>NW_024467096.1:160000-10160000 GCF_017591425.1 Ochotona curzoniae | reverse complement strand
TGGTTCAGGTAATTAGTTCCTGTCACTCATGTAGGAGACTTGGGTTGAGTTGCTTGTCCTGCCTTTGATGTTAGCATAGTCACTGGCTGTTGTAGTTGTTTGCAGTGTAAAGCAGTGAATGGGTACCCACTCTTTCTCACTCAGTGTTTGCCCATTTACCACTCAAAGAAAACAGAGGGAAAGGGGGAAAAATTACTGAGAGCTCTGAACAAAAGGGAATAGATTGTGTTTACGTTTGATTAAAAGATTTTTTAACGAGTAATGCATTATGAAAAAGGTAGCTAAGTCTTATTTCTCTTCTAGTTCTTCTTATAGTTCTGGTTCTCGAAAGAGTGGCTTATTACAGTGTATCCGTTAGGACTAAATAGCAGGAAAGCGATTTTAAGGTCCCTGGAGAATACTTCGATAATTTCTGTTGGCAGTTAGGTCTGAAATTTCCTCTCTGTATTTTTTCTCTCAGTAACAGCAGGGAAAATTTTTAAATTTATTATAACGTAAACTCCTTAGAAAAATGTACTGGTTAAGTGTCTCATAAACATGACAGCTCAGGGAAGTTTTAGCCATTTCTTTCTACTTCTGTGATAAACATTACAGGGATTTGATGAATTCCATAGTAAAATAATAGTTTCAGGTGGACAAAGCTCTCTGTCTTTCTCTGTGAAAGATGCTCTCCAACTTTCTTTGTGAATATTTTGATATTGAACAGTGACCTGGTAAACACAGGTTTATTAAAGGGACACGGTCAGGTGACACACATTTGACTTTAAGATTGAGTAAGGTGTGTGTTGGGGTGTAGAAGGTTAACTCATAGTCAGAGTGTGGCGTTTGAGGGCCTGTTCTTCCCCTCATCCCATCAACCTTCTACTAGTGTTTTTAGTGTATGCAATAGGGATAACCCAAGGACTTGGGTTCTTGCCAGCCACACAGTAGAGACACCGTGGAATTCCTGGCTCCTGACTTTGGCCTGGTCGAACCTTTAGGCTTCTGTGAACAAATTTTTCTCTCTCTTTTTCTTTCCCTCTTAGTTGTCCCCCCCCCCCACTCTCCTTCTTTTTCTGTTTCTTTTTCTCTCATGATCTCCCCCGCCCTCCCTCTGTCTCCTGTCATTTTTACCTTCAGAATAATATCAGTAACTTCTTGTTTTACATTGGATAGTTTCAGCTTTTCATCATGTAAAGAATCTGCTATATTTCCAAGCAAGCAGGAAATCAGATGTGAAATAGAATATCTGATACTGGAATCAGACACTCAAATGCAGACCGAGGCATGCCTGGCAGCTGAGGCACACAGCACCAGAGTACTAAGTACTCACTGTTTTTCTCTGTCTTTGACACAGACAGTTTTTTCCGTTAAAGTCTTAGGGATTCCAAATTCTCTGTGTGAAATGATATACCTGAGTCAAATAGGGCTTCTTCCTTTATCACATTCACAGTTGTAACATATTGTCAGTGGCCAATGCATGTCACTGTTGTGCAGGATGGGCTTTAAAATGGCCTGTGTGAGTGTGTGTATGTGTGTGTGTATACTGTGTTTATCAGTTAAAATTAATGTGTTGATAATATGTTGTATATTATCAATTTAGGCATTTATTTAACAGATTAAGACTATTTGTTGAAAATTTGAGGTTATGACAATCACTGCTAATTTTTATAGCTGTACTAACCAGATTGTTTCTACTTAATTCAAAAAATATATTGTAGTCCCTTCCTCCATGCACTGGTTCACTTTCTAAATATCCAGAATGGCTGCTGAGCTGACTGAAGCCAGGAGCCATTGGCTTACTTTGGGACTCCCCTGGGTGCAGGGTCCCAATGATTTGATCCATCTTTCATTGCTTTCCCAGGCAATAAGCAGGGAGCTGTATCAGAAGTGAAATAGTCAGAATATGAACTGGTGCCCATATGGGATGTTGGCACTACAGGCAGAGACTTTAGCTACTACACCACGGCACAGTCTCCAACATTTTCATTTTTATACTTCCACAAACATTTCTAACACTTTTTGAGCATTTCAGTGAATTACAAAAAAAAAAAATTGATTTGTATATACCTTACTTTTCATGCAAGAAAGTGAGCTTTTGGGGTATTGTGTTGGAATGCTGTTTATCACTCTGTCCCTCACAGGGCCTGGAATATAGTAACTGCACAGCCTTGTCCTGGATTGAAGTAGCTGAGATACAGTGGGAAGATTCTTTGGCCATTTTCAGTTCAAACAGTGGTTCTGTAATGCCAAGCTAAACAGAATCATGTCAATAATTCTTAGACATTTTGAAATTAGATTAGAAATCTACAACGTTTTATAGTTTAGTTCCCCGTATAGACTTAATGCATCCTCACCTGGGAAGAGTGGCCAACAAATAGTATTTTCCAGAGTCCTGCTGTAGAGACTGTTCTAGGAAGTACTAGTGTTGTCTCTTTTCTGATTGAGTTGGAATTGAACTCCAGCTTAGCGATGGCGGGGGCCGGGAGTAGGCAAGAAGCGTGTCTCACTCAAGGATCATGCGCTGTTCCTATTGAGCAGTTACTTGTGGCATTTCAAAAGCAAAACATTAATGCCAGGAAGTCTAGAGAACCATGGATAGAGCCTGTGGAAGCTTGGCTGGCAGATGTAAAACCGTGTTAGTATGAGCTTGTTCATTCGTTGACAATGCTTATCTCTATGCCTTCTTGTCCCCACAGGACATAGCTCGCCTCTTGCAAGAAAGAGAGTTACAGGAAGAGAAAAGGCGAAAGAAACACATTCCAGAGTTCTCTGGAGGCAATGATTATGGAGATAGTTTCTATTATGAAGATGGAGGTAAAATGTTACATCATAACTTACTCTATTCTTACACCTAACCATATGAGACACCCATGTAGTGTTGTCCCTGAATGAACCTAGGGACCTGGAAATGTTTTTCTTATCCCAAGATACTTGAACACATTTATATTTGTGGCAAAATTTTGTGAGTGTATTGAATTCATCCTCGTGTCCCCTACTTGGACAGATATCTTCATGATGGTTAAAACTGGATATGGTTTTGTTAGAGTTGGCATGCATCCCTGTAGGTTGTAACCACTTGAAATGCTGTATTACATTCTAAGCACATGAAATGGGGTGTGGAAAATGGTGAGTGAATCTGTTACTTTGCTCAAGGAAATCTGGGTCATCATGTTTTGATCAGTAAGATAGTACTGGTGCACGATTGTGGTTCCTGGGTTGCAAAGCTTCTTTCCATGCTTTCTCATCTTTATAGCCTGCTGGTGACAATACTTTAGTAAATAAATAATGTTGTTCTGAGATTTGATTTTCAAATTTTGCTCCTGATGCTTTCTTTGCCGTTTGATTACCAAGTAGGTTTATTTCTGAGGGAAAGCAGTCTCTGTGGCATTTCAGCTCTCTGATGCCTGCTTGTGTAATAAAGTGAAGATATGGTGGTGGCTACTGGTGGTCCTGTATCTTGAACGTGTGTTGGGAAATGAATATTTGCAAGTGTCACTCAGTTCTTTTTACACATTATATAAGGAAGGATATTTCCTAGTGTTTCACATATGTGTATTTATTAGACTTTAGCTTGGAGATTAAATCAGGGTAAACAGTGAACAAAACCTTCACGACAACTTTAGTGATTTTAAGGTTAGTGATCTTGCAGTGCCTTGTAAACCAGTTGTCACCTGCTTTTGTATAATTCCATTGCATGAGGGAAGCAAACAGGTATATTTATCTTTGATGAATAGGATGAAAAGAATGCATATGTAGGTGAGAGGATCCTTACAGTTCAAGTATCATGTCTGCTCATTTTTTGTTTTCTTTTTGTCCTCAATTTACTGCAAACTGTCGAGCTCAGCTTTACCGTGGCCTATTTATTTAGTAAGTAGGTTAATTTTCTATTCCTGTTTTTACATGTTTGTTTCTCCATAAAATGCTCAGCTCTGGTTTTTGCAGTAGTTTCCCTTACATTGATTGTCCTGATGAAGTTAAATATGCAGTTGAAAGAATTGTTGGCATATTTTGCTTTGCTGAAGGGCAAAAGTTTGGAGTGAATCCCAGCTGAAATATTGGAAATAAGTTTTACATCTTTTTAGATTTGTGTTTGTTTTTGTAAGTAACTGAGCACAGTGAAGTTATTACTTTCGGTCCTCCTCTTTTAATTGAAGCCTTACCTGGATTGGGACGCACACTTGCTTTACTGCAGTACTGAATCCTGGTTGGCATCTCTAGAGCACGAGACTGCTACGGTTTTATTCGCTTTTAGGGCCACCTTAAAGTTATGAAAATATGTTTATTCTTTTATCTGCTTTTGTAAAGCAGTACAGAATGATATATATGTTTGTTTTCAAAGGATTAAGATAAATTACACGTTTTTGTGTATTTCCATTTCTCATCTTAGCTGTGTTGTGATAGGACAGTTATATTTTGTTCCTCACATGGTACTAATTTATATCCCTTTGAGCCCAAACTGAGTTCCCATGGAAGCCATATTATAGCCGAATTTGTGATGGCAAAGTATTTCTCTTGTTCTTCACAGTGATCCTTTCCCAACACATCTGGAATATTCTTTAATTGCACTGCTCTATCTTTTTGCGTAATTCTGTTTTTGCCTTAAATAATAATCACAATTTATTGTTGTAGAAATGTTGGATGGCTTTAGCTTTTATTTTACATAAATGTTAACAAATCGTGCAAAATTATCTCATGGATTTTCTATTTGTTGAAATTATCTAACATTTCTCAAATTTATATCAACTGTGAAATATGTTGTTCTTCATTTGTGAATCCATGTTTTCTTTCAAAGCCATTTTTTTTAGAAGTGTGAACTTTTTTTAAAAAAAATTAGTATTTGAAGTCATATGATTATAATTCATATCCCATTCCTTTCTTAAAACAATTTTAACAAAAATTATCAACCATAGCTTCAGGAAATGTTGTTCCTCATCTGTAGAATGGTATTCTAAAAACATTCCTTCACTTAGACATTTTGGTGAAGGTCTTCTAAACTCTAATGTACTATTGTTTATACGCATAACAGTGTTAATACCTGTGTAACACAGTCTGTTGTGTATCTCAACAAATCCATCCAGTTTTGAAAGATAAACATGGGAACACACACAAAGTATGTGCATTTATGTGTCTGCTTATCTGTAGGTAGACTGAGAAATTTACAAATCTGTTGCCAATGAGGACTTCATTATATTTGCCAAATAACTTATTCTCAAGAGACATAGAAGTCTTGATTCTTAGCTAGAAGGAATATGAATATCAAGAATTCATGCAAAAATCTTTTACTTCTCTTTCTCAAATTTAAAGATAATAAAGCAGGTACATTTGAGAATAGATTTTTTTTTTCCAGGTCAAGTCTGAAAATGCAGTAATAGCTCTATAATACTTGAATATTATTTCTTCTACCTCTATAATACTTGAATAGTGCCATTGCTATTTCAAATGCAGTTCAGCAAATTGTAAATTGCAACAGAGGCTAGATCTTAGCAGTTTTAGTAATTTTCCAATAATTTTCTTCTGTTATTTCTACAATGTAGTTAAAAGCCTCAGAAAATATTTTAAAGTCCATATGCTTTTGGAAAGTGCAGATTAACTGGCTTCCTTTGAGAACATGCTAAAAGAGAACCATGACAAATACAGACATGAGCTGTCTTGATGCTTAGGTTGAACTTGGGAAGTTGTACTTAGAACTTAAAAATTTAGAATTCTTTCTTGCATAAATAATATAACATTATAAGTATTTGTGAAATATGTTTTGGAAATAAGCATTCTTATATGTTCCATTGTAACATCTGTTTTAAAAATCCACTCTCCCCCCCCCCCCCATGGTCCTATTGAGATTAGGAACAGAGTTATCTAAAGATGATCGAGTCACTTACTTCAAGTTCTGCATCCCTACCCATGCTAAACTGCAATAAACGGCAGCCCTTGAAGTGGTGGGGAATGATTCCACATCTGTCAGTGGCAGTGTGAGGACTGGAGGAGCACTAAAATGTCTGCATGAATACTCAGAACTTGCAACTTGCTAACATAGCGTTATTGTCAGTTCTGATATTTGTAAGCTTCTGAAATCAGAACTTTATTTTTCCCTTTTAATACTTCAAAAGTGCTTTTATAAGTAAAATTTAGTGTTCATTTCCTATATTTTCTGTTATTGGCAAATATTGAACTACTCTTGCAATTCTACCTGGTTATAAACAAATTCTTCTTACAGTTTTAAATGGTTTCACTTAATTATTAGTTTTCTTTTACCTGTGTGGCTGTGAAAGTGTGATCATGAGTGTATTAACCCCATTGCTCAATTTGATTTGGAAAAGCAATTTTCTCCATTGTTAAGGTGTACAAAACTTGGGTCCTGATTGTCATGTGTCATAGTTCATGCTCCCATTAAGTTAACCTGCATTTTTATTTTTCACATCCCTCCACCTCCGCTCAGACCAACCAAGGTCAAGGAGGGCTAAGGAAGTGGGATCTGGATATTCAAGGTCTCATAGACTCCCAAGTGATGGAAATACTGCCAAGCAAAGGAAAAAGAAACCTCAGCATCCACTGGAGAACTCGGAAGAGCAGGAAGACCGTCGTTCATCAGACAGATCCCTGTCATCCTCTAGCTGGGGTGAAGGGGGGGACAATCCTCACGTTACCAGCGAGCATCGTGAGAGGACTGGGTCTGGTCAGGAGAGGCCCCGGAGACCTCCGCTCCCCAGGATCAGTGGGGAGGTGTTTCTCACCACTGAGGCTGATGACTGGGAGGCCTACAATGGCCATCGAACTCGGAATTTGGGGAAACGGTCCCGACACCAAGAGAGACTTTCACCGGTGTCCTCACCGAATGCGGGGCTTCACTGCAAGGAACCGGTGTGTGGGAGGGAGCCCGGGCAAGGTGAGCACAGAGGAAGGAGACATGGGCCCAGGTCTCCGCCCTTCTCAGAGAGTGAGGAGCGGCCTCACCACCACGATCCAGGTAACAAAGGACCATCTTAAAATCCTCACATCATATCTGTGGGTGTATGTGATAAGCATCTTCGTTGACCTTTGTATGACTTTGAAGTAAATCTGGGAGCAAAGATATGAATATATATATATATATTAGGAAAGATACACACACATGCACGCACACTCTCTTTCTCTCTCTCCATCCATCCCAGGTCTGAAGGGAGAAGGAAGACAGGTGTACTTTTCTTTGTCTGTGAGTAAGCACTGATTCCTCGGCAGGTTGTGTCAGGCCCAGGTGGCAGTGGAGTTGGACATCCCAAGTGTATTCCCAAGTGTTTGCCAAGAGTATAATTCAAATTTTGATACCAAATCAAAGATCCCAATTTTAGAGTTTTGCTTCAGTGGATCCTAATGATCAATTGATAACTGCCTTAGTAGAATTAGCCTGCCAGCAGGGGTGGAAGAGCTAGGTTGAACCTTGTCATTCTCATCTGTAAAATGAGGGGTTGGGTAGGCAATCTTTTATAACAGTGTTTCTCAAATTATGGGCCTCAGTACATTTTTGTCCAAATCAGCGAGGCCGTTTCCAAAAATTGCAAGTTTCTGAATTTCACATCTATTTTTATCTGTGGACTGATGCCTGGCAATTTTGGCCTTGCTATAGACGTGGAAATGATTTTGATGAAATCAAATATCATTCCCTTAAGTTATTTATTTATTTATTTGTTTATTTGTTTAAGCTTTAAATTTTCTCTAATCTTACAGTTGGTGCTGTAATATATTGGTAAGTTCTTGGTACCTCTAAAGGAATTAGGCAAGTATTAGATATCAACCTAAAATGTCTGGCATTCATGAGGCTTATTGTTAAAGACCATCATTGACACAGTAATGACTGTGAAAAACTACTAATTGAAATTTCTGCTCATGTCCTTGGCACTGCAAGTAAGTTGCAAACACTGCAGCTGCTCACACATCCTGGTAGGCTCTAAGGTGATACCCATTTTCCTTTTTTTATTTTGCTGAAAGGATATTTCTACCACAAATACTCTTATTTAGGCTTTATGCTTGGATCTGAAGGAAGATGGATTTATAAGCTTTCCCTTTCAAATTTATATACCTTGTTAGGTAGTCCTGAAAAGAATGTTGGACAAAGGGTACGGGTGGTATGGGAGGAGTAAGGAAGAGAATATTCTTCCTGGAGTTATGAGGCAGTTGTATTTATTTATTTAAAGTTCAGAAGGACAAATTAGAATTCCAAAGACGGGAGCAGTGTGTGAGAGGAACGGTTATCCTACCTCTATATTCTGATTCTGTGAATATGACCTTATAAATGTGTTCTAAGGATTGGTTAACCTTGATGGTCGCGGTCCAGGGTATTTGCAATAGGTTCAGGAAGAGTGAATGAACACACTGACTCACAGACTTCCCTACTGGTGTTGCAGGCAAATGTCTTGTTCCTTTAATGTTGCCAGCAGAGTGGTTTTTTTGTTTGTTTGTTTTTGTTTTCCAGTATGGCCAGAGAGGTATTAAAATTGCTGCAATCTAAGCTGCTCGATATCCTTTCTCCTTTCTAACACCCTATAGACATGGGATTTTTGCAGTGCTTTAGGAACAGGTTAGAATATTGAAATAAAAGGCTAGGTACTAGCAATTATTCTTGGTGTAAAAAAAAAAACCTAGTTCTGAAAGTTCATAACATAGATGAAACTTGTATTTAACTTAAAGAAGAATGTAGTAAAATAAATAACAGCTGGCACCAACCACATATTCAGTTGAAAAGTAGTGGAAAGCTTGGGAGAAATGAATGAAACTTTTGAAAACAGCTTCTCTATTGGTCTACACATTCAAAACAGTTTATCATTTTCTGCAAGTTGAATTATAAACTCAACATAAAGTGTATACATTTTTGACTGTAAATTTTTAGTGAAATATACTGTGGTATCTTTGTAAATGGCTAAAGGATTTTATTACAAGATACTCTGTCAGTCAACATTTTAACCTTATTTTAAGGCTGCAACAGATTTATCTTCATTGCTGGAACTTAAACAATTTTACTATTTAATAGTTGGAGGTAGACACATGGCTTGTTCAGTTAGTGAATTTCTTGTGTTTTCAAGTCTTGAGAATGATGACCTGAAAAACTCAGGGAGAATGAGATTAAAAAATATTGGGAACTGTTGAAAAGGCGTTTCATTTTATTGATTGCAGATTCTGGGATATTTTGATTAACTGTTTTCTCAAAAATCTCAACTTCTCTATTTTCTGTACTGAAATTTCCTTGTGCTGTGCTGTGCTGTGCTGTGGTTGCTGTGAGTGTGCAGGCCAGTCAGTCCAGAAACCCAGAGACCTTGGCAATGGCTTACCTGCTAATGAGACTTGTAAATTTGAGTTACATGACAGAGATTTAAATAACGCTCCCCTGAATATTTGGGGCACAGAGAGATGTTTTCTCCAATTGTGACTCTTCTAAGTATTGGTCACGTTGCTCTTCTGTTCTTTGACTATGTCATAGTTTTGTCATTCTGTCAGGTCAATGAAGGCTGTTTGTCATTAATAGAATTTAGAAGAAAATATTTACTCAGGATTTTTTGTTTGTTTGTTTTTTCTTAGCTGTTGAATGAAAGCCATAGTAATGGAGAAAGTTGTGGTGTCTCAGAACCTGAGGTTTACCACTTTATCATTTCAGTGCCCAGCAAATTGGAGAAATTAAGTAGGTTCTGCCATCCCTAACAAGACTTTTGCCTGCTTATTGGTGCATTACTTCTATGGATTAGAATATAGTGACTTTCATTAAAAGGAAAAAAAATCCCAAGACACTAAAAATGCCTAACTTATCTTTCTTGCTCCTGAGCCACAAAGGGCATTATTGTACATTAGCAAAACCATGAGTTTAACACATAGGTAATAGCACCTCTAGTGGTTTTGTTGTTGTTGTTGTTTTCCTTCCACTCCTCATAGGCTCTGTAGAAGTTGGCATTCTTCTCATCCTGATTCAGCTGTAGAATTGGGAACATATTTTTTGAAGGTTTAATTGAACTCTAGTAATTGAAATTAGAATTGGTAAGCTGTCAGTCATTGAGACGTTAATCCAAATAGATGTAGGTATTGTCCTAAAAGGTGATTAAGCTCCAGTGTGTTACACTAGAAGTTTAGCTAGGCTACCAAAAGCACTACATGCTTTGAAAGTGACTGTATAACCTGTTCTAAGAGCCAGAACCCAAATAAAGTCCTAGTTTTCAGTAATTTAGTGGCTGAATTGGTCACCAGAGAGCTATCAGTCACAGTTGAAAACATAAAACTTTATGAATGTTTTACACAAAATAAACTCATATTTAATATTTAAAGTCTGATAAAACTCATTACATTCTACCCTGAATCAGTTTTTAGATACCTCTGTGGCTAGTAACACTAACAACGTAATTAATGAATTGACTAATAGTAATATTGAATATGGTAATTTACTGCCTGTTTTGAGTTTACCACAAAGTTCAGTTGGAATTTCTATATGGAAGGATTTTGCAGGATAAAATAAATTTTCTTCATTTTTTTTTACTAGGAACAAAATTCAGCATTGTAAATTATTTTGGATTTAAAAAGCATCTTAAGGTTTTTTTTATGGGTTTACTTATACTAAATTATTGAAGTAAACTTCAAGACCAGTTATTTTCTGAAAGATATGCCTGTACTTATTGTATTGAGATAAAAACCATAGCCAACATTAAAAAAAAAAATCAGCATAAGGCTGAGTAAAAAAAAATGTGAGATATCTATCTATCTGTACCTATGTGTGTGTGTATATGTACATATGAATATATATATATATGAATGTTGTATGCCAGAAAATATACATAGAAGGTTTTCATGCTAATCTAAAATTTCAAAATTATAGTTGGGTTAGGCACAGTAGCCTAACAGCTACAGACCTTGCCTTGCACATGCCCGGGATCCCATATGGGCACTGGTTTTAATCCCAGTGACCCCGCTTCCCATCCAGCTTCCTGCTTGTGGCCTGGGAAAGCAGTAGAGGATGGCCCAAGGCCTTGGGACCCCGCTGGAGGAGGCCCCTGACTCTTGGCCTTGGATCAGCTCAGCTTCAGCTGTTGAGACCACATAGGGAATGAATCAGCAGATGGAAGATTAAGATCTCTATGTCTCTAAGCCTCTCTGTATATCTGACTTGCAAATAAAATATAACCTTTAAAAACAACACAAAACAAACAAAAAGTTATAGTTTTAAAAATACAAAAGAGATGTGTATGGAGAATACCTAAATAAAACAGGTATCACCTAAAGATTCGGGTCAAGCTACTGAATTAGGATTTCTGACTCTCAGGGCATTTGTTATTGTTGTTGTTGTTTACAGTATGTTAAGCACCTCAAAGTATTTGTAATATGTAAGCTTCATTGGCAACCGCTAGTCAGGAAATGTGCAGTCAAGAGCCCATTTCCTCTCTTTAGTAGCCTGTTTACTGAAAGTGACCATTCCACTTGACTTATTTTGTTCAGTGTATTCAAAAGACTCAAAATTTTTGAGTGTAACATCCTCACTCCTGTTAGGTAGCTTCAGTTTAGGAAAGGGCACAAAATAGAAATAGCCATGATTTTGTACCAACCATTATTACTCCTCTTAGCTAAAAGTTGTCATATTGGCTGATTACAATGTTTCAAAGTAAGAAGGCCACTTTGCTTCCCAGTCCACCAGGTTTCTTTCTCTCCACAGGAGAGACTCTGAGGTTGTTGTGTCTTCTGCTGTTTCTCTTATTGTTAGTAGTGACAGCAAACTGACAGTAAACTTTGGGAAAGGTGTAAGGCAACTGAGTTTAACCATAAGAACAGAAACCATGGATGAGTCACCGGCAGGCTATCAAGTGGTGTCATGTAATTCTCAAGGGATGCAATTTCTGTTTCCTGTGAAGTAAGATACGCAGGCTGAAGTAAATGGAAACCTCTCCTCTCAGCCCAGCGGTCTGACTGGATAACCCTCCTCTTTAAATTCTTTTCATTTTCTGTGACTTTTCATTGTCATTTATTATTATTTTGTCAGTGACTTAATGACTTCACTTGCAGTTTCTAGCAGTGTTTCTACTATTGAAGAATCTGTTTAAAAGGAGTTTTAAAAAGCAGCCAGATCTACCTGGGGAACTTTGTTTAAATGCACACATTATCTGAGACACCACTTTCATATAAACGGAGGAAAATACTGTAATTTCTGCACACCCTCATCTTCAATTCCACAGTGGAGTGTCAGAGATGAAAGAAAAGCTTTAAAAAAGATTTTTTCTGTTGCCTTATTACGTTGGGTTTTTCCTAGGAATGAAGCCACGGGTGATGAAAGATGCTCTCTCTACTTCATCACGAGGAAACCACAGGGATCAGGAATGGTATGATGCTGAAATTGCCAGAAAACTACAAGAAGAAGAACTTCTGGTGAGTGTGCTTTAAGGCAAGAGTCTAGGTGAATCAGTAGGCTTTCAATGAATTTGTCCTGAGAATATATAATGAATACTATTGAAATGTCAGTTGAGAAACTGATACATTCTTTGAGTGGTAAAAAAAAAAAAAAAGGTAAGACAATTGGATGAAAGTATAATTGTTTCCCTTTATTTGCAATTTCATCATCTATGGTTTCAGTTTCCTAAGGTCAAATGCAGTCAGAAATATTAAATTGAGAGTTGTAGAAATAATCACAACTTTTACCCCAGCATGTTGATATAATTTAATGTATTATTAGTTATTGTTTGTCTCACTGTGCCGAGCTGGTAAGTTTTATCGCACAGGTATGTATATGTATGGAAAAATTAGGATATGTTGGTCATAATTGTGTTTTCAGGTGTCTGTCGGGGTTCTGGGATCATGTGCCCATGACCAAGGGGCACTGCTTCTGTTCAGTTTCATTTACTGATAGTAGCAACAGAACTTATATCCCTGTCTCTGCATTACAAAGTTCTTGCAGTTCTGTATGAACTTGATATATGTAGTATATGATTAGACAAGTCCCTTTGCGGCATGCTGAAAATATACCAACTGATTATCAACTTCATCGATGTTAATTATAACTGCATTAAAGTACTAGTTTATTTTTTTGTAATATGTTTTCAATGAACAACATGTATCCCCCATACATTTTTGCTTTTTCTTTTTACTATAACACAGGCTACCCAGGTAGATATGAGAGCAGCTCAAGTGGCCCAAGATGAAGTAAGTTTATTTTAGTGATTTTACCAATTGTGGGTTTTGTTGTTGTTTGGGTTTTTATTGGTTGGTTGGTTTTGTTTTGCTTTTTTTTTTTTTAATATCTTATTGATTTTCTGTATTGCACCTCTGTACTTAATTAATGGTGTTGACTGGGTTTTATTTAGGAAATTGCTCGTCTTTTAATGGCTGAGGAAAAGAAAGCTTACAAGAAAGCCAGGGAGCGGGAAAAATCATCTTTAGAAAAAAGAAAGCATGACCCAGAATGGAAGGTAGGGTGTTGTTTTGTTTTGCTTTGTTTTGTTTTGATTTTTAGTTAGAAAGGAAATGATGAGAAATGAAAAGGAATTCCTATTTTCAGGGTAATTTTAAGTTTTATAAATATGTTTAGGATATACATATTCTCTGCATTGTGTTTGTGAGCCTAGGCATTTTAAGATGAAGTGAAGGGTGCTCTTGTAGTGAAGTAGGTTATGCTGCCTCTTGCAATGCCAGCATCTTATGAGCTCCAGTCAGATGTTCTGGGTGTTGTACTTCCAATCCAGCTTCCTGCTAATGTAGCTGGAAAGGCAACAGAAGATAGCGCCAATGTTTAGGTCCCTGCCACTCACGTGGGAGACCTAGATCCTTGCTTCAGCAATTATGAGATTTGAGGATTGTGAATATGTGTAGAAGAAATCTACCTCCATCTTTCCTTTCTCTTCCCATCCACCCCTTACCCTCACCCCACTTCTGCTCTCCTACTTTGCCCATTTGTCTCTGATGCTTTTCCTGCTGCTGATATTCTTCCTGTCAAAGAAATTTTTAAAGACATATTTGATTGCTTATTGCAAAGGTAGAGATAGAGAGAAAAGCAGAGACAGATCCTCCATTCACTAGTTCATTCGCCAAATGACTATAGTGCCCAGAGTTGGGTTTGTCTGAAGCTGCTGTCTAGTAGCTTCTTCCAGGTCTTCCATGGGTATGCAAAAGGCCAAGGAATTGGGGTGGCCTCTGCTGCCTTCTCAGGCTATAAGCAAAGAGCTAGATTGGAAATGGAGTAGCTGGGGCTCAAATCAGCATCTGTATGGGATGCCAGTGTTGCAGGCTTAGGCTTAACTTGCTTATACCACTAGCTCCATTTTTTTTTAAGATTCACTTATTATTTGGAAGGTAAATTTACAGAGAGAAGGATGTACAGAGAGGAAGAGAAAGATCTTTTGTCCATTGGTTCACTCTCCAAGTATCCACAATGACCAGGACTGAACCAATCTGAAGTCAGGAGCCTGGAGCTTCTTCTAGGTCTCCCACATGGATACAAAATCCCAAGGCTTTGGGCCATCGTTGACTCCCAGGTCACAAGCAGGGAGTTGGGTGGGAAATGAGACTGCCAGGATTAGAACTGGTGCCCATAGGGGATCCTGGTCTCTGCAAGGAGAGAACTTTAGTCTCTAGGCTACTGAGCTGGGCCCCCAACTTACTATTAATGTGTGTCCTGGAGGTTGGAATTAATTGCTCAAGAAGTATTTGAGAGGCTGGGGCTGTGGCCTGGCATGGTTGCCTGCCACAAGGCCAGCATCCCATGTAGGTGTTAGTTCCAGTTCTGACTGCTCCACTTCTGATCCAGCTCCAGCCTAACATGCCTGGGAAAGCAGTGAAAGATGGGCTAAGTATTTGCTCTCCTACACACCTATGAAAGACCTGGGGAAAAGCACTGGGCTCTGCCTTTCAGCCTGGCACAACCCCGGCTGTCACATCCCTTTAGGAAGTGTACTACCAGATGGAAGGTTTCTCCCTCTGTGTCTTCCTTTTCTTCTCTGTAACTCTGCCTTTCAAAAAAATAAGTAAGTTTTTAAAAATAACAGTAATTGGAACTTTGAGAGACCTAAATGAAGTTCAGATCTCCTGACTTTAGCCTAGCTCATCCCTGGCTGCTGTGGGAGATGTTGGCATAATAAACATGCTTTCTAAACTTCACCTTTTGTCTTTGTTGTTTGGATGTGCGTTTTGTCTGTTTTTTGTTCATAGCCAAAGTTAGCTAAGTCTGCACATCCAAAGTCAAAAGAGAATGATGAAACTCACCGTTCTAAGCATGACAGACCAGCACGGTAAGATGCTATGTGAGATGGAGATGAGAAAACTTTCCTTTGGGTGACTAAGGCGGTGTCACTCTTTGTTTTGGGAGGGGGGGGCGTCTAAAAATAATGTTTGTTCTTTGTAACTGTGTGGTGGGATCAAGTCTTGCAAAGTTACCCTCCAACTTCATTGCCAGTCTTAAAATGAGTTGAAGATGAAGTCAGCACTGTTCTGCAGAAGCTGGGGTATAAGAAGAGTGCATTTGTTGTTAGGAACCATGGCCCTGTCCACATGCACTCAATTTATACTTTCACTTTGGGAGGGATGAGATTAGCCATGTCCTATTTAAAATCTCTGGTTTAAATGTTTACTGGGCTTTCACAGTCACATAGATCTCAGATGATATTTAAATATGTCCAAACTCATTTCTGTTTGTGTATAAATGTCCCAGGTAAATTCTTGAGTCACTGGAGGTCACCTAAATCCCACTGGATCAAACTCTTGAGGCTGGGGAATGTAGTTTTCATCATGTCTCAGTCAGTCTCTAGCTCCAGAGGAAGTGCTGTATTTTCTCCTTGACTTGTCAATATTGACATCTCTGGGGAGGCAACCAAACCCCCACCCTGCTACTCTCCTTCTTTGCTTTTGAATATCTTTCAAAATAAAATGTAATTGGATTTCAGTGAGGAAATAGGTATATAAAGACAAAAGTACAATCAAATAAATATTTTGAAAGTTGATTTAAGACTTATAGTTTTGTTCTGCTAATACTTACTGGTTTGTAAAACGTAACTATGTATATAAATATATATACTGTTATTTCCACTCATTGCTCCAAATGGAAGCTGCTAGAATTGTTTCCTTCAAGTGAAAATATGTAGTTTTCTTAAAAAGCAGTTCTCTAGTTTTAATTTCATGTGCTTTCAGGATACAAATGCCTTCTAAAGATTATGAAGAGTTTGTGTGATTTAGAGGGCAATATTAGTAGAGTCCCTCTAATTGGATTAAATCTGTTGCTCCTGAGGCTTTTGATTGCACACATGCCCAGTGTTCTTGTGAGGCAGATTTGAGAGTTCTACAGTTGAATATATAACCATAGTGTCCATGTGAAATAAGCAGCTGATCTGTTCTGAGTAAAATAAATATGTCTGGATTGTTATTTGTTTGTTTATGTCAGATGGAGTCAACTTTAAAGTGTTATTTTACAGTCTTCAGAGCTGTTGGCCTCTTAACAAAATTGTTTAAAATTTGTTAGCAGATATGATAGGACCATATGGAATGTTTCTTTTTGAAGTTGTACCAAAGTTGAAAAGTTTCTGAAATATAGTAGTTACTCTAAAAATATTTGAAGCATAGAAATAGTAAATAATGATCTATATTAAAGAGGGCTGTTAAAAGAGTCAGTGTTTGGTGCAGATGTTCACTGCTGCTTGGGATGTGTGCATCCCATGCCAGAGTGCCTGGGTTCAAGTTCAGCTTTCTGCTCTAATGGCCACCTTGGGAAGCAGCGGATCACCTCTCTTAGTTGGGTCCCTGCCATCTGCATGGGAGGCTCCCCATGCAGGGACCCAGCCACAGACATTGACCTGGGCCTTGAGAAGGTGAAACAGCAGATTGGGAATCTTTGTCTGCTTCTCTGCCTGGCTTTCAAATAATTTTTTTTTTATTAAATTGATTTTATTTTTTTGATGATGATTACGTGGTTGACTAGGGTGGGAAGGATTGAGGGTTAGGGAAAAGTGGGTGAAATTATTGTTTCCTAATTCTTCGTTTCTTTTTGTCTCTGGGGGAGGGGAGAGGTAATGGGGGGAGTCACACCCAGACTCCCAAATGTCCCAGTACCCAGCAATGGGGAACCGCCACCCATTATCAACTCAGGTCCTGCTATATTGCATGTTCTGAGGGTTCTGACTGAGTGGTTTGGGTAGTTCTGAAATCCTGTCAAATTCTCCGATTCAGGGGTGAGGCAACCCTCCCACTGTGCATTGGCTGGCATAGTTGACCTCAAGTCTCCTTTCACCCAGACTTTTGCTGTCATTATTTACTGGGGGTAGTTGTCCAGTTTGCTCTGTTCGCCTTCTTCTGCAGTGGTACTAAATGGGCTGCCATATTTTCCATGTGCATCAGGGTCTGCATCCACTGTACTCATTTTTTACTGGCAGGCCGGACCAAAGGCCAGGACCAGGAAATGGGAGCCTTGCCACATCCCCTGCTCCCAGGGCTCATGGACCCAGTACCTACCTCACATGTCGGACTCAGGACCCAGGCCAGGAGACCAAATAAATAAATAAATTTTAAAAATTGATTGCTATTAATTAATGACAAACAATTCAGAGCTAATAAAATTAGAATTCTTTTACCTATGTGGCAAGGTTATTTTTAATGCCATTTAAAGAATAGAAATATAGCAGAGAAAATATAATCAGAATTTTATAAAACATGTTTTTACTTAAGAATCAGAACCCATATAACTTGGATATTTGGGTATCTTGTACAATTCGTGTCAGAATGTGTACTTTCTGGTTAGAATCCATGGTTTCCTTTTTTACATTTATTTATGTTAGAAAAGTTTACTTACCTGTTCAGAAGTAGTCTGGAAGGCAGGGATCTTCCTAGGTCAAGACAGTAGTAGGAGAGGAGAAAGGTGTTTGCATGTAGAACTGGTAAGATTTAGGTGAAGGATGCAATGCCTTTTTCCATTCCAAGAGTTCCTTTCTCTTTAAAGAAGTAGAAAACCACTTAGCAATCTAAATTCTGGTTTGTTTTTCACTGGACGAAGTTCAAAACCAAGCTCCCAGCTGTTGTAACTGCAGGATTTTTGATGATAACACTGCTTGTTATTTAAATTTTTTTGTATTAGAGTGACTTAAATATTTTATGAATTGTATTAGTTCTTCATACATTATGAACATGAATAGCTTTTTAGCTCAAGTTACTCATTTAATCAAATTTTCCTGAGAGTGCTAATTACTCAGAACTGAGGTGAATTGCCTGTTTTATAATCACATGAAGTTTATAATCTAAGCAATTATGAAAATATTTGTTCACGATTGTGCTAAGTATTGTGAATGACAAACACACAGTTCTACAAACACAATGACACACCACCTGTCTTGAGTGTCAAGGATGATTTATTGAAGAAGTGTCTTTTGAAGTGAGTTGTAATGGGTATTCCTAACACAATGAAAATTATTTATTAATGAAAACAGTTAAACTCTTGTTAGTTGGTCATTCTGGCTGTGCATAGAAATGCTTTCCTCCTTGTAACAAAATAATTGGACTCTGAAAGCAATAAATTAGGATTTTTTTTTCCTTATTGAACCAAAAATGATTCACAGCACAGGGTAACTGCGTGCCTCATATGCATGGGTTTAAAAACAGTTTCACACCAAAGTAAATTTACCTATTCTATTTTCCACAAACTGGTTAGAGTTCTCTCATTTAAAACAAACTGATGCAAATGTGCATTTTAAAAAAAAAGTCTTTTTCCAAATGATGTTTGGAATTATAAAACAAAGTTACATATAAAGTCATACATATGAAAACCTAAGACACACATCCTGTACCTGCTCTTTCATGCAAAAGCTGCTACTGTTCATAAATAAAGGGGGGCGGGGGGGGGACGACACATTGTAGCACAGTAGAATAGTTAGAGCACTAGTCCAGTGGTCCAGTTCAGTTTGAACTCCATCCGTCTTCTATTAGGAATACCAATTTAGGTAGATATTTTATCTAATTTAACTCTGAAATGTGTGTTATCCTACACTATGCAGATTCAACCCGAACATGAACTTAAATAATCCAAGTAGAACCAGTAGCACAGCCTTCAAAAATACATAGACTTTTATACATATTTCATGCTGACTTCTTCCAAATGCTGAATACTTAGAGGAGAGACATAAAGTGCTTGGGTACAAGGTGAGGAATTTGAAAATGTCTGCCTTTTTATGTGATAGGGCCATTAGATTGAAAAGAATATGAATTTCCTAATCTCAAAATGCCTATGATAGGCCTGACCTGGGATCCCATTTGCGTGCCGATTCTTATCCCGGCTGCTCCACTTCTTATCCAGCTCCCCACTTGAGACCTGGGAAAGCAGTCAAAGATGGCCCAAAGCCTGCACCCACCTTGGAGACCTGGAAGGCATTCCTGGCTCCTGGCTTCGGATCAGCTCAGCTTCTGCCATTGTGGCCACCCAGGGAGTTTCTCTCTCTCTCTCTGTCCCTCCTTCTCCTTCTGTATATCTGCAAATGTCTATGGCTTGCAGATGTTCTGGATACGGTTTCATGTGTGGCAAATCTGCATCTGATAGGGATCCATGCTGTAATACGAAATTTGAGTGCATCTTCAGGGAACAAAAACTGGAAGTTTAGTGTTTCATCAGTGTGCAGCGTTCGGGGGAAAAAAAACTGTGTTAAATAAGGTAAAAATTCGAAGTAGTAACAATTTCCTAATCCTTAAAAAAATTGTTTATGATATAACAGTTGCAAATGTAATGGATGGAAAGATGCAAGTTTGTTACCATCTACTTTGCCTCCTGGTGGATGAAGAAACTCTTCATGAGATCTTATGGTTATCAAAATCCCTTGCATCCCACTGTTTCTTGCACCCTCTCTTCTCCCTTAGTTTTCTTGTTATATTTTCTTTATGCTTTATTGCAACACTAACTGAAACAAAATGAATTTCTTTGCAAGAACAACAGTCACATCCTATGTGTCTTTGTACTGCAAGTACAGTCCTTCACATGTCTTGGTTGTCGAGAGAATACATTTATTTGTATTTAATTGCATGCATCAAACAAAGAAGCAACAGCAAAGTAATAAAGGCTAAAAAAATTATTGAAGATCATATAAGTGCCTTCTCTAGGAACTAAAGGAGAATTCATTCGAAAGCAATTTGATTATTTTATCTCTGTGTCTAATGTTTTGTGGTATAGCCTGATGAGAAGTGCTATACTGTAATCAAGATCTATTTTTTTAAATGGTGGCTTCCCTTCAGGCCGCCACCAGTGACCACAGCGGAAGGCGAGGATGCGGACTATACTCATCTCACGAAGCAGCATAGTTCCAGCCGTCATGTCTCCAAGTCCGAGTCCTCTCACAAAGGTAGGAGGAGTTGACGTGGTTGAGTTTAAAATCACATTGGTTTCGTTGTTTGCTTTGTTCACTTGTATACCATGTAGTGGAAAACTAAATGCTGTTTCCAGATTACTAGACAGCAAAAAATAATAATAATAATAATAATAATAAATAAATAAATCCTTCCAGTAGATAGTTACAATTTATGACACAGACAAAAAGACCAAAATAGAAATCTAAAATTGAATGCAAGGTTTTCTATAACATCCATCAGACTCTTAGAAATGGAATTCTTTTACTTGCAAGTGATGGAATGTCTTTTCTGCACAGAATGTTTATTCCTAATCTGGACATATGATATGCTCTGCTGTCTAAAACATTTTTGAGTGCTGATATGATGTTCAGAAAGTTTCTGATCTGGAAGAAGTACTAATTTCAGATTTAGGGGTACACAGTCAAGTTTATTCACATAGTCTAAAATCGAAGACGTGTCGGAGGCCTGGAACAATTCTGATTCTAGACGTTTTGGAGAAGGGATGTTCAATCTGTGCTTGGCTGTTCACTGTCTTCCCAAAACACTGTTAATACATACACACAACTTTTATGGGAAAGAATGCTACAAAGAAAATGAAAAAAAAAAAAAAGAATAAGTATGTGTGTCTAAATTTGCCAAACCTTAAAATGAAGGATTGTAGGATATATTTGCTGTTCTGAGGATATGTATTCACTTGTATGTAATTTATGAGAATAGTAAAATAAAATAAGGTAATTTATTAATTTCCATATCCAGATGGAGACAGTCTAGACGGGCAGTAGCACAGTTCTCAGAATCAGATATATGAAAAAAAAAACTACAGATTGCAGTAGACGGTACAGATACTAGCCCTTATTGATGAAGCTTTTATGTTTTTGAATCAATTTTTGAAGATTTCCTAGGTGATGTTTTTATTATCTTTGCATTTCTAATGACAGTTAAAGCTGTCTCTTATTACTGCCTTTCAAAACTGCCATTCTTGGGACCAGGGCTGTGCTGTATCAGCTAATGCTCTGCCCATAGTGCCAGCATTTCATGTGAATGCCAGGACCCCATGAGTACCAGTTTGAGTCCCCACTGCTCCATTTCTGATCCAGCTCCCTGCACATGACATGGGAAGGCAATCTCTCCCTCCTTCTCTCTGTAACTTCACCTTTCCAATGTAAATGAAATAAATAAACAATTACCGTTAAGAATAGTTAGAATGGGGGCCCAGCAGTGTGGCATAGCGGCTAAAGTCCTCGCCTTGAACGCGCCGGGATACCATATGGGCGCCGGTTTTAATCCAGGCAGCACCACTTCCCATCCAGCTCCCTGCTTGTGGCCTGGGAAAGCAGTTGAGGACGGCCCAAAGCCTTGGGAGCCTTGACAGCCTTGCACCCGTGTGGGAGACCTGGAAGAAGTTCCTGGATCCTGGATTCGGATCGGCACAGCACCGGCTGTTGCCGTCATTTGGGAGTGAATCATTGGATGGAAGATCTATCTGTCTATCTCTACTTCTCTCTGTATATCTGACTCTGTAATAAAAATAAATAAATTTTAAAAAAAAGAATACTTAGAATGTATTCTTGCGAAGTGTCAGATATTTACTTTTTTTAAATCCCTTATTGCCACATTCATCCAGTGTTGATAATAAAACAAGTAGCGCTTTTAAAATAGGTCACTGGACATTACAAATATCTTTATTGAAACAGCACACATCACAATTTGTATCAATTTGTGGCATTTTCATTATCCCTGATTTCAGTGGAATAGCTTATGTTTTTCTTTGTCTAACTATGCTTATGTCACTTTGAAATGTGCCTTGCTGTCTTATATACATTCGATTCATTGTTAGAATAGTGTATTAATTCTGTGTGTGAATATTTCTATAAGCAAGAAGAAAGGAATAATTTGAAATGCGAAATTTGTTTTTACTTGAACAGGGACAAAAATTAAATTTCATTTTTTCCCTTAATTGTGTTTTTTTTTTCTGTTCTTTCCAGGTTTCCATTACAAGCAATAGAAACCTATGATTCTTCCTTGAAAATGGACTCACCATAGCAGAAATTACCAGATGATACCGATTGCATTCCACATTATTTTCCCCTCATTATTTGCATCTCTGGGATTTATTCTCAGTTTTGTTTTTTTGTTTTTTGTTTTTTTTTTTTTTTGGTATGACCATATATATTTTTACTTTATTTCAAATATTTTGGTTACTCCTGATCACGTGGGCAGTGTAAGAAAATGTAGCTGCTGACCAATATCAGCCTCCGCACTGTAATCCTACCTGGAATCTCATGTCCAAGAGTTCTGTGAGAATTCCCTTTTGGAATTATGGAATTATGGAATTTTGGTCTCTCAGGACTAGATTTTGTGTAGCAGTTAGAATTATGTGGGGAAGAACGGACAACGTGAAGTGTGTCTGGATGCAATGTAGAATAAAAGAATGTAAGAAGTACTTTTTTGGTGCATTAGTTTTGCAGGACAGAGCTTGGGCCTTTTGCACTGTAGGAAGAAATCACAGTCATAAGGAATTTAAAAGGGAAATCCCCACAGGATTTTAAACTTGCTGTTCTATATACATAGGACTGTAGGGGTCATCGTAAGAAATTGGTAATTGGCAAGAGACTCTGTTGTTCCTTCGGTGGCAAGGCTTTCTGAAGCTGTTGGGAAGTGGCCCTGGCATCAATTTTTATGACAAAAAGCTTGATTTTCTGAAATGTTAGTTTAGTTCCATGCAAATTCATTTGAAAATGAGTCTTCTGTCTTCTTCACTTGTCTTAAGTTACTTATAGAGCTAAAGAAGGTAGGAGAAAGTTGTGGAAGGGTTCTCTGTATTGATTAGAAGTTTTATTCTTGCTTACACACACAGAAATGTTCGTTGACAACAGGTCAATGTTGTCCTCTGTTCATATCAGCTAGAATAATGCAACATGAAGCTTGGTAAACTAGTTCTTTCTACAATACTTTACTCATTTGTTAATGAACATTGTATGTCTTTGTGTAAGACATTTAAAGCTCTCCTTCAGGAAATCAAGTCTGCCTGTGAGCTGACCTCGTGCAATGCAAGGAAACGCACACGTGCATGCCGTAGCATCTCACTATCTGAAGCTGACGTTTGTGAAATTTCTGTATTGAGTTTTGGAAACTGCCTTCTCTTTGCCTGATCTTTAATGTCACACAGTATTCAGGGAGCTATTTAAGGAAGTTTCTTGGAGTCGATTTGGAACTGTCATGTTAAGAAAGGTGTTGATTTTATGAAGATTTTACAGAAGAGGAAGTTGAATAAAAGGCTTAGTCTTGGAGTTAAGCTTTGGGCAGACGAACATCTTTTGCCGAAAGGGATATTGCCATCTTGGAGAACTGGAGGAAAAGAAAAATAATGGAACTTTGAGTGCACGTGATGAAATTGATGTATGAAAATGTGAATTTATTCATTTAGATAAGAAACTGGGGACAATATGGATCATGACCTTAAATCAGATTCTAGGTGGTGATTTCAGTAGTCAACAGTTAGCCCTGGTAGACTTATATTCGTGCTGTATTTTTCTTTATCTGCCCTGTGATTTCTGTTCATATTTTTAAAAATTTTTATGGTAACTTTAAAGGAAAAAAAACAGTATTTTTATTTGAAAATTAGGCAAATGAACAATATCATTTGCCATATTTTTATTTTCTAAATGTTTATTTTTCTATCTCATATAACAATCAGTTTTATTTCAAAATTTCTACTTTTTTGCCTCTCATGTACTTAGTTCACTCCTATTTATTATGGTAGCAAAATGTTATTTCAGAAATATATCAGGCCACTTAACCAGACTGTTCGTGTCTCTGAGTGAGTGACCAGGGCTGGTCATTCCCTCGTGCTATCCAGTTCAACATGAGTATTGAAAAATGTGTTACTTTTTTTAGGTTTTTAAAAACTAAAAGTTAAAAGTTTTATTTTATTTTTTGTAAAGCAGAAAATTTTTAGAGAATATCAGAGTAATTATTTCCCTGTGAATAAGGAGGAAATCGAATTATTCTTTCTCATCCAAATAATTATCTTTGAGACTATAGAAGCGACTAATAACTGTATTTTAATGACTTGCCAGACACTCTTTTCTGTTCTCTGTTTTGTACTTTGTCATTTTAAGATAAATATATAAACAACTACTTTGTTCTGCTACTGAAACACATACCATTTAATTTGAGTGTCCAAGGTCTATTATGCTTTAATGTTGTGATCTAAACAAATACTCTGGCCTTGGAAGATCTTGGTTCCTGTCTCTGCTCCCTGGAGACCAGGCCTCACTAATAGCAGTATTGCTGACTGAGCACAGTATGTTATAGATGCTTATCATATGGCTACTTGTAGGTTTGTCTTCTCTCCCCCCCCCCCTAACTTTTTGTGAAGTATTGCCTGGAAATGAGATAATAGGGTCAGACTAAATGCCCTAACCTAACCAACAAAATTCTTGACTGATGTTCAAACTACTGTTAGACATAATTATTTTCATTATTTTGTAGGGGACTGGACATATTCCTCACATGCTTTAAAATAGGATTGAGGATTTTAGAAAGTGACTCTGCATACAATTGATAATTGTTTCTCAAGAGATATCACAACAACCAGTAACGAACTAATGAACTGCAGAAAGAACCATGTGGGTTTGATCATAGAGAAAATCAGAATTAGATGGGAAGATCTGGACAGATAACCCCAGAGGAAAATTTCAACATGACAATGGACCCTGGATCCATGTTGGATACTGTGTTCTACTGAACTCACTCTAGAAAATTCTAAACCTGACATTTCTCTTGCTCATGCTATCACCTGAAACTGACCTGAATATGAATAAATTTGTTACTGACACTTGTCCATCCCTTTTTCTCAAAGTCACAATCTTTAAAAGTGATGAGTTTTTAACTGACAATATTTTAAAAATACGGTTAAAACTCTAAACTCGTGCCAAGTTACAAATTACTGGTTAAAATATGGTGCATTCAGTTTTTCACACAGGTGGTTAACCTTTTGTAGCCTTGATTTTTAATGTGTGTTGCTATTATATAAAAGCCATCTTGGCAGATGGACACCTAGACGATTCATTATTCAGTGCTGATTTTGTTGAAAGAGAACTTGCAGTGATTGAGTAAAATCTTTAGCACAATAAAGCTGTGAGAACCCTGTGGGAACAGCTTTCTGAAGGATTAAGAACTGAGTACAACTTTCCGTTAAAGGCTTTATCTCCCTTTATTTTTGGAAGACAGTATTTATACAGGGATCATTCACATTGAAAGGAAATGTTTTTCAGGTCAATTTCAATGTATATAGTGTGCCATACTCTCATAACATGGGCTTTCTCTAAACAGTCATAATTGTAGCTAATTGTTCATCAAAAGTGAAAATCTTTTAAGTATATATTTTGCCCATTTCTGTTCATATCAGCCCAGTGACTATATGAAATGATCCCATTTCCTCATGTCGGAGGATGCCTTTGCATCTTAATGCTGTGCCTGTCTTAATGTCCATGGAGAACTCTTTCTCTTCTTAGCCCATAATAGACAATATGGGCCACAAGACGCAAACTTGAATACTCCTATGAATACTGCAAGGGACACAATGCCATCGTTGTTCTTGGTGGAAGACTCTATTTTATCCATGATGGTATGCAATACTATTAAAGGGAGTAGTCAGGCTGCTGTGACACCTGGCATTTAACCACTGCAATTAGAAATGCTGAAATTACTTGTCTGGTAAACTGGGAAATTGTCATTGGCAGACTCGGGTTTCTCAAGTTTCTGCCGCAGCCTGCACTGTGTGCTAGCTGTCTGCAGGGGGCAGCGTTGCCTTACATTGGACTGCAGCTGAGGTCAGCGTAGGGCCTGTATGGTGAATGGCAGCTCTCCACTGAGATGCAGTATTCATGGAGGATTGATTCCCAGGCATCCTTGTCATCTAGGGCTTTGGAATTCCTCTTCCCTGAGCCATGACTGATGAGTAACAATGGTGGAAGCATCAATTCAAGTTGTTTTTCAGCTTCTGAATAAGCAGTTAACATGACCGAACAGACATAGGAAGAAACAAACAATTCCCTGGCTATAAATCTCCTTTAGGCCAGGTAATCACTTTCTGAATAATTCAGAGTTGACTGTCCTCCCCCTCTGTGGTGACTGCTCATTCCAAAGGCTCCATTGTGCAGTGAAGACATTCACACTGTGTAGAAATTTCTCTAATACCCTTGCATTATTGAAATGCTTACCACTAACAACAGAAAGGAGAAACCAAACACAGCAGAGAAATGAGACATTTGCTGCTGTGAGGAGTGCCTCTAGCACTTTTAACAGGAAATTAACTGGGAAAGCATGTGCTATGATAGGGAACACACCAGAGGGGTTTTAAAAGTTTCTGTTTGATGCCACTAAGTAACTTAATCCTGTGACTAATGGTGTTGATTTGTTGAAAAATCTGACTGTAAAATCCTGTTTCCCTTACGTGTATACAAACACTGCTTACTGATGTGTTCTCAATGGGTGTAATATGCGTTTGTATATTCTCTGCAAAGTAGAAAATGTTTTTTCTCGAGTTTTCATTACATAGGAAACCAGCAAAATACTGTGCTTGTTCTTAGCATTTCAGATGAGAGCAGAATCAATCGCCTAACTCACTGCCCCATGGTTCTGTGCTGAGGTTCCTATAGAAAGAACAGAGGGATGAAAAGACTGGGTTGGAGTAACATTTCTTTCACAAAAGAACAAAATTAGGAATAATGAAAAGTAGACAGTTGAGAGAATAAACAAGTTAGATCATATACTTAAGGTATCTTTTTATAGCAGTGGATTTCAGGCCATAATTGCTTGGAGACAGTTTCTAGTTATTAAATTTGATGAGAAAATGTTCGATGTCAGAGGTTTTGTACTTGTGATTGGATCAGTCCCTAAAGTCCTTGTAGGCTGCAGCATCAGCTTTTGTTATAAACTTGCAAGTCTAATGCCCTTCCTCAGAAACAGCTGTTTTCGACCTTTGTCCTGTGACCCTGCGTTCATCTTGTGAAATATGTTAACTAATGAGTAAGTACAGTGGGGAGAAATATAAAAATGATGTTGCAAATGAGAATTCTCTGTAATGAGATTTTCACTAAGAATCTTTCCCAGCACAATCCTTATACTTGAAAAGGTGATGAGTTTAAAAAGTAGAAGGAGTTTACTCATATGAATCAAATTGAGATTTGAGGTGATGCCACTGCTTGTCTTATAATTTAGAAAGGTATTCTCATAAGGGGTAGATTTAAAAAATCCAGCCATGTGCAAATTCTTTTTTACCTCACTAAAAATCTGGAACATAGATACCTTTATAAAGGAATATCCCAAGTGCTTATGAATTTATAGCCAACACCTAATAATGCTTTTGAAATAACTATTTCCTGGGACAAATAGCTGCCTGCCTGAGGAGGAAAACAAGACACCTGGAGCCACATGCCTCATCAGAGAGTGAGTGGAACTGAGACAGAGACGTTAGGGATGCCTTACAGGTGACTGGCAGTGGGCACTGGTGATTTTTTATGCTGCCATCTGGACTAGACTGACAGAAGCAGTCTGTTTCCTTTCACCCGCATACAGCACAAGTTATTCCTGCTCCTCGCCTCACTAAGGAAAAGGAGAAACATGGTGCTGACAACTTTCCTGTCTTGGGAGGCAGAGCAGGTCAGCTTCATGTGAGGTACCCTCCGGTGCTCACCACCCACTGTACATGGACATCAGTTCATCTATGCAAGCTTGTGTTTTCATGGCTTGTTTTTACACGCAGTGTTCAATTTGGTTCTTTGAACATCAGGTTTAATGCTAACATTATAAATCATTTTTAAACCAAAGTAGTGTACGAGTCTCTGTGCTTTGTTCTCCTGGATGGTTTGACTTGTCCCTCACTCGTAATAAACTCATCGTTTGTTAAGTCGGTGATCTCTGTCTTGTGTGTTCTTTGCTAGGTTTAAGGACTCGGGAAGTTCTGGGTCTATCGTTTTTCCTTCTGTACTAAATCCTGAAATGTCTTAAATAAATCCATTTTAAAAGTTCCGGATACTTCTGCTTCACACACACACACACACACACACACACACACACACACACACACACACACACACACACACACACACACACACACACTCATTAATGGTGTGCTGAAAGTTTAACAAGTTTTTAATACACCCAATATAAATCAGAGATGTAAGCTTGTTCTCTGTGTAGTGTTAGCTCATTTGATTGCTGAATTGGCCAGAGAAAACAAACAGGTAAGTGGATGTTCACACAGGAATTCAATGGCTAAAGATTCATGCACACCACCTGATTTCATGTAGGGAAATGAATTTTTCAGAACTATGCGTTGATATGATTTCTTTAACATCTTCATTAGATTTGTTCCTTCTTAATTTGATGTAATAGCTATAATGTTTCTACTTTTGAGAAAAGTTGAGAAAAGTTGGCAGATCTATTAAAAATTAGAACTTTTTTCAGAAATGTCTATTTTCAGAGAGGTTGCTACGTCCGTTGCCTTGGAATAGGGCCTCGAACTCTTCTCTAGAAAGCAGAATAGGGAATCCAGATTATCTTTGTGGTTATTATCAGATGCTGCTGAGGTAATTGTGTGCACGTGACACATTTAGTTGAAAAAGCTGATTTCAAGCTTTGACCTCAAAAAAGTTACTAGATAAAATTGACAGAGTTCACAGATCTGTAAGGCAAATTAAAGGAGTGTAAGTAAGACAACTCCTTTTGATCATGGATAGGAAATGCTTAATTTAAAGACTGGTCTTTATGGGATATGACAGTCTGAATGTAGCCACATGCTACAGAGACAGCAACCAGAAAGCTCTTCCTTAAAAATCAGCCAGGCATCCCCGTCCCTGGGCACTGCAGCTGGGCTGCTGGAAATGATCCTCCTCCCTCCCCACCCCCTTCTCCCACATGCAGGAAGAACAACAAAAAGGAAACAATTGTCTCATCCACTTTTCCGCGTTCCTTGACCCTTCACTCCCTAAACTGCAGTCCACGTAGGCGTACATCCATCTCAACTATGTAAATATCATCACGCCTGTATTTTTAACTATTTTTATTGGGAAGTCAGATTTTCAGAGAGTAGGAGAGACAGAAAAATCACCATCTGCTGATTAACTCCCCAAGTGGTCTCAACAGCCAGAGCTGAGCCAATCCAAAGTCAGGATCCAGGAGTTTTTTCTGGGTCTTCCATGTGGGTACAGGTTCCCAATTCCTTGTGTCATCCTCTAATGCTTTCCCAGGCCACAAGCAGGGAGCTGGATGGAAAGTAGAGCATCTGAGATAGGAACTGGGGCCCATATGGGATCCTAGCGGATGCAAGGCGAAGACTTAAGTTACTAAGCTACCATGCCAGACCCAGTGTATATTTTATATTCATAGTTTTGGTAATGCATTGTTATTATTGTATAACAGGAAATCCAACATCTAGACTTCCTCGTTAACAGCCAATGTTCATTTAGTTCACATCTGAAGGGGCCATATTTCACTATCTTTTTGCACGTGTTGGAATTTGCGGGCTGTTGAAAACTAGACATTGGAATGTTATAGTAACTCTGAAAATAAGATCTCTAGCCTTCTGCAAGGTGGGTGGTTTGCTTTGGTTGATGAAAGTTATAAAAGTCTATTTATATGGAGACTTTTTTTTTTAGGCTTGTGTACCCGCAATTTTATTTTCTTTCTTTTTTTTTTTTAATTATGTTGCATCATGTGACACAGTTTCATAGGCTCTGGGATTCCTCCTTCCCCTCCCCTAACCCTTCCCCCATGGTGGATTCCTCCACCTTGTTGCAGTAGTACAGTTCAATTAAGTAAAGATTCTTTCGTTGCAAACATATGCCAAGCATAGAGTCCAGCATCTTATTGTCCAGACAAATTCAACAGTTTCTTGCGGAGACCATCTCTGGTCTGAAGGTAGAGCTGTCAGAATATCATCCCAATCAATTAGAAACCCCAGCACAATATCAACAACAATTTACAACATTATGGAATTAATTGACATAGTATTGAGTAATCAATACTTTAAAACAATGCAAGTTCTTAACCACATCCTATGACTACTTCATTGACCCTTCAATTTTTGTTTGTACTCAGCATCGGCTGCTATACACCTTAAAGTGGCTATAGGGTACTATTCAGCTGTCTTGTGTCTGTTTTCATTTTAGTATTTAACAGTTTATTGTATTGACGCATAATTTTGCTGAACTTGGTACATTTTAGGATAGAGCAAGCTGGCTTATAAATCTAACAAGGCCTTTGTCAACAGTTGAGGTGCAGAAACAGTCCATCTGGAGACTTTTCAACCTGTTACTGAGACTTTGTTGAATGTGGTCTCTGTTCTGTAGCTTGTGCTTATCTGTGCCTGGTAGAAACTGGCATGACTACCAGAGACTGTGGGGAGAAAACAACCCAAAAAAGCCTTACCTGCTGCCCTCAGCAGCTCAGTGCTGCTCGGTTACGGAGCCCTCATTCCAACAATTAATGCAACAATTAATTCAACAATGCTTTCATGTTGAATTCAATCCAACATGAAAGCATTAGGCAGTCCATGGTTTTCCCTGAGACTGTTACTTGCTCTGACGTGTGAGTGCATGGTTTTCTAAATTCTCCATGACTTGGCCCAGCGTGGTATCTCAGCACCTAATGTCCTTGCCTTGCATTCTGCTAGGATCCCATATGGGCTCTAGTTCTAATCCAGACAGCCCTGCTTCCCATCCAGCTCCCTGCTTATGTCCTGGGAAAGCAGTCCAAGATGGCCCAAAGCCTTGGGACCTTGCACCTGCATGGGAGAGCTGGAAGAGCTTCAGGCCCCTGGTTTCAGATTGGCGCAGCTCTGGCTATTGCAGCTGCTTGGGAAGTGAATCTTTGGATGGAAGATCTTCCTCTCTATCTCTCCTGCTTTCTGTATATCTGACTTTGCAATAAAAATAAAATAAATCTTTAAAAAACTTCTCCGTGACTAAGGTTGTCTGTTACTGTAAATTCTCAGCTTTTCTCCCGGGTCATCAGCTCTGTGGTATGTCTTCAGTGTACTGTCTTAGGCATCTGTGGGTTTATTTAGAGTATTTGCACGATCAACCATTTTTCTAGTGTCAGTGAGTTCCAAGTTAATAAAACAGATATGGATTTATGCCACTGCTTCACATAACCCTTGGTCAGATTAGAACAAATGTGCATAATTGCAAATGAGATCTGTGGTTCCTCGGAGACCAGGTCTCACATTGGCAATGTAGTCTGCTGTCAAGACTGTCTGTGCCAGGCAGAGGCCAGGACAAGAGCAAGCTGAATGTCAGGAAGCTTTCCTCACATTTTAAAAATGTAACCTTACTTATTCCATGTCCTCCAGGTTGCTGTACATCCTCGATTTTCCAGAGTTTTGGCACCATTGGTTCTGACTTTTTTTACTTTTTAAGAAATATCCTGAGTTTGTCTACTTGACCTCCTTGCTCATGTCACTCCTTAGCACTTTCTTAGAAGAGGAATTGTGTCATTTTCTAGATTTATGTTAGAAAAGTCCCAATACTTTTTATGGAAAAAATGGAGTATTAATACACTATGGAGTATTACATAGCTGCCTGAATGAACGAGCAAGACTTCAGTGATAGACTGATCCACAGGATCTATTTGAAATGAGAAAATCAAGATGTAGGGAATCTGAAGGTTCTCCACTGTGTATCTGGAAAAGAGTCAGAAGATGTTGTTAATACTCCGGCATACTGGCTTACACCAAGCGCAAGTACAGGGCTACTGCTGTGGTGCTCTCAACGAACCCATCCCTTAGGTTACTGGCAAGCCTTCACTGGAATCCCTGCTGCAGTTTCAGCTCTTCTGATTTTTATCCAACTACTTGCTAATGTGCCTGGGAAAGCATTTGTCGAAGGCCTAAGTTCTAAGGGTCCTGCCACCTCTGTGGATGGAGTTGTTGGCTCCTGGCTTGACCTGGTCCACCGTGATTGTTAGGGTCTTTTGAGGAATAAGCCAGTGGGTGGAAGACACCTCTCTCAGCCTCTTACAAATTAATGTATAAAATAAATAATACTTGAGTTACTGATGAGGAAAAAATACATGGTTTTGGAAGGCACTAACTTGGGGAATATTATCTATTTTATAGATTTGATCTTAAAAGAGGGTGCTTGAAATACTTAGAAAACAAAGCTTTGTAAATGTTAACTAAGCGAATTTAATTGTATTCACTTATAAAATAATAGAGGGTAAATACATCTAATGACTATAGTTATATCTTCTACATACATTTATTTTTTAAAACATTAAAAATCATCTCTGATGAGAATTCTGTGAAGCAATATGCACCTCATTGACAATGAACGTTCTTCAAGCTCAAATCACAATCATGAAAAATTCTTGCTAGCAAATTAAGGAGACCTTCTGCGAAGTGGATCATTTTTGTTTGAATTTCACATACATGAGATATTGTCCCAACCAAAGATGGGGCAATTTGTATCAATAAGAACAGTAAGAGCAAAGTTTACATGTGTTGAAGTCTCATTTTCTAATGGTCTTTTTCTTAAAATGTTTACTGTCTACCCATAGATGGTGTTGACTGAGGCATTATATCCAAAACTGGCAAATGAGAGGAATAATGGAGTTTTTATCTGCCATTTGGAAAAACAAGGAGCAAATCATTGCTGAATGTTAATTTCTCTTGATAGAATTATTGAGTTAGAAGTCATAGAATGACACTGTGCCGTTTCATGGAGAGTTGATACAAAAGGATATCAGCTTCAGGATGTATTAGATGTATTAGTTCCTAGGGACTGAAGGAAATGGAACAGCTTAAATAGAAATATTGAAAATGGCAAAATCAATACCATTAGAACCTATTCAACAAGTGCCAAAATATCTTCAAAACAAAATACACTATCAGGAAGAGGAAAGACACAAGCGATGCTTGAATGTGAAACTGGAAACCAAGTTCCGAAGGTGACTGAGGAGAACCGGACAGGTGTCGCACAGATGGTATCAAGTATTTGGTATTCATATTTTAGATATAATGATATTGGCATCAATTTATAATCCAAGAATGTAAAGTCTTTGTGTTTCAGAGAGAAGCTGAAACATTTGTGGGTGAACATCTGTCATCACTGAGTGAAGTGAATGAAGTAGAGAAAAGATGATTTTTCAGACTAACCAGTTGGGAGTGAATGCATCAAATTTATCATGCAGTTGCCATAATACACATTATATATTTGAAAATATACATAATGAAATTTTAACTGAAGGAAATAAATTTTCAAAAAAGCCCTGCCAAACCATATTAATTTGATATGTATGTTCTTCAGATAAAAGGAAAATGAACTTGGGTAAAAGATTAGAAATACAGAAAGAAAAGTATTTTTAATATAAGTGAGAACTGGGCCCAGCATGGTAGTCTAGTGGCTGAAGTCCTTGCCTTGAACTCGCCAGGATCTATATGGGTGCCGGTTCTAATCCAGGCAGCCCTGCTTCCCATCTAGCTCCCTGCTTGTGGCCTGGGAAAGCAGTCGAAGGTGGCCTGAAGCCTTAGGGCCCTGCACCCGCATGGGAGAGCTGTAAGAAGCTCCTGGCTCCTGGCTTCTGATTGGCTCAGCTCCAGCCATTATGGCTGCTTGGGGAGTGAACCATAGGATGGAAGATCTTCCTTTCTGTCTCTCCTCCTCTCTGTATATCTGCCCTTCCAATAAAAATAAATAAATCTTTAAAATATGTATATATATGAGAACTATTTAGATAAACATGGCTTATAAACTTAAAATGTAATTTTAAAAGTGAAGTTTTAAGATATGAAAGTATGTAGACTTAAAATTCTAAGGTAACACATTTCTCAAAAATGTTCATTTGTTTATCCTGTGGAGATGTTACATCATACATTATTATAGAAAGGTCTCCGGTAGAGAAAGAAGTTTTGTACTTTGAGCAAGCTCCCAGTTGATTTTTAGGCTAAGGACACATATTGTATAATGAGGGAAGGTTTCTTCATTATCTTGGAAGACATATAAATGCAAGTCCATTGCTGTGGCATAGCATCGCAGGTCACACTGCCATGTATGTACTTGTACTAGCTTGTAACACTGGTCACCTGTGAAGTACAGTTTGGAGTCTCATCTATTCCACTTCTGATCCAGCTTCCTGCTAACACACCTGGAAGTCCACAGATTCTGGCATAAGATGGCTCATGTACTTGGGCTCCTGGCACTCACATGGGAGGCCACGATGAAGTCCCTGGCTCCTGGCGCGGGCCTCGCCCAGACCTCTCCTGTGTGATCGTTTGAAAAGTAAACTAATGGAGAAAGATCTCACTTGCCCTATTTTCTCTCCCTATCCTCCCCTCCCATCTTTTTTTCCCTTTGCCACTCCCTCTCTTTCCTGTCTCTCATCTTTCAAATAAGTAGGATTAAGGAGGCAACAATACTGTCAGACTCTGATACATAATGTTTGCTGTAATCACAATAACTGCAAAAAAGAACATAAAAATCACCTGTGAAGCAGTTTCACTGTGCACTGGCTAATGACTTGTCAGTGTCTGGAGGTATACGAACCAGATTGATTAACTACTGATAGGGAAGGGACATTATGAGATAGCCCCTAAAGACTCCAGACGGAGTCCCAGCCCACTAGGACTGCGCTGAGAAACTCTGGAGAGCAGCCTGTCCTAACGCAGGGATGGGCATCCTGTTTATAAAGGCAAGTTGAGCACAGCCCAGACCAATCCCACAATGCATGCCTGTTTCTGCAGACGACAGCCCCTGCCCATTCTACAGTTATTCTCAGAACCCACAAGGGAGAACCGGTTAGATACAAATCAAGAATTGCCTTGCATTTCCGCATTAATAGTGAAGGAAATGTAATATGGCGATCAATACAAAACACATGGAAATGTGGAACAAATTGAAAGTTAGTAGTTAGGTTTAAACTCAGATGCTGCAGTGATTAATCTTTGCAAGTTAGATATTCAATTGATGGAGACACTATCAGATTGAACATGCTGCGTGCTTTTTTCTCAGAAACACTTGAACTATTTGGAAGAGAAATATTGAACATAAAAGATTAAAAATGATGACCTATGCAAACTCATGGAAGGAAAGCAATAATAAGACAAAAGGCAGTTAGTTTGAAAAGAATTCTTTGACAACTTGCATGCACTGATTTACTTTGTAGATGACAAAATGGCCCATGAGGGGCCAGGCAGAAATGAGGAGCTGGCAGCTCCACCCACGAGAGTGCAGGGTCCCAAGCATTCTTACTCAAGGACTGGTTCATTACCTTAGGAATACTAAGAAGTAGCAAGGACCAAAGAAGGCCACCTGGAAATAGCTGGTGACTATGTTTCAGTAAAGTAAGTCCAAAAACAGACTTGCCATCTTCTGGTTCACGTCCCAGCTGCTCACACCAGCCACACCGCAACCAGGATCCGTCGACTTCAGTCTGGATCTCCCGTGTGAATGGAGTGGACCCATCACTTCAGTCATCCTCTGTTGCCTCCCAGGCGTGTTAGTAGGAAATTAGATAAGAAACAGCAAGCGTCATTCCTCTGTTGTGGTATTCAGATACAGAACGGAGGCATCCAGAACATGAAGATGCCTGCCTCGCTGGTATGTGTCAATCTGTCGGTTGTTTACCAGTTTGGGAAATGAGCATTTCAGATGAGTGCCACACATCTCAAGTTCAGAGACTGCTTACTTTTCTCTGGAGTAGTTGAAAAAAAGGCTGGTAGAGAGCTGGTAGTTTCCCCAGACTATGATTTCCACCAGTTATGTCCACTCCTACTGCCGCCCGCAGCACTAGTGGTCACCCGGCTAAAGCTCCCAGAATCATCTGTGCTCCCCAGCACTCAACGCTCCATGCCCAGTTACGTCTGCTACAATCTTCTCAGAAAAGCCTTAACTTACACACCTCACTGTAAGCAGAGAACACACAGCCTTGAGGAAGCTGTATTCTTTATTACAACAAAGGATTTCAGCTTTCTCTCTCTCTTTTTCAAGATTTATTTATTCCCATTGGAAATGTCAATTGCAGGGCACGGCGCAATAGCATAGTGGTTAAAGTCCTCGCCTTGCTCGCACTGGGATCCCATGTGGTTGCCGGTTCTAATCCTGGCGGCCCTGCTTCCCATCCAGCTCCCTGCTTGTGGACTGGGAAAGCAGTTGAGGATGGCCCAAAGCCTTGGGATCCTGCACCCATGCGGAAGACCTGGAAGAGCTCCTGGCTCCTGGCTTCTGATTGGCTCAGCTCCAGCCGTTGCAGTCACTTGAAGAATGAACAATCGGACAGAAGATCTTCCTCTCTGCCTCTCCTCCTCTCTGTATATCTGCCTTTTCAATAAAAAAGTAAATAAATCTTAAAGAAAAAAAGAAAGAAAATGTCGATTACAGAGAGAAGCAGAGATACGGAGAAAGATCTTCCATCTGCTGGTTCATTTCTCAAATAGCTACAACATCTGGAGCTGAGCCAGTTTGAACCAGGGTGCTTCCTCCAGGCCTCCCACATGAATATAGGGTACCAAGGCAATGGGCCATCCTCGACTGCTCTACCAGGTCATTAGCAGGGAGATGGATTGGAAGTGGAGCAGCCGAGACATGAACTGGCACCCAGATGGCATGCTGGCACTTGGAGATGAAGGAATAACCGCCTGACCCAACGTGCTGGCCTCAGATCTCGGCATTTTATTTTGTTCCCGTGGGCTCAGTGGCCAGCCTCCTGGGGGGCTCACTCAGCGGTGTCACAGATGGGCTTCCAAATGCCTGAAATGAAATCTAAACACTTGGCAATCCTCTCCTCGTTGTGATGGAGGGGAGGAGGGCGCTCTTGGCACTTAAACATATCAATGACTGCAAAGCTTCAAAAAAAAAAGGCAAATCCTTCCGTTCCAGTTGTGCTTTCCCAGTGTTTTCATTGCCTCCATATACTTGGGAACTTCAGGAGGCATCTTATAATTTTTTTCACTACCTAGTTTGACATTTCTGCATGATATTATCATGGTAATACAAGGCAGGAAATATATGTACTTCTAAATTTTCTAGTAACCCCATTTATAAAGGTAAATATAAAGTGGTGATATTAATTTAGCATCTAATGAAATAATTCAAAAAATTTACAACATGTGATTAGCATTAAAATGTATGTATATTTTAAATTCATTTCCTCCACTGTAACTCTTTTCTCTTTTTACACAAGGTAGTCGATTTGAATTTGGTATTTCTCAAGTGCTCACTCAGATCTATGACTCGTGGCTTCTCTGTTGCAGAGATCAGACTATTATGTCAGCTAAAACGGAAACAACAACAGGTTAACAGGTTAACCATAATCATAAAATAGTGGAAGTGAAATATTTTATAAAGCATAAAGTGATTGATATAAAAATGATGTTGAGCTTTTACTGGATTATCCTATTCTTTGCTTGTTGTGTTCTCATTTTGTCAGCAGAGGGCGCTCGGAGCTGGCAAGAGAATTCAGAGCCAACGCTCCAAAGTAGCATATTGATCATGTAAAATTTGAAATATTGATAATCATAATTTAAGTTAGTGAATGCATCACTGATGGCTGACTAAAATCCAATCACAAATGTTTTTTAATATATTAGGCTCTTTCCCATTTGTAGCATTTGATTCTATATACTTGGAGCTTTACTAATAGAAATAGATGGTTCAGAGAGACTTGAGTGTTTTTCAACAATAAGGTACAGGACAAGTAGAAAGAAATGAGTTTGAAAAAACAGCATGAGCCTTACTGATACAATAAATTTGGTGATAAAGAGAGGAGACAGCAACATGCAAGCATTAGGCTTTTGTATAACAGGAAGGGGTGCTGTGCCAGGCTGTCCTGCTGCTTGGGCACCTGCATCCCTTACTGTGATGATGCTGAGCCCTGTCTCCTTCTGCTGCCATCCAGGTTGCTGCGGATGCATATGGGGCAGTAGGGGATGGCCCAAGTTTTGGGATCCATCTAGCAACATGGGATACCCAGATGGAGTCCTGGGATCCTGGTTCCTGGCTTGTATTTGGACCAGCCTTCGCTTCTGCGAGCATTTGGGGAATGGACCAGGAGATGGAGGATCTCTCTCCTCTCTGTCATTCCCTGTTTCCCTGTCACTGTGACTTTCAAATAAATAAAAACTTAGCAATATACATGTATAGCATAGTTTTATAGATATGTATAAAAGATTCCTGCAAAAAGTTCAAGAAAATGGGATTAGAAGATACATTTTAGTGAAAGAAGATTTAAATTCACATCCTTGAACTTTTGAAGACCATTGGTGCAGCCACTTTGCCTTACATAACATATTATAGGACACGTTACACATTGTGAAAATGTACTGAAGATCTATATCGACTTGGTTGGAGGAAGTGGGTGGAATTTCCATTTGTGATTTATTTTGTTTTTCTTCTGTGTGATAGAAGAGAATTCCCCATATTAAGAATGAGGAGGTAAGGTCGAAGGATGAAGAGGTGAAGCTGGAGACGTGGGACACTTTAAAATAGGCTAAATTGCATTCTGCAATAGAATTGTGCAATCTGGCCACTTGTGGAGCACGATGACAGTTTAGAAAAACGACTGAGGGAAATGATGGAGCAGGCTGACGAGGAACTGCTGAGCAGTGTAGATCGGGAGAACAGTTGTGATTGGACTCTGTGCATTTACGGCGGTATCAATCTTCGTGGCCGCTTGGTTTGCAGCAGCAGCAGCAGCAGCCAATATGTAGAAGCAGGAGATAGAAATGGCTGAAAGTGATCCATTGTCAAGGGTTTGACAGCCGTGTCGAGAAGCGAGTTATAGAGCTGGACATGTTGAGTGAAACACAGGGGTTTTCAGGATGAGACCAAGGGACAGGCAAATCATATTCTTGCAGGACAAGTGGTACCAGTGCCATGGAATGACAAAATCAGCCTGAAGGGTGAAACGGCACGGGACAGAAATGGGGAAATTTACAATGCCAAGTTGGTCTTGAGTTCAGGGAGTAAATAACTGCAGAGGAATGCAGGGAAAGTCAAACATAGTTGAGGGTCAATGATGTGTCTTGAAAAGAATCCTTTACAGAGTCGACGAGTCCCAGAACATGACAAAAGACATCACCAGAGAGGATTGCACTAGCATCAGGAAGAACAGCAAATATTCACATAAACGCCCCAAGGTAACCCATGGGTACTCAAACATTTGTACTGACTTCTAGCCATTGGATTTAGCAACGAGGAAAAGGCTGATCGGGCAAAATGAGAATACTTTCAAAATAATGAATCTTAACTGTTTTTAGGCCAAGCACCATACAGTTTAAGAGAAACACACAGATTTGAGTTGGAATGATGTTTTCGAGTCTGCTGTTACTGGGTCACTTGGACACATGCCAAACCAGCATCTGAAATGTGGCTTTGTATCTGTAATATTGGGATGGTAATACAATCTGTATCTACATTTTAAAGGAAAACATTCGGTAAGTTAAAAAAGGTATTAGAAATGATGGGGAAGGAACCTCAGACACGGTTACCGATAGAAGCCAGAGCATATTCAAACTGGAACTCTTTCCGGGTGCATCACACAGGGCAGCCTCAGCTGTCAGCAAAGCAAACCTGCCGACATCCTGGGACTCGGGATCCTGTGAGAGGATTATCAGCCTCCCCAGCTTCTCCCTTGAAACTGTATACCAGATCTATTTCTACACTGCCCAGCCTAACTCTTCAGTACGGCATTCCTTTAATGCCTTCAACCTTTATATGCCTTTTCTTGGAGGGTTCTCCAGTGTGGGTAACTTACATCACATCTTATTTATTTATTTTTTTGCAGGATTGGGCTGGGTGTAGTACTGGGGGCACTACTGTAGACATAAAGAGCTCTTTTTTTTCTTATGCAGACTTAGCCTGTTACATTGGCAATCATTTGGCCTCTGCACTTTCCATTTCGATGTTTTCTTCTCATTGGCAGTTCTTTCAGCATTGGAAGACACAGACCATCTACCCTGACCCTTGTGTTGTCTGACATAAGACATCCTATGGTCATTAGCAAGTTTTCGCAGTACAGCCCAGGATGTTTGCACTTATGATGGTACCCTCTTGTCTCCCTTTGTATGTTTCTGTCTCCGTTGAATTTGCATCTCCAGTCAAGGTGTGACTGCCACAAAAGCCAGGAGGATGACCACTGCAGTAAGCATGGAGCCTGTTCACACTATTACAGCCCGCACTGCTCTTTTATTAAACTGTCTGTTTGCTTTCTCATACATCAGTGTTCCTGGCTTCCCCGGAAGTGTAGCAAGGCTTGCACTAAGGGGCAGGGCTTGTCCTTCCTCTAGGTTCATTTTCTTAGCTTTATTTACTGTCCATATTTCATGATTTTTTTTTTTTTGGGATCTGGAAAATTGGATTTATGTGCAGATTTGATGAATGCTGGCCGAGGCTCTCATGATTGACATCTGCTTTATTTAGAACCCTGGATAAAATTCTGTCAGTCAAAGCCTGGCCTTTTGCTGGCATGTGAAAGGTGGGAGGAGAGGATGGAACAGACAGCAGCTGCAACATGCTTCTATGATAGAAGACAAGAGGCAGAGAGAATGGCCAGCTAGCTCCAGTGCTGGTCCACATGCTGGTCCATGACAACATTTCTCTCATCTGAAGCAAAAGTATTGGGCCTTTAGAGGGAAGATATTTTTGGTTTTCAAATTATGTCATCATACTACTTGGAATTTATTCTTTAGTTGGTAGGACAGATGTACTAGTAAATGGAACTTGTGTTTTATTTGCTTACTTGGAAAAAATAATGTTTGACTATCTGTTGATCCCACTTAATGAAAGAGAAAATGAAGTGCTCAATTTTTGGAGACCGTTAGTCTCTAATTAATTTAGCAGATGCATTAAATACGTTGAATGAGTTATAAGTATTTTACTTCCACTGAATACTAACTCCCAGTTAAGAAGTGATCTGTAAGTATGGAGTCACCGTGGTTTAGATTGGAGAGCATTTACTAGTTCTAACAGTCGTAATGCACAGTTCCACAAGTTAGGGATTGCTATAAATTCTGAACAGCTAAAACAAGAGAAAGCTGTTGAGTGACAGGGTTAGTTTGACCTATTGGACTTGGCTTTTAACTAGTATGTGTGATTACCTGTCCAGGTCTTGGGTCAAGTTGTTAAAGTGTGACCAGTGGAAGACCAAATCTGTGAAATGAACTGTGCATCACCGGGATAGTAAGGCTGTAAGCAAAGCTCCTTTATAACCCTGTACAAGTTTACTCAATTTTGTTAGCCTAAGTTTGTCTGTTATATTCTCTTTAGTGGAGCCACCTTATAGCTCTAACATTTGAGTTTATAACTATGTAAGTGGTCTTCAGGGGTAATATACAAAGGAATGATAAATGGAAGCAAAGAAACGAAGTTATATGTTGGTGTGTGTGAGGCACGGAGGAGTGACTCTGGAGTGGGATGCTTGCTGATGGGAATAAGAAATAGCACTAAGAAATTTGAGATACACAAACTATTTTGCCTGAAAGCAAAGAATAGCAAATAGAAAAGTAAGTGAGAATGAGGATAAGCAGGACAGACACTGAACGGGATTACTGTGTTCATGGTGTTGGCAGGGAAATAATCGACCCATTCATCAGGCAGTACCATGAGACATGCAGAAAATCAATGCGAGTGAAAAATCATAGGTTATCTTTGTGCAAGCTGGGTCTTTCCTGTCGTGCTGCTCTGTTCTGCTGATATGTGGTGGCTGACATGCTCAGCGTTTTCTGGTCTATAACGATCAAGAGAGAGCTTCTCTGGTTGGGTCCTGTTTTAAATCTGACACTGAGATCATTTTGTAATTGCAGTCTGGGCCGTGACAGACGACGGGGCCTACCCCTTAAAAGGAGGCTGCCTTTGGCAGAAGTAAGCGCTTTCACCCAGAGAGAGGCCTACTGGAGAGATGAAAGCCGTGTGCACCAAGTTCACAGACTCAAAGGAGCAGGCTGGCAAAAAGAATCATGTCACATCTGGAGAGAAAGTGATCAAAACGACAGGACTCCAGCAGCTGGGACAGCTGACCCCGGGGACTGTGCTGCTGCAGAAGCACAGCTGATGCTGCACATCGTGAGAAGGTGACTCGGTGTGCTCATAACTGCCAAGGCAGATGATGGCTCGTTCTCTCCCTCCTTTCATTTCTCTCTTTTTAAAATTTCCTCTTTCCAAGATCCTGATTATTAAAGATTATGGAAATCCCAGGGTCCATGGAACTAAATTATAAAACGGATGGTAATAATAATAAAGTAGAAAGGAAAGAATGAAAATCACTGGAAACAGAAAAACTTGTGTGATTGCAGATTTGGTATGTTCCAATTGGACCCCACTTACTTGCAGCAAACTCTGCTGCCATTAATCTGCACAGGCAAGAGGCAACATCGGATTTTACTGTATCTTGCATCATTGGAGATGTTGAAATGACACGGAAAATTTCATTTCCAATTTAAAAGGCATATTTTGCTAAAAGCCATAAGCGAGTAAAAAAAGTATATTATACCATTTTACTTAAAAGAATACTGTAAGCTCTCCATCTTGGTTCATTGTGTTCTTCTTCACTATTTCATTCATTATTATCATATAACAATGATTATTCATCATTATTAGAAGAAGAGGTCACTTTCCATGGAGGCAATTTCGTTTTTCATTTTCTTTCTAATCAGATGGTAACTATTTAGGATGCGTTCCCAGCAGGAAGACATTCAACATCTTAAATAAATACATTTACTGCAATTGAACTGACTGTAGCATGTGCATTCATTAAGGCTCCGATTTTGTTAGATGTGTTCTAGAAAATCAATCTACATTTATTTGTTCATGTATTTATTTTTGCCGCAGAAGGACAGATGGAGGGAATTGAGGCTCACAGCGAGCAGGTGCCCCATATCACACAGCTAAGTAAGGGCAGAGAGCCCCTAGATTCTTCATCCTTTATCCTACCCTTTTGTCCTTCCCAACTTCTTGTCCCCTTTATGTTAAATGCCTAGTATCTAGGGATCATCAGTTCTAATTTCTAAGTTTATTATTCCGTGTGTGTTCTGGGGAGTAGCACCGTAGGTACCCATGCAAGCATGACCAAATGTAGAAACTAAGGCCCTTGTCAGAACTAGCCCAGTCTCCAGAGGAGGCGTGTGCAAACTGAAGCATGAAGTTCTCCGGTGAGACTTTGATAACTGGTTGATGGACTTGCTTCGTTAGGCATGGTTCTTCACGTCATATGGGGTTATTAAGATGATGTAAAATACTTGCATATCAACTCATCAGGCTGTTGGTTATTCCTTAAAGCAATTTATTACATGACAAAACCTTAGCATTTTCGTGAGCAGGGGACTACCTTGAGTCCACGTAAAAACCTAGGACCGCTCCTAAATCCCATTGTGACTAGTAGATAAAGTAAGGCCTGTGGGAGCTGATGTAGAAGACCTTTGTTAGTGTTCTGTGTAATAGCAGGACTCTGTCAACACCAACTTTTTCAAATACGAAAAGTTGTCAAACTGAGCTGTCCTCTTTCTGTGAAAAATAAGCAATTTATTTCAGACTCAATCTTCTGGCATTCTGACAAACATGAACTTGAAGCCATGCAAGATTTTCTGTAATCCTTCAAGTCATTATTCAAGTTTTCAGACCAACCATAAGGAAAGTCTGCAATTGCAAGTTTAACCTCTTTTTACCTACTGTGTAATGTGAGCAGGCACTACCTCTGTGCATGTGATTTTGAGTCACCTCGCATATCCGTCTCCTCGCCATGCACATTGTCTCAGCCTTGTCCTCTCCTCTCTGTTTCAACATTTTTTTAAAAGAAGATTGTTATTCCAAACCATTCCTTGTGTCAAAAATAGTTTTGGAAAAAAAGTAAAGCAAAACCAAAATCTTAATGTCTTAGAGCCGGTTTAAAATGTTGAATGTCTTCTGGCAAAATTAAGTTAAAATAACTTTATAAATTACCTATCATTGCCTACTATGATTTGACTCTTATTCAATTCACTTTATGCAAATCGTGATCCTTGATTGGGTACTGGATAAGAAAAAGAGCATCCCTGCTCTATAAAAAAAAAAATAATGAAATTACGAGAGAAATTCCCATCTAGCCTGTTTTTGGAAGTAGTATTTTCATAAATATAAATTTCCTAATTTTATTAATAGTTCTGCATTTATTATGTAAGGCCATGTCCACTTGAGGGTTTAGAAATAAATCAGTAGTATCTTGTGTTCTGTTGACTCTTGAATTGCTAAGGAAAAATACTGCATATGTATGTGTGTAGACATGTGTGTGCATATGTGTCTATGTGGTGTGTATATTTGGAGGGAGAGGGAGAAAGAGAGAGTAGAGAGAGAAAACGAAGTTGTAGTATAAATGTTCCCTCTAAAACTCACGATTGGATTTTCTGACCGTTATAAAAATATTGAGGGTAAGACTTTTAGGATATGATCAGACCCTAAGAACCTCGTTCTCCTGGTGGTGATAAATGCTATTTTAAAAAGGCCTCTTTATCCCTCCTTTATCTCTGCCTTTCCATCTCCCACTATGTGAGGATGTAGCAGGAAATTCCTTATCAGATACTCACAGCTCAATCTTGGACGTTTAGGCTCCAGAAACTGAGGAAATGAATTTCTGTTCATTATAAACTACCTAGTCTCACATAAGTTGTAAAAGCAGCACAAAATGAACTAAGAAATTGGTTTCGGGTAAATGGAGTTGTTACTATAAAAAGAATGAAAGAATGTGAAATGGCTTTGGAACTGAGCAATAGATAGTATCTACATCAATTTTGAAGTGAATTCTGGAAAAGTGTGAGTTGCCATGAATGTAGCAATAAGTGAAATTCCATTGTGAACTCAGAAGAAAATAGCTATCAGGAGAATCTCAATTTTCTTAGATATTAGGTTAGCTGTTGTAACCAGCATACTAGCAAGAATGAGGAAGGTAAAAACTGTTGTGATGAAGTCACAAATGAAAATGAAGAATAAAGGATTGGAATTTCAAGGAAAGATTATTCTTGTTGTGATTGGCTAAGTGGGGCTGTCTTGGTGGCTCAGCTGGCTAATTGTCCACCCATACCATGTGGGCGTTAGTTCAAGTTTCCGTTGTTTCACTTCCAGCCCGGCTCCCTGCCGATGGCCTGAACAGGTAGCAGAGGATGGCTCAAGTCATTGGTTCTCTGCACCCATGAGGGAGACCCGGAGGAAGCGCCTGGCTTTATATCAGCTCAGCTCCATATGATGCAGCAATTTGGGGAGTAAACCTGCAGATGGAAGATCTCTCTCTTTCTCTTTCTCTCTCTTTCACCTTCTCTCTCAGTAAACCACCTCCAAAATAAAAACTAATACATTAAAAATAAATTGGCTATGTGGTAAAGATCTTGAACAATTGTGTTGGTGTCTTAAGAGTATACGGAAGGCAAAACTTAAGAGCAATCAACTGAAGTATTTGCTGGAAAAAAATCTAAACAAAGAATTCAGGGTGTTGCATTGTATCCTTTCATTGTGTATAGTAAAATCAAAGGACAGAGAGAGCAAGAGAGAGAGATTGCCCGAGAAAGAGAATTTTACCTACCAGTTATGACATTTTCATCTTATATTACAGTATTTGGACTTGGTTCTCAACTGTGGCTCCTCACTCTAGCTGCCTGCTGATCCGGACCCTGGAAGGTATCAGGGATAGCTCATGTAATTGGGTTTATTCCACCCAAATGGGAGACTTGGAATATGTTCCAGATTCCTGACTTTTCCCTTGCCTGCTCCAATCCTACATTGGCTATTTCCAACATTTGATGAGTAAAATTGCAGATTGGAACTCTCTATGAAAAAAATAGATAAATGATTTTAAAATGGAATTTATAGTTGAAGGGGAAGTAGGCATAAAGACTTAAAAAATTCCCAGCCTGGCCATGAGAATAGAAAAAGGTGTTTAGAAGAGAAAGCCAAGGAAGTGAACAAATGACCATTTCTTAAACAGATTAGTACAAACAGAAGAACCAGGAGGTATTTCTCTTAATGGAAACATGACCTTCAAAGCTTTTCTGTGATATTCAGGGGTTGCAAAGCCATCACAGAAGGGATATACAGAGCAGAATGGTTTCTGGGGATAGTCCCAAGATGGCCTCTGTGGGTGTCCTGCACACAGCTGCCTTAAGGCTCTACTCTCATTAAGAGCACAAACTCTTTTGCAGTCCCAGCAATGGCTGAGGTGGAACCTGGACCACTGCTCCAGTGAATGCAAATGATAAATTGTGAGAAGTCATCAGGATGCTAATTAAGCAAGCACAGAGAGTGCAGGAGTCTCAGAGGCATTGCTTACTCATCGAGATTTCAAAAGTTGCATCTGTGAGCCTGGAAGTTCACGCAGAGACTTGCCACAGGGATGCGGCCCCTGTAGAGTTGAGTGGAGCTATTGGGGTATGACTTGCCCAAGGTCCCAGAATCATTGAGACCATCAGAATGCAACACCAACCTAGCAAACACCAACCTTGAGGCTGCATGGTACTATCACAAAACCTTGGATCTTGTGCACCAGGAGCCTTGAGGGTCCAAGTACCACCCAAGTGTATATGCTGGGTAAGTTGTGCAGTCAAAGAAGATTATCCAAAAGCCTTACAATTGAACGCAATTTGCCCTTTGGATTCTGGATTTGTTGGGGACCTGTTACCTCCTTCCTTCTTCTATGTTGCTCCAGTTTGGAATGGGACTCTATCCTTCTCTGTGGTAGAATGCTGTAGTTTGAATGTTTCTCTCTTCCAAATATGGTGTGACCTTTAGGATGTGGTTAGGCTATGCCACATTTGAGATAGGTTTTCCCCCTCCACAACTCAATGAAATTTGATTACCTTTGGGGCAATGATGGAAGGTAGGCCCTTTCAGAGATGATCATCATGAATGATTCATGCTTCCTTTTAGGACTGGGTTTGTTAAGTTGAGATGAGCTGGACATATGCAGAGCAGGGCTGACTGTAGTTGGCCCTTTTTGCACGTGTGCATTTGTCTTTCCACTTTCTTTACTGTGTTCAGAACACAACACAGGACCCTCAGCAGATACAACCACCTAACCTTGGACTTTCAAATCTCCAGAACTAGGACCAAATCAACTACCTTCCTTTATACAGGAGAGGAAGGCTTGAACTACAGAAAACAGACTGAGTAGCTCAATGCCTTCGTTAAAGGGTAATTCCATCCTCCCTGTTGCCTCTTCGCCCTTCTACCTTCTCCCATGTGACAGGATGGCAAAAGGCTCTCACTAGTTACCAGCATCCTAGGCTTCGCAGCCTCAGCTGTGAAATTATAAATTACCCAGCTGTGGGTGTTTGGACTAGTGGTTGAGGTATCTATGCCCTGCACTGAAGGTCTGAGTTTGATTTCTTGATTCCTGGATGTAGATTCTGGCTCCAGCTTTCTGCTGTTGCACAGCATGTGAAGCAGCAGCAGTAGTTTGAGTGTAGGGTTCCTGCCCCTCACATGGAAGACCTGAAACTGGGTTTTTAGGTTCTTCCCTTGGTCCTGATCCAGCCCCAGATTTTTCTGGCATTTGAAGAATAAGCCAGAAATTTGTCTCTCCAAAAAAAAAAAAAAGCCAGATGAATTTTTAAAAGTAATTGAATTTAGAGTTTATAAAACTAATGTACAATAAAGCAATAACTTTTTATGTTATTGGTGAACTCATTAAAAGAGAAATCAAGAAAGAAATATTCACAATAGCAGGTGTAAATTCAATATGTAAGACAGAATTTAATCAAACTAGTGAAAAATTTCTACACTGAGTGTGATCAAACATTGGTGAAAGAAATCACCAAAGACACAAAAATACAGAATGAGTTTCCTGATCATGAATTAGAAGAAATAATGTCATTAAAATATCTATCATACTGAAGGCAGTCTATAGACTGAATGCTACCCATGCCAAAACACCAATGACATTCTTTTCAGAATTAGTAACAACAACAACAACAAAAAACAATAAAATTCATATACAATTACAAAAGACCCAAAGAAGTCAAAGTGATCCTGAGCAAGGAAAATCAATCTAGAGGCATAACAATACCTGACTTCAAAATATTTTATGATGCTATAGTAATTATACAGCACAGTACTCACACACACACACACACACACACACACACACACACACACACAGAATAAAACAGAGAGCTCACACATCGCCTCTTTTGCAAACAGCCAATTGACTTATTTAAAAAGTTCACAGACTGCACATTGGAGTAAGAATAATTTCTTTGACAAAGAGTGCAGGTTAGACTAGATGATTATCTGTAGAAGAATGAAATTGGTTCCATATCTCTCATCATGTATAAAAAATTAATTCATTTGGACAAAAAAGCCAAATTTGAGACCATTGACTATGAAGTTGTTAGTAGAAAATTTAAAGGGAACACACCACGACAGTAACACAGACCCACAAGCACAGGCAGCAAAGGTAAAACCAATCAAATGAGATTCTATCAACTCAGATGTTTCTGCACAGAAAAGGAAATATTCAATACTGAAGAGATATACAACAACAACCAAAAAGCTATCTGTGAGTTACTTACTTCTCTGAGAAAAGACTAATATCCAGAATATATCAGCATAAATACAGAGAGAGAGAAACAAAAGAAACAATCCAGTTAAGAAATGGGCAAGGCCCTCAACAGATCACTCCCAACTGAGAAGAACAAATGACCAATCACACGAAAATGGTCCACAACACTAACCTTCAGGGAAACACAAGCCAAAACCACAGTGAAATACGACTTCATCGTGGTCATAATGGCTAAAATCCAAAAGGCAGCCAGTAATGAAGTTTGGCAAGCATGTGTAGAAAAGGAACACTTTCAGACTGCTGGTAGGAATGTCAATTAATGCAGACACTGTGGAATATTTCTTTAAAATAATGCAGTGTGGGTATTTCTTTAAAAGAAATATGCTTACCATATGACTCAACAATTCTGCTGCTGAGTAATACCCCAAATGCCTGAACATATGGTATCAGAGATTCCTGCACCACCATTTCTGCAGCAGTGCTGTTAACAATAGTAAAAATATAGAATCAATCAAAGTGATCATCATCAGATGAATGGATAAATAAAATGTGCTATACATTTGCAGAAAAATATTATGCACCTATCCAAAAGAATGAAATTTTACCATTTTTATCAAAATGCTTGCAATTGGAGGACATAATGTCGAGTGAAACAAATAGTTGGATGCAGAAAGACAAACACTGCATGTTCTCCCTTATATAGGAGGGCAAAACAAAACAAACAAAAATCATTTGCACATTATCATGATTGCAAATATGCTTTTGTAAACTTTATTTTATAATTTTGTTAAGCCAGTGGTTAAGACTGCTATACTATTATAGTTTTATTGACCTGAGATTACTTTTATATTTAGTGTGTTTTGGTGAAGTGGTCATTTTTTAAATTTCAATTATTGTTTAGAGTTCTTTCCCATATTCCTTCTAAGCTAGAGTTCTGTTCTTTTACTTGTTAAATTGCTTATTTGGTGAAGCAGTAAAGCCTTTTCACTGTAATGTAAATTCAAAACTTTAAATGTTATGCCAATGGTCCAAAGCAATTGTATATCAACTTAACTGCCTACTTATGGTGTAGGTGCCTGTTCCAGATGCTCCACTTCCAATCCAGCTCCTTCTTGCTTACAGTAAGAGAACAGCATTAGGATGGCTCAAGTCCTCAGTCTCTGCACCCATGTCTTGGTTCCTGGCCTTGAGTAATTCAGTTCTACCCATTGTGGTCATCTGGGTAGTGAGTTGCCAGGTAGAAGATGTCTGTCTGCCCTCATCTCTGCAAGTTCTGCTTTTCAATAAAAACAAATAAATCTTTTAAAAAATCAGAAAAATAAATTAAAGAAGGAAAGAAGCAAGAAAGGAAAAAGGGAAAGCAGGCAGGCAAGAAGGAATGAAGGAACGAAAGACAGAAAGAAAGGACAGAAACAAACAGATATAAGCTAGGAAAACAAGAGAAAGAAAGAGATAAAAGCTGGAGGGAAGAAAGGAAGGAAGGGAGGAAGAAAGGAAGGAAAGATGGTTGGCAGGGAAGGAGATACAAGTTGGGGAAAGAGGGGGAAGAAGGCAGGAGTAAGGGGTGTCAATATATTTTCAAAATTAAGTTTACAAATTACATTGAATCTGTTAAAAGCTAACTTAAAAAGAAAAAAAAAAAGAAATCACAAAAATTTCCTAGGTATAAAATTAAGTATTACAGCATGCTTTGGAGAGAACCTTGGGAGTGGGAAAACAAGAGCTAACAAGACTCTTGAGCAGGAAAGTAGAAATCTGCAAAAAGAGTGGAGAAAGAAGATTGGAGGCAGAGAGATTAGCTAGAAAACACAGTACCCTGTGTTCAATCAAGGAAAAAAATACTATTTTGACACTTCTTGAATATAGCAAGAAAGACCTTCCTCCAGAGGAAGACAGATTGGTACAGCAACCCTGAAATCAGGACCTGTTGTTGGGGAGATATTTGGTTGGGTGATGAATATAGCAGGCAATAATGTGATTTATTGCCAAGGAGCAGGGCAGAAGTTAGTGAATGGAAGTTACTGAGAGTACATTAAAAAAAAATACATGGGAACTATTGCCAGATTTAATAGGATGCTTGCTGAAGCTAGGGGTATAAGGAATGGGGAATTTGATGAGCTATTTCTGTGGAATTGCTAAACCAATTTAAGAGGAATGGTGCTAAATGCTGCTAAAACTGCACCTTATGAAGATAAACACAGAAGTCCAAAACTGCATTATGCTTGCTTAAAGAAAACTCAGAAGAACCTGAGTAGAACTTGGTCATGGGTATAGAAATAAGACTCTTTTTATTCATTTGCGGTTTCTTTCCCTCCTTCGGAATGTCTTAAAGCTTGGAATGCGTTTCCAGGTTTAATTCAATATGACCTGTATGAAAAATCAGTAAAAACAGTGTCATGATAACTAACTGTGGCTTCTTCTATTAATGACAAAGTATGAGAAATACAAGAGAGAACAATCTAGTTCAGAATGTCTCATGTGAGCCTGGGTTCTGCATTTCCAATTTCCTAAGAGAAGCCCATGTTAGTACTTTAGAAGATACATTTTTGAGCAAAATGTATTCCCCACACCTTATTTCACACACATATCTACTTCACACTTAGACATGTTCAGGTGGATCTAATTTCCTGGAAATTGTTAGATTTCCCCAAGCAGTGGTGAGCCTCAATACTTGGAACTGTTGTTGTGTTTGTTTATTTGTGTGCTTTTGTTTTGAGGTGAAACGCTGAAACAAAATCCTAAGGCTGAGATAGATTCAAACATGTAGTGTCTCTTCAGACAAGGTCAATATTGTCCAAGAATCTGTCTTTACCTGGAAGGGTTCTCTGTGTCAGTGACGTTAACTGTCTATGTTGAGGCATCGGTGTGTGCAGGGCTGTTTTTCGCCATCCAAGGAAAGTCGTTACTAGGATAGCTTTCTAGACCTTTCAGGGTTGAGGGCATCTGGACGAGGACAGAACATAATCTGTAATTGCAAACACGCTCTATTGTTAACAGCATCAAGCTCAACAGAATTCATCCATTGGTCCTTGTGCTAACCTGCAGATCTTTGTAGAACTCATTAGGCATATTGGCCAAGGACTCCTGACCTTTGCTCTATGCTGAGAGGTCAAATGATAGCATCCACTTGCACTAGCAGAGCCGGGGAATACTTTGGGAACACTGTCTTGAATACCAGTGCTTCTCGGACATTCAGGGTCCACATTCTCCTCTGGCTGGAAGGGAAGGTTATCTCATGGGGTGATGAAGTGACAGATTTCTGAGCAGTAACCAAGATACAATATTTCAGCCTAGGGAGTAATCTCAGGATCTTTCTTGTACTTGGAGGTAACTTAGGTCTTAACAATCTGCATCTAGAAGTTCATACACTCTGGTGGGATGAAAATAGGAAGTTTGTAGGGTTCCAGGTTAACTGCACTTCTACAGAAGAGCCTGGGGTAAGTCATCAGAGTTCTAGCACCTGCTGAGAGCTCCAGAGAGAATGCGCAACTCTACCAGAGTTCTCAATGTAGGATGCCCTGATTTTGGAACCCTTCAGAGAGGGACTGATGAAGATAAATAGCTTCCAGGGCTTTTTGAGGACAACATGGTTAGATACCAAAGTAAGGACTTGACTTAATGTTTGGAAGCTCAAAAACAGAAAACAAGGATTTTTTTTACAACTGATAATTATACCAAGAGCTCATCTCAATCATTGGACATGCTGGGAACCACCAGGTTAGGCTTTCCCGTTTCTCTGCATCTGTGTGCCTTTTGGTTCCACTTGCAGGAAAAAGATAACAGTTACAGGACAACCTGTTGGAAATGTATTCATAAGATTCTGGAAGGTTGCACTCCTGAAGCTAGACACTGACTAGGTTGATGTTGTTCCAGAAGACACTGAAAAGAGCCAAGGTGAAGGCGCTGCGATCCTCCTCCTTCAATGGGAAGAGAATGAGAAAATCCAGTTTTCAATGTTGAGACTTCACTCAGATAAGTCATTGTAATCCTGTGGTTGGTCTTGGCCTCTTTTAAGAAACAGTTTTTGCTTCTGAACATGGCCGCATGTCTTTGGCAAATTTTTATAGGGTTTAGCTTATTTAAAAGGACAGCCCTAGTGCTTAAAAGATCTGTGGGTGTTTAAGTAAATTATTTATCGCTTGAAATCTTGTACATTCACTCTCCAAAGGAGTAATGTAATATGTATGAGGCCTGATTTCTACCTCAATGCATAAACCATGCTCAGCATTCTTGTAGAATGGTCCTCTCTGTGTGGAGTCTTTTAACAACCTCTGCGGTATTTAAACTTTTATGGTCCAAGCACTGCTAAAGGTAAAGCAGGTGTCCATAGAATTTTATTTTCCTGATAACATCTTTGTGGAGTGGTTGCTTGATTCTCATTGGGGTACCCTTTGTGCTGTGTTTTCAGAATGAGAATGCTAATGTTTATCATTATTTCACATTAAAATAATTAGTGGTAATATTATTTTAATTTTTTATAGGAGAAATTTAGGTTATGATAGTTTGTTCGAGACAGTCAACTGAGTCCAAATTTTTGAATTAACATACCTTTTATTTATCTTACTTTTTTCACTTATTAGAGAGAGAGACTCAGAGAGAGAGGAGACATAAGAGCAAAAGAACAAAAGGGCAGACAGACAGAAGAGTGAGAGAGGCCTTCCATCCACTGGTTGACTCTAAACGTCTGCAATGGTCAGGACTGAGCAGGGACGAACCTAGATTCTAGGAACTGGGTACTTAGCAGGGATACTGGGTACTGAGCCCAGCCTTCTCTAAGGGCTACAAAGACCCAGCTACTTGAGCCATCACCTGCTGACCTTCATGACAAATACCCATCAGCATGAAGTTAAAGTTGAGAACAATGTCAAAACTTTATACGAGGCATTCTAATATGCAAGCATCTCAAGTGACATCTGCTACACCAAATATCCACCTGCAAATTCAAATTTGGCCTGAAGGTAAATTCTTTCATAGACCAGAGGCTCTGAAGCATTAACATGAGTCAAAATTACTTGGAAAAAGTTGTGGCTCTCATTCTCAGAGTCTATAATTCAGGGTGGTTCATAAATTTGCTCTTGTAGTAAATTCACAAATTATGTGAACTGGTGTAAGTCAAATGGTAGGGTTCCCTCAAAAATCATATTAGATCTGAATATTCAATGAAATAGTAATTGGGGTTATATAGGTCATGGTATTGTTTTAGGAGCCACAGACTTATGGGCCTTAGACTTGGCCTACCTGACAGCCTGCTGCATTGCAAAAGCCTGCCTTGGGCAAGCAGGGCCACAGCAAGCAGGATATTAGACCAGAACATCCTGTGTAGAGCAAGCAGAATAGAACCTCCACCCTTGTTCCTGTTCAGATGATTAGTTTCTCCCATTTCAATACAGATAATTAGTTCCTTCCCTGCTTCAATGAAAATAATTAGTTCTAGCAAACTCCTCTCCTTCCCCTCCTCCCCTAGAGAAGGTATATATATGAGGAGTAAAATAAAGATCGAGAGGCACTCTTTTCCACCAAGTTTGTGTGTCCGTGTGTTTCTTGGCCAGCAGCCCGGGGGCCAGCAGCCCGGGGGCCAGCAGCCCGGCATTCCCAGTCCACCCTCAGGGTTTGAGCGTGTGTCTTGCAGGTCCGGACAGTATCGCACTGTCATATATGGTATCACTGTCCTTGAAACAGGTCTTCCTTTCCTCCTCGCACCATGTGAAGGTGAGGTGAGAAGCCATCTATGAAACAGGAAGCAGGCCATCACCCTGAATTTGCTGACTTGTTGATCTTGGACTTTTTAGTGTCCAGAAGAGTGAGAAATGCATTTTTATTGTTAATAAGCCAACAATCTATACTATATTCTTATAGGTGCATGACTGAATTAAGTCACAGTTCAGGGGCCATATTTTCAAAACTAGTAACCTATTGAAAAAAAATATCATTTACTACAGTTAAGTTATTGGAGGGAAAGAAATCTTGTTTGACTGTAGCTGAAGTTATTTATCTTCTGATACCTCTAGAACAAACCAACAGCAAAATGTAACATCTTGCTACTTTGAAAAATAAGGATTTCAACCCCCTGCCTACCCACGAGTGCACCCTTTCTGCTTGGGGATACAGATGGCCATATTGCCTGGATTTATGATTGGTTCTAGAGCTGATTACCTTTGTAGTCAAAGCTAAAGCCAGCTTCCCTGAGTATTCCCTGTCTGTTTCATTGAATCAGAGTGATGCTTCCATGGGGATCAGAACAGACAAGACACATGAAAAGGGGTCTGTGCATTCTTCAAAAAAAAAAAATGAAGTGGCAATATTCTACTTGTTGGGATGAAGTCAGCAGGAAACCGACCATACGCCTGGATAGTACTCCTGCAGGGTATGACTCTAATGCACAATGTGTCTCATACAAAAGGGTAGGAAAGCTCAGATGATTTTTTTTTTAAGAATTATTTTGTTGGAAATTCAGTTATACAGGCAAGAGAGAGACAGAGATGAAGATCTTTCTTCTGCTGATTCACTCCCCAAGCAGCAGGAGCTGAGCCAATCCGAAGCCAGGAGCCAGGAGTATCTTCTGTGTCTCTCACCTAGGAGCAGGGTCGCAAAGCTTTGGGCTGTCCTGTACTGCTCTCCCATGCCACAAACAGGGAGCTGGATGGGAAACAGGGCCGCCAGGGCATGAATTGGTGTCCGTATGGGATCCCGGCGTGTACAAGGCAAGGACTTTAGCAGCTAGGTTACCGTGGCCAGGTCTGCTCAGCTGGTTCTTAACAACCATGGATGACATAGTGATCTCTGTGGGACCTGATCCCCTTTGACAATTTTAACTCACTTATGCTAGCAGCACTCAGTACGGTTCAGTACGATCGAGCTTATTGGAATTCTTAGACCAACTCTCTAAGTGGCTTAGATTATGTGCAGCTTTAAAATTAAGTCTTAAGTATTCCTTAATGGGTGACCTATCAGAGCTATCCATCTCTTTCATTCTGAAAGAGTTGTAAGCACCATACTATATATACTGGAGCCAAAATATAGTGCATTTAAATTAACGTTGACTTTATTCTCCATGATACAGTAAAACAGTGGTATTCTGATATTTAATTTGTCACAAAATGAGAATGTGAATAGTTGAAAGGAAGCCAAACTTTCAGAGTTTTCTTTTTTGAGAGATATCAGACATTGATTGCTAATGGAGAAAAACCTCTGAAGTTAAACTGGTTGTGTATTTTGTGTTTCCTACAGAAAGTACCTAAATTACCCATAAAGCTTTTATGAAGAAGGCAATATTGAAGCCGAACAGTATAAAACACTGTCAAGGCTCTCGAAAGTGAAGAAAATAAAATTGTTCTTCACCTCACTGCTCCCTCCTCCTGCTTTTGGCCTAGTTTTTAGTGAAAAGTCTCATAAAATTGCTTTCATTTCCTCCTTTTGAGCAATTGATGTCCAGGGAATTTTCTTTTGCCCTGGGTGACTTGCGAGAATACATCTTTTGTTCCCTGAATTCAATACATGTTTGTGTCTGCACTACTTTCTGACTCGAAAGGACGAGGCATTGTCATCGGCTTTTCCTGCATCTTCTCCTCACACCCTATCCATGCTCATTGCAGAAGATGGTGAAGCACAGACTGCCATTCATTCGGAAATCTTCTATAGCCTCAATCACAATCCCATTGGAGACACGGAAAGCACGACAGTTATATAAAACACAGTAGATTTGCTCTCTCATATCATTACTGGAGTGTTGTTGAGCTCAAAGTATGGGAGCACTGGTGCCCCAGAATAACAGGTTGGGGAAGAGTTTGGGATAAAGAAGGGAAGGTGATGATGACGATTTGATGTGATTTTATTAGAAATCCAAAAAGCAGCTGCAGGCATGACCAAGGTCATTGTCGGAGGAGCTAAAGAGGCGTGGGCGAGGCAGAAAGCAAGCCCTTTATCCTCTCCTTTCACTTTCCGGTATTATTCTATGATGCTGCTTTTGGGCAGAACTTGTTAGTCTCTAGGCATCAGAGTTTCAAAATACATTTTACCATGTAAGAAATCCCAGAACATGAGAATAAAGAATGCATTTGGAGGAAAGAGATGATGAATCAGCACAGATACAACCATATTTTAATAACAAGAAGACAATTTCTTTCTATGCTCTCTACAATTATAAATGACTATCACTGATTGCAGGTCTAAATTACGCAATGCAGTTTTATTAAATGTTGCCATAAACTATGAACTTTCTGTGTTCCATATTTTTTATTCTATAATTCATGAGTTTTTTTCTCTATGAATCTTTTCCATAGAATATTTTCAATTATCATTTGGTAACGTGGAATTCAAATTTTCACATTTTATGCTGATTTTATAACCTACTTTGTATCTAGCATGTAGCTGTATACTACTGAGTTATCTAGAAACAAATTTTAAGTATATTAATTAGATTTTTCAAAATCCAAAATATATAGCAAATTGTTTTCATCTGAAAAAAAGTACATAAAATTATGCGAGAAAGAATTTAGAGTTGTCCAATCAGTAAATCTTGAATTTCTAAAGTTATTTTCATGTAGCATTTAATCTTTGCTTAAGAATTTTACTGCTAATAAGCAATGAGAAAGGTAAAATAATGTAACTCATAAGTCACATGACTCCATTAACCCAGCTTTCTTGAATAATATGCACTGGAAATGCTTCAGGTATATAAATGAATAAGACATGCAAAAACAAATGAGAATGGAGTACATTAGTGTGTTAACGCTGCCTGATTAAAAGAGTTATATTTAGAATCTTCTGCATAAAATTCTTTCAGGTATGTTCTATTCATACATTGAGCAGAAAATATTTGATTAGTTTCATTAAAGAAATTACTAAATGGTTTATGAAAATGGGGTAGTAGGCACAAATATTTCATTTAGCAATTGGTTACTGAGGGCCTTTTCTAAAGGAATTTAACTGTAGCCTGCCGTATAGATCCAGGAACAATGGAAAGGCAGTTAGAAAGCAGGATTGGGGTTCCAAATCCTCTTTTATTAAAAAAAAAAAAATGGAGAGTTGGGGAAGATAGAACTCAGGTGATCTTCAGTCAGAAGCTCTGGTGTCACTATTATTTTTGAAGCGATTGAAAACTCCCAGGACTCTGCTTAGTGTCTACTCATCAAGAAATCCTTCTTGCCCGAGTCTTTGAGCAGATGCTGAAACATCTCACTTTTCCCAGACATATATTTCTCAACTGTGTTTTTGCTTTTGCTTTTCTCCTAGCACAAAATGGCATTTTTCCCTCCTGCTCATTTCTCTTTCAAGACCCAGTTTAACTCTCTCCTTTTGTAAATCCCTCCCAGAGTCTGTTACCTTAAAATGGTTTCTTCTTCTTTACCCCCAGAACAATCTACTCTGTTATTTTCTTTGTGCTCAATGATAATTCCTTATTTAGGTGATGCACTACACTTAGATATTATAATGGATCACTAGGAAAACCTTGCACTCTTTTCCCTAGGAAATCACCTACATACATGTATATAGGATTTATCATAAAGTTTGCTTTTTAAAAAGCTAGAGATTTCTAAAACTTTGCAGGATTGAGTTTACACTTAATAGGAAATAATTTTTCTGTGAGACTAGAAACAGTTTAGAACAGAGATAAATCATGTATGTTTATTAATGGGCAAGAGAAGTGGCAAAAGAAGGGACCTGAGAAATCCCTTGTCCTTTTTCAAATAAGGGAACTTTCCATTGTAAAGTTTCACACGTGATGAAAGGTGATATTTTTGAGAACTTTTAAACTCTGCTTTGCACATGATATCTGATGGTCTCCTTGAAACTGAAATGGTATTGCTAATGAATCTATCCTATCAAAAGTTACGTGGAATGAGATCCTGACATTTTTCTAATAATTTTTTTTATTGATGTAGATGTCAGAGTTGGGAATGGTAATACATTTTAAAATAAAGACACGAAAGAAGTGAAATTGTATCTAATGTAATGAATGTAGGAAATTTACAATGAACTGGAAGGAAGTAGAAAGTGATTTGTTAAGTCAAATGTCTCTTAATGATGTTGGATTTCAAAATATTGATGTTAAAATTTCAAAAAATGTTGGTGTCATAACCATGATAGATCACAGATAATGTAATCAAATTTCAAAAACACAAAATATATTATTTCCTAGGCACATTTGGACATTTATTCTGAAACAGACTTAAAAATAGAAATGGCCTTTTCCTGCGTGCAGAAATGGCTTAATGTGTAGTTAGTGATAATAGCTGTTAAGTGTATAATCCATAAAGCTTCTGTCCTGATACTCCATTTGTGAACTTGCTTTTTCCCATGGGAGTATAGTAAAGTGCAGAAAATGTTTTTTGACAGACTTTCTTCATGTGTTTGGTAACTTAATATACCAACAGAGTAGAAATTAAGAATTATCCATTGAGTTGCTAGCTAACATAAGTAAATATACAAAATAACCTAAGAGGTATTATGCTAAACCAATGATCAGATATTGCCTCAAATCAAATATTTATGCATTAGTTTATTGTTTGTAACAGCAGAATAATGACTGCTTTTTTCTGTCTAAACTTTTAATTAATTTAAATTTTTGAAGTTTTTTTGCAAGGCATAGAGACAGAAAGTGGCAAATGGACAGAGAGCTGTCATCCACTGGTTCACTCCACCAAATATTCAAAACCTAAGTGGAAGTAGAAGCAAGAACCTCAACCCAGGTCTCACATGTGGAGGGCAGTAACCCAGTTATTGAGCTATTCTTGCTACCATCAGAGAATGAATGCATTGGAGATATTTTTATGGCAGGACCAAAAGACAGTAGTTTAACCCACTAACTACAATATGGCATTGGAATTTTAACCATTAGGCTAAACATATCTTCCACATTTTATTTTTAAGAATAAATAATAATTGTATAACTTGGGATATAATCTTTTCATACTGGTGAAGTATTAAAGGAGGCTATTTCCTAATAACTGGCATTAAGGAGTGATGACCAAGCTAGTAAAACTCACAGACACACAGAATTGGGGAACAATGTGTTGATAAAAGGGCTTAAAAGTGGAACTATCTAGAGTCATTACTTGCTACAGTAAGATGTAATAGACTCCATTGGATGCATGGTAGATGTGATATGGTCGATTTAAGACTTTGAGAAAAAAATTAGGTAGTCCATATTATTCTTGCAATTTTTCCAAAAAGAAGATCTGTTTAGAAAGTCCAACTTCCCTAGTGGCTTAAGGAGTTTTACTTAGATTTTATATAATCAAGATATTGATTATATAAGTATTGTATGCTTTATATAGTACTCCAGTACTTGTGACTTTGATACTCTATAATGACCTTTTTATTTACTTTGCTGTTAGCATAGTATAAAAGCTTACAGATAATTTGAAATATCAAGGAAGTGATGAAGGAAAATATAGTAAAATGTAAATAAATGAAGAAACAAAAGCAAGATTCCAACCCCTGAAGACAACCTTCGCTCATATTTCAGATATTCATCCAGATTTTTTCATATATTCTGTTACACATATTTTGCACCTGTGCTTCACCAGACAATAACCTTTGATTTCCATTTTAAATTATTTTACAGCTCATCTTATAAGTTAATGATTTTATTAAATTATAGAATAATATGCAAATGATGTATGCTTGGTAAGCTTGACAGAAAGCCAAACAATGAGTTGTTTCTGCATTTTACTTTTTAAACATAAATAAAATATTGAATATACACTGAGTGCACATTCTGCATGGAAGATCACTATTTACTTTAAAAGGAACTGTCTGGAGTGAGTGGTCACCATTTTATTCTATGACATTTCGTCATTTTCCTCCCTGGAGAACATCCTGATAATCTCATCTGACCGTTTGGTGGAAGCTGGTCCATTTCTTTAATGCTCTGTTTGCCAAATGTGTAAAGGAAGTGTAACAGCTTACTGAAGAACCAGTTCTCATGACAACTCAGGGCTACCAGACCCAGCATATATGGCAATCCCTGCAAAAAGTTGGATGTAATATAACTGAACTTGTCTCATCATAAGTTTAGCTATGTATCTAACCTTTGGGAGCTACAGAGAATGCCTGGTACCATAACAGAGGATGGAGGACAAAACAAATCAGTCAATTAGATGAGCCAAGTGTTGGCAGTGAATATCTGGACAAATGGAGACTCTAAGGTGAACTCTGTCAACCAGTGGATTTTGGAGAGATTTCATTGTGCTTGGAATGGCAAGACTGGCAGCAACTCAGAGCTGCTGAACTATCAAAAACACTTGAGCAGTGCCCTGGGAGGATGCCCCATATCGTGGACTCTGGGATGGTTGGGAGGCTGGGTGTGGCTTCTCCCTTTGTCTACCTCCTTCCCCTAGATACAGGAAGGGAAAAAGAGAATGTGGAAACAATGGTCTTACCCACTTTCTTGTACCTTTGGTGCCCTGATCAACTATGTAAAGTTAATAATAATAATAATAATAATAATAATAATAATAATAATAAAGTCTCAAATGAACAAGTCTACAGATTCAGAAAGTTTAATGATTACCTAGGGTTGAGGTGAGAAGTGGTGAGTGGAGCCAGGGGGAGTAATTATCAAATTATAAGGTATTTCTTTTTGAAATGATGAAAATATTTTCAAGTAAGCTATAGTGATGGTTATAGCCATATGTGAAGATAAAAAAAAATCCATTAGATCATATTCTTTAAATGCCTGAGTTGTGTGTTCTGTGAATTTTATCTAACTAAATCTGTTCAAAATGGTGAAAACAAGGATTTAGAAGTTGTTCTTGTCTTCAAGGACCAGTAATATTTTCATTCAAAGAAATATATATATAATAATATATGTAAATATATATATATATATAATGTTCATGGAAGTTTATAGCATTGAAATGCACTCTTATTTTTGTCTTTATTTTATTTTTATTGAATTTTTTACTTGCTTTGACATTTCTTTTTTCCTTTTATTATCATTTTATGAGACAGTTCTATAGACTCTGAAATTTCCCTTACCTCCTAACAGCCCCCCAACACACTGATTTCCCCTATATTATTGTAATAGTATAGTTCTTCATAACTAGTCATAAATCCATCATTCTGCTATTCAAGTGTATCCTGATATTGATGGCATAGACAAAAGCAGAATCTAGCATTCTGTATCTTGACATTTCTTTTTAATTCTAGGAGATCCATTCATGAAGGTCTGAAAAATTATTAGAAAACAGGCGTTACTTTAAAATTTCATTTTTCCATCAATTTAATGCAAAGTTTGGGATTGCTATCTCTTTCTTTTTTTTCCTGAAGTTTTACGTAGCAATATTAATCTTTGGCAACTTTTATGTCCCCTGGATTGGAGTCATGGAAAGGCCCTTCCTATGCCAAGGCAATAAAATCAGCCTGTGCTTGCTTCTGATTCATTTACGGTTACATTTCAATGTTTACCTCTAAATCTTTTATCCATTTAAAGTTTTTCCTAATGAAAACTGGAAGTATATATACAAGATTCTCTTTATATAGCAGCCAGCCATTGCTACCAGAACCATATAGACAATCTTATCTCTTTTCTCACCGATTTGAACTGTTATCTTCCAAATTTTCTAATTTTTGTGTACCTTTGGTTCCCGGTCTGTTCATGCCAAGCTGTTTTTTTTTTTTCCCCTAATATTTATTTTATTTTTGTGAGAGCATTTACAGGAGACAAAGAAGGAGACACTGAGAAAAGAGGTCTTCCATCCACTGGTTCATTTCCTAGTTGGCCACAACTACCAGGGCAAAGTCAACTGAAGCCAGGAGCCAGAAGCTGCTCACTTCCCCTGTAGGAGTAGAGGCCCAAACCTTTGGGTCACTTTCCCCTGCTGTGCCAGGCACATTAGAGGGAACAGAATGGGAAATGGGATAAGAGGGACTAGAACTGGCACCCATCTATAATGTTGGCTCTACGTAACTTGCTACGCCACAGTGACAATCCCAAGCTATTTCAATGATCAAAGCTATATATTTTAATATTTGTCAACAGAAAAATGTTTAACTTCATTGCTTTTCTTTTAACAAGTTTTTCTATGTATTTGTACTTGTTTAGTTTTATTTATGAACTTGAAAATTAACTTTCTAGTTACAATATACAAATAAGACCCCCACTATCACAAAAACTCAAATATAGGCCTTAGCTATTTGAAAGAATCAATATGTGTATTTTACATTATAAATTCATTATAAATAATTTTAGTGGGGGCTGACAACCTTTCAACTTTGATTTTTTTTAATTCAATTCATTTAGCTCTTTGTTTGTTAAGATTTTATTTATTTTGCATTGGAAAGGCAGAGATATATAGAGAGAAGAGACAGAGAAGGAGACCTTCCGTCTGCTGATTCATTCCCCAAATAGCTGCCATGGCTGGAGCTGAGTAGATCCAAAGCCAGGAGCCAGGAGCTCTTCCGGGTCTCCCACACGGGTGCAGGGTCTCAAAGCTTTGGGCCATCCTTGACTGCTTTCATAGGCCACAAACAGGCAGCTGGATGGGAAGCGGGGCTTCCAAGATTAGAACCAGCAGCCATTTGGTGTCCTGCAGCATTCAAGGAGAGGAGTTTAGCAGCTAGGCTATCATGCCAGGCCCCATTTAGCTCTTTTCAGACCTCTAGGTGTGTTAAAATTTGTAGTTTACATAAATATAAAGTTTTCTTAGTAACTTTCTCTTTTTCTTTCTGTTCTAAATACCTCTTCCACTTTACCTCTATCTTTCCTTCTTCTGTTTCTCATTCTCTTTAAAGTATTTATTCGAAAAACAGAGGTACAGAGAGATGATGGCTGTAATGTTTTTTAAAGCATTTACAATTTAAGAAATAATGTTAAAAGACTGATTTATTTACTTGAAAGGCAGAAGGACAGAGAAAGAGAGAAATCTCCACAATACTTTACCCTTTAAATGCCACAACAAATAAGGCTCCTCCAGCTTTCGTACGGGTTTCCCATTTTAATTATATTTGATTCAGTTTTATTTGTCACTTGAAAGTTCCTCATTATGAAGACTACTATACCACTAGCATTTATACTGTAATATTCATAACTGCTTCCATAGTAATTGCACTCTTTAGCATTATCCATTGGCCCTCTTTGATCACATTGCAGTGAAATGTTTACTCTGCTGGATACTTAAATTGTGACGCATGCTTTCCCTCTCTGTATTAACTTAAAACATAATTCCCCTTCTTCTGCATTAAAGTTTTCCAAATTATCTACTTAGCCTTTTTTTATTTTTCCATTTTGTGGGCAGATTTTACTTTACTGAAGCAGTCTTAGGATTGAATTTTCATGTATTATAAAGCTCTATGGTACTTTAAAATCTTTTTCCTTAATAGAAGAATTCGGCTCATTTATATGCCTTGCAGACACATTTGTTCTTAATCTTTTTCTTAAGGTTTGTTTTATTTTAATTGGACAGGCAGATTAACAGAGAGAAGGAGATAGAAAGATCATCTGCCTGTTCGTTCCCCAACTGGCAGCAACGCAGCCGGAGCTGAGCTGATACGAATGCAAGAACCTGGAACCAGGAGTTTCTTTCAAGTCTCCAACACAGGTGCAGGTTCCCAAGGCTTTGGGCAGTCTCTGACTGCTTTCCCAGGCCACAAGCAGGGAGCTGGATGGGAAGTGGAGTAGTAGGGACCAAAACTGGCACCCATATGGGATCCCAGGTCATGCAAGGTGTGGATTTGGTCACTAGGATGCTGCGCTGTGCCCTGTCTTAGTACTGCACCAATTTTGCATTATGCTACCTGTTTTGAATGTAATACAAATATTATAAAAGCTATTTTCTCATAACCACTTTTATAATTCTACCATTGTGAATAATCATAGCTTTCTGTATCTCTACAAAGTATATATTAGGTGTGTTTATTTGTTTTCACTGTATTTGAAAAGCAGAGAGACAAGGAGTGATATTCCACCTACTGCCTCATTCCTCATTTCTCACAATAGACATAGATGGGCAAGACAAAAGCCAGAAAATCAGAATTCAAACCCAGAACGTAGTCCAGGCTTTCCAAAGGGATGAGGGACCCAAGCACATCATACACTGTCTCCCAGGATGAGCATGATCCTGGAGGATAATGGAGGACTGAGAATTCAGACTTGAATGAGGCACTTGGATATTTGTCAGCTTAACTGCCAAGCCAAATGCCTGGGTCTACAATTGTCTTTCGTCCTTTCTCCCGACTTTACTCAGTAGTACTAATGGTGTTTATTCATCTTGCTGTTGTAAAAGATGCCTGTCCTGCCAATGTTTTACCTGCCACATTGGATTTTTTTTTTTTTTGTATTCTGGTTATTAGTGGAGAGTTCATATCCTAGCTTCATTCCAAACTCTTATCTTCTTTCCCCATTTGTACTGCCTGCTATTAACATTGTTCTAATCATTCCATGGTGAGTTAGAGCTCACATTCTATTATTATTATTGTTGTTGTTGTTGTTTTGCTTGGAGCTCAGCTTGGTGTGATATTAAGTTCTTGGGTCAAATTTTACTTCCTTAAATGAGTGTGTTTTCTTTTTTTAATCTTTTTTTTTTATTGTTGTTAACATTGTATTATGTGATACAGTTTTACAGGCACTTTTAGCTGCAGAATGTCACTATGGAATAATTGAGGCAAACATAACTTTTTCACTTTACTAGTGACTTTTCTCTTTTTCAAAGGATTTTTTGTTTGGAGATAAACAATTGTATAAGGAACAGCTTAAAGTTCATCAGTTGCTTTTCCGGGTCATCACTGACTCTTTGAAGATGTAAATTAAAGCTTTTTTGGGCCAGAAAAACAAAATCTTTCAGTGATATTTTTAAATGCTTACTCTCTCACTGTCTCAATTTTTTTTTCAGAGATTACATCATGCTTATAATTGATCCGTTTGCAGTGTTTTATATCTGTCATTTTCCCTTTATTTCTAGTTCTTTATTCCATTTTCATTTCATTGCATAATCATAATTTTCAATGATAATTTTATTTCCAGTTCTTTAATTTACTTATTTATATTCTCGGTTTTCTCTACTGGATTTTCCACACTGTCTTTGTCCTTGTGTTTCTCCCAACTTGACAGTTCCTGCAAGTGTTTTATATCCTCCTGTCACTTCCATTCTCTGGAAATCCTGTATTTCAATTCTGTAATCATCCTTTATAACAATATTGCTTTGTTAATTTTCAGATTGAATGATAGATTTCTTTTTCCTATATTATGTCTTGTCATCTGATCTTTCTCTCTCTTTCTCTCTCTCTCTCATACACACACACAGTTTTCAAATAAAGAGATGTTCAACAGATGTAAATTATTGGGTATTACAACCAAATATTGTAAAATAAATTATGTTATGGCAAATAGCTTTCCAGTGACATTGTCAGAAGTAAATAACAATACACACAAGTCTTTTAAAGAATGTTATATAATGACACATTAAGAAATAACGTATTTTGACTTATGTAATTCTTAAGAATGATAGTAGCAAAAGTGATGCAAAATCTTTACTGTGAGTGTACAATGGGAGTAATTGCATTCTATACCCTGGATTATATCTATTAAGTAGGGGCTGGTAATTGATGCAGTCACTAATTTTTAGCATTTACAGTTAAAGCAGTTCAGTATTGCCGCTGAAAAGTGATCCCTTAACAGAAACAAACTTCAAACCACAGTTTTGAAAAGTCTGAAGTATCAAGTTGGCTTAATGAATTAGTAAATCGATTCTTACAACCCATCTATTGCCGTTGTTATGATATGTCTTCCCAGTATCACCGGAACGTTTGGGGTACTTTACAAATGATTTCTTTTGGTGTTCAAGTGCTCTGTGGTTCTGGCATTGATATTTCTTAGAGATATTACTCACTGGATCCAGAAGTTCTTTTGTTGTACTAGCTGTGTCCTTGGTTGTCTGCAGACACCTTACTCTGTCTTTGATTTCGTCTGGGATCTTACTGCGACTTGTGCCTTTTTATTTAGGTCCAAGAATTCTGGCTCTTGTCATTTTGTCATATGCTTTTCTACATCATCAGCTGCCCTAGGAAGAAACTCAGTAGAGGTAACTTCTACGCTTTTTTTAATCTCACAATAATCTCTTCTGTGAGACTTGCGGTTTCTTTTTTGCTCTTAATGAGAACCACTCTCAGTTTCTGAGCTGCAGTCAGATTTACCCCTTCTAGCTCATTAAACACAAGATACGTGACTGCCTGACTGCGTAGTGAGAGTTAGAAACCGGGAGAAGTGGTCTCAGCTTCGGCCTTTAACTCTTTCATTGTCATACTCATTCAAAAGTCAATTACAGTAGAAAAAGCAATAGTGGATGCAGAAGAATCTGCAGTCGTAGCAGTGCTTCTTGCCTCTTTGGATGTGATGAGGTGGTCCAACACCAAGCACGCACTGACTTGTCACCGAGGCCTTGGCCTCACTGCCCACCTGCGGGGCTCCTTCAATCCTGGAGCAATTCATTCCCGAAAATAAACTGTCTGGTGTGTCTTCTTTTTCTAATAATAAGTTTTGTCTCTTTCATGTTTTCTACATAAAGTTTCTTCTTCTTCTTTTCTTTTTTCCTGGCTCTGTCGGGGTAAATGGTTTTAGAACAATTGTGGAATGAGCTGAATTTTTTCTTTGCAAAGGCTTGGAAAGAAGTAAAAGACAACCATACCTGATTTTATTTTTTATCCAAATCTGTCCTCTGCTGAAAATACCAGCTGTTTTGTTCAAATCAGGTCCCATTGTTTGTTTCTCTCTGAGAGATAACTACTTGACGTCTCCCCGCTAAGGTGAACCTGAGGAGACTGCCTGCTAGAGGTCCCCAGCTCCATCACCGAGGAATTCATCCAGGAGATACAACTCTTACCTAGGGAACCAAGATTGTCCTTGTAGCATTTCACATTGTAACTTTGTAGATATTTCTCAAGTTTTAAGGCCTAATTCCTTCATTTTTTAATTTCTTTTTCTTTTATATCTTCTGTTGATACTGTCTAGTTTCAGAGTATTTCATCCCATCTTTGCACAAAAAAACCTTTCCTGTCCTAGTTATTTCTTTTTTTAAGTTTTGTTCTCATTTCTTTTTGTTTTAAAAGATTTATTTATTTTTACTTAAAGGGCAATTTACAGAGGAGAGAGAGAGAAAGATGTACACTCCCCACAGGGCCACCGTGATTCCGGTTGAGCTGATCAGAAGCCAGGAACACACTCTGCTCTCCCACATGGCTGAAAGGGGCCCAAGGATTTGAGCTATCGTCTGCTGTTTGCCCAGGTTGCATACAAGGAACTGGATTAGAATTGGAACAACTACGACCTGAACTGGTTCTCATATGGAATGCTGGTGCTTACAGGTGGAGGATTAGGCTTGCGAGCCACCATACTAGCCCCACCTAATTTTCTTTCTTATGGACTCCTGACCTCAAACATTTTTGTTTTTCAGACTCTGTGTTACTTTTCTGCTCCAGTTGGCAGTTGCTGTAAACTAATGCTGTTTATTGCATTATCACATGGGGTCATTTTCACCTGCTTCAGACTATACATTTGAATTTTTTTCTGGCACTTGATTTCACTGAAAGTGAAATTAATTTTTCTTTCATCTCTTCCTTCTTCCTTCACACCATTCCTTCCTTCCTCTCTTCACACCAGTCCTTGCTCTCTGGCTTCCTCTCTGCCTTTCATCTTTCCCTCTGTATCTTCTATTTTGTCCCTCTCCAGCTCCCTTCTTTCTGTTTTTCCCCTCCTCTCTGCCTTCCTTATTTTTCAATAAGCACTGGGAGAATATTGAGATTGACACTAACTTCATCTTGATCTTTTGAGGTCTGATGATTTAATATAAGTCCAAAATTAAATCTTGGATACTTACATGCCCTTTGACTATCCAGTGCAAGCAAATGTATCCTTTTATCATTTCTAGAAGTTCATTACTATTGTTAACATGACTTCATGGGCTGGCAAGCAGTGTGGCTGCAAAGGACCTAATATTTAGAAAGCTCTACACTTGACTTTAGTGTTCTCTAGCTGGGTACAGTCTTTCAAACATTCGAAATTTTAAGTAGTTTTGTTACATATCACAGGACAGCAGGACAATATGAACTTAGGCACATGTACTGTCACCTTTTTGCCTAGGACAGGCTCTTGGCTGTTGGTTATTGCATTGTACCTATCTTTGCCCAAGAAAGTGAGCCAATTACTTGTGAGTCTTCCACCATCTCCCTCCACCCATATAATTTGGTTAAGATCATTTCACAGGAGCTTCTCAATCTCCTCTCGTCCAGATACAAAACTCATTCCCAAGGTGAAAATTTCTATTTTGGTGGTGGTTAGGGATCCTCACCAATCAAAGGTTGGATAAAAATGTCTGGGAAAGAGCAGCTCAGAATTTTAACTTTCCAATAGCCTTACCAGTTTTATAGCCAATCCTAATGATCATTTACACTTTGCTAGTCAGAATTTTGAGATTTAGACACAGACATATGTCTGGGAAGGATCTGAAAAAAAGATCCTAAGGTTCCTTGGCTGTTCAACCTGCTTGGTCATAATAAAGTAAGCGTAGATAAACTCTGGAGGTCCAGCTGCATTTTCCCTCTGGCCTGTGTGTTTTATTTTTTTTTAAATATATACTATGGAATTTACCATATGAAAAGGGGATTATAAAGATGAAACACACTAGTCTTTGCCTCCAATAAAGCTGTATATGGAGTGTGAATGGATACTGGGAAACGTAGGTATGTAGTTGTAGAGGAGGATTCTGCTGACTTAAGAACTATCAGAAGAGGTTCACAGAGAACATAATCAAAAGCCCTTTTTGTGATTTTGTGCCAAATTTGTAAACCTAGAGAATTACAGGAGCAATGACATGGCTTCACCTCTTACTGTGAGGTTCCTTGATTTTGGAAAGAAAATACCATCATATTGCTCAGGTGATGCCTGCGTCACACTACCCAAAGGAAAAAGAAAAGATCCTGACTCTGACAGCTCCGATGCATCTTGCCATTTCAGCTTTACTTCATCATTCACACTGCAGGCTTTTGAAATAGGCTTAAGCGAGGGCTAATCCAAATGTTCAATTGTGTGCATTGTTGTCCAGGAAGAATACTCCAGATCTGTTTCTGAGAAACAGACTGTCCACATGAATTCAAGCAAACATACAGATATAGCTTTTTTTATTTATTACTTTGAACAGAAATACACGTTTCAGCAAAATAGAGGCAGCTTTTTTGTAAATGTTACTTTTGTCATATATATGCATATGGCAAAAGTTATATAAATATATATATACATATCACTAAGTATCTTAATTTTGGTGGCTTTTTGTCTTTTTTAAACAATGATCACATTTGTATTCTCAGCTGAACTCTCATGGCTTCTGGTATTACCAAGGCATGGAATTTTAGCACTATTTTATAAATGAAGAAATGGAGGAACCCCGGTTCTAAGGAATCGAAGGCCTTTGAAATAGCTAAAGTTCTACTGTCAGCTTCCGAGTTACAGGTTAAGCAGAAACTTATGAGAGTGGATGATCTGAGCCAAGATTCAGGGTAAATAATTTAGTGGGACTCAAGTCCTACTTTCTGATTCTCAGATAAGGAAACTTTCCCCCTATGACATGGTTTCTGAAGATTAAGTTAAATCTTTTTTTCTTGATCATTGCCTCTGTATGATTCAAGAAATCCTCAAATACCATTTCTCAACAATGCAGTCCATTCTACTAAACAGGCTTTAGCTTGTGTGATTTAGCACGGTTTGTTCCATCCCATACTCTAAATGAATAAATTCCTCACCTGCAGAGGAATGACATTTAAAATAATGCCAAATAATTGTCTGTTTTGCAAAATGTTAAAAATTATTAGGGATCAATCCAGGCTTGGACGTATTGTAGCATTTTTATTTCTTGAATATTCCATCCTTTAAATGCATATAGGTTGATAAAATGTCTGAGCCTCTTCAGGTGAGTAGTAGTTTTGAAATCCAATTAATCCTTTGTACTAAACAGAAGAAGGGTCATTCAAAAGTTAGTATTTATTATTATGTATGTTTTTAAAAATCATTGCAGCCTGCAAACCAGTAGTGTTCCCAAAAGCTTTTTTGCTGCTGGGAGAATTATTTCCCAAAATAGAAGAAACAGGTAAAGAGAACAGTTTGCTGCTTTGTAAGATTTAGATGGTCCAGATAATTTAGAAAATCCTTCTAACAGGAAAAAAATAACAATACATTATAGGATGAAAAAGACATTTTTGCCTAAATATTTCTGATAACACAGATTATTCCATTTTCTTATAAGTGTATGGGATATAGATTATCAGATTGACATAAAAATATTTTTTGCCTTACAGCGTTCCAACGAAGATGGGAGGTTTGATAGATAAATAGGACTTATAGCTTTTCTTTCTTTTGTTATATCTAGGTGATTTTGATGGGATAGGAACCATTTTCTATGGCAATTTAGCTTCCCCTTTCTATCTTTACAGTTTTTTCTTTCAATGGTGTTTTTTCAGGGCCATTAAAAAGGGTAATGATGTAAAAATTGTGTATCTGCTCTTTTGGTTGGCCAGCATTTGTCCTACAATTATTGAAATAGCTCGTGCTTTCTTCCTCTTTTGAAAGTTGTATTCTCTCTCTCTCTCTCTCTCTCTCTCTCTTTCTCTCTCTCTCTGTTTCCCTGTCTCTTGCAGACCCTGATTTCAATCCATGGTCTTTTTTTTTTTAACATTATTTATTTTTATTTGAAGGGCACATTTACCGAGAAAAGGAAGGACAGAGAGAAATCGTCACTCACTGATTTATGTCCCAAACATCTGCTACAGCCAATGCTGTGTGAAGCCAAGCCCAGGAGCCAGGAGCTCTCTCCAGTAGGAGTCCAAGAATTTGTGCCATCCACTGCTGCTTTCCCAGGTCACAAGCAGAAAACTGGATTGCAAGTGGAGCAGCTGGGGCATAAACCAATGCCCATATGGGATGTTGGCACTTGCAGGTAAAGGATAGCCTGTTGAGACACAGCACAGACCCTGGTCCATTGGCTTGATTCACCACTAAGAGGAAGGAAGACCACAAGTCTGCAGGAATATAAACAAATGTTAAGAGGAAAAATTGTATCACAAGATTTTTCTTTTTCAGTCTTTTTTATATTAACTGATATGTATCAGAGATAACATATCTGTCATTTTGAAACTGGTTTATCTAATTAAGTATAATGCTTTTCAGTTGCATCCATTTTGTTGCAAAAGAGCATGGCTTAAAGAGGCAGAACTCACAGATATCAGAGAAGTCAGGACTGAGTTTCTGGATTTTATGCACCCTCACAGAGGCAAGTGGCTGATCTTCCCTTCCTGTCAGGGACTTCAAATGCAAGAAACTTCTTTATAGTTCTACTTTAAGTTATTAGAAATTTCTGCTCTCCAAACAGTGGCTCGCAGGTATTATCAATGATATGTGAATTCCTTATGACTATTTTAAAGTGAAATATATTTAATATAAGGACATAAATGCCCTTATAAAATGGTAAGAGCAGTGTAAAATCAAAATTGTACATCTAGGGCCTGGCAAGATGGATTCGTGGCTAAATACCACTTGCAAGCACTGGGATCCCATAAGGGTGCTAGTCTAAGTCCCGGCTGCTCCATTTTCCTTCCAGCTCCCTGGTGATGGCCTAGAAAAGTGGTGAAGAATGGCGCAAATCCTTGGGATCCAAGGAGGAGGCCCTGGAGAAACTTCTGGCTCCCTATTTCAATCAGCTTAGCTCTGGCTGTGTGGCCATTTTGGGAGTGAACCAATGGATAGAAGATCTTTGTCTCTCCTTATCTCTATAAATCTAATCTGCCTTTCCAAAAAAAAACCCCTAAATCTTCAAAAAAGTAGAAATAAGTCAACTCCCTTCTCACTGTGTTTTCATCGTTAGATGCTCTCTAGTAACTTCTCTAATTAGAACTCTCTGGTGGGTAGCTGATGCTCTGCACTTCAGCATGCACAGATACAGGAGAGAAATGTAAAAGTTGGATTTCTTGCTTCATATACTGCCAACAGTAGTAATAGTTGATTCTAAAATTAAATCCAAACTGCAATATTGCTCATGTATAAACAATTTTTCTCTCTTTCCTCTCTCCATCTCTCATGTCACAGGAGTTTTACAATAATTTTAGCATCTCTGTGAGTATAAAATTGATAATTCTGCACATTCTATACAAAACTGAGAAATCGGGGTCAACAATATTTAAATATTGGAATTATGTAAATAGTATCTGCTTTGTTACCAACAGGCATAATTAGATTTTCAGTAGAATGAAATGTAACCTAGTTGCTTTAAGCACAAGTCATTTTAAAGCAAATTTCCTGCAAGTCGAAGACAAATTCATTCTTTTAATTTACAAATGATTTATTGTTTAATGCCACGTCTTCATTCAAATCAATTCATGTTTGTGTCATAAGGAAATAAGCCTTTGAGAAATTCGCCTGAAGACGGAAGTGTCTCGGAGAGAACGTCTAAGGGAGTGGAGCAGGGCCGGGTCAGGACTGTTTGGTTAGCAACAGAGTACCCGTAGTCAGAGAGACGTTTCTGTTTCCCTTAAATTGTTGCCCAATTTCTAAGGATTAAAATGATTAAGTTTAATCTAAAATAGTTATTCACAATGAAATCTGTATATGCCCAAGGCTTTACTGCTTTGATAATTTGGTGTCCTGGATGAAGTCCTGGACTCTTATCTTTGCACTGGACCAGTCCTGGCTATTGTGGACATCTGGGATCTGGGTGTGACTCAGTAGCTGGAGTCTCTGTCTGTCTGTCTGTCTATCTATCTATCAATCAATCGATCTATCTATCTATATCTATACATATATATAGAGTTAAGGTTATCCTTATATATATTCTTATACATATATCCATATATATAGAGAGAGACAGAGAGCGTGTACACACACACACACACACACACACACACACACACACACACACTCTGATTTTAAAAATGTACCCAATGGTATTGCTAATAAGTCTGAATGGATATCATGGGGTTGTTTAATATAGTAGTATGTAAGAGTGGTTGAACCTGGAAGAATATAGCAAAAGTAGCTACTACAGGCAGTGGACATAGACCTAACCAGAAGGAGCAGATATGGACCTAGGACACTTGAAAGTGCTGAGAAAGAGCCAAGGTATCTATTGAAAATAAATAATGCCTGGGAGAAATGGCAAAACTCCCTGAACGCAATGATACTCAATGGATCTAAAAGTTCCTGAAAAAGAAAAGTTTGTTTACAAGTTCAGGAAAACGAAGATTATTATAAAGAGGATGAAAACCTTGTTTATGATATCTCCGGTCATATTGGAAGAGAGAGATAAAAGCAAAGATTCACAAAAACTCAATTACACTCATTTGATACTTCTCATATAGGTCTTTATAAATGTTATAAATTTAAATTGGTAAGTCACTTATTTCAAGCAACATAACATCCTGGAGAAGCGTAAGGAAATTTATTCAGAGTAAATATATTTAAGAAGGGCTTCCATAAATCTCTCTGAGTTGAACCTTGCATATTTCAGTGTGTAATTTGGGGATATGAGAATCTCCTTCGTTATAAAGTGCCGTAAGAAGTGCTGAAGAGACATCAAATCTGTATGGGAACTGTAATGTGTTGTAGGTATGTTAGCTTTTATTCCGCAGAATAATGAGTTTCAAAAGTAGTCTTCCCTGATGAGTCCCCCAAATGTGAGAGGCTTCGACAAGCATTCATATTCGTTGCTCAGTGGAGCAGTGATGATAAATGCCAGCAGCACACCCTTTCCAATGCTGTGAGCTGGCTTGGCTTACTCTAAGGCTAAGCAAACCATGAGTGCTTTCAGTGCTCCCAAGAGCATTGCAAGAATGATACATATTATGGTCCTGAAGGATAACCTTATTGTCAACACTTTCAAGGGCATACTTGTCTCCTGCAGTGCTTGGATTCCCCACTCTCAACCTCCAGGTGAATCAAGATGAGTTAGATTTATTAACAAATCTTTCACTATTATTGGGAATTTTCAAATGTAATTCTTGTTATTGTGAAGCATTGTTTGGAAGTTTTGCAGTATTTGTCTACTGAATTTAGGCGGTAGTGATTTCCAGAAGGGTTGAAGAGGGGAAAAAGCCATGGAATTAAAAAATATAAGGAACCTAATTAGTGTTTCTTTCTTTCTGAATGATTTTATCTATTTATGTTGAACAAATAGTAGCAAAATATCATTGAGCAGCAAATCAAATTAACCTGTCAAATCGCTTTACTTTGAGAAAACATTTTTATCTAGCTGAGGTCTATCAAACTGAAATAATTTTTCTGGTTCTAATAAGGATTTGAAAAATGGGGAACAGTTATAATTACATTTAATGAGTCAGCATCAAATCTCTCCATTTAAGATGCTTAGAATTTTTATTCCAAATCTGTCCCTTGCACACATTAATGTTCTTGTATCTATAAGGAGGAGATAGTTCAAATATATTTATTGGAATATTTTTGAGCTTCAAGTGAATATCTGTGATAAGTACAATAGTGATTTCCCTTGAAACACCTACATATTAAGATCTGGAACCAGTTATCTTTTACCTAACACAGGAGAAACAGCTTTTAAGATCTATTTATTTTTATTTTAAAAGGCAAATTTTTACACAGAGCAAAAGCACAAGTGTCTTCCATCTGCTGATTCACTTGCAATGGTTGCAATTGCCAGAGCTGACCTGATAACCAGGAGCTTCTACCTGGCCTGCCACATAGGTGCAGGTGCCCAAGGCCTTGGGTCGTCCTTCACTGAACTCCCAGAACATTAGCAGGGAGATGGATTGGCAGAGAAGCACCAGGGACACAAGAGGGTGTCCATTTGGGATGCTGGTGTTTACAGGCAGAGGATTAGCCAGGTATGTCACCACATCATTTCCCAGAATTAACTTCAAAAGTATGTCTGAAGACTATGAAATGGAAACATTAATTTATAATATCCACGTGTGCTACATCCAATCACAGGTTCCTAAAATTGTACAGTTTTATCCGCAGAGTCAGAGAAGGAGGCATGGAGGCAATGAGGCAAAGCCTTTCTTAGAGCTTCCAGGAAGAAATCCAACCTTACTGACACCTTTATGCTAGCTCAGTGACAATTGATGAGTTTACTGAATTTAGGTCCATAAGGCAATACATTCTGTTTGTTTTAAGCTATCAATTTCACGGTACTTTGCGAAGGCAGATGTAAAAAGTAAATACAACATTTGAATCACTTGCTAGCATTTATTTGTTTGTAACACAGATTAGCCATTGAGGAGGACACAGAAAAAAATTTTCCATGGCTGTTTCTCCCCAGCAGTGGTGTAGCTAAGTAGAAGAAATACATCTCACACACAACTGTGAGTCAAGCATAGTAAGGGGAAATCTAAGAAGAACCGAATGTAAGTCAAAGCTCATAGAGAAAGAGCTCTTGATCCCCATCTGAGTGAGGACAGGGAAAGGAGTCATTAGGAAAGTGTTAAATGAAGACTTCCAGCTAGAATGAAAAGGAACAATGTGTAGAACTTGAATATGGAGAGGAGAGCTGAACTCTATGCCACAGAAAGGGCCATATGCAGAAGAAATGGTGAATAAATGCAATTTGCTGTAAATTTGACCATGAGAAATTGAATGTTAAGCAGGCATTTTGCATTATAATGAGTATGAGGCAGGATGAGAAATGTTTCCTATTATGCAATGTAAAAAAAGCCAAATATAAAATTATGCTGGTACTAGCTTCAGCTTTGTAAATTATGTGTATATATGAGCAAAGCCTGGAAGGAAGTACTAACTACGACAAAATTTACAAACAAATGATATTAAGATTATGGAATTCCAAATAATGTTTTTACTGTTAGCACATGTATAAAAATTGAAAATGCATGGCAGTTGTTTGTGGGTGCATATAGACTGCAAATGTGAGGATTTAATATTATGTCAAACATGCAAATGGCATACATTGAACTCAATAACCATTGTGTATGTTACGAAATCTAGGAACCCAGTAGAAGAAAAAAAAAGAGGTACAAATTCTGTTTTTCCTTTCTTTAATTATCACCATTTGACAGAAGGCATAAAGTACAGGGGCAGAGTGTCCCTGTTCATAGCAAAAGATGCATTGAATCAATACTTGTCTGATATCAAGGATTTTTTTTTTCTAGCAAAGCATTATGATGTTGAAACTTGGGAACTATCTGTAGAAAAAGTAAAATATGGGGAGTTTTTTGATTTAAAATGTTGACATGGTAAGTTTAAATAAATTTCAAGGAAGCTAACTTATCCTTAAGGAACTCAAATACTACAGTCTTGTGATAGATAACAAAATATATCCATCTATCCAAAAAGCAATTTATTGCTCACTTCACTGTCTTGCTAACCTCATCATTCTCTGAAGGTAGCTGGAAGCAAAACTGGTTGCAACAGGATTCATAAGGCCATCCACCCCTATTTTATTACCAATAAGAACTAGATTTATTCATAGATCAAAAGAGAAGGAAAAATACTTGCAATTGATGACTTATTGGAATACTGCATAGTCAATTGATATGTTTACTAAATTATTTGTTCTCCTAATCATCAAAATATGAATTTTGCATTGGATCTTCTTCAATGCATTGGACTTTTTGGAGGCTATCATCAAATATCAAGTGAACTACTTACTTGACTAAAATCATTGAATCCTATGTTGTTTCAAGCATCAGCTTATTCCACATATGACAAAATTAGGTGTCTTTTTCTGCGAGTGAAGTAGCATAGAAGTAAGATCTTTCTGGCAGAGGAATTTTGTCCTGGTCTGCGTATAAATTTATTTTGTGATGCTGGGTTAGCTATTTCACATCTCAATTATGAAATGTGATGGTTGAATTGATGAGTTCTAAAATCTATTATGGATGTTGCAGTTAAAAGTGCATAGCGTTCCTCTCATAAATCACAATGACTCTCGCTGTCCAAGCATCAAGTGCCAGCACTATCAGGAAACTGGAACAAAAACTTTAAATTACTAAAAATGAATGTTCTTTGCCCATTATAGATTAGATTCTGAATAGCCATCATACTTCTCTAAAATATGCCTTGAGTTGAAACAATTATTCATTTTTATTATTAAAATACTTTGTTGGTTCGTGTGTTCTTGTATCAATTATCATTCCTATATTAAATAAGACTTCCCTGTCCAATTACCTTGTGTGTCATTAATCTGTTTCTGAAAACAGTATTTTTAAAAATTTATCTCTCTTTACAGAATTTGATGATTCCAACATTTGTTGGAATTCATGGCATAAAAACATTTACCTAAGAGTGTGTTTCTGTGAAGTATAACCAAACCACATAAATAAGCCATGTTTAGATTACGCTTTTTTTAAAATCAAATTTCTATTTTTTCCATTTAAAAGATATTTTCATTATCTTATGAATGAGTAGTCACTGAATTTAATTTAGTACCTTTATTTTTAAAAAGAGCTGACAGTATAGCATACACAATGGTTACAATCCTGCAGTTTTCTTATATATAAATTTGATACAAAAGTTAAAATTATTCACCTAAAAATCTATACTTCTTATTATTTTAACTTTAGTTTGCCATAGAGTCATATTCTTGGCATCATAGAGGACCAGAGCAGCATGGCACCATAGGCATGATAATCCTATTTCTTCATTAAGTAAATGCCAAAATTGAGAGCCAAACCAAGAAAATGACCAAATAACATAGGAGGGACTAATTTGCTCTTTCCACAAAATCCTAGAACATTCTGCCTTTTATTAATATCTTCCTTTTCTTATTATAAAGAAGTAAAAAAGAAAAAAACAATTCATCTACTTTATATACAATTACACATGCCCTACTTCATTCTACCTGTTTATATTAAAGAACAATAAATCCATTCCTTCTCTTTTCTGCAAACTGCATATCAGAATTTGATCATGAACTTCAGTGCCTATTAAGGTGAAAAAGATAAAAACAATTGTAGGAAGCTATAATTTTCAAAGACATTCGTGAGGGTTCCAATTATTTGTAGAGAGCATTTTATTTTAGAAGATAGAAATGCTGCGAAAATAATACAGATTGTCAATATATCTCACTCAAGCTTCTCTCTATTATTAACATCTTATATTGATATGATTTCTCACATCAATGAGCTGATACTGTTATTAATAGAAGTTTATATTGTGTTCATATTTGTGTATTTTAACCTACGTTATATTTTCTTATTTCATAATCTCTCTTTTCAAAATGATTATTTTCCATGACACAGTTTTGTAGGAATAGAAATTTCTACCTTTATCTCCCCTTACTCTTTCCCTATTTCCCCATATTATCACAATAGTATAGTCCTTCAGCAAGAGTCGTAAGTTCATTCTACCATTGCCTGTACTGACAATGCCACGATACACGTAAATGGCAGAATGATGGACTTTTGACAGCTTCACAAGGGATATTTAATAGTCTCATTGAGAGTCCTCCTTTTATTTTGGAGTAGAGATGCACACTGCAAGGCATCTTCACTTCTCAGTATGTTAGACTCCACTATACAATTCACCTATGAGAATATGTGTCTGTGTGTGTGTATGCGTGCGTGTTTTTACCTATCTATTTGCTTTGCAGTTTGCACAAAGACTGATTTATATCAGAAATAACATATGATATTCTTTTTGGTTTGGCATATTCACTGAGCATAATGATCTCTATCGGGACCATTTTCGTACAAATGGTAGATTTAATTCTTTTTAATGGCTGAAAAGATTTTCATAGAGTAAATGTGCCATTGTTTCTCTGGCCATTTCTCCTCTGATAGACATCTGGGTTGTTCCATGTCTTCGCTCTTGTGGATTGTGCTGTTATGCACACAGGGTTGCAGGTTTTTCTGTGCTTTTTGTGGCTTTTCTAAAACCCTGGCCTATATCTTGTGAGTGCTTTGTATATTTTCCTCTAATAGTTTGATGGTTTCTGGGCACTGACTTAGGTCCTTGATCAATTTATTACTGGTTTCTGTGTAAGGTGACAACCACTGGGGGTCTTGCTTCTTCCTTCTGAAGGCTGATATCCAATTTTCCCAACAGCATTTGTTTAAAAGACCAAGTTTTCCCCCCTGGATTATCTTTGCTTCTTGTATCATAGATTAGTTGGCTATACATGTGTGGGCTTACTTTTTTTTAATGGCAATACCATATGATCTAAATCCATCTGATAAATATCCTTCCTAAGTACAAATATCAACTCTTTCTTAGAGGATCCATGGTGTATTCTAGTGGAAAATGGGATTACAAATCAAGAATTAGGTACTAACTGTACTCACTGTTTAAATGTCATTGATTTTAGAGTTTCACCTGCCACAATATAGGAATACAGGTATACATACACATATCTATAACATGCATATATGCTAGCATATTTGTACATACTGATTTATATGTTGGTTTGTATATGTATTTCAAATGATATGATCAGTAACTACACAAGTCAATATTAAGCCAAATGCCACTTCATGCTGGTGTCTACAATTCTAATCCATTATCACATGAATCATTCTGGTTTACTAATATTGATCACCTATAATTTTGCACTATAGTAGTAAGACACATATTTGCTATTCACATATTTAATTGTTTAACCCTAGGATACTGAGGAAGGGATCTCAGAATTGTTAGCCAAACCCATTTGAAAATAATTTTCACATTTCATACAGTGTTTATATACCATTCTTTTTGGCTTCAGTCTTACAGATTCCATTTATTCCTAAAACTTCAGAGTTCAGCATCTTTTCCTCCATTCCTTTCTGTAACATTATTTCATGAATTTGTAATACACTTCTATAACCATAATATACTCTATCTTCAGATTCTTCAACCTCATAAACTTTTTAAATTGCATGCATTACAGTTTGCTCCTGTACTATTCATTTCCCTAGATTTAGAAAAATGCAAACTTTTCTATAAGCACCGTTAAAGTCTCATAAAGAATACTTTTACCACTTAAAAATATTTCTCACAATTAATCTACCTCTGACTGTCATAGAATTCCATGCAACTATTCATTTTTTGGTCATTTCTACTGATATAGTTTTGTCTTTTTAAAAGTGTCAAATAAAATGCAGTTTTTAGGCTGATTCTGTCACATATATACATTTCAGATTTATTGATTTTTACACATGACTTGATAGCTCATTTATTAATCAACAAATATCATTGCATAGTAATATGAGTGTACTTTATGTGCTTAATCATTCACCTCTTAAAAAGATATATTTATTTGTTTTTGTTAGAAAGGCAGATTTACAGAAAGAAGGAGGGACAGAGAGAAGGATCTTCCATCCACCGGTTCACTCCCCAAGCAGCCACAACTGCCAGAGCTGAGCTGAACTGAAGCCGGGAACTTCTTCTGGGTCTCCCACAAGGGTGCAGGGTACCAAGGCTTTGGGAGATCCTTTACTGCTTTCCCAGGCCACAAGCAGGTTGCTGGATGGGAAGTGTATCAGTTGGGACATGAACCAATACCCATAGGGGATCTCAGTGGTTGAAAGGCAAGGATTTAGCCACTGAACCACCATATCAAGTACATCATTCACTTTTTAAATAAAAATATGCTAATTCATTAGATGTCCAGATCATAGAAATTATATAATTACTACAAGTGTCATGAATTCTCATGCTAATTTACTATTATTACAAAAAGAATGTATTGTTAGTGCTCAGATAAAATTCTAGGATTATAAGTATACTTTGCAGATAATTTACAGCTTAAATGTGAATTCAATGAAAATTAAAGGATAGAGGAATCAAGATAGAATAATAGGGTAAGGATACATTTAAATAAATGGAGAAATATTAGTGTAAACAAGAGAGGGCACATTTCAGAAAACAGGAGAGGACAGAACAATAGCAGACAGGTACCTGGAGATTGACAGACACAGGAAAGCAGTGAAAACAACGGTGTGGTGTTGCAGTGACTGATACACCAGAGGCATTCAATGAACAGTGATCTGAACTCCACCAATAGCTGGAACTACATTAGCAACAAGGTTGAAGAGGTATTACTTGGGGGCTCCGGAGGTGAACCCAGACAAAGAACTGCCCATACTGCTGGTCTGTTTGATTTGTCCAGGAGCAGAGAAAGATGGGCAGTGTGGGAACAGGGTGGATTTTATAACACAGTCTGCCTCCTAGAGCCAAATTAGGAGCCATTTTGCTTAAAGTGGCAAGGGCTATGGGGCAGGACTGAGCATGTACTGAGCTGGGAATGAACTCATTCAGTGAACTGCAACAACATAACATCCTACAGTTTCCACCCATAAAAGGTCCAGGTAGCCCTCATACCTGACAGTCAGCAGATCAAGAACTCTAGGAGTGGCACATCAGCTGCATTTTGTACGGTGTGGCAAGAGCTTTGTGATTGCAGGAACTGTGCTGAGCTGTACATGCAATGAGCTCAGCAAGAACTCACTGAGCTCAGTGCAGTGCACTGGTCCCACAGGAAAATAATACTGACTGCAGCATCGTACAGGTCAAACTACATCCATGTGGTCCTTAGACCTAACAGTCAACAGGCTTTGACAAGCTCAGCACCATCAACAACCTAGCTATATAGGATACCTGATATCTTCCTAATCTTAGGACCTGCTCCAATCTAAAGTGGAAGAAAGGTTGTACAGACAATGGTGCAGCATCAGCACGGTATCAAAGGAGGTGGAGACTGGTGAGACAGGGGCTACAGAGACCATGGTGAAAATCCAACATAAGAACCCAGAAGTGGAACTTGTTGGAGGGAGTGGCACAAGTGACTGCAAACAAAGAGCCGTGTACCAACTGTAATAAGTAAAATTAAACTGTAGATCTGTAAGTGACAGAGCTTAGAAACCTGCCCTAAGGAGAAGAATCTGAAAACCAGAAGTACAATGACCAGGAGCAAAAGAAGAGACAGAGGCACAATGAATATTACTGAAAACTCCCCTGCAAAGGAGAAAAAGCCTTTGCCAACTTCAGAGTTCACTGAGGAAGACATAGAGAAAATGGGGGATACAGAATTCAAAACACTTGTTATAAAATTTCTTATCAACAATGAGAAGCACATAAAGCAGCCATTCAAGTAATATGTCACAGCGGAAATGAATCAAATGAAAGCTGATATATCAGAAATGAAGAATACAGTGGAGCAAATTAAAAGTACAATGGAGAGTCTCCAAAAATAGAAGGAAGGAGGCAAAAGAAAGAATCTCAAAACTAGAAGATATCTCCTGTCACCAGGAGGAAACAAACAAAAAGCTGGAAGCAGAGCTAGATCAGGCCAAAAAATGTATTCAAGAATTGAAAGACACTATTAAGAGGCCAATTATAAGAGTTATGGGAGTCGCAGAGAGTACAAAAAGAGCAGCTTTGTTTACAAATGTATTTAATGAAATAATAAGGGAAAATTTCCCTGATCTAGGGAAAGAATTGGGAAATAACACCCAGGAGGAGCACAGAACTCCCAAAAAACAATCTGCACCATGACACGTGATCATCAAGCTCTATTCAAACATAAGGAAAAAATCCTGAAATGTGCACATGAAAAAAATCAACTGACATATGAAGGAATCTTTATCTCACGGATTTTGATTTTTCTTGTTAGTTTCATCTCTTCAAAAACAGTTTCTTCTGATCAAATTATTCAATGACTCATAGATCATGCAAAAGCATCTTTTTTCTTCAAAAAGGTTCTTGATTTTCTTTCTCATTTCTTCAGCAACGCATTAATCTATCAGTGGCATGTTATTTAACTTCTTGGTGTTGTTAATTTCTTTTTTTTTTTTTCTCTTTCTGTTGTTGAGTATGTGTTGTGGGTTTTCATTTAAGGGAATATATAGTAATGGTGTAATGCAGACTAACATATCTAGCAGCATGGTATTTAACTTCATGGCATTGTAAATTTCTATTTTTTCTTTCCTGTTGTTGATTTTGCATTGTGGCTTTTCATTTAAGGGGATGTATAGTAACTATGTAATGGAGATTATCATTTCCAGATGTGAGGATATAATGCAGCATGCATCTCTACTTAAAGACAAAGATTGACTCCCAATGAAACAGTTTACTATATCTTGACAATAGGATGCTGGACTCTCTGCCATTGTCCATGCCCACAATATAGGCATATAACTCTGTATGAAGAACTATACTATAGTAATGATATAGGGGAATTCAGTGAGGATGGAGGGGATAGGGGAGGGGATAAGGGAAATCCCAGGGCCTATGATACTGTATCATAAAATGATAATATTTAAAAGAAGCAATTAAAAAAAAAAGAAATCTAAGATTGCAGGCTGGGCGCAACATCCTAGAGGCTAATGTCCTTGCTTTACACATGCTGGGATCCCATATGGACACCAGTTCTAATCCCAGCAGCCCCAATTCTTATCAAGCTCCTTGGTTGTGGTCTGGGAACGCAGTCAAGGACAGCCCAAAGCCTTGGGAGCCTGCACCTGCGTGGAAGACCTGGAAGAGGCTCTGGGATCCTGGCTTCAGATCGGCTCAGCTCCAGCCATTCACTTAGGGATGTAGTGAGGCAGGCATCTAGTTCAGGGTCATGAACTTGGGAGCTACACTCCCACCCAGGTATTCCCTCCTACCCACCTGTGAGTCTCACCTATCATCTGAGAGGGGGCGGTATTGCATTGCTGTGCAACCACTCCCCTCACAAGCCTGTTTAAAGACTCATGATAAGGAGGGGCTCCCTCTCTTGGTCATATGCCCCCATTGCTCTGGCACTCTGATTCTTGGCCTCCACAGTACCTTTGAGGACAGATATCCCCTGAGCATGGTCCCTGTGTTTGTATTCCTCACCTTCTGCTTACTGCTTGGATGGGACAATGAAGATAACAATGCTAAGATGCTTTGTATTTCTGGTTTGTGTGCTGTCGGGAGTTCCAGGAGAGGTGAGGCCTACCAGTAGTGGAATGTGGGCTGGGGAGTCAAGGAAAGGTAGATGTCTACAGCTTTTTAAGTGTGTCGGGGTTGCTCATTACATGTCTCTTAGGATCACTCATATTGTTGGGAAGCTGGGGCATAGGTCTTCAGCTTAATGGATGGACTTCAGGATAAAGACTGTTCCTCTTGGGGTTACGGTTGATTGGAATGCCATATGGACTTGTGATTTGCTATTTCTAGTGGGTACTATTATCACCAAACTTGATTAATAAAGATTCCTAAAAGAACCTTAAAAAAACCCACAAAATTGAAGGATATTCTTTTCAGACTTAGAAAAAAATGTTAAAATTCATATGGGAATACAAAAGACCCTGAGTAGACAAATCATCATAAAAACATAAAAACAAAGCCAGAGACTTCATAATCTCTGATTTTAAGATATGGAATTGTTATAATCAAAACAGCCTGAAACTGGCACACACACACACACACCCCAATGGAGCTTAACATAACTCTCACAAATTAATCCACACATCTATACCCAACTAATCTTTGGTAAACAAACTACAATCACTCCCTGGAGAGTTTCTTCAGCATATGGTATCTGCAAAAATGCATTCACACAAATGCTTGAAACAAAACCTATCTCTTATATCCTACGTGGAAAACAACTCATAATGCATCAAAGAGTAAAACTTAAGACCTGAAAACATCAGATTACCAGAGAAAAAAACGTGAAACACTACAAGGCATTCCCTAGTGGAATATGTCTTGGATAAGATCCTAGGAGCATTAGCAGTAAGCGCAATAAATGGACAAATCAGAGTAGACCAAGCTAAGAAAATATTGCCCAACAAAGGAAACACTCAACAAAGAGAAGAGGCAACCATCAGAATGGTGAAAGATATTTAAACATTTCATTAAGGACTAATATCCAGAATATATAAAAACTTAAGAAGCTAAAGAAATACCAAATAAACAGAATGAAATACTCAACAAGAAGAAACAAGTTAGTTTAAAAATTTGATCTTTTAAAAAATAAGTATGGTTTTCATCTAAAGTAGAAAAAATATTCAGGTTAGGATGTAGAGAAAAGCTTGGCCTACTGTACTACTGTAGTTGGGAATATAAATCAGTACAACCATTGTGCATCATGGTATAGAGATTCCTCAGAACACTAAAAATCGCTCTAGCATATGACCAACTCTGCATAGGCACATGCAGTTGTTAAAACTGTATTTCCCACTCTGCATTTTGAATTCTATTCTTTATTTTAAAGCTAAGTTTACCATAAACATATGTGGGTATGTATATAATTTAGTCTATTTAGTTTCCTCAAACTATATGTCTATTCATTCACAAGCACCATGTTGTCTTCACTAGTGTAACTTTATAGGAAATCTCAAAATCAGACAGCAATTGATTTCAGTTCTCTGGAAAGTTCTAGTCAATTTACCAATTTTCAGTTTATCTAGGTTTTATTGTTGAATAAACTATTTCCACATCAAATCTGATTCTGAAAGTTTTCCCTCGAATATTTTTGAATGTTTTTACATGGGCCGATAGAGTTGCTATTTCAGATGAATTATTTTCAGAGAGGAAACAATGTCTGATTCAATTTTCCCACGTTAAAATGAAATTAATATTCTATCTTTAAGAATGCATCTGGTATAATATTATTTCCTATGTGTAAAATCCTAGAGTTAGAACACCAAATCATAATGCAACGCCAGTTTCTCTCCAATGTGCGATTCTACTCTGGTCTTTTGCAAGAGGGAAACCCCTACTCTGGTTCCCTGCCTTATCCCCATCAGTTTTCTCATGGCTTGAAGTAGACTCAAGCTTTGCTTACAAATTATCACCATCTTCTGCATCCTGCTATGCCACATCTGGAGGAAGGGGCAACCACCTACCATTTCACATACCTATGGAGCATGTAAATTATCAGTTCTTTTTTCACTGTATTCTTCTTATAAATATTGTTTTGTGCATCTTTTTCCTTGAGTTCTAAACCTGGTATATATTACCCAATTTATTCTGTATACACAGTTTTCTAAGTTGGACATTTCTCCAATGTATTTGTGAGCCAAATGTATTTTGGAATAATGACTGGCTTATTTTGTTTTGTCTGGATGTGGATGACCTGATATGAGAAATACGATATGGTTAGTGTTCATTACTAAGTCATTTTCATGTGACTTGCTGGTTGACTTACATCTATATGTGCAGTTATTTGCTGACTTCATGTCTATTTTGTTTTTGTGTCACTTGTCCTAATATTTCGCATTCCTACATGTTTGTAGGATGGAAATGCCAGCTCCCAAAACTGAATAAAATGTCCTTCTCCTACCAGCTGCTGCCTAATCATACTAAAATTTCAGAAGACATGGTAGTTGTTCCAGATCCAATGAGTAGTCGTGTTGTCTTTACCAAGTCATATTTTTAGTTTATTACCAAATATTTTGCAACTGCTGTTCTAAGAATTTTATTTTTCATCCATTATAACAGCTTACAAGATAAATATTGTTAGTACTGTGATTTTACAGTTGAGAACACTGAGAAGCAGAGGAGTTACATAACCTGGCCAAGGCACCCGATTTATTATTGGTATCACTGAGATGTGAACCTGGGTCCTGTGGCTATAAAATCTATGTTCCTTTCTGCTGTGCAACATTGATTCTTACATGCACCAATTAATTGTTCAACAAACCTTTGTGAAAAAGCTTGCATGGCACAGCTTGTCCCCAGGTTTCTGGTGACCTTCAGAATACCTGTTACAGGAAATGCAATCCACATCCCTGAAGAAGAGTTGTCTAGAAATGTATTTTCCTAGGTTTTCACAAGGGCTGCTGAGTCTTAAACACACCTAAATGTAAGAAGAACAAATTCCAGAAGGTAAGAAACTAGGCTGTAGATTGAAGCCCTGCATTTCTTATTGTGAGCGTCAGGTTTATCAACTGTAAAAAGACTGTGTGTGTGTGTGTGTGTGTGTGTGTGTTGTGATGTGGGTGGTGAGGATTGATAATATGGGAAGTTGCCTTGGAACTATACTTTTTGGTACCCTCTAGGTCACAGAGAAAATATCAAATGGGTGTGATCCAGAAGATGGAAGCCAACAGCCTCCTGCCCAGGTGGGTGGGCTTTTGTGTGCTGGAGAGTCATTGGCACCTGCAATAAAGATCAAATATTCGTGCTGAGTTTCCATCTTTCTCCTTCTTTCTGCAGGCGGTTGAGAAGATTAGATTGTGGCCCAGCAAGTTAGATATTGTCTCCAGACAATTTATATGGCTTTTATATTTATTTAGAGAGCAGGAGGCCGAGCCCAGCTCCTGCTGTACGAGGCCGCGACAGGAGGATTTAAAAGGGCTGTTTCATTAATTTTGGAGAGAATTTATTGCTGACAAAAGACTGCATTATTGATGGCGAGATTCAGGGCTCGCCTCGCCTCCTCTCCAAGGAGCCTGGCGGGAGAGCCGCCCCCGCACCTCCCTGCAGCCTCCTTGGCTCTGCTGCAGCAGCCCAAGCAGAGGGAAGCCCTTCCTGGGGAGGAGGGAGGCTTGCTGGCTCAGCGACCGCTTGGCTACTGCTGTGACAGAGCCGCTGTCTGACAGGACTGCTGCAATCTCCGAAGACAAAGGACACTTAGAGGTCGCTCTGCTCCTTCCTTGCTCTTCGCAGATCGGGTCCTCCACACGCCAGAGAGGGCAAGTTATTTACCCCCCAAGACAAGTCAGAAATCACCTAGCAATCAAGTCTCTCTCTTTCAATTAAAACTGCTTCCTTAATGACACCAGCAGGATGTGCGTGGACCGCTTTCTCTGTGTTCTTTGCACAGGACTAAGAGACAATAATATATTTTTGCAGACTGTAGAAAATGGACTTTATCTCTCATACCCACCTTTGCAGTGTAACAAATTGGAAGGTGCTGTGGGGCACTCACAGTTATTTACTGCTTGTGATGGGTCGAGATCTGGGTAGATTCTTTGCACATCGTTATTTAGATGCCAACACCAATTCTGTGAGCAGTGTGTTGTAATTGTCGTTTATAGAGGCCCACTGCAATTACTTGTTCAAGGTCTCAGACAATGTAGTTTTCAGACAGGATTCTCTATCCAACCGAATTTTAAAAAGCTTCATATAAGCATTTGGAGACTTCGAGCCAGGAGTTTAGAATCAGCTTTTGTAAGAAATTCTAACGTGGGTGGAGGAATTAATATTTCTATTGTTGTTGTTAGAAACGGAGCAAGCAGTGATGATTACCAGAAAACAAGGGATAACCATAAAGTGTATGGCATAGAACATCCCTGAGAACATCAAAATAGTTCTTCCTGTTCTAGACACCTGGGCTGGGAATGAAGGTGTGAATGGGCCGGGCTTACCCTAGGTGAGTGATGGCAGAAGTAACTGCTTTGGTTCCACTTTCTGCCTGCCAGTGTAGATGAGAAATGTTTGGGCATAGAATTATGCTTTCATCTTTCCTTACACACAAGTAGCATTTTAGGGTTAACCCTATGCAATTTGATCACTTAGAAATTCAACAATTTGACAACTGTGTGACCTTACTCTTCCTAAGACACTGGGTTTGGAAGGAATTTTTAGAGTTCCCTCAACCATCAAATTAAACTGCCTGATTTGGGAGATGAGAAATGAACCCACAAGAGGAAGGCGTTTTGGCAAAGGGTACAAGCAGATCCAGATTCAGATTCATGTTTCCCACTAACTCACGTTAAGTATTTTATATGTCTACATACATTTGCATGTGTACATTGCATATACATTGTGTAAATCCATACATGATACATTACATTTGTATATATATATGCATATATACAATGTGAAAAAAGCATGTACTTCCAATTTATTTGCACCAAAATTAAAATTTTCATACATATTATTTACCACAAAGTTTTTTAAGTTCTATGAGGGTGTGTGTGTGTGAGTGTGTGTGTTTTCCCCCTGGCTCATTTCTTCCATTGTCAACTCTGGGGAGTAAATAAGACCCACCTTGCATTGGTGAAAGCAAACTTATGGCAGAAATTTTGTAATAACCAACTGCAGGCAATTTAATTAGTAAAGTTCAAACAGCAAAGCGAATAAATCTGTGCATAAAGTACACCTGTGCCTGTACCTTCCACTTAAGGATTTTACAGAAGCCGACTTTGAGCAGGAACACAATTAAATTTTGGAGGTAGAAATTCAGAAAACAGGACTGGAAAAATGTCAGCACACAGAAATCCCAAGTGATTTAGGAAAAGCAGCCTGATGGAATTGCCCAGATGGAATCATTAAAAATAAGAACTTAAATTGCTTTAAGGTTATTCGGTGTGAAAACACCTGGAAGATCTGCTCTAATAATAGTGGCAGCCTTTCCCTAGGAGTAAGGACACTAGGACCTTCGACCATTCTCCACTGCATCCCCATGCCACTCATAGCAAGCTGGATCAGAAGCAAAGCATCTGGGCCTGGAACAAGTTTCCAGTGGGATGCTGTCATTGCAGGCAGAGGGCTAGCTCGCTATGCTAACACATCTGCCAATAAGAACATCTGACTGCATAGATGGAGGAATGGGTGAGTAGGCCAAATCAGTGATCCCAAGAGAGGTCAACAGGTTGAAACAGCAAAATGAATAATGCAGAATCAGGCCATTTTTCCTCAAAGTGACCCTAAGCGACCACTTTAGCATTGTCTAGGGATTGCTTGCAGTGCAAATTATAGGAATAAAACAAATACAGTTTTCCAGATTCAAAGCCTGAATGTGGTACGTGAAAAAACTAAATGCTTTCTACAATACATTAAAGTCTCAAAAACACTTGACTAGGAGATTGTGCACATTAAAAGCAGCAATAAGATGAAAACACCTGCCATGATATTTTGCACAATTAAGACTTCTGATGACTTCCATTTCTAAAAATCAGCAAACCTACTTCATAAAAAAAGATCTATGTTCCATGCGTTTTCCGTTTTTTAATTTTTTGATTATTAGATACTACAATTTATGTTGCTCTGATTTATGAAATGCTATGGGTAAGTGTTAAAAATGAATATATTGACCTCTATTTTTCCATTCATTTAAAAAATATCTTGTAGCCTAATATCAATGGAGAAACAAGAAACGAAACAGTAGAAAACAATGAAACTAATGATAAATATATTTGTTGAATATAAATTGTATTCATTTAAGCACAAAACAGAATTTTATTCCTAATACTAAGAAGTAATATAAAATCACTTAACTGTGTAGAGACAATGATATTAGGAATGAGACAAAAGTAGTTCAAATTGAGTCCTACTGGCTAAAGTCCTCACCTTGCATCCACTGAGATACCATATGGACACCAGTTGGAATCCTGGCAGCCCCACTCCCCATCCAGTTCCTTAATTGTGGCCTGAGAAAACATCTGAGGATGGCTCAAGGCCTGGGGATCCTGCACCTGCTTGGGAGACCCGAAAGAGGCTCCCGGCTTAGAATCGGCTCAGCTCTTGCGGCCACTTAGGGAGTGATTCAATGGTTGGAAGGTTTCTCTCTGTATATCTGACTTTCCAATAAAAATAAATAAACCTTTTTTTTAAAAAAGTAATTCAGATTGAGTTAACTAAGTGCATATATATATATATTGTTAAGTAAATATATAATTAAAGAGATATTTTCAGCAACTTGCTTTTTTGTTTTCTACTTTGGCAAGTCAGTTCCTTATTTTTTCACAAGGTGGTGCTATAAATGTGATTTTTTTTTTTTAACTATGAAAAGTAGAGTGATTTTTGTGTATTTTGAAATAATTGAAAGTTTAGCTTGCTATACCCTCTGTTTTAAGGTTTCTTGCCAGTTAGGTTAATAGTAAAGCGATTTCAGTGACTTTCTAATTACTGTTATTATCTATAAGAGAACATACAGATGTATAGGCGCAATCTCTGGCAAAGTACATTACATTGCTCTCAAAGCAAGGAACAAGATAATTAGCATAGCTGGTTTTATACACCATCATGGCAAATCTCTCCTTACAAGTCCCGTGGATACAACGGTGGACTGAAAATACAAGTACAGGAAATTCTCACATAGTAGATTCATCAGAACTAAGGCCAGCTTCCCCTTTCTTTTCTCTTTTTATTTCTTTTTTCCTTTTTCTCCTTTATTTCTTTTCTTTCTATTCCTTCTCCTCCCTCTGCTTCTTTGATTCTTCTTGGAATTCTGCAATTTATAGACCTGATAAAGACTGTGAAAATGTCATATTTCCAAAAAAATTTAGAGTAATGTGATATTTTGTGAATTTGTTTTGTTGCAAGTTAACATATCATTTCTAATATTTTGAGAAGATGTGCAAGTCATTTTAACTGTTCAATTATTTTATGTAAATTTTAGGGAGCCCACTTAAAAGAACATGTTTATTCTATTTGGTTTGTCTATGAAAAAATGCATTAATGTACAATCTAAATTATGATTAAATCTGCAAAAAGTCAGATTGCATTATTTCCTTCCTTTATGTAGCAAATTGATATATTTCTATTACTATCTTTATACTTTATTTTGTGTTTTTACTGACAGTGAGAATTTCGTACCTGCGTATACCTGTGTGTGTCATGCTCTATATTACAGACTTTTAATACATTTACTCTTTGTCCTTGGTTCATGGTAAAAGTTCCTAAAACTCTTGAGATATATTGTGTAATGGGAGTTTCTTCCATTGCTCATGAGGAGCACCTTTGGACCATTGCAGAATTTATGCTAATGAGGCAGCTCTTACTGTAGGCTATTTAAGGAGCTTCAGAATATTTTAAATGTAGTACTTTCATGAGTTCAATGAATTACTGTGGTGAATTACGTAGCCTAAAGTGTAGAGGGATGAATTGCAAGAATGAGCCAAGCCAAAGTGCAGTCACCTTCAGGTCCTTATTGTGGCTAGCATCTGATGTGAGCCAAAATTATAGGCTGGTCACTTTGCCTGTGGGATTTTTTTCTAATTTTGGATAGTTACTATTGATATAAAAATTCATTATTGAACACCAGTTTTGTTTGAGAACCAGCTGAAGAATGGGCTGGTATTCCTAAATCCAGTACAGCATATCCTTCTACTATCATTAATACTGATGTGAAGTTTAAAGCCACAACATGTAAGTGCTATTCCTAAAATCATACTGTAAGCCACATTGGAAGGTGGCAAAACTGCCCGAAGAATCCAGGCCTCCTGACTGTACATGCTCTGATCTTCTCTCTGTGCCCCACTGCTCGTCTATTGGGCATTTCTTTAGGAATCCACGTCTGGTCCACTTTTCAACTGAGTGTTGTGCAAGGTTACAAATAATAATAATAATAAAATGGTTGGGAAAGAAGTCTCTGTGCTTTGTAAAACACCTCTCACTACAGAAACCGAGTAAATCAGATGATAATTGAGCATATCTGAATTATCAGTAGATCTAAGTAAATCTAAGATTCTCCAACAGACTTTCAGTGAAATCTCAAATTTGGTTCTTTATCCTGTTGTAAACAAATTGCTGATTATCCAAAGGAAAACAAAACTGACAGCAATTTACATTGCAATGCAAGCTTGGGATGTAATTTTACAAGATCCTATTTCCTCTATTTTCTGCTTTAAAAAAAGATTTATTTATGTACTCAAAGGGAAGAGTTGCAAGAAAAGAGGAACATACACGTGGGGGTGAGGCGGCGGGGAGAGAGAGAGAGAACTTCCATCTGCTATTCACTTCCCAAACGACCTAATGTTCCAATGATTGGAGTGGGCCAGATTGAAGCCAGAAACCAGGAGTTTTTCTGTGCTTTATCCCCTGTAAGGTCAGGGGCCCAATGATCTGAGCCATCCTCCTCTGCTGCTTCCCAGGCACCTCAGCAAGGAGCTCTATCAGGGTTGCCAGCATCACAGACTGCAGCTTTATCTTCTTCATTTTTTTTTTTTAAGATTTTTTTTTTTTTTGCAAAGTCAGATATATACAGAGAGGAGGAGAGACAGAGAGAAACATTTTCCTTCCGATGGCTCACTCCCCAAGTGACCCCAACAGTTGGTGCTGCACCGATCGGAAACTAAGAGCCCAGATCCTCTTCCGGATTTCCCACACGGGTGCAGGATCCCAAAGCTTTGGACCATCCTCTACTGCTTTCCCAGGCCACAAGCAGGGAGCTGGATGGGAAGCAAGGTTGCCAGGATTAGAACCGGAGCCCATATGAGATCCGAGCGCGTTCAAGGCTAGGACTTTAGCCGCTAGGCCATGGCGCTGGGCCCACCGCTTTATCTTCTAAGCCATAATTCTAGCCCCATGCACGCTATCTGTTTTGATATTAAAATCACCAGACCTTAAATAATGGCACACACTTGGAAAGGTGAAACAGCTGCGGTTCAGAGGATGAGGTAGACAGCCACATACTGTACCTTAGGTGAAGAACTGTGAGGAGTGAACAAAAGTTGGTATCACAGGCTTTTGGCTTTCACATAAATGCTACCCTCAAAATCACAGTAACAGATAACAGTATTGTGTTCCATTTATTGAGGGCCATCTATGCATTAACCCCTGCATGATGAAGGCTACGAAGTTGGGAAATATGCACTATCCATCTGAAAATGATTTATCCTCTTGTATTGATCACAGACACAGAAAAAAAATGGAATATCATTCAGTATGAAAGACTAGAGGCTCATTCAGAGTATTACACGATCATGATGGAGACAGGATTGCTAATATTTTGACTCAAGCCATCAAAACCAACTCTACTGGAACTACTCTCCTAACTTTCTGTCTTGCTTCTTTTTATTCTTGATCTATATCATCCATTGTCCTTACATACGTTGGAGTTACACTTTAAAATTGGGTCACGTTGTTCCTCTATATATAGCCCTCAGGAGTAATTCTTCCTATTATTGGACATCGGACTAAATTCAGTTCTCTTTCCGGGTGTAAAATTCCCTGTAACACAGCACCTCTGCAGGGTAATGCCCTAGCTCCTCTTTGTAGCACTTCCCACTCAGCCGTTTACATTCACAGCATCTTTCTCTGTCCTGGGGAAACACAGAAAGTGTATACCAGTTCATTTCTATCTTAGAATCTCTGTGCTTTGGGACCCTTTGAACCAGATATATGCTAATAGTCTGTTACTAGCTTTGAATGTTTTGGGTTTATAATTTTGCATAAGTTCTTTCTTATTCTTCTCTCATTCTCTCATGTAATTACTTGTGTCATTCAGGCCGCCATTCAAACATCCTCAATGACTGTCATTAAAACCTCCATTCAAACCCACATACAGTCCTCTTTTATCCTTTTTAAAAATTAATTTTACTTTCTTAGAGTATTCAGTATTCCCCCAAATATATGTCTTATTATGTACTTTGCTCCTGTCATCTATCCACTAGTCTTTCCTTCCGACACTGAAAATAAACTCCATGAGGATGGCGTACTGTGCATCTCTTGTTATTGCCGTATCTGTAGTATTCAAAGCATTGTCTGGCACACAGTAAACACTTAATGCTCATTTTATAAGTAAGCAAATGAATTTTTCCTGAGAAAATTAGATGAATGCTTCAATTACATTACATTTTGGAAAGCAGAACTCCAACTAGAGTGGCTTTCAAGAAGTTACAGTTGAAGTTTTATACCAAATTTAGAAATACATATAACTAGGAAATTACTCGAATAGCCAAACCTGCCACAAAAAATAACTTTCATTTTTTTTTTAGATAATTATAAAATATTTTACACTAAACTTTTCATTACTTTATTTTGGCTCTGCTACAGATATGAGCCATGAAGTTTATTCCTGTAAGACATCAAATGTGTTAAGGAATTGCTGATTTCACAAGAAAATGTGTCTGGGAGTACATTGAGCAAGTACATTATAACCAAGTAGCTCTCTCCTGTAGTCCCATCTTCTTTATCCTTACATCTTTGTCTCTGGATTTTTTTTCCTCCCTACATTGCTTGAGTTAGCCAGCAGCACCTAAAGGCTATCACTGTTGGTGGCTTTCAGGAGTGGGTGGGTGGCCATCACTGAAGGAACACACACTGCAATTGTACCTACCAGGTCATCCAAGTTAAAGCTAAACAGCCAGTAGAGATTGTTATTCAAGCAGCCAAAGAGAAATAAAGTGCTTTATTATCAGCTGATTTTTCTTCTTTCACTGCTTCATTCCATCTATGGGAATGCTTTGAACTGAGCTTCTGAGAGAGCTTAAAGTACCTTTGTGGAACTGCCAGATGTTCCTCCATTTTCTCTCTTAGGCCATCTGTGACTTGGTTTAAAAAAAAAAAAAAAAAACCTGCTCCTAAATGAACGGTGTGGAGGGAATGTGGATGAAGTGAATGTACTTACTGTACCAAGCGGGCCCGTATTTCTGACATTGCATTAATGAAGTTAAACAGTTTTATTATTGTAGGAAAGAACTGTAACATTTGTTCTGAGGTATATTGATATGAAAACACTGGGGTATCTTTCAACATTTTGTAAAATGAGACGTTCTTCTTCATGTTTCTTTGTTTGGTATAAGGTTGTACAGTGTGGGATACATATTGTTGCCAGAACAGTAGTGAATGCAGAGATGAATAGTTGAATCTTGAATAAATTTGTTGGGTGTGTGTGTGTGTGTGCGATATAATATTGTTTTAAGTAATGCCCTTTTAGAAATTTAAAAAAGACTAAAACAGAAATATAAAGGTAACTGGGTTAAAAAAAATAGGCTTCAGAACTACAATTCATTTGAAGTATTCAGGGATTAATTGAAATTCAACAGGATAATCCTGGAATACAAAAGTCATCTTAGCCTAAAAGTAGTAGCCTGGAGGTGAGAAAATTAATTCACGATTGAAACATCAAGTGCGGCAGTTTGGTGTGTATGTCATTAATGTAAAATTATAACATGAGACTGAAAAATAGAAATAAAAGACATCATAGAGATCTTTATATGATAAGGAAATTACTATCTTACGGTCATGTCAACTACTTGCACAGAAGCCTTTAGGGACAAATGCAGAGCTACATTCTATATATATATCATATACACATATATGATATATATGATATATATAAGATATATATATATAAGATATAGAATATATATGTTGTAAACTATGCAAAGCTTCTTACAAAAGGCAATTTATTTTAGTGTTGAAATGTTACATAAAGGGAACAGATTCCATGCATTTCATATACACAATTTTAAAAGAATTATGGTACTTTCTATCTTCCATCCCTCTGAACTTCCCACCCCTCCATTCTTCTTTTTCTTTTAGTTTTATGACATACTTTCACTTTTCAATCCTAAGCATAACCTTCCACTAAATACAGAATTCAAAGAGTAAGTTAAGCAGAAACTTTTCTTACAGTACAGAGACTTCCCCCCAAATGCCTCAATGACCAGAGCTAAGCTGCTTTAAGGCCAAGAGCCATCCATTTCTTCTGGGTCTCCCATGTGGGTGCAGGACCCAAGTCCTTGGGCCATTCTCCTTTGCTTTCCCTAGCCATTAGCAGGAAACTGGATTGAAAGTAGAGCAGCTGAAGGACTAACCTGCTCTGTTGCCACACTGGAGCATATTTATTACTGTTTGTACTCTTTGTATTACTTACTACAAATCGTGATCTGACTGTCGAGTGCATGTGTCAGAGCTGGGTCGCCACTGTGGACAGAATATCCAAGTGCACGTGGAGCATGTGGCCATACATTGGAGTCTGCAGAGGACAACTGATACCATAATAGAGGGCAGAAGACAGAGGGACCAGAACAAATTTAGCAAATATCCCAGCGGAGCATTGGCAGTGAATAATTGGGTGAACAGAGACTCTAAGGTGGACTATGTCTGCCAGTGGATTCTGGAGAGATTTCATCAAGCTTGGAGTGGTAGTAATTCTGATCTATTCAACTATCAAAAGCTCATGAGCAGGATCCTCAGAGCATGATGCACATTGGGGACCTGGAGGTGGTGTTGGGGAACTGTCCTCCATCCCAGGGGGATGTCTTCCCTCTTACCCCAGATACAGGAAGGAATAAAAGAGAATGTGGAATTGGTGGTCTCATCCACCTTCCTGTAGCCCTTGACCCTAATTACCTTAATCAACTATGTAAAAATCATCAAAAAATAAAAATAATTAATAAAAAATCAGGGAAAACATATTTATCTTTTGGGGCCTAGTTTATAACACTTAGAATAATTGTGTCAAGTTCCATCTATTTTTTTTTAAGACAGGATTTTTGTCTTTCATTCTATGGTCTAATAGTATTAAATCATGTATACCTATCAAAATTACCCAATCAGTTGATGGATTTCTGGGTTGATTTCATATCTTAGTTATTGTAACTTGAGCTGGTATAAATACAGGGATGCAGATCAGTCATTCATATGATTTCATTTACTTTGTGCAAATTCCTAGGAAAAGTAGGGCTGGATCCTATGGCAGATCTATTGCCACATTTCTGAAGTATTCCCATACTGTCTTGCACAGTGGTTGGTAGTTTACATTAGCACTAAAGATGTCAGAGTACCTTTAACGCTATCTCCTCACCAGCAATTATTAATCTTTGATTTTCAGATGACAGCCAATTTTATATACATAACAGAGTGGAAGATATCACGTGGACTAGTTTACTTGGGTAGTACAATGGTGTTGGACCAGACAGGTGCAGGATGGTGGATCAGATGAATCTAATATCATTTGGAGTTCATGAATTTTATGTACCTCATTTTATGGTATGTGAATTGAGAGGAAAAATTGTGGTGTCATTTATAAAAACAGAATGCATGAGAAGGTATGGAACTGAAGATGAAATGCAGGCCCCTAAAAGCAAAATCCTGTGGTAAATTGCTGCTAGAACCTCTGTCATGAGACTCTAGATGAAGTGATTTACAATAGACCTTGACTAATCTTTACATCCCCATGCCCCAGATTCAGTATTAATTAATATTATAATACTTTTGGTAATATGCCAAGAAAATTTCTTGGCATGTGGCAGTTTATTATATATTCTACCATATATGTAGATCATAAAGATAAAATGTACACAGGCTTAGGTCATATAACAGAATTGGAACAATAGATACATTGCTCATTTACATTATATAAGCATGAAAAAAATTATAGGGGATAAACATATGAACCAAAAGTGTCAGAAGAACTATACTATAAATTATGCTTTTCCATTTGTGATTATTTCACAATATACCCAGCAATTCTGCTTTAGTTACTAAACTCCTCCAGTACTGAAATATTTTCTGTTAGCTTGGCTTTTAATTTATGTGGGTTGTTTTCTAAATTCTATCTCTAAAGGCTACTTTTAAAAAAATAGATTTATTTGTTTTTATTGCAAAGACAGATCAGACTTACGGAGATGGCGAGACAGCGGAAAATATCTTCCATCTGTTGGTTCACACCCGAAGTAGGTGAAGCTGAGCTAACCTGAATCCAGGAGCCAGGAGCTTCTTCCAGGTCTCCCATGCGGGTTTAGGGCCCCAGGACTCTCTGCCATGCTATCCTGGTTTCCTGACTACAGATCAGGAACTGATTGGGACTTGATGCATTGAGGACTGGAGCCCATATGGGATCCTGGTGGGTACGTGCAAGGTAAGGATTTAGCACTTGAGCCATTGTGCTGGGTCTGAGGCTATTTCTTGAATATTGTTATCACCAAAAAATATCCTTCCCTTGAGCAGCCTTATAGATGATAACTAGTTCCACCCCAAATCTGCCATGATGGAAAGCACTACATAATCTTCAAATGTAAGAGAATCAAACACATGCTGACTTCCGGACAAGACGTTTACCAAAATACTGAAATATTTCAGTGTCCCTGTTGCTGCATTGCGGGCTGATCATATGTAAGAAGGGTTGAGGTATAATGCCAAAAAAAAATGCTTCCATGGTATAAGATTATTATGCTATTATTTCTGGGATAAGCTTCAATACAAGCATTTGGGTTAGATAGTATGCAGTCATATGATTGCTACCCAAGTTCCTAGAACTTACTTGTCAACCAAAGAGTAGTTTTATGAGGGACCTAAGAGTTGTAATAAATTCTTGAATATTTATAATAAGGAGTTTCACAATATGATTGCCAGGATTTACATCTGGCTAGATCATGGGTGGAATGAAGACTTTGTTGTTAACTTTTGGAATTCCCCAGACTTGAAATGCACTGTTTCATCAGATGCTGATCCGAACCATTCAGTGATTTAGCTAGAAAGATAGCTCTATGTCAGAAGGGCTTAGAAAGTTCTAAGGATAGCGCCATAAACTGTCATTAACTGATTGAGGAAAATAAGTTATTCAGAACTTCAATTTCATGAAGGGGTCATTTCTGGATTGCTTTAAATCTCTCAGAGCTTAAATTGACTTTTCAACTAGAAAATATCGTGAGATATGATGGTTTAAACTTGTAGAATGTTATGAAATTACCCACAATCAGGCTAATAAGCACCAATACATCTATTTTAAGTTGATCAATTTACATTTACTTAACATTCTTTGGTCTCATTAAATATAAATTAAATGCATAGTTTGTAAGTTTAACTGAAAACATGTTCTAAAGCTTATACTAAACATGAATGCAAAATATGCTAATGGCAGCTGGGGGCAGAGCCAATTCAACACTGTGATGTTTAGCACAAAGCGTGTTACTATGTTGGGGAGCAAAGACCAAAGTGAAAAACAATTAGACGATTCTGTTAAATGCACATTTTGCTATTCTATGAAAAATATCAAAGGCACTGTGACATTGTCATAGCAACGATGGTATTTTTTCCATCTAAAATTACTACATGCAGATTTAGTAATGCTGATTTCATTTTACCTACTTCTGGGGCTATAGTTCAATATATTTCTGCCTACATTGTTCAAAAATTACAAATGCAGCTTAAATTGAAACACACTGAAGATAGAGTACAGAGAACTGAACTATATCTAAAAAATATACTTCAGTTAAAGTAATAACATGGCTTATGTTCAGGAAAGGAAAGAATAATCAGAACATTTACTTCACTTTTTTTTAAAAAAAAAAAGATTTTTTTATTTTTTTATTGGAAAGGCAGATGTACAGAGAGGAGAGACAGAGAGGAAGCTGTTCCGTCTGATGATTCACTCCCCAAGCAGCCGCAATGGCCAGAGCTGAGCCAATCCTCTCTGTCTCTCCTCTCTGTATATCTGATTTTCCAATAAATAAATAAATCTAAAAAAAAAAAAAAGAAAGCTCTTTCTTGCAAACCAGATGAGGATTCTTGATCTACATAATTGGAAAATGCCCAAGATTAGATTTACTGTTTACATTGTGCAATATGCTTTAGAAACATGTGTGGTGGTAACAGGTGTTATTGACAGAACCCTATGTCCCCCACAAAATTCTTATGTTGAGACCACAAACAGAATTTGATGGAAATTGGATGTGGGTCTTCAAGGTAATTAAGCCATGGAGGTAGAATTCTCATTAATGAGATCAATACTGTGAACAACTGCCTCTTTCCATCTAATGAGGACACCAATGAGAAGGAGCCGCCAACAAAATGGATAGGCCTTCACCAAACGCTGAATCTGCTAGTACCCTGACTTTTTAGCTTCTCCATCTCCAAAAGAATGAGAAATAAGTTTATGTGGTTTGTAAATCACCCAGTTGGTTATATCCTGTTAACATGGCTTGAATGGATTAAGGATACAGGATGACAGGTGGAATTTTTTCAATTGAAAGAGTATAGTTTATTTTCAGTTATTGCAGTTTTAAGAATGCCACACTCATTCATAAGCTACCAACAGATAGTAGAATCTCTGTATGTTAAATTACATCCCCAATTTATTGGATCTAATGTTATTATAAACATTATAAGCATTCTGTATTAGAGATCAACTAGAATTGTCAGATGATAATGACCATTCCAGTTTCAATGATTGGATGGCATGCCCTTGGTCGTTTGGCCTAAAAGGAATGTTACTCATCTATTTTCTAAATTAAAATGAAGACCTGAATATCAAAAAGGGAATCAAATAGGCAGGAAAGAATAGTAACACAGGTCAGAGTCAAGGCAGCTCTTCTGGGGTACAGTCATGTCTTTGCAATTCTACTTTTTATATATAGAGTCACTGTGTTTATGTTGACTTCTGTGAATACTTGAAGGGACAATCAACAAAAAAATGCCTAAAGTGCAGCATTCAGATCATCTTCCCTCCCTCATCTCCCCTCCTCCATTTCTCTTAAAAATTCATTTGAAAACAGAAGATAGACCAAGATTATTGAGTAATTGCACTAAAATGTAAGATACGTAACTTTAAAAAAGTCTTTTTAAAAAGAAGGTAGTTTGTGTATGTGTAAAGTAGAAAATTTATGTAAGAGAACATTTCAGAGTAGACTGAGCTTTGAGACGAACCTCTGTGGAAGGAAGAGTGAGGACACACAGAACAAAAACAGCTGGATATGACGAATTCTCTAAAAGTCCTATGTAAAAGTGCAAACACTCCATTTCTGTTCCTAGTTTGTTCCAGTTGAATTATTCAATCTTTGAAAAACGCCTGTAAATTTGTGCCTTGGAGATTAATATGTATGAAATGACTTGCTTGGAATAGAAACCTATGATTGTTGAAATTTCTAGGATTGTCCAGCATTCTCATCTACTTAGGAAGCAAATATGATGATATAACAACTAGGTTTTTTTTTTATTAAATGTGTTTTAAAATGTAACTTTGTTTACTTTTATTTTGTGGAATTTACTTAATTTGAACGAAGAAAATCCTTTATTAAAATGTAACGTGGCTCTTTTTTTAGCCATGCATTTAGTCGAAGATTTATTTATTTATTTGAAAGAGTTACAAAGAAAGAGTGAGAGGAATCTTGCACCTGCTGCTTCAGACTCTTACATGATTACAATGATCAGGGCCAGTAAATCAGGAGTTTCTCTTTCCAAGTGGGTAACAGAGGTTAAAGTTCTTGGGCCATCTTCCACTGCTTCTCCCAGACTGTCAGCTAAGATCTGGCTTGAAAATGGAACAGTGGTGCCCATCCAAGTTGCTGGAATTGCAGGCAGTGGTTTTACCTGTAACTGCATTATGTTGGCCTCTGTCAGATATTTTAAAAGCCACATTTAAATATTATTCATGATTGCAGTTCTGTTATTATTTTTTACTACTGAGAATTATTTTATCTAAATTATTGAAAGAAATCATATTAATTTGAATACATGTCCAACTGCAGCAGCAGGAATCTTGAGCTTTCCTTACCAGCATTAATACGTTTTAATTTCCACATGGTGGCTATGTCCAAGGCTGTGTCAAGCTTAAGCCAGGAGCCAGAGATTTCATCCATGTCTCTAACTTGGGTGACAAGGGCCCAGATTCTTGAACCATCTTTTATTTAATATTCTAAGATAACTAGTGGAGAGCTGGATTGGAAATGGGGCAGCTGTGCTGTAATCTGGGCGCATAGGTTATATCAGTATTGGAGGCAGTAGTTTTACATGCTATGGCACAACATTGCCCCCTGAATGTCAAATTTGATCCATACTGCTTCATTCTTTTTGTGGTTTTTGTTGTTTTCAAGAAAGCCTTTTTTCACAATGGATTTTTTTTTTAAAGTGCAACTATTTCAGAAAATGATAGCAATGAACCACTGTCATTTGAATAAATAGAAACAAAAGTTATTTCTTCCAATTGGAGTCTTTCAGAGTTGCCCAAGCCTGCAGTGTTACATGGAGCAGGCAAGTTTGATTTTCATAGTTTATTCTTTGCTTAATCTATCCGCTTGTCTCTTGGATTCCAAGTGCCACAAAGGCAAGATCATCTCTGATGTCCTCTTTTTATTAATTCCCATTTAGTCATTACAGTTAAGTTGTACAGGCATCATTTGTTCATTTATTATTCATTCCCCTTACGTAGAAAAGAGGAGAAATGATGATGATTTGGAATATACAAGTAGAATGTTAGAGTACTAGAAAAAAACAATGAGTCATTTAAATCCCCTCACAGAGGTGGGGGCAACACACTTCCACATCCATTTAACAGATGTTCAACTATACTCCTTTGTATTCTAAATCTGATATGAGTTGTGAGATGTCTGGATTTAAGCATTCAGTGTACAGCTGTTTAACCTCTAAGCTAGGGGAGAGACAGCACTAAAATTCCAGGACGTTTTGGGATCATTCTTAGCAGTACAAGATTTTAAGAAAATTTTAAGTGGAAATACTGAAGTTTTGAACATTGTACTGGTTATTGTTTATTCAGCAGAACAGGACGTTTTCCTTACGTTACCAATAAAAAAGCAGAAATGAATAAGAGAAAATTAAAGTAGACAACAGAGTAGAAAAAGAAGCCAAGAAACCCTAGAGAAAGAAAATAACTTGTCTGAAGTCACCCCAAAGTGACACCAGCCATGAGGTGTCTCGTCTGATTTTTGCTGTTTCTTGATCTATGCTGTCCTAATCTGAACTAGATTCAATCCTGTACTTAATGCACTGTTTAGTTCTTATATACCATTAAAAAATAAAACAATAATGAGAATTAAAGGAAAAGTGACATGGTACAACACTTCAAGCCTGAAGTGTATGATGGTGTTGTTAGACACTAGCAGTGCTCTTGTTGAAATGAGTTTTCCTAACTAATAATAATTTTTATAAATATCATTTAAAGTGTGCCTACTTTATGTCAACACAATTTTCATTGTTCTACCCTCCTTATTAGTTTGTTGATTAACTTATTTCAACACTTACTGATTTATATGAAAGAAAAAGTGACAAAGAGACTAAGAGGATACCTTCTATGCACTAATTCATTCAACAAATACATTGTAACAGCCAGGACTGAGCCAGGCCAAATCCCGGAAACTACAATTCCATCTGGATCTTTCATGTGGGTGGCAAGGGTGTAAGTGTTTGAGTTATATTCTGGTGCCTTTCATACACATTAGCGGGAAGCAGTGTTGAAGGTGAGTGGCCAGGACTTACTTGCACTGATATTCTTGATAAGGGTGTAGCAACCTACATGGGGATTTGACCTACTGCGCCACAATGTCTGCCTCAACTTACCTATTTTAACGTGTTGAATAGTCACATAATCTTCTCTGCAGTTCTACTGCACAGAACAAGAGTTGCAGCCCAGTGAGAATCACTCACTGTGAGGCGTCTAACAAGGAGTTGAAACAGGTGATCTTGCTCTGCTGCCTGTGTTCCGTTCTACTCTATCCTACCATTCCTCAAAACAATAGTGAAGTTCTTCCTTGATCCTCCCGCCCAGAGAGTGGCACCATTAATAATACTGAGCTGTGGTGTTGCTGTTTAATTACAAATATGATTACATATAGCATCCAGGCATTTCAGCAGTCCTATAAAGCTTCTTTCATTAAATGTCTCTGGATGTTGTAATATCCTGGAGTGCAGATGCCTCACAATATTTTGGTCTTGTAAAATAATGGCTATGGTTTGCTTATTCTCTATTACTTAAACATAACCCCAGTATGATCCCTGCTACTCTGGGTTTCTTAAATGAAATGCTCACCTCTGGCCAAACTGAACCATTCTTTGTATCTTGCTCAGTTACAACCATTACCTAGGATAGAAGCAGGTGTGGTTGGTCCCTCTGAGCTGGTAATGTTCTCCAAATTTGTGTGGTAAACATTACAGTCACAAAGTTCTTTAGAATTCTAGAGGACAGTGGCTTTCTACATGTAACACACCATGCCACAGTTACCAAAAACATACAGTGAGAAAATCCCAAACTTGACATTTTCAAAAATGGACAGCTTGTTTGATTAAAGCAAAAACAAGCAGCTTTATAAAAACATAAAACAGGCAATTCTAAATATTATGGAATTAACTCTTCTGAATTAGTTCAATCAAGTAATTGTTAGTACGTATTTGATACTTCAGAAATGTTCTTGGCTTTTTATCTTGTTTCTTCCCTGTGTTATTTACTATTCTTTTGTCAGAGATTAGATGAGTGTACATGTGTGGGGTCCCTTCAGATACTTCTGTTCTGCTCCATTGGTCTTCCTCTCTATTTACGTACCAGCTCCAGGCTGTCTTGATTACTACATATAATATGCCCTGAATTCTGCGATTGTGACCCCTCCAGCTAAATTCTTATTCGTCAGGATAGTTCTGGCTATTCATGGTCTTTATGTTTCCAGATGAACTTTTGTATCTTTTTTTTTTTTTCAGCTCTGTATGGAATGATCTAAGTGTTTTGATTGGAATCACATTGAATTTGTATATTGCTTTTGGTATTATGACCATTTTGATGATATTGACTCTACCCATCTAGGAACATGGTAAATTTCTTCACTTTTTGAGGTCTTCTATTTCATTTTTAATGTTTTGTAATTTTCCTCATGGAGGTCTTTAATGATTTAGTTAGATTTATTCCTAGGTAGGTCAGCATCTCTCTGTTATTTAAAGGATACCATTCTGATTAGTTCTTCTTCTTTTTCAGCCTGAGGTTGTTCGCACACACTAGGATCATTGATTTCTTTTAATTTATTTTGTACACTACCACTTTACGAAACTCTTGTATAAGTTCTAGCATTCTTTTCATTGAGTCTTTTGGTTCTCCTGTATAAAGGATCATATTGTTTCTAAGCAGAGATAGCTTCACTTCCTCTTCGTATTTGAATTCCTTTAATTTTATTTTTCTTGCCTAATAGTAGTTGCAGGTACTTCCAGTACTATGTTAAATAGCAGTGGTGATAGTAGACATCCTTGTCTAGTTCTAGATCTTAGTGAGAACACTTCCAATCTTTCCCCATTCAAGAGGATGCCTGCATTGGGTTTTATAAATTTCTTTGATTATATTGTGGAGTGTTCCTTCTATGCCTCCCTTGCTTAAAGATTTTAGCATGAAGGAATGCTGAAGTTTATCAAATGTTTTCTCTGTATTGACTGAAACTATCATATGAGTTTTATTCTTCAGTTTTTTTTTTTTAATGTGTCTATCACATTGATAGACTGCCTATGGGAAACCATTCCTGCATGTCCAGAACAAATCCCACCTGGTCTGGGCGAATGATCTGTCTGCTCTACTTTGTCTACTGTTGGCAAATACTCTGTTGAGGATTTTGGCACTGATGTTCATCAAGGATAGCAGTCTATTGTATTCTTTCTCTGTTGGGTCTCTATTTGTTTTGGTGTTAAGGTGATGTTTGCTTCATAGAAAAAGTTTGGAAGGATTGCCACCCCTTCAATTTTTTTGAATAGTTTATGAAGAATTGGTGTCAGTTCCACTAGGAATGCTTTGTAGAATTCAGCAGTGAAGCCAGCTGGTCTGAGCTTTTCTTTGTTGGGAGTGTTTTAATTACTGTTTCAATCTCTGCCTCAGTTAAAGGTTTATTTAGATTTTCTGTTGCCTCACCACTTAGTTTTGGTAGTTGGTATGAATCCAGGGATCTATCCATTTCTTGGAAGTCTTCTGATTTGTTGGCATATACCTGCTTGTAGTAATTTATGAATATCCTCTGTTATGTTCCTTTTTCCATCTTTGATACTATTAATTCTTGTCTTTTCCCATTTTGCAGGGGCGAGGGGGGAGGAAGGGATCGTTTGAGCCATTGGGGTGTCTATTCTGTTTATTTTCTCAAAGAATCATCTTTATTGATTTATGATTTTGTGTGTTTTTTGGTCCTATTTGGTTTATATCTTCTGTTATTTATTCTTCCTTTTTTTCTATTGTTTTTGGCATTGTTTTGCTGTTGTTTTTCTAGTTCCTTCAATAGTTCTGAATTGCTGCCAATCTCACCATTCTAATTGCAATGAAACTTATTCAGAATCCACTGTCTATTATGTTCTTTAGGCCCAGTATTTCGGTTTGGACCTGTTTTATCTCTCTGGTGATGATATTATTGAATTTCTTAAGTTCTCCCCAATGTTTTTCATTGTCTCTGAAAAGTTTCATGATGATTCTTTTTTATTCCCTGTCTGGGAGCTCCTCAATATCTTCGCCTTGCAGCTCTAGGGTTGAAGTGACCTTTTGTTCATTTTTGAGGGAAGCACTGGCACCCTTGTCTGGGGTATTCCCTCTTTTTCTACTTTTCCCCAATGATCTTTCGGATCTGTGGGCTGTCTTAAGGCTGTCCAATTGCGTACTTTCTGCCTCTGATGCTATGCTGGTGTTTTCTGATACACCTGTCTGTAGCCTGAGAGGCTGGCAGTACAGACTCACTGTGACCCTGCTTGGGGGAGGTGGGGAAGGGTCCTCTGACTTGCCGCCCTCGGGTAGCAGATGACTTTCATGGACTGATGTGGACCAAGTAAGCCAGCAACTGAGTCTTAGAGTTTCGCATGCTGTGGTTGCTGTGTCACTGATAACTGTGCTTCCCCATGACCCAACCTCCATGTCACACTCTGTCCCCCGCCCTCATCTGAAGCCAGGAGCCAGAAACTTCCTTCAAATCTTCCACATGGGAGCAGGATCCCAAGGCTTTGGCCTGTCCTTGACTTTCCCAGGATACAAGCAGAGAGCTGGATAGGAAGTAAGGCGGGCAGGACTAGACCCGGTGTCCATATGGGATCCCAGCACTTTCAAGGTGAGGACTTCAGCTGCTAGGCCACTGTGCCAGGCCCCTGACTTTAAAAAATATCTCTATATAGATATATATATTTAAAATCTATATAGGAAAGGCAGAATTACAGTGAGAAGGAGATACAAAGAAAAAGATCTTCCATCTGTAAACTCGCTCCCAAAGTGACTATAATATCAGCAGATAAGCTGATACAAAGCCAGGAACCAGGAGTTTCTTCCAGGCCTCCCACATGGGTACAGGTTTCCAAAGCTCTAGGCCATCTCTTGCTGCTTTCCCAGACCACAAGTAGGGAACTGAATGGGACGTGAAGCAACTGGCACCCATATGAGATGTTAGTGTTACAAGCTGAGGATTTAATCACTAGACTGTTGAACAGGGCTCTTTCTGACATTTTGCTGTCAATGATTATGGAATCTAATTCTTGCATCACAATAATTAAGTCCTGGCTATAGTTAGAATCACAGCTTCAACTAACATAGATTTTGACACTATGGGTCTGTTAAGTAGGAAAGAAAAAACAGTTTGCTTTCAGCTCTCCTTTTATTTTATTTATTTGTTTAAAATATTTATTTGTTTTTATTGCAAAGGCAAACTTACAGAGAGAAGGAAAAACAGAGAGAAAGATCTTCCATCCACTAACTCACTCTCCAAATGATTGCAAATACAGGAGCTGAGTTACCCGAAGCCCGGAACTCGGGGCCCCTTCTGGGTTTCCCATGCTGGTGATATGGGGTACCAAAGCTTTGGGCCGTCCTCTACTGCTTGCCCATGCCACAAGCAGGGAGCTGGATGGGCAATGGAACAGCCAAGGTATGAACTGGAGCCTGTGTGGGAGCCTACTGCATGTAAGTCAAGGATTTAGTCAATAGGCTATTGTGCTGTGGCCTCAGCTTCCTTTTTAAAATTTACTTACTTTTTTCAAGAAGCTTTGTGCTTTAGTGGACTAATACTTATTTCCCTGCCTTTTGTCCTATAACTTTTTTTTTCCTTCATGACCCTCATATTTTTTTAGTCAGTAGCATATCAAAATCTTGTATGTCTTTAAGATTTTTTTCAAATGCCATCTCTTCTGCAAAGTGTGTTAGGCTGAGGATGCAGTCCTCTTTTCATTTGGATCTCCAGAGCATTTGATGCTTAGCGAAGAGCCCTGAAACTCTGAGCTATAATTAAGTCATTAGCCATATAAGAATCTTACCCATTCTTATATACTCTTAACTTTATGTGAAGAAGATGATTTCTAGTCTTCATACTTCCCAATTGTTTAGCAAAGCACATGGCTCCTGGAAGGTCCTCACAATACACAAATAAATGAATAAACAAATACATTAAATTTGATGGAGATCTCATTAACAACCTATATGGTGATTCACTGAAAACGTTAATAAATATAAGTGAATATATGTTACCTATCTTAGAAATACAGTGAGTAATTGTGTTTTATACTGATTAAGGGCTCTGAACTTAGAGCCAAGCAAAATAAAATGAAAACCCTGCTTTATCACTTAAATTGCTCATTAATTATTCAGCCTTACATTTTATGAATCCTATCATTTATAAGATTTTGATATTTTTACATTGTCTAAAAGATGCATGTTTAGACAATACTGTTAAAATTTAATATGCTACTTTAAGGAAGCGAGCGCTAATCAGTAGTTCAGACTTTAGTCACATGGCTATTGTTTTTATGACATCATATTCTAAGGATATATTGATTTGATACTCGCTAGTGCCTCCAAGCACCCTTTAGAGGACATGGATGCAAATGTATAGCTAGAATAAAAAGTATGATTATGATAAAAAGTATCCACAGTGGTTTTCTAACAGGTATCTTCCTTCTGGCCATTAGTCTCATATATTCTTGCCAAAGTAAGCTGAACATCGTGATGAGAAAATGCTTGCTTTTGTGCCCAACAGTATAACAGCAGTCTAGACTTTCAAGCTTGAGGAGCTATGTTGAGTTTCTGCATTTATATTAGCACTAAATGAGTGTAACGTATAATCCAAGGCTCCGAAAGAAACCATTTCTTCCAGCAGTTTAATGCACTTTGTGGGTGTAAAAAATCTTAAAAGTGTTTCAGTCAGCAGTTGAGTAGTCAGACTTCTGTTACAATTTTTTCTTAAGCCAATGGAAGTAATATGATAATCGTAGAATCATAAGAAATAAAAAAAAAAGTTTAGGGATATTTTCATCCATATCTCATTTTACAGACGGTGAAACTAACCAATATAACTGAACTGAAACTATAACTGAAAGAAAATCACTTGTCCAAAGTCATATAACTTTCAGGAGGGTCAGCTAGGGCTGTGAGGATGCATATTATGCAACTTACTAAACAAAATCTTCAGCAAACTAGATAGACACCATTAGAGCTAAGAATTTCATTCATTTAGTCTATGTTCTTACACTAAAAGAAATTGAATCCATCCCACTTGGTGATAGTTCTCTCCTGTGATTAACCATGTACAGTAATGAGGAATGCGGCACTTTTCTACATCAGTTTCACTATTAGACAGATTTAAGAGTATGCAGTTATCTTTTACTGATTTAACAGATTTTTTCCCCTCCATACTCTTATAAGCAGTAGAACTCAAATGTTGCTTTCTGTTCAAAATGTCACTGCAAGAAAAACAAGTAAGGCAAATTTTAATGCAAAACTCAGGAGTAAGCTAGAGTAGTAACTTTACTTCACATGGTATGCAGCAGAGTCGAAGTAATCATACCCTCTACTATTCTGTCATATTATTATAAAAAAAAATACTCTTATTTACTTTTTTTTTTGAAAAGGAGAGAGAGAGAGAGAGAGAAAGAGAATCTTACATCCTTACATCATTTGGTTCACCACTCACCACTCACATAAGCCAAATCTGGAACAAGCCTAAGTGAGCGGCCGTGCTTCAAATTGAAGAAGTGAGGACTTCTTCAAATCAGGCCTCTCATTTGAATAACAGGTACACAATTGAGCTATCACTTTTCTCTCTCAGAGGTTACAGTATAACATGGCTGGAACATTAAATGGATCCAGGACTCAAACTCAGACCACAAACGTGGGATATAGGAATCCCAAGAAGTGGATTAATTGCTGTATCAAATGACCACCCCAGCTTCTAGATTTTTAAGTCTACACAGAGACCACAGTTGTGCCGGCTAGTAAGTTTTAATCTAGGCTTCCTTCACAATCTGCCAAAGATGTCCATATTCATCCTCACTCTTCATCTAGAACAACTTTGCTAAACATGTCAAGGATGTAGTTAGCTCTTTTTATATTTGAGCTTGAAACATAATCAATTCAAAGTTATTTGAAAGTTCACACACTTGGTGAATAAACTTTTCAGGTTGGAATTTCAAGGTGGAATTCGAAGTTGAGAACAAAGAAGCATAAAATTTGAAAACTCAAAAGATGATAGAACCAATTAACTCTGTAGGGTTGAGTAAAGACAATTATAAACCTATCCTCCAGTGTGAAAGAGAATGATTTTCAAAGATATGTGTAGCAAAAACTGAAGACGAATGTGTTTGAAAGAATGCCAATGAGGCAACATTTGAAAAGATATTGATTTTGTCTGAAAAAAAAAAAACCTTTTGGAATCAAAAAATGACGTAGGTTATGAAATTTAAAATACATGATGACAGCCAATAAAGATAAATATGAGTGCAAACACAAACTCAGTTTTCTGCTTATATTGTGTCAGACTAATATGAAGTTACTGGCCAGAAGTAATGTTTCATCAAATTCTTGGAATTATTTCTCAAATATAATAGCCATTTTCAGAATATAATTCTATGCTATTACAAATCTGAGAAGCCTTTTTGCTTGCTTTTTATAAGATAGAAGTATTTCTCAGTTCTTAGAATATATACTTTATCTCACAGTGCTTTCTGCAACATAGATAATTTCCGCTTCATGTTGGTAGTAGAGTCTCTCATACTTACCATTGTTTCTTTCAATAATGATTCTGTCTGTTATAAAGCTTTACCTAATTAGGATATGCCTAGGGTGGGTACTCTCCCTTTATTCAACTCAATTAAACTGATTTAAAACATTAATTTTATCTTTAAAGTTCCTTAATGTTTGGCCACTACCTAAGTTTTTTTTTTTAAACAGTAACTGTCTATTTTTGAATATTCTTTTTTTCAAAGATTTATTTATTGTAATTGGAAAGTCAGATTTACAAAGAGAAGGAGAGACAGAGAGAAGGATCTTCCATTCACTGGCTCACTCCCTAAGTGGCTGCAATGGTCAGACCTGAGCTTATCCAAAGCCAGGAGCCAGGAGTTTCTTCTGCGTCTTCCACCCTGGTGATGTAGGCTTCCATCTCTGGTCCATCCTCCTATGCTTTTCCAGGTGACAAGCACCAAGTTGGATCGGAAGTGGAGCATCCAGGACACAAACTGGCACCTATATGGGATCCTGGCATGTGAAGGGTATGGATTTATCCACTGAGCTACTGCACTGTTTAAACTGTGGTAATTATAGTATATTTTAAAAATGCACAAGAACAAGTGGGTAATGATATGTAGCACTATTCTAGAATTCTACTTACTGGAGATAGGATGGCTTCATGTGTACTGGGATTTGTATAGTTCCTCAGGCATTGTTTTTTTATATGATATCTGCATGAAATCTTTCTATACGATTTCTGCAAAATATGAGTTTGACAGACAGCTTCAGGCAGTGAAGAGGGAAAACAATTTGACTTTGAAAACTTTTAAAGTAGATAAATATATATCTCAAACCTTCACTGAAATTATATTTCAAGATAAGTACAAGAAAAATTATAAATAACATCAGGAAAAAGTCAAGGTTTCTATGCTAATGCTTGAGTTGGATTCTGTAATGAAGTATCGGATCATATAATATTAAAATTATAATATGATTAAAGATAGGGAGGTTAAAATTAGTCACTATTCCTTGAAGAAATAATTTAAACAAAAATCCAAGAATGCTTACAAACTGTGAAAGCTCATAAAATTGATACAAGAGCAGCATTGTTATTAATAACAGATTACTAGGCTTTGACTAGGTACTGTGTACTGTTCCAATTGATTTATATAATTAATGGTTTTAGGCCTGTCATCATTGTTTCCATTTTCACATATAAGGAAACACTAAGTGACTGGCTCAGTGCAGCTGAGGAATGCAAGATGGCAGAATAGGGTGAGGATAGGTTAAAATAAACAAAGATTACCTGAGAAGCAGAGAAGGTGCAAACCCATAAAACAGGGAAGGGCAGGCCTACAGCAGAGGCCTGCCGGAGGGACACCAGGAACCTGCTGACAACAGGGAAGGGCAGGCCTACAGCAGAGGGACACCAGGAACCTGCTGACAACAGGGAAGCAAGCAGAGACAGCTGATCATTTGTGCCTACAGGTGATTGTGCTTCCCTGGCGGCCAGATGAGAAGAGATTATCACTGGGAACTCAGGAGGTGAACTTGGCCATAGAACTGCAGGTCATGCGGATTGTTTAAATCCAATAATGAGCAGAAACAACCTGGCAGAGCCTTAGCATAACAGATGTAGGAACAGGGTAGGTTTTGTGTTGCAGAACCCACCAGTATCACATCGGGGATAAATTGACCTCTGTGGCAAAGGCTCTATGGGACAACAGTGAGCACCAATGTGCTAAGCCAGGGGAGAAGTCATTTCTGGCTCAACACATTGCACTAGTCCTACCAGGAAAACAGTACTGAATTTGCATCCCATAAGTTCCATGCGTGATAAGTCCACGTTGCCCCCAAACCTAAAGGCCAGCAGGTTCTAGCAAGAAGTTGGGGGAAAAAAATAAGATGCCAATAACGGCCTGTGATCTAAATTAAAGCCATGGACGGTGGCTCCCTGATTCCAAGAGCTATTGGAGCCAGGAGTAGCAGAAAGGCTGAAAAGAAGACAGTGCGCACACAGCATGTGTGCACTCCACAGCAGTGGGTGGAGAGTGGTGACCCAGGAGCCAGGTATGCAGAGGCTATGGGAGAGGCATAGCACAGGAGCCTGGGGCTGAAACTCACTGGAGGGAGTGGCGTGACAGGAAACAAAGACATGAGCACTGAAAGGGATCAATAACGTGAACTGCAGACCTGTGAATGACAGAACTTGAAACTAATCCAAGAAGAAGAATCCACTAATCAGGCTTGCAATTGCTAAGGGCAAAAATGATGCATAGGCACTCATGCCTCCCTGACAAAGGAGCGAAAGGCATATCAACTTCAGAGTTAACTGAAGAAGACATTGAGAAACTGCCAGAAAAAAAAATTAAAAATCATTATAAAGCCAGAAAACAACAAAAATCTCATATAGGAGTTCAAGGAATATGTTATACAGGAAATTGCAACATTGAACCAAAATCAAGCTAAATTATCTGAAAATTTATTAGAAATTATTACAGCAAGGTAAATTAAAACTCATTGGAAAGTCTCAATAATAGAATGAAGGAGGAAGAAGAAAGAAACCCCAATTGAAAGATATTGCCTGCAATAATGCTAAGCTAATGAAGAAGCCGGAAGAGGAAATCAGTTAAGAAAAACATCCAAGAATTAAGGGACACCATCAAGAGTCAAAAATAAGAGATATGAGAGGTCCTGGAGGCACGAAAGAGAAGCTGGGGTAAAATATGTTATCAATGGATTAATCGTTGAGAACTTCACTATCACAAAGAATTGGAAACCAAAATGGAGGAGAAGCATATAACTGTCAACAGTCAGCCAAAAGCAATCCAAACCACAACACATTTTATCAAGCACTCTTCAGTTGAACAGGAAGAAAAGATACTTAAATATGCATGCAAAAAAAGCTCAGTTAACTTTAGAGGAATCCCCAGATTCACAATGAGCCATTGTGCCATGCTTTAATTTGTGGTTCTTTAACAATAACATTTCTAGACCTTAGCAAGAGTCTATTCAAAATATTCAACAGAAAATTTGAATTACTATTCATCATAGCTATAAAAAACATGAGATTATGTGATAATCTGGATTCTAAAATGTTCTTTCAACATCTGTCTACTTTAGTATAAATGTACAGCCAATGAAAACAATGGATTTTGCTTAAGAATTGGATTATATTAATTGGTACAAGATATATATATGACTGACTCTGTCCTAATCACCCAGTGCTGCAGAAGCAGATTTCTCCTGAAGAAATTTTTTAAAAAATGGAAAATGCAGACATACCTGATGTGACCTGTGAATGGAAAGAGGCAGATAGATGTTTTGGTACAGGGAGCTGTCCCTCATGGACACACAGCAGGAAAACAATAACTCCAAAAGTATGGCCTCAAGGAGAGGGGTTACATCAACTTGACTCAACTTGGAAAAGTCACTGGTAGAAGTAGAATGGTTTTAAAAACTTAGAATACCCTTTTTTCTTGACAGAGGACAAAAGCAACAACTACAGTCAGAAAGTTTTAATAATTGTGAGGTAGTGAGTGGGATAACTAGGTTGTGTATATTACAATTGTTGAGCTTTCACATTGTTTTAAAGTTTGAGCATTATTGTGTCAGAGGAGCTTATTTCCACAACGGCAAAACAAAGGAGTACCAGTATGTAGTATTTGAATGTCCTGCTAGTTTTACGTGTTAGGAGTTACAGGGAGTACAGGTGCTGACACCTTTCCTCAGTCCACTAAAGCAGTGCCTTTTATTTAGCTGGATCTACAGAACAACATTTGGATGAGGCAGAGGACAAGTGGTAATGTCTAGAAGTAAACAAACAAGATATGCCCTCATGTAAACAATTCCAGATGGATCACAGGCAAGCAGCTTGAAAGGGCAGGCTCGCAGAACCGCACCGTTGCAGCTGGAGCACACCGGATACTGGTGTAGCCCTGTTTGCACACACAGCTTGCATTTGCTTTCACTAAAGGAAGGCAAAGCAGCCCAGGGCCGAAAAGAAAGAAATGCTGCTTCTGTTTATGTCTTGGTCCCCCGGGTAGGAGGTTAACTTTGAGATGACAGATGAAATGCCTTGGTTTGTCATTTATACCACTGTGCACAGATGGCTCCCAGCATCTATATAATCTTTCTCAGTACTATTTACTGCACCTCCATCCGGTCCCTGGAGACCAGGTGTGAAATCCAGCACTAAGCAGTTTTTGCTAGCTGTGAATTGCATAGAGCCAAAGGGGCCATGTGGCTGGACTTTGAAATAATGTCATTACTTTTACCATGAAATTCAAATGTTAGCCAGTATCCAAAAATATGCTCCAGGGAAAATTTTTCTTTATTTGAAGATGATGTCACCAGTTTTATTTATCCCTGGAGTAGTATGACAGTTTGTATAGCATTTTGTTTTTTTCTGGAGTAAACACAGAATTTTTGAAAATTATTTTTTCTTATTTCTTGATGTGATTGCAAAATTGTGTGTTTAGCTCAATTCAATAGAAATCTATTTATATTGTTTATAGGTATGGCAAAGTGTTCAATCACAGATGAATCACATTTATCATCGTTAAGTAATCCATAGTCATAGTTTGAGTGGGGAAATTATATAAGAAATTCAAGAATTGTCTCTGAAAGAATAGAGAAAGGAGGGTTCAGTGAGATCCGCCATGATTTCTGTATTTTGATATTCTCTTCATTCAGCCTTAGCATATGACAAGACTTTCAACAATCAAAATAGAAGATGCTCATTTCAGTCATGGAAATCATTCTAATGTGGAAAATAGTAAACTGAATGCTATACAAGGTGAGAAACAGCAAATATATTTCTAAATAGAAGAAGCCCAGCATTTTGCCTTGAAATTTGAAGTTTTAAATAATAAGAAATTATATTTATGTGAACTGTAAATCTTGCAAATTACATCCTCAATTGCAGATAGAATAAAAACAAGAAACAGATAATATAAAACTAATCAACAGTTATTATGGCATAATGTTCCAGGCACACTACCAGTTTGTTTTCCAAAAAAGATTTATTTATTTATTGAAGGGCAGATTTCCCCACGTGGGTTCAGGGATACAAGGACTTGGGCCATCCTACACTGCCTTCACAGGTCATAAGTAGGGAGCTGTATTGAAGTGGAGCCGCCAGGACTACAAGCAGTGGCCATAGGAGATGTGGGCACTCTGGGTGTAAGCACAGCATGTAATATCTCCACAGAGGCCCCATGAACTTTGTAATATAATCTGTACAAGAACCCTAGAAGGATGTGTTGTATTAGACACTTTGTTGCAAGACAGCTGATATACAGAGATGTCAAAATTGTCCTCCAGATTTACAAACTTAAGAAAAATTCTTAGATTGGAACTAGCTTAAACAGCTCAATTAATACATTATAGAAACCACTCCTATAAAATAACATTTATTTCCCAATAAGAACTCATAAAATGACTTTTGTATTTTAGTCCACATTCAGTATTATTTATTATTTACTTACTTATTGAATATGTGCTGAGCTACCAACAGCAAAGAGAAAAAAAGAAAGAAAAAAGGACAAAGATAAATGGAATTACTAGGCAGACAACAGACAATAAGCAGAGAGATACTTAAAATTAATATTCAAGCAAATTGAAACCAGAGAGACATCATAAGAAGAGAAATGATTTATAAAGTCATTACAGGTATCTAAGCTCATATGGATAACCTTTGTACTGTGGTTGATTCTAGAAGCATGGTTAAGCTGCAGACAGCTGGATCTTGAAATGTCATAAAATTAGCCTCAAGGAATTTGCTCTTCATCTATAAAAGAGCAGCTCAGGCCCAAGTTGGATATAAATCTGGAAATCTTAATATGATTATACTAGGTTAGACTCTTTCATTAAGGGAATAGAAAGTTGGAAGAGGGTCCAGGGGGGTGGCATAGCAGCTAAAGTCCTCACCTTGAATGTACCAGGATCCCATATGGTAGCTGGTTCTAATCCCGACAGCCACACTTCCCATCCAGCTCCCTGCTTGTGGCCTGGGAAAGCAGTCAAGAATGAGTCAAAAGCCTTGGTACCCTGCACATCTGGAGGAAACCTGGAAGGAGCTCGTGGCTCCTAGCTCCTGGCTTTGGATCGCCTCAGCTCCGGCTGTGTTGCAGTCACTTGGGGAGTGGATCATCAGATGGAAGATCTTCCTCTCTGTCTCTCCTCTCTGTATGTCTGACTTTGCAATAAAAATAAATAAATCTTAAAAAAAAAAAGAAAGTTGGAAAAATGCACAAGGTGCATTTTCTAGTGTTTTAGCCAGAAAATGATTACCATTTATTGACATTCATAAATGAAAATTGCAATAATTTTCAGACCTTCCAACCTACAGAACAATAGGACAGATTCAGTGTAGTTGTAAGGATAAAGTCAGAGAGGAGGGCCACAATTTTATGTATATGTCTTATTTAAGTCTCTGGATGAATAAATGTATGTCAAGTCTTTAAACAATCTGAGACAAAACAAAGAAAATCTAAAATGTTGCCTAGGATGCAAAGTGTGCAGTTTATTTCAGCCCGAGTAGTTGCCTTCTAAAGGAAAAATGTCAGGTCCAGCGCTGCGGCAAAGAAGCCTAAGCTTCCAAGGTGGCACTAAAATTCCACGTGGGTACCTCATGTCCCATCCAGCTTCTGTTTATGGCTTGGAAAATTAGCTGATGATAGCTACCTTTGGGACCCTCTGCCAACATTGCAGACATAGAAGAAGAAAACCCTGCCTCCTAGCTTTGGATAGCCTCAGCTTTGCTAAAGGAATACTCTTAAAACCTTTATTGTGTTTTGTGCAAGGCATTCTATTGCTAGTGGGTTGTAATTTTTAAATGATTAGCCAAAGAGCTTACTTTGCATTTATTTTCATTTTACGCTTGTCTTCCTCATGTTTTTTTTTTCTCTCAATTCATTACTTTAAAAACATAAATCTGGACCTAGCACCTCCGCCTAGTGGCTAAATTCTTGCCTAGGAAAGCAATAGAGGATGGCTCTGAGCCTTGGGACCCTGCACTCACGTGCGAGACCCAAAAGAAGCTTCTGTCTCCTGGCCTTGGATGGACTCAGCTCTGGCAGCTGTGGCCACTTGGGGAATGAACCAGTGTACAGAAGACTTTTCTCTTGGTATTGCCTTTTCTGTATATCGGCCTTGCCAATAAAAATTAATAAATCTTTGTAAACAAACAAAAATCCCATAAATCAGTTGGGGATGAAAAAAATAAGCATTTATTTTAAAGGCAGAAATAAAGAGGAGAGAGATTGAGAGAGATTCTGGGAGAGAGAAAGAGATAATTCTTTCATTTGTCAGTTCGCTTTTCAAATGGCTGCAACAGCTAGAACTGTGTCAGTTCGAAGTCAGGAGCCTGGAACCTGTTGCTCTGCAAGGTACATTAGATAGCAGGAAGTTGGCTCAGAAATAGAGCAGGTGGAATCCAACTGGAGTCTACATGGCACACCACAGATGGGTGGCTTAACTTGCCATGCCATAGCACTGATCAGAGTTTTTTTTTGTTTGTTTGTTTGTTTTTTTAATATATCTGTTGAAAAGGCTAAGCTACAGGTAAAGGGAGAAAGAGAAAAAGATGGAGACAGAGACCTCCATTTACTGGTTCACTCTTAAATAGTCACAAGGGCTCAGATAAGGCCAACCAAAATTCATGAGCTGCATGTTTGGCAGAACCCATGTATCTATGGGCCATCCTTTGGATTTTTCTCCAGCCATTACCAGGGAGCTGAACTGAAACTGGTGCACCCAGCTTCACAATGTCTTAATGTACCAAAGCCCAATGCAAGCCCCAGAAAACAAAAGTTAAATCAAATTTCTGTAAATAAAGGAAAAGTTGTCGTTTTTCCCCATGATATGTGCTAACAGAGTTTTCAGAATTAGGAAACTCTTCAAAATGTGCCTTTGGGATCAAATTTCGAGGACAGGAAGATTGTGACCAGGTTGGAATTTGAGAAAGGAAGTACAGTGAGACGCGGCATCAGTGAGGCGAAGGCTGCGCTGAATTGACAGTGATCTACATCTGCTCTGCGTCTTCCCCATCCCTGGCCTTGGAAAAATCCAGTCATGTGGACTTCATTTATTCATTTATATCATGTAATTAGGTGCATTTTTAAGATTTTAAGGAAAAACTTGAGCCTATCTAATATAGCATATGCAAATACAAAGTAGGGATATATACACTAATGCACAGCTCAGAAATCATAAAGAGCATCGAAGCAAAGTAATAATTAATCCGAAATCTGGATACAATGGTTATAAAGTTTAGTATTTCATTTGAGTTGACAAAATTTTACAGACATACATCATTATTTGATATGTAATTATTAAGTTGTCATTAAAATGCTGATTACAAGTCTATGTACTGACATGCAAAATGTCACTATGCTATAATTGACCAAAATGTTTACTTAAATTATGGCTAAGTGAAAATTGCTTCTGTTACGTAAGTTACAAAAATAAAAAAAAAAATAAAAAGGAAATTTTAAAGTTTCGGGAAAATTAATAGATATTTTTCAGTTCTATAATTACTATCTTACGGAGTATATAAATTTTCAAATAGGGTTTGCTTTTTGACAATTAAGAATAGAGTGAAAAGAGAATCAACTCCTATTGATTTGAATTCTTATTTCTACTTGAGTATCAAATGAACAGTAATGTCTATGTAGCAGAAAGTTATTAGTAGCCTAAGGTGTTGGGCATTAGTGAAGTGATACAGACACCAGTTGGCAAGCATGCCTTCCATGTCACAGGGCCAGGGTTTATTCCCAGATCAGCTCCAAATTCCAATTTCCCACTGACAGGCATCTTGGGAGGAAATTATGAAAACTGAGTGAGTTTCTTCAACCTCCGTGGGAAGCCCGGATTAAGATCCCAACTGAAGTTTTAACCCTGGCTCAGCCTGGATCATCAAGGGAATTTAGGAAGTGAAAAGTGAATGAGAACTCTCTCTCTTTCCCTCTTTCTCTCTGAATAAATAGATGAACACATTAAAAAATCAAAACAGGATGAATGATATGGTTCAGTTGCTTGACCTGTAACTTGTGGCTCTGGCATGCCATATCAGTGTGGCTGTTTAAGTTTTGGCTGCTCAACTTCTAAACCAGTTTCCTTAAATGCACCTGAGAAGGCAACAGAAGATACTTAAGTGAATCGGCAAATGAAGATCTATTTTTCTTTCTCTTGGCATCCTTCCTCTATTATTCTACCATATAAACAAACAAACAAACAACTCCTAGAGGAAAATAAAGCTGTGTGTGTATATAACCTAAAAGGATAATATTTTAGAACTACTCGATGTTTAGAGAATTATTTTGATTCACGGGGTGGATCACAGGCCACCCAGATTCCCAGATGAGAACCAATTCATGATTTCTGTCTACCTTTCCTCAAAGCATAGCAAAGTCGTGTATATCCTCAAGATTAAGTAGAATATGTTGACTGGCTTGTTTTGATTCTATTAACAAGCACAAGATAGTTTGTTTCATCAACACATATTAAACAATTTGCTTCACTTCACATGACACTTTAACTCAGAAAAAAATAAATTTTATTTCAATCAGTAATTCAAATAAAATGTCCCTAAGCCTAAGAGTTGGAAGTAAGACAAGGTAAAGATCATAAATTTTGGGAAAAAGGTTCAGATTTTGTTTTTTAGTTCTTGGAGAAAATCACTGGTAGATATCACCATGTTAAATTTTTTAACTTGTCTACAAATATTAATTTTCCAAACATTGGCATACTTACTTATTGCTTAAAAGATTTGTCTTATTTTTATTTTATTGGAAAGAAGCTCAGATTTACAGAAAGAAGGAGAGACAGAGAGGAAGATCTTTCATCCACTGGTTGGTTCACTGTCCAAATGTCATCAATGGCAGAAGCTGAGATATCTGAAGCCAGGAGACAGGAGCTACTTCTGGGACTCCCATGCCAGTGTGGGGTCCCAAGGCTTGTGCACAAACCAGTGCCCTTTTAGGATCCTGGCACTTGCAAGATGACAAGTTAGCCACTGAGCCATCAGGCCAGGCCCCAGTAACACATTCATAACTCATTTGGTATTAGGCCAGAATACAAGAGGAGTCAAGAGATTGAGCAAAAGGCTTAAGGTACAGGATCTCTGTCATGTTTTTGTTTATGTTTGGTTCTTCTTCTCACATTTACTTTAATGTGTCATGTTGACAGAACATGTGAGTAAGAATGTATTTTGTCATACATTTATGTCTAGGTGTGTATATAATTATGTTTCCAGATGAGATAAGATTAAATTCAATATTTTGAGTAAAAGTAGATTGCTTTCCTCCATCTTTGGTAGGCATTATCTAATTCACCAAGATCCTGAACAAAACAGAAAAGTAGAGAAGGGGAGAATTCAATGATTTAACTTCTGGACTGGGATATCTACTTGTGCCCCAATCTGGCACTTATAAATCAGCTCTCCTGGATTTAATGCCTCTAGTCTCAGAATAAAGCTATATATCCTACATTAATGGATTTCCAGCTTTTAAACATCAGTTGCAATAATACATGCCAACTCCTCATAGAATTTCAATTCTCTGACCAATATTTACATTGGCATTTATATCAGGAATGGTTTCTTAAGTTCTTAAAGCCTTGTCTTTCTTATGAGCAAAACAGAGATAATGACACCTATCTCATATCTTTTGATGAAACTTACATAAGTTAAAATGTATGTAAAGTGTTTAGCACAGGTTGGGAAAGTATGAATGCTAAGTGAAATGCAGATAGTATGTTCTTCCCTCATCTCTGATGTTAAATTTCAGCTTCTTGGTAGCTAAATTTTAAATATATTTCCTGTACTATAAAAACAGAGGAATAAAATACACTGCAGACAGAGGTTTCTGCATCCTAGGCATATATTACATAAACGAAGCATCTGTTATTACTCTCTAACACATCTGGTATATTTACCTCTGAGACTATTGATCACAGAAAATTTGCCGATGTTTTCTGTCGCTAGGTTCATTGGTACATGTGGTCCCTGTGTATTTTCTCAGGTGCATATGATAGATGAGATTGTGTGAATCCGAGAAAATGGCTTTAACTGTCTCCACACAGGGTAGCAAAGGGAGGTCAAGAATGTGTTGCTGAAGTTATTAAAAGGAAAGCTTTCTATCTGTTCCAATTTATGGAAGAAAGGCACACTGTTTAATGCTCTCATTCTTTAGCTGCTGAGGTACTCAAATTATCTGGAATGTGCTCCACAAGCTCTATAAAATGAGAAACATATGTCATGACTCAGTAGTGAAGGAAATTTTGTTATTTATTTCTCAGAGATCAACTTTATTTGGTCCAAGGGGGGATTTCTCATTCTTCTATTATATTGTTCTCTTGCAGCTTTCCCAGGTACTTGGATTATCTGACAATGTATATTCCTTTTCTAACTCTTACTCTTTTATTTGATAATATTTCTTATCTTAATTAATTTGTGCTTCCTGCATGTCATCACAACTGCTTACATTAGTCAATTCTTGTTTATATGCACTCTTTCTGCTCAAAGAACTTATTTGTCAATTTCTCTCTTATAGTATCTTACACAATAACTTTTATATTTACGGTATTTGAAAGTCAACAGATGGAAAACTGTTCAGGAAGGTAAATCAGTGATATAATTCACTGGAGAAACATATCCAGTCATTTTTTGTTCCTAAAAAAATCCTACTGAATGCAGAGCAATGATGCAAAACTCCAGAAAAAAATCAGAGTTTCACAAATTAGTCAAACGTAAGAGATTTGTAACTTCTCTAAGCTCAAAGATGTGTATTTACTTTGTCATAAAGGAGACTGTCTAGTTTTACTTTCAGGGGCAGATCTAGTGACGAATTCTGATCTGTTTAGGGAGCTAGAACAATACCAAAAACTGAGCCATAAAATGGTTTACTATTTTTGGTGAAGCCATCTTTAGGGCCAACTAAATAATATATGTGCCCTGTGAAGTTGACCTTGAAATACAACTCAGAAAAATTATCTGTCAGTGAGTGCATCTAAAGATGGCAGAGGCTGCCGTATTAAACAAAGTCCTCATCTCTTGTGTAATAATCCTGGCCTACATAGAAGCTCCAATGCTCATGCAGAACAATTTGATTTCTATACATTGTGTTCAACTGAATTGTTTCCCTAGAGCAGACTGTCTACTGAAAGACAAATCTACCAAATTCATATTATAGGTAAAACTGTAGGAGATATAATTAACCTGAAAATTATCCAGGCCTTGAAAGTATTATTCATTCTTAAAGTACTTTATTGAATAGATTTTGGGATTCAGTATGTCTAAAAGCAAAAATAAATGTCAGCTTTAATCTTCTAATCGGTGACTTCTCAAAATGAATCTGGCAAACAATCTTACATTTATCTTCCAACATGCCTGTTAGGAACAAACTGAGGCGAAAAAATGGAGTCCTGGCAAGGTAGATGAGCAATGACGATTGCATCTTGCCAATTTGTCTTCTCTCACAAAATAAGTGTCTGTCAGTTGACATTACTACTGGATTTTTTTTTTTTTTTTTTTGTGATGACAACTGAATGATCTTGGTTGGAAAATGGGTTCTGTCCTGGGTTGTTGAGTCACATGAGGCTTCTAGCTGGAGTTCTCTTGTGTTCTATTAGTGGCAGTGAGTGATAATTAAATTCCCGAAGTCTAATATCACAAACCAATTTTGCCTAGATTCTTATTTTATTACTAATTATTTAAAAAAAAATAAAGTCCATTTCTGTCTGGATTCCTCTTTTGCCAGATAAAAAATATCGTATTTTCAAATTATGTCCTCTGAGTTAAGACAATTTATTGAGAACCAAACTGTTAAACATGGATGAAAGTTCAAACTCTTGGAAAACAGTGTATTTATTCAAAATACTTATTTATATGTGAAGTGTCACAATACATAATTGAAGGGGGTGAAATAAACAACATATCTATATTAACTTTTGATTTAGTAAAGAAGCAGGTATGTAAATATAATAATAAAATAAAAATAAAACAACTTCCAACCAAGGATAGAAACAGTGTTGTCACAGTGATGGAGATATTTTACGTGTGTGTGTGTGTGTATGTGTGTGTGACATCCCCAAGGTTGATCTAGAGTTCTAATGAGGGATGACAATCCAACCTACTAGCATGTTCATTAACAAGCCTTCACTCCAGAGGCAACAGTGGCAATTCTGTGTGTTTTGGTTTGGTCAGTTTTCATTCTGAATGCCAGAAATGACTTTTTAGTGGAGAATATGGTATCCTGCTAGCATAAAAAGTGGATGACTACAAAAGCTGCTTTTTCATTGGTGAACTTATGGCTTTCTAAAAAGTTATTGTAAATAACATCCTAAAAGCGTCATTTACTTGCATGAGTTTTGACTGGGAATCTAGCAAGGCCATTAACCTTGTTTGGATAATTCCCTCAGGAATTCAGTAAATAATGGTGAACTCTGAGCTGCTTGCCCAGGGAAGACCACAAAGTAATAAATTTATGCTTATAGAATAACTTTTAAAAGATTAATTTGTACATTTGAAAGTCAGTTAAAATATGTATCTCTATCTAGCTATCTCTCTCTCTCTCTCTTTCTCTCTCTCTCTCTCTCTCCCTCCCTCCCTCTACTTACCTAGCTATTCCATCTACTGGTTCACAATCCTGATGGCCACAATGAGTAGGCCTGAGTCATGCTGGAGCTAAGGCCAGGAGCTCCATTCTGGTACTCAACATGGATAGCAGAGATTCAAAAAGTGATATTTTAATCCTTAAAGAATAAGACAAGAGCAAGAAAACTGAATCTAAAAAAAAAAAGATTTTCTTTTCCTTTTTATTGGAAAGGCAAATTTACATAGAGGAAAGATATTCTGTACGCTCTTTTACACCCTAAATGATTACAACACCCAAAGCTGAGTCAATCATAAGCCAGGAATCAGGAGCTTGTACTGGTCCTCCCACCTAGGTGTAGGGCCCAAGGCTTTGGGTCTTTCTCTACTGCTTTCCCAGGCAACAACCAGGGAGCTTGATGTGAAGTAGAGCAGCCTGGACACAAAATGGTACCCCCAGGAGATCTGGGTGCTTGCAAGGGGGAGGCTTTAGTCACTGAGCCAACATACTGGATCCGAAAGCTGAACCTTCATAATCCCCCAAACAAATGTTTGGTTGTGTTGTATGCTATGCAAATAAAACTTTGGTTAATCCATCTTCTTATGTAGGTAAAAATTGCCTCAAATTTTCATTCTTTGTAATCCATTTCATGGTTTAAGATCAAGTCTACCAGAAATTTCTTTAGTGATTACTACTGTCAACCAAAATATTTTGGAGCTGAATATACTATACGGCTTAAGGCTATTAACTAGATGTTGCTTCTACAATTTAAAAGGTAATTAAGCACAGCAATAAGAATATAGCTTGGTACCACAGTTCATAATTTTGTAACCATTTTGGTATTGAGCCTATTCCTGATTTATGATGACTTTTTTCACATCTTGAGCTGTTTTTTTATCAATCAAGAGCACTTCCTGGCAGATGCTACTATTTCTTGCAGGACCATCCACCTTGGCTATTTTCCATGTGGCATATAATATAGTCAATGCCTCTCTATAAAGAACATGGACTCCAAAACATGAAAATACATGAATGTCACATTGAGCTCCTTGATTTAGGCACTAATTCACATTTTATATATTGGCTTTATTCATTAGATTTCCAAATGGATTTTATAATTTAACTCATAAATTCTTTTATTGGGTGTTAATTTAATTACCTAAGCCATTAATATATGATCTCAGTAGAAATGCAAAATGCAGAGAGGGAAGAAATTGTTCCACTTGAATATATAGGAGAAAACATGTGGCTCTTAGAATTATGTTCACAGTGATGGGGACAAACAACCAGCACTTCAGAAGGCTGTAGGAGATAATGGAGTTATCCACTTTTGATGGCATTTCAGTTTCCCTCTCATCTTGGCAAGGGATTTTACTGGATATTTACTAATTATCCTGTGTCTATGTTTTACTAAATTAATCGTCTGTGTTCAGATTTGTTTTCAAAAGTTCAAAGATTTTCTGAATTTGCAGCAAAAGTATCCAAAATAAAATAGTTATAAGGCAAGTTTCATGCGAAACACAAGTTCTATCTATCTGTCTGTCTGTCTATACATATATTCATCTAGAGGAACTGTAAAATGGAGACCAGCAGAATGGGAAGTAAAGATGCATTGCAGCACACATTTCTTCTCCTGAATAAGAGATGGATTCCAATGAAACTGTTAAGTGTATCTTGACAATAGGATGCTGTGCTTTCTATCATTGCCTATGCTTATAATGTTGAGATACATTTAAATAGAAGAATGATAGATTTATGATTGTTTCTGAAGGACTATGCTATTGTAATAATATGGTAGTAGTCTGAGGCTTGGGGAAATGAGGAACGTGAAAAGGGAAATCCTTGCTATGGAATTGCATTATCAGAACAAAACAAAACCCAGCGGATTGAGATTCACGCCATTAATATATTTAGGTTCAGAAAGCATCATTGACATCTATTTCTGAAAAGTGTGTTCACGGTCTATGCAATCACTCCACTGCAGGAGAGAGACTCTGTCCTTCAAATAAATCCATTAAATTTTTTTTTTCAGTCTAAAATGTATTGACTCTATCGACTTCTGGGACATTGAATAGAAACAACTGCAGAAGTAAATGCTCATCCTTTTACAGGAAGCAAAAGGCAAATGACAGAGTCACCAGGATTATCTGGAATAGGAAATATAAAAAGAGAAAAAGATGTTCAAAAGACATGAAGTAGATGTACTTGATATAACTTTGTTAGTTTTTACTTATAGGGGCCAGGACACTTACTCCTTCCATTGCTCTCTGAAGTTGTTAAACAGGAAACAGAGGTATGCTTTATCAGTAACTTTGACAGAATTGACATTTTCTTATGAAATAAGAAAACAGTGGCTGTGCCACATTTCTTATTCTTTTGGATATCACAACACTGATAAAATAGTGTGGAATGTCCAATATATTTATGAAACTAATTTGAAAGAACTGCTTGAATATCATTTTCCAAAAAGCCAGTCAACTTTGACACGGTTTCCAACAAATGCTAAGATATTAATTAGTACCATCTGTTGTAGTTAATTCTGTTGTCTCTCAAAATCACTGGAAATTCTATAACTTTAGTAGGAAACATATTTTTCTGCTTCTCTGACCCCACCATTTACTTTGTGTTGTTTTTCTTCAGGAAGTAGAGAATGCATGATTCTGAAGACCATCTCTGGTAATTTACTTAGCTGTAATAACAATAATAATAAAGTTGTATTGCTTTTTCTTACTCTGATAATATTTGGACCCAAATTTCCACACCTCCTGAGAATAATACTATTAAGGTATTGTACCTCTTTAGACAAGAAGCTCTTGTTTCCATATAAAAAAGAAACCATGGTGATAGTATCGTGAGGTTTAAGTTAGGAGAATCCCCCAGTGCCATCATTGTTTGGTACTGGCTGAGGTAGAGGAGGAATCAGCAATGATGAACTGATTGGAGGTAAAGAATTTCACTGCATAAGAACCAGCAATAGTTACAAATATCCAAGGTGGTAGTTATCTATGTCCCCATGATGGTCTTTTCATCATGGTAGTATCATATAATAAAATTACTGTGGCCCACAGTCCTGCTCCTGTCATATACATGGTTCTATGACACTACTGAGATTTCCAGACATGGGTAAAGAGATGGGTAGTACTCGAGTATCATTTAAAAATCTCTTTGAATATTCATTTAAGCCCCACTCCAAACACTACCACCTGTTTCTTAAACATTTATAAGAGCCCAGAATCTTTTTAAGCACAGTGAAGTCCACCCTGAGAACATCTATACTCCTTTCTGAGGGTGGACACATTTTCACTTAATAGATAAATGGTTCTTACTCAAGTCACTTTGACATCTGCCCAATCTACGAATTCCTTTTTACAATGGAAACAAGAACCTGATCCAGCCAAAAGTTACTCCTAAACAGTAAGACTTACCATCGACTCTTCTGAAAAATATCCCAGAGTGTATCACATACAGCAGTGGACATTGTCAGAAGTTTCTTAAAAATGTCTGCACAGTAGCTCATGGCTATGTCCTTGCCTTGCATGTGTCAGGATCACATATGGGAACCAATTCATGTCCCAGGCACTCCACCTCCCTTCCAGCTCCCTGACTGTGGTCTGGGAAAGCAGAAGAGGACGGCACGAAACCTTGGGATCCTGTACCCACATTGGAGACCTGGAAGAAGCTCCTGGCTTCTGTTCGGCTCCGCTCTGGCCATTGTGGCCATTTGGGGAGTGAACCAGCAGATAGAAGATCTTTCTCTGTCTCTTCCTTTTTCTGTAAATCTGCCTTTCCAATAAAAATAAATAAATCTTTTTTTTTTAAAAAATCACTGTGCGTATTGCTTACTGGCTCATATAAATCTGTTTACAAAATCCTAATTCACATTCTACAAATACCTCAGTCTTAGGACACTAGTATAGATCACACCATTTAGAGCAGATTGATTATGCTAATAAATCTGACTTGAACTGGTTATACAAAGTAATTTGTAAATTTAGAGACAATAACTATGTCTGTGACTCTGAGAAACATTCCCGGATTTTAAAGAATTTTTTCTGTAAAATTCTGTAGAATCATTTGATGGGTGATCTCAAAAAAGACTGGAAAAGTGACAGGAAGAAGAATGAAAAAAACGACCACCCAAATTTGCAGAAAAGATGATGTGTACAGTTTACGCTAAGAGAATATCTGGGGATTTGGTACAATCAAGAGTTCTTTATAAGAAAATAGCATTAGCTCAACTTCAGAGCATATATTTGAACACAGGAAGGAAGCAAGTTACATGGTGATTATAGACGAGTCTACAAGTGAGAGTTTAGAAAATGAAATATGGTTGGAAGAAAAAAAGTGTTCAATATTTAGAATTTAGCAAGGGACTAAATGGGAAATATTTGGCAAGGAAAGGTTAAACAAGTTTAGATTGTGCAGTGTCTCAAATTCCAGGTTAAGGTGTTTAGCAGATAGCTACTTAATGGTAATTAAATTAAGTAATCATCTTTGCAATGCTTGGAAATTAGGCGTATATGATAACAAGTACCCAAATGGCACTGATCAGGAGAATATTTTCTCATGGAACTTGAGAAAAGGAATGAAATGTGATTTGACTGCTACAAAAATGAATACATGTATTGAAATACCAGGGGAACACAAACCTATACAATTGCTATGCATCACTTCAAAATCTAAAGAAGCTGAAGAAATGGGGCAAAGTTAACCTGGTCTGCAATTCTTTCAGAAAGCATTCCAGATGAGAACTCACAAGTTAACACTCAGATTGGGACCCAAGCAAATGCAATTCTAACTTCGTTTGCTGGAGTGGAATCGGAAACTGTTTACTTCTAGCAAGGTTTCACATGCCAATTATTTTCTATGCATGTATTCATATTTTTCATATCCTATAATTCATGTATTACATCGTAATCATTTTAAAAATAAATATTGCCAAGGCCTGGAATTCTGGTACAAGGAGGTAAATGTGGGAATGGAATTCCAAATCAGAATGTGGGTTCATTTCCCCTGTTCACTATTTCTGAACTGGCTTCTTTCTGTGGCACCCGGGAAGGTAGTGTAAGATGATCTAAATGTTTGGACTACTATGATGCATGCAGAAATCTAGAAATGCATTCATGTCTCCTGGATTTGGTCTGATCCAAACCAGATTAGTGTAGCTACTCGGGCAAACACACCAGGGAACAGAGACCACAGTCTCTGTCTCTCTTCCTCTTACCCTCCTTCCTTCTCTGTCACTCTGCCTTTCAAAGATTAAATGAGTCTTAATAAAGAATGATTTCCAAACCTGACTACACATCAAAAACATTTTCTGTTCTTTAAAACACATAAATTCCTGGAGCCAGCTCAAAGACCATGATTTAATTGGGTCTCAACATCAGCATTTTAAATAGTCCCCAAGGAAATTGTAATGTACGGTCTGTGATGAGAAGCATTGCTCTGTGTTACGTGTTAAGTTAGTGTTTCCCAACTCTGGATGCACATGAGAATCACTCAGGGAGGCTTTTAAGGTTTCAGCATTCAAGCAGTATGCCAGACCAATTAAATCAGACTCTCAAGGGGAGGGAGCTAGATATTGGCGTTTGCTAATGTGCAAAAAAGATTTAGAGTCACTTACCTGTAAGTACTTAAGAATTTTTATCTCTTCAATACCTTGTTGGAGTTCTAGGCCTTTAAAGCTGTTTGAAGTTGTATATGCCATTCCATTACTCAATCTACTTACAAAGCTATAAATCCTACAACATCAGTGCACATAGAAGCAATAGTCCAGTGTTTTTGGTTTAGATTCAAAGAAATTGATTATTGCCCCTGATTCTAAAGATGTTATGCAATGCATAGCCAAGAAAGGGTTGCTCTTCTTCAAAAACAGTGTTAGAGAACCTAAATTAATAGTTCCTCATTTGTCAGTATTGTCAAGATATATCCACACATATTCTCACTGGAAACCCAGACATTAGCTGTAGAATCGTTGGTAAATAGTAAAAATAAAATGATATTCAAATTGGGAGGATACAGACTGGAAATGGGGATGGTGGTGAGGATGGGGCACATTGGGAGAGTCTGGAGTTTGGACATGCATCTGTTGCTGACTCACTGCACACCTTAGTTTCAAGGTCTACCAAATGGGGGAAACAGTACCAATTTGTACAATTGTAAATGGAAATAATACACATAAACTATTGTTTTGTGGGCTGAAATGTTCAATACAAATGCCAGTAACTAAAGGAATATTATTATATCTAGTGCCCCATGTGTGAGAATAAATTGTACAAATGCTATTCAAGTATTTTTTTCCTGGAATCATTGTTTTCAAGCATACAAGTATTCCATATTGGCACTTAAAATTCTAAGTGTTTGAAATTTGATGAACAGTTCTCAACATGAAACAAGTATTTGGAAGAAAACAAGAGACAGGAAGGAAGTTATGAAAAAAACTGTCCTTGTCCTGATCCAGTCTTACTTTTTTTTTGTACAATCCAAGATGATTTTAAATTTTGGACATGGGATACTATTATGTCATTCATGACAAAAAAAAAAGTAGAAAACATCAAGCAGACATAGGTTAAGAACAACAAGCAGGTACTGCATGTGTTGAGTAGAAGAAAAAAGATATAAATTTTAAAACACCCATGAAATCAGATTGATTACAAGGCCCTTTCGAACTGAGGGTTAGCAAACATTAGAATTATTTAATACCAAAGCATCAAGCTAAATTATCAGAATAACCAAGAAAAACAAAGGCATTCGAATAGTTCAGACAACATGATTGTGCAAAACCTTGTCATTTAAGCTAGGATAATTAGATATAGCGATAATATTGAAATTACACATAAAAATGAGAATGAGATACATTCATGGTGAAGATGATTTAAAAATTCCTTTTTGTTTTTAATCAGTCTCTTCTTTCATTCTACTACTTAAGGAGTCATATACCAAACTATGGTGATACCCAACACAATCACCTGTACACTCATATGACATAAACTTTGGACTTCTTACGTCTTTTTATCATCATGACAAAAAGATAAAAATATGTGTAGCAATACCTAGTTTAGCATTCAATGCCTGTTATACAACCAATTATGGCAAATTCTTTTTCTCTAGAAATAAATTAAGCATTTATGCAACTTTTAGTAAAGAAATTAACCTTTAGTTTCTAAAATTATCCCTATGTCACTATCTCTTCATGGGCTCTTTTGAGAACTCACTGCCATTTCAAGGGGCTTACAATCATAGACTCTTTAAGTTATTGCCCTTATGAATTGTTTTATGTTTTCATGCATTCTTCTTCCCATTCCTACTCCATGCCACCATTAACTAATTGGGAAATGATATCTGAGAAGTGAAAGAATTACATTATAAATTAAACCGAGCAATAGGAACTTACATTTGCAGAAAAAAAAAATGTTTACTGTAGGGTCAAGAATTATTTGCTGGAGAATCAATTTCAGGTTCAATGTTGCAATGAATTACATATGAAAAGCTAGTCTTTTTGGGTCAAGATCAGAAACTCAGATCTTGAGTAACGTAAAAGTCTCTTGGAGTCCCACTTTTGACAATGCCCTCAAATCCTCACTCGTTAGATTTTTTCCATATTCCTTGTATCTAAGAAATAACATAGCCCTGTTACCACTTGATATCATTTGTTTCTGATATTTTCTATCTATGTTGTCTAATATTGTCTATATTCTATAAACTTATCAGCTATTTACTGAATTACAGTAGCTGTGGTGCTACTTACTGAAGATGAGTGAACAACCAGGCTGGCATAGCCTCTTATAGACAAGAGACGAAACTCCTTAGAGAAGACACTGTGGGTGATGTTGATATAGGTGAAGTGGAGCGAGGGAAGTCTTCACAGGGGAGTAGATCTCTGATTCTACAAGAGAAAAGTAGTAGCTACATCAGCTTCATAAGGGGAGGGAAAGACCTGTATCATTGACTTCAGTATCTTTGCACAGTTCTTGTCAAATAGTTTTAAGAACATTTATGCAAAATAAAGAGAGTGATACAGACTTGCTCCTTGATGAAAAAAGCTCCTTGGAACTTTCTCTTTACATCCAGGCTTCAGAATTGGGCCTTTCACTGTCTTGGTGAGCTCAGACTTATTTGAAAACTTACTAAGCCAATGCGTTGGGACTCCTCTTCCCTTGTCTTTATCATATTTGCATTTGAGCTCAGGCTCTGTGCTGTAATCCTGTCTTTTCTCTTTTGCAATAATTTCAGAAAAAAATACCCTATACCATTAAAAAATGTCAGAGTAATTTCCCTTTAACAAAGGTAAAGATCGTATGAATGTCCAGGTGCAAGAACCCCAAGTTCTTCTATTTATTAATGTGGAAATGAAAGGAAACACAATATGATGAAATTAATCATAACAGATGTTTACAAATGGCATATGTTCTCTTTTGCAATTGCATTCCCTCCTGCTTTTGATGACCCCAAAGTAGCCTTCCTCTGCTGTGATTCAGATAAGGGCAATGTAACCTAAGAGGCTCCCAATATTGTGAACATAGTCATAATATGAGTATTTCATTTTCTGAAGTAGAAGGAATATACTTTTCTTCCGGTATCTGTTACCTTAAACATACTATAAACATGTGGCCATCTCTCTGTACAAGTGCCTGTTGCAACTGAAAGTAATTTTAAGCATGTATTGCATATGATCTAAATTTTTTAGGCACTCTTAAAACGTAGTCATGCAAATTTCAGTGCTTTAGGATGACAATATATTTTGACAGAAGCTTGATAAATTGCCTCTGCATATATCAACATGTACATAAATGAACAAACTGATTGTTATTTTAAAATGCTGTCATTTTCAAGGTATTATCTATAAAAAGAAGTTCCACATTAAATTAAAAAATGGCAGCATTTCAGTTGATTGCGTCATAAGTTATTACCTGCTTGTGTATGGAGCACATTGTCCTCTTTGCAAAGGTGAGGACAATGAGCTCTGTAAGTGCATTTGAGGTCTGAGAGCTTTCACAGATGGGTCTGCGGGCATCAGTATTCACATATGTATTTCAAGTTTTGAAGGCTGTTCTCATTCTGAAATTTATACAACAAAACATAATTAAAGGCTAAACGAAGAACAAAGTTAAACTGTGTACACAATTTTTCCATTTTCCATTTATGAAAAGTGACCCAGCAAATTCAATTTTCACACTTAATGACATCTTACTTTAAAGATTATATAAAGATTATATAAAGATATTTAAGCAGTTATCATTTTGTAATGTTTAGAGAATGGAAGGAATTAGCCAAAGTGGAATAACAATCATTATTTATTTAGTATTTTCTGTGTGCCTAATTCTGACACAAATTTCTTAACAACTTTTGTTCTCCAAATCGGAAGTGAATTTTCTGATCTGGGCCATACACATGATTGAATATTTTAATACAGTAAGGCATCAGAGATCATTCTGTTGAACACTGCAATTTTATAGAAAAAAGTGATGCAGTGAAAGGATAAGGGTTAAAGTGCTCATGGTTACACAGCTAATCAAGAAGAGTCACACTACATCAAATATACAGCTTTCTTGACATTTATCCAACTGACGATTTCATCTTGACCCTTCCTAGTATGAGAATACGAAAATTTGAGAGCTGATCTCATATCTATAAGAATTAGTTATGCAGTCTTGAATAAATAAAAGAAATTATGGCACTACAAAATCCATTGGATTTAAAGCAGAGGAGAGTAAATTCTTATGGTGCCCAAGGCTAGCAAAGCCTGCTTTCAGTTTTTGTGGCTATATTCTGGAGTTTTCTGACTAGGGAGCTAACACTATTGACTAATGTTGAATTTCTACCTACAGTATTTTGGGGAAGAGGTTATTCAGTTGGCATAATTTCAAAATATTGCTTGGAGCATGGTTTATTTTATGTTCAAGTATCACACAAAAAGGATGTCTGATTTGTGGGGTGTTTTGTCAAGTAAACATGCTGAATATTATCAGTGAATTCTGCCAATTTTATTAATTTCTGTGAGCAAATCATATTGACAGTGATTTTTGTTAGTAAGCACAGTCAACTGATTTTTCACATTAATGAGTTGGAGGCCGGTGGTGTGGCCTAGTGGCTAAAGTCCTTTCTTGAATGCCCTCGGATTCCATATGGGCACCGGTTCTAATCCCGGCAGCTCTACTTCCCATCCAGCTCCCTGCTTGTGGCCTGGGAAAGCAGTTGTGGATGGGCCAATGCTTTGGGATCCTGCACCCATGTGGGAGACCTGGAGGAGGTTCCTGGCTCCTGGCTCCTGATTGGCACAGCACTGGCCGTTGAGCTCACTTGGGGAGTGAATCATTGGACGGAAGATCTTCCTCTTTATTTCTCCTCCTCTCTGTTTATCTGACTTTGTAATAAAAATAAAATGAACCTTTAAAAAATGAGTTGGTATGGTTATATTACCCTACAATATCATACTTGTTGTGGTTTGTATATTTAAGCCTGATAAGTTATGCTAACAACCATAGTTCTGATATTTCCCCCCTTTTTTCAAGAATTGATCCTTGATATAAAAAAGGAATGAGTTTAATGAATGTTTAAATTTATTTAAAGAATTATAGCATTTGACAAAACACTCTTACCCGTAATACAGCCTGATTGCTTTATAATCATCACAGTGGGCAATATTAATTATTATTGACCAATTGAACAAAGAATACATTCAGGACTCAATAAGTAAAACAACCTGTGCTCCACATCTGTGATGTAAATCATTGTGTCTCCTCCACAGGCATCCTAACTACCGTGAAGTGTGTGGCATGAACAGGGTTAGAGAGAGAGAGTCAGCATGCAACTGAGAAAATACTAATTAAACAGACAGAAGAAAAGGATTGTAAAAGCAGGACAACCACAAAGAAGCTTCCCTTCTCTAAGGAGAAGTCTACCCAGAAGGCTGACCCACTCAACCTTTTACTGGATTTGTTAGGGAATCAAATTACAGGAATTGCTGTAGAACAAACTTTGTTGGCAAGTCCCCAAAGCAGCCAAGGCTTGATGATCAGGAAGCAGCATGACCCAAATAGAGAAGGCAGTGTTTACTCTCTCAAGGATATCCTTAAAGCACACTATCCTGTGGCCTTTTAATGGTTAGCCAACTGTGGACCCTTGTCCACAGGCCTTGACCTTGGTCTTGAACCATTGCCCATCTACTGACTTCTGTCCATGGAGTCTTATATTGGTCTCCAGCCACAGTAGACTGTGAAGTCAAGACTTCGGGTACAGTTCACCCCAGTCCTCTTTGTCAAGTTATGCCATCTTTTTTTTTAACAAACTGCCCGCAACACTGACTTTTAATCTGGTGTTTCTAATAATACATGTACAACCATACAATAGTCATACACGCATGACTTGGTTCAATTTTTTGAATGCTGTAATTATATGTAATTAATAGTATAATTGTATTTCTATGTATCTACCTACATACATAAATACGAATATGACATGTCATTGTCATGCAAAATTTCCCCACATAGAATAAAAGATACTATTAAAATTAACATTTTGAGTAAAATTAATCTAATACAAACACATGTGCTCGTGAACTATTTGGCAGAACTCAGTGCACACACTGCAGTGTTTTCTTAGTACTTCTATGGCTTATCTTTCTGAAGACCATATACAACTCAAGTTAGCCATGAGTTCACATGTCCACAAAGCACTGCAGTCGGTTACTTCCAATTGTTTTTCATTCAGAAATTAAAACACAGTGATATGTCAGCATTGGGTGCATTTTAATTTGACAAGCAGTTCCAAGTGATTCGAACTAAATTCCAATATTAGAAAAGCTTGAAACTTTTATGTTAATTATAGTCTCTAGCTTCTTATCACCTATCTCTTAATTGAGCCATTATTTGAAGACTTAAATGAGATATCTGTTTATCTGGTCAATCTTATAGCACATTTTTTTTTTAAGTCAGGCATGCAATTCTTTATTTTTTTTGTGTTTGAAATTAATCATACAATTCTGTATAATCTGGGATTCCCCTTTCCCCCAACTTTCACTCCTCCCCCTGATTGATTTTTCCCATAATGTCATGATTCTTCATAAGGAGCTACAATTCCATCAATACGCATTTTAAGTGCTTATCCTTAAAGTTTTAGTCTGTATTTACTCAAGATTGTTCAGTCTTTGATTTTCTTTGTCTTTCTTTATGTTCAGGCCTTTGACACTTATTTTTGATGCAGTTAGAGAACCTAACTATGAGATATGGTAGTTTTCAAGGCCAATTAATTGATTGCTTACTTCAGACATATCTGTTAAAAAACTCATAGAGGAGATAAGGAAAATTTATTTGTTTGCTTCATAAAATGAATATTTAAATTATATTTTGAAGTATTATGATACTATGACCATAACATACTAAACCCTTTTCATTGAGACATGATTGACAAGTTAAAATTTGCCCCTATGTAGTATACATAGCTCAAAGCATTTGAAGCTAAACTCATAAAACTATTATCACCAGCAAGACCAAGGTATTGTCATAAACTTCCCCTCATTTTCTCTATTTATTATGCTTATTTGTGCAAATATGTACATACATGCGTGTACATGAAACACAGCTTGAGATATACCCATTTAGAAAATTTTACCTGTACAATACAGTAGGATCATGTATAAGCACTATGTTATACGGTGTATCTGCAGAATTATTTCTTACATAGTAAGACTTTGTATCATCACCTCTTCATATTCTATTTCCCACATTCCCTGGAAATCACGATGGTATCCTTCTTTATTGATTTGACTATTTTAGATCTCATGTATATGCGATCATTTAGTGTTTGTCTTTCTGTTTTCGGATGATTTTACTCAGCATAATGACTTACAAGTTCATCTACACTGTTGTAAATGACACGATCACCTTCTTTCGTAAAATTTATTAATGTCACAGTACATGTGCACTGCATTTATAAATTCATTTTCCTAACCATGGCCATTATGAACTTTGACATACAAAGAAGCTTCTCACAGTACATACACAACTGCCCATGGTGTATCCTACTCTCTTTGTCTTTCTCATTCTCTTCCCCTTCTTCTTCTTCAGAGTCACACCTACAAGACATCTCCTACTGATCTCTATACCCACTGAGCCCTTTCCCGATCTCTCCTATTACCTGTAGTAGTATCTGGAGCCCAGGGAAGATCAATAACTGGATGTTTCAAGTATTAAATGTTTGTTGTGAATGCTCTATCCTGCATATAGTATCTTAATTACGTGAATGATTTAAGACTATCTTTTCATGCAAACTATCTCAGACACCAAAATTAAAATGAGAAAATCTTTGCTAATCTGCAAGAAAGGACAAAAACACACTACAGTGGAAAATAGTTTATGGCCAATATGATGGCATATTTAAAAATAACCATTTCTGTTAAATTACAAAAGGTCAAACAGAATGACAAAAAGTCATCTGATTTTAATGTTCTTACTCAGTCCAATATTACTTAGAGTACAAAATATCTGAGTTTTTAATATGCCACTAGCATAAATAGTTGATGAAAATGTGAATTTAAAGCCATAATAAATATTTCAAGCCTGTAATGACATATCATCAATCTGTGAAATAATTGTTTCCAGTTTATCATGATATATTGAACATTTTCAGTTTCAGTTCCATATATTTTTTTCATCAAGAAGACATGCTTGATATTTTTTTCACTTTATGATCATTGTTACAAGCAATGAATCTCTATTCAGTGTTAGCTCTTCTTTAGAATAGTTATAGCTGAGGCTTGCTGGAGTGTGGGGGCAGATAGATGACCTTGATTGTGACATGTAAGGACAGTTCCCAAACTGTGTTTTTGTGTATTTTGAAATTCATGTACAATTTTCCTTAAAGCCTACATCACGACATTTAAAAAACTACTCATATGTATATCTCAACTTTTTTGCAGCAAAATAAACATTTTTAAATTAATTTCATTTTATGTGAACTTTTTTGAAGTTTTCTCTACTAGTTGTTGACTTTATTGCCACCTCCTGGTTTCAACTGTCCCTTAAGAAACCATTCATTCTCAGTTTTCAATAATCAGTTTTCTAGGCCAAAACTAACTCTTTCATTATATTACATTTATTTATTTCATACTTGTTATTTCATTATATTTATATTTTTTGATTCAAAATTGTGATAACAAAACGTTGAAAGGAATGCATTTATTCTTTCAAAGAACCTATCAACAACATAATATCACAGATATTAATATATATCTCCTTGAAAATGTTTTAGAATAAAAACAGGAACAAACTAGTTAAAAACAAAGGCTATCTCCATGATAAAAAAAATATTAAGAATTTACCACTTTGAGATGGTCCTTTATGTGTGCCAGTTAAAATATTCATCCATTCATTTATTTATTTGACAGCGGAGTACAGAAAGAGAGGTACAGAAAGTAACATCTTCCATCAGCTGGTTCACTCATCAAAAGGCCCAACAACTAAGGTAGAGCCAGGCTGAAGTTGGAATCCAGACAGTACATGCAGGTCTGCCACATGCAGGACTGGGACTCTGATCTACTGCCTTCCTCGGCTTGTCAACCTTTGCTATGCAAATGAGTGGGGGTAATTTGTAGAAAATCTTCTCTCAACTAGTGTGGACGTCATTGCATGTGATGCTGTGATTGGCAGGAAATATTTTTCCTGAGTCACTCCTCTGCTCCTATGCTGTGTCTCTAAAGATATCTTTACATTTAAAACCAGCTGAACTACAGCAGCAGGATGCTCACTGAACTCACTGCATATCTTGGCTCTCATTGTATCATTATTTTTTCATTTATGTACGTAAGTGTGTACTTAATGATACAGTTCCATAGGCTGTGAGATTTCCCATCCACCCTCCTTCCTGAATCTGCATGCCTATATTATTACAACAATACAGTCCTTCAAAAACACTCGTAAGTCCATCATTCTGTAATTTCAATGTAGGTTTGGATTAAGAAGTTCATTTGCAGATTTCCTGCTTAGATGGACTGTTATCTAAATGGAAAGAATTTCACTTGTTTGCTCATGGTTCATAATCTCAGAGTTTGAAAGAAGGAGGATCCTGACAGAAAAGGGATCCCATAGCTAGAAATTTTTTTATTTTAAAAAAATATCTAAAACGTGAATAGATTGCTATGATGAATATCTAGTCTGTCACTTTTTCAAAAAAAAAAAAAAGCCAATACAAAACTGCACATATACACCCTGTTTAGGACATCAGAGGCATTTGTGTTAGGACCATGAAACATTGTAACCTAATTAAGCTATTCATTAAGCTATTCCAAACATCCTTTACCTACTTTCATTTTCTGTTTCAAATATATATGCAGTTTAAAAATAGAACAATATTTCTGTCCTTTCAGTAACAAAGGATAGACGCCATGTGATCAACAAGATGTAGCTAAGTGATGCAGGCAGCTGTCCAGTTCACATTCACATCTCATTTAACATGAAGCTATAAAATGTACCTGCTAGAGTGCCTGAAACGGGTCTATAGATGTCACAAAGACATCTGAAAAATTTTACTTATCCACATAATTAGAATAACCTTTATTCACATTTAAAAGCATCTGTACTTTCTTTCAGCAAGATGAAAATGCTAATATGTTTGCTTAAAAGTGTTCAAAAGTAACTCTGAAACTTGCCAGTGCTTTTACCATATGCCATGCCACCCAACCCGCCACAACGAAATCAAATGTCACCAAAAGGCAGTAGTTGTCTCAACAAGCACATAGACCATGAGGGGAGATTATTTATTTGTTCACATATTTATTAATATGTTTACTGAATTAAGCATTAAAAGTGACTTAAGGATATCTATAATTTTTTTTTTCTGGGGCTGGTGCAGTGGCTCGCTAGGCCAATCCCCTGTCTTTAGCCCTGGCATGCCAAGTGGCACCAGTTCTAGCCCAGTCCTCCCCACTTCCAATCCAATTCCCTGCTTATGATCTTAGAAGACAACAGTGGATGCTTCAAGTTCTTTGGTGACTGTACTCACATGGGAGACCCAGAAGAAGCTTCTGGCTCCTGACTTGGGACCGGCTCTGGCCACTGTGATCATTTGGGGAGTGAACCAAAGGATGATGAGACTTTCTCTGACTCTGCCTTTGAAACAATATGAGTTAGAAGCAAATATGACAGATAAGGTGAAGGATAAAGCAATGAAATACTTGCAAGGCTAAAGATAGCATATTACAAAATTGGAGGCTATGAAATATTGTGCATCTGCTAAAGGATATAGAGGAAGTCATCTCTGCAATTCGATTTGTAATTATGTACAACCCTAGCCCACTGGTGCAGATTTAACCAGTAAGTTAGTGAATAGCTCCAAATATTTTTCAAAACCTTTATCCTGGAGATTTTCCAGTGTATGTGCTAGTTTGCCTAAACTTCTGTGTAAGAATATCAGTTGTTCAGACAGAAAATGTGGAGGCTTACAATACTCTAGGTACAATGAAAAGAACATGGCATGGTAAAATTATTGATTTTTGATAATGAAGGCAATTTTGGTGATACAAATATAATGTTTGCAGAACTTAGAAGGATAAAGATGCAAAAGGAGAAGCAAATGATGGGAGTTAGATAAGGAATTTACAATCAGTTCTCCTGCTGTATTGATTTAGCATCAGACAGAAAACTTTACTGACAGCAAATACCAGAGAGCACATCTTTAAACAGTAGTGCAGTTTAGTTTGAGGTAAAAGATGTGAATTATTCAACTTTCTAACATACCATAAGGTTCACCCTAGACTGTGTAAGTAAGCTGGTAACCCAGCACACCTGTGGAGACTTTGAAACTATTCCCGGAGAGTGCTTAATTACCTCTGTATCACAAAGCAATCTTCCAAATAAATGCAAATCCTTTACAGCTAGAATGGTGAGAATAAGTGCATGGGGAATTCCAAATATCCTATTTATGTCTCGGGAGCCCTTAATAGTTTTTTCAGCAGTCACATTTTAAGGCAGATTTACAGAGAGAAATTTCATCAAATGCAGTGCTGCATTGAATAATTTTGCTACCTCGATATTCTGCTTAGGAAGACACAGTATATACAAACTTCAAAAGACAGTGCTCTGATGCAACACAGTATCATTCCCACTCTCTTGGGACAAATCTTTCATCTAGGTTCTAACACATAAAGATATGGAAGACCTTGCTACATGACATTCCAAACAAATTAACCACCTGCCTGAGGCTGTAATGGATTTAATTTTTTTTCCCCCTGCTGGCCACACGGAAGGAAAATGCTTTACACCTAAAGCAGACAGCTTGTTGAAATGTTGGGGAAATGTCGTACGGACAAAACTGAGACTGAATATCTGACCAAGCTCAATTATATTTTCAGTGGTTGATGACATCAGCTGTCATTCACAAAGGCAAATTAGATTTAATAATTCCATTGTCTTCTGTACATTATCCTTCAAAAATTAAAGAACATTTCAACACCCATTATCTCATTTATTTGTGCTAACAAATCACTGACTTTAACAGAGGCTAGATTAATTCTTCTAAATTATAGAGGGCAAACAAAGTCTTGGTTAAGAAAAGGAACATGCCATGTATCACAAATTTACTGAGTTGCAATGCCAGGTCTCAAAGTGACTTACAGGGGAATAGTGGTTATTAGTAATATAAAGTTTATCTGTGATCTTGAAGACAAACAAGCAAACAATTAAAACGGAAAACCTCATCAGGAATTTCAACAACATGGGAGCCCTCTTGTACTCTACTCCAGAATGAGTTTTTGTTTCCTCCCTTAGGCTCTGATGGATTGACACTGTATTGTACCAACTTACCTAAACTGAAAGAAATTTTTCCAAAATTCCATTCTACACTTGGATCTTGCTACTGTAGCTCACCTGTGTCATTCTTGTCCTTCTCTGATTTCTAGATAAGGTGCATGATTGTTTACAGGCGAGTGGGCATGCAGTGTGCCTTGAAGAATACCTTGAGCATCAAAGTTGAAGGCTTAGAGATGCGGAGGAACCAATGTGAGTTCCACTCCTGTTCGGTTTGTTCACTTTTAGTCCTAGTTTTTACCACCTTCACACTCTTCAATATTTCCTGGCTAATAGACCACAAGATCTATATTAAAGCGTCATCTAAACCACCTGACTGGATTCCAGAATGTCAAATTCCTATACTAAATCCTACTTGAAATGCACACAAACACAATATTTATAACATAGTTATGTAATGCACATGTTTAGTATAGGTGGTTTAGAAATGATTTAAAGTGTACAGGAAGATTTGTGTAGGTTCTATGAAAATACCATTTTATTTAAGAGACTGGAGATTCAATGAATGTTGGTATCATGGGTGTCTAGCAACTAATCCTCAGTGGAAGAGACAAATATGTGTAACATTTGTTTGTGGGGCCCAGCATGGTAGCCCATTGGCTAATGTCCTCACCTTGCATGCTCTGGGATGCCATATGGGTGCTCATTTGTATCCTGCTTGCTACATTTTCCATCCAGCTCCTTGTCTGTGGCCTGAGAAAGCAGTAGAGGATGGCTAAAACCCTTGGGACTCTGAATCCACGTGGGAGACTCGGAGAAAGCTTCAGGTTCCTGGCTTCAGATCAGCTCAACTTGGGCCGTTGCGGCCACTTGGGAAGTGAACCAATAGACTGAAGATCTTTCTCTCTGTATATGCTCTGTATTTATCTGCCTTTCCAAGAAAATATAAAATAAAATCTTAAAAAAGCTCCTGGGTTCAGGCTTTGCTTTAACACAGCCATTTGGGAAGTGAATGATGAGTGGAGATCTTTCTTCTTTTCCTTTCTTCTTATTTGCATCTTATCTAATGAATGAAATAAATCATCTTGAATAGAAATTAGTGAACAAAAAGAAGATCCAGGAACGTTTAACCCACATTGATCTCTCGCAGTTTTCCTACCTCCACCTTGCAGGAGAGGGCTTTTCTGTAGGGTAGTAAATGGTACCTACAGACAGAACTGAGAGAACTTCAGTAGAAGCTGGCCTGACCACTGGCCCTTGTCAAGGTAAGGCAGCTGTAAATAACAAAGCGAGTCCGTTGCATCAATACTGGGAGCCACCTGAGCAAAATTTTCTGTCAAACACCTATGCATCTGTCAAACACATATACACACTTCCATTTCTGAGTTGTTTTTAGCACCAGACAGAAAAGGAACCTTACAGGAACGTTCAGCCAACTCCTACAATTGAGTACTGATTCTACAGGACGTGTATGTAGGTGTGTGTGTACTCATGCTTGCCTACATATGTGGCTCCTTAGTAATGTGGTATCTTCTGAACCTGTGCTGATTCATAATTCAAATACCATTAAACTGCATATGGCAGTATTTGATGCCTTTAAGGCAAATTGCTTTCAGGCAGAACAAATGATAACAATACCCAAAACGTTCTGTGTTCTCACACATAACAGGAACTGTTCTTACTGTTCTATGTTAAGTCTTCCTTTAAAAATAATGTTACAATAACCTTGGCAGTAGATACTATTCCCATTGCTGTTTTCATTTCCTGAAGTAGGCATTAAGTCCCATGAGTATTTAAATCATAAATCCAATGTCACATAGTCGATGCTGTGTAGTTCTAATCCATTTGGTTACTCAGCTTCCAAATCCACCTGTAAATGAAGTTCCTTCTGAACAGTCTTATTGCAAATGCAGTTATTCCTGGGTTAGACAGTGCATCTGGAAAGGAAGATGTTACAATGGGATTATCTGCATATTTATTTGTGGTTTTGAGATTAAACTGCTGATAAGAAAAAATAAGCAATATCTGCCACTTGAAAGTGCAGCTACCAGGGAGTGACTATGCCAGTTCAATGAGTCTTCTGTACTTGTCTCAGGAGAAATGAAGCACTTTTTTTTCCCAATAGGCAAAATACTTTATCAAGCACATCCTGTCTTCTGGCGCAGACATCCTGGCAGGAGAGGATATGTTCTAACGTTTTTGTCCTTGGTCTTGTAGGGATTTTACAAGCACAAAAACACAAATTTTCATTCAATATTTAGTAAATTGAAATGATACCATACTATATTTAAACTTATCCAATTGTTCTCTGTTTTTAAGGCAGAATTTCACTCAAAGTGAAAATAGTTCTCAGTGATCACATTTAAAAGATTATTATAAGTTGTATTTTTTTTAATTATTTATTTTTATTTGAAAGGCAGATGTACAGAGAGGGGAGAGACATAGAGGTTTACCAACTGGTTCATTCCCTAAATAGCTTCAACGGCAATGGCCAGAGCTGGGTTGATCCAAAGCCAGGAGCTCAGACTTTTTTCATGTCTCCAACAGGGTTCAGGGGCCCAAGGATTTAGGTCACCTACCACTGCTTTCCTGGACAAATTACTGGGAAGCTAGATTCAAATTGGTGTAACCAGAATTTGAACCAATGCCTATATGTGATGCCGGGACTATAGGTGGACACTTAAACTATTGTGTCAAAACACTAGGCCCTCCTATAGTGCTTTTTTATTCTTCTCCTTTTTTTTTTTTAATGTAGTGATGTAAAATTTATCTAACAAAAAATAAATAAGTTTAAAGTTACCAATTCTGGGACAGTCTGTAGATTGCCAGGGTTGTCCAAGAACTATCTCTATCTAGTTCTAAAACATTCTTATTTCCCCGAAAGGATTAGTTGCTTGTTGTGCTCATTTCTCCTCTTTGAGCACACTTTGCTTTCACTGAGGCCCTCGTGTCATTGGTCCCTAGTCATTGCTCTGCTTTGCCTTTACATATGCCTATCCGTATAAATAACATGCTTATGTCATAGATAACTTTAAAAAAATATTGTTAATGTTGTGCAATTGTAATGGTCTATATAGATACAAAGGAATTTGGCCTGGCTATAAAGATGTCTGTTGGATAATTCCATGTCATATTAGATTTTCTGGGTTTAAGTTCTGGGTTTTTTGAATCCAGTTTCCTGCTGATTGGCCACAGGTAATGGCTCAAAGTAATTGAATTCCTGCCATCCACACGGCAGACTGAGATCGATTTCCTGGCTTCCAATTTCGCTCTGGCCCAGTCATGATCATTTCAGGCATTGAGGAAATTGATGCTTCTTTGTCACCTCATCTCTCTCTTTCTTTGTCTTTCTCTTTCTCTCCCTGATTCTTAAATAAGTAAATTCGTGTTTTGAAGAAAATTTCGGAGTAATTGGAATTAAAAGAAATTTTGTTTTGCTACAAATAATTTTTGAAATCTATACATATAGTTCATTAAAATTTTGTATTATGAAAACATGTGCACAGATTTTTTCCTTTGCAGCAATCAGCAGTCAGAAAATAAGAGAAAAAATAATTAACTGTAAAATCAAACACATGAGACATCTTTTAAAAAGTCCAGAAGCCACCACTGCTGAAATTAAAAGCTGAGCCTTTAAAGAAACAATCCCGAAGTTGCCCAAGAGATTTCACCTGTCTAGATAAAACAATGGCGGCTGATTCCCATATAATTCTCTCAAGAGTGACTGTGCCATCATTAACGGACCATAACAAAAAATAGTTTTAAGTTTTATTTGAAGATTTTCCCAAAAGATAGCTAATGCATTTGTAGCCATGTAGTAATGTGGCGGGCTAAGCCTCTGCTTGTGGCACCAGCCTCCCACATGGGTACCAGTTTATATCCTGGCTCCTGATTGTGGCCTTGGAAGGGAGCAGAGGGAGGCTCAAGTCTTGGCCCACATCTACATATAGACAGGCTTGTCTTCATCTTGTGACGCCGAGGAAGCCATATTGGCTATACCAAGTCATAATATTGTGCTTCCTGGGTTCTGATGCATCCAGCACTTCATTATGTTAATTGATTAAGCTCCTACTTTGGCTCTTGTCCAATAACCATTGTAATAACTTTCAATAGATGACAGATAAATCGGGATATAGATGTCAGAATGAACAGACCCTGACACCGAGTTTCGGGAGATATGGCTCAAGTCCACTGTCACTAACACATACACAATTTGGATGTCTCAATGTTTGAATAAATACAACTTCGAACACTGGCAAGCTGCATGCTTTTGTCAAACAGGAATAGAAACAGGTGTCTTGATGCTAAAGCTTTGTTTTAATACTGTGTCAGTTGTAATAAACCTAATATTTCAGGAAACAAATCTATGTACTAGGATTTGGAAAGAAGAAATAACTTTTGAACATTAGACTTAGAAATCAACTAGGCTATGCTTCAAAAGAAGATGGCAGAATCTAGAGTCAGTGCCCTTGGTCTTCCAGGCCCACACTGAGTATCTTTGTTGATATACATTTTGTGCTATTAACTGACTTTCCTGGGCGTGCCTGGATAAAATGGTGCATTATTCAGGTTGTACGGACATTTGTGAAGCTTGGTATGCTGATCTTTAAGAAACAATTCTGTTTAATCATGTAAATGTTAAAATATGACAATAGTATGTCTAACAAGGAGTGAAACTTCACAGACACTGTTATTGTTATCCAAATATCAATACATGTTTCATAACAAATTATTCTTTAGAACTAACAGCTTTTGTTATGGATCACTGAGTTATGCACATCTGTAAAATTTCTGTACATATTTGTAACTGTTTTGTCATGAATGTTTTCCAAACAGCATTTTGGTATATCTAAGATGCCTATGGAATAAATGGTTACTGGATACTAATTCTTTATTTTATATGTGCTAAACATCACTCATACTTTGGATTTTCTTTTCAATGTGTTTGATGAACTAAAATTTTATCTTAATCTTGATGACGTATTCAGTTTTATTCTTATTGATTTATGCTTTCATAGTCATGAAAGATATTCTTGGGGCCCAGCGCCATGGCCTAGCAGCTAAAGCCTTGAATGTACCAGGATCCCATATGGGTGCCTATTCTAATCCTGGCTGCTCCACATCAAGGATGGCCCAAAGCTTTGGGACCCTGCACCACATGGGAGACCCAGAAGGGCTCCTGGCTTTGGATCGGCGCAGCACTGGCAGTTGCAGTCCCTTGGGAGTGAGTCATCAGAGGGAAAATGTTTGTGTCCCTTCTCCTCTCTCCATACATTTAACTTTGCAATAAAAAATAAATAAATCTTTAAAAATATGACATTATTACATATTTCCAGGTTACAGTCCATATTTTTCATATATGATTCCAAAGTTTAAATGATTTACTTTTTTTATACATGTCTTTTTTTCACCAAATGAGACTTTATCTCAAGGTGGAAGAAACTTACTTTTTTAGATAAAAACCAATTGCTTCATCATAATTTATTAAATACTAGGTCTTTTCTTTGATGATTTATAACACTCTTGTCATTGTGTCATTCATTTAAATGTTCTTCTTTCTCTTATTTTTTTTTTTTTTGAGTCATTATTCTGGTCCTTTGGTCTATTTGACATTACTTGCTCCAATGTCAAAGTCAAATCGTCCTACCAACTGCAACTTTTATTAAATTCTTTTTTTTTTTTTTGGTAGATGAGTTTTCTATCTAATTCTAGGTTTCCCAGTATTAGTAGTTAAGCATGTCTGCTTCAACTTGATCAGGACTTCCACCCTAGGGGAAAGAAACTTGGAACGAGGAGAAGGAAGCAAGGGAGATGAATCAGCCTTTAAGTGCAGCTGGATGCTGGACATGCAGAACTGTCTCCAAATGAGCATTAAATTTGAGTGCGGCCCCGGAGTCGTGGCCTAGTGGCTAAACGTCTCACCTTGAACATGCCAGGATCCTATATGGGCACCGGTTCTAACCCCAGCAGCTCTGCTTCCCATCCAGCAACCTGTTTGTGACCTGGGAAAGCAGTCAAGGATGGCCCAAAGCCTTGGGATCCTGCACCCATGTGGGAGACCTGGAAGAAGTTCCTGGATCCTGGCTTCAGATTGGTGCAGCACCAGCCATTGTGCTCACTTGGGAAGTGAATCATTGGACGGAAGATCTTCTTCTCTGTCTCTTCTCTTCTCTGTATATCTGACTTTACAATAAAAATAAAATAAATAGTTTTTTAAAAACTGAGTGTAAGGATGATACATATACGAGAACCAGAATAACCATTCACAAACTTCTCTTTTTTTCTGGTGTACTTTTTATGCCATAAGATGGCAGCTAGCAGAATATCACACCTTGGCATGAATAGGGAAACGCTGAGATGGGAGGCAAGGAAAAGGGCTGAAGCTGGTCAGGTGGCAATAACTGCATGGGAAGTTGCGCCAAGAAGGAACTGGAAATCAGAGAGTGCTGTAATGCATGAATGGTAGTCAGTAAATCATCCAGCTTGATTTTTTTTTTTTGGATAATGACTGTGTTTTCAAAACTTCACATCAGTATGCATTTTGAAATCAAATTTGAGTTTGAATGCATCCTTTAAAGTTTGCATGTTGGAAATTTGATATGCAGTTTGCTACGTTTAGGACGTGGGATCTTTAAGAAATGAGTTAAGCGAAGAGGATTTTCCATGCACGAATGGATTAGTGCTATTTTGCAGGATTGGATTTTTCTCAGAAGGACAAGTCTGGCTCCCTTTTGTCTCTCTTGCCCATTCTTTGCTCTTTTGCCATTGGCTGTCGCTGCCAGAAAGTACTTGCTTGGTGCTGGACCTTTAGTCTAGGAATGCCAGCCTTCAGGAACAGGAGCCATTAATTTCTGTTTATGATAAATTATATACTGTAGTATATATATTTTATTATAACATCTCAAAATGGTCTAAGACAAATAAAGAGGGGATATCAAAGTGCTCATAATACATGGAAAACAGGATATCTTGAACATTATGTATATCATATGAACATAATATAAGTATTTAAGGATGATTGCTTGGATGATTGATGGGACAGATAGAAGCAAATGTATTTAGATTAATTTCACAATATTTGATAAAATTAAACATCTCAAAACAAATTTGAGAGAAATATTCATGTGATTAAAATATAAATAGAAAGGAACGTTCTTGCATTGTGGTAGAAAAAGTCTGAAGCCTCATTATCAGTTAAATGAATGAAAAATTATAATGCACTCTCATTAAATGATGTACTATAGATCTATGGCATTTTCATTATTTTGTTTAAAATGTTTGCTTTATTCATTTGAAAGAGAGACAGAAATATAAACAGGCAGACAACTTACAGACATAGATTTTATATCTAGTGACTAATTCCCTATAATGTCTTGGGTTGGACCGATTAAAAGAAGTCAAAATCAGGAGCCAGAAACGCAAGGTAGGTATCTCACTTGATTAGTCAGACTCAGCTGCATGAGTCATCACATGCTGTCTCCCATGGTGCTTATTAATAAGTTGAAATTGTGAGCAGAGAACAAACTTAGACCTACTCATCCGGGTATCTCTCAGGGGTTTCCTGCCAGCAGGCCCTGGAAACCATCAACAGGATCAGGCAGGGGTGTTCTGTAGCCACAAGAACCAACAGAGAACATTCTGAGCAAGCATGTCTTTTTGTTGTAATCAAAGCACAAGCTTATATAGAATAAGAAAGGGGATGGCAACAAGGCATCTCCTGACAGTCCTTCCACCCAGCACTGGCACTGTAACTGGCTAGAAGGCACGTCTATCTCTCTGGACACTCCAATCATGTCATAGGTCACATACAACACTCAAGGCTAGTGAGGTAGTCTCTGGACTACACCTAACTTCTCAGAGTCACGTATCAAGGAGGGTTCAGCACAGCTTGTTCAAGAACAGAGAAGACTTCGGTGAACCTCATTGCTCTCACCTGCATGATCATTGAACAGGCCAGGTTGAGGTCTCAGCGCGATGTGCAATGTGCCTATGGCCTCCCACACAGGCCAAACAGACAGAAATCCAGGGGAAATCTCCCACAGATATCAAATGTTTGCATGCCGAGCAGTGCCAGGCCAAATGAATACCATACAAGATGTTTTAAGACAACTTGAACTGGGGCCATCATTGTGGCAGCCAATGTTACAATGCCAGTTTGAATACTATCTACATTACTTGCAAGGCAGCCTATGCCAACATGTGTGGGAGAGCAGAGGATGGATGTACAGGTGTTTACCAGCCATCCTTGCTGCAGCCTTTAGGAAATAAACCAGAGGATGGAAGGTCTCACTTTTGCAAGCTCTCTATTTCTCTCTCTAACTCGGTCTTTCAAAAATAAATGTATACATAAAACATGAATATCAAAAATTCTAACACAATGAATGAATAAAAGCTTATTATAAAAATGTTTTTACATATGGCTTAGAGCATACAAAGCAATACTATTCATTCTCCATGAAGGAAAACAAAGGAGGTTTACACATGTAAATTTAAATGATATTGACAAATGTAATTAAGCATATTTAATATTTTTGAGAAATTTAGTCATGAAGTGAAAAAGGAATACTCAATAACCCCAAATCTGACAATATGTATCATTACACAATTGTTTACTTGATAACATCAGGATACTCTGACTAAATCTTAAGAATAGTACCTATCCAGGTATTTGTGATGAAATATATATGTATTTGCAACTAACATTTTAATTTTCATTTTAGGGATGAAATTTTTTTATTATTAATTACATTGTATTATGTGATACAGTTTTATAGGTATTGGGATTTCCCCCTCCCTTCCCCTAGCCCTCCCCCAGTGGTAGATTCCTCCACCTTGTTGCGTAACCATAGTTCAAGTTTAGTTGAGATTCCTTCATTACAAGCATATACCAAGCATAGAGTCCAGCATCTTATTGTCCAGATAAGTCCAACGGCTTCTTGGCGAGACCTTCTCTGGTCCCCGTTCAGCTGGTGGCTGCAATTGCTGGGTTGATTCCGTCTTGAGTCTCGACTTCCACTGGAATCAATGGGTGTTGTAGTCCGTCCTGGTTCTGCTCGTCACTTGCTTGGCCCTCACACCAACCACTGGGAGCACTGGGAGGTGTAGCCGAGTGGGAGCGATCCCCAATAACCCCCACCTGGCCCGCCCCTGCCCTGATTTGCCAGCATGTGTAGCAGCCTAGTTCAGTCTGCCCCATATCCCATTGGGCTCTCGTAAATGTTGAAGGGCATTGGAGCTTAGTTCCATCCAACCAGCTCAACTGTCCAGCCCTCACGGATGTTGTTGAAGTGCCTCTCTGTTGATGATATTTTCTACAACTAAGATTCCTAGTGATCAAACTCCCTCAGGCTTGTAGCCAGTCCCCCACCTCTCCAAGTTTCCAGTCACTCTGCAGGTTTTGTTCATAGAAATTAAGGCAGGCCTACTTTATGTTGCAGCTGAGATAGGATTAAGCAATATTATTTTTAAAACCTACTAGCCACTTTGATCTATTCATTAAGAAAGAGATTTTTATGGACATATGGCACTTCCAGGCATAACTATCCTTTCTTAATTAAGAGGGCATTTTATCCTGTGCAAAGCATTTCACCTATAGATGAATGCTCCATTTAGTATTTATATAATTGATTGGTTACATCTGTTCATGATGTAGTGTGGATTCTCAACTGTATCCAAATATTTCCTTTTTTTAAAAAAACTAATAATTTTGCCAATATAAACCATTTACTCTGCATGAGTTTTAAATAGCTCATCATAAACTGGATGGTTTAAATAAGAATTTTGAGAGTGACATCTAATCAAATTCTAAAGTGAACCTTTTGTAAACAAAATTATTTTTAAAACATAATTGAGGCTAATTATCATCAAAATCTTCTAAAATATGTATTTTCCTAAAACAAATCTTTGATAGAGAGTGAATTTCGGGAAAATTATGCAACACATTCATGAAAGAATACTAATCCTTACTGTCTGTCCATGTTTTAACCTTACATTTTTTTCCCAATGAGAACATAAACTTTCATATATTTAATATATTTAATAAAAATGTTATGTTTATGCCTTACTATCAAATAATAGAAATGATATTTTGGGATATTTTGGAAACTCAAATATATCATCTACAATCATCAGTTTTAGTCATAAGGGAAGCAGTCTTTTAAAAAGTAATTAAGTAACCCTGAGCAACACAAGAGATTGTGAGTGACAGTCCCTCAGGTCTTCAGCAAGATACCGACTTCCATGGAGAAGAGATGAGCAAAAACTCACAGGGATGCTCAATTTGTCAAATTTCGAACTTAATCCTAATATTTTGGGATTTTCCCCGCTTTATTAAATGAGAAAGAAGTTTGTCACATAAATGATAACGCCGTTTCTCTAGATAACTTCACTTGAAAATTCCATCTTTGTGAACCTTTCATTTTTATGACCCATCCTGAAATTTCTCTTTCTCAAAGTTATCACACTGTTCCTTAATAGCTTTATAAACTTTCAAGGGGAAAGGTGCTAAATGAGTAGATTAATGAGAGGCCACTGGTGAAATTCCTCAAGCTCCTTCAATGGCAGGTGTGATAAATTGTGGTGCATTATCATAGTGATGATCCTGCAGTAAGCCATCATTAGAGCTCCAGGTAGACGATCTCAATACCTAAGCACTACTTGAGTTTGAACACATTTTAGCAGGAAATGCAAACTGTTCACACAATTCAAAATATTGGGCAGTTCTCTAAAGTGATAAGAGCCTTCCAAAGCACACTGGTCACATTTACTCTAAATGGTACATGCACATGAAAACTCACAGCCAAGCCTCATATTCATGAGAAGTTAAGCTTCATATATTTATTTCTTTGAAGATTTACTTATTTGAGGGTCAGCATTGCAGAGACGGAGAGACAAAGGAGACAGATCTTCCATTGACTGGTTTACTCCCGAGATGTCCACAATGGCTGAACCATGACAGGAGTTTTATTCAGATCTCCCACGTGAGGGGTAGGCATCCCATAACTTGGGACAGCTTCTACTACTTTTCCTAGGCCATAGCAGGGAGCTGGATCAGAAGCCAAGCAGCTGGGACACATATTTGCAAATATGGAACACCAGCCTTGCAAGCAGTGGCTTTACTTAATGTGCTGCAATTCGGGCCTCAATACTCATGTTTATAAGGAGATAATTTTGATGAAACAGTTCAAAAATTGAATCATTTAATCTCACAACTAAATGATTACAATGAATTCCATTTTAAAATAGAAGACTTATTTCTCCATGTTGTCCAAGGGAAGCCTAAACTTTTTCTCTACCAGCTTTTCCAATTTCATCTTTCATTACCTCATGCACCTCACTGTCTTTCTTAACATTTTAGCATCCATGAATATCACTGGCTAATTATGGGTTAAGAATGTTTACCCTAGTTATTGACATTGTTTGCAATGCGTTCTTGTACTAGTGCAGCTGATTCCTTTCTCCTTGATGTAAATATCTTCAAGTCCAGATATTTTCTGCTACGATTTCATTGTTGCAGTAGGTTAGAATTTAGAGTTACTAGGGAGAAGGCTAAAACAACAGATGAAATCAATTTTGACTGTGAATTGAGATGATGCACTTTATTCTACACATGACTATATTCTAGTCCCAATAAATAAAAACCATAAAGTAAAATATCTGCAACACGATGAACATTAGATTAGATATGTGGTTACCTATTGAATAGTTTTTTTACACTCTCATAAATAATTTCTTGGAATTCTTTAACTATAAATTATTAAAGATATGTATTTTCATATCTGTACAACTATATGAAAGTAGGTGGTATACTACCAAAATGAACAGATAAGGAAGGACCAAGAGTCCAAAGCACAATGAAGGAGACTATAATACTCCAACTATAATCCTCATTATTCCAATACCGAAGCAGTAATACATTCTAGTTCTAAAATCATTCTAAAAATTGCATAGTAATCCAGGAGAAACAAACTAAAATGTAATAAACTTGCAAACAACTTTCTCTACCATATGCCGACTTTAGCTGGCCTTTTTCTTTCTTTTTTTTTTTTTTCCCCAGTTTCCGTTTCACAAAGAAACAGCTGTTTCTGAACAGGTGTATGTGGGTAGATTTGGAAACTTTCAAACATTGAAAGCTTTTATGTCTATTTTTTATCACAAGATAAAGGAGAGAAGATAGTGTCCATTTATCTATTTATTTATTTATTTTGGAAAAACATTTCCTGGCAACTGCTGATACAATCTACAACTATTTTCATTTTTATTCCCTGAAGCTAGTTGACCAAACAAATAAATAATAACAGAAAGCAATTTACTTTTATTATCTTCTTCAGAATTGAACCAGCCCAAAGGGAAAGCCCCCCATTGTCCAGTGGTCTGTGTAATAAGCTCACAGCACCAGCTCATCTGTCCTTTCATTCCTAGCCCCTCTCCTAATTCAGCTCTGCCTGACTTTGTGGGTTTTGAATTATTTTTTCGTGGTATTCTCATATGAGTTCCACACCTAGATACTTTTGTCACTAAACTCTCTCATAAATAATGTCTCCGAAGAAATCTTTTAGATGAAACATTTCATAAAGGAGGTAAAACGAAATAAACCCTGACTAAACCCTGACCCAAGAGCCATTTTTAAACTATTCGTTAAAATTTAATAATGGTTTTCACATTTTTCTTTCATTAACCTTTTTTGAGAACATATAGATTATGCTATAGTTTAAATACATATTTATTTATTTTTAATTGCAAAAAATGCATAGAGCAAGGCAATATACACAAAGAGAGACGGGGGAGAGAGAGAGCAAGAGAGAAAGAGAGAGCACGAGAGAGAGAGAGGGGAGAGAGCAAGAGAGAAAGAGAGAGAGAGAGAGAGAGAGAGAGAGAGAGGAGAGAAATATTTCATCTGGATGTCTACTTTGCAGATGACTGCACAGTGGGAGGTAAACCACTCCAGGAACCTGGAACTCCATGTGTGGATGACAGAGTCCCAAGTACTTCAGCTCTTCAGATGCCTCCCAGGCACATAAGCAGAGAGCTGCATTGGAAGCAAAGGCAATAGCACTTGAACCCATGCCCACATGGGAGGTTAGTGTTCCAAGTGGCAGATTAACTTGCTTCAGCACAATGCCACTTGACTCTATAGTTGTATTCTCCAAATTATGAAAAAGGACCAATATGCTCCATATTTCACTTTTAGAATATTTGCTGATATTAAAAATACTACAAAATTGTTGATGCTATCCACAAGATAATCTTTCAGAGCTTTTCATCAGCAAAAAAATAAATTCAGTTTGTCTACCCCTGGCATTGAAATCGCTCTATAAGTTGGAATCAATATACTTTATATATAGTGAATTTTCCCACCCTTTCGCCGTAAACACACATGCATATTTAGTTGTTCGAGAAAGTTAAACTGGTCTTTGCATCTGCCTTGAGCTTTCATTTTTTATAATTTTTTTTTTGTAGTTTCCTCTACCTGGAATGTCTATCTCCATTACTGTTAGGAGTATTACTCTTTAACTTTCAAGAATTTCTTCTAGAAACCTTTTCAGATCTCTTCCTGAGATATCAAAAGGCAATACATCATTACCAACATGCTAGCTGTTTTTCTACATCCTCACACACTGTAAAATGATAGATTCAATGACACTCCATGCTGTGCCAGATGTCGTTTACCTCCTTGTTCACTGTAATCAGGTTGTGAGTTCTTTGAAGACCAAAACAATGTTGAGTGCATTTCCCTTCCATAACATACTGCATTTCAGGAAGAGAGCCAAGTAGAAATTTTGTTATGTAATATTTACTAAATTTCAACCAATGTGAGCATCTGTCCCCATGTGTGAGTATCTGTGTTTTTGCAGTCGTGTGTTTGCTTGCATAGGAGAGTATGTATGTAGCATGAGGGGCAGAAAGAAACAGAAAATATTATAAGTATGACCTGTAGGAGTATATACGAAGCTTCAACTATCCAGCAATTTAATATGTGATTACTGAGTGTGTGATTCATAGCAATTTCTGTTATCAGGGATACAACTGGAAGACAAAGTCACTGTAATCATGAAGCTTCAATTATATAGAGAGATATTTTGAAACAGAAGCTCAGCAAATAAAAACAGAGAACAATGCCAGATTTTGATAAATGCTACAAAGTAAATTGAAGAAAGAGAATACAAAGTGACAGGTCTTGGTATTTTAAAACAGATGGCCAGGGAAGTCCCGCTGGAGAAGTGCCATTTATTGATGAGGGACATGAACGAATGAATTATGAAGTCTTGGGAGTATCTCAGAAAATAAATTTCTAGGTAGGAGAAACAGTAACCACAAACATTTTAGACAAATAGGAGTATAACTCAGGTTAACCTCTCTTGTGAATATATTAACCCTTCCATTTCAGAAATGAAATTTATATTGGTGTTTGTGTAGTAGAGACAGTGTTTAATAAGTTCTGTACAACTTATGATTTCTTTCCAGCCTTTTTTTTACTTCAAAGTAAGACTTAATTAGCAGAGCGTTAAGGGTTTTCTAGCTCCAAAGCACTGTGCTTCTTTTGTGGGTAGTGGCTGGGTGAGGGGGCAGATGTGCACTAATGATTGACAGCCTATCTGAGCAGGAGTTAGCTCAAGGGAGAGCTAATGTCCCACATCCCCTTGCCAGAAGCATGGCTCCTGGTGACTACCAGCTGGGAGCCATATTGGAGTCAGCCTCACATGCTATGAAGGATAGCGGGTATCTCTGACTAGTAACTGCAGACTTCAGATGACTGCTCAACTGTGACCATGAAATGACTTTTCCAGATGGTAGTTTTTTGACAACCACAGCTAGCCTATTATGGGATGGCTGCCACCAGCTGCCATGATACTGTGGTCCTACTCACATTTCAGGTCCCCTTCTGAATGCACCATTCCTTCTCCTACCAGTCCACAGACCATGCCTTCTTGTCTGTATGAGGTGCATGCCAAGCTCCCATGCAACACTCTCCCCCCAGCACCATTTTTGAGTTGAAGAAATTCTAAGTTCCACAGTATTTCTCATTTGGAATCAGCTGTATCTATAATATCCAACATTACAATACACACCTCTGATGACCTTTAGGTTATTAAAACATCATTATAATAAAATTACTATCGGGGCACACCCCTTATTATGCACCTGGCATCACTGCCCTTCAGCTGTTTTCTGAGAGGGGCATGGAAATGACTAGTGCCCCAACCACAGATGTAACTCTGTTGCCTTTGGAAAATTGAATGAGACATCATCCTGAACGTCACCCACAATAACATATTATAAAGGAAAGGCATATGTTGTTGATGGGGAATTTTTCTCAATCAAGACTTTTCTTAGTTCCTATTTCCTTTGTTAAGGTATTTTAGTTTTGGGCAAGTTTTCAATTGGAAGCTTGCAAGTTGGAAGTTTTTCCTTGAAGAGGTTATTTTTTGTTTGTTTTTAGATTTTTTCCCCCTTAGGAGTCTACTTGTGTTGTTGCATCTTTGGTTCATGCATGACTTGGCTTTTGAGCTTGTACTTTCATTTTGGCTCAAAGGAATCCTGCTTCCTTGCTCATCTCTATATCTTTATCTTTGAAATATTTAACATTAGGAGTGAAGAATCAAGGACAAATATAACCATAATCCCCCAGTCTCACAATATTTTTATGACTCGTTTCTCTGTTCTTGACATCATTTTCTTCATTTCTAAGCATTTCACATGTCTTTTCATGAATTTATATTTATGGTTAGAATGTTATATAATAAACAGATTTATAATTTTACATGTTTATTTACTTTCATTTCAAATGCAGATATTGTAGTAAGAGAAAAGCCAGAGCTGAGCTGATCTGAAGCCAGGATTCAGGAGTCAGGAGCCTCCTCTGAGTCCCCCAGGATGTAGTTAAGAACTTGCATTATTTTTAACATATTGTTTACTCAATACTATGTCAATTAATGCCATAACATTGTAAATTGTTGTTGATGTTATGTTGGGGCTTTTAATTGATCGGGATTTTATTCTGTTGGCTCTACCTTCAGACCAGAGAAGGTCTCCCCAAAAAGCCGTTGAACTTATCTGGACAATAAGATGCTGGAGTTTATGCTAGGTATATGCTTGTAATGAAGGAATCTCAACTGAACTTGAACTGTGGTTGTGCAACAAGGTGGAGGAATCCACCATGGGGGGAGGGGTTTAGGCGGGGAGGGGGGAATCCAAGTGCCTATAAAACTGTATCACATAATACAATGTTATTAATAATGAAAAAAATAAAATGCCCGTGTCTGAATCTGTGTCTTAACCAACTGTGCCACATTTTGATAAATCATGTAGCTCATCTATTGCCAAGCAATATAAGAAGAGAAACATTATGTACAATTTCCTATTATCACATGCCACATTCCCACTTTTTTTTTTGGCCATGATTTATGTCTACTCCAGTTGATTAATTTTGTGAATTGTATTACATTGTCTAATAAAATTTCATTTTTTGTTTTACTGGAATAATAAAATTCTTTGTCCTCTTTTTTTTTTTCTTCTTGAAGTTGAGACCTTTGCAAGTTTTTCTCTTAATTCACAGTATCTTCTCAAAGTGTCCTCCTTTAGTCTTGGGTGAGCCTGCGCTCAGCTTACATTTGTTTGAAATTGCATTTTTACTCTATACTCATTACTGAATGATAATTTCATCAGATATAAATTTCCTAAATTATGATTTTTATTTGCAAATCATCTCTGTGAAAATAAAAGCACATTGTTCTCTCGGTTTCAGTGTTACTAATATCCATAAATTACTATTAATAAGTCTGTATTTCCTCACTGACGGTTTTTAGTATCACCATTGCTATTTCACTATGGAGTATATAATACAGATTTGTAAGTTACATTTTTTTGTTTAGAATTAGCTATTTTAACACATGTGAGAAATGCTAGTTTTTGTCAGTTATCCACAACTCTCAGCTTTGTTTCAACTACTTCGTTTTCTCCATCCTTTACATATCACATTTGGGGAGTAAAAACAAACAAACAAACAAATAAAAGGGTATTTAAGATCTTTTGATCCTGCTCAACAGTAACAGATGTCATGTCATATTCATTAATACTGGACGTAGTTTTGGACACACTTCAGCCTGTTTAATTCCCTATCTTTTTCTGTTTCTTTCTTTTTTTAAATGGAAAGTGGATCTTCAGAGCCTTCTACATGCTGCATGTTTTTCTGTTGAGTTTTTAAAGTTAGACATTACATTCCTGTTTGAGCTTTACATTTTTTTCAAATCTACTTGAACGTCTTTTAAAAGACATAAATAATATTAAATACATATAGAATTTCATCCTAATCTGATATTTCCAACATCTGAAGGCTCATGATTTGCTGCTTTGGTTTTTTACTCTGTTAAACATTTTATTCTATTAAAACAAGCTGTACGAAAAACAGTGCTTAATTATTTCGATTTATTGCGATAATTATATATTCATTTTTATAAAATTTTGGTTTCAATATATTTCTTATTACGTGAAATTTTTGAAACTTGATTTTTAAATTGGATTCTTCTTGAATGCATTGTTTACTGCTTCCAGAAATCTGGGGGGAGAATTCAACTCAGAGTCACTTCAAAGTAAATTTTCCAGTTGGGGATTCCGTATCAGAGTGTCAGAAATCTGTCTCCAGACTCACTCAAAGGCAGGCTACATACAAGAGCTCTCAAAGGAGAGTTATTTTTTGTTCAGCTCTGCTTAGAAGCAAGCAGAGATGGGTCAAGCTGTCCAAAAGCATTCTGAATCAGATTTTAACCTACTTTGAATGATGATGATCCTGTTTTTCTCTGAGTTTCTCTTCCCAGCCATTCTTGTAGCATTATCATTACTTCTTACCCCAAGACTTTACCCCTGTCATACATGGCAGTCCCTGATATCAGGCTGGCTCAACCTCAGGCACTGGAGCCATTTGGTGAATGAACCAGTGAATAAAAGACCTCTTCTGCATTTCTCCCTCTCTTTCAGCTTCTTCGCCTTTAAAACAAACAACCATAAGTAGTTTTTCTTTTCTTTTTTTTTTTTGTTATTGTTGTTGTTTTTTAAAGGAATGTTTGCGATGGTTCAGGGGCTGAATCCTTGCCTTGTAAATGCAGTGGTCCCATGTCAGCACTGGATCATATCCTGGCTGCTTCAATGCCCATCCTGCACCCTGCCTGTGGCCCTAGAAGGCAGCGGAAGACTGCCCAAAGCCTTGGGACCCTGTACCCAGGGGGAGACCCAGAAAAATCTCTTTGTTCCTGGCATCACATTGGCTCAGCTCCAGCTGTTGCAGCCACTTGGGGTGTTAACCAGTGGACAGAGGATCTTTGTATCTCCTTCTCGCTGTAAATCTGTCTTTCCAATAAAATAAATAAATCTTTAAAAAAAAAAAAGAATGTACCTGGTATAGTATTTTATCCTGATAACTAATAAAATACTAAAAATATTACGAGAGAAACCCATGTTAAATTTTGAGAAATCCTTGTTAAATTTTGTGTAAGATTAATAATATTGACCTGGCAAATTAAGGTTATTCATTTTTACCAGAATCTCTTAGAGTGTTTCTATATCTGGTGTAAATATTTTCCTGGAATATGAAGACTTTTGAAGGAGAAACCCTGCTAGGAATGCCTAATGGAGACTGATGGAACTTAGATTGGCAGTATCCACTGCAATGCAATCACATAAATTAAGAAGACATCTGAATTATATAATTTCAAAGCTAATAAGCATCTACATTACCCTCAGCTGAAAACTACACAATTAGTTAACCTCAGCGCCTCTGCTCACACATTTTACATTCTGCCAGTTTTTGGTGTCTTATTACAGTTTCCATTGCAGTTATTACTTAGAGTACCAAAAAATAGTTATTCTTATTTATCACCTAGTTACATGCACATAAGAACAGAGATTGTCATTCTGTGTAAGTAACAGCAGAGGCTGGCATTGTGGCATAGTACATTAAGCCTTCACCTGTGACACTGGCACCCCACACATGCATTGCTTCAAAATCTGGATGTTGCACCTCCAACCCAGCTCCTTCTTCACAGTCTGAGAAAGCAGCAGAAGATAGCCCAAGTACCCACATGGGAGACCCAGACATCCACTTGGGCCCCTGTATCCACATGGGAGACCTGGGAGAAGCCCCTGCTTCTAGCTTCCACCTCGTTAAGCCCTTGTTGTAGTGACCATTTGAGAAGTCAAATGTGGATGGAAGAGTCTCTCTCTTTCTCTGTAACTCTATCTTTCAAATGAATTTTAAAAAATAAATTTCGGGTCCAGCGTGGTGGCCTAGTGGCTAAAGTCTTTGCCTTGAATGGGTCAGGATCCCATACGGGCACCTGTTCAATCCCAGCAGCACAGCTTTCTATCCAGTGGTCTGGGAAAGCAGCTGAGGAAGGCCCAAAGCCTTGGGATCCTGCAGCCACACGTGGGAGACTCAGAAGCTCCTGGCTTTAGCCTACGGATCAGCGCGGCTCTGGCCGTTGTGGTCACTTGGGGAGTGAATCATTAGATGGAAGATCTTTCTATCTCTCCTCCATTCTGCATATCTGAGTTTGCAATAAAAATAAATGAATCTTTAAAAAAAAATCTCAAAAAAATAGGGAACAACAATAATATAGAAAATAAGAAAGATAAAAGTGAAGTAATTTACTCATGGTCAAATAAGCAATCAGTTGATCATACAGATATTCCTACAGCTCTATCACACAATTTCCAGTTTTCAGTGTTGAAATTTATATGTTTATGTTTTTCATGTGGGGAGATTTTTTCCCTCACAATGATAAGAGCTGCACAACTTCCAGAATGTCAAGGTCTTACTGAAAGATTAAAAAGAAAATTAAAAGAAAAACTCGCGGCTCACCGAGAACAGCTGTAGCAGATCATTAACTCCCCACAGACTTTGCTGAAGGCATCTTGATCTTTTCAAATCATATTTTAGGGAACAAGATATCAAACATCAATATGGAGTGATCAAAGAACCCCCTCAGCTTTCCTGGCTGTGGGCCCCCTTGCTCTCCAGGAGAGTGAATGACAGCTTCAGCCCGGCAAACACTAGGCAGGTAGACAGCAGGAAGAAACTACGTGTAACTGAAAAATACATGAGTCTCAGGATGCACTTGACCTGGCCCAGCTACCCAGGGGGCATAGCTCTTAAACACCTGTCATCTTGCTGGCCCATTGGAGGAAAGCGCAAGCCAACATCCGGAATGCTTTCCTTAGTCTCTCTATACGGATAATGTGATCAAATTGAAGAGAATTAAGATATGCATTACGTCATCTCAGTAGGACAAGTGACACATTTATTGACCTCAGCAAGGTCACTGTGTGAGACATCAGTGCGTGAAGAGAGCCAAGCAGCTTAGCTTTCGATCTTTAAAACAAATGACGGGAAACATGACAAAAATGCTATGTCTGTTTTGTACCTTTTGTTTTCTTTTGGGGATAGAATATAGTAATATTTCCCTCTCTCAGTGAGTTTAGAAATAATGAAATTAGCTGCTGGGAACTCTGTGCGCATGTTCTTTAACTCTAGTGCAGAACACTATTCGTCATAATAGCACACTACGTTGCCTAGTTACTATTGAAACCTAGTGTTGATAAGGTGTGTATCTAAATTGATTTATGTTCTAAATTCTCAAAACTATTATCCTGTTAAATTTCTCCTTTAAAATAATAATTTTAAAAAGGAATAGCATATGTAACCTCCAAGCAAAGCTCTCCTGAGACAAATGATCAGTTAATATCTAATGACTGAATTAATTCTTTTTATGTATATATGAGTTTTATAATTTAGTTGGACAGTACCTTAATCCGAGTCTAAGTCTGTCTCTGTTGCAATTTTTAATTATTTTTTTAAAAAAATGGATACTTCCCTTGTACACCAGAAATGATCATTAGATAATCTTAATTGTCACTGATAATGTACATTAAAAATAAGCCATACAATATGATACTGTGCCTGTTAACTCTTATTTTTAAAAATGCAGTGTTCAATGTACCATCACTGCATTTCACATGTTCTAGGTCAGATAATAAAGCAAAAACAGAATATCACAGCACTAGAATGTCAACATACAAATTTATATCAAAAGAAGGCGAGTGCATTCCTAAGCAAAAACTTGTTAACCATTTCTAAAAAATATTGTTCACGGGCCCGGCGCGGTGGCGCAAGTGGTTAAAGGTCCTCGCCTTGCACGCCCAGGATCCCATATGGGCGCAGGTTCTATTCTCGGCAGCCCCGCTTCCCTTCCAGCTCCCTGCCTGTGGCCTGGGAAAGCAGTCGAGGACGGCCCAAAGCTTTGGGAACCTGCACCCGCGTGGGAGACCCGGAAGAGGCTCCTGGCTTCGGATCGGCGTAGTGTCGACCCGTTGCGCTCACTTGGGGAGTGAATCATCGGATGGAAGATCTTCCTCTCTGTCTCTCCTCTTTGTACATCCGCCTTTCCAATAACAAAATAATAAAAATAAATCTTTAAAAAAATATTGTTCACATTATTAGATGAATATTTAGAAAAATAGTTACACTATTTAAATATATATTTAAATGATTACCCATATAACACAATAAATCAGAGACTATAAATCAAGTGTTTTAAAATGTATTTGGAAAAGTTTCTTTGAAGACCTTGTCTGACCACAGAATTGTCACTGGCCTGGAGGACAATGCTTCCGTTAGTGATACAGCGCTTTCATTAGCCTAAGTTATTAAAACAAAACAAAAATGTTGCATCTTATGTGAATTTGGTAAAAGCAGAAGACTTCTAAATTCTCTAGCCTATTTTTATATAAGTAGAATATTTAATTCAAGTGATTTGTTATTCCTGCAAAACAAACTAGTCAAATTAGAAACAAACTTGTTACTTTAAAATTAAAATAACTACTAAATTTAATTAATTAGCATGTGGGAACGTAGAGGAACTCTAGAAAATCTTTATAGATGAGGATCCTGAAGTTAATCATTTTGTTTAAACTTGTGTGACTAATTCAGTTGTATGAATTTAACCTAATGGGTAGCAGAGATCCAAATACTTGACATCTTCCCATTCAGGACTTCCAGAAAATATAGAGTGCTGATTGCTATTTAATCTCAGGAGACACAGAATAGTAAAACTCTCAATCAGGTATTCAACAAGCTTAGATGATAATAGGTTGAGGGACATCAAAATTTAAATTTATAATATATTACCGTCAAATCAATAACATTAAACTCTATACCTCCATTAAAATAAGTCGTTCTTTCATTATGTGGAAAATGACTTGGGATCTAATATTGCTTTTTTCTAAAAATTTATTTATTTTTACTGCAAAATCAGATGTACAAAGAGGAAGAGAGATAGAGAAGATCTTCCGTGCGATGATTCACTCCCCAAATGACCACAATGGCTGGAGCTACGCTGATCCGAAGCCAGGAGCCAGGAACCTCCTTCAGGTCTTCCATGTGGGAGCAGGGTTCCAAGGCTTTGGGCTGTCCTCGACTGCTTTCCCAGATGGATGGAAAGCTGCGCTGCTGGGATTGATCAGGTGCCCATATGGGATCCTGACCAATTCAAGGTGAGGACTTCAACTGCTAGGCTACCATGTCAGGCCCTTAAAACTGCTTTCTTTATGAAATGAATGAAATAGGTAATGTATATGATGAATGGCATTTTTGTTATAAGATTGGGTAGAGCACAGTGGAATAGTTGAGCACTACACTGATGGCCGACAGTTTGGCACTTGGTCCAATTCCGGTTATTCCACTTCCAATCCTGCTCCTTATCAATGCAACTGGGGAAGCAGTGGATGGTGGTCTAAGTGTTTGAGCCTCTGCTGCCAATTGTAAGACCTTGTTAAAGTTCCTGTTTCCTGGATTTGATTTAGCCCATCTCTTTCCATTTTGGCCATTTGAGGAGTGAAACTATTGAAAAACTTTCCCACCCTGTAACTTTGCCTTTCAAATAAATAAATATATCTTTTAAAAAGAATGCAAAGTAGTAGAGAAGGATTAAAGTCTACTACTTTCAAGTATACTAACAAGAATTATTTCCATGGCAAAAACTCCCCTCAAATTATCTGAGAAGAAAGATATAGCTTCAAATTAAAAGGAAGAAACACACACACACACACACACACACACACCCTCAAATCCCCAGGGCAGGAATTACATACACAGCACTGCCTTAAAAGTTCTTTCTCATTTTATTTTTCCTAACCTTCATTCTGCACAAAGCTTCATTCATTATATTTTTAATAAAACCTGGTTTCCAGCAACTTCACCAATATTTCCTCTCAGTTTAGCATGCCCCACCTCCGTTGCAAAAGCCTTCTTATTCTGGGTTCCATAGATCAATACTAAGGACTGGAAATCAGAACAGCTTGTGGGAACTCGTGCAGTAAGAAACAGGGAAGTCCCGTGACACAGGAATGCTTGAGACATTCACAAGAACTACATGCAAGGGAAAGCAAACCTCATACTGAAAAAAAGAACATTCGATACCAAAATAATACTATGTTTTAACAATTCATAAGCATTGGACTGGTAACCACAAATGTGTAAATTCCTTCCTTCCTTCTATTCTTTCATTCCTTCTCTTTCAAGTTAGTGTAATTATTTATATTTTATTGGAAAGGCAGAGAGATAGAAAGGAACAGATTTATTCCCTGGTTCTCTCCTCAATTCTCTAAAATAGCCGGGGCTGGGCCAGGTTAAAGCTGGGAGGTGTTACTCAATCTGAGTCTGCCCCACGGGAAGCAGGGACTCTAGAACTGGGGCAATCTTCTTCAGCCACTTACAGCTTGCTGGAGTTGGAAAAGCAGTCAGAAGTAGAACCGAGTCTCTCCAACCGGAGATGTGGGTAACCCGAGAGGGTCTAATTCTTGTGCCAAATGCCTGGCCCTACCATGGGATTTTCATTCATGGAGTCAGCTAATAGCAAATGAAAAACATGGAGATTGTTTGAAAAAGAATTGCATCTGCCCTGCATCTTCAGGTTTCTTTTTCTTGTCATTATTCTCAAATTTGACAGCATAACAACTATTTACAACACTTGCTTACATGAGGCATTAGAAGTAATTAAAATACTTTAAGTTATGAGGGAGGCATGTATACATTATTTACAAATCTTCTGCCATTTTATACAAAGAATAGGAGTATCTTAATATTTTAGTAGTTGAGTGGGAGTCCGGAACAAGTCATCCAGGCATGTCAAGGCAGGTCACTATGCTCCCAAGTGTATTGTTGATTATGGAATGCTGCATAGTACTCTCTCATGGGTTATTCAATATGGGGATCACATTAGTATTTCTAGTATCGACATGCAAGATATTGGCTTGCAAGTTTAGAAAGACAAAAATGTTGATGTGATACAATATTTACGGAAGCAAAGTGAGATAGGCTTGTGTGAAAGTTCAGTGAAAGTGTAAATTGATAAAAGCTTTTGAAAAAAAAATTAGACGAGGTGTGAAAAGCTTCAGACATCCCCCACTTTCAGATCATTTCCATTTCTAAAAGCAAATTTTGTGGTCAGGATTTGGCAGGATAGTTAAGCTGTTCCATGGCATCCTGGCATACAGTCCAATCTCTGCTTCAAATTCTTGCTTGCAACTAAGAGCTGTTGGAGTTAGCAGGGGTTAACTCAAGTACACTGATTTTTGCCAGCCATGTGGCAGACCAGGATAGGATGTCTAATAATTGGCTAACCTCAAAAGTTGTTGGTATTTGGGGTGCAACAGCATATGAAAAATTTCTCTGATCCTTCCTTTCAAATCAATCAAAATCAATTAAAGAAATAAAATGGATTGTAATACAATAACATTATGAATACATATGTGCGTGTAAAATTGTATATATTAGAAACAAATGCTGAGCAAAGTTGGTTTAGTTGAATATAATTGTAATAACTAAATATAGTACAAATATAAAGATGTAATATAACTAAAAAATCAAATTTTATCAATAATTATATATACTGCATAAAATTATATATTGCTATACTCAGTTAAATTAACTTATACAGCAGGATAAATATAAAGGTAATGGGCTAGTGTTCTGGCCATATGATTTATCATTAGCTTTTTCATCAGTATCACCATGTATCTGAGGCAGCTACCATTATAAAGAGAAAATATTTGTTTAACAGGTTTTTTTTTTTACTTTTTTTCTTTTTTTTTTTTTTTCTGTTTTAATTTTATGATACAGTTCCATAGGCTTTGAGATTTTCCAGGGCAATTTCATTGAAGTTAGGTGGAACCTCAATGTGATTTTCATTTGTATTTTCCTTGATAGCTAGGGAGCCTGAGTATTTTTTCATGTGCCTATTAGCTATCTGAATTTGTCCTTTCGAAAAATACCTGTTTACTTCCTTCACCCATTTTCTTTACATGTGTTTGTTTTGCTGTCATTGAGTTTCTGAAGCTCCTTGTAAATCCTAAATATTAGTCCCCTATGAGTTGTGTAGTGTATAAAGGTTTTCACTCATTCTGTTGATTGCTTCCTTACTTTGTTGATTATTTTGTTCATTTCCTTTGCTGTGCAAAAGCTTCTTAGTTCGACGTAGTCCCCAAGGACAGAAGGCCACATCACTTTGGTTTCTCATGAATGCAGAGACTGGCAATGGTGAAGCAAGTGTGTAAGGACAAGCCAGATGCCGAGACAAAAGTAGTATCCAAATTCTTTTCTAATAGTCCTTTTACAAGAACTGCTTTTCTGTGGCATAGTCCCATTGATTTAAGAACGTCACTTCAGGCAGGGTTCCTGAACACCATAACAGAATTAACCTTCTATCCTATTTGAATTATTAAATTATGACTTTAAATTTAAATTATGACAAGAGCTTTGTGGGACACTATGCTCAAACCACAGCAAGCAGGAATCTGTTACTTTTTTTTTCTGGAAATATAAGGGTACTTTAAACATTCAATTCAAAAGATGGATAATCTTTGTTACTTAAAAACAAAGTTACTGGCCCTGGCACAATTGCATTGTGTCTAAATCCTCACCTTGCATGCACCAGGATACCACAGGGGTGCCAGTTCGTGTCTGAAGGTGCCCTTTACCATCCAGCTCCCTACCTGTGGCTGGAAAAACAATAGCAGAAGCTCCAAAGCCTTGAGGATCATGTCGCCATATGGGAGACCTGGGAGAAGCTCCTGGATCCTGGATTTGGATCAGCTCAACTGAGGCAGTTGGGGCCACTTGGGACTTGAACCAGTGGACAGAAGATCTTTTTCTCTGTCTCTCCTTCCGTGTAAACCTACGTTTCAACAAAAAATAAATATTTAAAAAAATGTTTAATTAAAGGCAGAAAAGCAGAAGGAGAGAGAGATTTGGAAAGAGTTCTTATCCAGTCATTCACTTATCAAAACCTGAGTTAATTTTCCAGGTGAATGTTTTCCTGGAACTCTGGAATCTCCTGAGAAGCACCAACATCTGGTTTATGGGAAAACCCTGATTCTTGGAACAACAGGAAGCAAGACAGGAGATAGGAATGATCTTGGAGTTTTAGATTTCCCAGGAAGCACAATTACCTTCCAGGCATGCTGCTTACTGTCTACACTGAAGTGATAGGATTGGAATCCTGAGTTTTTGCATTGCAAATCTTCATTGAAGTAATTGGATCAAAATCCTAAACACTGTAAATATTTCACCTGCTTTCTGCTGAATGTCACAAAATAACCCCTCAGTATGTATTTACCCAATATCATATAGCTATTGATTTTCTCAAAGATAATTGCTGTAAAATGCCCATTTACTGTGTTCATGGCAACAAGTGGCCACCCAACTGGACATTAAAATGATTTCACTTGCCTTGGAGTCTTGCAAGATTTCTTTTAACCCCAAGAAAGATAAGATCTGAGCCCAAAGTTGGGATATTGGAACTCAATCAGGGTCTCTCATTGCATGTCATTAACTTAATTATTTGATAGAGAGAAATAACCACTGATTTCCAAGGTTCTGTATTAGCAGAGAGTTAGGGTGGAGGAGGGATCCAAAGGTTGGTCTAGAATTCAGATACCCTGTAACATGTGGAGGTATTACTAGACATCTCCCACCACATGCATTTTTTCTCAATGATACTTTCCTATGGATTTTGTGAAACCGTTTCATATGCTGTATTTGTCATTTTGAAAGCAAGCAATTAACATGATAAGCAATTAAGAATAATGTAAATTTAGTGAGGAATTCTGAAAGTATCTGTATGTAATAGGCATCATTAGAACATATATTTTAAAATTCAGTCTATGAATTTGTCCTCTAAATATTTTTTTCATGAATTGAAATAACGCTCATGGCAATAATGTTTGTCATAGGAAATGTGTGGACAGATTCTGCAGCACTAAGTGACATGTTGAATACATGCAGCTAAAGGGAACACTTGCATGTGAATTTGTAAAGCAATGTTTCAAATAACACCCACAAAAAACTTTATCTAGAATTTTGTAACTATGCTTGCAAATATGCAGGATGCTAAAGGTAAGGTTATCTCATACTCACGATGGCACCCACAAATTCTGAATTTTCCTGTTCCTGGGAAATACATAATCTTATACTTTCCAAGTACTTAGAATTAGCCAGAAACATGAAATCAAGTATGACAAAGAAAGTGTAACTGGGATTGACTTTTGAGCTGGTTTAAAACAAACAAAAAAAAAGACTTATTCTTTTTTTAAAAAAAAAACGTAGTTAAAGACAGAGAAACAGTGAAATAAAAATGTGACTGGGGTTGGTGAAAGCCAACCCAGGAACCCAGGACTCAACCTGTGCTCCTTCCATGAGTTCAGGGTATCTAAGTACTGGATCTGTGCCTTCTCACTCCCAGGGCACACTTGAACAGGAAGCTGAAAGCTGGGTGTGGAGCAGGACACCTACACTAAAATGGGTGTGGGCATCTGAACCTTTTCCTTCATTTCTAGCCTAAATACCTGCTCTGAGAAAGTCTTTGTGCACCATCTCGCTCATCCAATGTTTATCCAACAATCTTTCATTGAAACTGTAGAGCCACAGAGAAGCAGCAACTTGAATGGCTGACTCCCATATAAGGACAACTACTTGACGGTTTCCTGGAAGTACCAACAAAGTTTTCAGAAAAAGAAATAAACCAAATCTTCATTCTGCTAAACCGTTGTGCATTTGAATTTTGTCAGAATGAACCTAGTCTATTCTGACTAAAGATGTAATTCATCTGGGAAACCAAATCTGCTTACTGCTCTAACATGTAAGATCTCAACTGCAAAGTGCCTCAAAGGCAGCAGGAGCCTACTTCCACTCATGGACCATCCCGTGGAGATGCTGGTCTAAGTGTAACGATGGAGAACGGGTCTCTCTCTTCAGATAGTTGTGAAGAAACACTCGTGATCAAATTTGTACTATCTTTTTCTAACGGATTTTAAGATGTCTGTGGATGTTAAAATTGAGCCAGAGCAAGCAAAACAGCAAGAGCAATCCCTTAAGGGAGATTTTTATGGGGGTATCTGGAGGTGATCCATTATTACTTTTACTTATTGGCTAGGAAGCTGTCACAGGGTAATATCTCGGTGCTGTGAGTCTGGAAATGTGATAATTTCGTTATGTGACCAGGAAGAAGAGATAATGAAATTTGTTCAACAGTTAAAAATGATTTTACCACAGGTAAAGGGACGAATTTTCCTGGCACATTCAAATGCTATGGATTACATTAAGATAACGGGAATACATGGCTTTTGAATAAAAGTTATCACAGACACTGCACATGAAAATGTTCATAACACGTGGCTACCATTGTGTAAAGACGAGCACTTTGGACTCTATAATGTTTCTGATGTATTTCTTGCTTAACTTTCTAAGCTTTGGGGAATTAAAGTAAATACAGTGTCATTTAGAAAATGTGACTCTAAATTAAAAAAAAAAAGTTATCCAATGAGCTCTATGAACCTTTCCTAATGATCCCACGTGATCGGTTAAATTATCTTCTCTTTTTATTTTTTTTAAGATTTTTATTTTTATTTTTATAGGAAATTCAGATACATACATAGAGAAGGCGAGACAGAGGAAGATCTTTCATCTGCCGATTCACTTGCCAAGTGGCTGCATCGACCAGAGCTGAGCTGATCTGACGCCAGGAACCCGGAGCCTCCTCTGGGTCTCCTTCATGGATCCAGGGTCCCAAGTCTTTGGGCTATCCTCTACTGCTTTCCTAGACACAGACAGGGAGCTGGATGCAGCGTGCAGAGCAGCCAGTGCACAAAATGGTGCACATATGGGATTCCGGCACATGCAAGGGAGGACTTTAGCCACGAGGCTACCACACCCTGCCTCTCTAATTCTCAATTGTGATGTCTCACCCAGTTTGAGAGACTTCTCAACTATAGTTAAGTGGAGAAGCATATAAAAATGAAGCGCCAGAAAGTTTTCACAGAACAGGATACTGAATCTAACAAGGAAGGAAGAATAAAAACAAGTTATCCAGAAAGTTTGTATATCTTTACACTGAGATCTCAAAGGAATGTAGCAATATCAGATTTAGACTTTTTCTACTTTATTTGTGTTATAGTTTCATTTAGAGATAAAGCACAGGTGTAATTATCTGTTGCATGACAACAGATAATGTTGACATTTATATGTTACAGAAAGGAATTTTAAGTTTATGGGACCAAAGATTTCTGGGGCCCAGCATGATGGCATAGTGGTTAATGTCCTCACCTTGCATGCGCTGGGATCCCATATGGGTGCTGGTTCTAATCCCGGCGGCCCTGCTTCCCATCCAGCTCCCTGCCTGTGGCCTAGGAAAGCGATCTAGGACAGCCCAAAGCTTTGGGACTCTGTACCCATGTGGGAGACCCAAAAGGAAGTTCCTGGCTCCTGGCTTCAGATGGGCTCAGTTCCAGCCATTGCGGCGGCTTGGGGAGTGAATCATCAAATGGAAGATCTTCCTCTCTGTCTCTCCTCTCTGTATATACACCTTTCCAATAAAAATAAAATAAATCTTTAAAAAAATTTCTGATAGAGTTGTAACAGAATCCTGGTGTTAACTGTATGAGTTAGAGGTTTGGCAGACTGTTGAAGAGTAGACTTGGTTGTTGCTTCTTTTCTTAACGCATTAGCCTCTTTCACTGAAGGGCTCCCTGGAACAGTTACAGGCATATGTGGGAAGACAGGATGGTGAAGACTCTCAGCAGTGGATGTGGAAAGCCGTAGACTGTCTGGTATTAAATCTAGGTGTTAATTACCCTGAGTTTCAGGGATGTTACTCTTAAAAATTGTGAGCATCCGGGCCTAGTGCAATAACCTCGTGGCTAAAGTTTTCACCTTGCTCGCACCAGAATCCCTTATGAGCACAGGTTTGAATCCCAGCAGCTTTACTTCCCATCCAGCTCCCTGCTTGTAGCCTGGGAAAGCAGTAGAGGACAGCTCAAAGCCTTCGGACCCTGCATGCATGTGGGAGACCTGGAGGAGGCTCCGGGATCCTGGCTTCAGATTAGCTCAGTACTCTGGCCATTGCGGCTCCTTGGGGAGTGAATTGATAGATGAAGATCTTTCTGTCTCTCCTCCTCCATATATATCTTACCTTGCAATAAAACTAAATCAATCCTTTTAAAAAGTTTCGAGCATTCAATAATTATCAAAATATAAAATATGCAGATAATGAATTTTGAAAGAGGTTTTGTTATGAATTAGCTATGTGCATCAGGAGACATAATTTTTCCACTCAAAACTTTGACTTTCTTACAACCAAAGTCAAGAGAACTTAATGATGATCTACTCTCCAGCTCTAAAACCAAGACTCTACGACCTGGGGAATCATTTTCCCAAACTCTTCAAACATAAGATTTTTTCCTGTATAGCAATTAATCATTTCTTCATCCTTCACTTATCCATCTTTCATCTTTCCTATTACACCACAACAATAGAGCAGGAAAACAACACTTACTCCTGTGTTTTGTGGACATCTTAAAGAGAATAATGAAAACAACTAGCGACAATTTAAACAAGGAATGAGCACATATTCAATTTAAATATGATTAACTTGAATAAACATTTAAGTATAATGTGGTAATTTCTGCATTAGAAATGTGATAAAGTTTTAATCTATGAAAGTGAAGGGAATATTCTAGAATCCTCATAGTTAAAAGGCCATGCTCCATGAAAAAAATATTAGAATAAGGTTTATGTAGCCCCACAAAACTATTCCAACCAAGAACAATAATGGATTAAAAACAACAAAATAGAATGCTCTGAATGAGATAGCTTGGATACCTACATCCTGAGAAATATTCCGAATGCATTTCATGTAAGAGTTACAATTTTCATTTATATTCAGTGCTGAGAAACTTGACCTAACCCTGCTTTGACAGCTTGTCAGAACATCTTGTCAAGGTGGGTATTCCCTCTGGAAAAGTTCAGGCAGCTTGTGTCACCAGTGAGGAAGAAAGGAAAACATGGAAAGCTTGTTTCATCCAATTAGCAAAGAGATATAGGTTGTTTTGTTGTGCAGCTGGGCTGTTGGCAGTGGAGGAAGCTAATTTTATGGTCTAAGATAAATTCAGGAATGTAATAAACACCGTTAACTTTCTGTAAACTAATATATATATATGCGTACATATATATGTATACATATGCATACATATACACATATATGTAGATACACAGGTATATACATATATATATTATTAGTGGTGACGAAAAAAAGTTTCATCGTTGAACAAGTAGGCTGGTTAAGTATTTGTATCAACCCCGTGGAAGTTAGTGTAAATTCACCAACATGGATTTTAATTAGACAGAATATTTGGTTTTATTTCTTTTTCTTTTAGATCTTCCATTGTATGTATTATGCCAAAAACACTAAACTTTGGGCTATGAAAAACTGGCATAAGATATGAAAGTGAATGCTTACAGGCTATGAATGTAAGTTATTTATTTTTTTCTTTGTGCTTTTAGTATCTTATAGAAGGTTAATTTAAAAAATTTATGAAAATTGAATTAAAAGGTAATTGATTTTTGGTCTACATTTTAAAAATACATAGTGTGGGTTAGAAGTGGCTTTGACAAAGAATTTGAGTCATAACTTGATCTGACTTATGATTTAAATGATTTAAATAGCTCCAGTGTGAAGCATGTTATTCAACAGCAGGAGAACAAACAATCCTATCAGATTTTCACACACCAGCAAGGACTTATTAGTGGTTTACTCCAAGATGATAGCATTTGGAAGAACGGCTTCATGTGCATGTATTTATAAACTAATGCCAACAATCACGTTTACTGAGTATAAGAATTAAGAATAAAAGCCTATTCAGAATATCTCACGTTTTACATATGAGAAAAATTATAATGGTGAGGTGGACATAGAAAAGTGAGTTTGAAAGTAGTAAATCAATAATGTGGATTTGTATATGAGGAAGTTTCAGAACATTCATGGAAAATGGAATTTAGATGATCAGTTTATTTTGGCACAAATCTTCTTACGTGTTAACTGTAAAATGTTCAGAAACACAGAAGAAGAGGTCGAATAGTCACATCTGGATATAAGTGTTTTGAGGTGGGCTGATAAAAACAAAGAAAAATAAAATAATATTTGCTATATACCAAAAATATTTTCCATGTATATATTCAGGGACTTTGGTTAGTATTTAATTGTGTGGTGAGAGTACAGGGTTGTACCCAATTTGGACATGCTGGATCTCCTGTATCGTCAGCGTGGAGCAGGTCATAGTCATGAACACCTGTAATTACAGCCTCATCTCACTTTCAAGGTGATGAACACCTAGGGATAAGCCCACAGTATCTACCACTGCGACTCACGTCAGCACAGGTACCACCCAGACCAGCGCAGTTCTCTGTGTGAGTGTAGAACCCTACAACAATTCATCTTGGGCAATGAGGGCATTCTTAAGTTCTGGTATCAAACATTGCATGCCTAGAGACCCAAGCCAGATGCCACACACTATGTTGCACAGATTTCCACGGTCTTTATTTGCAAGGCTAATATCATCACAAGATGCTGATTATCCACTCGGCCCTGCAAGCTTGCACTGCCCACAGAGAGATCTGAGGCATTCACAATGTAATCTACATAAAAGGGCTCTGCCTTGGTAGCTTGTGCCTCAGAGCCTCTATAAAGGCTCCAGATGCTGCCCCATGCAAAGCCATTAGCCCAGACCCAGAGTCAGTGTGCAATGTGAATTTATCCCTTTGATAGAATCAACCAATTGCATGCAGCCATGCTGGGCCATGAACGTGATACAGCTATTTCAACCACCACAGCTGCAAAGACCTTTGCTGATCTTACAATGGCACTGTGTCTCCCAGCTGGTCTGAGGTCCCTGCAAAATGGCACTTCCTCCCTGTTGGTCCACTGTAGAACCCTGTCCTCCTGTTCTGACTTCAGTCTGAATCCAAAGTTGGTGTGGTCTATGACATTCGCTTCAGACAATGTTACCAGTGACTGACTGCAACAGTCTGCTCCGACCTTTCTCTCTGAATCTCCCATCTTCTGCAGCCACATGAATCTTCCTCTTATTACAGTTTCCACACTTCTCAGCGATGTTGTTCTGCTTTCTGTTGCATTCTCACAACAGAAACCCTCAGATGGCTGAATAGTGTAAAGATGCACTAATTTAGCTGGGAAGAGTTAGTGAGGGAGAGGTGGACAGAACACAAGCGCAGGGAACAGGTGAAGAGAAGACATGAGGCAAACATCAAGCCGTAGGAAAACATGACAGTATGCAGGGTGATGATCAAAATCTCCAGCAGAACGGCGGAAAGGGCGGTTATCCTAGCAGTGGGCAACGTTCCCTGACTTTCACATCTGTGGCACTGGATAATCTTATGACAGAAAGTAAGCAAAGAAAGAAGAAAGAGAACGCTGCATGGCAGGAAAGATGATTACAGGCACTAATCACTAGGAAATTGGCTGTTACCACGGTTTTACTGTATCACATATGTCTTTGATATGTTGTCTTGTCAACTTCATTTATTTCCACGACTTTTAAAAATTTACCTTTTGATTTCTTCTGTGACCCACTGTTCATTCAGAAGCATGTTTTTTCGTCTCCAAATGTTTGCATATTTCATGGAGTTTCATGAGTTTTTGATTTCCTGCTCCATTTCCCGGTGACACATGGCAGGAGAACCATAGATCAATATCCCTGATAAAAGTCAATATAAAATTTCTCAACGAAGGAGCAGCTAATCTAATCTGACAACACATCAGAAATATTGTTTAAACAGACCAAGGCGAATTTATTCCTTAGGTTCTGTGACATTTCAACATACATGAATCAGTAATATCAAAATTAAGAATAACACCCACAAACCAATTTCAATAGATGCAGAGAAACCACTTGATAAAACACAACAACTCTTCATGATGAAAAAAGAAAAAAACTTTTTTCACATTGGGCATGGAAGAATCATTCCTCAATGCAATCAAGGTGATATATGAAAAGCCCGAAGTTGACATCATACTGAATAGGGAAAACATGGAGTCATTTACATTAAGGTCTGGAACCAGACAAAGCTGACCACTCTCACTACTGCCTTTTAATACATTCAGGGAACTGTTTTTCAGACATTCCTAGATCTTTTATTTTGCCAGTTATTATGCAAGACAAATAAATCAAATGGATATAAGGGATGAAATCAAAGTATCCCTGTGGCACGATTCTCTATGGAGGGGAACCAAAAATATTATTGGAGCTTATACGAGAGTTTGGTAAAGCTGTGGGATAAAAAATGAACTCACAAAAAACAATTGGTTTTGTACTCACAAAGAATTTGCTTTGATAACAAAGAACTTACCATATCAATTATATTATATTTACAACAATGGCAAAACACCTGGGCCTGTCTGGGTGGCCTAGTGGCTAAAGTCCTCGCCTTGAACGTGCCAGCCTCCCATATGGGCACCAGTCCTAATCCCAGCAGCCCTACTTCCCCTCCAGCTCCCTGCTTGTAGCCCGGGAAAGCAGTCAAGAACAGCCCGGGCCCGGCGCGGTGGCGCAAGTGGTTAAAGGTCCTCGCCTTGCACGCCCGGGATCCCATATGGGCGCCGGTTCTAATCCCGGCAGCCCCGCTTCCCTTCCAGCTCCCTGCCTGTGGCCTGGGAAAGCAGTCGAGGACGGCCCAAAGCTTTGGGAACCTGCACCCACGTGGGAGACCCGGAAGAGGCTCCTGGCTTTGGATCGGCATAGCATCGGCCATTGCGCTCACTTGGGGAGTGAATCATCGGACGGAAGATCTTCCTCTCTGTCTCTCCTCCTCTCTGTATATCTGCCTTTCCAATGAAAAGATAATAAAAATAAATCTTTAAAAAAAAAAAAAAAAAAAAAACAGCCCAAAGCTTTGGGACCCTGTATCCGCGTGGGAGACCCAGAAGAGCCCCTGGCTCCTGGCTTCAGATCAGCACAGCTCTGGCCATTGGGGTCGCTTGGAGAGTGAATCATCTGATGGAAGATCTTTCTCTCTGTTTTTCTTCCTCTATGTATATCTGACCATGCAATAAAAATAAATAAATCTTTTTAAAAACCCCAGCAAAACAGCATTAAATATTTTGTAGTAAATTTACCCAAATTTGGGAGGTATTTCTATGATAAAAAGTGGAAAAAAAAAAAAAAAGAAATTAATGAAAGACACCAAAACATTGAACAATCTGCTGAGTCAGTGAATTCCTACAATCAATGCTATCAAATAGTTCATATCAATAAAAATACCTTCAGATTTAATGTAAACCTAATCATAACACCTATTAAACTCATCTCATATCTAGTAAATATGATGCTTAAATTCACATTTAAAAGCAAATGAACCAAAACTGCTAAAGCAAACTTAAGCAACAAAAACAAGGAATGAAAAGACACCATATAAGATTTCAAGATGCACTATAAGCCAGTGGTAATCGAAACATTCTGGTACTGACACAGAAACAGACATAAAGATGAATGGAATAGAGTAGAAATTAGAAATACCCACACACATCTGTAGCCAACTTGTTTCTGATAAGCAAACTGAAATCAATCCAGGGAGAAAGGACAGTCTTTTCAAGAAGCGGTGCTGGGGAAAGTGTACATACACTTGTGGAAGTAAGAAACAAGATTCCTTCCTTTCACCTTATACAAAAAACATCACCTCTAAATGGATCAAAGATCTAATTCCATGATTGTAAATCATCAAATCACTAATCAGAAATACTCTGCAAGGCACAGGCGTTGCCAAGGACTTCTTGGAAAGACTCCCAAAGCACAAGCAATTAAAGCAAAGCAAAACAAAACAAAACAAAATAGAATCACCTCAGGCTAAGAGGCTTCTACACTACAAGGTGACTGTCAATAAAGTGAAGAGGCAACCAACAAATCGAGAGAAAATATTTGTAAACTACACATTTTATAGAGAATTAATTTCCAGGATTTAAAAAGAATACCAGTAGCTCAACAACATCCTCAAGCAATTCAGTTTGAAATGTTCAATGGTATTTTTCAAAAGGCAAAAATCAAATGGCTTATAAATAAAGAAAAATTTGCTCAGGTTCTCTAACTATCAGTGAAATGCAAATAAAAAGCACAATGACGTTCCACTTAACCCCAATGAAAAGAAATGCTGGGGAGAATTTGGAGAATAAGATCCCCGAAATCGCTGAAGGTGAGAATGTAAGCTAATGCAATCACTTTGAAACACAGTATAGGAATTCCTCAGGTAGGCACTGGAAAATAGATCTACCATATATCCCAGCCATCCTGCTATTCGGAATGTCCCCAAAGAAAATAAACTTTGTACACGAGTTCCCTGCAACCCCTATCCATAGCAACACAATTCACAATAACTAACATTTGGAACCAAGTTGGATGCCTATCAATGATTACATGGATAAAGTAAATGTGGCTTATATAAACTATGCATTTCTACTCATAAAAAATGAACAAAGTCAACAGAATGGATTCAACTACAAACAATTATGCTTAGTGAAATAAGCCACTCCCCAAAAGACAAATATCATATTATCTCTCTGATAGCAACAGCCAATATATAGAAAACCAAACCAAACCAAACCAAACCAAAACTCATGCTCTCTGCAAGTGAGATTAACATACTGGAAATTGATTGCTGCACAAAGCATGCATCTCTAACCATAAGTAATAGTAGTATTTCTATTTAAATTTGGTAGTACATTTAATGCTATGCTATTTTTTTTCCTTTTCCTCTAATTGCAATATCATGAAATGTATTTACTTTGGAAAGTTCAGCTTGCTACCATGCAATAGTTATGTTACTGTAAAAACTGGAATAATAACAAGAGGGGGATAGATGGAGGAAGAAGAGCAGGAAAGGAGAAATATCATGCTTTAACATTTACATTATTGAAAAGGTGAAATCTATATGTTAAATAAATTTAATAAAATGTTATTAATATTAGCTCTAAAAAAATCCTCATGGATTTCTGGGTCATCCTAGTCTTCTGAAGACTAAAAGTGTGAAAACTTACAAAATCCCATTTATGAATGTTATTTTTAATTTCTAATATGTGTTGTATTTAAGAAATGCTTTCCTACTTCTATGTTTCCTGGATAACATTTTCTTTTTAAAATTAAAAAGCATATCTATGAATTTGTGTTTTTTTGTTTGAAAATCAAAGACCAAAACAGAAATAAAAGATCTTTAATTTGCTGATTTGCTATCCAAATGCTGCAAAAGCTTGAGCAGGGATAGGCTGAATTTCAACTTCAGTTCAAATCTGCTGTGTGGATTGCATCGACCAAATATTTGTTTGTATTATCTGCTGCATTATAGGGCATGTCTTAGCAGGAAGCTGGAACAGGTGGTACAGCTTGGCATTGAACCCCGGCATTATGATGGGGGATCCAGATACCCAAAATTGCTGCTATATGGTTATGGCAGACACTTGCTTTTTCTCCTTTTATATTTTTAAAGTAAGTGTCTCTTGATTTTACCTTTTATATTTAAGTGTTTCATCCACTTGAAACAGTGCTGTGTACACTGTGGTTGAGAAGATTACCTTCCAGTACCGACATCAAGTTTGAACAGTGTGATTAAAAAAAAATTCATCAATGAATTGTGTTGGCCTACTGAAAATCAATTTACCACTGATATTTTGTGTTACTGGCAAAGCTTTATGGTTTCTTTCTTCAGGTCAGTGTAGAAAAAGAAAGCTTGGAATCAGTTGCAGATAGAGAAGTTTTACTTGTGAAGTGAACAAATAAACATGAGAAGGATGAATGTATAATCACTTCCTGAAAGAAATATGGAGGCTGGGGTGGCGCCTGCAACTAGAGAAACCAAACACTGGGGTTTCTTGACGTGGTTTGGATTTTTCAGAGTTCCCTGACTCCTCCTTGCAATGTGAGGAAGACCTTCCACATTGTTGGTTTCTTATAATTTTGGAAAGCCATGGAATTTTTTGTATTCTCTAATTGATGGTGTTACTTATGCGGGCACCTGATAAATGGCAAGTTTCCTGACAATGAGCAAAATTCTCACTGAGGTCTTGGGCTTTTAGGAGATAAACCCATAAAAAGATGAGGCAGTGAGATGGTGCCCAAGGGAGAATGACCTCACATGAGCCTGACAATGACATAAGATATTTGGGGGCTTGGACAGTCTCATTTTCTGCTATTTGTAAACACTCCTTTATGCTCCATTGTTCTTTGTCTATTTTAATGCCAGGACTACACTGCCTGGATTACTACAGTGCTACTGTACTTTTTGAAGCCTGGTAGAGTATGTTTAGCATTACTTCATTACATTTAATGTTGCAATATATAATATATTGCTATTCTAGAACCTTTGCACTTTTGTAAATGCTTTAAAATCAAATTGTTAATTTCTAAAGAGCTTTCCATAGGATTTTTATAAAGAGTGTGTGGCATTTAAAGATAAATTTAAAGAGAAAATAATTTTATAATGTTAGTTCTTCTCATCTGGGATGTATGTACATAACTATATTTGTAAGTTTTACTTTTTTGCTGTTACTTTCTTTAAATTGTGTTGTAAACGCTTCACAAATGTTGTGTCAATTCTTACTTTAAGCAGTTTATGAAATGCGAGTGGGTGAATGAATATGAAGTTTCTGAAAATTTTATTTTCCATGTGTTTTCTGTAGCTCTATAAACTTCTTTTGCTATCATTTTTGTGCTAACTGCAAATATCATTAGTTGTAAGAATTTCACACATAACTATATGTTTACTCTTTTAATCTTCATTAAAATTTTTTATTTTCCTCATTTTAAGAGCAGTTATTACATATAAAATTAAACTCATAAGTCTGACAGTTTTCAATATATTCTTATTATTTAGTTATTCTTGATTAGTATCATGTTATAATTTTAAGCACATTTATGAATACATTAAAATTTCAGGGTCAAGACAATTATATTCCTGTAGTGCAATCATTTCCTGCTCTGTTTTTCCTGTTCTCAACCTTTCCTTAAAGGAGAACTATTGAATCAAATCTATTAAAATCAAGCTTAGCCAGCGAGAAATATGTAAAATTTATCTGGGAGACTTTACAGGAAAATACATTACAGTTACTGAGCAGCCCTGCTTTCTAACTTTCTCCTTGCTATGAAATGATCATATCCAAGATAGCATCTTTTTGTATCCTTGGTTTTAGAAGAAAGAAGTCAGAGAACAGGGCTCCATCCACTCTGTAGTGCAAGAGAAATAAATCTTAAAACATAAGAAATAAATCTTTGCTGTCTTAAGTCTAAAATAGGGGGGCCATTTGTTATGATAATATAACGTAGCTTAAATTAGCTGGCAGAGACATGCTGCATAATTTAGCTTTAGCTGACAGATAGTTATATATGAATATGAAACCGAAAATGAGAAGACAGAATTTCTCATTGTGTGTATTAACAGTAACTTGAGCAGCAATAGAAAGAATAAAAGCAATTGGTTTTATTAAATAAATGTTTCTTGTGAAAGAATAGAGTAGACAAAAGCAACAAAAAGTGATGCTAGACAAAATATTCAGACAATAATTCATTACCATGCCCTTCAACACACATATAGGCTTATTGTAGAATATATGTGTAGTAACACACTCAGTGAGATACCAGAGGGCTTCTATTAGTACAAAATATTGCCTGAAAACCAAACAAATCTATGATACTCCATTCCAGAAATTAAGACATTGATTTCTGAAAGAAGTGCTGCAATAATTCTCAGCTGTTCTTCTTTGATATAAGACTGTTTCCAGGAAGAAAAGCCTGTTTCCAGGAAGAAAAACTCATACGGAGTTTTGATAATAAAGCCATAACAACTAGTAAACATACATATTGACCTAAACAAGATAGCTTATTGCTACAAACCACTGAGGTTTGGTGCTGCCTGTCATGCAGCAAAATTTCTTGCTAATGAAAGCATGATAATCCAGAAATGGTTCCTGCCTTAACAAAATACCTTAAGAAAACCTGCTAGAAAAAAATACAGTAGGCTAGTGTTGCAACTTGTTTTGTAGTGATGAAAAACGGCACCAAATATCAGATAGTGGTAAACATTTTGGATGCTGAAGGTTTTAAGAAACTGAAAAGCAAAATAATGTATATGTTTATGAGATTTTGAAAAAGAGGTTTTATAGTTCAAATATATTCTAGAATTTTTGTTTATTAGCTTCAAATAATATAAACATTTTCCTACCATTTGTGCCCAGAAAAGTGTTTGCCTGTTTGCACTAAGGGGTATAATGTAAAAACAAACGAAACAAAATTCTCAAAACTTTACATGTGAGACTTGCAATTCTTCCTGCCATTCCATATATAAGAAAAGTTAAGAGAAATTATTGAAATAATCAGATTTTTTCCACAGGCATAGATTTTAAAGATGATGCAATAATGATTTCCTTTGTTAAGAAATCTCTGTGGATTAACAAGCGCCAGGACATCTACTTAGTTGAACTCAGTAGCTCAAGAAAAATAGATTAAAAGTGCTTTTTTGTAGAAGCTTTCAGTGTGACTAAATACAAGAAGAAAACCAGACTAGCTGTGAAATAATCATTGTTGTCTAAGTTGTCTCCAGTAATAAAATAGAATGAGAAGACTCTTCCATTCCCAAAGAGGTCACGTTCTCCATTACTCTCTCCAGATTTGAACGAGGTTGATGATGGCACAGAAGGAAACTCGCAGAGGACAAAGCAAGAACTCGCAGAGCAATGAACTGTGGTGTCTGTTATCAACGTGCATTACTAACTTCAGGATTAGGAATTTCATAAAATTTTCCTGCAGATATTAAAAATTTCTAGCTTGGCAATTTCTGGGTGATTTCTGCTTGTTTCTCACTTTGAAGAAGACTTTAAAATAGAGGCACTATAATAGGATATTACACAATGACTATGAAAAGGGTTATACATTCTCACCAAATATGGAATGAGGCATTGACATCTCCCATTCACTGACTGGAGGATTGGTTATGTAGTATTACTTTAGTCAAAGCTGTTAGAAGCATCCCAAATTCCTGCCAGACTTCCTGTCTTAGTCCTTTATTTTTAACAATGTATTTCCACATGAGATAACATCTATCATTTGCATCTCAGATTAAGACAACTGTAAGGGCAAATAAAGCACAACCAATAACTATAGTAAAATCACATTAGAACCTCAGGGCATGTATGAGAAAATGAGAAACATTGCTTCATAAAAAGAACACACAAAAAAGATTCTTACTATTAAACCATCACTTTGTCTTTGAATTTCAACAAAAAGATAATTTTAAAGGCTCTCTTATAAGAAACAGAATTTGTGGTATTTCAAATACACATGCATACTATTATAAGATGGATTGCAATGCCTGGTACATAACTGTGTGTAATTTTATATAGCATCCGAAAAATAGAACTACATATCAACTTTATACTTAGTACTATAGGAATGTATATTGGCATTATCATAATGGCAAAATCCACTTCTGGGTATATTATCCAAAGGAATAAAACAAGAATCTCTAAGAAATGTCTGCAGTAGTATATTTACCGTAACATTTTTTTCTACATAATCAAGATATGGAATTAACTCAGTATCCACTGATGGCTGTATAAATAAAGAAAATGTAAACTACAAACACACACATACAAAACAGGATACTATTTACTCTTAAAAATTAAAGAAACACTTGTATTTATGACAACATGATTAAAACAAGTGGATGTTAAGTCAAATTAGCCACATACTGAATGATAAGCACTGTAGTCACACGGTTTTACTTACAAACAGACTCTTAAATAGCTAAAGCAAACCAGAAGTATAACAGCTGCTGCTGTGTAATGGAGGGTGTGGAAGGCAGGATGAATAAATATGGCGACCTAATGCACAGCACACTAATTATGATTTACTATACTCTGTTGTATGCTTGATATTTACTGAAAGATTTGTACTTTTTAAGAAAAGTCATGTTTATTTGAAAGGTAGAGTTAAACACAGAGAGGAGAGGGAGAAACAGAGAGAGATTTACCATATATTGATTTGGTTCCCAAATGCTGACAATGGCCAGAACTGGGCCACACCAAATCCAGGAACCAGAAGCAATTCTTGGTCTCCCATGTGGAAGCAGAGTCCAGGAATTTGGATTGTCTTCCACTCTATCCCAAGTTCATAAGCAAGGAGCTAGATTAGAAATGAGCCAGTTTGGATGTAGATCATGCCGTATGGATGTCAGCTTCTCACAGCTTCCTGACCTGTCATACCCAGTTCCAGCCACAAAAGGGTAGATCTTGAATGTAGCCATTTGTCTGTCACCCTCTTCTCTCCTCCTGTGTCACATGCAAACACTTGTACACTTGTACCTCCCTCCTCTTTTCTCTCTCTCCCCATCCCACACATACACACAAACATAGTAGGTGAGAAATTTTTAATTAGTTTGACTTTGGTAATCATTTCACACGCAAATATGTATGAAAACATTGCTTGCAACACAATGAGTATTTACAAATTTCTATTTGCCAATCATACCTCAATAAAACTGAAAAAACTATTATGTTTGTAAAGTTTTTGTTCTCATCATGCTTTGAAGGCATATTGTTGGAGAAAACTACAATTCAATTTATATTTTTAACTTTCAAAAGGAGTCCTTGGTCATTGATTAAAATGTTATCATCTGTCATAGCAATTCTCCTTTGTATTCTCTTCCATAAATTTATATCATTGGATTGTTATGTCTTTCTTTCTTTTTTAAAGATTTATTTTATTTATTTATTTTTTTTTTTTGCAAAGTTAGATACACAGAAAGGAGGAGAGACAGAGAAGACAATCATCTTCCAATGATTCACTCCCTAAATGATTACAACGGCCAGAATTGAGGCGATTTGAAGTCAGGAGCCAGGAGCTTCTTCTGGATCTCCCACATGGGTCCAAAGGCTTTGGACTGTCCTTGACTGCTTTCCCAGGCCAAAAGCAAGGAGCTGGATAGGAAGCTGGGGTGTCAGGATTAGAACTAGCACCCATATGAGATCCTGGCATTTTTAAGACAATAATTTTAGCCTCAAGGCTACCATGGCAGGCCCTGATGCCCTTCTTTCATAATACTGAGTACTATTGGATTTCTTTTTATATTTTCTTAATGCAATTTCAGTAGGTTTTTGAAGGCAAATTAAGTACATTTCTACATAGGAATTTTGATACATGGGAAGAGCAAAACATTTTAGAACTAATAATACACCTTGTAAATTGTTTAATTTTCAGATAAATTTTAATATCAAATAGGGCAGAACATATTTAATGTTTTTATATAAAACCAGACTATTATGGAAAAAAGATCACCAAATACTAAAGCAGAGATTAACCAAATGAGACTAAGTCTATACTTTCTAAATGGATATTGAAGAGGAGAGAAAATAAGTTATCTAAGAAACTGACAGGATAAAGGTGATAAGGCATTCCCACGCTCCATCACCTACTTCACTTTGAAGAGCTGGGAATTAGTTTTGAAAGTTTTTAAGTTTCTTCCTTGATTTGTGATGTCACCAATATTTTTGAGAGGAAATTTTACCGAATTGTAGACAGTCTTTTGAAACAAAGGAGGAAACTTGACATGACTGCTGAGAGAAAATCTGAAAAGTTCCATAGAAAAATGAGGCAGGGATCATCGGCATTCTTTCAGATGCAGAAATTGATTGCAAAATATGGGTCTAAGAATTTCCATTTCCAGATGTGCTCTATTTCATTTATAATTAAATCAAGTAGCCATTGTTTTCAACTGGACTTTTCAGCTGGTCTATTTGCACATCTTTTTATTCTAATGCTCAATTTCTGTCCAGTTCCTAGGAGCAGACTGTACCCTGTGATGTGAGTCTCAGATCTCACATGCAAACAGTTGTCCTCAAAGAGGAGATAATCACACATTCAATGTAGATAATGTAGGTAATAAGGTGATTTTTACAAGCATCTTTTAAAAGAAGGTATACTGTTTAGGGGGAAAAAAGTACCTTAAGGGTATATCTATCATGTAAAAATAGAAAATGTAATTCATATCAGTTAATTATAGACTAAATATTATTGGTTACTTACTAAATATTTATTACCTAGATGGTATGACCCAGGTAACTGCTTCATTTTCCATTGCTTTTCTAGGTGCATAAGCAGGGAGCTTGGTCAGAAATAGTACAGTGGGATTGGAAATGTATTCCACTGGGATGCTTTGCATAACATGCAATGCTACAATCCCAACCCGTAAATAGATTCCATCAGGGATCAAAATACTTTAAAAGTGTCTGGCATTGTAGCACAGTAAGTAAGCTTCCACTTTCAAGACCAACGTCTTATTTGGGCATCAGTTTTTGTCCTGACCATTCCATTTCCAATTTGGCTCCTTACTAATGGCTTGGGAGAAGCAGCAGAAGATGGCCCACATACTTGGCTCCCTGCCACCTATGTGGAAGATCTGGATGAAGCTCTTGGCTCTAAGCCTAGCTCTAGTCCCTTCAGCCAATGAGAAGTAAACAGGAGATGAAGCTCTCACTCTCTCTCCTTTGGTCTGAAGTCCATCTGCCTTTTCATATAAGTAATGAGATAATCAGCCCAAACTGTAACAATTATATTTTGGAGGACTCTGGTGATCAAAGACTTGAAAAAGATTCAAACAGTATTTTTTCAAATAAAACATATGAATTTCCAAAATTACACATAGTCTTGTAGCATTTCAGCTTTCCCTAATTCTATCTGCTGTAGTTCCACCTAAGCCTTGAAATTCAACAGGATTATAACTATGGTAATTTCATAGCTGGTAATCTAGTAAATAGTAAACAATGAAGAACAGGTTTGAAAATGCCCAAAGCCCCGGAGACGGTTGACTCTACAATTTCTCCAGAAGCTCTCAGGGCCTGGCTTTATTTGCTCGGGCTAGGTGAACGGTCTTCACAAACAACCTGTGGTGAGTTTCTAATATTACAGTTGGCTCAGGTGGTGCCATCAGTTGGGGCTAACACCGATTTAACAGGAAAACTTAAAAGGAAAAAGCTGAGAAATGAAGTGTTCATAGTATGCTTTAAGAATAGCTACCATATTTTTGGAAATGTAGAAAGTCACATGCTGAGTATGGCTGTAATTTTGCTCAGAAAATGCCAAAGAATGTGCTAATCTCTTACTTCACGAGGAAACACAGAAAGCCATAATAGTCAAAACACTAGTGTGAAAACAAATTGGACACTCAGATTTTATGACTTAGAAAGCAATGTTTTTAACTTGCTTTGGAAGTCAGAATTACAGACAGAGACAGAGATTTTCCATCCACAGGTTCACTTGTCCTAGCCACTAAGTGAGATATCAACATTTGGGCTATTGTGGATTTACCCATTTCTCCACAATGATGGCACAATACATTAGGCAAATACATTGCTTTCAACTGTAGACTTTTACACTCAGTGAGATATGCAAATTGCAAAAAGACAAATATCATGTGTTGCCTCTGACATAAGGCAACATTCATGTGAAAGATATAACAGATATATAGTGAACAAATATAAATGTATATTTTCATAAATGAACTATGTGACCATGGGTAGCATAACATGAGGTGAAGTTACCTTGCAGTACTGATTTCTACTCTCATTAAAAAATTAAATGTATTCTAACAGTAAGTAAAAATAAATAAATAAATAAATAAATAAAAATGAGATTTTCTGTCTTTGTCTATACATAAAATGCCATGGTGCCCATGGTTAGCACAATACTGAGCTTGCAAGGGTTGCTGAAAGACTACACTTACAAATACAGTCTTACAAGGGGGAGGTGACAGTGGCGAGTGAAAAGGGAGAGGAACAAGGGGGAATGCATTTATCTGCAAGACTGTATCATTAAAAAATAACAAAAATAATTTTTAAAGAAGTGGTAAAAGCAGGCCACTTAAACTATCTTAAATGAAAAAAAATATTATGGTTCAGAGACATCATCAAGAAAATGAAAATGAAATTCACTGAACTTGAGACAGACCTTTGGTAATCCAGTAATAAAGGACTATATCCAAATTCATGCAGAACTGTTACAACTTCCTACCAGCAGCAGAATATTTAATTTTTCCCAGGAAGGAAAATGCATATATTATAGATGAAAATAGCAAATCACCACCTTAACATCAATGACATGAATTCCAGCCCAAAAGAAACTCATAAAACTTCAAAATAGATATGTAACTGATGTCTCAAGCTTCCATGCTTCAAGGTACTTGAACTTCATGTTTAACACAATATATTTATGAATAATTGGTAGGGTGCACACATGATATAGATTTAATGTTACTGCTTGAGATTGCCACGAGCAATACTGGAGTGCCTGGTTCAAGTCCTGGCTCTTCCACTTCCAATCCATCATCCTGTTTATGCACACCCCTCTATGTGGTTGCTTTACATCCATGCAGGGGTTGATCAGAGATCTGGGTCTTGGTTTGACATAACCTGACCTTGACTACTACTGCAAGGATTTGGAACCTAAGTGTGTAGGTATAAAACATTTTTCTCTTTGAAATAAAGTAAAACTAAAATATTTTAAATGAAGTTACAGTAACAGATATTACATAAGGATATAGATTATTCGAAGGAGGAGTAATACTGTGCTACAGTTAAGATACTATAACTCTCAGAAAGATACTCTGAAATGCCAACATAGGGAACAGTTTAATACTTTGTAGACCAATCAGAACAGATGTAATTTTTAGAATGAGCAGAAAAGGATATTGAGAAATCTTTTTAATCCAGTTTATAGGCTCAATAATTAAAGCAATTTCAAAGAAATTTTAAATAGACCCTAATGGGTCTATTTAATGAATCTTTCACAAATGAAAAGTACATTGGAAAGAAATAATAACAGATTAGACCTTACATAGAAAAAATGAACTTGAAATCATAATAATAGATATAAAAACATAAAACACCCAAAATGAAACATTTTGGGAGAGGATAATAAGAAATAAGGAGACTTTAATAAAATTCTGAATAACTTCAGTTAATTCAATGATTGTTAAGTTTGGGCCACTGAGAGAAAGAGAGACGGGGGAGGAAGAAAGATATATACATGGTAATAGACAATTATTTTTAAAATTTGGTAGAAATAATGAGCACACAGAAGTAAGACACTCAACAAACCACATGGGGAACATATATTATTATAAGTGCTCAAGTATAATATAAAGAGAAATATATTACTGATATTCAAATAGTTAAAAACTTATTTGAAATAAATGAACAATAACAATGAAAACATCACTGTCCTTTATAATACTGGGAAAAAACTAACAATCTAAAAAAAACCCTTATAATATAAAATTCTATAACTAGAAAAAGTTTAAAAGAAGAAATTGAAAAAACATTTTTGTATATTTAGATTTTATCACCATCAAATCTATCCTAAAAGAAATAATAGAGCACTTTGATGAAAGGAAAATCATTGATAATTTCCATTGGTTTAGTTTCCAATAGTATTTTATTTCTCCTATACATTCTGCTAGTTAGATAAGTAATTCTATTTTACAAATATTTCAAAAATGCTTTGCATTTGTGCTTCTATGTATTTTTGCTGTTAAAACTTCTTATCTTTCCACTTACTCCAAATGTATTCCCTTTGACCTGTTATACACCATGGTTATAATGGCTATTTAAAACCTTTGTCTTAGGGGTAGGACTTGATGTGGAAGCTAAGATGTTTCTTATAACATTATGGATATCACACACCTTGGTTTGCACCCCAACTCTTCTTCTGATTCTGACTTCCTGCTAGAATGCATCCTTGGAATCGGATCACTGCTCAAGTAAAGGCAATTGTGTGACCCAAGTGGAAGACCTGCACTGACTTACAATATCCTGGTACTAGCCTTACCCAGCCCCGGTTACTGCAAATATTTGAGGAATCAACCAGAAGATCTCTCTCTTTCTCACTAAATAATGACAATTAAAATTATCATTTGAGTCAACTGTTTTTCAGTACTTACTGATGGATTTTTGCTTTGATAATATATCACATTTCACTCACTTTTTTGCTGAATAATATCGTTATGTATAGTGAGCGTAGGGAAGATGTGGCTGTCATTCTCTGAGTTCTATTGAAAATGATTCCATTTTTGTCAGTTACTGTTGTGGCATAAATATCAACTCAATTTAGAAAAATAAATGCTTCAATCATTAGAAGTGTTCTGTTCACCTGATCCAAAGGTTAGGTCAAGAATTACAAGTATTCATACTGCTAAGGGATTTCCTTTTCCAAGTCTCTTTATGCTTGCATTCCCTTTTACCATTCGAGCTCCTTTTCCTGGTTCCTTAGGCTAGGGATTTATCAAGTTTCTTCCCTTCATCTAGAGTAGACCTATATTAATCTTCCACAACTCTAATTAAGTTTGTATTTTTCTGAGAATTCTTAAGTGTGTGGAGAAGGAAGAATGGAATCGGAGTGTTAATAAACATTTTGATTGAAGTAGTTATGGGTTTGCCCGTGCGGTACAGTGGTTAAGGACATGACTGTGATGCTGTCGTCATGTGTGTGCTGGCTGAAGACCTGGCTGCTTTGTATCTGACCCAACTGCCTGACAAACAAAAAGAGCAGAGGATGGCACAAGGACTAGGGGGTCTCCCTTCCTACAAGGGAGACGGAGCAAATTTCCAAGTACTGTGCTGTGGCCTTGCCCAGTGCTGGCAGTTGTAACCATTTGGGGAATGAGCCAGAGGACACAAGATTTTCCTGCCTCTCCTTCTGTCTCTGTAACTCTAACTTGCAAACAAATACACAAGATTAAAACAGAAGAAGAAAAAAGGTAAGAAAATGTCTGTGAACACAAATGACTTAAAAAAGAAACAACCTTTATTTTCTTGATGCACTCAGACTTATTACAGAATGATGAAACAACATTTTCAGGACGATTGTTGAGAGCCAAAGGATGACGAAGGATTTTGGTTTACTAAAATAGGAAAAGAATAAAGTGGTATGGAACAACTAAGTGTCTACACATATATTTTTATAAGCAGAATATTTGATAAGTTGCACACCAGGGGACATCTTACACCAGGATAAAAACAAAAATCAATAAGGTTATGGTAAAAAGTCAATACAGAAGGTCATAATTCAGAAAAATTTCAGTAGTGGTGAAAAGCACAAGGAAATATATTGACTCATAAACCCTTATACATCTAATGTTTTAAAGCCTTACTACAAATGTAACTAAATTTTTATTGCGCTCCCTAAGATGAAAATTAATAGATTATGACGGTTCACACAATACAAAATATAAAGTTAAAATAAGAGGCAGACATGTGGCATTCAATTTTTAAAGTTTTTAAAATGATTTATTTATTTTTATTGGGAAATCAGATATACAGAGAGGAAGAGAGACAGAGAGAAAGATGTTCTGTTGGATGATTCACTCCCCAAGCGGACGCAACGGCTGGAGCTGAGCCAATCCCAAGCCAGGAGGCTCTTTCAGGTCTCCCACATGGGTAAAGGGTCCCAAAGTTTTGGGCGAGCCTCCACTGCTTTCCCAAGCCACCAGCAAGGAGCTGGATGGGAAGTGGGGCTACCAGGATTAGAACCAGCGCCAACATGGGATCCCAGGTGTGCAAGGCGAGGACTTTAACCACTACACTATCGTACCGGGCACTAAAATCTTTCAAATGCTCCTATTCCATATTGGAATGACAGGGTCCAAGCCTCAGTATGAGCTCCTGATTCTAGTTTTTCCTGTAAACACAGACATTGGTGCTGGAACTCATGACTCAAATATTTGTGTCCTTGCCATATACAGGGAGACCTGGGCTGATTTTCTGAATCTCTGCTTTAGCCTGGGTCAGTTCCAATCCTTTTGAGCACTGGGAGAGTCGGCCAGCATGTGGAAGCTCACACTTTCTCTCTATCTTTCCCATCTTGCCTCTTGAACAAACCAACACACAGTCTCTCAATTCATTTACATATTATATAATAAAATTCAATCAATAAGCTGTGTATCAGAAAAATGTGTATTCGCATTATATAAGCCAGCTTGATGTGTATAATTTAACTGCAAGGTGTTGCCTATAAGCAATATCTATAAGCAATGTATATTTGTATCATTTATGATAATAAGTAACAATTCTGTTATGTATGGGAAATTAGGCATGCAACTCAAGTATTGAATGCTATTTTTGGAAAATATACATGTAAGCTTAGTATTTAAAATGTGAAGAGAACACACACTTACTTCAACACTGATTATTCACCTAAACCTGGGATATACTCAAGGTCCTGAGTGTGTGTGCTAATCACAAATATGATGATTACCATATTAAATATGAAGGAGAAAGAGATGGAAGCACCTAGTCAGTTCAGGCAAACCCCCAAAATTGAAATTCAAAGGACCTCAGGCTTTGACTTGCAGGCAATGATTTGTAATTAGACAGCTGCTCACACAATCTATGTAATCCATTGGTGGTTAAGGAGCAGCAGTATTCTATTTAATGCTGTTAATCACTCCCTGAAGTAGATGCTGCCTAGTTCAGCTGAGCTAGCTCAAAAAGGGTTTATTGATTGGCAGAGTAGGAAGAAAAGTTCATAACTCACACATATTTGCTAAAATACCATTAAAAGCATATAAGAGGATTAAAAGTAAAAATAAAGTCCCAACAAGCAAACATTTCAGGATAGTGGTTACACACAAGGGTTTAAAAATGGGTTAGAATCAGGAAATCCAAAGCATGCAGGCAGCAAAAAAGAGCAAGACAGAATAGGTTAAGGACAGATTCAAATGGCCAAGGTTGGATCAATCAATGAGAAGCAGAGGGGAAATAGGAGAGAAAGCAGGCCTGTAGCAGAGGGATGCATGAAGAACCATGAAACTGGAAAGCAACAGTGACAGTCAAGTGCCATTGCAGCCACATATTCCCCAGCAGCAAGTAGAGCTCTACTGGTCATCGGGCATGAGGCAAAGTTCACTGGGAACACAGGAAGTGAATTGCGGGACCAGCAAACTTTTCAAATCCGATGAAGTGCAGAAGCAGAGTGGCAAAACCCTTTCAGATGGGTGTGGGACAGGGTGGATTTCATCACCCAGAAAACAATCAATGCCACACGAGGTGCCATTTTGTCTTTTGGGACAAAGCACCCAACAGGCACTCAGCAGTGAACTATACATGCTCTAAGCCAGGGAACTCACTTCTGGCTCAAGACATTGCAGTTAACAACTGGGAAAATAATCCAAAGTTGGCATCCCAAAGATTTCATGTAAAATAGGACCAGATTTTCCCCAGGCCTAACTGCCATCAAGATCTGGCAAGAAGAAAGAAAATACAATCTATGAGACAGGCTCTGAGGACAGCCTTGTAATCCAGTTTCCAGTCACAGGTAGTACCTCCCTAATCCCTGGTACTGCTAGAATCATGAGCAAGAGAAATGCTGAGCAAACAGTGCAGTCACAACACAAGAGGGATAGAGGACATCCCAGGAACCCTGGATGGAAAGGTCATGGCAGAAGTGTAATGTTGTAGCTCAGGACTGAATCTTCTGGAGGGAGTGGAACAAGTGATGCCAACAGGAAGCTGGGCAATAAAAGAGATCATTAATATGTGTTGTAGACCTTTGAATGATACAGCTTAAAAATTGAAACTGAGAGCCCATCACAGTGGTCTAGCAGATACAGGCCTTGCCTTGAACATGCAGGGATCCCATATGGGCGCCAGTTCTAATCCTGGCAGCTCCACTTCCCATCCAGCTTCCTGCGTGTGGCTTGGGAAAGTAATCAAGGAAAGTAATCATGGCCCAAAGCCTTGGGACCCTGCACCCTCATGGGAAAAATAGAGGAAGTTCCTGGATCCTGGCTTCAGATCGGCATAGCACCAGCCATTGTGGTCACTTGGGAGTGAAACATCGGACGGAAGATTTTCCTCTCTGTCTCTCTTCCTCTCTGTATATCTGACTTTCCAATAAAAATAAATAAACCTTTTACAAAAAACTGAAGCTGAGAAGAAAATTCCACTAAGCAGAGCTTAAATGGCCAAGCACAAAAGAATCACAGGCAAGATGGGCTTACTGTTGCCTCTCCTCAAAGAAACAAAAGATTATTTTAAGCTCAGAACTTGATAATGAAGACACTAATGAATTGCTAGATAAAGAGTTAGGGAAAAAATTATAAAATACATTCAAAAAATCAGAAACACATTCAGTAGTTCAAGGAAATTAAGGAATATGTTAAACATGAACTAACAATATTGAAATATATCAAATTGAACTATTAGAAATAAAGAATTCAGGATAACAAACTAAAACTGCAAGGAAAAGTCTAAATGACAGAATGAGTAAGCAGAAAAAAAGAATTTCAGAACTGGAAGGCATCTGCAATAACACTGAAAAGGGATCCTGAAAGAGGAAATGAGTAAAGCACACAAAATAGTGATACCATGAAAAGGGGAAAACAGTAAAGAATGCCCCCAAGGCCTTGGGACCCTGCACCCCTGTGGGAAACCCAGAAGAAGATCTTGCCTCTTCCAATCAGCTCAGCTCCAGCCACTATGTCCACTGGGGAGTGAAATCAGCAGACAGAGGTCTTTCCCTCTGTACCTCATTTTCTTTGCAAATCTGCCTTTCCAATAGAAATAAAAAAGTCTTTAACAAATCCGTAAAAATAAATAAATATGTATCTTTAAAATGTGGTTCATATTCTTAATTATTTCAGTTGAGTGTTCTTTACATGTTTCTAAGCAATATAGATTGCAATACAATAATGGATCACGTCATGAGCTTAAGATGTCATGAATAATACTTTCAAAACAGAATTCACTAGAGTCAGAATTAAATAGAAAATATCGAGTATGTTTCACATAATGGTGCTTTGGTTCATATGAAAATTTATTTAATTTTTCCTTTAGCTTCTGTATTTTTACCCCCCTTATTCACCTTGTTGCCCAGAATTTACTGTGTTTTTATTATGTTTTGTAACAAACAATTTTAAAAACACATTAAGATTTGTAATCTTTGAGCATAATATATATTAGAGGATCCTTATCCGGTCTTTGGCATGATCATATAATAGAAGTATGTAATCATAACCCATATGATCGAGCCAACTTAAATTCTCTGAATTTCTGTGACATCTTGTAGCATTAAAAAATAGTTATATAAACCCAAATGTATTATTTTAGAGATGAAGTTCTCTTTCGGGAAAATAAAATCATCATACTGATAGAATTTGATTTGTGTAACAGTGTTTAAGAAACTGCTGGGAGCATTGGCATGATTACGGATGCAGTTTTTAAGAGAGATGCATCAGACTCACAGGCAAAGACAATTATGAGAATGATTAACCAACATCCCAGAGTGAAATACTGTGCCATCATTTCCCAGCTTCTCGAAAGAAAATTCATTTGTGGATTCCATTCTGGCATCTCTGCCAGTCCTTGCCACTATTCCTGGGCAGAAGCTAGCACAGACTGTTTTAAGGGGACCCAGGATTTCCCCATTTGGAGAGTTGAAGACTCAGATTGCAATGTTTCCTGTGACAAGACTTGCTATGGCTTTCCCTGGAGTGTCATCTATTCTAAGTAGCCACCTACACGCTCATGAATATTTAAGATCAGGTTTTGGCACTGCTGGCTGATCTGTGCCCTACCCTGGGAAACAATGCATAATGGATCACTGCTTCTGCCTCCCTCCTCCTCTCCGCAAACAAACCCAGGATGTCCCTTTGATTTATTTATTTCTAGAATGCATGCCAACAAGAGAAAAGAGGCATTGCAAACTGCAGCGTTCAGCAATTCTCTGGGACTTTACAATCACATTTTATTTATTTTTCCTCACTAAATCCTGGGACATTGACCCAGCCGATTTTCTTTATAGGAAAGGCAGCTTTCTAGACAGTGAGCCTTAAATCTGTGCAAAAGAAAATTTCAACTATGCAATTATATCTCTTATTTCTGATTCCGCCCTTCACTCCCAATGGGGAAGAAAGAAACAGCATTGTTCTCCGATGTTTAATATATTTGTTTTCTGAGCTATAAATTGAGAATATGTCCATGTTGATACGTATAGTACTGGTGATCAAACATAGGGATGTTGTGAGGTTATGGGAAAATATTAACCTTAGCAGCCTTGGCAAGTGATAAACTGTTAACTGAGAGGCCCAGAAGAGTTCTGTAAACCTAAGAAAACAATACAGTTTTTGAGCCCAATTGTCCCATGCACAATGTGGAGAAAATACTACTTCTATGTATAAAGGCTGTTTTTAAAATTGAATTATTTTATTTGAAAGTCTGTCCATACAGAATAAGCATTCAGTAACTATTGGCTCTTACTTAAGAAATGCAAGCATTTAATACAACAATTGGGAACATCCGATACGTTACTGAGTTTTAAACTCTGGGTGACAAAAATGTTTCTATACAGGGCACAGAACCTTTTTACCAGCAATATGAAAGCTCCACTGTTTAAAATGGGAACTTCAAGCCTAAAGGGTAAAATATAGAGCATATTTTTTATGCTTTCATAAAATTGTGAATTTCGATCTCGTAGGTATGACTTCTGTGTTTGATGTGTCTGTGTGTATGCCTGCAGCCATGTGATTTGTAGGTACTTTAGAATGTCTTCAGTGTCTTTCTACCGCTTGTGGAATTTCAGAATTCCCTCCAGGACATTTTGGCTTGGATTTTTGCCAGCAGGCAGAGCATTCTTATCTGAAACTTCCGTATATGTTCAGTTAACAGTGCTGTAGTATTGGCAAACAGGCATAGAGATCAAGTTCAATTTAGCAGTTTGCCTACGGTTACTGAATATTCAGAGGAAACATTAGCTGTGAACTGATCACCCAAAGCACAATATTATCAGTCTTTTTCCTTCTGGTTTACATTGTGTAAGTTTTGAGTTAGGCTTTGTGTATTTTTCTCAAGACTCTATATCTATTGACACGATTTGGGAAAAGGAAAGATGACCCTTGAGCTCTGTTCTAGCTAAATAATCAATTTTGTTCTTTTCTGTTAATCTCCCTGTATCATTATTGACAGTTCCACACTGAAAGACCCAGATATATGATGGAAGACTGGTTCCTCCTGTTTCTCCAAATATGTCAACCATAGACTCAGCACAAAGGTATCAGCTTGGGAAGGGAAGTTGACCCTTTGGCCAGTGTTTACCGTCTACACAGGCTCTATTGTTTTATTGTTTTATTCTATTGTGTCTATTGCTTCCTGTGCTTTTCATCCATGGTTCTCCCTACATTTTCTACTCCAATGTCCACCGGATTAACGGAAAATTCAAAATGGCAATAAGAAACGATCAGTTAGCCAATAACAGGCAGTGTGTGATCATAGCACTCCAGGGGAGGATTCCATCTTACCAAGTTCACTTGGACAAGCAACACATGGGCATAGACAAGGCATCACCATCTAGTCTTTCATTTCTACATATATATCAAACACAGAAAATATCAGAGACAAAGAAAAATTCAAAAGGTACATTTCCTTATTGACTCAAAAATAATTACTGATTTCCTCCGTCTTTGATAATATTCTTTGCATTGGGATAAAATCATAATAGATGGCTATGTATGAATTTCATACTTCAAGTAGAAAAACTATGCAGTTTTTAAATAAGTGATTTTATGTAAATTCTAATGTTTAACACATAAATAGAATTTTTAAAAAGCCTTGTGAATTAGAAACAAAGTATTGAAAGCCGACAGCCATGCTGATAAGTGGAGCAGAGTGCTCTGGGCAGGAGAAATAAGGACAAAAGCTTTGAGATGAGAGTGAACATAGGAAATCAAAGAAACAGTGATGGGAATGTTATAGCTGGAGTGCAGTGACAAATCCAGGACTCTGGCAAGGCTGATGGCAAGTAGGTCAGGGGGGCCAGGAGACTGGAACATTGTAGCATTTGGAAACAGGAGTTGGTTATGTCATTCAGCCAAAGAGTCAATGCTTGCTGACGAACAGGTTCTGCTGGGGGAAAGGCTGGAAATTGATCTCTTACTTACTAGACGAGAGAGCAAAGCTTTCAAAAAGGAAGTGATTCCCCATAAAGCTCTTTAGATCAATGCAAAAGAGATGAAAATGCAGCCAGTTGACTCAGTTCTATTGTTTTTTAAGCCCGATTTTAACTGGGCAAGTTAGACATGGCCAGCATTTTCCCAAATGTACTCTGTGTGCCTACTGGTCCTCATTTGCTGCTCCAGCTCATTGATGAGGGGGCACTTGCGTTTTAGAAGAGGATAAAATAAATGATCCAGTTACTTATTCTGAATTTTTCATAGGTTTCATCATAATATCACTTCCTTTCTTTCAACATTATAGATCACTCTCTGAAAACAAAGCTTTTCCTAATGAAAGTTCAGTTATGTTATTTCAGAGGCATGAAGCTAAAAATACACTACTGCAATGTAGAAAATGCAAGGCTGTTTTAAAATGTCCCATTAAAAACAATTAAGAGGCTATTAGCTCTTGCACCCAAAAATAATGCACCTATTAATCTTTATGGTTAAGTTCTGACAGGTGAAAAAAACTGAAACCACAAGGATGGTTGTCTGAAATCTCTGGGAATTTAAGTATTTCTATCACACTTTTTAATACAAATTCTGGAGAATAATTTTTATTTTCATTTTTTTTTAAGATTTTCTGTCCATTGATTCACTCCTCCAGCAGCTGCAACTGCTGGAGCTGACCTGAAGCCAGGAGCATGGAGCCTCTTCCAAATCTTCCACACGAGTGCAGGGTCCCAAGGTCTTGGGCCATCCTCGACTGCTTTCCCAGGCCATAAGCAGGGAGCTGGACGAGAAGCAGGGCTGCTGGGATTAGAAAAGGTAGCCCTGTGATCCCTGTGCTTGTAAGGCGAGGACTTTAACTGCTAGGCTACCGTGCTGGGTCCTTATTTTGATTTACTTTTGCCTGAATATTTTAGAATCATGAAAGGATAGGAAGTAGCTTGGAGCTTTAGCTCACTGTAGAAGTCAAAGTTGATAAGGCTTAACTTAGCCTTATCAACTTTGATAATCTCATTTCAGAAATGAATAAAATAATAATTACAATGAAGGGCTGCTCGTGCTTTATTTAACAAGCTGATGATATATGCATATACACATCAGAATACTTTTCACATGGCTCATTTCCAAGTTTCCGCCCCTTTCCTTATAAAGACTTCATTTTCTGTCTTAGTAAAGCAAAAGATGCTTGAGGACCTTCCATGAGACCACATGCTGCTAAAATGTAGATGCTAGTTGTTTTGCAGATGAAATATTATTGGACAAAATATAAAGGATATCAGGATATTTCTGTGAAAAATAATGGAAAGAACACATGATACTGGACCCTACGACCATTCACCGTTATTGGTGATAATTGTAGCCCTTGGGGCCCCATCTCTGCTAGTGCTTCTACTGCTCCAGAGCTGCATATGGTTGTTGCTCTACAATGACAGTACTGAATTGTCACACATTAGTTTGTTCATAAGTTTGCAATGAGAATTTTCTTTTTAAAAGATTTTCAAATCAATAACCTTTGAGTAAAAAAAAATAATGGACATATTTGACATACTATCAGCTCATCAAGATGCAAAGTGTATGCACTCAAGTGAACATAGCCTTCCAATTTTAAAATTACCATTGGACATTACAAGTCAGATGGGGAAATTTGAATCAAGTTTTGTTTTGTTTATAATAATTGCCTGCCACACCTCCCCTTTTCAGATGCTGTTTTAAAAGGGAGAAATGTGTAACTCCACAGAGGAAAAATATGGTAATAAAACCAGCACTATATAGTTTGGAGAATTTTCTACAAGCTAATAGCTCATAAAACCTTTATAAAATTTTCCAAATATATGATTATTTTATTTCATCACTCTGTATGATCATCGGCAAAGAGGATCTCATATCTATTGCATGTGTGAAGAAACTTATCCAGAGACTGATGAGCTGAGTTTACATAAATAAGTGAAGAAGCTGAGACTTTTAACTGAAAATCGTTTGCCTGATCAACCTGCTGTATCATAGCATTCTTATTTCATGTATTCATCTATATTTTCAGCTTTTGTACCTAAGCCCAACAGAATTCTAGCATACTAGATCTCTGTTCTCAAGTCAGTGATCAATCTAAAATAGTGCAATTAAGATAGAAACAGAGAAACTGGCATGATGGCTCAATTAGCTAGTCCTCCAACTGCAAGCACTGGCTTTCCATACAGACTCCCATTCATACCATTCATATCCATTGGCCATTTCTGACCTATGGCCCTGCACCCATGTGGGAGACGTGGTTCCTTGCTTTGAATTGGCTCTACGCTGGCCAATGTGGCGACCGGGGAAATGAAGCACTGGATAGAAAATCCTTCTCTCCTTAAATCTGTCTTTACAACAAAAATTAAATGAAGTAAAAATGATATAAAAGGGATGATATTATGGTACTGACACAGGGGTACAGCATGCACATTTTCAGCCTGTGGCACCAGCCAAACCATAAGTAAGCCAGTTCAAACCCCACCTGCTTCTGAGCTAGATGTTTGCTAATAACCTGGGAAACAACATAGAATGGTTTAAGCTGTTGAGCCCTTGTACTCACATTGTGTTGGGAGTTGACCTAATCTCTTCCAGAACTGAACAGAAGCAGACTCTGAAAAGCTCAAAGTCTATTCAACAGTCAGTGGATTGTTCCATTCCAACACATGCAAAGAGGGGAATACACCCAACTAGCCATGTTCAGCATTTTTTAAGCAACCATCCAATCATGTAAGAGAGCGCTGGTACATGATATGACTCATTTGATCAACTAAGCTTATATCAGTGCACAATACAAATTATCCAATGAACTAATTATGCAATACACAGACACCAAATTCGTTTAAGCACTATGTACATTAAACTACCTGATCAGTAAGAGCTACAGCTAGTGAACAGCTGAAACAGAAAAACAGGTTCTTCTAATTTCACGTCCAGAAACTAATTCGGGGGCAATCACTTACTGTGTGAGTTGTGAATGAACAGCCAGATCTCATCCCAGAATGAGATATTTCCTTGCAATAAGCAATAAATAATAAACTAGAAACAGACTTGCCATATGATTCAGCAGTCCCACTACTGGATACACCCAAGCAATCTTTACATAATACAGGAAGAGACTCTGGCACTGTGATGTATACAGAAACATTATTCACAATAAGCACAAATTAAAATCTGTGCAAGTGTCCATCATCAGATGAATGTATAAAGAAGATGCATGCATGCACAATGGAATGTTACTCAGGTAAATAAAATAAAATTCTACCATTTTCATCAAAATGGACACAACTTGGAGACATAATGCTGAGCAAAATAAACCAAAACTAGAAAGACAAATATCATATGTTCTCCCTTATACATAGAAGCTAACAAAAAAATACAGGACAGGACAGGACAGCACAGGACAGGAAAGGAAAGGAAAGCAAAGGAGAAAAAAGTAGCTTCAGATGTAGCTTTCTGCTCCCTATTATTGTGCCTGGGAATCAGCCGACTATGGTTATTTTGCCTGAATTTCTTTCAACTCACACTGGAGACCCAACATAGAGTTTCTAGAAAGTCAGACTCAGTTTTAGCAGTTCCAACCAATTGGAGAGTGAGCCACACTGTAAAATCAGTGTCTCTGTCTTGCTCTGTCTCTCTTCTCTATCACTCTGCATTTCAAATACATGTATGGCTTTTGAAAAAAATTATATACTCAAAGCACTTGGGAAGTAAGATTGATAATCATAATATTAGCATATTATTCTTTTCACACTTGATTATTATTTGAATGATCTACTAATAAAATGACAGATATTTGCATGAAATGTCTTTTTAGGCTCATTAGATAAGAAAAGGAAGCTTGCTCTGAGATACATACTTTTATTCACAGACAATTCTGTATTTTCTCCATATTTGCTGCTTCATAAATTTTTATTTTTTGAGCTTTTTTAAAAATGTTTGAGTTATTTTTAATTGGCATTATAATCAAAAGCTTAATGTTCAATTAAGAAAAGGATTCAACAAATAAAAAGCAAGCAAACTATAATTTAGCAACAATATAGGAAAGGGTTAAACAATAATCAAATGTAAAAATGTCAGTTTCAATCACAGAAACTCAATTTTGAAATAGTAACAGATCATTACAACTGTAGTAGTATGTCAGTCTGGTAGTAGAATTTAAACAATTTTGACAAACTATATTCACAGAAAAATTAAAACAGGCATTCCTTTACTACTATTTTCTGGTTTTGTTTTTTGTTTGTTTGTTTGTTTAAGACTTCATTCGTTTTTATTTGAAAGCCAGAGCTGCAGAGAGAAGAGGAAGAGAGATATTCCATCTGTGGGTTTATTATCCAAATGGCTGTAATGACCAGATTTTGGTCAATCCAAAGTAAGGAACGAGGAGCTGATATTTAGATCTTCCATGTGAGTGGGGGGTTCCAAGAACTTGGGCCATTCTTTGCTAGTTCTCCAGGCCTTAAGTAAGGAGCATGATTCGAACTGGAGCAGCCAGGATGCACACCAGTGCATATATGGGATGCTGACACTACAGACAGCAGCATAATATACTGAGCCATGGTGCTGCCCCCTACTTTCTGAGTTTTAAAGTAATTTTAGCTACAACATAAAAGGTAAAACATGTGGTATTTTTCTTCTCTGTCCACCTTATTTCAGTCAGCATCATGTCCTCCAGCAGTATCCACTGTGATAAAAAATATTTCATTATTTTTCAATGCTGAAGAACATTCCAGTGTGTATGTGCATGTAAGTATGTGTGTGTTTAATTCCATGTTTTGACAACTGTGAACAGAATTGTTACACACTTTTCAGTTTTTGGGGTTACAGTTACATTGTGGATATTATTTTTGTCATATAAGTAACAATGCGTTTTACGAAATTTTTTGATTAGTGAAAGTTAAACCACCCTTGTATCATTATCTTAGAAAGGAATATTATTATTATTATTATTTATTATCATTCTTACAAAGAGAAGGAAAAAAAGAAAGATCTCCCTTCTGCTGGTTCACTCCCCAAGTGGCTATAATGACCAGAGCTGAGCTAAACTGAAGCCAGGATCCAGGACCTTCTTCTGAGTCTCCCATGTAGGTGCAGGGTCCCAAGGCTTTGGGCCAACTTCTGTTCCTGTCCCAGGCCACAAGTAGGGAGCTGGCTAGAAAGTGGAGCACTGACCAGGTAGGATCCTGGCTTGTGCAAGGAAAGGATTTACCCACTGAGCCAATGCACCAGGGCCCCACCTTTGTAACTATGAGATAAATACTGATTTATCACAAATTATGTTCATTTGAACATGTTGTATTCAGTTTGTTGAGGATTTTATCAAGGACATAGGTCTGCAGTCTGCAGATCACGTCTGTGTGTGTGTGTTTGCTTTGTCTTTTATTATTATTATTATTTTTATTTTTGGTATCAAACTGATGCTGGCCTCTTCAATAGCATCTGCCAAAGTTCTATTCTGTTTCATATTTTGGAATGGTTTGAAGATAATTGGAATGTGCTCCTTATATGTGCTTTGTAGAATCATGTCCCACATAGTCCCTTGAAGGGAGACTATACTTATGTCTTCCACCTTATTGCTTTTTAGGATGCTGTTTTGATTTTCTGTTATCTACTTGACTTAATCTTAGTAGACTAAACATATACAGGAACTTTTCTATTTGTCTGATGTCTTCCAATTAACTAACATATAAGCTCAGGGTACTTTCTTATTATTAATCATATTTCGGTGGCAACAGTCATAAGGTTTTTCCTTCTTATCTCTAATTTTATTTGTTTAGAATTTCCCTATTTTTTCTTTTAGTCTGAATAAAAGATTTTTTTTCCCTTTGCCATAAGACCAGTTTTTTGTTTGTTTGGAGGTTTTCATTTTGCTATTTAAATTTCTTTTATTTTTCTCGAGTGCTATTATCCTCCTGATTATTTTGTTTGCTTCTTTGTTTCTTTTGCACTCCTCCCCACACACAAGCTTTTCTTTTTCTAAGTCCTTTAGATGAATTGTTAGAACTTTTGAGACATTTGCATCCTTTCATTCAATCTGTTATTACCGTAAACATTTCTCTCAATAATCTTTTTGCTGTATCAACATGCTTGGAAATGATTTGCTTCACTCATTTTAACAATTGTGTTGAATGTCCATGAGTTCATAAATATTCTTGCCGTTGAAGTCTAGTTTTGTTATTTCGTAGTCTGCAAAAATATATAATTATATGCTCAATGTTTATGCATTTTCTGAATGTTAGAAAACACCCACGTGCTGATAAGAAGAATGTATACTCTGTAGTTGTGGGGTGAAATGTCCTACATTGCTGTTAAGTGCATGGGTGAGGTATGTTAGCTGCTTTTCTGTCTGCATGATCTGTCGTCTATGGATGGCAATCAGGGGTTGAATTTCCCAGCAATACTGTATTGGAAGCTGTCTCTCCCTTATGTATATTGCATGTGGTTTTATGCTGGGTGTGTGTTTATTATGCTATCTATATATTCTTTTTTAAAAAAGATTTATTTTGGTTTTATTGGAAACTCAGATATACAGAGAGGAGAAGAGACAGAGAGGAATATCATCCATCTGATGATTCAGTCCCCAAGTGGCCACACTGGCTGGAGCAAAGCCAAAACCTTCCTTCAGGTCTCCCACGCGGGTGCAGGGTCCCAAAGCTTTGGGCCGTCCTTGACTGCCTTCCCTGGCCACAAGCAGGGAACTGGATGGGAAGTGGAGCTGCCAAGATCCGAACTGGCACCCATGTTGGATTCCGGGGGTGCAAGGTGAGGACTTTAAACACTATGCTATTGCGCCAGGCCTGATTACTATATATTCTTCTTGGACCTATCCTTTATCAAAATATAATGTCTTAGTTTTTTTTTTTAAATAATATTTGGTTTAAAGTTTACTTTATCTGCTTTGAGTATAATGATTTGTACTTATTTTTAGGTTTCTATTTTTCTGGTATATCTTTTCCTCTCCCTCCACTTTCAGTCTAAGCATATGTTTAATATGAACTGGGTTTCTTATAGCCAATTAAGAGTTAGTACTTTTTTAGAATTCATTCTTCAGTTAATCTAATTCTCTTGACTGAAATATTTAATACATTTACATATAAGTTCAGTATCGACTGGTTAGAAATAGCATGCCGTATTGTTAATAGTAAAAGCTCTGATAATAAATTTGATGGTTTTATATATCTTCAGGCTGTCTCCTTTAATATAAGATTCCTTTCAGAAATTCTTCTAAGGCTCTTCCGTGGTGATGAAACATTAGTTTTGCTTGCCTATGAAATAATTTGCACTTGTTATTCTTGAAAGAAAAAATGACATGATTCAATTCATATTGCCTGCAATACAATTTTAAGTACCCTTTTCTAGTCCCAATGCTATTTAACTATCTTACAGATAAAATGCAAAAATAAAATTTTTGTGTGTGTAGTCAGCGTGATGCACTGCTCATCTGATTGCTTTCCTCTACCTCACGTTTATAACATGTAACTAGGCTAAAACACAGCTACTAAGATAATCTCACTCTGTGGTTGCAAATAATCCTGTGGTTCTAGGTAATTCTGAACACTTAGACATCGTTTCATCCAACTGTTCTGTGACAGATGGAAAATTCTACGATCTAAAGAACGGGTAGCATCTAATAATAAGGTAAGATACAGCAATAAAATTTGATACAGATTTATATTTAGAAACAATTCAACTTTCTAACCTAATATCGCTATAACATCTCTTAATATAATTCAGCAAAATAAAACGTATAAAACAAGCTCAAACCTGAGATAAAACAACAATAGGAAACAACGGACTGAAATGAAAGGTAGTAGAATGACCGCCCTAAACACGGAGAGAAACACACGAGGAAATAAAAGCAAAGAAAAACCTGAAATTGATTCTATAGCAGAATTCCACGTCGGTGGTTGAGGATGTCATCTGACCAAGAGAATCTAACAGATGGATAAGTTTTTTTTTTTTTTTTCATAAAAAACTCCTAACAGTGTAGATTCTTTTTTTTACAAATGCAGACAATAAAGATGGAGTAACACTAATTATTGAGTCTGGGATAAATTAAAGGTTACAATAAATCCGCTAGATAGTTTTCTGCAAACTTACCGCAGGAGTTGTCGTTGTGTTTTCACATATGGAATTGTTTCCACCACTGCTCAGTAAACAAAACAGTCAGGTGGTACTGCTAACCCTCTGCACCTCCCTGAAGCATCACATTGTCAGAGAAGGCTTTCCTAACAGCTAGAGCAGATCTTATTTTAGCAATAAATGGCCTCACTAGAAAAAAAAAACACAATTAGCATAAATAAGAAAACTGTATTTATTATTTAGACTTTTATTCTTATTTTCCATTTTATACTATTTCAGGCATAGAGATTTCCCACCTGCCCAATTCTCTTCTCTCCCATTCCCTATTGTCTCCTCTATTTTTGTAGTAAAATAATCTGTCAGGTGTAGTTTTGACTCCTTCTTTCTGCTCTTTACATGGCTCATGACACTGTGGATACAGGCAATGATAGGAAGTTTAATAATTTGTCCTCTAGGTTTATTTTAGAAGTTTCATTGGGAGGCTACATTTATTCATTATTGGATTTTTTTTGTATTATTCCTGATATCTATTACATCCTTCATTGTGAGTCTACAAGTATTTGTTTGTTTTTGTTTTGTATTTTTGATGGAGGTTGTTTTGTATTAGAGTGGACATGTGGTATTTTTCCTTTTGGAATTTGCATGTTTCTCTTAGCATAATGGTCTACAATTTGGACTATTTAGTTGCAAACAGTAAAAGTTCGTTCTTTTTAATAGTTTAGTAGTAGCCTCTAGAGTAGATGTACCATGGTTTCTTTATCCAGTCCTCTATCAATGGGCATCTATGTTGTTTCCATGTTTCTGCAATGGTTGGTGGAGCTACAAGGAAGGCAGTTGCTTTCTGATGTGTATGTATCAGTTTTCTGGGATATATTCCCAGGAGTGGGACTGCTCGGTTATACGGTATGTGAATTTTTACTTGCCTGAATATTCTCCATCCTTACTCCCATAGTGGCAGCACCAGGCTGCTGTTTCTCCAGCAGTGGAATAGGACACCTTTCTCCCCACATCCTTGCTAGCTGGTGGTGTTTGTAGTTTTCTGTATGGGTGCCATTCTCGCTGGGGTTATGTACAACCTCAGTGTGGTTTTTATCTTGATTTTCCTTATTGCTAGGGACTTGAGCCTTTCTTTCTAAGTTTGTTAGCCATTTGGATTTGTTCCTTTCAAAAATGTCTGCTTATTTTCTTTGCCGAAAAACCTGCCATTCTTCACCTACTGCATCCAAACAATCTGGAAGAGTGGAACAAAGACACTCAAAACATACCTGCTTACTAAATAAAGTAATGATCAAATATAATTAGTCAGTATATCATATGTATGTAGTCAGTATATATATGTATGCGTGTTTGGCTGGTGCCTTCTTTGTAAACTTCCTCGGTTGTGTTAATTCTGTGTTGTAGTAGCTAAGACTTCAGTGAAGACACACGTGTTTCATATCACTACTGATGAGTCTTTCTTGCTAATGCAGGATTAGGAATGCAGCAGCTGATGACTCAAGTGGAACTGTTTCTTCTAACTATGTGCAAGACCTGGGATGAGTTCCTAACATCGCAACCATTCTTGGCCATCACGGACATTCCAGAAGTGACTAGCAAATGAAAGAGTTCTTTCCTCTCTCTTTCCTTCCACACCCAACCTTTCTCTTATTCTCTTCTCAAATAAGGTAATAAAAATATTTTAAAAACAGTTACAAACTGTTAGCAATATGTAGTTAACTTCCTTAGATGAATCTTTAACCCCGGAAAACCACATTAAATACTAATTTTTCCTAATATTCTTCATAGTAATTGACTCAAAATGTATTTCTTCTTAGAATTTCTGCATACAATAACCAGAATATTTAGCTCAATGAAATACACAGTTTCATAATTCTATTCATTTGAGATTTCCATCTTGCTTGGAATCAGCAGGGCATGGCCAAGATGAAAGGCATTTTCAGGTGTAATTAAGTCCCTAATAACTCGGCCTTAAGTTAATCAGAGTGATAATTAAACTGGGTGAGCCTGACATAATCATGTGTGCCTATTAAAAGACAGCCTGGAGGTCATAGATATTTTCATGCTTGGTTTGAAGAAACAAGTATCAATGGGCTATCCAGACACAATAAAGTTAATTGAGTTAGCCTCTTGAATGAGCCTGGAAACAGATTAGACCCAGGCAAGTATATAGATGAGAATGGTCTGACCAAAACCTTGACATTAGCTTTGTGAGTACACACACAGCTAAGCCATTCTTAGACTTTGTATTTTCTTAAGGTAATTTTGATCATGTTTTTCAGAGCAATAGAATACAGTGCCTAACCTCAAGAAGGCTGAGATAAAATTTGTGTTTCATATTTTCAACAGAATGTTAGAACTACCCAATGACATTGAAATTGTCTCCATACCTACAATGTATTTTTTTCCACCAAATTAAACCTTTTTGTTTCCTTTTACAAAGATGGAAGTACTTTCTCATTTGATGACTTGGTAAAACCCTCAAGCCGAATTTGTAATAGTCAAATTGATGAGAACAGCAACATTGTTTCAGAAATTTAGCAATTAATCAATATGTGAAATTCCACTTAATTGGAATTCCCAAAATGTGAAATCAGTAAAAAGTGAAAGTATAATTTGGTAATGTCTGCTTACAGCGATGAGAGAATAACTTGAAACAGACCAATATTTATTCTAAAAACAACTAGAAAAACAGCATCAGCAACAGCTGTGCAAACAGAACAGAGGTGTAGATGCACCCAGGATTGAAAGACCAAGAATCCTTCAAGAAGCCAATCTTCCTGAAATGAACTCAAGGATTCCTTATCACTTGTTAAGCCTTTTAAATATAAATGACAGTGGAAATAATCAAAACAAGCAAGTAAGAATGTTGAAGTAAGCCTAAGATTAAAAACTATAACATGCTTAGAAATATCTTGCAAATTCCTATGTTCTACAGAAAACTTCGCAGGACTTTTAGAAGCCCTATAGTGTCAGAATTTTGAGTTCTGATCTTAACAAGATTGTAGAGTCTGGTTAATACACAACCCATGGTCTTTCAAAAATTCTAAACCCTATGAAGATACTTTGCCATCACTATAAGGAATAATGGAGCCCATGAAAATAAATTAGAGTGTATTTATTATTTTATCATTGATAAACTGTTTTCTATTTGGGGTTAAGGACCACCCAAAAATTCTATATGAAAAAATGGAGAAAAGAAGAGAAAAAGAAAGAGGAGGAAAGGTGAGGGAAGGAGAGAGGAGTAAAGGAGAGGCGAGGAGAGAATGGAAAGGAGAAAAGAGAAGACGGAAGAGAAGGGGAGGAGAGGAAAGAGGTGCAAAGGGAGGAGAGACAGGAGAGGAATGATCACAACAGTTTGCTGAAAGTAACAATGCTTGCACTAGGGAAATGAATCTCAAAGGCTAAAACTCAGTCCCAAAGGTTTCAGATGAAGTACCAGGATTTTAAGGAACATCTCCCATAGCACCTTAGAACTGTATTTAATTCACTGACAAATTTACTATCCTCAGAAACCGGAAGGTTATTCCCCTGAAAATGGATTTATTCCAAAACAGATTATTCTGGTTACATATTTCGTTGATGAAAAACTTTAAAAACATTTCTTTTTTTGAAAATACATCTGGTGAAGATGTTTGTGTTGTTGTTTTTTTCCCATCATTAGATATTTATCTGTAAACATGTTAAACAAAATAAATGTCTACGCCCAGAATGCTTTCTTGTTAAGGACTGAATTAATTGTTAGTCTTCTCCAAAACTTTTTCTTCTAATTGCGAGAAATTAATTTCACAGTATCAGGATAGGATTTATTGAGAATTATTTACTTTACTACTTAAAATAGTGCCTGATGAGTTAGTTTTAAGGAGTATCATTTTTGCAGTGTAGTAATTATATTTTAATCTGTTGCTTTTCCATTTTCAAGTTATTTATATACTGCACAAATTTCACATATTTCACAAAAGAGATTCAGGTACATAGTGATACTTCCCATCCTATCTTCACTGAAACCCACAATCTCCACCTAACTTCGTCCTTTCTCACTACTTTTGTTTTTAATTTTTTAAAGATTTATTAATTTTCATTGGAAAGTCAAATTTGCAGAGATTTAGAGAGAGAAAGAAAGAAATTCTAGTCATTGTTTCATTCCCCAAGTGGCTGCAACGTCTGGAGAAAATCCGATCGGAAGCCAATAACCAAGGGCATCTTCTGCGTCTTCCACATGGGTATAGGGTACCAATGCCTTGGGCCGTGCTCTCCTGCTTTCCCAGACTGCAGGGATATTACCCGGCATCCATCCGGGATCCCACACATGCAAAACTAGGACTTTAGCCACTAGCTACTACCCCAGAATTTGTTTTTAATTTTTACAATGCCATGATTCCAGTTTACTTCACATGCACTGGCTTAATATTCCACTGCAGAAAGAATTCAATAATTTATAAATAGAAAAAGAAAAATCCGACTGTTTCTCAAAGGTGTAGACAAAGGATGTAAACAAAAATTAGATCTCGGAATGACAATCTCGCTCACAAAATTTGCATTTGTAATACCCTGTGAATTAGTTGCCACATATCAAAGAAAATACATGATATTTGCTTTTTGGAGAATGCTTATGAAAAAAATTAGATATGATGATGATTATAGCACAACCCATTGAATTGATGTTATAGATAATATCAATAAATTACTTTGTAATGTACAGTGATTGAGATCACAATTATTTGTCCATATTTACATTAATGCCACCTACCACCTTGAAAAGATGAGGCTAAGTGGCACCAGCACTACAGAAGCATTGTAGCCAGGCTATGAACTGTTAATACTAGGATTACATCTCAAACAATTACTTCATGATAGTCTTTTTTACTTATAGACTTGAGAAAGATATCGTCTTTAAGATATGAAATGGAGATAGAAAAATAGAGAAAAGCATAAAATCTTACTATGAGTTTTCATTGCTGTTTCAGTTTCCTTGCATTCAATTTACGAACACCACATTGTTTTTCCCTTCATGCACTGTTGTTTAAAAATCAAACATAGGGCCCAGCACGGTGGTGCAAGTGGTTAAAGGTCCTCACCTTGCACGCCCGGGATCCCATATGGGCACCGGTTCTAATCCCGGCAGCCCCGCTTTCCATCCAGCTCCCTGCCTGTGGCCTGGGAAAGCAGTCAAGGATGGCTCAAAGCTTTGGGACCCTGTACCCGCGTGGGAGACCTGGAAGAGGCTCCTGGCTTCGGATTGGCATAGCATTGGCCGTTTGCGCTCACTTGGGGAGTGAATCATCGGATGAAAGATCTTCCTCTCTGTCTCTCCTCTCTGTATATCCGCCTTTCCAATAAAAAAATAATAAAAATAAACCTTTAAAAAAATCAAACAAAATATGCACTTTAAAAAAGATAACAAAAGCACAAATTCTAGACCGTTGATCAAAAATAAACACTTTACTGGGTGAATAAATTTTATGAGTTTTCATAATAGCAGTCTATTAACACACTATACACTATTTTCAAAGGATACTGCTCAATTTGTGGTAGAAACTAAGAGAATCTTCACAGGCACCAACAGATGCTTAAGTGCTAAAGAAAAATGTTTGGAATATTTTTAGATGTAATTAACACAACACATATTATAACTAAATTGTACCTTTAAAATTGCTCGCAGCAGTGTTCTTCTTTATAAATAATTTGACCTTGGAAACACAATCTTGAGAAGTGACAGAAAAACTTCAAAAACTAGAAGCACAGTCCAACTCGAGTGCTACAACTTGCTTTCTGTTTATTTTTTCTGTTTTGCATTAAAACTGTTCTAAGAAATTAGGAAAACACTTGAGCATCACAAATTAAAATGTCATTATTTAAGATAATTGAACAGATCGTTCAACTTGAATTAAATAACACTTTATCAAAGTATTACAATTTGGAATAAATACAGTATTGAAAAAATTCTTTAAAAATTTAGCTATTTGGTTCTAGCTTATCATATTCATTTAGTTATACTTGCTGCCCAATTGTTCATAGGGGGTATGCTTGGAATCAGACATTAATGCTTTTCAATACCATTGGTCCATGTATCACTCTCATAAGCATTCTGGTTAAGAAGAAATCTTAAAAATGCAAATAAAATTGATTCTAAATCAGCTGTTTTAGTTGAATTTTTGTTATTATTATTTTCCATGACAGGGTCTTCTAAGTACAGGAACACCTCCCCCCCCCATTGACAACATTTTCCCCATGTTATTACAAAAACATAATCCTTCAGCAACAGTCACAATTGCAAGATTCTGCCATTTAAGTGTACCATGGAATTGTGGGTATAGGCAATATCAGAAAATCCAGTATCATGTTGTGAAGGTCTATGTAACAGTTTCATGGGACGTGCTCCATTACTTTGGACGTAGAGGGATATACTGCAACATACCTTCACTTCCTGGTATTCTAGCTGACTGTTTAAACATCCATTTAATATACATTTGCTGTGTTCTTGTGGTGATGAACACTTTTCTAAATACTGTAAACAAAAAAGGAACAAGACAAAAACTCTTAAAATTCCGTCAATGTAAAGATAACGGGAGAAACAATAATGAAGCAATGTTTTTAAGAATCTGTGGAAAGCAAAAGGACAGACTAGCACCAGGAATCATCGAAGTAAAAAAAAAAGAAAGAAAGAAAAAGAAAGAAATCAATAGCTAACTCAAAAAGAGGCAATGGATAGAACTTGGAGGAGGCAGTTGTTCAAGTCTCAAAGTTAGATTATGGATTAGAGGAGATTCTTTGCCAGGAGAATAAATGCGAGCACAGAGAAGCAAAATAACCATAACTATAAAATTTCTGCAAAAACTGTATATAAAGGTGTGTGTGTGTGTGTGTATGTGTGTGTGTGTGTGTGTGTGTGTGTGTGTGTGATTCAAGGAAGATACTAGCAAGGAGAGCAGTTAGCAATAAGCAGGACCAACTCAACAACGCTGTATTGAGTGCTGTTATTGAATGAGTAGACATTTGGAGCCACTGATAGGGAATGAGTGGGATTCTCATTGGTATTTCAAGTTACAGCAAGTCATTCTGGGAAAAAAGCATGCAGAATGACTTGAAGGGAATAAAGCTAGAAGCCAGCAGAATTTACAATACTATTAAATATCTTGAGAATAATAATAGGAACGGAGGTAAACCTCGTCAGGATTTAGCTAAATAATATCAGACATGAATACCAGAAATGAAAGGAAATACAATGAGTAATAATGACTGAGTGAATGATTGACTAAATTACCTGCTTTACCTTAAATTTAATACAAGAATTATAAATTAATATCAACTGGCAGATAAAAGGAGATGTGGCATTTCCAGAAAACATGACAATTAGCCAAGAAGCAATTTAAAATCAGAGAAAAGTTCAGATCTTTAAGGAAATAAACCAGCTAGTTAATGGTCAGAAAGTGCTACCTTCATCAAAATTAAACACTTCATTGCATCTTGAAGTTTTGCTATATTACAGCTTTATCTAGGAACGTAGATTATTGCTATAATATGCTCCTAAACTAAAATTCTGGCATTCTTACATACAGGTGTCTGTTAATTTAATAAAAGATCAATAATTGTTAAAATGTTCAATAATTCTGGGACAATGTCATGATGCAGTAGGCTAAGCTTCCATCTATAGCACCAGCAATTCGTTACTGTGCTGGTTGGAATCTCGGTTACTCCACTTTTGATCCAGCTCCCTCTTTATGACCTGACAAAGCAGTGGAAGATGGCTCATGTGGGGTTCAAGAGTGAATGGGTCACTGATTCAACAAGATGGCGACTAACGGTCAAGGTCACTGTGGCGAACAAGATGGCGGCCAAGGGCAGAGCCCTGGGCCTGAACCAGGGCTGGGGTCAAGTTATTTTTTAAAAAGCCTGATTGGCCAGGGCTCACCTGCTCCTGGCCTATGGGAGGTGTCTTCCACAGTTGTGCTGATGGCAATTGGCTCCTCCTTCTCCCCTCCTGGAATTCCTGGTCTGGGACTGTTTGCTGCTCTATATAAGAATTTGTATTTCCCAAATAAACCAGAACTGCTTGGACAGGACCCCTGCAGCGCCTGTGCGTCCTGCACACCAGGAGGCTGTGTGGTGGGCAGCAGGCTCATCCATTCCAACAATGGGGTACTAGAGGAATCTGTGGGGCCGACACCTCAGGCACAGGCCCTTGTGCCCCTGCACCCGGGACAGAAAGCCAGAGGACACTCCTGACTTCTGACTTCAGACCGGCTGAGCCATGGCCCCAGAAGCCATTTGCAGAGGGAATCCGCACATGAAACACTCTCTCTGTCTATCCTTGTCTCTGTAACTAAGCCTTGCAAATAAAATAGCTCTTTGAAAAATAAAATTCACACTTTCCAGGGATCTATAATTTTAAATGTGTTAGTATAAACAGTGTATGCTAGACACTGTGCTTTATACTGAAAAGGCAGAGCAGAAATGTGCAAAGTTCTATTACAAAGAGTTGTGAAAGATGGACTTTCAAGTAGTTTTTTAACATTAAAAACATCTTGTACAGATATAGTATTTTTCCTCATACAACACATGGTTTTAGTTTCCTAAACCCATATGCTCCTGCTTCATTATCAGTCCTCACCATTGTGCAACTTTCACTACTTTCTCTATTTTAATAATTTTTTAAAAATTATATGACCTGAAATATAATTTTATATGGCAATCGAACTCACTGTTGTTGTAAGTAATCATAGTAATACTTATTCACTCATTTTTTTATCTACACTTGCTGTCACTTAGTATAGTTTCATAGGATAAACTAAAGCTATAAAGGTGGAGATTTAGCAAAGCCTGGGCGTTTTTTTCCTCATGATAAGGATTTTTTTTTTTTTTTTAAGATTTATTTTTATTATTTTTTCATTGGAAAGGCGGATATACAGAGAGGAGAGACAGAGAGGAAGATCTTCCGTCCGATGATTCACTCCCCAAGTGAGCGCAACGGGCCGATACTATGCCGATCCGAAGCCAGGAGCCTCTTCCGGGTCTCCCACGCGGGTGCAGGTTCCCAAAGCTTTGGGCCGTCCTCGACTGCTTTCCCAGGCCACAGGCAGGGAGCTGGAAGGGAAGCTGGGCTGCCGGGATTAGAACCGGCGCCCATATGGGATCCCGGGCGTGCTAGGTGAGGACCTTAACCACTTGCGCCACCGCGCCGGGCCCCATGATAAGGATTTTATTTCATCTCTAGACCAATGCATCTTTATGTAAAAGTCAGACTGTTTGCAGAGCGGAATCATGAGATATGAGCTCTTCACTTTCTAGTTATTTCCAACACATGAGCAGTGGGAGATACATCTAGAAGATATTTCTTTTGCAGGTTTTCTCTGCAAAATTTGCATGAATATTTGCATTCCTTGATTTACAGGTAACAATTGATGAGACGTATGCATTGAGTAAAAATTAATAAGGAGTGAAAATATTTGGGCTTAACTAGCAAGCTAAAACCATCAATTTAATCATGAGAAATCTAAGATACATGGGTAGTCTTAAGGAATTTGTTCTATCATCACATAACTGAATAAAATTCACTTTTTAACAACACATGTGTATTGAAGTAGAACATTAATAGTCAATCTTTCTTGGGTAGCCATTTGTTTTACTGAATATGCCAAAAAAACCGCCAGAAGCAAAACTGCGTTGATGTCATTGTTCAGCTGCACTAAACCCTTTGTCAATCAACATTCTGTCCCTAACTTTCATCTTCCAGTAACCTCCGACCTATTATTTTTCCTTTAGTGCTTACATAGTTGTCTTTTTTAGAATGCTATATAAATAGAGTAATCTATTATATATATATATTTGTTTTTAATTTATTTAGCTGAGCATAACATTTTCAGTAATTAATGTACCATGTGGCTCAGTAGTTCAGGGATTCTTAACTATAATGAAAATATCTTTCATCATTGTTTTGTAGTGTTTAGCCACAATATTTTCACAGTTTTTTGTGGTTAACCTGAAATGTTAATTATTTTGATAACAAACTGATATTTTAAATATAATTTTTCAGTCCTAAAAGGATACCTAAATTTAGCATATTGAATTTCTATTCTGCTACCTGCTAACCTCACCTATTGAATCCGAGAACTTCTTTTAAAAATTTTTAGGATTTTCTTCATAAAACAGATGAATAAAGATAATTTGTTTTATTATGAATATATATGTTTTACGTTCTATGGGCTTATTTCAGTGAAGTGTTTCATTTGCTTAATTCATCAAACTTACTAGTTCGGTGCTAAAAGGCAGAAGTGATGAGACACAAATGTTCTTGCAAATTCTCCATCTTAAAGAGAAGTCAGTGTTTCACTGTTAAGTAGGATATCCATTCCAAGTTTCCACAGATACTTTTTGTTAAGGAAAAGGTTCTCCTCTACTCCTCATTTATTGAGAGTTTTTACCAAGAATCAGTAATGGACATCCACAAGGCTTTTTCTACATCTACCAAAATGATCACATATTTTTTTTTTTGTCTTTTGAAGTCAGCTAATTCGATCGACTCCACTGATTTTTAATGCCATATTAAACTCGGACTTCGTAGATAACGTTAATTGATGATCAGGTTTCAGTATGTGCTGGCATTACATTTACTAGCATTTTATTGTGGCTTATTTTCCCTGCCTATGACAGATATTGGTTTTGCAGTATTTTTAAAATGTTTTTGATTGACTTTTCAATTAAAGTACAATATAATTTGGGTAGAAGCAATTGTTTAATATCGTTAAGTTAGGAAGCACTTTGCAATGGCTTCGTAACTTAACAATATTAAACAACTATTTCTCCCCAAATTATACTATTGTACCTATAATCACACATGTATTTTTGAATGGCAAATGGATCAGGGAGAATGTTCAACATTACAAACTTTGAAATGCAAGGTACAGAAGGCCTATTGATGATAACTGGGTTGGGTGGGAAGAGGCACAAAACAGTGAGAGAATCTGGAAAACACACAGCAGTGACATATTAGGCTGAATCAGCCTCTTTGTGGGAGAGCTGCAGAAAAATCATTCTTGTTCGGGAACACCTCTGGTCATCTTTACAAGATTCCTAGGAGAAAAATCTAGGAGGAGGCCATGAGGAAAATATATTCCTTTCTAGTCATTTTTCCTTTAGCAACATTGCTTTGACTTTCCCTTATATATTTGTCATTAAAAATGATTCATTTTATTACCAAAAGTCAAAATTACAGAGAGAAATGGAGAAAGAAACAGTTGGGAGATCTCTCTGCTGGTCCCTTTTCCAAATGGCTGCATAGACCAGGACTGGGAGAAGCCTGGAACTCCTTCTGGGTCTACCACCTAGAAGACAATGTCCTGAATATTTGAGCCATCCTCTGCTTCTTTTCAATGTGCATTAATAGAAAGCTGGACTGGAAGAGGAGCAGCTATGATTTGAACTGGCAATCTGATATCGGGTGCCAATGCCTTAGGTAGTAATTCGACCAAATGTGCCACAACTCTGATCTTAACCAACCATTTCTCTTCTTGGAATTCTGACTCCATCTCTGTTACTACTTTCTATTTTCAGATAGAATAACATTCATTTATTGCTATAACTTCATTTATCTAATTTACAAATTTGAATCTTTAAGACAAATTTCTCTTTTCAGTGTCTGGACTTGTATCTAAAACAGAAAAGACTGTTTTATATCTAATGTTAACAGGTAGCTCAAAAAATACACATTCAATAAAACAAACTAATTTACATCAATATCCGTATCTCCACAGCCACCTAAACGGCAGCTAGATAAACATCCACAGGTATCTTTCTGGGAAAATAGGCAACACTAGCCTTCTCAATACCAAGTCTCTCCTTTTGCCAAAATGTAGCCAATTGCTGAGTCTGAATTTATTTCTCTCTATTTCTCTTTCTCTATCTCTGTCTATATTTCATTGACATTAGCTCCAGTTTCTCTTTTAGCCATCTCTCACAGACACTTTGCAACAGAATCTCAGTTGATTTTCCTGTATCTTGTTCTTCTGTCTTCTCACTAATTAGGTAACTATTCAAAACTACAAAACTGTCTGTCAAGTTAAAGATCAACAATTCATGGGTAGTTTTAATCTTTGGCAGTTTACTTAATGAAAGTATTCAACTATAAACTCTCTCAATGCTTCTCTTTCTATTCTCCATATGTAGCTGTAGCTTTTACTGAATTTTAAACTGTCATTCATGGAGACACTGCAACAACAGAAAAACAATGAAAATTTACTCCAGGAATGTCATATAAAACTTCTGCCGGGAGAGAGGGGACAGATTAAAGATTAAAATTATTTGGAAATTAAACACAAAAGATATCAAAAGCTTTATATAATAAGCTAAAATATATTTATTTTCACTACCAAATTTGCAAAAAAGACAGTACTTAAATGCTTTATAATTTTCAGTTTTGTCTCACAGGGTTCTCAATGCCTTGGAAAAGCTGTCTTTTCCTTTGGTAACTACATCTAGGCACCCAGAACTTAATATTGGTTCAATTGTAAGTTCAACTCCCTGATGTGCCTTATTTTTCACAAGTTCCTGGAATTAACGGGACGCACATAGTCATCAAGGAATTAACGCAGAAATTGATGTGGATACTAAAGTATACAGACCCATGCTATGTATACAAGGTATGATTATGGTTTCAGAACTCAACTATTTGAGGAAAGAAGGTGGATGGAGAAATCTTACTTTTAGCACTATCATGATTGCAGTTGATTTTAGAGGGCAAAGAACAACAACTCCCAGAACAAATCACATGATCGTGGACTCTATCGTCTGATCTGTCTGATCTGATTCTGTTGCTAAGGCAAATTTGCAACTCCCTCAAGAGTAGGAAAGGCTATTCATCACATTTTAGCAATATGCTAAAAAACCATCATTTTTCATTGAACAAAATTTTATTTTTGCCTGTCTTTGCCACTTTAAGCTTCATTCAGAAGGGGTAATGCTCTATCTCTGGAAAAATGTCAAGCAGAGTTATAAATTGTCTGAATAGATTTAAATACTAGATAATTCTACTGTCACCTGAAATGACAAACATCCCAGTGTGTTTTCTATTTTCTTCTCTGTCCTGCTGAAGCTACCACAGGTGGTAGTGGGAAATTAGACCCAACGGGTTGTCTTCTGCCCTCTGTGTTCACTGCGACCCCACTCAAAGGCTCTCATTGACATTTCTGCTGTTTGGCTTTCTGACCATAATTGAACTGCGGAAATCAGAGTTGTGAGCTCCTACTGTAATTGGTGCAACTAAAGAATGATTTGGAGTTTTCTGGGGTGTGCCAGATGTTCATGGGTGGTTCTGCATCTCCTGCAGCATTTTAATGCATCTTTGTGAGGTTTCCTGCTGAGATCCTTTGCCTTGAGTTCTCAATGCTACTTGTTGCCCATCTTTGTTTTTTTTTTTTTTTAATCACAATACATTTCTCGTCTCTAAACACCAACAGTTTTTCATTTAACATGTATCTGACTCGGATGGCTTACTTGCCTTTTTTATACATTGCTAATTTGAGATGGAGATGTACCGAGAAGAATTAATCATCACAAGAAAAATTATTCATCAGTTGAATGGTCTCAAAAGTTTTACAGAATACAGCAAAACAGAATAAAAAATCTTTTGAAGAACTTCATGTTCTTCAAAACATAGAATAAGGGAAAAAATGAGACTGCATGAATGCAAAAGACAGCAATTCAGATCTATTTGGAAGAATTAATGTTTGAAAAGGGAACATCGTTTGTTTTGAATGTAATTTGGCCCAGGCACTGCTACTTCACAGGACTATTAGCAGGAACCTTTTTCCAAAGTAGAGGCAAGACCCTTTCTCGGCTATTCCTACAGGGAATGCAGGAGTCTTGATCGGAAGCTTCATAAACCATGCCACAATGCCCACACTCATGTGCACAGTTACCTCCCTTCAAGGAGTAGAAAGCCCAAGAAAGGGGAACTTTCCGTTGTTCATTTTGCTTGCAATATCTTACATACTGAACCCTGAATAATGTATCAACATCTCACAAAGAATATCCAGAAATTACCTAAAAATATATATGGGATAAACAAAACAAAATAAAAAACACTGTACATAGTTCTACCATGCAGTATCAATGACCATTCATATTTAGAAATTGTTTTCATTCTTAAATTTATAATAAAATTTTGAATTTTGTGTTCTGAAAGTTTTATTCACCCTTTTAACCTGATTCTATAAGCGTCTTAAATACTATTACATATGTGAAGAGTCACAAGAACATCAGCCTTTAAGATCCCTGACCAGTTGGGACTTGGGACTACTTTAATTACCTGCTTTCCTAGGTTATCTTCCTTAAGACTGTACCAGTTTCAGGTTCAAATGTTGTCTGCCAATCTGCTGTAACACTGTAACCACTTGGCCCTGTACCTGACAACCTTACCCACCAATCCCTGGTGGCTGCTCCCCCTAATCCTGCCCACCACCCAATCTCCCTGCAGTTCTGACAAACCTATGCACCAACCCCTTACAGCCCTGTGACACCTGCTCCCAGGCACAAAAAAAAGGGCACACTCGAACATGTGTCCATAAGTTGGTGTGCAGCACCTTCTGCAGCTCGGCCCTTCTCTGTCCTTTGCCTCGCCACCTCTTCCCATCCGTGCAACCACCTCCTGCCACTATGGCAAGATATGAAGGATAGGTTTGTTCCCCTGCCACTTCTCTCTCGCTTTTCCTCTGCTCTTGTCCCCACCCTGCAGGAACAAAAACCCTCCTAGGCGTCTCACTGCATCTGGTAGTTAGGCTTACCTTGGCAGACTAATCCCTAAAGAAGGGCTTAGCTGCCCTGAAAGGACTAACCACTGTACAAAAGAATTAACATTATAGTCTTAAAATCATTTTGAATATCTGAAAATTACTCCTTAATTGTAACCCAATATTACAGTAGGAGCACATTGTTTTCATTAAATTCTAAATTAAATATTTTATTAACTAATTGGGATCAACCTCCATATTCATTGGTAAAGGTTCTATGGCCATTTTAAGCCATATAATATAAATTTATTTATCCTTTTCCAAATAATTTACTTTCAGAAGTTAATAGTTTCAAAAGAAATAGTTAACACTAAATTGCTTAAGTAAGTAGACAATATTTGCTCATGTCAATTATACTGCTAGAGTTCTATTATATTTCTTGCAGGAGGTGTTTTTTCCCTTTGCTTGCCTAAATTCTCCAGATATTTTCTATTACAGCATACATTAAAAATATATCAACTTCATTATTATTACTCTTGTTTTGAGTTCAGTAATTCATTCAATTTAATTTGGTATAACATTTTGAAAAGAACATTCAGGTGTTTTTTCTTTTTTGAAAAATAGAAAGAGAGAGAGAATATATATGTGTGTATCTTTCATTAAAAAGTTGCCCTTCAAATGACCTCTGTGGGACGTTATCCAGGCTGAAGCCAGAAGCTGTAAACTCCATTTAGTTCTTCCATTCAGGTTATAGGTACCCAAGTGCCTGAGTCAGTATCTGCTCCTCTCTCTGAGATTTAGCAGAAAGCTACATTAGAAAAATAGCCATGACCTGAACCTGCACTTTGATATGGATTAGGGCATCAGAAGTGGCAGTTTCATCTCCTGCAAAATATGTGCACTCTTTCTCTCATTTATTTTTTTTATCAACTTAGCAAATGTATTTCTGCCTATTCTCAAATAAGGAAAAAAAAAAACACTGATTAACTCATCTTTGCTAAAATCTAATTGTTTTTATGCATTTACCTGCATTCTTAAAAGTTGACATTTTAGTTGATTTATTTAACGACAAGTACTCTTCGGTTTCAATTACAAAATATACTTTGAATATTTTTCTTCCTTTACTGCTTACATTTTTTTCTTTTTTCATGGACCCAAATATGATTTAACAAAACATAGTAGCAAAAAGTCAATGGGGCCAAGCGCAGTGGCGCAAGTGGTTAAGGTCCTCGCCTTGCACGCCCCGGGATCCCATATGGGCACTGGTTCTATCCCGGCAGCTCCGCTTCCCTTCCAGCTCCCTGCCTGTGGCCTGGGAGAGCAGTCGAGGACGGCCCAAAGCCTTGGAACCCTGCACCCGCGTGGGAGACCCGGAAGAGGCTCCTGGCTTCAGATAGGCATAGTATCGGCCCGTTGTGCTCACTTGGGGAGTGAATCATTGGACGGAAGATCTTCCTCTCTGTCTCTCCTCTCTGTATATCCGCCTTTCCAATAAAAAAAAATAATAAAAAAAATCTTAAAAAAAAAGTCAATGGAGAGTGATTACTGGTGAGTAACAGCTTTCTTTTATAGGCAATGATAATTTTCCAAAACTTTGTGCTAACCATTGATAACAGTGTGGTCATATTTAAAATCCATGACTTTTATACATTCAATAAGCAAATTTTACACAATAAATGGCACGTGGCTTATATGTCAATAAACGTGCTTAAGGAAAAGAAAATGATGGGTGTGTTAGCTAGTGAGGAAGATAAGCTCAAGAGGAAAGAAAACTTGTCAGATAAAAAGTGATTTCCATTGTTGGAAGATATTTATATTCCCTTTTAACATATCCCCACTTAGAATTCATATTAACTTGTTAATAGAATAGCAGCACCTCTTAACACTTGCAGACTTGGGAAACAACCATATTCGTGTTGAATTCATACGGTTGACTGAGGATTAGATAATTCCAGGTTGTTCTGTTCCAGAGTGTGAGAGGATTTTAAGGCAAAACTCATTAAGGTTAGCTGCATTTAATTCTAAAAATGAAAAAAAAAAAAAAGAAAAGTGGTTTATTAAACACATTGCTCCTTAGGCATGGAAAATTCTCTATGTTTTATACTCTCTAAATAGCTTATTGCGGAGCCCCTGGCATGATAGCCTAGTGGCTAAATCCTCACTTTGCGTCCCAGGAAATCCGATATGGGCACTAGCTCCTATCTCAGCTGCTCCACTTCCAATTCTGATCCCTACTTGTGGCATGGGAAAACAGTTAAGTGTGGTGAAAGGCCTTGGGTCCCTGCACCCACATAGAAGACCTGGAAGAAGTTCCTGTCTGCTGGCTGCACATCACCTCAGTTCTGACCATAGAGGCCACTTGGGGTTGAACCAACTATCTCTGTTTCTCCTTCTTTACAATAAAAAGATAAAATAAATCTTTAAAAAGAGAGAAAAAGAAAAAAGTGCTTATTGTGGGTAGCATGGTGGTATAACACCCGAATCCTCCACCTGCAGCACCAGCATCACATGCAGGTGCTGGTTCATATCCGGGATGCTTCCCTTCTTATCCAGCTGCCTGGTTATGTTCTGGGAAAGCAGTGGAATATGGTCCAAGGTCTTGGGAAAAAAGAAAAAAAAAAAAAAAAAAGAAAGTGCATGATATTTCCAGCATTTCTTCATTACCACGTCTTCGTAGGAAAACACATCCCCCAGAATTATTTTTGTTCTTGTCTGTTTTCCCCTTTATATTTACAGTTTCTTGTGGTACAGATTTAGTTTGATTCATCTTTGTGTTAAGCAATGTCTTGAATAAAACTGGCACTGAAGCTGCTTGCTATATCCGCAAATCTACCAATATGTCTCAACGAAATATGATCTATAGTGAGATGACCCTGGACACTATTTTATATGATGGCTGATGAACTCGCAGTATTTTCCAGCTTTTTCAAATTAGTCACATTGATACTGATCGTTGAACTCTCAGTGCTTATTCTTTTAGGTTCTTTGATTTCTCTATCCTCATTCTGCAAGCAAAGGGCTCAACTCTTAAGTTACTTATCAGCATTTAGTTTTAGTAGTGCTGTGGGCAGGTAGGTGGATAGGGAGAGCAATGAGCTTGGACAGCCATCGAGGAACCTGTCTGGACAGCTCCAGGTCACTTGTGCAGCAGTGCAAGTCACTGACTGATAGCCCCAGCTGACTGTAAGACAGCTCCTGCTAGCTGCTCAGTAGCATGGGAAGCTGATTGACAGCTCAAGGTGGTCTAGGATTTGACAGTCATAGTCAACCCGCTGTGCGACAGCCCAGCCTAGCTTGCATGATACTGTGAACCATTCAAATTCTCTTTCTTTTCTGTGCACTCAATTCCGCCTATCTGTGCACGGTCCAAGTAGTGCTTCCATGCACCAACAAGTAATGGTCATTTCTACAGAACAAAGCTTGCACTTACACAAGACACACCGTGCAGTAGTTGAGACACACCGTGTGATTCTCGTCTCTAAGCCTGGAGTGCTTGCTTTGAGGCACTTAGCACAAGTGCTAGCTGAAAATTCAAGAAGGCTGCATGATGTAGGAGCCTCTTCTCCACAATCTCCATGACATTCAGGTCATTCAAATGTCACTACAATTACTAAGGGATCATTCCCATTCCCATCATGAAACTGACACCATACCACTTCCGAAAGTCCCAAATAAAAACACAGCATTGAATGATACTCAAAATCTGCCTTTTGAAAATCCAGTTTCCTGGAGGAATGCTTTGTTGGACTGTGATTCTCCTTCGTTGGGGGATTCCTTCCTTTGATGTGTGACTGTGCGAGTGTGTTTGTTCATTCTCTGTCACCGCTTCTTCCCCCTCTTTCTCATGAGCCTTATTCAGGTCTCGAATGTGCATATTTTACGTGTCCTGAATAAATCCTATTTTCCTGTACATCCTTATGTTTCAAATGTGAATTCCTTCACACGTTGAGGAAAGAATCTGGAATAAGCCAAACCTAGGACTCCATAACCTGTAACAGTCATCTATCTGCCACAGGATGATATGCAACTCACTGTTCTGTATGTGAAAGGAATGGCTCAGGGAACACAGGACTCTCCCAACATCTAGAAAAACGAGCAAAAGGGTATTATGATCTTAACTAACATACTGATGCATAGTGTATAAGTAACAAATACACCCTCATTCTAAGTGCATAGATAGATTTTGATAAATAGACTTAACTCTTGTAACTAATTTTCATTTACATTACCCCCAAATAATTCCTTCCGCCATGTTTTGATTTCTCAAATCCTTAATACAAGTGACCTCTGGTTTTCTTTAGTCACTACACAATGTGCTGCCTGCTCAAGAGTTCTACAAAAATGTAACAAAGTCACACAGACATTTTGGCTAGAGTGTTTCTCACTGTATCAAGTTTTTGAGATTCATTCTGTTTTTTGTGTCTGCTCAGTTTATTCTGTTTTTGGTCTTTGAGATGCTTCCAGCTGTGTGCCACTTCTAAATTATATCAGTATGTTGACATTTAATTAATTGAGTAATTTCCTGGTTTTAATAGTTATGTATAAAATGAAATTAGTTCAGAGTTTGTTCAAGATTCTGGGTGCTGGGGAAAGGTGATGGGAGCTAAAAGGACATGAAAGATACATCACATGCCGGAGTTTTGGAAATGGGTGTGTGGCTCTGTTCGTGACTTCAGCTTCCTGCTAATGCATCTCTGAGAGGTGGCAATGAGGCCCAAGTGACAGCCACATATGACCTAAGCTGAGTTCCTGGCATCCCTGGGGAACTCTGTGGACACTGGAGCAGTGAACCGGTGGTTGGAGACTGCATTTCTTTGGCTCTTTCTTCTCTCTTTCCCTCTCAGTCTCTCCATCTCTCTCTTTGTGCCTCTCCAAAACAATTTAAAAAGTAATTCACTCCCCAAATAGGCGCAAGAGCCAGAGCTGAGCCGATCCGAAGCCAGGAACCAGGAGCTTCTTCCCAGTCTGCCACACAGGTGCAAGGTCCCTAGGCTTTGAACCATCCTTGACTACTTTCCGAGGCAATAAGCAGGGAACTGGATGGGAAGCAGGGCTCCTCAGGATTTTTTTCCTGAGTCTGCCATGTGTGTAAAGGGTCTCAAGCACTTGTCACAACTTTGGCTGCTTTCCCAGGCCATATACAGAGAGCTAAACTGGAAGTGGAATAGATGGGACTTGAACTGGTGCTCATATGGAATGACACGGCAGAGAATTACCCTGATGCACCATCATTCTGGTACTGAATTTCTTACTTATATATTCTTGACTGTAATTATTCTTCAGATGAATAATTTGCAAATATATTCTCCATTATATCAGTTGTCCATTCTGTTCACTTTTGTCTTTTTCTGTCTGTGGTTTTGAAGTCTTATCTGGAAAAGTATGAACCTACTATTGTCTTAGTAGTTGAATGGTTTTGATCTTAGGGGTATTTGAGTTGATTTTAGGAAGGGTGAAGGATCTTATTTCAAACTTTTGCACATTGAAATTCAGTTGCCCCAGCATCATTTATAGAAGAGACTGTCCTTTCTCCGGGAGGGTTTTATTTATTTGTTTGTTTTTTTATCTTACTCCATGATAAGATAGTTATAGCAAGGTTCATCTCTCTCTGGGCTTTCTCTTTCTTCTCATTTCTCTGTGTGTCTATTTTTATGTCAGTACTGAACTGAAGCCTTTATCCCAGTGTCTTTGATCTTTCCCTTAGCTTTCAGTTTCTGTGTGAAGATTAAAGTTATGACTGGAATCCTGAAATCCCACATTACAAAGACTCAAATTGCTCCTGTAGAAACCATAGTTAATATCTCAATGTTACCCTCCATTCAAAGAGCTTTGCAGTAAATCAAAGGCTGGACTCAAACACAATAATATCCAACCTATGCTTAGGCATAGACTGGAACCTCATATGTTGTACTATATCAAAAATACCCTGACACTTATCACCGAACACAGGAAGACTACATACATAGGACACCAGTGTCGGCCCACATGCTAGCTGATCAGTGCTATACACGCCCAGATGTAAACTAGACCATTTATTTCTTTCATTTCTCTTATTCCCTTGCAAATATCTGAGTTCTTAGCATTCACGGCCTACTCCTTTTTCTGCATATTTTAATAAACATCATCTTTGTGTGTGTCTGCTACTCCTGTGCAAGAGATTATTTTCGGATACTCAGTTTTCAGGCTTTAAATCTATAGTAGCTCTTTCAATAAATTTTGTGAATGTTTAATAATGGCCTCATACTGTATTGGTCACAAAAGCATTGTGATGTATCTTGAAAGCTGGAATTGTGATATGTTCAGCTTTGATTATATTGTACATGACTGCTTTGGGTAGCCGGGGTCTTTTACACTGCCAAATTAATTATATGATTTTTTTTTTTCTAATTCTGGGGAAAACATCATTGGTATTTTGGCCAGAACTGCATTAAACCTGTAAATCATTTGTGGTGATAAGGACATTTTGATCATATCAGTTTTTCTAATCCAAAAAATACAGGGTGTCTTTCTAGAATCCTTGTATTTTTTTTCAAATTCTGTCATTCATAACTGTCTGGTAATTTTCATTTCTATTGTTCCTTGACTACAGATAAATCTTGTATAATTACACTATGCAACAAAAGAGAGTCTGTGACATCTAGCTCCAATTTTCAGACCGTGATGGAAACACTTGCATCCAATCTCCATTCAATACGATGCTGATTGTGGCCTTGTCGTATGTAATCTACATTCTTTTGAGACATGCCTAGTATTCTCCATCTTAGGTTTTTGTATTTTAATCATAGATGGATGCTGTGTTTTATCAAATGTTATATTTGTATCGAGAAACATTTGATTTTATTCATCAGAGAAATATTTAACTCTTCCCAATTGGAACAAAGGGCCCTAACGTAGGTACTCTCCTGTAATTTGCAGATATTGGGCTACATACTGTTATAAGGGTACGTAATCTAGTTCTGTTTCTTCTGTCTGAAAAAAAAAGTCCTGTTGTTACACAAGACCATCTCCTCTGCTCACTACTGTAAAAATGCAGAGGGACCTGTCCTGGTAAAGGTTGGCTGTTAGATGCTATTAACACGTCCCTAGCAAATTGCCATGGATATCAATCTACTATTACTTATCAATGCTTTCCAGCCCGAACACAAAAGCACCAGTGCATGAAGTCATGCAAAATAGGAAATGTATGTCAGGATAGTTGCTGCTTTAAAGAAGGAGGATAGATGAGGAACAAGGACAGAAGAATGCGTGGGGTGGGAAATTTTTTCATCTTACTAAATAAATTAATTTTATTTTACGTATATTCTTAAAGAGTTATTTATTTTTATTTGAAAGACAGATTTACAGAGGAGATACAACGTTCTTTGGTCCACTGTTTCATTCCCCACATGTCCATAATGACTGGAGTTGGGCTGATCGGGAGCCAGCAGCCAGGAACTTCTTCCAGGTCTCCCATGTGGGTGCAAGTTCCCAAGATTTTGAGCCTTTTTCTATTGCTTTCCCAAGCCACAGCCAGGGAGCTTGATGCGAAGTATAAAGCCCAGGACACGTACCAGCACCCACACAGAATCTTGCTGAATGCAAAGCAAAGATTTAGCCATTGAGCCATTGCACCGGGCCCATGTAAATAACACTTAAATTAAAAAAAAAAAAAAAAGACATCTACTTCTACATGTCTCTTGGAGATATCCGTATCTGGGTGAGGTCTAAAACGCCAATCACATTCTTAAAAGGACTCAGGCTGAGTTTCCCAAGAGACCACAGGGTCATGCTTTTTTCAATTACCTTCCTTATGACAAGGATTACAGTCAATGTTCTGGTACTAATTAGCCCTTTTGAAACATTATGTGAGAAACTCTTTCTCATGTCTTCTATCTGCTTTGATCTGGATATTAATGAACAGAGAATACATGTTATTGACTTAGTTCAGTTGCAAGAAGTACTGGTAGAGCATAGCAATAAAAATTGTCGCAGCACACAAGCATGCTACATACCCAGGAAACATAGGTTGGTTGAAAAGAAAGAGATGGGAAGGAAGGAAGGAAGGAATGAAGGAAGAAAACATTTTGGAAAAAACACTCTGATCAGTCACAATCAAAATGGAAAGGATTCTATCAGATGTTACTTAAGAATCCTGCTATAATTAAAATATAGGAAATCTGTATTTGGTTACATCTGGTCAGAATTTAAGCTTCTATCTCTTGATTCTTCAAATGTATACATAAAGAGTGTAGTTTTGCCTAAACTTATAAGGCAATTAATGATTTCAGAAGTATGAAATTTTCTTGTTATATATTTATCTTAGGGAAGTAAAATAACACTGTTGAAGTTTCTAGTTGATATATTTCTCCTGCCACTTCTCTTGTTTCTCTCAGAAGGATGCTCTTGGTGGGAAAACTCTTTGATAAACTTTTCCATCATAATTGTAGAAAATATTTTCAATCATGAAATTACTTAATGGGGCTAAGTATAATGGTTCAGTTAGCTAGTCCTGCAGTTTCAAGAGCAAGAATTCCAATATGGGTGCAGGCTTATGTTTCACCTGCTCTACTTCTCATCCAGCTCTCTGCTCATGGCCTGGACTCTGTACTTTGTGGGAGACCTGGAGGGAGCTCTTTGCTTATGACTTCAGATCAGCTCAGCTTCAGATGGTATGGTCACGGGGAGAATGGCTCTGTGGATGAAATTTCTCTATGTAAATCTCCCTTTCCCATAAAAACAAGTATTTAAAAAAAAACATAAAATACTTTACGAAATGTATCTTTCCTATGGGCATATTAGCTCAGACCCCAATATATCCAAGGTGAGGAAATCCATCTAAGCCCATTCTCAAAGCTACCAGGGTGTTGAGTTCAAACTAGACACACACATAACAACAATAAGCAGGAAAAAGTGATGGGGCAATCACTCTGATGATTGTTGATGCAAAAATTATCAAAAAAATATGCAACAAAAAGATGATTCACCATTCATAATTAGGATATATTTCATCTATGAAGGCTAGGACTTTAGCTGCTAGGCTACTGTGCCTGGCCCCAAGAGTCTGATTCTAGAAGTATTTACAAAGCGTGTGTTTGATATTTGTTCTTACTTTAAATCAGAGTGCAAAATATATTCTATGATTTATTGCTTTTCCTTTTCAAGAACGTCAGAAGTATTAAAATGTTTTTTCTTGCTGTTCATCAATTTTCAATAATTTTTACATTTTTATAATGTTTGTTCATGTTATTTTCAATTTATTGTTTCTTAAATTCAATTTTAATTTAAGCCTATTTTAATTTTCAATGATTTATTAGTTTTCTTATCTCAGATCTGTGCTTGACTTGAATTCATCCTTTTTGTGCTATGTTTTGGAAAAAGATTCTACATAGAAAACCAGAGCAATTGCATCGCTTAATTTGCTCCAAACTACATCTGTAAAATGTTTGAAACAAATGTCTTACATTTTATCCAAGTTTCTATTTGTTTCCTGTGTGACTGCCATGACAATATCTCAACAAGACAATTTAAATACACTTTTCCTAGGGATTTTCCAAAATAAGGCTTCTTCAACCTTCTCTAATATATTTCTCCTGTGGTTCCAGTATGAAGTATTTTTTAGTAATTATTAACCCAAGTTGTATATGTGCTTAGTTATAAAGATTACATGTGCTAATACTTTAAATCTCTTCACTTTAGAACTTCAAGAAAAATGGAGATAAAAATCTAAAATTCTTCTGGATTCCACTTTATACAAAAGGTGGAAAGAGGGTCGCTTCCAGCTGAATAGTACCCTATAGCCACATTAAGGTGTAGAGCAGCCACTTGTGTTAAAAGTACAATTGAAATGGCAATGAAGCAATGAGGATGTAATCAGGACGTAAGTAAGAACTTCCATGTTTAACATATTGGTCACTCAATACCATGTCATTTAACTCCATAAGGTTGTTGTGGCTTTTAATTGGTTGGGATGATATTCTGCTAGCTCTGCCTTCAGAGACCAGAGCGAAGAAACTGTTGAATTTAGGACAATAAGATGCAGGACACTATGCAAAGTACCCACTTGCAATGAAAGAATCATGATTGGATTTGAACCTTAGTACTGCAATAAGGTGGAGGAATACACCATGGGGTGAGGGTACAGGGAGGGGCTGGGGGAATCCCAGAGCCTATAAAACTGTCTTAAAAAAAAGAGGGTCACTTGACAAAAAAATGATCCATAAATAATATCTTTTGATGTAACCGAGGTAATAATCTAACCTAAAATTTGGGGAAAGTTAAATTCTTCTAAGTAAAGATGTAAACACTACACTGTTATAGGCAAGGATCAGCTGGTAAGGAAGAATTTCATTAAGTCTGTAGCTGGAGGAAACAGACTAGACTTTGACTGAACTCAATTTCATGGAAATAGAGAATCGGAGGGTTTCTAAAAGCTCTGGGGTAAGTTAATGGAAAAATACTGGAAGACATTAAGGGAAAGTTATCCACCATCTGTGTTTACTAATTGGCTTTATTTGAAGAAAAATTAACTGCTCAAATTTTTATGCCAGGAAGCAGTTTTGTCACTTGGAGCAAAGTGTCGTCTCAGGTGAGCTCGTGTCCACCCACAGGTGGTGAGAGGAGGATGCTTCAGGGTTACTCATGCAGCACTTGACAAGGACCTTTCTACATTACAACGCTGGAAAGATTTATTTTTGTTTTTGTTTTGTTTTGTAAAAGAATCCTCAGAAATACAGAAACATAATTTTTAATTATAAGGTCTTTAAAAAAATAATAAATGCTTTAATGAAAGAAAAGTCAGAGTTACAGACAAAATAAAATCGATTCAAGCTTCTGTCAAGTTGAGAAGAACTTGAAACTCAGATGAGCCATAAGCCAGCTGTCTAGGGGAAGTAGGCAGTGCCATAGAAACTAGGAAGAATTCAGACAGAATATCCGATACATTTCTGAACGCTAAGCAGGATATACAATAAGCATGGAGGCCCTAAGGACCGTGGACAGAAGAGAAGCTATAATCAACATAACAGACTTTCTCTGGAAATCTCAATGCACGGTCAGGAGGGAAAAAAAAAAAAAAACAAACTAAGGTGAGCAAGAGCTCACGGAATTCCTCTTTTGGAGCTATGTGCTTAGGAGAAGCACCTATGATGTTACGGCAAAGGGAAGAAAGGGGAAGACTGATCCTGTTCATAGAGCAAAAATCTTGAGGAAGGCAGCAAACTGGGAAGATCAGTGTGAGTAAAGTAGCTCCATTTCTCGAACAGGATGTGTTAACCTTCTGGGGCATTCCACCAAAGATCTACTGCCTGTACTGGATAGCAGCGTGATCATCGTGCAGCACTTAGCCTCTGATACGACTGACTCAGACTCCAGGCCTGTTGCATTTAAGGATTCATTTATGCATGACTTTTAATTTGCTTATCAAAAATAATCTAATGCAATAAAAAGAGTATGGTATGTTGGAAATATAAAGCACTTCCCTGAAAATATTCTGGGGGAAAGAATTGTAATTCTAATTGTAAACTTAAGAGTATCACACATTTCTAAGTTCTCTCTGCCTCCCTCTCCCTGGGTTAAAACAAGCAAACTCTAGATGCTTCCTCTGCACAATCAACGTGAGAGCCACCACAGAACCTGCCTCCAGCGAATGCATCCACCCGTGCTTCACGAGGGAACAACTTGGGCAGCATGTCTGGAAGAGTGTCTGAACCTCTGTGCATCTCCTTCGGGTAAAGCAAGCACTTTTCAGAATGTAAGTTCCCCAAGTCACCACAGAGAACATTCTAGTTTATACTGGAAATCTCAGACATTTCTCATCAATGATTGTTACTAAATATTTCCTCACTGGTTTTCGTTTTCTTTGTGGTGGGAACATTTAATATCTACCCTATTAGCAGCATTCAGGTTTATAATATAATATTAATAATGATCTCCATGCTGTATGTTAGAGCTCTAGAATTCGTTCATCATAGATATGTGAAACTTTGTATACCTCAACATGTCTCTATTTCACACCTTTCTCTACTTCACATCTGTCTCATTACCACAGCCAGAATGCCATGCACAAGATTGGAGGAAGAGACAATGTGCTATTGAGAAATAAGAAGTGAGGCACAGCTATCAACAGCTGTGCCATATCAATATTCCATATTGGTGTTAACCAGCCAAAGTTTGATGATGAGGAAGCAATTGTGTGATCCAAGTACAGCAATCAGTACGACACAGTCTCAAGGCCATCTCTAAGCACACAGTACTATGCCCTCAGAACATTGCCCAATTGCAGACCCTCCCCCACAGGCCTCCACATTAGTCTTAGTCTTTGAGTCACTCACAGATCGAAGTCTGAGCTTAGCCCTTGTTATTAGCAGTCTGTGAACTCAAAATTTCAGACACAGTCATTCCTGATCTTCCATATCAAGTCACCACGGTGTAGTTTATAAACCATTTTTGGAATGAACAGATATTGATATACATTATGTTTCTTTAATTTTGGTGTTTTCACAATCCTAGATTCTACACTCAAATGAGATGATGCAAAATTTGTCTTTTTATATCTGGTTCATTTCTCTTAGTCTTTCAGACTGATCAATGTTATTACAGATGGCAGTTTCCCTTAATTTTTAAACTTTGAGTAATATTTCATGTTATACATGTACTACCGTTGGTACATATACTAAAAGTTTTTAATCTAATTGTTTATCAGTGAAGCAGCAATTACATTTTTTCTAACTCTCAACTACTGTAAATCATGCATGTATGTCTTTGAAGAGATTTTTTTTTCTGTTACAAATGTGAACAGATAGCCTGGCACAAAGGCCTAGCAGCTAAAGTCCTCATCTTGAATACGCCCGGATCCCATATGAACAAGAACAGCTCCGCTTCCCATTCAGCTCCCTGCTTGTGTCCTGCGAAAGCAGTTGAGGATGCACCAAAGCCTTGCACCATTGTGGAAGACCATCCTGGCTTCAGATTGGGTCAGTTCTGGCCATTGCGACCACTTGGGGAGGAACTCATCAGATGGCAGATTTTCCTCTCTGTCCTCTCTGTATATCTGACTTTCCACCTGAAATAAAATAAATCTTTCAAAATATGTATGAAGAGATTTTCTTTGTGTTAAATATATGCTCAGAAGATAAACTGCTGTATAATGCGGTAGTTCTATTCACAAATTTAGAGAACGGATCATTTTCTTTTCCATAATGGCTATAAAAATTTACATTCCCACCAATATTTTATGAGCTTGCCTTTCTCTACAATCTCCAAAGAAGTTTTTTTGTCTTTGTTTTTATAATAGCATAACCAACAAGAATGGTTAGCATGAATTTAACTGATGACTAGTGAAACCAAACAATTTTTCATACATTTATTGGGTAATGAATGATTAGACTTTTAAGTCATTACACTTGGTAGAAACCTAAGTAATATAAAATGTAAGAGCAGTGACTGGAGTTTTCTGCAGAGTTTCTGGAATTTCTTTTCTGAGAATGAAATAATATAAATTGTAATATTTTTCTGTTATTTTCATAACAAATTCAAATTGGCAAAAGTTTAGTTACGTAAATTGATACTTGCTTTTATAGTTCTGAAGGCCAATTTTAGAAATACACCCTCTTAAACTAAAAGCAGGCCAAGTTATGCTCCTCTCTGGAAGCACGTAGGAAAAATCTCTCCTGCTGTCTTTCTTAGCTGTTGGAGGGGGATCTGTCTTTCATGGCCTGAAGTTCCCTCCTCCATCTTTAGAACCAGAATGAGATTTGTCACTTTTCATCATTTGAACTTCCTTCTTCATCCTTCAAGATCAAATGTGATTACACTGAGCACACACAAAAACACAGTATAATTCTTAAAGTCAACTGAATAGCTATCTTAATTCCATCTGCTTCTTTAAATAATTTTTGTAATGTAGTTTCACAAATTCCAAAGACTATATGGTGTAAGTCTTGGAATTAGATAGCTTGGATTCAAATGTCACTATTGTTGTACCAGCTTTGTTGCCATGGGGAAACTAAAAGTTTGATTTTGGAAAACAAAACAGACTGCAAGATTATAATGCTGCTATCTTTGAATGACCATTATTCTATTTACCAGTTAACTGAGGGGGACGGGGCACGGCAGTGCATGCCACAGTGAGGAAGACAGAATTTGTAAGAAACTGGTCTTGGTAAAACATTAATTATAATTCATTTTTATTCACAGATGAGGTGTTTAGTTCTAAGTAGATTTTTCTTTCTGAAAAAAAAATTTTGAAAATATGATGGTCTTGACAGCTGCTGAAACATTTTCAATACTTATATGTACAAAGTTCTATCATGCTGTGAAATGTCCTATTTTAAAAAATAACGTTGGAGATCCTAATTTCTAAAAGCCATAAATCTCTGATGTTGAAAAATATCTTCTCAAACATTATCCCTTTCATTGGATATCAGTGCTAGCGTCCTGTCTTCTTGTTTTTCACAAATATCTTGAAGACACTTGGAACATTCATATGGCTGTATTTGACAATTTATGTAATGTTTATCATTCAAGCAGGTGAATCTTCTTGTCAACAATGATTGGGCCATATCTAGTACCTATATATGCTAATATGTGCTTGATAATAATGAATGTTTTGGATAGATTTTTAGCAGACTGTTAGATCTACAAAGAAGGAATAAATGTAGAAGTAATAGTTGAGATTATGATATCAAAGCATGTTTTTTTTTAAAGATTTATGTATTTTTACTACAAAGTCAGATATACAGAGAGGAGGAGAGACAGAGAGGAAGATCTTCCATCAGATGATTCACTCCCCAAGTGACCACAATGACTGGTGCTGCGCCAATCCGGAGCCGGGACCCAGGAAACTCTTCTGGGTCTCCCACGAGGGTGCAGGGTCCCAAAGCTTCCCCAGGCCATAAGCACAGAGCAGGATGGGAAGTGGAACAGCTGGGATTAGAACCGGCTCCCATATGGGATCCCAGCGCATTCAAGGCGAGGACTTTAGCCACTAGGACATAATGCCAGGCACACCAAAGCATGTTCTTCTGATCGCTATACTAATATTGGACCTGGACAGGTATAGCATATCAACCAAGAATAACTTAAATTTTAAAAGGAAACTTTATCAAATAATTTGACTTCTATGAAAAAGTTGTGCTCTAACGAAAAGGTGTTTGGTTATGTGATGTATATATCTTGTCAGTTGATTGTATACACATACAAATATATATGCATTTGCATGATTGAATGAATACATGTTAATTTCTGTGTTGAGAACAATGATTTATAAAGGTCACATATAAGTAAATGTTTAGTAAATGCCACCAAATATTCTGAATTATATAATTAACACATTTAAAAAATTTTAGCAGGGGCACAATGGGAATTTTTTTGCAAGGAAAACATTGTACATAATCCATCTATATAACTGGATATGTTGGAGTATGAGGTTATATATATGGTAGTAAAAATAATCCCCCAAATGGAATATTTTTTCAATGAATGTTACTATTACATATTGCTTAAGAGAAGAAAATCATTCCTATAATGACATGACAATTTCTGGTTTAATTATGTTTTTATCATCTAAAATATCAGACTTTATTTTTATTGCCTGTGTGTTCTGCTGTTCGTTCTTTCTTTTCCTGCAAGCTGCTGGCAGTTCAGACTTCCAAAGATTTAGTTGGCTTGTTATTTGGATCATGCTGGGTATGATCATTCATATTTGTTTCTATTGCCTCAGTATTTTCATACCTGTGTTAATGAGAAAACAAACTCTCATCTTCTAAAAATCTGATACACAAGTCATTTTCTGGCTTTCTTTCCTTGTAATATTAAGAAGGAAACAGCAGACCAGAAGAAATCAGGTCTAGAGTATAGAATGATCTTTTTCAACAGTCCTGTAACACTGGGCAAGTCTTACAGCTTTCCTACCCATGAATGTCCATATTAGTAATTTAGAGAGACGAGCTTCTTATGTGTTAAAAAATATTTGAAAACTACATATATACAGAAGATAGTAGATACCATTTTATTCCTTCTTCACATTTAAGAATAAGAAACGACAAATGGTAAAGCTTCTGCACAACAAGTGTCAATTATTTTTCCTTCCATTTATTTGTAGGGAGGATCTACAGTGTTTTGTGTAAATGATTTATACTTGGGTCTTATTTCACTATAAGCACATCAATTCTTTATGCTACATTTTTCATTTTAGAGTTTATACACTTATTTTAATGAATATTCAAAATTTCCTCCAAAGTTTTATTATCACGATGTGTAAATAGTCATTTTTGCCCATCATGTTTTTGTGTGAACATGTTGATGAGTATTGAAAGATAATACCATTTTAAGTTGAACTGATGGGTCATAAGGTATTTATGACTTGCAGCTGTGGTACAAGTTGCCAGGCTGTTTTCTCTGATGGTTGCAACATACTCCGTGTGTAGCTAAGGATTTCTATTATTCCACAAATTTAGCAATTTCTGGTTAAGAATTATGAACTGACACTGCAATATTTCATTTTAGTTTTAATATTTGACAGAACTTTTGAAAGTACATGTATTTGGGGTATAAAAATATGTTAGGTGATAAAAAATTTTGACATATACTCTCACAGGCTATTCCCTACATGCATTAACTTGTGATATAGTCAACAAAATTACGATCCTGAACATTTAACACCCAAGCATTTTTATGAGCCATTGCGCGCCATCCCTCCTGCATTTGTCACTTTCACTGTCCTAAGGCATTCATTGGTTTTTAAATGTCATTGGAGAACACTTAGCATTTTTAAAATTTATTTTAATTTAGATAACCCTGTTTCTTTCACTCAGTTTCCCAATATTTTGAGACTCATCCATGGTATAGTTTATGTAAACACCTCAATCCTGTTTAATAATTGAAACATTTATCTCATGAACACATAGATCATTAATTTATTCATTCTGCTATTGATAAGTCTCAGCTATTTCCATTATTTTACTGTTTATATTATTTTTGCTGAGAGTATTTTAAACATTCCTTCATTTTCTTGGGTTAATTCTAACAAGCAAAATCATGAGTCATAAGACATATTTTGGGACATGGCACAATGGTGCTATTGGTTAATCTCCCCCCTTAAAGCCCTGGGATACAACAAGGGCAAGTTTAGTTTGCTTGCCGAAGAGATTTCCCTAGCTCACAACCTACTTTGAGTGAATGAAGCCTTGAAAGTTGTGTTTTTTACATTTTTCACATTTTTTAAATTATTTTTCATTTGTAATTTCCTCATTTAATAATGACTTTTAGGAAGCAGAAGTTCATACTTTCAGCGAAATCAAATTCCTTGTAACTTTTGTAGACCACCCTTTTCACTTCACATGTGGGAGACTTGAGCTGGAATAGAGTTAACCATCACTGAGTACCACTCACTGGCACACATTAAAGCTAAGGCTGGATCCGACCTGACAGGGCCAGATCACATTAACCACCACCAGTGAGAGTTGGACCAGGGGAAGCATGAAGTTATGATGGGCCATGATAATACCTTGCACATTACAGAACTGGATCTTGTGGCAGTATCTGTGGGGCATATGTGGGCTCACCCCGGTGGAACTGCAAAATCCACTGGCATGCCTAAAACCCGTGGATGGGAGCAGGCCTGGCTGTGGAGCTAAGAGGATGCCCCAACAGGCTTGGGATCCCTTCTGGTGGGTATGAGAGCCGGGATGAAGGCAGCAGACTGTGTCTGTGGAGGGACAGACTGGACTAAATGACAGCAACCCACTGGTGCTCATGAGATCCAGGGTGGATGTAGAACGGGCTGGGCTAGGTCTTCACTCCCACTGAACCATGTGGAAGCTGGATCTGGACATGGATGAGGTACAGCTGGGCTGCAACTCCCAGCATGGGTATAGGACAGTTGAATAAGGCCACTGTTCCTGAATGCACAAGAGGTGGACAAAGTCATGCTGGCCCAAGGACCCACTAGTGTCTCAGGGCCAAACGTGGCTCGGCCAGTTCATAACATCTACAGGCAAATCTGCAAACAAGGTCAAGGTGCATAACTGGCCAGGTCAGGGTTCCACAGCAGCCAGTTCACATTGGGGCAATGTGATAACCCCAATGACTAGCATTTAATAAGGCATAATTAAATATTCACAATGATATCATTTTCATGCATGTATAAGCTGTTTCTATGACTTATTTCATAAAGATTGTGGGAGTTCATGAAAAGGATATAAAGATGCTTTCTGTGCCAATCTTGAAGAATTTACATAAAGTAGTACATTGCTGCACCACTTTTTTCAAATTTTTATTCAACTCAAAATGTAATGTACCTTAGAAGATTACAAATCAATTTCTCATTATTTATTCTGTTACTTATGATTTTTGGAACATTATTAGAATATGTAATTATTTTATTTTTTTTACATTTTTTACATTGTTTACATAGTTGAGAAGGATGTATGCACATTTGGACCACTGATCCGGGTGGAGAGCATCAAGGAATGGGAGAAAGTGGATGAGACAATTGTTTCCTTTTTTTTTTTTTTCTCAACAAAATGCTTATCACATATGTATGCCAGAGTACAACAAGCACACACACAAATAAATGCTTCTCTTTCCGTTTCCATGTCATCCTATTTCTAAACGCTTTTGATGAAAAGCATGACACACAGCTTGCCATATAAATGGTCTTATATATAAAATATCTCTTATTTCCTGCTTAAATATGAAAGTATTTTATCAGAAGAGAAGAATTTGGAGGTTTTATTTGCTCAGATCACTTACTCTTTAGATGATATACATCATGTTAATTTCATGTTATTTCACAACTCATCATATTGTTTATTTTTCCTCCCCAACCTCTCATCCTATTATTTTGTGTATCATATTAGTTCCCAAGATAAAAGTTCAATATCACATCTGGAAATTTATGAAGAAAGAATTTTATCTGTTTTAAAGAAATTTATCTATTTTGTCAATCTAAATATCTTTCTTTTATTTTCCTAGAAAATATTGCTTTCGTTGTGTTTTAGCAACATCTCTTATATTTCCTGGAATTTCTTCACACTCACAAAAAGATTTCAGGTCTTGCTGAACAAAAGGCCTAGGACATCAAATCGATCTTCTTGGTATAGAACAACACCTCAAAAATCAAAGGAAATTTCAGTAAATTCCCCCAAAGCTGAGTTTACATGTAGAAAGCCAAACGCTGACAATGCAATAGTGGAAGAAAGAAGTCTACTGCATTGTACAATTGAAGGAGCTGGACAAGCAATGCTCAATCTCTGAGCTTCCAAAAATTTAGGGGTGAAATCTCCTACAAATCAGAGTTGCATAAAAGTGTATATTCAGTAAATACTCAGGTTGTTAGTTGATCATTTCCTTTCTTGATTATTTACTCATACTGTGTTCTTAATCATGGAAATGTGGGTTTCAGTTAATCTGGGAGCAATATGCATGGACAGTTACATTCTGCACTGAAATTGGACTTTCCATTTCAAAGTATCTTCAGAAAATACTGGTCATCAAGATGTTAACCAAATGCACTGCTGCCTCAATGCAGTGAATTACCTTTATCAATGATAAACAAAGGCTGAGGATGCCTTAAACTTGGGGTAGAAGACTGGGAAACTGGGTTTCAATGTCTTGGATTCAAGGCACTTCTATATATAAGGGATGCAATGAGCTTTATTCTTAATTGCCTAACCGAAACATTGAGACATTCTTTACACTGGTTAAAGCTTAAAGCTCTTTTTCAAGAAATGATTTTCTGAAGATAATGTGGTAGAAAATAATAAAATCGTAAATTTGATTTTAAATTCTTATCCCATAGGTAAGTCATCGTATATCAGTTCTTAGTTCTGGAAGGTGATTTTGTTTGTATTTTACATTGAAGATAGCTATCACTGAGAGATAATGAGGGATTAATTATGGATGTCTTAAATCTGTTATGTTGAGCCTCCAGCTTTGTTCTTATGTTCACAGGTTCTTCAGCTATTGAAAGAGTCTTTTTTATTTCATGTGAGTTTTACAAGTGTCTTTGGAATTTTGATGAGGACTTTGTTGAATTTGTAAATCAGTTTGGGCACTAATTACACTAATGTTTCAGGCTCATTTACATGACAACTCATCTCACTTTTTTGCAGGGTGTTTCTTGTTAAATTTATTTCCTCAATGTTTTCCAATGTTCTTTTTTTGTTTGTTTGTTTTTTAGAAAAAAAGCATTCATTTAGATTGCAGCACAGTGGCTTAGCAGCTAACGTCCTCGTGTTGTAAGCACCAGGATCCCATATGGGTGCCAATTCTTATCATGACAGCCTTGTTTTCCATCCAGCTCCCTGCTTGTGCTCTGGGAAAGCAGTAGAGGATGGCCCAAAGCCGTGGGAGACCCAGAAGAGCTCCTGGCTTCAGATTGACTTAGCTATGGCTGTTGTGGTCACTTGGGAAAGGAATCATCGGATGAAAGCTCTTTATCTCTCTTCTCTCTATATATCATATTTTTCAATAAATCTTTTAAAAGAAGACTCATTTATTCCTATGAGAAAGCCAGATTTTACAGATGAGAAAGTTATCTTTCATCTCCTGCTTCACACCCAAGTGGCCATAATGGCTAGCCAGGAGCCAGGAGTTTCTTCCAGGTCTCCCAAGTGGGCGCAGGTTCCCAAGGCTTTGAGCCATCCTTTACAGCTTCCTCAGGCCACAACCAGGGAGCTGGATGGGAAATGGAGCAGCCACTACCCAAAAAGGTGGCCATATGGAGTCCCCATGCTTGCAAGAGAAAAATTAGGCAATTGAACCAGTGGCCCAGGCCCAAATGCTTATAATTTTCATAGCTCATTAGAATTCTTTGTTAAATTTACTTCAAAGTGTTTAATTTGTCTTACAGATATCAGTAATTGGATGGCTCAAATGACTTCTTTCTCAAGGCCCTCATTGGGATCTAGCAGGTTAAACTGCTGTTTACAATGTTTAAACTGCTGTGGAGCATCCCACTTGCTTCATTTCTAATTCTGTTCCTTGCAGATAGAACTGAGAAACAACATTGAGCTAAGTTCTTAGGACAGTATGTCCATGTGCTAAACCTAAAGCAATATCCTGCTTCCTGGCTTCCATCTGGCCCAGCTCTGGAGTGGACTAGTGGGTAAACTATCTCTTGCTCCATCTCTTTGTACACTCTCTCTCCAACATCCTGGCACATTAATGAATTTACCAAAACCAACACTCTTTTGTTAGAGTCTGATTATGTCTATATAGAACCATTTCAATGCAGAAAGAAACAGATTCTTCCTTTCCCGTACAGATATTTTTTTTTCACATAGGTATTTTTTATCTTTTTCTCTTGCCTAGCTCTTCAGCTAAAATTTGCAGCACTGTATGCTGCGATTACTGACAGTAATAGTGGTCATTCTTCAGGGAAGTGTTTCATAAGACTTCAGGCTTGAATTGGGTGTGAATTCCAGATATTTGTTGAGAAGGCATGAATATTTTAACATGCAGACAAAGTGACTTTCAGAAGCAAGGAAGTATATAATTAAAATTGATGATAGCTATTCAAATATGTCTAGCTTTGAAGCTGTAAAAACTTGTAGGAAACTATTGACTGAGAGTTTTAAAAAAAATGATTTTGTGGCTAACTCTTGATCTGAATGCTAAGCTAGGGGAATTGGGAATAGATTCATTGACTAACTTTCAACACTTCTATGGACAGATGACCACAAAACTAAGATGCCAAATAGACTATTAAATCAGGCAGCATTAACAGATGAATGTGGAGATAATTTCGTGGGAAGGCACATGACACAGTTGAAGGGTATGCATCTGATAGCAAGGTGCCAGGATTGGAGCCCCAGCTCTTCTATTATTTCAGCTTCCTGCTTCCACATACCAAATTGCTGCAAGTGAGTGCTCAAGTTAATTCCAGGATCCCTATAGCCACGTGAGACAGGTTGAGAGGCTGCCTTCTGCCTTTTTACTGTTAGTAACCAGCCTTTGCGAGCACCTGAGGAGTGAAACCAGTAAGTGGAAGATATCTTTTTTGTCTTTCCGCATTTCAAATAAATGCATTTATTATTCTTTGTTAAAGATTTATTTATTTTTATTGGAAAGTCAGATATACAGAGAGGAGGAGAGACAGAGAGGAAGATCTTCAGTCCAATGGTCTACTCCCCAAGGAGCCACAAACGGCTGGAGCTGAACCAATCCGAAGCCAGGAGCCAGTAGCTCTTCTGGATCTTCCACACACAGGTGAAGGGTCCCATGGCTTTGTGCCATCTTTGACTGCCCTATCAGGCCAGAAGCAGGGAGTTTGATGGGATTAGAACCAGCGCCCATATGCGATCCCAGCCCAAGCAAGGCAAGGACTTTAACCACTAGGCTATCGTGCCAGCTCTAAAAGTAAGTTTTTAACAGGTGTAATTGAAATCTGATTTACACAAATCAGGTGGTATTGAGATAAAAAGAGTTAACCACGTTCTCTAAAGTATTGAAACAAGAAATTTTATCAAGATGTTTTTTGGTATTATGAGATTATCAGCGCATGTTTGGTGATACCAATCGACATGATATATAATTAATGAACTTTTTAAGATACATTACCTCTCTTACAGTGTTCTCTGTATTAACAGTGAAAGCGTCTTTTTTGTATTTAGCTTAAAGCTTTTCAACCCATTAAGTTTGAATTTCAAAAGACAGCTGCAGTGAGGATTCAAAACAATGACAGGAAGAACAAAGGTGATGGCGCTTTGTGCCTCCTCCACTGGATCTGAAATGCCTTTAGCAGATAGTTCTGCTCTTCTCTGCCCTCTTCCTATAAAGTAAGCTTAGTTATAAATATAGCCTTCCTTGATTTTTGGGAGTTCAGGGACATAGCTAATTCCTATAGGAATATATATCTACTTTGTAAGAAACACATTTTCTCCTTATGAAGTAAGGAATGAATGCATTTATAGTGCCTCAGGCTATTATGATAGGTTGATTTGAGTTGGGTTATCTTTGCATAAATTTCTCCCAAAAAATGGAAAGCAAAACCAAGTGAAAAAAGGAAAACGGTTACTTTATGAAAAGATGTAAGCTTAAAACCATGCATTTATTTTGTCTGGGTAAATTTTGTCTTTTTTCTTTTTAACTATTAATTTTTACTCTCAACATTGGGAGGCATCTAAAAGCTGACTAGAACTACCATCTTAATTCATCTATTCTCTCTGTGGTATTCATCAACAGGTCACCTAGACTTTGCTTGTAATAATAAAATTTATAGAAACCTATGTTTTTTCCCAAGTCTTCCCATTTTGTCTCTGAAGTGCCAATGGAAAGTAATTGATATAACAACGAATTTAACTGATGTATATTTCTGCTTTGCCTTTTACGCTCTGTCCTGTGACGTCAATAGAATACATAAAACCTGTTCCATTTATATACATAAATAACCGAAAAGAAGAAAGTAATCGAATACTTCTTCTAAATAAAGGTTTTCTAGTCATTAAAAGCATATTTTAGTATTCTTTGCCACCTTTCTCCTGGCAACTCGTTATACCTGACATTTTTTTCTTAAGTCTTTCATAAATAGTTTCATACCCAAAGAGCATTTACTGTTTGCTATAAGTAATTCGGGTTTCAAGAGTAGGTTGTGTCTTTTATTTATAAAATAGGAAATATCAAAAAAAATTTTTTTAACTAAAAAAAAAAAGGAAATATCTTCAAAGTACTCTAGGCACAAGCTAATATAAATTTATTGCAAAGTAAAAATTACATGAAGATACTTTGCTTATCCATATATGAATTTAATACAGCTCTTTGCTTCTTGATACGAAGTACACTGCTTCTCAGCATTTTCTTTCCCACTGATAATGACTTCCTAACCTGCCACTGGCCTCCCTAATTTGCCACACTGACTGTTGGAGAAGGGAATCTTGCCTTTTAGTTGCCTCCCATCCGAGATTCAAGTTTCTGCTGGCTTATACATTTAAAAGATAACAGTTTTTGGTTTTTCTTCTGATGGAGTGATTCTACTTTTTGGTAGATTTTAAGGAACAGTATTGATCATTACCGTAAATAATAAGCCAACCCACTTCAAATATACATAAATATATAATCAAATTCTGAATCAGCATTTCTTTTTCAAGAAAAGGTTTTAAGAATGGGCAGCCGCTTTCATGGCTAGAGATCAAACAGGAGGTTATCCAAAGCTAGAAGTTTGGAATGCAATAGGCTGTGGTTCCAATCCCTGTTGCTGCCCATGCCAGACAGTTTACTGCCAATAGAACATCCTGTGCTTTTTAATTAAAATTTTCTCATGTTTTCTTAGAATGGAGAGCTTTATGGAGTTTTAGTTATTTTTCTAAGAACATATTAACATTTTAAAAATGTGTCCAACACCAGTAGTGTCATCCTAGTGGCAAAAATCTTTACGCTAGAATCCCATATGGCAACCAGTTCTAATCCCAGAGGCTCTCCTTAACATCTTGCTTCCTGCTTCTGTCCTGGGACTACAGCAAGGACAGCCCCAAAATGTGGGAACCCACAACTGCATGGGAGACCCAGAAAACGCTCCTGGCTTCTGGCTTCAGATTGGATCAGCTCCAGCCGTTGTGGCCACTTGGGGAGTAAACCATCAGACAAAAGATCTTCCTCTCTGTTTTTCCTTTTCTGTGTATATCTGGATTTCCAATAAAAAATAAATAAATAAATAGATCTTTAAAAAAATATATGTCCAAATTTTAGGTGTCAGTGTGCCTAGCTTTAAAGTCTACTCTGTGTATTTGCTTCTGAGTTTACTCTAATGATGATCCATCTGTTTTTAAACTTAATCACCAATGGAATTAGGAGGCAACGTTAATGATTATTGCCCTACCCAAGGACAGGTGTTGCACTAGAGCAAGATTACTGTGAGACTAGTCTTTACTCAAATTCCATATTAAATAAACACACATTTTATACATCTATATCTGTCAGACCTAATTGTAACTGTAACAATAATTTTTGTAAAAGGATGGTAAACCTATTTCATCAAAACAAAGAAAAACAACACAACAACAGAAAGACAGTTTGAAAGAATTTATTTCGAAGTTATATAATTGGCAGAGTGAAAAGCCACTGAAAATAAAAAAAGACAGAAAGTGTTGTAGAAGTGAAGCAACTTTCCCAGGAATTGATCACTACAAGTTTGAGTTGAGTGTGTGGAATTTAATATAGTTTACCTAAATTCTAACATTTAAAAAAATAAATTCTGATTATATTTAATTGCTAGTTAAAGTAAGGATGCCCACATACATTATATTGACATTATTGTTAGTTATAAATATTTGATCTCAAGATAGCCTCTAGTATTCATCAATATGAGAAGTTTTTTTTGCAGTTTTTTTTTTCTTTGACACTTGAAAGGCACAGACAGCTTAGGTGAGGGTGAGAGAGAGAGAGAGAGACAGAGAGAGAGAGACAGAGACAGAGAAATGCTGCCATTCACTAGTTTAATCCTCCAAGTGCTTGAAATAGCTAAAACTGTACTGAAACACAGCTCTCCCAGGTGGGAGTTGGGGAACCATTTCCTCAAAACATTATCTTCTGCCTCCCGGGATAAAGATTTCAGCAGTTTTAAGTTGTATCTAAACGTAGAGCTGCTTCATTTCTAATGGATTTGATGAATTATTTCAAAATCATATATGTAATAAAAAACAACTTGACTTCTAATACTACATCTAGAAACTAGAGCCCACAAACCTTGGTTTATTACCTATCATTGTCATAATATGCATGGAAACACAACATACCACTTCCTGTGCCCAACTCCTGAGGCTTTTAATGTGATCCATTTGCAGTTCCCCCTCCCAAAAACATATTGTATATTTTAATCTAGTAATGGATAAAGATGCCTTAAGACTAAATTTGGGGCTTAGAGATATAAAAACACATTTATTTTAAGATTATGTTTGTTTTTTCTTTTGATTTGTTTTGTTTTGTTTTATTGGTAACGACGGTGACACATCCTAAGAACATGTTTAAAACTATTGAAAATGTTAGTAGATTTTCACAATCTTTCTATGTCACATTAATATGTTTTTTGTGTGTCCTTTCCTTAACATATACTTTCTTCCTATTGCTTTATGTATTTATTTATTTATTTATTTTTGCAGACTCCTAGACAATCAACAGCAGCTTGTGTGTTGTAATAATTTCTCAAGTTTACAAAAAAAAGCACAATTGGAAGGAGCACTCTTCAGGATAAATATGAAATGTCAACTCGTAACCATCTTGAAAGAATACATAAAGTGTCCTGCCAACAGTGTCTCCGCAGGGAAAGCTTAAGTCTGACTCTCATGGATGGTGTTACACAGTCTATTTAACTATGGAGCATTATCACAAATGCTACATATTACACATTATTAACTTGGCATAAATAGCAGCATTTTCACCTGAATATAGTTAGGAAGAATTTCTTAGGAAATAAGCCCAAATAAGTTCATAACAAAACTTTATTCTGAGAAACCTTACAAGCTTTTTTTTTCTTTTTCAAGGCATAACAATGTATAAATATGTAGTGTCAGATGAAAAAGTGATGTAAACTTTTTTTTTACAAAAATTTAATGGTAATGATAGTTTTGCAAACCAGAAATTCATCCAAAAAATTATGCACAACAATTAGCAATCATAGAATCTTATGCAAATAGCTATCAATGATATATTTTAGCTTTTAAAGCTGATTCTAGAACTGGAGACAATTTCCAAGGAGTGTGAATCATAGGCAAATACTGGAATTTTTTTTTTAAGCAGTGAAAGCATTCCTCTGGGTACTTTTCCATTACGGGAGCTCTAGAATAACTGAATTCATTTATTACTGGGAATCATGAATGGATTGCGGATCTATAGACATGTTGCCAAGCTTTATGAGTTTAAAAGAAAAATCTGTCCTGAAACAAAAATGAGAACAAAAATGAGAAGGGCTCCGCTGAAGAAGCTGGCATTTACAGTCTCACGGGATCCATCCTTCCTCGATTCATTCATGGATTTATCCACTCACCACGGATACAGTGGAGGTAAATTTTTATATTGGCTGCACTGGATTCAAAATTGAAAGGAAACGCTTAGCTAGTCCTCACAAAGGGCAGTAAATGAAGCAGAATAAGGAAAAGGAAGGAGGCAGAACAAGAACAACTGCGAGAATTAAAACAGTGGACGGGGAGGAAGAGAGAGGAGAGGACCTCTGTGTCACATAAGAAGCCATGTCTACATTTTAATCTTTAATTTTTCAACATACATTTAATACCATCACACTATCCATGTGTTTAATCTATGAAGAAAATCCAAAGCACATGGAAGATAAAACTCAGATATAATAGAGGATATACAATGTATATCAGAAATTTTTTGGCTCAATTTAAAATCAGGTTATTCATAAGTAATGAACAATGAAATCGCAAAATAATTGAAACACAGTAATTTGTTTATTCCAGCCTCCCATTTGCTGGACATTTGCTAGCTGTTTTCGACTAACAAGGGGACCAGACTAGCTGTGGGGAGGGTTTAGGCTTACATGCAGGGGAGTCTTCTAAGACTTGGGGTGTGTCACCAAGCAGTGAGACACTGCTGGAGCTGTACAGCTGCCTCCGGGGCTCTGTGTATTAACTAATAATTATTTCATGGAGCATTTGTGCAGTTTTCTACACCAGCCATCATCTGTTGGAGAGAAATCATAAAGAAACACGTCGAATTATATAACGTAATTTTAAAACAGCTCCCAGGGCTCACAGTCAGTGACTTCAACACAGAGGGAAAGGGATCAATATTCCATTTCGTAAATATAATGTAAAACATTGGAAGGAAAGCATGAACATCAGAAACTTTACAAGGAAAGAGACTTGGGCATAATGAACCGAATCTTCGAAGTAGAAGTGTTACGGAAATTTTGGGAGACAGCGACAGAACTAAAACCAGAAGTTCACCGAGTCAACTAATCTGCTAATTATGGAGAAATTAGTCCAGATTCCCTGCCATCTCTCTTGATATTTGGGAACGGAATATATAACAACGACACTGAAAGCCACCCGGCCAATGAATTGCTTCTGAGTGAAAAACAGGGCCATTTTTTATTATACAAAGCCAAATTATTCCTTCTGCGTTTCAAATGTGATTTTTATAAAAGAACCCTGATCTGACTGATGTTTTAATATAATTTTGAAACATTTTAAACAAATGGGATCTCTTTATAGTGATGCTAAATAAGTGGTCTGAGAAGGGCAATGTATTTTAATAATTTTCAGATTTAGCAGAGAGGGGTAGATATTTGCAGCATTCTTTTTTGGTCAAATCTCACAGTATTGAACCAGTTTATTTTCTTCAATAAGTATATTTTTTCAAGATTTGGGTTTTTGTTTTGTTTTTAATTTTCATTGCAAAGGCAGATTTATAGGGAGAAGAAAAGACAAAGATCTTCCATGTGCTGGTTTAATCCTCAATTAATTGCAATGGCCAGAGCTGAGCCAATCCAAAGCCAGGAACTTCTTCTGGGTATTCTGAATGGGTGCAGGGTCCCAAGAGCTTAGCCTGTCCTCCACTGACATCCCAGGATACAAGTAGGGGGCTAGATGAGAAGTGGAGTAGCCTGGGCAAAAAAAGATGCCCATATAGTATCCAAATGCATGCAAGGTAAGGATTTAGCCAATAGGCTAGTGTGCTGGGCCCATAAATACTTTTTAATTAAAAATGTCTGTTAGCCATATTTGACCACATATTTGCAATACAGTGTTACTTTTCTTTTTCCACTTTGTGTTCTGAGAAATATTTTTTGTCACCTATAAATTTAAAAAATGCTTGGGCCCGACGTGGTGGCCTAGTGGCTAAAGTCCTACGCTTGAATGCACCGGGATCCCATAGAGGCACCAGTTCTGATACCAGCGGCCCTGCTTCCCATCCAGCTCCCTGCTTGTGGCCTGGGAAAGCAGTCGAGGACAGCCCAAAGCATTGGGACACTGCACCCTCGTGGGAGACCCAGAAGAGCTGCTGTCTCCCAGCTTCGGATTGGCACAGTACCAGTAGCTGTGGTCACTTGGAGAGTGAATCATCGGACGGAAGATCTTCCTCTCTGTCTCTCCTCCTCTCTGTATATCTGACTTTTCAATAAAAAAAAATTGAAAATGCTTATTAGAAATGCTTAACATTCTTCATTTACTTCTTATATAGTTATTACACGCATACACTTATTTTCTCCACAGACTCCACAATCTCTAATTATTTTGCATAATTTCCATTCTAACCCTAGTACAACAATACTTCATTATGGGTTTAATTTGCATATTCCTGATGTTTTAATGATTCTGAAATACTTATCATTTTGTTATTTTCTCGTCTGACTGTATTTATTTGAAAAAAATCTGTATTTCAACAATTTTTAACATGATTGCTGATTGTGTTATTACTCAGTTTAATGAGCTGTGTCAGTTTCAAAGTTAGCCATGAGAGCTAGAATTTCAGGAGGAAGGGGAACTTGAGAATTCGTATCCAGTTTCCATGTATGGCCTGGTTTCGTTGCACAACAGTGACAAGCTTATGTCAAATTTCAGCCTGCGCTGATTTAAATTCCATGTGTTAAAACAGTCATGCAATCTCTATGACACATGTATGCTTTTAAAAATTTAATGAACTGGAAATGAACTTATACTTTGATAAGTGAAGCCTCATGTACTCAACCCAGTGCTTCTCCTGCTCAGGAGTCTTCGCAGCCTTTTCTCAATAAGAGTCCCCCGTTCATTCCTGCCACCGCACGCCAACCCGCTCTACTTTTGTACAGCTCTTGTGACCCTGTGCATTCCCTCAGGAAGACCCTTAATGGATTTTTAGTATCACACTGAAAGAGAGCCAGATAACTTAATGACCAAGAGGCAGAATAAATAGTTTCTGCCTATAATGTTCTAGACCTGACACCTAAAATAGCATCGATAAAATAACTCTCCAAATCCTTAGCCTTTTGCTCATCTCGACAAGTACCTCAACCGCACTGCTCAGTTTCAGATTGGGACATGCGGATGAGTTCTGAAGGGAAGAATAGCTGTGAAGTTACAGGTCCACTTCTAAGACTGGCCAGAAACTACTGAGGCCATTATTGTTTAATCTCCGAGTGGGTCTCATCCCACTGCCCGCTCTCATTACTCATCCCCTAGCTAAATGGAAATTGTGTTCACTGTAGGTAGCTCAGGCTTGCAAAGGAGTAGAAATAATAGTAAATGAAATGAATATAAATTCTGGAATAAATTCAAGGAGAAGAGACTCTCCATACTTCTGTCTACCAGCATGTTATTGCTTTAGGAGGAAAAAAATGCATTTTATTGAATAAAGCTAATGAAAAACTGAGTATTTGTGAAATTTGAACTCAGATTATTTTCAGCAAAGTTTTCACTTTAGTATACATGGTAGAAGTAACAGTACTTAGAGAAATAATTACGCAGCATTTCGCAATGCATTAACTGATAAATTTTCTGCTCTTTGCCTCTGTTAACGGAACATATCCACAAAAAAGCACAATGTCTATTTCTACAGCTACATAAAGGGAGTTAGAAAAATTTGGGGTAGCATGACTCAATTTTCAGCACTCAAAGTACCAGAAATTAGGTCAGCTCTCACTGAAGGGGAGAAGTCAGAACAAAACCAATCACCCTTTTCTTTCCTTTCCTTTTTTTTTTCCTCACGCAATATGTATTATTGAGAAAATGACAACAAATTTTCATAAAACATGCCACAGAATACAGAACTCCACTAGCAGCCTTGTTTGAGGTCATTTATCTTGAACTTCTATTCCCAGAAGCCTGGAGGCCCACTTCTCTCACCCCCATGTTGCTCTCAGAGCCTGGGTAGAGACATCAAGGAAACTGGAGGCAATTCTCCAGGTTCTATTCCTGTTGCCATAGTTCTCCATCAGGCCAAGCCATCCGCCTATAAACAGATAAAAAGCTGCACCAAAACAACAAGGCTACAGAGACCAGAATGATGACAAAACCAGGTTTAATGAGATCTGCTGCCAGCAAGGTTCATCGGTCCGCAAGTTAGCAGGATGCTGAAGCAGCACAGGACTGAGGCACGCCTAGCCTAAGCAGTGGTGATGACAAAGCTTGAGGTAAATTATGTGTTGTCTTCTGATCGGTCAGCTCTATTAGAAATGAGTCAGGGATCACCCATTTTCATGATAACAATCACAAAAGAACAATGATCAACCGCCTGAGCACCCCAAAAGCTGTTTTAGTTACCACACACTTGACATAGCTGGCCTTCAACACCATGACATTATTTGAATGAAATCTATAATCACTATGAAGCTTTTCTTCAAGTTTTCCATATGTTTCAACAAAGTGTCTCTCATGTCAGAGTACTCACTGCACTTGTTTTATTTTGTTCTCATTGATTGCAAAGGCCTGTGCCACATAGCTTGCTGAGATCAACATTCTCTGACGCAGTGACAATTATACAAAGTGACAAGGTGAACTTTTCATATTTATCTGCACTTTACAGGACAATTGGCTTTTCTGAATAGTAATATGCCATAGCATAACCCCCAAAACTCACAGAAATGGAAATATCATTTTCTGTACCTCTTTGCTAAGAATGAAAATGCAACCAGATTGTATCTCGTAAATGTGCTTCCAATAAATTGTATTTACATTATTTTGCTTCTACCTACAGGAAGTAGATCTTGTCTAAATGTAACCAAACTAATGAACTGCCAATAGCATATATATGTACACATATGTGTGTATGTGTGCATGCATGTGTGCCTATGCAGAGAGCAAACAGAATAACAAGAAAATTATAAGTACTTTTTAACAAGTGATTTTAACTAAATTCTATCACTTTGGATAATTTTATGACATCCCATATTGTCTCTAAGTAGTGGAGGATTAATTTCAGCTAACATTCTAGCTCAGCAGGTGCTGAATCTCATCCATCTTAACAGTAACCCCCTGCATGACTTTAGCAGTCTCAAAACTGTGTCCCATATCCAAGAAAAGTGCTTTATTCATCCCAATGGCAATTTAATCCTGATAGGCTGGTGCTGAAATAAAGGCCCTCTAAGATTCCCAATAGTGTTTCACATCACATCTGGCTACATATCATCCAGGCATCTCCCTCTACTCTTCCTTTTGGCCTGCTTCTTTTAGCAAATAACAAGCTTATTATAATAAAATTACCATGACTTCTCACTTCCATCCTGCATCAAATACCATTACATTTCCAGGATTTCTGCAGTAGCACACGGAACAGGACAGCACCTACGCTCATGTGCCACCCCTTGGCGCCCACACCATCAGTCTTTTTTGAATATTTACGTAATCCATATTCCATCCATCATCTCTTAGGCTTCCAGTACTTGTAATGGGATGACCTTCTGATTTGTTGAGTGCAGCTGTCCTTGAGCATGCCTGCACTCCTTAGGTGTGAATTTTTCGTTTGAATACCAATAAACGTTGTTCCTCTGAAGACCTTTATTTAAATCTCATCCTCAAATTCTATTGTCACAGGCAAAATCCTGTTCAGAGCCAACCCATGACATAAGGGGAACCTTGGAGACATGTGTGAAATAACAATTTTGGCTGAGGTTATAAAATATCATATTCTAAAAAACAGATCAGCTCTGGGTTATGGAGAACCTTTCTCACATTCAAGAGGGAGCTGAACTACATTCTGTCCGATGTGGCAAGAAGCAAACATGTTGAGTGAGCAAATCCCATAATCAAACTGGCATTTTATGAAGAGATGTGGTTGCATGACTACTCTCCTTTGAATCCATCTAGGTATTGTTAAGCAAAATTGGTGAATTATTATTGAGAAGAATATGGAAACATATAGCTCTACTTTCCCAAATTGTAGGCATTCCTGGTTGTCCAATGTTAGAAGCAAAAATATTAGAAATTACAGCAGTGGCAATGGAAACTTAAACAGTAAGGGCATTTAATAGGTAACACTGGCCACATTACATGACCAATAATATTTTGACACAGTGTGAATATGACTGACTAAAGATAGATCTGTAGTTCTATGAACATTATCGGTGTTCTTTCCGGATCCCTCAGATGCCTTTACCAGTATTTTTCTATACGCTTGACCCAAACACCCATGTGCCACTGCACTCCTTTATCTCTTTGCTGGACAGTAGGGAGCTCTAAATAACTGAAAATATACATACCAGCAGAATAGCTTTTAGAATAACTGACTGGTGTAAAAGTAGCAAAGTTTAGATTCCTTTGCCTGGAACTGGGACAAGCACCAACAAATAGATTATCAGAGCTTCTTCGTGGGAACAGTTGGAGGCTGATGATCTGGATAATACCGCATTGTTTCCAGATTTTTCCTTTCCCTATAAGTTTTAGGGCTTTACTGTATTTATTTGGTGGAGTGAGACACAGAGCAAAGGGAGAGGATGAAGGAGAAGGAGAAATAGAGGAGAGAGAGGAGAAAATTTCATCCACTGGTTCACTGGCCAAAAGAAGTCAGAAGCAAAGAGCTTTTTCCATTATCCCAAGTTTCTGGAAGGTTTTGATAAAATTAACCCAAATAGGGAAAATAAAGTCTATTTCTCTGATTCATATTGTTTAGAAATATTTACATTATCTCCTACTGGATTTAATGGGAATGAATTATCCCTGTAGAAGCTTGAAGTAAAAGGTAAAAATCAAGGACATCAGCAAATGTTCCATGATGAAAATTTGCACAGAAAATGGGAATAAGGAAAATAAAGAGCAGAAGACAATACCCAAAGGGAATGAGATTTTGCTTTGATGTCATTTTTTATTCTATCACTACATTTTCCTAAGAATCTCCTACTTTCTTCCACTGTGAAATAAACCACTATGCATTGCTGCATTGCTGAAATATAAATTCTTAAGTACTCCCACAGGAGACTTAAGGTGAAACAAACAGCTGATCTATAAACAAGTGCTTCTTCACTGTTGAGAAAATGAAGGACTTGACACTCCAGTGGGTGTCAACGTAGAATCCACAGACTAACAGCAGCAGCATCATATAGGAACTTGGAATTATATCTTAAGCTCCTACAGAAAGCCTAGTGAGTGAAAAACTTGGGAAAATGGATGAGGACTATAATTTTTAAATTAATTGAATCTCCAGATAATTCTGAAGAGTATAAATTTTGTGCTTTTTTCCAATTTTGATTCAGTGCATTGATTAATTTCTGTCTTACTTTATTTTCATAAACAAAGCTAGTTAAATATGAATTTTTCATGTGGTAAGAATTGATTCCAGTAGCCGGAAAGATTGGTGTCTTGGAAGTAGTCACATCTGGTCTCACATTATCGATCCATCCGCCTTTTACAATTTTTAAATCCATAAAATGGACTACATGTTGAAAATAAATTTACCAACTTACCATCATGTCTAAGCCATGGTTAGAACTCCAAAAGGATAGTTTAATTTCTCATTATTTAATGAAAAACCTTTATTTTAGTCATTTTGAATAATTGTACTTCTAAAATATATCACATTATTTTTAGTCTTCTTACCTATCCTATTTATATAACTACATTACAATGGGATATTACTTTTATCAAGAATGATAATAAATTCATATTTCAAATGGAAAAATATAATTTATGAGTATAAATAGTACTTTCAACAATGGAATTTCAAAGCGAACTGTGAACAATATTTTTCAGAGACCTACAACATATTTTTTACATGCAGTATGGTAATTCTGAAAATAGTCAAAAATGATTAGAATATGAGTTTCAAATAGCGTTGCAGAGGTTTCAAGTTTAAGACACTAAGAAAGAACGAAACAAGAAGAAAGAACAGAGAATCGGTCTGGGTGCTTGAAGATAAAATTATTTAACATGACTTACTATAATGTTATTAAAAGTATGTGACTGAATAAAATGTAATAACTGATGGTAAGTAGCAGCATTAATTATGGGGCGGGGAGCATTTCCATCTGCTTATTTATATCTCACACAACTGAATTGGCTGAGAGTGGACCAGGATGAATTAGGGAACTGCGTACCCAATACAGGCCCCAATACGTGTGGCAGGGACCTAACTGAGCTGTTATCACTGCCTCCCATGGTGCATATCACTGGGAAGAGAAATATGACCCAGCCCCTTGTAATCTGGGTTGGGATACAAGATCTTAATCACTAGCTTATGGCTTGTGCCTGCCCCCCTTTAATTTTATTTCATCTATGCATCATTTAATGTTTACATTTTCTTGCCACTTTTTTAGTCAAGCTATATAGTTTCATCCTTTTGGTCATTAACAAAAACTGGACAGACTTTGGAAAATTATTTTCAGTTAGTTTCAGCTAGTTTTTATTTATATACTCTTCTACGTTCTCTAATTGTATTTGACTCATAGCTTTAACTCCAGAACTTAACATACCAGCTGGCTTAGAACAGGCAGCATATAAAGAAATTCGTATCAAAAATGACTTCCGTTCTTTATGAAAATGATCACATGTGTGGCCATGACCCTGATCATTTTATAACGACAAGCCTCAAAATTGCATCAAATTTGCATTCAAAACACAACATGGTCACTATATCTTAGTCTTTGGCTCTCTCACATTTTGAGCTTTAGTTTCACCCTCCGCTCCTCCACTCGCACAGTCTGATAATCTGAAATCACTACATCATCAGGTAATAATCCTCAATCTCTCTCTTTGTTCCCCTGAACCCATTTCTGCTAGGGTTTCATTTCTCTCAGTAGGCAATTACTCTTGCCATAGTTTCTAATAGCATCTCTGTTGTGAATGTAACAATCTATACTCAAAATACTTACTTCCTTTACAAAACAATTCCTGCCAGGGGCCAGTCCCCTCATTTTCAGTCTCATTACATTAGTAAGAAAAGCATTCCCCTTTACTTCCCCTCCCTTATTAAATTAACTTAGAATCACATATGTATGAGCTTTATGTCTTGAGAACTTCCTGAATGTTAAATAGAGCCTTGGCCTTTTCTGAATTCTAGTCAGTGAAAGGCAACTGCCTATTTGGCATATCATTTAGTCATCCATAGACATCTCATAATTGATATTTGCAAAAATAAATTTCTGATTCCACTACACACCCAACTCTCAGTCTTTCTGCTTCAAAGGACCACAGATTTGAAAATACTCATAGACTCCTTTACTTTCATACCACTGACATTAAATGCAGAAACAATACTCATCACTACCTTTAAATCACATTTAGAATGTGTTTTTATCACATCTATTTCTAACAAATCCAGGCCATTATCCAGAATACTCTAAATAGTCTCTTTAGAAATAAGAAACTATTTATTTGTTTGTTTGAAAGTCAGAGATGTAGAGACAGAGTCAGAGAACATCCATCGGCTTATTAACATCCAGAAGGCCATATAGCCAGGCACCAGGAAAGCCATCCAGTTATGAAACATGTCTCAGCGACACAGGAATTTAGACCACCTTCTCAGGCCCTTCGACAGGGAGCTGTGTGGGAAGCCAAGTCGCAAGGGCTCAAACTAGCACTCTGATAGGAGATGGTAGTGTTACAAGCAGTAGCTTAATAATTCTTGTCCCTGCAATCATTTCCTAACAAGTTTATTTATAGTCTGTTTTCATGAAGTACCATGGACCGAATTTCCTTCAAAATTCATGAATGAGCACCCTAAACTTCAATGTGATCATGTTTAGAGATACCTTTGGGACAGTAACTAGGATTAGATGAAAGAATAAAGGTGGGGATTTTACTATGAGATTGGGATTTCACAGCAGATAGCAAGAATTGATATGAAGGCATAGAATGATCATGACTAGTATGTGCTAGAAAATAAATTCTCACCAGAGTCTGTGTTTCCTATCCAAATGTTAAACTTAAGCCTCCAGAACTGGATGAATCAAATTTCCATTGCATAATGTGGCAAGCAACATTCAATGAAAGTCTGTAGCGCCTTTTATTTCTGTCACTGTTAATAAGTAAAAAATCTCAGATTTTTAAAACACATTAAATATGATTCAAGATAAAAGCAGACATAAATTTTAGGGTTGTTTTTAAAGATTTATTTATTTTTATTGCAAAGTCAGATCTATAGATAGGAGGAGAGACAGAGACAAAGATCTTCTGTTTGCTGATAAACTTCCCAAGCATCCGCAACAGCCAGAGCTGAGTCAATCGTAACCCAGGAGCCAGGAGCCTCTTCCAGGTCTCCCACGTGGGTGCAGGGTTCCAAGGCTTTGGACTGCTTTCCCAAGCCACAAGCAGGGAGCTGGATGGGAAGTAGGGCCGCCGGGATTAGAATCAGTGCCCATTTAGGATCCTGGCACATTCAAGGCAAGTAGTTTAGCTGCTAGAACACTGTGCCAGCCCCAAATTTTAGTTTTTAAAATATCAAAAAGCAATACAAAGAAAAAAAGAAAATCTTCTTAAATGCTCATAAGATCTCCGGTGTGTCTGATGCTTACCACTGGCCTGTGTCATTTATTAATTTCCCCTCTACTCTAACAAATTTGCCTCTTTGCTATTCACAGGAAGTTAGCACTTGTTTTCCCTGCCTGGAACACTGTTTCTGTGCATTAACGTATCTCATTCATCACTTCCAGTGCTTTTAAAATTTCACCTATATAAAATAATTTCTATCTAAATGTCCTGTTCCGTTTTCTATCTCCATTACATTGATTAAAAGCCTGTAACATACAATCATTGTATATTTATTTTTATCATTTATATTTATTAGACTAGAAAATACTTCAAGGAAAGGAATATTTCAATTTATTAATTGCTACATTCCCCATTACCTGGAAAAACACCTGCTATCTAGAATAAGTTTGATTCCAATTCCAGTTTACTTCCAAAGTAAATGTTTACATCATTCCTCAGAACCAAAATCAATGTAGTTAATTACTTAATGTAAAGGGATAGTCTGTCATTTCTTTAACCTGGAACAAATTGCTTAGCACAGGTAATTTAAAGTGATTATTTTTAAACATACTGACGGCCTTTTGTGTGTTAGTTAACCCTTCCACAAAGAAAGTAAAACTCGTTACTTCCTAGGTTTAATATTGAAATGAAAAGGCATAATGAGTGGAAGCAGTTCAATCCAATGTCTGCCATATTATAGAAGCTCAATGAAATTAGTTAATGCCTCTGTGTTCCAAACCAGAGATTAAATCAAGTACTTTGAAACAAACACAATCTTAAAACAGTGCAAATATTATTAAGTATTAACAATATTTTTATTTTTCTCAGAATTATGCAAAAAAATATAAAATAAAGCAAATTTTGGTTCTTCCTGATGCAGCAGCTACAAATAGATGCGATTTATACTAAAATAAACCATCCTAAGAAAATAAGATAGAATGACAGAAAGTATTATTTTGGAGTCAACAATATTAACTTGAATCTCCATTTCATTAATTACTTCCTTGATTACTCTGTATGCTAAATTTTGAACATTGCTCTAAATTTTTTCTAACAATTATAAATAATAACTTATAACTGCATTGTTGACAATAATTCAATTAGTCACCTTGTGAGTGCAAAATGAAGATGGGTGCTTGTAAGTTTTTGGTAAATTCTAAGTTTGGCTGTAAATAAGGTTACTGTATGTATGAGAAATCTTAGTGATTCTTTCTAGTGTATTTCCAGTGAAATTCTTGCCATATCCAAGAGGTCACTTCCTTTACTTTGATAAATACTCAAGGAAAGAGTGTATGTAAGGAAGTGGGAATAGTAAATGTCAACGCACTTGGAAGGATAGAAAAGGAAAAGACTGCTGAGGAGTGGAACACTTAAGTCTGGAAAGTCAAATTTGAATTGACAGGCAAAGGATAAAAGAACGTTATAGGTACTATAAAATTATTTCAAAGCACAGGATTTTAGGGACTCATAAACCAACTGTATAATTTTATGTGTTTATGCATTGTCTCCCAAGGTTAGGAACCAGAGTTTCATCATAGGTTCATCATAGGTTCAAAATTGTCAGTGTCACAATAAAAAGAAACTGCTATGGCTGAGAGAATACGAGTCAAAATAAAAAGTGGGACAACCAGAGTGTAATTAGGCAGTGACAAACGTGTTAAAATTGGATTCTGCTCACTCTGCACTTTAAAATTGGGAATTTTTGCTTCTGAAAAAGGAGCAATATAATTTCTTATGTTTTTAAACTCTGTTCTAACTAGCTTCTACACATGCAAATGCTTAATCTGTTACTAAATAGTATTCAAATACAGTCCTGACAGAAGGAAGATCAAAACACAGTTATTCATTCAAAAATCCATTTTATTGATTCAGACAATCTTTGAAGTCTACTTGAAACTCTGATTCTCACTTATTCTTAAAGAGCAGGATTTAAGTCTTTGATTGTTTCCAACTGAGTCCTGCCCCTGTTCCCTATAGTAAAGAACAGCTGGTTGCCTCGGGTAAGCTCAGCAGTTAATGCCACACTAGGACATAGAACACAGTGTTTGCAGAACTAGTCAAACCTCATTTCAACAGAGTCCAAGTTGTTCCTTCAGTTGTAGATGGCAGTGATTACCATGTTGACTGCAATTCAGAGCAGCTTCAATTTTTATGTTCTAGTCTGTTTCGTTTTCTTACACTCATGTACAACTTGTATTTCCCTAATATGGAGTCTACTAAAAGACTCAAAAACTATATGCTCCATTTTAGATCTTACAAAGAGGGGTAGCTTATCTTAATGAAGCCTTTTTCACAGGAGGGTGTCTCCTGAGCCCAATCCACTGAGTCACGTGGCATACACATCAGATTCCTTAGAGAAACGTGGGCAAGCATCTCAACAGCGAAATCTTAGGCAGATTGATGCTTGCATTTTTAAGAAATGATTGCTCACATTGAAAAATACAGTTCCTTTGTTCAAGAAATTAAGAAAGAAATTTCACATAAGAATGTCAGAGACATGGGAAAGAATAAAAAGAAGTGAAACGTTATAATTCTATCAATGATACAAATTTGAAAGCAGAAACCCAAAGTTTGGAAATAAGGCATCAGCTGATTGCAAGTCCTTTCTTTGTAACGCTGCTCTTTGCAATTATTTAATATTTACGGATCTGTCCTCTTTTTAAGGTCTAGATTCAAAGACATTAACTGCTAATTTGTATTTTTTTTCAGGTGTACATGAAAATAATTTTGGTCCTATAAAAATAATGCAAAATGATATGATTTTGCTTACCAAAAAACAATCTAATGCAGGCTAATCGCACAAAGTATTACTTTTGTTCTTCCAATGCTCTATGAAACATAAAATTGATTCTGCTATTACAGACTTAAATAGTCCATGACTTGAGTCTATATTTGTATAAGCCACATTTGAGTTTTTTTAATGCTGACATTTAAATATTTATTCTTAACAGTGTTTTTATATTTTTCAGAAATTGAAAAAACAGATGCCAAAATGTCTGACAATAGAAATTTCAGTTTTTATAGCATTGTTTCACCATTTCTCACTCTAGTATCAATGAACTGCTGGAACACCAACTCCCATCTGCTCCACTTCACTTCCCACCCAGCTCCCTTTGAGCAGGCAGGGGAAAGCAGTATGACATGGGCCAGGAAATCTGAGCCCCTAACGTCACTTGGGAGATCCAAAGTTGCACAACTTTGGGGAAAGATTCAGTGAGCGAAGAGTAATTCTCCATTTTTCTCTATGTAACACTGTAAGAAGGAAAAGAAGAAAGGAAAAAAAGAAGGGAGGGAGGAAGGGAGAGAGGGAGGAAGCCAGAGAGGATGGGAGGAAGGAAAGGAAGTAAGGAAATATTTTTTTAAGATGTATTTATTTTCTAAATAATTGCTATGTTTTTTAATTTAGTTTATTACAAAATCAGATATACAAACAGGAGGAGAAACAGAAAGATCTTTCATCCAACGATTCACTCCCCCAAGTGGCTGCAACAACCAGAACTGAGCCAATTCCAGGTAAGAGCCCTGAGACTCTTTCAGCTCTCCCATGCAATTCCAGGGTCCCAAGGCCTTGGGTCATCCTCAACTGCTTTCCCATTCCACTACAGGGAGCTGGATGGGAAGCGAAGTTGCAGGGATTTTAACCTGCACCCTTAAGGGATCCCCACATATACAAGGCAAGAACTTTAGCCACTAGTCTACTGCAACAAGCCCAATATTTAATTTATTTTTATTGCAAAGTCAGATATACAGAGAGGAGTAGAATCAGAGCGGAAGACCTTCCATCTGAAGATTCACTCCCCAAGTGGCCACAATAGCTGGAGCTGCACCAATTTGAAGCCAGGAGCCAAGAACCTCCTCCAGGTCTCACACACTGTGCAGGGTCCCAAGGCTTTGGGCCACCCTTGACTGCTTCCCCAGGCCACAAATAGGGAACTGGATGGGAAACAGGGTTTCTGGGAATAGAACCAGAGCCCATATGGGATCCCAGCATGTGTAAGGCCAGGCCCAAAAGAAAGATTCTTAGGAAATCCTAATGTATAACTTGAAAATTATTAGAAGCTCAGTAAGGACATGTTTTTTGAAGTATAAACTCTAGAAGTTCAAGGGATCCTAACATTTCTGTTAGTTTTACCACCAAGTGTGCTAGTAGGTGTTTTATAATTCATGAAATTATAGGGGGAAATCTGTTTGTTTTTTTTTCTTTTTCCTTGTTTAAACACATGTTTATTTGAAAAGAAAAGGGACAGAGGAAAAGGCAGAAGGAGACAACAATTGAGATCTTCTTACTTTCTGCTACGTTTTCCACATGGTTTAAAGGCCCTGGATGGTTTAAGCTAAATCCTAGGGCCAGGAGCTCCACCCAGACTCCAACTCATGCAGCAAGGACACTTGCACGTGAGCCATCATCTGATGCCCCTACTGCTGTGCGAGTTGGAAGCTGCATAAAAAGCAGAGTAATCAAGACTCGAACCAGTTCTCAAATATGGGGAATATTATCCTAAGGCTGAGACTGCTGTGTCACAATGCAGGCCCAGCAATTCCTAAATATGCCTAGAGTGATATATCCTAACAGTTATTACTCTGGTGGTACACTGAGTTCAGCCACCAGTTGGGATGCCAGCCTCTCACGTCAGAACAGCTGGGTCAGAACACTGCGCATGCCTTCCATGCAGCCACCTGCAAGTGTGGTCCTGGGGGAGAAGCAGATGATGGTTCAAGCGCTTTGGTCCCTGCAATTCACACAGGGACCTGGATGGAGTTTCTAGCTCTGAAGTATGGCATTGCTAAACCCCAAGTTTCTGAGCATTTCAAGGAATGAAGGACTGAATTAAAATTTCTTTCTCTTTCTCCTTCCCTCGCCTCCTTTTCTCTCTTGGTCTTTCTGGTGTGTCTATCTCCAACTCTCTATAAAATTGTTCTTCAAATCTATAAATAAATCTTTTTTAAAAAGTAAAACCAAAACTATGATGTAGTTTTGAAGGCCACAACTCCAAGATGCAGTCAAAACCAAGTCTAAAAATAAAACTCTTCATCCTCCCATGCCAGACCTCCCATCACTTCAATGGGACCAGGAATACAACAGAAAGTACAATGTGTTTCATGGGATTTAAAGAACTTGAGGGAAACCAAAGGCAACATGGAAAACAAACGACAACAACAGAAAAACAAGGACACCAGTGGAAAATTTAGTCTCTGACACATACAGCTCTTATAAAAGTAAACACAACTTATCCCTTGCCAGGAAAATACAAAACTTACCCCTTGCCAGGAAAATATGGTGTTACCTCAGTTATTTTTACTCAGTACATCATGTCCTACTAATAACAACAAAAACTACAACATATATTAAATAACAGCAGTGGGGAAAGTCACATTTTGAAAGCAGGCATATGAATCGGGCTTTTGTTGCAATTATCACTCTAGATTTTTTAAGTTGGGATAAAATCAGTGAATAAATGGAGAATACATTTACTGAGTGCAACTTGGTAATTTGACATACATGACACTGAAATTGAAAAATGTCACTTCACATAGTCAACATTTTTAAATTTGTTTTGTTTCTTTTTTCTTTCTTTTATTTAAGGATTTATTTATTAAAGAGGAAATTTTTTTTTTAGAGAAACAAGGAAGGGAGGAGAGGCCTGCTATCCCCTGATTCACTCCCCCAAAGATCACAATGATCACAGGTCAGTTGCTGTGATGCTGGGAGTCAGGAGCCTCCTCAAGGTCTCTCCCTTGGGGCCAGGGACCAAGACCGTGGCCCATCCTTTACTGCTCTCCAGCCCTAAATCAGGGAGCTGGATCAGGAGTGGAGCAGCTAGGACATGATCGATACCCATATGTGATGCTACACTATTATAACAAAATGGGGAAAATCTGACGGGAGTGGGAGTTTGGATGGCAATCCCAGCCTACACAAAAATGTACCACATAATTCAAAACGCAAAATAAAAACATTACAAAGAAGAAACCCTGCAAGTATATAAAAATATTTTGTCAGTTAATTTGTTTATTCTAATCTTCAAAAGATAAAGATTTGAAGATAGGACTGGGGGGAATTCTTTGCATAATATAGATATACACATATAACAAAAACAGATGTGTAAAATAGACAGATAATTCGAAAACACAACATGAAGACTAGGTTTTGTCCCAGTCCAGTGCCCATCATTGTAGAAATCTGAGCACTGAGTAACTGAGTGAAATATTTCTTTCAACTAAAATGAAAATAAATAATTTTTGAAATGAAGTGACCAAAATCCAAAGCGGCAACAATATTACAATGCTAGCAAGCATGTGTAATAACTGGGATTCTTATTGACAGCTGATGGAAATAACAACTGTTATAATTACATCCAAAGATAATCTGGCAGTTTCTTTTAAACTTAACACAGTTTAGTATATAGATGAATGGTTAGTTATAGATGTAAATATATTCCAGGAATCGATTCTTTGGGTCAAATGACTTGACATGATATTTTCAGTAAACAATAACAAACTCCTACACATGAATGCCTAAAATTATCTAATGATAATTTCTCAAATAGGAAACAATACAGATTTTTTTAAACACAAATGAATAAGTACAGTGGTATGTCTATCACTCGAGATAAAGTGAGATATAAAACCAAAACAAGACTTCAAAGATGCTGATTCTGATAACACCTTCCATGTGTTATCTTTCACACTTGACCCATACAAGCCAAAAATCCAAGGCTTTGTCTGTTGGTCCTCCTGGGGATCCCTACACCCAACACCTAGACACAAGACTCAGTGGACAGATGGAATACACTTACTGTTAAAGGTTCTCATGCCCACCCAGCTGACCATGCTATTATACATATTTGTGTTTTTAGCCTCCATTTAGAGACTTCCCTCATGTACGATCTGTGGGTTCTTAGATAGTACTTGTTCCAAGTTCTTTCTTCCATGTGTGCATTAAGTCAGAGGTGCAGTTCTTTTTGTTGTTGTTGTTGTTGCACATAAACTTTTAATAGAACAGAAGAAAATGTTACTTTCAATAATGGTTACAAGAAAATTAGGGAAATGTAAAATGTATTTATTAAATAACTGCATCATTGTTATAAGTATATAAAGTTTATAGGAAAGTGTAGGAGAAAAAGGCTTATAGGAAAATTCATAAATGTTGACTGTATATACTAAAATGCCAGAGGTGGCGTTCTAAAGGGGTGCAGTGGAGCAGAATTTATTCAGAGTTAAGCAAAAGCTCAAACTCAAGTACTAAGTTAGGCAAGTTAAAGAGAGCGGGATGAAAAGGATGGGAAGCAGACAGGAGGGAAAGAGAGTTGGGGGAGAAAAAGAGAGGGAGAGTGAGAGGGAAAAAGAGAGAGACAAAAAAACAGTTAAAACGAAAAAAGCCCCAAAGAATAGCCCTCACCAAGCAAAAACTTCCAATATTGGAAAAGACCTCATGGACACTATTTGAATACTTTAAAATGGTAGTCGTAAGGACAGGCTCAAGTATCATTCATTTCTGTAACTATTTTAGGCACTGACTTGATAAGAGTATTAAGTGTACCCAATGGTAATTTAATCATCATGACATCATAATGACCTAACGGTCATGAGCCGGAGTCAATCCTTCAGGCATATTTAGTATTTCCAGCTTATTCTATTTCTATAGTTGCAATATTGTGGAACTTTCAGTTCCCACCACACAGAAATATGGAGGAGGAAACTGTTACACACAGAGTTGGCCTAAATAGTGCATAGAGATTGGATGGTTCACTGAAAGGTGAAGGAGATTGTATGGTGAACCTAAAGGGCATACGGGCTAGGACAGTCTGTCCCATAACAGGTTGGTTGAAGCTCTCACCTTGCAGGTAAGTACTGACTGCCAAGCTATGGATTGCCTGGAGCTATGATGAGTGACCCTTACAGATCAGTTAGGGCTACTAATCACCAAACCATACCGTCCTGCAGGTCATCAGCAAATTTTTCAACAGTTTTCTTACTAGGTTATCAGATCTCAGCTCCTTTCAGACCTACCTGCTTTCCCACAATAGTACTTTGTAGTGAGGCCATTTTAGATGCCTCTGCCATGATCACCTTGTAGACAGGCCTCAAAGACTCTTCTACATTTTTATTCAGTATTCAGTACTTTTCCATCCTCAATCCTTTTCCTTCCCTCTGCCATCCCCACCTGGTCCATAAAACAGCAGGAGCCTTTTGTACAGAGCTGCCTTGGCATTGAGATAATTCTCCCATCTGCACTTAGCTATCTGACCTTCATCCAGTGCCATTGCATGAGGAAAAGTGGAACATTGAAAGAACTAGTCCTTGTCTATTTAATCTCTCAGTTATATATTGCAGCAAGTGATTACAGGCCTGTTACTTCAATTTGGGGTTTATTTTAATAGACCACCTCAACATCTGGCAGTTCATCTCTTTCCATTTGAATCCTAGATACATATTGTTTAGTAAAAGAAACCAATCTTAAAAGGTTACAAGAGTATTACATAATTCCAACAAGTGATATCTTAAAAGAGAAAAACTACAGACAATAAAATATCAGTGAATGCCAGAAGTTCACAGAGACAAGGTGAACAATTGTTTAAATCAGTAAAACTTCTTTAAAATATTGCAAATGTGTATATATGCTGTACATGTCAAAACCACAGAAGTATATAATATGAAGAATACAGCCTAATTAACTTGTCCACACAATTAACATTATGTTAATATTAATATTAATCCCAGCAAACACAGCACTCTAATGCAAGATATTAGCAAGAAGGTATACCTCGTGAGGATATACAAACTTTGGGAGAGCATATGGGAACTCTGAACTATTGTAAAGCTATGCAATTAAAGACCATCAATTAAGAGAAATATGCTTACTGTCCTTTAGGCCACCCTGGTTGTAGCCTGAGCTGGATAGGCGGCAAGATCCATATTTATTTTTCTTTAGTCACAGAGCAAAGAATTGGGGCTCAGCCTACAGATGTAACTTAGAGTGAATGTGGTCTCCCGGGCAGCTCTGTCATTCACTGGTGCAGGTTATTTACACAAGTCTCATCAACATCACTTCTCTATGAAGGAAACCACTGTTAACAATCAACTTCAAACTTAGTAGGTCAAAAAATGTCCTGTTAATGTTGACCTCTCCAAGCCACCTGGAAACATGTTGTCCCAGGATTAAGCACGTGTCTCCATAAGGCCCAGTAGCAAGACAAAAACAGTTTGAAGATGTTTTACAAAGAATAGTTATCTGCAGAGTTGTGTGAGTACTAAATCCTGAGTCCATGCTGCGGTAGATTCATGACAAAGCAGAACTCAACTCATCACAATTCTTTTTCTTGTTTTCAGCTCTACTGAAAACTGGAAATGTTCAAATTAGTTCTTTTTTCAGAGTGTAATTAACATGCCCAAATAAGATATCTTGTGACTCCAGAATTCAAAGGCCACCAGATGTGACATCTTTTTCTAGGAAAACAAATGAAGGAACTTGTTCTTCACCTTGGACGTATTATTTTAGCATGCTCCAGTTCACTAGGTCACTCCAAGTTTTACCAGTAGCTAAAGAATCTACATTTTAATGGGATTTATTTCTAAGTTATATCAGGACTCAATGTTAATTTTTGTTATTCTCTAGGCTGAATATTCAGAGGCAGATATAGGTGGTCTTGTACTGGAAGGAAGAGACAAACTGATACAACCACGCTGAATACCTATCATGGCAATGAAAATTAGTATTCTAGCATCCTACTTGTAGCTCTATTTTGGAGGGAATATCAATCATTTTTGGCTTTACCCATGTACTGAGTTAAGCCATCTGGAAACCAAATGTTACTTTTACATCCCTTTGGTTTGGTCTTACCACACAGCTCCTGAGATTGTATAAATCCGGCAGCTGTTTATGTTTGATAATATTGACTTCTATGCTGTTTCTTATGTGATATATTCTCAATGCCAATTAGATGACCATGGTGTTTGTGGAATAGCTGTTTTATATTTATCATAGCATATGGGTTTTTAGATCTTCAAAAGTTTAGTTGATATAAAGAAGACAATGACTGTTATTATTCCACTGCTACTTTTTAGATATTCATTTCCCAGAATCTGTTATGAAAGAAATATGGTGGGGGAAGGGGGTTAGGCACTACAGTTCAGTGGTTAAATACCTGGATTCAGTGGCTAAATACTCACCTGAACACTGTGGAATCCAGTATGGCTGCCAGTTTGGGTCAGCAGTGTTCAACTTCACATCCAGCTCCCTGTTTGTGACTTGGGAAGACAGTAGAAGATGGACCAAAGTCTTAGGGCCCTGCATGAATGTGACCTGGAGGGGGCTCCTGACTTCTGGCTTCAGATGGGCTCAGCTTAGGCAGTTGAAGTCACTCTGACAGAGAGCCAGCATATGGAGGATCTCTCCCTGTCTCTCCCTCTCTCTGTGGATGTGTGGTTTTAATAAAGATAAATGGAGGAAGGAAGGAAGGAAGGAAGGAAGGAAGGAAGGGAGGGAGGGAGGGAGGGAGGGAGGGAGAGAGGGGGGGGAGGGAGGGAGGGAAGGATAAGGGGAGGGGGAGGGAGGAAGGAAAAGGAAGGAAAAAGAAGGAATGAAAAGGAAGGAAGGGAAAGGAAGGCAGGAAGGAAAGGGAAGGGAAGGCAGGCAGGCAGGCAGGCAGGAAGGAAGGAAGGAAAGAAAGGGAAGGGAAGCGAAGGGAAGCAAAGGGAAGGAGGGAAGGAAGAAAAGAAAGAAGGAATGGAGGGAGGGAGGGAAGAAAGAAGGAGGGACTCGTATCCCAAATGGGTGGCAGTTTGAGTCCTGGCTGTTCCATCTTTGATCCAGCTTCTTCCTTACAGTCTGAGAAAGCGTGAGAATGGCCTAAGTCCTTGGGAGTCACATGGGAGACTCAGAAGAAGCCCCTGGCTCCTGGCTTTGGATAAGTTCAGTTCTGGTTATTGTGGCCTTTTAGCGAGTGAACCAGCAGCTAAAGATCTCTCTATCTCTCCTTCTCTCTCCAAAAAAAAATCTACCTTTTAAACAAAAATATTTTTAAGAAATGAAAGAAGGCAAGGTTGGTGCTCTACTGGCTTACAGAATAACAGGAAAGAAATCATAACACAAGTGAAGACAGTAAAGTTAGAGTCATTATTAATACATGTTCTTACATTCTGTGAGCTATTTTAGGCATTTAATGTATCCTAATACATTAGAGAGTATAATATTTATGGTATGATTTTTTCCTCATCTATTCAGTGATCAAATCTGAAAAATTATTCAGAAATTCTTTGGTTAGCTCTCTTAACAAGTGGTCAGTTTATCACCAAAATATTCAGTTTACCAACTTGTCACACAGCCAAAGTCCATATATTTACAATATTATTTTGTGAGTCAATTACATGTTAAAGTCCAAAAAGCAAAAATAAGATTTTTTTCCAAATTGTCAGGTACCTCTGTCATTAATTTATTTTAATATAAAGTATATTTCCAGCTCATATTTCTTAATTATTCTTTGTTGTATTACTACAATATAAATAACACAGGCAATGTATTTGGCAAGGCTTCGTCATCCTTTAATCACATCAATAGACTAGGCTTCAAGGAAAATCCCCTATTCAATTTTATGCTCATTCATGAATTTATTCAATAAAAATGTGTCTAAGTGAAACAAGTGCTGGCAGATGGAGAAAAAGAAAGCATAGTTTCTACTTTCAACAAGTTCATTATAGGTGTAAAGTTATATAAACAGATTAGCATTTGTTTTAGATTTTTAAATTTTTATTGCAAAGTCAGATGTACAGAAAAGACAGACAGATAGGAAGATATTCAGTCAGCTGATTCACTTCTAAAGAGGCCACACCACTAGGAGTTGAGCCAATCTGAAGTCAAGAGCCCAAAGCTTCTTCCTGGGTCTCCCACATGGGTGCAAGGGACTAAGGCTTCGGGTCATCCTTGACTGCTTTCTCAGGCTATGAGCCAGGAGCTAGATGGGAACTGGGACAGCTGGGATTAGAATCGGCGCCCATATGGGTTCCTGGAGTATTCAAGATGAGGATTTTAGGTGAAAGGCTACCTTGCTGGGCCAAGATAAATGTCTCAAAGTAGTTTGCTAGCTACTGTGTTGTAAGTGGTTTAGTGATAAATACCATACTGCAGGATTTGTCTCTTAATTGTACTTTACTCATACATTGGTTCTGTCTGAAGTAACAGCCTCTCCACACTAGTCTTTGAATAAACTAAGAATGTTTTCACCTGAACCCAACATCCAAATACACAAAACAACCTATAGCTAGCACGATACAGCGAAAGTGGATTTTGGCAGAGAATGGGGTAGGAGAGATGAGGCAACCCGCAGCTGAGAGGTAACCAGGTAACAGCTAACAATATGTTCCATATTTTTTAAAGAGCTTTGAATTTAGAATGTCATGATCTCACCTTTTAGTTTAGGCTAAAACAGTTCTTAACGTTTGGTTTTTCAGTCCACCTACTGAGATCATTCTGTTTCCTCATCAAAGTTTGAATAGGCACATTAAATTAATTCCTGCAACCTCATCTGAAATATGTTCAATTCCTTGAGAGTTCATTTCAGGGACTCACCATTGGAATAGCTGATTAAAATAACAAACTGAAATGAGAGGGATAATTAAGACTTCAAGCACCTAGTGCAATCACGTAAGATTCTGAAACTCTGAAAAAGCAACGTGTTTTGCTTTCACTGGATTGGCACTCCGAATAAAGGTCATTTGGACAAGTGCAGAAGTAAGTTTCAATTCTGTGTTTATATTAACATGTTGATTCTCTAATCGTATAAGAGAAACATTGAAAAGTTAATAGAAAAAAAATAAAGATGGAAACTTTCATCACTTTGTTTTAGAGTAAAAGAGTATCTAAATAGTGAAGTTAATACTTTCTTTTTATGTCAATGCATCCTCTTTACACAAATTCCACTAATTGAGAAAGGCACAGATTGTGGTTTCGAAAATTATCAAATCATTAGATTTTAAAGATCAATGATTTTACAATGATAACAAAAAAATCACAATTAATGCAAAGAGGTTGGAAATTGAGGACCACTCAAAAAGAACAGAAGGGCAAACTAGCACAAACTAAAACAAGGTGCAGCTAATCCACTAAAAAGCAAACAAAAACTTTAAAACAATTGAGAGAGCTAAGAAACATGGGGCAGGTCAAGAAAAAATTAGACATGAACAAAATAGAAGACATAGCAATTTTTTTTTTAATGAACTCTAAGATTTGAGGATGTAGAGCTAAGAATCAGTGAATTCAGAACAAAGAAAATGGAAATTACTAAGTTCAAGGAATGGAAGGAAACTAATTAAATAAATAGTCTTGAGGAACATATGGGACTTCATCAACTACCTGTTCTGTAGTTTCTTCTCCAAAGCTCTGCATCCAAATGTTGCACTGTAATCAATGCAAACATTTGGAGAGTGAATCAGCAGATCAAAGATCTGTTTCTCTCTATCCAACATTTTGTCTTGCCTTTCCAATAAAATATATATATTTATGTATTAAAATTAATCTTTTTTAAAAACATTTTATTTTATTTGAAAGGAGGATACACAGAGAGATAATGACAAAGCAAACTCTTCCATTTTTTGGTTCATCCTTAAAATGCCTGCAACAACTTGGATCAGGTTAGGCCAGAGCCAGGTTCTTAGAACTCTGTTAGAGTGTCCCATGTGAGTGTCACAGGAACATGTACTTGAGACTTCAGAGTGTGGTAACATAACAAGTAAAGCCAGTACTCAAACACAGCAGCCCACTATGGATGTAGTCATCCTAATCACTTCTTAAATAAAACATACAATATTTCTGGTAATTTCTTAATATCCATTCGGGCTTTATAATTAATAGACTACAGCTACAAGAATCAGGGGCTTGCATGGTGGCAATAGTAAGTTAATCTCTGCCTATAAAAAGTAATATCTTGCAGGGGTGCCAGTTTGTGTCTCAGCTGCAACACTCCCAATCCAGATCTGTCCTCATGGCTTAGGAAAGCAGTGGGAGACCTAGAAGAAGCTCCAGGTATGTGGCATTGGGCTACATCAGCTGGGTCCATTTTGGTCATTTGGCCAAAATGAACCAGCAGATGGAATACCTTTCTATCTGCAACTCCTAAGCTCTATAAAATCTGACTTTCAAATTTAAAAAACTAAAACTTTAAAAAAATTAAAAATATATAACTACATGATAATCAATATAAACATAAATGTTGAAGAACAAAAGAAAACTGAAAAATGATCTACTCTTATCATAGAGATGACAAAGTTGTAGTTCAAAATAATTATTTTTTAGATGTAGCATACTCACATTGTGCAAGAATATAAAAAAAAAAAGGCCTGAAATTTCTGAGCATTCTGAAATAAACTCAAACTGTGATTTCCTTTTGAATAAAACATAAGAGTGTAATTGGAGAGGAACACATGGTGATGAAGGGATGTTAGCTGTATCAATAATGCTAAATAAATATAGATATAAAACACACATTATATGTAAAATATGAAGCAGATATGACAATGAGTAATAGTGAAAGATATTTAGTAATTTCTCACGACATGTTTTCTAATTGCCAGTACGATTAGATAATTCAACTTTAAATCGGTCATACCTCAGATATAATTCACTACTTGATTCAAACACAGGTTTGTAACTGTTACCCACAATTATCACTAGGTAGATATTTTTACCCAGGAAAACACATGACACATGAGAAATGAATATTGGAAAAAGATTATATATCCTTAAAAAAAAAAAAGCTCATGTATCTGAAAGCAGAGTTATAGAGAGAAACACAAAGAAAGAGGGGGGGGAGGAAACAAGGGGAGAGAGAAAGAGAGGGAGAGAGACAGAATTTTTCATCTTTTGATTTACTCTTTAATGACTTCAATGGCTGGAACATTTTGTTTCCCTATCATACAAGCTGCATTTGGAGAGCAGTGGGTTAAGTCACCTCTTGGGCCCCTATTATTCCACATCAGAGTGCCAGTTTGAGTTCAGGTTAACCTGCTTCCAATTCAGCTTCCTGTGTATGTCGCCTGAGTCAGAACACAGGACTCAAGTTTTCAGGCTCCTACCATCTATGTGGGAGACCTGGATGCAGTTTCAGGGTCCAGTCCACTCTGAGCTGTTTCAAACATTGTGTAATGAACCCATAGATGAAAGGTTCTCTCTCCCCCGACCCTCCTCCTCTCCTTCTCTACTCTGTTTCTCTCAATTATATGAAAATTAGTTACATTTGCTTATTCTGGCTTTAACTGCTTATGCTTTTGGTGCCTTCCAAGAAGTCTTTCCCAATGCCTATAACTTGAAGAGTGCTTCCACTGTTTTCCTCCAATAATTTGATGGTTTCTGGGAGCAGATATAGGTCCTTGTTCCATTGAGACCTGATTTTGTATAAGTTAGCAGGTAGGGATCTTGAGCTTACCTCTTCAGGCTGCTGTCCAATTGTCCCAACAGCATGTGTTAAAGAGACCAGACATTTCCTCTGGATTATTTTCAGTTTTATTGTGAAAGATTAGTTGAGTATAATGTGTGCGTTCCTTTCTGGGGTTTCTATTGAACTGATCTCTCTTTAGCAGTACCAGACTGTTTGATGACTGCTGTCCTGAGGATTAGAATTGGGATCCTCCTGTCTTTTATTCTCCAGGATAGCTTTGTGCATTTGTGGTCTCTTGTGTTTGCAGAAGAACTTTTGTAACATCTTTTCTGAGAATGTGGCTGAGATTTTGATTGGAATCACAATCAATCTGTATATTACTTTTGGTAATATGGACATTTTAATAATGTTGATCTTGCTGATCCAGGAATGATACATTTCCCCATCTTTTACTCTATTTCTTTTTTTAAAATATTTTATACTTGTGATCACAGAGGGCTTCCATATCTTTGGTTATGTTACTTCAAAGGTGTTTAAGATTCTCCTGTGCTACTTTAAAGGGGACTTTACCTATAAGTTCTTTATTAGTCATGAAATTCTTTGTTTATGCTAGTGCCGCTGATTTATGTTCATTAAGAAAAGTACCATCCTTCACTCTTGGTTGGAGTATAGGGTGGTAGAATAATTTCAGGAGGTCATTGGAAACTGCTAAATTGACTGAAAATTGATCATGCGATATAACCCAGCTATCCCACTTCTGGAAATTATACAAAGGAAATGAAATCTGCACATGAGAAAGGAATGTGTAGCCCTATATCCACAGCATCACAATCCACCACAGCAAAGACTTGAAAACAATCCAGATGGCCGTCCCAGGAGCAATGGATAAAGACATTGTAGTACATCCTCCCGTGGAATACTGCTCAGCCATTAAAAACAATGAAATTCTTCCACTTGTAACCAAACGGTCCCACCTAAAGACCATTATGCTTAGTGAAATAAGTCAATCCCCAAAGGACAAATACCGTATGTTCTCTCTGACAGCGTACATGCAACATACAAAATCAATAGCTCTTTCAATACTATTTTTGCTACATCACAGGACATTTGATATCTTTGTTTTTATTTTCATGAATTCAAAAAAAATTTTACATTAATTTCCTCAATGACTTTTAGGTTATACCATAACATCATTCACTTCCAGAAGGTTTTTGGTTTTCTTTTTCATTTATTCAGTGACATATTGGTCATTCAGTAGCATGTTATTTAACTTCATGTTGTTAATTTTCTATGTTTTCTTCCTTTGGTTTATTTTGTTTTATGGCTTTTCATTTAAGGGGACATGTAGTAACCATGTAGTAGAAACTATCACATCCACATTTTGTGGAGAGCGGAGCCGCGCCTCAAAGATGGCGCTTGCTGACCATTGCTTCGTGGCACAAAGGTGGTAAACAGGTTTTGGGAAGTTACTGAGGATTGGGCCAAGCACGCAGGGAAACTACATGACCTAAGTCATGATTGGTGTGTTTATCGCATGACGTGAGGAGCTGTGTATGGATTGGTTTGTGCAATGTAAAAGGTTGTGGGTAAGAAAATGGTTAAAAAGGAGATTCCCCTGGGCATGCTTCAAGGTTATGCTGTAATCGCTTCACTGTAATAAATCTTACAACTGTTGCAACTTTTTCTTTCTTTTCTTTTCTTTGCCACTACGCTTAAAGTCTTGACCAATAAACTTTTTAAAGAGTCTTTACCGTATCGGGGTTTTGCTCGCGGGACGAGGGACCCCGATAACATTTGAACATAGAATGTAGTGTATATCTCTACTTCGAATTCAAAGAGAGACTCCAAACTAAACTGTTAAATCAATCATGACAATAAGATACTGAACTCTGCCATTGTCCATGCTTATACTGTCAGAATATACTTAAATAACAGACTGATGGCCTAAGGACTGATTGTGAAGGAGTATAACAATGTAATAACATTTGGGGACTTGTGGCTCAGGAGGGCATTTAAGGAGGAGGGAAGGGAAATCCTAGAACCTATGGAATTAAATCATAAAAATAAAAATCAATAAATAAAAACAGTTTGAAAAGATTGAAAAGAGAAATGAAATTGCATCTTAAAAACCAATACATTAGGCCTGGCGCAGTGGTTAAGGTCCTCGCCTTGCACGCCCGGGATCCCATAAGGACGCCGGTTCTAGTCCCGGCAGCCCTGCATCCCTTCCAGCTCCCTGCCTGTGGTCTGGGAAAGCAGTCAAGGACGGCCTAATGCTTTGGGACCCTGCACCCGCATGGGAGACCCGGAAGAGGCTCCTGGCTTTGGATCGGCATAGCATTGACTGTTGCGCTCACTTGGGGAGTGAACCATCAGACGGAAGATCTTCCTTTCTGTCTCTCCTCTCTGTATATCTGCCTTTCCAATAAAAATAAAAAGTAAATCTTTAATAAAAAAAAACAATACATTAAAAATTATGTAGCAATACTGGTTTAATTCTTAGTTACAAAAATGAACATGATTGTGTAATTCTTAGTAACAGTATTATATTTAATAACTTTAGAAGGTGTCTTAAGATTTCATTCAATTGTTTTCACTGTCTTATGTATTATTGGTCTAATCATGACAAAAGAATATATTCTGACTCAATTTTTTTTAAATTCTTCTATGTATAAAGTGCAGAGAGCTTTGATTCCAAATTAAAAATTAAAAGTGAAGCAATGAGAAAGCAAAAAGAATTAGAACAATACATTCAGTGTTAAAACATTTGTTTTGGTTAGGCTTTAACATTTTTTAATATCTGACAGTTTGCTTTTGGAACAGAATTAAGGGTTATCAATATCAATATTTATTATATAGAGAGGCCTGAACCTCTGTCTTTCGAGGTGCATTTGTTTTTAAAGCTGCTTCATTAACTTCGCTATGCTCAAATTTTAATGTCTACACTGACATGTTTGTTATCTAAGCCGTGATGGTTTTTAACCCACATTCCATTTTTTCTTTTCTAAAAGTATTACCATTAAGATAATAAATATACACCGACATGTTTGAATGTCTTTTTGTCAGGTTTTGAAGAATTGTCCACATTATATTTATGAAATAAAGGAAATGATCCATAAGAAATAAATCAAAGTGCCGTACAAAATCCTTGGATGGAAGGATTAAAAATGCCTATACAAACATTAAACCAAAGGAAATCATTGTTTCATTGGACAACACCAATGACAAATGAATAAAAACACTAAATAAAACTTCCAAAGCTACTAAAAATTCAGCAAATAAGAATATGTCACAGGCTATAATGCAATTTAACCTGAAATTTTCAAAATACAATTTTGTAAAAGCCCTTCTGGCCACAAGGAATCCATTCTGTCTGAATATTTTCCATTAAAAATTTTAAGATATAACTTTCTCACAATCATAATGTCTGTTGGAATTGGCAGCAGATAGTATCCAAGTTAAGTGCCTAATTAGAAAACATAATTCATACATTTTATAAAATGCTAAGCAGACTTCCCTACTAGCACGTTAAAAACCCAGTTCAAGAAAGTTATTCTGATTCATAAAAACCTATTCACTTTTCTGTCACATTTCTCTGTGAATTGTTATGCAGACCATCAGATAATATGTGCGTTAAGATTTTTACTAGATGGCTTCTGTGTCCTGTTCAGATCCATAGAAAGACAGTCACGGGTCTGGAACAGAAGCCTAGGGGCTGAAGCCCATATGGTCACCAGTTCTAACCCCAGCAGCCCCACTTCCCATCCAGCTCCCTGCTTGTGGCCTGGGAAAGCACTCAAGGACAGCCCTAAGCCTTGGGACCCTGCACTCGCATGGGAGACCCAGAAGAGGATCCTGGATTCTGGCTGCAGCCAATTGGGGAATGAATCAGCAGATAGAAAATCTTCCTCTCTGTCTTCCACTCTATTGTCTGATTTTCAAAGAAAAAAAAAAATCTTAAAAAGGCAGCCTTTGTCTGACATTTTTCCACAAAAATGCCTGGTACATCTTCATATTCTGCCCTGTGCTATCTCAGAGAGATATCTGAAGCTGCAGGTAGAGTCGTAAGTGGAAAAGGCATAGTTGAAAGGCAAAGTGAGTTCAAGAATGCAGAATGAAATAAGAGTGGGAGAGTGAGGGAAAGTCCCCCTCCATTGCCTCACTCCACAAATGACGACAACAGCAGAAGCTGGGCGATGATGAGGGTAGCAACCAGGAACTGTGTTCAGGGTAGACTGAGCTGAAATAATGGACCGTTTTATGCTGCTTTCCCAGGTACAGTAACTACATGGTAGTGTAGCTGAATATGAAGTAGAGAAGTCACGTCTCAAATCATTGTTCTTGGAGTCACCAGTGTCCATTTAAACTGTGACCACTCTGCCACCCTGTTGAAGATGCACCCTTTGACCGACTGTGAAAGGTCCAGTAGGTCAGTGCTCCTAGTCTATTATCCAAGTAAATAAGTACAGGTAACTTGTGTACATTTGTCAAAACATCTAGACAAAAGCAGACTTGCATTGCAACACTGAGCCCAGGGACAGTTTTGCTCTCCTTACCTCATTTTCTGCATCATTCTTTCAAGAATCCCACTCTAACTAGGACCATCTCAATACTGACTCTTTAGATTTAATATGTTAGTATTTTATTGGGAAGGTTTTTTTTGCATGGGAATTCATCAAAGAAATTGTTCAGTAGTTTTCTTTTGTGCGTGTGATTATGGCCAGAAAAAAAAGTTTCACAAAATTCCATTACTTCATTTTGGGAATAGTTTGAATGCTGCAATTTTTCCTTTGGATGTATTATTCAATTGAGCTCTGAAGCCATGAGTTCCTACACTACTCTTTGAAGAGAGAAAACTTATGACTGTTTCATTCTTACTGCATGTTACGTTTCTGCTGTGATCTTCTTCTATTGATTCAACCTTGGCAACGCTTAATTGAAAATACTATATATGTCATCATTTTTTTTCAAATGTATTAGTGCAAAGTTCATACGGGTGTCTTATGTTCTTCTCATTTTTGTGACATAACTTGTAATGTGCTCTTTTTCATCCAAAATCTTATTTGAGTTTATGCATTTTTTTTCTTTTTCCAAAAAAACAGAATTTCATTTTGATGATATTATGATCTCTTTTTATCTGAAGTTTGATGTCACTTCTCTTTTCTTCCTTATTACTTGTTTGGAATTTGGTTTGTTCTGACTTTATTATGCCTTTGGGACATATTTGATTATTCAAACATTTTTTCATTTTTTTATGTAGTCATTTGTTGCTAAGCGCTTCCCATTTAGTATTGCCTTTGCCAACCCCACATTTTGATATGTGTGTTTTGATTTTAATCTATTTTATTGATTTTTTTACTTAAACTCAAGTTCTGCAAGGATCCATTGGTATCTCATGAATATGCTATCCAATTTCCATGAATTTTTAAATTGTTTTCCTCATTTTTTTTAAGATTTTATTTTTATTATTTTTTTTTTATTGGAAAGGCAGATATACAGAGAGGAGAGACAGAGAGGGAAGATCTTCCATCCGATGATTCACTCCCTAAGTGAGCACAACGGCCAATGCTATGCCAATCCGAAGCCAGGAGCCTCTTCTGGGTCTTCCACACAGGTGCAGGGTCCCAAAGCTTTGGGCTGTCCTCGACTGCCTTCCTGGGCCACAGGCAGGGAGCTGGAAGGGAAGCCGGGCTGCCGGGACAGAACCAGCGTCCATATGGGATCCCGGGGCGTGCAAGGCGAGGACCTTAACCACTGCGCCATCGTGCTGGGCCCTTCCTCTTGTTTTATTTCAACTTTTACTCCAGTGTGGTCCAAGAGCACATGATATACTACTTATTTTTCCTTTCTGTTTCATAAAGTATGGACAATCACATGTTGCAGAAAATCTTTGAAATGCGGCTTATTTCTTAGCAGAAACATGATGTGCCGGAAGAGAACAGAAGATAGAAATGGATTTTTTTAAAAAAAAGGGTCCTGTATCCAGCACAACTTCCTTCTCAGGTGAAGGAGAAGAATGCTCAGCACATTGTGTATCCTACCTCCATCCCATGTTACAAGTCCTGGACTCCAGGTCTGGCTCCGCTGGAAGTCCAGATTTCTCATAATGCATGTCCCGAGAGTAGTAGGTGGAAGGTCAAGGGCGGCTCCCTGCGGCCTCCTAGAAGACCTACATTGAGTTTTCGACATCTAATGAACAATCCATTGGATGAAAAACTTCTACATCTTTTCTTTTAAGATAAATGAGAATAAGCACATGAAAATTAGAATAAAAATAATGATAATTGAATGAGAAGTAAAGTCTTTCAAATCAAAAACAAAGCAAAACAGAGAATTCATTCTCACCAGACCAGCCATGCAATAAATGATTAAGGAAGTTTTACATTAATCATAATGAAAACAAAGGAATATTAAAAATATAAAATACTGGGGCTCTAATGTAGGTACAGTGAAGGGGAAATTCACAATGGACACACATTATGAACCTAGAGGGATGAACAGAGTAGAGAGGGGGGAGTTTGGGGGAGATGAAGGGGAGAGCCCACCACCAACTAAATTATACCAAAAACAACAAAATCCACCACCACAACAACAAAAATATCCAATACATGCTATTTTCATGAACAGCTGCAACACTTTCAAGTGTAGACTATATGTCAATCAATCAAGTACAGTATCATGAATATTGAATACTTATCATTCATTCTACAATCAATCATAATTATATAAACACATGAGTTTAGATACAAAATTCAAAAGAGATGTTTGGGTGAGTGACAGGTTGAGATCCTGCATGAAAAGGTAATGTTACGGAAGCTCTAAGGGAAAGAACTATGGAATGACTGAGTACCAGAGAGCCTGGCAGATTAACACTGAGTTACAAAAGCATTCATTCAAAGTGGACAACAGGAAATTAGGAGCGTACAGAAAAACATACACTAAATATAGGATTGTGCTGGGATTAATTCTGGTTTTCTCTAATACGTATGAACATTCTGAAACAATTCCATCTCCTTAAACCAAATGCGTATGTGACAGGTGGAGAAGCTTGGGAAGTGATTCCACACTACATAAATGGAATATAGCTGAAAATTGTCTTTCTTTCCCATCATATATGCTAGTATATTTTTACTTTCTTTTCTGTCACTAATTAACAGATAGAAAAGCACAAGAGCCACTAAGTCAGTGAGTGTAAAACAAAAAGAAAAAACATGAGATAAATTCTACTGGTTGTGCAGGTGCTTCATTTAGGAAAAGCAAAAATATTTCATTACTGTGTTCTAAAGCCTCAAAATGTCTCACCAATATTATTCCCATAAATTTTCTTGTAGTCTTTCGATTTTACTGTGTCCTTCACACTACCTCAAGAATATGCTTTCTAATACCCAGTTCTGCTCAAATCAGCCCTGACTTAAAGGTTATTACATTAGCCTGCAGATAAATCCCAGATTACCTCCAAAGCCCTTCACAGCCTGACCCAGCTTACCTGGGCTTCAATTCTCATGATGTCTCCTGGATCACCATCACGCTGAACTCACACTGAACAACTTTTATAAGATTCCAAACTTTCCCCTACTTTGTAGATTTCCACTATTTCATATACTCTGTTTAGGATAGTGTATTTCAAGTATCCATCATACAAACCACTTTTCCTTTAATATTTACACAATTTTTTGTGTCTCTGCAGTTCAATGCATGCTGAGTTTTAGAAAAGAATAACTGCTGAGATTTTCATGGTAGTCGTACAGATAAGATGTGTTGTTAGCTTCTCTGTGAAACCAATTCATCCAGTAACTTATTACCACAAAATTCAGAGATTATTTCCTAGGGCATATTCTATGAGATGGGAATTATCTTTCACTTACCATAAGACTATAGGCTGTGGATCTACTGTCCTTATATTTTTCTTCCAGATTTCAGATAGAAATATTTTCTCTAGTGAGATTTGATAAAAAGTTGGGACAGAAAATTAAAGTTGGATTACTTTATAGTGAAGGTAGTCTGTGGGGACTTTTCTGTTTAGTTTATTTTTGAAGCCAATAGGCAAAGGACAAAGTGGAGCGATCCCTGTGAATATGGAGCGCACAGTCATCCCAGACAGATGCAATAATGCACTCTCTCAAATGGAAACAAGCCTAGAAGTTATGACATAAGAGAAGTGACCCAAGAGTGACAGAAGGTGAGGAAGAATAGGTAATCAAGGAGATAGACTCCGAATCAAAATTAATATTTGAAATTATGTAGTGTGATGGAAAGCCATTGGATCATTTTAAGCCATTGTTATGAGAATTTCTTACATAACACCAAATTTTGTGTAGTGTATGTGCAATATCAGGGCAAAAGAAAGAAAAAGTGTGGAAAGATATATGGGTAAAGCCGCCCAGGAGCTATTGCGGAAACAGATGACCATGTCGTACACTTAGGGGCAAGAGTACAGAGAGAACATGGAACCCCTTGAAAGAGGAATGCACCTTTCGTGTTAGTAATAGAAAGCACACTGGAAATACTGGCTGTGGTAAGATGCAGAGTTTTCCTTCTCAATTGCTGGTAATTTCTCCATGAAATATTTCGCAATATTGAGTTTGAGGTGGATACGTCAAAAGGATCATTAAAGATAAAGGAAAAGATATGATGTAGTTTTGGAGGGAGTAAACGTGAAATATTTTAAAGATGTAAGGGGGATAGATGAAAAATCATAAGTTTCATGTTACTGTGGAAAGTTACAAGTGGTTAAGCAAGCCATTATGGCTGCGGCTGTGAAAAAGAGTTTTCAGTGTAATAGCACTGACTTTCTTCTAGAGCCAAATGTACAAAGCATATGCAGATTAAGGGTGTTAACAATCCCAGTATCATCATTGAGGTGAGGTGGGTATAGGTGCTGCCTATGGCAACAGCACACAGGCAGTAGTTCAACTGGGTGCTTCACTTCTGATTTAATATTGGAGCCCTGCTAATCTCCCTGGGAAATCAGTGGAAGATGGCTTAGGTGCTTGGGCCTCTGCCCCACCATGGTGAATTCCTTCTGGCTCACATTTGGCCCAGCACTGCAGTTATTTGGGGAGTTAATCAGTTGATGTGATATTCTCTCCCTCCCCCCGCCACTTTCTAAAATTTGGATAAATAAAGAATATATATATATATATGAACATTAATTATATCTAAAATGTTGATTAAAAAGTAATATATAAATAAACATTAATAATCCTCTCAAAAGAAGTACATGAAAAATAGTTATTTCAACCATACTTGTTTTATGATTATTGCTAAAGAATTCAAATGATACAGTAGAAGTGTTTAGGTGGAGATAAATCTCCCCAAAACTGTCAGAATTAATCAAGCTATGGTTATTGTTGAGGATAGGGTCAAAGTGGTACAAGTTTTGAAGTGCTTGGGTATTTGAGCAAGAAAGAGGTATCAAGGAATGTATGCAATGAATAAGAACAAAAATCAGCAGACATGTAATATTTCTTTCGTCATACTGGATAACTCATTCTGGTTTTATTACATGAAGCTCCGTAACATATTGCTTCCTGTTATGTAACTAACAGTTATTCTTCAGGCATTTCATAAGTTTTTGTGCATATTCTTGAAGAAAAATTTCTTCTAAGCTTTTCTTTTTTACCATCTAATTAAAATACCCAACCTTCATATATTCCCCAAAGGAACAATTAAAACAGACCGAACATATTTTCCACTATCTAATCCACTTGGTCTCTAGTGTATCTTTCATAATTTTAAGCATAAAAACTCATTTCAGAGTCAGGCAGCCGAATTTAACAAAACAGCTAGGTCTATTAAATATGTGCAGTTACATTTCCATAACTATGAATTTCTACAGTATGTTCCAATAAATACAGGAGATTCTCATTTTGATATTTGTAAAATTTCTTTTCCATTTTGAAATATTTTAAATACATAGAAAATAGTGTACAAGATACACCTATCATGTTTAATAGTCACCTTAACATGTTCTTTTTTTTACACAGTTACAAAGAGAGGAAAATGGAGATGTGGGGAGAAAAAAAGAAAGAAAGAATGAGAGAATGAAAGAAATCTTACGTCCTCTGCATCATTCCCTAAATGACCACTATAGCCATTATCTCCTGGGCTGTGCCATGTCAAAACAGGCCAAAGTCAGGCATTAGGAGCCTTCCCTCGACCTCCTATGTGGGAACAGGGACACATGGAACTGGGCCATCTTCCACTGCTTTCCAACACACATTAACAGGGAGTTGAAGCAGAAGTGGAAGAGCTCATGTAAAATTCCAACACTGGAAGTGCTATAACCTGTGCCACACGAATGGCCCAGAAATGAAAATTTTGTTCCATTTCAAATTTATTTTTGATTCTATATGTAGAGGAAAGCAAATCTTTTCCATTACTTTAATCTCATTCACAATTATTTTCCAACAGATGATTTCTATAATATAAAACTCCAGTTAGTATGATTTATGCATTTTAACAATTTGGATCAATGCTGCTCTATTTTATCATACGTGATTTGATATTTTCATCTCAACTTTTACTGAAATTTATTCACATTTATAAATAGTAATGTCCTTATTTCTTCTGTCAAGTAATATTCTCTATTAATAATCATGTGTTGATTTTTCTGTTCATGAGATTAGGAAGAGTTCGTCTGTTTCCACTTTTCTGCTAATACAGATAGTCATTTATAGCGGCTCCTCATCTATTTAACACTCACCTATACAATCTTTTCAAACTTTTTTCTCAGTGACCAATCACCAAAAGTTTGAATGCTTCAGTCATGACATTTACTGTATTCGAAGTATATGTTTTTTTTCTAGGTTACCTTTATTACTAAAAAGCTTTTGTGTACAGTTCAATGATGCTCTACTAAAAGTTCATTAGATGCAAGGCATTTGAACTATTATCATTGTTTCATAATGGCTAGAAAAGCATTATTTTTAAATTCAAAAAAGTATTACACATTCTTATAGACTATAATTTGGTAACTCAGTGTATGTGCACAATGTGTAAGGAATGATAGCAGAATTATTAACATATCTGACTTCAAGTATTTATTTGTTATGACTTGTAAAAATCATTACTGATTTTTTTGAAATATACAGTTATGTACTGTCAACTAGAATTATCTTATTATATTCTAAAGTATTAAGTTACTTTTAACGTGCAACTTTGTCCTTATACATATTAGCCCCCCCTTTCTCCCCTAAATGCCAACTGTTTCTGACCTCTGGCAACCATTATTCTATTGTCTACTTCAGCAAAACTCACTGTTTCTTTTTAAAGATTTCTTTATTTGAAAATCAATGTTATACAGACAGAGGAGATACATACAAATTCACACAGAGAAAGAGAGAGATAAAAAAGAGAGAGATTGACAATCTTCCATCCACTGCATCAAGCCATGGGATTGCTTCATGGCCAAGTCTAGGCTAGGCCAAATCAGAGAACCGAGTTTCATCCAGGTCTGCCACCTAAGAACTTGGGCCACCTTCCTCTGCTCTAAGGCTATCAGAAGGGAGAGCAATGGAAGTGAAGCAGCCATACCTCCAACCACAGCCATAACAACTGCCAATATTGCAGGTGGTTGAATTACCCATTTCACCTTAATGTCTGTCCTAAAATGCACATTTTAAACTTTCAGGCATACATAAAAAGTGGGATGTGTCTCTTGCCTTATCTCCTGTCCTTGAGCTAATGTTCTCCAGGCTAATAGGATTTCAGACAGGTAATAGGCTTTCATTCTTCTATTACAGCTGAATTACATTTAATCGTGTATGTTTACATTTTCTTTATTGGTTGATCTGTCACTGTACATCTGATTGCATAAAGAATGTCTATATCAAATTGTGACCAGGTAATTCCTTATACAGAAATGCAAGTATAAGTAAAACATCTGAAAAAAATGCAACCTATATGTTCATATACAAACAAAAGTGAAAAATACATGAAAAAAATGCTAGAAATTAGTAGCAAATTAAAACTACAATAAGATATCATTAACCTTATCAGATTAATCAAGTTAACATACTGGATAATCACAGTGTTAGACATATAGTCTGTTTCAATCACTACTGAGAAATAGGAGACTACTGCAGACATGCTACTGAATAATCCATTATAGTTTATGTAAATTGGTCATGAACATGATTTTGACATGGTAATTTTACTGTGGAATAGATCTCCTGTGAAGGTTAAGATTCGATAGGATCTTGATTACTTTAAGGGAAACCCAGATGCATGTGTGCATGCAATGTGTATGCAGAAGGGATTGGCATTTGAGTCAATGGACTAGGTAAGGAAGACCTGTCCTCAACCCTATTGGGCTCATTCTCTCTTTCCTCTACTTTACTGCATCTGCTTTTCTTTTCCATACATTCTTGTATGTAAAAACTCCATGTCCTCCAGCCTTTGGACCTGGGAATATTTGCTCTCAGTCTCCGGGTTCTCCAGCTTTTGGAGCCAACCTGAGAGTTAAAGGTTCACTTTGCCTAGTTTTGAGATTAGGACTTGGACAGTGCCGTGTAGCTGGCTTTCCTGATTTTCCAGCATGCATACAATCTGTCATGGGACTTCTCACACACCACATCACATAAGTCTAATTCCTTAACAAGTACTATCTTGTGTATTCATCTGCCTATGTGTGTGTATTTATGCTTATACTCTGGGTCTTTAAAAAGCTTGCAGAAAAGAAGTAAATACATTATTTTGGAGTAATGTGTTTTTGAAATGCATGCATTTTTTTCAGATTGTGCATGTTCCAAGAAGTTCTTGAAGATGCCTTTTGTCCATATTTATAAGGGATCCCTTACATCCATACTTATACACATACATGTATATATCTAAATCTATGCTTGTATTCTAGTGGCTTGTGACTTCTAAGACTCTTGAGTGCTTGACTTAAACTATGGAGAATTTCTTATTAATTGTGATGAGAGGGGAAGGATGTTGAAGTTCAGGTAGTATCTCTCCATTAATCAGAGACTAGATCGAAAAAAAGCAGTCAGTATCGATCACGGAACAATACACAGCAATAAGAAGAGAAGGATTTGGGTCAGCATGGCAGCTCAACCAATTAATCCTCCACCATGTGGTGCTGACATCTCCTATAGACACTGGTTAATGTCCTGGTTGCTATACTTCTATTCTGGATCTCTGTCTGAAGCCTTGGAAAGCAGTTAAGGGGGATTCAAGTCTTTGGGCTCCTGCGTCAATGTGGCAGAACCAGAAGATCAACTCAGCTTTAAACATTGTAGCCATTTGGGGAGGAAGCCAATGAATCTAAGCCTTGGCTTTCTGTCTATTCTCTCTCTTCTAAAATCTGCCTTTCAAAATAAAAAACTTTCAATTTTATATTGTTTTGTAGGGTTAGGGATTCCCCCCACTCCCTACCTAGTTCCCCTCTCACCATTCCCCCCCACATTATTACATTAGTATAGTCCTTTAACAACAGTTACAAGTCCAAGGTTCTGTGACTTTCCAATTAATTAACTAATTAATTAATTAATTTAAAAGAGCTAGATTGTTGTTGGTGCTGATCTTGCCAGAAGTTTCTGGCCATTAGGTCTGAGGGCCACCCAGAATTATTTTGACCATAGGATGCCAAAATCAGTATTATTTTCCCTACCGGACCAATGCAATTCATTGAGCAGGAAACGTGTTTGCTCCCAGTTCAGCACATGCACGGCTCATTGTTTTCCTTCCAGGCTCAAAACCTTTGCCACACTGTACAAAATCATGCTTCATATGCCGCTGGAGGAGTTCTGGATCTTTTCGCCATTAGATCTGGGGGATACCTGAACCTCCTTTGGGTGGAACCTGTCGGATGCCGTGTCAGTACAATGTGCTGAGCCAGAAGTCATTTCCATTTCACCTTAGTCCATGTACATTTCTGTCCCACAGCCTTTTGCCTCTTTAAACAAGATGGTGCCAGATGCAGCTCTGGTGGGGATTGGGGCTGCGTAATCCACCCTGTTCTTGCACCACCTGTTTGGAATCTGCTACTCTATCTCTGCTCCTAGTCTAATCAAACAAATCAGCAGGAAAGGCAGTTCTGTGGGTTCAGCTGCTGAGTTCCCAGTGAACTCTCCTTCCCACCTGGTTCCTGATGGAGCTCCAGCCACTGGTGGAGTTGAGATAGCTGCTCACTGACTGCCAGTGGGGTATCTTTTCATTGAAATACCACACCACTGTCTCCACTGCTTTCATGTGTCCCTCAGTCTCCAGGAGCCCATCTGCCATCAGCCTACCATCTACTATTTCCTGGAATAGTCCCTCTAGGCTTCACCAGGGCTAATGATTCTCTGCCTGTTTCAATGTGTCCTTACCCTATTCTGCCATCCTGATTCCCCAAATTTCTCCTGTACCACATTTTTTTTATCCATTCCTCTTTCGTTATTATTTTAAATATCTTTCTTAACATGAAGGATTTGATGTAAGTGAGGAATGGCAAAATAGCATAATATTCCTTAAACTTAAAAATAGCAAAGGCAGAATTGACTAGGATACATTAACATTTAACACACTTTTATCTATTCAAGTTATTTATTTCAAACTCAGAGTCACCGTGAGAGAGGAAGGCACAGTGTGGTATTCCATCTGCTAATTTACTCCTCAACTGACCACAATGACCGTAGATGTGTTGGGAAAAAGCCAGGAACCAGAGGCTTCAACTACGTAGTAGGAACACAAGGACTTGTACAATCCTCCATTTCTTTTCCCAGGCAATATGCAGGCAGCTGGATCAGAAGCAGAGCAGTCAGGGCATTAACTGTCATCCACATGTGATGCTATCCTCACAAGAAGTGCATTATCAATTAGGCAATAACACTGCCCTTCCACACAATTTTCAAGAATGATATTTCTTTCCTTCCTTCTTTTTGTAAATCTGCCTTTCCAAAATAAACGAATTTTAGAAAAACTACAAAAACTGGCAATTCCTCAATGACCCTGGATGCTATATTGGCACAGGTTCATGTCCTGGATGCTCCACTCAGTCCAGTTTCCTATTTGTGGCTTGTGAAAGCAGCAGCAGATGGTTTAATATCCTTGGGCCTCTGTACCCAAATGGGAGACCCACAAGAGATGCCTGTGTCCTGGCTTCGGATAGGCTTATCTCCAGAAATTTGGGCCATTTGGGAAGTGAACTGGAGGATGGAAGATCATTCTGTCTGTCCTTCTCCACATAAATCTGGTTTTGCAATAAAAATAAATAAGTCTTTGAAAAAATCTTCAAGAATGAAAAGAGATTAATGCCCCCTGCTTGCTTATAGGAAATAATAAAAGTAGATCACCTCAGGATAACAAAGGAAATAAGAGAATACATAAATCATTGTAAACATCAATGAGGAAGAGATGCCACAAGGTGTTGTCACTAACTCAATTCTCTATAGTTAGTCTCTAAAAACAAAGGCACACGTTATTTTGTTCTACGTTAAAATGACAATATTTATTAAACACTCATCGGGTTGTCCTTCAAACATCTGTCCATTTCGTCTTGCCAAGCTTTGTGGCTTTAGAAACCCACTAAAGGCAATGGCATTCTTGAGAGTATTATAAAGGGGGTTTCTGATGCAAGAAAGTAAACATTAGGGCTTATGCCTAATTCAATTTCTTTTGCCTACTGAGGAATTACAGCAATACCATTTCTCACATTCATTTGTATTTTTAGTGAGCTATTATTCTTTTTGAAATCTCTGAAATCAATAGACCTCTCTGAAGGGACATTCTTCTTGATATGAAGACAAATGTATCTCTACGCCTATTGACAATGTCAAGATTTATCTCCAGAAAGTTATCTGTCAATAGAATATTCACATGCGAGGCAGGCTTTTTATCTCAAAATCTATTGGGAACTTGATCACATGCACCCTATTCAATATGGAAAATAAATCCACGAAGACTTGAAGATTTAGCAGGAAGAGAGGGCAATAACAGAACCATGTGAATTGTTTGATTCGTGCCTCAAATGCAAGACATAAAAATGGAAAATGCTCCAGAATATAGTGAGCAAGGCAACATTTTGATATCATCCCTTGCTTGCTCACATTTCTCCTTACACCATTTTGTATACATTCACAGTAAGGGTTCACAAGAAATTGTTCCTAACATGTAAATTTAACTGCACATGAATAGAGATATTTCGACGGTCTTGGCTTCGAGTCATGTTTCCATTTACTTATCCACACAGGAACTTTACTTCATCCACTACATATGTTTATGATGAAAGGAAATCCTAAATAGTGTTTCTCTACCTTCTTTAACATCACAAGACTCTAATTCTACCGTTACAATCTGCTCTGCTTTGCTTTCAAACACTTTTCCATTCATCACTTTTATTTTGGATATACTGGTCCTCAAATTTTCCTTTGTCATTCTGAGAAAAATAATTTTAGAATCATATAATCCTTCCCTGATAATCACTATATATTTTTTCTTTCTGGCCACACCTATCTTGGATTTCTAAAAATATTTTCTCCAGGGACCTGGCGCAGTGGACAAGTGGCTAAATCCTCTATTTGCATATGCTGAGATCCCATATGCCGGTTCTAATCCCAGCAGCCCCTCCTTCCCATCCAGCCTCCTGCATATGGCCTGGGAAAGCAGATGAAGACAGCTGAAAGCTTTGGGACCCTGTACCCGCGTGGGAGACGAGGAGGCAATTCCCAGCTTCAGATGGGCTCAGCTCTGGCCGTTTTGGTCACTAGGGGAGTGAATCATCAGACAAAAGATCTTCCTCTAAGTCTCTCCTCCTTTCTGTATATCTGACTTTGCAATAAAAAAAAATAAATAAACCTTAAAAACAAAGATTTTCTCTAGTGATTCCACAGTCAACTGATAGCTCTGCCACTCAGTTGAAACAAATGGTTTCAATTTCATCCACAAAGACAAGATCAATGATCAGTTCAATGGAGGCACTGTCCTTAGCTCTTTACAGTGTTAGCTCTTTACTTCATTAGCCCTTTTCAGCTTGTTGCCACAAATCTGAAACAAACAATGCAACAAGTCATGCAGGCGGTTTTAATGCAGCAGGGAAGATGGTCATGGGGATGGAAGTAGAGGCAGAGGAAGAGAGAGAGATCTCCCGCCACACTGACACGAAGGGGCTTCACATTTCCATTTACCTCAGCAATCATGTCTGAATAACTCATTTATATTTAACTCGTGTTGCTGTATCCTGAATTATCACTTGTCATCTTAATTGCTTTATACAAATGCTGGTCTCCCTGGTAGTAGCATGAAGAATCAGATCAGATTAAGAGACAGTGAGGGTCTCTACTTCCTGGTGAAGTTACCTTCTGGAATGCAAAATCTTTCCTCTCCACATTTTTTTAAGATTTATTTATTTTTATTGGAAAGGCTGATATACAGAGAGGAGGAGGGACAGAGAGGAAGATCTTCTGTCCGACAGTTCACTCCCCCAAGTCACCAATCCAAAACCAGGAGCTAGGAACTTCCTCCAAATATCCCACACAGATGCAGGATCCCAAGGCTTTGGGTTGTCCTCGACTGCTTTCCCATGCCACAAGCAGGGAGCTGGATGGAAAAGCAGACTGCTGGGATTAGAATAGGTGCCCATATGGAACCCCAGCACATGCAGGGCGAGGAATTTAGCTGCGAGGTTATAGCACTGGACCCATTATCCCTATTTTGTACCCTTCCAAGAGCATGTTCTCCCTTTGAGGGAGATAAAAAGGACAGAATCAACATATCAATTCCCATTCTTAGAGTTACTGTCATGGCAAATGCAAGGAGACATAGGTCATACTAATCCCATCTCTTGGCTAACATCAAAGAGATGGTTCCCAGCTTATCATTTGGATGGGAGGAGAAAGTCACCAGATACACGTGTTTGATGTCCTTTAGTTCTGGACAAGGTGTGAGACATTGCAAATGAGCTTTTTCACTTTTTCTTTTTCTGCCCTTTGAGTGACTCATTTGAAGTCCATCCCTGAGATGGCACAGAAGACACCATTTCCACCATTTCCTTGGGACTTTCCTTTCTTGGCGCCCCCTGCTGCCAGTATGGCAGGAGAGCCCTTCTTTCTCCCATCTCTCAGGTCTGTCCTCCCTTGGGGCGCCCTCCCATCATTATTGCAGGAACCCACTTTTACCTTTTCTAAATAAAACACACTGTGCAAACTAGAGTTGTCCTCAGGAAAAATTCTTTCTTGCGAGACAATAAATGAAGCGTTTCATGTCAAATTCTCCGAACAATAGCACTGGTTGCATTTTGTCATTGCTTCCTTAGGGGGAGTGGCAAGGCAATGCCTAGGGATGCTGCTGCCCTTTACAAAAGATAAAATTTCTGGCTCCTAAGACGCATGCTTTTGGAAACAATGGGCTGCTGCAGTGACACAGACAGTCCCATATTATCACTTACTCAGAAAAATACTATTTATGGCAGTAAGAAACTGTGGAAAAAGGACTAATTACAATCGTGTGGCTGCATTCTCAAGACAATTAGCACATCATGGGGGCGTCTATTTCTCATCAAATAACAGATGGGCCAATGTGAGAAGCCTTGCAATTTGAGGAAATGGTGAAAGTCCTGGGAGGGAGAAACTGCCACGTTGAATGCCTTATCTTTGGAAGAGATCTAAGGAAAAATAAAGGGAACGTGAATACAAACAAGCACAATGCAGCCAGCTCTCTAGGCCTAGAATCATTACAGGTAGTAAGTTAAGAAAGATGAGATACACCCGATTGGCACAATATTTCATTTTACTGAATTTTCCACTATGGAAGTTGCAATAATATGAAGTTAGAAATTATCAATCTTATATAAAGCACCTGCAAGTATCCATTTCATCATTCTCATAAAAACATGAGTATTCCATGCAGATAAGAATTATCCCTATTCAAAAAGGAAATTGTAACTTCACAGAGACTGAAGGCCTAGGTCAGTCCATGATTGTCAGAAATACAAACTCCCCTTCAGCCCTTCTCACTCCCAGTTCCTTGTCCTCAAACTTTCTACCGAGTGACAGGCCCTGAGGAACAGTTCTTCTCTAGTCTTTGCACTGGAGAGAGACTTTAGCCTCATAAATATCTCTCACTCCAACGAATACAGAAAGTCAGCTCAATCGGAGTGTTCTGTTGATCAGACCAGCAAACAAGGCGCCCCAGTGCTTCTGAACCTAAGAGGTTTGACTTTCAGTAAATAAGTTCCATGGCAACGACAGCCTCATTTATTCGTATTAAGACAAATCTGCATAACCTTTTCTGTCTCAGTGGAACTAACAGAGGAGAATAGTTTCCATGCTGCTCTACGAAGTTCACAGCAATTTCTTTTTCTTTTTTTAAAACTGACTGCATATATTGTCTCCGTCTTTGCTTACATGACATTGAATTTGATCTTTTAGGTATTCTTTGTCTCATCAGTCTCCAGATGTTGCAAGATTAGTCAGTGGAGTAATCATTACCACCCCCCTCCCCCCAAGATGCTGGGCAGGGTATCTCAAAATCAAACAAGGAAACTCGCTAGAAGGTTGAACTTGTATATATTAAAACCCACTCATTATTTTGTTCCAATTTCCTTAGTTAAGATTCCTTTCCCCTATTTCTTCCTTTCTCTCTCCCGTTAAACATTTACTTATTTATTTGAAAGGCAGTGTTATGCATACACACACACAAACACACACACAACTGGGAAAGAGAGCTTCCGCAAATGGCTACAATGACCAGAGCTAGGGGCCAGGCCAAAATCAGGACCCAGGACTTCGTCAGGTCTCCCATGTGGTCCATCTTTCACTATTTACTCAGGTGTATTAACAGGTACCTAGATCAGAAGCAGTGCAGTGGAACAGGGTAACAGCTGAGTCTGAACCAGTGTGGACATGGACTACTGCAGGTGGCAGTGCCACCTGTTATGTCACCAATGTCTGCCCCACATTCCCCTGTTTCAAAAGTACCTCTTCATACACAACTCACTGAAATTGCTACCTTCCTCTTGAAGCACTCCATGTTATTCCCACAACGTCTTATGTTATGCTCTCAAATCCTAGGCTAGCAATATTGTTTATTTAAGAATACACGAGGCCAGTACCATGATGTAGTAGACTGAACCTCCTTCAGTAACTGCATTTTATATGGTCACTAGCTTAAATCCTAGACATTCCACTACAGATACAGCTTACTGCGTATGGGAAGCAGCAGAGTGTGGCTCAAGTCTCTGGGTACCTGCACACAAGCAGGAGACCTGCAAGATGCTCCTGGCTTTGAATTGGACTAGCTCTGACCATTTGGCCACGTGGGGGGTGAACTAGCAGACAGACTTTTTTATCTCTGTTTCTCCTATTCTCTGTACAAATAAAAATAAAATAAAATAAAATAAAATAAAAACCTATGAAATAGCATAATGTTGTACAGTATTATGCAATATGTGCTGCATAACACTGTTGCCTGTAACTGACTTTCATTATGTCTCCCTGATTGAATTTTGTGTCTTCTGTAGTGACCCATTCATTGTCATATACATTAGTAATCCTTTGTAAGTCCTAACTGTGCCAATGAAAAGGACAAGCATCGCCATGTTTCTGAAATACCTGCCTATTGCTATTGACTTATCTTTATTCTTAGGTAATGTATGAGTGATTAAAGACAGTGATAATGAATACTTTCTGAACTTATGGGGATGTTATTTTCCACTCACTCATTCCTTTTTTTTTTTTTAACACTTATTTCCCTTTTTTTTTTTAACTGGAAAGTCAAATTTACAGAGAAAAGGAGAGACACAAAAACACCTTCCGTCCACTGATTCACTCCCCAAGTGACAATTCGAAGTCAGGAACCAGCACCATCTTCTGGGTCTCCTATGTGGGTGCAGGGTCCAAGGTCTTTTGACCATCTTCTGCTGCTTTCTCAGGCCACAAGCAGTGAGCTGCATGGGAAGTGGAGCAGTGCGATCTGAACTGGTATTCATATGGGATCTCGGCACATGGAAGATGAGGACTTTAGCCACTAGCTACCACACAGGGCTCACTCACCAATTCTTAGCATTTGCATTTGCATTAGAGAGAAATGCACATTCAGAAAACACAAATAGGAAGCAAAATATCTGATGCTGCAGAAATGCATTTCTCATCTCCCATCTTTCCCCATTCCATGGCACATTGCAACAAAACGGAAAGAGAATGTCCATTCACAACTTTGTGATTTACATATGCCATCACTTCTGGATGATACATCCTTTCTCCTCCTACCCAATAATTCCTTTTTTTTTTTCCTGTTTTAAGACTTCTGTTTTTCATAATTTTTTTTCCTCTTTTTAATTCTTCTATTTTTCTATCTTAACAACTCCTGTGCAATGTTCTAAGCAATTTCCTAGAATTGAAGAGCTGCAACGTCATGGACACTGTCATATATTCTAAAGATATATATATATATATTACAAATTCCCTTCAAAGTTTCACACCTTTCAGGTTGCATGTACATGTCCCTCACTTTCTAGGAAGGAGATACATATTTTGTTTCCTCTACATTTTACCTGGATCATTCTGAGGGTCTCAAACACAATAGGTGCTCTGTAATTGATTAATAAACTAGTGGCTTATATTATTAGCAAACCATCTACCACCTGTATATTCGAAACACATTGCCAGGAACTGAGACTGGGACAAGGCTGTGTGCAAAATCTCCCATTTGGAAGCAACCGAAGTAAAGAGGGTATATGTTCTCAATTCGGAGTCCTGAATATTACACGGAGAATTATTAGGCATGCTTCACTTTGCCTTTTAAGGCAAGATCCTCTATAGCAAGAGAAAGAAACTTTTCCCACACCCCACATTATGCTATTCGACTTAAATTGAGAGTCTGTCAAATGCACCAACGAACACCTCTCTAGATTCGTGGAGGACAAATTCAGACCACCCAGAAATATGAAAGGTGTGGAACTCAACACTAAGCAGGAGTATTTCATTGGCGTACACAGGATGCTTCAGCTTGCTCAGCATCATCTTGAGAATGCCAAACCCATGTTTCTCTAACAAAATTATGTAAAGACTTGAAGAAACACTACAGTAACATAAACCTGTGTCATTTTGACAAAAATTCAAATAATCAAGGAATATAAAAGGCAAAGAAAATATTTATGATGGTAGGGTGTTAGTTACTAGTTAATATCATATGGCTTTTATAAATAGTAACTTCCATTCTGTTTGTGACCCAGTAGAGAAATTGGAGAAGGCACGAAGCCATTCTAAAAGGCAAGGCAAAAATTTTATATTCTGCATGCAGAATGGAGATAACTGCTACGTTGGCTAAGACACCGTATGAGGGGCTGTGAGAGTTGACATCCCATGTGGGCCCCAAATGGTACCTCACAGCACCACTAACAATCCAGCTACCTGTAATGAACTGAGGAAACAATGGAGGATGACATTGATTCTTGGGTCCCTGAGCCTGTGTGGGAGACCTGGAAAAAACATCTGGCTGCTGCTTCAGATCAGATCAGCTCCAGCCATTGTAACCATTTGTGGAGTGAACCAATGGATGTAAAGTCTTTCTCTATGTGTCTCTCCTTCTGTCTGTAAATCTACCTTTCTTTAAACTAAATATAAGTTTTTAAAAATGTCACTTGCAAACATTACTTCTATTATCAGAGTGCTTGTGGTGAAGTCTTGCTTTTCCATCTGATTCTGGGAAACAGTAAGTGATGGTTCTTTTACTCAAGCAGAATATGTAGAATGAATTTCAAGCTTCTGGTTTAAGCTTGGTCAAGTCTCAGCTGTCACAAATAGTTGAGGAGTAAATCAATAGATGGGGGATATCTCTCTCTCACCCTCACTAAATCACCCTGTTTCTTTGCCTTTTAAATACATGCAGTGAATGAATATATAATTAGAAAACATCGATATAGAGAGAATATATGAGGTAGGTAGCATGAGTCACTGAGATGACTACTCATAGACAGGGCTGGAAAAGAGAGTGATGCTGTGTAAAAAGAAAAGCTTCCTACATGGGGTATAGCCAGCAAGAAATTGCTTATCCACACAACCAATAGGAACCAGTATCCATTGCTATCTAGAGGTACACAGGAAATGTTGCAATAATGTTTACAAATAAAAATGCCATTCTTATTTATTCAATTTTTTGTAAAGGAAAGCCATTTATTTAACTCTGCTTTCTGCAGGCATGGAAGTTCAAGTCATCAAATGACTTAGCAGACAATAAAATCAGTATAAGATTTTTGTTTTAAGAGTTTGTTTCTTTTATTTTTTCTTTCATTTTATTTGAAAGGCAGATAGAGACAAGTAGAAGAAAATATGATCCATCAGCTGGCTGATGCACCAAATGGCAGCAACAGTCAACGTTGTGCCAGGCAGACATCAGAAGCTCAGAAGTCAATCCTGGTCTCCTAAATGGGTAGCAAGGACACAGTGGTGGAAAGACCATCTAGGATACCTTGACATGAAACCAGTATCAAGAGTGGAGCCAGAATCTGAATCCAATATGGACTGTAAGTTTTACAAGCCATGTCTAAGCTGCTGTATCAAATATCTCCCAATGTTATCAATATGCATGCAGTTACTTTTCTAGGATAGAAATGATGCCATTCTATCTATGCTACTGCTTTTATGAGGCTCAGGGGTTCTCCATGTGAAACCTCCAAACTACAGCCATGGGTATGACATGAAAACTTTATAGAAATGCAAATTTTCAGAGACCTTAAGAATTACAAACTGTATTCTAATTAATCCTACAAGCGATTCTGACCTATACTGACACATCTGAGAACCAGCAATCTGCAAGTCTGTAATTATTGCCTCATGTGGAGGCACTGTTCCTATTTTCACACTTCCAACATTCTTTTATGAACCCATGCTAAAAAAAAAAATAAAACATGAAATAACATGAGTTTTCTTTCTGAAACAAATCTGTCTTGAGTTTTTTTTTTTTTAATCTTTGGATACATGCATGTAGTCCCATACCTTTTCATAAATGATACATTCGCTATAATTGCCCTTTTCTTTCCTCTACTAAATCCACTGGTTTAAAAAAAAAAAAAAAAAAGAGGAGGCCATTAAAATCCTGACATTTTTGAACAGCTACCAGTAATCATACTGAAATGAGAAAAATTCCTTGCCACAGGAAAGTCTGATGACATTAAAGGACCAAAGCCTTTGCCCAGATTCTTATTCGGCTAGAAAGACTAAAAGCCCAGGGAAAGAGAACTATGCTTTCTTTATTTCCTATAAAATTCCAATAAAAAATCTGCAAGCTTTATTTGATGAAAATAAAAGATTTGGAGCATTTTGGAGTCTTATTTCAATTATACAAACATTTTTCCTTTTCTAAGCAAGTACATAGGACATCAATGATAAAACCTGAAAAAATATTACGAATTATGAAATTGATCTGGTGAGCATAACTATAAATTTGTGTAAGCAGTATTAGAACACAGCAAACACACTTAAGATTCTGGGAAGAGTTCCTATGGGTATACTGTGCTAAATGAAGTCAAAAGCTAAATGAATTTCATCCCCCAGAGTTCCATGCAACTGGAAAACCTGCAGTGTATTACTGCAGTTAGAAAATGGCTATTTTAAAACTTGCCTATTGAAACTCTCTTAACTGTGCATGGAAATCCCATTAAAGTTCATAGATAGTGCACACACAATCAGTGAGGAGACATGAAGCCCCATAATGTTTCTCTAATGAACTCTGACTCAGCAGGTGGGAACTAATAATTACACAGCACAGAATCTATACTAGATTACTTCACAGTGTCTGACTATCTGAGAGCTGTGCTGCACACTGCACGCTGTCTGTGGGAAGATGAGGGCAGGGATATTTTCGTAGAAATATCTAAACACGAACATAAATCTATAGCATGCTAATAGAAAAAGAATATGAATAGTTCCAAAACAATACTGTTTTGACATTTGATTGATGGATTTAAGCCATTTACATTCAGGATTAATATCAAAGTGTGGTAATTCAGTCATTTTAGTAACGTCATTTTAGTCGTTTTAGTAATGGGTTGTTCATAGATGTCAAACATGTACTGTACTAATTCAGTTGGAAAGATAAACCGAAAAATTATTCAAGCACCAAAGCATTGTTTGAATAATTATTGATAATTATTGAATTGCTGAGTAGTTATTATAATTATTGTAACACAGATAATAACAGAATAATTGTTGATGGGCTGTATAAAATAATTAGTAGATAAAACATTAATACGCAATTGAAATTTTATTGCCATTTTATAATAGGATATTTCAATCCAAAACTTTGTTCCATTCCTCATATAACCTGGTTGATTTAATAGACCAAGTGTGTTCTGGAGACAATAGCATCCAACATTATAAAACAAGAGCTTTCATTTTACAGCACTAACTGATTAAATAGTATATTGGACTTGTATCTGAATATTTGAAGCTGGGTATTTTTAAGACTTTTTCTAAGAAAATCAACTAAGAAATTAAAAAAAAAAAAATCCTGCTCTGTATTTTCAAAATATTGATCACTATGTGTATTAAGTTGTTATTAACAGATATTATATTTTAGTTTATATGAAGAAAACAAAGCTATGGTCAATAAAATGCTCATTGATATATGTGACCAAAGTGTCAATGCTTTAATTGTACAATACAAATGTTCTCCATTATTTCTACAATTCTTTTTATTAGTAAGTGAGATTTATAGAGAGACGAGAAACAGAAAGATCTTCTGTCTGATGGTTCACTTCCCAAGTGACCACAACAGACAGAGCTAAGCTGATCTGAAGCCAGGACCCAGGAGCTTTCTCTGAGTCTCCCACATGGATACAGGGCCACAAGTCTTTGGACCATCCACTAATGCTTTCCCAGGATACAAGCAGGGAGCTGAAAGGGCAGTGCAGCAGCTGGGACACAAAGTGGAGTGTGGGAGAAATTAGGTAAGGAAAAGAAGAAGAGAGAAAGAAGTCATTTTTTAAAATAAAGTACATAATTAGGGTAATATTTTCAAATTATATATCTAATTGGGATAGCTAGAAGATATAAAGGGCACCAAATCAAAAACTGAGCAAAGATTTAAATACACACTTTTTTTTTCTCCAACAGACTAGAAAAAGGACTTGCATATCCATGAAGACATGCTTAAATTATTATCCTTTAAGGGAGAAGTAAGTTAGAATTATAAAAAAGAAAAAAGATGGATATTAACAAAAGCAGGTAAGAATGTGGAGAAATTTTAATTCTAATACATTTCTGGTGGAATAATATTACAGCCACATTACAAATGTGTGGGGAAATTGTTTAAAGGATTAGAAACAGTACAATATTGCATCTTTCATCAATAATAATCTATAGTGGATGTGATAACTTAAGGTAAATTTCATGTATTCCTCATGCTGGAAAATAGAGGGAGAGTGAAAAATAAAGTTAAATACAGATTTACTATGTCACCAGAAAATTTCATGTCTAAGTATATTCCCAGGTGAACCACTTAATTCACTGCCTGCTAAAAAATGTTTACATACATGCTGATAGTATTATTCAGAAGAGGTAATAACAGAAACAGCCCAAACGCCCATTCACCAAATGAATAATAAAAATGTGTCACGTCCATGTGATTATATTTGTGTTCAAACAGAAATAAAATTTTTTACTACATGCAAAAATACTAAAGAAGCTTAAAATTTTTATTCTTAGTAAGAGATCAGTTACAAAAAGCTACATATTGCTCTATTCCAATTATATAAAATATACTAGATTATGTAAATTCAGCGAAACATTGAGTAAACTGGAGATTTCCTGGTCCACTGGGCAAGGGTAAATATATAATCACCACTATTAGGAACAGGTTTCTTTTCAAGATAAGGAAAATATTCTGGAACTAAATGATAGTGGCTGTACAATATTTGAAGCCATAAACAGCTGAATTTTTTGGATTTAAGGGATGAATATTGCAAAGGAGAATTATGCTTTAAGCATAAAAAAGTTACTAAAAATGCAAAGTTGGCAAAGGAACCAAACAATTAAAATTAGAACTGAAGCTAGATAGAAAATCTAAGTGATCATGTAAATATCTGAATAAAAATCCCATTTAAACAATAAATATTACCTGGGAAGTCGGAGTACAGTAGACATAGTAAAGTAATCAGAGAATCCAGAAAAGGTTAGCTCTTTTCACAAAGGAGATGAATTTCCAATTCATCATCAGGGACAGAAGCCCCAGTTAACCGGACAAAAGTGACACTGGAATGAGCTATGTTTCTTAGACCAAAATGTGTGTTCCATTTTGGGCCTTCAGCAAAGAACAAATTTGGTGAGTGTTTTTGTTTGTTCCTTTTTTAAGGAAAACTAAAGCCACTTAGAGAGAAAATGTACATTCTAATTTGCAAACACAGTCCACTTTGCACTATTCAGCTAAGTCGTTTAGGCTAACTTCAAACATTTCTTACAGAAGTCCCTAACTCGTAAACTATAAACTATTGAGGAAAAGCTATAGATATTTCATGAAAAAAAGATAAAATCCTATTATGTTCCACCATAATGGATATAATTTGAATACGTTATGCTGAGTGAAATAAGCCATTCTGAAAAAGAGAAATAACATGCATTTTTTTTCTGATGTGTTGCACTTTTGATAGTATACCAAAAATTTAGAGGAATAAAGAAAATATCTTGAGATATGGTAATTAATTTTATCATTAGCTAATACTGTGGAACTATGGCCTTCTACCTATTTTTCCTTTTTTTTTAAAGATTAACTTTTATCAAAAAGTCGGATTTACAAAAGGAAGGAGAGACAGAAAAATCTTCCACCCACTGGTTCATACCTAAGGTAGTGTTAATGACCAAAGCTCAGCTGCTATGAAGCCAGGAATCAGAAGATTCTGCCAGGACTCCCACATGGATGCAGGGTTGCAAGGCTTCACAATAGCACAAGAGCTGGATGGAAGCGGAAGAAACAGAATACTAACCGGTCCCCATATTGGATCCTGATGCATGCAAGACATAATTTTAGGAGCAAGGCTAAAGCACTGGACCCGATCTTTTTACTTTTTTACCTGCTGGATATTATGTTGATCATTGAATTAAGCCTGTGATTGTAGAGTGGATTAAAACGTGTCAGCAATTAATAATACTAATAATGAAAAGAGAAGAAGATAAAAAAGAAAGGAAATCCAGGAAAGGAGAAATGGGGAGGGAGTGAAGTGTGATTGTTTTGTGAGGATTCTATCTGCTGAACACATGAAATCTCTTAATATTTTTAAAATAAAACCATTTACCTTCACATTACACCTGAATTTTCTTTTTAAAATGTAAGCTGATTAATTTGCAGTAAGTCAGGAAGAGATCAAAACCAAAGGTCAGCAATTTCTTAATGCAAGAGCACTGAGAACCACAAGAGGCCGGCTGGCCAGGTTCCCTCTCAGTTTGTGGGACTCCCTTCCGACCTCATACCAACACAGCCTTGAGGATCATCCCTGTCCCTGAAAAACCCAAGGACAGGCTGCATTTTTCAGCTCAATAGCAGAAGAGTGCCTCCTACAGGAGCTATCTATTCCTCTAGTGAAAAGGCGCTGGTGTTTTATCTCATGAAGCGGGTAAATGCCAACATCTTAGTTTGACCATACTGGAAGGAACATAATTCGTTCTCTAGGTCAGATGAACAAGCCACTTAATCTATTTAATACAGGAGAACATTGTATAATACTGTAGTGGGGTGTAGACAAAGATCTGCATGTATTGATCTTTCTTTGTGTGTACATTTCTTTTGAATCACGGAAGAATACACAAATCACTAAAACTTCATCATCAATGGTAGTTAACTGCTTACGATCGTTTCATTCATTATGTATGGTAACTTCACTTGGCTATCCATACAAGTCCTTATAAAAAGTGGGTTTTATAAGTAGTTTATCCAACAGGACAATTCTTCCTTCATTTAGTAGCATTAACTTAGACAAAACTCACAGATGAAAATTTCCTCCCCCCCAAAATTAGCAGTTTCTTAACTGCCAATAAAAAGTTGTATGTTTTAGATTGTATTAAATAGTTTTTGGTCCAGACATTTAGCTCTAGTTAAGATGCCCTTATTAGAGTCATAATACCTGCTGTCCAGTTGTGGTTACAGCCCTAATTACCACTTCCTTGCAAGCAAACTTAGGAGGCTGGGTGAAAATTACTCAAATATCTGGGATATCTGACTTAAACTCTTAGGTCTGAGTTTCAACGTGGAGCAACTCTGGCGAATATGGGAACATGGGGAGTGAACCACAAAATGGGAATGTCTCACTCGTTCTCATTCTCCATCATTTCTCTGTGTGTGTGTGTGTGTGTGTGTGTGTGTGTCTAATAAGTAGTTTAGCTATTTTCTTGAAGATCTTTCCACTGCACTTGGTTGCAGGAACCCTGGGCAAGCAAGGTACATAATACACATCTCTATTATCTCCCAACACGACCTAGTATACTTCTCAGTGTTTTTATAAAAGACAGAATACTGCCCCGGCGCTGTGGCCTAGCAACTAAAGTGCTCGCCGTGAACATGCAGGAACCCATATGGGCGCCGGTTCAAATCCCAGTAGCTCCAATTCCCATCCAGCTCCCTGCTTGCAGCCAGGGAAACCAGTTGAGGACGGCCCAAAGTCTTGGGACCCTGCACCCACATGGGAGACCTGGAAGAGGTTCCTGGTTCCAGGCTTCGGATCCGCAAACCACCGACCACTGCACTCACTTGGGGAGTGAATCATCGGGGGGGGGGGGATCTTCCTCCCTGCCTCTCCTCCTCTCTGTAAATCTGATTTTGTAATAAAAAACAAATGAATCTTTAAGTAAAAAAAAAGATAGAATACAATTTTGAATAATAAAGTAAAATCTAAAATGAAAACCAAGTTAATTGAATGCTTTTATTGAGCTCAACAATAGCATTTTAAGGATAGCATTACAACTAAAGGTATGGTGAAATGCATGAGAATTTCTACATTGAAAACTGTTTGTCACCATAGATCTCCTGTTCTTCCTTTATACAGAAGCCATATGGAATCATTTTCCCTGCTCTATACATGTCTCCCTCTTTTCGCTTGCATAATTTCACTCAAAAGTGCCTTTAAAACCTTTTCCTTAAATCTAAGGGCTGCTGGAGTGGCTCAGCAAGTGCACCCACTGCCTGCAGCACATACATGGCTTTGTTCACAGGTTCATGTTCCAGCTGCCCAACTTTTCGTGCACTACCCTGCTTCTGACCTGAGAATTGGTAGAGGATGGCCTAAGTCCTTGGGCTCCCACACCTGCATGGCAGACACAGAAGATACTGCTGGCTCTGACTTAAGATCACTTCAGCACTAACCATTGGGGTTCAGTCTCTCCTCTCTGTAAATTTGCCTTTCATATAAAAATGAATATTTAAAAACATATTTTTCTCCAATTTTCATGCATGATTAGGGTACCTCAAAAGCTTTCTCTTCACTGTTTAGTACATTTTCTTTGTTGAATATCATTTATGTTTCATCCTTTACTCCTTTTTGTATTATTGTCGTTTACGGTATTCCCCCTGCAAGGACACAGCGGGGTCATTAGTGTGTGTGCCTTACTTTGCCTTCTAAAGATCAGGTTCCAGGGCAAAGACCCTTCTCCTTTCATATTTGCATTCCTTATTGGCCTGAGGCTATCAAAACATTCAGTGTTTTTGGTTAATGTAATTCATGCTGCATCATGTAAGGAAAATCCCAAAAGCATAACCTGACTATGTCAATAAGTCATCATGGAGGAGTAAAGTTTGTCCTTTGTAGAGTTAGATTATTGGTATTTATAGGTTAATAGTTTCAAATTAAATAGGGTAAATTACTGTTCTGTTTCTAATATTTAAATCTTTGATATTTTCTGTCAACTCTAAAAATATTGTAAAAGCACAGGCAGTCAAAAGCAAAATACAAAAATGGAACTACATCAAACTGAGAAGCTTCTGTAAAACAAGGAAAACGATCAACAAAGCGAAGAGGCAACCAACAGAATGGGAGAAAATCTTTGCACACTACACAGCTGATAGGGGACAAATATCCTGTAAAAAAATGAGAAATGGAAATGAAAACATATTTTTCAAAAGAGAACATTCAAATGGCTAATAGGAATGAGAAAAAATGCTCATGAGCCCTAGTTTTCAGAGTAATACAAACATCACATTGAGATTCCACCCAATGCCAGCAAGATTGTACAACATTCAGAACTCTGCAAATAACATCTGCTATCACGGATGTGGAGAGAAGGTACCATACTCTACCTACTCCATCAAGCGTGTACGCTACTACAACCACAAAGTTAGTCAATTTGCAGACTGCTAAAGAAACTGAAAATCCATCTATCATATGACCCAGCTATCCCATTTCTGAGAGTATGTCCAAAGGAAAAGAAATCTGCATGAGAAATTAACCTGTAACCCTGCATTTACAGCAGCACAATCTATAAAATAAAGAAGACATGGAAATAAACCACATGCCCATTGAAAGAAGAATGAATAAAGAAATGGTACATCTACTCTATGGAATACTACTCAGGCATAAAATTAATGAAATTCTACCATTTGCAACAAAATGGTTCCAACAAGAGACCATTACACTCAATGAACTAAGCTGATCTCAAAAGGATAAACATCATATGTTCTTATTGATGTAAGAAACCTTAATGCAAAAAACAACATCAATAGTTACCTAAACATATATATGTGTATATTGATCCAGACAAACTGTATAATGCAGACTAGCATACGAAAAAGTGAAGATACAGTGCACCCTGTCTTTATTTCTCAAAGATGAACAGCCAATGAAACTGTTAAACATATCTTGACAATAAGATTATGATTTTCTACCATTGTATGTAAGTACATTATACATTTAAATAGCAGAATGATACACCTCTGACTACTGTTGCAGGATTATACTATTGTAATGATGGGGGGGGGGGGAAACAGCAGGCAAGGGAATGCAGAAGAGGAAAGGGAGATTCGTGAGCCTATGGAGCTCTAGCATATAAGTAAAATTTTGGAAAAATGAAAAAAATAGATAAAATATTATAATGGTTCCTTACTTAAAAATTGGAATACAAGGGAACAGCATGGTAGCCTATTGACTTAAGTTGTCGCTTTGCATCTGCCAGGACCCCATATTGGTGCCAGCTCTAATTCTGGCAGCCCTGCTTCCCATCCAGCTCTTTGCTTATGGCCTGGGAAAACAGATGGCCCAAAGACTTGGGATCCTGTACCCTTTTGGGAGACCAGGAAGAAGCTCCTGGCGCCTGGCTCCTGGCTTCAGATTGGCTCAGCTCCAGTTGTTAAGGCCACCTGGGGAGTGAATCAGTGGTTGGAAGATCCTCTTTTGTTTCTCCTCCTCTCTGTATATCTGACTTTCCAATAAAAATAAATAAACAAAACTTAAAAAAAAATGGATGATAAACATAGATTTCTCATATCCATATTATCTCATTTACTATATCTTTACATTTTTATTTTTAATTCACAAATAACAATTGTATGTATTACCATATAAACACATTTTGAAATATTATGCATATCTGTATTATCTTAATACAGTTATCCAAATTTGTGTAGAAACCTAACTACTAATGTGACAGTGGTATTAAGAAATACGTGTGGAAAACGTTTATAGGTGTTGCTTTTTACACTTGATCTTAGCCAAGAGGCTGAGAAGCGAAGGTGCTGCTTTTTAATGGCAATAGCACCTTTATTGATGAGGCTGAAGGGAATTCCAAGTTTTGTTCCTATACCTATTTTCCTCCTCTAAGAGTAGAATCACGAGAAAACACCATTCAAGAGACCGATTCCTCTCAGAAACGAAACCTACCAGACCCTCCATGTTGGACTTCCCACCTCCAGAACCAGAAGGATCATATTGGTAGTATTTGTAGACTACCTAGTATGTGATTACTTTCTAAGCAAAAAGAAAGGACTAAGACAAGTACAAAGTTATGGAAAAAAAATAAAGGACAAATAAAACAAAATAAATGAAATAAAAATTAAAAAATAAAGAATAAATCTTACCATTTACAACAACCTTAATATGCATGAATTATATTACATTTACTGAAATGATTTAGGCACAACAAGATAAAGTATCCCATGAGCACTTCTCAGTGGAAGGCAAACCAGATGAACTCACAGAGAGAGTGCAGAGGACCACAGCAAACGGGGAAGAAGGTTGAAGCCTAGGCATAGAGTCATTTTTCCAAAGAATGAGTCTAGTTTATAAATCTGTGGTGCTTTTCAGAGTCAGTTGTGGGTACCATGGCAATGTGTACAGCAGGAATACATCCGAGAACACGGAAAAATTAAAGTGAATAAGCAAAACCAGATTGCATTAATAAATGTTTACAGTAAAAAAAAGGTTTACAGGAAAAAAATTATAAAGAACATGAACCCTTTTTAGTATCGTTTCTACTTTCATTAGCATGATTTTTTAAAGATTCCACTGGCATTAACATCTTAAGTAACCTTTATTTTTCACTAAAGCAGAAAGACAGAAAATTTCTGTGTATCAGATTTGAACTAACAGGAGTTACAAATTAATTCTTTTAGTCCTATTACACTTAGGGAGTTGATCTATGCCCTTAAAAATATTTTTTGCCATGGCTTGTTTTATCTGTGCAATAAATATTCTATATTTTGCTATTCCTGAATATTAGATTCTGTACGTTAATATAATTAAGAAACATTTTAAGTGCACTGTTAATTTGAAGTCATGATGTGCCCCTAAGTGCATTTGTTATCTCTCTAACATTAAAAACATGTTGTGAATTTATTCCTATCACTGTTGTCCCATGCTCTTCCAGGCATGTTTCCATTTTCCTTTCTGAAAAGGCTTGTGTTCATCACTTCCATCCTTTGACAATTTCCAAAACATTTAAGAAATGAATGAATTTTGTTGCCAGGCATCTAAAGTTCAAATCTTGCTATTTAGCATCTGCTGTTTTATGAATTTCGCTAAAATATATAAATATCAGTAGAGACGATTTCTTTATCTTGCCTGTATTCTCATTTAGCATAAGAGATCGGAGTGGGAGCTCATGTTTGTTTGCTGAACTTAATCATATTAGATTGGAGCATCTAAATACAAGGAAAATCTTAATTAATATGGAGGCTGATCCCTTCTTTTAAATTTGCTCTTTTGGCCGATGAGGCAAATAAGCTCATTTGAAATTCATAAAAGATTGAAAACCACCATTTGTAAATCACCCAAAGTCAGTTGAAGTACAAATCTCCTCTGATTTATTGTTGAGTGTGACTAGAAGATGAAATAAGTAAAAAGGTCAGGAAAACAATTTACTTTCAAAATTGAAAGTCATGAAAATGAAGCAAATGGATTCTGAGGAATCCTAAAATATAAACCAACTACCAGATACTTGTTATTGATTCACTTTTAAATGTCTTAACTAGATTATTTCTCTAAGTGTGTTATCTTTTCAGGCAGGGTAAACCCACCCAAACATCATATGAGCTGTAAGAACTAGAACCCAATAATTTTCATTTTTACAAACCATCAGGAAAACTGTCATATAGGCTAATGTTTAGGACCCACTGTCCTTCATGATTGATATGATTAGTGAGAGTTAGACCCTTAGAATAAAAGTTCAAAACTAACAATTACAGTAAGGTGGGGAAGGGAAGTAGTATAGGATGTGCACCTGAGTTTTGACTAGGTAATAACTTAATCCATGGTTGTATTACATATTTACTTAAGAGACTGATTAGGTTCAAAGGCAGATGGACAAGGGGAAAGGACAGAGGCAGATGGATTAAGAGATCCTAGGGTTGCTGGTTTACTCCCCAAATGTAAACACTCAAGGCCACACTAGACCAAAGCAAAGAGGAACTTCAGAACAATTGCCGACATACAGGATAGATGCTTAAGTACTATCTTTACATACTGCATCTCCAGACACAACTGCAGGAAGCTGAACCAGGTGCACTCCATACTAGCACTGAGACTTGCATTTTTAAAAGCATGGTCTAGAAAAAAAACAAAACAAGCCTATCTGAGGATAGAGGAGATAACTTGATTTACTGTTAGCTTCTGTGTAGGAGCAAAAGCATGCCCTGTGTTCAAACACTTGATTTTGCTCGTTGTCTTCTGCTTCCTCAGCTGTCCTGAGAATATCCTCAGTTTGCTGGAGGATCAGATAGAATGCAAAGAAACAAAATGCTCCAGGAGACCCACGGCCTGAGAGAAGCAGAGCCCTAGCACCTGCCGCAGTGTGACGCAGACATTCCGCCAAGCTCCAGCCAATCTGGAGGTAAGGACATTCAGTGCCACTGGGATTTCCTGGTGACTATGAAGAAAAGCCTTTCCCCTAAGGTCACTGAGAGGACCTAGGGGTGTGGAAGAGATAACTATGTTTAGTGCCTCACAGCTCTAACTCCCCTTGATTGTGAAGTGATCTCGAAACAGTAAACTCAGACCTTGCAGCTTACCAGGAACACAAGCACCCTGTAAGAAAGGGGACTGGGAACATAGCTGACCTTAGGGTACTGTCAAAATATTTTATAGAAGCTGCTTTTCATGTTTCTAAGAATAAAAAGGCCTAACTTCAGCTAAAGTTAACATGGATTCTAATTTCTAATTCAGGTACACCAGTTTATCTGAAAAGATAAAATGGATCCTGTGGGAGGAACAAAAAAAAAAGGGAAATATTAACATTCACCTTCACCTTCATTTAATTTTTCATTATAATAACAGATCTATAATTTCCGAGTCTGTGCCCAAGGCAATAAACACATGAGTGCATCATGGGAAAGCAAATGCTCTAGTTTACCTCATTTTTCCAGAATAGGATAATTGCCATTTGCTGCTTGACTACAAAACAAAAATAAATTTATTCATGTTTCATGAGAGAAAAAAGTTGTTGGTATAGTTTTTTAGCTCCAAAACGCTAAGTATATCATAAATTGATGAAAATGTGGTAAAAAGTACCATTTTCTGACACATAGCTATTCTGTTATCCTTTGTTTTGATCTTCCTCTACTGAGAAGACCATTTACTACTGTTTATCTATTACTATAATAAATTATACTACTTCATTACGACATATTATTATTTGTTCCTGAGATACACTACATGTGGTCACAATGTGTTTTATCCTCTAATACAAGTCCATGACTAAATTTTGCAATACTTTATTGAATTATTTTAATATAATGATACCTGATTAATGCTGATCTGAAGTTTTCTAGAAATGTCTTATCCACATAAGGTAGTATTAAAATACTGAAAATTATTAGTTTAATTTTTTTATTTTGGCATAATAGTCTCAATAATACAGTTTTTGATGTGGAAACAAGATATGCTAGAATTTAGCATAGCTTTGCTGTGACTAAACAACGTTCTCATTTGCTAGTCAGAATGTTCAAAGTAAGCATTAGACACAACGGCACTAGCTGCTTCTCATGTATGCAGAAAAATAATTTATTTTCATATAGTTATTCCACTGTAATCTGTTTTGTGCTATTACTTTGAATTTTTCTCTTTCATACATACTGCAGTTGGTACAGAGGATGACGGGCATTCTTTGGTAAAGAAAGCAGTATTACTTGAAATATCACTCTATTGGGATTTTAATTTGCTGGCTTAATTTTAGCAAAAAAAATACATGGTAAGGCTTGGAAAATAAGTCTTTCTCACGGGTTGGTATTTGGTGCAGTGATTGCATTGAACTTGGAATGTCCATATGCCGCACTGACTTCAGGGACTCAAGTCCCAGCTCAACTCCCACTCAGCTTCTTGCTAACGCAACCCTTGGGAGGCAGTGAATGTTGACACAAGTACCCGGTCCTTGTCCTCACATGTTACTCTTAAACCTGAGACCTGTGTTCCACGTGCCTGGTACTCAGGACCTGGCCTCACCCCAGCTATAGTGGGCATTTAGAAAGCAAATCTGTTAAGAAAAATCTTTCTTTCTCCCTCTCTCACTCCATTGCTTCGTCTTCTCTCTCTTTCCATCCCTTCCTTTTAAATGAAATGACAATAGAAAAATCAAGAACCATTTTGAAGAAAATGATGCTACTGTATGATCTATGAGTAAGTGAAAATTTTAATCAAAAGAAAGTGATTTGAAGAGGTAAAACTAACCAAAAAAATAAAAGTCTGTAAGATATGGATTCTACTGATCTTTGTTGGTGATATGTGTCTCCTGTAGGCAACAAATATGTGGATTTTATTTTGTAATTCAGCCTACAAGTCTATGACATTTAATTGATGAGTTTAAGCAATTTACATTGATATGAATGGGTGGTAATTTAATCTTTGTAACCAATTGTGCCACTCTCTGCAGCGAGTTTCAGCTCCGGGTTCTTATGTTAGATTTCTACCATGGTCTCCATAGCCCCAACTCCTGCCTCACCACTCTCTGCCTAATATGATATGCTGAGGCTGCACTGTTGTCTGTACTATCTTTCTCCAATTCTGGTTGGAGCAGGTCCCAGGATTAGGGAGACACTACTTTTCTATGTAGCTAGGTGGTTGGTGGTGCTGATCTTGCCGAACCTGTTGGCCATTAGTTCTGAGAGCCACACAACATATTTTGACCCATAGGATGCTCTAGTCATTATTTTCCTGTGAGACCAGTTTAATGCACTGAACTCAGTGATTTCGCGCAGAGCTCAGCGCATGCACAGCTCACTGTTGTCCCTGCAGTCTTAAATTCTTTCCCATACTGTACAAAATGGTATGTGACGTGCCACTACTAGAGTTCTTGATTTGCTGGCCATTAGGTCTGAGGGCTACCCAAACCTGTTTCAGGTGGAACCTGCAGGATGCTCTGTTGTTGCAGTTCCCTGAGCCAGAAATGAGTTCACTCCCAGCTCAATGCATCTGCAGTCCTGCCCCATAGCCCTTGCCTCCTTAAACAAAATTGTGGCTGTTTCGACTCTAGAAAGAAGACTGGGCTATGAAATCCACTCTGTTCCTGCACCACCTATCACTCTGCCTCTGCTCCTGGTCAAGTCAAACAGACCAACAGGTTGGTAAGTTCGCTGTCTGTGCCTAAACTCCTGGTAGATGCCCCTTCCCACCTGGTTGCTGATGTAGCTCTAGGTGCGACTGCAATTCAGATTAACGTTTGCTGAATGCTGCTACCGGTATATGTCACGGAAACACCAAAGTGTTGTATTTGCTGCTTTCCTGTGTCTGTCAGTCTCCAGGTACCCCTCTGCCATTGCTCTGTCCTCTCCTATTTCCTGGAATTTGCCCTCTCTGGTTCACTGTGGCTAATACTATTCTGTCTTTTTAAATGTGTCCTTACCCTATTCTGCCATCTTGATTCTCTCCAAACAAATTTTAAAATAAAAATAGGTAACTGTGCTGGCATACTGGTATAATTAACACAAATTTAGCAATAACCATGCCCAGTAGCATTAACCAGAAAAGCAGCTACTGGCTGCTTCCTACCAGCAGTGCAAAATTTGCCTAAGTACACTCACTTTCACTTTATTGGTCCAGGGTCTTATATTACACTGCCTGATTTCTTTTCAAGCACCTCTTCCAAACAGAAACTAAAACAGTATACAACTTTGTATAAAAGCTAATTGGTCCTTCTATTTGAATGCCAAAAATGAATCACTGCCTGCTGTTAACCCTTTGATAAAAGATTTATTTATTTGAAAGGTAGAGGTATGCAGAGAGGAGAGGAAATATCTTCTGCTGTCTAGCTTATTTCCCCAATGCCCTCAACCACTTTGTCTGGGACAAGCCAAAATTGGAATGAACCCAAATACTTAGGTCATCTGCCAACCTTATCCCAGGCACTTAAAATGGAACTGTGTTTTTTTAAAGTTCTCTTTATTTTTATCAGAAAGCCAGATACAAGTGAGAAGAATACACAGAAAGATCTTCCATCCACTAATTCTATCCACTCCCTAAATGGCCACAACAACCAGAGCTGAGCCAGAAGTTTCCTCTAGGTCACCCACTTGAATGCAGGTTCCTGTGCTAGCAGATCCACTTACAATTCCGCTTCCCCAGAATTGGTGCAATACCTCAATTGGACATCCTCTACTACTTTCCCAGGCTACGAGCAAGAAACTCGATGGGAACTAGAGTAGCTAGGAAGTGAACCAGTACCCATATGGGATCCCAATGTTTGCAGGAGGGTGATCTACCAATTGAGTTCTCATGGAAATCCTGAGTGAACAGCATTGTAAGTGTAGCAGCCAGCACAGGAATATGTCATCTGATGGGATGCTGGCATTGCAAGTGGTGGCTTTATTCATTGTACCACATTCCTTAGCCCAAATTTGTTGTGCTATTGAACCAACACAAGCTGGTCATGTAGAGGGTTAACAACCTAGGAAAAACGGAGTGAAATTTATGCTGTTGATTATGTTTAAATTTCTAGGGAGAAAGAAGTTCAGATTGAATAAAACACACTGTTTATTTTTCTCATATTCATCATATAGCTCATTTTACCATTCTTGAATTGAGTAAGTTTTAATTCAAAAAAAGGCTGGAAATCCTTGTTGATATATTTCTCTCACAGTGAAGGAGCTGTGTATTTTCTATAAGCCAGGTAATAGGCAATTTGTCTTCAAACTCATTCACACATATGGCAGTTAGTGCTGGCCATTTTCCATTGTCTAACCAGTGCTGCTTCTCCTGGAAATGTGGGTTTCAAAAGCAAGGAGAAAAATGCATACACACATACACACACAAACACACACACAAAAACACAGAAATCTATAAAGATATTATTGCTACAGAACCAAACTGGAGAAGAAAATAAGCTCACCATAGCACATTACAGTAAAACATTTGAAAGCACAAAACTAAGACACAATTGTAACATTTGCAATATTAAATGCCAGGCCAGTTCTATGGAAATTTCTGTAACATTTTTTTTAAGAGAACTTGCAGGCAAGGAAGTAATGGTAAGGTATATTTCAAGATCTGATTTTTTAAAAAAAGGTAAAAATCTTCTAAATCATTAATGCTACACTCACAAAGAGGAGAAATCGATTTTACAAGAAAAGGAAAACTGAGGTATAAATGATATATAAACATATCCTCATACACACACATCAGTGTGCAAATCACCAAAAATATTTAAAAGAGACAGAAGGGGAAGTGGAAGGGGAAGTGGAAGGGAAAAGAACGGAAGGAATGAAGCAATGATTTCATTACCGCCAAGATATGCCAATCATACAAGATATCCAATGATTTGTTGGGAAAATTCTCAAAATTACTTTTACCTTGGCATTATGTATGTACTGCATCTAGAGGAAATACACTTGCTTAGAATATTTCTTTTCACAAAGTAGCCATAGTAACCCATCTATGGGTTACAAGGTATCTGATTACGTACTGCATGTGAGTTTATCTGGGAACTTCACTTTTAGGCTCTCTTATGATCACACAGTTTGTTTTGTTTTGCCTTTGGGAACCTCTCTGCTAGGCTGCAGCTCCCACTGGTAAGTATGCTGTGTGTGGACCAAGCTGGGACAGGTTGCATCCTTCATCAGCATTTAAGAGTGCTGGCTGTGGGGACAGGCTAGACTGGGTTAAGCACCAGAAACTGCTGACACTGGCAAGAGCTAGAACCACTGTGGGACAGACAATGTTAGGCCCCAGCACCGACTGGTTCACATGAGAACTGGTTCTGTGAGTAGAATTGTCTGGAATATGCTATAGCACCCATTGAAGAGAACCAGATTGGGTGCAGGTCCATCAGATTAGATGGAAGTCCCTGCTGGTAAGTGCCCACACTGGATATTGGCCATGTCAGGCTGGGCCACAGGAACCACTGCTACCGCTCTTTGTGAGATCCAGGGCTGAGATTTTGTGTGATAGGACAACTTGGGGAGCTCTTCTACTAGGCTATAACTCCCACTGGTTGTCACAAAAGCAGGGGGTTGGGGAGCCAGGCTAGGCATCTCTGCAACATCTGTTGGCATATCTATGAGCTGGGTCTGTGGGTGGGCCGGGTTGAGCCAGTCCACAGCACACACTAGCACAACTGAGTCCCAGATTGGGGAATAAGCCAGGTCAGTTTGGAATGCAACAGTGCCAGTTTACATGAGGGCTGTGGGTTGGCCAGTCTGGATAGACTGTTGCATCTAATGGTAAGAGCTGGGCATGGAAGCAAGCCAGTGCAGACTCCAGCTCCATCTGAGTTCTGGGCTCAGCAAAGGTGCATGGAGTTGGCAATAAAGAAAGACATGGATACTGTCACTTCGTGAACTCTTGCTACAGCTCAAGAAGAAGCTGTCCTTTTTATTTACTCAGACACATCACAAGCCTCTGAACTTCAGAACTAAGCCAGCATGCACAGATGTTCAATTAATTTTTACTTCATGGTCAACTAGGTGCTATTAGAGATAATTCTTTAAGTTACTATAATCAGTTTCTAAAAAGCAACCCATTATTCATTCTTCAGAAGTAGCCATTAGGTGACAGCAAGAACTGCAAGGCTAAGGCACAGATGGTTACCTACTAATTACTAAATATTCCTGCTACATTTTGTTTTCACAACTTATATACCACTTAGTGGGAGAAACACAGGAAAAGAGGAAAAAAAAAACATAAAGATCCAAGACAAAAATTTCAAACATTAAATCCCCCAACAACAATAGGCTCTATCATCTCAGAAACAATCAAACAACAACTCAAAGTATGTCTCTATGATGTTCATAAAATTGCCCTATATTTCCTCTAGCAAAAAATTATACAAGCAGCTAAAACAGTAATATTTCTATGCTACAAAGAAATTCCAAAGACAGGCTAGCCTTTGACATCACAGTAACTATATTTATTGCCACAGCAGTTTCAGCTCTTACTCACATCATTTGCATTAATATTTAGGATATTTATCAAGCCCTTTCCCAGAAGGTGTGCTACAAGTCTGGGCCAGATTCTGAGGCAATGGTTAAGTACCCAATAAGGTGTCCAGACATGGCACGGGCTGAATTGTGACCCACTCATCAGGACATTATCAGCGACATTAACACTCAAGTTCACAGGAAAAAACCAGTGCCTCAATAGATTACAGAATTGTTAGTGGGGTACATGAGTGCCCTTGGAAACAGGAGGTGAGATTGCGTCAAGGTGGTCAAACAGAAATCCGACAGGCCCTGCCAAACAGCTGGAAGCTCCCCTGAGCCATGCCAAACAGGAGAGCTTTTCTCTTCAGACCTTCGTGTCATCCTTACCTACTGCACGAACTCCAGCATGCCAGTCTGAACCATGCAGTAGCACCTGCTGGCAAGTGCTAAGACTAAAGTCAGGCCATGTCAGGGGGGGCCGCACGATCCACTGGCATGTGCAAAATCACAGGTTGGGAGCGGGCCTATAAAGGGAATTTCAGGCGATCCCTTGCTGTACTGAACCTTCCACTTTTGAGCATGAGTGCTGGTACTGGGGACAGACCTGTTTGGGCTGGGCTGCCACACCCATGGGTGTGCTTAAAAGCCAGGATGGGTGAAAACTGCACTAAATCAGTATCTGTGAACAAGTTCTTGAATTGCATGTACATCATGTCAAGTTGGACCACAAAGCCCTCTGGAAGGTACAAGATCCAGGACATGAGTGATCCTGGTAGGGGAACTATAGGCCCTCCTATTCTGGTCTGCAGCTCCTACTGCTGAGCATGAGAGCTAGGACTGGGAACGGCTAGCAGCACTCAATGGCATATGTGTGGGTTAAGTCTAGTTGTGGGTGAAGCTGATTTAAGATGCAGCATCCATGGGTATGCATAAGAGCCAAATGGAACGCAGGTCAGACCAGACTAACCTCCAACACATGTATGTATAGAGAAAAAAAAAAAACTGGGACTGAGGGATGAAGTGGGCAGGCTGTTGGCTGGAGGTAGTTCACCCTGACTAGGCTGAGGCACACTCTGGTTTGCATAAAGACCAAGAAGGGCTAGGATGCAGTATCCATTAGTTCACATGAGAAATGGGGCTGGAGACAGGCTTGGCAGCCACATTTCAGTATGTTCATTGGTTAGTGCAAATGACAGACTGAACCTGACCTGCACTGTGTGGCACACACAGGAGTCAAGTTTGAGTTACCTTTAGGTGAGAATTCTTTGCTGACTTTAAAACTAGATGGCTGAACTTAAACCCAGCCACAGGGAAAATCACAGGATATCTGGTTACACTTTAGAGTGCGTATTTTGGGACGGTGCCTACTCAGCTGTGTGTGGACAGCGTGTCTAGATTCACACATGGGATATGCGATAGTTCATCTAGGCTAGCAGAGGATGTCAACTGCCACATCAGAGTTTAGAAAGCAGAACAGGTGGGACAATTCTGCTGGCCAATCATTGTAACATGTCCGTGGGTTTGTAGACACACTAAGGTGGACTTAGCCATCCACTAGGCCTTGGAAAGATTTTCTCAACTCTAAAGCGATGAAAGTGTTTCAGAACTGTCAAAATCACTGAAGTAGCAGCTGCCTCAGAATATTCTTCCCCACATTGGTGTGTCTAACAGATTATTAAATGACGATTCCACATGCAGAGTGCTAATCTAGCTTGACAACAAGGAGCAGCCCCCTCCTTCTTTGGCTCTGTGAAACATGAGGGAAAAAAAATGAAATAATTGTTCCCACCCACATTCCTGCATCCTTTGGCTCTTCCCATCCTCATCAGAGATTCCCAGGGGCATACATCTCTCTCAAACACAGAAAAACTCTTTAAAAAAGTGAATTCTAGAAACAAGTTTCATTGCAAAGGTAGAGATTAAACAAGAAACTGATCATAGAGCTGAAAAGAGAGAGTCACAGGCTCTTGGTAAAGAACAAAGACAAGAAAAATCTCAAAGATATGATAGAAAATACAGAAAAGGATTGAAAAAGCAATATATCTCACTTTAGTGATTCAAAGATAAAATTACAATTAGTGGTATGAAAAATATTGAAAACATAAAGTCAAATTAGAATGAGTTGTGACATTTGTATGTTTCTAATTTTGACTGGAAAACTTCAGCACAGAGACGTGTTTGGCACATATAATCCCAATTCGTGATAGATATACATAAAACAGTACCCATCAAAAAACATATGTAAAGAAATGTATAAACAAATTTATGTTCTTAGCTGCAATTTATTCATATGATGAACTCTACATTATAGTTCAAAATGATGACTTATATCTAAACCCCCCAAATTTAAATATTATCCAGTTTAAAAACATGAATCTAAGAGTAAGGTTGCTTGCACACAGATGGAAACAAACAGACCAATCTGGATAAGGGACACAGATCATGTATAGTCAATGATCTGAGAAAAATGTACACCTCCTGAAAAACCATTTGCAGTGAATGTATTTAAATTCTTCCACATAAGCTCACGTACATATTTTTGTTATTTCTTTTAGGACTATTTCTATTTTGTTAACATACACTTTTATTATTAAGGCAGATATACAGATACAAGAAGAGAAAGAAAGATCCTCCATTTGCTGGTTCACTCCCAAAGTTGCTGCGACAGCCGGAGCTAAGCTGATCGAAGCCAGGAACCAGGAGCTTGTTCTGGGTCTCCCACAAGGTTGCAAGGTCCCAAGTCCTTGGGCTGTCCTCCACTCCTCTCTGAGGCCACAGGCAGGGAGCAGAATGGGAAGCAGAGCAGCCAGAACACATACCAGTACATATATGGGAGACCAGGGCACACAAGGTAAGAATGTAACGACTAGGATACTGCACGAGGCCTTTAGCATCATTACTAATAAAAACCTGTTTTAATATCATTCACAGTAGGTTCTCTGTTATTCCCTTTTGCTTCCACCACCTTTTATGTAAATATTTGAATATTCTGAGAGTTAGTTCATATCCTACTTATTCTGTTGCTGTTCTCAGTTCAGAATTTTTTGAGTTACAGAGAAAATTAAATACCAGTTTTCATAAACAGTTCTATCTTCTAAGTCTCCATATAATCCCTACAAACCTGTTCACTTTGATTATCATCTTGAATACCATATGCAAAATTTATCAATTGCTATTACACAAGATCAAGTTTATCCTTTAAATAAAAAAAAACAAACTATCAGCACTGATTCAAAATTAAGAATATTAAACAGGTTTTGCTAATTCTGAAAAAGTTCCCCTTTGGTGAGTTAACGGACACTTTATTGACTAAATCATTCTGTGTGTATTGAATAAGAATATTAAAAAACCATAATAATTGTCATGGAGCTTACCTTCTATTTAGAATGGCCCTTAATTTGAGCATATCCTTGAGATATCAAACATGAAGCATTAAGTGGGAGTAGGAGATACTAATCTGTTACTAAGAGAATATTAGATGTGGCATTGGTTTCCAAAAGGTGGCAATTTCACCCTTGAAATACACACTAATATTGGAATCGGCATTATTTTTCATAGTTGAAAGGAAAAGTACTGCTAAAATGTAGAGTGGGGAGGGGAGCTATGCTTGCATAACAAAACTCTCCCAAACTTAATGGTGTAAAATCAAGGCTATGATCAATTCTCAATTCTGTTGTAAGCAGCATTAAGACAAGCACTATTTGGTGCTTCAGTCTTCAGTCAGCAGAACATCAGGCTTTGCTGATCTTCACGAATCTTTCACATTGGTGAGACCTGGCCCAGAACAAATGGCATGATGTGGGTCTAGTGCACGCCGTCTTTCATCCCCCAGGCCTGATCTGAACTGGTCCACATGACAGAGCCAGAACTTATGAGGAATAAGCAATGTGAATACCTCTTGAGACATGCATTTGAAACACACAGATTTTTCATTTCTCTTGCATTGTTTTGCAAAATCAGGTCAAATTCAAGGGGTTGGAAAAAAGATTTCAAATACATATGGAAATAAAACTGCAAACTCAAATTGCAAGAGACTGATGTTGGATAAGAAACAATTAAATTTGTTCTTACACTCTCTCTAGACCATGGTGGCATTAAATTCCCTTACAGTGCAAGACATGTTGAATCTGCATTGCTATTATTCACCACATATGAAATACCACCTGATTTGTTTATTATGTCCTAACTTTCTATAACAGCATTAAACCAACTCACTGAAGAGTTTAAAATCAGCCCTTAAAATAGATTTTGCATAGATTTGTTCTGGGTTCACTGCTTTGGGTTCATTGACAGATTTTATTAAATGGAATGCATTATTTTAAGGTAGTTTCTACACCTCAGCAGGTTTTAGGATAAGCAGTGGACCATAAAGACAAATTGTACAAATGATTCAGGAGATAGAATAGAACAGCTCATTATCTTACTGAGATTATTGTTGTTTACTGTAAGATAGGATTTATCAGACTGCCAGTATCCGGTAAATTAAATATTCCTATTCATCCTCAGAAAAATGCCATAAGTGAATCACTATCAGAAAGTAACCATCTTTTAACGCAGTCTCATAAAAGTGATGCAGCATTGAAAAAAAAAGGCATTCCATAGTTAAATCGCATCTGTTACACCAAAGGTTCACCCCACAGTCACTACTGAGGAATTCGTGGGATTAGCACTAACTGATCATCATTTTCCAGACCATTCACTTTGAAAGGTAAACACATACACTGTAAACAAACACATTACTTTTACATTTCCACTGTAATACAAAATAACCCTCCAGAGGACTGAATCAAATATCAGGACGACATTTTATATTCTTTTTTAAAAACTAAATAAAAACATGTATATAAAGATCTTTATTCTTAAATCTTACCTCCATAGACTCACAGTGTGGTATTCTTTATCTTCTCCCTCTGTCAAAACACAATCTATTCTGACATTTTCCTGGCACTAGATAACAGGGTCATGAGAACTGGACAATCTACCTGTATTTCAGCTGAGACTGAAAGGACATACTGAAGTCTGCCTCACTTGAAATATCACCTAACATTCGGCTACTGTTTCTGAACTAAGCACACAATGTCATCATTTCTACACGCTGAAATGAGAAGCTCTTTAAAAGCACAAACCCATTGAGAACAGTTTGCACTACTGTTCCATAAAAATCTCTAGAACTATGTATGGGTAATAAGAAAATTTGTGGGCCCAGCACAATAGCCTAGCAGTTAAAGTCCTTACCTTGTACATACCAGGATCCGATATGGGCACCGGTTCTAATCCCGGTGACCCTGCTTCCCATCCTGCTCCCTGCATGTGACCTGGGAAGGCAGTCAAGGACAGCCCAAATCCTTGGGAGCCTGCATCCACTTGGGAGACTTGGGCAGTTCAACACAGCTCCACCCATTGTGGCCACTTGGGAAAACAATGGATGGAAGATCTTCCTCTCTGTCTCTCCTCCTCTCTATGTATCTGACTTTCCAATTAAAATGAAATAAATCTTAAGCAAATAAAAAAAAAAAAAGAAAAGAGGAGAAGTATCTGAGAAAAATAAAAGAGTTTTGTAACTTACTAAACTGTCATAATGTGTCTTCATCTGCAGGTGCTGTTAATGGAACCGGTCTGGTTTTTTGTTGTTTGTTTCCATTTAAAAATTTTTTAATTTTAATTTTGTTTTTGAATTTTTAAATTTTAGTTTTTAATTAATTGAATTTATTCAATGTGGTTTCTAGATGCACTCCTAAGAATATAAGGTTTTTGCATTTTATAAGAACCATTTATTTATTTGAAAAGCTGAGTTATAGAAACAGGAAGAGATTGTGTCTGTTAGCTTTCTCAGCATACAGCTGTAATGGACAGGGCTGGACCAAGCCAAAGCCAGGAGACAGGAGCCAGGAGCCAGGAGCTGCATCTGTTTCCCATGTGTGTCCAGAGGCCATCTTCCATAGAGTTTTCAGGCACCTTATCAGGGATGTGGATTGGATGTGGAGTACACCAGGCTTGCATTGACTACCATATGAAACAACAACTTCATAGGTGGTTGTGTGCCATTGCACTGGACCCTATGCAAATGCTGCAGGAAAGTCTATTTTCTACCAATCAGGAAGGCGTTTACAAAGTAGGCGTGGACTTCAGGAAGCCTTCAGTTAGGCAGCACTGCAGTTGAGTAAAATATAAAAATTGATCACACTCTTAGTATTTTATCTTTGTCTTAACATTGTTTACATAACTCTGAGAGATATAAGTCCCTATATTCCTCTGATTGAGTGGGGAGGGTCATATAAAGAGGAAGGTGGGTAGGACAAATGTTTCAGTTTTGTTTTGCGTGGTTTTTCTTGTGCCCACAGGGATACGAGCAGGAGAAGGACTCTTCTTGCCATCAAACTACATCAGCACCAGGCAAGGGGGATGGTCATTTGATGAAAGTTTAGTGATCCCAATATGGGGAAGAGTGTTCTCATGGTGTTTCTTGAGTGGTAATGATAGTTCTGAGAAGTTGTTGGTTTCATTGTTCCAGGGTTGAAAAAATCTTCGCAAGATTTATTGGTTGATAAAGTTCACATTACTTTATCCTCAGCCCTGGAACATGTTGCAAAGCTTATCGAAGACAACTGTCCAAACTGTTTTGTTTTCCATCCTCTGACAGGGCAGTAAATGTTCCCTGTTGGCCTAGATGAGTTGGTCATCATGTCCCCCATATGCATCTGGGCATTCAATCCATTGCACAGACATCAACAACTGAAGAGGCCTAGTCCGGGCACTAACACTACAAAGTCAGACCATACATCCGGGTTCACTATGCCCAGGATCTGAGATCAGTAATATGGTTAGGGAGTTTCCAAAGAAACTCCTCTAGCGCCAGGCGGCATGGCCTAGTGGCTAAAATCCTCGCCCTGAACATGCTGAGATCCCAGAAGGGCGCTTCCAATCCAGCTCCCTGCTTGTGGCCTGGGAAAGCAGTCGAGGACAGCCCAAAGCCTTGGGACCGTACACCCACGTGGGAAAACTGGAGAAGGTTCCTGGCTCCTGGCTTCAGAGCGGTGAAGCACCAGTCGTTGCGGTCACTTGGGGAGTGAATTATCAGACAGAAGATCTTCTCCGTCTCTAGTCCTCTATGTATATCTGACTCTCCAATAAAAATAAATAAATCTTTAAAAAGAAACCGCATCTAGAATGATCTCAGACTTGATTCTTATGTACGCCAGCCACTGCCGAATCAGGTGTTATCAGTTACCCGCACCAGCCAACACACATACTAGTGGATTCAAGCTGCTGGTCAGTTACACCACAACCCGATGCCTCACGAAAACTTACGCTTGCCTCACTCCCACCCTGCCCAGGCCACCACAGACCCAGTTTTCACACATACCAGTGGAAAGGAGACCTAATCAGGACAACCACCAATTACCTCTCCAGGCCCACTTCCAGCCCCAGTTTATGTGCATGCCAGCCTCCACTTTGGCCTGGTAAACATTCCATCCAGCTCTCACACACACCTATGAGTGTGACCTTGCTCAGCCCAACCTGTCCCCAAACCTGACCCTCTCATATGCCCACAGGTGCAGGCTCCTTTCCAGCCTGATTGCTTCCCACCCGCCCCAACTCTAGTTCTTCTGTCTTCCAGTGGTGCACAGAGCCTAACAGTGGAGTGCCCATGTTTCCCCTGCCAGACGTGCTCCTAGTCTCAGATCTTTTCTCTGCCACAGGGTACTGATGTCTAGCCTGAAATAACTCGTACCCAGTCCTGGCACTTCTCTGATGCTACGTCATCATCTGACTGCCCAATCCAATTCTGGCTCTCACTCTCACCAGTGAGCATGGCAACCTAGCCTGGCCTGGCATTTCCCCAGACTCAACTTTTATATTCACCCATGGTAGAAGTGGTCCAACATGGAAATCACAGGGCTTCCCAGGCAAGTCTGCCTCACCCCTAGGTCTTATGTAGATGAGTGGTTACAACCTAGTTTGAGATGGGCTGCCCCAGTCTCAGCATTTGTATCCGGTGCTGCAGTCTGCCACAGCCCAGGCTGCCCCTGCATCAGCTCTACATAGTGACTACAACAATCTAGCCCAATCTGGAACACTTCCAGTTCCAGAATCTCTCCTCAGAGGTGGTTCTTTCACATCCTCTACAAAATGTGTCCCCAGATCTGCTTCTCTTATGTTCTTGTGGGTGCTACATCTCAACCATACATGGCTTACATCCTGTTCAGACACTCAGAGAATTAGCCCAGACAGGCATGCGACACAAGACACCCCAGCTTTTCACTGTGTGAGCTGCTGGCTGGTGATGCTATTGAGCCCATCCATGGTCTCCCACTGCGGGTGGGCCTTGTCCTGATCCAAATTTGCGCTCTGGTGTCTCCCCTCTAAACCACTCCACCTCCGCTCATTTGCCTTTCTGAGAGTGCAGTGGTCTGGTCGATAGAAGAGCCCAGAAGTCATTCTTCCCCTCTGAAACATGCTCCTAGTTACTTGCACTCCAAACTATCTGTAGACGCCTTCCCCAGGGAATCTGTAGTCCCCACAACCTCGTTAGGGGACACTGGGTGGTGTGCCCAGGCCCAGTATTCCCCATATTCCACCCATACCGTTAAGAACAAAGAAGGAAAGAATAAGCCAATTATGCTGGCAAACTGGTATAGTTAACACAAACTAGGCAATAAACGACCCAGAATGCCCGCCAACTACTGGCTGCTTTTTACCCAACAGGATAACACTTGCGTAGGTACAAGGTGCCCTAAGCTGCTACCTATAACTGGGGCAACAACAACAGGAAATCCAACTACCTGGAAGGAATAAAGATATAATGTAATTGATTGTTGGCATCATGATGTGCTCTTAATGAGAAAGATTTCCAAGTTACAAATGGTATGTTGCTAACTTGGATGCTAAATGTCAAAGTATCAAACAATTTAAGATGCATTTGAGAGTTCCTTAGTAACCAATATACCTTCACATTTGCATTTCCTAAAGGAACACCAGACAATTCAAACGGTTTTATTTATTACTTCTAAATGTGCTGGAAAAATAATGACAACAGAATTTTAATAAGGCTGATGGCTAATATTTATTCATGTCTATGAAAGTTACAGGCATTGAGCTAAACATTTTACATTAGCTATTTAATTCTCATAGTAGTACTTTGAGATACTTCTTAATAGTATCAATTTGACTTAATACAAGGCAAAAGGAGATTTGGGAAGGTTAAATCACTTACAAAATTACACAAGAACCGATTATGTGCCAAGAACGCATCCCTGACTGTCAGCTTCAACAAACACCTTTCCTCGTCAAGGACAGTCCATTCCATCATTAGCCTCCAGAAATGACTTTCAGCCCATGCTGGCACTCTCCTTCACATTCATCTTGTTCTTCACAGCTATCCCTAAACCCATGGATGCTGCCCAAAGTACTAATCAGAAAAAAGATTTCAAATAAGGTTACAATAGGGCCAATTCCGTGCTGTCTCATTAAGTCTTCTCATTTTAACTTTTTCTGAGTGACAGTTATAAATAATATTTCATATGTTATGAGATCTAAAAAAGGTAACTTAATAAGTAGACTTATAATTAGCGTGACCATGTCAGCTATATTTCTTTAATGCACTTGGATTTCTACAATTGAGGTATTCTTTTACTTATGTTGCTGGCTGAAGGTTTTTTTTTTTTCCAAAATAAATACTTTATTTAAATAATTAAAATGTGAACAGCATTTTAAACTAAAATTCATAACAACCCTTCAAACTCTAACTTACATTTTACTATCTTTGTGATCCCATGACATGCTTACACCTTGTCATTGAGGATTAAAAATTCCCTATTAAATCTACTGTACCTATTATCAGTATCTGTAACAATTGGTTTTATCAGGAGTACATGAGACCACAAAGGGTTAAGATCATATCTTTTCTCACTTTTGCCCAATTTAAAAAGTTTATTTCTTTAATTAATTAGTTTAAAGGTATAGTAACAGAAAGAGCAAGAAATATTCCTTCATGTACTTGTTCAAGCCCCAAATTTCTAAAATAGTCAGGCTGTAGCTAGAAATTAAAAACTCAGTCTTGTCTCCAATGTGGGTGACAAGGACACAAGAAGTTGAGTTTTCATGGGCTGCCCCCCCAGAGTATGCATAAGCAAGAAGCTGGACCAGAAGCAGAATGAGAATTCAAACTACACATTCAAATATGGGATGAGGTTGTCCCAACACTTAAGCCATTGGCTACTCTATTTTTGCCTTGTCCTTTTCACAAGAAAAAAGTACAGCAATTAGCCAAAAAGAGATGAAATATAAGGATTCACTAAAATCAGTTATTTAGACTTACACCATGAGAAGTTTGATATTCCAGGCAGGTACATACAAATTACAATGTTGTAATCTCCTACAGAGACACAATGAATTTTTAGAAGACAAAATTTTCACTGTTTTCTTTGTGAGTGTAACAGTACAAACGAACATTGTCTAGATAGCAGTATTATGTATCTTTACTGTGATTTATAGTCTCCAAAAAGTGAAGATGATATACACAATAAAACTATTCATAAATTTTTTTCATACTTTTTAAATTAATTTATGATACAGCTCCATAGGCTCAAGGATATCCTTTATACCCACCCAAATCCCAGCCCCCACCCCCAAAATACTCTATGTCACTACAATAGTGTCGTCCTTCACAATCAGTCAGAAGTCCACCAGCCAATATTTACAGCGGTACAAACTATTAGAGGAAAACATAGGAAACACTTTCCAAGATATAGGCACTGGGAAAGACTTCTTAAAAAAGTCACCAAAAGCACATAGAGTCAAAGCCAAAATAAACAAATTGGACTACACCAGAGACTATCAACAAGTCAAGAAGCAACCAACAGAATGGGAGAAAAATTTGCAAACTACACAACCTATAAGTAACTGGTAACCAGGATTTACAAAGAGCTTCAGAAACTCTGTGACAGCAAAACAAAAAACCCTGTGAAGAAATGGGCACTCTCCACTGCTCTGCTTTTCAAAACAATGTGATAAATAGTTAATAAAGGCAAACTGGATATAATGTGTAAATGAAAAGATATTTTTCAAAAGCACAAATTCAAATGGCTAATGGATAAGTGAAACAACGTTCAGGCTCACCAGCTGTCAGGGAGATAGAAACGAAAACACACTGTGGTTCTTCCTAACTCCAGTAAGACTGGCCTACATTCAGAACTTCACTAACCACACCTGCTGGCATGGATGTGGGGAGAAGGAGATCCTTCACTCCAGGTGGGAATACAGGCTAGTGCAACCACTATAGAAGTCAGCAAGGAGAGTGCTAATACATGTTAATGTGCTGATTTCTGAGTGTGTGTATGTAAGACCCATGCTGTTTAGATCTTCAGGTGTTTTAAGTAATAATGTGGTCAGAAATAATATTGGAACCTCTTAAATATCTGAAGGGAAATACATCTAACATTTGGAATAGCCACAATTATTCCAATTTGTAGACAGACACTAAAAACCCTGAACATATGGGATCCCAGGCTGTTCAAGGCAAGGACCTAAGCTGCTATGCCACCGTGCTGGGACCTATACTTGTATGTTTCAATGAAAATTTATTAAGGAAATTGCTTTCACATTGGTTTCATTGAAAGAATCAAGTTCCAGCTGCTCCATCTGTGATCCAGCTTCCTGTTGATGCTCATAAGATTGCAGGGAAAATGGACAATGCGCTTGTGCTGGTGACTCACATCAGAGACCCAGATGTCATTCCTACCTCCTGGCTTCAGCCCTGATCCAGCTACAGATGTTGAAGCCAGTTAGGGGGCGAGATAGTAGATTGATGATTTTGTTCTTTGTCTTGCTCTCTACTGCTCTTCTTTTCATTCCAATGTAATAAACAGTTAATAAAGGACACTGGATATAATGTGTATATTCGAAGTAATTGTAGACTAAAACCAAATAATTGAAAACATGGCTGGCAGTACAGACTTTGGGTAACAAAACTAAAACAGTTAATTTATGTCTTGTAATATTTCATTGGGTATCGAGTTATATTTCTATAGCATACTATGTGCTCTACTTAGAGAATCCCTTCATTATGAACAGGGACGAGTGGACAAAGAATATTGAGAATATTGTCATTATCTAACACCAATCAGAAAAATATTTAGTACATATTACTGATCATCTAGCATATACATCAACATCATTTTCTACTTTTCATGAATAACAGAAGTAATCAGGATTAAGCAATATGCTATGAAGTGATAATCTAATCCAGATGGACCCGAGGAAGCAAGCTCAATCTATTGTCTCCCCAGTTGTTCTGTTTTGAAAAAGAGGCTGAGCGAAGCCGATATTATCACAGGAAGACTGCCAAGAAGAGCTTTTTGGGGTTGTTTTTTATTTGTTTATTTGGTTATAACTGCTCAGTTTATTAGTTTTGCCTGCATCATTGGCCCACCTAGTCGTGACTTTCAGAAGGACTTCTCTAAAACCATATCTGGCCTATTCGTTGTACTTTTAATTTGCTATCTTCCTAGCAGTGGTTTGCACTCACACAAGGCAGGGCTAGCCAATAGTGCACACAGAGCTGAGTTCTACCTCTCATCTCCTCCATGCAGTGACCTGATGGCTGAAGATCATCATTCAGCCGAGTTGATGCTGTCAGAGCACCGAGATGCATATTGTTCACATATAACAGATGCTCAAAAATATTTAATACGTGGGAATCTCAAAGCACAGGCTTCAGAGAAATATTAGTTCCTCTAATTTTTCTGAAGGATCTGTGTAGTTAAAGCAATTGGAAACAAAATTAAATATGCATATTTGACAACAATTTTTAAAAACATAATTGAGATAACATAAATACATATACTTTATAAAACAAGTATTATAAATACTGGTTAAAGGTTTATAGACAAATTTTAAATGTCTCCGTTAGTTTAAAGTATAATTATTATAACTAATAAGCTGCACACAATTCATGGAGCACAATGTATGAGATTTCTAGCAAACATAAAATTCTATGTGTGCATTTTAAAAGGTGAATCAGATAGCAACTTATATATTCACGCATGTGAGAGACCTTCAGAAAGTCAGCAGTGCAATAAAATTAAAAGACATTTACATTGGTATAAAATGTTTTAAAATTCAATCATAGGGCCCGGCACAGTGGCCTAGTGCCTAAAGTTCTCATCTTGAACACCCCGGGATCCCATATGGGCGCCAGTTCTAATCCCGGCAGCTCCACTTCCCATCCAGCTCCCTGCTTGTGGCCTGGGAAAGCAGTTGAGGACAGTCCAAAGCTTTGGGACCCTGCACCTGTGTGGGATACCCGGAAGTAGTTCCTGGATCCTGGCTTCGAATCGGCATAGCATTGCCCATTGTGCTCACTTGGGGAGTGAATCATCGGACGGAATTCCTCTCTGTCTCTCCTCCTCTGTATATCTGACTTTCCAATAAATAAATAAATCTTAAAAAAAAAATTCAATCATATTTCTCTTCATGATAGGTATGCTCCATGAGCTTTTTACAATTCTCTAATGCCTAATACCATAAGTAAATACTTAAGGAGATTGCACAAAACATGAAATTAAAAGTTGATAAACATGCTCTATAAAACTTATTTATCTACAAAAGCTTCATCAAATTTAATCCTCTTTTCAGAAGTATCAAATATGTTTTTGCATCTCTAAAGGAATTCAGGATCTTGGAGGTTTTTTTTGAAACTTTTTTGATTTTTTATTATTATATTTTTGACAATCTTTACATAGTTAATTAGGGTAAAAAGGTTCAAGGGCTATAGGAAAGTGGGTAAGACTATTATTTCCATCTTGTTGCACATGCTGCCATCTGCCTCACAAAGAAGGTGGAGACCCTGCCAGCTCTTCAGTCGTACCACGGCCTGGGTCTCACGTGAGTTCATTGCTCACCAGCAGCTCCCAGGTCTTGGATCACATTGGGAAGAAGGGGAAAAACTCAGTTCTGCCCAGAGACTCTATGGATGGACTCCGCCACCCTCACCCAGTGTCATCACCAGACCAATCTCCTCCTCTGCATCAGCCTTGGGCTCTCTCAGCTGGGACAGAGCAAAGTGTCTCTGGGCGTCTCCACTGCTGGAGCCACAGGGTCCTCAACACCCACTGTGAAGCTGAAAGTGCCCAGTTCCTCCAGCTTACAGAAGGGCAGTTTCTATCCTCCTCTTTGGTACCTGGGTTTTCTAAGAAATGCATTGGCTTAAGTCCTATTTCACCCCCACTGCTGTCCTTGGATAGTGCGCTCAGCCAGCAATTCCATTGCCAAGTGTTACCGATCCAACATGGTTGGAGAAGAGCTGAGCTTCACAGGCAGGCTCCAGGCCCAGGCATAGACACATTTTTAAATTCACTTTCCTTTTGGGTCCTTATAGTGACATGATGAAGAAACCATTTCACTTTCTTTTCTACTCATTTAATGATTTTTTTAAAATATATTTATTTTAGTTCTTTTATTGGAAAGTCAGATATACAGAGAGCAAGAGAGACAGAAAGATCTTCCAAATGCTGATTCACTTCCCCAAGTGGGTGCAAGGCTGGAACTGAGCAAATCCAAAGCCAGGAGCCAGGAACCTGTTCTAGGTTTCCAACACAGGTGCAGAGTCACAAAGCTTTGGGCCATCCTGGACTGCTTTCCTAAGCCAAAAGCAGGGAGCTGGCTGGGAAGCAGGACTACCAGGATTAAAACTGGTGCCTATATAGGATCCCAGTTTAAGCAAGGTAAGAACTTGATTACTAGGCTACAGTGCCGGGCCCTCATTTACTAATTAAAATGTATAAGAAACCCTAAATGACCAAAGTTAAATGTCTCACTATTGACAGGTTTAACTATAATAAGCTAATAATTCATGTGATATGGAAACCTTGTCATTATCTGCCTTCCCAAACACCTATAACCACATATGCAATTATTTGTTAGCTTGTATTTCATTTATTATTCAACTTACAGTTTTTAAAATATTATAATAAATCCTTGGTTCTATTACTTTTCACATATTTTTGGTTTTGTCAATTAAGTATTCTGAGCATATCCTAAGCTGTCTAACTTGTATAATTTAAAGGTATCTTAACTTATGATTGTGTTGTAATCACCAGATGGTTATGCATATAATTAAAACTAATGAATAGCTCCATTAGTCTTAGTCCTATTGTAACAGTAACCAAAAGAGTCACCATTCTTTTTGTCACTTCTTCAAGCTATGTGAAAGCACTTGGTAGACTAAACTTTCCTGTTCTCAACACTCTTCTAACTTCTGAATCCCATCCAACATCAAAAGAGATTGTGAAATCAAGTATTTTGTCTGATGCTTGAAGTCAAGCTGTTCGGAGTCCTGTGTCCCTCTTTCCTCAGCTCTGTGCCATCCTGAGGCAATCCGAGAAACAGAAATGACAAACAGCAAGGAGAGCTATGTACCCTCATGCGCATTTTCACAGGTTACAGTCTTACAGTGAGAATCCTCTGATAAACAAGACAGTGCCAACAGCAGCAGCAGACTTCAAAACCTTCACTAACTTCCCAAAACTGTACTGCTCAACTCTCGGTGGATCTTGCATGATACAAGCAGACAGCTTCACACGCCTCTGTTGAAAGATCAAATCTTGGGCTGTGGATCTACACTAGGTGTTCTACCACAAAGAGAAATCCCTAAAGCTGCAATGAGTAAGCTACGTTTATTTATAACCTGGGCACAAATCTTCCAAAAGCTGCAGATTCAGCAGTGGCATATGTAATACTGAAGGCCAAGTTTTTTGGTTTTTCTTAAAACACACACACACACACATATTCCTTAGCATTTTCTCACTATTCATATTACTAGAGACTGCTGGGGTAAGACTATATTTGCGAAATCTAAAAATACAAATCTGAGAAAATTCTATACTGCTAGGAGTTTCCATACAACCATATAAATGTAATTCAGATTATACTATACACACTTTAATATCATCTTCAGTATTACTAAATTTAAATTCAGACACATGCCACAGTTTGAAATTTTCATATTTCTATTTTTTTTGTAATCACATAACAGAAGCAGTGATTAGGGGGTAAATAAACCATTACAATTCTAAGTTTATCAGAGAGCAGATATGGGATGCTACTGGCACTATTGCACTCTCTCTCATGGTAGCAGCATTCATTATGGCAGCCTCTGGGTCTCACACATGCTTTTAGAATTCAATCATTCAAAAGAACACTCTGGCTTAATCTTTTTTTTTAATTCACTGAAAGAAACTACTATAATTTAGGGTGAAGGAGTAAGAGTCACCATTTCCAATGCAAATAACCATGCTAGTGTGAATATTTTTTTCGCCTCAAATAATCATCTTTATAGGCACATTGTCAAAAAGAACATTTTCTTTTTTTTTTTTTGCATTTCATAAGCTTTATCGTAAATTTGAATAGCTACAGCAAGTCATCCTGAAATTAAAAACTTTATATATTTTCATTATTTTTTTTCTGCCATGCTTTGGTTGCCGATTTTGTTTTGAGGGAATTTTCATACAATCATAGCATGTTAGCCTGGAAAAAATAAAGTGAAATAAGGCAATCCCAAATGGACAAATACTATATTATATAGCCTGATAAAAGGCAACCTTCACGCAAAACACAAACTCAACAGATACACAGGTAAACTCACATGCACATGGATTCATCATCACCAATATATAATTCTGATATGATTTATCAATATGATAGAGCATCATGTTCCAATGTTAAGATACAATGTTGTATGTATCTCTACTTCCAAAGCAAAGATGGACTCTCAATGAAACTGTTAAACATAGCTTGACAACAGCATATTGGACTTTGTGAGATTGTCCACATGTACAATGTCAGCATATGTTTACAGAGCAAAATGATAGAATTTTTGACTGTTTTGAAGGACCACCCAATCGTAATGATATAGGGTCAATCAGAGTATGAGAGGGGAACCGGGGAGAAGAAGGGGGGAAATCACTGAGTGTATGGAATTGTATTGGGGGGAGAAATAAATAGAAACAAAGAGAAAGGAAGGAAGGAATGAAAAATCAGTCTCTCCCTCTCTATACAAAACATATATTGAAAGCTGGTATTTTGGCGTCTCTGGTTTGATTTTGTTGCTTGCATTTTAGATAGCTGAGATCTCCTATGGTTCCATGTAAACTTTAGAATCTTTTTATACTTCTCAGAAAAATGTTCTTGATATTTTGATTGAAATTACATTGAATTGGAATCAATCCTATCTTGATTAAGTCTTTTGGTCCTCCTATCATATAATAATAATTTCACATCCTTATTTCTGATTTTAATCTTTACTTTGTTCTTCTTACCTACTCACTCTCTTGAGGAATCCTAATAGTACGTTGAATAGCACTGATGAAAGTGGACATCCTTATCTTATTCAGGTTTCCATGGAAACAATTCCAGTGTTTTCTGATTTAGCATATTGCTGGCATTTTTTCATAAATTGTTTTGAATTGTGTTGTAGAATGTTCCTTCCATGCTTATTTTACTTATAGTTTTTACGTGAAATGATTTTGGAATTTGTCTATGCCTCTCTGCAACTATTGTGATGATCATAAGGCTTTTTTTTTTATGTGTTCATGTGATGTATCTCCTCTATTGATTTGTGTAGGTGTACACTGAACCAATCCAGTATGCCAGGGATAAATTCCACCTGCACTAAGTGAATAATCATTATTTTTGGATTCTGTTGGCCAGTATGTTGTTGAAGACTTTTTGAATCTATGTTCATCAGAGATCTCAGCTTATAGTTCTGTTTCACTGTTGCATAAAAATAAAATCCCCAGAGGTGAACCCATACATGCACAGCCACTTGTCTCATACCAGTGTAAGAAGTAAGACTCCCATTCTCTCTTTATACAAAAATCAGCTCTGAAGCCAACATCGATTAAAGGAAAGCATAGGAAGCACTCAGCAAGACACAGGCATCAACTGTAGTGGGACACTGGATTTTCTACCACTTTCTACACCTACAAAGTCATGATGCACTTAAACATGGGAATGATGGACTTGTGACTCATCTTAAGGAACTATACTATTCTAATGATATGGATAAAAATGATGGAGAGGGAGGAAGACTGGGGAGAAAGAAGTCTAAATCCCTGTGCCTCTGTATGTGTATCATAAAAGTTAATTATTAAATTAAAATTGTAGTTAAAATAATTGTGGCACCTGTGACACTGATAATCTTCATGGATACCAGTTTGTCTCCTGGCTGCTCTGCTTCTGATGTAGCTCCCTGTTACTGTGTCTGGGAGAGGAGTAGAAGATGGCCCAAGTGCTTGGGTCCCTACACCCTTGTGGAAGACCTATATGAAGCTCCTGACTCCTAGGTTTGGACTGGAACAGCCCCCATCATTACAGCCATTTGATTGAAAGACCTCTCTCTCTCTCTCTCTTTTATATATATATATATAAAGTACCATGTAGTTGGAATCATAGACTTTCCACCATTTTCATACTATATTATTTCCCTTAGTAACATGTTTTCATGGCTCATTAGCTCAGTTGTTTTTAGTAGTGAATAATTAAATTGTCTAAATTACACACTACTCATTCACCTACTGAAAGATATCCTGGTTGATTCCAAATTAAGGCAACAATGAAAAGACATACTATAAACATCTGTGTGAAAGATTTTCATTTTTGAACTTATTACATGAGTTAATATGTGAAAATACATGATACAGAATGCATAGAGTTTAAAAATACAAATAATACTGACATGTATTTTAAAGTCTTTCTTATGGGCCAACAAAATGACACAGCAAGCTAACTCTCTGCCCTAAGGCACCAACATCCTATGTGGGCACCTGTTTTTATCTTGGCTGTTCCACTTCTAATCCAGTTCTTTACTTATAGCTTGTGAAAGCAGTGGAGAACGATCAGGTCCTTTGGATCCTGCAACCACCTGGGAGATTTAGAAGCATACCCGGGCTCCCTGCCTCAAATCAGCTGAGCTCTGGCTGTTGTGGCCATTTGAGGAGTGAATCAGTGGATGAAAGACCTTATATCCCTTTTTCTCTTTTTAAATAATATAACTTACAAATAGTAAAAATAAAAAACCTTCCTAATCAAGTCTAGCTATATTCAATCTCTAGATTTTCTCATGAGCTCAATCAAGTGTGAGTTTTGGCAATTAAGAATATCTTGCAAATAAGGTTCACATATGTACATGCAAACCTCATTACGATAATCCAAAAAGGAGCACCATGGCTGCCTTCTTATTTAAAAGACAAAATTAATGTCAGTTGCTTAATAAATTTAAACTTAATTCATAGATTACAAAAATCTCTGAATTTTTCTTTTAAGGTGTCCGTGAGAGCACTGTTAACTGCCAAGCCACTTAATCAAAGCTTCAGCTGCAGACTGACAATTCTATTTCACACTTTGCACTCTTTACCCCTGGTCCATGTCCTGCGAGTTGAGAATATTGGATGAAATCTACTAATAAGAGCACGAAAGCTCCTCAGTTGTGTCCTTAGTAAGCGGTTTGCATTATCATGCTGTCTTTCCACACGTGGCATCTGTATTACCTTACATTTGTTTCTATGCTTAGGCTGAAAAGTTGAGTTTAAATGTGGCATCAATTATGCTTATATTCTTCAAAAATAGTGATGTGGCATATCCAACCTTGTCTTACAGGACAACTTGGTATAGGCAGCTGTAATTGGATATGTTAGCCCTCCTCACTCCTGTAGTAATTCTGGAATTGTTGGTTCTTGGAAACATTCACACTCTCCATATTTTCTCTCAAGCCTGAACAATGTGAATGCACAATCTTGTTTCTAATTTTGATTCTCTGTTGGTTGATAATCATTGACTGTGAAATAGCTTTATTCATAAAGTACAGCTTATTTTCATAACTACAAAGTAAAAGTTTCACTGTTTCTTGGCCTTTTGGCTAAAATCAGGTGTAAAGTGTAAGTTTCAAAAACACATATAAGATTTAGCTTAGGTTTTTGGATCATGCTTAATCTGTCAAGATATTACTGCATTATCTCAGGAAGTGTTGTAAATACACAGGGTCCTTTCTGCTCAAGAGCAATGTATTTGTGTTCCTTCTGAAACAGTAAGCTTATAGACCATGTTAACTTGATGAAATTTGACCCTTCACAGTATATACATCTGCACCACCAACAGACAGAGGTGTTCATGTTTGCTCATGTGAAGACACGTGTAAACTTCAAACAGGAAATTTGTATTCCAGCAATAATTGAAGACTTAACTAAGTTAGTTTACATACCTAAAGGATACATTTATTCACCATAAACAGGATAACTGAGGGTAGAATAATGAAATAACTCTTTCCATTTTAATGGCTTCATAATCTACATTAAAAGTAATTATTCCCTCAAGAATACTGGCATAGAAAACTCTCGTGTGTGTAGAAATAAATATAATTAGACAATTCAAATCATACATTCGGCATTTTCATATCATTCTTCCTTCAACATATTTGAAGTACATTGTGACTAGTGATAAAACACAAATCTCAAAACATAAGTCTTAATGTAAGTATTATTCTTGTAATGACCTTACTATTTTTTATTCCAACTTCTTTTACTTAAGTGTGACACAAAAGGATGGATTTACAAATAAATTCACATCTATGAAACTGGTTTAATTGAGCATATCAGATCATATCCATATAGCTTATTTCTGCTTCATTCTTCTTCAAAATTGTATTTATTTGTTTCTTCAACCTTTAGGTATACCAGAGCCTGTAATTTTTTCCTATTTTCCACTCCACCATCTTTGCCTCAGAATATTGCTTCCTGAAGCTTTCCGCAGCATTTTGCTCCCAAATGAAACATTCTTACAAGTAGTAAAATGCGCTGAGTTCTCTCCTGATAAATAAAAACAATTTCCAGGAACAAGAACATATTAATCTTACCTTCAATCTAAACCTTACTTCCTTCTGTCCATTTTCCTGCCACTCTTCATCAAATATAATTCTAAAGATCTTACTTTAGATTCTGTTGTTTCTCTCTTCATCCCCTACTTAATGTTCAAAATACTATAACATAGCGTCTACTGCACTCTTGAAACAGCTGTGCCTATGATCACCAAGGATGAATACACCACTAGGCACTATGGTCTTGTCTAATGAAATCTTTGACAGTAACTGGTTTATTCGATCAGGCACTCACTGTAGAAACTATGTTTTCACTATGCCTACATGAGCCAAAACATTTCAAAATTAACCTTTGGCTTGTTTTGCTGTATTCTTTCTGCCTCCAGCACTCAAATTGCTCATGTAAAGTTTGAAGTTCACTAAATTTTATACATAATTTTTTAAAAATCTTCAGTAGGGAATTTTATTTGGACTCTATAGATGAGCAGAGGACTTCCAAAATGGTGTCTCTATCTTGGGAGACCTTGAAAAGCCTGTAAACCATGCTTGAATATCTCAGAAAAAATATAGACTGGCCATGCTCAGAGAAGTGGTAACTGTGTGATTTATTCAGGAAGTACTGGAAAAGAAATAATTAAACATAAATTTTCTCTGGTAAAATGAAGCTGCACTAAGACATGGCCAAAATGCCTACATTCGGTCTCCCTGGTGGAAATAAAAAATGAACTTCATATTATCTGTTTTATCATACACATTTGAGATATGTGTTAAGTAACTAGTTCTCTAAATTTCTACTGATTTTCTTACTAGAAAATTCAGATTCTCCTTTAAAAAATGCCTCTATTTTAGAAAACATTAGGCCTTTTAACTCAAGGAAGAATAACACATTTACAACAGATAAGGCATAGTTCTTGGTGAATCAAACAACATCCTCACCTACTCCATTTAGTAAGAGTTATTTTATACGAGCACAGAAATATCTACAGATATCAATATATACAGCTAATACATAAGAGCCTCATTTACATTAAATGTAATTTAATAGTTTTAATTTCCATTAACTACTCAAAAACTGAATATTAGATATATGTAACAAAAAATTTTAATACAGCAAATATAATTTAATCAGTATAATATTATATGCCTAATGACATATAGAGCATTTTAAAAACATTTCTCCTTTTATTCATTATATTTCTATTTCTCACTCAGGTCAAATATATAAATATAGTTCAAATTAATCTACTGATTAAAGAATACTTATTTAAATTAATGTACATGCTTTTTCTCAAATAAAAACATTAGTACTGCTCTGAAAATTAAGGATCTCTGAGATTCAGAACAAATATGGAAGAAGCAGTTCCATGATATGCTAATTATATCCTTCTATAAATGTCATTTCATGTATTTGCCTTATAAATTATATATCATATCCTATTAACCCGTGATGACTAGTATTATGGGACATTGTTCATCCAACAATATTCCTTGTCCCCTAACATTAGAGAAAAAAATCCATTATACTAATCTTTCAGCTTCTAAGACAAATAATAAGTCATATAAATGAGTGGCAATCATACAAACTTGTCTAGATCCTGAAACAAGGATATGCTCATCTTTGGAAATTATGTTTGGATAAATCATAAATACATTCCGTTGCTAGATTTTTCTAAATAAATTCACACATATTTTCAAGAATTGTAACTCTATAAATGATATTAAATGACACTACACCCGTATATACATCATGTACTTTCAATCAGGATAAACACTGTTTTAAGCATCTAAGATTTCCATTTGCAGAAAGACATCAGAATTCTGTGTACCAACTTTTTATTTGTAGAGAAATACACAGAACACTAACAATGTGTGGCTCACTCTGCTGAGCCATGAAACCCAAGAACATCATACTCCTATATAGCAACCTATTTTTTTCTTCAGTGGAAGATATTGTTACTGATTGAATCTCACTAGGCATTATTATTCTGTTCAGATATTCTATTTCTTCATGATTTAATCTACATGAGCTATGTGTATAGTAATTTTCCTGTCACTGGATAACCCAATTCATGGACAATTCTTTGTACCTTTCACGTGTCTGGAAATACTGCAGCCTGCTGTTTATTTATAGTTTTAATAGTACTGAAAAGCCCCAAGCCACTCCCCAACAACTCTCAGGATTTCTGCTGAGAATTCTGCAGTCAGGTGAATTAGGACAACCTTGCATATTGTTCTTCACTTTTCTCTTGCACCTTTGGGAAACATCTTTAAATTAATGTTGTTTAATTGTTTCCAGATAAACTTAGTTGGCTAAAATTGCATCAGTGACCTCTGAGCGTTCTGTAGATTTGAATTTTTTATTTGAAGCCTCTCAGCTGCCTGGGCAGACACTGGGTGGTTCAAAACAGGGTAAATACGATGGACCAGCCTAGCTTTGGGTCCCAATGATAGAAGTATGTTATTCCTGTTGTCTCCCCATTGCTGGAGGAGGAATCAGGAAGGCATCTCCTTGACAATCAACATGCAATATGATGGGCCTGGCATTGTGACATATGACTCCACCATCCCATATGTGTGATGGCTGAAGTCCCAGCTGTTCCACTTCTAATCAAGCTCCTTGCTCTTTCACCTGAGAAACTGGGGGAGATGGTCCAAATCCTTGGGTCCTAGAATTCAGTGGAAACCCACAAGAGGTTCCTGGATCCTGGCTTCTGGCATTTTGCTCCATCCCTAGCCACTGCAGGCATTATGGAAGGAACCAGCAGAGAGAAGGCCTCTTCCTCTGCAACTGTTTCTTTCAAATAAAATTTTTTAAATGTTAAAAATAAAGAAGAAAAATGCTGGATATCACATGGGAATCATAGTTCCTAGGCCTAAAAGCCTCAGGGTTATACAACAGGTTCACTTAGACCTGGTGGTGGCATTTAAGCAGATCTTGCACCAAAACTAGTCCAAAATTCCATTTCAAACACAGACCTATGAGCTTTAACAGATGCCGAGTCTCATGAATGTGGGCCAGCTCTGAGGTTTAAGGGAAGTCCTAAGATCCCTGCTCTATGTTACCCCTCAATCGGAGAGCCTTGCTCCGATTTGCGTTGGAAGCTGGGAGATAGGTGGCAGAGGTGACTCCTTGGTGATTTAGCTGTAAGATGTCTAAATATTTAATATACAGACAACAGAGCAGGGACTGTGAGGCCCTATCTGACTTTGACATTTCTGATTCTGAGTCTAGAGGTAGGACTCAGTCTAATGGCTGGCCTTAATTCACCTCTTTCTTCAAATTACAGGCATTTCATTGTAGACTGTGCTCACTAGGAACTAGGGAAGTGATGATGAAGCTATTATTTCCTTCCAACCTTCTTCAGTGTGAATCTTGCTTTTATTTTATCAAACTCAGATATTGTGGTCTCCCATCTGACTTCTTTAGCTATTATGGGACAATCTGCTAGAATGGTTGCTGTTGCCTAAATTGGTGTGTCTTTGGTGACAGGAAGACTGTATCCTACTGTAATCATCAAAAGTACATATTTTAATAATATTTTTCAGGAACTTTTTCAAATATACTGGTGTGTAAGTATCTACCTGCCTCTGAGTATATACGTGTACAATGCATGAAGATTATATATAGCTCTTGAATTTGTGAATAAGGTGTTCACAAATTCAATTCATTTTGAATTTATTTATTTATTTATTTATTCTATTTATTTATTTATTTGCTTCTTTCGAAGGCACAGTGATAGAGAGAGGGGAGAAAAATTCTCCGGCTGCTGATTCATTCTTCAAATGCACCAGTAAGTGGCCAGGCTGAAGCAACCAGTCAGGAATTGTATCAGTGTCTGCCACACGGCTCATTGCAACACAAATATTGGACATATCTTTTTTTTTCCCTTCTTGAAGTGGTCCATGGTCCCTGGCACTACCTCCAGTCCTTTAAACATATTAAATTTTTGCTTTTACTTTACAATATAAAAATTGAAATTTCATAGTATTATAATTCAAATCATGCTAATTTGCGTTATAATGTACTTGCTGCCTGACTTATGTAATTCCAATCCCAGTTCTCCAGGGAGATCACGAAGTACCACAAAGGTACGTGTTTTAGATTTTATTTATGTTCTCATCACTAGATTGCTTAGTAATGCTGGCATTTTAATTTATTGAAATTGGATAGTAAAAGTTTCCTAAACATATGCATTTATTCATTTGCTGAAAGGTAAAAACACTAGGGTAAATTTTGAAAGGTGTGGATGTGTACCAATTAGTTTTTAAGAAATTTGCATTAATTAGCAAAAATCAAAAGATAACTTGACATTTAATCAGATAAATCACACCTACTTAAAATTTGCTCTAAATTTTTCTCAAACACTTAACAATCACACTATTATTTCCAACTTGTCATCTTAACAGTATGGCATATGCTTGTATTTATGTAACGCTTCGTGCTTCTCCTGTACAGTCCTGTAGTGCAACTCCACATACACTCATTTGCACACATAAATTCAAAAGTTTGTGTTTAAGTAAAGAAATCTAGTTGGACCAGATTTATTAATTCAAAGATCAGGTAAAATTTCAAAAGCACAAATGAGAGAAACAACAGAGGTAACCAGACTGGAGTTCATGCCAGTTCTTCCTGTCCCATATATAAATGACTACCCTGCCTTAGTAGCAAGAACATTGAAATACCTTGGGGCTATTTTAGGAATAATGAGAAGAAAATGGAGATCAACTTATGTTTGCATGTAGTATATAAATGCTAAAACTAAAAGCTGAAGAGAATACCTAAAGTACATTTATAATATATACTCTAAATATTTTTAGCATTTGATGATTTTTGCCTCCTGGCAAAACAAAACATGACAAAAAAAATTCTGTTGGATGCATGACACAGTTGCAACTACTGCAGTGGGGAACATTTGTGGAAATTGCTAGTTGGAATTGTTTGACTTTCTGGAGTTAGCAGAAAAGCCTGACTTTTGAAGAACTTATCCTAAGAGAATGTTTGGAGGAATATTCTGTGGAGTTCAGTAAAAATCAATATTAAACTCTAGGGAAGTGGTTTTTCTTGGGTTTTGTTGTTGTTGTTTTGCAGTTGTTGTTTTATTTTAGTCTCCAATTGTAACCTATTTCTAAATGTGGAGAGATAAAATTATGCTCACTTCACATTATTCACCTTGGCTGAGACCCTTTAAATCCACTGTAAGCACCAGTAATGCTAACACTTTCTAAGCAAAACAGAGCATGAGCCAACTGCAATTTCTGGCAATTCAAAGTTGCTGATAAATTTAAGAGAGTCTCTGAATTTTGCAAGAAATTTTTGAAAATACCTGCTCAGATGATCTTAGATTTAATCTAATTTATGTTTTCTGTCAATTTTAATTTCTGCCAATTTTCTTTTCAGGAGCCCAGGTAAGTCTGAGTGGTGGAAAGGGTACTTTACTCTCCCAGCCATGTGACTGTAGCTGGGAGAACCTGTGCCACACCAGGCTGCCCTGCTCAGAACACTAGCTCTCCATCTACTGCTCCTGGCTTAGGGGAGAGTCCCAGGCTTATCCAGGGCCGAACTGGGAGAATTTCTTCAATCCACAGCAACCATGCTAGGGACAAATACTGGAAGCCTCTGGATGTGCTCAAGACCATGGCTCTGCCCATTACCCATGCCTTGGTGGGCGGAGCCCAGGTAAGAGAGTGGCAGAATCGTACTTTGCTCTCCCAGCCATGTGACTGTGGCTGGGAGAATCCGTGCCATGCCAGGGTTCTTGCTGGTGACCCTAGCTTTTCATCTACTGCTCCTGGGTTGGGGGAGGGTCCTGGGCTTGTAGGCAACCAGTGTGCCAGGTGGCGCCAGGCTTAACCCACTGGCTGCCCAGTGGTGAGCTCCAGGGACATCCATAAATAAGGTCACTGTATGTGTAGGTGAGGAATGAATCATGAGGGACACGCAATGACAAAGCATCTGTACTTGCAGGTAGGTGAGAGGACTGAGAACTTGTGCTTTTGAGGTGAGCAAGTGCAAGATTTGTATGGGTCAGTCTGATTCAACAGCCCACATGGGAGTTCTGAGGTGGGCCTGTTTGTGCAGAGCATTGCTAACCACCACAGGCCACCCCACACAAAGGCTACGGCCGGGGGCCTGTCTTGCAGAGCTGGATCCTAGTGCCGCCTGACTGAGTGTCCAAACAGGCGACAGTTCACATTAGGCAGGATCAGAACACTAACCAGTACGAAAGAGAATGAGGTCCAGGGGTAGAATCCATGAGGGATAAGTGGGTCCAACCATGTAAAAACACAAGTCCGGCTGGTTAGCTCAACAGTGTAGATGGTGATGGGCTGAACAACATGTGAACATGCAAGCCGCCAACACACAGGTACTGGGGCTGAAAATAGCCTGGGCAGATCCAAGCTGCAGCACCTGCATGAGCATTCTAAAATACGGTGTGGGGCGGGTTGGCCAGCAACATCCTCCAGCTCATACAAAGGCCTAGATGGAGGGGCAGGTTATTCCAAGCAAGGGCCTAACACCTGCTGGCACATGTTAGGTTTGGGTCTGGGAGTGGGCTGAGGAAAAACTCACCTGCAGGATCATAGCTCCCACTAGTGAACACATGGTCCAAAACTAGGGGCAGGGTGAGTTGGGCAAAATAGCCCCATCCTTTGGCAAGTGTGTGGGTTGATTTTTGAAGGGGGCAGACTGAGCAGCGCAGAGCAAACCTGTAGCCCACTGGCAAGGGCAGAATCCAGGCAGGAGTACAAGCAATGCCGAGCCAGGGTATCACAGCTACTGGTTTACATCAGCCAGAGGTGGGAGCAGACTGAACTGGAGCACCCACCAGTGAGAGCTGGGACTGGGGCCTGGCGGGGCCTAGCTGGGCCAGGTCAAGCTGCAGCATCAGAAGGCAAAGGTTAAGACAGATGAAAGGCTATGCCAGGTTGGGTCAGAGCAACCAATGGCATGCACAAGATCTGTAGGTGGGAACAGGTATGGTTAGGGTGCTAAGTGGATGCTCTGGCAGACAGTTATTCCCATTGGTGAGTGTAAGGGCTAGGGGTGGGGTCTGCAGTCTGGTCTGGATAGGTCATGGGGTTGGGCTAGGTCTAGGATGTGCCAGACTGGGCTAAATTCTAGCATCCACTGGTGCTCATGAGAACCAGGGAGCATGCAGAATGGGCTAGGCTAGTTCTTTGCCCCTGCTGAGCTATGTGTGAGCTGTGCCTGGGTGCTGACCAGGCTTGGCTGGGCTCTAGTACCCAACAACAACAACTTGAATGAGTGAGGGCCAATAGAGAAAGGCCACTGTTCCTGTGGGACAGGAGGTGGACTAAGTAGGGTTGGCCCATGGACCTACCGATGTGCATGAGATTTGACATTGGGAAAGATCCTGATGGAGGAGCTTGGATAACTCCTCTTTCAGGACATTGTCCCTGAAGGTGAATGCAAGAACCAAAACAGGGAGTAGTATAGACCAGGCCAAAATACAGTACCCACCAGCATACATTTGGTGCGGCTTGGGGGTATGCCAGGCTGGGTCAGTTTACAACAACCGCTGGAGAATCCAAGTACCAGAATGCAGTATGGATCAGGCCAGGTCAGGATGCAATACCAGGATGCAATTAGGGCCGGAACTGGTGACTGGCAGAGCTAGGCTAGGTTGTAGCCCCGACCAGTGTGAGCAGGAATTGGGGGTGAGCCAAGCCTGGCCAGACTATAGGACCTACTGGCAAATGCCAAGGTGAGGTGGGCTGTGGCAGGCTTTGCGAGACTGTGCCAGGCTGAGCCAGACTGGGTTACATAGGTGAAACCCAGAGAGTGGGGGTGGTGAGAGGGACCCAGCAGGTGGGAGAGGGGGACAGCAGGGGAACCCTATTGGGACATTACTTCCACTGGTGAACATGAGAACTGGGTTGGGGCAGACCAGGCCGGGGCAAGGCCACATCTGTTGGCCTACATGAGAGCTGGATCAGAGGATGGCCTGGTTAGGCTAACTGTACTTCCTGGTACACATATAAGCCAGAGATGGTATTGGTGGGTTGGGATTTGCAGCAGCAACAGCTGGCAGATGCTGGCATGGGGGCAAATTCTGTCAAGTAAAGGCATGCTGGGCAGAAGATAGTAGATGCTGGCACCAGTGTGAACTGGATAGTGGGACTGGTTGGGTTGGAATGGACTTCAATGCCCACTGACATGGATGATATCCAAATGGGATATGGGATAGCTGGGACCAGTCACCTGTACATACTGGCAAGTATGGGAACCAGGGTAGGTGACAGGCCTGGTGGGGGTTATTGTTGGACACTCCCGTGAGACTGCAGCTCCACTGGTTTGTGTGAAGGCCGAGTATGTGGTGGACAGATGGGTATGGACTCCAAAATCCTCTGGTTTGAGTAAAATAAAGTACTGGAAAGCTCTCATCACGATTGGAGCGGTGGGATCGACAACAATTCATGATTGTTGAATTAACAGAATCTATTGAGAACTTTGTGGTATTATAAATTTCTACTTTTCTTCCTGTTGCCGATTTTGTATTGTGGCTTTTCATTTTAGGGGAGGTATGGTCTCTGTGTAATGGAGGCTATTGTGTCAAAATGTGAGGATGCAGTACAATGTATACCTGTGCTTCTGGATCAAGGATGGACTTCCAGTGAAACTGGTGACTATCTTGGCAGGAGGAGGTTAGAGTTTCTGCCATTATCCATGCACAAAATGGTGGATATATGACTGTGAAGAACTATACTGTGGTAGTGATAAAGGGAAACTCAGTGGGGGGGGAGAAAATGTGGGGAGGGGATAAGAAAAAACCCAAGGCCTATGGAAATCTATCATAAAATGATAATAAAAATTTAAAAAGTAAATGTTTTATTTTCTGGAGCCAAGCAAGTAATGAAAATAAAAATGTGTTAATAGCAGCCGCAATGGCAATATGATCTTCAGATAATAGACTAATGATAATAACAATAGATTTAGTAATATGGTAAATGAAAAATTTAAATGTGAGTACATGTGGTGGGAGGATTGATTTTTATTGTTTCTTTATACTTACAATTTTGAAAAATTTTCCATTTAGATTATTCCAATAATCCAAGCAGCCTAAGTTAGCTACATGTCTTGTCTGATTTGTTGCTTCAGCTGAATTAATTGAATGTGTGTAGGCTTTCATAATTCAAGGTGAAGGACGTTTAGACAAGCCTTTTTTTTCTTGCGGAGTTTCAAGTCTGACACATAATGAAGAACAGGGGAGTAATGACCATGATACAAGTCAGAAAGTGATAATGTTTGTAAAAAGGTCTGCAAAGCCTGGAGCGTAGGGAAAATGATGTGTACTACAAGTGGTTTCAACTATATAAAAGAGAGGAGGGAACTAGAGTTTGTTTGGAAGGCAAAATATTCTTAGAACTGGAACAATGCTGTCACTAACAGACTCAGTGGTCTCTAATTAGGGTGGAAAGCGGTGCCAAGTGAAAAAATTGATACTATTGGATGAGAAATAGAAATGTCCATATGGAACTCTGAACAGTTGATGAATGTTATCATTTTTCCCCTGTTCTTCAGACTGAGGTTGTCAATATTTAAAGAATCAAGGTCTGCAGACTCTAATTCATTTTAAGTTAAAATGAAAATCTCAATCAAGTTACCTTTTCCTTTATAAGCTGCAGCCTCAACAAATAATACAATGCAACATTTTTCACATCTAATTTTGAGGAAATTTTCCAGAAAATTAGGGAAAACATATCCAATAAAAATGGCTATTATGTGGAATTCAGAAAGCACCTATGAAAAGATGTTTGATTCCTGTTTTCACCACTTTTGTATAAATTTTTATTTTTGTAGCATGATTGCTTACTTCACATTAATGAAAACTTATTATTTTCACCCTGATGTGGACTGTGCTCGCCGATTCTGTATTTTAGGCGATATATAATGGGAGCGTAGTGGAGACTGATCTGTTCAGATACGAAGACAGCGTGCTGTATGTCTCTATGCATACAGACCAGAGAGAGACTCCCAGTGAAAGAACTGAACACATCCTATCAGTTAGCTGATGCACTCCTTGACAATGTCCTTACCTACACTGCTGGGAAGCACTTCAAAAACAGCACGATGGACTTTCGACTGCTCATGAGGACATCCATTGTAAAATTAGAGGAGAAATCAACTTAAGGGCAGGGAGGGATGTTGAAGAAGGGCACTGGCAACCCCAGAACCATTGAACTACATCATGAAACAAAATAAGATACATTAATTTTAAAAAAAAAAAGACTATTAGACAAAGGAAAAGGTCTTGAATGACTGTAGTTGTGTTCATATTGGGCACAGGGATCAAAAAGGGGAATAATGGAATATGCCTCATGGTGATCTAAAAACTGCATACTCTTATTGACATAATTTCTATAATGACAATATTCATACTGGCAGGCTATTCTAAGAAATCCTATACCTTGGATAAGATAATGCCAAATCTGACTTATCTTAAATTTTCCACAGACAATTAGAGACAATTTGAGAAACCAATGTTTACAATTTTTGATCATTTTAAAATTCTACCATCATATGGGGCATCCAAAGCATGGGGAGGAAGTGGAATGTTTGCTAGTAAGGAATTGTCAGTAACAAGCTGCACACTGTCATTGTGAGCACAACGCAGAGAATGCTGGACTTGGAACAACTGAAACAGCAGCTGGAATGCCAACCTAAGCTTCAGTGTGGATGACAGCTTCTTTAATGTGTCCCTTAGCAACCACTGATTCTTCTGTTCTTAGGTTTTCTCATGATCTGTGGATAACGCTTGCCTATCTATCTAAATGTATTTATAGGAGAAAATGGTAAGTGTGTATTGGCTCAAAAAGCTATCAGTTGTTAGAATAAAAATTACATTTGTTATTTCAATGCAATCTTGTGTATAAATTTTAAAATATCTTAAAATGATCTTCTTTGTGTGATTAGGAGGTAAGTAAGTTTATTAATTTCCCTGTTTCAGTTGCCACATCTGTAAACTGGAAGTAGTAAGGGAGCTTACCTATAATATATAGTTTTATTTTATATTTATACATATTTTAATTTTATATTTATGTATATTTTTAATTCCATCAATTAGAGATCACCCAGTGTTTAAAGCAGCAAAAAATAAACATGAGGTCTGTCCAAGGGCATAATTAATTAATTAATTGTCAGTAACACCAAGACCAAAACAGAGAAATACTGGTTGAAAATACTAAATCACAGCAATAATTTTTAAAGTATAACATTACTTGAACGAGAAACATTAGTAACATTTTTGTCAACTGCAGATATCTAGGAACACACATGATCAACTGAGTCATGATTACTGAGACCACATCTACAAGAATTTTAAGCCACAAGTGATCCCTACTCCCACAGAAGTTTTAGATTCTTTGAGTTAGAATCTATTTGAAAACTTCATCTTTTCACAAAATACAATTTTGACTGCTAAAGTACACAAGATTGATTAATTTTACAACCACTTAAAATATGGTTATTATGTGTCAATCATTATTATAAATATTTTGGATATTTTGCTTTAGCTCATCACTTATTCAACCAACTAATTACAGCTTCATGAAATAATCCACCCATATATGAAGGCCATATCAGCTTAACGGGGTTAGTTGTAGCTTTAGTGGTAGTAGAAAAGGACAGAACAGGAAGCAACACTGAATAAGGAGTAAAGATGATAAAAGAGGAACAACGCAGTGATGTGCTGCCAAAGAGCATCTCCACACAAACAAAAAAATTCAATATTTGCCTATTTGCCTATTTGCATGGCATTTAAGGCCATTCATTCCCAACAACTAAGCGTTTAGTAATGAACATCATAAGTATTTTTAAAATGTCTTTTTTATTCATTTAAAAAATTTTTCTTTTTCACGATAGTTACTTACTTTTATCCATCAACACACTCCAAAACCCAGTCCTTCAAAAACAATCAAAAGTGCATCATTCTGCTATTTAAATGCATCCTAATATTGTAGGTATAGACAATAGTAGAAAGTCCAGCATCCTATTGTCAAGATGAAAGTTTCACTGGGAGTCCATCTTTTATTCCAAAGTAAACATGCATCTGTATTAAATGTATCTTTACACACTGTAATTTCTCCAAAGGAAAAATAATGTGCATATGAGAAAGTGATTTCTAATCCTATATTTACGGCTTCACAATCTACAATAGTAAAAAGCATGGAAACAAATCAGATGCCTGTTGAAACAGGAATGGATAAAAAACTGGTACATTTGCTCTGCAGCACAGTACTCAGCCATTAAAAAGAACAACATTCTACCGCTTGCAATACCATGATCCCAAATACAGACAAATATACTTAGTGAAATAAGCCAATCCCTAAGGGGGAAATATCATATGTTCTCCTTGACAAAAGCTAATGTTTATACGAAATATGAAATCAATAGATAAATAAACATACATGTGCATATATTTACCTAGAAAAACTATACAATGCAGGCAAGTGAACTGAAGTGAGGAGAAGTTATCTTGTAAGTTGCTCTGTGGCTTCATGGAATACTCATGTGTATACTCATGGAAAAAGAAATAAAGATAAATAAACGAGAAATGCTTTTACAATAGTAATATACTAGGATTAGACCTATCACAATGGAGCTGTTCACAACAAAATAGAAATTTTTCTCTGCATGTCTGTAACTTAATGTACCTGCTTTACGTTTCACATTTCTTTTCTTTTGTTTTTCAGAATTGCTTAGATATGCTGTTTTAGTTTTCCATTTTCCCACTCTTTAAGGGTGGCTCTACTGCAATTAGTGACTACAGGAACATATTTTAACTCAAGGTCACGGTGCACTCCAGGAATCTACAATAACCAAATCTACATTTGGTGAGAGTTAATGGAAATTTCCTCCAAGTATCAAATATATCAACACGTATTCCTTAAAGAAAAATTCCTCTGAAATCAAGTGTGCACAATACTATTCTCTTACAAGCTAAAAATGCAAGAAAGAACCATCATTCAGTTTCATACAAAACAATCCAAAAAGCTGACTGAACTCCTGTCATATCTCCAAACCTGGTAACTGGATGTGGGGCTATGTTCTCGAAGCTGACAAGTCTTTCCCACTAGCAGGTTAAGTAACAATTCTCTTTCTTATCTCTGCCAAACCTAATTAGTATGTCTCTCATCCAATAATCCAATACTTTGTCCAAATAAGGTAAAAAGCATATGTCATTTAGTGTTTCACCTCTGAAATAATAGCTTTTCTCTATTTTCTACTTTACCTTGCTCTTACAACTGTACATGCTGAAATCAATACTTTCATATACTAAAAACCAATCTCCAATTAGAATATTTTTCATTCTCAGTGTGACAATATAGAAGAAAATGGAAAGAAATTTCAATTCAATATCTGTTTTTTTTTAAGCATCAACAAAGCAGTAAATTTTAAATCTGTTCTGAGCAAATTCTTTCCATGCTGTTATATAAAAAATATTTTGTATAAGGCATTTGGAAAACTTCCAGCCCATCTGTTTCTACTTGGTTGTTATTGACCATAATTTCCTATAAAATTTATCACAAGCCTGTTTAAAGGAGCACACCTGATACAAGTGCCACAAAACTCAGAGATTAATCAGTTCAATTGTCTTCATGGTTAGTTAAAAACAACTGAATGTCTCATTTACAGATACAAGCAACATTTTCATTTTTGTATGTGTGTATACATATATTTTTTTAGCTTTTTCTTAAGATATCAAAAACAGACTCTTGAGACCAACAGTTTCAGAAAACAAGGTGATGCTTTGGTATGACTGTGTAAACAATGCTGACTCTCGCAGGCTGGTACCTGAGATCTTATATTCTTGGTGAGAAGCCATATTGTGTGACCACCAACACCAAACACTGCTCGGAGACATAATAGTTGAGGTAAAAAATCATAGTGTAAACCACCTCAATGTTCAACAAACTAACTGAAATGAAAATAGGGATGGAATTTTTAAAAAATTTCTCCCTCATAAATCTGGACACCTTATTTCTCCTTTTTTCTGTTTTTTCTGTTTTTCTGTCTATGTGTGTATGTTAATGACTTAGCAAAAAAATTGATTTCCTAACTCTAAATCCTCCTCCCCTTTAACCCACACAAAATCTCCCAACTAGGATAATTACACTAAAACATCTTACTCCAAGTAAAAATTGCTTCATATTCTTCTCCATTTGCCAGTAGAGGCAGGTTCCATCTCTCTGATCTAGTTTTAAATTGGCTACTTTAGGGAAAATAGATTGAACCATTTGCAATTTTATTGCATTTTCTTTACTTAAGTATTTTCTCCCCTTTCTTAATTAGAAACCCTTGTTACTTATCTCCCTTATCAGAAATTCTTCCACTTTACACAATTAAGTCCTATTTAATCTTCAAGTGTTCACTCAAATCTCCTTCCATGGCACCATTTTACCTGCTTTTGAATAGCTAACACACCATACACACATATATGTGAAATATGCACTAACAGTAGAGTCCTAGAATTCACAGGGACAGAATAGTCTCAAAGCCTAGAGTGTTTGGACACACAGGAGGATAGCACTTCTGGTGTGTCCCTCTTCTGGAGAATGTTATAATTTCTTTTATGTACATTGTCTGAATATATATTAAATAAAATACCTCTCAAAAATTCAAACACACACAGTAATATATAAAAGAAAATCAACTATCATATCATGTTCATGTTCCTCAGTAGTAATTATTGTTATCAATTTAATTTGGTTAGTATTAAGATTTTCGAACTATATAGTTCGAAACTATATACAGATATATGGATATATAGATATATAATTTGGATATATACATATATAATAGATATGTGATATTTAATATAATTATATGATATATATGATATATAATTAAATAAAATATAAGATATATAAATAATATATAGATATATAATACTATATATAGTATTATATATTGTATACATAGTATTCTATATATGGTATATACCTATATATCTATTACATATCTGTATATAGCTAGAAAATCTAAATACTATATCTATATCTATATATATATAAATACTATATATCTATAGTATATACTAGTATTTAGTATATACTATATAGTATATATATACTATATATATATATATATAGAGAGAGAGAGAGAGAGATGATGTCAATACATCCTTTTGGTTACTTTGGAAAAAGTGATTGCCCATAAATTGTAATAATGTTTTCTAAACTCAATTTTATCTCTAAAGTATCAAAAATAACTGTGATATACACTGAAAACTGAAACTTTATTTTTCCAAGGACTTTAGTGTATCTTGTACTTTGTTATATATTATCATTTCTAACCTGCCAAATTTTACGATGAATCTAACTTGTCATTATAACAAAACCAAATTTTAGGATGAGTCTAACTTTCCATTGTAACAATATATATATAAAATGTTGATCAGATAAAACATACTAAAATATGCTAAAATTCATAGAGACAAAATACAGTCAAAATGTTTTAAAGTATATGATTGTTGAGGTCAACATTGTGATATTATGGGTCAAGAGACACCTATGTTTTCACCATCCCATTTGGGTGCCAATTTGAATCCCACCTGTTCCACATTCTTTCAAGCTCCTGCTAACAGCCTGAAAAATAACAGGAAAACCTCCAAATTCTTGAGCCCCAGCCACACTCGTGAGAGATCCTGACTTCTACCTGTGATCTGACTTAGTGCTTGCCACTGCAGCCACTTGGGAACAGAACCAGTGGTGGATGATCAGGGGTGGGTGGCTGTGTGTGTGAATCTGAGAGCAAGCGAGCGCATGTGTGTGTGTCTTCTTCCTTGTATAATTCTGCCTTTCTATTAAAATAAATATTTTTTAGACACCATTTCCACTTAATGAATGTTGGGTTTGGGGAAATTTCATATATAACATCTATTATGAAATGATATGATTTTTAAAAGATTCTGCACCAAAACACACATTTTAAATTTTATCTATAGAGCAACTTCATATACTTTACTAGAAGTTCCCTTTTTCCTTTTTGCATGAACAGAAAGCTGACAAAATATAACCGTAGGGTTCCTGAGTTTTGTCTCCTATAATTTTTTTCAAACTCCAAAATTACTAAAGTGTTCTTCCAGTGTCCCAAATTTTTAAAAGTACATTAAAAACATTTCTAAAACTTGACTGTTTAATCAACATATATATACATATATAATACATAACAATAATTCACAGAGTAGAGTCTACCACCTTTAAGGAAATTAGCAAATATTTATATCTAGACTTTTTAAGAGACAGTTTCCTACTGCAGAGAATGTGGTACCTAAGCAAAGGAAGAGAGAGCAGCCAGAACCTTTGCACTTCATGGGGCACTTTGAAATGGTGTAATATATCCTAGGCCCAACTAATAACGTCTTAATTGAAACAGTCAGACCCGGAAGGCATGGGTGTGAAAATCCCAAGAGCCAGGTTCTGTGCTGGTGATTGGCAGACAAACAGCTCCAACCGCAGCTGCGCAAACAAGCAGTCTTTGGGGAATAACAGATTGAACTATGTCAGAGTAAAGGAAAAATAAGGGGTTCTATTAACTTTGCTACTAATATTGACAGCTCAAGAGAGAGGCACACTAAATTACATTTTGAAAAATCTGACATATAGGCTATATAAAATGAGAAGGCATATTTAGCTGAAAGACAGGAATTGGGAAATGGAGTCATTGAAGAATTATTGAGAATTCATTCCCTGGATAAGCTGTTGCCATCCAAATGGAGAAAAAAGCATAACATAAGAGGCATTGCGCTAATTTGTATTTACAAATACAAAATATAAAAAATAGATTAGAATCATTACGCTAAAATACAGAAAAATAAAATGCACAAAGACAAATGGGGAAGTCATTTTTTTCTCTGAAAGAGGCAAAATCTATATATTAAAATAAATACAGAGGCTTCGTGGAAGGAATATGTTCTCTGCAAACATTCCCTGGAAGAATTTACTTAAGATGAAAACGGTCAGTTCTGAGCCCAGCACATTGTCTCAGTGACTGAAATCCTCGCCTTGCATGCACTGAGATCCCATATTAGCGATGGTTCAGGGTTCAGCTGCTCCACTTCCCTTCCAGCTCCCCGATTATGGCTTGAGCAAACAGTGGGGGATGCTGGAAGGTCTTGGGATCCTGCACCCATGTGGGAGACCTGAAAAGGATCTCCTGGATCCTGGCTTTGAATCAGCACAGCTAGGGCCATTGAAGACACACAGAGTGAACCAGCAGATGGGTTATCTTTCCCTCTGTGTCTCCTTCTCTCTATAAATCTGCCTTTCCAATAAAAATGAAATAAATTGTTGGGCCCGGCGCGGTGGCGCAAGTGGTTAAGGTCCTCACCTTGCACGCCCGGGATCCCATATGGGCGCCAGCCCCGCTTCCCTTCCAGCTCCCTGCCTGTGGCCTGGGAAAGCAGTCAAGGACAGCCCAAAGCTTTGGGAACCTGCACCTGCGCGGGAGACCCGGAAGGGGCTCCTGGCTTCGGATCGGCATAGGATCGGCCCGTTGTGCTCACTTGGGGAGTGAATCATCGGATGGAAGATCTTCCTTTCTGTCTCTCCTCTCTGTATATCTGCCTTTCCAATGAAAAAATAATAAAAATAAATCTTTAAAAAAAATGAAATAAATTGTTAAAAAAAAAAAAAGAATCCTTTTTGTAACCAGTTAGTAAAAACCTGTCAATATTGAATTTTGAAACATAAATCCAGCTAAGGAAATGGATGTAAATTCCGTTATAGTGACCCCCAGTATTCAAAACTTGTGAGGTAGAAACAAGTTCAACAAGGGTCAGAGCCACTAGGAAATAGGTTAGGAATGTGGGCAGATACTAAGTGAGACTAGGCTCACAGCAAAACAAAGATTCAATTTGTAGAATACAGAAAACCCCCAAAATGCCTCTTTACCTCCACCCCAATTATCTATAAACATGTTTGGCCATCAACAACAACTTATGAAGCATGCCAAAAAACAGGGGTAAACACACCTCTGAGAGGGAATAAGAAAATTGTTAGAGCTACATTAATTTAGGCTTTATCAAAGAGAGTATTTAAAATAACTTGGCCATTGTGTGTTAGCAGTTTAAACCACCATCATCTACATCATTTCTATAGCAATGTTCTGAGTCCTGGTTCCTGCACTTCTAACTCAGGTTCCTAATAATGAATTTGGGACAGCAGCTAATGATAGTGCAGCTATCTGGGCCCTTGTCACACACACGGCAGACTCGGAGAAGTCACCTGTACCAGCCTATTGCAGATGGTCAGTGGATGAGAGGATTCTCTTCCTCTATCTAGCTTGCTCTCTTTCTCAGTGTATATGTGTGTGTGCTCACGTACACGCTTCTCTGTCACTCTTTCAAATTAGATTTTTGTATTAAATAACTAGAGCTAATACTTTAGGGTTTTAGAAACATAAATGGCAAAAGGAAAAGCATCTGCCAAGGCAAGCATTTGGTATAGCAGTCAAAATACCAGCGACAGCCCCTACATCGCATTTCTGAATGCTCGGTTTCACACCCAGTTCTGTCATCACATTTCAGCTTCTGCTAATGCAGACACTGGAGGACAGTGGTGACGGATCAAGTAATTGGATTCCCTGGATCATCAATATTGTAACAGATAGCCCCTTAAGGTGATTTTAAGTTACAATTCCATAACGGTACAGAAGTTTTCCTTAATTTGCTAATCTGCTGTCTGTATGAATCCATAGTACAAGTTATTTATCTGATTATCCACGAATATTTTCTCAGTCAAAGAATAGTCAGAGAATATTTTCTCTGTGGTCAACCTTTTTATTATCTTTATAAGCACACAAAATGTTTAGATTAAGTTGCATTCTGGCCCATGCCCAATTTTGAGCTGATTTGTTGGAAAGCAGAACACTCTGCCATTACATTTCTTTTTTTTTTTTTTTGCTTCAGCATTACATATTCATATCATTTCTCAGCAAATGTATTTAGCTACTTTGAATTCCTTGGACGATAAATGCATTGTCAGTCATTTTTAATCTAGTTATTATCCATTCTTCATTCTCTTTCAGACTAGAATTTTATTTTTGTTTATTCCAGTATTGGGGTGAAAATTTAACATAATATAAGAAGTAAATGTAACTCAGATAATTTGACTATTAATTTTATTAGGCAACTGGTCGTGTTTAATGTCACAGTAGCTCTAAGTAACAGGCTTTGCATTAACATTTTTCTTTCTCTTTTCACCCTGTTCTATTTGGGTTTCTCTAATAACTGCTTCTTAAATGTAAATCATGTCTCTTGCTGTTCTCTCATGTGTAACTCACTACTTTTATCCCATTCAAAAGACAAATAATGAATCAAAAACAATCATACAGGTGTACTTTTCCAATTACGACAAGTAAATAATACCATAAGCTCTTTTCACAAGGAAAAAAAAAACAAAACTCAACACAGTAAGAGTGTTAGATACAGCCAAGAACTGACATCACAGAAAAACCACCTCTTCAAAATCTGAAGAGATAAGCAGAGAACTATATATCAGGTGCCATCTTACCGGATGATAACCAACTTCCGTGGCAGCAACTGGGATGACCCAGACCATCTTCTTGAGGAGCCGCTTCATGCAAATTAGGAGTCCAAAGGAAGTGGCTAGAATGCATCCTTGCCCCTTATTCCTACAGAAGCAGGCTGAGGGGTTCCAAGGGAGGGGCAGAGTCTGAGAACATTCGAGCCTGCTAAAATCATGAATGAGGTCCAGGGGCAAATCTTATGCGGCCATGCTCTCTCAGCTATCACCTCACTGCCCCATGCTTACAGAAACGCTACTGGGAAATTTCTCATTTATCATTTGCTCAAGAATGCCTTCAGGAATTGCCCACCCATTTCCTAGTTGGTTAGAGATCACCAATGCGGAAGGTATTCTTTAGGTTTCTGAAGAAAGACAGAGCCAAGAAATCTTTAAGATCCCAATATGCTTCTAGAAAGTCCTTCTGTGTCTCCCACTCTCAGGAGAAACCCCATTTCCCCAGGTGTTTCTCCTTCCCTTTTACCATATTCACTTGTTCACAAATCAAACTTTTCTGCCTGCAACTAATTCCTGACTTTTATTTCTATACTAAGCTGAGGGAAAACTCCACAGAATTTTGCTGGTAACATTTCTGGCTTGCTAATGGTAACTTTGGTGCAAACACACATATCTTGTACACTTTTAAGGAACCCCCTTCTCTCATTTCAATAGGGCCTTGATCTTAGCTACCTGTTAGCCCTTCTGTCACTTCAATCATAAACCTCATTTTGCGCAATGGAAACAAAAGATCAGCATTAACTGTTACAGTAAGGAACTGGCAGGAAGATGTTATTGGTAATTTAAATGAATTACTGGAAGCCAAAACTTACTCAGATAAAAGTTAAGAAAAAAAAAGTACTATGAATCATTTACAAAATACAGTTAGTACTGAAATCCAAATGTATGGAGTTTTCTCATATAAAGAAACATATTTCGTAGACAGAAGATATTAAGGAATAAACAAGTCATTCAGAGAGAACATATAAAGCAAGCAAAGGACAACTAAGGAGATAAGAGTAACATGTAAGAGACAGGGAGAAGAAGATAAATAAAAGAATGGAAAGTATGCAAACTGAAGTATATTATTTCATAAAATGAAGTTATAACACCTGAAATATATCATTTAGTTGTATGGTTAAATAGGGGTGGAAAACCCATACACAAGTACAATTGACATAAACACTACTCTGTTAGGTTATTGAAAAGTACCCTTTTGTTTTCTGTCTTTATTTAAGGTAATGGTGCAATAGAGAAAATGATATCCAGGTATGAACATATAACACAGTATACATCTCTACTTTGAAATAAAAGGTGGACGCCCAATCAAACTGTTAAATATATCTTGACAACAGGATTCTGGACTCTGCCATTGCCCATACCTGAAATGGCAGGATACATTTAAATAGCAGAATGACGGACTTCATGGTTTATGAAGGGCTATACTATTATAATAATATGGGGGGGAGGGAATAAGAAGTTGGGAGGGAGGAAGTTAGGGAGGGTGCAAGGGAAATCACAAAGCCTATGGAAATACATCATAAAATAATGAAATGAACAAGAAAGTAACCTCTCTCTCAGTACTCTACTTCTACTTGGCTGTTTCTCTACACTGAACTCTGGAGTGCTCTTTTGTTTGTTTCTTTTCCCCCCATATTGTCTCTTCAATTACATATTTCATAGACTTTGTCTTACAACCTCGTCCTGGTGTAAGCCTGGGAATTCCCTTATTACAGTAAAACTGAGTTTGGGGATGTAGTCTCAGGAAATTGTAAGCTAAAGTGCATGGTCATGGAAATAACTCTTTCATGGTTTTATCTGTTCCTTAGATTGTTTTCAGTAGGAAAGAAAGTCAGATTCTTATTATACCATCTGAAGAAGGCTTAACTAGGTTTTCAAATTGATTTGCTTTTACACATTCCATAATAGCATACTTTCTTTATTTGTACTCATAAATTTGTACTCATTTATCTTTCTTCAATTTATAGTTTAATCTATACTGACAATACATTTTTTCCATGTCTATAAATATTTCAGTGGAGTACGATTTTCATTACATTTAAGATCTTTCATTTACTCATTCATTTCAGATAGATTAACACAATCGAAAGTCAGCTAATTCCATATATATGCATATATGTAAATTTATTAGATTATAAACATTTTTAGAATATGTGGCAGGGGGATTTGGCAGCTTTCATTTTTCATGCTGTCAAAATGGGTATCAGAAAAATGACAATAAACTACAGGATTAATATGGAAGTAAATTTGTGCCAAATTTATCATTAACTATAAGAAAAAACTCAGAAACACAATTTGAAATTTGAAACCATTGGCTCCATCTTCTAATACAAAATACTCTAAACAGCTTCAAAAACTCAGAAAAAGACATTCATTTAACTTCATTATTTCTAGAATCCTGGACTAGTAGTTTTCACTCTCCTAGGAAGGGAACTACAATTCTCTAGCTGTCCCAGAAATATCTCATGACCTAATAATAAACAGACCATCTTATTTCCATCTGTGTCCCTTCATTCCTGTGATTCTTTCAAGGTCTTAATATACATTTCAATTAGGCAAGCAGTGCTGAGCAAAGAATGTAGAGAAGATGATGCACTGAGTCTTGTGATGCAGAAACAGGGAGAGAGCAGATGGGGATTCCATGAATTGCATCATTAAGAAGAAGATTTACAAAGCAAGTCTTTATTGTGGCTTTAACTTCTGTGCTTTTGGTGACGTGGAATTCTAAGAAGTCTTTACAAGTCCCTATATCCTGCAGAGCGCTGCCTAGGATTTCCTGGAATATTTTGAAGGTCTCTGGATGCAGATGCAGATGCAGGTTTCTGAACTATTTAGAGATGACCTTGCTTCTTACTTCTGTATGCTGCTATCCAATTGTCCTAAGAGTATTTGTTGAAGAGACCAACATTTGTGCTTGGAATTTTTTCAGTTACTTGTCGAAGAGTAGTTGGCAGCACATGTTTGGGCTCACATCTGGGGTTCCTGTTCTGTACCATGGATCTTCTCTGTGTCTTCACCACGACTGGTTTGATTACCACTGTTCTGTAGTAACTCTGGAGGTCTGTTATTATAATTCCTCCAGCTTAAAAATATTCTTTATTTTTCATGATAGTGTTCCTAAGGCTCAGAGTTTTTCCTTTACACACGTCCACCCTCAACCCCTAATATTTCCCCCTATATTATAATAATAGCATAGTCCATTGACAACAATCCCAAATCCATCATTGTATTATTTAAGTGAATCCTGACATTGTAGGTATAAAGAATACTATAAAGTTTTGCATGCTAGCATCAAAATAAATTTAACAGTTTATTTTTATTCTTTAGAATAGTTTTGACTATTTGTGGTCTCTCCTGTTTCCAGAAAAAACATTTGCATTATCTTTTCTATTCATGAAAAGAGATTTTGGGGGAGGGAGGGTTATTAGGATTTCATTGAAGCTCTGCATTAGTTATGGTAATATAAAGATTTTGATGATTTTGATATTGCCACTCAAGCAACAGAGTAAATTTCTTCATATTTTATTGTCTTCCTCTATTTTCTTTGTGAAAGATTTGTGATTTTTTTACCAAACTGCGAAGCCTGTGCAGCAAAGGAAATGATCAACAAGGTGAAGAAGCAACCAAAAGAATGGAAAACAATCTACAAACACTATACAATTGATAGGAGACTAAAATCCAGGACTGACCAACAGTTTCAGAAACTCAATAAAAACAAAATTAAAAACCTTTTAAATACATGTAGAAGGAGTTGAAATAGCTTCCCCTGCCTAGGAGACCATTGTTGCCAAGCTATGAGTCAAATGGTTCGTATCTGTCTCTGGGGACTTGAGGTGGGCAGTGTTGTGTAGCCACACCCCTTTCTAGCCTTTAAAGGTCCATGGTAAGCAAGGGCTTGCTCACTCACTCTCTTCTCCCTAAGCACACACTGGAGGATGGAAGATAGCACCCTCTCTCTCCCTCGCTCTTTCCCTTTTTGATCACTTTTCCTAATCATGGCATACATGTGTCTGTATTCCTCAGCTTCTGAGTAAACTGTATCATGTTTTGTGTCTTTTGCTGTCCTTTTCAGTGTCCTTTCTTTTCCTTATGGATACAAGTACAGCCCAATGCTGAAACAATACTTTCACAAACACACAATTGGATGCATGCAAAAGCTGAAATCACAAGGGAATTACCAATCATACGGCTCTCTGGATATTTTTTCCTACCTACTTTCTAGTATAATACAATGTTTTATTCTTGACATGAGGATTTTAAAACATTTTTTTCTGTTTTTTAGAGTTTACTTGTCTTTTTTTTTTTAATTTTTACATATTGATTAGGGTGGGAAGGGTCAAGGACTAGGGGAAATTAGGTGAGGGAGCAGAGAAACAAGGGCAGAAGCCACACCCACCCTCCCACTGCTATAGTGCCAAAGAATGTGGAGTGGATACCCAGTGTCATTCAAGGATGCCAGATATGGAGCATATTCTGACGGTTCTGTTCAAGTCATTCTGATAGTTTTGACGTGCTATCTATGAGGAAATTCTCCCAAGGTCCATTGGCTGACACAGTCCACCCCAGTCTCCATTTGCCCAAAAATTTGCTGTCAACCTTTTGTGGAAGTCGTTAACTAATTTCTTCTGCCTTCCTTCCTCTGCTATTGCATCAGATGTCTTCCGCAAGTACCAATGGACTGCCTAATCCTGCATGAGAGTCTGAATATGCTGTCCACTGCACCATTTTCAGTAACTAAGGAGGCCACAGCCAGACACATGCACCCCAATGTGAGATCACAGGTCCTGCAACTCTGGTCCATAGTTGGAGCTGTGAATCCAGTGTTTCAGTGGCAGGGATCCTCAAAAAAATCTCATCTGAGGAAATCCCAGACCTGACTCCTGCATGTGCCCACCAGTGCATGCTCTAGCTCACTCTTGTCACCCACATCAGCCTACATACACTGCAAGTTCAGTGCACTTGTTGATGAAAGTCTGTAAAAAATCATTCCTCTCCTTGACATGAACCCAGAGGACCCACATGCAACCCCTGTTCCAGACTCTAGAACAGGGCAAGCCCAGAACAAGGTCCAAGAATACAATGCTGGGTGTTCCGAGTGCTTTGCCCAGTACCATGGGATAAGAGGCCCAGCTTCCCGCATGTATGCCTGCTCCAAAAGACCCAGGCCGGAATGGCACAGGGGCCCTTGCCAGATGTCCCCACCTCTGGGATTAAGCCTCCTCATCGTTGAAAAACATTTTAAGAACCAAACAACAGCCTTCCAAAGTTGTCTAAGTATTCTTTATAAATCCTACTAGGATTCTCCCAGATATTTTCATTTAATTTTAGGTCCAATGAAAACCATATTTACCCATAATGATAATGTGGTTTTTTTCAACCTAAAATAGAAGCAAGATAGCAAAATTTCAAAATTTCAGAAACAACTAGTTTAGAAAAATTAAAACCTCTACCAGATCTGTAGCAGCAGATAATGTACTGTGTCTCCTACAATGTGCAAGGAGAAAGAAGAGTCATGTGGCCAAGGACATCTGATGTTTAAAGCTGCTTCAGGTTGTTTTATCACTAATTACTTGCTACAGATTAAAGTTAACTACAAGTTATTTCCAGGTAATTTGGTTATGATCTTTTACTGATTTCCAAGTCCTTAGGATTTCTTCAGGAGAAACCTCCCTAGAAAATTCTTCTGTTTAAACTTTGGACCCCTTATGAACTACTTGTTCTCTGTCTCATAGGACAAGTAATGTTTTGATTAGCAAAAGTTGAAAAGAGCAATTGGGAGGCTTAGTTTAGCTTCAGCTTTTCTTGTCAATCAGGTGTACATTACCCACAAAAGCAAACATTCCAGCATTCATTGTGACATACTCTGAAGACAGGCATAGAAGGGCACAACAGAGCCCAGTGCCGTAGCCTTACAGCTAATGTCTACTCCTTGCATGCGCCTGGATCCCATATGGGCACTGGTTCTAATCCCAGTGGCCCATTTCCCACCCAGCTCCCTGCTTGTGGCCTAGGAAAGCAGTCACAGATGGCCAAAATCTTTGGGACTCTGCACCTGTGTGGGGGACCTGAAAGAAGCTCCTGGCTGCTGGCTTTTGATCAGCTCAGTTCTGGTCATTGTTACCACTTGTAGAGTGAATCTGCAGACAGAAAATACTCCTTTCTATATCTCCTCTTTTCTGTATATCTCACTTTCCAAAAAAATAAAGGAATCGTTTTTCTAAAACAAAACAAAACAAAAGGATACTAAAAATTATCTAGTAAGCCAGTGACCCAGGAGAGTATAGCCAGCCAATTTCCTCTGGTTTGTCTAAACCATAAATCATAGTCATTTTTACCTTTATTTAGGTACATCATTTAGGATCCTATTTAACAACTGATTTAAAACTCATGTAAAGAAATAAAGTTTAGGGGCTGGCCCAGTGGCTCAACAGATTAATCCTCTGCCTTGCAATACTAACAAGTGTCGGTTCATTCCCCAGCTGTCCTACTTCTCATGTAACTCCCTGCTTATAGCCTGGAAAAGCAATGGAGGATGCATCAAATCCTTGGACACATGCATGAATGTGGGGGAACCATTAGAAGCGCCTGACCCCTGGCTCCAGATTCACTCAACTCCCGACACTGCAGCCATTTGGGGAGTCAAGATCTCTCCTTCTGTCTCTCCTTTTATGAATTTGCCTTTCAAGAAAAAAAAATTATTTAAAAAAAAAAACAAATTTTAATCATTTTATTCTCTCTACCTAAATCTCTATTTTCAAAGCTTTTCATAATTCAGTATTCACACTAGTTTTATCACTGAATAGTTTTCTCAACAATTACGATCACCCCAGCTAGTTTCTACCTGTTTCGTCCATCTTTGTGATCCTATCATGCCAATCTTCTTACATTGCATCTATAGTGAAGGCATATCCTGAAAGAGTTAGGGTTTAGGAGGAAGAAAAATAACATTTACCCTGTCTTTATTTTAAGCATTTTTTTGCTGCACCACGACTTTTCACATTATTAATATATTTTTAAATATTACAAGTTTTAAATATTGCATCAAATAATCAAATTTGGCTTTTATTTTTAATTGCAAACATTATATCATTGCAGTCTATACTATATCAAACAAACTATACTGTCAAATGCTATATCATTTCATACAATACAAACGCTGAGTTGCAGAGGCCTTCCCGTCTAGTAGGGATCATTTAATAGACACTCTGTTATAACTAAACCCAATGTCAAACAGAAACTAGGAAAAGCTAATTTTAGATATCATTTTTACCAAGAGTATAAAATAAATCATTTCAATTCCTATATAGACCTTCTATAATACTCAAACCGAGTAGTCATAGCACTAGAAGTAATTTAAACACTATGTGCCATATGGCTAAAAGAATATTAAGGGATTTTATTGGCCACATAGCATCTACCATATAAGTGAATATCAGACAAAGTGCTTACCGAGCCTGAATAAGAAATAAAAATGTTCCCCAAAATTTTAGAAGTACCAGTATTAGAATATTTCCCAGATGTTTTCAGATTCCCTTCAATCTATCATCAAGCCAACTCACATAAAGAAAGTAGCAAGTGCAGAATTTGCTAACACCATAGTTAGGACCTTTTACTTCTTCAATATAACATAATTGTGAAAGCCACAATAAATGTGGCACTACATTCGAGAAGGAGATGACAGATGTTCTTTCCCAAAAAGATGAAAAGAATGAACGTCTCATAGGAACTAATTTTAAAGAAACTCAGTTCATGTTTCTTTCTATAAAAGGCTTTTTTTTTCCCCCTTATATTTTTAGTCTGAACCAAAGCTTATTTATACGGGTATACTTAGAATTTCTCACTATGAGCCTGGAAGAAGAAAACAAAAGTTCCCCAAAAATGTCTACAACATGCCCCCTTCCAAACATGTACACACACACACACACACACACACACACACACACACACACACACACACACTCAGGGGAGTATACAAAATAACATCCCCCCCCCCCAAAAAAGGGGGGGGGAGAATGACAAAACCATATACACCTTTTTCTTGGGAGATTTTGCTAAATGAATTGGTTACGTATACTCAGCATTGTATGAGGGAAGTAGTTCTGACTATGTTCCATGTCTAAGTAAAATGGCCAGGGGAGAAACACACTGGAGATACTGAATGCCAAGGGCAGAAGGGATGCCCAAAGACCACTGGGTGCTCTCATGTCAAGCAAAGCTACACTGTACATATATTTTTTCCCAAATATAAGTGATTCCAATAATTTTCCAGGAAAAAACATTCAAATAATGATGCCTAGTCACAATATGCAGCAATTTCCTATGTCTGTCTCCATTCATGAAAATAACTTTTAACCAGGATTATCATACATGTTTGAATTTTGAAAGTATGACTTATTGTCACTTATGGAACTAAGTAAATTAAAATAGAATGATGGTAGGTTTACTGTATTTGGGTGTCAGCAGGCTTGAGATGCTTCTACAAATATTTTCTTTTGAATCAAGTATCATACTCAATAAGAAGCTATCTGAAGTCATACAATGACATGAACATCAGAAACTGTTAAAATAAAAAGCCTAATTATTTTGAAAGTATGCCTTGATATATGCTGCATATTCTCTATTTATATAAAAAGAAAATGCATACTCTGAGACACATATATCCATATTTTCAGAAGTGTGAATTTTAAAAATTGAAAGCTTATAATGACAGAGTTTAAGCACAATTACACAAAACTCTCAATGTCTACATCCATCTGTATCTTTTATTTTAGGTAGCAAATGACATAGTAATGTTACATTTTTGGTTTGTTCATTTAAATTAGCATTGACCAAGTGTTATTTGTAGCCCCTCTTCCTTTCATCCCTTTACTAAAGAGATAGTAAAGCATGTGTTAGCATCAGCTGGAGGGAGATGGAGCAAGCAGGCTCTGAACAAGATGCTGGGGATCACCTTCCAGCAGACACACAGAAGAGCCAGATGAGAGATCACTGTGACACTTCAATATAACAATGAGGAAATATGTATTAAAGGAAGTAGGAAAGAGTTGTCCATATAACCCCTTCTCCAAGTACCAAGTAGCACAACATGGAGAAAGATCTTACCTCCTACTTAAGGGGATACTACTGAATTAAGTTTATACCTTAGTCTTGGCATCCAGTACTGACCAACCATGAAAAGAGCTAGTACATCAACAGGGTCTCCCAGCCAATTGCCCTAGTCTTGTACACACAGATTGAATTTTTTTCACCTGTAGCCAAGTGAGCAAGGAGCTATCTCTACCTCCTTGATCCAAACTCCAAGAGTACAGATAGACTCCAGTCTTTGACTAGAACAGAGAAGGAAACTTTGAAGCTCTGGGACTGGCCCAGCACTATGGGACTTATTATGTGATAAAAATCCAAACTCCTATGCCCTCTGGCCAGTATACCAGGCAGAGACCTTTATTATACTGAGGTAGTAGTATCAGTTTGTGTCACTTACAGCTTCATTTTGGCCTGTTAAATTCTGTACAATCTGATGACTGTAATACCCAGTCATGATCCTACTTAGTACAAACTAGAATAGCTAAGAGGCAGCTTTCTATGACTATTCCTACATCCTGGGATAGAAAACAAGCACCACAGAACTGTCTTGGAATTCACTGCAGGGTTGCTAGGGTCCAACATCAGTTAGATACTTATGATCCCCGTTTCCAAGGGAGTACCAGTGAGTGAGTGTAACCTGTTCTTGCACCATCTATCTGGGGTAGGTATACTGTTCTCTGCTCGTGGATGGGCAGGATGGGCAGTTCTCCTCCTGAGCTTTCAGTGAACTACCCTTCCCACCTGGCTGCTGGTGGAGCTCCATCAACAACTGGACCTTAGTTCAGTACTCATTGACTACCATGGGGTATCTGGTCACTACACCACCACTTTCTCCTCTGCTTTCTGTCAGTCTCCAAGTGCCCCCTGCTCTTGCCCTGATCTCTCCAATTTCCTAGAATGATCTCTTTCTGCTTCACCCAGGCTAATGGCTATCAATCTGTTTAAATGTGTCCTTACCTTATTTCCCACCTACTGCGCAAATAAAACAGTCTACACAGCTTGAGACATAGCAAACACTTAATAAATGTTATCTGCAATTATTTCAGATTATTGTTTTAATCATTATTATTTGACAATGTTCTTGTTGATGTCTTTGTCTCTACCTTAGGAATATCCATTATCTGTAGGTTTGTGGTTCATTCCCTGGCTATGTTAATAGAACCTTAAATCTTCTGCAGAAATTTGCCATTTTCTTTCATGCCAAGGGAATTTCGACTTTACAAGCTGCATTATTGATTTGATTTTTTACTAAGAATTTGTATCTGCTGCTCAGCTTTGTTTCCAACTTTGCTCAGTTCTTCCACCTTTACAATCAGCAAAATTCAACTTCTTCTAATGACATTCAAAGGAGCTTTCATGGAGGCCATGCCTTCTTTAATTTTAATAAAGATCGTAAAATGTATTCATGTCATTCTCTTTTGGATATTGAATTACCTTCTTGTCAAAAGCTTTGCTCATGTTTTTCAGTAGGAGTTTCTCCGAGAGCTCATGTTGATGTTTAATTGGTTTTTAAATTATTATTATTACCCATATTTAAAAACTTCCATTCCTTTGTCACCAGGCAACCCTGAGTGAGGATTTCTCTCAGCCCACTGAGGACAGCTATCTGAGCTGATTGGGAGTGTGCCAGTGCTGCAGCTGCTACTGGATTGTTGTGTACTGGACTTTCTGCTGCAGTACTAGGGTTGGCTTTTTCTCTACATCCTTCTGGAGAGCCATCCTGCACGGCTAGTCCACACAAGGTTTCTTCAAAAAGCACTTGGAAAATTCATACCACAGAAAATTATAGGTAGGTTTGTGTTTTATATCAAACTGTGCTTACATTTTAATTCTATTTTTTTCTGAGGATGATAGACACCCATCTAAGATGTAAAACAGTAATTTCAATAGTAATAGATTCCAAATAGATTAAACTAGCAGCTTCTTTAAGTTTTGACAATGCTTCCAGCAACCAAATACTGACCCAGTACCAATCACAAAGAACGCACTGCCTCTTCTTACCCTCCTATCAACTGCCCCAAATCACCAGTCCTTATTTAGGGAATATCTGAAATCTCATTTCTTCTTTATGTAGCTTGGCCACTCTTCCCTCCATCTGTGAGTACTTATAAAATGCATATGAGAGTACTTGATTCCCTTGCCATAGCAAGCTCAATGTGAATAGTTCTCTTCATTTGAACCCCTTTTATTTAGTTCCCCACTCATTATCCTATTGAATTCTGGCTATATATGCTCTTTCCAGGTAAAAATGCTTCACTCTGCAATTTGTAGAGCAATATATTTGAAGAAAAAAAATCAATATAGACCATAAGCTATTATTTGTATAGCTTCTTTTTTTCATTTATTTTTGCCAAATAACAGAAGTGTTCATTTTTCTTCTGTCTGTTACAGTTTTGAATGTTTGGGATTTCCTTATGTTTTCATGTATATTTTGTAACAAGTTAGGGAATGACACTGAGGGCTAACATCTCATACAAGGAATATTCATGCTACTTTGTACAGTTGTCTCTTTTGATATAAGTTCCAACCTATGAAATTCAAAATTACCAATGTTCTTCCAAGACTGGAAACTACTGCTTTGATTCTGGCACTCTACTCACCTCTAAACACACATATGTATACAAACACCATTCTAGTGAATCTCTTTATCTAGATTTTGTTGTCCCTTTATATTTATATATATATATATCTGTATTTTATATATATAATATACATATATTATATATATAATATATATATAATTATATATATCTGTATTTTAGAAAACAGATTTAACCATAAACAAATACACTGAGCCACATGGATGCCTAATAAATCTATCCATAAGATACCTTATAATTTTAAAATAAACTATATGTTTCATATCCTACAGCTAAAAGAGCATTGTGACACTCACAAAGAAATGACCATGTAGTACTCACACACATCTGTAAAAGTAGAATGGCAACGGGCTGTTTCAATCAATGAACAGGTATCTTTTTGGCTTTTTCAACTGAGGAAAGTTAAATTTTGCAGCTGGTGCTTGCTATGCGAAGAGGCCGTTTTTCTTTATCTGCTTTTCACCTCTATACACAGACTTGTGTCCTTGAAACACCAAGTAATTTAGAGTGGCTCTCTGCTCTTCCCAATAATTCAGCCTTGTTTTTCTAGCACACACAACCAAGTTCAGTGCGAAACATTTATCCTACTTAATCATGACAAAGCAGATGCCAGAAAAAAATGAGACACGCAGCAAGGCAGCAAGGATACAGTCCTTGGCAGGGAGCAAGCCCAGCTCCTGTATGTTCCCTTACAGCCTTGGAACCCCTTGAATTCTTCAGTAATATTTGCATGTATTTACCATTTCAGACAATAAATTTGCTCCAATATGAAGTCATTTTTCTTGCTGCCCACATCTCACAAATGTATTATATGCTGATGAAGTTACTAGAACACCCTCTAAATCTCCAGCATCTATAGATAAATGTGGCCCCATCAGTGTGTTAAATCAATGATACCATGTACCATAAGGTAATTTTGTTTTTCTAACATTTGTTTATTTTCATTTGAAGGGCAGATTTACAGAAAGAAGGTTAGACAGAGACCTTCCTTCTGCTGGTTCACTATTCAAATGGTTGTTAACAGCCAGAGCTGAGCCGATTAGAAGCCAGGAGCTTCTTCTAGTTGTCCTACACAGGTGCACAGACACATACACGTGGGCCATCCTCAGCTGTTTTATCAGTTCACTAACAGGAAGCTGGACAAGAAGTAGAGCAACTAGGACAATAACCGGTGACCATACAGGATGTAGGCACTATAGCTAGAGGATTAGCTTTATACGCCACCAAGTAACCCTCCTCCCTACGATAGGTATTTGATTTGAGGATTTCCACTCAGTTACAGCCCCTTACCTGGGTGGAAATTCATGTTGATTTCAAATTCTTTTCAAAGCACCTAGCTGGCCTGAGGTCAATGAGCCTGGCATCATGCTAAAATCTCACTCATTTAGACTGAATTGCCTCAGTATCTGTTTTGTTAAATATCAACAGTTGAATCACTGGAGTCATATTAACCAATAATGATTACTGACAATGCAAGCTTTAATAGTAACTATTGTCCAGTGCTTGCTGTGTTCACGGGGTAATCTGTTACGGAAGTATGTCTCACAGTAATCTCATGAATCATACAGCACTGCCATCTGCGTTTGACAAAATCGAATTACCGGGCCCGGCGCGGTGGCACAAGTGGTTAAGGTCCTCGCCTTGCACGCCTCAGGATCCCATATGGGTGTCGGTTCTATCCCGGCAGCCCCACTTCCCTTCCAGCTCCTCGCCTGTGGCCCGGGAGAGCAGTCAAGGACAGCCCAAAGCTTTGGGAACCTGCACCCGCGTGGGAGACCCAGAAGAGGCTCCTGGCTTCTGATCGGCATAGCATCAACCGTTGTGCTCACTTGGGGAGTGAATAATTGGACAGAAGATCTTCCTCTCTGTCTCTCCTCTCTGTATATCCGCCTCTCCAATAAAAAATAATAAAAATAAATCTTTAAAAAAAAAAATCAAGTTACCTCTTTCAATGTTCTTAAACCCACTCAGTATTCATTCCAAGTTTCTGCCTTAATTAGGATATTAGTTCTTTGATAATTCTTTTTTAGAAGACTCTGTTTTATTGTCAAGTCAGACTTAAACAAAAAAGAAAAGGCAGTGAGAAAGATCCACCACCCACCAGTTCACTCCTGAAGAGGCCACATTCGCCAGGACTGAACTAATATGAAGCCAAGGCTGCTTCTGGGTCTGTCACCCAGGGGCAGGTTCACATGACTTCAGATCTTTCTCTGCTGCTTTCCCAGGCCACAAGCAGGAAACTGGATGGGAAATAGGATAGGAAATCCTGGCATACGCAAGGTGAAGACTTAGCCACTGGGCCACTGTCAGGCCCTTGTTTGATAATTCTTGTTAAATTTTTTTCATAATTGACAAATCACACAACTCCTGTAAATCCATCATTTTATTTCTTACATGTAGATCTCACCAATAATAAGCAAAAAGACTGCATTCACATGCAAAATTTTTTTAAAGTAAACAAAGAGGTAAATCATAAATTCTGACTCCATTCAGATGAAACTAGGATTTGCTCTCAAGTTGACTCCCTGCTGAATTACTATTCACTTCCTCATTCATCCCCATGGGCCTAAGCCCAGAGGATCCCTGTGATTGCATGCCTGAAAATGAAAGATTCTGAGACTTGACTGCCCATGTCTTTCATTTTCAATATTTTTGTTGTGGTCCTTTCCCCACAAAAATTACAGAGTAATAACAGAACTTCCTGTACGTAAGACTGAAGAAATTTAAATACCTTACTTTGTACATCATTTCTGAAGGACTACAATACCTACTGCATGACAGCAGTGTAAGTATCTACACTAACTTAACAACTTAGCCCCAGGCAGTCTTAAAGGCTGCTGGCACACAGGGTTTGTTTTGTTTTGTTTTGTTTTTTATTGTTTACTAATAAAAGATGTCTTGATTTTCTTGCCAAGCTAGTGTGTAAAATATCACCAAAGTTTAAAAGTGTGTGTGTGTGTTTGTGTGTGTGTTGTACATTCTATTTAAGAAAAGGTGTTTAAAACTTCGATGGAGGGAATGGCACCATGTGGCACAGTAGGCAAAACCTCTGGCATCCCATATGGGTGCCTATTCGTGCCCTGGCTGTTCCACTCAGAAAATCAGCAGAGGCTGTTCCTTGGAACCCTACACCCATGTGGGAGACCCAGAAGTTCATGACTCCTGGCTTTGCATAAGCATAGCTCTACCCATTTTAGCCATTTTGGAAGTGAATTAGTGGATAAAAGACATTCTCTTTCTGTTCTTTCTCTGTAAAAATTTTACCTTTAAATAAAAGTAAATAAATCTTTAAAAAATCTTAAAAAGTAATTGCAATGGAAATTGAAAAATAATACTCCTTTGAGATGATTAATTATAATATAGGCCTTTCACATTTGTACCATGGTACTTAATTACAGGGCAGGAATAAAAAGAAAAAGGTTTGTGTGGTATTTCTTGTAAGAGAATAGTCTTTGAATATTGTATACCCCAAACCTTTTCAAATATATGATGAGAACTTCATTGGGCTATTTGTGAGGGGAATACACTTGTAAGGTATTACAGAAACAAGTAAGAATGAACATTCTTTCATTTTCAAGTGAAGCCAAAACCTGGAACCAGGAACTCTCCCCAGATCTTCCCCATGGGTGGTAGGGACACACGGATCACCTTCTATTGCCTTCCCAGACACATTCACAGGAGGCTGGTTTGAGCACAAAAGCAGGATTCAGGGTGATATTCCTGGACTAAACAGCAATACCACAAGCTTCACCTTGCCTGCTTTGCCATAGTGTTGGCCCCACACTCCCTTGTAAAAGGAGTTTTCAGCCCATGGATACCTAGGCTTAACTAGGCTAGGTCCTAGGAAGAAAAGCAAATGGATTCATTGTTCTTTCAGAATTCACAATGTAAATATATTCCAAGTCTGTTATGTGAGTATGTCCACTCATATATACTTTACTAAAGTTATTATTAACACTAATATACTAATTATAGAAATATGTGGTGGGGCTCAGCGCAGCAGCCAGTGGTTAAATGCTCACCTTGCATGCTCCAGGATCCCACATGGGCGCCAGTTTGTGTCCCAGCAGACCCTCTTCCAATCCAGCTCCCTGCTTGCGGTCTAACAAAACAGTCAAGGACGACCCAAAGCCTTGGCGCAATGCACCCACATTGGAGACCCCAAGGAGGCTCCTGGCTCCTGTCTTTGAATCAGCTCAGCTCCAGCTGTTGCAACCACTTGGTGAGTGAATCGGCAGATGGAAGATCTTCCTGTCTCTGCTATTCTCTGTATATCTGACTTTCCAATTTAAAAAAAATTCTTCTTAAAAAAAGAATATGTGATATGTTTTAAGACCTGTGGATGAACCAAAAAAGTAATCCTACCTACGTGTTTTTAAAAAATCCTTCGAGGGGTGGGTATGTGGCTCAACAGACTTATTCTCCACTCACAAGTGTTGGCATCCTGTAAGTGCATCAGTCCATGTCCCAACTGCTCTACTTCTGACCCAGTTCTCTGCTTATGGTCTGGGAAAGAAGTGGAGAATGGCCCAAATTTTGGGGCCCCTGGATTTGGATCAACTTAGAAGAAAATATTGGATCCTGGCTTAACAACAGCTCAGCTTCAGCAGTTGCAGTCATTTGGGGAGTTAACCAACAGATGGAAGATCTTTCTCTCTGTAAATTCACCTTTCAAACAAAAATAAATAAATCTTTTTAAAAATATTTCACAAAAGTTTATATTTGACATGAGTGTTGGAGAAGGAGCAGTTGCCACCCAAGTCAAGAACAAGATGAAGGATGTTTGAGCTAACGTGTGAGCAACCAACCACCTTAGACTTCCAAGAATGAATTACCTGATCTAGGAAGAAATTTGACAAAAGCAGTTACTAGGTTATAGCAAGTTGGGTAAGCGCTGCTTGAGAAAGAGACAATAAGTTGGAGAGGAATGCTGGTTATTCTGAGAAGTTGTTGTTAATTATTACCTGCAAAATTGAAGAGGCAAAATTCCATAATGCTTCCATGATCTCGTCTGCATTCTTAGGAACAGTCCATAGACTGCTTTTCATGTGTGCAGTCTCCTAGAGCAGTCCTACAATGAATCCCCGGGGAGAGGTGGGGGGGGAGATAAAGAACCATATAGAGTTCTCCCTTCATTTCATATTTCCCAGTTTCTTCTTGTTTTCCAGGTTCTATCAGTTACTTTCTCTGACTTCAAGTTTACTTTGGACTACGCTATGGTTTGACCTAATTCTCTCGAGTCCTCTGACCACCTCCTACCTCAGAGTCAACTTTGTGAATCCTGTCTTAAAGATGCTCTAACATTATCAAATAAATGTCAATTTGTCCATCTATTTCAGCAATCTGTCAGTCTTATGTGACAGTAAATATTTTATTCACAAATCAATAAATCCATCTAGGGTAGCAATCATGATGAATTCCCAATGGCATCATAGCATGCATGGCACACAAAATGTACTCAATCTGCATGGGCAATGCAATTTACTAAAGAATATTTTAAATAAATTGTCATGGTAGAAATCAGGCTTCGACAATGATTTGACACTTTCATACTTGCACGACAGCCTTGTATACTAAGCTCTATTGTGAAGTTTTACCAAATATAGAAGCATGCTATCAGTTAATTCAGCACAAGGAATTCAGGTACAAGCTTATCTCTTTTGACACTTCAAACTATAAATTTGCTTTCCATTTTCAAAGCCATAAGCTATTTTCTTTGATAGCTGGTCCAGCCAGACGGTTTGACTACATAATTTCATTCCTCCTTTGTTGATGTACCCAGATAAGTTATTGCTTTATGAGTTACAGCCTATTAAGAGGTATTTCTATTGAGCGAGTTCTTTTGCACAAAATATTCCTTGGGAAATGTAGACACCGCAATGTTATTTTTGAAACACAAAGAAAATGCATCAGTTCTGGCGAAATAAAAATCCTGCAATCACACCACTCTTTTTGCTCTTAGGACCAAATGCTTTTTATCCAGTTAATAACTTGTGTCTAGTAAAATACTTTCCGCTGTCTTTTTCCTTTATATGATTTCACTTTAAAACATCTACAATCCCAGAGTGCTATTTATGACTCTGTACTTTAAAGTTTAAAAGCAAGCCTGATTTTTCCCAAAAGTTTTATTGAACATCATGATGAATTTTTCTTGCTACTTGGATCAGTGCCCAATGTGTCCTGGGCCATGTGAATTGTTCCTAGAGCGTCAGTAAGATGGGAACACCTTCCTAATGAAGTTACCTCATTCTAGATTAAACAGGAACAGCTTTACCTTTAAGTGTTAGTGGATTTTACACACTATCTTCAATTTGCTAGATCACTTCCTAAGAATAAGAATGTGACAAAGAAAAGGAAAAAAACAAGGCATTGTACACACTGTCAAATGGCTTAAAAAACCTCAGTATAGGACTCACTTATGGCTACACAAATTTACTTGCCTTTAAGTTTTACACCTAAAATGAGGACAAGATTGTTACTGAATATTCTTCTCATTGAACTCTGTGTAGTGCATTGCAACAAACTATTCTTTGCAAGCTGGTTTTTCAGGCATCAATCCGGTTCTCTATTAAACTGTGATAATTTTATTCAACTGGGAAAAGGACTTGTGAAATAGCTAACTATTGTCATGTTGAATGAATATTTGGGGCAAAATCGATCTTTCATATTAGTTACTCTGTCTGAGGCTAAAGATGGGTATTTTAGCAGAGAAGAAAACAATTTATATCTATAAATATAAGATATCCATTAACATTTTGTTATAATGAATATATTATTGGATAATACAATTTCCCTATTACAAAAATAGACAATCTATAATAGATAGCAAATGATAAATTAGGGGGAACTATGCAAAAGTGAAATGTCCTCATTGAAATAGTATGATCTCCATTGATTTCTCTGGAGTTTTCCTCAAACGATCTAAGAAAGAGGTTGAGGTCAGCACAATGGCTCAACTGGCTAATCCTCCAACTTCAAGTGAGGGGAATCAGTTCCAGTTCTAGATGCTCCACTTCTGATCCAGGATTTAACCACAAGCACATGGAGGTGACTTTTTTCTACCTTTTCTATTTTTATTATCTTGCTTTACTGAACCCATTTTTTTTTTAAAAAATTCAACTCTGCGAAATGTCCTGGGAGCCTGCACCTTTGTGGAAAACCCAGAAGAGGCTCTGGGCTCCTGGCTTCCGATTGGCTCACATCCAGCCTACGCGGACGCTTGGGGAGTGAATCGTCAGAGGCAAGATCTTTGTCTCTCCTGCTCTCTGTATATCTGACTTATCGATAAGAATAAGTAAATATTTAAGAAAAAAAATCACAAGTGGTGTAAAGTAAATTGTATTAAGGAATGTTGGAAGAAAGGATATTCTAGATGGAGCTCTTAAAGTTGCTCAAAGAAAACAATAGTGCCATCATTAAAGTAGTATCTGATGAAGTGAACAGCCAATCATTTAGCACCATCTTTCTCACTACTACTTTGTGTCAAGACAAGGAGATCTTGCAACTGCCTGTATTGGATTCTAGAAATACAATAAATTAGATTACATCATATTTCAAAAACGATGGAATGGAAAAGATTACCCTATACTATCTTGTATATATTCTCCTTAAAAAATAATGACTGATGTGTGATGGTATTTCTTAGGAACCACAAGGTACATGAAATCTTTGCCATAGGACCAAAATGGCCATTTCCAAGGCATTAACATGCATGTATTGTAATACAAATTTGTTTGAAATTGTCCGCCTCTAGCAGCTATTAACCTAGAGTGTAAATGGTGTTTAAAGTGCATGTATTGATTGTAGCTGGAATTAGGGGTCTGTGAGATCATAACCAACCAATGCAGTACAGTTGGGGATTTTTAATTTATATTATGTGCATATCACTTATACATCCTAATGAAATATGAAAGATTTTATAGCTTCATAGCATTACTTCACATGTCTCCCAAAATGTTACTTAAAACATACTTCTAAGTTGTATTTTTTTCCATGAAATATTTGTTTAAAACTGCAATCAGGAGATTCTGTTGGTACAGTGCTTTCCGTGCTGTTTTGTCCTGCTTTCATCTTCTCTCCTTTGCAACTAAGTAAATTAAAACAATCAGAATTGAGAGCATAAGAAAAAGCAGGTGCTTTTGGGCAGACAGTTCTTATCAAAATGTCTCCCCAAGGAGAAGGCCAGGTCAAGATAAAGACCATAGACTTGTGGAAGCTTTTTAATTGTGGAAAATAATTTAAAATATCACAATACTAAGTAAGTACTCTGTCTTTTGCTGAAGTAAATTACAGAAAAACTTTTTAAAAGACATTTTGCTTTGCATGCACTAATTTTATGAGAACTGGTTGGTAATGGAAAGCCCATACAAATAAACAGAATCAAAGACTTGGTAACAACTTTGCTCCATATTTAATCCATCTGTGACCTTGACGGACTCCTTTCCTTTTTTGAGAATCTCTATTTCCCGAAGTACACTCTTTAAAAAGGTATTTATTCAATAAAAAAATTAAAACTAAATCAGTAAAACATGAGTAGGTTTAAAATGATTTAGAAAAAATGTCTAAAATTTTAAAAATACTACTTTTATCTTCTTTAGAGAAATTAATGAAAAATAGTGAAAGAGAAATTACACACATGCACACACTCTGTCTCCCCAACTTTTCATATACATGCAAATGTATATCATTATAAACATAAAACTATCTGTCTTTTCATTAATGACACCATAAAAGCATTTAAAAGCCTAGTCCCAAACCAGAAAATACAATTTTCAATCTGGAATATATGAAAGACACTTTACCTAATTGCTTAAAACAACTTTTTAAAATCAGAATAAAATAATCCAATTTACAAAACGGACAAAGGTCCTAAGTAATTATTTTACAAAAGATACTTACGTATTCAATAAGTATATGAAGAAGTGTTTAACATTTGTTACTAGAAAAATGCAACTTAGAACACAGTGAGATGTCAATACATGCACACTAGACTGAATAAAATTAAAAGTGAAATTAAATGAAAGCCTAACAATACTTTGTATTTGCCAGAATTTAGAGGAATCAGAAGTGTCACAGAAATCTTGCCAGCTCCATTCTTACACTACTGAAGGACTGCTACCAGGGCCTGGAGACTCCTTCCAGGGCCAGCAGAGTAGGCCTGGACACTCTCACATATGATTGAGTCCCAGGGGAGTGGGTGGTGCAGGGGTAGGGTCTCAGGTCCTCTCCAATGTGCTTAGGTCACAGGACAGCATGCTTGCCACAGGACTGCATCTTCGGAACTGTGCATGTCCTTTGTTTCCAGTTGGGTGGGCAGGGCTCAAGGCCAACACACCACCCAGCTAAAACTGAGCTGGGGAGCTCATAAGCTTGTGGGCCCCAGAAACTGGATTGCTAAGGAAAGTTGGTATTGGATCTGAAGGAGGACAGACCATTTAGACATTACATTGCCGGTGAGGAATGACTTCTGTGGGCCTTCAACTCACAAGGACACTGTACTTGCTGGTAAGCAAGGCAGCTGAGACCAAGCAGTTTCAATGCGGGAAACTGGAGGACTTTTCTGGGTCAGATCAATGTACCCACCTACGTGAGAGATTTGAGCAAGGCTAGCTAGCCTTAAAAAAGCTGACAACTACCCAGCAGTGCACACAAAAGCTAAGGTAGTTAGGCCAACCTGGCAGGGCTAGATCACAGTACCCAGGCTGGGCTAAGTGACCATATCCATCCACTAGGGCACAAATGAACCAGAGTAAGTGCAATCTTGTCAGGCTTTGCCATGGCATCAGCTGACAAATGCCAGGAATGGGTGTAAGTCCTGTCAAGATAGAACACAGAACAACCTGGAAAGTACAAGATCCAGGGCTGGGAGTTGACAAGATATAGAAATTGTAGCACCCCTGATGAGCTTCAATTTCCACCAGTGAGCATAAAAACCAGGACTGGAGTTGGTAGTGGCTGGACAGGTGGAAGCATCTGCCACCATATATGGGGGTTGAATAGTGGGCTCAGTTGGGCTGAGCTAGGCTATAGCACCCTGTGATATGTAGAAGAGCCAAATGGGATACAGGATGGATATGACCAGTCTGATGAACAGATCAACATGCACAGGAACTGGGGTAGGTTGTGCTTCACAGGGTTACTGGGGATTACCCCCACTAGCCTGCAGTTAGTTCTGATGTGAGGGCTGATTGTGTGGTAGGCAAGGTTAGGCTATTCCACAGCATCCATTGGTTTGCATATGAGATGGTGCTCAGGACAGAATGACCGAGCAACTGCAATGACCAGCGTGTGTGTGGGGGGGGGGGCTGATGTGGGTGATGGACTGAGCTGGATTCTGTAACAACGGGGACACACAGGACTCAGCTCTGGCATCACCTCTGCAGATCCCCAAACTGGAAAGCCTGACTCAAGCTCCAACCATGGTGAAAACCACAGGACCTATGGTCTAAACATGAAGCAGTGGCCAGCACACCCAGATGCACATGGGGGACATGTCAGAGGATGCCTAGTACCATGAAAATAGCAGAACAAATTGGAAAATTCTCCCTGACACGCTTTTACAGCCAAGTACCTTTGTAGCATTAGGAAAGGAAGTTCTGTAGAGCATTGCAAGAAACAGCTCTTTCCTGAAAATATTTTTTTTGAAGATTTATTTTTATTGGAAAGTCAGATATACAGAGAAAATACGAAACAGAGAGCAAAACCTTCCTTCTGATGATTCACTCCCCAAGTGGCCCCAACAGCCAGAGCTGAGCCAACCTGAAGCAAGGAACCTGCAGTTTCTTTCTGGTCCCCCATGCAGGCTCAGTGTCCCAAGGTCTTGAGCTGTCCTCAACTGCTGTCTCAGCTGACAAGTAAGTAGCAAGATGGGAAGCAGAGCAGCCAGGATTACAACTGGCACCGAAATGGAATCCCATTGTGTGCTAGGCGAGGTAAATGCCTCAGCAACTCAGTCAAGAACATAGAGCCACAAATATAGAAAATGCACTCACATTCACACACACAGTTTCAAAGAGAGGAAATACAAGTAAATGGATATCCTAAATATGAGTTAGTTCTCCTCAGCCTCATAATTTGAGAAAGATTTGGAATTATGTCAGTTTTCAGTTGTAGAAGAAGTAAACCAGAGAGTCAGAAATAAATGTTGGCCATTTTTAAAGAATTTTGAAATTCCCAAAAGGCATCAGAGAAAAACAATAGTCCTAAGCAAGCAGTATATTTGTAATGCAAATATCCAGCAGGGTGAGGATTTACATAGGTTTACTCTGCATTTATAGAGTGAGACAGTATGGTTTATTGCCAGTTTATTAGACAATATCTTACATCAATAAAGTTAATCAATGCTGTCATTTCACATTCTACTATGTCAATGTCAGTAGAATCCAAAACGATATATGATACATAAATCTAGAAAAACTGTATAAATATAATGAAATAGTAAAGAAATGTGCAAAACGAGTAATTACACCAGCATTTATTGCAAGATATGGCCTCATAGTGCGTTAAAAATTAGCAACTCAGTCAAAATATATTTTCCAGTGCTAGCAACAGTATAACAAAATCAACACCTGTAAGTATATATCAAAGTGGAAGTAGTTACATCATTTTTAAGACAATATTTTAAAAATATTTTAATAATCTGAAAAATATCCTTGTCTTCTGCTTCAGTAATTATCAGCAGAGCAATTCAAACTATAGAAAAATTAATGCAAAAATATGTTAATTGATACTGTGTTTATAATAACAAATAATTTAAATGAGCTACCAAATGCAAAATTAAGTAACTTAAACATTTAAGTATAAATAATTCATTAAAGCACTATGAAAACCTAGATATTTGGAACTTAATAAATCTATAGTTGAACTTCTAGCCCTTCCACCAAAAAATGTTGTTTCAATAACTGATTGTGACTTATTTAACTAAGCAAATCCACTCTTACAATATCCTTAGGTCAGAAAACTTATCTGCCATCCAAGTTTCCCACAGCATTCCACACTTCATGCACTTGTAGAAAAGTCCTTGGTTTCCATTGTGGTGGAAAGTGTGTCCCTTTTCATTTACTATGGAATCTTTTCTAACTAGAGACCTTTCTTTTCATTGCTCTTTGTTCTGTTCTCAGGACAATGAGTTCAGTGATTCCATTAAAAGATAACCCAAGGGCAGACATTTAGCCTGAATGTTATGATGCTGATTAACAAAGCTGAATCCCACATTGGGGCATACAAGCACTCAGAACTGGTTCTGGCTCCATCTCCTGAATCCAACTTCCTATTAGTGCAGATTTGACAGACAGCTTTGATGGCTCAAATTGTATGCTTGCCAACCATGTCAGAAAAGGTTGGGTTTTGTTTCCAGTTCCGGTTCTGCTCTTGACTAACTGTTACAGGCAACCTCTCAGTGCCAATCCGGAAGTGCATTCCCACATCTGTGTGTAGGTGTGTTTCTTTCTGTTTCTCTGTCTCTCTCCCCATCCCCAAAAAACTACTAATAATAATAAATAAAAAGACCATTTCAAATATGGTAGTCTTCAGATCACAAAATTCAAATAGCTCCATAATACTCTAACGGTAAAAGTTAAAACCCTTATAATACCCTCTAAAAATATTTTCCTGTGAAAATATCAAGTTAGATTTTTTATTCTAGCAGCCCCCTTTAAAATAGAAAATAAGCAGCAAAGTAATTAATTGCTGACTCTATTCAACATAATGTGCGCAATATAATATCATGACAACATGTAACAGATCAAAAATTAAATCATTTACAGTCTTATAAAGTCTTTAAAATCTAGTGTGTCTTTGCTATCTAACATACGGCTCAGTTCAGATAAGCAACCATGGTTCTGTGAACTCATCTCTAAATAATCAACCCTTTTCTCATTGTACTAGAGTTACATTGCACTTGGTCTTAGTGGTACATTCCAGCCTTGGCTTTCACAATTATTTCTGCCTAGTTGTCTACACACCTTTTTTTTTCACCTTTTTTAAGATCTTTTTTTAGTGCCACTTTCTCAATGAGTCATTAACATTTGAGCTCATATCTCTACCATTTTACCTTTTTATAGAATTCATTTTACTGTATTATTGATCTTTTCTGTATTCTACTACAAGAATATGCACCCCATCAGGACAAAATATGTTATTTTGTTATCAATCACTGGGTATATGAATAACAAGAACAAAACTTAAAGCATACTCAGAATATAGGCACTGTTAAATAAATATTAAATGGATATTTGTATTCATATCAGTTAATTTTCAGATAGTCATACCAGGTAAGGAAAATAATCAATTTGCTAAACACGAGGGGTTAGATTTTCCCAACTGCTCTTGACAAATGCTAAAACAAGAGGTTGAAAATGTACCATTTTAGCTAGGAAATACATTTTAACTTTAAACAATAATCACTAAAATAAAAACTTTCACAGTTTTAGATTTCAATATGAAATACGGTAATGTGAAGACCAGCAACATTCAGCTCATGCCTTTTTTCTTTCCGTTTTAACCTGTCAGCAAATAGAACAACTATGAAAATGAGCTGAAAAATGAGCTAAAGTATTTTTAAAGATGTCTTTCATGTTTGGACAAGCAGAGTTTTAGAGAAAACAGAGAGATATGCAGAGAAAACCCCCATCTACTGTTTCACTCCCCAGATGATCTCAGCACCTGCACCTGTGCCAAGCCAGGAAGTAGTTCCACGTACCGTGTCCTATGTGAATGTAAGGTCCCATGTTCTGTTGCTACTTTTCCAGGCCTTTAGTAGAGAGCTAGGTTCGAAATGGAGCAGCCAGGGCAGACACCAGCTGTCACAGGGATGGATGCTGCAATCACAGGTGTTGATCTGATCTATTGTGCCACGATGCCAGCACTTGACACATGTGTTTCAAGTCTCTGACTAAATTATTTCTTCAAAGTTGCAGGATTGCCAACCACAATGATTCCTAAATATTTATTCATATTAAATTAATTTTATCTGAATCTGTCTTCTACTCCTAACTAAGCAATGGAAGAATGGCAGCAAAAAATTTTATCTGCTGAATTTCATACACAAAATTTTACTGTTTTAGTGTGTAATGCTGATTGACATTGAAGTGGCATAGGTGTGAAGGAAACAGATTTACAACTGTTTAGGGTCTGGCACTAAGCCTAGTGACTAAAGTCCTCACACCAGGCAGGATCCCATATGGGCTCCAGTTCTTATCCTGGAAGTTCTGCTTCCCATCCAGCTCCCTGCCTGTGGACTGGGAAAGCAGTAGAGGGCAGCCCAAAGCTTTGGGACCCTGCACCTACGTGGGAGACCTGGAAGAAGCTCCTGGCTCCTTGCCTTGGATCAGCTCAGTTTTGGCCGCATGGGGTGTGAATCAGTGGATAGAAAATCTTCCACTCTCTGTATATCTAATTTTCCAATAAAAATGAATAAATAAATGAGTAAAAAAGAAATATATTGTTTTTAGAAGAAAATATTCCAACAGAATCTTCAGGCTTTCTATTGTCCATTCAACTCTCTCTGGAACGGCAATAAACCTAAAGTCATTTTTTTTTCTCCTCATTGCATGCCCTAAAAATGTACAGTGGCATTTGTATCCACCAGCAGAGAACTAAGACAACCCAAGACTGTTCAGTGATGTATTCAGCCTAAGGCTTGTACCTGAGCACCAGGAGCCAAGGTTCTGTCTTTTATCATGCCAGCAAGCACCATCTTTTATCTCACACTACTTGTCCAAAATTGTAGGAACTAGATCAGGAATAAAAGGACTATTGAAATGTAATCTGTCTTCCTATTTCCTCTCATCCTTAGGTGTATTCTCGCACATTTCAATGCCTTTGAAGTACATAAAGGAAACTTCAGCAAAACTAGTCATAGTAATAGTAGAACAGCAGACACATTTAAGGAGTTGTGTTGGCTTGGCATTTCCCAAAGACATTCCTTTCAGGATCAAAATTCTTACCATGAAGCCTGGAGGCTCTACAAGGAAATCCGGTGCCTGAGCAGAGAAAATCCATTTCAGCAACTCATAGTATTATTTTGGAAAAATCACAGATTTCTGTGGAACTCTAAATCTGGAGTTGAGCATTTTGACAAATCATTTAAACCTGACATTATTACTCTAAGTTCTTCTGAGATGGCCCATGACTTTAACATGTCTGGGTAAGTAAATAAAATGCTCTCCTACAACGTGGAGGTAGTAAAATGCCATTTTAAGGACTAGTCTGTGGCAACCAAACTAGTATTTCACCAATACTATTTCTTTAGCGTGGTCACCATATGGCAATGACAGTAACAAAACCACCATTCTTGGTGGCAGAAAATGCTGACTTGCTGTTAGTAAATCATGAGTCGCTTCATGGACTCTAAGTCAATACCTTTAGATTTAGGCTATTTCAACATTCAAGGAAGCTAGTCTAAAAAGTAGGAAGCTAGCGTACAAAGTAGTAACAATAAAAGAAAGAAAAAGGAAGTTTCTGTTAAGACACATTATTCTGTGAAGTGAAGGCTATTTAAGGAGACATTGTGATATGATGTTCAGAAGCACTCATCTCTGTGTCCGGATGAACTACCCAAGTTCAAATTCTTCATCAAATCATTGTGTGTCCCTTGTAAGATCAAACCGATCTCAACTTCCTTCAGCTTAAAAATTACACTTTAATCCAGCTGTATTGCAATCTACAATTTTGAAATGGCTCCTATAAAATCAGGACTAGAAAACACGTTTGAAAAGCTCTTAAGTATTATAATGCATTGTTTTACTGGAAATAATGTCTACCGAGTTTAATGCCAATGGCTGTGAAAAAAATTAAAACTTCAAGACCTAGAGAAGGATGGAGGAAGAGTCAGGGAACTTTGGGCTGTTACCAAAAGCCAGAGCACCTGAACTTAGTAAAATTACACTTCTGTGTGAAGGCAGTCACCTGTAATCTGTGGCCAGCATTCCTTCCCGGAGCTCCAGCTTTATTGAAAGACATCCCATCACTCTAATTCCCAGTGTTAAATCCTCTTGGACTATTTTAATAAGCTTTAAACAAAATAAAGTCCCAAGTTTCATCTTCTCTGTTGTCCTGATTGGTGATGTAAGAATTGAAAATCTGGGGTGGGATGATGTAGTATAGGGAATTTAACTGCTGCTTCGACATCTGACTCTCACATTGGAGTACTGGTTCGAGTCCTGACTTCTGCTTCAGACACAGCTTCGGAATCCTAACCCTAACTCAAAGGAACCTTCTAGAACAGCCAGTTTCTGCCTAGGTTACCACTGCTGTCTGTGGCCAGTGCAGTCTCAGACCAGTTCGGCCTGCCTGGGGAGACACTATATAATGACCCAAGCACTTGGGTTGCTGTCACTCATATGGATTTCCCAGACTTCAAACGATGCTGGCGTTTGGACAGCCAACCCAGAGACAACATCTCTCTCACTAACTCTTACTCTCAATTCCATTCTGCCTTTCAAATAAATGAGAAAATATATCCCATTTAAAAGAAAAAACAGATTACCCCAAAATTAAATATCCCTATATTGAGAGATACTAACACATATTTTGACACATAGTAGTACTAATGCCAACAACTTGTTTTTTCTACATGTAGTATGCACACCAACTTTCAGATCTATACTAAAGACTGTTTTTCATTCTGCACTGCAAACCTATGACACAGATTTGGACCAGGATCCCATATGGGCGCTGGTTCTAATCCCGGCAGCTCCACTTTCCACCCAGCTCCCTGCTTGTGGCCTGGGAAGGCAGAAGAGGATGATTCAAAGCCTTGGAACGATCATCCGCGTGGGAGACCTGGAGGAAGTTCCTGGCTCCTGGCTTTAGATTGGCATAGCACCGGCCATTGTGCTCACTTGGGGAGTGAATCATTGCTAACACATTGGGAAACTTAAGCCCAAATTATTAGAAGTCAATAAAATATGGCTAAGTAGCAAGAAACACCCTCAAAAAACACGAATCACTTGAGAAATGTTTACCATTTCCTCATGAGTGCCAGGAACCTTTTTAAGTTTTTGTTATCATTTGTAATAATCCATTTTTCTGTATATGTTAAAGCTTTTAAATTACTTCCCCTCTATGCACTGGCTGCTATTAAATCATACTTTGGCTTATAACAAATAGGTTCCATCATTAACTCTTTGGGGTACCGCATATACCGTGATACCCATGATACTAGGTTTTTCTATTTATATGATGCTATAGCTGGGGAAAAAATTAGAGATTACTAATTCAATTTATTAAAGTTATAAAAAACACCAAACCCATAGAGAAAATGGCAATTGTCTATGGTCAACAGTACTTTGTAAAGTTGGCTTCTGACTGCTTCAGGTCCCTCTTTGCTCATAGGTTTCTGATCACTGCTCTGTAATTCCCCAACAATGTGTCTCACAACCCACATTAGCTCAAACACACCACAAGAGAATGACAGTGATTCTGAATTAAGCACTGTGCAGTAACAGATAACTGCTGAAATACAGATTCCTGAAAACTTCACCTTATCTGTATTCAGATTGTGATTAATCTGGATTCTTAATTTTTCTCACTGCATTAATTCCTCTCTTCAATGTAATTTTCCTTGCATTCCTAGTGTCACAATTAAATTAATTGTTAATTAAATGTTATAGAGACAAAAGGAGGGCCCAGAGCAATAGCGCAATAGCATAGCACTTAAAACTCTTATCTTGCACTTGACGGGATGCTACATGGGCGCCGGTTCTAATTCCGGTGGCCCTGCTTCCCATCCAGCTCCCTGCTTGTGGACTGGGAAAGCAGTAGAGGATGGCCCAAAGCCTTGGGACCCTGCACCCACGTGGGAGACCAGGAATAACTCCTGGCTCCTGGCTTTGGCTCGGTTCACTCACTTGGGGAGTGAACCATATGATGGAAGATCTTCCTTTCCATCTCTCCTCCTCTCTGTATCTGACTTTCCAATAAAAATAAATAAACCTTTTTTAAAAAAAAAAAAATGAGCCAGGAACTCGAATCCTTGAAGCTTCATTGCTGTCTTCTAATGTTTGGATTAGCAAGAAATAGTTTTATGAGTCAGAACTACAGATCAAGCCCAGGAACTCAAAACCTAGAAGTTCAAGTCTTAATTACTAGGTTAAATTCCAGCTTCCTCAACAAGTGTTTATCAAACAGATTTGTTTATTATATACCAAGAATTGTTCTATACACAGGGAATGCAGTTCTGCAAAACAAATGGAATCTCTATAATCATAAAGTTTACATTCAGATAAGTGATAAGAAAAAATTAACCAATGAAATGCTGTTTGGCTACAAAATGGAATGAAACATTGATACATGCTAACATATGGGTGGACTTCAAAATAATAAATGAAAACAGATCATAACATATCATGTACTATTCTAGCTAGAGGCAATTTGGGAGTAGTGCAGTGAGTGATGGGTTGGGAAAAAGCAGACACAAACAGGAAGGAAGAATGGCAATGGGAATTATGGATATATTCATTCTCTTCATTCTATTATGCTTCTGTGGGTGTATAAATATGTCAAAATGTTAAAATGTACATCTTGACCATCTTAAATCCAATTATAACTTAGGAATTTTTCAATGTATAGTGGAAGAAGATTCTGAAAATCTACATCTGCCTAGAATATCAAAGAAGAAAGGAAATCGCACAACACAATACAGCAGTCATAAGGGAAAAGCAAGCTATATTCTGTTGACATACTTGCATTTCTTACCACTTTTGATTTTTCAATGTATTATTTACTAACGAGAGAGAAGAGTAAAGGAATGCACCTATCCTCTGATTCTCACCAGAAATGCTCATGGGGTCTTACAGTGGGGCCAGACGGTGCAATTCAAAAAGGTCTCCGCCCTGGTGGCAGAAACTGAAATCCTTGAGCCATCCCCACAGCTTGCTGAGGTCTGCGTTTTCAAGAAACCAGTCAAGAATGGATTTCAGGTCCTTCCCTGGGAGTGAGTACCCTAATTAGCAGCTCAGCTCTTATGACAATTGTCCAGCCTGTTATTGCTTTTGAGTTCAGCTTCTTCTGTAAGTGAAATATAACCAGAAGTAGCTTCATAGCTTCACATTACGACAATCTCATGGAGCCTGCACAGTGTATCACACCTATTTCTATAGTCGTTCTCCTTTCAGTCACTCTGTACCAGTGGCCTAATATGCTTATATTGTGCTTTTTAAACTCCTGAACTTATTCATCATGTACCCATTGCCTAAAACCATCTAATCACAAAATATGAACTTTGGTTGATGTATCTTTATTATTGCCTCCTCTCTCTATTTATATGACTCAGCAAGAAAACAACAGAACTCACCCAGACAATAGAACAAATAAACTTAATTGATATCTACAGAGCCTTTCATCCTATCAATAAAATCGACTTTAATTCCTCAGCATATTAAACCTTTTCCAGGACTGATCACATTGTAGGTTACAAAATAAGACTCAGCAAATAAAATTTTAAAATTTAGAATGATACCATGCACCTTCTCAGACCTTCATGGAGTTAATCTGGAGACCCCAGATAACAAGCAAATACTTGGAAAACGTACAACATGTTTCTAAAACGAACAATGGGCTGTAGAGCAAACTAAAGAGGAAAATTTTTTAAAAATTACTTAAATTGGATGAGGGTATCAACACAATATATCAACACTTGTGGTACACACTCAAGGCAGAATAAAGAAGAAAGTTCATTTCAATTGATGCTTATGTCAAGGATCTAGAAAGGTACCAGGTAAACAGCTTAACCAAACTTCTGAAGAAACTGGAAAAACAACAGCAAAATAATTCCAAGATTAACAGAAAAAAATAATAATAAAAATAAGTAGGGTGATAAACCAAGTAGAAATAAAAAGCACAATACATAAGATCAATGAATCAATAGCCGATTCTTTGAGAAAATCAACAAAACAAATTCACCATTAGCCCCTCAAAAAGTGGGAGATGATACAAATCAGTACAACCAGATATTAGAAGCAGAAACATAGTAATGGATACTTTGGACATATATAGAGTAACCGGGAACTAGTATAAGCAAGTGTATGCCAAAAAATAAAAGATTAGAAGAAATACGTTTCTGGACAAATATCATCATGAGATAGTTCAAAATCTCAATTGCTTACAGCAACCACTATTAGACCACACTAAAGACGAGGGTCTAGGAACCGTATCCGGGGCTCACATTGGGTGTCAGGAACACATGTGTTTTAGGCGTCTTCTGCTGCCTGCCAGGATGATCAGCAGAAAGTAAGTTCAGAAGAACAAATTGAACAGGACTCAGTCCAATCATTTCAATATGGGATGTGGACATACGAATGATAGTTGTCCCAATGCTCCACACAGCCTACCACATAAACTATTTCTATAACAATTTCATCCATGTAACAATAATTTTCACACAATAAAGAGATATGATATTTAATCATGAAATTTTCTCAACCAAGCAAAAATGCTAACATAGGCACTTTCAAACAAAGGAAAAGTAAATCTAAATCCAAAAGGAAATTGAGAATTAGTGAAACTATTTCCCTGGCAGACTATTTTATTTTTTCCATGTTCTCCCATTAGTTTACATAGAAAAAGAAAAATCTCCTTTCTGAGATCTAAAACATACAAAATGTATGAAAGTCTCTTACATGGTCATATAGTAACAGAGATGAGTAAACGTTGTCAGCCACAGTTTTCTAACCCTGACTTGTCTACATTACATGTAATGTTTAAGGTGAACTCATCAATAATGGTGATAAAGGAGAAACAGTCAGAAGGCCTCGACTCAGCTTCTGGGCTTGGTTCTTAAGGCAGGTTCTGTAACTTGCCAGAGCATCATTTTGTCATCTACAGATGTATTCTCTGAGACTTTGCAGGATTGCTTTGAGGATTACCTTGTTGTTAAAATGCCATGAAAATTGCAAACTTAAATAGAATTTTTTTTTTAGCAGATTGCTGTCCTTCTAGGATTACTATGCAAGAAGTCTTTAAATACTTTCACTCCCAAGCCTCTAAATTTTTCTCAAATATTGCCCTTTCTTTAATTCTACGTGATAATACTGCATTGTAAGTACAAACTAAATATAATTTTCATGCTGGCTGACATTACAGTTTCTTGAGCCTCTTGCCATGTCTGCCCTCCCTTTATTTACTGAGGCATTCGGGTGCATCACCTACACCTACAAGTCGACATCCATAAACACAGCCACATCATTTATTTTAGATTAAGAATTGTGTCCTACAGTATACCTCGCAATGAAGCAGGTTCCCAAAAGGTCTATATTGCTATAGTATATCTTAATTGATCATTGTCAGCATAAGTCTTTTTAATGATTGGTGTTAAAAATACTGAATATATTTGAAATTTGCTAAGAAAGCTGATCTCAACACATACAAGCATGTTCATATATAGAAGAAATAAGTTCATGTTATGTCAGATGATGATGTTAATTGCTGTGATTATTCTTGAGGTACATGTATATTAACACACTAAGCTCTGTGAATTAAAAGCATAAAATTCTTTCTTGTCAACTATATCTCATCTCAATAAAGCTGGAGGCTTGGAAAGAGACACTAATGTCAAATGTACTATATTAAATCTAGCAAAGAACCCGATACGAATTCAGATAGAATCACATATTTCTTAAATAATAATTAATTTTCAATCCTTCTCATAAAAACGGACTATTATGCTACAGATTTAGGTAATAGGTATCTATTATTCTTTATTTTCAGGTTTACATCTTTATGGTGATATAAGAATCTTGATTTTCATGTAGAGAACCATCGATAACTTCCCCTGCTGTGGGGAGAAGGTCACTTGATAGAGTGGGATTAATCCGTTGTTCCACTGGACTGCTCTGTTTTGTTCTATGTATTTGGTTATTCAATTTTTCTTTAATTTTTCAAAGTTATCTATCCTATTCTAACCCATATTTTTTAGCCTACGATACAGATTTCTTTCTTACAATCAAGTAAGATGATACAGTTGTCATTTATTAATAACTTGTAACTCATTTAGCTGGGAAAGTGGTCATAGTATGTACAACACAAACAACTTAGGGCATCAAACCAGACTAGTTAAATGACATCACTTATTTCTGAAATATTGTCACGAAAAAAATAAGGCCACAGGTACTATTAATAATGTCTCTGGTTAAACTGCATGCAAAAGCTATCCACATTCAACTTTAGAAGCTTCAAGATGAAAGAACTGCAGACAAACCAATTCTGATCCTTGATACATTTAACAAATGCCTGTCCCTGAGCCTATTACATTCTCCTCTATTCTTGATTTCTCTACTGCCCATTTACAAATCATGTATCTATTTGGAAATTAATGAATCTACTTGTGGCCTCAGAGCTGCCACTGACGTAACCTTGATAAATCCTTCCACACAGATCCCTCAAACACTATTCTGCAAACTAAAGTACATTTTGTGGAGATCAAAATAACACAGAACCAAAAAAATATCATAGGAAGGTTATTTACAGGGGGAAACAATAACTTCATCAAGCAAATTTCATCATAAAACTGTCACAGACTACCAGTGAAAATCTTTCACTTCAACATTAGAAGGGACTATATGATAAGTTTCTAACTAAAACAATGTTTCACAAAGCCTATATATTTCAATTCTTATTTTTCTTTAGAGATTTTAAAAGAATCCTTGAGATTTAGCTTTAAAAGATTTAAGAATATTTACAGTACTCAGAATTTTTCCAAGATAAACCAACAAAGAAAAAGTAAGGAATCTGGCAATATCCTTAAATTCTATCAATATTTCTGATATTTTCTCTGAACATTGATGTCATTGCTGTAAGACAGCCAGTTTTGTTATCTTTGCCTTATATGATACTTATATAAGGAGTGAGTGATGACTTTGCCATGTTAGTGGTTATCAGTGCTAGAGTAATCCCATAAATTGCACAGAAAGGCTCATACACATCATCATTGCACTACCATATTTGGGGCTGTAAATGGTCCATGATACCTTGGTAACTTTGCAGCATATTACCAGACAGCACAGCTTTCAGCCACCAAATGGAACACAAGAAAAACAAGGTGACATTACAGTACATTAAAAATATTCTGGTCCTAGAGAAAAAATTAAAGAAAGCCCCACTAAGCAAATGTTTAAAAACATGAATTGCTAAAAATTCAAAGAGAAATTGCTTTTATATTAGCACAAGTTCTTTGGAATAATAAGTGATCTTCTTAGAGCCGCTGCTGTGGCACAAAAATTAAGTTGCCATTTGCACTCCAGAATCCATAAATCACAAGGCCAGATAGAGACCCAGTGGTTCCACCTCCATCCCATGCTAATGCACCTGAAAAGAACATCATTGGAAGCCCCAGGAATTAGAATCTAGACCACCCAAGTGGAAGGACTAAGTGGAGTTCCAGGATCCAAGCTTTACCCCAGTCATTGTAGCCTTCCGGAGAGCAGATCAGACTAAAAATTGCCTCTGTGTTTGTGTGTGTGTGTGTGTGTGTCTGCCTGTCCTCTTAAAATAAATAAATCTTGGAAGAAAAGGAAGGAAGGAAAGAAGAAAGAGCAGGAGGGTCGGTCTTACCAAGGTCTAGATTCTAAAATCTATGTAGGCGTATTTTTACAAATAGACAAAATGTGAGATCAAATCTGATAGTCACAAAGACACAGTCTTTAAGAATATTTCCAATATATTTAAATTTTAAAGCTATATAATCCTAAACATAAATTGTCTAATAGTAGCCATGATTATTTAGAAGTGGGAAATAAGTGTTGGTGTCAAAATAATACTCAAGTAGAATTCAATTAATTTTCTTTTGGCTGCTATAAAAGGCAGTAAAACGGGTACTTGGGGCCTAATCTCCCATAGCCTAGCCTCTTCAGATTGCAGCAGAAAATAAATAAGGGAAGAACTGGAGCAACTGGGCAGTCCCATCAACAAGCTATATGTATCATTACAGACTCTTTTGGGATACTCATTAGCTCATAAACCACAACATGGTATGACAGGATTGCCATCACTAAGTATTTTTCTATTACAATTATCCAGCAATGCTTTCCTGGATACTGCTTACAAGACGGCCTCCCAGGAACTGAGTGTTCTGAAGTGATCCCACACCCAACAGCAGGATGTGAAATAGGTGTTTAGGGCTCCAAGAAATGTGGAAGCTAAAACTGTTGCTTTCCAGGTCACATTTATTTCTCAAATGTGTTTTCAGCAGCTCTCCTTTTCCTTTTGCTCAGGCTTTTTAAGTTTGTAGGATACATAAATGAGGGACAATGCTCTTCCTATAGAGACATATTTGAACTACTGCAAAACTAATTGTAAGTCCTTGAACATCTACATTTTGGTAGTTTTAGGACATTCTTATTAGTGCTGCTCAGGGTAGTACTTAAACATTCATCATTGTAACTCTTTCTTTCACATTAACATATTCAATCTCTCAGAATTTGGAGCTATTTCACCTTCTTTAGTAACATACAAGCATTTGTTTGAGGAAGGACAAATATGCTCTATGTTCTCAGGCACCCCTGTTGGGAATCTCCATCTATCTAAGCTGTCTAGTGATAAGATCAGAGGAATCCCTGAATCAAGTATGGATCCAGGTGGACGTAACCTTAAATAACCTTAGGGCAATCTGTTTCAAGGTGGTTTTTACAAGCATCTTAATTTCTTACAAAGTCAGTTGCTTTTTTTTTTCTGTATCTGCCAACGAACAACAGTGCATATGACCTTGATGACTATAATAGTTCTGATGAGGAGTGTAAAGGGATCAATGTTAGCAAGACTAGAAAAATAATTGGCAAAACAGAACCTATTGAAGCTGAAGGAGGGAGAAGTGTCATTTCTGTCCGTGAGGGCAGTCACATTAAAACATAACGACTAATCCGTGGGCTCACAGAGGCCCACTAATCCTTGCAAACCCATAAGCTGCTTTGCAAATTTTATCATGAACTTGCAAAGCTTGTTCGCAAGGCTCTCAAAAAAAAAAAAAAATCTCAGACTCACTAGAATGTTTGGTTGGAGGACAATCCAGTAAGGTCATTCTCCAGCAGTGTTCATTAACCCATCTCCTGTCAGATACCCTTAAAGCATTTCTGACAGAGAAGATTCTTAGTTTCAAATTTCTCTGGGGAACATTTTGTAGTTCCCTGCAATTCCAAAGCACTTCAAAGCACAGGGATTTTTTTTTCTTGTTGTTCACTTACACTTGTAAAAGTCAATTTTTTTGAATTATGAAAGAAAGAAGCAATGGATTCAGAGAAAAAATATAATCATTAATGAAATAAAGCTAAACCACGTTATGTCTTAAATTTGTTTTAAATGTTTGATTATGCATCGATGTGATGGAATTTTATACACAGAGAGTATCAAGCTCTTTGCTATTTGGCCCTGCTGGATAGGGAAGTGGAGATAAGCCTATGTGAGAGGCACTGAAAAATAAAATGGGACTTGTGCGTGGTTGATGAGAAAGATGCACAGAGGTTTGCCTCATAAGCAGATCATTTGCATATCAGAAGTTCCACAACATTGTTAGGTTCCTGAGGCAGTTTAGAGGCTCCTCCCCACCCTGCATTTGGAGAATATTAGGTCGTTTACCATTCCATAGCTTAAGGTTCATGGGACAATTCCATCAAATCAATGGTCAACAGTATCTGAGGAGAGACAAAGATAGAGACAGACAGACAAAGAGAGAAAGAGAAGAAAAGGCAGGTTCCTGGCTCATAAAAACTCCATTCTGATTGCCAACTAGGCCTTCAGGTGACCGAGATGCTCAGCTGGTACATCAAGTATGTTCTCTTTATTGAACTTCACTGGCATGCTTGTTGGTATTTTTACATCACATCTGATTTTTTTTGCATGAAGACGATGACCTCCTCAACCCTGTCATAAGTGACAGTCACTGCTTATCTTCCCAGACTTCCCTACTACTAACCTACTTTCCTTTATTACTAAATTGGAAGCCAGCAGTACCAGTTGCCTTGACAGTCCCTGAAATCATATCTTTATTTTCTCAGTAACTAAAGCATTAGTTGCCAATTGCTTCTTAGGACATATCTTCTCTCCTGTGACACTATCCTGACTATACTGTAATCTGGAATAGAACCTACCTGTACACCACTATTACATTCAGATTTCGCCTTTAGTAGGTCCCACTATTTTTCAAATTAAAAAATAAATTATTTTCTCATGAAATAAAACTAGTTCCTTCATTGTTTTCCTAAATAATAGTGGAAAAATGGCATATGACTTTCATACATTTCCGTTGTGGATATTTTACTGGAAATGGATGGATCAAAGATCCCTTCATACAAGAAAAAAACTTTAAGATACGAGAGCAGAAACAGCAAGCGAGATAGCCAAGTTGAATGAAGAAAATACATCTGACAGAGCAGAATGGGATCTCAAAAAGAACTGACATCCCAGCCTACTTTGGACTGGAGTTTAAATAAACAAACATGGCTCACCATTCTCCTTTCCCCCTTTCTCTTAGGAATATTAGTGGGTAGAAAAATTCTAGGCATGGACTTCATAAAATTTCTTCCAGAATTTTACTGGCATACTATTGCTGAATCTAATATTCCCCGAGGTACAGGATAGGGAAGATTCTACTAATCTTTTTCCTAGGATCACCCACCTAACAAAATGATGAATTTTCATGACAGATTATGCTCTGCTTCCAAATATGCTTGCATTGTTTTCCCTCTATCAGTTGTATACATTTTTAATTTTTGTTCTGTTCCTCTCATATGTAAGGCTCATGTCTACCTTTCCACCTGACAGAGATTTAGAGCGACTGTGTTCTGATCGATGTGCCATAAAGTTTCTTTCCGGTGTTTTCAACATCATTCAAGTTTCTTTGGTATACCTAGCATCAGTGCTTATACCATAAAAAAAATAATAATAAAAATGCTTTTATTTCCTCTCTGATAGTAAAAGCAGATGGTAAACATATAGGAAGTGTTAATAAAATTAAGTGAAGAAAAAATTTCATGAACAAACCTATAATAATCAATCATGACATGACACATAAAACACAGGGAAAATGTTTTACTATATATTTCATGTCAATAATGTAAAATTTATAGAAAGATTTATTCATTGCCTCCTAAAAATTCTGAGTAATATGATTCATCTATGATGAATATAAAAATATCACATCTAATCATATGCAAATGCATATGAATATTACATTATTTCGTCCAATATCAAGCCTGTGTAAGTGTTAAGATTATACCAAAATTTCAGCCCCAAGGATCAGTTTCAAAATGTCATTTATAAAATGGTCTTTTAATTGGATGTCGAGTTCATAGCTCATATTCCTTAGAAGAAAAAGAATGACTTAAAAATTTCCACTAGTTAATATAGTCACAGATCTTCAATGCAAACATTTAATAAATAATATCTGATATTTCACACATTCGTAATTTTTTAGTTTCTTTAACTAAAATGAGTCAGTCTTCCTCTAACATTTATCTAAGGAAACAACCAATCCAGAGAAAAAGCAGATTTATAGATAAGGACACAGGAACTTGAAGATAGCTGCTGTAACTTCCGTGAGTCTTTCTTACATGTAAGTTAATGGATACCTCTGAGTCTGCCCTATCCATTTGCAGATAAACCAAGTTCACTTTTGAATGACACTGCATTCCACATGCCTTCCAACAGGGTTGTATCATTTGTTTCATTGAAGCAAATGTCATAATCATACAATGAGTGTACAGGTAAACGTTTTTTCTAATATTAGTTTTCCTGACAAACTTGTTATTCACGTGAAGGTTACTTTGCTCAGTATAGAATTCCAGGCTGACACAAATCTTTTCAATACTTTTCATACCTTCTACCAGTTTATTTTTTAATATTTTCTACAGTATCTGACAACAAATCTACTATCTAATATAATTCTTTTTTAAAAGATTTATTTAACTATTTGTTTTTACTGCAAAGGCAGATATATAGAGACAAGATACAGAAAGATGTTCTGTCCGCTGGTTCACTCCACAAGTGGTTACAATAGCAGAAGCTAAGTCCACCTAAAGCCAAGAGCCAGGAGCTTCCCTCCGGGTTTCCCACATGGGTTCCAGGTCCCTAGTCTTTGGACCATTTGCTACTGCTTCTCCATGGCACAACGAGGGAGCTGCATGGGAAGTAGAGCAGCTGGGACACCAACCAGCACCCATTTGGGATCCTGGAAGATAGGATACAAGGTGAGGATTTGGCCACTAAGCTATTGTGCCAGATGCAATATAATTCTCATATAAATATATATAATTCGTACAGTATATAATTATATATAATATTCTTTATAGATAAGTAATGCTCTGCTTTCTCCTCTAGATTTATCTTGTTATTTTACATTTTCTGAAGCTGAATATCACTTACATAGATGTATATTTGTTGGTGTTTATACTATTGTTATTCTTTGATATTTCTGATTTTTGATTTGGTGGGTTTTTTTTTTTTTTACTAATTTTATAACATTTTGTCATTATTTCATCTGATGCTTTTTCTGCTCCATTCTCACTCTTCTTGTTTTGATATTCCAATTATATCTGGTTTTCACCTTTGGAAATTGTTCCCGAGTTCATGGCTATTCTGTTGTGACCTTTTCCGAATTATTTATCTCTGTTGGAGTTCAGCTGTAATACGCTTCTATCTTTAACCTAATTCTTTCCTCAGTTGTGATCACTCTACACTTACATCATAAAGGGAATCGTTCATTTGTGTTACAATGCTATTCTTTATTTCTGTTTGCCAAATACTGACCTAAATCTCATCTCTAATATGGCAGAATTACTGACCAACATCTCTAATATGGCAGAATCTGAATCTTTGTAAAATCTGTATCTCATAATCATACTCCATGTATTTTGCCAATTCTTTAATGTACTTGGCAAATTCTGCTCATCTATTCTGATGAAATAAGATTATAAGCAGGCTTGCTCATTTTAAGATTCTTCTTTTAAACTTCAATTAACATGTATTGTGCAGGCATTTTCATAACTATAATACAATACTTTGAGACATATACATAAATAAACAGGTCATACTGGATAATTAGCCTTTCCATTTTTTGTTTCTCAATTGCATTTGGTAAGTTCCAGCTGCCATTGTCCAGTCTTACATTCGGTATGCAATAGAGTGATCTGCAGCTCCTCAACTGTGCCGCAGAACCCCAGGTCCCATTATTCCATTCAACTCTGTTTTGGTGTCACTTACCTAATACACACAACATAAGAGAGAAATACACTATTTGCCTTTCTGTTTCTGGCTTATTTCATTAAACACAATAATTTCTCTCCTTACATATATTTTCTGCAGATGACATGATTTCATTGATTTAATGCCTCAATAATATTACAATGTCCATGGAATCAGATATTTTTCCATTCCTGTGTTGTTGGATATCAGGGTACATTCCATAGCCTGACTATTGCGACTAGCGCTACAATAAACAGGCAAGGGCAAGTATTTCTTTAACATGATGATTTCATTGCCTTTGGATATATAGAAGAGAAACAGTGAGTTCATATGGGTTCCCTGAAGACCCTCTGTGCTGTTCTCCATAGTGCCGATGCTAATTCGCACTCCTACCAACACTGTATGAGAATACTATTTTTCCACAACCTCACAAGCATTTCTTAATTTATCTTTTTATTGATAGCCATTTTTAACCACAGTGGCTTGATTTAACTCGATGGCTAAAGTCACTGAGCACTTCTGACAAATATCTGCTCAGATCCTTTGGCAATTTCTCATCTTGATTGCTTTCTTGTTGCTGAGGTTTTTCTTCTTTTATCTTCACCTTAAACAAATGATTAATCATAGGAAGCCTTCCACTGTATTCCCCCCGTGTATCAATGGTACTCAGAAACAAGTGTGTTATGCCATAGTCCTTCTACTGATGTCTTCTCTTATACTTCTCTATAATTTGTTGTACACATACTATATAGCACAAGAACATTCTCCTCCACTAGCCAACTTCTGTAGCTCTCAATAAGTGACTGAATTTTATTGCCCTATTGTATCTTGACAATATAATCAATTCTATCTACTGGCAGGCAGGTAATTTAGTTCCCAAAGCCCCTTAATTGTCTTTTGCCTTGTGTCACCCCTTGGTGTCAGTTGTGCTGTGTTGAGTTTCTTGGAAATAAGAATCAAATATCTGAATTGAGTCATGCAAGTTGAACCATGGAAAGATTTTAATTGTGATACAAGAACAACAAAAGCCTCAGCAAGTCCCATGTAGAACTCTGGAGCTGGGCTGAATCATCTTCAGGAACACCCAACACTGAATGGAAATGGTTAACTGTGCATCCTCACTAACCAACTAAATACGGACGTGGCCTATCCTAACAGGTAGGCTCTAGTCTTGGGTTAGACAGCCCTCTTCAGCCATTACAGATCTTGGGAAGACTAATGACTATTAGCCAACAACACTTTTAGCAACTTACAGATAGGAGGTCTTGATCCTGAGAAGGCAGGTTGGGTATTTTAGAGTGGAACTGTCTAGACAGCAAAACACACTGTCCTCTGTAGAGAGTGTAATGGCAGTAAAATCCTAGAAGTGCAACATAATTGGAATTATCAGATAATTAGAATACGAGGCCAAAAATAACACAAACAGTTAGATGCTCTAGGATTAGATTCATTGGAAATGAAGGCAGCTCTGCATGAAATACAACATACGCATCAATGCTAGGAATGGAAAATGATACAAGCCCTTTGAAAATAAGTTTGGTAGTTTCTTCGACAAGGAAACCTACACTTATTACGTGACACAACAGTTGCATGTGTCTCAAAGAAATGAAAGTTTATGTTCACACTAAAGAACAAGTGTAAGAATATACCTAACAACATTATTAATAATAGTAAAAACTATCAGACATTCACATTAAGGAACATTGCTTAGCAGTAAAAATAGATAAATAAAAAGAATGAACTATAGCTACACATAAAAATCTGTTTGGATCTTTATGTTGAATTTTAAAAGCCTATCTCAAAGCCTACATAAGTGAATAGCTCCACTCACACTTTTTTTGTGTGTGTGGCTTTTGTAAATCTCAAGGTGCAGTCCCAAAAGTAGTGTTTTTTTTTTTCATTTATTTATTTTAATTGAATTTTTTTTCTTTTAGATTTAGGTAAAGGAGCATATTTCATGTATTCATTCATATAATTGTAAGAGCATAATGATATTCCCCCCGAACACACACCAAACGCTCCTTCCCTTCCCTTCAGTTTTTAGTTTTCTTTTAAATTTTCTATTTACATACTTTCAATTTCCTTTACAATCACAACCTCAAATCTCCACTAAAGAATTACATAGAACAATCACTATTCCTCAAGGGTATAGCGAAGGGCTACATATAGTCACATCTCTAAGCATCTCAAAATGTTTTCCTGAAGCATTCTTGAAGTTTAAAATAAAAAATGTAAATGGTACATAGATTAGCAGTTGCTGAGTGTTGAAAAGGAGAACAGGGGAGAATGAGCTAAATTATAAAGCCATGGTGTGATTGACTCTTGGGAAGTAACAGTGCTGTAATTTGAGCATGCTAGCACAAATATAAGCACACATGAGGGCATACAGAACTTGGGAGCTATGAATTGGGTGAATGGATTATTGGTGTATTTTTCTGGCTGAAATGTACCATAAAATAACTTGTTACCATTAGAAAGACTGGCTGGAGAGTAAATATAAATTGTATTGTGCTTTTATGTCTTTTTTTTTAACTACATTTATTCATCTTGAAAGGCAAGGAGCCAACACATACACAAAAGGAAATTGATTTCCATCCAGTCTTCTTCCTCCAATCTCCACAACAACCACATATGAACCAGGCAGAATTTAAGGGACAGGAACTCCTGATCAGCCACATGAGTATCCGGGAATCACGCACCTGACCTCTCCACTACCACCTCCCTGGCTGAATCACAGGAGAACCGGATTGGAGGTAGAATATGTCCCACTCTAGCAGACAAGCTAATGCAGCATATGAATCACAATGAACCACATCTCCTTCTGTACTATTTCTTAAGCTGCATGGGAACTCAGCTATCTTCAAACATAACTATTTTGGAAAAAATCTTTTTGTAATACTACAGAAAATATACAAATAGGACTTTCCTTTTTAAAGTTGCAGTTTGGAAGAACTCAGGGGTGTTTTTTCAGTGGTATTTGCCATCAGGTCAGGCACGTCAGACACGTTGGCTGTGACTCCCATAGCCCATATCAGAGGACCTCACTTCAAGCTGAGGCTCTGCATCCAATTCAGACTTCCTATTGATGTGCACCTAACTAACGTACTTGAGTACTCACCATGCATGTCAGACAGCCAATCTACTGGCTTTAATCTGGTCCAGTTCCATATGTGGCAGGTGGTTTAGGAGTGAGCCACTGGATAGAAAATTCCCATCTCCCTCTTGTTCTCTCATGCACTCTCACTGACTTTCAAATAAATGAAAACTTAAGTAGAAATTAATTTCCATCAGAAACAGATATTGTAACATCTTCCCAAAGAGGTAGGTGACCTTGTGCAAGATTTAATTGAATCTGAACATCAGAATGAATTAGTCATTTTAATAATTCAATCCATTCTGCAAAAGGAACATCCTTATTTAAAACAAAATGGAATTATTCCTATGTTTGCAAGGTTAAGAATTATATGTTCAGCAGCAAACTACAAAAGGAATATTTTAATTCGCTATGAGGGAGACCATTTTAAGTTATTACTGCTCAATAATAGAATAAGCTGCCTCAGAAAATAGTAGGTTTTCCGTTCTCAGAGGGATTAAAGCAGAAAGGGTAAGAATATCAGAGAAGAATGAAAACTCCAGTAATAACCTCCTAAATTCCTTTAACACTTAAAAGGTGTCAGGAACTCTTTAGAGTACCACATGCTTAGGCCTAGGAATTAAGTAAGCCATGCCAAGTGCAGAGCAGGTGTGAGGCTTCTTCTCCATTCAAGCTTTGGCATGCTTTCCTCACAGGGCTCCCCTTGGCAACCTTAGTTGGATGCATGGGAACTCACAAGCTTTGAGCTGGCAGACTGCCTGGTAAAGGTGCTGATGAATGTCTGAAAGACCTACACTTTGGTAATTAGGCTGGGCTGTCAGGGAACATTTGAAGATAACCCGAAGGTAAGAGGAAGTTCCTTCATCTGCAAACCACCTGTTTAGAACCATTAGAGTAAAATAATAACAATAATAATAATGGTAAGTCTGTTAATTATGTTACTGCAACTGTGAATTTTTCCTTCTGTCTTTCCATCCTTTTTTTTTTTTTTAACAAAAGCTTCAGATCTTTGTAATTGTATAGTGGAAGAAACTTAGTAAAACCAACATTTGGGAGTAACTAGCTCACTTGCTCATTTAAGAGTGTATCGAGTTACCTGGTCCCTATTATTTATCTGAAATTTTGTGTTCCTTCAGCTCCTGCCATTCAGTTTTGCCTCTTTCAGAACTGTTGCATGCTGGCACGTAACAAAATGTCTATAAACAGTGTATACTCTTTTCCATGATTTCTAATGTGTTATGATAATTAAAACAGCGACTTTATTTTAAGCAGGTAGAAAATAATTTTGCCCAAATTCCACTTGGTAGCAAAATATGTAGTACTCAGGGATATAAACAACCTCTTTTTGCTTTCATGCAACTTTTTCTTTCTCAAAGTAAATCAACTAGGTTGCTATGATTCTGAGTGTTGGATGAATTTTTTCCTAAAATATATAGAAAGAATGATTTGAATTTGTCATCTCTTAAATTTAGACTGATAGCCAGAATAATTTTATAATAATTATACAAGTTACCTGAATATAAGACATAGGCTGCTTAATGTATTCATGCTTGCAAACAGACTATAAAAAGCAGTAGCCTAAATAATGGTATGTCTGCTATTCTCAAACACTTCCATATTAAAAGATATGAAAGCAAAAGTGACTGAGATTACTCAAATGATTATGTCAATGTACTTCTGTAGTAGAATCACATAGAATGTCCATTACAATTTGAACGTGTAGAACATATCCTAACCTAATAAATCAAAATGGCAGGTCCGACAGCCTTGACACAGGAGAAAATGACAAATGAAGATTGCGTCTCAGATACATGCCCCTGCTGATTCTTTTGTTTCCAAACTCCATCTGCTAAACTCGTTTCTCTAGCTTTATCCAGAGTATTTGGAATCAGTTTTGCTATCAAAAGCACAACAATAATAATTGTAAAATATATTGAAAACCTCAGTGAGCATAAGGCCTTGGTCATTCATTCGAAGGAGACTCTAACTTGTGAACTGGATGGCTTAGCTCTCTTAAGGGCTTTAATCCCTGCTCAGAAGAGGCAAAATGTAGGAAGTATTTCTTTAGTCAGAATCACTTGACTAATTACGGAAATTTTAGGTTATGTTCCTCATTCTGGTGCAGAAAAGACCCAGTGTTTTAGAACAGAGCTAACTGCCACTTCGAAAACAAATACTTTGGAGCCAAGGCCAGTGCTTTGGCAGTCGGTTAAGCCTCAGCCTGCAGCACCAACATCTGGTATGGACACCAGTTCAGGTCTTGAATGTTCCACTTCTGATTCAGGGCCCAGCAAATGTTCCTGGACAACAGAGGAGTAGGGCCCAAGTTCTTGGCGCTTGCATCCATATGAAAGACCCAAAAGAAGTTTCTGGCTAGAGAATCAAGATGACAGAATAGAGTAAGGGCATGTTGAAACAGATGGAGAAAAAATATTCAGAGTAAAGCAGAGAAGGCTCATTCCAGGAAATAGGAGAGAACAGACTGAAGACAGAGGGGGGACCCAGACTGATGGATATGGAAAAGCAGTGGAAACAACAGTGTCGTGTTGCAGTAACAGATATCCAGAGGCATTCAGCCAGCAGCGATCTGAACGGCATAGGCAACCACAACTCCACCGGCAACCAGGTGGGAAAGGGAGTTTACCAGGAGCTCAGGAGTTGAACCAGGACAAATAAATGTCCACCCTGAAGGTTTATTTGATTTTACCAGGAGCAGAGACAGAGCACTAGATCCCAAACAGGATCTGGTGCAGGAAGAATGTGGATTCACAGCCCAGACATCCAACAAACCAAAATTGGGTGCCATTTTGGGTAGGCAGGTGAAGGTTATGAGACAGGACTACACATGCACTAAGCTGGTAGTGAACTCATTTCTGGTACAGTGAATTTTAATGACATAGCATCCAAAATAGGTCTGGGTTGCCCACAGAATTAATGGCCACTAGATCAAGAATATCACCAGTGGCACATCAGGGCACTATATTATACCGTGTGGCAAAAGTTTTGGGACTGTAGGGACACAATGAGATGCACATACATTGAGCTGCAAGCAAACTCCTCGAGCTCACTGCATTGCACTGGTAACCACTTGATGGAGGGAGAGGGACAAGCAACTACAAAGAAAGAACCGAGTACCAAATGCAAACAGTAAAATCGAATTGTAGACCTGTGGGTGACACGGCTTAGAAATCTGCCTTAAGGAAAAGAATATGCTAACCAGAAATACAATGACCAAAAGCAAAAGAGACAGAGGCACACTGAATATTACTGACTACTCCCCTGCAAATAAGCAAAAGCCTTTGCCAAAATCAGAGTTAACTGAGGAATACATCGAGAAAATGGGGGATACAGAAATCAGAAAATTCATTATATAGTTCCTTATCAACAATAAGAAGCACATACAAGAGGTCATGGAATTTAAGCAGTATGTCACAAAGGAAATAGTATCACTAAAACAAAACCAGTTTGAACTATTGGGAAAGAAGGATGCAATACAATAGAATAAATTTATACTTCAGTGGAAAATCTCCATAATATAATGAGTGAGTCTGAAGATAGAATCTTAGAATTGGAAGACATTTCTTGTCACAATGGGGAAACAATCAAAAAGCTGGAAGCAGCTAATAAAGTATTCAAGAATTAAGAGACACTATTAAAAGACCAAATATAAGACTAATGGTTGTTACAGAAGGCACAGAAAGAGGAGCTAAGCTTTAAAATACGTTTAGTGAAATAATAAAGGAAATTTTCTCTAATATGGACAAAGAATTTGGAAATACAACACAAGAGGAGCATAGAACTCCCAACAGGGTTGAACAAGAGTGATCTTCACCACAACCATGATAATCAAGCTCTCTTCAATTAAACATAAGAAAAAAATCCTTAAATCATTAAAAAAATAAATTGACATATGGAGGTATCGTAATCAGACTCACACTGAACTCTCAGGAAACTCTACAGGCTAGAAGGGAATGGAGTGACATATCCCAGGTTCTAAAAGCAAAAAAAAAAAAAAAAAAAAAAAAAAAAAAGAAAGAAAATTCTTCCACAGTAAAGAAAAGCTCAAAGCATACGCCTCTTCCAGCACTGCCCTGCATGTGAAACTTAAAGATGTTCTCTTGACAGACAAAAGGAATAGTACCCACCAAAATCAAAGGCAAATGTGAAGATCATCCTTATAAAATAACAGATTACTAAATCAGTTTAAAAACATTGTTAAAATGACAGGAACAAATCATCTCCTATTTATATTAACCCTGAATTGCTTCAACTCATCAATCAATATCATAGATTAGTAGACTAGATTTGAAAAACAAACCCATCTGTTTGTTGTCTACAGTAGACACATCTCCCCAACAAAGATCAGTGGAAATTATATCCCATGGATTGTGATGCTTGTATTTTTAGTTTCATTTCCTCAACGCAGTTTCTTTTTCACATATTAAGTTTTTCAATGACTCATAGGCCATACATTGCCATCTTTGTCTGCAAGAAGGTTCATTTTTTCAAGGACATATTACTAAATTCAGTAGCATGCTGTTTAACTTCATGGCATTGTGAATTTTTTTCCTCCTGTAATTTTGTTTTGTGGTTTTTCACTTAAGGAGTTCGATAGTAACTGTGTATTGGAGACTATCATATCCAGTAGCACACTATTTAACTTCATGGTGTTGCAAAATTTGTTTTTCTTCCTGTTTTTGATTTTATTTTGTGGCTTTTTTTAAGGGTATGTATAGTCACTGTGTAATGACGACTATCATATCCAGATGTGAGGAAAGAATGCAATATGCATCTCTACTTTCAGATCAAAGATGGGCTCCCAATAAACTATTGAATATATCTTCACAATGACATGCTGTACTCTGCCATTGTCAATGCCCACAATGATAAAGAATTTCAGTGTAAAAATTAATCAAAGAAAGAAGTTTCTGGCTCCTGGTGTTGGCCTGATCCAACCCTGACCACTGAGCACATTTGGTGAATGACCCAGTGAATGGATAACCTCTCTCTTCTCTCTTCCTATCAAATGAAAGGCTGAAAAATCTGAAAATTCTTCCCAACATAATATGTGATCATAAATAACTCATTTAGCAACATGTTACCTATGTTTCCAGATGTTACTTCCCAGTGGAGTTGGTGTGCATGGGGTTATAGGGACAGATGAAATAAAACACCTTTCACTCTTCATATTCGAGGCATGGAGCAGCTGTCCAAATTAACGTGAAATTTATCGGTTTAGGAGCTGATATAAATTACCTTGAGGGAAAGGAGAAATGTGAATGGAAACTGAAATTAATTCCTACAATGCACTCATGCAATGACTATCCGCATCTACATGATTATCATTTTCTAGCATTTGGATGTGCTTTTCTAAGGAAAGGAGGAAATTTGCACTTGTATATCATATTTTATATTACCAATAATACAGCATGAATGTCACCTGGTTTTAAAAATATCAACTATTTTAAATGTAATAAAATTAGAACTAATTCTCTATGTGAATAAAATGGTGAGAAGGTAAATTTTTCTAAATGTTGCATATAGTTGACTTTATTGGAGGATACACTTTAGTTTTTTAAAATAAAACTGATTGTGTTATTATAACTCTGTAGGAGTGTTAGAGAGTAACTCTTTCATTTACGATAGGTGCATACGCAATTACTTAGGCATTTGCTCCTCCAAGTATGCTGTGTGAACTGCAATATCCGCCTCTTCTGGGAGTTTGCTAGAAATGTGAAATCTCAGGTCTACCCCAAACTTGCTGAATCAGAATCTACATTTTAATAAAATCTCACATGTTTAACTGAACATTAATATTTTAAAAGCACTTACTTAAGCATTTAAGCAAACTACCTCTTTTTAATTGGTCTAAAAATACTTTTTACATCAGTTTTTTTTTTTTTTTGCTAGTGCCCTAAACAAATGAATAACTTATCATTACACAACATGAAATGATTAGGGCTGGAGGGATGTTCAAAAACATCTGAACAGGCCCAGCCTGGTAGCCTAGCAGCTAGAGTCCTCGACTTCATGCACCAGGAGGATCCCATTTGGGTTCTGGTTCTAATCCTGGTGACCCCTCTTGCCATCCACCTTCCCTATTTGTGGCTGGGAAAGCAGTCAAGGATGGCCCAAAGCCTTGGGATCCTGCACCCTCATGGGAGACCTGGAAGAAGCTCCTGGCTGCTGGCTTCGGATTGACTGGGCTCTGGCCATTGCAACCACTTGGAGGAGTAAACTATTGGAAGGAAGATTTTCCTCTCTGTCTCTCCTCTTCTCAGTATATCTGACTTCCCAATAAAATAAATCTTAGGGGAAAAAAAATCTTATTCAACTTGCTTGTGTATTAGGAAACTAAGGGCTGAAATGAAGGAATACCAAGCCCAAAGTCTTCCACCATTGAATTACCAAGCTAAAACTTTGCATGCTCAGATGTTTTCCTTTCCAATTCAGCTGTGGAAAACAAGACTCATTTCAAAGTAGTAAAACAAGTTTCACTAATTTTTCAAAAGCTTCCTACCATAAGGAGAATAAAATTTTCTCACTTTTGTCTCACAAAAATATGTACGATCATTTGCTTTCCTCATTTGTACAATTGAAGCAAGCTGTCATGTGCACCTAGGAATAAAGTTCTACTTTAAATTACTTTTGCACTAGAATATCCCTTTTGCCAGTTCTGCTTCTGAAGGGCAGTACTCTTTACCAATCATTTTTAATATGTTCATTTATCTGGAATGACAGGGGAGCTCACAAATCATACAAATGGGTTGCCGGGACAGAGGAAGGAAGGTCTTTTCAAGATAAGAGGGCACCGGGGAGTGTGGCCTTTGGTTTTCACTTCCAATAGTGGCAATGTTGCCGAGTCGCCGTAAATTCACAACACTGCAAAACCTCACTGTACAGGGTTTGGAGAGAGTAACTTTGCAACAGTCAGAGGATCACATCCTAGGCTGGTTAGAGTTCTACCACGGCTGTGGCAATGATGATTTCACAAATTGTCGTACACGCAATATGTGCAACAGAAATTTCAAGAAGAATAAAGAGCTTAGAAGGATAGAAATTACGGATACAAACACTGTTGAAACTTTTTACATTCATTACCTCTGGAATGAAAAGATAAATTTGTGGTTTTTAAGCCACAAACTCTGTAATAATTTATTTTAACAGTTTTGGGAAACTAACACAGATAGTTAACACAAGGTAAGCATAAGGAAATTGCCAAAAAAAATAGGCAAATCAATGATAAATGTTTACACACCCATAGTTTATATAACTCAGCAAGCTGTGTCTTGCACTAACACCACCTATCACGTAGATAGAATTTCAAATGTGACTAGTTCTCATAGAAATACATGATAGATTTTAAGAACCTACTACGGAAAAACAATTTGGCAGAGAATTAAAAAAAAATCATTTTAATGTGGTGACACTCAGGGGAGATAGGTTACATAAAATATATCACTGGGTTAGCCCATCAGGATTCACCCACCACATGTTGGGATATCTGGGATCAATTCCTACCGATGCCTTGCTGTTGCAGAATTCGGGGAACGGCACTGATAATCCCAGGGTTTAGGTACCTGTAAGCATGAAGGGGAGGATTGTGCTCTCACTCCTGGTGTGGACTCCACACCATCCTGCTCTTTTGAGAGCATTTGAAGAGAGAACTAGCATATGGAAGCTATACCAACCCTACTTCAAACAAAAGAGCAAAAATTCAAACTATCATTGAATATGGTTTCACAAATTTTTTACTTTTCTAATGACTTCTATGTGCCAGCATTATTGCTGCATAGTGCACTGCTGACAAGAACACTTCCCCCGCAGCTGCATCATTCACCCATCTCCACACATCTGCAAATACGTTCAACTCAGAACCAATCTCATATGCGTTATTGTGAAAACTTACCAAGTGCTATTAAACAACTGAGCTTGTATAAAATATTTAAACATGCCCTTGCTCATGGATACATGCATATTAAAATCATCAAAATAACCTGGTTTTCTTTTTAAGGTTTATTTATTTTTATTGGACAGTCAGACACACAGAAAAGGAGAGGCAGACAGGAAGATCTTCCCACCCGTGGGTCACTCCCCAAGTGAGCACAACCGCTGGTGCTGCGCAGAGCAAGGAGCCAGGAGCCAGGAACTTCCTCCAGGTCTCCCACATGAGTGCAGGGTCCCAAGGCTGTGGACTGTTCTTGACTGCTTTCCCAGGCCATAGCAGGGAGCTGGATGGGAAGTGGAGCTGCCGAGATCAGAACCATCACCCATATCGGATCCTCCTGGCGTTCAAGGTGAGGACTTTAGCTACTAGGTCACTGTGCTGGGCCCAATAACCTGCTTTTCTAGAAAACCCCTGTCAGCGTTAATTTTGAAGTTTAATATCATAAAGAATTTGTTGTAAAGCATGAAGTTTAAACATCTTCTCATTTATCTGGGTATGAAATCAATACTTTGCATTGATCTAAGAGTGCACTCTTTAGCATATGTGGGGAAAAAAAAGATACTATCACAAATCAGGTAAATCAGTCTGTTGCCCGATTATCTGTACTATTAGCAGAAATATTAACAAGCCGTTCAAAACCAAACTTTAGAAGCTAAATCAATTGGAATATTTCATTTTTTAAGGATTTATTTATTTTTGTTGGAAAGAAAAATTAACAGAGAGCGAAGGAAAGACATAGAAATATTTTCTGTTCATTGATTCAATCCCCAAATGACTATAGCGGCAGGAGCCAGGCTGGTCTGAAGAAAGCAGCAAAAAGCTTGTTACAGATCTGCCTTATTGGTACAGGAAACAAAAACCCTGAACCAAACTCTGGAGCTTCCCCAGGCCATAAGCAGGGGGCTGGGTCAGTAGGAGAGCAGCAGGGATGCAAATTATCACCCTTCTGAGATGCCAGCTGTTGCAGAAGGATTAACCCATTACACAACTGAGCTGAGAGCTTGAATAATTCTTGGAATCTATTTCATTGTTACCTAAAGCTAGTTTTGCTACCTGTTTACTCTGATTTAGTAATTTCAAGTAAAATGGTACCCACAAATCACCATATTTTAGGAAAAATATTGTAAAGCCACCAAATGCTTCATGTGAACCATAGAAATAAACGAAGCAGCATCAGCGATAAAATAACAAATTGTGGTTTCAATCAAACCATAGTTATAACCTTGAATAAATGAGAGGTAGGTATCAAAGTCATTTCCGTAACAGCCTATTAATCTATTAAATTTATTTCTTCGTGAAAATTTAAAGGCATATTATTATTTACACAATATATGGGAATTCATTCCAAGGGCTATGCTTGTCTCCTCTCTGCATTGAAAGTGTAATTATGCTTAAAGGATATAACTTGAAAATCAATGTTCAAGTTTTCATTTTTACAATTAGACTAAAAAAAAAACTATCTTTTGTTCCCAAAATGAGCCTAAAAAACATAATTGTGGGCCCGGCACAATAGTCTAGCAGCTGAAGTCCTCGCCTTGAGAGCGCCAAGATTCCATAGGAGCGCCGGTTCTAATCCTGGCAGCCCCCACTTCCCTTCCAGCTCTCTGCTAGTGGCCTGGGAATGTGGTCTAGGACTGCTCAAAGCTTTGGGACACTGCACCCATGTGGGAGACCTGAAAAAGGTTCCTGGCTCCTGGCTTTGGATTGGCTCAGCTCCAACCATTGTGGCCGCTTGGGGAGCGAACCAAGGGAGGGAAGATCTTCGTCTCTATCTCTCCTCTCAGCCTTTCCAATAAAAATAAATAAGTCTTTAAAAAAACGTAATTACAGTGTATTTAAGGGGACTGCCTTAAGTGAAATTGTTATAAAATTGTGTCCTGTGGAACAATTAAAAGAAGAAAATCACTTTTGTGATTATTAGAGGTCTCAAGAATTTTTGGTTACTTCATCAAAATCAGCCGTAATTCATTGTAGAGGGATATCATGACCCTAGAAGGTCAGTGATCACAGGATCAAAACTGTGGAGAAGCAGAAAATAATGACTGTTTTACACCAAATCCAGCAAATAAAAACTTGTATTGAAAAAGTACTGATAAAGTGAAGTAGATTCACGTACTAAGGACAGAGGGCTGATGGGTGAATTCAAAGTTGTGATGGTTTTGTAAGGGGATGGTGGGAAACGAAGTTGAAAAAAAGAGTTTAATAAAAGTGTAGTCAAAGAAATAGAGTGTGTCACTGAAGTAAAAAAAAAACCACAATTCTGGTCAAATAAAAGTATAATGACAAGTCTGGTATACAAAGGCGTTAAAATTATTCTCCATGGAGCTTTACATCATTTGGTCCAAGGCTCTATTGCCTAAGAAAAATCTAAAGTGCAACCACTTTTATGAAATCTCAATAACAGGCTTTCATCAGTTCAAAGACATCCTGTAATATTAAATTGGAATTGGAAATACCAATTTGAAAGTTATTATGTTTTACTCTATACTTTGTCTAATCCACCAGAAGAATTAAGGCAGAGAAGCCAACAGCAATGGGTATATCAAGCAGATTTCAATTTCCATATAATGCAACCAACAAGTCTTTTTTTTTTTTAAGATTTATTTTTATTATTTTTTATTGGAAAGGCGGATATACAGAGAGGAGAGACAGAAAGGAAGATCTTCCATCCGATGATTCACTCCCCAAGTGGGCACAACGGCCGATGCTTTGCCTATCCAAAGCCAGGAGCCTCTTCCGGGTCTCCCACGCGGGTGCAGGGTCCCAAAGCTTTGGGCCATCCTTGACTGCTTTCCCAGGCCACAGGCAGGGAGCTGGAAGGGAAGTGGGGCTGCCGGGATTAGAACCGGCGCCCATATGGGTTACCAGGGCGTGCAAGGCGAGGACTTAACCACTTGCGCCATGGCGCCAGGCCCAACCAACAAGTCTTAAAGATCTTATATCTGATCATACAATATTCCAGTGACTTAGAGACATCTTAGTTCTTCCAGATGAAAGGGAAAGTGTCCACTAGTTGCAGTGTTTCAAATGGATCCTGAAAGCAATGTAAAATGGTTGCTTTTGAGAAGATTTTGAAAAAAAAAAAAAAATCAAAGACCATGAAATTGCTGTTGCTAGCTGTAAAAAAAAATTCACAAATGTGAGGATGAATAAGGTACATTAAAAGAAACTCATGTGCTATCACAAAACATTACTCTGAAGAACTGGTGAGATGGTATATTCACCTTGTGTGTAGAGCAAAAAATAAACTCTTTGGCACTTGATGAGCAACATTTTTTTACATACGAATGCTAGTGGATATATATTATACAAAAGTTAACAATATCAAAGTTCAAAATTTTGCAATTATGCTAAAGTAATTGACTTGGACACGATTACAAGTTTCTGAAACCATTATGAGAGAAAATATATCAGACAAAGAACATTCTGTAATGCTACAAAACATCAGCCATCTACTCACAAATAATTTTTAAATCATGTATGTATTCTATCTATGAAATGGACTGATCAAATATACCACCACTATTAGTCTTCTCACATTTTGAACTGAAATGGTATTGGTGTGTTAGACTAAACTTTTAGAGTACTTAACATAAAAGGGTTACAAAAACTATGATGACACGTTTTTTAAAAGACAAATGTGAAATACAAAGTATTCAACAACAACAACAACAAAGAATAATCTTGGTAATGTCATGGTGAAAATGTGAAGTAACTCTTAGATGACTAGATGACGGAGATCCATATTGTAGGGGTATTCTATGGTGCAGCACGTTAAGCAGCCGCCTGCCATGCTGGCATCCACAGGAGAGCCAGCTCAAGCTGTGACTGCTCCCGTCTACCCTCCCTACAAGGCCTCGAAAAGCAGCGAAAGGTGGTCTGAATGCTTGGGAAATTAGCACATGGAAATTATTTTCTTTCAAACCGATTTTGCCTTTCTCCTTGTAAATCTGTCTTTAAACTACGTATATCTTTTTTTAAAAAAGGAAAGAGCATACATAAATGACCAAATATGATATTTGAACTCTGACTATAATCACATTGAAGAAATAAAAGGAAATACAATATGTATCAGGAAAATTTTGAACAAAAAAAAGAACTTTAGAAACGTTTCTCAGATGGCAGTGTGTTACGTTTTTATAACAGAACACCTTTGCCTGAACCAGTTCTGCATGAACTGTGTTAATATCCATTACAATTTTCTGCCTTCTACAAATTTTTATTTATTTATTTACTTTACTGGAAAACCATGTTTTCAGAGAGAAGGAGAGACAGGGAAAAATGTCCTATGTGCTACAAAAATGGCTGCAACAAATGAAGCTGAATCAATCCCAAGCCAGCAGCCAAGAGGTTCCTTCAGGTCAGATGCAGGGTCCCAAGGCTTTGGGCCATCCTCCCCTGCTTTCCCAGGCCACACACAGGGAGCTGGATCAGAAATGCAGCAACCTGAATGAGAACCTGCACCCATATGGGATACTGGCGCTTGGAATGGGAGGATCAGTCAATTGAGCTACCACGCCCTGAAATCTTTTCTGTATGTTAATTTTAGGAGATTAGAAAACGAATCTAAAATAATGTTAACAAATCTTGAATGTGTACTGCAAGACTACTCCATTTTGTACATTGTCAACTGCCTTTAGAAAATCTCCACTGAGCTGTGTAATACACATTTCCAAACTTTCATTACCAAAAATAAACACTAATGCTTCTTTCCAAACTGAATCTTACTGTAGTCTTCATGTCCTATTTTCCAGGAATTCTGTTGCAATTGTTCCTGAAAATATTCTTCAAAATATTGTGGATTTCTTCATTTAAACTCAGTATCTGGCGTTTCAGAAAATTCTGTCTGTAAAATCAAAATGTATCCAAACTTTCACCTCCATCACCGTTAGCATTTTTTTCCAAACCAGAAACTTTGCCTCTTGCCCAGATTCCTGATACTATCTTCCGACTGCTTCCTTTTCATCCTTTTCAATTTAGGTTCTATTCTTACCCTAGCTGCCACAATCATCTACAGCAAGGTGAGTGGTCCCGGCTTGGCAGGGGAGTTTTCCTAGGTTGAACTTGTCACTCACAGTAATTATAGTCTTGCCATTTGATCATCAGTGAAGAGGGAGAAAAAGTCCAATCAATGCAGTTTTCAGGAGATGACCTGGACGTCATCTCTCCTGTATCACTTGGCCAAAGAATAACCAAAGAAAAAAGAAAATCACACGAAGGTAACACTCTTGCCCCCACAGCAGTTGCACAAAGCTGATGGAGAGAAAGCGGTGACAATTTCCCTTGATCCTTTCTGATTGCTACATTCAGGACGTCCCTGCATTATTTACTGTCCTCCATGATCCTTTACTGCGTCCACTGGGCAGCCTTGTCCTTTATAACACTGTAATTAAAGCTAAAGGAACATGAGTTGGAAAACTTCCATAACCTCCTCCTTGCTGTGAGAAGGTGATAGGTAATGATTCAGGTTTGCTTATGAGTCAAAGTGAAACAGCATAAGAGACGTGTTTGATTTAATTAGCAGCAGATATCCTGCAGAGCCCATCAGACTTCTAATTCATTTGCTTCCAGTTCACATGTGTAGAAGGAATCGTGATCAGACATTTTCAATAGGTCACCCTTGTAAAAACTGAAGCATTTTCTATATATTGCCTTTTAATTAGCTCCATTCCCCACATTTCTCATTTAAAATACCTTAAGTACAATTGAAATAATGAGATTATGGGTGTCTTCTGTCTGATCTTTACATCTCAGTGTTTTTAAGTAATCATCCTTTGTTATTTGTGATACAGGTTTTTTTTCTTAGATTTTGAAACTTCATAAATCTATGAACTTAAACTTTGCAGCTACAAAGAGATCATCCTTTAGCAATTGTCTCCTAATATTTTTCTTAAACATCAATTCTGGCTAATTCTTATTTTTTAGATTAACTTATTTTTATAAAATTTAATTTTTAAAATGTATTTCTATTTATATAAAAGCATGAAAACTAAAAGAGAGAATGTTTCTCCACGCAACAGTTCACTCACAAAATGCCCTCCACATGAGGGTCTGGCCAAGCCCAAATCCAGGATCCTGAAACTCAACTTACGTCTCCCATTTGAGTGAAGTACATTGGCCATCATTTTCCACATGTCAGACTGCACAGCATCAGGGAGCTGCATTTGGAAGTGGGAGTGAAGCTCAAACTCAGGCTCTTCCATATGGGATGTGAACATCCCGAGCAATAAAGGGCCACCACACTAAATGCAGGCCCCTCGATTCCCTTTGTATAATCAATGACTAAAGACTAAAGGAAAAATCAGCACACAGATTTATTCACAATTACTTTCGACTTATTTCCTCAGAACTGAAATCTCAGAGGCCCACAGCATGCCTTCCATCATAGAAAAAAATTAATCTTATGAAACATTTACCCAGCATGATCACATTCTCCAGTTTCCCGAGTAACAATGTTTATGGATTTTCCATCCATCACCTTGTGAATTTCAGATATAGTCATGGCTTTCAGTATAATATTTCATGTCCAAGTAACACATTTGTGAGAATGGATAACAAATTCCAATATGAGATATTCCAAAATAAAATTGTCTGCATTGAAAAACATTGTTTAATACAATAGTGTGGATATATGGGATGTGGACTTGGCATGGAGGTTTCCCTTTGCTCTAAATCATAAGCAATATCTAGACAGCAAAGAGGAGCAAACAAGGAGTCCATGATAAGCATCCTGAAAAGGAAATCCAGGAAATTGGGTATATTCTTGTAGTAACATGACACTAATTCACATTTAGTTACACAAGCACATCTGATTGCAACAAAGTCAGTGACAGTATGCTCACATACTGTTAGTTAACACAGCACATGTCTGCTTTTTAAACATTTACCTATTTGAAAGGCAAACTTACAGCCAAAGGTATAGAGACAAATATATATTATATAAATTATATATTATACTATATGTATAGATATATATGTCATCCACTATTTTACTATCCAAATGGCTCCAACCGGCAGGATACCGGCCAGAAAGGGGTCAGGTGCCTGAAACTCCGTGCAGATTCCCCATGTGAGTGGCAGGGGCCCAAGGACATGGGCCTGTTCTGCTTGCTCCTGGGTGCATTAGTAGGAAGTTCGATTAGTGAAGTAAGCATCAAAGGCTGGAGCTGTAACTGCTAGGACACAGCACATATTTACATTTTTTAAAAAACAGAAGTCAGGATTTCATTGATCTTCATTGCAATGATCTCTGTGCCACTTCCTCTAGAGATATAATTGACAAAAATTGAACAACGTATAAATCCTGTTATCACAGAATTACTGGTCTTCGTAACAGCCACATACAGATTCTCTACAAAACTGCATGAAACATTAGGATCGAGATTAGGTCTTAGCCTTGAAACACAAAGATGGAGAAGAAAAATCATTCCAGGAAATAAGAGAAGTCAAATTTGAACACAAAATAACGGAAACAGATCTTTTTATTGCTGGAAAGCAGAACAAAAACCATGGAGAAGGGGCATTTTTAGAGTATCTCCTTATCCAGGAGAGAGACATACAGCTTTTAAGAGACACCATCTTTGGTGGCAACAAGGTGTGATGAAGTGAAATGAGAGTTCTAGTGAAGATTTCATTATGAAGCCTTGCAGACTTTGCCTTTCCCAAGATTTTGCATGGCCTCATCCACATTGTTTATTTTGGATCCTCCATTGAGGAGGTTGGCTGCGGATGCTTCCCTGCTTTTCAGACCCTCTCGTCTAAGCAACCACTTTGAATGACCAGTGGGTGCCAGACTAAAAAGGCCAACATATTTGCTCCAATTTGGAACTACACTTAATAACCGCCCCTGCTCCATGCTACACCCTATACATTGAGATTTGGCCATCGTTTCTATCAAAATTGCATTACAGGTTGAATTCTCCCTTTGATCAATCATTTCTGCTTCATCTGCTCTCCAATACCTCTGGTTACTGGGTACAATCCTGTGACTCTGCCATGCACAGTCTCTATTCCAATCTTTTGCCTTGGAACCTGACCTAAAATACCACTAAGTTTCCTCCTAATAAAACTGATCACTCATAACACTTAAACAGGGCACTAACTCAAGAAACAAAAATTCACTTACACACTATACATCTTGAAAGTGGATAAACCTTCAGGTAGCAGGCAAATAATGTTTTCCCTTAAGGAATCCACATTATTTTGTAGCTAAATACATACTTCAAGCACTATAGCTTGTCCCAGCTGATGGGTTGCAGGCCATGCTGACCTAGGATATCACACCTATCAAAGTCAGGGATGGGGCAGTCAGGGCAGTCAGGGCAGGTTTAGACTGCAGCACCCAAAGGTGAGAACTAGGACAGAACCAGGCCAGGCCAGGCTGCAGCATCTGATGGCAAAAGCCAAGCTGGGTTATGCCAGGCTGGATCAGAATAACCATCATACAAGCAAGATCTGTGCCTAGGAGCAACTCTGGTTAGGGAGCTAAGAGATACCAAGACTGGATTATAGCTCCAATTGATGGGCCCAAGAGTGGAATGGGGGCAGGGAACTGGGCTGGACAAGGCTGCAGTATCCCTCAGTATAGGTGTGGAATGGGTACGGAGTATGCACATTATGCTAAGCTCCAGGACCTATCTGTGCTTGCCAGGACCAGAGTGAGTGTAAGACAGGCTGGGTTAGGTCTCTGCAACTGATGAACCATGTGAGAGCTAGTTCTGGGGGTGGACCAGGCAGGGCTGTGCTGTAGCAACAAACAATAAGAGCTGGAATGGTTGTGGGCTGCTCAGGCAAGGCCACTATACTGCCAGGGCAGGAGGTTGGCCAAGTCAGGCTGGACCAAGAAGTCACTGGTGTGCACAAGATTAGCCACTGGGAGGTGACTTGATAGAGGATCTTTGAGAACTCCTCTGTCAAGATGCAGTCCCCACAGGTGAGCACAAGAATCAAGACTGGGAGCAGTCCAGACCAGGCCAGGTTACAGTATTTGTTGGCATATGTGTGGTTTAGATTTAGGGGCAGGCAAGGCTGGGTCAGTTCATAACATCCACTGGAAGATCTGAGAACCAGAATGAATTACAGGAAAGGCTAGGTTTTGCTACAACACCAGCCAGTACACATTAAGGCTGGGACTAGGGGCTGGCTGGGTTTGGCTAGACTGTAGCAACTGGAACTTCTGAGCCAGGCTGTAGAACCTACTGGTGAATGCCAAGGTGAGGCAAGCCATGCCAGTCTGGGCCTCAGCTCCCACTAACACATGTAAGACCTTGGAGGGAAGCAATTCCTGTATGAGAGCTGCAGGGGTACATAATTATTTATTTATTTATTATATTACAGATACAGTATATTTATATTTATTACATGTATTATATATATTTCTGCTTAAGGCTACTTTATCATGAAAGCTAGTGGGAAATGGTTAGTGAGAAAATATGATTTAAACATAAGCTTGGTTTGGTGCAAAAATTTTTGAATCTGGGCATAAGGTTTCACCATATGCACTGCCCGTAACCATTTTAAAGATTTGATATTTGCTTGGATTATTTTTTGCACCAAAATATATATATCTGTAATTTCATTTCCTAAGAATTGCTGAGCTGATCTTTTGTATTTTGATGATAATACTGAAATTATGACTATGAGAACTGTAATCATGTTGGGGAGACGTTTACGTAACCTACTTATGCTCTTCCTAAAGCATATCACAGCCTTACTGTGTTTAGAAGTACTCCACAGCTCTTCAGCACTACACTTCAAACCCATTTTAAACAGTGAAATCACCAAAAAGCAGCACAAAACGCAAAAGAAATGGCAATGAGATCACAGAGGCAGTGTTTTTTATACTATGAAAAGTGAAATACAAAAACGCACCACCTTGTTGTGTCTCAGTCCAATGTATGCACTCATGCCATGATGACTCGAGTTTTGAGCTGCTCTGCTAGAAAAGCAGCACAAGTGTTGATATCTGATTTCCAAATATACAGTATTCTAAGGAAGATAATATAATGGCATTGAAATTTAAGTCTCTTAGTAAAATCTGCATTCCATCTGGACGCAAGTTCTAGACATTACACTGGATACTCCAGTTCCATGCCATGCACCTAGGAAAGCAGGACAGCATCAGAAAATGACCCAAATGCTTAGACACCCCACACCTTCCTGGAGACCTGAAAGAAGCGCCCAGCACCTAGCTTACACCTGGCCCACTCCAGGCGTTGCACCCATTAGGAGACAGAACCAGCAGCTGGGGTATTCTTTCTCTCTCCCTCTTGTTCTTTTCTCTGATTCACAACTGCCTCCTCTTTATATAACTCTGCTGTTCAAATAAATTTAAAAATACATTTTTACAAAAAGTAGTGACCTGTGTAGACAAATTCACAAACAGGGAGTACGAATAACAAGCACTGTCTCCATTCAACTTTAGTTTTAACATATCCCGGACAGAATAGGAGAATTCTCCTGTCTTGCCCCTGCAAGCAGTGTTTTTCCAAACTATACAAAATTTATTACACTACCTCTTTCTTTGTTTCTAAAAGGTCAGGTGTTTTATGTAGGTATTATCCAAAGCAAAGCAGGGAGGATCAAGAAAATAGCAAGAATTTGAGATGAACCAGATTAGTCTCCCACTAATCTTATGGTCTAATTCACCCACCACACACAGGGGTTTGAGTCACCTGCTACACTGATATTTGCAATTAAAATGATCAATGCTACTGCTTGACTTTTCTCATATAAAAAGGCTTCCTTTTTTTTAATGCAGTAACAATTCCTTTTGTCATTGCTCTAAGTACCTTTAAAATACAGCTTTTGCTTTTATAGTTTTTCAAGATTTTTTTTTTAATTTTTATTGCTAAGTTACATATACAGAGAGGAAGAGACACAAAGAAGACGACCTTCCGTCCAAGGATCGACTCCCCAAGTGGCAACAATGGCTGGAGGTACACTGATCCAAAGACAGCCAGGAGTTCTTCCAGCTCTCCCACGCGGGTGCAGGGTCCCAATGCTTTGGGCCGCCCTTGACTGCTTTAAAAGGCCCAAAGCAGAGAGCTCGATGAGAAGCAGGGCTGCCTGGAGTCGAACCGGTGCCTATATGGGATCCTAGTGCATTTATGCAAGAACTTTAGCTTACGCAAGAACTTTAGCTGCTAGGCCACCATGCCAGGCCCAGTTGTTTTTTAAGTTAAATGAACCTGAAATATTCTTTATTTATCCTATAAAAATTAACAAAAAGTTATGAAAATTTTTTGTTTTCCAAAATACGAATGCTTTGTTTTTATGATTTCCACAATGGGTGTGGTTGCTCACGCATTTGCCACCTTTTTTTTCTAATGATAAATTCTAAAGGACAAAAGTGGGAAACTCCTTCCTCAGAATGAGTATGCTCATTTTCATTGTGTTGGAAAAAACTTTCCTCATGCCTTCACTGCTTTTCACCGTTCAGTGTCACCTAGCAGAACCAAGGCCCACATGTTATTAACCAGACGCTCCACAGATCTGTGAAACCCTGATACGATGGACAGCCAGACCCACTTAGAAGCAAGCGCTGATGCAGGCTCATCTGTTGTCTGCTTGAAAACCTGGTGGCGTGAGGTCATTTTACAACCTGTCATTTTTCTCACTGAGTGGGACAAAGTATTCACATGTTATCTGTGAAGGCACAGTAGGATTTAAGAGGTTCATCTCTTCTCCAGCTTTTTGTTGCAGTTTCCTGCATCTCTGAAAAGGTAGAGTGGTATCTAAAGTAAAAAACTGGCATAAAGTGAGGGCTTTGTGAATGTGACTGGAAACAAAAGCATGAGAGAAGGAAAGGAGGAAGACAGGGAGAAGGAATGCTGGAGCAACACGATCATTGCCGTCAAAACACCCGAAAAAGTAATAAGGGCATGAAGTGGAAAAGGGGTCGCCAGCATCTTGTGACACTACTCCAAGTCACAGCCTGAAACACCCACATCCCTTATGAGCATATCTTGACGTCCCAACTGCTCCAGTGTTGATTCCTCTCCCTGCTAACATGCCTGGAAAATCAGTAGAAGATGGCCTAAGTACTGGGACTCTTGTAGACCAAGAAAAATGTCAGGATTCGGGCAGGCTCAGTCCCAGCCATTGTTGCACCTGTATTTGAGGAGTAAATCAGGGACAGAAGCTTTCTCTCTCTTTCCCTCTCTTTTTCTCTCACATTGCCTTTCAGGTAATAAATAAATATTTTATTAAAAGTGAGAAAATAAAGTCTTATGATTTCACAACTAGAATATTCATAAGGAAGGAGCATTAGTATAGATGAGAACAAGCAGCCAGATTATAATATGATTTTATAAAGGTTAAAAATATAATAATGGCTTGGAAGGAAGTCAGCATGGATGGATGGGAAAAGGTTTTAAATTAATGAGTCCTGGGTATAGATAGATCAGTCAGGAATTCTCAGGTTTTCTTATTCATGTGCCTAAGAAAGCAGCAGAGGATGGCTCGAGTGCTTGAACTACTGCTACCCACGCGGAAAACCTGAGACAAACTCCAGGCTCCTATCTTTGACCTGGCCCAGCCTCAGCCACTGTGGCCATCTGGGAAGTGAACTAGCAAAGAGCAAAGGGAAGTTCTCTCTCACTCCCTCTCTCTCTCCCCCAGTGAATCTTTGTATCCATTATAACTCTGCCTTTCAAATAAATAAACAACAGTTTAAAGATTGTATGAGGTTCCAGTGAACAACAGGGTAATTATACAAAAAAAACTAAAGCCCAAATATTTCTCCATTAAAATAAATTAAAAGATTATGCTTCAGATGTTTTCATTTTAAATAAAGCTTAAATGTTTGAAGTGATAAGTCTTTTACCATGATTGTACATTATATCATATACACATGTTTCAAAGCAACACTTAGTAACTCATAATTATGTACAATCTGCGTTAAATAGAAAACTCAAAAGAGTCAACATTTAAACAGTGAATGGATGTGTTTCAGTAAATATGGTGAATTAAATTTATGCACAAATTCACAACTTGCTGAATTCCCACTAAAAATAAAACTGAGAAATCATGTAACTTAGACACAAATCTACAAAGAGGAAGATAATAGAACACAGACGTCAAGGATATAATTTTGGATGCTAGAAAACAGATGCAATGGAGACAACTAAGAGATCAACACTACGAAAGCCAAATCCTAAGATGACAATTGAAACAGCTAGAAACCAACTAGGTACTTTCTCAGAGTAGGAGTGAAGTATGGGGTGTATGTATAACTACAGGGGTGTGTGTGTGTGTGTGTGTCCGTGCATACAGGAATAATCCTCTTAAGTTCATTTCTAAAGCCATTCATAACTACCTCTTCTGTTTTAAAATGCCTGTGAGCAGAAAATTTCAGATGCATTTTCTGAAGATGTTAAAACTAACAGTCTATAAGTCCAGATTCAGACAGAGGAACAATGTAACAATGAATCTTATGCAACTGTATATGTGTTCAAGAAACTAAATGTTAGATAAAAATGGAAATCACAGACCAAGGAGGGAAATGATTACTCAGTCAGTTCAAGACATCCAGTAGTGAAATGGGACCACAGGAATAAAGTATTGGAAAAATCCTTCGGCAACCTTTGCCTCCAAGTGTATTTAGCCAAGAGCCTTACCAACAGCCGGGGCTCCTGTGATCAGCATGGAAAACAGTTAGGAAGACACATGGGACCTGAGACTTGTGAAACATGAGGACAAGTGGAAGCTATTTAAACTCTCAATGTGTTTCTGACCTACTGAATCATGAAAAGAGCTTTAGCGAATACTAACATTTCATTTCTTCTTTCCAAATATTATGAATGCTTCTTTTTGGGCCAAGTCAAATTGAAACAGTACAGGGAAAGACATTCTGGTAAACACATTCGCTTTGCACAACCAACTAGACCATTGAGTTTCTCAGGAATGAGGCTGTACAAGAGCAGTTGAGGGCTCGTAGGCAACCACGGGGACGTAAAACACAAATACTGATGTCCTTCAGGCAAATAAAAAGCAAAAACCTCTGCCTTCTTCCTTCATTCTCAAAACTAGCAGGTAGGGCTTTACTCTCCAGACCTATCATGGGATCTTCTAGCAAAAGAAAAGGCTAACTATTTGAACATCAGCTCTTCCCTCACAATCCTGTTATACTGAAACCGCCAGTGAGTAAGACCCATCCATATGCTCAGAGCTGCAAGTTAGCATTTTTAGTTCACACCACTCCGAAATATGAAGAATCAAGCAATATTATCAGAGAACTAAAAAAAGCTTCTAACAGAAGAGGCAGCACAAACCAACCAACACAAGAAAACGACATTTTGAAAAAGCAGAGGCTTTATAGCTAGCAAAATTGATTTCATTATCATTGATGATTTCAAGTAAATATTATATTACATTTTTCAAATCAGTATGTGATATGAAAGGAACTAGTGAAAAACAGAGAGGTGGGTATTTGGCACAGTGTTTATGACACTGCTTGCAAATCATGCATTTCATATCAGTGTGCACGAGTGACTACCAGATGCATTCCCAACCGCACCTTTCTGCTAATGCCCATTTTTAAAATATTTATTGTAATTATTTGGAAGGCAGGGTTATGATGAAAGAGAGGGAGAGAGAGGTCTACTTTTGGTCGGTTCAATCCCCCAAATGAGCACAATGGCTGGGACTGAGCCAGACTGAACCCAAGGGTCAGGAGCTTCTTTGGGTCACCCACATGGGTACAGGGGCCCAAGCACTTGAGCTGTCCTCTTGTTTTCCCAGTTTCATTAGCACGGAGAAGGATCAGAGTGAAACAGCCAGGACTCAAATGGACACCCATATGGGATACCAGGTGTATTACATGTTATGCCATAGCACCTGTTCCTAAGTCCTTTTTTAAAAGCAGCAGGTGATGGCTCAAGTACTTGAGATCCCACTGGCCATGTGAGACTCAGCCTAGTTCCTTGCTCCTATTTTCAGCACAGCTCAGTCTTGACAGCTATGGGTATATGGAGAATGAACTAGTGGGTGGAAGATCTCTCTCTCTCTCTCTCTCACTCTGACTTTTGAACAATCTTCAAAACCTTAAATATTAAACAAAAACATGATATCCTACAAGTTCTCTATTATCAGAAAAAAATTCAATAAAAAAACTCAGTAGAATCAAATTGTCTTTAACAGATCAAATTAAAGACATAACTTAAAAGGGAAACCAAAATCAAAGAAGAGGGGATAAAACAAAAACAGTATAATAACCAAGGAACATTTATACAAAACAATAATGCTCTAACAATTATGCTCTAAAAATCAAGATAAATCTCTACAAAAAAAAAAAAAAAGAAGAAAACCGAGATAGAAGCTCACACATGTCCTTGAAGTTATGGATCAGGGAAAAATACTCATTTTCATAATGAGTGATCAATTGTTCTGAAGTCATAGAAAAATATACACTGAAATATGGGCACAATTTTGATATTTAGAGACACTAAGATCTTTAGAAACATAAAAGTGTGAAAAAAGCAATTATTTCTGGAAAAGAAGGCATGTAAAAGAATGCCTGTGACCATTATTCATCTTAGTAGATCTGATAGAATTAGTGAACCTTTGAGCTGAGTACTACAGCATTTATAAAATTTAAGCTTAGAAAATGAATAATTTGGAGTTAGTGCTATGGCTCAATAGCCTACTCCTTCACCTCCAAGCACTAGCCCACCTAGGGGTACTGGTTCTGGTCCCAGCTGGTCTACTTCCAAACCAGCTCTTTGGTTATGGCTTGGAGAAGCGGCAAAGGGCAGCTCTGGGAATCTACACCAATGTGTGAAATCAGAAAGAAGCTTCCTGGTTCCTGGTTTCAGATCTGTTCAGTTTCAGCCATTGTGGCTACTTGAGGAATAAACCAATGAATGGAAGAGCTTTCTCTATGTCTGTCCTCTCTGTAAAAATGCCTTTCAAATAAAAATAAATAGATCTTTAAGAAAAGATGAATAGTGAGAAGTAGATTAAGTCCATTACATTGAATTTTACATAAATATTGACAATAAATGTAAGTATGAAAATTAAACATCGAGAAAATATATAACATATTGATGAGAGAATCATGAGCAAGAGTTTTGTGAGGCACTGTAGGGATAATAAGGAGAAGCTATAAATATTGCTAGACATAGCAACAGCAACCAATATATGATACAAAAAGAATGTTTATACAGCAGAAATGATAGTAAATGGATTGATGTGCTTAACAATTTTTATGGAAATCAAGCCCACAAAAAAGGCTTATCTTTGTGAAATATGAGAACACGATCTTCTCAGAACAAAGTGAAAGATCATGGAAGTCAAATAAAAATCTGTCATAAAGCAGTAGTTCTTAAAGCAGACGACCTTGAAGCAGCCAAGCGAAGGGTAAAGGATCCTGTGATTGGTGACAGCAGCACAGGCATTTCCTAATCAACCTCTCAGATTGTGTGTTAACGCTTGGAGACAGATATATGACTTTTCAAAAGGGCAATGTTTTCATATTACCTATCCTCAAAAATAATACAATAGGCATGACTCATCTTTGCTTCATTTCTTTGATAATTTTTCCATGCCCTTCCAATCAAAGTCTAGACATTTAACTAAAATTATTCACTACTTGGTACAAGAACTGGAATAAAATTATTCTGAAAACGCTAGATGAGAATTAATTGACTACAAGGGAAATCACTGTTTTTTAATTAGATAGTTACATTCATCACTATTAGTCTACAGTGTTGATCTGAGTGGGGGAATCAATCTGACCCAAAGACATACAAAGTGGAAAACCTTCAAATACTAAAATTATTTTGTAATTCTTCTATATACTAACAAAAGGTCACAATATAAAATAAACATTAAACATAACATTATTTGAACATGCATTTTCACTAAATCTGCTTTTAATAATTCAAGTTCATTAAAAAGAAAATCCCATTTTTCAGGATTGGAATGCTAGTTACACTTTTTAAATTGAAAGTTTATGGAATATGCATGTGACTTACTCTAGCTGTGATATTTGTACCTGAATGCAAAGGCCACATGAATAATCTAACAAATGTGGCAGGATTCCCACAAACCCCAGAAACCACATTAGCCAAACAGCTAGAGCTCAGCAGGCTGTCTAACAGGACAGTTTGTCTGGGAGAAGGTCACAGTGACCTTGTCAATTGCTGAGTCTGTAAATAATTACCTAATTCACAAAGTAAAGGGACTCCACAGTCTGCCTAGTTTGAAAACAGTACTGGCACAAAAGAAAATCTGTTCTTCAACCTTGTCCTCATTCACTCCAGAAAAACTTTGACAAGAGAGCAACACCATAGCTAGAAAAAGAGGAAAAGTATCCTTCTTACTACAGGTAATTCACAGATCGAACTGCAGAAACCTGTGTCTCACCAATTTTAAATATGATGGAGGTCCCTGCCAGGAAGTTACTCACAGTCATTATAATAAAGGTGGGTTACTTTTATGAAGATTAAATGTATACTGGGCTCAGGAGTTTGTAGGGAAGGGACAGATTTTGAATACGCCAGTCATTCAGGGACAGAGTGCCTGCCTATGGAAGAAGTGCATTCAACACACAAAGAATGCCCCACCCCATCTTCTGATTTGTGCATTTGAAGTGACAAGTTACTTGCCATGTGAGGAACAGTCAATAGGGAAAAGCATCAACATCCCTTCCCTGCTATGCAAATACATAACTGGCATATTACCATTTGCTGCAAACAGCCAACAAACCAGAGAAAGCCTGAAGCAATGAGAGAAAATGACACACTGCATACGAAGGAACAGATAATTAGAATGACAAAAGTTTTCCAGAAACCATGCTAACCAGAAAACAATAGCATAGATTTTTTTTTAAAGATTTATTTTTATTGTTTTTTTATTGGAAAGGCGGATATACAGAGAGGAGAGACAGAGAGGAAGATCTTCCGTCCGATGATTCACTCCCCAAGTGAGCGCAACGGCCGATACTATGCCAGTCCAAAGCCAGGAGCCTCTTCCGGGTCTCCCACGTGGGTGCAGGTTCCCAAAGCTTTGGGCCGTCCTGGACTGCTCTCCCGGGCCACAGGCAGGGAGCTGGAAGGGAAGCGGGGCTGCCAGGATAGAACCGGCGCCCATATGGGATCCCGGGCGTGCAAGGCGAGGACCTTAACCACTGCGCCACGGCGCCAGGCCCAATAGCATAGATTTTTAAAAAGAAACTATCACACCAGAATTCTACACTAAGTGAAAGAAATTTTATAAGATTAAAAGGGGGGCCAGCACACTAGCCCTGTGGACTTCATATGGATGCCGGATCTTGTCCTGGCAGCCCTGCTTCCCATCCAGCTCCCTGCCTGGGAAATCAGTCAAGGATGGCCAAAAGCCTTGGGACCCTGCAACTGCGTGGGAGAGCTGGAGTGGGCTCCTGGCTCCTAGCTTCAGATTGGCACAGCTCAGGCCATTGCGTTTGCTTGGAGGGTGAATCATACAGTGGAAGATGTTTCTCTCTGGCTCTCCTCCTCTTGAATCCTTCCAATAAAAAATAATTATTAAAAAAAAAAAAGAATGAAATGAAATGGGGGCAGTGTTGTGTTGCAGGGCTGGCTCTGTGGTGAAATCGATTAAGCTGTCACTTACACTGTCATTCTAAAACAGAGGGCCTATTCAAGTTTAGGTTGCTCTGTGTCCAAACTGATTTCCTGATTATTGCATGACAAGGCAGTAGAGGATGTTTCAAGTGGTTTGGTCCCTGCCACCTTCGTACAGAAACAAAATGGAACCTCAAACTACTGTGTGGCTGCTCTGGCCACATGGTGGGGTAAAACAGCAGTTGAAGGATCTTTCAGAGACAGAGAGAATGAGAGAAGGAATAGAGGATAGTTAAACACAAACATAGATAGATCTTCCATCCACTATTTCACTGTTCAAAAGGCCACAATGGCCAGGGTTGGAGTGGGCTGAAGCAATTCACACAAATTCAATCACAGAACAGGTAGGAATTAAGTAAATTCTCCTTATAAATTGCAATATTTATCACACTGAAGGAAAAAACAGTGAACAATATAAAGTATATATGTATGAGAAAAAAATTGTAAGAATATATATAAAAATATGCTAGTAAAATGAGATTGTGATAGATGAAATATTAGACTATATGGAGGCTCTTGTGTTCCAGACTTGGTCCCCTAGGTCTTATGCTAATAGTACTGAATAGAAAATTAATCCAATTATGATGTTCAAAGGAGGACCTTTCCAAAAATTATTAGCTAGGATTAAGGTTTTAAGGTGGAACCTCATGATGGAATTGGATGTGTCCTTTGTCATGCAATACTCTGCACCATTTTAGTGCTCTACCAGCAGGAAGTGACCCTCTGATAACTGTACCAGTGAGGCTTGACCAATGTCAGACAGAGAAACTACAAAATCATGAACCAAATAGATGCATCTTCCTTCCTAAGGAGTCTATGTCAGTTATTTTGTTGTAGTAATGGAAAGTTGACTAACAAATGCATTCTAAAAGGATGAATAACAATATCCGTGCAAACATTAATCAGAAACTGGGATAGCTACATTCATGAAACAAATTAGGCTTTAGATAAAAAATGCCTCAGAGTTAAAAGTTGACATGTAGGCCCAGCGTGATAGCATAATGGTTAAGGTCCTCACCTTGAACGCACCCGGGATCCAATACGGTCACTGGTTCTAATCTCAGCAGCTCCATTTCCCATCCTGCTCCCTGCCTAGGGCTGGGAAAGCAATGGAAGATGGCCCAAAGCCTTGGGACTCTGCACCCACATTGGAGACCCGGAAATAAGTTCCTGGCTCCTGGCTTCAGATCGGCACAGCACAAGCCTTGTGGCCACTTGGGAAGTGAATAATCAGACAGAAGATCTTCCTCTCTCTCTTTCCTCCTCTCTGTACATCTGCCTTTCCAATAAAAGAAATAACTCTTAAAAAAAAAAGTTGACATTGCATTGGAGAAAAACATTTTCCAAGAGGAAATAATGACAAGAAAAGTGTATGTATTTTCTGGACAATAAGATGCTGGACTCTATGCTTGGTATATGCTTGCAATGAAAGAATCTTGACTGAATTTGAAGCATAATACTGCAACAAGGTGGAGGAATCCACCATGAGGGGAGGGCACAGGGAAGGGTTGGGGGAATCCCAGAACCTATGAAACTGTGTCACCTAATGCAATGTAATTAATTTTTTTTTAATGTATTTAACAACAGCTTCAAAATACATGAACTAAAAAGTGACAAAACTAAAAGCACAGTCGATGTGTTTAAAAAAGAGGACTTTCCAATGGTAAATTTGAATAAATTGACCCGATTCACATGTAATAAGGTTGTGACTTTACCTATTTACATAAACAAAACTGTTTATTTGTTGTAATTTGTAAATTTGAGTTTACAGCTGGCCAAACATTTTGGAGGGTTCTACATTTGCAACTTCAACCAATCATTGAAAATACTCAAGAAAAGAAAAACTATGTCCATATTAAACACATTCAGACCTTTTTTCTTGTGATCATTCTCTTAATAATGTAGCACAATACATATTAAATGGTATTCCTATTGTGTTCGATTTTGTATAAAATCTAGAGATGATTTAGTAGGATATTCTTGTAAGCTGAACAACTGAACTTCAGCCAATCACAGCAACCAAACCCCTAGTCAATCACAGTTGCACTGAACAAATGGGAACAGTCTGTATTAAATCTGTTATATATATATATATAAAACAAGCTCACCATGATGGTGACACCTTGACCTAGCACACTAAGCCTCCTCATTCACCTTCAGTATCAGCATCTCATATGAGCTCTGGGAAAGCAGTCGAGGACAGCCCAAAGCCTTGGGACCCCGCACCCAAGTGGGAGTCCTGTAAATACCTGGCTCCCGGATTCGGATCAGAGCAGCACAGGCCAGTTGCAGCAGCTTGGGGAGTGAACCATCAGACGGAAGATCTTCCTCTGTTTCTCCTCCTCTCTGTATATCTGACCTTGTAGTGAAAAATAAACCTTTAAAAAGTATATAGATTTGAAATACAGAATTACAAGAGAGAGGGAGATACAGAATTTTGCATGCATTTTTCACTCTCCAAATGGCTTCAATGGTCAGGACTAGATCAGGTCCACGTCAGGAGCCAAGAACTTCATCCAGGTCTTTCACAAGAAAGGGCCATTCTCTGCTGCCTCCCAGGTACCTTGGTAGGAAGCTGGATCGGAAGTAAAGTTAATACTCAAATTTCAGTGCTCGGATAAGGGATGCTGGCTTTGCGGGTGGCAGCTTAACCCACTGTGCCCTGATATTAGCCCCATCTTGAATATTTTGATTGGTTACAAAAAATATTTGTGAATCCTAATTTTATAACCAGGAGAAATAAATTTACAATTCACTATATTAAGTTCTACCCTGGAACTTCATTGGAATGGCAGGCATATATTGCTGCACAGTACATGCGGATTTGGATTAAGAAGTGAAACTGCCCCCACCTCTGTCTGAGTTCTGGACTACATAGACCCCTTCAGAAAAACCCGCTTCACCTTGACTGCAATTGACAACTACCTATTCAAAGTCCATTAAAAATCCCATCCCATGATTTCTATTCCTCTCCACGTGACCCTTGAATTCAGGTCTTGTAACATCTTCATTTAAATTAGCTGCCACTTGGAGACTGAAGGACAAGAATAGATAAGGAAAAAAAAGTACAGGCCAGTCCTTAACTCTTCTATCGATTCAGTCACCCAGTGACTTCCCATACATCTTATAATATAGAAGTGTAAATCAAAAACTTTCATAGATTCAGCATCTTCGCATCAACCTCCCCATATTGCAAATACCTAAACACTTAAGAAGTCTTTCCAGATGTGTTATTTTAAAGAAAATTAAATTTACAAAATGATTCATTTTGGAGGACAAAGCAGGTATCCAAACACTCTGAAATCACTGAATCCACCAACGCATCTCAGCAGGGAGGAAAAAAGAATTAGTCACAGTCTAAGCCATACCATATGCAGCAAAGGTGCTGCACTAGATACAATGGCTATGTCACTGCATTAACTATTTGCAATTACATTATGATATTATTGACCCAGTTCATAATTGAGAAACTCAACCTTCGAGTGCCTGTGACCCAGTGCAACAGACATCAGAGTGACAACACCCCCTGCCTCATCAACCCTAGACTTAGCCAAAGGAAAGAAATTAGGGAATGCGAGCTCACACTCACATGTTGGGACATCTTCCTGGTAAAAGAATTGAGATGATTTTTGTCTCAAATTTATCAGACTTTACCAGACAACCTAGAAGTTTCCTTGTATTCTGAAAAGAGTTGGCATTCTCATAACTAATCCTAAAATATTGATTATAAATTTACATATCATATCAAGCCTAGAAAAAATGTGGTAATCATCTGTTTAGTGTTTCCACAACTCTTTGAAGCAGAGAACCCTTTCTTTAAAAAATGGTTTGTTTATCTGTTTATTTATTTAATTTATATGAAATGTAAAGTTGCCAAGAGAGAGAGACAGACGGAGAAGTCTTCCATTGGCTGATTCACACTCCAGAGGCCAGAGTTGGGTGAGACAGGAGCCAGGAGCTTCTTCCAGATCTCTCACATGGCTTGAGGGACCCAAGCACTTAGCCATCTTCTGCTTATCCTTCTAGGCATTTTATTAGGGAACTGGAGCAGAACTGCAACAGCGGGGTCTCAAACCAATGCCCTGTATGGGATATGAGCGCTGCACAAAGGAGTTTTAGTTACTACACCACAGTGCTGACCCCAGGGTGCTGTTTCTTTAAAGAAAATTTACCCAGGAGGTAGCTGCCAAATTGACAAAACCAGAGCAGCAGCACCTAGTTACTTATCAAAACCTCAAGCAACGCAATTCATATATGGCTAACAGTCCTGCAAAATCCTGTAATTGAAAAGTGAGTCTTTCCTTTCTTATTCTGTTATGAAGATGATGATGAAGGACTGGGTGGCAAGAGAGAAAGCGCAATACGACTCCATTCAGTTCCTTCATTTGCATAGCTGGATAAATAATCCCTGCCCGACAGCCTCAGAGGACTACGGTAAGGCAGTGTTTCATCTGTGAAGTTTATGAAAGGGAATCCTACTTGACAGCTCATTGTTCATGTCGTTCAGCAGTGTGCTGTACATGATCTATAAACTTTTTTTAAATCATCTCAGGTGATTAATATTTGTCGGCTTCTGTGTTTGATGGTTCCTTTTTCAAAACCCAATAATCCAATTAAGTGATTAGAATACTTGACTTGCTCTGTTCTTCTTGCAGTGGCCTCACAGTTTTGTGCTACCTTGAAATCTGTATGCAAACTTCCAGCCCATCTTGGCCTGGGCAGGTTCCCCTCCTCCTCCTCCTCCTCCTCCTGCACTGTGAGCATTGCTGGAGCCACGTGATGGGGTCCAGCTGCATCCCAGCACTGCTGGCTGCTTTCAGCCAGCCACGAAGTGCTTGTCAGCCTCTCATCCACTGGGAGCTGCTCCAGACTCCACCCTCTCCACCACCCCCTCCACTTCCTGGCAGCTGGAACCAGAGGCTGGAAGCCAGCAGCAAACTGTGATGCCTGGCTGTTGGGCCTGCACTAATGACAGCCCCTGCTGAATCGTGACTCAGTAGCTGTACCTTTCCTTCAAAAGGGTCAAGTGAGAGAAAAGCAAAGGCCATCCTGCCCCCTGGCCCACGTTTCTCTGATGCAGAATGCTTCTATTGACTGCTTTCCTGTGGGTCAGTAGGTGGATGCCTACTGAAAATGTACAAGGAAGTAAGCGATTATTTTTTTTCAGGCTTGCCAATCTTACCCTTCAGTTCAGAAAATAATTGTTTCTCTGAGAAAGACAAGGACCAAAGGAAGAGAAAGTTTGGTTGGCTGCCACTCGATTATTATTATAATATAGAAACAATATGAATATGTTAAATGGGCAGAAAGGAAGGAAATGCTAAGGCCAGTTGACCAGAAGTGTGTTGTCCTCATCTGTACTTTGCATTGGAGGCTGCTCCGCAGTAACCTGACCTCTCTTCCCGTCCTTCCTACGGGTTTTCCCCATGGAAGCTACTTAACAATGCACCACATTGGTTAGCGCCCTTCCTAGTGCGCAGAGTGACTTAGGGAATCGCAGCGAGCTCTCTGTTTTTCAGTCTGTGAAAAATATTTCATCATTTCCTGAGGCGGCCCCAAAACTTTCAAGATCAAACAGCTGCTTGGTGGTTGGTCTTTTCCTTCCTACCTGTTGCTGCCACAGAGTTAGTGCTCTCTTTCTTCAACCTCACATCGTACTTTAAGATTTTCTTTTCATTTGTTCATTTATTTGAAAGACAGAATTGTAGGCACAGCACTATAGCCTAGTGGCTAAATTATCAGCCTGTAAGTAATGGAATCCCATATGCTCCACTTTCTATGCACCTCCCTGCCTGTGGCCTCAGAAAGCAGTAAAGGATGGCCCAAAGCCTTGGGACCCTGCACCTGCGTAGGAGACCTGGAAGAAGTTATTGGTACCTGGCTTTGGATCAGATCAGCTCAGCTCCAGCCACTGGAGCCACTTGGGGAATAAATCAGTGGATGGAAGATCTTTTTCTCTGCATCTCCTTCTCTGTGTATTTGCCTTTCCAATAAAAATATGTAAATTTTTTAAAAAGGCAGAATTGCACAGAAAGAAGGAGATACAGTAAGATATTTTCCAGTGCTTGGTTCACTTTCCAAATGGCAACAAGAGCTAGGCCAGGAAGGCTGAGGCTAGAAATTAGGAGCATCAAACAAATCTCCCACTGGGCCCAGCACAATAACCTAGAGGCTCGAATCCTCGCCTTGCAAGAGCTGGGATCCCATATGGGCACGGGTGCTAATCCCGGCAGCTCCACTTCCCATCCAGCTCCCTGCTTGTGGCCTGGGAAAGCAGTCAAGGAAGGACCAAAGCCTTGGGACCCTGCACCCGCGTGGGAGACCCGGAAGAGCTCCAGGCTCTCGGCTTTGGATAGGCACATCTCCCCCAGCTGTTGTGGCCACTTGGGATGAATCAACAGGAGGAAGATGTTCCTCTGTCTCTCCTCCTCTCTGTATATCTAACTTTGCAATAAAAATAAATCTAAAAACAAGAAACAATTATCCCACATGGGTGCAGGAGCCCACCTTCTTGAGACCTCCTATGATAAATTCTCAGTACATTACCAGGGAGCTTGATTGGAAGTAGAACTGCCTGTACTTGAATGTGTGCCAGTATGGGATGCCAGGGCTGCCAGCAGTAGTTCATCCCATCTCAGCATAATGCCAGTCCCTGAGGATTTTCTTATATATGTTTACTTTTACCTTTATTCAGACTTATTTTTCTAATGATTTTCCTTTTTGGGGGACGAAATGATTTGCTGTATGTTTGCTGGCATCCACTCTTCTGTTTCCATTATCTTATTCATAAACATCCTCCTATTTCATTTGTTTTTTTCCTCAGAATTCATGTAAATAATTTCCCCCGAAATCTGTGTTTGATTCCAGATATTTGCTTTTGTTTTGAAGTGAATGTTCGGAAATTCCAGGTAAGTGGAGCAATATTAAACGCCACAGTAACAGAGGAAATTGTCATAGATGGCCGAAGAAAGCTTTGGAAAAGGCAGTGCAGCGGGAACATTGATGCTGCACGCCTAATCTTTTCTCATAAGCATGCCTTCAAGCGAGATAAGAAGAATCAAAGGCTGCTCTTTCAGCCTTGTAGTTTTGAAGTCTGCTGGTGCAGTATCTGGTAGGTGCCATTTTAACTCCCTTTCAAATGAACACACCTGAGCCACAAAATCAAATATTTTCTCACTGTTCCCTCAGGCTGTCTAGTCAAACCTTCTGACTGACTAAACACACCCGGCTTCACATCCAGAAACAAGATCCTTTAAGGATAGAGGATCAATAAGCCTTCAGTTGGAAAACAGATGTAGTTTTGTGGATGTGGACAACTGACACAACTGATGCAGCTCAACTTCACTTTATGCATTATCTGCACTCCCAGAAAATATGAATAGACAGATCTATTTAGGGAGTGAATCATTTTGTTATAGGGATTCATTGTAACTGTGAAACTCTAATAAAGGTGAAAGAGGATTATATGTTGAGCTTAAAGGCCATTCTATACCATTCAATAAAGGCTTACTTTGATCAAGTGTAATCAATGTACACTTACTTCACTCAAGCTGGAAGTTCACAAAACATAATCATAGACACTTTGTTATCTGGGCATTCACTAAAAGATGTTTCAAAATAAGCTATAATGTTAATGACCCATTCATAAATCTGTTCTAGATTCATATTAACAACTTAAGCATCTCAAACAATAGTTTTAAAGGTTCAGTAAGCAATCAAACATGTAGTTAGGCATACTCCGCATTGGTTGCTTGTTGGCACCCAGAGAACAAAGAGCAGGAATGGGGAAAATCTATCAACTATATACCCTAAAACTCAAAACAAAATTATGTAAAACAACCACAGTCTATTTCATGAGAAGGAAAAAAAAGTAAGTTTTGTATCGTAAGTATAGCAACAACCAAAAAAACTAATAAACTTAATTGAGCTATTCTTTTAATCATCACAACCTATTTTTTCCAACATAACTCCAGTATTACCCAAATTTTAAATCAATAGACTTCAATTTTTTTAAGTTAATCTATTTCCAGATCATTTGTTTTCATTGATTGAACTTCTAAACTCTAAGGCATGTGAGGAATAGAGCTAGTTAGGGGGCTCTTTTGAGAGTTATAAGAATTAGAACAAAGATTAAAAATGGAGAAAAAATAATTAGGAAGCAAAAAATAATTAAAACAGGATGACTCATGTGATTAAAGAATGTAGAAATGGTTCAATTGTGCTAGATTTTTGAATGGATTACATTTCACAAGACTTGATCAGCTTTTTGTTTAAGATACATATAAATAACCTTTTATTTTACAATGTCTTTAGACTTGGAAAAATTACAAAGCTAATAGAGTTCTCATAAGCCTACACCCAGGAGATCACTTATTATTATCTTTATTTAAGGCACCATATTTGTTAGAATTATTAAACCAATACCCACTTGAATTTTTTTAATTTAGATTCTAATGTCTGTTGCAGCATTACATCTGAGATGTGGCACTATCGTTGGCTTTCTTGGGTTCCTCTGGGCAGTGATGTTTTCTCAGCTCTTCATTTTTGCTTTGTTAGGAGTTTTGAGTCATACTGCTGCCAAGATTTCTGTAAAATAATCTTCAGCTGGAAATGACTTTCAAGATTACACTGAGGCTAGGATTTTTTAAAGGAAGACCACTTTGAAAAAGCATTATTTGTCCCATGTCACATGAAGAGTATAAACTAGCAACTTAATTCGTATCTTTGAACAGTAAGTTTGATGACCCTTATAAGGCTTTGCCAGTTAGCTTTCTCCATCCCAGTACTTTCGTCTTCCCATCATCACTGTTCACTTTTCACTTTTGTAAGAAGTGAAAGGTTGGTGAGGTAGATTCCTCTACTTAACTGTTTGGACTTTTGTATGGAAGATTGCAAGATTCATTCATTTGCATTCAGTCTTTTATTTGCATTGGTATAAACTCAGCCAGAGTGACAAGCTTATTCATTAGTAGTAAGGTGTTGATTGCTATTCTCACATTATAGCCTTGTGGATGTATATAAAAATATGTCCGTGTTCAAATATCTGCAGAAAACTAAATATAAGTTTATATTAATGGTTCTGACTCAGGTTTGTTAGCACATAAGTTAGTATAGCCTCCTTTCATTGATTACACATTGCCACTCCAACTGTAAAAAAAAAATCAGGTTCTCATTTTCAGTTATCCATTTAATTAACTGGTCATTTTCAGCAGTTTTAACCTGTATTTCCATGAGGATTACCTTTGTCATTTAGAGCACAAGTTTTTTCTGCTACTCATTTTTAGACTTCTACACTATTCATCTCCGAAGTTTCTTAGGTCATCATCGATTTAACTCCATATTTTGCAGTGAGGTTAATTCTAACATCTGCAATAGAAGTCATTTATTTTGTCACATTTATTTTATTTGGGGATACATGTACCCAAACTCTTAAGAAATAACCTTATTTGTGTATTAACATTACTACAAATTAATATGAGGCTAAAAAAAAAAGCACAGTGTCATCTATCAATTATGGTAATAACATACAAATAGATTAATCACCCTTCAAGATATCCTGCACTGTCCTTGTCCAATCCTCCACACTTCACCCCAATCCCAGATTATTTACCACCATCATTCTTTTACTTTTTCCAGGATATCATATACTAATAGTTATACAGGATACAGACCAATAAGATTGATATCTCACATTTAGCTACAGGCATGTGATGTATCTTTATTGTCCCTTGACTTTGGTAACTCATTTGTATTGTTGGGAAGAGTCCACTAAGATCATTTTTCCTACTTCTCTATCAGTATAGAATTTCTATCATCTTTTACCCTTAATTAATTGTACGGATTTTTTTATTCTTCTTAGCTTGAACACGTTTTGATTTACTTTTTTTGTAGATTTATTTTGATTAGTGTTTTCTGCCATTCCTGGGCTATGCTTTTGTTCATTTTATTAATTTGAAAATTTTTTTTACTATTACTACATCAGATATATTTTGCAACGTTTTCTGTTATTCCAATTACTACTACTTTTGAGATGGCCCTATAGTTACTGGATGTTCTCTTTGTTCTTTTCCACTACTTTTAATTTTAAAAATGCCTACATCCATGTCTTTGAGCTCATTCTTTCCTAAAATGTGTCAATTGCTGGGCACCTTTTTGATTTCTCATATTTTATTTCTCAGGGTTTCCAAAACTCTACCCGAATGTATGCATTGGTGTTTGTATATTTTCTGTTTCTCTATTGAAGTGCCTAACATGTTAAACCAAATCATTATATATACTTTATTTAATGATTCTAGCACCTCTCAAATATCTGGGCCTAGTTTTTGTAATTACTTTGTCTCCTCACACTACAGTTTTAATTGCCTTCTGACGTCTCACATGTGTTGTAGAAAACTGTATCTGTGGTGTTGGACCATAAGAAAATAGATTTTAGTGTTAACATTTACATTAATGGGACAAGGAGTTCAGTTGTGTTTAGCATTGGCTAAAGCTGCAAATGTTAGGGATTTCAAAATCTTCTCTTTTCCTTACTTATTTTCTTACTCTGGGCTGTGAGTTTTCCTATGTATGTCTAAGGGATAATTTACATCTGTATGCAGTTTCTAAGCAGCTTCTGTAATTCACTGTTGTATTATAACCCTCCTCAATTGTGATATGATATGAAGGAAAATAAGCAATACAGAGTTTTAACATTACATTTTAATGGAATAGTGAGTTTATTCTTTTGGATGTGACCATTACAATTAATCATAGAGTTGTGAAGCTAGTGTTATAGAAAGCTAACATGGCAGGGTAGGGAAGAATGCAGTTATCCAGAGGATAAAACCTAGCAGAAGACCTTTACCACAAGAAGGTAAGCCTTTAACTAGCACTACCTCACACTGGTTCTGTGTTCCCAAGATAACTTCATCTTAACAGATGTGCAAGAATGATGGATATGAAATATTTGGTTATGTGTCTTCCCCTACCCCTATTACATCTGTTCTAAGGATATGACATCTGAGTTCTTCTTAACTAAGTTCTGAAATCAGAAGTGATGTGTTGAAAAACTTCAATGCATTAATACACAAATTATACTTGATGTATTAAATGTGAGACTAATCCAAACATTATATTTTCCAGCAGAGGAAAATTTTTCTTTGTCTTACATTTTTGCAACCCTATTTGGCGTTGTGAAAACCTTAGGAAATAGTAAACAATTTAATAATCTTACAACTGCATGAGAAAAGAGAAAATATTGTTAAGTTTTAACTACACATGCAAGTTGGTTTGATTAGTCTTGACCAACAAGTTCATGTAGTTCTATGGTCTGAAAAACACCAGTGAACCCTTTTGACTGCTTTCTGCAATGTTTAGTACATTGGAAATGGAGCTATCAACCTAGGACTTTAATGTAATATATATTATATTACATATATATGTATGTGTGTGCAAATATATATAAATGAAACAAAAACAAGAAGTTGCTGACCTAGGCAAAAAACACATGCAATAGTCTTTTTTTAAGAAGAAACAAAGATTTTTCATCAATTGATTCATTCCTCATATAACCAGGACTGGCCTGATCTGAAGGTGGAAGCCAGCATTCTTCCTGGCCTCTCACCTGCGTGCAGGAGCCCAAGAATTTTTGTCATCCTCTGCTGCTTACCAAGACTATAAGCAGAATAAGAAGAGCTAGGACATGAACCACTGCCCATATGGGATTCTGGGGCTTACAGGAGGAACATTAGGCTGCTGAGCTTCTGCACGAGCCTCACAATGCTTTTGAGAAGGAACAAAATTTATTGGGATCATAGACTATGTGAGTTCTCACCCAACTTCTGCTCCTACAAAATCTTATTACTCTACCTCAAACTGTTTCTTTCAAACATTCACATATCAAACATTTAAAGAAACTATTTGTAAAAAGGGAACAAGCTTCATGTATTTCAAAAATACAGTTTGTTTTTATTTATGTACTTTATTGAAAATGCAGATTTACAAAGAGGAGATACAAAGAGAAACTTCCATCAGCTGATTCACTTCCCAAATGGCCCTAGTAGCTAGTGCTGAGCTGATCAGGAGCTAGGAACTTCTCCCAGTGCAGGGTCCCAAAGCTTTGGGCCGTCCTCAACTGTTTTCCCAGGCCACAGGCAGGGAGCTGGATGGGAAGCGGAGCTGCCAGGATTAGAACCGGCGCCCATATAGGATCCCAGCACATGCAAGGCAAAGACCTTTAACCACTACGCTATCATGCCAGGAATGGGATGGGAAGTGGAACAGCTTGGATACAAAAGAACCAGGGACCGAATGGGATCCTGGTGCATGTAAGGGGAGGATTTAGCCTCTGAGCCACAGCTCTGGGCCCTCAAAAATATACTTTTAAGAGCTTAATTATACTTCCCACCCTACCCTCTTTTTGCTCCCTCATTCTCACTGTTTTTTCACCTTCTCTAATGTTTCTTTTACTCTTTATAATGACATACCTTAAATTGCTGTTATAGTCACAAGCTTCACCCTTCTTTGGCTGATGCACTACTGAGACTCTACAACAATTTTCCTTCAACAAGATAAAGCACTCGCACACACACATAAGCCATTTCATCTAATGATTATTTTTTATTCCTTTTATACTTTCATAATAAAATATTTCAAACCACTGGCCTCCCTTTGCTTGCTGGTAATTATAGAAACCCAATCATAGTTCCTTAATTGTTAGTGAAATGTGTCCTGCCCAAATTATTCCTCTAAAATGCTACACTTAACTTCTAATGAGAACCACCATGCTATGGAAGAGATCACTATGCAGTATGTTGAACCTCTATTTTGATTGTGACTTTCACACTTAAAACTGTACGATTTTACAGTTACTACACATCCCCTTAAATGAAAAGCCACAAAACAAAATCAACAGGAAGAAAAAAAAATTTTAAATGACATAAAGTAAGCTAACATGCTACTGAATGACTAGTGTGTCACTGCATAAATGAAAAGGAAATCAAGAACCTTCTTGAGGAAAAGGAAACTGCTGTATGAGCTATGAGTCAGTGAAGAATTTAAGAAGCATTTTTTAGAGATGGAATTAGAAACAATTTTAAAGTCTATCATAGCCACATCAGAGTACAATGTCGTATGCATCTCTACCTCCAGATCAAAGATGGACACCTGACGAAACTGTTAACTATAGCTTAACAATAGGAAGCTGCACTCAGCCATTGTCCAATGTGCACACTGGTAGACATATGACTGTTTATGAAGAGCTATACGACTTTAAAAATAAAGGCACCTCAGTAGGGGTGGCACCTTGGAGACGGGGTAAGGGAATCCCAGAGCCTATGGAACTGTATAATAAAATGATAATAATAATAAAACAAAAAAAAAAGAAAAAACAATTTTAGTATTATTTCTGAAGGGAACTGATATTTAAGACTGATGGTGCCATTTACCAGTCATAAAGAGTACTAGAGAAAAATTAATACGTACTGAACATTCAGTAAAGTATCAATTTTCAAATACTCTTTGAATTAATACATATTGAGCATCAGAAAGTTCAAGAATGTTTCTAAAATCATTGATCTATAAAAAGACTCAAAAAGGACTGCAAAACTGGAGCCTCTAATCCAGAATAAATATCAGCAAATTTTATAAATTTTCCTTTTTTTTTTTGGTATAAAGGGACAGTGATTTAGCTTGAATTATTTTGCTGCAAAAAGCACAAACTGTGGGAAATTTCACATTAATACAGTAACAACATTTCTGAAAACACACAAGTCTTAGAATTAATGGTATCTCAAAGCAAAGAATATAGTTATCCCATAATTTCTGGAATAATGTTTTTCCTGAGGCAAAGAGCGACTTAATAGGAAATTATATCTTCCGAGATTACTTGTAATACATGATAAACCTATTTTCAAACTTTAGAAGCACTGCTGTTACTACTAATAGGAAACAAATAAGGTGAACCCTGAAATAAACTAGGCATTTGGCCCGCAGCTAATTTCGGCATTGCAGAGAAAACTATAATCAGAATTTACCAATGGTAAAGTAATTAAAATGTTCTTAATATAATGCTAGAGAGGAAGAAATTTATAAAGAGATTTTATAAGGAATCACCTTATAAAAATTTATAAGGAATCACCTGAGTCTGTGAATACAAAACAATACAGTGAAGTTGGATGAAAACAAGTTTTGAAGACAGAGCAATGATTGAACACCATTTGGTCAACAATCCAACAGCTCACACAGAACAGGAAAGTTCTGAGGCAGTGGGTAGCTGGACCACAAGGACAATTCAATAAGAACTCGGATATGCTCTGTGTACTAGGTAGAGCTAAGCAGACGTTGAATTAAAGGTTACTCTAGACTCTGCATAAAGCAACTGGAAGAAACTCCGAAAATGTTAAAACTAACACACAAGTACAGTTTTTGGAAAGGCCTAATACTTTTTTTAAAAGAACACAGTACTATTGATAAAACAGCAATTTTAAATTAGTAATGTATATTATCACAGCGAAAACCAGTAAATGTATGGAAAATAGAAAAATGCAAACTTAATAGAATTCATTAAAACTAGCTTCCAAAATTACAGTTAAGAGGATATTAGCAGAAATATGTGTCACCAGTTCCTGCTATGACAGGATGTGAATTGAGTAGGGTTGGCTCATGGACCCACTGGTAAGCGTGTAACCTGGCATTGGGAGAGGTTCTGATGGAGGAGCCTGGGCAACTCCTCTGGCAGGACACAGACCCAGCAGGTAAGCGCAAGAAACATGATAGGAAACAGCCCAGAAAAGGCCATGGAAAGCTACACACTGGCATACACTTGGCAGACGTGGGGGCAAGACCAGGCTGAATCTGTCCACATCATCCACTGGCAAATCCAGGCACCAGTGTGGGTTGAGCCGGGTTCGGTCGCAACAAAGACTAGTGCACAATATGGAATGCCAAGGTGAGGTTGCCTGTACCAGAAGGGACCGCAGCATCCAACCAGCCTGAGAACAAGAAAGGAAGTAGGCAGAGCCAGCAGGGGAATAAGGGAGGGTTCCTTTGCAGGATAGCTACTTCCGCAGGAGAGCATGGGCTGGGATGGGGCAGACCAGACTAGGCAGAGCTACCACACCTGTGCGCCTCATGTGGACTAGATCAGGGAAAAGCCAGGCTGGGCTGATGATTCCTACTGGTGCAAACAAAATTAAAGTGGGCGAGGGTTGTTTGGGCAGCATCAACTGGAACCTGGGAGTGGGAGAAGCCTGGGAGGGAAATAGTGGGCTCATCCCTCTTGGGTTACCACTTCCACGGGAGGACATAAAACTAAACAGCGGCTGGGGTGGAATGGGATGTGGGACAGACTGGATTACTGCTACACTTACTGGCAAACCAGGGTAGGGGCGGTCCTGGTGGGGGTTATTGTGGGTGGCTCCAACTAGGCTGAAAAAAAATAATAAATTTTATTAATAAATAAAAGGTAGCCCCAAGAAATATGTGTCACACTGTGTATTTAAATGTTAATATGGGGTACTACTTTTTTTCTTTTTTTTTTTTTTGTATTTTTGTTGGCAGTCAGAGTCCCAGAGGGGAGGAGATCCTCCATCCTCTGATTCACTCCCCAAGTGACCTCAACGCCAGAGCTGTTCCAGGTCTTCCATGTGGGTGCAGGCTCCTCAGGCCTTAGGCCATCCTCGACTAAGCAGTCCCAGGCCACAAGCAGGGAGCTGGATGGGTAGTGGAGCAGCTGGAAAAACAACTGGCACCAGTATGGGTTCCTAGCACATGCAAGACAAAGATTTAATTGCTCAGCCATCATGCTGGCCTGAGCACTAATTTCTTTTCTTTTTTTCAATATTTTTATTTTTGATGATGTTTATATAGTTGAGAAGGATATATATTCATATGGATCACTGATTAGGGAGGGGAGGGTTGAGGAATAGGAAAGGAGGGCGGAGCGGGGCGGTGGAGGGAAGCAGAGAGCTGTTCTCAGCAGCCAAAATATGTCAGAATCTGGGGATGGGGGACTACCACTTGATGTCATCCCAGTATCCCCCAGGTAGAGCATGTTCTGAGGGTATTGCTTAATTTAGTTCAGTAGGTCTGAGATGCTCTTGACTTCAATGCTCCAAGGTTGAGGAAACCCTCCCAATGTTCATTCATTGACATAGTCCACCCTAGAGTCTTCACTCACCCAGACACTTGCTCTCCAGTCTATTCTGCTATCCATTGTTCTAGAAGTCTTCTATATGCCTCAGTGGACTGTCATGTTCCCCATGTACATCTGAGCATGCCTTCCACTGCACAGACTTTAATAACCCAACGGCTCAGTTCTGACAGAACACAGATGCTTTTATTGGCCCTGTGGTTGGAGTTTTGAGTCTAGAGGTCAAAATGTGGGAATCCCCAAATAAAATTTGGCTTAAGTGGCCTCATACCTGCCTCCTGTATGTGCCAAGCAGTGTGTGGTCCAGCACAATCTGTCTTCCACACCAGTCCACACACACACACACACACACTGGTGTTGCAGCTGCACAACCAGTTCTTTCCCTAGCTCCATCTCATATGCAAACTAACAGATGCTGCATCCCATCCCAACCCTGCCCACCACACACTCGGCCCTCATGTAGAAATGGCAGGTCAGTCAGAGTGACCCCCAATAATTCCTGCTTTCATACTCTAATGATAGAAAGCATGATCAGTCTTAAATAGAAAATATTAACAGCAAACTTATTTATAATATTTAGTATTTAAGAAACAAATGTCTTAAATAAAAGGTACTATGACAAGTATATTCATTTACAGTAAGTATTATAAGTATGCTATTTATAAATACTTGAAGGATACATGTGCTTCAAGTATATATGCTTGATGAGGTAAAGAAAAGCATGAAGATGGGCACAGCACAGTGGCCTGACAACTGGGTGTTGGTTCTAATCCCAGCAGCCCCACTTGCCATCCAGCTCCCTGCTTGTGTCCTGGGAAAACAGTCCAGGACAGCCCAAAGCCTTAGGAACCTACAGCTGCATGGGAGACCCAGAAGAGGCTCCTGGCTCCTGGCTTTGGATCGGCTCATCTCTGGCCACTGTAGTCAGTTGGGGAGTGAATCATAAGACGGAAGACCTTCTTCTCTGTATTCCTCCTCTCTCTATGTCCACTTTTCCAATAAAAATAAATAAATCTTTAAAAAAAAGAAAAGCATGAAGATGATAAGGAGAAACTAAGATATTTTTAAAAACTAAATAGATTCAAGAAATGGAAAAACCACATATAAATTAGTGGATGAAACTAATAACGGATTACTCACTAGAAAAATAATTGAATATATTCAAAATAGAACATGAATGTGAAAAGAAATATTAATAAGAAAGCAGCATCAAATAATCTACAATATTTGTAAATTAGCTATCTGAGAAAAATAGCCAAAATGATACAATATATTCAAAAATATAATGGCCACATTTTTTTCAAATTTAAAAAAAAAAATTACAAATTAACACTCCAAGGAGGGCAAACTCACCATAAAGATAGAAGCATGAAGTAACTCAAACCAAGAAATAATCCTATGTTAAATAAATGACTAAAAACCAGTGAAGTCAAGATATTTAAAGCAGCTAGAGAAATATACTACACCAAATGCAGCAGGAATGAATTAAAACTTGTAGTAGAGTTATTTAAAATTATGCAAGGCAAAGAATGCAGGAATTTCTTGAAAACATCTGGGAAAATGTTGCTAATTCAAAATTTATTCAGAAAAATACACTACAACAAATAATGGAACATTAGATTTTTTCGACAAATATAAGCTGAGATCTTATACTACTAACAGTCTTTCTATAGAAGCAATATGAAAATAATTTTTGAAAAAGAAAAAAATGATGGCAATTGCTTAAATTATTAAACAAACACATCCATACATATATAAATATATATACTGGAGTGGGAGTTTGGCCCAGCAATTAAGATGTTGTTTGGGACACCTTTGACTTATGCCCACGTTCAAATCCCAATTCAGGGCCCGGCGCCGTGGCGCAGTGGTTAAGGTCCTCGCCCTGCACGCCCGGGATCCATATGGGCGCTGGTTCTATCCCGGCAGCCCTGCTTCCCTTCCAGCTCCCTGCCTGTAGCCCGGGAAAGCAGTCGAGGACAGCCCAAAGCTTTGGGAACCTGCACCTGCGTGGGAGACCCGGAGAGGCTCCTGGCTTCGGACTGGCATAGCATCGGCCGTTGCACTCACTTGGGGAGTGAATCATCGGATGGAAGATCTTCCTCTCTGTCTCTCCTCTCTGTATATCTGCCTTTCCAATAAAAAAATAATAAAAACAAATCCCAATTCAAACCTGACTCCATTTTCCTGCTGAGGCACACTTTTGGGGGTGACAGATATTGTGCTCTGTTTCTGGGGCCCTGCCACCAATGTAGGAGACTTGGAATGACTTTCCAGTTCCCTGCTAGAAGCCTGGTATGGGTCCATCACCAACAAGGGAGCATAGCTGACACTAGGGGAGCAGACTAGAGAATGATCTAGTATTCTGCTAATGAGGCTGATTAGACAGCATATTGAAGTCAGGTAAATGAGCTCTTACCATTCATGTGAAAAGCCATGAAGGAGTTCGTGGTTCCTGCCTTTGGCCTGGTGAAGACCTGCCATTGTGTCCATTTGTTACATGAAGTAGATCATAGATGAAGTGTTTTTCTCTCTCTCTCGTTCTACTCTTTCTCATGTGTGTTTGTGTCACTCTATCATTTAAATAAATATTTTAAATAATAAATCAATTGTAGAAGCATAAATAAAATTGTAGACTAAGACCCAATAATTTGTTGTCTTAGAATATTTAGCAGAAAATCCATTTCTCTTCAGTGTTGTGTTTTATTAAGCCTTTAGAGGATAATTAATGCCATTTTTTTCTAAATCTATTTAAAAATAGAGAATGCTTCCAAACTGTTTTATCAGGTAAGGATTATCTTGAACTTTCCCCAACCAAAAACAAAGCAACCAACCCTATGACACATCAAAAAAATCACTGACCAACATTCTTATTGGTCACAGATAAAACAATTACCAAGCAGAATCCAACAGTTCATCAAACAGTAATTATCACAATCCAGTGAGGCTTATTTTAGATATGCGGGAATAATTCAACACAAAAGTAACTTTTTAACAAACTGAAGAACAAAAATTATGATCTTTTCAATGGAAGCAAAAAGTGTTTGATAACTTTTAATGCTTCATGATGAAAATCAGCACATTTTGCTGCAGCCAACGTCTTCTAGACCTTACCATGGGGAAATCCCACCGTCTCACCTGCATGCTGGTCACAGGGATGCTTCGAGCGATTCCCAGAATTGTTTGCTCGGCTATCTGCGCAAACTTTCAGGAACTGGGAATGTATATTTTGGGCCAACCCCCTAACCGCAGCTTCCTGATAGTGTGTCTAAAAGAGGTTGAGCAATGCCATATGGAGAAACAGATAAGCCCCCAAAAGTGAGGGTAAGTGCAGAGTAGCAGAAAATAGTATATAGTGGTGCTTAATTAGCTGTTAATTAGCTCCAGGTTGAACCCATTGTGCTTCTTGGACCTGAAACAGGCAGTAACTCTTCCTTTGTAAAACTTGTAATCACTAATAATGCTGACCACCAAATACCAGTCCACGCAGAAGCCATGGCTTGGGGCTTGTCCTGCAAAAGTAGCTCCAACAGCTGGCCAATGTGTCAACTGGTAATGGAACAGTGTAGATCAGGCACAACTGAACAAACCTTAGCCCACAAGTAAAACTAGAAACCAAGAGGGAGCAGAGGTCATGCCGAGCTAGGCTTTTGTACCTACTGGTCTGCGGGAGCCAGGAACACTAAGCCACAGTGTCTAAGGCAGAGTTCGGGACAGGGGAGGGACTGTGCCAAGCTGAGTCAGAGCATCCATTGGCAGGCAAGTGATCTATGGCTGGGAACAGACCCGGTTGGGGAGCCAAGGGGACAACCCTAGCTAGGCTGAGGTTCCCATCAAGAGGCGCGTGGCCTGGAAGGGGGGCTGCGTTCTGATCTGGAAATAGTTGTAGTCTCCCTTGGCACAAGTGTGGACTGGGATTGGATGCACTGAACCGGGCCGGACCACAACATCCCCTGGTGTCCTGGAGGACCAGGGCAGATGTGGGATGCACTAGGCAAGGTCTCAAACCCCTACTGAGCCATGTGTGAGCCATATATGGGTATGGACAAACCATGGCTGGGCTGGAACATCCAACAGCAAGAACCAGATTGGGTTGAAGGCCAGTCAGGAAAAGCCACAGTATACACATTCCCAGTTCCTGACAGGAGGTGAATTGAGTAGGGTTAGCTCATGGACCCACTGATAAGCATGAAACCTGGCATTGGGAGAGGTTCTGATGGAGGAGCCTGGGCAACTCCTCTGGCAGGACACAGACCCAGCAGGTAAGCGCAAGAAACATGATAGGAAACAGCCCAGAAAAGGCCATGAAGGCCATGGAAAGCTACACACTGGCATACAATTGGCAGACGTGGGGGCAAGACCAGGCTGAATCTGTCCACGTCATCCACTGGCAAATCCAGGCACCAGTGTGGGTTGAGCCGGGTTCGGTCGCAACAAAGACTAGTGCACAATACGGAATGCCAAGGTGAGGTTGCCTGTACCAGAAGGGACCGCAGCGCCCAACCAGCCTGAGAACAAGAAAGGAAGTGGGCAGAGCCAGCAGGGGAATAAGGGAGGGTTCCTTTGCTGGACAGCTACTCTCACTGGAGAGCATGAGCTGGGATGGGGGCAGACCAGACTAGGCAGAGCTACCACACCTGTGCGCCTCATGTGGACTAGATCAGGGAAAAGCTGGGCTGGGCTGATTACTCCTACTGGTGCAAACAAAATTAAAGTGGGCGAGGGTTGTTTGGGCTTAGCCACAGCATCAGCTGGAATCTGGGAGTGGGAGAGGCCTGGGAGGGAAATAGTGGGCTCATCCCTCTTGGGTTACCACTTCCACGGAAAGGCATAAAACCAGGACAGGGACTGGGGTGGAATGGGGTGTGGGACAGACTGGATTACTGCTACACTTACTGGCAAGCCAGGGTAGGGGGCGGGCCTGGTGGCGGTTATTGTGGGTCGCTCCAACTAGGCTGCAGCTCCCACTGATTTATGTGAGGGCCAAGTATGTGCTGGGCAGAACCAGGCTGGACTGCAACACCCACTGGTTCCAGTGGAAGTCGGGAGTGAAAACAGAACCAACCTAGCAATTGCAACCACCAGCTGATTGGGGCGATGGACGGTGCCAGGCCCTGTACTTGTTAGCACATACAAGAAGTTTCTTTGGAGATCTTCCTAATCTAAATGCTGGACTCAGAACCCAAACCAAGAAAACAGAAGACAGAACAGGTCAACCAACCATCTCAGCTATGATGGACTATGTCAATCAGTGGATTTTTCAAAGACCTCATAGTGCTTGGAGTGGCAAGATTGACAGCGATTCATAACTGTTGCAATATCAAAACCACTTGAGCAAAAACCTCAGAACACACCCTACATCCGGGACCTGGGGAGGGTGGGAAATTGGGTGGGCCTTCTCCCTTAATACCCCCCTTTAAACATGAAGGTAACAATATGGAAAACATACTAGTATTATCCACTTTCCTGTAGCCCTTGAACCTTCTTACCCTAATTAACTATGTAAAGATTGTCAAAATAAAATTTTATAAAAATAAAAAAATAGTATATAAGCAACAGCATTTTCTTAATAAAGCGGCATATTCTCTACAAGATTGACCCAGTGTTTGTTGTCATTTTCCAACCCTAGTCCCTCCGCTAGAAGAACGCAGTGGCATGGGTGTCACCGGCATCATTTGGTTTATGGAAATAGAATTCAGTGTTATAAAGACTGTGTATAACAGGGAGTGGCATGAGAGCATAATGGTTAAGGTCCTCGCCTCAAATGTGCCCGGGATCCCATATAGGTGCCAGTTCTAAACCCAGCAGCTCCACTTCCCATCAGCTCCTTGCTTGTGGCCTGGGGAAGCAGTCGAGGACAGCTCAAAGCCATGAGACCCTGCACCCCCGTGGGAGACCCAGAGAGAAGTTTCTGGCTCCTGGCTTCGGATTGGCACAGCACCGGCTGTTGAGGCCACTTGGGGAGTGAATCATCGGAAGGAAGATCTTCATCTGTTCTCCTCCTCTCTGTACATCTGCCTTTCCAATAAAAAAAAAAAAAAGACTATGTATAACAAACCAACAGCCAATATGATACTTGTCTCGTAACATTTTTTAGGACAAGCAATGAGAAGATGTCAATTTTCTTCACACATATTCAACATAACATTGAAAATCTTGGCCAGAGCAATAATGCAGGAGAAAGGAAGGCCATCCAAATAGCAAAGGAAGAAGTCAAGTTTGTTTGCAGACAACATGATTTTATACAAAGAAAAACATTCTATCAGAAAGTGGCTCAGAACAGTTGCAGACCACCAAAACAATATGCAAAAACAGCATTTTTTATACAATGACAATGAACTTGCTGAAAAAAAAAACAAGAAAGCAATTCCTGTCCATAGACACACAAACACAGCAAAAGATATTGAAAGAAATTTAATCTAAAACATGATATTTGCAAAGAAAACTACAAAAAGCTGATGACATAATTTGCAGGGGAATGAAAAATATCAAGTGACATGTTTATGGACTGAAAAAGTTAATATTGTTAAAATTTGTTAGCACTCAAATTAATATACAATTCAACACAATGTTTATTTAAGAAGAGGCATTTTGTAAGTTTCATATGCCATGAAAGACTGAAAAACTAAGGCAACCTAGAAGCGGAGCCAAAAATATCACAAAGCTATAATAACCAAGACAACATGGCACTACCATGAAAGCGGATGCACAGACCAAAGGAAAGCAAAGAACCTAGAATGAAATTCACACATCCAATAAATCCTTGACCAATGAATCAAAAAGACCAATGTTGGATAAAATAGTCTACTTGATAAATGGTACTACAAAAATATCCATTAAGTATGCATAAACAGAATATGAGATTACTATATCTAATCATATACAAAATCTACTCAAAAATGTATCAAAAAATGTGATCTAAAATCATTGGGGGTGGCTTTATGGTACAAGCATTAAGTCACTATTTGAGATGCCTGCCTTCTATATTGGAGCACTTGGTTTCTTTGTGATCATTTTCCTGCTATTGTGCACCCAAGGAAGCCACCAATGATCCTGACTCAAGTATAATCCCTGCTGCCCATGTGGAAGATCCAGATGGATGTCTAGGTTCCTGGCTTCACCCGGGCCAAGCCTTGGCCTCTTGAAGTCGTCTGCAATGTGAATCAGAGGATAGAATGTCTGTTCCTTTCTGTTCCTCTGTATATGTCTTTCAAATAAAAATACAAGCCAAGTTTTACAAATAAAAAACTATGCTAATATCAAAATAAAACAGGAAAGCAGATCAAGAACTCTGTATAGGCAATGATTTTTTTGTATAAGCTTCTAAAGGCACAAAAACAAGAAAAGTAGAAAATTGGATTATATCAAACTAAGAAGATTACTTTCAAATATCAAAAGAAATAAAAGCACAAAGACAAGTTACAGAAAGAGCAGTATTTGCAAGACACACATTTGAAAAAGAACAGGTTTAGGGAAAGCATAAGGAACTTAAAAAAAAAAAAGGTAACATCACAAAAATCTGTATCTGATTAAAATACAGGCACATGATCCCAGCTCTGGCCATAATGAATATTTGGGAAATAAATTCAGAGGTTAATTGCTCACTCACTCTCTTACTCTGCCTTTCATTAATAAAAATATGATTTGGGGTCCTATGCAGTGGCCTAGCAGCTAAAGTCCTCACCTTGAACGCACCAGGATCCCATATGGGCACTGGTTCTAATCCTGGCAGCCCCACTTCCCATTCAGCTCCCGGCTTGTGGCCTGGGAAAGCAGTCGAGGACAGCCCAAAGCCTCGGGACACTGCTCCTGGCTTCAGATCCGCGCAGCACTGGGCACCGCGGTCACTTGGGCAGTGATTCATCAGATGGAAGATCTTCCTCTCCATCTCTCCTCCTCACTCATTATATATATCTGACTTTGCAATAAAAGTAAATAAATCTTTTTTAAAATTAAAATTAAAAAATCAAAAAACATGATTTGAACAGATGCATCTCAAAAGATACGTATATTTCCAACAAATATTTAAAATGAATTCTTAGAGAAATGAAAATCAAAACTACAGTGACAATCCTTCCACAAATTACAGTAAAAATTTCATTTTATAAAAGTCATGATAGGGCCCGGCGCCGTGGCACAGTGGTTAAGGTCCTCGCCTTGAACGCCCAGGATCCCATATGGGCGCCGCTTCTATCCCGGCAGCCCCGCTTCCCTTCCAGCTCCCTGCCTGTGGCCTGGGAAAGCAGTCGAGGACAGCCCAAAGCTTTGGGACCCTGCACCCGCGTGGGAGACCCGGAAGAGGCTCCTGGCTTCAGATCGGCATAGCACTGGCCGTTATGCTCACTTGGGGAGTGAATCATTGGATGGAAGATCTTCCTCTCTGTCTCTCCTCTCTGTATATCCGCCTTTCCAATAAAAAAAAATAATAATAATAAAAATAAATCTTTAAAAAAAAGTCATGATAAATGTTTAAAAAATGGAAATGTGATTGATGATGATCTTGATGAAAAGGAAGAAATAAAAGCAGAAGTAGAATGTAAAAATTCCATCCTATAAAGTTTTCACAAAATAAACACAATTAGTATCATGCTAGGGTAAAAATTGGAGTGATTATTTCTTATGATCAAGAACATGCTATTCAGCCTCTCATCACTTTCAACAGGCACCTTTGAGGAGCTACATTTCTTTCTTTTCCTTGATTTTTCTTGGCAAAGCATATTTACACAGAGAATGAGAGGGAAAAAAATATGCCTGCTGGTCCACTCCTCAGGTGACTGCCAAGCTGAAGCTCAGCCAATCCAAAGCCAGGACAGAAACTTGTCCCGCATGGATGCAGGGTCCCAAGGCTTTGAGCCATCCTTTACTGCTTTCCCAGGACACAAGCAGGGAGCTGGATGGGAATGAAAGAGCGAGGACACAAACCGGCACCTATACGGGAACAGGCGCACATAGGCAAGGATTTAGCTCCCTGCTTTTCTTTTCTTACACTTTGTTTCTTCATTCGCCTACTCTTTAAAGGATTTTTTAAAAGGATTTATTTATTTTTACTTGGCAGAGTTACAGAGAGAGGTGAGATAGAAAGAAATCTTGCATCCATTAGTTCACTCCTCAAATGGCTGCCACAAGCAGAGCTGCTCCAGTCTGAACCTAGATGCCAGGAAATCTTTTGGGGTCTCCCATGTGAGTATAGGTGCCTGAATCCTGGGACCATCTTCTCCTGCTTTCCCAGGATGCACATAGGGACCTGGGAAGCAGTGGAGCAGCCAGGACTAGATCCAGTCCAAAATGTAATTCCAGCACTGCAGGTAGGGGATTAGCCTGCTACACCACAGTGTAGGCCCCAAAGGAGCTATTTTTAAAGAAAGGTTTGTACCATCTTACAGTCTGGGAGATTTGATGTCCAAAATCATTTGACCTCATTAGACCCAGTGTCTTTTGAGGCTGCAGGCTGGTGGATGAATGATCACATGGTGGCCAAAGAAGGGATTGAAGCATCCATTCTCTCATGGGAACTACCTTCCCAGGGCAAGCCCCAGGGAGCTAATGACCTCAACAACACTATGTTAGGATCAAGCATCCATAACTGAATCATATCCTACATTTAACTCACCAACTGTAACATTAATCAATTGATCAGTAGTGGAAGATTTCAGAATTAAACATCTGCCTGATTGGCAGGTTATTAAACTATCATGAGATCCATGAAAATAATTCATCATTTCTGTTCAAGTACTAGTGACCATAATAAACAAAGAAAAGAAAAAGGAGGCAAATTCAGCAGAAATAAAATCTGTAAGGGCTGATACACTGGCGTAACAAAATAGTCCTCTTGGCCTGCACAATAGCGTAGTGGGTAGTCCTCACCTTGCATGTGCTGGGATCCTGAATGGGTGCCGGTTCTAATCCCAGCGGCCCTGTTTCCCGTCCAACTCCCTGCTTGTGGCCTAGGAGAGCAGTCAAGCACGGCCCAAGGCCTTGGTACCCTGTGCCCTCGTGGGAGACTGGGAAGAGCTCCTGGCTTCAGATTGGCTCAGCTCCAGCCATTGCGCCAGCTTAGGGAGTGAACCATCGGACGGAAGATCTTCCTCTCTCTCCTCTGTATATCCGCCTTTCCAATAAAAATAACTAAATCTTAAAAAAAAAAAAGGTCCTCCATCTATGATGCAAGCATTCCATGTGTGAGCCAGTTCGAGTCCCAGCTGCTCCACTTCCCATCCAGTTTCTCATTTGTGGCTTGGGAAAGCAGCAGAGGAAGGTCCAAGTCCTTAGAACCTTGGACTTACGTAGGAGACTCAGAAGAAGCTCCTGGCTGCCAGCTTTAAACTGGCCAGCAAAGGCCAGTTTAGCCATTTGGAGAGTGAACTAGCAGATGGAAGAGCTCTCTTCTGTCCCTCTCTCTAATTCTGACTTTCCAGTAAAATGAAGGCAGATTTACAGAGCAAAGGGGGAACAGAGAGAAGTATCTTTCCCTGGTTCATTCCACAAGTGGCGGCAATGGAGCTGAGCCGATCCAAAGCCAGTAGCCAAGAGATTCCTTTGGGTTTCCAAGTGGGTGCAGCCTCCCAATAAGACACTCACAAAATCATAATTTTCACATCAACATTTTATTGTATCTCTTTTACAAATGAAGAAAGAATTGCTGGCCTTGCAACTAAGTTAAAGAAAACCATTCCCTGCACAACACATTTGCTGGCCTATATCTTGTCATTACCTTCTCTGTAAACTTCTACACAGCACATAATCTGCGACTACTTTGTTCCAAATTTACAAAAAGTTAAAGGTTTTTGAAAGAAGCAAATAAATATGTATGTGTGTTAGCTCTTTACAGTCTTAATATTAACCAAATAGATTTGCCATTTTTCATTTCTTCACTGCTATGAATTTAGAAGAATTTTAATTCTGATTATTTTAGTATTAACTAACAATGTGACAAGATAGGTAACTATAATAAAAAAATATTGTTGGTTTGGGCCTTGGGGTTGGGGGCAAAAGCCGCTCCCGCCAGTGTGGTGGCTGTGGGGGGTGCCGCTGCCAGGCCGGACTCAATGCTGGGGACTCCGAACGGCAGTGACCGAGTCCTTGGCTATGGGCAGCCAGTGCACCAAGTGGTGCCAGGCTCTGCCTGCTGCCTGCCCAGTGGCAAACTCTGGGGTTTTGGGGATATGTAATTGCTGCCTAGGGACACCCACGAATAAGGCCACTGTTAGTGTAGGTAAGAGATGAATTCTAGGTGATTCCCAGTAACAGGGTCATGAAACTTTCAGGCAAGCACGGGGACTGTGGAAATACAAGTCCTGCAGGTTAGCTCGCAAGCTGGGGTGGTGATGGACTGAGCTAGGTGTGACCATTGCACCTGCCATCACTTATGGGTAAAGGAACCAATAGCAGTCTGGGCAGGTCGAGGCAGCAGCACCCAAAGGCGCATCCTAAAACAGGATGTGGGGTGGGCCAAGCTACAACTGGAAAGAGGTGGACCAGGCAGGGCCAAGCAAACCTCAACTCACAAGAAAGAATAGAAACCAGGATGGAGCACATGTCACGCCGAACTAGGCTCTTACACTGACTGGTCTGCAAAAGCCAGGGATCCTAGGCCACAGCATCGAAGGCAAAGGTTGAGACAGGTAGGGGTCTTAGCCAATTGGGTCGGAATAACCATTGGCACATACGTAATCTAGGGCTGGGAATAGACTCAGTTAGGGAGCTGTGAGAATACACCCTTGCTGGGTTGCGGTTTCCATGGGACAGTGTGGAGACCTGAGGGAGGTTGCATTCTGGTCTGGATATGGCTGCAATCTCCATTGGCACAAGTGTGAACTGGAGCTGGGCGCACCTAGCCAGAATAGATGCCAGCACCATCTGATGCTCTGGAGAACCTGGGTAGGTGGAAGACGAACTAGGCTGGGTCTCTGCCCCTACTGAGCCATGTATGAGCAGTGTCTGGGTATGGACAAGCCTTGGCTGCGATGAAATAGCCAACACCAAGAACTGGAATGGATGGAAGGCCAGTAAGGAGGGCTGACCCACGGACCCACCAGAATGAGGTTCTGATGCAGGAGCTTGGGAAACTCCTCTGTCGGGACACAGTCCCTTCAGGTGAGCGCAAAAACCATGATAGGGAGCAACCCAGACCAGGCCAGAGGAAGATACCCACCATCATACATATGGCATAGGTGGAGGACAGACCAGGCTGATCCTGTTCACAACAGCCGCTGGTGAATCTGAGCACAAGAATAGAGCATGGGTCAGGCTGGGTTCGGTCGCAACACAAACCAGTACACATTACAGAATGCCAAGTTGGGGTGAGCCGTACCAGATGTGGTTGCAGCACCTGAACAGCACACGTGAGAACTGGGGGTTTGGGGGGGACCGGTAGAAGGTATGTGGGCTCCCCTGCTGGACAACCACTTTACCTAGAGAGAGTGAGTTGGGGTGGGGGCAGACCAGACCAGGCAGGTCTATAACACCTGTTGGCCTCAGGTGAGCTAGATCAGGGAAGAGCCAGGTTGGGCTGACTGTTCCAACTGCTGCAAGCATAAATTAGAGTGAGTGAGGGTTGGATGGGCTTTGCTGCAGCATCAAATGGCAAACGCTGGCACTGGAAGCATAATCTCTCAAATTAAACTCCAGAAAGACCTGGAGAGCGCATAAGCAGGAAGTGGGAGGGCTTAGTAGGGAAATAGTGGGCACCTCCTCATGGGTAACCACTCCCACTGGAGAGCAAGAAAACCAGGACAGGGACAAAGGTGGCTAAACAGAAAGGCACCTGCCAGTATGTGTGTGGACTGGATAGTAGGGTTGATTGGGTTGAACTAGGTTTCAATGCCCACTGACACGTAGGACAGCTGAATGGGAATAGGGGACAGACTGAACAAGTCTGCGGTGCATACTGGCAAGCATGGGAACCAGGGTAGGGGGCAGGTTTGGTGGAGGTTAAGGGAAGTCACCACAACTAGGCTGCAGCTCCCACTGGTTTGCATGAGGGCCGAGTATGAAGTGGACAAGATCGGGCTGGACTACAACACCCATGGGTTCACGTGGAAGACAGGCCTGGAAACAGAATGGACCAAGCAATTGAAATGACCAGCATACCCATAAGATGATTGGGGCAGCAGACAGTGCCGGACCTTATACTGGCTAATTCACACAAGAATCAGGTTTGGGATCATGTCAGATGAAGTTTCTTTGGAGATCCCTTCAACTAAACTGCTGATCTCAGAACCCCAACCATGAAAAGACTGTCAGCCAGTAGATTCTGAATAGATTTCATTGCGATTGGAACGGCAAGATTGGCAGCAATTCAGAACTATTGAACTATATCAAAACTGCTTGAGCAGGACCCTCAGAGCATGCCTCACATCGGGGACGGGGTGGGTGGGAGGCTGGGTGGAGCTTCTCCCTTTGTTTCTCTCCCTGACCCCCAGATACTGGGGGGAAAAAACTGATAATACTGGTGTAGAAACAATGGTACTACCCACTTTCCTTTAGCCCTTGATCCTTTGTACCCTAAGCAACTAAGTAAAATTACTTTAAAAAATACTGTCAGGCCTGGTGGTGTGGCCTAGTGGCTAAAGTCCTCGCCTTGAAGATGCCAGGATCCCATATGGGCGCCAGTTCTAAACCTGGCAGCTCCACTTCCCATCCAGCTCCCTGCTTGTGGCCTGGGAAAGCAGTCAAGGACGGCCCAAAGCTATCAGACCCTGCACCCGCAGGAGGGTCTTCCTCTCTGTCTCTCCTCCTCTCTGTGTATCTTGACTTCGTAACAAAAAATAAATGAATGCTTAAAAAAAAAAAAAAACACTGTCATGATCTTAAATTTTAATATGGCTAAAGTAGCCTATCATTTAAAACAAGTGCTGTTTAACCTAGTCATGCAAAAATCATGAAAACATCGAATGTCATCCCTAACAGAATTGCAGATGAGTACTTTGGGAAAATTAAGCTGTCCAGAGAGAAGTGACTATCCATGGACAATGGTACATTCTTGGCAGAACAGTCTAAAGGAAACTGTTAACACTGCTGCATTTGCACTACTTGAATCAAAAGGTGAAACGTACATATTTTTAATCACCACGTAAGATCATCTGAGATTTTTTGCCATTTTTAATTTTAAGTGATTTCCTTCCATAATTTTATATTTCCAGCTTCATCACTAAAAATGAACTCTAAACTAAAATAGTGATGATGTTTCAATATTAGTCAGTAGTGAGCAGAAATGAGGAACAGAAAGGAGATTTGTGACACTGACTTAGTGGTTGTTTTTCAGAATTTATTTTATGGAATTTACATTTCTAACAAATGCCAAAGATGTCCACAGCTTTACTGAGAGGTAGATCAGTAGACATGCTTCTTCAGAGCCTAAATTGCATCACTTTCTGTTCTGTTTCTGTCAGCATCCCTTGAGATGTAATTAATTGCTAGTCTCATCTCTCTCTCTCTCTCAACCCTCTCTCTATCTCTGGTCACTGAAATGAAGTCGCCAAGAAAGGCTCCTCATCTCAGTCTTTATGAGAAATACAGTTGTCAAACCCCAATAAGATGGCACAGCAAGTAAAGACAACTGATCACACTGACTAACCAACATTAACGCTCTCCACTGTTTTTCCTTTTGATTCACTAAGAATCTTAAAATTCTCTTTTCATTTAAAAGAAGTTCAATTTTCTCCCAATCTGCCCCTCTTGCAAAGAACTCTTGACCCCTATCACAATAGCCTTAAATTCTCTTCCTTGCGATTTTGACTAGTGCCCCGTCCAAGTTTTCTTCAGTGACGTACACACACAGAAATTATGCGACGCTACATTCATCGAGACACGTAATGCATCCAAAATGTCAAACTGATCTAATCTAGTCTATTACTATCACATTGCAAGAATAAAATGATGCTCAGAAAGGTAAGTGTAGCACTCAAAAACATGATTATGGTCCTAAAGTTACAATTATTGAGTAAGGGTCCTAAAATTGGAACTAAAAGCATTTAGGCTTAAGTCTGAGATTCTTCAAACTGCATCTCACTGGTATCTTTTCTATAAATAATATCTCAACATATTATATTCAGAAAAATAAAAGTAGACATTTAAGAGCATCTGCAGAGTTTTCAAGACTGCCTAAGGGAAAATAAAATTGATTGTGAAATCTCCTGAAAGCAAATTTCTTCTGTAATCTAACATCACAGTTAAATAAAAAAAAAAAAAATCAGACCATCTTGTATCCTTCCATAATACTGCTAAAACTGAGATTAGAACTATCATTATTAATAGGACAGCACTTCTGTTCTAGTGCTTAAATATGCATTTTTTGTACCCTCAGAGAGACTTTAGGCCAAAACTGTGCTTTTATAGTCAACCATGAGTAGGGTTCATGTTCAACAGCGTATACCTGCCTTGTGCAATGCCTTCTGTTATTGAACGATCAAAACACAAAGCGTATGGAAGTGTTACATCACCTTGTCCTTTTTGACCCAACCTGCTGAGTCCACACAGTAGGATTAGTTCAAATCTGAACAGTATGGAAATGCTGAAGCACACTGTTAGTCTTTACTGTGCTCTATGTGCAGTGCCAGCACCTTATGTATGATTCTGATTATGTGACATATTAGGAGGACTGATAAACAAAAATAAAGTTAGCATTATAATCAGCATGCATAATTAGGTGATTTTCACATTTCTTCTTGCTGACTTAAATGCTGAAGTTTCAATAATAGAATACTAGAACAGAAACCAAAATTAACATTCTGTTAATCGGAATAACAGAATTCATGCTGAGGAAAGTACAAATAGTGGGCCACATGAGGTAAAAGCACACACTCGCAATTAGGTGCACAGAAACATTAAGTTGCCTTCAGGCATATTGCAAAAATGGAAAAGTCAGTCTAATAAAGTTACTGGAGGAAAATCTGCAAAAGCCAGAGATATGTCACCTATTTTTCAAGTTCAAGTCTTTCCCCTGCATGTGCCAGGATCCCACATTGGCACTGGTTAGTATTCCAGCTACTCCACTTCGCATTCAAGTCCCTGCTTGTAGCTTGGGAAAGCAATGGAGGATGGCCCGAAGCCTTGGGATTGTGTACCTATATAGGAGACCCGGAAGAAGCTGCTGGCCCCTGGCTTTGGATCAGCTCAGCTGTGGCCACTTGTTGCAACCACTTGTGGAATGAATCATCAGGTGGAAGATCTTTGTCTCCTCTTTGTAAATCTGACTTTCCAATAAAAACAGGCTAAAATCTTAAGCATATATAAAAGTGTGTCTAAAAATATTTTTTCTTACAATTTTTAAATTTCATTTGCATGGTCTTTGTCCATTAGAACTTACTATAAGATTCTTCAGTGTCATAAGCTTACCATAGGTTATTCGTCATTGTCCTCTGCCTGAATAAAATTAGTTTTAAGAAATATACCTACATGTAAAATATTACAGAATATTTAAATCATGTTACATGGTCTCCAATAATAACTGGCAGCTTCAGTTTTTTTTTTTTTTTAATAACCATTGTGGAAGTCTAAGAAAACCTTTGGGATGACTTATTTTAATTTTGCATGGGAAGTCACAGCATGGGCTTTGTAAGCACTTCTAGGGTGGATAATAGGGCCAATAGGCTTTAGATACATGTGTCTTGTTCTGGAATGCTTAGGTTTGAACCCTAGCCATGCTCTCCAATTCAACTTTCTACTCATGTGCACCCAAGGAGGCAGCAAGTTCAAGTACCTGCCAGCCCTGTGGTATACCCAGGCTGAGTTTCTGATTGGCTATATCCTTGCTGAGCCCTGCTGCTGTGAACATTTAGAGCATGAAGCAGTGGCTAGAAAATATTTTTACATCTCTGTGAGTCTCCATCTCTGACTCTTAATGAAAAGGTTTCTTTTAAAGAGGCTGACAATTCCAACAGATAATAGCTTCTTGAGAGCATGACATTTTATTATTTACTTTATAATTGAGTGTATTTATATTATCTGTTTATTTGTAAACATCGTAGTGTACTATGTCACTACATATTTGCAGTATAAACAAATCATTTCAAGTAACTTAGTCTTTCCATCTCCTAATCCATTTTTTAAGACTTATTTATTTAAAAGGTAGACTAGCAGATATAAAGAAAGAGACTTAAAAAAGCAACAGAGCTTGTCCATCCACTGGCTCAATCAGCAAACACCCTCAACAAGTGGGATAGACCAGGCCGAAATAAGGTGCACAGACCTCCCATGAGTCTCCCATGTGAATGGCAGGTACTCAGGTAACTGAGCCACAGAATCCCGTCCTGTGGGGGTGGCCCACACTGAGGACTTGATCAGAAAATGGGGATAAACCTGAACCCAGGTACTCTGACAAGGAATGAGGTCATCTATACCACTAAACCAAAGTACCTCCCTTCGTTTTCACATTGTTTTTTGATGTGTTTTTGGATTCAATTTGCTATTATTTGCTGTCAACTTTTGCAACAACAATCATCACAACTACGCTTATCCTTTGTTTTGTGCTTTTAAAATATCTTTATGGGCCCTGCACAAAGGTTCAATTCACAAATCTTCCACCTTCAGGCACCAGCAATTTCACAGCCCTAGCAACTCCAGGGATCCAGCGTCACCAGGGCCATGACTTCTAAGGTTCAGGATAGAATCTTTTCTTGCTTCTTCCTGGCTTTAACTGAAAATCCATGAATTGCCTGGGATCCCAGTTTCATCACTCCCATCTGCCTTTCTTCACATGGCATTCATCCTTGTTTCTGACACAGTGTAGTCTTTTCCTCCCCCATAAGGACACTAATCAGCTTTTCTGGAGGAGCTGTCAATTTTATAATTCACTAAGATGACAAACACAAAGGGGAAGAGTAGAGTACCACATGCATGTTCTCTAGGATTTTTAGAAAACATGGAGTTCTCCCTGTGGCTGCATAAATGCACATCTACAGGACCAGTGACATTGTAAACAGCATAGGAATGCATGCTATTTGACAGGGATGCTCCACAAATACTACCATGCAAAATTTAAAAGTCTGCAATGTTACCCTACAGATTATTGACATAGATGTAAACAAATACGGACAAAATTCTTGCCAAGATAATTCATTTTGGATTAGTGAGCATCTCTAGCACCGTAAGTTCCTGGATAGATAGCTTCCTGAGCTGTGTTAAAGCAAGTGCTCAGAAAAAAAAGAAAACCAGGAAGATTTCTGGATCCAACTCAAGTGTTAGCCTGCCCTACCCAGACACGCCCACCTTGGCAGAATCCATGGGTAGGACCCTGAGCTGCTGGAACTCATTCCCTACCGCACAGAAGACCCAAGAACTCCGGGTTATACATTTTTAGTTGAGCAGAACTGTGATGATGTATTTCCAAAAGAAATATTTAAATCTGTGGCTGCTTTAATGGTGTAGCAGAGAAAACCACTGCCTGGAATGCCAACAACTCAGATGATGTGTACTCTGGCTGTTCCACTTCCAAGCAAGCTCTCTGCTAATGACCTGGGAAAACAGCAGATCTCAGGTTGCTAAGCTTGTGAGGGAGACCCAGACGAAGATCCAGGCTTCTGACTTCTTCCAGGCCTAGCACTAGCTATTACAACCATCTGAGGATTGAATCCTGAGTTGAAAAATCTTTCTCTCTCTCTCTCTCTTGCTCTTTCTCTCTGCAACTTTGACTTTCAAAATAAATAAATCTTTAAAAAATGTTTAAATAAAAAAGATACCAGTCATACCATCTTGGGGCCAGTCCAATATTATTATCTTAATGTGTGCAATGATGTTACTTCCAAATAGGGCTACATTTGCACATAATAGATATTATGGTGGTAATGGGGATCTTTGAAAGGTAGACAGCCTTAAAGAAACAGTGAGACATTTTATAAAGTATAATATTAGCGCAAATATTAGATACTTTTGTACCATATAACCAACACTGCTTAGAATTGTACTATCAACAGAGTAGGCCATTGCAATACACGCTGATTTGAATTTGACTTGTATCACCATGGTGGCATAAATAGAAATACATTTTCTTGGTAACATGGAAAAGCTCCAAACTAACATAACACATAAAACAAAGAGATATAATTACTTAAAATTATAAAAAGGGATTTTTCTGGAAATTATGATTAACTTTCTATGGAATTACTTATAAATTGTTAAGCGTCTGGAAGATTTAAACTGAATTTATTTTTGTTTCCTTTTAGTTTCCCAAAGCAATTTTTCAGCTTTGATTGGCATTGTAGACAATCTACTTTGTGCCACCACTTCTGGAAATAAGAGTTCTCTGTTTGCATTTTGTCATCAACATAGTCGATTAGAAAGCCTATCCCTTTTTGACTAACTGTCCAGATGGAGGATTTACAAATTGATAGAAAAATTTCTTTCAAACTAAAAGTTATTTATTTGTATCATGTTCTTATGCTTTCTTATTGCATTTCATATACAAGAGTGATAAACCTAGCTTATGAAAATACAGTTCGGTGTTGGCATTGGGCCTGCAAGAAGCTTCCAGTGATGTACAGCTGGTGGCTCACCAGAACATGAAATAGGAAGGAAATTTAGGCTGAATAAGGCCAATTTAAAATGTTCACAAGGGGTAGTATATTCCCCCTCTGCTTCTCAAGCCTGTTCTTGAGATCTTGGTGTCTTCTTCTAACTATGCCCTTGCCTTGAGGATATTAAGGGGGCCTTAGAGCTGAGCTTTCAGGTTGTTTACTCTTAGAAGGAACAGTGTAAAGTGAAAACCGTCAAATAATAGCTTTATAAAACATTTATCCCAAAGACCTATTGCCTGTTATAAATGAGGCAGAAGTACAGGTTAACAATAAATTTAAATATAAATGTATCAATGATGTAACATTTTGAAAACAGCCTATTAGTAATTTAAATTACATAAATTAAAGAAATCTGTGTTAACTAGTAAAATTTTTCCTGGACAAAGTAAATGAGTCTTTTGGCAATGGTTTAAAATCATTTAGGTACTTTTACAGTCCTATCGGAATGCTCTGGGAGTAGCTGCAGAATCCAAGCACTGCCATAGCCCCAAGACAACCCCAACTATGTGCAGCTGAGGATCCAGACAGCTGATGAGACAAACGATTAACAAACTCACCTGCTTTAAACTTAAGTCACAAAAGCTAGAACATCTTCTGACCAATAATCACAGTAACACATGATAGCAATGTTAAAGCGCTTGTACAAAAGACAAACATTAAGATAGATACACATGTGCGCGTGTGCATACACTTAAAAAATTATTCTCAACCAAACTTAGTAATAGTAGTGTTCACTAGAAACCAATATGTGAAAAGCCATCAACTCAACAGTCTTGAACCAAGACCCTGAGAGAAAAAAGTCACCACTATGAAATCCCTCCATCAATGCAAAAATCTAGATTTCAGTGTAAGGAATTATTTAAATATCCCACCCTGGACCCGGTGCCATTTCCTCTTCCTCACAGCTCACAAAATTCGCGCAAGTCTAGCTATCCACCAATCAGATGAACCTGGCATTCCACCTGAGAATCCCACCCCCAATCTTCCAGCCCCTTCCCCAACCCCGCCCACTCACCAATCAACCCTTGGCATTCACCTGCAGGCACCAATCCCCTGGGGCCTGCCCTCAATCCCTCCCAATCCCCGCCTCCACACCTTGCAAACAAAAAGGCTCCCAGGTGTGGCTCTTCGCCATCCCCCTCCCCCAGCCCCATAAACCTCCTAAGATACCTTGCCTCTGGTGTTTTTAGTAAAGAACCAGGTTGCAGGAATTAGCTGTGCCTAAAATAACGTAACATCCTATCAACTAGAACTCAGCCTTTTTAAATAACTTTCAGTCTTCCCAGTAATATAGCTATCCTAAGACAACCAGGTACAACTGTAGAACTAAATCATTAAAAGCGCCCAAACTCAAATGTAAACCTTCACAACTCCAGGGACAGATATAACATAGACACGACAAAATTTTACTCCGTTTGGCAAAAATCCGAATGTAATCGAATCAGCCTGATCTACTGTCTCCACAAAATGGGAGATAAACCCGTAGGCATTCTTGAGGCCTCGTAAGAATACCAAGGGAAGCCCTAGGATTCGAAACTTCTGAATTCTTGGATGCTTTTTTAAGGATGGCTAAAATGTCTGAAACAATATTTTTTTGTTGTTGAAGTTAACATAACACATTATAGATTAGATTCAATTATTGACATGAAATCATCAAATACCTTTAAAACAAATACAAAACCTTTGCCAACTTAAAGCAGGGAGAAATTTGATGACACAATTACTTTAACATGTAAAAATGCTTTGTAGACAATCAATAGCATATTTTAACTTATACCTTGAACTAATTCAACAGTGTGTTAGTTTATGCCAATTTACGATAAAATTTTACATTTTTGTAAATACCGTAAATGGAACATTAAGAGTTACAAGAGACATGCAAATGAAGTCAGTCAGTTTGCTAAAAGTTTATAACCAAAGACCTTTCAAGGTAGAATTCGCAAGCCCAGGAAACAAGTTCTGTAAAATCGTTCTTTTTTCCTCCAATTTTTTCTTCTTTATCATTTTATGAAGATATTCAAAAAGTGAGCAACCAGGCAACAAAAAACTTAGGGTCAGGTAAGGGAAGTCCGGATGAATCAAAAGCGGTCTGGCTAACAAAATCAGCATCCCAAGAATTGCTTTCAGAGCATCCAGCCAAGCTTCCAAGGAGCGGGGTCTCACCTTCTTCCCATTCAAACTCAGACTACACAACTCGCCTCTACACTTTGACTCTAAGACTCAGGAATTACTATGCCTCAAGGCCACATACAAGCAAACAGCACCAGCGCCAGGAGCTCCACAAACAGGCAAACATCCTCTAACACAGAAACCGAACCAAAGATAAAAACCTCAAGAGCACAAACTGGGGCTGCCCGCCTCTGGGCGAAGGCTGAAGCCACAAGTTGGGGCAAAAAAAAATCCCAGAGCCCACTGATTAGGGCGAAAACTCAGAGCCAACTGGTTAAAGGCAGAAAACTCAAGAGCCCGCCGAGTAGGGCGCAAACTCTCAGCCCACAAGCCGAGGCTGGGGCCTCACCCACTCTTACCTGAGGTCCTGAAGTCCCGAAGTTTTGAAGTTCTGATGTCCTTGTTCTAAAGTCCTGAAGTTTTGTGTCCTGAAGTTCAGGTCCCTGCTCAGGCGCCAGTTGTTGGGGTTCAGACCCGTCAGCAAGCCCCAAGGGTGAGGCAGACGGTGGCCTTGGCCACAAAAACAACAAGAGGAAAGCAGGTGAGGAATGTCCGCTTTATTACAAACAGGTTACAGGTTTTAAAGGGTAAGGAAGGGGCGGGCAGGAGGAAGCCTTACGGCAGAACCCACGCCCACCAAAGACGTTGTAATTGGCTGTAAGACAGACACGTCAATCTCCCTAGACCTTCCGGTGATGTCAGAGGTCATGTTCAGGTATACTTCCCTTGACCTTCTAGCCATGTTGGAGGTCACACTCTACTCCACCTGCAGGCCTGAAGGTTGTGCCTCAGGCCATGGGGAAGGTTAGGCTTAAGCCACGCCCTCCAGGCCGCAGAGCAGGGGCCTTGGTGATCCCCAGGATAAACCAGTTAAGCTATATTCACAATAATCACCATAGGGTAATCTGCCAAGACAGTGCTCCTGCAACTAAATTGTCTAACTGAAATATGATCACATTGTCTAAAACTGCCATGGAAGCGTTTTACTATTGCAGACTGGCAAAAATTTGGATGGGATTTGGATTCATCTAACAACTTAGGAAACAGATGGTGTTAAAAAGATACAGATGTAGCAGCTTCCATAGATTCTTAATATGTCTTATTTTTGTTGTCTTAAGCGTTTTCATCGGTAAAAAGAAAACTTATTTTACTAAAGTCACTGATTTGCATATTAAGTTGGTTGGAAAAAGCTATAAGGTAATAACAAAACTTGTTTATTATTGTTATTAGGACAAAGTTTTCCAAAAACAAAATGTTTAATTTGAGAAAGACATAAATATATAACTACACATTTATCATCCATGCTCTTGTTTATTCAATAAATAATATTGAGCACCAGTCACGGCAGAAACAGTGGTAACACTTGAACATGCGTATTACCCTAATTAAACAATGGTTCCCATTCTTAAAGAATCTCTCAAGTAGAAAATTACCAATGGGTAGAACAATTCTAAACAAGTTAACAAGTAGGAAACCTCATAAATAATGAAGCATTGTCAAAATTGAGACAGAACAAATTATATGTGGGCAAATTACTGAAAAAACAGCACAATGACAAAACATATATGGGCCCCGGCGTGATAGCGCAAGTGGTTAAAGTCCTTGCCTTGCGCGTACCAGGATTCCATATGGGCGCTAGTTCTAATCCCGGCAACCCCACTTCCCATCCAGCTCCCTGCCTGTGGTCTGGGAAAGCAGTTGAAGACATCCCAAACACTTGGGACCCTGCACGCATGAGGGAGACCTGGAGGAAGCTCCTGGCTCCTGGCTTTGGATTGGCTCGGCTCCAGCCGTTGCGGCCACTTGGGAAGTGAACCATCGGACGGAAGATTTTCCTCTGTCTCTCCTCTTCTCTCTTTATTTACCTTTCCAATAAAAATAAATAAATCTTTAAAAAAAAAAAAAAAAAGACAAAACAGGGCCCTGTGCAGTGGCGCAGTGGTTAAGGTCCTTGCCTTGCACGTCCAGGATCCCATATGGGCGCCGGTTCTATCCCGGCAGCCCTGCTTCCCTTCCAGCTCCCTGCCTGTGGCCTGGGAAAGCAGTCGAGGACGGCCCAAAGCTTTGGGACCCTGCACCCGCGTGGGAGACCCGGAAGAGGCTCCTGGCTTCGGATTGGCATAGTATCAGCCGTTGTGCTCACTTGGGGAGTGAGTCATCGGACAGAAGATCTTCCTCTCTGTCTCTCCTCTCTGTATATCCGCCTTTCCAATAAAAAAATAATAAAAATAAATCTTTTAAAAAAAAAAAGACAAAACATACATAACAGATTTCTATCTTTTTTAAAGGTGTCTTTATTTGAAAGGCAAAGTTACAGGGCATGGGGCGGGGGGTGGCAGGGAAGAGGAAGAGAGAACTTCCATTCTCTGATTTCACTCTCCAAATGGCCACAATGGCCAGAGAAGTGCTGGTGTGGAGCTAATAGCCAGAAGCTTCTTCCAAGTCTCCCATATGTGTTGCTGGGGCCCAAGGACTTGGGCCATAATCTGCTGGTTTCCCAGGCACAGAAACAGGGAGCTGCTCCCACTGGTTTATGCGAGGGCCGAGAATGTGCTGGGCAGAACCAGGCTGGACTGCAACACCCATTGGTTCCAGTGGAAGTCATGGCTGGAAACAGAACCAACACAACAATTGCAACCACCAGCTGATCAGGGCCATGGACTGTGCCGGGCCCTGTACTTGCTAGTACATTCAAGAATCTGGTCTGGGAACATCTCAGACAAAGTTTCATTTGGGATCTCCCCAATCGAACTGCCAGACACAAAACCCTAACCATGAAAAGACAAGGACAGAACAAGTCAATCAACCACCTTAGCCATATGTTGGCAGTGAAAAACTGGGCAAATGGAGACTCTATGATGGACTATGTCAATCAGTGGATTCTTCAACGACCTCATCGTGCTTGGAATGGTGAGACTGGCAGTGATTCATAACTGTTGAACTATCAAGACCACTTGAGCAGAACCCTCGGAACATGCCCTACATCAGGGACTTGGGGTGGGTGGGAGACTGGGTGGGGCTTCTCCTTTAATATCCCCCTTTATGTCAGATACATGAAGGAAACAATGTGGAAATAATGGTCTTGCCCATTTTTCTGTAGCGCTTGAGCCTTTTTACCCTAATTAAGTATGTAAAGATTGTCAAAAAATATAATTTAAAAAATGGAAAAAGTTTAAAAAACAAACAAAAAGGCAGTTGCATTGGAAGTGAGGCAGCCATTGCCCACAAGGGGATGCCAGTGCCATAGGCAGAGGGGGATTTACCCCAAAGGTTGTTTTGAATAAACGGAGGTGAAATGCCAGTTCTGTACGGTGACATTTGAAAACTTATGTGGACTGGAGATAATGCAAAGAATATGCAAGAAAAAGCAACTTTCCAGTAAAACCAGGGGTTTGTAGTTTACTAAGGAATAAAATGCAACTAAGTTTTTTAATAGTCATTTTGTATTTTTTAGATGATCTAGTAATGGTGTATAGAATAGTTTTAAGTGGCAAGAAATTTACGATTGAAAAATTCAGTTACTGAAGTTGTTGAACACAGTGAGAATAGAAAGTAAAAAGTTGGAGTCAATTCAAATATAAAGAATAAATATATAAGGCATAATATTTGAACAACGGGGGCTATATTAAGCTAGCAGAATACGGTAAAGAATAACTGTAAAGTTAAAAAACAAACAGTCAAACAATAACAATAAAAAACAAAACAAAGCTACACATAGCAACTGATCCAGTGACCCAGGAACAAAACAAAGAAAATAGCAAAATGGTTATCAAAATAGATAAATAAATAAAAAACAGGCTAGACACTAACAAGTGAAAATGTGGGAAGCATTTAGGGTTATGTTTAGTAGAACCATCTAACCTGTATATAATGTAAGCCAAAATGCTTTTAAAATTTCCAAATATAATATTGAAAGTACAAAGTGAATCAGATGAAATAGAAATTTTATTTTTGTATGGCAATGTTTCCAAAACATTATTTCAACCTAAAGAACTCTCAGATATTTTATGGAAGGTTTTGTATGGTTTATGTAACGCTTATGTAAGGTTTTAACCAGAATTGGAATTTATTCACAGATTCATTAGATACCTTTTCTAGGACAGCATCAGGTCTAGAAAGAACTTGATACGAAGTAAGCAAAAATTATCTCTCAATTTAAAAGAACTTTTATTATAGAAGCTGAGAAGCTTGTGTTAGAAGGGCCAATGGAAACAGAAATACAAGAGATTAAGATAAGAGAAAGATCCAAAAACATTCTAAAAGTGTGGATAAAAGGTGAGAACCTGGGACAAGCGTTGTAGTACAGATTTTACCTGTGGAATGCTGAGGGTCTGGGTAGCATCTCCACCACTGTGAGCTACAGTTTCCAGCCCAGCTTCCCGCTTAAGAGCCTAAAAGGCAGCCAGTGCAGTATTGTGGGGAATTTGATGTGGAAGACAAGGACAATTCGAGTCTCACATGAAAATTTTCATGTGGACAATTTCAGTGTGCAAAGTGAAGTTTATTTAAGAGACACAGAGAAATAGAGAGAGGGAGAGAGAGTTCTGCTACCAAAGTAATACGAGGGAGCTCCAAGAGGGAGGAGGAGAAAATGGTGGAAGTTGAGTATTTCAAGTACCATCTTAGGAACAGGGGATAAATGAATCAAGGAATGGAGGGGGAACTCACTCACAGAGGGCAGAAATTCATTCTAGTTCCTTGTCAGCAGGGTGTCACTTTGGGGGGGGGGCCTCCTCCCATTCTTACAAGAGAGAAAAATTAGGTGCCATCTGAGCCCAGCATAATAACCTCCTAGCTGAATCCTCATCTTGCAGCCACCAGGATTCCAAACTAAACCCTCACCTTATAAGCACTGGAATGCCATATGTGTGCCAGTTCGTGTCTCACTTGCTCCATTTCCCACCCAGCTCCCTGCCTGTATCCTGGGAAAGCAATAGAAGATGGCTCAAAGCCTTATGGACCCAGAAGAAACTCCCGGCTTCTGGCTTCAGATTGGCTCAACTTCAGCCATTGAGGCCACTTGGGTAGTGAACCAGTAGATGGAATATCTGTCTCTCCTCTTTGTAGATCTGACATTCCCATAAAAATAAAATAAAATCTTAAAAAAAAAAAATCAGGTGCCATCTCTTTGCTTTTATCCTGACAATGACTCAGAGATGAGATTGTCCCTTTGCTTTCCCACAAGGGGCTGATTTGGAGCGTTTTCTTGGAAGGGTAATAAAAGATGGAGATAATCAAGGTTTTATATTTTCAAAATCTTCACCAGCATCTGAGACCTTCACTATGTTTTGGCCCATTTGATTCCTTACAAAAGCACTTAGGTTTTACTATAATGATTATATTATTATCACAGTCTAATATTTAGGCAGCAGAGTGGCTTTTCTTCTTCTTACAGGTCTTCATCTCCTCAATACAGAAGAGATTTGTGTTCATCTCCATTCCAGCTGCCTAAATAGTATTTACTAAAATAAAAATCAGTAATAATGTCATAGTCATAATAGTCTAGACAACAATAATGTGATTTATAAACATACACCATGTCTTTTTATCTGAAAAGAGAGTAAATTATCATTTTCTATAATCTTGACATCTTTATAACATGTTCTATTGTCATTTTTCTGAGATAGTTCGATATTACCATTTAACCAAATATTATTGGTTCTCAGAGAATTTTTTTAAACATAGATTTATTTATTTGAATGTCAGAGCTACAGAGAGGGGGAGATAGAAAAAGATCTGACTCTACTGCTTCACTCTGCAGCTGGCTGCAATGGGCAACCCTAGACCAGGGCAACCCTAGACCTAGGAGATGGGAGCATCTTCCAGGTTTTCCACATGGGTGGCAGGGATCCACATATTTGCCCTCATGTTTGTCTCAGGTCACTAGCAGAAAGCTGGATCGGAATGGATAGCCTGGACAGGAACTGCTGTTCATACAGGATGTGGGCATTGCAGTGGCTACCTCTATACTACATGGCAAGTCCTCAGAAATTATTATTTTTAATTATATGCACATTGCTTTCAGCACTCTGCACGTAGATTTTATTTTCAATTGTTTTTAAAATATGTTGGCACAAATGTGTATTTTGTTTGGGTTTACCAATTGTGATCTGTTCATTTATTCATATCAGTATTTACATATTATAAAGCCAAATAATTCACACTCATTACTATTTTAATTATTTAAAGGTACTGTCTCAGAATTCTAAAGATCAGTCTAGCTCTTTCAGCATAGAAGTGAAGAAACTGATTGCAAGACGTGTCTGTATAAGACAGTTAGGTTTGGGGGATTGTGAAATCTATTTCTTTGTCCTAAAAATGACATTTGAATAACAAAACTCATCTCAAGCAGTTCACAAGAGAGTTAGGTAAAAATTCAACATTGTTGCAAGTTCTTAATTCAAATCATTGAAAATAGTGAAGATTTAGGACCAAATTTCTTATTCAGATATGTCTTTTCCATTGTCAAATGCCCTTCTTGATTTTGCAAAGCAACACAAATACTATCTTATAGTTTTGCAGGAATACTGACTATAATTCCTCTGAAATGCCTATCTTTCTGTAGGCAAGAACAGTACATTTCAAAACAATACAAAAAAAACCCCAGTCATCTGGCTATCAGACATTGCTGAGTGCTGTCTTTAGAGCTGAATAAATGCAAGGAGGCTCTTAAAATATTTTTCTCAATGTCAAGAATTCTTTCAACACATCTTTAAAGAGCAATCAATATTCATTGCGCAAAATAAGCTTCATTTAACCTTTAAACACTGAATCTAATTTCTTTTATCTTGCTCTTTATCATTTATGTAAAGGACTGAGATATTAGGTCAAAATAAATATGAAATGGAGGTTTCTTTAAAAATGTAGGAATAGGAAGCAGATACATGCACAGTGTTGTATTATGAAATGTTGAAAATGTGAACATTATCTTTGTAAGACATAGATTAGTTGGTAAACACACAGAACCAAAGAACTGGTAAGGCAACTCAAGTGCATGGCAAAATCAGTGTTAACCAGTAACCACATATTTACCTTAAGACACCTCAAAACCAACACTTTTTCCAAAGATTCATGGAGGTCAAAGAACAGAAAAAAAAAAATTAATTAAAACAGTTTCTACATAGTGGAAATACAGGGTGACTCTGCCAAATAATTAGTGCAGAGGTCACAATCAACTCACATTTACTATTTTATATCATTTGTTTTTATTGTCATTAAGTTTTTATTAGCATGTTCTATGTTCCTGGTACTACACTAAATAGAAATAAACATATAATTGCCTTAGTATATGTGATGGTTCTGTCTATAGTTCTTGTAAGTTATTTAGATTTTACATTTAGTTAAATTTTGTTAGTTATTTCTTTTTCATTTTATCTTAAAGATAGACAAAGAGAGACAGAGGTTTAGATGGGAAACAACTGCACATCTTTCAATTCATTCTCCAAATGCCCACAGCAGAACTGTCAGTCCCAGTCTATCATATGGGTGGTAGAGACCCAACCACTGGAAGCATGGTCTGTTGCTTTCCGGGATCCATGTTAGCAGGAAACTAAATCAGAAGCATAGTAACTGAGTCTAACTGGGTACTTCAATCATGGATGAAGGCAACCCAAAAGCAACTTAACTGCTGAGCCAAACACCAACCCAAAGTCACTGATTTTAACCTAGGCATAACAGTTTTAATATTTTTCAGCAGGAGGATAATGTTATTTATTTTGTTTTAGGAAAAAAATCACACTTTGGTTTTTCTATGCTGTGTCGACTGTAATAGTGACAAGAGCAAAGCATTATCATTGAAGCGTGTAAAGAAAGCAAGAAATTGATTATCACCATTATTGGCAAATTGATGGAACTGAAACTTACTGAGATAGAATGCCCACAATATAAACACGTATTATTACGTGAGAGATTGCGTTGGAAAATACTTGATGCGGTTTCCAGCGCAACACAGATGCAATTCAGAAAGCATGGTACGCTATATTCAGTTAGACACGGTGATTTTGTGACCTTATTTACTGAGAATTAAACTATTCCTTCATATTTTTATTTCAGTTAATACTTTATCAAATGGGTTTCACCCAGTATTCCTTTACTCTAGTTCTATCATTTAAAAATGGCTTTGTTTTCACCTGGAACTCAAGAGTTCTGTCAAATTAGTTGTAAAGAATCTATGTTCAAGGAATTCACGGATGAGCAGAAAACAGTGTAAAGAACTAGAGTTAATGCAGTTCCTATCAATATAGCATCAAGTGCATGAGGTAGAAGCATCTCATACAACGTACCAAGATCCTAGCTGAGGTAAGACAAGTTTCTTAGTAAGGTAACATTAAGTTGACTCAAAGAATCAAGCTGGAATGAGTGCAGACTCTGCCTTCTAAAATCTTCTCTAGCTTCACTTCCTAACAACAATGTTTCCACGGTAAATTCTCAGCACAAATTTAACGACTACAAATAATTCTATTTTTTGTAGTTTACCAAAATGTCAAGTCCATATCTTGAAATGCTAAGACCTTAACATGGTTCTTTCCTCTGGTTCCTGTCTCAAGACTCACCCTGGAGTGAGTTTCCCAAGGTATAGTAACACGCTAATGTTGATGTTCAAGATTATTCTAGGTGGGTAAACATTCTTATTTTCCGTTATTTGAAAGGCAGAGTTACAGAGAGAGAGAGAGAGTTGGAGAAATGAATAGAGAGAAGGAAAAATAGCACCTTCCACTGGCTCACTCTCCAGATGGCTGCAATGACCAGGGTTGGGTCCCGAGCTTAGCCTACCATCTGACTTTCCCACATGGATTGTAGAAACCCCAACCACTCATTCCATGAGCCATCCTCTGCTGCATTCCCAGGTGCATTAACAGGGGGATAGAGCCAAAATGGAGAAAATTAGACCAGAAATGGTGTTCCCATCAGAGCATACAGGAAAGAGCTTAACCTGCTGTGTAAAATGCTGGCCCCGTAAGGATTCTTAGTATCAACTATTTTAGATATACTCCGTGATATTTAGAAAAAAGTAGTCACAGTTCTATCAGTCCCATATGCTTAAGAATGTCCTAACCAAATACAACCAAACAAAACATTACAGGACAAAAGTTTAAATACCATTTTGCAAACAATGAAGTTTGGGAAAATATCATCATAATCAGGTTAAGATATGCACATCCAGCCACACTTGAATGCACTTCAAGTGACCTTGAATATTCCTCATGTTTTTATAATTTTATTACAATATTCAGATTGGAATGATGACTTAATTGTCACCTCCTCTCCTAAAATTTAGTTTATATTACAAAACTGAAATATATATCCTATCTGGTATTTTCTTTTGCAGTTATCATCTTTGTGGTACTCCATGAGAGAAGGCTTGTGCTGGATATATTCCTGAGCAAAGCATTGTTCCAATGAGCAAGAAAATGAAAGCCTATGCTGTAGGTGTTTAGTTACTGTTTGCTAAACTGAATTGATTAGGACCTTGAATCATATAAGCCCTGAAGGTCTCCATTATTAAACATGACTTCAAATTTAAGCATCAGTAATAAATCATACCTTCCAAAAGACTGTATTGAAAAATAAATACAGGGTGTCTGGGAATATAACTAGATCCAGTGACAGAGTTTATGGATTATCTTATCAAAACAGTTTATCAGGTAAAGAAAAGAACCCTATCAGTACGGGAAAGAAGAAAACGGAAATATGAAAAAGATTATTGTGCAGAATTGTATCACCTGCATGCACTTTCTTCTCCTCAGACAGATTTCATGCAGAAAAAGATAGTTTTGTTGCTTTCTCTAAATTGCATTGAAATTAGGCAAATAAAAGTGCAGAATATAGTACCATGTTCCTTCTAGCTACCTTCAGTATTCTTATTAGATTTTCACTTGTAACTTAGTCTCTTCATTCACTAATCATTACTCCATTTTTTGATAAATTTTGTAACAAGATGACAAAAAGTCTTATACATGGATGAGATGCTCTCTCCTTACACGGTTATTTTTAAATGTTTGTGGAGAGACTGAATTAAGACAAGTTTCTTCATTGCAAAAGAATTTTGAAATCCACACTTAGTTTCATTTATAATAAGCATTTCCATGAATTTCAAAAGATCTCTCATACATTCTCTCTGATCAAGCCCTGTCCTTTGTCTTGTATGATTCAGTAAAATACGTTAGCTTTGAAATGTATTTTATTGGATTTATATTTTGATGATGCAAACTGATGTGCATAAATGCTTTTTTTAAAGATTTGTTTTTATTGGAAAATCAGATACACAGAGACAACAAGACACAGAGAAGATCCTCTGTCCATTGATTCACTCACCAAGTGGCCACAATGGCCAAAGCTGAGCTGATCAGAAGCCAGGAGCCCAAAGCCTCTTCTAGGTCTCCCACACAGGTACAGGGTCCCAAGGCCCTAGGCTGTCCTCAATTGCCCTCGTAGGCCACAAGCATGAAGCTGAATGGGAAGCGGGGCCATCAGGGTTAGAACTGGCACCCCTATGGGATTCCAGCGCATGCAAGGCAAGGACTTGAGCTGGTAGTCTACCGCACCAGGTCCCACATAAATGATTTTAATGGAGTTGGACAAAATGGAAAATTTTTACCCACTAAACATAATTGTAAGCACTTGATATATAGTATCTACTTTTCATTTTGAATCTATTTCATAAAGAAAAAACAAAAAACATTTCATGGGATAGCATTTAGTGATTTCTCCTATTCTGAATTTCAGAAAAAAACCTGGATAAATATGGTTCTGTAGGGCCAAATCCTTGAAGAGCATCGTGAATCAAATCAGAGTAGACAATAATTAATGACAAGAGAGGAAGGCTGAAAACTTTTATTAACACAGAATATAAGAAATCATACCAAGTAAGAAATCACTGTTATAGAAATCAAATTTCGTAAATTGCATGAAGGACTTTCTGTTTGTCAAATTGAGATAATCCTGTCGAATCTTTCAATTTATCCAGATTCAAAGACCATTCTTCACCAGGAAGCAAATTTCTGAGCTTTCACCATGGAAACTAGAAATAAATGAGCTTTAAAATAGCTGCAATTGTAGGATGAAACTTATCCAAAAGCAGTAAGTGGTAATGTCAATTCATCTGGACTAACACCACACACCAAACCATTTTTATTCTCTAATATCTCAATTTAAATAAGCAGAAATTCTTCTTATTCCAAAATTCAGAGCGGTGGTGACAAAAAAAACATGAAGTTTAACTTCTATTTAGGAAAATTATTTAGAAAATTTACAGAATAGGTGAGATACCACAAATGGGTAGCTTCAGCTTTGGGGCTGCCACAGAAAAGGGTTCTGATTTTTTTTTTTCTTGTGGGAAAAAAAAAAACAATTTTATGATTTAAACATATCATGCTACCTCAAAGAAAATTTGGTTAACATCAAAATATAGGGTAAATTCAATGAAAATGGTTTATAGAGTACTGATCTGCTACAATCTTCTCTTTTTAAAAAATTTTTTAATTATATTTTTGACAATCTTTACATAGTTAATTAGGGTAAAAAGGTTCAAGGGCTACAGGAAAGTGGGTAAGACTATTATTTCCATATTGTTTCCTTCATCTCTAAAGGGGAGTATTAAGGGAGAAGGCCCACCCAGTCTCCCACGCGCCCCAGGTCCCACATATAGGGTATGCTCTGAGGTTCTGCTCAAGTGGTCTTGATAGTTCACCAGATAAAAATTGCTTTCAATCTTGCCACTACAAGCACTATGAGGTCTTTGAACAATCCACTGATTGACATAGTCCATCATAGAGTCTCCATTTGCCCTGCATTTTGCTGCCAACATTTAGCTGAGATGGTTGATTGGCCTGTTCTGTCTTCTCTCTTTTCTTGGTTAGGGTTCTCCATCCAGCATTTTGATTGGGGAGATCTCCAAAGAAACTTTGCATGAGGTGTTCTCAGACCAGATTCTTGAATGTACTCTCAGGTACAGGGCCAGGCTCAGTCCATGGCCCCGATCAGCTGGTGGTTGCAATTGCTGGGTTGGTTCTGTTTCCAGCCGTGACTTCCACTGGAACCAATGGGTGTTGCATTCCAGCCAGGTTCTGCCCAGCACACATTCGGCTCTCGCATGCACAAGTGGGAGCTTCAGCCTAGTTGGAGCGACCTGCAATAACCCCCACCAGGCCCACCCTCTATCCTGGTTTGCCAGTATGTGTAGCAGTAATCCAGTCTGTCCCACACCCCATTCCACCCCAGTCCCTGTCCTGGTTTTCGTGCACTCCAGTGAAAGTGGTAACCCAAGAGGAGGGAACCCACTATTTCCTCCCAGGCCTCTCCCACTCCCCGATTGTGCACTCTCCAGGTAGTTCTGTGGTTTGACTTGACAGAACTAGCCCCCAGTGCCAGCTTCTGCCAGCTGATGCTGTGGCTAAGCCCAAACAACCCTCACCCACTTTAATTTTGTTTGCTCCAGTAGGAATAATCAGCCCAGCCTGGCTTTTCTCTGATCTAGTCCACATGAGGCGCACAGGTGTTGTAGCCCTGCCTAGTCTGGTCTGCCCCTATCCCAACCCGTGCTCTCCAGTGAGAGTAGCTGTCCAGCAAAGGAACCACTCCTTATTTCCCCTGCTGGCTCCACCCCCTCCCTTCCTGGTTCTCACGTGTGCTAGTTGGGCGCTGCAACCACTTCTGGCACAGGCAACCTCACCTTGGCATTCCATATTGTGCACTAGTTTTTGTTGCAACCCACACTGTTCTGGTGCCTGGATTTGCCAGTGGATGATGTGAACAGATTCAGCCTGGTCTTCCCCCCAAATCCTGCCAGATGTATGCCAGTGGGTAACTTTCCATGGCCTGTTCTGGGCTGTTTCTTATCATGTTTCTTGCGCTTGCCTGCCAGGTCTTTGTCCTGCCAGAGGAGTTGCCCAGGCTCCTCCATCAGAACCTCTCCCAGTGCCAGATTTTGCACATACCAGTGGGTCCATGAGCCAACCCTACTCAATTCACCTCCTGTCTTAGCAGGTGCTACAGCCTTTTCTTAAGATCAGTGCCTTGATGAAGTGTGTTGACCAGAGGTGATTGATTTAATTTGACCATCTGTGCTGTGGAAACAAGTCCATTGTCTGACCCACAGCTAGTGGTAGGCCAAAATGGGAAGTTACTATGTAAAGCAATTTTTTTTTTACTACTAGTGAGCAGTCACATGCTTGGTGGGAAATGCTCCCACAGAGCCTGAGAAGGTTTCCACGAATACTAGGAAATATTTGTACCCATTAAGGCCAGGTTTTACCTTCGTAAAGTCTATCTCCCACAGTTCTCTGGGATTTATTCCTCTGCTGCAAGTCTCAATGTAGTCTGGAGTTTTTCCTTGCTGATTTACCTGTTGACAGACCTCATAGTGAGCCACCATTGATCTCACCATCTAATTTAGCTCCAGGATATAATTGACTATCCTGAGTCACTCAGTCATCCTGGTTGGTGCCACCCAAATGGAAGCTCCTGTGAACTTCCCAATTTCCAACCCAGGGCTTTGGAAAGAAAAATGTAATTACCTTAAAAGATTTTCCTTCCTGTATGCAAATCCTGCAGCACGATTTTCCTACCTTTAGGCTGCTGGTGCTATAGCTGGGTTTGGTGGGCAGTTCTGGGAGCGCGTTGAGGGTTAGAGTTTTGATGTTTCCCCACCAGGTGTAGGGCAGCTTCTCAGGCTGCCAGATCCAGTTTCCAGCTACCTTGGGATCGTTTCCTTTTTTGTGACCCTTATAGTGCATGATAGCCCTTTTCTTGGATAGTCAGATGCCTTCCAGCAAGGCCAATATCTCAGGAATGTTTTAAATTTGTTTTCCTTCTGAGATTGATATTCCTCTGTCCTGATAGAGATCCATGCACGTGGGCAGTGGTGGAAGCACAAGGACTGTCAGTGTAAACGGTGGTCACTTTCTGCTCTGGATATCGGCAGGCGTAGGTCAGAGCAGTTGGCTGAGCCTTTGGGAAGAAGTCCTGTGGTCAAGGCTTGTGTCCAACCTGTTTCTTGTTAACAACGGCACCTCCAACATATCTGACTGTTCTGCACAAAGCTGCTCCTGTGGGTGTACAATACTTTGTCTGGATCAGTCCAGGGCACATCAGTCAAATCTGGACACAGGTCAGGAAGCGTTCAGTGATGGACACTGAGTCTGTGGAAGTGGATCATGCACCTGATCTCTGTTTTCCTTCCTTGGTCTCTGTTTACTGACTGTGACTGCTTCAATGCTGCCACCACTAATCTGGATACGCTTTCAGTTTATCTATATCCCTCAGAATCCACCATCATAGACCTTCCGGCTATTTCAGCAGGCTCGGATAGTTTTTCTGAACACTCTTCCATGTCTGGGATGGACTGCATTACAAAAGCAAGATGAAGAGCCTCTTTTCTGGAACCTCCAGGACAGTGATGCAAGTCTATCAGAAGTCGCTCAAGAAATACTGCAGGTGTCGTGGGGGTCCCATGTAAGCTGGGTAAGTGGGACACGTTAGTGAATTTCTGGGCAACCGCCCATCCTCCTACCAACAACAAGTGGTGCTAATTGGTAAGAGGTACTTACTCCCCTTCTGAATTGTTATCCTAGTTGAGGCAGGAGACTAGGAAGGCCTGTTTTAATTGTATTGAGTCATCAGATGGTTCCCCATCTGGACCCTGTTTGGCCATTTGAGCCACTTCCAGGTGAACAGGGTTTAGAGGAGCTGCTGGCAGTCATCCCAAGTAAGGTGTTGGGTAAAAAACAGACTGTAGATTTTTTTTTTTTTTGCCTTTCTCAGAGTTCTTCTGAAATTTCTTGTCTATTGCACCAACATTAAAACTGTCAGAAACCTGTATTCAAGAACATCTGTCTCCATAAATCTGACTGCAAAAGTTATAGAGAATATACAACTGAAAAACAGAAAACTTTTTAAAAGCTTGAACTTATTAAATGTCAAGAAAAACCATTTGGGGCCTGGCACAGTAACCTAGTGCCTAAAGTTCTCGCCTTGAATGTGGCAGGATCCCATATGGGTCCCGGTACTAATACTGGCTGCCCTACTTCCCATCCAGCTCCCTCTTATATACTGGAAAAGCAGTGGAGGATGACCCAAAGCCTTGGAACCCTGAAGCTGCAAGGGAGACATGGAGGAGGTTCCTGGCTCCTGGCCTCAGATCAGTGTAGCTCCTGCTGTTGCAGCCACATCGGGAGAGAATCAATGAATGGAAGATGTTCTCTGTCACTCCTTCTCTCTAAATATTTGAATTTCCAATAAAAAAATTATTAAATATTGAAAAAAAAGAAAGAAGAATCATTTGTGCTCATTCCACATAGCTTCTTGAAAGAACCTGTAGAATGTTACAAAACTTGGTCAAAAGTAGGCCTCGTTTTCATCAAGATAACCATCATGACTGACAACTGCTCAACAGGCGCATGAAACTTTTCTAACCTTTATATTATTTCTAGGATATTCGAATCAATAATAATTATATTTAACAAAGCTTGAGATTTAACATAATCCCACACTGAAATTAACCTGAAAAGATGCAGCGTTTGACTACATTCTTACTGTGAAACTCCCCAGGGGCCCATGTGCAAATCTCAAAACCAGACGAGTTAAACCTATAAAAACTTCAAGAGTCCTTAAAGAATTTTATCAAATTACAATTCCTCATCGTCACAGAATATTACCTATCTATTTAGTCGGAGTAATTCCTAACAGATTTCAAAGTTAAGGATCTCCTATTTCCAGGCATTTATAGCCTATGTAGAGATATGTGCATTTCATAAATCATGTGGCAAATAGATTAAATTCCAATTCCATGTTAGCACTTGTTAGATGGTAATGCTAACTCTGTTATACATAAAAGAAGATTCAAGCTTCTCAACTTTTCTGAGATTTCCCCACCCTTTCTCCAGCGTGCTTAGACTTTTAAGTATTTTGTCCTATCTTTTCCTTTCCATTCCATGGTAATGTGACCATTCTCTTGTGGGACAAAATATTTTACAAACAATGTTCTTCATCTGCTTAAAAGTTCCTGTTTTATAACCTTCACCGGGAGCACATTTTCAGCCTGGCAGCCATTTTCCATCTGCTAATTTTCTTGATTTACACTTTTAAACAACCTTTAAAACTCTCCAAATGAAGACATTTTCTACATAAAAGCATATCAAATTTCAAACTTGGCTGCTTTTTAAGTAGTCTTCAATCATTTGACGTACAACAGCAAATTTGTGGAAGCATACATATGCATACTTTTTTTTTTTTTAAAACAAGCCCAAATTGTCTTTTTTACAGAACTTAAGAGGCTAGCAAACCATTGCCTCATTTACCTTTGCCCAATTTATGCTTAGTAAAATTTCCCAACCAGAAAACAAACAATAATGCATGCTAACAATTTTGGAATTTTTGTAAAGCAATTCTAGCTGAATGAGTGACATAAAGTTAAGATCTACCGCAAGGACATCCTTATTCAATCTCAAAAAGTACCGAGGCCAAGCAGTGTTACCAAAATGACTTCTATTAGAGATCTGACTGTCAGTTATTATCTCAGCACTGGATCTGTTGAACCAAGTAGTTTTAAGATGATGAACATTGGGCCTGGCGCAATAGCGTAGTAGTGGTTAAAGTCCTTGCAATGTACACGCCAGGATCCCATATGGGCACCTGTTCTAATCCCAGCAGCCCCGGTTCCCATCCAGCTCCCTGCTTGTGGCCTGGGAAAGCAGTCGAGGACAGCCCAAATTTGGGATCCTACACCCATGTGAGAGACCCGGAAGAGCTCCTGGCTTCGGATTGGCTCAGCTCCAGCTGTTGCGACCACTTGCGAAGTGAACCATCGGACGGGAGATCTTCCTCTCTGTCTCTCCTCCTCCTGTATATCTGCCTTTCCAATAAAAATAAATAATAAAAATTTTTTTTTAAAAAAGATGATGAACATTAAAACAGCTAAGATATTACCACACCAAAGTGTAACAGAGATGAAAATTAACACAGACCAACAAAACACACTGATAACCAGAACCAGAATAAAACAGACCGGAGGGTGCAGGGCAGCATTTACCAGCAGTGTGAATGTGGGAAGTAGTGCTGCATGCAGCCTTTGCCATATCCCCTCCTCCTCGAGCGTTCCAGGCCCTAGGGAGAGCTCTCCAATCCAGGTCACGGCAGCAGGCACTGATCTCAGGATTCCAACCGCTCCCACAGAGGCACTTGGCCATCCTATGGCTGAGAAACAGTTCTCAGCCACCGTCCCCTGGGGTGCCAGCCCTACAGTCTCAACAGGGAGACCCCAAAGATCAGGTGCTTAGAACTTTGAGAATAGATTTCACTGGGGCCTCCAAAGGATATGTGTTGACCAAATCTATTCCAGAAATGAATTGGAGGCATAGTGTCAGAAACTCACCAATCTATTCACTGGCCAGTAGACTGTCCTATTCCACCCCACGCGGAAGATGTGGGCAGCTCTGACAAGCCATGTTCAGAGATTTTTAAGCAATGATCATCCAATTAACAAAGAAAGCACTGGTACATGACATAAATATTTTAATCAACTAAACTTACACCAGTGCATAATTCAAATTATCTGTGGTATGGAGCACAGATACCGAAACAGTTTAAGCATCATGCACTTTTAAAAATTTTATTTTTTTTATTGGAAAGTCAGATATACAGAAAGGGGACAGAGAGGAAGATTTTCTGTCCACTAATTCACTCCTCAAATGGCCACAATGGCCAGAGCTGAGCTGATCTTAAAGTAGGAGTCAGAAACCTCTCCAGGTCTCCCATGCAGCTGGAGGGTCCTAAGACTTTGGGCTGTCCTCTGCTGCTTTCCCAGGACACAAGCAGAGAGCTAAATGGAAAGTGGAGCTTGCAGCATTAGAACCGGCACCCATGTATGATCCTGGTGAGGCAAGGCAAGGACTTTAGCCACTAGGCTACCCCACCGGGTCCCTAAGTGTCATACACTTTAAACTATCCAATCAGTAAGAGTCACATCTGACCCAGTAGTGAACAGTACCAGGCATAAAGTTCCTTTAAATTCCACGTACAGAAACCAATTTAAGGAAATCAGCTTATCACATGAGCTGTAAAGGAAAAACAAGATCTTGTCCCAGAGATTAACAAGGAAGATAATTGCAACATTTTATTCTTTGAATGATTTTTGCCAAAATTGAGCTTTTATTTAAGTGATACAATCAAGGCTGGATTTTAGATCTTGGTGAAAGCGGCCACATCCATGGAATACATGGATTGGAATACATTGTGAAGTAATCGGTGAACCAACAATCAATATGAGTCAGATTGTTTATGATCTACATCAAAGAATTGTAAATCCTAATATACTTGTAAGGCCCTATGGTACTCGGAAATGGGGAGGGAGAGCAGAGAAATCTTACATCACCCAAGAAGGTGTGAGGAAGATGGGAAGTATAACCTATCAGGATCATAGCTGGTAACTCATAGACAACAGACGCGAATCAACATTAGACAATAGCAAAACTACAAAGGCATATGGGGGAATTAGGACTGATCCTGACAACCTCTTAACAGGAGATCATATGCATAGAGCAGGGGGGCACCCCAGAGTGGAGCAGGCGGACAGGAGGAGGCTTGTATACAAACCCTGAAGACTCCCAGCTCCTCACCAAGGATTATAGGTACGAACACCGAGGACTACATCCCAAATGCCAAGGAGACCACGGGGAAATGGAGTGCCTTCAGACGCCAAGAACTCTGAGTATAAGAGTATACCCACCCCCATTTGGATCTACCACATGGGATGAAAGAAGCTCAAATCCTGCCTTGCAGAATCCAAGGTCATTGGAACGACAACTAGGAGCACTGAGTAGTCTGCAGAAACAGAAGAACAGTGAACTTCCTTCGGAATTAGGGAGAGGAGCTTTCTCTGGTCCTTGCCTGGTTCTGACTTTGGGTCCCCACCTTCACTGGCAATGACCATCAGGATCGCTCCAGAAACCCCTCAAAACTAACTAACAAACAAATAAACAACAACAAAAAAAACTAGAATAGATAGAGAACAAGGAAAGTTTAGAAACAGACAGGAAATGGTGAGCAGGGATGCACTTATAACTCACTGGGTGGGACACAAAGATTAGTTGCTCCTCACCAGGGTATTGAAGATTTCTCTGCACACCCCTCCTAAAACTGTTCACCTAAACTGTTGACATATGTCTTGTTGGAGTTATAGAGTTAGACTACCCAAAAAACAGCCAGGTTCAGCAAAATCATGCTTCAACACTATAAACTGTTAAATACTAAAATTAAAATAGACATGAGACAGCTGAATAGTAATCTATAGCCATTTTAAGGTGTATAGAATCCAGTTGTATATAAACTAATAATTGAAATGTCAATGTAGAAGTCACAGGATGTGGTGCAGAACTTGCATTCTATTTTTTCCCCCTCTTTTAACATATTGGTTACTCAATACCATGCCAACTAATTCCATAACGTTATAAATAGTTACTGATGTAATGTCGGGGCTTTTAATTGATCAGGATGATACACTGCTGGCTCTACCTTCAGACCAGAGATGGTCTCCCCAGGAAACTGTTGAACTTATCTGGACAATAAGACACTTGACTTTATACTTGGTAGATGCTTGCAATGAAAGAACCTCAACTGAATTGTGGCAATGCAACAAGGTGGAGGAATCCACCATGGGAGGGGGTTTGGGGAGGGAGGGAGGAATCCCACTGCCTATTAAACTGTGTCACATAATGCAATGTGATCAATAAAAAAAAATAGTTAAAAACAAGAAATAAGACAGGAAGGAGGCAGAATGTTGGAGAAGGTCAGGAGAAGGGATGAAAAAGGCAGATGTTGAAAGGAAGAGATGGTATGATGGATAGTAAGGGAATATGCAAATATTTTACAAGCAGCCCAGTGCAGAGAATTGAGATTTGCAATAAACATGAAAGTGATCCTGGGTGACAATGTCTTAGCATAAAATTAATATAACAGTTTATTAAAATGTTACTGGCTATATTAGATTTTAGCTTACATCTTTTCTATTAAAAATTAACTATTTTCATATTCTTAAAGTGGCTACTAGGAAGATTAAGATGACATATCCAACTTCCATAATTTTTGTAATGCATAATGACATTTGATATTTACTTCTTGAGTAATCATATAATATTAAAATTGATATGTTGTGATTTATATGATTCAGATAGGAAAACCTTCTCTCAGTTAAACTGAAGTCCTATAGAAGGTTACATGAAGATCTAGGATTATTGCAACTAAAACGCCATGCAGAAAACTAGAATCCTACATTACGTGCTATATAGACTTCAGGAAAGTAGTTCAGGAGATTATGTGGGAGTTAAAATATATGCACGTATTCTATTATATGTTAACAAGATGGGTACTCAGAGAAGGCTCCCACACATTATTTACAATACTGACTTTAATTTTTTGACCAAAAAAAAAAAGTCGATTTGAATAAAGAAAGAAAAAAATAGCAGCAGTGCAGTGAATGCCACATCCTGTAGTTAAATGGCAATTATTGCATCACAGAAAATTATTTTTTCAAAAATGTTCTTTAAAAAAAGTGCTTTGCCAGGATTTTTTCTTTCTTTTGAATAGCCAGTACTTGCAACTGGAATTTTATAACTGATCTTTCATATGTGAAACTATTTGATGAACAATTGTTAAATTTTGTTTTATGGCAACCTGTGTAAGAAAACTTCATTTCTGACCTTGAAGAATCTCATTGTCTAATAGGAGAAATCAGTGCACAAAGAAATACAATAGGACAAATGGCTGAAGCATAAAATTGTTTGTAAGGTACAATTACAATATGATTCTGGCTGCGAGGATCAGATCACTTTCACTAACTGTTATTTACATTCTTCTCTAAAAAACCAATGAGCACATATTATAGTCCAGGGAAAATGTAAGTATATTTAAAAGTTGTAGATCTTTCTCTCTCTCTCCTCCCTCTGTAAATCTGACTTTCCAATAAAATAAATAGCTTAAAAAAAAGGGGGGGGACCCAGCATGGTAACCTAGTAGCTAAATATTCACATTGTATCTGCCAGGAGCCTACATGGTGCCAGTTTGAGTTCTGGCTGATCCACTTCCATATCAACAAACTGCTTATGTCCTGGAAGAGCAATAAAGGATGGCCCAAAGTCTTGGGACCCTGTACCTGTGTGTGGGACCTGTAAGAAGCTCCTAGCTCGCAGCATCAGCTGGCAGAAGCTGGCACTGGGGGCTAATTCTGTCAAGTTAAACCATAGAACCACCTGGAGAGTGCATAATCTGGGAGTGGAAGTGGCCTGGGAGGGAAATAATGGGCTCCGCCCTCTTGTGTTACCACTCCTACGGGAGGGCACGAACACTAGGACAGGGGCTGGGGTGGTTAGACAGAAAGACACCCAACATCCATGAGGGCTAGGTAGTTGAGCTGGTTAGATGGAACTAGGCTTTAATACCCATTGACATGTATGAGAGCTGAATAGGATGTGGGACTGACTGGACTAGTCTGCTGCACATACTGGCAAACCAGGGTAGGGGGCGGGCCTGGTGGGGGTTAGTGTGGGTTTCTCCGACTCACTGGTTTATGTGAGGGCTGAGAATGTGCTGGGCAGAACCAGGCTGGACTGCAACATCCATTGGTTCCAGTGGAAGTCACAGCTGGAAACAGAACCAACCCAGCAAATGCAACAACCAGCTGGACATGGACTGTGCCGGGCCCTGTACTTGTTAGTACACACAAGAATCTGGTCTGGGAACACCACAGACAAAGTGTCTTCGGAGATCTCCCCAATTGAACTGAGGAACTCAGAACCTTAACCAAGAAAAGACAGAGGACAGAACAAGTCAATCGACCACCTTGACCACCTCAGCCATATGTTGGCAGTGAAAAACTGGGCAGAGAGAGACTCTATGATGGACTATGTCAATCAGTGGATTCTTCAATGACCTCATCGTGCTTAGAGTGGCAAGATTGGCAGCAATTCATATCTGTTGAACTATCAAGACCACTTGAGCAGAACCCTCGGAACATGCCCCACATCAGGGACCTGGGGCGGGTGGGAGACTGGGTTGGGCTTCTCCCTTTTTTTTTTTTTTTTGGATGTCTTTTTTTTTTTTATTGTTGTTTACATTGTATTATGTGGTACAGTTTTATAGGCGCTGGGGATTCCCCCCACCCCTCCTATACCCCTCCCCCCATGGTGGATTCCTCCACCTTGTTGCATAACCATAGTTCAAGTTCAGTTGAGATTCATTGCTTGCAAACACATGCCTAGCATAAAGTTCAGCGTCTTATTGTCCAGATAAGTTCAGTGGCCTCTTGGTGGGCTTCTCCCTTAAAATCTCTTTTTACCTCAGATATAGGAAGGAAACAATATGAACATAAAGTCTTACCCATTTTCCTGTAGGCTTGAACTTTTTTACCCTAATTATGTAAAGACTGTCCAAAAAAGAAAAAAAAAAGCTCCTGGCTCTTTCTCTCTGTCTCTGCTTCTCTCTGCAAATCTTACCTTCCAATAAAACTTTAAAACTTTAGAAAGAAGTTGTCTTAATTGCCTAAATATGGAGATAAATTCTAATTTGAGTAAAATAGTATTGTATGTGAATGTTCTTTTTATTTATAACTGTGAAGTAGACGTTAGAAATGTTTCATTTTTGAAGTATATTTGAGTTTTCTGTTAGCTGATTTTACAGACATACCTATTCAGTATGACTCCGGCACGATCGTACACGGAGTGTTATTTGTATTTGCAGAGGAAGTATAGCATGAATAGCTGCCACTGTGAACTTCCCCTCAGTGTCCCATTTACTCTAATCCAAGCTGTGGACTTTGTTGGGGAAAAGAGGGCCAATTGTTTTGCTTCTGTGTAATTTCTACAGGTTTTATGTTTCTTCTAAAGCACAAAGGTGTAAACTAAAGCAGATGGTTTGGCTTTATGACATAAACTGTACACATGTCTAATCAAGGATCATCTAAGTACAGAATTAAAAGGAAAGCTCATAAGTGAAAGGAATTTATAAAAGCATATAACATAGATTCTTATCAAATCTTATAATCAATCATGCATTAACACCACCACCTTCACCTAGTGCTGATTTCATTGTTTTTTGCTCTTTCGTTAAACGGCAGTGAAAGGGATCAGAGCAACTCAGCCATTCCACAGAGGGACTTTATAAGAAGCTTCGTTTTATCTTTATAAACTGTTTTCCCTCCTAAATATGAATGCCAATGCAAGGTAGAAATTTTAAGCCATTTTCAGGTGGTTCACATTTGTCTTCCTTTTAAGATATCCCATATACTTTCTACATTTTGTGGTGAGAAACCAAAATGTGTCATTTCATGTGTTGTAACAATTTGAGGCACTTGGTAAACAAACTCCTTGTAACTCTATGATTGCCATCTGTTCCAAGATATTATTAAGCCATTTCTGAAGGAAATCATGACTTATATTAGGGCAAGCTTCAGGACAAAGGTGGACACATAACAGGATGTTTGGAGACATTGTGGGCTCAATTGTGCTATTGTATGCTTTTAGCTGTGTGTCATTGCCTTACGTTGCTAAAGATGTTTATACCATAACATGATTGATCAGTTTGAGGTGTTATACCAATTATAGGAATCATTTCACATTTGCAGTAAAGCACCACCACCACCCTCAGGAGAATTCTATGGAACATCAGAGAAATGACTGAGTGTCCATACAATGGGGTGAGGCAGCAATGAGGCGACACTCTGCAGACACGCTGCTGGGCCTTGCCATGCAGCCAGAAACTCCTCGTAGCCTTGCTAACCAAGGAGCGGTGCTCATCACAGACTCCTTTCATCCGACCAAACTGCATGGCTTCCCACAAAAATGGATGAAGAAAATGGCAGATATGTTTCAAAAGAGCAAATTCAAAGGTTAGTAGATGTATGGAAATACGTTAAGGCTCCCTAGCTATCAGCGAAATAAAAAAAAAAAAGGCACATTGAGGTTCCACTTAACTTCAGTGATATTGATCTGCATTCAGAATTTTACTAAAAATATCTATTGGTGCAATTTTGTGGAGAAAGATACTTTACTGTGGTGGGAGTGTAGGCTAGTTCAGCTGCTGCGGCATTCAGCCTGGAGATGCTAAGGCAGTTGAAAATTGATCTACAGTATGACCCAGCTATCCCACTCCTGGAAATATATCCAAAGGAAGTGAAATCTGAATATGAGAGTGGCTCAATCCTATATTTATAATAGCACAATCCATATGAAAAACGTTTAAACTAGATGCCTGTCAAAAGAGAAATGAATAAACAAACAATGGTACATTTATTCCATGGGCTACTGCTAAGTCTTAAAAACAATAAAATTCAACCATTTGCAACCAAATGTTTCCAACTGGAGATCATTATATTCAGTGAAATTAGCCAAGCCCCAAAGGACAAATATCATATGTTCTCTTTAACATAAGGCAACAGTAATGTAAAAACATAAAGCAAATAGATAGAACATATCCATATATTCTCAAAGATGGAAGTGTATAATGGAGACAAACATACTGGGGATTGAAGATACATTGCAGAATGTATCTTTATTCCTAAAGAACAAGAGGACTCCCAATGAAGCTGTTAAATATACCTTGAAAATACAATATTAATTTTCCAACCTTGCCTCTATGTACATTGCCATGACACACGTAAATAGCAGAATGTTGGACTTGTGACTACTGCTGAATGACTGTGCTTTTGTAATAATATGGGAGAAGCAGTATGTGTTGGAGGGGTGGTGAGGGAGGAGAGTTGTGGTGTGTGGAATCCCTATACCTACAAAACTATGCTGTGGATTAGAATTATAACAGTAAAGGTACCAGAATGTTTTTGAGAGATAAAGAGTTGAGAAAGATAAAGACAATTCCTGTAGACATGTTTAGTTTGCAAATGAGATTTTCCAGCAGGTGGTTTTTTTTTTTTTTTTTTATGTTTACATAGCTGATCAGGGTGGGAAAAACCTAAGGTTAGGGAAAGTTGGAATAATCATTGTTTCCAAATTTTCTATTGCTTCTTCACGTATCTTGGGGGATTGGAAATATAATAGGAGAAGCCATACCCAGTGTCCCAACAACCCCAGAACCTGAGGATGGGGAACAGCCACCGGTTATTAATTCAGGGTCCCAATATGACGTATGCTCTGAGGATTCTGCCCAAGTAGTTTCACTAGTTTTGAAATGCTGTCTATCTCACCTATCCAAGGGTGAGGAATGCCTTTCAACGTTCATTGGTTGATACAGTCGACCTTAGAGTCTCCATTCGCCCATTGTTGGGCTGGGATAGTTGTCCAGTTTATTCTGTCCTCTTTCCTCTGCTAGGGTACCGGATGTTCTCTGCAGGCCCAATGGGCTGCCATATCCCCCTCCCCATATGCATGTGGACAAGCCACCCACTCTTCCGGAACACCAATTCTGGACATGGGAATCCAGGCCTTACAAGCCCCACCTGTGCCATCGCCAGACCCCTGCATGCCCATCCACCAAGTCCACACAAGCACACCCCTGGACAGCCAGTAAGCTTGCCCTGGTATCATCAGTGCCTCAGGCCACCCAACAAGCGTGCTGCAGGTTCCCCTTCCCTACCACCAGGGACACACGAACCTGTTATCCACTGTGCAGGCAGGCCCAGAGACCTTGGCCAGGTTGTTGTGGGCTAAGGAGTTGACTAGCACTGGTTAAGCCGAGCACTACAGGGAGTGGGCTTGGGGCTAGAAGCACCTGGTCTCAGCTGTAGCCAATCTGCGCTAATGAGGGTGTGGGGTAAAGAGTAAATAAGAAGTAGGTGAAAGGTCAAGAGAGAGGCAATAAAGGGAAGCCTCAGAGAGGCTTCAGAGAGAGACTTCCACCATCACTGGTCTCAAGTCAGTGCCTCAATCCCTCAGACCCTTCCATGTGTCCCACACTACTGATGCAGCTGGCTGTAACACCAGGTGACCTGGGACACACCAGACTCCTCTGCCCCTGGATGCTCACAGACTTGACAACCAATGCATGGGCAGGCCCAGGGACCTGGGTCAAGGGGCCTGTACCTTGCTAGAGCCCCTGCCCCTGGTGCTCATGGACCCAGCTCTCAATGAATAGGAGGGTCCCAGGACCTTCTACCCCTGGTGTTCATGGATCCAGCTCTAATGCACAGGCAGGTCCCAGGACTTCACAAACCCAGAACTTATAGAGCAGCACCCATCACGCTAGCAAAACCAGGGACTTGGGCCATGTGACCTGGGCCCCACCAGATTCCCCACCCCCAAGACTCATGGACCCAGCACTCACATTAACCAGATGGCATGACTTGTCCTACGTCAGAAATCATCAGTGGGTACTTCACCCTTGCTCAGTACAGCCTGTCCTACCACATCTTGGTTCTCAGATCTGCCAGTGGATGTTTTGAACTGATCAAGCCTGGTCCACCCCCAGGCCTGAGCCAAGTGTATGCGTGTGGGTATTGTAACATGTCTTGGTCTGGACTGCTCTTTGCTGTGGTTTTTGCGCTCATTTGTTGGGACCATGCCCTGACAAAGGAGTTTCCCAAGCTCCTCTATTGGGTCTCCTCCCAGTAGCAGATCTCATGCACACCGGTGGGTCTTTGACCTCGACTTAGTCCACCTCCTGGTCCTGGCAGGAATAGCACCTTTACCCAATTGGCTCACACCCAACCCAGTTCTTACTGTTGGGTGTTATAGCCCAGCCACACCTGGTCCATGCTCTGATGCAGCATTCATGTGATGCAGTGGGAGCCAAAACTTGGGCTAGCCCATTCTACACCAACTGTGGATCTCATGAGCACCAGTGGATGCTGTAGAGTTTTGCTGTGTACAGAATCCTGGGTCAACAGTTTTGTTTTGCTTTTAGGGTTTGGACTATCAGTCCAATGGCAGACCCTTCGAATATAATCCTGCATTCTGTGCATATTTTATATTTTCTTTATCATATTTCCTTTATGTTTTATTTATTCAGTTTGACTATAATATTTTTTGGTGAAGTTCTTTTCCAATCATGTCTATAAGAGGTCTATGTGCTTCTTGTAGCTAAATGTCCCTGTGTTTTGAAAAAGTCAGGGTATTTAAGCTGTTATTTCCACCGAATAAGTAACAATAGATTGTATAACCAGATTTATAACCTGATGTAACATATTAATAAAGAAAAATATCCAGGAAAGGCTGGGCTGCAAAGCACTGGAACAATCAGAGACTTTTCCACAAAGATCCTACAGGCACAGTCAATAAAAGTCAAAAAGAAAAACATATTTATATATTGTATATATATGCATATATACACACACACACACACACACACACACACAAATGGTATTTTTTCAATAATGCATCTGTGCTGCAAAGGTAACACTCAGTAGAGTGAAGGGACAGCCAACAAAATGGGAGAAAAAAACACTTGCAAATTGTAGTCGGATACTACACTTGATCTTAGCCAAAAGGTGAGAAGCGATGCAAATTATAGTCGATTAAATATTAATTGGAATCTATAAAGAGCTCAAGAAACTCAGTAACAAATAAACAGCAATATCCTAACATTCCAGTGAAGGAATAGTCAAAGTATATGGGCAAGCATTTTTTTTTTAAAAGATGCAGTACAAATGACTAATAGACATATGGAAATTTCTCAGAATAAGTAGCCACCAGGGAAATGCAAATAAACACCACAATGAAGTTTCACCTGGCCCAAGTTAGATTGGCTATCACTCAAAAGTCAAAAAAATAACAATTGCTGGCAAGGATGTTGGAGCAAAGGAATCCTAATGCATCATTGGTAGGCATATAAACAAGTACAATCTTTATGTGGAAACAGTATGGACATTCCTCATAAATTTGAAAACAAATCTATCATAAGACCCAGCTATCTCAATCATAGAAATTTACCAAACAAAATGAAATCAACATATGCAACAGTTAGCTGTATCCCCATATTGACTAGAGCTCAAATCATAATATCTAAAATGTAGAATCAATCTAGATGTCTATCTGAAGACTAGATAAAGAAAACATGGCATATTTACACATCCATTATCATCCATAAAGAAAGAATGGAATTCTATCTACGATTAATATAGAATACAAAAAATTATGGGAGTGAAATAGACATCTTGTGATTTGATTGTTGCTTGCAGCTCTTATTTAAACTCCTGTGGAACTGTGGCTTTCTCCTTTATACTTGTCAAAATCATGATTAGTGATGCTTTAAGCCTTTGATCATAGAATTGTTTGCAATTGTTCGCTGCAAAAATTACCAAAGAAAAAAGAAAGAAAGGAAGGGAAAGTGGAAGGAAGTATGATCATCTTCCCAAAACTGTACCTACAAAGCACTTAAAATCTATTTCATTTATACCAATGTACATTATTTTAAATCTTTAAAGACACTCATTTTAAATTTTTTAATGTATATAAGGTTAATAAATTCCATGGTTTTCATTATGTAGTATTACAGCATAATGATACTTTCTATCATAGATTTTTTTCAGCAAGAATAAGTAGTGTTAAACTATGAAGTCATTGTATGTTCAGTGAATTATTTTTCTTTTAAATTGTGAGAACAGGTTTAGAACTGAACTTACTTGATAGCTTCACAAAATCTAGGTTTGGATAGGAGTTGCTCCAATCTTTTTCATCACCACTGCTTTATCAAATGCTGTAAGCTCCCTGTGTCTAAGTGTTCCATATTCCCAGATTTTTTTTAAAGATTTATTTTTTTTTATTACAAAGTCAGATATACAGAGAGGAGGAGAGACAGAGAGGAAGATCTTCCATCCGATGATTCACTCCCCAAGTGAACACAACGGCCTGTGCTGTGCCTATCTGAAGCCAGGAGCCAGGAATTTCCTCCAGGTCTCCCACATGGGTGCAGTGTCCCAAGGCTTTGGGCTGTCCTCGACTGCCTTCCCAGGCCACAAGCAGCAAGCTGGATGGGAGGTGGAGCTGCCGGGATTAGAACCGGCGCCCATATGGGATCCTGAGCGTTCAAGGCGAGGACTTTAGCCGCTAGGCCACACCGCCGGGCCCCATATTCCCAGATTTAACCAATCACAAGTAGAGGTATTTAAAACTAAAATCTATCTTTGCTGAGTTTGTATAGACTTTTTCCTTATTCTTTTTCAAATAATGCAATGTGACTATTTATAAATAATTTGCATTGTAACTGGTATTAAAGGCAATCTAGATACATTGGAAGAGTACATATCTTATATGAGAAGGCTTTACCATAAGGACCATGAACATTGACACATTTTGGCAGCAGTAAATATACAGAAGTCAGGTCCTGGTGGATATAAAGTGTATTCTCTTACTGCCTTTCAGATATTGTTCAGATAAAGAATAAGAGAGGAAGAGATAATGGACTGGCAGTCATGGGGATGTGCCAGAGGAGTATGTTGCAAGGAAATCTATTGAAAAAATTCATAACCATATAAAAAAGTAGTAAAAATTAGACAACTATCAAATTCTGCAGTGATCCTAGTAGGTATGCTAGGGTTCTCCATTGAAATGGAACCAATAAGCTATATAAAAAATGAGAAATTGGCTCATTCTATTTTGCAGGCTGAGGAATACAATGACATGCAATCTGGACTCTCAGGAAAGGTGGTGATGTATTTATTATCTAAGATCTGAGAAACAAGAGAGCCAAGTGTGTGAATATCAATCATTGAGGAATAGTGTGTCAGCTCAAGGAGGCAAGCAGAGAACAGCAAGGACAACGCAGCAGGGTCTTCTTCCTCTACCTTGACGCTCTCTACTGGGGCTCTCAAAGAAGTGGATATGACCTCGCCAAGCCAGTTGGAGAGGAAAATCTTCTGAGTTCTGCAACTCATACACTAATATCCTCCTAAAAGTCTTTCACAGGTGCATTCAAAAATGCTGTTTAAACTAGGTAGCAAGTGGCACTGTCAAGTGGCCATATAGATGGGTTTCCATAACAAAATTCAAAAGAAAATGCCATTGACTTATCTGGGTTTCTGGAACAGATACAAATCTCTCTTTTCTTGCATGGGATGGCATCAATCAGTGTAATAGATGAAAAGTTTAGTGTTAGCATTTTGTTTCTAGGCTGCAGTGCTGGACAAAGAAAAAGAAGTATCAGAGGTGACCATTTTGGCTGCAGAGGACAGCCTGTTGGGTGTGAAAGTGTGGAGAAAGCTGGTATAGCTCAGTTCTCTCCTGAGAAAAGGTGGTCAGATCCAACAGCAAAAATTAGGCCACCCACTTGCCTGAAAGCCATGTCAAGGCCCTGTCTGACCAATCAGGGATGAGTGAACTCCTATAAGGAACAAAGACGTTTAAGTATATGCACCCTGAGCAAAGCACATTGTAACCAAGAAAGTACAAGAAACAAACAAACGAAAAAAAAAACTGAGCTTCTATAAAGATCTAGATTCATTATGCAGGTGCTTAGTGATTTGAATGGTCACAATTTCAGGGGAACTGCCTCACTTACTAACATTATCAATATTCAAATATTTTATGAATAAGTAAGTGCTTTCATAATGGAGCTAGTTAAATATCCCTGTGGACTCACACAGTATAAATTATGCTCAAATCAATTCTGAATATCTAAATAAAGGCTTAATATAAGGCCAGGTTCTATAATAAGAAAACTTTACACCAATATGCACTGCTAGGAGATTGTCACATGGTGGAATATGACAGGGTCGTAGTAGAGGTTTAGTATTGAATACTTGTTATTCATATTGTCAAGGCCTCATCATAAAAGGGGAGTCTTCTACCCTGTAACCCTTCATGGGGAATTTATAATTTACAAGACCTATGGAAAAGTTGCTTTATTTGACTTTGAATAGGCACTTAAGAAATAATGGGAACAGTTTCTGAAGGATTCATCTGTGGAGCAATTCTGAATCCCTGCAGATGAGAATTGCCTGTATTTATTGCAAACAAATTGCATCTGAATTTCTGGGAATGAGGTTTGAGTCTCAGCATACATGAGTATATCACAGATCTTCAAATTGCTCCAATATCAGTTCAAGGTTAAGAATCATTACACATCTCCCAAGCAACATAAAAGTTAAACACATATAAATATTATGTTGTTGATGCAATCAAGTTTTTTTCATTTCCATGAAGAAATGGCAAAGATATGAAAACCAAATCATATTATGCATGCTTACTGATACTTGCTTCTTAGTATCTTCCCTTGAATCCATACATGATATGACTAGAAGCCAGGCTCCAATCATTGAGGTGATGTTGTGGTGAGAATTCAAAATAAAAATATGTTTAAAAATCAAACAAAAAAAGGAGAACAACTACTGTTTTTAAAAAATGGGAAAACTTGAGCTCACTTAAAGCTAAGTTAGTAAATGAGGCAGTTGGATGAAGACTCTGCAAATGCCTTGAAGAAGCAGAGGATGACTCAGGCAATGAAAATGGGATTGGCGCAGAAGTCAGAAAATGGATAGCCTGTCAATCAACTAATACAACGATACTTCAATAAATTCCTGGAAATAGCTTCTTAAAGAGACATACATTCGTGGGATGGGTCTTTAAACAGTTCATGGAAATATGCAGCATGGAAAACTATGGATGGATTCAATTTCTTTTGGACCAAAATGAGCTTCTAGTTTTTTTCCCTGCCAATTTTTTTGAAGTAGTGTACTATACTAAAGACCTTTTCTTCCCATGTCCTCCTTTTATAGGTCTTTGTGTGCTTCTGAGTCAGGAACTAAAGTGGGTAAGCTGCAGTAAGGAGGCACGCATAGTGCATATATGTGTATGTTAGACATGGTACAGTAATTAGGACATTTTTGTCTTTTAGATAGGATGATACAAATGCTTAAAGAAATAATATAATGTCAACATTTTCTGCTTCTACAAAATTGAGAAAGTGTTCTCAGAAGATGTACATTACTTTCGAATAAAGTTGTATTAACTCTTCTGCAAAAGTCAAAGCTGAAAGTCAGCATAAATCAAGAATTTTTTTGAAAGATCCCAGCCAAAGAATTTGATGTGAATATACATTTTAAAAAATAATGCCCACAACAATAACATGCTGCTTTTGGATTGTAATTTGTTTATCATCATTCTGAGTGTTTCCACACAGATGATATCTGAAGAGGAGGCTTAAGGAAGGCAGACATGGCTATCCCAGGTAATTTTGAAGCCCCAAATATCACTCAGTTTAGGACCTAAAATGACTTTTTTTGTGTTATTATATCTTGAGACACACTTCTAATGATCTAATGCTAGCTACCAAAGATGTGTAAACAGAAGTAGAACTATATCAACCTCTGATCCAGAACAGCGAAGCTGCATCTAGCCATCATTGTAGATTATCAAAAAACAGAGGATGTACCAAACACATTCTTGTCCTTAAAATGGTAGCTGTTTATCATATGCTCAGTGACCTATTTAGTGCCTTTTGAATAGGCAATGAATAATAATACTGGGAGACATGAATTTACAGTGTCTTTGTCCTTTTTTGTTTGTTTTTCATGTGTGTGTGAATAACTTTGATTCATTTATTCGTGTTTCCTTGGTGACTTTTAGAATATTTAATGAGTTATGATAGGAAACACAATTGTCAACAGGTAACAGACATTTAAGATGTTTTCTTTATTCACTTCCATTTTCTCATGATAAAAGGACTGTGCATTTCCTTCACATATTTAGCTGAATTCATCCACACCTGTGTCTTTGAATATGAACATCCACTTCCACGTCTTGTAAAATCTTTAGTTGACACAAACATATTTCACATTCCTGAAACTGAAGGCTCACTACAAAAGAAATCAAGCCACTGGGATGGAAGGAGATGTTTTCTGAGGGTTGAAAGAGCACAGGTGATGCAAATTAGCATCTCCATCCCTTTCAAAGGAATTCTTTGCTCCAAGAGGGAAGTCAATGTCCATGGAGCTGTACAGTCTCAGTGCTGGTGCTGGGAAACTCTAAATGAAATGCCGGTTTGGCCTTGGGTTTGTGTTTTAACATACAGAATACTCAGGCAGATCCAAACATTACATTGAAATACTTCGAATAACCTTTCATCTTTATTAACCCAACTCATGATTCCCATCTGTTCTACCGTATATTCTTGCCTTTATTTCAAAGTCTTCACCAAGAAAGTTATGTCCTGAATAATTTATACTTATTCTTTGAATTGTTTTCTCTATTTGAAGGAATTCTGGTTACTTTTTTTTTTCAATCCTTCTATTTAGTCTTCACTGTTGCGTCATGCAGGGTACATGAGAATCTTAGTGACACATATTGTGACACCTTTTTCAGGCATTACCTTGTTTATTTTTGGTTCTACTATATTTTCATATTCTTATTTGGTTTGTAATATCTAAAACGAATCAATTCTCTTTTAGTAAATTATGGAAAAAAATTAATAAGGCACACTACGTCTCAATCCTGAGAAAATAATGTGTCAGGTTATGTAGCATTGTATTTGCAAAATTATGTTTATTCCTGTATGCCTACTAAAATTTGACTTATTTTACATTAATGAAAAATCTTATCTTTGACAGGATAATGCTGTCTTAACAGCATGCTATGGGATAAATACACTAAAAAAAGACTTATTAATTTAATGTTAGAAAAATGTAATTGCGCCGCATGCATGAGCATGTCAAGATTTCAATTGTATTTCACTTCAAGGAAGGATGTGACGTGTGAACATTTTGTAAATCTAATCTCAGAAAACAATGACTTGAATAATCTGTGCTTTTGTGCAAAATGTGTATGCTGTTTACCATACATCATTTATTGACCATTTCAGTGTCAATAAGATTGTAACATTTATCCTTATACTGTAGCTAATACCATTAAATTCATGGGAGTATATTTGGATTTTTTAAACTTATTTTACCAAAAGATATGCAGCTGTTTTTAACTTGTGATTTGGAGCAAAGACAAAAAAAAAAAAAAAACAAAAACAGCTTACTCTTGCCAATTAACGAAACATATAATGATGCCATTTTTACGATGGCATTTAAAAAATGTTATTATCACATTAAGTATTCTTATTTTTGTTCCTGTGTACTCTTCTGTTACAGAAGCTCGATGTATCACTCTTACACACTGGTCATTTTTACATACCTTAATTTTTTTGAGAAAATAAAGATCAGCATATAGCTTTCTTTTACTGTGCTTCAATCATATTTCAATCAAATATGACTTGTCAAGAAAATACAGTAGTTAATATATTTTTTCAGAAATTAATCTATGCATCAAAGAGAGAATAAAATTAGCCAAGGTTCTGAAGAAATTTGAGTTTCCACTATCGTTTTCACCTGTTTCTGTTTTATTATAAAGTGGCAAATGTAACTATCATTGTAAATATACAATTATATATAAAGTTTTGCATTTGAACTATTTCTTCATTTTTCTGGAACTGAAGATAAAAAAATGAAACAAAACTCTAATATATCCTGACTTCAGAAGCATATTCATACATTTATATTTGTAGAATCATCCACTATTTCAATGTGATTCTGACACTAAAAATAGAATTTACAATTTCTATAACAGAGAAAGAATCTCAGCTTTTTGTGCTGTTAAAATGAGCGGGGAATTTTTATGCTTCATTGTGTTACATTTTGCTCAGATAAAATTAAGCAATACCATGGAAGATCTTCTCAAAAACAAAGAGTTGTAGATTCATCTGTGAGGATAAAATAGTCAATTCGCTCTTTCTGGATATATTATAAAAACTTACTCTGGTCATGCTTTGTCACCAAGAAACCAGTGGTCCTATTATAAGACTTTATCACTTGTCAGTAAGCTACCAAGTCATCCTTCATCCTTTGCTCTTGCATCAATACTCTCATCTCCTGCCAATGGCAAAACAAGACCACACTTCCAGATACAAGTGGTCATTTTCTCAAGTAATGAACTTTGCTAAACAGGTGTTCTGAAGTGGGAATGATAAAGGGGCGCTCTGCTGCCCTCTGCTTTCCTGAAGCACAAACGGCTCTATCAGCAGTAACATCTACATCATCTGTCTCTGTTCCTCAAGCTTTTAGCTTCAAAATGAAGATTTTGCCCAGAAAACCATTCTTCAGGTTTCTTAAGCTTTGATTTCATGGTTTAGTCCATGGGGTTTGAAACATATAAGAATAAGTACTCTCAGAATAAACATGATTTGATTTACATATACATTTAACTTAAGTGTACTAGGAGCCATAATTTCTTGAGACTATTTCAACACGTGCTTTAAACACCATATTTCAAATAGGGGAGCATAAATTATGGATGGATTCAAGATTCAGAAATCAAAGCAATGAAACTATTTTTCATTTTTTTCACTTTTTCATATTTTGAAATATAATGGGCCAATATATATTTATATTGTAAACATTTTTAAAGACAGCAAATACTGACTTTCTTCAAATAAAATTTCCATTTATTTTCGAACCAGGCAGCAGTTATACAAACATTCACCCTGTGCTCTGAAGTATGATTTTTTTCGTATATGTGTAGAACAATTATGAGCATTCCAAATTATTCTTTGAAATTAATTGGAAATGAAACAAGGCTAATTTCCAAAGCATTTTTACTGCAATGAATATTTGCTTAACATAATATGGAGAAAAACAATATGCAATCTTTTTTTGAGTTGAAAACTCTGCTTTTTAAGTGATAAGGAGACAAACGGAGGCCTGGGTAACAAAGGATTGAGAGGTGAAGAGATTTTGTTTGAGATTTATATCTCTAGCATTTTCACAGTTAGCTGCAGTAAGTAGAGCTCATCATAAAATTATCAGTGGAATTAATGATTGTGATTTCCATTAAATGTATTACTTGTGAAATTGAAAAGTGTATTGATTAGTATCTGTGTTTTACCACGAAAGCTCAAGTGATTTCATACGAAAAGAACAGTGACCCATTTTGTTGATGTCTCTATTTTATTATTTTTTTCAAAGAAAATAAGGCTTTGTGCTTGGGATTTGTTTGGTCCTGGAAATGACATGTGTATTTATAATCATGTTGAATCAAGAGTGACAAGGAATATACAGCCAGATTTTTATTTTTTTTTTACAAAGATATTCTTTTCCTATAAGAGCAACATTCCTTTTAAAGTTTTGTTTTTCTGTTTGACTTCCCAAATATTTTGATTAAATAAATACCTCTGACAAAGCTGTGCTCAATACTCTTGTCTAAATGCATGGCATCTATCTTTCCAAAATGATGTGACTAAATCTTTGATTTCATCTTCTAAACCCCTGAAAACAGAAATTGGATACTTGGTGAAGGACACAGACTTCTGTTGCAGAATAATGATTGTACAGAGTGAGGGAACCTATGCTGATCTTGAAGGAATACAGCAACCAAATGGCAAGGTTTGAGGTGAGAGCCTAGAGCTTCTGCAAAGTGTATATATTTTAGGGTCATATTTGGAACAATACATGCTGGACAGTAGAGATAATAGGAGAAGTTACATGCTAAGTCTTCTCGTTGATAATATCCATAAATCTGCAAACACTTGCTATCATTCTGATTTATTTTGTTTCAATTTGGATGTCTCTATTCTGTTCTTGGTTTGTAGGACTAACCAGATCTATTTATTCCAATGCAAATGTGTAACATTTATGTCTCTTCCTTAATTAAAAAAATATGTTAGTGTCTTTATCTGTATTTTCCTTATCTTACACTGAGTTCTTTTTCATTATTGATGCCACTTGCAAAACCCCCGAAGCCAGGGCTGTTAATTTAATTTTACTTGTCTATGTCCCTTGAAAATTTAGTGTACTACTAGCATTTCTCTGTGTTCTAGAAGACAGAATTTATTGTCAACTAGACTTACAAATGAGAACATATAAAGCAAGAAATAAACTACTGGTTTAATAATATATATGTTAGAAATTTCACAGCCTCGCCTCCCAATTTTGTGGCAGATTTTGGAAATGCTATATAAATGAAACAATTTACTTTGACTCATTTCCTAGGATTTATTTCTTATGAGTAACAGCTCTTACTGCTACAAAATATGGTCTAAAATGCTCTTCGAATAGCTAGCCACATATCTACATCCTCAAAGGTGTCTGGAAGGCACAAAGTCAGACCCAAAGGCAAGAGTTAGTAATTCAGACCACACTGCCTGGACACAGTATTGGAAGAGAATTCTAAACTTAAACATTCCTTATATTATCCAAAATAAAGAAGATCTTGGATTCATATATTTGACGAGAACATGACATTTCTTGGGAGAATCTGAAACTTCTCATGAGAAATTAAATCAGTGAATGCTGTTAGATTCAATGTAAGACTATGCTTTTGCATAAAACAATCTGAAATAGCTTCAAAAGTAATGTTTAAAGCTTTTCTTGGAGCTGCATGCTTTCTGGCTATATCTTACTGGTATCACAACAGATTATATAATCATAAATGCTTAATTTCAAGGTGAAAAAAAAATCCCAGATGCAGAATGTAGGTCAGTGTTGATTCTAAGTTTCTAAACAAAATACAAAGTCAAACCAAATCTGCCAGCATACAGTTAGTCCATGTTTCAGCTATTTACCTATAACATCCATGGAAAAGTCCAATATTCTAAAACCCTCTCCTTCAAGATGATAACTTTATTTCATCTTTATTAAAGTTATGTCTTTATTACAATCAACCACTATTAGTAATAACATTTTCATTTAAGGTGGAGTTTTGATTTTTTCTCTTTGATTTAGGTGTACTAATTTGAGCATGTGAATTTTCTACATTGCAAGAGGCAAGCTTTGTTCTTTTTTTGTCCTACACAAGGAAGATTTTGAGTGCAGAATCTTTGCCACTAGGTCTTGCGTTGCCATTTTATTTTTCTCTCCTTGGGTGAGTAGATTAGAAGGACGTGGGAAGGAAAGGGGAAGGGTAGGGCTGAGAGGAAAGAAGGGTTCTCAGCTATGTTGAATCTTGATTCACGACTTTGCCTCCATTCATGGTTGGGGTTCCAGAACTTTTCCTCGAACGCCCTTGTTTTTCTCCAATTTCATGTAGTGATGGTTCTCTATACATACACACTGGAAAGACAACACACAACAATTACTCATTAGAGTCAGTACCAATTTGACCACAATAAATTCTCAGATTTTATTTTTGCAATTCTTCATTCTCATCATCAGCAGTTTTTCCCACTGTGAATGTTGGAGGGGTACACATAGTTCTCCTCTAGTTCTCACAGTCACAACCTTTTAAGCCTTCTTGAACTGCAGAACTCTGAGTCTTTTCTGTTTACTTAAAGATAAGGATTGAGTCTTTGTGGTGTTCTAATCCATACAATAAGATTTTTATCCAGTTACAGGGGGATATTCAAGTTAGAGCATTTCAAAATAGAAACAGCTATTTTAATTTTAGTTTTTAGGTTTGGGAAGGAAAAATATTTACTCACATGCTCCCATCTTTACCTGACTACAAGAGTTGTGAAACTGGTATGTCAAAAGAAATGGTTATTTCTAATTTTCAGGACATGCTATGTAACAAATAATGAGAGAGAGAAAATATACAAAGGAAAGATAATGAAACAACTCCTCCAACTGGGATAAAATTCTTCCGTCTGCAATAACTAATGCAGTCCAAGGTTTTTTAGTTAATCACTCATTGTGAATGTGGTTCTGCAACTGTGAGATCTCAGTTATATCTATAAGAGCAGTTTCTTCGTTGCTCTCTTGTTTGGCTCAATACTCAGTCATCAGTGAACTCCCGTGCCTGCTGTTAGATGATTGCATAGAAAGAACAATGTCTTCTAACTCAAATTTATTCTTGTAGGATACGACCTATCAACATACAGATTATATAGTTCAACTTCTTTATACTGTTGTGAAGAAGGAAAATATAACTGTCGTGAATTACATAATATGTTTTATGAAAATATCAGGGATTATTTTCATTCTTCATTTAGGGACAGATAGTTAACTGTATCCACTGTTGAACATTCACTACAATGGTTTAATAGCTCAAATATTATTTTAATGTCAAATGGCTTTATATTTTGGGCTTTGAGTAGTCAGAATCCTCAACTTGTGAACCACTGTTCTCTCGTGAGCCTCTGGTTCACCCTCCAAGTGGCTGCTACTGCTACTGAGAAGGAATGCCAGCATCACAGCGGGGGGCTTAACTTGTTTAAACCAAAATGCTGACCCCCTCATAGTCTTCATTTTAAATAAGCTTGATATTAATGTTGGTGAAACACAGACCACAATTTGAGTCCCACAATGTCTATAACATAGACTTTCTTTCAGTTCATCATCAACAATTATTCCACATATAGATTTTTTAAGTGAAATTGTAAACATTTCAATTAATTTATTGAATGGCTCTTAAAATATCTGCAGAAGACCTTTCAATAAAGTAATGGCCTCTACAAAGAAAACTAACTCAGACATTCTTCAGTTTGCAAATAACACAAGTTGGTAATTCAAGTTGCTTTTTAAAATTATAAAAAACCAGAAGTGCCAAAACGAAGTAGATTTCTTACCTACATCAAAAAAAAAAAAAACAGAAGTACCTTATGAAAAATCCTAATCAGATATTTTCTTTATTTAAATATTTATTTGTTTATTTATTATTAAAGATTTTTTTTATTGGAAAGGCATATATACAAAGAGAAGGAGAGACAGTGAGAAAGATCTTTTATCGGCTGGTCCACTCCCCACTGGCCAGAAGTGAGCCTATCTGAAGCGAGGAATCAGGAGCTTCCTCTGGGTCTCGCGCACTGGACAGGGTGGAACCCTTGGAAGGCTTTGGGCCACCCACTGCTGCTTTCCCAGGTTACTACACAGTGCCAGCCTCATGTTCAAACTTTGAAGTTGCTTAAGTATGGTTGTTCTTTCCTCAATTCATTATAAGTAAAATATCTTTCTGTCTCTCTAATCCTTTTAAAAGATAAATGGATCTTTTAAAAAAGAATGTATGAACGTATGATCCTGAATATCGGGCACTAAATGAATAACGCACACGCATACAAAAACAGAATGCAGAAGTGTTTTATAAAATGTTCTATAAATACGAAATATGAGTTAAAATAATTGAGTGTAAGCAAGAGCCAAAATAATAATCCCTTAAAACTATTTCTTATGTCAAATAACTGAAGGAAAGAGGAATTGGGAGAGGGGGAGAGAGGGAAGGAAGAATGGCTATCTTTTGAGAACTGTAGTCATGACTTTAAAAATATGATTTTTCATAAAAATGTAACTTATTTATTTATTTTTAAATGTGTTCCTTTTTTTCCCTTTTTATTGGAGAGGCAGATTTACAGAGAGAAGGAGATACAAAGAGAAAGTGGCCACAATGGCTGGAACTGAGGCAATGCAAAGCCAGGAGCGAGGAATGTCCTCCAAGTCTCCCACATACAGAGTCTCAAGGTGTTGGGGTATCCTATACTGCTTTCCCAGGCCACAAGTAGGAAGCTGGCTTGGAACTGGATCAGCTGAACATGAATCAGCACCCATATGGAATTGCGGCGCAAGCAAGGCAAGGATTTTGCCACTGAGCTATCAGCCAGCCCTTAATATTAAAATGAAAATGCTAAAAATTATTCAAAGCATTTAAAAATAATTATTTTGTCTATTGTAATGCTTTGATGAACGTAGACAGTACATTAACAACTTCATTTTTTAAAGTATAAACGGACTTATCTAGTCAGGTGGTAAGTATTGGCCAAGTTAAGATCATGTGGTTTCACATTCTTAACAAAGACACTTTAATAGACTCAGAAAGGCAAAATTCATCGAATAAACAATGCACAAAAGATATATATGTATATATATATATATATATATATATCTGTAACAGCAGCCTAAAATTCCTTCTAAGTCTCCCATGTGGGTGTTAGGTGCCAAAGCAATAGAATCATCCCCTCCAGCCCTCCAAGGCACATCAGAAAGGAGAGGTTCAAAGTGGAACAGCCAGGATTCATACGCGATGCTGAAAAGCAGGGAAATCCTGACATGTTACCTTACAACATTGGCCCCAAGTCAATGCTATTTGACTAAATATTCCTAAAGATGTCCTAAAATGAAAACAAATGCTGCATAATATTATGAAAACCAAAATGGCACTGGCATATATGGGAACAAATAAAAAGTGCTAATAAGTATTTGGAGGAAAATCGAGCAATAAGGCTAGTAGAACTAACTTAAGTAAGAGCTAAACAAATTTCTTATCCGAATATGTAAACCACAATCATGACACACATGAGTCTAAAATTTGAGAGTACATGAACAGTTGTTGTCTTCAATAAATTGTGGCTAAATAAGGACAATATATTAGTTCAGTTTCTAACTAGAAAATGTCTGTTACATGACAATGATATAACTAATTAATTTATTTGAGAAATATCAGCCAGACTGAAGCTTTCTCTATGAATTCTAAATGCAGCTGTTAGCAGCATTGAAATTTATGACTCCTTCTGGTGCCCTGAAAGTACATTCTCAATTTCTTACAAACTAATTTAGTCGAGGCTTCATTACATACATGAGGTCTTTTGCTCATCTAACTTACCCATTCCAAGTACCATAATTTTGACTATAATAGAAATGTGAGGTAATCTAGTTCAACCTAGCATGTCTTAGTTGACTAGAATACTTAATTTGGCTTAAAAGAAACCTAAACAAAAAAACGATAATAAATCAGGTTTTGCTAATTCCACATAAAAATGAGAACCACATGCACCTCAGGTTCTAGTGAAATTAATCACAGTGTTAAATGCCTCTCAGTGCAAGCTTCAAAATTCTATAGTTGATGCTTCATTGATCTTCAATCACGCACCACCAAGAAACTGGGAAAGACTTTTGGAAGCATGCCTATGGCTCTACAAGTTTTTAAATCTCTATTTTCTTGATTTTTTCCAGGACCTGGAATGCATACAAAATTTAGTACTCTATTTCTTTTGATGAATAGATTTTTCTATACCAAAAATAAAGTGAAAATCTAACCAAATTCAACCAAAAGGAAATAAAACCCCTTAAGCTCCACCAGGTCTCAAGCATTAAACTGTATTAAATACTCTACAATGTACCACAGTATGTAATTGAAGTGTTTAACTGAGTTTCTCTGTCTCTCATTCTCTGCCTGTCTTTCCAATAACAATAAATAAATATTAAAAAAAGAACAAAACAAAGGTTGAAAGAAATAAAGGAGGAAAAAATGAAGGGACGAAAAAAGGAAAGAATGGCAGAAAGAAAAAGAGAAAGAAGCAAAGAGAGAAAGAAAGAAGGAAATAAAGTAGGAGAAAGAGAAAGAGAGAAAGAGAGAGAGAAAGAGAAAGAGAGAAAGAGAGATAGAGAAAAAGAAAGAAAGAAAAAGAAAGAAAGAGGAAGAGAGAAAGAAACGAGGAAGGAAAAAAGCCAGGCTGTTAACTGTAACGACTTCCTTTTCCTATATTACTTTTATGGGAAGCTATAGTGCCTAGTAATTGAATGAGCTTCTGATGCTCATTATATCTAATGGTTCCATTATTCAGCAGCCCTCAAATGTAACACCTTATTTTTTCCAACTGTGGGTGAAGAACCTGGAACTTTAAGAAATGCAAATTAATGGACTAACACAGACCCACAGAATTAAAAATGTGTTAGTTGGAATGTAAAAATATGGATTTTTGTGTGCTCTCCATTTGGTTTTGAGGCACACACAATTTGCACAGCTGATATCCTATGTATTTAAAAGAAAGAATTCAAAAAGTTCACAGAAAATATAATTAAAATTTAACTTTATTTTGATGAAAAATGATCCATGCATCAGATAATCATAGTACACATCTTTCATGGACTTTTTGAAGATCAGATGTGCTACTTTCAGATTTTTTTGCACAGAATGAAAACACAAAATACATGCACCACTTACAGTAAGGATACTATGATATTAAATTAAAATACAATAGTTCCTTGTAAATTTGTCACTAAATATACGGTCCTCACTGTGTTACAAGGCCAATCTGAGTGCCAGTTTCCTCTTATGTAAAAAAGAGATAATATATATTAACCAGAAAATTTACAAGGTTTTAGTGACTATCAAATGATATGTTAGAGAAGCTGGTGCTGTGGCACAGTGGGAAAAGCAGCCATTGAAGACTAAGCAACACACAGGAGTGCTGGTTTGAACTCCAGCTTCTTCGCATAAGAACCAGCTTTCTGCTAATGCACCCCGAAAAGTGTCAGGTGAAGACACAAACACTCGAGTCCTTGATACCCAAGTGGAAAATCTGGGTAAGGTTCATGGTTCTTGATATCTACCTGACATAATTCTGGATAATCAGCAGATGGAAGATCTCATTTGCTTCTCTCTCACTCTCTCTTTTCCTCTTTCAAAGCAATATTTTTTTTTTCTTAAAATGACACTTCTATTAGACTTGCAGTGATAATATACTATGTAGATGGAATATGTGGAATATGAAGCCATATAGCACCAGCTGATTATTGCCACTGGATTCCTGGCCAATTGTTGAAAAGTTGAGAGTGCTGGTAATAATAAGGAAAAACTAGCTGTAAATCTGAAAGTTAATATTGTTCAGTTGTTTATATGTGGACAGGCTGTGTGCAGTTCATTGCATCTTTGCTGACTAAATCTGTTTTCCAGATGGAGACGATCTGAATTTTGCTTTGGATTAAACTCATGAATTACAGAAGAACTGTTATCTTTTATCTGTTTGCATAAAAATGAAACTTGATTAATATTTTTAACGCTGCCATTTTAATCAAATTTTCCTTGGCCCTCTGTAATTTTCAAGAAGTAAAAAGGTTAGATTGCTCTGTTAGCTAATGCACCATTAAAGATATTTAATTGTTTTAATAGCAGATCATAGGAGGGCATGCACAATTAACATGAAGCAATTTCACACTGTAATTACTGTTACATGGAATCCAGTTGGAACCAAAGGGAATTTTAAGTGCTACTTTGGAAGCAATGCATTCCTGCAAGAAAGTATCCAGAATGCCTTAAATATTTATTATGAAAGTTAACAGATATAGAGAACAAAAAGATCTATGTCTTCACTTAGGAAGCCAGTGGAAATAATATTTGTATGGAAGAAAGAAAGATGAAGGATACTAGAGGAAGAGTTAGGAAAGCTTTATTCAAGTGTAAATTCCAAATCCAACAAAAAGCTATTTTGAATGAATTGCAGTAGATTGCAGCTGGAAAGCGCTACGGACTGTCCAATGACCAAAAAAAAAAAAGGAATAAACAGGAAAACACAACAATTATCATTTCTGTAATTAAAACAAGAAGGGATATAAAAAGTAGTTATTTCTTCATTCTGTTTTTGTCTTACTATGGTTGAGTTCTGAAGTAAACAAATCATAGGGTTCTCTTGACACTTACTTTGAACTAAAATATAAAGCAAATTTTCTTTTTTTATGATTTATTTATTTTTATTATGAAGCCAGATATACTGAAAGGAGGAGAGACAGAGAGGAAGATCTTAGAGAGGAAGATCTTCCATCCGATGATTCACTCCCCAAGTGGCCGCAACGGTCGGTGCTGTGTCGATCCGAAGCCAGGATCCAAGAACTTCCCTTAGGTCTCCCACACAGGTGCAGGATCCCAAGGCTTTGGGCCGTCCTCGACTGCTTTCCCAGGCCACAAGCAGGGAGCTGAATGGGAAGTGGAGCTGCTGGGATTAGAACCAGCGCCCATATGGGATACCGGTGTGTGCAAGGCGAGGACTTTAACCTCTAGGCCACGCCACCCAATTCAGAAGTCCAGATTTGTTTACTTTGATTTCTTGTGTAGTTTTGGGAAAGATTACTATTTTTCTGTAAAAATTCATTTTTCCTCGTCTTTATTATTCCTTGTTTAGTGCCACACCAGTCAGCATTTATTAATTAATAACATAATAAAAGAATGCCTATTTTCCAAATGGGAATTAAAAAGGTACCTTACAATTAATATAACAACTCTCTAGAGATATCTGAATTTCTTATACTGTATATAAGAAATTATATACAATATATAAAATATATGCTATATTTATTATAGTATTATATTTATTATTTAATATACTATATATTATATGTTCTATATTATATGTAGCATGTATACTATATATAACTATAAATATTAGAACAGTAAATACATATATAAATAATGCATAATGGAGCGTGGAGTGGTAGCCTAGCAGCTAAAGTCCTCGCCTTGAACGTGTTGGGACTCCGCATGGGCACTGGTTCTAATTCCGGCAGCCCTATTTCCCATCCAGCTCCCTGCTTGTGGCCGGGGAAAGCAGTCAAGGACGGCCCAAAGATTTAGGACCCTACACCTGTGTGGGAGTCCTGGAAGAGGCTCTGGGCTCCTAGCTTTGGATTGGTTCTCTAGCCATTGTGGCCACTTGGGGAGTGAACCAGCAGACAAAAGATGTTCATCTCTGCCTCTCTTCCTCTCTATGTATCTGCCTTTCCAATAAAAATAAATAAATCTAAAATATATATATGTTATAGTAAACATAAAAAATAAATAATAAAATGTATGATATATGTAAACGTCACAAATATATAAAATACTATATTTTTAATATAGTATATATTATATATAATATGTATATATTATACTATATATTTATTATGTAGTGTATATTATAAAATAATATATATTACACCATATATAGTATTATATGTATGCTATATATTCTAATATTTGATTAAAATGAAACAGAAAGAGTTTATATTGGATTTCATCCTCAGGGTTGATTGAGGTTGAAAAGGTTTTAAAAATCATTTAGGAATCTATATCCATATTCTTGATTTGAAAAATTTCCATTACTTTCATTGAGTTCACTTGCTATACATTAGGTTAATTTCTTGGTCAATAACTTTTGTAAAATGATTAATATTAATGCCAATCTCTGTATAGTAACGTATTCCAACACTAAAACAAACCTCTCTTAATAACAAAAGGTTAAATGTAACATATTTAATATACTTCATTCTATCATGTCAGGGAGACTAAACCTAATTAAGTTTGGTCTAACACATCAATCACAATAATTTGGAGAAATTTAAATGTGCTGTAGTCTGATTAAAATAAGCCTTGTAAACACCAGTTAATTCTGAATACCAAGTCTTAAAACTTAGTTGCAATAAAAATGACTTAGGAACCAGTACCCGCAATGGCTCAGTGACTAAATCCTCACCTTGCAAGTGCAGAGATCCCATACAGACACCAGTTCATGCCATGGCTGCTCTAATTCCCACCCACCTCTCTGCTTGTAGCCTGGTAGGGCCATAAAGGATAGCCACCTGAGAGGCCTGGAGAGTTCCCGGCTCACGGCTTCAGATTGGCTCAGCTCTGGCTGTTGCAGCCTCTTTGGGAGTGAACCAGCCTATGGAAGACCTTTTTGTGTCTCTCCTACTCTGCTAAATCTGTCTTTCCAATAAAAACAACTAAATCTTAAAAAGAAGAATGCCTTGAGGGCCAGCACAGTGGTACAGTGGCACAGAGGCTCAGCATGCTAATTCTTTCCATGTAGTGCTGTCATCCTGTGTAGGATCCAGTTCATGTCCCAGCTGCTTCACTTCCAATCCAGGCCCCTGCTTATGGGCTGGGAACCAGGAGCACAAGCCTTTGGCCCACTGACCCTACAAGGAAGACCCAGAAGACGCTCCTTGTTCCTAGCTTCAGATTGGCTCAGCTGCAACTGTTGAGGTCATTTCTGGAGTGAGCCAGTAGATGGAAGATCTCTTTCTGTGTTTCTCCTCTCTGTAAATCTGCATTTCACATAAAAATAAATGCATTTTAAAGGAATGATTTGTGTAGATTTTAGTCTTTAGGTTTCTACTCAAATCTTGATTTAGTAAATTAGCTTTAGGGTCTGAGAATTTCAGTTTTAAGAATACTCAAATGGTTATGATACTTATGTTTGAAAAACAGTGTTCTACAATATTCTGCTATGACTTAAACACACATTTCTCAATTAAAGCAACATTTCTAACAAGGAAAATATGTAACAATTAACTGCACTCCTTGGGTTTTGTGTGTGTGCCTTTGTGTGAATATTTTATAATCTTCCCAATATATCAACTTGAGATGAGTCAATTTTTCCTTTATTCACTTTTATTTCTTAAGTAGCTTTTTCAACAGACAGCAACTTTATTCAGAAACATCTTTCTTCAAAAGCTGAAGTCTTTGAAAAGTGCACACATTTTTTTCCAATGGTAAGGGATGAGATCTTGAATACAAAACCACTTATAAATGCTGAGTAATGAACTTCTGAGAGAAGGAAAAAGGAGAAAAGAAAGAAATCCCATCTTTTTCTTTGTCAAAAGGTATATGGCCCCTATGTCTGGAAATTCAGGAGAATTTAAATCCTGGGGAGTCATTTATCTTTAATGGGAACAATGCTTGGACAGGGTACAGGCAACCCACATAACTAGAGGTTTATATGCAATATACACAGTAATAGGCTTAAGTAGCAAGTCCTATTTGACTAAGTAGATGGTCCTGCAACTCGCCAGTACCACCCACTGTGCATAAGGGCTGAAGGAGTAAAGGGGGAGAGATTGGCACATCATTGCCATCTTGTGATCCAATGTAAAATCCTTAAACTTCTTCGGTCAAATTTGGGAAAACTTATACTTCTAAATACAATCACCAACTGTATTGGGTTAAGGGTAGAGATGTTTAAAATAAAAAATAAAACAATGAACTAAAAAAGCCTGCTTTGGCTTTTACTCCATAACGGGCCCATTTGCCTTCACAAGAGAAATGGCACATTTTGCACACACTACTGGTCTATGAGGGGATGGTAAAACTATTGATACTAAGCTAACATGTTTACAAAAGTGCCTTAGAAAGTTAAAAATAACACAATTGGCAATACTTTTGGTTAAATAGCAATGCAAAAAAAAAGAAAAAAACAACCCTGTGAGTTATCACTATTTTGCTGCTTTTTTAAAATGCTTTTTTTTTTTTAATGTATTGTTTCTTTCCATGATACAGTTTTGTAGGTATAGGACTGCCCGCACTACCTCCTCTTCATCCTTCCCAATTCTACCCCCCACAACTGTGTTTCCCTATATTACAATAGTATAGTCCTTCAGCAATAGTCACAATTCAAAGATTCTGCTATTTAAATGTACCATGGTATTGTAGGTATTGGTAATGTTAAAAAATCTAATATATTGCCAAGGCATATTTAACGGTTTCATTGGGACTCCATCTTTGATCGCGAGCAGAGATGCATACTCAGTGTTATCTTCATCTCCCACTATGATAGTCTCCATTATACAGTTCATTTAGAGAATATGTGGATCTACATATTTACCTATTAATGGTTCCAACTGGAGATCATTATGCTTAGTGAAATAAGTAAAAGACAAAAGTATATAATATACTCTCCCTGATATAAGGCAACACCTATTTCTTTTCTAACTGTGTCTTCCAGCTAAATGCTTACATTGTCTTACAAAAATATTATCAAATGTTTAATGTTTAAAGATATGAATTATGGCTAGAATTTTTTAAAAATTCTGACTCTTCATCAGAACAAATTTCATACACCCACCGCCAATAACTGATTACAGAAATAATTCATAAAATTATACATTATTCATTCAATAATTTTATAATGAAATACGATTAAAGTACTCCTATATGTACATCCTATGGTAGATTCCATGAAGGTGTGTAGTTTACCATACTTGCACAGACTGCCATACAATGTGGCTGCTTCAGGAATCCTTTTGTCAAAATTTTCTTATGCAGCAGAAATTTAATATGTTAGAATTCACCAGAAAAGAAGCAACGTATTTTAAATTTCTTACGTCCTAACCTGAAAATGGCATTCTCTTAACTGTTCTGATTACTTAATAATAAAGCATTTTCCTTAACATGCCATCCTACTCGTCTCAACCCTGCATAAATGTGAATGAGTTTGCTGTTCAAGTTGTATCATGATATAGCACTTGAGCCTTGTCATTGCTGGTTTTCTCAATATGCACACATTAATGGTCTGTCTTCTGGTTAAGGGGCAGGACAGTGAGGAGATTAAATACAAGAGCGTTGCGTTCATCTCTCTGCATTGCAATGCCAGATACGTATTAATTCCGTGTGATCTGGGACAAGCTATTTAGTAACTTAAAACATTAGTTTCCTCATCTATAAGAAATAATAAGCATATTAAATGTAGTATCTTTATCACAGTAAAACATCAGGGAGAGATGCACTAAAGGTTCCTAACAATGAGAAGCCAAGATTCTAGCTCTGGAAAGCTGATCTCTAGATTTGGTTTGTGGGGGGAAAAACCTGTATGACCAGGCTGCTGTTGACATGAGTGTCGTGTGGTGAGAAAAAATGAGAAACCAAACCCCACTACTCTAACACCTGCAGCTGACTGTTGTCTCCATGTTTGTGCTGAAGTACATTAAAAGTCGCCCAACTGAAACAGTTCTGGAGCTAGCAACACAGTCATTTTACACATTTTTCTTGGAAATATGTAGTCAGTCATCTAGACCCAAGACAGAAATTGATTCAACAAAAGACAACTATAATTAAGAGAGTAGATTATGGTTGTTCTGATAATAGTTGCTGTAAGCGGGGGCTTGGAGAAGAAATTTCCTTTATATTTTCCTGAATTTCCAAAAGCAGTTAATGCCCATGCCCTACTTTAACAAATTATAAAAGTGATGTTATATTTGAAAACATAATTTGTAAAACACATCACTTTTGACAATCAATATAGTTTCTGTGGAAATATTAACTGTTTATGTACTTTTCAGTTTCGCTATGAAAAAAAATAGGCATTTTCCTGATTTCTTTTGCACTGCACTTAGAATGTTATTGCCTCTCATTTTGTACCGCTCTGCTAAGATTGCAGAAACCTGACTGTTTATTATTCTCTTGAATTTTGCTGAGAGCTAGAATGGAAGGGAGGGATTTAGAAGAAGGCGGGGTAGAAAGAAGGCGGGGAGGGAGGGCTGGGTAGAGAGGACTCTAAGCTAATGAAATCTTGAGTGGTTAAACTTCTGGCTTGTTTGGCTCACATGCCACATCAATGTGCCTGGGATAGAGAACTGCTTCTACCCAGCATCCTGTTACCACGCCTGGTGGGCAGTACAGGTCAGACCTGCACCTGAGCTCCTACCACCCACATGTGACTCCCAAATTCCTAGATCCTGACTTGGGCCCGACTGTTTTGGGCATTTGCAAAGTCAATAAGTGGATGGAGGGTATCTCTCATTTTCTCATGCCACTTTTCAAAGAAATAGAAAAGAATCATTTTTAAAAATTCATGTTTATAAGCACAGAAGTAATGACTCAAATTAAATTTTTACAAAGACCCATATGCTTTTCCAGGGAGATGAAATGGCACATAAAAACTGGGGAAAGGGGACAGAGAACAGGAGACCCACATTATGAAAATATATTGCAGGAAAGGAAAGCTCCATTTTGTTTTGTTAAAAACATAGGGACGGGCCTGGTGCCATGGCCCAGCAGCTAAAGTCCTCGCCTTGAACATGCCAGAATCCCATATGGGTGCCAGTTCTAATCCCGGCATGCCCCGTTTCCCATCCAGCTCCCTGTTTGTGGTCTGGGAAAGCAGTCGAGGACGGCCCAAAGCCATCAGACCCTGCACCCGCGTGGGAGACCTGGAAGGAAGTTCCAGGTTCCTGGCTTCAGATCGGCGCAGCACTGGCTGTTGTGGTCACTTGGGGAATGAATCATTGGACGGAAGATCTTCTCCTCTGCTTCTCCTCCTCTCTGTATATCTGATTTTGTAATAAAAATAAATAAATCTTAAAAAAAAACATAGGGAACTGAGAAGTTTGACACGGACAAGGAGCTTTGAATTTCCCATTTGATTCAATGATTTGACCACTGCATGGACTTAACAAGTATTTGTTGGCTACTGATGGTACTGCATGAGAACTCTGTGCTCTGCACGGTCTGTCCAGGCTGACTGCCACACCTGAGAACTTGAGGAGACACAAGACTAAGTCACTGCATGCAAGTGCTCCATTTCCTCATAGGAAGAGGTTGAAACAATTTTCAAAATTACGATAATGCAACTTTCTAGAGGAGAAAAAAATTGATATTCAAATACTTAGCCCACTGATATCACTCAACACATGTTAGGAACATAGATGAAAATCAGTAAATGTGGTCATTCATATGCCATAAGCCTCTTGGTAACGTAACTTTGAGAAAACACTATTTGTGAAATTGGGTCTCCTTAGCATAAAATTATTAATAACTGCTCAAATTTGAAATAAGTGAGTATTATTAAATAATCAAGGGTCAGGAGTTGCTAGCTCAACTGAGAAAGATATTAATGCTACAAATCTTTAGAAAGCTATAGAAATTAATAAGCCTTATTAAATTAATAAACTATAAATTATATAGACTACAGAAATATAATATAGTAATAATTATATAACAAGTATATTATATGTAATATAATGAATCTATACTAGATAGAATATAAGTATAATTATGTTATATAACTATAAATAGGTTACATGTATAAATACTACATTTATAAATAAATGTAAATTATTCATGTTTAATATATAAATACTACATTTATAAATAAATGTAAATTATTCATGTTTAATATATAAATACTACATTTATAAATAAATGTAAATTATTCATGTTTAATATATAAATATAAAACATAACATCATAGTTATATGTATTATACAACAATTATAATGTAATATAACACATACATATAATTATACAAATATAATAAACTATAAATTAATAAAATATATAAATTAGTAGAAAAATGATGGATTATGATGTTAAATAACGAATGACATTGATTGAGATGGTGATACATGGTGTGTTTCTAAAAGCTCTGGAAACCTTTCAGGTACTAAAGTGTTATAGGTTTTTCAAGGGTGTTTACTGAGAAACTAAATACTGCTTTCAACTCAAGAATTGAAATGACATTTCAAATGGTAAGTGCTGAATATTTAGTAGAATTTTGTTTTCCTTTTTTTTCTTTTGTTTTGCAATGAAAAGAAGTACTGTGTTTTCTAAATGTCTCTTCTCACTGCTGCTTTCAAAATAAGCCCTCAAGAGTAAAGACACATGGAACAGCACTGGGTCAGACACAGATCAGGATCCAAAGCAAGGAGTTTAGTTTCATACCTTCAATAGGTTTTGGTACAAAATGTGATGAGGGCTTGGTTTTCTTCACTCTGTTCCCCTTCATAATTTGTCCTTCTTTATTGAGTCCCAGAAACCAAGCTCGGCCAGATTCTTGCTGACGATACAGTGTGGAAGAATATATCACGTAGTAGTTTTCAAAAACAGATTCTTTAAATTTACATTCTGGAGTGAAAACATCCTGCAAAAATTTTTAAAAATAGAAATACAAAACAGAAAAAAAATAGTTAAGAATGCATTAGCAAATATTTAAGGCAAGTGTGTTTGGTAAAAACAAATGTTGCAAATGCATATTATCTTACCAGTATTTGGAACAAAGATTCATTGTATGAGATCAAGATATAAGATTTCCTTTGTAACCAACTTTTACTCCGAAGAACACAACTCTTCAGGTTTCAGTCACTCATCCAACACTTTGGCCAAATCCAACCTAAAGTTTCATAAATTAAGTGATGCACCATTCCTCATTTTAGTGGCTCTCACAGTGTAAATCAAGAACTAGAATTTAACTCTAGCAGCCAAAGTGAATCAGATTTGATGTGTAACATTGATTTATTTAACAGGATTACTGAAGCCCAATATAGTCAACTCATTCCTAGCATGACAGGGAGTTAGTTGGAAGCAGATTCAGACACTGGGTTTGAATAGCAGGTTTAGATGCTAGCTTGTTATGTGCTCCGACACCACACATTTCTTCTCACAAACAGGTTTCAGTTTTCAGCCATGAAAATTACTATAGTCATTAAGACAAGGAAATCAATGCTTCTGCTTAATAGGTAACAAACTCCTAAGCCTTAGGTTAGTTTCAAAATTATTTAAATCTTCCCTATGGAATAGTGCAAGCCCAAGAAAGTGGACTGGGGCTGAAGTCTTGTGTCCTGAGACAAAAGCAGCAGTTCATTAACCAATATATCGACAAAGGATAACCCAATACACAGCATCAACATCCCAAGGAGATATCATTCCAAAGAGATCAACAGAGTAAGAAATCAAAATTGAGGCAACTGCTATCAACTGAGCAAAGAAGGCATCTGGGTGGGAGTTTGGACACAGCATGAGTTCAGTGAAGTTACCTCTATGGGTATTGGCAGCCTTCTTTAGAAACTCAGGTGAAACTTGTAAGGACCTTGAGCCAGCATGAACAATTCCTCTAGGTACAACCTTGGCAATACGTATGCAATTTCAGTTTGAAACTGGTCATCAAAGACTTTACATGACATTTGTTCTTATCACTTCTTTTTTTATGAAGTGAAAAATTAGAGCCTTGGACTTGGAGGAGGCAAACCAATCAAGGCTTTGTTTCTGGTTCCATATATAATAGATAGCTAGTGATCAAAACTCTTTTGACTATCATGTTTTTAGTTCTAAGTTCATTTATTTTAAAGAAAATGAAAACATGTATGTAAGAGATCTTAAAATAGTTCATGGAAATGTGTTATGAAAAAGTTATGCATAATTTTAAAGAAATATACCAGAAATATACCATCTTTTCTATTAACTGTATACAAAAACTATGTATTTTTACTTGTTATTTGAAGGTCAGAGGCAGGGAGACAGAGCAAGTTCTTTCAGCTTCTATTTCACATCCTAAATTGCCACACTCAGTCTGAACCTGACCCAAGCCAAGAGACATTTACTCCATATGGGTCTCTCACATTAGAGTCAGGAGTCCAAGTTTTTGAGCCATCATTTTTTGTCCTCCTAGACATATTAGTAGGCAACTGGATCAGAAGCAGATTACCCAGTCCTTGAACCAGCACTCTGACATGGAATTCCAATGTTGTAGGAGCGACACATCCACTGTGCCACAATACCATTTTCTGTAAACTGTGTATCATGAACATTTAAAATTTGTAAAATCTCAAACTTATTTTTATGGTTTTCTTCTTGTACCTTACCAAGAAAACATAATCACATAATCAGTCATACACTAAGACTCTTAATTCTGTGTTTTAGTGAAAGTTTTAAATCTGCTCCCACACACTAGACTCTATGCCATAATCATAGCTAAGACAAATGAACACACAGATACATTAAAAGTTATCTAAACAATTTGAAAAAGATTCAGAAAATCACAAATATTCAAAGATGTTCTAACATTATATGATGTTTGTTCATAATGACAAAAAATCTCATGCATAATGGAAATAGGTGGGCAGGCTGGGAGTTACAGGTACCAAAATCTTAGCTTAACTTCAATATACCACAAAGAAAGCAGAGTGAGTAATCAAAATAGTAAACGTCTTCTTTTTGTTTCTCTTTGTGAGATTAATGGGTAGTTGTCTAGTTTAATCAGTAACAGTCTCCCCACCCCATTTGATTTCATTACAAATTCTCAAAAATTCTCCTTGAGCAGATACTTCATAATTACATGGTTCACATCAGTTCTTCTTTCATACTGGCTGTTTTTGTGTGTTCTCACTACACTCAGACTGCTGTTATCTAACGCAGGTGTTGGCCCATTAGGGTTCACCATTGCCCAGAAGCAGTCCCTTTTTCTGTATCCAGCCATTACCTGTATGCAGCCTTCATCCTTTCCCCATCTTACTGGACTTCACATAGAAGGAACATTACACAACACAATCCAAATACACAGAAAATTCAACGCCAGCATCATACTGAATAGGGAAAGACTGTAAGCTTTTCCAGTACTCTGGAAACAGACAAGGATGTCAAATGTCACCAGTGCTGTTCAACATACTATTACAAATCTTTCCTAGAGCTGATAGGCAAGATAAACAAATGAAAGAAAGTCACATTAAAAACAAGGAATTAAAATTATCCCTGTTCATAGATAACAAGATTTACTACATAGAAGAACTGAAAGACTCAATGAAGAGAGTACAGGAACTCACAAGGCAGTTTGGCACAGTAGCAGGGCACAAAATTAATGAACCGAAATTGATGGCACTAAGTATATTCAAACAACTCCATGACTGAGAAGGAACTTGTAAGTAGAGTCCCCATTAAAATAGTGGAGGAGAACCTTAAAATATTGGGATAAATCTCACCAAAGACCTATATGATGAAATTTTTTTTTTTAAGAATGGGAGAAGACTGCAAAAGATGGCTAAATGTGTCATGTTCCAGGATCAGCAGGATTAATGTCATCAAAGTGTTACAAAAGTAACATACAGATTGAAATCGATCCCAATCAAAATCCCAACAACATTATTCTCAGTAGTAAAAATGATAATAGGAAAAATTGGAAACACAAGAAAACATGACTGGACAAAGCCATCCTAAAGAATAGAAATAAAACTGGAGGAATCACAATTTGATAACTCAAGACCTACTACAGGGCAGGGTAATCAAAACAGTATGGGACTGGTGCAGCAGCAGACAAGATCAATGGAGCAGAATAGAAACCCCAGTAGTAAGCTCACACATGGAAGGTCAATAAATCTTTGACAAGAAAATGGAAAACAACCCAGAGAATAAGTTCTGTCTCTTCAACAAATGCTGTTTGGACAACTGATAATAAGCCTGCATAAGTAAAAAAAACAAAAGCAAAAACCCAAAAACCAAAAACAAGATCCAAACCTGTTATCTTGTACAAAAATCAGCTCTAGATGGATCAAGGACCAAAGTCTGTACTAAAACACTGTCAAACTATTAGAGGAAAATATAGGTACCACTCTGCATGATATAAGCATTGGTGTAGCCATTTTAGAAAAGTCACCAAAAGCACAGGGAAGTCAAAGCCAAATAAAAGAGACAGGAATACATCAAACAAAACAGCTTCTGTACCACAAAGGAAATGAATAGCAAAGTGAAGAAGCAACCAAGAGAACAGAAGAAAATCTTTCGCACACTATACACCTGATAGTGGACTAATACTCAGGATTTGCAAAGAGCTTCAGAGAATGAATAACAGCAAAATAAACAACCCTGTGAAGTTGTGAGAGAAGGAAATAAGCTGGCATTTTTCAAAACAAATTCAAGTGGCAAATGGACATATTAAAAATGTTCAGACTCCTGAACTATCAGGGAAATACAAACAAAACCCGCACTGATATTGAACATAACCCCAACAAGATTAGTCTGTATCTGGAAATCCACCAACAACACCTGCTGATTTTGATGTGGGATAAAGGTACCTTCCTCCATTGCAGGTGGGAATGTAGGCTTGTGCAGCCACTACGGAAGTCACTATGAACAACGCTCAGACAACTGGAATTTGATCTACGGTATGACCCAGCTATCCCACTCCTGGGAATATGTACAAAGAAAGTGAAATCTGCATATCAGCCCAAACCACAGTAGGAAAGACATGGAAGCAATCCAAATGCCCATTGAAAGGGGAATGGAAAAAGAAATGGTGGTACATCACTCCATGAAATACTACTTAGCCGTTAAATAGAACGAAATTCTGCCATTGGCTACAAAATAGTCACAACTTGAGATGATATGATCATCTCCATTGAAATAAGCCAATCCCAAACGGACAAGCATCATATGTTCTCTCTGATATAAGGCAACCATGCAAAATACAAGATCAATAGATACGAAGGTAAACATGTACGTACATATATTCTCATAGATGAATCATGTAATAGAAACTCGCATAGCAGGAACTGGATACACACTGAAGTATGTCTCTACTTTTGAATAAAAGGAGGACTCCCAGTGAAACTATTAACTCTATCTTGACACTAGGATGCTGAACTTCCTACCACTGTCTGTGCCTGAAATGTCATGATACACTTAACTAGCAGAATGTTGGACTTGTGACTGTTGCTAAAGGAACATACTATTGTAATGATAAGGAGAAAGATAATGTGGGGAGGGAGGTGGTGGAACGGGAGACCCCTGAGTCTATGGCAGTGCATCATGTAAAATAAAAAATACAAATAATTTCAGAAACCTGGAGCTCTAATCAGGGGTGGTAGGGGTGACTCTATAGTTGGTTCATTTTCTGCTGCTTTCCCAGGCAAGTTATCAGGGAGCTGAATCTGTAGGAAGCAGAAGGGACTCAAACTGGCTTCCAATATGGTATGCCAGAGTTATAAGCAGTAAAGTAACTTATTGTATCAATTTAAATGCTAAGGAATAGATACATACACACAATGACTTGAAGGGCAAAGAATTTTAAATGTACAGATGTTAATGAATACATGAATAAACTATTCACTATTTTTCAGTTATCACTGCCAATATTGTTTTCATCACATGCTAATTCTTTGATTTGTCCTCATGTTCTAAATCTCAAACTGTAATTAATTCAAATTCTTGCTACTTCTGCAATCAATAGACCCATGATGAATGCATTTTTTTAAAGATTTATTTAATTTTTATCGGAAAGGTGGATATACAGAGAGGAGAGACAGAGAGGAAGATCTTCCGTCCAATGATTCACTCCCCAAGTGAGCACAACGGCCAATTCTATGCCGATCCGAAGCCAGGAGCCTCTTCTGGGTCTCCCACGCGGGTGCAGGGTGCCAAGGCTTTGGGCCGTCCTCGACTGCTTTCCCGGGCCACAGGCTGGGAGTTGGATGGGAAGCTGGGCCGCCGGGATTAGAACCGGTGCCCATATGGGATCCTGGGTGTGCAAAGTGAGGACGTTAACCACTGCGCCATCGCGCTGGGCCCGATGAATGCATTTTTTAGTCTCTTCAGGTTACAGGCAACTTTACTCCTTTAGCTTCTATCACAGTACTTAGTATTTTCTTTTCCAGAGATTTAATATCCATCAAAATGTCAGAATTACAGAAGGGAACACTATTTCCTGAAAAATCATTCCTGTGCTCCAGATTTAGGTTGCAACCCACTGGCAGGTTTCCGCAGGACTTTGGATAAGTCAACTAACTTCTATAAAACTTGGTTTCCACCATTGTAAACTGAGGACATGCTACTATAAAACTGTGGATTTGTAAGGATCCTGAAAGAAAACTCTGCGACTTGTACGAACATACATAATTAGTTGAGATTCCTTACTTTACAAAGAAGTTGGTGATATTAGAACTTTAACACTTTCTACAATTTAGGATTATGTCGGCTTGAACTAAGTTTTTGAAAGATAAAGAATGCAGGGTTACTCATTCACGTCCACTTTTGCTTCCTCTAGATTTACTTGCACCATGTATGGCTTCCAACTCAAGCAGGAAGTACATGATGTGTATTGCCCCAAACAGCGACTATTGGTTAAATGATTCTATAATCATGATTCGTTTTTACCTGGCTCTGTGCAAATTCCCATTTCCCCCTGACTGTCGGGGCTGTGATAATCTATGGCATGAACATTTTTAAATGAACAAACTCTCATTGTCCTCCAGCCTCTGGTCTCCTTGCCGTCGCTAAAAGCCAACAAACACGTTTGGTTTTAAATCCTTCTCAACTGATGTCTCTATTCTTGAAAAACAGTTCACTACCATATTAACATGCTTTGATCCCTTATTTCATTCAGGTCACTGCTAAAATGTGATTATCCAGAGAGATCTCCCTTGACAAGCTTATATAATTTAACAGTTCCTCCAGATTCTGTTGATCTTGCATTTCTTTTTCGTCATAATTCAATTCTGACTGATAGTACAGTGCACATGAATCTGCTTAAGCCCATGAAGGTAGGCTATCATGATGTCCACATTCTAATATTAAAGGTCCTGGAAATAAAACGAAAATTTATTTTAACCTAATATTTATTGAAAAATACACAATGAACCCTAAATTGTGATTCTTCTAAATTGTGTTTAAATCAGGAAGGTGACTTTCTTTCCCAGGCTCTTTTCTATACATGTAAAATGAAACTGTTGATCTAAACAATAAACAATACATCTCTTGCATCCTATACCTTGTTTGTTTGTTTGTTTGTTTGTTTTGGAAGGGTAGATTAACAGAAAAAGCAGAGCTGGAGAGAAAGATCTTCGGTCCACTCTTCAATTCCCCAAGTGGCTGCAATGGCAAGAGGGGAGCCATTCCAAAGCCAGGAGCCTCCTGTGGGTCTCCCATGTGGGCACAGGATCCCAAAGCTTTGGACTATCATCCTCTACTGCCTTCCCAGGCCACAATCAGTAAGCTGGAGGGGAATGGGGCAGTTGAGACTTGACTTGCAAGGCCAGCATTCAGCGAACGAACCATCATGCTGGGCCCCATATCTTAAACTTTTGACAACTTTGGTAATGTTATCATTCACTTTTGTTCAATGATCTACTGAAGCTGAGAACTTAGTATGAAATGGTATTATTGCAAAAATAGCACCAAGGCAGGCGTTGTGACACAACAGATGAAGACAGAAAGTGACAATATTTACCTACCAAGAAATTGTGATAATAATAATAGTATTATTAAATAATAAAATAAGAAGCTAGCACTGTAGTATAGCAGATTAACCCACTATGCATAATGACAGTATCCCATAAAGACATTGGTTTCATTTCTATTTGTCCCACTTCCAATCCGTTCCTTTACCAATGCAACTAAGAAAAGAAAAATGGTCCAAGTATGTAGGCCTCTGAACTCATGTAGGAGTCCCAGCTGCAGTTCGAGGCTCTGGGCTTTGGCACAGGCCAACCCTGGTCATTACTGTCATCTGGGGAAGGAACCAGTGGATAGAAAACAGTTGTCTCCTTCTTTGTCTCTCTGTAACCCTGCCTTTCAAATATATAAATGATCATTAAAAATGAAATAAAAATAAAGTAAAAAGCCTGAGCATTTGGTCCAAGAGTTGAGACACAATTTAAGAAGCTCATATCCCCTACTAGTGTGTCTGGGTTCAAGTCGCAGCCCCACTCCCGACACCAGCTTCCTGCTAAAGCAAACTCTTCGAGAAAATGGGGATGACTCGGATGGTGCACTTTGTCAGCCATGAAATTTTGTTGCTGATCCCTGGCATTGACATGTGCAATTCCTGCCTATTGTGAGCATTTTAAGGAACTGGTGAATGGGAGCCCTCTCTTCTTCTCTTTTTCTCCATCCTTGTAAACTGAATGAAAACTGAAAACAAAAGACAGAAAAAAAATGTAAAAAATGTATAATGGGAAAATAGCCTTTGCTGTAGTGTTAGTTATTAAAACTGATACCTTCTATAGCCTGAGGAAATGACTGATTTTCAAGCTCACAAAGGATCTGCTGATTTTGATTTTTCCTTTTCAATTAAAACCCAAATCTACGATTTGCTTAATGTGCAGAGCATCTTCCATAATTTATTTATACTCTTATTTACTTGGCTTTTTATACAAAGAAAAAAAATAAAAAAGATATTAATGGTCCTTGCAACACAATTTATCTTCAACAATTCTGAGATAGGTATTTCTTTTTGTTTAACTTTTGAGTATTCAGCTGTGAAGTTTTTGTTTTGGTAAATTCCGTAAGTATCTTCCCATGCACAGGATGTGGCTACTGGCAACTGCCTTGTTAACCTGTTGTCAGACATGTTAATATTAAGTACACAAAAGCATTCTTGTTTTACATCCTGAATAGAGGGAAAGAAGACACTAAATTACATTATGTTGAATGAAGACAAAAATAAAAAGAAGAAGGAAAAAAAAAAACTGCTTTTCTTAGACTAAGTCCAATGCTCTAACTTAAAAAAGCTCAGTAGATACAGAAACTTATGTATTTATACTTTTGAAGTAATTTTGACTGGAAAATTACTGAGTTAATTTCTCTAAAAAGCTCTTTTAAATATATTTCTTGTGATTTCTTGTCACAGTTGACAAGGCATCAGGGTAAATTGAATGCAACTGGTGGTATACTGGATGTGTACTTTTCGAAATAGATAGACAAAACTCTCATCTGGCTTTAGAATGTGGATAAGTTATTTAAATTCTCTGAAATTCAGTTTCATCATTTTTAAGCTAAGCCTAATCATACCTACACTATTAGGTCGAAAATACTAAAGGCATTGAATGTTACATATACTGATGACTAGTGTACAATACCTTTTCTTACCCCTGGTAAAATTTTCCGTAATAATTAACATCATATTAGAACAGATGAGCCTGAGTGGCACACTGAAAAAATCGCTTGATTTACAGGATCTAAATAATACGTTCCAAGATTCTTTTACCTATTTAGACAAGTGAAGGCTACCTCACTGAAGGCACAATTTGTTCATCTATTATTCCAGGACACAAAGGATGCAATCATTTCTCTTTTTCTGGAAGAGGAAGAGGTTGTACTCAATCAGAGGTAAGTGATATGATGATTTTCAGACTTTTATCAGCTGCTAATGAGCTATTATACCATATGGTTATTTCACTTAAATGCGGAAGACAATCAAGCAGCTCATTACATATCATTATTAAAAGTTCCCCAAGACACAGTGTAGAAATACCATGAAGACATAAGAAATAAATATGTAAATGTGAAGTATTTATGTTAAATGTGCACATATGCAAAATATAAGTTTGCATTTTTACATTCTGCCGTTTTTGTTAAACACATACATCTATGGATATATACAGAAGTAGATATTGGTATATATTTTGTTTAGAAATCAACTAACAACACCTGCTGACTTGCATGTGAGAAAACGGTACTCTACTCCATTGTGGGTGGGAATGTGGGCTGGTGTAGCTACTATGGAAGTCACTATGGACAATGCTCAGACAACTGGAAATTGAGCTACTGTATGACCCAGCTATCCCACTCCTGGGAATATATACAAAGAAAGTGAAATCTGCATATGAGAGAGTTATCTTCAATTCTGTATTTGGAGCAGCCCAAACCACAACAGGGAAGACATGGAAACAACCGAGATGCCCATCAAAGGAGGAATGGGAATGGACCCAGAAGGACACCAAAAAGGACAAACATCGTATGTTCTCTCTGATATAAGGCAACCATGCAAAATACAAGATCAATAGATACGAAGGTAAACATATACGTACATATATTCTCCTAGATGAATTGTATGATGGAGACTTTCATAACAGGAAGTAGACATACACTGTAGTATGTATCTTTACTCTTTAATAAAAGGAGGACCCTCAATGAAAGTGCTAAATATCCCTTGACAATATGATACCAATTTTTCTATCAATGTCTACACATGCAGTGTCATGATACACTTAAATAACAGAATGCTGGACTTGTGACTGTTGCTGAAGGACCATACTATTACAATAATATGGGAGAAGACATTTGGAGGGTAAGGAAGAGAAGTGAAGATACATTGTAGTATGCATCTCTATTAATGAATAAAAGGAAGACTCCCAGGGAAATAGTTAAATATATCTTAGCAATATGAATCTAGATTTTGTTTTTGCCCAAACCTACAATGCCATGATGCACTTAATTGGCAGATTGTTATTCTTGTAACTGCTGCAAAGGACTAAACTGTTACAATAATTAGGGGAAAAAGTGTGGAGGGGAAAAAAGAGGACAGAATAGGGGAATCCTTATTCCTACAAAACTATATCATGAAAAGGTTGTTTAATCTCTTGTATACACAAGAAGCTGGTAGTAACATTTACTTCCTTGGAAAAATTTTTGGTTGGAGAACACAGAAGAAATGGACTTATTTTTCTGTATGCATTAATGGATTATGACTTCAAACAATGAATTTAAGGGGGAAAACTGAGGGTTCTAATGAATAGACTAGCTAAATGTATCCTTCAGATCTCTAGTAGTAGTACAGAAGTCAAAATAGTTATCAAATTCTGAAGTGGAGGATCTGGCAGTTTGACCTAGTGGCTAAGGTCCTCGCCCTGAATGCGCTGGGATCCCATATGGTCGCCGGTTCTAATCCTGGCAGCTTCACTTCCTCTCTATCTCTCCTCCTCTCTGTATATTATATCTGACTTTGTAATAAAAATAAAATAAATCTTTAAAAATTTTTTTGAAGTGGTAATTACTTACTTTATATACCAAGAGAACCCAAAAACTCATGACTACAAGGATAGATACATACCTTACTAGGAAGGACACGAAAATAAATTACTCCTAACTAGGGTATGGAGGATTTCTCTGCACACCCCTCCCAACAGTGTTCTATGCCTCAACTGGTGTCATATGCCTTGTTAAAGCTATAAGCCACTTTAGACTAGCCTAAAATCTGCCACGTTCAGTAAAAATTATGCTTTAACACAATAAACTGCTAAATACCAAAATGAAAATAGACATGAGACAGCTGAATAGTATCCTATAGCCATTTTAAGGTAGATAGAAGCCAGCTGTATACAAACTATAATTGAAATGTTAATGAAGTAGTCACAGGATGTCGTTAAGAACCCGCATTTACTAACGTATCAGTCACTCAATACAGTTAATTAACCCCACAGTGTTGGAAACTGTTCTTGATGTTAAGTTATGGCTTTTAATTGGTTGGAACGATATTCTGCCAGCTATGCCTTCAGATCAGAGTTGGTCTCCCCAGGAAACTGTTGAATTGAGCTGGACAATAACATACTGGACTCTATGCAAGGCACATGCTTGCAATGAAAGAAACAAGACTGGATTTGAACTGCAATGCTGCAATAAGGTGGAGCAATCCACCATGGGAGGAGGGTACAAGGAGGGGATGGGGGAACATCAGAGCCAATGAAATGTTGTTATAAAATGAAATGCAATAAAAAAATTATCTGACCCAACACAATGAAAATTGATTTTTCATACATTACTATAAAAATAATGAAGGAAGATAAATTGAGAGCCCATTTAATAAGGAACTGGAAAAAACAGAATTGTTGAGTGAAGCTGGAAATGAGAATAAACTCAGTGTTTCTACATTTTGTCAGTTTCAGCGTCAGAATAATCTTGGACATTTAGTACGAGGGATATATTCGAGACATAGATATTTACTAGATATTTTACGTTCTCATCCTTATTGCAACTCTATGTTTTGATGATTTTTTAAAAGTCAGTCAATCCCAGAACCTACTATCACTCAATTTCTCCTGTATAACCCTATATAACTTTCTGTTCAACATTGATGTGTACATTACTGGATGTGCCAGAAGACAATGACCTGAAAATATTCAGCATACGGCTTTTTTTTTTTTTCCGGGATGGGGTCAGATGTTCCTGAAGCCACGAGCGGTAATTCTGTTCAGCCTTCCTGGAAATGACGATCACTGAAACAGTGAGTGAAAGAGTTCTCAGAGAGGATGGGCTGTAGCTAGAGAAACGTGCGTTGGGCAGGGGTATTACCATGAGGTAGAGCATAGACCACATTAATCCTCTTTATCTGGAGGGAATGCAATTTTAAAAACTAAATCAAAGGAATTGTGGTAACTCGCAGGTACCCCGTGTGTGCATATACAGCCACACCTAACATTACATCCCTACAAATGTTATAACTACAAATGTTATAAAGCCATATCTCGCAGGTGTGTTCTGCGTAGTCTTAATTAAACCTGTGTGTACTGCCATGCCAGCCACTTCCGTTTCTACAGTTTAAAGAGTAATATGTTAGATAAATAGTTTTAGTGGAACTTAAATGTGAGAGCCGTGTTAAAAAAAATGCAGAAAAGCAAGTGTTTGCCATAATGCTTCCTGCATGATGAATTCAAAGCAAACACAATCACCACCAAAGATCACTGGAGAGAAAAAGAGGGATGGCTCACTTCATGCCTTTCTCTAAAGTGCTTGATTACCAAATATCATTCATTTCTATTATGTTTTGTACATATTGCCATTCAGAAAAAAAAATACTATAATAACCACAGTTGTTGGATTTCACAAAAAGTACTAAAAAGAGCCACAGTTTCTTTGGGCTGGTCTGGTAGCATAACAAACTAATTTTCTGCATACTTGTGTTCCATATGGGGACCAGATCAATTCCCGGCTGTCCACTTCTGATCCTGTTCTGTGCTTACGACCTGGGAAAGCAGCAACCGATGGCTCCAGTCCTGGAGTGCCTGAATACACATTAAGATGCCCAGAGGAAGCTCCTGGTTCCTGGTTTCTTGTTGCTGGTTCCTGGCTTTGGATTAGCTCAGCTCCAACCACTGCAGCCATTTGGGCAGTGAACCAGAAGATGGAAGGTCTTTCTCTCAGTCTCTCCATATCTTTGTAAATCTGCCTTCCAAATAAAAATGAATCTTAAAAAAAAAAGGAGACCATTCTTAATTTCTATGCTTAGGATATGTGCAGAGTTTTGAAGTTTATACCTGCATCTGCTAGTTTAACTCAATGAAGAAAGCCATGTTAGAAAACAGGAGGGAATCATTCATTCAAAATAACATGGTCTGAGCCTGGTGCTGTAGCCTAGTGGCTAAATCTTCGCCCTGCACACACTGGGATCCCATATGGGCACGGTTTCATGTCTCAGCAGCCCTGCTTCCCATCCAGCTCCCTGCCTGTGGCCTGGGAAAGCAGTCAAGGATGGCCCAAAGCCTTGGGACCCTGCACCCATGTGGGAGACCTGGATGAGGCTCCTGGCTCTTGGTTTCAGATAAGCTCAGCTCCAGATATTGTAGTCACTTGGGGCGTCAATCATCGGACAGAGGATCTCCCTCTCTGTCTGTCCTCCTCTCTGTATATCTGACTTCCCAATAAAAATAAACACATATTAATTTTTTTAAAATGCCATGGCCTGAGTATAAGCAGTCAGGATTATCATTTGGTCTGCAGTCCAGGGTTCTGTCATAACAGCACTGCAGCGGATGCTCTGGATATCTTCCCACTGTTAGAGAATGGTCAGCAAACAGGGTTTTAGGGAAAATCCTGCAACATTTCCATTAATCAATTTCCTCTGACCATTGCGCCTGCACTGATATATCAGTTGTCATATTACAAACCTATTATAGCAAACATCCTGTCTTAAGCTACTTTGCTTTATACACAGAGTGTTTTATGATTCTATAAATCAGGAATAGTAATGTAACAAGAAGCAAAATTCAAATGAGTAATTTCTATTTTATGTAAACGAGATAAAAACCTAGTAAGATCCTTAAGTAAGGATTCTGAAGAGAGGAAAGGTCACAGTTCAGGCAGAGTCAGCTATGGTAAAGATAAAGAACCTAGCTGGAAAGACAGAAGCAAAACCATCCAACGATGAAACTTAGCCATGTTGCTGTCCAAGAGTTCTAGTAGTGTAAATTTAGAGCTTGGTTCATTTGTGATTCAGGGCTTATTATCTGATTCTGATTAATTTATGTAGCAAATTAAAACTTGGCAAATCTTACTCAAATTGTCTTTTCAGACCGCATGAAAATGGTAGAATTAAAAAAAAATTATCTGAAATGAGTGTTTTATCTCCCTATTTTATATAGTATTTGATTGTAGTCATTCAAATCAAGATTCAAACCGATGCAGATCATTCACAGTTCATATATACACAAGAATCCATTTTAACAGATTGTTTGATATATATATATATGTTGCTTGATGTATGTATATATAAATATATACACACATATTCATTTTTTTTAACTTTTTTTATTTTATTTTTTCCCCATTTTTTATTATATTTTGACAATCTTTATATAGTTAATTAGGGTAAAAAGGTTCAAGGGCTACAGGAAAGTGGGTAAGACTATTATTTTTTCCATTTCGTTTCTTTCATGTTTAAAGGGGGGTATTAAGGGAGAAGGCCCACCCAATTTCCACATGTAGGGTATGTTCTGAGGTTCTTGCTCAGGTAGTTTTGATATTTCAACAGTTATGAATTGCTGCCAATCTTGCCACTACAAGCACTATGAGGTCTTTGGACAATCCACTGATTGACATAGTCCATCATAGAGTCTCTGTTTGCCTGCATTTCGCTGCCAACATTTAGCTGAGATGGTTGGATGACCTGTTCTGTCTTCTCTCTTTTCTTGGTTTGGGTTCTGAGTCCAGCATTTTGATTGGGGAGATCTCCAAAGAAACTTTGTCTGAGGTGTTCTCAAACCAGATTCTTGTATGTGCTAGCAGGTACAGGGCCAGGCTCAGTCCATGGCCATGATCAACTGGTGGTTGCAATTGCTGGTTTGGTTCTGTTTCCAGCCGTGACTTCCACTGGAACCAATGGGTATTGCAGTCCAGCCTGGTTCTACCCAGCACATTCTCGGCCCTCGTATGCACAAGTGGGAGCTGCATCCTAGTTGGGTGACCTGCAATAACCCCCATCAGGCCCGCCCCCTACCCTGGTTTGCCAGTATGTGTAGCAGTAGTCCAGTCTGTCCCACACCCCATTCCACCCAAGCTGCTGTCCTAGTTTTATGCCCTCCCGTGGAAGTGGTAACCCAAGAGGGAGGAACCCACTATTTCTCTCCCAGGCCTCTCCCACTCCCAGATTATGCACTCTCCAGGTAGTTCTGTGGTTTGACTTGACAGAACTAGCTCCCAGTGCCAGCTTCTTGCCGCTGATGCTGTGGCTAAGCCCAAACCACCCTCACCCACTCTAATTTTGTTTGCACCAGTAGGAATAATCAGCCAAGCCCGGCTTCTCCCTGATCTAGTCCACATGAGGCACACAGGTATTGTAGCCCTGCTTAGTCTGGCCTGCCCCTATCCCAGCTCATGCTCTCCAGCGCAAGTAGCTGTCCAGCAAAGGAACCACCCCTTATTCCCCTGCCGGCACTGCCCCCTTGTTCTCACGCTTTTTGGTTGGGCGCTGTGGTCACATCTGGTACAGGCATCCTCACCTTGGCATTCCATATTGTGCACTAGTCTATGTTGTGACTGAACCTGGCTTAATCCACACTTTTCTGGTGCTTGGATTTGCCAGTGGATGACGTGGACAGATTCAGCCTGGTCTTCCCCCGACCCATGCCAGATGTATGCCAGTGGGTAACTTTCCATGGCCTGTTCTGGGCTGTTTCCTATCATGTTTCCTGCGCTTACTTGCCGGGTCTGTGTCCTGCCAGAGACACACATTCATTTTAATGGGTAATTGAGACATACATCTGTCTTGTCATTGCTTACAGGTTCGTCTACAAACAGTGTTTTTGTTTCATTTGTTGTTGCTCCTTGAACATGTGGCAAGTCCTCTCATCTGCATTTCCAATTCTAAATCATATCCATCTTTGTAAACCTACCTAAAACTCAACTCCTTTCATAAAACCTCAGCGTGTCATCTGAAAACAACCTTTTCGCGACTCCCACCAGAGATTTGTCTGTGACTCTAAACATAGTGACTCCTTTCTGTTATATATCCTAGCATTTTTTTTATTATGATCTCACTAAACATAGCTTATTTGAGATCTAAGTCTGTCTTATTTCTTCTTGAATCTCTCCTAGGAGCCAGAACCTGTGAATGTTCCCAAGGGAAGGAATAAATGAGCGAATGACCTCAGTCTGCTTCAAATGTCACCAACAGCTGATGAAACAGTTTTGCAATAGTTCATCAAGCCTCATGTAAGAACTTCGAGAGCTAGACTTCCTTCGAGTCAACACAACAAACGATATCCCGAATTCAGCCAAAATATTTGCATTTTTGTATCTTTTGGCAGTATTTTTAAATGAAAAATGAAAGTTAAGCCTAAGGATCAATGGATCAGTAGTAATATTAAATGGAATAAGCATTTACTCTTTGGGAAAATATTCACTCAATGGTGAAAAAAAATTAAAAATACAAACACACGTGCTCATGAAGAATCCAGTGTCTGAATAATCCAGGCATGCGTCAACATCCTTTTCACATTCAGCATTAGTTTACAAAAGATGATGAGTTCAGGTTGAGCGGTCATAGATTTTTTTTTGGATTGAGACTAATTTGTATAGAAATTTAAATATATTTGGCCTAGTGTGGTGGCCGAGTGGTTGAAGTCCTTGTCTTGAATGAACTAGCATCCCATATAGGCACCAGTTCAGCTCCCTGCCTTTGTCCTGGGAAAGCAGTCGTGGATGGCACAAATCTTTGGGACCCTGCACCCATGTGGGATACCTGAAAGAAGCTCCTGGCTCCTGGCTTCAGATTGTCTCAGCTCTAGCCATTGTAACCATTGGGGGAGTGAATCATTAGGTGGAAGTTCTTCCTCTCTGTGTCTCTCTCCTCCTCTCTATGTATCTGACTTTGCAATAAAAATATATAAATCCTCAAAAACATTAAATGGAGTGACAGTGTTGATTCATTAAAATTTTAAGATTTCCTTTCAGTTCATATAAAATTGTCACTGCATCACATGAAGCCTCATATAAAAAGCTGTTTGATAAATACTTAATGTACATATCTACATTTATTCATACACATCATATCTCTATCTATCTATCTATCTGCACATACTAAATTGGCTAGTAAAAGAATTATTTTCATGTCCCTTAAAAAATCCATTTTGTTAAAGCCATTTTGGGGCACTCTCAAATGAACAATTTCCTTTACAGACCACTAGATGATAGTTGAATTTCTCCTAAATTACATTTTGTAGAATTTATTTTTATCTGAAAGGGAAATTATTTGTATTCATTTCCTGTTTTTGAGTTCCATATCCTTTTTTTAAAAATAGAAAAAAAATGACAGTTGAAAAAAGAGTTTAAAAGCAATTGTTTTATGAGTCATATGACGCTCCTGTTAAAATTCTTTTGTCTGCCTACAGCATCAGTTTCAAATTTTGGGATTTGGTTCTAAATAGCCTATTTGGTTGTTAATAAGCTATTTTACTTTGGTTCTTTTTGAAATGTGCCCACATGCGCAAACATTTTCACTGTGCTTTTCAGATATTTTGGAGTTTGGCAGTTTAAATTTCTCATCAGCATTAGTCTGGTTTAGCACACATGGGGCTGGAAGAAATTTTGTCATTTTTTCTGAACAAAGCCCCATAATTTTATAAAATGGAAAAAACCAGCACTGGAAGCCAACCTCAGCACAGAGTCTGTACTCTCAAATTCAAGACAAGTGGCAAAGTATCACAGCATCTTACCAACTTAGTTTGTGTTCTGACCATTTTTTCTAGCAGAATCAGCAAACTTCCAGCATCTAACTTTTGGAAAATCATATTTTAAACGACTATATAGGGGAACAGAGCAATACATACAGAAAATGTGGTGATACATTCGACGAGGTATAACTTCTGACACATCTGAGGACATTTCAAACACTTCCTAGAAAATGACAGGAAAATTTTATATTGGTGCAAAAGTATTTTGAAATCTTGCATGTTAGGAGTCTTCAAGAATTCAGAAAAAAAAAAAACCCACATGAAAATAGTGTGTATATATTTCAAACAAAAATGCTCCAAAATTGAATCATCACTTAATTTAGTTTATCACAAATTTTAAAAAGTGCCCTTACATAATTCTTTCATAAGAGTAAAGAAAAATTTGAGCCTGGGGCAATGGTCCAGTGGCTTAAATCTTGTCTTGTAAGTACCAGCATCCGATGCTGGTCCGTGGCTTCAGATCAGCTCAGTCTGGCAGTTGTGGCCACCTGGGGAGTGAACCAGCAAACAGAAAATCTTTGTGTCTATATCTCTTTCGCTCTGTAAATCTGCCTTCCCAGTAAAAATAAATACATCTTTAAAAATTGATATTTCTTATGATTTCTCATAAACAGATCAGTAAAATCATAAGCACAGAATGTTTATCTGTATTATCTGTTTACACGTTATATGGAAATCATCTACAGGTAGACAAGACAGGAAGACAAAAAGGAATATCATGTGAACTTGACAAATCAGCATATTTTGTATCTAATTTCAAGTAGAGTGCAAAAAGCATATACTTCATCTAGCCTTTCACATACTGCTGAAATTCTGTTCATGTGCTAATTGTTAATGATACAGAGAAACTTGAAAAAAAAACACAATGGTCCTTGAAGTCAGAGTTTAGATACTGTGAAGTACGTGGCTGCGTGATAAATTTCCTTCTTGAATAAGCTAGATAAGGCCTTCTACCAGGAAGCGCCGCCTGTAAGAGGCTCTGTTTTGATTCTTGAACAATGCACAGGAATTCTGTAGTTAGAGAATGAAGGAAAGTGAGGGAAAGAAAGAAATGGAACAGAAGAAAGAAAGGAAATAGAAATAAAACAATAAAAAAGGGAACAAATAAATAATAATAAAAGAAATGAGAAAAAGATTCTCATAACTTCCATTGATATTGAGACATCAGCTCTTATTTTAATGCCAAAGAAAGGTAGACTGGTTCAGTCATGTATCAGGAGATGAGAATGGGGAGAATAAACAGGCATTAAAAAGTGAAGATACTTTCTGGTCTAGTCCCATGATTTTTGAAATATTTATGTGAAATACAGCAGAGAAGTTTCTTGAGGAATGTTATGGTCGCACATTCATTTATGTTAACCCATTCCTTTATTAATTTCACTTTGAATTTATAAAATTCTAGTATCTTAGTAATTGTGTGACTGTGTGAATGAAGTCTGTAGTTCAGAGCCACTGGATATGTAGCCTAACAAGGCAATCCAAGCTGGGACTCTGTGAGTTTTGTCTGCTTTGTGCTCCACACAAGGCAGTACAATTAGGAGAACATGACTGTGATGTTTGAATACTTCACTGTACTTTACAGACTAGGTGCATGTTATTATCCTTGAGTTTTCTCTTTTTTATTGTTGTAATTAACCTCCAAGTGGAGAATGTTGCCACTAGGTGGCGTGGTGGTGTGCTTCTCACAGCCTTCATTTAGAACCACTGAGACAAGGGAGGGTCACGGGTCCCATGATTTTTATCTCCAATGCTGCTCGGTTTTCTTTCAAAAACTGTAGTAAACAAGAAATAACATTGAATAGTAAGTTGTAATATGTAAATGTGAGTAAGTAACACCTGAATTACTGAGAGATAGAAGGTAGAAAAAGAAACTTAGGGTTTTATATCATACACCACCAGGGTCTATTTCTGCCCTCGCCATTTATCAGACAGGAGAAAAGCTCTTTTCTTCATTTCCATCAGACTTGGTTTTATCACAGTTAAAACTTAAATCATTATAATTATTTTTTCTAGAGGATAGATGTAGCCATGTGGGATAATGTGATTTGGGAAGCCCACGGGAAACCGCATAGGCATCACAGATGTGCTTAATCTGATACCAAGTTTTATCAAGTTGACAAAATTTCACACTGATTCCTAACTTTTAATTTCTTATAAGAACCTGAAGTGGTTTCAACATTGGTTCTTCATTTCCATGTCTCAGAATTATATACAGTGATATTACCTAAGTTCCTCACTCTACATTCAGGTTTGCTCACACGGATTTGGGATATTTGTCTATTATCCAAACAAAAAATCTACAAGCATTTTCACATGAATCAGTTCCAGGTTTTCTTAGTCTTAGATTTAGACAATCTAAATTTTTAAAATTCCACTTGATTCATGTTATTCTTTCTTTACAGTATTTTCCATGCTTGGAGGAATCCAATTGAGAAAGCTAAAATTAATTTAGTACAGGAGTAATATTCTCTTTTGTGGCACAAACATTTTTTAACTTACAAAATAAGTAAAAAACTTGACCTTTCCAAACTGGAATTTGTTGGCCATTGAATTCTGTCATCTGTGAGTTGGAATGAAAATAAAACTTTAGTTAGTGTCTCTCTTTTCTTTGATGCTTGTTATAGGGTAAATTGTCTTTCTCCTCCCACCCTAAAAGTGTCCTATATTGAAGCTCTAATGTCTATTACCTCAGAATGTGATTGTATTTGGAAGCAAGGTCTTCAAACAGGTGAGTGAGCTGAAATGGGGTTCTGTAAGGCTAGACCATGATTCAGTCTTACTAGTATCCTTGTAAGGATAAGACATGTGCACACCAAGACAGCTAGTAGGGATGTGTGTGCCCATAGGTACAACCATGTGAAGAGGGGAGCAAAAGCTATGGAGATGAGCTTTAGAGGAATCCAACAACTCCAGCATCTTCATTATGGATTTCTCAAATCTCCACAACTGTAAAACAATGAATTTCTGTTATTTTATCCATTCAGTCTGTGATGTTCTGTTATTTCAGTCCTAGCAAACTAATACATCCTCCAATGAGGGTTATTTGTCTATCCAGCCTCTTGATCCCTCTTTTCGTTAAGTTTATATGTTGGACCTTTTGTTACAGAAAGTTAATAGCAAGAAAGAGGGACAGCAAATTTTAAGAAGAATCAAAGCTGAAGCAGGAGTGTATTAGGTTTCTGTGATTTTTTTTTTTTGAATAGATGGGAATGGCTGAAAACTGGATGAGAATCCCCATGGAATGGAACATAATTTATGAAAGTAGAGCAATGGTGGCTGTTGTTATCGAAGAAGTCACTTCGAAAAACAAGGAATTTTAAGTTAGAATTTCTTTCACCTGGACTTTGTTTTTCTACCATTATCACTTATTGAAACTCGAAGACAGTGTTCAAGGTTTACAGTTATTACACAAATAATATACCTTTTCTATAACAAGCCAACAAAACCCGTTTCTTACAAATTGTGTTTGATATTCCATTTTAGGCTTCAACAACCCCCACACAATAAAAAATTTGTATAGCAAGTGATTCATTCATTAAAATATTGTAAGGAATCACATTTTAGAAGGCAATTTAACACGGCTGTTTATACGATTTACATATGTTGACTATAGATATCCTTAGAGCCTGACAAAATTTAGTCACCCTCCTCTTTGTGTAAAACAATTCAGTGGGGCAAGATCACAGCAGGATAAGCTCTCCCCATGCAAATCATCAGAATGCAAATGTAATCATCTTACCGAAAGGGTGTTACAAATTACAAAGTATTATGTATGCAAAGGATGATAATTTAGGCCTTTATTCTGAAAAATTATGACCTCTTCAAAAGAGTGTTCATTAGTTCTACCCATCTTTTTAGGCTTCTAGCCCCAGAGAAAGCAATAATAGATCTTGTGAAATTAGAGCAGATTTTTGTAATGACACCCAGTAATTTGTTCCTGAGGTTATAACTTCCTTGTTGATACCGTTAGTCCTGATTATTAGTTTGACATGACATGGAGAAATAATTTTGCAAGAACAAGAGCAGAATATTACAGAACTATGGAGACAGTAGAACTAATAGCAATGATCAAGGTTTAATGGTGAGGCAGAATGACAAGGTGAGGACAGAAGATGTTTCGTGGCAGTGAACATGTTCTGTGTGACATTATGACAGATGCATGTCATTACACTGTGTTCAAATTCAGAATGCAGCACACCAAGGAGTGGACCATAATGGAAACAGAAGACCTGGCTCTACATAATTATGTGTCAATGTAAGCTCATCAGTCCTGACTAGCGTGTAACTCCATTGCAGGTTATTGACAACAAAGACGTAATGCACGTCTCTGAGCCAGGAGTAAATGTGGAATCTTTGTAACATCCTTAATTTGTCTGTCTACCCAAACTTATGAAAACATGACTGTCGGGCCTGGCAGCATGGCCTAGTGGCTAAAGTCCTCTCCTTGAACTCCCTGGTAACCCATATGGGCGCTGGTTCTAATCCTGGCAGCTCCACTTCCCATCCAGCTCCCTGCTTGTGGCTTGGGAAAGCAGTTGAGGACAGCCCAAAGCATTGGGAACCTGCACCCGTGTGGGAGACCTGGAAGAGGCTCCTGGCTCCTGGCTTCGGATCGGCATAGCATCAGCCGTTGTGCTCACTTGGGGAGTGAATCATCGGACGGAAGATCTTCCTCTCTGTCTTTCCTTTTCTCTGTATATCTGACTTTGTAATAAAAATAAATAAATCTTACAAAAAAAAAGAAAGAAAGAAAACATGACTGTCAATGCTGGCAAAATAACATTCCAATAAATCAGTGTCTGCAGTAGATAAAACCTCAACTGTACTGAGCTGAGAAACACTTGGATTGGACACTGGCACTCTCACACTATGCCTTTGTGGGATCAGAGGGGGGACATCAAGGCATAGTCGGGACAGATGCTCATTTCTTATCAAAGTAATGAAGGACCCATTTCCAGATATGGATCAAAGTTTCCACATTTGGACAGGTTCTTTCCTGATTTCTTTATCATCAGTCTAGCCTTAAAATGCTTTCATTCGACACTCTTAGCAACAACATCTTCCCTCTTGAAGACTGATAATAAAAGTAAGCTCGGTTAAAAGTTAAAAACAGATTCAAAACTATGTCCCACGCTGTATGTCATCTTCAATTTCAACACAACTGGGTCAATTTCACAGCTCCATTTAGCTTGGCATAAGTTCTCAGACCATAGCAAACACATCTGAATACTGGGATGCTGTCATCCACTTCTTTCCTTTTTTCAGATTCTGCAAATACATCATCAGTTCTCCCATTGGTCTGACATGCTTCAGAACTGCTGTTGATTCACGCTGGTAGGACCCTGAGTTGGGTTGTGTATCAATGACCTTGGGTTTCCTCTCATTCTTCTAAGTATATACTAGGTCAGTAGGTGTGCATGCTATGTGGAGAATAGAAAACCACAGCTTCTGGTTGTAACAAAACTTAACCCAACTACTATAGCACTGGATATGTGCTTCTGGAAAAAAAAATCTGTCAAAAAATAAACTTGGAATTTTTAACACATAGGCTCAGTTCTTAAAAGACATATAGCCACCTACTATGCTAAGAAGTTGATTTATATGAAGCAGAAATTTAAATAGATCAGAGATTTGTAAAATGTGTAAAAAGAGATTTAATTCACTATGCTTTTCTTGTAATCTGTACAAATTTCCCAAGCTCCAACTTCAAAGCATACTGAGTCTTTTAAACCCACTGGCCCAAGGATTAGCATTTCTCAATCAGGTAAAATATCTGGAGGAACAAAAAATACAATCCAAATCAATGATTAGAGAGCTGGAGTTATGGAACCTTGGAGATAACTCCTTCTACACATAATAATAATAACAATAACAGTAATAATAATAAAATGAAACCATGGCCTGGATTCTGGTTAGTATTGCAAAAGCCAAAGAATTGTGTCTATATACTACTATGCACAATGTGTTTCATCCCAGCTCTAAACATCAGGGTTTGTCCCACACGGACTTACTTTCATGCATTTACATGTCTGACACCCCAGAAATAAAATATTGCATTCTTTGTGAATTTTTTTCTTTCTATTCACAGATATATTGCTGTATCCAGAGCACATGTTACTTTTTCTGGGAGGATGATCTTAGAAATTTACTTCCATCAATAGTCTATAAATAAATTCAACAAGTAAATTTTCCCTGATTTCCTATTTACTTTGCTCTAAACAATAACAAGATATATTCTTATTTTTTAAAAGATTAATTTATTTTATTTGGAAGTCAGAGCTACAGAGAGGAAACAACAGAGAGGGAAAGACAGAGAATCTTCGATTCCCTGATTCACAGCACAGATGGGAGCAACGGCAAGGGCTCAGGAGCCTCTTCCAGATTTTCCAGTATGAGTGACAGGGGCCCACACACATAGGCCATGTCATGGTGCTTTTCCCAGGCCATTAGCAGGGAGCTGAATCAGAAGTGGACCAGCTGGGACTCGAACCAATGTGCATATGGGTTGTCAGCCATGTAGGCATTGGTTTTACCTGCCATGTCTAAAGGTAAGACCAGTTCCAACAAAAGACACTCTAAAATACAGTATTTATGCATTGTTATTTGGAAAGTTGATAAGTGCTTTAAAATTTTCATTTTTATTTTTAGTATTGTTTACATAGTTGATAGGGATGCATGCCCAAATTTGATAACTTTATGAACATATTTTTCAGATTTCTCAACAATTAGAAGTGAAAATATTCATTGCACAAGTATTGTTGGTTCTCATTGTTGCTCTCACTCCACACTGCGTCGGTTTGACATCAGGCTCTGGTTCAAGACTGGGTTCCTACTGATACGGATCCTGGGAAAGAGGGATAAGGTTTAATTAACCTGATTTTTATCACACAAGTGGGAACCTGGAGTGAGGCTCTGACTCCTTGGTGGGGTGGGTGTTTGGGGAGTGAACCAACAGATGCGAGCACTCTGTCTTGCTCTGTCTCTCAAATCAATATTTGATTTGTTTAGGTTTTAAAGATTAGTTAATTCACATAATGAGTATTTATTGGATGCTTGCTGTGGGTCAGGCACAGTACCAACAGCCCACACATGGCTGAAAGCACACACCAATTATTCACATTTTTCAGCAAAGGCATCCTGAATCTTTCTTCACTTTGAATTTGGAACAAACCAAATTCTCTTACATTAATTACGATTACCCTTATGGGCAATTTTTCAGAAAGGCTTTATTTCAACTTAAGTAATTTCTATTTAATTGGTTAAAGGGAAAAATCAGAGTTCATTAGTTTAAAAAATAGCAAAGGACTGTTCCAAAGATTACTATTTTTCTTAAAAATTTTTAATATCTCCCTTTAAAATAGAAAAAATATTTATTTATTTTCATTGTAATGTCAGATATACAGAGAGCAAGAGAGACAGAGAGGAAGATCTTCCATCTGGTAATTCACTCCCCTAGTGGCCACAATGGCCAGAACTGAGCTGATCCGAAGTTAGGAGCCTGGAGCTTCTTTCGGGTTTCCCACGAGGGTGCAGAGTCCCAAGGCTTTGGGCTGTCCTTGACTGCTTTCCCAGGCCATGAACAGGGAGCTAGATGGGAAGTGAAGATTCCGGGATAAAAACCGGTGCCCACATGGAATCCTAGCGCAAGGTGAGGACTTTAACCACTAGGCTACTGTGCCAGGCCCAATTTTAATTATTTTAACAAACAGTTACATATTATAAAAATGCGAATGTCCATTGTCAAAGAAAGATTTCATATGGTTCTACTCAGTTTCTCTCTGAGCACTTGGCAATGACACACCTGATTACCTTGTAAGGCGGTTTCTACATTACTGGACAGCAGCTCATTAACATATCATCTGCAACTGTGTAACTTTTTTATTCTGAAAAATTTCATAGATTTTATTGATAAATAACAAAGATAAAATTTAATAAATGAATGAATAATTTTATAGATAAATAAGTCAATAAAAGCTGGAAGTTAATTTAGATTATCTAAAGATACCTATAGATTATCTAGAGATACCTAAAGATGATCTCTATGGGTTCAAGGGAACGACATGCAACATATATGCATAAGTGGAAAGGAGGTGAGGATAGTTAACTATAATAACAAGCTCCAGATGCAGAAACGTAACTTCTCTTACGGCCTCACTTATTTTAGCTTCAAAATGAATTCAGAAAAGGAAAGGAACAATTTCTGAGATGGACCATTGGTGCCTTGTAGACTAATATGAAATGCAAACATGATCAGAAAGAGAAACGGTGTAATTAGTTTATCCAATTACTCCTGTTCTAATCACCCACATCGGCCTTCCATTTGATGTTAAAACTTCATCCATAACACAAACCTTTAACAGACCAGAAGATATTTCTTTCCTATTTTATATTTTTTAATTTCTGAGAGAGGAAGGGATGGTTACTTCAAAGAAATAGCATGGTCTATAAGGGCCAAGGAACTCAATGAAGTCAGCAGATCGTAAAAGTCAAACTAAATTCTGCTTTCCTTCAGAACCTTGAAAAAAATGTGAATAAAACAAGCTTTAAAATAAAGGAGGATTATTTGATCACCTGCAAAAAGTTACATCTTATAAAGAGGTACTAATGCAGTGGCCATATTCCTTTTTAATCTGGAAGGGAAGAACAAACAAATAGTTTAGTTGTTTACTGGAACTAGCTGTTCTCCCACTCTGCACACAGTGATGAGGAAAGTTAATACTATTGTGATTGTGTGTCCTGAGGCCGGGAGGCTCAAGAATAAAACCCTCACAATCCAGATGGACTAAAGGACATTCTCTTGGTCGACGGCCAAAGTGCTTCATATGTCTAAGGCCAGTCATATGCAGGAACTGGCTAAGGGATCAGCAAATAAATTTATTAGAAATGAAAGGGAGGTTACGAAGCTCCAAGAGAGCATTGCCAAGAGCAAGGGAAATTATTCATGTGTAAGAACACAGCATATGAAATTTACAATGAAAATGGGAATGTCTATCAAGCAGGAGTAAAATGCAAGGAATAAAGAGGCTGTTCTTTTTCCTATCCATCTCAACCCAGAAGATTATCACACCCAAGAGAAAACATGTTAGACATTAAGAAAGTTCCACATAGAAAGCCAAATACATTCCCACAATATGCCCCCATGTGTATATTAATTCCTAGTGCATACACACATGCCGCTAATAATCACAGCCCCCAAGATACATATCATAATGGCAATGAGTGCTTAACGTGATCAATCTAATTTTATCAGTAATGTGTGATGAAATCTTAGAAAGGTCATTCTCCTCTCTCACAATCATTAATATGAGATAGGGTGAAACAAGACTGGATCTTGACTATGCAGAGTATCACACTGGTTTCTCTCAGTGCCCATTCAGCATGAGTTTCTTGATGTCAAATAATAGTCTTGTGGTTTATATTATCAATCAGTAGATTGCTTTAAAGATTCCCAGCAGAATTACAAAAATCAGGGTCTCATACAGACAAAATGAGTGGGTAGGGATAGTGAAATTATCCTATTTTTGACAGCCAAGCAGAAAGGCTACAGACCAATAGTCCCCAGATAATCTGTCAAAGGTGACAGTTGATCTAAAGAAGACCATAAGTAAATAATTATTTATGAAGTAGTGATTTAACATAGCAAATAAAGATGAAATATGCATCACATTTGAGGTTATAAGTTCTACTTCATATTCCAAAATGTCAGTAACTTCCACTGCTTCCTTCAATGAGTACTTTAGGTCCTGCCTTGCTTTGTAGAGTTGGGTCTACATGGCCAACACATTTTGTGGTATTGATGGATGACTGGAGATGCAAAACAACACTTGATTGGAAACATGGTGAAGGGTTGGGAGCAAAGCTATAAGAAAAAACACAGGTATACTTCTGTGCTACTAAGTTTTAAATTTTATTTTTATGTATAAAGTAGCTGTTGCCACTGTAAAATAAAAATGCTACAGAGGTGCCTGTTTTTTCACTTAGTTCTCACCACAACATCATGTCATAAGAGCAGACTAAGGCTTATGCAGATGAGACAGCTCCACTGAGGTCACTCTTCCATTTCACTGCAAGTGTACGCTTGGAATCCAACCATTCATGCTTCCCTCTATCACCAATATCATTCCGCAGACAGGGACATTCTGTTAGCGCAGGAACTCCATAAAATCATGTTTACACTTTTATTAACTTAAAATCATATTTATTTAATAAGATGCCTCATTAGCTTATTAGACTCATTACTGTCTGTCAGTCAGCAAACGAATGAACATCCTGCACTACAGAAGAACAAGCAGAGATTTAATTAATGACTTAGCTGACAACAGCTCCGTGTTCCTGCACACTGATTACGAGAGTCAGTATATATATAATTCAATCTTTGACAGAACAGTGAAACAAGATTTTTCTATTTATCATTAATAAATATAATAGAAAAGACATTCTTTAAAAGTTCCTAGCTTTAATTTCAGTTTGTACATGGCTATCACTTTAATTTTAATATTCTAAAGCATATAAATCATTCAGATGCTGAAATTCTGGATTTATCTCATTCAGGTGGTAGATACAATCAAGGTATTTTACGTATCTAACTATCTCAAATGGAGGCAATATTTGAGCTGGGCTCTTGAAACAAAGCTATATGCAAAAAGAAGTTAATATCTAACAGGGATGCACTTGCAGGAAATACCAGGAGAAGAAGGGATTGAGCAGATGGCACCTACCACCGCTAACACAGAATTGGGTTTGTGGGGCTTTAATGAAAAACAAGAGACATAAGTAGAACATGAAGTTAACAGTTTGGAAGATCAAGAATATTTTGGCTATAGATTAGCATTATCTACATAACTGAACCTATATTTAACTCCTAAGAATTTTGTTTTAATGTGTAGTTTATGTTTGATATGAAATTGCTAAGTCAGGCAGTCAAAAATGCTGTAGTTATTGAAGTAAGTGCTGTTTTCATATAGATGAGGGGAACATGCTAATTTGGAAAACTGAATTTTTACTATTGACAATAGGTTCCTTCACTTGGAAGGAAAAAAAAATCAGGAAAATATTTAATTTCACCTCAAAGTTGGGGAGTAGCAGAAGAACTGTCGGAATGCAGGAAAAAGAGTCATATTATCCATTCATGTGAGCTTGACACATTAGACTAAGCTCTTTTTCCCATCATCAATGAGATGAGGATACCAATATTCACCAAACTGATTGCACGGAGAAATACAAATGATAACGCACCTAAAAAGGCTTTGGGGTTATATGATACTACAACAAATGAGTGGCTATATGTGTGAAGCTGATAAGCAGCGAGTGCAAAAATAAAGAACTTCAGATCCTTTTCTATTTACCTTTTTTCTTTCCTGTGCATCCTCCATCAATGAAGGATAATGAGAATGAAAATCTGCTTGATGGGTGCTTGGCAGTGAAAACAGTGCTAAATCATTATACTGATTCAGCTATTAAAAAAGAAAGCAAAATTTAATCCATATTTTTGGAGGAAAAATATTAGTTTGGGAATTTGGATTTTGTGTATCAAAAACCAGTATATATTGCATGTGTGTGGGCACACACATAGGTAAAAATACTATTTCCTCTAGTTTATATAACTGATAGAATTTTTTGATATATAGCAACTTGTATATGTATTTGTCCTATAACACATTTTCCACCTTGACCCAGCTTAATTATCTTTCTAAACAAGATGTTTGCTAGTTAAAAGTAATTAGAATTATGTGAAACTGATTAATGAGCTACAACTTCATTTCCATTCATTTGTACACAAATTTATTGAAAATCGCCAACACAGTTAAGACTCAGAAGAGCGTGTTAAACTCTTCTGCAAATATCACATGTCCGCATGTTGAAAGGACAAGGAAACCCACTGCAGTTAAAATAGCTTCAGCATTTCTGATAAATGAGCTATCTTATAAATTTCTGCCTTAAGGGTCTGTGGGGCCTCTTTGAATAACTAACTGTACCTTTGAGAAATGGGAGCTAGGGTTTTATGTTGCCAAAATCGATTAGTCATGTCAGTCAGCGAATTTGATCAATTCACATAGAAAAATCAAGCTAATCTGTTAAAATAATTATTTATGGTAGCTTGATCCAAATCATGAACCAATCAGAAGCAGAAAGTTGCCCTTTTCCACTAGTTGAGTGTGAGACAGAAGTGACCCCAAACCTTTGTAAGAAAAGAAAAACTGTATTATTTGTCACGCTCCAATAGGACTGGTATCTTCGTGCAATCTGTGAAGTTAACCTCTCCCTACCACCAGGAGTTCAGCTCGCTTCAAAGTTGTACTGGTATCCCAGTACTTCTTAATACTTCTTAGAGATGTGTTTATACCTTTGTCTCATGGTCCCATACATTATTCTTGGATAGAATTATTTCCTTTTGGCTTTTTACTGTCTTAAGATCGGACCTACCTCTCCTGCAAAAGTGAATGCATCCTAAGACAGGGTGGTGGTATGTAAGTGATACCTATCAGAAAAGTGATAAAATTTATAAAATGTCTATATGTTTATAAATCGATTTTTCTGTGACTCCAGAACTGCATCTAAATTTGGAATAAAATAATCAATAACATAATCAATGTTATGTACTTCACACTGTATTTATGATTTCTAGAATTACAGGACATAAACTCGTGAAAGAACTTACAAGTGTTAGAGAAATTATCACAAAATGTCATCACAATTCTTTCCCCAGAATTATGTAAGAAAAATACTAGATATGAGAGAAGGTTTCTTGGATCTACACCTTTTTAGTAAGCCAGTGTTCAGGAAGATAACAATTCCTTTCCTTCCTTGTTCTGGGGATACAGTGTCTTTCCAGAAGCCAAATAAAGGAAGCTCCAAAGGGATTGCTCATAAAAACGGAATGACTTCCAAGGAGAGACTAACATTTTAATCTCTAACCAGATGTTTGCCAATTGAGAAATTCAGTACTGGTATACTCATAGTGCCATTTGCTGAGGGAATTGTTAAAAAGTTCTAGTGACAGTGTGACTTGTGCCATCTCAAGTTTTGGGCATCTGGGATGGGAGAAATACCATGCTCAAAGACTTGGAAATCAGGTTGCTTGCTAAAATCAACATGGATGAGGAATTGTGGTGCTGTGGTATCCATGGAAGGAAATGTGAGTGACATTCATGACACTGTTTTTATATCTCTGGGAGGAAAGAGAACAAATAAACTTCTGATTTCTAAACAGTTGTGTTTATTGAAGGTCCAGTTGGCTGTGGGCAAACAAAAGGGGTTATAACCAGATGAGGTTTTACTGGTGTGTGTGTGTGTGTGTGTGTGTGTGTGTGTGTGTGTGTGTGTGTGTGTGATTAATGGGGCCTTAAAAACACTAATGTCCCACTGAGAGTTTCCTTTGTATTGGAGGATTCCAGTAAGTTGAACAATAGCCTCAAGTAAACCACAGACACTGCTCATATGAAGATTATCACATCAACCAAAGCTCTAGATGTAAAAAAACGAGGCTAATCTGGAGCAGTTCTGTGCATATCACATGCCTCCCTGTCTGGTTCTAACTCTGCCTTCTTGGTGCTTTTTGCCTCCCTTGAAAAAACTGAAGCCTTCTGGCACATAAAAAGTAACAAGAGCAGCAGCCTTAAAGAACTCTCTTTTGAAACCTTGGATGATGGCATAGCCAACTACTCCTCTGCCTGTGAAACCACATTCCATATGGGTGCCACTTCATGGCCCAGCTACTGCACTTTCATTCCAGCTCCCTGCTTATGGTCTGTGGAAGCAACAGAAGATCACTCAAGTTCTTGGATCCCCACACACTTGAAGCAAACCTAGAAGAAGTTCCAGATTTCTTGTTTTAGATTGATTGAGCTCTGGCTGTTGTGGCTTTTGAAGAGTAAATGGAAGTCCTATTTCTCCCCACCAACCCCAAACTTCAGTGTGTAACTCTTCATTCAAAAGAAAATTCTTGAGCCTGGCAGTATGGCCTAGTGGCTAAAGTCCTCGCCTTGAACGCGCCGGGATCCCATATGGCTGCCGGTTCTAATCCCGGCAGCTCCACTTCCCAGCCCTGCTTGTGGCCTGGGAAAGCAGTCGAGGACGGCCCAATGCTTTGGGATCCTGCGCTCATGCGGGAGACCTGTAGGAAATTCCTGGCGCCTGGCTCTGGATCAGCACAGCACCAGCTGTTGTGGTCACTTGGGGAGTGAATCATCGGATGGAAGATATTTCTATCTTTCCTCCTCAGACTTTATAATAAAAATAAATCTTAAAAAAAAGAAAATTCTTTAAAAGAGAATCTTCTTTCCTTTCACTCCAAATATCCAACAATCCTAATTAGAATAATAGGAAACAATAATAATTTGGAATCAATGGGAGGTTAAAGTTTTATGCTAAAGTTGATCAAGTAGCTAAAGAATAACAAAATTTACCCAGTATGCCAGTAACATAAAGGAAAGAGAGATTTTAACAAGTTAAGTGAAAGCAGAGAAGGAAAGAAAATGAAACTATAACATATAAGCACAGTGTTTCATATTAATGCCTATCAGGTTAAGATTGTATTAGCTGTATTAAGGACTGATCAGCTCTTTTAAAAAATATGGTTTGTGCTCTACATTGCTTATTCCCTTTGGTCTATTTGAGAAACATTCAGTCTGGATCTACATCAGCATGTGAACGTACCCAACCCAAATCACAATTTTGGAAACAGAACCCACAAATACTCTTTTTGTTTTTCCATAAGTATCTCAAAAATAACCTTTTGAATTAGAAAAAGACACAAAGATGGTCATCTCTAAGTTTTATTATTCGCTTGTTGGAACCTGTGCTGTTACCACTGGAACAGGAAGAAGATAGTGGGGGGAAATGAGGTAACAGTTTAATACTTAACAGAAACGGTAGCTGCAACTACTTTTAAAGAATAACCTATCAATAGTCCTAGATGTTCCTGTTAAACACTGCCCATCCCTTACTTCTTTCCTTCACACAAAACACAATTGTGGGGGATCTTATTATCTTCCCATCCTGTCATATTAGGAAAAAAAAATCTAGGCTTTGATATTAAATGCCGGGTCAAATCCAGACTACAGCAAGGTAGTCTTAATAAAATTCTTTAACACTGTCAAACACACATCCACTCACCAAAAGTTCATAACTTGCTTGAGAGGTTTTAATGACATATTATTTCTCTAGCTAGTTGTGCAGACAGGAAAAAAAAATGAAAATTCTAATAAAATCCGATCAGTATTGTCAGCTATCAGGGGGTTGCCATGGATATAAAGAGATGGATGACTAAGTTTCCACAGGGAGTTAAAGTGCTGGTTGTTCAGCTCAGGCTCCCAGGACAAGAAGTCTTTGGGCACAAAGGGTAGTGTACTTAGCCATTCAGACATAGCCAAAGGCAAATGCAAGGAAGCAGGAACACTTGGTATATTTGGAAAGTAGAAATAAGTGAAGTCTGGCTAAATCATATGGTGTAGAGCAGAGGATATCAGGAAATATCGATGGAAAAGCATTTGTATCAAAATGTGATGGGTTCTCAATGTTCTGCTAAAGGGCTTTGAGACACCCCTTCCAGAGAACAAGGATCCACAATAGGAACTCGGTAGATGTGTTTAGAAAGGCAGTGGAATGAGTAGATTTGTTTTCCAGGAAATATTTCCTGGCATCAGAGTGTTTGGTGAATTAGAGTCAAGAGAAACGTGTCAAGACTTAGAGCAACAGCTTTCTAACTGGGCTGCCTGCCACCAGTTCAGATGTGCTGAGGCTGAGTTGCCCATAGGACACTTAGTGCAAATCAGATCATAAAGCTAAATAGAAGAAAATCCCACTTAAATCTGTGTAAATCACAGGACAAAAAGAAAAACCCTTGGTTTCACAAAAGGATTCACTGCCACATCTCTAACCTCCTTTCAGTAGCAAATATCCAAGTGATTGCAGGCATGACTTCATAGCTCATTAGCTACTTAACTAAAACTGAGAAAGTAAATCCCAAAGACATACTTTCAAGAGTTCTTAAAACTCAAGATAGAATGCGAAAACAACATTTTTGAAATGATCATTTATCAGGAGGATTTAGAATTTGGTTTATAAAAGCATTTAGATGCAATTTGTAGAAACCAGGATAAAGGATATATATTACAACATTTCATAGAATGTAAGATAAAATTTCAATCACACTGCTCAAAACACCATTGGGAATATTTGTGAAAATACGAATGGTTGGGTTAATCAGGCTGTCTCAAAGCACAACATTTTGATTGCATAGATAATAAACTTTGCTATCTTTATATCTGAATACCATGCCTACCTTTATGTTAATTATTTTTCCCCTCCCATGATTTGATATCATATAAATTATGTCCCCTGTCATTTAACTTACCAGAACATTTTTGTATTTAGATATTAAATATACTCATGCATGAAACCAAAACTCTTGAATCATAATGACATTAAACCAATATGAATTATGAACAGACTGATGTTCTCAACGTTGCTTTTTTATGTTAACAGAATCATCTCTAAAACAGAAATAAATGTTGAAGGACTGTAAATTCTGAAGCAAACAAAAACAAACAAAACAACACTGTTGGGAACTGTCTTTGGAGAATACTTTCAGAATGTTCTTTGAACTGTCATTAGTGAGATGATTCACTGTTTATTATAATCTTGTCATGTGACAGGTATCTAAGCAACTGTATTTTAGTTTAAATGTACAATATGTCTTATTAAGAACCTTATTTTGGAAGTAGATATTTGACACAACAGTTAAATCACTGCTCACTGCTATGGATGCCAGCATCCCACATTGAGTTGCCTTATTCCAGTCCTGGCTACATTGATTCTGATTCAGTTCCCTAATATTGCATACCCTTATAAGCAGGAAACAATGACCTGAACATTTGGTTCCCTTGCATATACTTGGAATATCTGGATTGAACTTCCGGTTCTGGGTTTTGGCTGATGAGCCCTGAATGGATGATCTCTCTGTTTTCCCTATGTCTCTGGTATTTCAAAAATTGTGCTGGAGAATTTTTGTTAATAAAGAGAAATATGTGGCAGAAAAAAAATTTCTAGGCTGGCAGTGTGGCATTGAGGGTCAAAAGTGCCATGTATAATGCTTGCATCCTATGAGGGCACTAACTCATGTCCAACTGCTTCACTTCTGACCCAACTCCATGCTAAGAGCCTGGCAAATGCAGCAGAGGGTGCCTGACTATTTGCAACCCTGCAGCCACGTGAAAGAACTGGAAGAAAGTCCTGGTTTCAGCCTGGCCCAGCAATGGCACATGGGGGTTGGCGGGGGGACATAAAGACAGAGATAGAGATAGTGATAGAGGTAGAGACTTATCTATTTCCTTATATGTTTAGTAACAAAATATATTTTCAATATTGGAACATCACTGAGAAAAAGAAAAAAAATCTTACCAGCCTTCTTGACAGACATGTGCAGTTATCTGACTAAACAAGGACTAATGGGGTATAAACAAAAGTGTTTTATAATACATTCAGGAAAATGATTTGGTTTCACCAGAAAAAAAGCATTTTGCTCTTTCTTATTCCTTACAGCGGTATCATTGTCTTCCTTCTCATCATCATTTTTTGAACATGGGATGGTTAGAATCCCAGCAGTCATCTTGAGTCAAGAGATGATGAAAGATGTCACTGAGGACGGAAAGGGAGACAAGCAGCCATCTGGGTACCCCCGTGAATTCTAGTTATGGACTGTTTACCTCCAGACCTCCTCATAAGATGGGGAATATGATTTTATCATGCTTACATGACTGGCATTATACATACTTTGTTGTTGCATTATAGTGAAATTTAATCCTAACTGACACAGGTTATATCAAAAGAGCATATTTTTGCCTACATAGATTATCAGGATAAAAATACACAAGACAAAATAAAGAGAAAAGTTCGATCAGTCTGAATTGGCTAGCTTAACAGATAATGCTGATGTGAATAAGGATATTCCCTTGTGTGAATGCAGGGTTTTACAGATAAGGATTTTTATATCCATGAACACATTTAATCCTTGATGTAAGTCTATGAAAAAGCAGTGGTGCTGAAATTAGGGATCAGGGTAGCCTGCCCAAGGACTATAATTACAACATCAAACTCTTGGCTTAAAATTCACTGTAACATAGCTGTATATGTTACACATGAAATTAATTATGTTGTTGCATTGTAGTTGTTCCTTGACTCACTTATATAGTCATTTTGTTTTGTTTTGTTTTGTTTTGTTTTAAAGAACAAGGAAAAGATTTCACTTCAGTAGTTCTCCTATGGGCTCTTGTTTTCTTATATTGCAGGAAGTGACTAGTTAATTTTTCCACACTAAGAAATCAAAAGACATTCCTATATCCACAAAGATGCTTCAGCAAGTTTGTGGAAAATGAACATGATGAAATATTAATTCAATCATATGCATGAATGAATACTCATTTCATCAATATGCATGGACTTTGAATGTTTTAGCACCATAATAAACTCACCTTTTAATTTAAATTTCCTCAAGTCGTTGAGCCCTCCTACATGAGACAATGGTTTTCAAACACGGGTAAATATGCAATGAGGAAGAGCGATCCTTGAGCAAATGGCTGTACACATGGTGAGCACTGTTCGAGGAGCAAATTTCTAGAAAGCAGCTTGGGAAGGGACAACCTAACAGTCCTTAGTACTGGTTGAGCTGAGGATGTAGAAATCGGATTACAGTAAAGAAAAGTGGCTAGAAGTTGTGGCTCAGAGTTTACGAAACAAAAAAAGAAGACTATATTTCTGTAGAGCCTTCTGTATATCATTTAGTGAACCACCAAAGGCTGGGGAAGAAAACACTAGAAAATGGGGAAAAAATCAAACATTTCTTGGAGCTCAAAAAGAGATAGGAATGGGTCATGGTGAAAAGATTGGGAGATATATGAAGATTTGAAAGAGCTCTAAGAAGGGTATAACTTTATGTTCATAAAATTTCAGAGAAATCAAAACTATACTAGACAACTGAATAGCACCCTAAAGTTTTTAGAAATTGGACATGAATGACAATTGTACTATAGTTTTTCTTGGGTATCTGTTATATAAATAACCTAATTATTTTTGGTCATTTTCTCCGAACCTTGTGATTTTCTAAATATTGGGGTAAGGTAAGGAAAAATGATAAAAATACAAACTCTATCTTCATGGAACTTATAATCCAACAGAATGAAGGAGAGACAATGTAATAAATATCATATTGGAAAAATTAAGCGTTATTAAAAGTATAAATGGTATTATGCTGTTGGGAACTGCAGCAATTTTAAGTGGTTCATAAATTCATTAAAAATAGATCAGTTCTAAAGCCAGCGAAGAGGTTAGAGGAGAGGAGGGGAGAGTACAAGAAGTAAGAGAAAAGAAATAAAAGGAGAGGAGAGGAGAGGAGAGGAGAGGAGAGGAGAGGAGAGGAGAGGAGAGAAGGGAAAGAAAGAGAGAGGAGAGGAGAGAAGAGAAGAGCAATAGACATGAGAAGAGAATAATGACAAATTAGATCCTGTAAGGTCATTGTAAAGATGTTGCTTTGGGGCCAGCATTGTGGTGGAGCAGTTAAAGTTGCTGTCTGTAACGCTCACATCCCATAGGGGTTCTGCTTTGTGTTAACCTCTGATCCAGCTTTCTGCCAATGGCCTGGAAAAAGTAGCAAATACAGCTCAAATATTTGAGTCCCTGCCAGTCACATAGGAGACACAAATGAAACTGCTGGTGTTTGGATTCAGGTTGCCCTAGCCCCAGGCACTACAGCCATGTGGATAACGAACCAGTAGATGAGACATCTTTATCTCTCTACCTCCCTCTCGAATCTCTGATTTTCAAATATATATATATATATATATATATGTTTTTAAGATTTTATTTTTTGTTTTATATTGGCTGGAAGAGAGACTACAGTACTTAAATGTAAGTATATCATGGCGTCTCAGGTCATTTGAAAGGATACTCTGCTGCTTGGATTGTTGTAGTGGGCTACAGTGGAACTTGGAAAAACAGTTAGAGGTCTATTATAGCACTCCAAATAAAAAAATGGATTTGAAGGGAGAATGCAGCCAAGGTGACAAGCAGTTATGTTATTCTTACATGAAAACTTTGAGAATTTCTGAAAAATGAAATTACTATGTGTTGATTCTGGTGAAAAAGCGAAATTTATGCATTGTTTTGTCATAAATCCTAGCTGCATGAACTTTTTAAAGATCTTTAGGTATTTGGAAAAAGTAGAGGTTCCAGCTTTTTTCTAACACATTATTTAGAAAGTATGATAAAAGAGGTTTCAAGGATGATTTAAAATTTGTTGTTGTGGTTTGTTTTTTAGGCAGCTAGGGAAATATTGTTGTCATTAACTGAGGACTTGAAGACGTTGGATCAAACATATCTGGGGCATAAAACTAATTCTGAAAATGTGTAAACAGTTGATGCATAGTGATAACATAAAAGCCAGCTTATAAAGAAATAGTAAAAAATGACAAAGGACTGGCATGGTGATTTAAGCTACTGTCTGTAATACCAGCATCAGAATAGGTGCTACTTCAAGTTCTAACTGTTCCTCTTTTTACCCAGCTCACTATTAATGCACCTGGGAAAGTAATAGATGATAGTCCAAGTTCTTGGACCCCAACAACCATCGGCAACACCTAAGTGAAGTTCCAGACTCTTGGTTTTGACCTGGCCCAGCCCCAAATGATGTGACTATTTAGAGTGAACTAGCTGACAGAAGATGTCTTACTCTGTGTCTTCCGTCTCTATAAATCTCCCATGCAAGTACTTTTTTTAAAAATCATAAAAGACAAAGTATAGGATCTCAGGGCCAACACAGTTTCATAACACACCAATCCTCAGCATGCAACACTGGCATCCTGTATGAGCACCAGTTTGTTTCCTAGCTGCTCCACTTCCAAATCCAGCTCCCTGCTTGTGAGCCAGAAAAGCAGCAGGAGATGGTCTAAGTCCTTGGGCCCCTGTACCTATGTCAGAAATTCAGACATGCTCCAGGCCTCAAACTTCGGATCTGCTCAGTTATGGCTCTTGTAGCCATTTGGGGAGTGAAACTTTGGATGCAAGATCTCTCTTTCTGTCTCTCCTTTCTTTGTAAAAATCTGCTTTTCAGATAAAAATCAGTAAAACTTCAGGGAAAAATGAAGAAGAATCAGATCTACTGTATGATAAATTTTAAAGGCTAAAGTCTTTGCCTTGCACATCTGGGGATCCTATAAGGGGGCTGGTTCTAATTCCAGTTGCTCCACTTTCCATCTAGCTCCCTGCTTGTGGACTGAAAAAGCAGTCAAGAAAAGCCCAAAGCCTTGGGACCCTGCACATGCGTCGGAGATCTGGAAGAACTCCTGGTTCCTGGCTTCAGATCAGCTCAGCTCATTTGGGGAGTGAACCAGCAGATGGAAGATCTTTCTGTATCTCCTCTCTGTATATCCAATAAAAAATCAGTCTTAAAAAATTCATAACCTCATATCTATTTTTCCTGCAAAGAATAGCGTCAATCCCACATAATCATATATTTTAGAGGAAACGGAAAACGCAAAAGTTTAGCCTCTTGTTAAAAACTCTCTCCCACATGAAACGTAGCAACATTAAACTGCCTACAGTGTTCCTCCAAATAGCCCATTGTGCAACTTGAGCAACACGTATTTGCAATTTAACTTCTGTTTTTCCTAAGTTATTTTGTAAATGCATCCTCTCTGTGCTTCGGTCTTGTCAGTTACATAGACTTGCACAGCAGGGCTCACCTTTAAATACTGAGCTTTCCTATTTTATTCTGTTTGCATTATTTATTTAGCTGCATGCTGTTGTGTTATTGTTGTGATTAACAGTTATCTTTTCATAGACAACAAAAAGGGAGGTTATACTTGTATAGCCAAGATTAGGAACTGGAAACAAATACATTGATATTGTATAATGCTGATTACTGTCATTTTACAGATGTGAAAACTGAGCTCTGAGGTAGGAACAGGATTTGGCATAAAATGTCAAGGTCCTATTTAGATGAGTCAGCCACTTCCAGGAGAAAAAATAGACGCATTAAATCAAAACCGTGTGAGGAAAAGAATGGTTAAGTTCAAACAAACTATTGGAGACAGTGACAAGAAACATTTGTCTGCTGCTGTGTGCTCACACTGACGAAAAATGTAGTACCCTGAGCCAATAATGTATAGTACAATTTGCACAGCCAAAACAGATTTCTGCTTGAGACCTTTACACTCAAAGGTCACGTTTAGTATCAATTTTTTAATCCAGCTTGGACCCCAGCTAATTTCAGAATTTGTCATTTATTAATCATAAGTAATGTACATCATTTTAAGAGATTTATTTATCTGAAATTGTTACAGAGGCAGAGACAGAAAGAGAGAGAAGGAGAGAAATTGAGTGAGAGAGAAACACCTTCCATCGACTGGTTTACTTCCCAGGGGCCAGGAGCTTTTTTTCTCATTTCCCAAGCATTTTGCCATCTTCTGCTGATTTTTGCAGGGCATTAACAAAGCCTTGGATCACAAGTGGAGCAGGCAGCACCTGTGTCAGTGCCCCTATGAGATGCTGGTTTTGCAGTGGCAGCTTTATCTACTAAACTACAATTCTGGTCCCAAAAATGTGGTTCTTTCTGTGTTTTCCTGCAAACTAAAGATCTCTACTCTCCTGTTTTCTTCCCAATATAAAAATTCAGAGAAACAGGCAGTTTTAAGATAAACATTAAAAATAACCATAATAAATTACTCAACGGTTTTAAAAGCTAGTCCATGAACATAAATGTGGATAAGATGCTTAACATCCCTAATGAGAAATATAAATAGAAATATGCATAAAATAAAACATCCTGTTTGCAGTGACAACTGCTCTTTTCAGGGCCCTCTGGCTTGTGCTGTGTTATCAATGATCTTTGTCCAGATTTCTTCCTCCAGCCTTACTTGTCAGGATATGAAATGTCAAACCTTAATCAGTGTTGAAAGTTTTTCACGAGAAGGTTCCACACAGCATATCCGTGCCCTTCCAGGCAAGGAAATGCCACATACTGTCACTTCCTCTGAGTACAACTGTCCCTGTGAGTCAGAATCAAAGGAATTGAAGTCCTGGGACAGCCTCTGGCTGTTCTTAGGTCTGCAGTGTTACAGGACCTGTAACATTCATCAAGCATCTGCAGTACTGTGCACGATGTGTCACCAACATCTACTATTTCACCTTGTTTATTCTTCATACCAATCACGTGAGGTGAATGAAAAAGTTATGAAAATTTCCAAGATTCCACATTCAATAAATGAAAAGAAACCAGGCTAGACCTCATACTCTGTATCTTTGAGCAAGCATGTCATCTATCCTTTGTCCAATCTCAATGTGTTTTACTTCCGTTAATTTGAAATACTGTTTTGTAGGAAGGTAATGATTCTAGCCGACACTTTTGCTAAGAGAAGGTTTGGAATAATGGGGAATGACAGTCCAGCTCTATACCACCAGACATCCTAAGTGTCTGGTAACGGAAAAGGAGTTCCAATTAGTCTCTAGCTTAATCACGTTTTCATGTATTCCAAATAGTTTCTACTGTTATGATAACCAACTAGCTTACAAAAGAATGAGCTCCAACACAGAGAAAGGAATTGAGCAACTGACTTGCAAAAAAAAGGGTGAAAATGTTAGACCATAAAACATTATTAGATTATCCAGCTACAGCTGGGTCAACAAGCAAGAATTGTATTAAATACCAACATGAGGAAAAGCTAAATAGTATGAACAGCCATGACGACATAAGAATGGTTGGAAAGAATTGATTTTGGAATCTTTCAATCTGTTAAAAAAGTAACAGCTGCCAGTTTTATTTAAATGGTGGAAAACAATAGCTTTGGATACTGTCACTTGCAACTCAGATTCCCCTCAGCTGTTGGGAGCACTGTCAGCAAAAATTCCTTTGGTTTTCAGCTTCCAGAGGTATGCATAAAGTTTCTTCATCCAAGACTGTAAACTCTTCAGGGAACAATGCCTAGTCAGTTTGGAGAAGTGCCGGATGATCTTGCTGACCTTAACTCACGGGGGCTTATAAATGCCCTTATTGAAAGGGGGCTGATAATACATGCACTCCCTAATAAATATCTCCTACACACTGACCTCCATCTCAGGGTCTATTTACCTGAGCCAGTGAAAGGACAATTGGGAAATATTTGATACTCATCTTTCAGCAACTCAGAGAAGCTTTTCTCACCTTCCCTTATGGCTACAAGTGGCAACCATTTATACTACAAGTGGCAGTAATTTATACTGCTGGGTGATGGAACCTAAAGTTTTCAGTTTAATGCATGGCTTTCACAATGATGACCACTTCTTCCTCTCAGGATTCTGATTCAGACTGGATTCTCACTGTGACTTTCATTTCCTAATTTTTGTTATCATCAGGTGAATGGTTACCTAGTACCTACAGCTAGTAAATAGGAAGGTGTGACTCTGAACATGCTGGTGGTTTCTAGAGTAATGAGTGTTGCCCATTGAGACTTGTCTTGTGTGATCTGTCTTGCACCCCACAACAATTGTCCATAAACTTTGGCCGGAACCTAAACTTAGGTCCTAATATAATTAAATAAAACCTAAGGGTCCCAAACCAAGTAATTTAAAATGATTTGGTGCTGGCATTACCATCACCACCAAACTCTCCTATTGACTTTGTTTCTACCAGCTCTGAGCAGGTCTCCAGTCTCTAGGTTTCCAAGTCTCCCCAGACAGTTCAAATCAGCCTAAGTGGCTCTCCTTTATTTGTCTCCAGAACTGATGAACTCTACCAAAGGGATTCTACCAATTGGGGTGGGGAGGGGGAGTGCATGAATCATATGAAACAAATTTATTTCTTTGACATTATCCTTTGGCCACACAAAAATAACTTTTTAATATCCAAGAGGTCTAATCTAATTTCCCATATGTTTTCAGCCTGTCTCCCAACTCTAATGCTGTTCTCTGTATACATTCCATTCCCTTGTCAGTATGAAAAATGTGGAAACATTCAAGTCTCTATTATGTTCAAGACAAGCTTCTGGACACTACAAATATAGTTGATCATAAGCCAAGATTCCACAGGAGGGTTAGAAAATTTACTTTCCTATCTGAAACCAATTTCCAGACAATTGTTTCAGAAACAGTGCAGTGTGCTGTTACATTCTGTGATAGAATAACCTTAATTTTTTCCTACATAAAATCTGTAATTTATCTCTTACATTTATTCTCCTCCAAGTGACTCTTTTCTTTCCAAGCACAAAGAACTATTCTCCAAATTACTGTTAACCTGAACAATTTATAAATTGGACAGGATCACATCAAGCCATTTGTTATCTACCCACCTAGGTAATGGAAGTTATTCTTTGCCAACCTTAATTGTCCCTATTTCACTATCCATCGTATTTAAAACTAAAATGGAAATCGTTTTGCTAGCTTTTAGTCTAAAATGCAAAACAGGTTATCTTTTGCATGGAAAGTAAATGAATTTTACACATTGGGGCTCTAGATTGCATTGCTTCTTGCATAATTTACATAACTTCTAAAAAGCTTCATTCTTTATGTAACAATGTCTTCATAGCCTGTAATAAACAATTCCTTAAACACAAGATAATTAGAAACATCTTTTGTGAAAAATTTCATGTAAAAAGTTAATAAAGTCTTCCCAGTCAACAGTAGTTGGGGGTAGAAAAATGTCTAGATAATTCTTTTTGCTGTCTGTTCATTTTATCTTAAATATCAAGTTTAATTTGCAACATTTTTGGTATTAAAAGAATCTTTAAAAATCATCTTTTTAATGATTTTGAAAAACTGAGGCCCAGGGAAATGAATATTTTTTTTTCAGTCTGTCACAAAATATGTAGAACTGACACAGATGCACCTTGGTTTCCTACTCCATCAGTTCATTTTACAATAATTTTGTGTTTGATTGCACTTGGTGATAAACATCTCAATAATTGCATATTAAGGATGTGTGAAGATGAATTCACTGAAGCAGATAATTTGATGTTTCCATCATGCTTGTTTTATTTTGCAGTCTAGATGGTAAGGAAAACAAGCACACTGAGTTAACCTTGCTCTACTTTTAAGGACTTGGGAGGACAATGGTTATGAATGTCTATGAATCCCTCTCCTGTTACCTGCTACAGCATGTGCCCTTCAGCCACTCTTGGCCTCCTTCTGGACACAGGGATAGTTACAGCACTTCCATTCAGCTTTGGGTGACAATAAAAAGAGTCAATCCATATGATGTATATAGAGCTGCTTTGTATCATAGGTACTACAAGTGCCTACTGTTGCTTCTGTTGTCATCATTTCTAAAATCAGGGCTTACTTTTTCTTACTTTTCTCACAGCATTAATGGCCACACTTTTCACTTGGCATCACAGTTATCAACAAGCCAAAGGAAAGGAGCCTGGCTCAGTGGAAGAAACAGGCATAAGCGTTTTCTCTCAAGCAGTTCATAAGAGCAAAACATTAAGTTTCAAATAGCATATCAGGTTGTATATAATCTATGAACATGTTGTCATATTTACTCAAATTGTGTACCATCATTTACAAGATGGTTATACAGATAAGCAACAGTTATTTTAGTGAGAAGAAGTAAAATAATATTTGAAGATTTTTTTTCTAAATTGATTTGATTTGGACTGCCTTGCAACAATACATAATGCATTCTGACCTTTAAAAAATGTAGTGTTAACATTATCTGAAAAGAATATTAGACTGATAACTTCCACCAGTAATCTTTGATTTATGTTACCAGTGCTAATGAGTTCTTGTCAATATTGTTTCACAAAAATAAAATGTATTAGTGGGCCTAAAATTGAAGTACATATCGATCAATAAAAAACAGTGAACTTAGCTTCATCTTGAGGGACAGTATGGGTGACATAAGGGAATAAATAATGAGAAATACTGGCATTTTCTTGGTGACTCAATTGTTATAACTTGTAGATGCATTTATAACAATGCATTTTGACAGAGATATGTTGAAAAGTAATTTTAATTGCACAATATCAAAAATTGTGTGATTCCATTTGCTCACTTGAATTGGTCCATATTCATGAAGTTTCAGAGACATGCCTAGACCTACGATAGTCGAGGACCTCCTATATTTCAGGTGCCATGGTGTGTCTATATCAGCTGGGTTGTGTACATGGAATCTATGTTTTATAGGATACAATATTGTAAAACTTAGGAAAATTTACCAGCAGTCTATGTAACTTGGAGGCCGGCATTAAGTTGCCCCTTGCAATACCAGCATCCCAAATCAGAGTATCAGGTACAGCTCCAATAGGCTTCTTCACATCCAGCTTCCTGATGATATTCCCAGAAAATTAGTACAGGATGGCCCAAATGCTAGTACCCCTGCCACTCCGTGGGAGACAGGATGGAGTCCTGAGTCCTAACCTGGGCTTGCCACAGCCCTGGCTGTTGCACACATTTGGAAAGTAAGGCCTCTCTGTGTCCCATTCATTCCCTCCTTCTCTACCACTCTGTCCTGCACATAAGTAGATCATTAAATCTTTTAAAAATAATTTTAACATGTTAAATATGACAACTAATTACTGATTCATAGTTAAGCTTCCCTTGAGGTCCCTTAGGCTCTCAGATATCTTTAAGATGTGGTCTGAGCCTGAGAATTGACAATACCTTGACATGTCTTATGTGAGCTACACAAAAATTAGACAGGGTAAACTGGTTCTAAGTTGTAGATTACTAAAATCAACATCTGTTGAGGTTTATTAATTATGGAGAACTGGTCCCCCCCGCACCTAAAAAAAAACTAGATTACAATGCCCGAGGACTCCAAATCTCAAGTGCTCAAAGCAGACTGAGAATGCTGCAGGGAGCAGACTATGCTGGGACTGCAGATATCCCTTGCCGACTGAGGTCTCTCGGGAGCTGTGAGGCGTCTTCATTTTCTCCCTCTTCTGTAGTGCCTGTGGCCTAAATGTATCTGAGTACAAAGTTCTGCTAGATTCCTTTTTTAGTTATATCTGTTCATTCCTGTAACTCATGCTTACCTACCCGGCTGCTTGGAGCCTGTGATTGCTTGCCCTAATCCCTGGTGATTTATTATTGGAGTAGTGTGTGTACCATTGTTCAGTTAACTTGTAACCTTTACCAACCTGCATGGCCTGCAAGAAAATGGGTGTAAGAAGCCCCCCAAAATTTAATATAGTGTGCATTGGTTCATCTCGCCTGTGTGCCCCCTGTGTCCCAAAGTCCTTCTGGGTGTGGACGTCAACCTCGAATCCTGGTCCTCACTAGAGGGACCACTGAGAAACACCACTTTGGAATATACTACAAAGCAAATTTTTAGGGCACAAAAAGACCTATACAATCAGAAGTTTTGATACTGAGGCACAAAAATATATACATACACGTGTATGTCAGGGTGCTATTTCTTTAATTGTTTGATTGATAATTCATTATTATTATTATATACTCGCTTACATAATGGAATCTTATAAAATGGAACACATGGACACATTAGCAAAGGCTTGACAGAGGCTGGGGCTCTTGGAGGGTAGGGAGGGAGGAATGCAGAGCTGCCTACCAAAGGTTACAATTTTATACGCACATCAGAAATAGGTTAGAGAAACCATGTTTTATTGTGCCTTTCAGGAGATTCTGACTCAAACTCAGATCTGAGAGTCATAGCACTCCAGCATAGACCCCCCAAGTCTCCATTAGTTATTGCAGTCTCTCTTTCACCTTGCACATCTGACTTTTGAGGATTCATAATTGAGATAATTTACCTTTTTGCATTTTCCTTTTGAGTTTTTATCTCTAGATATGATGAAGAATACTAACCAAGCACTGTTTCCTTTCTAACACTGATTCTACCCTACCAGTATTACCATCATTTTTGGTTTCTTATCATCTTATTGGCTCCATTTCAGTATTTGCTCCAATTATTTTTAGCTTAACTATTGAGATTGCTTCCTAAGTCATTTGCCAGACCTCTAGTATCTACTCACTTCAATCCATCACACTTTGCTGATAGTTAAATCTTTTCAAGTGTAAGTCAGGTCATGAACAGAATTATTCAATGACACACCCTCAAGTAAGTTCAATCAACTTTACTGAGCATCAAAGGCCATCTATATTGTACACTTCTCTCTCAGCATTCCACTCCCCCTTCAGCCTCAAACCGTAAACACCTTTCTATTTCCCAAACTCTCCTCTTCCAGTAATCATTCATATATTTCTAATATTATTTATTCAATTTATTTACATAATTGAAAGAAAAAGAGTAAGCCACAAAGGCTAAACTGTCTTAACTTGCTTTACTTGCAACATGCCCACAGCATCAACATTGGGCAGGTCAGAAGCCAAGAGTCAGAAATTCAAAAGGGATCTCTTACAAGGGTGGCAAGGTTCCAACCACTTGAGCCATCACCTGCTTTTTTCCCCCCATCATTTGCTTTTTCACAACTTGCATCAAATAGGTAGTTAGAGTCTGGAGTAGAACCAGGTTTCAAACCTAGGCACCTCCTTATAGAATAAAGACATCACAGAAATGCCTTAACTTCTATGCCAATGCCCATATTCCATATTTATCTTTCACTGCATATTTCCCCTTATTTGTTTCCAGAAGGATTTTTAAATAGATCATAACACAAAATTTGCTTCATCATCCCTACAGTAGTTTCACTTCCTCCACAGAACCTTAGTTTTATTCCACATCTCACATAAAAGTTGACATACAGTATACACACACACAACATTGTCACTTACTTCATTCAGTTAGCTAACAAAATTATAATAAAATGTAAAAAATATAAGTGCTTTCAATATGCAGTAAAATTTTGTGCTAAGCTCTAGAAGACTGGTAAATTTATTTTGTTGATAAACACCATCTTAAAAACATGAGGGGGTGGGGGATAGGTATGTAAACTTCTAGTTAAGACACCTGTATCCTACATGAGAGTAGCTGCATTAGATTTTTGATTCCTAGCTACACCTTCTGCTCTCAGGACCTTGCTAACCAATTACCCAGGAGGCAGTGATAGTGGCTCAAGTAATTTTTTTTTTAACCTGGATTGCAATCCTAGCTGCTGCTGGACCTGGTCCAACCAGATTAACAGTGCTTATCTGGGAACTGAACCAGCAGATGGGAGTTCTCTCTCTCCATCATGTAAAAATGTTTAAAAACTGAGAGAAATGAGTTTTCACAAAGTTCCTTTAAGGTATTAAAATTGGAGCCTTAATGGTCAATATCCTGAGGTTTTAGTGAAGACGGTGATTTGGACACCCTCTGCTTCCCCCCTTCAAGTCAACTCTCTCATCATCACTGTGTGTATCAGGTAACATCAAATGCGAAGTCTTTCAACATGTGCTGACCACAACTATCTCAACTCTCTTTCCCAAACCTGTGAAAGACAAACTACCAAATTAATACATGTGTGTGCTTCTATGAAATACTGGCTTAAACGCAGAATATCAAAAAGTTGTTGGCACTCAATGAAGGAATCTCAACTGAACTTGAACTGTGGTTATGCAGCAAGGTGGAGGAATCCACTATGGGGGGAGGGGTGTGGGAGGGGTGGGGGGAATCCTCAGTGCCTATAAAACTGTATCACATAATACAATGTTAATAAGAATAAAAAAAAAGTTGTTGGCACTCAAGACTCTATGGATAATACCAAGGAGACACAAGTTTCTAATCTGTTTCCTGTTTGACTTTGGTGAACTCTTCCCTTTAATAAGCTTTCCAAAGCTACAACTCATTCATACATGATGGATATTTCTTTGAAGCATTCATGTTCTTGAGCCTTCTCACCTTAGGCTCACAAATTCTGCATCTTCCATTATATAGTTATAGGAAACGAATTAATCTGACAGATTAGCCTATGGGAAGATGGCATCTGAATAAAATGTTATGCCTATATAATAATAATTGGATTTCAAAGTGGATTAAGCTATAAACATGTATGCTGATGGACAATGGAAAGAATAGGTAGGGCACAATAATAATCAACTCCCACATCATAGAAGCAAAATCCAGCCTCTTGTCTATCTCTCTTTGCCTGCCCTTTATCAAAAGGAATGCACTGACTTATAGCTGTGATTTCACTGACCTTAACAGCTTCTAATCATTGTATTCAAGGAGTCATTTGCTTCTCCAATAGAAGAACATCACCAGCTGTTATTTTTCTGGAGTGATTTGAGTGGGGGAATTACTAAACTGGGTAGAATGTAATAACACATTTATGTAACCTCAGACCAATTGGAGTCATCATAGACTCCTTAAACAGCATGGCATCAATGACCAATTGAAGGATCATGTGCTTCAATGACCAATCAGGAACTTGAACACAAGCTGATCCTACTCCTCTCAGGCTCATTTTCAACCCGTAAGAACTTGCACTTGTAATTCCTCAGGGAACCTGCAACTTAAGCAATAGCTGTCCAGCTCCTTGCTCTGTGCTTTTCATTAAATACTTAGTTCTTCCACTACTCCAATGTCAGTGAGTGGCTTTCCGCATGTTGGGTGAGACTCAGTTCCTTGTTTGCGGGGATGGGCGTTCTACAGCAATGTCTCCAATCAGTTTGGGGTGTTGTTTGGTAATATTTAAGCTATAAACACCTATGTTGATGGAAGAATATCACAAATACAATGTGTATTTACATTGTGGTCATTGAGACCTAAGAAAAAAATGGAGAAATTGAAGATGAGGCAAAGGAACTTGGTGGTACCATACTGATAAGAGTGAAAATGTAGGAATAAAAATTCAGGGTCAGTTGTACAGAAAAAGTAAAGCAAGGAAAGCTTGGTTTCATGTTATGTACGCTCCAAAGGAATTAGGAAATGCCACAACTGCAATTGTCAGTTCTATGAAAGAGTCATCCAAGGTTCTTTGGAGAACCTCTCATTAGAATGCGCAGAGAATATGTTTCCACTTCAAAAACATTTACATATACTCTGAAGAATTCTATATACTCCTTAGACATTATTATTGGATTTCAGATTTTTTTTTTCAATATTAAAATGCCAGTATCTGGAAACACAACAGGAAAGAATAATAGTATCTGTTCATGTGCAACACAGTTTACCTTGCCTTAGCATAGTATTCTCTGGGAGTTTAAAATGGCAGATAATGCCACAATTTTAATTGTAAAATTATATTTTTGTATACATTCGATGATAATACATTCAATGATAATGTCCTGAAAACAGGCTGCATTTATATATGACAATTTTATTGCATATTAAATGAGAAAAAAAATCCCAATGCAATCATATGAGTACCCTGTTTCCTACCCATCAATCCACCCTTTAGCAACAGGAAGAATGGAGACTCTGTATCAAAATGGAAAAAAAATGTATGAAATAAACCAGTTTGATTACTGTGTATACCAAACTGTTCATTTCGGCTCTTTGTAAACACAATTTCATAACTTTTTCTGCAACAAACCAACCATTACTTCTCAGAAAAATGAATCTTAAAACTGAACATTGTCATTATAATGCAACTGAGAGTCTTGTCCACATTTAATTCCTTTCTTTTTTCAGATAAAGAGAATCATCACAGCCTCCATGATCATTCTTCACTGTACCTCTACTTGTCTTGGATTAGAGGTAATTACATAAAGTACACCCTAGATTACTAATATTTTCAGAACAAAAATTAGCATTAATGAAATCTTGGAACCATCTAAGACAAACCAGTTTCTCTTAGCTGTGTACTTTCAATATGTCTCACTTATTGAAGGTACCTGACTACTGAATATTACAGGTTACCTAGGAAACTTACAATGACTATACTTAAAAACAACGCAGAGCTCTCTAACTGAAGCAGAATGCCATTTTTAAAAATCTATTTTGGGGAAGGTAAAAGAAACAGTTAACAAGTAAAAATCAGCACTCAGCTAAGTTTATCTGGGTTTCTCTTCCTCATAATAATCCCTGCTTTCCTTGTACTTCTGCCCCTGAGTTGTTGTTACAAGAAAGAATTATTAAAGAATATGATAATGGGACAAGAGCAATATTTTCTATTATCAGCTCTGATCCAGTTCAGAGGACATGACTCTGTGTCTCCGGAGAGGTTGTGAGAATGAACACTAATGCCTTTTCAACACGAACTAATGAAGGGTGAATGTACACTTAATTTCCCTATTCAAATCCCAGTTCATTATGGCATTCCTGCTAAAACTGATTAGGATTTTGCCTAAAAATTACAAAAGTTTCAGATGATAAATTATACAATTGCCGGAATTGAAAAAAAATTATTGAAACATGCGAAATTGTCCTTTGATAATTATTTTCTTGAGGTGCTAAAATATACAATGTAACTTAAATAAATACAAGTGTAGTATAATATGCTAATTCTTTTACACCTTTCGTTCTTACCAAAGTGAGTTTTTTTTTTTTTTTGCCAAATTTGCCTGTCTAAAGCAATGAATTACAACGTGAATGAACTTCCTCTAGAGCCCATAAAATGAAGAAAGATAAAGTATATAGCAAATGGATGTTATAATTCCACAAGCCAGTACAAAGCAGTTTGGACAGTAATAGAGTCAAGGTCACCTTGGCTACTATCCAGTCCTGATACTGCCACTGACAGCCTCAGGGTTGGGATACTGTAAAGCACCCTTAAAGTTGTTGCAATGTGTACTGAAATCCAATCACCAATTCCACTATTACAACGATTCAAACTGCTATTATATTTCCATGATTTTCATGCTGCAATGTGTCCAGGCTCAGCAAACAAAAAAAAAAAGCTCTTGAGTACTGCTTCTGGGTGCTGATGGTGCTGCCACTGCTGCTAACTATGTAGAATTCCTTTGGTTTTCAATCTACATTTGGACTCTAGCCAGTTAAAAACAAATGTGAATCATTCCCTACATACAAATGAAAAAAAAGTTTTTATTTTTCTTTTCTTGTTTTTCTTGCCAATTTTTGTTTCATAATAGAAGTAAAAAATTCCACCAATATGGTCTACTAAACTAAAAATTAAAAAAAAACTACACTGTATGGTTCATATCTCAATCGCAATTATGCCATGTCCGAATTCTATGTGCACTTAACCATCTAGGGCTTAAGGTTTCTTATTTTATTAATAGAATTAGGATAATACTGGTGTAAAACATTTATTGCAATTATATGTTTGGCATGATATCTGTCAAACTTAAACCTGAGCATCCATTTTCAACAGTATGTAATCCTCAGAGTAGCCAGGGTAGCACTAGGAACAAGGTTCTGGCAAAAAAAAAATTTTTTTTAAAGAAAAGATTTGTTTATTTTAATTTGAAATTCAGAGTTTCAAAGAGAAACAGGGAAGGGGGAGAGATGGGAGAGAGACCTTTCATTTACGGGTTCACTTCCCAGCACCTGGAACTAGGCAGGTCAGAAGCCAGGATCTGGGGCCCAAGGACTTGATGCATTTCTCGCTTCTTTCCCAGGTCACTGGCAGGAAGATAGGTTGGAAATGGCGCAGCGAGGACTTTAACCCGTACCCATATGTGCTATGACGCGCTTCAGGCAGCAGCTTACCTGATAATTCTAAAGAATACCTTCTTCACTCTGGGGTCCCTGTTAAGAGGTTGTCAGCATCACTCTTGATTTCCCCTGTATGCCTTTGTAGTTTTGCTGTTGTCTAACGTTGATTCGAGTCTGTTGTCTATGAATTACCTGTTATGTTTCTGATAGGTTATGCTTTACGCCTTTAAATTTTTTAAAAAGGATTTATTTATTTTTATTGGAAAGGGAGATTTATCAAGAAAAGGAGAAACAGAGAGAAAAATCTTCCATCTGCTGTTTACTCCCCAAGTGGCCACAATGGCCAGAGCTGAGCCAATTTGAAGCCAAGAACAACTTCTGGGTTTCCCACATGCATGCAGGGTCCCAAGGCTTTGGGCCATCCTCCTGTGCTTTCCCAGGTCACAAGTAGGAAGCTGGCTAGGAAGTAGAGCAGCTGGGACATGAACTGGTACCCAGATGGGATCCCAGTACTTGAAGGCGGATGCTTAGACAATTGAACCATTGCACTGGACCCCATTTTTACATATTTTTAACTGTGTTTATATGTTTGGCCTGATATTCAGTTAATTTGTGAAATGATGGTTTAACAATATTTTATAATTGTTATTTTTAATATATTGTATTTCATATCATTGTTTCTCTGTCTATATTTAGGCATTTTATCCCCTTTTAGAGAAAGGCTATTTTGCTGAGAATAGTGACTTAAAAATCTTTTTCCTGTTTAGCTTATGTGGAAGTCAGTGCTTCTAGGACATATTACAGATTTTTTTTTAACTAATTAACTGTGGAAGCCACCTGACATCCATTTGGATCTCAGTTTCTTCATATGTAAAACAATGATACTGATTTATTGATGCTATCAGCCTTTGAAATTTGCCAAAAGCAATACATTGGTAATCTTAGCATGATACATATTGATAAATAGCAATATACTTGTATTTATTTCTAAAAAAAAATGCTAGCAAGTGAGAACAGTAGTTTTAAAACTCTGAAAAATAAATTAATCAATTAAAATGCTTGGTAAAACACAGAATTTTGTTTCCACACCAGAATTCTCTTCTTAAAAGTATGGGAGAAAAACCATGACATTAGATTTCTTATTAGTGACTCTTTTGCCCACCCAGACCTATAGAGTGTATCTGCACAAATAAACATCAGAGAAAACACGGATTTATCTCAAATCCAAGACTGACATTTCACATATAAAAAGCACAGTGAACCATTTACTATCTTTCTCTGAAAATCCTGCTCTCATGTCTGTGTGCACAAACTGAATTAATTTAAGCCTTATAAGGTGTTGCATATATCAAGACACCATAGTTTCCTATAAATATATCCAATTTGTATGTATCAGTGAAAATAAAATACAGCAGTCAATGTTGTAGTACTGCCAGTTAAGCTGCCACTTAGAACGCTGACTTTTCATCCGACTCCTTGATAATGTGCCCAGCATAGCGGGGGAGGATGCCAGTCACTCAGGGCCCAAGTGGGAAACTCAGAGCTCCAGGCTCCTAGCCATTTGATGAGTGAACCAGCAGACAGAAGATCTCTCTCTCCCTGTGTGCGTGTGCACTCTTCTGCGCACGGGCGCGTGTGTGACCTTCCTTTCAAAAAAATACATCTTTCATATAAAATAAAGAAAACCTGCTATTGCTTGTGTAGCTTCTTCCACCTCAAAACCAGAATGTGCACATCTGCTTCCTTAGCAGCCACAAGACTCCACACTCTCCAGTCATTCTTGGTCTCTCTATCCTCTGTCTGGTATAATTGTTTCATACACGGTTTTTATGTTTTCAATCTCTTTTTGGCCTATAAATCCTATATTTTTCTATCAAACATGTTCCAGAATTATAACTAAGATCTTAGATGAGCAACAATCCCACCTGTAGGCACACATCTAATACCGCTGAAAACATATTTTCACATAAAACTTGTATGCTAATGTTGCATGAAGCATTATGCATTATATCTAAAGAATGGAAACAAATTCAATATTCATTTACTGATCAGTAAGTAAATCAATGCGATTTTTTCCATGCAATGAGATATAATTTGGCCACAGATTCAAAGAAATAATGCACACAGACCACAATGTGGATGACACCTGAAAATATTCTGTTAAGTGAAAGAAGCCACACACAAAAGGGCATGTATTATATAATTCTAATTACACCAATTTTTCTAAGTAGGCAAACCCAAACATATAGGAATTTTCTAGTTGCCAGGGCTGGAAGAAGGATGGAATAAGGAGTGACTGGTGGAATATGGATTTCCTTTCAGTTGAGGTGAGACACTCTGTAATTAGACTGGTGATGCATATACAACCCTGAAAATGCATAAAAAACAAGTAACTGTATACTTTACCAAAACATGTATTGTTTGAAAGTATCTAATGGCTCTTCAATGTCCATAAACTCTAAGGTTCTTGACCTAATACACGAGGCTCATTCTTCTACAGCCTTTATTCACGTGCCCCACACTCCGCATAAGTGAAACTTGGTATTTTCAGGTCGTGGCTTAATGCATTTTTCACATATCTTTGTTTCAGGTGTGATAACCATAATCTGTCACCTGAAATCAGAACTCTATAACTAAAAGTTGCATAGGTAAAAGAACAAACTATTTTCAAAAATGCATTGTGCCTCACATTACATATGCAGAACTCTGCACTTGAAATATGAGCATGCTGAGATCCTTAAAATAAGGGAAGATTATACCTTTTCTAAAAACAACAGAAGTGCTACTGCTGAATCCATACATACATAAGCAAACACCGATGCATTCAGCATACACAAACTCTTATAAATAAATATCCACATATTACTATGGTCTTAATGTTTTGTCTTCTCCTCAAAATCATTATGATTAAACCATACATCCCAAAGTTATGGCATTTAGAAGAGAGCACTTTGGAAGGTGATTGGAGATTAGAAAGATCTACTGAACATTTTGATAATATTTAGTGTATTTCTTGAGAACGGATGTTAAGTGTTCGCACCATTTTTTTCTAACGCACATGCCAATTAACTACATTTTAATTCTCTAAAAATACCATGTTTTAATTAAACATAAAGGAAGGAGCACTGACAGGTTAAGCTGCTGCTTGTAACATTTATATCCTTTGTATTTCTTTATTGAGCCCCTGCAACTCTGCTAATAATCTAGCTTCCTATGAGTATGTCCTGGACACAGCAGATAATGGCTGCAGAATTTGGGCCCCTGCCACCTGCAGGGGGAGCAAGATGGAATTCTAGGCTTCTGGTTGAAACCTAGCCCAGTGTTGGCTGTTCGCAGTATCTGGAGACTGAACCAATGGTTCTTTCCCCTTCCCACTCTTTTCCTTTCTATCATTCTCTCCCTCTCTCCCTTTCTCTCTTCTCCCTCCCTTTCAAGTAGACCTAAATAAACAAATAACATTTTTGTAAAATATATTTTAAGAGGCTACTTGAAGAGCACACCTGGGATTCTATTGCGTGAAGATACAACAAAATTCAACTGATCATGAACCAGGAAGTAGTTCTCTATCTGCTAGGGCTTTGATCTTGGACTTCTGAGCCTTGGGGACTGTGAGACATAAATTTCTATTGTTAAGCTGCTAAGATTATAATACATGCCAAAAGCAGTAATACATATTCATTAGAATAAAAGTGAGTGAACAGAATCCTATACAGTCTTACAACTATACTGTTTCCCCATTCTGTCATCAGCACAGCAATTTAAAGCAGCCAATGGCTGGTGAGCATTTTGGCCTGGTTAACGCCAAATCTATGTTAATTTTACTAGTATGCCAGCAGAATTGCCTATTCTTTTCTTTGCTTTTCTGCTTATAAAGATAAATGGGGAAGGTGGGGAAATTCCAACCTGGACATGCCACCTGAATCCCCAGGTGGGGGAAGCTGCAGATTGACCTGGGAAGGAGGTCTGGGGACGTACTAGAACGGGAGTGGCTAAGGGCATGTTTGGGAAGAGATGACTTCTGGGGTCTTCCAAGAACATGGTCACTGTACTCTCAGGTGGGAGAAAAAGCTGAGATGGAGTGGTATAGAAGGGGGAAACCAGAGGGCATGTCTGGGTCAGACCAAGGCACCTACCCATGTGGGAGACTTGGACGGAGCTAAATGGCATCACCTGCCATCTGCTGGCACTTGCAAAAGTTGGAACTGGGGGACATACCTTGCTGGGCTGGGCCATAGTACCCATCCATGAGTGCTGGAGCAGGGAGTAGCCCATGTCAAGCCCACACAGGGGTCTGTAAAGCATCACCAAATGATCATGCCCTATCTCTGGTTGTTGATGTGTTTTGCCAGAAAGGGCAACCTTCTCCCTCTCCTCTCCTGTGGACACAAGAGGGAAGCTCTGTACCTAAGCCTCCTCAACCTAATTAGAGGCCCACATGGGTGTTTAGCCCTCTCATCTATGTAAACAATATTAAAAGGAAACTAAAAAATTAAAAAAACTAAAGAGAAGTAAAACCTAAGGAGCACAAGTCCTGTGTTTATGCACAGACATCTTTAAGCTTTACATCCGTATGTCCTCAGCGCAAGAACTGCTTTCTCAGACACTTTGGTCTCCTTTGTCTCCAGAAGTAGGCTGTTGAGCACTGAGTGTTGGAATGCATTTTTGCTAACTTCCTAATATTTATCTTTATCTGATTATTAAGGTAATTTGAAAATCTGCTTAAAATTTCATTTATTTTCTCTTACTACCCTATCACACCTCATGAAGTAAACAGCAGATCACAATCGAGGATATGCAATTAAAAGAAGAATTTGACAAAAAGTCAAAAACCAGTGTAGAAATGGGTTCTCAGGCTCAATTAATCTCATTGAATACAGATTAATGAGTTTCAGTTAATAGAGATTGGGTACTTCTCATTCCATGATTCACAGTCATTGCTTTTAAAAGTTTGTGCTTGAAATAGATAGATATTCAGCAAAAATCAGAACTGCAAATAATGAATAAATAAAGGAAGGAATTTTAAAAATGACAATTTCCTCTTTCCTTTTTTGTTTTCTACATAAATAATTATTTTAGGATATTGACTTGTGTATAACAAACGCATATAAGAGCTTAGTACGAACATGAGAAATGGATGGGCACAGAGAGTTAAAAATCATGAGGAAATAGGTTCCATGATATCCGCTGTATAAAATGATGCCTATAACTAATAATGTATATTTTAAAGTTGCTGAGAAGTTTTTTTGTTATGATCACAAGTATGAATATACATTATTACAATAATTGAATAACTCCTTTATATATTTAAGCATATAGTATAAATATATATGTGTGTATATATATATATATAAATCAAAGCCTAATATTATACCCCAAAATTTTCTTAGATCCTTATTTCTCAATTAAATAACCAATTAGAAATGATAACAGGTATGAATCATGCTACATGGGGTTCACCTAGTATCTCTGGGTCCTCACATCTTCTACTGTTCGGCATCTTACACTTAGTCATGCCCTGACATGCAGCAATCGGAATAGGCTCTCTCATCTGTTCTGCAAGATTTCCAAGTCGACCTGTCAAGGCTCATCACCTTGTCACAGCTTACACAGACAAGACACTTTAAAAAGAATGGAAACTTTATCACAATCACCATTCTCTCGGGTATTTTTCCCCCTCAGAGTAGCAAATGATACATTCTTGTACTATTAGGAATCCTCACTATTTTGGGAGATACTCAGTGTTTGCTTAGGGCAAGTACAACCATCAGGATGGATATAAAAGAACATCAGTTGTTTCACTGATTTGTATTAGAGCATTGGTTATGGGATTTTTTTACTCCCATATGACTACAAGGGCACAGACTGGGCTAGGCCAAAGCCAGAGCTCAGAACTCCATCTGGGTCTCTAGCATGGAAGAAGCACTCAGGCTATCCTGTGCTGCCTTCGTAGGCACACAGGCAGGAAGCTGCCAGGATTCCAGCAGAACAAAGATATGGTGTACCAGCATCAGAGGGGGCAACTTAACCTGATGAGCAACAACATCATGGCCCACTTACAGCATTTAAGTGCTAATTTCATAGAACTGTCCAATGCCGTGTCAAGAGAAAGCAAAGAAGGACAAATTAGGCATTATGAAAGCCTATAAACTCACGAGCATCAAGCTTAACTTATTATTAAAACTGTGAATTGCAAATGTAGTGTAATTACCACCTGTATAATTGATTGAACAATTTCAGGATGTAACGCAGCTTACTATTTTGTAATTGTGATACCCCCACCTCACAATTATACGCTTACTGAAGCCAAAGACAACTTACACCAATCATTAAGTGGTCTGGCTTTTGGTACATCCCTGATCCCCCTCCAAAATGACACATCTAAATTAACAAAATGACTGAGATCTGGCCGGGTTAAATTTTAAAAATTAACAGATGCAGAGATTGAAGCTTAAACCCTAAAGTTTCTTTCAGTTTTACTCAGCCATTTTTGGTGTAGAGCTTATTTGTATAATAATATGACGACTGTTTAAAAAAAAAATGCCTGCTTGCAGTTGTGAATAAAGAATACTTCACATTGGCTTATATATATATATATTATAATATATACATATATATTATATTATTTCTACTGGAAAGACAGATACACAGAGAGGAGGAGAGACAGAGAGGAAGATCTTCCCTCTGATGGTTCACTCCCAAGTGGCCGCAATGGCTGGAACTGAGCCAATATGAAGCCAGGAGCCAGGAACTTCTTCCTGGATGGCAAGCCAGAGCTGCCGGGATTAGAACAGCACCCACAGGGGATGCCAGCGCGTGCAAGGTGAGGACTTCAGCCACTATGCTATCGCACTGGGCCCCATGTTGGCTTTTTAAAATTAATTGCTTAAGGACTCAGTGGGGTGGCTGGCCTACTGACTGAAGTCCTCGCATTGTACATGCCAGGATCCCATAGGGATGCTGGTTCTAGTCCTGGGGACCCTGCTTTCCATCCAGCTCCCTGCTTGTGGCCTGGGAAAGCAGTAGAGAATGGCCCAAACCTTTGAGATCCCGCACCTGTGTGGGAGACCAGAAGATGCTCTTGGCACCTGGCTTTGGATCAGCTAAGCTCTGGTTGTTGCAGCCACTTGGGGAAATCTTCCTCTCTGTCTCTCCTCCTCTTTGTATATCTGACTTTCCAATAAAAATAAAACAAATGTTAAAAAAATTAATTGCTTATATTGACACAAGCAGAGGTTGAGCTAATATTTGTAGAGATATTTTGGCCCCGGTTTTTCCACTAACTTATAACTGCTGATCAGATGAAACTGAATGTTTTGGTAATTGTGGATTTTTTTTTCTTGGAAATATTAAAATTGTTTTAGAGTAGTGTTACCAAGCTAGAAGTTTAATATCACCATCAAATGGTGTAATGTCACATTTTAAAAATAAATTACAGATTCTAATAATTAAGAAAATGAATTTTAAATAGCATACACTTCAACAAATATACTTTTCCATGAGTAACACGGAAATGCCCATTATAGATAAGGGAAATGATTACAGAATATGAAGTAGCAAATATGCGCTATTCAGCACATTAAGCATAAATGAACTCATGGAGTCAACAACAGTTCTAGAGGATCACATGTCTAAACACCTGGCAAAAACCAGCTAGACTGTTCTACAACATGCAACGTAAAAAAGTCTTCCTTTAAACTTCTTACATAATTGTTATAATGATGAGATCTAGATTACCAGGAAGTGAGAAAGAATATTAAAACTTTGAGGTACTGATCATCCATTGGTGGTGCAGACTTCCCTAGAGAACCAAACCGAACTGAGTCAGAGAATTCCAGCTCTGCTTTCAGACTTACTGAAGCAAAACATGCATTTTAACAATATTACCAATTCTGTGCATGCAAACGTAAGATCCAAGTTTATGTAATAGTCAAAATTCACGGATATCAAAATCACATGATATGAAATTCTGGAGAATATATGAGACTTATTTACACAGTTGCATAATGTCATCACTTCTATCCTCATCAAACATTTCCCTACACAGTATTTACATTTTTGCTAACACTGTAGGACATCTAGATCTACTCCCTTGGGTGACAGGAGATACCTTCAGATACTTGCTTTAATGTCTAAACAAAGAGGTCACGCCAACCATGAGAAATAGGAATGATAAAATAATCTGGCAGAAATTACCAAAAATTATTTTGATAGATTATTAACAGACATGCTTCATGACAATAATTTCAAATTATCTGAAAACAAAGGCATCAGAGTAGAAAAACATTAAGATTGATATTTTATATTTCTGAGCATTCACAGTCAACACTGTTGGATTCTTAGATCAAACCGACCTGGAATTTCAAGTAGAAAATAATTCATGTTCCTTGTCTTATCTGTTTTTTACTGCCACAAAAGCAAATGCCTCCAAGTGTAATTTTAACAGAACAGGAGGATGCCTTGAAATGCAAAAGATTACAAATGAAATCAGCTCACTATATCAGCTCAGATGACCCCTCAGGTTGAAGAATTAGAGTTGAGAATAGAGATAGCAAATACAGTCTCAGAATGTTCAAAACAAGAACGGAAGCATGTAAAAACTAAACACTTTAAGCGAAGGATGACCTACTTGAGATAATCATTTACCTCTCTAATCTTTAAGCACCTGAATGAAAAAGTTTAGATTTGTAGTCCCTAGACATTGCTAAATCTGATTAAATGTGGAAAACGGAACATTCACCTGCAATAACATCCTTGATTAATTTTAACTGTGAAGAGAAAAACGACATCATTCTCTGGCCCAGGCAATTGTCTCTGACAGGATTTTGAATCCTTCTCTTTATTTTATAATCTGTTAATACATTATTGATGTGCCTTCCAGTTGTGCTGAAACGCAAGGAAAATTTTTAAAAATGGCTATTTGAACAGGTGATAGGCCTCTATTTTATTATGGTAATATGTAAAAAGAAGAAATCACAGAGCACCAAAAACATCGAGAAGAGATAAATGTACGGATGCCAAGTTCTCCAGTGGAATTCCAGATAAATACTTCCAATGTATATTTTCTGTGCTTGAAACAGGTTTAATAGAGTGAGAGAGAGTTGGATGCAAACACAGAAAACCACCATCCAGCAGTGGCAGATAAATCAACTCCCACAACATGAGCTGTTGTGCAACAGAAACCAGAGAACAAACTCCACTCTCCTAGCACTTAGCACAGAGGGAACTCTTCTGACAAACTTCTGGATTTGTTTAATGCTTCATACCTCAGACATAATTAATTCTCAATAAATACATATATATATATATATTGCCCATTATATTATTATATTTATTTAAAAATTGCAACTTTTCCATTTTTAAGACAGATAGGTTATAGATATTTTTTCCTCTTTTAATCTCCCACACCAGGCCAAATGCACACTACCAAAGAAAAGGGTGTTAAATACAGCCATAAGCAACCACTTAAAAACTCAGGAAAAGATTTCAGTTTCTTAGTGGACAAAGTGCTGAACTCCATTAGTGCCATAGGCTGATTAAATCACCCACATTACATTTCTGCCATGTTTCAGCCATCAATAAATATTTTTTGAAATATATTCAGAAAAATATCCTGTAATTCCTAAGGTAGTCACTATAAAATATATATTTAATCAGCTATTTCTTTTCTTACTCATTGACAAGGTCATATCTTTGAAGGTCAAATTAAGAAATATGATTGCTGTTTCTTAGTACAATAAAATCAATACATGGAGAATGAGTTCATCTATTCATCTACCAGCCCCCACTATTTTCTCTAATGATGTATATTCTACAGTGATTGATTTCTTTATTCTAGATCTCGTTTTTGGTTACTTGTGTAAAAGCATAGCTGGACTAGAAAAACAAAGTTCCATTAAACTGAAGGATTTCAATTGTCTCATTTTATGTACTAACAATTCTGCAGGAGTCAGAACTATCAAGAGCCGGTCAGGCAATGAAGTGAGTAAGCTTCAGAAAAGGGAACTACTAATCGTGGCAGTGTCGTGTTACAGATACTGTTTCTATCATCCTGTGGCAGCTTCGAGGTTCTATAGAAGTTTAATGGGGACAATAAATCAGTAAATCTCTATTAATTCCAAATTCAATCTTCATTATCCATGGCTGGATTTGCACGAGATGCTGTGCTAATCTATGGGGAATCTGGTTATTGTGTATCAAGCTAGGTTAATATAATTATCTCAAACTGGATGAGAAGTGCATTAAGTTATGTTAATCTACTTCTCTCAAATCAGATGAGAAATATGCTTCCTAAAAACAGTACTCCTTTGGGAAAATGTGCCAATATCCTAGTAAGAGATGATTTGGAATCATATGCATTGAAGTGCCAATCTCATGCTCTGAGTACAACTCCTCCTAGTCTTCATGCTTCTGAATTGACACAATTATACACAGACAGCATCTACAACGTGTAATTGACAAAAATACCAACTAATTCCAGCAACATGTTAGGGAGGAACAACATGTTAGTTGTAGAGCTACTTCTACTGGCTTGCATAAAAATAATCTTCATGCATTAAAATATGATTCAGGATTAGTGATAACTTTTTAATATATGTTGTTCATATTTACTATTCCAGAACTAGTGATTTCAATAATCTCCATTTTCATCAAAGGAAGTAAAAACAAATTCATGGTTCCCTAGACTGATGTTTAGTGAAGCGCATGATGATGGAGAAAGACAACATAAGTTATAGGACATTTTCAATATTAACCTGGATTCAGAGCATTTATCATATAAAATGTATTCTAACAATACTTCTCCAATTGTATGATAATCTTAATCTTGATGATGTACTTCAAGTCATAAGTATGTATGATATTAGAGGTGTCAATGAACATTTGGGAGTTGAGTGTAAGATGAGATAGGAGGTGAGAGTAAATGTAGACAATGGAGACAGTAAATGTAGACACTGGCAAATCTCTCAGATAAATTTTTTTTATATAATGGAAATTCATACTCTTCCCTTGCTAGAAAATGAAAATACAGCAAAGAACTTGTCTTATCAGTTTTGCATGGACCTTGTCAAAGTCCCTAAACTTCTGGAAATCCTGTGGTGTGGTAAAGGCTTATAGGAAACACGGACAGGTGCATTCATGCTTGACTTTTCCATATGCTTGTCACTCCATGGAACAAAAGTGAGTGATGAGGCTTATTTTTAACTACCATATACTGGAGAGTTTTCTACATTTTTCTAGCACAGTAGTGAAAATAAATGTCATTGGGACTGGACGCAGCAAGCTGGGGTAGACTCCCAACACCATCTGGTGCTCTGGAGGACCAGGGTAGATGTGGGATACACTAGGCTAGGTCTCAGCCCCTACCAAGCATTGTGTCAGTTCTGTGTGGGTATGGACGAGCCTTGGCTGGGCTGAAACATCCAAAAGTAAGAGCCAGATTGGGTTGAACGCCAGTCAGGAAGGCTACTGTTCTTACTAGGACAGGAGGCAAACTGAGTGGGGCTGGCTCATGGACCCACTGGTATGCACGAAATCAGGCACTGGGAGAGGTTCTGATGGAGGAGCCTGGGCAACTCCTCTGGGAGGACACAGACCGTGCAGGTAAATGCAAGAAGCATGATAGGAAATAGCCCAGAAGAGGCCATGGAAAGTGTCCCACTTGCATACATTTGGCACGGGTCAGGGCCAGACCAGGCTGAACCAATTCACATCACCCAAGGGCGAATCTGAGCACTGGAACAGAGTGTGGGTCAAGCCCAGTTCGGTCGTGACAAAAACCAGTGCACAATACGGAATGCCAAGGTGAGATGACCTGTACTGGATGTGACCACAGTGCCCAACAGCACACGCAAGAACCAGGAAAGGAGGGGCGGAGATGGTAGGGGGAATGTGGAGGGCTACCCTGCTGGACAGCTGCTCCCACTGGAGAGTGTGGGTTGGGATGGGGCAGACGAGACCAGGCAGGGCTACAACACCAATGGGCCTCATGTGAACTAGATCAGGGAAAAACCAGGCTAGATTGATTGACCCTACTGGTGCAAGCAGAAATTGGAGTGGGTAAGGGTTGGTTGGGCTTAGTCACAGCATTGTCAGCTGGAAGAAGCTGGCACTAGAGGCTAAATCTGTCAAGTTGAATCTCAGAATCACCTGGAGAGTGCATAATCCGGGAGTGGGAGTGGCCTAGAAGGGAAATAGTGGGCTCCTCTGTCTTGGGTTACCACTCCCACGAAGGGTATGAAAACTAGGACAGGGGCTGGGGTGGCTAGACAGAAAGGCACCCAACAGCATCCATGAGGGCTGGATAGTTGAGCTGGTTAGGTTGAACTAGGCTTCAATACCCATTGACATGTATGAGAGCTGAATGGGATGTGGGACAGACTGGATTAGTCTGCTGCACATACTGGCAAACCAGGGTAGAAGGCAGGCCTGATGGGGGTTATTGTGGGTCTCTCCAATCTAGCTGCAGCTCCCACTGGTTTATGCGAGGGCCAAGTGTGTGCTGGGTAGAACCAGGCTGGACTGCAACACCCATCGGTTCATGTGGAAGTCAGGGCTGGAAGCAGAGCCGGCCCAGCAGTTGCTACCACCAGCTGATTGGGGCGAAGGACTGTGCTGGGCCCTGTACTTGCAAGTACACACAAGAATCTGGTCTGGGATCACCTCAGACAAAATGTCTTTGGGGATCCCCCCAATCGAACTGCCAGACTCAGAACCCTAACCATGAAAAGACAAATCAGTCAAGACCACCCCAGCCATATGTTGACAGTGAAAAACTGGGCAAATGGAGACTCTACGATGGACTAATTTCAATCAGTGGGTTCTTCAGCGACTTATCAAGCTTGGAATGGCATGATTGACAGCAATTCAGAACTGTAGAACTATCAAAATCACTTGAGCAAGACCCTCGTATGCAGGCAGGTAGCTAGCATGGTGCGGGGGATGCTGCTGACTGCTTTCTGCAGTTTTATCCATGTTGCAGCCCTGCCATCACTGCCAAACCCCTCAGCAGCTAAAAATGACCAATGCTGTCGATGGCTTTGTCTATAGGATAGCTGTTACAGTAAAATTGTCATGGCTGACACACCTACTAATTTCACGGAACTGATATCACAAGATTTCCATGATTTCTGGAAGACGGCAGTATGCAGGCCCCAAACCAAACTCCAGCATTTCAGCGTTCAGTGAAGCCTTGTCCTTGTGCTTCCAGTTCATTTAAAGGAATGGACTGAATGTTCCTAGAGTAAAGCTCTCTTCTAAGGATGCCTGCCTTCCGTTCTGAGTGTGTAAATAAATCTTTTAATGTAAATAGATATCCACACTCTACTGAGCTTTACTTACATCTAATCATTAGTTTCTTTGCCTTGGAGACAAGAACCTGGACCCAGCCACCCCTTGATAGTCAAGATGCTTCTTGGGACTTCAGCATCCCATATCAAAGTGTCGAAGCTTATGATCTGACACTGCTCCTGACTTTAGGTTCCTGCTAACATACTCCCATTGGAGGCAGCAGGTGACAGCTGTGGTAGTTGGGTCTCTGATGAGTAGGGTCTCTACATGGTCATAGTTACAAGGGAATTCACCAGGTAAGCTATCAGTAGAGCTCATACCAGCAGAGTCTATTGGTTCAAATCTTTACAAATTTGTGTTTTCTCTCGACCAAACACTTAGTTTCTCCATGTAGAGTAGAGGGAAGACTTTTGTTTCCCAAGCAAGTCAATACTTTTCCCTTTTGAATATTCTAATTTTGAGGCTCATGTTGCAACTATGACACTTATTTCCAAATAAGTGTGTATTTCAGTAGCATATATCTAGGCACTAACCATGCATTTCCTTGAGTCCAACTTACCAATATTTAGTAAATATTTGGTACCAATGTCATGTAGCAAATATACAAAGAACACTTCCAGGTTTTTTTTTTTTTTTTGAAGAATTCACATTGCAATCGAATAGGAAGACAGACATATAGTGGAATTTAATGAGATTTGCTCTACATGAGAAAAGTCATCGTAAATATTTAAGGTAACAGGTAGGTGAAGGGGACAGGGACAATACATGGAGATCTAGGAAGGTCATCAAAACAAAAGAGCATCCACTTCTACATTTTAGGAGTCAAGAATTACAAAAGAACTCCTACTTCAAGTCACCTGAATACTTAACAAATGAATAAATACAAAAGTAAACCAATTTGATTAGGAGGCTGACTAAAATGTTTGATTCCATATTTGGAAATGTTCATTTCATCTCGACTCCATTCACTGACTTTCAAAATTTTCTTGGAAATATTAGGATTGAGTCAAGATCCAAAATATTTATCGGATCCAAAATATTAAGTGTTTTTAGAGAAGCCAATTCTAAGTGTATGTAATTTCTAGTTCCCTAAGAGTCTGATTATAAAAGAGTCTTTGTTATTGCATTATTACAGATCATTACTGTATTTCAAGGTATTCAAAAATAATACCTTTAGTTTAAAGTGGCTCTTCAAAGTGCATGCTGCTATTAAAGGCAACTACTACTGATTATGAACATGAATCTCACAACGCATGCTCTTAGAAAAATAACTAAATGTTTAAAAAAATCTGAGTTTGTAAAAATATCATAAGGCAAGCCAAAAGAAGCAATGTGACCCCAGGTGACAAACTTCAAACAGAAAACAGAGAAAGAGTGCAATATTTAACATAAAGCCAGCAAATGTAACGAAGTTGGAAAATACAGATAAGTATAACTCTTTATATTCATTCAGGTTCCCACCTCAAGGAGAATTAGTGCAAATACAAATTACACTGCTGTCTCCAGTGTTGCCCAGGGAATTCAAAAAGGCATCTTAAGTGTAAAGTAGAAACAGACTCTGTCTTACGAAGACGTTAAGGAATCATTTTTCACATAAAATAAGGCAGATTTGACTGTGAAGAGCCTAGCTTTAACTGAGATCAATGTTGAAGTGATTTTAAAAATACTAAAGCAAGTCTCAGGAAGCAAATTAGAATGCTGAAGACAGAAGATTGGTGATGTGAGAGAGTGCTGAGACACACAGGCAGGAGCTGTTGAAAACCCAATACTGTAGACACGTCTCCACCTCCCTTCTAGACTCCACATACAGAATTATAACATCAAAAAGACTTCAGCTGTAAAATGTTGTTTCTTCATTGTATATATTATATGGATAAGTGATTTTATCTACCTGTCCGGCTACAGAAACACTGATTCGGAGTCTATTAGCATAAAGGTCATTGTATTTTGCAGCTATCCACGCATGCAATCAGCTGCACCCCAGCAGCTCTGGACCCTGATCACCTCACAGGCAAGCAGACAACTCTATTTAAAGGTCAACCAACTTTCACTGTCACATAAAGGGAGGATTACAGTGATGTGAGTCTGCTTGATGACACCTAAGCATCACTGGAAACGGTATGATAACTCAAGGTCAAGAGTTTAATTAACTATTGCATTGCATACTTATTGTTTGATCACATTTCTTGAGAAATGTATGAAGAAATGAAGATAATTTCTCTAGAACCATTTTAAAGAAGAACTAGTTAACAGCTTCTACATGGCTTAGAGAACAAAGGAAGGCCAAAAGAGTGAAGCAGAATTTGACTCTAAATTAGACCTTTCCAATAATGAAGGATATTGAGATGAAAAGCATTTGGCTTCTGAAAGTCAAGTCCTGACATTATCATTTAAAAACATTTCCTATTAGGATCCATAAAATGCTTAATAAACTCAGCTATCTAATTTGAATATACTCTCTCATTTGGTATTCTATGATCAATACATGACAGTTCCTTGATGGTAAACAAGCTTGACAATGAAATACATTCTCTGAAGCTATTTTCAAATATACTGATTTGACAAATTATCTGAATACAAAAACATCACTCTTCATGCTGCACAAATAATAACATTAAATATACTTATTGCCTTTCCTGAAACATGGCTTGAAACTCTTGTGTGTATTTCTTGGATGATCTCAAACCTTTTGACTGTCATTTGAACCAATAATTTTGAAACTTCTGTAATGTTTCCTTACAGAATACTGTAGTTTTTAACACAACTAAACCCCTCCTATCTGAGCAGCCATATTGACTACAGCCTCATGTAAGACAACACTAGTCAGTGATGGTTCATTGATTAGCCATCAGTTTTGAATACTTTAGTTTCAGGAGCTGTGTTTGTTCTCAAAATGGAGCTTGATTATCAAATTCAAATCAATCATCACTAAAACGCAGCCACTTCAATCATCAAATAATGAATATGTTGACACTTTCTCACAAAAGCTACAAGAAACACAATACACTTTTAAAAACTAGAATCTTATGCTATTCAGCAAAGAATGTGTGATGAGAATTCTTATACCTCTTAACAGAATGCCCTTGAATGAGCAGACATTGATTAAATTTCAGGTGAATTTACAAAACAGTTACAGAAAACACACGTGTGAATCTGGTATTTTTGCTCTTTGCATGGGTCATGATACTGTTGCATAGGCAATACTAGGGATTCTAATTTTTTGTTGTGTACGCATACTTAGAAATTTCATTGGGAGTCTACCTTCATTCCTTAGTAGTAATGTATTCTGTTGATTTTCTTTGATTCCTGGTACTCTGATCTCAATAATATGCTTCATTTGTGGGGTTACACTTGTGTATTTATTCACAAGATAAAACGTTGGATATTTTAAAATAATTTATCTTAATAATTTGTAGTTACTATTCAAACATTTAGTGCATACTCTCACAGATAACTCACAGATTTTCTAATACAGATGCATTTTAGATTTAATAATAAATACACTCTACATTTATGCGAATTAACATTTCACTGTATGATATACCAGCATATCATAATTCCTTAAGTTAAGACTGATATATACATAGGAAACAGTCCAGAACAGGCCATGGAAAGTTACCCACTGGCATACATTTGGCATGGATCGGGGGCAGACCAGGCTGAACCAGTTCACATCACCCAAGGGCAAATCTGAGTACTGGAACAGAGTGTGGGTCAAGCCCAGTTCGGTCGTGACAAAAACCAGTGCACAATACGGAATGCCAAGGTGAGATGACCTGTACTGGATGTGACCACAGTGCCCAAATAGCACACGCAAGAACCAGGAAAGGAAGGGGGGAGCTGGCAGGGGCAATATGGGGGGGGGATTCCCTTGCTGGACAGCTGCTCCCACTGGAGAGCCTGAGCTGGGATGGGGCAGACGAGACCAGGCAGGGCTACAACACCAATGGGCCTCATGTGAACTAGATCAGGGAAAAACCAGGCTAGGTTGATTGACCCTACTGGTGCAAGCAGAAATTGGAGTGGGTGAAGGGTGGTTGGGCTTAGTCACAGCATTGTCAGCTGGAAGAAGCTGGCACTGGAGGCTAAATCTGTCAAGTTGAATCCCAGAATCACCTGGAGAGTGCATAATCCGGGAGTGGGAGTGGCCTAGAAGGGAAATAGTGGGCTCCTCTGTCTTGGGTTACCACTCCCATGAAGGGTATGAAAACTAGGACAGGGGCTGGGGTGGCTAGACAGAAAGCATCCATGAGGGCTGGATAGTTGAGCTGGTTAGGTTGAACTAGGCTTTAATACCCATTGACATGTATGAGAGCTGAATGAGATGTGGGACAGACTGGATTAGTCTGCTGCACACACTGGCAAATCAGGGTAGGGGGTGGGCGTGGTGGGGGTTATTGTGGTTTATGTGAGGGCCAAGTGTGTGCTGGGCAGAACCAGGCTGGACTGCAACACCCATCGGTTCATGTGGAAGTCAGGGCTGGAAGCAGAGCCGGCCCAGCAGTTGCTGCCACCAGCTGATTGGGGCGATGGACTGTGCTGGGCCCTGTACTTGCTAGTACTTACAAGAATCTGGTCTAGGAACACCTCACACAAAGTGTCTTTGGGGATCCCCCCAATCAAATTGCCAGACTCAGAACCCTAACCATGAAAAGACAGAGGACAGAACAAGTCAATCAACCACCTCAGCTATATGTTGACAGTGAAAAACTGGGCAAATGGAGACTCTAAGATGGACTATTTCAATCAGTGGATTCTTCAACGACCTTATCATGCTTAGAGTGGCGTGACTGACAGCAATTCATATCTGTTGAACTATCAAAACCATTTGAGCAAGACCCTCGTATGCATGCCCCACATCAGGGACCTGGGGTGGGTGGAGACTGGGTGAGGCTTCTCCCTTAATATCCCTGTTTATCTCAGATATATGAAGGAAACAATATGGAACTAATAGTCTTACCCATTTTTCTGTAGCCCTTGAACCTTTTTACCCTAATTAACTGTGTAATGATTGTGAAAAATATAATTTAAAAAATGGAAAAAAAAAGAGTGATATATACAAATTTGCATTCCATTTTATGGCATATCCCATGTATTTCAAGTCAAAATATTTTCAAACATTTTTAGTTTATGTAAACCCCTTATAATTCTCTACCTTTGAACTTTCTACTTTCATTTTCTAATTTATATAAGCAAAACAGATTTCATGCATTTCATATGTGTGAATTAAAGACCATAATAACACTTCCCACACTCCCCTCTCTCCTGCCCCTGTAACTCCTCTCCCTTCTCCATTTCTCATAATTTCCTGTGATTTTTACAATGATATAATCTCAGTTTTTAAAAATAATCACAAGCTTAATCCTTCATGAAAAAACAAAAGAACTCAACAAATAGTAAGTACAAAAACTACTGGTAGTAAGAAATCGTTGAACTCACTAGGATAATAAGATACTGGACTTTATGCTGGGTAAATACTTCCAATGAAAGAACCTCAACTGAATTTGAACTGTGGTAATGCAACAAGGTGGAGAAATCCACCATGGGGGGAGGGTTCAGGGAGGGGTGGGGGGAATCCCAACGCCTACAACACTGTGTCACATAAGGCAATACAATTAATAAAAAACAAACAAACAAACAAACTACTGGTAGTGTTCCTCAAGAAAATAGACATAATAGGTAAATAATAATCCAATCTTAAAATGTCACTCCTATAGATCACATTTTGAGTTAAAGTAAAAGATTTCTTTGTTAAACAGCATAAAAGTCTCAAAATTTACTTGGAGCATTAATGTATTTACAACTGTGATGTAATTATTAACAAACAGACATGGAGGGAGGAATGCTAGCATTTGTGGGCTTAGACAATTTGACTCAAAATAACCTTTCCAGCTTTGATTTGAATAATGTTTATTTGGAAAATGACTGCATGGAATTTACTGCTAGATTTTCTATTGATATTGATTTTTAAAGTTTGAATCAACATTTTTGTCTCAGAAACATTTCACAATTTAACAGCTGATTTCCACTCATTCATAAACTAATTATGTTCTGAAAGACTATAGTATAAACTGCAGCTAGTGTTTGGTTTCTGGCAAATTTTAAGTCACAGTAATATCACATGAACTAAGTCATTGTCCAAATTACGAAATCACTATTGTCTTTTCTAAATTTCTCAGGTTTCATTGGATTAAATAAGCACTACCTTTTGGATTTTTTTTGAATAATGTCTTTGGTATTTAGACCCCTGTCAATCTCAGCATTAACATTTTACCATAAAATCCAAATTTTGTTTGTGAATTTGTTGAGTAACTGTTGCTTAAATGCAAAATCCTATTACATAGTAGTCAAAACATAGCATTTTCATCACTTAGATAATTTCTACATCAATATTTTAGAGAGAAAAGAGTAAAACAATGCTACCAACTTTACATATATTTCTTGTCATCATGTACTTCACAGAGGTACTTTCTCTGAAAAGTTTATCATTCACCATCCTAGGACCTTAAAAGATTACAGGAAATTCATTTATATCAGAAAATAATTTGGTTGATAGAGTTAACCTAATATTTCAGTCACCTGAACAACGAAGTTTTTAAACTTTAGGCAAGAAAATGTTCTCTTGTTAGCAGAGTTCCTTGGGAAAATGTACCAGGGATCTCAGCAAACAATAGTTAACATCTCATAACAAGAATTACAAATTTAGCACTTTATTTAAGATTAATGTGAGCATTGAACTGTATTGCATAATTCATTATTAAATTTCAGGTTACATGTCTGTTACAAATGCTACAAGACATTCATACGGTAGCAACATATGAAAATCAAACTCATGAATTCTAATCCTTATCTTATTCTGGGTGATTCACTACCACTGAAGAATCCATTTATGTAAAGCAGTACTAACATAACATCAAAATGAAGAGACACAGATTATTTAACTGTGTGGAAGGATTTTAGATTTTGGAAACAACAACAAAACAAAAATCTAAAGCATAATAACAACAATGAAACAAATGAAACTTAAATTTAAATACTCATATTCATCAGTGTGGTTTGTGCATAATAAAAACATATTGATAGTATGAGGCTTTTAACATTGATTATGACTTTTTAAGGAAAGATCTAGAAAATAAAGAAAGTGTGGTATATTTATTCTGTAGAATATGACTCCACCATTAAAAAGAGTGAGATTATGCCATTTGCGACAAAATGGTCCCAATAGGAGACCACTTTGCTCAATAATGTAAGACAGTCTCAAGAGGACAAATACCATATGTTCTCTCTGATATAAGGCAATCTTTGTGCAAAACACACGGTCAATATATACATAGGTAAACACACATGTATGCATATGTATGTGCGTGCATATATATACATTCATTCAGAGGAACTGTCTAATGGAGACAAGTACTTTGTGATGTGAACTCACGTTACCATATGCACCTCTGCTTCTGAGTAAAAGATGGAATCTCCATGAAACTGTTACATATATCTTTTCCAACAGTCTTTTGCACTGCCATAATTCTTACGAAGATTTGAATCATTTTAAAGCATTTTAGCAAAATTATGAAACTGTTTCTATGACATACAAAAGAATTCATGGTTGCAATTAAAGAAAAATGAAATAGTGGACAAGAAACCCTAAAAAATAAATTTTGCTTCTCCAAATTCTTTAAAGATTACATGCTGTCATCAAGCTTGAGACCTTAACAAATATACGTCACTGCTGAATCAGATTTTATCATACGTGTGTGCACTATGTTTCTTTGTGTATATATGTTCTACCTCATCTTCTCTAGCATCAGTTTACTTATAGTGGGTTCTTTTTTTGTAATTATTTTATTTTGATAATCTTTACATAGCTGATTAGGGCACAAAGGGTCAAGGACTACAGGAAAGTAGGTAAAGCAATTTTTCCACATTAATATTATTTTTTTTTTCTGTATGTGGTAAGGGGGGAGATAAAGGGAGAATCCCCATCCAACCCAGGTCCCCGATATGGGGCACACTCCAAGGGTTCTGTTCAACTGGATTTGATAATTCAACAGTTCTGAATTGCTGCCAATCTTGCCATTCCAAGCATGAAGTAATCATTGCAGAATCCATTGGCTGACATAGTCCACCCTACAGTCTCCGTTTGCCCAGATTTTCACTGCCAACACATGGCTGGGGTAGTTGATTGATTTGTTCTGTCCTCCATCCTCTGTTGTGATACCAGGTGTCCTCTGCAGATTCCGATGCAATGCCCTATCTTCCATGTGCACCTGTCTAAGCCACTGCTCTGTCTAAGCCACTGAGGAGGCTCTGCTGTGACACATGCACACCTGCATTTCTCTTCGTGGTTGGGGTTCTGAGTTTGGCAGTTCAATTGGGGAGACCCCCAAAGAAACTTCATCTGAAGTGATCCCAGACCTGTTTCTTGTGTGTGTTTGGCAAGTACAGGGTCCGGCACAGTCCATCACCTCAATTAGCTTATGCACATGCTTGTGGTTGCAATTGCTGTGTCAGTTCTGTTTCTGGTCCTTTCTTCCACATGAACCCATGGGTGTTGTAGTCTAGCCTGATCCTGCCCAGCACACATCTGGCTCTTAAACAAACTATTGGGAGTTGCAGCCTCGTAGGAGCAACACAAAATAACCACCACCAGGCCCACTCACTGCCCTGGTTCCTGTGCTTGCCACTATGTACAGCAGACCGGTCCAGTCTGTCCCACATCCCATTCAGCTCTCCTATATGTCAATGGGCATTGAAACTTAATTCAACCCAACTGGCCCACCTATTCAGCCCACACACATGCTGGCAGGTGCTATTTTGTCTAGACACTGTTGCCACAGTCCTGGTTTTTATGCTCTCCAAGTGGGAGTGATAACCCAAGAGGGAGGTGCCCACTATTTCCCTATTGGGCCACTCCCACGCCTAGAACATGCACTCTCCTGGTGCTTCTGCAGTTTAACTTGATAGAATTAGCCCCCAGTGCCCGCATCTGATGCTGTGGCAAAGCCCAACCAACCCTTACTCACTCCGATTTATGCCTGCACCAGTAGGAACAGTCAGCCCAGCCTGGCTTTTCCCTGATCTAGCTCACATGAGGCCCATGGGTGTTGTAGCCCTGCCTGGTCTGGTATGCCTCATCCCAACTCACACTTTCCAGTGGGAGTGGCAGTACAGCAGTGAAGCCCTCCACATCCCCCCTACCAGTTTGGCCCCTCACTCCCTGGTTTCAACATATGCTGGCTGGGTGCTGCGGCTCAGTCTGATGTGTATTACTTATATAAAGGAGTATATTTAGCTGGATGCATCCTAGCAGAGGATACAAAATCATTCTCCTGAAAATTCATGCAAATTACTCAGTTAAGATGCAACCACACTTGGCTTTTTAAGTCAATTCATGATTTCTAAAGACAACTCCTCTATTTTGTCCTTTTGTCAAGGTCATGGAACTGGACTTGATTAATATGGTTACAAGACAGAATCAGCAATGACCAATATTAATCTAGTGTCAAAAGTTCTTCTAATAAAATGAATATAAGTGAAATAGTTACAATGAAAACACTGCATAGTAAGTTAACTGTTGATATATAACTTTTAAAATATTTTGGGTAGATGAATAAAAACTACAATAAAGTAGGAGTTGAGACTTTGGTTAAATAGTTGTGTTTTCTGTATGTAAAATAAGAGCCAATATAACCACAGAATAAGACAAATAAAAACTGAATGAACTGAACACATTCATGTTATTACAAAGCTATGAGATATTTAGATTGAAACTGGTGAATTCTAAGCAATGGTTGATGAAGAAAACAGAATGAAATAAATTTCTGCCATGCCATTCCTAAATATGAATAACAATAATCTGTTCATGAAAAGGATACTTTATGAAATGTTTATAAGTAAAAAATGGAGAGGGACTATTTTCTTTTTAAAGAAATGTGCAGCTACTGGATATTTTGGAATTTTCCTTGAAAGGAAAAAAGTTAAAAATTCCCTGTAAGACATCAAATGAACTTTCCTTGCAGTAAAGAAGTGGGAAATATCTAAGTAATAAATAAAAAGTTTGCTGAAGCATAGAATGTGATAATGCCAACAAGCCAAGTGCTGTGACTCGTGATCAAGGGTTCATAACCGGGTCTTTGGGTAATGCCAGAGTTTTTCATTATTGGCCCATTTGGTTGGCAAGCCTATCTGTGATACTCCCATATGTATATCTCGAAAGCTTAACTGCCTTCATTGTAAATGATTTCTGTAGAGAGAAATCCTGTGTACAAACCATAAACTTAGCATAATGTACAAAACATAAACAACATAAATTTATGTTCAGTAACATTTTTTGAGCCAATTTGCTGATAGAATATTTTACCTATCTTCATTTTTTCAATATTTGAACAAAATCAAAAATAATTATCAAGAACTCAAACCGTACAACCAAATTAAATCACATTGTGCATTGTCCCCATATCTTGGAAACCATCCTTTATCGTTGCTAAGTATCAAAGCACCTATGTGCATATGTCAAACTATGGGATACCATATTAATGTAGGCTTTTCAACTACAACAGGCATATTAATCTATGTTTAGCTATTTAAAGCATCAGTGGCTTTGAAAATTACATGGTGTGCCATGAAGATGAAGTTTATGTTATATGTATCTATGATATTAAAAATAGTCTTTGTATACCTATTAAACATTATTTATACAATGACTAAGAAATCACACTGAGGGGCCAATATCATGTCACAACAAGTTTGGCTTGTTATGTCAGGGTCCCATTTAGAACTAGTCGTTAGAGTTGTGGTTATTACACTCCTATGTAGTTCCTTCCTAATATGGCCAGAAAAGAAATGAAGATGGTTCAAATTCTGGGATTCTGGCTTCAGTTACTGTGGCCATTTGCAGGATGAGCTAGTGATTGGAAGACTTCAATATCTCCCCCCATAAATAAATATTTTCTAAAAGAATGAAGGAATACGGTGCAGAAGCAGGAGGAGAGACAGAGAGAAAAAGAACTGGGAGAGGTGACAGGATGGAAAACAGAGGAAAAGGGGAAAGCAAAGAGAAAGAAACTATCAGGATCAGTCAACACCTAAAAAATAAGAGAGGAAGTAAGATATTCTAAGAAAGATGATATAATTCTGTCATTTTGTTTTCAAATATGAGCTTCCATACTAAAGCAAACTTTACGGGGAGAAGGATTTATCTCCTGATAAATCAAATTCCTGAAGTTCAAATTAATACTCTGGAGTCACTTTTAATTACTAGATTTGCATTGTGTTTGTGACTTCAAGAATCTCAAGGACTTTAGAGACACCATGGTCTTGCCAGAGGTTATATTCAGAAATGGATGATTTTTTTTCCCCACTAAAAAAAATTACAAGAAGCAAATGTTAGGAAAAAAATCATTCTCTTTTATTTACATCATTAAAATATGGTTTTAGCATACTAATTACAAATAGACTAAACTTTCAGTTAGCAAAACTAAATGTCGCTATATAGAGTAATTTTTTGTAGGGTCAACTTATAGAAATCGCAAAAGGTCATTTCTTTAACAAATCTTGAGGCAACCTAAAATTTTAGACTATATGATAAATGGAATGCTCAAAGAATAAAATGGGGAGCACACATTTAGTCTAGTGGTTAAGATGTCCACATAGCACATCAGTGTGTTACCATGCCCCAGCTGCTGACTCCACCTTCTGGGCAGTGTGTATATCCCAGGTTGCAGTAGTGACGGCTCCAGTACTTGGTTTACTGCCACCCATGTGAGAGAGCTGGGCTGTGTTTCTAGTACCCCCAGGCTCCAGCCCGGCTCATAGTGCTGTGTGTATTTGGAGAGTGATCAAATGGATGGTATCAATTACTTCTCTCCCTCTTTCTCTAAAATGAAAATGGAGAGAGATAGAGATACAGGAAGGAAAGAAATAATGAAATAATGAAAGAAGGAAATGAAGGAAAGAAGGAAGGAAGGAAGGAAGGAAGGAAGGAAAAAAAACAAGTAAGCAAGTAGGGAGGGAAGTGGAAAGAGGAAAAAATAGCAGGTGTTTATGTAGCATCTACTTTGTGCTTATGAAAATGTTCATAGTTGATGTTATCAGGGAGGAAGATGATCAGTTAAGATAATAGAGGCTGCAACAACAATACTTGAAGAATTAGAAAACCTGATTGGAAACTGGTTTGAAACCAGAGATTAGAGAGCAGGCTTCCAAAGAGGCTCTTAAATGGCATTGTTAAAATTCACACTCATTTGCTTAAAACTAAAACCCAGCAATTAACTACCACAACTTGGTGACAGACTGCTTTAATTTTCTGCTGACTCCATACGTGTAAATTAAACCATTACAAGTTCCCCTTGTGCTATCTCTGACATTTGTTTTGTACAAGTAAGATGACTTTGTTACTTCCTTGAAAGATACTTTAAAATTCTTACTTTAAGATGATAAATATGATCGACACAGTGCCTTTAATTGCACATGTTAAGGATGAGAGATGTACAACTTTATATAGTTCCAACAATAATTTTTGTATCTGGCTGGAGACATAGTTTCCTGGCAAAATGCTCATGATCTTTCACCTCATGTTTTCTAGAAATATTCTGAAGTGTATTCCTACTAAGTTACTGTTGTGTAGTTACCTAGTGATACATAAAATCTGAAATAAATTATCTTCTCTTACATTCATGAACACGTATTTAGAGTTTATTGTTCTCATAAACTTATGAAAGTGCACATTAGGAAATTCTACTATTTGCTTCACATCAACTGTGGAATTAAAAAAGGGAATCAACTCACTAATTAAAAATAAGGAAATAGTTGGAGGAAAAGTTTTTACAGTTAGAGAACCTTCTCTTCAGTGACCACGTAAAAACGTAAAAACTTGACAAAAATACCATGATCACCTATCTATTCATCTGTACACCGTTTCCAACAAAGGCTACTCATAAAACCTACAAATGCTTCAGTAAGTTGTTCTTTGAGTTTCCAGGGCACTTCTCTGTAGCTTTATGGTTTACTTCCACCCTGCATTGATGTAGCTGCTGCAGGAAATAAGCTGAGTGGAAGTTCTACCCCCTGGGGAGACTGCTGAAATGCTTCATCCATGACTGGCACTCTGCAAATGCCCTGCATCCATCTGCTTTTCATTTTCTCCTAATGAAGCTATCCTAGGTGTGGCGTGAGCTTTCTTTGCCTTTAGTACTGACTTTCTCTTCCAGAAATCACTGTTCCCAAAGACTAGATGGTAGATACTTCTTACTAATTATTTGTCATAGAAACAGTATTGAAGTGTTTTTACTCAAGTATTGTCCTAGGTTTTTTGGCTTTATGCCTGAACAGTATAGATGAGAGAGCCACTTCCCTTACATAGACATATACACATTATTAAGACAAAAGAAAGATTTAAAAAAATTTCCAAGATCCAAGCAATATACTTAAAATTGAGATCATTTTAAGTGACAAGTAAAATGTAATTATACCACACACATTTGTTTCATCAAGATATTCATGGATCAAGTTTTCTAAATAAATGGGGTCTTAATTTAGACCTTTCTCAGTAAAAATGTGGCCTTTAGAAAGCAGCCTGGGCTTCATCAACATTTAACCTAGACTACAGAAAAAACAGAATTTGCATTTTAACAAACTCCCAGGGTGGCTTACCTAAACATTAAAATTTTGTAAGTACTAATATAACTATATGCTAAAATCATCTGTTGTTTTTAAAAACAAGAAGAGCAGGGTAGAAAAAGGAATCCTATACCTGGGCGATGATCCAAACCAAATTAATAGCCATATGAATCCCAGGATAGAATTTCTTTTTAAACTCTATATGGAGATCCCAGGTGCAGTCAGGTTGAGAAGCACTGCGAGAAACAACACAACAAATATGATGCTGGCTCTGCCCAAGTTTTCAAAACTGAATTTTAAAAAACTGAATTCAGATTTCTTTTTTTCTCTCTCTCTGAGACAGGCAGAGAGACAGAGAGAGCTGGAATTTCCACCTGCCCAACAATGGTCCCAGACTTGCAGCCATGCCAGAAGCAAGGAACTCACTCTAGGTTTCCCAAGTAGGTGGCAGGAACCCAGCCACTTGAACTGTCATCACCACTCGCTGGGTCTGGCATTAGTGGGCAGCTGGAGTTAGGCATCTATTCTGGTTACTCCAATATAACATACAGGCTCCCTAACTAGCTTCTTAAGCACAAGATAAAATTCGCACCACAAAATACTGAATAATAACATTTAAATCAGCAGATACAAACTTCTAATAAATGACACTGCAGGCAGGCCTTGTTTCATAGCCTACTGAGTATAGGATCAACTGAAGAAATTTGTTAGTCCAAAGATGTCCATGCTTATGAATTGTTGTATAATGAGGTGCTTTATTCTCACTCTCCTTGGATAGAAAATTATCTCATGTATTAAAAATCAGCATGCATAGTAGAAACGAGCAACAAAACAAAGTTATTTGCAATAAAAGCAAATTCTTCTTTACTGAGACTAAAGTAAGGTTGTTGTTGTGTCATACTTCATGTTTAAAACCTGAAAGATGATTTTTTTCCTTTGGGGAAAATCAAATAAATCAATCCTCTTATCTTGTAAACCAATATTGAGTTATACTCTTACTAGGAAGTTGACACAGATTTGTTTTCCTAAATCATTCTATGTAGCATATCCAAAGACATGCAGAATGAATAAATATTCTCCCACTATACAATATCAAACTTGATTTAACATTTTGTGTTAGTTCACCCCATCAGCGAAATGACTTTCAAGACGGAGGCCTTTTCCTTTAAAAAGCCTAGGAAAACAATTGCCTGAATACCATCATTGTTGACAAGTGCTGGCAGAGCAAGGCTAGGAGGTAATTTGTATATATTCAAAGTGGAATGCAAAAAGTTCTGAGAAAAAGCATTAGTTCATAAGAGGAGTATCAGAAGCCCACCCCACCTCCGAAAAACTTGATTTCTACTTTTAACACTTTAATAGGCCAAAAGATAAATAAAATTTCTAACAGATTAATGAAAATAATTCATTATCTTATATAATCCATATAACCACCCAAGGAAGTAGGTGTTATCCAATTATCAGACGAGAAAGCTGATACACAGATATGAAAGATAAGCTGACAACTGCAATTGATACTTCCTTTTACATATTTGTAAATACGAGTTTAATGAAATAAGTAGAATATAATAGCAGAATGATTTTGCTATTTATGCAAATATTTTGCATATCACAGGTATATTTATAGATTGATTTATCTCTGGGAATTAATCAGATTTTTTTTTTTTTTTGGAGTTAGCTATTGTTGCTATTTTTCATGTTTTGCAGGCACAAGGATTTTCCCTCTCCACCTTCCCTTCCAATCTCTTCATTCTCCCCTTCCCAATTTCCCCCATATTATTACAATAAAATGGTCCTTCAGCAACAGTCACAAGTCCAACATTGTCCTATTTAAGTGTATTTTGGCATTTAGATATAGAAAATGGTAGAAAATCTAGTATCACTTTATTAAGGTATATTAACATTTTCATTGAGAGTCCTCTTTTATTTGGAAGTAAAGATGCATACTTCCATATATCTTCCCTTTCCAGTATACTAGTCTCCATTATATAGTTCTTCTATGAGAATATATATATGTAAGTATATAGGTACATACACATATATAGGTAAATATATGTCAGTAAATATATGTTAGTAGTTATGTCAGTTGGTCTGATATTTTGCATGAAGGTTGCCTTATATCAGAGCGAACATATGATATTTGTCCTTTTAGGATTGGCTTATTTCACTGACCATAATGATCTCCAATTGGGACCATTTTGTTGCAAATGGCACAATTTCATTCTATTTAATGGCGGAGTAGATATAGCAGTTTCTTAGTCCATTTCTATTTTGATGGGCATCTGGGTTGCCTCACATCTATGTCAGCAGATGATGTTAGCATATTTCCAAATGCAGGGCAATCTTCCTGGAATTCAATGGAATCCCAATTTAGTATTTATTTGTATTTCCTTAATAGCTAGATAGTCTAAGCATTTTTTTTTCATATTTCTATTAGCAATTTCAACTGTATTTTTAAAAAATGCCTGCTCATTTCCTTTGCCCATTTCTTCCCAGGTTGGGTTTGCTGTCAGAGTTTCTGAACCTGTTTATAAACCTTTGATATCAGTCCCCTATCTGTTGTTAGTGAGCAAAGATTTCTTCCTTCCGATGATCTACTCCCCAAGTGACCTCAATGGCTGGGGCTGCACCAATCCGAAGCCAGGAGCCAGGAACTTCTGCCAGGTCTTTCACACAGGTGCAGGGTCCTAAGGCTTTGGATCGTCTTTGACTGCTTTCCTAGGCCACAAGCAGGGAGCTGGATGGGAAGTGGGGCTGCAGGGATTCGAATCGGTACCCATATGGTATCCTGGCGCGTTCAAGGTAAGGACTTTATCCGCTGGGCCACCACACTGGGCCCCACTGCCAGTGCTTTTGATGACTTTTCTGAAAAGCTTTTACTGTTGCTTATATCTTTTAGAGTATTTCTTATGTTTTCCTTTAACAATGTGATGGGTTCTAGGTGCATTTAGAGCTGATTTTTTGTATAAGCTGACAGATGGGGGTCTTGCTTCTTACTTCTGTTGGCTGATACCCAATTGCCCAAACAGCATTTGTTGTGCATGTGTGGGCTCACTTCTGATGTTTCTTTTCTGTTCCATTGACCTTCTCTATTGCTTTCCAGTACCTGACTGTTTTGATTACCACTGCCCTGTATTAGGTGTTTAGGTCTGTAATTGCGATTCTTCAGGATAGCGTTGGCTTTTCATGTTCTGTGTTTCCAAATGAACTTTAGTATCTCTTCTATTTCTGAGAAGAATGTTAGATTTTGATTGCAATTGATTTGAATCTCTGTATTATTTTAGTGTAACATGGACATTTCAATAATATTGATTCTACCAAGTCTGATATATGATAAATTTGTGCATCTTTCAATACCTTCTATTTTTTTAATAACTTGTAATTTTCATCATAGGGCTCTTCCACATTATCAATTAGTTTAATCCGAGATTTTTAAGGTTGCTATCTGCTATTTTAAAGCGGACTGTACTTACAAGTCCTATCTCAGCCATGGAGTTGTTTGTGTATATTAAAGCCATTGATTGATGTTCATTGATTTTGTACATGGCTACCATGCCAAACTCTCTTACGAATTCCAACAGTCTTTTTATTTATTTATTTTTTTTATATTTTTTTTATTTTATTTAATTTTTTTTTAAAGATTTATTTTTTATTATTTTTTCATTGGAAAGGCGGATATACAGAGAGGAGTCTCTTCATTGGGTCTTTGAGCTCTCCTGTGTATAGAATCATGATATTTGTGAACAATTCCGAAGTAGAATTTTATAAATATTAGATTCTTAGAGAGTTGAATTTCTGGTGGATATTCATGAAAAATCTCTAATGTGATATTGGTTATTAACGAGCAGATTTTCAGAAGCCCTGCCTTAGTAACTAATGGCAAAATATTTAGTCAACATAGAAGTTCCCTCAGATCCAATTTTTAATGCCAACCACTTTGATTTTGAAAGAATATTGGTATGTACCAAGAATATTCAAAGGTACTAGATCTTGCAAATTCATGTAAGTTTACTGGATCACATAAACTCTTCCTAAGATATCACAACTATACATTTAATGGTCAGGGCACTTGAGATGCATACATTCCATATCGTGGCACCGATCATTATACCTTGCCTCTTTGTTTGAATGCCGTTTTTTGCTAATGCACCTAGGAGAGAGCAGATAATTATTTCAGCACTGAGCCCCAGTGATCCAACTAGGGTGAGGGAGCAGAATACGACCCTCTACCTCATCATCCTGGAACAAAGAGTTCACCAAGGACTTGATCCTGCATTGCAGAAGACCAACATAACTTGTGCCTTATACTGACCTCTCTTTATATTCCAACCACCTAGCTCCTAGGAAGCAAGACCTACTAAGCTCTAAATACCCTTCCTACTTGAGTCCTATTTACTCCCTCATTTTTCTGAATGTCCTCACCCTTCCAAACATCCCCAAGCCCCAAATTCATGAAAGGCCAGATCTGCTGAAAGACTGGGCCACTTCTGTGTGCTTATCCAGTCTACACACTGGTGGTTGGCCACCTTGTGCAGATTTATTTTTCTCTTTGATAATAATATGATAAAGTTGTGAATGTGCTCCCCTCTGTCTGTGCCACTTCTGCTGCAGGGAGATCCTGATGGCATGTGAGGCTCCTGCTGAATCCTAGTCCTTTCCTGATTGTTGTAAGCATCTAGGTTTGAATAAGAGAATGGAAGATCTTCCTTCCTTCCTTCCTTCCTTCCTTCCTTCCTTCCTTCCTTCCTTCCTTCCTTCCTTCCTTCCTTCCTTCCTTCTTCCCTTCCCTTCCTTTCCTTCTTTGCTGATTTTTTTTCTTTCTTTCTTTCTTTCTTTCTTTCTTTCTTTCTTTCTTTCTTTCTTTCTTTCTTTCTTTCTTTCTTTCTTTCTTTCTTTTCTTTCTTTCTTTCTTCTTCCCTCCCTCCCTTCCTTCCTTTCCTTCTTTCTTTTCTTCTTTCCTTCTTTCCTTCCCCTTTTCCCCCTTCCTCCCTTCCTTTCCCTCACTTTATATGCCTTTCAAATAAATTAGGAGAATAAACATGTTAAAAGTAGACCACCAAAAAAGGGGGGCAAACAATTATAATCTTTTAATTTTTAAAGACTGGCAAATATCGAGACATATATCTTTGCTTATTTTGGGAACAGTCATGGTAACACTTTTCAGTACAGTAACAGAATGAATTTGTACTGAATAGAATTTATAGACTTATTTTTTCAGCATATGCATCTATAAGGCATGCATCTATTTTCAATGTTATATTCCTCAATGTTGGAACATAAGGTCACTGAAAATTGAAATAAAAGATACACAATTGCTGCTAGTGGGATTAATATAAATTAGAAATCAACTGGAGTATAAAGGAGCTCTGTGATGCAGTCACTTTTGGCAAAGACTACGGAGTTTCTAGTTTCATTACTTTTAAGAGCAAATATTGATGGAGCACCTCTTGTGTACCATGAGGAGTTAGTAAGCTGACACATAAGACCAGTAAGACAAATTTAGCTCACAGCATCTGAATCTGGGGAGGTATAATATAGAGCTAGCTCTAATATGTTTAAATGATTAGAAAACATTCAAGGAAGAATACTAGTTCATAGAACATGAGAATGATGTAAAATTAAATGTTCAGTGCCCTTGGAGCACAATTGTTTTTATTCATTTATTTATGGTTCATGACTGGACCACAGCTACATCTGTAGAGGTATGTAGCTATTTACTCACTGGCCTTCACAATTTCCAACCCATATAAGCTTATCAAAGATTATTGTGACTCTGGTGCTACTAGTTCTTTTTGATCAAGGAAGAAATTAACTTCCCCCCACCCCACACACACTTCCATTTTTTTCACTGTAGTGGGATAAGAGTGAAACTTGGCTCAGAGAAAAGGATTCATTTATCACAATGATTTGCATGCAAAAAACACTCAGTAAAATAATGTTTTCGCTAATGAGGAGTCTAAGCATCATTTCCTTTTCTGTACCTTAAAAATCTACCTGTCCTTCAAAGATATTATGTCATGTCACCCTTACATGCAATCCTGAAAAAAATCTTTCCATTTAAATTACCTGCTCTGTGTGTATCACAATATTTTGTATATTGGTCTATGACCCGTAATCTGCTCAGTACTTTGATTAAATGCTAATGTATCCTTTATTTGGCAATTCTCATATATCAAGGATGGATATCGCGTTACTCATAGGAGATAGTTAAGCAATATTCTCTTACAACTGAAAACATGAGTAAGTACAAAAAAACAAAGCCATCTAAAACCAATGAACTAGGTTTACTGCTATTCAAAATAACAGCCATCACAAACTAGAAAGCTCTGTAAAAGTATAATCAAGGAAAGGCTGTCTTCAACTAATGTCAAATGTCAGACCATGTTTGGAGCCTTGCTATATTTTGCACAGGGATATATATCCCACTGTAGGTTTCATTGCCTAAATTTAAAATTATCAGGGCAATAATAATTGTTAAATTTAGTGGCAGCATTAAGAGGAAAAAATGGTATCCAATAAAATAATTATGTTGATTTGAATCTAGAACATTTTCCTTTTTTTTTTGCAGCATACTTTCAAACTTACATAATTTTACGTAACTAACTCAAATAATTCTTTTAAATATATTCTTTACAAAATCTATTTACTCTATTTGGAAATATTCCTCACCAGGCACATACTTAAACACCTCATACTCAGCTTTTGTTTGTTTGTTTTTCCTTTTTAAAGATAATTGAAGGCAACACAAAATCAAGTTGTGGTGGGGCAATGGATGTGATTTACATCTCCATAAGGAAGTACAAATCAATAAAATCTGAGACATAAACAAAAACAAATCTCTTACTGGTTATTTGCTTCCTGGGACCAGTACTTTGATACCAGAAGATGTCTCACACTTAGAATTTTTTTTTTTTTTTATTTTGATTGGAAAGGCGGATATACAGAGAGGAGAGACAGAGAGGAAGATCTTCCGTCCGATGATTCACTCCCCAAGTGAGCGCAACGGTCAATGCTATGCCAATCCGAAGCCAGGAGCATCTTCCAGGTCTCCCACGTGGGTACAGGGTCCCAAAGCTTTGGGACGTCCTTGACTGCTTTCCCGGGCCACAAGCTGGATGGGAAGTGGAGCTGCCGGAATTAGAACCGGCGCCCATATGGGATCCTGGGCGTGCAAGGTGAGGACTTTAACCACTGCGCCATCGCACCGGGCCCACACTTAGAATTTTGATACTTGTACATCTGGATTACATGAAACCAAAAGAATCACATTCTATATAATGACCAGCTGATATGACTAAGCTGAGGCAAGGCTCCACAGAGCTTTTCTGGTCATAGCATACCTTCCGTACTCTCCCCCTCTCCTTTTGAGTGGCATCCCCCTCTACCGCCCTCTCCTGGAAGGTACTTTCCTTTACCCTCTTCTGTCTATGTCTGCCTGATCACTTCACGAATAAAACTTCTCTGTCTGCAACCGATTCCCACTTTTCATGTCTATACTAAGCTGAGGAACGAACCCACCAAACTTTTCTGGTAACATGTAACATATACGGAAATGCTATATCAGGAAATGTGGCATTGCTGATATGATCATTTGAAAAATGTCATGGATTTTTCTCCTCTGAGAATGATCGTATGAATATATGTAAATCTACTACATAATTTATTTAAACCTATTCAAGACTTCCAATTACCAAAAAATTCATATGGCTGATTTTAATTGTGAAATATAATTTTGGGTTATTCAAATTCAAAGAACATTTAAGATAATTTTGCAACCAAATCTACAAATTTCCAACAGTGCATATTTAATAAAGTTAACAGAATTCAAATTTCTCTTTTGGAGCTATGTATTCTTTATTGCACATACATTTTGGTTCTACTTTGGTTTGTAGATACTCTTTTTCTTTCTAGATGAGCATGTCTGCTTCCTCAAAAAATATTTAGTTTTGTTTTATGATGAAAGCTCATACTTTATAACATGACACACAACACAGTACTACTAAATCTTGGAAGTTTTTTCCTGATGTTTAAAATTTTTCTCTGCCAGTTATCTTATATATTTGTCTCCTCTGTATTGTGGCTTTGGAGATTATAAAATAAATTCCCTAAGCTGTGCTTCTCTGACCTATATATTAGCAAGTCCTGCTGCTTCCAATTTTCTACAAAGGGTTCATTCTTTAGCACCTACTCTTCCACCATCTGGGGCTCTCTAGTAGCCTTTATGTAACACTAAGTCTAATACCAGAGCAGAGGAATGGGTTTTCAAATGAAACAAGCAGCCATGTAGGCAGAAAGAAAAATCCCTTTCTTGTTGTGGACAGCTTACATTTAAAAAGTCTGGAATATTACTGAATCATATTTTAAATATTGAAGAACATATTAAAACATTAGCACGTTTAAATGAATTACTTCTAAATTTCAAACATTAATTAATTCTACTTTTATAAATTATCTTCCAGATTTTTATATGCATTCACAGTACTATCAAGCATAATCAAGTTATATACAGCCATGGTTTTGCTGTCTCGTTATATGTACATAAAGAGTAAGTGTGGATTCTGGAGACAGACTCTCTAGGTCTGATTTTCACATTCAAGAGTTACTCACACCCTGCTCAATTTTTCACATGTAAACTGAGCACACCACAAGTGTCTCGCTCAAACATTTATTGTGGCCATGAATAAAAAATCCTCTGTAATTTACAAGGGATTACTAAATGCTAGCTTTACTTACTATGACTGACAAGACTGCCACCAACATGCTGCAATCACATGGTGTACTTAATGCATTTTAAAAGTATTGGACTATTTCTTTACCTTTATGTAAAATGATCTGACATTACTTAATATTTTATATTCTGTTGAGCATCTAAATTGTTTTCATATTTTTATACAATGAATTCTAGAATGAACTGTTTTTTCTTCTTCTTGAAAATTATTGTTAAAATTATTTATGCGTGTGAGACAAGGAAATAGAAAGATACAGAGAAATTCTCAACTGCTGGTTAACACCCTAAATGCTTCCAATAGCCAAAGCTGATACAGAAAAAAACAAGGAGCTGAGAGCGTGACCCAGTACTTCCAACTTCTGATCCAGTTCTTCCAACTTCAGTGGAAGGAATTCTGTTACTTTAGTCACTCCTGTTGCCTACCAGGGCTTCGACTGGCCACGATCCAGAGCCGATCCAACCCTGATGTAGGATGCTGTTGTCTGATTCAATGTCTTCACTGCTCTGCTAAATGCTCACTCCTGAAACTATTTTTATTAAGGTAAGTTTTGATGAGCTGAGAGTGAGTGAAAGAGTTGAAACAGTTATCAAGAGTTACCAAGTCAATGTGATACTGAGACAGGACAGACATTTCAGTTAGTGGCTGGGTGTTTCACTCATGAACACAGAATATTTATAGTTCAGTATGCTGAAAGAAAGAACAACTTTTTGGGACTTCAGTTCCGGTTCGTTGCTATATACTGTCTGGTCTCTCAAGGTCAATGAAGTCAAAACTTAATGATTTGTTCAGAAGAAAAACTTCACGATGTAAAATTCAAGGCTCTTTTGCTCTAGTGACCACAGGACCCCTTTTCACAGAAATAAAGCCTTTCCTGATAGTCTTGCAAAAATTTCCCACAGCTCACTGAAAAGTGAAAGCATTTTTCTTCTCTCCAAGGAGCCACTGGCTACATGCAATATGGTATTTAATTCCCTGCACCTTAGTTGGCAACTGTTCTAAATCAATCCTGAGCAAAGCACTAGAATTCTTTAAAATCTCTGCTTATGCTAACCAACTACACCATTATATTATAAAATTGTTTCTCCTCCCTATCCTTCTTTCATTTAACACAGTAGGAAGAGGAAAGGAGAGGAGAAGAAAGGAGAGGAGAATGTAAGAGGGGTGAGGGAAAGGAGAGGGGAGGAGAAGAAAAAAGGAGAGAGGTGGGGAAGAGGAAGGAGGGGAAAAGGGGGAAGAACCAGAGGCAGAGAAGATAGAAGAATCAACTATAATTCAAATTATTGTGAAAAATACCAGGACTCATGAAATATACTTGGAGAGAAATAAAGATATAAAAGCAGCGCAGGAAGTAGCAAAGTAATTCTGGATCAGCCAAAAACTCTTATAAAGTCAATATATCTTATGCTCTATATCTTTTTCACTTTCAGCAATGACAAACTAAAATTACAAAATGTTCCCATGCTTATATAAAATGCATATTCTCCTACATACACATTGATCGTGCTAGGCTGAAATTATAAAAAAAAAAGAAGAAAAAGAAAGAGTATTCACTAATCGAATGAGAAGAATAACGGGGAAATGCAGTTGGGACTTGGGGGATATTAGAATGCTACTGAACACACCTCAAATTAAATTGAAATTGAATTGATGAATAGGTTTCTCTTGCCATTCTGAGTTTCCCAGCTGGGATATTGGCAAGCTAAGTCATTGTATGCTGTGGGGATGGTTTTTTAGAAAACTGGACCATGATCAATCAGTTAGACATTGCCACAAATCTTTCTGCAAGTGTCATCTAAAAGTCATTAACTTCAGGCACAAAACACAATGGTCATTTTATAAGTAGGAGTTTCACACATTGTGGTGAATTAACAAGGAAGAATGAACCTTATATTTGCAAAGGCAGAGCCTTCTGAGAAATGTATATAACTGATTTAGAAGCTCAAAAATTCTTAGGATATGCCAATATGCCACATATATTCACTCATAGGATATTTCATTAGTTCACAATGATATTTGCATTGCTGAACACCGTCTTCACTTTATCAACTCTTGTGACTAGGATTCTTAGTGCATTGGCTGAAAGTTACAGGATCAATGGTAAAAGTCAAAATTTGATTTGACTTTGTGATACTGGATTAAATTTCCATCAGGTTATCCCATTTATACTTGGAATTCAACCTCTACAGCCCGACTTAATATTTCCTACATATTTCCCCATCCTTAGCTTTCCTTATGGACTTTTGAATTCCATTTCTCCAATAATGGTACTTTTGAAACTACCTGGTTTATTCCTAAATTTCCCTTGATACTAAATCAAGCATCACTACCATGGAGAAGCTTACAATCCTCCTCCTCAGCTTAGAGAGTTGCACCTTAACTATCACATGCGAATGTAAAGAACATAAAAGCAATTTATTAGGGGATATTGAAAGACCTTTAGTATGTCGCAATGAAGAAGTGTAGAAGCTAGCACATCAGGATTGCAGCATTATGGAGAAAAAAAATTATTCCAAGAAATCAGCTTCCTGTGCAATGAACTAATGACCAGGTTTATTTATCCACCTTAAAATGGCTTTAAAAATCACGGTTAGGAGATTGAATGTAGTGTAGAAACTGATTTGGTTGTACTTACTCCTTTTCTAGAGTTGGCCAAGTAGGTAGGAGGAAAAAAGAGAACTTTCCTCCTTGTGATATTAGTCCTAGAAAATTCAGAGGGCCATATAAAAAAAATAATGGCCCAAGTTTCTTGGTATCATCTGAAAATGAAATAATCACTCAAGGAAACATCCAAAATGAAAAAGAAAAACACACAAGCAGAATTTACTTCAGGATTTTTCAATAACCGTTATTGCTTTTTGGTGGCTGCTAAGCTTCACAGAGGCCTCATTCCCTTGGGTTCCTTCCTTCTCACCCTGGCAGAGAGCCGGGAGCAGCAGGAGGGCAGATATACACATCACCTGATCCTGTAACACTGCTGTGTAAAACTGTCATCCACAAGATGCATCTACATGAGTTTAAAAGTAGAAATATGACCCTAGTTAGAAGAAAACTGAATTATATTCATTGAAAATACGAAAGTGTTCAACAAAGGAAAGGGGGTGGGTGCATGTGAATCTGACATCCACACTACTATCTTAACCAATTTTTCCCTTTTTGAATAAAATAAAGGAAACGTCACATATCAATGAGATGGAATCCCTCTGTCTTGTTTTTCACAATGCTGCCAGCCCTAGAATTCTCCCTGTGTCACAGGATGCACACTAAAAAGCAGGCACCCCTCCCCCACATCCCTGGAAGGGAACAAAGCATCAGAATGGCCTCAGTTATGGCAAGTACACTAGTAGGTGAGAATGGAAATTTGATTTGTGATTTGCTGATTTGGCAAGTCATTACTTGTATATCCTGTTCTATAGAGAAACTCCCATCCAGTTTCAGGAGGAAGAAAAAATCCTGTATCTCAACTTCTATCTCTCTCTTTTTTTTTTCCAAATTCCTTATAGCTAAGGACAAGTAGTGAATAAATTCTACGAATCACTTCTGCAAGATTAGATGTAGAGCAAAAGGAGAGTGGTGGGGTGTTCAGGCCATATTTCTCACTGATTTAAGAGCCCGTTCATTGCACCACATGATGTGGTGCACGTAGCTCTAGCGAACAGACTTACTATTTTCACAAGAAAATCCACCTCCCCTCCAAACAAAGGCTGCATAACCACCTACTCTATCCCATAAATAGGTTAATATATAAAGTATTCAAGTATTTGCAACTAGGCACTCTGAGTTTACACATGTGCATCAGCTTGAGAGATGCTGTCTACCATTCAAGAGCATCAATTGTACACAGATAATGCAAATATGCACCACATGTTATGATGTAGTGAGAAGAAGAAAACTCAAACACAAGATGATATTTCAAAAAAGAAGAATCAAGTCTCCCTAAGACTGAAGCTGGTTCCTCAGAACAGAAACCTTTGGAGCCACTAAAAGAGTCTATCATATTAAAGTTATATCTCAAAAATAGCTCTTGTTACATTCAAAGTTAAGTGCCAGGAGGCAAACATCATTTTTGGAATTATTGGGTGTGTGCATGTCTATGCCCCTGGCTGAACTGCACATAAATATCTGAGAGGATATTCTTTCCAAGGTTTTCTACATGATACCTGACTAAGACTATCAAATGAATGAACAGGCACACAGCACCAAAAGCGTTAACATTTTGGGAGATTTATGTCCACATCTATAACACATTTTCTTTCCAAAAAGTGCAGTCAAGCACAGTAAGAAGGACTTCAGTCTCTGTATGCAACCTTGACACAGCAAGATGGGATCTTGGTTCATCTACTAGCTGTAGCTGCTCTAACTGCTCAGCGGATTGAATCAAGGATTTGAGTCTTTAGAATGTCAAGTAAGTGATTTTAAAAGTACCCCTGGAAACAATGATAAATGCCTGTCATCAGCATCATGATTGATCACCACCAGCCAGATAATTATACAGGCTGAGGAAGATTGTTACAAACAATAAACCTAAAATAGATGTCTCAAGGTTAATACATCCTAATTACATTTTGTGACCTCCTCTAAGCATTTTGATACATCATTTTCAAAGATCAATGTGCAAAAATAAGACAAAAATTGACTTAACAAATATCATTTCCTATATCCAAAGTGATGCTGAATTTAAATGAAAACTCTTCTTTTTTCATTTTTACCTAGCAAAGCAGGAGAAGGATAAAAGTTCACCAATACAGTGGCCTGTAAAAAATAGCAAATTTGTGGCCAGGCACTATGGCTCAGCAGCTAAATCCTTGCCTTAGAAGCACTGGGATTCAATAGGGGCACCAGTTGGTGTACTGGCTGCTCCACTTCCCATGCAGCTCTCTGCTGGTGGCCTGGGAAAGCAGCAGAGGATGGCCCAAATGCTTGGGACCTGCATCCATGCGGGAGACCTGGAAGAAGTTCCAGCTCCTGGCTTTGGCTCAGCTTAGCTTTGGCCATTGTGGCCACATGGAAGATCTTTCTCTCTGTCTCTCCTTCTCTTTGTAAATCTGCCCTTCCAATAAAAATAAAAATGAATATTAGTATGCAAACTTATTGAAACATTATAGTGAGGGATACAGTAGTAAATATGTATGGACATTAAATGTGTACAGTAAGTCATATAAAAATAAATAACAGAGAAAAACATAAACAACTTCATGTTTTCCAGTTATTTAAAAAGTGCATGGTAAGCATATTTACAAGCTCACACTAGAGAAGCTAGCTAGAGCTAAGAGCAATAAATAGTTACACAGTGCAAAACCTACTACCCTTTGGATATAAAGTAACAAAGAAAAGGTTCAAGAATGAGAGTGAGACATGAAAGAGAAGGCAAGAAGGAAATGAAAGAGCAAAGAGCGGAGTCAGATCGCTCTATTACACTTACAGCTTCTAATTGCCTGCCTTTTTTTTTTTTAAGTCAAACTAGTATTTACCCATAATTTATACAAAAGCATTTGTTCAAATTAGCATAATTTATGTCCACTATGTACACAACATGCACAGTGGAATCCTAAAGAAATAACACCTAAAACCAGAATTTTTTCCAAGTAAAATTTATCAGTCATCATGATGACTTCATGTATTTTTTTTTCTGAGTACACAGATTAGATATTTCTGCTGGAATTTCACTGAGGGTCTAGCATATGAGATCGGCTCCATTATATTTTTGAGAAAATTCCATGTACAAATATCCTAGCTAAGGATTTCTTCCTTACTGTTACTAAATTGTGCTGACTTTGAATTTGTGTTTGACTAAAATCTGAAATTAACAGAAATTTTATGAACAAGAGCTTCTTACACAAACAAAGCTTCCGTAAACACAGCACCTATTATGAGAAAGGCAAAAATTAATTAATTTACTAGATTATCTATGTTAAAAGTCACCAATTTTTTAAACATCACTAAATCTTGGAGTTAGTAAAATGCCAAAATATAACTATAAGCTGTAGATACAAATTAAATATCCACTGAAAGCAGAAATGAAATTCTAATGTATTCATTCCAGCGAATAGAGTACATAAATAAACTCTGAGGTCTCCCGGTCCTCAAAATACCATACTGGTCAGAGAAAATGGGTTGGAAAAATAAATGAACCACAACCCTACACAGCAACAGAGATTACACTTGAAATTTGTTGCTGAGTAAAATGATTAAATCTCTTTCAGCCATTATCCAGAGCTAATCACAACATTCTGAATGTGGTCTGAAGGTTTTAGACTGTGATTTCACTAATGTTCTGATATAAATGTTCTGATATTATGTTTAAATTTATGTAAAAACTAGAGGGTAAATCAATGGGGGGGGGGAACTTTGGTGAAGGGCACGGGCAATCCTAGAATCTATGGAACTACATCATAAAACGAGACACAAGATTTTTAAATGTAAAAAAAAATCTTGTTTTCTAATGAAACTGAAATACTTACTGGAGAGTGTTTCATATTTCAATGAGTCTATTCATTAACAAAATGGCTCATTGCTATTCCTTTCAGAGAATAAATGATTTTTAAGGGAAGATGTTGCCTATAGTTTCTTGAGATACAGAGAAGCCTGAGCCAGGGGAAGGAGGCACAGCAGACTGGAAGGGTAAGCCATATGTGAGGAATCCTCATCAACCATCTCTTCTTCTTTGGTTCAATGAGAAAGCACTCTGTAGGCATCTCTATAAATATGCATGGCTGTGACTCCCAACACAGGAGGAGGGAAAGGCATGTCTCAGAATTATCACTAGAGGTACCTATTTGCCCTATGACCTTAGGGCCATCTCTGTCTTTTGCAGCTTTTGACTTAGAGAAAGCATCTATCTGACTGGTTCTGAGTAACTCAGAGTGTTGCTTGCAAAAGCTCTGGCTGCATTGTGGACCTCACTACTGTTTACATGGATCTTTAAAGGGAACATTCCTCCCTCCTTCTACTCCTCCACAGCAGAGCAGCCATCTGTCCAGCATCTTGAAGGAGATCTGGTTGTCATATTTACTCCACTTCTTCCCGTACACACACATTTCCCCCTAAAGATCTAATGCTGCAATTGCACTTGAAGGATCTCTATCACAGGCATTCACCTTAGTTGATTCTTGGATCACTGAGGAGCATCAAGTTGTAAGCAATATTAACTAAATAGTTTATATACTGGATTTTTTTTTTGAACTGAAAACCTGAGGAACATATTAGAATACAATAAAAATCTGCAAAAATTACAATTTGAAGGCAGATAATTTATAACTTTGTTATGCTACTCTAAATTTCATACACAGGAGATAGGAAGTGTGAAAGTTGGATACAAATTTGTAACTCTTCTGCTTTCTATACACCAAAAGAGCTTTTGGAAGAAAACTTGTCGATATTTGTCCCATGGGCAACATGGTAGACCAATGTCAAAATAGAATAAAGTCCTACCTGAGAAAAGTTAGAAAGCAAAGTTGATAAGCTGATTCCAGAGTTACATTTTGGCTTTCATTCTAGAAGCTGCTAAATCTGAGGAGACCATGTGCTCAAAATAGGTATAGGTTACATGGTTAAAAAAAAGTCATCTTACAGTCAAACCAGTTGTTTGATTTCACTTTGTAAGTCAATGTTTATTTAATGCATGAGTTTACATATATTTCTCCATATATTTCATGCACATATTTTCATCTTACTTAATCCCAGTAGAGTTCTGTAAACTATTTCTCTCATTTTACAGCTGAAGAAACAGAGACCCACTGAGACTATTAGTAGTTCACTTGACCAGAAAGACTTAATGCTGGACATTTTTCTAAGTATTTTACATTATTAATTCTCACAAGAACACTGTGAGATATTCCCTGGTGCACTCTCTTATAGATGAGGAAATTGAGACATGCAAATATGAAAGCACACGAGCAATAATGGGATGGTCAGCAATCAGGTCTGGTGCTTTGGTATAGTAGGTACATATCCCATATGGCTGCCTGTTTGAATTCCAGGTGTCTCACTTTTGATTTGGCCCTCTGCTAATGTGCCTGGGATATCAGTGGAAACTGATACAAGTCCTTGAGCCCCTGCATCCATGTGAGAGACCTGCAGCAAGTTCCTAGCTCCATGTTTTGAACTGGCCCAGCTCTGGCCATTGTAGCCATTTGAGGAGTGAATCAGAGAATTGGGATGCAGATGGAAGATCTTGCTGTATCATTGTATAAGTCTATACACGCAAACACACTTATATATATATTCATACACACATATATATATGCCTTTCAAGTAAATATATACATACATTATATCTTTCAAATAAATGAATAAATCTTAAAAAGAAACGAAACAGTCAGTAACCATGCTCTGTCGGCCTCTAGAGCCCACAGGCTCAACCAGTGATGTGTGATAGAAAGAATAAGCAGTAAAACCATAGTCTGAACCAGAAACCCTCAATGAAATTCCCAGTGTCCATTAGTGAGCACATAAAGTAAAAACAGAAGAGACCACTGGGGCAAAGGGAGGACAAAAGTTCTGTTGCTTCCTTGCTGTCTGGTATGGGTCTATAACTTCTCTACATTTCTTAGAAAAATGGATTACAGAGTCTCTAGGGTCACTTACAGATTTGTATTTGATTTCCAGCACCAATACGTAATATGTATTATCTGTTGTGGGCGGGTAATACATATTCAATTATGTAAACCATTTAAATTATCATCTGACTACACAGCTGATGAAGCACTGATAAATTTACATTTATATAAGAGATACTCTTCTGAAAAGTGCAATGTTGACTCAACACAACATGTAATCAATTTTTTTGTGACACGTCAACTGACTGAAAATGTAAGACAATTCCAAAGATCTAAGAAACTTAAATGTAATTTTTTGAGAGTGTGATGTGGTTATAGTTGGATTCATTATTATTATTTTTAGAACTGCACAGCTGTTTTGGCAGCTTGTTTTGTGAATCCTACTTTGCAAATATAATGAGAGTTTTTCTCACACAAATTTTAGTTAATGGAGCAGATGACACATTTATTTCCTTGTCATAGCTTAGCATTAAATAACAAATGTAACGAGAATTTAGAGTATAAAATTCGAAACACTGTGTTTAGCCTCTTTACTAGCTAACTATACGGTTAGAAAAGTAGCACAATATTTTAATTTATTTTATAAAAGCTAGTTGTAATTCAAAATATTGTTCAGAATTTAATTTCCTGTCAATTTTTAATCAGAAAAAAGACATATAAGTCATAACACCACTGCATCTCTAAAACGTGTCTCCAGCACCTGAGTAAAAACTTGTCTTGTGTACTATTCTAAGTGCTTTACATCTACTGATTTACTGAACCTTTACAATAAATCCATAACTAGGAATGACAATCTCTACTTGAAAGGCATCACAACACAGCCAGAAAGATACACAGAGAGAAAGAGGACTTCCATTTCACTGAGTTACTCTCAAAATGACTACAACAGCTGTAGCTGAACCAGGTTGAAGTCAAGAGCTTGAAAACCTACCTAGGTCTCCCGCAAAGTTGTTAGGGCTCAAGTGCTTCTGCCATGCTCAAATGATTTTCCAGGTGTTTTAGCAGAAAGCTACATTGGAAAAAGAGAAGCTGTGACTCAAACTGGCTCCACAAATGGGATGCTTGTGATGGTCACAGTTTGTGATCATACCCCACTGAAAGTCTGATATCTAGAGGCAGGCTTTTCCTAGCCAAAGGTTAAAATGACAGTTATGATAGGAAATCCTGTTATAATGTTATAGGTAAATATTGGGACATTAACTGTAAGAATAATGATTCTAGCAGACTCACCAACACTTTCTTTCAGTATGTACTGTTACACATAGCTCCCAAGATGAGCTTAGAGTGGGAGGTCATGACTCCAGTATTTCTTATTGAAAGGCTACTGCATGTCAGTATTATGGCTCAACAGATATGTATTAGTATCATGCAGTCATGAGATTTAAAACTTGATTATTATCGCTCATCAATCAACAACTGTTCTGATAAGGTGAAGAATGATCCCAAATGATCCCAAATTCTGTTACTACCTTAATGTAACTTAGCATTAACCAGCTTCCTACTGTCATCTGGCTTTTCTTCAGTTTTAGCAGCTCTGAAAGAATTTAGCCTAACAGATATGAAGAAGTCCCTGATTTGAGCACTATATTCCATAATGGTGAAAAAGTCATATTTGTAACTAAATTGTTGAAATATTAGAAAAGAGACTTGCTTCCAATTTAGTAATAACATATGCAGTCATTAGTCATTGACTCTACTAACCACTGTTCATGAACATCATTAAAGTATGGACTTTAGGGCCTGGCGGCGTGGCCTAGCACCTATAGTCCTCACCTTGAACACTCCCGGGATCTCATATGGGCGCCGGTTCTAATCCCGGCAGCTCCACTTCCCATCCAGCTCCCTGCTTGTGGCCTGGGAAAGCAGTCGAGGACGGCCCAAAAGTTTGGGACCCTGCACCTGTGTTGGAGACCCGGAAGAAGTTCCTGGATCCTGGCTTCGGATTGGCATAGCATTGACCGTTGCGCTCACTTTGGGAGTGAATCATCGGACGGAAGATCTTCCTCTCTGTGTCTCCTCCTCTCTGCATATCTGACTTTCCAATAAATAAATAAATCTTTTAAAAAAAAGTATGGACTTTCTCCTTCAATTGTGATTATCTCTGAGTAAAACATTGTGAATAACTTGTTATCCTAGCATGCAAGTACTATTTACTTGCATGTATTCTGTATATAAGGGAACTTACTAAAAGATGGATGGAATACTTGTCTGATCACTTATATCCTGATTTAATGAAGATGAATTTAAAATCATTTTCACTCAGAAATAAAACTAAATAAGCATAAGATTCAACACTTAGGGTACTGTATTTGTAGTAGTTACTTTGGTATGTGTACCAGTCCTTATGTAAAAAGGAATCTCATTTTCTCCTAGATGACTAAGTATTAAGCAAGCACATACTGTTTTACCTTGGTGACATCTTGATGATTATAAAGGAAGTAATCCATTAATAATGTCTCCAATTAATGTTTTAAAATGGACAGCTGATTAATCAAATACTTTGAGACTGTAGTTAAAACATACCCCAATTATCACTGTCCCTTATTCTGTTCCCAAACAGCAAATGTACCAGTAATTTCCAATGTAGTTGTAAAAGCATTTTGTATTTTCATTTTGTAATTTGCCTTATCAATGCTGTTATAGCACAGCTATCTGAAGGAGATGGAAACAAAGGAAGGAGGAAAGTAAAAGAGAAAGAACAAAGTGCATTGACCTGTTCGGATTTTTGAAAAGCAGTCACATTGCAAAACTGCCTTTTATCTACATTCCACAGGGAGAGAATAATGTTTGTCATGATTCTCAGGGCGGATCAATACAGTTAGGTAGTAAAAGAACAACATTCCAAACCTCAAGTTCCCAATAACTCAGAAAACAATGAACTCTAGACAGACACTGTTGTAATAAACAGGCTCTCACAGAGTCATAGAATCATTACGATGAAAGTCTTAAATTGAGTTATTGAAGTCCCATAGGAAAGTATGGGAAAATTGAACCTCTCACTCATCAACCCTGTGTTAAGAAGTGAGTACAAGGGCCCGGCGCGGTGGCGCAGTGGTTAAGGTCCTCTCCTTGCACACCCAGGATCTCATATGGGCGCTGGTTCTAGCCCGGCAGCTCCACTTCCCATCCAGCTCCCTGCCTATGGCCTGGGAAAGCAGTCGAGGACAGCCCAAAGCTTTGGGACCCTGCACCCGCGTGGGAGACCCGGAAGAGGCTCCTGGCTTCGGATTGGCATAGCATTGACCGTTGCGCTCACTTTGGGAGTGAATCATCGGACGGAAGATCTTCCTCTCTGTCTCTCCTCTCTGTATATCCGCCTTTCCAATAAAAATAAATAAATCTTAAAAAAAAAAAAAGAAGTGAGTACAAGGCTCTGACCAAAGCTTTGGTGACACTCATATTACCCATGTTATTAAGATTTACACTCGGCAGCTTTAATGGACTGTTGGGAGTGAGAATGTTCCAGAGAGAATCCATAAATATGTGACTGGAGAGAAATAATACAGAGATACTGGGTTGTAATGTAACCTGACTAAAAAAGATATTCAGGTCTTGAATTATACATTGGTGCCCAATGACACAAAGTATAGTATAAATCACTCTACTTAATTCCCAATCTTGTACGTGATAAGCAATTAGATCCTATAAAAATAAACAGATTTATACTTTATACTTTAGTATTGGTATAGAGGAACCTGGGGGGGGGGGGTTGAGGAGGGGATAAGGGGAATCCTAGGAGCCTATGAAACTGTATCATAAAATAATATCAATAAAAAACTTTAAAATAAAAAAATGTATGTAAGCAGCTAAAAAAATAAAATAAATGGATTTAGCCATAATCACATTGTTTTTACAACACAAGCCTCGCAGAAATGAATCTCATACCTTTTCACTGTGATCTCAGATAAATCTATTTTGCCGAAATGTACTTTCTAGACAAAAAAAATTGTAAATAAAAACTTTTATAGTTAATAAAGCAAAAATAAAATAAAAATCACTGGCATCATTTTCCCCTTTAAAGATAGCCTATATAAATTGATGAGCAGTTTTTTAAGTATTTATGATGTGAATATAGTCTCACTAGCGATTTTCTCCTTAAAACCAGAATTTATTTTAAAACCTTAAGCCCTTGTTTCATTTCCTACCCTGCTCTAATAAAAGTGAAATTAAAAGTGCCTAATTACATTTTCATTTTTGGTGTCATTCTGTGAGCCACATTTCAGACCAGGATAACACAATTTTCTCTTGATGCCATTAGTAATGAAATTCAGTATTTAGTCCATTCAGCTGTTAGTAGGTTAAGGCAGTACTTGTGATATCAGCATTCCATATCAAAAGATACGGAAGGTCCTGGACATACACCTCAGGTCCAGTTCCCCGCTAAAGCACCCATGAAGGAAACGGAGGACATATCAAGCACTAGGACACTTGTCACCCATGTGGAAGATGTGAATGCAAATCTTGACCCCTGGCTTTGACCTACCACAATCCCTACTAATGTGGCTATTTGGAAAGTGATCTGACAAATGGAAAGTCTTCCTCCTGCCATTCTCTTCCCTGTTAGATACCACTACCACTCTGTTTTTATATCAAAGCTAAACATAAATTCATAAATGAATCTTTTAGAAATATTTTCTATGAAGTAAATGGCAGAAATAGTACTTATCAGAAACCATGTCACGTAGTGTTTAAGTAAAATTTTAGACTACTTCAAGATCATTTTGATTTTGGTTCTGATAACTAGAGATAAATGAGCTAATTAATTGTGTACTCATTGACTATGATGGCAAATGCTCAGAAGGGCAGGGTTAGAGATTTTTTAAAAGGGGGCTGCACAAGGAGACCACTGGGAATTGGAGTGCCTTCGGTTGCCAAGAACTCTGAGGTCACCCACCCCGGTTGGGATCTACCACATGGGATGGAAGAAGCCCAAATCCTTCCTCGCAGGATCCAAGGTCACTGGAACAACAGCCAGGAGTACTGAGTAGTCCATAGACACAAAAGAACAGTAAACTTCCTTTGGCACTAGGGAGAGGAGCTTTCTCTGGTTCTTACTTAGTTCCAATTTTGGATCCCTATGCTCTCTTGCAATGACCATTAGGGTCGCTCTGGAGGCCCCCCCCCCAAAAAAAGCTAACAAACAAAATTAGAATAGACAGAGAACAACAAGGAAAGCTTAGAACCAGACAGGAAACGGTCAGCGTGTATTCACATATACCTTACTAGGTAGAACACAGAGATTAGATACTCCTCACTGGGGAATGGAAGATTTCTCTGTACACCCCTCCCAAAACAGTTCTATACCTCAACTGTTGACATATGCCTTGCTAGAGTTATAAGCCAGTTTAGACTATCCTAAAATCTGCCAAGTTCAGTAGAATTATGCTTCAATGCTACAGACTGCTAAATACTAAAATGAGGATAGACACGAGACAGCTGAATAGTACCCTGTAGCCATTGTAAGGTGTATAGAAGCTGGTTGTGTATAAACTAAAATCAAAATGTCAATGAAGTAGTCACCTGATGTGGTTAAGAACTTTAATTTTGTAATATACTGGTTACTCAATACCATGACAATTAATTCCATGATGTTGTAAACTGTTGTTGAAGTTGTGTTGTGGCTTTTCATTGGAGGGGTTGATATTCTGCCAGCTCTACTTTTAGACCAGGGATGGTCTCCCAATGAGGCTGTTGAATTTATCTGGACAATTAGATGTTGGACTCCTTGCTTGGTATATGCTTGCAATGAAAGAATCTTGACTAAATTTGAACTGTACTACTGCAACAATGTGGAGGAATCTACCATGGGGGGAGGGTATGGGGAGAAGAGGGGGGAATCCCAGAGCCAATGAAACTGTGTCACATAATGCAATGTAATTAATAAAAAAAAAGGGGGGGGCTGCAAATTGAATGGAATCTTGAAGAAACACGTTCGCTACAAAATGAACATGAAGACACTAAGGAGGAAAATTAATTGCATCAGTTTGAATGGTTTGTTATCAGACGTCTGATCAGAAATTAATCACATGTGTCACTGACATGCATCAACCAGAGGTGAATTTTTTGTGTTACTAAAATTCTTTGTTTGTTTGTTTCTCTTCAATATGTAACCCAAAACACAAAATTGTCTAAGTCAAATACATGTCAGTGGTAGAGTCTTGGAAGAGTTCCCAGTGCTGAGCACTGGTTATAAAGCCATGACAATTTTCAAGTACCAGGAAATGTGTCTTCATTTTTCACTTACTCAGAAAATCTTAGGCTTATGTTGACTTCTAAATCACAGACCAAAGTTGGTGATTGTTTTAAGCCTATACAGGAATGGCAAATCCGCAGGTTTATAGCAAGGAATTTTAAAGCTATCTTCACACCTCGCTCCCTATGTCCCAACCTCCCCAATGTCCTCACCCCACCACACACACAAAACACGCACAACCTCAGGAGGAATACACTGATGCAAAAAGCCAAATGAAGAGGCAACTTTTATAAACAGGACAAACCATATCTGTAAGATATTTAGTATATTGTTCCTTTATTTTATGCTCATGATATTAGTTTTTGCCCAAATGAAATGGTCTTCTTTGTTAACTCGTGATGAAATACAACTTTAACATGACAGTAGAGCAGGTTACTGACCACATATGGAGAACTTCTACACATCATTAGTATTTTGCTGAATCACAAAGCATAAAAACATGTCATTTTGTTTTTTGTGCTGTATTACAAAAATGGTTTTTTTTTTCAAGAATACAGGATGGCCCCATATCAAGAAATCTAGAAATGCAATTCAAACTATTACAAGGTTGAAAGAGAACTATACATCCACACATTTTTGTTTAGAAAATAGGTTAAAATTTAGTTTGTCAATAACACTTGACATATTTTAAAAATTAACAATAACAACTCTCTTAAACCACAGATAAAAGGCTTGCTTTTAATAGGATTATAAAACTATTCTATATAGCATAATTACCATGAAACATCAGAATGACTGTTACTATGTTTTAATATTATATTTTATTATTACCATGCACATTATAATGCACAGAAATGCTAGTGCTGATTATGGAAATGTGTTTCATATGTCAGTTATTCATTCTACTGTGTATTATTTAGCTTCCTTTCTAAACTTAGAAAATATTTTATTTAGCATTTATTTGCTATTCAGTTCTAAGGATAGGGCAATCTAAATGTGAAAAAATGCTGAAATAGAAAATAATTATCAAACATAAATTGGATTCCCTCCATGATTAAAAATAATTAATATTCCCAAGAGTCAAATAGTACAATCTAACATTTGATTATATTAGACATTTTGCTGCAAATAACAAATTCTATTAAGTAATTTTAGTCTCTTAATTTTTTGAAGGTCTATTTTCACTGGAAAGGCAGATTTACAGAGAGAAGGAGAGACAGAAATATCTTCTGTCTGCTGGTTTACTTCCCAAATTACTGCACCAGCTGGAACCAAGTTGAGCTAAAGCCAGGAGCCAGGAGCTTCTTCTGTGTCTCACACATGGGCGCAGAGTTCTAAGGATTTGGGCCATCCTCTACCACTTTCCCAAGCTACAGTAAAGGAGCTTAATGGAAGGTGAACAACAGGGACATGAGCTGGGATACCATATGGGATCCTGGTGTGTGCAAGGTGAGGATTTATCCACAGAGCCCTACTGCAATTTTTAAAACCTAGATCTAGTCCTACAGTTGTCCTACAACTGACCATTTATGTCCGTTCCTGAAATTCCTAATTCCATTGGCCTTCCTTTATATTCAGTTGATGTGTGCAATTCATCACTAAATATATACAACCTCAATTGCTAGTCATGATCACCTTTTACATTATATATTACATCTCCAGACACATTGGGAAAAAAGTGCTTTGATATACCTAACACAATGTTAAGTACATATATTTATTCAAAGGTTGCTGAGAATTTAACTGTGTATGATATTTAGTTAATTGTCTTAGTGCTCTTAGTAATTTGGTTTATTTTATTAAAAGATATTAGAAGCATCCAAGAGAAAAAATTCTACAAGCATATATGTGACTATATTACATGAAAAAGGCAACAGAAGCCCTAAAGCCGCTAATCCCCAAATACACTGGAGTCATTCGGTCTAGGGGCAAATACTTGTACAATTTTATGTCCCTAAGAACACAACTGAAAATAGAGTGTATTCATACAAATTTCAAATTCAACAACTATTTAATACCTGATAATCTTACAAAAGTTGGCATAACATTTGGATTGTGAGCAGCAGTGAAACTTGTCTGTTAGCGGTAAGGATACACTCTGTTGTTTTAAAGCCAACTGGTAAATATTGTAACAGAAACAACTACCTTATAAGAGAACAGGTGAGATCTACTGCCATAATCCAGCCTAAGCCAAGCTACTCTTGATTGAACAACTTACCTTGATAAATGTAATGACTAACATGTAATTAGCATTATCCCTTTTAAAAGAATTCATTACTGCCCCTAGGACAAAGCCACAAAACTGATTCAGAATAAATTTTTTTTTTTTTTTTTTTTTTTTTTTTGCAAAATCACTTGAGCATTTGGGCTGTTTGCTATATAAATAGCTTGGTATAACTTGAGAAGACATGTTTTCAAGCACAATGTGGGCAATTAAAAATGAGTCTGTGGATTGAAATACTGCTCTGTGACAAATACCCATCATTCACAGAATATTATTACCTAACAAAAGAAAAATACTGCACAGAAAAGAACCATATATAGTGATTAATTCATGTTACACCTAGTTACCAAGAAATATCATCCAAGTTGAAGCACAATTACATAAAGCATCTGTAGGCTGCTGAAGAGGAAGAAAAACTATACAATCTATTTCAAAAGATTCATGAATCTTCCCCCAAGAACTAGATTTATGCCTATCTAAGTTTTTAAAATATTCAGTAAGTTATAGTAATACCTTTTGTTATAGATCATATTGAAATCGAAATATGCTTGAATCTTTACATAACACTTCTATCTCAATTTGAAATTCCATATTTTCAACTAAAATGTAAAAGCTCATCCATATCTGTCCTCAACAATAAAATAAAATTATGGGTATTGTTGATGCATTGTAACAAGTAAAATCAAGGTCCATTATGCTCAAGGAATCTTCAACAATAAAATAGATGCAACTTGGTTTCTTATTGTATGACCAAAGTTGTGTTCATTAACATGACACACGGACCATTTTTTAGAAAGTAATTTTTCAATTTCTAATCACACTCTACTGATTGCCTCGGAAGTGTTCCCTAAAGATACACGCATCATTGTTGGCTTTCAAATATCTTCAAAACTTAGTAAGATCTTACACATACCATGCTTTGGATGTGAAACTTTACATCATGGCTAAGAAGCATTATGCATGGTGTAGTACCCTGAACAGCCCAAGCTTGAGAGCCTTGACTTGTCTCAGCACAGGTGCTAATCATTGCCTATCCTCAAATCTGCTGGTATCAAGAAATCTTTTAATTTAGGGAAAACACAAGTTGGAGAAACTGAAGGCTACATTTAACATGATTTTATCAGTTTCAGCCCACAGGAAAATATTAGCAGAAAGTTGAACCTCATTCATTCATTCATTTACTCAGCAATTATTGACTGGGCCCTACTAGGACAGCATTCTAATTGATAGTCCACAAGATTAAAAAAAAGATAGAATCCCTTATCTCATAACTATCTATAATTATTAATGTTTATTTGGGTATTGACCGCTAAGTTGCATAAGTGGGTGGAGATTAAGAGAATCAAGACAACAGCTCTAAGACTGTGATCAATGAAAACTAAAAGAAACTATAAAGCACCAACACTGGAAGATATGAAAGAAAAAAGAAAGAAAAGAAAATCCAACCAGCATATTCAAACAGGCAAATACAAGGATCATACGATCATTTGAAGTTGATAAGTGTGAGCAATAGAATGGGTTTTTCTGAGTTTTAGAGATCTAGCTCTAAGTGTAAAGAAGAAAATGTGAAGTGCCCAGTGTGTGAGTGTTGGTGCCACCCGTTATTTTCTGTATCAAGTATAAAGTTGTGCACTTTAGAGTATATGTTAATTCATCACAAAATGGGGAAGAAGGCCTCTAATTTCTAGTTTACACATAATCTTAACATAAACAAAACATTTGTTATATAAATTAGATGCTCAGTAAATATCAGTTCCTTAGCCCCACCAGGGACAAGCATAATTGATTTGCTAGGAATTGGAGATATCTTATCTAATTCTAATAGTTTATTTTATTACCCAGCCAACAGTATCTCAACTCTCCCATAAGTTTACAAACATGAATTTTATCATTTTGCTTTATAGATGAGGAAACTGAGCTCAATGAGATAAAACGAATGCTTTGTAAGAGGGTTTGAGCTTGGCTGCAGGCCTTCGAATAGCTCATTCCAAGACTTGAGGTTGTATTACACTGCTTACAAATCATATCTTTGCCATACTAAGACAGTGCTATTGTCTAAATAAGGGATGAGAGCTCTTCAAAAAGTGATAAAGGACGGAGAATGAATACCTGTTACATTTGTCTCTAGAGCACAATTCCCACATGTGAAGTTCAAGGTCAAGTCTTTAGTGTCTGTAGAAACAGTTACTGTGGTATACCATTCATTAGCAGTAGCTCTTGTTTTTTTTAAGTATCATTAACTTATCACGCCATTTGTGCATAGACTAAGCATTCAGAATCTCCGGTTTCTCTTTTTAATGAGCACCATAACTAGAGAAGGCTTCTAGGATATTTCTCCACAAAGTGAGTACTCCTCAAATAAACATCCTGGGAACTGCCGACTTGCTAAAAGAAATCAAATGATGTGTATCAATAACTATAAATTTGATGCACCGATGAAAATAAGTAGGAGAAATTAAATATGTGGAAGCAAGTTAGTCACAGAAATATATTATTTTTAAGTTTTAAGGTAAAATCCTAAGAATACATAACCTTTGGAAACAAACTTTCAAGTGACAGATTGTGAATCTTCATTAAAAAGATAAAAGGAAGTATTTTCTCGATGCCTTATAAAAGAAAATTCTGCAACGGCTAACAATATTTGTATCAAATTAGCACCGAAAACCATGTGGTTAACCCAATTCAAAATGTCATTAAAGTAGAAATAGGAAGAGAGTGTCTGAGGATTTCACAGCCAAGACTCCAATATGTGTACTCAGACACAACCAAATTATTACAATAGTATGACTCACAACAAGCTTCAGTTGTAATTACAAGTTTAAAACCACTGATTCTGTTGCTCAGAATCAAGTTTGTTCAGCACGATACAAATGACTTTCTAATGACTTATTTTATTCACATTTTGACTGAACAAGGAATTATCTAATCATACAAGCTTCTTTTAAAATGTGTAGTAGCTTTATATTGGGTGTACAATCAAGAACACTACCCAACTTGGTTTTCAGTATTCACATAGCCCTATGACATGATACAACCACAGATACAAACCACAATATGTTCTACTGATGGTCTATCCTTCATTTCCAATTTTTATACAATGAATAGTAATTTATCACATGCTTGGTTGCTTTTAAAATTTCTCATCTTAACAAATGAAAAGAAATATCTGGGTATTTCCCTTTTTAGCACTGTTTTCACCTATAAAACAAATAATAGGAGGCTATTGAAAGAAACGGTTATTTAAATATTTACACAACTATTTCAATGTTTCAAGGCCTAAGGTGTTGAGAAAATATGGAAAATATTTTAAAGGTTTATACATTTTTCATTTTTTAAAACTTAGTGTCTCCCTCTCCCTTTTCTCTGTTTCTACCTCCATCTCCGTCTCCATTTCTATTTCTATCTCTACATCCCTCCCTGTCCTTCTAAAAACCTAGCAGCTATGAAAAGACCCTTTCTTAAAAACCCTTTCACTCGGAAAAAAAGGTATTTAAAAAAAAGATATTTCAAAACTGTACCCCAACATAAATACTCTTAAACATCATTTCTGATACATTTTAAAGTCTTCATATTTATGCACATATGTATGTCTGCATTACATAAATGTATATACACACATACATTTAAGAGTTGAATAGCTGACTTATTAGGGATGATTTTGATTCAATGTTCTCAAATTTTATTTAAAATTATTTCATAGACATGAGAAACAGTGGGTAACAAATTGTCAAACCACACTTTCTCTGGTTAACCTAATGTCTGTGACATTGCTGCTTCTCACTGAAATAAAAATAAAGAAATAAAGGCAAGGTATAAAGGAAAAAAATATTTTCTCTTGGGATATAAAGAAAGATTATATGAAAAATTACTTGTTAAAATTTTTAAAAGCAGAGAGAATGGAATGAGAGTGTCTGGGGAATCTCTGCTCCTCCTTCTCCTGCCAAATTTGAACCTGATTTTAAAAGGTCTTTCTAACACAAAACTTAACAATTCTCCCTACTACCACAAACCCATATCTTCAGGCCAAGTAACAATTAACAATTCAATGAACAATTCTTGCATTTTGATTTGTTATCAATTTTAAATCTTCTGTAATAAAAAGAAGTGCCACATGTGATGAAATTTTCTTTCTTTTTTTTTTTTTTAAGATTTATTTTTATTATTTTTTCATTGGAAAGGCGGATATACAGAGAGGAGAGACAGAGAGGAAGATCTTCCGTCCGATGATTCACTCCCCAAGTGAGCGCAACGGGCCGATACTATGCCGATCCAAAGCCAGGAGCCTCTTCCGGGTCTCCCACGCGGGTGCAGGTTCCCAAAGCTTTGGGCCGTCCTCAACTGCTTTCCCAGGCCACAGGCAGGGAGCTGGAAGGGAAGCGGGGCTGCTGGGATAGAATCGGCGCCCATATGGGATCCCGGGCGTGCAAGGCGAGGACCTTTAACCACTTGTGCCACCGCGCCGGGCCCCACATGTGATGAAATTTTCAAGGGGACAATTTTGGTGAGTAAATTGCTGTAAACTGGATTTCTGGGTATGCAAGATTCTAAATTTCCATTTATGTGCAAGTAAAGGCTTTTAGATTTTGAACCTTTCAAAATTCCTTACTTTTGTGTGAATTTTCATTTTTTAAAATTTTTAAAGATGTATTTATTTTTTATTGGAAAGGAGGATTTCCAGAAAGGAAGAGGGACAGAGAGAAATGTCTTCCATTTGCCGGTTCACTCCCTGCAATGATGAGCTAACCTGGGCCGGAGCCAGGAGCTTCTTCCAAGTCCACTATGCGAGTACAGGGTGCTAAGGCTTTGGGCCATCCTCTATTGCTTTCCCAGGCCACAAAAAGAGAGCTGGATGGGAAGTGGAGCAGCCAGGACATAAACTAGCACCAATATGGGATACGATAAGGAATCCAGGAGCATGCAAGGCATGCCATTCCCGAGCCATTCCTTTTCACTCAGTGTTGTTTTTCCTAGTTCTCCCATGTCTTCATGGATTTGAGCAAACAAAAAACAAACAAAAACCTAGACATGTTTGTTTACAAACACAAAACCACACTTCCTGCTATTCTGGTGATTGGACAAACCAAAATAGGGTGATAGATTTGGCACCTGAGCAGGGCCTGCTGTTCTGCTTCCCAGATGGCACTCCCCTGCTCAGTCGTTATTTAGTGGCCAAGTCAAGCCAGCCCTCCAGGATCTCTCTGCTGAAGGAACTAATCGGATGCACCACAACCCTTATGACCCTGCAAAGCTCCACCTTCTAATACATCACTTTTGAATTTCAATATTTGATTTTGGGGAAGCACAAGCATTCTTAATACAGCATTGCTGCTAATCACTCTCGCCATCCTTTCCTCTTTCTCCTGTCTCCTTAGTGAAAGAAATAATGTAAGTTAAACTGACGGACTACAGGCATCATGTCACATGAGAGAAGACTAATTTTTCCACTTACAAAAGCTTGTGAGACTTCATAATTTCTCTTCTGAATATGTAAGAATCTTTGTTATATTGTTTATTTCCTCCTGGTCTCCTGACAAATTGTTTGGAAAAACGTTTGCAGCTATTAAATTAATTGGAAAAAAAACAGATAAGCAAGAACAATATTCTGAATAGAAATGACAAAGAAACTTTAACAAGATCAGGCAACTATTGCCAGATAAAATATCTCTTCATCAAAACATGATCTTGCACTAAAATGGTTTTGCTACACAAAGTAATCAAAGGCACATTCTCTTGAGAGACACAGAATCTCATAAATTAGACGTAAGACTCTCTCTCCAAATAATACCAACAGACTCTAGCAGCCAAGAAGAGGCTCTATGCAGATATAAGTATGACATGATATAATGTATCTTTTAGGCTTAGAATGATGCAGAAGAAAGATGCTATGAGCCTTCTTGTTCTCCTTTGCTCAACTATCCATCTTACTATGAGTTAGAAAGGCAGACCTCTCCAAGAGAACCATGCAAGGAGCCCTGGAAAGGGTGGAACTTGAAATCAGATCTCTTTATTCTCAGCTCACCTACTGATAAGCAACAAAACAATGAGACGATTTCAGCAGTATCACCACTACCTGGTCAGCATGACCTTTGATTTAACACTGATGTGACTGTGTGTTAGGAATATCCTCACACATCATCTGACTAGTCATTGCCTCGTCCAAGTGTGGAATTACAGTTTCTGTCTCTACTGGATCATTGGTCAACAAACCCAAGAAGAACAAAACTGTTACATTTAGGAAGAATCCAATGGTATCTTGAATTGCTAATGTCCACATGTCTCTTTTAATTTTCTGTCCAACTCATCATAGCAGCTAAATGTAATCACAGAACACTACTGATATAACACTAATGAAATGTTTCAATAGAAAACCATAGCAAAATATGTGGACTAGAATATTTAAAAGTACATCTGTATTTACCTTTAATAGGTAATCATTCTCATATGAACCCTAATAACTTCTCTGAAATATTTGTCAAAAGCAAATTTTGTACAGAGATTATTTTTATCAAAGCCACTGCCATATTTGACAGTCAATTTGTGACAATTCTGGTTTAAAATCACTGCCTTATAGATATTTCATTTTACTTCTAAACTAAATCTTCAAAATTGTGATGATTGAATAAGAATACATGAAATCGCAAAACATGAAATTACTATTTATGTTTTTGATTTTCATAGTCATTTATAAAGAACATTTATATACCTTGACAACAAATGAACTGTTCTTTATACAGATAGTGCACATAAGTAATCCATAATTTTGTATAACACTTTGGAAATGGTTCCACAAATGTCAAGATAATTTGATACAGTCAAAATTGAAAACAAAACAAAATAAAAAACCTTTTTTTAATTTATACTTTACATCTCAAAAGAAATCATTAAGGAAAATTGAAACTGCATAGTTTTTCTTACCTCATCTGCACTGATATAACTCCTGAATAGCTTTCAGAACAAACTCAGAGAAAACACATTTAAATACAGGTTTATAAATAAAATAAAATCCAACATTCAGTGGAATTCCCTGAAATAAAATAGTCTAATTTCTTTCGAAGTTCTTTGTGTACATTTCATTACCTACATTGCTTTTTTGGCATAGCAAGGACATTGCTAGCCCATTAGAATTCCTTCTACCAACACATGTTATCAGGAACAGTTAAAATGTTGCACCCCACGGATAGGTGTGCCTGCTTAAAATGGAATGAAGGAAGGGAGGGAGGAAGTCAGCCAGGATGGAAAGGAAGAAAGAATATTTGGCTAAAATTCTCCCACAACATGAGTCATAGCCCCAAAATGGAACTGATTTATTCACCTTTCTACAAATATAAACTAAAAAACTTTAAAAGAAAAAAAAATCACTCTTTTGGATTGTTTGGTTCAAATGCCATATCTTGGAAAGGGAAGAGAAAGTGCACATCGCTAATTGGAGCTCAAAGACCACATCCCATGTCGTTCAACGCAGATTTTGTGATTGGCATCACAAGGAGTAATGCGATATAATTATTTTTAATTACCAATTCACAAATCTAAAGAAAAGAATCTATGAGCTCCCCAGAGGTACTGTTCTACAGCAGGAGTTTAATACTTCAATGTACCCTTTAACAAATGGGGGCTTTTGTCAGTATTTCATTGGCAGAACACCCACAACATAACAACATCACTTAGAGCTTATATAGATCTTCCATTTGCAAAGCGTTTTATAGTACTTGTTCTTTAAAAACACTATTTCCTGGGGGCACTGGTGACAGACCACAGAACTGAAGCAAGCAACAAACAGTTTGCACAAAACTCAAAAGGAGTCATTGCTTTGAAGCTGAAACAGAATCTTTATCAACCTCTCCCTAACAAATTGGCAGTGTTATTTTGAAATGGTTCGCATATCTTTACATGTTTTAGGCACTGATAGCAGAAACATACTGTTTTCTTTATGATCACTGTATATTTCCCAAAAGCTCACATTTCAATAAGTTACATTTTTTAAGAATTATACATTGTTCAATATCCCCCCAAACTGTAAAATGTACACATTTCTGAATCTAACTTAATTTTGTTTATTATTGGATCTAAATTCTTAACACTAAAGGACATTAGTAATTTTATAAAACTTTTGACCATTAATGCAGTGATGACAGGCACAAATTCACCACTGTATATTGAAACTGAACATAGTATATGGCACACATCTATCTGCCAATGTTCATTTCTAAGATATTTATTGAAACAGCTAAAACAGATGCTCTCTCAGTTCCATTCGCTAATTTTTCATTCATTCATTTAATTAATCATCAAAATATGCTATTTGCAAGACACTGGAATAATTCAGCTAGAAGAAATGAAAAATATATCTGTGCCATAGTTGCATAGAATGTGTATTTAACTGGAGATGGATCGGTATTAAAGAAAAATAAAGCAATTAAAGAAAATGATGAAAAGGTAGGAATATAAAAGTAGGAACAAATATTTTTTAGTGAATATTCAAAACAATGCTTGACAAAATATTCAGTTTTAACTGGAATGTAAGATGAACTAAACAGAGATTAGAAAAGCGGAAGAAACATGTGAAGACTATTATAGACCGAGAAATGGTCAAAATGAATGAGCAGTTCACCTGCTACCACAAATTTGTGGAAATTTGTAGCTGAAACTATAATATCATTTGACTATACTCTGTAAACTCAAGCTCATTTTGTATTGCTGACAAATTTTGGGTGGAAATGACTTGTGATTTCCATACAAATTGGTCGCATGCAAATGTGTACTTCTATAGCGCTTAAAGATACTGCCTGTTCTGTCAGATCTTTTAAATAATCCTAAGATTATTTCCACTTTAAATGTATATTCTATGAAAATGGATAAATGAAAAATTTCTTTGGAACAGAAGGCTGAAAGACTAGGTACAGCACACCAAAATTACTTTTGTGCAGACATGCAATAGGTCTACATGAATTTTGCAAATACATATTGTGTGCATTTTGTTCTAGGTATTATGCAGTACACATTGTAGTTCAGAAAGGATGCCTGAACACTGAAAGTGCTGAATAAAGTCTTAGCAACTTGCTGACGGATAAGTCCAGAAATTGAGGAAAGTAGAAGTGATCTTAGGATACAGGGAGCGTGTATGGAACAGCCCATGAAATTAAAGTGACCCTTTGAACACCAGTTTTCCAGGTCCAGGACTAAGATTTCCATGTGAATTATAAAGCTATCCCTGATGTTAATGTTCTTTAGTTTTCTTCCATGCACTCATTCTTTAGTTTGTCCCATAGGGGCCCATTTTCTCTATGGTTTGAGTTCATCTTCCACAAAATCAAACAGAAACTTTAATGAAACCTTGGGGAACACAGGCAAGCTTTTTTGCAACATAAATGATTGTTCAGAAAGACACTTCTGCCAGTCCTAATAACACCTCCAGACTGGCTGCCCTGAGAAGGAAAATCTGATAAATCTGATTTCCTCTGTCACATAGTTAGGGTTAGGGCCAGCTTGCCACTGGTGGTGCTTTTTTTTTTTTTTTTTTTTTTCAAATTCTAATGATCTATGTCAGTAAACGCAGATAAAGCTGTGTTTAACATCCATTTGGATATGTGATGGAGATTACCTTTCATTGAAGCTAAAATTTAATGATAGAGAACTTCAAGGGAATGTTATATTGATTTTTAACTTAAAGACAGATAACCAAATAGGCTTTTCCAACATCAAAATCCTAGCCTACCAATCTACTACCATCCAATGACAGGAGCCAATTCTGTAACTGCTTTTCTAATAAAAATAAGTCTTTTAAAAATTATAAGTCCAACGCAGTCACTTAGTAGCTGAAGTACTCACCTTACACACACAGGATCCCATATGGGAGCCCATTCTAATTCCTGCTGCTCTGCTTCCTATCAAGCTCCCTGCCTGTGGTCTGCGAAAGCAGTCGAGGACGGCCCAAAGCCTTGGGACCCTGCACGCACGTGGGATACTCAGAAAAGACTCAGTTTCTCGCTCCAGATCAAGTCAGCTCTGGCAGTTGCAGCTGCTGGGGAGTGAATCAACGGATGGAAGACCTTCCACTGTTTCTCCTCCTCTCTGTATATCTGATTTTCCAAGGAAAGTAAAATAAATCTTTATATATATTTGTATATATAATTATATATATAATATATATACATATTATATAATATATACATATTATATATATAATTATGGCTTTGTTTTGCTTGAGTTTAAGGCCTACAACAGTTTAGTAATGAAAATAGTATCCAGGAAACCGTGACTACAATAGTTTACTGCTACATGTCCCAAGACTGGGTACATATGAAGTATCTGCAGACACTAAGGAGTAAGTAAAGAAGTCTTGAGAGAATCAAGATGGCAGAATAGAGTAAAGACACGTTTAAACAGAGAAATATTAGCTAGTGTGAAGCAAAGAGGGCAACATCCCAGGAAACAGGAGAGCACAGAACAATGGCAGAGGGTTACCTGGAGACTGACAGACACAGGAAAGCAGCAGGCACAACAGTGTGGTGTCGCAGTGATGAATACACCAGTGGCATTCAGCCAGCAGTGATCTGAATTGCAGTGGCAGCCGGAACTCCACCAGCAACCAGGTGGGAAGTGACTTTCACCAAGAGCTCAGGAGGGGAACCCAGACAAAGAGCTGCCGGTCTTGCTGGTCCTTTTTGATATGACCAGGAGTAAAGACAGCAGCAGATCCCAGACAGGCAGTGCAGGAACAGGGTGCATTTTACAACCCAGTGTGCCCCCTAGAGCTGAATCGGAAGCCATTTCGTTTAAGGAGGCAAGGGCTATGGACAGTACTGCGGATGCACTGAGTTGGGAGTAAACTCATTTCTGGCTCAGCGAACAGCAACAACAGGCCATCCTACAGGTTGCACCCAAAACAGGTCTGGGTAGCCCTCTGACCTGACAGCCAGCAGATCAAGAACTCTTGTAGTGGCATATCAGGCACCATTTCATATGGTGTGGGGCAAAGAATTTGAGACTGCAGGGAAAACACTGCACTGAGCTCAGCGAGAATTCACTGAACTCAATGCATTGCACTGGTTTCACAGGAAAGTAATACCGACTATGTCATCGTATGGGTCAAAATAGGTCTGTGTAGTCCTCAGACTTAATGGCCAACAGTCTCCAGTATGATCAACAACAACAACCTAGCTGCATAGCACACTTGGTGTCTCCCTAATCCTGGGACCTGCTCCAACTGGAAGTTGGAGAAAGGTTGTACAGACAATGGTGCAGCCTAAGGATGGTATCACAGGAAGTGGAGAGTGGTGAACCAGGAGCTGGGGCTATGGAGACCATGGTGGAAATCTAACATAAGAACCCAGACCTGGAACTCCCTGGAGGGAGTAGCACAGTTGACAGCAAAGAACCTTGTACCTACTACAATAAGTAAAATCGAATTGTATTTCAATTTTTTTTGTTAGTTTCATCTCTTCAAAACACTTTCTTCTGATTAAATTCTTCAATGACTCATAGATCATACAGTAGCATCATTTCCTTCAAGAAGGTTCTTGACTTTCTTTTTCATTTCTTCAGCAACACATTAGTCATTCAATAGCATGCTATTTAACTTCATGGTATTCCTTTTTTTTTTCTTCCCATTGTTGATTTGATTTTGTGGCTTTTCATTTAAGGGGATGTATGGTAACTGGTAATGGAGATTCTCATATCTAGTGTCATGTTATTTAACTTCTTGGTATTGTAAATTTCTATTTTTCTTCCTGTTGTTGATTTTGTATTGTGGCTTTTCATTTAAGGGGGATGTATTATAACTGTGTAATAGAGACTATCATATCAAGTTGTGAGGGTACAATGCAGTATGCATTCCACTTCCAGACAAAGATGGACTCCCAAAGAAACTATTTACTATATCTTGACAATAAGATACTGCACTCTCTCTCATTGTCCATGCCAGCAATGATAGACATATGACTGTGTATGAAGAAACATGCTATAGTAATGATATAAGGCAACTCAGTGGTTGGAGAGGGAATTGGGGAGGGAATAAGGGAAATCCCAGGCCTATGGAACTGTATCATAAAATGATAATAGTAAAAATTAGTAAAATTAAAAAAAGGAAGTCTTGATGTCAGAAGTGTATATGTGCAGTGTTGCCACAGGTCCATTTGAATTTGTATCTTAACATGTGAAGAGGCGCAAGCCTAGCGAAGGCAAAGCACATTCCAGACGGACAGGTCATGCTGTACAAAGCAAGGAGGAAAAGAGTGAACGTAACAGTTTTGTTTTTGAGCGTTTACTTCAGCTAATGCAGATAAACAGGGTTTAAACACGGGAAGCCATCCAAAGCAAGCAATTCTCATTCTTTCATCAGAATCCTAAATGGAACATTTTTAAATCTCTTTTGTAATTGCCAGGAAAATTGTGTGCCCAGTATCCTTATGTAGAAGAAACAGCCCTTATTTATTTTAATCAATCAATGTTTTACTTCTGCACTCCAGCTGGAAACAAATTCTGCATTTGAGATGCTAATTGGAATTTACTTACGCTTTTGTAAGGTGTGTGAATATGTTCTGTCAGCAATCAACCAGATATAAGTAAGGAAAAGGAGGGAAAAAGGTTAAAATGGGCCTCACACAAAAGTAAGGAAATGCATCAAAAACAGGAATTCTCTCAGCACAGTTGACAGAAACATCGACTTGAAGGATGTCCTTGCCAGGTTCGGACACATTCCTTTTCTAGATACTGTCAACCTGGGCTCAGTTCCACTCAGAAATGCCTGCCTGGCTGGCAGCTGCCGAGACACAGCAACTCCTCCCAGCAACAGATGGAGCCAATCAAAAGCCAACAGCAGTGATTCTTGCTGTTAAGTGCAGTGACATCTCATTTATCTGGGAACTCCAGAGAAGCCTCTATAGCACAGGAAATAACTACCTAGAGACCAAAATTTACATTCCCTAGCCCTGCAAACTACTACATTGTAGCCAATTTGGAAATGTGCCTGGCACTAGACAGATCTATGTGTGCTTAAATTATAAACACATACCAGAGTGCAGTGGATTGTATGTGGTTTTGAAGAAATTGACCTGGAGTTAAACTCTTATTCTTCACATTTACTATCTCTATATGCTCAGGCATAATCATTTTTTCTCACCCTTATATTTTTCATATCTTAAAAAGAGGTAAATTCATCTTCCTGATGTCTCTAAGAGGCATCCTGTAATCATAAAATGTAGTAGTTATCAAAGTCCTCTGACACTGCCATGCACCATGTAAATAAATATTAATTGACATTTTCCTATTACTAGAGAAGAAGTATTTAGTATAGTTAATAGCTTCAGTTCCCATCTGGATAATCCTGAGTAAGTCACTTCATCTTTATTTCCTCACCTGTCCAAGGACAATAAAACTAGGACATGATTTAGGGAGTTACTGTGAAGAGTTAATGAATATTTATGAGGCTCAAACGCTTAGTACAAACTAAAAAAATGTCACTTACCGTAATTATTATCACCATTATCAATTCATCACTGAGTGTCACGGGAGTTTGAGGAGTACTTACATTGGATGCTACTTTTATTTCTACTAGATAGCCCCAAACCAATGGACTAGAGAACTCAAAATAGACTTAGCCAAGAGAACTTACACAATGCCTTCTACATCCTGCAGTTTGCTTAAACATTCATGTGTTGGAGAAAAACAAGAGAGCTAAAGAGAGGGAAAAAAAAAGAAGGGAAGGAAGGATGGAAATAGACGAAAACAAGCATGATATAGATTCATGGAAACAGATCTCAAGGCTGTTGGCTACGTTAACCACAGTCCTTGGATTACTGATCAACTAGAATACAACTTTGTTTTCTACTGACTTTCTGGCATACCATCTCTCAAGCCTTAGAATAATACACACCAGTATGAGGCACTAGAGAAAATGGAATGTTAACAGGCTCAATTTTAACATAGTCTCAAAAATTTAAAATCTGACGCAAAGGTACAAATCTTAATTTGTAGTTTTGCTTTTAAAACTATAGAAGCTGAGCCACTTTTCCTCTCTTTCCTTCCCAGTGCCAGTGTGCCTCCAGCCAGACTCCACATACCTGTCCCCAAGGATATCAGCTTCAGAGCACTGACATCACTCTTTCAGTTACATATTCAAAACAAATTGCGGCCTTGGATTAAAATTAAACAAAATTTAAGCATGCAATCCCAAACCCCTATAGGTGATGAAACAACTATCTTATAACAAGGAAGGGGAAAGGTGACTTACGTAGGCTGTATCAAAATTGCTTACAAATGCCTAAAAAGACTCCTAAATCAGGAATCAGAAATCTGACTTACATATCTGACTGTTACCTTAGTCAGTCCTAATGCCTTTGAGTAATTCATGATAATGTTTCTAAAGTAGCAATAATATAACTCTCCCTGGGATTGTATGTGGCTACAATAGCTTATAAACACAAAAAATTCTTTAACATAAACAAAAGCAGTGAATATAAAAATGAGTTAGAAATATTTTCAGGATAAATACTCTTCTTTATAGGATCTCAGCCATTTGCAAGAAGAGAAAAAATAAAAAATTCTGGAATATTCATCAATTTAAGAAGTCCTAATCCACTGATCTCTACCAGTTCTACTAGAAGATAAATGATTACATGTTTCAATTCCCAGCTCACCTGAGTTAGATGTTATTATTTTATGACTGTGGAGTTCCATGAGAAGAGAAAAAGAACATCTTTTCCTGATTGGGAAGTAAAGATAAGAAGAAATTTATAATGAAAGAAGATTGGCACTAGTATGGGGGAGGAGAAAGCGAAATCTCAAATACACACATACATAAAGGGCCAACAAAGTCTATGTCAATTAGTGGAAATTGATGACAATAAAATTCCTTTTAGACTAAAAAAAAAATGACTACTAAGAAAAAGAAATGGCATTTGTTCCTTGAATTCTTCAAGGAACAAAATCTTAGCTACCATGTATGGTTATGCCAGCATGGATCTAGGTTTCGTAACCCATTGAAACATTATCAAGAGACCAAGGCTGTTGTTGGCAGAGTAGCAGAGTATGAAGTCAATTGCCTTAAGTTTATTATGTATCATATATATATGATATATACACACATACATGTTTTGGAGACAATCAGAATGCTTGCAAAATTTATTTTCAGAAGCAAAATTAAATAACACTTTAAAGAATTCTCAAAAGAAATTTTTCTCTAAGTATGTTGATTTGAAAGGTAGAGCATCAGCAAGTGCCAGAGATATCTCATCTGCTGATTCCCCTACCCAAAAGACTGCCACAGCCAGCAGCTTCATTTAAGTTTTCCTCAAGTGGAAGAGGCTCAAATGCTTTCATCCTCTTGTGCTGCCCCTAAGACCCATAAGCAGCAAGCTAGGCCAGTTAGTGGAGCAGTTGATACTCCATCCACCACTCTGTTAGAGGCTAATGACTGCACTGCAGCGCTTGCTGCTGTGCCACAATGCTTTTCCCAGAGAGAATTTCTTAAACATTTCTGAGGGGCAGATGATTGAACACTAACTCATCAGCCTGTATTCTCAACTAACATAAACAGACCACAACAGTTTTTTGATGGCTCCAAAGGGACAACAAGAGTTTATCAGCAGGAGCATGCCAAAGGAAGAAACTAATACAACATTGCTTGCAGAGATTACATAAAGCAAACTTTTAGGAGAGGAATATATAAATAAAATAATAAGCTATAGATAACCAAAAAGATTAAAATCTTCCAATCTTCAGATTTAAATTTCCTCTGAAAGAAAGTACATTTGAATCAGATACTTACAATTTTTATTTCTTTCAAAATTTAAAAGTTTAAAATTTTAAATTCTTTCAAAATTTTTATTATTTATGTGTTCATTTATTTGTTTAAAATATTTATTTTAAAGTTAGAAAAGAATGTGTGAAAGCACAATGTAACACTGTCATGAAAACCATGATCACATATATTAAAATGTGTTCAACAGTTAGTTGGAAATAGGTGTACAAATGTGAGCATAAAATCAGATTCACAAAAAAAACTTTTAAACACTTTTAAAGTGTGTGTGTATGTGCCTTTGCACCAATATGTGGAAATCGAGAAACATGAGTTTTAAAATTAAGATAGGGATAGCTGGATCCTCACCAAGGACTATCAGTATGGGCACCAAGGACTATATCCCAACTGCCAAGGAGATCACAGGGAATTAGAACCGAGAACGCTGAGGTCATCCATTCCCTTTTCGATCTCCCACATGGGATGGAGGAAGCCCAGATCCTCCCTCACAGGATCTAATATCTTCGGAACAGCCAGGAGCCCTGAGCAGTCCTCAGAAACAGAACAGTAAACTTCCTTTGGGACTTGGGAGAGGAGCTTTCTCTGGTTCTCAGTTAGTTCCAACTTTGAATCCCTACCCTCTCTTCAAATGACCATCAGGGTCATCCCCACCTTCCCTTGCAATGACCATCAGGGTTGCTCTGGAGCACCGCCCCCAAATTAGATCAGATAGACAGAGACCAATAAAGAAAGCTTAGAACAGACAGGAAACGGTCAGCTTGGACTCCCATATACCTTACTAGGTAGGAAACAAAGATCAGTTACTCCTCACTAAGGTATTGAAGATTTCTCTGCACACCGCTCCTAAAGCTCTTCTGTGCCCCAACTGTTGACATATGGCTTATTAGAGTTATAAGCCTGTTTTGACCATCCTAAAATTTTCCAAGTTCAGTAAAAATCATGCTTGGATACTATGGTTATGGATAGGTTACAGGATATGATTAACAACTTGCATTTTCTAACATATTGGTCACTCAATACCATGTTAATTAACTGCATGATGTTGTAAATTGCTGTTGAAGTTGTGAAGTGCCTTTTCATTGGAGGGGTTGATATTCTGCCAGCTCTACTTTCAGACCAGGGATAGTCTCCCAATGAAACTGTTGAATTTATCTGGACAATAAGATGCTAGACTCTATTCACAGTCCTTGCCCACAATGAGGGAATCATGACTGGATATGAACTGTACCACTGCAACAATGTGGAGGAATCCACCATGAGGGGAAGGAATGGCAAGGGATTGGGAGAATCCCAGAGCCAATGTTTATGAATTTCAAATTATTTTTCGATGTATTTTGAAATATTTGCTTATATAATATGATATAGTTTAGACATATGATACGATTCTAGATGAAATTCATTTATGTTTGATATACAACTTATACATACAAATTGAAGAAAATGTAATACAGTATTTTACTGGAATTGCGTTTTGTTTTTTAACTTGTGAAAGAGAATGAAAGAGGGAGAAAAACACTTCTGATTTACTCCATAGTTGGACAGTTGGACCAGACTGTATTTGGGGCATGATGATTCATTCAGGTTTTCTTACACTCTTGGTGGAAGGCAGTCATGGGACCAATTAACTGAGTTATCATTTGTGGCCTGTGAAGGTGCATTAACAGAAAGGTGGAGTTTGGAACCACAGCCGGGAGTGAACCCAAGCAGTCTAATACGTGATGTAAGCATCTTCACTGCTAGGCCAAATGCCCACTTTTCCATAGGGTTTTGGCTAAGATCCATTTCATGAGATCTGGAGTAGAATTTTCCACTTGTGGTTTCTCATCAAGTGCTCAAAGACTTTGAATTTTGAATTTGTTAATTAGGCACGTTTAATTGGCATTAGACAATGTGTCAAGATTTAATCAAGTTGACCTCTACAGTTATCATCTTAAGGCTGCTTTATAATTGTTATTTATTTGAGAAGAGTCCATTGAGTTAGAGAGAGAAACAAAGCTCCCATTGCTGATTTGCCCTGCAAGTACCTGCAAGTCTGAATCTCACACATGGGTAAGAGGCACTGAGCTACATAAACCATATCTACTGACTTGAAGCATTGTCTAAAGGGTATACATAGCAGGAAGCTGCAATTGGGAGCAGAGGTATTACACAACTTTGGGCACTCCAATATTGAACAGAGATACGACAAACAGTGCCTTAACCCCTACACCAAACACTTGACCCCACATAACTTTTATTTAACAGGTAACTAATACAATGAAACCGAAGTGAAAACAGTACTAGCTAGAGAAATGGAAATGGCAGATTTGGAAGCATCTCATTACTATAAACAGAATGTAAAAAATAAGCAGTGGTTTTTGGTCACAGGACACATTGTGGTTGAGTTTAGGAGTTTGCTAAGAAGCTGATCTGTAGAGACGGACACACTAGAATTCCAGCAAGCTGATCAAATAAATAACAGTGCTTAGAGTTATATTTACTGCCACACAAGATGAATCACACTTCTGTGGGGAATTTTTTTTGAAACTTCATTTTCCATTTTGGACTACTGGATCAGTCTCTCAAAAGAGTTTGGAAGGTGTCCAAGTACTTCCCTTTGCGTTTTTCATCTGAGACTTAGTAAGCTGCAGAGAGTCATTTTAAATTTTCACACCATGCACCTTAGATAGTTGTGACTTTTGAATCTCTTCATTTCATAACGAAAAAGACAACAAAAATATACTATTTTTAAGTACAGATTTTTCAGTAAGGATCAGGAAGCACACCTCCACAGTATTTAAACACAAAGTATCCTTACTAAAATGTTCCTCTGCTCTAAAGGTCATACATGTGTCAGGTCATATTAATAATTCCACAAATCTAGAAACCATTTGCAAAGCACCCAATCAAATATTTCCGATAGGGCCCAATGCAGTATCCTAGCAGGTAAGGTTCCTGCCTTGCACACAACAGGATCCCATACGGGAGCCAGTTCTAAATCCAGCAGCCCCACTTCCCAACTAGCTCCCTGCTTGTGGCCTGGGAAAGCAGCTGAGGACGGCCCAAAGCCTTTGGACCCTGCACCCATGTGGGAGACCTGGAAAAGTCTGCAGGTTCCTGGCTCTGGGCTCCTGGCTTTGGTCAGCTTAACTCTAGCCTTTGTGGCTGCTTAGGAAGTGAATCAGCAAATGGAAAATCCTCCTGTCTCTCCTCCTCTCTGTGTATTTGAGCTTCCAAAAAATACATATACCTTAAACATGTATGTACGATATTATCAGAGCACTTAAAACTAGCTCGATGTTAAACCAAGCTGAAGGATGACACTGGCAGATTTAGTGCAAAATAAACAACTTAAAATATCAAATGCAAGTTTAAACTAAATTAGAGACTTTACTGAATTTACAGTACATTTTGCTTGATCACCATTAAGAGAAAGCTGCTGGTTTCAGGAAATCAAATTATGTGAATATTAAACAGTGTAGCATTACACAACAGAAGCTATTTTAGAGTGGATATTAAAAGTTCAGTTAAAAGTGTGGCACCCACTTACCTTTGCCTCTATCACAGGGGTAGAGAGCAAATGAAATAATCAATACAAACATGTTTTTTCAACAAAAATACTGTTAAATATATTTCATTTACAAAAATGTTACTTTTTATTTACAAATCTACACGATAGGCACAATGGCATATCAAGCTAATCCTCAGTCTGCAATGCTGGCATTCCATACGGTTGCTGATTTGTTTCTGAGCTCCTCTACTGCTGATCTAGCACCCTGCTTATGTCCAGGGAATGCAGTGAAGGATGGGCCAAAACCTTAGTTCCCTGCACACCCAAGTAGGGGACATGAAGAAAACTCCTGGCTCCTGGTTTTGGATTAGCTCCGTTCAGGCCAAATTGGCCATTTAGAGATGAATCCAGCAGATGGAACCTCTCTCTCTCTTTCTCTCTCTCTCCCCTTATCTTTGTAAATCTGCCTTTCAAATGAGAACAAGTGCAATTTTTACAAACTGACCTCAACTTGTCATGCAGAAACAACTAAATTTCTGGATATCACATTGTGTTAATGCCAACATTTAGCCATAAACATAACAGATTATGGAATAAAGGACAAAGCCATATGATAAAAGGAAGAGCACCGCATGTCTGTTAATAGCAACTGCCTGTATGATCTAGACTACCAGTTAGCAAAAATAAAACAAAATAGTAACCAGAATTTTTGTCACTGTCCTTAAGCTTAAAATTCAAATGTTCAATTGAATCTGGTTTTACCACTGGCCACAATCAGCTCACAAAGCTACTTTGAATAACTATGGAAATTAATAAAAAAAAAAAAAGGTAGAAGAGGAAATTCTATCACTTGTGGGAAGATATTGGATGGGGTTAGGGTCCACAGGAAACTGGTAGATGAGACTAAGTGGAAAAATTAGGCACTTGCTTGGCCTTCAAGTTGCTGATAATTAAATTTTGTAGACAAAGAGCAAAATGAACCTAAGACAGAGGAAAAAAGAGCCATGGTAAGAATACAAACCATGTGCCACAGAAGGACAGGAAAGACTGAATTACCTCCTTTTACTCTATGGGAAATGTGGGGAAAATGTTGTTGAAACACAGTGGATCTTTAAGGAACAGGAGATTAACAAGCAAAAAGGCATTAAGACTTAGTGCATGAGAAGAGGAGAAGAAATCTATGAAATGATTCAAAACGAAAGAAAAAATGTATTCAATGGTAAACTAAAACAGAGATAAGACCAGGGAGCTATGTTGGAATCAAACTGTTAAAAAAGCTTGAGAATTTTGGATTTTACAGTGTAAGTTACAGAAAATCAGTGAGGGCTTCAGAGGCAATATATGGCTACTTTATCTTTAACGTGGTAAAATATAAAATGATAGAGACAGCACCATGAGGCAGTCTTCCTGAGATGATAAGGATAAGGTTTAGAAAGAAGTGCGAACAAAGATAAGGAAGGAAGTTCAGATAGAGGATGAACAGAAGAAAACATTGCAACATTTCCACTTCATTAAAATAGATAAATAACACACTGTCACTTGCAAACCACCCACACCATGCTCCAACAATGTGGATCTTACCAAGTGTTTTGACATTTACAAAGAATAAAAGAAAGGACTGTATTTCTTGGTTTAAATTAAGCACCTATTATTTCTACTTTCTAAGTCCTTATGGCCAGTTTACAAAGTAGATATAATGTATCCAATTTAAAAATTACACATAGGAACTCAGAGACAGCATAAACAATCCAAGCTGATCCGGTAGCAGAAGTGAAATTAAAATTCAGGTAAGATTGCTTGGGAACATTTTTCACTACACTGCACCTTTCAGTGGGATCCCAGGGTGAGAAGCCTTTGGCAAGGTGCAAGAGGAGTGCTTTCACTGACCTCAAGATGCTCAGAGACATGAACACAAGATTAACTAGATATAAAATATATAGAAAGTTTAAAATAGCAATTTATTTGAGAAAGAAACTCCATGCAATCCAGCCAGCAGATATACTGATTATCCATGTTACTGGTCAGAATAACAAACATGAGTGCAGTTTAAGGAAAAAAAAAAAAAAAAGAAGTGATAATGAAATAGCTGTCACAGTCCCATAAGACACAAGCTGAAATAATAGTCATGTTTCACAAAACAGGCTCATATGATGACTTTATATCTGCATATAATGTCTCAGGATAGAGAAGGTGAAAGAAACTAAGCTGAAAGACACATTGTTGACCTTCAATAATTTCAGCTTCTTAGAAATTATCTTGAAGTGACTCCATCATAGTTTGCATAAATTAAAATATATAATTGAAAAAGTATGTGTCTATGTGCCATTTTGTGAATATTGAAATGGGATTCAGTTAATACCCATTTAAAATATATTTTCAAATATGGCTAATAAACAAATGAAGCTTCTGTACAGCATAGGAGATTATTAACAAAGTGAAGAATCAAGCAACAGAATGGCAGAAAATCTTTCCACACTAACATTCAGGATTTACAAAAAGCAAGCTTTAGAAATTCAAAAACAGTAAGTAAACAACTTTGTGAAGTTATAGGTGAAGGAAATGAGCAGGCATTCTTTCAAGAGAACAAATTAAAATGGCTAATAGGCATATGAAAAATGCTCAGACTCTCTAGCTATTAGGGGAATACCAAACTGAGGTCCCACCAAAACTCCAGTGAGATCGGTCTTCCTTCATAAACCTGGCAACAACACCTGCTGGTATTGATGTGGGAAGAAGAAACCCAGAGAAGTCAGTATGGAGAGTGCTAAGACATGCAAAAATTGATCTACAGTATGACCCTGCTATCCCACTTTCAGGAATATATCCAAAGGAAGTGAAACATGCATATGAGAAAGTGACCTGTAACCCTGTATTACTGCAGCACAATCTACAACAGTGAAGACACAGAAACAACCCAGATGCCTTTCAAGAGAGGAATGAATAAATAAACAGTGGTACATCTAAAAAGAATGAAAATCTACCATTTGCAACAGAATAGTCACAGCCGGAGACAATTACGCTCATTGAAATAAGCCAATTCTGGAAGGACAAATTTTTGTTTTCTTTGATATAAGGCAACATATATGTAAAATATAAAACAAATACACACACACACACGGACACACATACATACTGCATTCCATAATGGCTGCACTTGCCAACACTCTCACTCACGGTGGCGATCTAGCCAGCTTAGGGCTGGTCTTAATTTCTGCGAAATAATTGTGTTAGTTTAGATGGTAACCATGCTAAAATTAATTCTAATAACTGGCTCTTAAGCAAATTTCAAAAGCATTATTTTTTGAGGATATCTTAAAAAGGCATATTGAACTTAGATGAGAATACATAAAATATTTCCCGTAATTATTCAGTATTACTAACCATTTAATTATCTGTTTGGTGTTGTTCCACAAGGATAGTGTCATTGTTGGATTAAAATGTTGGATGTTTGTTAACACACTTACAACTGGAACCAGTGAGTAATATTTATAGTGTTATAATATAGATTATATTTCATTTCAATAAACTGATATTTAGACCACAAAAATTAAGGCGCAAAATATTTAAAAATATTTCATTGATTATTTGTAAATTGAGTTAAAAAGAAAAAGAAATAATGCTGTTACCTAACCATGTATCCATTCAACATACCACCTAATTAATAGAATTAAGTAAAGAATTTTTTGCTCTCACAATATTTTTTTAAGTTCAACTCAGGATGTACACTTAATTGCCCATCCTAGCAAATGTTCATCTTAGATACACTCTCTTCTCAGAGCCCATGTATATAGCTTCACACACACCATGGAGTCTGTCAATATTCATCTTACTTCACCCAAAGTTTGTTCCAACATCACTGTGTTAGAATTTTGGCTTACCTCTCCAAGGTATTAGAAAAATCCACGTTTCTACAATACTTCATTTATGTTTACTATTTTAAAAGACATACCTGTTTCCATTTCTGTTTATTTTAAAAGTCAGATTACAAAGACAAAGGGAGAGACACAGAAAAATATTCCATCTATTGATTCCCTCCCTAGATGGCCCCAGCAGACATAGCTGGGCCAGGATGAAGCCAGAGACAAGAGCCGCTTGGTTCACCTTTGCTGCTTCCTCAGCCCATCAGCAGGGAGCTAGCACCTGCAGTGAAACAGCAAGGACATGAACTAGCAGCTTCATGTGGTGTTGGAGTGTCACGGGCAGCATTTTACTTGAAATGCCACAATGCTGTCCTGTTTTACACTACACTAAAAAAAACCAAAAAATGCCAATTCAATCAATGTATATGGAAAAAACAAAGAAACAAAAGTGCCATTCAATTGCCATACCAAGATCAAGCTGGCATTTTAAGTGAAAACTGCCTTTTAGACAATAGCATTAATGGAATCTTAATTTACTCAAAATACAATTTACACATCCAATGTTTACAACTTGATTTTTTAAAATATGTTTACAGAATTATAGAGTCATTATCTAATTCTCCTTTAGAATGCTTTCATTGTGGCCGGTGCCCATATGGGATTCCAGTGCGCAAGAAGAGAACTTTAGCCATTAGGTCACCACATTGGGCCCTTGTGACTATTTTTGAAGGACTATACTATTGTAATAATAATGGGGAAATCAGTGGAGAAAGGGGTTTTGGAAAGCAAGGAGGGGAAATTCCTGAATCTATGGAACTGTATCATATAAATGGGTTGACATATGTTTTCATTTTTCTTGGAATTTCCTAATAATAGAGTTGCAGGAGTCATATTTTTTTTAATTAAATCTTTTGAGGAACTGACAAACTGTTTTCCCAAATGTCTGCAGATTTTGCATACTCGATAATAGTGTTTGAGGGCTCTAATTTCTTGACAATGAAAGTCAATACACCTATTGTCTTAAAGAGTCATTTATTTGTTGTTTTATTGAAAAGTCAGGTTTATAGAGAGGAGAGACAGATTTTTCCATCCTCGGGTTGATACCCCAAATGGCTGCAATGACAGGAGCTGAGCTGATCCAAAGCCAGGAGCCAGGAGATTCTTCCTGTGTCTCCCACATGGGAACAAGGTCCCAAAGCTTTGGGTTTTCCTTGGCTGATTTCCCAGGCCACAAGCAGGGAGCTGGATAGAAAGTGGAGCAACAGATGCATGAAATGATGCCCATATGGGATCTAGGTGCATGCAAGGGGAGGACTTAAACCATCAAGCTATCGTGCCGGGACCAATTGACATATTTTTGTAATATAGCAATTACAGTGTATGTGTAAGGTTGAATTTTTTTTGTTGTATTTCCTTGATGGCTAAAGGTACTGAGTATTTTAAGCTATTTTAAATTATTTTTAAGAAAGAGACAGGCAGGCGAAGATACCCTATCCACTGTCTCAATACCCCCAATACGTGGGCCTGGAGCTTGGGCAGGTAGACATTGGGAAACAGGAACTCAATGTATTCCTCCCACACAGTCGATAGAAATGCAGCTCCTGGAGCTGTCACCTGCAGTCTCCCGGGGTGCTCATTAGAAAGAAGCTGGAAATGCAAGGGAGTCAAGACTGTAATCCAGGCACAACACAAAGTGATGTGGGTATCCCAAGGTGTGTTAGCTGCTGGGACAAAAGCCTGCTCCCTTTGCACACATTTAATTGAACTGTATTTGACAAAGACTGCATCACATCTTAAAACTAGGATAACTAATTTATTTTGGGGTGTAAGGATTCTTAATGTAAGTGGTATATACAATTCTTTTTCTCCCATTTTTGTGGGTTAACATTTCAGTTCTTGATGATGTTTTTGAAGCACAAAATTTTAAATACAATGAAATCCAACCTGGCAATCCCTCCTTTCATTTCCATTACTTTTGTTTTCGTTATGAAGTCATTACTTAATAAAATCCACTCTATCTTTTCTTCTGAGAGTTTTAGAATCATAACTCTCATATTTTGGTCTATGATCCATTTTGAGCTTTTCTTTAATTTGCATCCTCAGAATTATGTTTTTGGCAGTGTACTACTAATCAGACTAATGCCAAAACTTCATTTTTAAAATTGCAATAACTAAAAACATTCCTGGAAATCTTTTAAGTATATTAAAAATTAAGAAAGCATTTGGTTACATATCATATAATTAAAGATATACATATATAGGAGTTATCTTAGTTATTATGAATAAGTCATAATACAAAGATGAAATAATAGAAATTAATGATATTTATCAGAAAATTTTTTTACATTCTCCCAAAAAAAGTATTATGCTTATATGATGCTAATTCTCATTTGTGACATTTAAAAAAATTAAATATTTTTTATGCTATGAAAACATAATGTTTGCTTCTCTCAGGATTACAGAATTATAACAGCTATCATTATAAAATAGGAATAAATAAATATTTAACCTTTAACATATGGACAAATTAAAATAAAGGGATGTTTGAATTGGCTCTTCAGATCTAAAAAATCTAATAGGAGAAGCCAAAGCCAGTAAGCTTCACAAACACTTTTTTCCTATCCATTTCCACTGTGTATGTCTCTGCTAATATCATAGATTTCTTAGTTTTCTGTGTCATCTTCTTTTTCTCTGCTTACAGTTTAACTTAAATGTAATCTTCCTTAATCCTTTTCATCTCAAGCCTTCCAAATTAGTCTCCTCTGCTGTTCCCTATCACCAAAATATGATTATCTCTTTGATAGCTGTCATCACAAATAGTAAAGGTGCATCTTTATTTGTTCACACACAGCTTTGCTTCCCCACTTCAGTGAATGCATTTTCATTTTATTTATGACATCTAAAATAAGATGTCCCATAGTGCTAATTATAAATAAGTAGACATAAGTAATTGTACAAAAGAACTCATAGAAAACCTAGCGATTTTTGTATTCTCTACAACAACTACGGTGAAACCACAGGCCAACATGACATAACAAATTCACTGCTGTTTTTCTCCAAGATGACTTTCAGTTTCCTCACAACCTCTCTAAATTCCCCAGAGAGTGTTTTCTCATCTAATGAAAGGATAAAAGTAGAGGTACTAATGTGAATTCATTTTTACCCGAGCTATAGAAAAACACTGCAAAGGAAATATCCACCAATCTGCCATGAAATCTCAACAAGCAGAAAGCTTCTGTCTCCAGATCCCAGAAGAATTGTAATCTATTTGGAGCTGAATAAAATTAGACATAATCTCTCTTTCCTCCGGTCTCTAGAGTTCAATATTTAGCTTCCTGGTAGAAGCTCATAAACTCATCAACTAATATTTATGGGGATCCAAAAAACCTTATGTAACCTAATGAAGTGACTACATATGCATATCGGTGCTTTACTCTGCTTTCTTCTCAGGCTCTCTGCTTTTCTCTAAAGTCCTACACTGTGCACAGCCACACTTTCGGTTTGGAACAGTGTGGATATTCTCTGGTACCTACCCTTTATGTATTCTCAATCTTTATTAGCTAATTCATTCTTTGAATTGAATGTATTTTTCTAAAATGCATGTGTTGAAGTATAATCACAAAAGAGATATTTAGAACAGATTTATCTGTGGCTCATGATCCACACTTGGATAAAAGTGATCATGAAATGGACCTAAACATAAAGGAAACCGAAGAAAAGTTTTGTTTGGAAGCAGAGAGTAAGCAAAAACGATAATGCTAACTTTCAGCTTATCACTTTAAAAAAATGTCAGCTTATCACTTTTATAAAGCAATTTAGGTGGAGTGGTTTTGCGTACAACATGAAAGCAAAGAAAAATCAGTCACATCTATACCTAATCAAGGATGTGGAGTTAATGCCACTAATGTATGCAACTTAACACTGCCAAAATAAGCCTTATGCCCTATAACTTAAAATGTGTGTATACATATACATAGAAGACTATTATTTACAGTTAATTCTACTGTTTTGGATGCAATAAAATTGATTTTGCGAGCCAGTCCCACGGCAGAGTAGGTTAAACCTCACCATTAAGGGCTAGCATTCCATATCGGTGCACATTCAAGTCCCAGAAGCTCCACTTCTGATCCAGCTCCCTGCTAATGTACAATACAAGGCAGTGAAAGATGACCCATGTGGGAGATCCAGAAGAAACACCATGCTGCAGGCTTTGGAACTTCCCAGCTCCAGTCATTGCAGCATTTGAAGAAAGAACCAGTGGACTGGAAGAGCTCTCTCTTTCTCTCTGTAAACCAGCCTTGCAAACAAAAACAAATAAATCCCTAGAAGCTAAAAAAAAAATTCAATTTGAAACAAAAAGGTAATATTAGGAAGTAATTAGTTTATGAGGATGGAGCTTTGATAAATGTGATTGGCGAATTTATAGAAAGAGAATGGAGGGAGCTTGCTTCTTCTCTTTCTGTTCTCCACCATATACAGACAGATTAAGCAAACAACTAACCAAAAATTAGTAAAAGGGTCTGACACAAACTGAACCATGCTGGCACCCTGATTGATAAACAAACCTCCAGAAACATGATAAAAGAGAGGTTGTCATTTAAGCCACCCTGGCATCAGTGACTTGGTATAGCAGTCCAAGCTAAGACAGCCCTGGTTTTAATTAATATGTCAAAGTACACAGTTTCAAGTTGAGAACAAAAATAAACATAAGCAAGCATGACCTTGCTATTTTTCCCCCTAGAGTTCACTATGTCCCACCCTCTACTCAAGGATGGAAGTGGAGATGTGCTGGAGATTCTGGGATAGTATCAACTTTCCTTATAAAGACACCATCTCTTTCTTATGTCCTATCTACTGACTAGATGTATACCTGTCAGCTGGGCAAACAGGAGCAAACTTGCATCATGAGAAAAAGGCTTAAAAGCAGAAATGTCTTAGCCCTAATAGGCATGGCAAGTCGAACACTGAACCAACAACATTAACTCTCTGTCTCTATGCTTCTGATTCTGTGTGGAAACTCGAATCTCTGAATCGAATCGCTTGTGACTATTGCAATGGGCCTCACCTTTACTTGGAGCAAAAACACTAAACACCTGGCTAATACGGAAAAATGAAATGAAGAAATTCCTCCTAAAGAGTTGATTTTGAGAAGGGAAATCAGAAGAAAAAAATGTTCATTTTAGGGAAATTTCATACTTCTATTTATATATCAAAATTCTTCACTAAGCCATATATAGTATCATTTTTAAGATTTATGCAAAGTAAGGTATGTGCATAGCTATTGACCAAATCCAGAAGCATAACTCTTCTTTTTTATTTTATTTCAAATTTAATTTTTAACACACCCAAGGTGATTTTTAGATAGAATTTTAAGAGGAAAATGATATTCTGTTCCTCCATCTCCCTCTCTCCCCTACTCACCTTTTTTCTTCTCCCTTTCTGTATGCTTATAGATTTTTTCAGTAAAAAAGACTTAATACCTCACTAAATAAGAAGTATAATAGATAAAAAGCATAAATGTCCTAGTTTAGTTGGAATGCAGAGAGCAGGTATAAAACATTTTAATGGAAAAATGACTTTCATCCATATACAGTACATTTAGAAGCAATCACAGATCATTAAAACTGTAGTAGTATGACATTTTTAACCATTGGTTTAGCAAAAATATAAAACAAATTTTTACAAAATCATATGCAGCAATCTGGATACCCATGGATTTTTTCTTTTTTAATTTAATTTAAATTTTAGTTCTCTGGGCCCGGCGCGGTGGCGCAAGTGGTTAAGGTCCTCACCTAGCACGCCCGGGATCCCATATGGGCGCCGGTTCTAATCCCGGCGGCCCCACTTCCCTTCCAGCTCCCTGCCTGTGGCCTGGGAAAGCAGTCGAGGACGGCCCAAAGCTTTGGGACCCTGCACCCGCGTGGGAGACCCGGAAGAGGCTCCTGGCTTCGGACCGGCATAGTATCGGCCCGTCGCACTCACTTGGGGAGTGAATCATCGGACGGAAGATCTTCCTCTCTGTCTCTCCTCTCTGTATATCCGCCTTTCCAATGAAAAAATAATAAAAATAAATCTTAAAAAAAAAAAAAAAAATTTTAGTTCTCATGTATAAGGAAAATTATGGTTTCTTTGCTTTTAATGATCCAGGTTATTTTACACAACATGATGTCTTCCAGTTGCATCTACTTTGCTGCAAATGGTAGAATTTCATGCTTTATATAGAAAAATAATAATCCCTTGTATATATATAATACCTTTTGTTTCTTTATCTTATATAGACACCTTGGTGGAATCCAAATTTTAGCTATTGTGAACAATGAACATAACGGTGCACCTACCTCTGATATATTGTGTTCAAGTCTTTCAGGTATATGTTCTGGTGGTAACATTTCTGTACCATATGGCAAGTCTACTTTTTACTGAAACCTCCATATTGTTTTCATTAATGCTCACAGAATTACACATTCAAATCAACAATCTGTAAGTGGTCCACTCTTTCCACATCCTCACCCATAACAGGATGCTTGATAACTAAATGTTCAGTATCACTAATTACACTGCAACATCAGGTATAAGCTGTAACTGTTCTGGCTGACCAGGACGCATAGTCTCCCTTTGGAAACTGATGTTCCTGGTGTCTTCAAAATATAATCCCTTCTTTATTGCTGGTGCTGGCTAAAATATGTGTCACATTTCAATGTGCACAATCCTTTCTCTCAACTTAACTGCTAGGATTTAACTTATTTCGAATACAAAATAATCTTTATGCTTACGGAAAACACAGCAGAATGCACTATGGAAGATAATGAGGCATGTTTGTGGTAAGTCTCTATCCACAAATACTCTTATTTGGACACCTATCACTAATCCCTTATATGTATGTTGATTCTTTAATGTTTTTAGTGCTGTCTGTCCACATAACATCTTTTCTTTACACTGGGCTATAAGAATAATTTGCTTCTACTCTCTGATTCACGACTTTGCCATGCTATTCAAAACTCAACTACAATATGAGATCTGTTTATTTTTATATTGGTTTTGGAGGTGAGGAAGGTAAGACACATAGTAAGGACAAGGAGTGTCATCTGGAAATCAAGCTAGTCCAGAAATCCATAGCAAAGGCATATATTTTTAGAAGGTAATTAGATAATTCCCTGTCAGGGACAACAAGAAACAGAGTAAAGGAAACGCTAGGCTTTCAGAAATGTCCAACTACTAACAAAGTGAACCAACTCCAGTAGTTTATCAGGTTAAGAAAAAAAATGAAAAGTTGGCTTACACAAGGAACAATTTTTGTTCTTGAATCACGAACCTTCCAAATTAGAACTGGTTCCAAATGCATCTCCATTCACAAATTCAAAGCACTTGAATGAGACCTGGTTCATCCATTTTTTGCCCCAGACTTCCTATTCTCATCACGTTGGAATGAATCTCAAACCTTTGCAATGTTACAATGATTATGTAGACTTTTTATTCTCTTAGCTCCAAATCCAGTTGTTTTTAAAATGGCATCTTCCATTAAGCACAAGTCTTGGGGTTGAAAGTAATTGTCGCTAAGTAGATGAGAAGCACTTTATAACAAATCCTGATTGCTATGGATTTGGGAACACTCCTGAAACTAAGGGTTGCCCTACATAAACTTTGTGGATAGATGGTGAAGATCAGAATCTATTGCTGCTTAAACGGCTGTTTATAAGTGTTGATTGATTCTTTAGATGGGGTTGGCTTTTTAAGATAGGGCTTTAGATGTGTCTTTCCTTTTCATTCTCCCTATAATCGTACAAGGCAAGCATTATCATCATCATCCCCATCTGACATATAAGAAAACTGAGTCTAAAATAGTAAATACCTTTTTCAATTTTGCCACAACACAATTCATTTATACAATTATGATTCAAACTCAAATTCTTTAATTAAATTCACTTTGTGTAACAGTGCTTAATACTGTCTGATTCAGTGATTACTCAAGGACCAGAACCTAAAAATTTTGGCAACATGATCACCTGTTACTTTATTTGCCTCGTGGAAAGATGTAGGCAAATAAAAGGGCATAAAGTTGGTATCACTCGCAAATGATTCAACCAAAGGTCCTCATTAATGTGCTCAGAGAAACTAAATCTTGTTTTTATTTTTCAGTAAAAAAGTGACTACTAATGCATCTGCCAATTTTCACCATTAAAACCAGCCTGAATCTGAAATATTAGTAACATTTTGCATTTTAAAGATGTGGGATTAAATTAAACCACTTACTACTGAAGAACAAAACAGTCACATCCCATTTAATGTGACATAGTAACTAAACTGGAAAATGAATAGTCACAAACATAAAAGTTATCACATAGAACACCAAGACAAGAGAGCTAGTGGATTGCTGTCAGAATTAAACTGCGTAATGTGTCCACTAACTCATTCAACAAAATTTCAGCAGATGCCTTTCCACGGGAATTTCACAGTGCTCTTAGAGGTATCTGTCTACCTTACACATGCTCCCTAATAGTAAGTAGCATGGGAACAATTCTAAGAAAAGGAAGGGGATATACAGCTATCTAGATTATTTACTGCAAATTGTGAAAAAAATATATATCGTGAGTGATGGAAAAATTGGAACATCTATGATATTGGAGAAGGAATAATAATTTAAAAAGTACAATATAAAACAATTTCTGAGATAGGTGTTTGACATAGCATGTGAGATAATGCTTCGGACAGCCATAAACCATATTGGTTTGCCTTTGTTCAAACTTTGCTTCTGCTTTTAAATTCTACTTTCCTCCTTAATGAGCACACTGGAAAATAATAGATGATGCCTCACATACTTGGGTCCCTGCCACTTTCATAAGAGAGCTGGATTGAGTCCCTGGCTCCAGCTTTGATCTAGCTGGTCAGAAGTCTGCCTTTTGCAGACATATGGGGAGGGAAAAAGGAAATGGGAAATTGTTGTCCCTTTATCTCTTAATTCATCTCACTTTCAAATGAACAAAACACTCCTCTCTATTACCTGGTGGGTATAAAAAGGTTTTTCTTGACAGTATTAATAGTGGCTTTCCCCTTTCTTCTGCTTTAGAGATTGCCTCTTGTTTCTCAGTAACTTTTGACTCAGTTTTCATTATAAGGCAGTACTGTTTCACAACCATAACATTGTCTGTATGGGCAGAGTAAGATACGGAATTATACATGGTGCAATACAACTACAGCAATGAAGGAACCCCTCTTTCATTTTCGCTATATTGTCACTGATGTTTCAGACAAAACCCATCACAAACAAGGTGACAGGCCACCCTGATATCCAAAGAAATATGCTTTAGATGCAACACTGTAACAGTATAAAGAGGTTCATCCTTAGAAAAACAGAATCAATGTTAAATAAAGGAATGGATGTTGAATTAGAAGTTCCTTTATCTGAACCTTCTCCCATAGCAAGTGACATCACTTTATTAACTTGATTTCCAGTCAATCTATTACCATTAAACTCATATCAGAGCAGTTGCAAGAGTCAAATGAGTCAAATTGTATGGCTGTACAGAGAAAACAAACAACAAAAAAAGAAACGGTGGGTAGTGTAAATATTCCATTATCTATAATGCCAAGGACAGTTTGTCATGAAAAACTTGCAGTTTTTGAAGTTAAGACCTACATTTAACTTCTGGTTTCCTCACATACTAGGATGGGTTTAAATCAACAATCTCTCTGAGTCTTAGATTTTCACTAATAACTAACAGTTCATTCATATTCTTCCTCCCAGAAATGCTGTAAAAACTAGGTATGAGTCTAAAAGTCTCTTATAAACCATAAAGGTTAAACAATGTTATTTGTACCAGCATAGTCATTAAGATTGCTGCTATGACTGTCATTGTTACAACTTCTTTGATGACAACTTATAATATCACTTACTCCTAAGAACATAGCTAGACTGAAATGGCTAACTTTATCACTGTCTTAGCGTCAACTGTAGTTAGCATGAATTAAGGCAGTGTTCAAATGAAAATGTGTGCTTATCATTTGATTTTAGTTTATCCTTCAGTTAAAATTCTCCATTAGTTAATACATTAATTCAGATGTGGAAGTTAGAAAGTAAACAAATAACAGCTGTAGTCACAAAAAATGAACCCATGGAAAACACTTTAATTATTATAAATCACTGAAACAAAGTTCACCAAATTATTATAATCAAGAAAAAGATTCTGCTTAGTCACAAATTCTAGACACATCATAAATTACTCAAAACACATTACTTTTAAGTATCATTTTTTTTCTTCAGATGCAATAATAAAGCTCCCAAGTTGTATAAACTACTGGTTTAAATTTTGACTTCCCAAGTGCTGTGCCAGAAGTTATCATTACCTTTTTAAAAATCTTTCCTTCTTCCAAACTTGTACAAGAATAAACATGTTAGATCACAAGGAGAGAATACGGGACAGCAGACAGAGTAGAACATTAATGGAGTCCTGTGTCTACTTCAATTGGTCATGTGTGCGCGCACATAAAAATTAAACCTTGTCTCCAAAGAGGCAAGGTCTGCAATTACTTTAGGGTATCAACTTTTTTTCCCCCTAAAGAACATATACCTAGTCGAAGTCAGGGGAAAGCTATGGTTCACTTAATATCAATCTATCTATACACTAAAATCAGTCATGTGGGAAATCAATGGGCCTATGTAATGGATCATCCAATAAGAATTCTTAATCATGGAGGCTGAGTACTGAGTTGGTAATACTCCTTGTGTGCTGTCACATGTTGGTATCAGAAGAGTAAACAGTACATCTCAATTCTGTAGGAGGACAACAGAAGTTCTACTTTCTGTTTGTCCCATGAGCTTCTTCCCTTGAAAGATTTTAATCCATATATTTCCCCATAATAAACCACCACCATATATATACTAACAACAGTTTCAGTGAGTTCTCGGAGTTATTGTAGTAATTCATCAAACTAGAAAATGATTTGTGAACCTCCTAAACTTATAGTCAATGTTGTAAGTGTAGCTGTAAGGATTGTGCTCTATAACATTGTTATTGACCAAACTTTCACAACATCTAATTAGCATAATAAATGGAAACTTTAAAAAGATAAGGAGCTTTTTTATGCACCTTTCTGTGCTCAGTATAGTTTGGCACCTCGTGTATGATATATTTCCAATAACTGCATGTTGAATATATTTTAGATTTTTTTGAGCTTCGTTGTGAAAATAAAGCAATATTTGTGAAGTGATTTCGTAAGATCACTAGTAAAACACTGACCACTATCATCACAGTAGGCTGTCCAATTACTGCATGCAACTTGTTCCATTAATACCTGGAAATTAAATCTTTAAAATTTTATCAAACTTCTATCAGAACAAATTGGAATTTTACCTAATATCATGCACAAAAATTAATTCACAATGGACTGAAAACCCAAATATGAGACAAGAAATTATAAAACGCCCAGAAATAAACATAGGAAAATTGTATCATGATACCTCTCTCTGATATTGATTTTCTGGAAAGGATATCAAAAGTAGGCACAAAGCAAGTAGACAAATAGCACTATCTCAAACTTAAAAAAAAAAAAAAACTTCACGCAAAGAAGGAAACAACAAATCTATTTAAAAAACAAACTACAGAATAGAATAAATTATTGGCAAATTATGTGCCTGGTAATAGATTAATATCCAGAATTATAAAGAACTTCTACAGCTCAATAACAAAACCCAAATGACTTAATTAAAAATGAACAAATAAACTGGATATATTTTAAAGAAAATACATAAATTTCTAACTATCTGAATCACAAGGAAAAACCATGATGGGAAATTATCTTACACCGGTTTAGATGGCCATTTTCTAAGAAATAAAAGTAAAGAAAGAAAATTAACAAATCAGAACTAGGATATGGAGAAAGTTTAAGTATTGTATACCACTGACTGGAATATAAAATGGCATAATCACTACAAAAATTATATGGCATTTCCTAAAAATAATTAAAATATCTTTACAATGTGACCCAATGAACCCACTTCTGAGTATATTTCTTAAATAACTAAAAATAAGTACTGTGATATTTGTGCACTCCTATTCATTGCAGCACTTATCACACAGCCAAGGTGTGATCAATATATATAACCAAAATATAAGTTACCAAATGATTAAACTGCAGTGTATGTGTTACAGTTGACTTTAATGAAAATAAGATCTTAGATACAACAGGGATGTATTAAGCTTTAGAAAACAAGAAAGTCCTGTCACTTATTATAACATGGATAAACATTGAAGTAGTATGCTAAGTGAACTAAGCAAGTCACAAAATAAGACAAATTCTACCTGACTGCATTCACATGAAGTATATAACCCAATCCAATGGAGATAAGTGAACTGAGAGCTGCCAGGAGCTGGACTGAGTAGGAAAACGGGTGCTGCTGTTTCATGGATTACAGAACTTCAGTTTCGCAAGAATAAAAACATTCCAGATACATGTGAAACAACAAAGTGCACATGCTTACTACTGTCATAATGTACGCTTAAAAGTAAAGATATTAAATTCTGAGTTGTGTGGTTTTTGTTTTTTTTGTTGTTGTTGTTTTACCGCAATTAAAAAAGAAAAATTGGCATCATGGATTCAAACTACAATATACCCACTCAGTTCAATCCCATAGCAATGATGAATAAAATACAAAAAGTTTATAGAACATAGCTCAGGTCAAAATAAGCTAAGCATCTCTATGAAACAGAAACAAAACACCGAGGAAGCTGCCACTGGAACAAGGTCAGACTTTAAGTTTCTGAAGCAAGTAGTATCATCCAAAGTTTCTGTATCCCTGGCCAACGGAAACAGCAACTTTTCATTAAAAAAGGAAGACCAGAATGAAGAGCCTGCTGACATTAGGGGCTTAGATAGTTTTCCTGCCCTCACTCTTAGACTGGAATAAAAATGATGTTGTGAGAGTTGACCAAGATGCAGTCACAGAAAGGAGCCCCCCAAGGAGTGACTGAACCGTGGCCCTAAACTCAGGGATATTCAGGGAGCAAAAGCTTCTTCTAAAAAGTTTATCTATTTTGTATAAAAGATATATTGATGCGGAAATCATGGCTTAATGTGACTAAGAGACTGGAAAATTTACATTAAATGTATAAAAGTTTACAGTTAGCTGCATTTAGAACTGAAGAAATATGATTGTTTGCACTAAAAGTTCATTCCAATTAGCTAACAAGAAAATATCCATTATAGTGTGTTTCAAAACATGGAATCTAAAAATTATGTAAACTTTTCCAGGAAAATTACCTGCAAAAGAAGAAATAATAAAGTGGTAAAAAGCTTCTAATAACCAACAACAGATGTCAGAGAAGACAGTAGAACATTATTTTTCAATTGCTTAGGAAATATTGATGTACTCTGAATTTTACAATCATTGGAATCATAATGAGAGTGCAAATGAAAGAAAAAAAATTTGCATGAATTCCAAATGAAATGAAGTCACCATTTATACACAAAAGAATTATTTAATTTAAAAGAAAACATAAGACACTGGGTGACCATATTTGAAACACAAGCATAAATATCATCATAGAATTATTTCAAAAATTGTTAATTTGGGGACAGTGGTGTGGTAGAGCAAGGTAAGCCCCTTCTGCAACAGTGACAGCCCAAATGGGTAGTAGTGTGTTCTGGCTGCTCTGATTCTGATACAATTCAGTCAGTGGCCTGGGAAAGCACCAGAGGGTGGATCTTAGTACTCAGGTCTCTGTTATCAGAGAACTAGATGAAGCTTCCAGTTCCTGTTCTTGGTCTAGCCCAGCTCTTGCCATTGTGGCCTTTTTAAAAGTAAATCAATAGAAAGTTCTTTTTCCTCTCTCTCTCACTCTCGCTCTCTCTCTGCCTCTCTCTTTCCCTTTCACTCTCTCGGATTCTGTAATTATCATTTTCATATAAATAAATCAGCCTGCCAAAAATATCATTAAGCTAATCACTGTTATAAAATTGCTGTTCTCATCACTTTAGATTTTTTATTGTTGATTTGTAAAGTTTGTTTATTTTAGATCCAGTAAGACAGATGAGAGATAATTCCCATGCTCTTGCACAATATCAAATGCTCACAAAAGCCAACTCTGGGATAGGGCCAAATCTAGAATCAGGGAATTTGATGCCTTCTTCTACAGGGGTGGCAGAAGTCCAACTACTTGAACCACCTCTGTTGACACTCAAAATCTGGAAAGCTAAGAGAAGCTTAAGTCAGGATGGAAACCAGGCTCCCTAATATGGATCACAGACACCTGAATTCCCTAACTACCAGGCTCTATGCCTGCCTTGGATTTTATTTTTAAAGTACAAATAATCAGACTGGTAAGAAGGGCAGTAGTATGTACCAAGCAAAAAAACCAGCCTAAGATTCCCTAAACTCTTTGTTAGAAAGACAGAAGCATTAACGATATTTATTAGACTATGTAGTGATGTATGTATAGCTAAGAATCAAGACTTTCAAAACTACAACCAAAGGTTACAAATGAGCAGAAGAGTTTCCACAAAAACAGAAACTTCAATAACTCAGCAGAAAAGTCATTTAGATATTTTAAAAACTCAAAGTACATTACTAAAAACAAATCCAAGTATATCAGTAATCTCATCAAATGCTTTTGGATTAAAGTTACTTGACTAAAAAATAAAAACAACAACAACAACAACAACACACACACACACACACACACACACACACACACACACACACTTTCTAGAAGAGATCTTAAAACTTAGGTTTGGGCCTGACTTGGTAGCCTAGCGGCTAACGTCCTCACCTTGAACACGGCAGGATCCCATATGGGAGCCAGTTATAATGCCGGTGGCCACACTTCCTATCCCACTCCCTATTTGTGGCTGGGAAAGCATTCAAGGACAGCCCAAAACCTTGGGATCCTGCACCTGTGTGGGGGACCCAGAAGAGTCTCCAGGCTCCTGACTTCGGATTGGCTGAGCTCCTGCCATTGCAGCCGCATTGAGGAGTGAATCAACAGATGCAAGATCTTCCTCTCTGTCTCTCCTCCTCTCTGTATATCTGACTTTACAATAAAGATAAATAAATCTTAAAAAAACTTAGCTTCAATGTGACCCAGCAATCACTCCATCATTAAGATTCTTTCCCTTTCTCTCGACGAATCAGGAGAAATCAGAAACAAACAGGGAGTGAAATTTCTAGCCTAGGTACAAACAAAATAGGTAACTGATGCTGTGTGTAAATTTTTCTTAAACTCTGAATTGTCTTCTTTAGGACCCATTAGCTTGCCCCTTCACTCTCCCTTCCACCAAGGAACCCAAATCACCCATGTGCTGGTAACCATAGTTTTACGTGAAATAAAAAATTGCTTTGCAAATGATTTCATTGTATTATTCTACGTAAAAACAGCTTAAACATCAGAGCGTAACAACAGGTTTTTAACTTAGCATAAGGCTTTGTTCCCCAGCTGGGATGCAGAGCCCCAATAAGCAGCAATAAAAGTTGTGATGGTATCTCTCACACCCAGTTCTCTTTCAGGTCTGTCGACCTACTAACGGCCTCTTTTAGTCCTTCAGCAAAAACGTTTCAGGCCTACACTTCTCGTTTAAAATTAGAAAGCAGGTTTTATTTCCATTAGTTCTATCCAGAAAAAGGGCAACTCTGCAAGCTAGGCCCTCACAACCCATGTAATTTTAGGAAAACAGTTATTCGTGCCTTCACGATAGCACAAGTAGGGGAAAAAGTGATGAGTCTTGGGATGGGACAAGGACAAGACTGCTGTCCATGGAGACAGAACAGAAATATAAGTCCCAAAACAAGCAATCCCCAAGTGCTATCTCAATTACAAAGAGCTCCTGCAGTAAGATTATCTAGCCAAGAGTTTCTTATAACCCTTCCTGTGAACTCCAGCTTCCTGAGTCTTAAATCCAGCTCTAAGCAAGAACAGAAAAATGCCTCTACACACAGTCTGCAGAGGAGGTATCTTCACTCCTCTTTGTTCCTTCACCACCTACACACATGCACACATACAGACGCACACACACATGCACACTCATCTACTGCTACAAATACTATTATCAGAGTTGTCTTCCTGGCTTATGGAAAGCAACTGAAATTCTCATCCGGAACTCTACAACTCCACAGTTCGGAACTACAGCGCCACAAATTATGACCATTTAAATAGATACCATATAGTCTACCTTTACGTGCTTGTATGATCACTGATTCAATCCTAAAATCAATACTACTGTAAGATCACCTCTATGATTTATTTTTAACGCATTCAAAATAATTTGTAAAAGACTGACTAGCTAGAACTTGCTCTTTTTCTTCTTTTAATATACATTCAAAACAAACTGACAATGATAATATTTTAAGAACTGTTGGAACTATGATGAATTAAGAATGAAACTTCTTGACTTTAACTGAAGGTGTATTTATCTTTAAATGTTATTTTAATAAGAAACTGTCAAGCACATGTACATATATAGAATATATATATACACACATTCAAATGTGAATATTTTAGGACTAAAATAGTAACATAAGTTTTCCATTATGAATGACAGATGTCTCAATAATAGGCAAGTATAACGCTCTATTGATTTGTTTCATTTAATATTGAAACAGATTAATAAAAACTATTTACTAACTACATTAGAATGGAGAGGTCATATGAACCTACTAAACAACTTTGTGTTAACTACTGAGATCATAGAAACTAAGGGCTGAAATCTGAAATCATTATTTTCAAGGATTTTTTCATGAACCACACATAAGCCATGCCATTATGAGAATGCAAAACTTACACGTATACAACATCTAGTGCATTTATTTTCTTTCAATACATTAACTATCCTTTTGAGAGCGAGACAGTGCTAGTAACACACCCAACGATCTTAAAATGATTTTAGTGTGGTGTTCAATATTTCCATTTCGAAGGTTGAGAACTTCAAAGAGTGTAGGTGATTAGCCTGTCAACTATCTAAACAGTAACTGAAATGAAAGTACAGCCTATACATCCCTGCCTCAAAATCCAGAGCTCATTGCACAAACTCGGTGCTTTTAAATTACACCTACTCAAAGAATAGTATGTATTAGGTAGTATACCGACTTATTAAATGGAAAATGACCACCATCTACAATTTGATCCCCTAAAGGAAACCTGGAACATTTACAAACAAATTGACAAAAATTTCTTCTTAAATTTTGCTCTGTGTCTGAAATTGAGGTGACAAGAGAGAAAAGGTCTAACTCCTTGAATGAAAGAGAGGTAAGACTCAAAAAACAGTATATCCTCTAAAGTGACAGCTAGATGTGAGAATTGATATCTCACGGAGAGTAATTGGCACTTTCTCATTCAACAGGACATGGTCTTCAACATTCTAAATCATAAATCAATTGAAGTAACTCCAAAGAAACCCTGAATCTGAAGATACAAACATTGCTTCAACACACACACACACAGGTACTTACTGAGCTGTAGAGATAGCCTTCGCCATTCATGGCCACATAGAGGCTGGCCTTCACCCCTTGGATGGCCACCACACGAAGGCCCACAGGAATTAGATTGAAGAGAGCTGAAAGGACAGAAAAAGAAGATGGGGATGAAACAATCAATACCATTTTGAGTAAACTACCTTGCTTTTACCTGATTCTTTTGACAATTGAAGTCTAAAAATCCCCTGCTGCTCAGACTGGACACATACATATTCAAACAGAGTAACATAAGATGATTTCTTCAAATTATGGCTCTGGCCACTGCAGTCATCTGAGTGTGAATCAGCATATAGAAGCTCTCTCTCTCATTTGCTCCCACTCTCGCTCTGTGTGTGCGTGTGTGTGTATAATTCTGACTTTCAAATAAATAAACTTTAATAAAATAACAAGATATCTGCCAGAACTTTTACTGTCTTAAAGATTTATTTACTTACGGGGAAAACAGAGTTTACAGAGAGGAAGGGAGAATCAGAGACAGAAGGAGAGTGAGAAGGAAAGCGAGAGATCTTCCATTAGTTGGATCACTCCCCAAAATGGCCACAGCAACTCTAACTTGTTCAGTACAAACACAAGACCCAGAAATTCTTCCGAGTATCCCCAGTGGGTGTAGTGTCGGAAGACTTGGCCCATCTTTGGTTGCTTTCCCAGGCATGTTAACATAGAGCAAACCAGAAGTGGAGCAGCTGGCACTTCAACCACCACCTCAATGTGAGGCCTGTAACAAAGACAGTGGTTTTACCTACTATGCCATAATGCTGGCCCCATTTCAAGAACTTTCAGTTGTCAGTCTTTAACTCATTACCTGGAACATGGTCTTGAACACAGATGCATGTAAAAATCACTGACTCATGAGCAGCACGAACAGCACAGTTTTTTTTTTTTCAGTTTTCTGCATGTCGATGAAGATAGATAAATGACTTCAGCCATAATGGAAATGTTTTATAGCCATGGAAAATGCCTTATTGTACAAAACTACTAAAAATTAATTCAGAGCATGAATGATATGGTATAGTAGACTAAGCTTGGTTTTATATGCCCCTATCCTACATCAGAATGCCTGATTGAGTCTTGGTTACATTGCTTCTAGTCCAATTTTCCATTCATGTGCATCCTGAGAGGCAATGGATGATGGTTCAAGTTCTTGAGATCTTGCAACCCATAAGGGAAACCTGCATGGAATACCAGACTCATGGCACTGGCCTGTCCCTGCGCTGATTGTTGCTGGCATTTGGGGAGTAAATCAGAAAACAGAAGATCCTGATCTCTCTCTCTCTCTAATTTTCAAGAAAATATTTTTAAAAAGTAACTTGACAATTTTTATCCAAGAAAACATTAATTCAGTAACTTAAGATACAATGAAAACATATTTGTATTCTTTAACTATCTGTGTGGCCCATAATGCTTAACAATCAGGACAAACGTTTGGCCTTATTCCTACAACAATGGTTGGGACTCCAACACCACACCCCATAACCCAGTGCCTAGGCTGGAGTCCTGTGTCAGCTCCAGATTCCAACTCCCTGCTAACAGCTCCAGATTCCAACTCCCTGCTAACACTCTCCCTGAGAAGCAGCAGGGGTGGCTTTAGCAATGGAGTCTCTGCCACCCATGGAGGAAATCTTCACCGAGTCCCTGGCTCCCAGATATGACCTTGCTATCCCCAGGCACTGTAGTTATTTGGGGAAATAACTAGAATGTGAGAGCAATCCCTGTCTTTATCTGTTTCATTGGCCATCAAAAAGAAAATTGATAATGATACTGCACAGTCGATAAGTGCACTTGGAAAATCAATTCATGCACCAGGAAAAAAAAAGATAAATAAGATATTCTTTCATTTGTTTCATATACCATTTATACAAATTCTATATCCCTGGCACAAGTCCAGCTACTGTTGAAATTTAAAAAATGAGCATAAGTAGAAAATGTTACCTTATCTGGAAAAATAAAGTAACATTTGGGAGGAAAACAACCACATAGTTAGAGCCCAGATCTGGCAATGTATGTATGAATTAAATATGTCATGAACACAGGCACAAAAGAATATTTCTGTAATTTTGTTTAATATTCCTAGAAGTTCTTATCTGCTTTTCTACTGTGAAATTTCTATCAATTCTAGTCCTCTTAATTTTGAAATACATGCAAACTAAGCTAATGGTTAGCCATTATTCAGGAATTCTTCCATTTTTCTGGAGTTCTTTCAACTTGAGCTAGATAGTAAGATAGGAACATACAGACGCTCACACATATTCTATTCAACTTTCAGTCAGATGTTCAAGTGAGACTTGCAGAAGATTAAGCCACAGACCACAAGTCTGTTGCAGCAGGATTCGATTGCCATCCGAGGACATTAGTTCAGTCTTAGTACATCTTTGAACTTCTTTCCTAATTTGTCATAAAACTTGACACTATACCTTAATAGTTGCTTGACCATTGTTGGCTCAGCTGGGATCTGATTTAGTTTTTGTTTTTTTCCCCCCATGTTCTAATCATTATCCTTGTGCTACCGAAGAAGCTTAAGAAATTCTCACATAAGACCTTGAAGTTTAGTTTAAAAGAAGCTAAGACATATGGAATAACCTGATAGAATGCATAATTTACTTCTATATTTAAATGTAATGTATACTATGTATATCCTATGTTACAGAAGTTCAGAGAAATGCAAGATCTGGGTGGTCTGAAGCAGTTAGGAAATGCCTCACACAGAAGCTCAACTCAGCAGACTCTGAAAGAAGGGGAAGCAGTTAAGTAAGCAAGAAGAGGACATTTTTAGTCAGACAGGATGTGAGGTAGCTTTATGGAATGCTGTGTCTCTTTACGAAGACTCCAGCAGATCAAATAGCTGACTCCAATTGAGAAGAAATAAGAATGTCGTCTAAACAGAGTAGCAACAAATAACGGAGAGTCTGCCTCTCTGGCCAAGTGGGAACCAAGACATACATTAGAAATGGAGCAACAATACAGAGTATAAGACTGTGAGAGGAAGACAGCTGTTTGACACCAGTGAAGAGGCTGCTTTAGGACACCTGCATGTCTCCCACATCAGAGGGCCTGGTTCGAATTCTAATTCTACCAGTCCAGCTTCGTACCAAAGCCTATTCCAGGAGGCAACAGTCATGGCTCAGGGCTGTGAGTCTCTGCCTTGAGTTCTGAGAGCCTGACTTCAGCCTGACTCAGCTCAAGCTGGATGAACATTTGGGGAATGAAGCAGTGGATGGAAGATACCTGTGTCTTTGCCTATGACTTTCAAAGCAGAAATAACAATAAATAAATATTTTAGAGTATTAGAAATATAAAAACAGCACAGTGTATAAGCCCATTATCCAGATTTAAGAAGGCTTTGAGTCATTCCTTTATACTTATACCCTTACCCAAAGAGTTGAGGGAAGAGCTAAGTATAGAACCCTGTTCCTAAATGTCTCATAACCATAAATGGCTCATTTCTATTTAATATATATCAGTGATACCTGGTTTCTTTGCTCATCAAATAGAGGTATCGTAGCATTGATAGAAAAACTGACATAATATTTCAGTATTATATTTTCAGTAGTATGCTTAATTTTGGTAAAAGCTATCCCACTTCTAGGAATATACTCTAAAGAAATTAAAACTGCGTATGAGAAGGTGATCTGTAATCCTGTATTTACAGCAGCACAATCTACAAGAGCAAACATATGGAAACAACCCAGATGCCCATCCAAAGAGGAGTGGATAAAAAAAACTATGGTACATCTACTCCATGTAATATTACTCAGCCACTAAAAAGAATAAAATTCTACCATTTGCAAATAGATGGTCCCACCTAGAGATCATTATGCTCAGTGAAGTAAGTCAATCACAAAAAGAGAAATACCATATGTTCTCTCTAATATAAGGAATCCATCATGCAAATTGGAATGTATAGTGGTGGAGTAATGGAGACTATCACATCGAGATGTGAAGACACAATGCAACATGCATCTCTACTTCCAAACGAAAGATGGACTCCCAATGAAAGTGTTGGATATATCTAGGCAATGGGATGATGTACTGTCTGACATTGTCTGTACCAGCAATGTTGGGCACACTCCAATAGCAGACTGAAGAAATTGAAACTCCTTATGATGAGTTATGACATTATGGAAAGAAATCAGTTGGGGATGGATATTAAGGGAAGGGGAATTCCAGACTCTACAGAATTGTGTGATAAATTTAAAAAAAAGAAAAAATAATACCTTCATTTGTCCATCATTTAATTTTCAAAATGTTGATCAATACATTAGTTTAATCGGATCCCCAATGACAAATACTATGAAGAACTGATGATAGGAAGATTATCTTAACCTTTAGGATAAATTCAGACAGGTGACCCAGATGAAATTTTATGTAAACAAGGTTTTCCGGCTCACTTTTATGATTATCTGCCTTTGTATAACATGCCCTCCATTTTTAAAAATTTTAATGCCCCTCAATATCTGTGCTTGATTTCTGCAAACTAACAATCTAGATACATTTAACCACATATCTTACAGCTAGACATACCTCTTATGAACTCAGAATTTGGCCAAGGGGATGCAATCAGACAGGCCTTTATATGTCTGGACAATCTTTGATTGAAGATAGCTTATAAATGTCCTATGTTCTCTTCTCAAACCTTTGCCACATTGCTGTTTGGCTGAGAATGTGATGCCAGTATGTCAGATCATTACACTGTAAGCAAGTGCTACTCCCAAGTGAGCGATGGCAAGTGAGCTGGATGGAGTTAGTTGTGTGAAGCGCTGGCAACGGTCCAGCACTCAATTACCAACATCCAACTCTTACATGAAAAAAATAAGTCCTTGTTTAAGTCTGTGCAGTGCAGAACCAGCCTTAATCCTATGTGATATTGACTGCTAATGAAAGCAGAATTAATATGCAAGGCATCACCTGGGCCCAAGGAGCTTATATATTGTAAATCAAGTTCAATGACAATTCCTCTAAGGTAGAATAATTAAATCCAAAACTGGGTTTGGATGATGTCTTTCTAGACTTCTCAGGAAAAAATGTTACAACCAGTGGTTCATGTAGGCAAAACATAAAAAAGGGCTTATTTTTTTTTTCACATAAGAGTTGGATATTGGTAATTGAATGCTGGACTGTTGCCACTGCTTCACACAACTAACTCCTTCCAGCTCACTTGTCACTGCAGGTCAAAAAGCAGAAATTTGTGTAAAACATTTTTTTAATGAATTACAAGGGGATAATGGCTTTTAGCTGGAATGCTTTGGAAGCCTTGATAAATATTTAAATATTAGTAAAAGTAATTTGGCATGAGTCTTTCTAGTGCTAGAAACTAGCAAAATATTCTTTGTGAATGAGCCCTCATCTGTCTACTAAAATTCTGTTTTACTGTTATCTCTCCTTATCTTCAGGTCACTGGAACAAATCACTACTCGAAGAGAATTTCTGGTCTCATTCTTCAACCACAAAGTCACTGTCCGAACTTGTATATCTGACTTCATACCATTCTTCTAGTCCCTGGCAACAGCTCATCTCTCAGTTTCTAAGTCTAGTAATTTTCCCTTTTGCACCATATCCTTTCCAATATGTTATCAACCAACATTGACAACTAATTACTTGTCATGCTTTGCTGGCTCGTGGAGTTATTATTTATTTTTTTTGCCATTCCCCAAGCCCCTCTCAATCTTTAATTTTCATATTCTGTCTCTGTTTAGAAACTCTAACTTCCACTTCTAACTTTAGCCAACTTTTATCACCCTCTAACTTCCCAGTGAATCTTTCCAAACCCATCCAGGAAAGTAGCCTCATTATCTATGCAATATCACAGGCCCCTTTCCCAGTGAATATATCATAATGAGTTGTGACAAAAAGTAAATTATTTTCAACAAATAAAAGGTCAGAGTGGATGATTTACAAAGTCTCCTCTAACAGGAGAAATGAGCATCTGTTATCTTGGGGACAAATTACTATGCAAGAGGAGAGGTTTTGTCAGCACATACAGGCATGGGTACAAGTCTGTACACGCATAGGGCACAAACATCCTCCAAGTACAATTTACATTATGGTAATGAGGTATAGGCTCCTCCGGAGAAGACATGTGAGCATCAAAATAAGCACAGAATGACCCCTGGACTGTCTCTGAATCCATCTGTGCAGACATTGATTGCTCTTGTAATAGGATCAGGACTAGCACAGAGTGGGTGATGATCAGATCTCTCCCTAGAATGGGACTAAAACCGACTTATCTTTGGAGAACATCGGGAGCTTTCAGGGTCTTGGAAGAGAGACAGGTCGTAATGGGAACCTTGACTACACACAGCATTAGTGGCTGAGAGTTCTCTTTTTCAGAGTTGCTTATTTAATTTGCATATCTAAATAACAGTCTTTGCAACACAGCACCAGAGTTATGAGCCTCCATATCTAACTGCATTCCTCTCTTCAGTGTAGCCAACCCAATGTCTAGGTCCAGTGAGAACATGGATAGCTTATATCCAGTAAATTTTATTGATTATAAGGGCAATGAAAGAATACATTATTTCCAATAACTTAAGTTTCCTTTTTGGGGATAAACAATGTTGGTTTTTCTTAATAGAAAAAAAATCGCACCTCAAAGCATTTCACGTGAAAAATCAAAGTTCAGTTATAACATACATTTCTGCTACCTAGCATGATTCACTCTTGTATGTTTATTTACTCTTTCTAGTAGTTAGATCTCTCACCTCCTGCTTTCTTCATTGTTTTTAGATACTATATTACTCTGCTTGGAATGTCACTCTGCCATATCATTACACTAAAATCTATACTGCGCTTGAAATGGCACACCAAATGTCAATTGCTTCCTTTATTGTTCAGCTGCCCTGGTCCTAGATTTTGATCATATCAAAGCAATATAAACTATGCATCCTTTAAAAATACATTTTTGTTCCCCTATCACAACTATATGATAAACACTCTAAAATATGGATCAGACCTAATCCAAATTCATGTACTATGGATGAGATGGAGATGTGAAGAGGAAAGGACGAGAGAAAATGAATATTTACTGAATATTTGTTGCATAAAATTATATGCCACGTAGACACAAATAAATATCTGAAAAGATGGCTGACATCATTGTTGACTCCATGATTGTGAGATGTGGACCTGAAGTAAATATGTCTAATATTTTAAGGATCAATTTTGATTAATTATGCTACAAGAAAGAATGGATTATCTTTTCATATGTTCTAATGGAAAAATTTATTATAAAGTACTTGAAAAGGCATTTACAAAAGAAATTTGTAGACTTAGAAATTAGCCATTGAATACTGAACTAAAATACTTTAACTCTTGGATTTCATATTCTTTGTGGAAGTTTTGAATTTTTTACAATTAATCTTCTGTATTAATTTTCTCGCTATGAATGCTCATCTTTGTAACTAGTGTGCATATCACTGTTTTATTATGTTCGGTTTATTTGTCAGTGGATTAGTAAAAAAAAAAAAAATACCAACATTGGGATCTATACATCTCAAATCAGCTCCAAACTGATTATTTAGGCTAAACTATAAATTAAAAAAGAAAAGTAAGAAAGGAACATCATCTCCCGCATTTCATACTTTTTTAGAGCAGTTGTCATTTTTCTTGGTGTTTAAAAACCTGTTTGGGATATCCGCCTTCCATAAACGGAGTGCCTGGGTTTGAAACGCGCCTAAATTCTCAAGTCCAACTTTCATCTAATGTGTGCCAAAAATAAACAAGGTTTTTAAATAAATCAAAATGTTCTTAACTAAGAAACTTCACTAATCTTAGCATACACAATCTTAAAATAAGTTGGTACCAAATCATTTTCTCATATAATCTCTATAGTCTATTGTAATAATATTTTCAATTGTAATATCTATATTGTTATTATTTGAAGCCCACTCTAATGTTTCTCCATAGTTGTGGAATTAATTTATTTCTGGCATTTATCAATTATTAAAATCAGTTATTCACCATCCCTATTCATAATAAAAAAAATGCTATAATTAAATGTACTAAATAGGAGATGGTATAAGCTTTAAAAATCCTCATATACAAAAGTGACTTCATAAATTATTGTACAAAGCAAAACAATATTTGCCAAAGCAAACTGATTATTCATCTCTCATTCCAGCCACACAGCAGTCCATACCTACCATGTCAGGATACACTTAAATAACAGAATGATGGACATATGACTGTTTTCAAAGGACTATACTATTGTGATATAGGGGAAACCATTTGAAGGAGGAGGTTCAGGGAAGAGGGAAAACCACAGAGCTTATGGAAATGTATCATAAAATAAATTTTAAGAACTTGAATAAAGCAAGACAATTTGTAATAATGCAAACATTAACACACCTATACTTGAGGTGGTGCTGATTCAGGCTCAGCTTCATGGTCTGAAGCCCTACTTTGCAAACAATCAGGCGAACACTCTAACAGACTGATTTATTTTCGCCCCTGAGTTTATTGACTTATAGAACTCATTAGTGCTTTGGGGCTGGGAGACTAAAATTTTTCTTCGGAGTACTGGCTATCAACTGATACTGTGATTTTCAGAATAGAAAAACATAAACAACACAGTAATGCCTTTCTTGACAAAAGAAATGCTTGCCTTGGCTTGTTAAGAAACCCTAATATTGGCTTTCCAACCTAATAATATTATATAGCCTTTACCATGACACTTCAGATATGTTTAAAAAATAAACTTGCATAATTAACAAGTCAATTCAATGTGACTACTTTTTTCTTTAAAATGAAAAATGAAGCACATCACCATCAATAATGAAAGCAAATGCTCATCATCATTCATCTTGTGTGGCCAATTTGTCTTCCACAGAAGACTTGTCTCACAGTTCACTGGAAGAATTGCATGAATAGTACAGGTGTCAGTCCTTAAGATCAATGGGCACGACCACCCCCCAATGAAATCACTGCATGGTTTGGAGCTTTTAAATCTAACTTTTTCTAATCTTCTATCTGTGATACCAAAGTTAATGCTGTGACCTATCACATCTATTCATCAATTCATCACATGTATATCAGAGTCTGTGCCAGGCATCTGAATTGCAGTGGTATAAAAGAGACGTGGTATCTGGTCACTATAGCAGTTAAAGTCTAACACACAAACACACACACTAAAAAGAAAAATTCCACCTTTGTACCATGTAAGTAGCTTTACAGATTATGGAACCAAAATTCGAAAAGGTGATTCCTCTGGGATCAGAAAGTCTCCCAGGAGAAGAGGCATGATGTAAACCCTAGAGATTGTAAGGCTATGATGTAATTGCTCTTAGCAAATGAAAGAAAACCTGTAGTAATAACAGCAATCTAAGTAATTGTGAATAGAGTGGGAAATGATTTGGTAGCCTTAAACAGAGTTTTTGAGTTAAACAGAAGTATTCTGCTCAGAAGACACAAAGAAACCTTCAGTTTTTCTTAGTTAAAGCTATACAGACAATATAAATAAGCTTACTTGAATTAGTTCTAATATGTTCAGAGCTTTGTGCCTCATTAGTAACCAAAAGAAGAATATATACCAGGCTCATTTAAATATATTCCAGGAATATATTTATACAAATGAATAAAACATGATATTTTTCGAGACAAAGGCATGAAATGATGAATTTTAAAACTAAGTGACAGTGTCCTTACTTTTATCAACCATAATATCTGTCCTTCAACTTGACTTTACCATCATTTCAAGTTACACAATATTTCCAAATCCCTGAATTTATCCTATCAGTCAACTGCAATTCCTCAACACCTTTCATAGGTTCGGTACATCCTATAATATGATGTTTAAACTCCACTAAATTTGAGTTTGAGTACTCTGAAATGTGACCCCCATGACCCTTCCACACAATCTCTCTCCCTCATCCAAAGAGTTGACTCATTTTTTCACTAAGTGGCTGGAGTTTTCCCTCCTGTGTGATTTTGTGCCTTCTTATCTGAAATGCAATCCTTCTAATCTCAGCTTATGTATTTTGTTTGTTCTCCAAGATTTAATTTGAAACCAACTTTTGCTAAGCACCAGGGCTTTAGGGACTCTGTCTGACCTCTGAAACTTGGTGACTCTTCTAAACACTTGATATTATCAGAGACAAATTAAGGTTGGTTTTGCATAAAATTCCGGTGTCTCTTACTTTTTTGGAAACAACCAGAAGACAGGAATTGTAATAGATTCATTTTATAAATCCAATACATGTGGCAGGCATATGGGAAAACTAATCATTTTGAATTCCCTAAAACATTGCATTGAAAAGGTGTTTTAAGCTACACAACAATGAAACTTGTGAGAGCTTGATGATGCCTGTCAAGAATGGCACGGCGGTGGGGCAGGGGATTGAGTAATTGCACCATCTAATTGTCATCTCCTGTTTGAAAGCATCATTTGTAATAACCTATCAACAAATACTCCATGAAATAACAACAATGACTTGTACTGTACTTTAAATAAATAGCTTATTGTTTGGGTCTCAAGGTTTTAATAACAAAATCAGAATACAAACTTCAAAAATAATTGTTTAAAAAAAACTGCAAAGATAATTTAATTCACTAGTTCTCAAACCCTGTCATACACTGCAATCTCCTAAGGAGTTTTTAAAAATTCTTCTGCTCAAGCCATAATCAAACCAATTAAATAGAAATCTTTAGGACAGAAGATCAGCACTGTTTTTAACTCCTCAGATGATTCCAGTATGCAGCATCATTGAAACGTAAATTTATTTTCAACAGCCTGGGATAGTTCTAACAAGCTCCTGGGTGGTGCACACATTTCCCGAAACTCCCTAAGTCTTGCTACTCTAAATGTAAACAGCATATGCATGTCTGGAGTTTGCTGAAAAGGTGGACTCTCAGGCTCCATTCAAGAATTACAGAGAAAAAATTTACATTTAAACAAGATCCCGGGGTCATTCTTACGCATGTGAGCTTTGAATTGTTGTAAAGCAAGAGTTCTAAAGCAAGAATTCTGAGTTTTGACTTCTGAAGAAATTCTCCCACTTTTCCAGACCTGCTGAATCTGAAATTCTTGGATGTAAGGCCCAAGAATCAGTAGTCTTGCAAGTACTGAAGATTTACAATGCATGCTAAAGCAGGAAGAGCATTATTCTAGGCAAAACAACACCATTTTTACATTTGGTTTCACTTTAGAATCATCTGGGATCTGTTAATCTCAGAGATTCTGATTTTTATGTTCTTGGGTAGGACCTGGGTATCAGGATATTAAAGCTACTTAGGTAATTGTACTGTGCAAAATTTTTGTTGGATGATTGTTCTAGGAAACTTGGATATGTGAGAGGATGTGTCCTGTCTTCCTTTGCATCTTGGTCTAATTCTCCCCTGCTCAGCTCATCAGACCAAGACTAAAAGGAGACCATCTGTAGCCGTGCACATTCCAGCCCCTGCAGGTAAGAACCATAAGTGCAATAGGATACAGTCATGTGTAAATTAGACTGCATCTATTTTTCCAAAAGTGAAAATACTAGCTCTAGAGCCTAGAAGAGTATCAATACTGTAGGCAAGGTTATAGAAAAGGGCTTCACTAAACTCACCTAAGCTCTTTGTAAATTCTCCATTTTTACCAAAAATACTCTTGTTCACAATTAAGCAAGCAGAGATTGCTCTGCATCTTCAGAGCACCTCCTTCCAGGAAGAGAAATTAGATGTTAACTTTTTCAGAGTTGCATCCATAATGCAAATAACGTAGATGAGAAGCTATGGATTCAAAATGGCAACTAATTGGCCAAGTTTACACAGCTGGTGAGAAATGTCCATTAATACTCATAACTGTGTGCCTAAAAAGACACAATAAAAGAAGTACCTTCTATCAATACCTAAACATAAGGGAGCAAAGAAAAGTTCTCCTTAGGATGTTTTTTAAAGTTCAATTGTAATACAATGGAATGGACTTAATTACGCTGCCCTGACATGTTTTGACATGGGTATGTGATATGCAAACTGTTTAAGTTTCAGAAGAAGCAGATGTACAAAGTGTAACCTCACTAGATCTTGGTTGAATGTCTATTCAATAACACTCCATCCAGCCTGCTAAATGATGCATAAACATACTCACATACACCACACACACACACACACAATCACACTATAAATCTCAACCTTCCAGGTCAAAGACAAAATGGGCAACCTGATTATTTAAACCTTCAAAATTATTATTTAATGGTCTATTATTTCAAATATGTTTTAATTTACAGTTTAAAAACACCAAACAATATTGAAGGAAATCTCTCATGCTAAGTCTTTCCAAAGAAAATCACCATAAAACATTTTGTAAGTAAACTGTATCCCTTACTGAATATATTTTAAGAGCCTGTCAGAAGAATGCAATGTTGTAATTGAATTGGGATACTTATAATGAAATAGAAATATTAATTAGAAAATGAAATTTGGATAATGGTAAAACTTGAATAAGGTTATTAACTTTGCAGGTAAATTTGCTGAACTCTAATATTTCATGTTGGAATATGTTCTAGATATTTAAACCCACCATTCCTCAGTTTATTTATCTTTAAAAACTGAATCATTACAATACCTTTGTAGGACTGCTGCATGATTTAAATGACAAAATTTATAAAGTTGTCACATGTGTAATCAACATTCAGTAAATATTGGCCATTACTATCTAATGTGTTCTATGCTCATATATAAGAAACAATGCTTTACATATAGATAACTCATTCATTTTCCAAATCTCTTTGGTAAAAACTAAAAGGTATTCTTTTGTACTTCACATAGTATTCCATGAAATATAGCAATCCATATGAGCAATAAATTTATGACTTTTACCTCTTATTTAGTTAATAGCCATAGTGTGAGGATCTAATTTAGTCAAGCACATATAACAAAGCCACTCTCTTCAGTTAAAAATGTGGAAAAATCCATACAACGCACAAAGAAGAAATGAAACAGTAGTATTCACATTTCTAAACTGGGCCAGTTAACTTTCTTCAATTTTCTTAATTTCCTCACCCATCCTTTGAAGTCTCTTAAATTATCATTCTCAAAATAAAATGCTGAGTATTATCCATTTTGTATCACTCCTTCAAGCTGTGTGTTGCTTCACAAAATTAAACTCATAGATGGTAGGGTTGCTTTGTTCATTTATTTATCCAACAAACATTGAACACTTAATATGCATCATATACTACCCTAGGATACAAAGATAAAAATCATGAGCAATGTAAACAAGCAATTGTCCTAAAAGGGAAATAACTTGGACTAAGTATAACAACAGGAATAATGCGCCAAGTTTGTGTAATAATAAAATTAAAAATTAATTCTCTGCCATTTAAAATTCAATGCAATAATTAATATACCATCTGACCTTACAACTTTGCTCCTTTTTAATAATGTGCTTAAAAGGAAAACTAAAAAGTATCATTATTAACTTACAGGATCACAAATTGTTAATTTTTAAAAGATTTATTTTTATTATTAGTTTTTTTTATTGGAAAGGCGGATATACAGAGAGGAGAGACAGAGACAAAGATCTTCCATCCGATGATTCACTCCCCAAGTGAGCGCAACGGGCCAATACTATGCCGATCCGAAGCCAGGAGCCTCTTCTGGGTCTCCCACGCGGGTGCAGGGTCCCAAAACTTTGGGCTGTCCTCGACTGCCTTCCCGGGCCACAGGCAGGGAGCTGGAAGGGAAGCAGGGCTGCCGGGATAGAACCGGCGCCCATATGGGATCCTGGGCGTGTAAGGCGAGGACCTTAACCACTTGTGCCACCACGCCGGGCCCACAAATTGTTAATTTATGGGCTTGCAAGTTAAGGCCATTGAAAATCAGAAATCTTTTCCAAACAGCTCATTTTACAGAATAGAAAACAAAGAAACAAACAAACAAAAACCCTCATGAGTTGATTTTACGTAACTAATTCCAGAAAGAACCTGAACTACAAAATAAGACAACTGGACGTACATCCCCAGGTAATTCTGTCTTACAAAGATATTTAACGGATAAATACTGTTCTTTTAATGTTGTGTTCAGTTATTTTTATTTTGCAACTATTGAGTGAGAGCCAAAGGTATGCCAAACATAAAAGTCTTCAGATCCTAAGCAGATTGGAGGGAAATACAGGAAAAGTAGATGATTTCATTGCTTGGATACATTACCCATCTCATCCACCAGAAAGTATGCCAGTTAAAGGAAACACATTTGCAGCCCTCCAGCTTGGTATATTAGAAAATGTCCATTGTTATGTTAGGCAAATTATAAGTAAGGGAGCCATGACTTAACAGGGGCATTTCAGTAGAGCACGATTTGTGCAGTTGTAAAGTATATGTGAATGACTAACATGGAGTTTTGAGGGGCAGATGACAGCAAGAGAGGGAGATAGTATTGAGGAGGATTCTGTAGGGAGAGAAAGGTTTTAGAAGAAATTGGTCAACATATTCTAAGGAAAAAACACTGGTATTGGAAAAGATTCACATAAAATTGTGTGATTTAGGCTTACCTGTGTCATTACATATGTAGTTTGTAACCACCAAAATATTTGTTTAATCACATATCCACCTGAAAATGAACTGCAAACGTCTCCAGGAATAAATCAGAATGGAAGATTCCATGTAGGTTGAAGATACCAGAGTTTAAGTTTCAAGAATGGCAGATCTATGACTTACAGGGTACTTTAGGAGTCAAGTAACCATAGAATTAGCTAGGACAGTTCCAGGACAGAGACTGCCTTCATTAGCAAATGTGAGCTTTCCAAGTAGTAGAGGCACAGTAGAGTCTCCAGCTTCACCAACTGTAATGCCCAGGATTACACCAAAACAGATTGCTGCATCACATTCCCAGTATTTGACTCAGCATATCTGGAGTAAAACTGGAGAGCATACTTCTATGCTCTTTCCAGTTGCAGGCTGTTTGTATATCTATAACATCATTCAGGAGCCACACAAAAGTATCAGCATCAAAATGAGAATGCTAAAGATTTGTTGGATTTTGAGCTCCACCTACTGTTTCCTTGGCATGGCCAGTGGGCCACACTAAATCTCTGGCTTTCCACAAGCTGTGGGCCACATGAGCCCCACTCTTGGAATACAGATTTAGTGGTCGACTGAGTTTAATATTCTCCATCAGAAACAGCTTCAAAAATCTTTCAAACAATCATTGCATAGTTAAAAATTCTTCTTCTGATTTTCTTTTTAAGGATTTTATTTTGTTTATTTGTTAGGCAGCATTAGAGACAGAGTAATGGGAGGGACATTCTTTTCACCAATTCACTCCTCCATAATCAGAGTAAGTGGGGCTTATTAAGTTTGAACCCAGGAAGTCAGTAGCTCCATCCAGGTCTCAAATGAGGATGTCAGGGAGCAAAGCACTTAGGTTATCTTTCGATGTTTTTCCAGGCACATTAGCAGGGAGATGGGTTGGAAGAGGAACAGCCAGCCCTCGAACCAACACTAGTGTGGGATCTGGTGTCACACACAGTTCCCTCACCTCCTGCATCACAACTGCAACTCCTCTACTTCAAATATTAAGATGGAACTGTATCATAAAATGAAATAGTTTAAATAAAAAAGAGGGACACTGACTGAAATCCTAATGAACAAACAATCTATTATTTTACTGTAGAGAATAACAAGAAAACAAATAAGATTGAGAATTATTATTTCTGTAGGCATTGTTTTAAGCATTTTTCATAAATCAAGCCCTTTGTACAATAGCCCTATGAGTTAAATACTATTATTAGTCTCATTTAACACAGAAGATGCAGATAAGCTATGTAACCAGACAAAAGACATAGAATCTCAATTCAGGTAGCCTTGAATAAAATACTGGCTCTATCATTTAAGTGAATAGCTCTTAGGATCTTTACACACATCTGGTGAATATCGCATTGGTTTTGGCAAGCTGGAAAGAGAAATTCTGCCTGCTGGTAATATACCTTTCAAAACAAATGGTATTTACAGAAATGGAAACTGCCAAGTTTTCTAAGCATACTTTTACATATGAAAGGGAAAGGAAAATCTGTCAGCATTTTCAAGATGATTTATCTTCTTTGATATGATCTTAGCTTGTATGATCCTAAGAATATGTAACTTATCCAAGCCAGTGTACCTTTCACCTCACATAGTCATGAGTAGTTTAAAGACAGTATTGGTCCTCAGCTCATTTTAAGAAGGTCCTTGTGTAAATAGCTCCCATAAGTACATTTCTCCAGGACACACTTTGTGTATCAATATAATCATCAATAATTACAGAACAAACAGACAAGAGAACAACTGCAAATGGTTCATGTTTCACTTCACTGACCATAACCACACATGGGAGTAGAAATCTTAGAAACACCATAGGGCCCGGCGCAGTGGTGCAAGTGGTTAAAGGTCCTCGCCTTGCACGCCCGGGATCCCATATGGGCGCTGGTTCTAATCCCGGCAGCCCCGCTTCCCTTCCAGCTCCCTGCCTGTGGCCCCAGGCTTTGGGAACCTGCACCCACGTGGGAGACCCGGAAGAGGCTCCTGGCTTCGGATTGGCATAGTATCGGCCCGTTGCGCTCACTTGGGGAGTGAATCATCGGACAGAAGATCTTCCTCTCTGTCTCTCCTCTCTGTATATCCGCCTTTCCAATGAAAAAATAATAAAAATAAATCTTAAAAAAAAAAAAAAAGAAACACCATAAAATTTAATACAAAAAAATACACTGATAGGAACTGGTTAAATAAAGAAGAATTACTTTCTAATGATTGAATGCAAAATAACAACCGATACAAAAAGAGCAATTGTTTTTGCTCAAGTTTTCTAGAAGTATTATCTGAAGATACTAGACACTGACAGCCAACTGACTTTTGAAAAAGCATCTGAAGTAAATTCAGTGAGAAAAGACAGTCTGTTCAAAAAATACTCCTGGGAAAATTGACACTATATGCGCAAAAATACAAAACAGAACTTCAAACCTTATGCTTCATACAAAAATCAGCTCAAAATGGGTCAAGAATTTTAATCTAGAAACTAATACCACCAAATTGCTAGAGGAAAACATCAAGGAAACTCTACAAGACACAGGCATGGCAAAGACTTCCTGGAAAAGACTCCAGAATCACAGGCAAGCAAAGCAAAAAATAAGCAAATGAGATCACATTAAGCTAAGATGATTCTACATTATAAAGGAGACTGTGAGCAAAGTGAAGCCACAATCAATATAATGGAAGAAAATATGTAAAAATTACATAGTAGAAAATCAACACCCAGGATCTATAAACAGCTCTAGAAACTGAATGGCAATTAAACAAAAATATCCAATTAAGAAATGGGCAAAGGACATGAACAGCCATTCTTTAAATAAAATACAGAAGGTCAAAGACATGCACACACACACAAAAAAGCTCAAGATCATTAGCCATCACGTAAATACAAATAAAAACCACAATGAGAGTTCACCTCACTCTAGAATGACTATCACTGAAAAACAATAAAAATTAAAAATGCTGGTGAGGATGTAGGGAAAAAGGTACCCTATAGCACTGTTGGTGGGAATATAAAATAATACAACCATAATGGAGGACAATGTGAAGATTACTCAGAAATCTGAAAATGCACCTACCGTATGACCCAGCCATTCCACTCCCCAAGAATTTACCCAAAGTGAAATTATCATATGAGGAAGTTATTTTATACCTCTGACCAATTTATTATAAGCTACAGCATGTAATCAACCCAGATATCCATCAACTGGGTATTGAATGAAGAAAATGTGGTAAATACACACAATGGAATATTAGTTAACCTGAAAATGGAATCTCCTCTTTTCCAACAAATAGGATGCTACCAGAAACCATTATGTTTAGTGAAATAAAGAAGTTGTCTGGGTCCGGCACGATAGCATAATGGTTAAGGTCCTCGCCTTGAATGTGCCGGGATCCCATATGGGCACAGGTTCTAATCCCAGCAGCTCCACTTTCCATTCAGCTCCCTGCTTGTGGCCTGGGAAAGCAGTCAAGGATGGCCCAAAGACTTCGGACCCTGCATCCATGTGGAACATCCGTAAAGAAGTTTCTGGCTCCTGGCTTCGGATCGGAACAGCACCGACCATTGCAGCCACTTGGGGAGTGAATGATAGGACGGAAGATCTTCCTCTCTGTCTCTCCTCCTCTCTGTACATCTGCCTTTCCAATAAAATAAATAAATCTTTAAAAAAAAATAAAGAAGTTGTTCCAAAGACAAATATGTTTTCCTTGATCTGTGGTGACTGATACGTGGAATATAATACACAGAGCCTGTGGATATATAGAGACTACAGAGTAGTCTATACTGTCAAAACTGACCTTTTGAGAATTATTTGTTGATTATAGTCTTTGTTTACAGTGTTAAGGAACAGCATGACTTTTTTGTTTTTCTACTTAATGTTTATTGAATTCTTTACATAATCAAATGTTAAGTCTGTAATTTTGAAAGCAACCAAAAACATACCATTATAAAAATTAGGAACAAATAAAGAAGGAAGAGGGTGGGTACAGCACATGGGTAGAGGTGATGGTTGGGTAGGAAGTATCACAATGCTTCTGATTTTTATTGTGAAATACATGAAACTGGTCCATCGTTTATATGGGAAATAATTGAAAATACTTTAAAAGATTGAACATTGTCAACAAAACCAAGTTCTAACGATTGCTTGAGACATCTAAATTTCAAAGCCAAAGGCTTGAACTAAGTTTAGCAGTAAAAATAACTGTGTGCCATATCACAGTACCTGGATCCAATTTCTAGCTCTAGGTCCTTCATCCACTTCCCTGCTTGTGCATGCCACAGGAGGAATAATAACAGATCAAGCAGTTGGATTCTTGCCATCAGTGTGGAGACCAGGATCACATGCTTAACCTCTAGCTTAGTCCCAAGTCCCGCAATGATCATATTCGGGAACTGAACCAGCAGATGGGCACTCTCCCTCTTTTGCCCTCTATTTGAAATTAATGAAAAAAACAAAATCCTAACACTTTAAAATTATTTAACAGTATTAAGGAAAGTAATTACATTCAAAGCTAAAGCCAAAGATTAATTTTGCTTTCTAAAAATGCATGTCACTGGCCTGGCACTGTACCCTAATGGCTAAAGTCTTTGCCTTGCATATGCCCAGAAACCATAAGGGTGCCAGTTCATATCAGATCTGCTCCACTTCCCTTCCAGCTCCCTGCTTGTGGCCTGGGAAAAAAGTAGAGTTCACCCCAAGGCCTTGAGACCCTACACCCACATGAGAGACCAGGAGGAGGTTCCTGGCTCCTGGCTTTGGATCAGTTCAGCTCTGACTGTTGCAGCCACTTGGGGAGTGAAAGATCTTCAAATGTCTGGAAGATCTTTCTGTCTGTAGCTCCTTTCTGTAAATCTGACTTTCCAATAAAAATAAATAAAGCTTAAAAATTATAAGGCACTGCCAACATTTATACATCTATCTAACACACTTCATATGCCACATACAAGTACCAGAGTTTGATATCAAGGACTCCTGGTTCCATTCTTGATAATATAGACTCCTAGGAGGCAGTGGAGATGACTCAGGTAACTGGATTCCTTTCACTCTTATAGTAGCCCAGCTCCCAGCTGCTATTTCAGCCCAGTCCCATGCTAGTGACTATAGGCATTTGGGAATGAATGAATGGGAGTTCTTTTTATGTTTCTTATTTCCCCTCTGTCTCACACATTTACTCTCTCATTTTCAGATAAAGGTAGGCCAAAAGGATAACACTGTATATACCAAAATTTGCTCAAAATTATGAAAATAACCTTGCTTAAAATAAATCATTAAGATAATACAGGTATTTTCTTATTTCAAACCAAGTGTGATTTAACACATACAAAATCATGGCAACTCCTTTTAATATAGATGACACAGGAAGAAAATAATAATTCTATAACTGGCATATTCTGCACTCTCCAATGTATGTATCCTTATGTGTATCCTTGAATAGGTGAAAGACATAAGCTTCTTGGCCACAAAAAACCCTGTTACGGCAAAAACATGTTTATAATTCCTTTAAGTTGCAAGAAGTAGAAGATTTCCTTGATAATTTTCTCTATTTGGATCATATTTTGGTTCATAGTTTAGCAATAAAAGCTTCACTGGCTTTGGCTGTGTCTACATACTTGAGAGTGCTATAATCAAAACATGGTATGTTTGGTATTGTATAAAAAACATAACTAATGAGCAAATTTTATATTTCTGATTGGATTTTCTAAAGATCACACCATTTTGAAATATACTTTCTGTACTGAATTTAACACATTCAATTCTGAAAAAATGTATTTGTATTGCTAATTTATATTTAGGAACAGAAATATTAGAAGTCTGGATTAAAAGATTCTAAAAAATAAATTTGAGGTTAGTTAAATATTAAATATGTAAATGAATCATTACTAAAACAGAAAATAAAAATTATATTTCATTATCTCCAATGAGTAGTCTTTCCAAATAGGAAAGGCAAACTGAAAGGATAAAAGCATATCTAAAATAGAATAGAATAAGACATGGAAATAACTCAAAGGCAACAAAATCAACCAAAATCCAACTGGAACTCATGAAACCAACAGGTGAGGTCATACATAGAGATCTCCTCTTCCTACAGGATAACTGGAGTATGAAGTGCAACAGTCCATAGTCAAGAAAGGATGCAGTGTTTAACAACAACAAAATTAAAATTGTTTTAGATAAAGACAAAAGTTGTATAATGTATTGTGCTGAGTAGATAAGACATTCTTAGCACAAATTTATAAAGTATATAATTGTATTAATTTATACAATCAGATATCACTAAAATTTTACAAAGCATATACCTTTGACCCAGCTATTCTACTTCTATTCTAACTTATACATTCATTTATATATAAATGATAAATTACTGACATAATAGGATATTTTTACAGCAGTGTATTTGTTAACAGAACATTGAGAACTGAAATGTTCATGAGCAATACATTAGAAGTTTTAACTCCCTTGAAATATGCATCAATATGAAAAAATTGTGCAAATATATTAAATTTTAAAAGGAGTACAGAACTACATGATTAATATATAAGTATGATTATATACTTTAGAAATTAAAGAAAACATCGGGACAAACACAAGAATGAAGTCAGATGACAGAGGAGGACCAAACCAAAAAAAATAATAATAATAATTGCTTTTGGTTGTGTCTGTTTTCTGTCCATGGAATAGCAGAAACACACTCTTGGCTGAACAAAGTCAAGCATAAGGACTCCACACCAAGGAGGGAAAATACACACCACCGCAGAATCGGGAGTCTCAGTAACAGAATATGAGAAAAGACTGAAGGGATTCTTGACTGTTTTTTAAAGTGTTTTTAGGAAAAGTACAAAGAAAAGTAGACTTGTTACAGCCAAATGCTCCAAGAAGCAGCTGTGATTCCATGACGGGTTATCACAGTCACTCTTAACTAAAAGGCAGGAAGAATGGAGAAGGTTAAAGCTGAATTTAGTAAAGAAGCAAACGCCACTCACATAATCCAGGATAGAAATATCGGATTGTTTTGCAGTTTGAATTACTATCTTGTTTTTTTGTTCAGAAATTAGCACACAATGGTCCTACTTTTATCTTGATGCATCACATCACAGTGACTTTGTCTAACTTGTATGCTGTGAAACATTACATTCATATGAACATACAACAAGCACTACTGGCAATATTAAGCCAGCTCTTGGCTGCCAAGGTGTGTTTTGCTGGTTCTTAGATTTATGTACATTTCACTTTTATAATTTTATAATAGGTACCTGTCTTACCTATTATAACTTATTTTCAAAGTAATTTCAGAACTTCCAGGGATATTAAAAGCAAGGTCTTAAAAGCAATAGTTCCAGTAAAGACTGAAACTATTTAAATACAATCTACTTCCTATTCCCACACCAAATAGATTTTCTGCTTATTCTCTACCGTCTCTGTACATGTCATCACACCACTTGCTGGAAAACGGTTCTGGTTTCACCATTGCACTAACATATCAAATGTTCCCCACTCAAACGGCTCTTAATATTTTTCCCCCAGAGGAAAAAAGGACAATGCACTTGGTGATAATATCTTCATTGTTTTCTTTTCATCAATGACCTCATCAAATGTCTTCTCTCTTGGTAACTCATACAGCAGAATAATTGGCTTACCCTTTCACTACTCCTATTAATTCGCTCCAAACTGCAACTGTCTTGTATGTGTTCCAACACAGTGTTGTAATTTTTGTTGTCATTACATTGGCAGAGATTTTTATCTTTTACTGGTGACAAAGCTATTTGCATTTGTACTCAATTACATATAATTACTCTTTTCTTCATGAACAAAAGAACAGGTGTCTTTATCAATTCTATTCAGGGTTTCAGGGTAAGGTTGGTTGGACCTAATGATGTCTAGTGAACCAAATAACACATTTCTGGCACATTCTCATAGCAACAAGAATTTTTTTTTTTAATAATCAAATGCATTTACTCCTACACACACAAAAGTAAAGAAAGAAGACATTTCAATAATGCAGAAGCTTATAATTTTTCTATTTTGAAATGTGTAGAATTTACCTCTCTGATATTTTTGCTCCTAACCTTTCTCTGAAAATCTATATATAAAAACTATTTGTTTTAATTAGATGTTTTCAGATGTGTGGAGGTTGAGAAGGCCAGAAGAAAATATATAGTTGAAAAGTGTACAATCTGAGTGAAAGCTGTAGCTTGATAAATAATATTGAACCAATGTTCTTTTCTGGGTTTTGATAATTGTACCATTGTTATGTAAAATAGGACAATTAACAGATGTGGTATAAAAGCATGTAAGAGCTCACTCAAATTTTTTTTGTAATTTTTTGAAGTTTAGAATTATTTCAAAAGAAAATGAAAAAAAGTCAGTGGGTACAAATAACCAACAAATTAAAGACATTATGCACATATTAATAAGAAGACATTATTTATTCACGCCTTAAATTAATATAGAGCTTTTACAGCATATTAGAGGCCATTCTAGGTTCTAATTAAAAATTCAGGATAAAAAAGTATATTCATTCATGGAACATGTATTCTCCTGGAAGAATAGCACAAATAAGCAAAATAGTAATGATAAATATGTCAGGTGATCACAGAAGCCATAAATAGAAATCAAATCAGAGGGTGCGTACTTATTTGGCCTAGTATTTCTAATATTTCAGTTAAGACATCACATATTGGAATGCCGAAGTTTCAGTAATAGTTTCATTTATCTGTTTACATATAACCAGGGAGAAAGCAGGTGCTGACTCAGGTGGTTATATACCTGCCTCCTATATGGAAGACCTGAGTGAGTTCCTAGCTCTATAGCTCTCAGCCTCTACCCAGCCTAGCCATGTGGGTACTTGGGAAATGAACCAGAGAATGACAGTTCTCTCTTTCTCTCTTTTCATCTCTCCTTCTTTCAAATAAATAAATAAATAAGTAAGTAAATAAATAGCAAAATGGGGTCCCAAAATAGAGTGAAAAGGTGAGATGTGTAATTTTTTAAAGGATGGTAGGTACCCATACTGGTAGTCCTTGGTGAAGTACGGGAGTGTCCGGGGATAGGATACAAGCCTCCTCCTGTCCTCCTGCACCAAGGACTATATCCCAACTGCCAAGGAGATCACGGGGAATTGGTGTGCCCTTGTAGGCCAAGAACTCTGAGGTCATCCATTCCCTATCGGATCTCTCACACAGGATGGGAGAAGCCCAGATCCTTCCTCACAGGATCTAATGTCATTGGAACAACAGCCAGGAACCCTGAGCAGTCCTCAGAAACAGAAGAACAGTAAACTTCCTTTGGGACTTGGGAGAGGAGCTTTCTCTGGTCCTTACTTAGTTCCAACTTTGGATCCCCATCCTCTCTTCCAATGACCATCAGGGTTGCTCTGGAGCCCCCCAAATTAGATCAGATAGAGACCAATAAGGAAAGCTTAGAACAGACAGGAAATGGTCAGCTTGGACTCCCATATACCTTACTAGGTAGGACACAAAGATTAGTTACTCCTCACTAAGGTATTGAGGATTTCTCTGCAAGCCCTGCCCAAAAGTGTTCTGCTCCTCATTCATTAATTCGTTAACATATGGCTTATTAGAGTTATAAGCCTGTTTGGACCATCCTAAAATTTTTCAAGTTCAGTAAAAATCATGCTGCTAAATATAAAAATGAAATAGACACGAGACAGCTGAATAGTACCCTGTAACCACTTTAAGTTTTATGGTAGCCAATTGTGTATATACCAAAATTGAGATGTCAATGAAGTAGTTACAGGATATGGTTAAGAACTTACATTTTCTAACATATTGGTCACTCAATACCATGCTAATTAACTGCATGATGTTGTAAAATTCCATGTTTCTTCCTGTTGTCGAAGTGGTGAAGTGGCTTTTCATTGGAAGGGATGATATTCTGCCAGCTCTACTTTCAGACCAGGGATAGTCTCCCAATGAAACTGTTGAATTTATCTGGACAATAAGATCCTGGATTCTGTACATGGTCCTTGCCCACAATGAGGGAATCATGACTGGATATGAACTGTACCACTGCAACAATGTGGAGGAATCCACCATGAGGGGAAGGCATGGGTTGGGAGAATCCCAGAGCCTATGAAACTGTGTCATAAAGCAAAATATTAAAATTTAACAAATAGATAAATAAATAAAATCATTATGAAAAAGGATGGTCAGTAAAGACTTCAATATCTATGAAAAGGATCTTGGTAGAATTGTCTTGAAATGGAAATGAGAATGATTAATCAAAAGAAAAATACACTAATACATTGGGTATATATATATATATATATATTGAGTAGAATATTGAATCAAAATGAATGAAGTAAATCAACTCTATTAGCCACCTATTGGGAGTGAATATTTAAAAGAAATAAATAGTAATGTCCTCCCTTATGAAGCTTAACAATATATAAAACAATATTATGAGTGATTTAAGTTTATATATAAGTTTATATACATTTTAAAGATGTTTGCAAAATTGCACTGAAATACAAAAAAAAATTCAAGTTATTATGTCTGATACTGAAGCAGGACTCCATCAGATACAATCCATGTTTGATATCCTTAATTAAGTTTTGATCTATTAGTAGGTATCCAGATGATCTTTGTGTCTTATTTAAGCCATTTTGCAACAGTTTATGAAAAAATACATATAGCAGTTTAAAATAATAAAATATGAGATAGTTTCAGCATATGGGTTGAGACAGTTTCTTACACTGAAAAAATGTACTATCCTCAGTGAATGAGTATTATACACATGCAAATATGTATAAATGTATATATGTATATTTGCATGTCACTTTACACTAATCATTGGCACATTATTAATAAATATGCACTTTTAATTTTCTTTCCAGAGACAGTGAAGAAAGGATTTGCATTTCTACGTTCCACACTGGCATACCCACCTTCCTCCCTACCCAATGATAAGTGTCTCCACCTACAGGACCACTGACCAGAGTAAAGTAGCATCCAGTAAAACTGGTTGTATGGCTGTTTTGCTAACTTACTGATGGAATCTACCTTCCTTGATTCATAATTTTTACGTTGGATGGATGGTGCCACTAGAGGATATTGATGCCACCATCATTTCATATTTAATAGGACAAAAATTGAGAGCTAGAGATGTATCAGTGACAGTCCAATTGTCACAATCATTCATGCCCTCGTTGTTTCCCAGGTATACGTGCAGCTTCTCCAGCTCCGCATGCAAGTATGAATGCAACAGATGTCATATCCGCATGGCAGGAAACATTTCCTCATTCTTTTTGCACAGAATTAAAATCTCAAATTATTTACAAAACACATTCACACCAATGCAGACTGACAAGGAAAATCTTATCTACTACTTCAAAAAAAATGCTATGAAATCTTTCACTCTATTCATTTTTGTAATTTACATTTTGTAATATGTAATATATTACAAAAGAAGAAAGAGTGGGCATGAATATTTTCACACTTAAGAGACAATGAATCCTCAAATTGTACTGTTAATTAAAAAAAAAATTCACTATAAAATGTCCAGCTTCCTAGATTCCCTTATGGATTTTGGTGAACTATTATTCTGACAACAAAATCATACCCAGCAGAATCATAAGTCAGTTGAATAGGTATTTAATGTACCAGCACCATGAGTCCAATGCTAAACATTTAACAGTGAATATAAACTTTAAAAAAAAAACATGGCAACCTGTGTAATTTGGGGTAACAGAACTTTTCCCCAGAGTATAAGTATGTGGGTCTGCAGAATTTAAATGATATGAACATCATCATTTTGCCTAAGATTCTTACATTTAAATTGTTATAAAATGCAAATATACTATCATATCCTGATAACTGCATTCATTTTTTAATTGGCTAATTTTAAATTTAAATTGATTAGTTGAGCAATATTTCTTGTGGGATTACTGTTAACTTTTTACTGTGTGGAACTTTTTATTTGACAAAAAAATTTAAATCTATTTCAGGTCTTCCACTTTTATTTTTAGTTATTACATACACTATAAAATATCACCATGATATTTAAATACACTGCTCTTTAAAATCATTAATTTTATCCTTAATTAAAAAGAAGTAATTTATAATATGTACATGCCAACATTCAATGTTTACTTTAGCAGTAATTTTTCTCTCAGAAACTATGTTGAAGAACTATTACGATACGTAGCATTTTTGTATTGACACTAATATTGTTCCTATGAGCAGGCAACATCATCTTGACTAAAATCACTATATTGAGAAGATATTTTATCCAATGACCAGTTAATCTCTCTCCCATCCAGCCACTTTGCTCTAGTGAATCATGCCAAGGATAAAGGAAAAAACACTGGCTTATCCTAATAGTGAAACAGTAAAAAAGACAACCCGTCCATGCCTTAAAACTGAACTATGCTGGGCCACACATCTGATTTGTAATTGTATTGCAAACTAATTTTCCTTACTGTAGTCGCTGTTTTCGTCCTTGGTCCCATCAATGGTACCATCTGGGTGCATCTGCAGGAAATATCCCTGCTGGCTGAATAACCTTGTCACAATTCCTTTCAGCTGGGGTTCTGCAAAACAAAATGAAATAATTATTAACATTCTGACTTTCTTTATAAGAAGACACTTTTGTGGAAACATTCTGTAAGTAAAAACACAAATGTCAATAGCACATAAATACTGAAATAAGTATTTACAAGGGGGTGTTTCAGTCATCTATGTATACTTTCCTTCCTTCTACAGGCAAAGCCATAATATTATCCAGCAGGGAACCAAATGCAAATAAACAAAAGCTAATTATCATTTGGAAAATACAGAGGCAGGGGAATGCTAAAAAGTGAGTTCTTTACCACCCTTATGCATCTGCTGTCTGAATACAAGACTCCACTGAGTTTGTGGTCTCAATCCGGAGTCACTGCACCAAAACGCTATTTTAATCTCTAAGCTTCTAGCCGTCACAATAAAGTCCTAAATGATTTCTATTTCTACTGGATGTCAAATGTGTATTGGAAGTTCTTGGTACTGAAATTCTGATTAAGTCCAGTAGGCAAGAATAACCAGCAACAGCATAATTGTCACTTGAAAGTATATAGAACAGCAGACTTTGCCTTCACTGACAAATACCTCATCAAAGAGAAGTCCTGGCACTCTAAATGTAATCCCTTCAAGAAAAATAATTTAATTAAGACATGCATTCTCTGCTTTAGACGACAAGTAGCATTAAGTAGTCCTCATTGAAAAAAAAAAAAACTACATACCTGCAAACAAAGGAGCTTACATTTGCTAGATCATTATAAAAATGCCTGCCATAACCTGCCGCCACCGCCCAGCAGAGGCGACATTAAAACAATGAGGCACGCTCTTGACTGTCTGGGAAAAACTGGAACCGCAACCAGACCCCTTATTGCCAAAAGCGGCCATGTTTAAATTCTTCTCTCCACTGCTCCTGTCCCCACTGGTCTAAGCTTTCCTCCCCACTTCTGTGGCCGGCCCTCTTTCCGCCACCCTTGCTCCGTTCTTCCCGTACTTTCCTCGTCTCCTTTCCACCACCTTTCTTCCTGTCCCCCAGTCTTTCTTGTCTGTCTTCGTCTGTCTGTCTATCACAGTTGTCCTGTCGTTCATCCATCCATCCATCCGTCCATCCATCCATCCTGTCCTTCCGTTCCCTTGCCTAGCTTTTACCGGCTACTTCTATATCGTTCTCCACCAATCACTTCTCCCCGTGGGTCCACTTGGCGCTACCTGATAGGCCAGTAATCATAGCGAGAGCATCAGCCTATCCCTGTGACTTCCTGTTTACCTGCTGGTGAGACCGACCCCACCTCCTGGTCCTGGGCCAGCCGCCATCTTGCATCTTCCTTATCCCAGCTTTCCTAATCTGGGAACGGCTTCAGCATCCTGCTCCCCACAATGACCATGACTGGGGTATGTGGAAGCCAGGAACTTGGAACCTAGTTGAGGTTTCCTATGTGGTTTGCAGTGACCTAAGTATCTGAGCCGTCACCTGCTATTTCTCAGGATACACACTAGCAAGACTATTGGAATTGAGAGTGGAACTGGCACTCAAACACACACACCCCCTCTGATTTAGGATCCTGGCATCCCAAGCATGATCTTAATCACTAGGGTAAACACCTGCCTACACATTTAGAATTTTATACATCAGCTAATATGAATATTTAAAGCTTTCTCACAAAGGTGCTGCTAGCTGCCAGCACCAATCTAGCTTCCACAAGATGCAGTATTTTTCTGTCTCTAGTGTTGGGTAAAAATTTATTCTTGTGTTATACACCGAATTTTCCATACAAATGATAAGACAAAGAAAAAAGTTGATTGTAGTGATAAAAATTGAGATAAAACTAGAAATCACATGATTGCAAAATCAGCAACAATTACAGAACTTTTTCAAGTCAATCTCTTTCTTCATTCACCTGTTCAACCAATGCTTATTTTTAAGTGTTTCTTTATACTATCGGAAAATAGGCTGAATATTATGTGTTAAGTTGAACATATTTATTGATATTTTGATCTAAATTACATTTTTCTTTTTATTGATTGATTGATTGATTGATTGGAAAGTCAGATATATAGAGAGGAGGAGAGACAGAGAGGAAGATCTTCCATCCAATGATTCACTCCCCAAGTGAGAGCAATGGCCGGTGCTATGCTAATCCGAAGCCAGGATCCAGGAATCTCTTCCGGGTATCCAACACGCGGGTGCAGGGTCCCAAAGCTTTGGGCCGTCCTTGACTGCTTTCCCAGGCCACAAGCAGGGAGCTGGCTGGGAAGTGGAGCTGCCGGGATTAGAACCGGCGCCCATATAAATTATATTTTTTCTTAAGGGATTAATGTCTTTGGCATTTTGAGAATGGGCTGCTCCCTATAACAAATGTTTAGAATTATGCCTCTGCACATATGAACTGATATACATTTGGGGATAAGATGCCATCAATACATGTTTTCAAAAGTGGTACTAATAAGCAAAGGGAGTGCCAAAAATTGACATGAATACAGGACAATGAAAAAAGAACCAAAATGGAAATCAGGTATTCTGAGAAATAGTTATGTGTAAAGCCATCTCAGAAAGGGTGTGGTGAAAAAATAGGAAAAAAGTATATTATAATGCACACCAGTTTTGAAATTCATGCATAAAAATTCTTCACAATGTACATTTCCCATTAATTTTTAAGTATGAACATATGAGTTCAATAAATTCAGTTCATTTAATTTGTGGAGTCACTTATCAATGCAATGTAGAATTAAACTAGATGATGTTCAGGATTGTTCTGTGGTTCTGTGGGCAGTCTGAGTTCATTAGAATCTTCTACCCCGAGTAGTGGTATCAATCCAGGTACCAGTTCACTTTCCCTGCTGCATCCTAGTCCACCGGCTAGAACATGCAGGAGAAGCACTTAACGAGGTAATCTCATGGCAAGCAGCTCCGGGCCAGTCTCTCGCTCCAGGCCACCGGGCTGGCAGGTACCTTCTGATGGAACACACTCAGTTCTCCATGTAAAGTCAGAAGACCCAGCTTGAAACTACACATATTGTGTGGTCCACAGCAATTCATTTAGTACCTGAGCCTCCATTTTTGTATTTTCATAAAGCTAAAATCAATTCATATTCTAACTGGAAACACCAAGAATTTTCCAGTGAATACTGATGTAACATTATGAACAAGAAACCCCTCTAAAAATATAAATCCTAACTAAGGTCTAATTTTCAACTAAGAAAATTAAAGAAACAGTGTGAGTTGGAGTATTCTGAGAACAGACTCTCCCGTTACCTGTTTTAGTTAAGTGAGCTCATAAGCCAATGAAGTAGATAACAATGAGCAAAGAGTAGAGGATCAAAAATGACAAAACAAGACAACCTTCTGACATTCATATGTAATCTCCAGTATATTTGATTAGGTCACTTTAAGAAGTAATACATTTTTGGTAATGAGCTGCATGGCAGCTTAGTCATTAAAGCCTGCAAATGATTGTTTTCTCCATGCTTCTCTTTCTGTACCTGCAATCAAAGACTTCTTTCACCACTATGAGAGTATCTCCCTGTTTGGGCTCTGGGAACACAGGTTGGTAACTCCTATTCAGTATAATGACAATCAGATTTTTGTAACAACCCTCACTGCTGGGACAAGGGCTGCAGTAAACTCAGAGTCAGGATTAATTACATGATGATCTATGAAAGTGAACATCCTGTGTTACAGAAGCTTCAAAGGAGATCAAATAAAGGCCCTTATCTAAGATGCTCACAGGAAGCTATCTATACAGCCTGCCTGGCATGCTGAAGCCCCGTCACCATCTACACACCCTACCTACCCTCCCACAATCATTGCAAAATGACCACCTTCAGTAATGTGTGGCTCTCCTAACTGACCAAACCAAGGAACATGTTTTGCTGTACTTTAACGAAAGAGGCTAAAAATATATTTTGTTATCAATGCAGGTAGAATATCAGGTACTTTAATAGGCACACATGTTATTTGCCAAGCTATGCTTGGGAACCTGAGACCAACAAAACTTTCCCTACCCTTGAGGCTCACCCAGTCTAATTCACAAAGCATATCTGTACCTCACACTAGTGTGGTGTAGCTCTTATATAAAGGAGTGAAGCAGCGCTGTGTGATAAAATCAAAGGGCAAGTGACAGATTCTGTCTGTGACTTGTAGGATGAGGAGGATTCCTCATAGGCAGGGAACCAGAGGCAGGGCATTCCAGACAAAAACATGGCTGAGTCTGGGGATGATGCAGTCTGGAACAGGCAGAATATAGGGCAGTGCTTCTCAAAGGCTGACACACAGGTACCTGTTCTCAGCATATGTTCACAGATCAACAGTGAGTTACTAAAAACATTCAACGGTGCAAGTTTTGTATTAAGCTGCTTTTTCCTTTTGTTTAGCTCCCTTAAATTCTAAAATGAAGTTATTTCATTTAGTCTTTTTAAAATAGAATAATCATTACATTATTAGATCAAATTGGTTTGTTACCTTTTGTGCTGTAAAGTAGTGTGGCAAATACTGCTAACATTTCACTCAAACCCATTTCCTCTTTTTTCCTGGGCACCCAGCTAGACCATATGTCCTAGGCTTCCTTGCAGTTAGGCTTGGCAGATGAATGGGTGTCATATGGAATGTAAGTGGAAGTGATGTGTGCCATTTTCAGGCCATGCCTTTTAAAAGCAAACATTCTCCTCCACATTCTCTTCTTATTTCTAGCTGGATTAAGATGACAAAGCCCTAAGGGATGTCAAATTGAAACAAGGGAAGAATGCTTGATCCATAAATAACTGATGGGGAAAAGATAACAGCTTTTAAGACTGAGGTGAACAAGAACAGAGCTTCTGTTGTCTGCGCACAGAGACTTCCTTGCAGAGTCCAAGAAGGGAGGCAGGAAAAAGCTGGCTAGCAAACATAATCTCAGCCAGGTGGACATGGGTAGCCTCATTCTTCCTAAATCATGCTGACAGTATTCCCCCATATGCTCTAATGAGAATGACACTTGACCTCTGAAATCTTCCTGGGAAAAAAACCCATTCTGACCATGAAAAAAACACCAGAAAATCCCAACTGGAGGTCACTCTACAAAATACTGAAACAATACTTTCAGTAGTCCTCAGAACTGTTAAGGTTGTCACAGAAAAAAGGGGGCTACAAAGACCTAACAGCAAAACAAAATGTGGAATTCTAGATAAAATCCTGGAAGTGAAACTAGTATTATGTAGAAACGAAGGAAATCGGAATCAAACATAGACACTTACTAACCATAATACGCTGATACTGATTTTTGAAAGTGACATCAAATGTACTATACCAATGTACGATGTTAATGAGGAAAACTGAGTATAAAATATATAGAAATTCTGTAACAACGTAATCTCGTTGAAAATGAAAAATACTTGTAAAATAAAAGGGTTTTTTAAAAATAATTCCATTCAAAATTTTAAATAAACGTTATATTCAAGGATGTAGAGTGAAAAAGAAGGCAAATGGTAGGAGCTCATGTCTAACCCTGCTTCTCTCTAGGACAACAGGGAAATTCCAACACAAGGCTTGACTCAAAAGCCACTCACAATAGCCCACACCTGCAGGAACTAACCTGGCATTCCTCCTGTCAACATATACTGGCATCAAGCAGCTACCTAGATATACAATGGAAACGCAGAGAGACATACAGTCATGGGGCCCTTGATCCACATCTCAGGATGAACAGTAGATTGCAGAAAAGGAAGATCTCTCTTTAGCATGTTCAAGGATTAAAATAACAAGCAAAACTCCCAAAGGCATGTAGGGAAAATATTTTCCCAAAGTCAGCCAACTGATAGACATATAGGAAGACATAGGGATAGACATAGGGAAGAATTCATATCTTATATACTGAAAAGATATTGTCCTGTCCTTTCCAAAGCAGTATATCAAGCCAAATCCTCATGTCATTCAAACTGGAAATAGGAGAGCAAGAAAGCAGAGAAGACAGGTTAAAATGAAGAATACAAAGGATCTAGAACTGCATCATGTACTACAATGTGGCAGTGATAAGGAAAGGTGGCTATAGGGATCTGAATAGGAATTAAAAGGGGGGGGAGAAAAGAAAAAAGGGAGAAAGAATGAAAGAAAAAGAAAGGAAAGACAGAGAGAGGGAGGAAGAAAGGAAGGAGAGAGGAAACGTTGGATTGAGAGCAAAAGGCAGAAGGCAGATAAAGCAGGATAAAGAGAACCTAGTACTGCATCACTTACAAGAGTAAAAAGAGTGATAAATAAAGATGGCTATGAGAATCTGTATATAGGACACATTAACAGAGACAGATACTGAAATTGAATTGTATTTACTTAGGGCCAGGCTATTGAACATCTGTACTCAAATTTAGGGAACATGTCTTCATACAGAGTGCAATCTATGATGAGAACTATACTAATGATACCATAGTTGGAGAATTAATGGAATTTATTAAGATGACCATATTTAGAACGCATGTACTTTGTACCAAACATTCTCCTGATTATTCTACTAAGGTTCTGATTATTCTACTACAACTGCCAACAACTGAACATAAGAGACTTCTCATTTTTCAGATGAGATTATCGAGATTGAAAGAACTAAATTGCTTACTTCAAGTTACAGAGCTACACACAAAGAAACAGATCTAGCTTAGGAGCCTAGAATAGTCCAAACCAATTTCAGTCACTTTAATAAGGACAATGGCAAAACTGGAACATGTCCATGTAAAAGGGAACCAAATAAAGAGGGCTGAAAGGACTGTCATACGAAGAATGGCTGAATGAACAGTTGACATGCAGCCCAGAGAAGGGAAGACTCAAAGGAATGTAAAGGTGTCTTCTCATTCTTGAGAGCCAACACCAGTAAAAAGAAGCCAATTTTTTTCTGAGGGATTCCAAAGGGTCAGAACCAGAGTAGGTGGGTGAAAGTCGCAGGGAAACAGATAAAAGCAACTTTCTGTGAAGGAGAAGACAAGTTGCCTCAGGGAAGAATGAGCTTCCTACACTGGATCTCATCAAGCAAGAAAAACATAAGCTACAGGTCACAGCACCCATGAAGGACATGGATATCTGTAAGTCCCATGACATTCTGAGAGGATGTAAACTCCTCTTTTACTCTGTTGTCTTGTAAAGTTTGAGTTATCCAATGCTTCATTAAGTATGGTTTCAAATTTATAATCCCTTAGTTTCTGCTTAGGATATGGAATTAAAGACGAGATTTACCAGGCACCCTCAAAATGTAAAGTTCCCTGTGAACCGGTTAAGCATGGATTGTGAAGCAGCATGAAAGCTCTTTTTCTCTCTGCCTCTCAAATAAGTGAATGATTTTAAGGAAAAGAGCCACTTTAAAAGACCAGCATGTCTGAGATTTTTCTCTTTCACTCAATAAGCTATAGTATGAAGACCCAGAACAGTGTTTTGCAGGACAGAAATACAATGCTGACATTGTGTTACGGTACCCTAGAAGAATCGGTCCTGTTGAATAAAGAGTCCTAACGTCATGGATGTCTTCAATCTCCCAATCTTTTAAAGAAAATTGATGGATACTAACAAAAGTTTCCACGCATCTGCTCAGGAAATGTGGATAATCCCAAAAGGATTCTGCATCTGTACATGTTTAATTCTCTCAATAAATAAATATGCGTGGCATGTTTTATCGTAAAATACATTGAGAGTCATATTTTGTGGCAATTATTCTTCTAGTCATAGGGAAGAACCAGTTACATGCTGGTAAACCAGTTCACTTCCCCCCAAAATAGAAAAAAAAAAACAAAACCCAAAACTTGAATTCCAAGGGTTCCCCTCCCATGTGAATATTCTTACTATATATTATAAGTTGGAATCATGAGATTCAGAGGTAGAGGTGGAAAAAAATGAGCATAACCAACTCTAGAATATCACTGATATCAGAATAAAGTACACAATTGATATCCTAGCAAAAAAGACAAAATAAGCAGACAAGCATGCACATGATTAAGTTTTTCATATAAGTAGCATAATGAGGATTAGAGCAATAAAAAGGGCAGAGTACATAGAAGATGAGTGTGTCAAAAGGATCACAGTGTTCAGATGGACAAGCATGAAGAGACTGTCAGGAATGACTATCGGAGGAGCATTCCATGCTCAGAAATCAGCAATGCAAAGACTTCCCAACCCTTCCAACAGCTAGGAGCAATTATAGTTGAGACTCTGAAGATCTGCGCTTTAGGTGAAGACTCTGTAAACTTCCGTCTGACAGATTTCGTTAGTAAAGCTTTACGGGAACACAGGCTTGCCCATTCATTTGCTCACTGACTGTGGCAGCCTTCATGCAACGGCAGTGATGAGTAGCAGTACTAGAGACCGCACAGCCTGCGAAGCTTAAAATATTCACAACAAGTTCCTTTACAAATACAATATCCTATCTTTTTTCTAGACCCTTGCTTCTGTAGTTACCTATGTCTGAACTACAACTCTTGTCTTCCTCTTCTGTCCTAGAGGGTTTTCACTGACACCCCTCACAAAATTAATCCACCCTTCTCCAGTGTTCCATGGTCCACAGCTTAGAAGAAGACTCACCCCGTTAGGTTACAGCTGCTTGCTCATGTATCTGTCCCTGCTCCTGAAGCATAAGCTCCTCAAGGTCAATGACCTTGAATAATTCATCACTTTTTTCAAGCAGCTAACACAGCAACAGACACAGAGTAAGCAAGGAGCTTTTGCTATATTGAAGAAAAGAATGAGAGAAGTCCTGTCTGGCATTTTCCACTGTCACCTATGACTTTCACAGGAGCTGTTTACAGCCTTTTCATATAACGCCTCCAGCCTACAGTGTTTCCTCTCTTCCCCTTCCACGATGAACACAGTCTGACAAGCACAGCAGCATGCTCCATAAACTGCAGTCTCCAAAGCCCCAAGATGCCTCACATTTTAACAGCAATCAAGTGACCTTGAGATGGGCAATCCTTCACCTTCATGCTGATTTAAAACTGAATGGAAAAAGAAGACAGGCTTTTTTGGAGTATCCTCTTCACTGGGGTTGTCTGAGCTGGACAGACAAGAGAAGCAGTATGGAAAAACTGAGCTCAGATGTGAAATGCCAGTAGGGATGGGAGTTTTGTACGGAGCCAATTTTACCCCCTCCTAGACGCTTCCCTGTAACATGCTCATGAAAATTTAAAATAACTCAAACACCATTTATTGACTTCCGACAAGCTCTAGGTGCTGGGTACAAAGATGAGTAAGATGTAATTCCTGCCTTGAAGGCACCCACGGCCTCATCAGGGAGACACACACACACACACACACACACACACCCCTCATCATTATAGCAGTGAACATGAAAAGCACTGTCACATAGGAACAAACAAAATGCCACAGAATAACAGAGTGGGGATGCTAATTTTACCTGGGATCGTGGGTTCTGGGTTAAAAAGCAGTTAAGAAAGGCTTTGAAGATTAAGCAGCATTTTAGATTGAGCCTAGAATAGACTAGAGGATTTTGCTTTGATTAGCTTCAGCAGGAGCAACAGCACACATGTGCTCAGCATGTACATGGGCTGGGCAAGCAGATTCCATGTTGTGGAAACAAAAGGGGGCAGATGCAACGGCTGGATGGGACACAGAAAGGATACAAAGCTGGGAGCATTTGAGGTCCTGAAGAAGCCCAAAATAAGTTTTACTTTATCCTTCAAATCAAGCATCTTCAAACTTTTTTTGATTATAATTTTATATCTGTTAAAATTTAAATCTACAGTTTATACAAACACATTCAAATACACACGATGATTATGTCTAAGTCATATGCATAGATTACTCTGCAAATTATGCACATATTATAGCTTGCAATTTTAACTGAGATACTCAACAGAAATTTTCACATGCCAAAAGACATTCTCTCCCCCACAAACTTCAGAAAACACTGTATTCATTAGGTAGTGGGGGACTTTGAGGGATCTTAAATCAGGAGATGAAATTATGAAATTTTGAAAGCTAAAATGGGTAAAAACAGAAAAAACTTCATCTGAGAAAACTGATGCAATTGTCAGTGGGGTCACATAGGAAGTTATTCTCTGCAATAAAGGACTCCCGTAGACAGTGGTAGTGAGGAAGGAGAGAAAGATACCAGCTTAGGGACTTAAGTCCTTGGCAACACTAACATTTTAGTCACTCAAATGACAGCCAGATGTATGGGCTCATTTCAGTTATAGCAGGATTTGTAGTCTTCCCCTTCTAAACTCACCACTAGACTCTAAAATGAGCCTTATATAAAAACAAAATTCTATGTTGTCACTAAAAGTTTAATGCAGATATTCTTAAAGAGTTAAATAGTTTCTTGCCTTCCTAAAAATCCCTTGATGGAAGTATCTCTCACTCTGCTAAATCTCACTGGAACACAACTGCTTGATATTTCTCATACAATCAGCAGTAGATGTGTCAGACAGTCCAGCATTCCATTGTCTAGGTATGTCCAACAGTTTCATTAGGAGTCCATCTTTGACTTGGAAGTAGGGATGCATATTGCATTGTATCTTCACATCTGGAAGCGGTAGTCTCTATTACTGCATCACTATACATTCCCTTAAGTTAGAAGCCACAAAAAAAGATCAACAACAGATATGAAGTTAAAACAAAGATTAAAAAAAAAATCACAGAGTCAAAAAAAAAACACACCACTGAATAACCAGTGCATGGGTGACGAAAAGAAAACAAAAAAAATCTAATTTGCATGAAGATTTCCTTATATTAGAGAGAGTATATGGTATTTGTCCTTTTGGATTCATTGTCTGTGCCAGCAATGTCAGGGCACACTTAAATAGCAGATGATGGAATTATAACTTGTTATGAAGGACTATACTATTGTAACAATATGGGGAAAATCAATCAGGGGATGGGAATTTGGAGGGGGAAATCCCAGACCCTACATAATTGTACCATAAATTCAAAAAACAAAATAAGATGTATAATGAACATGGCTTTACTGGCAGCTCAAGAATGCACACTACAAAATATTTTAGACATGAAGGCAATTGTAGAATATGAAGATTTTGAGGCCAGAAAATCCATCCCAGATGATCCAACTCATAATATATTTTACAGACACATTAGCAAAGCATCATGTAGCAGGGAAGCCTCCATAGATGTGCATCTCAAGCCTGAGAGCCAGAACTCACAAACATACATCATGATCTTTCTACTCTGTGTTCTTTAAAATGAAAACAGATATTTGTGCATCCCTGAGACATCCTGGCCATCTGTTTCATGATATCCAGAAAGCAATTTTATCTCTTCATGGACACTTGACTTCTTGCGAAATTATCTGGATAATATAGACCTATTTCTGACGGGTGTTCTGAACAACTAATAATGCACACTATAATAAGCATTATTATGTATAACTGGAAGTAACCATACTTGGTAGAGTCAGCTTGCAGACATGGTTAGGATCAATAGCAATGAGCAAATAAACTCCTGAGTTGGTTTCATATTTAGCAAGTGTCAGGCTCTGAGCATATCCTGGGTACAATATGTGAAAAATCTTTCTTACAGATTTTTAGGTAAGCAATATCGCGGGCTTTCATTCCCTAGATTAGGAAACTGGTGCACACATTAAATCACAGAGTTGAAACCAGGTTCCTTTGCTTTTTGCACCTTCTTACTGTTGATCATCAACTGTCATTCAATGTACTCTTTAACTTGTTGACAAATGTTAATACAAAACATGATACTACATGCTTTGTTTTCCTTAACTGTTACCAGTCCACAAAAAATTACAGAAATCTGCCAAGGAAGGTACCATTAATAAATAAAGAGCAAGCACTAAATGAGAGATGAGAACATGGCTTTTTGCCTCCTAGAAAAAACTACAGGAAGGTGCAGGGTATAACGTATTCACACACACAGAAAATCTTCCACAACAAATAAACCTTATTAAGCATAAAATAATCTTTCTTCCTTTTCTCCTTCCTTCCTTTCTTCCTTCCTCCCTCCCTCCCTCCCTCCCTTCCTTTCTCTCTCTCTTTGACACACACACACACACACACACACACACACACTTGGCACCAGAAATCTATGAAAGCATACATTATGTTAAAGAGCACAGCATGCCAGTTCCTGCTGTCAGAAAAGTTACAAATATATTGGATTTGTCCTGAAACTTTCCTGCATCCCAGAAGAGATTTGTTCATCTAAGTGACAAGACAAAATGATCCCCTCATACATCACAGTTCTAAATCATCTTCAGAAAAAAGTCACCATGCAAAATGTAATTATTATAGGATTCTTTTTTTTTCTAGAATACTGTGTCCACCAAGAAAAACTGCTAGTCAAGCAGATGAGTCCAGTATGAATAATACTTCCTGCAACAGAGCAGTTACGTTTCCAGGAGCACATTCATTAGCCATAGCAGGTTCAAGGGAAGCCATGCAGTGCAGTGGGATACATGCATGGGCCAGGGCATCTAACATCTGATCACAACTATTTGCTCATCTCCAACCCGTCACCTCCTTCAACCAGGGTACCTCCTCATTAAGGTTCTTATTATTTTTTCTTTCCAAATTCCACTGCATCTGAGGTAATATTTTACAATACAAATTGGATCATGCCACTCTCCTGTTTAAATCCTTTAATAGCTTCCCATTTCATTTACAATAAAGCGTCAAACCTTTAGCATGGCCTGGAGAGTTTTGTACCATCTGGCTCCTGCCTAGCATCCCATAACCATCTCAATTTACTCTCTCCCGGCTCAGTAAGCTCTAAGGCACATGTGTTTTTTCTATTCACAGCCCTAAAGACTTTTCCACACGCATTTCCCTCTGCCTGGATTGATTTCTTTCCAAAATGAATCCAAGTCACAGCTTAATTTGTATCACTTCATAGAGGGCTTACCTGGGCCTTTGATCTAAATTTGTCTCATATACATAGTTAAGCTATATTCTCGGCCAGCATACCATTTTCCTCCACATGCTAAAATGAACCTCAATGTGTAATTAAATCTCTGCTTCTGTTTATTGTTTAACACGTACCAATTTCCTCCCATAACTACAAGATCCATAAGAATGAGGCCACAGTAGACTCTATCATCATATACAAGCATCTACCAAGACAACACAGGAAGCAAAGACACACTTGATCAATAAATCACTTTGGTTTCTCTGAGCTTAGGGTTTCATCTATACAATGACTATGTTGGAATAGTTTCATGGCTGCAAGACTGAGACCCTGAAACCTAAGACACTCAAAGTTAGAGATGGATATTCATAGGCTTTTTTCAGTAGATTAGAATTGAAAATACAGTGTTATAATACATTATATCAACCGTCAGCATTCAGGTTCACAGGTGGGTGACAGGGGCTCAAGTATGTGGGCCATTTCGCATTGTATTCCCAAGTGCAATAGCATAGGCTATATCAGAAATGCAGAAGTGGAGGTTTTCATTAACCCTCAAATAAGATGCCAGTATTACAGGGGAGAGTTTAGCCTGCTTTGCCCACAAAGTTTTCTATTCTAGTATATAGAATGAGAGAGAGTAATTTTTATCTTTGTATGTCTCGAGCTCCTTTTTGATGAGATATCCTTATGACTTCAATTATTGGACTGTGGGATTTTCTTTAGGATACAGGTGTTTGCAATGCCATAGGAAAGTTTTGCACTAGCTTTTTGTAATACTTTCAAAACTTGATCCAGTTGCTTTATATCAGACAGAATATATGATATTTGTCCTTTTGGGATTGGCTTATTGCACTGAGCATAAAGGTCTCTACTGTTGAAAATGACAGTATTTCATACTTTTTAATGGCTAAGTAGTATTTCATTGAGAAGGTGTACCACAGTTTTTATCCACTCTTCTTCAGACAAATATCACTGAGAAGTGAAGACACTGCAGTAGGCATCTCTGCTCCTGAATAAAAGATGCACTTGCAATTAAACTGTAAAGTATATCTTGACAGTCGGGTGCTGAACTTTCCAGCATTATCAATACCTAAAATGTCAGGATACACTTAAATAGCAGAATGATGTACTTCTGACTGATTTTAAAGGACTATATTATTGTAATAATACAGGGAAATCAGTGGGGGAAGGGGAAATGAGGAGCTTGGGAGGGAAATCCATGGGCCTATGAAAATGTTTCATAGGGCCCGGCACCGTGGCCTAGCAGCTAAAGTCCTCGCCTTGAATGCACCCGGGATCCCATATGGGCGACGATTCTAATCCCGGCAGCTCCACTTCCCTTCCAGCTCCCTGCTTGTGACCTGGGAAAGCAGTCAAGGACAGCCCAAAGCTTGGGACCCAGCACCTGCGTGGAAGGACCTGGAAGAAGTTCCTGGTTCTTGGCTTCGGATTGGCACAGCACCGGCTGTTGCACTCACTTGGGCAGTGAATCATCGGACGGAAGATCTTCCTCTCTGTCTCTCCTCCTCTCTGTATATCTGACTTTGTAATAAAAATGAATGAATCTTTAAAAAAAATGTTTCATAAAAAATAAAAAAGAAACTGAGCCAATTGCAGAAAAGTTTCTATGTTAATTTTTCAAGCTAGAATTTATTTCTATATGACAAGGATCAGAGATGAATATTGGACTTCATCCAGAAGTTAGTCCAGCTAGTTCTTCACACTGATCACTAATTTGCATGCTCCCTCCTCAGCACATACATTTACCAATCTAGGCAGACATCAATCTCTCAGACCAGCTCAACAGGTGGGAATTCTATCCTTGTCACCATTTCTTAAGGGATATTCTATGCTAAATTCCGGCATGTCTGACACAGGACCAAGGTCTCAATCCAAACCTACATAAGAGGTAAGCCCACTGTCCCAATTTCGGTCTGATAATCCCCACTGAGTCAAGAGAAACGAAGTGCTCATTTTCAGAAATTTAAGTTCCCTCTTCATTTCTGGTACCTGGATATTTATCCTTTTTGGTTTTCAACTCAACTATGTATTTTAGTCCTTATTGTTGAAAGTTCATGGAAAAGGCAATGAAGAAATAAGTTTGTCCAAAAAAATTTTTAAATACATTGATAATTTTTTCTCATAATTTGTATTTCCTGGGAATTACCGGAAAATTCTTTGTATAAATGGGTCTCATGGGTTTTTTTTTTAATTAAAACATCTTCAGTTTTTTCTTTCCACAAACTTTTTAAGTTCATTCATATTCCTTCCAACAGAGTCATCTGTCTCAAGTTGGACGCAGTGTCCTGCTGTAATAATTCAGATCACAACGGCCCCTCATTTCTCATTTTACTATGAGGAAATGTCATCTCTCTTGCAAGAAAATAAGTTATTCTACTTTTTATTTTTTACATTTCTGATATAGCGATTAAAACCCAACCACATTCTTTCTCTTAACTAATTTTCTGGAAATGCAAACATGGACTAGAACTACTTTGGACATTGGAAATCGGAATAGGAAAATATTAAATTATTTTTAAACAAATTTTAGTAAAGTTAAATTGATGATTTTCGAAAGTAAAAGAGCAAGGATCCATTTTCTTCTCTGTTGCAAACAGCTCTTTAGTAAAAGTTTCTGGTATTCAAAATTTTGAAATAACATTTATTTATTCTTTATTATCTTATTGTCAATGTAAGCATGTTTATCTCCCAAGCATTTGTTATGAAAACCAAGTCCTTGCAGTTTTAGTGTTATTCCATAATGCACCATTTGGTCAAGGCAGTAGTCAAAAGAAATATTTGTGTTGAAACAAAATCTATTCTATGAATATGTGGTAAATATGTATGTATGAGTATTTAATAAATTTAATAAGCATAGATGAAAACCTATGTTTCTGGATAACCTAGAAAAACTTCAAAATGTCTCTGCAAGGGCAAGAAAGTTATACTTTCAATTCAATTTAGTTGTAAACTTGATATTTTGGTTTTATTTTCATTTCTTCAAAAAAAGGTTTTTCTTTTCTTATTAATTACTTCACTGACTCACATGTCATACAATAGCATGGTTTTCTTCAATAAGCTTTTTGATTTTCTTTTTCATTTCTTCAAAGACACATTAATCATTCAGTAACACATTAACTTCATGTTCTGGTAAATTTCCTATTTTTCTTCTTGATTTTGTTTTATGGCTTTTCATTTAAGGGGATGTATAATAACTGTGTGATAGAGAAGGACTCCAAACGAAACTGTTAAACGATCCTGACAATTGGATGTTGGACTATCCATCACTGTCCATACCTGCAATGTTAGAAAACATTTAAATAGCAGAATATACTGTGCCTGTGACTGTTTTTGAAAGAATATACTATAATAATAATTTAGGGGAAATCAGTGGAGGGAGAGGAGATCTGGAGGGGAAATGGAAAATCCCTGAGCCTATAGAACTGTTTCATAAAACAATAAAATAAATAAATACTCTAAAAAATGAAGTTTAGTAAGCAACAAGTTTATGTATTCTGCAACAAGAGGAAGAAATACAAAGACATAATGCGTGATTTTTTTTAAACATTAAATCCTTCTGAAAATGAACAAAGCACTGAAATCTATAAATGCTCAAGTCTCAAAACTACATGAAATTTGACCTTCACACACATTCATCCATACCTGCCTTCATACACACAAAACAATAATGATGGCTTTTTCTTGAACTTCACATATGTACAGATGCCGCCTTACTTAACCAGTTTTCACCATCCATTTCTACACACCACCATTCGGCCCTACTATCTCCTGAGCAGAAATGCATAGAAAGGACACTGCGCTAGAAGTTAAAAGGCTTAAAATATAATCTCAGTTTTGCTACCTCAGCAACTCACTTCGTTCTTCAGCAGTAATCATTTATCTCATGTGTGGTTAAAGCAGTTGGATAGACAGTGCCACAAACCTCAAAAAACATTAAATCACTTTCAACTTTAAGCAATAATAATTAATATCCATTAATAATTCAGTAATGAGTAAATTTAATTCTAAGTTTCCCAAATTCCCTTTCTTGTATCAAGAATTAAGCTTAATTATGCCACAGATAAATGTTTAGGCAAAGCATACTTCATTTGTTTAATGGACTGGCATCTTGGAATTCAGAGTTCTGGAACTTAATAGTGACAGTGAGATAATTTACTGTCCACATCAACATCCCCTCTCTATCAGGCAAAATCAGGTTTGAGAATTTAATCAACTTTCACTTGCTTAAGTGAAAACACATCAAACCATGTTCTAGAATCTCGTAAAGAAAATACAGATGGTGGCTACCAGAGTACAAATTCACAAGAGAAAACAAAAGATATAAACTATAAAAGATCACAAAAAGTATTCGTGATGTTATTTTTTAAAATGGTCTAGATATTCCAATTTGATGGGAACATCGATTTCCAAGAAAGCAGCAGTGTAGAGTATCACAGACTTCTTAGCATCTCCTTGTTGAAGGCAATTTACCCATTTCACGAATTACCCCATTTCCCTGCCCCACATTCTAGGAGAAAAAAAATGCTGCATTAGATTCCTCGGGCAGTACTACCTAATAGTCATAAAATACAAGTTACAAGCAAGCTACATAGGAAATTTTTAACTTTTTTAGTAGTCACATTTAGAAAAAGAATATAGGTTAAATTGTTTTCATAATGCTTTCTTTAACAAAAAAATTCCAAAAATTCATCAAAATAAAAATTACTGAGCTCTTTCACATTAATTTTGTTAATGTTAAGCCCTCAGATTATTTGTATATTTTATAAGCACAAGACTAGTCACATTCAAGTACTCAAGAGTTACACATAGCAAGCGGTTATCATAATGAATAGTACAGCCTTAGATGTTTGTGCATCCTACCAAATGTACTTCACCAAGTTATACCTAATAACCAGTAACACAAAGCAATAATATAAATATTAAGAATCACACAGTATAGGTAACTCAAGACTATCTATGTTTAAAAAAAGTATCAACAAAATGTAGGATACAAAATTTACATCATATATTTACTGCCTGTCTGCCCTCACGTATTCCCTTCTTTCATTAATCTTTCACCAATACCCTAGTCTTCGTGCTATGGGAAATAATATATCCATAATTACAGCAGTTATGTTCAATACCCTCAGAAGTTGATTGGTTCAAAACAAATGATTTTAATCAGTAGTTGTACAGTTAATGACTTATATAGATGAGTACTCCTCTATGAAAGATGGGTATTACATTTCCTAGAAGTACAAAAATTACTTGCCTCATGGCCATAATACAGACAATGAGTGCTAATGAAAGCAAGGAAGAATGAGCTAGAGGGATCAGGTAGGTAGGGAAACGTGAGAAAGCGAAAAATACTAACATTGCATGTAAGAATAGAACTGACAGATTCAAGAGCAAAAGAGATTTTGGTTAGTTCAAATAACTGAAAGTTAGCTAGAGTTTACAGACTAAGCATATGCAGGAAGACAGCAAGGTTGTTACAAATATTAAAGACCATAGCAGAAGAAGCAAAGTCTTCCGCAAAGCTCTGGGTGGGGACAGCAGACAACACGCAGAACACGTAGAAAAGGCATGCAAGGCAACGTTTTGTCATAATTCTTCAAATACTCACACAATGGTCAATTTGGATCCACTCATGTTCCAAGCTTTGCAAAGTGGTGTAGAATTTCAAATATATAGTTATTTTTTTTTTAAAAAAAAAAGCTAAATAGCACACATAAACTTATCCTTCAATAACGCACGTGTCCCTATTGCCTATACCAACCCTGAAGCACACTACCAGAAAGAAAAGTGCACCATCACGTGAATAAAACAGCTACTTTACCCAAACACCAGCATTAGTTTTTCTTCCTTTGCTGTTACTAATCTAGACCCAGTAATCAAATCTATTTTAGTTGGGTTCTAAATAAGTTACAGTTATGCAACAATTATCATCTACAATTATATGATTTGTGATAATCATGTCCTTTCAATAGTAAACATATTGTCATTAATTTTGGAAGACAGAAATCATCCTACTTTCGACTTTTGTGAGAAATAATGCAGTCACTGAAAAGTTTTAGGTCTAAGGATAGTATACTCTGATCCAGGTTTTTAAAAACTCAGCAAAGACTGTAAAAGAGAGGCTAGAAGGATGAACAAAGCGGTAACATAACAACAATAAATCAGTGAAAAGATGACTATGACTTAGAAAGCTTAGTGCTCATGGAGACCATGGTTTAGGATATAGAATTGCCATTAGTTACTGGATGCAGGTGCACAGAGAGCAATATATGCAGGAAGACAGTAAAAATGGAAAATTGAAATATGCAACTATGTTAAGCTAGGATTTTCTTGTCATGTAATAGATATGTAAATAACCTGTTACTTCCAAAATAACCTCCCATTGCTCAGTATAAAATGGAGAACAAATCCCAGAGTTCACACTTCTCTGAACTAATAAAGGTCCTCTCTCCCGGTGCACAGCATTAACCACTGATCTTGGCGTGTTTCTGAGCGGTAGTAGATGGCCAATGGGTAACTGTATATTTGATGCAGTATGCTTGCTCTGAGGTATACTGTCAGTATTGTTTGTGTGCTTTGGAATGTGAACCATAGAGTCCAAGGGCAGTGAGAACAATTCCAGGTGTTCACTCTCATTAAATAACTTTACGGTCAGATCGCCTTTATGCATGAACCTATGAATAGTGCTCTACATAGGATAAACAGTGATGCCATTACCACAGAAGAGGAAGAAATTTGGGAGTAAACTGACAAATTTAGTGTGGAATATTTTCAATTTCATGTTCCAAATGAAGGTCAAACACATAAATTTGATGGTCAAAGAGAATTCTTTTTTTTTTTTTAAAGATTCATTTATTTTTACTGGAAATCCAAATTAATAGAGAAAAAAAACTTCCACCCACTGGTTCACTCCACAAATGGCCTCGATCACCAGAGTTGAGCCAATCTGAAACCAGAAACCAGAGTTTTTCCAGGTCTCCCATGCAGGTGCAGGATCCCAAGCATTTGGGCCATCTGCTGCTTTGCCAGACCATAACCAGGGAACTGGATAGGACGTGAAGCAGCAGAGACATGTACTGGTGCCCATATGGCACGCAAGTTCCTGCAGGTAGCGGATTAGCCTGATAATCCATCGCACCAGCCCCATAGAGATTTCTGGACTAAAGATACAAAGGGCCTGCAAAAAACTCATGAAAAATTAGTTTTATGAAATAACTATGCATGGATTTCAACCTCTTTTGAACTAAAATCAATTTCTGTTTTAATTCTGTTTTTCTACAACTTCTCAAGTATTCTCATACAATGGTGGCATTAATCAACTTTTGAAAAGTAAAACTAAGAAAATACAGCATGAATGGAGACTCAATGCCACATGGATAAGGACATGTCTAGTGGAAGGCAAGCAGAGAGTCCATGACAAAAACCCTCAGAGAAAGTAAAAAAGTGATTGCTTTCTATATTGAATTGCTTGACATTAAAGTTCACTGAGGCTCAGAAAGGCTAAGCAATTGTTACCTAGCCCAATTACTAGACTATGGTGAGTTTCCAAAATACAATAAACAAATGAAGAAGTAATAACACACTGCAAGCTAGTGGTATTGTATAAACATGAAAACAACCTTCTCTTTCCATCTCAATATCTAACTCCACAGTGTCAGACTGATTTAATAATGCATCACTACATGAGTCCTTCTTGATTTTAAATATTCCTCTTGATAGCTCATTTGGTGACACATTTATAATTATGTTTGTAAGTGTATTATGTATATATATGTACAAGTATACATGTATGTCATATGCCAGCTGAAGTATATTTTGTAAACACGTGTTATAAAAAAAATCACCATTTTAAGTCCCATTTCATTATTTGATCATTCCTACAACAATTTCAACCATCAGCAATTCTAACTGATGTATGACTCAGGGCTACAATGATTACAGACTCCGCTTCCAAAAACAGCATTCAAATCTCATCAAAAATTACTTCACATGTTTTCATAAATTTGCTGTGAACATAAAGTTCAAAGACCCAGACGGAATCCAGAAGAGCAAAAATGAAGATAAATGTTCACTGAAGGATCTGATAAAATCATCAATATAGTGATTTATGCAAGTTTAGCTTTTTCTACTTTCCTTCTATATACATGGAGATTCATGAACAGAAATAGAGAACTGTCTAAAGAACACAAATTGAAAGTGATCCATTATGTGTGTGCAGAAATAGAACTATTTCCAGCCTACCTAACAAAGAGGCAGTGGGGAGAGAATAATCTTTTATTACATAAAAAAACACCAGATTCATTGTCAAAAACTAAGAGGGCAGAAAAAGAAACTAAAATTTATTAAGCACTTATATGTTTCCGGGCTAGGGCTAGAGGTTTTGTTTACTCTGAAGTTAAATGTGTTAAACCTGGCATTGATGCTTGGCACTAACCTGCCTGGTACTCCCAATAACAATACAAAATAACACTAATATGAATACACAATGGGCAATTGCTGGCAGGCTCTCAGTAATTCCATTATCATCCATGGTATCACTATACTGCAAATCCAGGGATTCTAATCAGAATGCATTACTGTCAGTGAATGAACATGTTCTGGCATGTATGCGCTTAGGAACACCCTGCAGATGAACTGGTTAATGTTTTACGCTACCAAAGGAAAAGACACTTCACAGTGGGCCCTTTTGTGATTTCACACCAGAGATGTGGCAAGCCTAAGGATCTCAGAATGCTAAGGCTCAAATGAAAGAAAAGCTTATCTAACTATCTAGTTAGGTGAGCAGACATTTAAAGCCATTGCTTTTCGATTCAAAAAAGGAAAATGACTGACAAACTAATTCAGAAAGCCACATTTGCTTAGATAATATCTGGTAATTTGATCAGTAGTTTTATTTTATGTAATACTTTTGCTGTTTCAATAAATCATGACAGTTATTTTTAATACATAGAGTGAAAACAGAAATGCCATGACTTAATGTTTAATTGGAGCTGCTCTTAATTATTTTATATAATTAAAAATACAAAAATTTTTTTTTATGAAAATAAGTAAAGGGGGCCCGGAGGCGTGGCCTAGCGCCTAAAGTCCTCGCCTTGAATGCGCCAGAATCCCATATGGGTGCCAGTTCTAATCCCGGCAGCTCCACTTCCCATCCAGCTTCCTGCTTGTTGCCCGGGAAAGCAGTCGAGAATGGCCCAAAGCTTTGGGACCCTGCACCTGTGTGGGAGACCCAGAAAAGCTTCCTGGTTCCCGGCTTCGGATTGGCGCAGAGCTGGCCGTTGTACTCACTTGGGGAGTGAATCATCAGACGGAAGATCTTCCTCTCTGTCTCTCCTCCTCTCTGTATATCTGACTTTGTAATAAAAATGAATAAATCTTAAAAAAAAAAAGAAAAGAAGTAAAGGCTAAGACAATCTAACTACAATTTAAATCTCAACCTCCACAAGGAAGCAATATTTTGGAGAAAATGAGAATTCACACTGCATTTTCATTCAAATGAGTGAAGGTAAAAAGTTTGATGTATACCTAATTTTTCCCACTAACTTTTCGAAGTATCCCCATGTTACACATGTGTACTTGTTCTTTCCTTTTCTTTTGGTCTAGCGGAACATAATAACATGTCACGTATTTTTTCATATGTTACAACAGTGACCATGAGATATCAAATACAGATCATACACCAAAAATCCAACCTATACAGATATGCAACTTAATATCACATAATTTCAATGCAGTGCTCAGTGGAATAAGAGTTGCAAATAAAGAGTATAGAAGATACTCAACACCTTGTTTTTTAAAATCACAATAAATCTATATTCTAAATATGTCTCATATTTTTGTACACCATACTGAAATATAAACACAATACTGAAGAATAAGTATTAAATTTAAAATATACTAAAAAATATTAATTTTTAATGAAATAAACGTAAAAGAACACAAACTTCACTTGTACCTTGGGAACTGTAAAGCAGTGTCAAATTTTTATTATTTTCTCCTGATATCTAAAACTGTGACACCAAATTGTAATTTAGGGAGGCAGTAGGGGGGGAGAAAAATAACAAAGAAGCAAAGTAGTCAAGAAAGATAAACATCTTATGATGAAATAGAATTGAATGATTAACAAAATTTGAAAAACTAACAAGATATATTGTACAATTTCCCCTGAAACCTGGAATATTCTGAACTGAGAATTTTCTCATGGGTAGGTAAGAAACTGCTCATATATATTTTAATGTTATTCTTCATATCCTTCTTTCTATCCTACATATTTGTTAGATTATTACTTGTTTACTTAAAAGGTAGAGCAACCAAGAAATGGAGGGAGAGAGGGATGCAGGATGCAGGAGAGATGAAGGGTTGAGGCGGAGTATTCCATTCCCAACTGGCCTCAACAGCCAGGGATGGGCCACACCGATGCAGGAACTAGCAGGGGCTCTAGTGTTTCACCTGTCACTTGCATCCTTCCAGGCACATTAGCAAGAAGCTTACTCAGAAGTGCAACAGCCAGGGTTCTAATTAGCACCTGATATGGGATGTATCATAAGCAGCAGCTTAACCTGCTGCATTAAATGCTGACCCTGACCTAGATTTCTAAGCAGTCCTAGATTTTAGTAAAAATAAAACAAACAAACAAAAAAAAACCCAAAAAGCAGAAATTCAGGTCAAGTCTACCTTATTTCTATTTTAATTAAAAAGAAATTTAAACATTCATTTGCTACATAAGTTTAATAAGCAGGCATTATCTGATGAGGTTCTAATTGTACAATTCACTTTTCAAAATGCATAATTTCTATAGCAGGTTATAAACCAGTGATGTCAGAAATAAGCCACAATTAAATTAGACCAAGGAATAAATGGTGAAATAAGTATTATATATCTAATTAAGATCATTTTCTATAAGATGTGAGCAATAAGAGAACTTCCTCTACTAAAATATGTTTTAAGGTTCTGATTTTGAGTTCAAAATACTTATGCTAAACCAAGAGAGATTCTGTGGTGACCCAGGTTTATATAGAAAGAGCTGTGCTGCGGGCTGAGTCATAATCACTCTCTGAGTTCAATTAGCTCATGGAACACGTTCCAATTCCCACAAGTTCCTCTTCCTCATAACATGCCCAAAATGGCTACCTAGATCACAGACTATTTGAAAAATAACAAAACGGAGACAACAGGGAAAAGTTCTTTTGTGCTGGGCATTTCTAAGCTGTCATAACTGCTGAGTCACACAACCATAGAGTTTCCCATTTCCATGTAGTTGTTCATATGTTTGCCACCCACATGTACCACCTATTGAAATTCTCACCTTCCTGACCTGGCTGGAGGGTGCAGGGAAGGGAGGGACAGCTGAAGATAAATATGCTAAGAGACATAAAGAGATTGGCTGGGACATGATCTTAGGGGAATCATAGTCATTGTAAAGGCAATTTAAGGGTACTTTTGTAAGCTGTTTGGAACCTCTTAATTTTATAGAAATCTAGCATGATAGACAGTATGTTTTGAAAATTCTGTGTGAGAATGATGAGGGAGTCTGGCCCAATATGATGGTTCAATGACTAAATTTTCAACTTGTAAGTTCTGAGATCCCATGTGGATGCTAGTTTGCATCCCAGATGTTCCATTTCCATGCCAGATTCCTGCCTATGGCCTGGGAAAGCAGTAGAGAATGAGCCAAAGCCTTTGTGTCAGAGACCCAGAAGAAGCTCCTGGCTCCAGACTTTGGATTGGCTCAGCATCAGCCATTCGGGAAGTGAATCAGTGCATGGAAGGAAGCTCTTTCTGCTTGTACTTCTCTTTGTAAATCTGATCTGTCTTTACAATAAAAATAAATAAATCTTGGAAGGAAGGAGAGAGGGAGGTAGAGAGGGGGAAAAAAATGATCAGGGATTCAAAAAAAGTGGAGTTGAGTAGCTACATAGCGAATTCCAAAACACCTCAGCTGTAACAAGTACCTAAAATGGGGCCCGGTGCAGTGGCGCAAGTGGTTAAGGTCCTCGCCTTGCATGCCCGGGATCCCATATGGGCACCAATTCTAATCCCGGCAGCCACGCTTCCCTTCCAGCTCCCTGCCTGTGGCCCAGGAAAGCAGTCGAGGACGGCCCAAAGCTTTGGGACCCTGCACCCGCGTGGGAGACCTGGAAGAGGCTCCTGGCTTTGGATTGGCATAGCACCGGCCATTGCGCTCACTTGGGGAGTGAATCATCGGACGGAAGATCTTCCTCTCTGTCTCTCCTCTCTGTATATCCGCCTTTCCAATAAAAAAATAATAAAAATAAATCTTAAAAAAAAAAAACAAGTACCTAAAATGGCAGGATGGTTGGAAAAAAAAAACAGACAGTATGAAACAAAGTTTGACAACTATGTTATGTCAATGATTGTGTCTGTTTCATCTTATATTTTTTACAGTTCCCTGAAAGTTCTCAGTACTGGGTGAATAAGCAGCAAAGCACACAGATATTCAATTGATGTGGTTTGAAACTGCATATAAGGATAAGGGGATGAATAAAAATAAATGTGTTCCAACTAGACAGACCAGAAGTTTGCTGTCATAAAATAAACTGTTTCAAACCAGTAGTACTATTTTACGGAGAAGAGAATCTTAAGATACAAAGCAGATTGGAATCTGGAATAAGATAAAATGAAATACAAAATAAACAGAGTTGCGTTTGAGTTACAGTGAAACAACTGCCTGAGATATATAGCTTAGCATTGGAGAGTTATACGAAGAGCTCTTATGTTAATCTGAGGAACAGAAACAGACCGAGTGGATGTTTGAATGAGTCTGTGCAGTCTCTCTGACTGGATTCCTGTCCTGGTTCTGCTGCTCATTCCAGTCTCCTACTGATGAGCCCTGTTGGAGGCAGCAAGTGATGGCTCAAGTTCTTGAATCCATGCCACCAGTGGAAGACCCTGCCTCAGCCTGGCCCAACCCCAGCTACTGCAGGCATTTGGAAAGTGAAGCAGCAGATGACAGGGTTTGTGTCTCTAGCAAATACAGAGGTGACAGGCAAAGTTAATACAGATAGCTTTAGCCAAGAAGAACACTCAGAAGAAGGAGGAGAAAAACAGACAAAACTGGGAATACCTTTATTGCCATTCATCAAGCAAAAATGTCTTCAAAGATGCCCAGATCTCACAAGTGCACAAACTAGCAGCAGAGAAACTGTAACAAGTAAATAACTTGAATAAAGAGGCTCAATATGACAAAGCATCTGTTGAGTGAGTGAGTACACAACGGACAAAGTAAGGTATTTTGCCTGGGAAGTGGGTCTAAGTGATGAGTAGGAACTTGCATGAGTGCAGCAAGGACAAAGGGCACTACTATTTCAACATTAGCAAAATGCGATCCCCTCGTTACATTAGTTCGCTGACTGTAACAGCGAAATTGCGAACAATGTGCACAGAACTCTTAACGCTAAACGCAGTAAGGCTTTCAAGCATGGAGCTCACATGCTGTGTAATCTACCTGTGAACGTGCCTGGATCAATTCAGATGAGGCCTAGACCAACTAAAGACCTAATTCAGAATGCAGAAAAAAACCTTTTAAAAAATCCTAAGAATTTGGCTAACATTAAAAATAATAAAATCCCTACTGTGAAATTATAAAGTTCTTTTCTCAGAGCACATTATAAACAGCAGTTGCAAGGACAGCTAACCAAATATTACTATAATAAAGGCTAAAATGATCTTCCAAAGACCTCCCACAAACTCAACGCCAGACTGAGGGTGTTGCCCTCTAAGTTTTGCAGCTCCACTCTGAATTACTACGTGTGATTCAAAGTAAAAAAAAAATACACTCTGTACAGTGATATGAATAAACTGAGTTTGTACACAGGTAGCTAATAAGGACAGTCAACATACCTCCGATATGCACTGCAGTTTTAGATATTATAGGTTTTCAGTTTCTAAGTTTGTTAACTTTTTCCATATCACCTCTACAGCAGGGGGTGAAGCCACATTCCATCAAAGAACTGAGAATGTAGGAAAGACACAGTCTGAATGTGTTAAGACTTAAAATGAAGAGACAGCATTAGGAAATGCAGCATATTGCAGCTTAAACATTTCTACAGCATTACTACTCAGTGTGTAGTCATCAGGTTGGCAAAACTGGTGTCTCCTGGGAGAAAATCCCAGTGCCACTCCAGACTTGCTGAATCAGAATCCTCATTTTAACAAGCTCCCTTGGTGATTCATCACATTAAAGGTAAAGAAGCACTGATCTAAAGAACTATTAGGCAAAAAAGGATTAGTGGAGTTGTGTTTTCCCCCCTTTCATTTTTGTTTCTAGTTTGGGTTCCCCTTGAACATATAAATCAATAAGCATCCAGGATGGAGCAGGTGTCGGTCGAGCAGTTTAGTACCTGTCAGGACTGACCACATCTCATAGCAGAGTACCTGGGTTTGAGCTCCAGCCTCTTTATTCCAGCTTCTTAACAGTGCAGAACTTGAGAAGCAGTGGGTGATGACTCAAGTGGTTGTTTCCAGCCATACATGTTAGAGACCTGAATTGAGCTCTTTCTCCGGGATTTGGTTCTGCTTAGTCCTGTTCATTGCAGATATTTCGGAAAATGATCACTGATGAAAGATATATCTCTCCCCCCTTTTAAAAATCTCTGTCTGCTTCTCTATGTCTTTGTCTGTATGCCTCTCTGCCTCTTAAATAAAAGAAAAAGAATCCAGGAAATATCAATGCAATCGTAAGAGCTGACAGCATGCTACAGTGATTGGAAACAGTAAAACAAAGCCCACATATGAAACTCTTTATGTTCTATACCTTTATTAACTCCCAACATCATTAAAAAAAAAAAGACCTGCATCTCTTTTCTCTGTTGACTTCTACTTTGGTACTAGGTCTACCATAAGTAGACAATGCATAGTTGCTAAATAATTGAAAACGTAAGTGAATGGACAGTGGTAATGCGATCAAAGTAAAAAAAAAATGAAGTTACATGACCTTAAAAGTCTCCTATAATATTGCCACTCTTACATTACAATGTTAATGGAACATAACTTTGCTACCGATGTGTGTCACAGAACTGAATCAGAAAATTTTATCAGAGAAATTCAAACTTCCCGAAGGAACACACTGTATAAAATGACTCTACTCGTCTGTGCTCAAAGAGCTCTGCTGAGTGCTTCCTGCTCTCCCTCTCCACCAGAAAGAGTAATTTGTATTTATGTGGGGTTTTTTTTAGGCTTTATGACATTGGCGATATTATTGATTCAACAGACATTTTATGTGACATCTATCTATCAAGCCACACGTTAGGATCTTTATCTCAAAGTGAAAGAGATTAACATCCATGTTCTACCTAAAAACTCATCTCAAGAAATTATTTTACTGAAAACATATTCTAATCAAAACATAAGTCAGCCAATCCTACATTCACACTCAGCATCTAGCTACATAGGGAAAAATAGTACATAACAGCCATCCAATTGTTTAATTACTTCACATGCTAGATCAATGCTGTCACATTATATTGTGAGGTAGTCTACTGACAGTCTTTTTAGAGGCAGAAAGAACTCTTCTCATGGAATGGTTACAACCAACTTTATGCTAGACCTAAAATCGTAGAGAATGCCAATCTAATGTTTTGGTTAAACAACATGCACAATGATTCAAAAATAAAATTGAATTTTCCTATCATTATTATAATCACACTGCACAGAGAAACATATAAAGAAAAAGATCAAATACTTATGGGAACATATGAATAATACATATAAGTAAAATCACAGAAAATCTTAATTATACCTTTCTATTCTAAGTCTTCTAATAAATATACCTAAATATACCTAAACCATGTATCCAAATATCCACCAAACCCAGAAACATTAAAACTGAGGAGTGTCTTACCTCTGTTCTAGTGTATACTTACAGTATACCTACCATGTCTCCATTTTCTAATTGACAACTACCTTGAGTATATTGGGTCTACATTAGCTTATTCAGAAATGTTTCTGATTTCTACTTCTTATCACAAAGTACTTTTCCTAATTGCCATTACTCTGAGACTACATGAGTACATAAATAAATATATCTTCCCAAACTTTCAAAAAGTGGCTCAGTAGCTTTATTAAACCACTTCAGTGCTAATAATCAAAAATAGATGACAAATCTACCTTGAATGATGACAGGAATACTGGAAACCTAAATAATAATAAAAAATTCTTAGAAATGCAATCAATTAATTAAATACAATCAACTAGTTAAGTTTGCTTAATTCTACTCTGTAATTTAAGAATAAATAAATATGAAAGAAAGTTCAAAATAAATTTGCTAAATTCTACTGACATTTAATATGCGTAACAAGTCTTCTAGAACTTCATGTCCAACACATCATTAAGCTATTTTTCATAAGACAATGCATCTTAAAATCCTTCTAGCCAACTTCCATAAGTATTAACACCAAACAAACAGGGAGAAGAATTAAACAGAGATAATTCAGAAACTTTATTGTCAAAATCCTTTGTTCTGAAAATGAGCAAACTAAGCTAAAGAGAAAGGACCACTTCAAGGTCACTCTGACCCATGGCCCAGTGTTACTGCTATGGCATTACCATGCCTTAAACTGAATCAAAGGGTATTTATCCATAGCTTCTTTAAAAATCACTGGATTTCAAACCAAGCCAAAGGAAAAAACACAGAAGTCTGTGGCATACATAGAAGACTGACTTATTGCAGCTATTGATGGATGTAAGAGGAAAAGAGGAAGACCCAATGAAGTAATAAAGGGTTGACAGAAAGAAGCTTTTTCATTAGAGCCAATCAATATTGTATTCCCCCATCACTTACAGCTTCACCATGGAACACAAAACTTGAGTAAACATATTCCCTCAAGAGTCCTTAACACTAAATGACTTTGCTGATCTCAACTGTAACTGTAAGGACCAGGTAGGGCTATATTGTAAATCAATGGCAAAGGTGATTTCACATTAACTCTAGGAACAAAATCCAGCCAATATAGAAATGGGTACATTTCTATACTGACCATACCACCAATTTTCCTAAGGTTTCTGGGTGAAGATATAAATACATTTTAATTATACCAGTAGTTTTATTAAACCATATTATATATTTTTATTATATCAGTATGAGGGTGCTCCCTATGTTAACACACACAAAGGCATTGCCCACTTGAGAGGTGGTTACTCTGCTCAGAAAGAGCAAAGATCAGAAGCTAATAGGAAAAATACACACTTAGTGAAACAAGGATTGAATTAGAAGTTGGCTGGAGACAGAGAGACAGAGAGAGAGAGAGAGAGAGAGAGAGAGAGAAGACATGGGGTCCCACACACCTATGTAATCGATTAAGATCAAAAGAAAATGACCAGATATTTTTGTGATTTAATATCAAATAAAAAATAGTTTAAAACACTAACTTCGTTTCTTGCATTTGTGAACATTGTCACATGTGTGCAAAAATTCCTCAGCCTTAGATTTCAGTTAGTACTGATGCCATGTGCACAACAATCACCAGTGGGATAATTTCTCTTTGATAAGATCACTTCGACCACTGACTACGAAAAAAGTGTTGAAGTGACAGGGCTTCTAGATGAATGGACATTCCAGTGGCAGAAACAGGTAGGAGAATTTACAAGACAAGGCAAGCTGAACTGCACATAATAAAGGCACAAAGCCTGGGACAGGCAGTGATTCATTTCTACCTGCCAGCATCCAAGAAGATTTGGGGATTAAAAAAAAAAAGAAAAAAAGAAAAAGAAATTGAGCTGGATTTCAAAAACATGGTGGGGCTGCAACACAGTGAACAAATGAGGGCAACTGTCTAGGAAAGTGAAAGTTAGGTGTGGCAGTTAGCAGTGTCTCTCCTGGAGAATAAAAGAAACAACCTATTATCAAATGAACAGAAACAGAGGCAATAATCCTGTAAGTATCAATTATGTTAGGGAGGGCTATAGCAATGGGGGAGCGTGGAGGAAGTACCCTGATGGTGCAGCTTATTAATATTGATCAGTAATGATACCATTTGCTTTGGGCCAGGCTTTGAACCACATAAGCATTTTTAAAAGGATAGAATATATCTAATTTTTAAGAAATTACTAGTTTGGGCCTGGCACAGTAGCCTAGTGGCTAAAGTCCTTGCCTTGCACGCTCCAGGATCCCATGTGGTGCTGGTTCATGTCCCAGCAGTCCCACTTCCCATCCAACTCCCTGATTGTGGTCTAGGAAGCCAGTAGAAGATAGCTCAAGGCTTTGGGACCCTGCACTCACGTAGGAGACCAAGAGGAGGTTCCTGGCTTCAGATCAGTCACTTGGGGAGTGAATCATCGGACAGATCTCCCCATCTGTCTCCTCTTCTTTGTATATATGATTTCCCAGTGAAAATAAATATTTTTTTAAAAGGAAATTACTAGTTTTCCTGAAATATTGACATTAAAAAAGAAACTAATCAAAAGAATACAGCAAAACTACAACCTCGTTGGTAATACAAATTTGTGCAATTAGCAAATCTTACATTGTTGTTTCCCTACAAGAAAAGGCAAAGGGTCCGGCAAGATGGCTCAATAGTTAAATCCTCATCTTGTATGCACTGGGATCCAATATAGGCACAGACTGCTCCACTTCCCATCCAGCTATCTGCTTCTGGCCTAGGAAAGCAGTAGAGGATGGACCAAGACCTTGGAACCCTACACCTATGTGGGAGACCCAAAAGAAGCTCTGGGTTCCAGGCTTCACATTTGTTCAGCTCTAGACGTTGCAGCCACTTGAGAAGTGAACTAGCACACAGAAAATCTTTCTGTCTATTATATCTTCTCTCTGTAAATTCTCCTTTCCAATAAAAGTAAATACATCTTTAAATAAAAAACAGGATGGTTTACATTATTTTTCATACCCCACTACCATGCACATAATACATAGAAACTCAAGAAGTGCGATACAATATGACAGCATTGATTACCCATTAAGTCTCAGTTCCCTCTTCCATGCATTGGACACATTGATTACAACTGATACTTTCTCATGTAAGCCAATCACCAAATTGTCTTTCTTACTAGGTAGACCTCCCAGGGCTGATGTCAGAGATACTCAGCCTCAAACTCATGTGCAGATTATACAATGGGATGAGACAAAGGTCCTAAACACAGTGTCAATGCTAAGAAGAGGTTTTCATGAGAGTTTCAGACACCTGCCTGGGTTCAATCAATGAACCCCCAGCATGCAGCTGGCTGCTCCCCAACCCTCACAGAAGTGACCACAAAACAAAGGAGCTTCAGTCTGAATGTGACTTAGCATGAAAAAGAAAAACACCAAGATAGCAGTGTAGCTGAAAGTGTTATGAGACAAGACCAAAGAACCTCCATCTCTTCATCAGTCCCAATAACTACCCTGAAGAGACAGGTCCTGCAGTCAAATGGTGGCTTCCATTTGCAGAATCCAACGAATGGCACTCTAACCCAAGAGGCTGCACGATAACCCAGAACACTAAGCACAGAAACACGGCCAAGAAAAGGATCTTTTACAAACACAAGGCAGAGCACAGTTCAAAGCAAGCTGCCTTCTTGGCCTTCATCTTTCTCATGACCTACCTCTAGGTGGAGAAAAGGAACATACAGGCTGCTTGTAAATCAGAGCTGCAGAATGTGGAGGCGGTCCAACCACCATCTGTCAACTCCTACCCTAAGCAAAAACTGCAGAGAAATATGGCCCAGGCTCTGTCAGGAACAGATAAGGGAGGAGAAGGCAACCAGGAACGCTTTCGAGTTTTCTGAGGGAAAGAAACGTTCCAGTCACTCAGAGGGCTATTCCATGGTAAGCTGTAAAAGGCTGTCAGGCTTCAATTAATGTGACCTCCTTTCCTAGAATTCTGAGCTTCTAGATTACTACCTTTCCCTAACCTTGATTGTGAAAATTCAGCACACACTTCTCTGAAACAATAACTATGGTAGAAACACAGTTTTAACAGGCTTCACAGTGAAAAAAAAACAAAAACAAACAAAAAAACCCACAGGATTCTTCAGAATTTGAAATTCTCTATTTTCCAGCATTGTTCAATTACTCAGATCTGGATAAACACTTTTTGTTTCAGCCATGTGGGTGATTTTAAATGTCTTCCATTTCTTTTAGAATATATATATATATATATTTTTTATTTCAAAGTCAGATTTTTAGAAAGAAGGAGAGACAGAAAGATCTTCTATCAGCTAGTTCAACTTCACCACATGGCCACAAGAGACACTGTTGAGCTGATCCAAAGGCAAGAACCAGGAGCTTCTTCTGGATCTCCCATGTGGGAGTAGGCTCCCTGGGACTTGAGCCACCCTCCCTTGCTTTTTCAGGCCATAAACAGTGAACTGTATAAAAAGTGGAACAGCTGGGGCTAGGACCAGTGCCCATGTGGGATGCAAGCACTGCAAGGCAGAGGATTAGCCTGTTGAGCCACAAGTCAGCCCTGTCTTTCCTTTCTTAAACACAATCTAATATATCAGAAACAATTTACATAGTTCAGCTAGGGCTATTTTTCTGAAGTTGAAATATGATACTTCAGCTAAGGTAGGCAATTTGAATATAGGTTCCAAATGTGGCACTTATTTAAAATTTTACCCTTTTTAAAATTAAAGATGAACTATATTCTGATTTGAGGACACTTTGTCATGGGCACTTTTGAATCTCCAAAATTAGAAGTCAACATTTAACAATATAACTTTTAAAAACTCTAGGAAATTCCTGCTTATAGTCACTCTTTATAATAACCTACAGAAGTCCACAGTTTGTTTTCATGGATCATAGTAACACTTCATTTCAATCCTCCTTTTGACCTTAGCATGAAGAAACCTAAAATATTGCAGCACATTGGATTTACTTCCTAATCTTTAGGGAACACAACAAACCTGATGAGATCAAAAGAAATAAAGACAGTATATTTTAAACAAAGATATGTTTACCAGAGGATTACAGGTTATTAAACAAGGGTCAGCACTCAGGAACATCTAAAACATAACTCCAGAAAAAAAATCATCCTTCCTGTGTAATTAAGAAGCAGAGAATAGATTTGTTTCCTGTCTTTAACCATAAACATATCTCTTGGGAGAAGGGAGCAATAGTTAATGGTTTCCCAGGTAAACAACTCCTTATATATCCTTAAATATAGTCTTCTTGTTTCACAAAGAAACTGATATCCATTTCCAAAATACTAAGATTAGGAAAAACAAACCCGATTCCAAATTCAGAATCGAATTCTAACTAGACCTTAGAAACTGGTAATATCGATCATGCAGAACCTAAGTATTCCTACATTAGAAGTGCAGATACTGGCTTCAGAACTCTGCTTGCTCTGATGTTGTCCAATGAGCTGGTGCGTCGCCCGCTCATGGATTAATGGCAGCTGAAGAAGCACAGTGGCACCAACAACAGGTTAGCGATAGAGAACCAAGGTACTGAGCAGAGTGTAACTCTTGAATATTCTCCACAGAAGGACTCACATTCTCCACAGAAATGTGATGTGTACAACACAACACGTGACACAGCTCAGTTCGGGGATGAGGTTAGACTCCTGAAAACTTCAACAAGAACAAAAAAAGGAAAGTGCTATTGATTGGATGTTCCTTGCCCTCCCCTTGGAATCCATGCTTTGAAATCACAAACCTCAATGTGATGATAATGGAAGGTAAGGTAATTGGGTCCCACGGGCTCTGCTAATTAATGCCTTGAAGAGGAAAACACCAGCACCTTTGTGCCTCCTCTGGAAAGCAGCAAGACAACCACTTACAAGCCAGGAATTTGGTTCTTATCAGAAACGAAATCTTCATCTTGATTTCAAACTTGCCAGCCTATAGAACTGTGTGAAAAATACTGTCAAGCTATGCAGTCCATAGCAACTTGTTACAATAGTCTGAATTCACTAACATAAAGGGATCATCGCCATGAATAAAATTAGAGGTAATTGTCTGGCACAGTAGTTAAGATGCCCAGGTCTTACACTAGAATTCTTGAGTTTGGATCATGAATCAGCTCTTGAGTACAGTTTTGTGCCAGGTACACCCTGCAGGGCTGCAGGCAGTAGACCAACAGCTGGTCCCTTGCCACCCATGTGGGAGAACTGAGTTGCTGACACCTAGCTTCAACCTGCCATCACCAGCACTTGTGAGCAACAGCGGAGTGAACCAGCGTTTCAGAGCTCTTTTAAAAAAAAATTTTTTTTTTTGTCTCTCACTCTTTGTTTTGGCTTTGTCGTTGAAATTAACAAATAAGTAAGAAATATTTTAAAGTTAAATGTATTATATCCAGCTTTCAGGCATCCATCAGAAGTGTTTCCTAAAGGCATTAATAAGTTAACATATTTTTTTATTTCAAGACCACAGAGTAGGACATGCAGGATCAAACTGGTTGGTGGTTGTAAACAATAGTTATACATTCTATTCACCTAAGGGGTTAAAAGCAAAACGAATAAAGGACACCTTGGACCACTAAATCAGACATTCTGAGAATGTCATTAACATATATTCATTTAAAACTCTCAATGGATTAAATTGTGTAGGCAGAGCAAAGAACCACTGACCCAAATGGTCAGTGGTTATACTATTCATACTATACTATTCATACTATACTATTTTGTGGTTTGGTGTATGGATCCCATTTGCCCTATTCACAGTCTTAGACTCCCTACTGATTCTTGAAACATCATTAAGAAAAACTGTATATATGCAAATTCCAAATAAGAGTCATATATGTCATTAGAAACAAGATTGGGGATGAAGAAATACTACAAATAATTTGGCAGACACTTGGCAATGCACAAGTGAATATGCTTTGTCCAAACTTACCAATCCAAATAGGCATCAGCTCTCCATGATATTTAAAACAGTTTGAAACATGCATTTAAGGACACCATAAGGTCAAACATCTTTGGCATCTAACAGGCATTCAAATGTTTTATCTCAACTTTAAATAATGGAGAGGTTTTATGTTTTCTACTTCCATTAATGAACATATTTGTGTCTGCCTACCATGTATTAAAGTATTGCTCCCCCTCCAAATCACGGAAAACTAAAATATAAGGTATTATTTTGTTGTAAAACTATCCTTTAAAATTTATACATGTGGGCCTGGCATGATAACGAAGTAGTTAAATCCTCGCCTTACATGTACCAGGATCCCAAATGGGCTACAGTTCATGTTCCAGCTGCTCCACTTCCCGTTCAGCTCCCTGCTTGTGGTCTGGGAAAGCAGTCAAGGCTGGACCAAAGCCTTGAGACCCTGCACCCATGTGAGAGACCTGGAGGAAGTTCCTGGCTCCTGGCTTTGGATCATCTCATCTCTGGCCACTACAACCACATGGGGAATGAATCAGAGGATGGAAGACCTTTCCCTGTCTCTCCTCCTCTCTGTAAATCTTTTTCCAATAAAAATAAATAAATCTATAAAAAAAAAATCATACCTATGGGATCGGCACTGTAGCCTAGTGGCTACAGCCCTCACCTTGCTTGTGCCGGGATCCCATATGAGCACTGTTTGTGTCCCAGTGGTACAGCTTCCCATCCAGCTCCCTGCTTGTGGCCTGGGAAAGCAGTCGAGGATGATTCATAGGCTTGAGACCCTGCACCCACATGGGACCCCCAGAAGAGGCTCCTAGCTCTGAATTGGCTCAGCTCTGGCCACTGCAACCACTTGAGTGAATCAGCCGACTGAAGTGTCTTGCTCTCTATCTTTCCTTCTCTCTGTATATCTGACTTTACAATAAAATTTTAAAAAATATTAAAAAAAAATCATACCTGTGAGGGGACTTCTAAAAAGGCATTAAAGATAAGTGTTATGATAAAATAATTCACATATTTTAACAAGTTATTTCAACAAAAGTAAAATCAGCAGACATAAAGGATTATGAACTTTCCAAAGTTGTTCAGCATTTATTGATAGGATGGCTCTTGCAAAGTAGTAGTTCTTGATTGATGAAAGAGTTTAAGTATTTATAAGCATTGTCTTGAGTGTTCCAGAACGAAGTACACAGTTTTATAAATTGGTATTAAAGATCTTCAGCTTATGGAAAAACTACTAAATGATAAGTAGTACTTAGTTTCTTACCTTGGCACCACATGGTATGGCAATTATAACATTTGACCCACTTCAACTCTGCCTCTCTCCTAGCACTCCTCTATATCAGCAAAGTTACAGCTCACTCTTGAATTGTTCAGCCTGTGATCACCCACACACATTCCTCTCTGAACGCATCATTTATCTCTTATCAAGTTCTGCACCTACTCCTTTCTTAGCCATAGTGATCTTATTTCATGTCAACATTATTTATAGTCTAGACCAATGGATCTCAAACTTTATAGGATCAGAACGTTTTTCATACTCCTAAAAATTACTGAGTGCCTCAAAGCTTTTCTTACTGTAGTTTAATTCTCTAGAAATGTATTGCATTTAGAAATTAATGACAGAATACATCAGATATCTGTTAACAGAAATAACAAGAGGCCCATTAAATGTTAACATAGTGTTTTAACATAAAATAGCTTCATTTTCAAAACCAAAAAATTATCAAAAAGACTAGCTATAGGTATATTTACAAATATTTAAATGTCTGGCTAATAGAAGTTAGCTGGAATCTCAAATTTGCTTCTACAGTCAATCTAGTCTCACATACAAATAAGGTTATAAAAGGGAGGAATATTTTAAAAGATTTATTTATTTTTATTTGAAAGGCAGATTTCCAGAGATAAGGAGACACATACAAACAAACATGTACACACACAAAGAGGGAGAGAGAAAGAGAGAGACAGAAAGAGAGAGAGAAAGAAAGGGAGACCTTTCACTTGCTGGTTTACTTCCCAAATGGCCTGAATGGCCAGAGCCAAGCTGATTTGAAACCAAGAGCAAGAAGCTTCTTCTGGGTCTCCCACATGAATGCAGAGACCCAAAGTGTCCCAAACCAACCTCTACAGCTTTCATAGGCCATAAGACAGGAGCTAGACTGGAAGTGGAGCATCTAGGAACCAGTGTTCAATGCTATGCCTACCCTGCAGACAGTGGATTAACTTGTTATGCCACTGCACTGGCCCCATGAGAGGTAATTTTGTAATAGTTTTCAGATAACAAAATAGAGAATCTATTCTCTGGCAAGCTATTGAACACCCATAATGGAAAGAATGAATAGGGAAAATAAGCAGTATTATTCTAAAATAATTTTATGGACATAGTTTTAATTATGTGGACCCATTGAAAGTCCTTAAAGGAGCTCCCAGGACCTGCGCACTGCGCCTTGAGAACCACTGGCCGAGGTGTGCACTAGTCTTTTTTGTTGGTTTGTTTTGCTTTTGTTGGTGGTAGTAGTGGAAGTTTCTTTTTTGTTTCTTTGCTTGTATTCTGCCTCCCTTGCAACCCATTCTCTTCCTCAAAGAAAAGGGCTCAAATAAACACACAAGTCACAATATGCCAACCCCGTTGAGAACCATTTTATGGATTCTAGATTAAAATACAAATCAATAATTGGGTTCTTGCTACCCTGCACAAGTCAGCCCTTGTCAGATTTCCCGGGATCTCCTGTGCCTCTCCCCGCTTGTTCTTATTTCTCTTGTTCTGCTTCAGCTTCAGCAAAGGCACCAAGCTCCATGTCACGGTAACCTTCACACAGGTCTTATTCTGCCATAAATGTTCTTCCCTCATTCCTTGTTAGTCTCTTCCTTTAAAGGTCAACTTGATGATTCCCCCTCAGAAAGGCATTTCCTAATGAAATGCTGGAGAAAATATCCTTGCTGAGGGGCAAGGATCTCAAGAAGTGTGTCTGCGGCCAGCACTACGCAGATGTGGGTTACTCCAACACATGTAACCCTGCAACCCATACTACAGTGCCAATTTGAGTCCAACTTCTGTGTTTTCAGTCTGGCTCCCTAATAAGAGAAAGCAGCAAAGGATGACCCAAGTGTCTGGGTCCCTCCCCCACAAGAGAAAGACGTGGAGTTCTATATTTCTGGCTTTAGCCCAGCCCAACCCTGATACATTTGGGCCATTTGGAGAGTGAATCAGTAAACAGAGGTGTGTGTGTGTGTGTCCCCCCTCTGTCACCCTGCATTTTAGACAGATCAACATCTATCAACAGATCAAGGGAGGGAGAGAGAGAGAGACAGACAGATAGAGAGAGAGTTCTTAAATAAAAGCCAGGAAAAAAGAAAAGAAATTGGCCACTTTGCTGAGTAAATCCTTATAAAGTACCAGAATTGTAAGTCCATTCCTACTCCAAAGTCCATACGTTTTATCATTGTATGACACTATCACCTGTATGGTAATTTTTAGAAACCCCTACTGGGCTCTCCTGAACTTGACATTAACCTCCTTACTGTTGAAAACATCTGAAGCAACTGTTGATGTTTACAGTCAAGAAAGTGTGCCTCTCTGGACTCAAATTTCCCAGTGGCTTGCTTCAATGCCCCTGATGGCATTTCCAGATCTCCCTGAGGCTTGTGACTGCAGATAAGGATAGCCCAGCCAGGAGTCTGAGCACAACAACTAACAACATAGTGCTGGCCAAGAGATCTTTAGCTTTTCCATTTCACTCCTGCCTGGGAAGTCTGGCCCACACACAGAGCAAAGCACGTAATCATGGTCCCTGGTTCTTTGACACTTGGGCAGCTCTCTCCCAGCAATAGTTTCTCAGTTTTAAATCAGCATTATTCGGATTCACTGTTTCTTAGTTGAGCTTGATGGGAAATAAAGGCAGATGACCTGGGGTGGGCATTGTGGACTTAGACGATTAAGAGGACTGAGTTACGCTTGAGACATTTACATATCATATCAGAAAGTTGGTTCCAGTCCTGACTACCCCATTTCCCATCCAGCATCGTGGTAACACATCTGGGAAGCAGTGAGTGCTAGCCCAAGTACTTCATTCCCTGTTGCCAACAAGGAAGACTGGGATTCATTTCCTAGCTCCTAACTTTGGCCTGGCTGCTTAGGCCAGTTGGGCAGTGAACTAACAAATGGAAAATTCTTCCCTTCTCTCTCTTACTCTTATCTTTTATCCTTATTTTAATCCTTACATTTTACTCCTTTTTTAATCCCTTCTTTTTCTTTGTCACTCTGCCTTTTAAACAAACAAGTAAATAAAAAGGACAGATGTTCTGTATCATGGAAAACATAGGCCAGCTGACAACTTACTCACATTCTGATTCCATGAATTTGAATCAGACTCCTGCACTCTGAGGTTTAGTTTACTAATTCATAAGATTAGACAAAGTATCTTCACCAATTGTTATAATGAATAAAATGAGTGAAAATGGTAAATTAACCTGTACATATGGTGGCATTCAAGTTATTCCTAAATTTTCAAGTACAAATGATTAACTTATAGAAATATTGCAAACTGCCTGAATCCGTGTCATGTAGATACATTGCTTCTTTTTCGGACTGTAGGGAAAACACTATAGTTCCATCAGTAAGCCATTAGATAAAATAAAAAGCAGCATATTAAGAATGTTGTCTATGTCTAACACAGCCATCTTTGAGAGTCCTCATAAAATCTATAATAATTCCTGGACAAATAAGCAATAGCAAATACAAATTATGCAAACAAAAACTAGATAAAAAATAATCATCATTAACAAATCTCCCACATCAAATCTAAACTATAATACACATGAACAAATAGTTTTAACCAAGAATTAAGCAATAAAATGTTAAGCTAGTAAGCTCAGAATTTTTTTAAAACACATTTGATGAGGCAGAACTTTAGTATCCAAAGATCTTCCAAAAATATTCCACTTTCTTTCTCAAATGTAGAGAATGCTTCATTTCCTACAAATTGTTTTTCCAATTCTGTTCAAGAATATTAACTTCATTAAATCTAAAGACTTAAACCTGAATTATGGCTTGATGAAATCTCTGTGGGAAAAAAGAAAGAGATCGCAGCTACTTTAAAATTGTCTTACAATGGAAACATAATTTGTTGATGAGAATGTAGACTTATACAGAAAAGGAGGATTAAAAAATACAAAACATCAGCTTAAACACTGGGGTGGGTTTTTAAATAGAAAAGTATGTGTGTATGTGTGTGTGTTTTTAACAAACATCAAGGGTAATATTCTGACATGAGTCATACCTTTAAAAGAGAAAATACGATAAAAATATTTGCTAAAAGAAGTAAAATATCACCTGTAATAAAAAATCCATCTTGATATATGTTGCCCAGAATCATTTCTGTTTATAACAATGGACTTCTATTCCATATTTAACATGGTTAAGCATTCCGTCAGTTTGGCTGTAATCTTACTTTCTGAAGGTTCTCTTCTGTGATGGCTTCTTCTATTCAAGGATATATTTGATAGTAAAATATTGAATGAGTATACTAATATATACAATACACTTACCAAAGCAAGAGGAAAATTTCAGAAAGAATAATTCAGAAAAATATAATAAGTTAAACTCAAAAAAGTGTTAAAATTAAAGTCAGATCTTGAATTCAATTTTTTCACCTAGTAATATTACCCTACCTCATGATTTTAGATGGAACAGCATATAAAACCAAATGTTTAAGTCATACAAACACAAGATTGATGATTTTCTTTTGCTTTCTAGTTTAACACAATGAACTAAAGTATATAGAAAAAGAAGAAAACATCAAAATCACTGAAAATCTTGCTTAGCATGTGTAACTATTCTGAATGTTTCCTTTTCTCATTTGAAAATCAGTGATACTATAAAACCTGTAAGGTTCATGGCTACTTTGACATGATCAGATTCTATTAAACATCTTTCTCTTCATGATCATCAATTCTACCCATCACTAATATAACTTTTAAGCCAAAACAACAGTCCTTTGGGACTTAATCACTTTTGAAGGCATTTCCAAAACAAAGCGAGTGACGACAAGGAATAAGCCACGTGATTCAAGCGCATGTACTAACAGCCTACATGTAGCAAATCAAGTGTATCAACATTCAATTAAATGTTCTGGCCTGACTCACACAGTTATTTCACACATAAAAATGACTTGAATAATGACCTCATGAATGTATTGTTATGTACTAGGGAGTGTACCTCAGCCAAAATCCCATTTTAAGGTCTCTAGAATATAATTTCCAAAGGTCACAGGCCATGCAGCGCCTCAAGGCTAACTATCTCTGTCCTTTCTACTGGTCTTCATTACTACAATTACTTAAATCATAGGGTGGCTGTTTTAGAACAACTAGCGCTTTACCTTTGCTTGTGACACCCCCTGTAATTCATCTTCTCCATCTAACACTATTACTGTTTCAATCATAAAATAATGATGGTGAAGATAATAGTAATATCACTCCAAAATGGTAAATACTTGGACACCCCCAAAATTATTCTCATGCTTTGACAGAGAACAGCCAGTTTTTCTTCACAAATAGTATTTTCTATGCTGTGTTGCCAAGAGCACAGACCAAAGAAAAAACACAATCTAGTTCTGGTCTCAATTCTGCCACAGTCTTGCTGTGTATCTTTTCATAAACCACAGTGTTGGTGAGGTGCTCTATTATCATCTATAATTGTAAGGATTTTGCAGCACAACGCTAGGGTGTATCAGCAATTTATACCCTCTATATGGCATTCATGAATCATACAACATGTGCTCCAGTCTCTAAAACTACATGGTATAAGGTCCTGCCTTTCCAATTTCCATGGCTTCATTTTGTGTTTGGCATAATTCTTAAACAGGAGCGCTTTGCCATGATCAAGTCAGGATGTTCACTGTGAGCGCAAAGTTTCAGCTTAATACATACCAAAACTTGGTGAACAAAGAAAAGAAATCAAGAGACGATGATGTGTCAGCCCTGAAATACAATCCTGGTCATCCCCACCAAGCAATCGACTTAGCCTTGCTGCCTCAGCTTCATTCTCCTAGAAAGCTTGGTCAAGGGAACATGTGTCTCCAAGCAGACTTCCAGAACAGGAGCTCTTTTTCAGGACAACAGACTTCATTTCACCATTCTGCTTTTGTGACTCAGTATTCAATTCATAAGGACATGACTTAGAAAGACTAGTGGCTTCAGGAATAACTCAGATATTAAGTGAACATCAACGTGCATATAAAACAGATTATCTTAAATAATGTTTTTCTTCTTTTTGGTATTTGGCAACTTCCTACCAATCCAGCTGAAGAATCCTCTCTGGAATTGAGATGTAGAAGGTGCTCACTCTATAAACAGGTTCATCCCATGCTATGTGAATCACAGTTCCCGACTGCAAACCAACAGATTATTTGGCTTTGTTACTAACGATAATAGCCTGCTACCACCTTTCCAGAAAGCTTTTCCATACCCCACACTCCCATTCTTCTGAGCACAGCCTTGGAACAAGCTTAAGTCGGTGCTGTACAAGCATAGGCATGGTGTCCCTGCACTGGGAATGTCTTAACAGGTCCTGCGATGGTTCTGCCAAATTGTCACTGTGACACCTCAGCTAAATGAAGTCACCAGCCAGGAGTCTCCCAGCCAAGATGAGCACTAAATAGATGAAAAAAAGAAGCAGATTAAATGAAGACTTAAGGAAACAAGAGACTCAGAAATTCCCTCAATTTCTCAATTTTCTAGTGAGACACAAAGCTAAGTGCCAGAACAATCAATGAATAAAATTTCTTTCCCAAGCAAAAATAAGCCCTCAAATTTCTTATTGCCTAATCAACTTCATCAAAAATCCAATGAATTTACCTTATCCATTTTCAAACATAATCTGCCAATCATACCAATTACCTTGTCTCTAACTGAGTAAGTTGAATGGCTTCAACTAATAAACATAAAATTATCCCAACTAGAGAACAGAATCTATTTCAGAGATTGGGGCAAAGAATCCCCTTGAGTTAAGAACCTTGAAGTTCCTTGTGGACCACACACAAGCCCAGAGAAGAAGCCCCCCAACTGATGCATGCATAACAAAACAGGGAGCTCACTTTCCCCTCATATGAATGACTGTGCAGACATAAATCTTCCTTACTTTACATGAAAAAGGGTTTATATGAGACTTCACTAGCATTTCCAATTGGGATCATGATTATTTTTGCTTACCCCTAAAATTTACTACTTTATCATCATCACAGAGTTACAAAACAACCCCACTGCAGGTTGAAAAATCCTGCAAAATCGCAATAAAACAAGACAGTGTCTTCACAAGCCTTATTCCAAAAATTTTAACCTAATTCTGAGTCCCTCTAGTCCAGCCATCCTGTGTATCTTTCTTACCACCTCTCCAATGAATCTAGTCCCAGCATCTCATTCAAGGAACCCAGGACACTCATCCCAGTAAACAAAACCAGAAGCCTAACTCAAATGCATCAGTGGATCACAGAACAAACTCCCCTTCTAGACAGTATTTCCTGCCAGGTGTCTCAAGTAAGTGGATAGAATCAGCAGATTGCAAATGACCCTGCAGCCACTCCCAGGGGATCAATAGTCAGAGGAAGCCCAGATTTTGGCAATTCTGCCTTCTTTCTCTCAGGCTGGGAATCATAGTGAAATCCAAGGTATCCAATTACTCTTTGCAGATTTGACCAAATCATTGAGTTGAGGGCCACTGGAGAAAATCAACTTGGAAATGGCCAGACCAAAAGCATCACTGTGAAATCTTACAGTCTCCGTTTCAACACCCAGGTCAAGCTTCAAATGCCATCTTGTTCCCCAAGCGTCCCTAAAGTAGAAGTGAATTCACAAAAGATGGTAATAGGGACAGCAAAGTTGGTGAGCAGAGGCTTCAAAGCCACAGCAGAAGCAGGAAGATAATGGAAAGAAGAGGAACTACAGGAAAGGAAGTGAAAGGGCAGTGTGGGAAAAAGAAGAGGTGAGAAATTAAGTGGGATGCTTGAAAGGTGCAACACTGTGTGTGGCTGAACGAAGAGTTAGAAAAACAGCTTAAAGTTTATCCAGGGTCTGCTAAGTGTCTATCCTTTAATGCTATGGCCCTTTGGTCCTCAGGACACACGAATACTTTATGGATAAATGGGTGGTTGCATGAATGGATCGATGGTTGAGCAAGAATGGAAGGAGGGACAGAGAGAAAGGGAGAACTACTAAATGCATAATGAGATGGTCACTGCCCTCAAGGACTCCACAGGCTATTCCAGACTAGGTGTCTCCATACCCTCGCCCTGATCAGTCCACAAACGAATCAGAGCCAAAAGGGCTTTCCTGAATTTGGAACAAGAAAACTATGAATTGGCAGAGCGTACTTGAAATGCAAGATGTCCAGAAATAAGAGCAGAAGGGTCAGAATGAGAGGGATCCCACTTCCCTGCCAGAGATAACGTCAGGCGCTTTGAACAAGACGCAAACACTGTCTGTCTCCGGGGAGCCCACTGTCCGCTTTTCTACTGACCTGGTCTCCGCCTCACTGGCCTCTTGCGGCCGCTGCAGAAGCGCACTTTGCTGAACACCCCGAGGACATGCCTCTCGCATAAGGAGCGCCCGTCTTTGCTGGGGCTGGAGCGGCGTTTGGAGGCTGACACCCGGTCGCTGTTGGACTCCCTCGCCTGCCGCTTCTGCCGTATCAAGGAGCTTGCTATCGCAGCAGCCATAGCTGCTCAGAGCGGGCCGCCCCAGGCCCAGAGTCCACTGCTCTCTCGGGATCCCACTCCGCCGGGGCGAGGGCAGGACCTCGGCGGCCGGGAGAGGCAGGGCAGACGAGGGGAGGCAGTGCTAATATTTGAGGAGGCTGCAGTGCTGAAAACCCGGTGCCCACAAGGTTAGACAGAGTCTGGGCAGTGGCGACAGAATGTGTGACAATCCAGATGTAAACTTCCCCGACCGCTGGCGGCGGGCACGGGGCGGTCCCAGGCCTTGGCGAAGTAGACGTTGGCACCTCAAACTTGCACCCCGCGGCGATCCGCGTCCAGGGGGCAGAGGGGAGTTTGCTCACACTGCGTTCGGGGTACCAAGTGGAGGGGAAGAAGGAGGTCCAAAACAACAAGCACTTGCCCCTGTGGGAGAGGTGCCAGCGTTGCAAGGTGTCCGAAGTAGATTTACACAGACATAGAAAAACCCTTTTACAAAGCAGAGTGTGGAACGAGGCGGGCCGCGTGTCCCCGGTGGAAAACACTAAAAAGTGAAGCAAACGTTCCTTTAGAAAACAACCCACCAACCGCAGGCGAGAAGGAGAGGAAGGCAGCAATTTAACTCCCTGCGGCCCGCAGGTCTGGAGACTAGGAGGTCCGCCCCGGCGGGTTGAGGCCATCTACGGGATGCATCGCGCCGGCTGCTGTGCTCCGGAACTGGCCGCCCCAGCTCTGGAATCCCGAGAAGCGCCCAGTGGGAGCAGCCAGTGGGTCTTGGAAGGCGCGCTGGGCGCAGGCAGCTGTGTCCAGCGGTGGAGCGCACGCCTCGCCGCCAGTCGCACTGCAAAGGGAGCCGGCGGCGAGGGGGAGGGAGCAGGAGGAGGGAGGAGATCCTCGAGGGCCAAGCAACCCCAGGGGAGAAACGCGCGACAGGCTATCCGCGGGGTCCCAGGAGCGGGCGCTCCTTCGCTTTCCGCTGGCTTTTCCGGCACGAGACGGGCACAGTTGGTGATTATTTAGGGAATCCTAAATCTGGAATGACTCAGTCGTTTAAATAAGCCCCCTCCAAGGCAGCGAAGCCGAAGGTGTCCTATCCAGCTCGGCGCCCACACGCCTTTAACTGGAGCTCCCCGCCATGGTCCGCCCGGGGCGCCGCACCGAGCAGGTCTCCGCACAGGCTCAGAGGGAGCAAGGCAGGGAGGGAGCCAGGGAGTGAAGGGAGGTGGAGGGGACAAAGAGGGGCGCCCTGACGGGCTCCGGATCAGGTCATCGCCCCGCCGCCCCAGTCCCCAGCCTCATGCGCCTCTGGCAGTTGGCAGGCAGTTCACAGGCAAGAGATCAGATAGGGATTACTCGCCCAACGCGATGCCGATCACACCGTCCCGCGCGGCCCATCCCGACAGAGGAAGGAAGTGACCCGCGCGACGCGAACACCCGCGCTGCTGCCGGGGTGGGGTGGGGGCTGGCTGAGGGCGACGTCGGCTCCCCGTGGCTGCGGCTCGGGTCTGGAGCTGCCCACCATGGTCAGGTGCGAGGGGGCGCAGGCTGCGGCCCTAGGCCGCCCTAGGCGACAGCCGGAGGCTGCAAAGCGCGCTACCCGAGTCCTTGGGTGGGTACGCCGACTCTGGGGCCCGGACCTGAAGGCAGGTGCAGACGGCGGCCAACTCGCCCAACTTGCGGTAAGGGTGGCCACTGAGTCGCCGGTTTGCAGGGCTCCCCGCGCTGCTGCCTCCCCAGGTCCGGGAGGGGGCGCTCAGGGCGGAGTCCCATTCAAGGGTTGGGGCTCCGGGTGCGCCGAATCGCACCCGCTCCGGCGCCGCCCCACTGGCTGGTTCCGCTGGAGCGCTAGCTCCGCAGCAAACTCCAGGCAGGAGCCACCAGCCACCAAAAAGGCGGGTGGTACCAGAGGCCGGCGGCAGTTATTCCTCCGGCACAGTTCTGCCTCCCGCAGGAAAGCCAGAGAGCGTCCAGGTGGGCTGAGCTGCTGGGAAATGCAGCGCGCTCAGATCCGGCGCCCCCTTCCCTGCCACCTCTGCTCTCCGACTTCTCCGCCTTCCCTCCCGCCACCCTTCTTCTACCCAATCCCCCGCCCCGCCACCCCATCTTCTGTCTTCCCCTTTTCTCCTCTCTACGCAATCCTACGTGATTGAGGTTTGGATGAGAAATTCTCAGAGGCAGAGAGTGAGAACTGCAGCTTGGGTCTATTATGTAGGATCTCTCCCCCAAGAGAGAAAACACCCAAGGTCTGGTTCCAGGCTCCTGGGAAAGGTTAGAGATCCAAGTCGCCTGTTCACCAATTAGCTGGAGCTCAAATTCCATGTTTAGGGAGAAAGGAAATGTTCACTGGGTCAAGTGACAATGTCCTCTAGGGCCCTCTTATTGAGCCCTAACTTCCGTTCATTTTATAACAGGGGATTTCCTGGACTTAGAGCACAGATTTCTACTCAGTCCCTAAAAAGAAGGATCAGTGAGTGACCCGCAGTGGAGTAAATGGGGCAGGGGAAGCTGAAGGAGCGACAGGAGCAAGGGCAGTCAGTAGCTGACTCTGGAAGATAAGGTTCATGCACGCTGAAACACAGCAAGAGAGAAATGGACATCGCAGAAGGAGCAGGCACCTTTCATTCCTGGAAAGGTCTGGGAACAGCCACGAGTTAGATTTACAATTTCCCTTCTGCTAGTCTCATAGTACCCCTTACCACTCCCCTTCACAGGCACTTCTCTAAGCATGAAAGGTAATGCCAAAGCATTCCCTGGATGATTTTCAAGTACAGACAAGTGTATGTTGGAAAACCTAGTAGTGGACAAGAAACACACAGGACTGTGGAAGCCGAGGTGCTAGGGTTGGATGGGGATCAGGAATTGCAGATGTGGCTCTAAACCCTGAGGACCCCTAGGATTCACCTGAAAATGAGACAGATCAAGGTTAGCAGGGTTATGGGAACCTAGCACTGAGTCCAAGACCCTATCTTCACTTGGACCCTCCAGGCTGTCAACAGGCAATACAGGCTAGCAGACAGAAACACATCTGGCAATAGGATTAATCAGGCAAGACACCCTAAGTGGAGGAATCCCCACTGACAGTGGGGCATACACGTTCCCTGAAGTAATGTGGTGCGACTGAGTGAGGACAGTGGACGGACCCTTGGGACCCTTGGGAGTCGAACACGCAGAACAAGACAAGTGAGAACACACACCTGCTCTCCAACAGGGAAGTTGAATGCATTTTCAAAACTTGAATGCAATCAGGGAATTGCTGAAAATCAACTGGTGACACTGTCCTTTAGGGAAATGTTCACATTATTCACATAAAGAGAATTTCTGTCCTTTGGCTACAAAAAGACATGTCTCATTCTTGAGCAAGATAGGCACAGATGGTGCTGGCCAGCTTCAGGAGCTCCCTGCCTTTGGCAAGTCAATGCCCAAACGGAAAAAAGGGTCAGCTAAGAGAAGTATCCAGAGAAATAGGCAAGATGAGAGTACACAACAAGGCCTTGAGGAAATCATGGCTAAACTGGGAGTCTCTTTTTATCCTCAAAATAGAGATGCTCATTCCCCATCTACCTCATAGCACTGAGTATGAATGTACAAGCGTTTGAAAAACTGGAAAATGCCAAATGTGTAAGAGAGATGAAGTCAGTGTTTATTATTTTTAAAAAATGCATGAGAGTCACCTGATGCTTATGAAGAGTAGATTCCTAAAGCGCTCTCAAAATGTAAAGCAGAAATCTCTATGGTTACAGCCCCAGAATCTAAATTCTTAATAAGATCTCCAGGTGTCACAGTTGGAAAGTTTAATATGTATTTTAAATATGCTTACACATTCATGAATATATATACATGCATATGGAGATTTATATATGTAAATATACATTTATGCATTGTAGATAAAACTAGAAGACAGATGTAAACTCAAGACTCAAAAATTTGGCACATTTCCCAAAAATTGCAGTCCTGTGCCCACAAAAGGCCTGGAGAGGAGATGTGTGATTTCTAATCTTTCAGTTACTGTTTTTTTTTTTTTTTCTATAGGCTTAGAAGAAAATTGAGATGGTGTGATACAGAAGGTGGCCAATATAGAATCACAGGAAAGAAGGAGGTAATAGGGAAGAGATGAGAAAGCAACTAATAATCACTGTACGAAGTTGCCTTGACGTAACAACATCATTAACCATCGACAATCAATGCCAGCATTCTGAGAGCAATTTTTTTTCTTTAGATCTCTATTAAGTGAACATGGTATTTTGGATTTGATCAGACAACAACAAAGACTTTTCCTTTGTTACACTTCTAAACTGTGCGGCCCTCTAAATCTTCATTAGCCTTATTCACTGCTTTTCCCCAGTGAGAAGAAAATGTAAGTTCAAAAACAAAAGGGCAAATTTGAGAAATTATCTAGAACCTAAAAACATGACTGTAGAGCTCGGAAGTGCTATTTAAATGATTTTTATAGTGTATTAACTTGCATGGGACACTTAATCTAGTAATTCTTCTTCAAAATATTTGCATTTTGAGATCAAGAATGAATTTTTAAAAAGAAATGTGTGTCTTAGCAGCTGAGACACAACTTGGAATGCCTGCGTCTCACTTCTCAGCCCCTGGGTTCAAATCTCAGCTCCAATTCTCATTCCATTTACCTACTTATGAGCACCTGGGAGGCGATGGGAGGAGGCTGGCAGAGCTGAATCTTAGAGACAATGCAGGTGATTCAGATTTAGTTCCAGGCTTCTCCTTCAGCTTGACCCAGTCCTGGTTGTTGCAGGCATTTAGGGAATGAACCAATGAACAGATCTGTGTCTGTTTCTATGTTCCTCTTTTCCACCCTCAACATTGATGTAAAATAAGGACCTAAAATTTTCTTTCAAAAATAATTAGATCAACCTACTGATGATTTAGGTTAAGCAACCAGGTATCTTAAATGGTGATAGCTCAGGCATAGCAAGACTTTTAATTTTTACGCTATCTTGCTTTATGCAACCTGACAATTTTTTCCTTCCAATTTTGAAGACATCATGACTAAACAAGATTTAATCCTTTTTGGAGAAATTTGCCAGATACACATCAGAAACAGAATTATATAGTTATATTTCTGACCTCTAATCAAAAATAAAATATGAACAATCTTACTCATTTCCATATCTTAAAAGTTAAAAAACACACAGAAAACTTAATAGTTTTTTACTTATTCATAGACTGTCTTTCAGCTGTTAAATCTAACTTTAAGACTATTTCACATGATCACTTTCAATAATGCACAGAACAAAGATTGTACCAAGAGCCTGGAAGCTTGCACACCAGGAGGAACTCTGTATGCTTCTGTACACCTCTACTTTCTGTCTGTCCTCAACCACCTCAGAGTTCACAGTACGATGATCCAATGTGGCTCATATCCTAATCACCCATAAGCTGTATGCTAAGGAACAAGTTTGTCAGCCTTTCTAAACCACATCTGCAAAATAGATAAATGATAATGACCCTGAAAGTACCTTCCTAACATGGCTCTTGTAAGACTCAAGGAACAAGTGATAATAATGTAAAGTATGAAAATGAACATGCTATTTAACCATTCATTTAAACCACCTTACTGCTATAAAAAAAAAAACATGCTAATCCAAGAAAACATACCTTGTGATTCACACACATCGTCATTTACCCTTGGACATAATGTATTTAATAAAGGCTGAGCACCTACTTGAAGTGAATGATTACCCTTGACATTGTAATGGCAAACAGAATTTCCATTAGTGGAATATTGTCAATGTCCTTGTCTCCTGGAAACACAAGGAAGCCTACTTCTGCTCATACATCATCCTGCTGTGAGATCAGGACCTTGTGAGCTTGAGCTCACTGGCAGACTCTGCTACAGCGAGGCTTATGGGTGAAAGGGAACTTTTCCTTCACAAGTTTAATCCTACACAATGGCAGTATTTCGATTTGCTTCTCTCTATCAGTTTGCCAGTTCAAATAGGTTAGCCAAAACAATATATACAAATACTTTATAAAAATGTGTGCTTTGGTTTATGTAGGAAATTCATTTATAGTGCTTTACTCAACAATTGAATTACTGCATCCAATCTTTCTCTTTGATTTTGGTCATCTATCGAAATATTGAATAGATGTAATAAATTTTTATGACATATGAAGGGTGGTATCCTCAATGACCAAAGAAAGAAATCCCCACAGTTTGGAAAACATCTCCTTTGATAGGAAATATAAGACAAAACTAATGTGAGTCAAAACTAAGTACTACCCTACACAGCTGCATTACACTGACTCCTCACATCAACCCTTATGAGGTTGGCTTTGTCAAATACTCATGTTATAAATGAAGAAACTTATGCAGAGAAGTTGTTAAAAGTAGGTAACCCAACAAGAAAAGCTTAGAATCAGATGGGAAATGGGCAGCGTGGATTCACTCATACCTCACTAGGTGGGACACAAAGATTAGTTAGATCTCACTGGGGTATTGGGGATTTCTCTGCACACCCCTCCTAAAAAAAAAAAAAAAGTTCTGTACCTAAACTGATGACACATGTCTTGCTAGAGTTATAAGCCATTTCAGACCACCCGAAAAACAACCAAGTTCAGCAAAATCATGCTTCAACACTATAAACAGCTAAATACTAAAATGAAAATAGACACAAGACAGCTGAATAGTAATCTATAGCCATTTTGAGGTGTATAAAACCCAGTTGAATATAAACCAAAATTGAAATGTCTATGAAGGAGTCACAGGACGTAGTTAAGAACCTGCATTTTCCAATTAACATAATGGTTAATCAATACCATGTCAATTAATGCCATAATGCTGTAAATTGTTGTTGATGTTATGTTGGGGCTTTTAATTGATTGGGACGATACTTTGCGGGCTTTACCTTTAGACCAGAGATGGTCTCACCAAGAAATCGCCGAACTCACTAGGATAATAAGATGCTGGACTTTGTGCTTGGAAAATACTTCCAATGAAAGAACCTCAACTGAATTTGAACTGTGGTAACGCAGCAAGGTGGAGAAATCCACCATGGGGCGAGGGTTCAGGGAGAGGTAGGGGGAATCCCAGTGCCTATAACAGTGTGTCACATAATGCAATACAATTAGTAAAGAACAAACAAACAAACAAACAAAAAACAGCATCGCGAAAGGATAACTTCACATGCCAAAAAACTTCAAGTTATCATACACGTATTGACATTTACTTAACATATCTTCCCCAGGTAAAAAAAAAAAAGGCAGCACATTCAAGCATAACAACAGATTCAGAACTACACCTTGTACAGAAACTTCCCCTTCAAATCTCAAGAAACTGGGACATCTGAGACAATGCTGTATATCTCCAGAGAACCTTGCATTTTAATAATATGTTATCATGCTTCTAAATAGTGTATATATCAGTAATTGGCATTGTCTCAAGCTGAGCACAGAGGAGCTTGTATTTAAGAATAGCCCTCGACCCTTCAGGCAGAGCAGACAAAGCACCAAGAATATAGCAAAAGCTAATTTTTGGGCCTGGCCCAAATTATCTTACCATGGTTGTCTGGACACATCAAGAGAGCTCTGGGCACTGGACAGGCCTAAATACGTGACACTGAATCGCTACCAAGAGCAGGAAAAACACTGGCTACTGACGCACCTACACCAGTCCAGGAGGCAGTACCACTTATGGAGAAGCCCAGGATGATGAACACCTGAACAACCTGCTCATTCTGCCCCAGCTGGAGAGACGCACCTGTAGGTCATGCTCACCTGCCTGAGCCTGGAGGCATCTTCCCCAGCAAGACCTTCAGCCAGGTGCAGGCACTTAGGCTATGGGAGTGAGTTCTGCATTTCACAAAGCTGAACCTCAGGACCCCTGCATGCTAAAGCTCCATCCCCTCAAGTGAGCCACTCACCTGAAAAGGAACACCTGTCGTTGTTCAAAACAACGAATGAATGAACAAAACACCTGCCCCATGCCCTTGTATAAAGCAAGCAATTACACAATATTCACAAACACTGTGTCTCATGAGAATTGGGTACATAATATAGTATGTGAAAACAGACTAAGTTCCTAGAGTCATATAATGGCGCCTTCCTCCCCTAAATCCTATGGCTTTCTAAAATGCCTTATTTACATGCAATTATGTTAAAACTATCCTGTTTTATGTAAAATAAAGTTTGTGAAAAATATGGATAATGAAAAACTTAAAAAAAAAATCTAACCAGTAAATTGAACCATTTAGTAAAACTCCAACTCACTTCAAACTCATTTGCATGTAAAACTATATTCCTTTGCGTTTAATTTTCCACCAAATCCTGAATATTTAACATGACATTACTATAGATAGCTATGTATATGAAAGATCAAAAATCTAAATGTAGGATAACTATCCAGATCCAAAAAGAGACAGAGATTTTTCAATGCTTACATGTCCAGAACAGAGAGGATAAGTAATTATATAGGAATATTCGTTAAACAGCATTTAGAGCAGTAATAAACAATACATTTTTGACAAGATGCTCACAGTAATTAAATCCACAGTGTTAGCCAGGGGAAAAAACCTCCTGTGTTCATCATCCCAGTCTGGATAGTGTACAGCTTTTTAAAAATGTTTTTTGATTTTCATTTACTTGAAAGAATGACAGGGTCACAGAGAAAGAGATAAAAGAGACCGACTAGATAGAGAGATACACATTTCAGTGTCTGGATATCTATAATAGCAGAATAAGAAAATTATATAAGAATATTTCTTTTAACAACATTTGGGGCAGGAAAAGCAATATTTTACGAATTGTTTGGACATGATTTTCACGTTAAACCTGTAGTGCTTCGCTAGAAAAAAAAATCTCATGAGCTTATCAAGAGTCTAAATCATACATATATCTTTCTAAGTTTTATTTACTTAAAAGATTGACAATTATATAGAGAAATCAGGGAAGAAAGAGATCTTCCATCTGCTGATTCTCTGCCCATATGCTACACTAGCTTGGGCCAGACGAGTAAAGTCAGAAAGCAGGAACACCATTTACTTCTGCACAGGTATCACAGCCATCCACAACATGCTGCCTCCCGGGCACACGAACAGGAAGCTGAACTGGAAGTGGAGCAGCTAGAGTTCAGGTTGGCACTCTGATTCAGGATGCAGCCAATACAAACAGCACCTTACTGCATTGACCACCTCAATGTATCAGCTAGAGAAGATAAGAGACTTTTTCAAAAGTGAGGCAGAACTGTTACATGGTAGGTTGAGTGCAAGAAATACAGCAAAAGAGAAGCAAGAGAATTCTCTCCCATTATCTTAACAATCTTGCTCTTGTCCCCAGAAAGGAACAAGACAGCAAGTAAACACAGTTGGCCTTTAAAATCTAAGTAACCAGAAACCTGTAGTACTCCTAAGGACAAAAGTCAGGGTAAGCATGTTGACTTCAAGACCTAGTGTAGTATTTTAAATAAAGTAGATTGTTTGTTGATTTGATTTTCACTGAAAAATAATACATGTTCTGAATAAGCAAGAAAAATTTCAAGTTTTAAATAAAACCTGATGCATGCTCTCATTAATAAGATCATGCCAATTGATCTGTGATAGGTCATATAAGTAGTGCCCATAATAAAAAATTATAAAATTTGTGGAAATCACATGTAAATAATCTAGAAAAACATTATTCCTATGCCCTTTCTACATCTAGCACTGATGCTTAACTCCCATTTCTGATGCAGCTTTTCTGACAGACCATTCTAGGGAAACCCATACCACCCTAGAGAAGGGAAGATTGTATCCAATATTAATGCAGTCACAGTTTGTGGCAGCAGATTATAAAGAACCCTGTGTTTGAGACTGGTGTTGTGGTATAGCAATGTAAAGCAACTGCCTGTGATAAAGGCACTCTTAGGGTGTCACTTCATGTACTGGTTGATGCACTTCAGAGCCAGCTCCCTGCAAACGGCTCAAGAAAGGCAACAGAAGATGGACCAAGGGCTTGGGTCCTTGTCAACCTTTAAGAGACCTCAAATATACTCTCAGCCTCTGCCTGGCCCAGTGTTGGCTATTGTGGCCATCTGGGGAGTAATCTGGGGAGAGTAATTCAACAGATGAAAGATTCTCTCTCTCTCCGTGTGTGTGTATGTGTCTGTGTGTATGTAACACTGACTTTCAAATAAATAAATGCATAAAATCTTTTCTAAAAGAAGAATTCTTTATCTAGATTCATCTAAAACTCACGAAGAAGATGCACCTAGCTCTCTTGCACCTGAAGTTTGAGTAGTTCATTCACACTCAGAGCTATTTTGGGAACCAAGGAAAGATTTCTTCCAGAGAGAAGCCAACAAATGATCTCACATGGGATCTTCCAGAGTTGACTTGGAGCTATGGTCTTCAGAGAGTGAACTATATCTAATTAGATTGATGTTCATTTCAAATTATTCTCCAGTTGCAGATTTCTTGGTAATATGCATGTACTCCTTTACTAACAGTGAATTTTTTTTTAATATTCTTGCTTTGTCTCTTGTGTTACCTATAATTACTGTAAAACTTTTACACCAATGCTCAGTTCAGGAGCCACATATTTCGTGATTCCGCGTATATAACAAACATATTGGATGAGAATCTTCATTCTGAGACATGTTTCTGCATTAACACTGATGGATATTTAAAATTCGATTGCAGCCAACGAGTCAATGAATCTTCCTTTCTAAGCTCTTATATCATCACAGGCAAATCTTACGCTTCTAGCTTTGAGCCACACCAAGATGCCAAAAAAGTGTTGTTTAGGGTACAGGTAAATGTTTTATGAAAAGGAGGAAGTGCTGGAAAATAGAAGGGAAACCAAGATTTCTTGGGCATCTGAAATGTTGCAAGCTTAGTCCTGTGCTCTATGCAAACTATTGCACCAAATCCTAGCAATCCCATGAAGGCAACATTATTATTCACACATTACAATGAAAACTTAAGGAGCAGAAAGATTAATGATTTGCCTGAAATACAGGTCATGTTCAAAAGTCAAATCTAGGTTAGAACACAGTGAATTTAAAGCTCTCTTCCTGATCCTTTTTACAGGAAGAAGCTGCAAAATCAAGTTATAAGAAAATGACTTCTATCCTTGAAAGTTAAAATATTAAGATAACCTGTATTTTAACACCATTCAAAACTCAAGTCAGAGATATCCATGCTGTATGTACCTTGAAAGCCACAGTCCCATGAAACACAACTTCAATAGAGTCAAGGACAGAGAAATAAAGGAAAGGGATGTTTGCTTTTAAGCATCTGAAGAATCCTAACTGAAAACAGAAACATGTGGCTTGTGTTCCCCCGTGAAGATACAAAAAGACAGCTCACCCATGGAACAGACTGGTTCACAGATTACGGAAGTAAGTTCAACATACTCGTTCTTTAGAATCAGGAACAACACAAGGTGAGAGATCATTCCAAGAGTGGAGATGGGTACTCTCTAGTATGCAAAGGGCAGGGAGGGAATCAGATACTACACTTGATCTTAGCCAGAACGCCAAGAAGCAATGCAGGGAGGGAATCAGAATCATTAATGGTTATATTCAAGATAATTCGTGAGAAAGCTTTGTCTTTTAAAGTAAAATGGCAAAAAAAAAAAGTGAGGGTGAGTGAATGGTGAAAGTGATTGCTAAGAGAAATATGACAAGAGAATAAAAAATTCAAGCAGAAAAATCAAAAAAGTAAATTAAGTCTAATATAAACCTCAAGAAAACATCATGCTAAATACTTCTTTTCTATGGCATCTGATGCATGTTCCAAAGGCTGATTAAATGATAATGTTCCTCTGGATGTAGCAATCCAGGTAACGAAGAAAACTTGGACACCCACTAAAATGTGAGAAAAGCTCTGTGGGAAAGGCCAGTTTTTAAAATGTCTACGTGTTAATCAGAATCACAGAAGTTGGTCATTGATTCTCCCTAATTCCTGTGCAGGAAATTATCCCAGCATGAGGCAAGAGGCCTAAAAGTAATTAAAACTGATGAACTGGGAGGTGAATCCAAAGGAAAATGATCTTGAGTGCAAACGTTGGAGTTCTGTTAGGGTTCTCATGCCTTTATCACATCGCGTCCACACAGCAGATAGTGTCAGGCTCATATTAGAAAGTGCTAAAAGCAAATAGCCTGCAGTTGTGATTGCATGCTACAAGAACTTCCATTTCTACTAACAGTAATCATGGAGAAATCTAGAGACTCAATATATTGTACAAAGAAGGAAATATGTTACGTACACACTCACAGATGTTAATATGGTAGCTTTGATTTCACTTTTTTTTAAGCAGGAGAAAATGAGAATCACAATTCTGAGAATCTCAAAAGCAATTTGAGATAACTTACTCCAAACAGAAAATTTTCTCAAAGTATTTTCTCAAATGCATGTTATAAAAAGCACAATGGTGATACAAAATGGAGAGAGAGAGTGTGTGAATCACTAAGTTGTGAAGTTAGGGATTTTGAAAGGCAGCTTGGCAATTTTAACTTACTGCCTAAACAGTATTATGGTAAAAACTGGATAATAAGCCTGAATCCCATCGTAGGTGAGTACAGAGGATCAGTCAACCTCTGGGTATCAGCTTACTCAATTACAAAACGGAAACCGTGACAATAACGGATGTTCTTCATGTTGAAAGTCCTTTAGAATAAGGTTACTTTTGGAAGAATCCTGGAACCAAAGATAACAATCGATTTTAGAGTTTCAAATATATACTTGATAACTCCCAAATACTGTCAATATGACTGCTTACTAGAAAACGAAAGCATTGCTAGCTACAGAAAGGGCTGTCAGTAAGAAGCACTGATTCAGGATTCAAGGAGACTCTGTGAAGCTGCTGAATTCTCTCAATTTTAGTTCAAACTTGGAGTAAATGAAGGTGGCAGTGGAAAATACATAGAAAATGAAGCGGTCTGTTAATTATGCAGATGAGAGAAAAACTAAATCTGTCCCCATCGTAATTGTACTTCAAAGGTTTGGCTTTATGTTTGTTTTCTTTTTTCTTTCCCTGTGGAAGCTGTTTTTTCCTGAGTAAAATTTCTAAATAGGTCAGGAAATCTTAGGTGACTGTTGATGAAATGTTCTATAATAATTCAGATAAAAGCAAAAGGGAGGTCTACAGGGAAGACAGTCCACAGAGGAAATGCACCCTGATGGACTTGTGCTCCTGGCTGAGCTTATCCAGTGGATATTATTCCTTCTCGCTGAGTCTCCAGTGTCTGAGATTTCTATTTTCTAATTCTCACAATTATATGAGCAAAATGATTGCTCTCTTGCTCTAAAATTCTGGGATAGTCACCACAATGGTCACCAGCATCACCGTACCCAAATAAATGCACAAGAATACTCCTTTTTCTCAAGTAGATGTTGGGTAGTTACACAAAATGAAAAGAATGATGTTACTCTTCATCCCTTGGGCTATTGGCTAGCTGTCCTCAGATCCCATAACAACTAAACCTGATTGAGTATCTTCCAGCAGAAAACACATCTCTATAAAACTGAATAATTAAAATAATTAATAATAGTCAAACATATTTAGAGTGCTTGTAATTTACAACTGCCTAAGCACTTAATACATAGCAACTTATTTCTCTGAGGTGGACATTGTTGTTAGCATCAATGGGCACAGAAACAACTTAAAGCTATACAGAAAGCAAAGAAATGATCTGGATTGGAAAACGCCAGTCGGGGTGCAGCCTTCACCTGGAGTCACCTGTCTGTCATGGGGTGAGGGCAGAAGAGTTGCCAGCGCTGGTGCTGAGGCTGGATTTGGCAGCCTCTCTTTTGCATCCTATATTTAAAGAGAAGATGTAGTTCGGCAAGGTGAGAAGCTCATACGAAGAATGCTCTCAACAAGGAAAGGCCGGAAGCAGGCATATATATATATATTCCCCTTCTAAATGCCTGGGAATCTTAAGAGAACTTTAGCACCACCCTGCAATTTCAGTCTGAAATCTAAAAATACAGCACTTTATTTCTACTTTCTTGAAAACCTATAGACAAGACTCACCTTCCTTCTAAAGCAGAATCAGCTCGTCTGTGTCTCATTAATTTTCTTCTGATATAGAACCCTTTGTTGCACAATGTTCATAATTGAAGTCAGTACGGCTTTGTTAATCACTTCTCCTAAAGCTGACAAAATGTATATGAGATTCAAAAAAAAAAGAAGAAGAAGAAGAAGAAAACTCTTCTGGTGCTATCCATAAAAATATTAACTTCTGATTTTCTTTTCAGAGAATTCAGTCTTAGGGAACCACTGTATAAGCATGTACCTAGTGGAACAACTCAATATTAAGTCAATGAGTTCTAGAGTTTTGCATTTTAATGTGTAACTGCTGTTAGCTTATTGAGAAAGCCTAGGCAAGCAGCTAAATGTTTTTGTTTCTTTGGATCATTTTGGAAACAAATGTAGTAGATTTAAAATCACCAAATACAAAAACTACACTGGAAAGAACATTAAGAATCATCTAGACCTTTGCCTCCTTTTAAAGACTGTGAAACTGAAGGCAGGAAAATGTGTCATTCTTCAGGACACATGGCTCATAGTGGCTCAAGCAAAAATGCAGTTCAGGCTTCCTGATTCTAAGATCAGCAGTCTCCCAATTACAAAGCTTAATTTTCAATTACAAATCATGTTTCAATCTTCGTTGTTGCTATTTTCAAAAAGATTAATGGAAGTAATGGAAGTATGTCATAGCTTACACTGACAGGTACTCCCCATTCAATCCTCAGAACCATCTAATAAGTTATAATTATTATATGCCTAATTAATAGAGGCATTTACAAGTTCACAGAGTGCTGAGGAAGCGAGCATTCTCATCTTACCCTTTTAATCTGTACTATTTTGCATAAGATCAAGCAACCCACAATGGTGAAGACATGGAAACAACCCAGATGCCCATCGGAAAACAAATGCGCAAAGAAACTGTGGGACATCTATTCTGAGGAATATTACTCAGCCATTAAAATCCCTTTGTGAATGTAACTGCTAATGCTTGTCTTGACTAGAGGCGGTTTGTATTCATCTCTGAAGTAGGTTTCGGTAGAGGAGCTATTCTTAGTTATCAACTTATGTTTTCCTTCAATACACAGAAAAAAATCAATGCCAAAGACAGGCAACACCGGATTACCAGAAAGTTACCAAGGGAAGTCACTCCTGAGTCAAAAAGTGGTGTAGTCTTTTGAGATATGTAAATATATTAGACCACGATTGATCCCTAACAGGGTCAGGGAATTTATTGAAATGTGTTTTAAAACTTCATTGTGTCAAAACTCTTGAAATAAAATGCTTCTTATATCACTTAAAGCAAAAAAAAAAAAAAAAGAGAGAGAGAAATCAAATTTCCCTATTGATTTAGTATTTACTAGTGAGAGGAAGGCATAACTAAGTTTAGGAGATTAAATTGAGTTATATCAACCTGTTCTAAAAATTATGAATGTTGACTATTAAGCATTCTTTTCCTGGTTTGTCACTACTAGGTTGTAAATATGCTCCTGGATAAAAATGTGATTGGATTATTGAAAAAAATGGTCTCTCCAAATCAAAGTATTCTTACTTTATTACAAATCTTTTTCATGACTGAGCATATAGCGATCGATGCATGTCCTCCCAAGATTTTCTGGGTAGCTCAAATTCATCTGTTCAAATAAAATTTGCAGTAAGTACAAACACTAGTATGAATCCTATAATATGGGACTCATACTGGATTTCTAAATAAAAACTCTTAAAATCTCAAAAAAATAAGTAAACAAATAAACAGAAGAATGAAATTCTGTTATTTGCAACAAAATGGTCCCAAGTGGAGAACATCAAGCTCAATAAAATAACCCAATCCAAAAAGCACAAATAGCATATGATCTCTGATATAAGACAATATCCACACAAAATACAAAGCAAGTAGGTATATATGTAAACATGTATATAAGTATATTCTTACAGACTAACTGTAAAATGGAGACTAGCATACTGGGAAGTAAAGACATATCACAGTAAGTATCTCTACTCCAAAATCAAAGGAAGACTCCCAGTGAAACAGCTAAATACACTTAACAATATGATGCTAGACTTTCTACCTTTGCTATGCCCATAATGCCAAGACACACTTAAGTAGCAGAAATAAATTAGTAACTGTTTTCAAAAGCCTACACTACAGTAATAAATAAGGGCCAAAATGGTAGGAGAGGGAAGTGGATAGGGAGAAAGGGGGAGGAAGGGTGGAATCTCACAAATGTATCTTGGGAAATAGTAACAATTAACAAATCTTCATAAAACACCATCAATGATTCTTCAAAAATGCTTACATTCAGCATACAGGTAGTCATCTTTCTCATGGTTCATTGACCCTCCTCTTATTCATCCAGCATCTGCCTTCAAATACAGCAAGATGTTTTAAAACAATTAAAAATTTCTCACCAGTTTATTGCATATGGTAAAATAGCCATAATTCTCTTTGCCACTAGTGAAATATCAGCACACTGAATTCTCTGAGATGTTAATGAGAATTTTCTTCAATAGGTAGTACTGCTTGCAAAACCATTCTCTAGTGTAGTATGCCAAGAATACACAGGAGCTGAAAGGTGGGACACTAACCTTGCCCCAGGATAGTCTCCACCATGTAATTTCAAGACAGTGGCTTCCTTTAATATATGTATTAGATGCTGCGGCATCTGAGAGTCACATAAATAATTTCTTTAATTAGTTCACCCGTTGTGCTTCTTTGGCTTCAAAGATTCAATCAAACACAAAACTTGCAACTCATTGCTAGAGTATTCATTAGCAAGTTAACTTAAAAAAAAATTATCGCCTAGGGAAAAGTCAGTAGAAAAAAAATAAATTTGCTTTTGTCTTGAGCATATGCTATTTGAATCTCACGCAGAGAAGAGAGTCTGTACACAGCCATGTTTGTTCTCAGCAACAACTCACTTCATTTACATAAAATAATCTTGGCATCAAACTAGATTCCTCCACCAGTCTCCTTTTCCTAGTATTTTAAAGTTCTGTACATATAAACATTCATACATAGCATACATATAAAACAACAAAATGTATACATATATAGCTCATATATATGCTTCATAAACGCTGAATATATGTTTGTGCAGCTACACACACGCACACATACTTAACATGAATACAGCTTTTATTTTCCCTTAGTCACTGGCACTTAGTAAATGAGAGACATAGCATATGAAACATGATTCCTAACATTTATTGTGTAGTGGATGAGTTTAACAGTTTATTTGATAACCGTGAAATACATATATGTAATTATATATATGTATATATATATATGTATATATATGTATATATATGTATATATATATATATATGTAATGAGTAGTGATCTGTGTACTGAAACCTTCAGGAGAGAAGGGCTTCTGTTGCAACGCTCCACTGGGAAGTAACATGGAAATTGTTTACTCACGGGTAAGTAGGCTGTAGCCTAAATTGGCTAACAAACGTCTTCTTTTTTTTTTTTTTTTAATAATCTTACTTAGTTGATTGGGGTACAAAGGGTCAAGGGCTAAGGGAAAGTGGGTAATACCATTCTTACCACACTAATATCATCCTTTTTACCCTGTATCTGGGGTCAGGGGAGAAACAAAGGGAAAAGCCCCACCCAGCCTCCCACCCATCCCAGGTCCCCGAGGTGGAGTATGCTCCCAGGGTCCTGCTCAAGCAGTTTTGATAGTTCAACAGTTCTGAATTGCTGCCAATCTCACCATTCCAATCGCAATGAAACCTATTCAGAATCTACAGGCTGACATAGTCCCTTCATGGTTGGGGTTCTGAGATCAGCATTTCAGTTGGAGGGATCTCCAAAGAAACTACATCTGAGGTGATCCCAAACCCGATTCTTGTGTCAGTTTGCCAGCACAGGGTCCAGCACCATTCGTCGCCCCAACCAGCTTATGCACATGCTGGTCGAAGCTATTGCTGGGTCAGTTCTGTTTCCAGCCCTGTCTTTCACGTGAACTGATGGGTTCCAGCTCGATCCTACTCACTTCACACTTGGTTCTCACACAAGCCAGAGGGAACTGCAGCCTAGTTGGGGCAACTTCCCATAATCCCCGCCAGGCCTGCCCCCTACCCTCATTCCCATGCATACCTGTATGTTAACAAATGCCTTCTCAACAGAAAGAAGAGTAGGAAGGCACAGCAGAGTCCAACACCAGAGCACTATCAAGCTGTGAAGTCCATCAGGGCAGCAATTCTGAGTCTTACTCATTATTATCAATCATGTGCATGTTCCAAGCTAAATATTAATAACATTGAAATTATCAAGCAAACCAAGAAGTGAACAAACAATACTTGGACAGTGTTGAGAGTTCATCGGGTTCAGAAAATACCATGTGTAGAAGTACATGATAGAAACCAGCTTTCAGGGGAAGTTTGGAGACAATCAGTGTGGGAATTTAATATATTGCTGTGGAATTTGTGCTCATTTGAAGGCAACAGGGAGCTACTAAAAGTATGTGAAAAAGGACAGTCATAGAATTCAGTCTATCATGTTCTGTATACTATAGCAGATTATAATAAAAGTGATTGAGTTAAGTGTTGTAGAATAGGCTTAGTAGTAATCAGATTCAATTCATTACAGGAAAATTAAGTGATAATTAAGTGATGTTAAACTACAATTCAATACATTAAAATCATATGGCAATGGAAGTGTCTTACGACAGATTTCTTAAATGAATATAAGTAGCACCTGAGACAAAGCTCTAAGACATAGTCAAGTTCTAAAATATTACCCTTCTTGTCTGCTCTTAAAGTTCTATACATATGTTACTGAGAAGTCTCATGTGGCTACACCTGTCTGTTTTCCTGATATCCAGAAGCTTTCCTAGGGTCACCCGGGAAAAACAGCACAAGGTTATAGTACAAGATTCAAATCTGGTCCTCTTTTACCCTTAACACGCTCTAAGAAACCAGGCCTTTTTCCCGTTCCTGGTCTTCAAAGCTCTCCTTCATAAAAAGAGAAGACGGTTGGTGTCCTCCATGGTCTTGTTTCACTCTGGGGGTCTAGAATTCCAGTGAGGGTTCTGGAATAAGCACACATGACCCCTTTCAGTTTTCACAGCGCAGTAGGGCACTAGGGCATACTTTCCTGAGTGAGAAGCACTGTAGTATTTTCTGAGGGAGAAATAAAACACATCTCTTTCTTTACTCATCTAAAAGCGAACCAAGATATCAAGCCACAGCAGAACAAAAAGGTACACACGAATGCCGAATTAGATTTAATTCTGTATTTGAAAATACTTTTATCTTAAATTTGAAAATATGTGTTGATATTTAAACTGATGCTTCACTGATAACCCAGAAATGACCCCATTTCAGAGAAGGGCAATCCAGTATGTGTAGCAAAATTTTTTGTTAAATGTGTACCTTGATAATTGTAGCAGATTAAAAAAGATGTAATACAAAAGAAACATGGTGACACCCAGTAACTATATTAAGAGCTAGAGAGACAGTGTGTACATTTACTTTTATCCTTAGCTATGTTTGAAAGAAAGACACTTACATAAGAAGTATCAGGATTCAAAAGAACCAAATGTCTCAAGAATAAAGGAATGTTTGACTTGAAATCCGAATTCTGATTTAAAATTCTAATTCTTTTTACTAAGTACCTATAACCTGAAGTTAAGTACTAATTTATTTTTTTCTAGAGTTTGGTACCAAGAGTTTGGGGATTAAAAAAAAAAACTTATTTCACAGTTATTTGGAAGAAATGTAAGAAAATACATAAAAGTAATTACTTATCGGGGCTCAGGCAATATACACTATGTGCTGAATAAATGGCAGCTATTTTTATGACAGTCAGTTGCAAACTTTTAAATAGCACTTGTTGAGAACTGTTAAGAGTAGATGAGATAAACTATAGCATTTCGTATGATTTATGTGCCTCAAATTGTCTAATTTCAATAAGCATAAATCATAAATGAAATGTTAAATCAGCATGGGAATCTCAATCCATAATTCATATTATCTAGATTGGGAAAAAGTGTAGAGCAAATCTGAAGTCAATTTTCATTAATGTGGAGGACATCTCTCTCATTTGGGAAAAAAATATATGAATACTGACATATACAGCTATTTCATATCATTTTAATTAGTGGCTCTTAATATATGAGTTCTTGTTTTTTGGGCTTTTTTTTAGATGATGTAAGAAAAATAAATTTTGAGAGGAGATACTGAACAGTTCTTGAAATGCACTACCTGGGCTTGTTCTGACAGAGCACCAAGGTAGCTAAGCTGCAGCAGCAGGGAAAGGATCCTTCTATGCTATTTTCAAGAAGCCCACATACAGAGCAGCCACCTACAGAGAGCCAGGTATGAGGGACGTGGTTTCGTCTTATACCTGCGGGCATCTGAGAAATATCCTTCTTGACTTTATTTTTGCTGCTCAGATCAGACTGAAGATTCAACGCACTCAAGATACCATCCACTGAGAATGACTTAGGATCTCACCTGTGCCTTTCCAAGCAAAACTAAAGAGTGTTGATATTGTAGAGGATTTGTCAGGTGGAAAATGCTTGCCTTGTTCAAGCTCCTCAAGGTCTATCCTAATTGCAATTCCTTCTGCTGACTCCTAACAGGATTGTTTCCCTTTTCTAAATGTTTAAGTCAGATTTTGACTTTGTCCTATAAAAAGCTGCCTACACACACACATACACACACACACACTGGTTTGTTCCTCAGTTGTGTCTCTTTTTTTTTTTTTTTTTTTTACGAGACTATGATTTCCTTGAAGGAAAAGAACTGAATTTCCTCATTTTACAGGCAGCTGTTCTAATTAAATGCTGTCAAAAAAAGAAACTAGGAGAAAGTAGGGGTGTGGAGGATTTCATAGAGAATAAAAGGAATAAGGTTCTATGACATAAAGCAACCCCTCCAATAATGCTCTTGACTTTAAAATTCGGGGTAGTGACAAATAATTCAGACAAGACATCCTTCCTTTCAAAATTACAAAACAACAATATGATCAAGATTTTTAAAGGAAAACAAATACAAGAGAGAAAGCAAAGACCACCACTTTGGCTATCAACACTTAAAGGGTGTGTAACCTGAAAGTCCTCAGGATATGGTGGAAGGACTTCAAACATGAGAATAATCTCACACTTCTCCAACCTGGTGATAATGCTAAATTCTGACACAAATGCTGAAACACAGGGAAAAAATAAGAGGAAAACAAACAAACAAAAATATATAGTAAAAACAATCCAATGCCTATAAATTATGTAGTCTTACACATGTTAGGAGTCTATTATTCCAGCACCTTAATAACTTCATAGTGAGTCTGAAGTCATCCCCTTTTTCAGACGTGAAAGCTCCTTGGATCTGCACGTGATAATCCCTCTGTCTGCAATTGCCTCCTCTGTACTTGACCCGACTCAACAGCCACATCCTTCCTGAAACCATCCTTAATTTATATTGTGATATTCAGCTGTTTCCCAAGACACACTGGAATTCCTTATGGGCAGAAAATGTGTACCCTGTCTACCCTCAAACATCTAGTACCTAACATCACAAAAAAAGAACGTCACAAATTAATACTGAATTTAACTTAAAAAATTCATGTTCACTAAAACAGACATGAGAAACAACTCTGGTCATCCCCATCTCTTCTTTGAAAAAAACAAACGACTTATTGATTTTTATTGGAAAGGCAGATAGACAGAGAAGAGACACAGAGTCAGGAAAATCTTCCCACTCCCCAAGCGGCCACAATGGCTGGAGCTGAGGCAATCGAAGCCAGGAACTTCTTCTTGGTCTCTAACATACATGGTGCAGGGTCCCAAGGTTTTGGGCCATCCTCGACTGCTTTCCAGGTTACATACAGGGAGCCGGATGGAAAGCTGGGCTGCTGGGATTAGAACCAGCAGCCATATGGGATCCCGGCGCATATAAGGTGAGGACTCTAGCCACTAGACCATGGTGCCAGGCCCACGGTCATCTCTTCTTGAAGCCTCAGATATATGACTCAGATATATGACTCTTGTCTATAAAATCTCTCATGAACTAATAATTTTAGTCTAAAGGCTTATTAACAGTCATGCCTTATTTTGGACATGTTTGGCAAAGATCACAGAAAGAATAGATTGCACTTGGGCGGGAGAGAGAGAAGGAGAGTTTATCATCCATAGCGTAGTGCTTTGTTTCCTCCCCTAAATGCTTCTTTTTTTTTTTTTTTCTTATTTTGCCTTTTCTGTCAGCATGTGCTTCACCTCCCTTTCCCCTCGATGAGGATAATGCATTGATGGTCCTAATCTAAACTGTGAGATTTTTTTCTGCTGTCTACACCCATAATTTTTGATCTACTACCACATACATGTACCTCATCCAAAAGCCATGTGTTCTTCAATGAGGACTTCCATGAAAAACAAGAAAAAAAGAAAAACCTGATCACATCGTGATGCTTAAAGGTAGGATGCTTGTGTTGGAAACTCATTGGTGTTTGTTTACTTTCACAATGAGCTGAAGTAGATAGGAATGTTTACGGGTTTGGAAGGATACCAATGTCATTCTGAGAACAAAATACTACTGGTGTACTGTGCAAGAAAATATTTTAAAAAAAAAAGCATGAGGTGAAATGCACTTAAGATCTTACTTGAAAGGACAAGAAAAACACATACATAAATATACATATTTCAGAGATCTTCCTCAAAGCCACATGACCACATTTGTAGCAGCATGGTCATAGCAGTTAAAGGTGAAAGCAATCCAAATGTCCATTAATGGATGAATAAATACAGAAAATATGGTATATAAAAACAATGAATTATTGCTCAGTTTGTAAAGGAGGAGAATCTTCTCACATGCCACGCATGGATGAACCTTGAGAACACTGGCTTATGCGTTAAATAAACCACACACACACACACACACAATTATCCCTCTTATATAAGGAATCTAAAATATCAAATCTATAGATACAGTAAGCAAAGTTTCCAGGGGCTTGAGAAAAGCAGAAAGGGGAACTGGCCAGCAGGAAGAGGGTTTCCATTTTTCAAAATGAAAACATTTTAGAGACAGGGTGTACTACAATGTACTTAACAGTACTGAACTGTACACTTAAAAATGGTAAAGGCCAGATTTGCCAGAACCTGGCCTAAATCCAATGACATGTATGAGAACTGGGTCTGGGAGTGGATTAAGTGGAGGAACTTGGGAAACTCCCTTGGCGAATCATAGCTCCCACTGGTGAACATGTGGTCCAGACCTGGGGGTCGGGCAAGCTGGGCAAAGTAGCTCCAATAGCTGGCTAGTGTGTCAATTGGTAATGGAACAGGGTGGACCGGGCAGGATTGAGCAAACCTTAGCCCACAAGCAAAACTAGAGACCAGGACGGAGCACAGGTCATGCCGAGCTAGGCTCTTGTACCTACTGGTCTGCATGAGCCAGGAACACTAAGCCACAGTGTCTAAGGCAGAGGTTGGGACAGGTAAAGGACTGAGCCAAGCTGAGTCAGAGCAACCACTGGCATGCATGTGATCTATGGCTGGGAACAGGCCCAGTTGGGAAGCTAAGGGGACAACCCTAGCTGGGTTGAGGTTTCCACCAAGGGGCGTGTGGGCTGGAATGGGGGCTGCATTCTGAACGGGACACGGTTGTAGTCTCCCTTGGCACAAATGTGGACTGGGATTGGATGCACCGAGCCGGACCAGACTCCAACACCATCTGGTGTCCTGGAGGACCGGAATAAATGTGGGATGGACTAGGCTAGGTCTCAACCCCTACTGAGCCATGTGTGAGCCATATGTGGGTATGGACGAGCCATGGCTGGGCTGAAACATTCAACAGCAAGGACCAGTTTGGGTTGAAGGCCAGTCAGGAAAAGCCACTTTTCCTGCTATGACAGGAGGTGAATTGAGTAGGGCTGGCTCATGGACCCAGTGGTATGTGCAAAATCTGGCACTGGGAGAGGTTCTGATGGAAGAGCCTGGGCAACTCTTCTGGCAGGACACAGACCTGGCAGGTAAGCACAAGAAACATGATAGGAAACAGCCCAGAACAGGCCATGAAAAGTTACCCACGGGCATACATTTGGCATGGATTGGGGGAAGATCAGGCTGAATCTGTTCACATCATCCACTGGTAAATCCAAGTACCAGAACAGTGTGGGTCGAGCCCGGTTCGGTCGCAACAAAAACTAGTGCACAATATGGAATGCCAAGGTGAGGATGCCTGTACTGGATGAGACTGCAGCACCCAACCAGTACACGTGATAACCAGGAAGGGAGGGGGCAGTGCCGGCAGGGGAATAAGGGGTGGTTCCTTTGCTGGACAGCTACTCTCACTGGAGAGCATGAGCTGGGATGGGGCAGACCAGACTAAGCAGGGCTACAACACCTGTAAGCCTCATGTGGACTAGATCAGGGAAAAGCCAAGCTGGGCTGATTATTCCGACTGGAGCAAACAAAATTAGAGTGGGTGAGGGTTGTTTGGGCTTAGCCACAGCATCAGCTGGCAGAAGCTGGCACTGGGGGTTAGTTCTGTCAAGTCAAACCACAGTACTACCTGGAGAGTGCATAATCTGGGAGTGGGAGAGACCTGGGAGGGAAATAGTGGGTTCCCCCTCTTGGGTTACCACTTCTACAGGAGGGCACGAAAACCAGGACAGAGGCTAGGGTAGAATGGGGTGTGAAACAGACTGGACTACTGCTACACATACTGGCAAACCAGGGTAGGGGGCGGGCCTGGTGGGGGTTGTTGTGGGTGGCTCTGACTAGGCTGCACCTCCCACTTGTGCATGCGAGAGCCGAGTATGTGCTGGGCAGAACCAGGCTGGAATGCAACACCCATTGGTTCCAGTGGAAGTTGGGGTTGAAAACAGAACCAACCCAGCAACTGCAACCACCAGCTGATCGGGGCGATGGACTGTGCTGGGCCCTGTACTTGCTAATACATACAAGAATCTGGTCTGAGAACACCTCGGACAAAGTTTCTTTGGAGATTTCCCCAATTGAAATGCTGGACTCAGAACCCTAACCAAGAAAAGAGAGAAGGCAGAACAGGTCAATCAACCATCTCAGCTATATGTTGGCGGTGAAATACAGGGCAAACGAAGACTCTATGATGGGCTATGTCAATCAGTGGATTCTTCAAAGACCTCATAGTGCTTGGAGTGGCAAGATTGGCAGCAATTTATATCTGGTGAACCATCAAAACCACTTGAGCAAGAACCTCAGAACATACCCTACATGTGGGACCTGGGGAGGCTGGGAAATTGGGTGGGCCTTCTCCCTTAATACCCTCCTTTAAACATGAAGGAAACAATATGGAAATAATAGTCTTACCCACTTTCCTATAGCCCTTGAACCTTTTTACCCCAATTAACTACGTACAGATTGTCAAAAAATATAATAAAAATTTTTAAAAAATAAAATTTACATATTTTACATTTTTAAAAATTAGAACTTCCCTGAAGCAAATGTAACAATTTAATCCCACTTCCATCTTTTAGTTTGCTTACCACTCTCCAACAACTGCTTCGCGATGTACAAATACTTCTCAGAGTACTAAGTCCATTTCCTGGAAGAAATTCAATGTCTTGAGCTCATTTTATGTCTAATATAATGTATTTGCTTTGGGGATGAAAGAAATAATTTAGTGATTGAGAATTAAGTTGAAATTACTATCAGAAAATCAGTGCTGGATGGTTGACACTGAGCACAGGTAAGGAAAAAGATTCCTAATGATTCAAATTTTAAAAAATGCTTCTATATTACATCTAATACATGGGGAGTATATGTATTATCTGGATACTTGAATTATTCAGAGTTTAAGCTTTTAACACAATTTTTAAGTTCTACTCAGCAATTCCCCATTTAAGGATTTCATATCAGCCCCAAATCAAAATGGCATCAAGACATAGCCCCATGCACCAGACATTATTTGATGAAATCTTGTAAGCTAAAAGAATAAAGGAATCAATAATACTATAAGATATTGTGAAAACTCCAATACAAATGGGATAAGAATAGAGAAATTACTTTGTACACACTAACAAAAGTGAATCTAAGAGATTATCTCCTGCAGCTTACACAGGGCTGAAGACTGGACAGAGAGAGAAACTTCAGTGGCACCATAAGCAGTAGTAGGCGAAACCTTTCAATTTAAGGTTTGTATCAGACTGATTTCCTTGGAAGTGAAAATAGAAAGGGTGTGATTAGATCTCTGCCAAAAGGAAGACACAAAACAGCTCTAGTCCCTGATGACAAATCCATACTAAAAAGAAAAATTATTAAAGAATTTTAAAAGTATGTACAACTTTATTCCTGTATTTCTATTGTCAGGATGACTAGAAGATTCATGGAAACCAAGGGGATCTTTTTACACCCTAATTGTACATGCTATAATCGAAATGACAGGGCAATGTGACACATCTAGTCAGGAAATCACTGTTGTGGAAGAGAAAATGATTGTGATAGGATCACAGGATCTTGGGGCTGGGAGGCGAAGTCACCCAACTCCTCGTTGCTTCAGCAGTGACCTGAGCACTTCTTTCATCTCCGGTCAGCTCTGACTATAAGACTGTCCTAACATTAAAGAAAACACATCTCAATCTGGGCCCTATTTCCACGCTTTTGGTGCACTCAGAAGCATTCTAGCATGCAGTAGACAGGACAATTTTCAGCTTCTGGAAGAGAGTAATTTTATCCTCTTTCGTTTTGTCTCTTAGCAAAATGTCCCTTGCTGCCTCAGCTGAATCTTCCAGAACTACTCTGGCTTCTACCAAAATGAGCCCTGATATGCAACCCTACTCTTGGTTTTAACCTTCCTGTTGTCTCCACATCGGTAAACCCTGACTCCTACCTGATTCACCCATATTTTAAATGAGTCATCTTTTTTTCCACTTCTTACTAAGCTTACAAAGGATTTATGCTTGTGTGTGTTGCACTACACTGATATCAGAAAGCATAACTTATCCTAATCTTTTTGTTATCTGGGAATGTAAGTGAAACCCTGAGCTCAATATGTCTAACTTGCCACCTGGCTTACCTAATTATGGCCTTAATCGCCATTAAACAGGACACACTGTATATTCTTTTTGATAACAAACTCTCCATCTCAGACACCAGGCACACCACACACATGCATGTTTTGCTCACGGCTATCCTCACCAAGACCCCTCGTTAACTCCTCTCTGTAATTCCACCTTTCGATCAGCACTCACTTGGGCAACGCCACATAGATCAAGTCTGCCTGTGTGTTGCTCTCACTCCTCATTCCTGTTCTTCAAGGGACTTCATTCAACAACCAGATGTCAGTGTTTGCTGACACAAATCGTATTCCTGGCACTGCCTTAAGTGCTAGCAGAGATTCAAATATGAATGATGATCTTTGATTCAACTAGCTGAAAATACAGTGTAGGTAAAAGAACCTCCTAAGAAAGTACTCCATAGGGCAGAATAAACCAAAACTGATGTTGTTTACAGTGCCATGGGAATCTTAATTCAAATGGAGAAGAGATGATAGTAAAGCCATGGTTTAAAGAATGAAAAGGTTACAAGCATTAATTTGCCAAGATTGGGTAAGATCACTGGTACCTCATGATTTTTTTCATGAAATGTTAAGAGTACTTAGTCAAAACATGAGGATCAATAATAGTAATGAAAAGACACAAGATTCTCGTCTTTATGGGTTACCTCGTCTTCACTGGACATCGCAAGAAATCCATTGACACTCTTAAATCAAAGATAATCTTTACTTCCCTTACGAATCTGTAGCACTTTTCATGGCCCCACTAGTCTGTTAGATTTTACACGTGAACGTTTGACATAGCAGCTAACTTTGTTGTTTGGGATATCACACATTATTGTGCCTTGTTCAAGTCCTGGGTTCTCCACTTCCAATCCTGTTGTTTTGTGTACTTGAGGGCAATAAAAGATAACTCAAGTATTTTCATCTTATTTGAAAAACAGAGAGACAAGCTAAAGTAGGGAGAGAAAGACAGAGACTTCCCACCCAGTTTCACTCTCCAATGCCTGCAACAGCTAGGGCTGGGCCAGACTGAAGCCAGTAGCCCAAAATTCAATCCAGGTCTCTGATTACATGCTGCTCCAAAGCTATATATTCACAGAAATCTGAAACAAAAAAGTGGAATTGGCACATTAACCTAGGCACCTTGGCATGAGATACAACTATCCCATATGGCATCATTTTTCATCTATTATTTTTATTGGAAAATCAGATCAGATTTACCAAGAGAAGGAAACACAAAGAGAAATATTTCTTACATCCACTTGGTCGCTCCCTAGATTGCCTCAACAGCCTGAGATGAGGCCATCCAAAGGCAGGATGCAGGAGCTTCTTTTGAGTCTCCTACGTAGGCACAGAGTCCCAAATCTTTGGGCTATCCTGCACTGCACATCCAGGCCACCAGCAGGGAGCTGCATGGGAAATGGAACAGCTGGGACACAAACTGGTGCCTGTGTGTGATCCTGACATGTGCAAGGCAAGGATTTAGCCATTGAACCATCACTCTGAGCCCTCCAAATTGCATTTTAATATCTATGCCAAATATCAACATTTTTATTGTGGGAAATGTGACAGCATAAACACAACCATCCAAAGAGTTATGCTAAGAAATGATAAAGTACTTATGGGTAGCACTCACAAATATTGCCCTTTCATTTTATGGTTCACAGAATTCTAAGATGTCTAGGCATCCTTGTCCTCTGGTAGCCACACTCTATACAATCTGCTTCCCTGGACAGAGAATGAGGCTGTGAATATAGTAAGTGACATCAAGAAAACAAACCACAGTCGTATATACACACAGAGCTGAATTCTTCCAGAACTTGGATGACCTTGGAAGAGGACCATGTGCTCCATGTGAGAAACACAGCATAGCTGACATCTTCAGAGCGATCTTGTGAGACCTTGAAGAGATAGCTTAGCTCAGATGTGCCCACACTGTTGACCCATAGAGATTCTGAGGCAACGATCTCAATTTTTGATAATGTATTTTGCGAAAGAGGAAAGGAACATAGTGAAAATGAGCTTGGCTGCTGTGTAGGAGATTCCTGAAAATATCACATAAATTTAAAAATGCTGCCACATGGTCCTGGGAATGGTGCCTTTCAGATCCCCAAACATGAGAATCAAGCTGCCATCAATCACCTGATACAGTCTACCAAGGCAATTCCAGAATAACTATTAGTTCATCAGAGACAGACCAATAAGGAAAGCTTAGAACAGACAGGAAATGGCCAGCTTGGGCTCCCATATGCCTTACTAGGTAGGACACAAAGATCAGTTATTCTTCACTAAGGTATTGAAGATTTCTCTGCACACCCCTCTTAAAACTGTTTTGCTCCTTAATCGTTAACATATAGCTTGTTAGAGTTATGGGCCTGTTTAAACAATCCTAAAATTCATGAAGCTCAGTAAAAAATCACACTTGAATAGTATAAGTTGCTAAATATAAATATGAAGAAAAAAAGGAAAAAAAAAAAGACACGAGACAGCTGAATAGTACCCTATAACCATTTTAAGGTTTACAGCAGTCGGCTATGTATAAAACTAAACCTGGGATGTCAATGAAGTTACAGGATGTGGTTAAGAACTTGCATTTTCTAAAATAAATAAATAAACAAACAAACAGAATCAATTCATCATTGCTAAATTAGCTCGTTTCACAGTCAATTTAGAGACTGTGGCACATTAGTCGCTGCAGTCAGAAGCCAGAGTCACAGAACTTCAGGGCAGGTAGTATCCACAGGAACAATCTAGTCTTCCACCCTTATTTTATAAGCAGAAACAACAGATATCAGAACACCTTCATATATTCCTTCAGTAGTCAATGGGAGGGAGCACAGACAAGTTTCGTATGACTCAAAACCCAAGCAATTTGAGAAAATGCTTTTAAAGAGAATGGTACAAAATTAGAACTACAAAAGACTTATCAAGTAAAGTCTTAAGATAGACCAAAAACACATATTTTCAAAAACACTATAAAATCCGCAAATTCAGGCACCTTTTGGAGGTTGAAGTAGCAGATGGGAGAGCTTTCTTTCTATCCCTTGCCAAATCAATAAAATTTTCAGACAGCTTTTTAATACTTTTCCCTATAATTTTACCAGTATATGCCTTTGCTTTTTCTTCATATAAGAATATTGTCATATTTTCAGCAGAAAAAATAGATGATTCAGTCTTGCCTCCAGCTTGATTGATTTGTTTTTAATTCAGAAAAGTACACAAAAAATGTTACATTCAGCTTGACCATTCATTGCTAATGCCTTGGAAAGAGTTAGAATTGGTGTCAAATCCAACCTAAAAATAAACTGTATATTACATAGAAACTATGAAATCTGGAAAAATTTCATACCAATGACTGTACTTTTTCCTGCACTTGGAATATGTTCACATTATGAATGTATTCTCTGGCCTGGCACTTTGCGTCATGTCCCCCACTGAGGCTGCACAGTGGGCAATTTGGGCATTCCTGACCATTTGACAGCAAGAGGCTCACAATGATTTATGAGGAAATGACAGCACCATAAATAATACTACTAATGAACCCAAAGCAAATGCATCCCCAATTCAATTTTTTCTTAGCCTCAAAATGGTAATGGCCATACTACCCCCATTAAGCAGAGAAGGAGTGATGACAGAATAACTTAGTGGGAAAGATAACAGCCTTAATTAATTGTGGTTGAAATATCTTACTTCTGCAAGTTTACCAGAAAAAAAAATTAAAAGAACATCTGAAGGCATTGCTGGGGCTTCTCTTAGAAGGAGTAAGTCAGGAGCCCATGCCTCTGTTGGAACTTTGCAAAGAGTATATGCATTAACTTAACCCAAACACCAAGCTCTTTGTGTAATGATGGAAACATGGCATACAAAGATTCAATAGCTTCCAATCTCATGCCTCTTAAATGTCATAGGTGAGGATGAACCTAGCCAGCTTGAACCTTGCTCTCACACACTTTACTACTATGCCGCACATAATGTCATAGAAGCAACCTTGACATTGAGCATATGTTTGCACATGCAGGTGTGTGTATGCCTCTGTATAAACATACATGTAGTAATAAAATCATAAAGAAAGTGTTTACAGTTAATATGGAATTGCTTTTCTTTTGTCCTTCTTTGCTGTATTTCACACAGCGATAGCCCATAGGAATGGAAACTGGAGTTAGGCATCATAATGAGCAGACACTGCTTACTCAAAATCCAGCTTGATTCAGCAGTGATCACAAAGCTATCTTAAGCCTTTCTCTAGAACATGGTATGCTAGTTAAAACCCCATGATCAGAATATTAAAACGAGAAGGATGAACTCACTCATGATGACTGCTTTCTCCATTTAGGAGGACAGCCGTACTTTCATCCAATTGCCTTCCAGATGCATGAGCAAATTTACAGTGGTGACATAACAGCCACTGAAAGGTCAAAGTGCACTGATGAAGGGATTAGGAGGAAGGGCTTAGGTCTCATTTTATTTTATTACTCTGCCCATGTCTGTTCAGATAACCCCTGTGCCCCTCTTGATCTCAGTTTCTGCAATGAGATAAGTGACTGTAGAACTGCTCCAATGGTCTATGCTTGGTAAAGCAGACAATCTCTGTTTTTCTTTAGTCCATGAAGAGAAAGTCTCAGGAGATAAAATATCCAAGGCTGTGAAGTCAGAGGTACATTTTGGATTTGTCTCAAAACTCTTTTGCATTTAAAAAGTAAATAATAATTTGATTTCTTTGAATGTGAAATGGAGAATGAATTTTTCATTATAGTTAGAGGAAACACAGAATTTCAGTCCTGAGATTAAAAGCCAATTACTGGTTAAAGGAGATCCTAGCCCTTGCCATCTGGTTTCCTGCCAAGTTTCAAGACATCTGTGATCCATTTTGGCCAAGTGGGAGGACAAATGAAAATATGGAACCTCAAGTTCCACTCCAAGACAGCATTCCTTAGCCTGGGGACTGGGCAGGAGGCTGCTGAGTCTTGCTTCCTTCATCTGTGAAGCAAGGAAGCCACCTTGTCACTTCCTTACATCTCTTTCTTCACAAAGACTGTATTCTAAAAGGCAATTTGCTCTGAAGAATGAAATAAGGAACAGCCTTTGCTGGTAAAGTCTACCAAGCCTTCATCACAATACGCACCCCTTTGCTAGATCTTCTGTTTGGGCTCGGACGATACAATCTGCTTCTGTCGTTTTCCTTGTGCAGAGTAATTTTCAATGTGTTACCATGCTGAGCTTCTTAATCACACTTTCAGAAGCATAAATGATAAATAACATTTGTTTCAACAGATTTTATAATTCTCTGGCATTTTCGAAAAAAATATTTATTTGAAAGAATATTTTTCTGACAACATAATTGAAGGAAAACACGACACCATAACTAAGGCATCTACTTCTTGAAGTTATACTGTTCTCGCCTTTCCTGACCACTTGTTTGATATCAGAACTTGGGCTGGGTTCTGGGGTTCTGACGGAAAGAGGAAAACACGACCAGTGGACAAGATAACTACAGTCCCTATCTTCTAGCTCACTGTCAGTGCAGATGGTGACCCCACTTAAATAATAAGCAGTAGAAGCTTCTAGCAACCAGAATTATATATTTTAGTGTAATGAGGTAACAGAAACACCTTCCTGTGCATCCATGTCTGCCTGTTGGGTACAATAGTATTTACAGTGTGTAGAGTTGTAAGTCAGTAGCTATCAAATATTCATACACTTCAGAATTACCTGCAAAGCTCACTAAAGAACAGATTGCTGGGCCTCACGTTCAGGTTTACCATTCAGAAGCTCTGGAGTGGAGTTGAGTGTTTTAATGCCAGCAAGTTTCCAGGAGATGCTGATACTGCTAGTGGGTACCCACATTGAAGGGCCCGTGTTGTCAAGAAGCAGCCATGAACACTCATCTAATGAATCTAGAATGATGTTAAAAAGCTCCCCGGGCGTTTCTGATTTGCAGCCAGGCTGGAGAGCCACTCCAGGGTTACATAGGTTGTGACTTTCCCAAACTAACTGTACTTATAGGAGACACTCAAGATAATGTGTATTTCTCAGTAGCTTGTCTGAGAAATTATTTCTTGTCCTGTTGGTTCAAACATCTAGGTAAATTTATGCTCAAAGTGACATTTCCCAGAAAAGTCTAGAATGTAGTTACATTGCTAACAGCATAAAAGTCCTTTCTCTTTCAACATCATGTTAGACGCTGCAGAAGCCAAGATGGAGACCTGTTTCAAACTGGGTAGATGCCAAAAGACACAAAGCTTAATTCAGTAACTTGTTAACTTTCTTACATATAAAAGAGAACATTCTTTGAGTTCTCTATGCTGTACCAAAGAGCTGAGGCTCCTCTCCTTCAAACTAAAGGCTATGGAAGTTTGTAAGGATGAGAATGAAATAATATGAAATGCAACTGGCATTGTTCGTGATTCATTAGGGGGTTTGGAGCAAATCCGGTGGAAAGAAAGTTCACACTTAGGTAATCAGAGGTGAGAATTCTCTCGAAGAAGGAGGAAAAAAAATGGCATTATTCCAGAAGCCTGTGACTAGAGGAAGAGCCACACAGCTTCCTGGACACACAGTGTTTCCTGCAGGGAAACACTGACTATTCCAATCTCTAGATCATTAGGAAAACAAAAATACAATCATCATTTTCTAAGAGGAGTTCATGGATTATAAGGTTCTAACAAAAACAACACACTATTGTATAAAGAGCAAGTTTTAGCAGGATGGCCATTTACCCAGAGATGTTCAGTACAAGTCAACAGAATTTGGAACCCTGGCTCCAGGTCCATCTCCCCAGCCTGTCTATAACCTCCCGCTCCTTGTATGGGACAGCCTTGGACAGCTCCATTTCCTGTCTTTTTCCTTCTTTTGTCTCTGAAAAAAAAAATGCATTCTCTGAATTCTATTCATCTTTGGCAGAAATCTCTCTTCAGCTGGCTTAAAAAAAACCTGTATGGTAATGAAACCTATCTCAAACACTTACAAATACCCTAACTTGGTATCTCTCATTTCCAGTTTTCTTCTAGACATATTTTCCAAGTTTATCCACAGACATCTTTTAAACTGGAAGATACCATTTTATTCATTTCATCCGATGATATGCTGTCATTCTTTTTTTAAATAAGTTTCAAATATTCTATTAAAGAATCTCTAGTTTGAACTCCATAGAATACTCAATCTTGAGATGTCCATTTTTTTTTTAGCATTTTAGGACAGTTTATTATCTTCCATTCCTTTCTTTCACATGTTAAAATAATTGAAAAGAAGGGTTTTATCTTTCTTGCTTGCATATCTGCAAGCTGAAACTTGAATGTTTATATTTTTAAAAGGTATGTGGACTGGTAAGAGCCGCTACAAAGAGCTGATTTTAAATATTCTCGGAACAAGCCAACTCTAGAGGAATTGGAAAATAGATTTGCCTGTTATTATCAGTCAAAAACCACAAGCAGGGATCCCTGATCTTTTTATTGACTATTCCTAGTACTGTCAGATCACTAGTTAATAATTCTTCCATTGCAGCAAATGCCAAAGCAGAGTACCCAGAGAGGATGTCAGGGTTGCTGCTGTTACCAGGCAGATACCAGTAAGGGAGGAAATATTCATCTCCAACTCAGTTGAGCAGAATTTCCGAGCTAGAACAGAAGTTCAGGTATGGCAATTAGCTCACATTAGTACTTGGGAAGAAGGTTATTGCGTGTGCCTCAAAATTTCAGCACGAAGCCACAATGATGGTACTTCATTGTGAAGACCAGTAGCTGGTCTTCAAGAGTCCACAAGAACACATAATCATGAACATCACATCGTCTGCCTTTATCACATTCACAGGAAGGATTATAAAAAACAACCAGGCTCCAAGCCTAAAACTCAAATGAGAAGTTTATTCTGAGAATTTTTTGTTACTAGTTAAATTTTTTTTTAACTTAACAACATGTTTCATGCTTTTTTCCTTAGATGCACACATTTGCTTTTAAATTTTTTTTGTTAATATAAAGGGACAGATTCCATGTGTTTAATAGATAGAATCATAAGAATATTAGGAAATGCCTCACAACTTTTATTCTCATCTGTGCACTCGCCTTCTGCTACTACCACTATTTTTTAAACTTATGTATTGTTATTGTTATTGGTAAGGTAAATTTAGGAAAAGAAGGAGGGTTGCGGAGAAAATAACTTCTATCTACAGGTTCCACTCCAAAAGGCCTCCTCAGCTAGAGATGGGCCAGTCTGAAGGCAGGAACCAGGAGCACTGTTTGGGTCTCTCACGAGTGCAGAGCCCCAAGGCTTTGGCTCATCCTCCACTGTTTTCCCAGGTGACAAGCAGGGAGATGGTACAAAGTGAGGCAGGAAGGACATGAACCAGCATCTATACGGAATGCTGGCACTTACATATGGAGGGTTAGCCAGTTGAGCCATTGCACCAGTAACAAAGATTTCAGAGTGTCCACTTCTCACTTATGTAATATTTCTTGACACTCAACACAATTTAGAGTTGTTTCGCCCAATCTAATTATAGCAGAAAATGCCCAGCGCCATAACCTAGTGGCTAAAGTCCTTGCTTGCATGCACCAGGATCTCATATAGGTGCTGGTTTGTATCTTGGCTGCTCCACTTCCCTTCCAGCTCCCTGCCTGTGGCTTGGGAAAGCAGTCGAGGATGATCCAAACCCTTGGGATCCTGCACCCTTGTGGGAGGCCCAGAGGAAGCTCCTGACTTTTGGCTTTGGATAAGCTCAGCTCTGGATGTTGCAGCTACTTGTGGGGTGAATCAGTGAATGGAAGACCTTTCTCTATATTGCTCTTCTTTTTAAACCTGATTTTGCAAAATAAATAAATAAATAAATAAATAAATCTTTAAAAAAGAACACAACCTCCTGTGAGAATGCTTTTAACAATGTTCATCCTCCCTTTCTGAACTCAAAATATTCCCATTTTACTAGGATCATTCACTCAACTAGTATTTATCAGTTTCACCCTATGTACCAGGCATTATTCAGTGTTTGGGAGTACACTGATGAAATAAGCCAAACCATGTGCATTCCTCAACTGAGCCTATAGTTTAACAGTAGGAGAGAGAGACAGACAGACAGACAGACAGGGGAATTCCATAAGTTAAGTAAATTTAAGTAGAGGGCTATGGTTTTATTGAGGAGGCAAATTTTCAGCTGCAGTTTAAAAACCAAGGACCTCGGTGAGGGGGCAGTTTTGGGGCATAGCAGGTATACATGTTGCCTGCAGTACCAGCAACCCATATAGGTACCAACTCTTGTCCCAACTCCTCCACTTCTGCTTCAGCTCCCCATGATGCCCTGTAGAAAGCAGTATGAGATGGTCCAAGTTCTTGGGCCCCTTCTGCCAACATGGAATTGCTGGAAGAAGTCCAGGCTTTTGGCTTCCATTTGGTCCAGTCCTGGCTATTGTGTCCATCGTGGAGGTGGGCCTGTGGATGGAAGATCTCTTTCTGTTCCTCCTTCTCTGTCTGTTAACTCTGACTTTAAAACCAACAAATAAATACTAAATAAGCATATATTTTTTTAATGTTGAAAACAGTAGCCTCTGTAGATTAAAAGAGGAAATTGCTTTAAAAGTCTGGAAGAAAAGCAGTTGTCTTTGAGGACAGTTGGAGGAAAAGGTCCTTTTTATAAGAGCATTAAGAAATCTATTCAAAGGCTTTAAAAGTAGTGGGTTACTATGAAAAATAGCTTACATTTTAAAGAGGTCATTCTGGAATCTAGGAAATTTTCAAGTGAAGGGTTCATTTAGTGGAGGAAGGCAAACTACTGGAGATATTTTTTATTACTCCAGGTGGAAAAAAATAAGATGGAAGTCTTGGCATTTAACCAATTAATGATTAATTAGACGGGTTTGGGACAGTACCAACAAAAGGTACTGATCACCAGGCTTCTTACATGATGAGACAGTCCTGACCCCACTCACTTAATGGGGTTACAGTGTTAACACACACACCATGAAGATGTAGGACCATAGGTCTCAATTTTAATTATTGGACTTTAGATTTTTCTACTTAGCCTCTCTTCTCTTTCCTAGTTAAAAAGCACATTTTTTTCTTCTTCTGGAATCATTACAAATTAAAAAATAAGGGTGCAAAGATATTGGGCAGCATCTCTTAAAATCTTTTTTTTCCAGATGGTATGAGATTTTCAGACATCTGCCACATTTGAAAATCTAACTCTATTTACTTTTTCTATACATATTAATCACTCAACAAATTAACAGTAAAACAACTGATACCTTACTCTGCAGCCACAGTTTAACTTATTAGTTTCTATCAGCTTTCACCATATGGGTAACATCTTCTCAACTCCATAAAATCTGGCTTACAGTCTTACTCAGATTTTTGGTTAAGTTTATTACTTATTTGTCTGTCAGGCAGAGTTACAGAGGGAGAGGGAGTGAGATCTTTCATCATCATTTTGCCCTTTAAATGGCCATAATTACAGAGACAGGACCAGGCTGAAGCTGGTCTCCCCTGCGGATGCAGGGACCAAAGCACTTGGGCCATCCTTTGCAGCTTTGCCAGGCACAGTAACAAGAAGCCAGATTGGGAGTGGAGCATAAAGGACTTGAATCAGCACGCACATGGGATACAGGTAGGTGATGGTTTAATATGCTCTGCCACAATCTGGCGCCCTAGATTTTAGAGTACATAAAATCTCTTTCAAAATTTAGTGCAAATTCACTAACAGTAGGATGTATACTTTACTTTTCTAACTCACTATATAAAAAAGCTTTAGCGTAAAGTACCTAGATCCAATAAATACTGCACATTTCCCAGGCACTTACCCTGGGTGGGTACTGGTAAAGGCATCATGCATATGATCTGTAATCAGGAACTTGACTTTTTAAAAAGATTTATTTATTTTCATTGGAAAATCAGATATACAAGCAGGAGTAGAGACAGAAAAGATGTTCTATCCATTGACTTATTCTCCAAGTGGCCTCAACGGCCAGTGCTGAGCCAGGAGTCTGGAGCCTCTTCTGGGTCTCCCATGTGGGTGCAGGATCCCAGGGTTTTGGGCCATCTTCTACTGCTTTCCCAGGCCACAAGCAGGGAGCTGCATGGGAAGCAGGGCCACGGGGATTAGAACCGGTGTTGATATAGGATTCCGGCACATGCAAGGTGAAGACTCTAGCACCAAGGCTACTACGCCGGGCTCAGGAACTTGAGTTTTAACAGCACTATTGCCACTCTGCTATATCAAACTGGGTAACTTAACTCACTTTACTGGGCTTCAGCTACCTCTATCATAAATTGCTAACATTCACCTAATGAGATATTTATCTCATCAGCATTTATCACAGCATCAAGGACATCTATCCTGACCTTGGCTGAGGACACGAGCAAACAAATATCTGAGTGAGTGAAGCTGAGGCAGGATGTGGTCCTGCAGAGAAGCGACGTGCTTGGAAGAAAGGGGAATCTAGGGTCCTAGCCCTGATTCAGGTCTGAAACTCACTGTCTGGGCTTCAGTCAGTGCCTGTGCCTTCTGTATATCAGGACCCCACCCGTGACTCTCTTCCACTGAGGCTGCTTGTCTCTGATGCGCTGTTGTTATAGCCCAACAGCCAAGGAGCCACAGAAGGAAGCTCCTACCTCAATTACCTCCCTTTGAGAATGAAGAGTGGACAATCAACCGAAAGCCTGAGTCCTTTCCCGTATAAAAAGATGTACCACTCAGATTCTTTCCTTGTTATTTCCTTCTTCTTCTTCTTAAGAAAGAGCTAGCTGCAGAAATTCCACCTTCGGATACACGACTGTTTAACAAGTGAGTCGTGAGCAGTTGTATGCCTCGCCCCCGAGGGTCAGACAGCAATGGATACCAACTACCTTGCCAGGACTGGCCTGCTTTCTAGGTGGACAGCTTCAACCAGGACAGAATTTCCCTGCTCAGAGGCCCACAGCTGTACTAGAATATTTATTCTCTAGGTTAGATTAAGTCAATTTAGTATAAGTCCCCTTGAGAAAGACGATAAAAATCCACCTTATCTGCCAACTTGCTTTAATTCCACCATGTTTACAATTTTTTGAAACCTAATTTTTACCTACAATGTACTGTATAGATCAAAATTTAGAGTGATACTGAACAGTGCTTTCTTTTTCTAATATGAATCAATAAATATTAGAGCAGGCCTCTAGTGCACAGTGAGCTGCAAGAGGCGAATGAGTCACAGAAGTCTATGGCATCACCCTGGCATCCCAGAGCAACAAGCAGGCTCCACGGGTCACGTATTCATCCCTGCATCCCCATATGTTCATTTGACTGATTATTGGTCATACAGTGAAAAAATTTAAACATGACATCTTTCAATGAAGACTTCTTCAAGAAAAGTGATATGGAAGCCACAGCATGTCTGTCTGACAATTATTTGTTTAATCAACGCATGCTATATTTTATGGCCAGCAAGATTATAACAGAAAACAGAATAGGTTCAGGATAGGCTAAGATTTTATGAACTTTTACTGGGTGCAGTAAGCTTAAGGTGTTAAAGAAAAAAAAAATCATTTAAAAATGTCCAACAGTCACAGACTTGTCTACCTGGCTGAGAAGAGACGGGGTACACACACAGATGAACTTTCTTGGAGAGAAGATGATAAAGAAACCTGACTATGCAGCTACTACAGCAGCACCAGCTCTAAATGAACCCTTCATACAACCCATATCTCAATACTTAACTTAATGATTTTATTCAGCTGATTCCAGAATAACAGTGTCAGGGGATTGAGATAAGCCCCACTTAAGCAACCCATTGCTTTTACTTTATTTAAATTTTTTATCAGAGAAAGAGAAGACGTGCTTTCCATCTTTACTAATGGGGTCACTCCGTAAGCTGAAAGAATGAGCTGTGTTTGGGAAGACTGGACTTGAGAACAGACCTGAGGCAGAGAAAATCCGGCATTTGCAATAACAGTCATCTTCTTTGGAAAAGTCTAAACACAGTCACAAGAGATAAACCTTACATGAGAGTTCCATTGCTCAACTCTATCCCATTAGCTCCCAAATCCAGATCTGAATCAGCCCTGGGATGTCACAATCAGAAAGGAAAGAATATTCTTTGCTTTGTATAAACATCTCCTAAAGCTTATAATGCTGTATCAGGTAGATATTTTATATAAATAACAGTATTACAGGTCGGTAGTCATAAATCAGGCTGGAAACTAGGAGAAAGCTTTGCATACTTGGTCTTGTATTAATTGTGTAAGAAGATTTTACAAAGCAAGTGTGAATTTCACCTAACGATTTTATTTAGTTTAATATCTTGGCTAGGACCACAGTTCAAAATGTCTCCCAACATACTTTTAAATTTAGGAATCATAAAAAATAATAATCATAAAGATCATCTCTAACTCTGTAAGGTCTGAATTTGGGGCCAGACTTGAGTTTGATCTTCCAATTATTTGTGACCTCACACGAAATAGCCGCCCCAGCCAAATGCTAACTCGGTGATGCATTCCTGGGGCTCTGTAGCTCACAGGCGTAAGGAGAACAGCAAGTGGAGCGGGCACAGGGACGGCGCTCAGACACAAAGGCTGGGAAGCCCCGGTGCTGACAGGTGCAGTGCTGGCGCCCGGCCAGGCTTGCAGCTAACGCAAAGATGGAAATGCCGGATCCTGTATTTCCAGCTGTCCCCGGAGTGTCAGATAAAGTACGATGATGTTGCTGCCTAACAGACATTTGTGTAAAGTTGAACAAGACGACTGTGTGGAAGAAATATGAACATGACCGTCAGACCGGCTGCCCTGAATGCATTAGTCAAATCCTAAAATGAGTCCCAGTATGCCACCGCCTGTAACGTCGCCCACATTTCCTCTAGTTCTCCATGACCTTGAGAGCTGACCTTGGGGAGAAAAAGAAACAGCTGATTCGCCAAACCTGAATTCTTCAGCTGCTGCACTCCACTAATCTCCTCTCACCTCCCCGCGACTGCATGCGTGGGACCCTCGGACCTCTTTTTCCCTCCAGTCTGTTTTCTCTTGTTTTGGTCAGGCTGTTTTTGTTTCCTCGTTTTAGCCAATTGATATTAACTGTGCCTCAGGAACAGGATAAAGTGACCTCAAACATGCACACAAGACGGTAACAAGTGGGGAAGCAGCAGAGAATACTGTCGTTCCGTGTTCCAAGAATAATTCAAGCCATAATGCTGACAGGATCTCCCCGGATTCTCAGACATTACCACCACGGTCTCACAGACCGCCTGGCACGCACGGAAGGTCAGAGACGAAGGGAGACTGCCATCTGGTGGGCTCCAGAGCAAACTGCTTCACTCCAAACCAGACAGTCTTCCGTTTAGTTCTCAAAACACGTTTAAGAGAATCGTATTTTAAAACGGCTTGAACACCTTCCAGTCACTGAAGCGAAGCCTGAATTTATGAATTCTCTATCCGGAGTATTCTCTGAGAAACAGCAGAAATATCTGTTCAATGAATCTTCTCAGGTAACATACAAGGTGAAGGACAACTTAAGCTTCTCTTCCTTAGTAAACGATTTAGAGCGGTCAGACATTCCAAGAAAGAAAAAGCACTAATTATGAATGTTACATTCAAATTAAAATTTGCATACTACCTGAGCAGTAAATGTCACCACATGGAGCACTAATTGCTACTCTGCTGAATCTTACTGAAAATGTCTCTTCTTCCCTTGCAAGTACCAGTCACTTGCAAAGTAAGTCACCATTTCATGTTGATGGCCATCAGTTGTCTGCAGGGTTCCAGGGGGTCATGTGTGGTGACATCATCCACAATTGTCTATAAAGTGCAGCTTCTTGGGGGCTTTACCCAAGATCAAGTGAATGAGGACTTGTGGGGCTGAAAATCCCAAGGATGGTTGATGTGAGCCCCTCGCTTCATAAGTCAGAGATCCCATTACGTCTGCCTAGACTCCAGAAATTATGCAGTTCATAACTAGAACTGCCCTATGACCAGCCATTCAATCCCAGTTTCCTACAGTACTTCCGACATGAAGCTTTTGCAATGTTCTATAGACAATTGAAAGCAACGACTTCCCCTCTGAGCCTTCAGGCCTATTCCATCCTTTCATAGCAGTCAATGTATTACACGTTCCTTCCTCACTTCATCAGAGGTCACAGATGAGGGCTCTCATGTTTTCATGGCCACGACCACGACACCACATCCATAAGCCACCTAATCAGCCTGCTGAAAGGGCCTGCAGTGCCACCCGCTCTGGCAGCAGCAGGCCGCCCGTGAGCAGGAGAACAGAGCCGTCCCCCTCGTCTGCTACCAGAGCTCTGGGACCGCTGTCTCCCAGACACACCAGTTGTGTTGCAACTGCCAGGCTCTCTGAAGTGCCCCAGGAATTCTGAGCAACAAAGGAGACAGTCATCTGTTCCACAGCCTGGCAATTGTGTCATTAAATAAATTGCTCCGTAACATCAAAAGAGGCATTCTGGTGACAGCCAAGTGATATCATTTGTCTTGATTCCAGACATTGGAGACATCTGTCTGGAATCCGTGCAAGTCATTTGATGTTGCAAGCTTATCTACAAAAAAAAAAAAAAAAAGCAAGACTACATCTGGACACGGATCAGAAGTAAGAACGTGTATTGACTACTTGAAGGCCACAGTTTTCTTCCTTTTTAGCAAAAATATATGGGAATTTTTCCTCTAAGTTATACTGCTGTACACACACACAAAAAACGAAACTTGGGTTGCCATCATCTGGAAAAATAATGCTTTCAGAATAGCCAAATCAATTTTCCTTAGCTTTTGGAACTTAATATTTTCAGGTTAAATGCATGGTTTATTCAGCCCCATAACCCTGCTTCTACCACGAGAAGGATTCAATTAAGCCAGTGTTCATTGAACAGCAACTCATGCATGAGCCATTAGATGCTAGGAACAACTCAGGGATGGTCTCGGGAATACGTTATGCTCGTGTGAGTCTTAAAGAATGTGCAGTCTAGGTAGTTGCTCGAGACAGAGGAAATCACACGAACAACAGTCAGGAGAGCTGGTCCTTCAACGCCTTCTAGCAAAGCCAACATTCACAGATGTCATCTAGCCTGCATCACCCGTCAGAACACTCGCATCCTCCCCTGGGATGACGCTTCCCTCCATCCCACCTAGCGACCCCCATCCATTGACTTGCACAGCCTCTGAAGTTTGACCTGACACAAGCAATGGGCCTCACCTCCTGCTTCCCCTGCAGCACTTCCCCTTATCACTTCCAAGACACGCTGTCTATGGAGAATCTGAGCTCACCGTTCTCACCACCGCTGACCACCACCAGTCCCCTCACTTGCGCATTGCAGCCTTCTCTTTGAGTCTTTGCGGAGACAAACTTGCTTCACCAGAAGCAATCCTGCACCTGTGGTCTCCCTGCTTTGTGCTCAGATGATCTCACAGTGCACTGATTCTTTTCCACCTGCAACCTAATTAATTTGTAAGATGACTGTACTTTCTACTTCCCAGTAGAGAAAACACACACTAAGGGAACAGAGACACTGACAGCTCTTGTCTGTTGCCAAATACCTGGAATGCTTGGCAAATGAATAAGAAACGCTTAAGAATCTTTTTTTTTAAGTAAATAAAATGGTGACGCCTGGGCCTGGCGCGATAGCATACTGGTTAAAATCCTTGCCTGGCACGTGATGGGATCCCACATGGGCGCCAGTTCTAATCCCAGCAGCTCCACTTCACATCCAGCTCCCTGCTTGTGGCCTGGGAAAGCAGTCGAGGACAGCCCAAAGCCTTGGGACCCTGCACCCACATGGGAGTCCTGGAAGAAGCTCCTGGCTCCTGGCTTCGGATTAGCTCAGCTCCAGCTGTTGCAGCCACTTGGGGAGTGAACCATAGGACGGAAGATCTTCCTCTCTGTCTCTCCTCCTCTGTATATCCGCCTTTCCAGTAAAAATAAATACATCTTTTTTAAAAATTAAAAAAAAAAAATGGTGAAGTCCAGTGTGATCAAAGAATAGAGAATTCTTAGCAGGGGCGATCAGGGAGCCGACAGACTCGACATTTCCTTGGGCACTTGAGCACTCAGAAAATGACATTTTGCTTATTCTCTCTGTAATGGGAAACAGTGAGGTCTTTATACTGAAAATACTCTTCATATGAAAACAATATTTTTCTCAGAAAAGTAACTTGTATCTAATCGTTAAAAATATTTATATAATTATCTCAAAAATCTAAAAATATATATTGAAATAAAAAAACATCTATTTCTACAGTTATGTTGCAATTTTTAATATTGCATTCTAGTAGTTCTTTACAACATTTGTTTATAGAGTGGACATAGGGAATGCATTCAAACTTGAACTCTAATTTGTTTCTTCTCAATAGTATAATGTAGGTTGATTCTTTTCTTACTTGAAAATTAATAATAAACTATGCAATGACTATATTACCATACCACTTTTTTTATTTACCACCTTCTATTTTTTTTTTACAAGGTTGGGGTTTTATCCATTTAAATTTTTATTGAAAATATAGATTAAATTCCCACATCTTCCTTTTTCTACTTTATGAAATTTATAATTCTATCCCTATAGAGCTGTTACTCAGATCAAGTGCTAAGTATTAACAATAACTCAGATTATCTTGAGCCTGTTCCTGGGCAATCCCCTCAAAGTTAATTTTATTCTGACTTACAACATGATCAGTTATTTTTTCCTGTTTTTTAACTTTACAGTCTTATAATCTGGACTTCCTCTGCCCAATATGATGTTTATAAGATTTTTCTGTGCTTTTATATGCAGTAATAACTTACTCATTTTAATTACCTTGAAGTATTCTTTGTGAAAATACATCATGTTTTATCTATGCCATAGTTCACAGACACCTGGATTATTTACATGTTGCAGATATTGCAAATAAGTTTCCGTGGTTACTCCATTTAAATATAGATAATGGTAGCATAGCATTAAAACTTCTCAGTGAACCGGATTGCAGAAATCCATCGAAAATGTGGATAATTTTGTTGCTGAGCATGGTTCATTTGGCTGTTTTCCAAATCAGTCATTTTCTGCGGGGAGAGTTGGACATCCACCTCTGAGTCATTGTCTGCTTATCCGGTATCTCCTACTACCATCCCCAGTTTGTGAGTTAGTGAGAAGCAGCTACTGCCTGCCAGGAGGATAATCCCCCAGAGACATCAAAGATTCAAAAGGAAGTGTGCGTTTTACCCATTTCGCAGCCCTTTCACACTGTTCTGGGTTTGGAGTGAGCTGTGATTTCCTTCTGAGTTAAATGTGCAAGTTCTAGAATCAGGAAAACTTGGGTTTTAATCTATAAAGAAGTTCCTCTCTTTTTAAGATATAAACAGTGGAAGGAGCAGGACGTGAAACAAAGCAAGCTTATTCAGCTTTGTCAAAATTTTACGAAAATATATGATAGATATTTATACTAAAACTACATAATCCTTAGGTTTAGGAAAGCTATTGGTTACTGTCTTTAGCAGATTAAATACAGTAAATATTGGAAATTATAGAAAACTGAAAGAAAGCAAAAAGCAAAATTATTGCCTATGGCAGGGAATAAAAAGGTTTAAGATATTATAAAAATTATGCATATTTTCTTCTCTTTTACATAAATCATTTGTGAGGAATGTGTTAATCTTTTTACAAGAGTGATACATAGGATTTATTTTTCAGTATAATTTGGAGACCTTTTGTTGCCCAGAAGAAAATGACAAGTTTCTGTGCCTGAAAAAAAAAAGATGAGGCATAGCAATGAAGACCACAATTCGGATATCTGTATGCCATATTGATACACCTGGCTTTGAATTCTAGCCCCTCTCAATTCTAGCTTCCTACCAATGAGCACCATGTGGGGCAACAGGCGAGGCTGCGGGAGCTGAGTCAGGGACAGGTCACCCCAGCAGCACCCTGGATGGACCTCCCAGCTCCCGACATGGACCAGGTCTGAGTCCAGCTGCTTCATCTCTTTGGCGTGAGCTAGCAGCAGATCTCTCTCTCTCTCTCCTCTTTATTTCTCTTGCTTTATCTTTCTGTCTCCCTTACCTCATTCTCTTTCTTTCTCTCTGTCTTACAACTGAATACAATTTTAAGGCATAAGGCTAGATACTGTTATCAGGATGTAAATTTATTTGTAGTGCCTATCATGGAATTACACGTCAACACGTATTATTTTTATATTCATTTCATGGGGAACACCAATGCAAAGTTTACCTTAGCTCAGGAGGGACAAATACGTTTAAGTTCATGGGCAGCAAAGGCCAAGCACATAGCTTAACTGAAATTAAAATGAATAAATAAATATATATGTTTACATATGTATGGTTTATATGTTTATATATATATGCTTAAATATATATGATTTTCTGTAATAAAATCTGACTAATACAACTCTAGTTCTTTAGATGTGTGTCTGTATCATGTTAACCTACACGTAATCTTTACTATGGCAAGAGTCGATTCTGTATGCTGTTTCAGTGTATGCAAGTGCTTTTGAATTCAAACATAATTCAATCCTTTGCATTTCTTCCAAGATTGGTCCTTATCTGTATAACTTACTGATTTCTCCTATCCAAATTCAAATCCATCCATCTTCATTTGACTCGTGATGATGGAGTTTAATCTTTTACATCTTCTCCTCTGCAGCAAATGCAGTATTAAGTTCTGTCAGTAGAGGGTACTAGGCAAAATCTTTTTTCCTGCTTCTAGGGAACTACCACTCTGTAATGAATTGTTATTCCCACTACATGACAGCAGTCAATTTGTGAGTAAAATGTATTAATCACATTCCAAAAAATGTACAATCCCTTTGGAAGTCTTGGCCCTCATCCCCGCTCAGTGATCAACTTGGACTGGATCGTGCATTGTAGACAAAATCTTTACCAGATAACATGCTAGAGGTGAGTAAGCTCCCGGGTCCCAGCTTTCTTTGTCTGCATGCCAGTGCTTGGTTCTTGCGATGCCTATCCTTTCTCCAGCACGAGCTTCTTGAGAGTTCAATTTCTCCAATGCTCTACCAGCACAGGGGCTGGGATGGCTAGACAGAGAGGCACCCAACAACATCCATGGGGGCTGGATAGTGGAGCTGGTTAGATGGAACTAAGCTTTAATACCCACTGACATGTACGAGAGCCGAATGTGATATGGGACAGACTGGACTAGTCTGCTTCACATACTGGCAAACCAGGGTAGGGGGCGGGCCTTGTGAGAATTATTGTGGGTCGCTCTGACTAGGCTGCAGCTCCCACTGGTTTATGTGAGGGCCGAGCATGTGCTGGGCAGAACCAGGCTGGACAGCAACACGCATTGGTTCCAGTGGAAGTCGGGGCTGAAAACAGAACCGATCCAGCAATTGCAACCACCAGCTGATTGGAGCAATGGACTGTGCTGGACCCTGTACTTGCTAGTACATACAAGAATCTGGTCTGAGAACTCCTCACACAAAGTTTCTTTGGGGATCTCCCCAATCAAAATGGCAGACTCAGAACCCTAACGAAGGAAAGAGAGAAGACAGAACAGGTCAACCAACCACCTCAGCTATATGTTGGCAGCGAAATACAGGGCAAACGGAGACTCTATGATGGCCTATGTCAATCAGTGGATTCTTCAAGGACCTCATTGTGCTTGGAGTGGCAAGATTAGCAGCGATTCATAACTCTTGAACTATCAAAACCACTTAAGCAAGAACCTCAGAGCATGCCCCACATCAGGGACCTGGGGTGGGTGGGAGACTGGCTGGGGCTTCTTCCTCAGTGTCCCCCTTTACCTCAGATACATAAAGAAAACAATATGGAAATAATAGTTTAGCCCTTGAACCTTTTTACCCTAATTAACTGTGTACATATTTTCAAAAATAGTATAAAAAATGATAAAAGCACAATTTCTCCAATGTTCTATTCCTGCAGAGGAAGGCTTCTCCAGCTCCTAGATCCTGCAGCATCTGAGTGCCTGTGACCCAGGAGCTTCCTCCAACACTGACACTAGTAACTGCAGCAAGCCTTAAGGTGCGACACTTGTCAGTCACTTGCTCTGTCAATATCCCAGAAGCCACATTTCTAATAAATCGAGGTGCTTCAGTGACTTTTCCATGATACTGCCTTCTCCAAAGATACCTGGGGGACCCAGCGTGATAGCATAGTGGTTAAGGTCCTCACCTTGCATGCCTGGGATCCCACATGGGCACCAATTCTAATCACGGCAGCCCCGCTTCCCATCCAGTTCCCTGCTTGTGGCCTGGGAAAGCAGTCGAGGATGGCACAAAGCCTTGGGACCCTGCACCCGCATGGGTGACCTGGAAGAAGCTCCTGGCTCCTCGCTTCAGATTGGCTCAGCTCCAGCTGTTTCAGCCGCTTGGGAAGTGAACCATCGGACAGAAGATCTTCTCTGTCTCTCCTCCTCTCTGTATATCTGCCTTTCTAGTAAAAATAAATGAATCTTAAAAAAAAAAAAGCCTGGATGTGAGTCCAGGGTGGGGCTGGAGGGTTCTCCAGGGACACTTCATTTATCCTTTCATAGCAGTTTCATCTTATATATGATTTTGCTGCTGCATTCTATAGAATTCCTTTGGTTTCTTGGTAACCCATAACCTTAATTATTGATTCATGATACAACTAATATTTCTTTTTTTAAAAAAAATCATTTTCAATTTATTTGAAACATAGACTGACAGAAACACAGAGAGATCTCCCACCCTCTAGTTCATTCTTCAAACACCCTGAACAGCCAGAACAAGGCCAGGCAAAAGCCAGGAATCAAAGACGACATCTGAGTCTCCCATGCAGATGGCAGGCACTCCACGGCTTCAGCTGTCATGCCACGCCCTCACAGGTGTGCACTACCTGTAAGCTGGGTAGGAGACAGTCCCAGGTCTTGAACTGGGCATTTCAACAGGAGTCATGGGCACCATAAGTGGCATATCAACCACAAACCCAAATGTCTAACTCTATGACAGTGAATTATTCTTATACCAAATATTCCTTTTTTTAAGATTATCACACTTTTATTAGAATGGAAGAACTACAACAGAAAGAGAACAAGAGAGAAAAAAATTCTTCTGTCCACTGATGTTTAATCCCTAAATGGTCAAAAGCTGCAGAGTTAGGCAGATCTGCAACCAGGAGCCAGGAGCTTCTTCTGGGCTTTGCACAGGAGACCCCAGCACTTAGGTCATCGTCCACTGCCCTTCCAGGACATTAATAGGGAGCTGCATCAGAAGTAAAGCTATGGAGACTCACACTGGCACCCATACGTGATGCCAACACCTGATATGCTATAGAACTGGCCCTTCAACATTGCCATTTTAAATTATTGTGTGGCAGGGAGAACAACACGGGGCATAAGGTGAGTGTACACTAAAATAGATTAATAAAGATTAGCAGAAGAGAAGCAGAAATGGAAAGATCCTGGGAAACTAGAGAATAAAAACCATGTGATCATCTCAATACATGCAGAGAAGTTTCTAATGAAACCCTACACCACTTCATTCTGAAAATCCTAAGCCTGACAGATATGGAAGGAACATTACACAGCATAATCAAAGCAATACACAGAAACCCAATGCCAACATCACACTGGAAAGGGAAAGACTGGAATCTTTCCCACTACAATCTAGAACTAGAGAAGGATGTCCACTTTCACTACTACTATTCAAAATAGTATTGGCAGTCCTCTTAGAGCTATTAGGCAAGAAAAAGAAATTAAATGAGTTCATATTGGAAAATTATGCCTGTTCACAGATATGATTTTTTACATAGAACCCAAAGACTCAATCAAGGGATTAATGGCACTCATATGAGAGTTTGGTAGGGGTACAGGGAACATAAATCAATGAACATAAATCAATGGCACTAATATAAACAGTCCTCAGGAATGCATATCCAATGCATGTCTCTGGATTGCAATTTGCTATCTATTTCAACGCTCCATTATACCCAAAGCTATTCTTTCATCAAACATACTCTCAATATTGAAGCTTTTTTTTTTTCATCTCTACTTCTGGAAATCCCATCACATGTTTTGTGATTTCCTTATGAAGATATGTATTAAGTTTACTTTACAATCATATTCCAGCATGCATTTCTTCACTTTCTCGGTGAGCTGGCAGTCTTTTAGAGACTGTGTTCTGATTTACTGTCAAAACATCAAGGGCCAGGCACAATGGCCTAGTGGATAAAGTCCTTGCCTTGAACGCGCCAGGATCCCATATGGGCGCCGGTTCTAATCCCGGCAGCACCGCTTCCCATCCAGCTCTCTGCTTGTGACCTGGGAGAGCAGTCGAGGACGGCCAAAAGCCTTGGGACCCTGCACCCATGTGGGAGACCCAGAAGAGCTCCCTGCTCCTGGCTTCAGATCGGAGCGGCATCGGCCGTTGTGGTCACTTGGGGTGTGAGTCAATGGATGGAAGATCTTCCTCTCTGTCTCTCTTCCTCCTCCTCCTTCTCTCTCTCTCTCTCTCATATATATATATATATATAAAACCTTTCAATAAAAATAAATAAATCTTCAAAAAAAAAAACACCTTTAAAACAATGGTTTCCACCTTTACAGGGTCCAATGAAATATTTAGATATTTTCCCAAATTCATGTAGTAGGTGTAGAGAATTATCAGGAACAAAATTCTCACATTTTGACTTTCCTACAAACAGTTTGTGGTCATGCCACTTTAAGTTACAGGGTTTATGGGGAGAGCTGAGAGAATAGAAAAACATTAGAACTGCTAGTCTGATAGCAAGATATGTATTATGCTTAGCAACAGGAAAATATTTTAAAACTGGTTGTAGCCAAACCAGGTAAAAGGGAAAGCACTCTGATTCCTTCAGAGATTAAAGATGTTTCACTGCGATTGTTTTATTTCAGGGAAGAGTTACAATTTAGAGAGAAAAGCATTGAAAGCCATGGAATGCTAATGGCCTATGATGACCATTCTGACATTTTTATGAGGCTCTACTGTTTGAACACAGTTCTCTTACCTAAAAACTCCTGGCATTTAATTTCCTAATATCACACTCAAGTCGATTTCTACCTTGATTAATCAGTTTGTATTGTGGCTTTTCCTTTAAAGGAATATATAGTAACTGTAATAGAGACTGTCATATCCAGATGTGAGGGTACAATGCACTATGCATCTCTACTTCCAGAGTAAAGATGGACTCCCAATGAAACTGTTTACTATAACTTGACAATGGGATGCTGAACTCTGCCATTGTCCATGTCCGCAATGACAGACATATGACTGTGTATGAAGAACTATACTATCGTAATGATATAGTGGAACCCATTGAGGGGGATGGAATTGGGAAGGAAATAAGGGAAATCCCAGGACCTATAGAGCTGCATCATAAAATGCTAATAATAACAACAACAAGAAGAAGAGCAAGAAGAAGAAGAAGCAAAAAATTTTTTAAAAGTTGGCACCGTCCTCTCACATGATCTCTACTCAATCACTCTAAAGTCTGTATGAAAACAGCACAGTAACGTTCTATCACTCTTTAACATTCTGCAATAACATATTTTGCTATAAGTATTTTAGAACATTATAAATAACGGAATAAGAGGTAGCATTGTGGCATAGTAGTTAAAAGCACCCAGCTCCAATGTCAGCTTCCTATATGTGGGCCAGCTTGTATCCTAGCTGCTCTACTTCCAATCCAGCTCCCTGGAAATAGCCTGGGCAAGCATGAGAAAACGGCCTAGCACCTGCAACCCAGGTGGGAGACAGGGATGAGTCCCTGGATTCTGGACTAAGCCTGGCAAGAGCCTGCCTTCTGAGAAGTGGATCAGTAGATGGAAGAATACTCTCTCTCACTCTCTCCCATCTCTGCCTGTCTCTCTCCCTCTCTTTCCATAACTCTTTTAAATAAATAAATCTGTAAAAAAAATGAATAATATTCCAATAAGCTGTTCTAATGTACTTAGCTTTTACCCTATTCTTGCTCACTTAAATTTAGGACTCATTATCACAAATAATTTAGAGACCCTCTTTTAAAAATTAATGGATGACTGCAAATGCACTCAGAACAAGCACAGGCCTCCATGGCACTCTTAACAAAGTTGAAATGAGATTTGCTACATAGGCATTAGAAACCACAAAGATGCAAACACATCACACCACTCCTCGTGAGATGCTCAAGCTAGACATCAAGAGTCATCAACAAGCCATCAAGTGATTAGTTTTTTGGGACCATAATATATTATCAGTCCAGCCTGATTTACATTATCTAAACTCTGAGACGGAACATGAGACAGCAATGACTTCTAGTACAGGGAGACAAACAATAAGCATGGTCTGATACATCACTTCTCATTATTTCTGACTTTTTAAAAAACTCATGTCAAAAATAGAGTAAAACTTTTGTGTCTTACATAGAATATCAAAAATTTGAAATTTAGGGCCCGGCGTGGTGGCGCAAGTGGTTAAGGTCCTCACCTTGCATACCCGGGATCCCATATGGGCGCCGGTTCTAATCCGGCAGCCCCGCTTCCCTTCCAGCTCCCTGCCTGTGGCCTGGGAAAGCAGTCGAGGACAGCCCAAAGCTTTGGGACCCTGCACCCACGTGGGAGACCCGGAAGAGGCTCCTGGCTTCGGATCGGCATAGTATCGGCCCGTTGCGCTCACTTGGGGAGTGAATCATCGGATGGAAGATCTTCCTCTCTGTCTCTCCTCCTCTCTGTATATCTGTCTTTCCAATAAAAACATAATAAAAATAAATCTTTAAAAAAAAAAATTTGAAATTTAATTTTATTCTAAAGCTAGAAATGTGTTTTTATCATGCCTATATTTATATATGTTCATCTATCAGAGAAAAAGTAATTTTGGTTTCCCAGAGCTGCACAAAATGGTAAATGGAAAAATCAGTTGGTTGTTTCCCTGAGGAAACCTGGAATTAGGAGGTGAAGTTTGTTGAAACTCAGAGACATGTAACCGGACAGATGCTGTATAATCACAATTCAATCATTTTGAAAAAATAACATTTTGAGAAGATAAATATTTATTGATACACAGTGATAAAAACCAACATACAAAATAATAGCTTTTATATATCAAAAATGAACATGACAAAAATAAAAAGAAATCCCATTCACAAAAGCCACAAAAAATCAAATATTTAGGAATGAATTTAACCAAACAGATCTACTCAAGAAAGAAGTCATTAAGGGCACAAAGAATTGATGGCATGAAAGTTTAGCCTCAGTGACTTTTGAGACTGTTAAATGGCAAGGCCAAATCTTTGGCATTTTCTACACACATTTCAAAGGAATCGCCTAGCACTTGGGCCACAGGAGCTGGTTGATACAAGGAGGTTCCGTTCCTGCTGATGCTGAATGCTCCGTGAAAAATGAAAGGATTTGGGCAAATACTCTTCAGGAGCAAAAATCACAAAACAGTGACTCTTACTTCATTGCTTGCTGCCTCTGTGGCTTCATTCCCCTAGGCACCAGACATGTCTAAAATGTGTTTGTTTTCAAAAAGAAAAAGCACCATTATGTGTAAACAATCTGTCTGGGCCCACAATGCACAGGGATTCAAGTACTGAGATAGATTAATAATAAAACCAGGTTTAGATGGCTGCATAGCTTTCAAAAGGAAAAACTGAATGTTTTCAAGATGTGCAGATACTTGTATTCACCCAAGCTGGTTCAAACACCACAATTTGAACCACACATCTTTTTTAGAAGGAAGTTTAATAATCCCAAGATATTTTTTTTAATATGTGAGAAGAAAGAGAGAACTGATTCAACATCATTCAACAACTTTTACTCTGTGTGTGTGTGTGTGTGTTGCGAGCTGAGTTAGATATTTAAGATATAAACATGTACCAAACCAAATCAGATGATCAAATCCTAAGGGTAAACAGACATAATTGCAAATGTAAATACAGACGGAAGACATGTGTGTGGGTAAGAGGAAACATATCCAACTCTTTCTTGTGTTAGGAGGAGAATTAAGGGCCATTTTTCCCACTGTTAGGGACCAACTGAAAGCAAGCATCGAACCCTTGATGGCCCAGGTAAAGAAAAGTGAGCATGAAACACAACCTACACCCTCCTGCTTGCTGAACTCCTCTCTTTCTTAAAGACTTGGCTCTACCAGCCATGCGGATCACACTCGTTTCATTCACCTCATGTTTGAAGTGGGAAACAAGGAAGGAGTTCTTTCTAAATCCAGAAGCCTGCTGGAATTTTCTTTCCGAGTCTTGCCCAAAGCCTAGGAACCAAGCCAGAGGAACGATGAGAAAGCTCAGAATGTCCTCTGATGTCAGAGAATGCTCCAGAGCCCAGCATTTCATCCTTTCTTTTGAAGTTGTCTTAAATGTCTATTCACATTCTTGAGAGGTAGATACACACACAGGTGGCAGTGGAGAGATACAGAAAGGGAGAAGAGAACACCCATCCTCTGGCTCATTTGCACTTTGGAGACAAGAACTTTATCACCTGAGCCTTCACCGAAGTGCTCCATGATGTACAGTGGCAGAATACAGGCCAAAAATTGAACCCACACACTCCAGTCTAGATGGGCGAAGCACCCACCTTCAATTTCATCTCGTAACATACAAAGTAAATTTTATATGCAAAAAAGAGACCCCCCCCCCAAAAAAGCACTGTCTTGGGTCCTATTTCAGGTTTTGTAGAAGATAATTACTTACACCAAAGCGAAAACTCCAGTTCATCAGAGAAGATGATCCATGTTTTCTTCAAGCTCCTACGAGAATCTATCTTGTGCTCTTGACTTTCAGTTGTGCAAATAATCGTAGGGACCATAACCCAGACTGATCTAAGGCCTTCGTGAGCTTTACTTTAATTTCATATGTACAATTTTTTTTTTTTTTTGCTTAGGCTAACAATGCAGTGCATTCAATATTTTGAGTAATGGTTGATTCTGAAAATGCAGCCTGCTGGAAGGAAAACCAGTTTTGTTATAAAGATGTGTAGATGTTGGAGCCAGGACTGAAACTCTGCCGTTTACTGTTACACTAGCCCTCGTCTTCTCCGCGTGTTCAACAAAAGTCCTCATTCTCATGACCTCTTTTTCCCAGTGACAAGTGCTGCGTGGTAATCACAAAAGCTCTAGTTAAGTAGAACCATGTTCAGGAGGAGAACACGTTCTCTTTTCTGTCTGCCACTATATTCTGCCAACAGCCTTTTCTACTTCCCATCCCTGGAACATGAGTTCTTCAGCCAAGTTGATTGAGATAACAAGCTACAGCAGAATCCCCAATGTATTCATGACAGATCCTTATAGAACATGCATTTTTTTCTCTCTCTCTCTCTATATATATATATTGGTTGTTGTTGTTTTGGAGCAAGTGGTAAACAGCAAAATATTTTAAACCTATAAAAAATAGCTGCAGATAGAGCAGCCTCAGCCGTCAAAGCAGCATCTGCTGAAGTGTGCAGAGAGGAATGTCTGCAAGCAGCTGATAGAATTATTAACTGGAAGGAGCAGCTTTCAGGACTGAAACAGTCTCAGTGAATCTGCTCGATACCAAATGCCATTCAGATCAACAGCATGGCCTGGATGCCCACTTAAAACTCAACGTAGACAAGAAAAGGGATTATAAAACTCAGGTTTCCAGGTTTGGATGATCCTCAAGGCATGCACTCTGCTAACAGCAGGGCTATGAGGGTCTCCTCATCTCCTCCCACATCCCTGCACTCAGCCCTGCAGGCTTCCCCTTGCCCTGTGCCTACAGCAAGAACATAAGTTCACAAGTACTGCATTCTTCCAACTAGGTTCTGAGCTTTTAGAGTTCAGGGACTGCGAATTTCAAGTCAGTATCCTTTTTTTCTAGCATCAATAACTGGTGCAACACTCAGTGAGTGACTGAGGAATCTAATGATAAAAGTCAGAGGGAACTAAGTGTTTTTTCCCCTTGCCCGAGTATTTGAAGACTACCATTTTTTCTCATCCTTGAAAAGCAGCCACCTTGCATTTCAACAGTGTTTTGTGCTTGGAAGTTGCTTTCCCTCTGTTATTGAACTCACTTCTGTGGAGAGCACTCTGAGTTCGCAGGGTCAGGGTTACCAGCTCAGAGCGATTAAATGACTTTTCAGAGGTCACTTCAACAGAGTTGGAGCATGAAGCATTTTTAATTCCTGTGTGTCTTCCAGCACACACAGTTGTTACTAACCTTTTCCATCAAAATACCAACCTTTATGTAAGACTTGCAGTATTTCAGCATTTGTGCTAAGTGGCATGGTAGGATGGAGTTGAAAAATGAATCAGCTCTAGACCTGGCATGATGTCCCAAAATCTAATTCCTCGATTTGCAAGTGCTGGGGTCTCACATGGGTGTCAGTTCGTGTCCCAGATGCTCCGCTTCCCATCAAGCTCCTTGCTCATGGCCTGGGAAAGCAGCAGAGGAAGGTTCAGAGTCTTGGGACCCTGCATCCATGTGGGACAGCCCAAGTGGGCTCCAGGGTCCTGGCCTTGGATCAGCTCAGCTCCAGCCATTGTGGCCATTTAGGGAGTGAATCGATGGATGGAAGATCTTTATCTCTCCTCTCTATATATCTTATCTGCCTTTCCAATAAAAACAAATCAATGTTAATTTTTTTAAAAAACGAATCAACTCTGATTCCCACTTAAAGAATTTCATGTTTCCTCAGTATTTTAAAATAGATGTCAGAAAGAATACAGTTTCCTATAGGCAGAAGCTGTCATGGGAAAATGTGATAAAATAAGCAAGGAAATGTTTTATAGATTAATAGTGTAAATAATTTGTTTTATTTTAAATACCAAGCAACACGAGCTACATAGGTAGAGCATACTTGAAGTGTAGAGGGTATGGCCTGCCTACATCCATTCAGCTCAACACCTCAGACTTGAGATCAAAAGGAGAGAATGTGGGCCCAGCATGATAGCATAGTGGTTAACATCCAAACCTTGGATGCCCAGGATCCCATAAGGGCGCCAGTTCTAATCCCGGCAGCCCTGCTTTCCCATCCAGCTCCCTGCTTGTGGCTTGGGAAAGCAGTTGAGGACGGCCCAAAGTTTTGGAACCCCGCACCTGCATGGGTGACCTGGAAGAAGCTCCTGGATCCTGGCTTCGGATTAGCTCAGCTCCAGCTGTTGCAGCTGCTTGGGGACTGGATAATGGGATGGAAGATTTTCCTCTCTGTCTCTCCTCCTCTCTGTATATCTGACTTTGTAATAAAAATAAATTAAATCTTCAAAGAAAAAAAAAAAAGGAGAGAATGCTTAAAGGGAGTTTTCCAGGAGTTCAATCTACCGATGAGAGTGACAACTGGAGACATTGGCTCTGTAACACCAAAACTCCTCAGCTCCAGGGAGCTTGTAAACCTCCCTTCAATCTCCCAAGGAAAAGAAAAGCAAAAGGCTCCCTGAGGCATGCAGAGTGCTTGAAATTGTATTTTCTTTCTAAAGGGAATAACAACCAGCAGTCTACCAAATTCTAACTTGTATTTTTATTCTCTTACTTTTCATTTCCTAATGAAATTTTATGTTTTCATCCCTAAGCTATACAACTAAGCGATACCAACGTTCATACTGAGCCTAAAAGAAGTACATTCCCGTAGCAGGAGAGGCATGTTTTAGGAAATACATTCTTTAACATTTATTGAATATAAGGGACTGAAGCAAATAAAATCATGCATTCCCTTTGAAATTGAAAAGTTACGTTGTAAAAATCACTAGCAACCCATGAAAGGCTAAACATAAAACACCCCAGACTTTCGATTTAGGAAATCTACAGGAGAAATACGAGAAATGCTTCACGTACAAAGTGGAGCATGATTATCCACATTGATTATACATATACTTGACGCAGTTTAAATGAGGAAAGTACGTTGCAGAATGTACGTAACTGTAAGGGCATATGAAAAACTTGCAGGGCCCAGGGAGAGTTTGTGAAAACACACGGTCAGCCTAGGCTGCTGTGTGCTTAAAAATTGCAGCTATAGTAAAATGCTGGCATGCAGAATGAAGTAACCTCAAAAGGACGACAATGAATCCAATACAGTACTGCAGGTCACTGATTCTGGCTGAAGGTGGTGCTTGTCCCTTGAAATGATCAAGTTTCCATAATGAAAAAGCAAATCTGTTTTCTTTCCCTGAAAAGACTGGTAATTGCTTAACCTTTGGAGAAATGAAGTCATGTGCTTTCCGGAGTCATTCTGGAAAGTCAGCATTATAGATTCTAGTGGTTGCACTTAACAGGTTCTGATAAACCTCACACAACCTCCCGAGCCAATGCAGTGCATACTCTGCTCCTGGAAGCATTCAGCCTTCTGGGGAACCACTTGGAGCGGAAGATGGAATGGCCAGAAGAACCTGAGGTTGGGACAGCAGTGGAAGCAGTGAGTGCAGCATCTCTGAGAGACTGGCCTGGCAGATCGCCCAGGAGTCCGTGGGCAAAGGCCCCCACTCCCCACTCTCCTCATTTGAGATCGCAGGAGTTACAACCAAGAGAACACAGGCAATTTCTATCAGAGCGCAATGACTTCCGTGGGTGACATTACCATTTGTTGCCCTTGGCATCTAAATCAGACAGAGTCCCAATCGATTGAGAAACGTTATTGGAGAAATTTAGAACTGTGCAACTTCCTCTCGAGGGAGACACAAGCTAATTAGGACAATAATAAAAGTTCTCACAGGTCTTCCCTCTACTGTTCAGGATAGCAGCAGCGAGAGATTCTAAAACACTTTTTCCAGATCCCAAGTTCTTAAGAACACCACACCAAGAAACAATGCAGGTAAGAATCTGAAAATTCACACACACACACACACACACACACACACACACACACACACACACACACACACGGGAGATGAGTCAGTTGTCTGACAATATTGAGAAAACAGGGCTTCCCCTCTAATGGGTTCAGTGGCATTTTTTTTTAATGTTATGTTTAGGGCTAATTTTAGAGTCAAAGATAAACTATAAAACACCTTTGCGGGGATTTGCAGGCTGAACTCAGCTTCCCCCTGATCATTCACGCAAGTGTGGCAAAGTCTCTAAACCAGAACATTCAAACCGCGACCCTTCTGACTAGACAAAATGTACCACACTTCCCGGTCACACACTTCTCCAATTCCAGAGCCATGGGCCGTACCTCAAGTTGCATTTGTTTTTTTTACTTTCTCCTTCGCCTTTACAGTCGTCACTAGCCGGGTATATATTGTAGGCATTTGGCCGAGGGACAGGCACCACTTGGGATGCCAGCATCATGTTCCTGTCCTCGGAATCTGCCACACTTTTGACCAGGCTGCTTCAGTTCGGAGTATTGTGCAGAAAAGCAAATGCGCAGAGCATGCCTGAGGTTAGAACCTCTAGCAAGGTTAGCTTGCAAGGTTGGCCCCTGGTTGACCTCTGGTAACCTGGCTTTGGAGATGTTCCTCTCATGCCATTACTGACACCAGGGGCCGTTTTTCCAAGCAGCGTGGCCTATGCAGAGAGCCTGCGTTCCTTGTAAGGGTCTTGTACTTTCCTAGTGGACAGGGAGCATGGCCACCTACCCAGTAAAATCCTCAGGGGCCCAGTTGCTGAAAGGGAGTCCTAAGCAAAAACATTGCACATATGTTCATATGCTGCTGCCTTGTTTTTCCTCCTTGGGGGGGGGGGAAACATACTTGCTGACCTCCCCAGAGAAGGGAGGACATGAGACGCCTACAGAGGGATTCCCATGGTCTCCACCTGTTTACCATGACAGACACTACTATGAATCTTTTCCCTGCCACAAACCACGTGATAACCACAGCCAACGGCAGGCTCTTCCCAGCAATGCCCAGAGTTGGCTAAGCTGTCTTGCAGATTCTCCTACCAGCACTTAAACATACCAAAGCACACACAGAGACAAAAATTAAGCACGTAATAAATCTACACCATGAAGCTTCAAACAGTTCGTAGTGAAATGCAATGAAAACACAACATTTATTTTAAGTCAGATTTTTTTTTTTGAAAACTGTGCATTCTTTTTTAAGAAGGTTTTTCTAGGAACTTTAAGAAGGCCGCGCATATGTGCAGTGACAAGTACCAGTGTTCAGGGGGCGCTGGGCTTCTCCTAAGAGGTCAAAGGCAGTTGCCTCCCACTCTGCAAAGATCCAGACTGCAGGAGGGAACAGAGAACTTGAGGGGCGCTCCTCGTCAGCAAGGAATGCATTTCATCCTCTCACCTCAATTCTGTCCCCAACTGCAATAGAATAACAAGCACACCCACTGTGCTGTGCGACTTTCACATTTTCCTCAACTGTCTTGCTTAATCTCCACAAAACTCCTGTGAGGAAGGAAGGATATCCACTCCTGCAGTGGTGGATAGAAATGAAGAAACAGAAGCCCAGGGTGAGGAAGTCCTTGTGTTTGGTGGCACTCCTGGCTTTGCCACATGCCTGGAGTGTGGAGAGGCTGACCTCAGATCCTGTCCTCCGCTTCCTGGCCCCTTGAGTCCTTCCTTCCCTCACTCGGGCTTTGCCAACAGCACTGGAACAGCAAAGATGCACTAGCCCCTGGTGAACACAGAAAAAGGGAAGCTGCAGCACGAATCTACAGCCAGATAGTCCTCGTTTTTTTTTTAAGCCATTAATTAGAAGTGTGCATGCATAATAGATAGTAGCTGTTCCTATTTATAATTCTTGACTTTCAGTCTTCACAGACTGAAATACGGAAGGCAAATCTATACAGACCCATTCCAAAAAAGCTTTAGAATTTTTCTAGTTAGCCAAATTTCAGTTTTGGAATCTTATTTGCCCTTATCTTATACATCTGAAATATGTATCTCTGCCACGCTGGCTTGAATTTTGTTCCGACGTCTAGCACTGGTCACCAAGTAGCACAAATGAATATCACTGTCCAACTCCAACAGTAAGAAAGTTCCAGAATAAAGATATCAGAATATGGTAAGAAGGCATTTAAATGGATAGAGAAGCACTAACCAATATGAAGTAGAAAAGGTACATTCCAGGAAATAGGAGAGGACAGAACAACAGGATAGACACAGGAAGCAGCAGAAACAATGGTGTGGTGATACAGTGACTGATACCCCAGGGGGATTCAAGCAAGCCATGATCTAAACTCCACCAGCAGCTGGAACTCCACCAGCAACTAGCTGGGAAGGGATGTTACCCAGGAGCTCAGGTGGTGAACCCGAAGAACTGCCCGTCCTGCTGGTCTGTTTGATTTGACCAGGAGCAGAGACAGAGCAGCAGATCCCAGACAGGCAGTGGATTTCACAGCCCAGTTCATTCCCCTAGAACTGAATAGGGGGCCATTTTGTTTAAGGAGGAAAAGGCAAGGGAAAGGACTGTACATGCATGAAGCTGGGAGTGAACTCATTTCTAACTCAGCAATGTGCAACAGCATGGCATCCTATAGGTTCCACCCAAGACATGTCCAGGTAGCCTGCAGACCTGATGGCCAGCAGGTCAAGAACTCCGGTAGTGACCAGTCAGGTGCCATTTTGTACAGTGTGGGAAAAGTTTTAGGACTTCAGGGACGCACGTGCTGAGCTTGTGAGAACTCACTGAGTTCAGTGTATTACAGTGGTCCCACAGGAAAATAATACCAAATATGGCATTGTACAGCCCAAAAGAGGTCCGTGTGGCCCTCAGATCTAACAGCCAACAGGTTCCTGCAAGATCAGCACTACCAGCAATGTAGTTATATAGGACACCTGGTGTCTCTCTAATCCTGGGACCTGCTCCAACTGAAAGTGGGAGAAAGGTTGCACAGACAACCGTGCAGCCTCAGCATAGTATCGTAAGAGGTAGAGAGGTGAGCCAGGAGCTGGGGCTATGGAGACCATGGTAGAAATCTAACATAAGAACCCAGACCTGAAACTCGCTGGACAGAGTGGCACAATTGGCTACAAAGAGCCGTATACCAACTGAAATAAGCAAAATTGAACTGTAGACCTGTGGGTGACAGAGCTTAGAGACCTGCCCCAAGGAGAAGATTGTGCTAACCAGACATACAATGACCAAGAGCAAAAGAAGAGATAAAGGTACAATTAATATTACTGAAGAATCACTGCAAAGGAGCAAAAGCCTTTGCCAAGCTCACAGTTAACTGAGGAATACATCAAGAAAATGGGAGACACAGAATTCAAAACACTTGTTATAAAGCTTCTCATCAACAACAAGGAGCACATAATACAGGAGTTCAAGAAATTTAAGGAATATGTCACAGTGGAAATGAATCAAATAGAAGCTGATATATCAGAAATGAAGAATACAGTGGTGCAAATTAAAAGCACACTGGAGAATCTCCAAGATAGAGTGAGGAGGCAGAAGAAAGAATCTCAAAATTAGAAGATATTTCCTGTCACTAGGAGGAAACAAACAAAAGCTGGAATCAGAGCTGGGTCAAGCTAAAAAAAACGTATTCAAGAATTGAAAGACACTATTAAAGGGCCAAATATAAGAGTTATGGGAGTCCCAGAAGGTGCAGAACGAGATACTGGGATTAAAGGTGTATTCAATAAAATAATAAGGGAAACCGTCCCTAATCTGGAGAAAGAATTGGGAAACAACATCCAGGAGGAGCAGAAGTTCCAACAGGGTTGACCAGAAGTGATCTTCACCAAGACACATGGTAATCAAGCTTTCTTCAGTCGAACATAAGGAAAATATCCTTAAATGTGCATGTGAAAAAAAAAATCAATTGACATATAATGGAATGCCAATTAAACTCACAGGAGACCTCTGACAGGAAACTCTACAAGCCAGAAAAGAATGGGAGACATATTCCAGATTCTGAAAGAAAAAATTGCCGGCCCAGGATAATGTGCCCAGCAAGGCTTTCCTTTGTCTTTGAAAATGAAATAAAATGCTTCCACAGTAAAGAAAAGTTAAAAGAATATGCCTCTTCCAAACCTGCCCTACAAATGATACTTAAAGAAGTTCTCTTGACAGAGAAGAGGAATAGCACCCACCAAAACCAAAGGCAAATGTGAAGAGCATCCCAGAAAAATGACAACAGAAGACTAAACCAATGAACAGTCCATTGCTAAAGTGACAGGACCAAATTACCACACATTCATTTCTGCCCTGAATGTAAAATGGCTTAAGCTCATCAATCAAACATCATAGATTAGTAGACTGGAGTAAAAAAACAAAACCCATCAATTTGTTGCCTACAGGAGACACATTTTACCAACAAAATCAGTGGAAACTATATCTCATGGATTTTGATCTTTTTTGTTTTTGTTAGTTTCATCCCTTCAAAGCACTTTCTTCCTCCTTAAACTCTTCACTGACTCATAGATCATACAGTAGCATCATTTTTTTCAAGAAGGTTCTGGATTTGGTTTTCATTTTTTCAGCGACACATTAGTCATTCAGTAGCATGTTAATTAACTTCATGGCATTGTAAATTTCTAGTTTTCTTCTTGCTGTTGATTTTCTTTTGTGGCTTTTCATTTAAGTGGCTGTGTAGCAGCTGTGTAATGGAGACTATCATACGTGAGGATACAATGCAGTATGCGTTTTTACTTCCAGAGAAAGATCGATTACCAATGAAACTGTTTACTATATGACAATAGGATGATGGATTCCCTGCCATTGTCCATGACCACAATAATGGACATATGGCTATGTATAAAGAACTATACTTTAGTAATGATACAGGAAAGTTTGGGTGGGGGGAACTTGGAAGGGGATACAGAAAATCCCAGGGGGCCTATGGAACTGTATCATAAATGATAATAATAATAATAACAATAAATAAAAGATTTTTTAAAAAAGAAAAAAAGTTCCAAAAGGCTGATTTCCTGACCATGCAGTGCACAAACATGGCCACAAGAGGGAAGCAGAGTTCTACATTAGCTACCTGCTATATGGTTGGGCAGTATTCTGAGAGCGCTGAAGGGTTACATTGTAATTACCTTAATTAAGCAGAAAGCATTCACAGGATAGCTGACTCTGACAGCTACAAGCACACAGGTGTATTGCTTTTTAAATGTAAAACAGAACGAAAAGATCATAAATTCACCTGAATACAAGCCTCAGGCTTGTAGAACTTTATGCTTAGCACCCAAGTGCTGGGAAATGTTGGAGCCCAACCCTAAAAACTAGGCCAAAATCCTTAACTGGGCGCACAGCAAAGCTTTCCCGGCAAACACCTCTGGCCTGGGCACCTGAAGAGGACTCAAGGTAAGCCGTGTGCCCCAGCCCTCTCCAATGGTCATTGGGCACCTCACAGGGGAGAATGCATGCTGGAGGGAGGACAAATCTAACACAGAGATTCAAACAGCCCGCTACAGTAGCGTATAAACATGTGGGGTGTGGTGACAGAAGAGGCCACGGTTTCTTGTCTAATGTGTTCAGTGACATTTTCCTTTTATGTTTTATTTAGGTCTAATTCTAAGGTTACAGAAAAGTTATAAATTGAGTATGAAGGGTTCCTGTACATGCTGAATCCAGCTCCCCCTAGCAATATCCACTCACACAAGCACAGCAACGTTTCTTAAAAAAAAAAAGCAAATTCACATTTGTAATCAACTAACCAGACTACGGATCTCATTCAGAACTTAGCACATTTCTCATTTATGGCATTTTCCTATTCCCGAGTCATACCCGGCGCCTTGAATCGCGTTTTCATTTCATCACTCCTTCTCCTCTTCCCCATCTACAGCAGGTTTTCTACCATTCCTTTTCTTTCACTATGTTGAATATTCATTTATCCAAATCTAGGGGCAGGCATTTGACCCTCCCTATCTCTGTCTGGGTTTGTCTCCAGCTGCTGTGGGAACGCACACCCTGAGGAGCAGCAGGCAATGACTTGGGACTTGGGTTTGTTACCCAAGCAACCGATTGCCTTCCGAGCTCCTGGCTCAGACAGGGACATTGGCCTGGATTTTGTAGGCATTGGAAGAGTCAATCAGAAGATGGAAGATTGGTCTCCCTTATGTCCCCATCTCTTTTAAGCGTGCAAAGAAATTTTTTGAAAATAATAATAATAATAAAATCACATTGTGCCATCGTTCCCTGTTCTTCTGGTTCAAACAGTTCCAGGTGTTGACATCAAGGGTCTCTCCAGGCAAAGCTGCCTGCTCCTGCCCAAGTCTGCATGTGTTTTGAGTGAGCCACTGGTGTCCTGGCTCCTCCTTGGCCGGACCTATGATCTGGCTGCAAGGTGTGTTCTCTGCACCTTGAGTGGCTTCGAGCCTCTCAAAGCATCTCCACACACACGTCTGTCCTGTATGCTTGCCCATCTACTAAACCATATGGTGTCATGTTGAATCTTGTTATCTTTTATAAAGATGCATTTATTTATTTTAGAGTCAGAGTTACAGAGAGAAAGAGAGAGCAATCTGTCAGTTCACTTCCCCGGTGACCACAGTCGCCAAGCACGAGCCTGACTGAAGCCAGGTACCATGAGCATCACCTGGACCCAAGGATTTATGCTACGCTGGCAGCGGCTGTATCTGCTGCACAATATCACTTACTTCTTCTAAATACACTCAGCAAAGACAAAGGTGCACGTGCTTAGCCAAGCCAATGGAACTGCATGAAAAGGAAACTGGGCTCGCTTATAGCTACTGTCATCCAAAGCTCCAGAAGCTACAGGGCAAGATATACATATATACATAAAATTCAGCACTGGAGACATTTTAATTCCACGTGATCTGTGTGAATTTTATAGCATATTCCAGAACTGTTAAAATGTTAAGTATTATTAAATCACACCTATAAAAGCACTTGCTGTTTAATACATTGCTTTATTGTTGGAGTTTAACCGCTGCGAACATCCATCACTCCTCAGAGCGCTCCTACTCCCCTTCTTGGTGCTAACAAGTCAACTTCCCTGCACAGAGGAACCACGTCTCTTAATCTTTGTGTTCACTTCTATGCCAGTCACCCGGGCCTCTTCAGCAGCAGTGACTCTTGGTGCCTCTGCTCCAGCTGACTTTTCTGGCTGCACTTTTCTGCTTCATATTTACAAGTCCCCTGCCTGGCTGCATCTGAGCCACCCCTCTCCATCACTGGTTCCCCCATGTTAAAGCATTCTATCTCACACAATCAGCCCCACTCTCCCCGCAACAGAATGCTTGGTATCGCATGGACTGCCACTAGGAACGGAGCCTGGCGGATCCCAGATATTCCACAGATGTCAGACTCAGATGTGCATGGAAGATAATTCCAAAAGTTCAAGGAAAATAGAATGAAGATACATTCATTTTGATTCAAAAGTATTTCATATCATCATAGTTTCTCTTTAATAAGTATTTCCATTGTTCATATACTTGGATTTCTTTTTTAAAAGATTTGTTTCAAAGGGAGGGTTACAGAGACAGAGAAAGTCAGAAGGAGAAATCTCCAACCCGCAGCTTCACTCCTGAAATGGCAGCCAACATCTGGGGTCAGGTCCGTCTGAAACTGGAAACCTGAGACTTCACCTAGGTCTCTCCTGTGGATGGCAAAGAGCATCTCCTGCTTTCCCAGATGCCAGCAGGGAGCTGGCAGGGAAGTGCAGCAGTCGGACTTGACTTGGACTCCTATGGGATGGTGTGTTGCAGGCACTGATCAAACCCCTTGCACTACAACGCTGGTCCCTTGTCTGTGTAGACTTCTTCTTTTTTTTTTTTTTCAAAAAAAACTTATGCAAGAATAATTTATTTGTATTCCATTTTTTCCTGGCTTTTTAAAAGATTTATCTATTTAGTAACTTGAAAGTTAAAGTAACAGAGAAAGATAAGCTTCTGTTTGCTAGTATATTCACAAATGACATAAACAGCTGGGGCTAAACCAGCTGAATCCAGAAGCCAGGAGGACAGGGACAGAGGCCCTGGGACGTCATCGGCCGCCTCCCAGGGAGGACAGAGGCTGAGGTTCTAGGACCATCATCTGCCTCCTCCCAGGAGGACAGGGACTGAGGCCCTGGGACCATCGGCTGCCTCCCAGGTGCAGCAGCAGAGAACCAAACGGAAAGCAGAGACATCGAGATTTAAAACTGCACTGCCAAGAGATTCAGGCAGCAGAAGAATGGCTCAACTTTGTGTGCCACAACACTGGCCCTTTCCATGAAAATTCTCAATGTTTCACTTAGATCCACAGTCTGCATATCTAAGACAGAATTTGCCCTGAAATGCCAATTCCACTTCTAGCCTCAGGAAGCAGCCAATGTAAATCTAATACATTTGACACCAGAGAATACCTATATATCTGTATATACACATACACACATATAAATATACATATATATGCATGTGTGAATGTATGCATATGTGTGTGCATATATATTTTACTTCTCTCTTATAACCACAAAGTAATTTTAAATAATATTAATACTAGAAAAATTCAAACAGTGAAAAATCATTTTTACTAAACCATATATTTAGATATTTAACCAGAAAACTATGGAGGCAATAGATTATTAAGTAAAATATTTTTTTTAAAGAAAAGAAAGCAGAAATGAAGTAACAAACTCTTTCCTTTCCACATGTGATAGTGGTGGTTTCCAGCCTGTTCAAACACTGCACAGATGCAGACTGTACCCCAGGAGAGCAGGTGCCCTCTGAGCTCCCTCTGCATGCTGCCAGGGCAAGCATTTGCAGCAGAAATTGCTATCTGATGCCCGTCAAGTCTCCCGACCAACTTCCATACACACCACAATGTCTTACAAGCTAGGCTAGGGGTCAGCACTGCGGTGCAGCAGGTTCAGCTGGGATCTGGCCAGCATCATGTTTGAGTACCAGTGCCAGCTCCTGCCACCCACATGGGAGACCCGGAGTTCCAAGCTTCTGGCCTTTGGCTGGTTTAACCCTGGCTGTTACAGCCATTTGGGGAATGAAACAGCAGGTAGAAGACTTTTGCTTTCTCTGTCTCTCTACAACTCTTTCAATAAATAAATTAAATACGAAGTTATTTCATTTTATTTGCATGTGAAGCAAATGTGTTATATCCTTAAAACATAAACAAAAACAATTCACTAGGTAGACAATACTGACATCATTAAATATTTATTTTTAATGTTACATTAAGTATAAAGTATATTCTTTCTGATGTTGCTACCAAGAACATGCATATTATAAATTCCATAGTACCTTAAAAATGCAATAAACAACCCTACTTTAAATACCCAGGAAGACTGAGAGTAATTTTAAAGTGTGCTAATTTTGAGCTCACACCTATATTAGGAAGCAACTGCAGCAAAGTCTGTTGAATATGTGATCACTGGCACTGTTGAAAGTTTGCCTGCACACACTGGCAATACACTTCTCTCCATCCGTACTCGTTCATGTCCACCTGCCCTAGGAGAGCCTCTGCAGGCACCTGTTCTGGCTACAACACTCCATAGGCTCAAATGCTTAGAAAGAAACAGCATTGCCCTTGATCACACGGTTCTCACGTTACCCAACTGTCCCTGCACATAGGCTCCCCGCTGACTCCCACCACCTCCAGGCCTCCAAAGATCCAGCAAAACCCACAATCCAGGGTCTCCAAATAAAAACTTGAAAATGTAAAAACAGTTCAGCATCTCCCAGATGGTTAACAACCCAAACTGCCATAGATTCTTCAGCTGTCCTAAAGAGGAGTGACCCCATGTCCTCTAACTCTCATTCTCACGCCTGCTTGGCTCCTCCACCTGTCTCCTTACTGCCATCCACCCTGTGTCCTCCATCCACGGACAGCTGTCAAACAAGCAGGCAAAGAAAGTCTTTGTATTACTTGTACTTTGTATTACTTGCATTATTATTACTATTGCCAACATTGGAAATATCTTTGGGACAAAGCAGTTTCTATTAACATATTTTCTGTTCATTATTCATGATATGCTCAAGCACTCACCTGTGTCAGGAGTGCCAAGTGCCTGAGAGGGTTACTGCCTCCTCCTCCGTGCTATTTCTGTACTTGAATAACATCTATAGTTTACACATTCTTCATTCTATTTGCTGTGACTTCCTTCACTGTAGGCTCTGTATGTTTATTCTTCTTTGTAATCTTTTCTTAGTATATGTTCTTTAAATGAATGTATATTTGTGTGACTGTAATGGAAGAAAGTAATGACATACAGTATGTTCTGGAATAACTATAACTCACTTTTGGAGAGAAATTTCCAACCACAACCGCCACCCCCCTCCCCAAAGCTGCAGGTGTTTGCTTTGTCCTCAGGAATGACTGAGACATGGTATGCATGTGCTTTTACTAATCCATTCCTGTGTCTACTTCCAACAACTAGACCAACTTTGATTACTTAAATTTCTTTATCAAGATGAGATGGTAACTAGAAATACAGGAATGGCAGGCAACTAACTGTGCTCTGATGTCATCTTCCAGATATGAGAATAATGGCCTTATTAATTAGTCACCAATTGTTCATTTCCAAACACCTACCAAATGACTGCCAGGAAACCCGAAGGTGCTCTGTATGGTGTATCACTTTAGGCTGTGAGCCATCACCATGGAGCCCCTCTCTAACAGGATTCTCATTCAATACTCAGTGTCTCAACTTCTCACACTTTCTATGGAAGAACACACCCGCCTTATTGATTTGGGCCTTGACCACCTGCTCTGCTGTGGCCCAAAGACCTGTGAGGGTGTTGGTCAGGATTAAACTGTTTACCATAAATGCATGCTTTGCCTGAATCTATTGTGCTCCTGCACTCTCCCATGAGAACCCTTTCGAGTTATCTCTCAGAGTACATTCAATAAAGAAATGACACAGTGACTGGAATCACACTGACCTTAGCACTCACGTCTGGCAACATTCATAGTACAGGAGCATGAATTAGATATCTGTGAATCTCTCAACTGACTGTTACAAGAACACAGAGAGAAATGCATGACACTGGGCAAAATACTGGAGAACTATAAACATTCAGTTTAAGGATAGAAAGCGTCATAGTCGTCTTTCTGTGACCTGGCATGTTGAAAGTACTAAACAAACATTTTTCATTAACATATAATAAGGCAAAACAGCTTTTGTTTAATTTTGTAGCAATGAAAACTTTAAAAATTAGTCTCCCTTCGTGTGTCGGACATCTGCTGTTTATGTCGGTTCAGACGCCGTTCCAGTAACAACATCACCCCATTTCAGGGGCAAGTGATTCACGTACGGCTTCCTGGTGTAGAAGTAGGACTGCAGACTCCAGGAGAAGGTACTTGACCCAGATTCGGCCAGCAAGAGCAGCCCGTTTTCTCAGCTGCGGGGATCGATTGCTGCATGCATAGACATGTGACCATGGTGACAGAACCTTTCTCACATTTTCATATACCAAAGTGGTTAGAGAAAATTCACACCATTTTTTTTCCCCCTGAGTTCACAGCTGTAGCAGACTGCAGAATAAGGGAACAGCACCAGCAGAGCAAAAGACCAACAGAGTTGAGAGAGAGTGCTCACAGCTCTCGAGTCCTTTGCTCACAGTCCTTGAAAGCCTACATCTAACCTCACTCACATAGGTTTTTGTGTTTTGTTTTGTTTTTCTTACAGGGGACAATCCTGTCACTATTCTAAAATTCCACTCTGCTTTCAATAAATTCTAATTGAGGTTTTGCATGTGGAACTCAGAATTACTGCTGAATAACATTTGAATTAAAGCAGCTCTCAACCATTGGGTTTCACAGACAAAAATGGAGCATGACATGAAATTGATCCTGTCCAAGAACTTGTGTGTAAACTTGCTTGGAGTTGAAGAGAATGTACTTAAAAGTCCCTCAACTAGTGAGTGATATAGTCCAGATAGACGCACAACTGTTTGACTATAAAGCCTGATCACAATTCCATTTCACAGTGCCCCTGATGAATTAATCACCATTGTCACAACACAGAAGTACTTGCTAAGCACGTGATGAATGAATGAATCAACCACATTGTGTGCTATGTCCCCAATGCCATTTGCAACATGTCCCCTATTTTGCTATTACTAAACATCATTGTGACTGTTCACAGAATGCCCATCACAGGCACACCCGCAATGAAAACATGCAGGAGAGAATCTTAGAGTGTGTACTAGAGGACAAAGACACAGGGGATGATCCTAAGGAGACAAGCTAAGGGTCACAGAAGTATTGCCAAGTCTAGTTTCTCAAGAATGAAGGAGGCAAGTCATATTCTTAAAGGACTTGGACCATGTTTGTGTTAAGGGCAACGAAGAGCCATTGGTTGCTTTTGGAGGGAAGCAGTAGCATGATAAGAACCATACTCAAAAATGGAGATTGGAGTCTGCATAGAACACCTGGTATCATAAGACAGAACAAATTGATCAATTACCCCAGCCAAGTGCTGGCAGTGAAAATCTTGGCAAAGAGACTCTAAGCTGGACTATGTCAACCAGTGGTCTTTGGAGAGATTTCATCATGCTTGGAGTGACCAGATCAGCAGTAATTCAGAACTGTTGAACCATTAAAACTTCATGAGCAGGACCCACAGAGCATGCCTCACATTGGGGATCTTGGAGAGGTGTTGGGGGGCTGTCCTCCATCTCAGGGTGCAGAGGCATTTAGGTGGTTGGGTGTGGTTTCTCTCCTGTCTTTCCGCTTCCCCCAGGTACAGGAAGAAAAAAAAGAGAATGTGAAAATGGTGATATTACCCATCTTCCTATAGCCCTTGACCCTTATCATCCTAGTCCACTATGTAAAAAACATAAAAAATAAAATGATAAATGAAAAAAAGAATATACTTAACAAGTGCTTTCAAAGGACTAGAAATGGGTTCATGTTGGATTCCCAGAAGGAAACATATTTGAGCCTTAAATTAGGACAATTTAAGAATGGTTTGCCTTCAAAGGCACAAATCACAGAAGAGGGTTTCAGGGTTAGAGAAAGGAGAAGCAGCAGAGAGGAACTCAGCTGTGGTACAGAGCGGTTCCATTCTACAGGGACAAGAAGAGAAAGAGTAGCAGGAGTTGTGCCACATGGTTACCCAGGAAGGGGCCATCTTGTCATGGTTGGCCAGAATGACTTTGCAGGGAAGGAAACTGGCATTCCATTATATGTCAATTGATTTTTTTTTCACGTGCACATTTAAGGATATTTTCCTTATGTTCGACTGAAGAAAGCTTGATTATCATGTGTCTTGGTGAAGATCACTTCTGGTCAACCCTGTTGGAACTTCTGCTCCTCCTGGATGTTGTTTCCCAATTCTTTCTCCAGATTAGGGACGGTTTCCCTTATTATTTTATTGAATACACCTTTAATCCCAGTATCTCGTTCTGCACCTTCTGGGACTCCCATAACTCTTATATTTGGCCTTTTAATAGTGTCTTTCAATTCTTGAATACTTTTTTAGCTTGACCCAGCTCTGATTCCAGCTTTTTGTTTGTTTCTTCCATGCTGACTGAAAATATCTTCTAATTTTGAGATTCTTTCTTCTGCCTCCTTCACTCTATCTTGGAGATTCTCCAGTGTGCTTTTAATTTGCACCACTGTATTCTTCATTTCTGATATATCAGCTTTCATTTGATTCATTTCCACTGTGACATATTCCTTAAATTTCTTGAACTCCTGTATTATGTGCTCCTTGTTGTTGATGAGAAGCTTTATAACAAGTGTTTTGAATTCTGTGTCTCCCATTTTCTTGATGTATTCCTCAGTTAACTGTGAGCTTGGCAAAGGCTTTTGCTCCTTTGCAGGGAGTCTTCAGTAACATTTATGTTGCCGTTATCTCTTCTTTTGCTCTTGGTCATTGTATGTCTGGTTAGCACAATCTTCTCCTTGGGGCAGGTCTCTAAGCTCTGTCACCCACAGGTCTACAGTTCAATTTTGCTTATTTCAGTTAGTATACGGCTCTTTGTAGCCAATTGTGCCACTCTGTCCAGCGAGTTTCAGGTCTGGGTTCTTATGTTAGATTTCTACCATGGTCTCCATAGCCCCAGCTCCTGGCTCACCTCTCTACCTCTTACGATACTATGCTGAGGCTGCACGGTTGTCTGTGCAACCTTTCTCCCACTTTCAGTTGGAGCAGGTCCCAGGATTAGAGAGACACCAGGTGTCCTATATAACTACATTGCTGGTAGTGCTGATCTTGCAGGAACCTGTTGGCTGTTAGATCTGAGGGCCACACGGACCTCTTCTGGGCTGTGCAATGCCATATTTGGTATTATTTTCCTGTGGGACCACTGTAATACACTGAACTCAGTGAGTTCTCACAAGCTCAGCACATGCACAGCTCACTGTTGAAACTGAAGTCTTAAAGTTTCTCCACACTGTGTCCAGCACAGTAGCCTAAAGGCTAGGGTCCTTTCCTTGAATACATCGAGATCCCATATGGGTGCCAGTTCTAATTTTGGCAGCCCTGCTTCCCACACAGCTCCCTGCTTATGACCTGGGAAGGCAGTGGAGGATGACCCAAGATCTTGATACCCAGCACCAGCTTTGGACACCCAGTAGAGGTTCCTGGCTCTTGGCTTTGGTTCAGCTCAGCTCTGGCCATTGCAGCCACTTGGGGAGTTAATCAGCAGATGAGAGATCTCTTTGCAATAAAAAAAAAAAATAAGTCTTAAAAAGCAAAGTTTTCCACACTGTACAAGATGGTGCCTGATGTGCCACTGCTGGAGTTCTTGATCTCCTGGCCAGGAGGTCTGAGCACTACTTGGACCTATCTTGGGTGGAATCTAGAGCATGCCATGTTGTTGCAATTCATTGAGCCAGAAACGAGTTCACTCACAGTTCACTGCATGCTCAGTCCTGTCCCATAGCTTTTGTCTCTCTATACAAAATGACACCCAATTTGGCTCTTGATGGCGAACCGGACTGTGAAGTTCAACTTGTTCCCACACTGCCCATCTGGGACATGCTGCTCTGTCTCTGCTCTTGGTCAAATGGAACAGACCAGCAAGATAGGCAGTTCTTGGTCTAGGTTCACCTCCTGAGCTTCTGGTGAACATCCCCTCCCACCTTGTTGCTGGTGGAATTATGGCTGCCGGTGCTGTTCAGATCACCACTTGCTAAATGATGCTGCGGTATCGGTCACTGCGACACCACACCATTGTGTCCACTTCTTTCCTGTATCTGTCAGTCTCCAGGTGCCCCTCTGCTGTCATTCTGTCCTCTCCCATTTCCTGGAATGTGTCCTCTCTGCTTCACACTGGCTAATGTTTCTTTGCCTGTTTAAATGTGTTTTATCCTCTTCCACCATCTTGATTCTGCTCTATTGAGGCATTTCTTTGCACATGAAAACTCTTGGTTACTCTTATATGCTGCTAGCAAATGTAAGCCAAAGGTCTATATTATCTCTGCCAAGGACTTATAAAGTATCCGTGATGGGCAACAGGCCTGAGAGCTTGAGTACTCTCAGCATGGGAAAGTGTTCTAATCCAGATAAACAAGTATCTTTGTCCTATCTAACCCCTCCTAGAAAACACACATTGGAATGTTTATCTTGTCTTTTTCAAAGATGTTTTTTAGTTGAAAAGAGTTGCAGCTAGAGATGAAGAGAGCAAGAGAGCTTCTGTCTCTGGTTTCCTCCGGACAACCACGATGGCCAGGGTAGAGCCAGGCCTAAATCATGGGCCAGAAGCTTGTTCCAGGTCTTCAGGCAGGCAGAAAGGACCCAAACACTTTGGCCATCTTTAATTGCTTTCTCTAGGTCATTATAAGGAGATGAATCAAAAGCGAGACAGGTTGAAAGCAAACTGGCCCCTTTACAGGATGCTGGCACAGTAGATGACAGCTTTAGTAGCTGTGCCACTATGGCCTACCCCCAAGAAATTATTTTTCAAGCACCATATTTATCTTCCTTGTTTATCACAAAAGTCTTTATCATATAAAAGTCTTTGAGTGTAAGAACATATGTTGAAATTCCATATAGGGGTAAACTATTACATTAGGTACAAATATTTGTTCTATACAGTACATTAAATCACCTTTACCTAAGTATAATTTTTCAGAGATTATTCATTGTATATACATGTCATTATCAAATATTAACAACTTTAAGTTTTCCTGTAATTCAAATACTAAATCATGAAACAACATACTGGAAGTGGACACTGGCTGAAAGAGAAATAAAGCTTTGAAAACTGAAAAAAAAAATTCTGTTCACACAATGATTATCAGTTATTTATTCAGTCACTCTTCAAATGGAATTACTATTTTAGTATAGCCATTGAATTGCATAGATTCAAAAGTTTATTATATTCCAATAAGCATGCAAAAGAGTATTAATGTTACCATGATATTCTGCTACATATTCTATCCCTTACTACAAGTTTTCTGAGCTCAGAACCTGCTCAGCACATTTTCTGTGGAATAGACATTACTAAACCAAAATAAATCTACAGATGTACACACTGATTGAAATGTGGAAGCCTAAAAGAGACATGCTGCTTGAAAAACACTGTGAAATAAGCAGATGTCTGTTCTCAAGACACAAGTCTTCTACTTGTTTTCCATATACAGCAAACACATCCCCCTTCTAATGGGTAAAATATGTCGTCCTCCCATCTCCTTCTCACCAGTGTCTAAAGAGAATCACTCCACTTCCAAGTTTCTTTCAAGATGGTGAGAGACTTCATCTGCACCATCTATATTTAGACCTGCATCCCCCCAGCAGGAAGCAGCAGCTCTCAAGAGAGACAGAGCAGTGGGTTGGGTCCTCACACCGATGCCCCTTAGCCCGCAGTCTCAGCCTCCATCTGGGCCAGATGTTGCTGCTGTATGTGACCCAGTAAAAATTACAAACAGTGGCTTATCAACAATAATCAATTTCTTTATTTCAATATCCAACTCAAAAACGTTCCAGAAACTTTAAAGCCTCACCAGTATTTCTTTCAACAAGCCAAAGGGAAAATAAAAACAGTGTATACACCTGCATGCCTTCCCCTGTGAACCAAAAAAAGGCATATTCTTTACACTTACTGATGTGTATGATTAAAATGGATTAAAAAAAGGAAAATAAATCTACTGTCCTAGTCTTGTTTGAGAAAATCAAGTGTTATTCTTTCATCATAATGCTCCCTGCCGCAAAGAGATGAATTTGATTTGAATTTGATTCCAAAAGATACATTTTCCCATACTCTTAGAATTTCAAGATAATATTTATAAAATGATAAGATAATATGAAACAGGAAAAAATAAAATTATGATCATTAAGAATAAAATAAAATACTGTAGCATATGTGATCAGGCACTTGTTATATCCTAGAGTTTTGGAGCTTTTGTGACACAGCTATGCAGCACCATGAATGTGAATGCAAGAAGACAATGGAGAAAAAGTTTATGAGTTTCCACGTAGATGATGAAAACATCAGGACAGAGATTAACTATGCTCCAAAAATATTTGACTAGCACTTGCATGCAGATTTATTCTCTATTACAATAAAGACGAAGGGCCCAGCACAGTGACTCAGTGGCTAAACCCTCATCTTGCTCATGTTGGGATCCCATATGGGCATTAGTTTGTGCCCCAGCTGCTCCACTTTCCATCCAGTCCCCAGCTTATAGCCTGGGAAGGCAGTAGTGTATAGCTCAAAGCCTTGTCACCTTGCACCCACATGGAAGGCCCAGAAGAAGCTCCTGGCTCCTGGCTTTGGACCAGTTCAGTTCTAGCCATTTCTAACCACTTGGGGAATGAACCAGTGGATAGAAGATATTTCTATCATTGTCTCTATTAATCTGCCTTTCCAATAAAAATAAAAGTATTTTAAAAAAAGAGTGATGAAGAAACAGAATAAAGGTACCTTCTGAAGATCCAACTAAAATCATCTCCATGCTAGATGTCAATGATGATACATACAGAATAAAGAAGAAAGAAATCATTCTCACCCTTGCCCATAAACCCACACTTTTCTCATTGATAAAACCAGAACAAAATCCCAAACATTGGACTTAATGTAATCATTTTTAAATCTCAGCAACCAAACCCCTCAGTTCTCCTCTAGTAAAATTTAAGACATTCAATATTGTCACATGGACCCAAAGTTATTTCTAGATAACCACTAGAAAAATGCTTGATAGTCTGGCCAGTAGGTGAAGGATATGCTTGCTGCTTGTTAGAAAAGGTGATTTTCTCTCCGAGTGGTCTCTGAGACTAATGTGTACTATATACAAAAACAAACAAACAAAACAAAACAAAACAAAACAAACCAAGATGCTCTGCAAAATGAAGTTGTCCACAGAATGGAATAATCATTAAATCCAGAAAGCAAATATATCACAGTGAGGAAACAGCAAGAGATTTTACCCAACTCTCCCTAACATAAAACACCACAAAAAGTCCCTGTCCAAAGCTCCAATTACACCAATATGGTACAGTGCAAAATCATCTCAAGTCCAACATCTTATAGAAGATATCCTCAAACAAATCAAAAGTGGGCCAGTATATTTTGAAGATCATAACGAAATCCCAAACAGCTTAATTGCATTATCTTGTGACAGTTTAACTACGACCACTGATTAATACGTGTTTTTTTTTTGTCTCCATGCTATGCTAACACAGATTAATCTCTTCATTATCCAGTTAAAAATTAAATCAAAGAAGACTGAACTGTAATTGGTTAGATTTAATCAGGGAGGCAAGGAATAAAGTAGCACTGTTTCATGCTCCATATACTTCCTTTGTTTCTCTAAAAGAGCATGCTGAATTTAACCTCCCCCAGGATGAGTAACTATAAATGTTGACAGATGCAATTTTTCATTTGTTGCATGCCTCACTCAGCGGACTAGAAATAACAGAAATTCCACCTCAGAAGCTTCTGGCTTCATCATCAACCGCCAAAATTAATTTGATATAAACATGTTGACATAGTTTTCTAAGGAAAGTTATTTGAAATTCTAAAGTACATCAATGGCTGAAATGGTTGAACAGAGTTCATGATCCTAAGGCACCTTGATTTTTTTTCTCAATATCTACTGAGAAGCAATCATTGTGTTTCAAAAAGATTTACCTCTTTCTGCAGGTAGAGGAAGATTCAGCCACATACACAAAGGCAAACTCAGGCAACTTAAGGTAGACTAGGTAATGCCAATCAACGAACCAATAATTTATTGAGTCCTGTTAACACTGAACCTCTGGATGTAGTGTTTCTTACCCCCAGGAAATATATTATCTGCTGCTAAAAAGGGGACCTAGCCCAGGAATAAAGTCAATAACAATGTGGATGGGAGCTAGCATAAGAGTGAAGATAAATCAGGTTTTAATGACAAAGTTGTGGGGCTTTCCTGGTAACATGAATCAGATAAACCCCTGACGTTGAAATTAGATAGACTCTCAGTTTTTGTAAATTCTTCTCAAATATATCAGTATAATTTTACCTTGTGTGTTTTCTTCACTGAGTTGAGACTTAGAAACTAAGAAATTGAATAATAAAGGTAATGAAATAATAATAAAGGTAACATTTTTAAAAATAATAGTAAATGTAATAAAAATGCTGAATATACCACTATACTTTTATTTATCCTGCAAGAAATAGATAAGGAAGAGGTCACATGAAGAAGGCAAGAAAGCTTTACAAGTTAAAGCTAATGGTGTCTCCTGGGGCTGAAAGTTTGATGCTCTATCATTAACACCAGCCAATGTCATCACTGTGGAGAACGGCGAGGAGATGGCACCCAACAAATGGATCACTAAGAGATTCCACTGTTGGGACCTAAACTCAGTAACAGAAGAGACTGAAAGCTTAGTCCGTGAAAAACAGAAAGTACAAGGAGTGCAGGAATATTTACTAAGCATATATTAATAGATTCATATGTTCTTTAGATTTCTTATTAAATAAAGATCGAAAATTTCAGTGGAAGATTAAAAAGAAAATCCAAACGACAGGACAAACGCTGTGATTAAACAACGCAGAGAGGGCAGATGGCGGGACTGTGCAGCTTTGGACATGCTGAACTTCGGACTTTGAGCCGTGCAGGTTTATGACCTGTACCATTCAGTCAAGCTTTCTGAGGCTAATTCACCTCCACAGGAAAAGCAATGATAATGGTGTGAGTCCCTATCAGGTTACGAATTGAGGGCATGCAATAATCCAGAAGAGTTTAACAAACAGTTATTTACATATGCTTCTTCCAAACCCGGCAAGTTGCTTGGAAAGATTAAATGCACATAGTAAAACGCTGACCAGGTTCCTTCTGATGCCTCTGATTCCTCCTTGTGTAAAGAATAAAATGCAGCAGTAGGAACTGTAGAGTAAGAGACGAAGCTGCAGTTTGCCACAGTGGCATCCCAGAAGTGCCAGTTCAGAGCCTGGTCACTCAGCTTCTGACCCAGCTTCCTGCTAGTGTGCCTGCGAAGGCACTGGCATGAGATACTCGGATGGCGTTCCCAACTCCTGGCTTTAGTCTTGGTGTTCCTCGGATATTTGGGAAGTAGTTCAGCAAATGGTGCAATTTTCTTTTATTCATCTTTCCTTCCTGCCCTCCTTTCCTCCTTCCTCCCTTTCTTGCTCTCTGCTTCTCTCTCAAATAAATACATACAACTACACAAAGGAACATCCGGATATTTAATATTAGAGTTTACAGTCTTCTACAACTTGGCTTTGGTGTTTATGTCCACCTTCATTCCCCACTACTCTTCTCTACTCCCAGCTCTGCTTGCCAACGAACCTGTAGACTCGCATTCCTGGATACCCATCTTTTGCATCTCATAGTGTTCAGTTTTTTTTTTATTACTCCTACTTCAACAATACTGTTTGTTTCTCTACCTAAAATCTATGCACTTTCCTTTAAAAATTATTCTTATTATGGAGGTTTGGGCCCATCCACTGGCCAGGTACCTGGAGCCAGAGAGGCTGGTTAGCCCCAGGGGTTGGATCCCAGCTAACGAGGCTTGGGTTGAATGGCCCAGGCATCAATGGCACCAGTGAAGTCCTTGGTCCACCCAGCAGTGCTATCTTGAGGGGGGAACATGAGAACCTTTAAGCGTTAGACTGAAGCAACAGCCCATATGGGAGACCAAAGCTAGGGTAGTTAGGATCAACAAATGCCAAATACCACTCATTCATGCACACTAAAGCTAGCGCTAGGGGCCTACCTGGCAGGACTAGATCACAGTATCCACCAGTAAGAACTGGAACAGGGGACAGGAAGCTAGGCCATGACACTAACCAGCACACAAGAGAATTCGGTCTGGAGGTGGATTCTTGCAAGGTGTGGGTGCACCTCAGTGGATCTGCAATTTCTGCCTTTTCACTTGGGAGGTGGGGGTGGTGACAGGCTGAGCTACGCACGACCATGGAACCTTCTGACACTCATGGGTACTGGGGTTGGGTATGGGCTGGGCTGGTCTAGGATGAGGCACCCGCAGGCACAAACAAGAATATGGTATGGGGCAGGCCAGGCCACAACATCTACCACTCATAAAAAAGCGAGGACAGAGAGGGTAGAATATGTCCAATAAGGGCCTAGTACCCATTGGCAGGTAGGAGATCTGAGCCTGGGGGTGGTCTGGTAGGGGAACCTAGGAAACTCCCCTGGTGGGTCATAGCAGTCGCTTGTGAGCATGTAATTTAGGCCTGGATGTTGGTCAGACTGGGCAGGGTAGTTGCACCCACCGGCTAGCGTGTGGGTTGGCAGGGCTAGGCCAACCATAGCTCACTGGCAAGTGCAGGCTGGAATGTAGGGCATGCTGGGGTAGGCCATCACATCAACTGGTCTGCATGAGTCAGGGATGGGAGCAGACTGGCCAGGGCCAGGCTACAACACTTGCCAGCAAGAACTGGTACCAGGGGCAGGTAGGGTCAAGACAGACCACAGCTTCTGATGGGAAAGATGGGCAATGGGCTATTCGAAGCTTGGTCAGAATAACCACTGGCATACACAAGATTTGGAGCTGAGAGCAGGTCTGCTTGGGAGCTAAGGGGATGCCATAGCCAGGTTGTGGTTCCCACTGATGAACGTGAGAGCCGGAATGGGGGTGGTAGATTGGGCTCGACATGGCTGCAATGTCCTTCAGTATGGGTATAGAATGGGTCTGGAACATTCCAAACTGGGCTAGACTCCAGCAATCACTGGTGTTTGTGAGCACCAGTAGAATGGGCTGGGCTAGTTTTCAGCTCCCACTGAGCCAGATGAGAGCTGTGTCAGGGCATGGACCAGGTGTGACTGGGATTGTAACACCAACTGTAAGAACTGGATTGGGTGTGGGCCAGTTGGACAAGGCTACTGTTCATGCCAGCACAGGAGGTGGAGTAAGTCAGCCTGGGCCAAGGACCCACCAGTGTCCATGAGATCTGCCACTGGGAGGACACCCAAGAGAGGAGCTTGGGGAACTCTTTGTTAGGGTGCAGTCCCTATAGCTGAGCACAAGAACTAAGGCAAGCAGCAGCCCAAACCAGGCCAGGTTGCAGTACCCACCAGCATACACATGATTTAGGTCTGAGAGTGGGCCAGGCTGGGTCAGTTCATAACTTTCACTGTCAGATCTGAGAACCAGGACAGGGTACAGGACAGGCCAGGTCAGGCCACAGCACCAGCCAGTTCACATTCGGTACAGGACTAGGGGCTGACTGCACTGGGTTGGATGCTGGAACAGGCTAACGTGAGCTGGAATGGGGCAGAATATCCTGGGCCAGGCTACAGCACCAATCAACAAATGCTGAGGCAAGATGGGCCATGCCAGACTGGGCCACAGCACCCACCAGCACATGTAAGACCAGGGGACAGGGAGTGGTTGAATCTGGTATGGGAGTAGTAGCAACTCTCCTGCTGAACCACTGCTCCTGTTGGTGAGTGAGAGAGCTGGGAATGGTGGCAGAGCAGGCTGGTCCGAGCTACAACACTCATTGGTCTACATGTGTACTTGGTTAGGGGGAGAGCCAGGCTGGGCTATCCAATTGTATCCACTGGCGCAGGCATGAGCCAGAGTAAAGGCAGGCACTTTGGGTTTTCCTATAGCAGGGCTTGCTGGGGGCAAGTCCAGTGGAACTAGACAGCAGAACAACCTGAAGAGTGCAAAATCTAAGGCTTGGTGTAAGTCCAGTGGGGAGACTGTTGGCACCTCTCTGACAGGCTGCAACTCTCACTGGTGAGCAGGAGAACCAGGACTTGGGACTGGCCTGGCTGGACAGGTGGTGGCACCTGCCAGCATAAGCATGGGCTGGCAAGTGGAGTTGGTTGTACTGTGTTAGGCTTCTATGCCCAGTGATGTATATGAAATCTGAATGGGATGTGGAATAGACCAGATTCATCCAATGTACATGCTGTAAGGCACAGGAACCAGAATTGGGGACTGGTCTAATGGGGGTTACTGGAAGTCACTCTGACTGGACTGTAGCTCTCCCTGGTGTATGTGAGGGACTAGTGTGTGGTGGGTTGGGCTGGGCCACAGCACCCATTGGTTTGAAGAGGAAAGAAGGCAGAACAAGTTGATCAACTACCCCAGTTGATTTGACAGCAAATTTCTGGGTGAATGGAGGTGGAATATGTTAGCCAATTGACCTTGGAAGAATGTTCCTCATTCTTGGAGTTGCGATATCAACAGCAGCTCAGAAATAGCTAAAACACTGGAGAAGAACCTTCAGAACATGCTCCACAATGGGGACCCTGAAAGGACATCAGGTGGCTGGCTGTTTCTCACCCCCGGATACTGAGGCTATTGGGAAGCTGGTTTCTCTACTTCTGTTCCTCCACTCTCACAGATACAGAAAGAACAAAAAGAAAATGTGGAAACAGAGGTCTCACTCACTTCCCACGGATCCTCAATCCTTCCCTCCTTGATCAACTATGTAATCATTAAAAATAAAATATGAAAAAAGTTGTAAATTCTGCTTAATATATGGTAATTAAAGCAGAAGACAATAAACAACTCCTTACTAAAGAGCAAAATTATTCTTATTATTTTTGATTTAAAGATTTATTTATTTTCATTGGAAAGGCAAATTTAAGAAAGATGAAGATACAGAGAGAGAAAGAGAGAGACCTTCCATTCACTAGTGGCCACAACCACTGGAGCCTAGTCAATCCAAAACCAGAAGCCAGGAGCTTCTTCCCTGTCTCCCCACATGAGTGCAGAATCTCAAAGCTTTGAGCCATCCTCTACTACTTTCCTAGGCCACAAACAGGAAGTGCAGACGCCGGAACACAAACCAGCAACCATATGGGATCCCAGCATATGCAAAGCAAGGATTTAGCCACTGAGCAATAGTACAGGTCCTGTATTATTTATTTTTAACTGACTACCTATATCTTAAAGCTCAGTTCGGCGTGCAGTCTTCCTATGAATTCACATAAAAGCACTAGTTGTAATCTTCTATTCTCCAGACTCTTGAAGCAAAAGAAAGTGAAATATGAACACACACGAAATTGTCTTATTTCACTTACTGGATTGTGGACACTTCATGGGCAGATTATGTCAGATATGGTTCTACTTCCTGAAGGAATTATTCTACTATATAACATCCCTAAGGTAGGCAAACCTGATGAATGAAATAGGTTTAAATCTCACACTTTGGGATGATGAATGTTTAAGAGGAGGCAGCCTTATGGTTTGGCCTCATGACAAATGTCATTATGGTGGGAGCACAAGCAAGAACAAGAGTTCATAACCTGTGACAGGAAGTCAGAGAGAGACTGTGGTCCCACCATACCACCACTTTGAGGGCACACTTCCAAGTGAGTCAACCATCTCCACCAAGCCTGCCTCTTCAAGGTCACCCCATCACTATGAAGGAGACTGCCTCCAATTCAAGCCCTGGTGCACAACTCATATCCACATATGGCAGATGTTAAAATAAGACAAATCATAAATAAGTATTCTAGAAAATAATAAATAACAGAAAGTGTACATGCTTGCTATAATGCAGTGACAAATGTGTGTTATAAGCCATATGTATAAACAAATGGGAATAATTTAAACCAAGGAATACTACTCCAGTGTCATCTGCCAGCAAGTCTTGTGGAAGCCTAGCTTAAGGGAAGAACAGTACATGGATTAATTGAAAGGAAGCTGAAATGCACTCCACATAGGCTAAACAGAAGCGGTAGCCTAGGGGAAGAGTGTAACTCATTTGTGACAAAGTCATCCATCTAACAATAGCACAGGTTCTTTTGGACAGGAACCAAAAATAAAAATTGTTGTAAAGCCAGATGGGCTCAACACTTTGGCTTTTATACCATGGATATGAAGAAAGAATTACACTTTATAGTAGCCAGTGCAGCATAACATAAGGACTCTTCAAATGGTTTGTGAAAAAAAAAACAAGCTTATTTTTATTTTAAAAAATGAAATCCATTCATAATTCTTTCATTATATGCTTTTTCCATTAACTTTGGGGATACACTTTTAAACACCAAAAAAAGTGCTACTTTTAAATAAGTTGCCAGTGTCAAAGAAAATTTAAGTTAGATACAAAAAGTGATTTCAAGAATTTAAGCACAGAAAATTAGGAAACATTACAATCCTCAGAGGCATGAGTTACACCTACAAGTGGCCCAGGTAAGTAGAGAAGATGGCAAACTCTATTTTGGGTTTTTGCATCAAAGACAAATGGTACCACAGGGAGAACTGATACTGTTAGGCACATTATTATTACACTGAGGTATAAAAATTCTGATCTCCATGCAAAAGGTTCCCTTTGAACCGAAGGACATCCATTCCACTGCCCTAAAAAATCAGTTCTGAGTGATCTAGAACTTGCCCTGCTATCTGACATAAATGCAGATTCCGATGCACTTCAGAGACGTTTCAGTCCAGTTGTCAGGTTATTAATGTATAATTTTTGCTGAACACAATATACACAGGCCCACAAAAAGTAAAATACAGCCTATACTCTTCTACTTTGTTACTGTAACATCGAAATTTTGTCATGGACAAGATAAGACTTTCATGGTGTGAGTGTCTCTGTGAAGGGGATGTCTCGTGACTGTGAGAGCTAGACTGAGAAAGGTTTGGGCTTCTTTGAGTAAAAGCAAGAGAGAACCATCACAGAGGCAGGTGAACATTCTATACTCTCCCTATCATAATGTGCAAGCCCACCTCGCACAGCCCTGGGGATACCATTCGTAATGTATTTATGAGACATGAAACAACACATTTCCGTGAAGCACAGTGAATGGTGTCCCCAGAACTGTTAAACATGCATGCTCTCTCCAGATCACAGTTCAGCTCAAAGACAACCAGTTCATCTTCCAAAGGGCATTTCAGCTTCTTATTTATGTTTTTATTTGGAGTCCACATGTTTCAAGACTGGTCTACAGCCGCAGCATCTGCAGTCAGTAATTTGACTTATGCAACTTGAAGCTCATGTGAATACCTGAGTTAAGTTTGTGAAACACTTTTTTAGATCATTTAGATCTAAAGAATGCAGCACAAAAACATCAAGCAAAACACACAAATCTGTCCGTGACCATCCATTCATATTTACTGAATATCTTCTCTCTGTTAGAAGTGGGTTTACACCAGTGATCAAGAGAACCATGGTTCCTACTCTCAAAGATTTCATCACCAAAGAATAGGACAGACTGTGCTTATGGGAACAAATATTTAAACTCAATACAGGAAAAGTTTGTGTGTCCTAGGTAGTAAAAAAGCAATGTGTTCATCACGTATCAAGCAAGTACAGCATGGGATCAGGTGGCAGAAGCAAACACCATGCACCACTTAGGGTCTCAAAAGCCAAATTCCAAAGATGTTACCTGGGAAGCCACTGAAGAATATGAGCAGCAAAAGACATGACCTAGTTTATATTTTAAGAAAATCATGCTGAACTGGAGAAAATAAGAAGTGTAATTGATATAAACATCAAAGACTCACAGACTTACAAGGATACAGCCTCCATGTAAACCCAAGGACCACGAAACAGTCACAACCAAGGCAGTATTCACAACTGTGCTTTACGCTTCCAGTACTCGGAGTTACGAGGTTTTACCTAAATGTCTATAATCTCAGTGCCTCTGGAGTTTTTTTGATTTTTTTTTTTTTTGCTTGCCTGACCACATTATTTCTGAAAGATTCTGTAACACTGAGCCTTCACTGCAGTCTAGAAACACTGTCTAAAGCTGAAAAGCAGCCCCTCCATTTCCGTTTTGAAGTTTGTATATCAGATTTGACACTGTTCTATCAACTCCCTAAGGCCTAAGAACCAGCCTGTTCCCTCCTCTCATCTGCAGTGAATGTCTAGGAACATTCCGGTTTTTTTTTTTTTTTTTTTTGCGTCTTCACAGAGCCTACAGCAACAGTCGGCCCCTGAGCTGTCTCAGTGCTGCCTCACACCGTGGCAGAGATGATGTTTAACTTGACTCTTTTATCTAGACTTGATATTTGTTAGCTCATCAATGCCAGGCTGATGGGTCTATTTGTCCTTCCGAGATCACATGCAGATATGAAACATGGACTAATCCTGACTCACCTGTAGAGTAGGCCTTAGCTACAGCGCTTGAACCATCACACCAGCTCTCAAGCTTCCCTCTTTGACCAGGTTTCTCTTTGATTCATTTGCACTTTGAGACTGCGCTGTGGACGTCTACTACCAAGGTCAGTATTGGGACTTTCAGGAGAGGGGCACAATTATTCGATCAAAATTTTAGCCAAAATGTATACTGCTTAAAGTGCTTTATTTATCATTTGATTCTCAATTTAAAAGTAAAGAATGGATGATCCAGGCCCGGCACAGTAGCCTGCCTAGCAGCTGAAGTACTCACCTTGCCTCTGCCAGGATCCCATGTGGGCTGTTCTAATCCCCCCCGCCCTGCTTCCCTTCCACCTCCCAGCTTGTGGCCTGGGAAGGCAGTCTAGGACTTCAAAGCCGAAATGCCTTTGAACCTGGAAACTCGGAAGAAGCTCCTGGCTATGGGTTGGCTCAGCTCTGGCCACTGCAGCCACTTGGGCAGTGATCCAGTTAATGGAAGATCTTTCTCTCTGTCTCTCCTCCTCTTTGTATATTTGACATTCCAATAAGAAAAAAAAAATCTTAAAAAAAGAATGGATGATCCTTATTGTATCTTAAAGACAATGTTTTGTGTTGAGATTAACTTAAGCCCATTTCTAGCTGTATCTCTTTATTCTCATCACCAAGTGAAGACACATTGCAGTACACGTCTTTACTCCTGAATAAAAGCTTGGATTACCAATGAAACTGTTAAATATATCTCTATAGTAGGATAGTGGAATCTCTACCACTGTCTGTAACCACAATGTCAGGATACACTTAAATAGCAGAATGATAGAATTATGACTGTTTTTGAAGGACTATACTATAATATAGGGGAAAATCAGTGTCAGGGGGAGGAAAAATGGGAATTGGGAGGGGAAAATCTCTGAGCCTATGTAACTGGATCATTAAAAACTAGAAAAAAAATTAAAAATAGTTTAAGAGAAAAAAAGAAACTTTTCAATTTGGTTAAGTCACAAAAAATATCATGAAAATACTGTGTGCAGCTAAAGTACTGTAGAGAATGTTAATTCATCCATTGCTGCCCCCTACCCCTGAAACAAAAACATTGGCATATGATAAACTTCTCAGTTAATATTTTTTTCTGAATTAATTGGTAAAAAGTTCGACCATCAATTCTCATACCAACATTGTAATTCTGACATTTGAAACTACATCATGAAACAAAAAGTGACAGATAACTTACTTCCCCAAATACACCTAACTACTTAACGTGTGAGACATGGCTTCCAATCACAAGGTATTTTCCTAAGCCTGTAATTAATTTTCTGTCTGTAATATCAGTCAAAATAATTAAATTGCTTATTAACTGACCCCATTAATTAACTACACTTCTATTGATTCCTCACACAGTCTTGAAACACACACTCATAACATAATAATCATGAAATTATGAAACTTTGTGAGAAATGTCTCCTATTACGGAAGTACAACACTAGCAACTAATAACCATGAATGAAAAACAGTTGTAAAAATGTCTTCAAACCACATTCAAATCCCTTCCCTTTTCTTCTCCTTGAGCAAAACTTACTGAGCAGAACACATTCCGTGGAGTCTGTTAGACATATATTTGTTCCACAATAGTTATGGCTTTGATCTTTTATTTTATTTCCACTCAAAACAATTTTATATTTTAACAAATTAATACAGCTCTTATGGTACCAAATAAAATAATGAACATGAAGAAACGGGAATATTTTCATATTTCATGAGGCTTAATAACCAGTATCCTATTTTGTTGCTTGTCAGGAATGAATTGTCACAAGTCTGAATTTATAGACTGACCTCATTTTAAAATTTTTCTTAAAATAAAACTCTCATGTGAACATTTTTTTTTTTTTTGTCCAGCAATACATCTGAAACTTTGAAACAGTAGCTGAATTGTTGCTCTGGCTGACTATTCATTACCTCAAATAATTTTATAACACATTAATTTGACAGAAATCAACAACTGCAGGTTAGAGATAGAAATGAAATCACATGAAAGATGAAATTTAGGTTATTTTGGATCTGTTAACCTTATGATAGGATATTTTAATTTATGCATCACAGAAATCTCTATACCATTCTGGTTGTAATTGCCAACAGCTTACAACGCTTGTCTGCTTTTAAGGTTTCATTTAATTCTGGAAATGCTTACAAAAAGTCACTTTATGTAACTGATAATGTGCTGGGGCAAACTCACTTTAAGACAAGACATCTGCTTTTTAGTTTAGCATGTCACTAATAACAATAAAAGTGACAAAAATATGATGATAAATAGAAAATTATAAGCCATCAAGTTGAAGAATACACTAATTTCCTCCATGACAATTTCATTTTTTCCAATTCAGTATATGAATGTAAAATTTCAGGTTACATGAAATTCCACCCTAAATCCATTTTTCATTCTCAGTTCATCACTGTTATGATAGCCCAAGGAAATACAATGATTTCCTTTTTTCAATAAGAGTTCCCCGTCCCAGGGCAACAAGGTACTTGGGTCTAGACAATGCATCAGTCAGATCATACCCAAATTAATAATATCATGCTACAACTTTGATGCCTCTCTTCTAGAAAGGAGTATCTACTTTTAGCAGTTAAAAACTGGCAAAAAATCTTCAGGATGATATAAAGAAACTTTGCTCCTCTGATGAAAAAGAACTGATATGGTTAAGTCACCCTGAAGACTTTCCTACAGCTTTGAATTTAGACTTTAGTGCCCATAACCGAGGTAACTATCTTGAGGTTATAAAACATTGAGTAAGATAGGGGGTGGGTCAGTGGAGAGAAAGAAGGCAAGCATGATGGCTCAGATGGTCAATTCTCCCCTTGCATGTGCTGAGATTCAACATGAACACTGGTTCAAATCCTGGGTGCTCACTTCTCATCCAGATCTCATTTTATGGCCTGGAAGAGCAATGAAGGATGGCCCAAAGCCTTGGAAATAAATATATAAATAAATACGAATGCCAATGGTAACCTGCTAAGTTTATTAAAGTTAAAAAGAAAGCACTTAGGGGCCCAACACAATAGTCTAGTGGCTAAATCCTCACCTTGAATGTGCAAGGGGCCCATATAGGCACCAGTTCATGTCCCAGTTGTTTCACTTCCCATCCAGTAACGAGCTTGTGGCCTGGGAAAGAGTAGAGGATGGCTCAAAGCCTTGGGACCCTGCACCTACATGGAAGATCCAGAAGAGGTTCCTGACTCCTGGCTTCAGATCAGCTTAGCTCCAGCGGCTGTCCCACGTGGAGAGTGAATCAGCAGAAAATCTTTCTCTCTGTCTCTGCTTCTCTCAGTGTATCAGCCTCTCCAATAAATATAAGTAAATCTTGAAAAATAAAAAAAGACATCACTTTGGTCTTTATTATTGAGTTCTGTGTGAAAAATCAATAAAACATTTACTTTTTGATCTCTTAATATTTGAGAACAAAATGGCCATCATAATAAGACTGACGTCTCCTGTGACACAAAATTGAATGCCTTTCAAACTGACGCAACCCGTCTACGGCCATACCACCCTGAACATGACCAATCTCATGTACTCTGGGAAGAGAAGCAGGGTCGGGCCAGGTTAGTACTTGGATAGGAGCCAAACTGATGCAACTGTCTTTCTGTAACAGCTCAAGGCTTCTCAGAAATACTCTTACCTTGTCTCTCTCCAAAACTATCTGCCACAATTACACTCAACACTCAAGCACGGTGCTTCCCAGCCACCCCAACTGAGCGTCAGTGTGAATCCTCCCAGCAGTCGTTATAGCTCATTGTAAATTATTCCTCCTCCCTCAGTGAGGTTCTTTATCTTCCATATTTTTCCTCCATCCAAAGGGTTGTGAGCATAGGCATATTCCACAACTCAGCAAACCCATTTCTCGAAATACACACCCCCCCACCCGAAACTCATATTTATTATGTACTCAGCAACAAATTAAATTCCAGAATGTTCAAAGAAGCTATCCAGATCGAAAAGGTGTGCTGTATTATTTTGCTCATTTAAACAGGCAAATGAAGCCGTGGCTCAGAACAGGATAATTGCTGCCCTTGGGAAGGTAGTGACAGGAAGGAGGCATAAAACAAGCCACTTGGATGCGTGTGCTGTTTTCTTTTCTAGCCTCTGTGATGGTTATACGAGTGTGTCTACTTTGTGAAATTATACCAAACTGTGTATTTATGATTTATGCATGTCTCTGTATGTGATATGTAATAATTATTCAAAGCAAGTTTTCATGCACAACTCAATTTCCATTCTTATGAACTTCCTGTTTCAAATTTACTTTCTGTGCTTGTTCCATCATGTAATTCTCCATACAAGCCCCATAACACACATACCTTTCTGCTTTGTATTAAAATGTTTGTATATGGAAATCTCTCAGTTCTCCATAGTCCAAAGGCTCTAATGGAAGGGTCTTATACTGCAATGCACCAAATATCTTTCATAATTTAATGACATAAATATTTTAAATTCTGAGGCAGCAAAAACAAAATAGAAGATGCACTGAATTAGAACTAATAAATTTTACTTGCAAGTTATTATTTCATTTTGTTTTCAGCTATGGAATTTTATACAGGTAGCCTCACTACTTCTACTGAAAGTTCTTCTTCTGATATATGAGAATGGTAATGTTTGCCTCATATAAATGCTACATTTCCCAAAACATTAAGGTTGGTCTACGTTGATGTTTTCCTAAATTTAAAGCACTGTACAAATTGCACACATGGCTCTTCATTGTCTTCTAGTGTCTTCTAGTCCACATGTCACTGCACATCTGGCACACCATAATTACTGGATGGTAAGAGAATAAAATAAGGCTTCTTAGGACTGGATTACAGGAAACAATGCTCACTGATTGGAATAATCTTCTCTAAAGCAATCCAGCTGGGGCTCCAATGCTTTGTTTAGGAGTCAAGCTGTTGGTTAGGAGACCCATGAATTATATCCAGCTTCACCTCTTTTTTCTAGCTCTTGAATTCAGACTCCTAGTAACGCTTACTTTGGGAAGTAGCAAGTGGTGGGTTCAGTAGAATAATCACCTCCATGTTACCCATACTAGAGGCCTGGTTTGAGTTCATGGCTCCCAGCTTTGGCCAGTCAGTTCAGTCTGTGCCAGTGTTTAGAAATGAGCCAGCAGTTGAGAGTGGGATTGTTCACACACTTCTCTCTCTCTTTCTCTCTCTCTCTCTCTCTCTCTCTCTCTTTCCCTAACAATTTTAAACATTTCTGGTTCTTACATGGGATCAAGATTTTTCTCACCACCAAGCAACAGGGATTTCTTTTTTGTAAATGTAGTTCAGAGTGGCAAGATCTAAGAGAGAGATTGCTTCAAGTATCATGTGGAACGCAACATGTATGAGCCTCTACACTACAGCCTCAAGATTTAAAGCCTGAATTTGGAATGTTCTGTCATTTTGTTTTGGCGTGTATCTTCCTGTCACCTAAAAGAATTCTTCAGGTAGCTTTTACTTCTATCCATGACGAGAATGAATTTGCAAACAAAAGATGAGGAAGGAAATACCTGTTTGTCACACTTTTTAATTATCTTTTTGAGTTAAGAAATTCTTATCATAAGTTTATGTAAAAATATAACATGATTGATCCAGTTTCTAAAAAACTATTTTTTCTTAACGAGGTATCTCTTTATTTGAACATCAGAGTCACAGAGAGAAATGAAAGGACAGAGAGAGAGATCTTTCATCTGCTGATTCACGATACATATGGTTGAAATGGCAAAGGTTTGGCAAGGCTGAAGCTGGGAACAAGGATCTTTATCCAAGGCTCCCACATGGTGGCTCAGACCCAAACACTTTGGCCATCTTCCTCTGGTTCCCCAGGCCATTAACAGGGAGCTGGATCAGAAGCAGAACAGCTGTGGCAGGAATCAGTGTCCATACGGGATGGTAGTGCTTGCAGGTGGCAGCTTTAACCAGGAGGCCACGACACCAGCCCCTAATAAATCATTTTTAATCTTCCCTTCCTTACTTTATTTACCCTTATGAAGAAATATATGTATGTGTGTATGCATATATGAATGTATGTATGTAAGCATATGTTTTGTGTGTCTGCATACACATGCAAGGGAAGGGTTTCGTTTTCTTTCTTTTAAATTACTGAGAAATTGGTAATCAGGTGGGGGAGGATAAAAAAGAAAAATTATTATTATATATTAGCAGAAACTTGTTGAAATAGTATCACTTCTTCAGTATTTCCCAAGTTACGGTATATAAAATGATTATCGGTTACACTTCAGTAAAACTTTTTAAAGCCATATTAAAGTAATTTTTATATTTAAAAATAGCATATTAAACTTGTCATTTTACAGATATTATGGGCCTCCAAATATTTTATGGACATGAATACTATAAAAAGAATTTCATGGATTTCAAAGTTGTTTTCCTCCAATACAATCTTCTCTTTTAATTTAATCACATTAAGCACTCTTTGAAGTTCCTCATACTGTTACTAATGGATTATACTATTAAATTGATTTTTCTAAAGTGTGTTGATTTATAACAAAATTCAAAATACACAGAGCATTCAGACATGCCAATTTCATACAGGTGGTTCATGCCTTTAGTTTTGGGCTACTGCATCAGAAGATACTTTTTCATTTCATATTTATTGGCCTAAGAAAAATCTCCATAGGAATAATTTCCTCTGGGTCAGCTTCAAGAATATTCCAATTCACTTTCAGGATTATAGAGACAAAAAAGCAAAACTATGGATAAATTTATTTTCAAGATAACTAAAAAATAATCACTTCAACATATCATCATGCAAATTGAGAACACCAAAGGGGACATAGAGAATTCAGCATGTCCCTCACAATGGGCACCAGGGGTCCAGAGTCTTGGTCTAATTGTTGAGACTATGTGCTAATTAGAAGGTTTCTTCTTTGAACCTGAGCTTGCCCATCTATATAAGGACTACATTTTCTCCAGAGTTCCTTCCAGCAACATCAATCAACTCTGCATCAGGAGCACAGTTACCTGCTAAGCATGTCCAATAGACTTGTAGTTAACTAGATGACCATGAATGAAATTGTTGCTACTTCCATTCAGTTTATCCACCTATTTAGAGTTGTGTGCTAAAATTTTTATTACTTTACAGCAAATTAACTCCATGAAGGAAGATACAATGAGGCCTCAGAAGCTGACATGTTTTCTTTCATCTGGAAGTGACCAAGCTATATACTGAGGACATACTTCTGATCCCTTATATTAGAACAGGGCAGGAGAATAACACATAGTCAGTGACTTACAGAGAATTGCAATATCAAATTCTGTACTGTTAGCCACCTTCTAAACTAAACATTCTTTCTACCATTCAGTATACCCATGTCTGTATATGACAAATATAACATATACACACTATATATACATCACTGATATCCTTTCTAAGTACTTACAACCCCCTTAAAGGTCAAAAGTATGCAAGCTCTTTCTCTCACAACATCTTTTATTTGATCAAAGTTTTGTAGCTAGAAGAGACTTCATAGATCAACTATTTCTGCTTTATACAAGATGCTTAAGCTCCTCTGAAATAACTCTATATTCAACATCTGCTTGTATAATCACAGGAATTGGGAAGAGATAAGCAGTCACAACATCCATTGTGTGTTTTCTACAATTATCGTCATTGTACTTCCTGTTGAGCCCTACGCTGCCTTTCAAACTCATCAATCAAACCTAATTTTGCTTCCTCGAAATCAGAACACCATATTCTGTTTCAACCTCTGTTTTCTAGGTTACATATCTCTATAGTCTTCACCTGCTCCTTATGAGTCATGCTTTCAAACCCATCAGTCATCATTTCCAGGGAACATTTCTGTGTGGATTATATCCCCTTGAAATCACTGTACTCAAGGCCAGATATTGTCTCTTTCCTACATGGAAAGGTTTTGTGATCAGCATGCAGTACCACAATAGAGCCCACTGCATCCTTCTCTTTCCCTTGTCACGTGAGCTTTCTCCCCCAGGCTGTGGGACAGAATGAAACTCAGCAGTGTGCAGAGGGAGATGCCTGTGACGACCAGAGCTACTCTACATTGTTGAAACTTGTAGAGAAAATAATTTGGGGGCCAAGGATAATACATAATTTCTATAGTCTCGTTAACCATAATCCAAAAAGCATTCTAATCTCTGCAGAAATGTAAGAAAAATAGTATTGAAAAAAGACAGACACCGACAAATGCATTATATGCATGAATTTTGCAGGAACATATATATTAACTCTCACCTGTTTTAATTATCTTCACTTTCACATCATAAGCAGTGGAATGTGAATAATTTCCTCAAACTATTCACATCAAATAGAATAAAACTGTGTTTACAAAACGCTGCTTTCCACAATAATTTCCACAATAATTACATATATATGCAAATCTACATTATTTATATGAAAAATCTTCTACTTATTTGATTTGCACAACTCTATATGGAAAGAACACATTTAGAGAATTTGAACTCTGTAAATCTCTTCTGTTTCAGGATTAAATGAACTCAAGTGTGTGGACCTAAATGTAATGCGTGCACTGATGAATCACACATCCCACATCTGCAGCTCTAAATTCCAACATTCTCTTTACGCATCCACCGTCTGTAGTCTTTGTAAAGTTCAACCATATTCAAAATAAGACCAGAGTTTCTTCATATCAAAGTAACTCTACTTTGCTTTTCAGTTCAGAATGCAGGGTACCATTCTTTTGTTCAAGCAAATTTGTTAGCAAATTCTGTCAAATACACCTTCACAGTATATCCTGAATACCATGTATCACACTACGCCAACTTTCTCTCCAGACATACCGTAATTATTCACTAAATGGCCTTCCCATTACCTCTATTTTCAAATGGCAACTAGCATAAATTCTTTAAAATATGAATGCTGGGGCCTGTGCAGTGAGAGGCAGGCCATCCTTCCATCTTAGGCACCAACATCGCATATGGGACCTGGTTTGCTTCCTGACTCCATCTCTGATTCAGCTCCTTGACAATGGCTTGAGAAAGCATGAGAGAATGGCCTAAATGCTAGCACTCCCATGTAATATACCAGAAAGTCCTAGTTTCCAGCTTTGGACCAGCCCAGCCTGCCAGCCTGGCTGCAGTGGCAACTTGGGTAGTGAACCAGTAGATGGAAGATCTCTCTCTCCCTCTGTGTGTGTGTGTGTGTGTGTGTGTGTGTGTGTGTGTCTGTCTCCATAATTCTGACTTTCAAGTAAAATAAATAAACCTTTAAAGATATATGAATAGCTACTGCAGACTTGTTCAAACCTTCTATGACTTTCTGTAATCCCATAACAATCCAAAAAAATTCCAAAGTACTTGTCACTGTTTACACAACTTCCTACTGTTTCCCTTCACTTTGATTCTGCTTCACCATCTTTCCTATTTGAATATGAAACACTGTTTCTGCTTCAGACTCCAGCATTTGCTACTCCTCCCACTGTGACCAAATTTTCCCTGGGTATTTGCAGGCTTGCTACTTCACTGCCTTTTGCCTCTACTAAAAAGCCATTCTCTGAGATAAGATTCTTCTAGCTAAAGAGCTCTTCCTTTCACTCTAATCCCTTAGTGCATTTATTTCTCTTCATAGCCTCTTACAACCACTTGACACTATAGTATATGCATGTTAGTTGTTTAGTTATTTATTATTTTACTTCTGCACTAGAAAGTAAGCACTCAAAATAGACAATGTTTTTGCTCACCACTGAGCCGCCAGCAATTTGGATAGTACCTGGCAAAGATGAAGTCATGAATAAATGAATAAGAGAATGAATGACAGAATGAACAAATTCATTAGCCTTGAAGCATATGCTGTTTTTTGTCTCTGTGCCTTGATGTGTATTTTTCCCTTTCACTACAATTTTCGTTCTCATCATCTGCCATGCCAGGCAGCTGCCTGCATATTCCTTAAAATGTAACTCAAGTGACATATGCCCAGATAAACCCGATGACTATGTGGGCATATGTACACACCAACGCCCACACGCCCTCACCTCTGCTCCATTTTTACCCCTTGTCCCCCACACATCTCACATCACTATGCAGAGGGAACTTCCTTAATGTCTCCTTGCTTCTACGGTAAACTTACCCAACCTTTAATCTGACAATTACACCTTTTGCCATACAATGAGCTCCTTGGAGAGAGGAGGTGATTTATCCTTGCTTGCTCAAAGCCCAGCATGTTCTAGGCACTCAGTTCCATCAATATATGTCTGATCATTAGTGCTCATGTGAGGTGTTTTTTGGGTTTTGGGGGGTTGTTGTTTGTTTTTTGTTTTTCACTATTTCCTTATATCTATGCTATTTTCATTGGCAGGCGCTATTCATTATTGTGATTACTGCAATCTAAAAGCAGCCCATCTGTTTTCTCCACTTCCCACATATATGTTCCTGAAGGTCTCAGAAATTAAACCCTGATGGAGTGTATAGTTTCTCATAATTGACTAGCAAATAGAATGACACAAGCCCTTAACAACAGAAGTTAGTGTGGAGGCTGGAGTCCATTACCTGTCACTTTACAAGACACCAGTTACTAATCACCAATGGAAGAGTGTGACCTAAGCTTAAGTCAATAAAATGTCTGCACTTCAATCACATTATTACTTTTCAGAAGGCAAAATTACAGTTGCATTTAGTTGATGGGGATCATGCTGTTTTTATGCATCACAATAATAAGGCAGACCAGAAAAAATTGTGTGCAAGAAAACAGCTATTGGGCTACATAAAATCTATTCAAAAGAAGATAAAATCCATGTTTGTGTAACTGGCTGATTCCATCAATTCCTTCTCCAAGACAGCATAATATGGAGATTTATTTCTTATGAAGACTTCATTATAAATGCATCCACTATGACAACCTTGGTCATCATACTACATTTTTTTATGCTTCACACAGTGTTTCATTTAAACTTCAATGGCAGTTCTTTGATGATACAAGGATGATTTTAATCACTTCATGCAAAGCTCCTAGAGTTTATGACACTTGTTTATTGTTATGCATCAGTGAATGAAGGAACTGATTTTCAATTCAGGTCATCAGTCTCCAAATTCCAAGTGCACTGAGTTTAAAGTCTTTGAATGAAAAATCTAGCCATTTCTCACAGACTTGGGGCTTTGAACAGCTGTCTTAAGCTCGCTGGACCTTGGTTTCTTCACAAAATAAAAAAGAATGCTCAATTCCTTCTATTGTTTCTAGATCCCAAATACTATAATTATGTCTAATACTGTAGTTGATGTCTTCTCACGAGAAGATCACAATCCAGGTATTTCTTTTACTTCCCAATGTCTTTATAGTGATGATGACAGCACGAGATATAAAAATTGTGGAAAAGTGTTCGTGCCAAAAGCATCACTAGATGAAGAAATCAATCAAGACAAAGCTAAAACTCAGTTCCAATGCCTGTCTTTCATTGAAAAATCCATTAATTTATTCAAAATAGAGAGTGGGACAAGAGCGAGAGAAACAGAAAGAGAGCGCTTATGTCCAGTGGCTCACTCCCCAAATGACCTCGACAGCCAGGGCTGGGCCAAGCTGAAGCCCTCAGAGCTGGGCACTCCCTGGATAGCAGCAAGCAGTCACTTCAGACATTTTTTTTTGCTGCTTTACCCTGGCCATTAGTAGAGAACTGGTTCAGAAATGGAGCAGCTGGAACATGAGTGGGCACCTGGATAAGATCTAGAACTACAGGCAGTGGCATTATCCATCATACCATAGTTTTGGACCCTAACATCTGTCTTGGAATGCCCTTTCACCTTCATGAAAGAGCTAGTTAGTTTCATTTATAAGGAGCGTAAGGAGGCTCAGGTGGATGGAAAGTAGAACTGCTGCAGTTCTGAAGATGCAAGGCATTCTCTATTTCACCTATTCTGTTTCATTTATTTTTCTTCTTATATCCCTAAAGGGATTTGTTTTTTTTTGTCACATACTCATCTGGTTCCCCTGAGGCAAGAACCATTTCCTCTCAATGTAAAAAGTATGGTGACAAAGAACACTTATTTAACTTTCTGAGAAAAGTAGGTGTATGATACAATCAAAAGCAAACAGAATTGAACATAAGTCTGTTCACAATTATGCCTATGAAACCGCTAAAAAGCAAAACCAAACTCCATCACCATCACCATAAAGTCAAATAATTTTTCAACAGGTGCTGCAGTATTTCTGTATGCTACTGCACTGTACAATAGCCTAAACAGAAAGGAAATTTTTTTTTTGTTACTGAATCTTAAACTTCCGCATTTTCAGTTACTTCATATTTGACTACGTTCAATACCCAAATGCCTCTTTGATTAAACCAACTCAGGACATAGCATTGTTTTCTAGTTAGTATGGTGCCTGATATAAAAGATCAAAAAATATCAACTAAACAAGGCTGTTTCTCCTACCATGAGTTAATAGACATTTATAAGTGAAATACACATGATACATTTAATTTGCTCTTCATCACAATTCCAGTAAGGTAGATGCTGTTTTACAAATGAGGAAACAAATGTGCTTCTTCAAGATCACAGAACTGGTAAGCCTCAGAACCAGGTCCAACCCAGGCAGTCTGGCTCCACAGCCCAAGTTCCCAGTCACCACAGCAGACTGCAAAGCACATCTTTCTTTTCTTTTTTTTTTTTTTTAGTATATTTTTCTAAACTGTTAAATTGATATGAACACGAATAAACTTCAAGAACATAAAATTGCATGAAAAATAAGATTTAGAGAAGTAAGTATAGTTGAATACTATTTACATAAATATAAAATGTTCATAACAAAACCATGTGTGATAAACATAGGGAACATCAACACAAACTTTGAAAGACATACATACACGTCAATACCCCCGTAACTTGAAGAAACAGGATTTGGGACAGGAGTAGGGTTGAGAGCAATGATTTTAATTGTATTGATACTGTTCCATTCATTTAAAACATATAAATGACAAAGCTATTAAGTTATCACTTCATTCATTCTGCATCATCAGTGTATTATTACATTATTCTCTGACCATATTTTCATCTTGAAAATAGACTACATGTTTTTTTTAATCTCCTTTTCCTTCTTATGCCTTCTCAATCCCAATGTTATGAACATCATTTCAAGTTGAGATCATGGAATCCATGAGTATTTCATCTTAGAAAACAAAACAAAAATGATGACTCATCCAGGTCTGGTGAGCCTAATGTTAACTACTGCTAGAGTAATTCAGCTGAGAGTAATGGAAACTAGCTATTACCTAATTTATACATTTAGAACTTGAACTGAAAATATGCAGGCAATCACAGTCACCAGTAGTAATTATTAGAGAAGATAATCTAAAAGAAAAATAAACTCAGACAAATTTAAATCTACTGCACATGTAGCAGTATCTTCCAGAAAATGACAATGCAGATGAAGAACAACACATTTTAGATACTACTGATGCCTCTGTTAGGATTAATTGGACGTATTTTTATATCTCACTAAAACATTAGCGATTTTACAACAGAGTTGATCTATGCACATTAAACATGATGCATGTATTAGTAATGTTGGCTGAAAAAAAGAAGAAATCAATGTTCCATAATGTCTTTGCTTCTCTAAACAAAGAGTATTCCACTCTTCAAGTAGTAGCATTGCCAATGAGTCTGAGCTTTAAAATTTGTTTTAAGATGTTTTATTCATTTATTTGCAAGACAGAGTGATCGAGAGGGAGTGACAAGGAGGGAGAGACAGAGGCACTGAAGGATGCTAAGGGAAAGGGGGAAAGAGAGTTTTAAGGAGAGAGATAGAGCACAAAAAATTGGAGAAAAAGCAAGAGAAAGAAAAGGCAGATTTCTTCCACTTTTTAGTTATTTTTGCAAATAGTGGCCACACAAGGGGCTGGGCCAGGCTACAGAGAGGACTCACAGACTTCATCTAGCTCTCCCATGTGAGAGGCATGGACCAACATGTTTACATTACTAACCACTGCCTTTCATACAGTTAGCTGGAAGCTGGATCAGAAGCAGAATTTCAATTGCTTGAGCCAGGACTCCAATATGGAATGGAGATGTCCCAAGCAGTGGTTTAACTTCCTGCACCACACTGGCCATTCCCTTAAACTCTTATAACTACACACATAGTTGAGTGTGTGTAATTTTTGCTCCCATATAAAAAGATTGGAATTTGTTTTTCACATAGAAACTTATTTGAGAGGGACAACCTAATCACACAAATATAAATCATTTTTCTACTCCTTTTTTCCCCAAAAATCCTACTACCACCATCATAATAGTAGATGCTTCCACCTGAAATGTTATTTTGCTTAGTAGTTCAAATGGGATACATATTGGGCAAAAGCAAGTTCATACAGAGTTAAAGAATTCTTTCCAAACTTTACTCAATTCTATTTGAAAATCTTTATACTCTTTGTCCTGCCTTGCTTGTCCATAAAGTGTGTGGGAACAAATAGTGCCAAAAAGATCATGCAAGATCCATTTGGAAATCTACCTTATAGAAAGATGTTAGGGAGGAAGAATGCTACCTCAGTTGGCTCTTACTCTTCCCTAATCACCATTTAGCATACCATAAACCAAGTATTTAGAAATGTGCTCATAACTACAGTGATTGTTTTCTATGAGTGAAAGTGTTTCTCCTCAATGACTTTGATGCTCCTTTGTCAGTCTTTCAGCAATAAGAAAAAAATGACCTTTAGAATTAGAGCAGGATCATGAACTCCAGCACTGGGAGTATTGTTGAAAATAAGAAAAAAATATATACCTATTATGCAAAGACACACTAGATCTTAATGAGAAGTGGCCTGGGGGCTCTCCTAAGGAAGGGCCTAAAGCTAATATTTGTCTTCAGATTTCCATTCTGTGCAGTGCTGCATATTCCTGTTTTCCTCAAGACCCAGGAAATTAGTCTAATGGCCCAAAGTCTAGATTTTTTTTTTAAGATTGAAAGGAGTGCCAAAATTCTTGTATTTCAGTGGTTCAGAGCAAAGAAGGCTGATTAAAAAGGTTATATAAACACAAACAAAAATTGGTGCAATGTGGAAATACTAGTATGTCCTAGGAATTACTTCATGAGAATGCAAAGGAAAGGAATTGAAAATTAGCAGTCTACCAAATAAATCTACCTATCCCAACATGAATGTTACAGTGCACTTACTATTCAGTAGTGGGCTGATAAGGTCAGGAATGTTTTTCAATTTTACCGATTCTACAACATTAAAATTTAACATGATTTTTTTATATTCTTGTCCTGATCCTTTGACTAATCTAACGATATAAGAAAGAGTTGAAAAGTGAGCACTATACAATAATAAGCAGAACTAATTATGCATAATTAGAGAAATTCAGCTACACAAAATCACTTAAAATATCATTCAAAATATTTATTACAGCCAAATTACTCTCCAATGTGATTTTGCATTCATTTTTACCATGACATCACTAATCACAATTTTTTATAATTGTATTAGTGTTATGGTGGTTCTGACTTTATGCAAACAAGCAAGAATCTTCACAAATGAAGTTGGCTAGACACAGATGCCTGCTGCATTTTGTTAGAATAAAGGACTGCTTTAAATAATGGGCAAAAAACTCAACATGCAGAAAAAAAATGCTAAATATATCCAAAGATTCATCACTGGTGCACATTTTCCATGCCATAAACCAGAAAAAAATCAATTAGGGTAATTCATACACTACTAAAAGAATTCCTTTAGCATTTCACAACACAGAAAAAAGCAAGGCAAGAAATGAACACCAGAAAATGCCAAGCACCGACTAAAGCACTCCAACTGTGATAAGGAAAGTCGAGAAACTTATATACATTGATACCTTTTAATCTTCTGAAAAATTCTATAAACAGTATTAACATTTAAGTCCCATTTCATGTCTGAAGCACAGGAAAATGATGTAAGCCACAATAACACAGTCAGTGAGTGTTACAGCCAGAAGGTAAATTTCTGCTTTGTCTGCAAAAGTTTTGTATAACTTAAACAGGTGCTGCTTTCCACTGTACTGCAAATACAAACTCTGAGGACTACCTGTTGGCCTTCTGGCCTTAAGTATTGTCCTATCTGGATTCCATCATACTTAGTGAAATAACCCAATTCATAAAGGACAAATGCCATATGTTCTTTCTGATACAATGCAACCGGCATGTAAAGTGAAAGATAACTAGATACACAGGTAGACACGTATAAACACATACTCTCATAAATGAACTGTAGAATGGAGACTGACGTACTAGGAAGTGAAGATACGGTGCAATATGCCTCTCTACTCCCAAATGCAAACATGCGCCAAATGAAACTGTTATATATGTCTTGATAATAGAACACTAGATTTTCTACCATTATCTATACCTACCATGCCACGATACACTTAAATAGCAGAATGTTGGACTGTGACTGTTACCGAACCACTATATTATTGTAATAAAATGGAGAAAAACAGTGAGAAGTTAGATATGGAGGGAGTGGAAGAGCAGATCCCTGTGCCTGTGAAACTGTATCATTGGGAAAAAAAAAAAATAAGGGGATGTGATCTAAATATGCAGTGATAGTACACTGATAAATACAGTACTTTTTGAAATCATATTTGGAATAATCTTTTGTAAAACACCATTTTCATTGGAGTTTTGAATACAATCGAGTTTTACAAATATGGTACAGCTGTTCCACAATTTCCTCATTATCTACAGCCTGATTTATAAAGTCTGTGTGCTAAAAAGGAAGAAACTCCTTTCCTGTTTTCCACAAAGCATGCCTTTCTCCAAAGAACTCTCAAGAACAAGCTTTTATAATTTCTTTGCCTTAAAAGGGGGGATTTTGCAATTGAATATATGTATTACTTCGGCTTAGATATTATTTTCTCCCTGCTTCTCAAAGGCTCATGTATTGGAATCTGGATCCCCAGTGTGTCAGTGTTGAAGTGGTTGGAAAGTGGAGCCTAGGGCAAGGCGGACAGGTCATGGAGACCCTGCCCTCATGAATGGGCTAGTGCTGTCTCCTGGCAGTGCTGCTGGCCTTGAAGGAGTAGATTAGTTCTTAGCAGAGAAAGTTTGGAAGCTCACTCTGGTCTTGTTCCCTGTCTCACCAAGTGACTTTTCTTCCCTGCAAGCTGTGCTGCCTTTTTGATGCATGCCATTGTCAGAGCCTCACCAGAGCCAGAGAGATGTTAGCACTAGGCTCCTGAATCTCCAAACTGGTTCTTTACAAAATGTTCAGTTATGGGTCTGTTGCAGAAACAGAGAATAGGCTAAAACATGTTTTTATTTCTATACACTAATTTTACATTTTCAATGTTTTCTGCTATGAATGGAACAGCTGTATAACCTGAAGCATATATATCACTATTTTTCACTAGAAAAGAAACCCATCTTCATACACATACCCACTGAAAGAAACATTTTTAGATTGATAATAGATAAAGATTTTTTTCAGGTGAGTGAGTTTATATAAACTTAGACACCTTCACATGGAGAATCTTTAGTTTAATGATTTGTGTTCTGTAAGGAAAGACATCCTTGTATCAATCTCAAAGAACACTTTCACATCAAAATATCAAAGGCAGTAATTGGTGCCCTCCCTTGCTAATGTTCTGGAAACTTTTGAAAATGCATCACCAACTTTATCTTTTATTTAATTGATTATTATCATCATCATCATTTTATGATACAGTTCCATAGGCCCAGGGATTTTCTTTACTCCCTCCTCAAGTCCCCCACCCCCAAATAAGTTCCCCTATATTATCACTATAATGTAATTCTTCATAAATAGTCATATGTCCATCATGTGGACATGGAAAATGGCAGAGAGTCCAGCATCCTACTGTCAAGATATAGTTAACAGTTTCATTGGCAGTTCATCTTTGATCTGGAAGTAGAGATGCATACTGCATCATACCCTCACATCTGGATATGATAATCTCCATTACACAGTTACTGTACAACCCCTTAAATGAAAAGCCACAAAACAAATTCCATTTCTCATCACTTCCAGGTCGTCCTCTTGCACCCAAAGGCACAGATCATATGCCCAGAATTCCTGAACATACTCTTCTGGCCTGAGACATTCAGCAGCTCCAACCATTGGCACACTGAATATCTCTCCAGTCACTGAGCTGTTTACAGAGTGCTAGAGCATGGTCTGGAAAGGAGACCACTGCTACTATTGTGAGCTTGGCTTCCTAAAGACTGTAACCATGCTATTTACTCACAAGTTCCTTAGTGCCAAGGTCATACCCTGAGCAAACATGCCAATTCACTGGATCTCAAGTTCCTCCAAACTAAGCAAATAATTAATGCCTTAGAAAAGAATACATCCAGCAACAACCCCTCTCCCCTATAAAAAGGATTCATTTTGTGCCACTAAGTTTTATTTAAAGACCACACAAACGCATCCCAGCTGGCTTCATTGAAGCAACGACATGGGCAATCAGTGACACCAACTGCAATGCTATCATTTCTATAAACAGTAATGAGTGGAGGGGGTAGATGGTACTAGCTTATGTATGAATAAGATGCACAATTTCAACAAGAAATTGTCTTGGCAGATTCACAGAATCTTTTTGATCAGCAACCTATGAAATTAAAATGTCCAGCATTTAATAGATTTAAAAAATATTCAGACATGACATCCTTATTAACACTGTCAAATGAAAAGAAAGTGCATAAAGGTAGCAATTACAATACATTAAGTTGAACAAAGCCAAAGAGTCCCATTGTTTTAAGATAATTCCAAGAATCTGGGAAAGCAAATCTGTAACTATTCACTGGACAACTCTGGCTATTCCTTTATAACTTTTATATCACAGAAGCTGATGCATTATATTTGGCTGTGAATAATGGGTTCACATTCAAGTAGGAACAGAAAGGGTAAAAATCAGAAAATTAGCCTATATATTTCCAAATAACCAACTCTAATTATGCTAGAATTGGATTACGGAGTGATTATCTTTGTTTAAAAATACATACATATATATATATATGTACATACACATATTTATCTTCTTTTTATTTGCTAGTAAAATATCAGATGTCCTCCTCTTTACTATTCCAGCTTACATATGTCATGTCTCAAAACATTCTTTTGAATTCCCAAGTGCTTTTCAAGCTCAGAGACGGTTCAACATACATCCCACGCCAATTGTTCCTTTCGTGGGAAAGTTTTTATCATTCACCATTCAATCAGGTAAGGGTATGTTAAACCGAAACAAGCTAAGGCTTTCAAGTACGTCACCTTTATCATGATCATGCCTTGCTTCGTATGATAACTTTTACTTCCAGATACGTATCTTTAATACCTCACTTATAATCTAGCATGCAATTAGACCTCAAGGATTATTTGCTCAATTGAATAATACAACATCTGAAGCCACTGACACATGATGTACATATAAGTGTGTTTGTATGTGTGTATGCATATATATTTTTTCTACCTTTCCACTTTCTGTTGAAGAGGGGACAAAGAAGTGAGAGATGCCATTTGGGGAGGCTTAACTGACATGATGCAACCACCCTTGGCTTCAGAATGCATCTGCCTCCTCCAGGGTATCAGAAACATGAGATTCTCAGGCATGGATTTCAATCTCTACATCACAGAGTACCACCCTGGCTTTCTTCTCAATGAACACAACTATTATTTTACAGGTAAAAGAAGAAAAAAAAAAAAGCAGTTTTTATTTCCATTTTCATTTGCCTGGCAAAACTACAAAATTACGGGAGCCACCACACTGTCACTGCTTTTCAGGTAACAAAGTTTTTTGTTTTGTTTTGCAGATATGACTGAGGCAACAACAGGTAATTTCCATATTTCAGGGTTAGTATAAAGGAGCAACTCAGTCTTAAACACTCTTTCAATTAAATCACACTATGAAAGAATAATTAGAATTTGCTGAATAACATGACAGAAGTTTATCACATCATTTAAAAAGCCATTTAAAGCACAAGGTGGCAACCTGACTCAGGCGACTTAGTAGAAAGTACGTAACAAATGTACACAATTTGATGTGCTAACTAATTATTAAATGACAGAGTGTGCATATGACCCAGTGTGTGTGATGTCAATTGAGCTACCCACATCCCACACCAGAGCATCTGGATTCAATTCCCAGCTCCAGATCTGAGTCAGGCTTTGGGATAATGCAGACTCTAGAAGGCACCAGGTGATGTTTCAAGTTGCTGATTCTTTGCCACTAACATGGGAAAACCATATTGAGTTTCCAGATCCCTGTTTCCGCCAGGGTTATCTCTAACCATTGTTGGCGGTTTAAACTTCTTAAACAAGCAAAAACAGACCACAGAGAGATACCAACACATACAAATGGCATAATAGAGAAATCAGAGTGCTTTGCCTGGAAAACATATTAAACAGCACAAAAACCTTCTGCTAAATTGTATTATTTTAAATTAGTCTGTTCATACCACAGTCAACTGGCATCCATATAGGGAATTGCCATAAAAATCCAAGCTACTAACTCCTTTGTATGACGTGCTCATCCTAGCTCACATGGCAAGGATGTGTTCTTGACACACCCTCAGGAATAGAGGCTTGCGGATTCAACAATGCTTTTGTGCATAAGCAGCAGCAAAGAATCTTGATATGAAATGTGCTGTGAACATTAAAACTTACATGTCAAAAAGTGTCACTTCTCACACATTTCATTTGTCAATGTAAATGATGTGGCAATAATCTAACTTCAAGTGAAGTGAAATAGCAACAACCTACAATGTGCCTGAGAAAATTACTCAAAATTTTTAGAGAAAAGTGAAAAAAAAAAGTTACTCAAAAAGAAAATGAGCTAAAGTGTAGTCAAACGACATGATCACAAACCTCTCCACAGAAAATACAAAGTTGGGAAGCAAACACAGGAAAAGATATTCAGCATTACATGCCATTAGGGGTTTGTGAACTACGATGCTAGTGAGATAGCAGTCTATTCAAAATCCAATATCATCAGATAGTGATGAGAACATGGAGAGCCAGGAGCTCACACTCCCTGTTGGTGGGAAAGCAAATTCATAGAGCTATCTTGGAGCACAGTTGGGCAGTTTACTACAAAACTAAATACAGATCAACTAATTATTATTTATTCAAATGAGTTAAAAATCTATTTCTAAACAATGACATTCAGATCAATATCTATAAAAATTATGTACCACTTTCTAAATCTGAAGAATCAAGTCACCTCCAGTGAATGAATGGATTACAAACAGTAGTTTACTCAGGCAATGCAATATTATAAGTGCTAAAAATGCACTATCAATGAATTTAAATATATCTTACAAAACAGAAAGTCCAATGTTGCAAAAATAACACACTATGTAAAACAATTCAAATATTTTGTGGAAAATGGGATTATTGGACAAACTTATTTTAGTATGAGAATTTGAAATCCTTGCTGAGTTTTTCATAATGCAAAATTTCCACGAACTTTCTGTGACCACACTGGATGCATAAATTTTATTTTGCAAGAAAATAAACTTATCTTTTAATTTTCTATGAATTATTTGAAGGACTATTCCAGCCGCATAAACATTCTTAGAAAAGGCAAACTATGAAGAAATTAAAAAGATCACTAGTTTCCAGGGGCTAAAAATGGAGGAATAAATAGATGTAAGGTGGAACAGATGGAGTACAGGACATTTTTAGGGCAGTGAAAATATCCCAAATGTAACTATTATGCGAGAGATATGTCATTATTAATACATGCAGACTAGACAAGACCAAGAGTGAGCCCTAATATAAACAGCAGACATTTGGTGATAATGATGTGTCAATGTAGATTTATCAACTGTAACAAATATACTGCTCTAAAAGATGGGGGAGGGGATGGAAAATAGTGCAGATTATGCACTGTAGGATATTGAATTTATGAAATATCTGTGCATTTTTAATCAATTTTTCTATAAACTTAAAATTTTCTAAAGTAATAATGCCGATTTTTAGAAACGAGGTTTGTTAGTATATTTGCACATAGTAGAAACCACCATTTGGGCGGATTGCTCAATGGCTAAACCACCTTGCAAGTACCAGGATCCCAAATGGGCACTGGTTTGTGTCCCACCTTCTCCTCTTCCATTCCAGCTCCCTGCTTATAGCAGAGAATGGTACAAAGGTTTGGGACCCTGCACCCATGTGGGAGACGCAGAAGAAGCTCTTGGCTCCTGGTTTCAGATTAGCTCAGCTCCATCACTGAGGCCATTTGCAGTGTGAACCAGCATATGGAACATCTTTCTCTCTGTCTCTCCTTCTCTCCATAAATCTGATCTGCCTTTTTCCAATAAAAAGTAAATAAGTCTTAAAAAAAGAAAAAAAAGAAATCCATCACTTAAAAGTACAACAAAGTGTTATCATGAGCACTAATGTCTTTAATCTTCTGACATTAACCCTGTAAAATCTCATGTTAAAAAACAAAAGTCTCTTTGAAAATAAAAGTCACAAAAACTGTAATTGATTTTCTGTGGCATGATGCTACAATGACTAAAAATAACACAGGTTATATTGAGTTACTTCTACACAAAAACATTCACACCAATATTTATAAAAATTGACAAGCTTTTATTAATTATTTATGGCACTGAAAACATGCTCATATTCATGTTAAGTCATTGGAGCATCATGAAACAATGAAAAGATTTGAGCTTATGGCATAAAAACAACTCAAAGAAAAATTCTGCAATAAAGTTAATAATTAGGGATTATTATGAATATCACTAATTACCCTTCACTAAAATTATCCAAGATTGGATAATTGGAGGTAGTTTTACACTAATATCATTCATATTTTAAAATTGCAAAAACGTGAGTAACTCAGTTTAGTATATTCCTTTATAAGGTGTAGTTTTGTCACTCATATTGTGACTTGGTACATTTCTGAAATTGAATTGAAATTCAACATATCCTAATTTTCCACTTGTCCCAGTTTGGGAAAGCATCTATTATCTACATCTTTGAATAAAAGGCACAAATTTTAAAATGTATTATGGATATTTACAATCAAAGATACAGTTTTGGGTAATTGTTTAGTGTCTTAATATGATAATTGTTTCCTGGAAATTAAGCTTGTAATATATAGCCACTCTCTGAGATCCCGTGACCATTCTGTAAGACAGATATGCAAGTGTGTGATGAAACATGACTGTAAATGGATGGATTTCAACTAAATGCTTGTGTTGTGCTTGAAAATAGTGGTATGGCTGAGTTTTAATTGCACATTTTTAATCAGATTGAAGAGTTATTTTTTTTTCTGATTGTTTAGCTCCACCTTTAAATATCTGACAACCCTCAGGCTGCTGACAAATATTTAATTGAATAGTGGAGACAAGTCACACATGTTCACATAAAGAAGTGGCTTCTTTGAACATAAAGGGATAAGACAAGCACGCATGTGCTCAAATGCACCTACACACTTACACTACGCCAGGAAGCTGCTCCCGCAGCACTGCTCTCGTTTGCTGTTCCTCAGCCTGCTCACGAGCGTGATTATCAGGACAACAATCCCTTTTCCACAACATTCAAATGGCCTTCCCTGTGCAGTCTTCAACCCTTCTGATAGAATGCTTTGGTTTTCTCATAACTATGTCTTAGGAAGAAAATCAGCAGGCGTAAAAGTTGTTGTTTCAGTCACTACTTTTCACCTTTAGGCAAATGAGCCTGCTTCACTATCCCTTTGAACTAAAACCTCCATATTTTATCACGTTGATAAAAGAGGCGGATATCCTTCGCTGAATTTCTTAGTGTTTAATTTCTAAGCTGTTTTTAATGAACTGGCACCACACACTAAAAAAATATATAATTTCATCTGGAGAAGTGAAAAAACATAAGAAATAAGGACTATCTAAAGTCCCCAGGACATATTTAAAACTGCCTTTCACTTGGCTGCTCATTCCGTCTCCATCACATGGTAGTACAGAGGATCTGTAGGGTACCATGGATAAACTATTTAAAAAATAAATTTTTGCAGATGAAAAATAGGACCAATAAATATTTTATTTAAAATCTCAGCTGAAACAAGGATTAATTTTCAGTTCTCTAGCCCTAATTACATAATAAAACCTCAATCAGATGTTGAAATATTCATGATTCCAAATTCAAAAATGTGTTTAGAGAGTATCTTTAACTCTTATAACAAATTATGTCACTCTCACAAGTTCCCACAAATGTAAAATAACAATGAAGGAATAGCTGGCATAAGTCTGCTACTACTTGTACGACATTTTGAAAATATTTTTCTTTAGGTAAAGGTAAACAAAAAAATCTAGAGTGGGTTATTCCAGCTTTCACGACTATGATGTCTTTACCACAGTGTTTCATGTGCACATTGGGCATAGGAACGCTATATGCAGAATGAGCGTAAGGTCATGATAACGGCAGACACCATATAAGAGAAATATTTTAAACATGAAACGTAATAGTAATATCTAAACACAGCCATATAGCTTTAGAAGAATGCCTGGCATATAAAGGAAACACAACTGATTATTTTGACTCTTATTAACCAATCCTTACAACTCTCTAGAGGTAGGTACTATTGTTGGAATCATGCATATTTAACCATAAATTGATACTAATTGTACTAAAAGACCTCCACAATTAGACAAATGCAGTGCAATCCTTGAAAACAGTTTCTTTAAACCTAGGTGACAGTCAGATATGGAGACCAGGTTATAGGTGCTATCATTCCTATTGTTTTTAGATAAAAATAATATTTCAAATATTTTCAGTGACACAATAATGTGACCACCTTATCACTAGAGAGTTAAACTCAAATGTCCAGGTTTGTAAAAATCTACACTGTCCAATCACATTGGTTATTCCTTTCGTCTAAGCCGGTGACTATTTGAGAAAGTCACTGATAGCAAATGAACTTTATTTTCTTTTTCAAGCATCGGTATCCTGCCTTTAGTAAATACCACATAAACTGCCAAAACTTTTCATTCCCTTTCAAGTTACAAACTACTCAAAAAGTATTTAATATAAGCCAGGATAACAGAATAAAAACAGTACAACTCTACTGGCTTTCAAAAACACACATTTCAACATCAAGTCCATCAGTTTATAATACAGTACCATGGTATCTGCTAACACAAATATGGTGGCCAAGAAAAACTAAGGAAACAATATTTTGAGTAACATAAAATCACAGCTATAAGATGCCACTGCTCATTCTATTTCAAAGATGCAGTCTCAGACAAATTAATTAGATCTATTTAAGTAGCTAAGTAGCTTCATTTTGATCACCAGAAAGTTAAAGGAAGGATGGATGAAGCCTATATATATTTTAATCTCCCTAAATATAATTTTCATTGCTCCAGAACAGAAATGAAAATAGCTGGCATAACGAAATGAATCAGATTCTCCAAAATCACATACCAAGTTTTGAGTACAAAATCTATCACAACGTCGTTAAAGTGTTGAAAATTAAAGTTATTTGAAACTTTTGGAGCAAAACAAGGCATTCTTTTCCACAAAGGCGCCATAATGTGCCTTCCCTATCTTTACAAACACACACACTTTTGCCAAAGAAATACCAAAAAAGCACAAGAGCTGAATTGTCAATGGAAAAATTAATAGACAATCACTTTACAGGAACTTGTGCCTTACAGAGATGAACAGTAGAGGGAGGGGAAACGCAGTGAAACAACCCAGCACTCACAAGGCTTCAGGAGAAATGAATCACACTTGTCTGGTTCTAATTTGGCATGTCTTCATTTAAATCATAATAATTATTGTTACTATTTTAAATACAGCAAGGGTCTATCTTTCCTTCCTTCCCTGGGCCTCTCCTGAGGGAGCCAGTTGCTTAAGCCTAGGGCTGATTGGAACGCTCCCATTTCAGTACCGAGGACAGAAATCACTCGCTCCCTTGGGGAAACCGCACTCCAGCTGACCTCCCGACGCCTACTTTTTGGACTAAGCAAGAATCAGAAAAGACACCTGTCTTGCTGACCACCTGTTTTTAAAAGTCCCCTCTCCTGTCAGACATACCCGTAACTTCTCGGAGGGGACACTGAACAACTCCACGTCGCGCGCCGCCCCTGCAGGCTCCAACGGAGCGTCGCGAGTTAAGTGGAAAGCAGGTCGCGCCGCGCGCCCTCACAGGGGGACCTGACTCCAAGTCACTGCTCGGTGACAGCTAACGCGTTCCCGGGAGCGAAAGGGACTTCCGGGACAGAAAAGAAAGGAAGGAAGCGAGCACCCCCAAGGCAAAACCGGCGGCGGAGCCACCCCTCACCCGGGGAGGGGGGGCACCGCCTCCTTTCCGACACCCAGCGCGCTGAGTAAGGCGAGGGGGCGGGGAGGAGGGCCTGGAGCAGGCCAGGGGGCCTCGGGCGCGTGGGGGTTGGGAAGGGGCGTCTGCTCACCGCTCGGGCTGTGGCTGGACCTCAGGCTCCTTCCACAGAGGCACTGCAGCATATGCACTCCTTTCTTCAGAGAAAGCCCAAGAATCTTCATGGAGAAGCGCGCCCGTGGGGTTCTCGACTCCCCGCCCACCTGCGCTAATTGTCCAACCAAGAGGCGGCCTCCCTTCGGAAGCCGGGTCGCGAGTCCATGGTGCGCGCGTCCCAGGCAGAGGGTAGGGCGCACATGGGTCGCCCAGGGCCCCGGCGCGAGCAGCCAGCGCGGCAGGCGCCGCGGCCGGGCTGGCAGGAGGAAGCACCGCTCCACCGGGGCCAGCCCTCACGGGAGCCAGAGGCTGCGCCCCACCTCCGTGGGCTCCGTGACTCTTTGGGACTTTCCGAAGGAGGCGGCTCGTCAGCGCGCGGGTGAGTGGACGGAAGACGCGGAGGACGTCACCGAGGATAGGGGTTCCTGGCAGGTGTCGACGTCCGGAGGGACAGGGTCCCGAGACGCCCCCTGCCCTTCAGGACAAGGGGCTTGGGGCAGCTCCTCTGCTCTGGCTCCGGAGCGACGGGCGGGGAACCCAGCTGGCCCTCCTGCCTCCGGGCCCACCGCCGTCCCGAACTGCGGTGCGAGGAGAGGGCCGCCGCGTGGTCAGGGCGGGAGGCCCAGCCAGCCCAGCCCGGAAGGCTGCGCTCCCGAGGGCTGTGCGCCGAGCCGGGGTGACTCCGGCTAGGGAATCGGGCGGAAGAGACGCGCCGGCAGGAAGCACTGGACCCTGGAGGCCGCCGAGCGTCAGAAGCGACTCCCGGGAAGCGGGGGCTGGGCAGGGAGGAGGGATTACGATAAGGAAAGCTCTGGGGGAGCCTAAGAACGTAGGAGGGAAGGCTGGACGCCTGGTCTTTTCTGTCTGGGGCTGTATGACCTTGGCTAAGTCACTTACCGTCTCTGGGTGTGGAAAGGGTGCGGAAATGAGGGCTTTTGGAAGAACTTAGCCTGAGTGCATCCTGCTGTGTGCCTGCAACTGAAGACAGACCTAGCTAGGGCAAGACAGGTGTGGCAGGAAATCCAACAGCAGCAGCGGTGGGCTTAAGCGTGAGGGTTCAGCTGGGCTCTGCCTTTGTCAGGTGGTGAAGTTGATCAGGGAGCTTCTCCCTGCGCTTACAGGTCCCTGCAACCCTGTTTCCCCCTGAGATCAGCAACATCATGCCGTCGAGTCCCAAAGGCCATACATGAAGTAAGCATACACAGGATGAGGGCCATGGAATAGGACATGCCCTGATGACATCTCAGTGGGAGAAAAAGGGACTTAAGCAAACTAAGAAACAGTACATTTTTCAAAGTACAGAACTTGTAAAGAGTACAAGTTCAGATTCCTCCTGACTGATACTCAACATCTCCGTGCCTCCTTTCTGCACTTAGAAGAAGTGATGCTAGCATCTGCCTTACCCAGCCCTTGTTGAGGTTCAGGAAACAAACAAGCAGACAACAACTAAGACAAAAACGTATGAAGTGCTAATTACTGTAACAGCCTTGACCTGTAGGGGTTGGACCATACGGTTATCCACATTTCTGATTCGATAGTCCATTGCCCGACCTCAGCAGCTCCTAGGTGATTCACTGAATAAAGTCTGTTAGAAGAATTAGCCAGAAATGGAGCCAAATCCTACCTTCCCCTCTTCACATCTCCTGACTCCTGGCTTCCTCCCACGACCCGGTTAGCCCTTCTCCCTAAAGGAGTGAAAAACGCTGTTAGCTCCTCTTCCTCTTTTCTTCTCTAGAACCTGCTGAGTTCCTCAGATGCCATCTCTAGGTTGAAGTGAAGGTTGAAACTGTCAGGAAGAAGTCTCCTTTCCAAAAGCTATGAAAGAAAAACCAAGCATTGGCAGGATAGCTTGAACCCACAGCCACCCCCTTTTTCAGAACCGAGGTGCAGGAAGTCATTTGGAGTGGGTTCAAGACCAAGAAGGAGGTGAGGCCTCTCTTCTCCTCACTCTGTAATCATGCTCTTCCGTGGGATCACCAAAGTGCTGAGCTCTTTACAGTCCTTGAAGGTCTTCATAAGGTCACCACCGTGTCATCACCAGGCATGTTCTGAGGCCCAGGGGCCACCTGAGCCATGCAGACTTCATCTTTTCAGCCTCTGTGGGAATTAGTGAGAAACCTGGCTCATCTGGGGATGTACCCATCAAAATTCCCAAAGGAAGGAGAGACAATTAGCAAAAGGAAAACATCTAAAAATAGTCTTAGTGCGACAGCAGAAGATAGAGTTTTCCAGTAGTGCTCCCCTTCCCTAGAACGTAAGGCCTACAGCTGGCTTTTTTTGTTGTTTGTTTTATTTTGTTTGTTTGTTTTTGTGTTTGCTCTGAGAGAGTGCTGTTGCTGGAAAAACGGAAAAGGGAATAGGATAGGACACTCGCTCCCCCAGGAGAGCTAGAGCAGAATTGACAGGTCCATGCATCAAATTAAAATACACATGACTTTCTAAACATCAACTTTCCTAGCCATCATGAGCCTGTCTTCCCACCTGTCAAGGCTGCTGCAGGGACTCATTGAGGTGAATGTTCTTTAATAGGTTTAATTATCTGTGTAAGGGAAGATGCTATCACTTCCTTCCATGTGTTCTAGGTGTTAGATCACTAAGACCTAACACAGTGGCTCTGTGATTTGATTATAGGGAGCATGAAGTGTGAATCTTCTGACTTCTGAGCAAGAGTACAAGCTTGTAGAAGGCAGGGCAAGAAAGTCAACTCAGTCATAACTAATATTCCAGGGGCCTGCTGAATTCTTAAATGGCTGTCACAGTTATGACTATGAACAGGTGCGTTTATCTTTGAAAAAGTGGGTCATCAGAGAACTTGAAAAAAAAATAAATGCAGGGATCACACTCGATTTTGTTGTTGTGACTGGCCATTCAGAAGAGTTCAGATGACACCAAAAAGAGCACTTATTTTAGTGGAAAATAGCTGTGTAGTATATGTGATAGGATTAAAATATTTGTGGAAAATAGAATTAAAGGAAAACGTGGTCTTGGCGTGAGAAAGAATTTTGAAACCTATGCTTTTTTTTTTTACATGTTACACGTTTTTGAAGCTCTTCCTCATATTACTGACATCTGATCAAAATGATCAGTAGAATTTTATCAGAATTCAAAAAACATTCCTTACTATGGCTATCTGTTTTTATAGTTACTCACAGTTATCTGTTTCCCTACGGATTTTTCAGCAGTATTTTAGCTGAATTGATTTTTGCACATTCCAAAACATTCAAAATTAAAACAAGCAAAATGAAGACAAAATGTGATAACCAGGAAGGAGCATATGGAGCTATGGAGATGCAGTATTTTAATATTAACAAACTAAACTTTCTATAATTATTCACAAATCACAGTTTTTACTTGAAATAATATTGTTTTTATATGTAAGGTGTGTTATTATTAATATGCAAGTATTAAAGCATTGTTGGTGTGGGCATATGGCACGAGGTTAACACACTAGCTGGAATGTATGCTTGCCAGAATGGAACGCTCATTTCACAGCTCTGGCTTGCCTTTGCGGCTTCCTTTAGTTCATTTGTTGGGAGGTAGCAGGTGTGGATGAAGCATTTCAACCTTTACAAATTGAGTCCCAAGTTCCATCTGTCCTCACTTTTGCCTTGCCCCGCCCCCTCTGTTTGGAGTATTAAGGGTGTGACCTAGCAGAAGAACAAGGTCTCCCTCTCCATTTGTCTCTTCCTCTTCTCCCTTTCCCACGCTCCCTTCACCGTCTCTCCCCCTTTTCTATCTACTTGCCTTTCAAATAAATAATAAGAAATAAATTGTTATGTGAATCTAATTAAATTTTAACATTAGTCATCCTGTTTTCTAATTGACTTAGATACCTTGGACAACTTCTAGCAAATGACTCACCAGTGAATTTTCAAAATGAAACAATTTAGCACCTTTCAAGAAGGGATGGGAAGTCTGGTACATGACTCGGAGTGAATTTGTTAAAATCCCTCCTACCTCTGTTTTTCTTTTTTTAAAAGCCATCTACTCACAGTTTGTATGCAGGAATTAATAGTTGTTCGAAGGACTTCTGAGATTTTTAAAGAGTGACTTATCTACACTATTTTCTGTTCTTATAAAATACAGAAGCTGTTAACTCTTGGCATCAGCTGCACAATTTGTCTGCTTGGAAGCCTACACGGAACCTGTAATATATGCAAGACTTTTGCCATTTTCCAAACTTTTAATAAGGATCTTAACTTCAAAGTGTCTCTTGATGAAAAGCAACTTTATTTTTACAAAACAAAGGTTAGAAGATTGAAACAATTCTGTTATCTAATGTAGTGTATTTTCTCTTTGCCACATTTATAATCTATTGACTGCAAAGGGACCAGTCATGTCTGCAACCTGTGCCTTAGAAACATCTGCAACTCCAATCTGGACATGCAGTGATACTAATTTCTTTAGATAGTATGACAAACCAGCCATCAACTGCTATTCAGTTTTATCAATGACAAATGACCTGGAGAAATTATGTCTTCCAGTCTATGTGTGTGTGTGTTTAATTTTTTTAACTTCTTTTTTTTTCTTTTTTTATTTTAATAATCTTAGTTGATTAGGGTACAAAGGGTCAAGGGCTACAGGGAGAAAGTGGGTAATACCACTGTTTCCACGCTAATATTATCATTTTTCCCTGTATCTGGGGCTAGGGGAGTAACAAAGGGAAAAGCCCCACCCAACCTCCCATCCATCCCTGATCCCCAACAGGAGGCGTCCTCTGAGGGTCCTGTTCAAACAGTTTTGATAGTTGATCAGTTCTGGATTGCTGCCAATCTCACAGTTCCAATCACAATGAAACCTATTCAGAGTCCACTGGCTGACAGTCTCTTGATGGTTGGGGTTCCAAGATCAGCAGTTTTGAGTCTGTCTTCTTCATGTTGTTCATTGTTATTTGTTGTTGCTCTTTTCCTATGATGCATTCTCAAACTTTCTATTTTAAATTAACCAAGGCAATTCATGTGTATACTTTAGTTTTTAATGACAGTATAACCAGTATACATATAAAATGCCTGACCGTCTTCATTGGTACCTTGCGTTAAAATAAACTACAAATCTGATTCAACTTTCACGGCTTCCTCTAACACCCTTTCTGTTTCACAATTGAGCACATTACATTTAGTTGCCATGCTTTTCAATCTCAATCAATATGTGACATTGCTCAGCCCTTCCTCCTGTTTCAGAGCCTTCACACTTCCATTGGGTACTAATCAAATATTTTGTGTAGCAGCTTTCAAATATGTAATAATTAGGCTAAGGTTATTTACTGTACATAAAGTTCCATAAAAGTGATTTTTATCCTTCTCAGCTTATCATTATTGGGGAAAGAAGCTTTTATGATTTCAACCAGTGAGAATAACCTCAATCATTTGGTTTCTGTAGTATCTGCTGTGTTTCTATGTGTAAAGACTCATTTCATTTTTATAATTGGTGAATATATTGAGGAAGAAACTTTGACACCACACTGATCTATTTCTCCTCAAACTTTTATACACTGACTTTTAGCCTCCACTGTGGATCATTTTTGCAAAAATTATTACTGAATCGTAAGCCTGGTAGTGATTTTAATATCCTTAATTTTTTCTGCAAGAATGGGAATTCTGTTGTAAGAATTCTTCCCACTCCTTTATTTTCTTATTCAATTATCCATTAGAGCAGTCTGGACTCACAGACATTTGATGAACTGTAATTCAATACTATTACTATTTATTCTATAATAGAATTGCTCCACCTTTAACCATTGAGAGGTCTTTGGGCTGGATCCTATGTCCTTCTGACATATGACTCTGTTTTTTAGCAGTTGTCTAAGTTTTGATGTCACATGTTGTTCTGGTTTGCTTTCACTTTGTCTGTCAAACTTCCTGAATCAACACATTTTTAATCAGTCCAAGATCATTTTGTTGCAGAATGGTACCCAGGAATCAAGACTTGGATATAAATGCGGCTATGGTTATTGGTGTATCATTGCTGTTAGGTCATCCCTATAGAGAAAGCTAATATATATTCCGTATTTCTGTCTATCAGATTTAACTATAGATAAATACATCAGATAAAGATAGAGACAGAGATAGCTGACACATCGAATCTCAAGCCAAGACCCTAGATTTCATTTTTGTCTTTTCTTTATTTGTAATTTTTTTTCTGATAATGAAAAATCTGAGATTTATAACTTATGATATATTCACTTTGCAAGTCTTCACTTTATTCAGTTCTACTGTATACAACATTGTTAATCAATACTATTATTATTTTTAATTTATCTATTTTAATAATTTTTTACATAGGTGAGAGGGATACATGCCCCTCTGAACCTCCTATTAGGGTGGGGAGGGTCACAGTTTGGAGGAAGGAGGGTGAGATAAATGTTTCAGGTCTTTTTAAATTTTTTCCTTTTATTCCTTCTGTGTCCATGGTGGGGAAAGGTGAAGGAGGAAATAGAGACTAAATCTACAGGATGAAGTTATGCAGTTGTTGTGGCTTTTAGCTTTAGGGAGTCCAGTTAAAATACTGTTTTCTAAAGAGTCTCAGGTTCCTTCTTCATTTGCTCATCACCTTCAGTGCAGTTAAACCTGTAATTCAGTTTGTTCTATTTGTTACTCCTCCTATCCTTGTTGTCGGTTATCTAATTAAAAGGAAAAAACTTTAATTATTTAATATTTTGATATGCAAAACATTGCCATTGTGCTTTGCAAAAATATACATTTTGCAAAAATATGCTCTCCAGCAAGTATTACTGCCAGAACATCCAGACTTTCTTTCCCTAGCATTTTCTAAGGTAGCCAACCTCTTTATCTTATTTTCACTGTTTCCTTTGCAGACATGTAGCCATTCCCCTCTCTGCTATAGTAGCTTTTTACATTGTAGCCGATATTATGCCATTACAATCAATGCTGCAATAAACAAATTTGTATACAATATTTTCACGTTGGGGGTGTAGTCTCAGGATAGATTCAAAGGAATGAAAATACAGAGTCAAAGTGCCCAGATGGTTTGATTAGATATTGACAAATTTCTCCAGAAAGTTTATATGAACTTGGATTTCTACCAACAACATGCCAGTGTTAATTTTGCCAGAGCTTCACCAATAACTTTATTATTCTTTGTCATTTATGTTCATTTTCTTGTAACACTTGAATTTACATGTCTTTAATTATTAGTGAGTTTATTGTATCACTGGAAAATTTGTTATGGGAAGGGAAGTATCTAATATCACTTCTTGTTTGTCTATTGGAATTCTTTTTTTTTTTAAATCCACCTTTATTTAATTTTTCATAAATATTTATTTATTTATTTGAAAGGCAGAGTTACAGAGAGAGGGCAAAAGGCAGGGAAAGATTTTCAATTCATTGATCACTCCCCAAATAACCACAATAACTGGGGCTGGGCCAGGAAAAATCAGGAACCAGGAGCTTCTTCCTGGGCCTTCTGGTGAGTGACAGTGTCCAGGTATTTCAGCCATCTTTTCTTTTTTTGGGTGCACCAGCAGAGAGCTGGATGGGAAGTGGGGCAGCCAGGACTTGAACCAGCACTGAAATACCAGCTGCTGGCATTGCCATGACTGACTGTGCTACAATGTCAGTCCTGTGAAACTCTCTTTTAAACAGACATTGCCAGTAGTAAAGAAATTGTAGCTGTATTAAGTTGTATTCAATTAACTTTAAAACTATTTTAGTTAAAACAATGTTGCTACGATTTAGAAAGTGTGTAGAGTGTCCAGGTGTGTTTAACCCATCCTTGCATTTACCCTCCCCACAAATATTTCAAAGCAAAGCTAATCTTTTGCTGTATAAACTAGGAAACTATCAAATGCAAATGAGACACAGATTTTCAATATTGGTCTCACTACAGAGGTCAGTGAAGGAATTGAAAAGAAACGGTCCATTCTGCATTTTGAAGGTGGGAAGTAACCTATTAGTAAAAGCTCTACAGGGAGTAATTTAGAAACTTGAAGTATGTTTAAGGGGATAACCTGTATTTAAATATACAATGCCCAAAGCTTAATGTTACAACTTTACTTTCTAGCCACCTGTAATAAAACTCTGCTTGTGGATTGAGCCAGTGCCCAGAAGTGACACAGTTTTTCTCCAAACATGTCTGATGTTCCATCACACCACTGCTGGATAAGGAGCAATAAATCTGGTACCAGATATGCATCCTGAATCTTGCCAAACTGAAAAAAAAAAATGTAGTTCTTTCCTGAGAAAACATACCGAGGTCAGTTGAATGAGGAGTTCTTTCCCCCAATCCAACCACTCTTCCTCAAATCAGTAATATGTCCAAGGCTAGCTGCTGCAGTTGGATTATTTTCTTCTCCTTTAACAACGCTTCAGCAGGTTATTTCAAATAAACATAGAGCTTGTCATTTATTAGAAGCACTTAAAAATGAATTATCTCAGTCAAGACAAATGGAAGGAAGATATTTTTCACCATAGCCAAGTATGAGCTGTTTGTTGTGAAAAATATGAAGTCAATCAATCCAAGATAATTAATACTTATGATTCTCAATAAAAAAAAAACATCTGCTCATTAGTCAAAACTCATTACCCAATTACAGGCACAGTTTCAAATATGTACTCCCACCCATCTTTTCTAGTCTCTGAACACTTCTCTGATCTTAAATACTCCACATATCTCTTAATATCTGCGATAGATCACATACACATCTCTTGAAAACTCATGCCATCTTTTCCAGTAACGCAAATGAATCACAACTTCTTCTAAACTCTCATTTACTCTGCCTACATTCTTATGTGTGTGTAGATAGATAGACAATAGATAGATAGATGATACCTAGATAGATAGATTCACATGCATATATATTTTCCTGTATGAGTTCCTTTACCTGCAAATTTTGCTAATGTCCATATCTGGCATTTTTTTTTATATCTTAGTACTTAGACCATGCAATGATTTTTATATATACATAAATGAAATGAATGGCAACTGTTTCGTGAATTTTCCATTTTGGGGAAACATTTCAATTCCACATTAAGTTATAAAACGATAACCCACAGAAGCATAAAATTGGAAGCTCTAAAGGAAAGACACTTTTAAACACATGAAAACACACTTTTATGCACTTGAACAGTCATAAGAATCACTTATGATAAGGAAAATACAAGGTGTATTCATAGTAAGATATTATTTCATAGTTACATACCAAAGTTTAAAATTTTGATAACTAAATGTACTAGAGATAATACAGAGTAATTGGAAACTCGTACTTTCTTGAAAACAGTAAATATTGATGGCTTTATAGTTGGTAATTTATCACTAGCTTTCAAAAATTTAAAAAGCACTTCTCCCTCGTGTAACTCTTGTTTTTGATATAGTTCCCAGATATCATTACACAAGATTATAATTGTACAACTGCAGGCAGCAGAACATTGCTGATAATACTGTTTGATCCCAAGGGTACTATTTCAATGTTAGCACAAACCTACACATGAATGTGCTGTGATTTTAAACAATTGAATCAACATTTTATGTAGCAATCTAAATAGATCTATAAAATCTATTATTAAATGTGACAAACACATATATTATTTGAAAATCTGCATGCTAGAAAAATGTATAACATAATGCATACATTTATGTCTACACTTATGCTTATAAACTCATGGGATCCTTTTGGAAGTGAAGGCAAAACACTGGGATCACATGTTGGCCTAGGGAAAGAGTGAGGGATAAACTGAACACAGCAGAGAAAACAAAAGGCAGACTTTTTAACTGCAATTCATTTTGCAATTTTAAAACCCTATACCATCTTATATATTACCTCTTAAATCATATATTAAGCATGAAAGTGCCTATTACTAAACCCGGTTCAAATACAAAAATCAGAACACGAAAGAAACTCCTAAGAACTATGTATGCTTTTTGTATAAGTCTTGATGCCCTAGGAGTAAGAAGACTTGGGTGTTAATCATACTTTCTCAGTGCTGATAATAGAATGTTGGTACCAAAACTAGTTTTGGTATTGATGAGTCCTAGTGTCTAAGATGTAAGGGGTACGTGAACAAAAGATAAGAAAATCCCAATGTTCCTGCTCTTAGTGTGCTACTGTCTAGTGCAGTAGAGGAAAAACAAACTTCTATACAAACTACGTTGATAAAAAAAAAAAGAAAGTGTAAAAGTTGTCAGAGGAGCACAGATGAGGGAAGCATATTCCTTTGCATAGGAGTGATGTAAATTAAGGGAAAACATATCCCAGCATGATGACATTTGTCAAGAAGTAGTTTTTCTAAGACACAGGAGTGAAAGCAGATTTACTTGTGGAGTCTTCATTTGGAGAATAAAATTTCAAGTTGAATGATGATAGACATATATTATCTAGCCCTATCCTTCAACAACAGCAACCACAATAAAAGAGTGCAGGGAAGAAGCAGTGATTTTCCCCTAAAATAAAGAGGCTGCAAGTTGTAGAGATGTGATTCCATGAATCAGGATAAGCCCATTCCAGGCCATATTTGTAAAAAGACACAGTAGTGCTGTATCTGGCTTCAATAGCATCAGAAGCAAACTTATTTCAGAATATGCACAGACAGGATTTCAGAATATTTTTTCCTTTTCCTGGAAACTGAATTTTCTCTGCATATTTTCTGCTTTTTTAGAAGCACATGAAGATCATCCATTTAAAAACTTGACAGTGACAAAGATAAGTATTGCCTTAATGGCAAACGGTGAGACTTTTGTATTAAACTTCAGAAAAGATCATGGTTTGGACCTGCTCTTATATTGGCAAGCTCTGTGCTGCTGTGTGGTCATGGGTTTACAGTTAGGGGATGCAGACAGCAAATGGGTAAAAAGAGATCTTGAGCAGAACATACTTAGGATTCATTGAAGATGCAATAATTGGAGAGTGAATATTTAGGCCACAATGTGTTTTTCCTACTTATAAATCTGTTCACAAATCCATACATATAAACATGTTGTATGTATTATATATGCATAGATTTTCTCCCTGAACAGAACACAGATAGATACCATGAAAGTGTCAAGCAAGGGTATTCTGAAGAATGTGAAATGTCCAGCCTAGATTGTACATTCTTTCTCACTCCCTCTTCACTTCCATAAATACACAAACATCTTCCAAACTTATACCATCTCACCAAAGGCCTTTTTTGCTCTTTCCCAAACTTGTTCATTTCTGACTTTTGCTCACAAAATCCCACTTCAGTTCACTTTCATCAAATTATCATAAATCAGATTGTTTGAGTCAGTGAACACATTCTGTCCTAGATACAAAACTGTAATTTGTATCTCAAAATTGTTAATTGCTGCTTCATGAAACTCTTCCACCTTCTACTCAAAGACACCATTTTCTTTTGTTTGTATGTTTCTTTGCTTTTTCTTGTATTTTCCTAATACCAATATCGTTTTTTCTTCTGCCTAGTTTCTAAGAATTGCTGCTTCTGAAAGGTTACAGACTCCATACTTTTCTTTCTCTCTCTTTTTTAATGACCTTTCCTGGGCACCCTTTTACCTATTAAAATCCTTGGACCATTTTAATGACTTCTGGATCTACATCTGTTGATCAGATTCCTCTGTAGGTTATGTGTTCCAAAGAATTTCCAAAGCAGTAATATCTACAACTGTATACATCTCTTTGCCTAAGAAGCAGAAATTTGTCAGGTTCCAGATTTCAGTGAATAGCTGCATCTATCTAGTTGCCAAATTCAAAACCCTGTGAGCTGTCCCAGTCTCTTCTTGCTACCTTATCTCAAATCAGCCAGTATACTATAGACAGTATTTCCATAAGATTTCTACCATCTATCCCCTATTGACCTTCTTTAAACCTTCATTATTTATTATCCATTTTCACATACCTTTATGAAAAAAATCTGATATCTTCTATCCAGCCTCCACATTGCCAAGATCAAAACTCAAATCCTTGAAAAATTTTTCTGTTTAGCAAGTTTTCACAGAATTCAACATAATACTGATAATTTAAGGCTAGCATATAACACCCATGATAATTTATCTTACCATCTTCCTTACTTTTTTATGAACTTAATTCAGATCTTTGATTTATACTATTTTTTTTGTTCAAGTCCACAATCTTTGTACATAATGTTTAATTTGCTTGGAATATCCCACCCTCTTACTTCTTCCAGTGACTACATATCCATCTTTGCACACTGAATCCAGTGTCAGTACCAACAAGAAGCCTTCGCTGACTAGTTGAATGCCTTTTTTTTTTAATGCCCTTTTAATGGCTTACCTGCCATGTTTTTCAGCATAAAACATTCACACAATAATCTCAAATTTCTTATCAATTACCTTTTATTTTGATAGAGTAATGAAGGATCCAAGATAATAATTGAAATTTCAGTCAATTCAGTATAAATCTAATATATAGCTATAACTGAAATATGGAAAACGTGAAGAATGTGATTTTGCAAGATCTAAAGAGAGAATGGCATTGATTCAGCTAAAAGATTCAGAAGAAACTGAGGCACTTGTATGTTTTAACTTATGCAAAATTAGTTGAAAATGTTTTATGTACATTTCATCTCCTGAAGTAGAAATACACACACACACACACACACACGCACACACACACATGCACACACACATGCACACACACACACACACACACTTCCTTTTCACAGGTTTCAGATTTATTCAATATAAAATATCAGCATTGCCACTTTTCCCCATACACAGATGGCAGTCGAAACAGAAAATTGTAAAAAATCTGCTGAATGTAATCAAATATCTCATATAGAGATGCAGCATGATTTTGTTCCCTATCAGTATATGGGAAACATATCATTCAGTTGATGATAAGACCTTAATCGCATGCATCATTACCTTACATTTCACTTATGTCCAAACATAGCATGTGCTGTGCACTCTGCCTTTCCTGAAAAACTCATGGTACATTACTAGATGGTTTCAAATGTGATAAAGATAAGCGCAATCTTCAAAGAAGCAAAACAGGAATGTTAGGCCAAGGGAAATTTAGCTGTGGAATCTTGGTTGACTGGTCTACTTTGTGCTTTTATAACAATAACAGACAAAAACCTGAGCCCGAGGTTTCCATGATATCCATCTGGAGGTTCTCATACTTGCAGAGCTCAAGATTGTTTTTATTTTCAGTTTTATAGGTAATTTATTACATAATGATTGGTGGAATTTGGAAGAGCTGGTTTCTAGAGTTCTAAGCAGGGACACACTACAAGCAGACACTCATTTGGATATGTTAACCTGTAGGATAATGTTTACAGGAATCAGCACTGGAAAACCATGTTCAGCTTCCTGCACTTGCTAAATATTCTTTTTAGACTTGAGTGTTGTTTTGATTTTGAAGTCTATGTTTACTTTTAGTGCAGTATCTATTTTTAGTAGATTTCAGGGTGAAATATCGTACTTTCAAATCAAATTGGACTTCAATTTGCTTCTCAACTGTAATACATATAAAGCTTTGATTTTTGTTTTGCACAATTGAATATTAAAGATGACCTATCAGAATTGTTGTCAGAATTAATTATGATAGTCTATGTCAGCATAATGCCTTCCAAATGGTAGGTGCCCCCAACATAGTTTCAATTATAAAAATGGTGCTAATGTGATTTTATTAACTTCTCCAAGTTTTGGTACCTTTTGATTCTTAAAATCTATTCAGTAATAGCAATATGACTTATCTGCTATTAGATGTTATTTAATATCCTTTTCTGTATCTACATAAGTGACAACCATTCTTCTGAAAACAAAATCCAAGAAAAGTGTATTTGTAGAAGAAAGTTTCTGAAAGTTTTTGCTTCATCAAAGCTAATAAAACATACTAAAACATAAGGAATTTATTAGGCAGGGTAGATTATGAAGTCAGGGCTTGATTGCTAAACACCACTACACTGTTTACAAACTTTACAAGGATCACTTAATGGTGGCCGAAGTGTATCTCAAATTTTAAATCACTGAGCATAGCTCAGTAAGATGGTTTGCAAGTACAAATTGATGAAAATAGTAATTTTTTTAACCTTTTTAATTTCCAATTCAGTTGCCTTTTCTATTTAGTTACTAGTAGATGTAAGTTCACTCTGGGTTCTGAAGATTAAAAACAATTCGTTGTAAAAATATTAGATGAACTTTTGAGACTTCAGAGCTACATCCCATTGAGTTCAAATCCAGCGCTACCACTTATAAGCTGTGTATTCACTGATACATTTCTAACCTTCATTGAGTTATACTTTTCTAACCTTGCAAAAGAAGTTTACAATCTCCCTTGCAGGATCTTTGTGACTGGAAAAAAAAAGGAAATGTTTATTAAGAAGTTCTGCTTTAGTGGACTCCTCATTAAGATGAGGTCCTCTCTTACTGAGAATTTGCGTAAGAGGGATTGGAGCTGTTATTATTTGTAAGTTTGGGACTAACATGACATATCCATGCGTTTAAGGCATATTGTACAATACTTCAAAGCATACACAGCACAAAAACTGTTGTATTAGAGAATTCGCTTTTCTGTTCCCTTACTTGTGGGATGCACGGAGTCCACCAGTGCGTCTATGTATTCTAGTTCTTCACGTCAATAGTATCGTCAGATTTGGTCACTGCACCGTGTTGAAAAACCCCACACCCTATTACAGCCACTCAACTGGGTTTGAGTAATAATTATCTAAACTCATCTCTTTCTCCTCCATATGTACATATGCGTGTTCTTCTTTTCTGTTATATTTGAAAGTTAATATTCCTTTAAAAAGAGAACATGCAATATTTGTCTTTATGTGTCTAGCTAGTTTATTTTAACACAATGATCTCCGATTCTATTCACTTCTGCATTCATTTTTAAAGCACAGTAATACTGCATCATACATATGTGTGTCTTTGCAGTATATATACATATATGTCACCATTTCTTCATTCAGGAGCATGTAATTTCCACAGGGCTTTTTATTATTGTTGATTTCTAATACCATTATTGCTTGCTAGTATTAATCCTCTGTAGTCAGAAAAACACATAATCCAATTTCAGTTTTTAAAAATTTGTGAAGACTTGGTTTTGGCCTGATACATGGTTTGTCCTTGAGGACATTCTGTGTGTTGATGAAGATAATGTGAATTATCGCACTATTTAATAGAGATGCAGCTTTTGTATCATAGTATGTATTTTCTTTTATTAGTATAGCTGGTCTTGCTTGCTTTGGGTTTCCATTTACATGGAAAATCTTTTTTTCTAATTTTTGCATTCAGTCTCTGTGTTCCTTTAATAGTGGGTTTTTAGCAGGCAACATATCTTTTGGGTCATGTCTGTTTTTCTGTTCAGCCAGATTGTATCTCATAGTTCACTTACATTCAAAGATATTAATGATAGATGATGATTTAGCTTGGTCTTTTCTTGAAAATTTATTTGAGAGGCAGCAAAAGAGAGAGTTAAAGATACAGAGCTCCTATGTCCTGGTTCATTAATACCTACAACCGCCAGGAATGAATATGAGAAACTCAGTCCACGCTCCATGTGTGAATGGATTTCCAGGCTGAAAGAATTCTTCTGAAGATGTGTCTAGTGGTGTTGGCATTGTATGTTGCACTGTTTTGAGTTCCAGATGAAAATAGTGGTGTGTTCTACCTTCTCTTTTTTCGCTGTAAGAGAGGGTAAGGATGACAGGAGTCAAGAGTACTCTAGAGGTACAGTTGGCTTGCTGGTGGTCTGCCAGCCACTGTCCATGGTGCTACACAGAAATTGTGAGATCAGAACTGGCATTTGCATGAGCAAGACGTGCAGATAATTGGCCATATGCACCACTCACTAAAATTCTTGGCATGGGCCAGAGATGGCAAGAGCAGTCTGGCCCTATATGCAGGTCAGTCATGTGCATAGTGCTGAGTCTGGTTATAAGATCATACACTGTGCTGAGAAGTGGTGGGCAGACCAGGCTTGCATTTAAGGAACCCAGACTGGAAGTCGCAGTGTACACATGTCCAAGTAGTGCTGAATGACACCCTCAGTGGCAGGGAAGGAGAAAGAAGCTGAGGGAGATAAGGACAATTCTGAGGGCAGGGAGCAGGCTTCAGAACAGCAACACCCTGCTTCTAGAAAACTGGTGGCAGGATCAACTGGCTTTCCTGTACTCCATTTCCCATTGTGCCGAAAGCTGCACAGACTGGAGTACTGGAGTCACTGTTGCTCATCTGGGTCTGGTGGGATTCATGTGGGCACAGGTACTTCTTTCTTTTCTCACACCTCCCTTCCGTTACCCTCCATTTGCCCTCCCTAATGGCATGGTGGGAGATCTATGAGAACCTGAAGGAATTTGCAGGGACTTCTTCCTCTAGGGATACCAGGATTTCACCAGTGAATCCTTTCTAAAGATGGTGCTGCATTGCTTCCACCTGTGTTCCGGCTGTTGTCAAGAACTTAATGTCAGTTCCTTCTCTGAGTGGAAGCAATCAATCATGTGCTGTCCAGGCAGCCTGCCTTGTTGGGCCTCTTGACTGTGTGCCTGTGGATCACTCCCGTAGCAAAGACTGTCTGCCAAAGCAGTCCTGCTTAGGGCTGTGCTGAGGCTTTGCTGTTATTCCCATCATTGCAGTTGCAAGTATTCAAAACTTTTTGGCTGAGGTTTCAGTTGTTGCTTAACTTTCTCCTTTCTTAATGCTGCCATCTCAGGTGTCCATGTCCTACTGGGCTCCCATTATCCTTCTCTGAATTATGGTGACCTTCCTGGGGCACTCACCTTGAGCCTCAACCATTTATTGTTTTGATTCTTTGCATCTCTATTTGTAATTTTTTTCATTTATTTGTTTGCTTCATCATCAGAACCTGGCAAGAATCACCAAACTGGTCATTCTTTCAGTGGTTTTCAAATTCATGGTTCCTGGAGCCAGAGTTGTGGTGTAGCCAGTAGAGCTGCCTATACATTTATGTTCCACTTTTCTCTGCAAATCTGCCTTTCCAATAAAAAGAAATAAATTTTAAAATAGATAAATCATCTTTTTAAAAATTTGCAGTTCTTTCGATGTGAACTAAAAAGCAGCACCGAAGGTGTTATGTTTTCATATATGTATATACCTAGGAGAAATATTGAAAGATAAACACAGGTATTATGACTGGTTATTTCTCAGTGACTATTTGATAGCAAATGGTCAATTATGGGCAACCAGTAGATTCCAGATGTTCAAAGCATGCATTCCGGAGTTGAACATCCTGTCCTTGATTTCTGCTAAACTATTTTAAGTTCTTTAGTTTCTGTGGTTATCATTTTTGCAACCAATAAAATGTGAGCAATAATACATCATAGAATAAAACTTAACTTTGATTGTGCATGTAAAACATGAGATTCAGTACCTGCTGAGCACTGAAAGCCTCATTGGATAGTTAGTATTACTAGCAATTTTTTAAAAGATTTATTTATTCTTATTGGAAAGTCAGATATACCGAGAGGAAGAGAGACAGAGAGGAAGATTTCCGTCTGATGGTTCACTCCCCAACCAGCCGCAATGGTTGGAGTTGAGCCAATCCAAAGCCAGGCGCCTGGAGCTTCTTCCAGGTCTCCCACATGGATGCAGGGTCCCAAGGCTTTGGGCCGTTCTCAACTGCTTTCCCAGGCCTAAGCAGGGAGCTGGATGGGAAGCGGGGCCACCAGGATAAAAACCTTCCCCCATATGGGATCCCGGCATGTTCAAAGTGAGGACTTTAGCTGCTAAGCTCTCACACCGGGCCCTACTAGCAATTTTAACATATTGTCATTTTTCTATAATTAATTTTAACTATTTTTACAATGATAAAAATTATTGGCTTAAAATATCAACTATTTTTACAAATAAAATTTAATTAAACTTCAAATATTCAGATGATTATTGTTCAATTTCAATCAAAATACTTCTATGGATCCTAATGAAAACCATAAAATGTTTAACACCATTGTTACTATTTTCAGTTCTTATAAAGTGCAGGAATCCACAGAAAAGTATCAGCTACAAATTCAATGGAACTGTCTGATTTTCTGCACAAGTTTTTAGAGGTGCAGTCTTTCTTCTTGGAGGAAATTTTAGTAATGTCACCAGGGCAGCTAGCAAATGTACCAAGTCACAATTTGATTACGTACGGCTACTTTTGCTTCCTGGTCCTCAAATTGCCTTTCAAAGGATGAAATCAAATGTGCTCTTCTTTCTCGTGTTCAAATGTCAGTGCTGATGAGCTTACGAAAGCTTGACCAGCTATCTAACCATCTTGTTGTAGAGAGACTCAGATGGGGTCATTCTGTGTCAGTTCTCTAAGAGCCAAACTTTTGTTATTTGTGTCTAACAACAGCATTTCAAGACTTACCATGAGCAACACACATACATTTTTAATTTCTCAATATCCTTAAAGTCATCACAATCAGATTACCCTGAATTTTCCATCAGATATGTTTAGCAAGGGAACATAAAAATGAAATAAATCCCTGTTTTTTTTCTATTTTTTTTCTGCTTGTTTCCTGTATCATCCAGGAAGCAATTATTATATTTTCAAAGCAGAGTCATTTGGGGACATCAAAACATGAAAATCTTTATATGGTAGAGCACGTAGCATGCTGCAGTCTGAAAAAAGAAAAGAAAAAACTTTCTCTGTCCCTGTTTTACAGAGTCGTCTTAACAAGAACAAAAAAGAGTTATGACCACGTACTTTCAAAAGACATTTCCACTGTCATCTTATCCAAAGAAAAATATAATTTCAGCAATTGGGGAAAGAAATTGAAAAGAGTATGGAACACAACACTGCTTTGATAGATACCTTTGGCATCTAGTTGATAAAACATCTTTAATACTTTAACAATCTTTTTCCAAAATCTATTATGGAGTCAAATTACCATCAACCATAAATTAACAATCAAGGACAGACACAAAATCTGTTTAGATTATGGGCCGTGTTCTTTACTATATCCCGTTACTGATAATTATTTCTGGTCCACAATCCATATTCTAAAACAGCTACTTCTGCATGCATTTTCTAATTCAAAGTTTTGGGGAACAAGTTTGTGTTTATAACAGGTAATATAATCAGTGCACAGCAAAGCTGAATATGGGCATTTCTGAAACAAAATCTACAAAAACCCTCATAAGTTGTCTTAATACAGATTATAAACTGCCCCCTGCCAATTCAGGTTCAGTCATGGCACCAATTACATTTGTTGTAAGCTTAAGTGTCAAAGAAAAAAAAAAATAATGATTTTGCATCCAAGAATCAAACATGGCAGACACACTTTACCAGACTTACACATCTGAATTCTTGAGTCTTTTCTTCTTTCCTTAACCAAGAACAACCTCTGTGTCTCTTCTAATTTGCAAAACTGTCCCCAGGCAGCCCAATGTCAACCCTTTCTTGAGGCCTTCCAGGGTGCTGCCTGCAGGGGTGGCTACCTCTGGGGACTTGAAACCCTTGTCTAAGGTTATGCCACCTTGAACACGCCTGATCTTAGAAGCTAAGCAAAGTCAGTCTGGTTAAACTTGCGTGGGAGACTAGAAACCCAGAAGAAATAGCTCTGTGCCTAGTCGGTCTTTGTGATTCCACAGTCTGTTTCCTTCAAGTGAGAGAATCAAATGAAACATGAATGTTGCAAATACAAACGTCAGCAGAACAAATGTGAAACATTCACAAATGTGGATTTTCACAAGATGACATGGTTTGATTTTTTTTTTTTTAAGTAGCTTTATTCAGGATTTAGCTTTCCTGGTCAAACCCTTAATACAGAAAGTTTGAAGAAAGAGTATAATAGTATAGTTACTAGCTCTTTATTTGAATTCAATATTTTAATTGACTTCTGAGAAACCAGCTTTAGATTAATATGATGCTCAGGAAATGTAAGTAAAAAATCTAACTTTCTCACATATTACATTATTTTATGAAAATAGTTTTATTGCATTTATACCATTTCCAGAAGCAATTTTTAAACTCCCTAGTCAATTCAAAATGTATTTCCTTGTGTTACATTTTTGCAGTTCTCTTTGCAGAAAATTAAATATTAAAGAATTAGTAGTGATCAAATAAGAACATTTTACATAAGGATAAATAATTCAATATCAAATATTGTAGATTAAAGGAAGAATAACTATTTTTAATGCTGATGACTCAGTACCAATTCTCCAGACAGAAATATCAATCTATTATTTTAAGTTGTGGAAAAGACGGTGACTCCAAGACTAATTTTTATCTTCTGTTGCTTATGATCATATACTCTACTTTGCTTATGTCCACCATTATATGAAACTATATTTCTGGCTCCCTTTTAGAAAATCGTTATTAGGATAGTTTGTAAAATATAATAAATAAATTAAAAATAAGTTAAAGTTCCCAGTAATAACTGAAATAGTACAGTGGGTGAATTGGGGATACGTGTTTGTAAAAAACAACTGTTCAGATGCCACCAGATCATATATAAAAAGCTGAATGTGGGCTTTATGACTTTCCTACTTTTATTCATATGACATATGGGTTCTAACATGCAAAAGTGAGTAACACATTTCTTGCAGTGCATCTATCAAATCAATCATCCTTCACATCCAAATGGAAAAGCATTTCGTAAAACTTCCCTTCTTAAAAATTCTCTTCTAAAAATTCTCTTCTTAAAAAAAAATGAAGTTCACTAAGAGAAGATCTGTCCTTTTTGTGCAGCCAATTTCCTGCTAATACATCCTGGAAGCAGAATCTTGCTCAGCTGTGTGGACTCCTGACATCCCTGTGGGAGACTGAAGTCGTTCTGGGCTCCATGCTTGGCCTGGCGTGGTACCAGCTAGGGCAGAAATACGGGGAGAGGACTAGTATATAGAAGTGTGTGTGTGTGTCTCACTTTGTCTCTATCTCTGGCTCTTCTCTGCTTTTCAAGTAGATAAAAACAAATGCATGAACTTTTTTTTTTAATGTACAAAAGAGACGAGAATCTGGAAGAAAATGGAATTAATTTGCACAACAAAGTGAGAAGAATTTGGAGTTACTGTATGTCTTCTGGAAAGAATCATGGAAAGCTCTATTATCTGGTGAGATGCTGGCATCTGAGGAATTGAAATATCTGAGAGACTTTTTCTTTTCTTTTTTTTTTGTAAAAAAAAAATGGTAGTGTGGAATGGAAAGGTAAATTTACACCTGCCCCATCGACATCCCATATGGGTGCTGGTTTGAGTCCCAGCTGTCTCGCATTGAGAGATGGTCAAGTGTTTGGGTCCCTGTATCCATGTGGGAGAACCCAGAGAAGTTCCTTGCTTTGGCCTGATCCACCCCTGCAGTTGGGAGCATTTGGGCAATGAAATATAAGATCTTTCTCCTCTCCTTTCTTCTCTTCTCTCTCTCTCTCTCTGTGTCTGCGACCCTCTCTGTAACTCTTTCAAATACATATATATAAATTTTTATTTTTATTTATATGTATTTTTATTTATATTGTATTTTTTATATTTACCAAATATACCTATTTATTTATTTATAAAAGAAAATGTTGGTGAGGAGTGAGATATTGAGCTAACCAAAATTCATTAAATGGTGACCAAACCAATCCTATCTAGGTATTAACTGATACATAACTTTAGCTATATATGAAGAACAGACATGCAGTCATTCTAGTGAGAAGATACAAATCTGGCAGAAAATTTTAAGAAATGATAAAAGGAAGGAAAGACATCTAAGCATCCTAGAATGTTGGAACATCTTGGCACATAATTTCATATATTTTTATAGAGTCAGATTAAATTCTTATGCAATATTTATTTCCATTTTTAATAATTTAATTTCTTTTTTATATGACTAGTTCTTTCAACAGTTTAGGGACTTGTAAGCTACAGCCCAAAGATTAAATTTAGCCAGCTAAATCTTTATTTGAGCAAAACCACACTCTCATTTGTCTGGCAATTTCATGTCACAACAGTAGAGCAGAATGATTGTGACAGAGACCATATGGTCCACAAAGGATAAAATATTTACTACCTGTCTCTGACTTCTGATCCAGAGTCAACTTAAAACAGATCTTTTTAAAGTGAAAGATAATTTTGAGATCTACAACTAAACAAGTCAACAAGAATCACATACTCTCACTCAAAACACTAGCATCATTTTATATGGCTACAACTAGCATCACACACCTTAACAAACTGCTGGAGCAGTACTATGAATTTTGACAGTGAAATACAGTAATTACTACTAAAACAGTTTACCTGAAGAAAATCAGTAAAATTTGTAAAATTAGATTCAGAGTCTTAAAAATATGTGATTTGGTCATGCATTAAAAAAAAATATTTGTAAGAAACAGTGCTTTTTCTTGGGTTACTACTTTTATTTATTTTCTCTTTTAAATTTATTTATTTATTTTATTATTCAATGATACAGTGCCATAGGTTCTAAGATTTCCCTTGTCCCCTCCTCCCCAAACCCTCAGGCTCCACTAATTTCCCCAATGTCATCACAATAGTATAGTCCTTCACAATCAGTCATAAGTCCATCATTCTGCTACTTAAGTGTATCCTGATATAGTGAACAAGGATAATGGCAGAGTCCAGCATCCTATTGTCAAAATACATTCAAGAGTTTCGTCGGGAGTCCTTGTTCAATTTGGAAGCAGAGATGCACACTGTATTGTATCTTCACATCTGTGTGTGATAATCTCTACTACACAGTTACTATAAGTATCCTTAAATGAAAAGGCATAAAACAAGATGAACAATAGGAAGGAAAATATAAAATTTACCACAACATTAAGTTAAATAACATGCTATGTGTCACTGAAGAAGCAGAAAAAAAACTCAGACCTTCCTGAAGTAAACGATGCTATAGTGTAACCTATGAATCCGTGAGGAAATTAACAAGAAAGAGAAAATCTTGTTTTTGAATGAATGAACGAAAATAATAACAAAAATAACAAATCCCTTGAGATATAGCAAAAACAATATGGCAAAGGTTATTGGTCTTGCACTTTGCATGAAGTTTGCCTTATATCAGAGAGAACATACAGTATTTGTCCTTTTGGGATTGGCTTGTTTCATTGAACATAATGGTCTCTAGTTGGGACCATTTGATTGTAAATGGTAGGATTTCATTGTTTTTTTAATGGCTGAGTAATATTCCATAGAGTAGATGTGGCAAGGTTTCTTTATCCACTCCTCTTTTGACGGGCATTTAGGTTGTTTCTCTGTCTTTGCTATGTAGATTGTGCTGCTGTAAATATAGGATTACAGATCCCTTTCTTGCAGATGTCATGTTTTTGGATATATTCCCAGAAATGGGATAGCTGGGATAGGTTCCTCAATGGGAAAACACAAAGATTCACCAAAGATCAACTGAGACATGTTCAAGAGAAACTCCTGCCTTCCTTTTCTACCTGTCAGGGAAAGCTTCACATGAATCATTCACAGGCTTCAGAGGAATCAAATACTACAGGAGTCTCACTTGCATACATAGCAATCTAACACTTGGATTCTGGTCCAACAACGGCGTGTGCTTTAACTTCAGTTATCAAGACAAACGTATCAGTTCGTCATGACATATGTATTTTCACTTTCACTGATTTCCAGGAGGCATTTACTATGTATTTCCACAGAAATACAGTGAGCAACAGCAAGAACCCAGTCTTCAACAATGTTTGGGATGATTATGTGTCTGGGAAACCATTTTCCTGCAAGACTGTTGATCTTTCTCTACCACATAAAACCTTCCAAGAATATATGCGTGGGTTTTATGGAATGTTCCATTTTCACGTATGAGATCCAACTGCTCTCTGCCTAAAGAATGAACAGAGGGCAGGTGGAGACGTCATTGAGAATGCCAAGGCTGGAAAAAGTAGCTCCCAGAGAAAATCAAATCATACATAAAATATGCATCCTGATCTTCTGTGGCACAGAAATATAACCATTCAATGAGATAGCCTGCTAACATACTCAGGGAAAAGTACTGCTTCTTAAAGGAGGAAATTCTCAACTCCACAAAAAGTAATTCAAATCCATCCAAAGTTATTGTCACCTGTGCCTGCTTATAGTACAACTAGTACTACCCAACCTGTCTCCTTCAGAAGATATTCAAGTTTTGACCAAACAAAGTCAGCCCACAGGACAGTGCTTTCTGAGAGATTAGATATAAAAATTTCTGAGAACATAGTGATCCAATCAGCCTGATTAAAAGCATAAGGCTTTCTGTGTTTTGCCTGCATCCCACAAAACCAAGAGTTGTAATTTCTACAACTTGCAACCAGATGCAATTCGTTGATTATAACTGTTGTTTGGAAATAACTAATAGAATGATTTAATGGGAAAGTATTTGACTGCTGATACTGTCTAATTTGGATTCAAATCCTGGTTGTATTAGGTATCAATCCTAACCTTAGACAACTTAAGTAAACTCTGAGCCTCTGTTACTTCATGTAAACATGATAAGAATGTATCATTGAAGAGTATTTTAAAGAGTCTGTGAAATATCATATATGAAGTACCTAGTACAATGCTAGATTTGAATAAAAGTGAAATAATTTATAAATTTATTATCATTAATAGTTTAATTAGAATCCATGGGGTCATCTCTGCACAGATACCTTCACAGAGGGGAAATTTTAGACTGCAATGTAACAGTCTATCATGGGAAAATTCAGCTTTAAAAAAATACAGATATTATGACAGATAAAGAACATGCCAAACCACAATTGGAAGAAAAGGAGTTTATTAGACTTTTCTGCTTAATTCTTAGGCCCCTCCACCTGGAGGACAAGCTTTATGAGCAGAAACATCAGTATATTTCTAAGTATGATGCACCCCCAGTCTGTCATGCAATAGATATTCAATATGTTTTTCAAATATGTATTAAATTTTGAAACTTAGAATAAGTGAGACAGAAGAGAGAGAGAGAGAGCTTCCATGCATTAATTCACTCCCCAGATAGCGGTAATGGCCAGCTAGGCTGGGCCAAAGCCAGTAGCCAGAAGTTTCATCTGAGTCTCCCATGTGGGTGGCTGTAGCCCAAACATTTAAGTTATTTTCCATTGCTTGTCCCAGACCTTTAGCAGGGAGTTACCAGGACACTAACTGGCACCTATATGGTATGCTAGCATCACAGGTAATAATGTTACTCATTACATCACAGTGAGGGCCCATATTTTCAATACATTTTGTCCACAAATCAGTGGATACAGAAGAACTAGTATCTACTCTGAGAATTCACAGTCACTGGAGCAAGACAAAATACGAAAATTCAAATGCATCCTCCAAAACTATCCAGTAGATACAACCAACTCTTGCTCTGCTAATTTCACATATACCAGTAAACTGTATGTGGGAGCCTTTATGGAAAACAGATTGGCAGTTTCCAACAGAAATAAAGCAGTTATCTATTCCCCAGTAAATATATTCACTGGCATCTGAATTAACCACAGGTTTGTTTCTGATCATGTTACAGGAAGCTCTAATCAAACAACAGTGGGTTCCAAAGACACTCAAGTTCACTCTTTTTTATATGGTTTGATTTTTTCCATTATTACTTTATCAGTAAATTGCCAGTCTCTCTAATCATCACTTAGACTATATTAACTTAATTGAGGGAAGTTATCAGTAATTAATTGAGACTGTATCTTTTCATAGGCTAATGTCTTTGTAATGGCATAGCATAGTTTACAAACCTTGAAACACACACACACATCTTTATTAAACTGCAGTAAAATCAATTACAGAAAAATTAGATTTCAAATAGCTTGTTGCATATGAAATGGAATCTAAAACTAGTAAACATTCTCAATAACATAAATTCATCTCAGTTTATGATCCAAGAACTTATCCACTGAAATTTAGTATTTTAATCTTAGCACCAGCCAGGCCCATTTTCATCACCACGTGCTAGAGGACAATGCTATAGTGCTTCCTCCTTCTCTCAATAAAAATCTGCCTTTCAAATAAAAATAACTCTTTTTTAAAAAAAAGATACTGCTTAGGACAACTGCACATGATATCAGACTGCCTGTGTTCGGGTCCCAGCTTTACTCCCAGTAAGAGCTTCCTGCTCATGTGTACCCTGGGAGGTAGCAAGGGATGGCTCCACAAGTTCAGGCTCTGCTACCCATGCAGGAGACCTGGAATTAGTTCTTGGCTCGTGGTTTTGACCTCTTCCAGCCCCAGCTATTATAGGTACTGGGGAGTTCACTAACATGTGGAAGACTGATTTCTCTCTTTTTCTCCCTGTCTTTTACCTTTCTCCTTCACCCTCTCACTTGCCTCCCCCACTCTTTCTTTCAAGTACATAGAATAAATAAATGGCAATTCAAAAAAAAAAACAAAGATAAAAAGTCTGTAAATTAGCACAGGGCTTGCTCATGAGTTTCTTGGCTAGACTTAGAAGTGAATCAATTTGAAAGATATCCAATATTCATATTTCCTGTTTTTTTTTTAGTGTCCAAGTATGCTGAGGGAATGGTGCCAGGAGGTTTGATTTCTAATGAATACACAGGAATCTTAGAGTTCTTGACAGTTACACTGATGACAACAGACAGCATGAAATAATTTCAAGATCTTAATTTTCAAAGTATTGACATGCAAGTTTCAATTATAAAGCATAAAGTGAGAATTTCAATTAAGAAAGCTAGAATTGACCAAGATTTCAGATATACGGTATAATGCCTTTGTTGTGCAAATGTAAAAACTGAGGATAGAAAAGGAAGATGAATCATTTACAGCAATCAACAACATAGTTGACTAACTTGGAACTGTCATTCACCTTGTTCACTTTAGAATTCCTTTTCTTACAGTTTTCCTGGATTTCCTACTGTTCACCAACTGTGGCTGCCATCTGTATTTTCCGCTGATTCACTCCCCAAGTGGCAGCAAAGGCTGGAGTTGAGCCCATCTGAAGCCAGGAGCCACTAGCCTCTTCCAAGTCTCTCACAGAGGTGCAGGGTCCCAAGGCTTTGGACCATTCTCTATTGTTTTCCCAAAACACAATTAAAGAGCTGGATTGGGAGGCGAAGCAGCCCCTGGTACACTGCAAAGTGAGGACTTTAACCACTAGGCTACAACTCTAGGCCTGACTTTTCTTAACATGTCTTAAAGTGGATTATCAGTCTAGGAAAATGACATTTTATCATTTTGCAGATGTTGAAATATTTTAAGCCAGAATTTTCTGCAAACTTGTGATTCAAAAAGATTATTTTAATTCTGGTATAAAAATTAAGACCCAACTGTCTTAATAAAAGGAAGAGAGTAAGGGTGGGTTTTGGGTATAATAGCTAGGATACTGCTTGGGACACCTGAATTCCATATCACAACACCTAGGTTTTATTTATGCTTCCACCATAGTTTTTAGTGCTTGGCTAATGCCCATATTAGGAAACAGCAGATGATGGCTTAAATAGCTGGATCCCTGCAACTCCTGTGGGAGACACAGACTGAGCTCTAGGCAGCTGCCTCTCAGCAGGTACATAAAACACATAAAATACAGAATGTACTTGGATGCCTGTGCAGAACTTGGTAACTGCATATGTGAAACAAAAGAAAGAAAGAAGCAATGCCACCCAGTTTCCTGGCATCATGCTAAGTGCAGAGGAGCTCAAAGTTACAAGAGAGACCCAGCTGGACATTTACAAAATGTGTAATAGAATAATTATGAAGCATACTAGAAATATGATGTACCATATATAAGGAATAGTTAAAAGGAGTATAAACTTATATTGAAACAGGAAAAAGGAAATCACGCTGGTTACTATGTGTCAACGTGGCTTGCCCATGAGATAATCCTGCATTTGTCCAAACTTGGGGTGTGTATCTCTAATTTTGTCTCTATGTGATGGTCACATCTCAACCTGAAAACTAAGTAAAAGAAATCTGTTTTGCTAGTGTGGTAGACACCTTCTTTCTATCAAAGATTCATACATATAAAGAGGTAAAACAAAATAGAGTTCTTCCTATCTGATTGCTTTGAGTACAGACATCAGTCATCATCGTAACTCAGACTCATACAGAAACATCACCCCTTCTTGGGTCTTGAACCTGCACACTTTCTGATCAGGATTTATGCCATTCATTAGTATTTCTTACACTTCAGCCTCTTGGGTCTCTATTCTGCAGTCTGAAGATCTGAGGAATTCATGGTCCTCATCATCATGTGAGCTAATTTCTCATAGCAAATCTCTTTGTGTAAGTAGGAACTGTCTTTACAGAGTCTCTAAGAAATACACTTTAAGCATAAGTATGAGTTAAAAGGAAAAAAAATGAATGAAAATGCATACTATGTAAGGTAATATGTAGGAGAATGTTGGAGTAACTATTAATATTGGGAACACAGATCTAAAATTAAGGGCTATGATACAGACATTGAACAGCTGGTTAAATCTCCACTTGCAACATTCGCATCCCCTATCAGAAGGCAGGTTCAAGTCCAGGTTGCTCCAAAGTTCTTACTAGTGTGCAACAGAAGATGGCCCAGATATTTGGGTCCCTGTCATCCTCACAGCAGATTTGGATGTAGCCGTAGCTCCTGGCTTTTGCTTGACTCAACACTGCTTCTTATAGGCATTTAATGATGGAAGCTCTCTTTTTCACTCTCTACTTTTTCCTCTCTCTGTTATTCTTTCAAAATAAATCTTTACATTTTTGAATAAAAATGAAAGAATATTGGTAGAAATAAAAGGTATCATTTCACACGGATAAGTGATTGGATTAGTAGAAATTAGCAACAATTAGAAATATGTACATGTGTAATGTTGAAATACACAAAGCAGAAAATAAGACTTAAATACAGTAATAAATAATTCATTTACCAGAAGTGTATACTATAGTTACATTCAGTGTTTAATAGAACAAAAAGACAACCAAAAATTGAACATATGGTAACCATTTTAAAAAATAGGAGTAGTTTTATTAACTTCAGCTAGAACAGATTTCAGATTCAAGAAGGTTACTAGTGATAAAGAAGTATATTACATCAATACCTAATACTACAGGGATCAGTATTCTAAGAAAGCTAACAGTTCTAGTGAATGCAGTAAGACTGGAGGATTTAAAAGGTCTACATTTGGGGGGAGAAACAAAACTATTTTTGTTCTCATATACATGCTTTTCTATATAAGAAAGTCTTTTAAATCCCTGGAACAAATCAATTATCTTGCAAGTGTGCAAGAGTCAAGGCAAATATATATAAGTTAATTATGTTCCTATGTACCAGAAATGAGCAGCTGAAACTTAAAACACATTACTAACTACAAAAGCACAGCAAAAATGTTATGTAAATTTAACCAACTATGTACAACAGGAATAGCTGGAATAACTGGGTATCTAGATGTAAAAAAATGTAGCTGATAATTAGATAGGTAATTCATAAGTCTAAAGATAAATAAAAGCTCCTAAACACCTGTAAGACAACATGGAAGAAAACCTATGTAATCCTGATTATGATTATGACATTTTATATGTAATACTAAAGGTACAATCCATGCAATAACTGATAAGTTTTTGTTCCACAAATAACAATGAGGAGACAAACTGTGGATTGGGTTAAAATATCTGAAAAGACATATTTTACAAACTGCTATCAAAAGCAAGTAAAGAATTCTTAACACCTTGACACAAGACTCCTACCTTCCATCATATACGCAAAATCAAGTCATGATGTGTCAAGCATCTAACTCTACAAGCTGATGCCATCAAATTACTAGAGAAAAATATTGAGGAAATTTTTCCAGACATTGACCTAAGCAGGGACTTCTTAGAAAAGACCCCAGAAGCTACAGGCAATAAAAGCAAAAATAGACAAGTAGGATTGCATAAAACTAATTTCTGCATAGCAAAATAAAGACTCAACAAAAGCCAACTGACAGAATGGGAAAAACATTTGCAAATGTTTTATCTGATTAAGATTAATCTACAGAATCTATAAAGTGCTTCAGAAACTTACCAATAGCAACAACAACAAAAATAATCAACACCGTTAAGAAATGGACTAAGGATATGAGCAGACATTTATTTTTTAAAATTTATTTCTTTTTCTTGGAAAGGCAGATATACAGAGAGAAGGAGATACAGAGAGAAAGATCTCCCATCCAGTGATTCATTCTCCAAGTGACCGCAGTGGTCAGAGCTGAGCTGATCTGATCTGAAGCCAGGAGCTTCTTCCAGGTCTCCCACACAGGTGTAGAGTCACAAGGCTTTGGGTCATCCTCAACTGCTTTCCCAGGCCACAAGCAGGGAGCTGAATGGGAAGTGAAGCAAGCAGGATACAAACTTGGGTCCAAATGAGATCCTGGCACATGCAAGGTGAGGACCTAGCCATTAGGCTACCGTGCTCATCCTGAGCAGGCATTTTCAAAGGAATAAATACAAATTGGTCCAAAGACAAATGAAAAGATTGTCAAGTTCACTAGGATCAGGGAAATGCAAATACCCATGTTTCACCTTATTCCAGCTAGAAATGCATCCAAAAATAAATCACACATATACACACACAAATGCTGGAATGTGAAAAAAATGTGTCATATTCAATGTTGGTGGGAATGCAATTTAGAAAAACCAATATGGAAGACTGTATGGAGATTCCTCAGAATAAGTCTACCATATGACCAAGAAACTCTGTGAATTTACCCAAATGAAATGAAATCAGAATATTAAAGAGCTATTTGCGTCCCCATTTTTGTCACAGCTCAACTGACAGCAGCTAAGACATGAAGTATACTCAGATGTTCATCAACTGATGACTCGACAAATACAATATGGGACACACACACACAAATGCATACATACTAAGTAATACTACTTAATCATTAAAAAGGATAAAAATCTATGTTTTGCAAACCAAATGGGTGCAACTGAAAACCATCGTGCTTAGGGAAATAAGCCAGTCCCCCAAAGACAAAGTTATGCTTTCTCTGATATGCAGTAATTGATTAAAAAAGAAGTATAGAAATGAAACAGACAGCTTACATTTTTGATTGCTGGTCTTATCCCTTGTTTAGACTCATACAGAACTGTGCTCTTTCTACATTTTCCTTGTTGAATATTATGGTTAGTTGTGGATTAAACCTGTGATTAAAGAGTGGACTGAAATTATGGTTTAGCAAAGAAAAAAAATTTTTTTTGAAGTAGGAAGGAGAGAGATTTGAGGGAAGAAATTCTTCTTAGAATTGCACATACAAGTGCTGCTGTGGTGGCTTAACAGACTAATCCTCTGCATGTTAGTGTCAGCATCCTATATGGGTGCCAGTTCATGTCCTGGCTGTTCCACTTCCAATCCAGTTCTTTGCTTATAGCTTGGAAAGCACTAAAGGACTGTTCACGTCCTGAGAGCCTGCACCCGTGTGAGAGACTGGGAAGAGGCTCGACCCTTCAGCTTCGGGTCAGCTCAGCTGTGGCTGTTATGGCCATTTGGGGAGTGAACCAGCAGATGATCTTTCTGTCTCTGTAGAATCTGCCTTTCAAATAAAAATTAATAAATATATTTGTAAAAGATGTATACATATGAGATCTGTGAAACCTGTTCTCTATATTAGTAGAAACGAAAAAAAAAAAGACCCACAAAACTAATAAACAACATAATAAAAACTGACTAGATGACATGAAGAGTACCTCAGCAATGTGTGGAAAGTTCGCACATAAAAAGTTATTCCACATCAAATGTGATTAGGGAGTTGTAAATAGACAAAACGAGATACTTTTGTAAAACACAGAGTGCTGGTGAGAGTGTATGGCTACAGGAACGCTCATGTATTGCTGGTGGACATGCAGAGTGCTACACCCACTTTAGAAGACAGCTTCAGGTCCCATCTGCTCCACTTCCCATCCAGCTCCCTGCTTGTGGCCTGGGAAAGCAGCAGAGGATTCTACACCCATCTGGGAGACCTGGAGGAAGCTTCTGGCTCCTGGCTTCGGATCTGCTCAGCTTGAGCCATGGTGGCCATTTGGAGGAAACCAGTGCATGAAAGTGCTTTATCATTGCCTCCTCTCCTCTCTGTGTATCTGTCTTTTAAATGAAAATAAATAAATCTTCTTAAACAAGGACTATCACATACAGATGTGAAGATACTTCCAAATCAATGATGGGTTCCTAATGAAGCTCCTGAATGTATCTTGACAATAGGATGTTGGACTCTGTCGTTGTCTATGGAATGTCAGGATGCGCTTAAATAGCACGATAATGGACATATGGCTAATTGTGAAATATAGTTACTATACCACTATAATGACATGGGGGAAATTAGTGGGGCTGAGGGTTTGGGATGGGCATAAAGGAAATCCTGGAGCCTATTGAAATGTATCATGGGATAATAAAATATACAAAATAAATCAAATAAAGAACAGCAAGGTCAAAAGTATTAGAGATAAATTGGAGATAAATTCTTGAGGTCAAATAAAATGTTAACAAATCAAAAACAAATAAATAAAAAGACAGTTCGCTGTTTCTAATGAAGTAAATATGCTTTTACCACATTATGTAGAAAATGTACTCCTTTGGCATTTACCCAAATAAGAAGTAGGCACATGATCAATGAAAAGTTTTCAATCTCATTAGCTATTACAGAGATGCAAACTAAACTTAAAATGGAAATTCACAATGAGCTGGAATGATAGTAGACATAGCTGTTACTAGGTAACAAACGAAATCTAAAAATTCTGTCTTGTCACCTGGGATAAAGAACAGTCTTGAATTTTGTATCATTTTTGCAAAACATGTTAGTAACCTGTAAATACATACACCATTCGTTATGCCAACCAGTGAACAGACTAGGACAGAAGATAAACTGATGAAGATGCCAGTCATCAATCCTACCTATGGGGCTTACTGTCCCTTCTGCCTACCTCTGTTTGCGCAAGCTCCCTGTCTTACATAGTGTCAGTGTTCTTCAATATTCTCTTATCAAAATTTGTACAAAATCCGCTCATAGAAACTGGGAGTTTTTATAATTATAAACAAGTTCTTTCACATCAGGAAGTTTAACCTAAATGACGAGAGTAATGAAGTTACTCAAAATTCTAATTACAAAAAAATTCAAAGTGAAATGAGTTCAGTTCCCCCAAAATAAATATCGTATGTTTTCTCTGATTCATGGTAGTTAATATAAAATAAGAGAAAAAAGTACATAGGACTAAAAGGAATATCCTGTAATTTGATTTTTGTTTTCAGCCCTTGTTTTCACTCCTGTGGAACTACGGCTTTTATGCTTTTTACCTGTCAAATATTATGGTTAATGGTGCATTAAGCCTGTGACTATAAATGCAATACAACTATTCTTTTTTCAAGAATTAAAGAAAAGAAGACAGCAGGGAGGGAGGGAGAGATGGCAGAAGGAAAGTAGGTTATCTTCTTGGAATTGAGCCTATCAAATATAATAATACCAATTAAAATAAAGAAACAAAAAACTGAATTAATGTGAAAGCAGGTTCCTTTGTTACCCAATTGAGAGATATGGACAAGTGGAAACAGAAACTATAGATGGAATTGAAAAAAACTTTCCAGAAGTCACATTGGAAAGAAAAGGAATAGCCAAAATCAATTGCAACTGTACATTTGATTCTCCAATAAAATCAAATTTTTTGTTTCAACAGCTTATCATTTAAATTTCCAGTGGGGTGGTTAGAAAGGAACTCAAAGGATTCTAAGAATTGAAAACCCAAATTGGACATACAGTTGTTCATATAGGCAATGAAAGATCAGACTTATCTGCATGATTCCAGGAGTTTTAGAATCGGGATCTAATATTACAGCTAAAAGTAAAGAAATTTCCATTCAAAATAACACATGTGAACATAACACATTATGTTAATTTTATTAACATAAAAATTAATAGAATATTCTCAAAAGGAAGTATAAATGAAAATTATTGAGCAGGAACAAGACTGCCCCCATTCAGTTCTCTGCTTATGACCTGGGAAAGCATTGGAGGATGGGCCAAAGCATTGAGACCCTGCAACCACCAGGGAACACCCAGAAGAAGCTCCTGGCTCCTGGCTTTTCTAAAAATAAAAAAGAAAGTATGAATGATAAAAATACGTTTATCATAGAATTATTACAAATAATTGATTAGTGATTCATCTCAAGAACAGCAGCTAAAAGGTACATCTGTCACTATTTTCAACACATCGTATCATATAGCATGTCTTCCTCTTTTGAAGCTGACATTTTCTCTGTATGGCAGACACAATGTGTAAAAGCTAAGCCATGTGCAAATATAGTCTTATTAGGAACATCTGGAGGTTCAGTTGCTCCAGCTAACTCAAGAATGGCATCTTCTAACCTCAATTTGGACTTTGAAGCCAAATTCTCTGGAACACTTCCTAACACAAGCCAGCATTAAAACAGCAGGTGGCTTGCGATAATGTTTGACAATATGTTGCTGGAATGGCTTCACTGCCTTACCTCCAGTAAAAATAGTTTAAAAGAACTTAGCCCTGGTGGTCCCCAGACTATCTGCTTACTTATCGGGATCCACACAACAACAAAAGCAGTGATCACAGCTCATCATCACATGGAGTGCTATTTCCAAAATAGGCTATTGCAGGTTAAGGCCTGACACAACATCAATGTTGGCAGTGAGTTTGGCCCTCTGTTGCCTACTAGGTTTGGAATTTCAAACCTAGTAGTTTCTGTGATTTGGTGTTAGGAAACAGCATCTCAGAATTGCAACCAGGCATTAGAGGAGAATTTATTTATAGCTTGGACGTCACTCCAGAACATCGACTCCTGAGACAAACTGTACTGACTATTATAGTCTCCACTACCAGGGTAGGACTTGGCCACTCCTCTTTGGGAGGGTACTGATTTCAAAGCTGTTGTGAGTACTGCATGAAAGTATTCATAAAAAAGACTTTTGAACAAATCTGAGCTTTTAAAAACATTCATTTATCTGGAAGGCAGAGTTATAGACAGAAAGGGAAAGAGAGAGAGGGAGAGCGATCGTCTATATTCTGAATGTTATTGAGTAAATGCTCAATGAATCATTGTTTCTGGTCCATACATAAAGCATAAACATACACATATACAGCTGCACGCACAAATCATGTCATTTCCATAGGCACGTTTTGAGGATGAGTCCCAAACAGTAGATTGAATTCACCTGTTACAGTGTAGTGATTCTCTATATACTAAAAAAAAAAAAAATGCTATCAGATTACTACAATTTAAAAGATAGTTATGAAGTTGATCATGCAAAAAGTCTTGTAATCAAAGGGACACATATCCTCATACAAAGGACTAACGTTTGCAATAGTAGTTGAATAATAGCTAGGTCCCAGGCACGGACATGTCAATTCACTGGTTTTCTTTTGATTACAAATAGATGAAATAGGTACTAATAGTACATGTAAGAAAATTTAACATACAATAATTGTATGTGGTGTGCACTGGTTTGTTGTATTGAAGTCCAGCTGATGAATCTGATTCAAATCCAGCCAGACTGGCTCCAGATACCATTCTCAATCCTGTTTTACACTGTTTCTAAAGTCTGTCACAGAAACAAGTATAACAGTGTGTGCATGACACAAAAAAGAGCAAAGGTGATAGAGCTGCAGAACAAGGTATTAAGATGATCAAAAGGCAGAGTTATGCTATAGCAAGTTAAGCTGCTGCCTGCTGTGCCAGCGTCCCATATGGACAGCAGTTGTAGAGCACTTGGCTGCTCTATATCTGATCCGGGTGCTTGTTAATGAGCCTGACAAAGCAGCCAAACATGGCTCAAGTATTTCAACCCCTGCCACCTGCAAGAGAGACCCAGATGAAGCTCCTGGCTTCCTCTTGGCCCAGGTTCACCATTGGTGCCAATTGGGAAGTGAACCAGCAGATGGAAGATCTCATTCCCACCCCACCCTTCCCTGTAACTATGCTTTTCAAATAAAAGCTAAATAACTCCTTTAAAAATTATTCAGAGGAAAAAGTACCCAGGGCAGAAACATGCAATTATAAGGCAGGTGGTTTTGTGTAAAAACTCAGATGCCTTTGAGATTCCTACATCGGGTATTAAGGTCCAGGGTTGGAGTCCTGATTCTGCTTCCAACTCGAGCTTCAGGCTGTAGTGCATCCTGACAGACAGCAGGTGGTGGCACAAGCGTCTCAGTCCCTCCTACTACACGGAAGACCTACATTTCATTCCAGCTTCCTTAATATCACCTGACCCAGGCCTTTGAGAGCAAATGTTGAGAGCATTTAGGGAGTGAAGCAGCCAATGAAAGCTATATTCTATTCTTTCTTTCTCTCTCACCCTCCATCCATCCCTTCACTTTTGAAGGAGCCAGAGTGGTGGTGTAGCAAGCTAATCTTCCATCGGTGGCACCAGCCTCCCATAGGGATGCTGGTTCAAGTTTCAGATGCTGTGCTCCTGATCCAGCTCCCTATAATGTGCCAGAGAAAACAGTGGAGGATGGCACAAGACTTTCAGCCCCTGTAGCCACGTGGGAAACCAGAATGAAGGTCCTGGCTCCTGCTTCAATCGCCCTAGCTCTGGCAGTTGTGGGGATCTGGAGAGTGAACCAGTAGATGAATATTGTTATCTGTCTTTCCTTTTCTATTTTTGTAACCCTGGCTTTCAACTGTAAAAGTCTTTTAAAAATAAGTAAAATAAATAACTTGAAAATAAGTACATTTAAAAAATATTTTTAAAGATTGATTTATTTTTATGTGAAAGCTTGGGTGGCAGTGAGAAGGAGAGGCACATACAGACAGAATATTCCATCTGCTGATTCACTCCCAAACTGGCTGCAAAAACAAAAGCTGAGCCCATTCAAGGTCATGGAGAGGGAGGGTCTTGTGGGTCTCCAGCGGGGGTGCAGTGGCCCAAGGTCGTGAGCCATTCTCTGCTGCTTTCCCAGTTCGTAAGCAGGGATCTGGATCAGGAGTGGGGCAACTGGGACAAGAACTGGCATCTATTATACACGATGTTGGCTGCAGGCAAAGGATTAGCTCACTATCCACCACTCTGGCCCCTAAAAATATTTTTTAAAAAATTACAATAGCATAGAACCTAGATAACAAAGAATCAAAAGAGTTTGGAGATGGAAAGCAGTAAGATTTCACTGCATATAGGGATCCCAGGAAATTTTTCAGAAAATACTGGGTTCCAGTAACAGAATTTGATGGGTACCCCCTTGGATACGACGAGCCTTTTATTTCTGTAATCTACTGAGATGAATGGTCTGTGACTAGCCTGAATCTTTTAAGCTACTGATTTACTTGCTAGAATTATTTAAATGGTATCTCCAATATATGTTCTCCGAAGTTAGTAAAGAGCCGGGCATTGGAAAGTTTCAGTCACGTTCCCAGTCTTCAAGTAACTAATGAACATAAAAAGCTGTTACAGGGACTGTTCAGATATGGAGACGAAGTGCTGTATGTCTCCACGCATAAAGACCAAAGATGGACTCTCAGTGAAAGAACCGAAACTATCCTAACAGTAAGATAATGGACTCTGACAATGTCCGTGCCTACGCTGTCGGGAAACAATTCAGTAACACAATGATGGACTTGTAACTGTTCATGATGGACATCCATTGTAAAACTAGAGGGGAAATCAGTGGTGGGGAGGGAACCTGGGGTAGGGCATGGGCAAGCCCAGAGACTATGAAACTAAATCATAAAACAAAATAAAATATTTTTTAAACGGTAAAAAAAAAAAAAAAAAAGCAGTCACAGGGACAACTTCCAGAGTAGCCACACGATGGCAGCAAAGCACAATTTTCGCTCAGGATCAGCTATCCTGTGGGATTCTACTGTTGTTCACGCTCTGATTTCCAATTTCACGTATTTTATATACTTCCTAGGCATTGCTCAGCAATTGTCACATTAACAACATCATTTCCAGGTAGCCCCTTACACTTTACCAAACTCTCAGAGATGCTTCCCTCCCGCTTCCTTATCAGCTCTCTGTGAAGTGAGCAGATCAGGAATTCTGTAGGGAATAGATAGGAACCAACCTTGGGTCGCAAGGCCAGAAAGACCTCAGAGGACCAAAGTGAAGCAAAGCTCGGATCTGCACCCCTGCTTCAGTGGGAAAGAAATCTAGCATGGGCCGAGGAACATTTTGGACGAAGAGGATTATATGGACTTTTTCATCAAATTAGAAAAGGAAAGCAGTTTTGAGGGTTTTTTTTTTTTTTAAGTTACAGAATGAAAATGTTTCAGATTATTATAGAAAGCTTAACTAGCAAAAATGTAAGAGGAACATTGGCATTTAGCAACAAATGGCACATGTTGGAGACTACTAGACCGGTTGGAACAAACCTTAACGGGTTGGGGGCAAGGGAGCAGCTTGCATAGCCACTGTGCTGGAGCTATGAGGTCCAGCATCGAAGCATGAACATGCTGTGCTCTTGGTGGGGGGGGCTCCAGGACGAGGCTCCCCTGTCTCTACAGTGTCTGCTTGCTCCAGGCCTTCTTGGGCTTGTGATATACAACTCCAGCACTGATGCTTGTCTGTTGTGGTCTCCTCCTCGACGTGTCACCTATCATTGAACTTTGACTCAGCCAGACAATCCAAGATCATCCCTTCTGCAGAATTATATCTGCAGAAATCATTGTTTCCAGGTAATGTCACACTCGCGGTACCCCAATTTAGAATGTGGACCCTTGTTTCTGAGGGCCTCTGTTCAGCGCTGCCCTCACTGTCTCCTCTCCACAGGCCTGTGGACAGCTCACACACTGGCATACTGTGGTCTCCCAACCCACCACAAGCGTGGCTATTGGAAAGCATGATGCCCGATTTTACCTCCTGAGTCTGACAGCATCTCACTATGATTTCTGTGTCCTGACCTTGGGCTTTGTCTCTTCCATCTATAAAATTAGAAAGCTGGCCGAGCTAATGGTAACAAGGTCAAAAGCATGAAAGGAAAAGGATGGGTGCTTCAGAAAAATGAGCCTTTGTGCCTGGTGCTAATCTTTTGTCATTTTGTAGTAGGACTGGTTGTCTTGTCTCCCTCTTTAGTTTCTGGAGCACATTTATTTTTATTTGATTTTATTTTAAATATCTACTTTGTGACACTGCTCTAGATTTTGATTGTTGAGTCAGCAAGACAGAGTCCTGGGACAACCCAACAGGGAAAAGAGGCAAAACCATCACTCAACCAGTGGTCAAGTGCTAAAAAGAGACCCTGTGTGTGTATCAGCATGGGTGGCTGAGTGATCAGCCTGGGCTGGAGGTGGACGCAAGCATTAGGTAAAGCTTCATAACTGACACGCCGAGGTTGGTTCTTGAGGGCTGGCTAAATGTCATCAGCTGAGAAAATGGAAAGGCAAGTAGCACACACAGAGTAATCGTGTAGAGGCTATTAGGTGAAACAACGCGGGAATGTGTGGCTTTCAGTAGGAAGTGCCGGTGGAGGGCAGGAGAAACGCATTGTCCGCAAAGGTAACTGTGACCTGGACTCTTGCTCTGTGCCAATCTCTATGGAAAGGGCCTTTAAAATTTGCATAATTTCTCAGAATGGCCCTTGTGGTAGAATGTCAGTATGGACCAAGTTCAATCAAGGTACTAAAAACCTGCAAATCTGAGGCGATTCATGTCCCAAGTGCTTTGTCCCACATCCACACACAGTCTGTTGTGGAATGAAAGTTGATTTTTCATGCTCACAGTCTGTTGTGAGTTTGGGTCACTCTCCAAGACGGCTGTCTGTTACACGTAGGCTCAGCATTCTGTCTCCTTAATTCCATGGAAATTTCACATCGCCATGTGTTTTGCATTCGTCAAAGGAAAAGGGGGGCTTATGAGCTTCGTACCAGAAGCTTAAAACTTCCACACCAAAGCAACACATATCGCTTCAGCTCATGTTTCATTGGCTAAAGCAAGTAGTTGGGGTACATTTACTTTCAAGCACCAGAGAAATGTAATGTATAGAATTAAGGAGAAGCAGTGGGGAGGCCGAGGCTTAGAGACGCTGTGTAATGGCTCACTGCTGGTGAAGTGCCAGAGCAGCAGGTTGAAGGCAGCTCTGTTTGTAGATGCCCATTGCTGTGCACATGAACTTGGCCTTTATCTCACAGACAACAGGGAGACAGTAGAAGGCTGTCATGTGGAAAATACAATTCCTTTTTGCATTTCAAAAGCACATCTGTACAACAGTGTTTGAGAAAGGCAATGCTGAGGAAGTGAGCAGAGTGAGATGATGATTACTAGAAAGGAAATGATAAGGCCCTAAATAGGACGGTGGCAGGGAGAACTGCAGGGAGGCATCAGTTAAAAACCAAGCAAAAATCAGAGTACATGAGGTTTAGAAAACACGTGGAAATAAGGGATGAAATTAACAGAGGAGTGTGATGAGCAGGTGGGCCACTGGGAGGACGAGGGTACAGTCTCTCCTGACCGAGGCTTACGGTAAGCGCCAGGCTAGCCGCATTTGTTGGTTTCTAGTCAGTATATGGAGGAGGGAAGACAAGTGAGGCTCGAATCCAAACAGGCTGAGTCTGAATGGCTTGTAGAAAGCCACTCTGAGAGTTCCAGAAGATGTTTAGGCCTGTGTATCTCAAATCTATCAAGATAAATATTTTTTTACAAATGCAAATGCAGAACATCAAATCATGTCAACGATGAAATTGCCAGGGAGGAAGGGGAAAAAATGGTCGTGAAGGATGTGGGAAACCTCATGGAGTACAGACGCTTACTGCGTCCTTGAAGACCGAGACTTCTTCATAGTTCCTTTGATTTCTTGATCTGATAAAGGACTGAATCTAAAAGATTTCCTCAACCATGACAAGCTTATGAAACCAAAAACACTATGCGAGTGTGTACCATCGGGGAAAAAAAAAATCATTGCTGGAGAGTCCTATTCTTTGAATCCAGCGCACCATGCAGCCTGTCACACATGGTGATTCAGATGCCCAAAATGTATGATCCAGGAAAGCAACATATACACACATAGTCCATCTATCTTTTTGTTTTAAAAAGTTGTATTTGTTTGAAACAGATACACATAGAAAAGAAGTGATAAGGGAGAGGGGAAAGCCAGAGAAAGATTTCCAGGCCATTGAGTCACATCTCAGGTGTTTGCTAGAGCCATGGCAGGGCCCGGTGGAAGCCAGGAGTCAGATACTCCAGTCATAACTCTCATGTGGCTGGCAGGGATCCCAGTACTTGGAGCTGTCACTTGCTGTTTTCCCAGGTGCCTTAGCAGGGATCTGCATCTGAAACAGAGCAGCTGGGACAGCAAGGGACACTCCAGGGGGGAATGGCAGCCTCAGAAGTGGTAGCTTAATCTTCTATGCCACCATGCCAACTCCTGAATTTACCCTTTCATAAAATATATATATTTTTTTAATTTCTGGCTTATTACCAAAAGGCTATGTTCATTTAGTATTAGTAATGCTTTGTGTAAAAAAAAAAAAAAAAAAAAAAAAAACAAGTAAAGCAGTATGTAATCCCAACGTATTCCTTCCAGATATCCAGTCCGAGTGCCATGCATCCTTGCAAGGCTAGGGAAGACAGACCCACGCTCTGTCCAGGAGGGCCCTGCAATCCCATTTTCTTGCTAGTACTTCAGATGTGCCCTACAATCAGTCTCTGCGTTCATCTCTCCCGTGAGATGAAGAACGCAGCCTATGACCACCCCAAGCACCTTCTGCTCAAACACGCTGTCGATACCGCTGTTCACCAAAGTTGGTGTAAATGGAACTCCTGCGGAGAGGCCACAACTTCTTGAAACTGTTGTCTGTGCTCCAGCAGAAAGGGAGGTGTTCTGGAAAGTCACTGTTTCTGCAAACATCGCAGCCTGTGAAATCTGCCCCAAAAAGAGCTGATCATATGCCTGTTAGCCCAAAATAGCACCTCCCTCCATTATGCCGGGGTTCAGCGCAAAACTGACTCATGCAGCTCTGGGACTGCTGCCAGAGCCTTGCAGCACGCGAGCAGTTTGCATCAACAGGCGGGAGCTGCCACCAGCCGTCAGGCCCTCTGGGCCCAGTTGTCCCATTCAAGGAAGCAAGGCCTTTCCTACCCGGCTCATTCCAGGAAAAACAATTCAACAACATTCTCGGGGCTTTGCTCAAAGAACCTATCACAGTCAGATGGGGCTTTTGGATCTGCCCATGTTTTGAGGTTTTCTTGCCAAGGCAGATATTTAGCTTTATGCACATTCCTACTCCACAGCCCACAGCACTAGCTGGGGTTCTTCAGTGCCCAAAGTCCCATTGGCACCGTCCTCACCAATAGAGTTGGTGAGTTCAATCCAGCCTATTCTCACAGTGCCCTGTGGCCTCCTGGGCACTTTTTGGTGATCTGTTGGTCGTTAATCCTCTTTAGATTCTAGTTGTAACACATGAATCTTAGTGACTGCCGTTCTCTGCTGAGTTAGCCACAGCATCAAGAATATAATTAATTTAGGGCCTGGAGTGGCAGGCTAGTGGCTAAAGTCCTCCCTTGCACATGCCAGATCCCATATGGCCACCAGTTCTAATTTTGGCAGCCCTGCTTCCCATCCAGCTCCCTGCCTGTGGCCTGGGAAAGCAGTCGAGGATGGTCCAAAGCCTTGAGACCCTGCACCCACAAAGGAGACCTGGAACAGGTTCCTGGCTCCTGGCTTCAGATAGGCACAGCTCTGGTTGTTGTGGCCTCTTGGAGAGTAAAATAGTGGTCAGGAGATCTTCCTCTCTGTCTCTTCTTTCTCTGTATATCTGACTTTGCAATAAAAATAAATCCTCAAAAAAAAAAAAGAATACAATGAATTCAGTGAACAAATGAGAAAGCAGAATATTGAGCATGAATTAGGAAACTAGGAATCATTGCGACCAGAAGATCTGGGATGAACACATTAGCAAACGTAACTCCTGCTTTTGCTTCATTGATATTTTTCATTTCTTCTTAAGAGAGAAAAATTTTTAGTTGCAGAATTAAGCTCTTTCTCTTCTCTCATCCTTTCAGACCACAAAACTGACAATTGTGTCCAAATCTTTCTTTGCCTTCAACATTGAGATTTTCCTCCCTGAGAACACGTAGATTACTCTTCCTTGGGCCCATCAGAAAAACCCTCATGGAAGGGAGATGTGCGCCATGACCAAACACTGATTCAAGTTCCGTTTGCGTTTTGCTCTTTAAGCATGTTCATGAGCATGAAGGTGATTTGGGGAAACAAATGCCCACTAAAACTCACTAAAGGAATATGGTGAAGAAAAGCATGCCATCCGAAGGATACAGTAGGCTTATAATGAACATCCCACCCTAAAAATGATTCACAAGTAGGCAAATGTGCCATATACAATATTTTAGCCCCTTATTTAAATCCAATAATTCATTGCTAAAAATGTGTACTAGTGAAGCCCATCACTGTAGCACTGCAGGTTAGGCTAACATCTGCAATGCTGGTATTCCATACCAGAGGGCCCTTTTGAGGCCTACCTCCTTGTTACTGTACCTGGGAATGCAACTGATGATAGCCCAGTGCTTGGGCCCCCGCCACCCATGTGGGAGACCCAGTTGGAGTTCCAGCTCCTGGCTTCCACCTGATCCCACTCTAGCATTTGTGGTTATTTGGAGAATGAATCAGCACATGAAAGAGATCTTTGTCACCTCTCTCTCTGTTTCAAAAAAAGTAAAGCAAATCATTTTTTAAAAAATATGCCAATGATTGTACCGTAATGCTACAAATCTCTCCCTAAGGTTCTTTTAGGAATTATTTAACTAGACTACTTTAATGAGAAATAGAATCTGTTTTGTGGCCTATTCACAATAGTCATACAAACAATTTGGGTTTCTTTGTGTAAAGCTTAAAATGTGGGAGGATTCACTGTTATCACATCACTGTCACTTTATGAAATATTTTAAAAGCCTACAGAGAAAATAGAGGCACACGTTCAGAATATCCTCATAGTTATGCTAACCCTCGGAATTACTTTAGGTAAAATATATATTTAAAATGTGCTAGAAGAATAGAGAGAGCATGGTAAGGAGGGACAGTCATGATACGGCAACAGAGAGGAAACCTTAGCGTTTAGGAAAGGCAGGTCCACTACTGATCCAGTTAAGCCCCAAGGTGATGAGCAAAGGGTTATACTGGAAGCCTTATCTTCTGCTCAGTGATCAATTGGGAAACTATCCCTTGAATATAATAAGGGTTTCAAATGCTCATGCAATGTCCTCTGCATTTGCCTTTAACAGAACCTTGGGAAGGGGTTGCTGGTAGTGCCATATGTAGTTATTTTGGTTTGTTTTCAGATTTGTTTATTTATCTATATGAAGTATAGAGTGAGGGGCAGAGAGAGAAAAGGAGAGTTATTTTCATCTTTTGGTTCACTCTCTAATGGTCTATGTCCACGCTTCCAGAAGAGCCAGTTCTGGATTTGGTTGAACCCAGGATCTTTAAACTCCTACAAGGGAGACAGGGGTCTACACGCTGGATCTACTTCCACTGCTTTCCCAGATCCAATCAGAAGAGGAGCAACCACAACTCAACCTGGCACTCTGGCATGCAATGCCAGCAATACAGGTGGCAATTTACCCCTCTGTGTCATGAACTTACTTACTCCTGGGCTCCTACATGGTTTAAAAGATAAAAAGTACAGTCAATCATATACCTGCGTTGGTTAATTTTATGTATCAACTTACCTGCCTGCCGAGTGATCAGATATTTGGTCAAATACTGTTCTAGGCAATCCTGTGACAGTGCTGGCGGGTAAGACTCACATTTATATTGGTAGACTGAATGAAGCTGATGACCAACCTTAATGTGGGTGGGCCTCATCCAATCAGTTGAAGGTCTATCTAGACCAAGAGGCTGACCCTCATGGGGTAGGATAGGAAACTGGGAAACTGGTTCTTTCTAGTTCTAGGCAACCTGCTGTCCTGCAAGCTGAGATATCTGCTTAGTCTCCAAAATCACATGAGCCAACTCTACAACAAATAAATGCATAAACAAAGCTGTTACCGGGTCTGTTTCTATGGAGAACCCTGACTATTATAGTACATATTACTGTTGTGATACCTGCAAGAGAAAATAAAATCCAACCAAATTTGAATATGCAAAGATATATACAATAACCTAGGACAAGGAGTTTAAAAATGTTAACATTATTGCTGCGTCGGCAACGTTTGGTTGCTGTCATACCAAGTCCTACCTCTTGCATATTCAGTAAGTTCCACTTAACCTGCATCAGAGTTTGGAGCAAAAATACGATAGGTTTAACCTACTTTTCTTCTTTCCCAAACTCTCTACCCTAAGGCGCACCTGAAGCAAAGGCCTCTGCTAAGCATATTCTGTTAAGGAATGATAGGACTGGGAGAGAAGCTTTGTCCAGAGTACATGTTAACTTTGATCCACAAAACTAGTTGTTCAATCTAGGTACTCTGGGAAGCTTTAAATTTTTGCAGTTTGATATAAAGTATGCTTACACTTTGATAACTCTTCTGAATTAAACACGTTGTCCTACAATTCTGGAGCATGCAGAAGCTAGTTAGGCAATATTGCACACTTTGGACATGAGGAAACCAAGTCTCATGGAGGGAGGATCTACTGGCTGTCCCATGGAGCACACATCAGCAGGCCTCCAATTTTAATATACATACTGAACACAGACCTCTTGGCATATCTTCAAACATTCAATAATACAAAAGAATGTGGTGGGATGCTTCACCGTGCCCACCCTGTAGGAGTGGCCATGATTCTGACCCCTTGCTGCTGGGACATTTTACCTAAATGATAAAACAAGAAAATAAAACCCCAAAACTCTGAGTGGTGCTATTCACTAGGATAGGGCTTGTTAACTTCAAAAATGGGCCACCTTCTCTCATTAAAGACTTCTGTGTAAAATACAGGTTATCAAATCATTCTTCATTCAGATAGTTGCATAAATTATTCATAGTAAAGATGGTAGGAAAGAAACCACAAATGGCTACACTGAGTGGGAATATTCCAGTGCAGTCAAGCCATCAGATGACGGAAGACCCCGCCAAGATTGTAACAGGAATCATTAGACCCTAAATCGAAACCACCCACCTGAGCCATCCTCAAATGTCTGGTTACTATGACATAACTCTTTTCTATTGCTATTGTTTTAAGACACCAAGTTTTGTGATAATTTGTTATGCATATTAAACAAAAAGTAGCTTATCATTAAGCAAACTAAGATACAGTCATACAATGAAATATGAATGACCCATTCAAAAGAAGTGAATTATTGATGTATGCACTGTATTGAAAATGTCAAACCCTGAGTGGAGTAAGCATAAGAGTGACAATGTTATTGACAATGACAGAAAGTAGGCAGCGACTGCTCAGGGAAGAAAAAGAGACAAAGAAAGGAGAAATTCAGTGCAATACAGTAAAAGTCCAGAGGTAACTGTGGTAAGCATTTCATGTCAAAACCTATCCAAGTATATACTTTAAATGTGTTCATCATATTTCATAATCTGTCAATTATACTTTAGTAATAGGAAAAAACCCATTTTTTTAATGAAGCATTGGCATTAGTCCTGTGTGAATGCACTCAGGTCGCAGTGAAGGACATTCGCTTGGCCAGCAGCCACGGCGTCACGAGCAGGCCAGCACTGACGAGGAAGAGGAGAAGTGGAGGATGAGAACAGGGAAAGGAAGGACAGAGTCTCCTGCTATCCCTCTGCCTCTAGAGGGCTTTTGGAAAAGAAACCTTTTTGATTTTTTTGTCCTTTTTCTTGTGTTGGTTCAAGTTAGTCACTGGGTTTGCCTTACGTATCTCTCCTTCAGAAGAGTTTAACTACACTTATGTTTTTTGGAGATCTGCAATGGTTCTCTTTTCTGAATGATTTTAGTGTTATAAAAGGTTAGTCATCTAAACAAATAACCTACAGAATGGTTAAGATGATTTAAAGTGATATCTGAGTAACAGTTTAAATATTAGATGGAGTAATATTTGAATCACCTAGCTGACACCATATGGGTACTTAATGGATTGTAATTATTATGCTATCATTAGCATTATTAATGTGTATAGGCACTGTGGTCTAGGTTAAGGATAAGAAATATACTTAAAGAACTAAAGTTGGGCCTGGCACAGTAGCCTAGTGGCTAAAATCCTCACCTTGCACTCACCGGGATCCCATATGGCCATCTGTTCTAATCCTGGCAACCCCGCTTCCCATCCAGCTCCCTGCTTGTGGCCTGGGGAAGCAGTGGAGGAAGGCCCAAAACCTTGGAACCCTGTACCTGTATGGGAGACCTGGAAGAGGCTCCTGGCTCCGGGCTCCAGGCTTTGGATTAGCTCAGCTCTGGCCACTGCGGCCTCGTGGGGAAGGAATCATAGGATGGAAGATCTTCCTCTCTGTCTCTCCTCCTCTGCATATCTGACTTTCCAATAAAAAAATCAAACAAATCTTTTAAAAAGTTTATAGAGAACTACAGTTATATTTCACCAACTGAGTTGTGTTTTGTCGCTGACATTCTGGAGCTGTACTTTCCCACCCAAATAACCTTTCACGTACAGCGTGAGGGCAATCAGGTAGCTGAAAAAAAGGTTTACGTTAAGGTTAAACATTAATAAATCCTCTGGGAGCCCAAAAAGTTGGATGATGTTCTTTTTCAGTGTCTTAACACAGCCTTTTCTCTGCTTAAAAAGAAGAGTCGATTTTGTCTGTGGGTTAGAAAATTCAAGCACAAGATGAACCTAGCTCTCATTTTACAATTTCTCAGGCAATCTTCAATTTCGCAGCTCATCTCCCCCACGCAGTGACTGTATTGTAACAAAGCAGAGGCCCATTACTCTATCCAACACATGAGAGGCAAAAGGTGAGTCAGGCAAAATGACTTGTCAAGTACCACACAGATAGCACTGGAACAACTGACTCTCAACATTGCACCTTTTCAATAATTTTCAAGTGTGTAAGGAGAAAGACTGGTCTAAAAAGAACATGAGATAAGGAAGTACTGTGTGACTCAAACTAAAGGACCATGTGCAGAAGGGAAATGAGGCCAGTGCTTCATTTGAATGTTGTGGGGCCTCTGCTCACAAAGGCACAATGATTAAATAAATTATGACACAACCCATCAGCTGGCTCCTTTAAGAATACTTAAGAACAAAAAATATATGTGCATGCTCAGATAATAACTTGGAAAAGAGCAACAGTTTTGTTCCCAGAGATAAGTAGCAGAAGACCAGAGAGACACACATCAAAGTGTTAACAGTAGCCATGTTCTTTCTGGTTTTGAGTCTATTCGTGGATTTTTTTTCTTCTTTCCTATGCTCTCCTAACTATAAACTATGATATACTTATTGTCGTTAATACAAGAAAAAGTATTTAAAAAATGAACAAAGTATTCTAAAGGTCTTTGTGTATGTTATCTGAAATATTTGGCACATGATGCTGTATGATTCAGTTTTAACACCAAAGTCTTCACAAAGGGTATTTGTAACCAAGTAGAAACATGATCTTGTCAGATTTACCTGGATTGTGCACACAATTTGGCAATGCTGGGGAGACTGATTGGAAACTAGAGAAAAGGCTGGGACAGAGAACAAAGGAAGGGGAAATTTTGCCATATGGCATAAAGGAGCTCACTAAAAATTTTAAGATTAAATTTTAAGTGAAAATCAGTGCTAACAGGTTATGATTGAACTTTCTAAAACAATAAGTGTTATATTTGTGAATGTTTGACTCCTTCTATATTTTAATGTATCTAATAACATGGTTTTATTCATTTTCCTAGCCTCATGATGATATATATATGCTATTGGCATATGGTAGATGTCTCAATTGCCTTGTAGCTTACAAGTTGAATAAGCACAAATTTGCCACATATATCTTAAACTCTGATGTGGAGTCATTGGGTGATGCCCTAAAAGGATAATTCAATTGAAACGAAATAAAACAAATCATTCTTTTTTCTTTAATGATAAATGTTAAACATGAGTAAATACCTGGCTCCAAAGACAGGACACAAGCCAACTCTAGGGCCTGGTAAGTGAGGTTATGGAGTGTGATTGGAAAATAGCAACATTGTGCAGTCGGCTCTTAAATGATAAGCATGTTCTCCATGTTAATAACAGCAAAAAATTTGTGTTCATACATCTGGAAGAATGTGCAATGTTATAACATATGTCAGAATTATCTAAATCATCATATAGGAAACCATTGTATCTGTACAGCAATTACCATGTCTAAGCATCACTCTAAAATGCTTTGAATATATTCATCTAATCCTCTCTAACTTCTTTGTCAATAGGTAAAATTATTCCCTTCCTCATCTCTTTGTTTTCACTAAGGAGATTCAAGTGATTTGCAGAAAGTTCTGCAGGTGCAGCTGGGGTGTATGGGAACCAGTATTCAAATCCTGACATCTTATTCTTAATACTCAACTGGCTTTCATGGGATAATACTGACAATAATAACATCATTTATGCATGTTGTCCAGTTTTGTTTATTAATGGTTTTTATTCCTTAATTATGCTGTTTTTCCTTTCAAATTAGATTTATAAGCAAGAAATATGTCTTTGCTTTTGGCTTCCTTAAATCTTTCTGACACCCTGTACCATTAGAGCTGCACAGCACAAGTGGGCCAGCATTGAGTCACAGTGGGTTAAACTGCCACTTGTGAAGCCAACCTCTTTCATTCAGAGCTAATCTGCTTCCAACCCAGTTTCCTGCTAATGAATGGGGTAGAGCAAGGGGTGATGGGCAAAATGCTTGGGTCCCCACCACCTCTGTAAGAGAAATGGGTGGCTGCTGGTTTTTGGCCTAGCACAGCTCTGGTTTTTGGAGGATTTTTTTTTTTTTTTTTTTTTGGTGTTGGAATTGAGCTAGTAGATGGAAAATCTTTTTTTCTTCCTCTAAGTGTTACTCTGTCTTTCAAAAAAAAAAAATCATAAGATTGTTTTAAACACACACACACAGAGGAAATACCCTGCTGTGACATGACTAACCTTCTTGTGCTTGTCATTCAGCTTTCTTTTGATAATGCTAACTTTCAGGGCCAGCGCGCCATGGCACAGCAGGTTAATCTGCAATTGCAATGCCATCATCCCATATGGAATCAGTTAGAGTCCAGCTGTTTCTCTTCCTGCTAATGTGACTGAAAATAGCAGAAGATAACACGTGTACTTGGGTCCCTGCCATCCATGTCGGAGATCTTGATGAAGATTCCGGCTGTGCTGGCTCAGCCCTCATCATAGCAGACAATTAGGAAGTGAACCAGCAGACAGAAAAATCTCTCTCTGTAACTGCCTTTGAAATAAACAAATAAATCTGTACTTTTAAAGAAAAGATTGTATTTTTACATTGACATTGGAAAAATTAAAGCCAAAAAAATAAAAATTAATCAGAAAATTAAATGAACCGGGTCACCATAGGTGAAACACTTAGAAGATTTGAATTTAGTTCTTCTACCGTTGCAAAGGGAGTAAGCTAGTATTATTCCCACCTGCAAAGGAACAGCCTTTGAAAATGAACTACATTCTCATCACACAGACACACACACATCCACTTTCTATAAGCATGCTCAGCCCATCTGCTCACATTTAAAAATATAAATTGAAGACGTCCCACGCTGCCATGGTTTGTAAAATGTCTATCACCAAATCTTCACTCCAACACTCCTGTAAGTCTACGCCTTCTTTTTTGTTCTCTCTCTCTCTCTTTTTAACAGTCTTCACTAACTCTATTTGAAATTTCTAACATTCATCGTTAAGGTGTTTTATAACAGAAAATGATATTCAGATTTCAGGATTTGGTTGTTAATTCTATCTGTGAAACATCTTCATTTTGAGGAAAATTGTTACTGTTTGGAAATGGCTACTTTGCAGCCTCACATTAAACCTGCTTCCAAAAAGAAAATTAGGATTTCTATTTCTTTTCAAAATACAAAACTTGATACATGACAACACTGAAAAATTAATACATAAGGATGCAGAAAAGATAAAATTGTGCATTTATATAATTTTCTCAAGATATGATTAGATTATTCAAAATTGAATTGCACACCAATATCCCCAGGCCAGGGACTGCATGGAGTTCCTGTGAGAGCATGTCCTCTGTCTCCACAGAAGCATCTCGCTTGGGTAGGTAAGGTGAGGATGGGCAAGAGCTATGTCCGAGCAGCTGTAAACCACAATGTTCTATGAATTTGGGCTTTATGGCTATTCTTCCATCTATTCAGCTTGTGTGGCATTTCCTGGGCACACTCACAGGCAGTGGGGAGACACTGAGATGACACGTCATACCCTGTGACCTCAAGAAGCTTAGTGTGAGCAGGGAGGCAGATACTCCTTTGCCCTCTGATTCTAAATTCTAAGTCACTTCCCTCTTTCATTAAAAAAAAAATCACATTAGTGCAATAATGCCATCTACTGATTTGTCTGTTCACATATTTAGGTGTGCAAGATATAGTGGTTCACTTCAAATTCCAGGGTGCAAACCATATGGTTGCAGAGGTGACTGCCAACGTACGGTATTAGAATAAGTTACTGAAAATTGTCCTGGTGTCAAGAGTGATGAATTTTGCAGTGTCACTGAAACATCCATTTAAAAAAGCAGGGGGCGGGGATGATCGATTCAAAGTGCTTCAAAGTCTTAACTCACAGATGTTTTAGGAAACACCTAATGACTGTGGCACTTTAGAAGCAGGTTTGCTAAGCAAATGTGCCATAATATTCAGAATCTAGAACCTTAAGGATAGTTCCAAATTAGTTTCTCCTTGCTGAGGTTCAATTGATTTATACCCCACACATGAAATTTTTAGAAATTGCATATTTACAAAATTATATATATATATATATATATATGTAATATCCCATGGCTGGCATTATGGCATGCACGTTAAACCTCCACCTGAGGTGCTGACATCCCATATGGGCACCAGTTCATGCATGTTGTGGCTGTTCAATTTCTGATCTAGCTCCTTGTAATGAGCCTAGGAAAGCAGTAGAGGACAGAATAGCTGCCTGGACCCTTGCACACATGTGGGGGACCCAGGAGAAGCTCCTGGCTCATGGTTTCAGTCTGAACAGCCATAGCCATTGCAGTTATTTGCAGAGTGAATCAGTAGTTGGAAGGCCTCTCCAGGAAGCTGAATGAGAAGCACAGTAGCCAAGATTTTTTTTTAAATAAAGCTCTGGTCTCTTTCAAACGTATCTATAACCTTATTATGGGTTCCTTCCTTCTCTTTTTTAAAGATTTACTTATTTTCTTGGAAAGGCAAATTTACAGAGAAAAGCAGAAACAAAGAATTTTTCATCCACTGGTTCATTCTCAAATATTCACATCAGCTAAAGCTAAGCCAATCCAAAACCAGGAGCCAGGAGCCTCCTTTGGGTCTCCCACGCAAGTGCAGGGTCCCAAGGCCCTGGGTTACCCTTTCCCAGGGCCATAAGCAGGGAGCTGGATTGGAATTGGAGCAGTGAGGATACAAACCAGCGCCCATCTGAGATGCCGACGTTTGAGTCGAAGGATTAACCAGTTGAGCCATCGCTCTAGGCAGCAGTAGCCAGGATTTGAACCAGCATTCTGATGAGCATGTGGGTATCTGAAGAAGCTGCTTAACCTGTATGGCCACAATGTCCACCCCAGGAGTTCAACTTCTTAAAATTAGACATCTTAAATCAGACTTAATAGCATGCTCATTGGCTATTATTCCTGAGTCACAATCTTTCCAGCTTAATAGATAGATTAGTAAATTATGAAGATAACTGGCTGTAGTAATTAAAAGCCAGAGAAGGAAAGTTATCCATAGCTAATGTGAGAAAATCTTTATTTTGTCCATATGAGAACAGAAGTACATAAATCAGTTTAAGGGCACTTGCCTGACATCTAAGCCTGGCTGAGATCTTGGTGGGTACCTTCAAACGACCATCCATTCATTCTCATTTTCCCATCTCCAGCCTCAACACATCCTGCATGCTCTACGATCCTCATTCCCGAGTGAAGAGTTCGCTCTCTGACCTCACACCGATATCCTGACCGTAGTGAGACGTTATCTGATAACCAATCTTTCCAAACTGTCCCTCTCCTTCAAAGGCAAGTTCATGTCTCATCTCCATGAAATTATCCTGAGCTGTTGAAATCCATATCATTTTCTCCCAAGACCAAATCTGTGTTTTACAGATTGCTGAATGACATGTAACAGTTTCCTATCTGAGTATACACTGTCCCAAATAACATGCATATTTAATTTTTCTCCAAGCCACTGATAAACATCATTTCACTTCTCTTCACAGAGCCTAGCATACTTGGAGAACACAGAAAATCAGAAGATACCAACTAACATAGGTTGATTATTTAGTGACGTTTTAGCTTAGAAAATTTATGCTTTTCAAAGCCTCTTTACGATGTGATCTTTTTTCTTTGGGAGAAAACTCTGGATCTTAAAAGGCTAATTTTGGCAGTGAACGTGAGCCTGTCTTTACTTGGAGTGTTAATTTTTTAGTCCTTCTGAAATGGTAAGAACATTTTCAAAAATATAAGACCACAATACTTAGTCACATATTACAGCAGATTCAGACCAAAGCAGTTTTACATTTGAACGTAGGAAATTTGTTTCTCCCTAAAATGGATCCTGGAGACAAAAAAAAAAATGGATCCTTAAGTTTGAGAGGCTTCACTCTAGCACGCTTGCAGCTGAAAAGCCGGGTCACAGCCTTGCCCATCTGACCCACTCGCTCAGTGCTCCCCTCCTCAGAGAGATGTCCAGGAGAGACGCGTTCTTGACTGCATTTCTGTTTCTCTGACCATCTTTAACAGTGTTGTCTCCTAAACCGGAATTTCAGCTTAGCTTGTTTAATAGGCTTTAAAGAATTTTTTCTGAAATCATCATTTTATCTTTTTATCTGGTGATTTAAATCCTATGAAAAATTTGATCTGACTAGTTTCAAAAAGCCTGCTAAGCTGCATTTAAGAACAAGGTTCTACAGACTTAAGAAAAATCTGAGCTCATAATCTTCTTTAGAAATATAGGCACATCAGGGGCAGGCACTAGAGCATTGCACGTTAAGCTGCCAGTTGGAGCAGCAGCATCCTAAATCCGGGTGTTGGGGACTGGATCCTGCCCGTGCTTCTGATCCAACTTCCTGCTAACGCACAGCCGGGGAGGCAGGAGCGAATGATGAGCCACAGTCTCAGCAAGCCCTGAGGGAGCTCTTGGCTACTGATTTGGACCAGACACAACCCTGGTTATCGTAAGCATCCAGGGAAGTGAACCAATGATGGAAGTTACTTCTATGTCTGTCTTTGTCTCTCAATGACTGTGCCTTTCAAACAAATAAATGAATGTTAAAAAAGAAACACTCAGGAACAAAAACACAATCTACCACAAAATCATGCAGTTGAATGATTCAGGTGTCTCGGAATTCAGTACAAAAGCATGTAAGATATCAGGGACCAGCTTTATCCCACATTTATATTTTCTCTGACTTTTTTTTTTCACTCAGAAGTAAAAGAAATTTTAGACAGTCTGGCAGATTAGCCATAATAAGTTATAATTCCCCTCTGCTTTGGGTAATCTTTCTAACTTCCAGCCAGTTGTTGAGGGTATGACCGCAGATCCCCCATTTCCCACCTGGAAAGGTTTACATTTTCCATTGTTGTCTGTCAGTTATCCTTTATCCGATGTGAAATTGCATCATTTTAAGTAAAAAAAAAATACTATTTTAAATTTTATTCTTCCACTTGAAGATATTAAGTATAAGAATTTTCTTATCTAGAGGGTACATCAGAGATCCATGTGGAACACAGAGACCCCAAGGGGTAAGGGGATATCCCAAGATCTCATTTAAAACCAATTACTTCTGGGTCCAGAACCAGGCTGTGGATTCAGAGACGGGGGCTCTCTACGTCAAAGGCATCCCATTGCTGTTGCCCTGGATTCTTTCAGAAATCTCACACGAGGGCTCTGGCTTCTTTTAGTGGTATGCTAAGAGCCAGCCACGTTTCCTAAACTTACATAACTTACATCCCTGCCCTTCTCTCGTAATGCTGACCTCTACTTTTCTGCCTTGTGCCACAGTGTCCTGTACCATCTGTTCTTCAAGATCTCTTGTCTCCAATGTCTAAACTCCTTTTGTTTCTTGGTTTGGCCAAGGCATCTTTGACTCAAATCTCTTTTGGCGTCTTTCTTGCTATTACTTCCCTTCTATTGATAAATTCTTTTAAAACTGCTAGGAAAATTCAGTTCCTCCACCATAAATGCCGTTCCATCTGCAGACATCTCTTGGATATGACACATGCAACAGTGCCAGGCCCTAACTGTGGACCTTGGTGAAGCCAGAGACTTAAAAACAAAAAACGTGGTTCAGTGCTCTACAAGTAATTCTCATTCTAGAAACAGACTGATTCTGTTGAAGTTGACCTCAAGTGTGATGAAAGCTAACTATGTTTTCAATAAAGTAATAGCAGTAGCAATAAAAGCTAATTCAATATTGAAGAACAATCTCCAGGCCCACTCAGTTGTTTCCAAGCCAAACAACACTTACCTGGAGTGTCTAATCAAAGCAGGGTTCTGCACTGTCATCATACCTGCATGGGCTTTACTGTCATGCTTTAGATCTCACACGAACTCTGGAAGCAAAAGACTGTAATGCAAATATGTCTGATTTCAAATCTCTGTGATCCTTATAAAACAGAGAGAATTCTTTATATGCCTCACTATAAAGTTGGTCAGATACATGCACAGGGGGTGGGGGATGAGGCAATTTCATGGATCCAGGTTAAAAAAATCCAACTCCACTCGCAGTTGTAGTTTGGCACCACCTAGTGGCACCTTCGCCATTCCCACTGATAAGAACAGGCTTAGTGGCAGTTGGAGTTTGTAGATGTTATAAGTAATTCCAATACCTGTCTCACCAGCTTGAGCCTGTGGAATTGTGGGGATTCCCAAATGCACTCTTCACAATCCTATCTCCTGGTAAGGAATTGCTTGTTATTTCCTGCCCACCTGTGTCCACAGCCACAGAAAGCTGTAGGAGGAAGACTGAAGTCAACAGACTAACATAGAGATGGGGAGGCGCACTGACTTTGCTCATGGAAATGTAATATTATGTCCAAGAGTTCATCTTTGCTGATAAAATCTGATGCTTACTTGTATTCAGTTGAATCTATGTATATGCATTTGATTGAAATCGAGCAGCATGTTTAAGACAGTGAAGAAAGTGTATAATAGTAACAGTAATCGTAAGCAAAGAGAAAATATTGCGTTGGTGTAAATCATCAAAAGAAAACAAATTAACATTGGTGACTGGGAAGTAGTTCATAAAGGGGGGAAACTCCCTGCTGGATTCACTGTCCACCACATTCACCAAGCACATAAAAAGTCACCACTGGAAAGAAGAACTCAATGAAGAGTTAGGCATGTGGGAGACAAGCCAAATGAGGCAAGCAAAAGTAGATAAATTACATAGTAGCATACAGCATCTTCCTTCCATTGGATTTTTAGCACTTAAGGACTTGCTCTGCGAATTTAGATACATTTTTAAGACTCTGACACCAATTTACTCAACAATACACCGGGATACAGTAAGGCCCATCTTATGAATTGCTATGGTGATTAAATCAAACCATCTAAATGAAAGTTTTGGTATGGTATCTGAGAAATAATAAGTTCTTATTTACTTGGTAGAGTGCCTAGAACATAGTAAATGGCAGCTGTACAATTAGCTGTTTGTTACTGATTTTATTATTATTAATTCATTCAGAAATTACGCTTGCATTATTGACCTTACTATCACCGGGAAGACCTTGGTTGCATCCAAGATGTCCTCTGTTAAAATATGACTTTACTTGAACTGTGTAAGGGCAGAAAGCTAACAAGTAGGAATTGCATTTTCTCCCAAGGGCAGGAATGAAACAGCAGATTTCATACTCTCTATCCAGTACAAAAAATTCAGTAAATATAACTTTAATATCAGCGACATCACAGACATTAACCTTTCTGTTGGAAAAGGGCTTGTGTCCAACAGCACATTAGAGCATGCTAACTTTTACTTCTTTCTTAAATTGCTCAAGTATTAAAGTTTTTGTTTCCATTAAAATGCTTGTTGGCTTCGATGTTGTTAGTATAGTTGTCATCCACACATACGTGCTCTGTGTCTCTACTCTGTAAACCTAACATAGTTTCACAAAGGATGCAGCAAGTATGAGAAGAGTTCTTGCATTTTCTGGAGTCACTGACCCTAAGGAATAGTCTCAGAATAAACTTCAGGCCAATTCAGTGACTCTCACGCTTCCCAGGAGTTCCAACACTGATCAGCAGTGTCTCATCAATGTTGGGTTTTGCATGTTTGGTATACCTGCACGGACATTATTATCATGTTTCAGAACAGTATGAAATGCTCGCAATCAATGTCAGCAATGGATCTGAATGCAAAGTGCAGTTAAAATCCTCTCCCTGTGGCATTTTATTCCATGCATAGGTACAAACATCTAACAGTAAGGAGGCCGCTTAGTCTTCACTGCAAAAGGGATTTTCAACCGTGAAGAGAATTCAAAAAAAAAGTTCACTCCAGAAGAAACTTATTTTTTACTTTCTGTTGTCTATGAACTTTGACATACCCTCATTAGGATATATACAAGACTGATCCTCAGAATCTTTCCCATCAGGTTTTAGGGGTCTAAACGAGCCTGATTAGCAGACTGTTGCATTCACCAAAGTTCCCAGCGGTCACTGTCTAGTAAAGGGGTAATGCATTTAGTTTCCTGGAATCCAGAGGGTTCATGGAGGGTATTCTTGGTGAGGCGAGATGGTGGTGTTCAGATCTCTCAAAGAGCACATTACCAAGGCTGGTCTTGGGCATGGTACAATGGTCGGCCACTTGAGACACCATCTCACCTGGCAACCTGTTCAAACCCCAGCGGCTCTACTTCTTATCCAGCTCTCTGCTAGTTTGCCTGTGAAAGTAGCAAAGAACAGCCCAAGTGCCTAGGCTTCGGCCACCCATGTGGGGGTATTATCTTCGGCCTGGTCCAGCCCTGGCCATTGTGACTATTTGAGGAATAAAATTCTCTCTCTATTTGTAATTTTCCTTTGTAAATAAACAAATTTAAAAACAAACAAAGCCAAATATCAACACATTTAAATTGTTGTTAAAGATAGGACAGCAGTATTGGCGTGTGGCATTTAAATATAGGTTCTAGTTTTGCCTGTGACAAATCAACTCAAGATAATGGTGAAAAAAGGAAGCAAAGAGAGTAATTTTCACTACTAAAACTTGGATGCCAACTTCAAATGTATGGCAGAAAAATAATTACAAAAAGTTGTTTTCATGTTACTTTTTTTAAAAAAAGATTTATTTTATTTTTATTGCAAAGTCAGATAGATATACAGAGAAGAGATACACTCCCCAAGTGGCTGCCACGACCGGAACTGAGCTGATCTGAAGCCAGAAGCCTGGAGCCTCTTTTGGATCTCCCAAGCAAACTCCCACGTGGGTGCAGGGTCCCAAAGCCTTGGGCCATCCTCGACTGCTTTCCCAGGCCACAAGCAGGGAGCTGGATGGGAAGCGGGGACCCCAGGGTGAGAGCCGGTACCTATGTGGGATCCCAGCAGGTGCAAGGCTAGGACTTTAGCCACTAGGCTACCACAGTGGGCTCTGTTTTCCTTTTTAAAAATACATTCCTTAAGTAACGTATTCCTGGTTCTTGTATAGTTTCTTTGGAAAACTATTGTTTCCTTACGTTTTATTGAGCACTTTTTTTTTTCCAGCTTTAGAGCTTTCATTTTAGTTTATTTTCAATTCTTTTTTCTGGGCCTGGCACGATAGTACAGTGGTTCAAGTCCTTGCCTTGATTGTGCCAGAAGGATCCCATATGGGTGCTGGTTCTAATCCTAGCAGCCCCGCTTCCCTTCCAGCTCCCTGCCTGTGGCCTGGGAAAGCAGTCGAGGATGGCCCAAAGCTTTGGGATCCTGCACCTGTGTGGGAGAACTGGAAGAAGCTCCTGGTTCCTGGCTTCGGATTGGTTCAGCTCCAGCCATTGCGACCGCTGGGGAGTAAACCAATGGACTGAAGATCTTCCTCTCTGTCTCTCCTCCTCTCTGTATATCTGACTTTCCAGCAAAAATAAAGAAATCTTAAATATATATATATATACATATATATAATCTTTCTAAGTGTTTTATTTATTTATTTTTTATGTGAAATCCTTAATGTATTTGAATGCATTTTGGGAGCTCATGGATTCTTTGCACACTGCCCTGATTCCTGCATTTTCCTCTAATTTTTATAAAAGCATATTTTCATTTCATTTTGTAACCATGGGTTTAATGTGCCATTTAGGTAAAAATAATATTTAACATTGACCAATAGAAAATAATAAAAAAAAAAAACCAAAAAGATTGAGGCAAAACAAAATAGAACAACCCACTTTTTTCCTGGGTGGACAGACAAAGGCTCGCCTCAAGCACCAGAATGTCATTCTCACACCTATATTATATATTCTTGCAGTCTGTATGTTAGTTATCACAGATTAGGGAAAGCATATGATAGCTTTCTTTTGAGGCCTGGCTTACTTCACTGAGCATAATAGTTTCCAGTTGCATCCAATTAGTTCCAAAACACAAGATTTTATTCTTTTTAAGCCTGTGAGCACTTACAAAATTTTCTACTTTCGGGCCCGGCGCATTAGCCTTACGGCTAGGGTCCGTGTCTTACATGCACTGGGGTCCTATATGGGAGCAGGTTCTAATCCGGTCGCCCCACTTCCCATCCAGCTCCCTGCTTGTGGCCTGGAAAGGCAGTAAAGGATGGCCCAAAGCCTTGGGACCCTGCACCTGTGTGGGAGACCTGGAAGAGGCTCCAGGCTCCTGTTTTCAAATCAACTTGGCTCTGGCCATTGCAGCTGCTTGGGGAGTGAACTATTTGATGGAAGATCTTCCTCTCTGTCTCTCCTCCTCTCTTTGTATCTGACTTTCCAATAAAGAAAATAATAAAAAATAAAAGAACATTATCTTAAAAACTTTTTTTTCTTTTTTTACGTGACAGAATGACACAGAAAGAGAGAGAGGGAGAGGAGGAACAGATGGCGATTGCTGGTTCATTCTGGAAATGGACACAACAATTGAGATGGGACCAGGTCAAAGCCAGGAGCCAGAGACCCCATCCTGGTCTCTCACATGAGGAACAAAACGCCAAGTACTCGGACCATCTTTCATTATTTTCCCAGGAGCTTGATCAGAAGTCAAGCATCCGGGACTCGAACAAGTATTCCAGAAGATTGAATGATGAATTCACCAGTGGTGGTTCAAAGACTGTGCAATAAAACCAGCCCCTTACAGTATGTTTTAGAAACAAAGACACATTAAGGAATTCTGCATTTTGTATTATATGGTAGAATTTAAGAATAAGGGGCCCAACACAATGACTCTTTTAGATAATCCTCCCACACAAAGCACCAGTCTCACATGCAGGCACATGTTCAAGTCCTGGCTGCTCCACTTCCCATCCAGCTCCCTGCTTGTTGCCTGGGAAAGCAGTAGAGGCTGTCTCAAGGCCAGGGGACCCTGCACCTGCATGGAAGACTGGGAAGAAACTCCTGGCTCCTGGCTTCGGATAGGCTCAGTTCGAGTCATTGTGGCCACTTGGGGAGTGAGCCAGTAGATGGAAAAATCTTTCTCTCTATCCCTCCTTCTTTCTGAAAATGTGGCTTTCCAATAAAAACAATTAAATCTTTAAAAAGGGAATTTAAGAATAATGATGCTATTATAAACAAAAATGACAGTTCTTTTATAATAACACTTTGACACTTCAACCTCTACGGTGTTAGTTTGCACATTTAACCCGTGCAGCACTGTAGCATTTAGAGATTATTACCCCATATAAAAAAGGAAAACATTAAGGTTCATGAAATGAACTTACTCAAAGCTGCACAGCTAGAAAGCAGAAAGCAGCATTAATATCCAGGTCTCAGATTTGAGTTGACATTTCACAAAACTAAAGTATTAAAAAATTCTTAAGATTAATGTTTATTCAAAAGTGAAATTGTTGTGTTTGTTTTAAAGTAATGAAATATTTATTACTTTACTGTTTTAGCGCTCCTACAAGACAGCTAATAATCAGAATCTTCAAGCCCTAGTGCTGAGATTAACGTGGAAATGTAAGACATTTCCGGAAATCTGTGTCAGTCTGATTAAGAAGCTCACATTGTATTAGCTCATTTTCAGAGATTGTGTACAGTTATTATTTTATAACATTCATCAGCTATGGTGGCCCTACGAGTTTCCTATTAGAAACAAATACAATTGCTGCAGCATTGGGTGGCAAACTGTTTCTATAGGCAGGTTGTTCTGAATTGTCAGAAGACTTGCAGTTGTCAGAAGTCTTGCAGAAGACTCTAAATTCTGAGACTCGCAAATCACAACATTGTGCAATGAAAATGAAAGCAAGAGGAAAAACCCTGATTGCTGGATAGGTAGCTCTCAGCAAATTCTATTAGCCCATGCACAAGCTTCGGGCTTCCCAGCAAGCATGGTGTGTCTGATACAGAGCATCATTGCATAAGATGCCCCGAAATGCTGTAGGATTCCTGGACTGGAGGGAGGGAACTGCAAGCAGAAAGACAGCTAGGCTGGAAGTTAAGGACAATCCCCCAAACTCAGCTGCTGACAATGACAGACGTCCGCTCTCTTAGCCATCATGTCCAGTTCCTCACTCTGCGGAAAGGGCAGCTGATGCCCCAAAGGACAGGAATTGTGCACACAAGTAGCATGAGAGCGCTTCAACAAGTCTATGGCAAGATGAAATCGCATGAATGGGTAGTGTTCCACGGACGGCGTGGGAGATGAGGGCGGACAAGGTGTGCGACTGCTCAGCACCCGCCAAGTACACTGAGAACAGATTCCTACCTCTCCTCTCAGTGAAAAATGTGATCTTGGGAGAGATTTTTTTTTTTTCTTGCCCCAAGGTCAGTGAACTGTTAGAGAGTCAAACTGGTGATTCAGAGACCAGTTCTTCCATCTCTAAGGTTTTTACTATAGTCAATCTAAAAGTCAAGTTATCCAATTCAGATATCCTACTCATATATCCATTCTGGAATGAGTATTCAGGTCTAGACATTCTAGGGATTTATTCAATAACAAGTATGTGTGAAGAGCAAACATAGATAAAGAAAGAAGTTTGAAGTCATGCTTAAAATTTTAAAATAGATACCTGACATCTTTCGATCGTGTGTGGCTTAATTGACTCAGAAATACAAATAGTATTCAGGAAATGAAGTCTTATTAAGCTCACTTATCTTGGGGTTAGTGTTGTGGCCACAGCACATTAAGTTGCCATCTGTGACAATGGCATCCCATGTGAACACTAGTTCTAGTTCCAGCTGCTAGACTTCTAATCCAGTTCTTGTTAATAAACTCAGCAAAATCAGAGTATAACTTCCCAAGTGCTTCAGTTCTTGCCACCCGTGTGGGAGACCCACTGGAGTTACAGGCTCTGCTCCAAATGTGGTTGTTGCAGCCATTTAAGGAGTGACAAAGCAGATGGGAGATCTCTCTCTCTCTCTCTCTACCCAATCTCATTCTCCTCTCTTTCCCTCTCCTCTCCCTCTCTTTTCTGCCTTTCCAGTAAATAATTAAATGTTTAAAAACATAATTTATGTATTTCTAACCAAAACTTTTGAAGAACTACAAAAATTCAGCAATTCAGACAGGTCCCAAGTAGTTGAAGGTTTTTTTCTTTTTGACAGGAAAATAGTGATTTCTAGTGATACAAGGGAGTTAGATGCAATACACAAGCATATATTCCACAGCAGAAAAAAATCCACAGAAATCAGGGGCTGCTTAAAATCTGTCATAAGGGCCTGGTGCAATAGCCTAGTGGCTAAAGTCCTCCTCTTGCATGTGCCAGGATCCCATATGGGTGCCTGTTCATATTGCAGCTGCTCCACTTCCCTCCTAGCTCCTTGTTTGTGCCCTGGGAAAGCAGTTGAAAACAGTCCAAGGCCATGGGACTCTGTACCTGTGTGGGAGACCCAGAGGAGCTCTTGGCTCCTGGCTTCAGGTTGACTCAGTGATGGCTGTTGCAGCCACTTGGGGAGTGAGCCAACAACCAGATGATCATTCTCTTTGTCTCTCCTCTGTAAATCTAACTTTCCAATAGAGATTAATAAAAATCGTTTAGGGCCCGGCACAGTGGCGCAGTGGTTAAGGTCCTCACCTTTCACGCCCAGGATCCCATATGGGCGCCAGTTCTAATCCAGGCAGCCCGGCTTCCCTTCCAGCTCCCTGCCTGTGGCCTGGGAAAGCAGTCGAGGACGGCCCAAAGCTTTGGGACCCTGCACCCGTGTGGGAGACCCGGAAGAGTCTTCTGGCTTCGGATTGGCATAACATCGGCCGTTGTGCTCACTTGGGGAGTGAATCATTGGACGGAAGATCTTCCTCTCTGTCTCTCCTCTCTGTATATCTGCCTTTCCAACAAATATAAAATAAATCTTTAAAAAAAATCTTTTATAAAATCACCTATTAAAATTTGTCATAAGCCATTTACATATTCATCTGTAAACCAAGTCATTTCCCTTATTTAAAGGCCATAGGTGAATACAGGTTTGGATTATGATTACTCTTGTTCTGCTGCTTTCTGTAGCACACATTCAGTAGATAATCACATGGGCCCTGCCACATTTTCTTGAATCAACTTATCAAGTATAGATTTTTGGCCTCTAATTTTAGACTCTCCTAAATAAGTGGCTTCATCCACTTATGGTTCTGACCTGATATGAATCACTGTTCCCGGCCAAATCAATGACTTGGTAACCTGGAAACTCCAGTGGAAACCTGGCCTGTCCCTTCCTTACTCTGCAACACTTCTCTATGTTTCACACTACCTGTACTCATTATCTCCCAACAAAACACCTGCCCACGGCCAAAATGTTAGCCTCAATGGCACTAGTGTATGCAAATGTTTCCATGGCTGAGAAAGAAATTTTAAGTACAGTCCCCTTTAAAATAGAGGAGAGGAATCTTAAATACCTAAGAATTAAGCTAATTAAACATGTGAAAGACCTCTATGATGAAAACTATAAATCATTTAAATCATTTAAAAAGGAAATAGAAGAAGACCTTGAAAAATGGAGAACCTTACCATGTTCTTGGATTGGCAGGATCAACATTGTCAAATTGACCGTATTACCAAAAGCGATATACAGATTCAATGCAATCCCAATCAAAATCCCAACACCATTCTCAGAAATAGGAAAGATGATACAAAAGTTCATCTGGAATCACAGAAGACCACGAATAGCTAAAGCGATTGTAGCACTTTTAAACAGACTTTAAAAAATAGACTGAAGGTTTCACCACCAGGATCTTTAGCTTCCAGACATACCTGGCTTCTAGGTCTAGTGCTTGCAACTATTCAGAATGAAAGAAAATAGAAGGAAGGACTCTATGTGCTTAATCTATTTTCTATGGAACCGAACAAAAATGTAGCTAAGTAGGGGTACCAATGCACAGGAGTTAGGAAATAAGTTGGTCATTGCTCCTCGCTGAATGTGTCTCTGGACGAGGTTCAACCAAGACCAATGTCTTTTTCCCTCCAGCAAGGCTCTACAACGAACTCATTCTATAGTTACCCTTCACAAAGATCATACACTCATAAAGCTAAAATTTAGTTAGTGCCGAATATGAGCAACACACTGTCAGACACTGGGGTAGTATGGCTGAAAAGAATTAGTGCCAATTCAAAGTTTAAGTTAAAGGAATTAGAAGGAGAGTTTGTTTTTGGTTTTGCACAAGTTTTTCGTCTTGCATACTAAATCTAAGAAAATGGATGTATGGGTTTGACTAGAAAAGAAACTAGGACTGGATTGCTGCTACCACAAGTGAAATTGGAAGTTACGGGCTTTTTTTTTTCTACCACAGTGCCTAATTTCAATGGTTTAGTCAGAAAAAAATTGTAAGACATACTAAATGGCTACTCTTTTTCATACTGTGTTGTGCCGCCGGCAACATAAACAATAAAAATAGACCAGGCAGTAGGAAAAACTTCTATATGACAAATAACCTTAGATGTTTGGATGCCATTCTCTAGTTTAAGATTCTAGAATAATATTTGTTCCCCCCTTTAAATTATACATGAGGCCAGCACAATGGCTCAACTGGCTAACTTTCCACCTCTACATTTCAGGATACTATATGAGCACAGGTTCATATTCTGGCTGCTCTAATTCCCTCTAGCTCCCTGCTTGAGACCTGGGAAAACAGTGGAGGATGGCCCATCCTACAACATGTGAGAAACCTGGGAAAAGCTCCTAGCTTCTGACTTTGGATTGGTTCAGTTCTGCCCACTGTGGCCATTTGCGGAGTGAACTAGTGGATGGAAGACTTTTCTGTCTCTTCTCTCTGTAAATCTGCCTGCCTAAATAAATAAATACATATTTTAAAAAATGATCAATTATGGAGTACAGAAACACTATCTAGTCTTGTCTTATCAATGTTATCCTGTATTCAAGGACTACAATATGGTTTTTAAAGCCTTGTTAGTATAATTTCTCCTCTTTTAGAGAGGCGATTCATAACAACTGCTACTATTTTTGCTATCATCCCTTACAGTATATTTCAGACCTCTGTGTAATATCTAATTCTTGTTCATTTGCCTAGTTCAGCATTTCTGGCCATGATGTCCACCCTGGAAACAGGTTTTTGCCTTTTTCTCCTGATATTCATTGTAATTTTCTGGTCTGCTGGCTTTCTTTCCTCCCACCTGTGTCTTCTCAGGTTCTTGGGAAACTTCGGCTACTCAGAACACAGGATGCACAGAAATCTAAGAAATAACCCTTTTGTCCACTTTTCATTCTGTTCTACCATCCTATTATGACGATGGTGGCAGCATATCTCTGTGGAGATCTTCATTATCTTGCATGATAAAGTTTATTCTTCTGTTCCCATGTTCCTTCAAACTTTACCAAGATTTCTTTTTTGTAACATTTATTTATTTATTTAGTCATTTAGCTAGCTAGTTAATTGCTTAGAAAAGGCATGTTTACAGAGAAGGGGGGACAGAAAGATGTTTCATTTGCTGGTTCACTCCCCAAATGGCCGTAATGGCTAGAGCTGAGCCTATCAGAAGCCAGGAGCTTCTTCCGAGTGTCTCATGAGGGCACAGGGTCCCAAGGCTTTAGGCCATCCTTTACCTCTTTCCTAAGCCACAAGTAGAGAGCCGGATGGGAAGTAGAACAGCCAGGACCCGAACTGGTGCCCATGTGGGATGCCCATGCTTCTAGGTGGAAGATTAACCAATTGAGCCATATATCTGCCCCTTATCTTATCTTCATATCTTCTTAATTTTTGTCTTCTGGAGCTCCAGAACATAGCCTCAAGCAAAGGTTGTTGAGCATTTCTTGGAGACTCAGGCGATAATAACTGTATGGCTTCTCCAATTGTTCCCCTACGTTCATCAGTCATAATCTTGCCTCTTTTGGTGTTAAATGTTCTGCATTCAAAATAAACCTAGAAGCTAGTAATTCCTGGCATCACTACCATTACCATAGCTGTCTGAGCTTGTGTTATTCTTCACCTATGCTATTCCAATTGTCTTTTCACTGGTCTTACAGGGGTCCTTTCTAGTTTCTCTAAAGTCCATATTCAAAACAACAGCCACAGGGATCCCTTTAAATACAAGTTATGTGACACTGCTTTGCTGCTCTAAAAACCCTCACATTTAGTTTCCTTTTCACTCTTAGTAAACTTCAAGGTAATGACGCTGACCTGTGGATCCCTGAGATACTGGTTCTTCCTCCCCATTTCTGGCACTGCTCCAGTCGCCTCTTGTCTTAAGTCCTTGCAGACTTCAGGTGTCTGCATGGCTTTGCTTTTCTACCTTCTGATCTGATCAATTCCCACAATGTAAATCCACCTTCCCCATGATCTTCCTGGTCTCTTCTCTCTCTGCCTTTCTCTTTCCATGGCAGTTATGGCCTCCTGACAAATCATTTATTTGATGTTGTATCTATTACTCACCTTTACTCATCAGGATATTAATTCCTTTAGAACAAGAATGCACTCTTGTTTGTCCAGTACCTGGGACATCGTAGATGGTCAATAAATGAGAGAGGGCAAATGAATGAATGAATGAATGAATGAATTCTAAACTAGGAGCCCACCGACTGTTGGCTTTTTTATACAAAGTCAATCTTTCCATAGTGTTAAAAAGTGCACAAAAGACCTACACCGAGTTTCAATGTTACTTCCTTTGTTATGTACTTTACAAAGTTAATTTTGAAACTCTCAGCTGATCATTGATTTCTCTGCTTTGTGCTCTATCAGCCTTTCCTCTGAAATGTGAAAGCAACTACCTCAATGCATAGAAGACTCTGGAACAGCCAGAGGAAATAGTGGGAAGAAAAATCCTCTTCATAAAAATCCTCAAATCACATCCCTCTACCTAAAAATACTGTAATAAAGATTTAAATGAATTGTATTTGAATTTACTAAGACACTGCTTTCATTTTCAGTCTAACCAGGATTTTCTTAAATATTGATAGGGTAGGCTGTTGTCTCTGAAGCTGAAGTTATGCAAGAGAGCTAAAATCCTCTGGGGAATACAGAGGAGTTGGAGGCCTGATATATCAGGTAACGACTGCCCTGCTAGCTCAAATTTCCAAAGCTGGATAATAGGCTTTAATAATGCAGTAGAGAGTGCTTAACAGGACACAATGAAAAAAAGGAATCCAATGAGAGGCACTGAGTGATGAAGAGAATTATTTTTGGAGTTAGCAAATTCAGTGATGATTTACACTTGAGTTGCAAGGTAGCAATCCACTGTTATCACTCCACAAGTATGTTTCATTTAGTTGGTACTTATGCATGAAGAGGTTTCATATTTAAATCCTAATATCAGGGGGCCAGCTTTGTGGAATATCAGTTTAAGCCACTGCCTATAATACCAGGATCCCATGTGGGTGCTAATGTGAGTCTTGAGTGTTCCACTTCCAATTCGGCTCCCTGTTAATATACTTGGAAAAACTGTGAAGGTTAGCACCAGTACTTGGGTCCCTGCACCCACGTGGCAGAGCAGGATGAAGCTCCTGGCCTGAGCTGGGCCTAATCCTGACAATTTTGGCCATTTGGGGAGCAAATTGGTAGATGGAAGGTCTCTCTTCTGTCTTCTCTTTGTAACAACTCCTTTCAAACTAATAAATAAAGCATTTAAAAAGATTTTACTCCTAGAGTCTTTTGAAAAGTAAAATCCCTGCCATACTTGCCCATTAAAAATGAAATTATCCAAACCTTAGAGGGAAGGCAGAAGGATTCATTGTTTTTTTTTCCAGATATAATAGCACATTGCCTGTCCAGTTGTTTGTGCCCTAAACTCAAGGGATACAATATGGTGTGATTCACTGTTGCTGTTGATTAGTGCTAAGATCACAAAGTTAGCTGTTAACTTGTAGAACATTGATTGATTGTAAATTATTTTTGTACAGTAGAATTAAAAACCCTCTAGGTGACAGCCTTATTTCCCTAGTGGCTCTCAGGCAGCTTTGTTACTAATTTCATCTTATTTCTGCTTTCTTTATCCTGGCTAATGCACAAATGTCTCTCCTTTGAAGTAATTTATTGTTAATCAGATCAATCAATCTTTGGCAAATTCACTAAAAGACAGTTTTTTTGTCTTTTGGGAAAATGATATTTGGAGTCATTTCAGACTCCTGACAGGCAACCAATCCTAATTGTTTCCTTGTGCCGTGCCTTTCATCAGTTCATAGGCCTGACCTGGTACACAACTAAGAACTTACAATGATACATTTCTATATATCCTTTAGTTTTGACACAGAATCCTATAATGTAAAGGCAGGATTCAGTCTATTCCCTATCTTGCTTAGCCCCAGGTGTCATTGCCTGCCCTTAGTCGAAATGAATTCATTGAATTGAAAGAATGATACACCCAGCACATTCAGATGTGAATCATCAGACTTTAAAGTCATTTGCTTTTTGAACAAAATTCTGCTAGCCAGCACTGTTTGGAAAATTCTTTAGGGGAATTCCAGATCCAGACAGGGAATCTGCAGATCTGGGGCAGAAGGTAACTGCCATTCACATGTGGTCCCACAGATCAACTGGAGCGTACTTGGCCATCATAATTCCCTTAAAGAGTGTGTCATCAGCAACCAATCGAAAGAAGATCATGAGCACCACTGATCAACTAGGAACCTGGACGCAACCTGAATTTCAATCTTTAAGAAATTTCACCACTAGCCAGGCTCATTTGCAGTACCTGGAGCTCTTAAGTATCAAATATTCCCAGTAAGAGCAAGTTCTTTCCTTGCTAATTCATTAGGATAAGCACAATAATATGCTGAGAGGGATCACTGCTATGGCACAAGAGTTTAGGCCATGACTTTAGCAACAGCCTTCCATATGGGTGCCAGTTGGAGCCTGGGCTACTTCACTTCCAATCCAGCTGCTTGTTTATGTACCTGGGAAAGCAGAGGAAGATGGTACAAATGCTTGTGCACCTGCACCTTTGTAGGAGACCTGTACGAAGCTACAGATCCCTGGTTTCTACCTGTTTCATCCCTGGCTGTTACTGCCATTTGAAGAGTAAGCCAATGGATGGAAGATCTCTCTGTCTCTCTCTCTCTCTTTTTCTCCTCCTTTCCTCCTCCTCTTTCTGTAACCTTGCTTTTGAAATGAATAAAGAAACTTAAAAGAAAATAATATGCTGAGATCGTTAGGATTTGAACATAAAGGATGATGTTTAGTAAATGTAAGTTGTTTGTTCTCCCTGAATTCTCACAACTTTGTTGAATTCTTCATGCATCAAATGACAGCATATTCCGAGAGAAGTTAATACAAGCATATTGTTGCAGTGCTGTTACAATTCATCATTGACAGCTACACTAAAAAATCATCAGTATCTATTTGCACTATGGCAATTGAAATGGAGGTTATGTGGAGCATATTGTATTTTTATTTGACTGCGTTGTGGTTCAGGAATCAATAAGAGAGAACAAAGCAACAGCTTGAGTTACAAATGGAAAAAAAGAGAAAATGAGATGAATTGCATTCATCCTGGATGTAGAAATGTTATACAATTGTAAGAAGCAAGAAGGGAAATATACATAATTGTAGCTTGCATAGAATTAGGAACAAATGGAAAGGGTGATCTGGGTAAGTGAGAAAGAAGCAAAATCTGAGGAACTGGCAGCTCTGCATTCCAGGCATAGGAAGATTTCTTCTGCAAACAGCAGTGCCCTGGCCAGATTTGCCAGTTATGTGTATGACAAAGCAGAAAACAAATGCACTGATTAAAGTGCTGAATTCATCCTCAGTCTCATTTACAACTTACAACAAGGAGAATTGGAGCCTCAGCTGGATGGCCACCTGGCATTGTGATGTAGACCATTGTGAGAAGCTGGCCTACCTGGAATAGCAAAACTCATTTTTCCTGGGATAAACAAGTAATGTGAGTAATGAAGATTGAGTTTGGTTGGAATAGAGAATTAGAAAGCAAACAACATGATTTTTTTCTCACTACTGCAAAAACACAGCAGCCTCATGTTGTGCTAACAATTGACCAGCCAAACCATCCTTGTGGAAATACAGTGTCTTTCACAGGGTCTGTTGCTGCATGAATACGTATGTGCTACAGCTAAAAGTGTTACAGACATGCACTGAACTACTTCTCGAAAAGCTGATGGTCACCAGACAGCCACATTACAGTAGACTTACAGGAAGAGAAAAGCAAACTGTATTTTATATGGAGTGTTGAAAGGGATGTTTTGTTCTGTCTAGGAGCTAGAAGTCAGCTTGTTCACCTTCACCTCCAAGTGGTCTTTTCATCTGATGATACTTCATTCCTTGTGTTGTTATAATTTGAATGTTTACTAACTACTTATTAAATGCTAGAGAATAAGATAGGTGCTCATCCTGATGACTATTTCCCCCTCCATAGTACAAATAACTTTGAAATCAGGGACCCTGATTAATTAAGGACATCAGAGTTTTGGAATTCATTATCCCTTAGAGGGCAGTGTTTCTCAAACATTCATATTTTCCACAAATCTCCTGAAGATGCAAAAATGCAAATTGTGCATGAGAAGATCTGGAATAGAGTGAAGAGTCTGCATTTCTAAGAATAGCCAGGTGATGTCCTGGAGTGCAAGGCACAGCAAGGAGTAGAGGCAATATAAATGTTAAAAAGACCAGAGTGTGCAGTGAGGTGCTTGGATCAAACAACCATATTCAAACTCCAAAAACAGGATGGACTAGTTATGAGGTTTAATCTGACTCTAAAGCATCACCCTGCTAAAACAAAAACAAAAACAATAAAACACCAACTTTGGGATTCTACGGATGTCACTTTGAACAACCCTAACTTTTCCAAATTTCTACAAATTTTGTGCAATCATGGGCTAAGTTAATTTCTGTGAGCCTCACTTGGTTATCTGCAAAATGACTGGACTATCTATCTAATACCTGTGTCAACTGTTAAATACCTACCTCAGAAAGTAGCTATCGAGATTAAGTTAGATAACAAACTTAGAATTCATAGCACACTGCTTGGAAACTGGAAACAAGCAATTGATATGATTATTGCCATTTGTATAAGCTTCTGATTACCAGTTTCTAACATTAGTAGAAGCATGAGAGTGATTTAAACGGGGGACATGAACTGAGTACTGAACAAATATCTCTTGATGGCTTTTCTGAGATTGTCATAGTCTAGCACTTAAAAAAAAATCAGCAAATAACCCCCACCTTCATGGAGCTGACACTCCAGTGAGAGGGCAACACAATAAAAAAGGTAAACATAACGATACATTCTTTGTAAAAATAAAACATCCAACCACAATTATGGAAAATGCCAAAGATCGGTGGTAGGCAGAGGTAAGGGGGATAGAATGATAGAATGATGAATAGTTGTATTACAACTATTATTTAGAGCAGCGAAACAGTATGGTATGACATTGAAATGATGGACATGGGTTACTCTGTATTTGTCAACTCTATGCAAAGTGCCACACAGAGTGAACCCTTTCATGAACCATGGATTTACGTAATAATGACAGGTCAACGCATTGTAACAAATCCACTGGTCTGGTATGGATATTACTAGTAAGACAGATTGAGTGTGTAGGAAAAATGGAGTGATAAATGGAAACTTACTGTCACATTTTGTAGAAAAAAAAATAAGTATTCTATAGGGCCTGGCAGGGTAGCCTAGTGGCTAAATCTTTGCCTTGTATGCACTGGGATTCCATATGCGCACCAGTTCATATCCCAGCTGCTCCACTTCCCATCCAGCTCATTATTTGTGGCCTGGAAAAGTAGTCAAGGGTGGCCCCACGCCTTGGAACCCTGCACCCACGTGAAGACATAAAAAAAACTTCCGGCTCCTGGCTTCAGATGGGCTTATCTTCGGCCATTGTGGCCACTTGGGGAATGAAACAGCAGATGGAAGATCTTTCTCTCTGTAGATCTGCCTTTCCAATAAAAATAAGTGATTTTTTTAGAATGTATTTTATAAAGTAAAGTTTATTATTAGAGAATAGCTAAGCAAAGCAGAGAAAAGGGACAGAGAGTAGCTGGCAGTTGCTGGGTAGTATGAGGGGTACTCAGGATATGCTGATCTAGGAAGTTCCCTCCTAGGAGGTAAGTGGAATCTGTGGGAAACTTGAACGATGAGAAAGAGTCAAGCATGTAAACCTCTTCCTCAAGTTCTATGCTGAATGTTATGTGTATTCTGAGTTGTGGAGTGGAATGGAATAATGAAGAGAAGCATCCACTCTGAGAGTGTCTACGTTGTAATCACAGTGTGTACGCAATTTGATTTCAGAAGAGCAAGAATCCAGTGGGCATTTGTAGACAGGGTGTGGGACTCAAGGAAAACGCTGCTTCTCCTGGTACTGGGAATTTCTGGCTAAATCAACGCACACTAACTTGTGTGAAATGTGTATGACTCTTGTTGCTGTATTGGTTGTGCCAAGGATCCTTGTAAGGTGAAAAAGGCTATTCTCCTGTTATCCAGGGAGAAATGAGGTTTGAGAGGTTAAGAAAACTGGGCAAATATCCAAGGTCAGATGGTTGTTAAAACCAAGAGCAAGGTCCACAGTACTGCTAGATCCAATCTTCCAAATAGCTTCTAATTAGGAATCTTCTCTCTGTGACATCCATTTTACTTCTGTCTCAAGGCTACAAATACCTCAGTCCAAAACCCTATGACTTATTTTAAAGAGATCACAACATTGTGCTCAGTAACCACATGGATAAAAACAATTCATGCTGAAACTCAATGAGAATGTGGAGACATTGTTTCAGGAACACACAAACACACATACGCAGTTTGGTTATTCTTCTTCTGACTACTTCTTCCAACTTGTCAAATGCCATCGTTGTTGTGAGACCACCATGTGAATCACTATTGAGCCACTGACTATTGGACCTAAAAGGCCTACTACTCAGCTATTGTTAGACTAAAAATGCATGCCCCACCGCCACACCTGGCAGCAATTTCTGTGGAATGTACCTGCAGCCAAGAATCCCGATTAGAGCCTTCAGGCTTCAATCAGAAAGTCAGTTCCACTAAAACATGAAGCAAGGGACATGGAGACAGAGTCCGGCACACCATGGATAGGAAAACTGAGGCTTAGACAAGCAGGAGGAGGAAGAATGGACTAATTTTCATTCCATCAGTCACTAGAGCTGATTAGAAATTTTTCCAACTAGAATTTCAATACCTTTATAAAATGCAAAAAGCCGCAATGGGGAAGGCTCAGTGTGGTATCATTGTGGTTGTGCAAGCCTGACCTGGAGCTCATGCCCAGAAAACACCAGTTCTTTTGTTGAGGTAGAAGATTCTCTTCATTTTCAATGCCACTCTGGTGCATACTCCCTTACCTGTATTTCAGCTTTCCATTGATTTCATTACACTTTGACATAAAAAATTGAAGTGTTTGCTGTGGAAGGTTTCTCATTAGCTCTTTTCCATTTCAATATCTTCAAATAAAAATAGTCAATATTTCCTAAGCATCTACTCTGAGCAAGTCACCTCTCTAAGAGACAGAATTCAGTGTCCCAACAACCCAGCTAGATGAGCACGATCACTCCCATTTTCCAGATGAGGAAACCGCAGCACGGAGCATTAAGTGTCTGCTCAAGACTACCAGGTGGTAAAAGCAAGACTTACGGCATATGTCCGTGGCAACAAGGATGAATATTTGTCAGAATGCAAGAAATACATGTCAAGTTTGTCCCGTTGGCCCTTAGAAAGAAATCATTTGCAATACACAGACCTTACCTTTTGAGCAGCACTTTCTTCCATTCCTGGCCAAATAAACAACTCATGTTGGGCAAGGTGTAGATAACCCAGCATGTAGAAAAGCTGCAATTGCCATCCAACCTTCTCTTAAGGAGGCTCCTACATTTAGATGCAGATTGATTCCATTATTTCTACTTTACTATGAACCTCAAAATTGCTGACCATTAAATAATTCAGCCCTCTGGGAAAATCTTGTCCCAGGATTTAAGTGTCTAACCCTTATGCCAATTTGATAAGCAGTACAGACATAACAAGGCTCTTTAGGTTGTGCTCAGTTTACCAGCTCTGATAGATTTAAGGCTGAAGAAGTCCATGATAGCATGTCAAGTCCACATATTCTGGCACATAACCAGCTTAGTGAGGCAGGCTTAAAGAAGAAGAAACTTCAGTTGAAGTATGAGTATCCAGCTTAAGATATGGAATCTGTAGATGCCTTTCAATTTTTTGGGAGGTGGGGAGTTCTGTGTTACTTTTGGAGGAAGCTTTTTATCAGTCTCTTGTGTCTGAAACTCTTTAATGATCAGAGTCAAATGGGTCCAATAAAATAAAATTCTGTCAATTCTCTGTGTCCAATATAGAGATACAATGGTTGATTATGAATAATAATCATACTCTTATAACAGTTTCAAGTTCTGAATTAATGAAATGATGTCCAGATTTTGGTCACACTTCATCAGATCTCACATTTTGAGAGAAATAAGAAAGAAGTACAACATATGATTGGGTTTGTGTTTATTTTTTTTCAAAAGATTTGTTTTATTTTTATTTAATGGTAGAGTTACTAAGAAAAGGAGCAGAGAGAACTCTCCCATTCACTGACTTACTCCCTAAGATGGTTTTCAATGGCTGGAACTGAGCTGATTTGAAGTCAGGAGCTTGGAGCTTTTCTTGGGTCTCTCAGTGGGTTCAGGGACTCACTGACACAGGCCAACTTTTCACTGATTTCCCAGGCATATTAGCAAGGAGCTGTATCAAAAATGGAGCAGGTGGGACTCAAATTAACACCCATATAGGATGTTAGCACTACAGGCAAAGGTTTAACCCAATTTGCCACAAAACCAGTCCCAAATAATTTTAATGCCTTTTACATGACCACACTCTGCACTTATAGTCTGAATCATGCAGCATATAAAGCTGTAACAACAATTTTATAGTTTCCTGGCCTCCATACTCTGCCTGCACCTTGGTAGCTACATCCTTCCCAGGCTTTAGAGTAGTGTGATTGCTTGTGGGACATTAGAAAATGCTATTGACCTGACGATGTTTTCTAGCAATGTCCCAGCACAGCAGTCAACTACCACCTTTGGTAAAAGTCACCTAGAGTAGCACCCCTTTTCCAAACTCCCCAAGATGCATGCCTGGTTTGGTTGCTTTCCAGTCAAATCTGCTAGTTGCAAAAGTTCTCTCTCTAGATTCATCCAAGGAAACAAAGCTGAGGACTTTTGAACATGAATCCATTTTTATTTCACTTTTTTGCAATTTTTATAATAAAAGAGAATCATTGGAAATTCACACAGGGCTCCAGGAAAATCTGAATATTAGACTTGTTGATGAAGGTTCTCAGTCTTGTCCCATTAATGCAGATATCACCTCGGTTTGGCCTCTTCATTTTTTTTTTTTAAAGATTTCTTTATTTTTATTGGAAAGTCAGATATACAGAGAGGAGGAGACACAGAGAGGAAGATCTTCCGTCTGATGTTCACCCCCCAACCAGCCGCAATGGCTGGAGCTGAGCCAATCCAAAGCCAGTAACCAGGAGCTTCTTCTAGGTCTCCCACGCAGGTGCAGAGCCCCAAGGCTTTGGGCCGTCCTCCGTCCTCCACTGCTTTCCCAGGCCACAGGCAGGGAGCTGGGTGGGAAGCGGGGCTGCAGGGATTAGAACTGGTACCCATATGGGATCCCAGCATGTTCAAGGTGAGGACTTTAAACACTACGTTATCACGCCGGGTCCCTGGCCTCTGCATTTCTTCATTCATGGTTTCCTAACACCTAGTGGTCTGATTGTGTCCCCAGTGTATCATATATGTGCTCCTGCCTTAGAGCCTCTGCTCTTGTTTCCTCAGCCTGGAAACCTTGTTTCCCAGACTTTATTTCACTAGTTCCCATTGTGTACTCAAATGACACCTTTACAGAAAGGTTAACATCAGATCATCCACTTAAACATTGTGACTTCAATACAGCTCCCAGGGCATTTCCAGGCTCATTTTCTTTTTCTTTTTTCAAAAATTTTTTTTATTATTTTCCATGGTACAGTTTTATGGATATAGGGATTCTCCTCTTTCCATTCCTTTTCTCCCTCCCATTTCCCCTCCTACCACTCTCCCCATATTATTGCACCAGTGTAGTCCTTTAGTAACAGTTACAAGTTTAACAATCTGCTATCTAAATATATCATGGAATTGTAGGTATAGAGAAGGATAGAAAATCTAGTTTCCTAATGACAAGAAACATTTAACTCTTTCACTGGGAGTCCTTCTTTCGGAACTAAAGATGCTTACTGCAACACAGCTTCACTTCCTGGTATGCTAGACTCAACCATACAGTTCTTCTATGAGAACATACATATATACTTGTTCACATACACATGTTTGTATTTTGCCTGAAAGTTGCCTTATATCACAGAGAACATACTGTATTTACCCTTTAGGGATCGGCTTATTTCAGTGAGCATCATGGTCTTCTCCACTTTGTTGCAAAATTCATCCTTTGTGATGGCTGAGTTGTTTTCCATAGAGTAACTGCACCCTAGTTTCTTTATTCCTAATTCAGTGGGATTCTGGGTTGTTTCCATGGTTTTGCTATTATGGACTGTGCTGCTATAAATATAGGGTTGCATGCCACTTTCTCATATCCATTTCCTTTGGATATATTCCCAGAAGTGCATGACTTCCATGGTGGTTGTATAATAAACACCAATAGTGAAGAAGGGTACCTTTCTCCCCATATCCACATCATCATGTATTGCTAGTTGAGTTCTGAATGCAGGCCATTCTCACTGAATTTAAGTGAAACCTCAGTGTTTTTACTATTATTATTATTATTTCCTTGATAGCTAAGGAGCCTGAGCCCCTTTTCATAGGTCCATTAACCGTTTGAATTTGTTCTTTTGAAAAATCACTTCCTCATTTCCCAAGCCCATTTCTTAACAAGGTTGTTAGTTTTGCTGTTGTTGTTTCTGAAGTGCTTTGTAAAACTTGGATATTAGCCCCCTATTTGTTGTGTAATGGGAAAAATATCTTCTCCTGTTCTATTGATTACCTCTTCCTTTTGCTTGCTTTGCTATACAGAGGCTGCTTCTTAGTTTGATACAGTTCCATTTGCTTATTTTGGCTTTAACTACCAGTGGCTGTGGTGACATTTCTAAGAAGTCTACCAATACCTATATTTCGTAGAGTGCTCCCTATGTTTTCCTGTAATAGTTCCATGGTTTCTAGATGCAGAATTACATCCTTGATCTAGATTTCTGTCAAAGGTGAAAGGTGACTGGGGAAGTGGTCTTGTTTTTTACGTCTGCAGTCTGGTATCTTATGGTCCCAACAGCATTTGTTAAAGAGACCATTTTCCTGGGTTATTTTCAGTTCTGATTCAGTTTCCTCTTCAGTCATTCGTTTTTCTGCTTCCGTCCTCATCATTATCATGTTATATTATTATATGACATTACATTATGCTATATCCCCCACTATATTCCAAATTCTATGAGAACAAAGATGTTAGTCTGTTTTGATCATGATCATGTTCTCAAAGCCTGAACTAGTGTGCGTTAGTATTAAGCCCTGGATAATTCTGAAAAAGTAGAAAGGACAGAAAGCCAGGTCTACAGCATAGGTTCCTGTGTCTTCTATGACTGTGGAAATGACTTAAAATTCTTCAGGTTTCTGCAGAAATTGCCATAACTTTAGGAAGTATTTACAACTATATATTGGGTTTTTTTTTTTCTTAGCTTGTGAAACTTATAAATCCAGCAGTAAGAAAAGAAGGCAAATAAAGTGATTGTTTCCAATTTTTGATTCTTTGGTCACACTTTCAGTACTGCTTGCACTATCATGCTTTAAGGAACTGCTCTTAAGTATTGATTATGGTTCATGAATAGCTTTAAAGGGTTCTGAGGTTACATTGAACACATCCTTTAGAATACACTAAGAAAAGTATAGCATCAACACAGTTGCATAACAGAATTGCTCAGGTAAGTCTGCCAGCACATAAGATCTGGTTCTAAAATATCTGAAGAATAGAAAAGATGTTTAAATACATCCTGGATGATTCTAATGTGTGTCATAGTTATTACCACTATTCTAATGCAAAAGGGATAAATACTGAAAGAGCAACACACACAAAAAAAATAACCTTGAGAAGTACCAAAAAATAGAGTACTGACGTGTAGTCAGAGCAGTGTCCCCAAACTGTGTTCCTCAAAACAGTGATCATTTGTAAAAGGTTGATAGCTCTACAATTTTTAAATAAGCTCAAAGTATTGGATGAAACATCCTCTGCTTCCATGAACCTTGGGAAGTCCTAAAAACCTGACTTCGTTGTATTTTCCTTCCATTTCTTGGGTCATACTTTTGCATTTTTTTAACCTTATTAAGTTCATGTTTTACTTCCTTTACCTGTTTTTAGAATGTAATAAATTGTATGGAAGTAAGATAAACCTGGTTTTATTTATTATGCCAAATTAGAATCGGAATCAAATAATATATAGATTTCAGGACTGTGTTTGACCTGAATGGCATTCAATTCCATTGATACTATGTTTCAAAATTTTAAAATCAGAAAATAAGTGATTCCTAATAAAGATATTGATGAAATAATTCATTGGATAGATATTACAAAATATTTTTTTGCAGAATTATAGATATCATGATTAAGCATTCAAGTATTATCAGAAGAATGTGGAATGGAAGTTATGAAGTCAATTATAATACATGGAAAAGATATACAAGCTATGTTTTAGGAATAAGATTATAGTGGGTATTTGTTTTCTTCTTTTACTTATCTATGTTTCTTAAATCTCCTAAGCTTTAATATATATTACTTGCAAGGCAGGAAAAAACAGTATTGTTTATGGCTGGTGATTTTTCATTTTTTAAGTGAAATTAAATAAATAAAATCAGTTTCACTTCTAAGAAAGATTTTTATTCTCGCCCAAATTTTACTTAAAGATTTAAATTGGGCCCGGCGTGATGGCGCGGTGGTTAAGGTCCTTGCCTTGTACGCGCCCAGGATCCCATATGGACATCGGTTCTAATCACAGCAGCTCTGCTTCCCATCCAGCTCCCTGCCTGTGGCCCGGGAAAGCAGTCGAGGACGGCCCAAAGCTTTGGGAACCTGCACCCGCGTGGGAGACCCGGAAGAGGCTCTTGGCTTCGGATCGGCATAGCACCGGCCGTTGCGCTCACTTGGGGAGTGAATCATAGGACGGAAGATCTTCCTCTCTGTCTCTTCTCCTCTCTGTATATCTGCCTTTCCAATAAAAGTAAAAAATAAATCTTTAAAAAAAAATTTTAAAAAAATTTAAATTGCCATAGCTGGTCTGAGTTTAAAGTTTTTTTTTCCTAGATGTCTTAAAGAAAAACTAATTAATGCTGATAAAACATTTGGGAAAAAATTACTCTGAGAATGCAAAATGGTAACCTTTCCCTGCTATTTTTTTGCACTGGAAAAATGTAAGTATCCCTGCTTCTCACTGTTATTTTGCTGATCTTTTTTGTTTTCCTTTATTTTATTCTTTTTTTCACTTTACAGCAAGAAAGGTTTTGCTGATGAATACAAAGTTGGCTGAAGCCAAATATACCTTGAAGATTTCTTTTGCACAATTTTCTTGCTGAAAAATTTCTGTGAAAAGAGAATTGTGACTTTGTTATATAATGTGTGCTTATCAATTCTGTCCCAACACTTTATTTATTTATTGGCGAATACTTTTATACTAGAAGCTCTTACAACAGAGGAAATAACAGACAACTTCTTCCTAAGTGAGTTTTATTTTTCTGGAATAGTGTAACAAGGTGATGTTTGCTAAACAAAGATGATGTTGCAGAGTAAGGACAAAACAATGCACCACCCACTTCACTTCTCCCAATCTGAATAGTTGATCATGCTTGGGGTCTGAATATACGATACACAGTGAACAAATTATCCTAAAGTTGTCTTCTTTGGAGCAGATGCTCTGGCCTGTAAAGATTCAGCAAAATAGTGCAGAAATTTACAAATATTTCCCCCAAAGTTTGGTGTGTTCAAAGAAAAATAAATAATGAACAGTTTCATCAATCGTCATCTTGTTAATTTGGACACGTCAAGAGGATGAATGAGCCCCAATGAACTTAATAAAGAATTCACAAAGACACCACCTCACAAATACTCCTATTATTAAAAACGCAGAAAGATGGAATCATTTATAAAAAAATATCCCAACACTGTATGCAGGCTCCAAGTAATTTTTTCTCAGTAATTATGCATAAGATCCCAAAACATCACTTATGAATTCACAATTGTAATCAGGCCATCAAACAAAGGAATGTAAATTAATTCATTTATAAGCAATGAGAACGATCAACCTTGAAATGTTGGATTTGCTTCTTAGGGATCAAAGTCACACTGGCATGCAATCCCCTGACATACTTATCCTTCTCTTTCAATGCACTAAAACCAGTGTCATTCATCTCTTCCAAATATGTGGTGTTGCTACCTAGAGGAAGTGGCATGAGAAGGTGTGTTGACAGCATCCTATGTTTTCCTACCATAAGTCACTCTATTTCTAATTTTCATTTGTCTCTCTCTCTGGCTATTTCCCTTCCTTTTAAAGTGAATTTTATGGATTTTTTCCCAAAGGTTCAATGATCATTGTGGTTAAAATTAAAACAATATCCTTTAACTATTTTATGGACAGGATCCTCTGTATACAGATCTTTTGTTCACCTACCATTGTATTTTTATAACTGTGCTAGGATGAAGACAGGAAATCAGGGTCTCAATATTCAGAACAATTTTAACCAGCAATTGGAAGGAAGAAGCTTATACTTCCATGCATATTTTAATGGCAATAAAATGGTGTTTGGTGTAGAGATTGAAGTGCTGCTTTAGATTTCTGTATTTTGTAACTGAGTAACTGGATTTGAGTCCAAACTCCACCTCTGAAACCAGCTTCCTGCCAAGTGTGCGTACTGGGAGGCGGCAGACAGATGCGGGCTTCGGTGCTTGAGTCCTGCCGCCCATCTAAGAATCCCACTTGCAGTCCCACATTCCTGGTTGTTGTAAGCATATTGAGTGGTAACTCAGCAGATAGCAGATCTCATTATGTTTCTCCCTCTCTCCTTGTCACCCACCTTCCAGATACAGAAATATGTAATGTTAAAACACCACTATTTGTCTACTTTTTTCTATGCTTTGTTTACATTTACTATATATGTACTTATGTGAAAGTAAATTTTCCTTTTCAGCCACAGGTATAGGAGTCCAGATAATTTTTTCTCAGTATTTCTAGACTGAAATTCAAATATTACTTCTAAGGCTACTAGTGAATATTTTTCATGCTGCAATAAGGAAAAAGAACAGAGAGGCAAGGTCTCAGCTAACTTGTTTTTGAACAAAAACAAATAACTGAACAATACTGGCTAAGAAATGGGTAACCTCTACCTCAAAATGTATCTCGTTTGAGCAATCAAAGAACTTCAGCTTTAGAATAGTCCTGAGGATCTGATCTTGGCTTATTAATGTTCAGGATTTTTTCCCTTCATTTATTTATTTTTTAGCAACAATGAAACTATCCTGGTTAGATTTACTTTATAGTCCAAGAGGAAAGGAAACACTACATCATCCAAACATCTATGTCACTGACTCAGGCACCAACTTTCTCAAACAGTGCTGTCTCTGTCCTCTAGGAGTCTTTCCTATTGGGCGCAGGGCAAAGAATGCAGAGCTTCTCTGAGCAACTTCTAAATCTACAAATGATTACAGTGTTGCAAAAGGCACACACTTTTTTTTTCCTACTAAGAAATTAGATGATTAGAAATTCTCCTTTTTCTACAATTATAAAAAGACTATTTCCCATTGTAAAAGTCACATTTTAGAGTGTTCAAGTCAATTAATAACTAAAGTAAAAAATGATTTACTAACACATATATTTATATTTTTTCCTTGAGAATACATTAAATTCATTTTTCTGTCTTTGTACCTATCCTTCCAATGCCCTCTCATTAAGCAATAATATTTTTTCTGATTACTATTTGTTGATTTCTTTAGTGGAGGATTAAGCTTGTGATTACAAAATAATTTGAAAGTATTACATGGGGGCCCAGCACAGCAACACAGCAACTAATCCACAGCTGTACAGCATCTCACGTGGGTGAAAACTCGTGTTCTGGCTGCTCCATTTCCTAACCAGCTCCTGCTTCTGGCTTGGGAAAGCAGTGGATGGCTCAGGTCCTTGGATTCCTGCCCCCTGGAGAGAGACCTGAAAGGAGCTCCTGGCTGCTGCCTTCAGATTGGTTCAGCTTTGGCTGTTGCAGCCCTTTGGCAAGTGAGTTAGTGCAAGGAAGACCTCTCCCCGTCTCTTCTCTCTCCGTAAAATCTGTCTTTTAAAACACAAATAAATCAATGTTTAAAAAATGAAAGTATTTCATCGTAAAAATCAAAGGAAAATGAGAAGGAAATCGGAGAGGAGGAGTGAAGGAGTAAGGTACGCTGGAGTGGGAAGTATCAATATGTTCTTAAAACTGTATATGTGGGGTCTGGTACAGTAGCCTAGCAGCTAAAGCCCTTGCCTTGTACTCACCAGGATCCCAAATGAGCACTTGTTCTAATCCCGGAAGCCTCGCTTCCCATCCAGCTCCCTGCCTTGGGACCTTGCACCCCCACATGGGAGACCTGGAAGAAGCTCCTGGCTCCTGACTTTTGATCGTCACAGCTTGAGGAATGAATCAATAGACGGAAGATCTTCCTCTCTGTCTCTGCTCCTCTCTGTATATCTGACTTTCAAAAAATAATAATAAATAAATCTTTTAAAAAGCTATATATATGAAATACATGAAATGTGTACCGTTTATATAAATATTTTTTAAAAGTAAAGCAATGAAATTTTAATTTGTGGACAAAGTGAAATCCTAGACATTATGGAGATTTGTATAACTGTAGGTATTTGGCACTGCAAATTAGTTGCTGCTTGGCATAACTGCATTCTGTATCAATGAGAGTGCCTGGCTTGAGAACTGGCTCTTCTAAGTAGGGTCTAGCTTACTGACAATCTATGTGGTCAGCAATTATAGTATCATATAGTTCATACAAGAAAAGGGGGAAACAGCATGCTACAACAATGCCATCTATTCAGAAGTGATTACAGGCAATAACAGTGTCTTTTTGATTATAATCAATTATGATGTTAAAAATCCTGTAATAGTTAGGGTTTCTTAGAAAAAAAATCATGTTTTAAAACAGGACACATACAACCTCAAATATAATACACTGAAATGTAATATATTTTATTATTGTCTGTATATTCTTTATTCCAATTGAGCAAATTATACTGGAAGGATTAACTTAAGTTTTATTCAATTATTTTATTCCTTTTCAAAGAAAAGAAGTTGTGCTATATGTTTACAGCTTCATGGTAATTCCAAGCTCACTGATGCTTCAGTTATTTTTGTGTTATCGTTTTTATTTTTTTTCCTAAAGCATTATGCTCTACAAGAAGTAATATTGTTTATGAAGTCTATGATTCAAACATAATTCAGGTTTCCTTAGCTATGCATTCATCATCCAAAGCTTCAGCTATAGCAACAATTCTCATCTCCACATCCAGTTTGCTCATGAATCTTACATTTATTATTTCTTATATTCGGTAAATTGAGTAGCCCTTGACACACAAAACTTTTCAGGTATAGATTCCCAGAGTTTTATTGTTTGAATATTCCTGGAATAAGCTCATCGAAAATAAAACATAAAATAAAACTGACTAAAATAAGTGATATGGACAATATATTTGAAAAGAGAATATAAGCAGTTCATCCACCCAATACATAAGAATGAGTAAGTCACAGAATGATTTTCAGCTTGAAACTTGCAGCAGTATTCTGCTGCATTTCCATGGAGGCAACCCCACTGACCATGAGTGACCCCTGATATGACTCTGCCTTCCCTTATGTCCAACTGCTGGTCATCAGTTTATCTGGTGATCAGTTTATAGCACCTGTTTTTAGAGTGCTTAAAGAAATTATTGGGAGATACTTTAAAAATCAAACATGAAAAAATGTGAGATAAATGAAAATGGGCAGTATAGAAATGAAAAGGCTTGAGAAGTATGGACATAAAAATGTCCTTCAAACAGACTAAACAAAAAAAAAGATATGGAAGAGACTTTAAAAACATTTTTCATGGTTTAAAAATTTCTAAAAATATGAAAAATTTTTGAAAGTTATATGTCAGCTTAATATATAAAACTAGGTGATTATTGGATGGTTCAGTTGAATCTGATGAGAATTCATAGTGTGTGTGTGTAAGAGAGAGAGAGAGAGAAAATTGGTAATCCACAAAAATGTCTATTGACATGTATTGATTTTTAATTAACTCGTTCCTATGTATTTAGGAACCTGCAGAAAAGTTTGAAAAACTCATTGGAAAGGCCATTCTGGTGTGCATTACTTTTCTGAGTTTCTTAATAATGAACTCAGTAAAGTGAAGACTTAAAGAGAAACTTTAAAAATTAGTCTTATTTTTCATTATATAGTTTTATAGGTATAGGTCTTACTCCCATCCCCTCCCTTTCATTCCTGCCAATTCTCCCCTTCCCCCTATATTTTACAAAAACACAGTCCTTTAGTTGCAATCATAGCTCCAACATTCTTCTCTTTATGTGGGTCTTGATATTGTATGTATAGACTTATTACAGAAGAGTCCCTGTATGAGGTGGGGTTCAAGACAGGACTGCATAAAATCCTCTTGCATGAGTGACAAAACCGACTCATAAGATTGGCGAGGTCATGCTCAGTGAGATTGGATTTGAGAATCATGCATCAGGATCCTTCTCTGTCCTACTATTGGTGTTAGCAGCATATGAGCGAGACCTCAGGCCTCTTCTAGATGAAGCAATATCTCTCGAACTTAAATGTGAGGCTGTTACTACGGGACTTAGTTAAAAAGTCGATCCAATTTGGGGGAGCTGAGGTAGCACTGAAGATGTCGTCACTCAGAAAGCCCTCCGATGATTTTGACAATGTTAGCACTCGGTGACTGGATGGCATGAGTTTAGCGGAGGTTTTTGCCTGATAAGCACACTGACAAGGAGAAGCCAGTGTGGGAGAGCTAGAACGGGAAGATGCTGAACCAGATCTGAATTCCACATGATAGTTTATAAATACTCAGGAACTACCCGCCACCCACCCTCCAGACACTCCCAGAAACACTGAGTGTGCTCCATTCCAGGTATTTTAGAGCATATATATGAGAAATAGTCATTCTAGTTATTTTAGAATATATATACATTTATAAATGTCATACATGTATGTGAAAGGACAATACCTTTGGGTTGTTGCTAAAAGCATGATTTCATCTGTGTTCCCAGGGCTAATAATGAAAAATCAAATCTGACTAAAAAAGAAATATGCTAATTTGGAAGGTAAAAATTATTTTCATGGGAGGTTTTCATCCTGAACCAAAGTGACCCCTTACCACAGGAATGCTAGAGGAGCCCTTGAGATGATTGCCAAGGGCCTTTCCTATTCGACTGTTAAAATTCCATAGTAGGATCTGAAAAAAGCACGTATTTTAGAGAAAATTCATGGTGAAGATCGGAAAGAATAAAGCCTAGGGTAAGTTAACCAAAGAATTGGATTCCAAACAGTAGGGCTTTTTGAACTCAATATGCGTGCCAGAACTTTTTATGTGAGTCCATCCAGTTTTTGACAGTTTTTGACAACATTAATGTTGTTTGATCTAAGGAAGGATACTGGATAGATTCCTGCAAAATATCACTTGCAGGTGAATGAATGAAAGAGGAAGAAGAAAAGCAACATTAAAGAGCATATTATAAGATCAACAGTTAATTTATGAGAATGGCACCATGTTAATGACAAATTTGAATATTCTCCATAGCACTGGAACCAAAAATATTCTTCCTAACTCTCTGGGCCAGAATTTGAAGGCTTTAAAATCTTAGTTTCAGTCTCAGTCAAAGCTACTAAATATTTCAGATCAGATTCACAGATGAAAAAAGGGAGAAGTATTGACCCATCCAAATACAAATGCTTTTTCTTCCCCCATGGATTAGAACTTGACTATTTCACAAGCATTCACAAAACACAAAGTAAAACTAAAACATGGCAAGATTACCTGTCTTTTGACTAAGCAGACTTTCAAGAATTTGCCTCAAAAATAAATGTTTACCAAGATCGTGCTTGCTAGAAATTGATGATGCATAGGTAAGCTCTGTCTTGTAGTCTGACAGAAGTTATGACCCAATATCCAAATTAAAAGTGGCAAAATATGTTAATGGCTTAAAACATAGCTGTAAATATGATCTTGAAACCTATTCCTCCTCATTCTCCTAATGTTCTCTAAGGACATTGGATCTGGCATTCTAAGAAGAAACAGGCATTTCCAGTCATAAGAAATATACAAAAATACAAAGAGTTGAGAACACTAGCAGCAACTGGGAAATGCGGCCTCGGCTAGTGTGTAGTCGTGCAATGTGAGGCGCAAGAAGTATGTGTTGGCCTTAACTGGCACCAAAGACTAAATCAATACACTACCTTGACTGACATCCTCCGCAGGCATTTTTGCCCACTTTTCTTTGAAATAACAACCCTCCTGCTGACATCTTTGTGGAAGTCATGAGCTGGAAGTTTTATTGGCAAGCCTGGGCATGGTATAATTTGGGGATGACTCCCTCCTCCTCCTCCCTCTCAAGCAAAGATTTTAAAATCCAAGTGAAAAAAACAGTTCTGCCAGTCTATGGCAAGTCCTTTGATTTTGCTTGTTCATTTTTGTGATTTTATGAGAAATTTGAGACATATTGCTCTACTGCAAACTTAGTTGACCATAAATGCTTACCATTTTCAGAAAGCAATTGGGAAGGTTTGTCAGAGCTATCCCTTTTTTGTGTCATATTCTAAATCAGAAAGCTATCCTCGGCTTGGAGAATTTTCAGTAGGGCAGAAGAAGAGTGTCTCAACAGGGAGTAGCACATCTCAAGCCAGCCAGGAAACAACTTTTTTCCTTTTTTTGTACAGGTAGTTGAAATGGATTGAGGGTGGAGGTGGGGGAGACTATGATAATCTGCTGAAAATCTCACTGATTATTCCAGAACTGAATGCTCTGTGGTTGCCTTCAGTGAAGGAGAACGGCATTTTATCCACACACCCACTGTTTTGGGTGCCTGCTTCCTGCTATCACTCCACTTTTGTTCATCTCACCCACATTCCCCTAGCTGAGGAAGAAATAAATTATATACTGGCCTCGAATTTAAAGAAAACAAATTCATGACTCATCCTAATAACACGAATTTGATATGTGCAAACACAGATACATACACGGACACACACATAAAGCAAAAATATTGCAAAGTTTCAGCAGATTGCAAGAAAAGCTCCTTTCTTTTTCTTTGTATCACTCCTCACAGTAACTGAAGTGTTGGCCAATCAACTTACAGGGATCATATTTCATTGGGGTAACCAATGGCTGCAATACATAAGAAATAATCTGCATCCTTCTCTCTGAGAATCTTTTCCTTAGTACATGTTCTGCATAAAAACCATACAGCAGGAAAAAAAGTCTTGCTATTGAAGCAAACCGACAAGCCACCAACCCACAGTTCAAACTCCTCATCAGACGGGGTGCAGATCCCAGAGCCCACATGAGTTAGTGTTCATGTTTTGTAACCTAATGTTCTCACCCCTTGGATATATCATTCCCTAGCAGCATTAGCTCATACACTCATGTATTTTACTTAGGAGGCCCATTTGGTCCGCAAATGTTGTTCAGCCACATTCTTAAACTTAAAAATTTCAATTGTCCTACCTAGTAAGCTATATGAGAGTCTACGCTGTTTCCTGTCTGGTTCTAAGCCTTCCTTGTTGTTCTCTCTATATCTATTCTAATTTTGTTTTATTTTGTTTTGTTTTGTTGGGGGGGGGGGACTCCAGAGCGATCCTGATGGTCATTGCAGGAGAGGGTGGGGATTCAAAGTTGGAACTAAGTAAGGACCAGAGAAAGCTCCTCTCCCTAGTCCCAAAGGAAGTTTACTATTATTCTGTTTCTGTAGACCACTCAAGGCTCCCGGCTGTTGTTGCAATGACATTGGATCCTGTGAGGAAGGATTTGGCTTCCTCCATCCCATGTGGGAGATCCAAACAGGAGTGGATGACCTCAGAGTTCTCAGCCTCCAGAGGCACTCCAATTCCCCGTGGTCTCCTTGGCAGTTGGGATGTATTCTTTGGTGCCCTTACTGCTGCTAATCCTTGGTGAGGATCTGGGAGTCTCCAGGGTTGGGATACAAGCAATTCATCCATCGTCCACATGATGAATTTACCTTACAGAGGAACCAGCTCGAGATCAATAGCCCCAGGTCCAGGGTCTATAGAGACATCTGTGGACTGTGAGTCCACAAACTTCTCAGCCATCTGTAAAGTTGGGGGAATGGACCCCAACAGCATGTGACTATCACATCCTATTCTGTATTTCTGGCCATGGAGCTGAAGGATTATGTGATGAGGTGTTTTCAAGCATCTCTTCCTTCCTTCCTTCCTTCCTTCCTTCCTTCCTTCCTTCCTTCCTTCCTTCCTTCTTTCCTTCCTTCCTTCCTTTCTTTTTTCCTCCCTCTCTCTCTCTCTCCTCCCTCCTTCCTTCCTTCCTTCCTTCCTTTTTTCCTCCCTCCCTCCCTCTGTCCTTCTTCCTTCCTTTCTTTCTTTCTTTCTTTCTTTCTTTCTTTCTTTCTTTCTTTCTTTCTTTCTTTCTTTCTTTCTTTCTTTTTCTTTCTTTCTTTCTTTCTTTCTTTCTTTCTTTCTCTCTTTCTCTCTTTCTCTCTTTCTCTCTTTCTCTCTTTCTCTTTTCTTTCTGTCTGTCTTTCTTTCTTGATTTATTTATTTTTGTTGGAAAGTCAGACACACGGGGAGGAGAGACAGAGAAAGATCTTCCATAATGGTTACAATGGCTGGTCAGAAGCCAGAAACGTCCTTCCGGTCCCCCATGTAGATTCAGGAACTCCAACACATTGTGTGGTCCCTGACTGCTTTCCCTAGACACAAGCAAAGAGGTGGATGGCAAGTGGAGCAGCTTGGACATGAAGCGGCACTCATATGGGATCCCAGCACAAAAAGACGAGGACTTTAGCCAAAAAACCAGGGCGCTGAGCCCCAAGCATCACTTGCTTTAAACCACATTGTCTTTAAGCAATCTCTTGTTGGCCTTAAATCTTTTTTACTCACTTCCAAAATTACACATATGCATACACTGTTCTTATTTCGTGTGAGCTAATTTTTATAGACAAAATCATTTCTGCAAAAAAAAAATCTGCTAAGTATTGATTTGAGAGAGAATAGTCTTCTACTGACACACTCCCCAAATGCCTGCAAAGGCTAAGGGCCACAGCTGGGAACGAGGAACCCCATCCATTTCTCCTACATGACTAGCAGGAGCCCAATCATTTGAACCATTGACATTTTCTCCCAGAGTCTGTATTAGCAGGAAGGTGAGCTGGTAGAAGAGCTGGTTAATACACCAAGCCCATGTAGGCATGGGCATCTTATTCTGTGTCTTAGCCTAAACTTGGCTCCTGAATAAATTTAGACTGTATTGTTTTTCTTCAAAGAAAGAATTTATTTGTTTTAATGGGAAAATTTTTTCCTATTCAGATTCTTCCCTCTTGGATAGTAGGTTGAAAAGAACTGCTATGCAGAAGTTTTTCTTTCATAAGGGTAATGTTATTTAGTGTAGCTGTGCAAAAAAAAAAGTACACAAAAATCAATAGATGTTAAAACAACAGGGTTCAAATGGAGTTCCTCACTTTTTCCATTTTGTATTAGGAAGCACAATACTCAAAATAAAGAGCTACATATATTCTAATCAATGAATTATGTGTCCAGTTTCAAGGAGTCTAAGAGTTAAAAAAAAAAAAACAAAGAAAGCATAGGCAAAAATCAAAATCAAATAGAAACAAATGAAAAAACAAAACATGCATACTCACAGAACCTCTGATTGAAGCCCTAAGAATCATAGATCTACAGGAACTTCATGAAATCTGGGAAGATTGGCAAGATGTTTGGTATTACACTCCACTGAAGAAAATGGAAGTAATTTATGTGTAAATTCTCTTTAGAGTGATAAGGAAAATGGGTACATTTCTTCCACCCCAAATAATTACACTATATAAAAACATGAACTTACATGAAAAAGTTACAGCCAGGCAACCTTAGGAACTCAGGTATTTACAGCTGTGGGTGGGTAACCCACTGAGGAAAAGATCTCCTTTCTAATCCTTTACTAAGGCAAACTGAACACGAAGTATTACTGTTGTCAAATGACATGGATGCAAATAAATATGCACAGCATGTTTTCTGTGTGCCAACTGGCACATAGATGTAATCATTTCTCACAGCATGCCCTCCTTCATTTCAGTGCACCAAGCAAAATGCAACAACCCAGAGGAAGGAGACAAATGGAAAAGTCCAAAGGGAAACACAGGGCAGATTGGAGCTGAGTTACCTAGTGAGCAGCCGGTTCTAACATCACTTCTAGCCATGGTTTAAAATTATTGCTGAAATAGGAGAACACAGGCATCACAGATAGAAAATGCCATGAGCAGAAGATGCTATACTAGGAATCCTCACCGTATCCTAACACTCCCTGCAGCTTTGTGTCAAGGGCGTAGTGAGTAGGGAAGGAGGAAGCAGGGATCACCACTCAGCAGGAACGTGTCCAGCTTCCAGATTACTCAGAATGTTATACTTTCCCTTTCTTGGAAAGGGAAATTCCAGGGACCAGTCCTTTACTGACTAGAGAACTAAGGCAAATCATTTAATTGCTCTGAACTTTAGGCTTTTAGTTATTAGTTATAAACTAGAGAAATATTCTAATAATTGTCAAAAACAAATACTGTGATGAAAAACATAAGATACTTTCATAAGCAGCAAAACACTTGAATAGCCATAATTAAACAGGCTTCTCAGTCCTATTTAGTGTGTGTGTGTGTGTGTGTGTGTGTGTGTGTTTGCATGTGTATGCGCACACACATACATGCTTGAAAGTGTCTTTGTTGCTTCATCTGGGTAGCCCGTCTAGTCAGCTTATGAGTCTGAAACAATCAGTATTGTCTTTCACAACCACTGAGGAATAACTAACCAAACTTTCTGGATTGAATCAGGAGATTGATATGTTAGAAATACAGCCAATCTGTTTATACTAACCTATGCATGCCCAACTATCCCCTCTAAATGAATGATCAGTGTCACACAGACATTGGTCATGGCAAGTGTGTGCCAATTCCCTTACAAGAAGCGACAGTACAGCACAGAAAAATTCCAGTGTCTATGCCCTGTTTTTAAGTTGTCAAGAGTGCCAGCCCTAATGAAAATTTAGATTTCCAAGCTTGAGAGACAATGGAAAAGAAACAACTTATATTTTCAGAAAACATTTTTCTTTAAACAAAAAGGATTGCTATTGTGAATACTTTGTCATCAAGTTCTAGATTGTTCCAGGAAATGCTCAAGTTCTTAATTAAAAAAAAAAAAAGAATCTAAAGCATATTGAAGAAGGAAAGGACATAAGAAAAAACAAAAGAATGAATAGTGGACAAAAATGATTCAATAGTGGAGAAAAAACGATTAAAAATTTGAGAATGCCAATGTTATGAATAGAAACCTTTCCTATGATCATAAGTTTGGGAATAAAAAGGTGACAGAGAGGCAGCGAGATTGATACCCTGGAGAGTGACATAAAATGAACTGGGTGAAATTTTGGACAGATGAAATGGCACCTCCTCACATGTGCTCTGTAGCTCCTTGCTACTCAAGGTCGTACTTTTCCGTAATGTGAGGAGTCAGGACCACAAAATGACTCTTGGCTGCTATAATAGCTACCTTTTATAGGCATATAAAATGTTCACCAAGAAGAAGTAAATGATTAAATGCTTCATAACCTGACATAGTAAAAGGTTGGAGTTCTTCATTCTAGTCACCAGTATTCATATATCATACTTTTAAAAACAATTAGCATATGCTATTTATTTTATGGTCTCATGCAAAATGAATGCTAAATAGTTCTTCAACATTTCATTTCTCTTCTTCAAGATCAGCTTATATTCTTTAAACACAAATGTTAAATTTCCAGTCTATACAAAATTGTACCACAAAATTTAAAAAATTCAAAATAAAAATATAACAAAAAATTACAAAGTAAATAAACAAGTTAAAAGTCTCTCTCAAAAATCCCCAAAAAAAATCTGTGAGAAAAATTTCAGTTGAGTGCTATTCCCTGATAAGGGTGTACCACACTGCATTAAACCATCCACTTGTTGGAAAGCATCTGCACTATTTCTAGTTTGGGGCTACTAATGATAGCTGTAAACAATGATATGTTCATTTTTGTATGAACAGCTTCAACTTTTGTGGGATAATACTCCAGAGTACAGTCATGATATTTATTGTAATTTGATGTCTAGTTTTATAATACCTGTCATACTGACATCCAGAGAAGTTGTATCAGTTTCTTCCCATCAGCAATTCTGACTGATCTATTTTTTTCTGTCTCCTTGCCAGCATTTGGCCCTGTCATTATTTTTTATATTGGCCATTCTGACAGATGATGTGATGACTAATTCTGTGTCCACTTGACTTGACCACCAGGTGCCCAAACAACTAAACATCATTCTGAGTGTCTCTGAGATATTTTTGGTTGAGATTAGTATTGAAACTGGAAGACTTAGTAAAGCAGATTGTCTTACAGAATCTGGGTTGTCATTAATTAGTTGAAGTCTTTACCAAAGAGGGGTTGGTGAAGCAAACCCTACTTTAAGTAACAGAACTTCCTGGCTGCTTCCCAATTCAATGTGAGATACAAGCTGGCATTTGAACTGAGCAATACTATCAAGTCTACAGTGGATTTTGGGATCTGTCAGCTTCTGTAAATCTACAGATTTTGGGATCTGTCAGCTTCTGCAATCATGCAGGTCAACTGATGATACGAAATTTCTTTTCAGGGCCAGCACAGTGACATATCAAGCCAATCCTCTGCCTACAGCAGCACCAGCATCCCATACAGGCACTGGTTCAAGTCTTGGAAGTTCCACTTCTGATCCAGATCCCTGCCTATAACTTGGAACAGTAATGGCCTTGGGCCCCTGCACATGGGAGACCCAGAAAGTCCTGTCTCCCTTCTGGGTCCTAGTTTTAGATGGGCTCAGCTCTGGATGTTTTGGCTATTTGGGGTGAGAACCAACAGAAAACAGATTCTCTCTCTCTTTCTCTCTCTCTCTCTCTCTCTGTGTGTGTGTGTGTGTGTGTGTGTGTGTGTGTGAATATCTGGCTCTCCTCTCTCTGTAAATGCACTTCTCTGAGAAATATAGATAAATCATTAAAACAAAAAAGAAATCTCTTTTCACAAACACATATGCCTCTGGTTTCATGTTCCTGGAGAATACTGACTAATACAGATATGGAGGATATTTTTATTAGTCACTTAGTAAAAACCAAGTTGAGCTTGCCATTGACTCATTGTGTGATCATGGTGTGATCTTGATCAAGTCGTTTCCTCTCTCTGGAACATGATTTCTAAAACCTATAAGCTTCCAAATGATTCTCTCCATTTGAATATGTGATAGGCACAGATTTCCCTAGCTGATTCATTTACTCACTGAGTAGGAAATGACCATTCTGGAGAAACAGATACGGACGGAATGGGCTTCTGCCAAAGTAACCTACTGAATGCAGAAAGTTGATTTACTTCATCGACGATCAACTTCAAGAATGTCTTCTGTTTGTCCTGCTTGGCAGTAGCAATCACCTAATCACCATAATGACTTCATCCTGTCTCTATTTGTGGATGCTTCTTTTTCTCTAAAGAATTTAAAATGCCAAGTGAATGTTACTAATTAGGATTCAGAGAAGCCTCGTAACATAGGGAATGATGGCAGAGATCTCAAGAAAGCTAAAATGTTGTGTCTGCAAAAATGGGCTCAGAGGTCAGATTCTACAAACTAGTTTCTGCCACTGTTGGGGCTGAGAAGGCAATAAAATGTGCAACATTTGACTCACAGGTTTCAAGTATCTGCTGGAAACAGTGTGCCAACAAACTTTTTATTCGATCTCTGTGAATAATTTCATTAACACCAAAAGGTAGAAAGAAAAATTATGGAAAAAGAAAATAATAAAATCAGAATGTTGAAGAGATCTCAGCGTTGCTAGCCTAACATTGGCTCATCTAGATCCATACTTAAGAATGCTGGTGGGTGCCTGTGAGCAGCACACCTTTCCAGGATTCACCCCACACTAGTTCAAACATAATCTTAAAGAGTGGAGCCCTGGAGTACATTTTGTGAATAAGTTGTTCAGGTGATTTCCCAGTGCAGCCATAGCCCTGTTTTGGGGAGCTACTGATGTAGCACCATCATTTTTATTTTTCAGAAAGCGAAAAGAAGTCAAGGCAATATACTCAGTAACATAAAAACTGAACTAGAACTCTCACCACCCTTCAGATGATCATAAATCCTGTGTTACACAAGACCTCAAAATACGCTTTACTTTTCTTGTTTATTTATTTTTTTTTGTCAAGGAAATCACACAAGGCCCAGCCTAGTTATAAAGATCGTAACTCTTCCTGAACCCCACATTTAAGGCTGTGTCTATGTTTCGCATTTTGTTTCTAATCCGGTTTTCCCTCAAAATTCTGCCTTGTGATGCAGTTTCATCAATTAGTTCCAATCTTGCATCCTCAAGTTCACAATGTCATATGTTTCTTTCTTCCTTTCAAGATCTATTTGTTTTTTATTGGAAAGGCAGATTTACTGCAAGTAAGAAAACATGCGTGGCTAAATCTGCACTCTGAAAAACAACATGTCACTTCACACGTTATGATTCAACTGCCTCTATTTCCATGTTGAAGACAGGAGGCAAAAAACATTATAAAATCACTTAATTTTGTATCACTTTATTTTACATTTCACTTTATTTCCACATGTACATGAACTAAAACCTGGGAGACTTGACAAATAATTACAAATTTTGTAACAGATAATGGAAATGCAAGTCTGGAAAATGTTTTCCATTACTTGAATCGTAAGGAGGTTTAAGGTCACCTGAGCTCTTCCCATGTTTTTAGTGGGAGCTTACTAGCATGTAGAATCCTAAAATCCCAGGAGCAGTTTTTCTTATTCAGTGTAGCACTGCTGAACTGCTCCATTTACACTTCTGTGTTACTAAAGAACACAACTCATTGCTCTCTCAAGAGAGCAATGTGAACAAATTAGCCAATATTTACCAAATCATTTGAAAATGAGCTGAGCTAAATAGTTTTACACATTCATTTTCTCCTGTGACTCCAGATTGCATTTAAATCATGGTAAAGGAGCTGCTCATTTCTGCTCCCCCTGTATTTTATCCAGATCAAGCACAAACGAGTAGAAGTGATTTTCCTAGGAAAAACATGAGTAGTGACTGGAAATGAGTACACAGAATGCCAAATTCAACCTACGTTTTTTACATCGATGTATGTATTTTATTTATTATAGCATATCATAGCAATTTTGTTTAGATGTCTTTTTACTAACTGAACACTAAATTAGTACTGTCAGAAAATAAAATACATTAACCATTTCACTTTGATCACTCATTTATTTTACTTAATAAGTAAAATCCTACAAAACTTTAGTGCCATTAATTTCAAATGCCAAGGAGACAAAATGACATTAGACAACCAAATAATGTTAAATCTAGCATGAGATAGAAGGAATAATGAGTCTGATCTTTTGGTTAAGACATAGTTAAAGCTCAGTAATTATTAGATATACTACAAAACTCTAGAAAATTGCTGTTAAAATTTTTAAATATCCATAGTACATTTTATTGTTGAAAAATTTGCATAGTTTCATTCTGGTTCATTTAATTTGCATGGAGGTGAGAACCATCATTCTCATTTTTACAATGAATGAAGTTAAAAAGTTTAAGTATATATTGTGTTCTTTGAGCTAAAATAACACAGTACAACAAATTGAAAATCTTACATTTATGGAAATGAGAAGACAAGTCACTCTATGACTACAATAGCAAATTTTAAGTCCAAGTTACCCATAAAGCTCAGAGAGGATGTAAACATTTCACCTCAGATTTTTTAAAAAGATTTATTTGTTTTATTGGAAAGGCAGATATACAGAGAGGAGGAGAGACAGAGAAGAAGATCTTCTGCCCAATGATTCACAACCCAAGTGACCACAATGGCCAGTACTGCACCAATCCAAAGTCAGGAACCAGGAGCTATTCCGGGTCTCCCGGGTGCAGGGTTCCAAGACTTTGGGCCTTCCTTGAGTGCTTTCCCAGGCCACAAACAGGGAGCTGGATGGGAAGTGGAGCTGCCTGGATTAGAACCAGCACCCATATTGCATCCTGGCGCGTTCAAGGCAAGGACCTTAACCATTACACTATTGTGCCAGGCCCTCACCTCAGTTTTCTTAGTAGTGTTCCATGCTTCGAATTAGTACTAACCTAAACTGATTTGTTCATCATGTTCCTTCTTTCCCTTCCTTTTTTCACTCTTTCCCTCTTTGTTTTAATCCTCCTATTCTCGTCCTCCTTCTGTTCCTTCTTTCTTTCTCATTCTCCTTTCTTCCTTCTTTTAATACACGCATGCATATTAATATGTACATACGCTCGTTAGCCCTGTATTTCTTCAGGTTTTGTGTGTGCAGGTTCAAATAAGTTTGTATGAAAATATGCAGAAAAATATATCTGCACTAAATAAAATACAATATGGATTATTTTTATTGTACTTACATGTATTAGGTATTATGAGTAATCTAAAGATGATTTAATATACATTAAGGTGTTCACAGATTATACACCAAAACTTCACCATTTTGTGCATGGAACATGGGCATTTGCAGATTTTGTGTCTGTGGCAGTCGTGCAAGCAGTCTTCTTCTGATAACAAGTAATCACTACACACACATGCATATAACACATGTACAAGTATTCATATCTATTTACACAAGCACAGCTAGCTTCAAAAGTAGAAAACACTGAAAAATGAAGAATCATTTCTTGCTATTTCTGAGACAGTTTATTGCATCATATTTTGTGCTAGAAAGATATACAATAAACCATTGATGAATGAATTGCTTTGTACATTTAAACTACTATAAAATTTATTAATTTACTCATCTTAATTATTATTATTATCATTTTATGATATAGTTCCATGGGCCCTGGACTTCCCTACCCCTTCCCCAAGCTCCCTCCAAGCCCCTGAGTTCCCTAGTATTATTACTGAAGTATAATTCTTCCTAAACAGTCATATGTCCATCATTATGGGCATGGACAAAGCAGAGTCCAGTATCTATTCCCAAGATACACTTTCTTTGGCATTCCATCTTTGTCTTGAAGTAGAGATGCATACTGCATTGTATCCTCATATCTGGATATGACAGTCTCCATTACACAGTTACTGTACATTCTCTTAAATTGAAAAGCCACAATACAAAATCAACAATAGTCAGAAATGGAAATTTACAGGAGCAAATTAAAAGCACAGTGGAGAGTCTCCAAAATAGAATGAATGAAGCAGAAGAAACAATCTCATATTAGGAAGATATTTCCTATCACCAGGGAAAAATATAGCTGGAAGCAGTATTCAAAAATTGAAAGACACTATTAAAAGGCCAAATATAAGAGTTATGGGAATCCCAGAGGTATAGAAAGAGAAGCTGGGATTAAAGATGTACTCAATGAAATAATAAAGAAAAATTTCTCTAATCTTCAGAAAGAATCGGAAAAAAAAAATCCAAGAGGGACACAGAACTCCGAATAAAGTTGGACAATAGTGATTTTCACCATGACACATGATAATCAATCTTCTTCGATTGAACATAAGGGAAAGATCCTTAAATGTGCAAGTGGAAAAAATTAATAGACATATAAAGGAATGCCAATTAAACTCACAGGACTTCTCACAGGAAACTCTACAGGCCAGAAGAGTATGGTGCAACATATTCCAGATTCTAAAACCAAAAAAGTGTCACCCCAGAATAATACCCAGCAAAGCTTTCCTTTCTCTTTGAAAAAAAAAAATTCTTCCACAGCACAGAAAAGCTAGACCATGCCTGTTTCAGACTTGCCCTACAAATGATACTAAAAGTTGGTCTCTTGACAGAGATAAGGAATAGGATCCACCAAAATCAAAGGCAAATGTGAACAGCATCCCAGTAAAATAACAGAAGACTAAATCAATGAACAACCCATGGCTAAAATGACAGAACCAAATTACCAACCATTCAGATTAACCCTGAATATAAATGGCTTAAACTCATCAATCAAACATCATAGATAAGTAGACTGGATTAAAAAACAAAAGCCATCTATTTGTTGTCTATAGGAGACAGAACTCAACAAAAAAGATAAGTGGAAACTGTATCTACGTTTCTCTTTAAAAAAAAAAAAAGTTCAAAACAGTTCTTCCTCATTAAGTTCTTCATTGATTCAGCAAACATTAGCATCATTTTCTTCAAGAAGGTTCTTGATTTTCTTTTTTATTTCTTCAGCCATATATTAGTCATTCAGCTGCAAGTTATTTAACTTCATGACAATGTTAATTTTTTTCTTTCTGTTACTGATTTTATTTTGTGGCTTTTCATTTAAGGGGATGTACAGTAACTGTGTAATGGAGAATATCATATCCAGTAGCATGTTATTTAACTTGCTACAAATTTTAATTTGTTGGGGCCCCGTACATTGACCTAGCATTTAAAGTTCTGACCTTGCACTCCCAAGGTTCCCACATGAATGCTTGTTCATGTCCCGGCTGCTCCAATTCCCTACCAGCTCCCTTTTTGTGGCCTGGGAAAGCAGTAGAGGACAGCCCAAAGCCTTGGGACTCTATACCCATGTGGGATACCTGGGTGAAGCTTCTGCCTCCTTGGTTTGGATTAGCTTACTCTGGCCCTTCTGGCCACTTGGGGAGTGAACTGTCTGATGAAGGATCTTCCTCTCTGTAGCTCCTTTCTGTGGGTCTATCTTTCCCATAAAAACAAATCTTGAAAAAAAATTTAATTGGTTGAAATTAATTAAATAAATGTTGATATATTAAGAAGAAAGAATTTTAATGATTTAAAAGCATATTCAACTTTAAATATAAGCTCATTGTGGGCACGGACAAAACAGAGTCCAGTATCTATTCCCAAGATACAAAAAACTGTTATTACATAGTTTTAGTATCTGTCCAAATCATGTGGCCTCTGTTCCAGCATTTAAAATGCAAGAATGTTTTTAAGTACATTCACTCATAGCTCCTTTTCCTTAAGCTAATCCTGTTTGTGGATGAAAAAAATCACTGTCAAATCTCTAAAACAGATATAAACATGTTTTATGATGATAACATTAACATATTTATCACAGGCAATACTGCTTTAAGTACAGCCTGGGAAATCCCTGTTAACTTTGCTGTATGACTTTACAACTCTTAATAACTTGACATTGAATCTCTAGGTCAGCCAGTACCTAACAATGCTTGACCTTAATTCACGTTTACAATGATCATGATTTGGCCTGAGACTATGCATACATTATGTACCATCAGTGATTTATATTATTGAAGACAATACGTTGATTATTTAAAAATCTTACTGCACACTTTTGCTTTTTTGTGGAGAGAAGGAGTTATTAGCAGAGTATTATCCACTCAGCATCTACAACTGTAGTTTCACCCCTGAATTTCTACAGTGGATAGTTTATGAGCTATAGAGTTGTCTTCATTTACAGAACAGTACAGCCTCGTGATAATGCCTTAGAGATCATCTAATTATTGCGTCTTAATTGAGCCTGTATCACACATTTTGCCCCTGGCATCTCAGTGAAGACAAGCAGATTTCTCTCTCTTATCAAGAAACGTTCAACCTACTGATACCTGGGATACCTGACACCCTACTGAGGAAGATTCTCACACTGAGGTTAATTTCTAAAGAATAAATGGCACATGTGCACTCATAATATTCATAAAATTTGAATCTTTTATATACCGATAAACTTTCTACTAAAGCACAGTAATGCACAAAAAAATCACTATCATATTCCTTAAATTTAAATTTGTTTTAAACAAATGAATTTTAAATTCATCCTCTTGGTCTCATGTTAAGTTCTGCACTTCACATTTCGAATGCCACATGTTGCTGGTGACTATCATGGTGGTGCATTCATGAAACATTGCCGAAATGTCTATTAGATTGCATAGCAAAATGTTAACAAATAATACAAAACATCATGATTTCTTCATGCTGAAAGTTGCATAGGTCAAATTTATTTTTGTGAATAAATTTATTTTGTGAATTAAAATAACACATTTTTATTTGTGAACAAATTCACAGATCTATTCTAAGTGATATGTCATGTCTTTATTCCTGCTTCCTTTCATGAGTCAGGAATATGAAAATGGCTGGTCATCTGCAGATGGGATAAGAGTCACGATTATTGGCTACTCTGCAGGCTGCGCTTTCTACCACAAGATGACCTAGTCATGCTGGTGAGTAGAGGTGACTTCAGAATACACTCTGGAGAATAGTAAAGATGTTATCTGGGATACATATTTGAATACTCTAGGCTTGTATAATACAGAATTGAGAGCAGAAAGATAAAGAGTAGCTAAGGGGTTAGGAAACACAGAGAGAGCAGAAGGGCAATGACAATGGTGAGAGTGTTACTGATTAGGAAAGTGAGGGGAAAGGAGGTGGCAAGAAGCCAAAGACGAATTGGGTTGCAAAAAACATTACTTGGCAACTTCAACTTCCACGTGATTATCATAGGCTGTCAGCTGAGTCAAGCAAGGTGTCTGAGAACACAGCTGATAAATAGGTGTTTCCTTTGTCCCTCTCATAGCATCTCTTTCCTTCTCCTATTTCTCTGGATTAAAAAAAAAATGGAAATCTTTCTGAATGCTGACACTGCTTTTGGCTGGTTTTATCATGACACTTAAATGATTCCAAGATCCTATTACTCTCTTCTCAGACTCCCATAATACCCATGTTTTGCATCTCTCTTTGGCTGTCAGTGTACAAGTTGCCTGACCTTTCTCTTAACACCTTCATTTATATTTGCTTTTTAGCTTGGACACAATTGTAAGCCCTGGAATGATAATAACTAGAGCATACTTGTCATGGAAGCCCCTGACACTTCCTAGTATGATACTTCAGATATCTGTCAGCAACCTGGCAATGCCATGGCATTTTTAGACTCTGGAATCAGAATGCCTAGGCTCAAGTTTCCACTCTGATATTTGCTAATTTGCCTTTCCTTTCCCTTCTCTGTTACATAGTGATGACATTGTCCTCAGGAAATCATAGTAAAACTCATTTAAGTTGCTTTGAGTATTAGGATTTTTATATTAATTTTTAATCCATTAATTAAATCTTCTGAAATGTTGAGAGATAGAGAAAGAGCTCCCATTTGGTGACTCACTCGCCCAAAATGACTACATTAATGAATTGGGCCAGACTGAAGCACAGTCCAGGTCTCCTGTGTGGGTATCTGGCTGGCAGGCACCCAGCTAATGGAACCATCATTTCTGTGTTCAACTCTAGCAAAACGAAATTGTAAATGGAGGCAGGGCTCAAACCCAGGCAGTTTGATATGGCGTGTAGGTACTCCAACCAGTGTCTTAATGACTAGGCCAAAAGCTTTTCCCACATGGTATAATTTAAGAGATAATGAAAATAAAGCTCTTAGTACAGTGACAGCGGGAGATACACAGTCACAATAATTATGTTTAAGGACATTTAACTAAAGACAGATTAAACTGAGCTGCTCTAATTTGGATATATCTAATAATTGATATTTTGGTGATAAGATAAACCCTAAATGTCCTGTTGCATAACCTCCAAATCTTATATATAAGAAAATTAATAGGCACACTGGAAGTGTGACTCCTCAGTGGAATGATTTTCATCAAACTGCCTAAAGTCCTTTGCATTTGCAGAGCTCACCACAGGCATTTCGTGGTGGAAAATGTCAAGCAAAGGATTCTCTCTGTTGTACTAGCCGCTCATCATAAGGCCCATTAGCAGTAGCATACTGTCACTGAATTCAATTCGTCTCCTCAAATAACAAGTCAATGCCTACAACACATAGGAAAACCTCGCTTTGAGATACACAGCTTCATGTGTCATCCAAAATATGAAAGCTGTTGTCAAGTCTCAAGGCAGAGCATACAAGATCAAACATCACCACCTCAGTGAGCGTCAACACACATTTCTGAACATTTAATCCTTCTTTAGCATTTTACTCACAAATTAATGACAACGTTCTACTGATATCCAGGTAGCTTGCTTGCAGCCCAGTACTGTTTTGCTATAATATTTTTGCATGTATAAGTATCTACCTCTCTCTTCTAAGAAGTAGTTGAAAGATACAAACCCAGCTCTTAGCATTTGCTTCAAAAATAATTTCATAGGATTGGAACTATGAAATTTTCATAGAAGATGGAGAGAAAAACATTGGAACTATTTTTTTTTTAAGTCTCTACCTGGTTCATGAAAAGTGCATAATAAAGCACAAATTGTTCAGTTTCATTCTACTCTGTACCTTACATCACTCCCCAGGACACCAGGCACTACAGAAGACATGGTACAGTTCTTTGCCAGTTGAGTCGCACATACAAGACTAATTGATTCCAGAGATTCTGGAAATTAAAATTTCACTACACCTAATATTTATCAGGGAATAAGACACAAACATAAATTATCAAGTGCTTTATAATATGCCAAGCATTTCAGTAGCAGTATCACAGGGGGTGTCTTTCAAATGCTTTTTATTTACTTATTGAATTTATTTATTTAACATGGCTTCTATAGTCCCTAAGCCTCAATATTTAAACTTTTTGTAGAGCCTATAATAGAAATCTTCAAAGATTACTTTTTTAAAAGACTATAAATTTTTTAAAGATTTATTTATTTTATTGTAAATTCAAAACTACAGAGATGAGAAGAGACAAAGAGGAAGATTTTCCATCCAATGATTCACTCCCCAAGTGATCCCAATGGCCAGAGCTCTGCCGATCCAAAGCCAGGAGCCTGTAGCTTCTTACTGGTCTCCCATATGTGTGCAGGGTCCCAAGGCTTTGGGCCGACTTCAACTGGTTTCCCAGGCCACAAACAGGGAGTTGGATGGGAAGCAGGGTTCCTGGAATTAGAACTGCTAGGCCACTGCACTGAGCCCCAAATACTGCTTTTAATAGCTGTGTGTGCCTGTTTGCACAAGAGTGTGTGACATTTATCTTTTGAAATAAAGATCCTAGAAAGTCAGAGCTAGAAGGGGTATTTGCATCCCAGGTTGAATTTTTCTGAAGTAATTGAAGGCTTCAGATACAAAGTTTAAAGAAACTTCAAAATACATGAGGAGAAAATAATAAAGGGCCTCCTCAAGCACACAAATCTTCATTGTTTGCAGAAAACTAGTGGCTATTGGTAGAACCCCTGAAAAATCTGCTCCAAGCCTTAAATTCTAAGCTTGAAAATGCATGCCACTCCAACTTTAAATGGAGTCTAAACCTAGCACGAGAAGGAACTTGTTAAGAAAGAAAAGAACTGAGTTTCTAGAAAGGTGGTTTTCTTCAGTTTAGTGTTCTCTCTGCTCTAATAGCACTGACTGGCTTTCCCATGCTTTTAGATATGCATTAGAAGGTGTCCCGTCTTCAAATGTTAGGGGGCCAGTGGTGTGACACAGCTGTTAACTTGTGTGTGAGAAGTTTCCATCCCCTGTTAGAATCCTTAGGTTTTAGAGTTTGACACTGCTTCTAATTCCATCTTCATTCTAAACTAAAACCCAAGAGGCAGAAAGTGACGGCTTAAGTTCATGGGTTCCTGTCATCATATGAGAAACCGGTATTGAACTCCATGCGCCTGTCTTTATCCTGGCTCAGCCCTGGCTTTGTGTTTGAGGAGTGAACCAGGGAATTGAAGATCTTTGCCACTACCTTTGTCTCTTTGTCTTTCAAATAAAAAGGAACTAAATATATAAGTGAAACACTATTTCTTATCTCATTTATAAAATATGAAAGAATGACTTACAGTCACCAATGTTGACCAACATAGAAAGTCAATTCCCCATTACTAACTCATTAACTAAAACTTACTGTTTCTCTTGTGTTTATATCTATATATCTATGTATAGACACATACATTCATACATATATCTGTAGCATCAGTAAATTGATCAATATGTAGATCCTCAATTGACCAATATAGATAGGCTGCTAAGTCATACAACTTTAGTCAAAAATATTTTAATTTGATTTTTATACAAATACAGATGTTACTATTCAATTTTAGAAATGGTATTAACATCTAAGATAAGGAAAGAATAAATGTGTACCTAATGATTTATGGAGGAGGAAAATATTTCACTGAAATTTTACCTATACCCTCATGTCTTCTGCAAATAATCTCCAATACTAGGTTATTTTAAAATCATTGCCATTATATACTGATAGCAAAGTACCTACTGAGAAGTACTGGAGGAAATAATAAGCAATAATAGCTCCTAGCAACTGAGTAATACATTGTATTCTCAGAGCTAAAAGTTCTTTAGAAGTGTTAACTAGTCAAATTTTACCACATGTTCAGTTAGGTATTGTCCTCTGTGTTATAAGATGTGCTCATTTACTGTGAGTTACAGTCCACATTCATGAGTGTATTGAACTGGAAAAATTCCACTGAAATAAGGCAGCCAGATTCACTGGGCACGACTGTTACAAAAATGGCAGTGTCTCAAGTGATACCCAGATGGAGAATCATTGTACATCCTAACCATCTAATTTAGTATCAAGAGATTGGAGAGTCCAAATAAATAGAACTCAGCAAGATGCAGAAATCAATCTCTGATTCTCAGTTTATTTAAAGCCCCTAAATAGCAAAGAACATAATCAACAAACTGAAATGGCAATCTACAGATCAGGGGAAAAGAAACATACACAAACCATATACTTGAGGAAGGGCTATTTAAAAAATTTTTTTAAAGATCTCATATAACTCAATAGTATACCAGAACAAAAACGGATCCAGAAACAAAGACCTTAAAAGATTTTTTTTTCAAAGAAAATGCCAATAGGCATACACCAAAAGGAGCTCAATATCATAAATCGTGAGGGAAGTGTGAATCAAAACAATGGTATCATTTCAGAGTCACTTGGGCGAGTATCATCAAAAAAGCTGAGATAATACAAATTGCATGGGTGTGGAGAAAGGATCCCTTGTACAATGCTGATTAGAATATAGATTTGTGTTACCATTAAGGGAGGCAATATAGAGTTTCTAAAGAAATCAAACTATCAACAATCCTACTGAATACATATCCAAAGGAAATGAGATCCTATCATATAGAGAGCTGCACATCCCTGTCCATTGCTACGTTGTTTGCTACAGCCAATATGCAGAAGCAATCTCAATGTCCATCAACAAAAGAACAGACACTGAAAATGTAGTAAATATATACGGTGCAGCATTACTCAGCCTTTTAAGGCGATCTCACCATTTGTCATGATGTGGATGACCTGCAGGATATTCGGTTAAGTGAAATTGAACAAACAGAAAGAAAAACACTGTGCGATCTTACATATGGAGTCCTTTAAAAATGGTCAAATATATAGTGATTGAGAATAAAATAGTGGTTACCAGAGATGGAACTGAGCAAGCGGAATTATAGGTAATAGACTATACAGTAGCAGACATATATGCAGAATGAATTAGTCTAGAGGTCTCACGTAAAACACGAAACTACATAGTTCATAACACTGGCCCTTATTTAGAGTTCCTGCTGAATGGGAAATTTTAGCTTTTCTTGACAGAAAGATAAAACGATGAGTAAAACATGTGGGATAATGGATATTTCTTCACAATACATTTTGTCTCTATATGTATTCCATGAGATCATAACGTATCTTAAATATGCACTATAAAATTTACTTGAAAATATTTTAATCAAACTAAGGATAAATAAAACAGGAGAAGATGAAAACTTGTCAGCAGAGTAGCTTTTGCAGATTTTATAAATACAGATGAGCCCACCTGAGAGATTAGCCAGTAAGCCACAAAACGCCAGCAAAAGAAAGCTCAGAAGAAATGAAAAAAAAAATATTATCTCTCCTGATTTACAAGAGGAAGAGCAAAGCTCAGAAATTACGTATTTGGCCCCCTCTTATACAACTTGGATCAGTTTTACATAGAATATGGGAAAAGCTGAAGTAATGAGAAACTTAAGTTGTTAAAAGTTCATTTTCTTTCTATAAGAGTGTTTTATTGGGGGAAGATGTAGTTGCTTCTTCTTCGAACCACCCCTTTGCCTCTGGACTTTTTCTCTGGGGCCATCAGCCGCCCAACCGGGGGCCTAGGGCCATGGGCTCTGCAGACGATCAAGGGCTCCGTGTCCAACCAGTAGTTTGCAGGTGGCTGCACGAACCAGGCGGAGAAGGCGCAGGAGGATGCGCCCAGGCGGTGGACGAGCCGCAGCTACTGCCGGGGAAGTCATCTGTAAGTGATTCAACGTGCGCATGGGGTTCGGCTTCCATGACCACCCATGCAGGGGTTGAGCTCAACACCCCGGCCCCCGCCCCCCCGTGGACGTCTTTGTGTACCAGAGTAAGCTGCACAAGGAGGGCTTTCGGAGCCTGAAGGAAGGGAAAGCAGTTCAAGAAGTCATCCAAGGGCCTGGAATCCATCCGTGTCACTGGACCCGGGGGAGTGAGTGTTCAGCATTGGAAGTGAGAGGACGCCAAGGGGGAAGAACCTGCAGAAGCACAGATCTAAAGGAGACAGGTGCTGCAACTATGGAGGTCTAGACCATCATGCCAAGGAATGCAACCTGCCATCCCAGCCCAAGAAATGCCACTTCTGCCTGAGCATCAGCCATATGGTAGCCTTGTGTCCCCTGAAGGCCCAGCAGGCCCCCAGCTCCCAGGGAAAGCCAGCCTACTTCTGGGAGGATGAAGAAGAGCTCCACAGCCCTGCCCGGCTCCTTGAGGCCCAGAGTTAAGCCCCAGTGGGTGGGGGCTGTCCTGCTAGCAGGACATCAACTGCAGAGTGGAGAAAGTGGTTATAGGGTGGGTTGGGGGTAGCTGACACTGCTATGAATCTCAGGCTGGGATTCACACCATCACCCCCTTTTCCCTCTTGGTGGGAGGAAGGAGTGAGGCGAAGGAATTTCAACCATGCTGGATCCAAATGCAAGTAAGGGGCTTTGGGGAGGGATATCACCCTGTAACCTGTTTGCTTTACCTGAGGTTCCTCCTTCAAAAGCTCCAGCTTCAGGAAACAGCCTAGATGGGGAAGTTATTTTCCTCTCAAGGAAAGATATGGAAGAATACTTCCCTTTCCAGGGTACAAAGATTGGCTGTGGGATCAAATAGCGGGACCTATCCGACAAGCCTCTGCCTTCTGTGGGAAGGGGCCTCTCACGGGTAAGGCAGAGTTTTTCCATATCTTGTTAATTCATAATCCAAGTAGTGGGTAGTGATGACCTGCCCCCCCCCCAACAAACAAACAAAGAAGCGGGGATGGGACATGATGAGGGGAACAGCTGCAGACCCTCACCCTGGTCTGGGCCAATGTGATTTACGTATTTGCTCTCCTGGATAACTGTACCTTGGGTCGCACTTTCTCCACAATGCCAACTCAGGCCCTCCTTCCCGCACTGTGTTCTCAGGTGCATGAGCAAGCTCCGGGATAAGTGGGCAGCAGCTCCAGGTCTGCACAGCAGGAAGTTTTTGTTTTTTGTTTTTTTTTTTTTTTTTTTATCATCACAGAGAGCAACTATTTGGAGTGCACAGCCTGTTGAACTACCTCATTTTGCCAATTAGAGCTGACTTGTTTGCCATAGTGTCCTCTTGAGCCCTTCCACCTTGAAAATGCTTCCTGGGATGTTAATTGGGTTGCTCTGGGGGCTTGATCTCTTCCTTCTTTCTAGAAGACTGGAAATTAGTCTGAACAGTAAAAGGTGGTGCAGAGAACAGAGGCTGAGCTGGGTGGAAAGCTCATAGTGGAAGCCATGGTTGGGCATCCAGATCCTAGCACCGCAGGCCTTGGCTTTATATACCAAATCCATCCTTGAGCAGATTAGGCCAAGCACACAGAGTACATGTGCACATGTGTCCATACATGTGTGTAAAAAATAAATGAGTTGGTAACGATGAATTTTAAGACCAAAAACCCCTGTTCTCATTCTATGCTGTCCTGCCAGGACTGAAAATCCTTAACCTTCCCAAATTCTTGGTTTTCAGGGAGACCCATAAGGGAGGGCCTCTGTGGCATCCGGAGCCAGTGTCCTGCCCTATGTCAGTAGTGATGGCTATCGGTAAATAAAGGAGAAAAGGGGGTTTTGTTTACATGCTGAGAGATCACCACAAGCCTACCTCACTGTTGAAACGGGACAAATGCAATAGGATGCATTGGATTGTGTGTGTCTGATCCCGGGTTCCTGTCTCCCCCACATGCTGCCCCCTTTAGTTATTTGGGCTTGGTAGGACTTCAGTGAGTTTTTGAGTTGGTGATTGCTAGGTGACCTACTTTTTGTAAATATAATGTATTGGTCTTTCTCCATGTTCTTTTGGGGTTGAATTGTTTACAAGCTTCTTTTTGTATTGAGAGCAAAGTAGCCAAAGCGGCTTTGACAGAAGGATCTGCACCAAGCCAAAGGATCTGAAACATAAGTGGGGATCTCAAACCATCTTTCCTTTTGTGTTTCCCCCACCTCTATCCTATTTTGGATCTTCTATTCTTAAAAGTTGATACCTACTCTCCCCTCTCCCCCATTCTTCTACCCACGAAAGGAAACGCTACACATTCAACACATAAATTCTTGGGGTATCTCCACACCCCTAGAGGATTCATGCCAAAATCCCAAAGAAAATCCCTCGTTCCCAACCTCCTGAGTCAAGGCCATTTCCTCGTGTGTGATTCACATGCCAAAAATTTAAAACACTGATGCCTTTGGATGAATCAAGCCTACTTCATTTGTATCCTAAAGAAGAGAAGCTACTGGGTACTTCCTGTGTAGAGAGTGGGATTTGGAGACCAGGAAAGCAACTATGAATGAATGTATTTACAACTCAGGAACTTTTATGCAGGTGCAAGAAACTTGGGTCAAAGTGGCCACAAGATAGTTTGATAGGAGACAGACTAATGTAACTCCATGTTTACTGCTAAAAACCAAAGCTTTGTGTGAAATCTTGAATTTATGGGGAGGGAGGGTAGGAAAGTTTGTTCCTTTCAAGGTCTCCTTATTACTAACCTGAAGGAGACTAAGCCTCCTGGGCTTGGAGCACCCCATCTCTGGGATGAGTGTCTTTGAAGGTTGATTTGTTTTTCTGTACTGGATGATTCTTGCTGTACGTTCCCATTTTAAAATCATCTTTTAGCACATATACTGACTTTCCCACCCCTTCTCCTTTCCCTGGGATAATAACTAAATAGATCAAGACTTATTGGTGCTGAAAAAAGCAGTATTCTAGTGATTGGCAAACTATGAGTTAAATATGATCTATTGCTCATTTTTGTATTTTGTATGAAATGAGCTCAAAACATTCTTTGTACTTTCAAGAACTTCAAAATAAAAAAGAGGACCTGGTGCAATAGCCTTGTGGCTAAAGTGTTCATCTTGCAGGTGCTGGGATCCCATATGGGCGTTTGTTCATGTCCTCGCTTCTCATTTTCCCAGCCAGCTTCCTTCTGTGGCCTGGGAAAGCAGTGAAGGATGGCCCAAAGCTTTGGGACCCTGCATACCTGTGGGAAACTTGAAAGAAGCTCCTGGGCTTTGGATCAGTTCAGCTCCAGTTGTTGCAGCACCTTGGAGAGTGAACCCATGGACAGAAATCTTTCTCTCTGTCTCTCCTTCTCTCTATAAACCTGCCTTTCCAATAAAAATAAATAATTAAATTTATAATTATTAATAATAATAATAGTAACAGTAACACTATTGGTAACTGAAAGTTATAAGGAAATGGAAACACCAATATTTATAAAGTCTTATTGGACTACAACTATGCTGGCCAGTTTGCATATTGTCAATGGAAACCTTCCTATTATGAGTATTGGTAATAAAATTAGAGTTCAAATGCCTAAAATATTTAGTAACTGATTGCTTCACAAGAAAAGTTTGCTAATTTCTCTAAGGAATTTATCCCAACATATGTGTAACGTATTTGTATGAACCTGAAGATGGATATCCTTTTCTTATAAATTATAGATACTCTGAATTTTATTTCAACTCAGGTGTGTTTTGCGTATTTATCCATGAAATTATCAAATGTTTCACTGATGGTATCAAATAACTGAAGCTTTTCCTGGCTTCTCAACAACCAACATTTTGTTCTCAAACTATAGTTATGTAAGTCATTTTAGTTTAAGCCATTTTCACATCTACAATTTCACTAATGTTTTACAAAAATTGTATGAAATGTCCTTGGAAAGAACTGCTATTTCTGCTCTATAGAGTGGTAAACTCACGCACAGAGAATTCAAGAAATCATCCTACGTGCATAAGACATGCACCCTTACCCGGGTGCTCCTGGGAGGATGGCAATCCATCTAATGATGAAACGCATCACTCCTGACATTAGAAAAGTGAAAAATGCAATGGGTGACATCACAGGAACAGAACAGTGCTCTTTCATTTTCATGGTTATCTTTGGAAGGATATGCAGGAAGAGTTTTTGTCAAGGAGCAATTGCATTTCCGTTCTTGAGGAAAGGTATCAAACGATTCAGACAGTTTCCAGGAAAAAAGAATTTCCAGTAAAATGTTAATCTGTATGCAGAGCACTTGCCACCAAGTCTACCTTGATAGGCCACTTACCTGTAGCACAAAGAAATGATGGAGGCAATCATTGCCTTCTGTCACCATTGCCAACACTGGCAGGCAGGGTGATGGTGGAGTTTGACAGTATTCTGCCTATTCTATCAGGAGTACACCTTTTGTCTTTCTTTTTATTCCTTTTTATTACTGAATTCTTTGATTAATAAAAAGAGGCTGTCAATTATATTTGTTGGAAAATTACTTGCAGTACATCACAATTAATAAATTTTTCAAAGAAATGTTATGGAAAAGCGTTGTCAACATTAGTTGGTAAACATGATTTTTAAAAATAACTCAGAATTACAGCTGAAATTACCAAGACCGTTCCAATCTTACAACAGTTGAATATCATTTATGAAAGATGGATAAAAATAGATAACTGGATAGATAGGTAAGTGGATAAATAGATTTAGGATCTATTTCTCTTTCTTGTTCTTTATTTGTAGATTGAATATATATATATATGTTTTATATATTCATATATATAAAAGTTTTTGAGCTTGACATGCTTTAAAATTTTTAAATTATGAGATATTTTGGTTGGATGAACTATTACAGATCAATTAATCAAGATAAATTAACCAATGAGGAAACTATACCTACAGGTGATTTCTATCCAGTGTGAATAGCTCACATAAAGGTTAGGTATAGATCAAACTGGCCCGCAATGTGGTCTCAACCTACATTTTGATTCTGACAATCATCAGCTCTCCTTAAAATAAATTGGACCCACAGTTCTTCACCCCAGCCCCAAACTAGCTGCATTGTGTTTTCCCCTCCTTGTTTTTCAAAATGATTTGAATGTTCTTTCCTCTGACTTTTATATTTATACACTTCCCACTAGGAGTTCATAATGAACTTTGTTGTTATCTATTTCCAGTGGCACTTGTTTTTACCTACTCATCCTCTTAATATTCACTATTTTACTTGGGTAATAAGATCATGAATAGATTACATGTTTTGTTGCTAGAATATATTTTAAGTAATTTTACACTTTAAGAAACTGAGATATTTTGATTTTGATGAATAAAAGCAGATTAAAAAGTTGAGTTTCTACAATGCAATAAGTAATATTATTTAGTTTTCATGAAATCAATGGGTCTTAATTTCTTGATAATTTCTTAATCTTCAGGAATCATTGATATCCTACTTGAAGAGTATATTAAGTAAATTCAGAAGGTTTAAGCTTACAGTAACCTAGGGAACGTGCCACACCAAATTTTTAGCCTTGTACATGAAATATGGAGACCTATGGGAGGTCAAGAACTTTACCCACAGGTATAACCTCAGTCTTCTGCCATTTCATGCCCAAACATCTCACATTCCATTATCTTGCCTCCTCTAATAATGTATTTTCATTTGTGGCATCCAAATTCTATAAAATGCTCAAATCTGACTTTATACAGCATTGGGATGAAGAAGAACCTGATTTATCCACTCCCCTCTTTAACCACTCAACCGTTAGTAAGTCACTTTGGCTGTAATTCTCCCACTACATTTGTGCACCTACATTTTCTACACTCAGCTCATGATATATGCTTACCTCTAGTATATTTTGTAATAGCTTGATCATGTCACCAAAATAAAATAAAATAAACTTTCATTTAATCATTGATTCAATCACTGGTAGTGTTACCAAACATCACTGGCTGCCCTACCTTTGAACACTAATTAATAATCATTATTATGTCGATATCTAACATATGTTAGGTGCTCTACTAGGTATTGTACATACATTTTACTTAAAATGTAAGCATGATTCTCAAGGCCCTTGACAGAGCGTCTGCCATCACCTGATTCCAAGATCCTCTGAGAATAGGTTTTGCTCATTTCTAGTATCAGAAAAATCTATCACAATGCAAATCAATGAAGTACAAATGGCTATTCAGATAGGTACAGGTGTCATTGAACATAGAAGAAAAAAACTTCAAGTATCTTAAGGACAGAAAAATATTTGGAAGAAATATATGGTATTTGGGCAGTATCTTAAAGATTATCTACGGTTTGCAAACAGGACAAAGTAGCTGAGTAAAGACATAGTTTTTAAAAGAGCGTATTTGGAGGGAGTGGGGCTGAATGTTATCTGGCATGGCTAGAATGAGTGGTGCATGACTACTGTACAATCTGAAGAGGCAGGTGGGAATATCTAACCAAGCAACAGGGCTGAGTCTTTACCTGTAGGAAACAAATCATCACTGAAGACTCTAAAGGAATTACAGTTACAGTTACAAAGTTGTTAGTGGTGCGAAGTTTGGGTTTGAAGAAAGAGCAGAAGTGGCAAAGAAGTAGAGAGGGGGAGAGAGAGAGAGTGCAAGAGAACAAGCTCATATTGATACAGCATAGAAAATAACTACCTGGAACAAAGTAGTGGCAGTCAAAAAATTTCTAATTGTTTCAAAAAAATTTTTAGAACGCTGAATCAAATGAAGCTTATGATTAATTAGACATGAAGGACTAAAGAAAGAAAAGATTCTAAGATGATGCTTAGATTTCTGACTTAGATAATAAGAGTCTGACCATTAAACAGGGCTCAAAGCATAGTTGGAGAATAAAGATAATGAACCCAGTTTTAGAACTGCTGACTTTGATGTACGTGCAAAGCATTCATATAGAGCTGTCAGGAGAGCAGTGCACAGCAGAATGAAGTGTGATACAGGTCTTGGAAAGACACCAATGAGGGAGTCATCAGGGCACAGGTGGTAATGCAAGACAATTGTTTGTTCATCAAATATTTCTTGAGTGTCTATTGTGTGCCAGAAATTATTTGAGATGCTGAGGACATGGCAGTTATTAAAAAACATTTTTTGAAAATCTGCCTTCTAGCAACCAACAATCTAACAGAGATTATATTTTGGAGAACACAGATAAATCAACAATCATGAATGTCGCTAAATACCAGGGAGGGAGGGCCCCGTGCGGTGGTGCAGTGGTTAAGGTCCTCGCCTTGCACGCCCGGGATCCCATATGGGCGCCTGTTCTATCCCAGCAGCCCCGCTTCCCTTCCAGCTCCCTGCCCGTGGCCCGGGGAAGCAGTGGAGGACGGCCCAAAGCTTTGGGACCCTGCACCCGTGTGGGAGACCCGGAAGAGGCTCCTGGCTTCGGATCGGCACAGTATCGGCCGTTGTGCTCACTTGGGGAGTGAATCATCAGATGGAAGATCTTCCTCTCTGTCTCTCCTCTCTGTATATCCGCCTTTCCAATAAAAAAATAATAAAAATAAATCTTAAAAAAAAATACCAGGGAGGGAAAGCAGAGAACAATTATGAAGAACAACGGGGAAGGTATAATCAAGACTGGAGAAGCAGGAACTTTGTCAAGGCCTCCCTGAGATAATGGAATACTTAGACCAAGACCTACAAAGCCTGGAAAGTGGCTAGTTAGAGACAAACACTCCAAGTGGGAGCCCAAACAGTTTTGTACTCAAGATCCAGAACAAGTTCAATGGAATTGGAACATAATGCACAAAACCAGAGTGAGAGTGAGAGGAAGCAAAGGGTAAACTCAAGCAGATCTTTTCACCCAGGGAAAGCCCACAGCTTGTGACTGCTAACAAAAATCAACAGTATGTGGGACACGGGAGATCAGCATGCTACTCAGACCACAGGAGAAGAAAAGCCTACAAAGAGAAACTGGATTTTGATCATTTACAGCTCAATAAGATGTCTGCTAATGAGCTCCTTCTTTACAATTAATAAAAATAAAAGAATCATTATCCTTGACTAATTTCTGCATCCAAAGAGCTCTCTTCTGAGACAAAGGAAGAGGAATAAATGAGGCCATTGGGTGAGAACAAAGATATCATGGTATCAGCAAAATGTGATATACTTACACAATACAATACCATTCAGACAATAAAGAAATAAAATATGGATACATATTATGGCATGGGTGAAACTGAAAAACCATATGTTCAGTGAAAGAAGTCATATTCAAAATGCTTCTATGATCCCATGCTATAGGCTCAGAATAGGAAAATTCTTAGAGAAAGGGTAGATTACAGTTGCCAGGAACTGGAGGAAGAGGGAAGTGGGGAATGATTGCTTAACACAAGCATTTCTATTGCAATTTCCCAGAAAATGTTCTGAAATTTTACAGTAGCTATGAATATACCGAAAACAACTGAACTGTATATTTTAAAGAGTACACTTTATGATATGTGAAGTATGAATTATGTATCAACAAAGCTAATATTTTTAGTGTTGTGGGATATCACCTTGGTATAGTACAAACCTCAATAGAAGACACACTGATGTATGAAAAATAGATCTACAGCCACTTTTTTTCTATAGAATCTTGCTAGAAATGACTCTTGGATGGTGGCTGAATGAATTATATCTGTATTTTTATAATACTTTGGGAGTATTTGGAAGTTCAGTTTAATAAGAATATATTTTTACTGGGGAAGATATGGAAAAGCTTTCAGCAATCTGTCACATCAATACATAAAGATGACAGAATCCATGCATCATATAAAGCATAGGCATTTATTTCCCTGTGAAAGTGCTATCAAGGAGCCTGTTCACTCTCTTGAATGCTAAACTTGATAGATCAAAAACGAGGCAGAGTTATGAAACTTAAGATGAAGCTAGTGAGGCTTTTAGTCTATATCACATGAAATATTTATCAATAACCAGATGATATGTTTTGCACTCAATTTGTTCTCTAGCACTCATGTACTAATTTTTCCATCAAGAAAATGGAGATTTAATGTCATCCAGTATTTTGAAAATAGTCAAGGTTATGTATATATTGAACTTATAAAGCTAAGTGACTTATCAAGATGCTTAATCTTCATCATGATGAGCATTCAGGAACTATTGAGAAACAAGCAGACACTGATTTTTCAATTTTCTATTGACAGTTAATAATAAAATAATGAATGCTTAACTGGATGTTATACGAATCTGGAAAGCACAGCTTGACCTGTAGAAATTATAGGCTGCTGCAGAAAAAATATATATACAAATATACTTTATACATACAATATATATTTTAATATCAAGTGTCATTAAATCTGTTAACACAGTTGATCCTGCTTTCCATTCTGTGAAATGAACCCTGAATAAAGACAAGCTCATTTGAGGGTGACAAAATGAGGTTTAGAAGAGAAAATTCATTTTGAGCATACTCCTACATCAGTTACAGTCATATCCAGTTTTTTCCAAGTCAAATAATTTGAAATTAATGTAATATTTTTTGATAAGACATAATATAATAATCTATCATTATCTTTATTATTACCAATGGCTTTCTATTGTCACTGGATGGAATAACATACAAATATCAGGCAGAAAATGAATGTAACATTATGTAACAAAAAGTATATGGTATATAAACTGACTAGTGGCTTTCAGAAATAACATATTTGGGGACAAATATTTGATTTTATTTGCTTTGTTGATGTTTGTATTTGATTTTGTTCATTTATCAGGAAAAGTGAAGACTGAAGATGGATCAATATGTTCCCACTGTATGTTCAAGTCCTAATCATCCATTTTATAAAGAATAGTTAGATTTTCAAAAATTTCTTGAAATTGCAAATGCTCACATCAATACATATATCCTCTGTTACTGGAACAAACTAGTAAAGAATGTTTCCAGTTTTTGGTAGCTTCCCTTCTCCAATTATATAACTGTATAGTTGATAATTGCTTTGGAAAATTATTTCAACCACAATCAGCCACAATATCCAAGAGAAATGTCATCGTAAGGGAACAATACAAAGAAAAAAAAGCACTAAGAAAAATCATATCTATATGTCTGAAGAAAGTAGAATACTTGATTCTTGAGATAAGACTTTCAACTGAGTATCAACTTAATATGAGCTAACATTACTACACAGCTCTAGAGAACAGGCCCTTCATTAAGAAAATATAGACTAATACCCAAAATGGACTCTCATCTAAATCAAAAAACTCATTGTTGGTATTATTCCAGTCATTACCATTTACGAAGAGGAAGACTAGATGTTTTTGAGTAGAGAGGAGGGACAGTTGTGATTTTGAAGCTTCTGCATGATATTAAATTGTTATACAAGGATGGTGTCAAAGCTGACGGCTTCTCAAATGACCCATCCAATTCCAATTATCTCAGTTTTCAAATCAACACACCTATTAGGGACTGCTATCTGGTTAAACTGATCATATTCCAGCTGTGAAAAATGTTTCTGTGACCCAGAAAGACCCACCTCATCTACACATCATACATCAGTAACACATTGACCCCCAAAGACAAAATCTCAGATTCTGCACGCTAGGAAAAAACAGCAGCAAGTAGAAGGACTCAAATGATAATGCCTACTGTGGACAAAATGAGATTGTGCCTATCATAGTGAAGCAAATCTCATTAACAATGAATATTCTCATCAGAATTCTGCTGCCTAATTAATAACAGTTTTAATTCTTATTTCATAAATTGCCTTGACAATCTGGTGTTATTATTGTAACTTAATTTGCAATAAATTTTCTGTTTTATGTTATTAGAATTATACTGAATCTCAATATATTAATGTTTTCACGAATTATTACCATGATAGACTGAAACAATGTAGCTTAAGGTTATTCTGTGCTATGCTCCACTTTTCCTATTTTTCTTACTACCAATTTCAGGAAAAAACTTTGAAGAAAATAGGTTATCACTGATAATTTGATGACAGGCAAACCTATTTGTCCTCTTACATAGTTCTGATAGGAAATCACCATTAATTTTGCTATTCAATTCTAAAGAAGAACCAATGAAAGTCATGGGAGAATCAGTAAAGACAGTAAAATCTCTTTTTATGTATAAATGTGACCATTTTACATACTTCTAAAATTATACAGTCTTTGACTGTAGAATAAATTTCAAATGTTCTAATTACCCTTACAGGTCTTCTGGAAATTTACTGATGATGAAAATTTCTTTTTTCATCGTCAGTTTCTACTACCAACTCACACAAAGTCTGTGTTCCAGAGATGTCACTGACTTATCTCTGTGTTCCAGAGATATCACTGACTTATCTCTTATTCAGCTGTGCCATACTGTTTCATATTTGCACTGCCTGTGCACCTGCTATTTACGCTGCCAGAACTGACACCCCTTCTAGTCACCACTTCGATAAACTCCTACTCATTCTGAAATACAGTTCCCATCTGTATAAGCTCTTCAGAGCCACCCAAACAGCCACCCACTCCCCTGTGCATGTGCCAATCCTTTACTATTGATTTGCCCCCTTGGTGCGTTTCTTATATATTGTAGTTGTAACTTGTTTCTGACTACTTTTTTCTATCATTATTTAGGTTGCTTCTAAACAAATCCTGTGTGCTTTTAAATTTTGTGTTATTAACTACCAGCACAGTTCTCAGCATTAAAAAATTTCTGTAACATTTCTCCATGAAGCTGAAATATTCAGGCCCCAAGATAAAGATTTTCTCTTTTAAAAGAGCTATAATTTTTTAAAAATTAAGATAAATGATACATGGCATATTAATATATGTCTAAAAGGACAATTGTTACTTTATGTATTACATCCTATCATTGGACCATCTAGAATAAATTATGCAGGAAATATAAATAACAAATGTTTTAAGTAAACAATCGTTTTCATCAACATTTAACCCTGAATGATGAATAAGATGCTAAACTTTGTGTGTGAATGTCTCAATTCTCAAGGAGTTTCCAGGTGAAATCTGCTTATTTTTGCTGTTCATACTCATAGACACAGACAGCCGTGTGGGGGTTCAAATGGAAAATTCAGATAAAATCCTTCAATATAAAAAATATACATATTTCTTGGGTGAATTTGGTTGCTAAAAATATCAGTCTTGGGACTGATGAATAAGCAGAATATTGAGATTCCTTGGCTTATTACCATCCATTACAACCTCGAAGGTGGAAGTGGTTTTTTCCTAATTGTGAAAAAGAAATCAAACCCCACCAACTCACTGCCTCCTTGGATTCCTAGCCCTTTCATCTCCAAGAGGGATTGAGTTGGGTAAGACTAACTGCATTACTTGGACAAATTCTGATAGTGTGACTTAACGTTCTAAGTGGGGAGTTTTGAAAACAGTGTTTGAACAAATCACTGTGTTTTTAAGAATCAGAGAGAGTACGTGGCATTTGGTAGGACCCTCAGCAGCAAGAAGTTCTTCAGGTGAACATGGGAAGGCAAGGTATGCCAATGTGAAAAGAATATGAATGATGGCTAGTCAGGTGAATGTGTAAGACTCACCCAGAAGAGAAGTTATTTTATCCAGAATAGTAAGATGAAGTCTGAGTGGGTACCAACATTGGTTAAAGAAAGGCACACCACCCTGAGGCTGTAAAATACCTTGCCTTGGTTGTATTTTCCAACGTTTGCCAGAGAATGTGCTTGCTTACTGTTGCTTTTAGGATATCCTTAATAAACATTCCTCAAAGTGTGGTCCTCACATCAACAGCACTGGCATCATTTGGGAGAAATGCAAATTGTTTGGCCTGTTCCCAAATCTACCGAATCAAAAATGCCTGGGGTAAATAAAGTTTAGGAATCTGTGTTTTGACAAATCCTACAGATGATTGTAAATGTTTGAAAAAAAAATGGTGATAACAGACTCTTCTGACAATTCAGATATCAGTTCTAACACCATTACCCGAAGCCTGCAAGAAAACTCTTCCTTTAGATGGGTGGCAATGGGGAGGTTAGTCTTATGACAAGAGGTAAAACGGACTGTTAAGGTATGAACTAGCTGTTCATAATGAGGTGCATGGTCACCATATCTTGAGATTACTGAAATGGAGATTGAAGAATCCATTGATGATTTGAGAAGATAGTATCTAATGGCATCAGAAGTGGAGCAACAAGGGCATGAACCAGCACACATATGGCATGTTGGCACTTGCACCTAAGCCAACATACTGGTCCCAACATCTCCATTCTATAACATCATATTTTGAGCAACTGACAAACAGGAATTAACAAATACTCTTTATGGAATATCCATCTTATATTCGAGAGTGATGATTACAGAGGTAGGGGTGGGGTGTTGGGTACAACCATGTCTCTGCAATCTTTTAATAGGGCTTTGGGCTTAGAACTGATTGCAACTCACTATAAAAACTAATTACCAAATCTATGTCATCACCATGACCAACCCAAGTGTGGGGATGGATATTAAATCACAATTTGTGCTTTCAAAGACTTTAGTCTATGTGTTTGGTGTGTTCAAAAAATAATTCTCACATTTGCCCAGTCGTCCCTCAGTTTCTCTTGTCCCTCCTTACTGACTCCTTCCTGTAACACTCACTCACCCCACTTTCTGTGCTCACAGAAAGCTGTCAAAGTCAAATTCAAATGACATCACTTCCTCAAGCACAGCTTATCTCAGACAGTACAAGTCAAAGAGTTATTTTTCTCTTACAGAGTTGTATGGCATTCTGGAAAGATAATACAGATACGGATTATTAAAAATATTCTAATTAGTTCTCGTTTGCCCTGTAGGAAAGCCTTGCTGCAAATCATTTCTAATTAATAAAAAGACAGTGGATTAAAATTTCATTAAACGAAAGTAAATCAATAAAATTTTTTTTTCAATATATCTTCCTTATTTGGATTTCTTAGGTAATCATGCCATCCAGACTCTCCAAATATTTAATCTTGCCTAAAAATATATGAAGGATCCTAGGATTTTTGTCATTGCAAAAGGCAATAAAAAATTTTGTTACCTCGAAATTTTAGGTGTGGAATTAGGGAACAAATGAATCTAATGGTTTTTGGAAGTCGGTGGGAACACTTAGAAGACTGCGAATAAAGTGGGAGTTATCTGATTATGTCCTGCTACATCTTCCCTAATTAATATTAATTGGTAATATGTGTTTGAACTATCACGCAGGACAACAGAATCTTTTTTTTTTTCAAAAAATTTGATTGCTACTAGGATTTTTAGAGAAACAGAGTTTATTCATTGCCTAAGATGGCTAAAATATGATATAGATCTAAATAAACAGAATCAGCATCAGTAACAGCAGCATTTTATATTTACAAATGGTTTTCTATAGGAGATTTCATTTAGAGTGTGTAGTAATTCGGCCTCAGTAACTTGCCATTGGTAGGCATTCAGTACATCTTAGAGAAAAGAGACACCACCTTCATTCTATGGGAGGAAAATGTATCCTTGGAGATTTAGTGAAAAAAAGCAACAGACCAAGGAAATGGCAAGATGGAGTACAGCAGTCTTCCTGAACACACTTTCTATCACACTGCCTTACTTGACAAACCTGAAAACGAGACCCTCCTTTACGTGTTAAAACTGTTTACGGCTTTATAGGCACATGCGTGTCCTCCTGATGCTAAAGCTGATAAACTCAAACCATAGGCAGAAGCCTACAGCTAGCCAGCCATAGCTGACAAATCAGTAGAGACAAAAATAAACCATTAGATGGATTCATCACATCTCTCACTTTTTGGAAGAATGCTAGTTTTTTACTCCTTTCTCAGGCACAATGATCAATAGTGTTTCCAGCAAACGTAAGCACAGAAACAAATGTTAGGAGAAATAACTCAATATTGTATAATAAGAAATGTTTGTTGCACAGAATATGAAATGTCTTATTGAACTTCCACTTCATATATAGTACATGTACCATCAGCGAAATGAATTTCTCTAGAATTGTTTGCAGAGATATCTGCTGCCTCACTAATATAATATCTAGCCACACTTCTTTTTTATTTTTTAAAGTGTTGCTTTCTTTTTATTGGAAAGTGAGATTTACAGAGAGAAAGAGAAACAGAAAGAAAGATCCTCCAAATGTTGGTTTACTCCCCAAGTGACCCCAATGGCCAGAACTGAGATGATCTGAAGCCAGAAGCCAGGAGCTTCCTCCGGGTCTCCCATGCGGTGCAGGTTTCCAAGGCTTTGGGTTATCCTCTACTGCTTTCCTAGGTGTAAGCAGTGAGCGGGATGGGAAGCGGAGCAGCTAGGACATGAACCCTCACCTATATGATATCCCAGTGCATGCAAGGCAAGGATTTAGCCACAAGGCTATCATGCCGGGCCCTCACTTCCTTCTTAATATATTCCCTGCATTGTTGGCAGCAGCAATGTTGCCAACTGCACATCGCAAACCCTTGTAGACACGTGTGAACATTAAAAAATTCTTAGAGGGTCTTAGGGAAAGTGTAAATATTGCATTGGCAAGCAATTCTTCTTACCTAATCTCCCTCCCTCTCTTCTTACATCTCTGTTGCTAAAATGCAGATATGATGTCTGGAGATGCAATGGAGACTCAGACAGCTCTACACCATAAAGCGACTTTGAGGATGTAAAGCCATACAATAGTAACCGGAGCTCAGGACAGAGAAAAACTGAGAAACTGATGAAGTCATGGCATCACTGTAAAACTGTCTTGGTTTTTTTGCTAAGGAAAAAACTCAATTCTATTTAAATTTCCACTGTTATCCCAGGTATCTATTACTAGCTGATCATTTTCATCATCACTGACAATTATCCCAAGTATGGACAGCATATAAATTCAGAAAATTATAATTATGCCTCCCTTTAAAAAAAAATGAAGACCAACTGAGTAATAAATGGACCAGTGTTCCACACTAATGTGGGCTGAAAAGAGAAGTTGATTTTTCCTAAATGAGACAACCAGAAATGGAACTTTATCAGGAGTCTGAGTCACACCAGAAATATGATCAAATTTGAAACCCTGCATAATGATGTGATAGAAATGGAAAAGAGGGTGGAGAGTCGAATCAGGGCATGACGATTTTAGGGCAAAAAAAACCCAATAGATCTAGAAGGATGGGTTGTTTGGGACTAGAGTGGCTGATTAACAAGTCCGCTGATATGTGGAAGTGAAAGAAAATACTACACATTAGAAAACAAATTTCTTTATCCAGGTGGTTCAGAAAAATGTTCTAACCTCTGCAATACCTGCACAGCAATTTTTCCAAGGATAGGAGTCCAATAAATGTATGCTGACTTAAAGCCATCTCCACCCCCCGAAAAGTAAGTGACTGAAGTTCGTTCCTATGGGAGGCCTCTCAACAGCCTGCATGGCATACACTATTTCGTCCTGATCCTGTCTCACTTTCACTGTCACTAAAGGAACTCTAAATTATCAGAGAGAAAAAATGCACTTAGCATAAATAAATGCAGTAAAGTAAATATAGGTCATCAAACTTCATAGCACAAAGGGACAACAATTTTTTTAATGTTATGATACGGTTCCATAGACCCTAGGTGTTCCCCTACCTTCCCCTTCCTAGACCCCTCCTCCCCCCTACTGATTTCCCCTATATTATTACAATAGTATAGAGGGACAGCAATTTTAAAACAGCAGTAAGTTGTGATCAGTATTTAAAATTACATACTCTGTATTTACACGTGTGCTTTTCTAACACTGTAGGTCTCAAGCAGGGTTAATTTTCCTCCAGGGACATTCATCAATGTCTAAAATTTGTGCTAGTTAGAACTGGTGTCGAGGTGCAACTAGCAGACCAAGGATGCTGCTGACCAAACATCCTGCAAAGCACAGAGCAACACTCTGTTCCCTAAGTACAGAATTAAGCCTGCAAGATCCAGCAACATTGCCACCTACTTTAAAGATTCAGCACAATCTCCCCGTGTTGACAGGCTTTTCGCTCAAATAACATATTTCAGAGTATCCAACAGGAAAATATCTAAAAATGTAAAATCATTAAAATTGATATATGGTTTGTAATCCTTGGCGTGTTTCCATGTCAATAGATATTCTTGTTCATATAAGGTTTGAAATGAATAAATACCACAATTATTAAATGCATGCTATTTGGCAAGCATATGTAAAAAAAAAAAAAGAAACTTTACAAATAGCATTTTATTGTAGCTATAAATATCCCTGAAGGGACATGTTACTACAGTCGTTTCACAGAAGAGACTTCTGGAGTTGTGAGAGGTGTGTCCAAGGTCACAGCACTTAACACAGCATCTCAGTGTGCACTAACCACAGAGCGCTTCGAGTGCATTCACGGAACAGCTGCTTTTAGAAGGACTCTCTTCAAACTGAGCTCTGATTTTTTTTTTTCTTTAAGTTCATAAAAACAGTAACTCTTTTGCCCACAATGCTTCCTGAAATGTACTACACATTTCTGTATTTTGCTTGATGTACCACACCGAAGAGTCTAATTTTAACTTGCCAGGATGGCTAAGACAAACCTCCACATTGCCCTATACTGCGTCGCTCTCTGGATCTACTTCAATGTGTAGGTTGTCTAGTGGCTTCACTGACGTGGTCCTAATGCTTTTTAGAGGTGTCGTATGTGCTTTGTGTCTTTTCTCTTGTTTTGCCTTACCTGGTAGAGCTGGAATTGCCTGTTTTAACTAAAGTAATTTTGATAACTATTGTCAGACACTTACGGTCTTAATGGGATGCTAACAATGGATGGACACTATCAGGACTATGAGAAATGTACCCAAAATAAGATCTTAAACAAATTTATGCCTGTGAGAATGGGGGAAGGTGGCGGAAAGCAACAGGTATAAGCTTAGGAGACTCAATTCTATCTGCCCCAAATTTTTTTGACTTTATTTTCTGGCTTATAGCTGACTTCTGGTTGATGAGTTGGTTGCATCTAGGAGCTGTGAACTCATGAAGTACTGTAATAATTGATATTTTAATCATAATAATTTATAAAAACCTACATTTGGTGGTATTACACTGAGATTTGTGTCCTTGGTATCTCTACTGATCCTTAAACAGAAATGTTCAATAGAACTAAATTTTCTAGATAAAGCCTAGCAATAATATTTAGTTTATAGATATGTATCTCTCAATTGCTTTAATTGCAAAAGGATCAAAATAGAAACAAGAAGCTATAAATGTGACCAGGAAGGAAAAAATTCCAAGGCTTTTTCAGTCTGGGGAAAACTCTCTCCAATGAGGCCCAAGGGACCGTTTGGTGGTTTGATTTCACTCTGTCATCGCTCTTGAGGAGAAGAGAGATGGAGCTTATCAGCACTTTGCAACTGCAGATGCAAAATGGTGCACTTACCAGAATGTTGTGAGTGTTAGCTAGGACAAAATACAGGGTAGATGAGTGATTCTTGAAAACTGCAGACAAACCATGACAAACCTGTGAAAGAGGCAACCTGCCCATTGTTTGGTAAAAATCACACTGAAACAGATTTCCTACACAGTGTTACATAAGCAAAATAGGTGGTAAACTGGATCCAGGCCTTGGCAGGCTGAAAGCTGATACTGAAACTGCCAGTGGTCAGAGAGCCAGAACTTGTTGTGCCAGACTGCTGCATTGTTTCACTGGCTCACTGCTTGCCTTTTTCAACTCAAGATTAGCTGCTGGTTTGCAAGAATGTTCCCCCTGAGTACTCAAATGCTGCTACCAGCAGTTTTATAACATTGTTCCGTGACTTTGGAAGCTGAGAAATCTGCAGCCTGTGCACTGAGATGGCTGTGGAGAGCAGAGTAAAGGACAGTTTGGAGCCTGCTAACTCGTAAATGAAATCTTACACAGTTTTAACTTTAGCCTAAAAATCCTGCACTCCACTATTTGGAAAATAGAGGATGATCCTATGAAGAAATAAAAATTAAGCTTTTCTTCTTAAATGATGAATTTATTTAACAGCTCTCCAATGCAAAGAACTAATTTCTCTCATGGAAGATTTAGTATAAAAATATCATTGCAGTTAAAACCAAAAGAGTTCACAAGGTGCATATTTTAAAAATTATCCACTAATGGACGGATGATATAACTGAAAATGTATTTCCCATTGATATCTTCAAGTACCTCTGCATTTGCTTGCCAGAAGTCACATTTTGGCATGTTCTAGACACCTGGGTGATAGAACCTTTACAAAGCAAGTACCACACAAAGATACATTATAAGAATTAGTGTATACCTTGGATGCTGGGCTGTTCCCTCACCTGCTTTCAGTAGGCCATAGGACAACAAGGTGAATCAGGCTTGAAAACCACCACAAGATTGTTGCACTCAGTGCTAGGCTGTGGTGTAGCTAGCAAAGCTGTCTGTCTTCTGTGATGCTGGCATCCCAGATAAATGCTGCCTAGGGTCCCAGCTGCCCTGTTTCTGAACAAGCTTCCTGTTGCTTCACCCAGAAAGCAGTGGGAAGCGACCAGAGTACTTAGGACCCTACTACCCACATGGGATCCCTGAATGGTGCTTCTGACTGCTAGCTTCAGCCTGATCCAGCCCTGAAGATTATAGCACAGCCAGTCAGTGGATGAAAGATTACTCTCTGCCTGTCTCATTCCTGTAACCTTGTCTATTCTCTCTCTCTCTCTCTCTCTCTCTCTTTCTCCTGTAACCCTGCCTCTCTCTGTGTTCCAAATGAAAAAAATCAAATCCTTTCCTTTTTTTTCTTTCTTTTTTTAATTGTTATTAACATTGTATTATGTGATACAATTTTATAGCCACTGGGGATTCCCCCCACCCCTCCCATACCCCTCCCCCCATAGTGGATTCCTCCACCTTGCTGCATAACCACAGTTCAAGTTCAGTTGAGATTCCTTCATTGCAAGCATATACCTAGCATAAAGTCCAGCGTTTTATTGTCCAGATAAGTTCAGTGGCTTCTTGGAGAGACCTTCTCTGGTCTGAAGGTAGAGCTAACAGAGTAAAGCTCCGGTCAGTTAAAAGCCCCAACAAAACCTCAGCATCAATATACGGATTTTATCGTTAAGATTAGGTATCAACCAACAGAAACATGTAGGGTGAACAGCTCTTCTAACATGACTCCATACAAGAAAGAAACCTGCATCCCTATATTTTTAACAAAACAATCCAAAGGCCCTTCAAAACAGGATTGGATAAGAAACTTTGGTACATCTACTCTATAGAATGCTCCTCAGTTACCAAAAGGAGTGAAATTCTACCATTGGCCACTAAGTGTTCCCAACCGGAGATCATTACGCTCAGTAAAATATGTCAATCCCAAAAGAACAAATTCATGCTGTGTTCTATTGAGTGTAAGGCAAACTTCATGCAGAATAGAAACAAAAAGTTACATAGGTAAACGTGTATACACTTAAATTTTCATCAACCATTGGTGTAATAGAGACTAGAATATGGATGAACTGTAGTAAGCATCTCTACTCCTGAATAAAAGAAGGAACTGCAATGAAACTGTTAAACATACCTTGACGACAAGCTTCTAGATTCTCTACCATTACCTACACCTACAATGCCATGATAAAGGTGAAGAGTGGAATGCTGGAATCACGACTGCAGCTGAAGGAGTATACTACTGTAAAATACAGGGCGAAATGGGATGGGGATGACAGGAAGGGAGGAAAGGGAGACAGGAAGCCTTATATCTACAAAACTGCATACTAGAAAAATAATGATACCAATAAATTACTTTCCTGGCCTCTTTTTACTGATTTTGATTTAAAATGTGCTTATCTGAGAAGTGTATGACTGTTTCTGTTATTTTACTGGGATGCTCTTCTCATTTGCCTTTGGTTTTGGTGGGTGCTATTCCTTTTCTTTGTCAAGAGAACAACTTTCAGTATCGTTTGTAGGGAAAATCTGAAACAGGCATGTTATTCTAACTTTTCTTTACTGTGAAAGAATTTTTATTTCATTTTCGAAAACAAAGGAAAGCTTTGCTGGGTATTATTCTGGGGTGACAATTTTTTTGTTTTAGAATCTGGAATATGTTGCTCCATACTCTTTTAATCCCGGGCATTTGGGTACCCATATCGGATTCTGGGGTGTACAAGGCCTGGATTTAGCAGTTAGGCTACCGCGCCATGCCCACAATAGCTATTTTAAAATCTTCATGGAAGATTTTGGAAATTTCAATTACTAGATTGTTGTTATCTGGCATCTTATTTTGCTCTTTAAGTGAGCTCATGACTCCCTAGAAGTTCTTGATGCTTGTTGCAATATGACATCATTTGCTCATTGAAGGACTAGCTTTTATATTCTCATTTTATTTGAGGCTGTCCTTCTAGACATTCTAAGCAGCCTGATCTGCTGAGGCAGGCTCACTGCCCAGTGCTGCAGCCACCAGCCACTAGTGATGCTGGCTAGGGTGTATGTCTGGACAACAGAACTTCACTGGGCTGTGAAGTGGGTCCTGAAGTTTTGTTTGCAGCTAATTGCCTATTGAGAGGAACCATTCGCCTCTATGAACTGTTGGGTTTTAGTAACTAGTCAACTCCTCAGCTACGTAGGCAGGTTCCAAGGTAATCACATCTAGGTCTTACAGCCACCAGGCCCTGTGTAATCTGGTTGTGTTACACAACAAAACAAGTCCATCTCACCAGGGTGCAGACCTCTACCTGATATTGAGATTTCATGCTGGAAGCCGTAAGGATCTGCCCAATGTTGGGCATCACCAGTCTGGCACTGATTTCTGAGGTACAGTCTCTTGGTCTCTTGATGTCTGCTCAGGTTTGGAGCAAAGTGGTAAAGGCAGCCTTGCGGTTTCCTAGATTGGCTCCCAAGGGTGGGCACATCTAGGTTCTGTAATCCATAGTTTCTACAAACCCACAGTGGTGCCCTCCAGATTCAGCCAAGAGTGGTAGGGACATAGGCCTATATGACCCAAACCCTCTGGCATACAGGTATCCACCTACATTATGGAAATCTGTAAGCTCTGTCTATGAGCATCAGCTGGGTGGTAGAGTCCCGGCGATGTGTTCCAAAGCATGGCCCTATCTCCTCCTCTTAGACTCTCTACAGAGTGTCTCACTTTCTGGCAAAGGCTGTCTGGTTGTTGGAGCTCCAAATATGCACTCCATGGGTATGGGTGTGTCAGAAAGGACTGGTAGGCTCAATCCAAACAGAATTTTCTGGTATGGGCCTGTCACAGATTCAGATCATTCATGCTCCCCATGCAAAAGGCACCTCTCTATGCTACACTCTTAAACTGGGAAGGGGTGGTGCAGGCAATTCTTTCTTGGTTTCTTCAATTAGACCCTTCTTACTATTTCAATAAGACAAGGTATTGTGGCGTTTCACCTGGCCTCCATAGCTATTGGGAAGCCTCACAGTGTGTAGAAAGCTGTTCACATTTGTTTCTCTGCAGGGAGGTATTTTCTGGAGCCTCATACTCAGCTGCCATTATGGCCTGGGATTCAGCTACATTTTGTACAGATCCAGTGTAAATAGTTAAGACTTTGGAAAGAAATGAAAACTTCGAACAGCTTCTTCTCCTTTGCCCTTAGTACCATATTTATTCCAGATTCAGATCAAAGTTTTAGAGTAAATCTTTTTTTACCAGAATTTTTGCCTATCCCATTTGTTAGAGATTTATTTCTTTGAAAGGTAAAGTGACAGAGACACACAGAGATCTACCATTTTCTGGCTCACTCCCCAAATGGCTATAATGTTCAGGACTGCTGGACCAAAACAAAGCCAGAGGTCTAGAATCCCATATGAGTCTCCAACATGTGTAGCAGGAGTCCAAGCATACGGGAGATCTCCACTTGACACATCAGCAAAGAGATAAAATGGAAAGGGATCAGGCTGCTCATGAACTAAGGCTCTAAAAGAATTGCAATCTTGCAGGTGGCAGATTAACCTACTTTACAACAAGCAGGCCCTCTATTACATTTTACTCAATACCAGTTTTTAATTAAATAATGACCTCAACAAATGCAAGATAATTATCTTCATAGTTTTTAGAGTTATGATTCATTCACTTATTTGAAAGACAGTGTTACAGAGAGAGAGATGGAGAAACAGAGAGAGATCTACCCACTGCACCACAACACCAGCCCCTGTTCAGTCATTTTTGTCTCCAGATGCTCAACAAACTCAAGCTGTGCTCTGGACTGCTAAACCAATGAACTATGCTAGAAGCTATCCCTTCCCTTTCAGGGCTGGAGACCAGAAAGTTAACTGGTGAAAGAGGCAAGAAAAATGTGCGGATTGTTTTGTAGGCTTCTTTTCAGGGGAGCCACCAGAACCTAGAAGCCACTGGGAACAATAAGCAAAACTTTCTTGGAGAGGCTAGGAGTAGAGAAAGGTTTGGTCCAGGAAGGTAGTTTGTGTGGAAATACTTGGTAAATGCAGAGCTAGTAATGCAATTATATACTGATAGGGGTGGTAGGCAACTCCATTTAGAATTATGCTACTTGGTAGTAATTTGGGTACTGTGTAATCATTTTTGTATCAATTTTCCTGTAAGTTTCAGTAAAGCAAAAATGTTCACCTTACAGCCTTTTCCTGGTAGTCAAAGGTCAAAAGTTTTTGTTTATTTCTTTGTTTACTTGGTTGATGGGCTGTTTTTTTATAGCACCTATAAAAGTGGAGGACATAGTTGAGACTCAAAAAATGTGTTGCAAACATGTAGGTGATTTGTTCTCTACTCTTTCACACGCTGCAGAACTGTCTTTTCCTATAGATCAAGGTTTCAGGCAGATGAGGCCCCTTAGCAAACAGGTGTGAATAATTCCATTTGTCCCTTCTTGGTCTGCCCTCCACAGCCTTTCAGCAATGTATCACGTTCATTATTTAGTGGGCTCTCATACCAGAGAAGTGTCATATTTTCATTATCATCAGACATAAAGAAACATGTTCAAGCTCTTGAATATTAAGGAGGTGCAATCTCCTACTCAACATTATTTTCCTTGTTGGGATGCTTTCCTTCCAGCTGCAATCAACACATGTCTTTGGAAAAAGAGATGCTAAAGAAACAACTGCCAGCTTGTTTCTAAGGATTTCACTTTTACCCAAGCATATGCGTAGATCTTCCAACAATGACGAAGCATTGCATTTGTCATGTGCTTTGCAGTTAACCTAGCATTCTTTGTGCGTGATATAATACTACCAGACAATAATACCCTTCCATCAGACAGGAAGTCCCTGAGAGTCAAAGAAGCCACATGAGCTGTTCTAATTCCTACCAGTACTAAAAGAAAATCACCCACTTTTCTTAAGGTACCTGGACAAGAAAGTGGCTAGGATTATGAGATTAATACAATATCCTTGTCATTGTTAAATACATGAACTTTGTGCCAAACAAATAGAGCCACTATGTGATGTTAAAAACACATCTTTAGGATACCATGAAGATTTGACATCATCTATTTAAATCTTTACCGTGTGAGTCCGGCAGGTGGCGCCACTGGGCAGTGCTGAATGTGAGCATTTGGTTTTTCTTTTTAATCATGTAATTTGTTTTTATTGGAAAGTCAGATATACAGAGAGGAGAGACAGAAAGGAAGATCTTCCATCAGCTGATTCACTCCCCAAGTGGCTGCAATGGCTGGAGCAGAGCTGATCCAAAGCCAGGAGCCAGGGGCCTCTTCTGGGTCTCCCACGTGGGTGCAGGATCCCTAGCACTCCGGCCATCCTCAACTGCTTTCCCGGGCCACAAGCAGGGAGCTGGATGGGAAGTGGAGCTGCCGGGATTAAAACTGGCGCCCATATGGGATCCTGGTGCATTCAAGACGAGGATTTTAGCTGCTAGGCTACAGTGCTGAGCCTGCATTTGACTTTTCTAAATAAGCCAGATGTGCCAAGAGGTTTTATCTACTGCTCTTATTTGTTTTATGATGTGCCTGCAGATCCTATGTCTGTGATGAGTGCACTGAAGTGACCACCAGATTTGTATATGTGTGCATCCATAATGCAAACTATGTATTTGATTTCTAAAAATCTAGTAACACTTAACTTTTGCCTAATATTTCTAAGCATAAAGTAATTAGGAAACTCAGATAAGTACAGAAGGAATGGAACTATTCCCAAAGCTCCCTGGGGTTCAGTGAGAATTTTCTCTTGAAAATCCATATTTTGTCTAAGAATAGCAAGAAATAAAATTTTTAGGCATTATCACTCTCCATGGTTTCTACGGAAATTCAGGTGCTGGCATTTCCCAGATGTGTGCTGTATTCACAGTACTAGGATGGGGGTGGGCAGTGACTCAAAACTAAACTAAGTACAATTTCTCTTAGAACATCTTAGAATTCACTAGGTATTAAAAAAAAATCAACCCAGCCATGCTTTGTAAACTAGTTCTGGGCAAAGGGAAAGGAATGAAGGCTGAGCCAGAGGTAAGTCAAAATGAGATAACTCATCACTGTATCATCACCATACATGATGAATCTAAAGTCAATGAAGAGTTCCATATTAAAGTCTCGAACAAGTAGAATCAGCACTGGAACACATTTCTGGTTCACAGTATTCAGCTTAATTAGTTATGAAAAAAAGCTCTTATAAGGAGGGAGTATTCAATAACAGTGCAGTTAAGTTGATTTTCAAATGCCTCCACGGTTCTTCTTTCCTCTCCTCTCCTCCCTCTCTTTTGGCTGCTTTCAGATATCAATTTTAATTGTACTAATTGATAATCTTCAGTTCACAAGCTATTCTGGTTGATAATAATAAACATAAAGAAAAAGGAAGCTATGTCATTTTAAATGCCACTCTAGATAAAAATCAATTAAAGATCCTCTCTTGAGTATAAATACTTTAAACTTTAGTTTTACTTAAAAGAATTTATTTTCACTTTATATACTTTATCTGGAAAACCTCAGGGAGTTTATAATTTTTGCTAACAATTTCAAATTCACTAGATATATACACAGATGCTCATTTGTGGTCAGACTATTTAAAGAATGATTTACTAGCCTTCTACCCAGGAGTTGGATAAGTCATTTCCCCAGATGTAAGTGGAAGCATAAGTATATCATGGGCTCTTAGCACTCTGAAAATAAAATTCCGAAACGTGCTGTAACGAAAGATGGGTTTCACTTAGTTTTCATAGGCATGAGTTTGGGCCATATGATTGTAATTATGATTAATAACAATAACGATTAGTGCTGGAAGCTAACTTGGCAGCTAAGTCCAAAACCTTTGCTTACACCTGAGGAAATTAAGAAAGAGAAAGAGACTTGTCCAAGGAGGATATTCATAGAATATATCCTGACGGTCTCATGTAGCAGAACTCCACAGTAAATTTTCTTTAACTTCACTGATAATGCAGCTTAATACTCAACCAAACAGTAAATATTTAGAGTGTACCAATAACATGATTGACACAGCATTTTGAAGTTAGAAATAAAAGGATAATACATGGGTAGACTGACAAGACTACCATGGTCCTGTCGTCATCAGAAACAAATTTATTATTTAGGCGCCAATTACAAGAAAGTACGTGATTCAGTATTATTTAACTCACAAAGTTACATAATATCATTCATTTACCAATTAGACATGCAAGTAATATCTACTATGTATCATGCGCTGTGCCAAGTGCCAGATTCAAATGCTAATTTGGGGGTTAAAATCTAGAAGTAGGAACAAGCACATTAAGAAATGTAGTAAATGCTTGAATAAATGAACCAACATTAATGGAGAGGTCACAGAGAGCTTCACAAAAGATGCTCTATCTAAGCAGTTGTTTCAATGCATAGGAGATTACTGTACACAGATGGAAAAATATTCTGAAACAGGGGCCAGCACAGGAGAAGGCAAAGAGAAGTGAACAACTGTAGTATATTACCAGAATTTCAAATGTGGTAGGTAAGAAAAATAGGAGGCTGGAAAGGTCAGTACACATTAGATCTTCACACATTAATAACAACACATTATTGTGTGAGGACTTCAGGCCTAACGCAATGAAAAAAAAAGGGGGGTTAAAGTAGAATGACATAGACATGTATAATAAAGAAAAACTGAAAATCACCATCAGTGATATTTCTAAAAACATAAATTATTGATCCAATAATGTATATAGGGATATATTTTACTATAAAATGTTTAGCATTGTGACGTTTGTAATACTAAGAAACTAGAAGATCCTAAGTGTCTATGAACAAGGAATTGCTTTAATAAATGTGGACACATTCTAATAGTGGATGGATGCATAGAAATGGGTAGAAAATACAATGGATGCATGGGTAGAAATGGCAAAATAAACACACGTTAAAAATATCTTGTCCATGCTGAATTGAGAAACACAAGATGGAAAAGCTAAGTGAAATAGGGCTGAGAGGCCCTGGCATGGTAGCCTAGAGGCTAAAGTCTTCATCTTGCATGCAGCAGGATCCAATATGGCCACCGGTTTGTGTCCAGGCCACCCCACTTCCCATGCAGCTCCATGCCTGTGGCCTGGGAAAACAATCAAGGATGGCCCAAAGCCTTCGGACCCTGCACCTGCTTAGGAAACCCAAAAGAGGCTCCTGGCTTCAGATCGGCTCAGCTGCAGCCATTGTGGCCACTTAGGGAATGAGTCAGTTCACAGATGATCTTCCTTTTTGTCTCTCCTCCTCTCTGCATATCTGACTTTCTAATAAAAATAAATAAAATCTTTAAAAAAAACAGCGCTTTGCATATGATGTGAAAGTAAGTTGTCACTTGAGATGCCCACATCCTGTTTCAGAGTGCCTGGTTTGAGTTCCAGCTAGTTTGCTTCTGACCTGTGGTAAAGTATGGTACCCGAAGTATGGCATTCGAAATAAAGGGTGGTGCTGACTCTTTGGGGTTCCTTCATCTTATCTCAGCCCAAAGTTCCGTGTACATTGCTTCCTATATCCTGCCAGATTCCATTTAAAACATGCTTGGTGAGACAGAAAAAATTAGAGCCTGTAGAAAATTTTTTAAAAGAAAGAAGGTGGACCCGGCGTGATTGTGTAGTGGTCATCGCCTCGCATGTGCTGGGATCCCATATGGGCACCAGTTCTAATCCCAGCGGCTCCATTTCCCATTCAGTTCCCTGCTTGTGGCCCGGGAAAGCAGTCGAGGACAGTCCAATGCCTTGGGACCCTGCACCCACGTGGGAGACCCAGAAGAGTTCCTGGCTCCTGGCTTCAGATAAGCTCAGCTCCAGCCGTTGTGGCCTCTTGAGGAGTTGTGGAGAGCTCCCTGACCCGCAGAGAAAGACTCTCACACCATACGTGTCCTTTTCTGTGGTCTTTTATTCTTCTTCCCCTAATCCACACAAGCTTCACAATATATATATATATACACTTTGCGACCCAATCGGGGTAAAGGTCAATCCAGCACACGCAGAGCGCACCAATCATAATACAGATCACGTGCCACGCATGCGGGGAGCATGCACTAGGGACCAATCAGGATGAAGTTCCTGGTTCTGCTAGGCTCCTCCTCGTGACCCTGGCACACAGCCAAGGCGCCATCTTTAGGGCTGGGCAGCCAAAGCTCCCAACAGGGAGTGAACCATCAGATGGAAGATCTTCCTCTCTGTCTCTCCTCCTGTGTATATCTGCCTTTCCAATAAAAATAAATAAATCTTTTTTTTTTTAAAAAAAAAAAAGGGCAAGACGGTATGCATAAGAGAGACACCACTGCAGTGGCTTGGAAGGTTGAAGGAGCACTTCCAGTTAAGGCTCATGGTGGAAAGTGCTGCCTGAACGAAGCTTTGAAAGCAAACTGAGGACTGGTGGGGTAGTTTTGTAGAACTCATGATTTACCTCCCTGGACCTTCTGAGCAGGAAGCGCTTTCTCCAATATTATCCCATCTATGCATCATATGCTCAAGACAGTAATTTGCCTCACGGAAAACCAGAGAAAAGCCACAGAGAGCCCTGTTGTATTAGCGGGATAAAAGTAAGAAAACTATTACACTAAAATAGATTATTAACATACTCAATAATTACCTAAGATCATGAAAATCACATCCAGGGTCTGTTCCAAATTACTCAGTCATTGACTCCAAAACATTCAAATGTCAATACTGGGTGTTTTATAATTAACATCTCTCATAAAATGATCACTCACACATTCAGCTTTGCAGTAAAAATAATCACATCTGTACTCAGGATTTGTCATGTCCTATCTCATTTAATCCCTAATAATCTATGTGATTATTAGTGCCCTATGAAAAATGATAACATGCTAGAAACTTCAGCTAGCTGCTCTGCAACTAATCAAAACACTGGGAATACTGAAAACACAGACATCAAAATCTGACTGTTATAATCCTCACAAGCAATGGGCTGCCTAGCCAGTATCTCAGCTCTTAGGATACCATACTTAGAAACCAGGCAATCTACCCATGATTTAATTACTCATTGGCAAACACATTCTGATACGTTTTATAAAAGCAAATGGATGAACAAGTGGCTGGCTAGTATGTAAGGAAGAAATCTTGGATCTTGAGATCTGCAGCAGGCAGATCTGTAATTAAAGACAGCAACTACACTCTGATCATCCATTTTCTTACTGTATAAAGGAGCAGGAGAGAGTAGATTTTGTAATTCCTAAATTTTCTTTTTTTGCAGCTTAAAATTCAAATAATAATATTTAAAATATGTAGTGAGGTGAATGGAGTCTCAGGGGAACAGACGTTTGGACTAGCAGTGAAGCCACTGGATGGGATGCTAACGTCCCTCCCCAGCTCTGCTCCGATTGCAGTTCTCTTCCAAAGATGGCTCAGGTAGCCTTTTCTTTATCTCTCTCTCCATATTTGTATTTCTCTTTCTCCCCTCCCTCAATTTGTATCTCCCCAGTAAATAAAAAAAAATAATTTTAAAGATTTTTAAAGTTTCTTGCAAACAAGTACTCTATACTCTGCAAATCCTCAAAGATACAAATTGCTCATTCAGAGGAAACAGATAGCCTATTATTTAGTCTCAATTTAGGGTCAAGACTGAAGGTGATGTGAATTTTCCCAAAGGAGAAAACAGAATCTATGGACTGGGATATCTGTACATGTGCAGGTCTCAAGCAACAATGCAGAACAGAAGCCCACTTGGATTTGCAATTACTATCACAGCAAGAATATAGAAAAACGCAGACCAAGGCCATTGCAGCCACATGGCAACCTCGCTTATGCTTTGTAGTCTATGATTTTATTCTTTTTACTGCTGGCTGTCTACAGTGTGTTCAATAGTTTTATGCTCCAATTGAACAGTACCGGACTCCTTCTCTTTAGTAATGAAAAAAGAAGAGAAGAACTATAGAAACTGGTATCACCCTGTAAACAGTCTTGGAGACAGAATAAGTGGCCAAACCATCTGAGCAGCTTAAGTCTGTAGATGGTCCAATTATTGCCATCCCCGGGATAGGGATAGGACTGAAAAGCAGCAGGGTCCAGCTGGAATGCCCCAGCATCCTAACATCAATTACATTAATTGATAAGGGTAGGAGATTCAGATATGGGGTCATTTAAAAACTTCATGGAAAATGCACATTAATGTGAAAGCTACGTGTGGAATTCAAAGTTGTTTTTTGTATCAAAAAATAAACATGTATGTTAATTTCATTTTTCCATAAACTTTCTAAAGCACCTTTGTAATAAGGGGGTTGCTTTGTTCTTGAAATCTGAGCCAAGAAAAAAAAAAGCTTGAAACTTTTCATTTAAGTGAGACTAAGAAATCAGAATTTAAGGTCGTCTTCCTTGTGACATGAATGATAAAATTAGTAATTTCTACCTTTATCATTTTATAAAATAGTCATTGATTATAAAATTCAGACTTTTTTGAGAGTAAAATGAAATGTTGTCAGTCATACCACAAAATATTCAGAGATGGTCTTTTGGGAAAAATTTACTAATTTAGAGGGAAGAGACTTCATGTATCTCATATGTACAATTTCAAGAAGACAATTTACATAGTCTTGCACCATCCATGAAATCCTTTGTTCAACATCTACCCTTTCCCTTGATCCATTTTCACAATCTAAATAATGGAGTAGAGTGGAGATGTTTACATCTGTTTTTCTGAGAGGAATCTGATGCTCCAAAGAGTGAAGCACCATGCTCAAGACACAGAGAAAAACTAAAATGTTTCAAGAATGGCACTTAAGAATCTTGAAAGGCAAATGTTACCAAAACATTGCTAAAAACTTGGCTTCAAGTGTACATCACAAGGCAGTTGAGAACAGCTAAGTTCATCATTTAAAACAATGGTTTGGATAGGGTGGCTGGCATTTGTATTGGTTGTGAAGGTTTACAGAGATCCACCAGTGTCCGTATTCTAAAAAGGGATGTAAACATAAGATACTACTTCTAGTGGTCAGGCTGATTCAGGTTGATATAAGAGGTTACTTCAAAAATGTCATGAATAAAGTGTAATTGAAGGGTGTTTATGTTGGCACAAAAATTACTTGCAAACCATGAATGACTTTTTCATGATATTCACGTTCCATGAACTTGATGAAGATCCCTGTGTGCTTGATAAAGTCATACTGGAGAGGTTACACTTTTGACTCAGGGTATATGTGTGGGAAATACAGGGGAGAATAAAACCCCTTCCAGAAACCACCAAATATCTACTAAGAATCCCACATGAGGATTTTCTAAGTTCAGAATAAAAGCACTAGTAGTTCTGGATCTGCCACTCTTCATAATAAGCGCTTGGAATTTTCTTTTCTTGCCGGAGCTCTTATAATTACAAGCCAAAAGGTCAATTGTGACATTAAACAACATAAGATGTCTTAGGTAAGACAAGAATGCTTCAGAGAAAAGCAGAATTTAGAAGAGTATAATGAGTATAATTGAAATAAAGTCCCCAGCTGTAGACCTAGGTTGCCCTGTACCTAGCCAAGTGTTACACTGTTGGGGAAAAGGCAGCCAAGGATGGTGAGCATTTCGGTTAATTTCAAGTTTGTGGGAACTATGCCAGTGTGTCAATACTGCTACAATTGCCTGTTCTACTCCATTTTTCTTTTTTAAAAGATGTTGGGAGAGTGGGGAACTCTGGGCCAGAACATGCTACTCTGGTCCCAGACTGGGGAATTGTGGGGGGCTGAAGATCGCCCAGGGGAGTGGGACTGGCTGAGGGCATGTTTGACAAAGGAAGAATGACTTCTGGGGACTTTCACACACCCAGCCACTGCACTCAGAGGTAGACAAGAGAGCTGAGTGGATTAGCAGGCAAAAATTAGAAGGCATGTCTGGGTCAAACCAAGGCATCTGCCCTCATAGGAGACCTAGGCTGGGCTAAATGGCATCACCTGCCATCTACTGGTGCACACAAAGGCTGAGGCTAAGGGACATGCCTGGCAGGCTAGACAGCAGAACCCACCCATGAGTATTGAAGTAGAGGATAGGACACACCAGACTGGGTCACAGCACCCACCAGAATGCAGGAGAACTGGATCTGGTGAGATTGTATAGGTGAATTGTGGGTTTGCCTCTGTGGAACTGCTGCACCTACTGGTTTACATGGAGAGCTAGGGGTGGCGATGGGATCAGCCAGGCTGGTCCTGATGCGCATGTGAGCTAGGGATAGGCCAGATCATTCTGAGTTCCATCACATATGTGCGAGCCATGCGTAGGGATGGGCTACCCTATGTCAGTCCACAGCACACACAGGTACAAGCGAGAGCCAGGATGTGGTTCAGGCCAAGCTGGGTCGAAGCACAACATTTGCTAATTCACGTGAGGCTGGGCTAGCTTCTGTAACCACTGGAAAGAGCTGGGACTGGAGGCCAGCTTGGCTGAGCCAGGCTGTAGCACCTGCTGGTGAATGCCCAGGCTGGGGACAGGACATTTTAGACTAGATCACAACACCCACTGACACATGCCAAACACAGGGCTGAGAGCAGGCTCGGTGGGGGTGTTTCTGGGACTCTGTTGCTTGGCTGCTGCTTCTACTGGTGAGTATGAGACCTGGGAGGGGGCCAGTTTAGGGGCAGAACAGGTTGGGCTAGGCTACTGCAGCTGTTGATAAGTGCTAGAAATGGGTGCAATTTGTGTCATGCTAGAATGCATTATCTTGGAAAGCTCAAGATCTGGGGCTGGGAGTGGGCTTGGTAAGGAACTGTGGGCAATCTTCTGCTAGGCGGTAATTCACCTATTTTTTTTTTAATGTTTTATAGTTGTCATCATAGAGATCTTCCACATCTTTTGTTAGGTTAAGGTATTTGAGATTTCTCTCCAAGGGATTATGCTTACAATTTTTTTCTCAGCCATTTAGTTATTTGTGCATACTAGTGCCACCAGTTTATGTTTATTAATTTTGTATTCTGCTACCCTGCCAAATTATCTTACGCATTCCAGTAGCCTCTGATTGAATCTTTTCGTTCTATGTAGAGAATTATGTCATATGCAAAAAAGGATAATTTTAATAACACAATTCCAATTTTAATTCTTTTTTTTTTTTACATAATGGCTCTGGTAATGACCTTCCATGCTAAATTGAATAGCAATAGTGAAAGTGGACCCTTCTTCACTGTTGCTGGATGTGTAGGTTAGTACAACCACTATAAAAGACAGAATGGAGAGTGCTAGGAGAACTGAAAATTGACCTGCTGTATGACCCAGCCATTGCACTTCTGGTAATACATTCAAAGGAAAAGAAATTTGCATATGAGAAATGATCTATAATCCTATATTTACAGCAGCACGATCTATATAGCAAAGACATAGAAACAATTCAGATACCTGTCAAAAGAGGAGTGGATAAAGAAACCTTGCCACATCTACTCTATGGAATATTACTCAGCCATTAAAAAAACAATGAAATCCTACCATTTACAATCAAATGATCCCAAATACAGACCATTATGCTCAATGAAACAAGCCAATCACAAAAGGCCAAATACCATATGTTCTCTCTGATATAAGGCATGTGTAGTAGAGACTATCACATACAGATGTGAAAATGCAATGCAGTGTGCATTTCTACTTCCAAATCAAAGATGACTCCCAATGAAACTTTTGAATGTATTTTGACAATAGGATGCTGGACTCTCTGCCATTGTCTATGCCTACAATGTCAGGATACACTTAAGTAGCAGAATGATGGACTTATGACTGATTGTGAAGGAGTATATTAATGTAATGACATTGGCAAATTGGTGCGTGGAGTGGAGGGGGGACTTGAGAGGGCATAAGGGAAATCCCAGAGCTTATGGTGCTGTATCATGAAATAATAAAATGAAAAAATAAATTTAAAATACATGGAAATGATATTTTGGATATTGTCACCATAAAAAATTACATGTTTAAGGAAATAGACATATTTTCTCTAGAGAGGCTTCAAACATAACATGGCACTCGGTAAACATGTCTAACTTTTATGTGTTAAAAATTTTAAATAAATACTTATAGGGTGAGTAGAATGTACATAGAGAGGGGAAACACCAATGTGAAGATAAAGGCAGAATGGGTTCAGAGACAGCAAAATTACCACTGCTCCACTTATTGAGACCAGGGAGACTCAAGGAGCTGATTTTCCCTTAAAGCCTGCAGAAGGAACGAGCCCTGCTGACACCTAGAACTAACGAGGCTCCGGAATGGCAGGATGATGCATTCCTGCTGTCTGAGCTGTTGCATTTGTGATCTTTGTAACAGTGACTCTCAGAGGTGAATATATTGAGTTGGGAGAGAAATCCAGACAGGCCAACAAGACGGATTGCTTTGGTAGTGTCACAAGTCTGTAGCCTTTACACACATGAAAGATGGCACGCCATACACTGGCCTTCTTCCCTTTCTTGGTTTCCAATCAATTTCCCCAACTCCCAAACTGCCAGGTGGTAGAATCTAGATCCGTAAGTCTATCTGAGTCCAGCATTCAGAGACACTAGTGAACTTCAGGGTTGTGATGACCTCACGTCTTTTTTCTATTCCTTATCTCACCTCTGCAGATGGCTAAGCCCTGTCTCATGAACTTCAGCACAGACTGAGATACCCTCAGAATCATGGTTCAGGACATTCTTTACAGGCGCACATAGCTAATGTTTCTTCTTTTGGAGCTGTGTTTCTAATTTTTAAAATATGGATAACATTTTGAGAATTTTACTTGCTATTTTGTCTTTTTTAATCTGTCTTTGAACAGGAAAAATATAAATGATTCCAAAGAATAGGAAACTCTAAGTTTGGAAGTTGAATAAAATAGCACTGTTCTGTGCTTGAGAAGAATAGTTGACACGAAGAGTACAGTGTGACTTCAGTGGTTTCCATCTCGCAGAGGATGTTACCTGCGCAGGCTCTTGGCCCCAAAGTAATGAATTAAGCAGTGGGAATCTGTTAGGGGCAGGCTAAGAAAATCACCAAAACAGAAAACAGTAGAGTCATTCTCAGATTAATTCCCAAAACTGTGTACTTAACCAATACAAAATAGTTCCATTGAAGTCAGTTGACTTGGGGATCGAAAGGTTTTCTAAAAAATTGTGCATTGCTTTTTCATAATATGTACTTCTCCATGAATGTTTTGCAAATCTCTCATGTGACACATTTCTGGGTTTTCAGTGACAAAATGTCACAACACATAATGACAAACTATTTAACATGTACTTAGTTTGTGCCAGGCTAACTGCTCCAAATGTCTATCATCTGTTATAGTAGCCACCTTCACAAAAAGCGTGGGGTGCTCGTGCCTTTATTGTTCCCACTTTGCAGGTACAGGACTGAGGTAAAGACACAATGGCTAAGTAAATGTCTCAGGGACAAAGCTAGTTACACTGTAGATATACAACATGAGTTGTACAGCCTTGCACAATTGTCATCTGAACTTAAAAATCATTGTTGAATGACTCAGACTCATTCACATCAGCCTCCACTAACCTGTCTCAGTTCTTCATAGATCATTTGGTTAATTTCTACCTTGTAGGTATGTGTGCATTTTACGCTATACTTCATTTCCCTGAAATCCACCGTATCCACTGGCATTTAGTAAGGTTATCTCCATAAAAATTGATGAAGTGAGCAAAACTGGGGTGAGCAGCACATCATGAGGTAGAATTCAGGGACTTCCTGAGAGTAAGCCAGGATCCATCTTACCACACTGATTCCGGCTTCCTGCCTATTGGAACCCTGGGATACAGTTGATGATGGCTATAGTAATTGGATCCTTGCCACCTATGTAGGACCCCTGGACAGAGTTCCTATTTCCTGGATTTAATCCAACCAACCCTAGGCATTGCAGGTATCTGGGATGTGAACCAGTAGAAGGGATCTCTCTCTGTCTCTTTGTCTCTCTCTCTCTATATATATATATAAAACATAATTGGATATATTATATAATAAATATACTGTATGCATATCTAATATTATATATATTTATATATTTGTATTTAGAAACATATTGCTGGGCCCTTACTAAAATTTCTAATTCAGTAGATTTTGACAGAAATCTATTTTTCTTTCTTAAACACTCTGTAGTAAAAAGACCATACTTTTAAGAAACATTACTCTGTAATCTAGCTTTGAAGACCAATATTTTGTTTACTATAATTATTTTGTTAGTTTTTTGTTTCATTTAAAAGATAGAAAGACATATTTACCTAGAGAAACTGTATAACAGAGGCAAGTATACTGTCTAGTGGAGATACATCTCATTTTGCTTCTCTACTTCTGAATAAAAAATGGCTTCCCAATGAAGCTGTTAAGTATATCTTGAAAAAAGAATGCTGGACTTTCTAGCATTGTTTATACCTACAATATCATGTTATACTTAACTATAAGAATAATAGGCTTGGACTTGTCACTATTTAAAACATACACACACACACACACACACACACACACACAAGAGGATCTTTCTTTTCTTGATTCATTTCCAAAGCACCTGTAGCTTTCAGAGCCAGGACAAACCAAAGTCAGGAGCCATAAATTTAATCTGGAGACTTCCCACATGGGTGGCAGAAACCCAAGCACATAAGTCATCACCTATTACCTCCCAGGATTCACATTACAAGCTGGAATTGAAAGTGGAGCCAGGATGTGAATCCAGGTACTCTGAGATGGAATGTAGATTTCTCAAGCAAGTGACAAACACCTGTTCCAGTAAGATTTTGATTAAGGAGGCCAGCATGATGACTCAACTGGTTAATGTTTACCTGCAAGCATATGGGCTTGTTGATGTCCTGGATGCTCCACTTTCCCATCCCATTCCCTGCTGGTGGCCTGGGAAATCAGAGGTTGGTGGTTCAAAGCCTTGGGACTCTGCATGTGCATAGGAAACCTGGAAGGAGCTCCTGGCTCATGTCTTTGGATTGGCTTAGCTTCACCCATTGCAACCACTTGGGGAATGAACGAGCAGATGGAAGATGTTTCTTTCTCTGTCTCTCCTTCTCTCTGTAAATCTGCATTTCCAATAAAATAAATAAATCTTCTTAAATGATTTTGGTTAAGAAAGCAATCACTAGACAAGTAAGAAACTTCGTGATGGAATGAAAGAGTATGGCACAAATATAGGAGTCCTGAGAGGTCATGCTGACCTGGGTAAGGGAAATATCTGAGTAAACATGCTGTGTGATTTGTACAGAATGGGGCATGGAAAGACAAGTTGGAAAGTATGAACTTGTCTCAAAATATTAGCTCATCTTTATCTTCATGTCATTAGGAGAGCTGCATTCACTTTTTCCTGCAAGGAGGTCCTAGATTCTTAACTTCAAAATCCAGTGATTAAAATTAACCTCCAAACACCTTATCATTCTGAAGTTTTTGTCATCACAACTGCTTTTTACAGCTGCACCATACAGCTGTGAAAAGTCTTAGGGGCAGGTGGTTGTGCTGAACATCTTGGAGGCTGAGGAGCTGCATTCCAAATGGTGGAGTGAGAATGATGATTCCTTAGCCAGAGGAGTATAAACTTCTTTCTCCCACTCCCTTTGCCACCAGGTGCATGTATGCTAGTAAAACATCACACTTTAAAAGATGGAAATGACAAAAACAAACATTTTCTTTGGCTCCTGTGTTGGCAAAGGATTTCTGTACTGAGGACTTTTTGCTTAAGTAGAAAAAATAGCTTAGTCCACGTGTTTTTACTTCCTCAATGCTGAGAGTGCATTTAAAATGCAGAAGGAAAGATGAAGCAAGGACAGTGGAGAAATTGTGACCAACATGAAAATAAAGCCCACTGTCTCAAACAAAGAAATAGAGTTGGGAGAGATTAGAAGATTCAAATCACAGCTAGATGCAAAATTAAACAACTGCTGCAGAAGGAGAAGGTGCAGCGGGCACTAGGATAATGCTCAAGGCTCATGTTACAGAGGTCAAGGAGACAGAGGAGCAAGATGTCCAAAGGACTCAGGCAGTACAGCAAGGGGTAGGGACCTATAGTTGGGAGCTAATGTAGAAATCAGAAATTAATCAAAGGGTCATTACAGGGTTATTCAAATCATTCCAGGGAGAACGCTCAAGGGACCATACTGTAAGATGAGATCTGGTGTAGGCGTAGAAATATCTCAGCAGCAGAAAGGACCAGGACAGCATAGAGCCATTCAAGCTTTGTATCATGATGTGATGTCCTTTCTCTCCTTGAACCAGAGCATCTGCATTTGTAAACAAGTGGATTCCATTAAATTTCCTCCAGTGGTCCCTCTAACTCTCAAATACATGCTTAGAGTTCAATAATCATATTTTTGTATTCATTCATTTCACAAATACTAAAGCATCTGTGGTTTACCAGTTAGTTAAATGCCCAGTAATAAATAGAGCTGTGTGTACATTTGAAAAGCAGGATTCATGAGCTGCCAAAGTCAGAGAATGGGAAAATTTAGGATCTATCAAAAATTAGGTCAAACAATTTATTAATACAAAAGCATTTGGTGAGGGCGTGGTGCTGGGTTCAAATGAAGACATCCTCTGCTTGTTCTATTGTTCAGTAATGTAGTCAAGTCAAGCATGCACCTGGAAAGTGTTTCATTCATCCATACTCTTCCTTACTTTAAGTCTGGATTAACATATAATACAACACATGTAACTTGATTTTATTATAGATGGTAAAAGGGAGTTGGGGCAATATCAAGTGAAGGGAAGACAGGTTTCCATCAAGAAGATAAGGCAAGGATGAACAGAATGTGAACAGAGAGAGCAGGACTAAAATTATGTCATTTTAACTGGAGATGAGAGGAGTCACATGTACTCAGGCCAGCTGAGAAAGGGGCGCCTAAGAGGACTCCAGGCTTCTGCAGTGGCTGCTTGTAATATGCGGTGTCATGTGGCAAGCCAAGAAAACAGGGAAAGGGGAGTGATTGGGAGAAGATAAAGAGCTCAGTGTATCTGTAGAATTTGAAGTGTTTTAGGATCTGAAGTTCAGAGAAAAGCACTGAACTAGAGATGCACAGGTCTAGTCATACGAATCTAGCAGGCAACTGAAGGCCAGGACTTGATGATATCTCCAAAAGAAAAGGGTTAGAGAGAGGTCTTACAGTCCCTTTTCCCTTCTTGCAAAAAGACAAGGCCTCACAGCAGGAGAGAGTTGCTTTAAAAAGTTTATCCCCAGCCAGAACGATTTAGAAATCAAAAAAAAAAAAAAAAGTGCATGAAGGGGGAAAAAATGTCAGCTAGCTGGAAGATTTTTTTTCTTTTCCAAGTATTACGCAAATCCTCCTTTTATTTTAAGCAAATATCTATATTCTTGTCTTGCAGATGGAAATACAGGAAGCATGATGACTACCCAGATATTCTCTCTAAAAGTCTGGAAGAAGATAAAAAGTACGTGCCCAGGGTCACCATGCAATGGCTGTATTTGTCCACTTGACATTTCTTTTAATTTATGCCTGGGAAAAACAAACCTCAGAATGTTTTGCAGGTATTTTGTATGTCAGTAGTTCAGTTCTGTACTGAAACAACAGAGGCAGCCTAATTTTATAGGGGGAAAAAAGGATTTATTTTTTGGCTTCCAGTTCTAAGATTCAAAGTCTAAGGCCCTGTTTTGGTGGTGTCCTTGCTGGCAGAGTCCACAGTCAGTGTAAAACATCACATGACAAGAGACATAAAAATACATTTCATATATGTTTCTTAGGAAGCCATCATCACCATCATGATGGCACCACCCCTAGTGACCTAATCTAATCCGTCAGTGTCCAAAAGACCACACTTCTGAGTAACATACTTGAATTAAGTTTTCATCACTTTAGGACCATTAACATAAACCTTTGGCAACTAATCTCCTGAGTTCAAGGGAACAAATATTTAAGCCATAGCATATTCCATATTGCCAGATTGTGTTGCTATTTTTCTCCCTCCTTTTCATAAAACTGAAAAAGTTGACACACAGTGCAGACTGATTGCCCATCACTTTTCAATGCATGTACTAAGAGGACAGAATCAGAACCCAGGCTGTTGATTTCTCTTTTACATGTTTTCCTTAGGCCAGGAAAAATAATGACAGACCTCCCAAGTCTCATGCTTCAGCAATTATCCCCGCAGTGATTGAAAGAGCCCTTCCTTAGGCATGTGGCAGCCTGAGTGTCAGTAACGTAAACAGCAGATGTCCACTATTCCGTATCCCGCGCTCCTTAACCCACTCAGGCTCATGGAGGCCCATTCATGTATGGTTGCACACCTTCCTTGCCTTTCCTTCAATCTTCCTTGTTTCCCACATGACTAGAAAGATTGATAGATTCTGATCCCAAATCTGAAAACTTGAGATACAGAAACCTAAACCTGATCTGATTCTAGTTCTACATCTGCTGGTTACTGATGTTTGACCTTGAAATTTGCCTTCACTTCTGCACTTAATTATCGCCATTTGTTAAATAAGAAATAAGCTATTTGTAGCATTCATTCTGCTTTTAACTTCATATGTTATTTTGATAGTTGATTGACTCAATCTAAAATACAATTTTGTGGAAATTAGGATACTGTATAGCAAAGAATCTGCCTTTTGCTTGCCCTAGGGTCCTGCAATGGACTTTCAAATTTTGTGTAAAAAAAAAAAAAAAAAAAACTAGGGCCCAGCGCCATGGCCTAGCGGCTAAAGTCCTCACCTTGAACTAGCCAGGATCCCATATGGGCACCGGTTCTAATTCCGGAAGCCCTGCTTCCCATCCAACTCCCTGCTTGTGGCCTGGGAAAGCGGTTAAGAACAGCCCAGTGCCTTGGGACCCTGCATGCAGCTGGGAGACCCAGAAGAGCTCCATGCTTTTGACTTTGGATCGGCACAGCTCCAGCTGTTGTGGTCACTTGGGGAATGAATCATCAGAGTGAAGATCTTCCTCTCTGTCTCTCTTCCTCTCTCTATATATCTGACTTTGCAATAAAAATAAATAAATCTTTTAAAAAAATAATTTATTTAGTTTTTACTCCTAGTGTGTCTTTGAATCAAACCTGAATTTAAGCAAAGCATATGACTTTGGAATGGGAGCTGGTCCTGCCAAAAAGATAAATTATGTTAAAGATAACAAGTCAGGAGAGTAGGAAAACTGGGATTGATCTCAGTGCTGCAGCCAGTGATTCCCTCATTTATATCTATGTAATTAACGCCCCCATAAAAATTATAGCCATGCCCGGTGCAGTAGCCTAGCAGCTAATGTCCTCGCCTTGAATACACCAGGATCCCATATGGTTGCTGATTCTAATCCTGACAGCCCTGCTTCCCATGCAGCTCCCTGCTTATGGTGTGGGAGAACTAGAAGAGTTCCTGGCTCCTGGCTTCGGATCAGTGGAGCTCCGGCCGTTTTGGTCACCTGGGGAAGAGAACCATCAGATGGAAAATCTTCCTCTCTGTCTCTTCTTCTCCTCTCTCTCTTTCTGTGTGTGTGTGTGTGTGTGTGCGTGTGTGTGTGTGTGTGTGTGTGTGTGTGTATCTGACCCTGCAACAAAAATGAATAAATCTTAAAAAAAAAAAAAAAACTATAGCCATGGAGGCTCAGGTGAGCATCCTGGTTGGGGAACACACTGATGTGCCAGGAAGGAGATATACACGAATTCCACGAACGAGGGCATAAATGCTCTATAACGGAGACACTTTCCAATATCACCCGTTCTGTCTTTCCCCTTATCTAGTATGAAGTTCTATTCTTTATACTAAAACTGTGATCCTAAGTACAGTTCACCTTCCATGGTCATGGGAAACTCCCCACTGCATTGGTAGTGAATTGGTCAGAACACGAAGGTGGTCTACAGACTTCTGAACATACAGCTGGCATCTGATGTCAATGCAATTCAGTTGAAGACTTCTTCGGTAATAAGGTTGGTGCTAAATCTAAGGGTTTCATGTTAGACTTGACTTGCAGCATTGCACACAATGTAAGTATTGAGCAATGATTATAACCGGCCTGTGTTCTTTGTCAAAGAAAGGGACCCCGAACACCTTCTACAAGAACTCTCTGATGTGCAGTGACTGGACTGCTTGGGTGGCAGCAGCGGGAGGGTCTTGTGTGGTTATCAGAGATTAGCTGCTGATAGCATGTTTAAGTCATGCTATGCTGGTGTGATAAATGACATGAAAAAACTGTTGCAAGATGTCAAAGAGGACAGGCTCATCTGCACTGGCACCTCCTGACAGGGCTTTAAAAAGAAACATTGCTCTGCTATATTAAGCAGCTGTTACAAACTTTGAAAAAAGAATTTGCAGTGTGGAAGGTAGGGGGAGCAGCTACATTATTAAGGTATTGACTAAAACCCTGCCTAATATATCATGCCTTTAACTACTACTCCTATTGGGCTGGTTTTTATTGTTCTTGAGCAATTCAAATGTTGGTCATCCAGAAAATTCATTCCTTTTGCTCTTTCCTATAGGTATAGGAAATAAAATTGAAATCATTGGTGCAAACTGAACCAAAACAGATTCAAGAATAGCTTTCAGTTCTAACTCAATTCAATCCATCCCCAATTCAGTTCAGTCATCGACTGATTACAACCAGCAGCTGAACAAAATCTATAATTCTTCAGGGAAACTCGCATCAACTTCTGCAGCTACCATCTCCTTCCGCTTTGCTATCTTCTCACCTCAGTGGTGCCCACAATCTGTGTCTCTAAGGGTCGTCTTGGGAGCACTTACTCTTAAGGAAACTACGTAGAATCCTCTTCCAGGGATTCTGAATTGGTAGATCCAATTTAGATCCCATAAATGTTCTTGGTTTAACCATTCCAGGTAATGCTGACGCAGCTGACCTATAGAAACACCCTGTGTGGTTTTTCTCCATAGGTCACCAGCAACACTGAACCAGCACATGCAATCCACAGCTGACTGCTAATGAAGCTAAAACGGAAATGCAAATCAGACTGCCAGAAAGTCAATGGCATGATACTGGTGAGCAGTGAGCAATCATCACAAACAATTTGTTGTAAAAAAGTTGATCAAAATTTCCTTGACTCAACTTGACATGCCAATCAAGACCAACTGATTTTTTTTTCTATTGTAAAAAGGTCAAGCAGCTGTGTGTTTTTCTCGCCCTCTCTCCTGGGCCATTTTAGGAAGTTCATCTGCTCTAAACAGCTGTTCACAAGTAGATCTGGTCCTTGTGCAGAAAAATGACTGTGGAGCCATGCTCCAGAGGTGGCACATTAAATATCTTCCGTGTTTTGCTTCCCTGTGATGGAAAAGAAAATAAGGATAGCGATTCCTCCTTTTACCAATTTAAAACCAGGATGAAAAAAAAGGAATGATAGCAATCAAATTTTTGTAAAGTGTGGTTAGTGTTTAGTTATTGCCATGACAAACACTTTTGAAGCACTTTTAGCATAAATCAAACGTTTCATCTTGTTTATGCATTCAGTATTTTTCAGCTTATAAAGGTTGCTAATGCCTGCACAACAAAGCAACCTTCCAACTAGCGGCCATATAATGCTATGCCAGGCAGACAATGTAGAAAGCAGTATGGGCTATGTTCACGTCTCTCCTGTCCTTGCTATGTAGCCATTGATAATATTTTGAGATACTCACTGTTATTTGAAAGGCAGAGTAACAATAAGAAGAGACAGAGAGAGATATCTTCCATACAATGGTTCACTTCCAAATAGCCATAATAACAGGAGCTGAGCTGGTCCAGGGCTCCCAGTGAGTACAGAGGGCCAAGCACTGGAGCCATCCTCTCTTGCTTTCCTATGCCCTAAGCAGGGAGCTGGATTGGAAATGAAAGAGCCGGACTCAAACTGGCACCCATATGAGATGCTGGCAATGCAGGTACAGTCAGGCTGCTATGGCTGCCCTTTGACAATTTAGTCCCTTGGGTCCTCAGTTTCCTCATCTGTAGGATGAAAATAATAGCATTCATCATAGTTTTATTATACAAATTAACAAGTTAGTGTTGCTAAGCTGTCTAGCACATGTTAAAATGTTTTTGGAAATAAAATTCAACCGGCACTTGAATGAACACAGTGTGTCAGGTCCTGAACAAGGGTATGGAAACTATATATACAAGGATTATAGTAAAGGTTTTACTGACATTTCTTTAATTCCTGACAATGGTATTTCAAGGTTGTTTTCACACATTGTCATTTTAGAAATTAAGAAGTTGAGACTTAGATAGAATACACTGTATTTCTCAAGTAGAATGTGCTGTGAATGAGAGTTCATCTGTCTTCAAAACTGTTCTCAGGCGCTCAGTCCTGGAGGCAAAAGTCAACACGGCACAAACATTTTATGAAGAATAAGGATGTGAGGGAAGGAGCTAGCCAGGGCTGGACATCGGCAACATCTTTTCAAGTGAGTTTATTTTTATGAAGGATAGATTTGAGCATGTTGATAAGCTGAGATGTCAAAAAGGAAAGAGATGAAAGCACCAGAGCCTTTGGAGCAAATGCTGACGCAGCATTGCACATCACACGAGAGGCAAGGAGATCTACGGTAAAAGAGATGTGGGCAAGTTTAAAAGGAAACCGGTGTGGCTTCCTCCTTTAGCTCTCCCCTTCCCCCAGAGACAAGAAGAAATGGAGAATTATGAAACAATGGCTTCATCCAGTTTTCCCTGATCCTTAATCCTTCCTACCCAGATCAACCCTGTAATCACCATCAAATAAATAAAATACATTAAAGGAAAAAAAGAAAATGGGAAGAGGGAACGTACTCACAAAGGCAGGTCCATGTACATGATGAGAATAATTAGAACGCGGGGAGACAGAGCCAAATATAGACCTTGGGAATCTTACGGGACTCGATGAAGTCACCTTTCCAGGACTGCAAGAGTATTTATTCTGGGCACCCATCATTCTACATATTTAACCTTATTCCCCAGGTATTCTCAGTATGGTACAGTTCTTTGTTGAAATACTGACATATTTATCATGTATTAATTTGTAACTTGAGGTAGGTAATTTAAGATAGTACTTCCTTAATTTTGGGATTTTTTTTTTTTTATTAAGGAAAAAAGTAAAAGTTCTTTGAAGACCTTAGGTCTTTGAAGAGATTAAATTCATTGAACAGATTATGTAGATTTGAGGAATGGGGGACATGTGTGGGAAAGATATCCCTTAATAACATCTGGATGGGACAAATATTTTCCTTTAGATTAAATGTACAGATCAATGTACAGATTTTTCTTTCCTGGCGGAGGGTGAGTTGGGAATATCAGTATGGAGCCTACCAGAGGCAATATGGGGAGGGAAAGAACCAGTGACTTTCTGTAGGAGCTGAGACAGAGTGATCGCTTTTGGCAGCAGGGAAGGTTCTCATGCCCCGTGCATTCCCATATTCTATCACAGTGGCCAATAATCACAACTGCCCTAAGACCCATAACACCCAGGAAGCACGTGACTCTTCCTAGTGGCTGGAATATGATCCAATAATGAGTGACAGTAAATGCCCTACCAGTGACAGAGTCGCAAAGGCAGATGTAGGTTGGTTTCATGTAAAGCAGATAAGATGGCTGCCGCTTCCATGGGTGCCCCAGCTCAAGGGTCTGGCCCTCCCACACATGCACCCAAGACTGACAGTAATGAATTGCAAAGGATATTTAAATCAGAATTACAATGAGATATCACCTCTCATCCGTTAGAGTACGCAAGAACAGAACACAAGAGAATATTGATGAGACTGGAGAGAAAGAGCAGTCCTTCTACACATGGAAATGAAAATCTATATAGTCATTACGAAAAATGATACGGAGGTTATTTAACCTAAACGATCACACGGTCATCCTCTTCTCGGGTGTATCCAAAGGGAGTGAAATCAATATGCCAAAAGCAAATCCCCGTGTTCACGGCAGCATTGACAATAGTCATGATTTTAAACAAATAGTAAACTGTCAGCAAATGAGTAGATAAAGAAATTGTGAGAAATATGTGAAAAACACTACAGGAGTCCTCTTGCAGATAGAATCAAGACTCCTGGCTCCTGGCTTCAGGTCGGCTCAGCTCCAGCCATTGTGGGTACTTGGGGGAGTGAACAAGCAGGCAGAAGATCTTTCACTCTGTATTTCCTTCTCTCTGTTTATCTGCCTTTCCAATAAAAATAAATAAATCTTTTAAAAAAGAAATATGTAAGATAAAAGTACAAAGTTTATATCTGGAGCAACAAATAAATAATGTAATGGATATGTCTATAAATCTTTTGAGTCACAGACAAGTGACCTCAAAACAGCTGGAGCTGAGCCAGTTTGAAGCCAGGAGCTAGGAGCCAAGAGCTTCTTCTGGGTCTCACACATGGATACAGGATCCCAAGGCTTTGGGCCATCCTCCACTGCTTTTCACAGGCAAGGAGCTGGATGGGAAGTGGAGCAGCCAGGACATGAACTGGTACCCATTTGGAATCCTGGATCATGCGAGGCCACTAGGCTATGGCGCTGGGCCCTTTCTTATATATTTCTTAAACTGCCTCCCCGGTGGTATTTTCTACTTTGCAGACTCTAAATCTGCAAAGTCCATCTTCTGAGCTCAACTACTGCTAGACTGAATCTTTAATCCTTAGAGCAGGAAGTAGAAGAGGAATTTCCCATTAAGAAATGTCCTTTTGTGTCTCATTCTAGTCTTTAATATACAATCATGTCCATTATAATAACTGCAGCCTGTTACAAAATTATCTCATTCATTAGTGAGCCCTTCCTACTGCTTACTATTTATGGTCTGTATGTACATGATAGGTTCACAGAAAAGTTATTTTTTCAGTGAGCAAACCATTTATGAAATATGAAGATTCCATTTGAATGCAGTGAGCTAGTGATTCCTGTATATGATGACTTATTTATCTGGGCGACTTGGTCTTGCCATGTGTGGGCTCCCTCAATCAGCAAGCATTAGGTACTTACCTTCTTCATACCATCAACATGGCCTCTAGGTGAATTTTAGCATCCCTAAAAGCAGAATTGCAAAGCTTCTAGGTCTATGGCCACAGAATGGCAGGCTGCGGAGTTCCTTGCACGTGTGTTTTCTGTACTTTTAACTTGATCACATCTGGCATTCCACATCAGTAAGCAATAGCAGGAAATCTGTTTGTGCTCCTCACAGTGCCCCAGCTATATTTCTCAGATGTCTTATGCTGAACTGACACCCCTTCCTTTCAGCAAAACTGAAAAGCTTTTGCAGAGAAACCCAGACAAAATGACTGATAACAGCCATGTCTCTCGGGTCACTCACTACGGGGCTCTGTATGAGCAATGTTGCAGAGCTTTCTAGCACATTTGTATTGCTGGTAACAGCCAGTAGACACAGGAAAAATCAGTAAACAGTGAGAGTAGCTGGTGAATATAAAAGGAGGAGGTGATCTGAGTTCAGGGAAAAGGTAGGTATACCACAGGTACTGCACCAAGGGATTGTGGAGTGTGAAGTGACTGAATCCAGAACACTGTTGGACAGGCGGTCACAAAGCCCGTGCTTTGGGTGCGATACCCATTTACTGTTTGCTGAGTGGATGCTTTTGGGTCAGTCACCCAGTCATTCTGATCCTCTATTTCCATAACTGTAACCAGAAGAAATGGCTGTCCCATAGACTTTGTAGCAATTCTTCTTAAGGAAATACAAATATTAATAAATTCAATAATAGGAAAGCATTTCTAGCAAGTTCCCGAGGAATACAGATATGCTGGTGTATATAATTTTGTGTAGAGAGTCCAAAGATGATTGAAAAGGAGAGTGAAGGAGAAATACAGCAAGAAATAGGGGGCTGCTTTATCAACTATAATGTATTTTAGAGTCTGGCATGATTAACAACCATAAAACAGGTGCTTTCTCTTTAATCTAGGGTCTCTTGGTCCCTCTTCCCACCCTGAAGATCTGAACTTGTTATTTATCTCACCGTCCCCTCACCTCAGTTAGTCCTCCTACAGTTTCCAGCCCCAGAGCTGACTTCTGCTGACAGAAGCAATGGGACTAGCCTTCTACAGAGGCAGCAGGCTAACGCAGTGATTTAGCAATGCAATGATTCCCCAAAGGCTCCTGGGGGCTCTGAGCATTGTGGAAAAACACACAGCTCCCTTACAATGAAACATAGCCTGAATCAACAACAACTCCTCTGATAGACTTGCTTGTTTGGGGAAATGGGATAGAGAGAATTTTGCTATTGCAAATCTGTTTGTTTTTCTCTCTCACGCCAGCAATCTGAACCTCATGCGACATCAGTAAGTGCATATTTTCTAAGGAAAAGTTATAGGTATCATCCTGAATTTCTGGTATGCAAGGACCTATAGAAGGTTGACTCCGAGCCCCTGGTTCAGAGTTCCAGGAACACTCACGATTTAAAGCCAGAAGAAGGTTCTGATGCTATCTGAAGACACTGGCCGAGGAAGAGAACACCTAACATTACGGAAAGGTGGACATTCTAGCCTCAGGATATTAACTTGCACCACTGGGATTTGGCTGTGATGGAAGCCAGTTGTCAGCACAAATGTGATAGAAGGATACAGATGCACTAGGGCATCACCAAACCTCATCTCCAACACCACTGCCTTCCCAGGTGTCAGTGGGCAAGCAGGATAGGCACAATCCCACCTCAGAGCACTTACCTACGCTGATACTTTGGCCTGGAATGTTGTGTCCCAGCATTTACTCTGCATCTTGCTGCTGAAATGTCGCCTCTTTAGAGACCTTCCATGACTTCTAGAGATTCATCTAGTTAAAACTCCAAATTAAACTCTAAATGTCTCTGGGCATCCGCTCTCCATGATTATTCTTTTCCCCATGGTGAACTCCAATATCTGCTATAAGACCTTTTACTTATGTGTGGTAAATGCCACTAAACCAAGACATTCTATTGGCTTTATCACTATTCTATGTTGATCAGTGCTCACATAATGAGTTTCAAGAAATATTGGCAAGGAAATAAATATTTTAATTAACTCATCAATAATGAGATTTTTTAATTATTTAGCCTTAATGTGGCTGCTCATCAAAACTATCTTTATGAGCTTTTCTAATAAAGTTGTTTACTTAGAGTTTTAGCATTCTGGGACCATTGCTTGGCTTAGTGGTAAAGACACTGGTATTTCCGTGTATGAATGCCTTGACTGGACTCCAAGGCCTGCTCCTGATATCCAGTTTTCTGCTAATAACCACCATGGAAGGCACCAAGTGATGGCTCAAGTAATTGCATTCCTACCACCCACGTTGGAGGCCCAGACTGAGTTCCCCACTCTGGACTTTAGCCCATCCAGCCCAGACTCCTGCAGGTGTACCAACAGATCAGAGAGCACTCTCCTCCCTCTCTCTCTCTCTCTCTCTCTCTCCCTCTCTCTCTCTCTTTTTCTCTCACATAAACAAATAAATAAACATAAAAGCAGAATTTACTTTTCTGTGCTAGAAGATAAACAAAATCGGTATATTTCAGTTCCATTTATGTTACATAGCTATGTAGCTATGTAAACTGAAATAGGCCTCTTCCTTAGCTTTGGTCTCTGCTGCAAAATATAGAAATTGCACCAGATTCTAAGCCTCTTCCAAACACCCACATTATTTAATAATACAAACAACACTAGCAATGATTTCATACCTAACATCAACATTGCGCATGGTGAACTGTATGTCAGACACCATCCTGTGGGCGTCAAGGCCGTAAAGATGGCTAATCAAAGACTGACTCCACAAAGTGGACTTCCTCCCAGTAGGTGGGAGACAAAAGACACAACATAATGAGATGTTAAATATGAATTCAAATTCTTGGGTTGAGCAGAAATAAAGCGTTCTAATATTCTTGGTAGACCCATGATTTACCTGTTTGTTCTGGGAATTTGAAAGGGCTACATACTTTCCAAAGATGATCAAACAGTGAAAGAATGAGTCTCTTACCCTTTTTTTCTTATTCCCAAAAGGTGACAATCATTCCCATTTTTCAAAGAAAATCCTCTAAACATTCAGCCTTCTGCTATTCATCATATCGTTCTCTCCCATTTAAAATATTAGTATCTTTGTTCTCCCAGAAAAGTTCTTCAATATTCATGATGTGAGAAGATTATGTGTCATAAAGAGATGTCTTCCTTCATCCTGTCTAAAGAGATGTACGATAACTTCAGCTTAGTCCCTAAAAAATTGCCATCAGTGTTTCCAGATGAATTCCTAAAGCAAGTTCATAACTTTCAAATGTATGTTTTTTATTCTTGTTTCTAATCCTCACTCACCACTACATAGCAAATCACCTAGAATCAGTGAATTGATTTTTCCTATGTATGTATTGTGTCAGAAAATTGTTAATCTGACATAACAAAGCATCACCTACGGTAGGTAGAGTTCATTTTTCAATTTATCCAGAGCTTGACCTTTCACTTCAGCTTTGTGCAATGACTGATCAAATCCCTTTGGATCATGCAGTAAGTAAGAAGAAGTCATACAGAGAGATGCAAGAGCCTGGTTATAATGTGGTTTAAAGCTCTTGATGTATGTTCTTCTTTTCAAGCTCCTCTAGTGTAGGTTAAAATCCTGGAAGACACTCCCCATGTCCTTTCAGCCTGATATTTCATTGTTCCTAAGCATTTTATTGTGAAACAAATGGGTTTGCATTTCTACTCACTAAGGGAGAACTAAAAGATAACTTGATAAATCATTTTATTCGAACATAAAAAAAGTTAACTTGAAAACTCAATGACCATCAGTTCTCATCTTCAAAGCTCTTTACGAATGGGAATCACAGTCTCCATTTCTGATCCCTTCGTGTTCTGCTCCATTACCCTGAACACACATAGGACCCAAACTTTCCTTTCTCAATGGGAATGGAAGCCAGGCATCCCTCATCAAATCTGTCCAGACACTCAACAACAGTATGGAGCAAATTTGCAGAGCGTGCACACCTTTCCAGGGTAAGTAACTTCAATCCCCTTAACCAGTAATTCAAGTATTCATTTCTCAGAAAATGATACTCGTAAGTAAAATTGAACTGTCATTAACGATTCTTAAAATTCAAGCTTCACTGTATTCATGTGCTAAGTAAAGTTAGATTGTTACTTGGCAATAAAACACAAATTAAGTCATGTGTTCTCAAAATAAAAGATGTGTTTCATTTAAGAAAAGTATCATAGGACTTTTCCCAACCCCATCTTGATAGTTTACTATGGAGACTCCCTTCTTATACTTTAAAAAAATGCACTTTTAAAGGCATTTCAGGTCACAAGATAATCACATATATACATATTTCCTTGAAGTGTTAATTTCACTTAATAACAGCTACTTTGGCCATAGCATTATCTTAAAAGTAATTCCTGGAAAACTACTGTGCCAACTGCAAAAGAGACCAAAACAATTTTTGGTACCCCCATACAAAATGAAGGTTTTTTTTTTTCTTATGTATTTACTCTATCAATGTACAGTGGCATGGAATGTGGGCCAAGAGACCACAATTTAAGTCCCAGTATTGTTCTTCAGCAAGACCAAGTTTTTTGGTTGTTTTGTTGCAATTTTCAAATTTGTTTAGGAAAAATGGAAATCCTGTTCACTGTAAGTTAGGCTTCTTGTGTTGCATAAACTTAAGGTAATACAAAATGTTGTTTTTATACACATGGAAAAATACTTTCCACAGTTATCCACTTGATACTCCCACTATCTAAAATAACTACTCTTAGCAAATCTCCAGTGTGGTGCAACAATATTATTAGCTATAGTCCTTATGCTATAGTTAGAGCTTTAGACTTATTCATGTGTTAGAACTACAATATTTTACCCATCATTGCTCTTCAAAATAATTTAAAATTATGCTTTCAGATTCTTACTTAGGACTATGGTTGTATCAGACTTCAGATTTAGTAATCTAAATTTAATGACACTCTTAAACTAAAAACGATCTCATTATCTAGGCTTTTAAAATACAGTGGTTTTATTCTGTTAGATTTTCCTTGGCCCACCTTCTCTCATAAATGACGAAAGACCTGAATCCACTGTGCCAAGGTCATATTGAGTCAGTGCTTGAGTGCTGAACAGCAGTAGGATGGACTGCAGGTCACCAGACTCTCAGTCGGTGCTGTTGTCTTTCTTCCTGTCCTCTCAGATGTATTCATTCAAAACTAACTGACCAAGCAAAAACAGTTGGCAATAGTCAGCTCTCTGTTAAGAACTTGCTTTTATATAGATCATATAGCTTACAAAGTACTTTCCATATGCTTTGCCTCTTTGCAACTTTCCCCAAACCCCCAAAAAGGATATTTACTTCCAGTTACAAGAAACTAAGGCTTGGAAACATATTGATATATAAAAGGTCACAGGGTGGAATTTGAACCCAAATTTTCTTACTATAAAGCTAGTCCTCTGTACATAAATCTACAGCAGTTTTTGTTCCACAGATACAATCTAAGGAAGGATTTACTATAATCTTCTTTGCATCCCACTAAGCTAAAATGCTGAAGGGCCTTCCTCAGTAACTTGGAGAAGAGTTTGTGAAAATGGAGACTGATTCTCAAAGAACCTTAATAGCAACCCAGTGAGTAGCCCATGCAAATGCAATCAATGAATTAGGGAAAAAATGAAGTGTGGACAGGACAATGACTGAAATATGTGCTTGTTCAGCAAAGCAACTTACACATGAAATACAAGAAAAGCTTTATGATCCACTGACTCCAGCTTCTGCTTTTGAGCTGAAGAATCTGAAACATCTCTACCATTAATTTGCATAAAACAGAAATTTGAGAATATCTTAAAGAGTCATGTTTATGTGAGACACAACTCAGATGCGATGCCTTTTTGATTTGATGCAGAAGTCTCTTTTTAGGCACTGACAAAACGTCTGGAGAAGTACAATCTGTACCCTAGAGGCAGTGAGTGACCCAGGACAAGATTGCACTTAGGGTATAAGAGGTGGTCAGAGTTGGTTTCCTGCAAGTAATTGGCACATCTGGACTCAGACACCAGGCAGGACCAGCAGACTGGTGACAAGCGCCTGGATAACAAAGAAGAATCACATCATTTCCCTATTGTTCCAACATGAGAACAACTGGGAAGAGACTGCTCTGTTTCTTGCATTTAGAAACAGTTGAGGGCCCGGCGCCGTGGCGCAAGTGGTTAAAGGTCCTCGCCTTGCACGCCCGGGATCCCCTATGGGCTCCGGTTCTAATCCCGGCAGCCCCGCTTCCCTTCCAGCTCCCTGCCTGTGGCCTGGGAAAGCAGTCGAGGACAGCCCAAAGCTTTGGGAACCTGCACCCGTGTGGGAGACCCGGAAGAGGCTCCTGGCTTCGGATCGGCATAGCATCGGCCCGTTGCGCTCACTTGGGGAGTGAATCATCGGACAGAAGATCTTCCTCTCTGTCTCTCCTCTCTGTATATCCGCCTTTCCAATGAAAAAATAATAAAAATAAATCTTTAAAAAAAAAAAAAGAAAAGAAACAGTTGAGAAACTGTTTCTGCCAAGGTATAAGAGGTAGAATTTTTACTCCTGACTTCCCAGGGGTTGAGGCTCCACGGGCAAGAGGAAGTTTAGTCACAGTGAATATTGTTCATAATGTACAATATGATTCATATTTATACTGAGTTGGGGTGAAGGAGAGTGATGTTTCAAAAGAGAAAAAAAGCAAAGTTGAGGCATGTATGACATATGTGCTTCTCTCCTAAGTCTTCAGCTACTTTATGCCTGGCTAAAGTGAAAAACTAATTTCTATAGAAACAAATCTTGACATGGAGGGCTTTGTATTTTTTAATTCTATTGTACACGCTTACGTTCTCATTACAAAGCTGGTCTCTGGGATTATAAGGAAGACATCTGTTTGCCTTCCTGAAGCTCACAACCCAGACAAGAAGTGACGATCATGGGAATGGCAGTGTAAGCTAGAGAGAAACCAACACTGCAGGAGAGCTTCCTGCAGAGGGAAAAACTGCTCAATCAGGAAACTACAAGTTAGGTATTTGTGGCTATAAAAAGATAACGTACTTTAGACAAAGAGTGCACGGTATCTTTCTAGTTGTGTTTCGCTTTTAATGAGTAATGCAATTATCACTGGTATTACATTGCTGATAAGGTACTGACAGTCAAACAATACGCTTTTTACAGTTCTGAGCTTCCCTACAATATATCATTTCCTAAACATTAATTAAATCATGAAACCATAAATTTAAGGGAATACATTATATTCTTAAGTGTTCGCTAAAGATAACATTCTCCTCCTCTCAAAATGTTTAAATTCTATGTTTGTACATCTGTTATGGATGCTCCAGACAACATAAACATGGAAACATCTCAGAAACACATTTCAAAATGCTGTATGAAAGCCTCTTTGGGGAAATTGTCCTGTAAATTTGCTGAGTGAATTTTAATTCACTCAATATCAACCCCCCAAATAAAATGACCCCTCTTCTTTATGGTCCTGCTTTCAAGAGAGGCAATGAGGGCGCTGGAGTGGTGGCTTGCAAGCTAATCCACCACTGCAATGCCAGCATACCAAATGGGCACCAGTTCTAGGCCTAGCTGCACCACTTCCAATACAGCAGAGGATGGCCCCAATTCTCCGGAGCCATATCAGAGACCCGAAAGAAGCTAATGGCTTCCAGTTGTGTCCATTGCAGCTACTTGGGGGGTGAACAAAAGTTAATGGAAGAATTCTCCATCTCTTTCTCTATCCAACTCTGGCTTTCAAGTAAAAGTAAATAAATCTTTAAATAAAGAAACAATGAGAATTCTAAGCCATTCTCTTTGAATTACATGAATTACATGAAATAATTTGAAACTGCAGAACCACCTGGAAAGTGCACAATCCAGGAGTGAGAGACCTGGGAGGGAAATAGTGGGTTCCCCCCTCTTGGGTTACCACTCCCACGGGAGGGCACAAAAACTAAGACAGGGGTTGGGGTGGCTAGACAGAGAGACACTCAACAACACCCGTGAGGGCTTGATTGTTGAGCTGGTTAGATGGAACTAAGCTCCAATGCCAACTGCCATGTATGAGAGCCAAGGGGGATGTGGGACAGACTGGACTGGTCTGCTACACATACTGGCAAACCAGGGTACGGGGCGGGCCTGGTGGGGGTTATTGTGGGTCGCTCTCACCAGGTTGCAGCCCCCACTGGTTTATGTGAGGGCCGAGCATGCACTGTGCAGAACCACTCTGGATTGCAACACCCATTGGTTCCAGTGGAAGTCGGGGCTGAAAACAGAACCAACCCAGCAATTGCAACCACCAGCTGATCAGGGCAATGGACTGTGCTGGGCCCTGTACTTGCTGGTGCATACAAGAATCTGGCCTGGGAACACCTCAGACGAAGTTTCTTTGGGGATCTCCCCAATCGAAATGCTGGACTCAGAACCCTAACCATGAAAGGACAGAAGATGGAACAAGTTAATCAACCATCTCAGCTTTAGGTTGGCAACAAAATACCAGGCAAATAGAGACACAATGATGGACAACATCAATCAGTGGATTTTTCAACTACCTCATTGTGTTTGGAGAGGCTAGACTGGCAGCAATTCATAACTGGCGAACCATCGAAACCACTTGAGTGAGTATCTCAGAGCATGCCCCACATGCGGGTCTTGGGGTGGATGGGAAACCGGGTGAGGCTTCTCCCTCAATATCCCCCTTTATCTCAGATACATGAAGGAAATAATATAGAAATAATAATCTTACCCACTTTCCTGTACCCCTTGAACCCTTTTACCCAAATTAACTATGTAAAGATTGTCAAAATAAAATAAAATAAGAATTCTAAGCCACTCTCTTTGAATTACATGAAATAATTTGAAACCAGATTACTTAACTGTGCCTCAAGAAGTATGTGGAAAATGCATTTGTTTCTGTAATTCATTTTCCCATGCACTTGGTAAGGTTCATGTAATGTATTTTTGTATGTCCAAAGCACAATTCATCCATAAATACTACTCTTTCTGAGGAAATCCTCAGACGTTTAGAAAAGTGATCCTCCCAGACCCATAAGACTCAGAGTCACTCCTTAAAGCTTTAATTATACTCATAGGTAACCACGGTTTAGGTGGAACTCAGTAAGACTTTGGTGGAAAGAGCATTTGCACAGGAATCTAGAAACATGAGCTTCAGCCTTGATTAGAGCAAGATTGAGCCACTTTCCCTTTCAGCTGCAGTTTTTCCAGATAAAACATGCAAGGCAATAGTTTGAAAGTTTCCTTCTGATTACAGAGACTCTTCAGCAGTTTTGGGAAGTTAGTAACTTTGCCTGTTACTAATTGGTAAGAGGATTTTTCTTGGAATTTATTGCTTGAATACTGAGATCTGAAACCCATTTCCAATTGTGAATTCTGAAGGAAAGCTTAACCAATCCCCTCCCTGAGCCTCTAGCACTTGTCAGGATTTACATCATGACATTTGTAAAATTGTGTCTTGGGCACTTGTGTCTATCTTCCAGGCTAGCATGAAAGGCACCTGAAGTCTAGAAACTTCTCTTACTTTGTTATTCCAATTTTCTAATTCTCAGCTGTCTGAATAGCTCAGGATATTTCCAATAGTCATCTAATAAGCAGAACAAATGAGTTAGCATATCAGAACAAATTCAAAAATTGTCTGTGGACAATCATTCTCTGAAGTGAAAAGTTCTTCTAAGTTAGTTACTAACGATGCTGGTATCTGACATCACAATGTGTGTTGAACTGAGGCAGTGGACAAAGGGACTTCTCCAAACTCCACAAGATGCTGAAATCATCATTCCAGTTATTTACTGTCTTTGAAAGATGGAGCACACGCTTTCTTTTTCTTTCATTCCGACATGAAGCATCATTAGAATTACAGTTAAGGTGTGCATGCTGCATAAATTTTGAAAGGCAAAGTAAACATCAAACAAACAGCAGCAACATTTCTGACTGGCAATGAAAATTGTGATGATATGAAAAATATAGCCACCCTGACTGAATTCTAATTCAGTAATGGTGACAACCAATGAACATCTTAATTTAGATTGCACAGTCTTCCAAACCTTAGTTTGTTTAATTTCTAGAAGTGAGGTAAAAAGGGAAGGGGTAAAAGATGCAAGAGTGATGGGAAGTTTGTGTTTTAAGATGGTGTTTGTCATAGTCTCAAATCCTCCCTTAATTGCTGAGCATCTAGACTTCAGTGCCCACAACCCCAGCAGTTCAGTCTTTGTAGAGGTTGCGACAGTAGAGAGTATTTCATTGAAAGGTAAAAATGAAGTTAACGTTTATACTGAGTACTGACATCCACAGTCCTGACAGCCAGAACTTTGCTACCCAGGCATGACCAGCAGGGATTCATATAACAAACCTTGTAAAGAGCATAGGTAAGAATGAAACAAACTTACAGCAGAAGCTTCATAGCAAAAACTCACCTAGAAGACCCTATGATGAAGACCATTGTCAACAACAAACCCCGTTCATGCGCACCCAGATTCTGGGCACCTTTGTAGCATCCCCTGCAATCATCCTTCATTATGAACAAGCAACAAAATATAAAAATAATTGCAGCAGGCGGATGCTGTGATATAGCATGTATGCCATGGCCTGCAGAGCAAACATCCCATATGGGTGCCCATTTGAGTCCCAGTCCCCTCACTTCTGGTCCCGGAAACAGTGAAGGTTAGCCCAAATAACCATGCCCCTGCACATATGTGGGAGACCTGAAAGAAGTCCTTGGCTCCTGGCTTCACCCTGAGCCAGCCCGTATTCATGTGGCCAAGGGGGAGTGAACCAGTCCACGGAAGATCAATATTCCTGGGGTTTTTTTTTCTTCTCTCCATCCATAACTCTACCTTTCATGTACATTAATAAGTATTTTTCAAAAACCTGGAGAAAGTTTTTAATGTGAAAGGCAGAAATAAAAGCTAATAAAACAATATCTTACTGAAAATGGGATGTGGAAAGGGGCAAAATGTCTTGAAAATAATGTTATTATTTCAAGAAGGTGTCAGAAAACATTGCTTTTATGAAATAAGGCAGCGTAACATAAGATAAAATAATCAAAGAAAGATAAGTATGGCTCTTAAGAGTTAAAATATTTAACCAAAAATTACATACAAAAGTAACAGAAAGAGTGGAAGATAGATGTCAATATCTGGGAAACAGAGAAAAAGCAGAGATTGAGAACAGGAAATATGAAAAATTTTACTTCCCAAAATTATGGTATCTAAGTAACAAGGTTTACAGAAAGCTGGAACAAAACACAGTAAAAAGAAAAAGTATTAAAAAAATACTGAATTATCTAGAAATTAAAGTGTTGCAAAATTAAAGAATATGAGTCTCCACAGTAATTCCCTGAAAAGATGAGTGGACATGAAACAAAATGGTTAAGTCATTTCAATTCTCAGAATTTTTAGATGAAGAAGTCTAGATTCTACAGATTTTCAAAGAGGGCAAAGTAGGGGGTTTTACAAAAAAAAAATCTGAATAGCAGGCCAAAACCACAAAATGAGGAGAAAGAAAACACTGGAGTGGTGCTGTGTAAATTCATAAGGAAAATTATCTTAAACCTCAACTTCAAACAATTTCTTTCAAGTACAGGAAAGAATGAAGATGTTTCCAGATGTGTAGAAGCCCAGGAAATGTAACTTCTGTGTCCTTTCTCAGAGGAAACTCCTTGAGAATGGATAACAATAAAATATGGGAGTGAACTAAAAATGGTACAGATACAGAAAAACAAGAGATTCCAAACAAACAGATCATAGAGATTTTTCCAGGCTTACAGAAAGGAAGATCCCGACATTAACCCAAAGCACGGGGTGCACAAAGGAAAAGCACAGAGTCACAAGGTTGTAGGAGGCGAACTTCAACAAGACAAACTTGCCACGAAATCCGTGTGTCTCAAGGTCTTGACATGAGATACGGACAATGTCAGAGACATAGGACCAAATAGTAAAACTATGTGAAGCTGAGAAAGCTACTTAATTTGTCTTATGGGAGATGTTTATATAATCATAATATTATGTCCACCAATACTGATACTGTCAAATCACAGTATGACAATATTGGGGAGAGAGTGGATCAAGACGATTCATCATGTGCTGAGAATGTGACAATGAAAATGAGCTCAAAGCTTAATATCGTTGGTGGTACATCCAAAACAGAACAGAGACACTAAGAGACAGGAGTCTATTAGAACATGGAGGTAGGGACCCAGCAAGGTGTGGTAGCCTAGCTGCTAATGTCTCTGCCTTGCACGTGCCTGGATCCATATGTCTTCCCATCCAGCTCCCTGCTTGTGGCCTGGGAAAGCAGTCAAGGATGAGCCAGAGCCTTGGCACCCTGAACCCATGTGGAAGGGCTGGAAGAGGCTCCTGGCTCCTGGCCTTGGATTTGCGCAGCTCCAGCCATTGCAGGTGCTTGAGGAATAAACTAACGGATGAAAGATCTTCCTCTCTGTCTGTCCTCCTCTCTCTATATTGGACAATAAAAATATCTTTCCAATAACAATATGATAAATCTTTTTTTTAAAAGGACTATGGAGGTAAGTATCAAAATAATTGAAAGTGATTATCTTCAAAGAAAACAGGAAGGGAGAAGCCACTGTGTTTACTAATATGGTTTCTATAGATGTGACAAACATAATGAGTACACAAAAGGGAAAGGAAGAAATCACCACTGATGTTAAGAAAGGAAGATAAATTTTATACTGCTTTTGTTCTGGAAGTGTTTCTTAAGGAATGAGCACCACTGGAGGCTGCAGCGTGTTCCTGCCTCCCTCACACCATTTTTACTAAGACATGATTCAGTGGCCACTAGAGATCAAAAGACGCTGCTCAAAGTGAAGACCACACTGCCTCTGCCATCTGTCTAATTTGCTTATGGTCCTTATGGCTATTAAATAAAAATCAGCTGTTAGCCTTCCTTTCAAAATCTTGCTCATAACTCTTTCACCTGCCAGACTGGCAACTTCTCTATGACTGGTGCTAGTCTAGGTCTGAATCCTTGATTATAACGATCTGGTTTGGAAGGATGTGTCTTACTGTAAATGGTCTGAAAACTTGGGTTCAAAACCAGTATCTCTGTACTTTTCAGATCTATGTTAGATTTCATCTAGCGGGTCAGGGTATAAATATCACGCTTGGAGTTCCTTCAAACAATTACACACACCCAAAATAATCAGATGCAATGAAATCCCACAGCTACAATTTTGTACCTTTAGTTATAATGAGGCACTTTTGAAGTATGGTTCTTAATAATAGGTCCATGTGATTGAGTGCTTACTTTGTAAGTCCTCACCAGGCAATGTGGTGAACATTTTAGTACATTGTTACATTGAACCCTCCCCCTAATTCTGTGAGAAGGTGTCATTATTTTCTCTGGTATATAGGTAAGATCGTCAAGCATTAAGGAGATTAGGAACTTCAGGGGGAAACTGACTTCTTCACAACGTCTTTAACTCAGAAGCCGGCAGACAAAACTCAAGTCCAGCATAGGGCTCACATATTTCTCTTTTTAGTTTCATCATTGTTTTTATAAGATTTATTTATTTTTATTGCAAAGTCAACTATACAGAGAGGAGGAGAGACAGAGAAGTAGATCTTTCAGTTGATCCACTCCCAAGCTGCCACAACAGTTCAGCCGATCCGAAACCAGGAGCCTCAAGCTTCTTCCAGGTCTCCCACATAGGTGCAGGATCCCAAGATTTGTGGCCGTCCTCAACTGCTTTCCCAGGCCACAAGCAGGGAGCTGGATGGGAAGTGGGACCACCAGGACTAGCATCGTTGCCCAGTACATGCAAGGTGAGGACTCTAGCCACTGGGCTATTGGGCCAGGACCTTTAGCTCCATCTTCTATGGAAAAGATAGTTGAGATATCATGGGAAGGGCATCACTGAGGTTGTTTACAGATTCCTCACAGGAGTTTTCAAATATTTATGGATAGAAAATTTGAGGAGCTTTGTTTAACATAATTACATAAATGCGTACATATTTACTATTGTACATTACTGATGGAAATGTAAATTAGTACACCCACTGTGGAAAACAGCATCAGGATTTCTTTCAAAACTAGAAATGGAATTGCGATATGATCCAGCAGCTCCACTAGAGAGTATATGCCCAAAACATGTGAACTCGTTGAATCAAATTGCTGCATCATGATTGTATTCACATTATTTGGCAATCTGGAATATGGAAACTGATCAAAGTTTATGTAATCAGAGGAACGGGCAGGGAAAATATGGTTTGTATGCACACAATGGAATATTGTTCCTCTATAGAAACAATGAACTCTTTACCTTTGCACCATATTGAAAGGAATGGAGGAAGAGAGGTTGAGTGCCATAAGTCAGATACAGAAAGACAAACACTACATGTTCCCCCTTATATGTAGGAGACAATTAAAAAATAAGTTGATCTGTGTTAACAAATGTTAATCATTAGAAGTTGGGAGGGATTGGAAGGATAAAAGGTTTGGAATTTTAAAAAATATAGTAAGTTTCATAGCGTTTCTTCATTGCGACAAAGATAGTAATATGAAATACTAATAAAGAAAACGAGGTGAATATATGAAAATTCTGGGCCCAGAACGATGACTCAATGGCTAAATCCTCACGTTGCACATGCTGGAATTCCATATGAGTGTTGGTTCATGTCCCAGCTGCTCTACTCCCCATCCAGCTCTTTGTTTGTGGACTGGGAAAGCAGTAGAGGATGGCCCAAAGGCTTGGGACCCTGCACCTGCATGGGAAACATGGAAGAGACTCCAGGCTTTTGGCTTCAACTCAGCTCAATTCTGGTCATTGCAATCACTTGAAGAGTGAAACAACAAATGAAAGATCTTTCTCACTGTTTCTTCTTCTTTCTGTAAATCTGCCTTTTCAAGAAAAATAAATAAATCCTTTAAAAAAAGAAAAAGAATATATGGGAATTTTGTGCAATTTTTGCAACTATTTGCTAATATTGTGAAATAACATATATATAAATGTACTTACATAGTTTCATTCCCCCTGTTACAGTTTGAATCTGGATAAAAATTTTGAGATGTTCAGGCAAGAATTTTTAAATCTGATGCATTCCTAAAGATTTAAGGGCCTTTCCGCTAAAATATCAATCTGTGTGTTTTAGTATTAGAATAGAGTTGAGAGCCAAAAGTGAACAGAAATAAAATCCGCTGTTCCATTAAGCAAAGGAAATGTGTCAGCGGCAGAGGTTGGCAAAGGCCATTGAGTGAAACATGGGATCACAGTATTTCCTCTAGCCCCAGCACTGTACTCTTAGGCAGGCTTTGCACATTAGATGTGTTCTTGAAAAGCTGGTAGATAACTGAAGCTTTGTAGGTAGAATTGTGTCCTAAAAACTCAACATATTTCATTTCCAACATATTTTCAGTATATTCAACATACAAGAAATCATCACCTGCATTATTGTTTCCACGATTTGTTTCTAATTTTTCTTTGATATCTTGTGATTGGTTTGTCTTCCCCTATACTCTGTCAATCTTACGTGACACATGAAGGTGGGGACTCATCACTACTAGAATCAGCATCTAAAGCAACATCCAGCTTAAGAAATGCTTGCTTTTCCTAGCCACTGCCTATACCTCAACACCTGTCTACCACTGTTTATCCAAGTGCATTAGACTGGAATGCTTCCCCAATATTTTACTCTATCGTTTTTGCAAGATTGAACTCAAATGCCAGCTCCTTTTCAGATCTAGGCTTTAGCTCTATCTCCACAGATTATATTTTGGTATCTGCTATTATAGATGACAGCGATTCTGTCTTTTTCATTCATTCTTGCTCTATAACATTAAGCTTGAGCAACAAACAAGGTAGTTCTCAAAATGTTGTTGGAGAACCAGAAACACCAGCATTCTCTGTAAACTTATTTAAAAATCAGAAACTCTGGACACAGAACACAGAGTTTTAATAGCTGCATAACTTATTCTGATGCACACTTTCAAGATGCCTGACAGAAACAGCCAGGCAGAAAGTAGTTTTCACTCTTTTGACCTGGAAGAAACAATGGAATGTTTCCTAAACCTAACCAATAATGTCACGACTGTTGGCCACAGTTGTCAAATTCTATCTCTGGGAAAAGTGGACTTCGTTTTAGGCCAGAAAATGAGAGAAAATTAGTAACATTTTGGTCAAAAAGATTAGAGGTTTAACTCATTGATGGCATTGCTCTTTAATTTTCATAGCACAGTTTAGACCAGTAGGAATCAACTATGTTTTTCACTGTATAATTCAGCAGTATGGCATTCTTGACAGTCCATCCATAGAAAAACAGATGGTATTCAATGAGGTACAATGAAGGAGAAATGCTGTAAGAGCAGCAAGAGTCAGCAGTCTAGAGAATCAAGAGATGTAGCTCATGTTAGAGCAATAATCGTCACTGTCAAAGTAGAGAAAAGAAGCAACACAAAAGGAAGGAAGAAATATGATAATAAGATCAAGCAGTGGCCTCCAGTGACAGGCAGGGTTCTTGTCACACATCAGTCATGTTCACATGAGGTGGAGTAAAGAATGAGAAAATCTGCATGTAGTTCCATGCAGAGGGCTAACAGGGGAGTAAGGAATTTAAGACAAGAATACAGCTCCATGAAGAACAAAAGATAGTAGTAAGTACAAGAATTGGGTATAAAACAACAGAAATAACAATAAAATCACCTTTCATGTGTGGTTCCTCATGCATATTTTCTGTATTGAGCCACTAACATTGAAAGATAAGCATAAAATAGGAAGTATATTTTTCCTTAGATTAGTGAGATTAAACAGTTGGTAGTTACGTATCTGATTTCAAAGCTTGTGATCTTTCCATTATATCCCTGGGTTTCCCAGACAAACAGGATTGTCATTCAACATGAGGGTTAGAAAATGAAGAGCTATATCCCCATACTAAATTAAGCCCTGGGATTGGAAGACAATTTAATACATCTATGATTCTTTTTGAACCCATCTGATAGCAAGCAGGTACTCTCCAAGTCTAGCTCTTACAGAACCCACCATTTGCTAAAATTAGGCTGCAGATAAGGTATCGTGAAGGTTAATAAAACTTTGTGTGCAGAACAGCTAAATTAGTTTTTCAGTAACAAGGGAGAGTTATTAGCTTACTGGATAAGAACATGCTTTGGCTTAGATATTCACTAGTGATTAAGCTCACAGACTCAACAGCCAATCTTCCCCTTACTAGCAATGTGACTTGGGCAAGTTACTTAAAAAACTCTGGTCCTAGGCTGTCAAGTCTGTAAAACAGGGATAACAATAATGCCTTCTTATTTGGTTTGCCATGAAGAACATAGGCGATAAAGTGCCAGGTGCCCAATTAGCTCAATAATAAAAAAAAAACTACAAAAGCTTTGTTTCCAAAGACCCAGATACCTTCTCAAACATTCTTTCAAGAGCTGGAATTGTGGATAAGCAACTGTTTGGGATGCCCACATCTCTTAGTTCAAATCCCAACTCCTCCACTTTTGGTCCAACTCTCTCTCAAGTACTTAAGCCCCTGCCACTTATGTGAGTCACCTGGTGGAGTTCTAGCTCCTGACTTCTACCTGGCCCAACTCAGGCTGGTGCAGGCATTTGTGGAGTAAGCAGATGAAAACTCTCTCTTTTTCTCTTTCTCTCTTTCTTTCTCTGCCCTGCTTTCTCTGCCAATCTGTTTTTCAAAAATACATCAATCTTTCAAGACTAGTCTTTTGATATTTGACATGAATAAATCACAAAATCATGAACAATGGGATGCTTTTAAAGTAGACCTGTTGAACTGTTTAAAACTATATCCAACACCTCGTGTACCTATGATTGATTTACTAGAAAAAAATATATAATTTTGAGAAAGATTTGAAAAACTCATAATTCCATTATCATTTTCCAAATAGTGATTTTTGCATTTCACCCTGTTTTTGTCCACACATATGCTTATTTCACGTTATTACAATCAGTCTTATATCCACCTATACTTCATATTCTTCTATAATGATTACTGTGTTATAAGTACACCTGATTGGAACTCATGTTCATACACATATTAACTCATGTTACATATCCTTCATCTTATTCTTAATGCAACAAATTTAGTTTGTTAACCTTGAAATTAGAGTTTGGACAACTTTCTTCTGGAAAAAAAAAAAACTTCTATCTAAAAGGGCCAGTTCCTAATCAAACATTGGGAAATAGTATTATTCATTTTTAAATTATGTGGATACAAAAATGATGGAATACAATTACGTTGAATAACATTACTAATAAAACACTAAGTGAAATTCAAAATTTTCTATACTATCAGTAAATATTCAGCATTTGTACTGCATGGCATTGTTCTATTTAGCTTTTTCTTCATTTTTTTTAGCAAGGATGTACTGATTAGGACTGGGTGGAAGAACAAAACCATATTCACCAAATCAACTTCACATACGACTGATGTATAAATAAACTAATCTTAATTGTAAAGAGGACACATATGCGGATGAAAAAAAGATGCTATAAAAATATAATGCACAATCTGCTGAGCAAAAAAAAAAAAAGCCACTCTGTTAAGCAAATAGATATGACAGAACAGGCAGCCAACCATAAATCCTTGAACAGAACATATCCACTGTAGTCCTGGCAGAAATACCCCACAGTTGAAACAATCCCAGGAATGAGAAGAATCTTGCCTCTCTGATCCACCCTTTTTTGACAGGTGAAGCACAAAGCCAGAGAAACAATGACTAGCTCAAACGCACATGGTTGAGTTGAGAATCTGGATTCAAATCCAGATCTCCAGATCTTCAGATTCAGAAACCAGTGTCCTTTCCCCCAAGGCCACTGAAGCTACCCATTAATTCAAACACCTACTCACGACCTATGTGTACCCACAATCATGCCATCCACAGTGTTTAGTGAGGTAGCAACTAGCTCTAGTTTAATTGGTTTCTTACTCAGAATCAAATTAATTGCTCAGTCCCGTTATACATCCAACTACTCTAATCACACAATGCACAGTCTTGAAAAGCCCCTCAATCCCAGCTTAAAAGTTGAGGTGGCAATTATGGCCCCTCTGCTTTATTTCCTATAGAAGGCAAATCTAACAAGCTAGCAGAAAGAATATAAAAAACTGAAAAGGCAGTTTCTTTGAAATAAGAAATTAAACAGCAACAGGAGTTTCTATAAAAAGGTCTGGGACACTGAGCACAAAGGAGAAGAAAAAGATTTTTCCCAATGTTCCTTCATGTTAGAGGTATAAGAATCAGAATCCTGGTTTTCTATCAATTAATCTAATAGTAGGTCTTTTCTCATTGGAACATGCATTGTGCTCATTCTTTGCCTCAGTGGATGTAATTTCATAAACCCTCCATTATGCGTGCTGTAGTCGAAAAGCTCAACCTAAAAACATCTAACAAATTAATAAATGCTTAAAACCTACAATTTATAGGATCATTCACCCAATCAACTGATTTCTAAAGATATACTGGGGTTCAATGCTGTGATATAACAGGTAAAGCCACTACTTGCATTATCAGTATCCTATATGGATGCCAGGTTAAGTCCTGGCTGTTCCACTTCCAAGCCAGCTCTATACAGATGTACCTAGGAAAGCAATAAAGGATGGTCCAAGTACTTGGGGCCCTGCACCCACATGAAGACCCAGGAGAAGCTCCAGGATCTTGGCTTATGCTTGGCCCAGCTCCTGCTATTGTGACCATTTGGGGAGTAAACTGACAAATAGAAGATATCTCTCTCTATCGCTTGAGTCTGTGTGGTTTGTAATTCTTCCTTTCAGATAAATTTTTAAGAAGGAACACACCAATACTGGGGCTAGTGTTTGGTGTAGAATGAACTCAGGATATTTACTTCCCTTACCACAGGCTGTAGACTTTCAGCTTCCTGCTAGTGCAGACCCTGAGAGGTTCCAGGTGATGGGTCCCTTCCCTTCTGAGCTTTGAATTTTGACTGGCCCAAGCCTGGCTGTTGCAGACACTGTAGTATGAATCAGCAGACAGCAAATGCTATCATAACCTCTCTCTCCTATCCTCCCTTTAAAAATAAAATGAAATAAACAATTTTAAAATAATAAGTCAAGACTGAGTGTCTTACACCATCACTTTAGTTCTTTCCATCACCTCAGTATTTTGAGGCTATTGCTGCCTTTGCATCATCAGTTAGCATTATACACTGATAGAGACCAAGTCCCCTATCAGCTCTTTTTCAATTATTCGCAGACTTCAAATACAATGTCATTTACATGGCAACCTTTATCTTGACACTTAGCAAATATTTCTCCTTTATGTCCCAGAGGAAGGAAGAACTAAGTTCAATTTTAAATGGTGTTGGAAATGTTGAAAATATTTTGAAATAAAAGAACCTTTGGATAAAGCTAACTGATTTTTAAATTTTCACATTTTAACAGTTAAAAGATTGCACCTTAAATTTTGTCCGTCATTTTTTTGTAGAGTACCTAAATCCAGTACAACAAGTGAATGAGGCTGACAGAAAAAAAAAAAAAAAATCAACGTAATTGGGAGCCAGAAAATATTTTGATTTTCCATCTCCAAATAGCTAAAACGGAAGTGTCCAATCTTCTATTGTGTTAAGATGTGTTCAACCTGCTTGAATTTTATCAGTATTTGAGGATTTAATGTTTCCACAACATGATAGCTATAGGAATAAATGGGACAGAAAGAGATTGGTATTGATAGTTCCTACTGCCCGTTAAGACAATCTTTGTTGTGTTTAGTTATCTTTTCAATGAAAGTTTCTCGTTGCTGTTTTTTTTGTAGCATATGCTTTTAGAGTTGCTTCTTGGGCCAATAGCCTATAAGACAAAAGAAAAAAATACCCTACTCCAGCAAATTATTCTCCTTTTATTTCTTCTATGCAGTATAAACCCTCACTTTCAGTTATCTGTGCTCTCCAGTTCACTGTTGATAGGATTTATTTGAGGCAGAATCCAGGAAGAGTCTGTAATAACGAAAAAAGACGGTTCCATGCAGGGGCAACAGGCGTCCTTTGGGATTTCAGCCAAGGCACCGTCAGTTACATTGCTGGAACTAAACACATTTTCCTGAGTGAGAGCTCCACATATCCAAAGACAAAGAGACATGGGTTGTTTCAAAAGCAACTGGAGAAAACTGAAATTAGAACTAACTACACAGTACCTGGGGGGAAAATCCTGTCAAGCCTGTATGCAAGGATGCTTATGAGAATATTAAAAGACGTTGGGGGAAAATGACATTCCATTTTTTGCCTGGTTATCATCACCTATTTTACATTATTTATTTTCTATCCCAAATCTATGTTAGAATTAAACCTCTTTTCTACACATTCACTTTCTTAATGCTAACTGAGTAATAATAAAAGATAAGGCTCCTGAGCCCATCATGGTAGCCTAATGGCTAAAATCCTTACTTTGCACTTGCCGGGATCCCATATGGGCACTGGTTCTAATCCCAGTGGCCCTGCTTCCCACCCAGCTCCCTGCTTATGGCCTGGGAAAGCAGTTGAGGACGGCCTTGGGACCCTGCACGTGGCAGACTCGGAGGAGCCCCCCAGCCAACCCCCTGGTCCCCCGGCTCCTGGCTTCAGATTATCTCAGCTCCAGCCATTGCAGCCTCTGGGGGAGTGAATCATTGGAGAGAAGATCATCTTCTCTGTCTCTCCTCCTCTCTGTATATCTGACTTTGCAATAATGATAAATAAATCTTAAAAAAATAAAAAAGTAAGGCTCCTGCCATAGGAGTCCAGCAGTGTCCCTGATAGAGAACACTGATTAGTGTTGTAACTTAATAACAGCTCTGTGCAGCTTATGCATTCCTTTACAATCAAAGATGCAGTCCCTAATCACCTCAGGGCTTCCTTTTAACTGATTCTCATATTGTGGAGTACTGTGATTCCAACCTGAGCCACTAATTGAGAAGCAACCTTAGTAGGCCAGAATGTAAGCCCATTCAAGGCATAAACTTTGGCGCAGTGTATCTTCATAACCAATCCCACAAGCTGCTACATAACAACCAAACTAGTAGAAGCTTCTTGCATTTGTTAGTATGCGACTTCCTAGTTAGTCATTTATTAGCAGCCTTAAATCACGTTCAGGAGATGCTTTCTGTTTTCTCAAAGAGAAAAACTAGTTCTAGCAAAAACAGAAATAAATTCAGATACCAGGGGCAGGAATTGAGGTACAATGGTGTAAGCTGCTGCTTGGGATGCACACATGCAATATTGGGCTGTCACTTTGGGGCCTGCCTGCTCTACTTCTGACCTAGCATCCTGCTGATACATTCCAAGAAGCAGTAGATGATGGCTCAAATGTTTGGACCCATGCCCAGTGAAAGCTCCCGTCTTCCAACAGGCCCATTTCTCATTCTTCCATTCATTTGAAACAAACCAGCAAATGGAAGATTCTCTCTTAGAATGTAATATAAATAAAAATAAACATTTTTAAAATATCTTAACCATTACTGTAAAAATGTAAAATAAGCATAAAAGAAATACCTAAATGAAAGCCATTGCAGAAGTCAGTGAAGATTATTTAAGCTGTCTATGCAGAATGCTTGCTGCTAAAATTACAAAAATGGCGAAACAGCAATATCTACCTTCCAGGATCTCTTATTCTAGAACAAAGAAATAAATTAACAACTAATGATAAAAACCATGGTTGGCTTCTAAAGAACTCCAATGCTTTAACAGTAGGAGCTGTATTTCATACTGATGATAACATGACGTTATGGGGTGGGAATAGACTCTTATTTTACTGGGAAACAAAGATAAGTACCTAAATCACTAGGACTTTATGAACAGATATTTTTATTATCTATAATATGTGGCTAAGAAAATAATTCATAGGACTATGAGGTAAATAATACACACTAGTATCTTTCTCTTACAGAAAACAGAAAGCAGCTTCTGTACATGATTTAAGGCTGCTAATAAATGACTAGCTGGGAAGTCCCATACTAACAAATGCAAGAAACTTCTGCTTCTCGCTGTCTAGGTCCAAAACACCATACCTAAGCTGTCAGTACTTTGGGAGCTTACAGACACAAAAGGAAATAAGAGCAAATAAGTTGCTAGCCACCAAACTTGTTACTAAGACCAACAGGCCTGGTAATAACCACCTTACCCAGACAATTTCTAACTAGCTCACTAGAACAGCTTTTAAAGGACATTGAAGTTCAAAAGCTTTTTCATACAGTGAGTTTACTTAATGATACAAAAACAAGTATTGTTGCTTTTGAATGTAAAGTGCCTCTTTGGAGGTCACTAACTATTGCAAGACTTGCTATGATAGCCTACTGGGTTAACCTAGTCTCATTCTGAAAGATGAATGCAGGAGACAAATACAGTGAAAGAATTTGATAGCTCCTGGGACTGCTCAAGTATCTCTAGACTTTAAGTTCCTAGAGGGTAAGTCAATATCCTATTTATATTTGTATCCCTTGCGTTTAATAATGTGCCTAGAACAATGTGGCAATTCAGTAAGTATTTTGAATTAAATGAACTGAACCTCCTTTAATATTTAATAACCTTAAAACCCAAGGAAGAAAGTCATTTTCCCAGTGTTCCACCATTAGAACTGGGGTAAGCACATACATCTCCTAAGCCCAATACCCATCATACTAAATTATGAATTTACTGTACTAGATTTTACTTATTCTACCACAATGTCTCAGGTTCTTGCTGCTGTTTAGCCACAAAATTGTTTCCTTGTTTTGTTGTTGTTGTTGTTTAATAAATAACTTTTCATTTCTTCTAAATGAATGACTGCATGTCATTTCCTTTCTCGTCCATAGATTGAAACATCCTCACTTCAGAGAACAGTCTGTTCTTTCTTTGTTGCTTCATATTTCTAGCTGGACTGTGGTACCTGGGATGAAGCCCAAAAACAGAATCTTCCCTGGGAACACCAGTGTGAGTCTTTCTGGAATAAAGCTACTGTCTTTGAGAGCGCTCTTAGTAAAACCAAACTTCTTTCATCTGTCCCAATTTAAAGTCTTACTGATGCATAAGTATGACATGAAAGCCTAATTAAGACCATTCAATTTTACATATCTTCTACCTGAGATAGTCACCTGGGTGACTGTAGGAACATTCAAATAAGGTCCACAAGAAACTTAATCTATGAATATTAGATCATTAATATTAAGGATCCAATTTTTTCTTTATATTCACAAAACTAAACACATTGACAAATAGCAGGTGTTCAACTATACATGTTTGAATAAACAGCATAACACTGCAATGCTGATGATAAAAAATATAGTATGTGAAGGACAAACAAGTACTTAGGATATATAAATTATGACAATAAAATATCAAGTTAACTTTGAGAATATCAGACGAGATCGGGCGCGTTCAGGGTGGTATGGCTGTAGACAACATTGAGAATATCAAAAGAAAATTATATGGAACAAGAATTATGTGAAGTAACTTTTCTGACAGTTGAGCATAGATGTATAACAAGGTGAAGAGGTAAAGCCATAACCACTCTGTGAAGATGTGCCTCAATTTAAGCACTCTAATAGCATTATATTATTATGGTCTAATAAGCAGGACCTCTCCAGGAACTCAAAATGAATTTAGAGGATAAGTGTTTTAAGATCATGGAGACTGAAAGCAAATACTCGGATTAGGAGTAGGGAGAGTGTTTAAAAGTGAACCCAAGGGACAACCATTTTGCCTAGTAGTTAAAACTTCTTTTAGAACATTTGCATACCATAATAGGAATGTGAGGGATTGAGTCTTAGCAATGCTCCAAATTCCTGCTTTTCGCTAATGCAGACCTTGGAGGAAGCAAGTGATGCCTCGAGTAATTGCGATCCTGCCTCCAAAATGGAGACCTAGTTTAATTCCCAACCCCTGCATTTGGCCCAATGCTAGCCATTCGGGAAGTGAACAGATGGGCATGATCTGGTTCTCAATCTCGCTCAAATAATTTATTAAATAATCCCCTATTTTCTGATCCTACTCTAAGGCACTCTTTTCCATATTTTCCCATTATTTCCAAAAGCAACCAGAATACTACCACATGATTACATACAAGCCTCCATAATGAATAGTCAGATATTAGCAAATCTGCCCTACTGACGTGCTTGAGTGGTACTATTCCCATATACAATTTGTTCTAGAATATTAAATGAGTGATTGTTAAACTTAACATGCAAACAAATGATCAACAGAGTTGCTGAAACCCAGATTTAATTTTGTAAACTCATAGGGCCCAAAACTATGCTTTTCTAACTAGTTCACAAAGGTTGCTCCTATTGCTTGTCCATGGACCACCAGTAGCAAAGGGCTAAATCAATGATTAACTCTGACTGTTCATTAACACCATTTGGGAAGATGTTTAAAATGACCTGTGCCCAGGTCTTAGAATCAATTAAACTAAAATCTCTAGGGGTACAGCCTCAGAAATTTTATAGCTGCAAAACTTTTCAAGTGCTTCTACAGGTGCTACACCATGGAAGTTAGGACCTAAGAAAGACCTGAGACAGGTAGGAAAGCATGAATGAGAAGAAAGAAAAATAAAGAGATATATAAATAGGTAAAGAGATAGGTGCTAGATGATAAACTGAGCCTCTTCGCTCTATACAAATGCTTCACAAATTTTGTGGTGCATGTAAAATACCTTAAGATTCTGTGAAACATCAGATTCTGTCTTAATAAATCTAAAGAAAAGATTCTACAGTTCTAAAAGCCTATTAAGCAACCCACATTTTGATTATGAAGAGTCTGAACCAGTAGTACCCAATTTTGCTATACCTAGGATCATTTAAAAAATATCTATGCCTTGCTCCACCTCAATTTTGTATCTTAATTGGCATGAGGTATATAAAAGAATACCAGGCAATTCTAATGTTCATCCACATTGTGAAACAACAGTCTAAATAGTAAGTACCATAAATCATTTAAGATTCTCAACTACTCGGGATCTACAAAGCTTATCAGACAATACAATTCAAATCTAATTAACATGGTACAGAAACATTGTTAAAGTTATATTGTGAATTGAATTGATGAATTACCAATTGATTTTATTTTTCCTCTTTAGCCTACATGATAAAAAGTAAAGCAAAGTGACAAGAAAGCAAAATAAAAAATCTAATCATTAGTAATGGAGCTCCATTTGCTAGATAACCTAAACAAGGGATCTAAGAAAGGTTTTCAAATGCCAGAGGTAAACATGAAGGTTCTCAAATGCTGATCACAGGATTCAAGATTAAATAGATCATTTGAATTTTTTTCTAAGATGGAGAACTCTTGAACCCTTAAGTGATTCATATGACTCTTACTATATTTTTAAGGTTTCTGATAAAAAGAATAATCCTACTTACTTATACTTAAGAAAATCTTCTTAGAATTAGATTTGAATTTGTTAGGGGAACATGTTTGTATATGACAGCACAAGTGTATAAGATGCACCAATTATAAGGGAATCTGCATACACATTCCCTTTAATATCTCTTTTTCTCTAGAATAATTATAATTTTTAGCTGTGCCATCTGCATCGACTTAGAAAGTGAAGCCAATGTATAAATACTTAGCCATGCCTAATGTGATTGCTAACTGGCTAATTCAGCTACATAAAGGAAGTCCAGAAAGAAACCTGCATAAAAACTTCCATCATATCTTTTGCTCAGGGCAATCATAAATCTTGTGCAAAATGCCTACCGTATTGACTGTAACAAAAGCCTCCATTGCCAACAGATCAGTGCTGTGGGATCCATACCACTGCTTTCTGATCAACATGGAACTTCTGTCCTGATCCTTATTTATTTCTGAGATTCTTTCTTCTTCCTGAACTCCCCCAAACTGGCAAAGCAGATAAAACTCCTCTGTGACTTTTGGCATATTCTGGGCAATGAAGGCAAGTATAATTTCATGGCTGAGAGATATGTCCTCATTTTAAAAGGACCAGGAATTAGCAGGTAAGTTGCAGGCAAAAATATTGGGGCAGGGAGGGAAAACCTGCCAAATAAACAAATTTAATGATCAAATACCAGATATCCTTTAACAATAGAAAAATGATACCATTGTGGTCAAGAAATACTTAACCAGAATATTGCATACCTTTATGAGTTACGGAAGTTTGTCTTTTCATTTGAACCTAGAATTAGTAAGCATATATCCCATGTATACTCAAAGGCGTGAATTGTTTCAGATGCGCATATCACTGACACACATGGAGAATCTCATTATTGTGAGTTGAGAATGATTTGTGTAAAATGAAAGTCATATGGTAGTCTTAATGTATTGTCAACCCAGTTTTTGTTGCTCTTTGAATGCTTAACCGAGTTTATATACTTTGCTTAGTAACTAAATAGTTAAAAAAAAATACTTTTATTGAGCATACAGCTGCTGTCATTCAACACTCCAGTTTCACTAATCAGCCCAAAAATAGGGAGCCCATCACCATCCCTAAGCCCAAGTACATTACCACAGTGACTGACATTCTTGGTTTAAAAATAAGACCTTGTTTCAAATATAGCTTCTGGAGTTCTGGGTAATGAATATAGTTTCATAAAAGTTGACATCATTTCTCCTGATTTCAGCAGAAATAAATAACCAGTATTCCTACTGGATATCTAATCACATCCTTAAAGCTTCTCACAGCCTGGTGGGCGTTTTAAGGAGGAGGAAGATGGGGGTTAAAACCAAGGGATTTCCAATCGCACCATCCTAACAGGCATTTTGTTTATGTGTAGGAAATAAGCCACCCAGAAGTTGGATTTTTTACAGTTGCTTTACCAATTGGTATGTATACATCAGGCAGATCTGTTTATGAGGAGAATATTAATGTTTACACGTACAGAACTAGTAAATGCATCATGCTAAGGAGCCAAGCAATCTTCCGATACACTGTTCTTCTTAGAGGTCAGTTCTAACGCACGCTGTTTCAAATAGACCCAAATTCTCTGCTAATACATATTCAAAATGCAGTAGGATGTGGTCATACACACCCAGAAATACCATCTTCAAAGGCTGGGGGTGGAGGAATCCAAACATTTTTTTTTTTAAGCAATGCATTCTTGAATATCAGATACAAACGTGCCTGTCAGCAATCCTATAGCAAATGAAATGTATTTATTCGAGCCCATCCATTAGACAGAAAATAAACTGCTCTACCAACACATCTCTACTACCCCTCCATTTTAGGAGGGACTGCCCCCTGGATGGGGGCAGGGGGAACTCATCACACTTCACTACGCAACTGATGGAGTATTAAACACTGCCTTCCAAGCTGTGGGAGTTGAAAAGAAGTCGCCTTCCTGCCACACTTCCCCGGTGCGGCAACGGACACGGCATCTCCTCCTCCTATCGACCTGGTAGGTTGCTGGCTCCCCAGGCACTGCAGTCCCCTCGCCTAGAACTGTCCTGGCCACACGCACATGCAGCGGGAAGTCCCCTGATGGGGACAGCCACATACCTTTGCTCTCCATTTCGGTCCCTTTTGAGTGCTGGGAAGTTCAATGGAAGTTGGCCGGAAGATAAGGGCCCGCCTCAGATTCCCAAACCTGGGAAGCCAATCTGATGAATTCGCCTGTACTTCCTTCCTTCCCCTTCAGGCTTCCTGAAAGACGGGATTTTTTAAACCTTGAAGCTGCAATCAGCCAGCAAAGGACACTTAGCAGCAGCAGATTGCTTCTACAGAGGACAGGCTGCGACGCCGATCTGATACAGAAAAGCATGCATAGTACCGGCTTCGGTTTTCTTTATTCATTTATAGACATGTATTATTATTGTTATTTTACCTGAGTCTGGAAGCTGCGAGCGGGAGCTGTCCTCCGAGCGTGGTGCTGCAGGTGTAGTGACAGATCATCCCACTTTGCTCTGGATGTACAGCAGATTTGCATGGGCGCCGGCACGCATGCGCAGGGCGTCCCCCCACCTCCCGCCTCTCACCGCCTCCCATCCCCGCCCCCTTCGCTTCGCTCCCCAATACCGTCCCCAGTTTTCCCAGCTGAAGAGCTGTAGCATTCGGTCACAGAGAAATGCTGCTAAAAATAAACACCGGACCGGATTTGCCTCTGCAAACTGGAAAATGGATTGAACTGTGCATCATTCCCGTACGATTTTCCAGCAAGGATTACGGAAGCCTTAGAGGAGCTAGGGTTCCCGAGCTGGGTACGCATGTTCTCAGAAGGCAGAGGTGAGAGAGCAGGAGGAATTTAGCACTCTGGTTTAAAGGGTCACAATTTGAGTTTCCCTTCCTGGTTGCAGCGATAACTTTCTCAGCGTCAGGTTCCCATCCCCTTCATCCCCACTGACTTCCCATTTCTCCTTCCATTCCTTCTTTGATTTGACTGTTGCTTGGGGGAGTGAGAGGCCCTGGGGCTGTTAAAGCTTGAGATTCTCTGGATCCTTAGCTGTTCAGACTGCTAGGGTGCCTTTGTCCTCCAGCTCAGTCAAGGTTTCCGAAAGTTCTGCAGACACAACCGCTGAGAACATTTTAAGGCACTCCTTTAGGGTTCTTTCCAACTGCCTATCAAGAAGAAAAGTCCCCAAAAGTGGTGTAGCATCTTGCTGATAATGTAAAATGGAAGTTGCAGGCGAAGTGGTTTTCTCATACAAGACTCCAAAAAAGATGCCAAGGAAAAGATCTGAAGTATTACTTCCATATTGGCGTAGTCCAAGCTCTCCTAAAGATTCTGTTCTTGAGAATAATAACATTGTTCTTGGGGCTTGAAATCAAATGGGAAACTCAGTTGTCTGAAGTGGATAAGAAAAGAGATGAGCAGATAAATCACACATTCCTTATTACCAAAGATCCTGCCACAGTTAACTTGGAGCCCCAGTTTCTAAACATTGGAAAACCCAATACTAAGTATTATTTAATCTTTCGGTGATGCAGACGGCATCTTGGGACTACCCAATGCGTTACAAATATTAATCATGTTGGTTCAGCTAGTCATGGCCACTTAACTAGGGAGGGCTCTCACTGATGGGCAACCAAAGTTTAGCTGAACCTTTAATCCTTCAGTACCAGAGGATGGAATACGCTAGTGTAGGATTGCAAAGGCCACCACCCAGGGGTTGCCAATGTCTAGGAAAATAATCTCTATGGAAGCATGTCCTAATAAATATTTGGAAGAATCACAAAATTCAGGATCTCATCGAAAGGTTTGATAGATATAAGAAGTAAGCTAGGAGTGGAAAAATAGACATGTTCCTCAAGAGGAATAGCCTATTTCAAGGAGTTGATTTCTGCTCTTGTAACCGTGTGCTGATTTATGCTCAGTCTCTCTCAAAACTTTAAGAAGACAGAGTGTATCTATTCATAACCTCAATATATATTGTCTTACAGATGGAAAAACTGAGTATCTGTGGAAGAATCTGGCTTGAGAGGATTCACATGGTGGGACAGAAACTCTCAGAATGCAAACTCGTGCCTTGGAAGCTGAAGTGATCCATCTACCCCGGGTCAGTATCCTATAGGATGGCCTCCCCTCTGTCAACAGTGCACAAGAAAACCTCCTAGCCGGTGAATTTTCCTTATTTAATTCATAACTTTTAAAATGTAAATGCTTTGTTAAATAGAAAATAAATCAAACTTAATTCAAAATCCACAGTGTGACATGCAAGACCATTCTGCTCTTCTCCAAGCTCAATCCCTAGACATAGATAGGAAAGATGTTTGGAATGCCCACATACCATAGTGGAGTGCCTGGGGATGAGCCCTGGCTGTGCCTGGGATCCAAGGCATGTCCTGAAAATCAGCATATGATGGCTCAAATAGTTGGGTCCCTGCCACCTAAATACATTGAGTTTCAGGTTCTTGGCTTTGGCCTGGCCCAGACTCAACTATTATATACATTGAAGGAGTAAATCCACAGGTGAAAATATTGACTCTGTCTATCTCTCTCCCCCTCTCTTTCTAATAAATAAAAATATCAAATTTCTAGATAATAGTTGCTGTTTTCCTAAGTAAACTTCAAGATTGTCCTTTTCCATACCTTGTCTTACTTGTTATATGCATAGTTGGTGCTGAAATATCTTCACCTTGTTATATCACTGCAACAATTGACTGCATATCCAAGTCTCATACTTTTCTCAAGAACCAACAAAAATTCTTTCTCACCCTATCATCCCCCATGGTTCTCTAAGCCCAAAATTATTCCCTATTAAGCACATGAATTATTCTGTATCTTTACCTGTCTTATATCATGTATCACTTGCTAACTATCATAGTTACTTCATATGCATATACTTTTCTTGTTCCTCGCCCTTGTTTAAAACCAGGCTCCTAAGTTACCTTTGTGGTCTAAAGAGTGTTGTGAACATAGAAGTAGTAATAAAGAATGAACGAATGAATATCCAGCATGCACGTTTTTGTGTACTTTCCTATGTGATATGGACTACAGAAACTATGATAACAAATAGTGATGATGACAATGTTCAGCTAACACTAAAATGTTTCTATATGCCAGGTACTCTTTGCTAATTTTATATTTATAAAACCCTATGAGGTGAGTGCTCTTTATGTATATTGTGAAGATGAAAAATCTGAGGCACAGAGAATTTATGGTATGAATAAAACATGACCTCTTCCCTGCACAAGCATAAAACATATTAAAGGTGATAGAGACATAAATGATTTATAAAGATATAGTAGGTGTAAGACAGAGCACGTTTGGACTACAAATGCCACTGCTGTTAGCCACTCAGAGATCTTGAACATTTCCTCAGGAAAACACTTTGAGCTAGCTCTTGAGACCTGGGTGACTTGAGGTCAGAGGCGGGGACCCCATGAGCCTCCAAAGAGTGCTTTTGAACAGAAGTAGGTATTGTCAGTGTCAAGTTTTCCCAGCAGATATGAACCTTTAAAGTGGAAGAGGGACATAGAAGGAGGCAGAGAAATATTCCATATTGATCAGATACCAGAGCTGCTATCCCAGAGTGCCTTTAAGAGATTAGACTTCTTGCTATCACCTGAATTTTCTGCTAGAAATCTGACAAGAGAGACAGGAGAGTATCATGAAAAGAAAATGAGATTAGAACCAGGTAAGCATGGGCTTAAATGCAGCTTGTCCACTATAACTAAATGGTCCTAGTTTCTGCATCTGGCAATGTAAGATCATCTTCTAAGCAAAAAATCCTATAGGCAACATCCTCAACACAGAAGTGTGTTATATGTTATACTCAACATTTATTGGGATCTGAGACCCATTTGGCCCAAGGATTAGTAGCTGGCAAACTTCAAATCTTCCCTCTTACACACATTATGTTTTACACAAAAAGTACCTAAACTTTCCTATCCAATAGTTGGAGAGGATTTGAAGGAGAATTGTTTCATAAAAGTGTTCCTAAGAAATCATCAGAACTAGTAATGATGTCTCTTGAGGATAATCCTGTAACAAAGAAAGAGACCAGTAGCAAGACAACTTGCTCTTTCAAAATGTTGAGAATAAATTGACACTAGATCCTTTTTTACTCTGAAGTAACCTGACTTTCGGATTTTCCCAAGTTGTTCCCCTTTTATACCTATTAGATTTTTTAAATACCCTCCCTTCCCTGATTAAGAACTTTTTCTGGATTCAGCAATTGTATACAGAGATATGTACTCACAGGCATTTGAAAGCACCTTCCACGCTTATTTCTGGTTGACTTATGTAATTGACTGCCGAAGTGTGTGTATTCAGCTTCTTCTTGCTGCAGTTCTTTCCAGAATGTATAGAAACAATATAACTGATTCAGATAAGTTAACATGAGTGTAATACATTATAATTCATTTAAAACGCCTTCTTAATTAACAACCAATTCCCCCTCTATTCACCCCAATTTTTCCCCAAATATTGAAAGGAATTATGACCTCTTCTTTGTGCCTATTTTCTTATTATTTCTTTGATAAAGACTGCTGTATTATTTTAGAAACCTAATAATCATTTAGTATTCCTTTGTGATGATACTAAGGTCAACTCATCTCTACTCACTATAAAGTAGGATACGTGTTTGGCTCACAGTCTTTTCTAAGGGTGTCAGTTCTGAACTGTGCTGGGAATGTACGCTCCAGAAGGACAAGCACCAACGAAGATGCACATCATTGAAGAACACACTGCCATGGAATTACTGATCACACAGTTTGACTGCGATCTCTGTGAGGTCTACCAGGAGTCCAAAGAGAATAGCAGAGTGGGTGCAGCTGAGTAATGACCCATGGACAAGGCATCTGGACACCAACTGACAAACATTTTTGACATTTCTTGTTAAGGACTTTGTCCACTTGACAATATTAGGGATTTATACACAAGATATCAGCTAACAGTTTCAAGACCCATCTGTTCCATTGGCATAATGCCCACTTAAAACAGGGTATGCCAATCTCATTAATGTTTAAGTCTCAAGTTGACGCTGGTAGAAATAATCAGTCCAAACAGGATACTGGGAAATGGCACTTCTGAGCTGGTGCCCTTTTTTCATTCTGCAAGTAGGAAATAACCTGGTAAAATAAAATGCCAAGTAACTTTTTGAATCTACTTGTGATGTTTATGATGACCAATCCAACCCATGAGTTCTAATGCCAACAATATACCAGAGGCATTCCATGTTTCATTTGAAATGGGTGTTGTAAACAGGAAGCTTCAAAAGAATGCATTTTAGTGAAGCTTTCCCTTCACTCTATACCCTCCCTTTCAAAAATAATAAATAGATAAACAAACAAATAAATACATGGGTGCTTACTCTTTTCGGTAAAAATAGTTCATGAATATTATTCCCGGTAAAGCTAAAAAGCATAACCCAAGTTTTAACCCACTCAGTGAATAAATATGCATTGAGAATCTACTGTGTGCCCGGTAGCAGTCTAGGTGTTGGGGATATACCATTTGTCTGAGGATTCTTGGTATATATTGTTGTTTCACAGCAGAAAACACACTTCATAAACCTGGTAACCATTTGGTGCAGTTGATGGTTGTAGGACTTGTCCTATTTGTATTGTGCTGCATGATGTTGTTTTAGGGTTGTATTCAGGAGGCTGGCAATGATAGCATAGCACATTAGTATTCTGCCCTGTGGTGCCTGGATTCCACATTGAATGTCAATTTGTGTCATAGCTCCTTGACTTAGGATACAGCTCCTCACTAATGGTCTGGAAAAGCGGTGTATGATGGTCCAAGTCCTTGAGCCCCTACACCAACGTGAGAGACCCAGAAGATGCTCCTGGATCTGAGCTTCTGCCTTGCACAACTCTGGTCAAAGCAGTCATTTGGGGAGTGAATAAGCAGATAGAAGATTTCTCTGATTCTTTCTCTCTCTCCCCCCCCCCCATCTGTAATTCTGATGTTCAAGTAAAATAAATAAATCTTTAAACAAAGAATTGCATTCCTTTTATTTCATAATCACAACTGCATGTTCTTGCAGGGCTAGGAAAAAAGAACTACTAAATGCGCTCCACAAATGTATGGCACAAATGTATCATTTGCCTGATGAATAGTAAGAAACCTTACTTTCATTAGCACTGTTCTTACTTGGTGAAAATCTTTCTGGTTTGTGTTTATTTTCAAATCTCAATTCACAAAGCAGCTCTGGCTACCCAGGCAAAGTGAAATGCAAAAATGAAGCAATTAACTATGTTACCGGTTCCAAAAACCTTGCTATTAAAAAGGTAGGAAAAGATTAATGAGTAATCTCAGCCAACTGAAATTAAATAATAGCAAAATAATACACTATCATAATAGAAGCCCACAGGTGTATTAGCACAGTGGCATTATTAGCAGGAACTTGGACTACTATTTCTGATAATACTAACATTCTTCAGTACATCAAAATGAGACAAATTAATTCTGTACTTATCACCTATAAAAATTGTCTTTTAAAAGGAATTTTAAAGCACCTTTTAGACTTTCAACATTACAATTTTTCTCTAATGATTGGTCCTCCGGGGGGTGACTCCCCTGGACTGTTAAGATAGAAAGACAGAAAGGATGCTTGGTAATAAAGCCTCAAATGCTGCTCTGCACAGGCAGTTGCTTTGTTCTCTGGACTTTGGGCCATGGAGTTATAAGACAATGATGCTCATTATCCTAGGACCCCCATGAGCCACTTTCAGTCTTTCTTAATTAAAAAAAAAAATCAGGTGAAAATGCTTTTATCTGATTTGAAAAGTATGCCTATGCAGTGTTCCTGGCAAAATCACTATTACCTGTTCCAATTTCATTCAGTAAACATCTTTCTCTTTGAAGAATCACAGGATATTAATAATTAACAGCTGATATGATATAAAACAGGGTATTAGAAAAAGTTGAGGCATCATCCCTATTTCCTTCTATACCAAAAAAAAAGGGGGGGGGGGGGTAAGGACAAGGGGAATTGGACAAAGCAGCCTGTAAGTCCCCTTCCAACCCTAACACTAAACATTTTTGTATTCAACCATAATCACTTTTTGGTGCAAGAATGCTCCATTCCTTTCACTGTAAGAGCTGAAAGAGCAGTTGCAGTAGTCCAAATCATTTAGTTTTTATTTGAAACCCTTGTGGTTAGAGACAGAAAGGCCTTTTGAACAACTTAAATCTAAAGGCAGTATTTTCAATCATGGTATCTCATACTATGTTTTCACCACCTGATGATTGCATCCATTGATCAAGCACAAAGTAATTGAGTACAAAATTAAAAAAACAAAGTGAAGAATCAGTAGATTTTGAGGCCCACTAAAGCCACTCAATCATTCAACGAAGGGCTACACACCCATCAAAATTGTTTCCTTCTGATGCAGGCCTTTCACCTAGCAACTAAGATACTCACACCCCACATCCAAATAGATGAATTCAGTCTTGGGCTCCAGCTGCTGACTCCAGCTTCCTTCTAATGCAGACCCTAGGTGGGAGTAATGAGGATCCAAGGAATTGGTTTTCTGCCACCCATTGGTTCTAGCTGGGTTAATATAGGCATTTGAGGAGAGAATCTGTAAGTAGAAGATTTTCTCTCCCTTGCTCACTGGCTTGCTCTCTCTTCCTCTGGCCCCACCTCTCTAAGTCAATTTATAAATAAATAAATAAACTTAATAATCTCCCTCTTCTTGCGTTGCTATCCCTTTCTCATATTTTACCATTTGTTTCACATCAATCCCCAGCACCACACCAGTGACAAGCTTATACACAATTCAACAGAATGGATGGAAGACAAACAGTTCCACTGAGCTACAGAACTGGATGGACTCTTGGGGTTGGTTCACTCTTTTCTCAGTCTTCAAAACGCTACTTATCCTTAAAAATGCATTTGAAGCATTTTCTAAAAAATCAGCTCTAGACACCACATCTTCAACATTCTTTGTTTATGTCAACTGTTTATCTCTCTAAATTTAACACTATTGGCCAAATGTACTCCCCACAAACTCCCTACCCCTGCCAATTCATATAGTAAAACTTTTTCTTAAAAGTCAAGCCACTTGGGCCCAGTACGGTAGCCTAGCAGCAAAAGCCCTCACCTTTAATGTGCTAGGATTCCATATGGGCACTGGTTCTAATCCCAGCAGCCCCACTTCCCATTCAGCACCCTGCTTGTGGCCTGGGAGGACAGTCGAGGATGGCCCAAAACCTTGGGACCCTACACCCACGTGGGAGACCCAGAAGAAGCACATGGCTCCTGACTTTAGATCGGTGCAGCTCCGGCCATTGCAGCCACTAGGGGAATGAACCATCAGATGGAAGATCTTCTTCTCCACCTCTCCTCCTCTCTGAGATCTGACTTTCCAATAAAAATAAATAAATCTTAAAAAAAAAAAAAAAGGTCAAGGTACTTGAAGATGCATACTTGAGGCGATTGGTCCATCATGCTGAAATCAGTGTCTTGTGACAAGACCCCAGAGTGCTACCTTGCTTGTCTTTTCATGTGAAGTTACAATTGACTTTGTCTAGAAAGGACATGCAGACCCCCTGCCAGATAACAAATATTTCAGCGCCTAATTTTGAAGCAGGCTGAATGGACTGAGATAGAACATGTGCTTTTCTATACTGCATATATTGAATAGGTATATTCTTTATTCACTAATGAACTCATCAATGAGTAATTAGAGAAATGAAGGCTGATATTGTCCCATGAACTTTATTTTTATTTCTGTATATTTATTTTTATTTTATTTGAAAGGCAGAGATAGAGTGGCAGATGGGCAGAGATCTCTCATGTGCTAGCTCACTTCCCAAATGTTCCTGACAGGACCTGACCAAAGCCAGGAGCCAGGAACCCAATCTGGAGCCCTCAGGAGGGTGTCAGGGACCTAAGTTCTTAGTGCCATAACTTGTTGTCTTCCATGGTGTGCATTAGCAGAAATTCTGAGTTGGAAGCCAAGAAACCAAACTGGGCCACAATCTGGCACTCTAATGTGGAATGTGGATAGCCAAGCGAGGTTTGAACTGCTGTGCCAAACACCTTTTTTAATCCCTGGAGCTGTAAAATCAGTTGATTCGTTCACCGGATCCCAAGAGTAAACAAAAATGAACCTTGGGGCCCAGTGCGTTACTGCGTAGTAGCTAAAGCCCTCACCTTGCATGTGCTGGGATTCCATATGGGCAACGGTTCATGTCCCAGTTAATCCACTTATCTTCCAGCTCCCTGCTTGTGGCCTGGGAAAGTAGTGGAGGAGGCCCAAAGCCTTGGGACCCTGCATCCTCATGGGATACTCAAAAGAAGCTCCTGACTTCTGGCTTCGGATCAGCTCAGCTCTGGCCGTTGTCACCACTTAGGAACTGAGTCAGCAGACAGAAGATCTTTCTCTCTGTCTCTCTTCTCTTTGTAGATCTGACTTTCCAATAAAATAAATAAATATTTACCAAAAAAATTGGACCATGAACAGCAGCTTGTTCTACATTGTTTTATTCTCAATCTTTTCTCCCTGAAGCTCCAGGTTGGAGAAACAAAGCTCCCCTACTTGTGGCTTCTCAGACTTGAACTTGTCACTTTTAACTTTCTTTTCCCTCTGGTTTTAGGTATTTTACTACTGAAATGCCTATTTCACCACCACCAGAGCTTACACATGCCCCCCCCACACACACTGATGAATAATTTGTTTCTATATTACATATACTTTTATAACTGAGTCAGGAGAAAAAGGAATGATTTTAATAACAAGAAAAAAACCCACATGAATTATAAATATTCTATAAATCTTTGTTTTCATGTTTCAGACCCTGAAATAAAGCTGAATGCTACTATTTGATCCTGTTACTGACTTCCATTAGTTTATTCCAATTATTGTTTCTTCTTTCTAGAAGGATGTTTCAAATATTTTAGTTTCTTCCCTATTAGTGAAGTGTTAGTGTTCATGGCTAAATATAGCAGTCATCTTAGGAATCCTCCCAGAATATGAAGAGGTACTCTACCTTTCTAATAATGGATGTGGTGTTTTCTCAAGTGAAAATAAGCACATTCAAGAAACACATTTTAAAGATGATGTCTTCTTTCAGGATGCATTATTGTGCATCTTCAAACCTTAATTCTGCACTGATGCACACGCCAGACCTTTTGCTATTATTACACTCAGCATCATTTGCTCCAGATAGTAGTGCCAAGGAACTAATATCTTGTAAGTATACAAAGTAGACACTTGGGCAGCAGAGATGGAGATGGGAAAATTGCCAACAGAAATGATGCTTTCGCTATACTTGGATTTTGCTTTCTGTTTGTTTTTTCATAGAATCATACATATTTATATAATACCATGTGATATTTTTAGGAAATATTTATTTGAAAGGCAGAGTTACGCAGAAAGGGGTCTTCCGTCTATTGGTTCACTTCTAAAATAGTCACAATGGCCAGGGCTAAACTAGACCATGCCAGGAGCCTGGGGCTTCTTTGAGTTCTCCCTCCTGGATGCCAGCCCAAGCCCTTCAGCCATCTTCTATTGCACATTAGCAGAGAGCTGAACAGGAAGTGGAGCAGCCGGGGTCTGAATTGATGCCCCTAGGAATTACTGGTCCTCTGCTTGTGGCTTATCTAATTGTGCCATAGTGCCACCTCACCAAGTGGTAACACAATAACATTATTATATCATATTATACCCACTTTAGTAAATACACCTTGTCTAACCGCATTTAGCATTTCTTCATGGTAGAAACACTCAAGATCCTTTCTTTAGTTTAAGAGAAATATTAAGCATATTAACATTATTTTTAGTCCCCATTCTGTGCAAAAGAATATGCAAACTTCTTACCATTATCTAAGTATAGCTTAGCATCCATCAGTCAGTTTTTCTCGCCATCTTCTAGTATTTACTATTCTACACTGACTTCTTTGACACCAATATTCTTAGATTTTGCATATGAAGAAGATCATGCAGTATTTGTCTTTCAATTTTTGACTTGTTTCATTTCATATGATAATCCCTATTTCCTTCCATGCCATTGTTAATAGCAAGACTTCATTGTTCCCATGGCAGAGTTGTAGTTCGCTGTAAGTACGTACCTTATCTTTTTTATCCATTCCTCAGTTAGCTGACATTCTGCTTGTTGGTCATTGGGAATGGTGATACAATAAATAAGGAATTGCAGATGTCTCTTCCACTGAGTGATTTTATTTTACTTGAATACAAATTCAGGAGTAGGAATTGGTAGATGACATGATAATTTTGTTTTCCACAGTGGCTGTGCTAACTTACTTTTTCACCATTAGTTTGGAATATTCACTTTTATCCACCTCCTCACCAGCCTTTGTTATCTTTTGTTTTTTGAAAACAGTCAATCTGGAGTATGGTCATACGGCATTGTGGCTTTGATTTACAGTTTCGTAAATATTAACTGCGTTGAACAGAATTTTTTTCAATATGCTTATTGGGTATTTGTATGAGTTACCTTGAAAATATCTTTTTAAATCTATTGCCCAGAATAGCCAAAGAAATCAAGCCAAATGAATGAAGCAGGTGACAGTATATAACCTGATTATAAAATACATTACAAAGCCATGTAATTAATACAACATGGTATTGCATGAAAATGGACATTTTGCCTTACAGAACAAATACAGACCTTAGAAATAATATCATATAGCTTTACTCAAATGACCTTTGACAAAGGTGCTAAGAATATGCAGTGTAAAAAAAAAAAAGCATGGCCCAGCCTGCAAAGCCCCAAACACCCCCTCCCGCCCCAAAAACCAGTCTTTTCTTTCCAGTGGGCTAGGAAAAATGCGTATCTGTCACCATGTAGAAAAATCAATTAAAAATTGATCAAACACCTAAACAGAAGTTAAATCTGAAACAGAAACTGTGGAAGGAAAAAAAGAAGATATTCATCAAGACAATGCAATAGGTGCAAGCTTTTTGGACCAGACTTGAAATGCACAGGATACTGAAGTAACCATAAATAAATGGAACTTCACCAAACGAAAGAGCTTTTTCTACAAAGCAAGTGAAACAATGCTCATAGTAAAGGGACAAGCTACAGAATAAGGCAAATGATTTACAAGCTGAGGAGATAATAACCAGCATAAGAAACCCATCAATTAATAGTAAATAATAATGATGATTAGAATGCTTGCTTTATTGTTTTCAAATGATAGAGATGCAATTATCACCTTCACACCGAACAGACAAGCACTAAACTCTGATTGTAACCAAGATTTAAAAACAAGGAAAAATGCAATGATTCATATACCTCAATTATAGAGTTAATTTTAGAATTTATAAAATAAATACTGGAAAAAATCTAGTAAAATTATAAAATTAAGTTAAATAACTTTCTTGTGGCTTTATATCAAATAAGCTGGAAAGGTCATTTATTACTTTATCGCCAAAAGAAGGTGACAAAACAGTAAAGTTATTAGAAAAAGAGAATTAGTTGTTATTGTTAATATCAGAGAATGTATCAAAGAAGCAGTAGAAATTTTATCAAATGATCAACTTTCGTAAACTGAAAGAGAGTCCTATAGTATAAAGTACATGACTGGCTTCTGTTAAATTTATTTATAAGTTCCATACTTTAACAATTGAAACATCCCAATTTTTGTTTAACATGATGTTGAGGTTTTTATTTCCACAATCTTATTAATTTTCCATAATAATACTGATTGCAATTCCAAAAAGTACCAAAAATACACAAAAAGGGGCTGTGGAGACAGTAACCCAAACAACTACTTACAGAATTTAAGTATCTGATCTGTGCATATTCCTCAAGAACAAGTCCTTGGTAGGTGACACATATTCTACCACTAATATCTGTGCAAACTTGTGTTACAGGAGCTCAGGAAAGCAAGTGTATAAACTTCCTCATGAGGGAAGAAGCAGGGAATAATAAAGGATGAGTAAGTCCTCTAGTGAAGGAGAGAAAACCATTTCTGGTAGAAGCTTCAATATATAACACAGCAAAGAGAGAGTGTAGGGTGATTTGAGGTGATTCTGTTAATCCTGGAATGGAAACAATATGAGGGTGTTGAATGTGGATCAAAGGCGAAAGCTTAACACTCCTAGAATTTCAGTAGAACACAGGGTTCGCCATCTCTGGAAGCTCAATTTTAACTTTAGTCCCAGTGGCCTGGGGCTTTTCGGAGTAGTTAATACAATATTGGAGTGGAAGCATTGCCAGGCTGATGGGAGCCTTCCACTGTAACTTACTTACTTCTATTAAAGCCATTGGCACACTCTCCCTTACACTTAACATTGGCCTTCTTCATATATACTTGTCCTGTCAGATTTACTTCCTTGACTTGCAAGATTGAATCTGGCACATGTGTTTTGCCCCAGACCTGATTTTCCTGATGCATCTCTTTTAAAGATTCAACCTTGACTTTCCAAGTTGTTGAGACTGCAAAAAGAAATCTGGACCACATGATAGTTTGGAGTCTATCTTTTGACTGTACCCACTCAGCAATTTGACTCTGGATTTTTTTTTTTCTGTCGCTTTGGCAACTTCACACCTGAGTTGAATTAAGAGATTCATCTCCTTAATCAGCATGTTGCAAGACCAGATTCTGACCTCACCTTCCTTCCAGTTGTATTTTTCACTCTCTTCCTTCATTCCAGGAGTTCTTAAATAAACCTTAGGAGTGGGAACATGCAGCCTTTTCAGCTCCCAGAGGAATCTCATTGGCGTCCCTCTTCCACCTCTCCTGTCCTAGAGGAAAGGTCGAAAGACAACTGCACATGCAGTCTGATAAATAATCACACACCGTGTACTACACACTCAGTATGTATCATCTTCACGTTCGTGAAAGGCAACTCCTAAAATTCACAAGATGAAAACAAAATAGAGCTATCAAAAATGGTTAAAGTTAACATGTGACAAAATTTACTAATTATTGATAGACTTAATTTCAACACTAAGCTCCCATTGCAATTTCAAATCTTAAATTTTCTTTTTTTCCTGTTTAGTTTTTTAGTGGTTGCTGCTACAATTAACATGAGAAATAGTGTTAATTTAAATGCTCGTACAATTTTGCCAAGAAATGAAAAATGTCTAGAGATCTACATTCAGAAGAACTGAAGCAGAATAAATACCACAAACTTTTATTATTCAAAATATGCTGCAATTTCGATTGTCCTCATCAAGGCAGTTTAGTGGCTATTTAAATAAACAGTTGTAAAATTTTATATTATGGCTGACACCATAATTTCAGTAATTTGGTTCTTGACCTTGTTTATCACTCCTAGTTTAGTCAGCAAATCTGATTAATGCTTGTTGACATTATAGAAATGATATAATATTTGTGAGAATTCAATGGAAAGTTAAGCTCTCTGTCACACTAATTTTATCAATCGCTAAAAGCTGAAACTGTGTTTAGTTTGTATTTTTTAATTCAGGCAACAAAAAATAGTTATTAACAGTCATGATATTCCCAGCTTAGACCAAAAGACCTCTCCCCGCTGCACTGCCACCCTGAGCCCTCGTGCCCCACGTCTCCTCACACCCCTCTCTCCATCAGGGTTCGCTCCTTGTTTGCTCCAGTGCAGCACACTGCACTGTGCGTCTGCCTTCACCTGAGCTGCTCTTCCTGGAGATGAAGACGTCCATGCTCTCCTCTATCCCTGCCATAGTCAAAAGTCAGCACAGTTACAGCTCTTTCTGGAAGTTTTCTCATATCTTCCTATGTGATTCAGTGCTCATCAACTGGATTCCCAGAGAACCCCGAACCTTCCTTTCACATGCCAAGCCACCAAGCAATTTTGATCTTCCCTCTTAGACTTCAGACTGGGGGAAAGCACCTTGTAACTGCATGCCCAGGAAGGAACCAGTGCACAGCATCCTAACAGCCATTAAGTATGGTTTGAAAGCAAGGAAGGGCTAACACGTTCCTTGGAGCAAAATGAAAGGCCAGCGCAGGTATGTGACAGCCCATTCCACAAAGTGTCAAACGGCAGAGGCCAGGAGAAAAGACTCCTCCTGCATTGTGGGCAAGTACTACTCACTTTTTTGTGGTGCTCTTCACTGATCTGGCACTCTGGGCAATTGTGAAAGAGAGGAGCTATGTATTTACATATTTGTGTGTGTATTTGATGAAATTCTTTTAAAATCTAAAGTAGAAATACTTAGAAGCTAATGCATTCCTTTGATGAAATGAGACAATTAGGTAAAAACACTAATTTTTAAGTCATGGAGAACATTGTAACAATCAAGTGAAGAACAAGAGGAACTACTTCCAGAAATAGAATGGATACCTATATTTAAACCAAGGGACAAGTGATTCTGTGACCTAAATAAATTTAGTGAAAAGGAAAATTTAGTTTCCTTTCTTTCATCCAGACCAATGTATTATTAATAAAAATGAAATCAATAATACCAGTATGATTATTAAGTTTACAAGGCCATCTAAAAATATGCTTGGTACTCACACCAAACCTTGGTGGTTGGAAAAGCCCTTGTGGTAGGTCTTTCTGACCCTTCATTCATCAGGAATTACAGTGCATGTATTATTCCAGAACAGATTGAATTTCCAGTTGCCCAGGAAAATCTGTTACATGTAAGAGACTGGATGAATTGTGAAACAATATACACCCAGGATTTAGGTTAGTCACAGGAAACTATTAAATGTCTCCAAATAGCACTTTGGAAGTTTGCAGTTGTGCCATCCAATTAAACCGAGGCTCAGCAGGCTACCGCAGTGACCCACAGGGCCTTTTCTCGCAGCACTTGCCTGTTGTACTCTGCAATCTATCCTCGCAGGACTGTTCCTGGGGCACCAGAGCAGCTTCCACTTTCCTGCCTGGGGGGACACTGCTCATCCCGGATAGGCACTCTTTAATGTTTCATGTTAGTTTGCTGCAAAACTACCATAATGTCATTTTACCAAAAAGAAACCAAACAACAACCCCCCAAAAACAAAAAGATTCATTCCAGCGAATCCTTTTTCAGTGTTTGGACCATAATTTGAGAAAGTCAACAGACGTTTGATAAGATAGAGTCCCTTCTGATTATCTGCATATTCTTCACTACCCCAGAGTGGGTTTTTGGAAGGAGATGGTTGTCATGTCAGCCTCTCTGACTATCCCTCAGCACCTGAGACAAAGTGACTGCCAACAATTCTGTCACTGAACCCAATCTGAATTATTTGTGTCATTTTCCTGTTTTATACAGCTGGGCATGTTCCGAAGCTGTGTTTCAGAGGTTCCAAAGCTGCAAGTGGGAAACATGCCCAGTCCTCCCCTGTACCTCCACGGACCCGCTCACTTCATCCCTGCTGACTCCCTGCTCTCTGAGTCACCCAGACATGAAAGGGGAACTTTGATCCCACCATCCTAAAAATCTTCCAATTGGAAGAAAGAGCCTATTCTCTCAGGAGGATCAAAGTGAAACTTCGACTTTGTGAGGTGTGCCTGCAGCTAGGTGTGGAACTCTGCAGGAACCAGCTCTGGGGCAGACCCAAATCTCTTGCAATCCATAGCTACCTTTCAACTTGCCTTTACAAAGTAGCTAAAACCTAGCTGACCAAAGCAATTCCGAAGCCTAACCCCTGTGATTTGGGTCACACCATGTGCTTCTCAGTCACTGACATCATTTCTCATTATGGACACAAAAGACAAAGGCCCCATGTGCTGAGGATGTAGGGCACTGCCCATCCTCTGCTCTGAGCTGCTCCCCTGCCCCCACTATACCTCTACATAAAACGATAGGAATTCCTCATCGGTGCATGTGTAAACTCCTATCACATTAGCAGAGCATTACCAATAATAAACACCTTTGCACTGCCTAAAATGCTTCCTGCCACATAGTAGAAATACAGTAAATATTTGCTGGTTGAATAACCAAATGGAAGTAGACGGCAGGATGAGAAATAACCTGCTCTCAGAAGTAAAGCATTCTGTAAATAAGGACTCGCCCCATCAGCACCTACTGGCTTTTATTCAGCCCCATATTGGCTGTGATATCAATTTTAAATACAATTTGCACACTTAGAGGCTCAAAGAGCCATGGAGACTGTGTTTCCATCCAATGGAAATGCTTCTGAAATAGAAATAGTGGCAATAACAGCCCCCTTTACATATGTAATTCTTGGTTTGGAAAACCACTTTGGCATTCATTATCATATTAACTCTTGCTAGCAATCTCATGAAACAGATTGTCTTTGTCTTCTATTTGAAACATCAGACTCAAAGAATGACAGAACATGTCTGAAGTCACACAAGCTGCAGAAAAAGGATCTCAACATCAACTTCCTCAGAGTGAAATTCCTATCAGTGTCCTTTCTAGTACCTGGGAACTACCTTTAAATTAATTGCTTTTCTAACAAGCAAAAAATTCAGCTGCGCCACTTTGTATTTCATTATGCAAGACTCAATTATGATGTTATAAGAAGAACCTTACTGTTAAGTGGATTTTGCTGCAAAGCAAGTAATAGGTGTGATGTTAAAATCATGGAGAGCTGATGTTAGTCGTTCACCCATTGTCTTTCAGCCCAGGAAGAGGAGAAATAGGATTGAGAGATGTCTTTGTCATCAAAGATCTCAGTCAGGCAATGGCACAGGGCAGATAACTACAGCATCAAGTAGAAATGGTCAAGCATTACTCACAAATCCAACAGGTAGCTTGGCAACAGGGAAGAAATACGTCAACTTCCTAGAGGAGGGCTTCGAGGAAGTTGTATGGAGGTTGTGCTAGGCTTAAAAACAGAAGACCTGGAATACTAGCTATATCAACAATTAGGGAAAGGGAATTGTGGAAGAAAAGGGGTCAGTTTGCTTCATGGACCAGGGAGAGTCCAGATGTTTTAAATGTAATGCCTAAGCCATGCTTATTAAGGTTTCAGTCAAATGGCAGGTGAACTGGGGTACCATTTCATTAGAGACGGGAAAATGGAAGCCCAAGACAACCGACCCTCCTCTTTCAATTCCCAAACATTTCTCAAATTCTGTCTGCCGATATATTTTCAGCTAACTACAACCAAAACATACAAGTAAAAATGCCTTAACTATGAAGTGCTGAAATATTATCTGCCTGTTTTTTTTCTCCAAAGAAAAAAAGAATCAATATGTAGAGGACATTATATTCAACTGATACTGGTCTTGAAAAATCAGGGACATGTGTTAGGTCCCAAATGTGCTTTCTCTGAATGCTCCAAGTGTCTCAATTCGGCCATGGTATTTCTGCATTCAACAAGTTCCCTTACTTCCTTCACCTTCTGCAAGTGTGCTTCAGTTTAGCATTTCATCAGAGCAATCACACTCAATTCCTTTTCACACACTCTTTGTGTATTTACTCCATCGACTGCTTAGAACTCAGCTTAAACAATTATTGAAGTCCAAACAGATGTGTAAGTAATTGCTCTGCCTACAACTAAACAGCTATAAGCAATGTTCTTTTGGCCAGCACTGCAACATATCTTGCTAAGCCCCTATGATGCTGGCATCCCATATGGGTGCCAGTTGCCGTCCTCGACAGCTCCCCCACTGATCCAGCTCCCTGTTTATGGCCTGGGAAAGCAGTGGAAGATGGTCCATGTCCTTGAGCCCCTGAACCCACATAAAAAAACCTGGAAAAACATCCTGCCTCTGGCTTCAGATTGGTTCAGCTCTGGCCATTGCTGCCAAGAAGGTCTCTCTGTGTCTGTATCTTTCCTTCTCTTTCTGTAAATCTGCCCTTCCCAGTAAAAATAAGTAAATATTTAAGAAAAAAAAAAAAGCATCTCTGGGACTGGTGAAGCAGTAAGTCAAAGTGGTAGAGGGAGATAGAGTGGAAAGACTTGCTCTTGCCCTGTCATTATTAGAGGATAGCTGGCCATATGAACTCGGGCAAGTAACTTCTTTCTGAACTTCTTCAGAAGAGAATAATACCCTTTACCTAGCACAGACTAAAAGATTTACTGTGAATTTCCAATGGCTTAATAGGTGCAAAAGTTGTCTATCGGCTATAAATTGGTGTTAGAAAGCGATATTTCTAATTATGACTTTTTATAAGTAGGTTCAATCCTAACTGTAAAAGAGACCTGAGAGACCATCAGTTCCAAATCTCTTCCTTTCCAAAGGAGATCATAGGGCTGAAGAAGAAAAGTTACATGTTCAGAATCACATTGGAAATTAATACCACAGTTGAAACTAACGCTCGACATTGAATTGTCAGCCCAGTACTCAATTCGTTAGAACCAAAGGTATTTTATCAAGTAAATTTCCAAGCAAGGCCATGTGGCATTTAAAGTAGTTTACAAATGATATTTGATGTATAGATCTTGACGATTAGGAAAAGAATTTAGACTATCCACACTTAAAGGGAGAAAGAATGAAATATCCACATCAAGTTATTTGGCCAATTTGCAACAAGAAGAAATGAATAAGAAAACAGCAGAAAGGAAGCTTTTCTTGGAACAATCTGTTAACTGAAATGACTTCACAGAATCGCTTGAAAAAACTGCATCCTATCACTGTGTTAAATCATTGTATTTTCATCAGGATGCTAAATGATATGGATCTACATATGATGGCTTTAAAAATTCATATGAACAATTCCATGATTCTGCTTGGAATAACTCCAGTCATGCAGAGATGAACCAGCCACTCCATGCAACCAGACTGTGATCTCATATACACAAATACTCCACCTTTAGCCCTTGAGCAAAGAATTGTTTCTGCTTTATCTTCCTCCCCTTCCCCATCATGTCACACCTAACTCCAATTCTCATAGTAGAATAGTCATTTTAGTAAAGATTCAGATTTTCTTATCTAAGACCCTTGGGGCCATATGTGCTTCAAGAATTCATACTTATACAGAGCATTTATTTTCAAAAATGATTTATTTATTTGAAAGGCAGAGAGAGAGAGAGCTGTTCCATCCACTTGTACACCTTCCAAATTGCCTCAAAAGGAGCCAGGCTGAAGTGAGGAGTCAGGAAATCCATCTGGGTCGCCCACTTGGATGACAGGATCCAAACACTAGGCCATATTCCACTGCCTTCTCAGGTGTGTCAGCAGAGGCTGAATAGGAAGTAGAACACTCAGGACTCAAACTGATGCTCCATTATGAAATGTAGATGTCACAAAACAGAAGTGTAACTCACTGAGCCACAGCATTAGTTCCTCAGTGCCTTTCTTAATGTGTGATAAGCAGAGCAAGCAGTAAGATCTGAGGCAAATCCCCATAACCAAATGTTTTAATACATCTTCACCAAACCGATGCATATTCTCTATAATTTGCAGGAGTGGCACTGACAAACAACCTCAGATCAGAACAGGCCAGGGTAACCACCAAGTGAATTTGCTATACATTTCTACAAGAATGATCAGATTTGAAAGCCTTTAAGATAAGAAGTTGTCGTATAACACTAGTGACATCATCTATCCCAATAATAGAGTTGCCATTGTCGACTTATACTGAATTGGTTTTTGTATAAACTTTTACTGTTTCATAAGAAAATAGCAAATAAAATAGATACAATGTGTCATTATTCATAAACACTTTTGCTTATCTTCCCCTAAGTACTCTTTGTTGATGGCAGTGAGAGCAAATAGTTTCTTCCATTGGAACTAACAGTGTGACAAGGAGAGAGAGACACAATCTGGGCTGAAGATGGTCATTCATACTGAGGGAACTGTGCCCCCCAAAGTCAGCTGTTAGTGCCCTAATCCCCTGCATGACCATTTAGAGAGTCTATAAGGAAGCCACTTAAGTTAAATAAGGATAAAGATAGGGTTATGGTTTTACTGTGGCAGTTCATAAAGATAGGGTTCTGAATCAATGAGATTAGTGTCTCTATAAGCAGCACCAAAGAGGTGGCATCTCCAATCTCTGTTTCTGTCTCAGTCTCTCTCCTGTCCTCCTCATTCTCCTTCTCTCTCTCCCTTCCTCACCCTCTCCCTCTCTCACTTCCCCATCATGCCCTTACTCTCTCCACACCAGGAAAGGACACAGATGAAAGTGTGACTGTCTTCAACCCAAGAAAAGAAACTTCACCAGGAACCAAATCAGTCAGCATCCTCTCCAACAGTGAAGAATTAGCTGTTTATCTCACATAAGCTACTCAGCTTATGGTTTTACTGTGGCAGTTCAAACTGACTTGCACTTATGCAAGTCTAACTATTCTCATACTTCTTAATACAGTCATGAGTCTTACTCAAGAACATTTACTAGAGTGCACAACCCAATGTCTAGATAGTTAGGAAACGTTTATTGCATGTTAACCAGTGTTAGAACTAAATTCCAGATTTGGTACTTGCCACCAACTAGGTGCATGATCTTGGATTTAAAACTTCTTTTCTCTGCATTTTAGTTTCTCAATTGAAAAAGTCGAGTATTCAGTGGATAATATCTCTGTTTCCTTTCTAAGGGACTATGAAGTTAGCCACACCCAATTTCCATTTCCCAGAAATGCTTTTTGGCAAAGCCAGGAAACAACTTAGGAACTATTATGCTATCTCTCTTCCCCACTCCAACCCCATGACGATTCTCTATTGCTCTCACACTTACCTCTAGGGTGTCAGCAAGATCGATGGAGCTGTTTGTGTTTCTCAGATGGAGAAGCTGCTCGTGAGTGTCCTTGTCGCTTGGTTGTGGTTAGAGCTAATCCACACACTGCTGACAGCCTGCACTTCTGAAAGATGCTGAGGTAAACACAAGTTACAGTAGGTCAGGTTGGGAGCAGCAAGTAATTCTTCCCAAGATGTCCATCTGGTGATCTTCCATGAGGTTGGAATACGAGGATCAGGTGAACGCCGTCCTCCACACCTATCAACTCCCTTACTAGCAGAAGCCAAAGAAAGAGATAGAAAGACATGGAAACAGTTTCATCTGTCAAAAGAACAGTTTTCTACCTTTGTATTATCCCACCTTTCTAGACCAAAATGCCCAAGCTGATTGAGTTGTACAGAGGTTCTGGGTCCAGTACAGTCCTTTACTTCTTTCCTATGCCATGAAAGCAGTCAAACAAGCAAACATGCTTTACTTATTTATTTATTTCAAAGGCAAAGGGAAACACAGACCGACAGAGAGAGGGAGGGACAGAGAGATGGAGAAAGCCAGAGCACTCGTCCATCTGCCACTTTCCTTCAAAAATGGCCGCAATAATCACGGCTTCACCAAGGTGAAACTTGGAGACAGGAATTTCATAAAAATCTCCCACGTGGATGGTCAGGACTCAAGCAGATTGCTTTCCAGGCATAAGAGCAGGAAACCGGATTAGATGCACACACAGTACCCAGTCTGGAACTTGCACTCTGATGGGGGTCTAGGCAAGTCATGTAGCTGGTTAATTCACTGTACCACAGTGCTAACCCTCCAGGTCCCATTTTCATCTTGAGTTGTTCTCTTTTCTTCCACCAAACTCCTTACTTCTAAGTCAGACCATATTGCCTTCATTATTTTCTTCCCACCTGCATCGCATCAAAAGGCAAATAACCCTATAAAAGGAAATATTTAATTTTATCATCTAATTAGTAGGTAAGTTTCAGTATATCTAGCTCTATGTCATAACTGTTTTAATAAGTTAAGACCTCAAAGCACAGGCCTATTGTTGCCAGGGTATTCTAATCTCTAGTGTGCATTGGACCCACCTGAAAAGCTTGCAAAAATGTGGATTTCCAGGCTTTGGATCTTTCGCTCAGTAGTTAAGGTGTTTGCATTGCACATCAGAGTACCAGATTTAACTCTACTGCCCAGCCCTGGCTACTGAAGACATTTGAGGAACAAATAAGCAAATTGAAGGTTTCTCTCATTCCAAGAAAGCAAACAAACAAACAAAAAAAACCAAAATTATACACACATATATGTCTTAATTGACATGGAATTATCACAAGCCACAAATAACAATAAATGTTAAGTATTACTTTCAGTAATCTAAACTATGCTTATACACCTTTCCATTCATTGTTTAAAATTCATGAATTTGATATAATAAGGTTATTTATTCGTGGGAATGTCCATTGAATCCCAGAGTCTATATTGCTTAAGGATGTTGACATCAAAGTTTTTTAACAGTTCAAACATCAGACTTTGATAAGACCTACTAATACAAATAGTTACTGAATATACTGTGCTAAGATCCTCACAAACACTGCTTGCTCCAATCTTTTGAAGCAGCCAAGAACAGTGTATCCATTTTAGAGAAAAGGCAGTTGAGGCTTACAAGGGTTAGATATCTTGTCTGTTGAGAAATTGGAAATTATTTGGTAAACTAGTTTTCTTAGCACCTAACTTTAACCTTAAGATCATTCTATCCATTTTACATAGCCTCTCTGTAACTGCTTTCCAGGAACATGGCATTCCGTTACAGTTCCATTAGACACTATTTAAGAATAAGACATGAGGTAATGAAAGGACATTGTGATAGCTAAATTCTGTTTGTTATAAGTGACAAAATTCCAGGTGCCTTAAGAAAATTTGGAATACCTTAGGAGAATATGCACAAAGTTTGTCTAGCAAGGTCACAGCAGACCTCAATAATGGCTGAAATCAAGAACTGGAAAGCCTTCAGGATGCCCTTCATAAGCCTTCCCAGCTTTCTTCCAGGAATGGCTTTGTTGTTCTCTCACTATGATCCAATTTTGTCTATTTGGAGAGCAAAGCTGCCAGCACCAATAATTATTTGCATGCTAATTTCACAGTCTATAACAAGACACTGACATGGTTTTTGCCCAAAGGTTAAAAAATATTGGCTTGGGCCCAGCACAGTGGCCTAGTGGCTAAAGTCCTCGCCTTGCACTCACTAGGATCCCATAGGGGCACCAGTTCTAATCCTGGCGGCCCCACTTTCCATCCAGCTCCCTGCTTGTGACCTGGAAAAGCAGTAGGACCAAAGCCATGGGCTCCTGCACCCACATGGGAGACCCAGAAGAGGCTATAAGCTCCTGGCTTTGAATCAGCTCAACTGCAGCCATTCTGGCCACTTGGGGAGTGAATCAACAGTTGGAAGATTTTCCTCTCTCTCTTTCCTCCTCTCTGTGTATCTGACTTTTCAATAAAAATTTAAATATATATATTATATAAACCATATATATATGGCTTATATATAAAGCACCCACTCCTGAAAAGCAGCTGGAGTCATTAGGGTCATGTAGCTATACTCTGATGTTTTTCTTGATTTAGAAAAAAAAATGCACATGGAAAGTGACTCCCAACAGATCAATCAGTAGGGGAAGTATTATTTTCTAGAATTTTGAAATCACTGAGCCCCAAAACTGACCTTAGAATACTGCCTCAATGACAAAATCCATGGCCTGATTGGACGTTAAATATGAAACCAATTTCTACTCATATTTTACATAATAGCATGCTGCAAATTATTACCACTTTAATCACTTCTAAATACAAAAAAAAGTTTGATTCAGTGTATTAAAGTCAATGTTTCCACAAAAACACATTTTTAATTCGTAACAATTAACAATGACAGGAAACAGTATTTTATATGATTTCATCTTCAACATTTTCAGTTTCAAGTGAAACGGTAAATTCTTGTATTTATTTTCAAAATATGAAGAGTGGATCTATACATTTCATCCTCTCCTTCACAACATACTTAACGCTTCTTCTTGCTTTTTAAACTTCCTTTATAGCCCATGACAACATGTGTAACTTCTGCTGCTGGCATCAGAGGATAACACCCAACTTATCCTGAGATGTGTAGGTGAGTGTAGCCACCAATTAGCAATTGGGTAGGAAGAAGAGAAGACAAGAAAACCAATATCATTTCCCTTTAGTAACAGTCACAACAATATTTTTCTCCTGGGAATAGACTGAAGACAACAGAGGGTTTTATCATGACCATTTGTCAGTTGTTCTGAATCAACATAAATAAAAACTGATATGTGTTTTACTTTCCTAGAGATACAACGAATCGTAGGTGTCTGGCTTATTATTAAAAAGTTTGAGAGAGAATGCATTATGTTGCTTGATTTTCAGTAACAAGTTGAGATGCCTTTGACATTTCTTAATGACAGTTGTAGAAAATTCATGTTCCCTCTTGCATTTTAAAGCCAATCTGTTAGAGACATTTCTTTCCAATGTGAAATAACTATTTACTAGGAGCATTCAGATGGTTCTCATTCTAAGAGAAGCCACATATTTCAAATACTGTTGATTTAATTAAGGCTGGACTGATGGTATCGGAGCAAGTGACTTGTCACCATTTTTGAGCATGCGTTAACTCTCATGATGAGTTCACTATATATAGATAGCTTTCTATACCAAATACTTTATCAAATGCATTTAATTATAATAACTTCACTGCAAAGATATAGGCCAACAACTCTTGGAACAGTTAAAAATGTTAGTGTTATAATATAATTAGTCTCTTCCTTTTGTAAGCTAAGTGAAATTCAGACTCAATTATTTTAGTTAGCTGAACATGCACAGATTAACACTAATTTACTTAAATTCTGTGTCAAATGATGATATGCAAACACTCCAATCCTTTTCCTTTGTCACTTTGTCTTCTAGTACTCGCTCCATTTGTCATCCTCGGAAGCCCCTGTGTCAATATCTTCACAGACTCGCAAAGTTTCCTTCTAATAAAGAGAAAAAGCAATGTAGCCTTAGGCTCTAATTTTCATCCTTCAGGACTAAATCAAAGATATTTTAATACAGACAACTGTTTCTACAGATCTATAAAGTATGACAAAGTCTAGAGAACATCTTACTCGACTCCACTAATTTTGCAGAAAAGACAAACAATTCAAGAGAAATGCGAATGACACATCAAAGTTGCAGACCAAATCGGCACCAAAGTGACAACCAGGAATCCAAAACCATCCTGCTTTCCAGACTGTAACTGGGGACATCTCCAAGCGTCTTTGAAAGTCAGGCTTTATTTAACCAAATGGAGTGGCATAGGCTTCTACTGCTTCCATCAGAATATATGAACGTCATTGATTACTAGGGATTTTTTTTAAAGATGCAGCCCTGTCCACAAAGAGCCCAAGCAGATGTTTGTAAAAGACAAAATAATACAGCTTATTTATAATTAGAGTAAACATGATGTACTTACCTAAAACAAATATCATGCTCACAAATATTTATATATGTACCCCTGTCAATGTCTACCCCTTCTCAAAACTGAGAATTAGTCTCTTAGACACAGAGGAGTACAGGTGTCCCCCATAGAGTGTAAAAAGGGACAACTATAAGGAATGGCTGTAAGACAATCTTGAACGAAGCTGGCTTGCAATTGCTAGGGAAATCTTGTCATATTTCAAATAGTGAGAGACTGGAAACAGCAATGTGACGCCTTTAGTATGTCTCTGATATATAGTCTGACCCACATTTATAAAGATAGTTTAAAAATCATTTCCTGGGCCCGGCGCGGTGGCGCAAGTGGTTAAGGTCCTCGCCTAGCACGCCTGGGATCCCATATGGGCGCCGGTTCTATCCCTGCAGCCCCGCTTCCTTTCCAGCCTCCTGCCTGTGGCCCGGGAAAGCAGTTGAGGACAGCCCAAAGCTTTGGGACCCTGCACCCACATGGGAGACCTGGAAGAAGCTCCTGGCTTTGGACCGGCATAGCACCGGCCGTTGCGCTCACTTGGGGAGTGAATCATTTGACGGAAGATCTTCCTCTCTGTCTCTCCTCTCTGTATATCCGCCTTTCCAATAACAAAATAATAAAAATAAATCTTTAAAAAAAATCATTTCCTGGGGTCAGCACAATGGCAAAAAGTCTGCCTGTGCCCCAGCTGCTCCTCTCCTTGACCCAGCTCTGTGCTTACGGCCCGGGCAAGCAGTGGGGGTGAGGGGTTGAGGAGGATGGTGGCAGGGAGCAGGTCCCCACATAGGAGTGCTAGAGGAAGCTCCTGGAGCCTGTATTCAGACCATCCCAGCTCTGGACATTGCAGTCATTTGGGGAGTACATAAGTAGATGGAAGGTGCCTTGCTCCCTCTTCTAACTCTGATTTTCCAAGTAAAATTTAAAAATCTTTAAAAAGAATTATTCACTAAGTACAGCAGGAATCAAAATTTCAAACATTCTTGCTTTGCCACAATTGGATTCTATTTCTTCCTATGATATATAACAACACTAAATCAAATCCCAATATTTCAAAGCATTTCAGTCTTTGCGGATCATAATTAAAAAGTTAGGAGTTGCTTAACTTTAAAGAAATGACATACACTCCTATTAAAGATTCTATCAAGCAAAAGTGATGTGTGGGCACCAGCAAAATATTATTGAAAATTTACAAAGAAAAAGAAGTAATAAATTTTCATATATTCTGGTAAAAATCTGGCAATGAAGTTCCAATCTTCAGAAAACATGTTATTTACAATGCCAGGCAGAGAATAGCTCTTATCTGTTTACATAACTTATTCTACTTCAGTAACAAACTTTAACATTTTGAGTATGGGCCATAATTCATACTGCAGATGAAATTTATCATTAAAACCAACACAAGAAGAAAATGCACCTTAGCCTTCATAGTCAGTTATAATATTTAGCACAGTAAAGAAATCCCAAGTTGCTTTAAAAATTCTATAAATTATTTTGAGAAAACGACATTTTACTAGTATAGAATTATAAAAACCAATAAAATAATGTATTATTAAGATACTAAATTTGAGGCCTAGCAGCTGGGGTCCTTGTCCTGAGCGCGCTGAGATCCGCTGAGATCCGCCGAGATCCCATATGGGTGCTGATTCTAATCCTGGCAGCTCCACTTCCCATCCAGTTCCCTGCTTGTGGCTTGGGAGGACGGTCAATGACGGCTCAAGGCTTTGGGAGCCTGCACCCACGTGGGAGACCTGGAGGAAGTTTCTGGCTCTGGCTTCATATCGGCGCAGCGCTGGCCATTGTAGTCACTTGGGGGGTGAATCATCAGATGGAGGATCTTCCTCTCTGTCTCTCCTCCTCGCTGTATATCTGAGTTTCCGGTATAAATAACTAAATCTTTTTTTTAAAAGATACTAAATTTAATAGAATATTCTAAATAAAATATTTTCCAAACTTTAATAGGAAAGTTGAAAATTGTGAGTATAAAATTTAATTCTGATTATTTGTTGGCAATGGCTGTCAGCTAATAGATAAGATTTTATAGTGAGGAATTCTTCAGCTTTTAATTTCATTCCACATTTTGAAATATTTATTTATTTAGTTTCATTTTACCTGGAAGATAGAGTGAAACATAGACCAAGAAATATTATGCATTTTTGGTTCACTCTCTAAATGTCCACCATAGCCAGGGGGAGCTAAGAGTCTCATCTGAGTCTGCCGCAGTGGCTGGCAGGGTTCAAGTCCTGAGCTATCTCATGCTGCCTCCTGGGGTACACCATGTCGGGAAGCTGGACCAGAAGCGAGCCAGGACTTGTATCCATTTACCATCATTTCCTCTTTCCTTCTTTACATTCTCCTTTCAAATTCCTGGTAATCATTATTGATGACAAATATTTATCAAAGTAGGTGACAAGAAAACTTTTAAACCACTTTTTTTCCCACAACCATCTAAATACTTAACACAATTGAGATTACATTAAAAAGAATCTAAAAACTCTAATTTGCATTTAAAAAACTGAATTTTCTTGTGATTTGTAAATGGGTCTGAATTCATATCTCAAAACAGTGGTCATGCCTAATTTCCAGCCGTTAGCTGCCTTGTTGGAGCCATCCCACTGGAGGCAGTTCAGACGCCAGGATGGATATATGTCAGTCTTTGCTGTATAATTCAGGGTATTTGATCCGTTAACGGTGAATGGTGAATGGAAATGTCAAGCATGGAAATGTCTAACACTTCTGAACCCATTACTGTTTAAGCCCCAAAGAATACTGAGATGATAGAAAGCTCACAGAGAAGCAGCCAGAAGAGCACCGCGCTGCAGGTGCATGGTGAAGTAGCACCTATATTTCCTTTCCCACTGAAGTGGCTCCTTCCAGCCCCAGGTGCTTGCCTTGCAACATTGTAGCAGAACGTTGCTTATCTTCTCTAGGCCTCTCTAACTCTCACCAGATAAAGCTTCGATTTTCTGCAAGCCACGTCAGTCTTCATTGTCCTGACAGGGAGACCCAAAGAGTCGTGAAAGCATGGAATGTTGATGCAGGGAATTCCTGGACTTTCTCTTAAGAATATACTAACAGAAATCCGCACTCAGGAGAGAGGAACAGATGGTAGGTTGACCTTCACATCTTCGTACTTCCTCATGCGGACATGACCTTGCAATCCAATAAACAGTTCACCATTGCCCAGAAAAGCAACATTCATTAACTTAGTCTCCCCTGTTCTTCCTCTAACAACTCATTCTCTAAGATTGGGCACCAATATCATTCACATGACTCTATCCCTAACACTGCTTCCTGCCTCCCCACTGCAATAGCCAATCTTCTTTAATTCTCATAGCACCCTTTGCATGTATTTAAGATATTCAGCACACTGTGCGTTAGGAAAAAAAGATTTGGTTCAGTTACTTGAAAGCTATAGTTACACAGACAGAAGGAGGGAAAGAGAGAGAGAGAGACAGAGAGAGAGAGAGAGAGAAGTCCATTGACTGGTTCACTCCCCAAAAGACTGCAACAGCTGGGGCTAGGTCAGTGTGAAGCCATAAGCTTGGAACGCTTGATATCTGTTTTACCACCACGGAGAAGAAAACTCCCTATTGCAGTCCTAAATGCCAAGAATGTGGGAAACATTTGATGAAAAAGTAAATGTCACATTCTCCATGTATTTAATGGGCACGAACAAATCCATCTCTCATTTCCAGCTGAATTACACTTCTGCACCCGAAGACTATCTGAACCCCATTTTCTTTCTTTCTTTCTTTCTTTCTTTCTTTTTTTTTTTTTTTGATCCTGACATTCTGACACTTATGCAGTCTTGTTGCCCAATCTTCCTCGTAGGCTGCAGCAGCCCTCAATAACAGGAACACGTTCAGACTTCTAACAAGATAGATGGCAACTGCTACTCTGCTGCCCCCTGGAGGACCTGGCCCGCATAGATCGATCCAATCTTATTCGTGACAGGATGAACTCATCAGGAAGAAGCATCCAGGCAACGGAGGGATCTGTGAGAACTGGGTGATGTTTGTCTCCAGGGGCAGTTGCAAAGAATGAATATAAGAAGAGGTTAAGCCTCAGGGCAGAAGATGTCTCTACAGGTGGAGCACCTGATTCTGTAGAGGATGCTGTGATACCCTGATGTTGGTTTGGCTTTCTCACTGTCTGCACGTCTTCTTTCCAGTTGTTATTTAACATTTTCAAATGATTTTCCCAAATACTTAAGCTCAGGAAAGTATAAATGAGAAAAAAAATCTTAGACTTTGATTTGCTTTTTCTTTTTATCCTACAAAAGCAAAATGAAGCTAGACTGGAGGATGTTCATTGATGGTGGATCCATTCTAACAGCAGCCTTCAGCAGACAGTGCCTGTGTAGCTGCTCAAGGAGTTCCTAATGAAGGCAAACACCGCGCAGTGTGCAGTAAGTTCTACATTACTGCTGGAGGATTAAATGCCTTCTGTTACAAGGCCCAGTGTGCTGACTCAATGGACTAATCCTGCCCTTGTAGGTGCCAGGATCCCAGATGGGCATCAGTTCATGCTTGTGTGGGTATATGGATCCCATTTTCAACAAAATATCACTATAACTCAAACAGAATACAAAATGATATTTTAATAAATTGTACTGGGTCAGTTGATATTCAGATACAAAAACACAGACCCTCCCAGCACGATGGCTTAGTTAGCTAGAACTCCACCTACAAGCACAGGCGTCCTATATGCACTCTATTTCACATCCTGGCTGCTGCACTTCCCTTCCAGCTTCCTGCTTGAAACCTGGGAAACAGCAAAGGATTGCCCAAATCCTTGGGACCATGCATCCGTGTGGGAAACCTGGATGTGGCTCCTGGCTTCAAGATCGGCTCAGTTCAAGCCATTGTGGTCATTTGGGGGAGTGAATCAGCAAATGGAAGATGCTTCTGTCCATCTCTCCTGTTCTTTGTAAATTTGCTTATCCAATAAAAATCAATAAATTTTTTAAAACCTCAAGCCTACACACTTGTTACACACAAAATTTAATTTGAAACAGATTATAAACCTAAACAGTACAAGGTAAAACAAAATTTTTAGGAAAAAAATAAGAATATCTTCACAACATTTTGGACAAGTGAAGATATTTTAATTAGTCATAAGTAACAGTAATCAGAAAAAAAACTTCAGAAATAAATTAGATAAAAATAACTTTTCACAGAAAATATTAAGAGAATTAGATTGCAGTATATAAAATGAATAAAATATTTATAATATACCTATAGATGAAGATTTTCTTTCTTTTTAAAACATTCATTTATTTGAACATCAGAGTTAAGAGACAGAGAGAGATTCAGAGAGAGGCCCTCCACTCACTGATTCACTCTCCAAGTGTCTGCGGTAGCCATCACTGAGTCAGGAGCCAGGAGCCCGGGGCTTCATCCAGATGCATTTCCCAGGCCACTAACAAGGAGCCGGATCAGAAGTGGAGCATCTGGGACAGGAACTGGTGGCCATACAGGATACAGATGCTGGAAGTGTCAACTTTACCTACAATGCCTTGATGGTGATCTCAGGGGACTTATTACTGAAATACACAGAAAACAGCTACATGTTAATTTAAAAAAAGAAGAAGAAAGAAAAGCAATTTGAAAATTGAACATGTAACTTCAAGAGGTAACTTATCAAGGAAGGGACTGAAACCCCCAGTAATTGGAATAAGAAAGATTACTCAATATTAGTTATTAGAAAATGCAAATTACAACTGCAAAGAGATATCAGTGTGGAAATACAATCAGCAATATGACTATAAATAAAAAGGATAGCAATATTATATGCTGGTAATGACGCTTGAAACAGCTGGAAATCTCATATCTTGTTTGGCAAAAGTGTTAACTGGCATACCACTTTTGATAAGTGTTTGGAATTAGTTGCTGTCTTCTGAATCAGAAATTCTATTTCTTGGTGAATACCCAAGGAACAAGTGCATACTTCCAATGAAAAGACATGTACAAAACGTGCATAGCAGCCTTAATATTAATCATAAAAACTGTCAAAAGCAGACAAAAGTTGAAAACAGCCTTAATGTTCCCAGATGGAATACAGACATAAGTTTGAAAAGAAACACTAGAGTTTTTGGAAGATAATACAGGAAAATATTTTAAGATATCAAATCAGAAAGAAATATCTAAACATGGAACCAACTGATATTATTTTATATTAAAATAAATTAAGAACTTGTACTTACCATGTGTCCAGCACAATAGTTCAGTGGGCTAATCATCTGTCCTGTGGCTCCAGCATCCAGCATGGGCACCAGTTTGCAATCTGGCTGCTCCACTTCCAATTCAGCATTCCCAGGAAAGCAGGAAAGGATGGCCCATGTCTTTGGAACCATGCACCCATAATGAGAGACCTGGCTCCCAGTTTCAGATCAGATCAGCTCTGGAAATAGCAGCCACTTGGGGAGTGAACTAGTGCATAGAGTCTCTCTCTCTCTCTCTCTCTCTCTCTCTCTCTCTCTCTCAACTCTGCCTTTCAAATAAAGACAAATCTTTAAAAAAAGAACTCGTACTTACTAAAACACATCCTTAAGAGAAGGAAAAAGCCAGCGGAAGAATGGGAGAGTGCGTCTGAGGAATTTGTAAGGAAGTCTTGGATTTAAATTGAAATGAATTCTATGTGTATGAGTACCAGGGGACAAGGATAAGAATGTTGACACCATTATTATTTATAACACAGGAAACAAGTCAAATACCCACCCACACTGAATAAACAGTGCTGTGTCCATGCAATGGAATATTAAGCAGCATTGGAAATGAACCAACTATCATTTCCTAAAATATATGGATGGATCTCACAGACCTGAGGTTGCACAGAAGAAATCATGCACAAAACCCACAACCCACTTATTCAAAATTCTAAAGCAGGCTAAATGTTGCCTTTCTTACATGCAAATATAGCTTGAAAAACTTTGAAGAAAAATCAGAGTGAGATTATTATAAGATTTAGAATTGTTACATTCACACGAAATAAGAGTGTTGTAATTGGCAATATGTACACAACAGGTTTTGAGAGTTCTGGAGATGTTTTATTAAACTAGGTGGTGATTAAATGATTGTTCACTTTTATATAAATGTGATAAATTTCAGCTGCATATTTACATCCTTGGTACTTTTCAGAATGACATATTTAACAATAAAAACAATGACAAAAATTCGCTATAAAATAGAAAACAGAACAAAAAATTATATCTCCATAACTTGTTCCTGCTATTCTCATTACACAGCTGACATTTTCCAAATCACACAGGAACATCATAATTTTGGTCTGAATGATGAGTTTAAATAAAACAGGAACACAGCTAGGACAGCAAGACAAGTGATACCACCATAAAGAAGCCATTCTTCTAACTTCTCTCCCAGCTCAAATGCTCCAGTCCATATTTTAAAGGGAATTGGAAGACAGGGTTCTGGATGTTTTCACTAAGAATAACTACTGAATGTTTGAAGAAATAAATATATTTAGTCTGATTGGACATTGCACATCATTATCCATGTACCAAATCATTACATGGTGTCCAACAGATGTGTAAATGTTTATGTCTGCTGAAAAATTTTAAAATAAAAAACCTTTTAAAAAGAATAGGCATCATTGTCAGGCACTGGAGACCAAAAGGACTATCTCCAGCAACATGATAAGTAAGAAACAGATTTAGGCACCATAGTATTTAGGTACTTAGCAGAAAAGTTACGTAAGTTGAATTCGGCCTTCTTCCTAGCTCTCAAAGAAACTCCACTGACCTTAGCTTGGTCCTGTGGAGAGAACCTAATACTGAAGTCAGGAGCCTAGAATCCAAGCCATTATGTTTAAGATTCAATGTTTTAGTTGTAAAAGGAAGTGGGTCTTTGCCCTAACCATTTCATTAGCTATTCCGAGAGGCCAATGAGAGCATAACTGTGAGCCCATATGTGTATGTAACAGAAAAGAATAAGCCTATGTGGAGAATGTGTATAAACTTTAAAAACTCTAGCAAGGCATTTTCCTGTGTTTTTGGTGGATAGGGTGATGGTCATGCATAAGCATGCGGTTTCCTCGCATAGGCAAGCACATGCTAATTAGCCTTTGTCATTAGTAAGTCTTGCATAGCATCCCTCAGGTAGGCTGGACTTGAGACAGAGATATAAATTAAAAATGTGCTGTTCTTGAAGGCACAGTTGGGACTCAAATAGTTACCTAACCAACGACTCACCTGAAGATGAAAATGTTTGATCTGTTAGAATCAGTTAAAGCACCAATAACATCAAAAGAATTGAAACTTCAACAAATTTTCCAGCTTAATTATTAAACATCAGAATATTTGGCAGTTTAATAAGTTACAATAAGTGTCTATGGAGCTAAGAGACAAAGAGTATATCTTAGCTTAGTATTCCTAATACTGCACAGTGCTGGCACACGATGTTTATTAAGTGGCTAAATTAAGTGAATGTCTTTGTCTCTGTTAACTTCTAAAAAATCTATTAAAAAGATTTTTGAAAATGCAAATTTAGCCTTCCCACAACATGGCATGAGTCCCACTTTGGTTTAAATGGAAATTCTTTTAAGTTCTCAGGGAACAGATAATTCTTAATACTTAAATCCCTTAATTGGATTTAATCATTATCTTTTAATTAAATTCACAGGACCAGCTTACCTTCTATTATTTTTAACAACTGTAGTAATTATTCCATATATGTATGGATTATATATATATATATGCACACATACACACACACATATATATATATATGGGATAGATGTGTGTGTGTGTGTGTGTGTGTGTGTGTGTGTGTGTGGTATAAGAGTGGAAACACACTTCTGATGGCAAAAATTTGAAAAAATTTAGAAATTTTTCCTGATGTATTGAAATGTAATTCCATATGCTAACAGGGACCTCCAGGTATAAAAATACCAATTAATCAATCTGACAAATTATCAGAAAAAGTCTGAAATACCCAGGTGAATTTTGGAAATATAAATGAGACAAGATAGATTGTTTACTTTATACTATAAAACATGCTCAGGGACCAGCATTGTGATAGCAGTATACCAATATTCCACAAGGATGCCAGTCATATCTCAGCTTCTCCACATCCGATCCAGCTCTCTGCTAATGCACCTAGGACAGTGGTAGTAGATGGCCTAAGTGCTTGCACATCTGCGTCACATGGGAGACGAGCGAGAAGTCACTGGCCCCTGGCCTCAGCCTGACACAGCCCAGGCTGTGGCAGTCATTTAGGGAGTGAACCAGAGGATGGTACACACGCTTTGTATCTTCATAACTTTGCCTTTCAAATAAATTTTTAAAAAGCTTTTAAAATCAAAACATAATAATTAAAGCACTTCTGATCTAAAGCAGGAACAACATAACAGTCAGTTAGATGGAATAGTACATTGAGCTACAAAAAGTTTACATTCAACTTAAATAATCCTAGTAGCAGGTCTTTAACCTAACGGTTAAGAAATTCATATTTCCTATTGGAGTACTTGGCTTGAATTCCTATTTCTCTCTCCTGACTCCAAGTTCTTACTACTGTAGATTCTGGAAGGCAATGGGTGATGACTCAAGTAACTGGGTTCCTCCCATTCGTATGGGAGACCCAGATCAAGTTCTGGTTTCCTGATTTTGGGTGGTCTAGTCCCAGGTCCTGCAAACATTTGGATAATAAATCATACACATTTTCTTCTCTCCCTCTCTCTCTCTCTCTCTCCTCTCTAAAGCAATTAAATAAGTAAAAGTAAATACATTCAGCACTGTTGCATACCACTGAGGAAAAGGCGGATGTATACCTTATGGAGAAGGCAGTCTAGCCAGTTATGAAATAAGTAAATTAAACATTTCAAATAGACCTTACATAAGAATGAACTCTAGAATGAACAAACTAAAATACCAAGAGGAGATATATGTGAGTGTAAGAAAGCCCTTTATAATAACTTCAAAATCAGTGATTATAAATGACTTTATGATAGATAGGTTTGAGGGTTTTGGGGTTTTCTGCTTTGTTTTTCAGACAGATTAATTAATTTGTTTAGAAAGGAAGATTTATGGAGAGAAGAGACAGAGCAAGATCTTTCATCTACAGGTTCACTCCCCAAATGGCCACAAGGGACAAAGCAGAGCCAATCAGAAGCCAAGGCCTCCTCTGGGTCTCCTACAGGAGTTCAAGGTGTCGGGGACCCAGGTCATCCCCCACTGCTTTCCGAGGCCATAAGCAGGGAGCAGGATTGGATGAGCAGCAATCAGGATATAAATCATTCATTGCCTGTGTTGGATGCTGACACTTGTAGACTGAGGATTAGCCAACTGAGATATCATGCCAGCCCCAGTTTTAGTTTTAGGTTTTTTTTTGGGGAGGGGTTGTTTTTTGTTTTTTGTGGGGTCATCACATTGGCATATTATGCTAATACTCTACCTATGGGAGTGGCACCGCATTGGGTGCCAGCTTGTGTCCCAGCTGCTTCACTTCTGATCCAACTTCCTGCTAATAGTCTAGGAAAGCAGTAGAGAATGTGGGGAATGCTGACATAAAATGAGTACTTAAAATTACAGGTCCAATGCAGTTGCCTAGTGGCTAAAGTCCTCACCTTGAATGCATCCAGATCCCATGTGGGCACTGATTTGTGTCCCAGTGACCCCGCTTTCCATCCAGCTCCCTGCCTGTGATCTGGGAAAACAGATCAGCCCAAAGCCTTGGAACCCTGCACCTACATGGAAAACCCAGAAGAAGTTCCTGGCTTCTGTCTTGGGATCAACTCAGCTCTGGCTATTGCAGTCACTTGGGATGTGAATCATCAAATGGAAGATCTTCCTCTCTGCCTATCCTTTCTTTCTGTATATCTGACTTGCCAATAAAATAAATAAATATTTTAAAATGGCTATTTAATATTTAACTCAATGGAGAATCGAGGTGGTGGAATAGGGTGAGGGCACATTTAAATAGATGGAGAAGCATTAGCCAAGGTTAAAAAGAGAGGGCACATTCCAGAAAATAGGAGAGGATAGGCCAATGGCAGAGGAGCACCTAGAGACTGACAGACACGGGAAAGCAGCGGAGAAAACAGTGTGGTGCTGCAGGGACCAGATACCCCAGCAGCAGTCAGTCAGAGGCTATCCAAGATCCACCAGTGGCCAGAGCTCCACCAGCAGCCAAGTGGAAAGGGAATTCATTGAGAGCTCATCAGGTGAACTCAAAGAACTGTCCACCCTATTGCTCGGTTTGATTGAACCAGGAGCAGAGACAGAGCAGCAGATCTTACACAGGCAGTGCGGGAGCAGGGTGGCTCTCACAGCCCAGACCCTCACCAGAATTGCATCAGGTGCAATTTTGTGTAGGGAGGCAAATGTTGTGGGACTGTGCATGCACTGAGCTTGGAGTGAACTCATTTTCTGACTCAGTAAATGACACCAGTGTGGCAAACTACAGGTTCCACCAAAAATAGGTCCGGGTAGCTCCCAGACCTAACGTTCAGCAGATCCAGAGCTCCACTAGTGCCACATCAGGTGTCATTTTGTATAGCATGGCCAAGATTGTGCACATGAGCTGAGCCGGGAGGAAACTCACTTCTAGCTCAATGCATTGCACTGGTTCCACATGGAAAATAATACTGACTTTGGCATCCTTTGGGTTAAAATAGGTCTGGGTGGCCCTCACCTGACTGCCAACAGGTTCCAACAAGATCAGCAACACCAAAAACCTAGTTATTTAGGACACCTGATATCTCCTTAATCCTGGGAACTGCTCAAACTAGAAGTGGGAGAAAGGCTGTACAAACAACAAGGCAACCACAGCACAGAATCAGAGGGTGAAGAGTGGTAAGCCAGAAACTGGAGCTTTGAAGACCATGGTGGAAGCCTAACACAAAAGCCCAGACCTGAAACTTGGTGGAGGGAGTGGCACAAGTGACTGCAAACAAAAACCTGAGTACCAAATGCAATAACTGAAATCAAACTGTAGATCTGTAGGTGATACAGCTTAGAAACCTGCCATAAAAAGAAGAGCTTGCTAACCAGAAGTACAATGACCAAGTACAAGAGACAGAGGCACAATGAATATTACTGAAGATTTCCCCACAACAGAGCAAAAGCCTTTGCTAAACTCAGTTAACTGAGGAATACAAGAAGAAAATGGGAGATACATAATTCAGAAAACTCTTTATAAAGCTTCCTATCAACAATGAGAAGCACATATAGGAGTTGTAGAAAGCTAAGGAATATGTCACACAGGAAATAGCAACACTGAAACAAAATCAAGAAAATACACTTAAATTGTTCAGTTTTTAAAAAAATATTTATTTATTTTTATTGGAAAGGCAGATATACAGAGAGGAGGAGAGACAGAGAGGAAGAGCTTCCATCTGTTGATTTACTCCCCAAGCGGTTGCAATGGCTGGAGCTGAGCCAATCTGAAGCCAGGAGCCAGGAGCTCTTCTGGGTCTCCCATGCGGGTGCAGGGTCCCAAGGCTTTGGGCCGTCCTCCACTGCTTTCCCAGGCCATAAACAAGGAGCTGGATGAAATGAAAAATGAAAAGTTTTTGAAATATTTTTGCTACCTTTCTTTATTATCCTTCATCACTGCATTCCTGTATGCAACTCTTTCATACGAATTGCTCACTCTTCTTCATTCCACAAGACTTTCCAAAGCATCTTCACAGTTTAACATTCAATACCTTCCCTAAATGTCCTTGCACAAAATTTCTCACTAAATTCAAACTCAGTAATTACTAGGTCTTTCATTTGACCCCTTCTGTATATTCCTTTGTGTTTAATACATGCACAGACACTGATCAAAGTAAAATCTGGAACCAACCAGTTGCAGTTGGTAATGTTCTTCCCAGATGGTTGGTGAAAAACGATTGCACTTAATAGTGGCCAAATAGCAAGCTGGAGAACTGAAGTAGGGAGAAAAGATAAACAAAATAAAGCCATGCAATTATAAGTAGATTTTTTAAAACTAGAAGCTTCTAAGCAGAAGCTGCATTGATTCAATAAATATCCAGAAAGAGTAGTGGCAAACAAATGCTCTTATTTTGTTAAGATTATCTCATATCACACCATGCTTTTATATACGTATGTGTAGACAAATGAGAGATTATAGATAGATAGGTAGATAGATAGAGAAATGGAAATATAATTCATAGGTGGAGATATATCCATGTTGCTAGACTATATGTACATGTTTGTGTGAATACACACATAGATAGATAGATAGATAGATAGATTCAAGCGCTGATTTCTCTCCTCTAAATCACCTTCACTTCTTGAGTTAAAAACTAATATGAAAACATGTTTAGGGGCTACCATTGTGGTACAGTGAGTCAAGCTGCTGCCTGCTTTCCCAGTATCCCATGTGGGAGTGTGTTTGCATACTGGATGCTCCAATTCTAATCCAGCTCCATACTAAAGCACCTGTGAAGGTAGAAAAAGATGTACTAAGTATTTGCTGTCTGCCTCCACATGGGATACTGGAAAAAAATACACCTTTCTTCCCCCAGAGAAACAGAAATCAATTTTAATAGAAGAAATTTAGGAAAGCCCTTCAATATCTACTTGTCATCACTTCTTGGCCTTTTGGCTAAGATCAAGCGTAATATCTACTTGTCCTACATAAAAGATTTTCTATTGGGGAAGAATTGTAACGGAACTTTAGGAGTATTATAGTTTGTAAAAGCATTTTGAAGATGTATTTTTTAAGCTGCTAATTGTCACGCCCACGTGTCTTACCGCCCAGCAATAAGACGCAGACGCGTGTGAAGTCTCCTGCGGTAAAATTTATTGTGCACACTAACATGAGGAAGGAAGCCCGAATCCCGGTAGGCCTTTTGCTCTTATGTGCTGTCTGGCCCCGCCTCCGCCGATGATAGGTCGGCGTCATGATTACGCAGGGTTCTGGGCGACTGGATTCGTCAGTCCCAGTGTTTACGTGCCTGCCGCGCCGCAGCTCACTGCGCATGCGTTAGGCGCATGCGTGGTACTGCCAAAGCTACGTGACTATCCACCAGGCACCAAGATCTAGCCTCTCTGGCCGGCGCCATTTTGGGTACGGCATGTAGCCAGTACATACAGATATGGCTGGCAACATCTCCCTCCTTCTTATACAATAGAAAAATAAGCTGGTATGGGCCTGTCTTAGGTTGTAGACTCAAGGCGCACGATCCGTTATAGGGAGGCTGCGTGGCTTGACGTAGTCCCTGTCTTAGACCGATAATTGTCTGGGTCTATCTTACCCGTCATGGGCTACAACCACGGTGGTTGTAAAGAGCAATGTCTCGACAAGTTAGTTATAAGATTGACTACCCTCTCGCGTGCAATGGATAAGACCTGCGAGGTGCAAGGGCTAGTCAGGTGCATTATGCATCATGCTCGAACTCAGTGCAATGCCATAATGACCTGAGGTGCAGGAGCCATGATGTCCATGCTCTTAACTAAGCCTGTTGAAGCATGCTCAACCATACCATGGGGGAGTCACCATACTGCATGGCTAGTAGGGCTTGATGTATTGTCACACAATCTCGCTGAGCGCGGTGTCTCAGACGACACAGGCAAAAAAGGCATAAGGCACAGCCTGCACACAAGAGCAGAACCAGCACAACCACTCCCACCCATTCCTTAATATGGGAAGTGATGTTCCAAATCCAAGTGGCCAGGGTTTCAGCAACAACAGGATCCACCCGTGTAGAATTAATCTGGACAATGGCAATTCTCAACTCCGACTGTAAAATATCCAATTCTCTCGTCCAATTTCCTAAAAGATAGGAAGAAAGCTGGCAAGAAAGATTAGCAGCCATTGAAACATTTTGAAAAGGAATATAAGTAACACATAAACCTTGACACTAAAATTCTCAGGAGACGCTTGAAAACAAAGCGTGTCCTGTAGGGAGAATAAAAAATTACTCATATTCTCCTTAATATCATCATAAGGGAGAAAAGGCAAATCCAAAGAAGAAAAAATCAAGGAAACACTCGGGCTGAGTGGGCGACCGGTAAGGGTCATGGAAAAACACTCAAAACTCCTCATCGTGGCTCAGCAATCACGATCCTCACAAGCGCCATACAGACCATTAGTTGCACCATCAGCCGTGTTTGCACTGGGCGGGGCACCATTGTCCTGTGGGATTGTAGGAGGAGTTTCTGATTGCGGGTCTGCATGAATCTTCCCCAAGTCAGATCCTCGTGCAAGCGTTCCAGCAGTTGCAGAAACGTCAGAAGGCGGTGATGGACAGGAACGAGTCAATCGAGCTGGAACCCAAACCGGAACTGGGGCGTCCTGTGGAAACACACAAATGGCTCCTCGAGCCTGCCTAATAACTGGGTCTGGGCCCTTCCATTTGGACTCCAGAACATCCTTCCACTTGACCCAAGATTGCTCTTGCGCCGTCTTGAGGGAATGACGATCTGCAGCACTGAGGCCTTGCTCATCCAGCTGTAAAAAATTGATGGTGAAGAGAGCCAGGGCTAGAGTGGCCCGAGGGCTCTGACTGGCGAGGCCAAGCGATTCCCAGGTGGTTTTTTGGTTTTGCAACAATTCCTTAATAGAGCGATGAGCACGTTCGATTATCCCCTGACCTTGTGGATTATAAGGGATGCCAGTCACTAATTTAACGCCCATCTTCATGCAAAAATCACGAAATTTGGCTGAAGTATAGGCGGGGCCATTATCAGTCTTAATACACTCAGGTTTACCCCATGCGGCCCATGCTTCTAAGCAATGTTGGATTACATGGATGGCCTTCTCCCCAGTTAGAACTGATGCAAAGAGCACACCAGAAAAGGAGTCCACGGATACATGAACAAATTGGCTCCTCCCAAAGGATGGGACGTGCGTCACATCCATCTGCCACAATTGATTGGGTCTCAATCCCCTAGGATTGACCCCCTCATGTGAAGCAGGTCTAAATTCGCAGCAGGCAGGGCGATCAAGAACTATCTGGCGCGCTTCCTTTCTAGTGATCCCAAATCGGAGTCTGAGGGTCTGGGCTGAAACATGAAATTGTGAATGAAACTGGCGGGCTTTCTCCCCTGAGGATGGTGGAGACACCATCATAATCATGATTTGGGTTCTGGTGGCGGCATCGGCAAGAGCATTCCCTCGAGCTAATGGCCCTGGTAAACCTGAATGAGCTCGGATATGGGTTAGATAAAAGGGGTGGCTTCTATGCCAGATGGCCTGTTGAATTTGTTTAAAGAGATCCGCCACCGGGCCGGACCCTGAAATAGAGCCAGCGGCCTCCAAAACATTCACTGCATTAACTACATATTGAGAATCAGAAACAATATTCAAAGGTTCTAGAAAGGTTTGTAAGGCAAAAAGCACCATATGGCATTCTACCCTCTGAGGAGAAACCGTCGCAAAGGTCTTTTTTATCACAGTATCTCCGGCAACTAAGGCTCCGGCTCCTGTCGAGGAACCGTCAGTAAAAATTGTAAGGGCGCCAGGGAGAGGACAGGCACTGGTTCTTATCGGAAAAACCACAGGATGTCGCTGTAAAAATTGTAGTAATGGATGCCTTGGAAAATGATTATCAAAAATTCCCTGATAGATAAACATTAAGATGGACCACTCATTGCTACACCCACTCAGCACTTGTAATTGCTGAACAGTATAAGGGACTATTATGCGGTCCGGATGACGCCCAAAATGAATTAAGGCTAATTTTAATCCTTTAAACACTATTGACGCGATCGCAGATGGATACCATTGAATAGACTTAATCTGAGAAACCTGAGAATGAATCCAAAGTAACGGGCCCTGTTGCCATAATACAGCAGTGGGGAAAACTTCTGTAGGCAATACACATAGCTCAAAAGGCTGATTTTGATCTAGGCGTACTAATTGAGCCTTTTCAATAGCTTCCTGGACTTTTATTATGACCTGCTGTGCCTCATGGGTGAGGGTTCGCCTGGAAGCGAGATCAGAATCGCCTTCAAGCAGAGCAAACAAAGGCCGTAACTCTTGAGAAGAGATCTTAAGGAAGGGTCGCAACCAATTAATATCCCCCACTAATTTCTGAAAATCATTCAAAGTTCGCAAATGAGAAATCTTGAGGCTTATCTTTTGAGGCTTAATATATGTTTCTGTAATTAAAGACCCTAAGAAGGCTTTCACCTGCTGCATTTGAACCTTCTCGGATGAAATTATAAGGCCATAATCCTGTAGAGCCCGCTTCAGATCAACGTAAATCTGTAACAACTGATCTTGCTCTTGAGCACAAATTAAAATATCGTCCATATAATGGACGACGCGGGCCGCTGGAAAACGATCTCGCAATGGTTGTAACACTTGGGCAACATAGAGTTGACACATAGTAGGACTGTTAGCCATCCCCTGGGGCAAACTTTTCCATTGATATCGCTTATCTGGCTCTTCATGATTAATGGAGGGAATAGTAAAAGCAAACCTCTCCCTATCCTTCGATGCTAACGGTATAGAAAAAAAGCAATCCTTCAAATCAACCACTAATAACGGCCATTGCTTAGGGAGGGATGACAAAACTGGAAGGCCACGTTGAACGGGACCAAAGCACTGCATCTGTGCATTTACAGCTCTTAAATCATGTAGGAGACGCCACTTTCCTGATTTCTTTCTGATAACAAAGATAGGAGTATTCCAGGGAGAAACAGAGGGCTCCAGATGTCCCAAATGTAGCTGTTCCTGAACTAATTGTTGAGCAGCTTGGCATTTTTCAAGAGAAAGCGGCCATTGGGGAACCCAAACCGGCTCTGCTGTTTTCCAAGGTATGGGCAGCTGCGTGCCAATGGCCGCTACTAAAAACCCAGACCTTTACGGCCTGGATTTCCCCGGGGCTCAATTGGCTGGACAATACCTTGACTCTGTTTACCTAAACCCTTTCCTTGAATATAGCCCATTTTATCCATCAACTTTTGAGAGACTTCAGAATAACCGGAGGCATTGGAGACTAGTCGTATCCCCATCTGTTTAAGAATATCTCTTCCCCAAAGGCAAACCGGTAGGTTCAGGACATAGGGTGTGACTGTCCCGCAATTGCCTTCCTTATCCTTCCACTGTAGGGCTCTGGCACTTTGGGATGGAGCTTGTTCAAACCCCAGACCGCGTAGGCTGTGAGAAGTTTGAATCAAAGGCCAATCACGCGGCCAATACTTGGAGGTTATGATGCTCTTATCAGCTCCTGTGTCTAAAAGCCCCATAAACGGTCTATTCTCTATTTGCAACTCAAGCATGGGTCTATCGACCATATCCATCATTAAATTTATATAAGGAACCTCTACTCGGGTCTGGACAGTCTTGTCTGCACTAATTAAAGCTGGTAAAAATATGAGTTGGGCTATAGGATCACCTGGCGCAACAGCAAAAACACCTCGTGCAACTGAGCACAGCACTGAAAAAGAGCTAGCTTCCGGATGTAAAATTCCAGGTGTTACAATAAAACCTTGAGAGCTCAAGGCTGCTCGGCCTATCACAAGCCCGACCACACCGGGTGGTACCGTGTCTGTTAAGATGACCGGTACCGGCGTAATGCCGTCCTCTGGTTTTAAGAGGACTCCGGTGGCGGCACAGAGGTCCAGGCTTGCAGGGTGTCGCTCCTGGCAGGGTTCCCTCGTGCCTGACGGAAGAGTGCCCGATCGGTCAAGGGGACCTGGGCCTTCGGTCCCCATCTCCCGTTTTTTGACTCCTGGCTCGAGAGAGGGCGTCCTCCTATGTCCTTCACTGACTTGCACTCATTGGCCCAATGTCTACCTTTGCGGCACTGTGGGCACATCCCAGGAGGCTTATTGCTAGGCCCTGCACGGCATTCCCTTTTCATATGTCCTGGTTTACCACACTGAAAGCACACAGGTGATGTTCTCTCCCTATGATTAGACCTCAAAATGGCGGCTGCTAGTCCATGAGCTGTTAAGGGGCCTCCTGTATCCCTACAAACCTTTAGCCAATCTGAAATTCCCTTGGACTTACGATCCTTGAGTAGGGCTCTACATTCTGCATTACACTGCTCCCAAATTATCTGCTCTTCCATTTTAGTGTTCTGATCTCCCTCTCCAAAGGTCCTTTCCACGGCCTGCATTACGCGTGCCACAAAATCAGCAAAGGGCTCATCTGGCTCCTGCTTAACCTGTGTAATGCCCAGTTTCTCTTGCCCTTTAAGTGAAAGGGCCTTCCAAGCCTTTATAGCTGCAGCAGAGATCTGGGTATACACTGGCCATGGATATCTATTTTGATCATCAGAGTAATGGCCTTGTCCGGAAAGCATATTATAAGTCCAGGTCAAAGCATCACCGCCACGCTGTTGATTTGCCCGGGCGGTCTCAGCCAAAAGCTCTTGCCATAGGCTCTTCCAATTTAGATATGATCCGATATTAGGGAGAACAGCCTTCACCACAAATTGCCAATCAGAGGGAGTCATATTCATTCCCCCCATACGTTCTAACAGGGACAAAGTGTAATTGGCATGAAGACCGTATTGCTTTACAGACATGGCCAATTCTCGCACTAATGCTGCATCTACCTGTCTGTGAACTCTTTCTCTTTCTTCTTCTAAGACGGGGAACATATCTTGAAGTTCCCGGCGCGCGGCTGCATCGATGAAGGAAGAGCCGGCGCCATAACTCATGGGCGGGGCAGATGGCGTCACAGGAGGAGGAGGAACCATTGATGAAATGGCTCCAGAGTCCTGAGGCCATGGGCCACGCGTGGCCGGCGCAGTAGCACCGCCATTATCTTTCTTCTCCTTTTCTAATCCTTGTCTATTTCCTGCAGGTTTACGTTCTAAGCGCCTATCCCACTTATACCCTTCCTCAGCGTCGAAAGTCTCCGAACTTGATGAGGAAGATACTGCTTTAAGTTTCACCTTTATTTTTTGCTTCAAACCGGTTCTCCTCTCCCGCTCTGTTTCTGAGAGACTATCCTGGGCAGACTGAAGGGCTTCGTCACTCTCTCTGACCGCTCCCTTATGCGGGGCATAAACCATCTGCAAAAATTTCACCAGAGAGACCTGTGCGCCCATGTCTATAACCAGAAGCGGCGGCTCATATACCTCCGATTTATGCTCCTAGTCACCCGAGAGTTCTCCCTCTCAGAGCTCCTTACCTGTCTTATGGCCGCAGTTCTGACTCCGTCCCGTTTTGAACGCGAGGCTCCCTCCAGGTCCCGGGTATTCGGCACCAGTTGTCGTGCCCACGTGTCTTACCGCCCAGCAATAAGACGCAGACGCGTGTGAAGTCTCCTGCGGTAAAATTTATTGTGCACACTAACATGAGGAAGGAAGCCCGAATCCCGGTAGGACTTTTGCTCTTATGTGCTGTCTGGCCCCGCCTCCGCCGATGATAGGTCGGCGTCATGATTACGCAGGGTTCTGGGCGACTGGATTCGTCAGTCCCAGTGTTTACGTGCCTGCCGCGCCGCAGCTCACTGCGCATGCGTTAGACGCATGCGTGGTACTGCCAAAGCTACGTGACTATCCACCAGGCACCAAGATCTAGCCTCTCTGGCCGGCGCCATTTTGGGTACGGCATGTAGCCAGTACATACAGATATGGCTGGCAACAGCTAATATCTGTACTTTTCATAGTACAAATCTCAGAAAGCTTTTCAAAATATTTTCAGTTAGTGAGTGAAACACTTAGAAGATAGGGTTCTCTGCCTAGCAATATGGAAGTAGAGATGAACATCTGAATTAATCAAGGATAATTTGAAGCACCAGGTTATTCTGAGATGGCAGGATAGTCACAGGTAAGTAGGAGAAAACAGAATTTCACATAAAGACTTGGGTGGAGTCTCTTCACCCATTCATTGTCCCACAAACAAGACAGCGAGTGAATCTGGGCACAAGATATGAAAAATAGGAAAGCTGCAATGTTAAAATTCAGACATCTCCAAAGCTCTTCATAGAAAGCTTAGGAAACCACAGAGAGTAGCGTTGCAATTTACTCTGCTATACTTTGCTGGATTCTTTTCCATGTTATTTGCATAGAAAAAGGTGAGGTGACTGTGGGGTCAGTGTGACAGCAAGGCAAGATTTTGCTGCTTGGTGTCATTTAGGCATTTGTAAGAGTCACATGGTTGTGCTCAGAAGTTGCAAAGTGAATCCAATTTGGGCAGCTTTTATACCGAATCTAGTTTTATTTTCATGTCAATTAAACCTTTGATGGCCTTCTTCCTTTCAGCATTCCCCCATACAAACAAACAAACAAACAAACACCAAAGTCAGTTATCCAAGATCAATGTCTGAGCTATAATTAACAATCTGAAAACCACATACCACAAAGTTTATGCTTATTTTTAAATTGTTATTTGTAAAGCAGGAAACTCCTTTGCATTTATTTACTCTCATACACAATGAAGCCTTTGGTTCATGCTAATATGCATTTCCATCCCCCAGGAACAGGTTGTGCTGAGGCTGGAAAGAGCAAAGGGTCTAAACAAACTTGTTTATTTTCATATTACATTGATATAACCAAAGAATCCCATCCTGTCCCCTAGATCAATCTCTTGGGTCATCATTAAAACACAGCTCCTAGTCTTTGTGGTGGCTTATAAAAATGGATTTGTCAGTGTCTTATGACAAAATACATAAATGTAAATGATAAACGTATACATGAACAAAGTATAAGTTGGAATGTTTTCATAGTGACTTGCATCTACCAAAAATTTTAACAAGAATTTTTAAAAATACCATCACACACACACACACATTCCCAAATTACAAATGTTGTTTTAAAACAGTGTGGTAGAGTAGTGTGTAAAGCTACCAAATGTGATGCCAGCTCCCATGTGGGTTCCAGTTTATGTCTGGCTGCTCGACTTAAGATCCAGTTCCCTGTTGATGGAAAATAACTACATCCTTACCAAGATCATAGTAAGAGTTCATCCATCCTGGGACCAGTGTGTAGCTTAGCATGTAAAGCTGCCATTTGTGATAACAACCTTTATCAAGTGCCAGCTGCTCCACTTCCAATCCAGCTCCCAAATATTGTCCTGGGAAAAGTAGCAACAGTCCTGGGCTCCTGCCACACACGTGGGAGATTCAGATGGAGCTCCTGTATCCCACTGGCCCAGCCTTAACAGTGTGGCAATTTGAGGAGTGAGCCAGCGGATGGCCCACTTTCTGTCTTTCCCTCTCTAACTCTACCTTTCAAACAAATAAACCTTTTTAAAATAGTCTATTCATACTGAACAGAGGGAAAGCAGCTCAGTCATTGTACCAAATTAAGGCTAAACATATCTCTAAATATCTTCCAAAAACAGTCTTTTTACATGGTGATTAATACGGTTTGTCTGAAAGTTCTTGCTTATTCTTAACCACACAAACATAGTCATATGTTCTCCCTGATGTTTGCTGAATATTGGGACCCAACTGGGAAAAAACTGTTAACCCAAACTTAGGAAATTAGAGTCATGTTAAATCAGTACAAAAGTTCACTGTCATCAAGAAAATAGTGTAGCTTACAAAACATATTGCTTTTGAAATTGTGAATGCTGTTGGTAAGATTCCTATAAAGGGATATAGACACTATTAGGGTAGCTTGAATATTACTATATATAATCTGTTTTCATAAAAAAGAGGGGGGAGAAAAAGATGCTTTCCCAGCCAATTAACAAAGGTAGAATCTCCATCATGTCATTCTCTATGACAAGAATAACTTCTTCTAAGTGCTTAGATCATAAGCTTTGTTTAATTATACATAAGGTATATTTAAATTCCTTTTATTTTCCTCAGCAGGGGGTGCATTCTTGTCTCAATCACTGTAAGTATTGCTGTTTACCTGATATTTACAAAGTAACAGCAGCAGGGAACTACTCCTCTCCTTCCATCAACAGTAGTGTTCCATTTAAGCACAGAAGGATTTTACCCAGGTTAGTCCAGCAGGAGTTTTGTGAAAGGAGTTTTTCCTATACCCTTAAGCAGCCACATAAGCAACCCATTGGGTGACGAAAGGGAGGAGATTATGGAGCGAGCTGAACAGGATGGCAGTTCAGGAGCTGCAGGACACATCTGGCCACAGGAATACAGCACCTGCTAAAGCAACCACATGCGTCTTTTCCTGCCTAGCAGTTCTTTGGAAGGCTCTGCTGCAAGGCAGGAAACTTAGCAAGGAAATGACCCGATTCCAAACAACAAACATCTAGTTGTGACAATGATTGGAAACGGTGTGAGATCACGCAGCTGTGCAGTGGGAATGGAGGGTACATTAGGATTCTTAAAATTGCCCCACACCCGACAAGGTTTTTCTCCTATCCTCATCTCCATCTTAAAGTAAAATTTAGCTATCTAATGCCCACCTCCTATTTGTCCTGGAATAACTCCATACAATTTCAGGAATTATTACTATCTGTAAAATATCTGGGTCTAATTTGCTCCATCTACTCCGAGACCAACTCTTACCTGCTTCTGAATTGTCTATTTCAGAAGAGAAGGAAGTTGAAGAATGAGCTACTCCCAAACTAGGGGCATCTAGGTCTTGTTGGAGAATTGGAAGACAGCAGAGTCATGGTTTATAAATTCCTCCATTGAAATAAAAAGGAATACTCCAGCCCTAAAACACTTGATACTGTACTCAGAAGTGACTGTAACCCAGATTCCAGGCTCCAGAATGGGTGTGGGAGGTCACCCCTACACCTCTGCCTGCTTGGCCTGTGTGGGAGGTCACAGCACACCATGTCCCCCAGGGGAACCCCTGATTTTGGTTTTGCTAACCGAGAGCTCAACCTGGCATGTTCACTGGATATACAGATGAGGGTGGTGGGTTATACACCAGTCTCTCTTCTCTGTCCTTGGAGAAGCTGTGCTGGGACCTTCTTAATAAGCAACTCTGAGTGCCTAGCACAGTGGCCTAGTGGTTAAATCCTTGCCTTTCATGTGCCAGGATTCCATATGGGTATCAGTTCGTATCCTGACTGCTCCACTTCCCTTCCAGCTCCCCTTGTGACCTGAGAAAGCAACAGAGGATGGCTCAAAGCCTTGGGACCCCACACCCACGTGAGAGACCCAGAAGAAGTCTCCAGCTCCTGGCTTCGGATCAGTTCAGCTTTGGCCATTGCAGCCTCTTGGAGAGTGAGCCAGTGGATGAAAGATCTTTGACTTTCCTTCTCTCAGGAAACAACTTTCCAATTAAAAAAAGCAACTCTGCCAGTGACATGTAGTGTGTGATCTTCAACTGATCTACAGCCACACGTGGTAAAACTGACCGGTGGCACATACCTGCCAGCCTTGCATGTTATATGTGATCTATTACAAGACTGGAGGGTCCAGAGATGTAGACATGCCTTCTAACCAATTACAATGTCATTGTTAGGTGGGAGGACTGTCAGCAGACGCCTTTCTACCTTCCCCTTTGTTAGTTTATATAAGTTTGTGCTGGTTTTACCATAAACAGACATGTTGGATCAGACTGTGTCTGGTGGTTCTTGTTGCTGAAAAACACCATTACCTCATTCCTCAGTGGTTGCATGGACCTGCTAGGCAGGAAACACCTGAGAGATGGGCTGCTTAGTAATTGCAAGATGTGCCTGAAGCTCTGCAAAGAAGAAGCACCACACAACATCTCATTTCCAGCCATCCCCAATGTCTGACCTAATAGCTTCCTAGGTTATGGTATTGATGGCAAATTCCAGGTATTAAAAAAAGTGAAGTTTTAAAATTACTGTCACCCAGTAGTCTGTGGCTTTTTTTGAAGAAGTTTAACCATGAATTTTTAAGTGTTCTTCAATAGGACTAAAAGTAACAAACGGGAAAAAATGTGTCAAGAGGATCACTGAAGTTCAGTTCTTTTTATACCCATAATGAAAATTTGTCTGAAATAATTACAAATGTTATCATCACATCTGAAAAGCTATCATCACATCTGAAACACCAATTCAGAGCACAGGACAGCCTATAGTTGGCTTTAAAGCAACATCTGTCTGAATATACTTATGATATCAATGATTTTATACTAATTTTAAACCACCAACTTGAACACAATGATTTAAAGTATAGTATGTTTTAAGATGTGAATAGGTTCATAGTTACAGATGCTATGATAGTCTTTGGAAATAATTCAATCATATAGTAGAAGCAAGCTCTTAGATAAAACATACGGGAAACTCTAACATCTAATCCTAGAAAGAAAAGATATACATCAATGGCAACAGTTTATAGTTAGACATACCACTTTAAATAATCTGATGAATTGAATCAACTCAAAGTGGATAAAGTTACTAGAAGCTCCACTGGGAGAAGAGGCCTCAGACTTATTTCCTATCTCTCTGTTGCATCATGCAATGTTAGCTGTGCACGAGGCAGCCTCTGGTTATGATGGTGTTACCACAGTTGTCAGGAGCAGTACAAGCCAAATGCTTCCTCTGGCATATCCTGAGAAAATGCTTACTTCGGCTCCAGGGTTTGAAGCTAAAATGCTGTGTGAGTCCCTGAATGGAGGCACTCACAACACTTAACACCCCTTATTAGTGTTTGTGGTGAAGAAATGGCTTTTCCAATCAGGTTGCGTGTCTGGAGCAGGGATAAAATATTTCCTAAGCAGGATAATAGATTACATAGGAAATAAGGAAAATTACAGGGAACAAAAGAATAAAACCTGAACAACACCAACATCTGGACTGAAGGACTTCGACTGTATTTACTGAAAATTATAGGAACTGTAAGAAAAAATAATTTCCAAATTACAAATAAACAACAAAATTCCAAGGCCAGTATGTTTCTCTTTTATTATTATTTTTGCATTTGACTTAAGATGGTTGAATGACTTTGTTTTCATTTATAAGCATTACATCAAATCCCATGCAAAAACCCAAAACCGCATATGCCTGATTTCAACTGGATAAAGTTCAACATTTGTATCTGGACAATTCCAGATCAAACCCAAAATGTTGTTCGAGTTTCTCATTAGTAAACATCACAGGTATCATTTGACCGGTGACCAGGCCCCCGCCCCTTTAAACACATATTGGCCATGAGTCCACACCAAAAGAGAAAGCCAGTTCCTTGGAGTGCCAAAACCTGGCAAATAGCTTCACTCACAGGTGGAGCCCTGTGCACCAAGGTCACTCCCCACAGATACATCCTGGTTCCTGCGCTCTGTAGTCAAATCTGCTTTGGAACAGATGTCATATCTTTATTTGGGGATTATAAATTCTTCCTCAAAATTCTCAGAAGTAAAGAGACTTTGTTTTTTTAAAAAAGTTTATTTCTATAACCCCAAAAGAAATAAATATAAATACATGTACTTTATCAAGTATATGTTTTCTCCAGCTTTCTATGGAGTCAATTAATAGTTATAAAGCTTTAAAAATTGTTCTCCGTGAGATAGGAACCAGGAATATCAAAGAGAGCAAAACAGGACCCCACAATCAAAGAACTAAACAAACGCAAAGTTAATCATTCTACTGATGAACAGAAATGGGCTAAGTGGAAAAATAACATTTAAGGAGTCGATGTTAACTTAAACACACGTTGCAACTCTGACAGTGGCAAAGACGTCAATAGTGCAAATAACAATTATAATGGTATGTTCTTTAATAGGATTTAAATAAGGCTTCAAATAGTCACACACACACTAAAACTAACATTTGGAAACCTTAATTCTGTTTGGAAAGCTTTCAGGAACACCCTCCAAGCCATCCATGTTCTCCGGTTTGAGGACAATTACATTCAATGGCAGCACTATCACTTTCAATGCTTACAAAGTTTGGTGGACATGGGCAGACTATTCTGGCCACTGGTGAAGAGAAGTAAGTCCAGTTAACATGCCAGGTAGTTCCCAGGCGCATATTCTCAAATACCCAGAAGGAAAAAAGCTTATTTCAAAAACAAACACAAAATAATAGCAACGATAGAATCCTTGGTGTCTGGGAAAAAAAAAAAAAAAGGTTCCTCATACCCAGTAGCAAATTTGCACAAAGTATAAAACAAAAAAGCAAAAGGATTCATGGGCATTCTCATCTATGGCTCAAGTTCTCCAAAAACAAAACAATACACTAGGTAACGATGATGACAAAACGTAAACAACAAAATCAGAGGCAGATTGTGAAATAGTAATATACTGTTTCAGAGCCTGCACCATCCTGCAGAACCAGGAAACTTAAATTTGTTCTTAACAAATCCAATCTAGGCTGGATATGTAAAAAACGGAAAGATAGCATCACAATCCACACTACACATTATGAGACTTTTGGAACCAAGAAAAAAAAAATCAGCAAAGCACTCAGAAAAATTTATCATCAATTCTGAAATGAGGCCTTGTGACATCATCAGGGTTAATAAACACAGAGATGGATTTTCCCGGGTTCTCAGTCACCAGTTGCTGCAGTTTTTTGGCTAAACGATCATCAGGCTGATTGGGGTCCCCTCCATCAGACTGTGGGGAGGGGATGCTGGTGGTGCTACCGCGCCTCTGCAGCTCCAGGGTCAGCCGGTTGGCAGCCTTCACGTGCTCGATGGCGGTGCGCAAGTGCTCGGCCGGGTCTGAGCGCACAGAGGACAGCTTCCGCGCGTGGAGCATGACGGTCTCCTCCGAAAGGTGCTCCAGCATGTTGCACTGAGGGATGAAATAATTGGGGCACATCTTGTTGACCAGGCAGTGTTGCAGGTCATCAATGAGGCCCAGCAGGAAGTGGGCTGCATAGTCCTCTTGAGCCAAGTAATTGGCCGGAAGTCTGTCGCAAGCCCAGAGCATCATGCTGCGTAGGTGGTAGGGACTGATTGCCTTCGGGCGGGACAGGAGTTTAATGATGATGGCTTTGCAGGCCTGGTAGGCCTGCATGAGACTGCTGGAGATGCACTTCTTCAACTGCACCTCACTCCTGGCAAAGGAGAGCCGCCATTCGTTATCCTTCTTGCCCTTGTAGGAGCAAGCAGGCACCAGGTAAAACCCACTGATGACCTCCTCCTCGGTAATCTTCCCATCCCAAAAGTGGTTCTCCATGAGCCAGCTCTGGGCCACTGCGGGCCAGCCTTTGAAAGACACCACAGGGACGATATCGTACAACATGCGACTGCTGCCTACACCCAGAATAATGGAGATGATAGTCCCATTCTTTTCTACCTTTTCCACCTTTGGCATCCCCCTCTGGGGTTTTCTCTGTATCTCAGATAGGACGATGCTGATGGAGTCATAGAACCAGTCAGCCACTTTGGTAGGGGAGAAGAAGTAGTTGGTGGCACCGTTGATGTGGTCCACAATGGTACAGCAGTCTTTCCATTTGCTGATCGTGCCCTCGTCAAAGAGCCGGAGGCTCAGCCAGGAGTGGCATAAGGCTGAGTGGCGCATGTCAAGTGTCACGGGCTGGTTGCGGTCATGCAGTTTGAGGGCCGGTACCAGAAGGGTGAAGTCCATATCATAGTCAGTCCCCCGGGCATACACATTGAGCTCATCTAAGTCCAGATCCACCACGCCTTCCCTGACTCCTCCAGAGAGTAACAGGTACTCATTTGCCACGGGAAGTTTTTGGTCCAGCTTTTGCACCATTCCTAGAAAACAAAAGAGAATACAGTAGTCCAAGAAGCACAAACCCAAGAGTCTGCTACTTTCAGACAAGATGTTCTGACCTTCTGACAGAGACCTGAAATTCATCATCAGTCCCGAGCCAGATCTCAGCCTGCCACATAGATTCAATGACCAGAGCTTGGTTGTTTCTTGCAAGCACTAAAATATGCACTTTTGCAAATGCTAAGGGTTAAGACAGATTTTTTTCCCCCTCTCACAACAATATGCATTATCACTTCAGTCACAAATCAGGAATCCTCTTCCCCCCATTCCATTCATTCATGGTACTCTCATCTCTCTGGCTCAGAATGCTTCACTTCTTCTACCAGATCTCACCTCCATATCCTCTGCCATGCTTGTCACATCCATCTCAGTTCTCCATCTCTATTGCCATTTTGTCAGGACAGGTCCCTTTTGTTTCTGGCCAAAGCAATACCTACCATCCACCAGGCTCTCTCCCTACTTTTCTCTACCCCAGCAGTTCTCTGCGAAGGCTGCACTCATTCTCAATAGTTAAAAGTCATTTCCTTTATAACAGTATGGACACGTGATTTTTTCCCCCACTTTTCCAACACAGGCACCTGTGGTGCAAATGCCATGGAGAAGAGCACTGCGGAGGTCACGGTCCAAATCAAAATAGTGGTAGCAACCTGTGCTATGAGTCTGCGCACCCATCACCCTGACATGCACCAGCAGGCAAAATTGAAAACCCTTTTCACTTCAGCACAGATCTCATTTGTGGAAGGAAATGATTCATTTTACTAAATCTCAATCTGGGAGGCCTTAAAAAGACAACCTTTCTAGCAGTCTGTGAGGCAAAGCGGGAAGTCTACCCCAGCCTAGCCCGCTGCCCTGTCCTAAAACACAGCTGTATTCAGGAAGAGCACTCCTGTCTTTGTTTCTACAACACACTTCTACTTTACAGGAGGATCGTGGGACCACATTTATTCAGACCTGGGTCTGTGGCAAGCATTTTCTTAATGAATGAGCAAAATGAGCCTGGCTTTGCATATCACTGGCAAGAATGAAACTGACGATTTCCAGAGAAAAGTAAAGTTTAGAAAACCTACTTCCTATACCATGAGCGAGGCATTTTCTCTAATTGCTTGCATTTCTGATGAGACTGGTGGTAATATTGATGGGGCTGATTTTTTTAAAAGGATTTTGAGTCCATTGTGGAGAATCCAGACTTAAATATGAACTAAGCAGTGATAAGGTCCGCGCACAGTAGACACACAGAGGTTTAACTAAAGGAGGGAGGAACATATGCAAGCAATTAGTGAGTAGATGACACTAACTGATGAAATTACCATAAGTGCTTAAATAAAGGCTAGACTTTATTCCATGAAAACGTACATTTTCCTTTGATTTTTTTATGACATCTTCTTTGTGCTTCATTATCTGATAATTAGCAAAGGTTTTTGCAATTTATTTCACAGCTTTCTCTCAAAGAGCTATCACAAATCAATATTCCATCATTTATTACAATTACCTTAACCCAATACAACTTGTTGCTCACAGCCTAATTCCAAAGCAAATAAACAAACCAAATATAGGTGCTTTGCTATCATGATTGTTTTTTGTGGGTGTGTTTTAATTTTATTTTTGATGATGTTTATATAGTTGATTAGGGTGGGAAGGATCAAGGACTAGAGGAAACTGGGTGAGACCATTGCTTCCCTATTTTTTTTTCTTCTTCCTGTATCTGGGGGGAAGGGAGGAGAAAAGGGTAGAAGCCACACTAGGCCTCCCAACAGCCTCAGTACCCGGGGTAGGGAATGGCCACAAGACGTCATCACAGGATCCCCAATGTGAAGCATGTTCTGAGGGTTCTACTCGAGAGGTTTTGATAGTTCTGACATGCTGTGGATCTTACCGGTCAAAGGATGAAGAAATTCTTCCAAGGTGAACTGGCTGACATATTCCACCTTAGAGTCTCCATTCACCCAGTTATTCGCTGTCAATGCTTGGCTGGAGTAGTTGATCAATTTGTTCTGCCCTCCTTCCCCTGCTGTGGTACCAGATGTCCTCTGCAGGCTCTGATGGACTGCTATATCCTCCACATGCATCTGGGTATGCCATTCACTACTCAGTCTAAGCCTAAGGAGGCCCAGTTCTGACACATGCTCTCCATGTCAGATCACAGGTCCTACCACTCTCCCCATTGTTGGAGTTCTGAATCCAGCGGTTTAACTGGGGGGACCCACAAAGAATCTCCTCTGAGGTTATCCCAGACCTGATTCTTGTGTATACCTGCCATTGCGCTCACCAGTGTGGGGTCCAGTTCAATCTGTCACCCACATCAGCCTACACACACATTGGTAGATGTAATTGCTAGGTAAGATCTATCTCCTGCTCTGCCTCTTATGCAAACCAACGGGTTCTGCAGCTCAGACCAACACTGCCCACCACACACTTGGCCCTCATGTACACCATCGGGAGCTACAGTCCACTCAGTGACTCCCAATAACCCCCACTGGGCAGGCCCACAACCCTGATTCCTATGCCTGCCAGCATTTGCACTGAACTGGTCCAGTCTGTCCCATATCAAATTTAGCTCTTGTAGAAATCACTAGGAGCTGAAGCCTAATTCCACTGAATCGACCGCACCCTCCATTCCACACTCATGCCAGTAGGTACCACCACTTATCTAATCATGCCCACATCCAGTCCCAGTTCTCATGCTCACCAGTGGGAGTTGCAGCCCATCATAGAGGAGCCTACAGTTTTCCTATTGGACCCACTCCCTGTCTCGGATCTTGCACTCTCCGGGAGGTTCTGCAGTCTAGCTCAACAGGACTTGTTGCAAGTCCTAGCACTTACCAGCTAATGCAGTAGCAAAGCCCGACCAGCCTGGCTTTACTCTGGCTCACGACTGCACCAGTGGATACAATCAGTTCGCCGAGCCTGGTTCTCCCCCTAACCCAGTCCACATGTAGGCCAACAGGTATTGTAGCCATGCATGGCTTGGTCTGCCCCTAAAGCTCCCCTACCAAGCTTGCAGTGACCCTCTCCTCCCTAGATCTCACATGTGCTGGTGGGTGCTACAGCACAGTCTGGCACAGCCCATCTCACCTTGGCATTTGCTGGTCTGGTCTGCCCTCAGTTCTAGCTTGCACTGGTGGGAGCTGCCATTCAACCTGATCCAGCTAGCCCTCAGTCCTGGCCCTAATGTGCACTGGCTGGTGCTGTGGCTTGACCTCTCCTGTCCTGCTCCCCATCCTGGTTCTCAGATCTGTCAGTGGGTATTATGAACTGGTCCAGCCTGGCCTACTCCCAAAACCTGACCCACTTGTATGTCAGTGGATACTGAGACCCAGCCTGGTCTGGGATGCCCCTTGCCTTGGTTCTTGGCTCATCTGCAGGGACTGTGTCCTGACAAAGGATTTCCCCAAGCTCCTCTATCAGGTCTCCTCCTAGTGGCAGATCTCATGCACACTGGTAGGTCCTTGGCCCAGACTGACTTACTCCACCTCCTGTCCTGGCAGGAATAATGGCCCTGACAGCCTGGCCCACATTCATTCCAGTTCTCACTGTTTGGTACTACAGCCCAGCCATACCTAGTCCATGCCCAGACACAGCTCTCACATGCTTCAGCAGGAACTGAGACTATTTTACACCAATCCTGACTGACGAGAACCAGTAGATGCTGGAGTCCAGCCCAGTCTGGCATGTTGCAGACCCAGTCTATACCCATACCGAAGGAAATAGCACACATGTCCAGCCCAGAGTGCTACCCTCATTCTGGCCCTTGCGCTTACCAGTGGTAACACAACCTACTTGTGTGTCCTCTTAGCTTCCCAGCCACAACTCCTGCACATACCAGTGGTTGCTCTGACCCAGCTCAGCATAGCCCATTCCCCATCTTCATCTTTGCCCATCAGATGCTGCAGCCTGGCTTGACCCAACCAGCTCCCAGTCCCAACTTTCACTGGTGGGTGCTGCAGCTTAGCCCTACTCAGTCTACTCCCATCCCTGACTCTTGCAAACTGGTAGTTGTGATAGCCTAGCCTGGCATGACCCACCCTCCAGTCTGGCTCCTGTGTGTGCTAGTCAGTGAAGGCTAGCATGGCACTGCTTGGCCCGCCCCCTCCCAGAACCAACCCATACATTTGTCAATAGGTGGAGGTTTCCTGCCTGGCCTGACCAACTCACAGGCCTGAATCACATGCTCACCAGTGGGAGCTATGGCCACCAGGGGAGTTTTTCAAGTTCCCTCACCAGGCCCACTTCCAGACCCAGATCTCCTATGACTCGGGTCATACCAGTGGATGCTGGGCCCTGACCCGGCATAGTCTGTCCCCTCTGTCCTGACTTACATATGAGCTGGTGGATGTTGTGGCCTGTCCAACCCACACCCCTTTTCTTGAGTATGTCTGAATCAGCCTGGCATGTACCCAACCCCAGTATCTATTAGTGTCGTAGGGTTCCATGGTCATGTCCAGCTCAGCCCATCACCACCCCCAGCTCTTAAACAAACCAGCAGAAAGTGTAATCCCAAAGGTTGGACCCACACACATTCCCACAAATTCTGCCACAGACCTGATTCTTTCATGCATTAGTTAATGTCCTGGCCCAGCCTAACATTACCCATTCTCTCACTGGCAGGTACTGTGATCTAGCCCTGCCAGGTAGGCACCCAGCCCTAGCTTTAGTGTGTACCAGTGAGTGGTATTTGGTAGTGCTTGATGCTAACTACCACAGCTCAGGTGTCTCACGTGGGCTATTTCTTTGGTCTGACCCTTAAATGCTCTCACATTGCCCCACTCCAAACCACTTGGTCTCAGCTCCCTTGCTTACCAGCACATACACTAGCTTTGTTGGTGGAAGTCCCTCAGTAGTCATTCCTCACCTGTATCACACTCCCTCACCATTCCTCCCTCCCACACATCTCCTCACCCTCTGCTATGGTAGTGTATGTCCTCTGCAGTTCCCAGAGGACCATCACATTTTCTGTGTGCATCTGGGTATGCCATTCTCTGCTCCATCTAAGCCACTGAGGAGGCTCAGATCTGCAGGAACAGTAGCTTTGTCATGCAAGTCCCTCGGAAGTCATTCCCTACCTGGAGATGAGCTCTCAGTTCCATGCATGCCCTCACCTGTGCCATTCCCCAGAATCCCTGTAAGCCCACACCATAATCCCTCAAAGCCTGCTGCCAGGAGGCTGGAGGGCTTTGCCTAGGAGCCAATGGTGCCTGGGTTACCTGGCCTGAATCCTGCCAGGACTCAGTTCTTGCTGGCTTTAAGCCACCCAGGCTACATACAGCTCTTTGTTCTAACAGTGAAGGGGCCGAAACAGTAACAGCTCACATTCACACTCCTTCATAAAGATGTGTTGTCTCTCAGTCTTTGAAATCCGATTTTCCAAGCCATATTAAGCACAACATAGTTTTTTTATGTAGCACTATTTCCTTTTTTTACAAATTTGGCAAGATATTGTATTCTTTTTTTAAACATCAGTAAGACATTCAATATTACAGAATATTATAGAATTCAATATTACAGAAGTTGAGAAAGAATGCGAGGGGCAGAGAGAGCACAGCAGAGAAACACTGAGTGCCCAGAAATGAGAAACAAAGTCCCTAAGGACACTACTCCACTTGGCCTTGCAGAGCCCACCAATCTGCAGCTTCACACAGGGTGTGGTGACACAAACTGCAGCCTTTTCCAGCACTACACAAGCCACATGTCCTCAAAAACTTCGCTGGGTTAAGTTTAAGTGAAAATGAGTTGACATCAGCTGTCATGGCAGATGGGTTGTCATGCAACTAAAACACAGCCCAAGGCTGGGCGGGAGAAAGACGGAGGAGGGGCCAACGCTAACTGTGCTCTTCAGCCGTGGGGCTCAGTCTCATCCAGGGCATTGCTGAAACGAGCCGAGGTTCTTCATGTCTGTATGTGTGGCAAGATGTGGAGATTCTGCTTAACTGTTGCTGCAAGAAGATGCACACACTCCACTAAGCCTGTAGCCATGGTGAAAAGCAAAGGCAGAAAACTCATTGCCCTGGATGGGTCTTCACTTTGTAAGGAAGCACCGGCACACCTTTGTTCTTAAAAATTCTAAAGTTGGAACAGCTGTTTGGATTCAGGATGTCTCCATCCCATACTAGAACATCAGGGATCATGTCTTAGCTCTACTCCAAGTTCCAGCTCCCTGCTAATATAGATCCTGGGAGGCTGTGGCAGCAGCTTGAGTACCTGGGTTCCTGTGACCCATGTGGGAACTCAGACTGCGCTCCAGCTCCTAGATTTGGACAAGCCCAACTGTGGCCATTGCAAAGGGATTTTCTTCTTCTTCTCTCTGCCTCTACTTAAAAAGTCCTTCAGGTTATTTTTTCATATAGTGCCTAGGGCCTCAAGTTTAAGCAAGAAATTCTGCTTCCCCTCCTTGGTTGCTTGCTGAATTATCTTTAGAATAACAAGTGAAAGTTGGAACTCTGCCCCTGACTCCCTTATGTTCTAGTGAATAAAACTGTTTGTCACATTGCAGTGAATTCAAACCACTATCCCCTATGGCTCAGTCACTCGATACTATGTTTTTAATATCAGCAAAGGGAACATAATCTTGAATTTTGGGGTTGTTTCCTAGCTCCACAAGTGCCTGCCAGTAACTACGCAACAGCTCAAGTAAACAGTGTAATAATGGACTCTCTGCCATTGTCCCTACCTACAATGTAAAGACACAGTAAAATAGCAGAATGATGGACATGTGACTATTTATGAAGGACGATATTACTGTAACAATAGGAAGTATATCACTAGGGGGAGGGGATTGGGGGAAGGAGAAATCCCAGAGCCTTTGTATATGCATTGGTGGGCAATATCTAGAGATTCTGACTGCTTAACTGCTGAATAATATTTTTTAAAGTGTTCACTTAAAAAAAATAGTATGACAAGTACTGAGTAGGTAAGTGAAAGTAGTATATGTACATAGTTCCTGAAGGAAAAACAAATCCATAACAAACATATGCTAAAAGAAGCAGCCATAGAAAAGGTAAAACTTCTATGCCTATAATTAAATCTACAAAATTATATTTTTTCACTATATTCTTAACTATGAATACAAAAAGGTTGGCTATCTGTGTCTCAGTCATATTCACTGTTTCATATGAAACACTTTTTGCTCCAACTCACATGACAGTGTCTTGCCATGGTGGTCATTCTTAATGGGAGGAAGGGTGCAGGTGAGGCGATATTGACAAAATCCTCTGTGATTCTGATTCATTCCTGAGAGTTATGTCTTTTGTTTGTCATAATCTACAGGCCTCCCACTAAAGCACTATGACTTGTTCTTCAGAGAAGAAAATGCACTTCTCAAGCCTACAGTGGCATTCTGAGAAACAGCCTTTATCACTTTCTCCTCCACACCTAGAAGTCTTTCATCCTACATCAGAGGTGAAAGAGACTGAGCTGCAGGGAGGAGAAATAACTTGCTAAGGTCGCACAGTCCCAGTTAGGGATGAACAGCATCGGCGTATCCTCGCCCCTGCTGCGAAGGTCCGAGTGGCACACGCACACTGTTCGCCTGTGACTTGATTTGACACAAACACAGAATAACTTAGAAGGGAGGTGGCAGAGGCCTCAGGACAACCTGCCAGCTTTGTGCTTCTGCTGGTCAAAGTTGCAGTGTGACCTTGGATAATAAACAGTACATTCATCACAGGGCCGAAGAGCCTGATCTAACAATCACAATAAAAATGTATGCACAACATCTACCTACCATATCAACACAATTAATGTTCCCAGGTAAAGAGACCATGAGAAATAAGAAACGCAGACGCCACCAGTGGAGCATCCCTGCTTTTCATTAACTTCCCAGGTGATCATCAATATTCACAGTAAGCACAACGTGCTTTATAAGTCAAGTAGATTTATTTTGCATAATTTCTGAGCTATCCATGCATAATTCAATTTAACCCTTTAGAAACATGATTAATTCATGTATGCCAATAGATTACCTTTTGCAGTACAAAAGGAATAGGAATGATTCCTAAGATGCCCCCATGAGAAGTCTTTCTTGATCTTTCCCCGTTTTGACACTGAGAAGTGTGCAGCAGCACTAGACTCAGACAGGCTTGTGTTGGGTCCTGGGTTTTCCATCTAATATTTACGTGAGCCTAGTATGTAATTTAACGTTCTGAGCTTCCAATTTCTTGTTTATTGAAAATAAACCAATAAGAGAAAAATCAAAAAATAAACAAAACTGCCTTTCGGGTTTGATATGACTTATCAAAACATTTAACATTTAGTTCATATTCCCCGCACGTTCTTTCCTTTTACCACTACCTGCAGATGGAGAACAACATCAAAAGCCTATTTCACAGAGTTGATTTGAAAATTTAAGTAAATAAATTACCTATGCAAAGCATCCAGCATATGAAAGGCACATTATCTTTGTTAGATGAAGGGAGACCAACGCAGCAGTGCCTTAGGCAGTGGGGGCACCAAGGCTGCCCCTCACCTGGATGGGTGCTCAGTAACAACTCTGTGGGAAATACATAAAGGTCCAAACACAGACGAGGGCAGAGTAGCCTGGAGACTAGAAAATTCAACAAGATTCACCTCCATATATTTGACTGCTTATCTTAAGGAAGAAATGAACTTTGTCTTACATCACTTAACTAAGGAGAAGGAAGAGAAATATTTGGTCTAATGTTGCAGATGGAAAGCGGCTCTGTCGATGGAATTCTCTACTAACACTGCTCATGGAGGCAGCACACTTCCTGTCCCAGGAGATGATCAGTCAATATCTCCAGCAGAGATGAAGGCCAAAAGTACTAAAGTATGATGGGCCATGAGTATAGATGTCTCCCAAGGTGGTTGCGGGTTATGAGAGCCTACTAGTAGACAATCTTCACACAGATGCTGACCAGCCCGCATGAGCCCCGGTGACAGTGGCAAGCCCTGTACTGAAACACTGGATACCGCTATGGGCTCACGTGTCCTTTGTACTCTGCAGCCCAAATGCTGCCACCCTCCAGCCTGTTCCACCCAGTCTAAAGAGAGCGTAGTACTAGCACCGATACCAGCAATGGCAGGAGACGGGCTGCGTTTATACACAATGTTCCCGAGGTATGCAAACCTATTGTCCAGGGTTCTCTGAGAAGGGCGGTGATGTTCATTGGTGCAGCAAGTACTGGGCAACTGGTTTTATCTACATCATCCCCTTCAGTCCTCTCGGCATTCTCAGGTAGGTAACACTTCCATTGCACAAAAAGAGAGCTTAAGGTACTAACACTAAAGTATATTATACATAGTGATCTAATTCCAGCAAGTCCACACTCCTTTCACTCTTCCATGTTGTTTTTCGACATCAAATGGCCTCTAGTGGAGCTGGCAATGTGCCCTTGCAAGAAAAGCCTGCGTTTGCGGAATGAGCATCCCTCAGAGCACTGGTTCAAGTCCTGTCTGATCTACTTTCAGTCCAGCTCCCTCTAATGCACCTGGGAAAGCAGCAAAGGATGACGCCAGTACTTGGGCCACTGCATCTACATGGTAGACCCAAAAGAGGCTCCTGGCTCCTAGTTCCACACTCCCCCAGCTCTGGCATTGTGGCCATTTAGAGAACGAACCAGCAAATGGGAATTTTTTTCCCTTCCTCTTTCTGTAACACTGCCTTTCAAATAAATAAACAGATCTTTTTTTTTTTTAAGGGCTCTCCTCTAAGAATGAACAATTTAGTATCTTTAGCCCTTTAAGATTGCAACTTCAGCAATACAGTAAACAAGAAGTATATGCTTATCTCTCACTCCAAAAATTAAATGTTTTATTTTGGAGTAAACTGACATTTCAAACAGTAACTAGGGGTTTTCAGTGCTAGCACTGTACCATGCTGGGTGAAGTGCCACCCGCAACACTGGAATTCCATACGCATGCCAGGTGGATTCCTGGCAGCTCTATTACTGACCCGGCTCCCTGCTAACAGACCCAAGCCCGACCCGGCTCTCTGCTAACGGACCCAAGCCCTTGGTCCCTGTGCACATCAGGTGGACTTGGATGAGATTCGTGGCTCTGGGTTTTGGCTTGGTTCAGCCATGGCTACTGTGGTCATTTGGAGAGTCAATGTGTTTGGATGGCAACACATTCCTTCTCTCTCTGCTTCTCCTGTAACTCTCTCAAATCTTCTTTAAAAATTATTTGTTTGCCATCCCTTGGCGATGGGATGACAACAGGTCAGGATCATATGAGTAATCTTAAAAAGAAAGGCTATGTGGTGCCGTGACATGTACGTCTGTGAACGAGTATGTGACGGTGTTGTCCACAAAAACCGGAGAATTCTCAAAGAATATCCCGAGTGTCCCAGCGGTATCCTAGGAATTGTTTCACACCTCCCGTCTCCCCTCCGCCCCTCTGGCACCAAATCTGCTTGTTTCAACCCAAGAGCAGAGCCCCTCATTTCAAGGCCATGTTCCCTGAATTTCACAAGGTGGAGGGGAACTGGGAACACAATTACCAAAGGAAACGCACCAGCCACAAATCCAGATGCTCTCATTGGAGAACATCCATCTCTCATAGACACAGCATTACTCACCAACATCACATTGTTCCTCTGTACAAAACACAGGCACGCAGAGACCCGAGGGAAAGAAATATGAAGAATCCTATGGCTGATCGCTGAAGAAAACACAACCAAGAAATAGCAGCTACCCATGAGCTCCTTGATGTGGCTGTCAGCCACAGCACACTCAGACCTGCTACTGGCTCCTCCCGCTCGACGTGAAAGAAGCTCCTCAACAGGGTTTCAACACTGCCACTGGGTAGTTAAAGATGTAGTCTTCAAATGAGTGTAGTTTGGAAATTTTTAAACATACGTAACAGAATGGCCAACAGTGTCAGAGCCCATTGTGTCCCAACACCAAGCTTCAGCAGTTACATTTGCCATTCTAGGTTTTGATGTTTCCAGGTTTGGGGTTTTGGTTTGGGCCACATTTTAAAGTACATTCCAAACACTGGATAATTTCACTCATAAACATAAGTTTATAATAACCTTTTAAGGCCCATCACAGTAGCCTAGGGGGTAAAGTCTTCGCCTTGCCTGCGCCAGGATCCCATTTGGGTGTTGATTCTAATCCCGGCTGTTCTGCTTCCCATCCAGCCCCCTGCTTGTGGCCTGGGAAGGCAGTCGAGGACAGCCCAAAGCCTTGGGACCCTGCACCCACGTGGGAGACCATGTGGGAACTCCTGGCTCTTGGCTTCGGATCTGCTCAGTTCTGGCCATTACAGCCACTTGGGGATTGAATCAGCAGACAGAAGATTTTTCTCTTTGTATCTCCTCCTCTCTGTATATATGACTTTCCAAATAAATAAATAGATACATCTTTTAAAAAATAACCTTTTAAATAGTGTAATCACCATTCTGAGGTCTATAAGCAAAACTAATATTCCATATTAGTACAGACTTTTTATTTTAACAGCTTCCCAGTACACGTGAACAGACGCCTGTGGTGTGTCTGAGCGGCACTGGATGACCTACCTCTGCTTCCAGCCGGTCTCCAAGTCCACCTGCTGTGATTGGTGTCACCCTTTCTCAACAGCCAGTGACTGGCCACTCTTTGCCTGGACAGCAGGTTCTGATCCAGCCAATCCAGGCAGTTTAATGCCAGAGAACTAACACCACTGGAGACCAGCATCCAGGAAGACATGGCACAGCTGCCACAGACGCCAAACTATTCTATTATGGGTTGCACGCACTTCCCACGGAGTCTCACACTCACCTGTTTGCTCATCATCACATTGAACCTTTATCAGCTTTACTCCTCTCTCATTCTCAGCTGCTCTGCCCCCTCACCTCCCAATGCCCAACGGACTGCCACACCAAGGCAGTTGTGTGTGTGTGTGCATAAGCACACGTGTGCAACAGAGACAGCCTCAACTCTAATGGTTCTCGATCAAATTACATCACCTCGTGTGTCCAGCTGTCCTCGGAACACAAGTGGAAGTCAATGATAATGAATGACTTCTTTCCCACAATCTGCAACTGAATCATTACACATCTCACAGCACAGGCATCTGACTGCAATTCTCCAAACAAGTCCGCCAGCCTTCTGAGCCCAGCAAGCTTGCTTTCTGCTCATTTGCAGTTAGCAACCTGCCTATTCATTTAATGCTTTGTTGAAAATCCAATCCTCATTTCCCAAGAAGCATTTAAAAATCTTCTCTGCTCCTGCACAGTTCGGGAGAGGCGAAAATTAATTGATCCCCCAGATACGACCATTTTTCTCTGAAATTATCAAATGAACAATGAGAAGGACCAGCCCAGGGAAAAACACAAAATAGTGGACAGTCCAGCCACCCAGCTTACTCCAGGACCTGAATGCCAAGCAGAGCTAGGTCTACATGGACCTGCCTTGGTCACATGCAAGCCTCAAATGAAAGACCATAACGATAGTTCTCTTTCAGTCTCTGCTTGGGATTGGTGTGCTCTGTTCCTTTAAGCTGCAAGAAACTCAACGACCTCTGTCCATATTTTCCTCCGCATAGCACCTACGCCAACCATCCGATGTCAGGGTATTTTGATACAGCAGACAAACTCCAGAGCTTTCATGTTTGCAAATGAGGAAATTGTGTGGCAACCTCAAAGAGAGAGGAAGGAAAAGCCAGGAGCCTGAGAAGCAGCTGCTCATGAACTATACCCTAACTCCATGGCGCCACCTGCTCTTGTTCTCAGGGAGTGATTTAGACTCAGGACATTTTCCAAAGCACCAATTTTCAGCCAAAAATTTTAGGAATGCCATGAGGGGGGAAATTTCTATATAATAACAGTGTGATCTCAGACCAAGGTCTAATATTTGATATTTTAAGAAAATATTTTAATTATAGTTTTTCTTAGATGAACAGAATTGTATAAATCACTTTTTTACTGTGCAATTCCCAGTAGCTGCCAGGAGAGGGCACCCACACTCTACTCATTTACTAAGAATTTCTTGCAGGACTCCAAAGTCATAAAATCCTAAAATGAAAATCCTGGGGAAACAGAAGCTTAATGCAAGGCTAAGACTATGCAAGATACTTCAAAGCATCACATTGGGCCTATTTCCCCCCAGATATCACCCACTGATTCATAACTTCACCTGCTGGTTCAGAGAAGATCCCTTATAAATTTTGACGAGCTGAAGGAAAGCGGCCTTGTTAGGGCAGGCAGCAAAACTGACAACTGATCCCCATGGGACACCGAGCACCTTGCTGCAAGGCCAAGGGGTTCAGTTCACACTGCCAAAAGTGAGATGAAAAAAGGGAAGATGAAAGTTTTATGTCTAGGAATGGAGGTGAAAGATGGCAAAGGAAATAAATAGTCCTTGACTATGAGGTTAGCATCACACTTTATCTGAAACTGCTTTATTTTGGCTACAAAGAGTAAGAAGATTCTAACATTAAGAAAATGGGAATAACTCTTTTTTGAGATTATGGTTTTGTTTGGAAAGGCAGATATACAGAGAGAAGGAGACAGAGAGAAAGCTCTTCCATCCACTGATTCACTCCCCAAGTGGCTTCAATGGCTGGAGCTGAGCTGATCTGAGACCAAGAGCCAGAAGTTCCCACATGGTCTCTCACATGGGTGCAGGGTCCCCCGGCTTTGCACCATCCTCTATTGCGTTCCCAGAACACAAGCAGGGAGTCAGATGGAAACTGGAGCACCTGCGACATGAAGCTTCTGCTGTTATCCCAGGCCCTTTAGCTGGATCAGAGCCAGGGTAGCCAGGACACAAACTGCAATGACAGTGTTACATACAGTGGCATAATCTGCATTGCCACAACACAGGCCTGAAAACCTGCTTTAAAACAAAGAAAAAAGAAATAATAGTGATTCCAGAGCCAGTATTGTAGCGTAAACACACTAAGCTTCCTGCTGCCGTACGGGCATCCACACGGGCTCCAGTTCAAGATCTGCCTACTCCATTTCCAATCCAACTCCCTGGCAATGTGTCTGGGAGAGCAGCAGAGGATGGTCCAAGTCAGAGACCTGGAAAAAGCTCCCAGCGTTTGGCTGCAGCCTGGCTCGGCCCCGGCCATTGTGGCAATCTGGGAGACAAACCAGTTGATGGAAAAATGTCTTTGACTCCTTTCTTCTAGCTCTGTTTTCCAAATAAACAAAGACCTAAAACCAAAAAAAAAAAAAAAAAAAGTTCACTATTACAAAAAATAATGATTTTATAAAGCTATAATGCTTCATTCAAAAGTTCAGATTTAAGACAAAGTGATCAAATAAGTTTTTCAAGGAAAACAGACATGAAAAAAGTACTGAAGCCTGACAGACTAATAAAGCGCAGAAAGCACCTCTGAGACACAGTGGCCTACCTGATAATTACTTCCAGTATCTGTGTAAAAAAGCACTTTATTGCGCGAGCTTGAAAATGCTCACATCAAAAGAAGAGAAGCTTTAAAAACCGTGCTCGGTGGCGGCTGAGACTCGCAGTTGAAAAGCCCGGGGAGACCATCTGGAAGGGGGCCAAGGGCTGCAGGGTTTTTAACTGCACGCCTGATCAATATGGAAGGGGAAGACGGGGCAAAGCCAGAGACAGGCCCAGGCAGCTGCACGGGGGGCACTGCACGGGGGCTCTGAGGGGCTTCCTGTTCCTGCTTTCTGCCCTCAGCCAGCTGCCTAGGCAGCAGCTGTCAGGGCATGCAAAGTGCTCTCCACTTACCAATCACAGAGATGTCTCTTCAGGGGAGAACTCAAACTTTAGGGTATTGCTTTTTTTTTTTTTTTTTAATTACATGATGTGGAAGGATGGTGCCTGAATCAGCTGCCAACTCTGTGGTTCCTGACCTTTAGGGAATGAAGTTAAGGGGTAGATTACTGCTGCCAGACATGACCTCCAGAGTTGTTCAGCCCGACAGTGGGGGGGCAGACCTGGTGGCTGAGGACTGGGAAGGCAATGGCGGCCCAGCTCTGCACCTGCTGTAGGTGCCAGGAGGAGAAGCCACGGCCCCTGATTCTTAGTCCAGCGCTCTCTCCACTCCTCCTGGAGATTTCAAACCAAAGGATCAGTAGACCACAGGCACCTGCCTCTCACTCCAGAACTGAAGTGCCGTCTCCAAGGTGAATCTCAGCATCCGTGCTCCTGTAAAACTGGAGACTGCCAACTTGCTCCCTTCCTCCATTTCAGAGCAGATCAAAGTACTGCAGGCCATCCAGGGAGACGGGGCTGCTGGGCTGGAGGGAGGCGTTCACTACCCCCAAGCTGCCCATCGTCCCGCAGGGCTGAGCCAGACTGGCCTTTCGGTCAGTCGGGAAGCACTCAGCTTTGGCAAAATAATGGCTGAGATTCTGGGAGCATCTAGCACCTCTTGTTCCCTCTAATTCAGGGATTCACTCACGCCTCTCGCCTCCCAGGCACTCACCTGGCTTTGAAAGGCACTGATGCATTGTCCCTGGTTATCTTCCTAGCCCTCGCCTCCCTGCACCCAGAAGACAGGGATTCATTTCTGTCCTCTCTTTGCTCTTTGACACAAAGCGATTCTAACACTAGCTGAGAATCTGTACTGGAAACTGACCTTATAGTGTGAGGGAACACATATGTGGGCCAGTATCAGGTGTAGGGCAGTCGGGCAGTGGACGTGTAGGGCTGGGCACAATTACAGCTCAGCTCCTGAAACCCAAGATCACACGGTATGAATAGTCTGAATCGAGGTCTATAATTTCCAAAGCTATCCATGGTCACACAGGTGAATCTAGACACAATAGATTACAAACAACCCTTATATATAAACTGTGTCCCTGCTAAAAAATCCACTTAGATGGGGGTGTAAAACATGGGGAAACAAACACAAACAAACAACAGAGAATAAGTCTTCTTTCCAAAGATGACGTGTACTTGAGAAAGGGCAGGAAGATACCCAAACACAGGTGTGGCTTGACGCTGTAATGCAGAATCTCACATTTAAGGTCACCATAAAAATTCCAGTTTGTGCACGGAAGCAAGTGCTGTTATGGGAATGGCTTTTGGAGAAAAAAAGTCGCGTCCACCTAAAAAGGGAGGGAGGAAATGGGCTGAGGACGAATTCTCCAGCCAGCTGAAGTTCCCAGTCTTCCCACTAGAGGTCAGGTCTTCCTAAACTTTCCTTAAGAGTTTTACTGGCTCCAGCACAAGAAAGGATAAAGGGCTGTTGGTTGTATAAACATTTTTTAAATTCATGCCTGATGTCAGTAATATGCCTTCAAAATGAGCCAGAACACACAGCTTCTTGTTGGCCCAGCCAAACGCCCACATGTTGTTTGTAGCACTCCTATCATAATTGTACATATCTCCATCGATAAACCTCTACAGCATCAGTTTAAAACCAGGCAGAGCGGTGAACAGATGCTCCGAGAAAGGGTGGTGATGCCACACAAAGACAAGGTATGACACAGACAAGCTTGAATGCTGTGTGACACTGGGGTCAGTTAACTGACTTTCAAAAAGATTCCTTATCTATTGGGAAGGCAGAGAGACAGAGACGGAGGTGGGGAGCGAAGGAGCTAGAGACAAAGACAATGGTTTACTTCCCAATGGCTTCAAGAGTGGGAGCTGGGCCAAGCCAAAGGTGGCAGTCTGGAAAGCCACCTGAGTCGCCCCTGTGGGCAGCAGGGACCCAGGATGCTGCTTCCAGACACGTGAGCGGGAAGCTGGAATCGGAAGTGGAGGTGGGACTCCACCCCAGGCACTTTAACGTGGGCATTTGAAAGCAGTGCCACAAGATCTACCCAAGTTACTTCAAATGCTGAAGATTTAATTTTCTTCACGTTGAAAAAGAGAGCTAATATCCCCTCTATGGCATGGCTGGAGTAAGACATGACTAAAACAGTTCATTGCATAAAGCTCCCAGGTCAGTTTCTGGAATTTTACAAATGCTGAGAAAAAGGATTCTCCTGAAAATGGTATTCTGAGGGCCAGTGTTGGGGTACTACGAGTTCAGCTGTCACCTGCAGCACCAGTTCAAGTCCTCGCTGCTCCAACTCCTGCTCTTTGCTGATGTACCTGGGAAAGCAGCAGAAAATGCCCCAAGTGCTAAAACCCCTGCCACACATGTCAGAGACCCAGAAGGAGTGCTGGGCTGCTGGCTCTGGCCCAGCCTTGGCTGTTGAGGTTATCTGGGGAGTAAGCCAGTGGCTGCAAAGATTTCTTTTCTCTCTATAGCTCTGCCTCTCAAATAAGTACATAAATCTTAAAAGTAAATAAATAACATGGCACTTTTCTGGGCCAGTTAGTATTACTGGTTTTCTCTTGTGAGACATGTGAGTCTGTAGGAAGGCCCACAGCCACGTGGGTCCGCATGCAACAGACAGACATGACTGCGCTCAACTCCCTCTCTCTGTTAGCAAGTGTTCCGCCGCGCAAGCCGCATCGGGGTCATGCAACCTGCACAGAATGAATGAAATCTTATGATCTCATGATGATCCTTTCAGCTTCCTAAAGGACAGAAAACATAAAGCATCCAGTAGTAAGTGGGGTGCGGTGGTAGTGGAGGGGAAAGACAGGGAGGAAGAGACTAACTTGTTAGTTTAATGTCACACCATCTTCCCTGAGAGACTGATGGCTGAGCACAACACAGGGAATCCCTAGCTACTGAGTGGATGCCGTGTCCACCCCACAGCTGCCCATCGGGAAAATTTTTCAAAAAAGATTTATGTATTTATTTTGTATTGGAAAGGCAGATTTACAGAGAGGAGACAGGAAGATCTTCCTTCCGCTGGTTCATTCCCCAAATGATTGCAACAGCCAGAGCTAAGCCGATCCGAAGTGAGGAGCCAGGAGCTTCTTCTTCCAGGTCTCCCACATAGGTGTAGCATCCCAAAGCTTTGGGCCATCCTCCACTGCTTTCCCAGGCCACAAGCAGGGAGCCGGATGGGAAGTGGAGCAGCCAGCAAAGGAACTGCTGCCCATATGGGATCCTGGCACATGCAAGGCAAAAACTTCAGCCACCAGGCAACCGTGCTGGGCCATGCATCATTTAACACATGGATCTGGACTGCTCTTCCCAGCTGCTCTGATTTAGTGAGATCAAGAAATACTATATTACTATAATATTATGGAGGGAAAGCACTGGGGAGGGGAGGAAAAATCCCTGTGCTATAGAACTGGATCATGGAAAATAATTTTAAAAATAAAAATTAAAAAAATTTAAACAATTATTTGCATTTCTATGAAGGTCCTAGAAGCATATTTGGTCCCAAAGCATATTTTCGGAATGCCACGTCCAGCATAGCCACAGGATTAACCTAGAGTGGGAAAGACAATGGAAGCAGAACAGGAAATCCAGACTCTAGTCCTGATGAGCCATCAGTTCACCACGTGATGTCGGCACACGCTCAGTACCTGTGGTGCCTCCATTTGCGCTCTTGTAAAGATGAGCAATGCCTGTCTGAAAGGCAAGTGAGTTTAAGGAGTGAAGAATTAAAACTTTGAGAACTCAGAAACAAATCCTCGTGATTAACAATCCCAAACAGGCACCACTTTGTAGGTTGTCTAAAGGTCAGTGAGCGGCTGTTGTAGGTTCTGGTGTGGCTTGTGGTGCTTGAACACAACAGCTGAACAAAGGGCATAATCTTCCACGTGTAAAAGTGCAGTGACCCCATGACCAGCACAGAGCAGGGACTGGGGCTTATGGGTGAGATGAGGAATACGATCTCTCCACTACGGGGAGATGATCTGCCTGAATGGGCCAACCAGCAGTATGATGCGGAGCCCAAGCTTAGCCCACTTGTCAGGAGAGACCAGCTGTGGTATAGTCACTGCGTCAGCTTTTCAAACATCCAAACCCAAGTTGCACCTTGTCTCTCAGTGTTAAAAACAATCCCTTTGTTATCCGTACATACCACGGGAGTCCTATGCCATGCACTGAGCTGGTAGATGCTTGAAATTCTATCTCCAAAATGCCATGGATGGTGTCTTCACATACACCACTGCCACTGTGTCACTGTCACCATTCAGCACCATCTTGTGCAGGGACAAGTGCAACCCTTCACGATTGGACTCTACTTCCCATCACTATCACCTGCCAAAAGGAGACGCTGGAAGGATGGGCTCCAAGCACATCATTCGCCTGCCCCATATCCTTTGGTGGTAACTCCCCGGTAACCACAGCCTCCTGCACTCTAGGGCCAGCCTCCCTCTGCCTGTGCTTGCCTGCTTCCATGTTTCTCATTGACTCCTGCCCCAAAATAGATCCTCAAAATACACTAGTCCCACACCACAAATAGGACCTGTGCTGTGCGGCTCCTCTCTCCCTCTATTCTTGCCGGCCATCCTCACCCTACTGAAATCCTTCCCCTTCAACCTCCTCCAACTCTGATCTCTCCACAAAGATATCTAGGACTTTTTCTTTTGTCCTGTGCAGCCCACTGATCCATCTGATAGTGCCCAAACTATATCTGGGTCTTACATTACAGCTACTGGTGCCCACGCTCCCCACATAACACCTTAGCCCTGCGGACCTGCATTTCTGTGCTAGGGTTGATGTGCTGTGATCCATAAGCAGTCTGTCCCACTATAGCAAGTGTCACTCTGACTTGGACTAGTTGGCAAATAGCAGAAATATGTCAACACAATAAAAGTAGTGTTGGGTTTTCCCAGAATATGTTAATATTTTGTACAATCAGGGAACAGCAGCGAAACTAAACACTCAGAGAACAGAAAGCAGCAGCCCACAGAGGGTGTGACGCTTGTGTTCCTCCTGGCTCAGACTGCCTTGCAGGCTGTGATACAAAGGCTTGGCTCTGGCTTTTCATTTTCTATGATTTTAGAGCATTTGATCCTTGGCTTCAAAATTCAGTAACTTAATACTTTCCCTGTAGCCCATTTTACCAAGCCACCTTGAAGTGTTCCTTAAAGGTAAAGTTTAGGCTATGGCTATCATGCTTTCAGTCTTATTAATTATATTTAATAATATTCTGGTTACAAAGTCAGATGGGTCTTGAGGGAGATATTCATAGTCCTATTTTATCCTCAAGGAATATTGTTTATATAACACAAATTTGCAGCATTGGAGGACTTTAAGTAATGTACATACTACATTGTGACAGAAACGCTTAGACTTCAACCAGGGAGAGAAACTGGATTGCTGGTCTTAAGAAATAATGGATTACAGGGCACGGCGCGGTGCGCAGTGGTTAAGGTCCTCGCCTTGCATGCCCGGAATCCCATATGGGCGCTGGTTCTATCCCAGCAGCCCCACTTCCCATCCAGCTCCCTGCCTGTGGCCCGGGAAAGCAGTCGAGGACAGCCCAAAGCTTTGGGACCCTGCACCCGCGTGGGAGACCCAGAAGAGGCTCCTGGCTTCGGATCCGCATAGCATTGGCCGTTGCGCTCACTTGGGGAGTGAATCATCGGACAGAAGATCTTCCTCTCTGTCTCTCCTCTCTGTATATCTGCCTTTCCACTAAAAAAGTAATAAAAAAATAAATCTTTAAAAAAATTTAAAAAAAGAAATAAAGGATTACAAAGTCTTTCAAAATGTTCAAAATGATTGAGACGATCCAAGCCTGCTGAAATTTTGACCACACCTCCAAATGGGTGGCATGAGAATCGCCCAGCCATGAACTGGCTAAGAGCCCACCGATGCAGAACCTTTTACCTGTAGGGTTCTGCCTAACAAGGAGGGGTCAGGGAGTGCTTAAAATCCTAAGAAACTTCCTCAAACCTCCTGGCTCCCTCTGGGGAGTGTTTTTCCCTTCCCTCTTCTTTCCCCTCTCACCTGGTCACTTTGCAAGTAAAACTTCTCTGTCTGCAACCAGTTCCAGGATCTTTTTTCTCTGCATTAAGCTGAGAAAAGAATCCACTGAGCCTTTCTGGTAACCCTCCAATGGCAGTTGTTCAGGCCACCCCTCAGCTGATTGTCAGCGAGGTGCAGGCTGAGCTCGTCACGAGAATCCAGAACTGCTGACGGAGACTCTTGGGGAAACAGACAGACCTGAGCTCCACAGCAATGTCTCAGTGACTCCTGGTTTTCCTGGAGACCCGAGCATGTCTGAAGAGCACGAGTGCCGGAGGTCCCTGGGCTTCTGATTAGGGAGAAGGCATGGGGTGGGGAGGGGCAGGGCCAGAAAGGGAGAAGGGCTCAAAGGGGCGTGGGAATCGCCTGCTACAGCCTAGTATATTGTATATTACCTCCCTTACTATTCAGTCTGATGCTTTACTCTCAATTTCTAAGTCAGGCTTGATGATGAAAGGATCTGCCTGTGGTAATGAACACACAGGACAGCGTGAACCCCAACCTCGGGCTTCCGAATGCTGTGCCGAGGGCTGGGCCTCCCATGGAGCCCAGTACTGAGTGGAGGGTGGAGAGGAGAGTTTCCAAGCCACATGAGCATACCTGGCCTCCTGCCTCACTCCCATCATCACTTTCATCGGTGTTACATACTTGACTTCCCCATGCGCTCCTACTTAAGCGAGAGTCCTGCAGTTTTAAAAGCAAGAAGAGGGACTGAAAATCGCTGCATCACACAAAACTGCCTATTCTCCAATTCCGCCTGAGGCTGGCCTTCGGCACAAAAATAAATCAGTGCTTACAAAAGATCTGCTGCATGCAGAACATTCCTGGGGGTCCCCCAAGTCGCTGCTCACATCATTCCAAAGCTGTCTACAAAAAACTTCACTTTTTGCCAACTTTCTTTGCTTATTCAACGATTTGTGCCCATTTCCAGGGACAAAGCAGGAGGTCAGGATACCCCTGATTGGAAGCCTGGGCAGCTGGCGGGGCAGAGCTCTCAGCCTTGCTGCTAGTGCTTGAGGGGCATGTCCTGGATCTCAAACAACCTGGTCCTGTCCTAAGAGCTGCCACCACTTCCCCTCGGCAAGCCTCTGCTTCCACAGCATCCAAGGGGGCTCCTGAGTGCATGCTTGCTCAATATTCTTTCTTTCAGAAATCTGTACACACAAAAGTGTGTTTGCACTTCTGTGCTGGGAGAAAGGAGAGGGAGTTGCTTTGTTAAACACGAGTGCATGGCAAGTAAGAGCTCCTTGGTGGACAAGTGCATGCCCCACCGACCCACCCAGATACAAAAGTAGATTCATCAGATTACTGCTCTCCAAGACCCGAGTTTCAAGGGAAGGCTCACAAGAAGCGAAGCCATTCTGATTGCTGACATAACAGGCAGAGAGCTCATAAGCAATCCTTCATTTCCCTGAGACAGTAATTCCAGACAACACAGAGGTATTTTCAGATCTTGCCAAAGTCTGGGGTTGAGGCGGTGTGTTGCAGGCACTGGACTTGCATGGAAGTTTCTTCAGACTGGTTAGAAAGAAAATAACAGGCATTTGATTTAGAGCCAGTCTCCAGGCAATAAAGGATTTGTCACCTTTTCCTTCTGGTATTGATTCTTGCCTCAACCAGATGACGGGTGGCGGCTGATGAATGCGAGGAGTCTCAGCGAAGGCTCCAGCTGCTCTGAAACGTTCCTGCAGCATCTCACCCCAGCTCACTTTGTCAAGCTCCACCCCCTCCTCTGTGCAGCTCAGCTGCACACATCTGGAGGTACCAACTCTGGGTCCCTACACTACAGCTTTATCACTGTGGTACCTAGAAATCCATTTCAAACACAATAATCTCTGACATCAGGCACCTCTCAAGTAGTGATGCATACACCATGTGTCTAGGTAATGGTGCTGCCTTCCACATATTCTTACTATCATGTCCAAAGGACCCCAGAGTCCTTGTGTCACCACTCCGATCATGGAGCATCTCCTTTGGGTTAAGATGTTTTTGTACTATCATGTACCAAATGATGCTCCTAGACAATATGAATACTGGCGACTCTGAGACTGAATAATTGCCCACAGTTATGGACAGTGGATCTTTGAACCCGAGCATCTGAGCCCCAACATGGTTTTGATTCCTGTCACACCTGTTAGGGGTGATGACTATCCACACCTGCTTTAGGCCATTCTTCCCCATCCTCATCTCAACTTTGTACTGTCCTGTGAGATGGCAAAGAAATAAAGGTTTTGGGGACCTTCTTTTCAAACACTGGGGAGGAGGGAGTCAAGAAGGAGGTGAAGCAAAAGAGAAAGAAGCTGGACAATTGAAGGACAAGCACGGTGAACTGAATCTGGAGATACATTTTTCAGGACTGAATTCTGTCTGCCCTCTTACTGAAATTTTGCCCATTAGGTTCACTTTCATTACTTAAAAGCTGGAACTTTGGGTAACTTGAAATCTTGGCAGTTAAGGTCCTACCCATCATTTCCTCCCAGGAACAATGTTTTTGACAGCACAGCAGCATGGTCTTTGCAGTGGCAAGAACCTGCCCAGGCAGAATGAGCGTGTTGAGTTAGAGTTGGCTAGGTTTTTTAGATTCACTCAGTATCATGGCAGGAATCCTAGGGTGCTGGAGGGCCCTGAGAACAGAAGTTTGACAGAGAATTGCCAGACATAGTGCCAAGAAAATGCCCAATCCTCTTGCCTCCCCTCCCAACTATACTGTCTCCTGCTCTACAAACTTAGGAAACCAAGATGACCACCGTATTGCTGCTGCAAATCGACCTTAAGAACCCTGGGCATCGAGGCATTACTTAGAAAGCTTTTACATAAAATTATGTGGTCCAATTCTAAGTAAGTTTCATCCTATCACATTTGTAAATGTGAGGTACCAGGAGATACAAGCCTGAGCGTGTCTAGTCGCCTGTACCACAACCAAGTTGAATGATGTTAGTCCAAAGAAGAAAGGTCGGGGGTTGCAGGGAAGGAGTGGGAAATTTGCTTAAATGTTTAATTCCTAATAAGAGCTCTTTCTAAATTTAGTTTTAGAGGACAGTTCACAACACCCCAGAGAGTAATTTATCCTGTTCCACTTAAATTAGCAGTTTCTTTCCCAAAGTTAGTCAATAGAAAATGTATGATACCAATCTCAGATACCAATCTCAGGAGACCCAGAGGTAGAACAATCATGATTAGAATTATTAACTTGGTTCCTATCACACCTTCTAAATGCCCACCTGGAAGGCAGTGTGATGGGCTAAGAGTGGGCACAAATGGCTAGGCTTGGTAGACAAGAAAAGTCTATTGCCCGCAAGGGGCCATCAGGGTAACCATGGGGTACATGGGGAACAACAGAGTGAAGGGCCAATAATCTGCAGCCCAGCCAATTCCCATGGTGCCCATATGGGTTCTGGGGCATGGTCACTTCACCTTTTCTTATCTCTGCTTGTCTGCATGCTAATGGAAGGGGACATTCTACCATTCATACTCACCCATCTCAGAACTGCATGGGCCCTTCGAATATTTCCTCAGTTTTCTTTTACAGATGAGAAGAGTGAATGTCAAAGGGGTGTTGCTAGCAATTAGAGGCTGTACAGCTAGTGTCAGTCAGGACCAAGACCAGACCAAGGCCTCCTACTCAAGGGCTCTGATGTCCAGATTCAGCTAAGTTTTGCCACACGGAGGTGAGCAGGCAGACAGTAAGCAGACAGACCTAAATCCTCTACAGGCTGTCTGATCACCAAACAGGAGGCCACGTTCTGGCCATGTTCCCTTCCTGCAGTTTCTGCTCAACAGACAGAAGCAATATGTTTCTCCAACTGCAGTCATACCTGACACATTTGTAAGCCAGTATAGTACCCATTTAAAATTAGGTTTATACTTTCTTAAAATAAAAAAGATTTATTTTATTTTATCTATTGAAAAGGCAGACATGCAGAAAGAAGAGATGAAAAAAGAAAGATCCTCCATCCACCGCTTCACTCTCCAAGTGGCTGCAATGGCCAGAGCTGAGCTAATCTAAAGCCAGGAGCCAAGAGCTAAGAAATTCCTCTGAGTATCTCATGCAGGTGCAGGGTCCCAAGACTTTCAGCCATCTTAAACTGCCTTCCCAGGCCACAGACAGGGAGCCAGAAGAGAAGTGGAGTAGCCGGGACATAAACTGGTGCCCATATGGGATCCTGGCAGATGAAAGGCAAGGCTTTAACCATTAGACTATTGAGTCGTACCCTAAATTTACACCTTTGAAAAACAGTTGGATTGTTTCCAAAACAAATGCCTCTGATCCCACCTAGTTACAAGTGGTTTGCACCAGACTTTTAAAACAAAGTCCAGATGCCCTGCAAAGAAATTCTGTTTTGAACAGACTTAATTGTCATCAACACTACACAAAAACAGATCCACTTTGTTTTCAAAATATTCAGTAAATAGAAGTCTGCTGGCCTCTAACATGACTTGCAGTTAGAGAACCCCTAACTACATCTGCCCACAGCTTTGCAAAGCACATTTCTTCAAGCCTCCCCTTTTGGCTGGAAGCTGAACAGACAGGAAAAGGAATATTCACAACTGGCCTGGAATAGGGAAAAGGTTCATTCTAAATAAATTTCTGTTTCAGAATAAAATAGAGATTCAAAAGGATGAGAAGACTTAAAAGAAGACAAATTGTAATTGCCTCCTATGCTAAAAAGGATGACAAGAATACTAACAAGGACATCCCACAGAGGTCTAATGATGACAGGGGCTTAGAAAACAGGAAGTCACTGCATCTCCACCCTGGGCTGACACATGTTCAGTGGGGGCTTGCTTCTGTGAGGTCTTGGGGAGGAAAAGCAGCAACCCCTTATGTTACAATACATCCAACTTCTAAAAAAATTATTTATTTTTATTTGAAAGGCAGATCCACACACAGAAGGAGAGACAGACAGATCTTCCACCTGCTGGTCCACTCCACACATGACTGCAACAGCCAGAGCTGAGCTGAGCTGAAGCCAGGAGCTTCCTTTGGGTCTCCCACATAGGTTCAGGGTCCCAAGGCTTTAGGCCATCCTCCACTGCTTTCCCAGGCCACAAGCAGGGAGCTGGATGGGAAGTGGAACAGTCAGGACATGAATCAGCATCTACATGGGATGCCAGCACTTGTAGGTGGAGAATTAGTCAATTGAGCCATTGTGTTGCCCCTGGACACATTCAGCCTTAGCAAGAGGATCTTGTAACCACCATAAGAGTAAGACCACACCACCAAGGGACTCAAATTTCAGAGCATTGCATCCTTTAAATTCATGTTGTCATCTTCCCACTTAGCCCAAAATCTCTCAGATAAGAACAATGTCCTGAGCACCAAAGGAACCCATTATAAAAAGTCTGCTAGGTGAGAAAGATGAAGGAAATTACTCAAGAAGGGTCAGAAACATGATGAGATCTTACTTAATATATTACAAATTCAGTGTCTTACCATTTTTTAAAAAGTTGGGGCTAGCAGATAATAAGAAGGAAGAGTGAAGCATCAGGGAGGCCCTTCTGGAGGAAGCTGAAACCCTTGAATGGAGTTTCCCAGGAGGACTGTGGTTTAGGAAGGTGGGCACCACTCCAGAGCTGCCTCTACTGGGGACAGCAGACCATTCACTTTTCTGGGCATCAATTAGTCTCACATAGGAAACAATGGGGAAAGACAATTTTTAAAGAATTTTTGCAACTCGATTTTACACATAGCTGACATTCTTAAAGATATGCCTGAATTCAACTGTGGGCTATTACTTGCATTTAAGAAGAGCCAATTACAAAATATCCTTGCTATGCCTGCTTTTAGAGCATTAACACTTTGCCACTCATCCTTTAAATGTCACCATTTTCCTTTCCTCTTTGTGCTCCCAGAATAAGCGTTTATGATACACAATTCCCTTTTGAGCACACAGAGGTGCTAAGTGTTGGGGACACACAGAACACAGGCCATCCAAACAATCTTCACTGTCCTGGTGATTCTCTCATAGGCACACCTGAATTACCCACTGTCCTTGATTACACCTGCTGTGTGACCCTCCCATGTGCATTCATTCTGCCCTATGCTTCCAGCTAGTGTGTCCCAACACACTATTGAACCATCTCCCTCCAACCCCCTTAAAATGTCAGCTCTTGAGAAGAAGATTCTGGTGGCATTCAGACCTATTACCAATTTCATTTCTAATTCTTAACAAAGCAATGAGCACAAAGTAAGTTTGTTGAATGAATGTGCAAAAGAGAAGTTTGGAAAACAGAGGCCTGGATAAGTATGTGTGTAGAGGAATGCAATTGATTTCAAGCAAATTCTCAGAGCAAGGCATAGGAAAACAATGCAAGAGTAAGTAAAGAGTAGGGGTGTGGCAGAAACTTCAGAGATCATCTGGCTCAATGTCTTGATTTCCCAGAAACCAATGAGTTTTGGCATAGTGTCCTGTGAAATATAAAAAACATTATAGGCAGCATGTAAGAGAATATTAGGAAAAACAAACATTATTTCTTAATAAATCAAAACCCCCAGCCCACACAATTTGCAAGTGGAATTTCAATCATTAAACATTTCACAACACTTATTCCATTTGGCTTTTACGAGTGTCTTCAAACATGTCCACCCATTACCAAATGGTGTCAAGTTTGCATCTTGCAAGCTCAATTACTTAGTATGTAGATCAGGCAAGACTCTCCCTTCTGTACTTCTCCGGCCTTCCCATGCTCATTAGCACCTCCAACAGAAGGCAGAGGAAATGAAACTCCAATCTATCAATGTCAACTGTTGAACCAGCAAATTACATCAGTCCCGCCCCCACAAGGAAGTGTTTGGACAATTCTGAATCAACAAGATGTTGGCAGCTGTGTTCCTATGGTTCAGTAATTGCATTGTTTCCTACTGCGCTCTATGGCTTGTGAAATGAATTTATTAAATAACCTACACAAAGGGAAAGTGGTGTGGGCTTGCGGAAACAGCTCTGGGCTGGCATTGGGAGACTGCCTTTACAGGCAATCTCCCAGCTAATACCCTTGATTTGTCTTTCTGGTCCTCAGGCTCCTTCACTGTTTAAGAGCATAGTAATTCTGCCTTAGGTAATAGAGAAAGTGGTAGCACTAAAGCATTAGGTGCTTTCTCTTCTAGCCTAAGAAGCTACAATCTTTATCACATTCCCTAGATAATGGGTGAGCCTGGTTCGCTTAACTTTCACCCCAAACTCTGTGCTTCAACACCACATTTACAACACAAAGTAGCACATAATGCCTGATTGAATGCATTAAAATGTCACTATAACTGGCCACTTAATATTACTGGATAGCAGGGCTAGGAAAGGAAACTCGAATTAAGATCCACAAAGGACTTAAAGAGTAATTTAAGTACACACAGGTTAGCAACCAATGCTATTGTCTTCAGCAGTTTAGCCAGTTGTCTCAGGCTAATAGAACTGTTTGGCATTTCACAAAACTGCATGCAGCTAGCTGTGTGACAGAAAGAGAAATCTTTTCAAGATGGAAAAATCTATAAGGAGGGAAAGTAAACACGTTTAATCACAGCAGTTAGCCCTAAGTGCAGCTAACCTGATTTCAGCCTGGGTTCACCCAGCCTCTGGACCAGGGCATGTCCTCAGAAGTACACCTTGCCACTCCCCCCACCTTAGATATACCCCCAATGGTACAGGTCTGTTATCCATTGGACAGCTTTCTCTGGACAAAGATAGAGGAGAGTTGGCACAAATGAGATGGTGAAGGACAGTTTTCCTTCAGCTCAGAGATGGGTACCCACTCAATGCCCCAGTTTGGGTCTCAACTATTTTCCCTTTCTTGCTTAAAAAGCAAAAACTCTAAAAAGGAAGTGCTTCTCATATTGTAAGAGGCAAAATTTCACTCCTTTCCAAACCTCACCAACCAATTATTTTATAAATAGGACTTGATTCAGAGCCATCATCATTGATTGAAATCTCAGTACTGGCCAGGTGGTGTCATCACTGACAGATGACATACCCTGGGCCCATCTCCTTCGCAATGGAGATGATGACTGCCCGAGCTGAAGATAATGTGTGCAGGACATCCACTCTAAGAATTCCACAGTAGCCAGGCTGGCTGGGTACCCCATTTCCCAGTCTCTCATTTTGGGTCACATTTTTGTAGACAGGGGAGTCAAGCAGCCATTCAAGGTTGTGATGTTAAGAAGTGACATTAAGATCCAGAAACAAAAACATATCTGACTGACACCAAGTCTCATCTGATTTCTGAAACGAGATGCTGGCATAGGTCCCAACAGGATGTTATGTTCTATCTAGATTGGGTGTCAGTGCCTTAGAAGGCATATCCACCTGAATCCACTGATGACGTGATGTGGCTCTCCCACCCTCACCCCACAAGCAGAGAATGGCTTATGTACTTAGAAGTTCATTATTAGAGCTTTTTGTTCTTTGGATTGTGGCTGAAGACAAATTTGCTTGATTTTCTAAGTAGGAACCCTCTGGCTAAACTGTAAGACACTGCAGCATGGTAGCCCTGAGGGCTAAGAAAGCCATGGACAGGGCTGAAGCAGCCGGGCTGAGGCTCCAGCCAGGACATACTCTGGACTGAGCAAGAGGCTGACGCTCCAGGTCACTTCTACATCAGAACCAGGAAACCTTTGTCTCCCAATTCCTAGGCTGCTGACTCAAAGTCACCTGCTCATCTGTTCATATCTATCGGAAAATGGTGGAAGCCTTGGAATGGCTGCTTTATTTTTCAAAGCCATGCTTATTGAAGTGGAACTCAGATACAGTAAGATTCACACCCCTCTACAGATGCAGTTTCAGGAGTTTTATGAAGGTATACAGTTGGACAACAGCCAACACGATCAAGACAACACGTTTCTATCCCCACAAAAAGGGAGGTCTCATCTCCTTACCATCAGTCCTTTCCCTGGCCCCAGGTAATCAATGATTTCATGGCTCACCATTTTGCTCTTTCCCAAAGGAAGAATAAATCCAACAGTATTGTCCCACTTATAGTTGTCTCCTTGCATCTGTTACAATGCTTCTTCCATCTTACTAATTCCTCAAGAACTTGTTTCTTCTTTTATTACTGAGCAGTACTGCATTATATGGATGGATGTGACACAATTTACTAGGCCAGTCGCCAGTTTCTAGTTTTTTGGTTCATGGGAATAAAACAGCCGTCAACATGCACAGACAGGTATTTGTACAGATATAAATTTAATTTCTGGTAGGTAAGCATTTAAGAGTATGATTGCCGTGTCATTGGTTGAGTGTGTGCTGTGTATTTAACTCTTTCATAAGTGTCACATTATTTTTCAGTGTAACTGTACCACTTTGCATTCCCGTTAGCCAATCAGTATGGACTGCCTGACAGCGATGGCTAGCCTCAGATAGTGATGACTAATTTGACAAATTAGCAACCCACATATAGACTCTTCTGGTCCCAAGAAATGTATATCAGTATCTTACAGGGTGGCACCAAGGGCAGAGGCAGAGGCAGTGCCCCCAGAGTACCAGGGGCAGAGGCAATGCTAAGAGTCTTTCTCAAGAGTCACTGAAGCATGAAAGTGGAGTTCACTGGGTCTTACTGTAGAGTCCCTCATCGTGTGTGTGTTTCCTGTTAGATTCTAAAGGTGTAAAAGCTCCTCCTCACCCCCACAGCATGTTGCTTTATTCACTCTTTTGTTTTCAGTGTATGTGTGTGTGAGAGGGAGGGCATAGAAAGAACCAAATGAAGACAAACCAATCAGAAATACCTTATTGGTATGGCACTCACACTCCACCACATTCCTCTTAACCGATTTGCAGGAGCACGCAGGACAGAAGTTTTGCTACAGGCAAGAAGAAAGGCACAGTGCCAAGACCAGCGTTCCAGCTCTTAGCTAAGCAGCTTAAAGGGTGACAGCATTTATGGGATTTTCACCTGTAATTCTTATTTTACTTAGGGAAATATATTTCTCCAAGGATGTGTGTGTGTGTTTTAGAGGGAGGGAGCTGCAAAGGAAGAAAATGGAAGGGAAAATCCACTGGTGGGCCTCCGAGCTCTACATAATGCATTGACACGTTTCATTTTAAGCACTGTTTGGGTTCCAACCCACCCCCTGCAAGCTAATTACCTCGACATTTTGAGCACCCAGCTGTTGCTGTCTGAAACGTGACCTTCAATGTGAAGAGGCTCACAGCTGCAGCAAGCTGCCTACCTAATAATGCATGGGCTGTCATCTGCTTCATACCTCCCTTTCTATTAACCACGGTCACAAAGGACACAGCTCTGTTTCCCTGGCTCCTTTGCCCTAACCCATGTGCCCCTCCGCCAGAGAAAAGGAGGCAGCAAGCACACTTTGAGGACAAAGGAGTTTTGTTCCAGGTCAGCAGGAGATGGTCTGGAGGTGGAGGCTGGCCCAGCTTTGCTCCCTTTGCTGCTCACCAAGTGGTTACAGACCAGGGCATAATACACCTGGAGTTTGATAGACTCTCAGCCTGCATTTGAGACCGACTGAGTCAGGATCTGTGTTTTTGACATCCAATGGATGTGTAGGCTCATGGACATCTATCTCAGAAGAATTAAAATGGGAGAGGAAGCACAAACATTTTTCATTCATGTGATTAAAGAACTGGCCTTAGGGGATGAGAAGGCCAAACTGATTCACACAGAACTCTCTGGGAAAGGTAGTGTGGTATAAAGGTAAAAGCCAGTACCCAGTGACGCTCACCTCTGCCTAACATTTTTATACATCAAGTCCAGGTTGGTCTATGCAACAATCCACACACAGAAGCAATAGCACTTGAATGAGACTTTTGAAGTTAGGTCATGAAAGCACTGCAACTTCTTCCCTTCTTTGGTACGCTGAATCACCTTCTCTGGGAAAAGAAGCCAATCTTTATGTCATGGCCATTTCAGGAGACCTTGTGAAGAGGCCCATAAAAGAACGAACTGAGTTTGTACCTAGGTCAGTGTAACAGCTCCTAAGTGGATTCTCTGGCCCCAGTCAGATGACCAACTGTCATCTGCCTTCAGATGACAACAGTCCCCAACCAATACTTCAACTGTCACCTCACAAGGAACCCCAAGCCAGATCTACCCAAATGCCAGAACATTAGAAACTGACAGACGATAAATATTTAACGTTGTGTTAAGCCATTAAGTTTTGGAGTAACCAGTTATTCAACAGTAGGTAACTAGTAGAAGGACAGAACTCAAACTGAGACTGGTCATGCCCCATGGCCACAGCCTTTAATTTCTCAGATGATTCGTCTATGACAGGCATAACCACAGTTCATCTGACTATTGCCACTTTTGAATGAAAGATGCACCATTATTTCACATGTCATTAAGAGAGAAAATACTCAAATGCGGACACCGTGACATACATGCTAACATTAGAGATTAAAAACTTGTGGGCAAATGTGTCTCTTCAATTACTCGTATCAGAACTATTACATGACTGCACTACACAGAGAAGCTCCAAGATACAATGGCCCAACAGATGAGAAGGCCCACGGAACGAACTGCCGGCAGCATCCTGAATCCCACTGCTTGAGAAAGGAAGTGACATCCTGGCAGCCCACACCAGCTAATTAAACAGCTCTGCTGGGCTTCCTCATCTCACTTTTAATGCTTTTGCCTCAGGCTTCTATCACAATTCATGCTCAAAAGGACTGCTACTAAGCCCAACTCGAGAGGAAAAGGTAGTCAAATAAAACAATCTATGGCAGTGTTGCAAACACTTGTTTAAGCATAAGAAATCACTTGGTGTGTCAAGAAATATACAAACCCCTTGCTTTTGGGCTTTGATTTAGTAAATCTGGGGCAGGAAATGGAATCTGTTTTTAACAAGAGCCTTAGGCAATACTTATGAACACAGAATTTTCAAAACATTGATCTAACCACGATAATATGTACCCACTTACTGATAACTTTCCTCGCATCAAACAGTCATAGAAAAGTGCAAATCTGAACGCTTTAGCAGCCGCTACTGAAAATGCCTCAATCAAGTGCAAGATTTCACTGAAGGTCAAAACAGAAAATGTATCTTACCAATGATGATTTGTCACTAACTGGATAACTTCCTCAAGTTATGATACATCACACTAAGTCAACAGTTATAATATAAATACCTGTACAATGAGTGTGTTAAAGAATATGGGGCAAGTGTTTGGCACAGCGGGGAAGCCACCATTTGGATGCTCACTGAATGGCTGAGTTTTACAACTGGCTAGAATCCTGATTCCGGGTTCCTGCTAATGTTCATTCTAGGAGGTAGCAGTCACAACTTACATAGTTGGTTTCCTGCTACCTACAAGAGAGATCTAGGTTGCGTTCCAGGTTTCTGGCTATGGCCTCGTCCAGCCACACCTGTTGCAAACATTTGAGGAGTTAACCAGCACTTGAGAGCTCATCCTCCCTCTTTTTCCAACAAACTAACAAATAAGAAAACATTTTTTAAAAGGCTATATCCCCTGACAAGCCAATCTTTTCCTATTGATTTGTTAATAAAATGACTAGACATTATTATTTTTCTTTTTTTGCTCAGACTGTTACAGACCTCTCTATGGGCATGGAGATATGCTAAAGTTTCGTATGACACATCTGCTGCTATACAAACCATGTTTGGTGGCTTTGGCTTCGCCAGAAATCACATCAGCACAGTCAAGATTTCCTCGAGGGTTCTCCTTATGGACATCATCAAGGAAAACAGTCAATCCTCAGTGTGTATGGGTTTTTGTTTGTTTCTAATCTACAGCATCCCTTCTCTTGGGTTGCAGGAATTGTCTTTTCTCACACTAATCCCATGCCAGGTTATACAATATGTAGCAATGTTGACTCCATCCTGGCAGGAAAGCCCTATGCCCCTCCTGCAGCCAAAGAGTTCAGAGAAGAAAGCAAAGATTTTGAGGCAGCTCCTTGGAAAGCTCTGCTTTCCTCTCTCGCGTGTGCCACACGACTTCCTGACCATTTGACCTTGCTGTGTCAGCACATTCAGGTCATTTTCTCTGCACACACACAACGGCACAAAACAAACACAAGGATTCCACTACATTTTACATCTCACTCCTGAGCCCTCAACTTTGCAGCAAACACGCTTCCTTGGCCTGAACTTCCAAAAATCCGACAAATGATCATGAAGTCGGAAGCACCCTGTTGCAGAAAGGGCATTTTCTAACAGATGGAAAAACAGGCCGAGGCAGGAAAATACCTTCGTTCCTCCAGCTTCACAGAGCAAGGATTTCCACCAACAACCTTCAGATCCACAGGGCCTCGGAGAATGTGACTAAGTCAGCAGCACTTTCAAGTGTGTACATTGCTTCTGTCACCCCAATGAAAGCTTTGAATCTTGCCAGACTTTTGCACACCAGTCAGGCTGCCCCTGTAAGCATCACTCTCTTTGTCCTGGTGACAGACCTTTGACCCTCATGAGCCTCTCAACACTTCCCATCCTCCCACCAGGGTGAACTCCTTCATCATTCACACTTACAGAACTCACCATGGGTTGTTGCTGCTGCACTACACTGTGTGAGGCCAATGATCCCAGCTCACTCATTTTTGAACAGCAGCACCCATGACGGTGCCTGATACATGGTAAGTGTGCAACGGCCATACAGACGAATAGGGTTAGGTGAATCTGAGGCTCCTATTCTCAGATTCAGAGCAGGACAAGGAAGGTAAGGGAAGTGACATTTTCCCACAAAGTTGCGTATGTACATACACACACGACAAAATTCAAATTCTCTCACCTCTACCCTCTGCTTCCCCATTATGCATTTGTCATGCACATAGCTTCCTCTCTGGGGTGACCATCTTTTGCTGCCACACTAGGCCATGTCAACCTCATCAACCCCTCCCTAAGCCTTCATTTCTTAGCCAGTTACCAGGGCCCCAAGGAAGCCTTCCAGCCAGAATTGGCCTCACCTTTACCTGCTTCTGTTACTTCTGGAATCAGGACCATGCCTTCGAGAATTCAGATCAATTTGCAGTTATGCAATCGAAAGCGTAATGACCAATTTTATTAAAGTCCATTTTTACTTCACTGAAATAACAACCCCCATAGAGTATGAACTTCATGTTTTTCAACTGTTGTTCACAATTAGACCCCACGTATGTCTCCTGATTTTTATTGGATGAATAAGTCTTTTAGGAAATAGAAAATGAGTTTGTGACACAAGTATTCTATCTCATGGACAGCAAAGAATACAGGTGGAAAATCCTTGTTATTTATTAAAACTGGTCTCTATTCTTATTTATATGAAAGGCAGAGAGAAACAGGGAGAGCAAGAGAGAGAGAAAGAATTTCTACACCCTGGTTCATTCTGTAAATGGCCAGAGCTGGAGCAATCAGAAGCCAGGAGCCAGGAGATTCATTTGTTGCTCATGCGGGTGCAGAAGTCCAAACTCTTGGACCATTCTCTGCTGCCTTCCCATGCCACCAGCAGGGAGCTAGCTGGAAAGAAAATGGATCAGTGGGCCTGGCATGATAGCCTAGTGGCTAAACCTCACCTTGCATCTGCCAGGATAACATTTGGGTGCTGGTCCATGTCTTGGCTTCTCCATTTCCCTTCCAACTCCCTGCTTATGGCCTGGGAGGGCAGTAAAGGAAGGCGCAAGGCCTTGAACCCTGCACCCATGTGGGAGACCAGGAAGAAATTCTTGGCTCCTAGCTTCAGATCAGCTTAGCTCCAGCCACTGCAGCCACTTGGGAAGTGAACCAGCAGACAGAATGTCTTTTTCTCTATCTTTTCCTCTCTGGAAATCTGCCCTTTCAATAAAAAATAAAAACAAACAAAAAAAATGAAAAGAAAAGAAAAGGGTGCAGGTGAGATTCAAATTTTCACCCATATGGAATACTGGCACTGCAGAATGCAGCTTTATTTACTATGCCACTGTGCCGGCCCCCACGTAATTTCTACTTTTGCGTTTGGATACTTTATAAATATCATGTCGCAGAGGCTGAGGCCCAGATGCAGGCTCTGGGAAAAGCCTGGAAGTCTTTCTCCTTTGGAATGTTCACAAAAAAAAAATCAGTGATTTTATCAAGAGCACAAGACACACTGGGAACACCAATGTGCCACCGACAGTCTCATTGTTAGGACAGGCTGAAGTGTTCACTGCGTTATGTACACAATCACATTCTAATACATGATCAGCTATTTGGAAGAACTGTTTCTATTCTTTATATTACTTCTATATTCTTTGGGGCAGCCACTCAGCCTTAGTGGCAAGACACTGGATAAGATGTCCACATTTTATGCCAGAGTATGTGGCTTAAAGTCCTGGCTCTATACCAGCTTCCCGGTAACAACTACCCTGCCAGGCAACAGTCATGCCTCGTGAGTAGTTAGGTCCCTGCCATCTATGTGGGAGACCCAGGTTGAGTTCCCCACTCCCAGCTTCATTTCTGGGTCATCCCCAGCCACTGTGAGCTTCAGAGGAAGGAATTGGTGGATGGAACTTCGCTCTGTCTCACTTGAAACAAATATGTGCTACATTTATTCCACTCAATTCAGAGAAAGGGCCAAATCACATCTCTGATTTCTAAGGCACTCAAAACATTACAAAAAGAAATGATAAGTCAATGTGACTTCTTAAAACTCTTCACAAGTTTGTAAAGTTTGACATCAAGGATCATGCTAGTCTCAACCTTGGAATTATAAGAAAGTAGTAAGTGGCTTAATCCTACTATTGTTGGTTGCTCTTCTCTTTCTGTTTAAATAAAACAGAACTCTGCCAACTTAGAGATTTCCTAGCCTTGATCCTACCGCTCATGGTGAGAAACCTGACCTTCTTTAGAAGATCAAGACGAAAGCTTTGAAACAAGCCACCCCTCAGACACAAAGCTTTTGATTGCAGGATTTCACTATTTTTAGGATGTCCTTAACACATTTCAAATGAACAACCAATGTATCTTCCCTCCTTGGAGCTGGAGAGAATGTTCTGTCTCTCCTCGGCCAGAATGACAGACAATGGTGAGGTCAGAGGGCAGGGTCGCATGCTCTAACTTGTCCTGGATCTTAAGCCAAGAGACCTAACTATAAACACACTCAACCCAAACAGGAACCTCAGTTTCTTCGAGTATTAAGTGATGGGTATCACTCAAGACAGGTTCCTTTTCTGTGAGCCTGATTTTGCCTTGAGGGGACACACAGAGCTCATCTCAGAGCTGGTTTCAGTAAGAGCAGGGAACAAACTCAACATTCAGGGGGTTCACGCTATGGTCTCAAGATCCAAGGGTTCCTAGTACCAACCCACACCATTGCTTCACAAAAAAACTCTAGCACCCAAATGCCAACTGGAAACCTGCTAGAAACTAAAGTGTGTCTTGCCCAAAGTTTCATATTGATACCCAAATCCCCAGTGTCTCAGAATGTGACCACCTGGAAGACACGCAGGGAAAGTGAGGCCATTTGGTGGGTCTTAACACAACCTGACTAGTATGCCGAGATGAGGAAATCTGAGTTCACGCACAGTGATGGGGGAGGTGGTACAGAGAGAAAAGCAGAAGAGAATACAGCAACACAGCAGTCATGGGCAAATCCAAGAGAGGCCTCAGGAAACAGAAAACGAGGCAATGCCTCCACCTTAGACTTCTGCCCTCCAGAAGTGGGAGAAAACAAATTTAAGTGAGCCACTCAAGTCTGTGGTACTTTGTTACAGAAACTCAAGCAAACTAATGCAACACAGGACAGATTCACTACGAAGATGAGGACTCAAATCATCTGGTCTGATCTCAATTCTCTGATGAAAAGACTTCCATTCCAGAGCCAGACAGGAACTTCCCCACGGTTACACAGCTACCTGCTGCCAGGAGGCAGAAAAGGGCGCTCATGGCAGCAAACATCCTCAGCCACCTGCTCTCCACACCATTTATTCTCCTCCGGGCTCTTTTCTTCCCCAAAGGGGCTTCAGATGTCACATGGAGAGACACTGTTTTTAAGAGTAATGCCAGGGAATGAGGTTTTGGCACACTGCATTAAACTGCCGCTTGCAGTGCTGGCATCCCATATGAGTGTTGCTTCAAATCCCAGTTGCTCCACGTCCAATCTGGCTCCTGGCTACCACATCTAGCCAAGCAGCAGGACATGCCTCAAGTGTCTGAGTCCCTGCCTCCTACCTGGGAGACCTGGATCAAATTCCTGGCTTTTGACCTGGTCTGGCTCTGGCCCTTGTGGCCATTTGGGAAGTGGCTCTGTGGCTGGAAGATCGCTTTCTCTCCTTTTCTCTATCTTTTTTCAATAAGTAAAGATAAATTTTATGTAAAGAATAATGTCAGGTATTGGACTCAACACGGGCATCGCACTCCCTGTCTTCATGCCTGGCTCGTCGCCACACTTAGTATTGCATCAGGCCGCTTCCCCACCCCTGGCCTTGCATGGATCCCACTGCAAGCACCAGAGGAGCTCAGTCTAAGCGGGGGAAACGAGTGTCAGAGACAACAACTGTTCATCAGCCCAAAGCATGCCCCCTCCACCAGAGACATTAGGGCAGATCCTGGAACTAGACAGAGTCAACTTCACAACAGTCAGCTTCAGCAGCGAAATGAAGAAAAGGAAAAGTGCTCTAACTGGGAGGTTCCTGAAGGATATTATTCCTTAGATAAGCCTGGGATATCTGCCATTTGCAACCTGGAGTTTTTCCTAAGATATAAATCAAAAGCCATGTCCTAGACGACTCCATGTCATGAGGCTGGAGATGGAGCTTTGCACTCCCTGCTTTGTTTTGCTTGACAGGCAGACAGAAGAAAACAGGGACAGAGTTCCCATCTCTTAGCTTCTTATTCCAAATGCCTACAACATCCAGGGAAGCATCAGAAGGACCCAAAAGGGCCTGAAACTCTGGCTGGGTCTCCCGAGGAGGGGGCAGGGACCCAGTTACTTTAGTCATCACTGCTGCCTCCAAGGGCATACATTAGCAGGGAGTTAGAATCAGATAGCTAGCCCTTGAGCCCAGGTCCTCTGGACTGGGACGTGGATACCCCACGTGGAGGCTTCTCTCTAATGTTCTGTGCTGCATGTCTTCTGCATGGATTCTGTGAGTTCAAAAGAACCCCTCCCCCCTGGCCAACCAGGTGGTTATCTAATTTAGAAAACACTCAAAACTGCTCTACATTTTTAGGATTTGAAAGAAAACACCAGAGAAGTAGCTGGTAGATGCAAGGCACAGCTGCTATCTTTGAGTCAGGAATATGAACGATCAGAAATGGCAGGTAGTCAGAGCACCGAGGCACCATCCAGCCACTTCTGCATTAGCTGCCTGCTAATTTTCTATGATGTTTACATAATTTATCAGGGTCGGAAGGATTGAGGGCTAGGGGAAAATGGATGAGACCATTGTTTTCAAACTTTCTTTTTCTTCCTCCTGTATCTGGGGGGAGGAGGGAATGTAAGGGGAGAAGCCACACCCAGCCTCCAAACTGTGTCAGTACCCAAGGATGGGGAATGGCCACCCAATGCCCCCCATGCTCCCTGATGTGGAGCATGCTCCTAGAGTTCTGCTTAAGTGGTTTTGATAGTTCAAAAATGCTGTCCATCTCACTGAGCAACAAATACTTCTTATCTTTCACTTTCATGAGCTGGGGAGTCGAGAGCTGGGTCTGGGGGCTTCCAACTCAGGATCTCTCCCCAAGGCTACAGTCAGGTCAGGCGTGGGGACTGCCATCATCTCCAAGGTTGGCTGGGGCTCACCAATCCACTTCTAAATCATTAAGAGGCTCCATTCCTTGCTGGCTGCTGGTAGGCTGGGATGCCTTAGCAGGTGGGCCTCTATGGCGGGCACCCCAATGTCCTCACAATGGCTGACTTGCCCCAGAGTGAGTGACCCAAGAAGGGCAAGGAGAAAGTCAGTGTTTCTTGTGAGGCGACCAGCAAGGCTGTATGTGGACAATTTCTCTCACGTCTATTCAATGCAAACAAATTGCCATGCTGGAGGAACGAGCTCCCTTCAGAGAAATCATGAACATGTAAATAGTTTAAACCCTTATCATTTTCAAGGTTTCTGTCACATGCCAAGAAGGAAGAAAAAAAATCCGAGACATGAAAACCTTAGGGTCTTGATTCTGCTCTCATGGTCACTGGGAGCGGGGGCAGAAGAGAGAACTGGAGCATCTAATATACCTCCCCTCTCCTTTAAGCGTTGTTAAGTAAGTTAGGGACAGTTGTACCAACATAAATTGGATTGGAGGTCAAAAAGTTTGTCTCAGGCCCCACTTTTCTGGGTTTAGCTATGGACATCAAGTAGCACTGAACTACTACCTTGCTCCTCCACAAAACCACATTTGCTTCAGATTATAAAGGGGAGAAAGAGGTGCCAGTGGGAGATAGGGATCCTACGAGAGCCAAGAAATAAAACCCATGACTGTGCTAGACACAGCTGCAGGGCCACCCATTTGAACAATCGTTACTCATTTCCAGTGAGATCACGCATGTCAGAAGGCAGAGACGCCACTACACCCAGGTCACTGTAACTCTTTTCGCATGAATCCTCAGCATGTGTTTGTACCTTCCAGAGGCTGAAGAGCCCTCAGCTGCTCTCCAGGCGAAGTCCAACCATGTTTTCTTTCTGGCAAATACAGTCTCTGAGAGTTCCCAGCCATCAGGAATGGAAGAGCTTCATGAAACCAATTGTCCAAAGCCCCTGATACAGGAACTCCCCTGGAGAACTCCCAGCTGCACCCTGTGAGAGTCCACTCAGACGGAGGGTGAGAGTGAGCAGGGACTACACCTCAACATGGATGTTTCTAGGAGTCATTCGTGCTTCCTAGCAGCTCTACATGTATGAATCATTTCTCTAGATAAAGATGCAAACATAATGGCAGAATTCTGCTGTCATGAGAATGGAAGCAGCTCCAGAGGAAAAAATTTGACAGCCCAATAGCTCAACAAAGCACTAATCTAGACAGAAATCAACCCAAGAACTGTCAAGGAGCATGAGAGATGTCTGAGAAGGCGCATTCTCTGTTTTCTTTCAAATTCTTTCCTGCTCAGCATGTTTGGACTCCAGAGACTTAAGAAATTCCACAGTTGTGGGGAAACTTTACTGTGATGAGGTATGTAACATTTAACTAGTCTATGACCACTGCAGATAAAATATAAGAAATATAACATATTCATGCAGAGACAAGAACAGACCTTGAAAAAACCAATGCCCAATACTCTCCTAAATGCTAAAGGGTAGAAGACATATCTGGATTTTTTTTTAAAAGTAAGTTGAAAAGGGTGTCTTGGGGGAAATAAGTGAAAAGTCCAAGGAATGGGACAAGAATAAGTCTAAATGTCCCCTGTGGACATCAAAGGTGAGGATGAGAAGGAACACAAAAACTGAAGGGGTCCAACTTTTCCAAAGCCACCTGCAGCGCTCCCGTCTTGCCGGGAAGAAAGGGCGAATGCCTGAAATTAGAAACATGCACATGTTCCACATTTTTCAAAGTCAGGTAAAGAGGCCAGAAGTCTGTTCAAAAGAAAACTCAAATTCAACCACTCTAGCTGTGAGCTTGAAGGAGCTACGAGGACCTGTTTTTCCTTATCTCTCCCTTTTCCTGCAACCTACTTCTGAAGTGAAATCTGTCTGGAACAACCTTTTGGGAAGCTGTTCTGATTTAGGGGACAGCCCAATGCCACCAAGCCACCTTCCCTGCTTCAAACAGCAAGTATGGCCCTGTAGAAGGATGTCCCTTGCAGTAGGAGGTGACAAGCTGAATCTCCCCCATGACGAAGGAAGAAATGACCTGCTGAGATGTGTCACTGACTTCTTGGGCTCCTGTATCGACAACAGTCAAGTAGATCAATGGCTGTGAAGCCAGGGCTGACTTGATGAGAGCGAGGACTATGAGGTTTCGGTTGCCTAGGGCAACTTTGCAGAGACCTTTCCATTTCTCGCACTTGATATACATAAGTACTTCTCTGAAATTATTGGATACCACCAAGTCATTTCTCGCAATTAGCACAAAAGCTCAAAGGTCATAGAAAATATTTCACAGAAATGAAAATCAGCATATGTGCACAAACAAAGCACATAAGATTTGAATCAGAAAGAAGTTGGAACGAATTCATAAGTGCCAGTGCAGAGTATGTGAATGGGCCTTAATTTTTCTTGCGGGCCTTAATTTCCCCCATTTATTAAAACAAAAACAAAAAAAAAGGGCCTACAGTTATTGTGAAGAAAGAAAAAACAATCATCTTCATGAAAATCACTTTTGATAGTAAAAGAGCCACGAGAAGTAAATGAAACTATTCTTGGGTCTTAATTCCCAGGGTCATTGGAAGATACAGGAAGCCAAGAAAAGTACAGCGGCTGGCCTCGAGGGTGGTTCTTACTGACCCTGCCTTCCGCTAAAACTTAACTGTGGGTAGTAACCTCCCACACTGTATCACGGTTGATCAGTGTGACAGATAGGAGTGGCAGTTTTTCCAGGATGGGGATACAAAAGGTGCTAGAGTTTCCATCTTAATCTTCTTCCTATTTTTCCGTCTCACCATTCACTTTGGGAAAGCCAACTGCAAGGTCACTGAGCAGCCCTATGATGAAGACAACCAAACAGAGAAGAGCAGAGCATGCTTGCCAAGGGCCTCCTGGGTGAATGTAGAAGTGGATCCTGCAGCCCAGACATGACTTCCGAAGACCACAAGCCCTGGTTCACAGCTTGGCTAAAACTCTTGAGAATCCCTGGGTCAGAACCGCCAGCTGAGCCTAGACCCCTGCCCCTCAGATACCATGGGAGGTTATCCAGTTTTGTTGACTGAATGCTGTGGAATCATCCATTATTATACAGCAATAGATAATCAGTGTGTTAGATCACACAAACAGTGGCAGGGTTTGAAATAGGAAGAAATTCCAGAAAGCTGGAGGTTGTTTGTCAAAGAGGTTGACAACTGTTGAAAGAGGGTTGGGCTAGTGAGAGTGGACAGTGGTCATGACAGGGGTCACGTGTTACAAGCCAGGCAGAGGGGGAGAGAGATAGCAAACACGCTGGACAGATGGTAGCTAGACACCTTGACTGAATGGCCACACCTGATTCAGGTGATGGAGAGTACACTTTGAGTCCTTGACTAGGGGAGGATCAGGTTGCAAACTGAATCAAGGTATCCCACAGGTGGGCATGTAGTAGATAAATAACTGTGTAAAACCACAGTCAAGGAGGTACCTGAGGAACAGCAGGGATGACCCAAGGAAGGAAGGAAAGAGCTGAACTTAGAACTCAGATGCCTGTCAGAGCCTGAGGCTTCTAAGCATTATGTCATTTAATCTCTGTGCCTGTGCAGTTGCATGCCTCAGGACAAAGCTACTACAGGATACATTTTTCAGTCAAAGCACTACCATTCATATATATATATATAACATGCTGCGCTGGCATACAACACATAGCCCTGCAAAATTAATGCCATAAATATTGCAGATGTTATATACACAAAATTATAGTCAATGTGTAAGCTCGTTTCCTCTTCAATCACCTCCACCGCAAGATCTGACTCCAAATTACACTGTTATCTTTAATAAAGTCAACTAGTAATAATAATAAAAAGGGAACACACTACAGAAGTAATACAGAGAAAATTCAAAAAGTAATCCTTTACTCGTGACAGGCTGGAGGAGGCCGACACTGAGAAACAGTATTAGCATTATCAATCTCATCAAGCCATCCTCTGCAACAGGAGAAATCCAAGCGCCAATGGAGAGGCAAAGAACATTTACATCCTGGGACTTTGGGGATTCTTTGGGAAACAAATGCACCAAATTACCCTGAGGCAGTGAGGGGCTTTCTGGCAAAACTTTGGCAGGAAAGCTAACCCAAAGCAGTCTTCAAGAAGCCCTGGGGAGGAGAGGATGTGCAGCAACACGCATTAGGGTGATAACAGAACACACAGCTTGTCCCTCCTAAACATACAGGGTGAGGAGCCCTGGACTTAGTACACCAGTGAGGTGGTTGCGTCTACATTCCTGATAGTTAGGGGGGTGGAGGTTGAGAAAGCTAAAGCTAGCACCAGGTTGATCTGGAGGGAGAGACGTTGTCATCCACAGCTGTCACTTGGTAGCCTTTGAAGGATGCCTGCTGGGACACAGCTCTAGTAATTGGTGCTCCTCCTCCCGCCTTGATGAGACAAAGGGACTGCCATCAGCTTAGGGGACGGGGCTGCTTATCATCCTTCAAGTTTCAATAGCAATAGAGGAAAGGGCATTGGCTCAGGAAAACCAGACATGATAAAGGCACAGACGGAGGAACTGGTCTGTATTGGGGAAACAGCACAATCTGTTGAAGGAAGGGTATACAGAGTGTGTGCAAACAAGACAGCTGAGTCAGGGAAGGAAGAGCCGCCCCACCCGTGGCTAGAACACAAAACCTGTATTCACACTCTGGCTTTGCCACTGACTAGCCACACAACCTGCACGCTACTTCACTTCTCTCAGCTTAGCTTCCCCTGCTGTAAAACAGGCATGAATACCCCGCTTCTGCCCACCTGTGGGCTATGAGCTAGGAGTGCCTCCACAGTCCTCAGCCCAGGTTTCCAAGCAGCCTCAGCCAGCCCCACAGAGAAATCAGCCCAGAAGTCTCCAGGAACTTCTTCCCCATTTTATAGCAGCCCAACAGTCCCAGACTCCCAGCCAGAGCCCTCTGTCACTCCAGTTCCCAAACTCTCACTCCCCCTCTTCCCATGCTTACTGCATTTGCTGATTACAAAACATGCCATCATCATGCAAACTTTAATTCCTGCTGACCCAGCTTTCTAGTTCTGTCTCCCGTGACTAGAAATCTACCCTGGAGCCTCTCAATGCCCTCCACATCCAGCCAATCCAAGGGGACATTCAGTGCAGCCTGGTTCTCTCTCACTTGGTCCCTGCCTCTGAGATAATGGAGCTTGGTATCAACAGATATCAACAGATATTCAGTATCAACAGACATTCACATTTAGTTTCCTTTCACTTTCAAATGAAATAAGGCTGGGGAAACAACCTCAGATGGTTCTTGATGCCCCGAATGCTAGCTAGCACTCATGTGAATAAATCCTCCCTATGCAGACCACCCTGCTGTGACATGCATGCTCATGCAGGCACAAGGACCCTCTCTCCAAAACCTGGGCCAGCTGTCACTCACCTCTCCCCCTGCAGCATTGTTTTGCTCCCCCTTTCCCTCCCTCTCACAGACCAGTAAGTAAATTAGCTACATTGCATTTGTGATGCCAACACTGCAGTAGCTATGCCAAGGCTCAAAAAAGCAATGTAAAACCACCACCCGCGTCTGTTTACAAGAACATCTCCCCTGAGATCTCCCTCCTCTGGCAAACAGAGCCAGCAACACCCTGGGAGAGAGATGAGGAGGAGGCCTGAGACACTTCTATAGCAGAGCCTTCAAATTCCAAAGGGTTGGGGACTCCACAGGGAGATGAAGTTGTTTCAACACCCTTCCCCCTAGTACAACCCTTCTCCATGTTAACTCTTAGGGCCCAGTTCCAGGCTGCTCCTACTTGGCAACACCATTCACACACAGCGTACTGTCGCTCTCCACACTTGCCATCACAGTCAGGTGGCTGGCAGCCTCCTGCCCCTTTCTCCTCCAAATGGGAGGCCAACAAGATTAAAGCTCTGCCCCTTTCTTGCCACTTGGAACTCTTACAACTGGTGATTAACAGTCTTTCAAACAAGAGCAATTCTTTCCTCACCATAGATTTGGCCTCTAAGTAAATCAGATTCAAAACTAAAAGAAACATGTATTCATTGTCCCACTTCCTTGCGAAATGCAGAAGTTGCAAAGCAAAAAATGAAGAAACTTAATGAACAGTTAACAGAAGGATTATAGAGTGACTGGCACATATTCTTCACATGACATAATTTACCAAGGAAGGGTTTTTTTTTTCCCTCCCTGTGTAATTAAGAGCCAGGGGAAAATGTAACTCCAACCACTTCCCTCAGCTACAAGTCACAGGAAGAACAATGAAGCACTCACAACTCGCACAAATGGGCTTTGCATCCAAACAGGCTCTCATTTCACATGGAGCCAATGCTACCACTCAGCAACTATGAATCCCAAACGCCCTTCAGAAAGTGTCCCTGACTCAATGAGTATCTTCATTTAGCCTCTGAGCACAAATTCCCCACACGCGACAGAAGCATCCCAGAGGCAAGGAAATTTCTAGTGCATACCTCCTGCTCAAGCTGTTCAGCTGTGCACACCTACCAGGATGACCATCTCCGCCTTGACCTAACAAAGTGTTCCCAAGGAGCCAGAAGAAGAGACACATCAGAGGCAGGAGTGTCAAACTGCACGCTAGCCCACTTCCTCCGGAGGCTTAGAAAGAGCAGCACACACAGGTCCACATTCATTTCCATTTCCAAAATTCTGATTGGGTGCCCAATCTTTGGACTTGTTTTCTAATCAGAGTCATCATTTAATTCTGTTAGATAGCATGATATGAAACTCATATACCATTTCTTATTCATTCATAGAAGCCTTTCTCTCATGCATATCTGCTATACGCACAGGGTTAAAAACAGGAATAGCAAGGGCATTTACTGAGTGCTTAAAATATGTTAGGCATGGATCACATCATATATATCATTTCAACAGATTGGCACAATCATCCTTTGCTATAGATTTTTCTTTTCTTTTTTAGCGAATCACCTGGTCTGCTGCTTCTCCGTTCTCTCCTCTCATGGCATAATTCACCTCTGATTCAATGAACTCATCAGCACATATGCATGTCCACACTCTAGGGTCACTGCAACCCCAGTTCATCCAAGAATTATCTCCTACAGAAGTCAGACATTTGGAAACCTAAACAAATGTTTTTTCTATTACAAACAAATAGAAATCCCTGATTAAAAAGCCCATAAGGTTTCACTTAAATAAAGGAAAGAGTTACCATTTGGCCAAGCCACAATGGAAAGAGCTCCCTAGAATCAACGAAGTCAGGGGCCACCTGTCTCCTGCTCCTCATATTAAAGTTGGAGCCTTTGGCCTTCTTAGAATGACTTATTTTCATTAAAAAAAATTTTTTTTTTCAAAATACAAGAGTGTGTTCACATGCACCAGCAACTGTGAACATGGGAATTTTGAGTCCTGAAAACACTCTAATTAAGTATGACTTAATTTAAAAATCACACAAATAATCCAGGCTGAGGGTTCCCTGAAACCATTTATTTGGAATTCAGTTGGGGAAGACTACTACCATGTGGAGAGTATAGGTCTGTAATTATGCTAAGAGGAATCATTCCTGAACCTTCATGGTCTCATGTTAAAGGGAAATGGAAGGAATCTAAGCCAGGATTGTTTTCAGGAAAATCAAACAATTATTTGTCAAAACAAGATCCCGATGACTGGGTGTCAATATCACTTTACTGATTAAATTTTGGAAATCAACTCAAAAGCAGGTAACAGCACAGGGCCTTGAGCGGCTTGCATTTTGGTCCATTTGTAGGATCTGCACTCACCAGGAATAAGCTCAACACACCTCAAGCGTGAGGATTAAATGAGTTACTAAGTGAGACTATGGTCCAGGAAATGCTCTGCCTTTCCTTCTGGGTTCTAAAGATGCTGCTTCGTTCACAACACCACAAAGCCAGAGCTCTCCCGAACTTGGGTAGGTGAAATAACAATAATTCCCAATTCAACTCAGGGGTGGATCAGATACTCAAACACTTCACCAACCCAGTGACACTCCCCACCACCATTCTAGCCAACGACTGATATTTAACTGCTTACAACATCCTGAAGCTGTGTGAGCAGCACTTTTGCTTGGAGAACTGAAGATGGAAATTAATGCTTGTGCATCATCTGGAAAACAAATGCATCCATCTCACACAGTTAAAATGTCCCAGATAATAAGGACAGGCACAATCAATATACAAATGAATGCTCCACTGAGAAACTGCAAAGAAAAACTCAACGTAAGCCTATCTGTAAAGTACTGAGCTCTTTCAAGAACAACATATATATATATATATATATATATACATACATTTTCGTCTACTGTTGTAACATTAACATTGGTGAAGTCTTGTTCATATTTCTCAATGTAAAAACGCTCATCCATCTGATCACATGCCCAGCATCACACATACTTTAGAGTTATTCAAACAGTTCCTGCATGAAAACAGAGAAGTTATTTCACCTACCCAAGTTCGGGAGAAGAAAAGTGCTAAATATGCAACACAGATCCTGCTTAACCCTTGGAAACTGACTTTTTTCTTTCAGCCTGCCAGTTAAATGCCTACTCTGCTTTTTCAATTCATTCACCCACTTCTACAAACGTTTGCACTGACATTTTGCCAAAGAGCTATCCCACAAATCTCTAACAGGGAGTGGGGAGGGGGTAAAATGAATATAAAGTGAATTTCAAAGTCAGGGCCATCATCATAAACTTGTGGCCCAGAGAAGGCCTCACGTTAAACCAGATAAAATGACTGACATCAACAGCTTAAGTACAGTATTACTATTATACATGCTGTTCATTAATATAATAGATAACGTGGCTATTTTATGACTCACTAATGGACTAAGTTGGATTGAATAATAGACTCAGCATCTTGCAGGCTAAAATACTCCAGAGATGATATTTGTAACATGAAGAAAACTTTGCAAAATGTAATAAGCCAAGCTACAGAGGCATCAAGTGCTACATGTCAGACACAAATATCTCCACTTTTCAAAATATACACACAAGACATATGGATGGTCAAGCACTAATTTCTAAATCTTTCTAGAACAAATAAGATGCAAGTCTTGAGCCTGTAGTATAATAGCAAGAAAATGCATGCCCTGGGCAAGCTTCTGCTGTAGAAGGCGCTCACTTCCGTTTGAGGTTCTTCCTTTATTAACAAGAAAACCTGTTTATTTCAAAGGCAGAATGACAGAGAAGGAGAGACAAAAAGAGAAAGATCTTTCATACATGGGTTCACTCCCCAACGGCTGAGAGTAGAGCTGGGCTAGGTTGGACACAAGGGCCTGAAAAGTCCATCTGGGCTTCCCATGTGGGTAGCAGGGTCACAACTATTTGGACCTTTTCTGCTGCCTTCCCAGCCTATTCTCAAGTAGCTAGATCGGAAGCAGGGAAGCTGAGAGTTGAATCAGTGCTCTGAAATGGAACGCCAGCATTGCAGGCAGTGGCTTCAACCACTGAACCACAATGCCAGCTCTCCCAGGCTCAGGAATTCTGACTGACCAAAAGAGATGACAAAAGAAATGCATCTGGAAGCTCCCTGGGAACCTAACAGAATGATTTCAGACTCCCAAGTTCCGGACCCACCAAGGAGTGATTTGCTTGCTCCTTGGATAGGCTACCTGTCTTCTCTAAGAGATATTACTGACTCAGTTGCATGGCAAGAAGCATAGTGCCATAGCTAATTATTATTTGAAGTAGCAGTACAAACACGTTGTCCCTTGCTCAGACCTGAAAGATTGCCATTCTACTCCAAGGCAGAGCCAGAGGAGCAGCGGGCTTGCTCTGACCTGCTTCCTATGCCCAAACCAGCCACACTTGCCTCCTTGCTGTACCTGAACAGCTTCAGAAATGTGCCCTGAATAGAAGATCTTTCCCTTTATGTTCTCACAACTAACTCTTCAACCATGCATGCTCATGGGCAAGGATCTGATTATAACCTTCCTGATCATTTTCAAATGACACTCAGTTAACAGCATGTGTAACTTCGCTTTTCGTGACTGTAAAGAAATACCTGAGACAGGCTACCTTATAAAAAAAAAGAGGTTGACTCTGGCCCACAGTTCTGGAGTTCTTAAGGCTCACAATCCAGCCTAGGGCAGGCCCTATTGTCACAGCCTCCAGTGACAGTGCTCTTGCTGGCCTGGGGCAGAGGTGGCACAAGGCCTCACACAGCAAGAGCCAGGGAAGGCTCAATTTTGTCTATGTCTCTATCTCTCCTCATAATGCCACCAGGATTCAGTCATGGTGGCTCTATCCCAGTGATCACATCCAATCTAACAATCCTGATGTGAGGCCACCAAAGGTCACACCTCTAAATTATACAACCAGATTAAAGTTCTGTCCCCTTAACATCATTAGCTTTTAGCTCTGCATGAGATCAGGGAACAAATCATATTCAAACTGTATCATATGTCCTTTCACTTTGTTCTAATTCTCCCTTTTTGTCATAACACATGCTGCATTGACTTAAAAAATAAAAAACTGTAATGTATTTATTGTGTTTATTCTTTATGATCAATTTCCCCGAGTAGAACAAAGACAGTAGGGCTCCTTCCCATTGTGCTCACTGATCAAGGGCCCAGAACAACTCCTGGCACACAGTAGGCAGTTAAATATCTGCACAATGAATAAAGAACTACCAGCGATAGAATGTTATATCACAGAACAATTTACAGGGGCTCTCTTAAGGTGAGGAGTAGATTTGGAGATTCGATCCCCTTCCTAGGAGTAGATTTACATCATTCACATCATAGACAGGAGCTGAACAGTCGGACTGGCAAACAGAGAGATGCTGGCCAGCGCTCAGGCAGAGCTGGAAATGGGTGGTCAGTCTTGGGCGAGCCATAATGCCACAGTCCACAGACTCTTTAATTTGAGGTTTAAGACTCTCACATTTGACACCCACTCACCATGTCTCTCATTCATTCTATGTCTTGCCACTTGTGCAGTTAGCTGGGCACCATGCTCAGACTTGCATGTGCTGCTCCACATTACAGAGGAAAGAGCTGCTTGCCATCAAGCCCTTGCCTGCCTGGGCCCCACCCGGGTACACAGACTGTCTGGAAATCTTTGGCCTCAGGCTCAGCCCTGCCCACAGCCTGAGTCAGCCATGACCCAGCTTGGCAGGGGACTGAGAACCCCACCCATCTCCACGTGGCTTAGTTGACTTTTGCTGCCTTAATTCCACAGTGTACTAAAAGTCAAAGGCCACAAGAATGATTCAACATATACCAGAGTACCCGAGACCAAAGGCCCAGCTACTAAGCCCTGCAGTAGTTTAATAAGACCCTTGTAACTTTCTCCCATGTTCATATTCATTGCTAAAATAGGTCTTAAAATCCGACACTTGGGCTGGGGCAGGAGTGCAGGATGGTTATTACAAGGACAAACAGATAAAACCAAGTTTCCTCACCACTTTCTAGCCACATGCCCTGCAGATGCCTTCTTCCTCATCTAGAAAATGGTGACTTAAAAATGTACCTGGAAAATGAGGTACTTATGAAGACGAATGGATTTTAAAATGGTGAGGCTCACAGAACAATGCAAACACTCTATCATTCCCACAAACATTGAAATGTTACTAAGTTATATATAAAAAGAACAAAGTACTGTTTTGTGAACTTACCTCAAAAAATCAGGTTAAATGCAAGAAGCAAGACACAAAAGACCACATAGTATATGATTCCATGATCATGGAATATCTGCAGTAAGCAAATTCATACTCTTAAAAAGCAGATAAGTAACTGTCAAGTGCAACCAGGGAGTGAGAAATGGGAAGTGATGGCTGCTGAGTATGGCATTTCTTTCTGGGGTGATGCAAATAGTATGGAATCAGACAGCAGTGATCAATATTTGTAAATATATTAAAATACCTAAGTCACACGATTGGAAAATAAGACACTAGGCCACTTGTACGAACTACGCTAGCACAGCGCTCAAGTCCTGGCACTCTATCCCATACAGTCTCTACATAAAGCAAGGGAAGCACAATGGCAAATTAACTAATCAATGACAAATGTGCAGCTAGACTTCTCTAGGAAACATTAACAGCAGACACTAGAACAATCGACAAGCTTCGAGGAATGATTGGCCAACTTGGACAAAACTTTATCCTTCAGGCATTTGGAGTCTTGCCAACTTACACTGATTCACTGTGACGGAGGGTCAGTGGCAGGTTCAGCCAACATGGGAAATGATCAACAACTGGAACTTACATAAAACAGTTCAGGAACAGAAAAGCAGAGCAGAAAGAAGCCTACTTCATGCTTCCTCTTGCGTTCATAATCAGAGACCAAACCATCAGGCACAGCATCAATTCCCAATGTACGAACCTGTTTATATGGTTTCTCTTAAATCACTGTAATGGCTACAACAATGAACAAAACAGGAAGGGGAGTTAAAAGGAGAAAGAATGTGGTAGAAAACAAATAAGGTCTTATTTCAAAGCAACAGCTTCTAGTTGCATTGGCAGGTAGTAAAGAATTCTTAAATATAACTTAGTGTTCAGCTGAACCATCCTTGACACCTGTTCCAATTATAGGTTCTAGAGGTCATCTCCCTACTAGAAAATTCCAAAGAAGGGAAAAGTAGAAGAGAGGAAATGAAGCTAGTCTTAAGTAAAAAAAAAAAAAATGGTCTGTTACAGTTAAAAAAAAAAGGAAGGAAGGAAGGAAAGGAGGGAGGGAGGGAAGGAGAGAGAAAGAAAAGAAAGAAAGAAAGAAAGAAAGAAAGAAAGGAAGGAAGGAAGGAAGGAAGGAAGGAAGGAAGGAAGGAAGGAAGAAAGAAAGAAAGAAAGAAAGAAAGAAAGAAAGAAAGAAAGAAAGAAAGAAAGAAAGAAAGAAAGAAAGAAAAAGAAAAGAAAAAAGAAACATTCTTTCTTGCATTTCCAAGAATCTGAAGGCTCGAAGTGTAGGAAATGTATAACAGTGAGAACAAATGTGCACCTATCAGTGTGGTTGGGGACATAATCAGGAGTTGGGTGACTACTAGAAGCAAAACCTCAGACAATGCCCTAGAACTTAAGAAAAGCAAGCTCTGTCATCCCCCTTGCTGCTATCCTTCCCCTTAACATCCTCATTGCATTTCCAAATTCCTCTTGGTGTGTCATTCAGAAATCCAGATTCTGAAAAGTGCTTTTAAAACTTTCATCATCTTTGTTTTCTCTCAGCCATTTTTCTCTCCTTTTATCCCTGCCCTAAATCCAGTCCTCACCCTCTGAGACTGTTTTAATTGCCTTTGGCCTGGCTCATCTTCAGAACACTGAGTCTGATCCCTCTCCCACGTGGCCCCAGGATTACAAATGGACAAATGAATGAAGCTGAAATGTCATAGTTCAGGTTTTCAGAACAACCACACCCACTTAACACACAGCCCTTCCAGGAGCTTCTGCATTCCAGACAACCTCACCCCGATGGTCTACAGGTTCCAACAGTGATTCCATAGATAACCCTGCCACACTTTGACACTTCATTGTTCTGTGACAAGTGCATTTTCACACTAAGTTATTATGTGACACTTAGGCATTGTACTGCAGATTTTATGCCTTCTCTATAATGCCATATTAATAACCAATGATGAGAAAAAAAGAGGTAAGAATAATAGTATCAAAGTTACAATCTGTGTGTCCTCCAACATGTATACACAAAATATATACAAATAAATGACCACACTTTAAAAATACCTGGAAATATTTACCCTGTGCTATGCTTCACAAACATCCCTGGCATATGCTTGTCATTTCCAGTCTACAAGCAAAGAAGTTCAAGCTCCTAAGACCATGGAGTCAAACAAAGCAGAGCCAGGATATAAAACAAGGTCTACTGACTTTAGCACTCAGCTTCACTCTTGTCTCCCTCTCTATCTTCACCGTCTAAAGGAAAGAAAATGAATCCCCAGAGTAGTTATGAAACACGACAAGAACAAAGAGATCTACCTCCCCTAGTGCTCTTCCTTCCAAGACTCCGCACAGAAAACTGGGAGGAATCTCTCCCTGATTCCAATGGAGGGAAGGCTGCCTGTACCCTGCTCAGTCTGGGGGGTGGGGATAGGGAGGGGTCATAAACTAAGGCATATCCCCAAACACACAGACTCCAACAGGAGACCCCAGAGTCTTGAGGTATGGATTAACAATACAGCTCTAGGTCTTTTCAGTTGCAATCGTGAGAAGACCACTTTGCCATTCTGAGGCCCAGCTTCTTAAAGGGTTACAGGAGAATCGCAATGCCTATGCCCTCTCTGCTCTGAGAAGTCAGGACTCGGGGGAAAATGGACTGAAAGCACCATGAAGAAGGAACTCCAAGCTATGTCCCAGAACATGGTATTGCACCTGCTAAGTTTTTTGAAGTCCAGGTTACAATTTCCTGGGTGCTCCTTATATCTATTATAATATTCTCTCCATCTGAGACCTGAGTGTAGATGATTTGAAAAGGAAAAACACTAGTAAGCAGTATCCCATTATTATTATTACCTCAAAACATAACCACAAACACACACACACACACACACACACACACACTACATTGAGCACACACAAAAAAGTAACACCTGAACTTAGCAGCTTCCAAAACAGCACACTTTCCCTGGCTGAAAAGTAATGAAGAAATTTAAAAAGATATAAGAATGAGTAAATTGGGCCCGGTGCTGTGACCTAGCAGCTAAAATCCTCGCCTTAAACACACGAGGATCCCATATGGGTGCCGGTTCTAATCGCAGCAGCTCCAATTCCCATCCAGCTCCCTGCTTGTGGCCTGGAAAAGTAGGAGAGGATGGCCCATAGCCTTGGGACCCTGCACCCGTGTGGGGAGACGAGGAAGAAGCTCCTGGCTCCTGGCCTCGGACTGGCGCAGCACCGGCCACTGCGGTCACTTGGGGAGTGAGTCATCAGACAGAAGATCTTTTTCTTTGTCTCTTCTCCTCTCTATATATCTGTCTCTCCAATAAAAAAATAAACAAATCTTTAAAAATAAAAAGAATGAGTAAATTAAGAAACATAACAATATCCTAAGCATCTAATTAAAAAGGGCAGGGTTGACAGTATCAATCAGAAAATCTGCTCAGAGAGAAGCCATAGAAGACCCTTGTGGACATTTTTGTGGGAGATATTTTGAAATAGCATCCTGTAGGAACAAAGAATAAGAATCTCCACTTGCCTCCCAGTTAAATGAACCAACTCCACGTGAAGACAAACTTTAAAGAGCTACCAGGAGGGACAGTTAGTCAGTTGGAGCCTATCAGAGGCCAGAGGAGAAGCAGCTACGAATTTCCAAACAGGCATCTCCAATGCAGACCAAAAGGAGCTCAGGCCTCCTCCCACCCTCCTGCCTAGAGCTGCAAGAGACCCAAAGTGAAGTCACCCTTTTACTAACCCTTCCAGGCTCTTTCCCAGCCCCAGGCCCCAGTTTTCCCTACAGGCACTAGCTCTGCACCTACAGAAAGCTGGGCAGGGTGAAGCAGTCCTGGTTGAAAGAAAAGAAGGCCTCAGAAAAATCCAGGCCCTACCTTTTATGCAGATATGGCAAGCAAATTTTTCCCTCCAGAGTCACCTCCTTGGCTGTACACAGGAAGAAGGTAGGAAAGTCTCTTGGCATTCTAGCTCTTAAATCAAAGGATCCAGGAAAACCACATATGGTTAAATGTGACCTTAAAAATCTGCAAAATTTGAGCCAGCAATGCGGTATAGCAGGTGAGGTAACCTCTTGTGACGTGGGCATCCGATATCAGAGCTCTGGTTGAAGTACAGGAGGCTCGACTTCCAAACCTGTTTCCTGCCGATGCACTTGGGAACACAGCAGAAAACAGCCCGAGTACTTGGGACCCTACCATCCATGAGGGAGGCCCAGACGGGGGTCCTGGCTCCTGCCTTCTACTTGGAAAAGCATTTAGATGGGTGATGGGAAGTGATTGGAGTAACAGCAGTGCCGATTCCTTGTCTACAATGCAAGATATATAAATGAAACTGAACAGAAAGAATGCAAAGTGCAGCCCCCAGTGTCCACTGTGGTTCAGTGACACCATCCTGTGCAAAGAGGGGGCGCTACCAAACCTCAGGAGAGTGCCTTGGTGTACACAATCCCATTGAAGTCCTATTAGAAAATAGCTCAGCTACAGGGGGAAGGGATGGTGTCTGGGAGCCAGTCAATGTAGCACAGACCTTCAGTCTTTTTCCCACACAGCCAAGTGTTCCCTGAGCCAAAACACCACCCCCTCTTTCCCTCTGACTTGGCTCTGGGTCAGCTGACCTAGAAAGGCCAGCCAGCATCTGAGAGCAGAGCAGCAGTCTCCACTTCCGGCTCAGACTCATGCCACAGAAATGCACCCTGATGGAAAAGGCGCTTTTTTCCCCTTTTATATTTATCCTTGCTTTCTTTTTTTAATGTCGCAAAGACCTGGGAAACAAGTGCATGTCATAGAAGAGAAGTCATTAGCATGCATAAAAAATAAAGGCAGCAGAATATTGATTGTGGCAATTTAAGAAAGTTGGCACAAAGTGCCTCTCCAGCTCATAGAACTGGAGAGAAAATACAGTCTAGGTGGCATATTAAATGGAAATAACGTGGCCTCAGGAAGCAGGTAGCTGCTGAACGTGCGCAGGTAGACTGTGGTGCCAGCCTGGCCCAGGAACCCAGCTCTGCCAAGGATATCCAGCATTAATGGGAGACAGTGCCATGTCTTGCGGGAAGCAAGGCTGGGGTTACTTTTGCCCAAGGAGCCAGACTCAGATGACAAGCATCTTCCAGGCAACCCAGACCCAGGTGAGTAAATCTACAGACACTGCAGGGGAACTGAATCAACATCCTAGTGAGGAAGTCTTTCAAAACCAGTTCTACTCCACTTCCTTTATTCCATAAACAACACCAGATGGGTAAGTACGTAACATAAACTGATGATAACTCCAGTGCTAGAGTGGTTTAGAGCAAAGAGAATTAAGCTACAGACTTGGCCTCCTGCTCCTGGTGTGTGCAGACACACAGATGACCCGAGGCTTCTTGTTTGATTTCTTGGGGTCTTGACTTTGCTTCTTGACTGCATCTTAGCAAAAATGAACCAGGGTTGTTTTTTTTTTATTGTCATCAGAACACCACCCAATGTTGATATCATTGCCCCATTCTGAAGTAATTTTATATACATTTTTCCGGAGTTTCAAATAAGACCAGAAATGCAAATCTGTCTGAATCTCGGGGCTCAGTCTCAGCTCTTTAGCTTACTACATCTAAGCTCCTTCTGGTTCTTATCATTTCTAGCATCCATTCAAAGCTGGGAGCACCATAGTCTGTGCATCATACCTAGCATTAGAATGCCAGAAGAGACCTCATTCTACAACCTGTATGATGGAACTCTCCTGTACTCAAGAGTAGCAGAGGCATCTACAACCTTTCCCACAACTGCAACCAAACTGTACCCAGACTGTGCCTGAATCCAGACGGTGACCTCCAATCCTGAACCTTTTCTAGCAATGACCCTTTGCTCCACTCTCCAACCATTACAGTCCATTAGCATCTAAAGTGCAGTGACAACAGTGTGACAAAGATGTCTCAACAAGCTAGGGGCAATGGGTCAGTGCAACTGACCAAGTGCAACAGAGTAAAATATAATCATACAAGGGCCATACCATGCTCTTGGGGTTGAAATGCTAGGAGAGAAGAACAGAGTTTAGCAGGATCACACGAAGCCAACAAGTTCCACTGTTTCAAGGATGTATTTCAGCTGACACAACATTGCGACCGACACCCTGAAAGACAGATTGGCATGTGCAGCTCATACCACACCTGGAAGATTCATACTGTTTTCATACAATAGGACAAAAAGAAAATATCATCATCATGGAGGAAGAGCAATAAACTAGACCTCGATGAAGGAACAGAGACTGTTTAAAGAAGATCCATAGTAGCACTATCTTTAAACTCAGAGCAGTAATTTTATTCCCCAGAAGAGTAAGATTATTGTTCCATGTCCATCTTATTTTTGGGATGACAGAGACACTGCAAGGTAGATTTTGGCCTCATAAAAGAAAACAATTCTTAAAAGTTGTTATCTATCCAAAGCAATTTACCTCTGGGGAAGGAAGGTAACTCCCTAGGGGTTCTAAAGCAGCTGTTGGAGAACAATTTGGAGAGGAAGCAAAAGAGTTACAGAGTCACCATGTCATGAATTAGGTCAATACTGTTGCAGGTTGAATTGTGTGATGGGAAAATAACAGGGTCAAGTGCTACCACTCCTCTCTCCTTACCTGTGAATGTGACTTAATTTGAAAAAGAAAAAAAAGCGACCTAACTTTAAATCATACAGAATGAGGGTGAGCCCCAAATCCAGCAACAGAGAAAAGGATGAAAATTTAGATGCAGAACCATGGAGAGGAAAAATGGCTGTTTCTCTGCCCAGACTGCTGTAACAAAATATTGCGGATGGGGTTATTTGCAAACAATAGAAATGTACAACTGCTCCAAGTTCTGCAAGCTAGGAAACCTCAGACACCAGCAGACTCAGCAGATGAAGGCTTCCTCTGCTTCTAAGATGGTGCCTATTGCTGTGTCCTTATAAGACAGTGGTCAACAACCTGCCTCTCTTAAAGGGACACTAATTCCATTTCATCATCCTAACCACCTCCTAAAGGTGATGATGTCATGGCATATACATTTTGCAAGACCACGAACAGGACCATAGCCAGGACCAGGCTAACAGAGGGAGGCACAAATACAAGTGATGCCACAAGATGAGGGACACCACAGATTACCAAGAAGCTTGAAAAGTTAGGGAGGTATAAGACACAGACTCTTCCCTGATGTCTTCAAGAGAAGCACGCTCCTGTCAGCTTCTCGGCCTCAGATTGGTACATTCCACAATCATGAGTGCATGCAAGTGTTTCAAACTCACCAATGTGTGGTCATTTGGAACAGCAACCCTGGGAAATGAATGCATGTACTAACTCCTCAGCTCGGTGAGCTTCTGCTGAGGTTCCAGAAGGTTTTCCCAGTAGGAACTGTGAGGGGCACTAAAGTCAGTTCTTGACTGAGAAGGGATGTTAGAACAAGATTTAACCAATTATTTCCCTTTTTCACTCATTCATGAACCTATTAAACACTTACTGAGTTTGCAACATATAACAAAAATTCTGCTAGCCCTGAGGAGATAAGAATGAAAGACGTTTGATGTTTCAATGCTCTCAAGAGTTCACCTGGGCCATGTTCTGAATGTCTGTTGCCCTAAATTTCACACACTGAAATCTGAATCCCCAGAAAGAGGGAATCCAAGGTAGGGCATCCCAAAGAGGAACAGAGGGCAGAGCCTGCATGAATGGAGTTAGTGTTCTTATAAATGGACTTCAGAGACCTGCCCGGATTCTTCTGCCAGGTCAGGGCCCAGCGAAAACAAAGCTGCTCTAAGTCAAGAAACAAGTCCTCCGCACAAACCCAATCTGTCAGCCCCTTGACCTTGGATCTGCCAGCCTCTACAACTGTGAGAAATAAATTTCTACTGCTTAGAAGTTATCCAGTATGTTATTTTGCTATAGCAACTGGACATAATGTGATGTTCTCACAGCAGTGATGGCTGCTCTAGCAGCGGTATGTACAAGCACAGATGGGATATAAAGGGATGAACCTGCCACTGTGGGCATCAAGGGAGACTGCAAAGGTGACACCTATGCTAGATCTTTTATTCAGCAAGTGCTTTCCAAGTGAATAAGACGGGGAAGTACTTTCTAGGCATGGTCTAACTGCTCTAGATAAAGATAGGTGTAGGCTGTAAGGATGGAGGGAAGAGAAATAAAACAGGGGAGCTACGTGAAAATAGTTCAACTTATACACAGGCTGATTAGAGAAACCCCACACTGCTTGAACAGCCTCAGTTCCATTTTAAGTGTTCTTCAGTGACCTCTCTTACACCCAGAGCACTATGCTTGTTCCACTGTTTTAGGTCTGGAGTGTGTGCCATCTTTCTCCTCCTCTTTCCACATGGATTAGTACCCACCTTGTAGCTTCATGGGATATCAACATTTAAAATACACACTAGACAGAAAAGGTCTCAGATGGTTTGCACACACCCTCAACAGACTCCACAGCCATGCATTTGTCCTCACTGTGGCATATGGAAAAGGAAAAGGTAGAAATAAAAACCAACAATTGCATCCCAAGAGTGGAGGATGTCAGTAGGCTGCACCTGACACTTGTGTGTGTTCTTGAACCACAACGACTTAACTCCATGGATGGAGCATCCCAGCGACCCAGAGCCTTCCTGGTGTTACCAGTCAAGGGAACTGAGCTGGGCCAATGAGCCTAGAAAACCACCCGACCAAGAGTTAAGTCATCTGCATGTCAGAGATTGACCCAAAACAGGAGTCAACAGGATTCAGTCTTACGACCCCAGAATACTGACACTCTTCATAGTACAGCTTAGTTTCCTTTGGAAATGCGCTTTGGGGCTTCTTGGATCATCTTCTTAAAAAATAGTTAAGCAAGAATAAATAAAATTCATTCAAAGTATATAATGAGGATACAAGAAGTTTTGTGCACATAGTTAAAACAATTAATTTTCACATTATGAATTTGGGAGTCTTAAGAAAAGGGCAGAGAATAAAGTAGAAATTTAATCTGTGAGATGTGAGTGGTTGTTATGGAGCTCAAAGAGCTCAACTGGTCTGCCTCTAATGCCTCCCCTAACCTCCACCCTCCCAAGCCCCGGCATTCTTCTGTGTTCAACAAAACTGATTGCATCTACTGCCTTTAGAAAGTTGCTAAAACAGCTGTCTGGTGCAGTGGTTAAACTACATGTGGGAGACTGACGTCACACATCAGAATGTGTGGGTTTGAGTCTCAGGTCTAGCTGCAACTCCAGTTCCCTAGTAACGTGCACCCAGGGATGCAGCAAGATGATGTTCTAAGTAACTGGGTCTCTGCCTCTGTGCCTCGCCCTGTCCTGCGTGGCATGGGCATTTGTGCAGTAAAACAGCAGTCAGAAGATTCTCTCTCTCCCCCCCTTACAAGTAAATAAATAATCTTAATTTAAACAAAAAAGGAGCTTAAAAATCAGAATCAAATGTAATGTTGAAATCAACTGATCAAAAACTGAGGAAAAAGCCATGAAACCTTGTGGACCAATGGGCTAGTCCTTAAAAATCATTAAAATAAGCTAATTATTCATTAGTAAGCTTCAGAATTTCTCTCAAATGCTTAGGTTCAGAAAGCAACAATAAACTCAAATACTAAAATTAGTAGAAGCAGAGTTCTTGTTCTTCATGGGGAAAAAAAACCTGAAAACACCACTGGCAAAGTCTGTTTAATTTGCCAGGATTAAAAACAAAAGGAATATCAATTAGATCATGTCTGCTGGCTAGACGATCTCTCTCTGATTAAGAAGGGGATTGATGCACAGAAATCAAAGAACGTTACATTCAATTAATCTCCTCACCTCCTCTGACTCCTCAGCCCAATCTGTGTGTCCTAGGGATTTCTTTCTGCCTGATCTAAATCTTAAAGACAGTATGTCTCAGCATCCAACATGCACACAGAAGAAAGCACATGCACACTGATTTCTGAGTTATAATTTACTCTTTTCCAGGTGCCCTGGGTCATCAATGAATTTTAAATGAACTTCAGTCTCTTGTCTGTCCATGAAAACATTGCCTGTTTTGAAGTATGATCACGTGAAACGTGAAGCACACACACACAAGCAAAGCCTGCCTTCACAGCAGGTAGAAGAAAGCTGGAGAGAGGAGACAGGCTGCCGCTTTGAGACGGGTAAAGCTAACTGGCATTGGGGGGCACTGCTAAATTGCTCTGCACTAACATGTCCTTCCACCAACTCACTCTGCCTGCCTTACACACCTAGAAACAGATGCCAGGTTCAGGAAAGACGGCAAAACAGAGTGGAGAAAGCTGTTCCCTTTCCTCTTCTCTCTCTCCATCTCATGCATGCGTGCATACCAGATGGTATAAAGCTGCAGGTTGGAAAGAGATATTAAACCCAGAAAAGATTGCAATATTTAGTTATGAAATGAATTTCAAACAGGAACATGTCAGCAGCCCATTAATGAATGAGAACCATGAGTGAAAAGAGGAAGAGGTAGCCCATGCAAGCAGCAGCATCCGCCATCACTTCTGTCCAAAGCAGCAAGCCCAAGCACACTCCACACCCAATCCAGACAGGCCCACCCGCTCAGCTCTGGGCTGAGAAAGGAGCCCCTGCAGAGCCAAGTTGCCTGAGGATGATGCACAGCACCTCAAAACTAACAAGTAGCATTTTGCAAGGATCTTATTTTCAAAGGGAAAATACTATAGCCTACTGAGGGTACAGTACGGCTCTTGGCCTGCCCAGAGTCCCTGGGGCTCAGCAATAAAGGGCCAAAAGAGGTGGGAGCAGCAGGTGAGCACAGGTTCCCTGGCTCCTAAGGAACAGGCTTCTCTCCTGATTGTTGTTGGTTTCCACACATTTTTTAAATGAGGGCTCAGAGAAATTGGGTAAGTGAATGGATCCTGTGGTTGCCTCAGGATTTTCCATCCAGGAATAACAGGATGGATGACGAGGTAACCATGGTTGGAGAAAGCTGGCTCCAAGTTCTCTGACAGTGGCCATCCGGAGGTAGAAGCTTTATGCCCTAAACAGGCTCTGACCATGAGGGTAATATGTAAGTGATGCTGTACCAGTTTTCAGGCTCTAAGAAATGAGTGCTTCTTCACGGCTACCTCTGGGAACCTTGATATTCCACGTAAGAAGCCAGTGTTAGTTAGTTACACATAAAGATCAAAGGTGAAGGTGGAAGGAAAACTGAAATGAAGAGACTGTCTGACCGGCTCCCAGCTGAGTTCCAGAAAGCAAGAGCAATCAGGTCATCCCCTCTGACTCCCAGGATCATGCCATATAACAAGGTGTTATTTTAAGCCATGAGGTTTTGCGGTAGTGTTCATGCAGCCCTCAGTCACCGAAGAGGGACTGTTGCATTTCGAGCCCTAAGATCTCTGATTCTGTTATCATGTATCCCAGAAATGCTCCACCATTTCTCCCATCCTCACTGGGGCAGCCAACTCCAGAAATCAACAGGGCTAGGTGTGTGCCTGTGTTGGGCTCTAGTGGTTTGACTCTTTGAAACCCATCTTCCTGCAGAAACAGAAAATACAGCTGGAGGAGGGAGAAAGCTCCCGGGACACAGTGCCAAAGCAATAGGAGTCAGAGCCAAGAACAGAAAGGAATGAAGACAAATGACATCATTTGAGTCCTTTGATGGAGCCAGCTCTACCCACACACATTTCACCGGCATGCATCAATGCATTCCTATTTCACTTAAGGGTGTGTTGAGTTTTCTGGAACTTTCCTGCAGATGGAACCTCTAACTACTAAGTGGAAAGAAGATGGTGGTTTCTTCCATTCCTAAGCATTCACTCACCAGGAACAAAGAAAGAAGCCCCCTCAGAGTAGGGGAGACATGTAGGAACAAAAACATAAATGCATCAAAGTTCCATTTTCTCATCTACAAACTAAAAAGGCTGATCTGCACAAAGTGCAGGGAACAAGATGTTCTGATATCTCCAGGATTCTGCAGAGGTAATTCCTCCAGGATATTCACTATCATGCAACCTCAAAAGTCTAGGGAAGCCCAGCCGACTGGCACTGGTCAAGCACACCAACCAAAGCACAGCAGGAAGAGAAAGATGCCAGGAAACTGGTAAATGTGAAACCCTGCCTATGAAATAAAACTAAGTGATTAAGTAGGCCACAGATTCATTATTAAAATAAACAGAATTTAGTAATGAAATAAAAGGAAGAGGGATAATGCTCCCAGACAGAGCACAATGAATGAAAGAACGCAGAACCTGGAGGCAGTCTCTGGCTGAGCGCTGACGCTATCATCAGGCCATCCTCCCTGTGACTAGAACAAAGCCACCAGGACAATCATCCAGGGCCCAGTGGCAGTAGCTGACCCTATTCAGGTTCTAATCACAGTTGGCTTGTCTGGCCATGCCAAAAGAGACTGAATGCTGCCACTCCCAGACTCTGTGATTTGCAATTCCCCTCTCTCACCCAATCCTCATTTGCCCTCACCTTGCACTTGGAGCTATTACCAGATCAGCAAGAAATAGAGAAATCTGTACCAACAGCCCTCAATGAGCCTATGCCAGCCTGCACAAACCAAAGAAACAACCCTGTCACTGACACTATCAAGAATGGAAAACATCATCGCTCTTTAGACAACACTCAGCGCTGTCTGTGACCTGCTGAGCTGAGCTGAGCTGGGCTGGGCTGGGGAGGAGACTCAAACAGCAAGAAGCAGGACCACCACAGGTTTCACATTATATGAAAGTCACACAGGGCAATTCCACAAGGAAAATAAATTACACGTCAATCGCACTTGGATGGATGATGCTGAAGAGCAGAGTGAGGTCCAGAGATCCACCAGACAGGCTGGCTGAAGAAGGCTAATAAGCATCATCATGAAATACGTTACACAATCAAACACTGATGTTCTTGGCCCAGGACTGCTCCAATACAACCTCAAACCCGCGAAGTCAGCACTGCCTCTCTCTCTTTCTGAGTCCACAGAAAAGATTTTCTAAGTCCCTGACATGAGTCAAGGAACCTGGATCTGAATCCAATCCCATCCCTTGCTAAGTCTCCCTAATTAATGACATCCTTTCACTCTCAGCCATTCATCTACAAAATGGGTAAATAAAGCCCCAAAGCAGAGTGGGCCCGATGGGTGAGAGGACTGGTTCTGCTGAGCATTTTCACCATGCTGACCATACAGTTGAACATGTAAAACCTGCAGTCGGCTTTTAGCCCAAGATACCTGTAGCCAATCTTGGAGTGCTTGGGCACAGTTCCTAACTCTGGCTCTCAACTGCAGTTCCCCACGAACATAGACCCCAGATGGCAGCAAAAGATGCCTCCAGTAACTGGATCCCTGCCTCCTATACAGAAAACCTGGATTATATTCCTGGCAACTTCTTTCATCTCAACCTAGTCCCAGCAGTTCTGACCACTGCAGGCATTTGGGCAGTGAACCAGCAAATAGGAGCTCACTATATCCGTCTCTCTCTGATTCTTAAATTTAAAAATTAATGCAGGCTCTCTCTCTCTCCTTTCTCATTTTTTTTAAACTAGTAAAACAAGCAAAACAAACATGCAAACCTCAGTGGATCTAATTTGTGAGCTCCACTCCCTGGTAGAAGAATATTTCCTTCCCTCTCTTGACCAATCAGCACAGTGCCTCTCTAACACAATGAGTCTGGTTTTAAAATGCATATCGACTGCAAGAGAAATGAGCAGTTGTGTCTATGAAAAGACAGGGATAAAGATCATCAGAGTAGCATTATTCGTAATGGCCCTAAATGGAAACAACCCAAATGGCCCACTAATAACAGAACGGACAGTAAGCATTAGGGTATACACACACTGCAATACAATACAGCAACGGGTGCCTTTGGATTAACAGAGATTCCAATCTTCAGCATTCACACATGAAAATGGAAAAAAAGATCATAATTCATTTTTTCACTCATTATTAGGATACATTTAAAAACTGACTAATCAGTAGAAACTGTCTAATCAATAGAAAAGAATTAAGTTTCATGTCATTTGTAAAGATCTGCATCTTAAAGCAAATGCAGATGGCTCCTAACTGAAGAAATGTTCACCATACTATTTCCTGAAGTTGTGGAGCTATGAAAGTGATACGCTTTCAGCAGAAACTGTACTTTGATCCTCCAGTCCTCTCCCAGGCTAGCATTCTGCTGTATGATATCCTCCCATGATCCAGTGCACTGGCAGCTCTGCATCAGCTGTGCAATCAGAAGGGAGAGCAGACAACACTCTATTGTGCAGCTATGAGATGACATCAGCGGAGTAGGTACATTAAATGCAATTCCGACCTAATGGTCTTTTCAGCTTACGTGGGGTTTACCAGAACGTAAACCCTTCATAAGTTGAAGGGCATCCAGGTATTTTAACATGGAAAACGCTGCAAAGGCTACTGGGTAATAGGCATATGAGCATCTCCTAGCGAGGTTAACAGCATGACCCAGAATCACATGTTGAAATTGCCAATGCAAGAATTTATTTTGCTTCTAAAATTTGCTATTATTATTCCACAACCCATAGAATGTGTATATAATCTGCTATGTAGGTCAATATATTAATAGGTATTTCATGCACAGGGGAGACTCACCACAAGCAAGAGAGAAGACTTGGAGCACAGTTAAGAGCTCCAAGCAAGACTTACATTTGGGACCGACACTACTCCAGGTGTTCCTGTCTGGGTTCCCACAAATATCAGTTGTAATCTTTGCTCAACACAACATCAGCACATTACTTGCAACCGAAATGTCTACGTATTGATCACCAAATTTTTATTTTAAAACAATTCTACTTTTCCCATTTATCAAAATTAATACACACACACACACACACACACACACACACACACACACAAAGATGTTTTCCCCCAACTGCTAAGGAAGAATCTTCCCAATGAAAATACTAACAAAGAATGGGCTACTTCTATATGTAAACGAGAAAGGATCTTCAAAACCTAGTGAGGAGTAGAACTCATCACAAAAGAACTCATACTGATAAGCTGGGGATATATTGCACACTCTAGGAAATACCTCACTAGGTGGTCTTATTGTGCACTCACAATGTACATGCACACCAACTAAGAAGGTATACCATGCTAACATCTAGGCTGCAGATGTGTGTGTGTGTGTGTATAAACACACCTGAGATATATCTGTAAGATACACACACACACACACAGAGAGCATGTTGCTCTTAGGGCCACGATGAACAAAACAACACAAGACAAAATCAATCACATAAGAAAGTGAAATAATCAAAAGATATGATTGGGGCTGGCATAGTTACTCGAAAGGCAAATCCTCCGCCTGCAGCATCAGCATCCCATATGAGCACCATCTCAAGTCACAGCTGCTCCACTTTCAAGCCAGTTCCCTGCCTTGTACAGACTTGGAAAGTGATGGAAAACAGCTCAAGTCCGTGAGCCACTGGACCCACGTGGGAGAGCTGGTAAAAACTCCTGGCTTCTAGCTTCAGACAGGCTTGGCTCCTGGTTTTAGAAAGGCCCAGCTCCAGTTATTGTGATCATGTGAGGAATGAAACATTAGATGAAAGACCTCTTTCTCTCTGTAAATGTGCCTTTCAAATAAAAATGAACCTTTTTAAAGAGGGAAATACATGGCATCACATACATATGACATCAGTGTGACACAACATACTGTCCAAACTTTTTATATATATTCTAAAAGATAATGACTAGCTATTAGTAATACAGTCTTTTATTATCATGGTCCAGTATTTTCTACTGTATATAATTATAATCCACTATACTTGCTCATGACTGCAATGCAGCACCGCTACAAACATGTGAAAACAGTACTAAACTATGTTATGATTGCTATGTCATCAGATAACATAAATTTTTCATCTCTATTATTATCATCTTTTGGGACTACTAATGCATATGTTGATTGAACCATCATGACACAGTACACTGCAGTGTATTACATGATCTCATTTATATGAAGAACCAGGACACAAAAAGTTCACTATTGCCAGTAAAAGTCCCTATTACAGCAGGGTAAGAGGACATGAACAGCAAGGCGTACACAGGCTCTGCACGAGTGCTGGGAATTTCTGTGTGTAGTGCTGAGTGAAGCTTTCACAGGTGTGGTCCACGTAACACTTACTGACATGTCCATGAAGATTTTATCTCTTACAAAGTAAAAATTGAACATCCATTTAAAAAGTAGGGAAATTGTTGCTGAGTGAACAAACAACAGAATATGAATGTATGAATCAGAATCAGAGCTAGAATCAAGATCTTCTGATCAAAGACCTATTTAAATTACAAACCTTAGTTTGACGCACTAATAAAACTTCACAATGGCTTATATTTAACAATTTAAAAATGCATCCAAAAATAACAAAAGTTATTCAAATAACAATTCCAGTAAACCTATCGTGACTTACTAAACTACATGTTAGCATTGCCTAACACTAACATCTGCCAAAACATTCCTTAACTTTGTTTCTTTTAAAGATTCATTCTATTTTTGAATGGGAGAGCTAGAGACAAGGGAGGAAGAACAAGAGCGAGGGGAAAAGAGAGACCTTCCATCTGATGGTTTGCTCCCCAGATGGTTGCTGGACAGACCAAAGCCAGGAGCCAGATTGTAAATCTGGGTCTCCCATGCAGGTGCAGGAACTCGAGCACTTGGGCCATGCATTATTGCCTTCCCATGCCATCAGCAGGAAGCTGGATCAGAAGTGGAGCAGCCAAGATTCAAACCTGCACCTATAGGAGATATTGCCATTGTAGTCAGCATTTAGGGGCACTACAGCCCCTAGAATAGCTTTATATGGACTCACTGGTTGGATAGCCACTCTGCATCCACCTTTCCCACTCGTCATTCTGGTCAGCTGACCTTTCTGGACACACTACGTTCTGGCCAGTGGGCAGCTCTGCAGAAATTCAAAGGACAGGAGCATCATCTGGGGCATTTGTCTTCTTAACTCCAGTGCAGTGCCATTTGGGATGGCCCTATGCCTCACCACCAAATAATCTCTAGAGTTTTAAAAACTCTTCCCTTCCCCTGCTTTGTTAGGCCCAGCATTGATGTCTTTGTTACAACCAAGCTGCTCCCAGCATTCTTCATTTATCCGAACTTGGGTAGGCCAATCTCATTTTCACTAAGACTTTGCTGCATTAACAAAATTTAAAAGGCACTAATGTTTCATCCATAATACAGAAAGAATATGTTGCATCACACTTATCATTTGCATTGAGATTTTTTTTATAGACTTGGTTACCTAGGAAAGTATTACCACATAGACATCCCCTTACTATCTAAATGTCAGTTTCACAAGGTCTGGTAGTACTGGAAACCCTAGCAACCTTCAGAGTACCCAGCACCTGTCATACTCCTGGCTGAAAAATGAATGCAGGAAAAAATTTGCCGAAAGTAAAAAAGTAAGAGACAATATAAAGTAGGATTACCATATGTATGTATGAAAAAGCAATTAAGGGAACATAAAAATTGAATTTTCATTGTTGTATTGTTTGGAAAGACTGTGGGTGGGTTTTTAAATTTTAATTTTTCATTAAACTTGCTATGTTTACCAAGCAATAATAGTTTAAAAACAAAATATTTTTGCGTCATTAACATCTGGAATGAAAATGGAAGTGTAATAAGTATGTATTTATATATTTTATGCATACATAAATGCAACACTCAAGTTAACTTTTTCAAGAGAAACCCAAACAATTCAACCAAACAATTATACAGTAAAGTCGAGGGGCCAGCATAGTGGCATAGTAGGTTAAGCCTCTATCTATGATGCCAGCATCCCCATATGAGTGGTGGCTCCAGTCTTGGCTGCTCCGCTTCTAATCTAGCTCCCGAACAACAGCCTTGGGAAACATCAGAAGACGGCCCAAATGCTTGGGCCCTTGCATTTATGTAGCAGACCCCAAAATAGCTCCAAACTCCTGACTTTGGCATGGCTCAGTCGTGGCCACTATAACCACTTTGGGGAGTGAATCAGCAAATGGAAGCTCTCTCTATGTCCCCACCCCACTCAGTATCTCTACCTTTTAAATTAGTCATGATTTTTTTTTAAAAAAGTAAAGTTGAGAACTCCTTTTTTATAACTAAAAACGATAACTAAGACTTTCCACCATGTTCAGCAACTACTTGCCTATGTAGCTCATTGATCTGTCCTGCTTTCTCTATGATGGCTGCTCTTATCCAGTTCAACCTCCTCACTGCAGCCTCCTTTTCCCCTTTTCAGCTTCTTCAACAAACCCTTAACTGGCCTTTGTCATTAATCTGTTTGATTTACTCTCAACAAGGCAGACACAGAAGTCCAACTAGAGCACCTTTCACTGCCCCACCTAAAACCCTGCAGAGCCTGGGGTTGGTGTACAAGCCCTCAACTATCTAGCCCCTTCTTACCCTCTCTGTGTCACTTCCTATCACTTTCCCATACACCCACCACCTGGTCTAACTAAACTACCTATGGTTTCCTTAGGCTCCTACCCCTTAATATGTCCTCTGCTTTGAATGCCCTTTCTTTCCCATGCCTTCCTTCTCCTCAATATGGCTACTTCCTACTGATGGTCCCTCAGTTTCCAGCTTTCTCTAGAACCTTTCTTAGGGGTGCTGAACTCAGTTGGGTGCCTGACCTGTGTGCTCTCCTAGCACCTGACATTTATGAGCCAGAATTCTAATAGTTTGCTAAGTAAAACTTGAGGACAGAGAGCTGGCTCATCATCTATTTCCAGCATCAAGAACAGTGTCTGCCCACAGTGAATAATTAATATATGTTTATGGATGAATGCATATAGCACAGGGAAGGAGGGAGAGAATTGGAGGAGAGATGAAGAGCAGCTGATTTTGCAGCAATCTCAAAACCCTACACTACAGCAGCATTTGTACTGTCCAGAACCCCAAAGATTCCAAAAAGAACTTGGCTGAACACTCCTATTTTCTAAAATGCTAGAACTTAGAAGGTGGAATAAATTCCCAGGGACAATCATATATGTTGCTTGGTATTCAAGCTGTGTTACCCTCAAATAATTCCAGATGATTCTAAGTTCATCTTTGAAGGAAAACTCAAAACTATCTAGGCCATAACTTAAAAAAAAAATCTGGAGGCACTGTGACACAGCAGGTTACACCACCACCTGCGATGCCGGCAACTTATATGAGAATCAGTCCAAGTCCCAGGTGGCCCACTTCCTACGAAGGTCCCTGCTACTGCACCTGGGAAAGCAGTAGAAGATGGCTCGCTACCTCTCAAATAAGATCAATTATTTTAAAAAGAACATAAAGGAATAAACTATACAAGTTTATTGGGAATCTGGGATTTCTCAATAAAGCAATACCTTTCGTAAGAACCTATTGTTTTCAAATGAAAGGAAGAAACACACACATACTGCACAGAGAAGACATGGACCAGGTTGGACCTGCCTTACAGCACTGTTCCCAAACAGTACCCTCTTCTGCTCACCTCCCCACATCCCAGAGGAAGAGCGAACTCAATGACTTGGATGGTTTTCTGGCTCTGTGGTATATTATCCACTTGCAAGTCCTTTTCCCCCAGGCAAATTCACTGGCAAGACTGTCATTTAAAAAGTGGACATAGATGAATGCTTTTTATAGACCTTTCTCCCCCTACAGAGAAAATTGGACAAGAAATAAAAAAAGAGCTTAACAGTTTCTTTGGTATCAAGTCTCTGGCTATTACCTCCATAGAAATAGAGAACTATTCAGCAACATCTTCTGGTCTAGTTTACCCTTTCTCTCTCTCTCTCTCACACATACTCCCTGACTTTTTTATAGCTTTAAAAAACAAAGCATCCGTTCAGCAAGTGAAGCCTTCAATGTCTGTCTCTGCATAAACTAGGTCCTGTAGACTATCATGTGTTGATCCCACTTGGACCCCTCCAGTCACTGTGGGCCACTTGCTAAAGAACAGAACCCGACTCAGCCCAATGCTCACGGAATCGCCACCACAACCACCAAAGGAGAGATGCCTATTCAGCAGTGGCTAAACCCTCGTATGGCTCTTCCTCACCACCTTAAAACTCACTCTGATTCTGAGAATCCACATGGCAGCAAGGGGAAGGCTGAGAGTTAAAAGCATCCCAAGGAATCTCATGGGGTGACTTGGAGAAAAAGAATCACAATTCTCTGTCTCCAGTGGTGTTGAACAGAGAAGGAAAATAGATGTCGCCAGGACCAGAGCTCGGCTGCACAAAAAGCCTCCCTGAGGGACCTGGAGAAGGTGGGGCAAGGCAGGGTCTCCTAGTGCCCTCAACATTGACCGTAACAATAAAACATTTGAGCAAAGGCACTGATTAGAAACAAAAGAGCATCCCTGCTTCCTGCAGACCCCCATCCCCATCTTCCCTTCAAGCTGATCAAATAGACTGTATTATCTGCGAGAAATCTAGGAGCAGCTGGAGAGGCTGGGCAAATCCAGCTCCTTGGAGCAGACAGCCTTCATCAAGTAGCAGGTTGCAAAGAGACAAGCAAAGCTGGGAGTTTCTGTTGGAGCATGTGCACATGCGCGCGCGCACACACACACACACACACACACACACACACACACATCCTTAATCAATTCCTAGGCAGGGACTTTTGATGACTGTTGAGAAATTTCTTCCAAAGCAGATAAATTTTTAATTGATTAATGTCATAAACAATTAAAATGGGTTTTTATTATACAGAATAACCTGCAGCAAGAAAGCCTTTTAAGCTTTCAACCACAAAGAAGCTAGTCAACTCCAGCACCTTGCTCAAGGCCAAATTCTTCAAATGCCAATGACAGACAAGGGATTTCTTATAATCCCTGAAGAAAGAGATTAGGGGCTCCTGAAAGCCCCGGGATTCCACTGGCACCCTGTGGCCTCAGCAGCAGCCCCTGCTGGGCCTGTAGCGACTGAACTGCTTCACAAACAAGCAGCCACTAAACTCACCGCACAGCCTGGGTTCTTCAGAAGTAGATGCTGAGATGGAGCTTGGGGTTCGCAATGTCTATGGGACAATCCTGGCAAAGATTCAAGCAGAGGGCAGTATGGGGCACAGGAAGGAACCCAGTAAAGCCACCGCAGGGTGCACAGGTTCCCCTGGGAGCTTCAGGCCCCATCTTCACCATCATCAGGAGACTCCAGGTATGGGTTACCCAGCAGGGAGAGAGTGGGCAGTTCTCCATGGCTGGCACTCTGGCAGCTGACAGTTCAGAGGGACAGCCTGAATTCAACACCCCCTGTCCTCCAAAGGACCTGGGTGGCACTCCTCTGTGGCTATCCCATCCACCTGGTCTACAGGCAACATATCTTTATTAATGGTTAACTTTAAGGAGATCCACACTTTAAGTTACACAGCTGGGAATATACTAACATGAGCAAAATATAAATGATGAGAAAGATATTTCCATTTGTACCTGAAAAGACTTGACATTTTTTCATGTTAAAGAAAAATCAATTTCAAGTAAGTAGTGTTTCTGTGTGCTCACACATACACGCCTGTATCTGTATCTGAATGTAAATAATATGCATACTTATATAGAAGATTGCCTGAAAAAATGGTTCCAAAACACGTCCCTGTGATCATCTCCAGGAGGTATGATTTCAGAAGGGCTTGCTTTTTTACTTACTATCTTTCAATAATATTTTCATTTTTGGCAGTACGAATGCACGTTGGCAAACAGATGATGGTTTCTGTATCTGACTCATGAAAGCCTGCAGGTGAGAACCACCACCATGATGAAAGAAACCCACCAGTAGAAAAAGCCTGCAGCCCAGGGACTTGCCTGAGCTCTGGCTGCTCTGCATGAAGTTTCCCCACATGTCAGCAGGCAGAAGGGGAGAAGCAGGCTACAGTTCCTTCCAGCTCAGTTTCTTATGGTTCTTAGATACACATTAGCCATTTTTCACTTCTTGAAATGACAAATCAGGCTTAACTGACAATTGCAAATAATATTCTACAGATGGAACTGGTGCCTTGGCATAGTAGGCTAGGCCTCCACATAGCGCCAGCATCTCAAAAGGACACTAATTCATGTCCCAGCTGCTCTGATTCAGTACAGTTCCTTGTTTATAGCCTGGGAAAGCAGCACAGGATGCCATGGGTCCTTGGGCCCCTGCACTCTGGTGGGAGATCCAGAAGAGGCGCCTAGCTTCAGATCAACCCAGCAATGGCCATTGGTGGCCATCTGGGGAATGAATCAGTGTATGGAAGATCTCTCTCTCTGTCTCTCCCTCTCTGTCTGTAACTCTGCCTTACAAACAAAAATAAAATAAATCTTTAAAAAATAATAATAAATAATGTCCTATGTCAATGTACCTTCTCACACAGACAGTGATGGAATATGAGCTGTTGGCCAGCCTGCTAAACCGTCTGGGAAACAGCAGCCTCTGGGCTTGGCTACAGAGGTGACTGCTGATCATCATAAACTGGCTAAACCAGGAGCAAGCACATGCAGTCCTGTCTGGGCAGAGAGCAGCCTCAGGAGAAGCGTGGCTGCACAGGACATTGATCTCCAGGTCAGGTGGCAAACACCTGCTCCTGTAGAATTGTATCACAAGGGAGCTACAAAAACCACATGGATACAAAAAGTGGAACAGGTGTTTGCTCTTGTCCCCAAAGTATTAGCCACTGGTTGTCATTCTCTAGGATATCTGCATTGTATTCTTGCCTTATATAAACACTGGGACACCCCAAGCACTGTAAGCCAAAAAGGCTGACTCTCCTTACTACCTATAAGAAAACACACTTTCTAAAGAAATGCCTCACCTACTTACCTTCTCATGTGTTACCAGAGCAGTTCCTGAACTCTGAGAGCAAGGACCATCTGCTGCAAGCGCTTCAGTCTCTAGTGCTCACTCTACTGGATACCACAACACTGACATTCCGCAATAAACAAAACAGACGAATTAATACATTTGTTCCCTCGCTAAGTACAATGACACTGAGGATATTAGAAAACATTATGCAGCACTTGGAAGGCAGGGGAAGACAGCCTGTCCTCTTAAGTCCATACTTGCACAGTCCCGAAGGCCACACAGAGGAAGCCTTTGACAGCTCCTGCACTTCAGTTTACCGTCTCCTTCACCGCTGACTGGGATTCCCAAGCTGCGAAGTTACATGTTAACTTGGAGATTTTTATCTATTTCCAAAGTATACGATTTCCTCGGTAGAAATAAAAGTACCGAATATCTTTTACAGCCCTGTAGGATATTAACCAATTTCATATCTAACCTAAGCAATCATACTCCGACATTCTTCAGAACTTAGAACTACACAGCTCTTCAAGTGCTCTTTGAACCGGTTTTATCTCCCTACTGCTTCCCTCATTAAAGAATGAAATATATTTTTGGTATGTGCTCATTTTATTTAACAGTCGTGTTTATAACTTTCTTAAAATCTTATATTGCTAAGAGAAACACAAGAAAATCCAGCTTGTAATCTAGCATGAGAACAAGACACATATTTTAGGCTGGGAAAGGCAATGTAGAGGATGAAAATAAAAATGGGACAGGTGGGCCCAATGTGGTAACCTAGCGGCTAAAGTCCTCACTTTACACATGTTGGGATCCCATATGGGTACCGGTTCATATCCCAGTGGCCCCACTTCCCATCCAGCTCCCTGCTTGTGGCCTGGGAAAGCAGTCAAGGACAGTCCAAAGTCTTAGGATCCTGTATCCACATGGGAGACCTGGAAGAGGCTCCAGGCTCCTGGCTTCAGATCCACTCAGCTCTGGCCTTTGTGGCCATTTGGGGAGTGAATCAGTGGACGGAAGATCTTCCTGTCTGTCTCTCCTCTCTGTATATCCACCTTTCCAATAAAAATAAATAAATCTTGAAAAAAAAAAAACACCTACTGCGAGCAGTAGTGCCTAGCTAAAAGAGTTGGGTCCCTGCCACACCTGCGGGAGATCTAGACTGAATTCCATATTTCCAGCTTCTACCTGGCATAGCTCCAGCTGTTGCAGACATTCAAGAAATAGAAACTAGCAGAAAATCAATCTCCCTCTCAAATAAATAAACTAATTTTTTAGATAAATGCCCGAGTCAGGAACTTGAACAAAAGTGTTTAGCATACTTTATCACTAGGTTTAGTATTTTTTTTCCCCCAGGGACTTAAGTGAAAAGGTCCCTGGAAACATCAGATAGTCGGCACAGTTCTGTTACAATTTCATTGTTGCAGGGCACAAGAGAGATCATACCAGAAAAATCTAGGAAGAATTAAACAGTCTTTATTGACCAAGTTTGGTGATGGCAGTGCCTATTAAAAATTAGCAAATGGAAAGTCAGTGTGGCAATCCAGTCTGAATCGAAACCCTGAGAGGAACAAATGGTAATTACCGTGAAATCCATCCATTAAACTGAAGACCTTTGCTCCAGCTTCCCCAACAATATAAATTATCCTAACAGACAATCAGCAAACAACCTAGACACACAAAGCTGCAAACATTCACCTTTTCCTGGCTTCTCTGTCCACATTCCATTACTTTTAAGCCTTCCCTCGCCTGAAACTCTTGGAAGTACACAAACTAGAAATACAAAACATCTTAGTATTTCCATCTTCCCTGACTTGCCCAAGCAGTGAGCAGAGAGTGAGGAATACAGACATACAGCGGGCATATGTAGGGGCTACCCGTCCTCGGAGTCTTCCGTGGGAAGGCAGAGAGCAAACCGGTACTGGGGAGGCCAAGAGTTGGAGTGCAAGAGCAACGCAAGAACGTGAGCAACAAAATGAGTCCTTCCCTATCATAGGCCTTCATGGGGGCTTGAGAGTGGAGTGTTTAGGCAACAGCATGATATGGGCCCCCTCTCAGGTTCCAAGTGATGATAGGTGAGTGTCACCCAACTCAAAAGTGGGTAGAAAGGGCCACACAGGTAGGGGAGGAGTGGATTCCAAGCTTGCAATCCTATACTAGCTGCCTAGGACCACAACATCATGGGGTCAACAGATTGGCATCGAGGCCCAGAGATGCCTTGGAAATACTGGGAATCCACTGCTCTCTGAATCCCAATTTTCAGCTCCAATGTCATATTGTTATCAAACAACTTTCTATCCCTCCATCCCCATCTCTCACTGAGGAAGAGAGGAGTGCCACTGCCATCCGGATCCAACGTTGTCACCGCCCTTCTCAGGCTTCCAGTCTGTCTCCTTGTTGCCTCTGGACCTGAGATACCTCACCGTGGCAAAAGTGCTGAACTTAGGTTCACAGGGACATAGGTTCCTTTACACAAGGCCAGGCTCTAAGTTCCTGCCGTGGCTTCTATCAGATGTGGTACTATCTTCCCATGCAGGGACGTCAAAGTGGCCCGTGGCTGACGTCAAAGCAGCTCGCAGCTGCATTTCCTTCTGCTGCTGTTTGCTTTGTGTATCATTCCTTAGCTTTCCCACCCTTTAGATGCAGGGAATGTGCCTTTGCTTTGGTGCTGCTTCCCCTCCCCCATCTTAACTGACTCCAGTTGAAAATCAAAGCAGACCTCAGCCATCCTGGCAGTTCAGGTAAGTAGATGCACTTGCATTTACTGTCCTGTACTGACAGGTTTAAGCAACTCAGAGGGGGGACCGAGATGCCTTCTCACAGCACCTGTGTGTGTGTGTGTTTACACCTTCACAGCACCCAGCACAGCACCCTACACCTAGAGGAGCTCACCAGTGTCTGGTAGGCCTCTGAATGGAAGAACAGATTCAGAAGTCACCCAGGGACAGAGAAGGGCAGGCTATGCCTCCTCCTCAAAGAGGAAAAACCTGACACAAAAAGACTTAGTGTCATGCGAGAGCCAGGAAGCAATTCTTCTGCTACATCTGGCATGATTCAGACCCTTAAAAGATAATTATATATGTTTCTGGAAGATTAGAGATATTTGAGAGTTGCGATAAGAGCAATAAATATGATTAACGGGACAAAAATCAGCTCTGTGAGAGAAATAAAATCAGTAGTAAGGGTGAAATTACATTTATACATAGACCTTGGGGCTGTCTTTGGGTTCCAAATGTGACTACAGGCATAGGTGAAATACCGTTATTAACAATGAAACATTCACAACAAACACTGAGGCCAGACAACCTGCCGAAATAGCAGCGATTTAAGCCTCTGACAAAACATACTGTGTCATTTCCATCTATGTGGCTTAATTAACTATATATCTGCTCCCCACTCCCAGCACATGCATTGCGGTCTAAAAGCTCTGGCACAAAGAACATCCACAGTGGCTGGTGCTGGTTCTACACTCACAAATAAATATCAAATTGACAACCTTCAGCACATCCTCTAGGCAAGGGTTATTATAATGAGAATACTGATCAGTGGCCACTGATTTCTGGGATGAGGAAGATCTTTCAGAGGGACAAATAATGAATTACTCAACAGTCTCCCAGGAAACTCCATCAGAGGTCTGTGTTGTGCCACAGGAATTTAGGCCTCTGCCTGGACACAGGCAGGCATCCCATGTCGGAGTGCAGGTTCCAATACTGGCTGCTCTTCTAATACAGCTGCCTGCTGATGCACCTGGGAGAGCAGTGGAAGATGACCCAAGTGTTGGACCCCTGCCACCCACGTGGGAGATCCATATAGAGCTCTAGGTTCCTAATTCTGGCCTGGCCCAGTCCTAACTGCTGTAGCCACTTGGGAATCAAAGATCTTTCTCTGTCTCTCTCTCTCTCTCTCTCTCTCTTTCCCTCCTTCCCTCCCCTCCCCCCTCTCGTTCTCTGCTATCTGCCTTTCAAAAACAAATAAATTGAAACGGGAAGAAGAAAGGAAGAAGCTACACCAATCTCTCTTCTTGGTGAGTTTTGAACACCAGCCTCCATCTTGGGTGGTCAAAAGCATGCTGACCAGAAACAGGATGAGAGCAAATGGTAGAGCAAAGTCAAATACACGGGGTCTGGGCAACAGGTCCTGAGACAGCCAGAGGGAGCCAGCACTTCTAAGGCTCCCTTGGAAGCAGTAGAGATAGAAATATCCAGACAAAGTTGGTCCTGATGCAGCTGGTACCTCTTCCCACCTTCACCTACGTCTAGTGATTGGGTGCATGGCACACTGAGCTTTTGAACAATCCCACACACCACAGAAATGGGGCCTCTTCACTATTACAAGTTTTCAATCCCAACAGGAACCCCATGGTTAAATTAGTTTCACAGTTTGTGCACACGGTATCAAATTTCTTTGTGAGGAGGGAGGGAACTTACAAGCATGCCTCACATTTTTGAGTACTTGAGTTTACAAAATATTTTTACATAAATGGATTACTTTTTTTGAAAGGCATTTCCATAGTATCTCCAAACATACATACCAGTAATAACAGCATGAACACACTTTCATCTGTCAATGAGCTTTAGCAAACCTTGACACCTTGCCATATTTCCTTCAGGTTTTTGAATAATAACAATAGGAAAAACTACAGATACAGCTACTCCATTCCACCTTCCTGTCACAAGGGAGCTGAAATGTGTGGCTGTCATTCGCCAGTGTACTTTCATATACTTACTGCCTGTGTATACTCATTAACTATTTATATACTAACTTGCTTAGCAAATACTGTCATATTTTACAAATCACCTTACAACTTGCTTTTCTCATCTTTGTTTTTAAGGTTTATCCATGTTAGAAATATATGAAGGTAATTCAAAAAGTTCATGGAAGATGAAATTGAAAGGTAAATCTATTTTAGCACCAAAAAATACTGCAATCTATGCATATACAGAATATTCCAAGATTTCATGCAAAAGATGTATAATAAGAATACAGTGGGGGAATGGTGTTGTGGCACAGTGACTTAAACTCCTGCTCGCAATGCCAGCTACCATAGCAGAGTGCTGATTCAGTCCAGCTGCTATACTTCCAGTCCAGCTCCCTGTTACTGAGCCTAGAGAGTCTGCAGCTGATGGTCCAAGCACTAAGGCTCTATGTCCACGTGGGAGATCAGACAGAGCTTCAAGCTCCTGGCACTGGCTTGCACCAGCACTCACTGCTGCGGCCATTTGGAGAGTGAATCTGCAGATAGAATAGATTTCTAACTTTCAAATAAATCAATCAATCTTGGAAATTTTAAAAAAATTATGCATAGATTTCAGTATTTTTTACAACAGTATAAACTTATTTTAATTTCATTTTCTATGAATATTTGAAGACTGACCTCCAAGTAACTCTAATTCATGAATTATAATTGCTGTATGGTCCTCCAACCTAATTTAATTTTCACAGTAACCTAGCAGCTAAAATATGAAAGAGTATATATCTCTCCCAACTGTAAGACATAATGAGTAATACAGGTTTAATTCTCACACAACAGTCCATGCTGTTTCTTACTATAAAACCGACAAACAGGGCTACCAGTTCCTGTGGCAATGATGCCAAAAGAAATGCATCAGCTTCTTTAAATTAGAATTTAATCTGGGAAATTTGAACAACTACCAGGCACTTGCTAATGTTAACCTTGTTCTTTAAGGTATGATAATGACACTGTGCTTGTGTTAAGAAACCTAAAGCTACTGTTTAATATTTACAAGCTTCACTTTTGCAAGATGAAAAGAGGTCTTGAGATTGAATGCACAACCGTGTGAAAGTACTTAGCTATATGCAACTGTTATGTTGAGAAATGGTTACAGTGGTAAATTTTATATTGTATGTAGTTTGTCATAACTATGTCAAAAAGGAAAAATAGGGACTGGTGTGGTGGACTAGTGGCTGAAGTCCTCACTTCGTATGCGCCTGGATCCCCTATGGGTGCCAGTTCATATTCCGATGGTCCTGTTTCCCATTCAGCTCCCTGTTTATGACCTGGGAAAGCAGTCAAGGACAACCCATGCCTTGGAACCCTGCACCTGTACAAGAGACCTGGAAGAAGCTCTGGGGTCCTGGCTTTGGATTAGCTCAGCTCAGGCAGTTGTGGCCACTTACAGAGTGACTCAATGGACTAAAGATCTTCTTGTCTCTCCTCCTCTCAGTATATCTGACTTTTGAACAAAAATAAATAGATCTTTAATTAAAAAAGAAAAAAGGAAAGATATACATGTAAATATAAATTACAGTCTGGGATTTTCTTTAAAATAAACCAGGGTGCAGTCACAGATGACAAAAGCATTAGTGGTGAGATGACCACGGCAAGCTAAGAGACAGGCTTAGAGGAGTCGTCACAGAGACATTTGCTGTATTTTTATGCTTTAAGATCTCCAAAATTAAAAACTTACATAATGGTATAGCCTAATCCCCTGTTTCATTAATGCACTTTTTCACTTTTAAGTAGAAATAAAAAGCTACATATTTTTAGATGCTAACACTTTTAAGACCAGCCTCACCTTTCCAGGATCTAGAAAGCACAGTGTTCTTGAACTTGATCTACATTTGAATAACCTTGGGACCTTCCTGGACCCTAGTCTGCTAGGGCTTGGGTGGGTCCTGAAATTTCTAACACACTCCCAGGTAAATGGTACATGCCTGAATACTGGGACAGTAAGGGATGTCAATGCCCACAAGGGGCGAGGCCAGTAAAGCTTTACTGAAACTGCTGATCAGGACCCAGAAGGGCACCAACACTGTTGCTGTGTTCTGCGGCAAAGTGTTATCACCCCTGTGCACCCCAGCACCCTGTACCACCACTCACCAGCAACAACCAGCAAAACAGAGTGGGCACAAAAACAACAATCCCAGTAACCAGGCTTGTTCCACCAGGTCTCATACAGCTAGACTCATTCACAACCCCTGAGAAATCACTGCCCTCACAGACCCTGCTCCTAAGTCTAGCAAGTAATGACCAAACCAAAGAAACACATCCAAGGGCCAAAGATCAGAGACCTAGGCAACCTTGGGAATCATTAACAAAGACAGAAGGTTAAAAGAGCAAAAAGTCTTGGAAACACCAATCTGGTTAAAAAAAAAAAAGTTTATTTTAGCATGTACAATCTGAAAAACATTAAAAAAAAAAAACATTGCATTGCATCTCTGAAGAAATGACAACAACAAAGACAGAATTCCTACCAACAACAAATTTTTTTTTTTTTTTTGCCTCAAACTCTTTCCCTGTCATGTCTTATGGGTATCAGGCTGATTTCACCCAAAACAATGTCCTGGGGGAGATTTCCATAATATGAGACCACATGTGCTCAGGACACAACAGTTAAACCTTGCCTTCCGAGGATCCCACTTCACTATGCTTACTAAGCACCAAGCCAACACTTAGTGGTTCATACATCCCTTCCCTCTTTACAACTGTTTTTCCTATCACTCTTGCTGGTGATGTAAAGAAGGTTCCACCCTTCCTGCTCTGGGAAGTCCAGGTCCACCTCACACAAAATCTGTGGAGCAACTCAAACAACGCCCCTTGTAGTCAGCCACCCAAGCAGGATAGGAATCCAGCCACAGCTATTGCAAGGGGACTGGGAGAAACCCACACAAGCCCCTGCCTTCAGCAAGCACAGACTCCAATAGAAATTTCCCAATGAAAAAAATTCAAGTGAATTTGTTAATTAATCAACACGCACACAAGCACACAGGTTCCATTCAGGGCAGGCAAAGTAATACTTGAAACTAAAGAGTTAAGAAGTCTCATTAAGATGCTCTGGGGACTATTCCTTGAATGCAGAGGGGAAAAACAAGACGCAAGGCTCAGAGTCAGAACTGAGGGCAATAACAGCTTGGAATGGCTGGAATGTGGAGACCCAGATTGCTGGGGCACTGGGAAGAAACGGTTGCTATGGACTGGTTACCTTGCAACATAGCTAGGCTCTGAATCTGCAGTTTTTACACTAATACTTAACTTTTACTTAATGTGTGTTATTTTAAAAAAAAAAAGTGTCTCACTATGCCTAGAATCCAAAGCATTTCCTTAAGGGTGCAGCCTGCAGGGAAATTACAAGGCACCTGCTCAGGCTAAACCCTCCCTGCCCCCACTCTAGAGTTGGACTTAGGCTGATCAAGAAAGATTATAATAACCAGAGTGCCTCAAGCCTAAACTGTCACACTGGATCCCTACTGAAGAAGCAACAACAACAACAAAAACCAGACCAAAAAAAAAAAAAATACATATATATAGATCCAGGATATAACGATTTCAAAATGTACAACACAACAGTAAAATATTTTTTAACACAATTAAAAACAACTCCTCTTATTCCTAGAATTATACCATGTTCCAAAGACCTCGAGTAGAAGCATTTAAAAGTCCTGGAACTCACATCCAGAAAGTCAAGAGTTAATTTAACAGAACAAAATAATACAAATGTTGCTTTTTTAATCAGAAACTCCCCTAAAAATCCAAATGTCAACCTCACAGATGTCGTTACTGTGAAGGACAGATTCTAGGAAACAAGAAGTGTGTCATGCTATTTCTGAAACTACAGCTAGTCAGAACAATTCCTTTTACTCTATTTTTCAGAGTACACAGAAGAAAAACCAAAGCAACCTTTATCTGACATCCATCCTTGGAATAAATAGCTAAAGCCCATTCCTATCTTCTTAGAAGGAGAGGTATGGCAACCAAACAAAACATACAAGTAATCTTTTAATAGTAAGGCAACCTGCAAACAAATATCCTCCTCCTTTTGTATATAAACTATTTCCGCTGACCACAAATGCCAGGGGAAATCCCCAACTGAAATACAAGAACTAAGATTTTTGTCTTGTGCATTTTCAACTCTGTATACTTAAGGAAATCATGATTTGAGTGAATCTTGGAACTCAAGACACCAGATAAACAGAGACTCTGGACTATGCTTTAAACATAGCATGGACTTCATGGCGAGGCAGATTTCGTTTTCAACACCTGAGAGGGCATCATGAAACAAGGTCAACCTGAGCTGCATTGAGATTTTCTAGGTATGAAAAGAGTCTGATGTAATCTGTTTTGTCAGCTATGAAGACAGAAAAAAACCTATAAAGTTGGCATCCATGCCTCTTCCCAACTGCACAGGTACAAACTCATAAATTTTGAAAACTGTGAAGTCAAGTGATCGTGTATCTTGTAAAACCCTTCGGAAACAAGTGAATTTCCACAAAAATGATGTATGCTATGAGTAAATGCATTAAGTCATAATAACCATTCTCACATTCTCCGTGACAGGTGGTTACTGATGTAAGACATACTTGCCTCCCAGGAGTCTCTAAATATCAGGTCCAAGCAGAGGAAAGGAAGAAAGAATGATGACTTTTAATATGAATAATACAAACTCAAAGACTATCTTGAATTGGAGAAAAATGATGAAGGCTTCTTCTCTCCCGAGTTTGGAGTTATTGTATTTCTAGAGGTCATTTTTATCATTTCTCAATAACTACTCTCAAAGAAAGGAATACCATTCAGAATAAGTTGAAACAAGAGATTTTCGTAGGTCACAAAACACACATCATCTTCTGAGTTTTGCCAAGTCACTCCAGCAATCTCTTGCTCATACTAGGTGAGCCATTTTATCTTAAGTTGGTGAAGTACCATCTTCAAACTCCTAAATTCTACACCTTGCTTCACTTCCCACGAAAGGGAACTCAACCTTAGTCATAGACAAATATGTACTCATCCTGTTCTGCCTACTCCCTCCTCATCACAGACCCAGGTCCTAGTCTTGAGTCCCAGCCTCCCATCTCAGGCTGGTGCCTTTAACCAACCATTCCCCTTGCTGGCTTCTGTCTCCTATCAGTAACCATGATCTCTGCCATTTTCTGAAGTACCCTCTATGCACCAGGCATTGCGCTAAGAATGTTTCACACTCGATATAAGTTTCAACAACACCCAGTGAGCCACCTTGTGTCAAAGAGCTTAAGAAGTATGACAGCAAACAGTAAAAGGCAGAATAGGGATTCAGACGAAGGATTGTCAAACTCCAAAGTCCTTGCTTTTGTTCTTAGTAAAGGAGGGAGCTGAGCTTTGCAATTACTAAAGACTCTTCTGGATTTAACATAGTGATGTTTCCAATACTCCAGAATCCCACCCATCTGATTCATGTTCCTCTTGCCTAACCATTTGTCTATGGCATATCCTGAATCAGAAAGGGCAGGAACCAGAAACAAGAATGCAAATAGCACATAGGGCAGTTCTGGCACTTGTGTCGAACAGACACTTATCCAGTGTTTCCCACTTAGGTGGAGCTTTGCAGCCTCCTGTTCACTGCCCACCATCACATGTGTTAGCCGTGGGGCTCCTTCAGCCAAGAACAGAAATCAGTCCCCAGTCTGCATCCAGGAGAATGCTTCAGAAAACAACCGTGAATAAAAACTGCAGACTAACATGCAAACACTGTGGTTGATGTTTGATCAACGGAGTTTCAAAACTTCCCCTGTGGTTTAGTTACTTATCCCACATAAACCATAAGCATGTCGTCTATGCCAGGCACCAAACCTGAGATGAGATCACATCCACCTTGTTTATTTACATATGGGAAAGAATCAGAGAGGTTTAACTGACAGATTCAGTGAAGTGCAGAGCACCGAGAGCAAAGACTCAAAGCCTATCTCCATCAAAAGCTTGAACAGGTAGTAACAATCTCAAAACATTTCTTGCAACTTACCTGCCCAATATCCAACAACATCCCAAGTGCCTTCATCTTCATTAGCTCATTTATCAAATCTCTGGTTTGTTGTTAACAACAAAAACAAAACAGCTTCTTTAAAGTTCCCAACACTGGCCGTATAACAAAAGATGTTCACCTAAGGAGCTGGTGCTGTGGTGCAGTGACTTGAGCCCCCATCTGAAGCACCAGCATCTTATATGGATGCTGATTCAAGTCCTAGCTGCTCCAATTTCCACCCAGCTCCCTGCTAATGTGCCTGGGAAAGCAGCAGAAGATGGCCCACGTGTTTGGGCCTCTGCACTCAAGTGGAGGATCCAGAAGCAGCTCCTGGCACCTGGCTCCAATCTGGCCTTGACTTGGCTGTTGCATCCATTTGAGGAATGAACCAGTGAATGGTCCATCTGTCTCTTCCTCTCTCCCTGTTAACTCTGCCTTTCAAATAAATAAATAAATCCTTTTTTAAAAAAATGGTGTTGTACAGATATCATCTTTGAACTTCTGAGGGATCTGAGTTTCCAGGTGGAAGGCCAGCATCTGGATCTTCCTGTGTATAACAGATTAAGCCAGATTCAACCAACTGTACAAAAAAAGACCATGCAAGTCACTCACCTCAGAAACAGAAAATACTGTTACTAAACTAAGCCTATTTCTTAAGCCAAAAACTCCAATTCAATTCAGCATGTATTTATCGATTTTTTCTGTCATGCCAAAAATTACTTATTTTCTATCTTACTGAAAGCATATACTCCTAGGAACTTTAGTCTGCTTTGATGGGAAAAAGGAGATAGGGAGGAAAAAATAAAGATCAGATCCCGTTTAAAGGGAGCAGTTGGATGCTGTTACGCTATTAGCAGAGCCCATATTGCCACATTTTTTTAAGATAAAGCATAAATGCACATTTTTAGATGGTTACATGAATTCTTAGATGTCACTATCTAATTCAATCATGTGTTTGTTTTTAATAACATGAAAGCCAACAGGATAGGATTTCAAGAGCCAAATGGAGTAGTACCAAGTTCCTGGCTTCAGCCTGGCCCAGCCTTGGCTCTTGCAATCATCTGAGGAATACATCAGTGGATGGACGATATCTGTCTCACTCATTCTCTCTCTCTCTCCCTGTCACTTTGCCTTACAAATAAAACAAATACATCAAAGCAAAAAAAAAAAAAAAAGGTTGGGCTGCATTTTCAGGCTGCAGGAAGCCAGTCTATTGGCATAACAAATGCAATGAGAGCCAAAAGTAACATCAGAGGCACCGACTTTTGGCGTAGACCAAGCTTTTAAATCTAAGCTGTTGGGATTGTGATGTAGTGGAATAAGGTGCACCTTGCAATGCTGAGATCACTAAGGGGCACTGGTTCAGATCCTAGCTGCTCCACTTCCAATTCAAGGAAAGGAAGATGGCCTAAGTACTCGGGCCCCTGTACCCACATGGGAGACCCGGATGGAGTTCCTGGCTCCTGATTTCAGCTCGGCGTAGTCCCAGCCATTGCTAGGCTATTTGGAAAGTGCTACCATACATGGAAACTCACTCACTCTCTTGCTCTCTCTCTCTTTCTTTCTAATTCTGCCTTTCAAATAAACAAATAAATCTTAAAATAAATAAATGCCAGCTGTTATTATTGTCATAAAACAAAATGTGATAAGCTGCAAGCTAGCAAACTCAAGCAGCAAGTTTCAACACATCTTTGCCAATGAACCAAAGTTGATTTTAAGCATTTTATTTAACATACAAGAACCTCCTTTGCTTGTTTGTAGAATGTGAGAAAACAAGACTTTATTTGATAGGATTTTAGAGCAGATGCATCTTGTACGCTACAATGTATAAAGCAAATATAATAATTATTAGCCTAAGCAGTAGGTATAAAAAGGATCCCAAGAAACAGACCCATGAGGACCACTAGGTATCACCTGCTGTTCAGGAACGCTGCTCGCAATCCCCACCACTCATACACACGTCGCCCATCCCCCAGTTCATGCTCAGCCCCCAAAGTGCTCTCACCCACACAGATCCTCTGATCTTTCCACACTCTGGGGCTGGGAGTGTACATGTCCCCATTTTACGGATGAGCATTTAGAAATCAGGCTTCAGAAAATGTAACTTGGAGCTCATCGCAGCTATCCCCCTGTCTGCCTGCCTGTCACAGCACAGAATCATTTGAGAGAAAGAAAAAAAATCTGCAGTTAGGAGTCTGATAAACCCTATCTACTTTTTAGTCACAACTTATTAATATGACCAGTACAGGCAGACTTATGGCTAATATTATAGCAATGTAGAAGCAGAACGTAGCTATATAATTACTCTAATGTCTCTAATAGAGTTACACAATGGGCACAGAATTATGTACGTGGGGGGAGGAATTGTATTAAACACCTCTGAACCTTTGAAATTATATTATGTAGAACCTTGGTAAATGAACAGTAAGTATTCAAAGAAGATTAAAATGCATTTCTTGTTTGGTGTCCTGCTTAATTTGCACAACGCTATTTGGCTGTCACCTGCAGTATACACGGCTCCGGGCCAGCACCTTCATGTCTTCCACACAGCAGCTGGCAGACAGGTGAACAAGCTCACAACAAAGGGCAAAGCTCCCCCATCCCCATCAATGGCACAAGCTTCCCCGTGCACCACGTGACACAATGTCATGACATCCTCTAAGGGGAACAGAAACGGCTCCCCAGAAGTTCCCTTCAGAAAGAAACCACTGCCTCCCTGAAGCCAGTACTCTGGAAGCACAGCTCTCACACTCAGCTTTAGTATCAGTGAGAGTGGATTTCACTTAGGCAGCCCTGAAGTCGAAGACAAAGGAGGCCCCATTTCCTCCTTTTCCAGAAGAAGAAACTGGGGAATGAAAGGAGAAGTAGCTTGTGGAGCATGACACGATCAGTGGCAGAAGAGGGGCCAAAGGCAGGGTGACTTGAGGGGAACTCCCCGTCATTTCTGGAATCCCTGGGAAAGTCCTCACTAACTCTCCCGAAGGTTTCTCTGCCCACATGGCAAGGTCCAGCCAGGCACTTCCCATACTTGACTTCCTCCAAATTCCGGTGCTGGCTTCCCCTCCCCTTTAAAGAGCTATCCTCCTGCTCATTGCCAATACTTCTCCATATAGCACAGTACCCCAAGCTTTCCACCCAGCACACAAGCGCGGGTGATGCTTTCATCCGGAAATTCTTACCTCTCACCCCTTCAGGGAGGTAAGCCATCATTGAGAAACAACCCCTGAGGTTATTTGAAAGCTGCAAGTTTTCACCAACATTGTGCCTATGGTGCATAGTTCACAGTCCTAGATAGAATTCTAGCTTCCTGACTTTGGACTGGCCTAGCTCTAGCTGATGAGGGCATTTGGGGAGTGAATCAACAGCTAGAACATTCTCTATCTTTCTCACTCACCTGCTCTGTGTGTCTGTGTGTGTGTGTCTGTGTGTGTGTGTCTGTATGGTCTCTTTCTATGTCACTCTGCCTTTGAAATAAGTTAATAAATCTAAAAAAAAAAAAAAGTTTCTTTCCTCAAAGTCACACAGCTGTCTCCTAAGACTCAGGTCTGCTTGACCCCAGAGTCCAAGCATGTTTTCTTTGCACTGAGCCATTGGCCTTCCTGCCCGTTTGCTTCCTTTCTTGTGGCCTTGCTGTCTACTCTCCCTTCCAGATTCAGAAAGACAAATACACCAAAATGAAACTTAACACAGTGACCCAAATTTTTACCTCCAGGAACACTGCCACTGAAAACTAGATCTACCCTGCTAACTTCATTTCCTGTAAGCATTTCAGAGGTAGCAGCAACACCTCACCAAAATTGCAAGTGTCAAGGCACTAAGTGTCTGCATAGGTCATAACTCAGAACCGCGTGACATTCAGGATGCTTTGGTTATCACTGCAGGAGCTTGCTTATGGCTGTAGGACCTTAGCAGTACCAGGGGTTACCAGACAAAAGTAGAGCTGCCTTGGGACCTGACTCAGTCAAGAAGTTGTAGGGGACAGAAAGGATGAAAGTACCAAGATGGCACCACCAAATGACAAAGTCCTTCACAAGAGACACAGAAGTCAGGCTGGGGAAGAGAAGATGCAGGAGTGAACAGCAAACATTCAGTCGTAGTAAACAGTCTTCCCTCGGCAGATCAAAGAACCCCAGAATCCAGGAAGCATTTATTCTAACGTGGGACAAATGATGGAACTGAGGTTGCCTGGCTTGGGCAAAGTCACCTACCTGATGGATCACAGTAGACAGACAAGGGCCAGGTGTCCTGAGTGCCCCAGTCCAGGGCTCTGACCACCCACAAGCCTCTGCAGAGAAACAAAGGAAGCTGCACTGGGGCTTACACTTGCCTCCAAGGTCTCTATCCAGCAGTGACAACATAAAAGCTTGGGGGTTAAGACAAAACAGGGGCAGCTGCTGTGCAATACCAGATCACGACGCCCACACAGGCATCATAGAGGCTTAGGTCCTCTCGTATTTCCAAGAAAGCTGCAAGTTTGGTTGTTTTGTGGAAAAAAAAAACAAAAAAAAAAACAAAAAAAACCTCCCAGCTTTTAAAAGCTTATTCCAGAATTTTTAAAAACACCATGTTGGGCTAAACCAAACACACTATGTGGAGAAAACTAGGCCCACACCTGTGAGTCTGATGTTTAGAATGTCAAGGCCTGGTGCAAACAGCTGACTCCTGACTGAGAAGCCGCGAGGCAAGGAACTAATAGTGCCGGAAACCAAATGACCACCCGGCACTCTCCCTCTTCTGCACACATAGAATGCTAGTGTTCTGCAAGTGTAGGTAGTATTCAGATAAAATCCAGAGTAATGTACAGTGTTAACTAAAGTTACAGCACTATTCTATAACTACTCGATTTCCTGCAAAGGAAAAAAAGTAGTAACACAATCACTACAATTGAACTTTCAAGTTTGAACTGAAAAATGAAGATTTTTCTATTTAGTTTTCCTTATTTCCTGATTGAACTAGATCATTTCTAAAGTCCTGACTTTTTATAATTCCATGATTATATGCTACTGAGACGGGATATTAACGAAGGAAGGGGAAGTACCCAGGTACTACAAGATACGCACGTAAAACTCTGCACATATACGGGCATCTCAGTCTCCCATCGTGACCAATGTATCACCCCACTGACCAAATTCAGGAACAAAGGAAGACTTTCCAATGATAAAAGGAGCATCTATTCAGCCCCTCAAATTATTTTTCAGGTTGGTGAAAAAAAATATAAAATCAGAACAGAAAAGGGCACACATGAGCATTTAAAGCAGTGGGGAATAACTGTGAATTAATATTAGATCAATGTAGCTAAGAGCTCTGTGATGCTGGGAGGCCAGTTGAGGAGACGGCTCCCCAGGGAGTGTTGATTTGACTGAGCTGCACAAGCTCCTGAAAGGATGGCACTGATGGCCTTTAAGGCTCAACAGTGCGGCTGAAAAAGCCCTAGGAGACCGACCATGGCAAGGCAAATGACAGGACAAAAAGGCTCTGGAGTAGACCTAATCACAGTTAGCACATTGGGTTTTCATCTTCACACAAAGTGCAAGCTCAGCATTTCACACGGCATCTCATGTGACAGGTGGACAAGAAAGCATCAAGTTCTCTCCTGGTGTCCAGATGTGCTCGCTACTGGTAGATACAGCCATCCTCATTGAGCTGTTGCCAGAACACTGAGTAAGCAGGCTGGGGTGCAGCTTCTCACGCACAGCTCCAGAGCCTGATGCCAGCATGTTTCCGGCTTAGAGATGAGTCAGTTTACAAACAACTGCCCTACCACACAGGGCAATGGGACGGGGTTACTTCCTTCAATAAATCATCAGTCACTTTTCACAAAGATTCCTTCAGTATTGATGGGGCAGGGCCTTGAGTTCACATAAAACCCCATGTAATACATACATTTTAAATCAAAGTTAAGTTTCTCAAAAGTACATCTGGCATGTGCCATTCCCTGAAATACTGTCTGCTTCCCATTATCCCTGCAATGATAGACTACATTAACCATGTCCTAATTAAATGTTCTAAATCTGGAATGAAATCCTCTGGGTGGAGGAGGAGAAAGAGGAAAAGGCCTGCCTCTTCCTAAGACTGCCCTAATTTGCTGAGCGCCAAGGGCCCAGTTGACTTATATACAGCTTTAAATCAATCAATTAGCTCAGACACACCTTCTTCCTTTCAAAATGCAAAGGCTGTGGGTAGGATAAGATCTCACACAGAAGACCTTTCAAATAAAGAGAAACCACAAGTATCAAAACAATGCTTGTCCATAAGGCTGCTAAGAAGGAGGCAAAATGACAGAAAGAACAGACTGGACCAAGACACCAGGGCCACACTCAGCAACCAGCTATGCAGACAGTAAAACCACAATCGTGTTCGCTCTGCCCACTCTGCCCCCCCTTCCTTTCTTGCCTCTGTATTGGGTACAACCCCATGTCATAGGCTCTCAACCGCACAAAGCCAGGCATAGTGGTTTTGGGAAGTCAAAGAAGGAAGGAGTAGGGCTATCTAGGCTTAAATTCAGCCTCAATATCCGGTTTGAGCTCTACTTCACATCTTTTATTTTCTTATCTGTAAAATAGATATGAAAACAATATCCTCCCTAGGATTGTTCGGAGGATTAAAATGATTAATAATTATAAAGATTGCAACAGGGGCACACACTACAGTGCAACAGGGAAAGCCACCACTTGCAATGCCTGCACCCCATGTCAGAGTGCTGGTTCATGACCTGCCTGCTGCATTTCCAATTTAGCTCCCTTCCAGCTAATGAATTCTGGGTGGGAGGCATTAGAGGACAGGCTTGAAGCTTGGACTGTGCCTCTGTCACCCAGATGCAAGACTGGAATGGAGTTCTGGATTTCTAGTTTCGTTCTGATCCAGCCCTGACTATTGTAGGCATTGGAGAGGTGAGCCACTGTGTGGAAGACTTTGGCTGTTGCTCTCACTCTCACCCTGCCTTTCCAATAGATGAAAATAAGCATTAAAAAAAAAAAAAAAAACCTTGCAAAGGTACCTGGATAATAGTGGGGAAGACTTTTCCAACTTCATCATTGTCAACGCCACCATCACCACTGTTGACCTTGAGCAAGTCCATGTCCACTGTGGGACCAATGTCAATAAAAGGCTGCATGAGTGGCTCTCAAGAAGATGCCCACTAGCTAATCCCCTGTGTAATCTTTTGAATTCCACCACAGTTCTAAATCCCCCTAAAGCTTTGGCTTCTATGAGCAGCAACAACCAGGGAAGAAATGCGCTGGCTGCCCAGGCCCGGCAAGGACTTCCAACCACAGGCTAGCCCTGCTGATCATTCAGTAATCGAAGCACTGCTCAGCATCTCAGAGCCATGGAAACTGCACAGGTGTAGGAAAAAGACACATTTCAGAGGAAAGAGAGACAAGAAATCATTCTAAAACCAAAGCAAACACAACGGGCCAAAAATACACTCTGCCCAGGAGCTTGTTTATCCAGCATCCTCCCTCTAATGGCAATTAAGACAGCATCAAACGCCAAGGCCCGGGGCGGCTGTGTAGCAGGAAAAATTCCACCCCCTCAAAGCACATCCCTTTCAAAGCCACTTCCCTTCCTCTTCAAAGCCAGGCAGAGTCCTCCCTAGGTAGCCAAATCCATGGAGACAACCATCTCACTTCTCACAGGCAAATATCTGTTCATGAAGACACTACTTGTCCAACGTTTACCTACCTTCCCTTCCCCACCCTACCCAAAAACAAATCCGTGCTCAGTTCTGTCTCAGTTTCCACATCTGCAAAATGGAAGAGTCGAGGTCAAGCCCCAAAACTTTCAAACTTCCCAGCAGCATTAAAATTGCAGGATTCCGCTAAGAACTTGCATTTTTGCCTCAGAAAAGGGTTTGCTTTTAATTTCTTTGTTTTTCAAAAATGTGTTTATTTATTAGAAAGGCAGAGTTACAGAGAGAGGGAAAGTCAAAAAGAGTAATCTTCCATCCACTCCTTTACTCCCCAAATGGCAATAAAAGTCAGAATTGAGACCAGGTGGAAGGCAGGAGCTTATTCCAGGTCTCTCGGATAGGTGCAGTGGCCCAAGCACTTGGGTCACCTTCCACTGTCATTTCATTGCATTAACAGGGAGCTGGATAGAAAGCAGAGCATCTAGGACAGAAGGAGGTGGCTTTGCCTGCACTGGCCCCAGGATTTTGCTTTGTTTTGTTTTAATGATGCTTAAGAAAAAAAGGTTCAGAGTTCCAGCTATTTCTGACTGAAGCTAGATTTCTTAGGTTATTCACATGGTTAGCTCTGAGTTTGGGCCAGTTACACACCTCTCTGTGCTTCAGACTTCTCATCAGAACCTCCCTCGGTGCTGTTAGAATTGATATATGTAAAGGTTAAAGTACTTGGAACTGCTCTTGGACTATCATGATTTCCAAAGGTACACAGCTGCACAGCTAGTGGCAAAATTGGACTAACACACGCATTCACATTCAATCTCCTATTTCTCTCTCTCTCTCTCTAGTTAGGCAGGAAACTGGGCTGCAGGCATCGTTGTGCTCCAGGCCAGCCGGTATGCCTGTGGGTTCCCTTGTCCCTCTCCTTGGCCTGTATCCAAAGCAGACAGCACAGGATTCTCCTGAAAGTATTCAGATCAGATGTGACAAACTGGCAGCCACAGTGTTCTGCTTGGCCTACAGGTCTACTGAATATTTATTCTATGTATTTAAAAGGCAGAGAGAGAATCTTCCAACCACTGGTATATTCCCCGAAGGCCTGTATCAGCCTAGATTGGACCAGACCAAAGCCAGGAGCCAGGAACTCAGGCAGGGTCTCCCACCTGGGGGACTGAGTTGATGGCTGCCTGCAATAGTGGGAAGCAGGAAACATGAGTGGGACTGAGACTAGAACCCATGGCTTCCATCATGCAGCGCAGGCATTAGAATGGCTTCACAGTTGCCCTTTACACCTCTTAAATTCTGTAGTACTGTTTCTTTAAAATTTGATCTTATCCTCAATATTTAGAAATCCGGGGTTTTCTTTAAAAAGAAAAAAAAATCAAAAATATAGATCCTGAAACAGCACAGGCTATATGGCCCAGGAACGCATCAGAAGCGCGGGCTTTCAGGTTCCCCTCCAGATCTGCGGAAGGAAAAACTGGGCAGGGCTCAGCTGGTGATGCACTCTCAGGCCTAGAGTCCTTGGGCATGAGAATGCCTGACACATGTTGGAGAGCAGTGGTTTCCCCAGAGAAGGGCTGTGGTAGCAACCTCCGTTCACCACCACACTCCTATGCCCCTGACTCTTGGCCTCTGGCTTTTATGAAGCACCCATTACACTGTTCTTCCCAATTCTTGCATCCCCAAAGAAGGTCGATGACATATCTCCTCCAGCCCACATGGACCTCCTCTTCTCCTAAGTGGGTTATGAGCCCCTCAGGAACCCTGCGCAGGTGGGACTGTGTTGTTCCAGATCAGAGCCACAGCCTGTATCGAACCCGGCTGCACACACCAAGGACACAAGTTGAAAGAACAAACTGTTGAGTTTCCTTTATTAATCGCAACAGAACCCACACAAGCAGCTGCTGTGAAGAACAGCTGCAGTACTAAAAGGGCGATCTTGAAATCACAAAGAAAAGTGCTTACAAGCTGAATATCAACACAGGCACACAGGCACGAGCAGACTCGCAAGTCCACTGCCCTGGTTCTGCCTCCTGCTCCTCCATGCTGGTCCCGGTGCAGGGTGGGATGTGCTGGGTTATGCTACATAGAACTGGGTGAGCTCACTTAGAACTGGGTAAGCTTAAGAGCTGACATGAGTGGCATGGTGGGTTAAGCTACTACTTGCAGCCCCAGCAATCCATACAGGCTCCAATTTGAGTCCTAGCAGCTCCACTTCCAATCCAGTAACCTGTTCATGTGCCTGACAAAGCAGCAGAAAATAATCAAAATGGTTGAGCTCCTGCAACCCACCTGGCAATCCTATATGCAGTTCACACTTCGATACAGCCCAGCCCTGCCTATTGCAACCATTTGGGGGGAGTGAGCCAGTGGATCGAAGATCTCCCTCCTCTTCCTCTTTATCTGTCACTTTGTCTTTCAAATAAGTAAATAAATCTTAAAAAAAAAAGGGGGGGGGAGGGGAAGGGAAGGAAAGATAGAGGGAAAAGGAAGCAAGGAAGGAAGGAAAGAGAAAGAAATTTAGAAAGAGAAGGAAGGGAGGAAAGGGGGAAGGAAGGAAAGAGGAAAAAGGGAAACAAGGAAACGGAAAGGCAGAGAAGAGAAAAGGAAGGAGAAGAAAAGAAATGAGAAGACAAGACAAAAAAAAAAAACAAGAATCGGGTGAGCTTCTAAGCACTGGAGTGTGATCCTACTGCCTTGGGTAGGTGACCTTGGGGGAGCTACTTCCTGTATTACCATTTCTTCCTCTGTTGAAACAGATACAGTCACAATACCTACTTCCTAGTGCTATTGTGAGGAGTAAATCACATGAGATTATGCCTATGGAAGCATTTTGTAAACTGTGGAGGAGGAGATAAAAATAAAGGCTTATTACCATCCCAGAAAGGTTGCAGTTTGGTCCATAAATCATCAAGCACAGGCCGCACTGTTTCCAGCTGGGGCCTATCAGTGGTGAAATCAGAGAAGCACTGCCTACCAAGGGCCCTTCGAAGCACCTGTAAGGGATCCTGCTTTTGTGAGCACTGTCGACAAGAGCTCTGGCAGAGGGCGGTTCCACCAGAAAAGCCTCCACCTACAGAAAGCTAACCACATCCCAAGCAGGGAGCCCATTCTGTCCTGGCCTAATTTAAACTCACACACCATTCCTTCTTGCAGAAGGTAAATCTGGCTTGCTGTAATTTAAGCAGCTTTAAAAGCGACTTTTTAAGTTGCATCCCATCTCAGGGCCTTTCCACCTGCTGTTCCATCCATCTGGAACATGCTTCTACCCAGTCTTCAGGTGGCTCGTGGTCTCCTTCCATTCCAAGTGTCTCTGCTCCAAAGAAGCCTTCTCTCTGCTCTGCATGGCACCATGGCCAGTTGACCTGCTCCACAATATTCTGTGCTTCTCGACTTTTCTCTAGCACAGATAGGAACATGTGCTTCATCTGTGTAGCCCTTTTGAGAAGAGAAGCTCTATGGAGATAGTGAATTTGTTTCTTCCATTCACAACACTGCACTTAACCTAGTAATGAAACCACGGCAGTTACCCTAGCACATGACAGGTGCACCCACACGAATGAACTTAGGAATGAATGAATGAGCGCTCAGCATCATTGAATGCACATTGCAGGCATTCGAGTATCTAGCTGAAAGCAACAAAAATCCAAGCAAGACTTACACTGATTTCCACTTCTGACCTGATCCCATGCACAAGAAGTAATCAAGTCTTCCTATGTTGAAGAAAAATTATAAGCAATAAAACCAATTGAACATGAGTCCTCCATGCCAGATTTTACTCATGGCAGCATGTCCCTAGTTATCTGTTTATTTCGTGCAGAGCAAATTCATGAGAATGTACTTAAGTGGATGAAAACCAGATAGCTGTTTCCTGGAGACAGGGGCTAGCAGAATGACATCATTGTGAACTATCCTTAAAGAGATCACTCAGCAGGCAGTATTTATCCAGGTCAAAGAGGAAGCACCAAGCATGAAAGGCCCAGTAACCACTCCTGCGAATACACATCCACGACCTTGTATGCACCCACTGCCAGTCTCAGACAAACTCACCTGGGGTACGCCCTCAGCTTGAGGGAGCCGAAAAGCCCAGGGAGAAACGGAACCTGCCAGCTTTGTCTAAGAAGATATGACCCAGAATCACCCCCAGCAACCCCAGAAAGACATCTCAGGGTAAAAAAGGCCACAAGCTCTGGCAGGCAGGAGATAAAGCTGAAGGTGGCTGGAATCTCACAACAGACTTGTGCGGTCTTCAACCCAGTACCATCTCTCTCCAGGGGCTCAGCCACCCTGCCTAAAAAGGAAGATCAGCACTTCTCAAAGACGCATCCCAACAATGAGACCATTCAGAGGTGAGCATGCTTTGCATTCTGTGCAATACTTTGTGGGCTGTGTAAAAGTTACTGTTCCTGATGATGAATAATAGTAATTTGTATTAACCATAAAGGATGGCTACAATTTGGATCCCCATTAGGACGGTGCGTCCATTAGGAAGATGACTGATAAACTCACAGAACACCTTAATGGGAAAGGTGACCTGGGACTGCTCTGCATTCTGGAGAGCCCACTGAGGGCTGTCAGAGCCCAGGAGCACCTGGAGATGCCAGTGGAAGAAAGATTAGGGCCCACAGCCAAGCACAGAGCACAAGTCTCCAGTCTCTGTGGAATGCTGCCTAATAACAACTTAAAGCAATTACTTTGCTCATTTCTTACTTTTTAAAAAAGATTTGTTTTTACTTGAGAGGCACATTTACAGAGAGCAGAAAAGACAAAAAAATTTTCCATTCATTGGTTCATTCCTCAAATGGCAGTGGCAATCGGAGCCGAGCTGATCCAAAGCCAGGAGCAAAGGGCCTCTTCGGGCGTCTCCAACCTTTGGGCCACCTTCCACTGCCTTTCCAGGTCATAAGCAGGAAGCTGAATGAGAAATGGAGCAGCTGGGACACAAACCAGTGTCCATATGGGATGCTGGCACTTGAAGGTGGAGGATCAGCCTGTTGAGTCAAGGCTCCAGCCCCAGACATTTCTTAACTTGCTCTAAGATAAAGAGTGCAAATTGCAGAACAATTCCCCCAATGTCCCTCTGCACTGAAGTACGGAAGACCAACATTTTCTCATCTCCAGAAATGACGACGCAGCCTGACTTAAAGGAAGAGAAAAATCACAAAGTGACAACATCAGAAACTGCTGATTTCTTTGACAACCTGAAATTAACCATCTTCATGCGAGGAAGAGGTGTAACAATGGGGTGCAGAGAGCGAGGCTGCTGCTTACGACCTTGGCGACCTGTAGCAGAGCACCAGTTGAAGTTCCAGCTGCTTTGCTTCCCGTCCAGGCACTGCTATCATGCTTGGGAAGGCAAAAGAAGATGGCGCAAATACTCAGGTCCCACCACCATGTGGGAGAACTGGATGACACTCATGGTCTCAGCCTGGCCCAGCCTTCTTTCTGTTATTCTGCCTTTCAAATTTCTCAACTAAAAAACTTCACAGGGAAGATCTCCTTTAAAGTATCACTTGGGGTCCAGCGCAATAGCGTAGCGGTTAAAATCCTCACCTTGAAAGCGCCTGGATCCCATATGGGCACCGGTTCTAATCCCGGCAGCTCCACTTCCCATCCAGCTTCCTGCTTGTTGCCTCAGAAAGCAGTGGAGGATGGCCCAAAGCTTTGGGACCTTGCACCCGTGTGGGAGACCCAGAAGAAGCTTCTGGCTCTTGGCTTCGGATCAACTCAATTCTAGCCACTGCAGCCACTTGGGGAGTGAACCATCAGACAGAAGATCTTCCTCTCTGTCTCTCCTCCTCTGTGTATATCCGCCTTTCCAATAAAAATAAGTAAATCTTTTTTTTTTTTAAAGAGTGTCACTTGTCACTTCACACTGAGGGAGGACCTACAAGAATGCTGTAAAGTTGAGGAAGGCCAGGATTCTTTTATCAGCAGTATGGGAAAGAAGGTGCCGAGGGCCCCAAAACGAGGGAAGCACAGGTGAAAGGTGATGTTTTTCCCCTGAGAGAAGTTCAGGAAGGTTTCATGACTCAAGAGTTCAAGAGGCATCACGACCTGGGATGTTAAACAGAGAGAAGGTGTCAGGGCCGCCTTAAGATCCCTGCCAAGAACAGTGACTCGAAATGACTATGGTAACACTGCCCAGGATTTGAAAGAAAATCAGTAGCGGGCCCGGCTCAGTGGCGCAAGTGGTTAAGGTCCTCGCCTTGCACACCCCGGGATCCCATATGGGCGTCGGTTCTATCCCGGCAGCCCCGCTTCCCTTCCAGCTCCCTGCCTGTGGCCCGGGAAAGCAGTCGAGGACGGCCCAAAGCTTTGGGACCCTGCACCCGCGTGGGAGACCCGGAAGAGGCTCCTGGCTTCGGATCGGCATAGTATCGGCCCGTTGCGCTCACTTGGGGAGTGAATCATCGGACGGAAGATCTTCCTCTCTGTCTCTCCTCTCTCTGTATATCCGCCTTTCCAATAAAAAATAATAAAAATAAATCTTTAAAAAAAATAAATTAAAAAAAAGAAAATCAGTAGCAATATTTTAGAAAAATGCAATGATAATGTGAATTTGAGATAGAGTACCATATGGAATCTTTTAGCTAAGCGTTAAGTAATCAAATCCAACAGCAATTCTAATATCCACCATCAAATGGAAGATGCGACACATGATTGTTTCCAACAGCTCGACATTATTCTGAAATGAAAACACTTGTGATTTCCATTGATGCCCCATTACCAGTGTGGCCAGTTACCTATATTTATAACGGGAGGAAAGACTACATTGTGTAACAATTACAGGTCGTTCTTTTTCCCAATCAAGTTCATGGACTCTATGTTAATTGTTCCCATCAAAGCAAGTTGTGCGGGCCTGACAGAGAAAACGGTCTAAGCAAAGGAAGAGAGAAATAGGAAGTGCATTATGTGATCACATGCCCAAAAGCCTAACGGCACAAAGGCAGGTACAATCCTCAGCAGTCTCCAGGACGAGGGCTCATCACCCACAAACATTTCATCACACAAGGTGCTCTATGCTCCGGAATAATACCGTCATTTAAAAGGAAAGGAGAGAAAGAAGCTAGGTGAGCGTCGCTTCACAGCTTTCAAGCTACAGCTCCTCTTTGGATATACGGAAGATGACAGCATGCTGATAAATTCACAAAAAGAACAAAAAATCCTGTGAGACCCTGTTATAAAATTGCATGCATCAATCTGTGAGGAAAAGCATGGGTACAAAGATGTTTAGAAAAAAAAATTACACAAGATATTAAAAGTCATCAGAATTGGAGAATGACTTTACTTTTTTATTTATCCTTTACGTCACTGCAAACTGAGCATAAAGAGGCCCTGAGAGAAGTTAGGAGACTTACTCAGGGCCATGTGCACACCACACAGCTCTACATGGAGGTGGCAGCAGAACCCACAATTTCTGTCTTCCGTGTCATACAAAACCTTTCCAATTCATATTTGAATGAACTCAGCTAAAGGAAAGAGACTTCTGAAGCCTAACTCACATAATCAAAAAGCAAGGCTGAGTCCATGACTCCACTTGCCACCAAGTGAGTGACTGGAGAGACAAGAACTAGAGTGGGGCTCTCACAGGCTCTCCCGAGCGTCCAACACTGACTTTGGGGGAGTCTCTGCTATGCCACCTACTTACTGAAAAATAGTACAGGCGGAGTGCAATGATCCCCCAATTTTTCCAGTCCTAACATTTTCCATGGTTCTTTGCCTTGAAGGATTTATAGAGTTGATTCAGTCACTGTCTCAGCCTCCGACACGGAGCAGACACTCTTACCTCCATCACAAAGCCTCCTGCCCGCCTCTGGACTCGAGGATTTCCTTCCAGAAGTCAGCAGATCTGCTCTTTAAGCTTCACAGCCCAGCTATGGTCTCAGAAGCTCACAGCGTGCAGCAGCCGCCACTAGGCTGGACCAAGAGTGCACAGCCTCAGGCCAAGCACAGGACAGGCTGTAGAGCTGAGCAGCCAGTGTACAGATCTCTAGGGATGCAATTCACTAGATCCAAAGCCGGACCGAGGATTCCAAATTGTTCAAAAGCTCCCCAGGAGCATCCATAGGGCTGACCTTGACTGCCAAGTTCTCAATTTGACAAGAGGGAATCTGATATCTCTGTGAATACAACAGCAGCTCAGCCAAATCACAAGCAATGCATCATCCCACAGGAGGCTCAGCACAGAATCACAGAAGGACCCAGGGCTGTTCACAGGGCAGGCCTCATTGTCAAGAAGGTGAGGAGCTGGGGAGGGGGGCGCAGCAATGGGACAGTACCGTGCAAATCTCAAACCACAGCAACAATACATGTGTGGAGGGTCCCCTAACCTTCTGACAGTATTTTCAGAATGGGAACGAGGGTCAGCAATCAGCAGTCCATTGGACACAGACAACATGTTTAAGATCACAACTCTAAGGAACTTGTCACTGAGCAGCAACTCACAAATTCCCATAATAATTATTACTGGGTGAGTTCATTAAGAGAAAAGCAACACTGGAACACTGGTAAGGTAAGGCTTCAAAGCAATATACTCCAAAAAGGCAGAAATTGCCTAAAAATATGGCCGACACAGAAACACTCAGAAGCACCACACACTAAGCTTGGAACTGCAAAGCAGCCATGGGACAGTCACTGGCCTGGCCAGAGGGCATGGCCAGCAAACTGCACTCCCAAAATCGAGGCAAAAGAGAATGAGGAGGGCAAGGTCTTTAGAAACTTTTAGAAGTTTCTCCTAACTATTTTATCCTCAGAACCCTACAGATTGTTCAGAAAGCATTTGTTGAATGCATGAAAAAAGAGAGAGAAACAACAAACAGCAAATAAAGAGATGCTACCCCCACTCAGCAGGCTGCTGAATGTCACAGTCAGGAAGAGGGACCGTCTGGTTGTCAAATCAAAGAGCAATGAAAACTGACCGTGAAAGGGGCTTGGACTTCTGGGTCAGAAATGCCAGAGTTCTGTATGAACTTGGCACTTGACCTCTTTGAGCCTTTGTGTTTCACATTGTACAGGGGCAGGACTAAGGGGATCAGCACGGTGGTGTGGCACATAGAGTGGCCGCCTGCAACAGTGGTGGCCCATAGCTGCAATGTTTTGTGTCCTGGCTGCTCTGCTTCTAATCCAGCTCTCTACTAATGGCCCGGGGAAAGCAGCAGAGGAAGGCCCAAGTCCTTGGCCCCTGCTATCCATGTGGGAGACCCAGATGCAGCAGCTGCCTCACGGCTTAAGTATGACCCGACCCTGAAAGTTGCAGCCATCTAGGTAGTGAGTCAGTGGATAGAAGACTTCTCTTTGTCCCTCACTCTCTAACTCTGCCTTTCAAATAAACAAATAAATAATAAATAAAAGATATAGTAGCACCCCTCCTTCCCCCCCAAGAGATATGATGATAACTGTCTTGACAAAGTTATCAGATATGTGAGCCAATGGATTATGCAGAGCAGCTAGCACCATGGTCAGACACAGGCTAAGCATAACATATGACACTGTGTACTGGAGCTGGTCCTGCCTCTATGGCCAGAGCATTAGGCTGCCCCAAACTGTACTCGACGGTCCTCTCTAACGACAAGCTGCAGAAATAATTCCAGTTTAAGTTCACTAGAGCTCTCTAACAAAGCATATTGCTGCAAATAAATAATAAAACCATGTATCCATTGCTTTTTAGTTAACAGAGTGATGTCACATTAAAACAAAATAATTCTGAAGTGATGCGTTACTCCATTCATGTTTAATAGATGAAGAGACTAACACAACACAGCCAACCAAAAGCTGAGACTGAAATTTTTGATTAGAATGTTTTATAATGATCATGATTTTCTCAATCAAAAATTCAAATAGGTGATCTTATTATCAAGTAAAATATTTGAGCTCAGACTGCTCCAGAAATCACATTGGATGCTGCCTGTACAATGCTAATACTTATTGCAATCAGAAACGAAATCCTCAAAGAGGGAAAAGTCATTTATAAAACAAAGCCCCTCTTCTGGACTTTGGGGTACCTATTCTATTATAAACAGACTCAAGCAGGAAAAGAGGAACATGAGTCAGAATCAGACCGACTTGAGTCTTAGTAACACCTCCATCCTGAACCAGTTAAGTGACCACTTGTTTCTTATGTCCACTAACTTTCTGCTTATTAGTTAAGAGATAGCCATAGAAAAGAGAGAGAAATAGTGAGAAAAATCCCCTAGATCACTCCCCAAAATGACCAAAAAAGCCAGGAGTGGGCAGGCAGATCACTCCTCAAAAGGCCCAACCCAGCCAGGCAGAGGCCAGGACTCCCAATGTAAAGGGCAGAGACCCAACGACCTGAGCCACCATTGCTACCTCCCAGGGGAACCAGAAGCAGAGAGCCAGGGATGGACGCCACGCACTCCAAAAGAGGGCTGTAGGCATCCCACTGGAACCCCATCACGAGGCCAAATGCCACAGCCCCTTCCCTCCACTAAGTTTCTGTACCTTCTTCATCTGTGTAATGGGAAAACAATATCTACTCAAAGTGTGAAGTTTCTATCCCCAGATGGTGGTCTTTACACAACAGCTACCATCCTAACCATGCGCAGGAACAAGCTCTTGTGTTGCAACTGCGGTGACCACTTTTCTCTAGCCACACTACTCCAGCCTTCGCCTGCTGGCCAATCCACATGTATTCAATGGCGACACCACCAGTCTGCATCCAACCTCACCAGGGAAAGAAGATAACAAAAGAGCTGGCGGAGACATTATGCAAATACCAAATATTATTAAATCATTAATGAACTCTGGCAATTTCCCTGAATTTTGATAAATGATGTTTATTATGCATTGCCAGCCTCTCACACAATCTGGTCTCTCAAATATTAACTAGATAATAACAGCAATCATTTTCCTAAAACACCAAGGTATAGAAAAATAAGGAACAAGTCTCAATGCTTCCAGCTAACACCTGCCTGCAGAGAAATGAGAGTCTCTGTCCAGAGAACATCAGGCCAGGTCACCATCACACCCACAGCCTGTGCTGCATCTTGCCTCCAAAGGAGAGGGGAAGGTCCAGGTGCTGACAGGTCACTACCACAGCTGTAGGCCACTGCTTCGCTCTTCTGCATAACACTGCCTTGAAACTAGACCCCTTAAACAGGGGTTGGGGAGCTTGGTGCTTCAGCCCAAGCTAACAACTTCACCCAGACAGAACAGCTTGTGGTTCCTGACACCTGCAACTTGCCTGAAACCAGCAGCAGCATTAACAACTTGGTCATTAACAGGCAGGTACCAACTTCCTTGGCCACTACATTCTTCCCAAGAGGATTATGGTTTTCTAGCAGCTGAGGTGTAGCCCAGGGAGAAGCAGAACAAAGGCAAGAGGATTCCTACCCTCTCAGAAAATAACTCCCCCAAATCAGGGCCTGGTGCCACCCAGGCACCACCTTAACAAGCTGGGGGTTGGTCATTAAGACACCTCATTCATATATTCATGAAAAACTCAACAACTGTAGCAAGTGAAACAAAGTGTGCAGAGATTTTTTTTTTCTTGAGCTGAGTGAAAATCTGCTTCAGAAAAAGTCAAGCCACATGGGGACCCTGGCTGTCGCCAAGCCTTCACTTGTCTGGAACAGCCAGCACCTCATTAAAGAAAGGCGAGGAACTCGCAAATGAATGCAGCACCACACACAGGAAGCTCATTTCACCATCTGCCTTCCAGCGTCCAGAGGGGCAGCGGACTTCAATGACACTCCTGGATTTTCTCTCCTGCAGGTGGAAAGACCGAATCCCCAGGGGGCCAGAAAGGCTTCTCTTGCAAGGACCAGGAGGCAATCTCGGTTGCTTGTCAACAACCACACCACCCGTGACAGGAAACATAGGCACAAATTAAGCACCTTGGAATAATTCTTCATATTTGGACAAAGGCTTTTGCTAATTCAGTGTACCAGCTGTGAGGTTAGCATAGACGTTGCTAATGAGCCCCGCACCTGAACTATACCTACCCTGTATCCTCCCATTTTCTGATTCATGACCTGCATTTATTTTCTCCTATGACAGAAGGCAGGAAGCACCAGATCTGCTGTGGGAGCTGAAATAACACAATGACAGACTTTCTTCTTGATGACAAAAAAAAAAAAAATAGCCCATGATTACACAACTTAAGTAACTGCCCTGGTGAGTCTCTGTGTGGGTCCCCAACCTTCCAGACCATCAATGAGTTGGATTTCAAAGCCAGAAGTTCTGGGAGCATTTTGAAGCTTCCCTTTGGAAACACACAGGTAGCAGATTTTTTAAAAGAAGAAGGAGCCTTGAAATAATCTAAATACTTGCCTAGGTAAGTATCACAATAAAGAGTTTTTCAGCTTCTTACACAATCTAGGATACATGGTGAAGGGGAGCGGGAGAGGCTGGGGGGAGACCACACGGCCCCAAGGTTTTAACAGGTCCCATCTAACTCGCAAAAGCAACCTGTGAGACCTGTGGATGGACACAGGGCCACTGGGGCTAGGCGAGGAAGACCAAAGGGAGGAAGGTCTCCCAGGTCAGAATCAGCACCTATATTCAGCCGACTGAAACTCAAAAGTAGACTGAGGAAGGAAGAGTTTAAAATCTCTGCAAATTAAAATTGCCCCTGCCTGAACAAGTGGCTGAGAAAGCATCTGTGGATCGCATACAGCGGCACGCGCGGAGCGCACCGCAGCCGAGCCCAGTTCTGCGGGTATTAACGCAAGACCGCGCACCGCAGGACTGCCACAGTGCCACAGCGAGCACTGAGAGCCGCTCGGGAATGGTTCTACCCTACAACTCGGCAGCAAAAATCCCAGCGGCCCGACACCTGGGGGGTGCTCGGCCTGCCAGGCCGGCCACAACAATCTTCCAGGACCTGTAGGTGAGGGGACGAGAGGCTGGTGGCGGGCGGCGCATTTTCCAGCCCCCAACCCTGAGTGGGCACCTCTCTCCGCCCAGGGCTAGGGCAATGCACAAAAATTAGGCGGCCGGCGCTCCACTAAGGGCAGAGCTCCGCGCCGAGTCATTTTCGAGCTGGGAATTTGGAATTCCAGGCTGAGCAACAAGCCGGAGAAGCACCGGAAATGCTTCCGATTGCTTCAGCGGGAAGTGGCTCTGCAAAGCAAAGTTGCGGGAACTCCGGGCTGGCAGACTACTTCGGCCGGTTATTCGAGAACAACCCATAAGTTTGGCCGCCGGGGGCTCGGCAAGACAGCACCGCGCCGCAGGACGGGCGGAGCAACTTGTCGCTCGGGCGCCGAGCCCAGACGCGGTGGAGCGAAGCGCGACTCCCAGCCTCCGGCAGCCACCACCCTGCGCGCAGAGGCGCCTCGGGGTCGCACCTGCGCCCGCGCCGCTTCCCCTGCGGGGAGACGTTTCTCCGCCAACGTCTCACCTGCCGGTCAGCTCGTGCGGCCGAGAAACAAAAAGGGCCAGGGATCCAAGGGGATAGGGGCGGCGCAAAGTACTGTAAGGAGAGGGAAGGCGGCTCGGCCGGCGGCGGAGGAAGAAGGGAGGAGGCGGCACGGAGACCGGCTATCCCCAGGCTCCGGCAAGGAAACGGGAAGGCAGGCAGTGGAGAGGGGGCAGTGGACTCTCCGGTCCGCTGCCCGTCACACACAGACAACACACACACACACACACACCTTCCCCCTTGTTGCTCCTTACCCAGCATAGAAAAGATGAAATCCTTGGCTGTGTGGATTTCCAGCGCTCTCTGGTCGTCGTATTCCCGCTGGTCGTGCTTCGTGAATTCTTGGATGAGTTTGTTCAATTCCTCCACCCGCGCTCCCGACCTGAAATCCAGCTCCGGGAACGCAGGCTTGTTGTTACAGCTCAGGGAGGCTGCCTTGCTGGCGGTGGGAGCCGCCATCTTCATGCAAAACGCGCCGAGCAGCAGCTCCGCGGCGGCGGCGGCACCCACCCCTGTCCCCCACCCCGCCCCCCGGGCCTCCTCCCCGCTCGGGCTCCCCGGCTTCGGCCCTGGCCCGTGGGCGGGCGTCCAGGCGGGCGGTCCCCGGCTGGGTGCGCTCCGGCGGCGCCGGGCTCCGGGAGGAGCCTGGCTGCAGCGAGGGTGCGTGTGTGGCCCCGACACCCTTTCCTCCGGCCCCACGCCCGCCGCGATGCTGCAGCTCCCTGTCCTCTCCCTGGCCCAGCCTGGCAGAGGCGACAGCTACGGTGGAGCCACGCGGAGCCTCCCCCCCAGGACAGGGAAAGTGAAGTGGAAACAATGTGAAATTCACCAGCTCTGAAATCAACAAGCTGCCGGCTCCGGTGTTAGGGAGCCAGCACCAGCGTCCCCTTTTAAAGGGACAGCGCACCCGGTGGAGAGAGAAATAAATAAATGACAGAGGTCTTGCGCGCCTCTGCCACTTGCCGATCTGCACCAGGGCTGACGGCCAGGCGAGGTGTGGGCGTTTTTCTCCACCTCCATCCCCCGCCCTTGGGGGCAGGACTTGCCCCGCGCCTTCTACCCTCCATCTGATGTAAAGGGCGGTGTCCTGAGCCAGAACATCTCTGTGAACGCCTTTCTATCCCAATAACTCCAAGACCTCCCGTGAAAGAACCTGCCTTAAGAAATGGGACACCCGTCTGTGCCCTATTTTGTTTGGCTTGCCAAGCAGGGCTGGATTAAGCCTATTTAAAAAGAGGGAGAAAAGAAAAAAGAAAAGGAGAGAGGGAGAGGCGTTGAGAGAAGATAACCACCCTGACGGTGTACCCCCCGATTAACCGCTAAAGTACCTCTACCCTTGCCCTTTGCCCTAGGTAATTAATTTTCTTGGATAACAGCACATTCAATTTAACACACGATGAGTTAATGAGGTTCAACTTGTGCCAATAGAGATAGGGAAACGAAAATATGAGGGGGGGAGGGGAAACGGAATGACTTGCCCTAGGTTCCAATGAACATTCAATGCCCAGGGGAAAACCCTTTACAACAACACCAGCAGAACACTCACTGTTTGCCAGATGGAATGGCAGAATGTGGGTCAGCAGACACTTCCTGCCCATTCTGCACCTCGGTGTACATTTATGTGAGAAGGCAGGTTCAACCCAAGACAGGGCCTTTTAGACGGAATGGGATCTCAATGCGGACATCTTGGCATTTAGGCAATAGATGACTCGAGGCCCACGGGCTCTTATAAGCCAGAGTGATCTCCCCACTAATTCTTCAGCGTCTGTCTCCTCTATCCCACAGTCCTTGGTTTAGATCAGGCCATGTTCCTTTCCTTATGTGAGTTCTCATAATTAAGAATGGAAACTATCTGGTGAGATGTGAAAGGAATTCCTGGTTCTGTCATGCCTCCTGGCAAATGGGAATTGTAACAATTCCTGTGTCAACTGTTGAAAGATCAGACTGGAGAAGGCAGGTTAGGGCACTTAGTGCAAGGACCGACCGTCATGTAACAACTTCACAGACTAGTTATTATCAGCTTCTCCGGTTGCTGTGCACTCAACTCTTTTTACTGTAGCTGCTCTACATTACTGCCAAGGTGATCACTGCAAAGCCTAGATCTGACCTCTGACCTCCCCCACCTGCACCCACAGGAATGGCTCTCTACTTCCTTCCCAACTCTATATCAAGGCAAGGCTCACGTTTTCTTTCTCCAGAAAGTTTCTGTATGAACCTCCTCGTAGCTGGCTGCAATCTACCCTTTCTGGAAACCTGCACACATTGCGAAGGCTCCCTGTGACATCAACGTGTACGGATTGTGCTTTGAATACATGCTTGAGACCAGGACGCTATCACAGTAACTTCTGAGGGGAGTTTGCCTGAAAGATGTTGGAGATATCTCTTCCAAGAATGGATGAAAAAGAAGTTTGTGTGATTGGTGGTAAACAGCTATAATTGGCAGTTTATGTTGCTCCCAAATTACCCAGAACAAAGAAAGAGGAGGAAGATGAGGCTTGAAATTGATCTGGAGTATTCTGTTTGGGTTTCTGAATGAAGTCAAGGAACCAAAAAAAAAAAAAATCAGTCAATAAAGCAGCCCATGGAACCTCCCATCCCTTTGCTGCCCCACTCTGAGTTATTTTAGAGTGTGAAAGACACCTTCATCTTGCTTCTCTGGAGCTCTTTGCTTTTCAGTGCAGCTCTGAAGTTCTGTGGCCAACTCTCAGCCATGAATAACTGAGCTGTGCAGAGCTGGAATTAAAAATAGCAAGCTCCGCATCCACATGATGGATTAACAAAATATAATTTTAAACAAAGATTCTCTGGTCTGACAGAGATTTAAATAGCAGCCCAGGCTACCAGATTTGACCTTCTTGGGCATCTGGATTTTCAGCAAAAGACTAATAACTTCAAGTGGCCAGGTTTCTCATGGTTTGAAAATGTGGGCAGGAAAAAGGCCAACTTCCCTGGTATGTGGAGTGTTGCTGGTGGAAGGGGCTTTGAAGACACATGTTGCCCGCTGCCTTCATTTTGCAGATGGAAGAACTGAAGCCCAGAAAAAGGGAGCTTTGCTTAAGTAGGAGAAACAGCGCTGTTTTTAATCTTCATGGTAACTTCAAGCTTAGTAAACACTGACTGTGCTTCCAGTCCACCAAAGGGGGATGGAAAAAGCCACGATGACCAAAATCATGAGGAAAAACAAATAAACAAAAAACCAGAGAGTGACCCTTATGTAAAATACATGCATTACAATTGAAAATTAAATCTCATTAGAGCAGGAATTGCTGACATTTGGAAATGACTTAATCACTGTGGATAATCAGGACCCAGAACTAAATTTCTTTCTTGTTCACAAAGTTGTTCAAGGCAACCAAGTCTCTGGGATAAATTGAAATGTTTGCAATGTCTACATAATAGTGTGGCTAACCCTCTTCATTCAGGCTACTGAGTTGCAACAGAGGAGGACCAAGTGAAGCTGGCCCCTTCTGTCAGGTTCATATGGTTCTGAGAGCCTTGTCCCTTGCTGTCCCCCAACGTTGTGCCACAATATTCCAGGGAAACTGGGTGGTCTGCTTGAAGAGGAAACCACAGCAACATGAATGTTCCTATTCCAAGCTGCTGCTTTCTGCTCCTGCTGTCCTGGAAGCAGCAAAATCTGGGGATATGGGAAGGAGAAAAACTCTTAGAGGTGACAATATCTGGTAATGGTTAACATCAGCAAAGAGCACTTAACTATTCCACAAAACACTCATCACAAAAATCCATTCCTTACCTCCTCACGACTTGTACTACAGCAGATTAGTTGGGACTGTTACTATTCGTTTCACTTTAGAGATGAAGAACAAAGGGTCAGAAAGACTGATTTTTGTGAGGTCCATCAGCTCGCTGATCAAACACCATTTCCTGCACCTCTCTGTGCCACTCACTCCCAAATTTTGCTCCCTGTGGACTCTGGTTTGTCTTTGGATTGTGACTGCTGTGCTTTTCCACAGGTCACCTGCGTCTTCATCAGAACATACACTCCACATGGGGCAGCAACTGTGTCTGTCTGGATCCCAGGTGTAACACACATACATATTACTAGAGCTGGAAGGATCTTAAGTGTTTAACAAATGATACATGGAAAAAATGAATGAATAAGATGGCAGGCTCAGGCTGTGAAGCCAGATCTTCCGATTGGTGATGCAGGGTCCTTCCTCCTGGTCTCCTGGCCTCTATTATTAGCAAGCAGTGAGCATTCAGAAAACCACCGGTAATCTCTTAGTTTTTAGAGACTGGGTATACTTCACCCAGCATTTCCCACACAAGATCTGATCATTTGTTCAATATACAACAAAATAGCTTTTAAGTCTAAATTTCCAGGTGTTCCATCTTTAAGGGAAACCTATTCCACTTGACCTCTCCATGTCAAACAAGAAAAATAACTGCAGGCAACTGTAAATAACTCTGCAAGTTTTGTTTGTAAATGAAGATCTTAAACCACTCAACCATTACAACCAATCCTTTCCATCCCCTGTTGGCCTTCAATTTGCCAATGAGCGCAGCCCTAGGTCCTCCACGCCAACCCATGTCCCATCACTGTGTGTATCTTGGGTACAGGACCATGCACCTGGTGTGGAGTGTGAGACTGTGGAAACACTGAGGAGGCCTGGCTTCTTTTGCTATGCTTAATTAATTAATGAGAAGTTTGCTTTTAAGTTTTTTTTTTCTTTAACATGGCTACAGAGCGTAGGACTATGGAAAATGGGCACAGCTACAGAAATAAAGGCTGCAGCTGAGGATATGGAAGCTTGTCCTAACAATAACAGCGACTCGGCCCAGAATGTGTTGCTTTATGAACTAGTAAAGTCCTTAAGAGTGGTTCAGAACCGTGTCACCTCTTCAACTGGTGAGATATATAAACTCTGACTCTTCAAGTGCCTTTTAGCTCTGAGAAACCAACTGACTCTATGATCTGTTTTCACTTAACAGAAGAACCGAGAACCAGCTCCTACAAGGAAATACCTCCCGACAGAGCCATAGTCTGTACTAAACACAAAGTATTTTATATCCATTTTCACCTGAGACCTAAGATGAAAGACTGTATCTGTTTCCTTTTCTTTCTTTCTAGTTTTAAACACACACACACACTCCTTGTGATGCCTTGTTTCCGGCTTTCCTGTTCTGTAATCCCAGGAGATTCTTTCATTCCGCCTTTGTAATGGGTCCTGTGGTACAGAAGCATGCCGCAGATATAACATATATCCCACACTCCAAATTTATATTCAGGAATCTCAGGGAAAGATACAGATAATTTTTACTGGGAGCAGAAATTTAGTCCATGTGCTAAGTACCTGCATCCTAGATTGGAATGACTGGATTTGATATCTGACTCCAGCCCCCCAATCTAGCTTCCCACCAAAGTAGGTTCTGGGAGCCAGTGGTGATGGCTTCACTAGCTGGTTGCTGTGACCCCCATAAAAGAGCTCAGTTGCACCTGGCTTCCTGCTCTGAGCTTGGAACTGCCTCAGCTCTAACCTGGGAGAGTTGTAGCACAGCCCAAGTCATTGTGGCCAGTTGGAGAATGAGCTGCTAAAAGTCTCAGTCTCTCTCTCTCTCTTTCTCTCTCCCTCTCTCTCTCTCCCCCTACCCTCCCTCTCAAATAAGTATGTTTTTAAAAGAAATAGAAAAATTCTTCCTTCAGCTCCGTTGATTTTCACACTTGTTCTGATAGAAGCCTGTTTACTGAGCAGTGGCACAATTGACGAGGAAATCATTGTGAGGCCTGTTTTATTTTTTCAGACCTTGTCAAAAAAGAATTGGATTCTTTCAACCCTGCACTGCATCTAGCTTATTGAAAACCTTACTCCCCCGTCCCACTTTTCCAACCATGCCTGGCGCAGTACATGTAAGCAAAAGTTGGAGCCCCTGATCCGAAACTAGGGGTGTCAACTTGTGGTTCAAAGCTCATTTGAAATTCCACGTCGCAAAACCTGGGGATTGGGCATTTGAGGAAAATGCTGACATCCTCCAGCTCTGACAACATTATCACATACAGCCATAAATATACTTCCTGGATGCACCATGCCTTCTAATTCTGCCTCCTCTGTTATTATTTTCTGGGCAGAAAACAAAACCCCACTCTCAAAACCCTTACATCCCTTGGAGCTTCCACATATACTGGTAGGGAAGGGAAAAGGCAAAAATGGTGAGAGGGGAGAAGAAGAAAAAGAGGGAAAAAAAAGTCATTACTCTGTTAATTTCTGCTTGACACTTGCCTACGTAAACTACCCTCAGGGGCATCTTGTGGCGATTTGCCTTAATTTGAGGGTCTTGAGGAAGGTAGACAGCGATATTTACAGTACATATTTCAGGTGGAAGCTGTGGACTGGAAGTCAAGAATGTTCTGTCTAGTCCACTTAGCACCATGATTAGAGGACAATCTCTCCTCATTTTTGAATCTCCTTTTCTTCATGTATAAGTGCACCGAAGAAGGTGTTATCCGAGCGTGACAGTCTGAATCTGTAGCTAACATGAAAAGACAAAGCAATCTTGTGCTCTGTACAAATTCTTAACACATTCATTTGTTTGTTTTCCCCCAGTCTATCCTTGCACAGCTTGAACACTCCGTAATAGGATGTTCTAAGATTTTTTTTTTAGTATCTTTGCTCTAAAAGAATTAGCCTGAAATCAAAAAAAGAGTCTGTAAGTGCATTAAGACCCCCTCCTTGGCACATCTTGCTTAATTGCCTCTTATTCTCTGTTGGTGGGGGATGTAGCAAAGCCTGCTGCTGAAATCCACTCAGCCGCTCAGCCCTGGGCCCTGGCTGTAAGGCCTTAGGGTTCTTAGGGCCCAGCTAGCACTCAGCAGGTATGTCAGACTCCAGAAGCTGTTCTCCCCACAGGATGAGAGGAAACAATAGGTACCCAAAGAAAGTACCCCGGGAAGTATTTCTAAGAGGCTGGAAAACAATTATAAAATAATTTTCTGACCCTAAAATTCAAAGGCAAGGTTTCATGGTCTGCGGCCTGGGTGCAAGGTGAATTGCACATAGAAGACTTTATAAGCCAAGCTTATAAAGCACTTGGGCATAAGGAGTCATGGTTCTGGTACAAAGCCTTAAGGAATCTTATTTCTTCACAACCGCAATATGGGAGAGATCTGGTCCTACAAATCAGAACTGAAATGTTTTTTCAGCATCAAGAGCAGCTTCATAAATCTCAGGTACCAATTGATGATGGCATGATTAGCAATGAAGAAATTATCATCAAGCGCTAAATAATATTCAAGTATGCAGAATAACAAAAATAGATGTGAAATGAAGGATATAGTCATATGCATGAAAATCAATTATTAAAGATGAGTGGGAGATCAAAGTGCCATGACATCATAGCACAGTGGGAGAAGAGAAGCGATTTGCCTCAGGGAGCATCCAGAAGTTCAGGACTTGGATTTTTCTGCCATACTCATCTACACAAGACATGCCCCATTATTAATCCATCCATCAGTTGCTGAGAAACAAAGCTATAAATAGCTACAATTGCCAAAAATCTAGCAAATATTCTAGTAAATATCTTAAACATAGTTAATACGGTATTTTTCCAAAAAGGTTGTCTTTTCTTATTCACTAATTCAGTATCCTTTTTGAACCATTTATATATCTAATGCTTTTTGAGACATTGGGAACCCAGCAGTGAACAAAGCAGAAACTCCTATCCTCCTAAAGCTTACATTTCAAATAAGTGACTTAATGTAATTGCCAAAAGATGTGTTATCCTGAAATTAACCTCTCCAACTCTGTCAGGCTTGTCGGAGACAATGGAACCAATCTCATCTATGAACATAAAGAGATTTATTTCAAGGAATTGGTTTGTGGCATTAGAAGGCTTAGCAAATCTAAAGCCTATAGGGGAACCAAATCTGAAATTTACTGGGCAAACCAGCACATTAGAAACAGAAGCTGATGCTGTAGAATGTCTTGTTCTGCGAAGCTTAGTGTTCTGTTGTTATGGGGTCTTGGATAAAGCCAAGATATTTGCTTAAAAGTTGCATGATTGTGGATGTTAATCAAGATCTACACAATACTTCCATAGCGCTACCTAATTAGTGTTTGATTAAATAACCGGGCATTGTAGCCTTGTCACACTAACAGCAAAACTGATCACCACATCATCTATGCAATGAACATTTATTAGGTACCAATCACACGCCTGCTTGTTGAAATTAACCATGCACAACACTGCCCTGCTTAAGGCACAACATAAAACTCAGCTGCTCTGATCACCCGTAAGTGGCAAAGAACAAATGCTGCCTGCAGGTTTGGAAGAAAGAACAGGTAAAGAATCAGGAAAAGATAAAAGCACAAAAGGCAGTTGACCTTGTGCTTAGAGAACAGGTAAAAGCAGGGAGACAGGAGGGTGACAGGAGGGTGACATTTGTAGTGGGAGAAATGACATAAGCCAAAATGCACAGTCAGCGAAATGTGTGTCACACATACTGACATCGAGGGGCTCAGTGTGCCTGGGAACAGAGAGCATTCATCAAAGCAGTGATGGCTCTGTGTTTGTTCCAGCACTCCGTCAAAAGGTATTAGCACATTTGCAGACAAAACACAGAAATGCAAACACTCCCCAAGGACTGCAGAGGAACCCTTCAGGGTGTTCTGCCCACAGTGACATTCTTTCAGAAGTTGGCTGTTATTGACTCTTCACTCATCATCCTGAAGAAAGGAGAGCCCTTTCCTGTTACTTCCTTGCTTGCTTTCTCTCTTCTTTCTTTCTTTCTTTCTTTCTTTCTTTCTTTCTTTCTTTCTTTCTTTCTTTCTTTCTTTCTTTCTTTCTTTCTTTCTTTCTCTCTTCCTTCCTTTCTTTCTTTCTTCCTTTCCAATAATCTTAGTTGATTAGGATACAAAGGGTCAAGGGCTACAGGAAAGTGGGTAATACCATCCTATTGTTGTTTCAATCTTTGAACAAGTTATGTTATTCTCTGGAAGACCCACTGTGTAAAAAACACTGGGCACTACTTTTTTAAAACAATTTTTGAATTTTATGGTAAATTTCATAGGGTCTGGGATTCCCGTATCCCCTCCCCAAATTCCCACACCCTGACTGATTTTCCCAATATTATTACAGTAGTATAGTCCTTCATAAGTAGTCATAACAGGCACCAATTTTCAATGAATCTAATAGCATTGATGTCTCAAACAAGGTGCATATGGAGTTTAAATATTACAAATTAAAACTTTACTTTTACCACTCAGACATGGGAGTCATGGTATTGTTTGGCAGGTTTTTTTTTTTTTTCACACAACTGCAATAGTCAGAGAAATTACACAGAACAGCCACAAATTCACAAGAAAATAAAATCCATTCTGACCCCTGTGCTTTGTACTTTGCTTTTATTACAGTTCTGCCTGGCTATCTTGTTCCTGTAGCTCAAGTCTTTGCCTCATGTCAGGGAATAGCTGTTGGTTTAGCAAATTGCCATTAGATCTGACTTGGCTGATGTGCTTCACTGCCAGCCTCCGCTTTCCTGGTACTGAACTCAAGTCACTCTTCTGCTTACACAGGAATTCATGTTTTATACTAATAAGCTAACCGGCCCTGGGCTGCTTCTAAGAAATGATGGTTTCATAGTATTCAAAATGATGTGCCTGGCTTTGAGGTTAATGTCACATTTAAAAATATTAAGATAATTACAGGAATTAGATGATTCCAGACCAGTCTTTATCTAGTTTCATGCTGGATAAATTATACTTCTTCATCCCCTCTGCCCCTCCTGCTTTCTACTTCACTAAAGGGAAGCTGAGGGGACCCAAACCAGGAAGTGACATCACCAAGTGCCTGGTTTCATATCCCCATAAAGTGCATTACTTTAATTAAATCTATCAAAGAGGTAGTAAAAGGGAGACTGGGGAGAAATGAGGTTATTGATCAAAGGTATTAAATACATGAGCATCATCAAGGGGTGGGTATTAGCTGACATGTGGAACACTCAAGGGGTCAGAGTCTAGCTTTCTCACTAGATAACTGAACATTTGTCTTGTGGTGCTGCCGTTTTATTATTTTCCGAAGTTGGAGAATGTGTCTGGAGGTGGCTTAGAATCAAAATACCAATGATTGTGTACTCCCTCATTCTAAGGCTAAACCCACAACTGTCCTGCAGAACAGGCAAACCAAGTGAATGCATCACATTGCAGAGGGTGGAATTCAATTCAACCACCCATAGCACATCAATCTCACCTAGGTAGGAGTGTGGCTAGGAGCTTGCCTTGCATGTGCCTTGGGATAGCAGCATTATACATCCCCTTGGAGCATCTTGATGAAGAAAAACAGCAATCACACTGAGTAACTAATGATAAAGATTAACTAATAATAAAGATTTGATAAAGAAAATCTTCCTTCCGGAAAGTGGATGTTCACCTGTTGTTACAAATCTATTGTTAGGCCTGGTGTGATAGCGTACTGGTTAAAGTCCTCGTCTTGAATGCACCTGGATCCCATATGGGCACCAGTTCTAATCCCGGCAGCTCCACTTCCCATCCAGCTCCCTGCTTGTGGCCTGGGAAAGCAGGCGAGGATAACCTAAAGCTTTGGGACCCTGCACCCATGTGGGAGACCTGGAAGAAGCTCCTGGCTCTTGACTTCAGATTGGCTCAGCTTCAGCCGTTGCAGCTGCTTGGGGAGTGAACTATCAGATGGAAGAACTTCCTCTCTATCTTTCCTCTCTTTATATCTAACTTTTCAATAAAAAATAAACTAACTTTAAAAAGGTTTAGTTTATTTTTTTCAATTTTTTAAAGATTTATTTATTTTTATTGCAAAGTCAGATATACAGAGAGGAGGAGAGATAGGGAGGAAGATCTTCCATCCGTTGATTCACTCCCCAAGTGACCATAACGTTCGGTGCTAAGCCGATCTGAAGCCAAGAGCCAGGAACTTCCTCCAGGTCTCCCACACGGGTGCAGCATCCCAAAGCTTTGGGCTGTCCTCGACTACTTTCCCAGGCCACAAGCAGGGAGCTGGATGGGAAGTGGGGCTGCTGGGATTAGAACTGGTGCCCATATGGGATCCCGATGCTTTCAAGGCAAGGACTTTAGCCACTAGACCACTGCGCCAGGCCCTCAATGTTTATTTTTATCTATTTACAATACAAAGCAACAGACCTGGAGAGATACAGAGAGAAAGCTCCCACTCACTGGTTTACTCTCCAAACTTCTACAACCACCAAGACTGAGCCAGACCAAAGTCAGTTGCCCAGAGTTCCATCCACGTCTCCTACATGGGTGACAGGGACCCAAATACTTGAGTCATCACCTGCTGTCTCCCAGGATACATCAAGAGTGAAACTGTGCCTGACATGCAGTGGCCAGGACTCCAAGCGGCACCCCTTGAACCTACTGGACCTCAATACCTGCTCCCAAGGTTTCATTTACTATATCTTACTCTAGCCTCGGGATAAGACCACAACCCTCTACAGAACAGAGAATTACTTAAGTAAAATGGACATCCTCCTAGGTGGAAGCAGAGTTTCACAAAAGTACCTGATACAAATCCAAGGTGGGTAGATAAGGCCTGCAGTTGCAACTTGAGCGTTACGGGAGGTCACCTATTACTTTCAGATGGGCAAAATTCTATGAAAGCTGATGATGGGCTGGGTGGGAGTGTGGTCCACAGTGAAACACCTGTGTCTTCCCAGGACTGACCCACACAGAGGAGTCTCCTTTGAAGGAGCAGGTGTTGTATGGGGAGAGAACAACCAGCACCTAGGCAATGCATTTGGGAACAGGAAATCTCAAGTGACATGGAGTTATCGGACATGCAGCCACTCCACTTTGGATATCTATGCTTCAGTTCCCCTCCTTGGGGACCTTAGTTTGCTTTGAGCAGGTTCCATCACACAGTTGCCTGAGGCAAATATTTTAGTGAGAAACTCTGGTGGCTGCCTATGGAACTTGGTGGGGGGTGGGGGCTGAGGGCAAGTTGTTTTTGTTGCTTTCACTCTCTCCTCTTGATGTTTTGTAGAGGTGGGTATTTCCCATAGTAGAGATCTTTTACACTACATAAACCAGCCTTTATAATTAACTGGAGATCTGGGGCCCGGCGGTATGGCCTAGTGGCTAAAGTCCTCACCTTGAACGCCCGGGATCCCATATGGGCGCTGGTTCTAATCCCGGCAGCCCCACTTCCCATCCAGCTCCCTGCCTGTGGCCTGGGAAAGCAGTCAGGACGGCCCAAAGCTTTGGGACCCTGCACCCGCGTGGGAGACCTGGAAGAAGTTCCTGGTTCCTGGCTTCGGATCGGCATAGCATCGGCCGTTGTGGTCACTTGGGCAGTGAATCAAAGGATGAAAGATCTTCCTCCCTATCTCTCCTCCTCTCTGTATATCTGACTTTGCAAGAAATAAATAAATCTTTCAAAAAAAAATAACTGGAGATCTGAATTCCAGTTCCCATGATTGTACTCACCACTCCTGGCTGCCTCCCCAGTTGCATTACTTCTGTCCTTTAACAGCCAGTGTTTGCTGGGTTCTCATCAGGCTCAAATTGCTTATCAATCCATCTTCACAATCTCCCTGGGAAATAATGATATCATTCCCATTTTCTCAGGAGCCAACCAAGTCTTCTCATGACTTTTCAACTTGTCCCAGACTATAAATCAGCAAGCAGAAAACCAGACCTTTCTCTTCTGCCTCCTTGACCGTGAATTGGGATTTGACCACTGCGCTGCGTGCTACTTTTGAGGTCACCTACTGCAGCACGTGGTGGGACAGGGCATAGGTAACAGGGAGAAGGTGACGTGACTGTGTTAAGAGGCATGACAACTTCAGTCTGTTCTTCACCTCTGGTGTGACTTTCAGGTTCCCTGCTCTTCTTAAACCTCAGTTTTCCACCTTTGTAAAATGGGCATTATTCTTGAGGCCTAGTTAAAAAGCTAATGTGGAGGACATGTGAAAAGACAGACTTGGAATAAAAACTATTAAAATGCTATAAAGATGTGAAGAATAGCTATATCTTAATGTTGTATCTTCCTCAGGAAATGGTGAATTCTGGAGTTAGAACAAAAGCCCTAGGGAAAATACTCAACATGTATTATTTCTCATCATGTGCCAGAAATAATGAAGAGCTTACTACCTCTTAGACAGCTATCTGTGAAGAATTCAGTTTTTCTTCTGTGTATGAATGACTCCTACTGTGTCACTTGTTGAAAATCCTTTTCTGAATTGCCCCATGAGTGTTGAAAATAAAGAAAAAGGTGACCTCCATGCTGCCCTCCAAGTTGGCATTGGTCAATTCAGTACCTTTTTCAAGCTATAAGTTCCTCTCATGTTGACTACTTAGATTGTTTTTCCCACTACTAAAGGAAAAAGCAAAGCCTATTTAAAATTAAAAGTCTACCTCCCAAAGAAATATCACTGTGGAAATGTAATTCAACAAGTATTTGCTGAGTGTTTTATGGATTCTGTCGTGTGCTAAGAACTGACCTGCCACAAGACGTAGGGATAAGAAGGGTAGTCTTGAATTGCACTGTCTTTAAGATATGATCCCCACTTTCAAAGCAGCAATAATGTCCACAGGAACTGCTAATACATGTGACATTTTAGAGGTTAAGACAGAAATGGATTGAGTCCATGTGTTCCTACACGAAGGAATGTTAGGGCAATGTAAGGTTTATGTCCTTGGCGTAGGAAGAGTGGGTCCCTACGGAAGGCTCGGAGAGAAGCAGAGAAGGTTTAATGTGGCTCTGTAGGCAATTAATGAGCCTATTAAAGGTCTTAGAGCACAACAGAAGCGTGATGAAAGGATGAAGCATACAAACCAAGTACTATAGTTAAACTTTTTAAATTCAGAAGGTTTTTATTACCAACAATAACTCAAATCAAATTAAATAAACAATCATAAGTACAAAAATGAATTGGTTCATGGAACCAGAAGATCCAAGCCGTGGGCTGTGGGTGCAGCTGCTCAGACATTGCCATAATGCACCAACTCTGTGTTGGGCTTCGTTCCTGGGCTACCTCTGCACAGTCACAAGGCCGTTTCTAACCTCCCCAGGCATACATAGGTTTTAGAGATTATGGCCCCAAATAAGGAGCCTCTGGAAGGTATCCTTGGGAATTTGGAATAACCCAGCTTGGGTCTGTTCTCACTTCTATAAAACTGGCAACACTGAGTGGTTGGCTAGACCTGGGACATACAACTCTTGAGTGGAAGGTAACCCTGCTCTGTTCCGCCTAAACCTCTTTTAACCACAAGAATTGAGTGCAATATCTACAGAATATTTTATTTGCTCTGTTAGCTCTGGATTCACACACACACACACAAAGGACATTGCCCAGCTTTGACGGTAACACAATTATAATGTAAAATAGAGCACCTTTCTTTTCCTTCAATTGCAGGGTGCCCCTTTAAAATTTGTTTCTATTCCTTCATTTTAAAGGTACTTGATGATGTAAGTCACAGCCCCTGGTTTCAAGTATCGACCAGTGAGTTTCCTTATTTCTCTACATACAGACAGTTTAGGTTCTGAAAAATTAGCGAGGAATACTTGTGCTCTTAACTGAAAAAAGGAGGTGAAACAAGGATGGATAGATGACTACAAAAGGCTCTGCTATAGCACACATTTGCTGCAAGGAATGGATACCCAGCCAAGAATTAACTTCCCATTCCTGCTCTCTGTATATGGTTGAAGGTGGGGTGCATATGGCTAGTCTTTGACAATAGCATGAGAAGGTAAGTGATGTGGATTCCCTTGTAGGTATGCTTTTTCCACAGCCCCTTTCCTGTTAAACGAATGGCAGGGACGTTGGGACCTACAGGAGTGGCTGAGATATAGTGTTACGCGCTCCCTGAATCACATGAACTGTCTCCCATTGGGCATTACCCACACTGAACTCCCACCTAAGGTCGACCCTTGCCTGGGTCAAACAAATGGTAATCACACTCTTAACAAATGCATAGGTGCTTCATCTTGTCACACGCCACCCCAGCCCCATTCTGTTACTGCCCTCACATAGAAGAGTGAGGCCAGTGAGTTTCAAAGTGTTACAAGGAACAGTAGTAATTAGTGTGCCCGTGCTCACTCTCCATGGAGGTCTTTATCAGCTCCACCCGTCCACGGCTTGGCACAGGCTTCTGAAAAGGTTGCTATTTTTCTCTTTCAGATTTTTACCATATAGTCCTCTCCTGGATAAACACATGGCTAGTGCTACAATGACACATTCCAAATAGACTCCTGGTTCATCATTCACTTTTCTTTCACTTTCAGTGATTATTCCTGATTGTACCTGCTTCATGAAAAACACTTTGTCTTTGGAAAGATTCCTGTGATTAGGAGAATTAAGCTACCTTATTATATTTAAAATTTTATTTTTGATGATGTTTACATAGTTAATTAGGTTGGGAGAGGTCAAGGATTAGGGGAAAGTGGGGTGAGACCACTACTTCCACACCTTCATTATTTTCTTCCTACATCTGCGCAAGAGGGGAGAAGCCACAGCCTGCCTCACAGCTGCCTCAGTACCCAAGGATGGAGAACGGCCACCCGATGTCATCCTGGTGTCCCCAATGTAGAGCATGTTCTGAGAGATCTACTCAAGAGGTTTTGATAGTTCTGACATGTTGTCAATCTTTTGATCCAAGGATGAAGAAATTCTTCAAGGTCCATCGGCTGACAAAGTCCACCATAGAATCTCCATTCACCCAGAAATTTGTTGTTAAGCTTCTTTGGGGTAGTTGACCAACTTGTTCTGCCCTCCTTCCTCTGCTATGATATCAGATGTCCTCCACAGGCTCTAATGGACTCAGAAATCCTCCTTGTGTATCTGAGTATGATGTCCACTGTACCATCTTCTGAGGGGGCCATGTTCAGGCACATACACTCCACTGTCAGATCACAGGTCCTGCCACTCTCCCCATTGTGGGAGTGGTTTAGTTGGGGGGACCCTCAAAGAAATCTCATGTGTGTCCACCAGTGTGGGGTCCAGTTCATTCGGCCACCCAAATCAGCCTACACACAAACTGACAGTTGCAATCGCCATGTCACATGTATCTCCAGCCCCATCTCATGCAAACCAAGGGGTGCTGCAGCCTAGACCAATCCTGCCTGTGTTGCTCTCATGTACACCACTGGGAGCTGCAGCCCAGCTAGACTGACACCAAATAACCCTCACTGGGTCAGCACCCCACCCTGATTCCTGTGCCTGCCAGCATTTGTAGTGGACTGGTCTGGTTTGTACCATATCCCATTCAGATCTAGTACACATCATTGAGCATTGAAGTGTAACTCAACCCAACCTACTCCACCCTTCAGCCCTCACATACGCTGGTAGGTGCTGTGACCCAGTCTGGCATGGCCCATCTCACCTTGGCATTTGTTGGCATGTGCTGTAGCCTGGCCTGGTCTGGTCTGGTCTGCCTCTAGTTCCAGCTCACGCTGGAGGGAGATGCCCCCAACCTGGCCCAGCCTGCCCCTAGTCCCAGCTCCAATGTGAATTGGCTGGTGCTACAACTTTACCCAGCCTAGCCTGTACCCCTTTCAGATTCTCAGATCTGTCAGTGGGTGCTATGAACTGGCTCAGCCTGGCCTGCTCTCAGACCAGATCCACACATATGCTGGTGGGTACTGTAACCTGGCCTGGTCTGGGCTGCTGCTTGTCTTGGTTCTTGCACTCATCTGCAGGGACTGCATCCTGACAAAGGAGCTCCCTAATCTTCTCTATCAGGTCTCCTTCCAGTGACAGATTTCACGCACACTGGTGAGTCCTTGGCCCAGGCTGACTTAGTCCACTTCCTGCCCTGGCAGGAACAGTGGCCTTATCTGACCAGCTCATACCCATTCTGGTTCTTCCTTTTGGGTGTTACAGCCCAGCCACACCTGGTCCACTCCCTGATACATGGTTCAATGGGAGCCAAGACCTAGCCCAGCCTGTTGTATGCCCACTCTGGCTCTCATAAGCATCAGTGAGTGCTAGAGTCAAGCCCAGTCTGGTATGTCCCAGACCCAGTCCATACCCATGCCAAGGGACACCGCAACCATGTTCATCCCAGGCTGCCATCCCCATTCTGACCATCATGCTCACCAGTATGAACCACAACCCAGCTTGGGCATCCCCTTAGCTTCCCAACCAGCCACTGATCTTGCACATGCCGGTGTTTGCTCTGACTCAGTTCAATATAACCCACTCCTCATCTTAGCCTTTGCCATTGGATGTTGCAGCCTGGCCTGACACAACCTATCCCCAGTCCCAACTTTCACTGATGGGTGCTGCAGCTTCACTGGTGGGTGCTGTCCAGTCTGCTCCCATCCCTGACTCTTACAAACTGATAGGTGTGATAGCCTAGTCTGGCATAACCCTCACCAGTCTGGACCCTGCATGTACTAGTCAGCGAAGGTTGGCTTGGCACTGCCTGGTCTGCCCCCGTCTAGAACCAACCCATGCGCTTGTCAGTGAGGGAAGCTACCCTGCCTAACCTGACCAACTCCCAGACCTGAATCACATGCTCACCAGTGGGAGCTATGGCCACTAGGGAAGTTTTCTAAGTTGCTCCATCAAGCGCACTCCCAGACCCAGATTTCGCAAGGGCCAGGTAATGCCAGAGGATGCTAATCCTTTACCTGGTATAGTCTACCTCCTCTGTCCTGACTTATGTATGAGCTGGTGAATGTTGTGGCCTGATCAGCCCCACACGCTATTATTGGGTACACCTGCGGGTGCTGCAGTCTGGATCAACCTGGCATGTACCCAACCCCAGTACCTATTAGTGTTGAGGGTTACACAGTCATGCCTAGCTCAGCCTGTCATCAACCCCAGCTCTTAAATAAACCAGTGTAAACTGCAGTTCCACAGGGGTGGACCCACACATACACCTGCACAGAATCTTCCCTCAGTCTTGATTCTCTCACATGTTGGTTAATGTCATGGTCCAGCCTAGCATTACCTGTCCTCTGTTTCACCTCTCACTGGCAGAAACTATGGTCTAGCCCTGCCAGATAGATCTCTAGTCCTAGCTTTAGTGAATGGCATTCAGTGGTGGCTGATGTTAAGGTCACATGTATGCTGGTGTTTTGGTCTGACCCTTAAAGGTTCCCAGTTCCCTCCTCCGTACTGTTTGGTCTCAACCACCTTGCTTACCTGTAAGTATAGGGACCTTTTTGATGGAAGTGCCTCAGAAGTCATTCCTCACCTGGACATGAGCCCTCACATCCCTGCACACACCCCACCCCACCACTGTGCCAACTCCAGACCCCCAGCAAGCCCACACCCTCCAAAACCCCCAGAATGTGCCACTGGGTGGCCGGTGGGTTTGCTGGACGTTCCTGCATCTAGGGTTAATCTGCCTGGCTGCCCTCACACATGCTGGCCCAAAAAGCACTAGTTTAAATTTTTAAAAAATATTTTATTTCATTTTACTTTGAAATGCAGAGTTACAAAGTGAAGAGAGAGAGAGAGAGAGAGAGAGAGAGAGAGAGAGACAGACTCTTCTATCTATTGAATACTTTCCAAATGGCCTCAATGTTTAGAGCTGAGATGAACTGAAACCAGGAGGTAAGGGCTTCCTCTGAATTTTCCTATGTTGGTATGGGGGCCCAGGGACCTGAATCGTTGCTCACTGCTCTTCCAGGCCATGACCAGGGAGCTGGATTAAAAGTGGAGCATCCAGGACACAAAACTGGTCCTCATATGGTAAGCTGGTGCAGCAGGTGGAGGATTGGCCCACTAACCCCAAGGCACTGGCCCCATGCTACTTTAAATTTTTTTCAAAATTGTTTTATTTTGATAATCTTTACATAATTGATTAGGGCACAAAGGGTCAAGGGCTACAGGAATTTGGGTAAGACCACTGTTTCTACATTATTATTATTATTTTCTGTATCTGGGGTAAGGGGTGGGAGATAAAGGGAGAAGCCTCATCCAGCCTTCCACCCATCCCAGAGTACCCAAAGTGGGGCATGTTCTGAGAGTCCTGCTCAAGTGGTTTTGAGAGTTCAACAGTTCTGAATTGCTGCTAGTTTTGCCATTCCAAGCACACTGAACTCTCTCCAGAACCCACTGGCTAACATAGTTCACCTTAGAGTCTCCTTTTGACCAGATTTTCACTGCTAACACATGGCTGGGATAGTTGATTGATTTGTTCTGTCTTCCATCCTCTGTTGTGGTACCAAGTGTCCTCTGCAGGTTCTGATGGACTGCCATATCCTCCATGTGCACCTGGATATGCTTTTCACTACTTCGCCTGGGCCTCTGAGGAGATTCAGCATTGACACTTGTACTTCATAGTCAGACGATGGAACCTGCACTTCTCTTCATGGTTGGGGTCCTGAGATCAGCAGTTCAGTTGGAGTGATCCCCAAAGAAACTTCATCTGAGGTGATCCCAAACCTGATTCTTGTGTGTGTGCCTGCTAGTACAGGGTCTGGCACAGTCCATTGCCCCAGTCAGCTTATGCATGTGCTGGTGGTTGCAATTGCTGAGTCAGTTGTGTGTCCAGGCCTGTCTTCCACACGAACCAATAGGTATTTCAGTCCAGCCTGATTCTGTCCAGCACACACTCCGCCCTTACACAAACCTGTGAGAGCTGCAGTCTAGTTGGAGCGACCTGCAATAACCCCCACCAGGCCTGCCTCCTGCCCTGGTTCCCATGCTTGCCAGTATGTACAGCAGACTTGTCTAGTCTGTCCCACATCCCATTCAGCTCTCATACATGTCAATGGGCACTGAAGCCTAGTTCAACACAACCAGCCTCACTATCCAGCCCACACACATGTTAGAGTGTGCCGTTCTGTCTAGCCATGCCTGCTTCAGTCCTGGTTTTCATGCTCTCTAGTGGGAGTGATAACCCAAGAGGGAGGTGCCCACTATTTCCCTACTTGGCCACTCCCACTCTCGGATCACATACCCTCCAGGTGGTTCTGCAGTTTAACATAACAGAATCAGTCCCTAGTGCCAGCATCTGCCAACTGATGCTGCGGCTAAGCCCAACCAACCCTCACCCACTCTAATTTTTGCTTGCACCAGTTGGAACAGTCAGCCCACCATAGCCCTTCCCTTATCTAGCTCACATGAGGCCCACAGGTATTGTAGCTCTGCCTGGTCTGGTCTGCTCCCAACCGGACTCAAGCTCTCCAGTGGAGTGGTAGTCTAGCAGGGAGCCCTCCAGCTTCCCCCTACCGGCTTTCCCCCCTCCCCTGCTGGTTCTCACTTGTGCTGGTTGGATGCTGCAGCCCAGTCTGTCATGACCCACATCACCTTGCCTTTTGCCAGTGGGTGCTGTAGGCTGGCTTGGCTGACCCTCCCCCAATTCCAGCTGACGCTTGTTAGGCTTTCAGCCTGCCAAGCCCAGCAGGCACCCAATCCCAGCCATAATGTGTACTGACATGTGTTGTGACTGAACCTGGGCTGACCCACACTCTGTTCTGGTGCTTGGATTTACCAGCAGTTGATGTGAACTGGTTCAATCTCATCCACCCCTAACCTATGCCAAATGTATGCCAATTGGTACCTTTCTCTGGCCTGGTCTGGTTTTCTCCCTAACATGGTTCTTGCGCTCACCTGTAGAGACTGTGTCCTGCCAGAGAAGTTTCCAAAGTTCCTCCATCAGAACCTATTGCAGTGCTAAATCTCACACATACCGGTAGGTCCATGGGCCAGCCCTACGTAGTCTACCTTATGTCCTGGCAGGAACAGGGGCCTTTCCTGATTGGCCTTCAACCCATTCTGGTTCTTAGTGTTGGATGGCTCAGCCCAACGAAGGTTCATCCCTACCCAGACACAGCTTACACATGGCTCAGAAGGGTCAGGGACCGAGCCTAGTCTGTCCTACATCTACTCTTGTCCTCTAGGGCAACTGATGGTACTGGAGTCTAGCCCGGCTCAGTGTGCTCAGCCCTAGTCCACACTAGTGCCAAGGGACACTTCAGCCATATCCAGACCAGAACGCAGCCTTCCCTGCCCCCCTCCCCCACCAGTGGGAACCCCAACCCAGCCAGGGTGTCTTCTTAGCTCCCCAACCAGGCCTTTTCCCAGCCATAGATCACACGTGTGCCAGTGGTTGCTCTGACCCAGCTTGGCACAGCACCCTACTTGTCTTGTTCTTTGCCTTGATGCTGTGGTCTGGCATCTGACTCATGCAAACCAGCCAGTGTAAGAGCCTAGCTTGGCATGACCTGTGCTCCATCCTGATTTCTGTTCTTGCTTGTGAGCTAAGGTTTGCTTGGCCTTGCCCAGTCTGCCCCTTCCATAACCAACCCACAGTTGGAGCTACTTTGCCCAGCTTGCCTGACCCCCAGAGCTGGATCGTGTGATTGTCAGTGAGAGTTATGACCTACTAGGGGAGTTTCCCAAGTTCCCCCACTTGATTCATTCCTAGACCCAGATCTCATACATGCCAGTGGGTGTTAGGCCAGTGCCTGGCATAGTCTACCCTTCCGTCTTGGCCTTGCATGAGCTGGTGAACGTTGCAGCCTGGCCCACCCCACACTCTGTTTTAGGATGTTCATTTGAGTGCTGCTGCCTTGACCTACCAAGACTCTTGTCGATTCCTTTACCTGTGAGTGATGGCAGGTTCCATCAATCACCACCCCAATTCTTAAACTTACTAACGGGACTTGTATTTTCGCAGGGTTGGGCCCATTTATCCCCCACAGAATCTACCCCTGGACCTGGTTCTCTTGCTTGCTGGTTGATGTCATGACCCTTCCTAATGTAGCCCATCCTCTGTTCTGACCCTCAGTCAGGTAGTGGGATCTAGTCCTGCCAGACATGCCCTCAGCCATTGCTTTCATGTGGGCTGGCATGTGGCAGTCAGTGATGTTGTACACTGACAGCCCATCTCGGGACTCCCTTGTGGGCTGGTGAATCAGTCTGACCCAAACAGATCTTATGGACTCTTTTCTCCAAACCACAAGGTCTTAGTCCCCACACTTGTCAGCAAGTTCAGTGACCCAGTCGTTGGGAGTCACACTGGATTCATCCTTCACCTACACTCTCATTGACCTTATCCATGGATGTCCCTAGGCGGCAATCACATACTCCCCAAACTGTAGAGCTCACTGCAGGGAAGCCAACAGGCAGAGCCTCGCGCCACTTGGTGTGCTGGTCACCCAAAAGCCCAGGATTCGCTTACTGCGTGGCAATGATGTCCTTGACCAGAGTCCCAAGCATTGGATCCGACATGGCTTGGGTGCCCTCCGCAGCCACCACACTGCTGAGGGCTCCGGTCACCTGGGCCCTGCAGTCGAACCTACTTCAAATTTTTATGTAGATACTGTCCTACTTTCTGAATGTTCATCAATGGCTCTTCTAAGTAGCAATTAAAATGTTTTTCTTATTTTGCATTTGTTGGATATTATGCATTGACAATTTTGGAAAAACAGCTCAAAACTTAGTAAACACAAAGCAATATACAGGAAAATATATAAAAAAATGTTGGTCCCATGATTGAAGACAATAGTGGCTATGTTCGGTTGATCTGGGATCTCAGTGGTTGTTTTTAACTTTGTCAGTTTCTATAAATGATCTAGATCTGTAGGATTGTAGAGTTCAGATCTAGAAGGGTTACCTCATCCAAATATAAACATTTTACACATGAAGATGAGACCGAGAGAAAAGTGTAATACATTTCTGACCACACGGTTCTAAACACATTGACAAATAAATAGCAGCTGGTGCCATGGTTCAACAGTCTAATCCTCCACATCCAAGTGCCAGCATCCCATGTAGGCATCAGTTCATTTCCCAGCTGCTCTACTTCCAATACAGCCCTTGCTCATTGCCAGTAAAGGATGGCCCAAGTGCTTTGGTCTCTGCACCCATATGAAGCCCTGATAGAGGTTCCTGGCTCCTACTTTTGGATCAGCTCAGCTTCTATGTTTGCAATCATCTGGGGAGTAACCCAGGAGATGGAAGATCTTTCCCTTTCTGTCTGTCCTTCTCTCTGTATATTTGCCTTTCAAATAAAAATAAATATTTTTAGAAAATGAAGACAACTTCATATATGTGAGTTTTTATAGTTATCTTCATCTTCTCAGTTAATTTTTAATATAGTTATTTTTTTAAAAAAAATTCATTTTAAAGACAAAAGCAAAAAGAGGAGAGGAGAAGGAGAGAGCGAGATCATCCATCTACTGATTCATTTTGCAAATGTACAGGCACTACAATCAGGGGCTGAACTCACTGAGCCACAATAGCCACCACTGCCCTATTAAGTAATAATTGACATTTTATTTTTTATCACCAAAGCTTCTCCCCTCAGCCCTGAAAAATTCTGTCTGTGTTTCACTGTAGGAGCTACCTGGTGGTGTATAGTAACGGGATTGCATGCTTGCTTGTTTCTGCTTGGCCCCGGTACTGGGCATGGTAGTATTTTGGCAGGGCCCATTTTTTAAAAGAAGATTTATTTATTTTTATTACAAAGTCAGATATACAGAGAGGAGGAGAGACAGAGAGGAAGATCTTCGGTCCAGTGATTCACTCCCCAAGTGACCACAATGGCCAGAGCTGAGTTGATTCAAAGCCAGAAGCCAGGAGCTTTTTCAGGGTTTCACAAGTGAGTACAGGGTCCAAGGGCTCTGGGCCGTCTTCGACTGCCTTCCAGACTACAAGCAAGGAGCTGGATGGGAAGTAGAGCTGATGGGATTAGAACCAGCACCCATATGGGATCCTGGCATGTTCAAGACGAGAACTTTGGCCGCTAGGCCATTGTGCTGGGCCCAGGACCGAATTTAATGATGAGCTATTCAGGAGAAAGGATGAGAGTTGGTAGTTGGTGAGAATGGATAGATTTTAAAAGAGCTGATGTTTTTTCTGAGAATTTATAAAGGAAACCAATCACTTTCCCTTGTCTCTCAGAATCCAATGCTAATTAGTTTGAAAGATAGCAATTTCTGAGTGAAAGCCAGTTATTCCCAACATCACTGAATATTCCAAATATCACTGAATAAGTTATACTGTGCAAAGTGCTCTTATTGAAACCTTTGTAGGAAATGTCCTTCGTGTTAATGAAAATGCCAGCTGTGGGCACCAGCTCTCCTTGCTTTGTACGATGTTAGAAACTCCCTCTTTCCCGTGTCCTTTCCTCCAGTGAATAATATCTGTTCCCTTTTCTGATTGGAGGTAAAACTTAAAAGGAAAACCCCGGTGACCTGTCCAGGGCACACTGCAGGAAAAAAAAATGAGAACATTTAGAAGAGGAAAAGAGAGCAGTGATGCTGATGCGCTGCATAGGCACGTGGATACTGATTCCGGGACACTGTGGGTCCTGAGAGTGAAAGGACATCGCAGCTCATGGAAATCGCTGGCTGCTGGTGGGTGAGAGCCTCTCTGGCAAATGAGTCAAATCTAGAATGAGGTTTATGAAGAAGGGTGAGGTCCCTTCCACCAGGATGCCCGACTGTTACGGTACGTGCACAACAACAGAAAGGAGCAAAGAAGGAATGGCATCTGAAAGAGGAAAAGTCAAGCAGCAAGGGAAGAGAGCTGTCACTGGATTTCCTCTAAAGACACAAATTAATCCAGACAGTAAGTCATTGTTTCTCAGCCATCCCTGAAAACAATCCTTTTTATCCAAATTTTGGAGAAGGGGACCGCAGATAAAAAAAATATTTAGTTTGTTCCAATGTCCTCTTAAGCACCTTGGTATTCGGGTGTTTATTTCAAAATACGCTTTTTTCCCCCTTTTTATTCTTGGATAAAAGCAGAAGTTTCTCTGTGAACACTTCTTGGCCATTGCCAGGACTTTAGGAAGAATTCTCATTTGACTCATTTGATTTTTAAAAGATAATTAGCAAACTGAATATTTCTATAAAAGTAATTATGGAGCTCAGTAAAAGAGGGCATTCAGCAGATAATTCACTCTTGTGATTTTCATTAGCTAACTCTCCCACGGGCAATTTAGAGGGAAAAGCCCAACTCATCCACTTTCTCAGCTTTGGTTGGAATTACAGCTGCAATTCGCTTGACCAAACACAAGTCACCTCTCACCAGAGCTAACCCCTATAATTGGGGTGCATGCCATTTATTAAGTGTGCCCTATGTTACTCATTTTAGACAGATTGTGTAATCCTTTCTGTGACACTAAGAGTTAGAGCTAACCCTTGTCTTAGAAGCTAACCCCTTTTGAGAAGTTAAATGATTTCTCTCAAATGCTGCCATTATTAAACAGAGGAATCATCTCAGTCTTTGTAGCTCCCAAGTCCACTTGCTCCTCTGCTTCTTGCCCTCATAGCATTCCCCCTCCTTTATTCCTCCCCATAGGAAACAAATCCCAACTATCAGTACATCATATGGGAGTAAGAGAATCTAAAAAGAAATGCAAATACTTTGTTTGTCAGGGGCAATATCTGACCTCATTTCTAAAATAGTTTTCACAATTTTTAAATGCAATAAACTCTTACTCAAAGCCCACTTATAAGAAATGCACTTTGTTAACATAAATTTATTAAGTAAGTGTAAATGTTCGTTTGCCTATCATAAAAATTTGAGTTCTTTTCATAAATAATGAAGTTAGAAATTATGGGCAAAGATGACATTTTATGTGTATTAGCTTGACTATTAATGAATTAAAAACTATTTGCAAATTTCTTTTGAAAGGTTTTCTGAAACTTATTGCTTTAGAATTCTGCCTCCTCTCTTCCTTTCTTCCTTCCCTTTTCCCTCTCCCAAAACATGTATCAAACATCTAAGAACACAGTCTGGCGGAATGCGAAAGGAATCCTGCTTTTTAGAGCTCACATTTTAATCAAAAGAGACATAGGACAGTTACAAGTGATTTTAGGAAGGGAATTATTGAGTGAACTCAAACTTTCATGTTGATGATATGATGTCAAGAGAATGATCGTTGTGGCTAACCATGGAACAGGCATCACACTTGATGTTGGAAACAAGATGGTTTCATAAGTGAGGTGGGAAAGAAGTCTATGCTCGAATGGACTGTCAGAGAGAAAACAGAGAACAAAGGAAAAGGACAGATGGGAATCAACAGGTACTCTTAGGAGGTGAGTTGGAGCCATGTGGAAGTATCTGTTTCAATAGTTGGGAACCACCAGGAGGTGTCTGAATAGGGGAATGCTGATATCAAAAGTGATAGCTAGCCTGAGAGCAGGCTCCTGTGAAACATGGATGGAAGGAAAAGAGAGCCTATTGTTAAAAGAATGATGAGGATGATCAACCTGACTTTAATAAAGGGGAGTCATCTCAGGGGCAGAGAAACAGTGATGTAGACAAAAACAAACAAACAAACAAACAAGACCCAAAGCTGTGCAATGGGAGGAACCTGTGAATGTGGTACTATTCCTAATAGAGTCTTTGCAGAAATAATCAAATTAAGATTAGGTCATATGAGATGAGGGTAGGTGTGACTCCCAGAACTAATGTCTTTATTAGGAGGAAGAGATTTGGACACATGAAAGATACATTCATAAAAGGAACATCAGAATGGTTGCAAGTCAGCCAAGGAACTCCAAAGGTCTTGAAAAACCACAGAAGATGGGAAGAGGAAAGGAAAAGTTCCTTTCTAATATGCTCTGAGACCGCATGTCTCTTTGGGCATCTTCATTTTAGACTTGTAGCCTCCAGAACAAAATCAGTTTCTAATGTGTCAAACAAGCAAAGGATCAGTTGCTAGAGTAGCCTTAGGAAGCTAACACATCTGGGCAGCCTCAGAAAGATGGCATGGTAGTTGTCACCACAGGTGCAAGGATTGATAAAAAATCAATATAAGAAGTAGATCAGGTCACCTTTATTTGACAAATTCAATAGATCACACAAGCAAAATATTGCCCCCAAATCAGGAAGCTTACAAAGTGATTGCAGAGCCTATGAACAAGTAATCAAAGGGACTGCAGTCATAGCAACAGGTGAGGAAACTAGAAATCAGTGACATGAAAGTATTCACTAAAATTCATGCTTTGCTGTGGTAGAACTGAGCTTGACCTAATCTCTCCAGCCTCCTAGTTCAATGATGAGCACAAATTTTCATGGAAGAGTAAAAATAAAGAGGAGGAACAGCAAGGAGAGGTGGAAGAAGTTCAGAAAAAGGAAACTAGAGTTCTCCACAGATCATTCCCTGTTTCAGAAACTGTCTTCAAATGGAAACGGAATATCAGTTGTCTTTCAGATCTTAGCCCCTTGACTGTGCCTGGTGTTGTAGCATGCTGTCCTATTTCTTTGAAATCTCTTAATGATGACAAGGATGACATCATGCTTTGGCCATTTTTAATCTTATCTACAAAAAGATTGAAACTCAGACTAACTAGGTCATCACAAATTCAGAACAAACGTGTCAAATGCTTAGCAGCTCCAGGTTTGGAACAAAACTACAAGTGCAAATCCTTTGAGATCACTGCTACTGTGTGAGAGGCATTTGATACCTGATTCTCATCAAATGATAATACCACAATGGGTTGTGGAAAAAATATGTAGGTCATTTAATTTCACCTCTTCATCTTTCAGGAAGGACTAACCACCGAGAGAGAGAGAGAGAGAGAAATGTGGTTGACCAGATATTCTTCAAAGTCCATGGTCAAGGGGTGTGCTTGTTGGTTTCTAGGCTCATGGGAATGATGAAGAGGGAATGGCTCTCACCAGTCTTAACTGTTGAGCTAGGGTAGTTCTGCAAAAGCCTGTATGTTGTCTCATTTGACCTTCATAACAGACTTATAGACCTCAGTTCATGGTTTCATTTTTGGGGGGTGATAAAGCTGACTCTCCAGAGAGAGAGATTACAACTTGTCAGAGAGCATTTATTCAAGAGAAAAATCTTAGAGAAAACACTGATAGAGGTGTTTGCTTTGGCATTTCAGCCACCAATGAAATGGAAAGCAAATAAATGTTTAAGTACTACTGCATGCTTATTAAGTAATCAAAAATTAAGATTTTGTTTAGTAGGGCAAAGATGACAGAGTAGGGTAAGGATGAGTTTAAACAGATGGAGAAGGATTAGCCAAGATGAAGCAGAAAAGGCACAATCCCAGGAAATAGGAGAAGACAGCCCAACAGCAGAGGGACACTGGAGACCCATGACACGGGCAAGCAGCAGACAGCAGAGCTCTGTTGTGCAGTGATCACACACCCAGCAGTGGCGAGCAGCAATCAGAGCTCCACCAGCAGCCAAGTGGGAAGATGCGTTCACTGGGAACTCAGGAGGTAAACCAGCCATAGAACCACCCATCCTGATTTGTTTAATCTAACCACAAACAGAAGAAAGTGGCAGAGCCCAAGCAGTTGGGTTCAGGAAAAGGGTAGATTTCATGGCCCAAACCCCCTTCAGTGCCACAATGGGCACTGTTGTGTGTACTGAGGCAAAGCCTGTTGCAGTTGATGGGTTGTGGGGAGGAAGGGAGGGTGTAGAGAGACAATAAAGAGCTGTGCATGTGTTAATCTTCCATCTCACATGTCTGAAGAATGTGGAAGGTCAGGCCTTCCTTGGCTTCCCCATCAAGGTTATTAGCAATCATCTGATGTCATGAAGTCTCCATAAGCACCCCAAAGTTCAGGGGTCAGAGAGCTTGCAGAGAGCTGAACATTTGTATATGTCTGCAGGGTGGCACACCAGGAGAGAAGGGAAGCTGTGCACCCCTTGTTTTGCATCTCACCTTATGCATCTGTATCCTTTGTAATATCTTTGGTTGTAAGCATATGTGTTCACCTGAGTTCTGTCTGCTCCACTAGCAAACTAGTTGTATCTAAGAAGTACCAGGAACTCCAATTTTATAGCCCATCAATCAGAAGTATAAGCAAAGCAATCCACAGAGGGAAGTTTTGGGAACTGAGTAAACAAACCTATAGGGTCTGATGCTATTTCCCAGTAGAGAGTGTTAAAACATAATTGAAGTCAAGAAGACTCAGTGAGAAACCACTCCTGTGGAATGAATTACTTGCTTGATGTGCGTGGAAAACTCTACACACGTGGTATCAGAAACAATCTGCATTGTGTGTGCACAGAAGGAGAGACTGAGTCAGGATTTGCTTGGTCATTACCTTCCGTGAATAGAGCATGCACCACTGAGGAGGGAAATCTGCTGGGAAGACAGTCCTGTGAGGAGCCATCTGTCACCTTTGTTGACATTCAGCTTTATCTGCCATGCTCTGCAATTTCCTCCATCCCTGGCCTCCCTTCACTTCTCCTCCCCTAATTCTCGTGCCCTGAATTGAGCCCTGAAGGAAGGACTGCAACACATTCTTCAATGTCTGCTTCATTTTGAAGCCACACCAAGAGAGATGGCAGCCATCTGGGAGGGTGGTCGTGAAGAAACATTAGACAAACAAAAATGATTAAAGTGCTTAGAAGATGCCCAACAAATAGTGGCTACCATGCAAGTGTGAGCTATCCCTGTTGCAATGTACTGCCTTGCAGCTCCGTGAAAGGGTCAGTGTTCAGGCTGTATTGCCACATGGAAAACAGATGTGAAATGGTAGGCAAAACCCAGACCACCAGGAAGCCAGCATCACAGGGATTAGAACTCCATAAAAATTATATATACACACTGATGGTAGAAGGGATGGCATAGAGCTAGAAATTGTGACTCCGTAATGGGGAGGAGGTGTTATGTTTATGTTTCCTCACAGGTAGTTATTTATCCAGAGTGGAATATGAATAAACAGAATAAATACAGTCTCTAGGAGACTTTGGGCACACCTCTGCCCAGAAATACAGTCCATGCCTATTACACCAATGGCAGGAAAATCTTTCCCTGCAGGACTTTCATTTTTCACACTGTAATATTAGGGCAATTTCCTTAACTCTTTGTTTATGAAGATTGGGAGTCATGGGGCTGCAGCTGTGATGGAGCAACTCACTCTGCCTGCAAACAAGAGCCTCTGCTTCTGCTTTCATAAAGCTGAGAGACAACAGCCTTCTTCCTTCCAGGGAGTGCTGGACCTCTCTCCAGGAGCCGACCTCCCCTGCCACGGGTCATCCATCAGCTCAGCAAGACACTGAGCATGGGGTCTGAACTTAACATCTCTGGAAGCAAATGCACATTGCTTTTGCACAGAGAATGGTTTAACATAAATAGGGAACGCTTTTTTTTCCCCTCTGGGAAATGAAATTGGGTAGACTAAATATTACTTATCATCCTTTGTGTGGGAGCCCAGTTGGGTGTCAGGCCACATGGTCATGTGATCCTTCTTGATATGTGTTTCCTAAGGATCTCCCATTGCATTCTAAATCAAATCCAACTTCCTGGCCTGGTTGCAAAGCCCTTCCGTGCTCCCTTCCCCACGTCCAGGAACCAGTTTCCTATCTCTCTCTCTGGCTTGCTTTTCTAGCTCATTTCAGTCCTTTGTGTGTGTGTTTGTGTGTGTGTGTATGCGTGGCTCTAAAATATCATGACTCAGAATCTTCTCTTCCCCACGTGTGTGTGTCTGGTTCCTTCCAGCCACTGAAATCTAGTGTAAATGTCACCTTCAGAGAAACATTCCCTCTCTACAATCTAAGATACCTTAATCCCTCTTTCACACTTTACTCAATGTTGATTCACTGAAGAACAACCATCTGGGTTTTGTGTCTGTTGTTTACGTGTTATTTACTGTTTGGCATAAACTTCACAGGAGGAAGAAATTGTGGTGCCTGTTCTTCTCCGCAGTCTATAGTGGTGCCCAACACAGACGCACACACAATGAATTGGTTGTAAGAATGTGCTGCACAGCGACTGTGTTTAGTGGGGTCTTCTGGGTCATTTGAGAAAATGACAGCCTTCCTTTTCTTTCTTGAACTAGGAAGTAGGCCAGACATCTTGCTTTCTCACCCTTTCCTACATGAAAAATCATATTATTAACATCCTCCAGGTGGTAAAGAACAGAGAACACTGAGGTTGATTCCACTGTACTGTACAGCCTGCTGGTTTAAAACAGTAACTGCTCGGTGAATCACACACAATCGGATTTAAAGACTTACCATAAAGCTGCAATAATGAAGGCAGCTTGGTGCTGGTAACAGGATGGACGTATTGATCAATGGAACAAAAGAGAGAACGCAGAAACACCCCTACTGATGACCAATTGCTTTTGGCAAAACTCTAAAGGATATTTGGTAGAGAGGTGATTTGTGAACACGAACTTTGACCTAAACCTCAAACCTCTTACCATTCCTCCCAAATGATTATGGAATTATTTGTAAAATAGAACAGCAACTTTTTACACAGCCCTTAAGTTGATTTTTTTTTTTTTACTTGCAGTTAGGTAGAGTTCCTGTTGTTATAGTAGTTTAAAAACACACACATTAATTATCTTATATTTTTTGAGATCAAATATCTTACATGGACTTCACAAGGTTAAAATCTCATTAGCACTCCAGGACATAGATTGTTCCATTCCTCTTCCAGCTTGTAGAGGAGTTCTGTATTCCTAGACTCGCAGCCTCTTTGTCCACCAGCAAAGCCAGTACTGCAGCATCTGTCAGTGCTTCTTTCAGATGTGAATGTTGCAGTCAGAATGTTTAAACTTGACACCAAAAGCATGATTCACTTTTTTAAAGAGTAAATAAATTGGACTTCCAGCAAAATTAAAACTTATGCTTTGTGAAAGACATCATTAAGATAATGAAAAAAAAAGCTACGGGTTGATTAAAGTACTTATGAATCAAAAGGATTTGGATGCAGGATATAGGAAGAGTTCTTAGAACTCAGTAATAAAGAGAGGAGCTACAGAAGATTTTTAAGTGGGCAAAGTAGTGAACAGATGACCAAAGAGATACATGTGGCAAATAATCACCTGTAGAGATGCTCATTGTCTTTTTACTTAGCACGCACATAAATGTAACAGGGGAAAATGAAGACTGAAGTTCCCAGATGTACTATTATGTATCTATTAGGATGGTTAGAATTAAACAAACAACTACTGACAATGCCAAGTGTTTGACAAGCTTGCCATTGGAGCTTTAACACACTGCCAGTGAGAAGAAAAAAATGACCCAATTCTGAAAAACAAGTTGACAATTTCCTACCGGGATAAACAAATGCTTATCATGTGACCCAAAAACCCTACTCCTAGGTGTTCGACCTAAAGAAATACAAACATACATTCATTCAGACACCTGACCGTGAGGTTTACAGCATTCATCTGTAAACTGATTCATCTACACAGTGGAAAGGCCTTCAGCAATGAAAAGGATCAGGCTGCCATCGCAGGCCATTAACACGGATGGAGCGTGAAGGCTTTATACTGAGTCAAAGAGGACAGTTTGAGAAGGTTATACACCCTGGATTCTGTTTATAACTTGCTTTTAAGAAGACAAAACTACAGTGACTGAGGCCAGATCAGCAGTGGCAAGGATTGTTGTGAGAGAAATGTCTGACTACATAAGGGTAACGTGACAGAACGTTTAGGGTGATGGAACCGTTTTGTATACAAATTATGGTGATTGTTATAGGAATCCCTACATATATCATAAATCCTAGGAATATTCATCAAGAAGGTTAATTTAGAGTACATAAGTTTTAAAGGATTATATGCCCAAAATCACCTTAGTTACTAAGATTTCTAATCCAGATTTCATTCCTGTCCCTCTCGGCTGTATTAGATCAAGAATTACATTCTTCAAAGCTTTGATTTTTCTCATTACCTAATATGCATAAAATGAGAGTACCCACATGTCACAGGGATAGTTGTTGAATTAAATGAAGCGGTACATACTGAGTTACATGTGCACTGGCCTGTAGTGAGTTCACATTATATATTAGCTCTAAATATGAAGTCGTGTTTTTCAGAAGGAAACTCATTAGGGGAAGCTGCAATGTGTAGTGAAGGGACATGAACTCCACAGTTGCAGTTAGCTTTGAATTGCCTACTTACTCTCCGGACAAGTTTATCACCCTCTCTTAAAACAGATATAATAATATTCACTTTGTAGCATTGTGGTAACCATGAAAGTGGAACTGTTTTTATTTGCATAATGTGTGGCATTTAGTGGGTGGCTCAATAAGTGATAGCTGTAGTTATGATGTAGAGTGTTTCCGAAGGTAAAAATACTATTTCTTCTGACACTAAGAAATTATATTTACAAATGTACAATTCCAAATGATTAATAATGCAAAAAAGGGCGAGCTGATGTTATGCAAATGTTTTCATTTGTACTGGACTGGCCATTCACACATATTTTGCTATTCATAGCCAAAATAGTAATTGGTTGGAATGAGCACTGTTGCATTTTAATGAGCTCCTAAGAGGGTGAAAAAATTCTTCTAGTACAAAGTGGAACTAGATTTTCCATTTTGTTATTTTATTTTGCAAATGGAGTCCACAAATCTATAAGGTAACTTTCTTCATTTTATAATTCTTTCCATCTCTCATCTCAAGACTGTATTTCAAAGTAAATTGAATTCAAAGGTAAATTCAAAGAGAGCTAAATATAAGTAAAAGTAATAGACAGCTAGAACAGCCCAGTGGTCTCTGCAGGCAAGATGGTAATGGATGCACTCAATTCTCCCAGGATGTGTATTTTCCTAGTTTATAATCATTGTCATCATCATCATTGTTATCATCATTATCATCACCACCATCTTCATCATCTAGACTTCGGTTTTTTTTTTTAATTATTTTTTATTGGAAAGGCGGATATACAGAGAGGAGAGACAGAGAGGAAGATCTTCCGTCCGATGATTCACTCCCCAAGTGAGCACAACGGCCAATGCTATGCCAATCCGAAGCCAGGAACCTCTTCCGGGTCTCCCACGCGGGTGCAGTGTCCAAAGGCTTTGGGCCGTCCTCGACTGCTTTCCCGGGCCACGGGCAGGGAGCTGGAAGGGAAGCGGGGCTGCCGGGATTAGAACCGGCGCCCATATGGGATCCCGGGGTGTGCAAGGCGAGGACCTTAACCACTTGCGCCACCGCGCCGGGCCCCTGGTATGGTTTTTAAAATGTAATTCCATAAAGTGTATTTCATTACATTTGTTGGTTTATAGAATACTATCACCATTAGTATCCTCTTTTATAACATGCTTTTTTGCTGTTGACAAAGTCATTCCTAGCTCCTACTGTAAAGTCATTCTTCACTCTACTGTAGTAGATTTGTCCTTAGTTCTGAAATGCTCATTCATGTATGTCTTTTAAATTCTTTAATTGTATTTTGCTAGAAATGTTCATTCAGCACAGTGGCTTTATGTCTATTCATAGTTACATGTTTATTTAGCAACCATTGTCTACTAATACCAAGCTATTATTGTACTACGGTGCCTTCATTATTCTTTTCTCATGAATGCTAGAGAACTTTTATAAGGGCTCTTCCAAATATTCCTAGGAAAGTTTAATTTATTTTGAGGCAACGTTTTTTATTCCAGACACCCAAGAGTTTTAAAAAAATGATGAAATAGGTATATTACAAATTACAAATGTGCAGTAGTATATCTGAGGCAACAAATAGCAATAAGTAATGCCACAGTGAATGTTCTTGTACTTGGCCTTTAGTGGGCTTGAGGCAGAGATTTTGTGGGTTTTCTCCTTCAGATTGTTGGGCTGTAGGTCAGAAGAACACTAGTGCTGCTAGGCACTGCCAGATTATTTAACACAAAACTGCAAGATTTTACACTCAGGAACAGCAGTGCAAAATTTGTTCTGTCTCCTCATATTGTTGTCAGTGTCTGGTATAATTTTATTTTCTTATTTTTTCATTTTGGTGGATATAAAATGATATCATGCTGGAATAATTTGCATTCTTACTGATGTCTTTTCTTATCCTACATTCCCCTACATTAATACTTAAGACTTTTCTTTCTACAAATCACTTACTTGTATTCTTCAAATAATTTATTTGGTTTCTTCCATCAATTTTTGGTGATTTTCGGGAGTTCTTTACGTTTTCTAGATATTTATTCCTTGAGTTGCAAATAAGTTGTCCCAGTCTGTCCTCTGTCACCCATATTTGTTGTGTTTTTCACTGAGCAGAAGTTCTTAGTATTTATAGAATCATATCCACCAATTTTTTAACTTTAAGTTTTTTGTTTGTTTTTGCTCTGGGATGCACCTTTGGAAGACTTTTCCTGTGTTTGACAAGCTTGTCCTTCACGTTCTTTGACAGTTCGATAGCTTTATATTTAACATTCGGTTTCTTCCATCCACTAATAGCTCATGTTTGGATGTGATGTGGGTAGAACTATAACTATAACTTTGCATTTCTTTGTATAATATCAATGTCCTGGTTTTCTCAAAGGTGTATCACTAGCTAATGTACTCTTATATAACTATTCCATTTGGGTTCTATTTGAAGTACAACAGAATCTAGATGTTTCCCACTGACTCCGGAAGGATATCCCGAGCTGTAGAAATATGCTCAATCTACGGGGAGGATTTTTTTATTGACAATTAGGGTTAAAAACCAGGAGTCAAGATTTCAAGCTTAAAGCCTCCAGGTTATATTCACAGCATCGCAAGACTCAGTGGATTATAAGGAAACCTGAAATTCAGCAGAACACAGCTCTTCACGAGTACAGATGAGAGGACTGGCTCTGCCACCACCGATGAGCTGATTTCTAAGTGCTGGTCAGCCCTGACTCCTTGCTCATCCTCAGCCGCTTCCATTAGAGAGTGACCTTTCTTTGACTTTGACTGAAAATTTTGTGTGAAGTTTTTTTGGAAGTAAAGAAATTTTTTGAAAACCATTGAGAGAGATAGTCTCCTGAATTTTCCTTTTAGGATAAAGTCCCTCCCTGAAGGCCAGCTTTGATTCATTTTTAATATGAACTCATTGGCAGTTCTATCCACAAGCTGACTGTTGAGAGCAATGGGTAAGAACTACTATGGTTTCGCTTACTCTAATGACTAAAAAACATTGGTAAGCAGAAGATGGTTGATGATACTAAGTAAAATGAATGAGTCCTTTTCATTTTACGGCTGCCAAAACACAGAGGGGAGGATTTTTTTTTTTTTAAAGATTTATTTTTATTATTTTTTCATTGGAAAGGCGGATATACAGAGAGGAGAGACAGAGAGGAAGATCTTCCATCCGATGATTCACTCCCCAAGTGAGCACAACGGGCCGATACTATGCCGATCCGAAGCCAGGAGCCTCTTCCGGGTCTCCCACACGGGTGCAGGTTCCCAAAGCTTTGGGCCGTCCTCGACTGCTTTCCCAGGCCACAAGCAGGGAGCTGGAAGGGAAGCAGGGCTGCCGGGATTAGAACCGGCGCCCATATGGGATCCCGGGGGTGCAAGGCGAGGACCTTTTAACCACTTGCGCCACCGCGCCGGGCCCGAGGGGAGGATTTTTTAAAAGTGAATTTGCAATTTTTAAAACACTTATTTCTTTCTATTTGAAAAGGAAATTTTGTAGAGATACTGATGAGAGAGAGAGAGAGAAAGAGAGAGAGAGCTTCCATCTGCTGGTTCACTCCCCAAATGGCCATAATGGCTGGAGCTCAGCCAATTGAATGCCAGGAGGGTCTGGCGCGATAGCCTAGTGGCTAAAGTCCTCACCTTGAAAACGCCGGGATCCTATATGGGCGCTGGTTAATGTTCTAGATACACTTCTTCTCTTTCAGCTCCCTGCTTGTGGCTTGGGAAAGCAGTTGTGGACAGCCTAAAGCCTTGGAACCCTGCACCAGCATAGGAGACCAGAAAAAGCTCCTGGCTCCTGGCTCCTGGCATTGGATCGACTCAGCTCTGGCCATTGCAGTCACTTGGGGCATGAATCAGCAGATGGAAGATCTTCCTCTCTATATATCCGACTTTCCAATAAAAATACATAAATCTTAAAAAAAAAAAAAAAAGCCAGGAGCTGGGAACTTCTTTCTGGATCTCCCTGGGGGTGCAGGGTCCTAAGAACTTGGACTTCTTCTGCTGTTTTTTCAGGTCATAAAAGAGAGCAGAAGCCACTAGGGCATTAAATGGCACCCGATATTGGGAGAGTTTTAACAGATATTTTCAGGGACCCAACGACCATGGCAGATACAGTTTGGAGAAAATGAATGATGGTGGGAGGGAATGAATGGCCATGAGGATGCTTAGAATTAGCTGTAGAAGCTGCATGTGGAAGTCTGGAATCAGCACAGGCAAAGAAAGGTTAACTAATTTCTATTTTTCAATTTCTTCAGAGTGTTTATAGAGAGGTGTGGGGAGGAGGGCTCCACTGTGCTGCCACTGAGCTTTTGGCGGTGGAGAACTTGGAACTTCCGGAAGCAGACATGATTCCTCTCATCCCCCAACGATATGTCTTCTGTCTGACAGCCCATCTTCAATGTGTGTGGTCATTCATCCATTATTTTATATTTACGCAACAGCAGCTATACATAAGATCCTTTGGCAAGGGTGAAGGTATCACTGAGGCTATGGGCCAGTCTGGTTGGAGCGGCAGATGGAGAGTCTCTGACACTGCACAATAGGGGAATGTGTGAGATGGAAGTAGCTCTGGAGGCTGTCTGATGTGCTGCTCACATTCGTGCACTCTGACAGTAGAGTCACCTTCTAGCACTGCCAGACAGTAACTGTTAGATTCAGAGCCAATGACTTGAATTCTCTGTGTTGTCCCCTTCTTACCTGTGAAATGAAGATCAACACCAACCTCGAGATTTGCTGTACGGATGTGATGGCCAATTCTTAAGAAGTGTTAGCCTAACTCACAGCATATAGAATATGTGTAATGGTTAGTAACTGTCATTTAGGTATTGGGGAACTGGAGGAAAGAGGGTGAATTCATTTTGGAAGCAGGAGGGAATCTGCATTTTATTAACGATGTCAGGATGTGCAGCAATGTCCTTTCTGTGGAGGACATCTTGTCTGTGTGGAGCCTGAAGCGCCTCAACAGGCCACAGTGTTTTTTATGATGGTGGCTGGGAGTAGCATCTGGAAAGCTGCAAACCCAGGACCCTGTTCTGGCCACTACTCACTATCTGCAGTTGTCATAGAAGTTCAACCATTTTTTTGGAAAGAAGAGGAAGAAAAAAATTATTATCATTTCCCTGATAAGCTAAAGGGAAATGAGTAACTCACTCCAGCATCTTAAAATATCTGAGAGGATATTTTTCTTTTTATCTAAAGGAAATTTCAGCAGGAAAAATAGGACAAAATATACCCCAACCTAGGGAGATCTTGAATAAACAAGTTATCAAATGACTACTGCATTAGACTTTTCTTAAAAATTTACGTCGGCCAGAGGATAAGGTCTTGGACTTACTGATCCCCTTTCCTGTGCTGTGCACTGGTACAAAATACTCTATACATCTGATAGAATGTTTGCAACACATCTTCCTGAAGTAAATTTGTTATTATTCACCAGACAAAATGGAAACAGAGAGAGAGGGTAAAGAATATTGAACTGAAGGTAACAGAGCAGGAGAGAAGTGGTGAAGTAAGGACTTGAACTTGAGGAGAATGAGCAGGGAGACTGGATTCCTAATCACCATGCTTTCCCGTCGCAACATGACATAGTCACTTTTCCCGAGGAGCTCTCACTCTAATGAAGGAGCCAGAAAAGAACAGATAATTAATGTGCAGTGTAATCCTGCTTGGTGAAGGTGTGAACAGAATGCTGTGGAAGCAGAGTGAATTACTATGCCTAAGCAAATCAATTTTAGCTGTAATCAGCCCAATACTTAAGATCATTCAAAATTTCCAAAACATGTGCAAACCTGGAGTGATGAAAATCTGTTGCAGTGAAGGGAAAGTTTATCTTCTGAGATGACTACTGACTATAAACAGAGAATGCAATCAGCCTCTAACTGAAACTCAAAATTTTTAATTTACTCATTTTTATTTTCAATTTTTTCATTTAGGAAGGAGAGGCAAGGGAGAGGGCACTGATTGATTCACTCCCTAAAGACCAACAACAGGCACAGATAAGATTAGGTCAGGCCCAAGCAAGGACACAGGGACTCAGTCTAGGTCACCCACGTGAATGACAGGACAGTTACTCTGGACCATCACCTGCTTACTTCCAGGTTGTTCAATAGCGGGAAGCTGGAAGATGGAGCAAAGCTGGACCAAAACTTGGGCATTCTGAGATGGGATGAAAGCATCTCACGCAGCATCATTACTGCTAGGCCAACCGCTGGCCTCAAAGTTAGATTTTTAAGAGCCTGTTCATCAGGTATTGTGCAATATCACTACTTTGATGTGATAATGACATTTCACCTAACTGGTGGTCCAAATCATGTACAGTAAATTCCAGCTCAGAGTCCATCTCTCAGGAGATACTGATCACAATTTATTAATTTTTTATGTATTTGTTTTTGCCATATTCTCACTCTCTCCAGGTACCTACATTGCCGCTTGACTCAAGGTAAGATCTCATATATGTCCGTTCTCATTGCTTTACAACTTGATTATTCTGTGGTGAGTTCAGCATCTTATTTCTTCCTGTTTTCATATCACACCTCATCTATTTCTCACACACATGGTGAAAAGAAACAAACTAAAAAACATAGTTCCTTTAAAGCTAGGAAGAAAATGTATCAAAAGGAGACTCATGATAAATTCTGGAGTTTGTTTTGGGTTTTGTTTGTGACTGTCTCTCTTTGTTCATTACAAATAGGAATGTACTAGCATGAATTCTGTAGGGAAACCATTGGTTCTGCAAGGCTTAAAGATTGCTCCTGGGCAAGTGCTTGGTGCAGTGGCTAAGACACTGCTTTGGATGTCCATATTCTGTACCAGAGGGCCTGGGTTCAAGTTCCAGTTCTGCTTGTCATCCAGCTTTCTGTTCATGTGCACCGATAGGGACAACAAATGATGGCTCAAATGCTTAAGTCATTGCCACTTATGTTGCAGGCTCAGATTGAAATCGAAGCTACTGGCTGCAATATGGCCCAGTCCCAATTTTTGTTGACATTTGCGGAGTAAATCAACAAATGAAAGACTTCTGTCATTGTCTGTTCATGTCTCTCTAATGTGTGTCCCTTTTCAAATAAAACGAAAATAAGTAAGTTTAAAAAAAAACACAAGGAAAGGAACATTTCTAACTTTCTATCTGGGTGTGATTTTGAGAGTTTTGGATACCAACTGGTTCATGTCTTTCATCCTTTGGCAAGAAGACTATGTGTTGAATAAGAGAAAAAATAAAGAGGAGAAAGGGAAGAATTAAAGTGGGAAGAAAGTAGGAGATGTGAAGGGATTGTGTCAGTCTAAGCTCAAAAATCAATGGAAGAGGAAAGGAGATCCTGAGAAATATGAGTAATGTCATGATAAATCACTACTTCTTATGAAGCTAACAGTGTTTTATCTCTATGGAGTCAGTAAGGCTTTGAGAGGGGAAATATCAATCCTCCATACCCTTCATCCTTTTGAGCTCAACAGAGTGGGCATCGTTACCGGGCCAGATATAGCTGAGAACTAGCTGTTGCCTACAATCCTGCAGGCATGTGATCTGTTCAGGCGCCCAGTCACTGCAGAATTGCTCCCAGGAGCACACAGTTTGGTTTTGATGTCCTTCAGACACATTCCCAGGGCCTCTGAGATCCCTCCATGGACACAGACCTCTCCTTCTGTCTATAATAGACTTGCTATTCCAGCATGACCCTGCACCATCTGTTGCCACAGATTTTTCTTACACGTAGTTTTTTAGGTTTATGTCAAAATGACAGGACCTCAGCATCTCAGTATCCACTATTACTTCTTGTAAGTTACATGTATATTGTTACAAACTATTTTTGTTAGCAGTTACAAGAAATATTATAACCTGTGATCTTTAACCTAAGTATAAGATATTTTATTTTTTGAAGATTATTCTCATAGGTATTTAGTGTCAGAATTTTTATGTAGGACAGCTGAGATCATGGAACTAGTTAGTGAACAGTTTGTGAAATTGATGTAGCCCTTTTTGTTGCTGTTATTTCCTTTAAAAATCGATGATTAGTTAGGTACTATTAAAAAGATAGTAGTCATTTCAGAGTGAGGGTCTAAATTGCTTTTCATTTAAATTGGGATGAAGCCAAACCAAGGTTAGCTATCTTAATATGAGTAGAATAATAATATTTAGTGGTTTTTATTGTTAGGCAACCAGTGCCCACTTTTTCACCCAAAATGTCCAACTAAGTGGTTCCTCCGCACTCTTCTATGTACCCTTCAAACTGCTTTCTGGCCCTATGAATTTATTGATCTCATAGAAACATACAGAAATACATAACCTTTGCGTCTTTCTTCTGTTCCTAGGCATAATGTTGCTGAGGTTCCTTTGTACTTTAGAATATGTCAGTGAGCTCTGTGATTCTTATTTGGTTGTATTTTTCATGATCTAGTTGCATAGGCTCAGGGATTTCCTCTTCCCCTTCCAATTCTCCCTCTCCCCCACCTCACTTATTTCCCTTATATTATTACAATAGTTTAGTGCCTCAGCAACAGCCACAAGCCCATCACTCTGCTACTTAAGTGTGTCATGACATTGTAGGTGTAGGCAATGGTATAAAGTCCAGCATCCTATTGTCAAGAAATATTTAACAATTCTGTTGGACATCCGTGTTTTATTCAGAAATAAAGATGCATACTGCCAGGTATCTTCACATCTCAGTATGCTAGGCTCCATTATATGTTTCCTCCAGGTGAATGTATGTTCACACATGTTTTAGCTATATGTCTGTTGATTTTGCACTTTGTCGGAAGGTTCCCTTATATCAGTGAGAACATACGATATTTGTCCTTTTGAGGTTGGCTTGTTTCACTGAGCATAATGATCATTTTGTTGCAAATGGTAGCATTTTGTTCTTTTTAATGACTCAGTAGTATTTTGCAAAGTAGATGTTCATTATTCTTTCGACAAGTATCTGGGTTGTTTTTGTGTGTTCACTATTTGTAGATTGTGCTGCTGTAAACATAGGATTATAGGTCACTTTCTCATACGTAGATTTCATTTCCTTTATATATATATATTCCCAGAACTGGGAAAGCTGTGTCATCTGGCAGATCAATTTTCAGTTGTCTTAGCACTCTGCATACTGATTTCCGTAGTTGTTGTACCAGCCTACTTTCCCCAACAGTGAAGTAGGAGACCTTTCATATCCAAACCATCAGGTATTGCTAGTAGAGTTCTGAATTGTTGGCCAATTTCACTGGAGTTAGGTGGAACCTCAGGGTGCTTTTGTTTGTATTTCCCTGACTGCTAGCTCATACCACTCCCTCCAGCAAGTTTCAGTCCTGATCTGTGGTATTATTCTTCCACCATGGACTTCATAGCTTCAGATTCCATGTCACCACTTTGCACCTGCTGTGATCCCATGCTGTGTCCACACCATTGCCGGATCAGCCTCCCTCCCTCAGTTCCAGCAGTACCCAGGATTGGGGAGACACCATATGTCCTAGATTACAGGGTTATTAGTGATGATGGTTACACAATTTTTGTTTTCGTTTTCTCTTTTTGCCAACATTTTGTGGTCTTTGGATTTGGGGGCCATACAGGCCTATCTTAGATGGAACCATAGAAGATCAAGTGGGTATGGTTTTCCTGGTAGGACCGGTGCAATGTGTTGAGATTGTACTGAGCCCGCTCTTGGCTTAGCACATGCACAACTCTTTATTGTCTCTCTACACCCTCACTTCCTCCCCACACCCCATCAACTGCAACAGGCTTTGCCTCAGTACACACAACAGTGCCCATTGTGGCACTGAAGGGGGTTTGGGCCATGAAATCTACCCTTTTCCTGAACCCAACTGCTTGGGCTCTGCCACTTTCTTCTGTTTGTGGTTAGATTAAACAAATCAGGATGGGTGGTTCTATGGCTGGTTTACCTCCTGAGTTCCCAGTGAACGCATCTTCCCACTTGGCTGCTGGTGGAGCTCTGATTGCTGCTCGCCACTGCTGGGTGTGTGATCACTGCACAACAGAGCTCTGCTGTCTGCTGCTTGCCCGTGTCATGGGTCTCCAGTGTCCCTCTGCTGTTGGGCTATCTTCTCCTATTTCCTGGGATTGTGCCTTTTCTGCTTCACCTTGGCTAATCCTTCTCCATCTGTTTAAACTCATCCTTACCCTACTCTGTCATCTGCAGTCCCACTGATTTTTATGAAGGAGTAATATTCCCTCATACATATATACCACAGTATACTTATGCATGTCTCTAATGATGATTATTTGGTGGATATTTCCAAATTTTGGCTGTTACAAATGATATGTTATGAGCATGTATACATATATGGTTTAATTGGATCACTTGTTTGCAATTATTTTCTGAAGAAAGCATTGCTGAGTCATAAGGGCCATGTTTAACTTTTTCAGAATCCTCCAGTGTGCTTTCCATAGTAGCTGAATCATTTTACATTCTTACCAGCACTATTGTTTTCATTTATCATTATTGTTATTGCCCTAGTGAGTTCGATGTGGTATCTCAGTGTGGTTTTGGTTTGAAATACAGTTCTAAAGATTTTAAACAGCATTTCAAGGCTTCTTGGCTAATTTTGAGAAATGTTAATTTAAGCTTTCACTTAATTTTTTAAAGATTTATTTTATTTTTATTGCAAAGTTAGATATACAGAGAGGAAGAGAGACAGAGAGGAAGATCTTCTATCTGATGATTCACGACTCAAGTGACTGCAATGGCTGGTGCTGTGCTGATCCAAAGCCAGGAGCCAGGAGCTTGTTCCAGATTTCCCACGCGGGTGCAGGGTCCCAAGGCTTAGGGCCATCCTCGACTGCTTTCCAGGCCACAGGCTGGGAGCTGGATGGGAAGTGGGGCTGCTGGAATTAGAACCGGTGCGTATATGGGGTCCTGGTGTGTTCAAGGTGAGGACTTTAGCTGCTAGCCCACCACGCCGGGCCCAAGTTTTTACCCATTTTTGTTTTTTGTTTTTTTGTCACTGCTGTAAAAGTTCTTTATTAAAAATACTATATACTGGGCCTGGCGCGGTGGCGCAAGTGGTTAAAGGTCCTCACCTTGCACGCCCGGGATCCCATATGGGCGCCGGTTCTAATCCCGGCAGCCCCGCTTCCCTTCCAGCTCCCTGCCTGTGGCCCGGGAAAGCAGTCGAGGATGGCCCTAAGCCTTTGGACACTGCACCCGCGTGGGAGACCCAGAAGAGGCTCCTGGCTTCGGATCGGCATAGTATCGGCCCGTTGCGCTCACTTGGGGAGTGAATCATCGGATGGAAGATCTTCCTCTCTGTCTCTCCTCTCTGTATATCCGCCTTTCCAATAAAAAAAATAATAAAAATAAATCTTTAAAAAAAATAAAAATACTATATATTATCAGACATATGGTTTGCCCAGTTTTTCTCCAATGTTCTTGATAATATCCTTTGAAGTAAAAAAAAAAAAAAAAAAAACCTTTAATTTTAAAGTTCAAATTATCTAGTTTTTTGTTGTCACCCATGATGTTCTGGGAAACATTGTTTGAAAATCACTGATGTACTACAAAACATATAAAAGAATCAAGGGAGAAGTACTTGCCAGTTTAATGAGGGGAGCAAGAAAGACTTAAGCAACCATTCATTTAACCAGCATTTCTCATGCCAGGTATAATGCTGAGTCCTGGAGGCCTACTGATCTGCCTCTTGGTGAATCTCTGCATTCTGTGGAGATAATCATGAATGCATCATAGAAAATAAACTACATATTAATGTGTAAGGTTAATTATCTATCTATGTAGACGTATGTATTACAGCGGGCTGTAAAATGCGGTGGAGGGGAGAGGAGGTGGGGGAAGTGAGAAGGAGTGACGGGGAATGCCGTCTGGTAGGGATGAAGTTATAAGATCAAGGAAAGCCTTTGTACTTACTACCTTTTCGTCCATGATTTAGTGGAGGGCTAAGTGTGTGATTATAAAGAAAATTAGAAGCATATTATCATAAAAATTTCAGAAACGTAAGACGTGAATCAGGAGGGAGGCTGGAAGGGAAGGGCGGATCATTAGGCTCTTAACACTATATATATCATATACATAAAATTTGTTTCCGCAACATAATTTTTTTTTAAAAGAAAAGCTTTTCTGTGAAGGTTTCACTTACAATAAGATTCGAATGCCTGTAAATGATAAGGATAGTATTCCATGTTTCTTTTTCAGGGCATGTTCCAAAGGATGAGAAGGCAAGAAGTCGGGCAGCAGGAAGAGAAGGCCAGTATATTCTGACAGCGAAGGAAGGGCAGCACTGCAGGCAACGAAACTGGAGAAATGAAGGGGAGCCAGATGGTATCCAGGATGGCAAGCCACGCGGGATTCTGATTTTGATTCCAAGAGTGGTGTGAAATTATTGGAGTGTAAGAAAAGGAGAAATTGAGTTTTCGGTTAGAAACATTCTTTTTCATTTTTCTTCCTGTTTCTGTCCCAGCTTATTGATTTATGAAAAGAGAAGTTATACGATTCCTTTTTACAAATTAATACTATTAGCTGTTTGACTTTGTTTATGTTGTTTTAACACATTCAGAAATAACAAGTTCTTTGTTTTAGGTTTTTTGTCATTCTTACAAGCCTTCCCCATTTATCGCTTTTATGAAGGATGTGCAATTTAAAAACGTTATGAGCTTCAAATCTGAGAAAAGACAATGATCGAAAAGATTGAGAATATAACTGGTGAGTTAGATAGAAGTATTTTAATGGGAAGAGTTTGGTAAATCACTTATGTGTGGGCATTGCATGAGCAGTTTCTGTGTGTGCTGCTCAGGCTCCCATTGCCTTGGATCTTCAGCTGTACCCACACATCTGTAATAGTTTTTTTCAATCCATTCAAAAAAGTGCCCTTTGGTTTAAGTTGTCTAAACACATAAGAAACCTCATGCAAATACTTCTATTTTATTAGTGATCCTAGATATTTAATTTTAAAAGTAAAATCACAGGTTTTATCCAAGTAATCATGTTGTCTTGGCAAGGAATTAACCTCCTTTATTAATTAGTGAGTGGAACCCACCTCAATGAGTCAGGGACAATTTTTGTTGCATTGCTCTGTACCTCTGCTTCAAATATCAGTGCAATTTCTTTCCTGAAAAGAGTAAACTTTGGCACCCTTTCCTATGGATATTGACACCTTGTCTGGCAGGTACATCACACACTGCAGAAGATGTTTCCGTGAACTTCCCCAGGATCAGAGCTTCATCCCCTTGGCTTACTTTCTCCAGATCCAAACACAGTGGCCTGCTAGCCGTTGGCAGTAATAGTCTGGGGGAATGGGACAGAGTGAGGGGCTACCATCCTGTGCCTTTGCTTGCCAGAGCCTCACCTCTCCTGTTGGATTGAATTTCCTGAGTTCACCACACAGATTAAGTTAGTTTTCCTCCTTTATTTCATGCTATTCACAAACATTTTGCTGATTTAAGAGATCCAGTAAAACGATTGTTGAGGCAAGTGAACAGTGGCTAAACTGTCTGTTGGGAGGCTTGCATCCTACCTTGGAATTTCTGGGTTCAGTACTCAGACAAGGCTCCTAATTACGGCTTCCTGCTAACACAGACCCTTGGAACAAGTGGTGATGGTTCAAGGACTTGGGTTCCTGCCAACCACGCAGGAGACCTGGATTGTCTCAAGCATTTTGGGCATGAATCAGTGAATGGAAGGTTTTTGTCTTCTCCCTCTCTCTAACAAAAATAATTACAAAAAAGAAGGGATTGGGTAAGAGAACATCTGCTGGCCAACTTCATTCAATCATCCTTACAGGCAAATCAGTTCACTTGTGAAATTAAGATTAAACATACATACGTATATCTGCCATTCCTCCTACCATGTTTCAAATATTAGGCATACTTAAGAGAAATTTAACTACCTTACAGAGTAGAAACACATTAGAGATGATGGCTCTCACATGAAGGTATGATTCTATTTTCAAGAATCCATTTAATAAATAATTTATTAAACTAGGAGATATTATCTAATTTTGTAATGATTTTAACGCACTGCTTGAAATGCATCTATATTGGTTGCATCTGGGGGTCTTATAAATCATGAGGACAGAGAATCTGAGAAAAATGTGAAGAATGGCCTTCTGATGATAAAGTTATCTTGAAGTGAAATATAGGTGAAAAAAATTGAGACATCCCATTAGAACCCCGAGCACACTTTACTTTCTGCTCTATCACAAAGACAGGATTATCCAGAACTAGAGAAGTCTGCGGGGAACCCAGCTCTCCAGACTTTCCTCCAACTGAAGCTGTCAGTCCTGCATTTAGTTTCGTCACACAGTTCTGAGATGCATTTTCAAAGAGCTTCACACATATTTGGGAGTGAAAGCCTTACACATACATTTCAGTCTCGAGGCTGTTTGTGCCAATTCTACAGATGTCTCTATTGGTCTGGCATGCTTCTTCGAGAGAGTGCAAGTTTCTGTCCTTGCCATTATTCTGCTTATTTCTACATCAATCCTGTTTCTGGTCCACCCCTGACCACTGAAACACAGAATGAGGCAGAGTGACTTTCATGCAGTTGACAATCTTCTTACAAGCAATGCAATGATGTCCTCTTTTGCCTCATTACCACGTGAGTGGAGTGATAAGGACATATGAACCAGATTGTAGCCAGAGAACTTAAGAATCTCTGAAAATCAGAATGTTCCATTATTGTAAACATTTTTAAAAATTTCCGTTATGGAACTAAATATTATTATATGAGGACTTAACAATCAGTTTGGAACTGAAATAAAATGCGTTTTTGTCAACTTCAGTTCCATCAGCGTTTTTTGATAGCCCGGTGTGACAATCTTAGCAATCAAAGTGACAACAGTAGGAATCAAAGGGAAACAGATTTTTGTGAGGAACTCAAGTCACATGGGAAGCACAGTTCAACTAAACACGCATTGAGGACAGTGGCAGGTGAACAAGAAAAAGCGCTGGGAATATTGGAGAAATGGTGACATTTCAATTATCTTCAATACTTACAACAGGAAGTTTTATAAATAAAATGGACACATTATAGTGGGAAGTGCAGTATTGCTCAGCTGTGAAGAGAGACTTGATAACAACGTAGCTTGGGAGGACAGAGCAGAGAGGCAGGGCTGGTGAGCTCAGAGGCTGGAGGTGACAGATTGTCATTAAAAGCTTGTGATGGAGATCACTCAAAACCCAAGAACTCGCAGTAGAATGGCTCTTGATCTATGCCTCAACAGCATATTCTCATAGAGGGCTTTCTTTGCCTGGATAGGATCTCATGTTCTACTGTAGCATGTGTGTGTGTCGCTGTGGAGAGAGAACTTGAGAGGGGATGGCAGACATAGTGAAAATGAAATGCTGAATTTGACAGTTCCATTAGAACTGTTTGCAAAATAATAGTAATAATAATATATTTATACCATGAGAAGAAAAAATCCTAGACAGTCAAAACCCATAGATGTCCTTTGTGGACATGTGTGAACAAGGCCCGAAGGAGGCTTTGGGAGGGAGAGAGCTCAATGTAAGCCTGGGTTTATAAATATGACTTTGTCTTTCTTTTCTTTGTTCTAAAGTAGATTTGGATATTTGAAAAGAAGAGGGCATTCCAATTAAAAATAGCAACTTGAGCAAAGATACGGGAAAAGAACAGACCCACACATTGGTCTGAGAGTGGGGAGAAATGCAATACATTTGAGTATAAGAGCATACTGCAAAATGAAGAGATGACTGAAAAAGCATAGAACACAATTCTAGCTCATGATACAGGATTGTAAAGATGATTGAATGATCTAATGGGTAGGAAGTGGTTTTGTAAACTCTAAAGTGCTTTGAAAAACGTAAGGATTTTTACGCCTATTAATTGTTTCAATTTTTAAAAGATAGTAATCCTCAGCTAGCTAATCTCTTACCTTAGTATTCTCTGCAATACTAATTTTACATGCGTCAGTTAGAAATGAAGTAGAAAATTTGAACATAAGATTTTGTAACTCCCAAGCATGTGAGTTTTGATGTAACATATTCCCAGTCACAATCATGGCTGTATTCTGGTGTGCTGATTTACTTTGTTTGCTTTTCAACTTATTTGAGAGGCAGAGTGACCGAAACCTGGAGAGACAGCTTTCAGTCTTCAGGCTCATTGCCTGAAATCCCGTAACAATGAGGAGCAGGCCAAGCAGGAATGAGATATTCTGCCTAGGTCTCTCATGCGGGTGGCAGCAACCCAAGCACCTGGGTTTCATCCTCTGCCTCTCAGGTCGACAGAAAGCTAGAGTGGAACTGAAGAACAGGCAGGACTCAACTGAGGCATTCCAGCATGCAATGTGGGCATCGGGCAGTGGCTTAAGCTACTTTGTCACAATATCCACCTCTATAATTCATCTTTCTGAAAGGCAGCTTTTTCAACATGTCAATACATTTTCAAGGAACAAAAGTTGCCTTTTTGTGTCTATGTTTTGATCATTTATTGTTGTGGAAGTATTTACAACTATTATGTCCTGAGTAACACTCACTGACTGTGAAGTAAGTGTTACTTTCCTCTATTTGTTTTAGGGCCTAGAGAAGTGTGATCACTTTTGAAAGTTATATAGTTATAAAGCAGCAGAGCCAGAGTTCAACAATGCATCACCTGTTTCCAAAGCCAGTGTTCCCTCCTTGATCCTATGCCACCCATACTCAGCTTGCCAAGTCCCATCCAAACTCTCCTGCTGCGGGAAGCATGCAGGAAGTTGTACAGCATCCGGTGTGTTCAAAACTTACAGATGTGAAATGTGAGAGAGTGTTCATGATTTCAAACGGAGGAAGAAAAGATTAGATCATCCAATATTCATTGAGCGCTAATGTAGGATTCTCTGTCATGCAAGATGTTTTCTCATTTTACTTCATTCCAACATCGTAACTTCCCTGTGACGTGGGAATCACCCTACCCATTTTGTAAATAATGATAATTGTGGGATATCCTTTTGTTACTCAGTTACATAGTCAAAATACTTTTCAAGAATTCTGGGTCCTTGAGACACATATGTGAACGAAGCACATACAAATCTGTGATGGAACTTACAATCCAGTGTGGGTAGTAGGATAACAATCAAAAGGCATAAACGAGTATCACAGGCTAAGTAGAAAGTCGTAAGTGCTATGGAAAAAACAGTGGGATGAAAGGAAGACAGGAAGCAATAAGGGTGGCGCTGCAAATAGAATTTTCAACTGCATGGATGTTTATCACAATAACCAGGACCTAGAAATTAATTTGTAAAGGAATAATCAAGATTTTGCTTATAGGATCATCACATTTGAAGTCTTCTACACTTTGTAGTTGCATCCCATAAACAGGTAGGATTTGTGTATCTTTTGTGCATAGCAATTTCGAAGAACTCTTGCTTTTTCCATTGCTGTGTCCCACACTGATACTGAGGGTTGGAAGAATGCCTCCTTAAATGAGGCAACCAGTAGCATGAATTGGAAAAAAACAAAAACAAAAACAATCATTTGCCTGGGGGAGGTGAAACCTGGGGTCTAATCCCAGGCCTGTCGTTAATTATAATTTGACCTTGAAAATTTTCCTTTGCTGCCCAGGCTTATTTCCTCAACTAAAACTTAAATGCTTTGGCATCTGAAGATGATTGTAACACTTAATAGCTACAAAATTCTGCTCAAAAATTTCAAGGTGCCACAGTTTCAATTGTTTCAGCAAGGAGATTGGGATTCAACGAGAGATAAATCTTGTCACAGTTCCTGATGAAATTTCTGCATCAAACTTCTCTTCTAAGATTACCTAGAAATGTCAACTGGCCCAGATCACTGCCTGGTCTTCTTGAGTAGATAGTAGATGTAAGTGCTAAGGCACATACTGAGCAGGTTAGCAAGACTGTCCATTTCTAAGCAGAATTTAGGGTGTTGGAATGACTCTGTAAAACCCCTTATGGCTTGGGATCTGATTATTTCAACAATGGGTTCCATCCCCATGGAGTGTCAGTTATAGGCAATTAAAACTTTGTTGTTCCAGTAGATAGTTTCCACAGAACTGTATCATGAATTGAGAGGCAAGTGGTTTACATCACTTTTTGCTTTTGCTTTGTTTAAAATTTTCATTTTATTTTACTTAACATTTAGTTTATTTTTTACTTGAAGGGCAGCATTAACAGAGAGAAAGAGCTGAAAGAGAGAAGAAATCTTCTGTCTGCTGGTTTACTCCTCAGTTTCTGGCAGCTGGAGCTGAGCTGAGCAGATCTGAAGACAGGAGTCAGAAACTTCCTCTGGGTCTCCTATGTTGGATGCACTGAAAAAGAGTGTGAAAGAGGCACAAACGATAGAGGGAGAAAAGGAGAGGAGGAGGGAAGATTTTCTTACTGTAGAAATTGAGCCAATTTAAATGATAGGTACTTCCATAAACCCTTTAAAAGGTGGGTTTGAAGACAATATAGTAGGTGGGACTAGGAAGAACAGAAGAAGTTCCTGGGGGTCCCTGTGGTTGCTCAAGTGTGGCTGCTGTGTGTCTGACGGTGATAGACTTTTTGCTCTGCTGACTGCAGTGGAAGAATGCAGTTTCCCAGGGCTTTTCTTCACGTGATTATGAAACAGATTCTGTAAAACAGATAACATAACTGTACTTGAGACAAGACTTCAAAGTATGCTTATGCATCACTCAGCAAAACAAAATCTGTGGCATAGTTGGTAAAGCTTGCTGTGCTGACATCACTTACTGGTGCTGGTTCAGGTTGCTCCATTTCTGATCCAGCTCCTTGCTACTGTGCTGGGAAAGCATGAAGGATGACCCAAGTGCTTGGGCTCCTGCATCCATGTGGGAGACCTGAAAGAAGCTCCAGATCTCTGGCTTTGGACCAGCTCCGCTCTGACTGTTGCAGACATTTGGGGGGTGAAGTAGCAGTTGGAAGATCTCTCTCTGTCTTCTCTTTTCTGTCTCTTTCTCATGAACCCTGCCTTTCAAACAAATAAGTAAATATTTTTTTAAAAGAGTGAGATATGTTTTAAGTGTTTGATAATAGCTTTTAAACTGCACTCTTAGGTTTAACAATAGTATTTATGTAACATATAGCTATGAATAAGTAGAATGATATTTGTGGTGTGTTTAGAGCAGTACTTGACATATAGGTTGCACTGACATTGATTGAACAAAGAAAATTAAAAGAGCAATGACTCATAGATTGTCAGCACTGACACAGAATAAAGGCCCCAGGGGCCAAAACATTGCTTTAAAGATAAATGAATGGGTCCTGTGAAAGGAAACTATTCAACCAAAATCCTTTGTGGTTGCTTAAGGTGGTGGTAGAAAGATAGGACATAATTTCCTCATTTCCAATTAAATCTCCTTTCTACTAAGAAACACACAATTGACATAAATATTACAGTTTTGACAAACCCTAAGCTTCACATATTTAAATATTTATTTGTAAGACAAAGAAACAGAGGGAGACATGTAAAGAGAGATTTCTGCTAGTTCATTCCCAAACCTCCTTAATGGCTGGGGCTGGGTCAAACAGACACCAGGAGCCAGGAACCAGAGGCCAAGAGCCAGGAGCCAGGAGCCTGGAGACAGGAGCCAGGAGCTAGGAGCCAGGTGCCTGGAGCCTGGAGCCAGGAGCTGGAGCCAGGAGCCGGGAGACAGGAGCCAGGAGCCTGGAGCCTGGAGCCTAGAGACTGGAGCTTGGAGACTGGAGCCTGGAGACTGGAGCCTGGAGCTTCATTCGGGTCTCTCACAAGGGTGCAGAGACCCATACTTAAATCTGCTGCTTTCCCAGGCACATTAGAAGGGGGCTGCATCAGGAGTGGAACCAACTCTGGGTATTATTTTTAGGCAGATGCCAAGGAGGCACTGCCAGGTCTGATTCCTTCTCCTTTTGGGAAATGCCCAGCAAGATGACACAGGATTGCTGGTAGGTACTAAACTGCTGCCCAAATGGTTGTTTCCTGGCAGCACTATTTTTATTCAATTGGATTTTTTCATGTGCTTTTCCTGTTTATCTTTCTTCCTGTTTCTCAAAATAGGAATGAGAAGACAGAGATTTTAGAGCACTTTAGTGACCTTTGCAAAATTAACATGAAGTCTTGAAGGTTTCCACCGTTACCAACCCTTCCACAACTGTAAAGGGACCAAATGGGAAGGGGCTGAAAGGAGACCTGAGGCTTCAGGGTTGCCACAAGCATGTGTTCCTGCTGATTCTGAATCCTTCGTGCCCTTCCCAAGTATTATTTCCACCACAGGAAGCATTTTCTTCTTGAATCAGTTACTGGACTCTTGGCTACATCTCAGTCGACCTCCTGGATTACAAATGATTCCACCTTCCAGCTGTGTGACTGTTGGCAAAGGTTCTTACCTTTTCTGATCCTCAGCTTCCTATTATGTGTATGGGACGTGTGTGGTTGTTGGACATTTAGAAGTAAAGAGGAGTTGAGGAAAATATGAAAACCAGTAGGCAGAGAATTCATCGACGCCTTTGGTAACACCCAAAGGTTATAGCAGATGGGCAAATTGTTGTGATCACACAGACCAGAAATGGAAACCAATTCTTCCATTCACCACGTCTCAGGTACAGCCCTGAACCAACTGTTCCTCATTGTAGCCCCTCATTTCAGCCTCACAGAAATAATTCCTCCTGTACTCTAATCTCCCAGCACCTGAGCCACTCCCCATGCAAATTACTCTCTCATGTCACATTTTTGTCCTTATCAGCAAATTCTCTCTGCTATCTCAATTAATTTCACTATCCAATTCAGCCTTCCAGATTTGCAGATCACTGCTTCTTCCAGCTCATTGCTAACAAAGTTTCAATCCCACTGAGCTTCACGACCCTCCAGGCTTCCATCCTTGTGCTCCTTTGAACACCTTTATGCTCTCTTACTCATCTTATTCTACTTAGCCTCCATAGTCTATCACTATGATCACCCCTTTGCCAATTCTGTTTCCTTTTCTCCTTTGAACAAATTTGCTTGACAAAACTTGGAACCTGGCTCAGTTCAATGTTCCATCTTGTTTGTGACCATACGGTTGCAGCTAAATGCAGCTGCAGCATGACAGCTAACCCTGTGGTCTGGTAGCACTCCGTCTCATAAGCTTCAGTCTAGAGGACATCTGGAGATACTATTCATTTCCCGAGTGTTAAACTTCTCCATTTAACCTCTCACTTGTGTAAGATCCATACTAACTCTTAGTGTCTGAAATCTGTGAGGTTGCTTCCTCCTTACTCACTTCTAGCTGAAGAAACTACTTCATTTGGAAAAGAGCAGTAAACTTGGAAACAGAGAGGAACTTGCACATATTTCTACGCCACACATAAAATCTTATCTGTTTTCATACTTGACCTCCCTCAAGCCAAAAAGGCTGCATTTTCTCTCTCTTCATCTAATGCCAACTTTCCACCTGAATCTTACTGTTGCTTACCTAAACAGAGAGATTGTTAGAGTATTTCTCCCTTGTTTCTCTTATACCATGATTTTTCCTTCTGGATTATTCACAGGAGCATACAAAATTGCTATAAAGCTCTCATCTTAAAAAAAATATCTCCAGGGTGAGTGATAGGCCTGGTGGTTAAGATGCCATTATTTTTTTCCTATCTCTTCTGTTTATTTTGTTCATCATCATATTTCTATTATTTAAAACAGGACTAGAACACAGCAGTATTCAATAAATATTTCATGAATAAATGAATGGGGCTAAAGCATTAAATTAATTCTGTGTGTGATGGAATCAATGTTTTCTCGGAGCATTTCCAAGTTCTTTCTGGAACTGCCCTCCCCATCCTTGTAGTTATTCTAGGAGCAGCCAAGAACAGCGTAATTCTGGACCTCTGGCTACTGTTGATGGCAGAGATAGATACTGTGGCTCAGCTGTTTCCTCCTTAGAATCTGGATACTGGTACTAAGGGTACCCAGCCAGCCATGAGCGTTTTAATACCTTCCCACAGCTATTGTACGCCTTGGATTCATTCCCAAATGGCCACAAGGGCCAGAACTAAGCTGATTCAAAGCCAGTAGACTGGAGCCTCTTCCAGGTCTCCCACATGGGTGCAGAGGCCCAAGCACTTGGAACATCCTTGACTGCTTTCCCAGGCCCTAAGCAGAGAGCTGGATTTGAAGTTGAGCTGCTGGGACATTAACATATGTCGATATGGGATGCTGGTGCTGCCTGTAGAGGATTATTATGCTATGCCACCACGCTGGCCCCATTTTTAATCTTATAAGGCAGCCTGACACAGTGGAAAGACAGTTTACCTAAAAGCAGAAACCTAGTTTTAGTCCAGTTATCAACCAGGATTGATTATGTTCTCTTTGAAAATCCCGAGATGTTCATCTGTAAAATGAAGATGTTAGGTAAGTGGCTTATACTCCACTTGCCAAGTTTAGATTTAAGCAATTGCAGTCTCAAGCCGAAAGGTTAAACCACTTGCTGTTACGCTAATATCTCACATGAGTGCTGCTTCCAACCCAGGCTGCTCCACTTCTAATTCAGCTGTCCGCTAATGCATCTGGGAAAGCACAGGAAGATGATCCAAGAGCTCAGGTCCCTGCCACCCACCTGGGAGACCTCAATGAGATTCCTGACTCCTGGCTTCAGTGTGACCCAGCCCTGGCCATTGCAGCCATTTAGGGGAATGCACCAGTGGATGGAAGTTCTCTTTCTTTGTTGCGCTCTGTTTGCAACTCTGCCTTTAAAATAAATTAAATTAATCTTTACAAATAAAAAGAAGATGGAGTGCTTTATGACATTATGCACCATATGGAGGCAGTTCATTCCCTTTTGGCAAGTAATTCAAGTGTTTCAAACATTTGTCATAACTGCTGTGACATTCTGGAACCCCTCACTGTGGAAAGATACAGGGTCTCCCCCACAGATGCCTCTAGTACCCCGTTGCTGGAGTGGGTGAGCCTGCTGTCCACTATGCAGGCCCCCGGTGTGCGAGAGACAAACAGACAGACAGGGGTTCTTTGTAAGCATTTCTGGTTTATTTGGGAAATTCAGTTTCTTATATAAAACAGGGAATAGCCTCAGGCCAGGAATTCTAGGAGGGGAGAACTAGTAGCCAGTTATTAGGACACAACTGTGGAAGCCAACCCCATAAACCAGGGGTAGGTGAGCAAAATGGCCCTGGCCAATAAATCTTTCTTTGAAACAACTTAACCCCTGCCCTGGTTCACGCCCAGGTCTCTGCCCTTGGCCACCATCTTGTTTGCCACGTGTTAACACAGTGACCTTGACTGATAATCACCATCTTGTTGAACTAGTGACCTATTTGTCCTTCTGAGCCCCACAAGAAGATGTTTTACTTCATAAGACAAGATGGAAGATAGAATTTGGTGCCCCCTATAGATATCAAAAGACCCACATAATTGCTTTGCCATTTATCTTATGCTAGAACTAGATTCTATAATGGAAGCTCAGACCAACAGATCTGGTTTCCAAGAGTGAGTTGGGAGTTTGTCACTCAACAGCAAAGGCAGCCAGGAGCTTGTTCAGAGGCAGAGGGATAGCATAGCTGTTACACTCTTGTGTAGTCAGCTGTGCCTCCTGAGTCAAGGTCAAGAGTGTGGTGGTGCCATCTTGGGATCTCATGTTGATGGAGGCAACACAGTAGCTTTGGAGCACCAGATTGGGAACACAATGGCTTTTTTTTTTTTTAAATTTTTTTTCTTCTCTTTCATTTTATGTTTAGTTTTATGGTACAATTCTATAGGCTCTGGGATTTCCCCCACCACCTCTCCAATTCCCTCTCCCTACCAACTTATTTCTGCCATATTATCACAATAGTATAGTCCTTCATAAACAGCCATAAGTCCATCATTCTGTTATTTAAGTATGTCTTGACATTGGTGGTACAGACATGGCAGGAAGTCCAGCATCCTATTATCAAGATATAACCAATGGTTTTATTGGGAGTCCATCTTTGATTTGAAAGTAGAGATGCATACTGCATTGTATCTTCACATCTGGCTTCGATTCTAGCTCCTCCAGGCTTCTCATTTCTTTGGGGATTCTAACTGGTTCCAGACATCATATTTTTCTGGAACAATACATTGAGAATACAATGGCTTTGATCCTAGCTAACTCCAAGCCCTGTGTCCTTACTGATTCTTTAGTCTTTTGGTGGTGTTCATTTGCCCACTGTTCACTCCCTGAGCTCTCTTTTAGCTTCAGTTGGTCACAGTCCTCTGCCTCCCTAGCCTAAGAATAGAGTTGGGAGCACTCACATTTTTCTGATATTGTTTTCTGGATTTCTTTTAATTGTCTAAACTGCCTTTTGTTGGCCTGCACACTATTTTATTTGTCTTTACTATTATTACGTTTTTAAATTTGAGTCACTTTTTTGCACCTGTGAATCCAGGGACCACTTTGCCCACTCCAACACTCCCATTATAGGTAAGTAAGGGATTTCGCCTTCAGATTTCAGGAGAAAGCAGCCTGGACTCCCATTGGTACTCTCCTATGTGATGTTGGTATCACCAGCAACCTGGTCTGTTGCGACACCAGCCCCAATACTGAAATTTCCTCTTTGCTATATTTTATGTTATGGATATTTTCAAAAGTTTTGAAAAAGTATTTTTCCTAATGCTTCCACAACCTAAAGTTCACATGTTGCTTATAAAGTAAGCAAGTAAATAACAATGACATATTGATGGCACTGAAACTAAATGTTCACTGCATACAGTAGACATTAGGGTGAACTTCTCTTACATGGATCCAGAAAAGCCTCTATCAGGAGTGGGCCTGAAGACAAGGTGTCTATCAGGTGAAGAATAAAGTGTTCCTGGCAGAGGAAATGCATGTTCAAGGGCACTGATGCCAGGAGGAAGTGGGTTGGTGGGAGTGATGTGAGGCCACAATGAATAAGGGACCTGGAGAAAAGGTTAGAAGATATGCCCAATTTACTTATCTGAGGACACAATCCATTTCATAGCCTGTGGTTTGCAGGGTAATATTGGTTTGTGGTTCAGTGAGGTGTGACAAACCTTGAAGAGGTACCGTGGCTTACTCTTCCCTCTTTTTCTCTACAACAGTGACTTGGATCATCTCCAGCTAACACAACCCAGTGATCTGGCTGATTTAATTGGGATGTGCATTTAGAACTCACTGAACTTTCAGTGACTTCAGGGAAGCTCAGTGATTTCTAGGGCCCCCTCTACGCTCAGTCCTCATAATCAGCTAATAAATTCACCATATACTCACTTGACATGATAGGAAATTAGCCAGGGGTCTTGTTATTCTGCCATTGCCTCTGTGATCAGGAAAGGACTGTTTATGTTGGCATCAATGCATTCTAGGTTTTGTAGGAAAGGTACGTAAGAGTGTATTTTGCTCCTTACTGGGATTTTTTAAAGAAATATCTTTCCATTATAGTTGTTAGCTAGTACACGAAGCTGGAAAAGGACTGACTTTAGTAGATTCAAATAGACCCAAAAGCACCAGAAGCAAGTTGTTGAGTTGTGCAAGCAAAATGGAAGCTTTGACTGGTCTAGAACCATAATGCAGTGGGTTATGCTGCCACTTGTAATGTTGACATCACATATGGCTGCTTCCAGCTGTCCCACTGCTGGTCCAGTTCCCTTCTAATGTACCTGGCAAAGCAGCAGAGGATGGCCTAAATGCTTGGTCCCTGCCTGGGAGACCTGGAAGGAATTCCTGACTCGTGGCTTCAGCCTGTCCTGCCTTGACAATTGTGGCTATATGGGGAGTGAACCATGGATGGAAAATCTGTTTTTTTAAACAGGATATTTAGATTAATGTGGTGTTGACATGATTGTGTTAATTAGATATTTTTCTGTTATAGTTCCATTTGTCTCAGCTGGCCCTTTTCATCCCTCTTGCTTCTCTGTCTCCTGAGGTTTTTTTTTCCTAAAATTTTATTTTATTATACCACTTGTTGACAAATTAGTTATAACTCTTACTTGGTTTATTTGAATGGCTGGTTTAAGGTTTCTATGTCTCACACTTGCTCTAGTCTTTTGAATCTTACAAGAACATATTTCCATTTGTGCCTTCCCGACTTTTGTGCTACGTTGTACATTTAACTTACATTTGTTATAAATCCCACAATGTATTTTTAATATGGTTGTTTTAAAAAGTCAACAGAGAATTAAATAGTAAAATAAATGGTTTCATATTTACTGTTATTCTTTTTCCCATCCAGAGCCTTGCCTGTTTACCAGCTCCTTCAAAGCAGTCTTAGAGAAAGCATAATTCACAAACCAAAAGTAAAAACTAAGTAACTCCTAGTAAAACTAAGAGCGGAAATTTCTCTTTCCACTCTGGCCAAAACTAGTTTACCTTGCTTTGTTGTCAATGCAACTGTGGAACACTGGGGGTATTTGAAGGCACAATGGTGGTTGTTAATAGCTCAGTTTTGTAGAGGCAGTCAAAAATTATCATCCCTCCTGCAAAGCACCAAGCTCCTCACAATTTACTGAATCTTTCTGTTTTCAGAAGTACGTGATATCTGCAGCATATACTGCATCTGGAATAACTTTCATCTTTCCCTTTGCCATTGAGTGTTAGAACCTGCAAGAGTAGGTGACAAGATGATCTAGACACTTCGCTCTTGGCATTGTCATTGTCATTGTATACTGCTAACATCTTGGCAACTTTGGGATTTGACATTTTGCGCTGCAGGTGCAATGGACAGACAGTCCTACAGATGACCATAATCAACCTGGCAGCCGGAGACCAGATTTTGGAGAGGAGAGAAGATGTAGTCATTCCCTGTTCTCCACGTTGGCCTTGATGCAAAATGTGAAGCTGGCATGTAAAGCTGCTTTACGTGGGCCAGGTTCCTGCTACCATCATTTTCACATTTGCCAGCTGTTTCTTCTTGGCTGGCATCTCCAAAAAGGCTTGCCTTGATGCCATCAAGCATGTAGTGAAGTAACAGCTTTATGAAGTACACTTAGTCTAACAGAAGCACAGGTATAGGTCAGGGTACCCTTTGCACATCTGCCTGCACAAAGAAAGCTAATTGTTGCCATAGAACATCAATTATATATATAATTATTATTCTAATCTTATGACTGTATATTCTAATCTCATGACATATATATGAGAAAGAGAGAGATGTTTTGGCTAAAGCTGGAGAAGAAGTTATGCCAAACTCAATTAGCATTTATGGATTGGTATTGGGCATTGTGCCAGAGCCTAAAAGTAGTTCAAAGAAGTATGAGTCATGTAATATCTCTCAACTTATTCGAATCTGGTTGTAGACACAAGACATAAATAACAAATTGTCATCAAGAAATAAATGATGATAAAGAAAGGATTGAAGAGACAACACATTCATTGCCAAATGAAGATTTTCCCCACGTGAATCAACGAGGATCAGAGCAAATACACACCTGTGATGCTCTGCTGGGTCATGGAAGCAGCACTAGGATAAATGAAGACAGCAGGAAAACAATGGACAGAAAGCCAAGCACTGAGTACAGGAGCAGTGCTTGAGGCAAAGGGTGAGTAAAATGTTACATTGTTTTGGTATATGCTTCAGCCTAAGATACTGTAACACAGAAACAGAAAACATGGCTTCTAAAGCTTTGACATTTGCTAGCTATATAATCTTGAAGAAGGTATCTTAATTCTCTGAATATGATTTTTTCATCTGCAAAATAGGAAGACTAATATTTCCATACTAGATTCATGTACATGATTGTTGAAAGGATTCAGCAACTGAACATGCACTAATTAAATAATTACATCATTTCATTAAAAAAATTAAATTACAATGCCTGATACAGACTAAATATTTTGCAAGCGTTCGTTAATAGTAGGTGTATCAGTAATAATGAAACTGGTGGAACCATGTTTTGTAATAAAGTCTTTGACCTGAAAAATCTTAACAGCATCCTCTTTGCAAGTAAGGCAGTTGAGGCTGAAAATTACACAAGTAGCTAGTGGCCAGGCCAGTGGGCAATCAGACTGTCTCCTGCCCTCCCTAGCACACTGCATGAGAGCCTGTCCTTAAGAAGCGAGGGCAGAGTAGATGAGGCAGGATAGGGAATAAATTAGGCAGATTTGAATTCATTCTTACCTTAATTTGTTCTCATCCTTTTGATTCGGGTAAACTGTGATATTCTGTTTGGGGTTCTTTACAAGCTGCCTGCCAGCATGTGTCTCCAGTTGGAGGGGCAGCCGCAGCAGCCTGGCATTGACTATGAAATTGCCTAGTGCATCTCGTAAGGTTCTGGCAGTCAGCTGGCACCTTGGCCTCGGCCCAGCACTCCCTGGCCAGGTTTCAGGCCAGCAGAAAGTGATTCATTTTTGTTTTGTGTTTGAGGGAAGCTGGAGAATCACGGGGCTTTAATGAGCATGTTTAATTGGAGCTTTTTCTCTGGTTAAGAGAATGCGTCCTCTTGATGCCTGTCATAGAAAGAGGAAAGATGAGAATCCTAATGACCCAGGCACAGCAAGGCTCCATTTCAACCACTGCACACTTAGCTGTGGGGAAGCTCCTGGATGGCAGGAAGAGCTACTTCCAGTAGGGAGGATGACAGAGAAAGAGGGCTCTGTCTTTACAGGGAGCTGAGGTGGACAGCATGGCATGCATGTTTTTTTCTTGGAGTCAGGCTATGTTACTTGTGTGAAGTTTTCCGAGTAACCCGAGACACTGCAGAGGTCTCTTTTCTGTTAGTTGAATACTACAACTTTCTCAGTTGGACTCAGCAAAAGGTGATTAAAGGATATTTTGGGGGGCTGACTCCTTGTTGTTGTGGTTAGCATACCCACATGCCATGTCGGAGTACCTAGGTCTGAACCGCAGCTCCTGATTCCAGCTTTCTGCTGATGTATGCTCCAATAAGCAGCAGGTGTTGGCTTAAACATGTGGACCCTTGCCATCTACATGGGAAACTTGGATTCTGTTCTTGGCTCCTGATTTTAGCCTAGCCCAGTCCTGCTGCTGTGGGCCTCTGCATAGTAAATCAGTAGTATTTTTTTTTCTTTTCTATATATGTCTGTCTCTGTCTTTCTCTTCCTCTCTCTATCACTGCCTCTCAAATAAGAATACGAATCACACATCCAGTGAGTTCAACTCCACAAATGTGAAATGGGTGCTTACTGCACATAGGTCAAGGGAGGCTTTGAATACACTGTCTAGAGATGAAGTTGACATGATTTCTGTTTTCCAGCAATGAACAATCCACTTAGAGAGACAAGTGGTCAAATGCAGTACACTCATCTTGATACAGTTACTCTGACCACAACAGCTTTCTGTTCTCTGAAAACAATCCCCAGTGCCGGTGGAAGGATGCCTCTAGCAAAGTTACAGTGTATAGATAAATTCCCACTTCTCACAATAGCAAATGGTTCAAGGGTATTCAGTGGATTCAAGCTAGATTTCTCTCTCTATCTCCACAATTTCCCACCTTTTCTTATTTAGATCAAAGAACCAAGAAGGTACAGACTTGATGTCATTATAGGATTACAGTGTTCTGGGTAAAAGGCTGATGGATTCAAAGTTTATTTTTTTCCTTTTTACAGTCAATACTTCATTCAGAATTGGAAGACATGTAGAAGTCATTACCAATAATTACCCTTTGCTTAAATTAGTTTGAGTTGGCATTCTATTACCTATATCCACAGGGGTTCTAGTCATGCAAGTAATATGAATTAATAAGGAGATCAATTTAAAATCTATGGAAAGAGCCAGAGACAGGAGACAGAAGAAGAAAGGACAGCCAAGATCTCTAAATCCTTTTTGACAAGTGTAAAGGGGAATGGCACAAGCAGTTATCCTTGCGAATCAGGGCACAGGAAGCCAAGGATGCCATACATTGATGACTACCTTGGTAACAACATGGTAGTATAAAAGAAATTGCCACTTGAGAATCATCGGTAATTTTTCTAGTTCAATTCTGTTGCTACAATCTAGCATGACGTTACACATGCTCCTTCCCCTTCTCCAGCTCCTAGTTTCAGTATTGCACATGTCACAATTTCTCCGGCCTCTTCTAACTTGCTGGCCATCGATTGGCAGAAATGAGGCTATGATATCCAAGCAATACACAAGCAATAGTAAAAATAGGTCCTGTACCCCAAAGGACATAGAACAAAAAAAGGATTAAAAAGTATTCATGAAAAAAAAAGTTTAACAGTCAATCAAAGCATCTACCATATACTTAATCCAAATAAGGCTTAATGAGAGAATGCTAATGCCCTTGAAAACATATTTTGATGTTAAGCTTGGTCTAACATCTTCATTGACAAAAAGTTAGATTTAGTTCAACTCAATACATATTTATGTAGCACACATTTCCTAAGTGCTTTCTGTGCACAAGAGACTGAGAGATGGACTAGGACAATTTCTGATTTTATATTATTAACATTCTCAATGGATTGTTTCATTCATTCCCTTTCATGTATGTGTCAGTTTTTCAAATGAAGAGAGCATTACCCAAAATGAGTATTACTAGTAACATTAGTAATACCTAAATATATTGGGTGCTTACCTTTAGTAAACACCATGTGAAATACTTGGCTTGTATTATCTCATTTAATTCTCAAAACACTGTAAGATTGAAATCATCTTATTCATGTGCTTTTTTAAAAAACAATGTACTAATCTGTTGGAAAGGCAGAGTTATAGAGAAACAGGGAGTTTTGTATAGACAGAAAGAAATCTTCCATTTGCTGGTTTCTTCCCCAGATGGGGAACAATGGCCACCGCTGGACCAGGGGAGCTAAAGCCTGGAATTCCACCTGGGTCTCCCAAGTGGGTAACAGAGACCCCAATACTTGAGTCATGTTCTATTGCCATCCTATACACATCAACAAGGAGCCGAATGGGAAGCTGAAGCAGTATTCACATGGGATGATAGAGATATATAAAGCAGCATAAGCTGCTGCTCAACATGTCAAGGATAAGGAAATTGATGTATAGAGAATACACTCTCCAAAGTAACAGTGCACCTTAAGAATGCCTGCTTTCACCATCCAGGATCATAACAGATGGCGTAATAGGTTAATGTCATCACTGTGTTTTACCTCTTCTTGCTATGTTTGAGGAGCTGGGCTGAGTTTATAGATTAAGGTAGCACTTTAGAGCTGCGGAATTTAGAATTTTTACTCAGGACTGTCTAGAACTTTCTAAACATGGAAGTTATTTCACAAATTTGAAAAATACTGACTCAGGAGATCATAAATTCCTGATCACGTGCATGTATGTGTTTGTTCCCTTAAACTGGATGATGCTTAGAGAAGTTTAAATGCATATGGATCCTTGTGCTGGGGAGAGAGAGTTAACATGAAAATCTGTGAAATCACTTGCATTATTGAGCTGCTATGAAAATGCTGATGTTGGCTGTTAAAGATGTGGCTTTGGGAAAAAAAAATAACTCTCCCACTTATCAGAGAACCTGCCAAAGAACATGGAGTATTACAGGGTTAGCAAGGCAATCACATGACTTTTACCTTACACAGACTGCAAATCAATAAAATTAATGCAATGAATTTGAACCTGGATTCTCATCGAGAAAAGAAGGGGAGCAATTTGTCACATATGGCCTGTGTGGTAGAGAGGGCTCCTGCAGCTCAAGTCAGCGATTGATTTTTGCTACTTTGCAATGCAAACTCCAATTCCTTTATTTCTTTTGCAACATGCCTATCCTTGAGTGTCAGATAAAACCTGGTGGTTCAGAGTATTTCCTTAATCCAGAAGAAGATTGTGGCTTATAACATAAATAGTGATTCAGCTACTGAATTTTCACCATTAGGTTGGATGCTCCCAGAAGAATAATAAATGGTGCTCCTGCTTAATTCATTTTCAGTCCTAGGCCTTGCCATCATGCATGGAAGCAGACAGCAGGCCATTTGGAAAATGCAGACTATGGGAAAGAATTCTGAAGGAGTCTCCCTGGGGTTGTCAAGTCTTAAATGGGATCAAGCTCTATGTGCATGAGATTGTGTGGGACCTGATTAAGTAATCCAAAGACTGAAAATGTCATATTTAATATTTCTACTGTAAAAGATATGTTCTTACCATGTCAAGTTGATCAGATCCAACAACCACCTCACATACAGAGGGGCACACATAGAGAAATTTACTTAAATTTCCAAGGTCACGTAGATTGGAGCAGTGGAGCTGGTCCTGGAGGAAGGACCAAGGCATTCACCTTGACTCTAAGGCTCTTGGCAGTACACTGAGGCCCATTTGTTATGTTTCTCTCTATTGTGGCTGAGTCTGAGATGTAGATTGGACAGTGACTGACCTACCTGAGTGCAGAGGCAGAGCAGGTAGCGGAGCACCTAAGGCTCAGACCTGGACAATGGATACAGTTCACTGTAAGGACTCATCAGGGATGCTGAGGTTACTTTACAAGTTCTACACTGCTCCTTCACCAGTTGGTACAAGATAAGGAATGGCCTGAGGCGATGAATCACTTTCTCTGATGCTTTAGGGATACAGCTGAAAAGGGAGTGAAGAGAGTTCCAAGCATAGATTTTCCTGAGGAATTTATTTATTGGACAGAATAAGAATAGGTTTTCACACAGACCAGAAAAAGTATGAGAAACAAGGGGAGTCCAGACACAAGTGGGAGGAAATGTTCTCCAGAAGACAAGGAGCATAAACATCCCTTCTTTGAACTCCAACAACATGGTGCAGTCCCTCAGTCTCTGAGAAACTCATCCTTGTCTTCCTTGACCATGTGGTAACTTAAGAATGGAGTTCTGGGTGCCCTGAGACACAGACATTGGAAGCCTCGGCCAAGGATTAAGGCCTCTGTGACAGAGAGAGTAACACAGGCCCCTCAACAGGCTCTGTGGTCAGGTGAATCTGTTGATTGGAATGTGTAATTCACCTAAGATATCCATTTGGGCATAGGGATAGGGAGGGGATTATTCTGTAGTGATGATGAATTTCTGTGTTACCTGATGGCTTGCGGGAGCCTGTGAAATATGGGATATTAATGTTTAGATACAGCAAAAGATATAACACAGGGCAAGAGGAACTGCCTCTCCTCTTTCTTCCTGTTTCAATTTCAGAAGGCTGCTCTTTAGAAATATCTGCTTCTCAAGACCATTCTTGACACCAGTTGATTTCTAAATGCATAACTAAATAACTACGCAGAGGAGAGGTACATATGACTTGGCATCAACTTTAAGCTTTTTGGTTTATGATATGTTTCCTTTCAAACATTTAAAAAATGCATTTCCTTGCTATCTACAAATTGAAAATCTCGTAACAGATACTGCAATGCATACAGCCATGAATAAGATAAGGTGCCTGGCTGCAGGAGCTAACAACACCAGAAATGGGAAAGAAGATACAGTCAGAACTGCTGCCAGAGGAGGCCGTTTGTGGCAAGTGACTTTAGTGATATTAAAAAAATAGTTTTAGGAATTGAGGCAGGAGAAGCAGATCTTGTGGGAAGAGCCAATATTTTCCTCAAGCAGTATGCTTTACCTTTATTGTACAAAAATACTTCGATTACAACAGGTGCACACAATCTCTAATAGTTGACTGTTTCTTTCTTTTTAAAATTTACATTTAACCATTTCTTACAGATTTATTTATTTTTATTGGAAAGTCAGACATACAGAGAGGAAGAGAGACAGAGAGGAAGATCTTCCATCCACTGATTTACTCCCTAAGTGGCCTCAATGGCCAGAGTTGAGCTGTCTGGAGTCAGAAGTCAGGAGCTTTTGCTGAGTCTCCTGTGCAGGTGCAGGGTCCCAAGGCTTTGGGCTGTCCTCAACTGCTTTCCCAGGCCACAGATAGGGAGATGGATTGGAAGTGGGACCGCTGGCCCACATGGGATCCTGATGTGTGCAAGGCAAGGATTTAGCCACTAGGCTACTGCACCAGGGCCCAGAGTGTTTATTTCTGTGATAACATTTGCTCAGTAGGCTCTAAAAATATGCTGATTGCCTTCTCACTGAATATTTCTTGGATCAGCCAATTGAGTCATTGTGCTGGACCCTTACTGTACTTACCTCTGTAGATACTGTTTCTGCTTTTCCTGTAATGGAGATTAGAGTAATACGTAATTCTGCAGCTTTTTTTACATTCAACTACATATTTATCTTGGTGCATTTTGCCACATGGCATCTCCCCATCAAATCTTGCCAGAGACTTTATCTTAAAGACATCATGTACTTTATGGAACGCTCCTTTTTATAACTACCTAGGCTGATATTTATTTTTTGCTTTTACCAACAAATGTTGTAATAAATGTCTTGTAGTGTATGTCTCCTTGTACACCTATGCCAGCAATTTCTAGAGGAGAGATGCCAGAAGTAGACTTTATGTATCAAGTGTACAGATATTTAAACACAGGGAGACAATCAAATGGAAAGGATTTCAGAATTTATGATTGGAGAGCACTAACTGTTTAAAGTTTGATATTTATCGAAACAGCTGCTTGACCTTTTTTTTTTTTTAAAGATTTGTTTTTATTATTATTTCTTTATTGGAAAGGCGGATATACAGAGAGGAGAGACAGAGAGAAAGATCTCCCGTCCGATGATTCATTCCCCAAGTGAGCACAAAGGCCAATGCCGATCCAAAGCCAGGAGCCTCTTCCGGGTCTTCCACGCGGGTGCAGGGTCCCAAAGCTTTGGGCCGTCCTCTGCTGCTTTCTGGGCCACAGGCGGGGAGCTGGAAGGGAAGCGGGGCTGCCGGGATTAGAACCGGCGCCCATATGGGATCCCGGGGCGTGCAAGGCGAGGACCTTAACCACTGCGCCACCGCGCCGGGCCCAGCTCCTTGACCTTTTAACATGCTTGTTCTACTGACACTTCAAAGTAATGTCCAAACTAGAATTTGCATTTCCCTCCTTGAATCTATTTCATTTTTAAAGAATTTTTAAAAAGATTTATTCATTTATGTGAAGGTAGAGTTACAAAAAGTGAGGACGAGGCAGAGAGAGTGAGAGAGAGAGAGAGAGAGAGAGATCTTCCAAGAGAGAGAGATATCTTCCAAATGCTGATTCACTCCCTAAATGGCCATTTTTGCTAGAGCTGGGCCTTTCCAAATCTAAAACCCAAGATCTTCTTTTGGGTCTCCCACATGGGTGCAGGGGCCCAAAGACTAGGGCCATCTTCTGCTGTTTTCCTCTTCAGAAGCATAAAGCTGGATCACAAGTGGAGCAGCTGGGATCTGAACTGGTGCCCATAAGGGATGCCAGCATTCCAGGAGGCAATTTTACTCACATTGTTGACCCCTTGGAATCTACTTCTTACCCAACCTTCTTCACTTTATGAAATAGTATCACTTAGAATGTCAGTTCCCAACCCAACAATCTGTATTTCCATGCTGCACTTTTTCTTCAAGAGTGATTCTTCTGCAAGACTTAGTTTAGCCTTCAATGTATAATTAAAATCCACCTACTTTCTCTGATATCCACCATTATTACCTTACTGTAAGCCATCATCCTTGAACTAGTCTATAGTTAGAATTATATAACAGATTTCTTTCTTCTATTTTCTCTCATGTAAAATACTTTTTCTGTATGGCAACCACAGAAAGTTTAGAAAAAAAAACATGATTGTAATTCAACTTCATTGAAAATGAAGCATAAACTTCTTTCATGGGTTTTGCAGATCATACATGATCTCCAACTTCTTCATCCTCCTTTGGGATCACACTTGGTTATCACATTCTAGCAGTTCTTTGTGGTCTGAATTACTGCACTCCCAGTTCAGAGACTTCACACTTTCTTTTCCCCTTGCCTAGGAAGCTCCTTTCTCATTCTTTGCACAGCGGGGTCCCTTTTATTCTTTAGTTTTCAGCCTAATGCCCTCTCTGCAAGATGTCTCTCATCTTCCTGTCTCAGTCTAGTAGCCTCATTTCTCTGCCCCAGCTACTCTCAAATAAATTACTTCAGGGATTTCCTTCCTAGCTCTCACCAGAATCCCAAATGATGCTGCTTGGTCATTTGCCTACTTGCTTGTTATCTGTCTCTCCCACGTACAGGTAAGTTCTATTGGAGCAGAGACTCATATTTACCTCTTTCTCCATCCCTTGCATTTTGTAGTTGCTCAACAAGCAGGCTGACTGAGCAAAGGAAGTGCTGCCAGCAGAGGTAACATCTGCTATGTAAAAGGCCCAGAGACTGAGCAAGATTATGAGCAGGGGAATGGAAGGCAACCGGAGCAGTCATGTATAACTGAGCAGCAGATTAGAGAAAGGAAGGCTGCAAGGAATATTTCTATCAGGCTGCAGAGGGCCTACAGTGAATGTACCTTCTGGCTCCTGTGCATTCTCTGGCTCACCTAGCAATCCCTTCTTATTAAATTACTATCAGTAAGAACTTGCAGATGAGAGAACTGCCTCCTGCATCCTAAGACTTGACACCAGTTCTAGAGTAGAAGGTTTTGAAAGTTGCTCTTGTCGCGTCTTTATGGTTCACCTTCAAAAAGGGTATTTCTTTAAATTCCAAGCTTGTTGTTCTAGATTTTTCATGACCTTAAGTTACTTGATGGCTTTGAGTTGGAAAGACTAAATTATGTCACTTTTTGAAAACCTAATTGCTCATTATGCATTTTCTCTAAGTCAACAAAAGTACAGATTTTCCAGCCAAATGAAAAGAACATAGTGTCCTCTGGAACCAGCAAGGTATGTGATAATCTCATTCAATATTTTTGGCATAATAATCTAGTTCTTTTTCCTTAAGAGATATTCATATTCGCTTCAATCAAAGATATTTGAAGGCATTTTATAGTATGTAATTTTTATTCTAAATAATATTTGTTTTTTGTTGTGATTTGCTTTTTGTTGCTTGAAGCTAACACATTTACCTCTTCCTGTGATTTTCCATGTTTGTTTCTAATTTGCTTGGACACATGCAGACTGTAACATTTAAAGACCCAGGACTGATAGTGCTGACACTTGCATATCACTGAGACAGAGTCTTAACATCTGTCTGTTGTCAAGGACATCAATCACCCAGAGGGAAGGGTAGGGAATCCCTAACTCCACTGGAGCAAAGACTGAGACCTGAGCCAAGGGCCGATCCTTGAATGGCCTTTAGTCTCCGCTCCCTCCCCCGACTGAGCACTGGAATCTGGCAAGAAGAACAAGAACCAACTTCTTTATGTTAATGGGTTCAAAGAAAAAATGTGATGGACTAGATAAATGGTATCTCAAGAGCGTTTAACTGCACCAGAGGTGCCCCTGTGAACCTTGCTAATTTACCTAAATGAGGATGGAAAGGGAGCAGCACCATGGAGGATCCTTGTGTTAGTGTTGCATGAACATTAAGGTACACAATGCGAAGTGCCAGACTAACATCAGTTTTACACATCAGTGAACTTTCCAAAGTGAAGCTGCATTTCTTTCTGGTGTCATCCTTAAAGTTTTTCCTTTGTTGTTAGTTTGTCACTGTTACATTGAGGAAGTTCAAAGTGGCTGTAATTGAGCTGTTGTCTGATTTTTATTTTAGCTTTAAGTTAGCATATTAATAAAATAGCATATGAGAATCCTGCTGTGTAAATTATAAGCTAACTTTTCAGAATGGATTTGTAGCCTGGTAACATTGTTAGCAGAATACATGAATATTTCTCTGTAGCTAAGCTGTTTGTTATTTTCTTCTGTCTAGTGTATGGGATAATCTTACAATGAATTATTCAAACTGTGATTTTTGAGAGCAGACTGAGATATAAGGAGGAAAAACAAGAGAAAGAAAGGGAAAAAAGAAAGAAGAGTGACAAGAGAAGCAAAGGGAAGCAAGAGAATAAATGAAAACAAAACCAAGACTTTTTTTTTTTTGCCTTCTCAAGGTCCTCAATTGCCTTTTTTGATATAGTAACGTTAGAATTATAGTTCTTCTTTTACAATAATCTATTTTATCTGATTTTACTAGCTCATATTTAAGAAGTAGCTTTGAAGTAGTTACAGATTGGTATAAAGTTTCAACATTTATTTTGAAATGATGGTATCGATGTATTTGAAGGTGCAAAGATGAAGTGATCTAGTGCTTCCTTGCCTCAGTTTCCCCTATTGCTGTCATCCTACTTAAGTCCAGTCCAAAAGCAGAACCAGGACAGCTGACTTTGGTGCAGTGATTGTACAGTTCCACGCCATGCAGCACACTGCTGACTCCTAAGACTGCAGTCGAGATACGGAGCCAACCCATCACCGCATGCTCTCTTCCTACCCCACGTGTTCACACTTCTCATTGGTAACTGTCAAGAACAACTAATACATGTTCTCTGTATAGTTCTGTCATCTCAATGATGTTATGTAGGTAGTACCAGACAATACTCATACAACAGTTTTTTGAGATTGATTTTTTACCATTTAACATCATTTGTTGCAGGTCCATCCTGCTTGCTGTGTGTCATTATAGTTTGAGCCCAATGATTGTGTTTGAAAATGCTGATGGATACTAAAATGCTCCTCATTTCAAGAAGTCATTGTTTAGATAGTCCTATTCTGACTCTGGAAAATGAGGAATTCTAATAGCTAACTAACCCCTTTCATTTAGCCTCTAATCTTCACCTGTACCAAGTGCTCTCCCACAAGTGCTCCTCTCCACAACCCCCGTTTAGATCTCGCCTTCACAAAATTTACTGCTTAACCTTGTGGCTGACTGCTTTCCTCTTCTGTGGCATGCCTGTTTGTAAGAGCCACAGCATCCTTGCCTTCCTCTTTGTGCCCACTGCTCTTTTCCTATTATGGGTTGGCATGGGTTTTTCTCCTTTTTTGTTTGAGTGCCTCTTGAGGCGGAAAGAATCTTCTTGCAATTCTTGACAATAAATAACCCGTTCTCAATAAATGTTTGTTATATTGATTTTTGTGGTTAAGTAAATTAGATCATGGATTGTGATTTTGTTAGCATATGAAAACCATGTGAGTAGGCTTAAAAAATTCTGATACTATGCTTGACCCCCAGAGGCTGCAATTTAATTGGTCTTGAAATGCAACCTGACTTGTACAAATTGAAAAGCTCCCCAAAGGATTCTGCAGTGCAGCTCTAGAACCACTGCCTTGGCTAAAACCAAGAACCACTGCATTAGAGGAATCGGAGGATGCATTGTTTAAGGCTTTTATTGGTGTATGTGTACTTGTCCATAATACATTCTTTTGTTATAAAAAATAAAATAATCATTTTCTTCCATTTTGATGATTACATGCTTTCTACTATAAACAGAAGTGTTTTATGTGTGAGTCAGAGGATGATTGTGTAAATGTTGCCCTTATTTTTGATTTTATGAAACATAGCCTGAAAAGAGGTGCTGCATGTTCTTTACTCTCCATAAAATTTAAATCAATTCAAAAGGCATTTCTGAGGGTTCTGAAGTACTCATTAACCAGTGGTGTCAACCTTGGCTGCACATTATAGTCAGCCGGGGACTTGTAAAGATCCAAGTGCTCAAGCTGCACCCACATCAATTAAGTGAAATTCTCTGAGGAAACGACCCTGGAATCAACACTGGGTGTTGCTCCAGTGTGACTGCACCATTCTTTGCTGAGGTTGAGGAGTCACTGTCCTAATCTATTACATTCCCAGCTAATCTTCATAAATATACACAGTGATGCTTTATCTTTACTCAAATCAACGATAATCTTAATCCATGTGTTGGATTAATTGAAAAAAAGACATAGCTGTCATAAATACATGCATGACATTGATCGAGTGCTATCGATTAGATTCTGTCATGTCCACTAGTTCACTCGTTTCTCATAGCGTAAAGCTCATAACAAGATAAAAAGAGCAGTAGTTACTAACTACACTCCTATTTTACAGATGAGAAAGGTCAATAGATAGTGATGCAAGACCTAGGATGAGGCATGCAAGGCACCTGCAGGCTGGAAGTTAAAGAGACACTCTCAGGTACAAGTGTAAGTGCAGGCTGGCACTTGAGTGGGGATGCCATCTCAATGGTGTTCCCTGAAACTGGCTTACCCCAATCAGCGAAGTGGGGAAACTTTATCTGCCAAGGGTCATATGGATACTTATAATATCATCCATGGGTCACACAAAATCATCAACTTAGAAACTAGCCTACTATAGATTTATTGAATTTTGCCCAAGAGGTCTTGCTTGTCCTTTATCAAAAGGAAGTCACTTGCATGAGGGAGTAATCCAGTTGCCTCATGAGATTCCAAACACAGGGACACAGGACTCAATCAGTCATCAATAGGTAAGAAACTTGTTGGTCAGTAGCGTCTGTATTTTTTTTTATTATTTTCCATCAAAATAGGTTATTTTTTAAAATCTACTTTCTGTGAACTTTTAGAAATACACATAGTTTCACAGTCAGGAGACAGTTGTTAAGGTCACAATTTGGGGCACCTATGCCTAAATTGTCAAATGTCTTCTAAGCCAGGAAATAAACACACTAGTAAATGAAGAACTGTATTTGCTTTCACTTCATATACACTAAATAATGATGCCTATAACGAATTCTACATACATCCTCATTCTCATTGTGCCTGGGTAATCTTATATGGCAGAAAGGATTTTTCAATTGTGATTAAAAAGCAAGGTTTTTGAGATGGGAGAAGTGTCTTGGAACAGAAGAGACAGGAGAGTTGGAAGATGTAAGGCTAGAAGCAGTGAGTGAACGAATGCTTCCTGAAAAAATTCCCACCTTTTATTTATTTGAAAAGAAGGACTACAAAGAGACAGAGAACTTCCATCTGCTGGTTCACTCCTCAAAAGCCTGCAACAGCTCGGGCCAGGTTAGGGGTTATAAACCAGTAACTCCATTGGTTTCTATAAGGTGGGTAGGGACTCAAGTACTTGGACCATATCCTCTGCTGCCTCCTAGCTGCTTTAGCAGGAAGTGCAGAGATGCTGGGCACTGAAATAGGACGTGGCATCCCAAGTTTTATTTCACAATACCATTTCAGACACAATACCATTTCAGAAGGGTCCATTTCAGACCCTTCAAGCGATGCTATGATTGAAAGGAGACCAAGCTGCTGAGTCGAGTAGGACATGCTTTTCCCTTGGGGCTTCCTGAACGGCAGTAGCTCTTTTGGCACCTTTACATTAGCTTCTGAGACCTACTTGAGGGCTTCTTGCTGTCTAAAATAATGAAATGCCAAAGGTAGGCTGTTTAAATTCAGCCAGCATTGTGACAATTTGCTATAGCAGCAATAGAAAACCAACCTACTTAGTTTAAAATGAACATTTGTTTACTGTCATGAAACTACGTCTGACTATACTCTCTAATAAGATGGCTTGATATGAAAAAGAAGAAGTGATGAATACAGTCAGCTTCCGCAGAGGGAGCTGAATTGCTGCATTTGCTAATAGGGAAGCTCACAGAAAACACCGTGGGCCCTTTCCACTACTAAGGGCTGTAATTACTGTGGCCATCGGATGGAGCTCTGATTTGCTTTTCACTCTCAATCACCACAGATCAATACCCTCCCTGAGGAACTGGAGCAGCAGTATGGCTCGGGTCAAGTCCTAGGTCAAGCATGCTTTAATTACACGTGCTTTGCTGCCAAGCAATACCAATGATTAAAACCACAGAAGTGGAAAGTTTGAAGTAAGGAAGACCTCTTTATCCTCGGCAAAGAAGAGAAATTGAGAGATTAGCTGTAATGGACACCCTGAATACTGTCCACACACACAGGAAAGACACAGCATGTAAATTCCAGATGTAGTTCAGCTCAGGGCCCATTCACACACAGCCAAAATCTCCCTTCCCAATTCCTTAGGAGGACTTTATGTTAGGTGTTAACACTTCACTTCTCACTAAGTCCAAGGGAATCATTTTTTTCTTCAGGGTTGGAATTGATCACTATTTCCTTGTGGATAATCAAAGTAGTTGACTCATATTTAGGGACTGTGATGTCATGCTGTGTCAAAAACAAATAACAATTCTAAATACTGAAAGCATGCTCAAGATCGTATGGCATCTGAATTGTGAGAGGCATCTGATAACTGAATCAACTGAAAAAAAGCAGATTTTCATTTTATCCTACATGTAAGCTTATGGGACAAAGGCTGGACAGAATTCTTGGCATGGTTGCTTTTTCCTTGGTTTAGCTCTCTCTGTTTCTCCCTCTCTCTTTGATAAGCACATGCAATTGAATTTGACCTGAATCTTCATTAAATTAAAGGTTCCCACTGGGAGCTGTAAGATCTCAATTACCAATAGAGCATTTCAGATGTTGAAAGGAACTCCTTTGTCAGGATGCAAAGAGCGGCCCAGATCAGGCGACGTTACTGTACCTACCAACATACATGGGAGTCAGGTCTGGGGATGTGCCAGGCTTGGCTAGTTCATTACATCCACTGGCAGATCCAAAAACCAGGACAGAGTGTGGGGCAAGCCAGTTATCATTAGGGCCAGGACTCGGGGCTAGCTGGGCTGGGCTAGGCTCTATCACCCACCAGCAGGAGCTGGAACTGACAGCCACCTGGACCAAACCAGGCTACAGCATCTACTGGTGGATGCCAAGATGAAATGAATCATGCCAGTCTGGGCAGAGCAGGTGTTGGGTCTGAGTCCCTGGGGTGATGGGTCAGGTGGGGATAGGGTTATCTGGCTTGGTCATTGGGTCTGCCTGCGAGGTAGGTGCCAGGTTCATGAGCCCCAAGGGCAAGGGTCTGTCAGGACCTGGTCTCCTGGACTGGTCTTCGGACCTGTCTGCAGGGCGGGTGTCAAGTCCATAAGTTTTGGGGTTTGGTTATCTGCCAGGGCTCTAGGGTTCTTGGGCCCACCTGCAAGAACTGGTCCTCCTCAGTGGAAAAGATGGAGTAGTGGATGGCAGGCCATGATGATGCCTGCAGGGAACATCTATGACCATAGCATAGGAAGGAGAATAGAACAAATTGGACAACTACCCCAGCCAAACGATGACAGAAATATCTGGATGAATGGATACTGTTAGGTTGACTGTGTCAGCCAATGGACATTGGAAAGGTTTCCTCATCCTTGGATCAGCCATATTGACAGCATTTCAGAACTACTGAAACCCCCTGCACAAAACCCTTGGAGCATGCATCACATTGGGACCATGGGTTGATAACTGATCGCAGTTCCCCATCCTTGGGTACTGGTAAAGTTAGGAGGCTGGGGGCATGTTCTCTTACCTTTTCCCTTTTCCCAGAAACAGGTAGAAGAAATAGAACATCTGGAAACAATAACACCCACTTTTCCCTGACCCTCAATCCTTCCTATCCTAATCAGTTATGTAAAACATCATCAAAAGATAATAATAATAAAAGAGATGTTGGAAAGGAGAATTTATAAAGATGAAGGTCTAGGAAGTTGATGAGGTAGACTTACTCCGTGAGCCTGAAGAGTGGAACTACAGTAATGTGCTATACAGTAAAACTTCAGGAAGTGATGGGTCACATGGATGATGGACTCATTAATGGTGGGCCAGGGGTTGTGGTGTAGTGGGTTAAGGTATGGCCTGTGATACCGGCTTCATAGAGGGGCTCCAATTTGAATCCAATCTGCTCTACTTCCTATTCAGAGCCCAGCTAAATGAAGCTGGGAAAGCAACAGAAGATGAACCAAATACATGGACCCCTGTGATCCTTGTTAAGAGGTGTGAGAAGAGTTACAGGCTCTTGGTTTTAATTGGCTCAGCCTTGGCTGTTGTGGTCATTTGGGGAGTGAATCAGTGGATGGAAGATCCTGATCTCTCCTTTTATCTATCTCTCCCTCTCTCTAGAAAGCCACCTTAAACTAAAGTAAGTAAATCAATTGATCATTTTTTTTTTAGAAAAAAAAAATAACGGTGCTGAAAAATTCTTATCACCTAATAAGGTAATAGCTGTCAAAACATTCTCATTGCACAAAGCGTTACTCACATGCTCATGGTGATGTTGATGTAAACAAACCTGCTCAAACGTGTTTAAATGCATAAGAACTTATCATTGAGTTACAGTTACCTGTAGTATTGCGTATAATAGTGTGCCCTACAGGATTATAGCTTAGAAATAACAGGATATATCCTACAGCCTAGAAGCATAGTAGGCTATCATTGAGGTTTGCCTAAGTACAGTTGATGGTGTTTGCACAAAATGATTTATTCCTCAGAGTGTTTTCTCACTGGATGGCTGTGGTACCAGCCTTCTAAACAGACTCAATATATACAGAAACTTTCTTACCTTCTGAGTCTTTCAGAAGTCAGAAGACTTGTTTTAAAAAACAGTGATCTCCTCAAAGTGTGAGTATTCAGAGGTTAGCTGTGCCTGTGCATGGAAGAGATTAAAGCACTGGATTACAGATTCCTTTTAAGATAAATGTCCTCCATTGTGAAACTTACCTTCTTCATTTCCCCTCAATATTTGTTGTTCTCTTTTCAAGGAGATAAAGGCACGATAAGATGATTTGCTTGCTGTAGAAGTTCCATAGCTCTACAGCAATCTTCTTTCTAAGGTACAATATCTCAGCAAATGACATGCAGAGTGGAATTTCATACCAGATTGGTATTGTGGATCCTTCCAATGAAGCCGTGTACAGATTTCACACAAGTCCCATTGCTGTGAGTTCTAAATTCTAATATCATGAGAAACAAAGTATTACAAAGAGGCTCTTTTTGGTATTACTACTAGTTCTTTCTTTTCTCTTTTGTTTTTATTTGAAAAGTTGCCACAGTATTCTGTAGCCACTGGACTTTGTGTTTAAGAGAGCATGAAGGAGAAGCCTTCTTGGGATCCCTTCTGGGGCTGGCTGCGGTCCATGTCTGTCAGGGTCCTGTCATGTGTAAATCATGCACCCAAATACCTCCAGATAGAACCCATCCATCACATGCTGGCAGTGATGTGGACCGCACTGTCTGTAAATCTGGTGAAAATAATGTATTTGTGCTGCGAGTTGACATTCCGTAATGAGATTGTGATATTCCATAGCGTGGGATTTGTTGTGTGTGACAAAGATTAATTTCACAGTGAGCACGGCTACTGTGGTGCCACTGGGCCTGGTGCAGACATGTGAAGTAAGTGCCCCCCTTAGACTATCCAGGCATAAGTCCTTTCCACAGGAAACAATTTTTCAGTACTGCTAAGAATGGGTTACTAGACTGAATTTTCTTTAAGCGTTGCTGACTATTTAGATAAAAGCAAAATTTGTAAATGCAACATATATATGTGTATATATCATGTCAGATATATATTATATAATATATATAAGAGAATAGTGAATCACAGTGTAGGGAAGAGATCAAGGCACTGGATTTTAGATTCCTTTTTTGAAAAATTAAAAGTTTTTGCAAGACTATTTTTAAATGATTTTATTGAGACATTAGATTCTTGGGGTTACAGCAAGTGCAGAATAATTACTACAACATAATTCTCATTAGTTTTCAGGTTAATGTGATATTAACAGAGTGATTCATTACAGTCTATAGATATAATTCTAAGAAGAAAATGATACTCTCTTTATCCTTTCCTCCCTCTTTCCTTTTTAAAGTTTTAGATGAAGTAGTTTTAATTTGCATTATAGTAAAAAGAATTAATACTCCTATAAACTAGAAATACAGCTGCCATAATCCAGCAATCTCACCACTAGGTATACACTCAAAAGGCATGAGCATGTTATATTAAAGAGATACCCGCACTACCATGTCTGTAGCATGTTCACAATACCTAAAGTATGGAATTAACCAAGGTGTCCATCATTAGATGCATGGATAGAGAAAATGCAGAATAAATGAAATATTATTCAGTGACAAAAAAATTAAGACATTCTACCATTTCCATCAAAATGGATTCAATTGGAGGACATCAAGTTGAATGAAATAAGCCAGGCACAGAAAAACAAACACTACATGTTCTTTCTGATATGTGGCAGCTAAAATTAGGGTTCACTTTTGTCTTCAGGAGTGAGGAGAGATTCTAAGAAGTCCATAGACTCTCAGAAGCATAAACCCTGAACCAGAACAGGTTTTTGTACATCAGTGGCTGGATCTACGATTATTATTTGTGGCTGAATCTGCACAGGCTTTTATGAATCCAATGGGATCACATCAGCCCTCATCTTGTTAGGTCTAGATTCTGACAGTCTTGCAGACTTGATTTCAGAGGGATCTCACAGATCACCTTAGTGATCCCAGACTTATGTCAGACTATTAACTACAATTCCTTTAAGGAGCAATTTCCCTGTCCAAACACTGACTCGCAGATCGATGTAGCAAGCATGTCACCACTAACAAGAGATGCTAAAAAACGCTTTTTATGATGAATGGATGACTTAGCCATGAATTGCCCTGTGTAGTGGCGCTATTGCTCTAGGGACTTCCTGTGAGGCCCTGGAATTCACCGAGGGGCTTGTGCCAGTGTGAAAACAGGAATACAAGATGCTGCTGAGAACCAGGCTGGCAGAGTTCTCTAGTCTCCCGTGGAATCTGGTGCCTCTGGGGACCCTTATAGAAACCCTGAGAATTTTCATGCGGGTTTGGTATAATTGAGACAAAGAGAAAGCTTCAAAGTGGACATTCAAGGAAGGCTAAGTATGTTGCACATAAGCCTTTTGTTATTCTAGTTCATAAAACTACTAATGCCTTAATGGGTTGTTACATGATTTTAACATAACATTTTTAACAAAGAAGATTTTATGACTGAGAGAATACATGATGTATTCATTTGAGATATTTTCATTATGGAAGCAAACACATGGTGCAGCTTTTAAATATTACTAATAAAAACTGTTTGAAAACGAATCACCCTATCCATGTAATGGGTTAGGCGGGCCCTGGAAAGAGAATTTAAAATGGAAAAAAAAAAGAGCTGTTGATAACACTAAATTACAGAATAAATAAAAAGAGTGAAAGGAAAAACAAACTAATGCTAATGCAGAACTTGGCGCATGCTCTTTAGTGAAGTGCCCGTTTAGATTTTGGAAGGTGTAATTCCTAAGAGCATAATTCGCATAAGACACTTCTTTGATAGTATGCAGTCTACATGAGTTTTTCTAAACACCGCATTCCCTTGAAATATTGAAACACTAATTTTCATGCTCCATGGGTTCCACATTTCTCTTGTGCAGTTCTGAGCCTATAAAAATCTAATTCTAGCTGCATTTCTATCCCGTTCTCTCTTCCTTCTTCCAAAGCCTTACCATGCAAAAATGCACAGGCACACCCTTATTGGCTTATGGAGTCACATTTTGCAATGAGGTAATTTGTGTCCATATCCTTGTTTAAATATATATTTTTAAAGTAGTCATTTACTTTTGATGGAAAGTCAGATTTACAGAGAGGAGAGACAGAGCAAAAGATCTTCCATCTACTGGCTCACTTCTCAAGTGGCCACAATGGCCGGAGCTGAGCCGATCCAAAGCCAGGAGCCAGGAGCTTCTTCTGAATCTCTGTGTGGGTACAGGGTCCCAAGGCCTTGGGTCATCCTCTGCTGCTTTCCCAGGCCACAAGCAGGGAGCTGGATGGATAATGGAGCATCAGGATCCCATATGGAATCCTGGCAGATGCAAGGAGAGGATTCAGCACTAGGCTCATTGTGCTGGGCCCTCTTGTTTGAATGTTAATCAGGATTCCTGGATTTAGTTCACCTGCAGTCACACATAGGACAAAGTCTGCCTTCTTATCTGGAAAGGACTCTTTTCTTTGGGAGCTCTCTGTCTTTCCTTCTTGCCCTCTTTTCTCTTTTTTCTTTTCTTTTCTTTTCCTTTCTTTTCTTTTCTTTTTTTCTTTTCTTTTCTCTTCTTTTGTTTTCTTTTGTTTTCTTTTCTTTCTTTTCTTTTCTTTTCTTTCTTTTCTTTTCTTTTCTTTTCTTTTCTTTTGTTTTCTTTTCTTTTGTTTTCTTTTCTTTTCTTTTCCTTTCTTTTCTTTTCTCTTCCTTTCTTTTCTTCCTTCCTTCTTTCTGGAAAACACCAAGGGCCTCATCTATAACAAAGCAAAAAAGAAAGGTAATGCTGGAATGATCCTCCAGAGCGTTAGAGATCTCTGCCTCCGAGGATGAGAGTGTTTTCATAGTGCAGACCTGAGAAACAAACGGTGCATTGACGTTCCATTCCATGGCATCTTGGGGAAAGAGTTCAATATAGATGCTATTTGTGTAAATACAACAATGCTTCCCATGATAGAAACTCATCAAAATGTGGCATTTTCCCAAAGTTTCAGACTAGAAAAGGGAAGAATGTCCTACTTGGGCACTCTTGCTTCAAGTTTTCCTCTCCGTTTTAGCTTTAGTGCACTAAGACATGACAGTGAAGCATATGCTATCATCAACTGACAAGAAAATGGAAACTCAGAAAGTTAGCTCGTCTGCAGCCACACAGCTATCCCCTGGCAAAGCCCAAGATTCAACTCGACTGACATTCAGCTCGACTGAGATCTTGCTCCACCACACTGCAGCACAGCTCATGTGAGGTGCTGCCTGAATTACTTTGCAAATCATAATGCACAGTAAAACTATATCCTCCCTTGTTAGACATAGTCCCGTGGCTTCGTCTACACCTTGAATGCTTGCTGTGGCCTCCTCTTGTTGAGACGCCTCACCTCATGCTTTATGGATTGCTTTATGGAACTCCTCTTCTCCCACCCCTCCAAAATTTCCTTCTTTGTACTAATGCCTTTCACAAATGGTAGCCAAATAGGTATCACTAAAAACTTCTAGGAATCCATAAAAAATGGTCTTCCCTTTCCGTGTCAGTCCTAGTTCCTAGTTACTTTTGCCAAGAAGTCACTCGAGTTGATGGATATTTGGATTTCATATTAATTTGCAGTTTCTTTCCCCGCTTTAGCAAAGTGTCTTAAAACTCTGAGTGTGAAAGCATTCTGGAAGTTGCCTTGTACTTTCACCAGCAGCAGTAAATACATAAAAAGCAGTCATATTGCAATTTGCATGGCATAAGCAGGGTTTGAGAGGGAGCTATGCACAATTGAGGAAATAAGAAATGAGACAGACACAAGATGAAGATTACAAAAGCAGGTGGCCAGAGGGAAGTCCTTTTCTCTGGGGAAGGAGGTCAACTTAGAATGCTTGCTGCCTCAATTTTTGTTGAACTGCTTGGGGAGTCAAATTATAGGAATTGATGTGGCACAAATGTTGATAGCCACATCCCATATTGAGGTTAACTAGCCAATGTTTGATGATCAGGAAGCAACAGTGTGACCCAAGTACAAAAGTCAGTATGTGACTATCTCAAGAATATCCTAAAGCACACAGACCTGTGGCCTTGTGCTGTCGCTGATCTGTGAACCTTTAAAGGTCCACAGGCCCCGACCATGGTCTCAGACTTTGGCTCACTTGTGGACTATTGTCCCCAGAGTTTAACCTTGGTCTCTGGCACTAGCAGTCTGGGAACTCAAGATTCCAGATAGAGTCTGCCCTGCTCTTCTTTGTCAAGTCACACTGCTGTATGTCATAAACTGCCTACGGAAGTCCCTCCCTAGAAATCCTGCCAATGTTTCTATTTGTTCAGGTCAATGCTTACAGATTGCAGTAAACTTGGAACAGTCCTACCATTCTACAAAATTTTGAGTTGAATTGGTATTGTGACAGTGATTTTCCTACTGCATTTTTTGTTTGACTTTGCTGATGTTTAGGGAAACTATTAGTCTCAACTCTAGTCATAATGTTGATTTCCTAGTAACTAATTTTTTCAGTTGATCCTTAGAGAATTTCTAGGTATATAATCATATTATCTGCAAATAAGGAATTTTTCACTTGTCTGCCCATAACTGTGTTTTGTCTATTTCTTTATTTTGTTTTGTGCTCTTTCTAGGTCCCTAGTATAATATTAAATAAGCGTAGTACTGTAGGCGAACTTTACCTTGTCTTGTTTACATGGATGTTTCTAATGATGTGACTACGTGTGTTTTAGGTTCCTGACAGATGACTTTTTTTTTTAATATGGTAAGTTTCTAGAGAATAATTATTAATGATGTTTAATCAGAAATATATCCTGTAATTTATCCAATGAGTTTTTTTTTTTTCTGTAACTATTTGCTTGTATAATGATCTAACATTTTCTCTGTAAAAATCAATTAAACTACATGGACAGTCTTTATCCATGAAATTTTTGTACTTTTTTCTAGTTGACTAAACAGTTTTAATGTTTAAAAATTTTACTTGTTTATACATCTGCCATTAACCTCTTCTCTCCAAACAAACAAAAACCAAAAAATATTTGGAAGGTCCTTGAAACTATGTGCTTCCATATTATGATATGACATAATCATCAGTAATTAATTAATGAAATTAAAAACAGTGTCTCAAGGTTTGATAAAATAAATGAGAAGCATGCATTTAACTACACTTCCCGGTGAACCCGTGTTTCATGACAGCATTGGCAATACAGTGTTATCATCAAGGTGAAGATGAGAATTAAGATCAAGTCCAGAGACCACTTCAGTTGTCTGAGCTGAGTGCTGAAAACAGTTTTTAGAATGATGGTAACAGTTATTGCTAGCTTAGGCAGATATTAAATCTTAGCGTTATCAGTAAGATGACTTGCCTCCTTCGTGTTATTAGACACACTATCGACATGGTTCAACAGAAGCAGTTCCTGAGCTCTGCAGTCTCAGTTTTGAGATCTGTTCAGATGACTATCATCTGATTACAAGAAATAACAGGAAATAATGTTATTTTCACAAACTCAGAAAGAAATACTGTTTTCAGAATATACCTACAGAAAGCTTCAAAGAGAGGTCACAGAAAGCTTGTGTTCTGAGAAAACGAGGCATGTCTTCATCGCAAATAAAAATATTCTTCTATTTTATTTTTCTCAAACTTTTCCACGTTCCCTGGGACATATACTCCCAGAAGGCACTTTAAAAAGTGACAGGGTATAGGGTGTGTTGGGTCTGTCTGAAGAGTGTGTATTGTGAGATAGGTTGTGGAGCATCCCAGAGACATTCTGGTTGGAAATCCGACGTGGGATACCTTGCCGCCTTCCTCTAGCTGGCTGTCCTCTGAGTCTGTACAGCTTTCCATACTACCTTGCTCACAGTGATGTGGCACTTCATGACTGCGTTCAGCCCTCTCATGCTGCTCTTTTGGACAGGATGGATAAAGAGCAAACAGGACATGCTGATTTTTGCAGTGCAATTCAGTTGTATCTGCAACCAGGAAGAGTTCATGCAGTGCCTGTGCTGGAGTGCAGTAATGTAGATGAACATGCGATGACACAGGAACCACCAGGCAAAAAAACAAATCATATCCAAAACGTAAGGCCCTGCCTGACACACATGGCAACGAGAAAGGTATTCTAAAAGCCCTCAAGCACACTGAGACTGTGGAAGGGCCATACACAGCAGACGTGGAGCCAGGAAGCAAGGGCTTTCTCCTTGATGAGCGTCTAAGGCTTTTTAAAAATTATTTTAAATTATGTTTCATTTTATGACACCATTTCATAGGCTCTTGGGTTCTCCCAGTTCCTCCCTGTATTTTCCCCCTATGGTGGATTACTCCACCTTATTGCAGTTTCACTGTCCAAATCCAGTCAAGAGTCTTTCATGGCAAGCATGTATCATGCATAACGTTCAGCTTCTTATTGTCCAGATAAATTCAACAGTTTCTTGGGGAGACCATTTCTGGTCTGAAAGCAGAGCTGACAGAATATTGTCCTGACCAATTAAAAGCCGCAACATAACATCAACAACAGTTTACAACTGGTATTAAGTGACATGGTATTAAGTGACTGATATGTTAGAAAATACAAGAAATACAAGTTCTTAACCACGTCCTGTGACTACCTAATTGACATTTCTATTTTGGTTTATACTCAACCGGCTGCTCTACACCTTAAAATGGCTACAGGGTACTATTCAGCTGTCTCGTGTCTATTTTCATTTTTGTATTTAGCAGTTTAGAGTGTTGAAGCATAATTTTTACTGAACTTGGCAGATTTTAGGATAGTCCAAACTGGCTTATAACTCTAATAAGGCATATGTCAACAGTTGAGGTGCAAAACAGTTTTAGGAGGGGTGTGCAGAGAAATCGTCAATACTCCGGTGAGGAGTAACTTATTTTCGTGTCCTACCTAGTAAGGTATATGCGAGTCCACGCTGACTGTTTCTTGTTTGGTTCTAAGCTTTCCATGTTGTTCTCTGTCTGCCTGTGCTAATGTTGTTTTGTTTTGTTTTGTTTGGGGGGAGCTCCGGAGTGACCCGGATGGTCATTGCAGGAGAGGGTGGGGATCCAAAGTTGGAACTAAGTAAGGACCAGAGAAAGCTCCTCTCCCCAATCCCAAAGGAAGTTTACTGTTACTCTGTTTCTACAGACCACTCAAGGCTCCCGGCTGTTGTTCCAATGACATTGGATCCTGTGAGGAAGGATTTGGCTTCTTCCATCCCATGTGGGAGAATCAACAGGAGCAGATGACCTCAGAGTTCTCGGCTTCCGAAGGCACTCCAGTTCCCCGTGGTCTCCTTGGCAGTTGGGGTGTAGTCCTTGGTGCCTGTGCTGATAGTCTTTGGTGAGGATCCGGGAGTCTCCAGGGTTGGGATACAAGCCTCCTCCTGTCCACCTGCTCCACTCTGGGGTCCCCCCCGCCCCCGATCTGTTCATATGACCTTCTGTTAGGAGGTTGTCAGAATCACTCTTGATTCCCCCTGTATGTCTTTGTAGTTTTACTCCTGTCTAATGCTGATTCGAGTCTGTTGTCTATAAGTTACCTGTTATGTTCTTGATAGGTTATACTTTACATCTTCCTCATTCATTTTAAGGATTTTTTAAAAATTATTTTTGATTATTGTTTCATGATACAGTTCCATAGACTCCCCACTGACTTCCCCTCTAGTATTAGAACGGGTGGTCCTTCAGTCTGAGGCTATGCTGTTGTACCTTTTCTATACATCAATCTCTCTGTAAGTCAAAGCAAAGACAGAAAGGGACAATATGGGTCTTAAACTCATGATACCCTCCTGTGACATCTCTCTGATTGCTTAAAGAATCTGCCTAACAAACAAAATGCTGCCATCTTCTGGTAAAATAGTACAGACTGTTTTCTCCCCCTGTCATTCCCACACATATGTACCACCGCCGCCCCTCCGCCCAACACACACACACATTACTCTGCTAAGAGTAGTACTTGCCTAACAACTTATAGCACAAGCTTGCATTAAAACAAGGTTCGGAGAGGATATGCTATTCTCATAAAGTCACACAGCAACAAACTACAAACTTTATCATAAGCAAAGATACAGTATGCTGTGATCCAAGTGAAGAGAGTACCTTTGTTATAGCATTAACCAATATTACATATGGAAGCTGGGCTCTGTGTGATGGCTCACTTGGCTAATCCTCCCATTGCAAACATCAGGATCTCATACAGATACCAGATGCCTCACTTCCCAAACAGATTTCTGCTTACAGAGAAAAGAGTGGAAGAGGGCTCAAGTCTTGGGGACCCAGCAGCCATATGGAAGACCTGAAGGAAGCTCCTGGCTCCTAGTTTTGGATCAGCTCAGTTCCAGCCATTGTGGCTGTTTGGGGAATGAACCAGTCGATGGAAGATCTTTCTCTCTGTCTCTCCTTCTCTCTGTAAATCTGCCTTTCCAATAAAAATAATCTTTAAAAACATGGCTGCCATGCTCTCAGCTCAATTATGTATGGTCCTTTGCCCAATTATGTCCTATCCTAGCTTTGCCATACATGTATGACTGACATGTAACTCTGGCTCTGCGCAGTGTAGTTGTGTCCTTTTAAACCGAGAGCTGGGAGATGAGACTAGACTGAGGAAGGGAGTGGAGCTTTCTCCCAGTCACTCTTTGAAACAGCCAATGTGTGTATACGCTTCTGTTTTTTTTTTTTCCCTCTTCTACAATTCTCTCAATTATCTTAAAATGTGAATCAAACATGCTTTTTTCATCACTTCACAATAATCCAAAATCCATTCCCCTAGAATCACAACCCCAAAAGAGCCTGGCTCACATGTGGCCCCTGACACTCCTTTTCAGAGAGCACACACTTTAACGGTTCTTCCATCTGTCTGTGCTTAGTGACATCCTGTGTAGCCTCCAGTGCCACCTCCTGCATTAATGCTTCCTTGATCTTTTTAAATGTGTGTTCAGTACTTGTTCTTTCTCCACTAGGTTCCATTTCCTTCAGTATTTATCAAAATTTACCTCTTCTGGGCCCAGTGCAGTAGCATAGTGGCTAAAGTCCTTGCCTTGCACTTGTTGGGATCCCATATGCGCTCCAATTCTAACCCAGCATCCTGTTTCCCATCCTGCTCCCTGCTTATGGCCTGGGAAAGCAGTCGAGGATAGCTCAAAGCCTTGGGACCCTGCAACTGCATGGGAGACTCGGAAGAGGCTCCTGGCTCCTGGCTTTGGATCGGTATAGATCTGACTGCTCCAGCCGCTTATGGAGTGAATCATCAGACAGAAGATCTTTCTTTCTCCTCCTCTCTGTATATCTGACTTTTCAATTAAAAATACATAAATTTTAAAAACTTACCTCTTCTCCTTTCATGTACCTGTCTCACAGTTTGTTCATCTGAGAGTTGCAACTCACCCTGATGAATTATGGTAATGGAAAGCAAAACTTGGCATGGGTGTTGCATAATATTTGGCTTTCACTGTCAAATGTTCAGAAAAACCTAGGTGCATCATCAAGTTATAAGAGCCTGAGTAAATCTCATTGATAATATGGGAATCAAAGGAATATATGTGACTGTGATTGTTGTTTATACAATCAAGGGAAAATACCAGTGGCGTGAGGCATCCCACCTCTGTTTGCATCTGTTCTTTTTCTATGTGGGAGCTATCATTTTTTTAGAAACCTATTTCTTGTATAACATTTTCCTCACCATGCCTAGCTGTGCACTAAATTGTCAAGTTCCTGCAAGTAGAAAGCATTTGTGTTAGGGTTCTCAGTTTGATTGATGACGTTTGTAATCAGAATATTAATCTCCAGGAAGGCATTTCTGTTCCAGTGCCTGAACAATACTGGCTGCTGAATAACTATTGTATCAATATCTACCTGCTGTTCTTTTCTTATTGGGGGAGGGCAGGCTGTCTCTTTTTCCTTCTCTTTAATTTTTATTTATTTATTTTTAAAGATGTATTTATTTTTACTACAAAGCCAGATATACAGAGAGGAGGAGAAACAGAGAGGAAGACCCTCTGTTCAATGATTCACTCCCCAACTGACCACAATGGCTGATGCTGTGCCAATCCAGAGCCAAGAGCCAGGAACCTCCTCCAAGTCTCCCACATGGGTGCAGGGTCCCAAAGCATTGGGTCGTCCTCGACTGCTTTCCATGGTCACAAGCAGGGAGCTGGATGAGAAGTGGAGCTACCTGGATTAGAACCAGCACCCATATACAATGCCGGTGCATTCAAGGAGAGGACTTTTTCCACTAGGCCAAGCCGCCAGGCCCTTTAACTTTTATTTTAAAGTAACTTTAAATTTAGAAAATTTTGTGAAAATAATCCAAAGGTCTTTTAACATATTATGATTCTTTGGGGGCATTTTGTATGCATCTAAACATGATTTTCCAAGATATAAGTGTCTTTAAAACATTATCACAGTAAAAATTGAGAATGAGTTAAATATTTCTCTGAAATAGGAATGATTGCATGATTGCATCAAATGATGGATCTATAGCCACTGAGAATCAAATCCTTTAAACTATTTAAAGAGAAACAAGCTATATATTAGCTTGCTGGACTGGCCATCATAAAATACCATAGACTTGAGGACTTCAGTGACACAGTTTTTATTTCTCTGAGTTTTAGAGACTGGAAGTTCACACTCAAGGTGCCAAGGGGTTTTCTTCTGAAGAAGGCCCTTCTCTTTGGCCTTTAGAAGGCTGCGTTGTGGTGAAAGCGTAACATGGCACTCTCCTTTTCTTGTTAATCTCTAGAATTTCTGCTTTGTCTGATGGAGATCTCTCATTGGTCTCAGGGGATCTTCCCTTTCTGGTCTCAGCCTTCGTTACCTCTTCCAAGCAACTGTCTCAACATAGAGGTATGTTAGAAATTAGGACATCAATGTGTCCATTTTAGGGAAACACAAAGCAAGGCTTCAACATATGAACTTTGGAAAACATAATGCAGTCCCCAACACATAAGATGGTTTAAGAGAAAAAAAGATTATCATTCATATTAACTTACTCCCACTCTACTGCATTTTCCAATGTTCCTTAAAAAACTAACATAGCATTATAATAAGAAAAATGTGCTGTAAGCAATATAAGATCTTCCTCAGAAGTTTCACTTCTTTTATGTGCCCTAGTATTTTCTATTTTTCTAACTATGCCATGAGGCAGAAATGGGAATTCCATTTATTAAATTGTAGGTAACAAAGTTAAGGTTTAGAAGGAATCGTATTCATTTGAATTAATCTTCTCTTATTCTAGTAACCTTTCCGCTACAATTCTTAATAATGTCTCTCTTCAATACACAAATGTGAAACCATTCTCTATGATGATCCCAACAACTTCTTGTGATTTATAGAAGTAGAAGTAACCATAATAATAATAACAGCACTATTTAATGTTTGAACAAATGTTACAAGGGGGGTCATTTAAGCTTACGCTCGTGTTGAAAGATTTGTGATACCAATAGATACAAATAGATAATAGCTTGTGATGGAAACTTCCACTGACTTGGATTGTCATTCTACGCATTACCCTTATTCTTGTTGAATACATATGAAGATTAGGTATAACTGCAAGAGTCAAGACTCTGCTGGAGGTTTGGGAGAGACAATTACCTTGTAATAATGTGTGCAGGAATAAATCCTCTGGTAAGAAGCTTGTCACTGGAGAGCTGGAGGGAAAATGCAAAAGACTGAAATTTATTACAAGAATTTTCAGATATCTATGAGTGCAGAAATGTTTTTGCTATTCCACAGATACAAAAGTATGGTCACTGCTGTGTACATATGTTGGGAAATGGAGGAGAAAGGCTTTGTGTTGCTTGGCTGGAAAGACTGGGAGTGATTGCTTTAGGTCAGTGGTATAAAAACAGTTCCATTTTTAATGTATCCATTCACAATACAACATATCCATTGCTAATAATATTTGTAATATATTCCTACTGTCCACTTGCATAATGAACTAAGTGCCATGATGATCGCAATAAGAATAGTTAATTTCTGAGGTGACGTCTGTTCAATGCTTGTGAAAGAACTGAATTCAGCCAACATAAAAGCAACTTCCACCTGCGAGACTTGTTGCGCATCTCAGGGGAAGTGGTGGTGGGAAGACAAAATTCTGTCACAATGTGAGCAAGGGTGGATTTCCTTCAGTTCAAGAAGCAAGGTGTGCTGAGTGCCTCCCTCAGTCTAACGGTTAGATGTGGTCAAATTCTTTGTAACTACAGCCTGCAGACAGAGCTTTGAGACCAGGCATCGACGTCTGTTTCAGCAGTCAGTGTCTCCGTGCTCTGCTAAACCTCCTCCAGCCTTTTGTGAAAAGACTGACAACTGGAACTAAAAGAATAAGAAAATAAATTTCCAAACTTCCCGTAACTTGATGGCAATGATCTTGAGGCAAGCACTTGGGCATTTCCTCCCAAGCCGGCTCCTGGTGCAGCTGTCAAGCATAATCCGAGTGAGAGATGAAAGAGTGACCCACGGGTTAAAGGCTTGAGTATCTGCTACAAATCCCTGGGTCATCTATCTGTCTAGCAGCACAGGCTTTCTGCAAAGGAAGCATTATTTTACAGCTGACCCTTTAACAAAGAGGAAATAGCAACTGTTAGAAAATAACACTAAGTAGTTGTCTTGAGATAACACAGCTTGGATAAATTCTACAGGGAGTTTTTTTTTTTTCTAAGCTTCCAAAGGACAGATAAATATCTGAAAAGCCCATACAAGTATGTAAGTAATACACCTTGCATTGTGATGTATTGCCTTTGTCCCCCCGCTCCCCCGTGTGTGCATGCACGTGCGCACACACACACACACACACACACACACACACACACACACACACACAGTCTCAAGTTCGCATTTTGGCTTGTTGCCTCCCTCTAAAACTGCCTGGAATAATCAGTGTCACAGCAGCATTTGTGCAAATTTAGGCAAGCCTTTTTTTGGTCGTCAGTGTTCTCATTTGTAAAAACCAAACAAACAGCTGAAAAAGAGAAGAGGCAATTTGGACTAGACAGGGGATCCTTGGCATAACATTGTTCTTCAATCTTGTTCCCTTAACAGACATAATTAATTGACCAAAGAATTTCCTGCCAGCCTCAAACAGTCTCAGAATTCTCGGTGGTAACTGGTTGTAGTTAGCACGCAGAGGAAACTGATGACTCGCAAGCTGGTGATACCTCTGGCCCTTTTGTCAGCTGTCTTGGTGGGCTCCATGGCTTTGGCTCATGTGGTACCTCACACACAGCTTAGTGTCACTGGCATCAGCAGGATATAGCAACAAGAGTAGCAACAGTGTGTTTTTGGGAAAAATCTTAGATTTCAGGAATGACATTCATTACCCCTGGGAAGAGAGAGCCATGTCAGAAGCAGAGCCCAAGGAGAAGCGGGTAAGACAGGACAGAGAAGAGGGATAGTGATGGTACCTGCCAGTGACTTCCTGTGCATCATAGCAGAAAAGGAAGAGTTAGAGAATTTCTCATATTGTTAGCAACTTCTCCCCACCTGATTTGTAATGTTCTTAACAATTTATGTATTTGAGAGGCAAAGGGAGAGATGGGGCTGAGGAGAGAGAGAGAGAGAGCTGTGTCAATTGCTAGTTTACTTTGCAAATGGCCACAAAATCCAGATCTGTGCCAGGCTGAAGCCAGGAGCCAAGAACTCCATCCTGGTCTCCCACATGGATAGTAGGAGCTCAAGCACTCAGAACAGCTCTGCTGCCTCCCAGGCATGCTTTTGGAAAGCTGAATTCAAAATGGAGTAGCTGTGATTCAAACTGTTATTCTGATATAGGACATTAGTGTTGTTAACTTGCTATGCCATAGTCACACCTATCCCTGGACCCCATCTATACTTGTAATCTAGCCTGATTTATTTTGATAAACTAGATACATTCATATGACTATAACTGCTGAGATAAGAATCAAAGAACAGAATTCATCACCGAATTATCATAGACGGAAAAAGAGCGTACGAACAGCTCGCCCATCGGTTCCCAAATGTTTCTCCTTAGACCAGATCCAGGCGGGTTGCACAAGGTCACTTGGGAGTTTGTGAATAATTCAATTCCTGAGCTCAGTTCCCAAAGATTCTGATTCAGCAGGCATGGAATGGTATTAGCACATTCCCTAGGTGATTGAATGAATATTCAGCTTTGAAAACCAATGACCCAGTCCAGCTTCAATAGAACACTGAAGGAAAACTAGAAGAAACGACTTAAGCAATACCATATAGGATCTCAAAATGGATTTGGAAATAGATTCAAGTTTTCTGACTGCCAGTCTAATACTAAGGATCAGGTTAATTGATTTCAAGTTTTTATTTTAACTAACTGTTTAATGAATTCTTTCAAGTTTTCTTAAGATATGTATATTTATTTGAAACATAGAGTTAAAGAGAGAATCATCCACTATCTGGTTCCTTTCCCAATTGGCTGCAATGGTTGGGCTTCGGTCGGGCAGGGGCTGGGAGCAGGAACTTTTGCCAGGTCTCCCATGTGATTGTCAGGGGCCCAAAGACTTGAGCCATCCTCTGCTACCTTCCCAGGTGCATTACTAGGAAGTTAACTTGGAAGCAAAGCAACTACAAACTTCAGTTTAAACAAGTCACCACAACTTTGGCTCAATGAAACTTTTTTCTTATTTAAAACTTCTTCCAGTGTATCATGATAGATACCATTGAGTAAATTTTGCTTTGAACTTGTGATCAGAGTTTTTTTTTTTAACCTTTGCCTTCCCAGGTGCATCAGTGATCAGATATTTTTAACAAGTTCAGGGACAATGAGACTGTTATTTCATCCTGCTGGCATTCTGTCTGTGGCTGTCTCAGGTCAGGTCACCCAGAAGGAGGTGCAACGGGGGAGGAGCACTCCCACCAAAGTCCAGCAAAGAAGTGAGGGAAGTGGGAAGTGGGAGGGAAAGATAGCAGCCAGTCTCTGGAGAAGCCAGTGCTCCTGTCCTGTTCCAGCATACACCGGAGTGTGTGACGTTCATCAGGCGGGCCCTCTTTGAGGTGAGGGGAGGTGAGCCTTCACATTTCCTCATCTGGCCTGGCGCTGCTGTGGGCCACTCCAGAGGAAGGCAAGCTCCAGATATTTGGCTTTCTGCAAGGCTGCTCTGGGAGAGTCACAGGCCTGATTCTTTAAAGTTAAAAGCACACTGGAGCTGAGGGAGCGTGTGATGAAACAAAAAAAGAAATTTAAGGGAATCTAGCCACAGCACCCACAGTATTTGCTACCACAGAGCTAGGAATTATGCTGGAAGGAATTTCTCCATGTTAGGCAGCATAAATCCTTCTATGGACTTGAGGTGTAAGTTAGACTGTACTCAAACATTCAGGTAACCATAAGGGCATCTGTAGCATCCCACATCATGGACCCTATATTAAAAAAACAACAAAAACAAAAAACAACCCCCCCCCCCAAAACAGCAGTTCTATTAATATGGGCATCTTCAATAAGGCTGCTCTACCTAAAGAGTAATTTCCCAGGCCTTCGTTCCTAACATCTGCTCTCCAAGAGAATGTCAGAGGCTGAGCTGCATAATCTCACATTACTCCATTACTCTAATGGTTGCATTTTTCCAATGTGCCTGTTTCTAAGATGAGGCAACCCTGACATGCGACCTCAGAAACGCTCAGTCCTATTAGCCAGAATGACATGAGGATAATGAGCAATAAACTCCTGTAGCTGAGAAACATCCCCTGAGAGATGAGGCACACGGACTGCAGGTGCAGACAGCATGGTTACAGTTCTTGTAAAGTAAGGTGTGAGCTCAGACAATCAAACCCATGCTATGGGCTCTGTGGCACATCTAGGGAAGACTTTTACCTGCTGCTTCTTTGAAACTCACTTATGGATACTGGGGCTCCACATCTAGTTAATTAAAAACAGAGGCACTTTTCTTTCCTTCCTTCCTCATTGTGACTATGTCTGTTAGGCCTTGTCTTGATAGCGCAGGCACAAAAAAACAGATGAAGCTCAAGTCATCTTCCCTTCCCTTCACATCATCAGAATTCCTCCACTGCCCTCCCTCTCATGTAGAGGACAAGGTCTTGTGGCTGCTCTGCTGCATGGGAGGAAATGCTGGTGAGCAAGTGGGGGCACTCTTAGTGGCAAATTAGAGTAATTCATATTTGATTTCTAGCATTGTCTCCAAACTGATTATTTGTTCTTTGTTTTTAGAGATTTTATAAGCTTTTTATGTTGTTTCTACTGTCATAATAAATCATTACTATTAATATTAAGAACAATCTGGTTACAAGCCAGGCACTGAATGTGGTCATATTATTGGAGAAATATGTGAGAAAACTTACATATGTGTTAAAAATCTGGAAGTGTCCCAGTAGTCGCTGAAAGCCCTTACTCCTTTGGGAGGAGTGAGATAGATACCTATGTTCCCTGAATGGCTTTGACATTTGACAACAGGAAAAAAATTGTTGTATTTCCATTCTAAAGATAATTGATTACCAAGTCAGCTTTACAAACTATTATCTTTTTCTATACTTAAACAACCGTTTTCATCTTAGATCTATCTTAAAATTTTTACATATAAATATTGAAATAATTATAGAGTGTATATAATTTTTATTTTACTTTTCTCTTAGTGTTATTTTGTTTGTAATTTTCTAAGGATATAATGTGCATATTTTCATTAGCCAATGCTTTATTGTACCTTGGTTCAATGTCTACATTTATAGGATTATTGTGTAATTTTCTAAGGAAACATAATTGCCATTAAAATGTAAGAAGAATAACTAATGGGAGCAGCATCTCAAATATCAAGCAATGTTCCCTGGCTTGTTACTAGGAAAAGACCTGCAAGATGATTTGGGACATTCCCTTGGCGTTTTCAATTACATTTTTCCTGTTTTCCAATAGATATTTACTGAACATCAAGTATGTGCCATTGTTGTGCGTGGCACTTAATCTAAACTTCTTGAACTGTGACATCATGGGAATTTCCCCCTGGAATTCCAGTTTATGGGGTAGTGAGAGGCTTCTGAATTCTGGCAGTCTACCAGCCAGCCTGAGGGTGAACTTTCACAGTGGTTAAGATGCCTGCTTCCCATATGGGAGTGTCTGGTGTCTGATCCTGGATCTATTCCTGACTCTAGATTTCCTTGAACGTGAACTCTGAGACACAACAGTTGACTGCTCAAGTAATTGGGTTCCTGGGACTACTTGTAAGACCTTGATGGAATTCCTGTTCTCTGGCTCTTGTTGGGCACTTACAGAATGATCCAGCAGATGGGAGATAGCCATCTTTCTCTTTTTTCTTTGAAATAAAGTGTTTGTCTGTTTGTTTTAAGATAATCCAAATTCTGGAACAGCTTGCTGCCCCCTTTCACTATGCAAATTGTTGGGAAAATGAGTACTAACAAAAAAGGTGGGAGCAAGACAGACATCAGGCATTATCGTTCACTGGCAATACAAGAGTTCTCCTGCACCCAGGCTTACAGCTTGTGGAAGAGCTTCTGTCTGGCTTTAGTACTTTGAGGCCCACTCACCTTGCTTTTGCAACAGTTGCTCAGGGATGCCTAGGGATACATCCAATAGTTCCTGGGAAATCGAATTTAAAAAAATTTACTTTTGTGAAAAACTAAAAACTGATATCCACGCAAAGAGAGTGGGTTTAAAAAAAATCATGGAAAAATGCATATTATGAAAAATGGCATAGATTTATTTTTATTTTGCACCTAAATAAACATTTTTTAATTAAATTTTCTGTGAACTTTTGGATATACAGCAGATCTCCCCTCCCATAGATTGCTTTTCTCTTTGGATTTTAATAACTTTAGAATCTTAACATAGAACAATAGATTATATAAAGATAAAACATAACATTTATTTTCATTTATAGAGGACATAGTAAAAGAGAATACAGCTTGCTCAAATATATACATTATGACCATGGCTGTGAAGGGAGTCTTGCAGATCTCCCTAGAAGTGTGACTATGTGTGACTAGCCATGTTGTCATTACCAGTATACATCTCCATTTTTACGTTTTTACATTGACTTGTTTCTGGACTGTGTTCATGGCAGTTGTTGATCTGTTCATGGAAGTTAATTCAGTAGCAAATAAACTCTATACTTCTTTTGTGATGCCATCTTTCGCTGCTATGATTGATTTTTCATCTCTATAATATTTACTCTCCAATACCATGTTTTTTGGGGAAAAGGAGCCACGTCTTTTTTCCCCTAATATGTATTTATTTTTATTTTGAAAGGCTTATTCACACAGAGAGAAGGGGAAATGGAAAGATCTTCCATCTGCTGTTTCACTCCCCAAATGGCTGCAAGTGCCAGAGATGAGCTGATCTGAAACCAGGAGCCAGGAACTTTCTTCAGGTATCCCACACCGGTGCAGGGTCCCAAGGCTTTGGGTGATCCTCCACTGCTTTCCCAGGCCACTATCAAGGAACTAGATGGGAAGTGGAGCTGCCAGGACATGAACCAGTGATCATAGAGTTTGCTGGCACCACAGGACGGGGTATTAACTTGCAGCACCACCATGCTGGCCAAGGATCCATGTTTTTATGTGTGCTTCCTAGAGACTGAAATAACTTTTTTGCTAGTTAATGATGATTATTGTAAAGTACATTGCTTTTCTTCTTGAACGACTTGAAAATTAAAGTCTTTTTAAAAATATTGAGCAGACTAGTGTAAAAGCATAGGGAAGTGGTCTATCACATTGCATTAGTGTGGATTTGCATTCTCCAAGGCCTGTGCTGAAATGCAAGTTTCACATTGTGTACTGTCACCTCAGCAAGTCACTTCACTCCATGAGCCTCAATGACCTAATATTATGTCAGAGGATGTTACTGCTGACTTAAATGAAATGATATTTAATTAGCACACTTAACTTCCATATAGCATGCTGTAGTTAAATTACACTTAGATGCATGGTTTGTTGGCAAACAGCATTAGGCACAACTGTTCAAAACAGAAAGAAAAAAAGAGCAAGTGGCTTCTAGGCTAATTCACCTGCTACTGCTTGTCTTGACTAATTTGTGTGCATTCCACTGACTTCTAGAAATTAACACTTTAATTCTAACCATTGACACTAAAATAATGATGGAACAAAAAAAAAAATAGATTGGTCACTTGACAGGAAGAGAAAAATGCTTTTCTCCCTTTATTCCTTATTCCACTATATAAAATTCATGTGGGTCAGAATATACCACCATAGACCGCGGTTAAACGATTACTCCTTGGCTTATCTAAAATAATGAAAAGGGGCCATGTTGTACGGCAGTAAGTTAACCTGCAGCTTGAGTGACCCACTTGTTAGGTGTTGATTCTAGTCTTAGCTCCTCTGCTTCAGACTCAGCTTCCTGCTAAGAGATGTGGAAATGCATCCGATGGGGCCATGGGACACTGGATAGACTGAGCCCCTAGCTTCTGTCAGGTTTAGTCTTGGTTGTTGGGGACAATTAAAGAGTGAGCCAGCTAATGGAAAAAGTCTGTCTCTCTCTCTTTCCCATGTTACCCCACTCTGTGCTACTCTGCCTATCAAGGAGATAAATCAATCTATTAAAAGATGTTGCGTTGCATAGTAGAGTCTTGTCTTTTTCCACCTCTCTTGTTCCTTTCTACTTGTTAAGAAACAGACTGCCTGTTTAATGATAAATGAGCATACTCCTCCTCAACCAATGTGAGAGAAGCACACATTTAATTCTAAAAATATAGGTAAAGTTATCAAAGTGAAAATGTATTCCCTGGAGGAACAGAGATAAGCATGTTGATGCTTACTAAAGTGCTGTTGCTTGTGGATTTGTAAGGCTGATGGAATACTGATGTTTACATTAAGAAAAGCTTGCAATTGTATTGGAAACAAATGCTTACCCTTGCATTACTGAAATGAAGACTTATGCAATAAAAATAGTCTGCATAAGGACATAAGGAAGCATAACAATTATTACGCTAGTGAGAATTTAACTGCATGGTTATGAAATTTCAAGTTTCAATAGACAATGAAAATAGAAGCATTGTCATTATTTAAATTACAATAAGCAATAACATTTGATATTAAAACATAAGAGTGAAAAGATTCCAATATAACCAGCATAAAATATACACAGCATTAAAGATATTTTAACAAATAATGCAGATATTTTCATATATAATTTAAATCATCCTAATCAAACATTATAATGTAAGGGGAGGAAAAATGAGCTGAAATCCAGGATCTTCAAATACGGACCTTTTGTGGCCCTTCCTCCCATCTTCTGCAGTTTCTCTGATGGGCATAACAGGGTCACCCATTTTATTACCTGGAGCCTTTCATTCCAAATCTCAGCCATGTCTGGTGTTTGTTTATCTGAATTTTAAAAAATTAAATATTTATTTATTTTTACTCGAAAGGCAGATTTACAGAGAGAGAAAGAAAGAAAGAAAGAAAGAAATTTCATCCTTTTGTGCACTCCCTAAATAGACACAACAATTAGAGCTTGAAGGTCTGGAACTTCCTCCAGGTCAGCCACATGGATGCTGTGGCCAAGTTCTCTGCTTTCTCAGACACACCAGCAAGGAGCTGGATTGGAAGTAGAGCAGTGCCCACAGAGGATGATGGCAATGCAGGTGGAGGCTTAACTTGATACACCATGGTGTTGGCCCCTGTTTGTCTAAATTTGAAGTAGAATGAAGCTTTCCTTTTAAAAATCCCAATATCAGAGAGCTTCTTATGTGCACCAGTTTAAAAAGAACTTTTTGTAAGCAGCTTGTAAATAATGTTAGTACAAAATGAAATAGTTAATAATTGTTTCCCGACAGTTTAATCGACAATATGATTAGTCAACTTTCAAGAAAATAGTGCTACTTGGATACCTGATCCTATAGTGGAAATATCTGGAGGTGCCAATCATGGCTGACATGCACTTGGCTTATTTTCTAAATTTTTTGTAAAATTAAAGTAGAAAATTGTGATGTATAATTACAGATAATCAGAAATGGGGTCAAGTGCTTGGTAACTCTGTAGGAAATTTATGGTTATATAAAACTGGGCAGATGCTTGGAAAAAAGGAAAGCGATTCTATGGAGAGTGACTTCATCATTCTGTCACACACTACTTTGGAATGTCATATATAAAGCTGAAAGGTTGCATGTTTTAACTTGAGAGACTGCAGGAAAGAAATTAATTATTTACTCCCCAGTTACGGAAACATCTTCTTGTATAAAAATAAGAATTTATATTTGGCTGTGACATTTAGATGTATTTTTAGAAGGTGCTCAGTTGCCTACTATTTATTGGGAAAATAAAACTCATCAATTCCCCAGAAAGATCCCGATCCCTGATGACAAGCCGGTTTCATGGTAGTTCAGTCTTCTTAGTACAGTGTGATATGCTTTCTTAAACACTAAAGACTATATTTGATCCCTGGGATGGTAGATTCAACTCTTTCAAACATTGACAATAATGCTAACATACCATTTGACAATGCCACTCTATACTGTAGAGATGGTCTTTACCTCTTTTAACAGTGTCACAAAAGAAAATGTTTAATTTCATCTTGAATTTACCCACTCCCTGTAAAGACCTTCCTTCTTCATTTGGCAAACATACATGTTGAGAGAATCTCCCAGTGATTGTTTATTTCTTTGAACAATGAGCTGAAAAGGCAGACTCCAGGGTCTACAGTTGAATCATAATCATGGGTTTCACAATGTCTTTCAACATTGAATCCAGATCAGGAGGTGCACTGGTGCTAGCCACCTGCTTCTGTGAACACGCAGCAAGTGGACCGGCATTCAGAAGCAGCCTCTTGCTATCCTCATGGTGAAACCCTTCTTTGCTGCACACGGAGCTGGGGCACCTTCAGTTCTGACCCTCACATGCCATTTCCAATCTACCTCATAGCTCACAAAACAGGCATTATCTAAATTAGAAATCTCTCTCCTGAAATGCATTTTCAGGAAGAAGCAAAATAAAAAGGTTGTGGGTGTTTTTTCTTATTTAAAGTGCTATTTGCCAAGAGCTGTTCTACACTCTGTAAGAAATGCTTTCATCTCATACTAAAGTTCAGCTTTTCCCAGCAGGACCAGGGGATGCTGACTGCTCAATCACATCACATGCTACTGCGAATATGAAGCTTCTAAAAGGTGCTATTTGCCAAGTTTTCCAATGACTCATCTTGTCTCCAAATAAAAGGTTATTAATGACTTTGTCTTTGGTTTTACATACTTCTTGGAAATAGACTATCTTATTCCAAGTTTTGGTATATATATATAAACTTCTTTAAGTGCTGAATGGTTTAATGCATACATAACAAAATTAATTAATTTTCTGTCCCAAACGCTGATTGATACTTACTCAAAATGATCAGACTGGTGTAATAGAGAGGCTGCTGCTCTCTATTTTACTATGAAATGAAGAACACAATGTTTCACAAAATTATTTTAGTATTATTACTGTTTTAAAGATTTATTTTTGTTTGTTTGACAGGGAGAGCATCAGAGATAAATCTTCATCTGCTGGTTTACTTCCCAATTGGCCACAATGGCCAGGCCGGGCCAGGCCAAACCAGAAGTCTAGTGGCAGCAACCCCAGCACCTGGGCATCTCTGCTGCTCTCCCAGGAGTATTAGCTGGAAGCAGGCTCGGAAATGAAGCAGCCAAGATCCCAATGGTTGCTCTGATGTGTGTGTCATGTCACTGATGACAGCTTTTTATGCAATGGAACTGGTGACAGGAAGAACATGGATTACATTTTTGGCAATATTTTATTTTCAAATATTCAGTATTCCCTGTGTGGATTTCCTCTTCTAGATGTCTGTGTAAAATCATTGCTCCAACATATTCATTTGAATTTTGCTTGGATCACTCCTTGAATGGCTATTCCAATGTTTTAATACCCCACTTTGGAACCAATTTTGATATAAGAATGTTATCTGGAGGTTGGTATGGTGGCACTTCAGATTTAGCTGCCACCTATGGAGCCAGCATCCTTCTATTCAAGTTGGTTGTAGTCCCTGCTGTTCCACTTCTGATCCAACTCCTTGGTAACACACTAGAGAGAGCAGTAAAAGATGGACCACGCACTTGAGCCCCTATGCTTACATGGGAGACATGAAAAAGGCTTCTGGCTTTGGATTGGACTAGCTCTTGTTGTTATGGCCATTGGGGAGTGAACCAGTGGATGGAAGACTTTTTTCTCTGCCTCTTTTCCCTGTAACACTGGATTTAAACAAAAATAAAATAAAATGTTTTTGTTTTTTTAAAGCTGCATGTGAGCAGCTAGATGCCACTGAAGGTCTAAGGATCATAGTTTGTTCTGCTTTGCATTTATCTGATGCCCTACTGCTCCACGAGGAGGGGAGCAAGTCATGGAAGGAAATCTCTCCTCCTGCTCCTGTGGAGGGCTGACCAGAGCTGTCCCAAATGGCACCTTCAGGGAACAATCTGTTCTTCCCAGCATCATGGTGGGGGAGTATTTGAGCCCAAATTTTGTTTATAATTGCTGGTATATGTTGATAATAAACATATTCTTAGTAATTTTTATTTTCACCCTTAAATCCTCTAGACAGCCAAACTTTGGGGTTCAAGGGCAAATAGGTCACTAAGTCACAAGATGGTGACCAAAGGAAGAGCCCTGGGTGTGAACGAGGGTGAGGATCAAGTTGTTTTAAAGAAGGACTAATTGGCCTGGGGTCATTTCCGTGCTTGTGAACACTGCATGCTCACTTGTCCCTGGCCTATGGGAGGTGGCTTCCACAGTGCTGATGACAAATAAGATGTGCATTTCCCAAATATACTGGAACTGCTCGAACAGAACCCCTGCCATCTGTCTTTCATGCACCGGGAGGCTGGGTGGCGGCATTTGGCTCACCTCTTCCAGTAACAGGGTACTAGAGGATCAAATCTGTGGGGAGGGAGTCCCATACCAAACCTTACTGTCTATCCATGGGAAAGAGCATTGTCACCTCTAGTCCTCAGCAGCCCAAGTCAATTGGATTAATAAGAATATCATAGGCTAAGAGAGACATACACATAGGTGCACACACCTGAGGCAGGGGGAGAGAATGTCCTGACCAGCACAGGGTCTGTTGGATGACTGCCTTCAAGCTGAACCCTTTTATTTCTGCTTGCTCCTCGAGTGGGTGGAGGAATAAATGCGGGGCCAGGAGGTGCAAGAGGATTCAGACTCTGACACTTGGAAAGAGGAAGTCCCTGGGCACTTTGTGATGATCATAACTCTCAGATTAAGTGTGGGCACTGATTCATTTTTCATGTTTTCAGAGACAGAATGCCAAATTTGCAGAAGTTTATGGTGCTGAGAATGTGCTTAGCCAACAGAGTGTGCCTAAATCTTTTTCAGATGAAACAGGGAAGTCGGAACAGCAGCACAGAAGACTGCGAGGCTGCTAGGAGAGGAACTAGTTGAAACTTGGGTCCATAGCCACAACTGCACTTGCATGTTTTATCACGCCATCCTGGCACTTTGCACAAAATGTACGACTAGGATAAACTACTCACAATGCACCATAAATATAACTCAAACAATTTCAATTTTTAAAAAGCTTTTGCAATTCAGCTGTATCTGCATTCAGGTTTCCTGAAGGTGAGTTAAACCGATATACCTGGAGCTTCCTTAGTAGATGAGTGACACAGAAGTAGCATGCATTCTTCGTATTTTGGGAGTAGCGGAATTGTCGATGTAACACATTACTTGCTGATGACTTAGTGGAAGTGTTTCCACCCTATGGATGGCAAACTTTATATCAGAACCTCTGAACACCAACTATGAGAACCTCACCAGTATTGTTTTCATTTTTAAGAAAATTCAGATAATTCAGTCCTGTCCTTTGCCATAAAAAAAAAAAGGATACAATTGGAGATCATTATGCTTAATGAAATAAGCCAGTCCTCAAAAGACAAATACGTTTTCCCTCATTTGTGGTAACTAATAGAGTGCAAACATAATGTGATCTGTTTGAGCAAAACTGACATGTTGAGCTTTGATTATTGTTTATAACCCTTGTCTATGTTCCTGGACAGTGGGTTTTCTGCTTATTACTTAAGGAATTTTTTGTTTAATGAGAGCCAAGCTTGCAATTATAAAGTAAATTGAAAGCATGTCACTGCAAATATTAAAAAACTAAAAAATGAAAAGCTGAGTGCCAAAATATATAAATAAATATTCACGGAGTGTCTGTCACTGGCCAGATCCTACACCAAGAGTTGGATTAATGAAACTGCCTTACAGAGGCACTCATTGGCTGTGTTAGAAGGTGAGACACACCAGCAAGATAAGAAAGTTGCAAAAAAAAGAAAAGAAAGTTGTAAACCAAAGTGGCTAAATTAGGGCATGTGGAGGAGGAGTCGGGTGTTGGGCACAGGCATGGATCATTTCCCTGTTTGGGTAACTTAATTGACTTTTCTTTGGTCACCTTTATAAGTTTGCAAGTAAGCGCAATGCATCTTGTGGGGTTTAAGTAAGACAATGGTGCTTGAAACAATAGGTTTGTGAGAAAGCACCATCTTGGTCTTATCTCCTCTCCTCCCATACTACAGACATACGCTTGCCAGGGCCTGGATCTCGTTTTTTCTGCTGTTTCTTGTACAAACAAATCTATTCCAATGCTTTGTTCTAAGTATGCCCAATAATACACATACAGAGACTTGAAAGAACAATTCATTCATAGTGCTTCGGAAAAGATCAGAAATGACAGAGAGGAAGGAAGGAAAGAAGGAAGGAAGGAAGGAAGGAAGGAAAGAAGGAAGGAAAGCTGATTTAAGCACCTTGATTAATAATGAAGAATCAGGTACATAGTCTAAAAAAGAGGCATTTGAGGAGAAGGAAGAAGAGATTCAGTGGATCTTTATCAACATGAAATGACATTGTTCATTTCTTCCCCTGTCTGTTCTGGCCAGCTGGTACAAATGAAAACACACTAAGAACATGCGATCAGACACAACATTTTAAAACAGTTCTGCAATCTGGAGCGTGGGTGTTACCAAATTTGTCAGTAGTACTCAGATCTTCCTTAATCTGGATTGCTTTATTTTAGGATACTAAATTAGTCCAAGTCATTTAGTGAAGTTTCCTACTGTCACCAGATGATTAGGACAAAAGAATTGGTCAAAATTCAAGCCTTAGTAAACAGCCATTGCTATTTCCTTTAAAAATATTATATCAAACAGTTCATCTGCCTGATTTTATCTGAAGAATAAACTCATTATAGAATAGGCATTTAATGGATCAATTACTTCAGTGCTATGTAAACCATTTGAGCGGAAGAGCCGGAGGATATTATCTTTCCTAGCAAATATTGCAATTATCACCAAACCTTCCCCAGACTGGAATGTTCACTTGAATCTTGTGAAAAACAAGACAAAGCAGCTCTGGACAGAAAGGCAGATAACGATGAGTGTCCCTCATCGAGCTAGAAGTGTATGAGACCAACATTTACCTCTCTCAAGTTACAGATATGCAAGTTGATGCAAGCGATTGTCTTACGGATGATCCTGGAGACCTGTACCAACCTCTTTTTGATTCTCTGTCAGCATTTGGTCTACAGTCGTGGGATCTTGACGTAACACTTTCCCATCCTCCCTCCCACATGCTTGCATTTCAGCTGCAGCCTTGAGCCTGCTCACTTCCACCCGCATACATTTAGTAACCCCTTGTCCAACGGAATTGAATTATTTATGTGTTTGCATTCCTGATCAGAATGTAAATTCTTTAGAGAGTGGAGATCACATCTCATTCACCTTCGTATTCCCTAATTGTCCTTTGCACAGAGATTTTGAAATAGAATGTTTTCCTGACTAAATATTCCACAGAATAGGCCAATTCATGCACAGTGAATGAGCATCACATTCCCAATTACATACAAGAGTATTCATTGTCAACCTCTTCGCCATTCTAAAATTAATCCTAAGTTGCACATTATATCTTAAAAAACACTCTGAATAGAAATTCATCTGAAATTATATATGTATGACATATATCTCCATGTATCACATATTGCTGAATGAGATTATTTTCCTGGTTCAGTGCCTGTATTTTCATGTTGACTTTATAGGACAGAGCTTTTTAAAAAATATTTATTTATTTGAAAGACAGAGTTTCAGAGACAGATAAATCTTCCATCCGTTGGTTCACTGCACAGGCAGCCATGCTGGCCAGGTCAAAGCCAGTAGCCAGGGGTGTCATCTCTCATATGAGTACAGGGGTTCAAGACCTAGGTTCATATTTTGCTGTTTCCTCATGCTATAATAGGAAGCTGGGACCCAAATAAAGCATCTGGAACACAGATTAGTACCCACAAGGATACCAGTATTGCAGGCTTAACCTATTTGTGACGCAACACCAGCCCAAAGGAGAGGCTTTTTGAAAAATAATGAGGTATTGCAATCTGCACTAACAAGATAACATTAAACCGCTATAAGCATATTCCATTAGACCCAAGTAAATCCCTAATTAGTTTAAAGCTGTAACATGTTAAACAAATTTTAATATTTGTATTGTCAGATAATGCCATACTGAAGAAAAATGATCCATGTACACTAGATAAAAGTACTGCATATATTATTCAATTTCAGGGATTTAATATATGAGAGTTCAAATGCCTCTGAGAATTACATGAGTGTAGGAATCCAAAGCTCACTGGCTGACAGAGGCTGGGCTGGTAGGCTGAAAGCTGGAGGGTGTGAGTCGAGGCAAGGCAGAAAGGCATCCTCCCATTGAAGGGAGCAGCTAGGACCTGCACGGAGACAGAGGCCTGATATTGTCATAGAGATGGTGCCAGTCTAGACAATACAAATCTTGACATTTGTGGGAAACATGCAGAGTTTTAAATGGCTGTGGGTTTTTTTTTTTATTTGTTTTGTTCTTGTAAAAATCAAGTGTGGGGCAAAGAAAACCTATTTGTAGGACAGATTCAGTTCCATAAGCTTTTTTTAAAAAAGATCCATTATTTTTTTTTAAGTTTTGTTGGAAAGTCAGATATACAGAGAGGAGGAGAGACAAAGAGAAAGGTCTTCTGTCTGCTGATTCACTCCCCAAGTGGCCACATGGCTGGAGTTGAGATGATCTGAAGCCAGGAGCCAGGAGCTTCTTCTGGCTCTCACACATGGGCAGGGGTCCCAAAGCTTTGGGCCATCCTCAATTGCTTTCCCAGGCCACAAGCAGGGAGCTAGATGGAAAGCAGAGCTACCGGACTAGAACCAGCGCCCACGTGGGATCTTGGCACGTACAAGGCAAGGACTTTAGCTGCTAGGCTACCATGCTGGCCCCTCCATCATCTTTTGTTCTTAGATGAAGCACGTGATCATCCACATGATCTGTAAGGTAGCTTCTAATTTTGAGATTGGACATAATTCAGTTCTCAACATTCCATCTCTATTTTCTTCCAGCAGTTGCCTGTTTTACTCTTATTACAATCGTCAAGTCATTATAACACGTTAGGTAGAGGTTTCAGAGTGCATACTCTGTGAAAGGCTCAGTGGGAAGAATGGCTTAGATGTCATCTGTGTCCTTAAGCACCTTGGAGAGTGAGGGGAGATTTCTGAAATGAAATGCAAGCTCCTTGGCGATCCGAACACTTTCTCGTTTAAAATGCCTTTATTGTGCCCGAATACAAAGGAGAAGACAGGCCACGACCTTGTCCTTGTACAGGACCTAAAATGTTTCACGAAACTGGACAACTTACATTTACACATACTATGTAAAAGTACTCGAAAGGGCTACAAAAAATTTCAGGAGCTTAGGAGGATTTCTTTGTCCTTTTTAACCCATTTTTTGCTATTACCTCCTTATTATTTTTTTTTAAAGATTTATTTTTATTATTTTTTTATTGGAAAGGCGGATATACAGAGAGGAGAGACAGAGAGGAAGATCTTCCGTCTGATGATTCACTCCCCAAGTGAGCACAACGGACCGATGCTATGCCGATCCGAAGCCAGGAGCCTCTTCCGGGTCTCCCACGCGGGTGCAGGGTCCCAAGGCTTTGGGCCGTCCTCGACTGCTTTCCCAGGCCACAGGCAGGGAGCTGGAAGGGAAGCGGGGCTGCCGGGATTAGAACCGGCGCCCGTATGGGATCCCGGGGCGTGCAAGGCGAGGACCTTTAGCCACTGCGCCACCGCGCCGGGCCCAACCTCCTTATTTTTAATACTCTGTCAAATAGAACGTTACATGATTTTCTTTGCGGCATCTATTTCACATCTTGGTATCTTTCCAAATATTAGCTTCTCTACTTCAAGTCACTTAACTTGTTCTGGCTTTTCTGCCAGGAAGCTCTTACTCATCTTTCCAAAACTACCCAAATTAGGTGCCTCTTGTAGCCAACTTCAAAATGTCTTAGCTCCACCTATGTCATTCCAATAAGTGCAGTGGTTCTGGGAGGTTTGGCCAGACTTTCTGCAGGTATATGCTGACAGTGTCATGGCCTCACCATAAACCTCCCATTTTCCACACACAGTGCCCACATGTGCAAGAGGCAAAAATGAATGATCTGAGGCATAAACCTTCTGTAGCCTTAAGGGAGTGTGTCTAGTTCTTTGGGAGGATATTCTAAGGAAAAAAGAAAGAAAATGAAAGAAGAAAAGAAGGGAGGCAGGAGGAAAAAAAGGGAGGAAGGAAGTACAAAGTTGCAACTATGAATAATTGAAAAAGTCAAGCTAACGTATGGTGGATAGTGTCAGAAAGAGAGCAATTCAGAATGCAAACTGAGGATTTAAAATAAGTCATAAGGGCCTGGCGTGATAGCATAGCAGTTAAAGTCCTCGCCTTGAATGCGCCAGGATCCCATATGGGCACCAGTTCTAATCCTGTTCTAGCTCCACTTCCCATTCAGCTTCCTGCTTGTGGCCTGGGAAAGCAGTCGAGGACAGCCCAAATCTTTGGGACCCTGCACCTGCGTGGGAGACCTGGAAGAAGCTCCTGGTTCCTGGCTTTGGATTGGCTCAGCTCTAGCCATTGCGGCCGCTTGAGGAGAAAACCATCGGATGGAAGAACTTCCTCTCTGTTTCTCCTCCACTCTGTATATCCGCCTTTCCAATAAAAATAAATCTTTAAAAAAATAATTAGTCATATGGCTGCTGGTTCCAGCCCCTAGCGTTCCACTTCTGATCCATCTCCTGGCTAGTGCGTTTGGAAAAGCAGCAGAGGATGGTGCAAGTGTTTGTGCTCCTGCACCCACATGGGGAGTTCTGATGAATCCCCAAGCTCCTGGCTTGGGCCAGTGTCAATCCCAGTCATTGCAGCCATTTGGGAGTAAACCAGCAAAGAGATCTCTCTCACTTTTTCTACCTCTCCCTCTTTCTCTGTAACTTTGTATTTCAAATAAATAAGAAAATCTTTGAAATAGAACAACAACAAAATGAGTGATAATGCAAACCCCATGTGTTGACAGATGTGAATAAAATCCTATAGGAAACTAAGAGTAGTAGCTAGTAATTGGTCAATACTATTAGCTGGATGAATACCCTAAGTTTAAGAGGAAAAACAAAGTATGTTATTGTTCACAAAGAGTTGGAATACAGACTGAGATCAGTGGACATCAGTTTGCAGATTTGTGGAGCACAGAAATTTTTAGTTTACTTCTTTGGGAGTCATGCCAAGGATGACAAAGTGCAAGAAGCGTAGAAGTTAGCAATAGCAGCATAGGGATTGGCAGAAACAACCACCGCACCGCAAGTGCTATTGCAGTGTTGTCAGGGAGGCTAGAATTCCACGATGACTAGCAACTCAGTATAAAGTCAGATATTTTCACTGCACTGGTTAAAAAAATTCGTTTCACATTTTCAAGGTTTAATATTGGATTTGCATAGAAAACACTCATGTTTTAGTTCTGAGCATCCACGGTGAGTGAAAAAGCTGTGGATTTTTTAGCACTAAATATCCAACAGATGGAGAAATCTCTGGCAGGCATTCTCAGACATGTCAACATAATAAGTAGCAACAAGGAGCTTATTAGAATGCAGATTTCCGAGCCTTAGCCTAGACCTTCTAAATCAGAATTCTGAGCGTTTGATCCAGAAAGATCCATTTTTAATATGCACATCACTTTATTGTGATATAATCCTAAGTGTTTGGAATTGTGAAAATACTGATGTTTATTTTAAAAAACACAAAGAATATCAGTCTATCAAAAGCCTTTGTGTGCATTTATGCAGCTTTTTGGTGTGGTTTTGAAATTTCACTTTTTAGAAGATTTTATTTATTTGTTGGAAAGAATGAAAGAGAGAAAGACAAAGAGAGAAGCAGAGAAGAAAGGGAGAGAGATCTTCCACCCACAGGTTCACTCCTAATTGGCCAGGAACTAGGTCCACAAGCCTGGATCTTTCTCTTGGTTTCCCACATAGATGCAGGGTCCCCAAGACTTGAGCCATCCTCTGCTGCTTTCCCACGCACATCAACAAAGAGTTGGGTAGGAGTTGAACCTGCACCCACATGGGATGCTATTCTCACTGGTGGTGGTTTTAACTGCTATGCCACAGTACCAACCCCCAGATAATCTGTTAAAAATAAATATATGCAAAAACTGACAGCAAATTACTTCTATTATCCATCAACTTAGTTTAGTAAGTGAAATATTGGGTTTCCAATAATAGGACCTATCTTTTCTGATGCTAACATTAAAGAAAAGCTGTTTCATTTGACACATTAGTCTAATGAAATAAAATCTGAAAAATGCCATTCAGTTTGGTACAAAAAAGTTATCACTTGTGTTGCAAAAGAAAAATTTTAAAAACCTACCTGTAATGCATGAGGTAAAAGGCTATATATATTTTCAACTTTTACTTTAGAGCTTGCTGCTTTAAGTACAAAGGTTTTTTCTTTCTTTTCTTTCCTTTTCTTTTCTTTCCTTTTCTTTCTTTTCTTTTCTTTTCTTTTCTTTTCTTTTCTTTTCTTTTCTTTTCTTTTCTTTTCTTTTCTTCTCTTTTCTTTTCTTCTCTTTTCTTTTCTTCTCTTTTCTTTTCGTGTATTATTCATCTGTTTCCAAACTTCCCAGTCTGTGACTTACATGTCGTTCATGCTGTAAAGGGGCTGGATTATACTTCCACAAGAAGCTGGGGCCTTCAGAAGCAGGGGCTGCTGGGAGTGGTAGGTGTTCTGTCCCAACCAGGTTGCTGCCAGCCCCTCAAAATCAGCTTCCCCTCTGTGTGTGCTATAATGCTTCTTCCTGTCCCAAGCACTACTCAGGTGTCGGCTGCTCTTGTAGCGCCACTGAGACCAGCTCTGAGAAAGACCTTCCAGCTAAGGGGATTTCGCTAAAGGGCTGATGATGACCACTGAAGGAAACTAATGCAGAATCCGTACACACGGCTGCGCTGCTCTTAGAAGGAGGCTGTGCTCCTTGGATCCTCCTCATCGATCTGTTATGTCTGCTTTTGTCCAGCTCCACCCCACCCCCAAAAAGGATCCCTCACAATTACATCCCCCCTTTTTTCCCAGAATCCCAAACCCAGTTCCTTAGATCCCAGAAAGACAGTATTTCATTCCCCTCTCCTCATCCAAATGCCCCTTCCCATGATCTGTCTTGCTCAGCATGGTTCATTTGGCAAGTTAACGATCATTCAGAATATTATTTCCTTCGAGAGGAAATTTCATCCTCAATTTCACACTGATGTATTCTTGGGCCACAAGATGTCTAATAATTCTCATCACTATATGTTTCCAACATGTTCATTTAGTGTCTGTACACTTTGAAGAATTTGGGTTATTCACTCTTGAAAAACACCATCTGTAAGACTTTGGTCCTTCACAATATTGAGCAAAATATCTTTCCAGATCAAAGACTTTTCTGCAGCATTGTTTTGTAGCCAAGAGTGCTCAGCGTTCTAGCTTTTTGAGATTTTAACCTCATTAACCTCAGCGCTGCCACATGGCACAGGCACAAACATCATCTAGGATAATGAGGATCTACTAAAAATGTATCCCATGAATTTCGCCTGCCAGAAGTTTCATTTCTCACTCTGAAGCGTCAGAGTTTACTGTACTTGATTATCCTGCAGGTGAGTGCCCTCCCAGTAACAATGGTCACATTTTACCTTTTCTGTTGCTAGATTCTCTACCTGAGGGGTTGGTGTTGTGGCACAGCTGTTGAAACTGTCCCTTGTGACACCAGCATGAGATTATCTGAGAGCTAGTTTGTCTTAGTTGCTCTTCTTCTAATCCAGTTCCTTGCTACTCCATCTGGGAAAGCAGTTTAGGATGGCCCTAGTGCTTGGGCCCCTGCTACGCAGGTGGGAAATGCAGATGGAGTTCCAGGTTCCTGACTGTGGTTATCTGGGGAGTGAAACAGTGGATGGAAAATCGATTTCTTTTTTTTTCTCTCCCTTTGTCTCTCTCTCTCCCTCTGTCACTCTGCCAAATAAGTGGATAAAAATATTATATGCCGATATATGTAAAATATTTTTCACATGCTCTTTATCAAGGGGGTCATTGTCCAGAAGGTCAAACCTTGGTTCCTTGGAAGGCAGAAATAATTATCTTACAGATAATTTATTTCTCCCAGTCATTTCTGCCTAATCTTGGTAAGGATGAGCTATTGATTTGTTTGTTTAGTTTAGTTTGATGATTTGGCATAGAAAAAAACACTGATGATTTTTGGGATAGTAAAAGCATACTAAAAGAGGTTTGATAATTCAGATACATTTGTTCTTTAAGCTACTGCCACTCATTCTCTAACAGAGTTAGTATTTTTAATCTACATTTCCCCAAATGTTAAAGGACAATAAGATAATTCTTGCCAAGAGCGGATTAATCTATGTAAAGCACTTAGTCAGTGCTAAGTACTTTTACTCTTGGTACTTATCTTCAATAAGACATTATCTCAATGCTGCGTCGGTGACAGCACTTTGTTGAGATCTGATGGGAAGTGGCATAATAACACATGATTCTGACATGAAACACCACTAAAACATCCTTACATTTTGTATATTTGTATTAGAGATATCTGTTGACACTCTAATGATATATTGAAGATGATTTGACATTTTTTGATTTGACACTTAATTACTGTGATTATTTGTTGTCTAATAAGCTCATTATCTTGAAAGTTTTGTAAATTTCCATTCTTGGTGAGAGGAATTTGAGATGTTATTCTTTATAGGCTTCATGTCTTATCTCACTATTATTTCCATCTGTCTGTAGATTTGTTATCTATTTATCTATCTATCAATCATCTATCTTAACATACAGTCTTGGATATTGCAGAAGCAAGGATATACCAGGTATACTACCAAAAGCTTATTTATTTCCAGTTTTTAACTTCCTTTATATATTAACTCCATGAGGTGAGTGTATCAAAGACATTCTTTACCATTTTAGTTTAATGCATTTATTTATTTCAAATATTTATTTTATTTTAAAGAGAGTTGTTGTAATTGCTATTTCACTCCTGTAACGGCTGCAGTAGGCGGAGCTGGACCATGCTGAGGCCAGGAGCCAGGAGCCAGGTTTCCCATATGTGTGGGGGTCCAGAGATTTGAACAGTCCTCTGCTGCTCTCTCAGGAGCATTAGCTGAGAACTGAACTGCAAGTGGAGCATCCTACATTTGAGCAGGAACCCATATGGGACGTCAGCATCAAAGGTGACAGCTTAACATGCTGCTGCAGTGCTGGCCCTCATTTCATCTTTAAATGTCCCCTTTATACCTATACGATATTCAGTTGAATACATTCACTGAATAAAGGGCTGATTTAGGCACATACATTTTTGTTGGGCAAATAGTTCCCACATGAAGTCAATTTGAGTTTAAGAAGTAAGAAAATGAGTAGAAGACAGAGGAATAAATGTCCACATTGTGAATTCCTTGTAAATGGAAGTTCTTCTAATTATATAATGTTGCCACTAAAAATATTTGCCTTGTACTTGTGTATTCTTTCTCACCCATGCAATGTAGAAAACAAAGATTGCAATACCGATTCTAGATAAAAAGGGTAACTTTCATCAGTCTGTACTCCTGTTGAAAACTGCTGTAGAAGCTGAGCAATACACACAGCGCAGATGTTCATGCTTAGCAAGAAGAAAGCAAAGAGCCATGATGTGAGGGATCATGATTAAAGAGAAAAGGGAACTTTAAGGAAGCAAGCTCAATGTCTACACATTATTCCGCCAGGGCAGTTGATATTCCGTGTGTGTGTGTGTGTGTGTGTGTGTGTGTGTGTGTGTAGAACAAGGCAAAACACAAAGTAATTGCTCAAAGGCTAAATGAGTGCTTTTCACAGTGTGTGTGTGTGTGTTTTTTTTTAGGTATGTTTATTTGAATGGCAGATTTTGCAGAGAGAAGAAGACAGAGGGGAAAGTCTTCCATCTTCTAGTTCATTTCCCACAGGGTCAAAATGGGCAAAGCTGAGCTGACTGAAGCTAACAGTCAGAAGCCTCTTTAGGGTGTTCCACGTGGGCACATGGGCTAAAGGCCCTGGGTCATCCTTCACTTTTTTCCTGGGCTGTTTGCAGAGAGCTGGATAGGAAGTGATAGCAGCCAGGACACAAACTGCTGTCCATATAAGATGCCAGCACAACAGGGTGGAGGATTAGCATGCTGTGCCATTGTACCATCCCCAGTTTCTGGCAGTTTTATTGTGTTGGGAATACTGCAGATTTCATGTTTTTGGACCTCTCAAATTCATATGTTGCATCTACAACTTCTAGTCTTGGAAGATGGGGACTTAAGAGGCAACAAATGTAGGGTATGGAAGTGAGTTATTCCTGATGTGATCAGGGACCTTCTAAGGAAGTCTAACAAACAGAAGTGATAAATCAGTCTCATACAGGGAATTCACTGAAGACCTAGCCAGAAGATGACCATTTGCAAGCTAAGAAGAGTCTTCACCATCACTTGCCCATGTTGGGACCCTGATCTCAGACTTCCAGCTCCTAGAACAGTAAGAAAATGCATTCTGTTACCCATGTTTAAACCTCCAATCTATGATATTTGCTTACCAGTCTGAGATGACTGAGATGGGAAGAGAAAAAGAGAAGTTAACTCTACTGTTAAAATGAAGGGCAGCTGGAATAAACCCACTTGGGCTTCCATTCAGAAAAAAATGACTGATTATATCCTCATATAAATTAAGAATGAACAAGTTATCAAAACACCTGCAGTGTAATCTCAAATCATCTGCCGAATAAATTTGGTCAGAGTGATCTGTCTGTATCTGCCAGCCAGAAGAAAACGGGCACCTCTCTAAGCAAGGACAGCATCAAGCAGAGAATCTGTGTTTTCTTTGCAAAAATACTGAGGACAGATTCCTAACATCATTACTAGCAAATGATATCAAGCAGTATTAAAAAGGGTATAGATTACAACCAACCAGGATTTATTCTAGATTTTAAGAATTGTATGGCATTTAAAGCTAATATAATTCACCACATTAGTAGAAAAAGTGAAACATTTCATGATCTTGCGAGAACTGGAAATTACTTGATAAATTTATCATTCTTTCATATTTTTTAATCTAAACATACTGAGGATACAAAATAATCTTAATTTGACAATCAATATTTTCTGAAACTACAGTAAATATTACATTTGATGATAAAATATTAAAAACTTTCCCTTTGAGATATGAACAAAATAAGGATGGTCACCATTTCTATTTTAATACTGTTTTAGAAGTTCCAGCTATGGAAATACTAAAAATTGGTACATTTTTAAAACCATAGCTTCAAAATGCACAAATGGAAATGTGATGCTATTGGAAGCAGCAAGGACAAACACACACTTGTTAATGTGATTTCAGGCTACTTTGCTTAGAAATAGATAGAACAAGCACGTAAAAAAACAGTAAGAATGGAACACTTAGAGAAATACGGTTACTGAATTTCATCAAATTGATGTTTGCAGAAACTGTATCCATCAACTGAAGAACACACATCTTTTCTCTCTCTTTTTTAGGTGTATATGAAACTTTCTCAAAAAGGCCCCATTTATTATTCTATAAATCAACTTAAAGAGTTAAAATTAGGTGGGAATATTCTCAAATAATAGTGAAACTCTATGATCACTGGTTCGTGTCCTGACAGCTCCACTTCCCATCCAGTTCCCTGCCTGTGGCCTGGGAAAGCAGTCAAGGACGGCCCAAAGCCTTGGGACCCTGCACCGGTGTGGGAGACTTGGAGGAAGCTCCTGGGTCCTGGCTCCAGATCGGCACAACACTGGTTGTTGCACTTACTTGGGGAGTGAATCATTGGACAGAAGATCTTCTTCTCTGTCTCTTCTCCATTCTGCTTTTCCAATAAAAATAAATAAATCTTTTTAAAAAAAGAAAAGAAAGGGAAAGCATGAAAAGTAAGCAATTGATTGTTGAATAACTAATATAAGAGACATATGATAAAGCTGAGAAAAGTAAAGTTATAAGTAAACAATAAAAAGAATATTAAGAAAATTGTACAAATACAGTTGAGTTGTTTAACTTTCACATAAGCATATCATTAACTTTTACCAACAAATTAAGAAATTTGATCAAGGAAACAATAATAGGAATAGTTAAATCAACCCAAAAAAGATACTTATAAATTCACAGACTGAAAATTTTAAAAAATTGGAATAGCAAATACAACTTTCCCAGTATATCACTGTTTTGCAGGTGAGTTTCTTCAAGGTTAAATGGAAAAGATAATCCCTTTGATAAATAAGCTGTTTGAGAGTCAGAAGTATAAAGCAGAGTTGTCTAAGTGATGTTTTAGGGCTATGAGACAGTCCAATGCTAGTCAAGAACATTAACTCACAAATTGAAGGAGATACACAGTGCAGGAGTTATCACAGTCCTACATGTACGAAAATTTGGTTCCTCCTAATAAAGGAGTGATAATCCAGCATTAAGAATATACTACTTATTTAATGAAGTATGCAGGAAAATATTGGATAGGAACATTGGAAGCACTATGTAATTTATACTTTAAAATATATATGCAAATTATGATAAAATCATTTCATGTAGATGTAGTCAAATTGTGTTTATAATATGGCTTCTGCATTTGAAATTACACAACTAATTCTGTTAGAATGCAGTATGGATTTTCTTTTTTCATTTCTTAGATCCATTTATTTTAATTTTATTGGAAAGTCAGATATACAGAGAGGAGGAGAGACAGAGAGAAAGATCTTCTGTCTGTTGATTCACTCCCCAAGCGGCCGCAGGGGCTGGAGCTGAGCTGATCCGAAGCCAGGAGCCCAGAACCTCTTCCTGGTTTCCCACATGGGTGCAGGGTCCCAAGACTTTGGTCTTTGACTGCCTTCCCAGGCCACAAACAGGGAGCTGCATGGGAAGTGAGGCTGCTGGGATTTGAATTGGCACCCATATGGGATCCTGGCACATGCAAGATGAGAACTTTAGCCACTAGGCTATCGCACTGTGCCTGGTCCAGGTTTTCTATGACATCAATAGATATAGGCAGTTTTTATTGAAAGAAAACCTGTCAAATCAATCTACCTTTTGGTTCATTCAGTTATCGTGGCGCTTCTGCCACTGCTTATATAAAATGGTTAAAACCCATGTGTGAACTGAGTCAGAGTGACCTCTAAGGTCTTGAATGACTTTGAGCTCTTTGGTCTTGTTAAGAGGGTTTGAAATGATATCTGTCCTTTCTGTGACATCCTTTAAGAAAGTGCTGCTTTTGGGAGAGGGCTGGTAGTAGAAAGAGCAGCCTCAGCCACTTGGTCAGGTTGAGAGGTGAGAAGCTGTAGTTTCCTGAAGAGACCATGTGCTCTATTGCCCTTTGTCAGTATTTGATTCCATTGAAGGCCACTGGACTCATCTGATCTGCCCTGGAGTCAATGTCAGAGATATTCATCTGCACCTGCTCGTCTTTGACCTGACACACCATCTGTTTCTCTCTTTAGAGACACAGAAGTGGAATTTCACCACTGGAGGTCCCTAGGCTATTGAACTTCCAACTTCCAAAGATTGTGCTCAGTGTTTAAAGCTCTGCTGGTGGAAGAAACAAGCTTTAATTTTCCCCCACATATAACCTACACTATCTTTAATGATAGATTCACCCATCCATCCTTGTTATCACCATGAAATGAAACTCAAATGATGCTGTTTATGACAGTACTGACTTCAGCATAAATAGCTTATCGTCTTTCCCATGTCTTCAGACTTAGATTTCTGTTTCTATCCTTACTAGATATGACTTCAGAGCATCAAAAAAGATCACATATGTTAAAAAGTTCAACACAGTAATTGACTCAAAGTAAGGTAGTCAGAAAGTTTGTGGAAAGTTGGATGAAAAGTTTATTTGGGCTCAACAAAAGGAAAGTCATGCATAAGCTTTGATAACAAGTATTTTCATGGAGTTTTAAAGGCTTCTTGTATGTCAGTTTTCCCATGGTTTCTGCTTCTAACCTTCTCCAACTCCCGTTTGATTTAGAGAAAACAACAACAGGTGATTTAAGGGACTACTGCTAGGGTTATCGAGGAGCTGTGGAGGAGGACATTTCAGTTTCATGATTGTTCTGGGAAAACTTAGATTTTCCTAGTACATGCTGTCCGTAGGCGTGAGTTACATGGAAGGCTCCCATGCACCTCAGAATAGGGGTAGGCAAAATTTTCTTTAAAGGGCAAATAGTACAAAATCTGTTCTCATTGTACTAGTAAAAATATTTGAAAGATAATTGAAATGTGAAGAAGTGGCCACATTTGATGGTCACATAACAAATTAGAGGAAAATCAGTGTATAAATTCACATGGTAACAATTTTCCTTTCATGCTATGTATAAGAGTGAAAAGATTGACTACGGAAAGCAGACATGCGCTGAGTACGTTTAATGATTACAGAAACTGACTAGGTATGCAAATATTTGTTAAGTATTTTGCAAAAAAAGAGGCTTATGAATCATTCTATTCAGTCACTCATTTGGCTGCACTCATTGCTGAAGAACTTCTGAATATGCAAGATAATTTTTTGGTAGTTACCTTTTTAAAAATGGGGTTTCCATTTGTTATGTTTTAAATAAAATATTTGTTGATTTATTTCAACATTAGAATTACACAGAGAGAATCTTCCATCCATTTCTTCATTCCTCAGATGGCTGCAATGGACAGCACTGGGCTGAAGCTAGGAACCAGGAACTTCATCTGGGTTCTCCTCATGGGTAGCAGATTGCCAAGCAGTCATGCCATCTGCTGCTGCTTTCCCAAGCCATTAGCAAGGAACTGGATAGGAAGTAGAGTAGTTGGGACATGAACTGCAGGCATTGCAGGTGGCAGCTTAACCTACCACACTAGGTTACTTTTAGGAGAGTCTATGGAGGGAATAGTTGGTGGTTGACTCTTCTTTTCATTGAAAGTCACCTCTCAAACCTGTGTTTCCTCTTGATAGGGGCTCAAGGAAGCTATCGTCAGCTTTTATAGAACCACCCAGTGATTGTAGTTTCAAACCTCCTCTCATCTTAATGTAGTAAGAGAGTAGGGAAGAATACAGTCTCCCTGGTTTTGTTTTCTTTGCCTGTGGTTTATGACTCTATGATGAACTTTAATAGATAAACAGAACAAAACCCAACAAAACAATATCAGTAGTGTCAGGGTTCCCTCAGACTGTACAGTATTGCAATAGTTATTTCCTGACATATAAAGAAATACAGGACATCCTTTTCCCATCCTATTTTGACGTATCTGTGGCATTGCTGGCTGTTTCTGTTTCCTAGATGATTTCTGGATGGTTCTCTTACTACTTTCTGTCCTGGAAGTAGAACAATACCCTGTCTTCCTACTGCTGTTTCCTCTCTTCATTTTAAATAATTTATGTCTTTGACAATTGAGTCTGAAGAAGAATCAAAGAAGGGAGAGGGATGAATTAGTCTGAGATTTCTTGGCTCAAATTAGTATTTAGCATCTCAGGTGAATCTGTCTTCTGGCTTCATTATCCATCCTGCCCTTCTCTGCTTGCTCCCCAGTAAACGCAGGCACATCAAAAGGGTTAATCTCTGAACGCAGTTCCAATGTCTTTGCCTAGTAGCTAACCTGTGCTTTGAACACTGTCAAAGCTTTCATTTTGTTTATTTAAAATATTTATTCATTTATGTATTGTTTTATTTATTATTACTTGTGTCAGAGAGAGAGAGAGAGAGAGAGAGAAAATGCTCCCATCTGCTGGTTCACGTTCCAAGTCCTTGCAATAGCTGTGACCAAAGCTAGCAGCCTGGAACACAACTTTGGCCTCCCACCTGGTTGGTAGGAACTCAATTAGTTGAGGCCATCACTGCTGCCATCCGAGGTTTGCATTAGTGGGAAGTTGGAGTTGGGAGCCAGAGCTGAGAATTGAATTCAGGCAATTCTGTGGGACACGACATGTTAATATTACACTAAATGCTCACTGCACTTTTTTCTTCAATCATATATCTAAAAGTATAGATTTTTACTCTGAGGTTTTTGAATGAAAACTGACTACAAGCCTTATACTCCGTGCCTTGGGATCATTTCCTGTAGCTTTTTTCCTGAGATCTATGGCTATTCAGAACACAACATACAAGTCAGACATTTGTCTGCTTTGAAAAAACAAGCTTTCCAGAATACTTGTGGTCATAATGAAAATATAAAAGGAACAGAAAATATTGGGCACATCAGATTAAATTCCTTTTAAATATAATCTTAAATTGTAGTGAGAGATACTACCTTAGTACCATCTTGCATTGGCGTGAGTAGAAAGGTTTCGTAGCCATTTGGGTCTTTCCTTGTTCATTTAGTCTTCTTGGGTTCTTTGCTTAACCCAATACATTTAAGCTTGGTTCTGTTTAGTTCCTGTGTACATTTGTGAGATCTATTAATTAATAGGGTGCCAATTTCTCCTAGTTTGAGGAGTTTTCTTGGACATGGCACTTGCAGTACAAGACGTATGAGTTCCATAAAAACAATAGTAAGCTCGTTGCCACATTAGAAACATGTTGTTAAACAGTACCTTTCCCAAGTGTGAGGCTTTCAATGCAGTAGAAGAAAACCTTAACAAAATAAGTTTTTAAAAAGTGAAAATTATGTTTATTCAATGTACTATGGGAGTCTTTTGACTTGATTATTATATCTGGTGGTCATTTACTTTAGTTGGGGCGTCAGAACTTTTGGCAGATTGATAGGATTATGCGTTTTTAGTGTGGCATGTACATAAAGTTGATCATGTTATCCATTTTTAAGTGCATAATTTAAATGTTATAAATATATTCACTTAGTTGTGTAGCTGATCTCTAGAACTCTTTCCATCTTATAAAACTAAAACTTTATACCTATTAATAACTTTCCATTCTTCTCTCACCTCAGCTCCTGAAAATCTGTGTATTTTGTGTTTAACTTCTCTGTGAATCTGACTTCAAATAAGTAGAATCACACAGTTTACCCTTTTGTGGGTAGGTCATTCTACCAAGTGTAATGGCTTCAATATTCATCCATCTTATCACATGTGTCTGAATTTCCTTCCACTTGAAAGTGGAATACTATTCTATTGTATGTACACACTGTATGCATACGTTGATCCATAAATGAGTATTTTGGGTGCTTGTGTTGTTTCCACCATTTGGCTATTATCAGATTATCTAGAAGGCTTTTCCATAACCATGCTTCCAGTTGGTGGCAGAGCCAGAACTCTAACACAAGACTCTTTATTTTCAAGCTGTTTTACTGTTTCCTAAGGCTTTATACATCAAAGTATAATTTTCCTACCAATAACATTGTCATTACCTAGAAACTTGTTAAAAATACAGAATTTCACACACAATCTGATTCTGTTATATCATTCACAAACTAAGGGGCTTAGGCCAGATTTCTTGTAAGGTCACTTCCTTTTTTATGTTCTATGGTAGCATTTTGTCAAGAATAAGTGCTACTCATTTATTTTTACGTCCACGCAGTATAACACATGGAAAAAATTACTCTTGTGCCGTCACAATGGAATGATTGCTGATAGGTCTGGAGAGTCACAAAATTAGATCAACAGGTAGAAGCTATCAGATCGATGAAGAAAGAAGAGTAAATATGCTGACATGAACGTGGGATCTTCTCAACTCTTGTCATTTCACATTTTTTGAAAGTGTTGGCCCATTTCATTCTGAACTACTGTGGCAGCCATTTCTGGGTAAGAGAAGAGGAAGCCAAGCAATTTCATGGTACACTATAGGAGAAAAACTTTGATCTGGAGTAATATTAAAAGAATAATACTTATACTTTTGTTAGTTTCGGATTCAGGGACAAGCAAGATGAAGGAAAATGAACCTTAACTGAGAGTAATACTGCTCTGGTTTGTGACTTGGCTGCTTCACTTCCCATCCAGCTCCCTGCCTGTGGCCTGGAAACGCAGTAGAGGATGGCCCAAAACCATGTAGGGTACCTGGAAGAAAATCCAGACTTCTGGCTTCAGATTGGCTCGGTTCCGGCCATTGTAGCCAATAGGGAGTGAATCAGCACAAAGAAATTCTTTAAATAAATCTTTAAAAAATCCTTTTATTCTTCTTAAAAAAATGAGAGGCACATACAGGAGTTCAAGGAAATTAAGGAATATATTACACAAGAAAAAGCAATATTGAAACAAAAATCAGATTGAATTATTATAAATGAATGATACAACAGAGCAAATTAAAAATTCAGTGGGAAGTGCCAATAATAGAATTAGTTAGGCAGAAGAATATATTTCATAATTGCAAGATGCCTCCTACAATAATGATGAAATAGTCACAAAGCTGGAAGAGGAACTATATAAAACTTAGAAAATCATCCAAGAATTAAGGAACACCAGCAAAAGACCTAATAAAAGAGTTTTGGGAGTTCCTGAAGGTGTGGAAAGAGAAGCTGGGTTAAAAGATGTATTCAATAAAACAATAATTGAGAACTTCCCTAATGTGCAGAAAGAATTACAAAGCAAAATACCGGAGGAGCACAGAAGTCCCAGTAAAATAAACCAAAAGTGATCCTCACAACACATTATAATTAAGCTCTATTTGGATGAACATAAAGAAAATATACTTAAATATGCATTTGAGAAGACTCAGTAAACTTACAGAAGAACCTTAATCAGACTCATAGCTGACTTCTCAGAGGAAACACTACAACCAGAACAACGAAGTGACAAATTCTGGATAATAACAGAAAATATATTGTCAATCCAGAATAACATATTCAGCAAAGCTTTCATTCATATTTGAAAATGAAAGAAAATACTTCAAAAGCAAAGAAAAGCTGAAAGACTTGGCCTCTACCAAACTTGCCTTACAAATGTTGATTAAAGATGTGCTATGGAGAAAAAGAGTAGCACCTAACAAATCCAAAGGCAAACGTGGAGAACATCTCAATAAAATGACAGAAGAAACTTAATCAAACAATGAGAAGCCCACTGCTTAAAATGACAGAACAAAATCACTGCCTATTGATATTAACCTCAAATGTCAATGGCTTAAACGAATCAATCTAAAACACAGATTAGTGGACTGGATCAAAAGCAGGTCTCATCTATTTGTTGCTTACAGGAGACACATCAAGATACATAGAAACTGAAAGTGAAAGGATTTGAAAGGAGACTGAGCAACTTGCTGCAAAATGAATGATGGGATATACAAGAAATAAAAAAGGAAATAAAAAAAGGCTTGATACATACGAAGGCATCAACACAGCATGTCAGAACTTGTGGGACATGGTGAGGGCAGTATTAAGTGGGAAGTTCATTTCAATTAAGGCCTACAGCAAGAAACTAGAAAGGAATCAGGTATGTAGGCTAACTCTATTTCTGAAGTCACTGGAAAAAAAAACAGCAAAATAATTGCAAAATTAGCAGATGAAGAGGAATAATCAAAATAAGAAAGGAAATAAACCAAATGGAGATTAAAAGAACAATATGTAAGATCAATAAATCAAAGAGCTTGTCCTTTGAGAAAGTAAAAAAAAAAAAAACAGATTTCTCATTAGCCCAAATAATAATAATAAAGAAAAGAGGGGAGGGATAGGTAGAGGAATGACAATCAATAGAATCAGAGACAAATGGGGCAAATATAACAAGGATACCTCAGATATGCATAGAATAATCAGGAATTATTACACACAATTATATGCCAATAACTTGGAATACTTAGAAGAAATGGATAGATTTCTGGACACATATAATTTACCAAAATTAAATCAAAAGGTAATTAAAATCTAAATAGACCTATAGCCAGGATGAAGTAATTAAATCCCTCTCAATAAAGAAAAGCCCTGGACCAGATAGCTTTACTGCTAAAGTCTACCAACCATTTCAAGAACTTACCATAATCCTCCACAAATGTTCAGACCAATAGGTAGGGAGGCAAGAGAGTATTGGGACTCGTAAAAGAGTTTGTCAGGGTAGCAGGACACAAAACTAATGGAACATAAATCGAAGGCCCTGGTATACACAAACAACTCAATGGCTGGTAAAGAACTCGTAAATACAGCCAACTTTAAAATACCAGAGAAGAATCTTAAATATCTTGGAATACACTTAACCAAAATAATGAGGACCTCTATGATAAAAATTAAGGAAAAAGTAAAAAAAGAAATAAGAGCAGACATAAAAATATGGAGAAATCCATCAAGAATCAACATAATTAAAATATTCATATTACCAAAAGTAACATACAGATTCAATGTGATCCGAATCAAAGTTCCAACAATATTCTTCTCAGAAGTAGAAAATATGATGCAAAGTTTATTAGGAAACAGAAAGGAACACCAATAGCCAAAAATTTTACTGAAGAATGAAAAACAAAGTTGGAGGAATCACAGTCCAGGCCTGAAGACATACTTACAGAGAGGTGGCAATCAAAATATTCTGGCACTGGTAGAGGAACAGAGAAGAAATATTAATCAAACAGATAGAAACCTGAGAACCTTTGACTAAAGAACTGAAAATAATCCAGTAAAAAATCTGGTCTTCAACAAATGCTGTTGGGACATTTGGATGAACCAAGGCCTTCTACTTGTCACAGGAATGCTGCCATGAAGAGTTCACTCCAAAGACGTCCACACAAGCAAGCATAAACCCACAGGTTTGGCCATGACCTTCAAGAATACCAAAAATGATGGCTACCTTGCCCCCTAAAGATGATAAGTGGATGCTAATAATAAGGAAAATGGGTTTTGTTTCTGGTAGTAAGTAGATACCTTTAAACAATCACACCTGGACATTTTGTATCAGTAAATATTAGTTGAGCAAAATCTATGAAATTAATTTATATGATTGAAGTAGGAGAGTCATGAGCAGAAGTTCTATGCCACTGGATGCTCTTCGTGGAAGTGTTCTGAAGAGTGTCTACATAGGGGACCTGAACCAGGACAAAACTCAGCCAGTTCTGAGTCCTCAAAGCTGAAAATTCAGATCTCCGCTGCGGTTCAAGGTTGAGATTTTGTCAGTTTACTGTGAATCAACAAGAAGCGCAGTGTTGATTGAAGAGAAAATATGAATTCACGCGAGTGGCTTTGACCTCTCATTACTTCTCTGGCTTTCATGGAATTTCAGTGATCAATGACATCACTGTGGAATAGAAAATTCTTCTGGGTAAGAGAAGTTCAGAGACCTGATTCTTAACTTTTGTGCTAAGGGAGTATAGTTAGAACGCTCAAGCCTATCCAAGAACACATAAGAACATGTATTCTTTCCTTCTGCTTAGTAGGGGTAGTCAGCAACAACACTAAATAACTTCTAACATGTTAGGGGATTCTTGTCCTGTCACGGTTATTTGTTTCCTACTGTATTCGTTACAGCAGGACCAGCCATCGTCTCCCAAACACGGCTTTGTAAAGCCTGCGTTGCAAGCCCACGAGTCTCAAAAGGGGCAACAGATTCCTATCAGCTTATGATGATGGTGTTCTGGCTGCAACAGTTTCTCAATAGGTAGAAATTACTATTTGTTTAAATGACACATGGTTAGGGGCCCGGCGCGGTGGTGCAAGTGGTTAAAGGTCCTCGCCTTGCACACCCGGGATCCCATATGGGCGCCGGTTCTAATCCCGGCAGCCCCGCTTCCCTTCCAGCTCCCTGCCTGTGGCCTGGGAAAGCAGTCGAGGACAGCCCAAAGCTTTGGGAACCTGCACCCGCGTGGGAGACCCGGAAGAGGCTCCTGGCTTCGGATCGGCATAGTATCGGCCCGTTGCGCTCACTTGGGGAGTGAATCATCGGATGGAAGATCTTCCTCTCTGTCTCTCCTCTCTGTATATCCGCCTTTCCAATGAAAAAATAATAAAAATAAATCTTTTAAATGACACATGGTTAGGAAAGCTATTTTTCTTCTTTAAAGGATTCATTTGGAGGAAAAGCTAACACTTCTAAAAAATAGAAAGGCACTTGTTACGATAAAGAAAATGTACAAGAAACGAATGATTTCCATCATCTCTGAAGGTGCAATGGGAGAAGTACCATACCCCCTATAGAAGAATGTCAAAAAAGTAAAGACCCTTTCAGCCCCAATGGGTTGAATGCCATTGCCAATGAGCCTTTCATCTATGTAACACGGATAACATTACCATTGTACTTGTAAATATTTGTAAAAATATTTCAGTGTCAAGCAAGAAAAAAACTCACAGGAAGTTAATAACTTAAGAAAAAAAGTCTCATTAGGTTTGATTATGAAAAGGCTTTCTGTTTTGGAACTAACCTTTTCAATGACAGGTCAATTAAAAATTATTCAATAGTCATACTTGCTACACAACTTTCAAGTGAACGAATCTGATTTTATTGATGAACAAACCAAAAGTAACCCACCTGATCCTTAAGGAATGTCTGATTTGTAATCTCTGAGTACTTAGGGAATTTGATCCCATTAGACACTGTATCATTAATTCAGCTCTTTACCAGGGCATGACTGGGATACGGAGATGCTCAGGAGTATGGCCTTACTCTTAATAGGCTTGATATTTACTAATTGATACAGAAAAACTCTGTGTCCAAGGCAGATTCAAACAAAGAACTGAATGACTTGAGAGACTCAAGGGAGGAACCATTCAATTTCAACCTACTGTGGTTGGAGAGTGGGAGCTGTATGATATGAATATGGAATGGAGCCACAAACACCATAGAAATTTGACTGTTATTGATGGGGAATGAACACAAAATGTTTTAGGTGAAAGGAATATATAGCGAGAGGAGCTGAGCATGAAAGATATGAAAACATGGGGACATGTTGCTAGAAGGCCAGGTTGGAATCAGCTGCGGAGAGTTTTGCATGCCAGTGAAAAGTGTATATGAGAATGCCCTAAAACATGTACATTTTTACCTTGGATATACACATTTCTTCGGATACTGCATAATTGCATTTGTTTCCAGACATATTGATTATAAATGAGGAATGCATTGTTGTTAATTTTAATAATCCTTTTTAAAAAGATTTATTTTTATTATTATTATTATTTTTATTGGAAATGCAGATATACAGAGAGGAGAGACAGAAAGGAAGGTCTTTCGTCCAATGATTTACTCCCCAAGTGAGCGCAATGGCCGATGCTATGCTGATCCGAAGCCAGGAGCCTCTTCCGGGTCTCCCACGCGGGTGCAGGGTCCCAAAGCTTTGGGCTGTCCTCGACTGCTTTCCCGGGCCACAGGCAGGGAGCTGGAAGGGAAGCGGGGCTGCCGGGATTAGAACCGGCGCCCATATGGGATACCGGGTGTGCAAGGCAAGGACCTTAACCACTGCACCACTGCACCGGGCCCTCAATAATCTTTTCAAAGGTATAAACACATCTGACCTAATTTGATTGATAGAAGCTCCAAAATTTTTATTACAACAAGAAAGCTGATCATTCTTAATTCTGATGCTGAGTTTAAACAGCAGACAATACGACTTCTACTAAAATTTTAAGTCAAATTGGAATGACTTGGGGAAGATAATGAGGATAATTGAGTGGCTAAAGTGTTCTGAAAATGTGATTTGGGTAATTTTTAAAAATCTGAAAAGCTGATCTGGATTGGGTTTGGTGAATTAGTAATTAAAGAGTAAAGAAAAATGTTTGGTGCTTTCTGTTCAGGATAGAGATTTGCAGAGAGTGGTAGAAAATAGTCCCGGAATGTTATTGTCCTTCTGGAAAATTATGTTGGTTAATACTAATTGCAAAAAAACTCAAAATATTTTATGCTATGAGATATTATTATGTACCCTTCATAGAGGCAAAAATCCTTATGTTAATCATTACATAGTTTACCTCCCCTAGAAAGTTCCATTCTAAGGAATTAGGAATCAAGGTCATAACATAATGTCAAACTGTTGTCAAAAGGAAATTCATTCTTTTTTTCTGGAAACTGGCTCACTGGGGGGCTCATCTCTAACGGCCCTTTTGTCAAGAAGTTTGACCTATTCCAGCATAACCTGAATAACAGCTCTTCTAAGAAAACAAAGGTGTCTTTGTGAGAGGTACCATAAATATACAGTTATGTAGATTTTGGTATCATTGCCCTTGCTCTAGCTATTAATAGCATATTTCTGAGATACTTCCTGGGTGTAAAATCCGGGTAGGCACTTAAGGTGTACTTGAATTGCTGAATAGAATATGCCATGTCAGCCTAAGGTCACAGTTTTAATATCTTTTCCAAGCCCCTTGGTAATCTTGATTTATATGTTACAACTATTCATATAATTATCAAATTTTAATTTGAATCTTTCTGTGTCTTCTGTTGACCCATAATTGAACTCTTTCCCTTATAAAATGACATTGAGAGTTCCATGTGTAACAGTTGCCTAATCTGGTAGTACACACATATCCACATCTAAAAGAAACATTTTAATAGAAATTTCCTGCCAATTCTGGAAGCTGATGGACCCTGGTTGGATTTCTGCCTGTGCTATTAACACTGTGTCCCAGGGATAGTTATTTAACTTACTTTTTTCTTGAGTTTTCTTTGCTTCCTTTTTTATGCCATGGCTGTATATATATTGAGTGTACCTACAGCATCGTGCTGTCTTACGACTTAGAAGGCGAGAACTCTTGTCCATGGTAGATTATCAGTTAATACTAGTTGCTGCTTTTGCAAGGGCAGGTCTAGACCTGACCTGCAATAGCCAGCAGTGACAGATTTGAACCTGGTGTGCCTGCACAAGCGCAGTTGAGGGCCACACAGAACACTGCAGGAGGGCATCCTCAGAAGTGCACCTCCTACAGGTGAATATAGAAACAGGGAAGAGGAAGAAGGGAGCAGCTGGGGCAGAGCCCCTGAAGTGACAGGAGTGAAAATACAGGGGAAAAAAAAAATGAAAATCAGGGCCCAGCATGGTAGCCTAGTGATTAAAATCCTCATCTTGCATGCCCCGGGTTCCCATATGGCCAGTGGTTCTAATCCTGGTGGCCCCACTTCCCATCCTGCTCCCTGCTTGTGGCCTGAGAAAGCAGTCAAGGATGGCCCAAAGCCTTGGGACCCTGCATCCACATGGCAGACCCAGGAGCGGCTCCAGGCTCCTGGCTTCAGATTGGCACCACTCTGGCTCTTGCGGCCCCTGGGGAGTGAATCAGCAGACGGAAAAAATCTTCCTTTCTGTCTCTCCTCCTCTCTGTATATCTGACTTTCCAATAAGAATAAATCTAAAATAAAATCATATCAAGATTAAGAATATAACTGAAAAAGGCCCTGGCAACTGCAAAAGGCATTAAACATGATGTTTTCTCTTTAGTAGAATCAGAAACTAGGCAAGTGAGCAAATTAGGGAGTGGGTACTGGTGTAACCTTCTTTCTTGGGCACTTCATAGATTACAAAGCACATCCACGTAGTGAGGTACTCATTACCAAACCCTATCATACATTTGGAACAGTCACACTTTTAGAAATCTGTTCAGGGTATGTGTGACTGTGTAATAGGGAAAGCAAGGATGTGATGGACTGACTGCTGACCTGAGGTGAAGGACTTGCAATAAACAGCTCTCTCTCATGTTTGTGGAGGGTTCGGAAGTATGAGGGTCCTCCCCGTCTACTCCCATCAACACCATCTGCCTGGTCATTCAGCGATGCCTGAGCACCAGCAACCCAAAAGGGGGCTGGCTTTCTGGCCCCCAGGCTATACCACCAGGCAGTGCCAGAGAGGTTAACACAATGTGCCAAGGCATAGCCCTTTTGTAACATCACGTACTGACTCATCAGTGGTTGCTAGGGATAAGAAATGGTTTTTCCCCTGCCAGGCCGACTTCATCTGGGGGAACTGAGCGCTTGGTCATCCAGGCGTCTTAATGGACTCTATGAATCACTGATCAGCCAGGGGAGTTTGTGAAAGAGCCCCGGCTCCACAGCCTGCTGATTGGCTCTTTCAACAAAGACAAATGGAGAACCAGTCTCTCTCAATAAAGCAGCCTTTGCAGAGATCATTTCTGCTAACTCCAGCCTGGGCTATTTCTGTCCCTGGGGGACCACGGGGGTAAGAGCTGCCATAAACCTCAATCCCTTTCAGACGGCAGCACAGAGTAGAGGAAACAGATGAATTGAATCATTCTGTGTCCTTCAGAAAGTTTCAGCCTGTCTCACAGCAGAAAAAAAGAACGGAGGTGACTGGAACCGTCATTTTTCACAAGTTGTATCGTAATGATTGAGACATGACGCAACACGGTGTGATAAGCTAGATGAGAAATTAAGGTTCATGACTTTGCCTACCTCAAACTACATTAGATGTGGGAAATTCGAAGCCGAGAGAGGCACAGAAAATCATTCAAGGTCAGGCTGTGATTAGCAGATTGCAGAGGAAGCTCTGGAAATGAAACTTGTGACTGTAGCGTCTCAGTCCAAAGTTGTTTGAGTGTGGCTTGCTGCTGTGTAGAGCAGACCTCTGCACAAAACAGAAGGTAGAACTTTTTCAAGAAATATTTAGTTAAGTATACTGAACATATAGCTTCTGGTTACTGGCATTGTCACAAAGACAATAGGTATGTAAACTAAGGGTTTGAATGGCAATATAACTTTCAGCCACACTGAAAGATTTTGAGAATACCCTGGGAAAAAATAAAAACAAAACTCTGGCATTGATTGTTTAACTGAGACCTGGTTGGCAAGATCAAGGGGAAGATTCTGATCCACTGCATATTGAGGGGACACTTGTCAGCCAAGAGGAGAGAAACCAATTGATTCTACCTCCTAAAAGCAAAAAGAATAACAAAATATATGAAGGAAAGGTTTTCAAGTAATTGAAAAATGGGTGAACAACCAAGTGTTTCCTAGGAATGAAAACCAGTTACCTGAGCCCTGTGAGTGCTGCTTTAGAACTTAGGTAGTTTCTTGATCAGAGAACCTGGATGGAGTTCCTGTTCCTGTGTTGGTTATGTTGATTATGAAATAAATTGCTATGAACTTAATGTATATACATAAAAGGAGTCACTGGACTACCTGGCAGATATGTGTTCAAGCTTTAAAGAAGTCCTTTTTTGTTTTAAACTTAAAAATTTCATTTGAAAAGCCGAGAGCTTGCTCTAAAAAGTTTTCTAATGTATGATTCTTTTTTCTTAGTTTTATTTTTATTTGAAATGCAAAGTTACATAGAGAGAGGGTGACATAGAGAGATCTTCCATTGGCTGGTTCACTGCACCACTGGCTACAGCAGCTGGAACTGGGCCAAGCCAAAGAAAGAGCCAGGAGCTTCCTCTGGTTCTTATCTTTCGTTGCTTTGCCAAGCACATCGACAGGAAGTTAGATCAAAAGTGGAGCAGCTGGGAAATGATCCAGCATCCAGATGTCATGCTGGCACTGCAAATGTTGGCTTAACACGCTGCATCACAGCACTGGCTCTTGTATAAATCTTTAATATCTCCCCATCCTCATCCATATTTGGTGTAGTTAGAAATTTTATTTTAGTCAATCTTTTGTAGACAAAGAGATATTTCATGCTAACTTGAACTTACATTTCCCATAATAATGAATGCTATTAGTGATCTTTATGTTAGTGGTAGAGCAAAGCACAAGCTTTAGTGGGGTAGGACATCCATCAGTAGGGAAGAAGATAGGTACTTCTCCAGAAATTTCTGCACAGAAAGGTGTGCTTAGCAGAAAAACGAGCAAAAAGGGTTATTATTCGATCATGCTGCAGATACTTACCTATTGCAAGTCAACAGGATGGCTCTACTCAATATCTACATCAACAGAGACTTCATTTTATTGTATGTGTCCATGTAACATGCGTGCACATGACAACCACCAATTTGTTTTCATTTGGGAGTGGAGCAAAACAAGTCACATGACCACACCCAACCTCAAGTTGAGAAGACATTGTAATTCTTCCACATGTCTGGGAAGTGGAGACCTAGAATAATTTGTGAACATCACAAATGACTACTAGGGTAGAACATGTTACAATTGATTTATCTAGTGCCCAGAGATTATTTTTAAAAGGTTACTAATGTTTTAAAGCTGTTTCTAGCATATTTTAACAACTATACTTGTACACATGTGCCAAAATTTCTCTGAGATACTTAGTAGATGTTGAATTTTCAAAGGATAATAAATTTCTAATTCCACTAATTAAATGTTATGCTTTTTTCCCCAAAACTGTTTGTTGGTTTGTATTCCAATTTTTATGTTTAGAGTTCCCATTTCTCCTCATTCTCACTAAAATTTTATATTATAAAATGTATTAGTATTGTAATGTAAGAGTCTCATGCTATCTTATTTTGTCTTGAAGTTTTGTGAATGCTATTTCTGAGGGGTCCTTTTACTGATTTGCTTACTGAAGGAGACTCTGCATTGCTGTATGATTGTGTACAACTTGTTTTCACATTATTTTTGAAAAAAAATTTACAGTCGCATATGATACAGTTAGACTAAGTTGAAGTGTCACATATTCACTTACATAAATGAATTTTGACTGGGGTCGGTACAGTGGCATTGCATGTTAATCCTGTGGCACCAGCATCCTATATGGGTGCCAGTTTGTGTCTTGGTGCTCCCCTTCTGATTCAGCTCTGTGCTTATAGCCTGGGGAAGCAGTGGAGGATGGCTCATGACCTTGGGCCCCTGCACTATGTGGGAGACCTGGAGGAGGTTCCTGGCTCTTAATTTAGGAACATCCCATCTTTAACCATTGCAGCTAACTGGGGAATGAACCAGTGAAGGAAAGATTCTCTCTCTCTCAATATGACTTTAAAGTTCTCTCTCTCTCTCTCTCTCTATATATATATATATAAAGTTCTCTCTCTCTCTATATATATATTACATGAAAAAATTTCCTCTCACAGCTCTCAACAGAGGCAAGTTCACTTTGTTTTGTCCCTTTTATTTGCGTTCACATGATCCCTCATTAGTAAATGTTTCCCCAGCTGTAATAGCTTGATTAAAGATGTATCCTTAACTGGCTGGTGCATCTTGTTGTTGATAAATTAGTGGTGTGACTCAGATGGGATTAAACTTTGTGTTTATACCATATCCAGGTTAGCTCTGTATAATGGAGTCTTTTAGACACCTCTCATCTCTTCCACACTGGTACACTAGACGCCCCATGCATGTATGTGTCTGATTCTTCATCATGCGTTTTGGACACTAATCTATTGATAACATGATAAGGATTTGATTTGGGAGTTTAAGCACATGCTTGACTTTTGATGATGCCCCTTTTGGTTTCATGATTGTCTTGTGATTTCTTTAAATGCATTGATGATTTATAGAGACCTTATTTCTGTTGAGTGTAAGAAAATAGACTATTTGGTTCATTAACATCTTTATTTGTTGTTTATTTTGAACTCAAGTCAGTAGGCATTCACAGCTTCTTGGCATATACATTAAAACACTGCTTGAGATGAACAGTAGCCTACAACAGAGTGTTTAGTTTAAGCCCTGGCTCCTCCTCTGATCCAGCTTCCTGCTGGCACGTGTCCATAGAGGTTAAATACAATGTTCTGATCCAGCTTTCTGCCAACACACACCATGGAGGATACAAACAATGGCTCAAGTATTTGGGCCTTTTAGGGTCCTAGCTTCGGCTGGGGCCAAGTCTTAAATGTGGTATATGCATAGAATCTATTCTCTTTCATTATGATCTTACAATTTGCTGGTCAACGAATTTAGCTTCACTTTCACTTAATGTTTAAGATTATGCAGAATGTAATTTTGTGTTTAAACAAATTGAATCGTTACTCTAGTAATCTTTATTTCTACAGTAATTATGTTTTTTTTTTTAAAGATTTATTTTTATTATTTTTCATTGGAAAGGCGGATATACAGAGAGAGGAGAGACAGAGAGAAAGATCTTCCGTCCGATGATTCACTCCCCAAGTGAGCGCAACGGGCCGATACTATGCCGATCCGAAGCCAGGAGCCTCTTCTGGGTCTCCCACGCGGGTGCAGGTTCCCAAAGCTTTTGGGCCGTCCTCGACTGCTTTCCCAGGCCACAGGCAGGGAGCTGGAAGGGAAGCGGGGCTGCCGGGATTAGAACCGGCGCCCATATGGGATCCCAGGGGTGCAAGGCGAGGACCTTTAACCACTTGCGCCACCGCTCCGGGCCCAGTAATTATGTTTTATAGCATGCAATTTGAAAATAATTTCCAAGATCTTTAGGTAATTTAAAATTCTGGACTGATCCTAAATTAAGTTAATTAATTGGTATTCATTAGATACTTAGATCATTTCTAAGTAAGAAAATACTGAGATATAATTCCTAAGCATAACTTACATTTATATTTTCTGTGGCAAAAACAAGTTATGTATTTGCTTGAATTTGTTAATCAAGGTGTTGGTTGTGTTGCTCTGAAAAGTTGCTGTTCAGTTTGAGTTTGGATATAGAAAGTACAGAATGCTCAGAGAAGTAGAACTTCGAGTGATCAAATTTAAAGTTTTAATGATTTACTCATAGCATTCTCAAAAGAGCTCCCATACCTAACATGTTGCTGTAAATCTGGGATTTATTTTCTTTCTTTCCCAGTGGCCTAAACTACTTCACCTACTGTGAGGTTGAAAAGGTTATTATTCTCTTTTGTATACTCGTTTCCTTTTTAAAAAAGATTTATTTATTTTATTGGAAAGGCACATTTATTAGAGTGAAGCAGAGAGGGAAGAATGATCTTCCATCTGCTCTCCAAGTGCCCACAGCAATTGAAGCTGAGCCACTCCAAAGGCAGGAACCAGGAGCTTATTCCAGGTCTCCCACATGGGTGCAGGGTCCCAACTCTTTGGACCATCCTCCACTGCCCTCCCAGGCCACAAGCAGGGAGCTAGATGGGAAGTGGAGCAGCTGGACATGAACCAGTGCCCAAATGGGATCCCAGTGGGTGCAAGCTGAGGATTTGGCCACTAGGCTGTTCCCTTGGGTCCTTGTGTAATCTTTTCAGACAGCAAATGTTCTTTCTTGCTGGAACCCATCTGTGATTTCTGTTGATTAATTAAGATAATGAAAGTCTTGTTTTGAGAGTTAAAGCTCTTTATAATCACATTACCTCCTATATTTATTTGTAAAATCTTTCATTGTCACTTGGCTTAATCAGTGGCTAAGCATTGCTTCTTGATAACTCACGCTTCCACATTCATCACATTTAAAGTCTTCTAGATTGGATATTTTGCTTTTCTAAAATAGAATTTTTACCAATATCTTTTCACCTAGAACTGTCTTTGAGAGTACCTGGGTAATCACAAAGGATTTGTTCCTCATCCTTAGAAAAAGAGAAGTGTTGGAAATAATTAGGTGTGTTTGTTACAATTTTTGAGTTCCATGACAAGAACTGTCAAATCAAGAGAAGCTTAGCCTTCCTTGCTTTAAATTCGTTCAGGAAAAATGGTACTGACATAAATATTTCAGCAAGGATACCCCAAATGGGAAGCTCCTGCGGCTGTGTCAGCTTCCACGGTGTGTTTGTCTACATTAGAGTTCTCACAATGCTCTCCCTAATATCAAACAACAATGTTGTGTTATCCATCATTAACTTTGAATGTTTTAAAAATACTAACTTGATTGCTGTTTTATTTCTTTCTAAAAAAAATTCATTGGAAAAACAGACCCAGAGAGAATCTTTCATCTGTTGGTTCATACTCCAGATGCCCTTCAAGCCAGAACTGGGCTTAGGTTGAAGTTTGGAGTCAAGAACCCAAGACATATTCTCCCCATCACCCACCCGCACGGGTAGCAGCAGCACTGTCTCCCAGGGTCATTCATTTGCAGGAATCCAGAGCCGGGAATCCAAGCCAGACACTCTAAACGGTGTCCTAACGTGTGTTTTAATCATGAGGCGAAAGGCACAGCATTCTCTTTGTGACGAACCTTCACTAGCGCATTCACTTTTGGGAATCCTCAGCAGTAAGTTCACTCCAAGCACTTCCGGTTTCTTGTCACCTGCAGTTTTGCACTTTCTCCTGGTGATTTACGGACAGCACTGGTGTCATGGTGCTAAGGCTGGAGGGCTTGCTCTTTTAATAAAGAAAAACTCCAACCTCATGCAGAAGACTTGTGGACTTTGTGCCTAGGATTCTCAAGATGTGTTTTGAGAACACATGTGTAAACTAAATCAGTTATTTTTCCTACTTCGAATGAGGCACTTTAATTCAACGAAGTCTTCAAAATTCGCATTGTTTAAATTTGCAACTATGCAACAATCTCAGAGTACTCAGTACATGATCTTTTTTTGTTATTTTATTTTACTGTTTAAGCTTCTTTGTTCTTAGTGATGTAGTTCCTTGGGTTCAGGAATTTTCCTTTCCACCCTCCCCACGTCCTAAACAACACTGTTTTCCCCTATATTGTAACAGCAGTCCAGTCTCTCAACAGTCCCAAGTCCATCATACTGCTGTTTAAGTGCACCTGACATCGTTGGTACAGAGAATGGCACAAACCCAGCGTTTCAGTGTCAAGACATATTCAGCAGTTTCATTCGTAGTCTATTTTTGATTTGGAAGTGGAGGTGCATATCGCAATGTATCTCTACTTCATGTTATGTTTGCGTCCATTATATAAATCCTCTAAATAAATATTTGTATATACATGCTTAACTATATATCTACAGAGGCTGTATTTTACATGGAGGCTGCCTTCTATCAGAAAGAACACGAATTTTGTCCTTTTGTGATTAGCTTATTTCACTGAGCATCATGATCTCTAGTTGGGATCATTTGACTGCAAATGGTAGAATTTCATTCTTTTTAATGGTCCAGTAGTATTCCCTAGAATAAACATACTACAGTTTCTTTATGCACTTTATCCAGGATTCTTAAGATGTCACACAATTTTGAGAACATATGTGTAAACTAAGTCAGGCCTTTCAGAACTTTCTGCGGGCACCAATGTAAAACGAAGAAAAACAAAGCAAAACAGAATCGCACAACAGTGATGAAGGATAATTTTGGCTTTTATGTGTTGTATCTCTCATGTGTTAATGTTTTGTGTCCTGGATATGTAAGGAATTTTCTTGGGATTTCACACATCTTTCAATGTTTTGTGTTTTGGATCTATAAAGAAGCTCTTATCTTTTCTGTTTGACTCATATGCCATATCATATTCATATCTTAATTGATAAAAATTTAGTAGGGTATGATTCTGTAAATAGAAAAAAATATTTATGTATGTTACCTTTTTTCCTTATTAATCCCTCTAGAATTTGAAAACTCACTATGCTTTTTCATGACCATGTAACTATTTTCAGAGTTTTCTTAGGAATTGCCTGAGTATTTAATATGCATAATTGGAGACATTGGTTTTGTAACATGGCCTTGCCTGAATGATCATATTTTAGAATGTTTCTAAATTAATCAGAACCAGATATTTATAGAAAATTAAGAATGATGCCAAAGAGCCAACTCTTCCAAGACTTTCTTGGAAAGCTACATTGGTAATTGACTCACAAGCTGCCTAGACTGGAAGATGAGTAACTTCTTGGATGTTGCAGAATTCTCAGGACCTTTTGGAGATTTTAAAGAAAAGAGGAATTTGCCCAAACTGACTGTACTTTAGGTGAAATATGATGCTGAGATTTTATTTCGTAATCTCAAACTACTGTTAAAGTTGCAATCTGCTTTATTTTTTTTTCAGTGAAATCTTTCACCACATTTCAGAATCTCTTGCTGCACTGAAATGTAAATAATGAATTTAAATGAGACTAGTCTAATTTTATGATTAGAACTAATCTTTGCTATATAAGAATTTCAGTTTAAATTTTTAAATTGTCATGGTAAAATTATACATATTTTAGGAATATCATATGATGTTTTAGCACATGCATACATTATGTGATATTCAAATTAAGGTAAACCTATCTACGTCCTCAAACACTTATCACCTATTTATGGTCAAAGTACTACAAATCATTTTCTCTTTCCCCTCATCTTTCCAACCTCTGTATACTCATTGTTCTACTCTGTTTCTATGAGGTTAACTTTTAACATTCCACAAATGACTGAGAAAATATAATCATTATTTTACCTATGTCTTACACATACATTATTTAACCTGTTTTTCGGTCCTATCCAAGTTGTGATAAATGACACAATTTCATTCTTTCATGGCTGAATAGCATTCCATTATATATATATATTTTTTTTTCTTTTATCCATTCATCTTCTGATAGCTTTTTTCCATTTCTTTGTAACTGTAAATAGTGTTACTATTCACATGGAAGCACAGATGTCTCCCCAGCTTTCTCATAGCATTTCCTTTGGATATTTCGTATATATACCCAGGAGTCAAACACTTTGTTTTATGGTAGCTGCGGTTTTGTTTTTCTTTCTAGAACCTTTCCGATTATTTCCACAATGGTTGCCCTAATTCACATGTGCACAGTGTGCATGGGTTCATTTTCTCCCTTTGTTTTCCCTCCCATAATCTTGTGTCTTTTGCCTTTCTGATAACTGGAATGAGGTAAAATTGCATTGTGCTTTTTATATGCATTTCTCTGATGTTTATTACATTGAATATTTTAAAACTCCCTATTGATCAGTTGTCATCTTCTGAAAAATGTCTGTTTAGGTTGACTTTCCATTTTTCAGTTGGGTTATTTATTTGGTTTTTGTTTTTTTTTTTTTGGCTATTGAGTTGAGTTCTTAATGTATTCTGAATATTATATATTCTGAATGTTAAATCTTCGATGTGCAGTTTGAAAATAACTTCTTCCTTTCTATAGATTGTTTTCTCTATAAATTGTTTCTTCATTGGTCTGTTTTAGCAAGAATGTGAAGCCAGGAGTCAGAGCAAAGCATATCACCTGGGTGCTCCAATAAGGGGTGTGGCAGACCTAATCCATGTCTTTACTGTGAGCCTCATCACCATTGCTGCTTTTGCTTCTGAGTTCTTCTGAGTTCTCCAGGATTAAGAACTATACCACCTCAGTCCTGTGCTCTGAAAAGCCAGTGACTGTTAAGAAGTCACTAATTTTCTGTTCTGAAAGTTTAATCTTAACTAACACTAAAAGATCGCCATGTGCCAACTATTTCAAGATAATACCCACCTCTCCTCAATGATTCAGATAAAACCAGGCTCTCCCTGATCCCTTCCTCATGGTTCCCGGACTCAAGATTTTAGTCTGAATGTGTCTTCTGAAATTTCTGTGTTGAAAGCATCACCTTCAACGCAATGGTATTGGGAGGTGGAACCTAATAAAAGATGGTAATTAATAAATTGGTATCGTTGCAAAAAGGGTTCCTGGTGGCGGGCTCTTTCTCCATCTGTGACTCTTCTGATGTGTGAGGAAGCAGCATTCCTCCACTCCTGACTCTCCAGCTTCACAATGTGAGAATACAGCAGGATGGAACCCAGGCAGCTATGGTTCTCACCTTGCAGCACTGAGCAGGAACAAGCTCCCGGACTCAGTCTGGAGTATTCTGTGCCAGCAACATAAAAAGGATGAAGCTACTTGGCAATGAATTGGTTTGTTTATCTGCTTCTGCAAATCCCCAGGCCTCCATCTTTTACTCTGAGATATTCCTCATTAATAATCACTCCCTCTGTTTCAATAGTCTGAATAAAATCCGCTTCTTGTTTGATGCATTTTGTCTTTGATGCTTGTCTGATTTTAAGTTCTCACGTTGTTCCTGAGTGTTGGAAAGTACAATTTATTTTTTCCCAGCTCAGCTATATATCAGAACATGTAAATTTCTATAATATTTGAAAGTGATTTTAGCAGAAGAGATGGCCTGGACAGCCCAGTCCTTCTTTCTGTTTCTATTCTTCCAGTTCTTTGTTGGCGCAGATATTTTGTAGTCAGCTCTTAAGGTTTTGGCTTTTGATTTACAAAAACCTCTTTTTCCCTTTAAAATAAAACGCCTCAAGCTTTGGCTTTCATATTTTTTTTTTTTTTTTTACTTCTGAAGGGGGACATCAAGAACCTTTCTTGAACTCAAAATGTGAGCACCAACTCTCTTTGCATTTTTATGACAATTATACCAATGTTCTCCCAGCAGTGGATGTCTCTGGACAGATAAAGGAAAGGTTTTATATCAAGAAATAGAACAGAAAGAGCACCTTGCTTAATTTCAAGAAGTTATCTCTCTGTAGTCCCAATGAACCACACCTATTATTCAGTGGAATATGATCCTTGAAGCTATTGTGCCTCTCTCTCCACCTGTACGTGGAATTACACAAAAAAAGTAGCCCGTGTTGTGTACCCTTTAGTGGAGCTATGGCTCCCCCTTGATTTGGGTTCTAGTTTTGGATGTTTCTCCAACAGTCTGTTGACTGTGGCTTCTGTGACATTTTTGCACTATTCCTCAATTTTCACTCATTCTATCATCAACTATGCTATGATTTTGATTTACCCTAATGTTATCCACCATAAAACAACTCATATGACACCAATCTTTGATCCATCTGTAGCACAAAGGTAGTGCAGCATTTTCATCAAATTGACTTAGTAGGACCTGGACAAAGAAAAGGAAGGAAGGAAAGAAGGAAAACAAAACAAAAAAAAAAACAAGGAAAGTTAATAGGCCATTTCCAAGGAGCAAATTATGATTGGCAAAAGGAAAGTGTCACGTTTGAAATAGTTATGGCAGGTTACCAGCAGGAATTATTAAGAAAACAAACTCAGTCAGAGAAGAAAGAAAATATAATCGTAATATTTTCCTTAGAAATTTTACCGCACAAGAAACACATCACTGTTGGAGAAAAATTAGGGAAAAGAGAAAATGTTCTCTGGAGATAATTGAAGTTAAGATGAAGATTTTATGCTCGTGTTCATCATCATCTTAAATTTTAATTATGCATCTAAGTACATATGTGCATGTATAATTTATAGGGAAAAACTCTGCTATTGGGCATTTGGGTACTTCCTAATTGTTGCCATTATGTTAATCATCCCTGCAGGCAATCTTTGGCATGCAGATCTTGATGCTTCAGTTCCAGGCTTCTGTGTTAACCTCCATAAATATAAAGCAATGATTATAACCACTGCCTGTTTGTATAAGGAAAACTATTTATAATATTTTTGAGAAATTACTAGGAACTAAATGTTTTACATAGGCTACTTCAACTAATCTTCCACACTAATTACATAAGAAAGGCATACTAACTTATTTTATAGATGAGGCCACAGAATAATTGAAAGGTTAAAGAAATTGTCAAGGGTCATGCGTCAGACAAGCAGCCAAAACTGTTCTGATTCCAGAGGCTGGATTTTTGATTACTTTCCTGCCACATGTTAGTGTACGAGGGTAGACGGGTAGAAGGTGTTCAGATTTTCACCAGCTCCGTACATTTTGTATGCATTGGTCAATAAATCTGATATTTTTCTTTTCCAAACCAATATTTTCCAAGCAAACACTGGTGAGTCGTTTAACATTCCACAAAATTGTAATCTTGAAACTAAAATCATAATGTCACAATAAACATTATCAGGGACATTAGTCTCTTAGAGCTCAAAGTTCTCATTCTTTCCCCCACCCTCACGATGCCCTTAGTATGATAACGTTCCCAAGCTGTATGTATGATAGGTGTAAGAGTATCTAACATGTTCTGGATTTTTTTTTTCTTATTATATTTTTGACAATCTTTACATAGTTAATTTGGGTAAAAAGGTTCAAGGGTATAGGAAAGTGGGTAAGACTGTTATTTACATATTGTTGCCTTCATGTATCTGAAGTAAAGGGGGATATTGAGGGAGAAGCCCCAACCAGTCTCCCACCCACCCCAAGTCCCGGATGTGGGGCATGCTCTGAGATTCTTGCTCAAGTGGTTTTGATAGTTTACCAGTTATGAATCACTGCCAATATTGCCACTCCAAGCACGATGAGGTCGCTGAAGAATCCACTGATTGACATAGTCCATCATAGAGTCTCCATTTGCCCAGTATTTTGCTGCCAACATATAGCTGAGGTGGCTGATTGACTTGTTCCATCTTCTGTCTTTTCTTGGTTAGTGTTCTGAGTCTGCCATTTTGATTGGGGAGATCTCCAAAGAAACTTTGAGGTGTTCCCAGGCCAGATTCTTGTATGCTCCAGCAAGCCCAGGGCCCGGCACAGTCCATTGCTCCAATCAGCTGGTGGTTGCAATTGCTGAGTTGGTTCTGTTTTCAGACCCGACTTCCACTGGAACCAATGGGTGTTGCAGTGCAGCCTGGCGCTGCCCAGCAGATACTCGGCCCTCACATAAACCAGTGGGAGCTGCAGCCTTGTGAGAGTGACCCGCAATAACCCCCACCAGGCCTGCCCCCTACTCTGGTTTGCCGGTATATGTGACAGACTAGTCCAGTCTGTCCTACATCCCATTTGGCTCTCATACATGTCGATGGGTATTGAAGCTTAGTTCCATCTAACCAGCTCAACTATCCAGCCCTCACGGATGCTATTGAGTGCCTCTCTGTCTAGCCACCCCAGCCCCTGTCCTAGTTATTTTGTGCCTTCCTGTGGAAATGGCAACCCAAGAGGGAGGAGCCCACTATTTCCCTCCTATGTCTCTCTCACTCCTGGATTATGCACTCTCCAGGTGGTTTTGTGGTGTGACTTGACAGAATTAGCCCCCAGTGCCAGTTTCTGCCAGCTGATGCTTTGGCTAAGCCCAAACAACCCTCACCCACTCTAGTTTTGTTTGCACAGCAGGAATAATCAGCCCAGCCTGGCTTTTCCCTGATCTAGTCCACATGAGGCATACAGGTGTTGTAGCCCTGCTTAGTCTGGTCTGCCCCCATCCCAGCCTATGCTCTCCAGTGGGAGTAGCTGTCCAGCAAGGGAACCACCCCTTATTCCCCCTGCCAGTTGTGCCCCATCCCTTCCTGATTCTCATGTGTGCTGGTTGGGTGCTGTGGTCACATCCGGTACAGGCAACCTAACTTTGGCATTCCATATTGTGCTCTGGTTTTTGTTGTGACTGAACCTGGCTCCACCCATACTCTGTTCTGGTGCTTGGATTTGCCAGTGGATGATGTGGACATTGCAGTCCGGCCGACCTTACACCCTATTCAAGATGCACATTCGGGTGCTGCTGCCTTGACCAGTCCAGACTGTTGCAGGTTCCTTTACCTGTGATTGATGGCAAGCACCTTGATCACACCTAGCTTAGTCCATCACCACCCCAACTCTTGAGCTAACCTGTGGGGCTAGAATTTCCACAGGGTTTGGCTCATAGACTCCCCACAGAATCTACCCCTGGATATGGTTCTCAAGTGCTAGTTAATGTCATGGCCCTGCCAACTGTGACCTGTCTGCTGATGCATCATCATGTCAGGTAATATAATATCCTGCTGGACAAGATGTGAACCTTAGCTTTTGCATGAACTGGTGCTTGGTGCTCAGCATTGCTAAGTGATTACAAGTTCTTCAAAGGAAGAGTTACTGTTATTGGGAATCTTTAGGATTGATTCACATCCCAGAAGCACAGTGGGTTCAACCTGGAGCTACCTAAGCAGCGATTCAAAACAACCCAAACCCCAGAGCTCCCATGCCGGGTGGCCAGCAGGCTGAGCCTGGCACCAAATGGCACACTAGCTGCCTGGGGACAGCTTACCATGTGCACGTGGTGGCTGGCGTGTGGGATCCAGACATGAGACGGCCCGTCCTGTGATCGGATTTTTTCGTTATTACTACATTGTTGCTCAATGACACTAAATCTCACCTGGAAAGAGAGAGAACTAGAACAAGATGGAGCTTCCTCTTCCCGTGCCTGCTTCTTTAAGAATGGACTCCATGGACTGATGCAAGCTTGCTGTATTTTTTACTGATTATCATAACAGAGTGCAAAAATCAAGAGTAAGAGTTTAGAAACTGTTACAGTACTTTGAATTGTCATGACCCCAGCATACCAAAGAGGGAATAGACCAGCTTATCCTCTCCTCAAAGGGGATGCTACTCTAGTAGGTGTTGCTTTTGACTATGCATTTTATTTTCAATTTCAGACATTGCTCTGTGACAGACTGAGGAATGTATTAGGGCTGCTACCTAAAATACAGGATGCACAGTTCCTTTAGCATTGCAGACAATGATTTGGAAGTACTATGTTCCAAATACCTACCAGGGCATATGTATTTCTACTAAAATTATTTCTGGCTTACTTGATATTCAAATTAAACTATATATCCCAGTTTTTTATTTGTTAAAAATGGAAAGCTTAGGAGAGCAGTGCATGCTGAGATTAGATCACTTTTTTTCAAACACCCACACAGGCTCAATCCATTTACTCTTTGCTGCCAGTCTATTTAGTTGTTTGAAAAACAACTAAGGGGCTCAGAATAAAACTCTGTTGACCTTCAGTGAATTTATAGGAGTAGATGCTTCTGAAAAATATTTCTGCATTGCTTTGAAAATTAATGTGTTAATGTCTGATAGGACTTTAAGGAATGCAAAAATGCTCTCTCTATAGTTCACTACATAATAAAACTGTTTCCAAGGCACCTTATTGGTGTTACCATCTAAGTTGTTTCTGCTGTGTTTTTCACCATTGCACAATTCTTCTTGAAAATCCTCAACTTAAAGATTTATGACAAGGCAGCTTTTTGTTCACTTTGCCCAGTAATTTGTGTTCAGGTAAAATGAACATGTTCTGTTTGTAAAGAACATCTCAGGCAGCTTAGAAGGGTCTGTGACCTCAATTTTCTCCATTGTAAAATTAGGCTTTTGGGTTAGGTGATGCCTGGGATTCCTTAGCAAAGTTGGATGTTCTGTGATTTGGAATGTCATCGCAGGAAGCCATGGTGTGCACATGTAGGAGCAAATCACCTACTTTCCTATTGTTCAGGATGCGATTGATAAGCTCAGAAATAACCACAGAGTTGCTTCCTCCTATACCAGCTTTAAATCCACATCCCAGAGAAAAGTTCTCCCAGTTTGTAGACTGGATGTATTAACCAGGGTGGGGAGGTACTGAGCCAAATGTGGGGAGACCTGTCTTTAACTCTTGGCTCTTCCAACCACATGGTTTAGAGATGATTCTTGAACCCAATTTGGCCTTCTATAGGAGGGCCACAACTCCGACCACAAAAGGCAAATATCCTGCAGGAAAATACCCTGTGGAATTCCAAAGGGTATTAAAGTTAGAAAAGGATGGGCTAGTCTGGCCTATTTTGGCCTGCTTCCTGGTTCATCATTGATACCACCTACTGTGTCCTCACATGGTGGAAGCTAGCCCATTGGATTTTCTTTAACAAGGGTACAAGTTCAGTTGCAGCGAGCTCTGCTGTAGTGTCCTGCTCGCTGCCTCACAAAGGCCTCTACCTCTTAATCACCTTTGGGTGGGAATGTCAACATGTGCATTTGGGGAAGGAGGATCATATACACTCTGACCATACCAGAGGCAAACACATGGCAAGATAAAAAACAGAAATGATAGAATTATTTCTTGGTGTTTAGACAAAGGGACTGGGCCCTTGGAAAAGAAAGCAGGAAATTTTGCTGAGCAATATTTTACCATTCACTAGGCACACAGAGGCCTAGTGGATATCACAGCTGGAAGCCAATGAAGAGAAGGTATGCAGAAGGCAGGACCTGGGCCAAGGGCAAAGGTGCCATCCCCCAGCCAGGAAACACCCCCTGTAAGACCCAGCTCTGTTAGATCTTTTAGTCTTTCAAGAAAAGTCAATAATATCATTTTGAAACCTTGGCAATTAATTGAAATTTAACTTAACCACTATATTATTCAAACAAAATAAGTCTGGTGTACTCAATTAGATTCATGAACTGCCATTTTAGAATATCTTGTCTCAAAAGAAGGATCTGAGTAAGGGAGTAAAAATAACTGTAGTACAGTTGAACCTTTTCTGAATTGACCTACTTTGCTTTTGTCATGCAATCTTTGGTTAACTCGAATTCTTGGTGTTAAGGTGGTAGATGTAATGACTTGAATCTGTTATTGTCGGAGGGCACAAGGGACAGAGGATGTTGCCTAGAGAGAACAAAGTGGCAATAAAAAGGCCTAAGCTGCAGCAGTGAGGTAATAAAACAAATGAAGGGGCTGATGTTGTGGTACCATGGATCAAACCATGTCTTGAGACACTGGCATCGCTTGTTGAAGTGCTGGTTTGTGTCTCAGTTGCTCCTCCGCAGATCCAGCTCCATTTTTAAGCTCCTGGAAAGAAGTGGACAGTGGTCCAAATATTTCATTGCTGCTACCTACATGGAGACCTGAATGGAGTTTCCAAGTCTTGGCTTCAATGTTGTCTCACCCAGCTCTATCCATTGTAGCCTCAGCATGATTGATGATTTAAGGAAGATCTATTAATGTATGTGTGTGTGTGTGTGTGTGTGTGTGTGTGTGTGTGTCCCTCTCTGTCATCCTGCCTGTCAATCTTTCTAAAAGAAAGATTACAAATAAAGATTTTAACAGAAAAGATAAATCAGGGAGGTGAAGGAGGAAAACAAAGTCCTCAAGACCACTGAGAGAAGATAAGCCCCTTCATGAAGCAGACACTTCTATGCAGCGGCCTGGATTGCCACAGTAAGTGGGATGAGAATGGAGTTGAGTGTTTCTAGTCTAATGTAAAAGGAGATGGTGATACAAGAAAGTTGGAGACAGGAAGTACTTGAGAACAGGCATATAATTTGCAAAAGGAAAAAAGATTGTGTAAAAGCTCTCAAGGGTAATGTCACTCACAGTAATACCCTTTACTAGGAACTGGAGGCAAAAAGAGAGATGTGAATTTCAGTAAGGGCTGGGAAAGTGGGAGGAGTCAACTGAGTAGAGCCCACACAGCCAACATGAAATCCTTCCCTCTGTGACAGGAAGGCTGTAGAGATTCTCCAGGACTGTGTGTCCCTGCTCTGAGTAGTCGAAGGCTTGAACTAGCTGAAGACGGCAAACAGGGGAGAAGATAACAGAGCCAGATGAAAACTCAGGATCTCTGTGGCTTCGAGGCAAGCCCTTGTCTGTCTGCTTGTGATACAGTTCTATGGAGCTTCATTTGTATTCATGACATTCTGGAGAAGTGAGGCATGTGGGGTATGAAAAAGAAAATGAGAATATTTTTCCTTGGACATGTTCCAGATACTCTGAAACTTTGAAGGCAGCTGGTTCTTCTTTTCCTTTTTGAAACACATGGGGCGTAACATCATTAACACTCCCAGAGCCAAGGCATGTTTGTCTTTCTCCTGCAGTACACATTTCAGCCTCATCGAGCCTGCAAACATTTTCATGGCTAGCAACTCCGCAACTCCAAGGAAACCAGCATTGCTATTCCCTGTGTGGGAGACTGGGTTCTGAATGGCTTGTGGGCAAGTGCTCCTGTTCAGCACGTGCAGGAAACACACACACACACACACACACACACACACACCCATATGCACACACACAGATATGTCATGACTGCTGTTTCACTGCCAGCAAGAATATTGCTGGTGTTATCTCAGCTGGTCATCGTGATAATTAGAATATATTGAATGGCAGATACTTGCTCAGGATCATGCCAGAAGCTTGAAGAGCATCCTGCCTGGTTGCTGACCACCAAAGGACCACTAGGAATCACAGGAAAACTATGCCAAGTGCTAACATGTACAGAGCACTACATGAACACCTTACATGAACTAATTATTCCTTTGCAACATGTTGATGACATACAAATGACTTATTGCCATTTTGCGGTTGAGCAAACAGGCTTACAGAGGTCAGCAAAAGGCCAAAGGATATACCTTGAGTCATTGGCAAGGGTAGGACTTGAATGCAGCCTTGTCTGACACACGGTTGAGGTTCTTAGATCCTTGGTAATGCCTTGGCAGTCAAGTCTTGACCTGCGTATGTCCAGGATTAATAGATTCTAGTCTCAGCAACAGGACAGTCACACTTTTGGAAACAAAGGCTCTTACATTGTCACTAGGCTGTTAACATTAACATGACAGTGTTAAGTCTGGTTGTCACCAAATGATGTTGTCACTGGTCAAACATTTGCTGGTAATTTCTTCCAGAAGTACAAAAAATTTTGTGGTCTGCCTTGTATGCTACTTGAACTCTCAGATTTGGATATCTGGATGAGTGCTGGCATGAATATGAATGAGTTTATATCTTGTTCTAACCTTTTGTGTTCCATCACACAGCTAACATTGACCATTGACACATTCCGGAATCTCTTGAGCCGGTGTGCTGAACTGGGCTGAACACACTCTATTGAAACAGAGAAGGAGGGATAGAAATGGGGACACACCAAGAGTGATCAAAGCAACCTTGTGGTCTGGTACATGAGTCCACAGGAACTTCCTTTCCAATATTTGATTAACAAGGCCATCTATCCAGCTCTCCTATTTTTTAAAATATATAATTATAATGATTGAAAGTTGATTTTTATGAATAGTTCATGCAGTCAAGTAAAAACAACAAACGGATTCAGTTTCGATGAAAAGTAGTGACCATCTGCTTTAGAGTGCCAACATTCTGCAAGGGAACCATTTATAAAAAATGATTTATTTATTTTTATTGGAAAGTTAGATATATAGAGAGGAGGAAACAGATAGGAAGAGCTTCCATCTGCTGATTCACTCCTCAAGTGGCCACAATGGCTGGAGCTGAGCCGATCCAAAGCCAGGAGCCAGGAGCTTCTTCCTGGTCATCTAACAGGTGTAGAGTCCCAAGGTTTTGGGCCATCCTCGACTGCTTTCCCAGCCCTCAAGCAGGGACCTGGATGAGAAGCAGAGCCACCAGGACAGGACCCTGTGCCCATATGGGATCCCAGTGAGTACAAGACAAGGACTTTAGCCACTAGGCTACAGTGCCGGGCTCAGGAGCTACTATATGCTATTTAGTGGTCTCCTGTGGTAGTCCTTTGCTTTAGTAAACATGCTAATATTCCTTATTTCTCCACTGTGGACATTAACTATTACCTTTCTATTATTGTAAATAAGAGTTTCACACTTGTTTATTCTCTGCATCTTCTCAAACCCATATGTTTAATGTCCTTTTGTCATTGATTATGATTAAAAAGAACCTTTATGATGGGTTTTGGATGATAATATCATTTATGAATATTTAAGCTTTGTACAGTAGACAGCTTGTCAAATGTTCTAACAAATCTAACATGATTGAATGCGAATGCTTGTGAGTACCCACCTCCACCTCTTTCTTCCTGAAGACTATCCCTCCAGAGTTCGTATGCTGCTGTTCATATGCACAGAGTTCATATGCTGCTGTTCATATGCACAGAGTTCATATGCTGCTGTTCATATGCACAGAGTTCTGGTGCTGCTGTGACACCAGCTGTAACCCTGGTACTTGGCTGTGTCTGCATCCCACTCCAGATTCTTGAGTCCTTCTGTTTCTTCCCTGCCCAGAGTTCCTTTCTTGCTTGTCCACGGAACAATCTGTTGGCTCCTCTTGGTGTCTCAGAGAGGTGAGCATGTGGTCCATCTTTCAGATTGTCAGCTGAAACAGTCTATTTGGAGAACCACTGAAGTTTATTGCACTGGTCAAACAAAGGCTTTAAACTTGGAAACAGTAAAAATTCATGACTCTAAAGGCTTCTGCTTGATTATACATTTCGTACAGGGTATGTAGGCAAGATATACTATGGTTGTCAATCACATTAAAAAGAAGTGTACCTGTTAAATAGTGTATCTTGGTTATTGATGAAGGAGCTACAATACATTCCCTCCATTGAGATTTATAAATAGAGAGATGCAAACAATGGCTTGTTAATCATTCAGACAATTGAGTCATTGTTCATTTTCCCATAATGGCCTTAAGACATAATGCTTAGTTCTTCTTAAGTACAGTAGATGTCTACCTGAAAGTCGTGTTACAAGGGGAACTGACCACGTGGTGCTTTCATAGAATGTATAGTACCCAAACTGACTCACTCCACTGCAGTCACCATTCCACTCTCAAGTCCACAAGCTTTAACCAAAACATCTGCCGTAACAGAAAAATAATTTGCTTTCTATTACATCTCTGCCATTGCTACATCTTTGTGAAATTCTGGCTGGCTTATCTGAATGCTAAATATTCTCATTCAGTCTCAATACTATAGCATTTGTAACAGTCTGTTACCCAAATATTCACCCCATGAGTTTCCCAAATGTTCTAGTTTCAAATTGTCAGTTTTTCAAATGATATTCAAATTAAAAGTGTCAGTTCTGTGCAGCGTGTTGTAGGGAGCTGTGGAAAGCTCAATATACTGCTTGACCACTTGATGTCCTTGAAACATCTCTGCCTTTCCTCTTTGTATGTCAGCTCTTGGTAATAAGCTTCCGATTCATTCACAGGCATTTACTTTGCTCCTTCTTTTCAAACCAATTTGTGGCCAGCAAAGCACTGTAGCACTTTCCTTCTGAACTGGTGGGACTGAACTTGTTCTTAGCACACCTGTTCAATTGCATTCCAAGCTAGAAATCTCCCCAACTCCCCCAAATTCTCAGGCTGTTCTAGTGCCCCAGGATGTGGGTTTTCCCATTTCCTCCACAGCAGTGCAGGCTAAAATAAGTCTCCCCTATGCCTAGACCAGTTGACAAATCCTAGTGCCAGTTTATTCCTGCACACCGTTTCCCATCATATCACGCTCCCATCTAAAGTCTTTCTGTGACTCTGTCTGGCCCATCATTTCTTCCTTAGGTAATCCTGCTAGTTCTACCTCAGATCTTTGAACTCAACAGAATTAATAATCTATTTTTGTATATGATGTCTAATCATATTTTTAAAAAAGATTTATTTTTTATTTTTATTGGAAAGGCGGATATACAGAGAGGAGAGACAGAGAGGAAGATCTTCCGTCCGATGATTCACTCCCCAAGTGAGCCGCAACGGCCCATACTATGCCGATCCGAAGCCAGGAGCCTCTTCCGGGTCTCCCACGTGGGTGCAGGGTCCCAAAGCTTTGGGCCGTCCTCGACTGCTTTCCCGGGCCACAGGCAGGGAGCTGGATGGGAAGCGGGGCTGCCGGGATAGAACCGGAGCCCATATGGGATCCCGGGGTGTGCAAGGCGAGGACCTTAACCACTGCACCACCGCGCCGGGCCAATCTAATCACATTTTTTAAAATCTCTACTTCCGCTTCCAGTTTCCCCAAACTCTTACCAATTCTCCTTTGTCATTGGTCAGGTCTTAGTGGTAACATTTTGAAGCTCTTCCTAAAAATAACAGTATGCTTAATTCTTCTTTAAGAAATACTTGAGACACAGAAAATAAAATTTTCCAAAATGTCTAGATACTTTATTTAGAATATGAATAAAGTAGATAGTTATTTACAACGTGCGGTTTTTGAGGTACCAAAAGGAGCCCTGGCCGAAGAAGGAGTGATACCCACTCAGCATCCACAATTCTCTGGATCCCAAACAACCCTTAACTGGACAGTAGCTGCCAAACTTCGCTGATGTTTTAAAACTTCTGGAGAGGTTGTAAATAATGTCAGTGTCCAACTGCACACACAGAGATTTAATGAGTCATGATGGGACTTGGGTAACTATTTCTAGAAAGATTTCTAGGTGATTCTAATGCACAGCCAGGCTGTGAATCACTGTGCTATAGGATAAGAGTGAGGCTTACAGTGTAAATCTTGTTCGCAGAGATACACACTGCCAGCATTCCTGACATTCAAGTGATTGATGTGTCTTCTGTCGGAGGACAGTGAGATGGGCAAAGCAACACAGAACAGAAACTATCATCAAAAATAATCTTCACAAAGGAAAGAGGGAAGAATCATTAGATTCTTCAAATTGTATCCATAAGCTCCATTAAATATAATCTATTTATATTAATACCACATTAAAGTGGCAGTTGAGTTGTAGTAATTGTCATGCATTTACTGTGACCCTGAGAATCTAATGTATTAACAGATTCCTTAAAAAAGTATTGCTTAAAAAAGAAAAGAAAATCAATGTGTTTTTTTCCCCACTATCACAAGTTGGTTAGCTTCTGCTATTCTAATAAAATCTTCAGTAACGGGCTGAGGAACAGTGAGTGAGTTGGGACTGTCACAGAGGAAGGCATGGCCTTATGAGAGTACTTCAAAAGTTCTTAGAAAATGGAATTAAAAGAAGTTATTTTGGTGCAAAAATCTTTAAAATCTGAGCATTTTTGTTTTCAAAGTAGAGTCTGAGGGGAGCAAAAGTCGATATCCATGCAGGATGCTAGCATTGGAGGCAGCGGTTTTACTGCCATGCTCCAAAAGCAGAGCCCAGGCAATATTCTCACATTGTTTAATCCCTTTATTTAAACCTTTTCATGTAGAGTGAGTGATTATTCTGCACAAATAAAGTTGAAGTAGTTCTAATGATTATTTCTGATCTATAAGTTTTTTTTTCCAGTGTACAATGGTGACATGTCCAAGAAACTTCAAATGCCCCTTCAAATCTAGTCTTAATACTTTGTGAACTGGCAAAACATGGCAACAATATACAGTAAAAGTTACCGCTGTGACTGTTTGCAGGCTACTCACACTGAGCTGTAATTCATTATTAGCCATTTTTAGTCTTGCTAGTCTTGCTTTATAAACCACAGAATGCAGTAAAATTATACATGGTAATTTTCTTGGAGAAATATCAATGACTTTCCCTTCCTAATTCTGCATAGAAAACTAAGCAATCAAAAGATCAATACATTGTTTTAATTGTGTATGTGCATGAGAGACACATGCGGAGAGGGAGACAGAGATTCTAAGCAGCAATGGTGGCTTATCCTTTTCTGGACTCCTCAGGAGTACTCGAGCAGATTAGGTGAGAATGGAAGAGGAGCCATTTTCAAAAGAAAGATTTTAAAAATGAAAGTGTAGAGACATTGAAAATGAAGGATGATAATCAGTCCAGCAGAGAGAGATAATTAAGGGAACTATCTGTACTCTTCCTTCAACGTCTCTGAGGGAATAATGTCCTAGAAGTTAATAGGACAAGACAAGCAAGAGGTTGGGCTTTTCTGATCCAACCTTGGTACTCACACAGTGGGCACTCCAAGAATGAATGAATGAATGACCCGTGCCAATTGCTTTACGGAGAAAGACGATGTGGGAAAGATTGCCGATAAAGATGCTATGGGTGACTTACGACTGAATGAGGTCTGAGGATGTGCTGGAAGGTCTGTTTTCACCATAGCCACATTGCAGTTATCACCTCTGACCAGCAGTGGGGATGAGAAGTGGAGGGAGAACGGTGCTGGGCTTTGAGCTTGATGACTGTTAGTTTTTCATCCCTTCGTTCTGACTTCGCTGAGTGCTTTTCCAAAGCAATCTATCAAGCAAATCAACCCTTGTAGGAAATTCAACACTGCAAAAAATGTTCAATTCTAAGTGCAATAGACTATTTCATAAACCTGAGACAAGAGAAGCTCAGAGACTTGGAAATGCTTCTTGTTATAAATCAGCTCCTAGAACGGTCTTCCAAACTCATCATTTATACTCAATTTTTAAAATGTTTATTGATTTTTTTTTATTGGAAAAGCAAATATACACACAGAAGTGAGATAGGGAAAGAAAGATCTTCCATCTGCAGATTCAGTCCCCAAGTGGCTGCAATGGCCAGAATTAAGCCAGGAGCCCAGAGTTTCTCCTGGGTCTCCCAAGTGGGTGCAGGGTCCCATTGGAACATCCTCAACTGCTTTCCCCAGGCCACAGAGAGCTGGATGGAAAGTGGGGCTGCCAGTATACAAACCTGAACCCATATGGGATCCCAGTGCAGCAAGGCAAGGACTGCAGTCACTAGGCTACTGCGCTGGGCCCTACTCAGGATTTCATCACGTGATTCCTGACGCTGTCCTGCTCTCAGTCTGTTTACGTTCCCACCTTCAGTCTAGTTCACTTAGACGAGGACTCTGGAGTTGTTGCTGTTTATTTGCTATGTGTTCTTAAGGCACATCTTCTGTGCTTGCAAAATATCTCATCTGTCGTCAGGACAACACTTTCCTTACAGGTTATTGTAGTCGCCCCATACCATTTAAAACTCATCCTAGCAGATAGCCTAGGGGTCCTTTTGCTGGAGCCCCCGTTTGTCTCTTTATTCTCTCTCTCTCTCTCTCTCTCTAGGATTAGTTGATTCCATCTCAGACTTTAATTTCTCTCTCACATCAGGCCTGCAGGGACTCTGCCCTTCATATTTCTTGCTTGTTGTTTGCCACCAAGTCTCAGTTCATCGGTATCCTTTTCTCTTCATATAAACTTTTTTTTACCATCCCCCATCAGCTATTTCACATCTATGCACTCCATTCCAGTCATCAATTGGTCTCAGCTGATCATGTTTTATTTTGTTGGTAGTTATTATCACCATTTAAATTTATTTTGCCGATTTGATTCCTTGCTCGTAAGTTGTCTTCATCCAATTAATAATATAAATGACAATAGGACAAACTCCTTGTATCACATGCAGATGAATAACAGATCCTTGACTTGAAACACTTGAATGAAAGATGTGCTTAAACTATCGGGTGTCATATGCGTGTATGCTTCCATTAACAGTGCTACAGGGAGAAGCAAGACGTGGAGAACTGGATTTGAGCTGTATATTTACCACTTTTTCATCTGAAGTAGGACAAATCATTCAATTGCTTCTCTGCACATTAATTTTCTCATCCGTAATGTAAAAAAATGTTATTCACCTCATGCATTCTTTGGACATTCAGTTAACAAGGCAAATATTCAAGTGTTTTTTAATCATTCTCCTACATATATTATTACACTAGGGGAATGAAGTGATTTTGTATGCCCTTTATTTTGCAGCCACAAGAGTTTTGTTTGGCATTGGTAAAACAATATGAAAGGTGTTTATTTTACCCAAACTCTTCCTCAAATCATCAAAAACCAGTGGTTTGTGGTTTGCATCTGTGTATTTACACATCCTAACGAGAACCACTAGTAAAATCCTTGAAAAGGAATACAACTTTTTGACGTTACGAAAGAGGTTAATTGTTTAGAAAACAGCCACTCTTTGTGCATGCTGTGTAAGAAATGGTCCAAATGCATTGGTATTGCTTACAGAAATTAGACTGAGCAGTTGGATTAACATCAATTTATAGGTGAACCAAGACAGGATATTTCCAATAAATGTTCTTCTATTTTATTTGGTGACAGCTCTTTGCCTCTTCCAGTTTTATATTTGATGACAGAAGACCAAATGATTGCATCAAGGGAGTCTGAGCAGGAAGGAGGAAGAGGACAGCAGCTGTGAACGTGCTGTGCCTCTCCGAGGAGGTTCACATGTTCTCCAGACTGCATTGTCTTGGAATCTGATCCTAACATCTCAGTTTCATTTTTTGTAAAAAATATTTGAATAGCAGTAATCATGCAATTTATAGGATTACAGGGTAACATTTCTTTGTGTGTGTGCTCCTAGAAGTCTTTTGACTTAAGATTTAGTAATCTTTAGTATTTGACTATGTCCACTTCTTGGGTAGTTGTCTTATATGAATACATACACTGCTTCTTAAAAACAGGGAATTAATAGCATATAATGGGGGATTCATGATGGTGAATTTAAGGTGGAGAAAGAAGTGCATGTAATTGTAATGCTGATGCTATAATTCAGTAATGACAATCTTTATAATCACTGCTATACCAGACAATATGGTCCCTACAGTTTCTTTATTGCCTCACTTTATATTAACTCCTACATCTAACAGGAAAGATGTGTTTGTTACTCTGTGTCTGGCTTGTTTTACCTAGCATAATGATCTCTAGTTGCACATTTTATTGAAAATATCAGGATTTCATTCTTTTTTTTTTTGTGACTGAACAATGTTCCATTGTGTATTTATACACATGTTCATTACCTGACATTCATCTAATGGACATCTAGGTTCATTCCACATATTTGCTGTTGTAAATTAGGAATGCAGAAATCTCTTTCTTTCATTTCCTGCCTTCATTTCCTTCAGATACATTCCAGAAGTGGGATAACTGGATCATATGGTAGATCCCTTTTTAGTTACCCGAAGTGTCTTCATATTACTTTTCAAATTGCTTTACCAATTTGTATCTACATGAACAGAGTATAATGGTACCATTTCCTCCACAATGTTGTCAACATTTTTACTTTTTGATTTTTAGACAATAATCATAGTACAAAGTGAGATCCATGATCATTATTTCTATTTGCATTTCTTTGGTGGATGATGTTCCTAAGCATTTTTGTTATGTGTTAGTTTTTCAAAAAAGATTTATTTTATTTTCATTGGAAAGTCAGATATACAGAGAAAAGGAGAGACAGACAGAAAGATCTTCGGTGTGATGATCCACTCCCCAAGCCCTCTTAACAAATGGAACTGAGCCGATCCGAAGCCAGGAGCTTCTTCCGAGTCCTCCACATGGGTGCAGGGTCCCAAGGCTGGGTCATCCTTGACTGCTTTCCCCGGCCACAGGCAGGGAGCTAGAAGGGAAGTGGGGCAGCTGAGATTAGAACAGGAGCTCCTTTGGGATCCCGACGCATGCAAGACAGGGACTTTAGCCACTAGGCTAAAGCACCTGGCCGTTTCATATGTTGTTTATCCATATGTAGCCACCTTCTCTTTGAAAGATATCTATTTTTATCTTTTGTTATCTCTTAACTGGATTATTCATTTTGTTGTTGAGTTTCCTGAGTGCCTTTTTTCATTCTGGATATCAATCCTTTATTAAATGTGTAATTTATCTCCTATTCTTCTGCTTTTCTCTTCACTTTGTACTTTCTTCAATGTGCAGAAGCTTCTTAGCTTGATATAACCCCATTTGCATATTTTTTTGCTTTTGTTGCCTTTACATTTGCATTCTTACCTAAAAAATTCTTTTCCTTGGCCAGTGTCTTGAAGTATTTTCCTGTTCTTAAGTTTAAAGTCTTGATCCATTTTGAGTTGATTTTTTTTTTTATGAAAGGTGTACAATAAGGCTCTTGTTTCAATAATCTGTGTGTGGAAGTCTAATTCTTCCAACACCATCCAACACAGCTGTCAGAGAGGTAGGCTTTCTTCCCGGAAGGATGATTTTCGTGTGGTGTCGAAGTTCAGTTGGTTGCAGATGTGTGTATTTGTTTGTGAGGTTTATATTTTCTTCCATTTGGCTGCGTGTTTATTTCTGTGTCAGTACCGTACTGCTCTGTGTGATACTCCTGACTTCATTTTTGTTGTTTAAGACTGCTTTGGATATTTGGCGACCTTCTGCATTTACTTTTGAAATTTTCCTCTAGTTCTCCACAAGAATGTTATTGCAATGTCGATTGGAACTTTGCTGAATCTGTAAATTGCTCTGGTCAGTATGGAAATTTTGATAATAATAATCCTTCCACTCCAACAAGATGGACATTTTCTTCCGTCTTTTGTATCTTCTATTCATGAGTGATTTATAACTTTTGTTGCAGGGATATCTTACATTTTTGGTTAAATTTACCCCAAGGCACTTGATATTTTTATAGTTAATGTGAATGAGATTGCTGTTACATGCTCTTTCTCAGCCAGATCTGTATTGGTGCATAAAAATGTCACAAAATTTAGTGTTGATTTTCTGTCTTGCAGCTTTTCCAACTTTCCTAACCAGTCTCTTGGTGGAGTCTTTTGATTCTCCTTAATAATCATATCAGCACAAGGTAGGACCTTGTACCAGGTGTTTTACATTTTCTTAGCCTCTAGTCGGTCCTCACAAAAATGGAAATAAAATTGACACCCACACAACAGACAGGACTAGGAAAGATTAAACTAATTCCTAGATAGAGAAAAATCCTTTGAAAAGAGTGAACGATTGCATTAATGTCCCAATTTTAGATTACACCCCCCTTAATCCCTGCTGTAAGGAATATTTTTACTGCCGTTCTAGGGAGAGGAGTTTGTAAGACTCAAGTCCCCTAGTTTCATGGGGAAGGTAAATACATGGCACAGGTACAATTTTCTTCAGTCCTGATCCCACAGAGAGCATTGGTAATTTGCTAATCATGGACAACCCTTTTCACTACCGAGACTAGATCCCATCTCACAATCCCCACAGTAACTTTACAACAGCTACCATCAAATATTGGCGTTGGCATGAACGATGTGCTGACTGTCTATTCTTAATAAGCCTGAAAGGCCTGTGACTAAAGCACCTCCCAGACCCTCCTTCCTTGTCTAGCCGTAGGACACATGGAATGAGACTCAGTGCATAAACATGTCTTTCAGTGACAGAACTGCTTCACAGTCAAAATGCACATGCACAGGCAGAGCTAGCTCAAGAATTCATTTGTTACATCTGAGTTCATTTCATAGTGTGGGAAAAGCAAATGCTCAGGGAAATGTTGGCAACAGTACAACTTACGATACGGAAAATCGCCTGGAGAGGTATGTAAGAGGATTTTGGAGAGAACAAAAGCTCCAGGTCTGAGCAGCAAATGTCAAGTTAGCTGTGTAATTTGTGGCTGAGCATTTACCATGTAACTGGATCACTCCTTTAATTGCTCTATGGTTTTCTATCAAGCAGGATAATTAGAAGACATTTTGATTCTCAGTTGCAGCAATTGGAATATTAGACTTTGAGAAAAGGTGCACCTTACCCAAAACTCAGGCATTAGCATTAAGTATTTTCTTGCTTGCTTCCTGAGGAAATGGTGTAGTTTAATTTGGTGGGTGTGTCACAGGTCCTTCCTTGGCCCTTTCGATGGCAGATGGCACACCAAAATGAACAGAAGCTAGAAAGCACATGTAAAATCATTCCACCTGCAAATGGAAACTTATATCTTTCATTCAGTCCTGGTGTCAGCAGAGCCAATCTATTATTTTTAACAAGGACAGGCAATATCACATTTTAGAGGAGCCTGCACAGGCCCATTAACCAAGCTATTTGAAGGGGACAACAAAAATATAGCCCACATTCTAAGAAGAAAAGTGGCCAAAATTTTATTTTTTTTCTGAGCTTAGAGATTGTTGCTTCTGTCTGGCATTGGGCTCAACTCAAGAAACATAGCTTAAGGAAAATGAATCTTTAATTTGGACAAGGGAATTGATGGCTCCAGCTACTACCTGCTGCTCCTTTATTAGCTAACCTTCATTTTTGTGTTAATGTTAACAGAACTCATGCCCTTGCCCTGCTACCTGGAGGGTGTGGCCTAAAGCTTACTTCCCTATGGCCTGAGGAACAGCTTCCCAGCCTACACATAGAGTGTGACCTCTGACATGACTGGAAGACCAAGTGCAATACTCACGGAACAGGACTTCTGACATGACCAGAAATTCAAGGAAAACAGATGTGTCTTCTAGCCAACTACAGTGCCTTTGCTGAGGGCGGGGACTGCCAGAAGATGCCCTCCTGCCCTCCCCCTGAGTAATCTATATAACCCTGAGATCTGTATTGAATCAACGGACACTGCTCACCAGCTTGTCTCTGGCGCTTTTTATGGCCAAAGCACATGGTCATCATTTCACCCTCAGTGACCTCAGGGCCTGCTGCCAGGGCTAAACCCTGAGAGCTTACAACGGATTAAAAACTACATATTTCATTTGATCTTTCCATGATAATTTTAGCAATATGGGTAGTAATTTCTGATAAAAAAGGGAAGTTCAAATAGGTTACTCTACTTGACTGATGTCACATGGACACACAATCCAAAAAGTAGGATTTGAACTTAAAGTAGAAATGTAGAACATTGTTATTTACAGCCCACAGGCCAATCTGAGGAGTGATTTTAAGCAGAAATTGTGTTTTCTGTCAATATAATCCAGATGATGGTATTTAAAAAAAATTATTATACCTACCTAGGTCTGAGAGTGGACCAATATAAAATAATGTAAAAAACAAACAAAATAATAGAAAAAATAAATCAGAGATAGCCAAAGGTACACATTTTGGGATAGGGTTGAGGTGGCATCAAGCAAAACTAGATGGGATTAAACTCTGAATTGATTTATGCATCAATTGATGTTTCCAGGGCATCTTGAAAACTACAGGTTTTGTGACGCCTGAGTTACTGGCTTGGTATAATAGGTAAGAAACAAAGAGGGTAGTTCCTAGGCTTTTCATATGAATGAAGGGTGTGAAGCCCTGAAATCCTTCCACTGTGAACTGGTTGTTTGGTTTTGCTGCATTAAGATGGACGCCGTTTTCAGACATTATTCTGATGAAGGACTGCCACTGAGGAGTGACAGAGATAGACATCTTAGTTTGTTTGAGGCTCCCAATAATGTGCAACGTACAATGTCATAACATTGCAGTGGTCTCTGACATAAGAATGTAACCTGGCCATCAGTGACTGGATGTATTTGAGAATAAAGGAGCTCTGTGTCACAGTGACAGAAGAGAACCAAGTCAAGCAAAACCAAAAGCAAAAGGAGTCATAGATCCTTGCACCTGACTCCTGGACAGAGCCAGCCAGAAATCCACTCAGGTGAACGTCTTGCAGGACAAGATCCAGAATCCATTCTATCCATCAGAACAGCGATTGCTGAATTTACAACATACTTACTATGTGTGCAGCATACATCCAAACGTTTTGTTCATTAACCCTCAAACACTGTGACCTCGTTGTTTGTAAGAATATTTGCATCAAATGTTTATAAGAATAAGGTAGATCAAACATTCAGCGACTTACTCAAGGTCAGATAAGAAGCAAGCCAAAATTGAATTGTCTTGTTTCAAAACCTATACTTAGCAAGCACTCTTAACTTTCTTCTTATTATGTTTAGGATTGGACCATAAGCTGATTATAGAGAATAATATTTAATAACTCTGTCTTTTTCAGTCACATCAACAATGTACAGCAAACTTTGTCAGTACACTTTGTGACTGTTTTTATGGAATGATCTATCAATTTTTAACACTGTTGGCAACAATTGTGAGCCTCCCTTTCTTTATTCCTGAGCTGCTTTGTGGGCCTCCATTTAGTTGCTATCAACTCCCGGGGCACCAGTGCCTATCAAACTTGTATAATCTTTGGATATTTTATTGATCTCATAGTGCTCACTCAACCACCCTGGGAATAGGAGTTTGATGTCTCAAATACAGATCTGAGAAAGAAGCTTTCACAAAGATTTATGTAGGCCATTACCTGGATTGTGACATCTTTTATATTCCCTTCCAATGCATTCCACTCCTTTATGCCATGACAATCTGCATCTCATGACAAGTAGCTGAGGACACAAAGGAGAAAGAACAAGCCCGTGAATGCAACCTAACTGAACAGACGGGTTGAAGAAACTTGATTTCGGGAGACCCATTTTTGATCTATGAACCTGCTTAGATATTTATAGTAGATATTTGGCATCATATTCCCCTGCCCCAAATCCCAGCAGAATCTGTCTGTTTTTTAGATTTTGGAAGTAAGCCTGTTTGCTTCATTTATGTGTAGTAAGCCCGGTACTAGAAAAAATTCGAATGCATTTATAACCACACCCTCTAAATAAAGATTCATATGTTGTAAGACAAAGGGAATTTGAACATTATAAAAACAGTTTTATGCTGTAAAACCGAAAAAATAAGAACATAGGTCAGTCTGTGCAGTCCTCTAATAGAGTTCACTACAATTCTTCTTGATTAACTCCAACCTTCCCCAGTAGAAATGTATTTATCACTGTAAACCATTGCGTGGTACAGTATGGTGTTTGTAAACTGGCATGGAAATTTAAAGCAGGCTCTTGCTGGTGCAAAATACAAATTAGTTCTACACGGGTGTGGTAGTCTTCTCATCTTCAGTTGTCTCTGATGCAGCTTATATAAAATAATTGTTGTTCTATTAACTGAACCCCACTCTGTAATTGCAAAAAGAAAGTTGCAGCTGTTTTGACATTATGAATGGTTCTAAATAAACATTTTAAAATAAAAGTTGCTGTTAGAATTTAGTGAATGCTTTCTACTTAAAGAAACTGAATTTGTTAGTTGCAGCAGAAAAGTGCTTTATTAAACAGATATATGGGAGCATTATCAGGAAAGTTCAAGAAGCGGACACAGAATCGAAGTAAGAATGAATCCATGAGGGATTTGGCTGCATGGTATACATGGCCTGGACGCCATCTTCGCTGTGGTCCCTGAATGCTGGATGCCACTAGTGCCCATCTTACTAAGTCATGATCTCACTGGCACAGCTCAGGGTGATGCCATACTTACTCTTTGTAAGGGTGAACCTAGTTGTCAGTTCTCTACTGTGTAAGCTAGAAATTACAATATCCGTCATCGTCTTGGATTTTTCTTTTCCTCCATTTTTGTTATCATCGTGCTGCAAATTATTTTTTTTCAAAATATTCACATGTTTTCTCTGATGTTAAATTAAGTCAAAACTCAGGATATCAGGCTCTGAAATAAGTCATGTTTGCCAAAAAATGACTATGAGACACATAGAATTAGATCAAACCTAGAAAATAAATTTTAAAAATTACCGCATGAGTGAACAACTTGGATCACATACTTGAACTGCCAAGGACATTTGAAAATTATTAGATGGTCTTTTTGGACTCATATAATGCAATGAAAAGCTGGCTTTGCTTCAAAATTCTCAATGTAAAAAGTTCCCTCCAATTGTGGAATTGGAGGAGGTAAAACGCTCAGTGAATAAAAAGTGTGACTGTTTCTCAGTTTGTGTCACCATTAAGTTTTCCAAATATCTTTTTCAGACTCTGATATAGCTTTGTGCTTTAAAACATCATTGCTTTTAATTTTTTTTTAGATCCTTAAAAAGCTTCTGAAGTTTGCAATTCCTTTCAAGTCATGCTTAAAACCTATCCAGTTTTATTTATCTGAGTAGCCAGCATGTTCCTAAAACTTGATAAGTTCACAGTCCAGCAAGTTTATTCTAATTTGTGAGTTAAAAGAACTCACTTATTTAGCTCAGTTAGAAAAACCCATGCTTGCTAAAAAGGATGAAAAAAACCCAAGCAGATAAAATTGATGATACCCAGTGCTTAGCAAATGTGTAATAGAGACCTCTTTGTTTTGAATTGCAGCTGCCTTGCAATGAATGGTACAAATAGAAATAATTCAATAAAAGAGACTGTTTATAATATCAGGCACTCTAGGGCTTTAAATAATCTCTAGAGAAATGATTCCAACAATGGTGCTATTTTTTTTTTCAGATCAATGGAATGCTTTTAGAACCAAGCAGATGTCTAACTCCCTTCCACAGAGACGGTTTTCCTTTGCCTGCCTTTTCATATTGTTTCAGCTGGAGGAATGTTGGGCATTATCATTAGTCATTGGCCATTAGCATTTCTCACACATAAGACCAACAAATGGTTAATCTAAGTGCTAATTAATGAAATTTATGGGTCTAAGCTGACAGTTAAATGGATAGATTGAACATAGTTCCTCCTATCTTTCCTGGAGCCTACTGTAAAAGAAAAAAAAATTTAAATTATGAAAATTTTATAAAATTTTAAACAGAACTGGAAAGGAGACAGTATAGATAAATCTGAGGGATTTACAAGATACATGGACGAATTTCTTACAAATGAAAGAAGAAAAAAATGACGCTTAAATCAGCATGGGTGGGAATAGAAGGACAGGAAATTGATCTACTTGTTTGCCAATTTTAAGAAATTTCAAGTATGACACATACTACAAATTTTTGAAGACACAGGAGTGATGTGGGTTAAGAGAAAAGTTTGTTTGGAGCTCCTTCTAAGTATCATGTGGAATTTACCCTTCCTTTGTAGACACTGAAGGCGTGACTTTTGAAAGGATGAAATTACACAGGTCAGGACTATAAGGTGCACAGGACAGAGTGAGGAGGCCTTATTTAAAATCAAGATGTTAAAGCACAGTGAACATGAGCATCCAGCTCTCTCCCGGTGATGGGTATATCTTATATATGGAAACTAATTAGCATTCAGTGTGTCACAGTATGGTTGCTGGCAGTAGAGCTGAGGCAAAGTCCGAGCAGGTGTGATGTGCTGGACCAAGCCATGCTTGCTATTGCTAGGTTGAGGTGAAATGGGTAATTTGGAGGCATGCTAAATAACAACCCTGCTTATGTCTCTGATAGTTAATGAGTTGACCCAATTAAGAATACCACAGATTCTGACATTTTGGGTGTCCAGCATAAACAGTTATATCTCTGTTGATCACCCTGTAGCTGACCTCATAATAAGATCCTCTTAATTTCATTATTTCCCATCTGTATTTTAGATTCTTCTTATTATGTGTTCAACCAAGGATAAGTAAGTTACAAAACAAAGAGCTCAAAGGAAACAAAATAGTATTAAAAAGGCAAACATTTTAAAAACCGACTTCGATTTCTTAAAGATATTTACAAAAGAACTTACGAAGCATAGTGCCTTTACTAGAATCTAGATTTATACTACTTAGCAAAACACACAGGATAGTTCCCTTGTGGAATTTAGATAATGTGTGCTATAGTGTGTGATGCTGTATTCTACACTATAGATCATTTTGTAGAATCCTAATTCATTCTGATAGGAATGAGGAGAATGGCACTGGAAGTGAGACTGGTGTTGTGGCGCGGTGCGTTAAGCCACTGTTGCAGTACTGACATCCTATGTTACAGCACTGGTTTGTGTACCAGTCCTTCTGCACTTGCTCCAGCTCCCTGCTATTGTGCCTAGGAAGGGAACAAATTATACCTCAAGTCATTGGGCCTCTGCTCTCTGAGAGAAATTACACAGAATTTCTGTCCAAGCCCTGAATTTTATGGCCATTTGGGGATAAACCAGTGCATGGAACATCTCTCCCTCTTTCTGTCACTTTGGCTTTCCAACACATACGCACAAACATATAGGTATTTTTAAAAAAGAAAATACAGGAAAGGAAAGAAATAGAGACTGGTGGGCTGTTGTCATGAAAGGTGAAATCATCATAATAAAAACCGCGTGTTAAGTAAGCTACTGGAGTAAACTAAGCCACGTAAGGAGAGAGTGTAGACAGAAAAGAGATGTAGTGCATCAGTCCTGGGTACGCCGATATTTAAGGTTGGATGGAGAAGCAGAAGAGACAGAGGAGAGACAGCATGCAGGAAAGGATAAGGAGATTCTAAAAGGAGACTAGAAAGAGTCCAGGAAAGGATTTTGTGAATTAAATATTGATATCAGAAATAAAATATTCAATAGACAGTTGGGAGATAAAGTTGAGAAATCCTTGCAGAAAGAAGAACAAAATGCAAGAAATATAGGATGGGAAGGAAAGATTCATCATCAAAATAACAGGAGTTCCAGAAAATGGAGAACTCACAATGGAGAAGAAAAAATTAGAGATGTTATAACTAGAATCCCCAGAGAGAAGCAGATGAATTTGCAAACAGAAGCACCTGCTGAGTTCCAAAATGAAACCTAAATCATCTCTATCTCTTCATATCAATCAATCTATCTATCTATCTATCTATCTATCTATCTATCTATCTATGCATCTGTCCTCTATTTATTCTACCTATTATAAATCTATAAATATCTAACATTTATCTGTATCATCTATCTGTCTCTTCATTCCTACCGATTTATCTATCTACCACCTATCTATCATCTTTTTTTTTCATATCTTCATAGTTCCAATTTAGACACTTCCTATATGGGCTAGAGACTGAGTTTCTTGTGAAACTACAACTGCACAGTAGGATGACACCTCTTATATTTGCTTCTGTTCTCTCCCTTCCTTGTTTTGGGATGTATCCCAAATGAGGCATTCACATGTCAACTTCTCTTTACTCAGTGTTTTCTGGAAAACACAGACTGAGGTACTGACAGAACCCAAAAGGCCACATAGCCATATGGGAAAGTGACAACAGATAGGGGTTTTTTTATATATAGGTTAAAATTTTCATCTTGTTGGGAATTCACAAATAAGAGTGAAGATGGGAAAATTAAGAAATAGCAATACAACTACATGATTGTAATTTAGAAAAATAGAACCATGCACCAAAAGAAGTATCTGACAAGTTTAGCATAGTCTCCTTTGGAGAGCTAGAATTGTTCCGTGGTGGGATGTTCAGGAAATCTATGATTTTCATTATAAGCCTAGTAATACTATTTGACTTTAAAGACTATGAGTGTTAAAAAAGACTTTCAGTACAAGAAAAAATTCACAGTATGTTACAATTGTACAATGTATTTTAAATGAATATAATGTAAGAGCAGGCCAGAAAATAGCATGTATTGAAATTCAATTGTATCTATATTATAAATTTGTATAGAAAAATACAGACATTTATACCCTAAATTTTGATAACTATTAACTGAGAGGTAAAATTTCCAATGCTGTTTGTTTTCTTCTTTAGAGAACATTGGATGTTTTAAGCAAAGCTTGTATTACATTTATAAAAACGTTGAAGAAATTGTAGAAATGAGTCAGATGGTTCAAGTTATCATTACAACTCATAATGACAAAATACTTATTACATATTTAACATTCTTTGTTAACTAAAATCTCCAAAATTTAAGCATAAGCTACAGCGTAAGCTACATGGTACCTTGTAGCAGCTACTTTTTCTGATTCACACATCTTATCTCCCCAACAATGATGTAGCTTGTGCTGCAGTGATCCTGTTAGTCGTCTTTCTGTCCTCTGAGTTTTCCCCATAATTTTTGACAAAAATAATTATTCATGTAGATAGTTTAATATACAGATACTCACATATAGATAGATATACACATATAAAGAAAACATATACAAGCAAGAACACGTTGGAAGTTAAATAAATGCTGGTCAAGTTTAAGAACTGTTAATGAAATGATGTTATTTTAAAAGAAAAGGTGCGGGTTGGTATTGTGGCATAGCCGGAAAAGACATTGCCTGCAATGTTGGCATCCCCTACTAGTGCTGGATCCTGCTTCAGTTGCTCCATTTTCCACATAGGTCCTCGGTAATAACCTTGGAAAAAGCAGCAGAACATGCCCAAGTGTTTTGGCATCTACCACCCCTGCAGGAAATCTGGAAGAAGCTCCTGGCTACCAGCTTCAACAGAGTGATGGCCTGTGCAGCCTTGGGGGGAGCGAAGCAGCAGATGGAAGATGGATCTCTCTCTTTCTCTGACTTCAAAATTAATTGACTAAATATTAACTAATCTTTCTTTAAAAAAGGAAATATATAATGAAAATTTTTGAGTCTGTGATGGTTGCTTGTATGTGTCAATGTAACTGGGCTGTGGAGTACCCAAACATTTATTCAATCAGTATTTGGCTGCAGTGGGGATGTTTGTGGATGAAATCAGTATTTGAATCAGTACATAGAGTTAAGCAATTTGTCTTCTGTATTGTGGGCTGGTAAGTTCAAGGCCTGAAGAGAAAAGAGGGATGAATCTTCTGAGAGTAGGAGGAACTTCTTTTTGTCTCACAGCTTGAGCTGGGACATGGATGTTTTCTGTCTTTACTTGGAATTTAATAAGTCTTGAGTCTTGAATATGCTGGCTATCAGACTGAAACTTAAACCATGAGCTCTTGGGGGTGTCTTAGCTTGCCGACTGCAGTTCTTGGGAGTTCTATCATCATAAATATGGAAATCAATTCCTTGGAATAAATCTCTGTGTGTGTGTATAAAATATCATTTATAATTGCCACTTACAAAATTCTATTATGTATGAATTATTATTTCATAATGTGCCTTTCCAGAAACTTTTAAGAGAGCTTTGCTTGTGTGAATTTCATTTTTTCCCTCCAAAATGTACAATTTTTAGTTCCGTTTTCTTGCATTTACCTTCCTCCTCCCCACCCCCCACTCATACACATGAGGAATCTTCAGAAATTTCATGGGAAATATGTGCTATGAATAAACTATGTATGGATTTCAAAACTTCTTTGTACCAAAATAAATTTGCATTTCATTTCCATTTTTCTGAAGACGTTTTTGGAGTACTCTTGTGAGTACATTATATGTCCTGTGAGTTCTCTTTCTCTGGAGGACCTTGACAAGCACAGTGTCCATTAAATTAAGACAAGTAGCTATTATCTGTTTGTGACCCATGACCATTCATGCACCTTCAGTTGCAGCTTACTTGTCGTAATCTTTGTAACTTTATGTACCACTCTAAATACAACAACAAAATCCAACTCCCTATACTTTCAAAGATATCGTCAAAGAAGCAACTGCACAAAACAAGCATCTCACACAAGGATATGTTCCTTTGACCCAGATGTTTCTGCAGAGCAGTGTGGCTGCTAGAAGAAGGAAGAGTACTGGCTTGTAGACTCAGCACACAGGCACTTAGCAAGCCCTTACTGCAGGAAGGCATTATGTTAAGTTTTGTGGGGAATAAAGATGGACACACACTATGTGTCTGGGAGCCACCAAAACTAGGCAAATAGCACTCATTATGGTGAGTTACACTGGATTTGGTATTCCAAGATGTGATCTTATATTCTCTTTCAGTGGAGATGATGGAGGCACAATTCATGAGCACATTTCTTCTTTGTAAGTATGAAGTCTTTTTGTGAGAAGATTAAAAAAAATGAAGGCTAGTGTTGAGATTAACATTTACAGAGCATCGTGTTTTGTTTTCAATGGGTTTTATGACTTTGAAAATGCTTTTCTAGTTTCTTCCATAGGCAAATCATAATTATGAGTAATTAAATAAAACATTATTTCTCTTCAAGTACAAACTCTGTTAGGAAGTGCTTATGATTGTTATTCATGTTCCTATGGGGGATAAAGGTGGTTAGCAGAACAAACTAATTATTGGATTTTTTTCAACTATTTTGTCACTTTGAAATCAGATTTGCACTAGAGTATTGGTTATTTATTTATTTTGTTCCTGTACAGTAATGTCACTAATGTATTCTCTTTTTTAATTGTGCATGTTAAAGTGTAGGTATCATAATGCTAGTTTTGTGCTCAAGAAGACAGCGACCCTGAAGAAGCCTCTTCACATTCTAACTCACTTATGAATTGAAGAGGACAATTTATAACTTTCTGGATTGTTATGAAGTTGGAATGGGTCCAGGTAAGTGTATTTCCCAAGCAGGTTCTAATGCTGTCAGAGATATTACTACTAATTTTCATAGGAATGAGTCATCTACCTCACTTATGATAAATAATATGTTTTGTAGGTTATATACATTACTCCAAGCAACCTTAAGAAAAGCTTATCTTTGTTTTTTTGGGTAGTAGAGAATATGTAGGTACATAGTGAAACATTCTGATTTAGAATCCTAAAATTCAGGCCAGGCGCAATAGCATAGCAGCTAAAGTCTTTGCCTTGAACGTACCAGGATCTCATATGGGCACTGGTTCTAATCCCACTTCCCATCCAGCTCCCTGCTTGCAGCCTGGGAAAGCAGTTGAAGATGGTGCAAAGCACTGGGACCCTGCACCCACATGGGAGACCCAGAATAGACTCTGGGCTGCTGGCTTCGGATTAGCTCAGCTCCAGCTATTGCGGCCACTTGGGGAACGAACCATAGGATGGAAGATTTATCTCTGTTTATCTGCCTTTCCAATAAAAATAAAGAAATCTTTTTAAAAAAGAATCCAAAAATTCTAAAATGGAAAGAACTGAATAGATCAAGTGTCTACGATATTGTGCTAAGTGTATTTTGGTATACAATGATGGGCAAATGAATTTTGGCATTTAATTTTACTATTACAGAGTATAGTATAATAATTTGGTACATATATTCAATGATAATCAAATCAGGTTATTTGCCATTTTTATACCTTTAAACATTAAAGGAGAGTATTTAATATTTATCAATATTTATAGCACATAGCGTGATATTTCAGTAAACACATACTATGTGTTCTGATGTGTAATAGGTTATTTAAGTTTTCATCATATTGTGAGGTGTGTTAGAATATCTTTCCTTTTTAAGGTTGGGTAATATTCCAATTCACCTATGTAAGAAAATGTTGTTTGTTCATTCATTCCTGTATTGATGGATATTTGAATTGCTTCCACCATCCAGCAATTATAAATAGGGGAATACTGGAATGAGATTGACTATCTTTATATTGCTGTTGCATTTCATATTGAATGACCTGAATTCTTCAAGCAGGATTTGAGAGTTCCATCCAGGACCTCAGGGAACCCCTCAAGATATAGTCACTATTGGTATTACAAATATTCCCACTCTGATATTTTTTTTCACCTCTTTCTGCAATGCTACCTCCTCGCTTAGATTCTTCAATCAAATCTACAATTGGACTTTCTGAATGAACTTTTATATTGGTTTTGGATGACCCTGAGTGCTTTGATTTAGTTTCTTCAACTTCAGTTCAAATCAGTAACCCCTAGGAATTGATCAAGTAGAAGAAAAAATGAATAGGAGACAGATTGTAACATCCTTAAAGTGATCTCACATGTTTATAGAGGCACAGCACTGATTATCGTGATCAGTGAGAGCTAAAGTGGCAAAATGAGCTCAGCACTTTATTACTATTGCTGCAGATGAGCAAAATTGATTACTCCAGTACATAATAAACAGCACCCAATTCAACTGTGATTTCCTGCTTACTGAAATGCTTCACAAGAAAAGAGAGAAAAGCCATAGACGCTCACCCAAGTGAGCAGAATACATGTTGTGGGGAGGGAAATAGCTGTGGAACACCAGATGTTTGCTAATTATTTTCAAATGAAATTGACTAGACAAAGTGTTAAGCAAAGATAATCTTGGAGGATAACATAAATCTCATTCTTCTCTTGCCTTTATAACTATTAGTAATAAATCCATCTAACATACTCACGAATGCCTTTATGTGTAGTCCTATCTCTCCAATGTTCAAGACTTACGCTATCGCTCCTTTTGGTCATGGAAAACACATCCAGCAGCTCTATAGCTGGGTGCTAGTCAGTTGAGAATCTTTCATACATCACTTTCCCATTTCTTCCCCATGCATGAGACTGTTTCAGTTATTTGAATAAAAGTGAAACTGAAAGATAAGTTTGGGGCTGGTATTTGGCCTGGCGGTTAGAATGCCACTTGGGATGCCCACATCTGATTTTGAAGTTCCTGACTTCAAGTCTCACCTACTCTCTTGATGCCAGTTGCTGTGATTGCACACAGCAGCAGCAAGCAGGAAGTTGGGCTCCTGACACCTACACTGGACATTTGCATTGAGTTTCTGGCTCTTGAAATGACTCCAGTCATTTAAAACATTTGAGGAATAGACAAACAGATAGAAGCTCTGCTTCTCAATTATTTAGCTCATCTTAAAAGGTAAATTAATTTGTTTAACAAAACCTTTTGAAATGTATGCATAAGTTTTCATAATATAAAGTTTCCACGAGCACTTTAAACCCACTTTCCTAATGTACTGATCTCAAAACAATCATTTGCACCCAAAAAGCTTAATTACATCATTCAGATATTTTCAAAGTACCCTTGTATAATAGGGTCTCATCTTAGCTCATTTTTCCTGATCTGCTATGTTTGAATCTGGTATAGGATGTGTTAAGACTCCCACCTGTCCCCTGACAGTCACTTCACACAATGCCAGAGAGTTAGATAAGGGCCAGTAATTCTGATAGCATGCACTTCTACCTTTCTTGGAAGGAGCTAATCCTGTAAAAGTATGGATCTTTTTCTTCATGGAGAAACTGATTTGAGCAAGGCAGAAGATCAGGACAACAGTCAAGCTGTCACTCAAATGAAGCACACAGAGGAATGAGAGCTACTCGTGACCTAAAATAGGTGGAGCAGAAGATGCAAATCCGCTGAGAAATAATTTTATTTTTGTTCTCAATATATTTCAGAAGGGTGCTCTAAAGCCTAAACGAGCTTCTTCAAAAGGGAACCCACCAAATATTAGGTAAGGTTTTATTGATGCTGAATTACAATTTCAAAGTTAATGTAATATGTATCTAAGCATTCCATTTCTGAAATATTAGGGCAAAAATAAGAATGCGTTCTCTTGACCGCTGATACAAGTTGGCCTGGCATAAGGTCCAAGAGACATAATATTTTCCCTTCACAGCTTTGTTGACATTTCCTCAAAAGGCTAAGAACACATCAGTGGAAACAATGAAAAAATAAATACAGAAAAAATTTAAAAATAGACATTAGAAAGAGTTGACATATGCCGTTACCTGGAAAAGCAGTGACTGAAATAGGATGTTTGTAGGGGTAATATGTTTGGGGATGAGTGCATGGAGAGAACTCTAGGAGACAAAAGTTTCGAACTCTAAGCAAGTTAAAATAAGGGGGTAAGGGGAGGAGGAGAAAAAGCCAAAACAAATGTGTTTAGCTGAGTTGACATCACTTTGGCAACTGAAGCTGAGTCCCACAACAACACAGATGGCTTATATTTGGCCACTTGAGAGTAGTTGGGGAGAAATATCTGCTCATTATCTACTCTTGTTAATAGTTTTTGTCAGGTTCATTAACTCTATAATACTTCTGAGTTGTTGCAATTCAGAATATTTCACCCCACATGTTGGAGATTGGAGAAATGTAGTGGACAGGTGCCCTAGAGGTCTAAAGGGCTCAGTGAGTCCCCTGCCTGAGACTGCTCTGGCTGGAATCAGGGAAGATAGGAAGATTCTGATGCAAAAAGAAGATGAAATTCCATAAAAACACTTTCGTGAAAGCTTTACTGTTGCAAAGGAAGGCAAATCACAACACTAAAGGTTCTTCTGGGATCATTTAAATTGCCTTTTCAAAAAGTTTATTTTTGGTGATATTTACATAGTTTATTAGGGTGGGACCCTAGAACCTATCAATCCTATCTAACTTTTACCTAGTACCCATCAATCAATGTTTTCCAATCCTTCCTTTCCTATTACCTGCCTCAACCCCTGGAATCAGCATTACAGTTTTAAATTCTGTGATACCACCAATTTTTTAGGCTCTATGTATGAGTGAAATCATGCGATGTTAGTCTTTCTGTGGTTGCCATTTGACTTAGCAAAATAACCTTCAGATCCATTCAGATTATTGAAAATTATTTCATCCTTTTATATGGCTAATTATTCTATCATATATGAGTATTACATTGTTTTAAATATTTTTTATTGGAAATTCAGATTTATAGAGAGGAGAGACAGAGAGAAAGATCTCCCATTCACTGATTCACTCCCTAAGTGGCCACCAAAGCTGGAGCTGAATTGATCCGAAGCCAAAAGTCAGGAGCTTCTTCTGGGTCACCCATGTGGTACAGGATCCCAAGGCTTTAGGCCATCCTCTATTGCTTTCCTGTGCCAGGAACAGGGAGCTGGAAAGGAAGTGTAGCAGCCAAGATACAAGCCAACACTCACATGGGATCCTGGCACATACAAGGTGAGGACTTTAGCCACTAGGGTGCCAAGTGCTACATTTTGCTTATCATCAATGTATAGACACATAAGTTATTTCCATTTTCTGGCTTTGTGAATAGTAATGCAACAAACATGGGAGTACAGATGTCTTTTCAACAGATAAATTTGATTTTCCTTGGTTATACATATCTAGGAATGGGATTGCTGGATCACACGGTAGTTCTCTTCATCTTCTGAGGCACTTTGTTATGCTTTCCACAATGACTGGACTAATTTACATAACCACTAACAGTATAAAAGGATTTCCTTTTCTCCACATCTTTCTCAGCACTTCTGAACTTTTGTCTTTATGATAGGAGCCAATATTCCTGGAGTGAATTAATACTACGTTGTGCTTTGGTGTTTATTTCCCTGGTGATTAGTGATGCAGAGTATTTTTTCACTTACTTGTTGGCCATTTGCATGTCTTCCTTTTGAACGTGTTTGTTTAGATCCATTGCCTCTTTAAAAATTGGATTTTTTTCCTTTTGGTTGTTTCAATTCCTTATATATTACAGTATTGTGTAGTATGCATTGTGTGGGGCTGGTGAATATTTTCCCCAGTTCTGTAGGTTTTCTCTTCACTCTGTTGATGATTTCCTTTGCTGTGCTATTTTGATGAAATCCATTGTTCTATTTTATTTTTATTCCCTGCACTTCTAAAGTCTGATCCAAAATATTCTAGTCAATTTTAATGATCCAAATTACCACAACGGCCGATGCTATGCTGATCCAAAGCCAGGATCAAGGATTCCGGGTATCCCACATGGGTGCAGGGTGCCAAAGCTTTGGGCCGTCCTCAACTGCTTTCCCAGGCCACAAGCAGGGAGCTGAATGGGAAGTGGAGCTGCTGGGATTAGAACTGGCACCCATATGGGATCTTGGTGCGTTTAAGGCGAGGACTTTAGCCGCTAGGCCACACCACCAGGCCCCCCAAAATTTGTTTTTAATATTATTGTAGTACACGTAGGGCTTTTCCATTGAAAATAAGGAGACGAAGTTACTTAGACATTATTTGTTACCACTAGAAATTTAGAAAGAGAATGGGACAGCACAAAGCCTGTGTTCAAGTCTTCCTGTAAAGTAATGCACAGATATTTTTTTCTGTTGATTACTTCTTACAATTGGCAAAGCATACAGCTGTTATTATGTAGCAGAACATAAACAACAGGAAGAGGTCCTGAGATCACATGAAATAAACTTGTCACAGACAGGAACTTAGATGATAGAAAACAAAATCAGAGATATGAGAGTGGGCAAGCGCATGCAAGGAACTCAACGAGCAGAGGAAATCAGAGTTCTTGGACAGAGACATAGCTAACTACATTTATTATTTATAGCATTTTCAGCTTAACGGTCTGGGCATCAGTTTATATATATACATATGCATATGTATATATATAGGCAGTATATAGACATATAATCATTTTAATATCAGATTTTACAGAAAGAAGGAGAGAGAGAAAAAGAGATCATCCATTCACTGGTTCACTCCCCAAATGGCTACAGTGGCTGAAGCTGAGCAGGTCCCAAGCAGGAACCAGGATTTTCTCCATGTCTTGTACAGGGGTGTAGGGGGCTCAAGGACTTGGGTCATCCTCCAGTCTTTCCCAGGTTATAAGCAGGAAATTGGATCAGAAGTAGAGCAGCTGGGCACAAACTAATGCACAAATGGGATGCTGGCACAAGTGGAAGCTTAATGTACTATGCCACAATGCTGGTCTCTGGGCCTCCAGCAAAAGTGAGGGTTAGCATAAGACAGTTTCATGAAGTTTTACAAAAATCCTTGAGTATTTAAAAAAATCAAACAGGGGACTGACATTGTGGCATGATGGGTTAAGGTGATGCCTCTAAAAACAGCATCCCATAAAGGCACCTGGTACTCCACTTCTGATCTAGCACCCTGCTAATGCACTTGGAGAAGCAGTGGAGAATAGTGCTTGGTCAGCTGCTACCCATGTGGGAGAACGGGATGGAGTTCCAGGCTCATGGCATTTGCCAAACCCAGTGCTGGTAGTTGCTGCTTTTTTTTTTTTAAAGATTTATTTTTATTATTTTTTTATTGGAAAGGCAGATATACAGAGAGGAGAGACAGAGAGGAAGATCTTCCATCCGATGATTCACTCCCCAAGTGAGCGCAACGGGCCGATACTATGCCGATCCGAAGCCAGGAGCCTCTTCCGGGTCTCCCACGCGGGTGCAGGGTCCCAAAGCTTTGGGCCGTCCTCGACTGCTTTCCCAGGCCACAGGCAGGGAGCTGGAAGGGAAGCAGGGCTGCCGGGATTAGAACCGGCGCCCGTATGGGATCCCGGGCATGCAAGGCGAGGACCTTTAACCACTTGCGCCACCGTGCCGGGCCCTGGTAGTTGCTGCTTTTGAAGACTGGACCAACAGACAGACAATTTCTCTCTGACTCTGCCTTTCAAATAAATGGAGAAAGAAAGAAGGAAGGAAGGAAAGAAAAAGAAAGAAAGAAAGAAAGAAAGAAAGAAAGAAAGAAGAAAGAAAGAAAGAAAGAAAGGAAGAAGGAAGGAAGGAAGGAAGGAAGGAAGGAAGGAAGGAAGGAAGGAAGGAAGGAAGGAAGAAAGAAAGAAAGAAAGAAAGAAAGAAAGAAAGAAAGAAAGAAAGAAAGAAAGGAAGAAAGAAAGAAAGAAAGAAAGAAAGAAAGAAAGAAAAAGAGAGAAAGAAAAAGAGAGAAAGAAAGAAAGAAAATGCTAGAAGTTTGCTTTGAGAAAACTCACAAAGTACAAAATGCAAGAGGTCATGGAGACAGAAAATCTGGTTAGGAGTAACTGTGTTTGTTCCAGCAAAAGGAGATGGAAGGAAGAAAGGACAGGAAGTGAGAACGAGACAATGGAGGCTGCTGTTTCTCCCCAGATGTCAGGTTATCGCTGAAAGCCTTTTCCCTTACAACAACACATTCTGTTCTGAGTTTCTTTTGGACTTGAGTTTCCATGCATTATTACTTATTATAATAATAGGGAACTTGCTTAGCAACCTCACCATATGTTAGGGCCTTGAAAGTGAATATAAATGACAAAGATGCTTCATCTTGGAAAAATTCTTTATATTTTAATTTTTCACACACTCACGAAATAGATCTGAAAGAGTTGGTGATTAAGATAATTTGGTGTTATTGTTGTTCATCATCGCCCCCTTGGATTTCCAGCCGACATGGAACATGCTATTCAGAGTGCTGAAGGGGGAGATGCTTCTTCAATACTTTGCAGAAGTTTTCACACAATGGCCAGAAAACATGTTCATATGTACTTCCCCCAAGATTCCCCCAAGAGCTTTTTGCCGAGAAAAGAGGGTTGGCAAAAGAAAATATTACCCAAGGAAGTCAGCCTTACCTTCTAATGGAAGACGGACAATAAAAATTGGAATTTTCTTATGGTATTTCATAAATTTCACTTTTTTTGACTAGACTAAGTTAACATCCTAGAAATGCCTATAGGTTCACATGAGATAACATTTTGGCAGCTTATTTACATTAGTCCATTTCTTGATTTTTCAGAAAACAAAAGAAGCACATAAATGAAGAAATATTCAAGATTACAATGAAAAATCCCAGTTGCATTCTTTTTGGAAATTAAGATTATCAGAAAGACAAACTGTTAAAATCTGTTCTTCTACTCTGTTTTGAGTAATAGAGTCTCTGCTTATAAAATCAGGAGCTGAAACTATTTTTCAAATAATTATTGCTCTATTCTTTGGAGTCCCCTGAAAGCATGCTTGGAGCACAACATTTCCCCAGTAGCAGCAGGTGAAGTAATAATATTCAGAGAAAAGTGATCCTGAACAGTATCTAAGCACACAATCTGTGCTTTGGCATTGCTGATTCCTGTCTTGCAATGATAATTCCCCCCTTTGTGTAGGCTCATGGCACATATTTCTGGCCTTTTCCCTGAATTTCTGGTGAGTCACTGGAAGCACACGCCCTGTGGTATGGTAAATTGTATCACTTGAATAAAGTATGATGTAGGCCAGTTTGTTATGGCAAAGTACTAATCCAGGGAAGCAGAAGAGACTATTGGGCCATGTGTGTGTGAAGTGAGAGGGACAGGGTGTTATCATCTGCTGCCTATAGGATATGAAATGGGTTACTCTTTTCTAGAGAGAAATAGACCCCTTGATTATACCAGCTACAAGCCAGTTTTGTGACCAACACTCGCCTAGATTGAGCTACAGACTCATTGTATTATATTAGCAGGTTAAATTCCACATCTAATAGTGACATCACACAAACATTATAAGGGAAAGAGGAATGGTACCTGGATTGGGGGGAATCTTCATCTACTACCCAAGGAAACACTGACGCTTCCCCTTAATGGCTTCCTTCCTTAGCTCTCCAACTGACACCATTTCTGCTTCAATTGGTAACCTAAATATCACACGCCTTTTCAGTTTCCTCCATTCGTTTAAAGAACATTCTGGCAGTTAATGATTCTAGCCATCAATAAATCTTCACATTTTATTTTCAGACATAAAACTTTGAATCATTTTTTTTCTCAAATTTGGGAGTTTTCAGAACATTCAGAAGTAAACAGTCCTGAGGTCTTTTTTTCTCTGTAATGTTTGTTATTCTGTCAGCTAAGTGCTCGCTCCTGGCCAGGTAGTGCAGATCCTTTTGCCAAAATGAAATCGTTCTCAAAAATCATCAGCTGGAAGCTCTGGGGTTCCCAAAGTTTTGAAAGAAACTTTTCCCTTTGTCATCTGCTCACCATTTCAAATTCCTGATTATCACAGGATCGTTTCAATTCTCTGTCACTGGAATGTATGTGAGATAGGAAGAAAGAAAAAAAAAGAGTCCAACTGGATAAGTTCTTTAAAATCTCTATCTCACAACTAAATAGTCAAAGCCTCTCCATTGCAGATATGTCTCTTCTTGGCAGCGTCTTTTTAATGTACCCAGATTCTTGAGGGTTCAAAAGAGAGGGATCATTGGGGAGAAGTACATGCTGATTAGCCTAATGAAAAAGTGATGGGATGAATAGTAAGATATTGAGATGCTGACAATAATAAAGGAATAACACAGGATTTAGCTGGGTGTCTATGATGGTAAATGTCTCGCTGGATAGAAATTGAGTTTTGGCTGCATTTCTGTCTGGTTAGGCAAAAGCAAGTGTTTTTTGGGCTTAATTGTGGTCCATTTAAAAATGTTAACCCTGTGGAAACATCGACCAGAAAACTAGAGTATCACTTTGCATTGAATGCCAGAGCTGACTCTACCTGCAGAGTGGCAGGAGACACTGCTTGAGCAAGAGTACACTGTAAATCCCCTTGGTGCTAATAGCATGCAATGAACTCTCTTTTCAGAAGAGAGATTTTGCTCATAAAGAGCCCCAAGGGAAGAGATGGCAATAGAAACATCCATCAAGTAAGGAAAGGGTGTTTAGAAAATTGCTCTTCTGACTCCATCCATCATACTATCAGAGCCTGCGGTGTTAATCCATTTACCATCACGGAGCGTGAGCCCAAAGACAAAAGGCAGAGATATTCCTTGGGGAAAGCTTTCAATAAAACTTCTATAGATGAACGTGGACAATGAGGATTTTTCCCATGTCATATTCAAAGAGTATTCAGGACAGCTGATACACCAATACAACAGTAGTACGTGGCTTTTGTAATATGAGTCATCTTCTAATTCTTTGGTCTAGGGAGCCTGTTTTTCCTACATAGTATAGGCTCCTAACTGTCAGCAGAAGCTATAGTTCCTCTCTGTTCTTCTGTAGTGTATTACTCTAAGAGTTGGGAACAAAATATAGACCTTTTGGAATGTCACTGTGGCTTATTAGCTCTCCATGTAGAAAAGAAAATCTATTAATTAGCAATAGTGTGATAATTATGAAATTTCTTTATAATATTACTTGTTTTATTCTTTACAATTTTCAAAATGAGGAAAAATGAACTCCAAGTGCTTATTATGTTATTGAATGTTATCATCTTGAATATTAATATTCATGCAATGGAAGTAATTCCTTTTGTTTTTATGGAATTTTTTTTCTTTTTGTAGTTCTTTCAGACCCATTATTGCATTTGATTCACTTATGTGAATGTTCTGAAAATTAAACACTTCTGTGTTCTACCAACTAATTGTTTCTTTCAACTAATTGAATAAATCTTTTTGAGAGAAAGAAATGTGAAGTCATAAAATGGAATAAACGTTTAGGCACATCACTCTCTGGCTGTTTCAATGGAGCCTTAGTCACATTTGTGACTGAGAGAGAAAGAAGCTCCACCTTGAGACATTATCTTGAGTGCAACAGCTGATTAGACAGCAAACTGTCTATCCAATGTTACGCCATTCAGAAGGAGAGTTCAGATAAGTGACTCATTTAAATATAAAATAGATTCCCAGAAAGGAAATTAATCTGAAATCTCATCAAGAAATCTATAGACCACTGAAATGTATCAGAAGCAGTGCTATGTTGATGAAAGAGTTTTAATATTCCATGAGTAGAACTTCCTTTACTATTAATTACAACAAAGCTATGCTGATTCTCAGTGTTATTATTTGGTGACTGAAGCAAAGTGTAAGGAACACATGCTTTTAGGAATTTGAGTAGTCTTTAGAGGACTTTATGACGTTCTTGGCATTAAAAGATAACAATAAGTATATAACATGATATCAAGCTTTATTTCACAATAACTTATTTTCCAATAAGTTTAGGCCACTTTTAAAGTTACGATATCAGTCCTTTAATGTTCACTCTATAGGACTGAAGACCTTGAGAAGTTATGTCAGCAGTACTTTTCATTTATATTATTAAAAAAAGAAAAATGGGTGCCCCTAAATCTCCTAAGATTTAGGAAGCAAAATTAAAGTCAGAAGAAACAGACTGGGACTCTAATGTATACACTTGCTCATTTCACGTGCAATGTCTTACAAGATGCCTTTACTTGAAGAAAGAAGGAACAGAAACATCACGGTGAAGAAGGAGTATTTGATGGAGCTTTCCTGAGTGTGTTCTTGCTCAAACTGTGAATGACTTTCTCAGCACTTCTTTCTGATAAGCAGGGGCTAGTGCTCTATGACCCTTTACCAAACCAGCAAGTGCAATGCCTTTAGTATCTCAAAAAAGCTTTGGCATGACCTTTGCTCCTGACCATTGTGTGTTTTTTTTTTTTTTTTGCTCGTTTTTGTCTGGAGCACTTTTACCTCTGGATAGCCATTGCTTTGATTGTGCCATGTCTTCAGGAACATACTAGTAAGGCCATGATTTTTTTTTCCATTTTTTGTTACAGTTTGGCAAAGAAAGGCTTTTGGGTCTTGTTCTCTCCTGTTCAAAATTTTCACTAAAAGCTCTGTCCTTGTTTATAAATGATCTGAATGCAATAATTTTACCACCCATTAAGTGAAATGAGTTGAGATGTCTATGATATTAGCTACTATTTCTGTTGATAATTTTCAGTAATTGCAATCAAGGCACAAATAAGCTGAGACTCTTCCTCTGAAATGGGTGTGGATGGTCAGCTGCTGTGGATTTTTCCTTCATTTTTGTTTTCATCTCTTAAAATACATTTTTTTAAAACTGTGTTTCTTTGTGATGAGCCATTGTCCTCATGAACTTTTAATAAGATGTCAAAGATTTTACCATTCTTCTTCCCAAGTTTTGCCATAAATCTGATTTTTCTTTTTGTTTTGGTTTTATTAGAGTCTGATGGTTTGATAGATGTTCTGTTCACGTTTTAGTGCCTCAGATTTAGTCTTGCAAAGACATGTATAACAAGTTAGTACAAGTCTGATAAAACTGTTTTGAAATCCATGCATAATTTTCTTCATAACACACATCTTCCATGAACCTTCTGAAGTTTTGTTATACGTGCATAATAATTTACTTATTAATAATCATAGTATCAAATGCATATGATTTGAGCTATGCCACCTAAGTCTTTGTCTATGATTGTGTAATATGCAGATTATTATTTTCTCCAAGCCACTTAGAATCCCCAGTTCATCAGCTCTGCACCTTTTATCATGGAATATCATGTTTATATTGTCAAATTGATTTGTTTATTAATTCTTTCATTAAGCTTTTTGCTGTGGATTATCTAACCTATTTTTCAAAAAATGAACCTACCAAGTAAAAATAGAATCTCTTGCAAATGTCTGGAATTCTCTTACTTGTAATACAACTTTGGAGGCATATGGCTCCTGAACTTTTGAATGTGTGGCTGTCTCATGTCACTCCCAGAACATAAAGCACTATTTGTAAAACATTTCTGTAGGTATATGGTACTGGTGCTATGAAGGAAAAAAAATGAACCAGAGTTTTTGAGTGGGTTATATATATGATAGCTTAATACATATTAAATAGAAATTCCAGGACTTTCATCTCCAAAAAACAGACAGGTCAGATACCTTGAATCCCTTCCGTTACTTGCCAAATCACACAAATTAAGTGGAGCTACATTTGCTGTGATCCCATATTTCTGAAAAATAAATGGAAATCTCTTTATGAGAATTCATCTTAGATATAAGAATTCCCTCAGACAAAATTGCAAACTTGCAGTCAATATCTTTATTCATAAAACAAGACAAATCACAGCCAGTCACACACACACACAAAATTCAAATATGGACCTACTAGATCTAAATAGAGTTTTATGTTTAACACGCATAATTTAGTAAGCCAGAGTTTTTGGAGGACTTGTTTACTTGTTTATTTGAAAAGCAGAATGATAGGGAAAAGAGAAAGGTTAGTATTCTATCTGCTAATTCACTTCCCAACAGCTCACAACAATAGGGCTGGGCCATGTAGAAACTAGTAGCCTCAAACACCTACCAAAGCATTAACGTGGTGACAGGAAATCAAGTACTTGGGCCGTAATCTGCTGCCATCCTAAATGTCGTAACAGGAAGCTCAATCGATAGAATAGGCTCTCCTACATGGCTTGTGGGTTTTCCAAGCATTAATTTAAACTGCTGTGCCAAGATGTTCTAGAAAGAAAAAAAAGACTAAGGGATAATAGACTATAAAATGGATCAAATGAACTTAGGAAAAAGCAAAATGATCTTTAAGAATAAAAAGCCATATATGTTCATATTTAATGTATATTACAAATGCATATAAATCTGTGAATTAGATAATCATTCATTAGAAATGACGCCTAAACTACAAGCAACCAAAAAAAAAAATAGATAAACTTCAGTGAGTTCAAAAACATTGTTTTTCTTCAACAGATGGTGCTGGGTCAGCTGGCTAGCCACATTAAAAAATGAAATAAATCTCTTATCCCACTCCATTTACAAAATTGTGTAATTGATTACAGCCTTTGACTATACTCTTGCGGAAAACAGTGGGGTTTTTTTTTTTCTGCTTGCTGTTTTTTGGATTACTTCTTAATGAATTGTTCAGCCTGTGACTGTGAAGCTAACCGAATACATGTCATGGCAAAAATTTTAAAAGAAAAAATGAGAAAGGAGAAGAATGAGTGATGAAGGTGGACAGGAAGGAGAGCAAGTTGGGAAGGATGACTGTGCATCATTAGGCTCCTAAATCTGTACTGCGGAATACATGGAACTGGTTCACCTTATAAAATAAATAAATACAAAAATAAATGGATTTTAAAAATAATGAATGTCCAAATCTAAAAACAAAATATAGGGAACTCTCTGAAGGAAACATATGGGTGTTTACAGTTTTTAGTTTGAGGGGTTTCTCAGGTATGACAATGAAAACAGCAGTAGCAAAAGACCAGACATCCTCAAAATGAGAACCTTCTGTGTTTCAAGAAGACACATTCAAAAAATTTAAAAGGCATGTAAATAATGGGAGAATAAGATTTGCAAATCACATAAAAATATTTAATATCTATGCTGTGTAAAGAAATTGTTCATTGAAAAACATAAAAAATGATCTAGTTTTTAAAAGGCAGCAAAACATTTAAATTGATATTCTCTACAGAAGATACAAATTGCCAATAAACATATGAGAAGTTGCTCATAGCATTAGTCATTCATTAGGAAAATACCAATCAGAGCCACAGTGAAATGTCACTTTATGGCCAGTAGGATGGAAATTATCCTTTTCAAAAAGGCAGAAAAATAAAGTGTGCAGACAGGCTATAGAGAAGTTAGAACTCTGATATGCAACTAGTGGCACTACTATGGAAGGTAGTCTAATAGTTTCTCAAAAAGATAGTGTATTGACTCAGCACACAAAAACTTCAACATAAGGAGGCTGACATGGTGGTATAGTGGGTTAAGCCATTGCCTACAGAGCCTGCTTCCCATAGGGGTGTTGGTTTGGGTCCCAGCTGCTGCATTTGTCTTTGTGCTCTCTGTTACTATACCTGTGAAAGCAGCAGAGAATGGCCCATGTTCTTGGACCCTTGTACCCATGTAGGAGACATCGCAGAAGCTCTGTTGGGACCACTTGGGGAGTGAATTAGCAGATGAACAAACACTCTCTCTCTCTCTCTCTCTCTCTCTCTCATGCTTCCCTCAAATAAAATAATCTTTTAAAAAAATAAGCTTGGGCCCGGCGCGGTGGCGCAAGTGGTTAAGTCCTCGCCTTACACACCCCGGGATCCCATATGGGCGCCGGTTCTATCCCGGCAGCCCCGCTTCCCTTCCAGCTCCCCGCCTGTGGCCCGGGAAAGCAGTCGAGGACGGCCCAAAGCTTTGGGACCCTGCACCCGCGTGGGAGGCCTGGAAGAGGCTCCTGGCTTCGGACCGGCATAGCATCGGCTGTTGCGCTCACTTGGGGAGTGAATCATTGGATGGAAGATCTTCCTCTCTGTCTCTCCTCCTCTCTGTATATCTGACTTTCCAATAAAAAAATAAATCTTTCTAAAAAATGAATGAAATATTGATACACACTGCATGGATGGGTCTTCAAGACATTGTGCTATGAAAAAGAAGCCAGGCACAAAAGAGTATATATATTACATGATGCTATGTATGTGATATGCTCAGAACAGTCAATAGTGAAAGCCAGGATTCAGAGAGGAGGGAAGACATGTAAATACTAATGGATATTGGACTTCTGGGGAAATGATAAAAATGTTCTGGAATTAGTGATGATGGTTGCACAACTTTGTGAATATATCAGAAATACTTTGAAAGGTTTCATTTTATGTTATGCTGCCTCACTTTTGAAATTTGAAGTTATTTTAGCTGAGCTAATATAAATGAGAGAAGAATCAGCAAATTGAGATATACAAAGTGTTCTTCAAAATTCTTTTCAGAGAACATAGTGCCTGACAGTGATAAGAAGCCATGTGGAAGAAAATAGGAGAGTTGACATCCTTCCAACAGGAGCTCCAATGGGAAGGCAAGGAGGGCCAGGGGATGGGAGCCACAATGGAAGGAATTCAAGTCCCCAAATGCTTCAAATATGCTAAAAAAAACCAGTTCCAATTTCAGGGAATGGAACAAGTTCTGCAGAATTTAAATTATAAAAAAGAAATCATAAATAGATACAGCATAGTGATGTGCAAAATTCGAAAAGGAAAAATTAAATTATATCAAAACAGTTTTCTAAAAAGAATGAACATAAACAGGGCATTTGGATTTCCAAGAGGAAAGTAAATTTTAAAAAAGGAAGCTAGAAAAGAATGGAATGGGTATTTCCAAGTCACAGGGAAAGAGTAAGTGTCAATTCATAACTGTATACTTAGTACAAATATCCTCCAGTAATAAAGGCAAAATAAAACACTTTCAATTTGTAAATAGCAATGTTTATAAATTAAAATTCTCACTAAAAAGTTTCTGAAACATGAAAGGTTCAAAATGCAAGAAGCAATGACAAGCAAATACATAAATACGTAAGTAAATAAATAAATAAGTCTAAATAAATCTCAAAAGTGCTTTTGAAAACATGATAATAATGTCTGGAGTTGTATAGATGGAACCAAAACCATGCACAAAGAGCAAAGGAGTTGAGAGGAGACCGATCAGACTTAAACTTACCTGAAGTTCATGTACCGCTTATGAAGGTGAAAAACAATGACTAGCTATAGATTTTCCAACATTGAATTTTCAACAGTGAACACTCGCAGAATACAAATAGAAGAGAACAGAGGGATAAATTCCAGTTTTCAGAGGGAAAAATGAAGTGAGGAAACCAAACATCTGGGTTAGCTCATTCACAGAGTACCCTATAGTTTAGTACTTCAAAACCATAGTCATGGGATATCCACGCAGTTCTGTTCATTTGGGCTGGATTTAGACATTTTTGGATCCAGTCTCTTATGGAATATCACCAGGTACTTGATCTCTCATAGCTGGTTAGCATGAAGCAGCCTTTTCCAGGACTCATATCTGGCTCTTGTAGCCTCCCATCTTCCAAAAGGGCAGTCAGCTCCTGTTCACATGCCAGCTGGACAAATTCTGATAGAATGGGTGCAAAAGCTGCTGGAGGCCTGGATCTAGACGTTAATCAACTCTTCCTATGAATATTCAAATACTAAATATTGCAGGCCACACAGTTGTAGTAGTTCAACTCTGTAGCTTCAGAAACAAAGTTCATAGTCAAGAGGAATGAATGATTGTGGTTATGCTACAACCAATTCTTACTTGCAGAAATAGAGCGCAGGCTAGGTTCAGCCCATGGGCTGCGGTTCGCTGATTCTTGGACTACCTACTCTCATAGGCCAGTGATGCAAGCAACTGATGCAGCCATTAGGGCAATACTTTAGAGACTCACATCCCATGTTGGAGTGCCTGGTGTAAGTCCTGGATGCTCCACTCCTAATCTAGCTTTCTGCAGAACCTGGAAGCAATAATGGACAGTTCAAATACTTGGGTCTCTGTCTCCAACATGGGAAACCCAGAGGAAGCTCTGAACTCTCTTATGCCTCTTTTCGGCTCTAACATTTGGGGAATGAGTCAGTAGACAAAAGACAACTTTTTATTTCTGAGTTTCAGATAAATAAGCACACATTTCAAAACAAACAAAACCTGATGCATTCTCTTTTTCCTACTGACAAATGAACTGCAAAGTCTTCTTGCAAAAGGGTTCCACCTACAGCAGGAGAAATAATTACAACTCAGTTTTGAAAATCCTTCACAGTTTCGATTAATCAAAATAAGCCAAAAGTAAGAAATACACAAAAGAAACAAAATTAAGATAATATAAAGCAATTTGAAGAAATTCAGACATGATTCACAGCAAACTCACAGTAAATGTGCAGAGATTCTTCTCTCAATTTAAAGATATAAAGTCAATATTGCTGGGTAGGTAATGTAAAAATTTGAACTCTACCTCCTTTTCCTCAGTAATTTATTGAGTAGATGACATTATTGAGTGCAGCCGAAGACACATCTCCCTCAACACTCAGACATTCTAGCCCTAGATACGTGTTCTTAAGATATTATATATCCATGTGGTACAATTCATGAACATAAGGTAAGTCGTAGATATACTTCAATAAAAGACTAGAAGCAATGAAAATATTCCAAAGGAGAATGAACCAAGGAAACGGGATGCAGGCAGTAGTGGAGACTAACCCAACAGAGTAAGGAAGCCCCAGGAGTAACGGGGGCGGGAGGGTTCATGGCTGCCAAAGTACACACACACACACACACACACACACACACACACACACACACACCAATGCATTTTTAGGAATAAATCCATATGGGGTAAAATTATTAAGCTGGTGTTTATCTGTGCAGATTAGGAATGGAAATGGCACAAAAAGAGCTTTGAACATATGTTCTAAGGAGGATGTCCGTTTTGTATTATCTTTTGCAAATTATTGATCAAGCAGGCATTTCTACGTTTCCTGTTTCTCATCTATATTGTTTCATTTGCATTATATAGACTCAATTTGGTGGAAAAGAGAAGTTAAACAGCCTGTGACAGAAAATGCCAAATTCTCATATGTAAAAATTTTCTTTTCAGTTTGCGGTTAATTCTACCCAGCAAGAAAAAAAAAAACCTTAAAAGCCATTGTTAATAATATTTATGCATAATGAAAATAATGAGATTATCTTTCTTTATTGGTTTTGGGCTTTTTACTTGATTTTAAGAAATGTTTATTTCATATTTGTTAGTGTTAGAAGACTTCTCAAGCTAAACTCTGCAAACCATGTGTTTATTTAATCAATCAAGTATACTATGTTATTGTTAAATATATTGGGGTTGGGTGTTTTGTTTTCTTTAACTTGTTGTACCAGGTGGTCCACCTACAAAATCCTATGAATTCTTGGGGCTGTTTCTATGGGGTACTGGCATCTGATATAAGATTGGCTTGAGTCCCAACTGTTCTGTTTGCAATCTTCCTCCTGCTGATGGCCTGAGAAGGCTGCGGAGCAGAATTCAAGTCCTTGAGCCCCTGCATCCACTTGGGAGAGTCGGAGAGGCTGCTGACTCTTGGCTTTGGACCTGCCCAGCTCTGGCCATGCCACCATTGGAAGTGAACCAGTACGTGGAAGTTCTCTCTGTCACTCCTCTTCCTATATTTCTGCCTTTCAAATAAAAATAAATCCTTTAAGCAAATTCTATAAATTCCAATGCAAAACATTCTATGATTTTTGCATAAATTAAAGCAAGCCCTTTATGTAGTTATCTGGTAATCTGCAACTTAATAATAATCTTCATTGGGTGTGGTGGGAAAAATAGAGAGAGAGAAAGTTTTCCAATCCTAATTAAGTTTTAGGTGTGTCTTTCAGGGAATAGGATCAGCCTTTAGAAGTCAGCAGTCAAGAAGCCACAGTACCTACAGGTGACTGATGTGTTAGATGGCTTGGGGCAGACTATGGCTTTCATTCCTGTCTTTCTTCTGCCTCTAGTCAAATAAGTGCTCGTAGAGCTGTAAAATTTGTGATGTTTGTCCTTACCTTGCTTTATGCTCATCTATTGAATCCAGGGGCAGAACTGAAACTCCATGCCTTGGTCCTTGCCACTCACTATCCTGGCTTTCACTTTCCTACTGCATGATATTTCAGGCCACTATTTTGCCTGGCTCAGATCCCCTGCCAGGTGGAGCGTAATAATTTTGCCATAAACGTTTATTGAGAATAAGTGCATACTTATTTGTATCTATTTAATTTCTGCTGCTGTCTACTAATGCTGTCTCTGGAACAAGAGTACTTGTGGGGCCCAGCGCGGTGGCGCAAGTGGTTAAGGTCCTCGCCTTGCACGCCCGGGATCCCATATGGGTGCCGGTTCTATCCCGGCAGCCCCGCTTCCCTTCCAGCTCCCTGCCTGTGGCCTGGGAAAGCAGTCAAGGACAGCCCAAGGCTTTGGGACCCTGCACCCGCGTAGGAGACCCGGAAGAGGCTCCTGGCTTCTGACCGGCATAGCACTGGCCGTTGTGTTCACTTGGGGAGTGAATCATCGGACGGAAGCTCTTCCTCTCTGTCTCTCCTGTCTGTATATCCGCCTTTCCAATAAAAATAATAATGATAATAAATATTAAAAAAAGAGTACTTGTGATTAAATCCTAGCTCTATCACTTATCAGCTGTGTGAATTGGGACAAGTTTTGTTAACTCTATTTCTTGATTTATCTCATTGAAAATGAAATAATACATGACACAATTCAGAGGTATGTTGGTAAGGATTAAATCAGTTAAAATATTCCATGTGTTTAGGGCATGCCTAGAATATAGTCAACAATAAATATTAGCAATTTTAAAAGAGTCATTCATTTTTATTTGAAAAGGAGATTTACAGAGAGAGGGAGAGACACATAAAGAAAGATCTTCTTCCCACTGGTTCACTTTTTAAAGGCATTAACAGCTGGAGATGGGTGGGTCCAAAGCCAAGAGCCAGGAACCAGGAGCCAGGACTCAGGAGCCAGAAACCTCTTCCAGGTTTTCCACATTGGTGCAGGGGCCCAAGAACTTGGGCCATCCTTTGCTGCTTTCCTAGGTCATAAACAGGGAGCTGGATTGGGAGTGGAGCAGCCAAGATATGAACCGGTGTCCAAATGGGATGCTGGCACTTGAAGGCAGAGGATTATCCTGCTTAGCCATTGCACTGTTCCCAGAGTTAGCAATTGTTTCTACTGATTTATAAAGATTTGAAATGCTAAAGTGAGTATTATATAACGAGACCATGTACAAAATTATTGAAAGCCTTTCCATTAATGCTAGATAAGGAGTTTTCAAATTTGCGGTCTCAAGACTTCCTAGCACCTTAAAAACCATGGCGCATCCAAGAACATTTGTTTTTGTGGATTACAACTATTAACATTCACTTGATTGATTCAGAGTCAATTAACAAATAGATGAACAATCAATGAATATCTGTTTAACATTTACAAACTTCTCTGATATTAACATAAACGACATATGTTATGAGAAATAATTCTTTAACAAGATAAAAATAATTTTTCAGGATGAGTGACATTGTTTTATATTTTTCTCACACCTCTTCAATGTCTGGCTTAACAGAAGACAGTTGGATTCTCATATTTGCTTGACATTCAGTTTTTGTACTATCACAACTTACAGCCTCTGGAAAACACTTTATGCCAAGGCAAAATTCATCAGAAAAATGAAAATGATGTCTTAGTGCTGGCCTGAAAAGAGTTGTGACCCTGTGACAAGCTTGAAGGGGTTTCAGGCAACTCTGTGATCCCCAAATCATATTGTGAGAATCCTTTGTGAGAACGTATGAAGAGTTCTCGGTGCTGGGCTGCTTAGTCTCATTCCTGGCTTTTGTCCTTTTCAGCAGAGACCTTTGCTGGAGCCACACCTGGGACATGGGGCCTCTGACTGCCCTCCTGACAGGAGGGATCTCTTCCTACTGTGAAGCAATCTGTTGCTCCTTTTCAGTACTTCCTCCAAAGTATAATCATTGCTCTTTGTTCGTTGATTTATTAGCTTCCTCTCTGACCAGAACTACTTTGATCCCCTATTCCATGACTCATGTTCAATCTGTATTAACGTAAGCATCAACCTATAGCTACACACTCCATAAGGTCATTTTGTTTAGCGAAGGGCTGCATATGTAACAAGGGTCTGGCAAGTTTAAGGAGAATCTGAAAATTCCTGCCACCTAGTGATGTCATAGCCATCTCTTTGAGCTTTAATTTCTGCACCTGGCACATAAGAAACTGTTGAAAGGTGACCTCCAAGGCACTGTGCTTCACCTCTCCCAAGTTGCTGGAGTAGTGCCTGGTGCAGAAAGGGTACTGCCTAAAGAAAGATGAACTTGATTTTGAAAACTATGATATTCTCTTTTATGCACTTTCATATATTATCTGCTTCTAGCATGGAAGTGGAGGTCAATTACACATTTATTGAAGAACAATGAACTATTTTTAAAAGGAATATTTGCTATTCCTTAAAACATTAAGGTAGTACAGTTCAAATTGAGATGAACTCACTTTTAGAAATGTGCAATTTAAGATGAATATATAGCTAAATGAAAATTAATAACTGTAACTTTGTTTTTCTTGCACTTCTATCAAGATACCAACCCTGGGTTTCTTAATTTGCTACCATCATAAAAAGGATTTTTTTCTCACCTTCTGTGAAAACAGGGTCACCCCAAAAGACATTGAATTGAAATATTGAAATCCCAGTGAAGTGAGATCTCAGGCCACTCAATGTTTTCTGAATCAATCATGTAAATATCAGATCTATAAGGAAGCACTCATACCAGCAATGCAAGAAAAAGGCAATTTATGATAGAACGATTTCCTTCTATGAAGACATGTCACCCATGATATTGGTGCAGCTCACTACTATTCAACCCCAGCTAGAAATCTCTACAGCTGCAATAGTGTCATTGAGTAATAGGTCAAGCCGTTGCCTGCAATACTGATATTCTATCTGGGGGCTGTTCGAGAACCAGATGCCCTGCTTCCAACCCAAATCCCTGCAAATGCACCTCGGAAAGCTGTGAAAGATGGCCCAAGTCCTGGGGCTCCTGTGTCCATATGGAGGGTGGGGTGATACGGCAGTGCTGGATCTTGCCTTGGCCTGCTCCAGCACTACCATTTTCAGAGATTTGGGCAGTGAGCAGCAGATTGAAGATTTTCCTTTACCCCAACTCTCTCTCACTCTCACTCTCTCTAGCTTTCCAAAAAAATAAAATAAATAAATCTTTTGAGATAGTCCAGAGTCCTTGGAGTACATTGGCATGTGATATTTTTCTAAGAATTTCAAGGAAACAATGTGTGCTGTTGGAGAAGTTGAGAAGTGCTGCTCTCTGAGGTAATGCCATTCTGCTTCTTTCTAAGACAACATTTTAGTTCAAAATAAGTGTATATTCATAAAATAAATAAGCAGTTCAGGTGGTTCTCATATACTTGATTCATCTTCTGTTGTTTTTCTGATATATTAGCAGGGAGCTGGATTGGAATTGGAGTAGCTAGTACTTAAACTGGCACACAAGTGGGATGTCGGCTTCACAAATAGCGGTTTTAACTGCTCTGCCACAATGCTGGCCCTGGCCATTAATAGTTCTTGCTTTGAGAACTGCATCCTCGGTTGATTAAACAACCAGATCTCTTTCAGGTTCTAAGCAAATTTTGGTTCTCTACACTTTCTCCATTTTTCCCATTACATTCTTTATATCCATCAATCTACTTTCCCTCCTATAACCCACCTCCTGGACTAACTTGTGAAAGCTCTTACCTTCTCAAAGATCATAAAACAGACTCATGTTTCTGTTTAGTTTCAGAGCTGTGTAAACAAACATGCTAGGGGATGAATAAAAGGTGAAATATAAGTTAACAGTCTGGGCGAGTGTCTTGCAGAGCTGCAAACACTGGCATCCTGATGCCTCTCCCTGATGCCACAGCCATAAGAAGGCTTTGAAAATCCCTTCGCTAACCATTTACACCAGCCCACAATGAACACTTTATTTTGTTTCCAGTCTTACATTTTATTGGGAAGCAAGAAGTACAGAAATGAATCTGTTTGAACATAAACCTGTCAACCTGTCAGCTACTCTCTTCCTTCTTTTTCTTTTCTGTATAATTCAGTCCTGAAGTCATACATGAACTGAGCAAGGCAGGGTAGAACCTAGGGCATCCGTTGTGCCAGGAAACTAAGGAAGTGCTCAAAGAATGATGGGCGTGCACACAAAGAATCCAGGGCATGACAGCAAGCAGTGATAGTACATAGCTATCGCACTCAGGGCCGATAAATCGCAGAGGAAATGGAGTCAGTTGGTGGATAACTAGAAAACCAGTGCCTTTGCACAGTCTCAATGTACCGCCCCCCTCCCCCGCTCTCTCGCAAAATAACTTTTTATTGCATGTGTCTGGCAGACTTTAATCAAGTGACCAACGTGAACAATAAAATAATGGAAGCAGTCATCTCATCCACTTTTCCCCATTCCTCAACCCTCTCCACCCTAATTGGTGGTCAATATGGGAATATATCCCTCTTAACTATTAATGAAACAAGCTGAAAATTCAGTGCCAACTGACTAGATTCAATGAGCAGTCCAGACTTGCACGATCTTCTTGCCCAGGATAAACGACCAGATCTCATTGCCAAGAAACATTACAAAAATATAAATTGAAGGACATTATATTACAAAAGAACTAGCCTGTATTCTTCAACAGATTTGAGGACATGAAAGTATTTCAAATAGAAGTAAAGAAAAGTGTATTGTGTGACTCTGAACTGCTTCTTTTTTATGTAAAGAATATTTTATAACTGGTAAAATTTGAATGGAACTCACACGGAGCTGGCAGAAATTTATGAATGTTAATTTTCTGAATTTCTGTGACTTACTGTACTTTTATCATGAAAGATAATTTCCTTATTTTTGGAACTAAGAAACATTAATTCCTTGAGGACTTGAAAGGTCCCTTCATTTCAGCAAAGTATTCTCAAATCGTTTCAGGGGAGTACAGTTGTTGCCTAGTGTGCTTATACTTACCTATACTTGTACATATGTAAATTTGAAATTATTGCACATTTAAGAAAGAACAGTCTTCACCCAATACAAACATGGTATTTTCTTCAGATGAGTTTTCACCTTAGGGCTAACGTACTCTGCCTGAACCTCTCCCTTCTGCACTTCTTTCTAAGATTATCTGGAAGTTTGATGTGTGTGTATGTGTGTGTGGGTGTGTGTAACAGAGGAATTTATGCATCACTAAAATTTTGAGGATGGCAGAAGAATAACCAGATCCACTCTGCTTTCATATATAATCTACTGATGTATACTGGTCTCTGAACAATGGTCTCTTCTCTGTCTCTCTCTGCCTCGTATTGGTCATAGATTGCTGTTTCTTGCTGGCCACCTCTTTGAAACTGTTCTTCCCACCCTAATAGAGTTTCTTTTCTCTGCCAAGTTTCTTTCCAGCATCGTGCCATAAGAAGTCAGGTCCAGTTTTCTGCTGTGGAAATTCTTCTCCCAGAGCCATTTGTCTTAGAGGTAAACAAACCGCTAGTGTCTCAAACAGATGATTTACAGAATCTTTCACTAGGAGGTAATATAAATGTGCATCTACCAGAACCTCAAGTGCCTAAGGACTCTTTCAGATCATCTGAAGCTACTTGACTTTTAGCTGGAAATTCAAATGTGTATTCTAAATGAGGGTTTTAGGATGCTTAGGAAAACAGGATTTCAGGGTCTATTTCTAACTAATTATGTTGCTCAAGTTATATTGATCATAATTTGCACAGAGGGTTCAGCCCAGCAGGACTGTCTCCGGGCCTTTTTGGGCTGGAGATAATGTTAGCTTTGCTCATAGGCTGCAGTACCTCATTTAATACACCATCTTTTCTGTAGTCTGAAGTACAAAAATAAGAAGTGATGACGTTTGGGTCTTCCCACCAAACCCAATGTACATATGCAATCTTTTCCATGCTATCCTTCTAGTACTGAAAGGACATTCCTCAAAATTACATCCTCCTACAGTCTCCCGGGTCCCAAAAGGCTAATATTTCCATGGTGAGTTGAGTCTTTATCCACCCAAGGCAAACTCCCAACTCTTTTGTATTGTGTGGCATTCTGCTTCCTGCCTTTGGGCAATGAACCAAAATGTGGTCTATGATGTGGAAAGTAACAAAATGAAGGTAGCAGTAACTTTATTGCCTTCTATTGCATTTATTGTACGACTGTCTTATTCCTTGATGGGAAACTGTTTTACTGGGGCTTAGAGAAATCAATGACCTGAGCAGGCCAAGAGCCTGGGTGGTGCAAGACCTCTTCAAACACCTCCCACCCTACACAAGAGTCAACTCAAAACTGGTCAGACCTGAAAATAGGAACACACTATGAAATGATTACAGGAAAATCATAAGCTTTAACATATGACTACAGCCACTAATTTGGAGGACAAAATCTGAAAAGCACAGAAATTAAAATCAAAACAAGACAAACAGGACTGTATCAAATTAATAAAATTCTTTACAGCAAAGAAAACAGTTAATCAAGTGAAGAGACAACCAACAGAATGACAGAAAATGTTTCCAACTATTCTTCCACCGAAAGGTTTATCCCCGATGTAGATGGAAGTGAAAAAATTTGACAAGATAAAACAAATAATCCTAAGAAATGTTCAAGCATCTGAACAGATATTCTTCAAAAGAATTACAAGTGTCAAAAAATGAAAAAGTAGCTCAATGTCACCAGCCATCAGGAAAATGCAAATGAAAGCCACAATGAGATATCATTTTTACTCTAATTAGCATTATTATCAAAACGACAAAAAAATGACCAATGTTGACTATTATGTGGAGAAAAGAGAATCTTTATATACTTGTCAGTGGGAATACAAATTAGTACAGATATTATGGAGAACGATATAGAAATTCCTTTGAAAACCAAAAATAGATATACCATATGACTCAACTATACTACTTCTGGGCATCGACCCAAAGGAAATGAAATCAGCATGTGAAAGAGAGAGATGCAGTGTTCATTGCAGCACTATACACAATAGCCAACACATAAAATTAACCTGTCTATCAGTTGATGACTGAAAGAAGAACACAACGTGTGTGTGTGTGAGTACATGTGTGTAAACAATGGAATAGTATTCTTTTGGCATGAAGCAGAGTACATATTTGTCATAACAGATAAGATGCCAGCGGGCTTCCCTCTATTTCGTAGCTGAGTATCTGTGCTCTATACCTGGATCTGCTCATGTCTCCAGTTCCAGATGTTGCACATTCTGTAAAGCAGCAGTGATGGCTCAAGTGATTGAGTTCCTGCCACCCACATGGGAGACCTGGAATGAATTCTGGAATCCTGGCATGAGCTTTTATGGGCATTTGGCAAATGAGCATGTGGATAGAAACACAGTATCTCTGCTTGTCTTTCTGTCTTTCAAATAATTTATGAAAAGTAAAGACACAGGAAAAAATACCCTAAATTTTCTATCACTTATATAAATGGTAAAAAGTTGAAGTCAAATATGAAAGCAATGATTAGAGACTGAGAAAGGGGACATGGATAGAGGGAGGATGTATAAGGATCCTAATCCCAGTTACATAAAAAGAGTAAGTACTAGTGATCTACAAAACAGTAGACAACTACCACAGAGGAGTTAAAACACAAAAATGAATAAAAGCCCATCTCTTTGCTATTAATATGTGCTAGTGATTGTTAACCTGAATAAGTTACATTCCCCTGAAAATTGGACTAGAACTCTGCCTTTACCCCATGTGAGGACATCGTGTTCAGAAATACAGCTGGAAAGAAAAAAAAATGGGTAACAGTAACAATTCTGTGATCTAGGCTAAAGTCACAGCTATGCCACCCTAATCCCAAGTGCTGTTAGAATTGGGAGCAGAAGAAAGGCTGAGCAGGCAAAGGTGCAGCTACAGCCCAGGATCTCAGCGGGAGGAGAGTAAAGAGCTGGGAGCCGGGACTGTGGAGACCATGGTGAGAGCATAACAGAGGAACACGAGACTGAAACTCACTGAAGGAAGTGACACGAGTGATAGCAAATGAAGAACCGGGCACTGAATGGGATCAGCAAGTCAGCCTATAGACCTATGGATGACGCACCTCAAACACTGACCCCAAAGAGAGAATACACTAATCAGAGTCACAATGACTAAGGAATAAAGAAGAGACGTAGTACAATGAAAATGTTACTGATGTCTCCTCTACAAAGGAACAAGAGTCTATGTCAACTTCAGAGCTGAGGACGACGTCAAGGGACTGCCAGATAAACACTTTTTAAAAAGATTTATTTTTGTTGCGAAGTCAGATATACAAAGAGGAGAGACAGAGAGGAAGATCTTCTGTCCAATGGTTCACTTTCCAAGTGGCTGCAAAGGCTGGAGTTGAGTTGATTCAAAGCCAGGAGCCAGGAGCTTCATCCAGGCCTCCCACACATGGGTGCAGGGTCCCAGGGCTTTGAGCCATCCTCAACTGCTTTCCCAGGCCACAGCAGGGAGCTGGATGGGAAGTAGGACCACTCAGATTAGAACCAGTGGCCATATAGGATCCCAGCGCGTGCACGGCGAGGACTTTAACCACTGAGCTATCATGCCAGGCCCTGGATAAAGACTTAAAATTGTTTATAAAGCTTCTTAAAAACAATAAGCACATGCAGGAGTTCAAGGAGTATGCTACACAGGAAATAGCAACAATGAAACAAATTCAATTATTATCAATGGATATAACACAGCAAGTGGAAAACCTCAATAATAGCATGAGTGAGGCCAAAGAATGCATCTTAGAATTGGAAGATATCCTCTGATATCACTGCAACAATAATAATAGTAAAGAAAAAAACACAAAAACTGGAAGAGGAACAAACTCAAGCTAAGAAAAGCACCCAAAAAATTAAGGGGCACCATTAAAAAGCTGAATGTAAGAGTTAACTTTTTAAAAGATTTATCTATTTTTATTGCAAAGTCAGATATACAGAGAGGAGGAGAGACAGAGAGGGAGATCTTCGTCCAATGATTCAGTCCCAGAGAGACCGCAGTGGCTGGAACTGCACTGATCTGAAGCCAAGAGTCAGAGGCCTCTTCTGGGTTTCCCATGTGGGTGCAGGTTCCTAAAGCTTTGGGCCGTCCATTGCTATCCCAGGCTATAAGCAGGGAGCTGAATGAGAAATGGGGCTGCTGGGATTAGAAGTGGCACCCATATGGGATCCTGTCACATATAATGTGAGGGCTTTAGCCACTAGGCTACCACGCTGAGCCCTGAATAAAAGAATTATGAGAGTGCCTGAAGGCATGGCAGCGAAACTGGGTTGAAAGATGTGTTCAGGGCCTGGCGCGGTGGCTTAGCAGCTAAAGTCCTCACCTTGAACACACGGGGAACCCATATGAGTGCAGGTTCTAATCCTGGCGACTTCACTTCCCATCCAGCTCCCTGCTTGTGGCCTGGGAAAGCAGTCGAGGACGGCCCAAAGCCTTGGCACCCTGCAGTCACATGGGAGACCTGGAAGAGCTCCTGGCTCCTAGCTTCAGATTGGCGCAGCACTCGCCATTGCCATCACCTGGGGAGTGAATCATTGGATGGAAGATCTTTCTCTCTGTCTCTCCTCCTCTCTGTATATCTGACTTTGCAATTAAAAAAAAAAAAAACAGAAAGATGTGTTCAATGACACAATAATCGTTAACTTCCCCATTATGAAGAAAGAATTTGGAAACAAAATGAGGAGAGACATAGAACCCTCAATAGAGTTGGACAAAGGTGAACCTTACCACAACACATCATAATCGAGCTCTTTTCAGTTGAATATAAAGAAAATATGCTTAAATGTGCATGTGAAAAACAAATTAATTTAACTTTAATTGATTGGAATGATTAATTTTAATTAATTTTAATTGATTGGGATCATAATTTGCTGGCTTTACCTTCAGACCAGAGATGGTCTCACCAAGAAATCGTTGAACTCACTAGGATAATAAGATGCTGGACTTTATGCTTGGTAAATGCTTCCAATGAACGAACATCAACTGAATTTGAACTGTGGTAATGCAACAAGGTGGAGAAATCCACAATGAGGAGAGGGTTTGGGGAGGGGTGGGGGGAATCCCAGTGCCTATAACACTGTGTCACATAATGCAATACAATTAATAATAATATAAAAAGAAAATACGCTTATATGTGCATGTGAAAAACAAATTATCTTAAAGAGGAACCCCAATCAGACTCACAGCTAAACTCTCAGCTGAAACTCTCCAGGCCAGAAGAGAATAGACTGACATATTTCAGATTCTAAAAGAAAAGCAATTGCGAGCACAAAATAACTTAACAAGCAAAACTTTTCTTTGTCTTCTTTTTTAATTTTTTAATTTTATTTATTTATTTATTTATTTTTATTGGAAAGGCGGATATACAGAGAGGAGAGACAGAGAGGAAGATCTTCCATCCGATGATTCACTCCCCAAGTGAGAACAACGGCCGATGCGATGCCGATCCAAAGCCAGGAGCCTCTTCCGGGTCTCCCACGCAGGTGCAGGGTCCCAAAGCTTTGGGCCGTCCTCTGCTGCTTTCTGGGCCACAGGCAGGGAGCTGGAAGGGAAGCGGGGCTGCCGGGACTAGAACCAGCGCCCATATGGGATCCTGGGCGTGCAAGGCGAGGACCTTAACCACCTGCGCCACCTCACCGGGCCCTTCTTCGTCTTTTAAAATGAAAGAAATTACTTCCACAGCAAATAAAAGCTAAAAAAATTTACTTCTTCCAGACCTGCCTTACAAACGTCACTTAAAGATATCTTACAAAGAAAATAGCACGTACCCAAACAAAAAGCAAATGTGGAAAACATCCTGATAAAATGACAGAAGAAGACTAAATCAATGAATAATTCATTGTTAAGATGACAAAACCAAATCATTGCCACCAACATGGAATATAAATGGCATGAACTCACCAATCGAGCCTCAAAGATTAGCAGAATGGATTGAAAATCAGGGCCTGTCTATCTATCCTTTGTCTACAACAGCACATCTTACCAACAAAGCTATGCAGAGCTGGAATGAAGGATAGAAAAGGAGATTCCAAGCTATCAGGGAAGAAAAATGAACGGGTGTAGCCATTTTTGTATCAGATAATATATAAAAGGAGACCTTCCTTCAAAACTCCTTCTAAAAGACAATATCACCTGAACACCAAAGCCAGATAGAGGCAACAGAAACAGCAAACAAAGAGCTACATGCTGGTATTCCTGATGACATACGCGAAAATCTTCAACAAGATGCTATCCAACAGGATTCAACAGTACATCAGACAGATCATTTACCTGGACCAGGTGGGATTCATCCCTGGCCCGCATGGATGGTTTATCATATGCAGATCAATAAACGTGATCCATTAGATCAACAGACTGAAAAATAAAACATACGATCATCTCAATGGGTACAGAGAAGGAATCTGATAAAATCCTGCACCACTTCATGATAAAAATTCTAACACGATAGGCATACAAGGAACATTTCAAAGCACAAATACAAGGAACATTCCACAACACAAACAAAGCAATTTACACAAAAACCAATCCCAGCATCATACTAAACAGCAAGTACTGGAAGCTTTTCCACTAACATCTGGAACTAGACAAGGATATTTACTTTAACCATTGCTGTTCAATATAACACTGGAAGTCTTTGCCAAAGTTATTAGTAAAGAAAAAGAAATTAACAGGAAATCAAATCAGAAATGAGAATTTATATTATCCCCATTTGCAGATGACGTGATTCTCTACATAAGGGAACCAAAAGATTTAATCAAGAGACTTTGGAAAATATAAGACAAATTTTTTCAGGGTAGAAGGATACAAAATTAATGAATATAAAGTGATGGCAATAGTATACACAAATGACTGTGGCTGAGAAAGAACTTGTAAGCATAGTCCCCTTTAAAATTTTGGGGAAGAATTTTAAATACCATAACATTAACCTAACCAAAGATGTGGAAGATATCTATAGTGAAAATCAGAGACCATTAAAAAATAGTAATATGCAGTTTCAATGTGATCCTAATCAAAATCTCAACAACCTGGTAAAGGCGATATAAACGTTCATCTGGAAACACAAGAGTTCACAAATAGCCAAAGCTATCCTGAAGAATAAAAATCAAGCTGGAGGAATCACAGTTCCATATCTCAAGCCACAGTATAGGGCAGGGATCTTCAAAACAATCTGATACTGGTACAGAAACAGAGAAGAAGACCATGTTTCCACAAGAGACATGGACATAATCCAGTGAAAAAGTCTGTCTCTTCAACAAATGCTGTTGGGATATTCGGATAACAACCTACAGAAGTAAGAAGCAAGAGCCTCACCTTTCACTTTATAAAAAAAGTAGCCTAAATGGACCAAAGACCTAAATCTGCACCCAGAAACCATCAAACTATTAACCATCAAATTAGAGGGAAGCCTAGAACCCACTTTGCAAGATGCAACAGTTTTAAAGACTTCTTAGAATAGTCACAAGCCAAAATAAACAAATGGGACTACATCAAACGAGAAATCTTCTGTTCAGCAAAGGAAATAATCACCAAAGACAAGAAGCAAACAACAAAGCAAAGGTGATGATCAGCAAAGTGAAGAAGCACCAATGGAATAAAAGAAATTCCCTACACACTACACAACCTATGGGGGAATAACATCCAAGATCTACAAAGAGCTTCAGAATCTCAGTGACAGCAAAATAGCAAAACATTCTTGTGGGAAAATAGGCAAAGAAAATGAATGGATAATTTTCCAAAGGACAAATTCAAAAGGATAACAGACATATGAAAAATGCTCAGGCTCCTTAGATATTGTGGAAATACAAATATAAACCACACTGAGATCCCACCTAATTCAGGTGAGTTTGGTCTACATTCAGAACTCAACCAACAGCACCTGATGGAGTGGATATGGGGAGAAAGACGCACTACTTTACAGTTGGTGTGAATGTAGGAAAGTATAGCCACTACAGAAGTCAATATGGCGAGAGCTAAGACAACTGAAAAACTGATTTACTGTCTGACCCAACTATGCCACTTGTGGGAACATATCCAAAAGAAATGAAATCGACATAAGAGAAAGTGACCTCTACAATCTACAATAACCCAGGAGCCTGTGAAAGAGGATATTTCTGTATGTGCATCTACTCTGTAAAAAACTACTCAGCCATTAAAATGAATGAAATGCTACTATTTGTAACCAAAAATGTCCTAACTAGACATTATTATGCTCAGTGAAATAAGTCAATCACCAAAGGACAAATATCCTATGTTCTCTCTGATATAAGGCAACCTTCATGCAAAATACAAGATCAATAGGCATGTGGGTAAACATGTGTGTTCAAATATTCATCTAGAGGGGCTGATTTACTCCCCAAGAGGCCACATTGGCAGGAGCTGGGCCAATCTGAAGCCAGGAGCCCGGAGAATCTTCTGGATCTCCCACGTGGATGCAGGGTTCCAAATCTTTGGGCCACAAGCAGGGAGCTGGATGGGAAGCGGGGCTGCTGGAACAACCTGGCACCCATATGGGATCCTGAAGTGCAAAGGAAGGATTTTATTATTAGGCTACTGTGCTGGGCCCAATATTATTATGACTGAGTATTTTCATTCTTCTATTTTTAGTTTTGAAATACTTTCTTTCATTGCTTCTCACTAAGGAAATTATTTTTTTTTTGTCTCCTCACAGTTAAACCAGCTAATGAATCATTTATAACTTGCCATTAACAGCCAAGTTCTAATTTTTTATTTCTGGAGAGCAATTCTGTGTCTTTTTTCAGTCATAGCTTATAGTAATTTTCACTGTCCTTGGCTTTTTTTGAAATTCTCAGAATCTGAGCAGTGCAAGTCTGGAATCTAAGCATGGCATTAATAATTTTCTTAGAGAAAACACTAGATTTTCAAAAGATGAAAGAAAGGAAAGGTAATTACAAGCCCATTGAAATTTCGTGTTTTAAGTTTAGGTATTGTAGCTCTCAGTTTGAAAGCTTGTTGACTTACTGCATCCGTCCCTCCTTTTATTTCTTAAGCACATCTATAGCAGCGGGTGCAAGCACATGCTTGCTATTTGCAGCACCTAAGTTGTCTCAGGATCTGTTTCTATTGATTCCCAGCACCATCCTCCACTTCCGTCATGAGATCACATCTTGGTTAAGAAAAAGAAAATGGTAAACATCTAGTTATTTTCCATTGTGTCCTTGACATTTGAAATGTTCCCTTTTGGAGAGTCTGGGTTTTTTTTTTTTTTTTTTTTTTTTCCTGGAAGCAAGGTCACGTTTTCTTAGGATAGGTTGTGATTTGTTTGCAGAAGCCACATCCCTTTGAGATCTCTAGTTGTTTTGTCATCTGCCAGGTAGATTTTTTCTTTTGGTGACCCATCGCCTAGAGCTAGAGTCTTTCTGTTCTTGTGATAAAAAGTTTACCATGTCCAGCAATTCCTCTTCGCTCTAAGTGGTTTAGAACCCAACGGCTCGTCATCCAATGCGTGATTGTCCAGTGTCTCCCTGAAGCTGTTTCTTCTGGTTCTCCTCAACCAGGAGCGCTTTTCTGTCCGTTGTCACTGAGCTCCCCTGCGCCTTAGTAGCGTTGTATTTCACCAAGACAAGAGGACCACTGTGTAAATTTCTGAGCTCTTTCTGTGCAACTCTGCTGTTAGAGGAGCATGCTTCCAAATTCAGGCTGCATCTTCAGGCTGAATCCTGCTTCTCAGGGGGATCCGGCCTGCCGACTCCCTGAACTCAGCAGACAATGCTGCAGTCTTAGAGCACTCACGCTCGGACTTGCTTAGTACACTTCTCACAGTGACCACGCTGTTCTCCAGTGTCTAAACCAGACATCTGTGTGTGTGTGTGTGTGTGTGTGTGTTATTTTGTTGTTTGTCAAGGTCTAGATCTGTCAGTAGCATATGCCCAAGACCAGTCTTCTTGTTTTCAGTCTGATGCTTTCAAGTATTCGTCATTTTTAAAATGCATCTTATTCATCTTTTAACAAATATTGTCTGTGGCACTGTTTTCACAAAAAAAACTGTATTCTATGAAAAGGTGAGATGACTCCAGGCAAAGCAGTGTGGAGTATCCATGCTTCCGGTAGTGAGACACATTAGAATCTTTGAAAGCTGATACAAACTATACATCAACAATGTCTTGGAAATTCATTTGACCACAGAAACTGTTTTTAACATACCGTCTTGTAAGAGTAGTGGACAATTGATAACTTTTTTTTGGAAACGGTTCTCTGTGGTTGTATTATCAATTTTATTAAAAAGAATGTACATCTTCAGTTAGAAAGTGACCATGGTTACAACTATTTAAAAATAATTTTTGGATGGAAATTAAGTTTACCTTCTTCTTCTAATACAACTCCACTCAAAATTATTCCAATAAGTCCTCAATAAATGTATAGAGGTATATGTATAAATATACGTAGATCCCAGTGGTAAGCTTGTGACTGAGCTTTTAAAAACATTCTTTGCATTATGAAAAGGAAAGAGTTTGAAGGAGAGAAGTGCAATTTTACATTGTGAAAATATGTATTTCATTTTGACATTTTTTTTCCAAAAGAAAGAGGCGTTTTTAGACACGCTAAAATAAAGTCAGCGTTTTTCATTTTGTGAAGTTATCATCTTATCATGCTGTTTGATAAATGAGAATGGTGAGCTTTCAGCAGCATCTGCATCCCCCTTTCCATTGATAATTAGATTCTTTTTTAAGTGATTCTTACAGGGTAATTCTCCTCCTCCACCGCTCACACAGGCTCTGGACCCAGCTGGTTGAGGATGGGTGTCGCCCTGCTGCCACTGGTCTAAGAATCACCTGGAAACACCAGAGAACTAACAGGTATGAGGATTCAAACCCAAGGCAGCACTTGGTTCTTAACTTTTGACAGTTCCTCTTTGGGACCTTGGATTCTCTAAGAGAGAAATGACATCTTTGGACTGGATGTTTTTGGAGTTTCCTTTCTGTTCTTATAGTCTACAAATCTTGTTGAATAATATGATATTCAACAAGTAAATAGTGATAAGCACATTATTTGTAAAAAGCACTGTCTTCCTGGTTGGGAATCTTTTTTTTTAAATGAATACTATACAGCAATCTGTAGTTTCATTTTAGCTTTCCATATGCATACAGAACAAGTTTTACTTTTCTGGCTCTCAACACTTAAAATAACCCCCAAACACAATGAAAGTATCATCTGTGAATACCCACAATTTAGCTTTTGTCAAGTGGGTGACTTTTCTCCTGGAACTTTATTGTAACTTAACTTCTTATTGATAGCAGGAGATGTTAAAGCAGGAGACTTTCTACCCAAAGACACAGTGGAACTTTGCAGACTATAAGAATCAAAATCCTGAAGTGAAACTAGAACCAAAAAAAAAAAAAAAAAAGGAAAGAAAGGAGGGGAAAAAAAGAAAAACTGCTCTGATTCTAGTTGCTAACAAAAGCAAAAAGCAAAGAGACAAAAATCCAGTTGCTCTGTTGCTTCTCCCTAAACCAATCATAGCACAAAGAAAGGATTTCCTGATATGGCTCAACATTATTTTCAGTAGTTTTATTGGTTTAGCTAGGAAGAGAAAGGAAGAAACAAAGATCAAAGCCCTCATTTCCTGGACTTGTAAAGCAGCCCTGGCTTTGCTGTGCCTAAGCATTGTGTGGACACCCCTAGGGATGCTGCCTGTCCTCCTTCCCAGCGGTCAGGAGAACCTGCACAGTCACACATGTAGCCCCGGTAGACAGGCAGTGTATTTCCTAGAGCTGTGAGGGTTGGTCCAGACAGGAGGCTGGAGCCAAGGTGAAAATGCCGAAGCAACTCTGGACATGAGCAGAGACGCTTCAAATATAAAGCTGGGAAGATGAGGAACGGCTTGGAAGTGGAACAGGGCAAGTGGCTCAGAAAGGAGATTGTAAGAAAGATGCAGGAACCTGATCCCCAATTTTAGGTATTAGCCTGACTGGATGTGGGGCTCCAGGGGCACACCTACTAACCACATCTGCAATTCCTTACCCCTTCACTTTCAATCTTACAGAGGAGGTAGAAATACATTTTCTTTATTGCTGGATGCTTGGTTTTAGCTTTCTGAAGTGTGCTAGAACTCTCACCATTACATTCTACTGCCTCCCTCAGCTTTGCCTGCCTCTATATGAGCCACTAAAATATAAGCTCCATAAAGGCATGGATTACATTCCTAGGTTTATGATTGTATTTCCAGCCGAGCAGAAAGCCTGGCACTTCAAAAACATTTGTCAGATGTTCAAATGAATAAATAAGTTAAGAGAAACTGAATAGAATTCCTTGGCAGTGTGGCCAGCCATATTTGAGAGAAGTTTATGCAATCACAGTGCACTGAGGCATTCCATAGTGAAGGACCCTAACCCTTCCCGGTTTGGACAGGAACCCTGACACGTGCGGTCAAATGATGTGGTCACACAGGCAAGTGTATTAGCTTTTTATGACTGTTTCTGCATTTTAAGCGTCTTTTACATGCACGTGAGAGTGTAGTGTGTATCCTCTTTTTTTAGTATTTCCACATCAACAGTTTTAAACTGATGGTGCTGGATAACTAGAGTAGTAACGCCAGTTCATCCTCTTCTCCCTATGCTGCCCCTGAAAAGACCAATTGAGGCAGACATTTCAGTTCATATGCTCTTCTAGGTTAGATGGGATGTGTACTCAGACAACTCATTATCTCAGCACCAGCTTTCCACATGGAGCACAGCCACTCAGAAAAATCTTGTTTAAATTTCTTCCTAGGGAATGACTGACATAGGTTAATAAATGTCTGGTGGGTCTTCATTTCAAATGCAAGAGGAAGAGGAAAGGTGAGAAGCTAGGAGGAAGTGCAACAGTGGAGCTGCTCATGGCCGACTCGGGTGCAGAAGCAGGGCTTGCACACAGCTGAGGCAGGAGATCAGACAAGGCTTGTAGAAGGAAGGAAGTGGAAGGGCATGGTTGCTCCCCATCGTATTCCCATAATATCTTTGTTGTACTTACTATAAAATACATTAGATTTATGAGTTTTGCTTAAAAGTTTCTTTCTACCATTACAATGTAGATTCAGTCATGACATAGACCTGTTCTATTCCAAGAGTCTAACACAATCTTTGGCAGATAGTAAATTATTAAGTATTTTGCATGAATGGGTGATCAGCATACAAAAGCGAAGAAAGAAGGGTACCTTTATTACACTGGAGCTTCCAAAGTATATTTCTCCAGTGTGTGCCAGGGCTGACCCTAAGTGCAGAGCTGTCGGAGTTTTCTCATGAGAGGTAGTAGGGAGGGCAACATTCAGTTGGAGACTGAGCTCACAACAGAGACAGGGGTCCAAATATATCACCGACTGGGAGTAAGAATTCAGTATCCAAATCCAGATTTTGAGAGAGTTGCTGGAACAACGATGGATAAGAAACAAAAGTTTCAGGCCCGGCGCGGTGGTGCAGTGGTTAAGGTCCTCGTCTTGCACGCCCGGGATCCCATATGGGCGCCGGTTCTAATCCCGGCAGCCCCGTTTCCCTTCCAGCTCCCTGCCTGTGGCCCGGGAAAGCAGTCGAGGACGGCCCAAAGCCTTGGGACCCTGCACCCGCGTGGGAGACCCTGAAGAGGCTCCTGGCTTCGGATCGGCATAGCATCGGCTGTTGCGCTCACTTGGGGAGTGAATCATCGGATGGAAGATCTTCCTCTCTGTCACTCCTCTCTGTATATCCACCTTTCCAATAAAAACATAATAAAAATAAATCTTTAAAAAAAAGAAATAAAAGTTTCTCTGTGATGTATCTATACATTCTGTGGGTCTCTGTTTCTGGAGTGATTAGGTCAGGTGCTTAGCATCGACAAGATAAGGCCTGCATGAAGGAAGTGGCTGGGGTGGTCTCTCATTGGTTGGATTGTGTTTGGAAGGCAGGTCCTATGAAAGGTGTCCATTATTTCCATGTATTGGTAATCCTGAAAGCTGTGGTTCATCCACCATCAGCAAGCTCCCAAGTGCTAAATATCAAATACAGAAAGTAAAAACTGGTGTGGCTAATAAACCCGAGGAAGGGGAAAGCTGGGAAACCTGATGGAATAGATTGGGGTAGTTCATGTCTTCATGTAAAAATGCTTTAGCAGCTGTGCCTGAGATGCTTCCATATGTGTCAGGACAAACAGGGTACATGCTGACCTGGCTCTGACTTTAGAATTGAATGATGGTTTGGGACAAACACTCAATATTCTCCATTCTGAAAAGTGCACTGAAAGACTCCCCACTCCCCACACAATGTGCCTCATCCTCTTCCAAGGCTGGTTACTGAAGTAAAAGAATAACTGGAGAGAGAGTTAAGGGGTAGGGAAGCCAGAGAAGACTTGTTTATAACAGATGGTAGCAGTCTGGAGTGATGCCCACACATCAATGACATCTCACCCGAGAATGACTTCCAAGGGGCCGAGAAGAACCAGCGTAAAGGGAGCTATGGTAGTGGTCTGCTAGGAATGTTACTGGTTCTGATTCCAGAAGGAATAAACCAGTTAAGTTGGAAGGCTGCCTCCATGAATGGAAGAGCAAGCGATTTTGAAAAACACTGTCATTTAATTAATTTATCTATGAATTCTATGATCTTGCACACCCATTGCTTTGTGTATTTTTTTAGTAGACATGATTAACAATTCAACTTTATTTCTTCTGGTACTATTTCTCCTGGGAGTTTCATCACATTTTCCAGGTTCTTCCAATCGCTGAGTTGATGGAGTGTGATCGTAAGTGATGACTACTGTTTCTATGCCGAGGCCTTTAAGAAAGAATGCTTCCTCTGTGTCCTTGCCCCTCTGTGCTTCACTAGGCTGCCAAATCGAAAACATTTTCATAAATCACAGATTGAAGATGGTAGCCATAGGCTCAGCATGGGTCCCCGAGTGATTCCATCTACAAACCATGTACGAGTAACTAGGTGTGCCATGTGAATGAGAATCAAACTTCTATTTTATTTTTTCTGAAGTCTTTCTTCAAATCTCTTCATTGTATTTACCATAACTAACTTAAGGTGAACAAAAATGATTTGCTTTTTTTTGGCAGAGGGCAAAGATAGAATTTTCTTTACCTGCTCTTTTTAGAGAGTTTTCTTAGGGGTCATAACATCCAAATTTTTAGTCTTTGGAGTAAAGATAAATTTTTCTAAGGATTAATCCCAGGCTTCAGCTTTTACAATTTGGAGATATTTTTGAGGTCTTGGTTCATATAATCTTTATTGATATACAAACATTCCTCCTGAAACTTGTTCAAGAGTCTGTTGTAAGAAGATAGAGATTGACAAGTTTCTGACCTGTCTCTTGACAGAAGGATTTTTAACTGCTCTTTCTGATGCCTCACTATAAAAATTTCTGTCAAATGCTGTCCTGACTTTGTAGTTACTTTTCTCCTGCTTTACATGAATGCAAATGTGTTTACTTTTTATGAAACAACACACTCTCTCTCTCCATAGGTATATGCACATACATGCATGCATCTTTATATGTATGTATGAAAATAGTTTGCTTATTGCTGTGATGGTTTTATTACCCCGATGAGTAATCACAGATTGACTTCAGAGTTAGGACTTTGTTGGCAAAATAGGTAAAATAGGTAAAAATAGGTAAAATAGGTAAAATAGATAAAATCCATAATGTTTAAGCCTCTGCCAGGGCAGAAACAGGTATGTGGAGACTGAAAGTGTGACACTAAGTGCTGTGCAGTGGCAACGTCTTGTTAGTCATGCCTGTTAGCTGTGGTAATTTGGAAAGTATCTTCTAACTCCGTAGCTCCAGGGGAATAGGTAAACCAAAGCCAGCACACCTATGTGTGTTGTATGCATTAGTGTATTTAGGAAAGTGTTCTAAAGAAAAAAACATAGACATCTCTAAGGACTTAGTGATTTGGAAGCAGAATAAAAGGTGATCGACATCTGACAATCTGAGTCTAAAAAGCTGGGTGCTTTTGGACTCCAAACATCAATAAATACAGGTTATCAGGCAAAGATGTTTCATGAGGATTTATTAATTTAAAGATGCGATAAATGGAAGTTCAGATTGTCTTCGCTGGGAAGGAAAGTGGGTATGAGGAACAAATGGGTCAATATTTTAGAAAGCTTTTCTCTATCTTGCATTGAATTTTATTCTTCTGTTTCTGTTCTTAAAATGTTTTTGCAAAGCCATTCTGAATATTTTTCAAGGCTTTATATAATGTATTTCCACAGATAGAGATAAAAAAGCTCTAAGGCAGGGATACACGCACACACACACACACACACACACACACACACACACACCCCACACATTTATTTGGCTAACAAAAGCATAAGAAAGCATTAAAAAAAAAGGCATCAGAAAGATAAGCACCAGTGAAAATCATGTTCTGTTACCATTATGTAATTCAACAACTGAGTTCTGTCTCTAAATCCTGAAAATAATGTATTTATTTACTCCTTTATTAAATTTATCTTTTGCATTCATTTATTTCTCTTGGAAAGGTAGATTTACAGGGAAAGAAAAATAGAGAAGAGAAAGATCATCCATCTGCTGGTTCACTTCCCAAATGTCCACAACAGCTAGAGCTGAGCCCATCCAAAGCCAGGAGCCAGGAGCCAGGAGCCAGGAACTTCTTCCCGGTCTCCAACATGGGTATGGATTTCCCATGTCATAAACATGGAGCTGAACGAGAAGTGGAGCAGCCAGAACACAAACTGGCACCCATATGGGATCCCAGTGCTTGCAGGTGGAGGATTAGCCAATTGAGCCATTGCGCTGGGCCAGTAACATATTTATTTCACTCTTTGTGTTTGAATGACAGAATCCAGCTTACTCAGCACATAGGTTACTGTCATTATTTTTAATTTTCTGATGTTTACGTTGTGAGCTGAAGACCAATAAAGCAAGTGTCTACCTAAACCCATGTTTTTTTTATATTCATTCATTTATCTGGAATCATATATATATATAAAGAGAGCGAAAACAGGAGAGCTTTTGTTTCTGCTAGTCCGCTGCTCAGCTAACCACAACAGCCAAGACTAGGCCAGGCTGAAGCCAAGAGCCAGAAACTTCATATTAATATGGGAGCCAGGGGACCAAGCACCAAGGCCATCTTTAATAACCTAGGCCATTAGTAGGAGCTGGATCATAAGTGGAACGATCGGGAAACAAATTGGCACCCATATGGGATGCATCTCAGGTGTTGGATGCACCTGTTATGCCAATCTATATTCTTTACTTGCCATGTTTAAGGGCTTCAGATCCACAGCTGCCCAGGTTTAATCATACTTGTACCTGGAGATCAATCCCTCTTCTGAGATCGGATTCCATTAGGATATCAGCACAATAGGGATTCTTGCCACACAGAAAGGGCTGGAAATGAAATCCCAGTCTCTGGCAGTGATTAAGCAGAGATTGTTCCAAATCTTTGCCTGGTTTTCCTTGATATGAAACAGCAAAGTTTCAGAATTAATGGCTTGTGTTTCCCTCAGAGCAAAATCATCATGCTTTTGTTGATTATACAGTGTAGCCGTTATAGGTACACTAAACACAAAACAAAATGCTGCTATACCTGGAAGAGGTGTAATATAATTGGGGAGGTATAGTTCAAGTCCAGAATTCACTAAGTGGTCCTTGGATGCCAACCCACCATACAGTAGAGTTTTCAAATAGAAACGGTTGCTGCAGATTTAGCTATTTCTCCTTCTGGTTAGTTCTGCAACTGACACCTCATTCTCTCTACTACCTCAAAGTCGAAACAGATTCTTCCTGGAATCACAGTAACACAAATGCTTCTATAGAAAACTTTAACTTTGTTTTAAGGACTGAAAAGTTAAACCCATGGATCATGAGGTGAGGTGATATATTAAACTTCCAATCATCAAAACGTGGCTGGTTCTGGGCTAGAGCACCAGCCTCTTGGTTCAGAGTATTTCTCTTACTTACGGATACTTCCGCTCTTACATTCAGGTTCCTGAATGTTGGCAGATACTTTATCAACTGAATCCTGGATGTTTGGGGCTATAATTCCAAATTCTAGTGATACTGAAAAGACTCATAAAATGGCACCTCAACATGCTGTTTGAAGAGAGACAAATCATGATGCCCCATAGGTTCTTTTATGAAATGCATCCTTTACACACATAGATCTTCTTCAAATCCAGATTTATGGCTTGCTAATCTAGAGTGAAGAGTATTGTCAACAGAAGAAATTTATCCTAAGAGGTGGGAAGTCAGAAACTGGAGAGTTACACACAAATAATAATGGGTGAAAACTACTGTCACTGACATGGAATTAATCATGTGGTTCATTCATCATTAACTTTACATGTATGTATTTAGTGTCTGTAGTGTCTGCGAGAGATTACACTAAAGTTCGTGGCAACACAAAGCAAAGTGAATCCTTGTTTGCCCTTGCTGAGCTAACTCCTAGTCCCCTAAGAACTAAGCAGTGGGGATTAATCTGAGTATTTCACTTTGGCAGAGATCAGCCCTCATACAGTTTTGAAGCAAAAGGTGAATGGCATATTTTCTCTGTGTTCATTTGGTAAAACAGCTTTATTGAGGTGTGATTGACATGCACTAAACCAGAGATATTTAAAATGAATGATTTAAGTTTTAACATTCATAGACACCCAGGAAGTGAACACTTTAGCACAGATGATGAACATGACTAACAATGCCTAAAGTTTGCTGGTGCTCTTAGTAATTTTTGCTTTTGCCCCTAGAGAACCCCACTACCTAGTCCCCAGGGAAACAAAGACCTACTTTTTATCACTATAAATTATATTATACTTTCTATGTTTTTTCTTTTTTGTATATGGAATCAGACTTGGATATACAGGTTTTCATTGTTATTATTTTGTTCTACTAAATGCATTTTTTAATTTGAAAGACACAGTGATAAAGGGAGAAAAGGAATTCCACCTGCTGGTTCACACCCCCTAATGGTCTCAACAGCGGAGTCTGGCCAAAACCAGGAGCCTGAACTCCAGCTAGGTCTCACTCATGGATAATAGCAATGCAAATACTTGGCACAATCTTCTGCTGCTTTCCCAGATGTATTGGCAGGGAGCTGGAGTAGAAACAGAGCAGACAGGACTCAAAGGTGTTCTCTAACATGAGATACCAGTATCATAAGAGCAGCTTAACATGCTGCCACATGCCAGTTCCATATGCACCACTTTTGCTCCACTTTTTTCACTCACAAAATAATTTTGACTTTCAGATATGAGTGTTGTGCATATCAACATTTTGCTCCCTTTTAATGCCAAGTGGAGTTCCACAAAATTGATATATACCCTCATTTATTTATCCATCTGTATGTTGTTGCAAATTTGGATTATTTCCAGATTTTAATTATTATATAACTATCATCAATGTTCATACACAAGTCTTCATTTTATGGTCACACACAATTTATTCTGAGTTAAGTCTAGGTGGTAGAATGTGTGATGTGATATGTGTGTTCTTCACTTGTTAAGAAGCTGCTTCATGATTTCTCAGCACTCGGTATGGTTATTCTCTTCAGCTTCTGCCATTCCCACAGCATCTATCGCAAACCACTGAATTACAGGGCAGTCATCTAGGGAAAAATAATCTGGAACCACATTCATGATTCTTTTTTTAAAATAAAATAAAAACCCATTTTATTTAGAACTACTAGTTATAAGTGTACAATGAAAGGTGTAATTTTGTTCAATTGTTATTTAATTTATTTTCTATTATTATTATCATCATCATTTTATGATACACTTACATATGCCCTGGGATTTGCCCTTCCCTCTCCCCCCTTCCCCTGCCCCCACTGAGTTTTCCCATATCATTACAACAGCATAGTTCCTCATAGACAGTCATAAGTTCATCATTGTGGATGTGGACAATGGCAGAGAGTCCAGCACCCCATTGAAAAGACACATCCAACAGTTTCACTGGAACTCCATCCTCAATCCAGAAGTGGAGATGCACACTTCACCGTATCCTTAGCTCAAGACATGTCAGTCTCTGCTACACAGTCCCCCCAAGTGAAAAGCCACTAAACAAAACCAGCAACAGAAATAAAAACAGAAATTTACAATGCCATGAAGTTAAACAACATGCCACTGGATATGATGGTCGATTATACAGTTACTATACATCCCCTTAAGTGAAAAGCCACAGAACAGAATCAACAGGAAGAAAAATAGAAATTTACAATGCCATGAAGTTAAATAACATGCTACCAAGTGCCTAAGCATAGATAAAATAAAAAGGAAAATCAAGAAACTTCTTGAAGAAAATTATGCTACTGTATGATCTATGAGTTAGTGAAGAATTTAATGAGAAAAAAACATACTTTGAAGAAATGAAGCTAAAAATATGAAAATCCATGAGATATAGTTTCTGCTGATCTTTGTTGATGAAATGTGGGCTCCTGCAGGCAACAGATCGATGGGTTTTGTTTTTTAATCCAGTTTATTAATTTCTGACATTTAATTGATGAGTTTTAGCTGTTTACATTCAGGGTTAATACAAATAGGTGGTAATTTGGCTCTGTCGTTTTAGCAACGGGTTGTTCATTGATTTAGTCTTCTGTTATTATTTCACTGGAATGTTCTCATTTGCTTTAGATTTTGGTGGGGGCTATTCATTTTCTTTGTGAAGAGAACATCTTTAAGTATCCTTTGTGGAGCAGGTTTAGAAATGCATATTTTTAAACTTTACTGTGGAAGAATTTTAACTCATTTTCAAAGACAAAGAAAACTTTGCTGGGTACATTATACAGGGCCGACGATTTTTTACTTTTAGAATCTGGAATGTGTACCTCCCATTCACTACTTGCCTGTAGAATTTCCTGTGAGAGGTCTACTGTGAGTTTAATTGACATTCCTCTATATGTCAATTTATTTACTTTTGCACAAGCACATTTAAGTATCTTTTCCTTATGTTTGATTGAAGAGAGCTTGATTATCATGTGTTGTGGTGAAGATTGCATTTAGTCAACCCTGTTAGGAGTTCTGTGCCCCTGCTGAATGCTGTTTCCCAATTCTTTCTCCATTTTAGGGAAGTTTTATTATTATTATTCCATTAAATACATTTTTAAACCTAGCTTCTCTTTCCGCACCTTCTGGGACTCCCATAACTCTTAGATTTGGCCTTTTTATAGTGTTTCTTAATTCTTGAATACTTTTTTTGGCCTGATGCAGCTTTGCTTCCAGCTTTTTGTTTCCCCTTGGTGACAGAAAATATCTTCCACTTCTGAGATTCTTTCTTCTTCTTCATTCATTCTGTTCTGGAGATTCTTCATTGTACTTTTAATTTGCTCCACCATATTCTTCATTTCTGATATATCAGCTTTCATTTGATTCATTTCCAGTGTGACATATTCCTTAAATTCCTTGGATGCCTACTTTACTTGCCTCTTGTCGATGATGAGAAGCTTTATAACAAGTGTTTTGTCTTCCTCAGTGAACTCTGGAGTTGGCAAATGCTTTTGGTCCTTTGCAGGGGAGACTTCAGTAATATTCATTTTGCCTTTATCTCTTCTCTTGCTCTTTGTCATTGTATTCCTGGTTATCAGATTCTTCTCCTTGGGCAGGTTTCTAAGCTGTGTCGCCCACAGGTCTGCAGTTCAATTTTACTTTTGTGGTTGATACACGACTCTTTGTTTGCAGTTACTTGTGCAACTCCCTCCACTGTATTTCAGATTTGGGCTCTCATGTTAGACTTCCACCATGGTCTGCATAGCCCAGCTCCTGGCTCAGGACTCCACCTCCTGTGAACTTGTGATCTATTACAAGAGTTCATCATAATTGTATTAATACAGAACTTATAAGGATATCTTCCACATTTAAAGCATTTAATAAGTGTTAGATGTTGTAGCTCTTTCGAAAAATATGAAAAAATACTTAAAATTAAAATTTACCATCTTTAAGCATCCTAAGCTGTAGAATTAAGTATAGTCATTAAATTAGTCCATTTTTAAAACACTTTAACCACAGCATGGTAGAGGAGACTCTTGGGACAGAAAAGGCTTGCTTCACTTTACAGTTCAGGAGTTTCAGTACAGGATAGGGTGACCACATAGTCTGATTTCAGAAAGGGTTTGATCTCTGTAGATTGTGAAGCAAAAATCACATGGTGACCCTGGAAAAAAGAGAAAAGTTAACCAGAAATATGAACCCCCAGAAATCAACTCTTTCATGACAACCACCCCCAAGGTGCGTATTTCCATTGAGCTGATGGCTTCCCCTAACAATTTTCTAACTAGTGTAATTTCATCAAGCCTATCCTCAATCCATCAGTCATCAACACCAACATCAGAGTTAAACATCTGCATGCATTTTGGGAATACAAGTTCTACATAATGCATTACATTTCACTGCTGGATCCCAAAACCTCATCCTTTTTCACATCTAGCATACAGTCCATTGCATTCCCCCAAATAACAAAGTCTCAGCCCAGCATTAATTTAGAAGTCCATAGTCAACTGTCTCCAGGTGGGATGGACCTCTCTTTCTTACAATGTTGATGACAAAACCTTCACAGCCATCCACAAAGGAAGACATCCCATCATCATGAAGTGATGTTCTGGAATGTGATGCTGTTGCCTATCTGCTTGTTTTTGGGGCAGTGTCTTTTCTGTTTCTCACCCAGAAAGTGCTTTCACACTGTGTTTGCAGGAGGACTCGGATCAGGGTTGGAAGACACATGATTAAACAAGCTGAGGATGAGTCCAACATCCTATGAGGTCAGTGTTTGCTGTCCTGGTCTGCTGAGCTCTGGGAGCATGGGGCTCAGTTAGCAGGAAGAATGGCACCTGAGCCAACAGATTTTGTGGATACAGTCAGGGGAGGTCTGTAACCCAGAGAGAGCGCCAGCCTGGCAGAGAAGAGGAGGCTATGGTGAGACAATGGTGATTCTACCCTAACAGGGTCTCTATGTCCACAAAGGGGCTGGTCTTTCTGGGGGTGCCTTTTCCCTCCTTTACGGAAAGGCCACTTTGAGGACAGTGAGTTGTCTTTTGTCTTTGCAAAAATTTTCTCCTGGGCCTTATGAGGTTTGAACCCTGGGGAGCCCTCTTGGGGAGCCCTCTCAGGGAGCCTTTTCAGCCCTGGGACCCTAGGAATTCTTTGCCTAGGATCAGGAGGGTTACCTATTCTGACAGCATGAGATAATAAAATCTTTGAAGGAATTTTACTTTTTGGCATCCAGCAAACATTTTGTCAAGAAGAAGAGCAGAAGGCAATGGAAAAATGGTGGGAAGAACTGGACTCCTTTCCCTTAGAAATCCCTGAATTATGAATGCAGAGTGGTATCTCCGTTTTTTACTGAGATACATATCTGGTCTATCAGGAGTTTTTTCTTTTCACTAAACTTTGCTTCCTCATTTACCACTACTGTTTGTCTCATGTATAAATTCTTGCATGAAGACAACAACCACCTAGAAGTTAGTTTCAGACAGCAATCTGTAGTCAAATTCCCAACAGGATTATCATTTTCATATAAGATCTTATAAACATGACCTTTATTATACACATTTCTAGCAGCATTTGTTCTACTGAATCCTCATCTGAATTGCTCTTAACTCTTAGTTTACAGCACACTACACATTCTCTAGCCTGGGCTTACAAAGTCATTCAACTTTTCGTGGTAAACTAACTCCCAAATTTCCTCCACATCTTCAGGTATAGTTAACAGCAATAACCCTGATAAAAGGCAGATAGATAAATTAGGGCTGTGAGCTGGAAGCCACACCTCCTCCATCATATATAATCCTATCTGCCTGCCTGTCAGTCAAAGGACCGATTTCTGAGGATGTGCCTCCCATTCCCTGAGACCTGGGGATGATATCATATAAACACCCAATGTTTCCAACCTCCCAAGAGGCTGGCACCTGGGAGAGGCCCTGAACTCTTAGTAGATAGGGTACTGAACAACTGTCTCTCAGTCTTCCCTCAACCATCCTTGTACATTCTTGGCCCATCCTATTTCCAAACAATATCCACATGAGCATGTGTTTTCCCTCACTTTAAGTAAACTTTAAATGTTTTACATCATATTTGTGTCCATACTCAGAATGCTTCTTTAGGCAAGAGATCAAAGTGTGAAATGAGGACTTTAGATTGCACCTAACCTACAGCAGCTCTACTTCTCCACTTATTCAAACCTAGTCTGCTTTCTGATGCTTCAGTTGAGTTACCTGAGAGGAGTTTCTTGGGAAATAAAAGGTTTACTTCACTTACAGCTTGGGGGTACCTGTGCAAGATTGGGTGGCCACCTGATCTGGTGTGTGAGGGAGGCTGACCATAGCCAGAGTGCTAAAGCAATCACATGGTGTTCCAAGTCAATGGGAGAGGAGTCTGAGGCAAAAGTTGAAACCAATCATCTCATGAGATCTGTAACTGCAACATACCTTTCCCTCATTTTTTTTTCACATTTTTATCGTAATGAAAGATTCTTTCCTTGTTTCCATATTTTGTTATTAATTTTAAATTATTTATTTATTCATATAAATATATTATTTATATTATATTTATTTTATTGGTAATTTTCATGATACAGATAGGGATTCTCCTCTCCATCTCTGCTTTGTCCTTCCCCATACTTTACGCACCCCTATTATTTTTCTCTATATTATTATAATAATATAAGCCCTGAGCAACAGTCATATGTCCAACATTTTGCCATTTAAGTGTATCATGGCATTATAGGTACAGACAACGTTAGAAAATCTTGTATCCTCTTGTCAAGGTATATGTAACAGTTTAATTGGGAGTTTTCCTTTTATTCAGGAATAGAGATGCATATTGCAATGTATCACCAATCCCTGGTATGCTAGTCTCCACTATACAGTTCACCTATGAGAATATACATATACATATTTACTTTCATATTTATTTGTTCTGTATTTTGCATGAGGTTGTTTTATGTCAAAGAGAACACATGATCTTTGTCCTTTTGAAATTGACTTATTTCCATGAGCCTACTGGTCTCTGGTTGTTACAAATGCATAGGCCACAAGAAAGACATAGAGTGTGGTTGGGTTTTTGCCCACTTGTCCACTCCAAATCTAGATGCCTAGAGCTTGCTTGGGCAGGGCCCTCAAAAGCATTCAGCGTTGATACTGTGAAGTGCAAAGGTGCTCTGTATGTTTCATGCATCTGAATGGGTGGGATCCATAGGCACTGTGCACTCATTTGAAGCAGTGGATCTTGCCCAGTTTGATTTCACTCTGACCTGTTTCCCCATCCATAAGTGCTGGCTATAGCTCCACATCCCTGTCCAGCATGCAACAATGCCACAGAAGCATGTTTCCAAGAACAAATCCTTCAGAAGAGATACAAACAAATTATCCCCCAAATGTATAAATAAACACTGTGTTTATGCATTGATGTACGCTGGAAGGGACCATGGAGCTCAAGCCAGCATTTGTGAATGGAGAAAGAGCAGAATAAAATTAAGTTGGTCATGATTGATGTCTGTGATTGCCATCACCAGTAATACATTAATATTGGACTGCTAATGTTAAGATATTGACAAAATACCTGAAAGGGAATTCAAAAGAATTAAAAGATTACTCAAAAATGTAGAAAAAACAGCTACATGAAATACAGAAATGCATAAATGACATGAATGAGAAATTCTACACAGAGATAATAAAAATCAAGCAAAATATTAGAAATGAACAATTCAACATGTCAAATAAAAAATACAGTGGATAGCCTCAACAGTCAACTTCATGAGGCAGAAGGAAGAATATATGTTAAAAATAAGTCTTTGGAATATCTTGTTTGGGATCTATGGGATACCATCCCATAACAAAATATGTGTCTCAGAGTTCTTGAATAAATAGGAAACAATGATTTAGAAAATTTATTCAGTGAAATAATAGCAGAAAATCCACCTAACCTGGAGAAAGATAATGGACGTTCGAATATAGGTAGTACAAAGAAAAAAATGGTCATTATCAGAAAATAGCCTCACCTCAACACATCATAGTCAAACTTTTATAAGTATAAAGAAAATATCAACAAACATGTAAAAGATGCCAGATTATCTTGAAAGTATCCCCAATAGGCTTGAGAGTGGTTTCTCATCAGAAACCCTGCAAGTTAGCAGAGAATGCAAAGATATATAGCTCAAGCCCTAAAAGAAAAAAAAAATGTTCATGAAGAATGCTTTTCTGAGTGAAGCTCTTATTTATAAGTGAAGATGAAATAAAAGCCTTTCAAGACAAGCAAAAATTAAAATAATTCATCACCGTCCAGACAGTCTTAAAAATTATACTTATGCACATACTGCACACAGGAACAGAGAAAGATAATCCGCCTCATGAAAGAATGTAAGGACAGAAAACCCCTTGTAAAATAACAAAGGAGATAAACATTACAAATATTTATTTTAAAAAGGCAACACTTTCGTTGTTTATTAGTAATGCCATTGAATAGTTCTTATCAATAACAGCTTTGTATTCAGGAATAGTGACAGAACATGGAAAGGCCAGTGTCTGTGATACTGACATCCCATAATGACATGATTGATGCTACAGCTGTCTCATTTCCCATTCAGCTCCCTGCTAGTGGAGGAATGTAGCAGAAGGTCCAGAGGCTTGGTCCTTGACCCAGAAACTTTCCTCTCCAGGCTTCAGTCTTGCTCAACACTGATCACTGACAGCATTTGGGGAGTGAACTATTAGATGGAAAAGCCTCTCTCTTTGTATTACCCTCTCTCTCTCTGTTTCTCTGGTTTTCAAACAAATAAATATTTTGCAAGGGATTATGTTTTCCAATTGAAAGATAAAGGACTAGCAGAACTTGAAAAACAAAATCCAACTCCAGGGCCTGGCCAAGTACTTCCTATCCTGCTCCCTGCTTGTGACGTGGGAAAGTAGTAGAATATGACCAAGTCCTTGAGTCCCTACAACCTTGTGGGAGACATGGAAGAAGTGCCTGGCTTTGGATTGGATCAGCTCAGCAACAGCTACTGTGGTCAATGGGGAGTGAATCAGCAGATGGGGCATCTTTGTCTCTCTGTATATCTGCCCTTCCAAGTAAAAATAAGTATATCAAGAAAGAAAGAAAGAAAGAAAGAAAGAAAGAAAGAAAGAAAGAAAGAAAGAAAGAAAGAAAGAAAGAAAGAGGACAAAGGATGTGAACAGGTCTTTTTCAAAGGAGGCAGCAAATGGCCATTAGGCACAAGAATAAATGCTATGGCTCATCAGCTATCAGGGAAATTTAAATTAAAAACCACAAAAAGATGCTATGACTTCATTCCAATAGAATGATTGTCATCCAAAAAGTTTAAAAAGAAATAAAGCAGGTGTCGAACTGAGCTGAGCAGCTCCTGGGCTGCCTTGCCTCCACAGCCAGGAGTCAAAAAACCAAAAACAACCAAAAACAAAAGCACAAAGCCTGTTTCTTTGATAAATTTTCTATCACAGGTATTTTCTTATACCAACAATAAATAACTGAAGACATATGTGCATACTGTATTTTGTTTACTCGTTCATCTGTTACTTTAGTCACTTCCACATTTGGGTATTCTGAACAACGCTGCTATAAATACAGAGATAAAAACAATCTGTTGGAGTACTTGTTTGCACTTTAATAGACAGTACACAGGTTCTTGATGTAGACAGATAGACCGAGGTAGAAACATAAAGGGCCTTGTGGACGAACAATGCCATCACTGGGATGACTATCCAAGGTCTACCTGTGAGGAAGTCAACTGCCAACGGGAAAACAGGTTATTCAGGTTCTCATTCAGAGGGCATCTCAAGGCATACTTCAGCTTTGCTTCAGCAGCATTTCTATGTAAAAACAGTGATTCTGGCTGCCACTTCTGGAATGGCACATGGGTTTCCATGTTATTAGCACATTTACTAACCAATCAGGGAAGGTCTCTTCAGAAACCCCTGCCCTTCTGGACTCTTTCAGGAATTAAGCTTTCCTTCATATTTTATGTTGTTCATACTTCCTTGCCCATGTGCCTAAATCTTCACGGACACAAAAAAAAAAAACACAAAAGAAACTTTGTGGAGAGAAAACGTTGTAACTCAAAAAGGGCTGTACCATTTTTAAAACATTTGCAAAAAGAATAATCCTCAAAAATTTCTTCTGGGTGCGTTTTCCAAGGTGGAATTGCTGAACCTTGTGATGATTTTATTTTCAGTTCTTTCAGCTCTCTTTCATTTATTGTTGTTATTATTATTATCACTATTGGCATTCTCCAGCTACCCCCTAAACAAAAACAAAAACAAAAACAAAAAAAGAAAAAAAGAAAAACTTGAGCACAACCATATGTCATTGCAGGGACATTTGGAAAGTTTCTCCTGGATGGATGTATTTATAACTCATGACCCTAAACTTCTGCACCTAATTCAGTTCTCCATTACTTTCATTTTTTTTAAGATTCACTTATTTTTATGAAAGATTGATTTACAGGGCCCAGCGGCATGGGCTAGCAGCTAAAGTCCTCGCCTTGAATGCGCCGGGAGCCCACATGGGCGCCGGTTCTAATCCCGGCAGCCCCACTTCCCATCCAGCTCCCTACTTGTGGCCTGGGAAAGCAGTCAAGCACAGCCCAAAGCTTTGGGACCCTGCACCCGCGTGGGAGACCTGGAGGAAGTTCCTGGATCCTGGCTTTGGATCGGCATAGCATTAGCCGTTGCACTCACTTGGGGAGTGAATCATCAGATGGAAGATCTTCCTCTCTGTCTCTCCTCCTCTCTGTATATCTGACTTTCCAATAAATAAATAAATCTTTAAAAAAAAGACAGATTTACAGAGAGAAGGAGACATAGATAGAAAGATATTCTGTCCAATGGTTCATTCCCCATGCAGCCACAATGGCCGGAGCTGAGCTGATCCAAAGCCAGGAGCCAGGTGCTTCTTTCAGATCTCCCTCATGAGTGCAGGGTTCCAAAGCTTTGATGTTCCAATTTTAGTATTCCAGATGAGTCTCGTTTGCTTTTGTCCTGGAATGTGAACAGAGTCTTACAGTCTTTGTTTCCCAAATAGCAAGGGACAGAATGGGATCAAGTTCCACTGAGGTTTGGTTAGAACAGTTCCAGCTGAATCCTCACTGTAGTGTAGCGATCTGTTTTGAAGGATCTTAGCCTGTGTCCTGTAACAGGGACCACTCCTCCCTAAGACCACTCCTGCAACCACGAGCACAGGGAAGCTGCTGTCTGCTGCTCTGTTAGGGCAGTGTTTCACTGTCAGTTATACCAGGATTAGCCTGGGGCCTTTCTATTTGTAACTAAAGACTAATTAATGTGCTTTTCATAAATGCATGACTAGTGCTTCTCCTAAAACAAATTCTGCAACTTCTTTAGGACAAAGCAACATTTGAGGTCAGATTTAAAAAAAGTTACACTGTTATCTTAACTGCAGCAGAAGCTATTTGATTGTTGTGATGATCTTTAAAGTAATTTGGAGAAATGCCTCAATATTTTAATCTATCTTTTGGAGATAAACTCAAGGGATAAAACATGTAATTGTGTGTTGCAGAAAATGCAGCAAATACACCAGCAAATCATAGTAAGATAATACTTGAATGATCCAAAGTTTAGCATTTATGTGACAATTTTTTAAAATAAAGGTATTTAACTTCTGTCTTGCTATTTCTATCATCAATACAATAAAGATACCATATTGGTATTTCGGGGTAAAACTATGATTAAAAAATCTGAGAAAGTAAAATTGACTACTCATACCAAAAGCAATTCATTGCTATTACTGTCTAATTACAGCTAAAGCAATAATAAACTTAATATTTTGTAGTACATTATTTAAACTTGGCAAAATATAGCACCCATTATTCTCATAATGGAATTTTTCCCTTTCACTTCTCTGCAAAAATGCCAATGTTAGTATTCTTCAGACACATTATGAACTTCACACATATTTTACATTACCCCATCAAGTGTTTGAACTTATAATTTGAATTTTTGCTACTGTTCAAAAACAATCAAAATATCAATGTGTTTTAAATAAGCATCTCAGTGAGCTTTGCTTTAATAATCTACTCAATATAAAATCAGTCAATATTTAGTTCAGTTAGTTTCATAGAAAGCAATTTACAATATTCATATATTAATGTGAAAGAGTTACAGAAGGGGGCGACACACAATGAGGGATCTTACATCTACTGGTTCACTCCCCAGATGGCCACAATGGCCAACGTTGGTCTAGGTGGAAGTCAGGAGGCAGAAGCTTCATCTGGCTCTCCCATAACAGTGGTAGGGGCCCAAGCACTCGAGCCATCCTCCACTGTTTTTTCAGGCACGTTAGCAGGGAGCTGGATTGGAAGTAGAATAGCCAGGACTACAAGTGGCACCCATATGGAATGATGGCTTTGCAGACGACAGCTTAGCTGCCATGTCACAGGATCCCTGGCCGCAATTTAGATGTTTGAGTAAAACGATAGTCAAATATAGTCCAAATCCTTACTGATCAAACTTAACTAATTCGAACCTGCACTTCAGATTTCACATTGTTTGTCTGAATGTCAGACTGATGGGTAGGAAAAGAGGGCATCTGAGAGGCGTTGACCAAGTCATGGAAAATGCTTGTTATCCTTTTATCTAATTTCTTCATAAACATTCTGGACAACCAAGTAATATGAGGCCAGATAGAACAAACCAGTTAAAATATTTGTCTTTTATCCTGAGAGATTCTGAGTCTTCCCTAAGCAGTGGCTCTTATTTGGATTCCTTTGGTATTTCAAGTAGGCTGTAAGTAGTCTCATTGGTGTCATATTCAAAGAAGATACAGCTTACTTAAGTGCTATGTATCTAATGGGAAAAACAATCCATTCTTCATTTTTTTCTCCTACTGTGGAGCTGTAATTCCTTGGAAGGCAAGAAAGAAACACCTATGAAACAATTATCTGGGACTAAAAGGAGCAGTAACCTGCACATTCACAACTACTCTACTTGGCTGCTCAAAGACACAATTGAACTTACTAGTGGAGTTCTCAGCTGTTTCTGTAGTCTGTAACAGATCTTTGCAATAATCCTCCATCAGGTGCTGTAATTACTTCTTTAAAGAAGCAGCTCACACACTCACACACACACACAACACACGCATAAGACCATGCAGACACCACGGAGCAACTAAGAGTAAGCACACGGTGTTGTGGTTGATTTTTCTTTCCATCGAATTTTTAGAGATGCTACAACACTTTTATATTACACTTTATGTTTTCCACTGGGTTCTTTGTCTCATGTCCACGAAGATTTAGGCATGTGGACAAGGAATTGTGAGTAATGATGACGTTATTTTAATCCTAGAATTTTTACTTGTCTATTTCCCATCATTTCTGTCTTACTTATTTGTTCCTTTTAAAAAAACATCTAATTTGAAAGCCATTGTGACAAAGAAAGAAGGGATGATTTTCCATGCAACAATTCATTCCCCAGATGCCTTCAACAATTGTGGCTGGGCCAGGCTAAAGCCGGAAACCAGGAGAAGCACCCAGAACTCCTATCTGAGTTGGGGGGCGGCCAAGTCGTTACAGCATCAGCTTCTGTCTTTCTGCTTTCCCTAACAGGAAGCCTGGTTAGAAGCAGGCCAGCTGCATTTGAACTGGCACTCCGGTATTGTATGTAGCCATCCCGGGCAACAGCTGAACTTGTGCAACACTTGTCCCTATTGATACGTTCCATTTGATGTATTTCTTTAAACCTTAAGCACATGTTCCTTTTAGTGCTGTGAACATATTAATGATGACCATTTTGAAATTAGTTTTTATTCATCTTACATCAGTTCGCTTTGGATGGCAATGCCTGCTTCATTTCAGATGTATACGTAATAGTTATCTGTTTCTTTGCCTCGTCATTTTTTGATGGAAGCCGCCTGTGTTAGATAGGTTGTTCTATTTATGAACACTGTACCATCCTCTGCGGCATGTCAGTTATGTGTTTGCTGATTTACTTAGCGACTGCCTGGATTCGTTTACTAAACCGATTTACTCTATTTCCTGATGGAGTCTGCTGTTGCTCCTCAGGGTGGTGCAGTAGGGTTGCCCTTGGTCCTCCTGGATGACCGCGGTATTTGGAACTACTCTCCCTGGCATACTTAGCTGTCACTCGGCACTGGCCACATTTGCTTTCTGAGTGTTCTGTTGTTTTCCACAGTGTCCTAGGCATAAATTTATCTACAGAGTTTATGTAGATTTGACAGAACAGTCCCTGAGATGACTTTACTATTAGTCCTGGTTCCAGGAAGGATCGTCCCAGTGGTCTCACTTTACTGTTCTCTCCTGAAAGTTATCTGGCCTATAGTTGACACTAGATCTTTGGTCTCTCACTCCAATGTGTACTGTTTCTGAAAATGGCTTTAAAGTTCACATACACATCACTGCAAATAAAGCCAGTTTGGGAGAAGAGAATAGAGATTATTTTTGTTGCATGGCTTGCTTCTCCTGACTCAGGCTGGGAAGAAAAAGACAATCTCAACTGGAGGGTTCTGGACTTGCAGAGGGCAACGACAAGAGCTTCTCTGAGAGACATTCCAACTAAAGGAGCTGAATGCTGAGTGGGTCAGCACCTGGGGCTCCTCTAGGCTTCAGAGAGAGGGGCTTTGGGGCTTCAGCAATTTCAGCATGCTACACACAGGATAGTTTCAGTTCCATGCATGGAGTTGGGTGGAGGGAGGAAGGCACCGAGCTGGACCACATTTCCTTGTGATTTACTTTCAACAACTGCTTTATTCAGCTGTAGACAGGATGACAAATTCTAAAGTCCTGCCTCCTTCCCTTCTACCCCTCAAAACTTTTCTACATGGGACTCAGAAAGAGAAGCAGTGCAGAATTCCTGGCCATACCAGTCTAGACTGGATTAAAGACAGGAAGGGGAAGGTTTGGGTCCCAATACCACAGACTCCACCTTTCCTAGATGTTCTGAAGTAGATATTCTTCATTTGCTATTGATTTCTCTAATTTTTTTTTTTCCAAAAGCTTTAAAATCTTGTTTGGAAAAAAAAGTCACAAAAAGTTTTATTGCAGCCGAGCTTCCTTGGGTATGTCCCACTGCCATACAGAAGTCACTGTCCTCAGAGCCACCTGCAGTGGGGACATTTCCCCGTGTCCTCAAACACACCAAAGTGACTGATACCTCTGAAATGCACTTGGGTTTAAATTTGATGATTTATTATTGAAACCCAAATAAATTCCAGCTGAGCTTTATGGCCAGCAGCGGTCAATTTACAAGTCTAGTGCAAGTGGGTGATTTGTGTGATTTATTACAATAGTGTAGAAAAATAGCTCTGGCATGCAGCTCAGAAAGAACACCGTACCTAGTTGGAGAATACTGGAAACAAAGAGCGGCTACCTTCTGTTCTCTTTGTTGGGTTCAAATTCAGGGTCTTTTTGTTTGTTTCTTTTTCATTTTGACTTTATTTTTTTAATTCTATCATATATTTTTTCCATAGATTTTAACCTGTAAGATATAATAAGTGATGAAAAGGGATCCTCTCCTGATAATAAAGAAATCAAAAGAATTCAAATGATCAGAGGACAATCCTAAATGTAAATGTGTAAAATAATAGAAATTTAAATTGTAATTATTTTTGGATTAATCATCCAAATTAAGATTAGAAAAAGAATTAAACTTCTAGCTTTAATTTTAAGTGGTTGTTTTGATTCTTTATTCAAACTAAAACTTAGTTTCTCCATTGCAAAAGCTAACCATATACATTGAATTAATTATGTAGTTTTTCTAGAGTTGAGCTGCTAGCCCACAGTGAAATGTCCTTAGAAATAAGATGAATACAGCAAGTTTCCAGGTAATCTTCATATCACATAGGATTTGTTTTAGTTGGACATAAAAGAAAAAGCAAAACATCTAACATATTCAGGGCTTTTCCTTCTAACACAAAAATGATTAGTTGTTCAATAATAATAGTAATATGAATGCTCCAAAAAACTTAGATCATCAGGTTCCTTTTTTATTTTTTTATTATTTATTTAAAAGACTTACTTATTTTTATTGCAAAGTCAGATAAACAGAGCAGAGGAGAGGCAGAGAGGAAGATCTTCCATCCGTGGATTCACTCCCCAAGTGGCCGCAATGGCCAGAGCTGAGCTGATCCAAAGCCAGGAGCCAGGAGCTTCTTCCAGCTCTCCCACACATGGGTGCAGGGTCCCAAGGCTTTGGGCTGTGCTTGACTCCTTTCCCAGGCCACAAGCAGGGAGCTGGATGGTAAGTGGGACTGCTGGGATTAGAACCGGCGCCCATGTGGGATCTTGGCATGTTCAAGATGAGGACTTCAGCCACTAGGCTACCACATCAGGGCCCAGGTTCCTTCTTTATTTCTGTGTATGGCTTCTACTCTTTGGTACTTCATGGTTTAGTGCAATATTCCAGACATGTCTGTATCCCCCCTCCCCCCCACACACATACACAAGTCAAATAGAAGAAGAGAAAAGGATGTTAGGATTCTTTAGGCACAAATAGCTAATGCTCCAAAACCTGGTGGAACTTTGATCACCTCAGGAGTTAAGTGCAAACCTGGATGTATTCTGCTACCCCAGCATTAACTTTTATGAGTGCCTCACTTGGGACATTCCAAGTCACCAAAACAATACATGATAGCTGAGTAGCTTCAGTCAACAGGCTCCACCAGGGCCTCTGCATGTCCAGTTCCCTCCCTATAATCAGGGCCAATAGTCATCAATGTGACTTTGTACATGTCTGACACTACCCCCTCCCAACATGTAGCTTAGAAGGACCTCTGGCAGCTGCCCAATGAGGCTGAAAACCTACTTTAGACCCCACTAGGTTATCCTCCTGAGATAATTTTTTTTCTGTCTCGATTATTCATCTGCAAGCCTTTTGGGGGCCAGCATCCCAAACCTAAGAAATGTTACCAGTGGTGACAAGTCAGCAATATATTCTGAATTGGAACAAGTTGGGAAGGTCCCCAGGTCATCAGTGTTAGAGGCTGGTCTTCCACCTGGATAATAATATATTTCTCAATCATCACACTTAATTTGCTCTTCCTAAGCACTGTCTGTAGTTTTGGCTTTGTATTTTATTTCGTATTCCTAAGGAAAACAATTGAGGAAAAACTTTGGATTACTTAAGAGCTAAATAAGAGTTGCATAACACCCTTCCAACTTTTCCGGTACTTTTCTTTTGGTAAAGTAGTTTCGGATTCTCACTATCCTCTGAATTTTAAAAGAATCCAGTAACGTTGGCAGGACAGGAGCATGGATTGTTTTCTCTGCTTTGCACACAAAGGAACAGACTCAGCTCCTCCATGGGGTCATATAGATTTCACACTGCAGAGCCAAGACCAGAATTAAGGCCTTCTGACTACAAGCTGGTATCTTTTCAGCTGTTCCAGAAAGCGAATCAGCAGGGAGGCAGCTGAATAGCTTCTGAGTTGTCAGAGGACTGAATTTGCCAGCAGCTTCTGGAATAGTCCTGATGACAGCAGGTGAGGCAGGGTAGCTGTTTTTATTAGCGCATAATGGTTTTTTTTTTTTCTTTATGAAAGTTTCCACAGATAATCCTTCACTTACCCTCATACTGGGTGAGATGCCCCTCACTTTCATTCACATCTGAGGTCTTGCAGGGATGAAGTATTGGAGCTGGGAGAGCTGGCACTCGTGATTACAAAATGGCTCCCTGGTGAGAATGATAGCAAAGAAAGAGAGAAAATGAGAGAAAGCAAGCCTGTTCATTTTTTCCATTCTTCTACAATACCTTGAACTATCATAAACCTGGAGTCCTGAGCTACACACTCAGAATAAAAACGTGAATGATGGCCAGCCTTGGCAGTGAGGTGGTCACAATCCACTGGGTAGAGTAAAAAGGTATGTAGGACAAGCATTAGTACAGAAGTAATAAGGGCAGCATAGTAAGAAAAAGAAGGAAATTGTGTCATTGCTGGAATTATTTGAACGGGCCGTTGGACTGACAAGGAGCTTTTGCCACTGAAACAGGAGGCATAAAAGGCGTGATGCACATGGTGACAAAATGCCATCTGTCATGACCGGGACATTTTAAACAGTCCACTGTGGTCAGAACATATGGAGTAGCAATGATTGGGTCAGAGAAGGAAGGGAAAGTGGGAGATGAATTCTGAAAGGTGTAATGGGATCAGATGTCTAGGCCAAAGAGAAAGGCTGAGAAATTTACACTCTCTCTTGCAGGTGGTACAGAAGGATTTAATCAAGAAAGAAACAGGATCAAATTGGTGTTAGAACCCTATGGAGATCAAACCAGCATGGGTCATGCTAAGCGGGCAGAAGAAACCAAGAGGAAAAAAAAAAAAGAAAAAGAAAGAAAAAGGAAAAGAAGAAGAAGGGGGGGTGATGCAATTTTTTTTCCTATTAACATTGATGGGATTTTTGTATTTCCTTTTCCATAAACTTGTTCTATTTTTATGCGTTTCTTTTTTTCGGTAGTTTTGATGCACTCTGGAGATGTACCACCTCCAGCTGGAGCTGGGGATAGCTCTAGTGGCCCCCTGGATATGTCACAGAAGACCATGGAAACAAGAGGTCATTACATTTGAGTACTGAGAGTGCTGAGCACACCCTGCCAAGTCCCTCACTCAAACACAGAGAAACCGACATGGGCAGCTGTGTCACAGCCACACACAACGCTCTCGGGATGTCTTTGCCATTGGTCCCCCACACTGTCTTGCATGCAGTGTAGCCAGGGCTGTTAAGCTGACTGCATAAGCTGGGTTAAGACGTACCTGAAAATCGACAGCCTTGATGTTTTTTCTAGCAATAAGCCACGAAGAATCGCTATGCAAAGTTTAGCACTAAGAAATTGACTCCAAGCAGCCACGGGGACTGTAAAGATTAGTTACCTGTGGGGAAAGCTAGTGGGGAATTCGTTGAGAGGCTGTTCCAGACAGCCCAGGAGACACCTGTTTAACTGGCTTTCTGGTCCGAATGGAATCAATCAGAATTTGCAAGGAAAAAATTGCCACTTGTACTAAAATCTTGGTTTCCTGGATCTAGTTTTCTGAATTGAATGAATTTTTTTCTGGCTAAATTTTCCAGGCAGTTCTGCGAACAGTCCAGTTTTACAAATATAATTTAAGGCAGAGAGAAGTGTACAATTGGGATCCATTATCTGTGAGACAACGCTTTTGTATCTTTTGAAATAGACATCATGCCACAGTTTCTTATTAATGGACCTTGCAATTCTTTTTAAGATTTATTTATTCTTTTGGAAAGGCAGATTTACAGAGAGAAGGAGAGACAAGAGAAAGATCTTCCATCCACTGGTTCACTCCCCAAGTGGCCACAATGGCTAGAGCTGAGCCAATCTGAAGCCAGGAGCCAGGAGCTTCTTTTGGGTCTCCCACGCAGGTTCAAGGTTCCAAGGTTTGGGGCCATTTTCTATTGATTTCCCAGGCCACAAGCAGGAAGCTGGATGAGAAATGAAGCAGACAGGACACTAACTGGCACATATATGGGATCCTGGTGCGTGGTACATGCAGGATGAGGAGGTAGCCACTAGGCTATTTTACTGGGCCCTGCAATTCTTCTTCACTTAGAAAAAAAAAGTATTTGTTTTCCCTATCCTTCAATCTATTTTATTGAAGATTCTTTTTCCACACACTCTTCTAAATTTACACTCCCTGATGGCATATCTTCTCTGGGTAGAAAAAGCCGAACCTAGCTAATGCAAAGTAGTTACTAATGCTAATGTGTTTATTATTCATCAGTTTGTTTAATGAGCACATTAACTTAAAGAGTTAGATTGTCAAAGGAGAAGGGAAACGTAATGATTGGAGGTTGAACAGCCTGACATTGCCCCACTGTTGCGTGTGGCAAGGCCGGGATGCAAATCCAGGCAGCTGTTTCTTCTTACCTCGCAGGACACGGTCAAGAGTTCAACCATGACGAGTACAAAAAGCTACTTGAGAACCAAATCAACTCAAGAACAACACGCTCACTTTCATGACCAGCCTATTCTTTCTTTCTTGACGATTTCACAGAAAGAACTGGAAATAATTTTCTATTAGATTAGAATTAGTACTAAGATGAGCTACACGGTGACCTATGGGCGATAGATGCGTGTCCTTGTCCTAGGCAGCACAGGTGAGCAAAAGATTGCACACTCGGAGTTGACGTTGATCAATGATATTTCATCTGCTTCTCATCGCAGATCGGAGGCCTGGGCATCCAAATGCCATTTGTTTTAGAATAACTGCAACATGTGCAACGCTCAAGGTCACTGTGGAGTCTGAGATACCCCCGCACACTTTCTAATTCTCCTTGAGCTACACTTTATTCCTGCGTAATCTGAGACATTGAACAGGCACTTTTCTTCATGAGACAAAATAAATGAAAAATGGTAACTTCTTTTGGATGTTGTTTCTATGATTTTTCCAACCCCACTCTCACTTTCAATGATAAGTTCCAGATGTTAATTGCCATTTTCTCCAATTTTTCCTTTTTATTATTATTTTAAATTTATATGAGTAGATTTTGTGCTTTTCGTCTTGCAAGTGTAGTAGCATAGGACTATCTCCTTTCACCTTCCTCACTCCCTCCGTATCTCTCTTTTGTTGTTTTTCCCAATTTATTACAGTTGCATTATCATTCACTTTCATAGTAATAAGATTGGGCCCAGCACAGTAGCCTAGTGGTTAAAGTCCTCATCTTGAACATGCCAAGATCCCACATGGGCGCCGGTTCTAATGCTGGCAGCTCCAGTTCCCATCCAGCATCCTGCTTGAGGCCTAGGAAAGCAGTTGAGAACGGCCCAAAGCCTTGGAACCCTGCACCCATGTGTGGGAGATCTGGAAGAGGTTCCTGGTTCCTGGCTTTGGATCAGCGCAGCACCGGCCGTTGCGCTCACTTGGGGAGTGAATCATCGTTTGGAAGATCTTCCTCTCTATCTCTCCTCCTCTCTGTATATCTGACTTTGCAATAAAAATAATCTTAAAAAAAATTGCAGAAGGAGCATGGGAATAGGTTGAACTCAGGACATTCCCCAAACTCCACCCTGTTTGAACACTCGGTTAAGCCCCACCCCAATCCTGTTCCTGCAGTTCATACAAAGGTTTGGTTTTAAACCTTGTTGAGTGCTGCTTTTTCTTGAATGTGCCTACAGTGTTTCCCGACTTTATGCTATCACTTTGCAAGAAAATAAAACCCGTTTTTAATCACCCTGTGGTACTTCTATGCTTTTTAATTTTGAAGCCATTATACACTAGGAAACGCTTGACAATGAGCACATTTTAATGACCAGAAATGATAGTTAAATAAAAACCAGCGGCATTCTCTCCCCAATTTCAGGAATTATTGAACATCGAAAGCGTTATTTGAAATGTAGCTGTGAATGTTTGGAGAGAAGGAAACACTGACGGCTTTTCAAACCTTTCGTTTGGTATATAAAATCTGATTTAAAGAGATGTATTCTGAGAGATAAAACTATACCTAAGTAAACAGACGCTTTTTCTCAATAGTGCCCAGGATTTCTGAAACTATCCATGATTCCCTGATTTAGCAGAGGGAAGACAGTCCCACCTCTCGCTCTGTGGAGTAGCTCCAGCAGTCTGCAGCTTTCACAGCACAGTAACCCTCCGGTCTCTGCCTCAGCCCTCCGATAAACACTCTGGAGCATGTGTGTGCACTTACACAATTTGCCACGTTTCCATGGATACATGAATTTCAGTGCTGAAGCACATTTACTATCGCTTTTCTTGTCACCAAGAGTCCTGTAAACACTTGAGCTTGAAGACTTTGTGCAGAAATTTAGCATTTTGTAGAGGACAAGTCAGAATTGCCTTTTTCCTGGTGCAATATATGATTTTTCTCTCAGGGCAAAGTTACTAAAATATTTTATATCTGTGACTTCTTTTGGGAGATATGCTCATGAAAGACAATAAAGGCTTAGTTATACTGTTTCCCTTTTTTAAATGACACATATTAATATCATGTAAATGTTACGTTAATAAATAAGGAGACTTTCTTGACATTTAAAATGGAAATGGAAAAAAAAACAGAGATGGGCATAAACAGGGAGAACAGGAATAAGAATATTAGATTTGCATTCAGACTTTTTTCTTCCTAAATATAGTGAAATTTTAATGTCATTTTCAAGAATATCCTTGTGTTACATCTACTGGCCATAGCCTAAATTTATTCTCTGATACACTTTTTCTTTCTGTGCATTTTTTCTGTGCCTCTGACCTTGGCTCTATCAAAATTCTTTTCTCCATCCAGCCCCTGAAATTGCCCCAGAGTATTGGCTCAGCCTAATTCATTTTGTTTTCAACAAATTGTAATTGTCCATACTTATGGGATTTAGTAGAATGCTTCCATACTTGTATACATTCTGTAATGATCAAATCTGGGTATTTAGCATTTTTAATCATCTTTCTGATTAATTCTTTTTTTGCTAGTGAAAACACTCAAAACCGTTTCTTCTGGCTACTTTGAAATATTCAATGCAATGTTGCCAACTTCTTTTTCATCTTTTAATCGAAAGGTAAGACTCTGCTTTTGTAGTTTGTTATGGGAGAGAGTCTGGGGAAAGGAAAAAAATCTGTCTAGTGACAGCTTGCGCTGAACACCAAGGTCCCCTTCTCCAGTCTCACAGCACAACCAGAACCTGGAGTTGCACAGGTTTCCTGCAAGGATTCAGCAACACACAGGCATCACAGGGTTTCGCTTATTATGAAATAGCCACAACAGTAATGTCTAGAGCCCTCTCCAATACCAGGCATCAGTGGGTTCTGGTCTCCAGATATTAAGAAGGCTAATAATGGCTTTAGATACCTAATAGGGTTGGTGGTGGATTGTGGACTTCATTTATTCACTCATTTAACAATGGACATGACGAAACCATGTCCATCATGATCGTTTTAATGTGCTTCAGGTCTCACAGCCCTGAAAGGGGGTCACCATGGTGCCACATTCAACATGATGGCCAAAAAGTGGACACCAGTTATTTGTGTGTTAACTGACATCTGCTCCAAATTGCATCCTTTTGAGATCCTGGGATTGCAGTTCCAGATTCAGATAAACATGGCCCACTGAAGGCTAAGGAAAATTTCTCCTTCTTTCTCAAGGGGAATTCTAGTTCTGCACTGATCACCCCTGGAGTCCCACCAAAATATCCACTCCTGTCCTCAATATGCAGAAAAGAGGGGCAAAGTCAAGGCCGCCCCAACAACAAAACGTGTTTCTCCAATAAAATCCATTCCAGCATTCAGTTGAATTTACGCTGAACTGAACACATTTTATCTCTTTACCTGGCAGGAATCCAGTAGTAAAAATACAAGATGTATTCAATTTTAATTATATTACAAAGCATTTAATCATAAATAAACCCCTCCCCCAAAGGAACCGATCATTTATCATCCTGCTCTCTCTGACCGACTCCTCAGTTCACATGTAGGAATCTATTATGTAGGGATGATTAAGTGTCCAATTAGAGAAAACAGATTAACCTGGAAAACACAATAACTTCAGCTAGTAAGCGGGATGGCTTTCTAAATGCTCACAATGAGTCTTTTGTAGATGTTTATGAACCGCGTTCTCCAGTGATGACTCTATTGCAATAGCCAAGGGACATACAGCCAAAGCCAGTTCAGAGCATTCTCTCTGGGACAAGAGCACCAAAGGCATGTTCTGGGGTCAGCATTGTGGTGCAGCAGGTAGAACTGCCTGGTGTCATGCCAATATTCCACAGAGGCCATGCTGCTCAAGTTCCAGTCCAGCTCCCTGATAATGCTCCTGGGAAAGCAGCAGAAGATGGTTCTGTAGAAGATGATTGGGCCCCTGCCAACCATGTGGAAGACCCATAGGAAGGTCCTAGCTGCTTTCAGCCACTTAGGAAATGAACTGAAGAATGCCAGATTCTGTCTGTGCAAATCAGCATTTCAAATAAAGAAATAACTTAAAGGCATGGCCTATTCAGATCATGACTCTGTAGATTCATTATTTAATGTAACACAAACATGAACTCTCACACACAATTACAGCCTCTTCAATATGAAAGCTCTCGCCTTATTTTTAGTTTCCAAGTGCTTCCAGTGGCTATGTGGTTTGCATTCAGACCCAGTGCTTCTGAACATGCAGCTTCATCCTTAACCTGCACAACTAAACCGGATTCCTTTATCAAACAGCTGGACAGCTTGCAAGTTTTTCTTTTTCTTACATTTCACTGGGGTTAAGAAATAAAGAGAAAAAAAGAAAAATGTAAAAATCAATGGGCTTTTTTCACTTTTAAACCAGCAGGAACACATTCCTTTCACTTGGATTGCATTTCCATCAGAGTCCAAATCAAAGGGTGACTGCTTTGAAAGAAATCTCTAGTTAATGTTCCCCAAAGTTCACAGACAGGTGCCAGGCCTCTCTTCCTCGGCTGAAAAGTATTCCCTGCCTCTCTTGTTTTGCAGTGAGACAGATACTGTTCATGCTGGGCTTATTTTTAAACTCCCCTGGCCAGGGCCTGACTTTGTCACATGCACCCAAGTCACACCAAGCAAGGGACTGCTTGGCTGCTCTGTCTGAAACCAAAACCGTTCCCATGCGCAGGCCAGGCTAGGCCAGGCTAGGCCAGGCAGGTCATGGGCAGTCAAAGGTGCCTCTTCCGTAATCACCCCACCCTATCTTGAGGCAGGTAAATTCTCCACCTGCAGTCCCCAGTTCCAGAAGCCCCAAGACTGGCAGGGCAATCATTTGATGGGTTCTTCTGTCTCCTTTATCCCCACTCTTAGATGGACTTTTTGCCGGGGGTAGGAGAGAAGGTGACAGAGAGGGGTTCAAATTCAACGAGTCTTATGTGTGTACCTCAATGTCCCAGTAGGCTCACAAGTGTGACCACTCTGCTTAGGACACCAGATCTCTTCGGCCCCAGAGGCATTGGCCTGAGCGCTTGCAGAAGATGAGGCAGTGGATGTGCCTGAGGTGCGGCTCTCAGCTTTTCTGAGCCCAGCAATACCGTTCATCATAACCACAGCACTTGCTTTCTTGGAAGCTCGCTGCCAGCACGCCCCAGTGCCTGGCAGCGGGGTGAACGTGGAGACCCACACTATGCTGTCTTTGACCGTTGGGTCAGTGGGCAGTTTCTTCTGTTTGCGCGCGCGGAGGGCTCGCTCAGTGCTGCGCTCTTAAGAGGCGTGCGGACACTTCAGGGGAACGTCTGGGGCGGCCAGCTGGCCAGGAGCCTGGGGCTTGCGCTGCTGCAGCGGCGGCGGCAAGGGCGTCCCAGCTGCAATCCGGGCGCACTGGTGCCAGGACACTCTGTGTTGCTGGCGTTGGTGCTGCAGGCCAATCCTGAGCTGGGATCTGCCTCTCCGGGCTGCGGATGGAGGAACCCCAGGGCCCCTAGCAGCAGAAAGCTCCCCAGCTGCGAGGCCGGGGAGCCCCCAAAGACACGCGGGGCTGAAGAGTGAGGTGTGTGGGGCTTATGGAGGGAGGTCAGACTTCAGGGTTGGTACCCTGTACCCAAGGGGGGGGGGTAGGAAAGCACTCCTGCTTGATAAACGAGGGGGCTAAGGCCCTAGGGGAGGAGACAGCCTTCCTCAAGTCACAGAGTTGGAAAGAGGCAGAACAGCTGCTCCCACTGAAGGAACTATGAATAATAACGTGAGCAATTATTATTAGACCAGCCTTTGGAAGTGGGATGGTGATAGTGTTGTGGCATTTAGGACTTTAATATGACTCCTGGGCTGGAAAAACACAACCACTCATATCCTCAATAGGCTCAAGTTACCCATTTCCCATCCATTATTAACTGTTTGCTCAGTCACTTGTGCCAAGCTCTCTGCTAGAAACTCAATTCCTGGAGAGAAACCTGAAGCAGCCATCCCATCTGGGAGGGTGGGGGCGGTGGGATGTACTGTTGGGGCCGAATGTGCAGGGGGGAGATGCTGGGTGACCTAGGGGAGGAGGTGGCATCTGACCCAGATCTAAGAGTGGGTTGTTTTGAGACAGTTGGAAATGGGCACTTCTGGTTAAAGATCCAGTGCTAGAGAGAAAAAAGAAAACTACAGGTGAGTGTGGAAAACGACTAGTTTGCTTTCCCTGGCATATAGGGGTGACTGAAGAGTCCAAGTCTACAGTGGAGGCAAGGTGGGGAGGATGTCAAGCACAGTAAACAGCGTTGTGGCTGAGGAGGGCAGACACGACGGAAAAGGAGACCCTCTAATGTAGAGTGAGATCATGGCCCCGGGACCTGTGCAGCGCCAAGGGTCTGAGAACTACTGAATGTCCAGGGTATTCTGGAGACATTGTCCTGCAGCAGGATTCTGGGTGAAAGCTGCAGCTGGACTGGCAGAGTCCAGAGTGGAAGATCTGGACCAGGGGTAGCCTGTCACGAACTGGAACCATGTTTCCAGGGGCAAAGAAACGTGCTCCTGGTTTCTTGGGGCACTGGTGGCTGCTTGGACCTGAACAGCAGTTAATCAAACTGTCCCTCACTGTTTATTTCCTCTGATGTGCCTCCAGGGACAATTGCAAAGCTTTAAATACAGCATCTAAATCAGGAACTTTCTCATACGCAGATCCTTATCCCATCCTTTGCTATAACCTGTGCTTATGATTCTGTGCAGATGAGCTGTTAAAACCATTTTTTTTACATGCAGGATACACAGGTTGTGGAGAAGACTAAGTGTAGTTTAATTGACCATGTCATCTTTGGTGGATGTCATTCAAGGAAATCAAATCACACAGGCAGACAGAGTGCAATCAGCTGCCCAGGGTTTAATTCTAGGCACTTTGTACTTGCTTCTAATCCCACCTGACACCCCCCCCACCCCACCCCAGGCAAGATACAGGCAGGCATTCCCCAGCAAAACAAGACTTTCCGTCAATCTCTGGTTCTGCATTGGCATGTTTGTTTTTGCAACTTGTTTGTCGAATTGGCATTTGAGAAGTAGGAGAACCAAAAAAATGCTATTTATTAGAAATTCCTTTGAATACTGATGTTGAACAGTGTTATAAAAAAAAGAACAGTCAATCTAGAGTAATCAGATAAACATAAAATTGAATTCCAGTTTTGTCGCTACCTCTGTGGCTTAGGTCAGCTTCCTCATCAGTGACCCCAGTTAGCAGCTTATAATTTTGAGCAGTCTGAGAGAATATTCTGCCACCCCTTGAGTCTGTCCTGTTTCTCTCTGAAAGCCATACCCACCTCTTCAAACTGGTTTCTTCACCTCTGGCAACCCCTGTTCCTATTTCTCTAATTTCGTCACTTCAACAATTTCCTGCAATTGGCATTTTTTTTCTTTCTTTTTTCCAGTTGGTGTTAAGCTATGGAGATTCATTCAACTTTTGCATGTATTGACAGCCTGTTCCTGTTTATTCCTCAGTAGTAGAACATGGTAGGCTTACACCACAGGTGTTTTTAACCATGTACCTATGAAGTCCATCCAGGTGGTTTCCATTTGTGGACCATTTCAAAAAAACTTGCTGTAAACATTCTTGTAAGCTGTTTTTGGGTGGGTGAAGTCTGTATTTTTGTTGTTCTCTGGGATGTATGCTTAGGAGTGCAGTTATTGGAGTGTATATTACTTACAAGATGCATTTTGGAAATTACCGAGAGTGACTAAATCACAATATTTTTCCACCACTAGTGAATGAGTGACTTGTTTGCTTCTCATGGTTGGCAGCAGTTGGCATCGCTGCTGTTTTTTTCTTTTAGATATTTGATAGGGGTGTAGTGATCTCATTGGTGTTGTCATTAGCATTCCCCTAGTGGCTAATGCCATTGGCCCTGGGGATCTTGTATGCCTGTTTCTTTGGAAAAGTGAGTCTTTGCCCATGTCCTAATGGTGCTTTTCTGATGTTTATCACTGTTGCATTTTGAGAGCTTGTTAGTAAGTTCAACTGTTCTTACGTAGCAGTGCGGCTTGCACGTGGAGTTTATCTTTTCATCTGCCTAACAGGACCATCGTTTGCAGTACAAACATGTTTAATTTTGAGGATCTCCATTTTTCGTTCTATATGCTTCGTACTTTCAGAAACTTGTTACAAATTTTGTCTGCCCTAGATTGTGGGGATTTTTTCCTATGTTACAATTTGTGTTTAGTCTGTGATCGGTTTTGAAATAATGCCTGCATAAAGTAGAAGATATAAATGAAATTTAGATGCAAAGCTTGTGTTTGTTTCCCAAACACCAATTGCTGAAAATCTTTAGATAGCAGATAATTTGAGCCAGTCAAAATCTCTGATTTTTTTGTTTCCTTTGTCTTAAAAATGATGGAGGTGAACTGGGACTCTGTGAGTTTCATTCAAGCTACCTTCCTGGAAGTGCAGGGATCCCGGGAGCCTCAGCAGCAGCAGCAGAAGCCAGGAGGAGTTCTCATAACCTCCCTGGTTCCATCCAGGGCAGCATTGCTCTCTACACTATTATGAGTCTGTCTTTTATGTAGTTTTATGTAGTTTTATTTTTTTCTCCTCTGCTGAAAAAAATAGGGAAGCATTGGCTTGGTTGATACTTAAAATACCCACCCAGCAGTAAATCACTGTGATTCTTATTGTTCAGTGACTGCATTCCACCAATTGTCTGTCTATAGGCTCTTCACTTAGTTTATACACACACAGACACACACACGCGCGCGCGCGCACACTTGTAAAACAAAGTGACAATGAGAGAGAAATGGAGAGACAGTGATAGATTTTACATCTGCTGGTTCATGATTCACTTTCCGGAAGGTCTCCATGGTCCTGCAGAGTGAGCAAGGCCAAAGCCAAGAGCCTCCAGTTGCAACTAGGATTCCCACGTGGATGGCAGGGGCCCAAGAACAGAAGCTGCTTTTCCAGGCCCGTTCACAGGGAACTGGATCAGAAATTGAGCAGCTGGGTCTTGAACCAGCCTCCAATTTGAGATGCTGGTGTCACTAAGGGTGGTTTGAATGTGCCACACCACAATTCCCCATTCTTCCCTTATTCTTTTTGAGGTCTTACTCATATAAATTGTGTTCCTTGCTGCCCTGTCATCTCTTTTTTATGAATATAACAATCTTTATGAAATCAATTTACTTCTGCATCATAAATCGATTTACAAAGTGTATGTCAGAAACTGAAAAAATGTGTTAAACATCTGTAAGATTTTGTGGCAGAATCACCAGTGTCCAAATTATCCTAACTGTAAGAGAGGATTAGGAACAAAAATCACAGAAGAGGCATAACCCAACCACATTTTTGACCAAGGGCCACCTCCTTCTTGTCATCCATCTGGCTCTCATTAGCTCACAGAGCATTTGAAACAGCTTTGAGTCAGTTCAAGAAGTTTTTCTTGCCGAAGCTTTGTGAGATGATCAGGTCAGCCCTGTGGCTTGTCTTCGTAATGAGGAAATTGAGATCCTGTGAGTGATCCTTTCAAATGTACAGAACTAGCAAGTATTAAGTAGAAGAGTGAAGAAGGTTTCTCATCCTTAACACCTTAGGGTTGCTATTGTTCCTGTGTATTTTCTAATACAATGGTTTCAGTGGGTGTTTTCTAAAAGCTGGCATTTGCTATCATAGCCTTTAATCTGTAAAATGGGATAATAAAATGATGAGCTCAAACTTTTATGCAAATGTTTTTCAGTTAAATTAGTGTATTAGAAAAAAAAAAAGTTATACCACAACATGCTCCCTGTATAAGTGATGGATCTCAAGATAAACTTGGCTTCATTTTGGAACTCCAGCCAGCAATGATGTGAGCTGGCTGCCTCCTCCTCTTGGGGAATATGTTTGTTTCTATCATAGTGTGTATCTATTTTTCCTTTTAGCACCCATGGGCCTCAATTGTCAGTTGTCATATTAATGAGACTCAGACATATATGAGAGGGTGGTTAGATTTGATACTTTCCATAAGAGTTGTTTTAGTAGTTATTTTTCAACAGATGGACAGCTTGCATTTGGCCACATTTCTGTGACAGTGTGATGATTGATGTTTCAACAGATTGCATCCAAATACTTGGGAAAGCACCCTTCCAATATTGAATGCAGAAAAAAAAAAGAAAAAAGAACGCATAGAGTGCCAGAAAAACTGTAGTCTCTATCCCAAGCTTTTAGCCTGAGCTATTATAATTATAATTTAAATGATTTGGATGTTTCCTTTTCTGGCACTCAGAATTATTTTGTAGATGAGCATTAAAGTCTGTGGTTGAGTGAGACGAGGAGGAACACTCTGTTGTCAATTAGAGATTCAACATCAATAGAGCATTAGGTCTCGCTACACTTGTTCATAGATGCACTGGATTTCCTGTTGCTGAGTTTTTCTGCATTTATATCATAAGAAGAAAATGTAACCTTCATCAAAATCAATGGTCAGAGATCTAGATGTTTTTTCACATAGGTATTGGACTTAATGGAGATGGGAGAAAGGGACCCTCATCAAACTCAGAATTTTCAGGCTTGTTCTTCAATGTGATGAACATTTCAAGTGGTCTTGTCCTCTTCCTACTCTCGATCGTGTCACATGGTTTCTTAAGTCACTAAGTGAGGAGTTAGACAGTGTGTTGGGCAGTAGGCATCTCTGGTGACATCTGCGATTGCTAATATGATACAGGACATGCTCTACTCACTGGTAGGTACAAACCAGAGTGCCTAGACATGCTCCAATCTACAGCACTGTTCTGAACAGGGAAGAAATATTCTATGTCTTGCATTACATCTGAATTTTGAGTTGGGCATCTATCCAAACCTTGAATGTATTTCTGCTTCAAGGACCTTTCTTTGCAGAGTTCTAATATCAAAGAAAGTCAACAGCCATACATGCCTTGGCTATTTGATTTTTCTTTGTTGCCAAATGAAAGGCTGAAAGATTTCTGATCTACTTCTGTTTCCTCACTTTCTCAGGCTACATTCAAGAAGACACTTTATTTTTTTTTTACCATAGTAATGAACTGAGCATTTGCCTAGTAAAACAAATAGAGATAATATTTTCATTTATTTCCCCCTTTTCATTCTGAATAGAATATACGTTATATTTAGGACATTAAGAATTTTGTGTCAGGAAAGTTAAACTTGCCAAGAAAGAATGAGAAAATATTTGTTCCACTGAAGCTGATCAGGAAGAGAAGCATAACTGTTAGAAATTAAGCAATGGTAAATCAGTTCTCATTGCATTTGTCTACAAGTGCACATGTACTTTACCATGAAATTCATTCGAACAAAAGGTAGGGTCTGACACTCTGCTTTTGTGGAAGCCGTAACCTGATTCTCTTTGGGTATGGTGTATTTGCTAAAACTTCTTTGTGTCTGTCATTGCAGATGGCATTCCATGATTGCTTCAGTTTAACCTACCCTGGGAATCCCCACCCAGGGGACTTGATTGAAGTGTTCCGTCCCGGCTATCAGCACTGGGCCCTGTACTTAGGTGATGGTTATGTTATCAACATAGCACCTACTGGTAAGATTTCTTTCCAGTGGTTTCTGGAAGCTTTTTAGTTTTCTTGGAGTAAAAGTCACAAATAAAGTTATAAGACAATAGGAAACAGATATAGAATGTAGAAAATAGGTACATCCATTACATCTAGGTTTAATTAAAAAAAAAAACACTGCAAAGACCAAAGATCAATAACTTAAATATTTAAAAAAAAACTTTGGAATGGAAAATATCCTGATTAAATAGTAAATAACCAGCTGAGGACAACATTTGCACAAAAATGATTGTATTCAAAGTCATTATGTAAAATCAATGATTTCAGGTCATTCTATAACTCTTTCTTTTAGATTGACTTATTTTTATTGCAAAGTCAGATATATAAAGAGAGGAAGAGAGACATAGAGGAAGATCACTCCCCAAGTGACTGCAATGGACGGAGCTGAGCCAATTTGAAGTCAAGAGCTCTTCTGGGTCTCCCACGCAGGTCCAGGGTCCCAAGGCTTTGGGCCATCCTCTTCTGCTTTCCCAAGCTACAAGCAGGGAGCTAGATGGGAAGCTGGGCTGCCGAGATTAGAATCTGTGCCCATATGGGATCCTAGCGCATTCAAGGCAAGGACTTCAGCCACTAGGCCACTGCTCCAGGCCCCCATAATTTTTTATAGATGATTTAGTAGGTGCTGAATGCACTTATAGGTACAGGGATACATCGACACTTCCTTGCATGATGAAGCTCACATATCAGGACAGAAAAAAGACTGTGAGCAAACTGCAGACTAAATATTAGAGTGCAGATGAGTAGTGTGGAAAAATTAATCATTGAGCTGGGATGACAAAAGCTGAGGAAGAGGTGGTGCAGTATGTGGGGGGTGCGGTTATAAATGAAAATTGGTAAGGACATTTTATTAAGAAAGTGATAGTTGAGGAAAACTATATATTTAAAAAAAGATGAAGAAACTACTCAGAGTAACCCAGGCGAAGGGGACAGCAACTGCTAAAATCCCCACCAATAAATGGGTAAAAAGTTATGAACAGTTTATAAAGGAAGCAAAGCAAAGACTAACAAACACACACACACACACACACACACACACACACACTTTCAGTGCTCTAGTCACCTAGAAATCGTAAAGTAAAAGTGTCTCGTTAGCAAAGTCTAAAATGTGTCAGTTCATGTTGTCAAGGATAGATTGAAAGGAGTATGAAGATCTTATTGATGGAAATATTACAGGATACAGTTGTCCACAAAAATAATTTGGTAATATGTGCTACGTCTTCAAAAGAAGACATGTAGTTGTACTAGAATCTTGTCCTGGGGAAATATTTCTATCTAATGATGTTCTCGTCTGTTTCATTTCTAATGGTTTTGAAAATAGACAATGACTAATGCTCAGTAAAGAAATAGCTAAATTCTGATTTCACCACAGAATATTAGGAGTCTGCCTTTTGCAGGATTGTTTAGTGTCTTGTAACAGAAACACAGTTAGAATTAGCTTAAATGAAGTGCTGAGCACATTGCTTCATGGATGGAAAATATAGAAAGAGTAGAGGTGGTGCTGATCCCAGTGGTACCTGCATCTAGGGATTTGAACACTATCTAGATGCAACTTCACACACTCTCCCCTTAATCCAGCCCCTTAATTTTAGGTCTTAAAATCCAAATGTTGAGTGTGACCTTGTAAAAAGAAATTCAGTTTTTGCTTCTATTATTAACGATGGCAGAGTTTTCCAAGCCACTTTACTTCTGCAAACATCCTTCTCCTCATTTTGGCATTGAACTAGTAAAAAAAAAAAAGTGGAGAAGAAGAAAAAGAAGAAAAAAGTTAAGTAATTAGAATATATAAAGGTGTTTCAGAAAGAAGTCAAGGAAAGAAAGAAATGATGCATGGCTTTCAAAATTATTTTGCACCAAAATAAACTTATTTCTGAAATCCATTTTCCAATGCCCTTTTCTGTGGTACTCTGTTATTTGTCCCAAGGACTTGTAACATGAGAGATTCTAAATGTTAAACATATTAACTGGAAATACTACTAAGATGAGCAAGGGAATAGGAAAATGGAAATAGAAAAAAAAGTTTGCTTTTGATCACCAGAAAGGAAATGTTTTTGAGCTGGCACTGTGGATAATAGCTTAAACCTATGCCCGCAGTGCAAGCATCCCCGATGAGTGCTGGCTTGGATCCAAGCTGTCCCACTTCTGATGCACCTGGGGAAGCAGCTGAAGGTCACCCAAGGGCTTGAGCCCTGCACCGATGTGGGTGACTCAAAAGAAGCGCCTGGCTTCGGATCAACCCTTCTCTGGATGTTGCAACCATTTGGGGAGAGAAAAACAGCTGATGGAAGAATAATCTCTCTTTCTGTCTCTCTCCTGCTCTATAACTCTGCCCTTCAAATAATAAATCTTCATAAAGAATAAAAATATGAAAAGGGAACATTATGAACTCTGCCTATTAGGTATACCAGAGTATGGCAGTCTTAGGCCCTGAAAGAGCGTCCCAGTTCTGGCATTAGACCTGTTAACTGACGAATTACCTGTCCATCCTCAGGTGCTGGTTGTGGCAGGCCAGCGTACTTGGGTTTCTGGCAGCTGAGGTTTAGTGGCAGAGCACAGAGCATTTTACAGGTGGATTGGATAAGCGCAGGACCACATCTGGTGAGCGGTGCTGAGCAGGTTAGCTCCAGACTTAGGACTTAAAAAGAAGGACATTAGCCTGAACTCAGCTGACTATCAGCTTGAAGGCTTCAGAACCAGACATTGGGTACCCAGTTGAGGCAAATTGAAAGTGTATGGGTGTCAAGGTAAAGGTGGGGAGTGTAGCATAGATGCTAAACAAGCCTGCAAATCATAATGCACTGCTGCTAAGCACCAGAATATTAACTTGGAAGGGCTGAAAAGTTGAGACAGTGTTTTCTAGAAAAATGAGCAATAATCCCATTTGTAGTACTTTAGGGACCTGTATGAATGCCAACTGATTGGGAACCCATTTCTCTCACAAGAAGTGTTGTGGATAACCTGTAGATTAAGGCTGGTAAGAATAAATCTGTTTGGTTTTGATGCTGCATTAATCAGAGCTGGATCTAAATATCCAAGATTTTTTCCAAGTGTTTAGAGGGTATTAGCACACAGAGAACTGACTGGTTCATTACACCCTGTTAACCAGAATCCATCTTGCAGATGGCATTCCTGCGTCGTATTCAAGTGCCAAGTCTATGTTCAGCACAAAGGCCCTGGTGAAGATGCAGCTGTTGAAGGATGTGGTGGGAAATGACACCTACCGAATAAACAACAAATATGATGAGACATACTCCCCTCTCCCAGTGGATGAAGTCATGAAACGGTCAGAGTTTGTTATCGGACAGGAAGTGGCTTATGACTTGCTTGTCAATAACTGCGAGCATTTTGTAACTTTGCTTCGCTATGGAGAAGGAGTTTCTGAACAGGTGAGTTTTCTTTGGGAGAAAAAGAAAAAAAAAAGCTGTTATTAGGTATGAAAAGGTTCCCAAGCAAGATGAAAAACAACAAGAAAATCTAAAAACACTGAAGTTAGGAGAAGGAATACACTTTGGCCACAATCATGCAGGAAATTCATGATCAATAGAGACCTGAATTTGAATATCATGAATTTTAAGCTGGAAGGATCTCGAAGTGGAATCAACACCAGAGGTTATTTTAGTCTTGCTGTCTTTAACCCTGCTATTATTTTTCATGTTACCACACCATAAAACAAATTTAAATTAGGTGAGAAAATGGAATTAAAGGATATGTTTATTTTGGTGTAAAGATTGTTAAGATATATGCATAGAAGACGTCTTCGCAAGTTTCATGGAAAATGTATAATAGGAAAAAATTGTGCATATATTGCAGTATTTTTGTACTGAAACAGACTTATCTGTTAATCTTTTAATCTATTCTCCCCAGACTTTTTGGAGTACCTTTGTACATTGAAAATGTGTTGACTTTTTTGAGTGGAAACTCATTTGCCAGTAACACAAATTGTTATTTTGAGATTCACTTCTCTTGCTAGATGGACGCCAACTGATAATGTGTCTGGCTGGATTTGCAAGTGTTTTCTGTTTCCTTGCAGTGATAATCCACATCTTTATACCTTTCATACTTAGGTTCAAGAAACACACGTGTGCGCTTACACACACACACTCCTCAACAAATAGTAGAAATTGCCTCCAGTAGTACCATCTATTTGTTAAAAATGGTGAAGCAGCACTGACAGATTATCATCAACCGAAGTCCATGGTTTAGTTAGGGTTCACCGTGGAGACATTCTGAGAGCTTGCACATTTAGAGTGGCATGTGTTGACCATGGAAGCGTCCTAACACAGTTTTCCTGCCCTAAATTTCCTTTGGTTCCAACAATTCATCCTTCTCTCTCCCCAGATTTCTGGGAGCCACTTAATTATTTGGAGCTCTCTCCATAGTTTTTCTTTTCCAAAATGTCATGTACTTTGAAATCACATAATGTGAATAGTTAAATTCACTTCTTTCACATCATACTTTGCATTTCAAGTTTCTCTGTGTAATTTCGTGGTTAGCAGTTTCTTCTTTTCAATATGGAAAAAAATCCCTTGTGTCAAGCTCTCACCATTTGTCCATCCACTTACTAAAGGGCATCGTGGCTTCTCTGATCATTGACCATCAAGAAGAATGTTGCCTTAACATAGCTACTCAGGATTGTTTTGTGAACATAGATTTTTCAGCCCCTTTGGATAAATTTCAAGGAGTATGATTACTGAATCATATGTGCATATATGTATAATTATGTGAGAAAACGAGAAACTGTGTTCCAAAATGGCTGTTATATTTTGTGTTTACACAAGCAGTGAATGACAGTTGCTGTTGCTCCTTATCCTCACTAGTATTTGATGTTATCAATATTTTGGATTTTTGTAATTCTAATAGATGTATTTCTGTTTTAATTTGCAGTTACATAACTATGTATAATATTGAACATCTTTTCGTGTGTTTTGATGAAGTGTCTCCTGATATCTTTTTACCTCTTCTAATTTTAGAAGTGTCTTTTAAAGATTTGTTTATTTGCTTGAGGGTTTTTGCTGGCAGAGTTAGAGAGAGAGCAATCTTTCATTTCTCCAATGACTGCAGCAGCCAGTGTTGGGTCAGTCTGAGGCCAGGGGCTTCCTCGGCATCTCCCACATGGGGGCAGGAGCCCAGGCACTTAGGTGATCATCTGCTGCTGCTTTCCCAGGTGAAGTATTAGGGAGCATGAAAGAAAGTGGAGTAGTGGGGCCCAGCGCGATGGCACAGTGGTTAAGGTCCTCGCCTTGCATGCCTGGGAACCCATATGGGCACCCATATGGGCACCGGTTCTAATCCCGGCGGCCCTGCTTCCCATCCAGCTCCCTGCTTGTGGCCCGGGAAAGCAGTCGAGGACAGCCCAAGACTTTGAGACCCCGCATCCACGCTTTGGATCAGCATCGGCCATTGTGCTCACTTGGGAAGTGAATCATTGGATGGAAGATCTTCCTCTCTGTCTCTCCTCTCTGTATATCTGCCTTCCAATAAAAATAAGATAAATATTAAAAAAAAAAAGAAAGTGGAGTAGCTTGGACTAAAATCAGGGACCATAGGGGGTGGCAGCTTAACTCATTTTGTTACAGTACCAGTCCCTTTCAGGCTTATTAAGCTTTGGTTGTTGATTTTCCAACTGTTTAGAGAATTCTTTGTATATTTTAGATCACAATATCTTACCGGATTTATATTTTACAAACATTTTACCTTAGTCTGTAGCTTATCTTTTCTAATTTCTAATTTCTAACAAAAAGCAGTTTTTACTGTAATAGTCCAGGCAGGTGATTGACACATGTGCTTTTGTCCAAGGTGGTCACCCTTTTGAATGGGCCTGGCTGAATCAACGCCTGAGCATTTTAGGAAGGGGGTGTTTTGGTAAACCTTGTAGTCATCTGTGAGCCCACTGTGCTAACATCTGGCCACACCTGCCTCAGAGTCAGCTACTGCTTCATGGGACACGTGCAGGTCCTCAGAATGAGACCTTTGTTTTGACCCATGGATTGAAGCTCCATAATGAATACTATGTGTAGACTGGATTTAGTGATCTCACAATCATAAATAAGTCTTGAAGTAGAAAAATGCTCTGTCTGTTATTTCAGCAGAAACATCCTAAGTTCTTAGAATCTTACAGATCAGATCCATTATGTGTAAATGCATGACATTTTCCAATCAGGAGATTTAAAATAATGACCATTTGGGATTTGGGAAACTCCAAGTATTTCCAAGAGTGGGTTTATGATAGTTGTAATTTGGCCTGTGATCTCAATGAATTCTGATGTTGAATTAGATTCCCTTTTCCGTTCTCTCACCTCTAAGGTTGATGAGATTTCTCTAACATCTTTTGTCTTTAGAAACTTGTATCTATAATAGTGTCATTTTCACAGAGCTATATCTTCCTGTATGTTGACACTTCTGCTTAAGAATACCAGTGGCACCTTTTCATTATTCCTTTGACTGGCTCCATTTCCCTGCATTGTGTGATCTTGGTGTCTCAACACTTGCTAGAGTTGGTCTTGACTTAAAAGCTTTTATCAAGCTCATTAGTGACTCTCCCTCCTCCTTAGAATTTTATCCTGGATCCCCCTGCCTTTTTTTTTTTTTTGGTTCCGTATGTGCTATGTGGATGATTCTATGCTGCAATGAATTCTGATACTCCCCTAGAAAATAATTTGGATCAGTGATTAATTCTGAAATTACAATTAAGACAAACACACAAGAAATAGTCAAATAAATACAATGAAAATTACAAGCAAAGCTGTCAGTTTTAGATCCTGGTCTTTTGCTAGTACTATTTTTTACTGGCATTTGAGATGTCCAACAGAGGCAAGAGTCACCATTGCAGTCCTCATGTCTGTAGGACTGAAGAATAGTGGATGGTAGCAAGTATCTGGTGCAAATATACAGAGCACTGAATATTCCTGCTATACACCTGTTCCCTGGCCATAGCCCTGGCCTTGCTTGCCTCTTCCCCACTGGGAAGTCACATTTAGGGAGATGGCATTGTGTTGTGTTAGTGTGTGGGTGGCAGGATCTTTGGGAAACAACATGAGCTATTCGTGCTTGGTCAGGCCTCCCAGCTCGTGAACTGACACCCTAGACATTTGGGGAAAATCTTTTGCTTTGTTCAAAAGCCCTGATCTTTAAATCCCACAGAATAAATGCTGTTTCCATAATGCCTAATGATTCTGAAGAGTCTGAATGTGACCTATGGGTCACAAAATTGCATCAAATCCATGGAGATGGAAGGCGGTATTAGCTGAGTGCCATGAAACCAATGAATATTCATTAGATTCCCTCATCATGATGCTGATTAATACCCTTAAAGCTATAAATGTCTGAATTCCCTTATGGACAATTGAGCTTGAGAGTGGTTTATTTTATTTTGTCTACATGAGAGATTAATTTTTGACATAATAGTTAACAGCAATATTGACTTTATTCTTAAAGTTGTTTGTCAGAATGGAAATTACATCTACCATATAAGAGCTGATGGATACTTAGCTCAGATCACAACCCCAAATTATTTCACTGATATGCATGTTGATTCACACACACACACACACACACACACACACCTCACTCAAAGCATATATTTGAGTAAAGACCCACCCAAAGCATATATTTAGGATATAGGAGCTATGCAGTGGGAAAAAGAAAATTAATTAAAAAAAAAAAACAGGTTTCTAAAGATCCAGTCTATCTCTAAATATCTCACTGGTATGACCTCCAGAGAGTCAGTTGAATACTTCTCAAATTTTTGCAAAATAGAGTTAGTGGTACCTCTTTTGCCAGTGCACGTGAGCATTAATGGGAATCCTACATCTAATGAGTTCACAAGCTTCTGGATTGATAAGGATATAGTGAATGTATACCTTTGTATACTTGTCTATCTCTTTGGTGTGATTATAATTTAATTTCTTCATCCTTATACAGAATTTTGATCTTGCATGGAAGTTTAATTAACTCATTTATCCATTGTACAAACAGGTCTTGTAGTTGGGAAATAAGCCTAAACATTGAGGACACTGAGACTCTTGGGAGTAAGATGTGTTTATTTCTTTTCTTATAGGCCAACCGAGCAATAAGTACCATTGGGTTTATGACGGCTGCTGTTGGTGCCTTCTCCCTCCTGGGCTTGTTTTCAAAGAGACAAAGACAAAAGTACTATTAATTGACGGAAGAGGTATTGAAACTGAAGGAATTTATAAGAAAGAAACTAAGACCTTATTTTCAAATCATCACTAGCATCCCAGGCCCTTTAATAAATCGCTTACTGATACTACCTTATCACTGAGTCAAGGACATCCCTTCCCTCCCCCCCCCCCCCCCCTTGGACTATCACAGATTTGCATGGCAGCTGAACAAGAAGCAGCTGCCTTCTGAGTAAGCCGGCTGAGGACCTTACCAAAATCACATCACATTTAGTCTTCTACTGTAAATACTGCTTTCCTTCTCGCTAAGGGTGGTTGTTCTGCCAAAGAAGCGGAGAACTGTTTATGTGTAGATTAGAAAGAAATGTGAAGAACTCTACATTGTTAAGATCAACATACATGTTTATATTCTTCCTTTTTCCTGTTGGAAAAGAAACTGAGAAATTTCAGCATTTTGTGAGGCAATTTAAGGAACTCTCTTTCACAAACCATTAGAAGGTGCAGTTCCTTCTCTCTGCACCTGTGGAGGTGTGAGAAGCGGAAAGGCTCTGTTCCCAGAGCCTCAGATCCCTGGTGCTTGTCAAGAGCTTACAGCAAGCTGAAGCAAGCTGGTACCTACATAGAATTTTGGTTTCTGCTCTTTGGATATTTAAAATATTTGCATAAATTCTGACTCAAAGACCAATCAGTTAGAAGTGTTTTATAGTTTTGACCTTTTATCTTGGCCAAGAGATAGTTAACTATTGGTTTAAAGCGTGGTCTATTGGAAACAATATCTTATAAAAGCTTTTACTCTAAGTCAGGAGTGGCATGAATCTACTCTTTCATCTTATGTGTTAGATTAAGTAAACTCATTTTTAATACGATTTCAGTGGAAGTTTGGGAGCTGGGATAGATTTAGATTGCAGATCTCAAAGATCTAGGATTACAACAAATTTCATGCCACAAACCATATTATCAGTTAGTGGCATATTTTTTTGTACCGTCATCAAAGCTTGATACAACATAAAATTCGCAATAAATATGTATTAGGAAAGGGAGTAATGAAAGGAATGGAACTATGATAGATAAAGTAACTGAATAGAAAATTCGATAAAACTTGGATCTATTCTCAACCTTTTGGCTAAGATCAAGCGTAAATGTATGTAGATTTTATCCTAGGCAATACATAATTTAGAAGTGAATTGTAGAGATAAGAATGAGTACAGTTGTCCCCTGGCACATGTGGAACTATTTCAGTAAAATAATAAAGATAATGAAAACTGCATGTGTTCAAATCCTTTATATAAAATGGCCCAACAGTTGCATGTAGTATGCACACATCTTGATAGTTTAAGTCACTTTTAGGTTTCTTATGATGTCTAACTCAATGTAAACGCTATGAAATAGTCATTAAACTGGAGCCAGTAACATTGCATTGCAGGTTAAGCTTCTGCCCGTGGTTCCAGCATACCACATGGATGCCTGTTTGGATCCTGGCTGCTCCAGTCCCCTGCTAGTGCTAGGGTAAAGCAGCAGAGCATAACCTAAGTGCTCGGGCCCTAGCACTCATGGGACATCTACAAGAAATCTCTGGTTCCTGCCTTCGTAGTGGTCCATCTGGCCCCAGCCACTGTGGCTATTTGAAAAGTGAACCAGTGGATGGAAGATCTCCCTCCCTCTATCTTTCCTTCCTTCTCTGTTTTAACTCCTCCTTTCAACTAAAGATAATGAATCTTTTTATATGAATCCTTTTTTTAAATGCAGTAGTCATTATACTGTATTGTTTAGGAACTAAAAGCAAGAAAAGGATTTGTACATGAACAATATGGCCTCATTTTCTCCCCAATTTTTTATCTGCTGCTGAGTGAATCTACCATGGAAAAACCTGCAAATGTGGAGGGCTGGTGCTAAGGCATGGAGCAGGGTTGTGTGCTGCAGGCAGGGCCAGCTGTGACTTCTGCATTTTCACTGATCCTGTCACTTTTTTTTTTATGGCATCAACTCTGTCTCCATATCTCCCATGTCCTGAGTTCCTCTTTTGGGGAAATGTGACTGTGTTTACCAGGGATCAGGAGCTAAAAAATGACCCCTTATGATTACTTCAAGTTCGGGTCCTTTCCTGCTCCGCTTCCAAGTTAACAGTCGGCAAAAAAAAGAACCATTCTATAGAATTACCTAAAGTGAGATGAGCCTGGCAGTAGTATAATGGTCACTTTTCCCAAAGTGTGCTGAGTTTTCAGAAAAGGATTCATGTGACATGGGAGTGGCAGAATCACTACCCTGACCGGTAGGTGAGGAATAGATGTGGGGCTTGAATTCAAACATTTCTGGAGATCTCTGAATGTCGCTGTGTCTGAAGATGACACTGGCTTGCTGGATAATGTCACAAATTCACCATTAAGTTTCTCAGTCCACTCCACAGCAGTGATGTTGGAGATTGTAGCAGCTTTCACCGTGCCCAGCACCTGTGGCCCTCTAGGCTCCAGGCAGCTTAACATTGTTCAGTTTGCTTTCCCTACATATGGTCGCGCTCATATAAGGAAGATCTTTTCCCAGACTTTTTTTCCACAAGAATTTTTAACCTTCCTCTAAACAAACTGTTTACAAAGTCAAGAATGGGCTTTAACATTATCTAATTAAAAAATGGTAAGTGAAATAAAGATCATCTACTAGATGCCTGATAGACTGTTGGCAAAACTCGGGAAGAAAAGGCTCTTGTAGGTTTCTTTTTTTCTTAAATATATTTTTATGTTATCTAAATATCATAGGTTATCCAGTGTGTCTTTTTATTCTACAAGCCAAATTACTGAATACAATAATGCCAGCTCAAGGAATGCTAGTTACTGTATGTTTAAGTTGACATATATTTCTTAATCATAAACTAAAAATCTCTCGCTTTCTTTTAACTTTCTCACTCTCCAAAGATGTGTGAACACAATAAAAGGTTAAAAAGCAAAGAGAACATAAACATGGAATATTTGTTTTTACAAGATTTTGTATTGTGGGTTTGTGCAACAGTCTATAATGCTATTTAAAATCAAGTATTGCTAAAATGCTACAAATGCTGATCAATCCTTATGACTTCAGAATTGTCAATTCCTGAACTGAATGCATTTATTGCAGACTTAGACACAAAACTGACACATAATTGGTTAAGCAATTGTCTTTGAAGATCCAGATCCTTAGCAAAATTAGATTTATTACTGCAACGAAAGCCAAGAAGGTAATTTAAAATATTCACTCAGAAGAAATCTCTTCTCATTGTGATTGTGACACAGGTATTAAAGGTGATAGGGTGCAGAATGTATTTGTAAATAACATACCTGTCCTTACAGTGTTTCTAATAGGATGGCTTGGATAATGAAAAGATGAAATAGGAATTAAGCTCCTTTGGAAGCCTGGGAGTTGTCATGCTCTAGGTATTCACATCAGGACTCCTGTGCCCGGGTGCTTTGTTTTTGAGGATGAGCCATGCTGACTTTGAGCCAACCTGCAGAGTTGGAACTTGCAAACTCTGTGTCAATAATAAAGAGCAAGGAGAGGAGTCAAGCTTCTGCAAGTGAGAAGCACATTTGAATGTTTTATTTCGTTACGTCTGTGGTCTCCCCTGAACATTCTATCCTACAAGCCCTAAAACAGAGCCTGGGGAAAGACCACTTGGTTGGAGTTCATTTAGACTTATCCATGGCCATATCAAGGTTACGTGTCTCTGACAAAATCCTGCAGCCTTCACAAAACTCTGGCTTATAATAAGAATCAAGATGAATAACTAAAATTGATGCTAACTCTCATTTCCCTACTAAAACCTTACAAAGGGGACCAAAAAAAATTTTTGTGGCCTTAGAAAAAGTTATGTACATCTTTTACACATGACTACAAATGTAAATAATTTGTGACACTATACTGATAAAACTTTCAAATGTATCCTTTTAAAAAAAGATAATGTTCTGCATATGAACAAAGTTTGTTGGAAATAGTAATTTAGGAATAGCATTTTTTTCTCTTTCTCAATGGTAAAAGGTGCTGTCAAAATCAGTAGTATACTGAAGGTCCTTTCCTGTCAGCCTCATTACAATGAGAAATGAACTTGAAATGCTGCAATGGAGAAAGAAAAACAACCTCTCCACGCGAAGTTTTTGCTTTGGGGAAAAGAACTGATACTATTAAACATATACAACAATAATTATGATTTTACAATCTGGTCCAAAGATGTTGTTCTGTGGTTAGGTTGCCCAATTTCAGCTGTTTTGGGGGGATCTCTTCAGGGCTTTCATAGCCCCTGTTGATGTAGAATCCATTTTTGTCATCGCCTGAATAATCTGTCCTGTTTATGGGGGGCCACGCAGAGTCTTCTGCCAGATTTCTTTGCCAGATCCTATACTGACTGTTGGAGTGGAATCCAAATTTTTTCTTGATCAATAGCCAGAGTTCATGATTTTGAAGGATAGCATCCTGGAAAATCAAGGGAGAAGAGTATTGAAACCATTACACAGTTGCTCCTGCAGCCACGCCGCTCCCCCGACAGCCTGCTGCCTGAAGCCTTGCTCTGAGCTGCACCCAGTCCCACACTGCTGCTGTAAGGAACCCTTATTCCCCTGGAGAAACAAAGGGGTTCCTGAGTTTGTAGAAATCTACTGAAAGTTATCAGCCTTTCATTTCTACGCATTTCCAGTTAAATCCTGTCTTAGTGACTCACTAAAAATTATTTCACTCCCTGACTAGAAATGGTAACAATAATAAAGAACTTAAAATCAATAAAACAAAAAGGGACTAGTTTGGCTACTTTCCACCTGCTACATAGAAGACGCCAAGTAACGGGTTGTTGAATGACTGGAAAAACTCTAGAATTATGTTTTCAGTTTTCTGAGTCCTCTTTTTTCTTTATTCATACACTGAAGAAATTTTTACCATTAGTAGTAACAGAACTGATCAAATTTTGTGTTTTGCTATGCTTATGCCAGACTTTCTGTCAGTAACAATTTTTAGGTAATGATATTCTTTCTAAAACATTTTCCTTTAGTGAAAACACAATTATGCTTTCCAAATCATTATGTCTGTGTGGTGTTTCTTCCATATAAATAGATATGTATGGAAGTCATATTTAGCCACTGTAGTTAACTCTATAATGAAAATCTTACTTTTTCTCTAGCTTCTTTAGGTTATTTTTAAAAATGGAATCACAGAAATAGAATTTCTGAATTAAAGTGTAGAGCAAATTTAGCATTTATTTATGTGTCTTTTAACTTCATAGCTCATTTTTTTGCAATAGTATTTTTAATTAACCTTATAAGGCAAAGGCCTATTGTCTCTACCAAATAAAGAGATCAACAAATACAAAGACCATAGTTCAAATGGGGAAATAGGCAGGCACTGGAAACAAATAATCAAATAATAAGATGTTCAACATCACTTATATAGGGCAAATTTCAAAATAACCCTGAAGTATTAATACTACTGTAATATCTGAGCTCTTTTTATAATAAAAACATACATGTGTGTATACATACACATACTTTTTAAAAAGTTTGGTCTCTTTCCTCAAGGGAACTTCTTTTGTTGCATAAACTTCTTTGTTTTTTCAGATCTCCATGAAAAACAGCACCTGAGATTTTGAGTGAGTGAGTGAAGTCCTGTGGTGACACTGAGCAGACGGGAACTATTAGGGGAAGTCCTTGCAGGTGGATTGTCCAGAATGAGCAATGGCTTCCCTTGTCTCTGCATTGGGGACGCCTCCTGAAGACACTGCTACATTCTAAAGGACCTCATGGAATTTTAGTGTTGAAGGTCACCTGCTCTCATCAACCTTAGGGGAATGAGAATACACAGAGCAATACAGCGCTTTTGTAGAGTGTAAATGGATGCTTTGCTTTCTATGCAGAAGCAAAGCATTCAACATAAGCTTCAACAGAACTTTCATTCTCCAAGAAATTTCCCCCTCAAATGAACATGTGTACTTTTTACAAAACTCTTATTAACTATTATTTGGGGGAACCAAAATGATTTTCTAAACAGTGAACATTGTTCAGAATGCAAAGCTTTGCTTATCTCCCCAGACACATACAGAAACATCTTTACCTCCACAAAGAAAGCCACACAGAATTGGGTAAGGGCTGCCACCAAGATCAAAACCCTCCAAGAAGTTATGGTCGGAATGAACTGTTGAAAAGCAAACACCACCATTATATTTTATTGACTGTATACTTTGAAAAATCACGCAAAGCAAAATATGCTTGGAATTCTTTGCTTTTTTTTTTAATTAAATGGACAGATGGGTAAAATCTCTGGCTGGGGGACAGAGGCACAAGTGTATTTGCTTGAGACTAGGTGCATTATTTAAAAAAAAAAAATTACTTAGCCTCACATCTAATGCTTTCGGGGGAGTCTCATCTGCTCAACCTTACTCCATTTCAGAGACCAATGAGTGCACACTGACCACAAAGGCACTCATTTAACAAGTGTGAGAGTCACAGGGTCACATGATTGTATGCTTCCCAAAGGGAAATGGCAAAACCCTCTATCTAGTCCTACTGAGTAGAATTTGGATAGGTGATGGTGTGTGGGACTGAATTCCTGGGAAGACTGAATCCATAGCCTTTCCAAGGGGTCTAATCTCTTCTTAAAATTCTCATCCATGTCTTGATCTGAGTTGTTTCCAAGTTTGCCCTTATTCCCAAGCAGGGCATGGCCTTTACAGGTTGTACAGTATAGCCTATTGGGTGGAAGCATTATTTGGAAAAGGGGGATTGGATCCTAGAGGAGGACCTGCCATCACTCTGACCTGGGAGGGCTCTTTTTCAGCCCTTGCCCTAGAAGGTGCTTGGTTCAAAATTACTCATCTATGTGATGATGCCTTCTTGGATTATGAGCTGCTTGTGAGCAGTGACTGTCTTCCTCATCTTTGTGATGCTAGTGCCAAATGCACTCTGGAGCCCTATAATATTCACTGAAGAGAATGGATGGCTTGAGTTTTCATTAAGTGCATTGCTCTCCACGTTCTCATGCTCACTCAGTGCTTCTTCCACTGTCTAATCAGTCTTAAGTATCTTGCTGAAAAACCTCTAATGTCGTGATGTCTGACATCCAGCCCAAGCACTGCCGGCTGCCTTGTTCCAACCAGGCCTTCTTCATCCTCACCTCCCTTGCACCCTGCATACTCCACAGCACAATGTTTCAGTTTTTGCCCATCTCCTGGCCCGTCCAGGAAGACAGCTTTGCTTTGGATCTTTGTCTCTGCAACACTGTGTTCTGCATTTCCAAAGCAAGAATAGCACTTTCAACCCTGTACACTTAAGCTTTTCTCCTGGTGGGAAAATCCCTACCTTTTCCTTAGCAAAATATGGTCTACCCATCTGGTTCCAGATTGATCAAGCTGTAGCTCTTCTATGAAATCTCTCAGACAGCCACAAGAAGAAGCCCTTCTTATTATGCCCTTCCCAGTTCTACCTTCACATACCCTTCAAGCATGAATGTCTCAAGTGAGCACACCCTCGTTACTCAAGTGGTGACTCATCTTCACAGGAAAATGATAGCTTGGCATGTTGGGAGCCAGTTCTCCACTTTGCTTTATGTGTCTCACAATACGGAGTCTAGGAATGACCTTGGTAACCCCTTCAGAAATTTAATGGTAACTCAGTACACCCTGGATCAAATGACATCCACTAACATATAACTCCATATAGCCAATATCTCATGGAACATTAGTGGCTTATAAATTTACTTTTTCCTTCCCTTCACAACTACATTATGAAGAATTTCCATGGTGTGCTTAAAGAAACTAGGATAATTGGAGTCATGGTATTGATACATTAATTTTATTGTATTTATAAAATATGCTGCAATGAAGTATCCAAACATAACACCTCAGGTGTGAAAGAGATAAATATACCTAACTGATAACACTATCAGCTATATTATTAAAATATATGTGATATACCTAAATGCTATTTGCTTTGCTAATCAAGAAAAATAGTCTATCACTTTTTAATAGCCAGAGAGAATATGTAATAATTGACTTGCAAATTGTAATGCAAATATGGTCCATAGAACATATAAATCATGCTAGATGTGCTAATAAGTAGCACTTACCTCCATCCCATGATATATATCTTGGAAATCTGCAAACATGATGAAAATTGTGATGCCCAGTGCAGATATCAGCAGGAATGAAAATACATCTGAAGAAACACCAAACATTGCTTTATATGCTAAAAGAGTATTTTATATAATTTGGCACACATTGCAAAACCAATTATCCATGTTGTACAAATACCAGATACATTTTCAGATGTTTTGATACATCCTCATATGCTTTAAAATATGTTCTAATGCCTAAAAGATAAAAGTGAAATCTTAAAATATTTCCTTGTAAGGGCTGAGTGTGGAAAGTAGCTCTGCCAACATTAACAACTGCAATGAAGGAGTTATTTTAGGATTCCCAGAGACTACATGCTACAGTGACCTGCTCACATACATGGCCCAGAGAGGTCCTAGGGCATTGTCACCGTACGGTTAGTGAGCCGTGCAAGTGTGGGTTGAACAGTCAGTTCTCCTAACAACATCTCTTTCTTATTTACTGTCCAAGTCCAAGGATCTTGAGCTGACATTCACAGTCTTTCAGCATCTGGCCCTAGTCAAGCTTTCTACACGGATCTCTGTCTTATGTGGAACTAACAAGTTAAACCATCATGCCTGCTCCTTCTTCTTCTTTCCAGCTGCTGTGTTTCATGTAAATAGTGCCATTCTTGCCGTGGTATATTACAATTTTTCTTAACATCAAGAGTCCAGTCTAAGTCTCATTTTTCTCTTCAAATACTCTTTCATCTTCCTTTAGAAACTTGAATTTCATATGGTTTAGGAGATTACATCAGAAAGGTTATAGAAAAAAAATGAATTAAAAGATATGTTAATTATAGTCCAGAAATACTCTAAAGTTCTTGCATAGCTTCCTTATGATACATATTTTCTTTGAACTTTTTAAAGATCTGCCTTGTATGGTCTTAATGTGTCTAATGACTACAGTGTAATCATGTGAAAGTGACTTGGGGTCCAGTTCTTTAATGCTGAGTTGAAAAAGTGAGACATGAGCTTGTCCATCTACTGATCTCCTTTCCAACCTGCTCAAGCCGCTTGACCTGGAGAACAGACATCTCAGGATGTGCTGCACCCTTACTTTGATTCCTACCCCTCAGTTTCCCACTCCTGGCTCTGCCAAAGCTTTTAGCACAACTCTTTGTAGATGGTGCTTTAGATCTGTCCATTTAACCATGGTTTCCATGATGTATATGGGTCTTACAACCCTAAGAAGTTCTGAACAAAATAAAACAAAACCTATGCTTTTTCTTACACTCCACTGCTTTTATCTCAGTATTGATGATCAGTTGTATACACCCCTTTTCCTACCCCCACCCATATACCATCACTTTCTTAATCAACCAGAAAGTCTAAGTCATAGGGCCTCTACGGCAGGCCCTATTTCAAAAGCACTAGAGTTCAGTTTTCATCTCCAAGCATTCCCACCCACCCTCAGTGTTCAATCACGCCTCACTGAATGGACAGCTCTCTGTATTGCAGCCAGGCTTGCTTGCAAGGATTTCATCTCCCAAAACAATGCAATGTGAACAGCTCAGGGCTTAGACCCTGAGAGTGAGCTGTGTGGGTTTCTCCTGAGCTATTTTCAGAATCCCAGAGACTCAAGCACTGAGAAGAAGACACAGCCATGTCCATCCTATCTTTATGCTAATACTTACCGTGGGAGACAACAGTAGTGGCTCCTGCCATCCATATGGGAGAGCTGGGTTAGTTCGTAGCAACTTAGCCCTAGACTAGTTCTGGCTATTGCAGACATTTCAGGACTAGATCGGCAGAAAGAGCATCTCTCTCTCTCTCCCTCTCTCTCTCTCTCTCTCCATCTATCTCTATTTCCATCTCTTTCTCTATCTGCCTCTACTAAATAATGTGAGCACTATAAGAACTAATTTTTAAATAGAAAGCAGAATCTTGATTTATTATAATAACAGGTTTCTTGAATTTTTATATTTAGAAAAAAATGTGAGAACTTTAGGAAGAAGTTTACAGGAAATATGAAATTAGAGGAATACTGTAATGTGATGTCAAAACCTTTGAAAAAACATGTGCTTTTTGAATACCTACATTTTATCTAGAAAATTAGAGAATAGTTTCTGCCACACAACCAAGGCTACAATAAAGTTTCCCAATCAGGAGCACAAATTTCAACTAGATGGGATGCTACTTTAAAACAGTATTATCAGATCAGTCATATTATGACTTCATCATTTGTGTGGTATTCCATATTGGACACACTATTATGAAGCAAACCTTCTCCGAGCAACTGCCAGAAATAGAGCTTGGTATAAACACTCTAGGAAACAATTTAAATTGTGTACTAAGCAATTTTACATGGTTTCACCAGATAATTGCACCCAGTTTTCTTAAAGCTGTCGGAGACTAGGTCAAAGTGATTTCTACAGCTGTTTACCACAGCATAATGTGTGACACTGAAATACTGGAACCAATTGCATGGTAGACAGAATAACCATGTATCCTATTATGCCCACAACATTCCCTTTTTAAGCCTGGTGGAGTGTTTAATAGTGTGTCTTTTCCATCTCAAAAACATTCTAGTCCAGTTAATCAAGCTGTATTTTCTCTGCTTCTTTGCCTAACAGTGCTGATTAGAGTTTTAAAGTTTTGTATTTTCTTTTTTAAAGTGTGCTTTTACATTACTTAGATGAACATATTATGGAAATAAGTAAAAAATTTGAGGCATATGTTTTACATGATAGACCCTTTCCGTACATGGTGCTAGACCATGCATGTGCAATATTCCATTTAGTTCCCCTCCACAGCCCAGAGGGGTAGGAAACACTCCCATTGTGTAGATGGCAAATGCACATCCAGAATGGTTAAGGCAACTAACCAAACCTTGTAGAGACTCTTAAGAGATCAGTCTGCATTTCAGTTTGCTACAAAGCTTTTTATATCTTGAGCATGTGCATTGCTTAAAATGAGTATGGAGGATCCCTGATTCTGGCTTACCTATGAGTTAGTAACTTCTGCCCTGGAGCCTTACCACCTATGATTACATTCTGTAACTGCTTTAGAGCAATGCAATGACATTTTCTCTTAGCAGTGAGCTGCAACACTGGAGAGGAAGAGGACAGAAAAAAAGTTGAAAATAGAATGAACATTCATATACTCACAGTTTGTGTAGATGGGTTTTCGAAATGGCTTTCCCTTAGAAAAGACGAATGCTACAGTGATACAGTTGAGCGTGACAATGGGCCACAGACTGGTGCTCTCAAAACTTAAAATCGAGGCAGGGTTCAGAGTTGCATTTCCAGTCCAGTTTCTTTCCAAATTCCCATTTGTTGAAAAATTACTTTGGTTGGTCTGAAAGCACTCACTACGAAAGAATCAACAATGTTTAGGGGAATTTTTACTCTAGTTCTTATCCATTAGTAGGGGAAAGTTTAATCACCCCCTAAAGATCTCAGCTTTCAATCTATCCTAGCCAGTAACTACCAAGACATATTTTGTCCACTATTGCAGGGACAGCACAGAAAGAAAATCGAAAGGATGTTAAGTTTTTTTCTTTGTCTGGCACTCCATTTAGAACAAGTGATTTTGAAAGGGCTTGGATGACAATTTTCCCCAGAATTCCTTTCCATTTGGAATGTAAAGGTGTCATGTGAAATGAGTACAGATAACAGTTTCCTCCTGCTGGGCTAATTCAGCTTCCTCCCTTACACACTGACTTTGAATCTTCGCTGCCAATATAACCAAAGAATTTCGCTGAGAATCTGTCCATGTCACTGTCCTGCTTATGTCACATGCATGGCTCTTCTTCACCAGTAAATGAAGCTTACATTGCTCACACTGGCCTAGAAGAGCTTCACACTCCAGCCTTAGCTACCTCTCTGGCCTTACATATTCCCTGCACTTCTATTGCCCAAATGCCACAGCTTGAATGCTTGTTGTTTTAGACATGAAATTCCCTATCATCCTTCACACATCACTGGATTTGAAATATATTTATTTTTACTTGGATATGAGATGTATAAATCCATTGTTCTTTCTTTTGCAGTTTTTAGCTCATTATCTCGTGATTATTTATCAATACATTTCTAGTTTTCACCTTTTAGTTCTGCCTTTTTGTTTTGCTCATATTTGTAATACATACTTGATATCTAGTGTAGTGAAGCCATACAATGTTTTCTTAGAAAAATATGTGTTAAGTATCTGGGCTTTGTGAGTCCTATTCAGTCTCTTTGCAATTCTTTTTATTTTTTTGTAAAATCAAACATATGAATTAGTTTTCATCAGCTTTCTTGTTCAGTTTGAACTTTTAAAATAAGTGTTGTAATGGTTTATATAGATAAGATTCCCTTCCCAACTAGAATTAATTCATTCTTATTATCCTGATCTTCCTGATTTCCATACATATGCTTTACATAGAGTAGATGAGAAGTTAACATCTGCTGAATAAATTAATGAGACAATCAGCAGTTACAAAGCATTATGACACAAAGACAAATAGACTAAATGGCTTGAATTACAGAATTTAAATTGAAAGTAGTCCAGCATGTTTATATTACAGGAATGACAACTGAGGTCCAGTGTGAAGCAGTTACTTAGGGATACATACAGGCAAGGCTCCGGGAGCTGGCTTCCTGTCCGCCTTCTCTCTGGCTAACCATGTTGCCCTCTAGACTCAGAGTGCATGCACTCCAATTTGGGGAAGGGAATAGGAGAGCAGGTGGTGAATCTGGTTTTGAGACCAAATGAGATTCTCTATCCTAAATAACCTTTGGATTGGTAGATGTATGGTGTAAGTGGCAACTACAAATATCACCTGATCATTTTTAATCTGTGCTTCCCTGATTTCTGAGGTCCTAACCCCCTCAGAATCAGAGTGGAAGGAGAGGGATGAGGGGGTAGCCCTGTGCCTGCGCTGTTTTCAAAAGGGACAGTTCTGTTCCTGCTTTTTTTCTTTTATGGAAAATGAGAGCTCATGAGAACAGGTAAAACTGAGAATCTGCTCCATAGTCCACCTCTTCTGGGTCTTACTTTAAATGCCAGGGAAATGAAGAAGTTATTCTGAGTCTAGAGCTCCAATTCAGTCACAACAATGACGCCACTAACTGTTTAATTTTAACTCTCATTTACAAAACCCCAAATAATTTACACAAATCTCTCTTGACTCTCTATATCAAGGACTGGAAAACTGTAGCTCATGGACCACATCTATCGTATCCCCCTTTTATCAGTAGCATTTTGTGGGAGCACAGCCATTCCACTTACTGACATGTTATCTGTAGCGGAGTCTGCATTGCAACAGCAGAGTTGATTCATCGCAACAAGATAATCTAGCTCACATAACCTAAAAAATATCTACTTTGTGGAACTCTACATGAAATGTTTACAGATTTCTGGTCTTCATGTCATCCAGATTTATCCAATCAGTAGGGGGTAGATTGACACATCAACAAACATGACAAATCTTTTTCTCTTCCACTTCACATGGTTCACACTACCTGTTTACTCTGTCCTATCATTTGTATCTGGCATAGTGGGGACAAAATATTTGTCAAAGTTTAAGGATATATGTGCAAGTCAAGGCAGACAATATCATTGAATATTCATTATACCACCTTCTGGAAAGAAAATCAAGTAAGTGAACTCGCCTGTATCGGTAGACCTCACAATACCAGGGCTGTTGCTTCACACAGAGAAATATGGAGACCTGCACTATGCAACTGAAACAGGAATTCAAAAAGACAGATAGCAGCAATGGGGGAGATAGGAGCTGTCCTGCTGGTCGATACGAAGCCAGCTTTGGGTAGGCATGAGTGGAACTCACTGAAAGACAAACACAAATTTGTCTGTTATCATTGAGAATCAAAGGTCAAAATGCACATTATTTTGAAACTTTGAATAGGAATCATTCAGTGAGCATAACTGAAGATTTATACATTTATAAGCACATTATCTAGCTGCATATCAAGTCTATGGTTTGAATTTATCTTTAAAAATGAGAAGTAACAAAATAATATTTATACCTGAGGGTGGTGTGGTTCAGGGGGTTAAGCCTCTATCTGGGATGTGGTTAACCCATATTAGAGTGCTGGTTTGAGTCCTGGGTATTGAGCATCTGACTCACCATCCTGTTACTACAGATAATGGTGCAAGTGCCTGGGCCCTTGCCACCCACCTGGGAGGTCTAGATGCCAATCCTTTGCTGTGATCTATCCTAGCCCTGGTCATTGCAGTCATTTGGAGAGTAAATCAGCTGATGGGAGATCTTTCCATCTCTCTCTTTCCTTCTCTCTCTAACTTTCCCATGAGGTAGACTCTGTTGGAGTTCTGGGCTCCTGGATTCAGCTTGGCTCAGCACTGCCTCACTGTACAGTTCTTTCAAGAAAATGAAAATAAGTAAACTTTTAGTTCTGTAGTCAATTCATTAACCATGTAATGTTCCCTCCACAATCAAATGGATCAGTAATGTATACAAAAGAGGAGAGTAGCACTAATGCAGCCTTTCGGTGATGACAGGGACGTAGAATGAGAGAACAGGTGATAGGTAGCCAGGCACATCTACAAATACTGAGTGATTTCACTAATGCTCACTCTGCCATTCAGTCAACTTGAACATGTCAGACTCTGATAGAGGTTAGACAAATGTTCTGTCCCTTCCTGGATTAGGCATCACCATGGGACTGCTGGTGCCCATTATATTCATGTAGATAAAAAAGAACATAAAAACTCTTGCTTCAAGTTACGAGTGTTAATATATATTTTGCATTTTCAATCCTATGATTGTTTTTTCATTGAAAAAAATTTGGCAATGAGTAGAGATTGAAAGGAAGGAATGCGTTTTAAAAAATGATATATCCTTCTCAGAAGCAGCCTTTTCTAATAACCTGATAAAAATGAAATTATGCTTTACACTTTAGGGCAGGGCTCAAAGAAACTGTGGAGCATTCAGGAAGAATGAAATCACGCATAAAGGTTTATATCATAGCTATGCCCCAACAACCATCTTTGTAATAACGAAGTTGGCCCCTGGAGCCACCCATCAGCCTGACCTCCTCAGAGAGGGGAGGGAGCTGGGAACAGCTCAGTCTCATAGCCAGAGATTCAGTCAATCATCACTACATAACAAAACCCCAATAAAAACTCCCAACATTGATGCTCAGTCAAACTCTCCTGGTGAGCTGTGTTCTGCCCATTTCCCTCCCATCTCTGTGTCAGAGTGCGTGTTCTGGCTGCACGGAAGAAGGGCAATAGCAGTACCATGCTTGGAGGCTTCCGATTTTACTTTGGTTGTAGGCAAACACTTGTAATAAGTACAGCACTTCTCTTGAGTTCTTCCATTGTGGCAGCAAATGGTGGCATCTGAAGAGGGAATGGGAATCCCCTCGTTTTTCCTCCAACTGGTCAGAAATGTAGGCTTCGGACGAGGTTTGCCCCATCCCCAGATATGTAGCTGGTGTCTGAAATATGAGCAGTCTTGTGGAGCCTATTATCTGTGAAGTTTGGTCCAACGCCAGAGACTTGCTGTCAGCAGTCATCATTGGGGTACACAAAGAAGATGCCCACAGCCCAGCCGGGGATCAGGGGTGATGAAATGAAAATAGACCATGCCCTTTGGAAGCTCAAAGGGCCAAGTCTATAGTGCCTGAGGTTCCTCCTACATGCCAGCTTGCCAAGCCAGAACATGGGGTTCACAGGGCAACTGTGCACAGTGGAGAGCTGTGTAATAACTGCTTTTGAGGCTTTGTCTCCCGCCACTTTGGTCCCCCGCCCTCTGGTAGGCTTATTGTAGTTTTTGGCCTTTCTTTTACACAGAAACTGTAACATATTGAATTATTGACCTCAGAGCGATGGCCTTTTAATGCTGGAGCTTCTCAAGCCTGCTTGCATGGCCAGGCCTCATCTCTGGCTCTGCTCTCTGTGACCCACACAGAAAGTACTCTCGATCTGTCTATTTGGTCTGACCCCTGAAGGAAAAAATGTGGAGCAGATCTGAATCACACCATGGCCTCCAACAAGATCAACTGATAGTCATGCTGAAGCAGAGCAGCTCTACTGAATTTATCCTAGACAGGCTGGCTAACAGCCAGTCTGAAGACCCATAAATGGGGTGCATAATGGTTTGGCGTTTAAGCCAGATTTTCAGGGTTGGATGGTTCTATAGTATCTTTGTGGCATTAACTGGTTGACTGAGGACTCTTACATAGAATACTTTGACCTTTGGCATATTAATGAATCCTAATATTTCTAGCAGAGAAAATTCACATAATTCACTATAAATTATTGAAATTTAACATATACATTTATTTTAAAATACATATATTTTTAATGACTAACATCTTAGGACACTTCCTAAATTCCTGAGGCTATGCTAAGTGTTTCATAAACATGACCCTTTTAAAAAAACAAACAGTATCAATTGGGTAAATCTGACATTTAAGATCCTAAGATTTAAAGAAGTAGAGCACCTTGCTTTAACACCCTCAGTTAGTGAGTAACTGAGCAATGAGGTGAACTCAAAGTTGGCCTGTTTGTAAAAAAGACTATGTTCTTTGTGAAATATTGGAAAAAGAGGGACTTCATGCATTAAAGGACTAAACTTAGGAACTCTGAAATTCAAGCTTGGACAGCAGTCTTCTTGATCAGCTGCAAGAAGAATTTTTCTGAATTGTCTGGGATTTCCTTGAAATGATAATGATGTATGCTATCAAATCGCATACAGAGGAATACAAACTTGCACTGTGTTGTATTTTATGTAGAATTAATCATTCCCTCCTCAGGGTTCCCACAGCCCATTACTAATCATGATGCTATAGAGCAAGGTGTCTCATATTAAATCTGGTAATCTACTCATGCAGTCATCACAGCGTGAACTCCCATAGCAGAAGCCTTGTGGCGTTTTACTTTTCGGCATTTAATAAACTTAGCCCAGGGTCTACTACATGACAGGACATGGGGGTTTCAAACTCTATTCTCAAGTTATGTTTTTAATTTTTTTTTACCTCTTTGGATTTCATGTAGTTATATTTCTCCTAAGTAGTGGTCACTTTTGCTTTTTGACTATCTAAAATTTTATTTTTCATGTCAATGTGGTATTAATACAAAGAGAGCAAATTCAATATAGTTCATAGTTATGATTCTAAGAATACAAAGATACTCCCTCTCCTTTCCGTCCTTCTTCCTCCCTCCCTCCCTTCCTTTCCTTCTTCCCTCCTTCCTTCCTTTATTTCTTAATTTTTGAGATAAAAAACTTTTGCTTGACATTACAGTCAAAGTCTGAATGTGCTACCAAATAAACAACTGAACAATCACAAAGTAATAATATCCCATTTCAACAGGAATGGAAGCAACAGGTATAAGTAATAATTAAATGGAAAAATGACCATTTCACCCACATAGAGTAAATTTTAAAGTAATAACAGATCATTGAAACTATAGTAGCATATTCTTAACCATTAGTTTGATAAAGATATAAAACAAAGTTTGACAAAATTATATTTGCAGAAATACTGATATACACATGTGTTTCTTTCCTTTTAAATAAAGGATTTTTCTCCCCCATATAGGGGAATTTAAGCTTCCACATGTAGGGGTTAGCACATGTTATTTGTCTTGCATATATAGAGGATACCATGTGCTATTTGTGCTTTTGTGTTCAGCTTATTTGTAGATGGTGTCCTCCTGTTGTATCCATCTTGCTGCAAATGGTAAAATTTCATTACTTTGTACAGCTGAATAATGTTGCATTCTCGTTAGACGTTTCTTTTTCTGTTCATCTGATGATGGACACCCCAGTTGATTTCATGTGTTACCTATTGTGAACAATGTTGCTATTGACATGGTGATGCAGATGTCTGTCTGATACAGTGTGGCCGTGTCTTCTGAGTGTATACTCGAGAGTGGAATTGCAGGACAATATAAAACGTCCTTTTCTAGCTTGTCTTTTTCTTTTTTCTTTACTCTCCATACTGCTTTCTACAATGGTTTCATTAATTTGCATTCTTAAATATTGGTCAATTTTTTAGTATGCATATTGTGAAGCACATAAGTTGAATTTCAGAAATCTCATGAATACATGTAATATGCACACAAAGTATTTAGTAAGTGTGTTGGAACTTCTAAAGTAAAAAGATCCATATTTTCCATCTGATTATGCAAGAGGGTTAAGATTCTGACAAAGGTAAAAGTCACTGAAGTACTGATGGAATTTCTGTATTTATATAATGCATACATTTCCTTCATACCTCTTCCTTGGTACACGTATCTTGCATGTGCTAGAGTGCTTTATCCAAAAGGAGCTGAATACCATGACCTCACAGGACTGATTGGCCCGGATGTGAGCATCTTACCGAAGTCAGTAAATTTTCTCTACAATGTATTAGAAGTAGGACATTGAGAGACTGAACACATGAGGTGTGCACAACAAGAAAAAAGGCTCTGGAAATTCAGTATTAATATCATCTTTGAGGTAATTTACAAGTTGAGTGAACAGAAATTGTCAGCTGCAATCAATAAGCAGAAAGAGACAAGATGACAGCTTGGAAATAAGTGTGGCTTTCATTTTTGGTCCTTGACGTCTCAGCCTTCTTTGGACCCAGGTGCTCCAGAGCTTCTGCTCTCAGCTTTTTTTGTAGAATTACATTCTTTTTGACTTATTTGATTAGTTATCATTAAAGATGCAGATGAAGACACAGAAAGAGTAATAGGTAGAGAGTATTCTCATTGACTGGTTCAATTTACAAATCCTTTCACTGTCTGTGTTTGTGTCAGGTTGAAGCACAGCCAGAAACTCAGCCCAGTCTCCAGAATGAATGGCAATGACCAAATGACTTGAACCATCACTGTCTCTCCAAGGATGCATTATTAAAATTCCACAATCAGGAGTCTGAACCTAGAATCAAACCATAGACTCCACTGTGGGACACTGGTGTGAACTACTTGGCCAAATACCTGACCCCAAAATAATGCTCTTGAATGTTTCCTTTCTCAATTTTTCTTGTTCTGATTCAAGTGTACTTTGTTGGAGAGGACACAGATGTGACTGGAATAAACTCTCTTCAATAAAGACAGTTACACAGATTAGGACTGAAATAGACTTCAATACATTCATTTTCCTAATTAGCATCCTCATGATTCCATCTTGTTTTCTCCTTGATTTTTTCTTTGATTTAATATGTCTTGTCTCGTCAGCTGCCTTTCTGTTTTTAACATCTTGTGAGAACAAGACAAGATTATATACATATATGCAAATTGGCTATATGTGTGAATAATTTAAATATGTGATGTTATTATCTTTTTCTAGTACTAACTCAAGGTTAAGTCTTAAGGGCTTAAGCCCTAACCTGTGAGCTTAGAAATGCTAGGAGCTTCGCCAAGAGAAAACATCTATTGATCATCCAATTGCTGACGACGCCTAAGGATACAGAGGAATGGCCATGGTTCTCAGACTGGCAGTCAAGATTCTTGGAATGGCCTCACTCGTGCTCGCTAATAGTGGCTCCTGCTGCTTCACATAGCCTACTGTGTGGTCAAATTGAAGACCTCATACTCCACATTTATCAGCTCTCTCCTGCTCATGCTGCTCCCCTCTGTTTGAAATGCTCCTCCTTTAGTAAGGGATATTGGAATCTGTCCATCTTTGCTATTTCAATGCAGATTTCACATCTTCCATGATGCCACCCATTATCTTTCTCCTTTCTATGCTGCTGTCTCTTCCTTGACCTCAGATATCAGAAACCATTCAGTCATGTCTCTGAACTGCCTTAGAATTTACTCTCTTCTGTCAGTCACCTGCATGTTATTTGTTCAAATTCATATATTCCCCCAATTAACTCCTGAGTGATTAGCCTTTTTAATGCCCCTAAGCACTTGTATATTGAACACACAGTAAGAGAGGAACACAGTGAAGGGGGATTGAGGCATTTCCCAGCCTCTGGGGAACTGTATGGGGCCTCATGTCCGAGCACAGTGGATGGTAAATGTCAGATCAGTGTAAAGAGAGATGATTGTCTCTAGTACTGTATCTAGTAAAACAAATCCACACTGGCCCTTCCACTGTAACTTTGCCCCAGCTTTCCCTGTTACCTATGTGAAAACTGTAGATGAAGCACATCAAATTAACCAAGGGATTCTGTTTGAGAATTGTTAGCAACAGCACGAACTGTTGTTGTCTGCTTGGCATTACTACAAACCAGCGAGGGAAAGTAATGGAAACCATCCTAAGAGAGACTCAAAATGATTTTGAGATGAGACATTGACATTGCTCATCCCTCATCTGCTGGAGCAGCAGAAGGAAAAGGGTGAGCAGCAGTGAGAGCAAGCTACACATCTGTACCTGTATTTTGGCAGGTCAAGCATGGAAGATGCAGAATTGAACCCAACCAGAGCTATCCTCAGGGGAATCTGCTTCAGAAAAAAAAATCCTGATGGACATTGTGGGGAGGGAAGGAGAGAAGGAGGGAGGGAAGGAGAGAGAGAAAGAGAGAAGACAGAGAGATAGATAGAGAGAGACGGGGTGGGGGGAGAGGGACCACTCATTTTCAGAGAGGTTTATTATAGAACAATCCACAGGGAAGCTCTAAAGAACTCACTGATAAAAATCATGCAAATTTCCTGGATGTAGATGTTCATTACAGAATATCTGACAGGGAAGAACTACAGACTTCCACATAATTACAAACTCCTTTGCTCTTAATTCTCTCATTCCCGAAAGCAGGTATGGAAAGTAGGTTACACAGGGGAAGCAAAGTCTAATGGCTTTTTTTTCTCTCTCCCTCGGCTTGTTCTGAACCATAGGTCAGTCTTGATCCAGGGAAGAGAAAAGCTTTGAATTGATTGAAAACATGAAATGGTAGTTTATAATGCTTAGATTTTTAACATCTAAAGATGAGGTCATTTTAATACCTGGAATTGGTCAGAAAATAATCTGCCCCTAGAATACCTGAGCTGGCAGAGATGGAATAACAATAGTGTTGGAAGGCAGAGGGCAAAAAACAAACAATAAATACTCAATTCTGCTTCTCCCATCTTCACTATTTTCCCCTGACTTCAATCCCATTATGGAACTAGTTGTAATAGTAATTGGACAAAGTGCTGTCACTCTGAGAGTACATTAGGCTTGATCAACCGTACATCTGAGGCTTTTTTCTCCTAATGGCAATAATGGCACTGGCATGAGTCATCCCAACACTCCCAATGAAGCCACCAGGGAAGAAGATGCTGAGTTTCTCAAGGTGACCACTTGGCATGACAGTAAACAGGCTAAACCTATGGGAAAGAGTTAAATAGCCTCACCAGCTGGGGTCAAATCTATAACTAGTATATGGAATTAAGAAGGCAAAACTTTAAAACCTGCTCACAGGTACAAAGCAGTTCTGACACAGGAACAGAACTATCATGCATGCTTATGGATTTTTGGTAATATTTCCTTTCAAGTGCTTATCAACCTAGCTAGTCTTCTCAAAGGAAGAAGAGGGAGAGAGGGGCAGAGTGAGGTCCCTCATGTTGAAATGAAAGCATTGTATAGTGCTGTTCACATTACAAGCATTCTATCTGCTCGCCACTACCCTCAAAGAACATATATCTGAGGAAATGATTTTTAATTATTGGTAGCTCATTTTCTTAAGGTCACAGAGTTCTGGAATGGTGGAAGAGGTACATGATAATCCCCTCCATGATACTGCTCTTAGACCAGTTGTGTAGTTTTAGAACCCCGTAGTATTTCTTTCTGTATTGTTGTTACATCATTCACAAGTTAATGATGCAAATTGCTTAAAGATATCCAACACTGTAGAAGCAATACCATTGATTCCGAATTTTCTAGGCTGTTATTATTAAAATGCATCGATAAGTAATCTTTAATAGGCTATGAATAGACATTTCAACCCTAAGAAGCAAAATTAATATTATATCTCTGTATCTGGTAAATTTTGTCACTGGGTTGACGTAATTAATGATTCATATATTTATTTCATGCTTTAAGACGCTACATGAAATTCTCAAGGTTATTAAAATCAAGCATTGCCTGATGCTTTACCTGTTATTCTTCATTACAATTCTGTTGTTGAACAAGGAACAAGAGATGACAATGCCATTCTTTTTCTTTGCTTGTTTTTGAGGCCATTGCCTTTCTCACTTATTAAGAGTTAGTGCCAAGCCCTGAGCTCCTTGATAGGAACTGCTTTATCAGTGTCACCTCACAGGGAGGAAATGAACAATAGCTACTGTAAGCCACACCTCACTTTTGTGAGAATTCTCCCAGAATAAAATGCTGGCATTTGTTTTCACATGTCAAAAACCTGGCAAAAATCTGGTTTCATGTCAATGTGAAGCATAGCTGAATAATGAAAAGTGACCTTTGAGTTTTAAAAATATATAGCTAGAAGATTTCTCATTCGTTTTTCTATGTGCAACATACAAACTTACAAAGAATTCAGAGTACATTGACCATATCTTGAGGCTAAGGAATAATAATCACCCAGGGATTTTTAAAAGTCGAGTTAGAAAATTTCAAGTGTCTACTCACCCTCATTATTACTTTCAAAATGTTATGAAATTTTATCACAAGTGATAAAGATGGCTCTTTCTCAGTGAAGTTATTTGCATATATCTAGATGTCCATAGATAAATACAAATAATAGACTCTGCTAAAGGGCTTACTTGTTAAGCAGACCATCAACGTAATGGCTACATCTTGCATGAGATACTGGTAATTTCCAAAGAGTTGCAGTTGCTGAAAAAGAAAAAAAAAAGTAAACATTATCAATCCCATCACTGTTCTTCAAGTAGTTAGAAGGCAACTTAGCAAAAGTCATCAGCATCTTATTGAACAGAGAAGCATAGAATACTTCTCATATTGATTCATTCAATACCGTACTAGTAACAAATGTCAGTCTTCATTGAACCACCTCCTCTTCATGCATTAGATTTGGCAGTGGTAGTCTCAGCCTGGGCAATTCTCAAACTAAGATATTAAAGCCTTAAAAACTCCTTGGGGAATCTTGAGATACATAAAATTAGAAATCAAAATCTTAATACACTCAGCAGGTATTACTTTCCATCTTTACTCAAGAATTGAGATTGTAACATGTAACTGTTCTTCAAAGGGTTGACAAAGAAATGGAATTAAAATACAAATTTAAGGAACCAGCACTATGGCCCAGGGGGTTAGACTGCCACCTGTGCCACTGGCGTACCATGCAAGTATCAGCTCAAGTTCTGACTGTTCCTCCAACCCAGCTCTATACTAACGTGCCTGAGAAAGGAAAAGTTGGATGGTGGAAGCCATTGCTCCCTGCACCCTTGTGGGAGACTCAGAAAAATCTTCCGGCTTCTGGCTTCGAACTGACTCAGCTTTGCCCATTGTGGCCATTTAAGGAGTGAGGAAGTAGACAGAAGATCTTCTCTCTCTCTCTCTCTCTCTCTCTCTCTTTGTCTCTCTCTCTCTCTCTCTTTCCCCTTAACTTTGCCTTTCAAATCAATGAAATGAATCATTTAATATACGCTGCAGAAGTATTTTGAAATCCATGCATCTGATTTTTATATGCAGATTTTCCGTAAATATTGTGCAGATATTTTAGGTGACTTCAACGTGTGCATCAGATGGGTTGGGGAACTTCACACCAAGTAAACTTGTCTTTCAGTTCTGCTTTTCTTAACTTTTTGAAGCATGCTCCTACTTCTCCTGCAGTCTATTCATTTCCACAAAGTGAACAAAAGACTTCCCCATGTATGTCCACTGCAGCCCTCAGTCTGGTAACCTTGCCTTTCTAAGGTGTCCATAGACATAAAACTTTTTTCAAGTTCACAGTCAAGAAGCAGAAGCATTTCATTATAAAAGCCAAAGCATTATTCTCTTGAAACTTGTCTTACTCTACCTTTAGCAATCAGGTCTGTATGTTTACTTCTTAAGTGTTGATCGAGCACTAAACTATAACTTTATTCTGAGCACATCATAGACCAGATTTGTGTGTACAAAACATATTCACATTGCTATCGGGCCACACTTGTTTTGATGTACAGCGTCAAAGTGAATGACTCCACAGTGGATTATGATTCAAATTCCATCTGTGGAAACCCTTGAATTCAAGTTTTGTTTTGGTGTTTTCCAAAGGCTGGAATAAATTCTGTGAACTCTTCATTTCCAATCCTTCATCTTTCTTTTTTACCTTTCTTTCTCATATCCATTTCCTTTGTTTCCCCTGAATCTTGGAAGAGATGGAACAAGGAGAATCTATTAGAAGCAGCCTTAGTTTTCTTTTTACTCCAGGACCAGCATGCTCCTTTAGTGAATCTTTGGAGTGATTTGAAAATAATTGACCAGGTAACTTTTCCAGGAGCACATTTTGGTCAAGGGTAAGAATTAATTTATTTTCTGGACAAAGGCAAAATGTGAATACAGATTTTCTGATATCCAGCTTGGTCCCTGTTTCTCCTTATTGGACTGCTGCACAGTAGCCCTCTGTGTGTGTGAACTTTGTAAGCAGCAATCCACCAGGTGACTCAAATATCACATATTAAAGTCAAGTAGCTCTTTTGCTGAAGTGCTTTGGGCCTGTTCAGTAATTTCACTGTACAGTGAGCTATGATTTTGGAATAATGGAGATTACCTTCAACCTATATATAATTATCTCAAGCAGCAAATTAATTGTTAAAATCTTATTACTATTTAATTTAAAGAGTGCTTGTTTTTTAGTTTTAGAAAATTGCTAATCCTTTACTAATGACATATCTAACTGTATACATTCTGAAATGTAATGAACAACTTAATATAGGAGGTTTTTAGCATTCCAGTCTTTATAAGCCAAATAAAACTTATCTATTTTATCTCTTCTCAGTCTTCTACCAAAAATATTCCACCCTTGGAGACTGATCCATTTCCCACCAGTTATATTTAGACTTCTCTGAAGTGCTCATGATACTGCAAGTGAAGAAACAGGGACTTGGAGAGATCAAGTATCTTAGGTTATCGGGAGAAAATCAACATCCTAGAATAAAAGATCCACATCTACTTCTTTGGGGTTTTTTTTGAAGATTTATTTATTTTTACTGAAAAGTCAGATGTACAGAGAGGAGAGACAGAGAGGAAGATTTTCTGTCCGCTGATTCACTCCCCATGTTTCCACAATGGCTGGAGCTGAACCAATCCGAAGCCAGGAGCCCAGAGCCTCTTCCAGGTCTCCCACATGGGTGCAGGATCCCAAGATTTTGGATCATCTTTGACTGCTTTCCCAGGGCACAAGCAAGGAGCTGGATGGAAAGCGAAGCTGCCGGGATTAGAATCGGCAACCATATGAGACCTCAGCCTGTGCAAGGAGAGGACTTTAGCCACTAGGCTATGGGACTAGGCCCACATCTACATATATAACTTCATATTTCAGTCATCATTAAACCAGGGCCCTAAGTCTACAGACAGCTATTTTGAGAAATGCCATTTATTTATATAACTGTAAACCTAGGAGCCACACCCCCAAATAAACTAGAAATGTAAATAACATGACTGGGAACATAGGCTTTTGCTTCTTACCCAATAGAGCAATGATGTACCAATGAATTGAATTATTCCGTACATGGTCAAGTATTTAAATACCCCAAAGGATGAAACCAGAGCAGCTCGGCCTTCTCTGTTGAAAAATAAGGTTAATAATTGACTATGTGTCATATACAGCTGCCAGTCTTTTATATTTCACAAGGACTTTAATATAAATATAATTATTCCCTAAAGATCACTGATGTATATTAACTGAATCACCGATTCAGCTTCTCACTTGTTTAACCACTCATCTATTCATTCATCCACTCTCTTTCAAACATAACCAAACTCATGGATTCACTTTTTAGTTTCTGGCTTGTGCGTGCCAGCGACAGGCTAAGAGCCGTGGCAAACATGAACTAAATCAGGCATGCGCCTTCCTCTCAACAAGCTGACAGTGAAATAAGAAGTTTACTCTGTTTGTTATGGACACAGTACGACATTATAAGATGTAAAATATCAAGTGCTGACTTGATTGCAATCATTACACTGTAACAACTCACTTCCTAGAGGCCCTTAGAGACATAAAACTAATGGATCCCCTCACTTTCCCAGGGATGTCGATGTGACGCTAACATTTGAAATGAAATAGATTTTGTTGGCTTCAACATCCCAGGAAGAACCCAAGGTAATCATCTGAGCTGCTGTAGCACCTTAACAAGTAGATATTGTGCCCTGTTAAAAAGTCCCACTTGAGCTGTGATCCCTTTATCTGAAGCTTTGTTGGGTGGGAATTACTCTGGGCAAAAGTGTGAGGCAGGAGCACATGATGAGGGGAGAGCTTGGAAAGCTGTCCCTCCAGGCAGAAGAAAATTTACATGTCAGGTGACCCACACATGGTTCTGGTTCTCCATTACCCACTTTATTTAATGACTGCTGACACAACCAAGGTATGCAAAGGCAAACCTGAAAGTCAAATTATTAACGTCTCTTCCAAAGCCAAGATGAAGGGGTGCTCACAGATCAGAAGCTTAGTCCGTACAGGTGAATTGGGGCTTTTAACATTTAGTTATTTATTTTTGTTTTTGGAAAGGAATATTTACAGAGGGAAGGACACACACACACACACAGAGGGGTTGAGAGAGAGAGAGAGAGTCTTCCATCTACTGGTTCACTCCCTCAAGTGACTACAAAGTCTGGAACTGAGCTGATTCAATCCAAAGCCGTGAGGTTTCCTGTTCTGCCTCCCTAGGCTGTAAGCCGGGAGCTGGATGGGAAGTGAAGTAGCCAGAACACGAACTGGCACCAATATGCAATGTTGGCATTTGAAGGGGGAGAATTAATGAATCAAGCCATTGAGCTGGGCCCCCTAATATTTAAACAGTGTTGAAAGCTGATAGACACTCAAGAGCTACCCAGACTCAGATATTTCATTGTATAGTAATAGAAATTTTATTGCATACTACCAGAAGATTTTAAAAGGCCATTATATTGGGCCCGGCGCGGTGGCGCAAGTGGTTAAGGTCCTCGCCTTGCACGCCCAGGATCCCATATGGGCGCCGGTTCTAATCCCGGCAGCCCCGCTTCCCTTCCAGCTCCCTGCCTGTGGCCTGGGAAAGCAGTCGAGGACGGCCCAAAGCCTTGGGAACCTGCACCCATGTGGGAGACCCGGAAGAGGCTCCTGGCTTCGGATCGGCATAGTATCAGCCCGTTGCGCTCACTTGGGGAGTGAATCATTGGACGGAAGATCTTCCTCTCTGTCTCTCCTCTCTGTATATCCGCCTTTCCAATAAAAAAAAAATAATAATAAAAAATAAATCTTTAAAAAAAAAAGCCATTATATTTTAGAGGGTAAAATTTCTACTATCACTACTGGTTCAAGTCCTCCCTACTTCGGGTCCAGCTTCCTGCTAACACGCTTGTGAAGCAGCAGAAGATGGTCCAAATCCTTGGGTCCCTACATGCATTTGGAAAACCTTGGCTTTGGCCTGGCCCAGCTCCAGATATTGAGGCCATTTGGGGAATGAACTAGTGGACAGAAGAATTCAATCTATATTTACTCATCCTTCTTCTTATATAACTTTGCCTTTCAAATAAATAAAAGAAATAAATTGGACAAATACTGCAGGTTTTGGTAGGAGAGGAATCAGGACACTTTGGGTAGATGTTCTTCGTCTTCTCCACCAGACTGTAAGGTGCTGCTGGTAGTTAGGACAGAAGCTAAGCAGAAAAAGGGTACGTGTGTGAAGGCCTGGATTATCCTCGCTGAGTTTAACAAAAATTGTGATTTTACCTTTTTTTGTAATTGTGTACATTTCCAGGAAAATTAAGACATCCAGACTTGAAGAAACCACACACACACAAATTCCAAATAAAAATCTGGAGTGTTTGCATCAGCCTTTTAACTCATTGCTTTTGTTAATTCTTTAGAACTTACAAGTGACTCATGAGTTGACTTACATGTTCAGCAAACACTCATTGATCGTTCTTACAAAGACATCAAGAAGCGAGGCACATGCTTGATATAGAATTGAGAAAGACGTAGACCCTGCACCAAAGGATCTGAGTAGTGGAAACCAGTAAGTCAAACTTCAGAGGACACAAATGCAACCTTGAGAGTGGGCTTGTAGTGCAGAGGGTTAGATTGGCACTTGAGACCCTGTCCCCTGGCAAAGTACATGATTCAAAATGCCATGCTGCCAACCCAGCTTCCTGCTAGTAGGCTATGGAAGCAGCTGAGGATGGCCCAAGTGCTTGGGTTCCTGTTACCCAGGTGGGAGATTAGCTAAAGTTCTTGGCGTCAAGCTTTTTTGAGCTGGCCTAGCCCTGTATGTTACAGAAACTTGCAGAGTGAACCCATGAATGTAAAATACCTGTCTTACCCTCTTTAAAAAAAAACCAACAGCAATAGAAAAGCCATGCTTTTTTCCATTTTCCACAAACATTTTTGTTCTTATTATTTTCTATGATACAATTTTATAAGCATAGGATTTCCTCTCCCTTTTCCTTTCCTCCCTCCCTGTTTCTTCCTCCCATCGATTTTTCCCATATTATCACCATAATATAGTCCTTTAATAACAGTTAAAATTTTAACATTCTGCTATATCACAGCATGATAGCATGGCATGATAGCATGGCATGCCATGAAATATCATGGCATTTATAGGTATAGGCAAAGGTACAAAATCCAGTGTTAAAGTACATTTAATTGATTCATTGAGAGTCCTTTTATTTGGGAGTAGAGATGCATACTGCAACATTTTTTCACTTCATGGTATGGTAGTTTCCAATTATTTAACTAATATATGAGAATATATGTACATACTTACCTATATATCTATTGTTTTGTATTTTGCATGAAGGCTATCATATCAGAGAGAACATATGGTCTTTGTCCTTTGGAACTGGTTTATCTTACTGAGCATAATGGTCTCCACGGGCTTCTGCTTCTAAAACTATACCTCATTTCCACCCAGTGTAGCTTACCCAGAAGTAAGATTCCACCAAGAATACCAATGCTAAAATAAGTCTAACTAAAGCATACCTAGCTTTCATGGATCTATGAAATAGAGAAGCAGGGAGTCTCTAACCTAAGTCTCCCTAAGTTATATCTTACTAGAAAAATTTTACATCACAACTTGTGTTTTCTAAAAAGGCATATTGTATTCATAAATGCATTGGATCACATCAGAATGACAGAGTATATGAAGTTCCAATTTCACAGGTTTTTGAATGGACCTGATAGGAAATTTCTAAAACTCCCTATTGAAGCTCCCTTTACCTGGCTTAACCTTTACAATTTCCATATGAAAATTCTCTGGTCCAACTGGGCTAACTTGTACCTGCACTCTCCAGTTACAATCTTAATTATTAATGTGTCTCTTCCCTTATTCCCATCTGCAATTTCTTCCCAACACACTTCTGTTTACAGAAGTCCTACCCAGCCACCATGTTTCAACACCCTTTTAAAACCTTCTTACTTGGCTTAAATTCACTTACTCAAACTACCACAATGTTTACTGTATATTTTGGATATGACTTCATTTAAAGCACTCTTATTAAGCAATTTGCATGCATCAAGTATGAAATTCTTTATTTTGTAAGAAATCTATTATACCTATATACTTTACTGGGATGTGAATCCTCATGACAAGGTTTTGCCCCATTTTTTAAAAGTATTTGTCTTATATTTTATTTATTTGAAATGTAGAATCACAGACAGGAGGAGAGACAAAGAGAGTTCTCATCTTATGGTTCATACTCCAAATGGCTATGATTTCCCAGACTGAGCCAAATCTCAGCCAGGAGCCAGGAGCTCCTTCTGATCCAAGCTCTTGGGCCATCAATTGCATTGGGAGATCGGTTAAAAATGGAGCATCGAGGATTTTAACTAGCATCCATATGGGATGCTGTTGTGCTACAATGCTGGACTCACTGTCCCACTCTTTGTCTAACACATTTTCAAGTACAATGCTTAGTGAGATCTGTGAGTTATGTTGATGATGGAAAATAAGAAATAGGGTGACATTTCCAAGAACTATCTTTATCTAATCACTGTAACATCAATATTAAGGCAAAGAGACAGTGTGAGAAAGGGTTAGCCACTTTGCATAGACAAACCAATAAGACATAGTGCCCTGTTGATTCAGGATGAAGAAGAAGAAGAGAGAAATAAATATACTCTGGGAATCTGAATTTCAGTGACTGATTCAGTGGAACCAATCATTCACAGAAACTGGTAATATGGGAGAATCAAGATGGCAGAATAGGGTAAGAACACATTTACACATTTACTTCACCAGGGCAAAGCATAGAGAGCACACTTAATAAAATAAGAGAAGACAGGCTGATGGCAGAGGGGCACCTGGAGACTGATGGGCTTGGAAAAGCAGCAGAGACAACAGTGTGATGTTGCAGTGATGAGATAGCCCAACAGCAGTCAGCAAGCAACAAACTGAGCTCCACCAGTGGCCAGAGCTCCACCAGCAGCCAGGTGGGAAGGAGTTCACTGGAAGCTCAGCAGGTGAACCCAGGCAAAGAACTGCCCATCCTGCCAATTTGTTTGATTCAACTAGGTACAGAGAGAGCAGCAGATCCCAAATAGGTGATGCAGGAACAGCGTGAGTTTCACAGCCCACACCCACACCACAGTCATATTAGGCACCAGCTTGTGTAGGAAGCAAAGGCTGTGAGATGGGACTGTGCATGCACTAAGCTGGGAGTGAACTCATTTAGCTCAGTGCATTGCACCGATGTGTCATCTTCCAGGTTCCATCCAAAATAGGTCTGCATATCCACAACTTCACCAATGGAACATCAGGCACCACTTTGTACAGTGTGGAAAAGGCTATGAGACTTCAGGGACAACAGTGAGAAAATCCACTTCCAGCTCAGTGCATTGTACTGGTCCTACAGGGAAAATAATATTGACTTTGGAATCCTATGGGCCAAAATAGTTCTGGGTGGCCCTCAGACTTAACAATCAGCAAGTTCCAGCAATATCAACACCACCAGCAACCTAGCTATTTAGGACACCATGTATCTCCCTAATCCTGGGAACTGATTAAACCAGAAGTTGGACAAAGGTTGTACAGAAAATGTACAGCCACAGCAGGGGGTCACAGGAAGTGGAGACTGGCAAGCCTGGGGCTGGAGCCATGGAGGCCATGGAGGAAGCCTAAAAAAAGAATATAAGCATGAGACATTCTGGAAAGAGTGGCACAAATGACTACAAATAAAGAGCTGGGTACCAAACACAATCAGTAAAATTGAACTGTACACCTGTGGGTGATACAGCTTAGAAATCTGTCCTAAGGAAAATCTGCTAACCAGAAATACAATGACCAAGAGCAAAAGAAGAGACAGGGGCACAATGAATATTACTGAAGACTCTCCTGTGAAGGAGCAAAAATCATTGCCAACCTCAGAGTTAACTGAGTTAACTGAGGAAGACAGTGAGAAAATGGTTGATACAGAATTCAAAACATTTCTTATAAAGCTGCTTATCAACAATGAAAAGCACATACAGGAGTTCCAGGAATTCAAGGAATATGTTATACAGGAAACAGCAACACTAAAACAAAATCAAATAGAATTATTGGAAATGAATGACACAATAGAGCAGATTAAAAATTTAATAGAAAGCTCCATAATAGGGTAAGTGAGGCAGAAGAGTCTCAGAATTGGAAGATATTTCTTGTCGCAATGTAGAAACAATCAAAAGCTGGAAGAGGATTTGAGTTAAACTAAGAAAAGCATGCAATAATAAAGATAAACTATGAAAAAGTCAAATATAAGAACTATAGGAGCGTCAGAAGGTGCAGAAAGAGAAGCTGGGATTAAAAATGCATTTAAGGAAACAACAAAAGAAAACTTTCCTAATATGCAGAAAGAATTGAGAAACAACATTCAGGAGGGGCATAGAACTCCCAACAGAATTGACCAAAAGCGATCTTCACTGCAATGAATGATAATCAAGCTCTCTTCAGTTGAGCACAAGGAAAAGATCCTTAAATACACACATAAAAATGTCAACTGACATATAGAGGAATGGTAATCAGACTCACAGCTGATCTCTCAAAGGAAACTCTCTAGGCCAGAGAGAATGGAGCAAAATATTCAGATTCTAAGAGAAAAACTATCAGCCCAGAATAATACCCAGCAAAGCTTCCCTTTGTCTTTGAAAAGGAAATAAAATTTTTCCACAGTAAAAAAGAAAGTTAAAAGAATATGCCTCTTCCACACTTGCCCTAAAATGATACCTAAAGATGTTCTCTTGACAGAGAAAAGGAATAGTATCCACCAAAACCAAATGCAAATGTGAAGAACATCCAGAAAAATAACAACAGAAGACTAAATCAAACAATCAACCACCCATTGCTAAAATGACTGGACCAAATTATCATCCATTCATATTAACCCTGAATGTATATGGCTTAGAATCATGAACCAAATGTCATAGATTAGAATACTGGATCAAAAACCAAAAGCCTGATCCCTACAGGAAACACATCTTACCAACAAATATCAGCAGAAATTATATCTCATGGATTTTGATGTTTTTGTTTTTAGTTTCATTTCTTCAAAATGTTTTTTCTCATATTAAATTCTTCACTGACTCATAGGTCATACAGTAGTATAATTTTCTACAAGAAGTTTCTTGGTTTTCTCAGCATTGTAAATTTCTATATTTTTCCTGTTGCTGATTTTGTTTTATGGCTTTTCATTTTAGGGAATGTATAATAATTGTGTAATTAAGACTATCATATCTGGATGTGAAGAAACAATACAGTATGCATGCCTACTTCCAGATCAAAGATAGACTTCCAATGAAACTTAACTATATCTTTACAGTAGGATGCAGGACTCTGCCATTGTCCATTCCCACAATGAGGGACTTATGACTGTTTATGAAGAACTATACTACTGTAATAATATAGGGGAAAATCGTTATGGGGGGAAAGGGGAATTTGAACAGAGGCATAAGGGAAATTCCAGAGTCTATGGAACTTTATCATAAAATAATAATAATAAATAAATAAATATTATTATTTATAAAAAGAAGATAGTTTTAGCTATTTCTGGATCTGTGAAATATGTCCCTGGTGTTTTCATGAGGATTGTACTAAATTTTTAAATTGTTTTGGACGGCGTGGACATTTTCACTATGATCTTTCAGTCAATGAACATGAGGGTTTTTTAAAAAAAAAAATAAAGATAGAAAAAAAACGCAAAACATGGGAGTTGGAAAGAGGACCTGGTTGTTGGTAGAAGATGTGATGGGATTTGAGATCCCAAAAGGACACAGATGTAGACATCCAGTGTTCAGGATGATCTGTCACACTGTCTTCCTGATATAAAGATGGCTAAGGACATTGACTTTCAGTCCTGGCACCTGTAGGACAATAATTTCTGCCTTTGGTTCCAATGCCCCAAGAAATAAGGTGAAGAAGCTCATGTCTGTCTTTTCCACAAACATCTCAAATTGCGGTGATATCTTCCACTCTAGTGGCCATCAAATTCCTAGATCGTACCCCATAATGCTATAGAAAACAGTAAGGGGGCCTGGCGCAGAAGCTTAGCTGCTGAAGTCCTTGCTGTGCACAAGCCAGGATGTCATATGGACACTGGTTCTAATGTTGGCGGCCCTGCTTGTGGCCTTGGAAAGTAGTAAATGATGGCCCAAAGCCTTGGGACCCTGCCCCCATGTGGGAGACTCCTGACTCCTGGCTTCAGCTCCTGATTGCTTCAGCTCCAGCCATTGCAACCACTTGGGGAGTGAATCAACAGATGGAAGATCTTCCTCTCTGTCTCTCCTTTTCTCTGTATAGCTGACTTTCCAAATGAAAAAAAAAAAAAAAAACCACTCTTTTTTAAAAAGAAAATAGTAAGGGAACAAGATGCATGAACAGAAAGCAAACTATGATGTTAAATAAAGATGAGAGATACAATCAAAAATTAAAGGTAGATGAGTGTGAGGGAATGATATTGACAAAGAAAAATTACTTGTAATTCCTTCAGCTTTTTAATCATTGCCAACAAATTACTTGTAATATTTTCCATGGAAATGCTTCATGTATATACTAGTTTTCATATGTAGTCTTTGGAGAATCTCTGTAATGAAGTGTGCCCTTTCTGTTTCAATCTTTCCCAATTGATGAAGAAATATCCCAGGAAGTATTAAGCATACAAAGGAGAAGAAATACAAATGGTTCATCAACATCAAGTGATGCTTTCAGTTTCTGCCTAACACAATCACACATCCTTGAAGGTTTAGCAAAGTTCACTTTGTTGTAGCTTGCCCCAGCAATTTCAAGCAGCCACGATGGCCCCTTTAATCAGTGCACCAATGGCACTTCACCCACACCTGTCATAGTTCAATTTTGTGTCTCCAGAGCCAGACAAAGAGCCCATCCTTCACATGGGCAAAAGGGCAAGGGATGACTTACCTAATGAGATGAGGTACACACTCAATGTTGGCTGTTTTTGACGTGAAAGGCGATGCCACAGATGCTTCCTGTTCTGAGAGTGAGATTCCCGCATGTGCCATTTTCAAGGCCTGGAAAGAGTAATTTGTGTTACAGTCTTGACTCCTTGGGAAAGATTCTTTATACCATAAAGTTATAACACTATGCCTTTATATCCCTGAGTTTCTGCTTACACTGTCCCTTCACCAAGAATGTGCTCTCTCCCATGATCCACAAAGTCACAAATGAAAAAGATAGCAGTTAAACAATGCTCTATAGGCAAAAGTGCTGTGTGTGTGTGTGTGTGTGTGTGTGTGTCTTTACACTCACACATACACATGTATGTTGGGTGTGAAGTGTATAGATGTGATTAGGAAATGGATGTATTGACTCAAAAAATATATTTAGGGCATTGGTGCAGTGAGACAATGTTGGGAGTGTCTGCACTTCAGACTCAGACTCTGAAGACTCCGGCTTCCTGCTGATGCACTTCCTTGAGGCTCCAGTACTTGGATTCTGCTGTTCCTGTGGGGAATCTGGATTGAATTATGGTTTCCTGGCTTCAGCCTGACCCAGTTGTGGACATTTGAAGAATTAGCCAGTGAATGGGTCTCTCTCACGCTCTCGTTCTCTCTCCCTTTCAAATAAATACATAATACACACTTTTAAAAAATGCCATCAGTTGGATTGACTGTCTGGGGTCTTTGACCATTTTAGTTGTTACACCTCACATGTCATTTTTATGAATAGCATGAAGAGATATTTATGGCTACCTTTCCTTTGTCCACTTCATCCAGCCAATCAACTGATAAATGAGATGGAGTGTGGCACCAGATCACACTCGTTATTCTCATTCTAACCTCCGTGTTGCAATTCTAAAATGAGGGCTAGTTGGTTTCTTACTCTCTGAAAACTCTACAGTGTGCATAGAGATACATCAACAACAGGCCAGCCAGGCTTTAGTCCTACAAGAATGGTGTGGCCTAGAATGAGATGCTGGACTTGTGCGGTTCCACAGAGCAATAAAGTTGGTATTTACCAGTTTCAAGTTCAATAGTGTTACATTTCCTCCTTCCTCATGTCTAATTAGCCTTCCGTGTCTTGGCTGTGTAACTTTAGAACATCCATGTTACATCAGGGTTAGCTTTATGCATGATTGTTTCCCTATCAGACAATGAGCTCTTTGTAAAAGAAATCCAGTGCCTATAAAACTGTATCACATGGGCCCGGCGCAGTGGCGCAAGTGGTTAAGGTCCTCGCCTTGCACGCCCGGGATCCCATATGGGCGCCGGTTCTATCCCAGCAGCCCCGATCCCCTTCCAGCTCCCTGCCTGTGGCCCGGGAAAGCAGTCGAGGACGGCCCAAAGCTTTGGGACCCTGCACCCACGTGGGAGACCCGGAAGAGGCTCCTGGCTTCTGATCGGCATAGTATCCATCCGTTGCGCTCACTTGGGGAGTGAATCATCGGATGGAAGATCTTCCTCTCTGTCTCTCCTCTCTGTATATCCGCCTTTCCAATAAAAACATAATAAAAATAAATCTTTTAAAAAAAAACTGTATCACATAATACAATGTTAACAACAATAAAAAAAAAAGAAACACTACATCATTTTTTAATGCTTAGTGTTTTTGTTTCATACTAATCTCCATATAATTGTAGTAAGACTGAGTATTCATACTATACTTAAAATCAGTGGCTTGTTTATTTATATATTTCAAAGAGAGAAAAAAAGATCACACAGCTGCTTATTCACTCGGATCCTGCAATATTCAAGACTGGACAAGATCAAAGTAAGGGGCTGGGAATTCAGTGTGAGATCCCCATGTGGGGAGCAGGGAACCAAGTACTTCAACCATCAACCACTGCCTCCTAGGGTGAACATTAGTACGAAACTTGAATTAGGAGTGGAGTTGGGACTTGAACTCAATCATTTCAGTATAGGGCATGGCCCTCCCACGTAAGCATCCATACAGCCAAATATTTGTTTCCAATTTGTGTTTTGTAACTTGAGAGGGAGAGGGGGAGAGGAGAGAAGAAAAGAGGGAAGGGGTGGGGAAGGGAAGAAAGGGCATGGGGAAGAGAGGGGAGGGGAGGGGAAGAAAGGGGAATAGAACAGAGATAGAGAGAGAACTCTACTGGTTCGCTAACTGCTTGCAGAGCTCCCAGCTCAAAGTTAAAGCTAGGAACCAGGAGTTCAATTTATTTCTATCATATCCATGGCAATAAACCAAAAGGCTTGAACCATTTCTGCTCTCTCCTGGGGTCTGCATTAACAAAAACTGGGAAACAACAGCCAGAGCAGGGTATTGAATCCAGGAATTTTAATATGTGATCTTAACCTCTATGTCAAATACTTGCACCCATTCTAGATCTTTAAGGATAAGATTACCAATAGCCACTTCTCATGGAGCAGAAAATTTATAATAAATCTTTTTATGAGCATCTTAACAAAACATTTGGGGAATTAAAATGTGAAGCAAAATAAATATCAGATTTCAAATATCTAATAAACTTTAAACAAAGAAATATTCTTGACTTGTTGGCTGACAAGGTGGCAATTAAAACCTTCTTTTTTTTTTTAAAGATTTATTTTTATTATTTTTTCATTGGAAAGGCGGATATACAGAGAGGAGAGACAGAGAGGAAGATCTTCCATCCAATGATTCACTCCCCAAGTGAGCGCAACGGGCCGATACTATGCCGATCCGAAGCCAGGAGCCTCTTCCGGGTCTCCCACACGGGTGCAGGTTCCCAAAGCGTTGGGCCGTCCTCGACTGCTTTCCCAGGCCACAGGCAGGGAGCTGGAAGGGAAGCGGGGCTGCCGGGATTAGAACCGGCGCCCATATGGGATCCCGGGCGTGCAAGGCGAGGACTTAACCACTTGCGCCACCGCTCCGGGCCCTAAAACCTTCTTTTATGTGTGTAACCCTCACTATAAAATGTTGTTCAAATCGTAAGTTTAGAACTTCAAAATTCAAAACATATATCGTTTCTTTATTGTACATGAGAAATAATCACAGAATCATTCAATTTAGAATTTTCTACAGTGTGGAACAACCACACTTTTTATAGGACTTTTGGATGAATCTAACTGGCTTTTAAAAAAATAAAGCTATTTATTTGAAAACCAGAGTTCAAGGGGGGAGAAGAGATAGAAAGAGAGCAAAAAGCCAACTTTTAACACCTAAGCCAGAGTATGAATTTCATAGGACTAACTAAATGCAAGTTACACATAATTCAAAATGCAGGTCAAATCAGTGCTAAACTTCATGGCTAAGACTTTATCAGTTGTGTAACTTTGAGCAAAATTACTCCACCTGCCTGAACGCTGAAGGTATGGGGGATTGAAACCAACTAGTTTTGTAAACTCTCTTTCAGATCTGACATGTTGAAGCAAGTTCAAATTGTCTTCCCTCATCTCTTTTATCCTAAGACTTTGCCAGAAACAGCTGATATGACTCATTTCATTTGATTCCTCTTCATCTCCAGCCCAGACTCAGGGACAGGCGGTTGTAGACTGCAAAATAATGCTGTAGCTTCTGGAGGAAGAATGCAGAGAAGGACACCTAGAGACCATGGGGTCCTGTGTTAGCTGAAGTCACTCATACTCACCCCACAGTCATTAGCTCCGTCACCACACATACCCACATAATAACTGCAGGGGAAAGGAAAAGAAAAGTCAGGCGATTTCCACTCACATGCAGGGTGCGTGTGTGTATCCCAAACACATGTGGAGTTGGGAAAATTACTCTGAAGTTCACAACCCAGCAAAAAGGAAAGGGGGCCATTTCGTTATTTAAATAGTTTCAATCAACTATTTTGAAATGGTAGTGATACCAACTAAGACATCAGCCAAAACAGCGCTGATATGTGAGTATTTCCACCAAAGCCGAGCTGAAGAGCATACAGTCACGGCTGCAGTATTTCTCACGCAAGCAAAAGCAGAGATCATTACCCAATCCACCTATGCTTCTACTGTTGCTTTCTAGGGAGAGTTTTAAAAGTTCAGATACCAGGAAAAAGAAATCTGGAAAGTAACTTAACATACATAACCAGTGACATAACATAATTATAATCCATGATGCATCTCAGGGTGAAAATGAGATAATAGGCTCCCTACCTGTATCAGGTTTGATATGAAGGTGTGAATAATAACTAAAGCAGTAGACAAAGGTCTTTTTATGCAAGACACAAGCTGTTCTTGCATTGTAAGTGCACATTACCTTATGGATCTTCACTAATGGCAATAGGACATTTACCTACATTTTTCCAAAACCAGATAAAACAATAAAAAACCAATAAGGGGGAAAAGTAAAGTTTGCTTAGGAATTTCCTTATTATTAGTTAACACATAGAAAATGTACACTTTCAGGGCAGGACTTTGATGTGGCTGTTAAGATGCTGCTTGGGGGCCCGGCGCGGTGGCGCAAGTGGTTAAAGGTCCTCGCCTTGCCGCCCGGGATCCCATATGGGCGCCGGTTCTAATCCCGGCAGCCCCGCTTCCCTTCCAGCTCCCTGCCTGTGTCCCGGGAAAGCAGTCGAGGACAGCCCAAAGCTTTGGGACCCTGCACCCGCGTGGGAGACCCGGAAGAGGCTCCTGGCTTCGGATCGGCATAGCATCGGCCCGCTGCGCTCACTTGGGGAGTGAATCATCGGACGGAAGATCTTCCTCTCTGTCTCTCCTCTCTGTATATCCGCCTTTCCAATGAAAAAATAATAAAAATAAATCTTAAAAAAAAAAAAAAAAAGATGCTGCTTGGGAGACAATATTCTATCAGAGCCTGAGTTCCGGTCCTAGCGCTGCTTCCGATTTCAGCTTACTGCTGATGCACATCCTCAGAGACAGCAAGTGTTGGCTCAAGTACCTGAGACCTTGCCATCCACGGGAGAGACCTGGACTGAGTTCCAGGCTCATGGCTTTGGTACGGCCCGACTGCTGTGGATATTTGGAGGTATGAGCCACAGATGGAAGATCTCTGTCTGCTTTTCAAATAAAATGTGAATAAGCAAACAGTTTAAAGCACCATTCTTATTGGTTAAATGTTCAAATACGGGCACATTCATATTCATATGGTCCAGCCTAATATCAGGTTAGTGTACATGGAACCCTCTCATAAGCATTTACAATTGCATACCGTGACTATCCAGAGCTGCTGAAACAACAGCTGCTTTTTTTTTTTAGGCTTAAAGCACATATCTAATCTCACTATCACATTGAATATCTGATAACTGGATATAAAAAGGACATTTAGAAAATATTATGCACACCTCCAACGATGAAGGCATGAAGAATAAGATTAAGAGATTGAGAAGATAGCTCGCTCCAACACCGTATGTGTTTTTCTGAACTGGTTTTTTTTTTTCCTTTAGGAGAATAGTCTCAAAATTAAGCATTGAAGCTGGCAAAAATTCTCAGACATTTGAAAAAAGGAAAATTACTTTCTTCAGTCAATACCATATAATGACCAAAGAGGTGAAAACGACCGTTTTAGACTCTGATTACTTACCCAGCCTCAAGGCATTGTGGGAGTTAATAGGCAGTTTTGAGACGTCCCTATGAGTACTTGCACGATGAAATGTAATGGTAAAAAGCAGTTTCCCGATTTCACACGCAACTTATCAGCCATTAGGGGAAGTTTCATTACTCTTTGTTCCTTTTCACTTTCTGGAATCCGTAGGCCAGAAACTAGAACATTCCCAGCAAGTAACAAGGTAATCTGTCCTAAAGAACTGGTTCACCCTGAAATGCCTGGGTCATCTTTGTGAAGGAAACATGAAAGAACTTTTCTTTGATATAATTGCTTTCAGGTGCTGTTTGACCTCTTGCCAAGAGCACCTGAAATAGTTGTCTACTGGACTGACATGAAATGATTTAAGTTGATAACTCACATGCCTTCCCATTTTCCCCATTCCAAGTGATGTAAACACCGTCACTCTATTCTCTTTATGTGTAACAGATCTTTGTGGATTTTTTTTTCCGGGGCAGGGAGTTCTAATATAACCCTCCATGAGCCTTACTTCTTGGCAATCTACTCCCTTGAGAATGAACTAGACCCAGTGATTTTTTCCTAACAAGTACAAGATATCAAATAGGATGGGTTGTCACTACTGAAGTTTGGATGTAAAATGCTGACACTCATCTCTCTTCATACCCTCAATCCTACTGAGTGCTTCTCACTTGCCTGTTCTTATGGAAGCCAGCTTCCCAATTCCTTATGAAACAGGCCATGTGGCAAAGGACCAAGAGTGGTATCTATTCAACAGCCAGTACAATACTGAGACTCTTAGTCCCACCACCCACAAGGAAGTGACTATCCAACAGGCAAGTGGGGCTGGTAGCAGGTTGTCTACACTCAGACAAAGATAATTACAGTCCTGATCAACACCTGATCACATCCTTGCACGAGATCCTAGTCCAGGGACTCAGCTGAGCTTCTTCTGCAGGCCTGAATCACACCAAAGTAAAATAATAGATAGTGTCATTCTACTGTCACTGAGAGTGGAACACATGTGATGCTATAATGGCTAATGTGGACATTCTCCCTTCACATGATAACACCTACTCTAATTTCTGGAATTCTTCAATAAGGCTGGACTTGTGCCCAGGAGACATTCTTGCAAAGATGGTTCCATTCACAAGAATCTAAAAAGGAAAACAGTCACCACAGTTAAGATGAAGAAGAAGAACACTTCTCAAATAGACTGTCTGAAAACATCACCCCAACAACTAACTTAACACAGCATTGGGAAATGCCTCATCAGACCACATGCAATGTTGAAAGCAAAGAAAGATGTGATGCTTCAATACTGGACCTTCACATTAAGCATCCATCACAACTCAGTTACTTTCTCCCTGATGATTTTTCCAAAATGGAATGACCTCAAATTAATGGTAACAAGAAGCCCAGTATCATTTAGGGTAACAATGCTTAAGGAAATACAGTTCTTATTCCCAAACACTTTCTCTGTAACGGTAATGGAAGCAGAGGGAGGAGCAATAAACCAGAAGTTGCAAAACAACATTATACACTCAGCTGCATCATAAGCAGCTGTGCCAAATGGAGGGCAGTTGTTTAACCTTTCTGAGTTTAGTTCTCACATTTCTACAGTGAGGAGCTGGACTTTCTGACTTTCTGAGGAGCCGTAGGGATCTAAGATCTGTGGTCCTTGAGGTAAGACAATGAAAGTTAAGACTGCACACAGCTTGGACTCCATTGATCTGTGCCACATTGATAGCACAGCTCCACACAACATTATTTTAAAATAGGACATACAGAGGACAGGATAACAAATGATTTTGAAAGTAAACCATGGGGGCTTTGCCTCCTTCAGCTGTAATTTAGGAATCTGGATGGGAAGGGCAATAGAACTCAGCTTGACCTAAGCTGGTGGCTTTCAGAGCAAAGCTAGCCTACAAAATAAGTGGTATGTTTGAACTATCTAGAAGTTCTTCACATGGAGAAGGAGGCTGGGATGGGACTACCCACAGGGTGAGATCAATTCAAATGACAGAGAGGAGGCCATGCTGTGTTAGGGAATATGTAGGGCTGAAAGACCTGAGAATCTTTGAGGAGCCATGTTCCTCCTGGGTGTAGATTGTCAAACCTGAGACAATTTCAATGACCGCTTCAAATAACTTTATTCTCTCTTTGTACCTATTTTTTATTGTTTAATTTTCTTTTCATTTTCATGCTTTTTTAACCTCACTACAAATTTATTCTGAAGATACCATTTAAAAATATGGAAAAGATATGTTCAAAATTAGTAAATTAAATCTAATAGGATTTAAATTGTAATATGAAATTAATAAACGTCAATTTATATTGACAAAATTATTAACTGGGAAGAAACTATTGTTGTCATATCTCTTAGATGCAAACAAGAATATTTTACTTCCTTTTTGATATATAATCATACACATTATCAATTTATCAATCAATCAAGGCAGGTGAGGCTTGTTACAATAACAATTCCAAAATCTTACTTGATTGGCACAACATAAAATGTATTGTTTTCTTATGCAAAGTCCACTCTGGCTCTGAATGATTCCCCAGTCTGCCTCACTACTTTGAAGAGCAAGACAAAACCCTTTCATTTTTCTGGTACTTACTTTCGGAAGCAAACTGTTGAAATGCTGAAAGATGACTTGGTAGGATTTCCCACTCATCGCAAAATGGTAAGAGCTCCCTCTTTCACCATCATGGTCTGAACTGTTTCCAACGCTAATGGAGGATTCCTGAAACCAAAAAGAGCACTGTCTCTTTCTGTTGGCTCTAAAGACCCATCTCTGCTGTCCTAGGATTTTGTGGAAGGAAATGAATTCACACCACATAACAATGCAAGGACCGGCATATGAATAATTGATGACCTCTTGAAATACTGACCTATAGGAAAAAGGAAACTCAGAATGCTTCTCCAACCATCCCCCACATCCCCCGCAATTACTTGAACATCTGATTCTCTGTGGTTTCTGAGCAGTATCACACGTGCTGTCAGTCTGCAGAGGCAATTAGGCTGATTCACCAATCAGTGATTTTCAAGACAAGCAGCATCCATGCTTGTTTCTGCTCCCCACTCAGCCTCACATTTCCTAAGATCTCATAACCATTCCATTGTTCAAAAATTACACTTTGGAGCAGGCATTCGATGTGGCTGTTAAAATGCCTCTGGGTATGCTGCATCACATATCTGAATGCCCAGTTCAAGTTCGCAGCTGTAATTTGTGATTCCAGCTTTTCTGCTCATGGGCACCCTGGGAGTCATGCCTCAAATAGTTAGGATTCTGTCATTTATTCAGGAGAGCTGAATTAAAATCCTGGCTTCTGGTTTAGGCCTGGCCCAGTCCTGGATGTTGAGGGCATGTGGGGAAAGAACCAAAAGATGGGAGATCTCTGTTTCTCTCTCTGGGATGGGATTTTTCAGTGCCTAATTTCTTTTGACACCTGATTTCTATGACCCTACTCCAATAGCTGACCCTTTTATCATAGTTCCCAGATTCCTTTGCACACCCTACCTTCTGAAAAATAATCATCAATCCTTTTCTAAAACCCTTTTTCTCCTCTCTTTCCCTTATCAGTGTCTTCCCTGGCTGCCTTCTACCTCAGCAGTGGATGCCTATGTATTCCTCATGTCAGTAGCTAGTAATGGTTTTTCATGCAGTATTTTCCAAAAAGCTTTACATTTGTAGAGAGAGAAGAGGAAATTGTATTCATGGGAGAAATTCATCTCAACCAAAACATTATGTGCATGTCCAGAAGAAGAAAAAAAGATTTGCTATACTGAATCAGAATGCAAGATAAGACACCCCCATTCTGAGACCTTAATTACAAAGCAACCAGTGAAAGGCTTGATCAAAAGTTGTCTGCATGAATCAAGGACAGAAACTTCTTTTGCTTGTGGTGAGTAGGTGAGAAGATGAAGCGTAGTGAAAGCAGAGAGGAGCAGGACTTCTCCCATTAGCAACCAATACTTCAATAAAAACGTTAAATTCATGAATGAGTTGTAATGTGAACTGTTCATTGCAGTTAGTACAGGAGTTGAATCCTGTCATATGAATCTGAGCAATGTGTATTGACGCAGAAGCAAGGAGAATTCCAAGGAAGTAAGTACCAGGAATCTGCTGAAAATGCAGAAAGAATTGCCATCTTTTGCAGCCCATGCAACTAGAATTTGAGTCGAGTTAATGCCTGTCTTTCCAAGACGGAGGAGAGCTGCTCTGTACAGCTGTGCCAATTGTGTGATGTACAAAATCTCCCGAATACACAAAGGTCCACTCTAGTTTGTCTGAAAGGCTATTCAACCTGGAGGAAGAGAGCATTTTAGTAATCCATCAAAGGCCATGTCTTTGAATTCATCTGCAGTGATGAGATGTCTGGCTGTAGCCCATTTTCGTCATTTGAAAAAGCTATTCTTGTTTGTGTGAGTGGGAAGCTTGCCACCTTGACAAGCCTAACGCCTGTTCACTTCATGTTACAGGTGCAGTGCACTCTAAATGCGCATGATTTCACATGGAATCCAACAGATCTGGGCTATGTCTTGTGCAAGCTTAAATTGCTTTTTTTGAAAATGAATTTATTTTATTTATTTATTTATTTATTTACTTATTTTAAAGGCAGATTTACAGAGAGAAAGAAAATCAGAGAGAAAGATTTTCTATCCTCTGGTTCATTCCCTCAATGGCCACAAAGGCTGGAGCTGCGATGATCATAAGTCAGGAGCCAGGAGCTTCTTCTATGTCTCCCTTGTGGGTGCAGGGCCCCAAGTCTTTGGCCTGTCTTCTACTGTTTTCCCAGGCCACAAGCAGGAAGGTGGATGGGAAGTAGAGCAGCTGAGACAAAAGCTGGCACCAATTTGGGATCTTGACTCATGCAAGGCAAGGATTTAGCCACTAGGTGATCATGCCAGGTTCAGCTTAAATTTCTTTTCTTAAAATTTTTTTTAATTGACTTACTTGAGAGGCAGAGAAGTATAGAAGGATCCCACCAATTGGTTCACCCCCCAAATGCTCTCAGTGGCCGTGACTGAGGTGGACTGAAGCCAGAAGCTAGGAACTTAAGCCATGTTTTCCACAGGTGAGTGTAATTCAACCACTTTAGCCATTCCCACTGCCTTTCAAGGTCTGCATTAGCAGGAAACCAGAGTCAGGTGCTAGGGCTGGGACCTGAACCTGAGTACTATGGACATCTTAACCACAAGGCTTGAATGCCTGCTTCCCACTAACGTTTCTGAGTCTCAATTTTCTCATTTCTAAAATGAATCATTCATCTAACTCCAGAGGGCTATTGTGAAGATCAAGTGGGAAGGAAGGATGTCAATCAGCAATTCTCAACCATGACTGCACACTGGAATCCCTGGGAAAAAGAGCTCATGCCAATTGCAACCTCAAGGCTTCTGATTTATTTATTTCTGCCAAAATCAAGATACTTAAAATCTCCTCCCAGTAATATTGGTGTGTGACTGGACTGAAAAGTCTGGATGAAAAAGCTTTGCAAACTTCAAAACTCTGGGCAGATGTGAGGAGTCAAGACTATGATAACTTCTAGAGGGCAGAAGGCAGTGCAAGTCCAACATTAGCTCACGCTCTTTCCAGGCTCAATTTCTTGGTTCACCACCAGCTGCCAGGTCACAGAGGCCGGTACAAATTCTTCTGGCTCATTGGCTTCCACAATGATCACTTGGTTACCTCGAGGAATCATTCCAGAATTCCTTGCAACAGTAATGGCTGTTTGCAGGTTGTCACCTAGAAAACAAGGGAAATTTGCTTGCTCGAAACAAACCTCTTTTCCATAGTCAGAATTGAACTACTCCTCCTCCAATTTGCTTCCTGCTCTTCAAGGCATCTATTAATAAAGGGATTTTTATATCTGCCTATCCACTCAAAACTGTCCCTAGTGGACATTGTACTTATATCTCTCTCTGGCAAAATTTAGCACCTGTCCGCCATGTATTACCAAAACACTCAGAGATAAACAAAGGAATGTTTAAGCACTTGAATGGACACATCTTCAAGATCTTAACAGCTTCTAGCAGTGCACATAGCATGATCCAGGTTGATAGCATAAAACCTCCCTCAGTCAGTGGGGAAAACAGCACTTAGGACCAAGCTCTACTTGAGCTTAATGGTCATACACCATTCCTGGTCCTGCTGCCCTGGAGACCACCATCTCACATCCTTCATGTGGAGCTTTTGTGCTTGATTCTTGCTGAGAGCACATCCATTCTTATGTTTAGACATGGACTGGGACCCTATTAACACTGCTAGCTTCCTGCCAAGGAAGAGCAGGAACTGGTTGGAGAGAATGAGCCAGGACCCTGACCTCCAAAGTTCCTGGTCCTGTTGGAGCCACATGGATAACTGGACCACAGAGGAGCTAAGTTGGCCTGAACAGTTTTCTCCATGCCTCAGTCACAGCAGCTGGCTGAGCATCGCATCTGTTTCTGATGCCTGAGACAGAGTCACCCTGGAGGGGGCTTTCCCTGCCTACCTGTGACCATCACAGTCCTGATGTGGGCCTGCCTCAACTCCGTCAGCACCGGCCTCGTTTCCTTTTTCAAGCGATTCTCCATGATGAGAAGTCCCAGAAACGTTAACTCCGACTCCACATGCTCTCTGTAATTCAGCAAAAAAAAATCGATATTGAAGTGTTGCTATAGAGTCTCATCAATTGGATTTACTCTTTTTTAAAAATCCTAAGCTTTGGTAAGTCAACACATGAGCACATTAAAAAAAAAAAAAAGTGTGTCTGGTGTTGTGGTGCAATGGGTAAGCCTATGACAACAGCATCCCATATGGTGCCAGTTTGAGTCCTAACTGCTCCATTTCCAAGGCAACTCTTACTAATGGACTGCGAAAGCAGTGTAAGATGGTTCAAGTGCTTGGGTCCCTGCCATTCATATGGGAGACTTCCTGGCTCCCGATTTTGGCCTGGCCCAACCTTGGCTATTACTGGCATCTGCAAGTAAACCAGTGACTGAAAGATTTCTCTTTTTCTATCTCTTTTGCCCTCTAAATATCTCTGACCTTCAAATAGATAACTAAAAAATATATAATAATAATCCAAGAGCTTGTAAGGAAAACCATTAGTCCCTGTTTCCCTACCACCTCATCCTTCTTCCCAGGGACAATTAATTATGAATATTTTAAAGCTGCTTTTTCTCATTACCAATCCAATTTTTGATAAGAACAATATGCTTGTTCTTGGACTGTAATATAGGTTCTTCAGTTCATCATACATGAGATTATCTTATAAACTTGATTAGGAACTGAATTAAAATACAGTACACATTTTCCAAGAACATTTCTCTATAACCTTGTGGGTTTTATTTGAATTTCTAAGGAACATCCCCACCTTTCTCTTTCTTTGAACTTGCAATCATTTCAAATCATTTGACATTTATCAGGTGCATGATGCAACCAAGACACAATTCGACTGGATATGGGTCATTCATCTTAGCCTCCATTTGTCACCTCTAATAAATACAGCCAATCAGCCAGGGCTCTGAAGAGCTTTCTATCTGAAGTTGGAGTCTTACTGGGTTACATTAGTTACATAGAACTTCTTCCCTGAAATTGAACGACTGCCAGGTGGCTTTCTAAAAAGTAAATGTGCAGACCAAAGGTTCCTTCTTGATTTTTCAGTGTTCATTTCTCTGTGAAGTACAGTTCAGATTGCAGGGAGAGGGAAGAGAAGGAGTGCTACGGTTCTGTTTCTCTGCATGCCATCAGCCAGTCCTCTGCACTCTGCCTGTGTTAGCCTCACCATTCAGGGCCAAGGTTATATGTGAGTCTGGGCCTCCCTGCGAAGGGCTGGCAAGATGAGCCAGCTTTTCTTTATCATTTTGCTCTCTGGCTATGATGTATCTAATTTTTTAAAAACCTGATGACTCCATTAACAATTCCACTTCCCTCATTTATACTTAAGACTTTCCTAGTTTGTTTTGATACTATTCCTTTATTGCAAGGTCGGTAGTGTGGGGGAGGTAAAACAAACACAGGGTCAGTGAGCCTTATTTAAGAGAAAGATCAGAATTGATGTCTTGATGAGAAATATTCAAACTTGGGTACACAGTGAAATACCTTCTCTCTGGAGCAGAATACAAATTGCTAAATCCTTCATTCACAAGCCCATTTATTGAATAACTCATCATTCCTCAGTGTCCATGGGGAATTTGTTCCAAGTCCCACTGTGATATCCAAATTGGCAGATGTTCAAATTCTCATATAAAACAGCATAGTATTTGCATAGAACCTACACACATACTCCCACATAATTTAAATTATCCCTAGTATGCCAGTAATACATTGTAAATGTCATGTAAATTGTTTTATCTTTTTTTAGGGTAGAATAATGGCAGCAAAAATTCTACACGTTTAGATGCAAGGATTTTTTTCTAAATATTTTAAATCTTAGATATCTCAAAGAATAATTCAAATTGAAATCTACTAATTGTAGACTTCTTTAAAGATTTTCATTAAAGATTTTCTTCACCGATACATTAGTTATTCAGTCCCGTGTTGTTTAACTACATGTGCTGTAAATTTTTTGCTTTAACTTCATTCCTGCTGTTGACATTGTTTCATGGCTACTCATTTAAGGGAATGTATAGTGATGGCATAATAGAAACTATCATATCCAGATGTGAAGATACAATGCAGTATGCATCCCTACTTCCAAATCAAAGATGGACTTTCAGTGAAACTCTCAATGACAATAGGATGTTGGACTGTCTGGCATTGTCTCTACCCACAATGTCAAGACACACTTTCTCAAATATTAGGCTGATGGGTTTGTGACAACTTATGAAGGTAATAATATAGGGAAAATCAGTCAGGGTGGGACAAAGGGATAGGAAAGTCCCAGACTCCATGGAGCTGTACCGTAAAATTAAAAATAAAAAAATATAAAAAACAAAAACAGATTTTCCCATCTTTTACCTTCATTACTTTCTATTATAAATTGGGCTGACATTTTCTCATTAGCTAGAAACAAGATCTAAAATTCTTCTCACTGATTTATTTTGATGGTTTTCATACAGCATGTTACTTTCTTGGTAAACCTTGATTCATGTGTAATGCTTATACAAAACCTGCATTGATGGAAGGCATGTAATTACCAACACAGCTGTGCTCTTTCACCAGCTCCAAAAATCTTCTTCTCATTTGAGTTTAACATTCATCATTCCAACTTGTATTTGAAAAATTTAAAAATCCTATATGTAATTGGTCTTATTGCTTATCCAAAAATAGTTAATATCTGGAATGTTAATCTCATAATTCCATTCATATATTTCAAAACAAGTTTTGTGATTCCATTTTAAAGAATGAAATATAGTTAACAAGCTCCTTAGAAATCACCCGGTCCTCTGTTTTTTTGATGCAAATTGATCAGACAAGAGCATAACATGACACATTAGAGTCAAACTTTAAAAAATAGAACATGAGCATTCTAACACATGTACAAGAGGAATTCCAGATTTTCTTCAAGGGATCTCAAATTAGATTGGCAGTTGATTTTTCATCAGAAGCCCTACAACCTAGGAGGGAGTGGAGAGCCATAATTCTAATTATAAAAGAAAAATGTTCCCAATCCCAAATATTGTACCAAGCAAAGCTCCCAATTATAAATGAAGGTTTAAGACCTCCAAACACGAACAGAAATTGAAAGAAGTTGTCATCACTTTTCTAGCCATTCAGATGATACTTAAAGATGTGCTACAAAGAGATGCAGAAAAAGAGTCATCATCATGAAAGAATGTGAAGGAGAAAACCTGCTGGTAAAAGTACAAAGGAAACCCAAAGAAAACAACAGGAATCTTATGGAAAAGTGGCAGGACCAAGTTGTTCCTTATCAATAATATCCTTAAACTTAAACAGCCTAAAGTATCTAATTAAATGACACAGATTGGATGAATGAATTAAAAAACAGAGCTCATCATTTTGCTGCCTGCAAGAAACCTACCTCACTAACAAAGATGCACAAACTGAAAGTGAAAGGATACAAAAAGATATTCCATGCCAAAGAAAAGGGAAAAAAGGCAGGACAAGCCATCCCAATATCAGACAAAATAGATTTTAACACAAAAACTTAAATGAAACGAAGAATGACGTTATGTAATGAAAAGGAATCAATTCCACAGGTAGATGTGACTATAGTAAGTGAATATGCACTCCATGTGAAACAGCTATTTAAAACAGTTTTTAAACGTCAGTGTTTAGACTTTAGCACCTTTCATCAACTGACTTAGACAAAAAAAAAATCAGCAAAGAAGCAAGAAAACTCATCGATACTGTTGGAAAACGGATTTAATTGATATCTACACGTTATTTCATCCCACAACTGCAGAATACATATTCTTCTCATTTGTGCATCCAACTTTATCTAGGGTAGAGCTTATGATGACTCAAAAAGTACATGTTTTCAGACTGCAATGGAGTGAAGCTAAAAATTAGTACCTTAAGAAATTCGAGTATATGCAAACACATGGAGACTAGAGTGAATGATGTGTCAAAAACAAATTCAAAAGGGCATTCAAAAATTTCCCAGAAGTGCATGAAAATTACAATACAGTATTTCAAAACTTATTAGATATGGCAAATCAAGCACTAACAGGAAAGCCATAGAAGTTAGTGCCTACATCAGGAAACTGAAAAGGTATCCAATGCATGATCTAACAATGCATCTCAAGGATGTAGGAAAACAAGAACAAGCAAAACTCCAAATTACTAGGAAGAAAGGAATCATTAAAATCAGAGAAATCAGAGAAGAAATAAAATCTAAATGAACAAATTTAAAAATATACAAAAGGTCAGTGAATGAAGAGCTGATTTTTTAATAAAATTGACGCACAATTATCCTAACCAAAAAGGAGATGACCCAAATTAATAAAATCAGAGTTGAAAAAGGAGATGTTAAAATGACTACCACAGAAATAAAAAGAACCATCAATAATTACTAAAATATAGCCATATGCCAAATTGCTGGAAAACACAGAAGAAATGGACAGATGTCTGAACACACACAATCTACTAAAACTGAGTGATGAAGACAAAGAAGAGCTAAATATAATATAGTAATAATATAGAGATTAAGTCAATAATAAAGATCTTTCCAGGGCTCAGTGCAGTGGGCCAGCCTTTACCATGCCAGGATCCCATAAAGGTGCCTGTTCTAATCCCAGTGGCCCCCACTTCCCATCCAGCTCCCTGCTTGTGGCCTGGGAAAGCAGTCGAGGACGGCCCAAAGCCTTGGGAACCTGCACCTGCATGGGAGACCCAGAAAAGCCCTTGGCGCCTTGGCTCCTAGCTTTGGATCGGCTCAGCTCCAGCTGTTGCAATCACTTGGGGAGTGAATCACTTGGGGATGGAAGATCTTCCTCTGTGTTTCTCCTCCTTTCTACATATCTGACTTTGCAATAAAAAAAAAATCTTATAAAACAGATCTTTTCAACAAAGAAAAGGATCAGATGGCTTCACTGCTGCTCAACTGCAACAAACTTTTAAATAACTAATTCAGTTCTCCTCAAAACATTCCAGTCAATTGTAAGGCAAGAAATTCTCTCAAACTCATTAATTTCAACATTCAGAAAAAAAATACAACAAAGAAAGAGGAAGGTAACTATAGGTCAACATCCCTGATGAACAACAATGCAAAAGTTCTCAAAATATATATATAGAGAGAGAAGTATATTGCAAAGACATTCACCCAGACCAAATGAGATTTATCTCCAGTGTTCAGAAATGGTTCAATATAAACAAATCAATAAATATGATGCATCAAATTGATAAATTATAGAATAAAAATTGTATGATTTCCTCAATAGGTTCAGAGAAAAAAAATTGGTAGAATGCTACATCTTTCATAATAAGAAATAAAACCATCTGCAAATTGAGCATATAAGGAACCTTTCTCAACACAATCAAGGCAATCTATGACAAACCTATACCCAACATGATATTAAATGAAGAAAAACTGGAAGCATTTGCACTAAAATCAGAATCAGACGAGGATACTCACTTTCAGAATTGTTATTCAACATAGTTTGGAAATTTTAGCAAGAGCCATTAGGCAAGAAAAAGAAATCAAAGGAATACAAACTGAAAAGGAGGAAATAAAATTATTTCTATTGCAAATGGCATGAACCTTATATAGGATAACCAAAAGACTTCACTAAGAGACTATTGGGAATGATGTAGAATATAAAATCAATACACAAAAATCAATATTCTTTGTATATATGAACACTGCCCAGGCTGAAAAGGAACCTCTGAGGTCAATCCCATTTACCATTTAAATTGTCAATAAAATGTCAAAAAGTCAATAAAAATAATTAAGAAAAAATTAAATATCTGGGAATCAATTTAACCAAGGAGTTGAAAGATCTCTACAATGAAAATTATAAAAAATTAAAGAAAGAAGACATAAAAAATAAAAAAACCTCTATGACATGGAATGAAATCATTAATATCATCAAAATGCCCATATAAACCAAAGCAATTTAGATTCAATGTGATATTAATCAAAATATCCAGAACGTTCTTAGTTCTAAAAGAAGTGATGCTGAAATTCATATGGAAACACACAAGATGTCAAGGAGTTAAATCAATCATAAACAACAAAAACAAAGCTGAAGGCATCACAGCATCATCTTTCAAGACATAGTGCAAGGCAGCATTTCTCAAAACAACCTGGTTCTGGAACAAAAACAAATGTGTAGACCAATGAGCAGAGTAGAAATCCCAGAAATTAGTCCCCACCTCTGTGGCCAACATTTCTTACAAACACTCTAACATCAATCCCCTAGAGGATGGACAGTCTCAACAAGTGGTGTTAGGAAAATTGGATCTTCTCATGCAGAAGTATGGAACAAGAACCATGTTTTATACCTTATACAAAAATCAGCTTACATGGGATTAAATATCTAAATGTATGACCTGATACCATCATATTACTAGAGGAAAACATGAGGGAAACGCTGAAAGACATTGGCACATGCAAAGACAGCTTGGAAATGGCCCCATATGTATAGACAATAGAAGCAAAAATGGACAATCGTGATTATAGAAAGCTAAGAAACTTTTCACTGTGAAGAAAATACCCAACAATGAAGCAAGAGATAGAATGGGAGAGAAATATTTGCAAATTATGTTACTGACAAAACATCAGTGCCTATAAAGAGCTCAAGAAACTCACCAACCACAAAGCAAATAGTTGAGCTAAGAAATGGACAAAGTACATGGTTAGACATCTTCTAGAAAATGAAACACAAATGGCTAGGAGGCACATAAAAAATGTTCAAGATCTTCATGTTAACCATGAGGTAAACACAAACAAAACTACAATGAAATATCACCTCCTCCCAGTTAGAATAGTATTATACAAAAATCAAAACATAATAAATACTGACGAGAAGTAGGGGAAAAGATACCCTAATACACTGCAGCAATGTGAACCAGTACAATCCTTGTTTAAGACTCCGTAAAGTACAATCAGTATGTTGATTCCTCAATAGCTAAATATAAACCTACCGTAAGATCCATCCATCCCTTTCTAGGAATTTGCCAAAACAAAATGAAATCCTCATATAGAAGATTTATCTATACCATCATCTTTACTGCATCTTAATTCACAATAGCAAAGATATGGAATCAACCCAGATATCTACTGGCTAACGACCGGATGAAGAAACTATGAGATATATACACATATGTATACATACATATACATATACTATGGAATACTGTTCAGCATAGAAAGGAATGGAATTCTATCTTTTGTAACAAAATTGATGCAATTGGAAATCATTACATTTTAGTAGAATAAACCAGTCCCCAAAAGACAAATATTACATTTTCTCTGATATGTGGTAGTTAATATAGAACGCAAAAAAAAAAAAAAAAGAAACTGAATAGCAGTGAAACACACATAATGTGACTTGATTGTTATTTTTATCCCTTGCTTATACTCGTACGGAACTGTGATCTTTTCCTTTTCACTTGTTGAAAATTATAGCTAGTGGTGTACTAAGTCTGTGATTCTAGAGTGGTTTGAAATTTATATTTTTTAAAAATGTTAAATAAAAAGAAAGGTGAAAGAACAGGTATTGAGTGAGGGAGGATGGAGGGAAGTATACTTAGAATTTTACCTATGAGAAATATATAAAATCAGTTCTCTTTATATTGATAGAGAAATTTTTTTAAAAAAAAGCATAATCCAAGAAGTGCTACATTAGATGAAACCAAATTGGTAGAAAATTAATGGTTATTAATATATCTGATGTGGAATTCATTGTGTTTATATTTTTGAGTATGTTCTATAACGTTGTTAATTTTAAATTATTTAAGTACAATGAATAAAAAAGTCTATGCATTATCTTCTCATGAGCACAATTGCTATATTTTCTTTCTTCATTTTGCATTTATTACCTCCTCAGATCCGAAGGAGGTATCTAATTGATCCCTGGTAGAAACCAAGTCTAAAGAATTCTGAAACTCAAAGTTCTATCTCTCATCAACATCTCTATATATGGAGTGTTAACATAATGCTCTGATGTTAAGGGGTAATCAGTAGGTTTTGGTGGAATGAGACTAACCCTAGAAGTGCTCTTTGACTTAGGGATGAATGCGATTGAGTCTCCACCCTCAAGGGACTTCCCAATGATGTGAACTGTTCCTCTGTATACCTCCAGAGTTCATTCCCTCAGGTCCACAGAGTGGGACCTTGTGCCAATTTCCAAGATCCTTACCTGGTTAAATGTTCCATTTCTGAAAGCTTCGTCGTCTTCAAGACCTTGTGGGCCAGGGCAATGACCCGGAAACCTTGCACTGTATAATTTCTCAGCTCCTGTTGGAAATTTCTGGGCACTGCCAGAAGAGCAGGGACAGGTAAGTGTGAAGTCATGATGAAGGTTTCCCAGCTCATAAGACAGACTCTAAGATGCACGGAGGTAATTGGGAGATGAGGATGGAGCCTTTATGAATGGGATTAGTGCCCTGACAGTATAAACAGGAGATAATCTCTCTCCACTAAGCAAGGACACAGCAAGCAGGTAGACATCTGCAAATCTGGGAAAAAAAATGGCCCTTAGCAGGACCCTAATTATCTGATGCCTTAAGATTGTACTTCTCAGCCTCTAGAACTATGAGAAATACATTTCTATTGGTTAAGCCACTCCATGTATTGTATTTTTGTTATAGCAATTCCAGTTAATTTTGCAAATCAGGTGTCAAATGCAGTGAATTCAGTGAGAATAGATCATAGGACCACATCTGTGTCAATGAAACGTGAGAAACTGTCAACCTGCTAGATCAGAGGTCTGCAAACTGTGACACACATGCCAGATTTGGCCCGCTATCTGCCTTTGTAAATAAGGTTTCATTGCAACTCACTCACATCCATGTGGAGGTTTTTTTCTTCATTTTATTATTCAGGGGGTTGTTTGGGTTTTTTTGTTTTTGTTTTTGTTTGTTTGTTTGTTTGGTCTGTGGCTGCTTTAAATCTACAAAGGCAGGGTTGAGTAGTTGAAAAAGATATTGGGTAGCTGGAAAAACCTAAAATATCTACAGTCTGGCTCATCACAGGAAAGTTGGCCAACCACAGCATTGGATGATGACAATACAAACATATGTGTGTTGCTACAGAATTGGTAACCATTCGTTTATATTCATAAATCTTTCCTGTTTATAGCATGCTTGTGTAGCTATTGAAGAATTCCCAGCACAGTCTCAGTGATGATGGGTCCTGATATCGTAATTCCTTTTCATCCCAACTGACTTTCTGCTCTAGATCAGCTCAAGTTTTCTCTACACCTCAAGCTTCCATATTTTAAGTAAAAGGGCCTGCAGATTCCACTAATTTCAGACTTTGTATAATTCTAACACACTCCCTGAGATGGGGATCTGGTTTCAAGAATGTTCTCTAAGTCTTAAGCCAACAGAAGATGGTGTTAGAATAGAAGAAACAGTGCTCTGTTGTTACTGACAGAGCAGAAACAGCAGGTGTCAGTTTAGGGGTCCACACCATGCTCTCTTAGGTCAGTACTGGACCAAACAGGACAAGACTTAGTCTGTGAAAGGCAGGAGTAGTGGGAGCCATGAGGATGACCAAAGTAAAAGAGAAAGGAGCGCTCTCTAAGGTTTAAAAGTCTCTAAATAGAAAAATTCAAGCAATCATTTGCCAAATCTAGAATTCTGTGCACAAGCTGGCAGCTATCAGCAATCACCAGGAGAATATGGATGAAAGTCAGGATTAAAAAAGGCCACTTTGATCCAAATGAACTCATTTGAATGCAAAAATATTCTGATAAATTCAGCTGGCACTTAGAGAATGCATATGTTTGTACAACTAGGAGACAATACAAATCAGCTCGAAACCTGGCCCAGAGAGATAAAATTGCTGTGAAATGATCAATTAGCCTTCTTTAATATGATCTAATTTACTCTAATCACTTTTTTTCCCCCTAAATATCTATTTTCTCTATATTCTCTTTCCATCAATCTGCCTGAGCCCCATCGGTGTGGGTAGCCTCCACTCTCTGTAGGACCAATGCAGGATCCAGATCTCTTTCTTTGATTCCCTCTGAAATACTCCTCATTCTAACCCTCTTCTCTGACCCCATAGTCTCACCCCTTCCTGGCTTCTGATGCTCCCCAGTGCCTCATAGCAGTTATACTTTGCTGGCTGCATCACGGCTGGGAAAGACACTTTGCCTCTGCACCTTGCAATCACCACCTTCATCTTGTACGGGCCTTCTTTCTACGTTACCCAGAAAATATTCACATCCATAGACTGCAGTTTCCTGTGTGTGCTTGCATCACGTATTGCATCTTCTAAAGCCTTTTACATCTTCAAAGAGAAACATGTCATACCTGTTTCGGGTCTGCAGAACTTGGCCACCATTTCTGGGGCGCCCTTCATGTAGATGTGGCAGTGATGCTCCCCAGCCAGTTGAGCGATCACAGACATCCTCTGCAGGCTCGAGGAAAAGGGAAACTGGCGCAAGATGGCGATGGCTTTTACAGGACTCTGCATGGGCATCAAAAAAAGGGAGTGTCTAAGGCCTTTGGACAATGTCTAGCCAATGCACAGAGTGGTTTACTCTAGAATGTGCCCAGTGCCATCATGAAGGGCTGTGTGTGTCACAATATTCCAGCTTGTCTAGCTGCTTCTTGGGTAACTCCTTCTAGAAGTTATCTGGCCTTTCCCTTGACTGCCTGCTAAAATCTCAGTCCTTTTCCAAACCAAATTTCCAGGTCATATCCCTTGGGGTCATTCCTACCTCTGACTCCCAAAGTTCTTTCTGAAGCTTTTATTATAGCATTTGGCATACCTTCTTGCTCAGTAAATTCCTGGCTGAGCTCAGAGGTGACCAAACCAATGAAATATGATGAGAGAAGTCCAAATTACAGGGCTACAAAAATATAGAAAAGTCAGAGAAGTTCACCAGTTAAAAATCATATGCTTTGGGTGCAGTGCATCGGCTGAACTGGTCAAGCATCCACCTCAAAGCACCAGGATCCCATCTGGAAAGAGTGTCCCTAATGCTTTACTTCCCATCTTGCTCACTGCCTGTGGCCTGGAAAAGCAGTGGAGGATGTTCCAAAGCCTTGGGACCCTGAACCCATGTGGGAGACCTGGAGGAGGATCCTGATTTCCGGCTCCTGAATGTGAATTGGCTCAACTCCAGCTCTTGTGGTGATTTGGGCAGTAAACCAGCACTTGGAAGATCCTTCTCCCTGCCTCTCCTTCTCTCTGTGAATTTGCTTTTCCAATGAAAAATAAATAAATCTTACAAAAAAAAAGAGTCACATAACTTGAAGAAGCACATCATACCTGGCTAGCTTTGGGTCCTGGCTTTATTATTATGCTGGAATCTGGTAGTCCAAATTTGCAGGCATCTACATCGCATTCTTCCATTTTCTGTTAGAAAATGAAAACACTCATCAAATTTCTGGGAGAAAAACAGCAAGAAAGAAATATCTCTTATTTGTATAACACTTTAATCTTTTCAAAGCCCTTTTCACATATTTTTTATTTCAGGCCAATTATCTTAACACAGTCATTGTCAAATTTTTGTTGTGTAGTTTTATATTAAAGAACTTTCTGTAGAATGTCAAAAAGCCAGAAATGTTATGAATACCTTTTAAGGAGCACTGGTAAAGAAGCATTAGCTACAGCTCAGCGATTCCTCCTAAACCGTTATGTTTAGTAAAAGGTGAAAGAATTAAGTGAACATGTACTCTCTGATAATATTGAGCGTATATCTCAGATGATGCAGAAGCAGGCCCTAAATACACAAAGAGCTACTTCTTTAAGTTGTATGTATGCACATCTCTTAATTTAGACATTTGTAGGGTTAACAGATCAGCTGCTAGCAAATTAGGACACACATACTACATTTGTAAACTTTGGATGTTATAACAGAAACTAATGTCATTGAAAAGCCAGTATTAATATTAAAACATGGGAACGTAGCGCGGTTTCCATGGCATAACTGCCACCTGTAGCATTGGCATCCCATATGGCTGTCCGTTCCAGTCCCATTAGCTCTACTTCTGATCCATTTCCCAGCTAATGGCCTGGGAAAACAACGGCTAATGGCCCAAGGTGTGAGACCCTGGATGAAGCTCCTGGCTCCTCCTGGCTTTGGACTGACCCAACTCCAGCCACTGTGGCCATTTGCAATAACCAGTAGTGGAAAATCTCTCTCTCTCTCTCTCTCTCTCTCTCTCTGTCTCTGTCTCTCTCATGATGCCTTTTAAATATTTTTAAAGCATATAAGGAAGTTTGGAAAATTAATCAGTAGGTGAAAGATTTTTTATGTGTTTCTCTTTCTGAATAAGTGTATTCCAGAAGCATTTCTCTTTCAAAAAGGCATATAGAAAAATACAAAATGGCAGTCATACATAAAATATTAGAGGCCAGAAAATAGAAAACAGCATCTAGTCTCAACTATAGTGATTAGTTGGCTTAACTTTGAGTATATCACCTCACTTCCCCAGATATCAGATTCTGATACCCCCTTCTAGCACTAAAATTCCTAGAAGTTTGCAAGAATATGTTCCCTCCTCCTAATGTTAGTGGAAGGTACCTCTGCCAAAGGTGCTGAACAAGAGACTGCTTCTGACGCAGCTTTAAATTCAGTGAACACTCTTGCACTTTCATCCTTTGTTTTAGGTAGCTACAACTGTTCTTACAAAGCTAACACTGAAGATGGATGTTCCCAAAGAAAGCCCCAGCTTCTGTGCTATCACACTCTTTCGATGGAAGCCATTCCTCGGGACCAAGACCAAGCTCACATACGGCACTAAGGATTCTACAATGCATCCTGGTGACATCAACGAGGATGTGCCTTCATCAGGATATTGATTGTTCATTAAGATTCAGGGAAAGTGTTACTATGACTGTGCATGCCAAATAAAAACTCTCCACAGAACATATTCTCATTTTAACTCTGTTATCGAACAACTGCCCTATTACCACTTTCTCCTTTTATTAACTTGGCCTCTAGAAAGCTAAATTTTTTCCATTGCACATCATTCTGTCAACTTCCTCTGAGGTGTCTATCATGCCATTGGTTGTTTCCATTCTTTTACAGCTCTATTGATCTGATGTGTATTTTTATTTTGTTTCAATTTTTGAGGGCAGCAAATATAATTATTAAAATAAGGAAGACATACATGGTTACCTTCTATTTGTAATTTCATAGCAGTCCCTAAAACCCCCTGATGTTCATCACCTCAGTGCTCAGCCAGGAGTGAGTGACTGTTATTCCCAATGTCAAGAGAAGAGAACAGACTCAGTTTTGATTCTGTATTTAGGATCATATGACCAAACTGTGGTAGAGTTCAGAACTCCTCACATTACATTCCTGGAACCTCCACAAAGGGCTTCTATCCTTTAGATTCTATTTACGTCCAGCTTAGAATATCAAGCCAATTATCATAAAGGTCCCCATGTTCAGTGTCTAGACTTCTGCTGCCCCATAAAAGAGCTTGCAGCCTCATGTGACTATTTAGATGTAAACAAAATAAAATCAACTAATTCCTCAGTTGTAGAGCTGCAATCCATAGGTTCAGCACTAACCAATGGCACTGGTTTAGGATCAGCTCAGCACCAGCCATTAAAGCCACTTGGGGAATGAATCAGCAGATGGCAGATCTTTTCTCTGTCTCTCCTTCTCTCTATAAAGCTGTCTTTCCAATAAATATATAAAAATTTAACAACTGTACATATAAAATATATAAAATTAGTTTCATTCATGTAATGAAAAGCTTAAAGAAAAAGAAACACATCTGTACTCCCAATGTATTTCCTCAGTTTCTTCTCATTCAGTTGAACTACCATCTTTAAAATTTTTTAAATTGTAAAGTCAGATATACAAGAAGGAGACACAGAGAGAAAGATCTTCCATCTGCTAATTCACGCCCCAAGTGGTCACAACAGCTGGGGCTGAGCTGATCTGAAGCCAGGAACCAGGAGCTTCTTCTGGGTCTCCCACGTGGGTGCAGAGTCCCAAGGCTTTGGGCCATCCTCTACTGCTTTCCCAGACCACAAGCAGGGAACTGGATAGGAAGTGGGGCAGCGGTGACATGAACCGGGCCCATGTGGGATCTTGGCACGTGGAAAGCAAGGATTTAACCATTAGGCTACCATACTGGGCCCACTAGCATCTTACCCAAGCGGTGCCCTCAAACATCTTGAGGTCCAATGGGTCTCCCTGGATGGTCCCATCGAGAAGGATCAGAGAATGACAGCTGGCCATGGCGGCACACAGTGGACCCCAAGGTACAGCCTTGTCTGAGACAAAGCTGTGAACTTTTTGGAAACTGGTAGAAAAGACAATGATAAAATTAAAATCTTCAATAAAATCATTTTGCACATTCTTCCCCTTTAATCTTACTGAGAATTACAGTCTCCTACCTTACCTGGCAATCCCTTCAAAAGCTCCTTACTCTCCATCTGATACAGTCCAAACTACTTAACCTGAAACTCAATATTGTCTCTGCTCAAGTTGTACCTAGATTTAAGCCTCTACCCCTACCCCTGTCCTTCACATGCAGGATTCTAAAGCCAACATAAACTTCTTTCTATTTCTACCATTGTCCAGAGATTTGATGCCTTTGATTCATTCACATTTTCAACCAGAACATTCTACCTGCTAAATGGTTATTGTGAAAGCTGTTCTTGGAGTTGAACAGAATTTTCTTCTCAAATATTTTCCATTAGTCAATTCATACTGTATCATTAGAGGGCTTGGGAATCATCACAGAGATATAACTTTGTAGGGTTACTCATAAAAAGCCTGTGTAATGGTAGTGTTTGAGAAAGGTACATGAACAGGAAACAGAGCTACCATGGCAGACTCTATTATTCTTTCTCTAAAGTATTTTGTATTGTAGGCCAGAAGTCGCTAGAAGAACAGAAAATTAGGGTTAGGAAGAAGCCTGCATGGTAGTTCCAAGTAGTAAGAGTATGCATGAACTCCAAGTGGTGCTCATTGGCCACCTCTACGCAATTTGTCCCATTTTCTGAAATCCCTAGTTTGCATCTCCTTCTACCATCTGCTTTCCTTTTTGACAAGATTGAGTGACACAATTCACCTTCATTTCCTCACATCTTGGAACTGAATAGTTGCCAGATCTTGTTGTTTCTAAAAACCTAGAGTGCTAAGACCACAAATGGAAGTGAGAGAATACTGCTAACAGCCTTTTCTCCTTTCACTGCTTTAGGCAACAGAGGTCCTGCCTGGCTGAGACAGCGCAGAAACACAGGAGTAGGGTTAGCATGCATTTAATTCATTGACTGCCCTTCTCCCAGCCCAGGGTATCTTCTGCTATGTCATCCTGGCTGCCCCCTACATCAGATGTGTACGTGTTGCAGCTGGCTCTATCCATGTCTTAGAGTCTCTGCATGCTAAGGCAGAGCTATCATTACACAATTCTTGTGCTCAAAACCTTCGAAAGGCTCCCTGTGCTCTAGCTGATAAAGGCCAAAGTCCTTCATGTGGAATCAATGACTTGTCTTCTCCAGGTCTTCTTTGAATCTTCATATCCGTGTCTTTCATGTCTCAGATACTAGAGTATAAAGGACATTTGCTTAGCAACCATAGCCTCAACCGATGTGTGATGTCCAAAATTGAACATCCCAAGCCTAAAAGTCATCAGTGAAATGCAGAAGGCTGGCCTCAGTCCCACATCATGCAGATAAGAGCATGGGACACCACCTAGAGAAGGGTCCTGTCTCCCCTCTCCAGCTCTCTGCTGGACATCTGTGTGATTGTTCTCTTCTCCCTCTAGTACCAGCTTTCAGTTCCTCCACAAAATTGCTAGCTACACATCCTTCAAAACTGATCCCAAAGGACATCTCAGTTAATTATGTTTGATCCACTGAACATTATAACTGATTTCTATTTCTACCCACTATCTATAAGTCAGTAGTGTGCAACTTGAATAAACCTATATTGTTTCATCTCTCTAAAATCAGAAATCTCTGCCTTAATAGCAAAATTCCCATAGCCTATGCTATACATTGAAGATGGGTCTATTGATACTTTTGGATCCCACTAAACTGAATTCCTCAAGGGAAAAGATGAAGCCATTCTTTCCTAGACCACCCTCCCAACCCTTGACCCCACAAAGCCAACCAGAAACTTTTATGACTTTCAATTAACTCTGGTCTCAATTTCACTTTGTTCCTCTGTTTTATTCATTCAGCCCTTTAATTATCCATCTTATTCTATTTCCTTTTTTCATGCAGACTTTGACAATCTGCTCTCCTTATGTCTGAACTTGAATCTCATTTAATTATACACAAGAGTGAAGTACTGGATCTGAGTATCACTAAAGTAGCCCTACCAGTCACACATCCTATCTGCACTCAAGGGACATACCAATTGTCAGCAGTAGGGACAGTCCCCCAGAGGTCCAACCCATCTTCGGTAAGAGTACCAGTCTGGATAAAATGATTAGAATTGCGATTAGTATAATATTTCAAGTTTTTAGTTATATCATGATTTAAAAAAAAAGTTTTCCCCAAAATAATGGTAAATTCAGATGTCTGTAAACATCTAACCTGAAATCAGGCAATAAATGATCCCCAGAATTCCATGTTCCTATTTGGTGATTCTAGTTACTAACTTTGACAACAAAATACAAATGTTTTGGTTTGATTTTATTTGTTTATTGTTGTGACTGCTGCTGTTGTTATATGGGGCAGGTGTAGTATATGGCAACTCAACAAAAACTAGCCTGAGAGCATCTGACGCTTTAATTGGCAACTCCTGTCTTCCCCAGCAGAAGTCGCTTTTTTTTTTTTCTTTCCAAGGCTGTTTGGCTCAGAGTTTGCCATCTGGCTCACAGTAATTTTCTAAAAAATTGTCACAGTCTACATTGATAATGAAATGTTGATAAAGAACTTCGAGACAGCAGAGAGAGACTGGGTGCTAATAACTATTAATTAACATCCGTGAGTGAGTTTAATTGTTCAACCAAGAAGAAAATGGTCAGGAGATGTGATTTGCTGCATTATGGCAGAATGTTTGTCAGATAACAGAACAAGCAAAAACAAAAACAAACCCTGAGCAATGTCAGCACCATCGCTTTTCCTTGCCTCATGGTTTTCCATAAATCTCAACCCTGTTTTCCTGCTATGGAATCCTAACTTTGGGCCTGCTGAGTGCCCAATACGAGGGCAAGTGGAGTGCCCACCACTGTCTCAGCACTGACAGGCAAGGGGCATGTGTTCCCAAGCATCATGCAACACCACACCCACCTCTGACATCACTGCTTTGAGATAGAAGGCACTGGATTTTCTAGTTTCTCATCAAATGATGTCGTCTATAGTCATAGCATAATGTTTTACAGTGAAGTGCAGCCATGACTCTCTGTTCTCATGACCAAGTAAAACCATAGAAACAGGTTGGCTGTGATGTGAGCAGCCCAAGAACATTACAGCATGAATCCTCCCATCACCAGAAATATGAGGATTCTGCAAAGTACATGCAAAGATGCATACCTGTTCTGGATTTCCATATTAAAGAATTAAGCTATCTGTTTCATTAATTTATTTGGATTTCATAAACAAAGAGCTCACATGTGCACATGAGTTATTCCTTAACCTCTAAAAAATTCTTTTCTTTCATTTATCTTCTGAGTACTAGGAGTGCCCCAATACATATGTGCTTATTGTCCAAATCCTCTCTACTTGTTCCACTTCAAAAAGAGTTATCAAGTTAATTCAAAAGGAAATGGTTTCCCAATGACAAGATTATGTTTTTAAACATGTCAACAGATTTTCTGCAGTGAAACAGAAATGAAACTATATAATTTTTGTATGTGAAAATGACTCTTATACAACAAAACTAGTTATAAATAGATGGGAAATGAAATCATAGTTAAACTTCTAAAGGGCATAAGAAAAGAATACCTCTTAGCATAAATACAAGCCTGGCCCTGAATAAAAAGAGCTTGCGCTAGAGAATAGGTGATAGAGCAACATAAAATAGAAATATGCAAATAGAAGAGGACACCAAAATATTCATAAAAATGGAATTCAAGAATAAGTCTATTTTGTTGTAGGGAAAAAAAAACATGACATTTATGCGTATTTTCTAACATTAGGTATTTCCATCAACTTTATGAAGATTTCTCAAATACCTGAACTTAAAAAGTATTTTGTACTAAAATAAACTTTTCTTTGAATTGCACTTTCTGTAAGGTTTTTGAAAAAAGATTGGACACTCAGGATCCCAGGGATAGAGCAAGTAGATGGAAATTCTCTTAATTGTGGAGTGCTTTATTATAAAATCACAGTGATGAAGATTTTTAATGTGAAAACTAAAATGAAACAAAGTGAATTGTAGTTTAATCTACTTGTATTAAAAATCCACCCACAAACTTAATGTCTAACGCAGGTTTCTCTTACTGCTATTTCCCAGTCCAGAGGTCTTGGCAGTGTCCTCTGCCATAGGGCCACACGGTGTTTGGCCAAGAAAGCCCAAGAGTGGCCACTCCAACTACCCAGTAGAGGAGTTCATGAGAATACAGATGACATAGCATGAGACAGGTCATAAAGTGAACAGCTGCTGGAAACAATTAGTTTCAGAAACAAGTAGGCAATGACATATTTCATCCATCTCCCTTGTGTACTCTAGCTTACTGGGTAAAAGAATCTCCATCAGCAAGTTTCTAATGAGTTGCTATTTGGTCCTGAATCTAACATGAAGCTGTTGTGACAATTACCATTCTGACCCCTGATTGGTGATAAGTGCGGACTTTTTTTTGCACATGTAACAGCAAGAGAAAGAGTGAAGTTATTTAGGAGACAGACTACTTCCAACTGCAACGAAGACTGCTGCAGGTGTCACTCCATCCTTTTCTTCCTTGTCTTGGGGCCATGTATGATATCTGTCATTGGTGGAATGCTTATCTTCTAGAACTGTCCTTCTGCTCCATCTCTGTCACAAACTTTCAAGTAATCTCTTATGTTTTCTATTCTTTAAGTTCCTCTTGGGAAAGCTGAGTCTTCTAAGACTTAACCTATTCATGAAAATAGGTTTTTGACTATTTAAGATTGATGAAATACCATTAGTACTGTATTTGAATGTTTCATATTTTTAGGTTTAGGAAAACTCCTGTGATTCCTCTTATTTACTATGCTTTGATTAAGAGATAAAAGTGTTTATCTCCTCAACTCTTATGAGGATTTTTAAATTTTCATGGCAATATGATTGCTTCATAAGTTCAGTAAAGCTCTTCCACTCATAATAAGATACAGTTGACAATAATAGCAAATCTAAAACTTGTGCTTGAAATGCCTGGTTTGCAAAGTTCTAAAGCTTATAATGAGTAACTGAGATTGTTATTTCTTATTAGACCCTAAAGCTTCAAAACATTAGAAATTATGATTTAGAAAATCTAAGTCTGCCATGGATTGACTCTTGATTTTGAGAATTTTCCAAGAACTTTTGTTGTCACACGTAATGCAAATAGTCAATCAACAAATCATAATACTCCTGCTTTTCAAGTTTGACCTCTTCTGAATTTAGATGCTCTCTTGGTTTTGTTACATTATTGTCATTTTTGAGATTTGTGCCATAGATGTATATTTCTCAGCAAGATAATGCTGTTGAACCACTTTGAGATGATGACTGTGCCTACAGAACAGATAAATGTAGGTTTAGCAATGGAGTCTATGTGAAGTTAGCCTGAGGAGTGCTTATCCTAAACTCTGTGTTGTTCCAGTGTGGCTGCAAAGATTGCTGACACTAACTTCTGGTGGTCAAATACTCCCCGCCAACATTGGGCCAGATCAACAATCAGGTCAAATGCAATCTGCAGTGAGGGACAAACAGAACCCAGTTACAGTGTGCTCAGACAAGAATACTGACCTCAAGGAGGCAGCGAAAAGCAAGATGGAGTCACTGGTGTCAAAAATAGAAATCACCAAGAAGTTATGAGGGAAGGGATCTTAACTAACACCAAAGACTGCGTGGATTGTAGAGACGGCTCCCATTTCAAAAGAAATGCTAACTGGATGTGATACTTAATTATTCTCATGCTTTGTCATGTAAGGCTGGTCGACATGCATGAGAATAACAGCTACTTTTGACATCTTGATAATTCTAGGAGTACATTTATGCCTATGTTTTTAGTCAAACAATGTGACACCTAAGTACAAACAAATCAGATTTGAAATGAAATTACATTTTCTCCTCTGCTTCAAATGATTCTGCTAATATCTATCCTCCTTGTCCTAACTCCTCGGGCTCCTCTTTTGAACAAACCAAAATCCCTTTCTCTCCACAGGATGCAGCAACTCCTACAACATCAAATTCCTTCAAATGAGGTCACCTACAGGTCTCTGAACAATGCAGGCAGACATTTCTGGACAAATCACTGCTTTCCACGAGACTCTAGCTCCTGTTGAGCTCTAAGCCAAGACTCCTGGAAGACAAATAAAATTAGCCAGGGTCAAGGCAATAACTTCATCCAGCACAAAGCAGTTATGTAACATGAGTTCTTCTCCAAAATGCCAAAGATTTGTCATTGCTGATCCTTGGGGATGTGAAGGGTGACCCCATAAGCATTTGGTGAAGTACATTAGATAATAGAGGATATAACATCCTCAGCTCCACCCAAAAATGAAATCACTTGCCTGGGAAAACTTTTGGGACAGTACAAAACTCTCTCAATGAGGAACTATTGCAGTTGAAAGCATACATCTGTGACTGCAATGCTCATTGTAACTGACAGGCTGTGACAGCTCTGCTCACTGCTCCTTGCAAGCATATAGCAACAGTGTCCTAAGAGGGGACTGTCCTGATAAGTGTGCTCCTCATACTATGGTCTGTGTTACAGCAGCAGAAGTCAGTCTCTACCTGACCTGCTTGCCCACTGTTTTCTTACAGTGTGTTCAATAAACCTAACTTGCAGTCTTGATATGCTCTGGTGAATTCTTTCACTGCAGGTGACACTGGCTTCAGCCAATTTCTTCCAGCAACATAGAATAAGCAAAGCATCTGTTCAGCTGTCACTCTTCTTATAAAATAAAGATACACTTCCTCCTCCAAGACAAGGCCTCACTCCTTATCATGGCATGTCAGGACCTTAGATCAGGATCTCTTTCTTTCAGTTTTATTTTTTACTGAACAACCTCCTTTCAAGCCATACCCCACCATCCTCTGTTCCCCCATGAGATCAAAGCCTGTCACACCCTGCCTTTCAATCTGCTGTGATGACTAACACTATAGTGCAAAGAATACCTCCTACCTTGGGCAGGAAACGACTGTGTGTGATGCTTTCCTTACAGTCAGCTGAGCACACCTCTCACACCATGATCATGTTACACTCCTGTGTCCCTGCCTCCTCCTACTGCTTTTCATGAATCAGAAATAACTCATTACTGGGTCTCATTACCAGCACTGTCCTGAGTTGAAGACAGAGCAGGACCAAGCAGGTAAAGTGAGCAGTCCAAGCTGAGGACAGGGACCGAGCAGCAGGCAGATGACTCTGACATCTCTACAGGTGCCCCATGTGAGTTCTGTTTGGGGGAACTACCCGTTAGCAGCAGTCCCTTTCCCTTCCCGTCCCAGCCACATGCTCTTCCACTTCTGCCATTCCAGTTGCCAAACTACTGAGACAACGTTCACCCAATCCAGATCCCATTGGGGCAGTCAAGAGAAAAGCTAAGGACTGAGTGTGTCAATGCAGGCCCTTATCCAGTCACTCCTTTTCCTTTCCCGAGGAAGAGAAGAAAACACCAAGTTCACTCAGGCTCTGGAGAATTGATGCAGGGAACAGAAATGTTCCTCACGATTTTGCTTGAACTCAACTAGTCACAGAAGTCATTATAGTAACAGATTGAAAACACAAAGCAGACTCAAAATACTAAATTACAAAAGAAAAAGTTCATCCTACAATCACTACGATGCCACTAGAGATATCAATAAAGTAGGCTTCCAGAACGGGATCTCACACTAGCTTACGATGTAACCTCCTCTGGCATCTGAGTTTCAATCCACAAAATGTGGACACTGGACCAGATGTCCTCTGAAGCTTCTCCCAGCCCTGGATACCATGAAAACACAACTTCTAACTTGGATATTTTGGATCATACTTTGTCAAAGCACACCAGGTTGATTTGCCCACACATATTGATTCTCTGTGGAGAGATACAGAAGATTTTCTTCTTCTTCAGCCTCTTCTGGGCATACACGATGCCCATGGTGAGAGCAGCTGGCAGCACAGGGGGCACAGTCACAGTGAGCAGGATCAAGGCCATGGTTGCAGTTTCTTTGGGAGAAACCTGGGAATGAGGGATATGTAGGCAGGTTAGCCCAGGCCTGGCACCTTTGTCCTGCCACCCTTGGGAAGCCCCCAGTCCCTCAGAAGGAATATCCCTAGTGAGTGAGTTCTCTGGCTCTCTTTCGGGTCTTGACCATCATCTGGCTGGGATGAAGGCATGGGCAACACTGTCTCATTGTGCGGAATAAAGGAGACTCTTGATCCCTATTCCAAGTCGCTCCGCCCTTTCCTGATCTTAGTCCTCTGCACTTGACAGGCCCTCTGCTTAGGATCCCATCGCTTTTCTGCTCTCCAAGCATTCTAGAGGCTCCAGGGTACAGCAGCTAACCTTGGCTGTGATATTTCACTCAGCATCTTAACCATTGTCATCTAAATCTCTCTCCTAGCTCAGCAGACAAGCACCTCGGGTGCAGCAGCTGTGGCTCATGCATCTTTTAATTTATCTTCAAATACACCGTATTCATCTCTAGAAACAAGGCCTGGAGAAAGTGATCAGACCACAGATTGAGCGAATGCTAACCAACTAAATCTAGAACTAACGTTTTACTGAACTCTCAGTGTGTATCATCAGCTCTTTGAAAGACAAACATCGAAGGAACTTGTTCTCCGTTGACTGCCATGGAAGCAGGTGCTGTTTTAGGCTGCATACTTCATTTTACTACTCCAACTGAGAAGCTGATGATGTAAATATTTGCTGCCTTTTCCACTTAACGGATGAGGAAACTGAGGCATGGAAACTTAAATTACTTCCTCAAGGTTACATGCTAGTATATATGAAGATCTGAACCCTCGTCTGCTAAGCACCAGGGCTCATCACGTGACCGCTATGTTAACCACAAGGTCAACTCTTGGGCAGTCAGGGACCATACCAGGTCTATAGAGGAGACCCACGAGGCTAGGCTAAAAGGCAAAGTCAAGTACCAGGCTCCTTGTTTGACTTCTCACTTGTTCTCCTCATTAACATTTCTAATTCTCTATAAACTTGCCTGCACTTTTATTAAACTAGCTACCATTGTAGCTGCAAAGTTATCTTTGGGGTATTGAGAAGACAGACCCAACATTAGCATCAGTCCCTGCCTGATACTTCTTTTTCTGATTGGGATCAAGAGAAAACTTTGCCCAGTCTGCTAAAGTCATGTCAAGCTTTTTGAGAAAATTATACTATTAAAAAGCCTTATCCTCGGTACTTACTTCATGGTACATATACACCCCTAGGGCATAGAAAAAGCCCACGACACCAAGGCAGGCGAGGAATACCATGAACTTGAAGGCATCACTGTATAGTTTGAAGTTCACAGGCCGAGGGTAGAGGATGGATCTCACCAAGTCTCCTTTGGCTGTGTTATAACCTACATGAAGATAACCACAAAGTGGCTGGAAGGCTAGTTAAGTATCATTCACGTGAGTCATCGGAGAAAGGAAAGAAAGCAGCATGTTGGGACTTCACAGGGATTTTGCATTCTTTCTTGCAGGTCACTGGAGCAAGCATTCCCTCTGCTCTGCTTCCTCTGGCTCTGCGCATCAGCACCTCTGTGGCTCACCCAGTGCAGCTTCTCACTCACAGGTGAAAGAAAGGAGGCCATAGAAGTTGGAGAATTCATAACCAAAGAAGACAAGATGCTGAGGAAAGGTTTTATGGCAAACGTGCATGGAAAACCACTATCTTCTAAAAAGATAATTTTTTAAAAATGCATAAGGCAAGTCAATTCTATAGAATCTGCAGGTTTAGGTCTCTGATTATGCTATTCTGATCATGCTGCAAGATCTTCCAAGATACTTTTCCTCTTAGAATAAAGTCCAAATGTATAGGCATGCTCTTGAGGTTCCCATCCTCTGATCTTCTCCTACCTTTCAGAATTGATCTCATAGATTCCCTCCCCTCATGACCTCCCAAGACCCCTGTATGTTCTTTCCTTTATGCTTTGAAAGCAAATGTTAGCATGTACTTCTAGCTTTGATCTAGTTGGCTAAAGCCACCTCATCCCAACAGGTGTGACTCAAAATGCCATCTGGACAACTAAGTGTTTTCAGAATGCTACCCCTGCATCGCACACCAAAAATAACACTTCTCACTCTTTGGGAGCTCTGTGACTCTGGGTCATATGACCTTCCTCTCCCCATGTTACAGTTAGCTATATAGCCATCTATCTCCTGCACCAAGTTATAACCTCCTTCAAGGGAAACATGTATTTCTCAAAGTTTTCTGGTAGTCATGCATGCATAGCACCTAGCAATTGCTTATTAATATGTCCAAATTACTGGTTAAAATCATTGACTATGTTCTAGAAGTGAGACAGTATTCGATCATAAGAAATGACTTATTCCCATTATGATGGATATCTGGTGTCCTCAAATGTGGCTTTGCTGCCCAAGGAAAAATAACTGGTTTCCTCTAACCCAGAAGATGAAAGGTTTTTTCCTCTATCTCTCTTCTCTGTAAATCTGCCTTTCAAAAAAATAAATGCGTGTTTTTAAACAACAAAAAGTTCAATGGGAGTGACATAGCAGGTAAAGACAGTCTGCACTGATGACATCCATATGATGCACATCATCCTGGCTGTTCAGCAGCATGGGAGAAAGCAGCAGGAGATGATCCAAAGATTTGGGCCCCTTGTACCCACAGGGGAGACCCAAACAAGCTCCTAGAGCTTATCTTTGACCTGGCCTACCTCTGACCATTGGGGGCATCTAGGGAAGTAAACCAGAGAAAAGATAATCTCTGTGGTCTTTCCCTCTCTCTTTGTAACTCTGAGTTTCAAATCAATCAATCAATCAATCAATCAATCAATACATCTTTTTAAAAAAACTTTCAGTAATTTAATTACAGTCCAAATTAAAGCACAGTAATATAAAGGTTCAGGTGAAGCTGTGACTTGTGTAAGTTTGTGAAGTGATGAAGACCAGAAGCCAGGACCAGGCCATGGATGGCCTTGGTGGAAAAACATGTGAAAGAGTGGAACTCTCACAGCTAGGTATAACAAATTTTGAGCATGATACGTATAAACTCTTTCGAACTTCATCTTGCAAATATGCTTACATGACAGATTGAGGGCAGATCAGAGAAAAGCTGGGGTCAAGTGGAAAGGAAACAGTCAAAAGACTATTTGTTCTGTGTCATTTAGATATGAAATGGTGATAACCTGTCTGAAACACCAATCTTGGGAGTGAGGAACAGGGGGTAGAATTCAGGAAGAAATTATAGAAACTTTGGGATTTGGTGCCCCTTTTGGTATGGGGGAAAATGAAGCCTTAAAGATGATGTAAACAGATGAGCCAGGAGATAATGTTATTGGCAGAAAGAGGCAATGAAGGACGATGGCTTCACTCTCATCTGCTTAGCTCTGATGCGTCTGTAGTGCACACAGGTGGAGCTGTCAGGCAGGGAGCTTGAAAGACAACGTACAGAGCAACTCTCCTAAAGGAGCATATCCTGGGTGTCACAGCAGGCATGTAGAGGAAGAGGAGAAAAAGCCTACATGTGCAACCAGAGACACAAGTATGAAATCTGCATCATCCCTGTTTATGCTTCATCACATACAAGGGTTTTTAACAATGAATCATGCAGTTTAAAATGGAGACAATTTACAATATGAATGATTGGAAGGGTGTGACTATTTTTTACCAGCAAGTGGTAAACTCTACAATCACAGGCAAAATTTCACTGCTCCAATCCTCTACACTTCCAAGCAAGAACCAAGCTTACAAAAGTGGGATGCACTGACCTGTTTGCAAAACGACTGCCCTTACAGGCCCCTGCCCGGAGGACTTGACCTGGATAACTTCGGTTCCACAGAAAAGGACATGTTTCCGGTAATCTTCCAAACTGTGTGATTTCCAGGGCATGGTGTTCTCCACGTGAGGCAGTGGTGTCTTGGTGACAGGTATACTTTCTCCTAAAGATGGTTGCATTTTGTTGATTTCATGTAAATGCAGCTAGTTACTGGGAAAGGAGCTTGCCAATTTCAAGAAGTAATACAAAGCGTAACCCATGCAGTCTTAATACCCATTCTGTGGTTCATCAGATTGTTCTTAGGGATGCTGGTGATGTGAACAGTGGTACACTTAACTCTACTTCAAATAGTAAAGATCAACTGGGACCTGAGAAGCACTGCTGTGATACAGCAGCAGGTGGCAGCATCCCGTATGGGCATCCATTCAAATCCAGCTGTCCCACTTCTGATCCAGCTCCCTGTTAATGTGCCTTGAAAAGCTGCAGAGAATGACCCAGGTGCTTGGGCACCAGGATGAAGTTCCTGGCTTCTGTTTTTGAACTACCCAGGATCTGACTATTTTGGCATTGAACAATCTCTCTCTCTCTCTCTCTCTCTCTCTCTCTCTCTCTCACACACACACACACACACACACACACAGACTCTGCATTTCAAATAAAAAGAAGAAAAAAAAGAAGAAAAATATAAGCTCATCTGTCCTACAGTTAGTTATAAAGCATACAGATTATCATTCTTCTTTGCCTTTTCCTCATCCGTTTATCCATTCACCTACTTATTCAGTCATCAAAGAATTTCAAACACTTATGTTGTGCAGAGTTTTGGGAATATAATGGTACATAAAAGCAACAGACATCCTGCCCTCCTAAGCTCAGTTAGCTGGGCTAGAAAAGCACGTTCAGTAGTCTTTCTCCAAGTGAATCCTAGTAAAGATTCCTTTGTTTTGTTTTAAAAAATTATAGATTTTCCCATTGCTTCATTGCTAAACAAAGCCCAATTGTCTTGCCAAGTTGTCCATGTCCTTGAGAACTTGAGTGTTGTTGCTGTTATTCTACTGCCCCAGCTCCAGCCAAAGCAGCACATATGCGTTTCCATGTACCGACCACTGTTCTTTCTCGACACCCATCTTCTCCCTTTCCCTGGTGGCTGCCAGGCAGGATATTTAAGGTGCAAGGAAAATGAGCTCTGACTTTTAAAAAGTAAATGAATTTCAGAGACACAATAAAAACGTTAATGATATATCTTGGCTTTTAGATTTAGAGAGCACTAGAATGAATGTAAATTTTTCATCAGTCTTTCGCTAACTGCGCAATTAGCATGCTAACACATCATCTTTCTAATTGAAAATAGTATTAGATTGATTATATTTATACAAATGTAGGTCTTATCTCTCCTTTGAGGCAATAGCTAAAAGCTGGGACTTTGACATATGTGATTTTTGTCTGCTCCTCATTTTCCCTAGTTTTATGAATAATAGGTTCTAAATACATGTTTCTGCAGAATGTATGGATGAATTAAGAGAAAGCAATTACCTAGGTTTTTCTATGATTGGTTTTTATAAACTAGGTTTTTTTACGATATGCATTTTTTATATCCTAAGGTGCAACAAACTGTAAAATTTTTATCAGTGGTCTTGCATATTCAATGCAAAATTTCATTAGCCAAGCATTGTCTCTGTACCATTTTCTTTAAGACAATTATGGTGTTTTTTTCACTCTGTGGATTTATTGGATGACTTTGCAAAAATCATCAAACCTTCACAAAAATCTCCAAATCACCATGCTACACTGTTTACGGAATTGTTTGTGAAATGTCAGCATTTACTGATGATTCAAAATATATTTCTCCCTGTAGATCACAGATCATCAGTCCATAATACATGCTTATGCTGAGGCAACATTAATACACAGTTCCCCTCCACCACAACACACACACACACACACACACACACACACACACCAATGAGAATGGAAGCAGGCAGATATTGATCCAAACAGGAAAGTGAATTAAAGATAATATTCCAGACATAACATTATAGTAAGATGAACTCGCACAAAAATGGTTTTCACATCTCTTTTACACTATTGACAATAATAATAAATCTTATGCTTTTGTCTTTTTTGGGATCCCAGGAAAGGATGAATTCATCTACAGAAGATTAAAGATCCTAAGATACTGGAGACAGTTCTAGGGACACCCTCACTATTTATTCTGAACTATTGAATTGACTGATGGCACATGCAGAACTCTGCTGCAAAACGAAGATTCTTGTTCATATACCCAAGGAGTCAAACACCTTCACATGGTGCCAGTGTTTCAAATACTGTGTCTTTGTTTATTTGTAGTTGTGGTACCTATAGACTGCAAACAATTTGAAAGCCGGGACTATTTCCCATTGACTTTGTGACCCCAGCATATTACACAATGCTTGGCACATAGAAGGTGTTTCTGGGCTTTCCTTAAAAGATGGAGACAAATCAGATAAAAGAAAGGAAGAAGAGAAGACGATGTGTAATCAATTACATGTAGATCCATCAACAATCTATACACTTGTCTGACTGGATGTCAATGTGAAAGAATATCCTGCAGACAGCCTTGCATCTCCACTTCAAGATTCTGAATGGGGTGTGTACATGCCTGTCAAATAAGTTGGTAATCTGATGCACAGACAGGGAGGAAGGGAATTGTAACAGAAGAAGTAAAGGGTACAACAGGCTCTGGGGACCTGAATGCCTGGATTTATGTGCTTTCTCTTTTTCACTAAACTCACAATTACCGTGCATTTCTGTCTTAAATATACTTCCCTGTCTTCATTCTAGACAGAAATCCTGTCTGCTTCATTTGCCATCTATATCTCCAGGAGAGTGGTTGCTAATTATCACCTCTGGAATAAATGAAAGAATGAACAAGTAAACAAATAAAAATCACATCCAACTTCACCACCACAGATTCGTTTTTGGCTCTTCCTCCTGGCTTTTGGGAGGAGCTAGATCCTGAAGAGTTTTATGGCCTTGGGAGGGAGGCAAAAAAAAAAAAGGCAGGGGAGGACACTGGCTTTGGAATTTCCAAAGTCATTCATCATTTTAGGGACATTCTGAGAGGCAGGGCAAATTTTTCTGCTTGCTATACTTTCTTTTTTTTTGATAATATTTTATTATTTATTTTTAAGGCAAAGTCACATATACAGCAAGAAGGAGAGACAGAGAGGAAGATCTTCTATCCACTGATTCACTCCGCAAGTGACCGCAATAGCTCTGCTAGAGTTTGCTTTATTTATATGGCACACATTACATTATTGGTACCATTTTGATATAATTTACCTTAGTAGTCATCCTTTTGTCACATTTTGAAACATTTTCAAATGTCTCCTAAAATAATATTTTTGTCTTGAAACCATTCTCTTAATCCCTCCCCAAGTCAAGATTAATCATCGCTCTCAGTTTCCTATGACAGCAACTTAGCTCTACTGACTTTTTGTGTTGACACCTGTTTAGACATTATTTGACTCCAGTTGTAGATTCAGTCTCTAGACTCACCTTTTCCTTTGGTATTTTTTTTTCAGTGTGCTTGTTTGCATACAAAAGAAAATCTGAGGACAACATTTGTAATTAGAGCACTGAAAAGTCTCAAGTCCTAGGCAATTTATTGTAGTCAAAATCAATAGGACCCCAGGAGTTTTTGCTTGCCATACTTTCTCTCCACTGCATCTCTAGTAGCTTGAAGATCCCTGCACTGGGAGGAGGCTCCTATGTTTTGGTCACTGAAAGGAGGACAAATGATAACATGTAACATCCCGGCCAATGGTCTCAGGCTTCCCAGGTCAAGTGGAGTGAGAGAAACAAAGATAAGAACTTCCCTTTCCGTATTGCCTCCCTCCTTGCCAATGCCTTACAGAACTCAGGGTACCCAACTGCGAGCCAGGAACTGGCAGACTGCTGATGATGCGGAGAACTTGTGTCAGCCCCTTCCCACTGAATCAGTCAAAGATTGGCGAACTTTGGAGCCAAAATATGCATATAGGTGCACAAATGAGTTTGTAGTGCTAGGTGGAGGCAAAGGCGATGGGAATGTAGAGGCTGCTCTCAATAGGCGACTGCTCTGGACAGCAATGTCAATGTAGAGCCAAGGCCACAAGGCACCAAAACAAACGCTGCAGCTTCACCTCCAGAGATTCACACTCCCCACTGTCAGGGTCCTTCATGCCTGAGAGCAAGTGCCACATCCAGTTCTGATTCTTTGACCTGCTGGCTAAGCATCCCTGAGTTCTTTGCATGTCAGTTCCCTTGTTTGCAAGCTGATATTATAATAACTCTTACTCTCAATTGCTTTATGCCAGAATGAAGTGAGATGTACAATCTATTCCTAAGAAGTAAGTTGCTATAGAGATACTCAGAGAACAGTATTTGCTATTTTTATTCTTCCATAAAGAAAGACTTCTATATGCTAAGAACCATTTTTGCACACAGGAGAGAAAATATCAGAGTCATATTTACAGATGCATGTCCAGGCAAGACATTTGCAGTTTCAAAATCAAATCCCAGTGTTCTAATTGTTCAATGAGGACCTTTTCCACAAGAGTGGAAGGACTCGTGTATGTAATGTATAATGTGTATGTGTGTGTATATATGTATATACTTATACATATATATTCCTGTTTAAAGTGTCACCCGGCAAAACTGATAACTGCAATCTCTCACACATAGCACACATCAGTAACACATACACTAGTGCCGCTGACTGTTTTTCCAGAGTCAGACAATGGGAAAGGCCACTTGCCATTTCAGGTCATTTTAGGGGAGTTCTGCACATTTTAAAGACAACAGTATGTACCATTTCTATTTCTCTGGAGCTCTCTGAGTTTTCCTGGAAATCTAACAAGTACTGCACAGCCTGGTCAGTGAGAGAGAAGGAGCAGAGGCAGGGCAGCAAGCCTTTCCTTCCTTTCCATTTCTCGCTGCAACACTCTCTGCTGCCAAGCACAGAAGCCATTCTTCATTGTCAGGCTGCTGCTGGGAGATGTGAGGCGGTTTCTGCATCTGAGCTGGGAGGACATTTTTTGAGCGTGAGGTTTGCACATTGGGTACTATGGCAACATTTCAGATAAGAGATATGATCAGTATGCAAATCGTCATCACCATCATTATAAGGCAGTTAGACTTCAAACACATTACAGGAGTATTTGTAATTATACTGAATCGAATATATTTGTGTTTACCACATTTTCTTGTCTCAATTTCAAATTAAGCAGACCCATTTTTAATGTGAAATCTGCTGTGTTGAACAATTTGGGGATGGATAATGAACTCTCATTACATTTAAGAAGATGTTAAAAAATTGTGTGTGCTTTTTTTTTCACTCCCATCTTTATAACATTTGGAAACAGAAAAAGTCAACAATTCATAAGCACAGAAAGACAGTTTTTATTTTTGTCTAGCTGTATGGGCTCTTCTCTCATTAGAATGTGCTACGCTTATTTTTGAATAAAGAATATTTTACAAATAGTACCTTACTAATTATGCAAACACAAGCAGACTTCCCAAGTTAAATATGAAAACTAGGGCTGCACGAGTTGCAATCAGAAGGACCAGTGTCCTGCTCTGTGAGCTCACCGGGAAATACAAACACACAGAGGATGGAAACTGTGGAATGGTCTCTGCCATAAGGTTCAGCTCCAACTCTCCCATCCAGTGAAATCTTTGCCTCTGTCGCCTTCCTTCCATAGAGTATTTGCTTAGACAAAAATCTCTGCGCCCTCCCAGTCATGGGAGGTGTTGGTGTTTCAAGCTGTATTTTGCTTGGATTATGAATAAACCCTTTCCATATCTATAAGCAAACTGTACTTCAAACTGTACAGGCCCGCCCCATCTGTTGAAATCAAAGCACCCTACTCACGCCACCCACAGGACAATTAAATACCTGCAGTATGAAATAACTCTTATTTTGCATTTACTTTGGCATAAAATGCAAATTATTCAATAATTGCTGGTTGTGCGTATCATGTCTATATTGACACAAGACTTTTGTAAGACATTTATTAAGTTTTAAAAAAATATTTGTTTGAAATGCAGAATGATGGAGAGGGAGATGCATATACAGAGGGAGAAAGAGAGAGAGAGAACTCTTTCATCACTTGGTTCACCGTGCCAAGTAGACACAAGACCAAGTCTGCACCAGGCTGAAGTCAGGAGCCATAAACATCCTGATCTCCCACACACACAGCAGGGGACCAAGCGTTTGATCCCTTACTTACTGCCTAAGGAGGGAGCTGGGTCAGAAGTAGAACAGGCAGGACTCTAATCACTACTCTGATACGGGATGCCTGTGTTTTGAGCCGCAACTTAAATCACTGTGCCACCACGCTGGTCCCCATCACTTATCTCTTAGAATCTTAGAAGGCAGGTATGGCTATCTAGATCTGATTTGTTAATATCTTTCCTGGATGTTGGACAAGAAGGGGGAAGTTCCAGAATAACTACATACCTGTGAGCATGCCTTCATTCACCACACAGCTCCCATCAATCAGAATAGCATCACATGGCAACGAAAACTTCCCTGGTAGAATAAGAATGTCTCCAGGAACCAGAAGACGGGATTCGAGCTGCTGTAAACCTGTACAAGAGCAAAGTTTCCATGAGGACCTGACTTTTTCCTGCCTCCACGTATTAACCAGCTTGTCAAGAACTACTCTGCCTGTTCACCTACTCAAGCTCCTTCCCACTCAACTGAAAATTGGAAGAGAACCAAGGTTAGGGAATGGGTCCCCAGGATATAATAAAAGCTTGGCTCCACAAAAGAACCTCATCTTGAGCTTAGTACCCAGCCAGTGCCCTGCCCACATTGGTCAATGGAAACGTGTTGTTTGGCCGCCATGTGCTTTCATTGGCAGGTGTCCTGGTTCCCTACAGCACATTGTGTCTCATTAGATTGGAGTCTGAGGTTAGTTGTTCAGAAAGCTCTTGCAGCCCTAGGGCATAGTTCCTCACTCCCTATGGAGAACCGTGGCCACCCCACCTCAGACTAGCTCAGAGCAAATAGCGAGTGCCCATCCAGCATACAAAAGTCCCATCCAGGCCCAGTTGCCAGATGGAAGTTCAAAATACACAATGCCAAGTTTTTTCAGATGATCTGTGGAGGCAGTCAGAGGCCCTTTAAAGAGTTTACCCATTCACATATACATGAATGAAATGTGAGGGCAGCGGGAAATGGAAGTGACCTAGGCACTGGGCAGGAATCACTCAATCTAAGCTGAAATGAGTGTGATGCAAGCTGGGGGCCTGGAGTATGGAATTTAAGGAGGCACTTACTGTGAGGCCAATGCAGATGCAGGGTTAGGATTTGTGTAATTATTTGCCACCTTAAATTTTGTGTCTTTGATACCTCCTTTGTGTCACCCAAGTCCAGGCCTATATTTGATTAGAAAAGCTTTTGTTTCCTTGGCTAATAATCAAGGACAAATAAGACTGAGTCCATCTCTGGAAGAGCAGAATGATGACGCCAGCAGAATATATCATTTACCTTTGTCTTTTACGATGATTTTAACTTGGACTTTGTTGTGTTCCTCCACAAGGTTGTGCAGCTTAACTGATTGCTATCAATTTAAAATCAAGGATTAAAGATCAGACAGTGCATAACCTGATAACCACATGACGTCAATGTAAAAAAAAAAAATGAGCACCCTGCTTGCAGTCAAACCTACTCTGGGCAAAGCACCCATGTTTTACTTTCGATAGAGTAGTTTCCCTGTCCCAAACCCTGCTCTACTGGACCCCTACTTGGAGCAGCCAATGTGTTTGTGAGTTTAATTCTACCTCAATCCCATGCACAGCCATTGCCTCAAGGATGTACACTCTGGGACTAAGTCTTCACTTCTCAAAGATTCATAATCAGAAATAAGAAAAACATTGGACAGGTTGCCTCACTCTTGTTTCTCCAGCTGTAGAACATAAATCTGGAAGAGGATATACTTGCAAGAGCCTGGGACTAACTGGGTTGTGCCTTGATGACCGGATATGCCTGCATATCCACACTAGATTCACACTGTTCTATTATAAATCCCAACGCTGCTGGTTAGATGTCATTAACCTTAATAGCTATTAGCCATTTTGATACTCCCCACACCCTTTTCTTATCTGACAAGGTATATCCTCACAGTATCAATTTCACTGGGCTGAGTTAGTAAATTAGTGCATTCTTATAAAGTCCTCCATATAGAAAACTGAGCTAAGAGTTCATAATGCTAGTTAATATGAGGCAGTTGTTCTGGAAAACCAGTTATGAGACTGTAACACCTGGAAAAGTTTGCCTGAGATGGAAACATTAGTCATTATTGAGATATGACTGAAAAGGGGGAGGAGATAGAAGGTGACCTGAAAATCGGAGGCAGCGTTTCCTAGGATAACACCCAGCAGGGAAATGCAGCAGTGAGAGCAGATTTCCTACACCCCCGTCTCAGTATCACGGGGACACCATTAGCCTGAAAGACCTTGGTACTAAGCCAACTGAGGCAGGACTGAGCTGCCCTGCAGGCACTTCTTTGTGTACACATGTCAGTGACTTAGATGCCTCTACATAGAAGACGGGTTGAGTCATCAGCAATACTTAAATACAGCTATCTAAACTTAAACATGTAACTTCTTTTTAAGTGCCAAGTATTGCGACCTGCTCTGCTGGTACATTTTAACATTAGAGATGTCAGTAGGCTAAAACAAACATCACTTGCAATTATAAAACTTTTCCCCTTAATAGAATATAATGAATGCAGTGTAAATATTCATAACAAAAAGCCCACATAATTTCATTTCCACTTTGCACAAAAGCTAAACATCATTAATTGGGGCCAACTGAAAGGTAGATGTGATACCGCTGTTGGCCACATATTCTTGGTCCTCATGTGACTCCTTGGGGCTTGACTGTTTGCTTTGCTGGGCATCATGTGTCCAGGATATTAATAGTGACAATCGTCAGTGCCATTCTATAGCAAGAACACTGGAGCCAGGCAGGACTCCTGAGATGCTGCCCAACCCCATATATGAAGCACTCATCCACACAGCTCTCCCTTAGGAAGATGAACATTCTTGGACCTAACTGTATTTGAGATTATTTTCTTGCCTAGCAAACTCCTTTGGTCACTGCTATTTTAACTTCTACCTAGCTAGGGAGGACATATTAGAGTTTAAAAATATATTTAAATTATTTTTATCTTCAAATAGTTTAAAATGGCAAGGAGCTGCTCTGTGCCAGGCAATTGAACTAGGTTGTCTGGATTTCTCTTCAGTCCTCAGAAGAATGCTACAATCTCTAGCAAACATGTAAGAAACAAAAACAAATACAGTGGGGTTGGAAATGTTGAAGAAAGTTTCGCACAATCCTTTACATAACACGAAGATTGACCACCAAATCCAGGAGCACTGATGCTAAAGCCTTTCTGTTGATGAATGAGTTCTTCTGGGATTTGAAAGCAGCACCTTCCCCTATGAGGAGATAAGCGTCTTTCCTTCTAAAATGCATCTGAAGTTGGTTTTTTGCATAGTGAACCCACTCAGTCAATGCCAGGACACTTTCATCTGAGTTTAAGGGTGGGGCAGGGGTGGAGTGAAAATCAGCACATTTGGATGTAGTGCAATAGGAGTTAATGATTCTTGACAGCAAGTCCCCAAACACATTATGCCCTAGGCCAGATTTGTTTGTCAACTTAGCATTCTGGGTAACCTCATGCTCCATTATTTAGCTCACACTCTCACCTGGAATGTCCAACTCTTTGCTTCTCGCAAACACTTTCGTAGCTTTCCTGTAAAACCTTGCTCAAACATTCCCTCCACTCCAGACATGGTCCCCTCCAGCCCCAGGGAAGCACTCCTCCTTCCACCCCCTGGGACTCATCCTGCGTTAGTGCACTAATGGGCAGCCAGGGCAGCTCTCTCTGTTGGTCCATCACGTCTGTCTTGCCAGGTAGTTTCATGGTTCCCTCAGAGTCCATCACGTAGTAGGCCTTAAGTAGATAGGCATTTCACCGAAGTGTGTTATTCCGCTTCTGCCAACAATGCTGCAGTGGGATCCTGTAAGCCTACTCTTTGAGCTGATACATGCTCAGAAATTCTACAAACACTGGTTTCTATGACAACTAATCAGCTGGGAGAAGGCAAGTACTACAACGCTTGCTATGATTGTGAAGCTCACTGCCTGATTTTCATTAGGCTCCCTCTGGTTTCTCTAGTTCCTGTTCAGTGGGATCAGAATCCATTTCCAAGACTAATTTGCACACTGTTATTATTCAGCATCTGTTGCTACAGGGTCTTGTGGCTGTGGCTCAATTTCCTCCACAGTCGAGTAATGAGAGCTGTAACTCTGGGGCCTCTTGAGCCCTACTCAGTCATGACTGAATGCAAAGCACTCAGAACCGTTTTCGGGTGCCACCCATAGCAGAGTCCAGCAATGCAGTATGACAGCATACTCAGGAACAGAGTGCCAAACTTGGCACACGTACCTGCCCCAAACGTACCTGCAGGAGTGATTCCAAGCTTGATTTAGGAAACCTTCTGAGTAGATGCAGGAAGATTGCTTATTCCACTCCTGCATATACCTCACTCCTTAAATTGTCAATAGCCTATGCTTGTTTAGCTAAATCTTTCATTCACTGAAATGATAAACTTCAGAATGGCTGAAGAGAACAATTTGTAGATGACAGTAAATGCCTTTCTTTCACTCTTGCCACTCATCCCCCAACCCACTCTGCCCCAAATCTGCTGGGGGAGTTCACCTGATCACTCTGAGATTTTGCTCATGGGACACTATATAGACTACATCAGGAAGCCTCACTATAAGGTGTGTGGCCACTGTGTTTCTCTTTGCATATGTGCAAGGTCGCTCATCTCTCTTATGTCCCTCTGCTTCATTCTCAGGTAACAATAGGACTGAATCATGGTAAGTATTTCTTTTTGCAATCTGCTATGGCTCACACAAACACACACATCATGAATGTGTGGGCCTATTACTAATTGTGTGATACCGAGCAGATATTGATCGTCAAGTACCGTGACCTGAACCAAACAGCAACTTCAGGAGCCTGGCCCATTGTGCACAGTATTACAAGATGCCTTTCAGGTTGCATCAGATAAGCTTTTATTAACAAATACCAGCTGCTAATGGGATTAGTTTGCCCTCTAATTCCTTTCCAGTTTTTCAAGGAAATACTTTGCAATGCTGCCATCAAATCTGTAACTCTCATGTCAGTCTGTTTCCAACAAAGGAATTTCAGGGTCTACTAAAGATGCAGAACCTAAATGTCTAAATTCCATTGAGGATTTTAAAGTAAACATTAAGCAAATTACAAATGGGAAAAGTAGGGACTACCTAACTCTGGGAGGAGAGAACTTCATAAACAAAACAGAAAATGCAAGATTTGTTAAAAAGAAAGAAAAAAACGTATTTGACTCTATACATAATTTTTAATGCAAGGCAAAAGCCAAAGTCCATTGGGGGAAAAAAAGTGAAAACTCCAACATTTGCACATACACGGTGGCTACAAAGAGGCCAATAACACAATGGAAAATGCTGAACTCTATTTGACAAGGGAAAATGTGCATACTTTCTCTATTAATCAGAGAAATGTAAATTAAAGCATCAATTTCTTAAAAGCATATTAGAAGCATTGTAAGTATCACTATATAATAGCCAATACTGGTCAGGACCTGGGGAAATTATTACTTTGCGTGTTACTGAGGGAAGAAATTATTTCCCATGAATAAAATAATATGAGTCATGAGGATACTTCAAAAATCTCATAAAAATGGAATTTAAAGAGAGGTATAATTTAGTGCAATTTTTAAAAAAATCCATGTGGTTTTTTTCCCAAATGTTTATTTTCCACAAACATTTTGAACATTCCTCTTATAAAAACATTTATTAAAACTCAAATTTATACATATCTTTTAATTCAATAACATGGCTTTTGAGTGCTATGCTAAAAAAAAAACTGCAAAGACTGGCAATGTGGTGCACGGAGTTAAGCTGTTGCTTACAATATTGGATTCCCACGTTTAGATTCTGGTTCAAGTCCTGGTTGCTCTACTTCCAGTCTAACCCTCTGCTACCAAGGAAAAGCAGCGGAAGATGGCACCTATGTGGGAAACACAGCTGGCTACCTGGCTTGTCACTTGAGCCTGGCCCAGCTGAGATCATGTGAGAGTAAATGAGTGGAGGGAGACATATCTCTCGTCTCTCCCTCTCTCTGTCACACTGTCTTTCAAATAAATAAGTAAAACTTTCAAAACTGCAAACACACGTATGCAAGTGCATGTGTATAATAATTCAATGTTATTTATGGCAGCAAAAATTCTGGGAAATTACCTTATTTCTCACAAATAATAGAAGGGCTGAATAAATTGCGATATGTCATGGATAATCGAATCTCCATTTTTAAGCATGATTTAGAATTTTTCATTCACTTGCTGGATTGCCATTATATAAAAAATAACATGGGAAATGGAAGTGCCAAATTAATGTGCACAGAAACATCCTATTTTAATTTTAAAAATAAGTAACATTTCTAGCAGTTTGAATGCGTATGTTCACGTAATAGAGTAAAAAGAATGAAAAGCTATATTCAACTGATAATGTATTAATAAATTTTAAAAAATGTATTTTGTATTGAAGCATTTGAATTACTTCTTGTGGATTCTCTCATAATATAGTAATTTTAAATATTTACAAAGTAAGAATCAACGGTAAAGAAAAAAAATTCAAAAGAGCATATTCTTGTTATTTTTATTTTATAGGCTGGAAGTTCACGAATGTCAGGTAACTCTCCTGCTGGAACATGGTCCTATGGAGTGTATAGAATGAAACCTGCTTTTGTTTGTTTGTTTGTTTGTTTCTAAATCAAGAATTCCTGTGTCTGTTTGTGGTTCCCTTAAATAAAAGTATACCTGATTGGAGATAGATAAAAATGATTAGTTCCTAGTACTATACAGCCCAATGTAGTAACTAGAACTTACAATAATTCATTAAAAAAAAAAGAGCAAGAGAGAAGGATAAACGCCAAGATTCTAATACTGAAGTAATGACTTACAGGAATAAACGTGAATTACCCTGATCTTATCAGTACACTTGTACAGTGTGTACAGAAACATTACACTGTGCTCCACAGATATGAACAGTTGCCATTATTTAAAAAAAATCTTCTAAAGCTTTTTTAAAACAAATTATAAAAAGAAAGGTATGTCTGAATTACAACTATGGAAATACACATTATGAAGGAATTTTATGAGAGAGATTGAAATTAGTTGTAAACACTGTAAGGAAAATGTGCAGTACAAATGCAATATAAATATGGTGAAGACACCATATTCAGGAACAGCCTCATAGTCCTTCTAACGTCAATGTCCATGACGGCCTTAGCCAATAATGAGAGTCGGTGAAGACAAATCCCACTTGGTCTTCTTCCACCCCTGTCTGGAGACTCTACACTGGTGAGTGTTTGCATTTGCTTTTTGATAACTTGGGTTTGACAAAGCAACTCCTTGCTCTCAATGGAGAACCCATGATAAGCTTTCCTTCCTCATCAAGAATCAAGAGGAGAAATAGGATCCCACTTGACACAACCCAGATGAGATTTATCACCTACCTGTCGCAAATCATAGACACTTAAGGCAATAGATATAATGGTTAAAATGATGATGGCCACAGAGTATTCAATGTAACCTTGACACAACCATAAAGTGAGGGTGAAGGCTTGGAACACATAGAATGGATTTAAAACCTGTAGAAGCAAAAACAGCCATTGGGTTATTTGCACGGAGCAACATAGAGTAACATCTAATGGGTAAGAATTCACATACAACTCTATTATTTAGGTAGAGATCATGTCAAGTGTGTAGATTAGAATATGGTAGAAGCAAAATTATCTTAATTACTAAAAAGCATGCTCAAAATTTGATAACATTTATTTAGGATTTTCAAGAATATTTTGCTAGTAAAAAATTCAACAACTTAATTTCTTAAAACAAATATAGACACGTGGAATAGATACATGGCTCAGTCTCTTTTAAAAATAAACTTTCATCTTGAACATTTTCATTGCAGATTTATTTTCCGTATTATTTCATACTCAGATTTAATAAAGCTGTTCAAAGAAAACAAAAGATTTTTACTTTTATCCAAGTCATTTAAAAAACAATAATTCACTAGGTCTCAGGTCCTCAAACAGTTGGCTATCATCTTTGACCTTTCCCTTGAACAGAGAGGGATCCTGAGCAGGATTTGCCCAAGGCTCTCAGGGAAAATCATGAACAGAAGGTGTCATGGGCTCCAAGACCAGTCATGACTGCACACTTTAGGTCTCCTGATACTAAACACCAAAGGCTTGGGTAACTTCATTTTATTTTTTTAATCCCTCAATTTTCCTGTTTTGGTCTGGCTGACTTTCCCATTAAAAAATGAACACAGAGGGGGGAAATCTGAGAATCTGGGTGGTCTACACTTGCAGCGAGCATAGGAGTCCCAGTGAAGCAAAGAAACATGTCTTCTGAGGAATGTCCCTTGATGGTCATGATGACTCAAAGGAAATATTGGCCCAAACAATGGTACTCTATCTTTCCTTTGTATAACTAAATTTTAGTTTAATCCTAAAAGTGAACTGACATCAATTCATACATTAATGGGTTGCATTTTAAGGGTTTCTTAAGCCCTTGAACATATCTTGCACACTAAAAAAGGTGTTTTTTTTCCTTAATGTTTGTTATTACTTCCATACAATGGGTTTTACTTGTAAATCAAAGCTCTTTTGTTTGCTAAGCACAGAATGATCTAATTGTGTAATGATTATAATACGATTTTGAGTTCATACAAATGCAGCATAAAATTGTTTAAATGCTTCTTGGAGATGAAACATCATCATAATTAATTCATCTCTCTTGTTTAGTATTCTTTTGAAACCGGATGTGAGGAAATCATTTTACTTGCTATTTTTCTACTAAATATCTAACCAATAGGTGCCAGAAAACACTAGCTCCTTTCAGGGAAGATCCAACTGACACCTGGGAGAGTCTTTGGAAGCAAGAAAATGCACTTGACTAACAAGTTTTAAAAGTAACTTGTTCTTTGATACTTCTGGAGGTTGTGCCCATGTGAGGTCACCAGTATGCGGTAAATCTGTGTTCCTCCTACTCAATTTTTCTGTAAGCCAAAAGTTACTTCAGAAAGTAAAATGTGAAGCGCTATCCTTTTTTTCTGATCCAACACAGGACAGTAATAGATGCCTTTTAATCTTTTTGATTGTAAAAATAGATATGGCCACATTTACAAACCAAATGACCACATTCATGAACTAGAAACAGGCCGCAGAAAATAGACTGTTTTCAGCTCCTGAGTGCCAGACAATAGTTAGACAGCTACAGCTGGGTAGCATCTTAGCTCTGGGGATAACAGTCTCAAAGCGCCCTACAGCAGCTAGAAATAAGCAGGGATAGGAGCAGGTTTCCTGTGCGGAGAAAAGTAGCCAGTGATGCTTGCTCACCAAGGATAAAACAGGACGAAACAGAGCTCATGGTAAATAAAATTGTACCAAACCCTCCGACTGGCTCAGGAGCTGCATCTGGTAAATTGCTCAGAAACAGGTAGCCAGCTCCAAGATAGAACTGGTTCTATAATCGAAACCCAAAGGATACCATTTGGCGGCGAAGTCAGAGCTATCAAAAAGGGACAACAAACACAGGGGGACAAGGGAAAATGGTCATGGAAAAATATCTCACTTAAGGTGAAAATAACTTCAAAGCACAAAAGAAAACTAATGTGAAAACAAACCAAACCACTAAAAAAAGAACAGTCATTCTCAAGAAATGGAAATAATAAAGCCATTTGAAAAACACCCAGGTAATATGCTACAAATCCTCAGAAACTATGAAAGGGATGCATTACCCTCTGTAAATGGAATGTATTTTATGTCCCACTTAATCTCCTACTTCAAAACCTGTCCCACAACATGTTACTCTTTCAAGGTGGGGCCTTCACTCACAGTAGATGTGAATTAACATGAGATGCACTCCTACAAGAGTAGAGCTCTAGTGATGGGATAAATGTCCCTCATTTGAAGACCGGGTGAGCAAGTGGTGATCTAAACCCCAGGACGAGAACCCTCGTTGGGAACTGATCTGAAACTTCCCAGCCTTCCAAACAGAAAGAGTAAATGTTTGTTGTTCAAAGAAACTAGTTTATGATATTGTGTCATCATAGCAGCACAAGCTAAGATACCACACCAGTGCCACCACCACAACCTCCATGAGAATCCCTGTAACAGCCTAACACCGCTCCCCCCCCACCACCAAAAAAAGGTGGAAGATTTCAGAAAGGAAGCCTGTCCCCACTACTAGGAAGAAATTTTAAGATGTATGTGGATTTTAAATAATTAGCTCTTAAAAAGCATCAGGTAGAAATCCTGGGACCATATATATATTTATTTACACACAGACACACATATATATAATTGGTTGTTTCATAGATTATCCTCAATAGCCAGAATAAGTACAGGTGAGTGAGCAATAATAAAAAGTTGCATGCAACACAAATTTGATTTTCATGAAAGCATTCACATGCTACTAAAATTTTCAAAGTGCAAGAAAGAAAAAAGTAATGGAAAGACAAAAACTCTTCAAAAGCGAAAATAAAAACATAGTCACCTGTTTAACAAGCAGCTTCCATATGGGTTGTATCTCAACCTCAATAGCGTTGGGTCCACACACCAATCTTCTGCAGAAAATCGACTGTCTCAGACCAGTTAGTTCAGAACAGAGTATTACCTACTTCTATGCTGTCTGCCAATTTTGTGGTTTCAAATAAAAAATTATGTTCAAGTACAGAATCCTAAAGTACGTACATATTTTTAAAATGAAAAGTAACAACATCATGGACAAAATGTTGCTGGTATAAACAAGTCTCTGTCACAACTCAAGGACTCAAAATGAAGTTAAAATATTTTGAGTCATATGTTTAAAAACAATGATTATATCTGAAGAACAGCTAACAAGAAGATATGAACATATTCTTAGACTTGTCGGACATTCTTGATCTCTCTGATGTTAAAACCATGTCAGTTTTACCCTGGTATCTACAGGACAGAGGCATAGCAATGAACTGAATGACTGTATGTATAGGAAACAAATATACACACATACATCCTCATACAATGGAGACCAGCATACTGGAAAGTAAAGATTCATCCAGCAGGATTCTCTACTCCAGAATGAAAGGGGGACTCCCAAACAGTTAAATATAACTTGACAGGACCTGGCACAGCAGCCTAGTAGCTAAAGTCCTCGCCTTATGTGACCCAGGATCCCATATAGGTGCCAGATCATGTACTGGCAGCTCTAGTTCCCATCCAGCTCCCTGCTTGTGGCCTCGGAAAGCAGTGGATGATGGCCCAAAGTCTTGGGACCCTGCACTTGTGTGAGACCTGAAGGAAGTTCCTGACTCCTGGCTTTGGATTGACTCAACCTTGGCCATTGTGACCACTTGGAGGATGAATCAACAAATGGAGGATCTTTCTGTCTCTCCTCTCTGTAAATATGACTTTCAATAAAATTTTTTAAAATCTTATATAGCTTTAAAAAGTTATATATATATGGATTATATATAGCTTTAAAAAGTTATATATATATGGATATATATATAGCTTTAAAAGTTATATGTACATATATAACTTGAAAATGACATACTAGATTTCCTACCCTTTTCTTTATGTATAATGCCGTGACACACTTAGCAGAATGTTAAAATTTGTAACTGTTATTAAAGGACTGTGCTACTAAATAATACAGGGGAAATGGTGGGAGGGGAGAACTGTATCTACTAAACTGTATCATAGAAAATAAGAAAAACTAAAAAACAAAACTGTAAAACTGTAAATCTTACTATTCGGAAAAAAAGTTGATATGTATCACCTTGGTTTCATGGTTAACACCTTGCAAATATAGCAAGGTGCTTCAAAAAGACTGTGGGAAATTACATTTTAGAAGAAGTTAATTTTGATACCCAGAAATTTCAAAATTCATGCATATTTTTAGTGAAATGTATTTCCATGAACATTTTGATGACCCCTGTATGCATCCACAAAGAGCAATACACACAAGAAATACAAGAAGTTCTCATATTTGCACAGCATATTACAATCGACAAAATGTTTCCAAAAACGTGTTAGCTCCTCAGAGCATTCCAAAAGGGATCATAGCCTGTTTTGCCAATGAACAAAAATGTCCCATTTCTACTTAACTCTCAATAGTCTCCAAATTGGCATGCCTAGGAATAAAATATTCCTAGGTTTATAAATATGATAAATACTCCTCTATTCCTCATTTTTGAGAAAGTATACTCTTTGTCTTGCTTATTAGATTGTCAAGTACTTCACTGCATGGACTAGAATTAAGTTTAATTATGTATGGTGTTTATTAAAGTTTGACAATTTGATAAATAAGGACAAATGTGAGGTAGCTATACAGATGGAAACGCTTGCCTGTGGAAGTATATCTGTAGCTAGTAATAAGAATTCTTGAGTAGTGCCCTAAATCAGTGCTTTCAACTTTTGGTGCTATTAGACCAGTATATTTCAATGACTGAAAATTTTGTGTTTCCATCTATTAAGCGCTGAATCTGAAATATTGTATAACTACACATTTCTATACCTTTTTTCTATATTTTCCAAGTTTAGGTGTCTTTCATTTTTCACAGTGTTGTGATAGATAAAAATTATAAAAACACCAGATTAGGAATTATTGTGTTAAATATGTGTAAAAATTATGGGAATTGCTTATTAAAAAGCAAAATTCTTGCCTTGTCCCCCAACACACACACACACACACACACACACACAAAACCACTTTGCTCCTATAGAATTTTCGTAATTACAAAAGCCAAACTCTATATATTCAATACCAGATATCTTCTTGATTTAGGAATGGTGTTTCTGGCTGACTTCAGATGCATGAGGCAGATAACATCTCAAAACATGCGTATGAGAACCAGCGGCCTCGTGGCTTAGTGAGAAAAGCCTCCTACTGCCACATCAGCATACTATACGGATGCTGGTTCAAGTCCTGGCTTCTCTACTTCCAATTCAATTTCCTGCTAGCATACTGGGAAAAGCAGAAGGTGGCCCAGGAGCCTGAGGCTCAGTCACCCATGTGAGATATGAAAGAAGCTCCCGGTTTCAGCTTGATCAAGCGCTGGCTATTGTGGCCATCTAGAGGGTAAACTAGTAACTTAAAAGATTTGTCTCTCATTCTCTCCTCTATCTCGCTAAGTCTGACTTTCAGATATAAATGCATCTTTAAAACTTATTGTGAGAAAAAATAGTGACTTAAGGTTTTACAGGAGGCACAATGATTTCCTTTCAGAAGCACAAGGCTCTTCTTCGTAAAGCAGCTGAAGTAAGCAGGGCCTGTGCACACCTGTGACTCCGTACGCAGTGCAAGCATCTCCTGCTCTGTGCGCATGTATGGGTACAGTCTGATAAATGCAACACTACTTTTGTTTCTCCCTCTGCTCAGAGTAAGTTTCCTGGACAATGACTAAATCTATATTTGGATTTCTACTTACTTACAAATTACCTGGCATATTACAGCCATTTAGCTAACAAATCTACAAGAGCCATTATTTATTCTGAAAATATATACTTATTTTCTACCATAAATTAAGACCTCCTCTTCATATCGTGTATATAATCCTGAATAAAACAACAATAATCATCATTGATATCATGATCATAATTGAACAATCATCATCATTTGTTCCACCCTAAGATGCGATCAGACTATTGCCTTTCTGACACTCAGCATTTAGGGTATTCAGTAGCAGATATTTGGTACTGGTACAATAGCTCAACAGGCTAATCCTCCACCTTCCAGTGCTAAAATCCCATAATGAGTGCCAGGTCTAGTCTCAGCTGCTCCACTTCTCATCTAGCTCCCTGCTTGTAGCCTGGAAAAGCAGCAGAAGATGGCTCAAGACTTTGATCCCCTCCAACCACATGGGAAACCTAGAAGAGGCTCCTGGCTCCTGGCTCCTGGCTTCAGATTAGCTCAGCTCCAACCACTGCAGCTATTGAGGGAATGAACTACCAGATGGAAGATCTCTCTGTCTCTCCTTCTATCTATAAATTTGCCTTTCAAATAAAAAAAAATCTTAATAAAAAAGAAGCTGATGCGAATGGAATATTAAAATTTAAAATGAAAAATAAAACCAAGAAGATTATTCTACAAGCCAAGGAGAATAGATCAAATTGTATTCAATTGCTTCATTTTCCAGTGTTTTCCCTGTTAGTAAGTTTGCCTAAGAAAATAATTCTGAATATCTTTCTGCTGCCAGTAATTGAACTGGGATTATGTCAAAATGATGAAACATTATGTCAACAATACACTGATGAGGACCCATTTCAGAGTCATTTTCTGCTGGCAGAGTTGACTCAGAGAGTACTGGATCTCCTACCTGACCTCTTGCTCTTCGCTGGTGAGACCCAATCCAAACGTGTGATGGATGTCATAGCAGGAGTTGCTGTCTTCCAGCAATCTAGAGAGTTGTCAAGGGAAGAACCACACTTGAATTCATGCACTCAGAAGAGAGGGCTCTTCCCTACATCTTGATGCAATAAGAGAAAGTCATACTCACCCAACTTTCTGAAACCTCCTCTCCAAGTTGACCCAAACATATCTGAGTTTCTGCACTTGAATGCATCGCAGCTGTAATCACAAACGCAACAGGTGTCATTTACAAGGTAAAACCCAACAAGGGAAGAGAGTGTGGCCCAATGCATATTGTCACCAGGCTCTCATTTTCTGCAATATTGAACTATCATTATTCCCACATTGGTATTGTTCATCCTTGAACGGTTATTTTCATTCTTTCTCCACAAACATACTGCAATGTCTTACTTTCAGTTCTGGCTTTATTACAGCTTGGTTTATGACAGAATGTCGGTCAGCCACAAGGGATTTTTCAGGATTCCTGTTTATAGGAAATGTCAGTGTGGATAAGTAGAGGCAGAAAACCTTCTTCCTCATATACTTTTGAAATTCATCCTGGAAAAGACAATCAGACCCATGAGATTCTCAGTTGTTAGTCAATAAAGTACTCAACCAACCAGCTACCTACCAGGTGCTAGAGCAAATAAATCTCAATGTTTGGGACAAAATTTTGTTACAAATAAGAGAATCAGCATATTCTCAACATTTACTAAACAGAAATTCTCTGCCCCATCTCATAGCTGCGGAGTCAGAAACTTGGGGTGAGGTGTGAGAGGGAGAGAACTGATAATTCCTATATTCTGACTTCTAACACTATCACTATTGCTTTGATCGCTCAGAGCTCTGCTCATTAGCCCAACATGGCAGGGATTTGCACCTGAAGTAGAGGAAGTACCTTGTCCCTGGGTCAAAATGAGACAACTGATAGACTGATAGCAGATTGCTTGGACATCTCCTATCTTGGCATAGGGAAGCTCTTTAGCCAGAGGAAAATCCACCTGCAGGAAAGCTGGTCAATCAATGGCTGTGCCCAAGAGGCAACTTAGAGGAAGGCATCATGACATTTGACAAAGATCAGTAGGGTACATACTGTTGTTCTCAGCAAAACAGTGTCTGCTTCTTGCAAAGGGCATGGGAGGCAGGTGGCCCACACTCCCCAGTGAGGCCTCCAGTAGAACACGAGCTGCAGAAGGCCGCAGGTCAGCACCGATGCGAGCAGGCAGAAGGCTCGCCGCAGACTCTGGGTGCGATAACCAAACACCTCCTAGGGAGTAAATAAAGCTCACTGATTTTCCTTCTTTACATATCATTTTATTTTAAGAAACACAAACATTTGTTTATTTTTTAATAGATTTTTTGAAGATGTAATTTTATTCTTATTTGAAAGACAGAGTTACTGAGAGAAGATGAGACAGAAAAAGACATTTTCCACCTGCTGGCTCATTTCCTAAATGGATGCGATGACTGGAGCTGGACCCATTCAAAGCCAGGACTAAGGAATCTCTTCTGCATCTCACTTGGGTGCAGGGACCCAAGGACATAAGCCATCCTCCATTATTTTCTCAGGTACATTAGCAAGAAGGTAGATTGAAGTGGAGCAGCCAGGACTTGAACTACCACACATAAGGGATTCTGGCATCCCAGGCAAGGCTTAGTATTATGCCATGGAAGCAGCCACAACAAGCACAAACTTTTAGATGCAGAGAAATTGGTTGGGAGAGAAATCTGCCTTCAGCTGCTGGCATCAAGTTGTTGCTTCAGCTGGTATTATGAAGAAGAAGAAAAAAAAAAGGTGGGGAGATTCCTTTCACTCGCTTGGCACATGGAACTAGAATATCACATAGAAGGCATGAGGAAGGGGTTGAATCTTTGCTTCTGTGTATTCATTGAGTCAGCTCAGGGAGCTGGTATGGATGGCTAGGCCGCAGCTTTCAACCAGCATGCCATATGAACTTCAGCCAGGGTACTAATGCCACCACTTCCAATCCATCTCCCTGTTAATGCTCCTGGGAAAGCAGCAGAAGATGGTCCAAATGCTTGCTTTTCTACAACCATGCATGAGATAAGATGGACTTCAGTCTCCTGCTTTGGCCAGACTCAGCCCTGCCCATTGTAGCCATTTGGGTAGTAAGCAGGCAGGAACTAGAAGAGAGTCTATCTTCTTCATCTTGCCTTGTCTCTGGGTCACTCTTTCCAATAGATTGATCTTACTAAAAATTCACAAAAAGTATTAAAATTGTAACAGAATTACATAGCTTTATCCACTTTCATTTGTGTTTTATAATAACATGATTGACAATGACCGAAAGTATAAATAATGTAGTTTCTCAAACCAACACGATGACATTAATTTAGATATTATGTCTGGACATAAAAGGCCTCATAAGAAAATTTCTATTTACTTGCCCTGCGAATAGCATGCAAAAATTTTTGTACTTCTAGGATCGATAGTTAATATTTTCTTAAGCTGAATAAAGATTTTTATGATTTTAGGGGAGATAAATAGTCTTCTCCCTAAAACGTTTTATTTGTTGGAAGCTAATCTTTAAGTACCAAGTTGTTTAAAGATTTATTTATTTTTATTTGAAAGGCAGATTTAGAGAGAAGGAAAGAAAGACAAATGTCTTCCATCCACTGGTTCAGTCTCCAAATCACAACAGCCAAAGCTTAGTCAATCTGAAGCCAGGAACCAGGAGCTTCCTCCCAGTCTCCCATGTGGATACAAGGACCCAAGGACATGAACCATGCTCTACTGCTTTCCCAAGTCATCAGGGAGCTAGATCAGAAGGGGAACAGCCGGCACTCAAATCAGCACCCATATGGAATGCCAGCACTGCAGATAGAAAAATTAGTTCACTAAGCCACTGCACAGGTCCCTAATTTTTGAATTTTAGCAATGAAATTTCATCACATCACTTTTATTTGAAAAATCAAATTTTAGAGGTGGGTGCTGTGGTGAAGCAAGTTAAGTTTATTGCTGTGCTATTGGCATCCCATATGGGCACTGAATCACATTTTAGCTGATCCACTTCCAATCCAGCTCCTTGCTAATGTGCCTGGGAAAGCAGCAGAGGATGGCCTAAGCACCTGAGTTCCTACACTGACATGGTGAGCCAGGAGGAAGCTCCTGACTCCTGGTTTCAGAATGGCTCAGCTCTAGCCATTGCCACCATTTAGGGAATGAACCAGCAGATGAAAAATCTCTTTCTCTCTGATTCTCTCTCTATCTCTGCTTCTCTCTCTAACTCTTCCTTTCAGAGAAAACTAAGTGAATCTTTAAACAAACAAACGAACAAACAAAAAGCAAAGCTGAATTTCACTGCATTTTGCAGAACCTGAGGGATGCTGACTATGAATCACATCTTCACTGTTATTTTGGATTCTGCTATTGCTGTGTTTTACTTTTTCTATGACTCTGGACTCCCATGTGTAGACCATATCCAAACTATAATATCGAGAAAGCAGATCTGGAGTGCACATAATCAATCCAGCACTTAAGATCTCAGTGGAGACACCTGTGCCTCATACCAGAGTACCTGGGCTCTATACCCAGTGCCAGCCTCTTGCCAATTTAAGCTCTGGGAAACAGCCACAGGGACTCAAGCTATAGGGTTCCTGTCACCCAGCCAGGAGATCTGGATTGAATTCTCAAATTCCCGGCTTCTATACCAGCCCAGTCCCAGGTTTGTGGGTATTAAGGGGTTAACCAGCAGATAGGAGCTTTCAGTACAGCTATCTGTTCCTCTTTCTTCTCTTTCAAATCAATAAAATCATACTGAGTTTTATGCCACTTTTGATGATGGGTCCATACAAGTTTAGCTCATGCAATTGCCTGACAATTCTCTTGGCCTAATGCTCTAGAAATTTTTTTTTTTTATTTCCTGGATAGTCACTTCCATTAGCTTTCTCCATGCCTCTGAGAGAGCAAGCTTATAACAGAACTATATTGTAAAAATATAATCATTATGAAATCAGTTATGTATAACATATTCTAATATAAAATTGAAAGTAAATCTTAAATGTAGGGGAGGATCACAGGTAAGTAGCAGAAGAGGCAGGCCTGAGAACCTGCTCTGTCCGCTATCAACCATGTGACTTTAGGTCAATCATCTCACCTCTACAGCAACCAAATTCCCTCTACAAAACAGGTAGTATCTTAAGAGTTTCCTCCTCTGATCCTCAAAGCAATCACCCACTGGGGAAAATGGTCTCTTAGCTCAGTGATGCAGCCACTCTGTTTTTAGATCACTCATGAAACTTTGAAACATACCACAGAAACATGGATGCACTTGATTTTTAAGCATAGCTTCCAATGGGCCCTCCTTTCTCCCCATGTTTTCTCTGACTGCATGAACCTGTTTCAATCCTTTCTGTGAGTTATAGCTTTAATAGACTGAAATATAATGGATATTCTCCTGAGCATATTGTGTCATAAATACATTCTTTCATGAAAGTCATTTATGACAGATTATTGCCAGAGCGCAAACGTGTGCAAAATAAAAGTATAGCAATTTGGAATTTCAGTTCAGCTTGCAGGTGAAATGAGTATTTTCATAAAAAAATTTTTTTCTTTATGTTTACTCACAGCAGTTGCACCAATTGATTGCAATTCTGGTAGAATCTTAGTTCATTTTTATACATCTTTTGTTGGTGCTAGAAGTGGTACTCATAATGCAAGCAAGACTGAAGTAGAGCCTCTACAGATACGTTCAGCTAACATACATACATTCAGCAAAAATTCATTGAGGAAGAGCAAGGTGTCATAGTACATCACAAATTTAAAAGATGTTTCTACACATTAAATAGTTAATCTCTTACTTGTAAATATACTCTAATCAACTAATACATATATATGGAGAAATTGATGCATATTAACTATTCAGTGTAGTAGTATCCGTAATAGCAAAATCATTGGGAGAACCAAACAATAGCTAATATCCAGTAAGCTGTGAAACATCAGAACAATTGTAGAGCTATTCAGGGCAAAGCATGTCACAAACATAGAGACCAGGGACATTGTATGAGTTAAGGTTAACTGGAAAAGCATACAAAATACAAACAGAATAAATAGAAAACAAGTATCAGCATCATTTAGGTTAAACACACTACATAAATGTAAATGTAAATGACCTTAATATTAATTAAAAGCAAAGATTGTGAGACTGGATAATAAAGGATAAAGGATAAAACAGAGACTCTATGATGGACTATGTCAATCAGTGGATTCTTCAAAGCCCTCATAGTGCTTGGAGTGGCAAGATTGGCAGCGATTCATAACTGTTGAAGTATCAAAACCATTTGAGCAAGAACCTCAGAGCATACCCTACATCTGGGACCTGGGGAGGGTGGGAAATTGGGTGGGCCTTCTCCCTTAATACCCCCCCCCTTTAAACATGAAGGAAACAATATGGAAAAAATAATAGTCTTACCCACTTTCCTGTAGCCCTTGAACCTTTTTACCCTAATTAACTATGTAAAGATTGTCAAAACATAATAAAAAATAAATAAAAATAAATAAAAAATAAAGGATAAAACACATGCTGTTTGCATCAGACACACTTTATTAAGAAGAAAATACACTAGAAGGGGGGAGACACACACAAGTAACACTAAAAAGAAGGTTGCTGGGCCAATAGTTGCAAGCAAAGTTGACAGCCTACATGGCACAAGTTTGCATTTTCACTGCTCAAGTTCTAATCCAGCTCCCTGTCAATGAACTGTGAAAAGCAGTGGAAGAAAGCCCAAACACTTGGACTCCTTCCATCTATGTGAGAGACCTGTATATAGCTCAAGTTCCTTATTTTGGCTAGGCCAGACCTGACCAATTGGGTCACATGGAGAGTAAATCAGCAGATGGGAGACCTCTCTGCATGTGTGCATCTCTCTGTGACTCTTTCAAATAAATAAACAAATCTGTTTTTAAAGAACAAATCTGCAATAGCTGCATGAATGTCATATAAAATATGATTTCAAAGTATATTTACAATGATAGAATGTCCAGCATCTTATTGTCAAGGTATATTTAACAGTTTCATTGGGAGTCCATGTTTTATTCAGGAGTAGAGTTGCATACTGTACTGCATTTTCACGTCTCCATTATACAGCTCCTCTAGATGCATAAATATATGTACCTGTTTCCCTATATGTTTTTTGATTTTGTATTTTGCATGAAGGTTGCCTTGTATCAGAGAGAACATATAGTATTTATCTTTTGGGATTGTTTTATTTCACTAAGCTTCATAGTTTCTACTTGGGACCATTTTATTGCAAATGATAGAATTTCATTGTTTCTAATAGTTGAATATTAGTATTCCATAAAGCAGATGTACCAGTTTCTTTATCCATTCCTCTTTCAATGGGCATACGGGTCATTTCCATGGCTTCACTATTGTAGGATGTGCTGCTGTCAATTTATGATTTCTTTTCTCTCTATGCAGTGATCTCCCTCTCTTTCCATGTTTCAACCTAGAATGCTCTATTCCAGGTGCTAGGAGAGAGACAATAGCCTTCATGTGTGTGTCTTTAGGCCCAGAATACAGAAGAAGAAGCCTGGAGTAGGAACCTTTTGACTCAGTCACATCTTAGAGCCAGGTTCTTTACCTCTGACACCAGCTTCTCTATTTGCGATGCCCACCTCATTGCCTTCCAGACATTCCCACTTTCATTCTTTACTCATTACTTATTAGTTACCATTCTAATTTGCCAATGTTTACACTTTTCATGTGAAAAGTGTGGCTTATTATTAGGAGAAGTAGTTTGGGTAGCAGTTATAAGCTGGAAACATGGTATCAGAAAACAGTTCATATCAAACCTTCAACACTTAGCCAGATATACAACTCTAGGCAATCCGTTCTTCTGATGCTTCCATTTGTCCCTCCATCAATGGGAGTAATAGTAGCTGTCTGCTGGAGCCATTGTGAGAAATGAAGACAATAACACATAAAAAACATTTGACATGGTTCCTGAACCATTTTGAGCACTCAGGTTGAGTTAATATTGTCTAGGGTACTATGCAATTCAACGTTTCAGTGGATTAAAAGTGGCTAATCCCATTGGATTCACTGTGTAATGATTTGACCACAGGCAGTATGTAGAACTAAATGTTACTTGCCAACACCACAGTTGTATTTCTCAAAGTGATTGATCCAGTAGCTTAAATGGAATTTTTGCTTTTCCAAAAGAACATAGATTGTCAAATGAGAAGTCAAATAGAGGCCAAAACGAAAGCTGCTCAGCTTTGTAATATATGAAGCTGTAGAGAAGGGCTTTAGGATAAGCACCAAAATGATTCAAAGATCGGGCAAATGTACTAACTATATCCCGAGCATGCACACAAACCAGCACATTCTTCAATTATGCAGAAGGAATGCACTGTAACAGAAAATTGTCATTGAGCATCCCACCTCTGTTGATCATGTAATGTGACTTTGAAAATATTACTTAGTCGAGCCTTGATTTCTTCAGTTTGCAATTAAGAGTTGAGAAGCTGTCTCACAGGAACATGACTGGAGTTCTATCTCATAAACCGAACTTTGAAAACCATTTTTCTTTGTTTTCTATGTGGGTAGTGCTTAGACATTCCATCAGACATAGAAGGTAAATCTGTCAAACTCCTCAGCAAGAAGGCTGAGAGTGGCTACTTCATCTATGCACGGCTTCTTCCCAAATTAGCTTTGAGTGGATATTTTGCACCTCATAGAACCATACCCTTTAATTGTATCCCTAACTTTGTTCCTGAATTTTCATTGTATCTGGAGTGCTAGCATTCATGTAAGATAGTCTTGTGAACAAAGTGGCTTTTAGTCTCTGTAAAATTTTCATTTCTACATTTATTTTTTTGTGAATTGAGCCACCTAAACTATCTGTTGAATTTATACCATGGAATGGATTTGTTAGAAAATAGTTCATATCTCTCTTCCAAGAGAGATGAAACCAAGATTTGAACAACATAAAATTACATATGCATTTCCTCTACCAAGTTATAACAAAAAGAACTCCCCTTGCAGCAGTTAACCCCTGTACTGGTGAGTCCAATTTTTTTTGCTGTGGTTGTTTCATCATGTTGTAGGCTTCAGTGGGCAAGAATGTTTCAACAGCCTCAGAGCAGATGAAGTTTCTCTGTGTAGACCTTAAATGTTTGCTGCTTTGAATCAGAGCCAAGGAAATCATATCTGTGTTCTTTGATGAGAGCAGAATTCATCATGTCTTAGCTATCTCTTTTAAAAGGCAACCACCTTAGCACCCGTTATCTGTTCATTGTTAACAGTCATGCCTTTATTCTTTCTATCTGGACATGTAGAACGCTGTGCTCTCACATGTGGATGGGAGGACATCCTTACTACTCTGCTCTTCTATCTCTACTTCTGTCAGTGTGTCAAAATTCTTCCCTTTAATGCTGGGATAATATTGTCCCTAGCTAATGGATCATTTAATATGGTCATTACTCTTCAACTCCACTGTTACTGATTTGGATTGAGAACAAGCAGCGATTCGCATAAATTATCACTAATTACCAAGCATTGTTAATCATGGTTTTATACATTAAGCCCCATGTTCATGCCATACAATGCCTCTTGTGTAGAGATAAGATGTTACAAATCACTTTCACTATCATAATTGACAACAACAACTAATCTTTCTTGAGTATTTGTCATTTATTCCTCACTGAAATCCTATACAGTAGCCATTACTATTTATCAAAATAAATATTAATATGTTTAGTTTATTACTGGAATATGAAAGAAACTGAGTCTTGGAGATTTTAAAAATAATCATTGAGCAGCTCAACCTATCAGACATTCCCCTGTGTTTCCTTTCTGCTGTAAGTGGCAGGTGTTCACAGAACAGGAATAAAGTCTGGTGGTTAAGAAACTTGCTTCCCACACTGAGGATTTCCCCTCCCTGGCTCCTGACACCAACTTACTGCCAGTGTGAAACCTGGGCAGCAGTGGCTGAAGTAGTGGGCTCCTGCCATCCATGTGGAATATTACATTGCTTGCCTAACGTCCAACATGGGGCTGGTTCAGCCATGCTCCAAACTTAGCAGACATCTGGGGAGTGACCAGGTAGATTGAATCATCCTTTGTCTATCTCTTTTTCTCTCTGCCTTCTAAATAAATATTAAGTACACACACACACACACCTTGAAACAAGGAGAGACAGGCATTGTGGCACAGCAAATTAAGCTCTCACGTGGAATGCCCACTTGGCTTGAACTGCTTGGTGGAGTAGCTGAGTTCCAGCTAAGCTGCTTGCAATCCTGCTTCCTGTCTAAGCATCTTTGGAGCCAGCAGATGACAGCTTAAAAGGGTGGGCCTCTGCCATCCCTGTGGGAGACACAGATTGATTCCCGGCTTGGCCCAGTTCTGGCTGTTGTGGTACCTGAGGAATGAATCAGCAGATGAAAGATCTCTCTCCTTTTCTCTCACACTGTTGCTTTGCCTTTGAAGTAAATGAAAACCTTTAGAAAGAATTACTCACATTAAAAGAGGCAGAGTCCCCTACTCTCTAATAATGAAAATGAAAATACAATACTAAAGAGGTAAACATGTCACCCATAGCTGCAGTTGTTCCTATAATGTCCACTAGTTCTATGACAACAATACTAATGTATATTCTTTCTGTGAACACAAAGGCAACTGCAGACTCATATTTGGTCACATTAGCAGCTAGAGTCTAGTATATGCGGGCCAAAGGTAAAGAGATGAAAAGTTAAACCCTGAACTGCTTAGCAGGCACAATGTCTGGAGTTGAAATTTTCTCTAGATCAAGGGACAACATAGAATGTCAGTGAAAGGTGATTTGTGGAATCAGGGATTGCTTATCAGGAGGGGGCTCACAGAAAATACTCGATTCATATTGCTCTTCAGGAAAAATTAGCTGTATGCCATTTTCAGCACGGGAGCATGAATAGCCTGCATAAGACAGGCTTTTCTTGACTGTACTGGTTGTCACATCTTGCTTGTCAGAGCACATTTGTTTTCTATTGCTGCCTAACTCACTAAGTGGCTTAAAGTAGCACACATTTATCATTTTGCTGTTTCCATGGATTAGGGTCCTAAGCTCAGTGTCTCATAAGACTGTGTGTCATATGGGTCATTCCTTTCTCACGTATAAGCAATTGACAAGATTCAGTTCTGCCCATTTCTCTTGCTGGCAGTCATCTAGAAGCTATCTCCAGTTTTTAGAGATCATTCACAGTACCTGGTCGCACCGTACCTTCGATTTTCAAAAGTTCAGCACAATACTTCTTGAGCAGCAGATCTTTCTCATGCTCCAAATTTCTCTAACTCCAGGAAAGGCTCAATCTGTTTTTAAGAACTTGTTCAGGGGCCAGCTCTAGCAGATTAAACCACCATCTGAAATACCAGTATCCCATATGGGCACTGGTTGGAGTCCTGGCTGCTCCACTTTTCATCCAGATCCCTGCTAATGACTTGGCAAAGCAGTGGGAGATTGCCCAAGAGTTTGAAGATTCACATTGGAATCCAGAATGAAACTCTTGGCTTCAATTTGGCATTTGGCTCCATCCTAGCTGTTACGAACCAACAAATGGATCTCTCTCTCTCTCTCTCTCTGTCTCTCTGTCTCTCTCTCTCTGCTTTTCTGTAACTTTGTCTTTCAAACAAATGAGTAAATCTTTACCAAAAAAGGGAGCTTGTTCAGTTATTAGGCCAGGTACACTCAGTTTTCACTCCGTTTTCTTTTTTTCTTTGGTAGAATACTTTCTGGCTACACTTAGAAAAATCTTTGGAGCTACATGATATAACATAACAACACATTCAACTGGAGAGAACTACAGAAGAACAAAGGTCATCAGTCGGGTTCCATGTGAGGTACCCCAGCATATGAGGTGATTAGAAAATCCAGCTAGAAAAATAAATCAGGCTAGAATTTATAAGGCTCTAGTTTTTATTCACATCAGCTACCAAGACTGTTCTTTTGGAAACAGTTCCTAATTTTTCATATTTTTAATTTTATTTTTAATATTATTTACATAGTTGAGAAGGGTACACTCCTACATGGGTTTCTGATTAGGGTGGGGCAAGTTGAGACACTGATGAAAGTAGATAGGACAAATGTTTCATATTTTCCCCTTCATTTCTCGACCAGGGTTGAGAAAAATGTTTCCAATGTCTATTGGCTGGCTAACTCCATTTAGGTACATCACACCCCAAGACACTCTGCAAAGTTTGGCCAGCAGAGTTGTCCAACCTGTTCTGCTTTCCATCCTCTGATGGGATATTCAACGTCCTCTGCTGGCTTAGATGAGCTGGCTATCATATGCCCCTTGTGCATCTGGACATGCTTTCCACAGCACAGACATCAGCAACTGAGGAGGCCAGTCTTGATGCATGAATTCCAAGTTTGGACCACATATCTTGTGATTTTTTTTTCCTGTGGCAGGTGTTTGAGTCCAGCAATTTAGCTGGAAAGTTTCCCCAAGAAATTTTACCTGAGGTGACCTCAGACTTGGCTCTTGCATGTGCCAGCTAGTGTAAGGTCAGGTTAGTCAGTCACCCACTCCAGCCAACACAAATATCAATGGATGAAGCTCCCAAATGAGTTCCACCCCCAGCTCTGTCTCTCACGTGAACTGATGGGTGCTACAGCCAAGCCCAGCATGTCCTGCCACAGGTCTGGTCTCAAATCCTGGCTCCTGAGAGTATCAGCTTTGTTCCGGAGTCCAGCCTAGCTCAGTCCATCACCACTTCCCAGCTTTCTTGGAAATCAGCAGTCTCACAGAGGTAACCTACAATTCCATGCAGAATCTGCCCCCAGGTCCAGTTCTCTAGCAATATGATGGGTGCTGTGGCCCAGCCTGATGTGAACCACACCTTGCTCTGATATTCACAGGCAGCAACTAAAGCATGCCTAGCTAGGCATGCCTCCAACACCAGCTTTTGAGTGTATCAGCAGGCAATGGTGATGCTCTTTAACCTAGCCAAGGTCACCTATCAGGGGCAGGTCTCTTGACCAGACCCAGACATGCCCTCCAGTTTCCCCCGTCTAAATCATTCTGTCTCAGCTCTCTTGCCTACCTGTAAGTGTGGTGGCCCTGTCCATGAAAGACCCCAGAAGTCATTCCTCCCCTGTCAAACAAGCCCTTAGCTACTTCCCACTCCAACATCTCCCCAGACCCACTTCCCTGAGCAATCTGCATCCCTCCACAACCCCCAACACCTAGGGATGGGGTGGTATGTCTCAGACCTGCATTCCCCAACTTCCCCACATATCTTTTTTTTAAAAAAATGGAATAGGGCCTGGCGCGGTGGCACAAGTGGTTAAAGGTCCTCGCCTAGCACACCCAGGATCCCATATGGGGGCCGGTTCTAATCCTGGCAGCCCCGCTTCCCTTCCAGCTCCCTGCCTGTGGCCCAGGAAGGCAGTCAAGGACGGCCCAAAGCTTTGGGACCCTGCACCCGCGTGGGAGACCCGGAAGAGGCTCCTGGCTTCGGATCAGCATAGCATCGGCCATTGCGCTCACTTAGGGAGTGAATCATCGGACGGAAGATCTTCCTCTCTGTCTCTCCTCTCTGTATATCCACCTTTCCAATAAAAAAAATAATAATAAAAATAAATCTTTAAAAAAAATGGAATAGTCAACCACACTGGCACACTGGAATACATAACACAAATTTGGCATTAGCCAGGCCCAGAATACCTGCCAGCTATTGGCTGTTTTCTCTCAGCTGTGTAGCACTCACCTAGGTACAAGCCCAATTTATTGTAGGTAATCTGATTTGATATACAGATATCCCTCTACATACAGTCCATTTCTTGAACTTCCTCCTTAAGTTTTAGAACTAACTATAACTCCCCCAAATTTCCTAAGCAATATGGATTAGACATAACTATTGTTATTTTTTTTCTTTTCAGCAGAACAAACTCCTATTAAAGCATTCCAGGATGAATTCTTTCTGCATACTTTATACTGACAACCACAGTTCAGCTATAATACAAATCAAATACTTTAATTTTATTTTTCAGGCATAGTCAGCAAGCCATGTCACTGATAATGCCACCTGTGTTTTGATAATTTGAAACAAAAACTCAGCAGTGAACCCTGTTTTGCTATCTCTTGCCAATCTCTCCCCTACAGACTAACCTAGAGAAAAATTTGAATTTTGACGCTGTCAACCACTGTAATGTTGTTTCTCTCCCACAGCTAGGTATCAGCTGAAGATTGCTAAGATTGTCCTCATCAATGTTGTCTATATAAATATTGATCAGGGACTTTAAATTTCTAGTTCAATTCTCAGTTGCAATTTTAATCCTTTAAACTTGAGGGGGGCAGGAGATAGGGATGAGCCTTTCATGGAACGTGAGATAATCTAGATGCTCAAAGTTCCCAATTTCTCTTGCCAACTATTGACATATTATTTCTTGGTTCTGATAAGGATGGACCTCAAGTGACCATCCTTCCCCAGGTTTTACCTACAGCCGAGAGGTATACACGCAACATCAGTTTCACCCATTGTGTTTGTGTATATTCCTGCATTTCCAACTAATGGGCACAAAATAAATGAATCTATTAATTTAATAGCATTTCCCACATCTCATTCATGAGCCTCACAAAATATGTGACTTGGGAGATAAGTAGTGCTGTCCTTGGCACCCATCAAGTCCAAAAAAAGTCTTCACAAACACATTTTTAGTAGCAGAACCTCAACCTAAAGGGCATCTCTGCGATCTCAGAGTCTGGGACTCCTTCACTGTTTATCATGAGGTCCAGTTCTCCGTCTTCCACATCACGGTTATCCTACCTTCTGGACCCACTCCCATTGTTAATTTGGCATGTTCTTGGTAGATGTCTGTACAGAAAGAGATTCGGGAAAGGAGGATGGTCTTTAGTGACCTATGCGATCAAACAAAACTGTGGCTTGTGTGGAGACAGAATTAAAGTCATCCTTGGGAAAACAAATATAGCAGCCAAAGAAGACCCCAAAACAGAAACAAAGACTACCACCAGATATTTTGGCTGAGAAGATACATAATACTATCTTTTTCCTTCCAGAAAGAGAAAAATCAGAACGATGGCTGCTGTTAGCTGAGAACATCCCAGAGGCTCCTCAGAGATTCTGTGAAACATCAGTATTCAGGAGAGAATGTTCTCTCTCTGTGTGTGTGTCTCTCTCTGTGTCTCTGTCTATCACTCTCTCTCTCTCTCTCTCAACACACACACACACACACACACACACACACACACACACAGGATTCCATGGATCCCAACCTGTAGAAAAAATAGTTCATTCTATTACACCTTTAGAGATTCATCAAGTACTAAAGTACATTTGCAAATCTGAGTTCCACTGTGATCTTCCTACTTGTACAGGAACTGTTTCGGAAATGCAATGTAACTTTATTTAACCTTATCCCAATCCCAGATGGTAGATGTTACTATTCCCATCCTAAAAATAACTCAGAGAGGTTAAATAACTTGCCTCCTGGAATTTGAACCTGAAGCCAAATCCTGTTCTTTCAGGCTTTGAACTATAATCCTGAGGACTCCAGATTCACTTGTCTGTGTTGTGATAGATACTGTGGACTGTCCGTAAAGCTGTTGTTCTTTTTGAGTCAGTATCAGGAGAAGAAAAGAAAATCAAACTGCAGATGGTAGGTCAAGGGTGGAAACACCTGAGCATGGTGAATGTTCTGGGAGAGGAGTGGTGAAAACAGAGCAGTTTGTTGGCAGCGGGTTGAAGTGGGAAAGGGTGGAGGCAGGCAGGAGCAGGTTGCGAAGGCCAATAAAACCCTAAGCCCAATCCATTGTGTGGGGTGTTATGCAGCTGAATGACATACTGTCTATCAAGTAGCTACCTGGGTGTCCAGCACAGTAAGCTTTAGAAGTTAGGGCCTATAAAAGGGGGCTGAGGGTGTCATGGGAGTCCAACTCTCGTAACTAATGCAGTGCTTTATTTTGGTGCCAACCTGTGCTCGTGAAATGATGGATGCAGGGGAACAATCTGCTGTGACTGAGTGGGAAGGTCTGTTGTAAATGAGACACTGCTGGGACAAGTAATAGTAAGTAATTTTACTCAAACACCCAGAAAGAATCTAAGCTATTGGGAAGACCTGTGAATTATTCAAGGGCAGTGTGTTCTTGCCCAGGTCAGATTGGGTCTTGTAGAATCTTCGGGAAGTGAACAGTACAGTCTCAAGGCTGGAATGAACCATGTACAAGTTTCATCCTACTCATTAATTTTAGACAGTGAATTTGTTTCCAAAATTTATTGTTAGCTGCTTCTTATAAAACATAGATTTCTGATTCTCCTTAGAGCTCAAACCTTTACTATTATTGTGCTAAATTCTTTATCTAAGAAACAAAACCACCATCTGCTGACTTACTGCCAAAAATGCCTGAGATGACCGAGGTTGAATCAAAGCCAGGACAGGATCGCAACCCAGGTCTGTGCTGTGAGTGACAGGAACTCGGCTACTTCTGCCTGTTAGGATCGGCATCATTGGGAGTGAGGCTCAGGTGCAGAAGGATGGCATCCAACCCAGGAAAAAGATCTGACAACACTGGGCCTGCTGACCTGCGGGGCAGCGATTGTCCAGCGCTTAGCTTCCACTTCCATGCAGCTTACTATTGTCTTTTATTCTTAGGTGACCCCAGTTCCCACCAAGACTGTATCATATCATTCACAAGCTTACCTCATCCCTGTCTGCCTGAAAACAGAACTTATGAAAGAGAACTCTGTAGTACAGTCACCTTCCCTCCCCCAGAAGGTCCTGGCAACATGAGGTCAACATAACAGGTTTCTGAATAGCAAGTTTTTGTGGAAGTCTCCAGAAATGTGTATCCTCTATCAAAAATCAAGGGAACTGTGGCACATAGACCATCATTATATTTTTTGACATCCATGACATCTCTGTGATTGAAAAAGTTAAGACCCTGGGTTCTAAGCTTTACAAATTCAACACCTGGCTAGCGAAGAATGCATATCAATATAAGATTCTCATGGCACTCATTATGTATTGGAAATCATCAGAAATGGCACAGAACTGAAGAGCAGTGAACACAAGTGGATACGTTTTCCTTTTCTGCATCCCTCCATTCCAAAAATGTTTAAGCACTGCACCATCACTGAGCTTTTAAGGTCCAACAATTCAGGCTACAAATGTGAGCCAAATTTGTAACATTAAATTCCCAAGCAGCTATTTTAAAGGAGCAAAAAGAAGCAAATGAACAAAATCTTCTTCAAATCTTTAATTCAACCCAAGATAGACCTAAAATGACATCATTTCAAAGTGTTAACTAGCATTAGCAAAATTAATGAGATATATGCCATTTTTCAGTCAATGCATTTTAACCTAGATTGGATATTTCAATGAGGACTCAGCTGTTCCTCTATGATCAAAGCTGCATATGGCCAGTGGTTACCTTAATGGACAAGTTGGATATACATAATAACATCATTTCTTTTTCATTGATTAACAAATGAGGGCTGGGACCAGAGCTATGGCACAGCAGGTAAAGCCACCACCTACCTCACCAGCATTCCATATGGACACTGGTTCGAGTCAGAGATCATCCATTTCTGATCCAGTAATCTGTTGATGTGCCTAGGAAGGCAGCCTAGGATTGTCCAAGTGCTTGAGCTCCTGTGCCAATGTGAGAGAGCCAAAAGAAGTTCCTGGCTCTTGATTTCAAACCAGCCCAACTCTGGTCATTGCAGCCACTTGGGAAGTCAACCAGCAAATGGAGGATCTGCCTCTCTGTTTTGCCCTCTCTCTTTCTCTGTGGCTCTGCCTTTCAAATAAATTAATAAATCTCCTAACACTTAAATCAATAAGGGCAAGAGGGGAGAGAGTGCATGTGAATTTTCCACAGCTCTCACAGGGAACTGGTGAAACCAGCCAGAAAATTGATACCTGTCTACTATAGGAGCCAAGTCCTCCAGGTTCTTCCCCTTTCCCACCAGGAGACCCTCCCTCCACCCTTTCCTTCTTGGTCTCCTTTTCTCTTTGCCTAACCAGAGATGAAGTCGTCATCTAGACAGCACATTGTGAAAAGAGCCAATGAATGGGCTGGATTCTTAGCTGTTCCTGGCAGGTTAATGACCTTGGGCAAGTTGCTTAACCACCCTGGTCTCAAATTCCTTTTCTATGAAATAGGATTAGTTTCTCCACCACTGAGTTCTGAGGATTAAGTAAAATCATAAATGTAAACTTCTTATCCCCACATAGACACTGCAGAATTTTCAAGTTTTGAATGATTATTTTTTCACTATTTATATGTGTATGGTAGAATGAGTGAAGGAAAGAAAGACTTGGAGGTAAATCATTTCTTAATACATACTAAAATCCCTGGTTAGCTCTCCTTCTTCAGTGCCTGCTACTTAAAACTTCTCTGGTCTTAGAAAAAGCAGCCATAGCCCAGGTTATGCAAAAGTCCCAAAAGTGTAGGAGTTAGAAAAGAATTTTTGCTGGTAACAGAGTTTGCAAGACCAATGGCAATGCTATAGATAAGAGAAGGAGCCCTGAGAGAACCATGCATCTTCCACTTCCATATCTTTCTAAGAAAACCTCACACAGGGATCACTGTGTGTGAGGTTGGCAAGAAGTTTGCCATCCAAGGACATCACCTCCTCAGCCTGGAAATGGACTCGCACTTGTGGCTGAGAGCCCTGTGACTTTCAAGGAGCCTGACCAGACTTAAACATTTCCAGATCCAGAAGCCAGCACCATCCGGGCTGCAGTCTGTCTTCTGTAATGTAGCTGAAAGCAGTAGACCCTGCCCACAGCCCTGGACATGCTAAAAGGACTAACAAAAAGCAGGGAAAACTCACCAGTTCATTCTCCTCTCCTTGGTTGAGCAAAGCCCGGTGGTCCTTCCTACTGTTCTCCTCCATTGAACGCAGATCCAGGAAGGTTGCTCCTGGCTGTTTGCAGAAATGTCACAACCACCTCTGCGCTTGCGAGCCCAGGCACTGTTTGTCATTGCTGTTCTCAGGTGCTTTTAAAACCTGCTGGCACACACCTTGCCTATTAGACTAACAAAGGAAAAAAAGAAAACCCTTTCCCAGCTGCCGGATTGGCTGCTAATCTATCTGCTTGTTGCTGTTCTGTTTTGTTTTGTTTGACCTTTTTTCTTCATGTCACTTATTTACCGAGGTAGATGTTCAGTGCCTCCCCATGTAAGGAATGATGAGGGAGCAAGGATTATGGAACTGAAAGATAAATATTATCCTATGCTGTTAGCAAGCATCTTAGCCCAAGGATGGGGATGGCCCCTTGGCTAAGATGGCCATTTGGAAAGATGAACCAATATTTACTTGTTTACTTTTGCCTTTTGCGTGGCATATACATCCACAACCAAGACCCAAAGTAATCCAAATAATGAATAAACATTATTTTGTTACACAAACACAAAGCATTCAGAGCCTTCTGGTAATCGCAACTCCTCACAAGTACTTTGGAAGTGATATGCTCACAGGTCCCCAGAATGAAGATGCTGACATTGGGTCTATTCCCCATTCAGATTATTCATTCATCAGGTCAACATCTAGAATCAATAGTCTTGAGGATCTTACTTGAGACACCAAAGCACATAGGCTGTGGAAAAATTAATCACATCTATTTTAAGCTCTACCTGTTTGAAAGTCTGTAATAGACTTCGAAGCTTAGGCCATCTAAATCAGATGCACTGCAAATCATCTAGCAATGTACCCCAGTGGCTTAGCCAGCCTCCCACAGCCTCATGGTTAGCAAGGTCACTGATAATGAGCTGAGGTCTCCTATAGGAGAAGCAATCTCCGCATTGGCACGAGTTGCTTCCTCTGGGTCACTCTACAGTATTCCTAGCCATCAAACTCAAGAGACTCTCCTGAGACTCTCCAAGTTGTCCACCTAAAGAAGACAGATTCTAATCACCTGTTCCTGTAAGTAGACCATATAGTACTCTTATGAATTCAAAAAATAAACTCCTTTCTAATAAGGAAGAAGTTTTCTCCTTGGTATGGGACAAGACAGGGGCCTCCAGTGACAAGAGAGGAAGCAAGATCCAGTAGAGAAGACACAAAAATAAGAAGAGCAACACGCTTTCTATCCAACGTGAAGTTGAAGGAAAAAAACTGAAAGAATATCTCGGCTCTTCCACATTCACTGATCCAAACAAAACATCCAGAAAAGAAGAAAAGGACAGAGATAGGGAAAGAAAAGCAAACAGAAAAAAACAAAGATTTCTCATGGTTATACAGCAAAGATCTCTGAGTAGATTCAGGGCTCATGGCCAGATTTCCTGTGTCTTAGTCCAATTTATTTCCACCAGGAAATTTTACCTCCTCTCCTGCCCTATTTTCTCCAGAACTCTGCTGTAGACATGACATGCCTCCACTCCTGGCCCAAAAGATGCACACATTAACGTTGTAATGTGCATGATGGAGCAGGTTAGAACCACACTTTAAATTCCTACTTTACAGGGACAGGAGTCTCAAAGCCTACTTCCCCGTGCAGGTATTCAGCTCTGAATTGAATGTTTTGTCTGGATTTCAAAGCACTCTCTTTTTTCACAAAATATTTGTTTGTGTGTTTGTTTGTTTGTTTGTTTGTTTAGTTATTTATATTGGAAAGGCAGATTTACAGCGAGAAGGAAAGATAAAAATCTTCCCACCCCCCAGTTGACCGGATATGAGCCAATCCAAATCTAGGAGCCAGGGCCTTCTTCCAAGTCTCCCACATGGGTGCAGTGTCCCAAGCATTTGGGCCATCCTCAACTGCTTTCCCAAGCCACAAACAGAAAGTTGGATGAGAAGTAGAGCAGCCGGGACATGAACCATGCTCATATGGGATCCTGGCACATGCAAGTTGAGGATTTTAGACACTGAACCATTACTCCAAGTCCTCAGAGCTGTCTTGGTGGTTTCTCTTCTGAGGGAACCAAGGACTAAAAGCCACCATGTCACTACATTTCCAGCACACATGCTGCTGCACCTTGCCAGCAGATACACACTAAAAGAGTAGGTTGGAGACCACTTGTAGCAAATATTTGCCAGCGGGCAATAAGATTTAGGTTTCAACAGAAATAAGTGAGAAAGGGTTCCATTAAGGCTACTCTGCCTTCATGGCAACTGATGTTTAACCAGCACACTTGCTCCTTGGAGATACTATGCTGAAGACATACAAATACCTCTAGACTGAGAAGCCTCAGAGGCTTGGTATTTCCTTTCTACCAGCTCCTCTATTGGGAGTCTTTCTTTCTTCTTCTTAAATAAAACTTTGTTTCTTCTACTCTCGCCATTGTATCCAGCCTTGCAAATTGTCATCGACACCAGGACACAAATCCAGACTCATATCACCAGTTCTCCAATAAACTTCTCTCTACTAGAGTCTTACTGGAGCATCAATTTCACTAACTTTGTTAAACACCTACGTGAGCAGGATGATTTGATTAAGAGAAGCTGACAGCTTTGATAGCAAAAAGCAATAACAATTTTCAATGTTTTAACAAAGGAACTATGCAGAGCTAAGCTTGTGGTTGCTAGAAAGGGTTGGTGGAGCAGCAGAGGTGGGAGTCCTCCAAGCAGTGATTTGGAGACCCAGGTTCCTTCCAGCTGCAGTACCACCATCATCGGCCTGTGGTTTCCAAAGCCATTGTGATGATATGAAGAGATATGTATGAAGGATAACAAACGAAGGTTTCTGAGGCCTAGACCTAGAGGAGGTGGGCTGTAAGCATGTTGGAAGACTAGCTAAAACTCGGTCAAGTAACCACTGCTGCTTGCAAGATCACCTAGGAGTTGGTCTACCTGTGTGCCAGGAAGAAGAGGAAGTGGATTTTTCTGGTCACCTGGCAGTCTGTGCCACACAAGATCCTACAATAATCCCAAGCAAAGGAATACATCCAACTCCATCTCAAAGGACTCCTAGCTTGTAGAAAGACAGCTATTACAGAGGTATCTGTTTTGTAAGGCAGGAGTGGGGAGGGTTGCACTGTTGCAGAAATAATGAGGGGCTACAGAAACCCAAGAATTTCTGTATCAGGTGACAAAGAAGGAAGCGGTTTATGATACCTGAATGAAAGGCTTTGTGGGCCTGACACGATAGCCTAGCAGTTAGTCCTTGCCTTGAATGCTCCACAATCCCATATGGGCTCTGATTCTAATCCTAGCAAACCTGCTTCCCATCCAGCCCCCTGCTTGTGGCCTGGGAAAGCAGTTGAGGACAGCCCAAAGCCTTGGGACCCTGCACCCTTGTGAGAGACCCGGAAGAGGCTCCAGACTACTGGCTTCAGATTGGCTCAGCTCCAGCCATTGTGGCCACATGGAAGAGTGAATCATCTGACATAAGATCTTCCTCTCTGTATATCTGACAGCTCAATAAAAATAAATCTTAAAAAAAAGAAAGAAAGGCATTGTGGGCACTTTGCAACACTACAAATGTTAGCATGTACTTGAATTTCAAGCATGACTTATCCTCCATCTGAAATTTGAAATCAAATGCCTTTTGTTTAGTTGTACTCAACTCCTACCGCTTCCACTCCTGATCAGCTCCAGAAGAAATCCATTCACACTTGGCCTACAGACTGGAACAGAACAGAGAGAACTTCCATTAAGAAATATAAATAGGACCACTTTGCTTTGGACGCACATCTGGATTGTTTTCATGTCTTTGCTATTGTGGATTGTGCTGCTGCAAATATAAGACTACAGATCCCCTTCTCATATGCAGATTTCATTTCAATTGGGTATATTCCTAGGAGCAAGATAGCTGGGTCATATGGTAGATTTATTTGCAATTCTCCAACCACTCTCCATACTGATTTCCACAGTGGTTGTACTAGCCTGCACTTCCACCAGCAGTGAAGGAGGGTGCCATTCCCCTCACATCCACTCCAGCAGGTGTTGTTAGTTGAGTTCTGAATGAAGGTTAGTCTCGCTGGATTTACATGGTATCTAAACGTGGTTTTCATTTGTATCTCTCTAATGGTTAGGGAGCCTGAGCATCTTTTCATATGTCTGTTAGTCATTTAAAGCTGTTCTTTTGAAAAATATCTGTTCATTTCCTTTGCCCATTTTGTTATAGGGTTTTTGTTTTTGTTTTTGTTTTTTTGTGTGTTTTTTTTACATTTTATTATTATCATTTTATGATACAATTCCATAGGCTCCTGGCATTTCCCTTATCTCTTCCCCAATTCCCTCCCCCTATCCTAGTTCCTCTATATCATTATTAAAATATAGTTCTTCATACACAGTCATATGTCCATCATTGCAGGCATGGACAATGGCAGAGAGTCCAGCATCCTATTGTCAAGATGTAGTGAACAGTTTCATTGTAAGTCCATCTTTGTCTAGAAGTAGAAATGCATACTACACTGCATCCTTACATCTGGATGTTAGTCTCCATTTTACAGCTACTGTACATGCCCTTAAATGAAAAGTCATAATACAAAATCAACAATAGAAAGAAAAATAGAAATTTACAATGCCATGAAGTTAAATGACATGTTACTAGATATGACAGTCTCCTTTACACAGCTACTATACATCCCCTTCAATGAAAAACCACAAAACAAAATCAACATCAAGGAGAAAAAAGAAATTAACAACACCATGAAGTTAAATAACATGCTAAGAAATGACTAATGTGTAGCTGAAGAAATGAAAATTAAGAACCTTCTTGAAGAAAATGATGCCACTGCATGATCTGTGAGTCATTGGATGATTTAATCAGAAGAAAGTGTTTTGAAGAGATGAAACTAACAGAAAACAACAAAACCCATGTGATATAGTTTTCACTGATTTTTGTTGGTGAAGTGTGTCTCTTCTAGACAATAAATAGATGGGTTTTGTTTTTTAATCCAGTCTACTAATCTTTGATGTTTGAGCTTAAGCCATTTACATTCAGAGTTGAATATGTATGGATGGTACTTTGGTCCTATCATTTTGGGAATGGGTTGTTCATTGATTTAATCTTCTGTTGTCATTTTACTGGGATGTTCTTCCCATTTGCCTTTGGTTTTAGTGGGTGCTATTCCTCTTCTCTGTGATGAGAATATTTTGAAGTATCATTTGTGGGGCAGGTTTGGAAAAGGCAAATTCTTTCAACTTTTCTTTACTGTGGAAGAATTGTATTTCATTTTCAAAGACAAAGGAAAGCTTTGCTGGATATGTTATCCTAGGCCGACAATTCTTTTCTTTTAGAATCTGGAATATGTCACTCCATTCTCTTCTTGCCAATAGAGTTTCCTGTGAGAGATCTCCTGTGAGTTTAATTGGCCTTCCTTTATATGTCAATTGATGTTTTTCACGTGCACATTTAAAGATCTTTTCCTTATGTTCAATTGAAGAGAGTTTGATGATCATATGTCTTGGTGAATATCGCTTTGGATCAAGCCTGTTGGGAGTTCTGTGCCCCTCCTGGATATTGTTTCCCAATTTTTTCTCCAGATTAGGGAAATTTTCCTTGATTATTTCATTAAATACATTTGCAAACTCAGCTTCTCTTTCTGCACCTTCCGGGACTCCCATAACTCTTATATTTGGCCTCTTAATAGTGTCTTTCAATTCTTGAATACTTTTTTTGGCCTGATCCAGCTCTGCTTCCAGCTTTTTGTTTGCTTCCCCCTGATGACAGGAATTATCCTCCAATACTGAGATTCTTTCTTCTGCTTGCTTCATTCTATTTTGGAGATTCTCCATTGTACTTTTAATTTGCTCTACTGTGTTCTTAATTTCTGATATATCAGCTTTGATTTGCTTTATTACTTCCTTAAATTCTTTGAACTCTTGTATGTGTTTCTCGTTTTTGATCTGAAGCTTTAAAATGAGTTTTATGAATTCTGTATGCCCCATTTTCTCGATGTCTTCCTCCGTTAACTCTGAGATTGGTATAGGGTTTTGCTCCTTTGCAAGGGAATTTTCAGTAATATTCATTATGCCTTTGTCTCTTCTTTTGCTCTTGGTCATTGCACTTCTGGCTAGCAGAGTCTTCTCCCTGAGGCAGGTTTCTAAGCTGTGTCACCCACATGTCTACAATGCAATTTTACTTATTGCAGTTGGTACACAACTTTTTGCTTGCAGCCACTTGTGCCACAACCTCCAGCGAGTTCCAGCTCTGAGTTCTTGTGTTAGATTTCCACCGTGGTCTCCACAGCCCCAGTTCTTGGCTCACCACTCTCCACCTCCTGTGATACCATGCAGAGGTTACACCGTTGTCTCTGCGATCTTTCTCCCACTTCCGGTTGGAGCAGGTCCCAGGATTAGAGAGACACCAGGTATCCTATTTAGTTAGGTTGTTGGTGGTGCTGATCTTGTTGGAACCTGTTGGATGTTAGGTCTGGGTGCCACACGGACCTATTTTGACCTGTACGATGTCACAGTCGGTATTATTTTCCTGCGGGACCAGTGCAATCCACAGAACTCAGTGAGTTCTGTGAGCTCAGCACATGCGCAGTTTACTGTTGTCCCCTGCAGGCCTAAAGCTATTGCCACGGTGTAGAAAATGGCACCTGATGTACCACTACTAGAGTTCTTGATCTGCTGGCCATCAGGTCTTGGGGCTACCCAGACCTGTTTCGGGTGGAACCTGTAGAATGCCACATCACTGCAATTCACTGAGTCAGAAATGAGTTCACTCCCGGCTCAGTGTATTCTCAGTCTTTTCCCTTGCCTTTGCCTCCTTATGCGGAATGGCGCCCAATTCAGCTCTAGGGGACTGACTGGGCTGTGAAATCCACCCTGTTCTCACACTGCCCATCTGGGATCTGCTGCTCTGTCTCTGCTCCTGGTCAAACCAAACGGACCAGCAGGATGGACAGTTCTTTGTCTGGATTCACCTCCTAAGCTCCCAGTGAAAGTCTCTTCCCATCTGGTTGCTGGTGGAGTTCCAGCTGCTTTGGAGTTCAGATAGCCGTTTGCTGAATGCTGCTGGAGTATCAGTCACTGTAACCCCACACCATTGTTTTTGCTGCTTTCTTGTGTCTGTCAGTCTCCAGGTACTCCTCTGCTGTTGTTCTGTCCTTTCCTATTTTCTGGAATATGTCCTCTTTACTTCATCCTGATTAAATGTTTTTCCATCCTTTTAAATGTGTCCTTACCCTATTCTGCCATCTTGATTCTGCTTCTTCTGATTTTTGTTTGTATGTTTGTTTTTGTTTGTTTGTTTGCTGTCCCTGAGTTTCTGAAGCTCTTTGTAAATCCTGATTATTAGGCCCTGTCACTTGTGTAGTGTGCAAAAGTTTTCTCCCATTCTGTTGGTTGCTTCTTTACTTTGTTAATTGTTTCCTCTGCTGTACAAAAGCTTTTTAGTCTGATGTAGTCCCATTTGTTCATTTTGGCTTTGGGTGGCTTTGCTTTTGGCATCTTTTCTAAGAAGTTTTTCCCTGTCCCTATATCTTGGAGTCTGTTTCCTATCCAGATGTGTGTCCAAAGAAGAGTGGTTAAAGAAACTGTGGTGCATCTACTCCATGGAATACTATTCAGCTATTAAGAAGAATGAAATTATACTATTTACAACTAGGTGGTCCCAACTGGAGACCATTATGCTCAGTGAAATGAATCAATCACAAAAGAACAAATACCATATGTTTTCTCCTAAAAGAAAATCAGCATGGAAAGAGTAACTTCAATAATCTGATCCATGCTGTTTTTGTTTGTTTGGTTTTTGTTGTGTGTGTGTGTGTGTGTGTGTGTGTGTTGGCTGCATCCCATGTGTCTTGATGTTTTTTATCTCAGTTTTATTTATTCCAAAGACTTTCTTTTCTCTTGTAGAACTCATTGTTGGCTCATGGATTACACCGTGGCATCATTTTCCCAAGAGACTTTTGTGGTTTTTTTTTTTTTCACCCATGTCTTGGTTACTCAGTGGCACGTTTTTTCATGGTACTGTAATTTGTTATTGTCATTGTTGTTACTCTTGTTGTAGTTGTTCTAACTCTTATCAGTTGTTACCTTGTTTCATGGCTTCTCAATTATGGAAATGTATGTAGTCATGGAGTACTGGGGTCTATCATATCAGATGTGGGGGTATAATGCAACATTCATTCCTGCTTCCAGATGAAAAATGGATTCCCAATGAAACTGTTGGAAATGTATAGACAATGGGATGCTGGACTGTCTAACATTGTCTGTACCAGCATTGTCGAGGTACACTTAATTAAGAGACTGATGGAATTGTGATTCCTTATAAAGGATTATACCATTGTAGTAAAATGGAGAAAATCTGTCAGGGGGTGGGAGTTTGTGGGGAATCCCAGTCTATGCGAAGTTGTACCACATAATTCAAAAATTATATTAAAAAAAGTGGAAGTAGATTGGTATTTGCCAGGGACCAGGAAGAGAGGATACCAAGAGTTCTTACTGAATGTGCCCAAGCTTTTCCTGGACTGGTGATGGGGAGATAAGTGAGCATGGCATGCCACTGTGAGCACACTGTGGTGCCAGGATTAAATATGTTAATTATTATAAAGTGTTTATGACAATGTGTGGTAGATAAAAAAAAAACTCTTCATAATTAATCTTACTTTTATCCTGAAATCACGGTTTATCAGATGACTCGACAGAGTCAGTCCAATGGTGCTTGAATATCTCACCAGGGAAGACCCAAGAGATGACCTTCGACCATGGCCTGTCCTTTACCCTGGCTTCCTTGTAGTGCATGCACCTGTAGCTAACAGGTGTTCTCTCCAAAATGTCTGTGACATTCAGTGGCCTTGAATGTGTGTTTCAAATTGTCAATCATGGGCCCGGCACAGTGGCGCAAGTGGTTAAAGGTCCTCACCTTGCATGCCCCGGGATCCCATATGGGCGCCGGTTCTAATCCCGGCAGCCCTGCTTCCCTTCCAGCTCCCTGCCTGTGGCCTGGGAAAGCAGTCGAGGACGGCCCAAGGCTTTGGGACCCTGCACCCGCGTGGGAGACCCGGAAGAGGCTCCTGGCTTCGGATCGGCATAGTATCGGCCCATTGCGCTCACTTGGGGAGTGAATCATCAGACGGAAGATCTTCCTCTCTGTCTCTCCTCTCTGTATATCCGCCTTTCCAATGAAAAAATAATAATAAAAAAAAATTGCCAATCATGTAAACCATTGGTCTTGAAATCAATGGAATGAGCTGTGAGTATTGACAAAGGTGGTTTCTTTTTCAAATATAAAAGAATAGAGAGGTGAAAAAAAGAAATATAAATATGACCTCTTCAAGCTGAAAATACGGTTAAGGTCCTATTCTCTCCCTTGAATTTGGAGAACATCGAGTTGAGCTTTCAATGAAGAGTGTGTGAGAGTCAATGACAGAGATCTTCTGTCCATTGACTTACTCCCCAAAAGGCTGTGATGGCCAGGACTAAACCAGTCCAAAGCCAGGATCCAGGAGCAAAGAGTATCTTCCAAGTCTGCTACATGGGTGTAGACCATGCTGTGTTTCCTAGGTGCACTACCAGGAGACTGGATCAGAAGTAGAGCCACTGAGACTTGAACCAACCAGCATCTATGGGATGACAGTGTGTCAAATCATACACGCATCAAATTAAAGTCTTAGCTGGACACACAGTTCAAAGGAGCTTTCACTTTTTACCCCTGTCGTTTTGATTCGAACAACTTATAAACTCTCAGGTTAGTGTTGGCACTGAAGAGGAACTAGAAAAGTGTCAGACAATCACCCTGCACATTCTAAGTTCAGACTCAGGCTAGGACATAGGACCAGAACATAGCTCCACTCCAGGATAAATAATGAAATGGGATAAGAAGGATTCAGAAAAGGCTGGAAGGCAGGTATCTGGAATCTAGAAGCTCAAAGGATTAACACAATTGTCTAATCCAGCTGCTCAGCCATGTTTAGGGTCACAGAGAACTCTGAGAAGCCAGTGATGTGTATGGCTTTTCCTTCCCGAGAACATTTTCTCTACTTACTTAGGTGTGTGCAATTTTACTTACGTCAGATTTAGCTTATCGTTTATCAGATACAATGGCTTTATTTTACTGTTCTTTATTGATTTCTTGAACATATATTTATTTATTAAGCACTTTTTTATCAGGCTCAAAATGTCAGGAGGACAGCCTTGAGCAAATCCTATAAAAACCATTGCCTACGGGACACACATTTTGATGGGGGAGAGAATGACAAAGTAAGTCAATGGGTAGAATTCACAGCCTTACATGAGTGGAGATTTCTATAGAGAGAAATAAGAACCTAAATATGGATACATGGTACTGGTGGGAATCAGGGTGAGGAGGTAGAGCTGTGGGGCTCAGGGAGTCACATGTCATACCAGATGGTTAAACAAGATACTTCCACAGGTCATGTCTGAGCAAAGACAGCAGGGATTGAAAGCATGTAGACAAGGAGACTTCCAAGTAAAGTGTCAAAAATCTGAAGTCAAGGTCCAAGAAGGAAACCAGTACTGGGGTACTGTGGACAAAAGAAAAAAATCATAGGATTCAAAGTAGCTAAACAAAGATGTGCACCTGGCTTGCTTGTGCCCAAAGATTAGCTGTATAACTCCTTCACTGATATGGCAAGTGTTCTTAACTGTAAAATGCAAGGAATAACAACAATGGCAACAAAATAGACACATACAGAAAAATAGTCTTTTATTAGATTTTATATTGTAATTATATCAGTGAATAGGACTTCAAAATACAAAATAAAATAGATATCACATGAAGAAACTATAACACATTTTAATTACACTTGGGTAGTTTAATGAAAAGAGAAAAAATGCATTGTGATCATATATCAAAAATGTTGCATTATAATCATAATAGCAACTTGGTAATAATCCATACACGTCAGTAAAATAAAAATATTTGAAACAGCATTTTATTGTGTCAGCCTATGTTTTGGCTTTGTTTTTGTTTTTGTTTTTCACCTATTGCTATTGGGAAGGCAGATTTACAGAAACAAGAGACAGGAAGTGAAAGATCTTTCATCCGCTGGTTCACTCCCCAAATGGCTGCAATAGCCTAAGTTGAGCTGATGTAAAACCAAGCACTTCTTTTAGTTTCCCAAGGCTTTGGCCCATCCTCCACTGCTTTTCCAGGCCATGAGCAGGGAGCTAGAAAGGAAATGGAGTAACCAGGACATGAACTGGCACTCGTATGGAATGCCAGTGCTTACAGGTCGAGGATTATTTAGTTGAATCATCATGCCAGCCTCATTCTGAATAAAAATTTAAATGAAAACTAAACTTGAATTTTAAAACTATTTCAAAACAGACATGGCTCAAGTATGAGCTACAATTGCCCTGACTAGCAGAAATATAATTTACAGGGTACACTCTGTCCTACTTATGAGGTTATAATAAAAGGCTCATGTAAAAAATGAATTCATAAATTAGTAATGTGAATTTTCCATGAACTTTTCAAGATAGTTGAAAGGGAACACCATACAACTGAATTGGAGCCAGGGGCTGGAAGTCTGAAATGGTTGGCCTCGAAATTGAGTTTTCATGTGGTTGACAAAATGCAGCCCTCAGATGCCCAGTAATCTCTCACCAATCACAACTATTAGTCTCGGTCCAATTCTGCCCACACCCAGGAAGAACTTCCGTCTGTGAATGCAGTGAGGAATGGGGCCCAGGCCCTGGTTTTGAGCTCTGTGGGAACTATGCCCTTGGATTCACATCTTACCTGGTCTCCTTTTCTCCTTCAGCTGCTCGTATGACTCATATCACAAAAGAGCTTTCACAAGTTCATCTCTCACTGCTGGGTTCCCATTTTACTCATCACTGATATGTGTATGTGCTATTGATAAATAAAGGAACTTCAACAAGTTTATGGAAAATGGGATGTGAAGGCTCTGCCTCTTCTGTAAATCCTTTAAAGACCTCACAGGCACGGATGCAATTACATACCAGCCAAGAGTCCTTAGTGATGTCTTCTTGTGGGAGGGAGGACATTTGAAAATGATTGTTGGAATAACTGCAACCTCTGAAAACGGCAGGGAAGCCCAGGGACTTTTGATTAGAACATCTCATGCCAAAGGAAGAAAATGTTCTACCTCCTCTGACCAACAAGGAAAAGATTCACTCTCTCCTTTAAGTGGGCTTTCTCTGGGACTCTCATCTTTGGGCATAGCTGTCCCTCAGCAGCCCTCCACAGGGACAGTGGGGCAAGTTTCAGGACCTGAACTGGTTCTTCCAAGCTGCTGATGGAAGCCAAAGACTAGAACATGTTTCCAATCCTAGTTATTGTGAAAGGCAGCTTTATGAACAGCAGACACTGCTGGTTTGATAGAGATTGTGGAAGCAACTATTCTTTCATTCAGTTGCTTCTGTTTGGGATTTTAAACACCCGGCCTTTCAGTCACACAATCGTTATTCATTTACTTACTCTTTCATGGAGTCAATGCTATTTTTTAAGTTATATGTCCCAAGTTTGCTGACTCTCACTGTTCCTGGACCTATAAACTTTGCTCTTGAGACTATCTCTATGTGTGTGTGTGTGTGTGTGTAGTTTTTCTGTACTTAATATTTATGCATTTACTTGAAAGATGGTACGACAGAAAGAGAATGTTCCAGCGACTGGTTCACTTCTCAAGCAACTGCCAATACCCAGGTGTGGGACAGGCCACATCCAGGAGCCCAACACTCCATTCGGGTCCCCCAGTTGGGAAGCCAGCATTGCAGGCACCATTTTAACCCATTATACCACCACAGTACCACCCCTTCCCCCATGGTTTCATCAGTAATGACTCTTACAATCAAGAGAAAGATACCTTTATCTTCAAATCTAAGCACTTAGTCCAGTAAGAGGCATGTGTATAGTAGATGTTCAATAAATATTGCATGAATTAATAAATCACTCTAGGAAATCTGCTTTTGCTTTGGGTTCATCAATATCAGAGTGGAGAGAAAATAGAACAATGGCATCTACCACCTGCAGTCTGTTCTTGGGTGCCTTCCCAGGCACCCGTGTGTTTTTCTAGTGATCTTCAGCCAATGGCTGTCTTTACAGAGTTGCCCTAGGGCCCTTGGCTTCAAGTCTTTTCATCCTGCCAAAGACCCACAACTGCCTGGAGTTCGCTCGCCACCATCCACCCAGCCCAAGCAGCCTGAGCCAATGTTTGGCGAAAGTTGAAGTCTGAAGCCCTGCAACTTGCCAAGAGTTTGGTCACACTGAAGTAATGTTTACCTTCCAAGGCTCCTTGGCAGCAACAGAGGGAGGATAAGACTTCACTCAAAATCATACTCTGGTATTACCTTTCTGTTCTCTTACTAAAAACACATTTTAATCTAATGAAGTATTTCCTCATAAAACCCTGGCTCAGTTTCTGGTCTGAGGAACCCAACCTGAGAACGGAGAAGGAGCCTCCTGATATTTGTCCTTCCATGTCTGCACAGGCACTATCAACCTCCTTGGGGAGGAAAAGTACCTGCTCCGTGCACGATGTAAAACTTCCCATTCTCTCTCACATGTCTCTTCTTCCTCAGTTCCTTCACTTCAAAGCCTCCAGTTCCTTCTCTCCTTAGTTCAAAATTTTCCATGCAAACTCACAGAGTTTTATTACACTATTCTCTCTGCCTAAGGTATTAGGATTGTTCCAGAAGAATTCAATAGCTCATTTTATGCTGCTAGAAATGTATTGACTATCGTCAAGGACTTTAAGCTTACCCATGCTTGTGCCCCGTTGCCACTGTGCTCTGTGTATTTAGCTGCAGTGGAACAGACTGTCTGTTTAATTTAATATTCTAGACAGTTTTCCAGCTGACTGGCCACAAGAACAAATCTACACAGACTGCCAGTTGTGAGAGTCGTCTGATGAGAACAGTAAGTGCCAATGAGAATGACTGTCAAGCGTTAATTGTGTTAAGTAACCAACCCAAGTCTAACTAGTGGCCAAAAAAGATGTTTCAGTGCTGTCAGGTCAGTATCTTGATGGACATTAAACTTCCATCTCTGATTCCCCCACCATTACTGGAAATACTGATGACCGTTGGGGCCAGTGAATGGGACTGAGAGAGAGTAATGGCATTTCTGAAACTGATACTGTCACTGCAAAGAAAGGAGAGGTCCAATTGCTTTTGTAAACCCAAAAACGTTCTCCAGGAAGAAAAAAAGTTGGGAAAAAGAGGAGTGGTTACAAAAATAGAAAATGGCCATGGATATTTTAGAATGACCTAGATCCCAAACTGAGCTAAATACCAATATCTATCTTAAGGAGATTATAATCTTCAAAAAGAGACTTCAAAAGGCAAACTGATCTTGTACAAGTCCACTGTAGATTCCCCCCTCCTCCCGATTAGAGAGACAAGGAAAGGGTTCCTTCCAAAGGTTCAAAACTATGGAATATCTTTTTCTCTCTTCTCTGAAGGGTGGGTTGGTTTGAATATTTTAAGCATGGTAATTTTTTAAAATTTTTCGATTAGCTTCAAAATATAAGACATGAAGCCTTGGCTTATAGGCAATCATTTCCACAAAATTGAACTTAGCTATTTGTTGATTGATTTATCAAGAAATGCAGTACCTAGAGCTCTTACAGAAATAAACGAGCTCATCTCAAGGGATAGATGGCTGTCAGCTGGAGTTCTCTCCCCAGAGACTCTTTTTACAATCGGAAGAGTGCACTGTGACAAATGCAGCATTTCCAAAAGAAATATATTCTGAAAATTTCTTTCAACACAGAGTAAGTTGGCAGGAAAAATGGTAGAGGAATATCCATGGGGACATGTATAAGGTAGCACCTTTAAGAGAAAATAATCTAACTTATTCTTTCAGGATTGTGATGATTTCTAAACTTGATTTACCATCAGATTTCCTTGCAGAACCTGTTGAAAGTATAGCTCCCATGAGCCCATCCCGGGGATTCTGATTGAGTGTGCCTGCGTTTGAGCCCCAGAATTTATTTCTAATAAGGTCCTTGGGGATTTTCTCAGTCCCAAGTTTGAGAATCCCGTTCCAAAAAGAAGCCTATGAGTTGCTGTGGACTGTTCCCTGGAGAAAGCTCACCTATGATGGGACAGAGGAGAGAAAAGCAAAACATTACCTATGGATATATCCAAAGCTGAGCTGTTTTCACACAATCCTTGTATCTCACAGGAGAGCTCATGAACTTAGAAATTATCCTGAAGGGCCAGTTTAGAAAAGCAATTTTTCAGAATAGTTAAAAAAAAGCAGGAGGAGGAGGACTGCAAAATGAAGACTAGAAAGAAAGTTGACTTTTTGGAAGTGAAAGTAATTGATTCTGTAAACAAGAGCTGGAAGTAATAAACTTAGGATCTTACTTTAAATAAACAGGAATCAACAGAGTAAATAAAAGAATAATTTTAAACATACAGTGAAACTTGAATAATTGCATATTTATTAAAGTGGTATTATAGGCATTCAATTCCCAAGTGTTTCTAATGTATTCAGGCTTCATTCACTCTTTATTTACCTATTGTCTTATTTATCTTTATACTGATTCACACAACACATTAAGCAGATATTCTATGTGCAAGGTCAGTGTGTAATAAGGTTTAATAAAGTTTGAGCGATGGAAGAAAATAAATGAGTGACCTCCAATATTCTTTGATTTTTTTCTCTGCAACTGAGAATGATGAACTGATTAATTTTTCCATGCCAATTCCCCAGAAAACATCCAGATAAAGCACATAATTTGCCCAGGGGCACAAATCAGATAAATCTCAATTAAAATTCAGACCAGCAGAGCTCCTACACTTGTACTTTTAGTGGTCTGTTCACTGCACAGCAGTGAGGTTTTCGAATGACATTTTCTGCACAGTGTGTGGCCCCTGGTGGTGCCATCAGACGTGAGCCATCTTTGAAAGCCCACAATTCCAGCTACCCTGACTGCTCCTGTGCCCCACACAGGCTCCAGGTTCAGGCCCAGATTTTTCTTTTCTTTTTTTTTTTAAGATTTATTTATTTTTGTATTGGAAAATCTGATATACATAGAAGAAACAGAGGAAGATCTTCCATCCGATGATTCACTCCCCAGGTGGCCGCAATGGCCAGAGCTGAGCCCATCTGAAGCCAGGAGCCAGGAACTTCTTTCAGGTCTCCCAAATGGGTACAGGGTCCCAAGGCCTCAGGCTGCCCTTATCTGCTTTCCCAGACAACAAGCAGGGAGCTGGATGGGAAGCAGGGTTGTCAAGATTAAAACCAGTGCCCATATGTGATTCCCGCACATGCAAGGCGAGGACTTTAGCCACCAGGCTACCATGCCAGGTCCAGACCCAGACTTCTGCTCACCTGAGCCAGCTACCATGCTCTAGGATACATGTGGGTCTTCATAACCACCCTGCTAGGGTGAGGCTTGGAAAATACCAAGACCTGATCTTTTCCAATGATGATTCTCGGCAGTGGACCAAACCTGATTCCAGGGAGGATCCAAATCTACAATATATCACTCCCAGGTCAAACCAGTTTCTAACTAATCCTGAGGTCTCTTAAGCCTTTGACACATTCTCAAGGCACACCTGCAGTTGGGTCAAAAGAAAACCAGCTCAGCTTTCAAGAAAGAACATCCGGCCAGTTCCTGGTGCTCTGTGGCGCTTCTGAGAAGACCAGGAACAGTGGCCGTGGGATTCTTCACGGTTTTCTCAGGGCATTTGATCTTACCATGTTCCAGCATGGACTTCCATCAAATTAGCATTTTGTCTAGGGAGAGTGTTTTCTTCCTATCTTTATAACCAGTGAGGATATTTCAGAAAAGTTTGTGGAAAATGGGATTAAAAGATAAATTTACCTTTATTGAAAAAAATTGAAATTTGTGCATGTGAAGATTCTACCAAAAATGTTCATGAGAAATATTTATTTTGGGGGGGAAAGGCCAAGGCATATATTTTAAAAGCATTTGTGCCAAAACAAACATCTTTTCATTTCGTTTTTCAGTAGACATTTTAAAGTATGCTGATATATTTGTCCAAACACATAAACCCACAGACCTACCACACCTGTATGCAATGCAACATGCCATGCTTCTGGTGACAGCGCATTTTTTTTTTGCTGATACCGGGGGATGCTATACAGGCCACACAGCCACACACTACTTTGAAATAATCTCTTCTGCTTCTATAGTCAGGCTGCCATGAGCATTACCTGTCTCTGAGATTGGTTGCAGGAGACCCCAGGACTCTGTGACATGCACAGCTACTCCATGTCACTCTTGGCCATTTGTCATCTCTCTTAAGCATTTTCCTTCTTCTTTAGCCACTCAGACACATGCGCAGACCCTGTATCTCCTGTGTGTACGCGATATCTTCCACTTTTACACATTCGCATCAGACCCAAATGACGGGCCTCGGGTGAATCCTCACATATCCTGCTTGTATTGCACTTTTATTTCACTCTGGCTTGCAGATCACAAGCCAGAGTGAATATATCTTCAGCTATCTATCATCTATCTCTACTTGTCCCTCTAGCCCTAACAACACTATCTCTATCTATCTGTGTTTAATCCTTAAGCCTCTCCTCCTTGGGCCCTTTCAAAGTTTCTTAAGTATCAGGTGAAACCAGAAACAAATGAGAAATATTTCCTTGTATTCAAACTTTGCCTATTCCCTTAAATCCAATATTTGACTTTTAAGGAAGCTTGACTGCTTCAACTTTCCTGCCCTTGGTTAGCTTGCCCTCCTAAGAGGGTCCCATAATATCTGAAAACATACTCACACTCTCTTCTGTGTATTGAGATTGTTTTTGTAGTTTAAACCTAACTTTTATAGCCCCAGACATTCCAACACCCTCACTATAAAACAAACAACAAAACTTACTATGCATTCTATTGGAATGACTGTATTTATACTTCTACTTATTTTTGTTCATAGTCCTCCTCTTTGTAATGAATGGAAAAACAGATGTTCAGAGACAACAAAGCAAACATGTATCAACAAAATATCCCAGGGATTATATTTTTTTATTCAACCATGCCACAGTTGCCTGACGGGCCCTTAATCATGGCCTCAGGCATGGTGCACAGCAGGGAGATGGGGAGACGCAGGAATGGCGCCTTCCCTCAAAGTGTGCACTCTTCAGTTGAAGTGGGTTGGGGTGTAGGTGCCAGTGAAGATGAATGCGATCAGTGTAATGAGAGTGCTAATTAAAATGAGCTTCCTCCTGCTTATCATGTCAGATGGCATTCCATTTCAATTGGATGTATGGAGGTAAGAATAAGAATTACTGAGAGCCTAAATAGGGAACACGTGAGCAAAGGAGTTAATGTGGGAAAGTAAGTACTGAATGCTAGTGACAAGTTTAGCTTGCTGAAGTATAAAATTCCAAAGTGGAATTGTCTGAAGTGAGGTCAGACATGGCCAGGGGAAAAGGTGTGAATGCTTTAACAAGCAATGCATGCTTCTGTTTGGTGCATAAGTTAGGACATGAAAGTGTTTTGACTAGGCACATGACATCATCAGATTCGAGCAACAAAATTCATACAGGAAAAGTGGAGAAGTTCATCAAGGGAGGCCTCAGTCAGAGAAGCCTGCAAGAAAGGTTCTGCATGAGAGACCCTGCCAGAGACAGGAAGTCATGGCATGAGGAAGAGGTGGAATGCTTCATTGCCCATCGATGCGTGTGGTTACAAAACTGACCGCAGAGAGTCACCATTTTGAGTTTGTAACACAATATGAATGTGGTCCCTAGGGTTGTGTAGTGCAAAAGATATACAACACAGGTGACACCTCTGTACAAGATAGGCACTCTATCCACAACTTTCAGCTTAACAGTCTCCATGGTCAACATGTGAGCAACCCTTATCACAGACAGGGACTCATCAGATTATTCATGGAGCAGACACTCTAAGGGAAGAAAATTGGGAGGAGACAGTGGGAAACACAGCTGGGTAAGTCTCTCTGAATCCATGAGTGCTCTGCTTTTCTTTTAAAGTTTTGCTTATTTATCTGAAAGGCAGAATTACAGAGAGGAGAGACAGACAGAGACCTTGTGTCTACTGGCTCACTTTCCCAACAGCCACAACAGTCAAGGCTGTGCCATGCAAAGGCAGGAGCCAAGAGCTTCAGCTGAGACTCCCATGTGAGTGCAGGCACCATGTACTTGGGCCATTTTCTGCTGCTTTTCCAAGCACACCAGCTGAAATGGGATCAGAAGTGGAAAACCAACACTCGGACCGCAACAATATGGGATGTCAGCAACACAGGTCATGGCTTACCTGCTATGCCACAACTTCAGCCTCTATAAATGCTTTTCATTCATGCATACACAATATCCTATAGTGTTCTGCACTCTATTTATAGCGAATTGGCTCGTTTTGTTATCAGAATCCCACTAGTTACACAGAATAAAAGCACTTTGATTTGGAAGTCAAAAGACTTATGTCTCGGGCTCAATTCACCCACTTTGTAAGAATGTGACCTTGAGGAGTTAGTTTCCTTTGAACTTCAGTCACATGAAGGGTTGTACAAATACCATGCAGAAAACAAACCACGCTAATGGAGTCAAGACAAGATGGTGTGAAGTGGTCAGAGAAGGCTGCTTGGAGACGTGAGCTGTAATAGGATGAAGCAATGAGCCACAGGGTGGATTCACACAGGGCGGAGGGCAGATGTTATCTTCCTGAACTCAGTGTGTCTGGGGAAGGCCAGAGTGGCTTACCCCTAAGGTCTTTTCAACAGCTCCAGGACAGTTTTATTTTGTTATTTGTAAGTTCATTCAGCTTTGAAGAAATTCACAGCATTGATAAAGTTTAGAAGGTCATTTTAATTAGTCCAAAGAAATTGAAAGGCCAGGAAAAGTGCTGTGTAGTAGCAGTTTTCAAATTGCTTTTGCATAAGGAAGTGAACATACTTCAAAGCCAAGAGAGAGCCTATATGACCCTGAAAAGCTGCACAAGCCTGGGGCTGGCCACATGCGAGTCATGATAGATGTTTCTGCAGCTGGAAACCAGAGCTTCACCTAATCGTAAGACCCATGGGGCTCTGGTTTCATGATTTTATTCCCTCCACTGTTGGAGTTTACCTTTTCTGTGATTGATAGTCAAATTCAGGCTAACTTGTATGAATAATTGAAATCTCTTTCTAGCAAGCATTTCACTGATGGTGCCATTGCTTTGCTTCTCTCTTGTTTCTCAGTGCCGTAAACTTCATTTAAGTAAGAGAACCCGATAGGCATGTGGCACAGCAGGGAATTCACGAATACAGGACCTGTGTCTGAGTCCAGCTACCCAATATGCTAGCTGTGTGTCCTCGATCAACTAACTGAATCTTTGTAAGGGGATGGCACCTCATCAGAATCAGGAATGTAGTGGTCCCAACCCTGCCTTCCACCTAAGATTACTCTGAGATAAATGCAGGTATGAAAGTATTTTGCAAACTGTAACATCCAGTGTATGAAGCAAAGAATAATAGCTCCTGTGATGTTGAAAAGTGTCTGGAACTTTGTAAAGATATTATTTGAATTCTGTGTTATTGGGACAGACCCTGCTGCTTAGTCAAAGAAGTGAAACACCTCATTGTAAAAAAGAAGGGAAAAGGGAAAGAGAAACATTGATTTTAGAATAAAGGATTATTGATTTGATTAGCCTCTTTCTGTACAGAATAATTTATTATAGCATGAACTAAATACAAGGATCTGAATAAATAATCACATTTTGCAGTCATCATGTCAGCAAGTATGCATATGTGCACTTCCAAGAATGCCTAAGGACACAGATGGAGAGGACATATTTCTCTCCTCAGATCATTATATATTTTGTGATGAGAACCCAGACTTAGGGTGCTTCTTTGTGAATCAGAGTTTGGTACGTTAGCCTGAACACCTAAAGGACCTTCTCAAACTCTTTGAATTATGAAATTATGTCCTCTTCTCCTCCAAGATAAGTGTAGGAAAATGTCTTCATAGTAGGTAGATGAGCACAGATTTAGGGTACTTTCCCATGTTCTTTGACTCAAGAATTCCAAATCCTTCTTTTAAAGAAAGAGCATACTTCAGAAACACTCCGCCAGCTGTCGATGTTAAGGCTAGGATCCTTCAGGCTCTCGTCCACACTGGGAGCCTCCATCCAAGGCATGAAGCAGCCAAACATTTAGGTTTACACTGTGGAATTTCACAGCACTGGAAACTCTTGTCCCGACCCTCTTCCCACCTCCTCCCAGTGTTGGTCTGATATTCTGGGTGGGCAGAAGTAGCCAATGGTCCACAGCACGTTTTAAAACCCTAATGCCTGGTAGTTCGAGCCTGCAAGAAACCTTGCCATCTACACCTCCTTCTCTAACTGCTCTTGCACTCATCATTCAAACCCCCAGTGCATATCCAGATCTGGTGGTCACCAGTCGCAACCTCCCTCCTCACTGGGTGTTGAGGAAGTGGTCTTCATGGCAGCCTGTGGTCCTTTCCTCTTACTCCTTACCTACTAGTCCTGATTTTGCCTTCTCAGGCAAGCCAGGCCCTTCTTTCCCATGACAGCCCTTCAAGTATTTGAGCACAGTCTTCATAATCCCGAGTCTCCGCTTTTCCAGGCTTCCCTTTCTCTGTTTCTTCACTTACTGCCTTTGACATGCAGTGAGTCCCAAGCAGACAGCCTCATAATGAATCTCTTGGCAAAGATTTTAGAGCTGCTTGGAGTTCTTTGTTCCTGCAGCATCAGTTGTTTTTTAATTACTGAGGATAGAATCTTTTTAAGACCAGAGATTCGTCCTGGCATTCTCAGAATGGCAAGTGAGACACTCGGGATGTTTTTGGTTTTGGCACACCTCCAGCCAAGGCCTAGAAGGATGCCTGGCCTTCATTTGAACAGAGGCCCTGTTACCAGTGCAGGGCTGCATCTTTCCTCTTGGTGAATAAGATTTCATTCTTCCTTTCACCATGAGACCACATTGAATGCCATATCCACCTGGAGCCTTGTGATCAAGTGGTGTTTACAAGCAATGTGAAATTTGCTCAGTAGATCTGTGTTTGATTACTGGGTTTGCTCTTGGCCTCTGACTCTCAGTTATTTATATCATGGGAGATTAAACCCTTCTTTGTTGAATCATGGTAGAATTATGCAGCTCACATGAGTGTGTGGAGGTAAAGGCGCCAGCACGAAGCTCAGCACGTCACACTAGGCACACTACTCTTGCTCCTGACTATGTGGTACACCATCTCCAACTTACCCCTTCCTACAATCCTCTGTGTTTGCAAAATGAGAAAAACTATCATTTTTAGAAAAGGCAATTGGAGCTACAATATCATTGCTAAGGCTAGCTTTGGAAAAAGATATTTCAATCTGTACCAAGAAAAACAATGACCCTGCATCCTTGCAACACAGAAATATCTTTCTCATCCTATTTTAAAATCAGGAGCAACCAGGTGCCTGGGTGGCTGGAGATACTGTGTTCCAAGAATCAGTTACAATTGTGGAGCTCTGCAGGATGCTTGAAGAAGGGGAAAAGAAGCCCGCAGATGTTGCTGGCACGCAGCAATGCCAACCCAGATCAGCATGTTTACCCCTGCTCACAACACTCACCTGAGATTTCACGTTTATAAGAAAATTTGCTTTAGCTTTGAAAGAGCATCCAGAGACGTTCTCCTAAAATTCAGGTCGTCCTCTGAATTAACAGAAACAAGAATGTGGCCTGTGTGGAAGGAGTCCAATATAACCAAATTGTAAATGATAATACGGAAATTTTAGTTTTCTGGAAACTGAAGCCCCAAACTTTAGAAATATGTAGTCTATGTGAAGACTTAGACTAATGGAAATATAAGATTTCTGAAAAAGAATACATCAGTGGATTGAAAACTCCTCAGGATGGGCATGTGAAAAGAGGGGCTCCCCAAACACGGCAATTCAGAGGGGAGGAAGTGGTTAGTAGGAAGCACCTGTGCTCTTTGATAAACTCCTTCGCTTCCGTGCTCAAGACTGTAATTCAGACAATGACATCATTTGTGGGGCTTGTTCCAAAATGCAAGTGAAGTGTCCCACCCAAAAATTCATTTCAGCATGGAAACACAGTAATATACGCAAATGTGTCAAGTCCTTCCAGGCACTAGGCCCTGCATGTGCCCAGAAAACCCTGCAAGTAGAGACCTACACTTCCACCGCTAATTAGCCAAATCATTGGCTGATGAGATGGGAGTGGGGAATAAATCCATGAGATGAGACCAGGAGGCACCCCCTGAGATGATCCAGCCCTTTCCTTCCCCTGCCACAGTTCTTGTGCTGAGTCAGTACAACCTTCAGACTGAAACAGTCCTCATCATTCTGAGCGTGCCTGGACCAAAGAAGAAATTCTGGTTTGTTAAGATACTGAAATAAGGGAGTTCTTTGTCATCACAGGCCAGGCTGAGCGTATCCTGAATCATATAGAGAGAGGCTGGCAGTCAAGTGTAAAGGGAAGAGTCCCAAATCTGAAAATTACCATGACAGCAAGAAGGCAGGGAGAGTTGGTGTAGAGTGGATTGCATCAGTTTTTCCATCAGTGAAGCAAGACTGTAAAAATTATCTTTAACATATTACAGCTCTAAGAGTCTACACAGTACTGCTTCCCCCCAACTTTTCTGAAAAAAAAAAAAAAAGCAAGCAAGAAAGCGTTATGCTAAGAACAAATACTCTCCCCCCAACCCATTCACCTGCTAATCTATTGCCCCACTGCAATCACAGTCCATCCTTTTGCATAGAAACTGCCAACACTTTCAGAAGTGGAAAGCACCCTTTTGGGTCATGGTTCTTCTCTGTAGGATGTATTTTATCAAACACACTTTGTCACTATGAATTGACAGGTATCCGAAAATTTGATATTCCAAGAGTCTCCTTGTTTTAAAGAATCATCAAAATGGTCCCTTTTTTCTTTGTTTCTCTGTGATATAAACTTGGATGTCTCCTTTCCTTTAGAATTGCTCCTCATTGCTTTCAAACACAGGATTGCTGTAAGATACTCCCCTGCCACACCCTGGCATGTCAGAGAAGAAGGTTTGGTTTAGCGGCGGCCAACTGGGGTCATTTGCCAACTCCCTCTGCCATATCCGATACTGGTTGCTTGATTTGTAACCAAAACACCTTTTGATTGACATCCACAGGGTTCGGTTTTCAATAATGGCCTCCTGCAAAATAAAAGAGTTACTGTTTACAACTCAAGGTCAAGTGCTTTGAGGCTATGGACACTCCACATTCCAGAAGGCACTACGGAAATGGCTGCTTTGAACCAGCTTGACAAGATCTTGGGCCAAGAGCAAATCTGTAAAAGTAAAATGTGAAAGTGCAATGTAGAAGTAACGATAACATAAGGTTATCATTTAAAATATACAGAGTTAAAAGTAAAAACAACATGAAAGTTGCCATTGTCCAAGCTCACCATTGTTTTGAGGAAATGGGCCATAACTAGGACAGGAACAATGTGATTTAACTTGCCTTGCCCTGGCTTCTGTAAAATGCTTTTGCAAAAGAGTAAAGAAGGGCCCACAAAATGACATATTAATCGTTACAGGAATGAGCCCCATGTACCAGGAACTTCTGTGATGAAATCCCCCCTTGTACCAGGAACATTTGCAATTAACTGGAGTCCCATCAAACAAATAAACAACCAGTATCTGGGAATGAGTTGTCCAGGAAATGAATTCTGTATTAAACTTTGTATAAATAAACCTTATGTGATCAATCTTTTATAAAAGATTGATATATATGTATATATGCTCTTCCAGGCCATACTCCGGTAAGGAGTGCCGGTTCTGGTGGGTCACTCCATTGCCTTGTCTCTCACTGTAACAAAACTTTGTTGCAACTGTTACTGATGTATGTAAAATCGTGTTTTAATGATCAAGTAGATGCAACAAATCAAAGAAGGCTTCATGAGACAGAATTGGCCTTCTTTTTTCTTAGAAAATAACTCTTGCGGGCGAAGAAAGAAATATATCATTTTAAGAATCTGGAACCATAATTTTAAGTAGTTGGTCTTAGATTTATTTTGATTCTCATATTTAAGTTAAATTGAAAATATTCGTTTCTAGATTTCTCCTTGTATCCTTTGTCCATACCTGATTTCACAGAAAATAGCTGTTAAATTATTTAACACCAAATGCAACTGACCTTTTAGTGCCACATGTATGATATGCTTTGGCACACTCTGGCACATCATTGCACGGTTATGATTACAGGCCCATGAAATTGGAACATAGGACTCAGTGTTTGAATTAGGTAGATCTGGATTCATCTTGCAGTCCTGATTGTGAGGAGTCAGATGGGCTAGGCGGCAGTTAGCGTCTCCAGTCTCTGGTAAATTATTTTCTAAAGATAAAACCTGGCTTCTCCCCATTTATTACCCTTTCAGGAGCCCCTCCATAACTTCATTCCTCCAGTCTCCTTGAGCCAGAACAAAGAGACAGAATCATCGCAGCAATGCCATCACTTATGTTGTAATCGCCACAAAAGCAAGGAGACATTAGCAACTCCCATCTCCAAGTTACATCAGGGAGATGGTGCCTGAGATTTTAGCTTATCAGAATGGGAGGAGGATGCAACCAGACACATCCTTATGATGTTCTTTTTGTTCTGAACAAATTGCCAGACATTGTTGCTGAAGGCACATGAGTTCCCTTTCTTTTCCTCTCTACCATTGGTCTCCCTCCCTGACATGATGCATAAGACACCACTTGTACCACTTCCTTGGGTCTTTTCCTCCCTTGGCACTCCCTCCTGTCACTATGACAAGTCTTTCTCATTCTTTCTTAAATAAACCTTGCCTTACACACTAAAGTTGTCCACATGAACAGTCTTTTTTTCATGTCATAAGGAGTCAGATAGGCTAAGACACATTTAGGGTCTCTGGGCCCTGGTGAAGTTACCTTCCTAGATGTAAAATCTTGATTCCCCCCACATTGCTTACGCTTTCAAGAGCCCCTTCTCTGTAACTTCACCTCTGTTCCCTTGAGGGAGAACAAAGAGACTGGATCAATTCCTAACTCTTAGATTTGCTCTTTCCACAAAAGCAAGGAGATAAAGCCAAAATCAACCCCAATCTCTGAATCACTGTCAGGGAGCTGGTGCCTAAGATTCCAGCTTATCAGGATGGGAGGAAGAAGCTACCAGACACACCTTTATGGTGTCCATTCTGTCCTGAGCAAGGTGCTAGACATTGTCGAACAATTTTTTTCCCCTGTCATTTCAGTGACTCATTTTGTTCCCCCTTCCTTGAGATGCTGCATAAAAGACACCATTTCCTCCGTTGGCTCTGGTCTTTCCTTCCTTGGAGCCCCCTCCCGTTGCTATAGCAGGGACCTCTCTATCACTTTGTTAAATAAATTTTGCTTTGCACACTAAAGTTGTCTGCACGAAAATTCTTCTTTCATTTGATACAAGAAACAAGGTTGCCATTGAATTCCCTGCAACATGGTGCTTACTATGGACCAATCAATTATCCTACCTGAGATTCAATGATAGAAAGAACACTTTCTTTCTTAAGTTTATTGTAGGAATCACACAACCCTACCTCTCTCCCTAATGTAGAGCATGGCATCGCTCAGCACGGCTCGCTTCCTCACTCTCATTTAACAATGATTGTGCACCATGGCCTGGTTAACACAGGTTTCAGCCTTCACCGATATATATTTTTTTTCAAATTAGAAAAGACATGGAAATAGTTTGGATCGTTATTTCATTTCTTGAATTACCAACTTCTAATTTACAATGCAGAATTCATGAGATGTTATCACATTAATTTTCCATTTTCATCATATTGGGTCATGGAAGTTGATCACCGTAGAAGCTATTATGAAAAAGAAAAACAAAGAGAAAAACTGCAGGCCATGAAGTTGTCTTTAAATAGCTACATGTGTGGTAAGGATATATTTTTCATGCTGAAACAGCTCATTGTATAGGCTTTTCAAAAAAAAAAGTACCAAAAAGGGTAATTTTCAAGAAAATCTTCCCATCTTTGCTATTGGAGGGTCATTGCCATGAAAAGTTAAGAGAATCCCAATCTTTCATCTGAGAAGCAGTGTCAGGTGCCAGACTGCTAGAGAGCCAACAGCTCTTTTCATCAGTTTCCTGCAAACCTCAGGGTTCACCAAGCCAAACCTGCTTTTCCACTTCCCTGTAACAAAGGGGTTTTGTCCTCTTTAATTAACAAGGGTTGTTCTCCTTGGGGGGGGGGGGGGTGGTAATAAGGGGCAGGAGCATTTGATTTTAAAATCTAACCTATCTCTGGAAAACCCTGACAGACTTAATGACAAAACATATTGAAATGAAACATACAGAGAAAAGTTTTACTACTCTACAGCCTGGCTCAAGCTTCTCTGCTGTTTTAGAAGTGAGATGCCGCTTACCGCCTTGCTGCTCTGGAAGGGGACATGGAAGCACTGAGCCCTCCTGTTATTCTACACTGTTTTTCAGTGCAGAAGCGTCTGAGAACTCACATGAAACATACACACGTATGTCTTTCTTACTCAGTAGAATCAACAAAGAGGAAGGGTGATCTTCCGTGAGTAGCTGCTTGTGTGAGGAGCGAATCAAACATCAGCCCCAAAGTCCCACGCCATTTTAGACTCAGTGCCATTTTAAATATCTCCTTCTCCTAGGTCTCAACTTCCTTAAGATTCGTGTGCCCCTTAGGTTCAAATTTGGTTGCCTGCCAATTTGGTTGCTGTAACTTCTTAACCCTGTTCCCACCGATCTGCTGTACCATCATGGCGCTGTACTCGAGAGCCCGCTCCACCAACCCCTCGAGACCACTCCCCCTGATCCTTGCCCTCCACCGCACCTACAAAGCCCCTATGGCCCCAGCAGTCCTGTCCACCAATCCACCAATCCGTCACGGCCCCACATTGCCCGCCCTGGCCACAAAACGCAGACTCCCAAATGTGTACTCTGCTTTGCGTGCTACCTCCTCCCGCCCTCCATTGTCTTGCTGCACCCCCTCTCTCCCGCTGCCCCTGAAGCCCCCTCCTGCCACTATGGCGGGAGACATCTCTCTCCCTCTCTCTACCTCCATCCCTGTCCTGTGACCTCTACCCTTCTTTAACAAAGGACCCCCTGAGTGTCTCGCTGTGTCTGGTATTTCAGCTGTTGTCACCGTGACAAAAAAAAAAAAAAAAAAAAAAACTAACAGCTTTTGCTTTCCTCCTACCAGGAGTGGGCAGGGTCAGTCTTACTTTTAATAACTGAGTAAACCTTAATCCAGCTCAAACTAGAAAGAAGAAAGCAGTGTTTCAGATGGTGCAGCTATCAAGGCGATTTCTTCAGAACATAGTTTGACGGCTGCCAAGAGAAGCAGTTTACACAGGTTACTCCAGCACGTGTCCTCTCAGCAGACCACGACCTGTATCCCTCCGCCATCTGCATCCCTCTGATACGGTTCCCTCAGACACAACACATGGCCAACAAATGTTTGTGAAAATAAAGGAATAAAGGAATGAATGAACAATTGATATATACAAAGAAACAAAAAGTGCTTATTGGCCAGCATAATAATTCAACTGATTAATCCTCCTCCTGCAAGCCCTAGCATTCCATATGGGTATCAGTTCATGTCCCAGTTGCCACACTTTGGATCCAGCCCTCTGGCCTGGCAAAGCAGTGAAGGATGGCCCAAGTCCTTGGGCCCTACATCCACGTGGGAGACCTGGGGGTGGCTCCAGGCTCCCAGCTTTGGATCAGCTTACCTCGGGCCAATGCAGCCACTTGGAACCATTGCAGCCATTTGAGGAGTGAAGCACTAAATAATAGATCTTTCTACCTTTCCTTTTCTCTCTGCAGATCTCCCTTGCCAATTAAAATAAATATTTTTTTAGAAGTTTAAAGGGAAAGTGCTACAAGAGGTGATATAGCAGAACTATTTATCAGACTATTTATTGATCAGCAGCTACTATGTGCTTTTATTTCAACCACTCTCTGAAGTAAGACCATTATCGCTGTTTTACAAACGAGAAATAGACACACAGCAGAAGTGGAGTAATGTACCCAACATCAAACATGAGAAAGTGTTGGTGACCATGATTCAAGCCCAGGTGCCAACTTCTGAACCTGTGTCCCCTGTGACAAGAAACTGCAAACACACGGACAGAAGAGCCTCCTGGAAGGGGATCAAGATTTGGATACTTGTTTGCAGCCTGTTTCCTCTCATCTTTTCCAACTCAAATGACGGAAAATAAGTAAGCAACATAAGGCAATCTCTTTCCTTTGTGGCATGCTTTCACTTTTTCCTATTCAGGATGACAACAGAACATAATTCTGCCACTGCTGATGAGCTGCTAGAAAACATTTGCTTCCTGATGAAAGGTTCAGGTTGAAGGTGGGGGGGAAAGATTGCCAGTATCTCCTGCTGTATTGTTTCTGCCCTGAAAACCGTTATAATGCTCAGCTTTGCGGGAGCACTCTGGGCACCAGCAGCAGGAAACACACAGAACAGTACATCTAAGGGTGATGAGACTGGAAGGTGGGCAGCTGAGAGAGAGTGCATCTAACAACTCCACAGAGAAGCTGATCTTCAATCCAATCTCTTTGTTCATTGAGTTTCAATGCTTTCCCATTTGATCTATCCATCAGGAAAGATTCATGAAGATGATGATTCTATAGCTTGCCCTAGCAGACAGGAAGTATTTCAACATGCAGAAACAGAAGAAAGGTGTACTGGATGGGAAACACTCTGATCACAGGTGGTGCAAGGTGTTCATAGATTAACCTTTAAGTGATAAGGATGATTTTTCTGCAACTAGAACAGGAGAATCCAGGATTATGCTCTTTCATTAGTTTCATCATTTTAGAGACCACATGGTTGAGCAAGCACTTCTCAAAGCATCGCTCCTGCTATGGTGGCCACATCAGAATCACCTGACAACCTGTATGAAATTCAAGCTGAGGAAGTAGGAAGAGAGATCACTACCCGTGCTTTAACAAATCTTCCGGATGGTTCTGACTCCCAGTCAAGTCTGAGAGGTGTAGCAACCAGAGACTAATTCTGCTACTCTGATTCGATGCCCTGTTCTTGCCACCAGCTCCTGTACTGCTTTTACTATGCATGGTAACAAAGGTTCATGGATTTCCTACCCACACAATATGGCAGGGAGTCTGGCAGGAAGTGCTCACAGCCCTCCATGAATGCTGGAACAATTCTAGTTCTGTAACTCAGAGAAGGAAGAGGGACAAATGATTCCTGCATCCCATATCTCCTTCGTGAATGCTGTTTGGAGACATTCCCTGCCCAACAGTTGGCGTTCCAGAATGGAGATTATGTCTAACAGTACTGGGAGAGGAGGGCATGATGAGCTGGAGAGGGAGAAAGGGAGGAACAAGTTCATGTCCCTAGGAAAATGGGGCAAATGGGAGCTGAAGAACTCCAGCTGGGAAAAGCCCACTGTGGCTCTCAGTTCCCATCTGCAACCTAAAATGATTGAAGCTGTTAAGTGGAGGGAGCCAGACACAATAGGCTGCAAATTAGATGATTCAGTTTATATGACGTGTCCAGCATAGTCAAATCCACTGAGACACAAAGCAGATTAGTAGTCACCAGGGAGTTGGAGAAGGAATGGGAAATGAGGGATGAACGATAATGGGTACAGGATCTCTTCTGAGATAAAAACGTTCTGGAATTGTGTAGTGTTGAGGATTGCACAACCCAGTGAATCTACTAAAAACCACTGAGCTGTATACTTTAAATGGCTGAATTTTATGTTTTGTGAATACTAGATCCATTTTTTAAAGTGAGTTGTGGTTGAGCCTCTATGCTCTATGGGAGGAGTTTTAGAAATGAATAGGGCCTTAGATATAACCATCTATTTCCCCCAGCCTCACTTAATATGTGGGAGAATAAATGCCTTTCTGGAACTCGTCAGAGGAAAGAACCATTGCTGTCATGATATGAAGCAAGGACCCTCTCATACCTCTGAGCCCTTGTCAGCTAATGCCTCTGCGCAGATCTCCAAAGCAGTCTACACACACACACACCCCACACACAGGGTGACCCGCAGGCTGCAGGCACTCACCTCCACCACTAGGGACACGATGAAATTGGAGCTGAGCATGATGACGATGCAGACCCTCCACAGCACAGGAGTGCAGAGCAGCTGGTGGGAGATGATGAAGCAATTAGTATGAAAACAAATATATGCTGGGAAAATCATCGCAGTTCCCAGTGTCCGTTGTCCCATAACTGCAACACCTACATTTGTGCATGTGCATGAATATTATTTGTATCTACATATAAGTATTTCACATGTACATAAAGAATTCTTATGCAAACAAGCACAGAAAAATACAGAAGGATTATGTTTGATGGTTGCAATGTTTTAACTCTAATAGTTGATTTTTTTTCCTTTTGCCTTTTATCACAATGTCGTCTATAGTTCCTAAATTTCTTAAATACTCATGTCCATTTGCAGTTTTAAAAACAGAGAAAGCACTATTGTTTGCTCTCTGTGTTTTGTCCTGAAGAAGGATCCAGGAATGTGGCTTTATTCCCATGCTGCTTTGAGAGTACAGGTGTCAAACTCTTCATCGGATGGATTTGCTCTCACACATCCATCCTCACCTGAACCTTGCTTTTGAGCATGGCATCGGGGCACCACCTTAAGACTATCTGAACCACTGGACAGGTTGAGTCCTCACATAGGAAATTGCCAGAGGAGTTAGTGGAATGTGTGTAAAATATATTATATGATATATACACATACATAATATAATTCTATGTTGTACTTTTTCAAAGAAGATTCATGCACTGATATGAAGTAAAGACCCATAAATACTGGTCCATTAAAGAGGTGTATGTGGTTGTAGCAACAATGAGAATGTTCCACTCAGACACCTTGCTGTGGGGAGAATAAGTGACAGGAGAGGCCCCCCCATTATGTTCAACATCACCACACTCCCACCCTCAATTACAACCTTCCCATGGGCTGCACTCGGTCAACAAAAGCAGACAGTCTGGAGTCTGTGACTCTCGTTCAAGGCCCCAGGTCTTCCTGATGTGCAGCTTTGGCCTGACTCACCTCACAGCTGCAGTCTGAAACTCTACTCACCAGCTTGCCTTTTCTTTCCTGTCTCCTTCATAAGACTTGAAGCCATAGCCTGCCATCAGACCCCGCCCTTTCTCCAGTGACTTTCTACTCCTCCCCAACATCCATGTTCTCCAGTGAATCCTTCACAAGGCGCATCACTGTGTGACATTCCCACCCCCGAACACCTGAGCAAATAAACATAAATTTGTTTCTACTAGTGTTGAGAGAATGTGAATATGGTTTATTTAAGAACATACAAGAGATATGTACCTTTCTGACATAGGTACAAAATAAGTCTGAAAATATGCAAAATTCAGAGGCATCATCGGTTGCCTCCAAAAGGAAGCTGGGATGGAAAGAACTGTTAATACATAGCTTTTCTAACGCTTTCCTTGTAAGCCATGTGAATGCACTCTCCATTTAAAAAATTTATGCAATGTTTTTAAAATGAGTGATATCTAGGTTGAACAACAGCGTGATTCCATTCAAAATAAACTTCATAAATTAGCCAGGGCACATTTATAATACATGGATTTTAAAAAGTAGAAGCATGTGCCGAATAATGTTATAATTGTTTCCTTGCCTGCATATTTGACATTTCCTAAAATAAACCTGTGTTTTTATGCAATGATAAGAAAAATCATTATTTTCTTGAAGGGAATCATTATTTTCTTAAAAGATTTCTTTGTGAAATCCTTTGTAGTCGTAGCAGCAATGACTCCACACAGGTTCCCCACTTTTCACACCAGAGCCCAGCCTCGCTGCAAGGCTTCTTATATTAAAGAATGTGATTATGCCCAACTCGTCTTAACTTCAACTTCGTCCGGATTAAGAAGCTTTAACTCACTCTGAAGAATAATGAGCAAAGATCCCCATAAGTGCTCAATCTAATTCATGAAGATACTTAAAAAGAAAGGCAATTATACCATTAATCAAAGTCATGCAATTACAAAAGTAAAAAAAAAAACACACACAAAAAACGGGGGGGGCACAAATATTAGCTACTTGTCAGAAATCACTGTGAGTTTGTGAAAGTACTGCTGTTTGCAACGTTGTGTGCTCTATACGGTTGTTTTGGTGACTGACTCATCAGGCAGTCATTCCTTTGCTATTTTGTGCCCTTCATGAGCAAGACACTCCAACCATGAAGAGTAGAGAGAATAGAATCTTGAGCCTCTGGAAACAGCTTGGAGATGGAAAGACAAGCAGATAGACAAAGCACTGAGTAAAACAAGCTCAGTTCCTTGAAGTGTCCTTTGTGGACTGTACTGAATGGTGTAAAGGCTATCTAGCAATGCTCAGGTGCCAGTTCAAAGCTGGAACAAGCTGGATGAATGCAGACATCCATTTTCCTTGGGCATACGAAATTCTGGTATCTTATAGAGCTTAAAAGTTATATAAATATTTATATAAACATGTACATATACATATACAGATTCACCTAGAGGAACTGTACAATGGGAACCGGCATACTGGGAAGTGAAGATACATTACAGCATGCATCTCTCCTCCCAAATAAAAGATGGACTGAAACCCCACTGAAACTGTTAAATATATCTTGACAATAGGACGCTAAACTTTCTATCATTGTCAATCCCTACAATGTCATGATATACTTAAACAACGGAATGTTGGCCTTGTGACTGTTGCAGAAGGACTATACTATTGTAATAATATGGGGGAGGGGAATAGCAGGAGAGGAGCAGGGGTAGGAGAGCAAATCCCTGTGCCTATAGAACTGCATCATGAAAAACAAAAGGAAAAAAGTCTAGAAGTTGCGAAATGTTAGAGAAGGTGTTAGCTTGCGTACTGTTCTCTGAAGGAAGTTTTTAAACATTAAGTATGAACAAACAGAAAAAAAGCATTTTTAATGTGGTAAAAGAAATGTGAATGCAGCCTTGAGAATTAACAAAGGAGAGTCACAAACTGCTTTACACAGCTTTAAAACAGAAGCACTGAAAACAAATCCTTTCATATTTGCAAGAGAAAATATATGAAATTTTTCCAGTCTTGCAAAGGATCTAGTAAACAATAATGTTCCATATTTTTCAAAGAATATTGTTTAGTCCCAGCAATTAAAGACAAGATAGAATGTTATGCATTGACTAGCTTAAATAAAAACTATGGATAAATTTAGTTTTATTTTAAACTCTTCCATTGCTCCCAAAATAATTGGTGTCAACAACCCACATGGGTTGCAGCTGTGCTCTGCTTTTTGAAATTGCGATGTTACATCATATCACACAGATTGAGACTTACATCGAAACGCCTGTATAATTCCGGAATATCAGCGAAGAGAATGAACAGACACACACCCAACTGGAGGATCAGCACAAGGACAAATATGTCTGAGGAAACAAGAATACAAGCTATCATTGTGTGGAATCAGGCTAAAGGCATCACATAAACATTGATGAAGCTGCCTTGCTTTCTCTATGCAAATGCAGCATCAAAGCTAGGAAGTGTGAGTTTCCACTCAGCCACCCTCCCCTCCACCATTTCTAGGCAGGTCCTTGAAAGGAGTGGAAATAGTCAGGTGCCCTCTGTAAGTTTCAGTTCAGCAAAGCAGTAAATATCAATAGAGTAACTCAGATAAAACATATTTTTCAATAAATGCCATAAAGGCATTCAAGTGTCTGAGTCTCTTTAATGCAAATCATCTTTCTCAACTTCTTTTCTACAAAGAGAAGAAAGTTGCATGTGAGCAGAGTTTTACATTGAGATCAGGTAGAGGCCAGCCTTTGACTGCTTCCTCATCCCAAGATGAATGCAGGAAGACATTTGATGAGGTTATCAATTCTTCAAGCCGTGTTTCTGAATTTTCCCCATTAGAAGGGCAATGACAGGATGTGAACAAGTGGTGCAGAGGCTGCATAGGTCACTCCCTCATCCTTCCTAGTAGAGATTCCACATTTCAGAGCATAAAGAGTGGGGAGAAACTTTGAGTTCCTCCAGGCTGATCCACTCCGAGCTTGCCACCACACAGTGCCATCCTGACCACTGTCCTCACAGAGAGAGACAGCTCCCAGCTGAGTGCTGTGCCTTCTCCCAACCTCTTCTAGGATAAATGCTGACAAAGAGAGAAGGAAATTTTCCCTCCCAAATTGGAGTAGTCCCCAGAAAAACAAAGTTCCGAAGTAAAATTTTCATGTGGAAGGAAGAGCCGGAGAAAGAAACTTTGGAGTTTAATGCCACCTTAAAAGAAAAAGCAAAAAGAAAGAAAGAAAGAAAGAAAGAAAGAAAGAAAGAAAGAAAGAAAGAAAGAAAGAAAGAAAGAAAGAAAGAAAGAAAGAAAGAGAGAGAGAGAGAAAGAAAGAAAGAGAGAGAGAAAGAAAGAAAGAAAGAAAGAAAGAAAGAAAGAAAGAAAGAAAGAAAGAAAGAAAGAAAGAAAGAAAGAAAAAAGAAAAAGCAAAGGACTATAAGAATGAAGCTGCACTGTGTGTTCTAAAGAGTACTGGAGTGGGAGCCAGGAGATCCTGCATAAAAGCCAGCTCTGAGCACGTCCACTCTCCTCTCCAATGACCTATTGCCTTCAATCCAATACAGCTCTACTCACAATTTGTATAGGTGGGCTGTCTAAATGGTTTCCCTTTGGAGAATACAAGAGCCACGATGATACAGTTGATTGTTCCCAGAAACCATATAGTAGTGTTCTCAAAACTTGTGAAGACATCACCACTTCCAAGCTTTTCTGGAGCAGGTGGAGAAATGTTCAACCTGGGGATGGTTTCATTTTGCACTGTGCAGGCACTAAAGAAAAAAATCAAAGATGCTGATGAAGTACAATTACAAAACCTTATAATACATTCGAATCCTGAGGATTCATGCTAGTGCCAAGAAGCAGCACCTAATACTTCCACAATTGCCTACACTTTGGAAAAGAAAACGCTGAAAAATAAGAAGAAAAAAATAAGCAGATAGGCGTATCTTCTGGATCTATTGATACATGACAGAGAGGAGAGAGAGATAGGTATTAATTCAATGAATCGTGCATCCATTGCACGTGCTAAAGCTATAACGCAAGGAAATGAACAAGTCATGATTCTTAAGTGGCTTGAGGTCTCTGATAATTTGTAAGTTGAACAAATACACAATTTATCATCCAACAATGACAGTTTTGAAAATAAAAAAGAAAGACCAATACTTCATTGAGACATCATTTATCTCCAAGTAGAATGCTTAAACTGGGTCTATTTGAAAAAAATATATAATCCACATTTATCATAAACATAGAAGATGGTGATGGGGATACAGTAAGTGAAACTGCTATCTGTAACACCAGTGCCCAGTTTAGGTTTCATTGGAGTCCTGGCTGCTCCACTTCTGATCTTGTTCCATGCTAACATAATGGGGAAAGCAGCAGTAGAAGATGACCCAAGTGCATGGGCCACTGTACATAGAGGGCATCCTGGACTGACTTCCAGGTCCCTGGCGTCAGCCCAGCCCAGCCAGTCATTGCCACCATTTGGGGAATGAACCAACTGATAAAGGATCCCTTACTTTCTGTAGCAGTCGTTCAAATAAGTTATTTTACTTTTTTAAGGAAAGATGGTTATGGATTGCTATAATACAACTCAGACAAAAGGGTGGATAAAGTCATAACATTTGTGCTGCAAAGAAGAAAGAATCACTAGAAAGCTGCCTGAGGGACTTACAGAAGTCAAACGCCTTATAGAACTAAGAGCCATTTGCCTCCCATCATGTTGGCCAGATGTTGCTTAGCAGAAATTAGAATGGAGAAGCTGGAATCTAGTGCATGAACATACCTATGCACATCCGTGGAATACCAAGTCTGCTTTTGAACTAGGATGAAGCCCACAATATGCATAACCAGGCTGAGAACAATGTTGAGAATGACAGAGAGCAGGAGGGGTGGGGAGATGAGCCGTCCTGCAGGTCGGAAAGGCACCAACTTGGGGTAGGCACCATTCAGATTCACTGCAAAACAAAATCAGGATTTGTACTCATCAGAGAAAGAAAATGTTGCTTCTTTCATCAGAAACACAACACGACTTCTTTGGTGCACACATTTGAGATAATGGATAAATTAGGGCACATCATAAACTGAGAATAAAACAATGAATCAAAATAAAATCATATGAAAAATACTTAACGGAGCAGATATAGAACAATAATAGGATGTAATTCTTTGGTCTTTTAAAATAGCAAAACACAAAGTACAGACAGTGGAGTAGTGAAAAAAAACACTCATTTTTGTGAGCATGAAATTCATGCAAACTTTCTGCATGACAATTTGGCAATATATGTAGAGACAAGAAAATGATTGTAACTTTTGAAATATTTATTCCACTTTTAGAAATATAGCCTAAGAGAATAATAATAAGTGTAGAAAGATGTTTATCACAGCATTTCTTACAATAAAATATAGTATATCTGCATCAAGGGGCAATGGAAAGTTAACAAGAAGTAATGCTTAAAAATACCTAGTGGACTGTACCTATGGCCAAGTGATTTTAACAAAAGGGCTCTCTCTGTCTCACAAAAGTGCTTATATTTATATGAGTATACAAATACTTATATGTGTGTATTTATGTATATATGCATATATTTGTGAAAGAATTAAATTAGGTTCATATTAGGTCCATATATATACATATATAGGTATATATACATATATTTAGGTGTGTATATACATAAATAAAATCTACATGCACACATAAAAGTATACACACACACACATATACACACATATAGAATATATACACACATATATAATAGATATATTACCATACTCAAAAACCAATTTAAGATGGATCAAAGAGATAAATTTAAAACCTGAGACTATGACTTCTCTACAAGAAAATTTAGAGTAAACACTCCAAGATACTGGTAAGGGCATCTCTTCTTGGATAAATCCCTACCGTACACGCAACAAAAGCAAAACTTGGGTCGGAGGGTTGTGTTCTTAGATCTGTATTATGAAATACATGAAATTTGTTAACCTTACATAAGTAAAAGAATTTTAAAAGCAAATACGGCTATATCAAACTCAGACGCTTTTGCAAAGCCAAAGAAACAACCAGTGGAGTGAAGAGACATTCAATAGAATGGGAAAAATACCCTTAAACAACCTCTCTTACAAAGGATTAACATCCCAAGAACAGCCATCACTTCAGAAATTCAACAACAAAATAACCAATCCAGTTGAGAAATGAGCAAAGTATTTCAACAAGCAATTCTCCAAAGAAGAAATATAAATGATCAACACGTACTTGAAAAATAGTCACCAGCACTAGCCACCAGCAAAATGCAAATCAAAACCACAGTGCGCTATCACTTCACACCTGTCAGAATGGTTAATATTCAAAACAGTCACAGACGCAGTCAAAGGGGAATGTTGGTGGGAATGAAAATTAGTGCAGCCACTGTGAAAAACAGGGTGGAAGTTTCTTTTTACTAGAAATATACTTGCCATATGAATAAAAATTCCATGAATATACAGATACTCAAAATATATACCCAAAGTCACTATTGGGTATATACCCGAAGACTTGAACACAATGAATCGAAGATACCAGCAGCATAGTGTTATAGCAGTCATGTCCACAGCAGCCAAAAGTTGGAATCAACATTAGATGAATAGATGAACAAAATGTATATATACCATGCATACAACAGAATATTTTTCAGATGTATGCAAGAATGAAATGTTACCATTTTCAGCATAATGGACTCAACTGGAGGATATTGAGTGAAATAAACCAGACCCCAAAAGAAAAATACCGAGTGTTCTCTCTTGTATGTGAGAGCTAAAAAGAAAAGAAAAAAGAAACATTCGCATAAATTGATAGCATTGCAAATGCAGTTCTGTAAAACTTGGTTTTATATTATATCTAATCTGTAGTTAAGAATATTATACTATGATAGTTTTAGTGACCTGTGATTGTTTTATAATTTACAGTAAATGGGTGAAATGGTCATTTTTCTGCTCAATTATTGCATATAGTCATTGGCTGCACTCCCATTAAACCAGTTTTTTTTGTTGTTGTCTGTTTGGTTTTTTTACTTCTTATTCAATGAAGTATTAAATTTTTTCACTGTTGTCTGGGTCCAGAGTCTATTATCTTAAAAGTTGAAATTAAAAAAAAAAGACAGAGGGAAGAGACAGGCAGTTAGGATGGGCGGAACAGTGCGGGAGTATGTCACTCAGGCTGTGTCTAATCTCTTATACATTCATCTTAAAATTGCAATGATAAAAAATCAAGCAAAAAATATCAAAACTAGAACACTGTAGAGCATAGAAAATAAATATATGGGCCATTTTTCAGCATACGGAAACAATTTTAAAACAAAAATATTTAGTGGCAAATGAGGAATTCTATCAGCAAAGTGATAAATTAGAGTTCCAGGCTCCCATCTGCCCTCAAAAAATAAGGAGTAAATAGAATTAACTTTGTCAGGACTCTGAGCTACAGACAAAGTTGGTAACAATCAAGCTAACAGTAAATCAAAACAAACAAGCAAAACAGAACTCTGCAATGATAGGAAAGTTCAGCAGCATTTTAATTTGCATATGCTTCACCCTGTGACAGTTCAGTGGGAACCATGAAAATGGTAACCTGCATTTCTAACGAGGGACACTGGCTCCTGGTTTCAGAAGGACTCAAAGTTTTCCATCTATTCTAATGTACTGCTGAATACTGCAGAAAAGCTGTGTATGCTATTTAAACACATTGTAAGGCTAACAACAAGCCCACAAACACCTGTGGCAAAAAATGAGAGTTGGGTTACAAAGTAATTACCTAGGGCCCAGCACAGTAGCCTAACAGCTAAAGTCCTCACCTTGAATGCACCAGGATCCCATACAGGCGCCGGTTCTAATCCTGGCAGCCTTGCTTCCCATCCAGCTCCTTGCTGTGGCCTGGGAAAACAGTTGAGGATGGCCCAGAGCCTTGAGACCCTGTACCCCTGTGGGAAACCCAGAAGAGTTCCTGGCTCCTGGCTGTGAATCAGCTCAGCACTAGCCGTTGCTGTCACTTGGGGAGTGGTTCATTGGACAGATCTTCCTCTCTGTCTCTCCTCCTCTCTGTATATCTGACTTTGCAATAAAAATAAATAATTTTTTAAAAAAAACAAAGTAATTATCTAAAGTATGAAAGGAAAATCCAAAGAAATCTCTGATAAATTACAGCATTCACAACCGTCTGTGTATGTTAAGGAAAACGCAATGCCATGTATGTACCCAGGGCGAGATGCATTCTTGGAGAAGACAGAGGAAACCTTGAGCTTTTAGCTGAGGATGAGCTCTAGACTCGGCAAGCATGATAAAAATGTTGAAAAAGTATTTCAGCGCAAAACCAATCTACAATGCCTCAGAGAGATATTTTCCCGTTGTCCATTTGTCTTTTAACTCCTGCAGTGAAAGAAAATCTCTGCCAAGATGCTAGCTGAACAAGGACTAACCGAACAGACATCTCAGTGACTACATTTGACAAATAATGCAGTCTGCAGAAACAGCTCAGGAAAGTCACTAAAGAACTGGATTACTAGTGTCTTCAATAGAGATCAAAACAACAAAAGATGCAAAACCCCGAGGAAGGAAGAGAATTCAGCTGCCCATATTACTACCACACTACAGTGTTCAAAGAAACAAACAGACTGGTGAACATCATTCTGGAGGCACAAAGATATTTCATTTCCTAGGCAAAGATTTTAAAATCACTATTTTAAAACAGCTTTAAATGCTAAATGAAATCATGGGTAAAAAACTACAGCAAAACATAAAAATAATGGGTAAAAAAGGTCAAAAATAAAAATTACAATAATTAGTCAAAAGAAATTCTGAAGCCAGAAAGTATAAGTAGATAAAGCAAAAAAAAAAAAAATGACATGGACTCAATAAATTTGAATAAGCAAAAAAAAATCAGGAAACTTTAAGGAGTTAAAATAATCTAATCTCAGGAACAGAATGATGAAAGAATGAAGATGATACATTCTCAGGGACTTGGGGTATACCACCAGACAGTTCAACTGGCACTGTGGGAATTTCAGGAAGAGAGAAGGAAAAAATAGAAAAAATATTTAAAGAAATAATGTCAGAAATCTACCCAAATTTGATGAAAGACTTGAATTTACACACTGAAAAACTCCAGAAATCACACTAAATGAAACTCTAGTAGAGTTACACCAAAACATTATAATTCAACTTTGAAGAGGCAAAAACACAGAGCAAGTCTTGAAGACAACAAGACAAAAATTACCCAACATCAATATAGGATCTTTGGTGTGCTAACAGTCAATTTCTCATTGGAATCATGAGAACCAGAAATAGGAGGGGATGGCATATTTAGTGCTGAGAGAAAATAGAAAGCCTACTGACAAAGAACTTTAAATTCAGTAACAAACCAGGCTTCAAAAATGGGGGACAGATTAAAGACATTCTGAGATAAGCAAAAATGGTAAGAGTTTGTTATTACAAAACGTACTGAAAAGAAATGATAAAAACCACAGGTTGAAATGAAAAGACACCAGACAGAAACTCACACCCTTAAGAAGAAATCATGAACTCCATTAAATGTAATTATATCAACAAATGAAAATGCAGCATTACTGTATTTTTGGTTTGTAGTTCTATTTTCTATTCCTATATGATATTTAAAAAGTTAGATGAAAGACTGAGATCATGACACAATGGATTAAGCTGCCAACTGCAATGCCAGCATCCCATATGGACACCAGCTCCAGTCCTAGCTGTTTCACTTCCAAACCATCTCACTATTTATGCACCTGAAAAAGCAACTGAGGCTGATTCAACAACCTGGGCCTCTGCCACCCACGCAGGAAAACCAGATGGAGATTCAGGCTCATGACTTTGGCCTGGCCCAGTCCAGTTGCTGCAATCACTTGGAGACTGAACTGAGAGAGTCTAGAGCCAACGCTTCACCAAAATAATGCCATCCCACATGCCCTTGCCAGCATATATACTGCTGCTCCTTACCAGCAACTAAACAGAATAGGCTAGGAGGCCCTTATAACATGTATCTGCCAATTAACAACAAAATGTTGACTCCAACAAAAACATACAAGAAAGGGCTCCATTCAGACTGCCCTGCCTTCACAGTAGCTAATGTATAACCAACACGCTTGCACATCAGATATCAAAAATAGACAAATGGAATTTCATCAACTTAAGAGGATTCTGCATTGCAAAGAAAACCCTCAACAAAGTGAAGAGGCAACAACAGACTGGGAGAAAAAATTTATAAACTATGAAAATGATAAATGATTAATATGCAGAATCTATAAAAAGCTCCAGAAACTCAACAACAACAAAATAAGTAATCCAGTTAAAAATGGGCAAGTGACATGAACAGCCATTATTCAAAGGAAGAAACTCATACTGCTAATAGATACATGAAAAAAAATGCTTGGGGATCACTAACCATCAGAGAAATGCAAATTAAAACAAGGAGTTTTAACCTCACCCAAGATAGCATGTCTATAATACAGAAATCAGAATGCAATGAATGTTGATGAAAATATGAGACAAAAGGCATCCTAATCTACTGTTGATGGGAAAAAAAGTACAAATACTATGGAAGATAGTACAGAGGTTCCTACGATATCTGAATGATCTACAATGTAATCCAGTCACCCTATTCCTGGGAATTTATCGAAATGAAATTAATGTATGAGAGAGATGGCTATACTCCCATATTTATTGCAGTTCAATTCACAATAGCTAAGATATGAAATCAACCAAGATGTCCATCAAGTGATGACTGGATTAAAAAACACAGTATATATGCACTACGGAATACCACTCATCCGTTTAAAAAATGAAATCCTATCTCGTGCAACAAAATGGCTGCAACTGAAAACCATTATGTTTAGTGAAATAAGGCAGTCACCAAAATACAAATATCATGTTTTCCCTGATGACTGCTAACACATACACAGAAAACAAAACAAAACAAATGTAATCTACACCAGCCAACTTGATATTTTAAGTTGTTATTGTTGTTAACATTCTTTGTCTATACTATAGAGGAACAGTGCGAGAGTGGGGAAGTGGCTTTCTATTTGTTATTTGTTGAATTATCTACCTAATGGAGTGTTAAGCCTGTGACTATGAAGTGAACTGAAAATATGTTACTGCAAAAAAAAAAATTTTTTTAAGAAATAAAGAAAGAGAATTGTTGAGGAACATAGGCAGGAGAGAGTGCTGGGAAGTATTACTATGCTCTAAGTCTGTATCATGAAAAACATAGAATTTGTTCCCCTCATACAAAGAAAATATGTTTTTAAAAGGGATAAATTGAATTAGTGCATTCATGAGTAAAGACCTAAATACAAGAAGACTTAAACACAAAATTCTTAGAAGATTAGGGGGCTAAATATTCATAATCATGGATTTGGCACTTGATTCTTAATATACCAACAAAACCATAAGCCACAAAGAAAATTGATTTTTAGCAATATTGGAACTTTTTATTTCAAAGAATATTATCAAGAAAGTTAAAGAGAGAAAAGCCAACAATAATGTTTTTCAGGTGTTTAATATTCACAGTTTATACTGCTCTAAAGATTTATTTTGTTTATTTGAATTAGAGACAGAAGAAGAGAGATTTGCTGGCTCACGCCCCAAATGACCACAATGGTCAGGTATGAACAAGGCCAAAGCCAAGACCCTGGAACTCCACCTGTATTTCTCACATAGTTCGAAGCAGCCCAAGCACTTAGGCCATCTTCTGATGCTTTTCTAGGTGCATTAATAGGAACCCATAGTGGTGTGCATGAGGACTGGACCTGTATAGGCAGGGATAGGCTGCAGCATTCATTGGCTCATGTGAGAGATGAAGCTAGGGGCAGAACTGACTAGGCATCTGCATCCATAGATGTATGCGTTGGCTGAATCTGACATTGCACTAACTGACATAAGTAAGAGTCAAGTCTGAGATCACCTCAGACAAGGTTTCTTAGGGGATGCCGCAGCTAGACCAGTAGAGTCAAATACCAGCCACAGGGAAAAATCAAAGAACGTTTGGCCTGATCTTGGAGTACATGTATTGAGACTGGGACTCCTCAGTTGCTGTTGCCTGTGTAGTGGACATCATGTTCAAACACAAGTGGGGGACATGACAGTCAGCTCATCTAGGCCAACAGAGGGCATTGGGAATCTCATCAGAGGATGGAAAGCAGAACAGGTTGGATGATACTCCTAGCCAAGATTTGCAACAAGGGTCTTGATCTATGGATGCATTAAAGTGGACTTGGTCAGCCAACAGACCTTGGAAAGATTTTCTCGATCCTGGAGCAATGAAGCTGGCAATGCCTCAGAACTATCAGTCACTCAAGTAACACCCTCAGAACATTCTTCCCCTAATCAGAGTCTCATTGGTGTCACAACATGACTGTCCCCCATCCCAGGTGCTGATATAGTTTGGCAGCAAGGAGCAGTATCCCCCACCTCAAGCAGACCATGAAAATTAAAAAAAAAAAAAGAACTGAAATACTTGTCCCACCCAACTTCCTCCATATCTTGACCCTCCCCACTCAAATTGGAGGCCCATATGAGCTCACATTCTTCTTAACTATGTAAACAATATTAAAAATAAAACTTAAAATTAAACATTAAAAAACGAATTATATAGTGATGATGATTGTATAATAATGTGATTGTAAATACTAGCCCTGAATTAAATAATTAAAAAGGACAGATACTGATATATATACAAACATGATACTATAATTAAGATAATTAAAATATTAAGATATTTAATGACATTAAGAATAATTGAAAAGCAAAGTGAAAAATATGATGCACAATTGTATGGAGAACAACTCTAATTTCTTAATTTTATAGAAAAAACACTGGGAAATGCATCAAAATACAATATTAAATGCAATAAATAATAGGATAGGTATTTTTTCACTTTATTGTATCTTGCAATGTTTTCCTCTCAATAGTGAACATGTGCTAAAAAATATATTTTAGACTTTGATAAACAGAAAAGAACCAAGTGTTTTTTAGGAAAAAAAAAATGGAACAATATCTGGAGGTGCTCATTAGGGAGTAAAGAAAAATCATAGAATGAGAGTTGCTTCAAATATCGAAAGAGCTATTTGGGAGAATAAAAACAAACCTAATCCAGATCACCTCTTGTAGAACTGGGACAGGTGACATTATATAGGGATACATTTGGCTTGACATAAAAGGCTGGCAACAGTAGGGACTGCCCAAGGGTGTTCTTTTATCAGATGTAACAATTATTTAATGAATTGCTTCAATACGTCAGCATTGTTAGAAGCACTGGCAGGGAACATGGCAGAGATGCATAAAGAAGGCGGGGGAAAAAAAAACAAAGGTGAATATGATTTGTGAACATGAAAAGTATCGCACAAAAGTGAAACAGAATTACATGATGGAAAAGCAGTGAATTTAGTCACTACCTAAAGACACTGAGGGGTGACATTTCAGTGTTCAATAGACAGAAAGGCCTGTGTGGCAGACACAAGTCAATGAATAGCAACGTGGCTAGAGATGATGTTGGAGAAGGCAAGTACAACAAGGAGAAGCAAGTGCTTGTTTTGACAGTTCAAGTATCATGGTGGGCCTTGACAATGACCGTGTCAGGAGGCAGCGGAAGTTTAGAGAAAACTGCTTCACTTCAGCACATTCTGAGCTTTACAACAAGGCTTTAAAATAAATAGCTGTAATAGCAGTTAGGATTAGGTGAGGTGACAAAAGAGGGAATAGTGTGAAAATAAGACTATGTAGCAGGTAAAAGAGGCTGTTAAAGGCTTATAACTTTGGTATGTGTCAGCCATGTGCACCTACCACAGTGGTAGGTGGGGCTGGCTCTTAAGGACCAGCCGCTGCTACATTTGCAAGCCAATTACTAAAACATGCCACTATTTTTGAAAATCACATAAATTTGTAATTCATTAAATAAATATATGAAAAGCCAAAGAACAGAATATGCAAAACTGATCATCTCCTGATTATTTTACCCCATTTTAAGATTACCGATGACCTTGAAGTTAATCATAGACATTAAAATTTCATATTATATTCAATACATTGCAAATGTTTTCAAAGAAATCCTGCAGAACTATCCTTCCGGTATTGAGAAACTGCTATTCCATACAAACAGGTGAGTGGTTGAAGCTTTGACATAATCTTTGTTGCTTTTCTTTTGTCTTCCTCATTCAACTCAAAGTAAAAAGTCAACCAACATTTATTTTGGAACAAATTCAGTCACCGATTGTCATCAATATGTTGATTATAGACACAAGAGTTTAGAGCTTAAAAAAAGAATTCTTTTGTTGAATTTTACCATGTGAAATTTGCAACTTGCTCACTACATTCTTGTTTTTAGTGAAGTTGATAATAAACTCATATAGATGTACAAACTTTTTGAGAGACAACTGTAAAGCAGTTACAAACACACCACTATTTTCTACCAAATAACACAAGCCAAAAAGTTGAGTTTATGCCCAGGATCTGGCTGATAGAAAGAAAAATGGTAGTGAAGTTATAGATGGGAAATGAACAGAGTACAAATAACCTCTTAGAGCAATTAACAATAAAGGGGAGAGCAGCTAGTGCTGAGTCTGGGTCAAGGACGAGTTTGAATAGAAACAGACACAAGAATATATGTGCTGCTGAGAATGCTCTGGTAGAATAGAGAAAAGCTGATGATAATGGAGAAAAAAGGATTGTCACAGAAGCAAACTACTAGATGAAGAAGAAGGTCTAAAAGTAAGAGCCCTGGAGGAACCAGTAGATAACATTAAAATGATCATGTTACAACGCAGAGCATTGACAACACCAAATGTTGGTGACGATACAGAGCAACAAGAGCTCTGTCAATGAGAACACAAAACAGTGTAATTCCTCTGGAAGCATGTTCTCATCGTGTCATCCAGCTATACTCCTGCACATATAACTCATGAGACTGAAAACATGTCCATGCAAAAACCTGCAAATGTGCAGCAGCTTTATTCCTAATTGCCAAAACTTGGAGGCAAGTAAGATAGTCTTCATAACTGAGTAAATAACTTGTGCCACATCAAGACGATACAATATGATTTAGTACTAAAAACAACTGAGATATCAAGCCATGGAGACATGGGTGGAGCAAAAACATGCATTACTGCAGTAAAGAAGCCAGACTGAAAAGACAACTGTTTGGTAGTCTGGAAAAGCTGGAACTCTGAAGACGACCAAGAGATCACAGGAGTTAGTCAGGGCTTTGGGGAGCAGGGAAGCAGTTGAATAGGCATTGCCCAGAGGACTTTCATGAGATGACTCAGCATGGTGCCAGCAGGAAAGATCCCTGTCATCCCACATGCATGTGTAAACCTACAGGATGCACAAGACCAGGAGTGGACGCTAATATAAATGATGGGCTTTGGGTGATTGTGATGTAGCAGCTGTATGAAATGTGTCATGTAGTGAGAGAACATAAAGGAGGAGGTTATGTCTGAATAGGGACAGAGCTTATGTGGTAAATCTTCCCTTCCTTCCAACGTCACTAGGAGGCTAGAACAGCTCTTACATCAAGAATTCTAAAATCTTCTTTATAAAGGGAAGTTGGGAAGAATTCATAGGGGTTTTTTTTTAATTTATTTGTTCTTTATTTCAACATGCAGAGAATTCATAGGTTTGTTAGAAAGTGAGAAGTAGGAATAAAATCATGGTAAGATTTCCTTTAAGCTCTGTTCTAAATTCAGGCTAGATTTGGAAATAAGAAACGGACTCATTGAGCTTCTAAAAATTGGGCACATTTCAACTGTAGTTGGCCCTAAAAGCAGTCAATGTGATTGATTTTCAAGCTGCTTATTTTATTTTACATGTTTTGCCATAATTTAAGAAAATAGCAAAATAATCATTCATCCTCTCATTTGCTAATGCTTTCAATATACTAATGCTGATAGATAGATAGATAGATAGATAGATAGATAGATAGATAGATAGATAGATAATAGAGTCAGTAAACATTGATTAATCGATCTATAGATCTTTGGAATTAAGCACATTTCACTGTTGCTGCTGCTGTCCCTCATGATAGACAAATCTTTGAGGAGTATAAGAAACTGGCTGAGGGGAGCCCCTCTAGAAAAAATTTTTTTAAAATGTCTTACTTGTTACCCCAATAAGAGTTGTAATGGCCAGATCCTGGAACAGAAACTGGTAATTTGAAAGGCTGTTTGTCTCCTGAAAGTAGAAACAAAGAAAGCAAATGTTTTCAAGAAGTTAAAATCTCTGGATTAAGTCACACATCAAACATCTTCTTTTATACTCTACAGCATGAGATTTTTCAAGTAAATGAGCAGGGAGATTGTGTGGTCAGGGCATATTTGGAATGGTGAGCAGCAACAATTCAGGAAGGTGGCCAGGCCATGCCTGTGACAGCTTCTCTGACCAGGAGGGCCGTCTTCATGGCATTTCACAGGGTTTCAGGTCTGGGTCTTGGAACAGCACTGTTAGTTTTTGCAGAGGAAAACATTTCCCTCTACCACATTCCCCCATTAGCAGGAAAGTCAGGCTCGAATCTGGCTCAGTAGAAGCAACCATCTCCAATAGTAACCAGTAATATTTGATAGTGCTACCGACATTCTACCAATGGAAAATAAGAATAGCTGAATCTCCTGGTTGTACACTTAGATGCCGTTAGATAAGAGGTTAGAAAGTCCTGATGGAGCACATTAACACTGTTCGGGGAAAAGGTATTCAGAGATCACTGATTTCAAGGAACCAACTTCCATGTTCTTCATCCCTGGGCGGGAGGACTTGAATGAGCCCCATGTCAAAGTCTACTTTTGAGTACAAGTTATCAGGATTACAAAATAGGGCCAGATTTTCATAAAACCCGTATTTTTCCAGCAAACTCATCAGTGAATAGAAAAAGACTTAGTCTGAAAGCAATGGAATGAAAAGCCAAAACCCAAGAGAAAAGAAAAAGAAAGGTAGAATAAACTCAAACAGTGCATTCACAAATAGCCATTTGTTGTCTCTTTCTGTTTCTTTCTGTTTCGTGTTAGATAGTGAAAGTTAACACAAGTTCTGTGAATTTTTATGGTATAATATGTCAGTTATCAAATGCCTATATTCAAGGAACCAGTTATATGCTGGCTTGTACTAACTCTGAAAGACAGTTCTTACATTTTTAGGAATGTTGTGGGCTGGGTGTTACATATAGGCAATGTAAAAACATAAATTATGTAATTATAGCATTAAATAAATATTAGAAACAAAGGTCACGTGCAGTTTAGTATTTCCTAATAATTTTCAGATATTTTAGTGCTATCCATACCCTTGGGGCTGTTTACAATTCTTGAATCTATAGTGCGCAAGTAGTATGTAACAGTGTGTAAGAGTACATTTATCACTCACTCAACAATTAATGATATCTGGTAGATCGCTTAAATTTGGCCATGTCGGGAATATTAGCATCAATGTAATTGGAAAGCATTAATTCAGTACGTGTTTTCCCATAGGACATCCAGTTGTGAAATTCTGAGTTATGAAATTATGAATGGGATTCGGAGACCCATCTATGGAACTGGAAAGATGCAGACTTGGTCCAACCAGGTGAAAAGCAACAGTGAGAACAGAAGGGACATGTTCATTTCTCATCCTCAGCCACGGCCAGTAAAACATTTCTCTGTTAAGAGAGTCAACACCAACAACTCCTCTTGTATGCTTCTATTTCTGGTGAATTTGATAAAATATATAGGATCTTTTTGTAGAGGGGCTGATGATGTGAACATACACTATTTGCTCTCTTTTCCCTAAGATGCATTAGACATTGAGAGCGCAACACCATTTGACTTTATTTCTCACTAACCAAGTGCCTCAGTCCCAAGTCATACCCAGTAGAGCAGCAGAACACCAACATACTGAATCATGCTGTACAGAGCCATGTACTTAAACATGCAAAATGAGGTCACAAGAGCTGCACGTCCTTCCCTGTGTAAGAAGAGAAATGGAAAGGGAATGAGATGAATGTAATGAAGAGAAATGAGTGTGCTGTTTGGCTGGATTCAGATGTCTGATTATACCCTTGTCTGCTAGCGTAGACCACCTCGAGCCAATGGGAGATGGCTACCGTTGTGCTCAGCAACAGCCGAGACGCTGAAGCTAGAACAATTCCAAGCCAGGTCCATTGGCCTTGTTCTGGTGATGCAGTCCAGATTTACCCAGACTCAGGTCCTTTGTGTGGATGTTGTGTCAGCTGCATAACTCAAAGTCAGTTCACAGAGCTCTGTCTCAGATGACATAGCAATGGCATGCCCCTTGTCTTGATTTCTTCATCTCTGAATTAAGGATTTAGATAAAGATTACAGGTTTGAAGGCTATTTGTATGCAATGAGCATCTTCACTTGTGTTATTGTTGATGACTGGTGTTGAGTAAACAAGACACATTTAAAAATAGATGACTTAGAAAATGCAACTTTTTCTAATCCACTTAGGAAAAATGAATTTTAAAAATTGCATATATGGTCATAGTGATTTCCTGGCATTCCAGTATGACTCTCAAGCCAGAATTTTCCTGTGTCAGAGTTTTGCTGCTGACATTTGCTCTGCCTAGATGCTAATTTCTCCTCTTTGCTCACCTCCTTAAACAAGTTTTCCCATCCAATCCATCCAATGTAGCCAATTTCACCTCTCCAGCCATGTTGCTATCATTTTCATTAGCCAATTTATTTCTTTGACAGTACCTATCAACCTTGATAAATACTTCATTTATCTCCATTAGTTCATGGCACTATCTGTCCAACAAACATTTGCCAAATGTTTGAATACATTTAACAAATTTAAAGGAGTTAGAAAGGCAGTTATTTTAATATTGTGGAAGGAGTGTGATATTTCTAAATAAAGCACAGTTAAACAAACCCAACTCTAAAATCATCTTCAGTCACGTACAGCTGTGTGAGCTTAGTTACCCTAAGAACTCTGAGATTCAATTTCTTAACTTTTCAAAGAAATAATAACCACATTCTTATATCTCTAGGCTGTTTTGAAGTATAAGTTAGCAGACATTAAATCACTTTTTAACTGTAAATATGCACTATTTAGAATAGTGAAAGGAAGGCACCATGTTAGCATTCAATAAAATGGAGAAGTCAACATTTTGTGCAAGAAAAAAAATTAAAGCCTGAAGACAAATTTTAGTGTGATTGAAAGAGATAAAGATTTTGAAAAGCAGAAATAGAAAGGGCATCACAAAAAAGCATGAGAAAGCAAAAGGGAATGAGTGTAAATGGGCTTTTCTCTGTACCCCCGTATAAAGCATCAAAGGGCATGCATTTTTAAAATAAGAGCCTAATCAACCCTTTCAAAACAGTCTTAACAAGTCCCAGATTCGAATTGTCTAAAAATAACCTAACCAATGTATTTCATTGAAAATGCCACTATTCTTTCAGTGTTATTTTTAACTCCAGATAATTCCACTCGGAAATAGAATGTTTGGTTTCATTTTTCCATGCAGTGGGCATGAAGACAAAGCAATGAGATCTGTACCTCAAGTGGGGAGAGAGGGTGTGGGGAGAGAAACGATGCTGAGCGAAGTGTATACTTACTTGATAAGGTGAGGTACGCATTCAATATTTGGAGTTTTAGAAGTGAAAGGCGATGCCACAGATGCCTCCTGCTCTGACAAGGAGATACCCACATGAGCCATTTTCAAAGCCTGAAAATAAAGAGGCAAATGTCACTCATGTTGACTCACACACATCTACACTGACGTCACATTAGAAAAGGCCAGCTGGTCACAAATGGCCTGTGGGCTCCAACATTAGTGAGATGACCAACCTTACTCTGTCTGTTGCATGAAGAAGACATGGAACGGAAACAGACAGTTAAAGCATCAGGAGCTCCAGAACCAAATTTCACCCCATTTAACCTGCCCTGATCACCAAGGATTCGCAGGCCTTTTAAGTCTCAATCCTGCCAATACCAAGAGGCAAAGAGGGCATATGTTCTCGAAGGCACCATATCCGACGGGCTCCAGGTGAAACTGGCTGTGAGGTTTTGGCCTCCCACCAACTACTTACCCCACAATCATTGGCTCCATCACCGCACATACCTACAAAGTAACTAAAAGGAAACAGTGTCAATCGTAGAGATTAAAGCTATCTCATCAGCTCAGTTCTCCCATTAGAAAGGCAAAGTCATCATTCTAACAGGATTTAAAACAAATATAGATTTTGAGCACATTCCATAAGAATAAGGTGTGGCTGAGCAGTTTGGACATCTGTTGAGAAATCCTGCACATTGTTTCAGTCAGTGTTTCGTGCACACCCTGCCCTTCACTGCCGAGAGATCATTCTCTACTATAACACAGGAAATTCACGATAATGTGATTAAGCATTACCACATGGTGGAGAACATGCAGATTTTAAAACTAGAAGATACAGTGCTTTTTGAAGTGTGCAGTTAATTCTTTGTGTTATTTTTGAAATGATTAGCAGACATACAAAAATATGTTCCTCATTATGGGATAATACATGATGTTTTGCTCCAGGTATACCTGTTACATCCTATCAGAATATAACAGCAGGGCCAGTCATGATTAGAACTTGGATGGGGAATCTAAATTTGAGCTTGTCATTTTTGCCATTTGTGCCACTAATTCTCTCTTCTAAAAGTTGTCTAAGTATTAAATTAGCTACTGGATGGAAAGTACATTAAAAGTGTAAAATGATAAATTGATAAGTATTAGTTGTTGGCACAATTAATACTAATAGGAGGAGGTTGTCCTGTTGTATTGATAGCCACTCAAAAACAGAGTGCCAGCTTGAAGAAGGAGAATGTTTTCCTACTTCTGGAAGGCTTTGTGAGTCTGAGTGAATAATTTTCTCTTATAGACATAATTATTGTTAGCTTTTTTAAAATGCAAGATTCACAACAAAGGCTATGCCTTTGCACTAGTTGCTATATTTTCTAATTGGTTTACTCTAAATTTTTTATCAAGTAGGCACACAGGGATTTCTGATTGGATAATTTTCTAATGACTGAAACAAGTGAGTGGAGAGATGGAGGAGTGAGCAGGAGTAGGAATCATGTGGATGATTGTACTGTTACTGCTACACTACAGTACTGTACAGTACACTACAGTACTGCTACCAGTGGTTTTCTACTAACAGAAAAATTAAAGTCCCACATGACAGGCATTTTATTTGGACTGTCTACTCCATCTAGAAAGTGAGAACCTTTGTGGCAGAAAGTAAGCCCTTTTCTGACTTGCAACAGACAGAATGTTTTGGTTTAAGAATATGTTTGAATTTTTAGTGTTATTAGAAGTGTTATATCCTATGAACCTCCCTCTATTATAACTATGATGATGATAATAAAAATAAATATAAATTCCCATATTACTCAAAAGAGCTGAGATCATACCTCTCCACTCCAATGACTACCACAGCCCCCCATGCCCCTTAAGCTCTAGTGTAGCTATTCCCAACTTTAGATGCTAATCGTGAAAAGCTTTGAGAAACGCTGAAGTCTAAGAACCAAATGAGCAGCTGAATCAGAATCTCTGAACAGGGGGATCCTGGTATTGCTAATCTCAATTGTAATCATGGGAAGAACCAAACCCCTAACCAAACTGTATGTCTTAGATTCCTCCCTGTGACTGTTTTGCCTCCATGCAGATCTTGCCACCTAAATTAACAAAGAACCTACTCCAGCTTCTGGAACTCTTCTACCAGACTGGATTTCTGCCCAGGAGACATTCTTGCAAAGATGGTCCCATTGATCAGTATCTGCAAGGAACCCAAAAAAGACATACTTATGATGTCAGGCGGTCATACATGATATAATTAATAATGTCTAGAACAGTAACACATTTGACAACATCATAAGAATTGGAAAATGGTTCCCGGGAGCCCCTTTTTCATCAGCTAAGTGGCTGGTGGAAACCAAGCATCAGTAAAGAAGACTAATAAAGATGAGCTAGAGGAATTTACTCCAGGTACCATGGAGAACACAGATCTGAAAATCTTGACCTTTATGGATTCTTGAACAACTGGATATGAGAAATCACTACATAAAAAGAGGTTAGGACCCCAGGAAAAGAAAAAAGAAGCAAATATTTCTAAAGAAATCATTCAAAACAAGCAGAAAAATAGCCAGATGGTGGATAATGACAATTTGTGGTCTTTGAATTAACCAAAGAAACCAAAGGTGATTAATTATGAAAGTAAGCTGAGACCCCAAACCTAACTAATGCTGTAGAATACTGATGGTTTGGGGGAAGTAAAGCTTGTGCAAGCTTTAGGCACCTGAGCTCTCGCCACAGAACCTGAGTTCCTCTGCGTTAGATCTATGTGTTCCCTACAATTTTTGGCAATAAGTTAATAAAGTTCTTTCAGTCTCAAAGTCTACTCTCTTTTTCACAAACACTGCTCAAGATGATGAGCAACTGAATATACATGCCTTCCTTTCACAATATATTGAACACAACTTTCTTTAATTGGTTCATATGCATATGGCAACTACAAATTTTTTAGAGAAATTTTGAATTGTCTTTCCATTCTGTTATTTCTGACACTTCTGAAGCCCATTCAAAGCTGTGTGCATGTGTGTGTGTGTGTGTGTGTGTGTGTGTGTGTATGTCTTCTCCAGTTTGTCAGAAATAGAGATGCAGATATCTTGCTTGTCCCCGCCATAGGTTTGTTCTTCACCAGAAAAACTTAAAGTTTGATCCTTTAATGAGCATCAGTACAGAAGTCCTCCTCTACAAAGCTAACAAAGCTTCTTTATTCCTTTTTATTTTCTACTTTAGTCTTTATTCTTTACTATTTGATTCTTTAGCCTTTTATATTTTTTACTGTATTTTAGAATTTCTACTTCTACCATACCATAAGAACCTTAATCATGACGATATAGTTACAGCTACCAAAAATCAATCTTTGTGATTTAACAAATCATAGATACACTAATCCTACAGATGGTAGAAATTTGGCTTTCATGTTTATTTCAAATCTAGCACTGCGACAGCAACACATTCAAAAATATCTGCCTTTAGTATGATACTTTGAACTAACCAGCTATAACTAGCCTAATTAGAAGTCTGAAGTTAGTTAGGACAGTTTTCTATAAGTGACATCATGAGTTTCTTCTCGGGGAGAATGCAGCCCTATTAGGACTTACCTTTGGAAGAAGGCTGCTGAAATGTTGACTTATAACATGGAAGGATTTTCCACTTAAAGCAAAATGGTAACTTCCTTCCTTACCATTTTCAGAGACTTCTTCTCTGATGTCAATGTAATTGTTCTGCAAAGCAAAGCACAGCTATTTTAGATTTTCTACTTGATAGATGGTTAAGAACATAAGCACATTTGGAGAAGAGAACGGAGACAGAGCAGGGTCTCTCTTTAAGAGTCACACTGTAATTGCTTCTCGGTCTTTTGGCTAAGATCAAGTGTGAAAGTCACACGGCAGCTCTCGTTCCTCGGAGACGCAGTGTCTCTTCACTGGCTCAATCTTCACGCATCACACCACTCGTGAATAGGGAAATAACATTTACTCATGTCCTCTTCTCATCCAGATTTGATCTCAGTGAGCCCCAGAGAGGAGCACTTTTCACATGTTTCAAGTGATAAATACAGAAGCACTGCAGCTTCACAAATCTCTCCCTGAAGTGACAACTTACTGGTGTTTTTTTTCTTCCCCCCCACCCCCCGCAGAATTAATACTATGCAGCAAGGACACAAGGGAGAGAGAATACTGATGAGACTGGAGATACATGAACACTCGTCTCTCTACCAAATGCATAGTTGGTTTTCTGAGGAATGCAACATGTGCTTCCCAAGGACCAAGTTCCCTCTGAATACAATGGGGAGGCTGACAAGGAAGGGGAAACGGGAAATTCACTTCACAGCTCTGGTTACCACATTGTTTCTCAGACCAAATCAACACTTTTTGAAAGAAAGTGAAAAGAATGAGTTCTTTCAAGAACCCAGGAGAGAACTGTACTTGCAAGCTCAGTGGGAACAATTCAGAATATTGAGATTATTGAGTTCATTGAATTGCCTATGTGTTAGACCTTTGAAGCGGTTATGCTGACTCCAGATCAGCCATAGGCTTGCCAATCACAGCTGTTCAGTCACAGAATCTAATCCCAGGGAGGTAGAACAACAGAGGGCCAGCTTCAGTTGTACCTGATTCCCATATGCGATGTGCTTCTTCTCTTCCACTAATTTCCATGATATAGATGCTGAAGAGGATCCAGTAGATTCATTTGCCTCAATGAGAATGACCTTCTGATTTTCAGAAACCATCCCAGACTTTCTGGCCACTGTTATTGCAGTCTGCAGATTATCACCTGCAAGAAAGGACAAGTACCCTGAGATGACACTGAAAAGATGGAACCAAATCACAAAGCCTGGAAAACCAGACCAGAAGGTTAGGCTTTCTTCAGCACATGGGAAAATTATATCTAAGATCTTTTCCAGCCCTAATCTGTGATTCCATGGCCCTGTTTCTGGCCATGTTACATTTCATCAATAAAGTTTTCAACGGTAAAGTTACATTAATTTAGGACACTGACAGCCTGCTCGCCAGCAGAGGTCCATTCCACTTCCACCACCCAGAGAGATTGAATACTGACCCACCGAGCTTCAGACACCTGATGGAGAAATGTAGCAACTTCTCTATGAGGTCCTAGAAGCTGGATAAGAAAAGATGAGGCAAAACAGCAAGCATGCATGCCTGGTGAAGTAACACACCTACCATAGGTGCACTTTGCCCCCACAATAATGAGAATGCTGAAGGAAACTCAAATGCACCATCAAAAGGGGGGAAATTTTTCTACTGCTTAATAACTTTAATAAGCCAACAAATGGTTTGAAGGTAATAATGAGAAATGGAATTTAGATTTACAAAAACTGGATTAAAAAAACTTAAAGCACCAAGAATATAAAAATATGATCACCATCACAAGAAGAGAGAGCACAGACTGTACCAACAGGTCCTGGTGCGCAGTGAAGCAAATAATGAATTTTCTAGAAGTTAAAAAAAAAGACAAGGAACAAAGGCAATCAGCAAATGAACAGTATCAGAAAATTTTCCTGAGAAGAACCAAGACAAAAGCATCCTCTGTTTCTCTGTTCCAAAATGAATGAATGAAAACAAAGAAAAGGGTAAAGATTATGTACAGACAAGGGCAAGTTGCCTACAATGAACTTGAACTAGGTTTGCAATGCACAATGTCAAACATCAAAAAGCAAAAGAATAAGAATAGCATCCACACAGAGATCATTAATAAAGGTCTATATCCAAGCAAGAGATATCCTCTATGTATCAGGACAATAAAAACATATCTCAAGGTTGCATCTTAGTCCTCTATTCCATTCAAGAACAGTACATGAAAAAAAGTTAGAGAAAAGCCATGAAAGAAACAGAACAGAAATTTCAAAATTGGGAAGAGAGAAATGGAACAGGGGTTAGAGAGAAGTGAACTCTTTGTATGTAGATCTAAAAGCTCACCAATAGATGATGGAGCCAGTATCATTACGCAAGAGTTAAGATGCCGCCTACAACCCCAGCATGCCACATGGGTGCTAGTTCAAGTTCCATCTGCTCTGCTTCTAATCCAACTCCTTGCTAAAGTGTCTGGATAAGCAACAGAAGATGGCCCAAGTCCTTATTCCCCTGCATCCATGTGGATGTGGGAGACACAGCTGAAGCTCCTGACTCACAGCTCCTATCTATGGCTGGGCCTAGTCCTAGTCATTGAAACCATTTGGGAAGTGCACCAGCAGATGTAAGACCTTTCTCTCTCTCTTTTTCTCTCTCTCTCTCTTTCCTCTCTGAAACTCCAACTTTCAAATAAATAAATGGAATAGCAAAATTTTTAAAAAAGAAAAGGTGATATGTAAGCACTAAATGATAACTTTGTGAAATAAAAGAATCAGGGTATAGGGGAAATTCTAACGAGTAGTAAAACTAAACCAGCAACTCCTTAATGTTGAACAAGGGATTAGAAAGGAAGAAAGTAAAGGTCATCCAAAGCTCTTCTGGATGTAGGCTTGGAGATGAGCAATGGATCTTTACAGAACAGGGAGTGAAGGTATCCCGAAATCCCCAGTGTGGAATGATGTTTGGAGAAATGGAGATCAGGAGGATGTGCTTTATTAAGAAAAGATTATATTTTTGTGACCCAAGAAATAGTGCTAGTTTTTTTTTAAATATGAATATGAGAGTAGAGAAAGATAAGCCAATACATCCTCAAAAAACATGAATTCACTAGAAAATCACTTGTTTAATCGCTAACTCTAGTCTCTTTCACAATTAAAAAAATAAAATCAGTTGAAAAATGCTCTTTACAGTATTTGACACATCTGTTTTGTATGACCCTTTCTCAGTCTTCTTTGTGTCTGTGACAAGAGCCTGGGGTTAACAGTACATAGGATAACCTCCACAGTCATAAGCCTTCTTCTAGAAGAGCCTCCTGTGTAGGGCACAGTACACATTGACAAAGGATTCTCCTTCTCACAGTGACACTAAAAAGCATCGTGTTGTCGACCAGGTCTTAACTCAAATGTCACTTCTAGAGAGACTCTCTTAACCACATCCTCCAAAGTAGTCAGATACGTTGCCCCAGAACACTCGTTTTTTGTACTTCAAGACAGTTGTTACCATTTGATTGATGTCTCATTAACTTTTCAGAAGTTTGGTGAAGCAGTAATTCTGTTGATTCTGTCCATCCCCAGCACTCAGCATGGAGTCTGGCACAAAGCTGCTAGTCAACCATGTGCAGTGAATGAACCCCTGTCCAAACCACAGTGAACGCTCACTCTTTTCACTGTACCTGTGATCATTACAGTCCTTATCCGGGCTGAGATGAGCTCTTCTAAGACAGGTTTTGTCTCTTCCTTCAATCGATTCTCCAAGATCAGCAATCCCAGGAATATCAGGTCTGATTCTACCTTTTCCCTGGAAATACACATGTGATTAAATAGGAACAGCACCTACGTGCTTTCTTGCAGAAGTGATGCAAAATGGAAGACTGGCCGAGTAGTTCCACTCACTGAAGTACTGTTCCTTGGGCCCTGATCAGGAATGATCCAGAAAGAAGATGTTCACATGTGTACTCTGACTGAAGCAACAGGAAGGAAGTGTTTCTTAAGTAAATCTTTGCTTTAACTGGTAAAGAGAACTAGCTAACTGAGCACAAAGGGCTTTGCTATGTACAGGGGTTACATTTATGGTCATGGCCTCACTACTTATCCACAAAGAGGAGCTCTAGTTCTGATACAAAACATGGCTCAGAATACATTAGATGAAAAAGAAAAGAAGACACCATTTCCTCCCAAAGCCATGGCCATAATAGATGGCATTTTAGCCACAGGAGGTAAGAAATCATTATTTCAACAAGAAAGCTCCTCCACTGAGGTCATGCTCCCCCTGCCATGCTTTCCTTATCAGTGGCTTTGCTCTTCTGCACACAGCATAGGTGTGTATATAGGTGCTTTTGCAAGTCAGTAAGACCTCCAAGGTTCTAATCTAATTATGAACATTTCCAGAACTCACTCTCCAAGACCAAGTGTAGCAGGGTACATCTGGGGTCAGAGATTCAAAGATGCATACACAAATAATTATGTTGCATGCAGGCGACAAGAATAAGACACCAGGACTGCCTAATTCTAATTCAAATACAGGTGGAATGGCACCTACTAAAACTTCCTTGCCTTGTTTGCCATACATTTGCCTCTAGATTTACCTCTATTCTAGGCCCTACATTAGCCAGAGCCATGGACTCCAGTTGGTGGGACTTCCAGGAAACTGTCAACACCCAATGGAATGGCAAAAATAGACATCATTTGAACCACTCATGTCAGAGTAAGGTACATGAATGGCATTTCCAATGGAGTCTAGCATTTAAGTCTCTTCATTAGCTTTCATTATATTTCAAACTATTTTCCCAGATTCGTTGATCACTTTATTATCATCCTGATCTCCAGCCAAGTTGAACTACTTGCCATGGACATTTTTTTTGCACCATGCTGCTATGAGACCTTCTTGGTTTCAGGTAGGAGGCTGAGCATTCTCCATGATTTACCACTGAAATTATTATTGTGTCTTGAGGCCCCACTCAAATGCTGTCTCCCCCAAAGACACTTCCCTAGATAGAAATGATTGCTTCCTTGGCATGTTTATCCTATCACCATTAAGATCATATTTTCCCATTATCATTGTTGATCTTCTAATCTCTCTAGCTTAACAACTTGAAGGAAAGCCCACCTGTGCTCAATGCTGTGTCCAACTACATCCATGACACTAGGAAAGTACACAGCAGATATATGCCTGTTTTAAATGATTGGATGGTAGTGACCACTTCTTGTTGAGTAATCTAAGAAAATTCAACTCCTTGTTTATGATTCTCATTGAGAAACCACATAGTAAAACTCTCAGGCCTGGGGGCATTAACTACTAGGAAACGTCAAAGGGGAAGAGACCATGTACAGAAACTATAGTAGTTCCTCACCCCAAAAATTTCACATTCAACTAGGAGGAAAAGATTAAACATGAATAAATATCTTGGTTGCATGGATGGCTAAAGAGAGAACTGTGGCAGGTCAAACTAGAGTTGCACAGAGTTGAAAACAATGGCACATTTTTGGATCGAGTATTTTGAAAAGCCTTTCTGAAGGAAGTGAATTTGCTCTGATCTTTGCAGGATAATCTAACTGATGTATGGCTGAGGTCCTCCAATCTTTCTAGTAGCCCAGTCACTCAGGCATAAGTTTAAGATGCATTGTTAAAGATGAGTCCGTTTTATATATGTGTCAATCACAGTGTGCCAGACAGGCCAAGAAAACGCCTGCAACATTAAATATCTGACACAGCCTGTGGTCCACATCAGCAGTAGCATCACTCGGTCCTCCGGCATTGGGCCTCGGGAGGGCTCACTCTACAGTAATCAGGATACTTAGATCCTATTTTCAGCCCTCCCTCTAACTTTCTGGGTAATCATAAATAAATCACATTTTTATCTGGTCAGCAAATTCATTTGTGGGTCCTAAAGTCTCTCCTTCTATCCTTTTATAGTTCATCTTTCCCTGAGTATTGAGTCTGAGTCAAGAAACAAAAAGGACTAAGCCCCCGAAGAGTCTCAGCTTGGAATAGTATGCTGGCTGTTCCTGCACCTTTCAGATGCCTCACTCTCTCCTGAAGTCTCTAAAACTAGCGGTGTGATACAAAGCAAGCACTGTCACCCCCATGATGGCACTCCACATGATTTTTACAGGCTGAAACATGTATGTACTGGGCCAACTCAAAGAGATTATGATTATAATACTGGAAACACCCTGTGTGAACACCCACGCACACACATACACATGGAAAGAAGATTTTGTCCTAAGCAAGGAATAACAAAAAACAGGACAATTAACTTAACTGTAAGAATATGTCATAATGTCGTGGTTTTAAGGTTTAAAAAAAAAGGCAAATCGACAACATGATATTTAGTCTCATTAGCGGATTTGTAATTAAGCCTCAACAGATTGAAGAAGTTACCACTTCATTATCTTTTTATAGGATGCAGGCCGTTGTGCAGCCTCACCTGTAGGTATCTGCAGGGTCTTCTAGAACAAATCTCCCCCACCCACAGATACCAAAGGACGACTGCATTATTTTTGGTGATACCTTCCTTGCATTTGTTTTTACCATGTAGGAAGACCTTATTTTTACATCCAATGTGTGCAGATAATATTACACATAAATTTTTATTTTATAATAGAGTGGAAATATGAAATATAGCTGTAACAAAAAAGTATTGAGTCTGATAAAGTTGAAAACAAATATATTGGACTTTCCAGATTTAAAATCCTTTTTTTTTTTTAACAACCTAGGTCTCATTATCTCCTAGGCAGTATAATCAGGAGTGACTGACACCAAGTATTGGAAATTGAATTGAAAGTGAAATGACCTCACTAGCCTAAGAACAATGAAAAGTTTTCAAAATAACCATATTAAATAAGATTGAACTCATAAGCACCACAGTCCATTCCAGCTGGGGAACATTTCTATTGTAATCTGTGATTCCAAAATTTCCCTAGGATGATCCTGCAAAAACTTCCTTTATTCTTTTCTATATTTACCAAAATAATGTAAATATAAACTATGTCATTATTGAGCTGTATGTTTATTACCATACAGTGAGATACCAGAATGTTTTACCTTCCATCCAGTGTGATAATTTAATAATAATAAGGATATAATCCCTTACTCTGAAACATTGCTTGAATTCATCTATCCATTTTTACAAAAAATATGAAATCACATTTTACATCGTATATAGTAATTATTCCTTAGAAAATTTCCCAGGTAGCAGTTAGCAACTGAAGCAGAAAGATGGCTCTACTCCCATTCACCAAAGTTCAGAGTCATACTTGAACACTAACTCGAAGAGCTGTTCTGTGTCTACTCACCTTGTTAAGGCAGTTGTGTGATGGTCGGTTTCTAGCTTCTTGTAGGCCAGTGCTATGACTCGGAAGCCCTGTGTCGTGTAAATCTGAAGTTCACTGACAAAACTAGCCGGTACTGTACAGAAAATATCATAGGATTAGTAAGAAATGTTTATGTAGCTGGTACTGGCAGCTAAAAAAATCCATCCTTTGCACAAGAAAACATTCCTCCAAAAAAAAAAGTTCACTACCAAGACCATGAGAATTGTAAACCTCACTACATTGTTAGGGTTACTGTTTGGGATCTAGTGAACCAGTGTAGAAACAAAGAGAAATAAAGTGGGGCAGAGGGGTGGATGAAGCAGTATGGGGAACATATAGAATTATTTTGTTCTTCAGTTTACTAAGGAAATACGTATTGAAGCTCTACTATACAACAGGTTATGCAGAGATAAAACTGTGAGCCTTATTCTAAGGGTTTATGCTGAGCTGAGTAGCAGCCAATGTGCTATCAACACACTCAAATAAGATCCTTGCTGTGATGCATGCAATTGCAATATGTTATGCAAGTGCTTCATTCGCATGTAAGACCGGGAGAAAGTGGCTAGGAGAAGGAAATTCATTTTTCACCAAGTGAACATCATGTTTTCGGGCACCAAGGCATGAAACAGGAAACCTTGGCTACTTAGTTCAGCTTAAAGAAGTTCAGCACGTGAGGAGAGGGGGCATCAGGCACATTTGGGGTGTCTGACGGACCCAGATTATGAAAGCCTTACATAGGATCTCAAAGGAGTTGGCGATAACACTGGAAGCAACAAAAGCATCAAAACAATAATGTGACAACACAGTTGTAGTGGAAAAACCTACACGTCCATCGTACAGAAAGTGAATCACAGAGACTGGAGGTGACAATTCACCAACTGTCAAAGTGGTCGGCAGTGGTGACAGCCTGAGCTGATGCAGTGATGGGGCCATGATTAGCAAGTGACAAGATAAAGGTACTAAGGGAAAGGGAGGGCTCAGATGTGACTCCTGAACTGTGTGCATGGAGGCATGGTGGTACGATGCCAAGACGGGAAGCTGGAAATCCAGAAAGCAGGAAAAGAAGGTTTGATTCTGGTACTGTTTGCAATGCCAGTGAGTTACACCATTGGTGAGATCCAGCAGGCAGCTGGGTTCATAGGTCAGCTGCTGCACGGTCACATGTTTGGGATGCAGTCCTACGGTCTCAATAGTGTCTGTTTACCAACCTGTCTCAGGGTAGCAGAAGCTGGCTACCCTTTCTGGTGCTCCTTTCATGAATGCCAGCCGGTCACCTCCCACTTCTTGGACAATGACGGTCATCCTCTGCAGCGCTGATGAGAATGGGAATTGATGCAGGATGGCAATTCCTTCAACTGGGACCTGGTTGAGACATAGGGAGTGGAGAGAAGCAGACAAACACAGCCTCCAGTCATTGAGAATTCTCTCTCCCTCCCTAAATCCTTAGGCTGTTAGCTAAGGAAGAAACATCTACCAGTTTTTACCTCTGAAATTCAAAGACAGCTCCGTGAACTTTGAACACCAGGTGTCAGAAGGGAGCTTCCCTTTGGGTCTTGGCAGGGTGAGAGGAATGGGAAGCAAGACTTACCTGGCTGTCTGTTTTGCAAGGCTTAACCACCATGGCATGCGCTGGCACTCCCTTGATATGGAAATCATCTCCAGAAACTGCCATTTCCTATTTCACAAATGGGAAATTTCATGGTAGGTATTTATGTATTGTTTGACCACAGATACTATGCCCAAATCCTCCCACTGAAAAAAAAAAATCCTCAGATCAGCTCTGTGTTTTCTTCATGTCTCCTCCCTCAGCTGGATGGAGGTAAGCTAGACTTTTTTCCAACACAGAAACACAGAATGCATTGGAAATGCTGTGGAACTTGGAAGGCAGACACTTCTGAATTATTCATGCAATTTATCCTGCTTTCTCTGTTTGGATGTGTTACACAAGTATAAAGGCTCATTCTCAATTTCTGAAGAATCTAGCTTGAAAATGGTGAGCATTTGTAGCCAGATTTATTTCGTATAAAGCAAACACCTTACATCTTTCTTTCCCTGGAGTTCAGTACTGAAACCGTTATCCCCAGTGTGTCAAATTTGGAATGATTGTCCTCAAGGTGAATCTGGACAGAACAGGGACTGTGAGTGTGTGGTTAATGATCAGTAATTTCTGTAATAGCGATCCCAGAATAAAGTCAAAAAACCATTCATGCAAAGACAATCAACTACTTTTAAGCATCTTATTGAATGGCTGAAATTAAAAAAAAATCTAACAAAAGAAATTTTACTCTCTAAGATTCCAAACGGGATACGGGATTGGCCAGATACACCAGCTTACTGTGGGATCATGCTACAGTAGAGTAGGAGGACCTGATGATGGGGTGAAATAGCACAGTAGTTGGGGACCTGTATTCTCTTATTTCCACCCTGTAGCCCCAACAGACCAACGCTACTTAGTTTTTAGAGGATGTTTCTGAATAAGATGTTCGAGATTCCAGCATTTTGTCTTGTCTTGTGTCATGTGAACACTGCTGGGCTAATTCAATCCTTTTATCTTACGGTCAAAAGAGCCAAGGACCTGACACAAGACTGAGCTGTCAGAGCAGAGCAGAAACTAGACCCAGAGGAGCCAGATTCCTAAACCACAGCACTTCTCTTACACTGAGTTCAGAGTCTCCACAAAAGCTCTGTAATGACTTTCCTTTACATTGTTTCCGTCTTAGAAATGAAACCACTGCTAAATTAACTCGGGCACAGTGAGTCTGTGCGCTATCCTAAGCAATCTAGACAGTGGTGTTTCTTAATCCTCACTTTCTAAAAAAATGTGTTCTTTCCATTTATTTATTTTTGTTGACAAATAAAAATTGCATGTTTTTGTGGTGTCCAATGGAACATTTAGATACAGGAAAACACTGCATAAAGAATCAGTCAAGCTAATGCATCCAGACGCAGGTTTCATTTTTAAATGTCTCATCTTATTGACTCCCCATAATAATCCTGTAATGCAAGTTGCTCTCGTTAGTTGCATTAAACCAGTGGGGAAACCAGGCTGCAACTAGTTTTCACTTTACTGTGTGATAGTGTTGGAGACTTGCATTTTGCAAATGCTAAACAGCCATAAGAGAACCTGGGTTTCTCTGGCATTGAGGATGTTTCTGATATTCTCTGCAGAGTTGAAGCTTACCCAGGCAGTGGCTTCAAACATCTTGAGGTCCAGGGGGTCTCCCTGGATGGTCCCATCAAGGAGGATCAGAGAGTGGCAGCTGGCCATGGCGGCACACAGCGGGCCCCATGGCAAAGCCCTGCCTGAGACAAAGCTGTGGACTTCCTGGAAGCTAAAGGAAGAAGAGGGAAAGTTTTAGTCCTTACCTGTTCATGCCAAAATGGAGCTGCTTGAAGCTACATTGTTTTGACCAATCATGTTAACACTTTTTTGTCACCTCACATACTCACTGTCCAAATCCCCTAATCAAGAACCTTTGTTCAGCATCACATTTGGAGTAAGGTGCAGGAATGAACTCTGATGTTCTTTCCAGGTCTCTTCTTCCTGTTTTCCTCATCCCTTCTCTGACTAGTTTAATTCCAGAGACAAGACAAGAACTTAAGAATCCCCCTCTGTTCCATGCTCTTCCAGTTGCACTCCAACTAGCAGACGAATTCTTCTGCAGTTCTTGAGACAGAATAGACCAACTCAATGCTAGATATTTGACTATGTGAGTATTTTGCTCTATCAGTCAGTTGTGTCTGAAGAAAGTGTCTCCCAATACATTTGATGTTTGCCTGACAGCACACAGCCAATAAATGCGTGAGTGAGTTGATTCCTAGAAAACTTCAATACCATAATGTTGAATATATGAAATTAAAAACATTTTCAAAAACACATTGAATTCCTTTCTTCTACCCTGACATCCAGTGCATATATCGCAACCACTGCCCTCATCATTTCCTACTGAAATCAAATGGAATATCATGGAGTAAACCAGTTAAGGTGCCAGTCGGAGCACACAAATCCCAGGTTGGAGTGCTCACACTCAGTGAGGAAGTGGAATGCCCTACTTCCAGTTCTGGTTTCCTGTCAATGTGTGCTCTGGGAGGCAGCATGTAATGCCTTGGGTACATGTATCATGTATCCCTTCACCCACAGGGGAGACCCAGCTTGGAGTCCAAGCTTCTGGCTTTGGCTTGATCGAGCCCTGGTTATTGCAGCCATTTGGGGAACCAGGCATTGGATGAGAGCTACGGGAAAGTTTCTCTCTTTCTCTCTCTTTCTCTCTCTCTCTCTCTCTCTTTCTCAGCCTCCCCACCTCCAACCATTCACATACTAAAATGAATACACAAAGATAACAAAAAATGTTGCAAACAGTTTTCCTTCACTAGTCAAGAGTGAGACCAAGTTCACTGTCAGACCCACTGGAGGGATGGCCTCTTCAGTCAGTGGACAGGTCCTTCCAGTGCACAGCAGAGCAGTAAGTGCACAAAGCAGTCCATCCTGCTTGAAGCAAAATCTTCCCCATGGAGGCATGGAGGCACTCCGGATCTACGTGCCCCCTCGTCTGCATGCTAACTTCTTCCAGACTGTTGGATCAACTCTTCCCTTGTCCTCTAGCTGTTCCACTAATATGCAGCTGTTTTAGACTTCTCATCTGCCCAGTTACTGTGTGTGTGTGTGTGTGTGTGTGTGTGTGTGTGTGTGAAAGTTTGCATTTGTCGGATTGCTTTTAATGTGGTTTTCAGGATCAGAATATGATTTCTCATCACACAGATATGCATTTCTTTAAATGCAATCTTAAGTGGATGTAGCATTTGGTCTTGGAAGGCATCCACATCACAGAGTGAACTCACACTGCAGACACATTTTTGCCCTATTTTAAATTCAAGCTTCCTGTTGTGACACTAAGCGTTGTAAACCCAGTGGTCTTACTACTGACCTTGTGGGAGATTATTATGCATTGAACTACAGGTCCTCTTAGTGGTTTGCAACATGCCCCATGGTGTTTGAGTGAACATCTAAAAGGAAGAACTCACCAGCTCACAGTAGGGCCCGGTGCGGTGGTGCAGTGGCACAGTGGTTAAGGTCCTCGCCTTGCACGCCCGGGATCCCATATGGGCGCCGGTTCTAATCCCAGTAGCCCTGCATCCCTTCAAGCTCCCTGCCTGTGGCCCGGGAAAGCAGTCGAGAACGGCCCAGAGCTTTGGGACCCTGCACCCGCGTGGGAGACCCGGAAGAGGCTCCTGGCTTCAGATCGGCATAGCATCAGCCGTTGTGCTCACTTGGGCAGTGAATCATCAGAAGGAAGATCTTCCTCTCTGTCTCTCTTCGCTGTATATCTGCCTTTCCAATAAAAATAAAATAAATCTTTAAAAAAAAAGATGACATGTACATGCTGTCATGGATATGTAATCCTAAATTCATAATTCCGAGTCCCAAAGGATTGGGTCAGACACCAGTTTGGCAAAATACATGGAGTGCTCTGTCATCCCTGCCCTTGTAGGTTTATTAAGCCATTTACGGTGGATCAAACCTGAGAAGCCTGAAGCAGTTAGGGAAGGGCCCGAGGATCTGTCAGGACCTTTTTTGGAAAAAGATAGGAATAATCAGAGACAAGCTCACCTTTAATAAGATATTTAATAGTCAGTTAGTGAGATGCTATGCTTTTATTTACAAGTAAATCTGTTTTCTCTCATATTAGTTATTAAATTTGTCAATTTTTTCAAGTTGCTTTGAGTCACTTGATGTCAACTTTGATCTTTTTGTCACAAGAAAAAGGGGGAGTAGGTAGCAGGGAAAAAAGGGAGGCGGTGCTAATTAATCAATGTAATCCAAATAGTGTATCAATCATTTTTGTAGAAACGTTAAAAAGCCATTTTTAGAAACAGCAAGTTTACAAATTTCTTAAGCAGAATGGTCCAAATGCAGAACATGCTTAGTTCATTTTAAATGAATAAATTTGACTGTTCACCACCTGTGTGTCCCTGACACAGTGGGGTGGCATTGAGGATGCACGTGCAAACAAGAAAAAAAATTGTTCTTAAGATGCTTATGTATTTTAATATAGAGATGCAGCTTTTTTTAAAGAAACTTACAGAAAACCCAATGTGCTTAATAGTGTATGCAGGGAGAGTAGGTGCTAGCTAAATCCACGCTCCAGAAAAATCAAAAAGAAATTAGAAAAGCCTTTGTCTGTACACTAAGGTGGTGAGAAGCATCAAGATTATTTCTTAACCCCAGAACTCGATTTGCGTATAGCTAGTATTCTAGTAGACAATGTCTTAACCATATATGATTTAAAGATAATTTGTGAATAAATTTTATGTCATCTGCATAATACAAAAGAACCTTAAGGAACCTGTTTACCTAAAATTCTCTGTGATTTAGATTGTCAGGGTGAAAGATAAGTATTTTCATTTTCAAACTAAACATAAGTGTCAAAGGTGTCTCATGCTGGGTTCCTAGCATGCTGGAGGTGGCGATGGGGAGAAAAGCCAGGGAGAGCAGCAAACTCATACGTGACCACAAGAGGGCAGGCCAATCTTCACTTTCTTAGGTTGGTATTGCCAAAATAGTGTCTTTTCTGGCTACCAAAACAAAACAAAACAAAAACAAAAACAAAAAAAAACAAGGGGAGGGAGTTGTGGCAGTGAAAGTGAACTTCTCAGAACCAGAATACGAAGGATGAAGAAATCCACCAGCTGTGGCTCCAGCTTCCGGAGACTGAGGATCCAAAGCCACCGAGAGGTTTCTGTTGGGCAGGAAAGACTCTCCCCGGAGGGTAATGTTCCGGCGATGTCCTAATTACTTGGACTGGGCCACCTTCGGGCTTCTGACAAATAAAAATTGGCCTCTGGGAGAAAACTGCACACCCCAGGAAGGATTTGAATGCTATCATAAAACTTCTTGGTCTTCTGGGTTGGTGAGTGGCCTGGGACTAGAGAGCCCAGGGAGAAGACTTGCCTTAGGTTAAGATACAATGTGAGTCAGTGCTCACCAGAATCCAAGCCCACGTCCTCCATTCAGTGTTTTCAACTGATAAAGGAGGGATTCTGGACAAAGGTACAACACAGCGCATTTAGCCTAAGCTACTCACCCATTCCTATCACAGGGCACGACTCCCCAGAGATCCAAGCCATCCCTTGTTAAGGTACCTGTCTGAACAGGAAGAAAAAAAAAAGCAGCTGAGTGACGCTGAAGACCCAGCTGGCCTGTAGTGAAGGCCATGCTACCAGAACATGTACGTCCCCACACACAGTCAAGGTCAGCACCTCAAGGACAGGCTAGTCAGGGAGAACGTGGAGTCCTGGGCACGAGTCAGAAGACTTCAAGTGGTCTTTCAAGCTGGCCCTTAAGCCCTTTGAACTTAAAAGCACCCCAGTTACACATGTCAAAGGATTACTTTTGAGGTTCTATGGGCAGAATGAATGGATGGGAAGATCTGTGGTAAGCTTGTGATGGGTAAAACGGGTGAACCCCAGTTTTCAGAGAAGTTCAAAAGAGGTCATCAGAAATAAGTAATAGGGTAGAATTTTTACCTAAATGTTAAAGTGCATGGAAGACTCTAAAGAAATGATTTGCTATTTTTAAAACTTACGTATTCCATTGTTTCAAAGAGAGGAGAGAGGTGAGAGAAAGAAAAAGAAAGAAAGAGAGCTTTTTTTCACTTGCGGGTTCACTCCCCAAAGGCCTGCCAACAGCTAGGAGTGGGCAGGGCTGAAGCCAGGAGCCAGGACTCAGACCAGGTCTCCCACTTGGGTGCCAAGAGTACAGTCACCTGAGCCAGTACCTCTTGTCTCCCAGGGACTGCATGTAGCAGAGAGGCTCTTAACGGTCAGGACAAATGCTCCCTCCCTCGTTTACTATTTGACGTTTCCTTGGTTAAAGATGTTTACTGGAATTTCTCTCAAGACGTTGTGATGATTAAGAAAGAGTTCAGACTAGGTTCAAACAGCAGCTGTGTGACCCCAGGCAAATTACCTAATCCCTCAGAACATCAGAGCAGGGTTCAGTAACATGGTTGTAATCACATAGAAGATTTTGTGAAGATTAAGAAAATTAATACAGATAGCACACTCACTCTCCAAAATAATGTAAAAGCTAAGCATAATGATAACATAATTATTGGTTATTTTTAGTTTAAATGCATGTGACATTTATCTTTCTCTCACGTCTATATCTTTTCCCAACTCCAAGGATATTATCTATAAATAGAATGTATTTCCTAATGATTATAAAATATTGAAATAATGTCAAGAGCCTTGTTTATCACCTGTTATTGGTAGACTTTTTAACTTTTTATTTTAGAGTAGTTTTAAAGTGAAATAAGTGCCATTGTATTCTTAGAATTATATCTACAAACTACACTAAATCTATTGTTTTTATGACTAGCATATGAACATGAGAAATTTTGAGGATTGGGCTATAGTAACTATTATATATGTACTGTGATGCTGAGAATCTGATATATTAATAAACTCCTTAAAACTACATTTAACTTTTTTATAAAAGAATAGTTTTAAATTTACAAGTCAAAAATGCAAAAGTAGGGGGCCCAGAGGCGTGGCCTAGCGGCTAAAGTCCTCTCCTTGAACGCACCAGGATCCCATATGGGCGCCAGTTCTAATCCCGGCAGCCCCACTTCCCATCCAGCTCCCTGCTTGTGGCCTGGGAAAGCAGTCAAGGACGGCCCAAAGCCTTGGGACCCTGCACCCGTGTGGGAGACCCGGAGGAAGTTCCGGAAGAGGCTCCTGGCTTCGGATCGGCATAACATCGGCCGTTGCGCTCACTTGGGGAGTGAATCGTCGGACGGAAGATCTTCCTCTGTCTCTCCTCCTCTCTGTATATCTGACTTTCCAGTAAATAAATAAATCTTTTTAAAAAATGCAAAAGTAGTACATTATGATAAACTAGGCATTACAGAGTCCCAATCCCATTGGTTCTCTGCTACCAAAACCTTCCATGTATTCTTTACCAAGCATAGACTTTGGGAAAATGCAGAGGTTTTCTCAAGATGAATGATGATTATGGCTGTAGAACACTGAGAATGTACTTAATGCCAATAAGTACATTAAGTACATTCTCACTGTACTATGAAATGGCTGAAATTGTAAATTTTGCATTGAATTTGCAACAATAAAAATATTAAAGGAAAAACATGGCAACAACAAATAACCTTTACTGTCTCTTCTCGGCTCAGAGTGTGTAGAAATTCTTACGCAGATGTGCAAGACCCACAGACACCATCTCCCATCACTAATGCCCTTCTCCTGTCAAAACCACACACTCTGCTTTGCCGTGGCCACCTATCAGCAGTCCCTTGCAGTTCTGTTGCATCTCCGCACAGCCCCACCTTCATCCCAGCACATGTGTCTGCAGGCTACAGCAATACTCTCAAGAGAGGTAGAACGCGGTTCATAATGGCAAATACTCAACCGTAATTTTAAACAATTGAACTACCGATGGGAAAATGAAATAATGGCTCATGTGGGCATTTGTGTAATCAAATCTCATAGCAAGACACAGTTTAATAAACTCTCCTTTTTTACTCACTCATTAGTGCAATAGCTATTTATTGAGCACTGTCTATAGGACAGGCAGTATTTTTAGCATCAAGGATACAGTGGTGACCAGAGTGAAGGGTTTAAAATTTGTCCTTCAAATGAGGATTCTGACTGTGGCGTGACAGGATGCTTTTCATAAAATATCAAAGTTGGGAAGACCCTCCAAGAGTCACCTATTCCATACCTATTACCTCTTCTAAACTGCAAAATCTGGGAGCTCAAACAACTATCTGTCCCAGAACACACCAAGCAGAAGTTGGTATAGAGATTTTCTGCATTTCCTGCCTCCTGTGAGGGCTAAAGCACCTATTCGAGCTGCCCAGGACAACAGAAGCACACATACCTTGTCAAAGCAGACAAGGTTTAACTGTCCACATACATTGATCCTCTGCGGGCTAATGCAGAAGATGCCTCTCTTCCTCAGCCTCCTCTGGGCATAGATGATGCCTGTGGTCAGAGCAGCAGGGAGAGCTGGGGGAACTGCGATTGTGATAACATCGAGGGCTTTCTTCACCACCTCTTCAGGAGGTTCCTAGGAGACAGTCAGAAGCAGCAGTTAGGTGACTCCGTGCAGTGGGTTTGTGCCTTCCACTTTTTTCCTGTTTGCTTCCTTAGGCTGGATTCTGAGACATGGTTTCAGTGGTCAAAGGGTATGAAGATGTATTAATTCAACATATTTGTCTACTAGCTTCCCAACACCTCACCAGCTCTGGCTTGCTGAACTTACTCGAAACCCCTCACTTAATAGCTGCCAAATAAGCTTAACAGAAACAAAAGCTTTCTGAAATTGAAAATCTAAAAATCTTGTTTTAAAAAAGTGTGAGGGAGAGCCCATGTTGCGGTGCAGCAGGTTAAGGTAATATCTGTGATACTGGCATCCTGTATCAGAACACCAGTTTGAGATGCAGCTACTCCAGGTTCGGCTCCTTGGTGATGCATATAGAAAAGCAACAGAAGATGGTCCAAGTGCTTGTGCCTCTGCACCCATGTGGGAGACCCAGATGGAGTTCCTGGCTCCTGGTCTCCAACTGGCACAGTCCCAGACTTTGTGGCCATCTGGGGAGTGAATCAGCAGGTGGAAGGTTTCTCTTTCTCTCCCTCCTTTCCCTCCTCCTCTTCCACTTTGCATTTCAAATCAATAAATTTTTCAAAAAAATTAAAAGTGCAAGAGGAAAGTATGCAAGAGTAAAAACGTGACATTCAACACACCATCTTACCTCACTAGTCCATGAGAGCTAAACTGTTACATCACTCAATGATCACTTGTATGTTGGGGAAATGGGAGTCTATAAGCAGGCTTTAGTATTTGACTTTGTTAGTAAACCATGTCCTGGAGTAGAGTCAACATGGACAGCATAAAGCATGTAGAGATGATTGTCCAAAAATATGCATGTGTGTGCATGATAGCAAAGGCAGCTTACCCCACTGAGCACAAAAACACAGAGCGTGTAGATCATGCCAATGGTGGCCGTCCCTATGAGGCACAGGAGGAACCTAATGGCATCCCTGTACAGCTTAAAATTCATTGGCTTTGGGTAGAGAATTGATCTCACGAGATCCCCCTTGGCAGTGTTGAATCCTGAAAAGCAAGCACACACATACACACCCTTCAGCCTTTCTCTGCTGCTGCCTTGTTCAAGGTCTTTAAGCAGTGTTTGCCCTCGAAGGCAGCTGAAAGATCCTTAGGAGAAGGCACAGTGGTTGAAATGGAACTTGCTTCTCTCTCTTGAAGCCAGCTAGCCTCCCTAGGCTTCCAAGCCACTGCTTCCCATTTCAATGCAATCCAGAAATAGGAAAGAACGAAACAGGTGACAAGACATAACTTTTCCAAATATAGCTTTAGCTTAAGGAACTGATTCGTAATGTGCACAAGCATGCATGCACACAGCTCAATTCAATTAAACTTAGGTGACCCATTGAACAATGACAAATCTGCCCTTCTGACACTGATCTGTATTATCAGTTTCTGATCATCCCTATGTAGAAAGAATTTGGGATTTGGACTTAGAAGACCTGAATCTCATGCCCAGCTCTGTCACTGGTTAGGTCATTTTTTTTCCCTAAAATTCACCTGAAACATGTGGCCTCAGCTTACTAATATGCAAAGCAGGGACACACAGTATTTTGCCCTGCCAGATGTAATATTGGAAATCAAGGATAAAGCGCAAAGCACACAAAAAGTATATGCCCTGGCTCAACTGACAATTAGAATATATTCATTTACATGTAGTTGCCTTGTTATCTAAAGACTGCTCCTTATATAAACATTTCTTAATAAATACAAGCTACTGGATACCTTAGCTGAGATTATTTGATTAATGGTGACAAGAGCAAGAAAGAGGCACTAACCGGTTTGTAGCACCACTGCTCTCACATTCCCGGAACAGGTGGCCTTGACCTGGATGACCTCTGTCCCACAGAAGAGGACATGCCGCTTGTAGTCTGCTTCACTCTGTGTTTTCCAGGGTGCAGAGCTATCCATCTTGGGCAATGGAGTTTTGGTGACTGGAATACTTTCTCCTACAGAAAATAAGACTCTCATTTCCAGAGGTGAGATGCCTCATTCGTTCAAATCCAGCCAGCACTCACTCACCATGCAACTGACATTTGTGGCAAACTTGCCATCAGACAGACATGACCCTGGGTGCTGAGAGTATAAGGAGAAGACACCTCTTGCTGTTAAGAGGCCTCTAGTTGACAGTGGGAGAAAGACATACACACGGAGAAGAATATAATCTGTAATGTCCGTGTCTAGTGCTATGCTCCAAACATGAGAGTTAAAATAGACAAGAAAAACAGCTGTGCAGTCTCACATGGAGGGAGGTGTTGGAATCAGAGGCCGTGGGAGCGCTGTAAGAGAGTCTGAAATGTAACGTTCACCAGCACTTCAACGTTTTCCTATAGGACAGGGGACTATTGAGCTGTTTCACCCTCAGAGAACTAGCCCAGGTGCGTAGGAGAGCACTCTATCCTCAGTGTGGGAAACAGTGGGGTCTGGTGGAGTCGAAGGCTACATGTGCAGTTGGGAAGTGATCACCAAAGTCCCACAGGAGGGATGGTGGTCTCCATCATGGCAGCTCGCAATCAGAATTGACAAAAAGGGCTGGGTTCAAGAAATAAGGAAATAAGAAGCCACAAAGCTTGAGGAAACATTTCTATTGACCGATCACAGGGACAGAGGAATTAAAATTTATTTCCTTGTTCCTGATTTAAGAGGTGAGGCAGAGGGTGGCATTATTACTCATCAGCAGAGGGATTCTAGAGGAGGAGGAATTGTCCTTCCGGCCACTGTGACTTGGAGCCGCCTTAGAGAATGATGGTGTTGAGATGCCTTGTAGTCAGTTACCTGTTACCTCTTTATATGAGCCCAGGACTTGGAGAGCACTTTATCTTAAAAGTTAGCACAAGAGAATTTTCAGAAAACATGAACAGGATAGTCAAATGCAACAGAAAGATCAGTAGGGGGGGAAATTAAAGAATCCACTGAATCTGGCACGTGGGATGACCTTGGGTTGAAGTGTGAATGCCACATAAGCAACAAAGTTGTGAAAGCCAACTGTGGCCTATTCAGGGATTGCACCTGGAAAGCCTTCTGCTGTCTTGCAGAATGGGGCAGAAGAAAGTAAGTTACGGTACCAAAGCATAGGACTTCCTACATATGGAAAATAGGCGTCGGCAGTACTGATGTCCTAGCATTCTGGGATTTGTATGAATCCATGAGTTTCTAAGCAAAAGATACTTGACCCACAAAGAAAGGAAATGGGTGCTTTTGTCTCCGTTTCATGCCTTCCTGGTCTGCTGAGAGAAATGGATTTGTCCGGATCCAGACAAGCAACTGGAAACATCACTGTGCTTTCTGAGATGCCCAGGTCTTCTCTGAGGAACACTATGATTCTTCATCTGACAGAAAGGCTGGCACAACACCTCCCACAGAGCTCTGCACATGCACTTGAGCACGTCACTCCTCTTTGAGCTTCAGTTTGCACATCTAGAGGGCTGAGGTGGCCTCTCAGGACCCTCCTGGCTCCAGCACACGGTGTAGCATTTTTTATTCATTTTCTTTAATTTTGCATTTAACTGACACATAAAAAAACTGCATATTTCTGGGGTGCCATGTAATGTTTCTATACATGTATACACTGGTTGACCTCCAGTCAGGGAAAGGATTTTTGAATGTGTTCATCACAAAGATGCCTTAGGAGTCACCACAAACTCAAATGCCTGAGGAGATGGAGATGTGTAGCTGCACCCTCTCTAAAAATGAAATAGTTAGTCCAAAAAAATCTCACTCTGCCAGCTGTGTCACCATGAACTTTCCACACGTTTAAGCTAAGTAGAAAGAGCTTGGACTTGATCCAAACAATTTCAGAATGCCATCGATGGTTTTCAGACACTCCAAAATGTATTTGAAGACATATTGTATGTCAAAAAAAATTATGCTCAAAAGACACAGACAATTCTGAAAGAGCTGATCAACTCTACAACCTTTTAGGATACAAGGAGAGGTCGTCACAATTCTTTCTAAATGCTAACCACTCAGTCACGACGGTATGACACTCAATACTTAGATTGTGACTTTTGCTTCCACTCTCATATTCATCCAAGTAGGACTAAGGGATATTGGAAATAGAGGTCCCAGAGGAGTAGGGCAAGAGCACCACAGCACTGGGACCGTCCAGGGCTATGGAGACAGATGCTCACCTGTCAGCATCCCTTCATCCACCACACAACTGCCGTCAATCAGCAGGGCATCACATGGCATCTGCACTTTGTTCCCTGTCAAAATCAGTACATCTCCAGGCACCAGGAAGCGTGATTCCAACTCCTGGACTCCATCTGAAAACAAGCCACAGAGATGAGGAGATGTTTTCCCAAAAGATCTGCTCCAGCTTTTCTCAATGTTGGAAATCAATTAAAAGGTAGCCAGGAGACTTTTAAAAAAATATTTTAGAAGAAGAATATTTTTCAACACTTAGTCAAAATATGGAAGCAAAAAAAAAGTACACAATACACAATGTAAATGGCAACCTTTGTGTGGGAAATAAAGATTAATGACAAATTCAGAAAATATTCTAAAGTTTATAGATAAAACATTAATATTCCTAATATATTAAAAAAAACTCCTTGAAAAAGAGATGTATTTCAATTAACTGTATAGAAAATTTACTAAATAAGAACAGATCCTGCACACAGAGCAAAAATACTTAGACACTTGAAAAGGTGCTAGTTCCTTCCTGATTTCCTCCTTGCCTGCCTGGGCTTTCTTCCTTCCTTACACAATGTCAGGGATCATGGCTCTGTGCGAGACAGGCAGCCATGGAGCGGCTCCTGAGACGGGGGCAGCCTGATTGAATGTGGAGTCAGTAGGATGGAAGGGTGTTTACATGGCTCAGTACAGAGTGGCAGAGCCTGGCAGATAGCACCATGTTATGGGATGCTGGGATCTCCTCAGGGTGAAAAAGGTGAGAGTGGGATAAGAATCAGAGAGAGTGCCAGCAGTGATGGAAGATAGATTACATTCAAGCAGATATGATACAATGATGAGATACATTGAAGTTAATTAGATACAGATATCTCATTAAATACAGGAAGTTACAAATATAAAAAATTATTTTTTTACAAAAAAAAACCCTATGGTATTGGTTTAGAATTAGAATGTGTGTGTGTGTATGTCTATGTGTGTTACATGTAACAAAGATAATGCAATTTTAATTGTGTATAACAATGTCTGTGTGTGTTTATAGAAACTGAACTTATAATAGGTAAGATATGGAATCAACCCAGAAATCCATCAACTGATGATTGGATAAAGAAAATGTACTACATAGATACTGTGGAATATTAGTCAGCCATAAAAAATGATCCACTGTCTATTGCAACTAAATGGGATGCAACTAGAAACCAGTATGCCTAGTGCAATAAGCCAGCCCCCAAAAGACAAATACATTTTTCATGATCTGTGATAACTAATACGGAGTACAAAGAAATGTAATCTATATGAGGAGATTGATATATGGGATTTTGATTTTGATTTGCAATCTTTGCTTGCACTCCTGAGGAATAATAGGTTAGGTTTTTTTTCCTGCTTGCTATATGTTAATATCTTTAACTAATGAAGTGTTAAGCCTGTGCTTGCCAAGTGAAATGAACACATACTACTCTAAACATTAAGGGGAAAAAGGAAGTAAGGACGAACGAGGGTGTGGGGAATGTGGGTGGGAAGGCAGGTCAGTGGAAAGTATCACTAAGCTTCTATATCTGTATTATGAAATACAGGAAGTTAGTTCACTTTATAATCATTTCAGAAAAAATTAAAAACAAAACACACAAAAAAGTGTACATAAACACACACACATAATGTTTACTACTCCATTTGCTTGTGCATATCTTCTGTCACATGTAAGAGCTTAATATCAGCAAAAACCCAGTAACAATAAGCATATCCATTTGTCCAACTTGTGCTTTACAAATTCCATTAACTCAAAAAAGAACAAAATTTCCTAAGAGGAATGTCGTATTGCAAGGCTAGACCTGGAGAAGTATAATGGAAGCAAGACTATTTTCTTGTGCCAACACGTAGGGAAGCACTGGGAACAGATGAAAAATATATCAAAACCAACTTAAAGAGCTCTCTGTGCCTCAGTCTGCAGCAGGTTGATAATGCTAACAAAGAACTACAGCCGTTGAATACAATACAGAATGCAGGAGCCCATCACATCATAAGTGAGGAGAAAAACAGGCTTTCCTTCAGCAAAATGGCAATTATTGAATGTAGAAAGACAAAATTAGAAAATCATTATTTGGAAAGTATCAAAGTAGTAATTAATTTAGCCGAGAGACATCAATGAATACTCAAATTAAGAAGTAAAAATTCTGTGGTCTGTTTATAAAGTTTCAGAGTATCTCTTAACGAAATAACTATTAATTACCAAGAGCAAGAGAGTACACTGACAATTTTGGAGGAACGATTTAATTAAGTAATTCAAGTCAACATTGACACTAACAGAACAAATTTAAATTATGTGTCACCTTAGAGGAAGTAGAGAGAATGCAACATTACACCTGTGATAGGATATCCAACAACGCATAACCTGAATTTATAAGAAACATCAGATAAATTCAAAGTGAGAGACATTTAGCAAACATTAGGCAAATCAAAATTGGGGGATACAGAGCTGAGCTGATCTGAAGCCAGGAGCTTCTTCCATGTCTCCCACATCGGTGAAGGTTCCCAGGGCTTTGAACGATCCTCTACTGCTTTCTCAGGCCAGAAGTAGGGAGCTGGATGGGAAGTGGAGCATCTGGGATTAGAACCAGCACCCAGGTGGGATCCCAGCACAGGAGTGTTGAACTTCAGCCACTAGGCTACCATGCCAGGCTCCACCTATTAGGTTTTTTTGATAGAACCATGCAGACAACTATTTTGAGCGACTTTAAAGTGTAATATTTTAGAATTAATTATATAAGAGTGAAATTAACATTTTTCATTTAATTGTTTTTCATAATCCTTGTTTATGTTACTGCTGCCTTTTAGCCGTATTATTGTTACTAAACTCTTTATTTAATAGACCATTAAGTCTTTGATTATCATGTAAATTAAAAATGTGCTATCTCAGAGCTGGCGCTGTGACACAGTGGGTTAAGACACTGGTGTCCCATGTGGGCGCTGGGTTGATTCCGACTGCTCCACTTTCAATACAGCTCCCTGGAAAAGCAGCAGAAGGTGGCCCAAGTGTTCAGTTCCCTGCACTCATGTGGGAGACCCAGATGAAGCTCCTGGATCCTACTTCAATATGGCTCAGCCTTGACTGTTTCAACTCTCTGGGGGAGTGAAGCAGTGAGTGGAAGAGATCTCTGTGTGTCTCTTTCTCTCTCTCTTCACCTTTAGCCTCTGCCTCCCCCCACCACCCTGTTACTCTGCCTTTGAACTAAATAAATAAGTCTTTTTAAAAGTGGATTGCCCCTAAAATAAAAAATGAAAGAGAAAAAAAAGACAAAAGAGAGAGGAAGGAAGGAAGGAAGGACAGTAAGTATTAGTCTACTCAGAATAGTATCTCTGAACTACATTGAATCTTTCCTCTGTGTTAATATCTTACTAGGCTGAGAATGGAAAAACATCTGTGTGATGAATTTTCCAAGAGTAATATTTAGTATCACACTGGGATATCACAAAAAGGGACAAGCAAGAATTCCAAAGCACAATGGTTCTTGAGTGCTTGCTCACCACTCAGAGCTCTTGGATATAATGAAGAAAAGCAAGTGATTGCATTCATGTCTTGACAGTAAGAATTTTTGGTTATATAAAAAGGAGTGATCTGAGTACAAGCATTAAAGTCAGGTAAAATTCCAAACATTTATAAAGTTGAGCTAGCATCATTGTAAGTATGAGCATAATTTATTTTATCCTTAAAAATTATTTCCCAAATATATTGTTAGATGAAGCCTGGAAATCATCACTAACACCATTACAATAAAGTAATCTACAGAAAGACTGAAAAAATAGATGCACCCAGGATTGGAGCAAAGATTTTTCAAATGAATCTAATAAAGCTCTCAATGATGATCAGGGTCATGGTAAACTTGGGGTACTATTTTAAAGAGGCTCTCAATGATCAAACAGGACAATTTGAACAAAAACAGGAATAAAAACTAAGATAGATGAAAATGCATCAACCATGTCTAACGTTAGCACTTTAACAATGTCTCAGATGTTAAATGATCCAACCCTTAATATGAAAGCTATTTAAACAAAAGAAACAATCAAATATTTGTCTTACTTTCTTAAACTGAGTCTCGGGGTAATGAAAGAGTTGAATAAAGATGTTTCTCCTTATAGAAATAATCTACCTTGAATATATAATGGTGTGAGAGAAGTAAAAATGAATTATTTTCTTTTTTTAAAGATTTATTTTTTTATTGCAGTCAGATATACAGAGAGGAGGAGAGACAGAGAGGAAGGGCTTCCATCTGTTAATTCACTCCCTAAGCTGCTGCAACAGCCGGAGCTATGCTGATCTGAAGCTAAGAGCCTGGAACCTCTTCTGCATCTCCCACGCAAGTACAGGATCCCAAGGATTTGGGGCCATCCTTGACTGCTTTCCCAGGCCACAAGCAGGGAGCTGGATTGGAAGCAGGGCTACCAGGATTAGAACTGGCACCCATATGGCATCCTAGTGCATTCTAGACGAGGACTTTAGCCATTAGGCCACCGTGCCAGGCCCAAGGCTAGTGCACTTTGAGGCAGGTGTGATTTTTTTTCTTGCTTCTTCTCTTTACCCTGTCTGGAAATATGTTTAGATTTTCCTTCATTAGCATCTTTAATATAACATTCACAGATGTGAATGGCACGTGAGACTATGTCTAAAATGCCAACTATTGACATGTGGAGCAAGGAGGAGCCTGTGCAGTGAATGATGGAGCCTTTCACCTCTACTCTGATGGTGCTATGCTCACTGTAAGGGAAATTATTCATCTTTGTGCTAAGGAGCACTCTACCTGCAACTTCTTTTTCTAATTTAACACATGCTGATTGATGGGATTCTCTGCTGTAGGGCCCAACGACTTCTCAGGATGGCGATGACAATCTGGGGGACACAGTCATTCCAGTACCAACTAGAATTTCCACCTCATGAGACGGGTAGAGATTGACAAGCCTAGGACATGTAAGGCCTTATGCTCTTAATCAGTAAGAAGTAGCTACAGAAGATGTGATGAAGCTACATTCTTCATCAACCCTTAACATAGGGGGCCAAAAATCTCTGATGAGGGAACCAAATCAGACAGACAAATAGTAGCTTAGAGTTATGAACTGGAAACCATAACTCCAACCCCCACATGACCCCTTCTTCAGAATGTACTTCCCCCACTCGGAACTTGAGCAATGGTATCATGGTACCATGAGCCTCCTCTTTCTGGGCTCGCAGGAGGCCAGGCAACAGGGAGGGATGCTCTCTTTCTTTTTCCCACAAGCACAAGATGAAAGCTGAAAGATCTCTGTCCTGTCTTGCTCCTTCCTGTCCACTCTAACCCTGAATGTGTCACAGGTGTATCTGGGATTTACTCACCTTTTAAACAACTGGAAAGATATATCATAGCCATATGTTATGAATAAATTAATGCCCCAAAGATCAAATTATAGCTTCAGTATAAATCAAATCAAAATCCTGTCATTTTATTTAAAAAAATAACAAGTTATTTGTAAAATTGATGGACATAATATTCTATATCAAAACTTATTATGAGGCTATTTTTGTGGCAGTGGTAAATATATCAATAGAATAGGACGCAGAGCCCCAAAATACATCCACTTGTATATGTACAACTGATTCTTTACAAAGATGCAAATGCAACCACTAGATTAATCTTTTAACAAACATTAAGGCATTTAGATACCTACTTGAAAAAAATAAACTTCAGTCCCAAACAAAAAAAAATTGATTAATCGAAACAGAGAAATCAAAATAAAATATAAAACTCAATAAATACCTAAAACTACAAAGCCTTAGGAAACAATATGAAAAATTGGTAACCTTGAGCAAGCAAAATTTTCTTGGTTATAAAATCAAGAATGTGATTTGCAAAAGAAAACAAATTATAGACTAGATTTAAATGTAGAGTGTGTTTTTAGAGAAATGCTGTGAAGAGGATGAAAACGTAAGTCATGGACTAAGAGAGGCTATTTGCAAAGCATGTTTCATACAGGACACAACAAAACAATCATATGAAAAGTCTTGAATAGACATTTTATAGCATAAGAGGTATAACAATAGATAATAAACACTTGAGAAGATGTTCGAGGCCATCAGTCACTAGGTAGATACAAATGAAAATGACAATGAGATCATACTATATTTGAAGGTGTCTAAAACTAAGAAAGATTAACCATATCAAGTGTTGGTGAGAGTGTGGAGCGACTAGAACTCTCATCCCGCTGCTGATGGCAATGTAAAATGGTACAGTCACCTTGGAAAAAGTTTGACAGCTTCTTGAAATGATAAACATATGCCTACCACATGACCCAACCATTCTACAGCCAGTTATTTCCTGTAAGAAATGAAATTGTGTGTCCATGCAAAGACCTGTGACCACAATGGCATAGCAATATTATCTGCAACAGCCCAAACTGGAAAAAATTCCAAATACTCATCAGTGTGTGAATAGATGGATAAATTGGTGTTACCATGCAACGGGATACTCTCAGGCATAAAAAGGAAAGAATTATCAGCACTTGTAATAAAATGGATAGAGTGAAAGAAATTTATAAACTCTGCTGCTCAAAAATGAAAACAAAATAAGTAATAAGTACAAAATGCATACTGCACAGCAGCACTTGTGTAAAATTTCCAAAAATGAAAGCTGATCTAACATAACAGAAGACAAGTAAGTGAATATCTGAGTCTGGTGGGAGAGGAGGAAGGGCTGAGAGGTACTATAGACAAGCACAGGATACCCATAGGTGTGGTCAATCAAATTATCTTGACTGTGGGGATGGCTTCATTGCTATTTATTTTGTATCAAACAATACATCATAAATAAGATCCATTTATCATATGCCAATTCCATTTCAATAAAATTATTTTTAAAGGTCAAAAATATACTAAATGCTACACTTTCATAAGAAAATGCAAAAAAAAAAAAGGTACATATAACGAATGGAGTAGTAGCAACAATCAGAAACACAAATTTCAGTGCTTTTCTGATTCCATATACAAACCACATAGATCTGTAACAATGGATCTTACCTTTTCTTCCCAAAACAGAGACTGTAATGCTATTGTGTGACTCAACTAGACGATGGAGTTTTACAGATTGCTGAAAAAGAAGAAAAAAGAGGAAAGCCTTATCTGCTTGAGTAGAGATGTCAGATGTTTTACTCTGTAAGGTGCCCACTTTATTTAAAGATAACTCAGTTTCCAGCTGAATACACTCTTTATAAACAAAACAGTGAGCACGCTACCCTTCAACAGAAAAAGCTTCCAATTTGCTGTGCTCCTCTCCGGGCCAAAAAAAAAAAAAAAGGTGTTCTTCAGCAGAAACATGTTCCCACACATGCTTTTCTAGTCAAAAGGAGTATTTAAAACACACACACACAAATTTGTGTTCAGTTAAGTAGGTGCGTGTCATTGAGAATACATCATTCAAAATGTGTGTTTGTACCTACATAGTTTAAAGGACCAAGTGTCCTTGCAGCTTTGAGTTGTCCCATTTTATAGTCTCCAGTCAATTAACACTTAAGGAGTTTGGTAATTCCTGCTGCTTCCTCATGGTATTTATTGTTCTAGTACAAGAAACATATGGAGTAATGAACACACAAAAAAATAAAATTGTATCTATTTCTACACGTATTAAAAAAAAAATAGATCTTCCAACTGATTTGGGGCGTGAAAAGTACCCATCATTCAGTGTGTTCAGTTTTCTCCTGATTTTCAAATAAGACACTCTACATTTCCTGACTTAATATTATTTGCAAATAATATTTATGTATTCTAAAAATGATTAGCAGATATAAAGTCAAAGACGGGGAGTTTGCTATCAACTTTTCCATTTACTCATTTGTGCATTCACTCAGCATTTATTGAGCAGCCTGTTCGTGCTCCGGAAACTCTGCTAAGAAATCGGATAGAACGGTAAAGAGAAGATAGAGCCTTCTACCATTAAGGGACATACACTGTCTTGAGAAAATGCATCTCAATGCAATATTCTACATGAATGCATGATCACAATCAGCAACGAGATGAGACTAAAAGCTCCAGGACTCTGTGGAGCAACAGGAACAAAGAAAGTTTTCCCTGAAGAGGTAATATTGAATCTAACACCTGAGTAGGAGTCATTTTAGTCAAAGGAGTGAAGGTAAATTACGAAGATGCAAAGAAAGGGCAATTCCAGGTGACATGTCTCCATGTGCTCATGTAGCCACAGAAAGGACTATGTTTCAGGAAACAAGGACTGCTATGGTTAGAAGGCAAGAAGTACAGAGGAGGCTTGGGTGAATTCAGGAAGGAGAGCTAAGCAAGACCAAATGTAAGCCACAAGTGCAGTCAGAGCAGTTCAAGCTACAAGAACCACCAGCAAGTTACAGGTGCAAGAGGAGCAGGGTACTCTGACTGCACTCTGAGAATCCCTCAAGGTCTGAAGGGATTTTCTCACAGGGGCTGAGAACTCAAAACTATTTCCATAAATAAGATATTTGTATCCCATCCAAAACTGTAACGTTCCAGATACCAGAAAACTGAAAAAACTTCTCAGAATCTTAAGGTAATGGTGAGGTTCAGAAGTTAACGGTGACAGGAGCCAACAGTAATACTTTGCAGGAACTTGGTCAGTGAGAGCATGTGAATAATCATGATTTGGGTTTATATTTCAAAATGGTGGTTCAGGGAGGCTAGTTTTGTAGTTGAGCAGATTAAGCCACCATTTGCAACAATCAGCACATCGGTTGTTCTTCAAGCCCAGTTACTATGTTTCTCAGCCTTTTGGCTAAGATCAAGTGTACTATGTTTCCAATCCAGCATCCCTACTAATGCACCTGGCAGAGCAGCAGAAGATAGTCTGAATGCTTGGACCCCAGTAAGCCATGTAGGAGACCAGGATGGTGTTCCTGGTTCCTGGAGTAAGCCTGACACAACCTCATCTGTCTCAACCATTTACAGAATGAACAAACAGAGGCTCTCTCAGTCTCTCTGTTTCTCTCTCTCTCTCTTCCTGTCATTTTGCCTGTCAAAAAAATAAATCTTAAAATAAATGTAGTTCACCCAATTGCACGGAGACTGGATTAGAGGCAGGCAAGAACAAATGTAGTGAGACAAACTGGCAGGCAATTGACAGGCAGGGGATGGTAACTTGGACAATGTTGGTAGAGCAAGAAAAGTAACTAACACTAGAACCATCAACAGAACCGGTCATATGACTGGCAAAAAAGGAAAAACGATTTTAAGAATGGGATGGCAGGCAGATTCCAGGCTTTTGCAAATGAACAGTCAGTGGTATCATCAAACCAAAGAAGCCTAATGAGCAGATCTGGGGAGGAATTCTTGAGTTCAGTATTGACTGCATTGAGTTTAAGGTAACATTTTAGTTATGAGAATGGGGATATTAAACCATCTATTTGAGCTTTGTTTTTAAGGTGGAAGAGGTTCCAAAATATCCCATGCTGATGAAAGGAGTCTCAGGCAGAATGAGAAAGAACTCACAGACTGCATGAGCTTCCCAGTAGGAGGAGAGAGGAGAGCATCTTAAGCCGGCAGAGGGCCCTTCCTCCACCACAGTGAGGAGTGAGTACAAGAGGAATGTGTGGAGGTGCATGTCTGGGTCTGTGAGCGTGGGGAGTTGGGCAAATTGTCCAGTGCCTCCCATCTTCTCTGTGAAGTAAGTGGTCAGATAATCAGTTGAATCCTACAGAAAGTGGAGTATAAAAAAAATAGGCATCCCAAAAAGTTAAAGAGATGACTTGGAAAATTAATTTCAAAGAATGAAAGAGTAACTTGAGTAACTTGCTCAGAGACATAGAAAGTTTACCTGTATGAGATGGGTAATTCATAGTTTTAGAGAGAAGTCAATCATGTCTTCTCTGGGATTATTTTCCAGTAGTGCCTAGACCCTCTGGTGCCTAGCAAAGTCAGGAGCTGAATCAGGACCTTGACAAATGAGTGTCAGTCAAACGTGAAGTGCAGGGGAACGCATGTTGAAAAGGTGCCTCTGCCTTCTAACCTTCTAGCCTTCACCATCTTCAAGGTCCTCAGTATTCTATATATTTTTAAATTTACAGTTACTTCTTGAGCCTTTGCATTTAGGGGAAGAGGTGGCTAATCATCCCTGAGTAAAATAAAGACAGGGGAAAAAAACTTGAGGTCAGAGCTTAAAACGAAGAGGAAGAGATGGGACCAGCTTGCTGAGTATTAGTGACTGTGCTAAACATTTGCAAACTTGATCTCAACCAATATGAAGTGGGCAAAACTATTTATTGGCTTTCCTTTTTAGTAAAGTTTCAGTGAAGTAATTATTGCTGTCTCTCTTTCTTAAACTACAAAATTAATGGGAAAACTCACCTCTCTGAGATCATATACTGTCAAAGCTATGGAAATGATGGACATGATTATGATGGCAAAAGCATATTCCTTATAATCTTCACTAAACCATAGACAGACACTGAAGAGTTGAAATATGTAAAATGGATTTAGAACCTGTTAACAGACAAAAAATAAGAAGACAAGGGAGATATTTAGACTTCACACTTGGTAATTCATTGACCTGTTTGTTTCCATAACATCTCTTTGAGATGAGTCATCCCATGCAGTCTTACTATTATTATTAAATTTATTCAGCAATTACATCTGTCAGATACAGCAATAACAACTTTACCTAAATTTGTTCATTTAATTTCCGTGTAACCTTGTTAACCAGAAGCTATTGATTTACTACATTGTAAAGATAAAGAAATGGAGCCTTCAGTCTTGAGAAACTTGTCCCATCATACAGCTGTGATCAGCACTGAGTGGAGATTCAAATCAAGTCAATCTGATCCTAGAGCACTTATAAACACAAGTGCTACTGCCTTTTAAAACTTGCGAAGCAGCATGTCTTGTGTCATCATGGTGACCATCTCCAAACTGTCTAAGAAATAGATACAAATATTTTCCATTTATAATCACTAGACTGGAGAAAGCTGAAATTCTAGTTCAAGCATATGAAGTTGAACGATTGTCTTGGCTATCATTCTATTCTGTGGCATATTTCAGTCCCTTGAGGAGCTGTACAATAACAGACGAGTTCAAGATTACATTTTCCCAAACGTAGAAAGCTGAGTCAAAACTGGTAAGTTATAGTGGAATGTGGAGAAAACCATAAGGGAGAGACATTAACTCCATGAGTTGTGCTTCTGCTTTGTGGCCTGAATCACATGCTTCTGCATGGTTTCCATCAGGGCAAAACCAGCACGGTAGTTCTTGCTCCTACTGAGAGAGGAAGCATAAGAAAGCTCCTCTCAATTTGCTTCTCTTCCTTTCATGCTTCAAGATTTGCCGGAAGTATTGAGATGTTACTTTGACATTAGGAAACACTTTTTTTCAAGCAAGGACCAATGGGTGCCAAGTACAGAGAAAGTTCTAGAGCACAGCTTTGTGGCTATGAAACATGAGAAGGCCAGGGATGGAGTCCACATGGAACATTCGTCCTTCTTTCCCTCTCGTAACTACAATGAATTAGGTCAGTAGAACTTAGTAAGGTTAAATAGATGGTTTTATTCTTCCCAAAGCTTTAAATGCCAAGGAAACTGTGTATGTCCTTAAGAAAAAGATTATTTATATAATATTTATCATTTTAGCTTCACAAAACTGAAATGGGCGAGGTAGCAATAGTATTGCAAAAATTAGAAGAAAGAGAAGGAAGAAAGAGGGAGAGATGCAAGTAGGATGAAACAGCACGTATCCAACTAGACGTTAAATCACACAAGTACGCATGAGAGTCCCATTCTGCATTTTATTACACAATGAACAAAAGAGGCACTTCAAGAGAAAGAGAAGATAAGAAATATGAAAAATTCACTTGACAGTCTTTTTAAATACCTCAAAAATTAATCATTTATTAATAAGTAGTGCTACTGATTCTTTGACTAAAACAAAATTAATTTCTATCAAATACTGAGAGGAAATATTAAAGAAATTACCTCTTTGATGAGAAGTTTCCAAATTGGTGTTATTTCAACATCAATAGTGTTGGGTCCACATATTAACCTCCTGTAGGAGAAGAACACAGCTCACTTTGTTGCCAATAATGAACAATGAAACTCACTCTCACCCATTCAGAAAAGGCTCTACTCCATGCTTGCTAACTCACTTGTATGATCAACATAGCCCTCTCTTGTTTTGTAATATTTCAATCTTTTTCTGAACAACTGTGTTCCAAGTATTCAAAACAATAAACAAAACCATATTGCTTCTCTTGACCTAAATTTCCTTAAAGGTCTAATAACTTCCTCAAATGGTGATTTGGATATTGTATATCACCTATTCTTTCATTCAAGCAGTTTCAAAACTGACATGTTCCTGACTTTGTCTCTCCTGAATTTTTGATTCATGGAAGAAGGATGGGGAGGTCATTTAGAAAAAAATATACCATACCTATCATCCTACCCCAGTCCAGAAATGATAGAAATCTGCAGAATTTGTTGCAATATGAGGGGAAAGATCCAGGGCTCTCAATACATAGAATTACACGTCTGTCTAAAAGAAGACTCAGAGATGTGTTTTTTTGGTTATGTGGAAGACTGACATTTTGACTTATTTTACCTTTGCGAGAACTCTAATCACGCTCTGTACCTTTCACAGACCCTCAAATCCAAAAGCTTGGTAGAATGTGTTAGAGCAGGGCTCTCCAACTGGCCCATGCATAAAGCTGACTTGGTGACCTTATTGAAAAGGAAGGCTCTGGTCCATTAGGGGAGAGACCTGATCTGAAATTCTGTATTTCCAGCAAGCTCCCCAGAAGGTGCTGATGTTCCGTGACTCTAGGTGTTCCCAGAGCCCTGGAAACAGAGTGAGGAAGAATGCAAAAGTCACAGAAAGAGCCCCAGCAAGTCCATCACTCGGTCCCCCTGCCCTGTTCTACAGCTTGGAAGCCAAGGCCCAGAAGAAGACATTTGTTCAAAGCCACAGATGCACTCGCCATCCCAGTGGCCATCCTAAATCCTCTGCCTCATAACTGACTTGGAGTTCTGCAACAGCAAATCTTCCATGGAGTTCTTATGGGGCTCCCTAGCTGCTGTTGAAGCATGTAGGAGATAATGTATGTGAAAGCATCCAAATAGTGCTAAACAGAGCATCATGACATTTTCTGATGTTAAGCGATCGGCTAGGGTGATAACAGTTCTTTTAAGCTGCATGAGCAACAGTTTCACAATACCTAATTTCTTGTTCTTCTCTTGTTAGACCTGATCCAAACCTTAGGTGTATCTTGGCAGAACTGAGCCAATCTTCCAAAGAACTAGAATAATAATAATAATTAGATGAGCATATTTAGCAGTAACACATTTGAAGTCGTAATTTTCCTTATTAGAGGTACTTGTTAGAAGAACATACCCAATTTTCTGGAACTGTTCTTCCAAGTTGTTCCAAACATATCTTATTTTCTGCACTTTTATGCATCTTACCTACAAAAGAAAAGCACCAAGTTTCTAGTGTGAGGATCACAGAGGACACACAACCACAGATGAGACAAGCATTTGTGGAAGAAACAAAGAGTCTTGATACACTTATTTATTTTATCCTTCTCTATTTTATCTATCCTTTTTGCTTCACCAATGGCATACTTTATTAGAAGTCATGATTCAGTAAAATTTGTCCTGGGCCTACTCTATTGATAAAATACATTAATTAATAACTCATGTTTCTATACTCTATTACTTTTTTAAAAAAATTTAGTTATTTTTATTAGAAAATAAGATACACAGAGAAGAGGAGAGACAGAGAGGAAGATTTTCCCCCCCCCCGTTGTTTCACTCCCCATGTGACTGCAACAGCCATAGATGAGCTAATTTGAAGCCAGGAGCCCAAAGCCTCTTCCGGGTCTCCCACATAGGTGCAGGGTCTCAAGGCTTCGGGCCATCCACAACTGCTTTTCTAAGCCATAGCAGGGAGCTAAATGGGAAGCTGGGCCCCCAAGATTAGAACCGGAACCCATTTGGGATCCTGGAGCATGCAAGGTGAGCATTTTAGCTGCTAGGCTACCATGCTTGGCCTGTCTATTACTTTTAAAATGTGAAGGAAAGAAAATATTTTCCAGGGCCAGCACTATAATTTAATGTGCTAAGCCTTTACCTGCAGTGCTGGCATCCTATATGACTACCTATGTGAGTCCCAGTCATTCCACTTCCCATGCAGCTCCCTGCTAATGTATATGGGAAAGTGATAGCAGAGAGTCCAACTGCTTGAGATCCAGAAACACAAATAGCAGTCTCAGCCAAAGCTCCTGACTACTGCTGTGCCCTGGTTGTTGTGGCCATTTGGACAATGAAGAAACAGCTGAAAGAATCCCACCTCTGCTATTGTGCCTTTCAATTAAATATTTTTTTAAAGATTTATTTTATTTTTATTGGAAAGGCGGATATACAGAGAGGAGAGACAGAGAGGAAGATCTTCTGTCCGATGATTCACTCCCCAAGTGAGCGCAACGGCCGATGCTATGCCGATCCGAAGCCAGGAGCCTCTTCCAGGTCTCCCACGTGGGTGCAGGGTCCCAAAGCTTTGGGCCATCCTCGACTGCTTTCCGGGGCCACAGGCGGGGAGCTGGAAGGGAAGCGGGGCTGCCGGGATTAGAACCGGCGCCGACATGGGATACAGGCGTGCAAGGCGAGGACCTTAACCACTGCGCCATCGCGCCGGGCCCATAGTTTTGAAATTCTATAGAAACATGGAGGATGGAAGACATCCTGAAAGAGATGACAACTGAGCTACAATATTAGAGAAATGGAAGAAGATTGCTCAGGTGAGAAGAGGACAAGTAGAAGAGATAGTCCACGAGTCAGTTGAGAGGTGCGACTCAAGGAGTGGGGCTCTGTAACTGCAGAATGGAGAATAAAACTGGAAGAATAAACTAAGACCAAATATGAGCAGGGTTAAATGCTAGGATAAGGTATCTGTGACTTTAACTTATAGATGACAGGCCTTGGAATAATCTATAGAAGATGCTAAAAAAGATTAAGCTGGTAAGTGAGGGATTGAGGGTGTTAGCAGTGGAAGAGGAAGGGCGAGTGCTGGTGATGATTGCCTTCTTGCTTCTAATGTCTCTAAGCAGCTTTATATGTGAATCTGAGTTGCCATGAACTGCTGCACCAACCAAGCACAAAGAGAAGCAATAGGAGTGTGATACTGCAATACAGAAATGGTTATAGTCTCAGACTTCAAAAACCACTTGTGTTTGCCTGTTCCTTTCCCCTCCAGCAGGTTCTGATTTTATTTGGCTGCAGTGCATCATGGGCATGAATATTTCAGAATTTCCCCCAGGTAGTTTTAATGTGCAGCCAAAGTCAGGAAACAATGTTCAAAGCTTCTTTTTATAGCTACTCTGCTGCTGTATGCTTTAGCTGAGTATCTTTGCACCTCAGTTTCTCCAGGAATAAATGGAGGTAATTGGCCAAAAAATGTTTGAGTTCTACTTCAGCTCCTCTAGCTATCTCCTATACCTAGAAATAATATAGTCAGTGCAGGCATTATATAATAAATTGTAAAACTGGAAAGAGCATATAGCTGGAAAGTTTTAAGTGCTCAATATATTCTTGATTAGGTAAGTGAACGAATGCTTTGCAAAACCATATCAACTAGAAATATGGTTTGAATCCCTGCACTCCAGTAAAAGTTACCTCAAATGAATCTTGATTCCACTCATTAAGCAAATGTGTGTGTGTGCATGTGCGCACACACAAGCTTATTCAATAAGTTAGTTGCAAAGTAAAGTATTAAAAATGTGTCCTATTTCCAATTGATTTTCATTACAAACTTAAAGGGAGCTTTCATTGATAATACTCAATAATTGATAATAAATAGAAAATTAGAGAACAAAGTATTCGAAAGTGTCCAGTGCTGCAAGGGCTCAGCTATCATGATCCTATGAGGAACTCAAGTTTGTTGCCTTAGAATTTAACTTTCCTTTGCAGTACTCCCCAAAGTTTTGCAGAGAGGATTGGGTACTGACAATCACTATTTTTTCAACAGCTTCTCACACATTGTCTTCAGTCTTTCTCATCATTCTATGGTAGGACAGACATTGCTTCCCACTCACTCTGCAGCTGAACTTCATTTTGATGGAGCCACTTGCAAGGCTGGAATTATCACGCTGGTCCATCTAACTCTAAAGTTCAGCCCCTCAAAGGATATAATATTTAGTTTTCAAAAGAGAATTTGAAAATCCCTTAATGTCAGCATTCAATTTGTATACAGTAGGGACTGTCCACTTGATGAACTTCATAAATTTGATGATCTGTTTTAGAAACATTTTTAAAAAAAGAATAAAGGAGAATCCGCAGTAGAATGTGAGGCCCTGAGAAGTAACAGAACTTTAATCAAAAGGCTGTGAAACCACAGACTGAAACATACAGAGCATCCTGAACATGGAACATCCAAAGATGAAGGCAGCCATACCAAGGGATAAAGGGACTACTGGTACATTGTATTGTAGGCCTTAAGATAGAGACTGCATGATGACTTTTACAGCCACCCTTGCACAATGAGAAAGCTAATGTCCTCATAGACCTTCCAAGCATCTTTGAGATTCCCCCACACAAAACTCTGCCTGCAGTTTAACTGCTTAGTTCATCACCTTGGGAGCCTCTGCAAGCAGGTGACAGGTTAAGAAAGAGATTAGTTTATTCACCCATTCCCTAGAACTTTGGACCAGGAAACTGTAACTCAGAAATGGAGCATTTACTGCAGAGTGGATTTCGTCATTCCACCCCTGAATCAGGAAGAGTTCCTCTTCCTAGGCTTCTCGCCCTCCGTTTCTTGTTGGCACATGCTGCCAGAGCACCCTGTTTCAGCTGTGGGTTTCAGGTTGGCATGCCATCCCACAAGGTGGTCCTTATAGTCTCCCCAGACTATATTTGCAAACCAGAGTTAGTTTCTTGGTGGCACTCTCCAAACTTCCTGTAGATGGTCCAATTGATCAGTTTGGTTGCTCGTTATTGACATCATGTCACCAAGGCTGATCCCATAACTTCTCTTTCAATCCAATGAAAGTTTTAGCCCTATTGTCAATTTAAATTGCAGCAATTCACAAATCACCTTAATATATGCCTTTTAATACAAGCCTTCTTTTTTTGGATTCACAATCGCCCTGAGAAGCAGGCAGGGAAGGGATCATTGCTCTAGTTCTGTAAATAAGAAACTCAAGACTCAGAGAGGGACGGTTATCAGCCCAGCTCCCTGAGAAATGAAGATATTGAGCATAGATAGAAACAACTTTCCTTTTCTAGACCTCTTCGCCTTTCTCAAGTTCTGTTTACTTATTCGAGCATCTCTTCATTTGTCTGTACATTTATATATTCAATGCAGTTAAGAATGCATGAATTTCCAGACAGTAAGACTCTGAGGCCATGTGCATAAGGCAGATCTGTGAAGCCCGCTTCTCCACGTGAATTAGGAAATCTGTTAGGTGGAGGGATTTGACCTCTGCTGCTATGCTTATTTGGGCAGCTAAGATCACTAGGTGAAAATAATTGACTGTTTAAAAAATGCTTGACAATTGGCTTTTATTATTTTTAACAATGTAGCAAACAATTTGTCTCATTAAATGTGTCACAGTATCAATGTTAACTAGTCATAATCTGAGTTGTATTAATTTAATATAGTGAAGAAGGATTATCCCAATACCTTTGAATGACAGAATTCAAAATAAGGTCATTTTATAGATATAAGAAAACTCCTTAGAATGTGCCTTGGGTGATAATCGCCTACTGTCAGATTAATCCTTTATGCAGGTTATAATCCAGAACATAATACCATTAAAGGATGATGTTTTGGACCTGGCACTATATGGACCATTGAATTCCTTAATTTACTGAATTTCACCAACTAATCATAGAAATGAGTATTTTACCATTGTATTTTATTGATGAGAAAACTTAGATTCAGCAGAACTAAATAAATCAGGTTTGCACTGTTTAGAAGCATAAAGCTGGGATTTCAAGTGAGTCCTTTCTAGCTCCAAAGTCTATTCGTTACACTGCCAGTCAAGGATTGGCACAATGGAGCTCCCAAAGTTCACCTTGTTCTGGATTGTGTGAATGTGGAATCAACTGCAGGCATAAATGCACCTACCTTTAGGTCTGGCTTTCTGATGGCTCTGTTGATGATGTATTCCTCCTCAGTAATGAGAGGGTGGTCAGGAGTGAGACCAAAGGCACTGCTCAATGCTGACAAGTAGATCCATGTTACCTTTTTCCGAGAGTAAGTCTGGAATTCATCCTGAAGAAACAGATACCAGAAACTCCATAAAGTTAAGACAAGTCATTAGGCTATGATTCAACTTGAAAAATAGTATTTTAATGCAACTCTAAGTTTATGGAGTTGATGAACATTCTTGGCAGAGTTATGTCTTTGAAACATGTTGGATACATAGCATGTATGAATATGAATTGCCAACAGAGCTAGAGAAGCAAGAGGTATATTCTCAGTTAGGAACCCATGCTCCTCCCCTTACCTTACCTTAGGCCGTAGTGCTAGGTCCAGGTGCAAAATTTCACAGAGAAAACAATAAAACAAGCATTTCAAAGGTCTCAGTGTATCTCCAAGGGTGAGGAAATCACTTAAGAACACCATCCTCATCTTTTTAAAAATAATAATAAATTTATTTTAATTTTGGTGATGTTTACATAGTTGAGAGGGATGCATACCTATATGAACCACCAATTAGGGTGGAATGGGTCAAGGAAAGGGGGAAAGTGGGTGAAACAACTGCCTCCAATCTCCTTTTTTCTTCTGAGTAAGTGGAGAGACAAGGGGAGAGGGCTGCTCCAAGCAACCCAATTGCATTCACTACCCAGAAATGTGGGAAGGCCACCCAATGTCATTCCAAAATCCCCAATGTGGAGCATGTTCCAATGACACTGCAAAACTGATGCTGAAAGTTCTGACATGCTGTGATTTCACTGTTCCAAGCCTGAGGGAATCCTTCCAAGATCCATTAGCTGACATAGTCTACCTTAGAGTCTATTCACTCAGATACTTGTCCAGGAGAGCTGTCTAATTTATTCAGCTCTCTATAGTACTAGACGTCCTCTGTAGGCCTCAATGAACTGGTTGTCTTGGCCCCCAGGACCATCTGGGCATGCCATCTGCCACCCAGGCCTCAGCAACTATGGAGAGCCAGTACTGACACATGCACTCCACGATCAGACCACATATTGTGTGATTTTCCACGGTTGGAGTTCTGAGTTCAGTGATCCAGTTCAGGGGATCCCCAAAGAAACCTTGCCAGAAGTGACTCCAACCTGATTCCTTTGTGTGCCAGACAGTGTGGAGTCCAGCTCAGTCCATCACCCATATCAGCTTATATACACACACACACTGGTGGTTGCAGTCACCTGATCAGTTCTGTCCCCAGCCCCATCTCATATGCAAAGCAATGAATACTGCGATCTAGCCTAACCCTATCCACCACATACTTGGCCCTCACATACACTAGCAGAAGCTAAAGCCTAGTCAGAGTGACCCCATTAGTCCCTAATAAGCCCAACCCCAGCCCTGGTTCCTGTGCATGCCAGTATGTACAGCAGACTGATCCAGTCTGTCCCACATCCCATTCAACTCTTGTACACATCAATGGGCATTGGAACCTAGCTCAACCCAACCAACCCCATATCCATCCCACACTCATATCAGTGGGTGCCACCACCTGTCCAGCCAGGTCCACCCTTAGTCCTGGCTCTCAGTGCTCACCAGTGGGAGGGGCAGCTCATTAGAGAATTGCCCAGAGTTTCCCTACTGGGCCAACTCCCATGCCCAGATCTTGTACTTTCCACATGATACTATGGCCTAGTTTGATAGGAGGTTTTGCCCAGTCTCAGTCTTTTCCAGCTTACACTCATTCCAGCTCTTACTGTTGGGTGCTGCAGCCTAGCCATGCCTGGTCCACCCACATACCCAGCTCACATGTGATACAGTGAGTATAGAGACCAAGCCCAATCTGACTTATATGTACCCTGACTCTTGCGAGCACCAGCAGGTGCTGAAGCCTAGCCCAGTTTGGCACATCCAGTCTACATCATGCCGTGGGATGCTGCAGCTATGTCCAGTCCATCTCAACACCCCCATTCCAGCTCTCATGCTCACTAGTAGGAACTGTAGCCCAGCAGGGGCATTCCCTTAGCTCCCTGACCAAGTTTGCTCCCAGCCACAGATCTTGTGCATGCCAGTGGTTGTTGCAACCCAGCCAGGCATAACCCATCACCCAGCTTGACCTTTGCCATCAGATGCTGTAGCTTGCCCTACTCCCATGAATGTTGTTGAGCTCCATAGTCATGTCTATTTCAGCTCATCACCATTTTAGCCATTGAGCAAACCAGCTAGTATGGCAGTCCCACACGGATGAGCCCACGATCCCCCACAGAATCTGCTCCCAGACCTGGTTCTCTCATGAGCTGGTCTGTGTTGTAGCCCAGCCTAACATGATCCATTCCCTGTCCCAACACTCACTATGGATACTGCGGTTGATCCCTATCAGGCAAGCCACCCAGCTATGGTTTTTGTGTGCCCCTACAGGTGGTGGTTGATACCCACAGTCACAGTTCAGGTCTCCCACATGGGCAGGTGTATCGGTTTGGGCCCGAAAAGTCCTCCAGCTTCCCTCCTCTAAACTACCCAGTCTCAGCATCCTCATTTATCTGCAAGTGCAGGATCCAGGTTGGAGGAAGTCCCCCAGAAATCACTCCTAACCTGTCACATTCTCCCTCAGCAATCCTCTCTCCTAACATCTCCATCCCGCTTACACTCAGTAATCCACAGCTCCCCATGCCTGCAGACCCTCAGAAGCATGGAATGAATGGATTAGTGAAGATCACAATGGTCCACGGAAACAGATGTAGTAACAGCAACTATTCTTATCTGGAAGGGCAAGTGCTAAGCATAAAGCTCGCTCACACGTGTGGTCCAGCATTAAGATATAAAGGAAAGTCAGGCCTGGGAAGAATTGTATGCCTGAGGAATGCAGATCAGAGCTAAGGATATTCACCACCACAGCTACATCTGCCATAAAGAGCTGCAGAGCTGACTGCAAAAGGCACAGATTCTCCCTCCAAGAGAAGCCCACCTCCATATCTTTGCTCCTGCTGCTTCCTTACCCTGGAATCCATATTCTCCTCTCAGTTCACCTTCACATGAATATATGGGATGGAGCCTAACCATTCTTCAGGGTCCAGCTCAAAGTTACAGCTGAGGATCCTCTAATCTCTCTGAGTGATCTGTTCTCTAAACCTTCAAGATGATCGTTTCCTTCATCATCCCACCCTTGGCCTTCCCACATTATAATTACTCTTGGACTGGGGCAAGTTTTTGTGCTTACAATATCTGTGAGGATACTCACAGTCCCTATCTGAGTGCCTAAATTTGAGCTTCAACTCTACTCTAAATTCCATCTTCACGATAACATGAAACCATGGAGTCAGCAGGTGACAGACGGTTAGTTGACTGGGTAGCTGACATTCATGTGGGATTCCTGGACTGAGTTCTTGGCCCCCAATTTCAAGATGGTCCAGTCCCACATGATGTGAACGTTCGGGGAGTAAATGAATAGGTGCGAGAGTGTTTTCTCCCTCTTTTTCTTTCTATCCTGCTTCCTCTCCCTCTTTTTCCCTCCCTCTTAAGTGGTTAAAACAAAAAGTGGTGTTTTGTAAAAAGGTAAAGGTTAATCTAATGCAACAGCTTTGTTTTTACTCCAAGTGACTAATGAAAAATGAAACCCATTTCTATACTACTTATTGTATAAAGGTAATTTATATTACTTGCTGTATAATAAGTATTATTACCTTTATGCAATACTACGTATTGTATAAAAGCAATTTTAGAAGTTCATAAAAAGCTTTTGGAATGCGTGCATATTTCTCTACAAAACACAGTTTCTATAGATGTTTGAAAGATCTCTCCTAGCTTGCAGCATCAGTAAGTCAAGGATAAACTTGGGTGTGTTTGCCTCTAAGTTTATACTTCTTGCCATTATTAGCCCTGAGTTCAAGTAACCCATAATTCTGGATGATGTAAAATGGAATCCTGCAAAATGTAATATACAACAGCTAAACAGTTTTGCTAGTGCGCAGTGCTGACCATGAGTTGCCTCTTGGTTAACACATTAAGAGTCTGAAATCATTCAAATTTTTAAGAGTCAAAAAAGCAAATAAAAGCAAAGAAAGTATGTCAATGCGTAGTAACACCCAGGGAGATGATATTACCAACTTCCCTCAGCTTTCAACTTGCCGTTGACCGTTAAAGAAAAAATAGAGGGTTGATCTTAGAACTCTCCAAGCCTGATTTTCTTATTTCAAAAAGTAAGAGTAATACTCATACTGCATTTAATGGTTCCTCAAAAGATGTGAAAAAATAGTGTTTCTGGTGCTAGGTCTGGATCATAGCATAGATACAACAGCTAGGTAGCATATAGTGCCTTGCCTCGTTTTTTGCAGCATGTGGTTCTTGGGAGCTTTCTGAAACTTCCTTTCCCTTTCTGGAGAAGCAGCATCTTCCCTTGGAAATGTCTTCTTCCACTTTAGTCTGCTTCCTAACTCTTTTTCAAGCACTTAACACTTTGGAAAAACAGGTGAACCTACCATTATAAATAATTGGCCTGAACACAAATACATGGAATGGTTTGCCTGGCAAATCTGGGATTGTTCACATCTCAAGCCTCACCAAACAGGCTTTCCCTTCTGTTTAACAAAAGAAATGATGACTTGAGCCCTTGAACTCTGGGAGAGTAGATTTAAAAAAAAAAAATTAGCGGTAGGTTTCGGAAGTTGAATATACGCAGAGGATGTATGTTTCACCTGGACAGAAAAAGACAGACACCTGAGCATTTGTTTTTAATCTCCTGTGGCCTTGCACTTTCTGAACCTGGAAAATGTCAGGCTAACATATCACTGAAGTGGATTATTTCCTTTCATTTTTTTTTCTACAAGCAACCTCGTTCCTTGGAATTTAAAAGCAATGTAATGATCACTTGAAGTCAGGGCTGTGACTCTTCCAGTCTGGGAGCTCACTACACACACCCACACACACACACACACACACACACACACACACACACACATCTGAGCTTACTTCAAAAAGAAGAAAAAGAAACCCATTACACAGTTTCAGGAGACATTAGAAAACCTGCACTTTTCGCTTGGAGATGGATGCACTGCAATGCTAACAGGATGAACTCTAGCCAAGGTCAAGTATTTAGAGGATTAAAATTAATGCTCAGACTCTTTTAAAACATCACAATTTTGACAAATTGTATAAGTAAGGATCTTTTAAAAATTTTTTTCACTCTCTCTCTCAGCCAGACCCATGGATATTCTTGATATCTTGACCTCATATTTCCCATATTGCTTCATTAGGAAAAGTTAACAATGGTTAAAATGTAGGCTTTAGTTATAAGAGACATAGAGAAAATTCTAGCCACTGGAGAAAGTTCACATTAATTATCTTATAAATTTCTGGGGATATATTGACCTAAAACGTGAAGTGGGCAAAGCAATCAAGTTGTACAGCTGAGAATTTTTTGTTCACATGCAAAGGAAATAGTTCTTTTTGATTTGTTTTTGAAGTTGTTTTCTAAGTGTAATGGGAGATATGGATTATCTAGTTCATTGAAATATTGAGAGAGGAAGTGTTAGTAAGAAGTAACCAGTGCTCATTGAATGCCTACATGCAACGCAGTCTCCATCACGGTGTTTTACACACATCTCACCTTGCTCAGTCCTCTCAAACTCTCAAGGAAATAAATGTTCTCAGCAGCCTCATCTAACAAAACATGCATTGGGGACAAAGTGAAGGTCAGAAACTGGCCCATTATAGACTGACTTGTGCACCCCAAAACTCATGCTCTGAAGCACTATCATGAAATACATTTGGAGGTGGAGCTATTAAAGAATCATAAAGATGAGATGAAGTGCTGTAATCCAATAGGAAGGATGTCCACAGAACATGAAGACGTGACAATGGAAGTACAAGTGCTAAAGGAAAGGCCCTCTGGGGGTCCAGGGAGAATGCCATCACCTGCAGGCCAAGAAGAGGCTGCACCAGAACTGACTCTGCTGGCACGTCACTCCTGGGACTTCCAGCTTCTAGAACTGAGCATATCTGTTTTTTGAGAAAGTCTGCACTATTCTGTGTTGAAGTCCTATCAGCAGAATAAACTGTTCAGGGAAGGCAGCTTTAGTCACTTCACAGTGCGGTCACTGGGGAAGCAGTCACTGCGCAGGACATAGTGTTAGCTAGCTCCTATTAAACATTATCTCTCAGCATGGGTTTCACTTCTGCTTGCAGCTTTGATCCTCATGCTTTTTTTTTTTTTTGGCTTTTCTTTGCCTCTATGTGTAAAATATGTCAAGGGGAATCATCTCTACAGGGAAGTAGCAAATGAGACATGTATGGACTTAAAAAGCTTAAAGCTCAGGCCCAGCACAGTAGCCTAGAGGCTAAAGTCCTCTCCTTCAATGCATATGGGTGCAGTTTCGTATCCTGGTGGGCCTGCTTCTCATCCAGCTCCCTGCTGGTGTCCTGGAAAAGCAGTCAAGGATGGCCTCAAGGCCTTGGGACCCTGCATTCACATGGGAGATACAGAAGAGGCTCCTGGCTCCTGGCTTCAGATTGGCGCAGCTCCAGCTGATGCGGCCACTTGGGAAGTGAGTGAATCAACAGAGGGAAGATCTTCCTCTCTGTCTATCCTCCTCTCTGTATATCTGACTTTCCAATAAAATTAAATAAATCTTTTTTAAAAAGCTGAAATCACAATATTAATGGTCATGTGTTATAAAGGATAATGGCTTAAGACAGAGCAATGTCTGAGAGGCTAGGTCAAGGATGTCAGGGATTTCTGGCTGAATATTTAATTTACAAACTAGGTTGAAATGGGAGGTGAACGGGTAGAATCCAGAAAAAGAAACATGTACCTTAAAGAAACTGCACTGTAATAATCTACTTTCTCAACCATGGCAACTCACTTTAGTGTTTACAATAAAGTGCCTGACAGAAACCATGCAGACAGAATACCAATTAAATTCAGTATATTTCATTGAATTAAACACAGATTGAAGATATTGAATATCTTCTGTGCATATGTGGTAAGTTATAGAAAGAATGAAAAGTAAACCACAGTCCTTATGTGCAAAAAGTTTAACATAAGAAAAAGCTAGAGAAAGAAATTCAGCTGACACACTATCTGTGTCCATCAAATTTATGAAGAGAAAGGGGATAAGAGAGGGGAATCCTGCTTCCAACATCACTTAGCTTGCAAAGTCACTTATTCTCTGTGTCTTTTTCTGTAAAATCGCAAAATAGCACCCATTTCCCAGGATTTCTAAGAGAATTAAATGAAATAATAACTGACATGTTTTATTACAAACTACAAAATGTATCGCATTTTAATACAAGGCAACATGCAAAAAAAGAACTACAACAGTCAGGACCAAAAATGGAGCTGAAAAAACACAGGGCAGGTTACCAGGCTTCTCCAGAGCTGGGACAGAGAATGAATCAACACAGAAGCAATGGAGAAGCTGATATGAATGAGGAGGTCCTAATAAGTAGAGATAGAGTGCCTGCTTTGCACATCTGCTCTCTAGAGAGAATGTGTGTGTGTGTGTGTGTGTGTGTGTGTGTGTGTAGGTATGTTGGCTCCTCACTGCCATATCACATCACCCTGTAAACATGTAGTTATCACATACAAGAAGTCTCCTTGGAGATCTTCCTAATCTAAATGCTGGACTCAGAACCCTAACCAAGAAAAGAGAGAAGACAGAACAGGTCAACCAACCATCTCAACTATAATGGACTATGTCAATCAGTGGACTCTTCAAAGACCTCATAGTGCTTGGAATGGCAAGATTGGCAGCGGTTCATAACTTGAACTATCAAAACCACTTGAGCAAGAACCTCAGAGCATACCCTACATCCGGGACCTGGGGAGGGTGGGAAGTTGGGTAGGCCTTCTCCCTTAATACCCCCAAGGAAAAAATATGGAAAAAATATTAGTCTTATTCACTTTCCTGTAGCCCTTGAACCTTTTTACCCTAATTAACTACGTAAAGATTGTCAAAATAAATTAAAAAAAAAAACATATTAGTTATCACCTGTGTCCTTCATACCTGTATTCCTAGTGATTAGAAAAGCATCTGGTAAATACTAAATGAATGAATGAATGAATGAATGGAAAGAAGAGTTTCAGAAGAAACATCATGACATTATGGTTAAGAGTATGAACAAGGCATAATAGATATTACCATATCCAGGTGTGAAGATACAATGCAATATGCATCCCTACTTCTAAATCAAAGATGGACTCCCAATGAAACTGTTGGAAGTATCTAGACAACAAAGTGTTGGATTGTCTGACAACGTCTGTACCAGCAATGTTGAGACACACTTAAATAGCAGACTGATGCAATTATTACTCCTTATGAAGAACTAAACTGTTATAATAATATGGGGAAAATCAGTCAGGGGTGGGAATGGGGGGGCAGAAATCCCAGACCCTATGGAATTGTACCATAAAATTCATCATCATAATAATAAAAAGAGTATGAACAAAACAAAGCATCAGCTTGCATAATGGTGCTGGTTTGGGGAGAGACCACTTGTGGAGGAGGAGGAAGCACGTTCGGGCAGCACAAATGCTGCTGATGGGTGAGAATCCTGGTGCACGGGCAAATGCATTTGCATGGCTGATTTGCAGTTTCTGTTTTTGAAATGCAGGGCTCTAACCTTGGCATCTTTAATTGAAATCAAAAAGAAAATGTCCTTCTCACCTCCAGTAAATACATCAGAATTAAGTGCCTTGAGTCAGGCCTCATAAGCCATCACTGCTCTCCTCTGTATGCCGTGATGCACAACGACAGGGAAGGAAAAAATGTGTTTGTAATTATAATAAAGATGAAAACCATGGAAATCATCAGGAGCATTGAATTCAAACCGCCAATGAATGTAAATCATGCTATTTGCATAGAAATATGGCATCGTTACAGATATTGGTCAGAATTCAGAAGTAGTTGAATAATGAATAAAATGCCACTTTAAATGTGACATAATAAAAATGTAATTGCTCTTACCTTTTGGGAAAAGATGAAAATCTCTAGAGGTACTCATTAAAGGGGAGCCAAAAAGAGCTAAAGGGAACGGAGAGTGCGTGATGGACTGTGTGTATGTGTGTGTAAGAAGGGACTACCGAATCAGCAGTGCCCTCTGTAATCTTACCAGCATGAGATTGATGATAAACCCCAAGCACTGTGTGTGAGCATATATGTGTGTTTTAATAACATAAAGAACAGACAGACACCATTTCAGGTGGGAGTCATGCAGTCCTCACTAATGGGAAGTCATTATGCCATAGCTATTGTGACATAATTCAAATAAATTTTAAGGTGACATTGTCATGCAAAAAACAAAAACTCACTAGTACAAGACTTTCAAACTACTACTTGTGCCCTAAGCTTATTTCCCTCTAAGACTTAGACAGTAAGAATGTTAGAAATACTTGAGTTCTTGCCTAATTACATAAAGGCTCATTTGGAGTCTCATTTATTTGGAGAGTCTCTGGCATAGCAAATCCATTTAGTATAACACACCAGAGTAGGTAATTAAAAATTAAAGTTGAAATCAAGATGAAGAAGACAAGATCGAAGCTGGTTTAGACTGTTCTGATTAGTCAAGGAGGGGCAGTGACAGGCAGGAAGGATTTCACACATTTCCAAAGAGGCAAAGAAAGGGGCCCAAAGAGGGACCCCGCTTCTGGAAGACTCAGTGCTTTTTTTTTTCAGTCATTCCACTACATACCCAATTGCAAACCTGACCACATGCAACTAGAGGTCCCTTGTCAGTATGGCTGAGGGTTAAGATTGCTAGTCAGACGGTACCCTCCCGGATGCTGGGGGTGGGGAAGAGTACACCAGATTTGCTGTGGAAAGAGGGAAGGGTACAGCCTCCAGAGGAATAGGGCTGGGAGAGGTGGATGGGGCTTAGTGCAGCAGGTTCTTTTGTGTAGAAAGTCATTGGAGTTTCTTGGACTATAACACACTCACACGTGCATGTGTGCACACACGCATACAAAGTGATGTTTTATCAAATGTGTGACAGTGTGCAAACGGCTTTTATGCACATAATCTTGCTGCATCCTCACAGCAGCCCATAAAACAGCAAGTATTTTGTTTCTTGTATTTTGTAAGTGAAGAAATTGAGATTCTGGAAAGTTGGGGAATACACCTAAGTTACTAGGACTAGAGGTCAAAACTAAGGAAAGACTCCAGATCCCCAAATGCACTGTCTCTAAGTTACTCTTTTTACGTTTGTTACTCTGAGCTTCCTCTTCTTGTTTCCCTTACCTACCGCCCTCTCCACGTCTCCCATTTTCCTGCTTCCCCTTTCCATTTCCTTGCATAGTTCCTCTTATTCCTGACAATGTTCAGACTCGGCAAGCCAAGGGAGCACAGTTCAGCCATCAGCCATTTTCACGTGGGTGAGTGTTTCACAGCCCTCTGGAAGGCAAAACCCTCTTCATTTCTTGGATTCTGTTCTTGCTGCAGCAAAGGCATAGACACAGAGGAAGAATCATCTAAGAGACAAATCTCAACACCTGCTGGGTAGAGTGAAATTCCGTTCATGCCAAAAGATGTGAATCTCATGGGTCTCTATGTTCCTGTGGAGGAATTGAACTATGAAAGGTTCCAAAACATGGTGGCCTTATATACCTATTGATGTGTGTGAAAGAACACATGCCATCACCCTAGAAAAGCACTCAGGTTGTGAATTGGAGGGCCACTTATATCACCTTTATAAATCTGGATCATTCCTCTCTGAGACTACAGAATTATACAAAACGACTCTGAGTTATAAATCAAATGCACAGGTGTCTGTTCCTCTCCCAAGAACCTAGTAAGTTATAGACTTCTCAAGGAAGAGATCACCATTTTCAGCAGGTTTTCTCCAAGTGTAGTTTCTTACCAGAATTATTGGCATCCCCCAAGAACCAGCTTACAAGCCATACTCTTCATTGTAAATCCAGCAGATTTAGAAAGATGCCCCAGATTTCTTCTGTAGCCTTTCTGATGTCAGCTGAAGTTTGAGGCCCACTTTGCTCAGTATATTCTATGAGACGGGTCCAGAATCAGGTGCCAAAATGGACTTAATTAGGCCCATTGCCTGCATATGAGCCCAGGAAGGTTGCATCACTTCCCCAACTCCTAACCCTCATGCATCAATAAAGACATTTCATGGAGTGATTTCCAGACACTCTTTTCTCGTGCACATATTGGGAGCTTTCATGAAGTAGGATCTGAAGCATTAGCAAAATGCACCTGCAATCCAATATCACCAGAATGATCTGCTCTTACTCCACTACAAACTCTTGCTTTCTTAAAGTTTGAAGTTTACTCTCCAAGGAGCTCTTACTAAATTATACTTCGGTAGTTCCCTCAACTCTGCCTGTGTCATATTTCACAGATCAGCTACACTGAGACATAAAATAGATTGTTCTGAAGACTCCAGGATCAAGAAACGAGGGCCACAGTTGACCTCAATGGAGCAAATCAACATGAAAGAATACCTCATCCAGTTCCTCAATTTTGTTGATTTCAGATTGAAACACATCATGTGTATGTGTGTAAATGTGTGTATATGTATAATTAGAAGGGTTTTTTCTAATCTCCCTCATTATGAATAAAATAGAATATTTATCTGAAGAGATTATCACATGTAAAAGAAGCCAAACTTCCAAGATGTGCTGATTTTTCAAAAATCCTGTTGAACTCGGTTTTTGTAAAATGACTGAGACACCACGTGGACGATGGGCGTTCCATGTCCCAAGGTTCAGGTACCAGCTATTTCCAGTTTCAGATTTGTGTTCATGTACACCTGAGGAGACAGCAGTTGATAACTCAAGTATTCAGGTCCCTGTCATTCACCTGGGGGACTCAGCCTAAGTTCCTGAATCCTTCCTTCGGTTACACAATTTCAGGGATCTGAGGAATGAACCAGTGGAGAGAATCTCTCTCACGCTCTTGCCCTCACTCTCATTCTTGCTCTCTCTCTCATCCTTTCAATAAATAAAATGAACAAAAATAAAAGTTGTCATTCACTGACAGGAACACCAGAGAGAATCCATAACCTAAGGGATAAGGTGAATGCATTGCTCCCCTAGCACAGCTGTAGAATGCAACATACCATATCAATAGCTGTCACTCTATCAAATCAGAAGACACCATCCCCCGCAGAAGGATCCTAATCTCTCCACCTCACCCTTCCCCCGAACACATAGTGCCCTTCCAATTGAGGGGGGTGAGGAAGACAGACCTGGATAATTCAAGATTCACAGAGGAAGGGTGAGCATGAATTTTGTAACCTGGAGAACAATTTTATACTGCTTACTATTTTGAGCCAGAATTTAGTTGTTCTCTAATAGTCATAAGTCTTACAATTTTTTAATGCTCTTTCAAATAAAGCTTCTTAATCAAATTCCATCAAACTATGATATTGAATTCTTGATAGATGCAAAACTGTATAGAAAGTTAAGACGGAGCCTCTACCAACCACCTGCTTTATGCACCTTTATTCCAGGCATTCCACAATTCAATGGGAGAAAAGGCCATAGCTACAAAGTAAGATACACACTTACTGTTGTCCGCAGCAACACAACATCTGCTTCTTGCAAGGAACATGGGACACAATTGGACCATACATGCCAAGCCGGTCTCCAGTAAAACACCAAGGGGAGAATTCCAAATGACAAGATGGATCCAACCAAACAGAGGGCTTGTCGGCATCCATGAGTCCGGTAGCCAAATACTTCCTGGGACATAATCAAAAGGACACAATACTGGTTAAGCATTACGAACAATACATGAGCAGAGTTTAATCTTAGTGATGAAACTGGGTCCAGAGGATGAAGGAGTTGATGAGGGTAAAAAGAGAACTGAATAAGTGATGCACAGAATGGAGAAGATTCTTGAACAATAACTGTAAGGCATGATCCAAGAATGCCAGGTAGTTGCAGTCTAACTGGGAAAAACCATTTGTGTTGTTTGAGTACCCAGGGTAAATTACTACATTACAACTTCAGATACCTCTGACCAGATACCTCTGGTCTTCTAATCATTCCTAGTCCTGCTTTATTGCTGAAATGAGATCATATTAACTTCATTCCTGAAATGATGGTACTGAGCTCAGAAAGGTTAAACAGAATGAACGACTTGTCCAAGGTCACACTGCAAGAAATTCTGCTAAGATCCAAACCCAGGTCATTCAGCCACTAAGCTTAAAAGTTTGATTCAGAGCTATCACAGTCCTGGTCACAAGCCAGGTGACAGAAGGCTAGTTGATGACAATAGCCACATGATCCCTTTTGTTGGAAGCAACAGTATCTTGAGCAGGAGGGACCGGCACCAGGCCTAGTCTTTGGAATCAGGATTTCGTGAAATGTCTTTGGATCACAAAGATATTAACAGCCAACTTGTCTATAGGAGTTTGGTGTGGAACTATTGGTTTGCATGCTCCTTTCCTGTTCAGATGCAAAAAGAATTTTACATCAAAAGGGAAGCCCATGGAGATTGGTCTACCAGAAATCATGCTATTAAGTACCTGCTTTATTCTATGGCAGGGTGTGGGAGGACTGTTATTAGAATCTGGAAGATACTATGAATGTAAATAAGTGCCTTACTTCAAATGAATGAATAATCAAAACAAGTTTTCTTAAAAAAAAAAAAAATGGGCCTGGGACAGAGTGGAAACCATCTTCACAAAGTTTATAGCTTCAATTCCACAACTGTATCCTGCAATGTCACAGCCATGTTACACTGAATAGAAAGGATGAAATAGAAGTGGCGGAGTGACTGACTAAAAGTAGAGTCTCTAACCAGGACATTTTGAGTTTGAAGATCAGCCCAGCCACTCCCGCGTTGTACAAGCGTCACTCAGTTATTTAATATCTTCATTATTCAGTTCGTAATTTATAGAATTGAGTAATGATGATACTCACTTTACAGAGTTGCTCTAAGATCTCAATGAGTCAATCAGTCTAGGTGCTAGATCAGCACTTTGCTATTGCTGCCATGGCTTGAACCCATTTGCCCAACACAAACCTGAAATTCTGTCCCTTGGCTTATCAGCAGTTGGATTCAGGAATTCTCAGTGTGAATGTTCTTCCCTTGTTAGAATGGCCTCTTGGGTAACAAGGGAGCTGAGAACAAAACTTTAAATCACCAACTTCTCTCTCTCATCTGATTAAGACTACATTATCAGTAGGGGTTCTGTGCTCTCAGCTGAAAGCTGATTTCATGTGTAATTATTAGGTTCCTTCCTATCATTAGCAAAACATAAAAATACTATATGGCTTCCTCCAGGATTGCTCAAGGTTAGCAGAACTCTGATAACGTATTCCAATTAACCCAGAAATGCACTCTTTTCAGAGAGGCAAAGTACATCTCTCTGTTTTGGTTAGCAAGAATGAACAAGAGCACGGTTGTAGTGGAGAAGGACTCTGGTTAAGTTTTTCCATGTGTTTTTCTGTTAAAGTTCCATAATAAACAGATACTATTGTTCCTTGATCCTCCAGGAAAACAAAAAAGCAACATGCTTAGAGTATCTCAGAAAGCTCTTGCATAACCCATACTCTTGGTCTGCTCACTTCGATGGTGACAGCACCACTTCCACGTCTTCATATCCACTGCATTGACTGTGATTTGTCTCCAGGACCATAACCGTTCTGAAAAATGCATGCCTCTTCCCCTGTTCCAGTTCTTCCATGAAAAGTTTCAAAATCTCAATCCCATTTGTTCAAAATTTCCATCGTTAGCTCTGCTTTTATCAGCAGCACAGCTAATCATGATGGTTTTGTAGCCACTGGGCAAAAAAGTTTTCAATCATAATTGTACAAGCTGAACCAGTGAATATATTTGTGGTCCTGGTGATCATTTAATGATCAGTCCTCTTCAGTTAGAATAAAATGATGCAGAAGATCTGCTCCTGTGAATTCCATCATTAACATCATCTCTCTACCCAAGTGCAAAAGGCAGCCATTGCAGAGTCAGGGCAAGGGGAGATGTTTGGGAGGACACAGAGGCCATAATCTGTTCACAAACTTCAGTGACTTCATGATTCTCTCACCTATACTTGAACACATTTTTTTCTATTTCTTCTTGGGTCAATGTTAACAGAGTCACTGTTGCTCTTATACAGGCTTTTCAAACTCGTCTTCTTACCTTTCTTACTGTTTCAAATGAGATCTAGTGCAGATGTGTTGTAGTAAGCTACTGAAAATTTATCAGAATGAAAAGAAATTGAAATTGATGCATGTTTTTTCATAACATGAATTTTTTTTCCTGAAATTTTTGAAGATCTCATTGTATTCTCTCATAGGAGAAAAACATTAAAGAATTTTTCCAAGGCACAAATGTCAGTCCAACGCAAAGCTGGTCTTAGTTTCAGAATTTTGTCACCTGTGGAAGATTACATGTGCTGGACATTGCTTTGCCTCATTTTCTCTTTAATTTTAGTTCAATTTAACAAGTGTTCATTGTCTTCCAAATGTTAAGCATGTGCTAAATCCAAAAGCAAATGAGATAGCACTTCTAGCTTCAAGGAACTCACTTATTTAATTAGAAATGGGGGCACACAAAAATATGACACTTTAAAAGTTAGGGCAACTGGGGCTGGCACAGCAGCTCAACAGGCTAATCTTTGACCTACATGCACTCCTGTCCCATATGAGTGCCAGTTAGTGTCCCATCTGCTCCACTTCCAATCCAGCTCCTTGCTTATGGCCTGAGAACGCAGAGGAGAATGATCCAAAGTCTTACAATCTTGCACACACGTGGGACACCCAGAAGAAACTCCTGGTTTTGGGTTGCCTCAGCTCCAGGTGTTGCACCATTTGGGGAGTGAATCAGTGGATGCAAGATCTTTCTCTCTGTGCCTCTTCCTATCTATAAAATCTGCTTTTCAAATTAAAATAAATGTTTTTTTGAAAGAGCAGAATCTTCTTTCAATAAATTAAAGAAGTTAAGGCAATACATGTGTTATATAAAGGTGTGATGCTATTAGGTGTTACCTGAATGACATGCCACTAGTAACAGAACTGGGATATGAGTTGTCAACCAGAGGGGCTCCACAGGGGCTCCAGAGAGACTTTAGTATACAGCACAGTGTCCCTCTAAGAGATGCCGTGCTCTCAGTCTGGTGTAATTGGGTGGCAATAATCTGTAAAACATTGCTACATTTTTTAAAGAAATTATGAAACAATGTGGACTAGAGTCATTCAATTATCACTTATTGAAGAGAGTTTCATTGTACCGACCCAAAATGGATTACATTTCAGAGACTATTGCCAGACATGGGGTTTGAAATTGTACAATGTCTTGCTTTGCTATTGTTATCATCAGGTGGCAATTTATTTCCCGAGTTTATGCAGTATCTTTTCATATTCCCAAATATGCTGAAGGGAACTGCCCCTGCCAGCCTGCCCTCCACCCACTCTTACCTCCCACAAGACAGTGATCAATGAGATAAACACACAAAGAATATTTTTTAAAAATGTCAAAAGAGTACCAGACAAATAATTAAACTCTTGGTAATCCATGCCTGTTATGCAATAGCACACTGTCCCTTTTTTAGCCCTGCCTTACCCACACATTTCTCCCTTCTCCCTCTGTTCCTGGACATCCAGGTCCTTTGCATCCCTCGGGACTTGACCTTTGGCTTTCAGGTGTCCAAGCCATCTCCCCTACAGCCCCTAGGCTGTATGTGCTCTCTGCAGCAATGATTTACACCACAGCCCAGAGAACCTTCTCTGAATCTAGAGACCCTCTCCAAAAAAAACCAGACATCAATACACAAACTTTTATATAGATATTTGGAAAGGGCAGCTTTCCCAGATGCTAAGTAAAGCTATACTCTAGAAGGATCACGAGGCTAAATCAAGATCAGTCATTCAGAACTCTCCAAGATGGGAGAATTGGGTGAGTTCATGTTAGAACAGATGAGGAAGGAGTAGCCTAGGAGAAGTTTAAAAAAAAAAAAAGGTGCTATCCCATGAATCAGGAGAGGACAGGCCAGTGGCAGAGGGATACCTAGAAACCTTTGGACATGGGGAAGAAGCAGAGACAGCACTGCTGTACTGCAGTGAACAGATACCCCAACAGTGATTGGAGCTCCACTGGTGGTCAGGTGGGAAAAGGAGATTGTGGGGAATTTAGAAGGTAAATCCAGCTATAGCATTGTGGACTCTGCTGATTTTTTTAATCAGATTGTGAGCAGAAGCAAGGTGGTGCTGCCCAGGTGCAAAGGTGAGGGAACAGAGTGTGTTTCATGACCCAGACCCTCACCACTTCTACATCAGGCATCATTCTGAGTTCAGTGGCAAAGACTCAGGAGGAGCAGGTATGAGGAGGGGCAACAGCAAGCTGTGCATGCAATAAGCCAGGAGAGAACTCATTTCTGGCTCAACACATTGCAATAGTTCCACTGGGAAAATAATACCAATTTCACATCCTACAGATTCCATCAAAAATAGGTCCAGATTGCCTACAGACCTAACTGCCAATGGGCTCTGGCGAGAAGAGAAAAAAAGAAAAATACTTCTGCAATGCATGCCACTGAGACCCCCATAGTCTAATTTGAAGTCACAGCTTGTATCTTCCTAATCCCAAGTTTTGCTGGAACTAGGAGAGGGAAAAGTCTGAGCAGATAATGGTGTAGCACAGCACAGAATCACAAGGAGTGAAGAGTGGCAACCTAGAAGCCATGGCTGCAGAGGCCGTGGCAGAAGTGGAGCATGGAAGCCCAAAACTGAAACTCACTAGAAGGAGCAGGGCAAGTAAAGGCAAATGGAATATCAAGAACTGAACAGGTTCAATAAAGTTGACCAGTAGACCTGTGTATGACACAGCTTAAAAAATGGTTTCAAGGAAAAGAAATTGCTAATCTGAGTTGCAATGACCAAGGGCAAAAGAGGCACAGACACAATGAATGCAATTACTGATGCCTCCTCTGTAAAGGTATGAAAGAGTATGTCGACCTCAGAGTTAATTGAGAAAGACACACAAAAAAAAAACCTGCCAGATAAAGAACTTCTAAAAACCATTATAAAGCTCCTTAAAAGAATTAGAACCTTGTGCAGGAAATAGCAATATTGAAACAAAATTAAACTGAATTATTAGAAATAAAGAATACAGGTCTGGCATGTTAACCTAGTGGTGAGATAACATTTGGGTGCAAGTTCATGTCCAAGCTGCTCCACTTCCATCCAGTTCCCTGATTGTGGGCCTGGGAAGACAGGAGAGAACAGCTCAAAGCCATGGGACCCTGCACTCAAATGGGAGACCTGGAAGAAGATCCTAGCTCCTGGTTTCAGATCCACTCAGCTCCAGTCATTAGGACTACTTCAGAAGTGAACCAGCACATGGAAGATCTTTCTTTCTCTCCTTCTCTATGTAAATCTGATTTTGCAATAAAAACAAATAAATATTTTTAAAAGCAGAAGTGAAGAACACAACACAGCAAATCAAAAATTCATTGGTGAGCCTCAATAATAGAATAAATGAGGCAAAAGAAAAAAAATCCCAGAACTGACAGATACCTCCTGTAGTAGTGCTGACACAAGAAAGCTGAAAGAGGAATTTCTGACTGAAGCTAAGAAAAGTACCCCAGAATTGAGGCACACCATCAAAAACTGAACATAAGAGTCATGGGAATGTCTAAAGGGTAAGAAAGATAATCTGGGGTGTATTCAATTAAATAACAATTGAGAATTTCCCAAACATAGAGAAAGATATGGGAAACAAAACACAGGAAGAGCACAGGACCCAAAATAAAGTCAACCAAAAGCAGTTCTCACCAAGACACATCATAATCCAGCTCTTCTTGGTTAAACATAAAGAAAAGATATTTAAATACACAATTGAGAAAAGTCAATTAACTTATAAAGGAATCCCAGTCAGACTCACAGCTGACCTCTCAGAGGAAACTCTACAGGCCAGAAGAGAATGAAATAACATATTCCAGATCTTAAAAGAAATAAAATGCTAGCTGAAAATAACATACTACGCAAATTTTCTTTGAAAATGAAAGATTATGCTTCCAAAGCAAACAAAAGTTGAAAGATTCCACCTCTACTATACCTGCCCTACAAGTGTTACTTAAAGATGCCTAGTGACAGAATAACACCAACCAAATAGAAACAACCAAAAATAATAATAATAATAATAATACGAACCAATTCCCAAGTGCAGAGAACTCCTCAATAAATGTGCAAAGGAAATCTAAATCATTGGGTTTATGAGACACCCAATGCTAAAATGACCACCGTAAATCACTACCTGTTGATGTTAACCCTGAATGTAAATGGCTAAAAATCATCAATTAGATGACATAGATTAATGGACCTGATAAAAAAAAATTCCATCTGTTCCCTACAGGAGACACATGTCAGCAACAAAGATATGCAGAAACTGAAAGTGAAGGCTGGAAAATGATATGCCAGGCTAATAGAGGAAAACATGAACTGTTGCAACCTTTTGAACATCAGGTAATACAGACTTCCATGTGAAAAACAATAAAAGAAATGAAGAAGAACAGGACATAATGATCAACGGATCCATTCCGAAAGAAGAAATTACCATAATAAATGTGTACTCATCAAATGCCAGGACATCTAGTCACTTGATACAAATACTAATGGATTTAAAGGGAATAGATTCCAATAAAATAGTAGTGGGGAACCTTTACATCCTACTAATGTCAATACACAGATTGATCAGATAGAAACTCAATGCAAAAACAACAGAACTCACCTAGACAATAGAACAAATAGATTTAATTGATGTCTACAGAACCTTTTGGTCTATATATGCAGAATACACTTTTTTCATCAAGACAGGTAACCTTCTCCAGAATTGATCATATTATAGGCCACAAAACAAGCCTCAGCAAATGTTTAAAAAAAATCAAAATCATGTATTCTAAGACCATTATGGAATAAACTTGGAAGACAAGAAGAAGATATGAAAATACTTGGAGACTGAGAAACATGCTGCTAAATAGCAATGGGTTATAGAAGAAATCAAAAAAATTTTAAAAATTGCTTGAAATGAATGAAAGCATCAACACAACATATTAAAACTTATGGGACACAGTCAAGGCAGGATTAATAGAAAGTCTATTCCAATTAATGCCTATATCAAGAAACTAGAAATGCACCAGGTAAATGAGCCAACCACACATCTGAAAGAGCTAAAAAAAAAAAACCAGCAGAATAATTGCAAGATTAGCAGAAAAAAATGATTAATCAAAACAAGGGAAAAAATGACAAAAATACAGGGAAAAAAATAAATGGAGACCAAAAAAATATATAGATATATAGATGTGGATACAAAATCAATGAATCAAACAGCTAGTTCTTTATTCTATCAGATCTACACAGAGAAGAAGAGACAGAGGGAGAAAGATCATCCATCCACTGGTTCCCTCCCCAAATGACTGCAACAGCCGGAGCTGACCTGAAGCCAGGAGCTTTTTCCAGGTCTCCCATATGAATGCAGTATCCCACGGTTTTGGGCCATCCTCTACTGCTTTCCCAGGACTCAAGCAGCGAGCTGGACAGAAAGTGAAGCAGTCAAGCCATGAAGCAGCACCCATATGGGATCCTGGCAATTGCAAGGTGAGGATTTAGCCATGATACTATCATGCCCAACCCAAAGAGCTGGTTCTTTAAAAAAAAAAAAATCAACAAAATAGATTCCCTACTAGTTCAACTAATCAAAAAAGGAGGAAGATATGAATCAGTAGAATCAGAGGTGAAAAAGGAAATATAACAGGAAAAAGGAAAAAAGGAAAAATAACTATTACATGCAACTATACACCATTAAATCAGAAGACCTAGAAGAAATGGATAGATTTCTGAACACATACAATCTATAATATTGATTCATGAGGTAATTGATCATCTAAGTAGACCTATAACTGAGACTGAGATTGGTTAGGTAATTAACTCCTTCCCAACAAAAACAACAACAAAAAGCCTTGGGGACCTGGGCCAGAACGAGGAGTAACCTGAGTGCAACTGTCCCTTGCCTAGATAAACAAGATTGCCATGAAGAATGCACTCTCTATGACAAAGATTGTCTGTCTTCTCTGACCCTGATTGGCACATGTCTTCATAAACACATTAATTCATTCAATCATATCACAGTCAAATGTTCTTCCTGGGAACCATTCAGCTCCTGGAAGACAATTTTTTAACCCAAAGAAGGCTCTTCTAAGCTTTGCCTGGGTAATTTGACTTCTATATTCTAAACGTGAATGACCTGGATGACCTGATCCATGAATTCTGGAGGCTCAGAAGGAATGGCTCATTTTTAGGCTTCTTATTGACATTTATTCCTAAAAGCTTTATATCAGTCCCAAGTTATTTCCACATAAAGATTATGATTTATATTAAAATAAACCAGACATTGTGACAATATTGTCCTCGTCTTACACTGTAAGAATCAGGCCTAAGACTGGAAGAGAAGGTCATAAACATGTCCTGCTGTAACCCCCAAACACAGTCTTCAAAATATCTTCAGTTCAAATTCTCCACCACATTTGAGGCATGGCCACGGTCTACCAGCTAGAGACAAATTTCTCATCCTCAAAGGACTCACATGGAAGATGAGGAATTTTTTAAAATGACTATGATTCAAGACAGAAGTTATCAAGCACTCTGTGAGATGTGCAAAGGAAAATACGAGCTTCAAGTGGGTGAAGAGCTCCCACTGATATGGTAATTAGGAATGGCCTTCCAAGAGAACAGCTAGTTGACATGGAGCTGGAAGGAATGGGTAGAAACTCAAGATCTGGAAAGGAAGATTGTGGAAAGGACTCTCCGAGTTGAGGAGCTGGTCTTGAGCAAAGGTGCAGAGGCTGCAAATGTGGAGTGTGTCTCAGGACACAAAATCACATTAGTATATGATGAGGGGTCAGCACAATGCAACATAACAGTTACCTCAGGCATGCATGGTCCAATATCACAGTTTGGGGTGGAACTTTAGGATTTGAAGGGATGTGTGCCACTCCGCCTAGCAGGCAGCCAAAGAAAGTTTGCCAAACACTTAAAATAAGGCACCTCCATCTCTCCTCACAACCAACAACACTTCTCTCACACTTACCATCATTCCCTGGAAATTCCAAAGACAGAGGTCACTAGCTGTGACTCAACCAGTCAGGCAACAGTCTAGTCACGGGATGAGGCAAGACAAAGGATGCTCAAGGCTGTAGCTCCTTTTGACTAATCGAGACTAATCCTCTTCTCAAACCAGGATGCTGCCAGCCTGGGTTGTGAAAGGTATTTCTTGTCACACAAGTTGGCTGGTGGGAAAGCAGCGGCGGCAGACAGGGTGATAACACTCAGCTCTGTGAATAATTCTCCACCCAAACTTGGACCGAAGATCATGAAAACAGAGTTCATGTGAACCATGACTTCTTACAATGTTCCAGACACCCTAAATCCATGTTTCTCCACACCCTACTTTAATTCGTACAAGCAAGGTACTTATCAGCCACGGGTCAAAACAAGGAAGGAAAGCTTCCAGGAGGTTAAGGAATGTGTCCAGAATCATCCAGTTGGTAGGTAACAGAGCCAGGTTCTTCTTCATTGAAACTGTTTCCACCTGACAAGACTGCCTCTCATGAGGAACCTCCCTCCTTCTCCTCTCCTCCTCCTCCTCAGTCTGATATTTCTATCTGCAGATGTCAGAGGGGACAGTGCTTGAACACTTGCTGTTTGTTCACATTTTGAGCTAATGGCTGTGATGCCCAGACAAGTTCCTAGATTCCTCTTAAACAGGTTTTCATAAGCTTCAAACTGCAGAGTGAGACAAAGCAGGCAAGAAGGACTACACCCAAAGCCAGACAGCAGTTTCTGTAGGAGACATTCTAATCTCCTGATGGAGCAATCTTGAGCAAGAGGCATATCTTAGACTTCCAGGTGATGCTGAGATTAAAATTTCTCTTCCATGTAATATATATAATTGCTTTTGTTCCTAGTGTATGCTACTAAAATTTTGGAATTTCCTGAATGATTACTAGGGCCCTTGGAACCACACCTGGGTTTATGCTAATAAGGTGACATTTAGTGGAATCCTAGAGAGCCTCTAGATGGGGAATGGGTTATGGAGGAGTCACCCATGTGAACTCTGCCATCTTCAGCAAGTTCAAAATCAATCCTGCCTGTGTGGCGGAATCTTCACAGAATCCCCTAGGGAACAGATTCAAAGAACTTCAGAGCTGATGAACACATCCATGAGCTAGGAAGTATCACACCCCCACTCCAGGGGACAGAATCCCTCCTGTGAGAGGAAATTTCGTGAGTCATTCTAGCATATTATTGAACATGAAGTGGCATGGATTAAAAGAGCCTTGAAACTACACTTGATTTAAATAGAAGTTTGGCTTGCCTGGAGACTCCATACTTGATCATTTCCATCCTTAGGACAGACTCACGAACTGCCTGTGATCCTGTGGAGTATGATCATGAATCTGGGTGCTTACTACCAGAATTGAGCTTTATGATAAGACACACATGGAGAGTCTAGAGGATTCAAGGACTGGTTGGTGCTGAAGGGAAAAGCTCCACACATTTGGTGTCATAAGCACCGCCAGGTCCGTATCTGGGACTGCCTGCCCTCTGCAGACAGCCTGCCCACTTGAAATGCAAAGGTCCGTATGGGAGAAAAGGCAAAACATTTAGAGCAAAGCACCTGCTTCTGCCACTTCCTAAATTTATCATCTGGAAGCCATAACCTCATAAGAGAAAATAAAAACACCAATGCCTTCCTCACAAAACCATTATGAGAATGAAATGAGATGAAAGCTGTAAATGTTACTCATTTATAAGTTGTTACTATTATGAAAAAGTTGAAGTATTGACTGTTTGGAATGCCCTCAGTGACACCCCAGTGTGTGTGACCCCTTGGCATTCTTCAGCTTCTCTCATAACACAGTCTAAATAGTTACTCAGCCACTTTCTAAAACATCATCCTGTTTTGAATCCATGGAAGCCCTTAACTCTGGTATTTTTCTTACTTGTCTTGTGTAAATTTTGAGAACTCAAGAGGCGTTTCTGTCTGACTTGTTGATTCCTGGATTCCTGGCATAGTAAAATTATTTCTGACAAACACTAGACCTACAAATATTTTTAAGTGAACAAGTGGTGCAGAATCCATTGTAGAAATCCAATCTAAAAACTAGATTGGAATAGACGAGGTTAGTGGAACAGGGGGGTTAACAGTGACAATCATACACTGTTGGCTTCTGCAGAACATTTAGCAGACATTCAAGTCATCATTTTTCAGAGAAGAAAGCTGAGGCCTTAGGAAAATTCTCAAATGAGGAGCTAACGAGAAAGCACTGAAAAATAATATTCTCCTTCCACACTCGCCTCCATCCTGCAATAGGAGGATCTCAAGAATCACTTCTCATTTACCATAGGAGTTTAAAAAATGAAAACCGACTAATGAATTCTGAGAGAGGGACAGATCAACTATGCTTTCCCTCAACAATATCTATAACAAATGCCACCCTGGCTCACACACCTCCAGTGAAGCAAACTAAACTTCCTGAAAAAGGTTGTTCCATTTCTGGACAAACCTGCTAATAGCTACACTGTGTGCCAGACACCAGGCTACAGCCCAGAGCGTGGGAACGTGACCTCCCAGCCCATTACCACACATGAACGCACACACATACACACACTTTCCTTTCTGTCAGAACAGTTCTGTATCTTTAAAATAAATTATTTTATCTTTTGAAAAACAGGATTTCAGAAACAGAGGGAAAGACGGTTCCTCTATATATTAAGTACTATTTTGCCATTAAAGGTTTGTGCCTAAACAAACCTTTTATAAAAGAATTCTTTTGCAAATCACTACATTATCAAGCTCTCCTGTTGAGATGGCCTGGCATCTTTTCCGTGCAAAGAGTGTTAATAAAAAAGTAGAAGAAATGCTGAAGACCAATGAGTCCCACCCTATGTAGTGGGAGGAACATTCGCTTATTGTGTTGGTGGTGAGAGATAAAATTATTGACATCACTGCCATTATATGGTAATATTGGAGAGACACATTCATGTTTTATGACCCAAAAACTCCATTCACAGTATTTTCTTTACAGGATCATGGCCTTATATTACCTGAATATGCAAACCATTAAAAAAAAAACTCTCAAAGCTGAAAATCCATCCACAATTAAGCTTACTTTTCAAATGATAGTCTTATAGTAATGCGCTCTGCCTCAATGAAAATGAGCATACTCAATGTAATGTAGCAGTAGGGATGTATGTCAAGAATGGAATGAACAGAAGAAAACACAAAAGAATATAGTGTGATTCAATTTCTAGAAGCTTCAAAATCATTGTTTAACAATACATAAACAACTAGGAAACACATTTTAACAGAAAAGTAATATTTATAAAAGTCATGTGTAAAGTTACCTTTGGGGTGGGAATAAGCAACAAGGAATAGAGATGGTTAGAAAGAGCCCAAGGAAGGCCTCTGGAATAACAGCGGTGTTTTAGTGTTCAGACAAGCACCATGACCATCAATTTCAATTCAATCTTAAATTGGCTATGTATATTTTTAGGCAATATGTGAAATTTCAAAAAAAAATACCTTATGTTTTCCAGTGATTGCCTTGCACTTCTGCTTATAGAGATGATATCAACATTTGCCATACATATGTGCCCCTCAGAACCCATAGCAATGGCCCTTAGATTTGCTTAGAGTCATGAACCACAGGTTCACAATCTCTAGAACAGAAAAACAATTTAATGGCCTAATGGTATGATTTTCTCAAATGCCTGGGTTCCAGTTCTAGCTCCACTTTTTATTCCAGTTTCTTCCTCCTGTGCATCCTAAAAGGAAATAGGTAACAGCGGCTAAGTTACCAGGGTCCCTGCATGCGGGTAGGAGACCTGCATTGAGTTCTCTGTCTCTATCTTTCCAATAAATAAGTAAAACAAGTAAGTTTTTCAAGATTTTTAAAAGAAGTTTCCAGTGTGCTACCTTTATTGTTTCCTCTCCCAGAGAAGAGAAAAATATTCTAAGAATCTTTAAAATTACTATTCATGGGACAAGCATTTACATGGTGGTTAAGTTGGCACTTGGGGGACACACAACCCATACCAGAGTCCCTGGCCACATGCCCTAGCTCTAGTTCTAATCCTGCTTCCTACTAACCAGTTCCTAAAAGGCAGCAGGTGATGATTCAAGGGCCACACACATGGGAGATTTAAATGGAACCCTAGCTTCCTGGCTTCAACCTGGACCCACGCTAGCAGTTAGGGGAATTTAGGGAGTGGACCAGCCAATCGAAGATATGTCTGTTTCCCCTATGTGCATGTGTGTGTGCGTGTCTGCTTTTCAAATAAAGTTTTAAGAACAAGTAAATCCGTAAATAAAGGTATTATTCAAATTAAACTCTTTTTTGGCATGAAACATCCTCAGTCACAATGAGTCACATATTTGAAACCAAACACACCACTTACACCCTCCTCTCTGTGAGTCACCTCCACACCATCATGGACCTAGCTGTGTGACTCAGAGATCTAGGAATTCCCTTTAATATGCTCTTCCTCGCTCCTCAGACATCTGAGTGCCCAAAGCTTGTTGTTCGTCTTCTAGACAGCTCTGAAATCGGTTTATTCTGCCCTAGCCCTGACACTACTGCTCTATTAATTCAGTCTGTGCTCTGACTGGATCAGCGCGAGAGCCATGTGGACAATTCCACCTGTCTGAGGTTTCCTATCTATGGAGTGTCCTTCTTCAAACTGATTACTAAAATGAGCAACTGTTCTGGTTTCTCAGGATATCGGCTTTTCAATGCTAATGCCCAGAAAATTCAAACAAAACAAGAAGGTTGGCCAAATACTCGAAGCTTTAAATCCCTTTAAAATGCATGTACAGCCCTCCTGGAACTTAATCGCACTATCTTTCCAACCTCAACTTTGTTCTCCCTGTCTTACTTCACTACCCTACAAACGAGCTTAGCCAACACACACTTGGTTCTCTGAAAACAACGCACTTTGTTCCTTTACATCTCAGTACCTTTGTACATTGTGTTTCCTTGCTTGTAACGTGCTTTGCCTTAACCTGGGCTTGCAGGCCAAGTCCTATTCATCTACCAAGAACTTTCAACCATTTTGCAATGTCTCACTGAAGTCTTTCAGAGGTTGGTTATAGCTTTCTGTTCTCATAGCACTTGCCATAGGACTAGCTCACTAATTATTTCTTCCACCAGATACTGAGACAAAGAATTTTGCTTCATATAATATCTAGCGTGGGAACTTGTACATAATAAATACTCAATAAATAAGCAAACAAGAAAGTAAGGAAGGAAATGGGAAAAGGTAAAATTATGTTGACAGTATTTACAGTATTTATTTAAAACATTTATCCTTCTTGATGAACCTGAGTGTTTTTAATTGACATATTATACATATTCATGTGGTGCAATGTGATATATCAACACATGTTTGTGACATGCAATGATCAAAACAGGAGTAAATTATCATATATATCATCTTAGACATTTAGCATTACTTTGTGTTGGAAACTTTCAAAGTACTCTTTTCTAGCTGTTTTAGAGTATACAATCAATTATTATCTACCGTTAGCCTCCTGGGCTGTGGATTCCTAGAACCTATTCTTTGTATTTAACTGTATTTTGGTATCCATTAACCAGTCTTCCTCTGTCTCACTTTCACCTGCACTTTCCAGTTTCTGGAAGCCACCATACTGCCAGGATTTTTAATCTCCTACATATGGATGAAGACACATGGTGGTTGTCTTTCTGTCTTATTTCATGTAACATACTGTCCTCCAGGCTCACCCATGCTATATAAAATGCCAGATTTTTATTCTTTTTATGACTGAACAATACTCCATGGGTTATGCCAGCCAGATACCCTTAATCCATTCACCCATTGATGATTGACTCCATATCTTGATTGCATATTTTGACTATTGTGAAGAATTGCCATCAACAATGTGAACACCTATCCTTCTTAGCAGAATGAGGAATTTCCCTCTGTCTTTGACTAACTATGAAGTTGAGTAGGCAAGAAAAAATATACTGGGAAGGAAGAGAGAAAAATAAAGATCTCCCACCCTCTGGCCAAGTCTCTAAATGCCCACATCAACCACAGCCAGATCCATACAAATTCAGGAGCCAGGAACTCATTCCAGATCTCCCAAGTGAGTGAGAGGGATTTGGTTCTTCACCTGCTGTTTCTCAGCACACACACCAGCAGGAAGCTGGAACTGGAAAATCCAAGGCCCGGCTCTCTCTCATACACGATGTTGGAATTCCAAGTGGCATCTTGACTGTTGCACTTAAACACTGGCATACACGGAGCTTGTAGGAAGCTCCTTAAAATAATGCATTATGAAAAAAAAAGCTCCGTGTCCCAGAATAAACTTATCTTTTAACTACATTTCCCCACAGAATTTTTAAAGTACACATGGAGAGGATAGCACCAAGATGACAGTTGTGTTGAAATTATCCGAAAAGAATTTTCAAGTCAGTATCACCAAAACGGCAATAATATTTACATGTACACTCAAAACGAACAAAAATTCAAATGATTCAAAGAAGAAATAAAAAAAAAACAAGGAGTAGAACCAAACGGTAATTCTTGGAACGGAGTACTATAATACCTGAAATAAAAACTCAGTGAATGGATTCAATAGCAGAACTGAAGGAAAATAAAAGCACCAATGAAATGAAAGAAAGGACAATAAAAATATTGCCCTTTCAAAACCACACAGAGAAGCTGCAGCAGCAGCCAGAGTAATGGCGCTTAACTATGAAAGGAAAAGTTTCAACTTCCACAGATTTCTCATCAGAAACCATAGATCTAGGAGTAACACAGAACATTTCTAATGAGGAAACAAAACATCTGCTGATGGAAATGTTTTCCATGAAAATATGCCTCAGAAATGAAAAAGAAATAAAGACATTCTTAGATGAAAAAAAAAACTAGCAGCAGTAGTAGTCACTAACACACTAATCCTTAAAGAATGGCTAAATGGGAGGAAAGAAGGAGGAGGAGGAGGAGAGGTAGGAGGAGAGGTGGTTGTGGTGGTAGTGGTGGAGGAAGAGGAAGAAGAAGAAACACTACAGACCATTATCCAATATCCCTTGTGAACTTGGGAATATAGAAACAAATGTACATACTAAAATATCAAATTGAACTAAGTCAAATCAAACAACATGTTTAAAGAGTGGTACACCATGATTAAATAAGGTGCATTCCAGGATTTAAGCTTCTTCAACACTAAAACCTAAACCAAGCAATGTCAGTTTAACAGACTAGAGTATTAACAGACTAAATAAGAAAATCACCTGAATATAGCAGTAATGCAAAAAAAAAGATAGTTTAGAAAAATGCATCTCCATTTGTGATAAGAAAATCTTACAAAAACAGGAATAAAAGAAAACTTTCTCAGATAATAGGGAGAATCATTAAGAATCTACAGCTAATATAAGTAAGAATGATAGATTGAATGTTTTCACAATCAGAACATGAACAATACAATTGTTCACTGCTCCTACACAACCATGTACTAGAATTTGTGGTTAGACAAGAAAAAAATAGGGATTAGCTTTGTGACATAGCTGTAGAGCTGCCACCTGCAATGCTGGCATCCCGCTTGGGCAACAGTTTGTGTCCCACCTGCACCTTTTCCAATCCAACTCCCTAATTGCAAGATGACTGAAATGCTTAGACCCCTGGATCCCATATTGGTGCCAATTCACATCCCGGCTGCTCCACTTCCCATCCAGCTCTTTGCTTATGACCTGGAAAAGCCACGGAGGATGGCTCAAAACCTTAGGCCATTGCACCCACGTGCAAGACCTAGAAGAAACTCTTGGCTTCAGATTGACTCAGCTGCAGTCATTGTGCCCATGTGGAGAGTGAACCAGCAAATAGAAGACCTCTCTCTGTGTCTCCTTCTCTCTGTAACTCTGACTTTCAAATAAAAACAAAGTAAATTCTTTCAAAAAGAAAACAAAACAAAAGAAAAATCTAAGGAGAATAAGATAACTGCATGCAAATTACACCACTTAAATAACCAGATATAGTGACATGTAGGGATTGAATTTACAAGCAGAATCAAAAACATCACCTGTGATTTCATCTGTTTAACACTTAAAATGTCCCCAGCTTAGGCAACAAATAAAATGATACAGTGGACCCGGCTTGGTAGCCTAGTGGATAAAGTCCTCGCCTTGCACGAACTTGTCTTCCCAAACTCGATTCTTGGGTCCTTCTGTTTTGAAACTGGCTTTAAAACACCAATCATTCCTCACAAAATTGTCTTCTATGTACTGATTTTCAGATTGGAGTTTCGGACTTTCAAACTTTGCCAAGAGTAATAGCTTCTTGATACACCAAAGTGATCACAGTCTCAACTAGAACCTGATGTGGGCACTCACAGAAGTCAGAAGGTGTCCTTGCCTGGGGTACATTTCTCTGGAAAGCTTGCCAGAGTTGGCCTTCTTCCTGGTCCTTTTCAGAAGAACATCCAACGCACAGGCATATTCCTTGTCCAGAGCAGCCTCTGGCTGTGGGTGGATTTGAGTTGACCATGTTCCGAGATGTCCTTCCTACCAGGCTATGGCTCCAGAACTAACCAAGAGTTTTATGCTTAGCATTTGGAAATAGTTATGGGTCATTTGGTGGAGGGATGGAGGGGTGATAGTGCTCTGGCTGGGATCCACAGAGTCTTGAAAGTGGCTTCTGGGAATGAGACTGCATTGAAGAGGTCATTCTGAAGGACAATTTCTTACAAATTACTGTCTTCTGTGAGTCTGAAAACCCTCTGAGATCCAGCAGTGCTAAATCAAACAGTTGTGCTCATTCCTTCTTTCACAAGTAAGTCACACAACTGCCATAAATTCCTAGTTTCCACTTCATACAAGGTCTCCAGATATGACTTCCCTTCCTTGACTAAAGTTAACCTCACAATGCTTCGAAAGAAAATTGAGTGTCATTTAAATTTCTTAAGATGGCATACATGGATTTTTTTTGTGCCTGTTTTAAATTTTTGAATATCTGTGTGTGTTGGCAAGGGTCTTAAAAAATTTTAAATTGTCTCAGGAGTGAGAACGGATCTCAACAAGTCATGTGCATTGAGACCTGGCTCAAACTGGTAGCACTGTATTATTAGCTCCATCTAGAAGTCCAAGACTAATCTGATCACGCTGAATTGAGGTGAGATGAAATGCTGACAGAGCCAACACACAATACTTGTCATCAGACTCCTGATATTGTGCTTGTGTCAAAGATACCCTACTACTTTCTCCACCATTAACAAGTTCAACAAGTGCATTCGGCATTCAGCAAAATCAAGAGGCAGCGGTCACAGTTTGCCATTTACTTAGCCAAGTGAACTTTAGTGTCTCACCTAAACAGTCCATGCCTCTGTTACCTTATATTAAAAATTGAGATGGTAAAGACTCGTAGGAATTCCAAGAGGACTGAATAAACTGGTGTGTGTGTAAAGTGCTTAGTCCAGAAATTGACCCAAATCAATCACCACATAAGTATTTTCTGTTTCTCTTCCTAATCCTACTGCTAACTTGATCCTATCTTCCCTCGAGGGATTAAAGGACAATGTTATCTTCTGACACTGGACAAGCCAGTAACCTCTGAGACATGCTTAATAACTATTCACCCGGTTCATTCCTTCCCTCTAATCCCACAGTCTATAGTTTATAAAGGTGTTTAAATTTCAGTTTCTAAAGATCTTTCAAATCCAACCATGTAGCCTGCACAGTCAGACCAAGCCCTACACTCAGAAAAATCCTGACACTTGGATTTAAATGCTCTGCTGATGCTATACTAAAATTATTGATGGTTGTTGGACCAGGGACACCTGATTTTCATGTTGCACTATGTATGTACTCTGCCTTGCCCACTCAATTGTGAGCTTCTTGAAAACAGAAGCTGTTTATTGTTCACTCAAATTTTTCCTTGATTAGCATGGAGGATGCCTGACACAAAGCAGAAGTTTCTTAAACAATGGTAGAGTTTATATATTAATGGATGAAAGGATAGAATGCAGTACTTTATAGAAAAATCGTATAGTCTGGCTAATTAACTCTAAAGAATAAGCTTTATGGGGCTGTGTGATGGCTCAGCAGCCAAAACCTCACCTTGCATGAGCGGAAATCCCATGTAGGCATCGGTTCGTGTCCCAGCTGTTCCATTTCCCATCCAGCTCCCTGCTTGTGGTCTGGAAAAGCAGTAGAGAATGGCCCAAAGTCTTGGGATGCGGGAGACCTGGAAGGAGCTCCTGACTCCTGCCTTCACATAAGCTCAGCTCCAGACATGCAACCACTTGGGGAGGGAACCAACAGATAAGGCATCTTTCTCTCTGTTTCTCCTTCTCTCTGTAAATCTGCCTTTCCAATAAAAATAAATAATTTTTTTAAAAATCATAAGCTTTGTTGATGCTTGGTGGAAACAGAAGTCAATCGACAAATTAATGGGATTATTGACCGCTTCAAATAAACAATACAAAATTTTCTAGTTTTTTTCTTTAAATTAGTCAAATGGTTTCTCCCTTCAAACCCTGTTGTCTGCTTTTCTTGTCAGAAAGTAAAATTGCAGGTTAATGGCACTTACAATTGCACCATCAAGCATGGCTTATTTGTGCCCAGTATTATGCCAAACAATAAGGGAAGGGGTAGGGCAGGAGGAGGCCTTGGAAAGAATAATTGAACAAGATCCCTGTATTATGGATTCAAACTCACTCCTCAAGAGTTTATATCAAAGATGAGTTGACTTCATAAGAGTTCTGTAGTAATGAATCAAGAACAAAGACATTCAATTTGGCCAATGTCCCAGCTTCCTGAATACTCCACTGACAAAAAGTCTCAGCCTGAACACAATCCCTGCACTATGAGTGCTGTGGGCTCACTAGTTAACATTGGCATCCAACTCAGAAGTACTCATGGAGCATAACAAGTAAGGGGCTATTGAGATGGTGGAGTGCTTCTGCTCAGGGTACGAGAGAAGACTGACATCAGCTATCAAAATGGGCCTGAGCATTGGTGAGGACAAACGTTCCTCTTGCATGCTGAATGCACGACGGGGTTTCCAGCGTGATGGAAACCGCACACCACGTTACTGCCACCTTAAGTAGTGTTAGTGTGGCAGTATTAACTTCTTGCTAGGTTCTCAGAAAAGACACAGAAGTTCAAAATGAGTTTCTCTTGCTTTGCAACATTCACTAGTTTTCAGTAACCTACTATTAGCATAACTCAATATTCTAAATATTTGCCAGCACTCAAATAAAACAATCATTATTTTATTATGGTTCACCACCACCACCACCACCACCCTGTGAATACATGCCCAAGGACAATAAGAATATTCTACCTGGATATCATTGATTCATTTGTACCACATGTCATACCAAACCAGAATAAAAAATAAGTCACAATCTATTCTTTAAAATGTAAATATTTTAATTAAATATTTAGCATAATATTAATTAGAATAACATCAAGGATAAAGCAGAGAAAAGTCAATGCCAAAAAACACATATTAAATTTTGTTCAGCTTCAAATGAAGCAAATGCAAAAACATACAGCCATAAAATATCATTTCACATAACAGATGAGCCAAAGCTAAAAGATTGATAATGTTCACTACTGGCAAGTCTGAAGGAGAAAAAAAGCCTTCTCATAAAGGACTTCTGCTGAATATAAATTGTTAAAATCACAACACTTTAAAAGGCAATTGAGAAGTATATATCCATCAAAATATAAGATGCACATCTCCTTTGATGGAGAACAATTTCGCTGGGCCTTTATCCATAAGTAAATAATGATAAATATGGAAAAATGCATATAGAAAGCTGTTCCACACAAAATAATTAGAAATAACAGAAATTGCAATTTGGGAGAATTACTTAAATTAGAAGCGACATGAATATGCAACCTGGGAGATTTGTTTAACACACACAATCCAACTATGACTGAGACAGGGAAATGTTTATGTAGCACTATAATTATGAAAAGGAAAAAAAATCCATTGTGCATTTTCATGTGTTAAAAAGGGTAGCTTCAAAAAAACAGTAGGTGAAGAAAGGTGGAGATGGTAGCTTCAAGAAAAGAGATGTGTAGTTACACATTATTATACAATATTTGTGCAATTTGGAAAAACCACATATCAGTAATTTCACATAGCAAATAACTGGAAAGTAGTAAATTTTATGCAGGTATATTTTATAAGTATGGAAGAAAAATCATCAATGTGATACTTATCATATTCAACTGTAACCTCATCAATTATATTTACTTCATTCTTTAGTTCCTTTTGGTTATTTCAATATTTTGACAACAAATTTTACCTTTATACTTGAGGGTTTTTCTTCTCCTCTTTGTTAAAATCTAATAATAAAGGACAAAAAAGAAATCTGGGAACTGTATTTTGAAGTCTCCAAGGCCTGGTGTCATGGCATAGCAGTTTATGGACATTGTTTCAAGTCCTGACTCCTCCACTTCCAAACTGCCTCCTTGCTAATGAACAAGGAAAAGCAATAGATTTCGTGTTCCAAGTGCTTGAGCCCCTGCCACCCACTGCAGACCGAGAAGAAGCTCCTGACTCTTATCAGCCTGGCCTCCTCTTGATTGCTACAGCTGTTTAAGGGAAAGAACCAGTGGATAGGAAATTTCTCTGTCTCTTCCTCTCTATCTGTAGCTCGGCCATTCCAATTTTTTTTTCTTAATCTTTGAAAAAATCTCACTTGAAACAAAACACCTCTCCAGAGAGATGATGGTTTCAGCTACTAAGCCATGCTTAGTTCAGTCTTGGTATAAACAAATGAATACTCAATGTTCCTAAGATATTTCAAAGCAGATATAGATTATATTGGAACTCAAAGGGATGTGAGCTCTTAGAGTGACATTGTCCTTTTAGAAATAAAGAAACCCGAGTCCCCAAGCAGGTGTTTTCCCAAAGTAATCACTGCAAAACCAGCACAGGGCAGCTCTGTGCCTTTCCATGTCTAAATGGTTTCCTCTTACCATTATTGGATGAAAACAGATGACCTCATTTTGGTGGGGTAATATCCATTCAGTTGGTTAACTACAAGGGCAGTTAACCGACTTAACTTCTACCTTTGTTTATATAACAACAACTAGGACACCTCCAGCATTTTGTGTTTCTCAAAGCACTTCCACATAGATATTCTCAGTTGATCCTCATAAACACCCCATGAGACACTAATGGGGTTCAGACGCCCCCCCCCCCGGTGCACTTTTACAGATTAGAAAACTGAGGCTCGAGTCAGTAAGTGGCTGGCCCAGACAGGAAGAACTAGACCTCTGCTCCAGCCTGGCACCATACTCTTTGAGTCTTTCCCATAGTTTGGAAGACCATCTCTGGAGGTCATTTTCAACACATTCTTCCCTCCTTTGGCTCCTGTCTCATTGTGCAGTTTCAAGGTTATCGTTTGAGGTCACCCAAAAGCACTACTTAATTATTGTTTCTTTCATTTTAGAATGAAAGGTAATCCCAGGCATCTTTAGGCTTGATTCTTATTCCTGTTCTTTATATTAACCTGGGAGATAACTATAGAGAGTTGTTTCATCTTAAAATGTGGAGACATTCTGGAATCAAAGAAATTTAATTTTTCAAGGACACAAACTCAAGCAATGGTATGAAGTAAGAATCTGTGAATGCTAGTATGACCCATTTCTAGACAATCTTGACTTTCTAAAGGGGATTAACATGGAAGCGAAAGAGAATGATCTATTCAGAAAATATAAATCATATATAACAATACTGGCACTAAGGAATATGAGATCAGATGTTGTAATTGTTCTATGAAAGGAGAAGAACTAAAAAAGGTATCAATGGACTATATTCAAATCCAGAGGCCGAAGAGCTGCCAACTTAGGTGAATCTATATGAAGTTTAACTCCTAGGCCTGATAATAACCATAAATTCTCTAATCATCGGTTTACACATCTTTAAAATGGGGCTCACACCATCTTTTTTATAGGGTTATGGTGAAGACTAAGGTTAATAGTGGCTAAAAAAAATAGTTCACAAACTAAAAATCAATATAAAAATATGTGGGATACACTTAAGGTGTTCCAATAGTATCTGGAGGCTAGTGCTGCAGGCAAGAGGTGAAGGAGTGAGTGAAAGAGAGACCTAGTGTCGGACACTGCACCAGGCAGGTGGCCAGGCTTCTCCAAGCAGAACAGAACAAGGAGCTCCAGGGCGCATACTAATACATCGTGTCTGCTGTGAACCCTAGCCAAATGACTCCTCACCAGAAAACACAGTGTCCCTGGCCAGAGCAAAGGCCCTGTCTTGGTGAGGCTTTGACTGCATACAAAACCAGGCTGACCACCCTCATGCCTTTGGTGACGCTGCAACAAAGCTGTGCTAGGACAAAATGGCCTTGTTGGAACGTGGAGGTTAGGAAGATGCAGTAGCTTCTCTAGAGGTTCAAATGGCTTCTAGAAAAATAGGTGATGCTTAATACGGCTTGAAAGATCAATCATTGAAGAGTGGGAAGGATGCCTAGCAGGAGAGGGGACGTGTTGCTAAATGAAAGACGGAAAACAAACACATTACAGGAGGAGGGAGCCACTGCCTTCTGTGAGATGTATTTAAGAAGAGAATAAAATGCTCAGCGTAATACCAAGAGTAAGGAAACGCATTTCCTTTGAGATGATTTCTAACATGAAACCAGACAGCAATTTCTTCAAGGTAGGACCTAGTGGCCATTGTTGGCAGTCAAAGCCAAGTGAGGATATGGCTAGGAGAGTCACCTGAATTAAGGTGCCTTTCATTTCTTTCTAATATTTTCATCTTTGATAGAGGAATGAATCTACTCCTGACAGTCCAAACAATGTTGTTACTATAGGAACAGGTAAGCAGATTAGACTTGAGAGTTTTAGAACAAAGAATGTAATAGGGCTAAATCAATTAACAACACACAAACAAAAACATTTTAAGTAAATATCTTTCAGGTTTGCTATTTATACATTATTAATTCCAGGAGAATAAAATGCGATTATAGATAAAATGCTATTATAGCAGGAGAGCATCGCATTCTAACATTTTAATTACATCATTACTGACATAAAAGGCTATGCTTACACAATTAGCAGAAAGACCTTATTAAACACAAGTGCACACTTCAAGCTCTCTCTTGATTACATTGTAATTGAGAAATACAGCTGAAAATTCAGCAAGAGCATAGAAGTCATTTTGACTGTCCTACAGTTCCCAAGCTGGGAACACATCAAAACTAAGGGAGCCCGTCAACAATTCAAGTTTTCTGTGACACAACTTGAAAGCCACAAGTCAAACTCCAAAAGCAAACAGACGTGTGTGTGGAGAGAGTTGCTAGTATTTTCTATGATTTTTTTGGCTGACAAGCTCCGTGAGCGAGACATGTCAGAAGAGAAAAAGGTCAAAGAGGCCGTGTACTGAGGCTTCCCTGCTGATGTTCTGCTCCTTGCTATCTGACAACACCCTACTCCTCACACGACAGATGGCTGACAGGACTCGGAGTTTGGAACAACTCGCTCAGTCTCCAGGTTCTAAAGGCAAACAGTGCGTTGTGCCTCTCTCCCTTTCCGCTTTATTTCCAAAGAAAACATACTTGATAAAAAGGAACACAATGCTTCCATTCTAGCAACCATCTGTCAGAGGAGGTAACATTTCTGGGTCAGACAGATTTCTTGGACATCACTTTTTCACACGTAATAACGGAGTCAAATCACAGCGCTGTGTGTGACCGTGTCTCCGAGGGAGAGCATGTAGGTTGTGAGCACGCGTGCGTGTTGTGAAAGTTGGAGAGGAGGGAGAGGGGAGTGTGCTAGAATCTTACCATCTCATTCTCTTCTCCTTCATTGAGCAAAGCGTGCTGGCCCTTCTCAAAGTGGTCCCCCATGAAAGAGTTCCTGCACTCCTGCTCCCTGACACACGTCCTGAGCACACACTTCCAGGACGAGCTCGCTGCCCGCAGAGCCACCAGCGCCGCTCCCCAGCTCACTGGAAGAGTTAAGGCTCCTTCAGGTTAACACTCCTGGAGCACACACCTCCTCTCGGGAAACTGGACTCCTCCCACCAGTCATCCTCTGCTCACAAGAATTTCTGGTTGCTTCTAGCCAAATGCATTCTCTCTCTCTCTCTCTCTCTCTCTCTCTGTTCTCTTCTCTTTCTCTCTCTCCTCTCTTTCTCTCTCTCGGAGAGCAGCTGTCTCAAAGGAGCCTGCTCCCATGCCGATCCCTTTGTGCCCAGCTTGCAGGCAAAGAATTCATTGCCTGCCCAGTGCCTGCCAACATCGGGCATCTCACTGCAAAGCCAGCAGGACTATACCAAGTTGGCAAGACTGTTCCAGGGAGGAGCCGGGACAGGAACTCCCAGGTCTGCCTTCTCCACAGGAGCTGAGGAACAGGAGTGGGGGAGGATTTCTGAGCCGCAGATTATATTTGATTAATGAAAGCCCCGATCCTCAGGTTTTTAATAGTATCTCCATTCATTTTGCTTCCAAAAGCTACAAACGATCGCTAATCCCTCTCAAAGGCTTTTGTAATCATATTCTCCTGTGCATGCCAACACAGTCCCATTTAATAGCTATGTGCAATTAAGTCTACATTATGGGAAAATATATAGAAAACAAAACTATATCCAATTACTTTATGTAGTTGCTTTTTCCTCAAATACGAGTGGCTAAATGCTAAAGGATATCAAGAAATAAAACAGTCAAGGGCCTGTACAGCAAGATTCCTTTTTGTTTATTCATACATTTATTCAGTGAACATTATTTGAGCACTGGGATTATGTACATAAATCAAATCATGCTTGCTGCCCTCGGGCTTGTAGGGATTCAAGCAGGTCTGAAGGAAGGTGTGGGATTGTTAGGCAAGCTGGAACCAAAGTGTCAGAAAGCGGGCAGAAGTCACAGTACGGTGTGGAGGAGCACGCACACTCCGACTTGGAAGCACATCTGGATTCCAGCCGCTGGTCTGCACTGGCTCTGCAGGATGATCGCCAACCTCGGAGGAACTGGCTCCTCTCATTTGGTAAGACCCGGCACGACCGTGGAAAGAATAGAAGAGATTCGTACAAGCACATGGCACGTTGGCACCAACGGAGGCATTATCAAACTCCATTTCCAACTTGACAGCCGGTGACAGAACACTATGATGGAGGACATGTGTTCTGAGTCTTTGGGGGCTTGGATCCAATGTGGGCTTTCTTAGGCAGTACTTAAGCTACCTTTGGACATTGTAAGTTACATAAATTCTCTAAGCCTCTATTTACTCACATGTAAAAGAAAGGTAATTTTAGTAGGATCTACCTCTCCAGTTTTTTCAGGAACACTGTCTGGCCAATAACAGGCATTCAGGTAGCAATGGCTGTTTTCCCCCCTCACAGTGTCGACTCTTCCTTCACACTAAGTAACAACACTGTCTTTAATTTCCCCAACTTGACATGACTTACCTAATAAGAATAAGACCAAGGAAGGAGTATGGAAAGTACATATAAAACCTTAAGCAGGGGCTAGCATTGTGGTACAAGGTGTTAAGCCACAAATTGTGCTGTCTGCATCCTATATTCGAATCCTAGTCTGGTTCGGACCAACGCCACTCTGCTTCCAGTCCAATGTCCTGCTAATGGGCCTGAGGAGCCAATCAATGGCCCTGCCCCAGTGGGAGAACAGGATGGAGTTTTGGACTTCAGGCTCTGGCAGAGCCAAGACCAGGCAATTGCAGTCATTTGAGGAAGTGAATTGACAGATGGAAAATATCTGTCTCTCTTCTTTCCCTCTTCCTCTTCTTGCTCTCTCTTTTTCCTTCTTCCTCTGTGACTATGCCTTCCAAATAAATGAATCTTTTTTAGAGAAACTTAAGCAAATGATAAAAAATATAAGATTAAAAAAAGATGTAAGCAAAGCAAACTCATATTTATTACAAACATATAGTTCTCCAATTGACAAAATTAGTGTCATAATCTAACCCAATAAATAAAAATATATAATAAAATATATAAATATAATAAAAATATATATAATATTTTTAAGTCAAAACACAAAGCATGGAGCGTCTTTGGGCAGCAGGGATGAAAATGAATTGGAATCAGTGATGACTTCACAGTTTTGTGAAATATTAAAATTCACTGATTTGCCCATCATCAAAGGCTGACCTGTACAGTGACAAAAGTTTGTATTTTTGTCAAAACATATTACACCTCAAAATGGTAAATGAACATTTATTTTACAGTACTGGTCAGTAATCATTTAAGTATTCAGCAAGGTGGGGGAAGAGAATATATCAAAATTCATCTCAACAGCTGGGGCTGAGGTAAACTATTATGTGAAGTGGGCAGATAAGGGAGGAATGTTTTGTCTTCTTGGCTGAACCTGGCAATACCTGCTGGCCTGGCTCCTAAATACACTTGGCAACTCCTGCCCCACTGTGGGATTTGGGTGACTATGCAATTGATAAAGATCTTGGGGGGAAACTGCACACAAACTTAGCCTAGCAAATGAATCAAGTTCTTGAGCAGCAGCTGAGTCCCCAGCATCATCTTAGAAGAAAGACCAAGTCTCTGGGGAAAAAATCGTTAGCCACAACATAGCTCCATGAATCTGAGGACTCACTGTGAGGCGCTGACAGGTTCCTCACTTTTCCCAGGAGTTCTCATGGGAAACATCCATGTCTGACCTCTGGCAGCATGACTCATGAGCAGAACTCACCCTCAATGCTGTTGGCTATGAGCATCTAGAAACAGAGTGAGATTTCGTTGGAAAGCAGAGAAAACATCACTGTGGGTGTCCATGCAGGAGGTGCAATTCTCAGCCATTTACACACAGCATTGTTTACAGCTTTCCCACTGTCGTGGCTATGCCCATTCAGTCGAGAAAGAAACACAAGTGCAAGGAAAAAAATATCTTGCCTCCATTAAAGCAGAAGGTGACAGAATGAGTCCTCAGACTCAGGAATGCAGCTCTTTCAATCCGTGACCCAGGTAACTAAGGAAGCATGGCTTGGGCAGGTTGATCTGGCACATCCAACATGCTGTTAGTGGAATTCTGCACTTAGATGACTAGGACAACCTCTTGGTCATGAAGCATCTGAGAGAGATCTACAGACCAGACAGAAAGAGATTTAATGGGTGGAGATTGTGGTGATCAGACAAAAAGTAAGGCCATGGGAAACACATCTGGAGTGAGGGAAACCTTGAACAAAAGCACAAGCTCTTGTTCAAAGTTCATCATCCCCACTGCAGGCAAGGAGGTATGTTCAGGATGATGTGCGCCATGACATGGCTCAGCAACCACAGATTAGGGCCAGCCCATGCGAGTTTTGAATGTCAACCTGAGTGTATGCTTAATACAACAAGCCCTAATATAAACATGTGTTTTTCCTAAACAGCCTATACTGTAAAGACAGTTTCCTTGAATCTTCTAATTTAAATCTCCATTTCCCTTCAGAATTCTCTTGGAAAATTTGCTATTTCTTTTTTTAAGGATTTTAACAGCCTATACTGTAAAGACAGTTTCCTTGAATCTTCTAAGTTAAATATCCATTTCCCTTCAGAATTCTCTTGGAAAATTTGCTATTTCTTTTTTTAAGGATTTTTAGTTTATTTATTTGAAAGAGAGAGAGGGAATGAGAAGCCTTCCATCCACTGACTCACTCCCTAAAATGGCCTCATTGACTGAAGCTGGGCCTGGCCAAATCTAGCAGCCAGAAGCTTGTTCCAGGTCTTCCAAAAAAGTGCAGGGGCACAAGGACTTGGGCCATTCTCTACTGCTTTCCTAGGCGATCAGCAGGGAGTTACATCAGAAGTGTAGCATTACCCACATGGAATGCCAGCATAGGGGATACCAGCATTACAGGCATGAATCCGCTTAGCCACAATGATGGCCCCTTGGGAATTTGCTCCTTTAGAGGACTTTTCTTAAATCAATCTCTCCTCCTTTGATTTCACTTATTCAGTATCTCTACTGTGCACTAACTATGCCTAACAAGTGTTGTATGGTGTGTTGAGAACAGGAAATGTAGATTTGGTGTGGTCTGGGTTCTAATCTTAACATTTTTCTGACAGATTCCATCCATTCATTCATTTACCATTTATTCAACTAAATCGAGTGTGATAAGACTTGTGATAGGTGAAGAACAGAAATTAATAAAGTATAGCCTGGGAAAGTTAACTATATTATTATAAAACAAGTCCAATATTGAAACACATTTTCCAGAACAAATGTTAGTTACCTTGGAGTGACAGAGGATGTTCAAGTAGGGGATTGGGCCAGGGAAGCTGGATGAAAGCAGAAACTTCTGACATAAGTAAATGGTCATGGTCAGCGAAAGCATTAGTGAAGCACATTGACAGTGCGGGCCTCTCAATTCATGACCCTAGTTACTAAGGCATAGGGATTTTGCACAGAGCCCATTCTGGAAAGAATGATGACCAGCAAGAAATGTTGCTTCGACCATTCTCTAATTCTGTCTCGATCATTTATCCTCTAATACTCTATCCCAAGTAAGATGAGAAAGGAAGAGACATAATAAAAAATGGTGACCTCTTTACTGATCTTGTATCTCAGCTTCCTTTCGTGTCTTCCAAGAGCATGTCTGCTGCCCAGAGCAGTTCTCACTCTCTGGGTGTCTCTGGGAGATGTCAAATAGAAATGATGGCAGTACCAGTTTCTTTGCCAGAACAGCCAGGATGCTGATTTTTTACTTGCATAGCCCATTTAGATGGTGTAAAGATATGTGGCAGCAATGTTTCATCTTTCATCTGAGAACTCTGCAGCATATTACAAACATTAGTCCTTGCAACATCACTATGATGTAGGGAGGTGAATAATATTATTACCCCCATTTGAAAGCGGTAGGAACTGAGTCATAAAGAGGTCACAAGAAACTGTTGAGGGTCATGTGTCCTCAGCCTGGAGTGGAACCTGGGGCTGATGCAACATCTTCTCTTTCGTCTTCACTCATCTATTCAGTCCTCATTACACTGATCTGATACATGCAATGTACTTGAGATCTTAGTTACAGAGCTTCACCTAAACTCCAGGGCTTACTGTTACTCCTAATTATCCTCATTTTCACTAATCCCTACTCCATGGAGCATACTGTGGCCAGCAAGGAGGTGATGTCCTGAAGGGAAAATTACTTGCCTCAAGGTGGTGGAGTGAAGTTTAATTGAATTAATTAGTATTTGTAAAGCATTTAGCAGCCTTTGGATTAAAGGGTCTTACATAAAGATACAAAACCTCCCCATTAATTATAGAAGAAAAGAGCAGGCAAGCAGCTGCCTTGGCTTCTCAAAGGATTTGCTCTGAACTAGGCCCACTCAGCACTGGATTCCAACCTTCGTCAGGGTGGCTGCGGGCGGTATGCTTTCCCACCTGCAGGAAAGTACCCTTCCCCAACTCTGCTTTCTGTTTTTTCCAAAAATAAATGAACAGCTTCTCACTGGAAGTAGAGCAGCACCCCTTCTGTGGCCCTTGCTTTAGTTGGCACCTGCTATGACCATTACAGGTCATGAAGGGGCAGTGCATAAAAACAAAAGCAAGAAGAGTCCATCCTCAGGCAGAAACTGCACACAGGTCTATAACATTTTGAAAATTGGGAACCTGAACATCTGAATACACAGAATAAAACATCTCATCAAGTGATGATCAAGAATCAAGAACTATTAAGCAACTAGACTGGATGTTAGGCATGGCTATGGAGCCCTCACCGTGTCTCCAGGGAAGAAGAAATAATACAGGAAGACTCTGTAAGAATTGGTACAAAGTCATAATTGGTGGGAGTTGAGACTCAAGTCTTATACGTAATGTACTTCATACAACACCTTCTTGCTCCTCACTTTTTTTTAAGGAATCAATCTCTTGCGACTTGTGTTATGGCACAGCAAGTTCAACTTCATTCACAACACTGGCGCCCAAGTGGCAATGTTACTTTTGAGCCCTGACTGTTTCACTTCTAATTCAGCTCCCTGCTAACATTCTTGGAAAATTAGTAAGATGGCCCAAGTGCTTTGAATTCCTGCAACCATGTGGGATACCAGGACAGAGTTTCAGGCCACTCGTTTTGGCCTGACTCAACCATGGCCTTTGTGGCCATTTGAGAAAGAAACCAGCACATGGAAGAACCCTCTCTCTCTCTTTTACTTTGCCTTTTAAATGAATTAATTAATCTTTTTTTAAAAAAAAACTCTCTAGAATATTTAAGATGAGATCCCATTTGCAAACTATAAAGCAAAAATTTAAATAAAGCTTTAAATAAAACTTAAATAAAACTTTCCTAGCACTCACCAACTGTACAGACCTATGGCCACAGGCATATTGTGCATATTCAGTGTCTTGGGGAAAATGCAAGGGGTTTGATATACAGCATTGGACCTCACCCATTCATGGTTAAAAAAAAAAAATGTATGTGTGTGTGTGTGTGTGTTTAGGGAAATATCTGTGCTAATAAAGGAAATCCAAACAAGCAGATAATGGAAGCTTATGGCAATCTTTGCTTACTGCTCAGAAGAGCAGTTGTCCAAGGAGGCAGGAGAAAGAAGAAAGAAGGAGAAAGAAGATTTAAGACTGAAGTGGAAACGCCCCAACACACAGTGTGACACTTGGAAATTCAGACAGGAAGGTCTGACCAGGGCCTGACCTCCAGTGGCTAATCCCCAGTCAGCAACCTTCATCCTGGGGAAACTGTCAGTTCCAGATGGCAAGAGAAAAGTTGAGTGTTTAGTTCCTAGGAAGGATTTAGGGCTCCAGGCAGGCCGCTAAGCAGGAATTTGGGAATGGTAGCACCCACAGAGGCCCTTAGGTTTAATGAGGCAGAAGCCCAGTTAGCAGAAGAGGGCTGCTTCAGGTAGACTCGTGGGCCCTGTGACTTGGTGCTCAACAGTGGAGAGCAAGATTGGGCTGGATTCACTACTGTTATATGGGCCTGGAATGATGTGGTTCCTGTGGGAAATCAAGAGTAGGCACCTGCTAGGGATGGAGAAAGGTGCAGAGCTAGAGCCCTACCTAGCCTTCCAAAAATCCAGCTGAGAATGTTTGATACTGGTTACCTCTTTCATCCGTAAGTGAAGTGCCGCACAGAGGGAAGATCAAGAGAATTTATCAGCAATATCTTGGGAAGGAAAGGGAATTGAAATGAATGACAGATGACATTCGAATCTTTCATGTGTGTATTATATATGTCTTACAACCCCCTCAGTGAATTTGGTGATGAGAAGTGTTATTCCTGAAGGGGAAAAAAAAAGAATAAAGCAATATAATCTGGTATTCAAACTCTTCCAGTTAACGTGACACTTCAAATAAACACTCCAAATAAAACTGTGCTTGCCATGTAAATGTAATCTGAATATTAAACCCTGAACTTCCAACCCAGTATCAGTTCTCAGTTTACAGACCAGTCACTGTCTTGGTACCTCCCTCCTTTGCACACCCCTGTGAAACACCACCCACATCCTCATGCAACTATTGCTGCATTTTTGCCTCTGCTGGCATGAAGCTCAGGTTTCTATCCCTTCTGCTCAATCTCTCTCTCTCTCTCTCTCTCTCCCTCTCTCTCTCTCTCTCACTAAGGGACTTGGTTTATAAATGGTTGCGTGTTTTCTTGGGTGCATTGTTGATAGCTCATTCATCTCAAAGGAGGCAGCATAGATAAGAAGTAGTTATTCATCCTTGGAGTGTGTCAATCACCTAGGAGCTTATCCAGACCCCACATGCCCTGCTCCCATCTCAGATCTACCAAATCACAATCTCTGATGTTAGAAACACAGAACCAACATTTCAGTGATTGTAGTTGTGTTGTGTTCCTACTACTTAAGAAAAACCAGAAGGGGTGTCATGTATTGGACACAGTGGAGTTGTGTTGCTGCTTGGAAGGCCTACATTCCATATCAGGATGATTGGTTCTCAATTCCAACTCACCAGCTTTGGATTCAGCTTGCTGCTAATACACATGCAGGGAGGCAGTGGATGATGGCTCACACGCTTGGATCCTTGCTGCACAACTACTTGGGTTGACTTTTGAGTTCCTGTCTTCAGCCTGCCCCACCCCTGGATGTTATATTCAGAAACTGAATTAGTGAACCAACAAATAGAGGCTCTTTCTCTCTCTCCCTCTTCCATCCTCTCCTTCTGTGTATTTCCCAATGTGTCTTTCAATTTCAAATCAAACGAAAATAAATAATTGTTGAAAAAATAAAACGATGTGGCAGATCTGTGGTCTAGATAGGATGTCCATGAAATGTTAAGTATGAAGTTCAAAGCTACAGAACACTAAGTATCATGATTCATCATTCACAAAAGCAGAAATTATCTGCTTGTGTGTGCATTGGATAGTTTCGGAGAATATTTAAACAAACGCTTCCTCGGACTTGAGATTTCAGCCTCTAGTCTCTTGTACCCTGTCCCTCATTTTCCTAACCCCTGCTGCACTGAAACCAATTGCAGCCCAACAATCAGCAACTGACCTTAGTTAGAACTCACAACCATGGAGCACTTAACAAACTACTGAACTGCCCTGTTTCAGCGTTTCATTTATGAAATGTGATACTATTACTGTTCCACTCTGTGGGATTTTTGCAAGGGTAAGTAAAATATATATATATTTTATATATTATATATATATACTCAGCCCATTGTCTGTCAAATAAGGATGATTTCTAAAGAAAAAAACAAAAGCAAGAAAAGTAGAAAATTGTTGCACTAGAGAATTAAAAATGGGAAAAAATAGTGTAATCTTTCTAAAGTGGCTCACTGAAGGCTGCTTGAAGGAAGGGAGCACTCAGTACGAACTGCTGAGCACAGGAGCAGCAGTCACAACTGTCACGAGCACCAGAGGAGACAACGGTGGATGCAGCGCCCGAGCCTGCAGCTCACACAACTGTGCAGCTGCTCCAAGGACAATGTCAGTGGGCTTCCAGCTAACACAGGTGCAGTAAACAGTTCTCTGGAGATGACAGACCTGCCCTTATTCTTCTAATGCACTCGTTCTGCTACTACCCCAAAGTACCATTCCATGTAATGGAACCAACACCTCTGTGATTGTCCTTAATTTTGAACCTACACGCTTTTTCTTTATTTTTTTGTTGTGATACTTTCTGTCTCTATGATAGAAAAGATGGTTTTTCCTCTCCAAGATCTGAACATTTTGTGTGTCCGGATACTAGCTGGCCTTACTCCCTTACTCAAAGTACCTGTGACCCTACTAGGCCAGACGTGCAGCCCAGTCTACTGGTGACATTGTGCCGCTAGAAGGTGTTAAGCATCATAAGAGCTTAGCACACAGTCTTTCTAGTCCCACAGCTACACACACACTCACATTTCCAGCATATTTCCTCCAGCCCAAATGGCAATATTTGCCTCATCATTCATTTCCAGTACCTATCTTACCTTTACACCCACTCTTTACAAGCCTTCTACTCATCTTTTTTCAATCCTTCTGGTCAAAGATCCATCTTTTGTCACAGAGATCATTTATAAGACCATATGAATCCAGTATCGTGATTCATAGTATTTTCAGTTAATATTAAAACAATTGGCGGCATATTCGGGATAAGAGTGAAATAGGAGTCTCTGTGAGGACCAGTTGCTAATGTTTATTAAATAGAATATATATATGATAATCAAACTTAAGCCAGCAACATTGTAGTGTAATAAGTAAAGCTGCTACTTCTATAGCACTGCCATCCCAAGTGGACACTGGTTTGAATCAAGACTGTTCCACTTCCCATCCAACTCTTGACTAATGCACCAAGGAAAACAGCAGGGGCTGGCCCAAATACTTGGGCTCCTGCACATATTTGGGAACCCAAAGGAAGTACCTGGTTCCTGAGTTCAGGCCAACTCAGTTCTAGCTGTTGCAGCCATTTGGGAAATCAGTGAGCAGATAGAAGATCTCTCACTTTTTCTGTCTCTCTCATTCTAACTCTGCCTTTCAAAATAAGATAAAAAATAAACAAATCTTTAAAAAATAATAATCATACCAAACATGAATGCTTGTTATGTTACTTGCTATCAACTCCATGATACAATTACAATGACTAACGTCACGTTATTCCACCTCTAGAAATTGCTTCTAAGAGAAATATCTTGAACATATTCAAAATGAATGGGAACAAAAGTTTACACAGCATTATTCAAACTGAATATACCTGTGTTAGAGAGTGTCATATAGCCATTAATACAAATTTTTGTGATATTTAATAATGTGAAAATGATAATAAAATGTTAAGTGGAAAAAAGTAAGCAAATTTAAGATTTTTTAAAAATAATACTTATGTATTTGTCTTTATTTAAAAGACAGAATTACAAAGTTAGGAAGAAATAAACAAAATTTTCATCTGCTATTTAATTCCCCAGACAGCTACATTGACTGGGGTTGGGCAGATCAAAGCCAGAAGTCTAGAATTCCATACATGGTCTCATGTGCATGGTTGGGAAGCTGAATCAGAAACAGAGCAGAGAGGACTCAAATTGGCACTCACTGTTGTGCCACAATGATGACCTCAAAATAGGTCGTTCAGTATTGTCCCTGGCTGCAGAGAACGACAGAGAGGGACAGCATAGAGCAAAATGCTACCAGCAAATATCTCTGTGTTGGAGAATGTCTTGCTTTATTAGCTGTATCACATAATTTTCTACAATAAATATACTTCTGTGTTGTGATCAACATGAGTGTATTAAAAATGTGTTTTGCTGCAACACAATTTCCTTAAACTGCCCTTAATCTCTCCCGCAGTCCAACGCTCTTACTTGCCCCATTGAGAGCTTCACAATCTCTTTGATGGAGTCCATGAGCTTCAAATTAATATTATTCCCAAAGATGAGTAGTCAGAGATGTAATGCAGTTTAATTACACAGAAAATATCCAAATAGAAAACCCTGGAGACCCCCGCCCTTGGTGGTAGGAAATGAATCCTAATTAAGGACCCACGGAATGTCCTCAACTGCCCTAGGACACAGAAAAGTAGCAGTTGCCTCACACCCTCTCTTACCAGGATCTTGTCTTTTGCAACATTTTATGCAACATTTTATTTTTAATCTCGGTGATGTTCTTTCTTTCTTCCTTCCTTCCTTCCTTCCTTCCTTCCTTCCTTCCTTCCTTTCTTTCTTTCTTTCTTTCTTTCTTTCTTCCTTTCCACACAGCTCCTAACTCCCTAAAATTGCATTGGCCCTGGTTCTGATTGAAGCTTGCCTGACATTTCCTGAGAAAGAATTTCCTTCCTTTGGTCTTGTGAACCCAGGAGAGGCAATTCTCTCTGAGATGCAGAGTCTATGCTGTCAGTAGAACAGCACTACCTGATGCAGCTCCCCATCCTCTGGCAAAGAACTGCTAATGACTGCAGGAGAAAACCTGATTCTTTCTATAGAGGAAGAAATGGCAGGTACCACACACTCTTGTCCAATGGCAGACCATAATGGACACTCCTCTTCTAAATACATACACACAGGCACTGAAAGGAGCACAGATTTGTAGGCAACCTGTGTCCATGGCTGTAAAGATCGTTCCCTTACAAAACAGCCCTAACAGTTTTACAGGAGGGTTGAAAGAATAAAAAGCATATACAGTGGTGTGCGGAAGTATACATAAAGCCAACACTTAGACCTTTGCTTCTAATATCATCCCCTAATAAAAGAATCAAAGCTCTTAGGAAAATGACCGACTCTAAAACTGGGGAAGCAAATAGAAGATGAGCCTGGAGCTTCTTGTAACTGCATTCCACAAAACGCATACCTAAAAATAAACTGCAGAGTGGGCCAGTACAGTGGCTCTACAGGCTAATTCTTTACCTGCAGCGTCAACATCACATTTGGATGCCAGTTTGTGTCCTGGCTGCTCCATTGCCCATATAGCTCCCTGTTTATGGTCTGGGAGAGCAATGGAGGATGGCTGAAGTCCTTGGGCTCCCACATCCATCTGGGTGACCCAGAAGTGGCTCCAGACTTCTGGCTTCAGATTGGTTATTGTGGCCATTTGGGGAGTGAGCCAGTAGATGAAATCTCTCTCTCTCTCTCTCTCTCTCTCTCTCTCTCTCTCTCTCTGACTCTCCTCTGTAAATCTGCCTTTCCAATAAAAATAAATAAATGGCATAGACATGACAACTGAAAATAGGGATAACTGAAAGTGCTCTCAATAGCCAAAACTGGGATAATTTGAGCAAGAATATTTTTAAAAGTATGGATTATAATCCAAATAACAAAATACTCATGAGATTTAATCGATATAGATAAATTCTAGAGTGAGTAAATAAATGGAGAAGAAACAAGCAGTCCTTGCAGAATCCAAATAATTGATGGAGAGCTCTCCCCACAAGGACAGTTCCAGGACTCTCTACACCCTAAGCAAGGGCTCTCCCAGCAACTTTCTTACAAAGAATGTATCATGGACAAGGTGAGTGGGGAAGGAAAGCTTTGCAGCGGGATAACTTCACCAACACTCTCCAGCCAGAGGTCAAGACCAGCACCAGTACTGTCAAGTGATACTCTGAGTACGCATCCTTAAAATAAGAAAGTAAGAGTGGCATGGAACCTCTATGACCTCCCCCTCCAAGCCCATACTTCCAGTCCAATCATAAGAAGAGCATTAGATACATTTCAATCGGAGGACAAATGATCAACACTCTTCAAGACTACCAAAGTCACCAAAAACAAGGAAAGTGTAGGAAATCATTATGGACAAGATGAACCTGAGACCTGAAAACCAGTGTTAGTGTACCATCCTGTGTAGAATTTCTCAGCATTGGGCCATTTGGAAATTTATAGTATCACTCACAGGCCACACAAAGTTGAATTTAAGTCCCCCCTGCAGTTGCATTGGCAAAGCCACACCAAACGATTTCATGAGCCTTATACACCTAACAGAACAAGCATTTCCCAGCCCTGCTGTATGGGAATCTGAAAGAGACAAAAAGCATTGGATTAAAGTAAGGAGATATGAATAACTTAGACAGTTATTTAATTGCAATAGGAGAATACCAACTTAATAATAATGATTAAAAAAATCCCATATTAATGTAAGATGTTAGCAATGGGAAAAGTTGGGTGCAGGGTAAGCTCTATGTACTACTTCATGATTTTTTCCATAACTATTCTAAAATTAAAGGTTTATTATAAAATTACAATAAAAATTTTTTGTAGACCACAAAATGTACGACTAAATAACGGTTTCCTTCTCTGTCTTTGGAAAAGTACATTGTTAGGAAAAATGTATTCCTTAATTTATGATATGACCGTTTCATTACATGTTAATTAGCAAGATCTCAATGCATTTTACTGAGTTTTGTTTTCAAACTCTTCACAAATGGCAGGAAATATTACTAAAAGAAAGGATGAAGAACTGGATGGTAAACCTCATTCTGCCACCGCCTCACCCACTTCTTCCATTTTTTATTTATTTTCTTTGCTATTTGAAAGGCAGAGATAGAGAACTTCCACCTGCTGGTTCACACTCCAAATGCCTACAGGAGGGGATAGAGCAGATGGAAGCCAGAAACCAGGTGGACTTCAGGTTGGTATGCCATGCTGATAACATAATATGCTAAGAAGAGCACGTTGCCTCTTATCTTCTCCAAACCCCCATCTAAACGCTGACAGTATTAGACAAATGCAAATTAAAAGGTAGTCTACAAAAATCTGATCAGTTTCCTTCAAAACAGTGAAGACCAGAGAAACAAGGAAAGTGTGGGGGAAGAAGTCAAGCTAGAGAAGTCAAAGGAAGCAGAACTACTAAGTGTAAGGTGTATCTGGATGGAATCCAGGGCACAGAAAGGACATTAAGTAAAAAAAAATAAAAACTAAGGACTTCGAAACAAAAATTTTGTGGACTTTGATTAGCACTAATGTGCCAATACTGGTTCCTTAAATACATAGTGTCTATGTAAGATGTTGACAGTAGGGAAAACTTGGTTTGGGCCTTTGGGAATTCTTTCTATGCCATTTGTGTAATGTTTTCAGTAAAACTACAGCTATTCTAAAAGTAAAATTTTGTTCTAATAAAACTGCATATAATGAATTTCTTACAGTAGCTTCCAATTACTGTAATTTTACATTTCCAACAGCCTGGTGTTTGAGTATTAACTTGTTAAAATAATTGAAGCTGCTTTGATGGCAATACTAGCAAGCTACGTTAGATTGATGGTCTAAACTGGCATAGATTTTTAAAGGAAACAAGATCCTTGGTTTAATGAGTCAACCCTGCCCCCTAGTGGCTGAACATTTTAGATACATTTGCTGGCAGTGGCGTGCTCTCCAGCCCGACATCCTTGGAGCTTGTGGGCACCTCGACCCTTCCGGGTGGGCCCTGATGAGAATGGCACCTGCATGTGAGGGAATCAGCCTGTGAGATGCCATGTCTAGACAGCAGGGCAGTCTGAGTGGCAATAAATCCTAACAAATCTGGCACTGAATGGTATCTGTGATAAAAATATCTCTATTTCTCCAAAATCACATTTTAATATGTGCTACAAATACTGTATACTTCTTGAAACACGCTTAGCTTTCTGAACACTTAGGTAAAGCTAAGAAATATACCAACTTTAAACCTAGATTGACTTAGTGAGGAATAGGGAATGAATACATGCAAATTCCTAAACAGGGTAAATGTAGAATCATGGCTCCCAAAAGGAATAAACTACTACAGTGGAAAGGTAAGGCCCAGCATCTCCTCTGTCTCCCTTAAGGTATCCTTGCCATCTTTCATCAAAAGGAACTCGCTGAATTGAGAGAGTTATATAGCTGGCTCTACTACATTCTTATCATCAAAATCCAAAAGTCCTTTGCTTCTCTGGTAAAGAAAACCTTGATGGTCTGTATTATCTGGGGGAAAAATGTGTTTAAGAGAATTCCAAGTCTAGGAATTCCAGGCCTGGGATCATAGGTAACCACCACTCAACATGTAAACCACCCCTCACACCCCCCAACACCCCTGCAGCATGCAAGACCTAGTGGTGCCCACCCAGTCATCACAATTCACCAAAGATCATAGCACACCAACTGATCCAAGGAAAGTCATAACCACTGACAAACCAGAAACTTGACACAAGATGATCAGGTACTGTTCAGCCCCAATTCCAACCTCTAAGAACTTTCACACCTAACTTTTCTTGGGGAGCCAAGGGGCTATTCAATAGCTGCCAGGTTTCTTGCTCTTTGCACTTTGCAATAAACACCTCCTTAATTCCACGCCCATCCGTCAGTACTTGTTCTTTTGTACGGTGGGTGAGCAGACCCAGGTTGAAGGGGTCAGTGGCTACATCTCCAACTAGTTTGGAGTGTTGTCGGACAGCACCGAAGGGAACATTTTTGTCCCTTGGCAATATTTGGCACTACCTGCAAGTTCTTGACTGTCTTCACTGAGACAGGACTGGAAGGAAGGACAGCTATTGGTATTGAGTGAACAAAGGCCAGGGATGCTGCCAAAAATCCCACAATGCACAGGTCTGCCTCCCACATTAAAGAACGCTCCAGCCTGTGTACCAACAACAAAAAGGATGAGACATCTTGACTTAAAGAATGCAAAAGCTCTGAGTCCAAAGCTTCCGTGAGAACCTAAATCTGCTTCAGTGTTTACAGAACACTCTTTTTTTCAGATCTGTTTATTTGTTTGTTTTACAGAAATGATAACAGAGAAGAAGGAGGGTTTTTTTTTAAGATTTATTCATTTTTTTATTGGAAAGGCAGATTTACAGAGAGAGACAGAAAGATCTTCCACCCAGTGATTCACTCCTGAAATGGCCACAATGGCCAAAGCTGAACCTATCCATTGCCAGGAACCAGGAGCTTCTTCTGGTTTCCCATGTGCGTGCAACATCCCAAGGCTTTGGGGCACCCTCCTCTGGTTCTCCAGGCCACCAGCAGGGATCTGGATGGAAAATGGAGCAGCCAGAGCATGAACCGATGCCATTATGTGACCCTGGCATTTGTGAGGGGAGGATAAGTCAATTGAGCCAGCATACCAGGCCTAGAAAAAAGCTGTTTAATTTTCTGGTCCACTCTCAAAATAACAAGGACTGTTGTTATGCCATGCTAAAGCTACAAACCCTGAACTCCATTCAGGTATTGTCATGTCAGGGGCTCAGGAACTTGAGGCATCCTCTGTTGCTTGCCCAGGCATATTATAAGGGAACTGGATCAGAAGCAGAGCAGTCAGGACTTAAACCAGTGATCCTACATGGGACGCCTGCATCACCAGCAGCAACTTAACAACCTACAGCATGAAGGTAGCCTCAGAATTTATAGAAATTTTGGAAAAGGCATTGCATTTTGTATAATTCATGAAATGTGGTCTGAACAACGTGATCCAAATCATTATGGTCGAGGTGATTTAGTGTATGTCTGGAAAATGGCATCCAATATCAGAGATAAATTATTGTGGGGGTCTCATTTTTTCCAGTGATATTGATCAAGAGAAAAAAAAATTTAATCAGCCTGTGCAGTAGACTAGTGGCTGAAGTCCTCACTTTGCATGCGCCAGGATCTCATATGAGTGCTGGTTCTAATACCAACGGCCGTGCTTCCCATCCAGTTCCCTGTTTGTGGCCTGGAAAAGCAGTTGAGAATGGCCCAAAGCCTTGGGACCCTGCAAAGATAGAAATCACAGCATGTTGACCAAGAGCTCTCGCCATTGCTCTGAAATACCTGAAAGATGAGTTCTACAACCACTGTTCATGTGATTCATTTGCTGATGCAGTAGGATTCAAGTTCCTCCTTGATCCCACAGATCAGTATATTGTAACTTAGCATCCTAATTCCTCCAAACCCAACTCATGCTGCCAGAATTGATTAATATTCCCATGGAACAATCCTGAAAATCAAAACCACTTCACTCTCTTTCCATTCCACAGAGCAGATGGTATTGCTAAAAGTTGGATGAAAATAAAATTTAAAACATGAATTGAGGACAGGTGTTGTTAAGTAGCAGGTAAAATCCCCCCCTTGGAATGCCCGCATCCCCCATGAGAATGGCTGGGATCCATTCCAGCTTCCTCTGACAACTCAGGCTCCTGCTAAGTCAGAAGATGATAGACCAAGGATGTGAGTCTCTGCCACCCACACGGGGAGACCCAGGTGTAGTCCCTGGCTCCTGGCTTTGACCTTGTCTAGCATGCTGGCTTTTGCATTTGGGGAATGAACCAGCAGATGGAAGGGAAAAAAAGCTAAGGAAACTTGTCCAATGAAGTATTACTCAATACAAAACAAGAACTCATGTTATTTAACTTCATGGCATTGTAAATTTCTTATTTTTCTTCCTGTTGTTGATTTTGCATTGTGGCTTCTCATTTAAGGGGATGTATAGTAACTATGTGATGGAGACGATCATATCCACATCTGAGGATACAATGCAGTATGCATGTCTCCTTCCAGATCAAAGATGGACTCTCAATGAAACTATTAATTATAGCTTGACAATAGGATGCTGGACTCTCTGCCATTGTCCATGCCCACAATGATGGACATATGACTATGTATAAAGAATTATACTATAGTAATGATATAGGGGAACTCAGTGGGAGTTGGAGGGAATTGAGGAGCTGATAAGGGAACTCCCAGGGCCGATGGAACTGTATCATAAAATGATAATAATAATAATAGGAAAAACCACTTGACTGCACAAATAGAGGTCTTGCACATTTATTTGTTGGCCCACCCTTGATACCACACTGTCCTATTACAATTGTTTGACAGTAAGTCCTGAGGTCAGATCATTAGAAATATCTAGCATGGCTTTTTTTGTTTGTTTGTTTGTTTGTTTTTGACAAAGAGGTACCTTTTAAGCTCTTTGAATTTCTATATAAATTTTCAAATATTTTGTTACTTTCTGTAATAAATGTCTTCTGAAGATATGAAGAGACTATATTAGTTAATTGGAGGAACATTAATATAGCAATATTGAGTCTTCTGATGTCTATTATATGAATCTTTATTCATAGAAACCTTCAATTTATTTCAGCAGTGTTTTATGGTTTTCTGTGTTTTCTTAAGTTTATGGTTAATTTTAGTGCATTCTTCCAATGCCGTTCTATTGTATGTTCATATATACAAATCTTATGAGAACAAAGCTTTCAGATTCCAGCAATATTCCTTTGGTTTCATTTTCAAAGACTACTGATTCAGTCTCATTTTGCATTTAAAGGTAAATATATTGAGACTCAAGTGATGAGTTGCTCAATTCCCAGTAGACCCTGAAAAATTATTTTTAGAAAATTACTTCATACTCTTGGACAGAAAGATAATTTTTAAAGATTTATTTACTTGTTTATATCAAAATTATCTTACAATGAGATAGGGAGAGAGCTTTTCTAAGCACTGGCCCACTCTCCAGGCTTGTCACAACAGCCCGGTGAGGACCAGGATAAAGCCAAGAGCCAGGTGCTTCCTCCAGGAGCCCAACACGGTGCAGGGACTCAAGTACTTGAACCATCTTCCATTGGTTATCCCATGCCATGAGCAGGAAGCACATTGGAAGTGCAACAAACAGGACTTGAACCCAGGCAAATACAGGATGCTAGCACTACAGGCAGCAGCTTTATCAGCTATGCTATAACATTGGCCCATTGATATTTGAAGTAATTTTTAAAAAAGAAAATACTGATATACATGTTAACAAATTCAAAGTCTAAAATAATTTACAATAACAGCAGATCTTCTTCCCATACGTGACCAAGCTTCAACTCCTCCTCTGACCCAGCTTTTCAAGAGGGCTTACTATTTGAAATATTACATAATGTACATACATGGCCGTATTTTTTATTCATATGTATATATTCATATGTACATGTATATGCTCTTTTTCATTGCTTTGAAAATATCTGTCTTATCAGTCTTGCATATTTCTTTTTTTAAGTAATGGCTCCCTTTATTCTTGCTTTTCAAAGAAAAAAAGTGAAAGTTTTGGTTTTTAAGTGCTGACAAGATGACTATTCTTAAAACACAGGATAAACCAAACAAAATAAGTCTGTGGAATGAATTAGGACCAATGGTGGCAGAATTTTATGATCTGAAAATATTACAAATCAGAAATGAATGCAGTATACCTAATCTACCAAAATTTTAGTTTTAGCCTAGCGTAGCCTATCTTACATGTGCTCAGCACATGTACATTAATCCACAGCTGCACAGAATTATCCAGAACACAGTGTTGGGTATCTCATGCAATTTACTAAATGTGCTACTGCAAGGGAACAACAAAATATAGTATGGGTACTCAAGCATTGCTCAAATGAATGATTAGTATTGCTGAACTAAGGTAAAGTTAAAAAATATTTCTTTTATACAGATTTATTTTTTTCTTATTTATTTGATAGGCAGAGTTACAAAGACGACAGACACAGAGAGAGACTCTTCTACCTGCTGGTTCGTTTCCCAAGTGGCCACAACAGCCAGGGCTGGAACAGGCTGAAGCCAGGTACCTGGAGCCTCCTCTGTCTCCTACGTTTGTACATGGACCACACCCACATACTTAGGGTATCTTCCCCTGCTTTTCCCAGACGCATTATCAGGAAACTGGATTGGCAGCTGAGTCTAAACCTGACATTCATACGGAATGCATGTGTTGCTAAAAGAGTCTTAATTTGCTATGCCACAACACTGGGTCTTAAAAATCATTAAGCTGCATCTTTGTAGTTTTGGACAATGTTTTTGTCAGGGCATACAGAGATTACAAAAAGTTTTCATGGAAAGTATGAATATAATTTATTTAAATAACTCCCATCTGTGGATAAGTATGTGACTCTAACCTTTTACTATTTTGTACAATAATAGAAATAAATTTCATCAGATAAACATTTTTTTTTTCAAAAAAAAAGAAAGAGATGTTTGTGTACACCAACAATCCTTGAAATGTGAGTGGTCTTCGAAGAAAATAACCACTTTCTTGCTTTTGGGAATTTTACTAACAGTGTCTGGGATCATACTTGGTGTTACCAAGTGGATGAATCCAGACTTGTCATTCCCACAGCTATGGGAAACACAGTTCTGTCAAGGCCATTATGTGTCTCTGGGGTGACGCACTCTTTGAGTTTAGTCCTGGCTATGCCACCAATTGGTTCCATAATCATTTACAGGTTACATCCCTTTCACAGCCTACAGGCTCCTCACAAAACACACACTGACTGGGTTAGAATGTTACAAGGGTGTTTAAGGTCAAGGAACTGACAGAAGATCCAGAGACAGAAGAAAGCAGATGCGAGATTTCCAAGGGCTGGGACTCTTCTGCAGGAGACCAGCCAGTGGAACTGGGTGGTGAGAGCTGGAGCAATGGCAGAGAATGTGATGTCCTCAAGAAGCTTGAGGAGGGACGCAGATGGAGTGTGGGGATCAGCCGAATGTCCCTGTGAGGCTCAGCCACCACCAGCTGTGCTGGAGCAGCCACAAGGGCTGATCCAACAGAGGGGTAGGATTAAAAACCAGATGAAAGTTGGTGAGGAGTGGACAACCAAAATCGTTTTTTAAAGGTCTTATTATTTCTGTTCAGAAGTCAGATTTACAGAGAGAAGCAGAGACAGAGAGAAACACCTTCCATCTGCTGATGTACTCCCCAAGTGTCTTCAACAGCCGGGGTTGGAACAGGTTAAAGCCAGGAGCCAGGGGCTCCTCCAAGTCTCCCACGTGGGTGCAGGATCCCAAGGCTTTGGACCATCTTCGACTGCTTTCCCAAGCCACAGGCTTGGAGCTGGATGGGAAGTGGAGCTGCCGGGATGTGAACCGGAGCCCTTGTGCAATCCTGGTGCATGAAAAGCAAGGATTTTTTTTTTTTTTTTAACAACGGTGTAAACTGCCCGAACTTAATCTAAACCCACACACAGTTGGCCTGGCTGACTTGAAGTTCCTTCCGGGTCTGATCTTTATTCCAACGCTCTGACCTTGTCCATGAAAATTGCAGTATTCAGGATTGTTTTAAACGCAGATCGACAGGAATAGTGGCAACGGGAGCCATCGTTAGCTTATATTACTTTGTTACTGTTCATTTTGTACGCCCTAGGCACCTGCATGCCTAAATGTAATTAAATTGTCGTGACCCTGCATCTTAACCAGCTCTCACCCTTACCCTCTTCAACTCCCAGATCTGGAGACTCCAATTCCCAATTCCAACCCGGAAACAGTGAGCGCTCGGAGAGGCGGAGCGAGCTGAGCCTCGGGCGCATGCGCTCCGCCACCGCGGACCGTTCGCGTTGCCCGCCTAGGGGAGTGTGGGGAGACTGTTTGCTTGACGGACCGAGTACGGGTGCCGGGTCGGCGTTTGCGGAAGTCTGTGCGCCATTGGGAGGGCCTCGGCGGCTGCTCCGTGCCCTTGTTGCGGAGGGCCTTCTCCTGGGTCATTCCTGTGGCCGGAGCCGGGCTGGGGCTGACACGGGGCCTCCCACGTGGCCATCTCGGCGCCTGGGTGACCTCCCGGCTCGCGGGATGTGGCGACTACGCCGGGCCGCCGTGGCCTGGTAAGTGCGGGCTCTCCCCCGGCCCCGTTATTTCTGGGGTGTTGGAAAGCCGCGTTGCCCCATCACTCCGTCCATCAGGGGAGAGGACGGGTCTCGGCCCGGGCCGAGGGCTATGCAGTGCCGGCCCCTGTCCAGCTCGGCCCGCTACACTGTCCGTTTGCACCCGTGTGTCCTCTGCTCTTCCATGGGTCTCTGTCCGTCCTCTGCCAGCGGGGCTCGGCCCTGTCCGCGGTGGTCTCCAGCTCCCACCTGCACCCCAGGTCCGCGTTGCACCTGCAGGTCCCTGGGCTCCTCTCCCGTTCGGGGGACCTCTGCTTGCAGTCAGATCCGGAGCGCCGTGGCGGCTTTGCTGTTCAGTGGTCAGGCAAGGAGACTCGCTCTGGGCTGCCGCGATGATTGCGACAGACACACTGTCATTGTCCCCCCTGGTCTGCTTTAAACCTAGGGCAGGAAATCAACAGCAACCTTTTCATTTTGGCGGGTTGCAGTATGCGTTTTTAACGTGGTTAGTTTTGACCTTTACTTGTAATATTGTTCCTGTGTCCTTAGATGCCTTCAGGCCTATCCTATTGTAGGCATTTGGGAGGAAGCAATGTGCAGGAGCAAGGTTGGAAAACCTTGGTTTGCCTGAGTAAGCTCAACCTCCTAGCCTGTGTCCTGAACACTTTATTTTCCAGAATTTCCTTAAGTGATGTAGCTACTTTACAGCGTTTATGAAGAGTACAACCACGTTCATTTTATGAAAGTTAATTGGAGCACAAATGCAGATAATATGCATAGTAGTTTACATTTGCTCATCAGTTAGAATCATGGCATAATTTAATTGAATTTTGACTTGGAGGTAAATTCACAGTGCTTGGAATTGAAGTATGTTGCCTGCAACCCTTGCATGTCTGCTTCTCAATAGTTAAGGGGGAAGCAACTCTGTCATTTTCTTTTAAAAGAGAATAAATGGGTAGGACCCAGCATAGTTGTTGCAACAGTAAGGGTGCGTGAAAATATTTTGTGGGTGAGGTTTTAAAGCACACTGGTTTGTAGTTAGTATGATTTGTCTATTCATTTGGATACTCTTGGACTGAATTGCTTCTGAACTGTGTACTCCATGGAGTCCTGACAGAAGTGCCATGCTTGGCGCAGTTAATCTACCTGCAAAAGAGGAGATGTTGGAAAGTCAGCCTTGTTTAAGTGTGTCTTTTACTTTAGTCCTTTTCCAGGGACAGTTAAAATACCACTTTTTTAAAGAGATGAGAATATAAACGTGCTTTAAAGATATAAACGCATGCTTATGGGTATAATATTTGTATAAAATTATTGAAAAAAACAGCTACATATTAGGAAGTGGCATACATTAGAACACATAGTAGGTGAGGAAGAGAATAGATGATTTCTGAGGGCAAAAACCTGTCTTGCACCCACTTGATTTTTAGATTTGCTTGAATACAGAGGTTGTCTTCAGGTTATGTCCCTTTCAAAACTGTGAAGTCATTGCTGCATTTTCTTCTAGAATTCTTTTTTGCAAATGAGAATTCTCACCAAAAAAGTCCTTTTTTTTATTCTTGAGCTTGTCATTGCTATAGATTTCCCATCATGCATTCTTGCAGGATCTTAACCTTATCATCTATATTAATTTTTTTCAGTCCCCAGTTCACATGTGGGTCTTTTTTTCCCCCTAGCATTCACGTGTCTTGGCACTCTGGGCTTTTCCACACCAACATTGCTCTCTCTTCAATTCTGGGAAATTTATGTGTACATACACTCAGTAGGCATATTTGCAAATTTGTGTTTAAGCTTTATATGTACCTTAGTAAGACATACTTCATTCTGTAAACTTTTTTTTATTGTCATTTTTGAATGACAGTGTACTCTTATCTCTGCAGTATTTTCAAGAATGTTCCTAAGAATATGTTCCTAAAATGAGGATTTAATACCTGCTTTTCCGAGAAAGGATTCCCCAGTGCTGTGTAAAAGAGTTGCTGAATTTCCCCAAGAGTCTGGGAATGGCTGATGTAACCCCGTGGGCAGTTTACCACTGGATGAGAGGCTAGTTTGGCAGTTGTATCTTAAGTGTGTGATGCATCAGCTAGCAGTTTTCAGGAAGCAGGTAGCTGATGTGAGCAGATACCCTACAAGCACTGGTATAGCTTGGATCTCAGGGCATCAAGGCTGTGGGGTCCTCCTGCGAGCACACAAGAGCCTTAGCTCACAACGGCTGCTGTTGACGCCCACTTGGATTGGGTCTCCTCAGACGGCGCCTTCAGTAAGGTTTCTTCAGCTCTAACTCACGTACCTGTATCTCAGCAGGGCTTTGTTGTGAAAAATTGCTCTCTCCTGTGTGAACATTGATCTTTAGACTATCTCCCTGAAATGGAAGTTCTGGAAGTAATCCTTGAGGATGCCTTTGGAGTGCCAGGATTTGGGCTGTTAGCCGGACTGAGTACCTGGAGCACCTTTCTCCTGCAATTCCTGACCTGAAGTGCTGGACCAGCGCATCCTCCCTTTCTTTGTCCCTGACTCCCACCCAGCAGCATTGCTGCCAACATGAGGAAAGTAGGCATTTCAGGGATTTGGGAGCAAAGGAAGGAGAAGGTGGTGAAAAGCAAAAAGCATCTTAGAGATGAACTTAAATCTGAAATACATCAAATTATGATACGTATATACAGATAATTTCTGAGGATTAAAGGATTATTCATCCCTTCATACATTGCTGGAGGTTAGCACAAATTAATATTTGACAAATTAATAAATGGCATTTGTTGAGTACTCTGTCCTAACCACTGCTGGGTTCTTTCCATTGTTTGCAATCGAATTTCGCCCTTGACATTGCCTGTCATTTGTTAGGCACTGGGTTAGGCCTTGGAAATAAAATGTTAAGAAAACAGGACCACCAACTTTAAAAAGATTGCAGTTTCCTGGCACAAACAATATTACTGCAATAAATACACTATTATGTAATGCAAATTTTATAAGCTCTACAAAGAACTGTGGCAGAGGGCCTCCCCTTGTAATGCAGATTCAAAGAGAGCCAGTGGTATCTAAGGGGAAGCCATAGGAAGCCAGTAGTTTGTCACCCAGCCATGAGAGGTAGAAGGAGTGTGTCACAGTTGAGGATGAGGACTAGGCTGGGTCGAGCTTCGAAGCAAATAGGAGACAGGCAGGGATCAGACTGGTGCTGCTTTCAAGACCAAGGGATTCAGATTTTATTCTTAATTCAAGCAAAGCTTTTTAAGAGATGGGTGGAAGTGAGTGACAGTGAGCACGGTATGTAGGTAATTGTTGAGGAAGTGAGTGTAGCTGAACAATGAGAAGTTGGTATATAAAGGCCTTGGTTAACCCCCAAAGTTGAGAAGGAGACTGAAAGAAAGTACACTGGGGTAGGAATTAAAGGTTGAGAGGAAGCTTCACTCATTTGAAATGTCAGTGTTGTCAGACCTTGCTAAGAATTCCAAAGACGCGAAGGCCTTTGGTGTGGTCAGTTGTAGCTGCTCACTGAAGTGTAGAAATAAAAATGAATAGAACTGGAGGACATCATGTTAAGGGAAGTAAGCCAGACTCAGAAAGACAAATACTGCATGTTCTCCCTCATGTGGGAGCTAAACAACAACAAAAATCCAGCGAAACTCAATCTGAACAGTGTGCTAACTAGAGAGTGTGCTAACTAGGTTGGGGTGGGAGAGAGGCTTGGATCAGAAAGTAAGGAAGCTGAATGTGGTTCATTAATTGGGACATATATACTAATGTGAGATGTTTCTGATAGTGGAAGCTGAGTGTTTATAGCTTCTAGTCATATCATACTAATAAAAGATGTTAACAGTAGTGGAAGTTGGTTGTGTGGTGAACAGCAACTTGGTATTACTGCACAATTTCTGTCTTATAAGCCTAATACATCTGAAATTAGGTTGGTTTATTATTTTATAAAATGGCTAGAGCAGAGCCTTGAGGTGTTTTGTTGTATGAACTATTGGTCAAAATGAGAGACTTACAAAGTGAATAAATAAAACTTTAAAAATGGTCAGACTTGCCCTACAGCTCCTAAGGTCTGGTGAGGTAGGGGAGAATTCCAAACAAGGGTTTGCCCTTGATGGGAAGAGGAGCCTTTGCTGGAATCTTGCACCGGGGAGAAGGTGAGTGTAAATGCAATAAAGAAACAGTTTCCTTGTGAAGAAGTTGCACCTGTTTGCTCCTGATGGCTTCCTCTTCTTAGAAGAGTAAAGGCTGAGGTCATGTGCCAAGCACTGGGGGAGCTGTGGAGAGATGGGGTGTTAGAGAAAGAAGGAACCATCAAGGATAGTCTGGACAGGGAGTGGACGAAGGATTGGATAACAGAGAGGAAGTGGAAATGTCAGGCGATTAAGAAGGCCCCTTTGATATTTCTGTCTGGTTGAGTATAATTCTGTCTGACAGTACTTCATCTCCTTGGCACGAGCAGAGAGAAAAAGTAATAGTAAGGTTCATCGAGTGTTGGTATTTTGCCAGACAAGTTAAAGTCTGAGCACAACAGATTTGATGGAGAGAATGTCAGAATCAGACACTTAAATTAGTCATTATGGGTGTTAATTCTATTTCTGCTGTTTTGCCATTTTACAGGACTGAGAAATTGCGATTTCTCCAATTTTACCTCCCAGTATGAACCATCTGTGCCAGCCTGTTGGGGTTTTTGGTTTTTTTTTTTTTTTTAGAATTGTCTTACCCCATGCTCTTTTGCTGACCTGGAATTCTCTGTTTTGACGTTTCACTTTCCTCTTAATGTTTAAACTTTACTTTTTTCTGCTAAGTTTTCACGGATTGTTTCATCCCAAGAATCGCTTGTTTTCCTGTGAACTCTTGTACCACCTAACTGTGCCTGCTGCCCCTTAGACATGGGAGTGTTGGGAGTGTTATTTTCGTGTGTGTGTGTGTGTGTGTGTGTGTGTGTGTGTGTGTGTGTGTGTGATTGGTAGTCTAGAGACACTTTTGAAGCTGAGGGGTTTGCTGAGTTTGAGGTCAGGAGATTTCAGTCTCAGTCGATAAAAGAAGGTGTGGACTAGACTTGTTATGTCACGGTGAAAATTATGATGTTTTGGAGACTGGGCTGTAAATTAAAAGAACTGTAATGTGTTGACTGGTTTTTGTAAAGAAATCAATTGATTTTGTGTGCAGAATTAACAGTTACATATCAAATCGCAAATGAATGGTGTGCCTAAACCCTGGTAAGTCCTCTTTCCCTTGGGTCTCCTGAATTAAAAAATTCCTACAAAGTGTTAATGAGAGCAAGACCCTGTGTCGTCCTGAGTGTTCTAGATTCTTGGGTGTCGCTTCAGCCTCCTGTCTGGGCCACACTGTTCAGGCATCTGCTGCTTCCACATTCTCGCCCACTAGTGTCTGAAAAAGAATGATCTTACTGTCAGGCCGATTCTCATTTCAAACTCTCTCCCACCTTTGCCTGGGCATTCTATCTTAAGCAAGGCATTGTTCTGAAAAACAGATCTGGAAAGAGAATAGCTGGCTTTACACTGGCTGTTTCTGAGCTCTGACAGTGGCATTTATGCAAACATGCAGCCTCATGCCTGGCACTGACCAGGAACACAAGGGATGCCCCATTCTCCCCACCGTCTTTCCTCACAGCGTTGTTTCTCTGATTCTTGATCTCTTTTTCCTAAGAAATTTTCAGTCCTATGTAGTAAAGTCGTGTAATTTTAAAAATTGCTTCGAATTGGACCTGGCCCGTGGTAAGCAATGGTGAATGTGCATGTTAAACATGATCAGGCGAGTGGCTGTTATTGGTGAGTCTTCATTCTCTGCAGTGCCTCTGTAGCTAGGAGAGAGAGGATAGCTCTTCTACACTGCTGAAATTTCTGCTAACAGCAAGATTGTATACAGTTTTATTCTTAAATTTACTTAGAGTATCTAGTAATTGACTAAATAAATAAATAATCCCCTCCACCTCTTCTCCTTTTAGTTTCAGTTTCTCAGGCCAGGATCACAGCCCGCCTTCAGTACAGTAAAGCACAAGCCTCGGAGTGCCAGCTCGGATGTCACTCTTCCCTTTCATCCTCTCAGGAGTGTGCACTTTGTGCCACAAAGTCTTTGTGTCCACAGTGAGGACAATTCTAGTCCTTCGAGCATCGTTATTAGGATTAAATGAGGTAGCATGTGCTAGCAAAGTGCCGGACATAGTCGATGGTTAATAAACGCACAGTACTGTGTGAAATACTTTGATCACATGTGCATAAGCATGTTTTCCTTTGAATATTGCTCTGTCGTTTCGTTTGTATTTTGTCGCTGACCTTTTCTCCTCTTCTCATTTTTCCTGCAGTGAGGTCTGCCAATCCTTAGTGAACCACAGCTCTGGAATGAAAAGAAGCTTACCACTACAAAAACTGCATCTGGTTTCACGAAGCATTTATCATCTACATCACCCTTCCTTAAAGCTCCAAAGACCACAGCCCAGGGCATCCTTTCAGCACTTCTCCTCTCTAACTAATCCTCCTTTACGGAAATTGAAACTTTCTCCAATTAAATATGGCTACCAGCCCCACAGAAATTTTTGGCCAGCAAGGTTAGCTGCAAGGCTCCTAAAGCTTCGGTATCTCATCCTTGGCTCTGCTGTTGGGGGTGGCTACACAGCCAAGAAGGTGAGTTCAATGTCCCTGCTGCTATTCCAGTTATTCTAGCATGCTTGCTTTGAATCTTGACAGTAGACTTTTTTTTAACCACAGTATGTAATTAGATGTTAAAATGTTTATTGTTTGTATCTACCATAGTAGATTGTTTTAACAGTGATAATAAGAAAATACCTCCCATGGAAGGGGCCCTGGGCTAGGGATGATATTAGCTAGCGTTGATGTTGAACTTTGCCATTCTGTGGCAAATCTCATGCTGTCACCTCTCGGGCCAGAAAGAAAGCATTCTGTCTCAGCATGTCTTCCTTTATGTCCATAGAATTGCTGAAAGCCAAATCATAAAACCTGTGAAAGCAGGAGTGTGTTTCGAATTTTACACTCTTCCGTATTTAGTAGAGGAAGGCTTACATGTTTTGTGTTTGTCTACTATTTAACTTTTAGAACAAATTAAATTTGTTTCTTAAATTGTTGGTCATAGTACATTGCTCTCAGTAGACGAATGTGCTTTAAGTAACTAATTTTTCTTTGCATTTTTATTTGGCAAAACACCTGATTAAATTCTTATTTTTCAGACTTTTGATCAATGGAAAGATATGATACCTGACCTTAGTGACTACAAATGGATCGTGCCTGACATCGTGTGGGAAATTGATGAGTATATTGATTGGGGTTTGTATCATCAATGTTAAAATACACTTTAGAGTCACTTCCTTAGGAAAAAGAAATAGTTACATTGAGATAGTTGGTAAACTTACGAGTGTGATACTGCACAGTTATTTTCTAGTGACAGAAGTGATAGGCTGCCCACGTGGAAATGTATGTGAAGAGTACATCCTATAGACAATCATTTGACACAGCTCTTACCATCTTTATTGAATCTTTTTGTCTTTGTTTTATGCATATGCTTATTATTTAAGTCCACCTCTAAAAGTTGTACTGTCACAGTGAACATACACTTTGGCATCTTGTGTCTACCTGTCTGACAAGTTTGACATTTCTGCTTCCAAGCAACCTCTCTAAACATCATTTTCAGTGTCATGTAATGTTACCCAGAACAAATATATCATGATCTACCTAACTAGCTCTTTTTAATTAGATACAAGTCTGCTACTGGTCTCAGTGATTTCTGCACTTGGCCACTGTGCAACTTCTTACAGGCATGTGAGAAAAAAGGCTATTCGATAGCTATGATTGCCTGGAACTCATGTTGACCTTTTAAAAATGTTTTTTGATGAGATAGCTTCTTCACAGTGTGCCGCAGCTCCTCGGCTGGGAGATTAGTAAGAACAGTAGCCATGTTGTGCAGTTGCTGTGAGGATTCAACAAGAATTGTGTAGTCCTTCTGTGGTTTCTGGCACGTACTCTGATTTTGAAGGTTGTGTATGTGTTTTGATCTTCTCCAGAGAAACTTATAAAAGCTCTTCCTACTTCAGAAGACCTTGCAAAGGTAGCACCAGACTTGGACAAGATTGTTGAAAGCCTCAGCATACTGAAGGACTTTTTCACCACAGGTAGGAAGGAACCTGTTAGATCTAACAAAATGCACTTGTTTATCATCATATTTTAAATGAAATCAGTACAAAAGAAAAATAAGGTTTTTTTAAAAAAAATTTCATCACACAGTAGTTTGAAAGCTCAAAAAAGGGCAAAAAAGAGCTTACAAATGCTTGGCTTTGAGTTAGTAAAGGAAAAACACGCTTATCCTTGACATGTAGATGAGACTTCCTATGTGTTTGCTTTTCATAATTAGTTAGAGCCAATTTGGGGTTTTCAAAGGAAATTTAGCTGGATAGACCATGCTGAGACAGTTTCCCAAGGTCTATTTGAACATACTTGCCCAGTGACATCCCGGTCGTGTTGTGACAAGATCTCAGACGTCTGTGTGTGCTCATTCCTATAGAATTTTACAATTCTATTTCCCCTTTTGCTGATTCTTCACAGGTCACAAATTGGTTAGTGAAGTCATAGGATCTTCTGGCCCACTTCTCTTGTTAGGTGTGTAAACAGACATTTCTGCTGACCTTAACATGCCTTTTAAATGCTGCTAATAAACTAGGTGCAATTACAATTGCAGACCAAACTTTTAATGCTGCTTGTGCTAAATTTTAAAACCCCAGAACTGTATTAGGAAAACTCATTATCTTATAGGTAAAAATGATAAAATAATAAAAGTAATTCTTAAACATGAATATGTAAGTCTAAAACTGTTTTGAAAAGAAAATTTGCTTAGTTGAAATAATTTGATGTGCATCTAATTATTTTCAATGAGTGAAATGAAAAGTGATTTTTTAGTTTGTCTCATCTGCCCTGTCATAGTTGACGTTGTAAATTTGGTTTTATCTTCTGTGTGGTCAGTATTGGCAGTGATACTGGCCCAACTGTAAGTACTGTCATGCAAAATAATTCTTACTAAAGACTGTCTTTTAATCATAACATTCAATTATATATACTTTTAAACAGTTGAGCATGTGCTATAATTTTCCTTTAAATTTTCTGTATCAGTTACCAGTAATGTCATAAAATAAAATAAAATAAAAAAGAAATGAGTTGATATTTTGAACCTGAATTATTCTAAAGCTTCATTTCCTTTTAACTGGCTAGACATAATTTGGTATTTAAGTTAGACTATGAGTAGACATGACTGGAGTATTTGAAGGAGTGTTTATTTATCTTTAAGGTTCCCCTGGAGAAACAGCATTTAGAGCAACAGATCATGGGTCTGAAGGTGATAAGCATTATAGGAAGGTAAGGATAAGCAAGAATTCCTTACATATGTAGCCTTGAAAGATTTTTTTCAAGTTTTTATTTTTCTAGGCCATTTGAAAATGGTAACGTCTGAGGAGCAGATTCACCCAAGAGTATCTAAATAGAGGTATTGTCACTAGTCTTAGTGCAAAATGTGAGGTATTAGTGGCAGTTTGTGAAATATGACTAGAGAAGCTCATTTTCTTGAGATGTGTTCTATGAAATATTAACTTGAAAAGTTATCCCTGTGAAAGGATTAGGTAAGAGGATACCTCAAATGTTTTTGGAAAAAAATCTACGTAAGGAATAAGTTTGTTTTTGTGCCAAAAATTTTTTGAAATTCATAGTTTTTTATATTTTACCTTTTCCACGGATTATTTTAAGACTTTTGTGTGTGGGAGGGAAACTGATTTAGACAAAGTAAGCAGACTTAATTTTCCTGAAACTTCTCAGAATTCAATATATTCAAGCACGTTATAAAAATCAGTATAGTCTCCCATTTTCTCTTAGTTCTCCTGGGAAGTAAGCTTCACTTAGGGGAGTTTGTGAGAGGGAATGGATGGGTTATTAAGAAATAAATCATTTCTCTTATATTGAAAGTCAGAGTTATTTATAGAGTTACTTAGGGTGTGTCAGGTTCAGTACAAATTCATGTGCAAAGTCCGTATGAAAATTACAGGGTAGTTACTAACATAGAACAACATATAACACTGTGTTTTTATAACCACACGTATTTACCTGAGAATTTCCTGGCCTTCATTTCTTTTTCATTCTTTTGGAATTGAAAAAATAGTGATTCTGTGAAAATTCTAGACATGTGTATGTTTCGAGAAGGGACAGCATTGTGGCTTTACAGACTAAGTTGCCACTTGCCATTCCATCACCCCTCGTCACAGTGCCAGTTCAGGTCTGGGCTGCATCTCTTTTGATTCAGAATGGAAAAGAGCAGATGGTAGAACAGAGTCTTAGACTTCTGCCACCCACTGAGGAAGGTGTTCCTGGCATCCACCTGCTCTGATCTGCCGCTGCAGCTGTTTAGGTAGTGAACCAGCAGCTGGGGGATTGTCTCTTTGATTTTCTTTTTCTTTCTCTGCCTTTCAAAATAAAAATAAGAAAAGAGATTTATACAAAAAATGTTTTATGAACATTTTAATTTGAATATTGAATATATTTTATATTGAAACTTATTATAGTATTGACACATCAAAGGAAATCATTTTTGTTTATTTGGGGCACAAGAAAATGTAATTCCTCTGTAAAGGTTTCCACCTCTGTCCCTATCCTTCAGCTTTTTATGTAATATTCCAAAACTGTTTCATCCTTTTTCCTATGCATTTACCTTTATAATTTGAAGAAAATATGTTTTGAAGTGTGTGTATGTGTGTGTATTTTGCATTTTAACTTGATCTGTTTTGCATTAGCATTACTTTTACCAAAATCAATCTGGATTATTTTACTTGGGAAAAATAGGTTGGTTTAATATATGTAGCTTATTTTGAGCCTAAGGGAGGTAAGTTTAAATGTTCAGAGACAGAGCTGATCTAAGTGAGGAGAAGGTGATTTAGCGTGGTTCTCTGAGTGACAGGATTTTTCCTAAATTGCATCGGGATGTCTGCATGCCTGTTTTCTCTCTGATACGGCTCAAGATCACCTTGGTGCATGAAAAGCCTGTTGGATAATTACCTTAAAATCTTAATGAAGTGATAGGTGACTTACTAGTTATAGACCAGGTGCTCTGTAATACTGAAAGCAAGAGAATGTATGTTGGGAATTTAATTATAATTGCTGTACAGTAGACAGGAAAGTGAATGTACTGCATTATGTTTGACTTTGCTCTTTGCTTACTTCATAATAAATATCCAATGAACTATTTCCTTTTGTACACTTTCTTAATGTATAGTGATTATCTTGTCCATTAAAAAGTTAGCATTTTTTTTTCCCAACTTTTTTTTCTAAGTTTGGATCTAGCGTTACAATTAAACTACTTTCATTCCATGTTAAAACAAATTGTAATTGATATTAAAAAATTACTATCAGAAAAAGCTTCAGGGGATGGTTTTGAATTCTCTTGATATGAAGCTTTATGTTTTCAGGGCTTGACTATTGCCTGTGGTACATAAGAGTAAAGAACATGCAGTCAAGATGTAGCTGAACTTGATTTTAGGAGAGTACTCTGCAGATTGATGGTTGAATATAAGCCTGAAGGAGGCCTTAGGGCCTTTTTAAACCATTCAGACTTCAAGTTTGGAAGTTCGAGAAATAATCAGAAGTAGTAGACTGGATCCAGATTTTAGCTGATACTTCTGTGATTAGGTTAGTCAGGTATCTATCTGAGAGTCCCAGATTTTAAGTAATTTTTTTAAAGATTTATTTATTTTTGGTTACAAAGTCAGATATACAGAGAGGAGGATAGACTGAGAGGAAGATCTTCATGCGATGGTTCACTCCCCAGGTGGTTGCAACAGCCGGAGCTGCACTAATCCAAAGCCAGAAGCGTGGAGCCTCTTCCAGGTCTCTCACATGGGTGCAGGGGCCCAAGGCTTTGGACCGTCCTCCACTGCTTTCCCAGGCCACAAGCAGGGAGCTGGATGGGAAGTGGAGCTGCCGGGATTAGAACGGGTGCCCATATGGGAAACCGGCATGTTCAAGGCGAGGACAACAGTCACTAGGCCACTGTGCCGGGCCCTTAAGTAATGTTTATAGTTGAGAGTGCTCACCTGTTAGTTGACTGGCTGTCAGATTTTGGCAAAGTTTCTCATTGGAAACTTAAAGGTAAATTTCTTCTTTAAGTATAAAAGTGTGTGGGAATCAGTTAATTATTTTTTAAAATAATAATACTTGAAAAGCATTTCTTCAATTGAGACTAAAGGGTCCTCATTTCTGTAGAGGAACGTATCTATAGAAAAGTTCTGTAAAGTTAAGGAACAGTTAGGAGCGTTCAGATCAATTGAAGTTAAACTGGTGGAAAGCTGAGGGGAACCCCGGAGTTAGATGGCTTGACTTGGGTGAACTGCATGAACAGTGGAAAGAACTTGATGAGCTGTAATGTTGAGCCTGGAGCCTCCAGACTTACATGTGCTAGAAGGTTGTGATAGTAACAAAGTCCACAAAACATATGTTCCCACAAGATGCTGAACGGGCTAACTAATCATCAGTCTTCTTTGGTTTTACCTGGATTTATACATTCATTTTGTGGCATTAGTTATTATGTTGATCAGAAATTTTGATAACTGCTTTGATTTAATCAAAACCACTTCTTGCAACTTTATTAAGACATAACACAAAGTAAAACCATATTTTAATAAATAATTTTTAAACAAAAATGTTATTACTGGTCCACTGGAGGAAAGAGGAAAATAAAAATATTTAAAACAGCTATCAGTATGGATAAGTAATATTCTTGAGATCTGGAGACATTAAGAATTACTTGAAGATAAATTTGGAATTGGAGGTTTTTTTTAAGTAAATTAATAGATTAATTTGATTGATAATCATATTTCTGTCATCCTTAATATATGCAGGTGACAAGACTACTTAGTATATTTCCTTTTTTAGATTCTGTAGATTATTGTGTTCTAGCGAATATTGACTTGCAAAATGAAGCATTATTTATGCTTTGTCTTGTCATCTCATGTCACAAAAGTAAAGATTATGACCATTTTGAAGGTGACAAACATATTTGCAGATTATAAAAATATTTAAATGACTATTACAGATACAACTTATAGAAGGCGTCATTACCGTTTTAAAAGTAATTGTCAGATGGTGATGCGTGTGCTAGTGTTAACGCCCCTCTTTCCAATATGTTAACTTTACTTCTTATTTTGGTGGTTGATTTTGTGCCTTGTGGCTGAAATATTCTCTCTTCCAGTATTGTCTGCCAGCCTAATCTCTACTTCCCTTAAAAGCAGTAGGGCTGTCATCTTCGTGAGACGTCTGTGACCATTTTAGCTCTTTTCATCTGTACTTGGTTAAAGCCCTTGCCATGTGAGACACTATTGTCGTCAGCTTGCATCCTTACTATTTAGTGAGTGATTTCTGTCACTTATTTGCTGTCTTCAGAGCATGTAATGTTGAGCCCTCAGCAGGGTTAATTGATTTAACTCTGTTGAAGAGAGACTGATTTAAAAGGAAGTAAAATTGGTTGGTGCCAACCATGATGGACTGAAAAACTTTTTGCTTGGATTACCCGTAAACTGTTTTTGGTCTCCGTGTTTGGTAACTGTTAACAAGAACAAGATTGTAAAAGTTTGTGTACTCAATATTCTGAATTGGACTAAAGCTGTCTTGCTTAAGCGTATATTTATCCTTATGCGACAAATAATGTAACCGTGGCAAAGTTAAATTCTCAAAACCATCATCATAAAGGAACCACAGAAACTCTTATGTTTTATGAACAACTGATTAATAACTTCACTAGATTAGATTCCTAGCCAAAAGACAGATCATTTCTGTGCTGGAGTTTGGTAGAAGGGATCAGAGGAAGGTAGCAGGAAATTTCTGTGTGAGAGAAAGTAGAATGGAAAACAGACAGCCTTACATTGTGATAGTTACAACAGACAGTACTTACATGCCATTCAAGAAAATGCTTTCATATGTGCATATTTATATCCCACTATTTTTAGGTAACTTATTAAAGCAAGGGGTGTAGTAAAAGTGATATGTTTAAAATTATTGCTAGTAGGCCATTTTGTTCATTTCTTAAAATTACTTGTGGAAATTGTCTAAATGGTTTTTCTGGATTGGAGCAAGTTAATTCCTAGTGGAAAAATCTATTTCCTTGTAGGAACCAATAATACACATTTTTTTCAATTGGTTATGAATATTTTGAACAGTTACATATTACTGCAAGGGGAGAAAGTAAGAGAATTCTTAGCTACTAAAACAGAATTGTTCAAATTTTACAACGTAGTGTAGTGCTTAGCAGTTTTTTTTTTTTTAATGGGAAGCAGAAGATGTCTGCACTTGCATAAAATTCTTTGAGCAGATTGAGTTTATTACGAAAATTCTAAAGCAATGGTTGTGAACTTTTCCTTACAAAAATCATAAAGTCAGTATTTTAGACTTGCACACCAATAATATCCCCATGAACTAGCCCAGGAGCCCACCATGTTAGCCAGCTTTTTCTGTCGGAAGCACTGCATCATGGTAGTATCATTTTGTTTTTTTAAAAGAGCAGATTGAAATAATGGACCAGAGGCACTTTGAATATAATAGCATGACCATGTGCAAAGTGATTTCAAATGCAGACTTTGGAGTCACAAGTCACAACACTTGGCCTGGGGTCCTTCCTTTCTGTTTTCTAAACTGCAACTGTAGGCTGGTTAGTTAGCCATTCTGAGTTTTCACTTTCTTCTGTAGAAGAAAAAACTCGGCTGGGTAGGATTGTCATGGTATCACACTGAAGTCCTGTAGCACAAGACCTGGCTATGTAGTTTTATAACAAAACCAAATAAGTATTCTTTTAGGAGGAAGAAGAGGAGTATGAGAAGGAGCATTATTTTCTTCCATTGTGAATTATTAAATGAGTTAATAGCATACTAATTTCTTCCTATCATCTGTGGAGTCTTCTGAGTATTACCAAAAAAAAAGGGGGGGGGGGAGAAGTGTGAAATTTTAAGAGAGGTACAAAATAGCCTATTGTTACCAATGAACCTTTGTGGGTTCTTTCCTTAACTTAGCAAGAAATAAAAATCAGGAATCAAGTGCAAGCATAACAGAATCTTTTCAAAGCAAAGCGATGGAATAGCACTGCCCCAGCAAGAAGTAAGGGGGTGGAGTGTCCGATGGACTCTGGCTTTAGGGGAAACTGGTTGGGCTTGTTAACATTTTTTTTTTCCTTCATTGAACGTTGAGAATAGCATAGGAGTCCCCAGGTGTCTTGAATAAGAGTATTCAAGTGACTGTCTTGTCCTATTCTGGGAGCATTGCCTGCAGCTTCCCTCTTCTTAGATCTGGGCGAGAAGCAGGGGGCAACTCCAGGTGTTGCTTTGCACAGTCAGTTAATCTAGTATTTGCAGACAGTGAACTGTGAGATGAGGTCCAAGAACTTGGTATTCCCCCACTCTCCTCCAAGGCCCTGGACCCAGCCTTGCCTATTATCAGTAATTCTGAAGATAAGGCTTTCACTAAGCCTCCTGATTTAAGCAGTTATTTAAAAACAGTATCAGGCCTTACACTAGGGGCTGGGTTTAAAACTGAATAAACAAGCCAAGAAAGCCTTCTTTAGAGGGAAGAATTATTTGAGAAATCTGAACACTGTAATGATTAAAGGAAATGATTATGATAAATGACCAAATGAATGAAAAATAAATCAGATTTTTTCTTGACAAAAAGCAATGATATTTTCAAATACATGAAAAAGATCGCGACATTCTGAGGGTAGTGAATGAGTTAACAAGCACTCATTCATTGAAAGATTTATCAGTGATCATCAATCATTTATTTTAAAAGTCTTCAAAAATAACTTCATCTATTTATTTGACAGTTGGCCTGCTGTATCTGTAAACAAGTGGTACAATTTCATTTCTCATGTGGAAAAAATTGTCTGGTTTCATTCTTTGATGTATAGTTTTATTCATTAAATAAGCTTCTGGGTGAGTTTACTAATTACATTTTGAATTTAATGTTACCCAGTGTTTTATTTTAAGATGGAATAATTATACAATATAAAATATTTTGATAGTCACTTTAAGCAAACTCTGGGGCTGTTTTAAAGTCCTTAGATTATTTTAATAAATTGTGGTTTTCCTAACACTTTATTTCTGTGAGTAGGCAGAAACCAAGCACATTGCACTCCCAGAACACGTGCGCGTGTTAGCTTGTTGGACGTTACCTTTTAGGGGTTGCTGCTTGGGAATTAGGCTTGTGATACTGTTCATTCCTAGTTGTCTTTTCCTCTATATTTTTCAAGGTTGGTTTTTCTAATAGGCCAGTTTTTGTTTCATTTTTAAATTGTTCGTTTCATTTTTAAATTGTTCGTTTCATTTTCTAATAAGCCATTTTCATTTCAAATAGACTGTTTTTTTAATTTTTGAATTCATATAACCGATTTTCATAATTATATACATATTGATGTTGAGTGCTGTTTAATGATTGATATGTGCTTGTTATCCATCAGATTCTGTTTTATGTCAAAACACTCATAAATTTGGGAATTTAGAGTAGTATTTGATGTTACATAGTCTAAGCAAATCAAAATTTAATTTTTTAATTTATAAAATAAGATCTTGGGTTTAGTTAAGTGAGCCTGTGTGTACAAATGCATGCAGAATTTATGGATTGATGTAAAACCTTGATGAACTTGATCCTAGAAAACTCCAATTTTCAGCAGGATTTTGAGGGATTGTCATCTTGAGGAAATCAGACATCAAAGAAAGATAATTGCTGAAGAGTAATAGTGAACAAATAAGCTATTGTCCCCCACACAGTCCCATGAAGATTGAGGGCAAGAATTAGAATATATAAGACTATAAGGTCAATACTTTAAAAAAATCACTTCTGTTGTTTGTTTTTTTTTTTTTGCTCCATAGATAATTATAAACACTAGTTTATATCAGAAATGAATTTGTTTTCTACATTGTCATGTACCAGAAAATTTGCTGAACCAGAGCGCTGCCCTGCTTGAGCATTCCAGTTAGTCTGCTTTACCTGTGTCGATATTATGTGCCTGGCTTGTTTTATGAATCATTTACTGTTGCATTTCCATTTTGACTTTTTAAAAAACACTTTTTTCGCGAGGCATCTAATTTGACTATGGGGAAAAATGGAAACTCAGTACAAAGCCCAATTATAGGACGGCTTTAAAGGTGCACCAGTTTCCATTTTTGTTTTAAACTATCCATTTCTCCTTATCTTACAGCTCTTCCTTTGTTGTACCCTTCGATTTAACATTGTTCTCCTCCCCAATTTTCCTCTTCTCCTCGTTGTAAACTCATGGCAGGGTCTGCTTGGTGAGCTCATTCTCTTACAACAGCAGATTCAAGAACATGAAGAGGAAGCACGCAGAGCCACTGGTCAATATAACACGAGCTATGTCCAACAGAAGCGCAAGGTGATGGATGGTTCGAGGGGGCTACTGATGTATTCACACTAATCAACCATTTCTGCCAAGATCATGTCACCTTAATCCATTCGTGGATTCCAATTATGATTTTTTTAATAAAGCATAGGAATTTAATTTCTAAACATTAGACTGGCTGTGAGGATCTGTGGATTTGGATTTAGAATAGAATCATGACTTTCTGTTTATATGGTCCAGTTATTGAGTCACAAGTGTGACTCTGTAAACAGTTTATCTACCTGTTCTTCAAGTTATGTTTCTAAAATGAACAGGGTTGCTCTAGATTTGCCAGTCTATAGTATTTAAAGAATGAAGTTTGTTTTAGCTAAAATAAGTCAGTAGGGAGCAATTTTTTTTAAGAAGAAAACTTGAGACTTAATTTCTATGAAAAGACAGGTAGTTCTTAACAAACATTTACTGAATTTATTGCATAACTTTGTTGCATTAATCAATAGGGTGAACATAAATAAATTTTTACCTTGATCCACCTAGGGATTGGACATTGGAAATAAGTAATTATGATCAGTAAAAAATTGATTCTAATAAAAATTATGATATCTCTATCAATGTTACAGTATTGGTGAAAATATTTATAAAAATAAAATATAAAATTATACACAATAAATAGCATATACATCTATATATGCTTCTGGCTGTTAAAGAACCCCCAGAGAAGATTCCCAAAGTTCCTGTTCTAACAGAAGTTTCAGATCAGAGTGAATAGATGTACTAGAGTTACACTCAAACATTTCAGATCAAAGAAAATAGATGTGAAACTAGAGTCACACTCAGAGCTTTTGAAATCAGCTAATTTTATTACATCTGAAAAGTCTGTCGAAACTTTATTCAGAAAGATTCAACCATATAGTTGACTGCCTGTAGGTTGTGATTTTAAAATCAGCCAGTATTATAGGTGCTGATTTGGTGTGCTAATTCTGCTAACCTTATCTGATCTGGTGGTGGTTAATACTTCAGAGTATTTACGATAGTTCCATTTGTTTTTCAGTGTCGTTTCCTGGTTTTTCTCAATTCCATGGCTGTGGAATCAACTCCTATATGCTGTTTAGCTTTCAATAAGTGAATAAAATAGGAAATAATATCATTTTTCTCCTGCATGGCTCAGTTAAAGTAGATGTGTTAATTACGCTAAGGAATAAAGTTATTTAAATGGTACTTTAACAATGTCTGGTAAGCCATGAGTATGCCATTTAAATATTTTAGCAAATTAGGTGCTTAGCATATCCATATTTTTTTTTATAATGTAAACAAGGGTGAGGAGCTAGTACCTTCTGGCATGTTACTTAGAACCATAACTATTGGTCTAGTTACAGTTGTTCTTAAAAATAATTAGAGTCCATTAGACCTTCCACTTCATGGTTTCTAACTTTCAGGACTCTGAAGTCTAGTTTATCATTATGCTTTTTCATCTGATTCAGAGGACATTAGTAATGAATGCTAATGGCTGATGATACTGCAGTGCCAAAGGTTGTTGTTTGTGTAGGTCTACTTTAGTGGCCTTCATTCAGGCAGAGTTATATCATTCTTATTTCTAACACTTATTAAATAATTGATTTAAGCTGTAGGTGCCTGGCTTTTCCTATTTGCAGAATAGGGAGCGGCAGGTCTGTGCCTCTGTGGAACACGTACGCAGTGGAACGCTGCACAGGCTTGTTATTACCCACCCTGTAGTGACCTTCTGCAAAAATAAAGGAGTCTTTTAAAAGAATCTGTGCTCTTCTACAATGAAATCTTTTCCTACTCTGAGTATTTCTTCACAGTAACCTCCCCTACTTTTCCCTTGTAGTTAATACAAAAGTGACTAATTCATATCATTTCAGGCTTTTGAGGTTTGCTTGAGCCCCTAACCGCAGCTACTTTTTGTTGCTTTCAACTTATTCTTTCTCCCTTACCTTTCAGAAAATGAAAATAGGTCTCCATTTTTAGTGTATGAGTTGTAACTTGCACATTTTTCCTCTAAGGAGCAAAAGCGCACAAGCAGAGATGTTGGAATAAAACTGCCATTAGTAGTTTTCTTCCGATACCTATGTACACATATATAGAATTTTTACAAATCTTTCATGTGTATATATGTAAATAAATACATATACATATGTATATATACAGATATGTGTGTGTGTATATATATGCATTTCCATGTTTCAGAATAGTCAAACTGGCTAGAGAGAAGTACTTGAAATTTTAAAAGCAGGCTTGCTTTTGTGAGGAGCTAGTAAAGGTTTTCCTCTTTCAGCATAACTTGTTTCTGCAGAGACTTCCGCTTTTTCTCCATCAGTTTCACAGCCCTGGAATTGTAGAAAAGCTCTGGTTTCGAGACCTTTAGTACCCATTTCCATCAGAGTGAGTTCGAACTAATTTCTTAATGAAAGCTAAATGTATTGGACAGTAGGAAATGAACTTATTGTTGTTAAGTAACTGGATTTTACCAGTAGAACACATCAAAATAAGACACACCCAAATTCCTAGTAAAGATGTAGAGTAACAGATTAAATTTAGCTTGTGCTATTTTTAAAGAAAGTATGCACTGCTTCTCTTCAATTACATGTGCTATATAAGCTTAGAGATTTTCATCTTGTTAGAGAATATTAGATTCTTGGCTCCACCACCACCTGTCTTTATAACATTAAGATTTATTTTGATGTTCTATGAAGGCAAACAAAGGAAGTCCGTCTTTACAATCACGACAGAAAGGACAATGATGAATACACATAAAACTCTGAGTTTGTAAAAATGTAAACAGTTCTGATCAGTTAGCATAAAAAATGTACTTAGGATACTCCAATATCCTATATTAACATCTTATATAACCTCTTTATTTTACCAAATTTCAAAGTTAGCATTTTATAACCTTTGGTTTACAATAAAAATTCAAAGTTTTTTGCATTATTGATTAGATTCTTCGTTGTTCCCCCAGATGTTGAGTAGTGTTTGGTTTTTTGTAGTCACCGATGATAGATTCTATGAAATCAATAGATATTCACATTCAAAACCAAAATGGTTTATGCTAATACTTTTTATGTATTTCATACTAACTTAATAGTAGCTGGATAAATATTTAATAGGACAACTTTTATAGATGTACCTTTTCAATAAATTTGGAAGTTAGTTACATAACACATTTTTTAGACCACACAATTACAGAATGTTGGCATGCCATATGATCATGATAAATTTTATTTCTTCATTGATCTTCAAGAGTTTGCTCTTTGGGTTGTGGACTCCTTGCCAATGTGCTTGTCTCCTTGCAATTAAGGAGGTTGTTAATAATTCTTGTCCATCCTACACTAGCACACTTGGCTAAAAAGTCTTCCATTGCCAGGTGTGTGCTTACTATGCAGGACTGCGAAGACCATAATTAAAGTTTGTATTGTGCTGCCTTTATTTCTAGTTACCAAATCATTTTTGAAGGTTTTCAGGCATAGGTTTTTAAAGAAAAATAAAATACATTACCTATTGTTTCTGGCAACCACTGTCTTCTGTATTTTGTAAGTAAAATTTTGGGAAATTTTTGAGAAAGAATTTAGAAATAGGGATTAAAATCTGAAAATAACATTCTATAGCATGGACAAGACTTATTAATGTCTATTGCAATAATCAAATCTAAATTTTTCCATATGTGTTTGCTACCATTATGTCTTGATTGCTTAATCAACAAGAGAAAATGAAGATAGAAATAAGGATTTAAATGGAATAAATTCATTTAACTTGGATTTTGCTTGTATGAATAAATTCATATTTACACATTTTGGTTTTCAGAAATTAAGCAATTATTTGGAAAGGCTAAGGCTAACAACTTGTATACCTCACCAGAAAATCAAAGCGCAGCTCTGTGGATTTCTCTTAAATGACATCATTTTCATTATTATTTAATTGATCATTGTTTTTTATATTAACTGTTGTATTGTGACTACTTTAAAACCTGCTGTGCATTTCATCTGAGAACTATTAGAAACCATTTGAAGTAGTTTGCACAATACCCGTGGGTTTAATTCTGTTTTTGGTTTATGTTCAGATTGATTTTCACTTGGCTTTGCTACAGATCCAATCTCTTTATTATGGGTTGTCAGATCTTATGTTGGGATTCAGTTTGAAAACAAGCATCTGGCTCTACTCATTAAATATCTGGGAATGCAATTTGGTGGATTTTTTTTTTTTGCGTTTATTATGCTGTATAGAAATAGATATTTCCTTGAGAGATACACTGTGACCAGTGAGCTATTTCAGTAGTTACAATGGTAGCATGTACCTGATACCCCAGAACACATTTCTGCAGGGAGATGCTAATGCCTTCTTTCTCCAGGTGTCTAAATCTCTTTTCAAAAGAGCTCTGAAGGATGTAGTGATCATCTGTGTAAATCTCTTACTTTCTAACAAGTCTTTCCTGAGAAATAGCTAAAATTTTCCAAGGAAAAAGACTACTAAAGGATTTTAACTTTATGTATATATATATATATATATTTTTTTTTTGTTAGTGAATGAATAAATTTTTACTTTGTTAAAATTTGCTTTATTTAACTATGCATTATAAAGCCAAGTGTAAGACATTGTTCAATTAAAATTCAGCGATTTTCAATGCTTAGGTGTCAGATAAAGAGAAAATTGACCAACTTCAAGAAGAACTTCTGCATACTCAGGTAATTCTAATGAATAAAAAAAAACAGGGACTTTTTAATTTTAATGTGCTTTTGGTGGTGTGGAAATTATTTTTCAACAAAACAAAATTGCAATGGTAGAATAATATAGAATTATTATCTTTGGGTACAAAAGATAACAGAATAAGTAATAAAAAAGGAACCATTAAATAAGTATGAATTCACATGTTTATTGTAAAAATTTATCTTGAGCAAATTTTATGCTTATACTTTTGAAGAAAGACCATTAAAGGAGGAAACTGATTTTTTTCATCTACAAACTTACATTTGCATCTTTATAATAGATGAATTGATAGTAGATAAGAAATTTCAGTTAACACATAGTTATTGATTGGTCAAGAATTTTTTCCTTTGCTTCTCTGAAGCCTGAAATCAGCTGCGGCTTAATGGGAATTCCCTGAATTCCCCTTTGAGACTAGATGCCAACCCAGGAACCTGTGTGCACCAGTGGGTGCTTGGCCCAGTCTGACATGGCTTGCCTCCATTCCCTGCATTCATTGGCATTTACTGTGGCCTTGCCTAGCCAGCCCATATCCATTCCAGTTCTCACCGTTGGGTGATACAGTGCAGCCACTCCTGGAATACCCTCAGAGCTGGCTGTCATGTGCACTCGTTGGTGCCACAACCTTGCCCAGCCCGTTCCCTACCAACTCTAGTTCTTGCAGTCACCAGTGCGTAATGGGTCCTAGACCAATCCAACTCAGCCCACATGCATTCAAAGAGGATTTGCAGCCATGTTCAGACTGGTCTGCCTCCACATTTTAAATAAATATATGTATATACACAAGCAGTGGAATTCCCTTAGTTCCCGTACCAGGCCCTCTCCCAGCCTGATTTTGTGCATGCCAGTGGTATTCCAGCCCAGCCTGGCATGGTCCACCGCCAGTCTCAGCATACTCCCACCCCTCACCCCCAGTCCTAATACTCACTGATAGTTACAGTAGTAGTAGCCTAGCCCTGCCCAACTTGTCTCCATGCTTGGCTCTCATGTGAATCAGCAGGTGAAATAGCCTAGCCCAGCACTGTCCATACCTCATCCTAGCTCCTGTGTGTGCTAGTGAATGGTAAGGTTTGGCCCGGCCCAGCCTGCCCCTGAGCCATTCTACGCACATGCCAATGAGTGTTACAGGTTGCCTGGCCTGGCTTACCCTAGCCCTGGCTTTCAAGGCTCATCAGTGGGAGCTGTGGCCTACTAAGAATTTCCCAACTTCCACTAGACCTGCTACAAAACCCAGATCTCACATATGCCAGTGGGTACTTAGGCCCCTACTGGATATATAGTATGCCCCTCCAGTCCCAGCCTTTGCATGTGCTGGCAGGTGTTGTAACCCAGTCTGCTCCCAGGCCCAGTTCCTGTGTGCGCCTTGAATGCTGCAGCCTTGGCTGGCCCATCCTGCACCCAACCCCTGTTTCTGTAAGTGTTGGTGAATTCCATGGTCACACCTATCTCACCCTGTCACCATCCCCAGCTCTTGAGCAAACCAGCAGGTATTACAATCCCATAGGGGTGAGCCCACAGAATCTGCCCCCCAGGTCTGGTTCTTTTGTGTGCCAGTTAGTGTCATGGCCCAGCCTAATGTGGCCCACCCAGGCAGGCCCCTCAGCCCTAACTTTTGTGTGTGCTGGTGGGCAGTGATCGATGCCAGCTCTCTCATGAGTGGGTGCATTGATCTGACCTAGAAAGGTCATCTGGTTTTCTTCCTTCAAACCGCCTGCTTAGTCCCCTTGTTTACCTGCATTTGCAGTAGCCCAGTCAGTCCCCCAGGAGTCATTCTTCACTTAAAATATACTCCCTCAGTGGTTCTTCCTTCCCCATAAATCCCTAAAGCCCCTTCCCTGGGCAATCCACAGGGCCCCTTTGCCCCCCACTAGCATGGGCCCCATAATCATTTTCCTGCAGGGTTCACTGGCACCTTCCCACATGTCTTTTTTTTAAAAATGGGAGCTCTACTGGGACACTGGCATAATTAACACAAATTTGGCACTAACCAGGCCCAGAATGCCCATTGGCTTCCTTTTTGCCAGCAGTATAACACTTGCCTTGGTACGAGGCAACCTAGTTGCTTACCCGCACCTGGGGCAAATAGTGCTTTTTCAAGGTATTTCTGATGCTGCTTGGATGAGCTGATGACTTACAGTTAATGATAGAAGGAATTGTTTTAAAGATTTGAAAAGTTATGTTTAAAGTTAAAAGACAATCTTCTGTTCTCTGTAAGACAAAAATAGATGATTTGGATGAAATTAAACTAGTATATTTTGAATCACAGATGCCTTGATACCTCTGTTTTCTGTCTTACATCTGACTCTGCTAAAATCACCTACGTTCTTGGTGGCATTGTGTATATTTTTGTCTTCCCAGGCAGTTAGTTCCAGTCTTCAGCCAGAGGTTAAGAATCACTAGTCTCTGTGAAAATGTTTAGAGTAGAACATAGCTTGTAGCTCTGCCCATCTTACACTATGCCGTTCAGCTCTATTTTTCTGTTTTGACTTAAGTTGCCTATTTCTGAGGGTAGAACCATTAAATCTTGCTATTTATTTTGGTTTTCGTATCAAAATCAAAATTTTTCTAAGGACTATTTTCCATTATAAAAGTAATGTTATTAAAAGTTGTACATCAACATAATGCTTATTATACGAAGGAATAATTTTGTTTTCTGTTTATGTTGATGTTTAGAGAAGAAATAAAAACTTGGAAGGTCAATTAGAAAGGGTCAAATTAGTTTGTGACGGAAAGTGTGTGACCAAACAACTATTTTGACAAGATAATCTCTTACTCTTCTTTGAAATTATTTTATTAATATCTAGAATATTAGTATATTATCTCTGGATATGTAAACTTAATAGAACTTGAAAGGACTTCAGCCATTGATGAACAGACCTAAATTCAAAATTCTTCCTCTTCTACCTACAAGCTAAGTGACTTTGGTGAGGCTGCCAAACGTCCCTGACCTTAAAATCCTGACCTATATGACTCGTGCCTCATTGGATTTATATGAAGGTTGAGGAAGCTAGTGCTTAGTGCATTAACACTAAGCCAACACTGGTGCAGGGTCTGTCTGTTACTGCTAGCTGTTACTGTATCATCTTAACAATGATAAACTAAGGTGGAGAATGAGAGGAATCTGAATTGATCAGGTGGCTGTGTGATGAACACTTGACACTTTGATTTCATAGGAAATAATCCTCTTAGAGTATACGTAAAAGCTCTGAATTCCTACATTTGTTGTATTTTTAATTTATTTTCTTCAGCATAAATAGCAAAGAGCTTTCCAACTAAAATGTGACACAAAATATAATTAATTGTATTGAGATGATATACATAGTTTATTATCAACATTTTGTAGAAGTTTTTAAGTGTGATAATTCTTAAATAGTCCAGATTTGGGAAGTTTTAACTTAGGTTTAATATTCTTTGACACCTGTTTTTTTCTCACTAGCTTATGTGTATTGTTTTATTGCAGTTAAAGTATCAGAGAATCTTGGAACGTTTAGAAAAGGAGAACAAAGAACTGAGAAAATTAGTGTTGCAGAAAGATGACAAAGGCATCCATCATAGGAAGCTTAAGGTATTTTAAGATGATCTTAAATTGCTACTTATCAGAACTTTGCTTAACTTTGTATATTCCTTAAGGAAATATATTCTCTTTTTCTAATATAATGTTCATATTTTGTGTGTTGTTTTATACTATGCTTATAAAATGTACATACTTTTAAGAATCATTTCTTAGAAGTGTGTTTTTCTGAAAGACATTGCTTATCCTTAGACTTAATTTGTATATCTATTCATATCAGCATTACTAGTTGATGGGTGGACATTTAGCTATGAAGATCATTGCCTTGCTCATATGTGCAGGAAATTATTTGACCACTTCAATTTTAAGAAAACTGACACTATTTTTTAAAAAGTATTGATTTATTTGAAACACATATTTGTAGAGAAAGAAGAAAAGAAAAAGAGATCTGTGCCATCTGCTGGTTCATTTCCCAAGTGGCCACAGAGGTTGAGATTGGGCCAGTCTAAAGCCAAGAACTGCATTCTGGTCGCTCATGTGGACAGTCAGGGTCCAGGTAGCTTAAGGACCATCCTCCACTGCTTTCTCAGGTGCAGCAGCAGGGGGGATCAGAAACGGAGCAGACAGCACTCAACACTGGTGCTCCAATTGAAGACAGTGCCCTGACACGCTGCACCACAGTGCTAGTCCCAACGTTATTCTTTTAATTACAGTTTTATTAGGTATCTAAAAGAAGTTTTTGAAATGAGTTTATGCTTGTGTTGTTATTGTTGCATTGACAATTACCATTATTAATACATTCAATATTTTTATTTCTTGCCAAACCATGCCATATATGTTAAATCCAATTTAAATGAATGTCTTAACTTGAATCTCAGAATAAGTATACATGATGTAAAGAAATGTAGCAGAATCATGGTGGATTAAGTCATGGTGCCAGATGCATTCTGTGGCCAACCATGCAGTTTTCATTTAAGCACCTTGTGTTTAAACCTTTGACTCTATTTCATGACTGCATAAAACACATAAAGCTCTATTTTTGGCATTCCCTAAGATGCCACTTGAGACACCTACATCCTGTATCAGAGTGCCAGCATCCTGCTAGTACACATTCTAGGAGTAGCAAGTGAAGACTTGAGTGATTGGGTCTCTGATTCGCATATAGGGAACCCAGAATACCTCAGAGATGGTGTTTTCTCTTCCAAAATACTATCATAATGAAAATTAGGCAGCAGATAATGAAATTAAGGCAGCAGAAGATGAACCAAGTGCTAGAGTCCCAGCCGTGCCCACTGGAATCCTGGATCGAGTGTCAGGCTCCTTGTGGCCTGGCTTCAACCACCTGGGGTCACATTTAGAACCAGCAGATGGAAAATCTTTCTCTGTCATTCTGCTTTTCAAATAAATAAAATAAATGCTAAAAACAAAACAGAAGACTCCGTGTTGAATTGTCCATGCTTCATCAAATACTTGAAGCAAGGAGCATTGTTCAATCCCAGTTCTCCAGAAACAGCACAGGACTTGCCCTGACGCACACACTTTTTAGCCTGTCCAGAGGACATTTAACCACTCTTCCTGGGAATCATTCCTGCAGTTTAGCCTTTCTTCAGTCACTTACTTGTATATCCTCTCTGTCCTTTCTTCTCTGGCTGTGCCATATACATACATACACACACACACAAAGCAAATTTCGGGTAGAATAATTTCCTTCTTAGTTGGTAACCTGATTACTTATTTGGTTTTATTTTACATTAATAGTCTTTCAGTGTTGGCATTTAGTATTAGTTTGACAATATTAACTTATGACTTCCATTATTTGCTGTTTAATTAAAAGGGTGAAAAAATAAATCCTGATGAGTGTATCCCTGAATAAAATCAGCTAAATAAAAAATGTAATTTTAATTTATACTGTTTTAGTTTAATAATAATATTTCAAATGTTTACAGAAATCTTTGATTGACATGTATTCTGAAGTTCTTGATGTTCTCTCTGATTATGATGCTAGTTACAATACCCAAGATCATCTGCCAAGGGTAAGTGAAAAAAATAATAATGAGCTTGTCCGTTAGCAATGAAGCACTTTAACATCTCAATAAGTTGTGTACACATAAGAGTGTTTATATAAAAACACATATATATACAGGGTAGGTTTTTGTAAAAACCTATAAAATCTTATGTGTTCCATATCCTGTCTTGAAGCAGTGAATATTACTTGACTTTTTACCTTGGTTCATATAAATAAATAACTTTTTGCTTTTATTCCATTATATCTTCTGAAGGAAGCCTATCAGATAATTACATTATATTTATAAAATACAACATTAAAATGCCTGAAAGGGGATTCAATTAAGGGTATTATGACATTTCACTTAATAGAATGGAAAATGTGTTTGTAAAGTATAAACTAGTCATTAAAGGATTTGTGTAAAGTTAGTGATCTGTTTTTAAAAGTGCTGGCATCCGTTAAACTTGAATCGGTGGTATGTACAGTAATATCTTGCTGTTTATATTTCCAATATCTGTACATGTGTTTACCATTATTTTTTGTGGATACTTAGAAAATTTTCACAATAAAATGAAAGCAATTGAAGACCATTGTGCTTAGTGAGGAAAACCAGTCTCAAAAAGACAAATACAATGTTTGCCCTATTTGCAGCAACTGATATACAGAATACAGAAAGTGGGATGTCTACAGGTGAAATTGACATTTTGTGTATTGATAATTGTTTATAGCCTTTGTGCTCCTGAGGATCAGTTGTTTATTTAGTGTAGGGTTAAGTTTATGATTATAAAGTAAATTGAAGTATGTTGAAAGAAAAATAAGAAAGGAGGTTTGAAGCAAAGGAGGGAAGAAGCAAAATGGGGAGAAGTATCACTTTGTTCTTAAAATAATATATACAAAACATGAAATTTACCCTTTATGTAAATTTTATAAATAAATTTTTTTGAAAATTTAAATTTTAAAGCACTGATTTTTTGTTGATATTTTTAAAGATTTCTCAAGCAGCGTTCCAAATCTGTTTGAGTAAATAAGAAAAATATGAATGAATGTTGTTTTTCTTTTTCTGGCAAGGTTGTTGTGGTTGGAGATCAGAGTGCTGGGAAAACTAGTGTGTTGGAAATGATTGCCCAAGCACGAATATTCCCAAGAGGATCTGGAGAAATGATGACACGGTCTCCCGTCAAGGTAGGAAAACGGTCTCCCGTCAAGGTAGGAAAACGACAAGTGCCTCAAAAGAGCAACTGTTTCAACAAAGTCTGTGCTTGTATTGAAGACTTTTGTCTAAAGAAAAAAACATTATGTAACAATTAGTTATTCCTAGTGTAGAAAGTAATAGTAGCCATGAGGCCAGTGTTGGAGAAGTGAGAGAAGAGCAGAGTAGAGCACAGCAAAGAAGAGATGAGAGGAAAAAGAGAGGAGAGGAGAGACTGAGAAAGAGCATGAGGATAATGGAAATGAAGTCAGGACATAAAGATAATTTTCTAATTTTATTGTCAGAAGAGCAGGACAATGGGTTGGTTGTAGCTGAAAGATTCTGTATCAAAGGAACATTTTAAAAGTTATACGCCGATGGTAATGTCATAAGGAAGGGAAAGGCTGGTGCGAGAGAAGGAACAATGCAAGAACAAAGTTGCCAAGGTGAAGAGGCTGTTATTTATTATACAGGTTGTTCAGAAAGCATTGACAGTTCATCCATGGCCACTGGAAGAAAACACATATATGGTGTTAAATGAATATTTATTGGACACATGCTATGCGTCAGAACTCTTAGAAGACAGTGTGCTGATAAACCAAAAAAACATTCTTGTCATGATGGAGAAGAGGAAAATAGACAATAAATGAATAAATAACTAAATAAATAAACTATGTAGCCAAAAAGTCATGGTGTTCAGCTAACAGGTAAAATAGAATCAAGCAAGGAGAATGGGGGTGCCACAGCATTGGTATGATACATTAAGAAAATGGTGTGTGAGCCAAGATTTGCACAAACTGAAGGAAGTGGTCATGTTGCTATCTAGTGCAAGAGTGTTTCAAGCAAAGAAAGCCCCTGGGGTGATTAGGTATAGTAGGAACAACAAGTAGGCCAGTGTGGCTAGACCAGGGAGGAATGGCAGGAGATGAGTTCTTGTATTGACGTCAGTTTTTATTGTCAGTAAAATGGAGAGTGAGTGCGGAGTTTTGAGTAAGTAATGTTTAAAGCTTACTGCATCGAGGACGGCCCAAAGGCTTGGGACCCTGCACCCGCGTGGGAGACCCGGAAGAGGCTCCTGGCTTCGGATTGGCATAGTATCGGCCGTTGCGCTCACTTGGGGAGTGAATCATCGGACAGAAGATCTTCCTCTCTGTCTCTCCTCTCTGTATATCCGCCTTTCCAATAAAAAAATAATAATAATAAAAGTAAACCTTAAAAAAAAAAGCTTACTGCTGCTGTGTTGCAGCCAGACATTGATAAGATAGGTGGTACCCAGAGACCAAGTGAGAGAGAATTAAAGTATCCAGGTGTTGCTTGGAGCAGTGACGGTGAAAAGAATGGTTTGGTATGAATCTGTTTAGAAGTTAGAATCCGTATGAGTTCTTGGCAGACTTAATGTGGAAAGATTGAGTATGTGTCAGTCATTAAGGATGCCTTTGGCCTGAATGTGTTGAAAAATGTAGTTTACAAGGGAAACCAACGAATGAATCAAGTTTGCATGAGATGAAGTTTAGTGTTGGGCTTATTGCTACCAAGTATTAGTGAACAAATGCTCTGTGTAATGTTGGTTGAGAGAAAAGAAAGGGTAGAGCTACTTCAGGTCATAAAAGATAAAAAGTAACTAGTAGTCTTTTGGAGAAATCGCAGCACTTGTTGGATATGTGTCAACACGGGTAACATCATTACATCCTCGGAATGGTCCTGATGGACCTGCATGCGCTGCCCCTAAGTGTAGCTTGAAGGGATTGCTGGATTTCTGCAGTGCATAGCTCGGTCTAGACTGTCAGTTCCATGGTCATGTCTGTTTTCTGTGAATTTCAGGTAACTCTGAGTGAAGGTCCTCACCATGTGGCCTTATTTAAAGATAGTTCTCGGGAGTTTGATCTTACCAAAGAGGAAGATGTAAGTAACATTCTGCTTTAGTTCCGGTGTATCGGTGTATCGTGTCACTTTAGAGCTCTGAGTCAAGTCAATTCACTGGTGGTTTTTTGTGAACTAAGATTTTCTTAGGGTTTTCCTGTTTTTTCTGTTAATAGCTTGCAGCATTAAGACATGAAATAGAACTCCGAATGAGGAAAAATGTGAAAGAAGGTTGTACTGTTAGCCCTGAGGTAAATATTGCAATTCATTTCAACAAGGTTTTTTGAAAATTTGGTGTTTGTGGCTTCAGATAAGTCATGATATTGGTGTTGATGTTTTGATTACAACTATTCCAAGATGCACAGATTGTTTTAAAGGATTTTAAATTATGTTATTCTCTTGTGGGTGGTTTTACAGACATTTAAGATTGGAAAAAGATTAAGTTTTTCTGAGTACTGTACGTGAGTGGATAAAGTACAGATATTCAGAGTACATAACACCAGATAATTCATAGAAAACTCCTCCCTTACCACCAAAATTAACAACATTTTTCCCCTGACTAGACTATCTCCTTAAATGTAAAAGGTCCAGGACTGCAGAGGATGGTGCTTGTTGACTTACCAGGTGTAATTAGTGTAAGTATGTTTTTAAAAACATGTATTTTATTTTATCCCTATTGTGGAAAACCTTTTGAATGAAATTTATGATATTTTTCTTCAAGACTGTTACATCAGGCATGGCTCCCGACACAAAGGAAACGATTTTCAGCATCAGCAAAGCTTATATGCAGAACCCTAACGCCATCATACTGTGTATTCAAGGTACATCGTGTCAAATGATGTTCATTGCTGTAGAATGGTTCCTTCTGTGCCAGCCTACGCTTTACTCTAAATAATGCACACTATTAAATCACTCAGATAAATGCATTTTTGCTTTCTCTTCCAGTTCATTTTATTAGTAAATAGAAGGGAAGTAAGAAATATTTTGATAAATTTCACTGTAGGCAGCATTGAAATTCTTATTGCCTAGAATTTCTTTCCATAAATATGATAAATGTATTAAGGTAGTCTTTCTTGCTATAATCTAAAGATAAGAGCATAGCTTGTGCTAAGCTTTTAAAATCTACAGTCTCATTTTTTCAATTTTTCTTTCCCAGATGGGTCTGTGGATGCTGAACGCAGTATCGTTACAGACTTGGTTAGTCAAATGGATCCTCATGGGAGAAGAACCATATTTGTTTTGACCAAAGTAGACCTGGCAGAGAAAAATGTGGCTAGTCCAAGCAGGGTAAGAGCAGATGATTGTGAGAACAGACTCCTTGCACAAGCTCGAGTTGCAATAGTCTTTGATTGGGGGCGGGGATGGGGGAGGGCCTTATTGGTTCCCATTGAAAACAAAGTATTAGAAAATTATTGCAAGTTGCTTAAATGGAATTTGGGGCTGTAAATAAAGTTGAAGTTAATGCCTCAGAAGTATTTATTGCTAATGTTTGCCCAAATTCAAATCATTTTAATATGCTAATAGATAGTCATTAACTTCATTTGTTGTGTTTCTTTTTTTAAGTTGATATCCACAAAGTAGCAAAAAACTTATGTATGCCAATTTATGGCAGATAAACATTACCTTCCCTGACCCATCAGTTTTCATAGAAAAAGCACTGAGTTGAGAGTCAGGCTACGTTGCTCTTGCCAATGCACCTCTGTTAACCAGTTCTGTGCCTTCTCAATTTAGTCAGTACAGAATTCATTCTTTAGTTTGGTTAACTAAACTAGATCTGAAGTCATTGTTGTTTATAAAACTGTGAATTCAATATGTACTCTTAAGTGTTCCTTTACTTTAGGAAGTGTATTTTTAGAATTATTTCATAGAAATCTCTTAATACCTTGCTTTTCTTCTTTTTCTTACCAAGGAAAATTTTTATTTAAGGTAACAATGTGAAGTCTTGACTAAAGACGTGCCTTCTTCCTAAGTACAGAAAATGATAGTTAGCAATATAGAATCTGTAGCCAGATTGCTTAGTTTCAAATCCTGGCCCTACCATTTGCTAGCTATGTAACTTTTTAAGTGCTTTACACTTCCTCAGCTGGTAGAATTGAAAATAGTAATGAAAAATATTAACTGTCATAGCTTATGAAAGTTTAATCAGTCAAACATGTTATAAAGTAGTTGAAGTAATGCTTAACACCAAAGCATGTTATGTGTGATGTTTGTCATCTGTGGCTTTTATATCAATACTCCCCATAGAATAACAACTTTGATTTTGACTCAGATTTTGTTTACTTCTTGCCTTGAATTTTTTGGGATGATCCCTTTGTAGGACCAACCCTTGGCTCCATGAGTCTCTGGAAAAACTATAAGACTTATGATATAGCCAGACTTACATCCAAAATTTATTAGCAATATAAATTGCAAGGCAACATCATGAAAAGGTGCTTGAAATAAAGTCTAGATGAACCAGGTTCTGATTTCCAAAAGTCCTCTCACAGTAGTCACGGAGAGCACATTCGGTCCCTTCAGTAGTGTGTTGCCCACAGAGGCAGGAACTGCTGGGCTGAAGATGAGAACTTATCCAGATCTCCCACAGGGCGTGCTTGCCACTGCTGCTGCACTGGAGCTAGTTCTCTGTGTGAGGTGTGAGAATTTTAACTGGCATCTTAACCACTAGGCTAAATGCCTGCCCTAGTACATGTATTTCGGTAGTAAAAGCACATGTGTTTACACTTGTATGCTTTCCCTCAGATGGCAGCCGAAGTATTTGTAAATACTTTTGTACAGATTTAATATTTAACAACACACTAAACTTTGAACAATTATGTAAACCTACAACTCATATTTATTTTTCTCACTTTTTAAAATAGATTCAGCAAATAATTGAAGGAAAACTCTTCCCAATGAAAGCTCTAGGTTATTTTGCTGTTGTAACAGGAAAAGGTATGCAAAGAGGATTATTGTCATTTATTTTTTAATCTTTTGTTGCTTTTGAATAATAAAGATGAATTGTCTTGGAAAAAAAAAATATGACATATCTTTCCCTAGGAAACAGCTCTGAAAGCATTGAAGCTATAAGAGAATATGAAGAAGAATTTTTTCAGAATTCAAAACTCCTGAAGTGAGTGTCTTGTTAAACAGAATTCTACAGTATTGCTTAAACTGAACTATTTGTGTTTCATTCAAAAGTTCATGTTTTGTGGCTGTTATACTTTAGCACTGAGTAATTTCCCAAACAGTGATATATGTTTATTAATAAGCTACTCTGACAGAATTGGAATTAGATGGAATTAGATGATCACAGGATGTGATAGAGGCTGATACACCACTCCGTTGGGTGTGGCACTATTAACATAAACACCTTGTGTGCCATTTTACTTGAAAAGTAGAGAGTTTTTGGAAATAGAAAAATATATTTGTCTCTGGGTTAGCATAGTAAATCAACACAGCTTTTAGAACGATATTCAAGTATTGTCTGTTGGGAGTTAACTGACAAGCATTTAGAATATACTGTTCAATATGACAACCAGTCCAATGTGGTTGTTAAAATTTAAATCAGTCAATAATCAAATTAAAAATTGAGTTCCTCTACCATACCAGCCATATATTTCAAGGGATTAGGAGCACCATGTATGACACAAGTGTTGTAGCACATCAGGTTAAGCCACTACCATGATGCCAGCATCCCATATGGGTACCACTTCAAGTCCAGAATACCCAATTTCCAATCCATCTTCCTGCTGATTGCCTGGAAAAAGCAATGAAAGATGGCCCAAGTACTTGGATCCTTGCTCTCATGTAGGAGATCCAGAAGAAACTCCTGGCTTCAGTTTGGGCTAGTCCTCGCCATTGCAGCCATTTGGAGAGTGAGGCAGCAGATGGAGGATCTCGCTTTCTCTTCTTTTTGTAACTTTGTCTTTCAAATAAACAAGCAAATAAATTGACTTGTAACTAGTATATGCCATGGTAGACAGCACAGATATTGGACATTCTCTTTACAGAAAGGCTTTAAATAGTGCTGATATAAAAAAGACATAAGTGACAGTTCTGTAATAGTAAGTTATTGTCCTTTTTGTCATTTTAATACATATAAGCTCTTATTTTTTTATAGGACAAGCATGCTGAAGGCACACCAAGTGACTACAAGAAATTTAAGCCTTGCTGTGTCTGATTGTTTTTGGAAAATGGTACGAGAATCAGTGGAGCAGCAAGCAGATAGCTTCAAAGGTAAGTTGGATTTTTAAAATAAGCAGATATATTTAGATGTCTTATTAGTCGATGGTCATTAACAGATATCAGAATCTTTACACAGGTAGGGAACTGTTTTTGTCAAGGGCCATTTGGACATTTGTAACAGCATTCACTGATCATTCAAAATTGCCAGCTTGAATTTCAGGTTGCCATGGTAGGGCCAGATTAACTGCTTTTGTGGAGCTCATATAGTCAGTGGGCTAACATCCCCACTCCTACAAAGTTGGTTTACTATTTACTACTGGTAACATAGAGAAAGTAGAAATATGCCATCCTCTATTTGTTGAAAAGAATGGAATTTTCCCCTTTCAAGGGAAACCTTGCTTGGAACACACAACAAACTTTATTGAAGCTAGAAAGTTTGCACTCATGTTTTGGAGAAAGCTTAGAAAAACATTTACCCTTTTCAGAGAGAAGAGAGCAAATATCGTGAGAAATGGAGCACTCCATGCTTTAGGTGCATCGGACTCTTTCCTAAATCCTGCACTTTGCTGCTCCATTGTCTTTGCTTTCGTAGTTTCAACTGATGAGATTCTCTTTCCCATTCTTTTAGAAGTCCTACTAATTTCACCTAGTGTTTCGGTAACCTTGTAAGTATTATTTGTATTTCCATGTTACATGAGAGAAAAACAGGCAACAAGTTACCTAAATGACCTACGGGGGTCATACAGCCATGGGTAGTTAACCCAAGATTGGAATCTTAATGGAACCCATTTTTTTTAACAACTTATTCAGCTGTTTCAGTTGTGTGCTTTTGAAGACTAAGACACTAGAATCATAGCAAATGGTAAATAAAGTTTTTGCAGTAATGAACATCTGCAAAGTTAAGAGCTCAGATATCCAAAGAGCCTTCAGTAAACTCTCAGAAATTCAGTTTCCACAGGACATAGGCTAAGTAGCATAACTTTTAGCCATTACATCTGAAAAAGAAAATCATCAGACTTGAACATTTTCCCTTTTTTTGCAGCAACACGTTTTAACCTTGAAACTGAGTGGAAGAATAACTATCCTCGCCTGCGAGAACTTGACCGGGTAATGTTTGGATACCTCACGTATTTTTTCTATGTTGTCATCTACTGTTGTGTCCTCGTAAAATTTGCATGTATGGGAGAATTCTGGTAAGACAGATTAATTTTGATCTTAAATATTTTAGAGCTGTGAAAATACACTTCTAAGTTATCTCTTCATATTTAGTTAAATTACTTTATGGCATTAAAAATAAATTGGAATTATGATTATCAAAATAAATACTTAAGACATTTTCTGAGAATGTAGACTTTTCTTTAAAGAAGCTGTAAGCTGTTCAGTTAATGTATTGTGTAATTAGAATTTTTTAAATTGTACATTAAGCTTTGACCTTTTCAGCACTAAAGACCTTAGAGAAGCTTGTTGTAGTTCAGTGGAAGCCAAGTGTTCTTTCTCCATAATTAAAAAAGGACATTATTTGTAAAACAGAGCATTAATTTACAGTTACTGATACTGTAAGTATGTTTTGATGCTTTCACAAAACATCATGTGGAAATCTTAAACTGTAAAAAACTGCATGCGGAATGAAGCACATCAAGTGGATACTTGGGTTGGTTTGGTTGTCTTTCTCTGGATAAAAAAGGATTCTATGAAAGAGGCTGTAGAAGAGCTATTCCGCTGGTGGTGGATATTTAAACCTCAACCCAACCTAGTGATTTATTAGAAGTCTTCACCTGCTTGTGATTGCATCTGGAAAATCAGAACGGAAAATCTACTGTTGTGTGAAAATCTTACTTTTTGTATCCATGTTTTCTAGAATGAACTGTTTGAAAAGGCTAAAAATGAAATCCTCGATGAAGTCATCAGTCTAAGCCAGGTTACACCAAAACATTGGTGAGTGTTCGCTTTGATGTTAGTTCCTTTGCTCAAAAACGATGTGTTATAATGCAAAAGTAAAACTTAGCGTTGCATTATTGCCCTTACTCATCCTTTAGAATATTAAGTAGACAAAAGCAGGAAAGTATAGCTTTTGCAAAAGTAATCACTGTGATAGTCTAATCAATTGAAATGGTAGAAAATAGCTTTTTTCCTATATGGTCCCTTTAAATACTAACTCATCTTCGATTTTGTCTTAATAAGTAATTGGCTTATTTTTTTAAATAAAATCATTTAGGCAGAATGTCATCAAGTGCTGTAAATAGCAAAAGGCTTAATTTTCCACTGAATGAAGATTTTAACTAAATGCTGCTTACAAATTTTTATTCAGTCGTTTTAAGGATGACAGCGGGCAGGAGAGAAATGGAGGGAGAAATGGGCAGGGACAGACAGAGATCTCCTGTCTGCTGGTTTACTCCCAGATGCCCACAACAGCCGGGGCTGAGCCAGGTCAAACCAGGACCCTAGAGTTTATTCCTGAGCCCCAAGGTGGCAGGCCCTCTCAGCTGCTGGAGTCTGCCATCACCTGCTATCACTCAGTGCGTCCATCAGTAGGGAGCTGGAATCGGGAGCAGAGCGGGACCTCCAACCCAAGTGCTCTGTGTCTGCTGCTCTGTAAACCTAAACGTGCCTTGTACGTAATTCTCCACGTCAACATATTTGGTTTTCAGTGGCTGCATAGTAATCCAGTTGATGTGCATAAATAAATAAACCAATAAATTTATTTGATAAACCAAATAAATGTGATTCCAAATAGAAATCATAGGTTATTTCTTTTTTCAAACATAAACAGTACCACAGTGAGATTCTCATAAGTCATCTTTGTCAATAGTATCTTTATTTTCATAAATTCCTAGCAGTATGATTACTAAATAGAATTGCACTCATTGTTTACCGAACTTCTCTTCATTACCTAAACTTCTGATCACAGCAACTAGGATGCAACTTGGGAAGCCACTTCCCATGTCAGAATACTTGGGTTTGACCAGGCCCAGCCCAAGCTGATACAGGCATCTGGGGAGTAAACCAGCAGATAGGAGATCTCTGCCTATCTGTCTATCCCTTCTTTCCTCCCCTTCTCTGTCATTCAAATAATTAAATAAAAATTTGTAAGCAGCGGTTAGTTGAAATCCTCATTCAGTGAAAGATTGAGCCTATGACTATAAACTAGTGAAAGTATCTTATTGTGGTTCTGCCTTTGTGGCAAGGCAGATAAAGCTGCTGCTCACAATGCCAGCATCCTACCAGGATGCCAGTCTGATGATTCCTCCACTTATGATCCAGTTCCTTGCAGACGGCCTTGGAGAAACAGCCAAAGATGGCCCAAATGGAAGATCCAGATGAAGCTTCTGCCTCCTGACTTCTGCCTTGCCCAGCCTTGGCCATTGAAACCCCTGGGAAGTGAACCAGAGGATGAAAGATTCATTCTCTCTCTCTCTCTCTCTCTCTCTCTCTCTGTCTCCTTTGTCTCTCCCTCTCTCTGTAACCCTGCCTTTCAAATGAATAAGTTTTTGAAAGAAAAAAGTTTTATTTTTAAAATATATATATTATATTTTTAAAAGATTATAGATATTTTAATTATACATTTTATTGTTTTTATTTATATATTTTTATATCTTATTTTATATTTTATTTATATAATTTTATTATATATTATATAGTATTTTAGACTATTATAGATATCATATATTATTAAAATATATGTATATATATTTTAAAGATTTTATTTGAAAGGTAGTTACACAGAGAAAGAGAAAGAGCTCTCTTCCATCTACTGGTTCATGCCCCAGGTGGCCAGTTTCCACGGCTCAGCCAGGTGGGAGCCGAGAGCTTCATCCAGTCTCCCTCCTCGGTGGTTGGAACTTACAGACTTTGACCATTTTCTGTTGCTTTCCCGGATCATTTATCAAGGAACTAGATTTAAAATGAAGCTGCCAGGACATGAACCAATGACCATACGGAAAACTGGTGCTGCAGACAACTGCTTTCCCCACTGTGCTACATTCCCAGCCCCTTAAAAATGTTTGCTTAAATAAAATGGGATGTAGGAAAAAGAAACTACAGTGTTAAATGTAAATTTATGGAGGTCATCCCTGGATAGTGGTGAAACCTAGAATAGAATAGAAATCTGTACTGTATAAGACAGTTGGGATAATTGGCAGAAGATAGCAATAAGTTGCAGGTGGCATAACCAAATGATGAGTCACACTGAGGGAATTCCATGTGAGGTCGGGTGTGACGGTTTAGAGGTTTCACTGTGCAGGAACCTGTACAGGTCCCACTCTGGACTTGGAGAATCATAGTTCTCCATAGGGGAGCATCAAGGCACGGAGAAGAACAGTGAGAATGTAACATTTTTATGGAACAGGATGTTGGGAGCGCATGAAGATTGTTATGACTGAGGGAAGCAGTGAGGCTCGCACAGTGCACTGCAGCTTGGTGATGAGCAGGCAGTAGAGGCCGAGGAGCAAGAGGTGACAGTAACAGCCCTGTAGGCTGTGCAGCATGAGCCCTCTTCGAGAAAGTGACTTTTGGCTTTTTGTTACGGTTTCTTTGCAAGAGTATCTAGTGATAGAGATTGTTGTTGCATTCTTTATTTATTTATTTATTTTTTAATATTGGAGTAGCCTGTTACACTTTACATTTTGGAGGAAAGTCAGAAAAATATGTTCTTGAGATTTTTTTTTTTTCTGAATTGGAATAATTCTTTCTCTGTCTAGAGACCTATGTTGTTTTAAGACATTTGTTAAGGTAGATTTTTAGCTTGACTGCATCTTTTCTATTTTTTTTTTTAAGATTTGTTTGAAAAGCAAAGTGACAGAGTGAGACAGTTAAATATCTTCCATCCCCTGGTTCACTTCCCAAGTAGCCACAACAGCCAGGGCCTGGCTACACGGAAGCCAGGAACCTGGAACTCCATCAAGGTCTCCTTCATAAATGGCAGGGGCTCGAATACTTGAGCTGTCCTCTGATGCCTTCCCCAGAGCATTTGCTGAGAACGGATTGGAAGCAGAACACCGAGGACTCAAACTGGTTCTCCGGTTCTGGGTTGCCAGAATGAGAGGTATCAACCTGCTTCACCACTATGCCAGCCCCACTACATCACTTTAATGGATGGAGTATTGAAAAAATATTATCTAGCAGTGTCCCATAATATTTTATGCTCTGTGCTTAATCAAATAAATTATAAAAATTATACCAAATGGCCCAGCACGATAGCTCAATGACTAAATCCTCACCTTGCATGCTCCAGGAACCCATACAGGCACCGTTTTTGTGTCCCAGCTACTGTGCTTCCCATACAGCTTTTTGCTTGTTGCCTGGGAAGGCAGTAGAGGATGGCCCAAAGCCTTGGAACCCTACATCCACATGGGAAACCTGGAAGAAGCTCCTGATTCGTGATTTCAGATTGGTTGAGCTCTGGCCAGTGCAGCTACTTGAGGAGTGAACCAAGGATGAAAGTTCTTTCTGTCTCCCCTTCTTTCTGCACATCTGCCTTGACAATAAAAATAAATCTTAAAATTATACCAAAATAATTTTAGCCTTGGACTCCAGAACAAGGAGATACAAAGTGTGTATCAATATTAGACTAGTAAGTACCTGCACGGATGTTTGGAATATTAGTTATTAGAGTAGTGCAAGCCTATATGAGAATCTAGTCCTCTTATTCTCAGCTAAGAAGAATATAAAATGGCACGGCCATCTCAAGAAAGTTTGGTAGTATCAAGAAGTGTCAAAGTTTGGTATTATCTTAAAAAGTTAACATACAATCACTCTGTCACTCAGTCAATCTGCTCTTACTTGCCCAAGAGGAATTAAAGTGTGCGTACAAAGACTTGTACATAAATATGCATAACTTGATTTGTAATAACCAGCATGTAGCATCAGCTTAAATGTCCGTCAGCAGGTAAATGCAGTAGCAATACCATTCAGCGATAAGAAGTGAAATGTTAATACATAAGACATAATTATTCTGAATAAATGAAAACAGATGAAAAAGAAAACACATATTAGTGGATTTGTATCAGTTCCTGGAAAGTACAAACTAATCAGAATGATGGAAAGCTCTGCTCGTTCCCACCTTTTAGGTGATGGATATGTGTTATTATCGTGATTATTGTGACTCACTGATGCATAAACATTTCAGAGCTTATCCAAACCTTAAAAATGTGAAGTTTATTTACATTAATGATACCTCAAAAACTGAATGTCAGCTTTGGTGTTTTGCAATTTTTGTTTTCTAATTTCAGGGAGGAAATCCTTCAACAATCTTTGTGGGAAAGAGTTTCAACTCATGTGATTGAAAACATCTATCTTCCAGCTGCACAGACCATGAATTCAGGAACTTTTAATACTACAGTGGATATCAAGCTTAAACAATGGACTGATAAACAGCTTCCAAATAAAGCAGTAGAGGTTAGGATATAATTTAATTAAATGGGTAAGAAGCATCATCTGAAGAGAGTAGGAGCTGTGAAATTTAGCTTTTATTCCTATCACAGCCACTCTTTCCTTTTGGTCCTTATATTCCGTTATTCCTTAGTGCTCTTCTGCATGTTGGAACTAACCGTAATGCTATACCAAATACTACTCTTTTACAAATTTACTGTTACATTAGCCTGAGGATATTGGTTCTTTCAAACATACCATTTAGCAGCACTAGCAAAAATTTCCTCAGATGTAAAATATCTTAAATGTGTTCCGTAGGCACAGATTGTTTAAATAAAACATTTGATAAACCAAACATTTCATTAATTTTATTCAAAGCTCAGTAATACTTGCGTACTCTTCCCATAGGATTCAGTCTGTTACCCGTGTGTCTTGGCTGTGACTGGATAGCTGTGGACTCCTTGGAATAGGGTTTAGCCTTTCTGTTTCATCATCTAAAGGAATGGCAGCTGTGCCCACCTCGCAGGGATGTTAGGAGGATTAGATGATGTAGGATCTCTACAACGCTTAGACAGTCCCTGAGCCATCGTAGCTGCTGAGGAATCGCAGCCTCTGTGTTCTCATCTTCTGAGCCGTCTGTCCTGCACAGAGCTCTGTGAAGAGCAGTAATCCCCTGTGCTTCTGTATGTAATTGCTGCATAAAAGTCAAGTCAGCGTTAGGAGTGTTTTCATCTCTACCTTAGAAACGAATGCCATTTGCTAATTATTCAGGTTTGATTTCCACTCCTGCCCTCCCCCGTCCCAGTTTCTTCCCCTGTCTTCCCAATTCCTTCAAGCTTCGAAGGACTCTCCCAGCCTGTCTGCTCAAAGTGTGTGTTGCTGAACCTGGGTCAGCGCTCCACAAGGCCACCGTGACGCAGTTAGAGAGCTCCTGTCAGCACTTCACTACCTCTGCTCACTACTGCCACTGACAGGACAGGAGAGTTTTACATCCAAAAGTTCAGGCAGCAGAAGTGCTCATAAAGATGGCAATGACTGTCCTGCTGTGCGTCCTCCTGCTGGGGTGGTGGGAAGGGTGGGCACCTGCTGAGGCTCAGGCGGCACACAGGTTGATTCCAATCACCCTCTGTGTATTTTTACAATCATCGATATGACAGAATTTCTTTATGTTTTAAGTAGGAGAGGACTAGGAGACAAAATCCAACACTTAAAGCCCACTTAGTCATCGGTATATTTGCTTTTGAATTATGTCTGACACTGTGCTGTTTCATTGTTTGCAAAATTAGAAATCAGCTGCAATGCAAAGCAGAATAATAGCCATATGAAAGTATTCATTCATTGTCTCTGATCTTTGGTTAATTGTAAAGATGTGACAATGACTGAATTGTTAAGGCATTTTAGACTTTTTGCAATGTAGAAGTAGGGAAACTCAGATGTCTTACAGGTTGAAATAAATAAATGAACTGAAATGAATGTATACCTTCCCTCATAGAGGCAAACCCCATGGAGCTCAAGAAGGCAGTGACATGTAGGAATGGGGATGTGCCATTCCCAGATGGCTGAGAAGAAGCTGGGCTGGAGATTGTTACATGAAGTCTCCGGGCTTTTATAAATGTTGCAGCCGTGGCGTTTGTTTCTTTATACACTGTGCCTGTCTAACAAAACATGTCAGGAGGCCACGTCTGTCCCACCAGCGCCCAGTGTGAGAGCTTTCGGTCATAGTGTATGTACTTAGTGCTCTTCGTTAATGTGGTTTCTGATAAGCTGATTTATTGGATCTGTTTAGCTTGAATTCATGTGCTACTTTCCATGTGTGTAGCATACACATAGCTTTTTATCTTAAATGATTTTAGGTTGCTTGGGAGACTTTACAAGAAGAATTTTCTCGCTTTATGACAGAGCCCAAAGGCAAAGAGCATGATGACATATTTGACAAACTCAAAGAGGCTGTTAAGGAAGAAAGTATTAAGCGCCACAAGTGGAATGACTTTGCAGAAGACAGCTTGGTATGTTGTCTTGTATTTGTATAGAAGTATCATATTTTTTATACAGTTTCTTATGTTTCTTATGTTGATACTTTTTCATAAAATTGATGTAATTTTGTAGAATACATACTGAATTTAAAATAATGAAGAAAGAGATTAATGGTCTCTCTCTACATTTTACCGTTTCTCTTCCTAACATTCACTATAACTTTCCTGGCTTTTATTTCAGAAAAAAAAAAAAATTTCAGAGTTTTCAAATTGTCACCTAGCAGGCATTTCCTGGACCTTGGATAGCTGTTTCTAATGTTACCTGCCATCTGTGGTAACAAAAGGAACTACATGCATCAAATGTTAGTCTAAAATTGTAACACTAGTCACCGTGTGTGTCAGAACTTCTGCTAAGTGTTGTGCAAGCATTTCTGATTTAATTTCTAAACCGTTCTATCACTGTCATCGACAGCTGGGGTTCGGGCCCTGCCCTGTGACTGCAGAGCCTGGCCTCCGACCGCCCGTAACCCGATACAGCTTTTGTTCTGTAGTGATTTCTCACCAGCATAAAATCAGACCTTCCTTAAGCACCTGGTTTGTTCAAAGACTGTTGAATGACAGGATTGAACAGTTTTCTAGGAAAACGCCTCTCTCACTGCAGGCTGATTGTAATTAACGTTTTCTTTTGAATGAATATGTGTCTTCATGTTTTAAAACCGTATGTTCTTTAATGTTTTAAAATTGGCTTTCTGGTGGGTTGATGTCATTTTCATTCATTTGGAAACCATTTTCAATTATAATGAATAATATGACCTATACTTTTTATGCGTCTATCCTATTTTTCATTGCTGTTAATGATGACATAATGGTTGTTAATTTTTTCTCCTTTTTTCAGAATGTTAATGCACAAGTATAAATTATTAATCCCTGAAAAATTAGGGTTTGGGGTGTTGGATTTTCATAGAGAAAGATGTGTGAAATTCCCCCACCTCTACACTCTCCTCTGCTAACTTAAGATAGGGGGTAATTTCCATTGTTTAATTTTTAGGCAGAAAGTCAACAAATCAACAGGCAAAATTTAAGTTCTGTACTTTTACGGGAGATGTTCTTTCAGGCTGTTGTAGATACATTGATAATTTCAGATATTAACTAAGCTGTTATTTTGAATAAAGCTGTGAGAGTGATGAGAAAATGAGATCTTTTTCTTTCCTTCTTGTTGCAGAGAGTTATTCAACACAATGCCCTAGAAGATCGCTCCATATCTGATAAGCAGCAGTGGGATGCAGCCATTTCTTTCATGGAAGAAGCGCTGCAGGCTCGTCTGCAGGACAGTAAGCACAGCCAGAGGCTGCAGAACTCTGGGATTCTCATTGCTGAAGGAGTCATCCAATTGGATAAATAATTACAAAAGTATAATTAGCATTTCCAAATCTTTGTCATTAATAATATGCAAAAAGTGGTTGAGCATTGTTTTTGAGTTTGCTCAGTCAACTACTCTGACTGCTTAAAAAAGCCAATAGATTGGATACATGATGCTTGTATTACTCAATTTTTTAAAAAATCATAATTCAGACTATTTTAGTATTTTTATAAACATTTGTACTTTTCATGGATTCTAAGCACATATAACTAAACTCTTATATGTGGTCTTAGTTTTTTTAATTATAACTAACTTCATATTGATAAAGCAACATGGAAGTGAAAAACATGAGTTACAATTTAGGTTTTTGGTAAATGATAAAATTCTTAATAAATAACTGTTCAAAAACTTTTCTAGCTGAAAATGCAATTGAAAACATGGTTGGTCCAGATTGGAAAAAGAGGTGGCTGTACTGGAAGAATCGGACCCAAGAACAGGTAAAAGCAAGGGCTTTCTGTCAGTCCCGTGATGACGCAGTTTCGTTCATCTTACTTCAAATGCTCAAGTAGAATGTTTGCCAAGCTCATGGAGTCCTGAGAATTTCCACTGTTTTTCTAAAAGTTAATGACCAAAAAAATACAGCAGAAAGTTATTTTTTTTTCTTAAGTGGAGTAGTTTATATTAAAAGAAATGGGAAGATGAAATATAATCCTTTGCCTCATTACTTTGCTCATTGCAGTTCTCTAATTTGAAGTAAGAAAAAAGGTATAAACAGGAAGAAATGACTAGCTTTCAGGTGATTTTTCAGTGAATACAGTTGGGACAAAATTCTTTTGAACTTTTTTTTCTTTCCTTGCATTTTCTCACCTGGATTTTTCACTTAAAGCTTATTTATTTTGCATTTTTTATTCCTGTTGTCACAAAATAAGTATAGAAATTGAGACACAAATAGAATTGTAAATTTCAGTTTGTTAATAAACATATGACAAACAATTTGGAAAACATGGAATGATAAAGTTGAGTATTTTACAAGTCCCCAACCCTCACTACCACCTGTTTTGACTCCGACCATATCCTTTTACTCTTTAAATCAAGTTTATGGCACTGTGACCTTCTTAACATTCATTCTTCAAATGAAGGAGTCAAAATAGAATATATACTAAAAATACTGAAATGAATGAAGTGATAAAAAAGAGATGACATCCAATCGAAGAAGTGGAAAAATTAATGAGACAAGATAAAGAGAATGAACAATTACTTCTCTATATTTTTGTTTTCAAGTACAGTTACTTAAATTATGGAGAGTCCTTATTTTCCCTAGTTTTTGCTTTATAAGCTAGAAGATATGTCTGAAATTTTCTCAAAATAGAAGAGACAGTCTTCTCCTTTTTGTCATGATTTTTGGGGGAAAAAAAAAGTCTTGAAGAGCTGAAGAGGGACCATTCGAGACGGACTGGCTGTGCTCTGGAAGTGTTATACGGACAGGCTGGGAGAAGGCATTCTATTAGGAAAGCTTTTCTGTGGAATCTCTCCGATTTTCTGACTTTGGGACAAGAAGAAATATCAGTTAGAAAGCTGGTGAAATGCAGATAAACTCAAGGGAGAAAGAGGCTCGCTCAGTGAAGTTAGGCCTAATGAGCCTTAGCAAATTGGCCTCAGGTACTAGTGGTAAATGTGCTCCAGCGAAATACTCAAAAGAAATGATGTCCAGTGTCTAGGAGATGGTCTCAAGACAAGCAAGAGTTTCCAAGAGTGAATTGGAAAAAAATGCTGAACTACTCCCATATAAATATTCATTTCCACTTGTGGCCCAGTTTGGGATAAAGTGCTATAGTAACACCTTGTTTAATTTGATACAGTAAAAATACCTTACAACATTGCAACAATTGGTATATGCATATTCTTCCTCTGGTGAGAAGGTTAATGAAAAATTGCAGCAAAGGGGCTGGAAGTGAATTTAAAAATGCTAGGTACCTCCCAGCAACAATAGTCTGGAGTATGATTTTTAATTAAAAAACTTTATTGAACTAAATGATACATTTTGTATTTTAATTTGTATTTTAATTTGCCAGGGGATAAACATGTCGTCAGTCAGGAGGTCTTTCAGTAATCTGGTTGTAGATATGGGGCATTTATTGAACATGATCTCTTTCTGTAGGGTGCTTTTTCTCCATCCAAATCATCCCCTAAGGTCAAAAATAGTGTATAGTAGGTGCTATAACTGTTGCTACAACTTCAAGAGTGAAACATTTCACAAACAACAAAATGAGACAAAGGGGCGAAGTTTTTTCTGCTCTCCTAAGAGAAGTAGTTCTGTACTCATAGACCAGCTACTTATGTTCATAAACCAAGGAATTGCGTTCTTTTCTTGTTGGGATTAAGTTTGTGCAATGTGTGAGATTACATAATTATTAAAACTGGGAGTGCGGTGACAAGTGCCAAATCGTGGGCCATGTAAACACAGTCTTCTTTTCAAAATTTTTAAGTGTGTCCACAATGAAACCAAGAATGAATTGGAAAAAATGCTGAAATGCAATGAGGAGCACCCAGCCTATCTTGCCAGTGATGAGATAACTACGGTCCGGAAGAACCTTGAATCCCGAGGAGTAGCAGTGGACCCGAGCTTGGTAAGAGTGCTGTGAAAGGCATGATTTCACTTCCATGATCTTTACTTCTTGCAACAAAATATTATTACTCTGAGTGGATTATTTAGGTATTTAACTTTGGTCATTTGAATAGTAGCTGACAGTAAATATTTGAGTAAAGAATGGAAATTTTATTCTCAATGTTGCTATGTTAAGGGTATCACTTTAACTTATAAAAGGGGAAATTGCGGCTTAGAAAGTGAATTTTCTTGGACAAGTTAAGTATTTATTGCAGAAGAAAATGAAGTCTGCCCAGACCTTGCACTGCATCTCACTATTCCAAATAGCAAGGCTGAATTTCTGTTCACATGTGCTTATGAGTGGAAAAAATTTAGAAAACTGTGAGTAACTTTTCATTAAATTGGAAATATCTTTGAGTTATACCTTGTCTTCCTCACTTACAATAAAGTTAAACATAGCCTACACTTTAGGCTATTATTTGCTTTTCTTTATGATGCTTATTTACAACAGATTTTTTTCAAAAAATTCCAAGCCTACACTCACTGCTATTTAATATGATATGAGGGTTCAAATCCTCATTTATGAATGAAATCCAGTTTGAAAAGTAAATGTCACTAGCAATGCAATCACATAGATAATTGTTGGCCACACATCTATTCTTACAATCTTTGAAAAATTATCTGCTAAATATGTTTCTAAATTGAGGAATAAATATACTTAAATTCCACCAGAGAGCTAACTCAGCAGTTAAAACTGTTATATTTCTGACATTGTTTATAAACTGAACATGAAATTTTTATGTTATTTTAGGGCCCAGCACAGTGGCCTAGTGGCTAAAGTCCTCATCTTGCATGCACCAGAATCCCATATGGACGCCGCTTCTAATCCCAGTGGCCCTGTTTCCCATCCAACTCTCTGCTTGTGGCCTGGGAAAGCAGTCGAAGATGGCTCAAAGCGTTGGGACCCTGCACCTGTGTGGGAGACCTGGAAGAGGCTCCAGGTTCCTGCCTTCAGATCGACGCAGTTGTGGCCATTATGGCCACTTGGGGAGTGAATCAACGGACGGTAGATCTCCCGCTCTGTATATCTGACTTTCCAATAAAAATAAAATAGATCCTTTTTAAAATGTTATTTTTATTGGAAAGGCAGATTTTTACAGAGAGAAGAGACAAGAACGTCTTCCATCCACAGGCTCACCCTCCAAATAGTTATACTGGCCGAAGCTGAGCTGATCTGAAGCTGGGAGCCAGAAAGAAGCCTCTTCCCAGTCTCCCACATGGGAGCAGGGACCCATGGTCTTGCACAGGCCACAAAGAGAGGTGGATCAGAAGTAGAGCAGCTGGGGCATGAACCAGTACCTATATGGGATGCCAACAGTTGCAGGCAAAAGATTAGCTTGCCTTGCCAACGCAGCCCCAAACATGAAATTTTTAATTTAACATAGGTGTAAGTTTATCCACATTGTTCCTAGCTCTTGGTGCTTTTAGTGATTATACATTGTGTTGGGCAGTGCAATAGGAAGATTTTTGTCTTGGAAGTAAAATGGAAGAGGTTAGTGACTTGATTTTTGCCAGGGGGAACAGGCAGCCTGTATTTTAGGATGCATATTAACTATATCTTTATTGCTCTACAAGAACAAGAAAATCTGGTTTTTTTTTTTTTCAAGTAATGCTTTGTCTAGCACCCTTTGCAAAATTCTAAAATAAGCAACAAAATACCATGCTAAGGATGTTAGGTAGAGAGGATGTTAAGAGATGTGATTTCTAGTACAGTCCAGTACATGAGCTAGTAATACTACCTTTGAGTAGTTGATTGAATGTCTCTGACCCTTAGATTTGGCATGTGTCAGATGGTATGATGATATTTATTCCATTTTTTCTTGTGATTGTGTTCAAAAAAGATAATTGGTATAAGTGAACACTGAATAGAAACATAGTAATAAAGCAGTGGGGCTAACGTTGGTATGGCTGCGGTGGAATTTAATAATGAGAAAGAAAGGCCAGGTGTTTTGCTAACAGTGATTCAGATAACATGCTTTCAATTCATGTTAGAGCATTTGGGTTCAAGTCCCAGCTCCTTTTCTGATTCCATTTTCCTGCTAATGTAGCATCCTGGGAGACAACAGGTGGTAACACAAATATTTGGGTTCCTACCAACGTGTGGGTGACACAGAATAAATTCTAGTCTTCTGTATTTGATCTGGCCCATTCCCAGCTATTGTAGGCGTTTAAGGAGTTGAGGAGTGAATCAACAGATGGAAGCTGTCTGTTCTATCCTATCCCTGCCTTTTAAATGGAACAAAAGTAATGAATAAAAACAGGAATATCTTATTTATATTTAAATATGTAATCACCACAAGGAAGATAATGTTTGGCCAGTGATTATGGTCTGAGATTGCTTCCAAGCATGAATTCTTTACTTAATCAGTATTTTCAATCTGGTTTGTTCTGTAATAGTCTCACTTCAAACTAGGAGATAGTAATCCCCCACTCTATATAATAGACTACAAGATGATTGCTTGGATATAACAGTTTCTAAAAAATGCTAAATTTTGAAGTGCATAAGCTAATAGGAAGTCAGAATAATAGTAAATCAAATCTGTCTTGAAAAAATGTTAAACACTGGTAGAATAACAATACAACATTGCTGTTGCTGCTAATTAACTTGTATAAAAAATGTGCAAACATCTCAGTATGGTGGATCAATGAGAGAAACAGACACTAACATTTTCTTCTCTTGTTTTAGATTAAGGATACTTGGCATCAAGTTTATAGAAGACATTTCTTAAAATCAGCCCTAAACCATTGTAACCTTTGTCGCAGAGGCTTTTATTATTATCAGAGGCATTTTGTCGACTCGGAGGTAAGCACTACAAAAACAGATATGTTTTAGCAATAGTTGGTAAAAGATATTGGCTTTAAACTCAATTTTATATCCTGTGATCATCTGAAAGAAAAGTCTGTATGCTTTAAAATGATTAACCTGATTTTTTCAAAGATACTTGTCCTTTTGGTAGTAACTGCATCTTACATACGTGTCAGACTCAGCACCTGTAAGAATGCGTTTGTGTCTAAGTGTAAAAAATAAAAATATGTAAAAGGAAATAAAATCTCCTGGCCTAGAAATTAATTTTAGTTAACATCTTGTGTCTCCATATAACATAACCAAACACTTCATGATGGAAATCATCCCACAAAACAATACTGACCATACTTTCATTCCTCATATCATTGAAACTTGTTTCAAATTAAATAATTCTTTTTTTAATGCATTTATTGGAAAGAGTCACAGAGACAGAGATCTTCCATCTGCTGGTTTACTCTGCAGTTGGCCACAGTGGTTAGGTTTGAGTCAAGCAAAAGCCAGAAGCCAAGAGCTTCTTCCAGATTTCCTGTGTGAGTGGCAGCGGCCCAAGTACTTGGGCCGTCTTCACTGCTTTCCCAAACCATTGGCAGGGGTGCTGAAGCAGAAGTGGGGCAGCCAGGTCTGGAACTGTATGTATGGGTAATGGCATCACAGGAGGTATCCTTGCTCCCGCACCACAATTCTCACCGTGACATAATTCTTCCAAAGAACCATGCAACATTGTTATGCTGGACTGTTTTAAATGATGTCACTTTTTACAAAGTAACCCCTAGGGGGCAGCAGATTGCTGTATTTGAGCATTTTGTTACAGGCAAAGAATGTTTTACCTTCTGAAAAAAAAATTGTGATCAGCAGTCAAAAAATTTTTTTCATAAGTGTAAAAGAAATTTGCATTTAAATTCGTCTAAGCAAAAAAAAAAACTGCACAATTTAAATTGTTGAGAATCCTTTGTATAGAATAAACTTTAAAATAAACATGAGGGATGGACATTTGGTACACTGGTTAGGATGCCACTTGGGCTGTCTGCATCCTGTCAGAGTTATTCATCCCCAGCTCCAGGACAAGGCTGATGTGCTCCCTGGGTGACAACACGCCATAGCCTCAGGAGCTGCATCTCTGCCCCCAGCTGAGACACACAGGTTGAGTTCTTGCCTTGTGGCTTTGGCCTGGCCCAGTCCTGTCTGTCACAGCGTTCGTGGGAGTGAACCAGTGGATGAGAGCTCCTTCTATCTCACTGTCTATCAAAGCAAATAAATAATGTTTAGAAAAAAATAATAATAATGTTTAGAATTAAAGATATTTTAAATATCTTTATTTTCTTATATAACTGAATTAGAAAATACACACTCAAAAGTGGTTCACCTGGGGACAAAACTAAGATAAACATGATTGTTAACTGATATTAAGTATGAACTGAGGGAATACTTTAAATGCTCATAGGAAATGGGATCTAAAGATTATGTGACATCTATATATGCATGTAGTTCACAGAAAATGCATATCATAAAACTGGTATGCCCTGATTTAAAGTATTTTTTACACTAAGGTAAACTGATTTATTCTTCATAAACTTTTTAAGTCCCTGCATATGCCATGAATTTCTGTTTATGTATAATATAATGAAATTCTGTACTTTCCAACTTTATTTGCTGGAGTCAAAGCAAATCCACCAGCACTCATTTGGCTCAGTGACTCAAAAGCCACATGTAACTCCTGCTTCTGTTATCAGAATTCATGGCTTCAAGGCTTACCTCCTCCTCTGATTCCAGCTTCCTGCCAGTGTGCACCGTGGGAGGCAGGAGGCGAAGGCTCAAGTTCTTGGATCCCCGCCACCCTCGTGGGAAACTCAGATTGACTTCCAGGATTCTAGCTTTGTTCTGCCCATCTCTAGTTGTGGGCATTTAAGAAATAAACTAGAACATGAAAGATTTCTCTGTCTCTGTATCTCTCTCTCTCTCTGTCCATCTCTGTCTTTCAAATAAATGAAAATAAATTCTGTATTTAAAAAAGAAGCTATGTAGATGTGGAGCAGATTGAACAGAATATAGTAAAAACAGGCAGAATTTTGTGAATATCCAAAAAAGAGCCCTCCACTTGTAACTGTAGGATTGTATGTATTAGAGTATATAATAATGTATATTAAAACTTAGGCTAGAGGTACTAACTGATGCTTATATGTGTGTAAACACTTAGTTCTCACTTACAAATTTTCTGCTGATAATCTTACTTATTTAATATTTCAGTTGGAATGCAATGATGTGGTCCTGTTTTGGCGAATACAGCGCATGCTTGCTATCACTGCCAATACTCTGAGGCAGCAGCTTACAAACACTGAAGGTAAGCCACAGTGGTTACTGCTTTCTAATTTTGGCATTAAAGCAGTGGTAGCATCCATTTTTAATAGGAGGACCACAGTACTTCATTAAAACTAGATTTGTTAATAAAATCAAAAATTATAATTTGCCCTTAAAATATTAATTAAAAACACTCAGTAGGAAGTAAAACATACCATTAGTGTCTATCTTCGTTATACAAAAGCTCCATCAGTAATGAACTGTTTGGAAATCTAGACTTCTACTCATTAGAGAGTTTGGCAAGGCAGCAGGCACAAACTAAATGAACATAAATTAATGACTTTAGTGTCCACAAACAATTCTATGTCTGAGAAAGAACTTGTAAGAACAGTCCCCTTTAAAAGAACCTTAAACACCTAGGAATAAGCCTAACCAAAGACACAAACAATCTCTACTTCAAATTGCAAAATGTTAAAGAAATAGAAGACATTGAAAGATGGAGAACTTTACTGTGCATGTGGATCAGTAGAATCAGCATTATCAAAATGCCCATATTACAAAAACTGATCTAGATTTAATGCAATCCCAATTAAAATCCCCACAACATTCTTCTCAAAGCTAGAAAAGATGATGCAAAAATCATCTGGAAACACAAGAGACCATGAATAGCCAAAGCTATCTTAAACGATAAAAAAAAAGCTGGAAGAATCACGATTCCAGACTTCAAGGGCAGTAATAATCAAAGTGTCTGGTACTGGTACAAAAACAAAATAAGATCGTTGAAACAGAATAGATACCACAGCAGTGAGCCCACACGTGTACAGCCAACTCATCCTCGACAAGAGAACCAAAAATAACCCAGGGAGGAAGATTAGTCTCTTCAACAAGTGGTGCTGGGAAAATTGGATCTGCATATGTAGAAATATGAGACAAGATCCCTACCTTTCACCTTATACAAAAAATCAGCTCTAAATGGATCAAGAAACTAAATCTCTGTCCAGACAACATCAAATTACTGGAAGAAAATACAGGGAACACTCTACAAGACACAGGCAAAGACTTATTAGAAAAGACACCAAAGGTACAGGAAATTACAGCCAAAATAAACAAATGGGAATACTTGGAACTAAGAAGCTTCTTTACAGCAGAGGAAATGATCAAAACAAGGAGGCAGCTAACGGAGTGGGAGACCGTCTTTACACACTGCACAATAAATAGGGGACTGATATCCAGGCTCTATATGCAAAGAGCTTCAGGACCTCAACAACAGCATGGCAAACAGCACTGTTAAAAATAGGCAAAGGAAATGAGCAGGCATAAATTTCAATGACTAATAGACATAAAAAATGCTCAGGCTCTGTAGCTATTAGGAAAGTACAAATAAAAACCACATTGAGATTATGTCTAACTCCAATGAGAGTGGCTTACATTCAGAAACCAACAAACAACTGCTGGCAAGGCTATGGTGGAAAAGGCTCCCTGCTAGTGGAATGTAGGCTAGTGCAACCACTATGGAAGTCAGTATAGAGAGTGCCAAGACAGTTGATCTACCATGGGACACAGCTGTTCCACTCCTGGGAACATCCAATCGAAATGAAGTCTGCATAGGAGAAAGCGACCTGCAACCCTGTATTTGTCTTCACAGTAGTGAAGACATGCAAACTATGCAGATGTCTGTCAGTAGAGGAGAGGGTAGAGGCACTGGTACGCCTGCTTCATGGAATACTACTCAGCCATGGAAATAGTGAAATCCTACACTTTACAACAAAATGGTCCCAACTGGAGACCGTTATGCTTACTGAAACGAAATGAGTCCCCAAATAATAAATATCATGTCCTAGGTGATACAAGCAGCCTTTTTTTGCAAAATTCAAAATACATATATTCTTAGAGATGAATTGTAAATGGAGACTAGCATACTGGGAATTGAAGCTATGTTGTAGTACACATCTCTACTCCCAAATAAAAGTAGGACTCCCAATATATCATGTCTATACCTTTACAGTATGAGTCTAGATTTCCTAACTTTACCTATATGTAACATGTCATGAGACATTTAAATAGCAAAATGTTAAACTAAGGGACCATACTACTGTGATAATATGGAGGGAAACAGGAGGAAAGGAGTCTGGAGGGAAGAGGAAAGAACCCTATAATTGGAAAATTGTATCATGGAAAATAATAAATATGCTTGAATAATAAAGTACATCAACATGGAAAAAAATTTTTTAAATCTAGACTTTCATTAAAGTATTTTTAATTAAGAATATGTGGTTCTCTGAGATGAGGTGTTAGTTTCAGGCTGATAAAAATATTCTGTAATGCCAGATATTCCATAGTTATGACAATTATAAACTTCATAGATCTGATATCATGAGAAAACATAAAGGCTTACTATCCAAGGGAAAGTACTTCAAGAGAATCTTGGGAAAAGGGAAAATATGAGATAAGTTTATTTTGGTGCAAAATAGTTGAAATCTAAGCTTTCTGTAATACATTTTTCATGAACTATTTGAAGAGCAGTTCTATAGTTAATTATTGTGTAGTGTTTACAAAGACACCTCAAATATCTTTACTTACTTTAAACAGTTAGGCGACTAGAGAAAAATGTTAAAGAGGTATTGGAAGATTTTGCTGAAGACAGTGAAAAGAAGGTTAAATTGCTTACTGGTAAACGTGTCCAACTGGCCGAAGACCTCAGTAAGTAGCCCCCTGTGCCCTCCACCTCACCACCTGTCTGCCCTCCCTGTGTCCGTGTATGTGCTTATCCATTCAAACAAACTACAGAACAGTTATCTACAAAGAACAAAGCGCTGGTTTCTGACTTGCAGTCCTGTCACTGCCATGTACCTTACTGTTTATATCTTGGATAAAATTTTTTTCAACAAATGTAATGCAGTCACCAAAAACAGAATGTTAACAATGGTACTTTGCTGTATCTTAATCTCTCACCCCAGTGTCCCAGTGTTGTCTGTCTATAATCCAGTTTCCTTTTCTTGGAAAATGCCATTTATAAATCAGGATGTAAGATCTAGATGTATTCACTATTACTGGAATATTAGTGCTCCTAGGCCCTCTAGTAAAAAGAACCACGAAATTAATGTTCTGTGTATTTATGTATAAATGTGCAAATGTATATATACATGTTTGTTCAATCATATGCATATATTATATTGAAACCCCCGAGTTGATTTTGATACTTCCAGTTTTAGTCCAAGGGTGTAATACTGGTATTCTTAATTTGCATATTTGTAACTACCTTTTCTGATGGTGAGATACTTGGCTCTTGGTGTTTTTAATGAATATACTTACTCTGATTAGTATTCCTGTATGTGACCAAACCTTGTCACTGTCCCCTCACTGTGAAAATTTCACCAAGTTCAGACTCAGTGCCACACTAGGCTACCATCAGAGTTCCCCACCCTGAGCGGACACGCTTTTCACTGGCTCATTAGGAGAGTTGGTTCCACAACCATTCGGAAGTCTCTGGCTCATAATTTCATGCTGAATCAGTACTATTATAGGAAGAGGTATGTCGTTCCCTTGATATATGCAAGTGTATTCTTTTATACACTCAGGATGTGATTTTTAGATAGTGAAATATTTAAGTGAATTTTACTACCATATAAATTTGTATTGATTGAAAAAGCTCTTTTCATGTTTTGTATTAAACCTTGTATAATCCATCGCTGTCCACTCCTACTTGGTTTATTTAAAGAAAGAGTATTACCAACTCAGATATGTACACTGCCAAGCCCAGCCCCGCGTTCTCTGGTGATCTGAGAATGTAGTCTTCTAAGTCTCTTAAAACAATTTACCGCATCTGCACATATGAACTTATGGTGGTGTTAATGTACCAGATAATGTGCTTGGAAGGAACTGTCTCACGGGTGACACAGCTTCATCAGTCACACCAAAGGCAACGAACCATGACTTTGTCCCTCGGTTGAAAGGAGTCTTGAGTGCCTTTTCCTTCCTGTTGTCCTTAATGTGATACTGGGGAATGTGGTCACAGATGCTTGCAGTTACTACTGTGCTATACGAGTACATATGTGTACTATATGGGTACATTTTCCATTAGAATATGGTGTGTTTGCTCATAGAGTTTGGAGAAAGAGGGAATCAGGCAGCTTTACTGTAATTTCAGAACAGTGGACAATAGAGTGATTAAGGGATTGTTGAAATTCTGGTGCATTCATATTTTTGCCAGTCTTAAACTTGCCCTGTTTTAAGTCACTGTCGTTGCTTTGGAGATTCACTAACTGCTATCCCCTAAGATGAGCACCTAAGAAATAGTATGTTGTTCTGTTCTAATCTAGAGAAGGTTTATTTTGAAGGTAGATTCCATAGCTGGAGCAGGAAGGGGACAGAGTGAGCCTGAGGCATCTTAGATTTTAGAAAGAAAGAACATAAGAACATGTCAACAGGACAGAGGCTATCGTTTTTATTTTTTTTAAGATTTTTTATTTTATTGGAAAAGCGGATGTACAGAGAGAGACAGAGAGGAAAATCTTCCATCCAATGGTTCACTCCCCACGCGGCCACAATGGCTGGCGCTGAGCTATGCCGATCCAAAGCCAGGAGCTTCTTCCAGGTCTCCCACGCGGGTGCAGGGTCCCAAAGCTTGGGCCGTCCTCAGCTGCTTTCCCAGACCACAAGCAGGGAGCTGGATGGGAAGTGGAGCCGCCAGGACTAGAACCAGTGCCCATATGGTATCCTGGTCCATTCAAGGCGAGGACCTGAACCACTTTGCTATCACGTCAGGCCCGAAAGAGGCTATCTTGAGGAGTCTCCAACGGACCAAACCTGAGAACATCTGCACATCAAATAAATAATGGCAGGAAAAGCAGTTAGTCTCACTTGGAGATACCGTTATCCCGTGTTGGAGTGCCTACATTACAGTCCTGAGATTGGTCCCGTTCCAGCTTCCTGCCGATGCACTCTCTGAAAGATTGCAGGTAATGGCCCAAGTTCCTGAGTCCTTGCCACCATGTGAGGGACCCAGAGGGAATACTCAGCTCCTGGCTTCAGCCTGGCCCACTCCCAACTACTGGGGCCATTTGGAGAGTAAGCCACCACTTTGAAGAAGTCATGATGCTAACATTGTTATTCACTGAGTAAAATAGGAATCCATGAGTTGGTGATTATATACACAAGTAAATAAATTAATAACTATGGATGGAATATTTATATAATCATAAAAAATATTCATTAGAAGAGCTAAATGAGAACTTTATGCTGGAGAAGTCTGGGAATCATCATATTAAATGGACAAAGTTAATGTTACCAGTTACTATCCTATCAAAACTATGTTCTACCTTATAGAATTCAAGTAGAAAAATGTGGTGTCCCCGCTAGAATATTATTACCAAAGGTTTCTGTCACAGAGCCAGCACTGTGGCAGAGCAAGTTATGCTGCCGGCATCCTATATTGTGCACCTTTTCAAGCACCAACTGCTCCACTTCTGACCCAGCTTCTTGTTAATGCACCCAGGAAAGCATCAGGAGGCGGTTCAAGTCCCTGGGGCCCTGCCACCCACCTGGGACACCCAGATTGAGTCCCTGGCCCCTGATTTCAGCCTGACCAAGCCCTGGCTCTTGTGGCCGTTTGGCAGGTGAACCAGCAGATGGAAAGAACTGCTTTCTCTCTCCTACCCTTAATTCTGCCTCTCGAGTAAATAAAATTACTTTTATTAAATAAAGATCTATATCTTAAGTTCAGTCAAAACAACACATCAGAGAAGCCCAGATCAAGTCACCATCTACAAAACAACTGTCCCGTAGTCATCTATCTAGTGGTTCACTGCCAGATAACCATAATGGCAGGGCTAAGCCAAACCGAATTGAAGCCAGAAGCAGAAACTGCTTCTCCGTCTCCCACATGGGTGCTGGGGGCCAGCAGCACTTGGGCCATCTTTCACTGCTTTTCCCAGACGTGAAGCTGGTTTGAAAGTGGAGCAGCCAGGACTTGAACAAGTACCCATATGGGAGCCCGCACCCCACAGGTGACAGTTCTACCTGCTTCCTCACAATGCTGGCTGCCAAATAATTCAAGAAGTTTTTATAGCTATTTATATACAGTGTCAACCTGGGTTAACTCTATTTGGGTATCCATTGTAACTTTTATTGAAGTAAATCAAAGAGTTTTTCTTGAACATTTGTTTATTTTTATTGGAAAGTCAGATTTACAGAAAGAAGGAGAAACACAGAGAAAAATCTTACATCTGCTGGTTCACTCAACAGGTGCCCAAATGGACATAGCTGAGCCGATCCAAAGGCAGGAGCCAGGAGCTTCTTCCAGGTCTCCCACGTAGGTGCAGAGTCCCAAGGCTTTGGGCCATATTCAGATGCTTTCCCAGGCCAGCAGGGAGCTGGATGGGAAGTAGAAAGCCAGGTTATAAACCAGCACCCATGTGGGATCCCAGCATGTGCAAGGTGAGGACTTAAGCCACCAGGCTACCGCACCACGCCTGAAGTAAAGAGTTTTTCTAGGGCCCAGCACAATGGCCTAGTGGCTAAAATCCTCGCCTTGAACACACTGGGATCCCATATGGGCACTGGTTCTAATCCCAGCAGCCTCACTTCCCATCCAGCTCCCTGCTTGTGGCCTGGGAAAGCAGTATAGGTTGACTCAAAGCCTTGGGACCCTGTACCCGCATGGGAGACCTGGAAGAAGTTCCAGGCTCCTGGCTTCAGATCGGCATAGCTCTGGCCATTGCGGTCACTTGGGGAGTGAATCATTGGATGGAATATCTTCCTCTCTGTCTCTCCTCCTCTCTATATATATCTGACTTTGCAATAAAAATAAATACATCTTTAAAAAAGAAAAGAGAGTTCTTTCTATTGTGATTTACTTTATGATTTATGAAATTTATTTTGTATTTGTTATCATAGAAAACAAGTGAAAAATACTATCATCTCACAGACTTTTGCTGTAACTTGCTCCCTGTCTTGTTCTAAGATACCTCTGTTGTGTTGCTTGGGAGTTTGAACTTGGCTTTTTTTTTTCTTAACTGTTGTTTATTAGAGTGCATAGTATACTTACCATTTTCTATGCGTACAATCAGAAAAATCACTGATACCCAAGAATAAAAGGTTCACTAGTAGTCATTTAGGGTGTTCTTGTGAGGTTTAAGGAATCTATTCTTCCTTGTTTTAAAATACATTCTTTTCATATTAAAACTTGACATTTTAGTAAATACTTGAATACTTTTTGTATGCCGGATATTCCGTTAAAGGCTTTCCTCTTTGACTTGATTCTCCTCAACCTAGGTGTAGTTGTTTTTCTCATTTTACAAATGAAGTAGGAGCTAAACCTTTAAAAATACAGTTACATGAAATTGTTCTTCATTTTGGGGAGCTTTCTTCATTAACAGTATCCTTGGGTCAGAAAGACATCTATTAGCGATGCTGGTGATATACATTGGCATGCTGGTTACTTCCTGCAATATGAGAAATATTGAAATTCAAGCTTTTAAACTATGTGAAAACTGTGACCAAGCATCTCATGAAGGAACATTTGTAACATTAAAGTAGATAAAGTCGCCAAACAGATGAAAGGAAGTTCATTTTGTCTTTATGAGTTTTAAACATGTCTCCAGATATGTCAGATTTTACCCTAATGAAGTGTATCGTTACCCCAAACTGAGAGATTTTCAGTATTGTTGTGTCCACCCTCAGAGTCCTAAGGTTTAGCTATTACAACTACAACCATGAAATCCTTAGCTGAACATAATAATAGCTGTTTTTGTAACAGCTAGTTTGAGAGTATTAAAGCATCTTTTCCTAAGTTTCAGTATCTTTGTGTTTCCTGTACTTTATGAGAGCTGAAGACATACTCCAGTGAAATCTGAGTAAATTCATAGCAACATTTGATTTGGCAGCAGAATGTGAACAGAGGTGAATTCCTTTACTTGGGCTACCATTGTGCAGATTTATTTTAGTGGTATAGTTTGATATTCTTAATATTAAAAACCAGTTAGCTTAACTAGGCTCATAAATTAGAATTTTCCAATATCTCTGGCCTTTTATTTCCTGCAGTTCATTTGCTCTGCTGACTGCCTACACGAGGTGGCAACAGCTGGCCTTTTTAGCAGAGCTCAGAGGGATTAGGGAGAGGAGCCCAAGCCGCGGCGTGTGCGGCCTCTTGCCTCTGTTGACCATCCTTTATTGTTTGATGCCTGAGCATCTCCCAGACAGCAAGCAATTGTTTCTGGAAACGTGAAGTTTGTTTCTGCGGGAGTGTACAATGCCATGGGGGCTCGTCTTTGTGTCGCTTCGCTTTCCCAGTCTGCTCTTGCCCTCTGTCCTGGGCCTTCTCTGCATGTTCAGAAAGCAGCAGTGTTACAGCCTTTATGTCTTCGTCTGCATGATATTCAGTTTTAAGTGTAAAACTCAAAAGTACAGACTAGACCTGGAAGTTATTTCTTCTGAGTTGCCAGATTTCAATAATGACGATCATTTTTAAGATGAAACCTTTATTCATAATTAATATTAGCCATTTGACAAAAACAGATATATTTGTAGATTTTTTTTAATTACGGTAATGAAAAAAGGAGCCACAAGAGAATGCCAGTTTAAATAGCTAATATTAGAAGATACACATACCATAGGTTCTTGACTCTTGAGAACATTCTTTTAGAGACTCAAAAAAATTTTTTTAAGATTTATTTTATTTATTTGAAATATAGGAGCATCTGCTCATTCACTCCCCAGATGCACAAGTCAGAGCTGGACCAGGCCAAAACCAGAAGCCAACAGCTTCCCCTGAGCTGCCTAGTGCATGCAAAGGCCCAAACAGCCCATCTCCACTTCCATATGGTACTGCTTTGCAGGCAGTAGCTTAACCCATTCTACCTCCACCCTGGCCCCTCTAAAACATAATCCTAATTTAAAGTATAGTTACATAAAGAATATCTTCATGCTGTGTTAAAATTTGATTTAGAAATAGTCTGGACCTAGCTAAGTATATATCCTTAGTTAGCCAAAATGATTTTGTTCTTGTATGTTTAGAAAGGGTTCAAGATTCCAGACCTGCCAGATCCTGGGGACATGATAGATTGAAAATAGTGTCCCTGAAGTGGATGAAACTGGACATCAGCCTGAACAATTATTATACTCATAATTTGGAACTTAAAAATGCATGGGAGGGAAATTCTGTGCTTGAGCCTTTTTTCTCAGGTGGGACTCTAACATGGATGTCTTGACAAGGCTGCATAGGTGAATCTCCCATCCACCATCCTCCCCTGTGCCTGCTCCTGCACTGGTTTCCTCCACTGCAGGACAGCTTGTCACCCTATTTAACGTGTGCTTTTGTAGAGTCTGATATTATAACTGTTGGAAATTTAGTTGGTTGTTTGAACTACAACCGCAGTGCTGTGTTGATTTTGTTTCTGTGGACTTACCAAAAAGATGAATTTTAAAGGAGGAAAAAGTCATACTAAGTTATAGAAATCTAGGGACCTAGGTTTAGAGGAGTTTTTAAAAATGAAAACGTTTTTTCATGAACAAAAATAACCACCAATGAGTAAAATGAGGTACCCTGGAGCAAAAGCAGGAACTGTAAAGATTATTCCTGCAGCATCCGTTATGCAGCTCAGTAACTTGCTGTCGTGGCTGACCAAGATAAGGCCTCCGCACCGTTTCATCTCTCTGTTTCTAGCACATCTCTAAGCTATCTTTCCCATTTTTCTCTTTTCTTGCATTTTTTCATTGTGCCCCTTTCATTATTGCTTGAATTTAAACTGGTTTTTTCCCTCATACCTACTTATCAGCCTTCCTTCATAAATTAAAACCTTATTCAGGTATTATGTAGTGTTGCTGAGTTCAGTACAGTGCATACAGCCCACTGTAAACAAAAAATGATCAACTCCCAAAAGAATTTGAAAAAGGAAAATATGTTCATGTTTTTGTGGTTGATCCTTTTGCCAAAGTGATTTGATTTCACACCTGAATTCACCATGCTTGCATCATGCATGTCCAGTGAATGTTTGGTTATGATCTTTGGATACAGAATCTTCGTTAGCCCCTTTCTTCTCTTCGCTTCAATTTGAAAAGGTGGAGCAGGAGAGGAGGTATGGTGTAAGCTAACTCATCCCAAATAACCTATCCTCGTATGTCTCCAGAAAGCCAGTACCAGCATCTCATTTCTTTCTTTCTTTTTATTTTTTATTTTTTGCAATTTTATTATTTTTATTGGAAAGTCAGACATACAGAGAGAAGGAGAGACAGAGAGGAAGATCTTCCATCGTTAATTCACTCCCCAAGCGGCCACAATGGCCAGAACTGAGCCAGTCCAAAGCCAGGAGCCTCTTCGGGGTTTCCCACGCGGGTGCAGCGTCCCAAGGCTTTGGGCCATCCTTGATTGCTTTCCCAGCCACAAGCAGGGATTTGGAAGGGAAGCTGGGCTGCTGGGATTAGAACTGGTGCCCATGTGGGATCCTGCACGTTCAAGACGAGGACTTTGGCTGCTAGGCTACCGTAAGGGGCCCAGCATCTCATTTCTTACAGAGTAGCTTTCACTGGCTGGCCTTACCCCAGAAGCTAATCATTCCCTCTCTCAGTGTTGCAGACTGGCTTCCTCTATATCAAAACCGCTTATGTGGAGGCCACCAGTGACCTCTTATTTAGCAGTCCACCCTGCTCACCAAAAAACCTTAATAACTAGAAATAAATATTTATATTTGAAAAAAAGAAAACTGATATTTCTACAGAATAGATAGTTATGTGCTTGATTCTTAAAGTATTTTTTTCTGTTTTTCAGCGTAAAGTGACTGAATTTTTTTAATTCTATCTTGTTAAACATAGCACTTTTCATAATAGCGTGGCATTGACGAGGTGAAGGAGCTAAGGAAGGTAGTGAAGAAATGTGTATTCTTGAGCCCAGTGGATGTAGTGGACTCTGATTTATGGTGAAAAAACAGCCACAAAAAAAAAAAAAGAAAGAAAGAAAGAAAGAAAAAGAAAATAAGAAAAACCAGTTGAGACGGAGCAGAGTGGCGCCTGGGAAGGCCGCTGTGTCCGGGCAGCAGTCCCCCGGCGGCAGTGCTCCTCACGAGGCCGCGGAAGGCGCTTTCGGAGCCGCTGACGGCAAAGTTCACAACTCCAAACGGAGCTCTTAGAAGGAAGCACAGTTTTCGTGGTCTGTCCTTTAAAGTCACGCTGGAGGACCTTGATTAAATACAAGCATAACATGAAAAGGAAAATAGTCTGGAGACTACTGATACTAAGTGCTTCATTAGGAAGGTGTTTTGTTTGTTTGTTTGTTTTGCTCTGAATTTGAGTTTTAACTGATGGAAGTTTCTTTAGTAATTTATATATTGTATTTCCTAATGTCTTAGAGTGAGTTTTACTTATATATTACAGTAAAAATGTTTTTGGTGTTGAAAAGGCAAGTATACATAATTAAACCAAAATTGGGGTTTTTTCCCCTCCCTCTATTAATATGTACTATATCCTAAATGAAAAAGATTAGAATAAAATGTTTTTACAGTTAGAATTAACTTTGTTTTTAATAATCATACATTTTTTAAAGATTTATTTTTATTGGAAAGTCAAATTTACGGCAAGAAGGAAAAACGGAGACAAAGATCTTCCATCCTCTGGTTCACTCCCCAAGTGGCCCAAACGGCCATAGCTGAGCCAATCCAAAGCCAGGAGCCAGGAGCTTCTTCCGGGTCTCCCACGCAGGTGCAGGGTCCCAAGGCTTTGGGCCCTCTTCGACTGCTTTCCCAGGCCACAGGCAGGGAGCTGGAAGGGAAGCGGGGCTGCCGGGATAGAACCGGCAGCCATATGGGATCCCGAGCGTGCAAGGCGAGGACCTTAACCACTTGCGCCACCGCGCCGGGCCCATTTGGTTCTTTTTAACACTAAATCCCTCTTTACTTGAAGAACTAATGCATATGGATTTGGGGAAAACTAAACAATATAGATGGCAAATTTGAGAAAAAATAGTTGTCACTACCCATAGATTACCACTGTAAATAGTTGAACCAAATCCTAAACATAGCTCTCAGGACCCGATTATGAAGGATATTTTTTTTTTTTACAAAAAGTCTCTCTGGTCAACTTCATTTTATACCCCCATATCTCCAGTCCATTTTCAGTTCCATTGTTTCTATTTCCCAGCTCCTGCAGCATGTTGAAAATCTCTTGATGCAAGTGAATTTCAAAAATGTTTATTAACAGGATTAAGCAACATTAGAATAAAGCCTATGGTAGCAGTTACTTAGTGTAGCATGAAGTGTTCCCGACACCTCGTTGTAACATCTTGCAATACCAGGCTCCTTTGAAAGTCATTCTGCAACACGGTCTGTATAAAGTACTGTTGCCTCCCACGTGTGCCTTCTCCATGTCTCTCCTTCAAAGATGGCCCCAACATCTGGTCTTAAAGCTGCCGGATCGATCATTCCACATAATCCAGCTATTTTTTTTATCTTGTTCTCTATTACACAGAGAAACTCTTACCTGCTTCTTCCACTTTTATCCATCAACTTCCTTCTTAACTCTATAATCTTTATGCTCTATTTTTTGTGAAGCTATTTCCTCCCAAATTACTAAACATCAAGAGAAGCAGTGATCCAGGCTAGCGCTCAGGCCTGTGAAGCTGTACCATTTGGTCCTTTGAAATGAATATCCTGCTTCCCTAATGGTGCCACGGATTTACATAGTGCATTGCAGTTTCGAAAAAGTTCCCCTTGTGTCTTGCAGAATCATCAGAGGCTTGTAATACATTATCCCCATTGTTCACATGGGGAAGTCGTGGCCACTGGAGATAAGTTAAATTAGTATTTATGGCAAAGCAGGGGTAATTATCAGTTTGAGAGACAGTAACTTTTTTTGGGACTGTTTTGTAATTCTACTCATTTGGGCTTGAATGAATGTATGTGAGTAACTTTAAACCACCATGCTTATGTAATGTAACCTCCTTATTTGTGTCCTTTTGAGTATGTGTTAGTTTTAAAACATGTTCTCCTAGTGTAACTAATCAGGAAGAATCTGGACCAGTGTTGTCTCTTAAAGGTGTATGCAGTAGTTTCACACCTCAAATAGATAACCAGTTTCTCAATGTATATAATTATATTGTAGTTTTAATTTTGTGATTGTCCGTTTCCTCATAAAAGATTTCAAGTTAAACTTTTTGGTTTAAAATTGGAGGGTGGTTTTCCAATTTAGTGAATGTGAGAAATTACTTCTGAAGTTGTTTCCAATATTCTGAGCTGTAATCTGGCTTTGTAACCAGTATGGGGAAAATTATGCTAATCTGAAATGCTCTGCAATCTGAAATTTTTGAACACCTATGTAAAACAAAAAATTTCACCCTTTGGAGTGTTCCAATTTTAGGTTGGGAACATCCAACTGGTAGGGTCTACGGAGATACTGCAGCATCTGAAACATTCTGAGCCCAAGCATTTCACGTAGGGGACACTCATCCTAGTTCAGTAAAGACGTCTCCTTATTGTGCTAAGTATCAGAAAACTTGGAAAATCAGCCTTTGATAGTAGTTTGTCCTAATGCCACATCTTACTTAAGAAATAGAACTGCTATTTCATTTGTGCATTTCATCTCTCTTAATTAAAGCCTTCACCTTTTAATTCCACATTTATTTCATAAAATTTTAGTATGGCTCATGAGTCTATTACAGTCTTCATAATCTTTTCTTTCCCTTTTAAAATTTCATGAATGAGCTGACTGCTTAAGAATCATTCTCATGATACATTCATGTGTTGGGCCTCCTTTTTAAAGCTTCAGCGCTGAAGGTCTTTTGACAAACCAATATTTATAGCAGTTTGACAGCAGGATGAGGAGCAGTATTTGTAACAGCTTGAAGAAAGACCTTTTCCAGGACCCAGTCATGCAGTTACAATCTTGACCTATTTCTTATGCTGGGAACAGGCAAGCAGCAGCACCGCCCATATGTTTTCTTGTCCCGTTGACTGTCCATTCACTTCCCATCTGTTTTGCAGTCTTAAAGGAACAGAAGGGGCCCTCTTCTTATAAATCTGTCTTTGCAAGTGATAAATGATGTCCTGTCTCTTTAAGGGCTGCCTGGGTGGCTTTCTGTTTCTTAAAATATTTCAACTTTCCTCCCAGCAAAATTCAGATTAAAATGTACTTTTATAAGTTAAGAAGAAAACAAAAAAGGAAAAAAACTGTATTTTCATGAAGACATTTTAATTAATTAGGAAAAAATTTTACAGATCTTTTCTGCTCCTCTCAATCAGTTCCCAAAATCATACTCTTTAAAAATGTGTTGATACTTAGATTTTTCTGTATGAAAAAAAGGGAATGTATTGATTTTGAAAAAGTATATTTGAACCTTTTTTGGAGAAAAGAAACCAGTGTATTATAATAAAACATACTGCGCCTATTAAAAATTTTTTTTGAAATAAACAGCTTTTTTAAAGTAATCAAAATTAAGTTTATTTTGGTGCAGAACATTCTGAGACTTATGCATCTGAGAATTCTTCCAAAGTTCTATAGAAAATGTTTATCATGGAAGAACTATTCCAATAAAATGCAAAGCATGGATTAAAAAATGAAGTTATCATCCGATTCTGTTTCACATAAATTTTTTGAGTTCTTCCTATACACTAATGTGACTGTATGTAGTTAGTAAAACTACAGTGCGAACTTGGAATTTGCCGAGACCAAGCCTTAAATACTCACCACAGAAAAGAAAGTAACTTCATGAGGTGATAAATATGTGAATTAACTTGATTGTAATTGTTATTTCACAATTTTACATCTATCAGAATACTATATTGTACACCTTACAATTTTTGCATATCAGTCATACATTGATAAGTTGAAAAATAGTAAAAACAATCTTTTTTGGCCATAATTGGGATTAATAGATGCTTTTAAGTATGGAGCATGTAATGTACTAGATTCACAATGAAACAATTCACAGTAGACTAATAATTCTGAAACAGATCTAACTTTTATGTTTTGTCTTAAACAAATTCCTTAAGAATAACATTTTTTACTTTTATTGCTGAAAGTAAATACATAAGTGTACATATTTTAGTCATTAAGTTTTCCTAAATTTATGCAAAAATAAAAGTAATTTTTTTCTGTATAGGAATTATTTCTAGAATGTTAAATATGACAGGTAGTGTACCTTCCCTTTCTACCTTGTAGTGTGTCCTCAGATTGCTGGTATAAAAATCGTTGCTGGGGCCGGTGCCATGACATTGTAAGCCTCAGCCTATGGCACCAGAATTCCACATGAATGTCGATGTTAGTCCCAGCTGCTCCTCTTCCAAACTGCCTGCCTGCCGATGGGCTTGGGTCCCTGCACCCATGTTACAGACCCGGAGGAGGCTCCTTGCCTTTGCCTTTGAATTGCCATAGCCATCTGCAACCAATGGATGGAAGACCTCTTTTCCTGTTTCTCCTTCTCTCTGTAACTCTGCCTTTCAAATAAAAGTAAATAAATCTCTAAAACAAAAAATCATTACCTATATACTGTTAGTATAGTGTGCTATATAGTGTGCATCAATGGCTATATATACCTTCCTTTTTTTTCATTGGAAAGTCAGGCTTACAGAGTGAAGGAGAGACAAGATCTTCCATCCATTGGTTTGCTCCCCAAGGAGCCACAACTGCCAGAGTTGAGCCATTCCAAAATCAGGAGCCAGGAAGTTTCTCTGGGTCTCCCACATGGGTGCAGAGTCCCAAGGTTTTGGGCCGTCCTTGACTGCTTTCCCAGTCCACAAGCAGGGAGCTGGCAGGGAAGTGGAGCAACCAGGATTTGAACCAGCATCCATATGGGATCCCAGCACATGCAGGATAAGGACTTTATCCACTAGGCTACCGTGCCAGGCCATATATATACCTTCTACAGACTTACTAGAACTGGTTTATTAATTCCCTGATTTATTCAAAAAATATTTGAGACTTCTTACAAACATTCATCCCTATACAGAAGATAAAAAATATTTAAGTTGAAGGAAAAAGAAAATCCAGGCAAGTGAAATAAATCAAAATCTTGGGTTCAAGATTGGTAATCCCTTCAAAATGCATGCCCAGAGGTTCTGTATACTTTTCTAGCAATATACTCCAACTATTTTAGCATGGACTTCTTTGAGATCACTGCTTGTCTGATGGTCTTCAGTCAAACCTGCAACAGTTACTTAGAAGCATAAATATTCCCGAAAGTTCTCTCCCTAGTCCCCTTGCTGGGCACAACAACAGTTCACGAGTCCAATGGTGAGTCCATGTAATCATGAATTGCATGGCACAGTTTATTTTAGTATTCCCCACTGTAGACAGACAACCTAAGTAGTTCTGGTTTGGCTTATCTAAAAAAATAGGTAGGGTCTAAAGATGATTGATGTAGGTAGGTAGTGGTTAAGATGCCACCATAGCTGCCTGCACTGCACATTGGAGTACCTAGATTGGAGTCCTAGGACCAACTTCCTTCTCGTGTCCACCTGTCCCTGCACTCTCTTGGGAAACCATACTGAGATGCAGGCTCCTGGCTGCTGCCATTGGGCTAGCAGATGGCTCTCTCTCTCTCTGTGTCTCTCTCTCTGCCTTTCAGATAAGTAAGTGAAAAAAAAAAAAGAATTAATGTGAGTACATTTTAGAACTTCGTGGGAAACAAAGACTAAGTTAATTTGGGTACCAAAAAAGTTGAAATTCTTGCAAATAAATATTCTAAAAATTTATGTAAAATGTATATTGTGATAAAATTCTGTATGGATTTTTGAAATTCTTTACATCAAAATGAGTATCTTTTAGTTCGTTTTTAGGACTTTTACTGAGGGCCCTGATACATCTCCCATATAATCTTCTAGATCATTGTTTGTTTTTTGCAGCTGAACCTGTACGTATCAGTACTACAAGTTCAGAGTTTTATGTGGACATTGACAGCACCTCAAACGATACTGCTCCTTGGTATTTGTTAAGGTCGATCCATTATCGTTACTAGTTACTTAAAATGAAGGTTGCCGTCTCTATATGAAAGAGGAAGTATCTGAGAGGTAAAGAAATATAACTCTAAATGAGCAAATACAACATTTAGGTCTTGATAGATGAACATAGATAGCTAAGTCTTATGTTCGGTCTTTATATCTCTTTAATCCTTCATTTCTGGGGAGTAGGCTTCAAAACAGAAACTATTTAAAGATATCTTGACAGCCAAGAGGCGCCTTGCAGCCATGGTTATACTATAAGAATGTCTGACTTTATCCACAAATTGCTGGTGAGCTATTTATATAGTTAGCAGATAAAACATAATTTATAGACTTTCTTAAGGCAACTTCTTTATTCAATCGTATTGATTTGGACTCAACTTTTTCTGTAATCATCTTTTTAATGTTTGAATTAAGTATTGATGGCGTCAGGTCACTCAACGGTGAATGAATGAAGAATGAATGAATATTTATGAGCATCTCTTACACCGCAAGGGCTGCGTGGGGCTGAGTGATCTTAAATGACAGGGTTTTTTTTCTAAATAGATAATTCATGTGAGCAGTTCCTGCTGTTCCTCACAGACATTCATTGCAAAAAAAAAAAAAAAAAAGTTCCTCCCAAGATGAATTATGCCACCCTGGGAGAATAGTACTGCAATTTGATTATATGTTTTATTAAAAAAAATAACAATAGATAAATAAAATGATACTAAGAAATAAGTCATAAGAAAGCATATCATCACAGTAGTATATTTCAGTCCTAACTTTAAAATAAGTTTTGATTTCTGGATAGATTTTCTTCATTCTGTATGTTAAGAAACTAAGACTGACTCATCCACAGTCACACTTAATGACAGTACTTCATGGATTGTTAAAGAAGTTAGACCAAAGGTGGCTGAAAGGACCCAGCGCGATAGTGTAGTGTTTAAAGTCCTCGCCTTGCGGGCACCAGGATCCCATATGGGTGCTGGTTCTAATCCCTGCGGTCCGGCTTCCCAGTCAGCTCCCTGCTTGTGGCCTGGGAAAGCAGTGGAGGACAGCCCAAAGCCTTGGGACCCTGCACTGGCATGGGAGACCAGGAAGAGGTTCCTGGTTCCTGGCTTCGGATTGGCTATGCTCCAGCCATTGCGGTCACTTGGGGAGTGAACCATCGGACGAAAGATCTTCCTCTGTGTCTCTCTTCTCTATATATCTGACTTTCCAATAAAAAATAAATAAATCTTTTTTTTGTAAGTGGCCGAAAAACAAATTTTGGACAAGAATTAATTATATTAATATATACCTAGGAAGCGCATGTTTGAGAAGATTTTGCCTGTAACAGTATGCTTTGTATTATTTTTCATTAAACATGGAACCACAAATTAAAACTCCTAATCAGCATAACTGATTTTCAGGGTATCAGATATAATTGTAGCCCAAAAAAGATTTCCATTTAAATTTCCGAATAATAAAATGAAACTGGCCTTCCCACACCTCAGAAACCTGGGATCCCTAGCTTTGCATTTCCTAATTCTCAGTGTTTTCCAGCATGTGTAAATTAATGCCACCTTCTTTCATAACAAGCAGAAAATTTGTTTGTCTGTATTAATGCTTCTGCTTGAGAATGACCAAGACTTTCTAAGAGGAGATAACAACAAAGCCAGCAGGATTAAAATTAGGAAGATAGTTGCTAGATTTAGTTGTGCACTTCTGACTGTCTGATTGATTCTTGTGCTGATTGGGAAAGTGCACATTTTTTTGGACTAAATAGAAGATGTTTTGAGCACCTTGAACCTTTTTGTTAGCTTTCCTTGTTTCTGTAATGCCCAAAATTATGTAAATACTGAGCTTCTATAGGTTACTTGCTCAGAGTAGCTGTCTAATAAGGAACAAATTTGCTAGTAACAAGAAGTATTCTTTAATTCAGTTCTCTAGTGAACAGCTTTCCGCCTCAGAGCCTCAGCTACAGCGTGTCTTAAAATTTCATACCAGATGCGTATGCCGCATGTTATAAAACAGTTTAGTGAAGGTACATTTGATTCTTTGGATGTGTGTTTCACTTAAAGTACCCTGCATTAGTAAGCTTGATGCTTTTTTCTTGATGCTTGTTGAAAAGCATCAAACATTGTAGAAGATTTATGGCAGTGCATGTGGCAGTGTTTTGTGTGTGCCTCTTTGTTCCTGTTCTAAACTGTTATTAACCACTGAGGTGAACCTTCTCCCAGGTTTGGCCTTTTGGTATTCACAGTGTATTCAGAACCTAATTACAGATTAGTCTACATTGGAGACTTTCAGAACAGCATCACAAGACTAAAAAGCAAAATGAGAGCAGCAGTAGCATTCATGTGGAGATCAAGAGACCGGAATGTGAATGGGCGTCAAGTCACGTGAGGGAAGGAGAAAAGAGAAGGAACCTCGGTTCCCTGATGCTCCCGGTTTATGAGTTAGGGATTATTGGAATATTCATGACTCAATCAAGGAGCACAATGAATTGATGTTTGAAATAGCTCATCTATTAAGTAAACATTGAGTAAATGGAAAGTAGACTCAGTATTCACTGCATATAGAATTCTGCAGCAGAAATAGCTGTTTGCTAATCCCTTCCTGAGTTAGTTTACTTTATCAAGTAAGTCACAGATTTTATAAGAGGTTTCTAGGTATGAGCATTTAATTCAGATATTGACTGGAAAGGGAAGTTTGCTTTAATTCGATCATTATTAGTGTCTATTTGTGTAGTCCTGAAATCAAACTTTGGAATTTAAAAACACTGTGATACTGATGCATTCATTAATTTAAAGAATTAGAATTAGATTAAAGAAGCAGAGTTTTAGTTACTAAATTTCAACCTCATTTTTTTATCAATAAGTCAGTTTTTGTGCAGTCATATGGCATAGTTAGTATGCAAGATATCATGAAAACCATCCAAAATTTAAATGAACTCAAGTGTACAAAATAAACTGCTTGCCATTTTAAAGTAGCTTCCGTGCAGAACGTGAAATCTGAGGGTAGTCTTCACAGCTACAGGTGATTGATCATGCACTCAGTGTATTTTGGCCTTGATAATAAGGTACCATAATTAAGTTAAAACTGATCTCTTGCACTGTTACTAGGTTGTTAGATGTGAATATTCTCTGTGTTGTCTGTCTGGTGCAGGTGCGACCAGACAGCTTTCCTTGACCTTCCGTGCTTATGTGTACCCTGCTTCCTGTTCCAGGCTTGCTCTTACGAAGTGTGCCAATTAGATTTCTTCTTGTTAGTCCATATCCCTTATTTTCTGTGCCATGTATTAGGGGGACTTCTGAGTACCTCTAAAGTATGTACCAATCCAGACATAACTCTAGACACTGAAGATGCTGGACAGTTTTTGTCCAGTTTTATAGTAAGTATTGTTTTTCCTAGAGTTTCTCCAAATGTTTGTAGCTTTGGTCCCCTTAAGATCTAGTAATATCCATCAGACTGTGATAGTGCGTTTTGCAATGTTTCTGTCATCCTTTGGCATAGGACTGCTTAGAAGGCAGCAGTGACTATCCTGGTCTGTGTCTTTTACCAAACATGTTTCATGTAAAAGTTATATTTTACATGACAACAAATAGACTGAATGTGATAGCCTTTGCTTTATGACTGTTAGAATCAGCATATGGCAGTGGATCAGTATACTTCTGAATCAGAAGAATGTGGACTAAGTCAGCCCTCCAGGCTGTAGGAGCCTCATCTTCAGCACTGCCACTTGCAGGACTGTATGAGGACCAAGTGAATTGTCAAGTTTGAAAACACACAGTTGACACACCTAGAGTAAGAGAGAAGTATGGGATGCTTCCTAAACATAGGATAGCATTTCTGACATTGTATCAGTGCATTAGGTGGGAGAACAAGTGACAAAATGATTTTTTAAGTAGTGTTGAAGGAACGTGTTTATCACAACGGCTGTTTTTAATATTTATCTCCGTTCTCCTTTCCCTCCACCATGTGTACACTCAGTCTGTTACTTCTTATTAACTCACCCAAATGCCCTCTCCATCATTCCTGAGGCTTGAAGACATGATAGGACTATGTCCTGATACTCCAGTTACAGAAAGTATAACATTTCAAGGGACATTTTGCAGTTTTCTGTTTTTTAGACTTTGTAAGTCAGACAGTTGCATCAGACTGGCTCTTGCGTCTTCAAATGCACATGGATCTTGTTCAAGACCAGTCCCTTATAAGAGAGGTAACGACTGTACTGCCGTCTGTCCAGGCGAGGAGAGAGCTCAGCGATAGGGCAAGAGGTTGACAAGAGCTCATTTGCATTCCCCATTGGACTCAAAGGATACACCAAGTGGAGCTGGAGTCCCTCCCTTCGTCTGATACAGTATTATTCCCAATGAAATACTTGCAAGAGCTCCTGAGGCTCTGAGATGTCTGTCTGTTGTACTACTTAAGTTAGATTACTTTTCAAAGACCTCATTAATTTGCAAAATTCTGTTGAAATTTGTTGGAAAAAGTGTTCCTCTTACCCTCTTATGCTTGTTAAAGTTCTTTAGCTAATGAGCTGCACTTATATGGAACTCTGAAAATTTTTTGGAAAAAATAGGGCAGGCTGTGTGTCTCCAAGCAACTAGACAAATTAATGATAAAACTAAGAATGTGGCCTTATTCAGGAAAATAAGTATGTTAATTGATTTAACTGGTGTTTTTAAAAATGGAAGTCAGTCTGTCAAAAATACACTTAACTTCCAGGAAATGGGTTGTAAGTTTTCTAAATCTCTCTTAAAAAAAAAAAAAAAAAAAACTCATTTTAACACTACCTGATTACCCATCTGTGTTTCAATTTGCTTTTGTAAAAAATGCATTGTTTTACATTTTTGTATGTTTTAGACATTACTAGCTTTGACTTACTATTTGGGCTTCATGAGTGTGAGAAATCTTTACAGTTCAGTACAAAAATCTGTATGTATCTCTGTGTGTGAGAGTCAGTAATTTTGTACTCGCTTCAGCAGTGTTATGTGCTGAAGAATCATTAGCTTAACTATGTATTATTCATTCCTTCCCCTTGCAAGAAATGGCTGAGTTGGCATTCCCATCCACCTGAACAAGTTGCGGTGTGAGGTGGGATGGTGAGAATTTTCTCTAAACAGATAAATACATATTACCAAACTGCTTAGTGAATAAAGGTCTTCGAGGCATTGCATTGCCTTTGAAAAATAAATTTGTTTTTATTTCACTAATGCATTGTTTTATCTCCACAGAGAAAGTTAGAGAAATTCAAGAAAAACTAGATGCTTTCATTGAAGCTCTTCATCAGGAGAAATAAATTGTATTAAGTAAGTAAAATTGGTCTGACTAAATCCACAGTTTTTGGCTTTATTTGTATTTTTAAAGATTTTTTTTTTTTTATTGGAAAGGCAAGTTTGCAGAGAGAAGGTGAAACAGAAAGATCTTCTCTCTGCTAGTTCACTCCGCAGGAGGCCACAACTGCCAGAACTGAACCAATCCTGAGCCAGGAGCCAGGAACTTCGCCTCCCACGCGGGTGCAGGGTCCCAAAGCTTTGGGCTGTCCTCGACTGCCTTCCCAGGCCACAAGCAGGGAGCTGCATGGGAATTGGAGCAGCCAAGATATGAGCCAGCATCCATATGGGATCCTGGTGCATGCAAGGTGTAAATTTAGCCACTAATACCACAAATTTTTTATTTTAAACCAAATAATTTGCTGTTTAAGTGGATCCTGCTTGATACGTATGTAATAATTTTCATTGTGTGGATCTCTGAAACTAGCTTCCGAATCTCATAAGTATAATATTTTTAAATAATTTGATTGCTTTCTGACTGACCTAAATTTGTCTGCTAGGATTTATTTTGAAAATAAAGATGAATGAAGAATTAAGATGATTTGTAACATATAGGTTACACATTTTCTAAATGTAAGGCATTATACTGTAATTGGCATTTGTTTAATGCTGATTGCTCATAGTTAATGAATAATTACATGTATGTTACATATTAGACTTGCAAAAGTATTTTTATTTGGATTGACTAAAAGTGTTAGTAATTTGTTCTCATGAGGACATGCCTTTGTCTGTCTAAAGAGAAGGTTACCACAGACGTAACAGCTTGGTCACGGTTATTATGCCCGCAGAGGCCCTCAGCCTGGGGGACCCATCCCAGTTTTCCCTTGGTTTCCTACTTGTCTGCGGTTTCAAAGGCACACCCGAACCTCACCAGCTGTGAGTCTGTAAATGTTACAGAGTATCTGTGGATTGAATAGGTGATCCTGGCTTTGAACCCTACAATCCATGGAAGAATAAATGCGCAGAGTTGCAGCCTTGCTGCCTTCGGGCCGTTTTGTGGAGGTTACCCAATATCCAAGGAAATGATTTCTCAGTTGTAGATTTAACATGCATTTCTTTAGCTGGTAGTTTTGCTTTTTTTAGGTAAATTTTTGAGTAACGGTGGTTCTGGCATTTACTCCAATACAGCCATACACAAATGCTTCCCTACCAGTTACTTCATGTTTTAATTCTTTTCATGAAAAATTAGTCCCGGTATGTTTTCTGTGCTTACATCATGTTTTAGAAGTTTATTAATGTTAACAGCTCATAAAGAAACTACAAAACTTGAAACAGTTACATGTCAGTATTTTTGTGATGATGACATAGTAAAATTTGTTTTAAAACAGTACATTTCTCTCCCCAGACCTATACTGACGAATTGAATTTATTTCTACAGAACCCTGCACTGAAACTCGCCACCTGTGCATATGTCTGAAGAGGAAAGCCTCGAGTTTTGGCCTGCCTCCTTTCCTTGCTCTTGTCCACCTTTCTAAACAGTTGTTGAAGTCACAGGGTAAAGTTGATGTGTGTTCTGGGCGCTTTGACCATCAGCTGTGTTTGGAATGGAGAAGTCGTTGAAACGGCGTGGTCATCTCATTGTATCAAAGGGAAATTGAAATAATACAATTGGTATAGCCATTAGCTTCTGTCACTGCCTGCTTGTTGTCTCATTTGTGGTGGTATTAGTTTAATTGTGTCAGTGTCATTTCTTTTCCAAAAACATAATGCAAGATGTTTTCAAATAAAAGTTACAGCAATTTTTAAAAAGTTACCATTTGTATATAAAGTGATGGTAGCTGCTTAGTCTTCATCTGTATATCTGTAAACCCAGGAACTCTCTGTGACAATTCAGTTTATATTCATCACGTAAAAGGAGGCTGGTTAACAGAAGATCCCCCTCAAGTAAGTTTATTTGGATCTTAAAACCCCAGTGTACTCTCAGTACATGAATGTTAGTCCTTCTTCGACAGATTAAAAATGTCCTAGCGAAGTTTAAGTCGGTAGCTGTGTACCCACTTGATTCAGTTGCTATTTTGGCACATACTGTATCCATCTAAAATTAATTTTGGATATTGTATACTTAAATTAGTCTATTAATACTGCAGAATTTTGTTAATCATTGTTATTATTCCTGTTGGCAGAGCTGTATGTAGTAGGATAAAAGATGGGAAATTAAGAATAGTCAACCAATTTATTCTAATTTATTTAGAATATTTTCAAATATTTCACCTAGGTATCAGGAAAAGGCTGTGTTTCATAAAACTTTTAAATAGAAATTATTTCAACAATTAGAATGATCTTGATTGTCACTGAAATTTTTTTTAAAACTGCAGTGTAAAATAATACTCATATAACATTTTCATGTGTTTTTTATTGGTAAAAGACTTTATTTCATCTGATAATAAAATGTATTTGGTAAACTATCTTAGAGATTCAAATAAAACAGTTTTTTACTTAAATAGCAAATCATCATCCTATTCTCTCCCATTGTAACCCTCCATAATTGAAGTACCAAAAGTCCATGAACAGCACTGCTAAAGACAAATGGGCAGGTGAAGGGTGTTGACTGAGCCCCTAGAGGAAGAAAGACATGGCTCTGGTGGTGGGTTAAGCACACATCTGCCTGTACCCCAGAGCACTGCTCATTCCCAAAAATGCATGCAAAAGCTGAACTAAATTCGATTTTTTTGTTCTTAATAAGGCTCGGAAAATATTATTTGTTAAATGTATGATGTAATGTGCTTGTTACATTATGTAAATGGAATCAATCAAAAAAGTGAAGTGGACAATTGGATTTCAAAACCCTCATAAGTAAATCAATGAATGTAAACAATAAATTTTACAAGCCGTACTTTACAAAGCTAACAGTCAAGACTGGGATCTTCAGAAGTTTCTAGGAACTTTAATTTCTGTATCATCTCTCATCAGGCCTGAGGCATTCATCTAATCAACGAAGTGGCTTCGGTATAGTAATAACTCAAGATCTTTATCACTAATGACACACTCCCTGGATTAACTCCAATAAATCCGTAGGAGCCAACATTGATTTAATCCAGTTAGACCATTTTGGAAATGCTCATTGTCAGTATTTCCAATTTTTTATTTTAGTAGCTGCTGCTTAAAACAACAAAATATGCTATTTTTCACTTAAGATGACTTTTCCATTTCTGTCTTTTCATTAGGCTTTCATTATGCTAATAACATTGTCCATTGTATGACAGTTTTTATTTTATAATTTACAGTTTTCTTGGAACAAATTTGTTGGTAACAGTTCCCATGCAATTTCCATTGTCTTCCCCCAAGATCTGACACTTAGGGCGCAAGGTTGAAGAATATCACAAAACATTTCATGGACTGGGAGTTCAGTAAATACTTGTTTTGTATTTGTTCCCACAAACTGTTTATATGGTTGATGAGAAAAGTATGGTTAATAGTTCAAGCAGCTGCTGTCCGAGCACTATATTTGGTAGATGAATGGTCTAGATGTTGGGTGTTTCTTCTGGGTTGGGGACAGTGTTGCGAAAGGTGTTCTGTACCAAGATGAGGAGAGGGCCTCGCTGATGAAACCCCTCCAGCCAGTGCTGAAAATAGCTAATCATGCAGTGGTACTAAAGATTTTTACAGTTATAAGGCGTAACTATTACAACTAAACATGTGTTTGTAAAGAAAGAGGCTTTTATTTCTGTGACCTATGGGTAGCAAAAATACATACACACACACACACATATATATATATATATATCTCCTCACCTGTGTTTCTCCCAAGCAAAAGACTGATGTTATTAGTATTTCTTTCACAACTTTTTACATAAAATTTTAAAGGAGGCTGAAGAGGTTCTTGATTTCTTTGATAAGATCCATATAATTATAGATATGTAGATGGTAAAAATTAATATTGTTAAAAATTCCTTGAGAGCTTGATGTTGTCTCCAGACCTCTCAGTGATGGAGTCTCTTCATGGATTTTTTTTTTTATTTATTTTGAGCTGATTTCTAAGCATGATTTGTTGTTGTTGTTGTTGTTGTTCTTAAAAGCTAAGTATTTACTAAATGCAGGTGTTATCGAGAGAGAAAATAAAATTCAGTCTCAACAGTAAACCCTGTATGTTGTGGCTGTAGTTTAAAAATTAGAGATTTAAATTCAGCTTAAGATGTACGATATGCAAAAGTCAAATTGTAACTTTACAAGAAACCTTATGTTTTTCATTCCAGAGTTTACCAAAGAAAGGAAAGCTCTGAAAAGAAGACAGAACATTTTGCATAGGTTATATCCAAAATTGGTTTTGTCAGGATATTAATTTGAAGAATCAGCATACGCAGGCGGTGCACAATAGGAAGCAAGTGATTCTTGCTCCTTCCCAGTTGATTGGAGTGCATGCAGTCACACAGGCCTAGCAGTTCAGGTATATTCTCAGTGAATATCTCCCACTTTCCAGCCTTCACCCAGCAGTCTCCTTCCCACAAGCTGTTTAGCCCCTAGAAGCAGACGAGTAATGTAAAACTGAGTGGGAACATGGCATAGACTGGCGTTCTCTGTCCTTAAGGTTTGAGAAGTTTGCATCTTATATCCAGCGTGTAGGTTTGAAATATAAATTCCTTAACTTGTTAATTTTGTATTTATTTATTTTAGGTGTTTATCTGAGAGAAATATGGAATTTTCTTTTTCCAGTACAGGGGATCAAAATGCTGGTTTTTATCTCCATTCTCTAAGCTGATCTATGTTATAATGTCAGATACTTTAGCAGTATGGAAATGTAATTTAAAACTTTTCTCCCTGGAATGATCATGACTATGTGATGTTTAAATATTTAAAACTTAACATTGTTTTCACTTGTGCACTGTGAATGAACTTTGTATTATTTTTTAAAAACCTCACACTGTGTATAGATGTTCCTTTCTTCCTACATTTTTGCCTGTGCTTGATCTAAGGTCATTTGTGTAGATGTGTAATTAAAAGCTACTTAAACCATGTTATAATTCTATTATTAGAGAGCATCCTTTAAATTTTCTGTTTTAAGAAGGAAGAGAGAGAAACCTACATACCGCACGGTGAAGCCAGATCTTTATCCAACGAGCTCTTAATGCGGCTTTTCTCCGAATGGTTGAATTTCACATGCTTTGCATCTGCCACTGGCAACCCATGGGCAACCTTTGCTTTGTTTTTTTTTTTGGTTTTTTTTTTATGACACTTGTCAAAATATTTGCAATTGTTTGTGTTAGTTTATTTAGTAAGCAAGTTCTCTAATTGCGCTCTTTTTTTATTTTTGGCCATCATTTTCCTCACTGATGCTAGTACAAGTAGTCATATAAGGCTTACTAGAAATATATGTGTTAAACCAAAAGGAGATTTTATAGGTCATGTAATTTCATCTACCACCTGAATAAAAACTCTTGTAACTAATTTCCTTTTCCTTACCTGAACTGGTTCATAAAATGATGCTCACTAAGTAGTTGTTAAATGTGTAAAGGAAGGGCGGTGTAGGTGTGCCTTCAGGATTCATACAGCGGCTGAAATCCAAGCTGGGAAAAGATAAAAGTCACACGTGCTTTAATAGCACCTGGGAGCTGTACAGTAGATTATAGTTGGTCAAGAAATATCAAAAAGCTTTTAATTTCTTTAGACGGTGCATTACAAGAGCACGTTTCAATCTTATTGGCATGTGTAACCCATATCAGTGCTACCAGACTGATGTGCTACCTTGATACCCAGAAAGAGCTGTATTTTAAGTTGTCTACCCTTTGCACATACAGTTTTTTATGACTAAGACATATTATGTTCTACACATACAAGACCAAGTTCATAAATGTAGAAAACTAAGACTAGGACAAGTACCAAAAAGGTTGTTAAAGTTGAAAAAGCTAAAAATGGTATCAGGAAAGTTTTAGTGTGGGTGATGTTTAGCCTAAAAGGCAGTTTCTAAAACTAAGGGCCTCGTAAGGCAGTGGGTTAAACCTCTCTCCAAACATGGCGGAGTTACTAAGCATGGCGAGTGTGTACAGGATTCCTCTTCCTCTGAAGACCAGTGAATTCTGTATCCCGTAGGACCTGCGTCCTGGCCCATTCAGATCAAGTTTCTGGCAAGGACGTAACTACATTTACTACTTCTAAATGTTTTGATATCAAAGATGTCCCTTCATTCTAATGGTTCTTCTTGCTGCCGTTTGGATTTTGGTGTTTTCTGTTTGCTTGCTTGTTTACTTACTTATTTATTTATTTTAGTTTGTTAACTCAGGTGAAACTGGTTCTTATGTAAATGCTTAAGAGGATTCAAGAATTGTTTTGAAACAAAGTCTCTAGTCACCAGTGAAGACCCAGTCATTGCATTAGCAGCGTTGCCAGCAGCCTCCCACAGACTGACTTCCTGGCAGTGTTAAGCATACATGTTATGGGATGGGTGATTGTCATAGCTGTTAAAATGCCTGAGTTGCTCCCATCTCATATCAGAGTGCCTGAGTTCAAGTCTGAGTCTGCTGCTAACTCCAGCTTCCTGCTAATGTATACCCTGGGAGGCACAGCTGATGCTTCAATAATTGGATAACATCTTCATAGAAGACCCAGATTGAGTTCCCAGCTCCTGGAGTGGCCTGGCCCAGCCAAAACTATTGTGTATGTACATCTGGGCATTAAGCCAGTAGTTGATGGGAAATGAGTCTCTCTCTCTCTCTGTCTCTCTGTCTCTTGTCTCTCTCCCTCCCTCTCCCTCCATCCTTCCTTTCCTCCCTCCCTCCCTCTCACCCCTTTCTACCCTTTCAAATAAATAAACACTGGGGTAAGAATACGCATTATACTCTTTAATGTCAATACAGAATGTCCACTATCCAATTACAAAATCACAACAACAATGTAGAACTTAGAATTTTAATCATTTGTCAGAGAATGCATGAATTGTAATCTACCAGTTGCCAAAAGTTCATGAGACCTAGTATTTGAAAAAAAAAAAAAAAATATGTAGTACATGGGTTAGCTCCATCTTCTTTGTTGCAAAAGTTTATCAGAAATTTAGGCTAAATCTTCAAAAAGTGGTGTATTGCCTGTACTACTTAGCTTAATTTTTTATCTGATATGTCCTTTGCTTTCACAGGCAAATATTTTGATACATCTGTTTAAAGGAAATACTATTTTTGGTGGAAATCTAACAACATGTCACTGTTTTCGTTTGTGTTCATTGATGTCAGGAATGCCTGATAATTCTATGCCAACAAAGTTTCCTGTCTGAGCAGCTGTCTATACCTCTTTTCTTTTGACAGTGATCGCTCAAGGCTTTGCTCATTGCTTTCCTATGGCTGCCAGGAAATGCTGACACGAATTTACCTCTGCACTGAGGTTGCATTGCTTTGTGGGTGTTTTGTTGTTGATCTGTTTTCTGTACATTGAAACACAGAAATAGTCCTGCATCATTAATAAAATGCATTGCTTACTGTTTGTCCTTTAAGAAATATGTTTGTCGAGAGCTCTCGCATTAGCCTGAAAGCTCTGGGTGGTGGACTATCAATTCCCCCTTGCATGGCCAACATATAGAATGTTTTAAAACTTAGTTTAATACATAGTAAAAAGCTGAAGTCACCTTATAGATGCTTCAAGAATGTGGCATACACCTAGCCCATAGCAAGCAGTGTGCCTGCTCTCCATAGCCCAGAGCAAGACAGGAAGTAAGGGTTAGAGAGATGCTTAAGTTTACAGCCATTCTAGAAAAAGACCATCAGCAGGACTCAGGACACTCAAAACAGTGTGTTGTAACTGGAATTCACATCTAGAGATTCGGCCACAGATTCCTAAGACCATTTTAATGGTTAGTACACCCTGTTACCAGAGGTGGGCCCCGTGAAATTTTTGGTTTTCTGTTTAAATTTGGAAGATGAAACCAGAACAGAGAAACATAGTTCCCCCTACTTTTTTTGTTCATTCGTATGGTGGCTTCCATTTTCAAAGCATATTATTTCCATTTTATAGATGAAGAATTGGGCACAGAAAATTTTTGAGTGACTTGTACAAGATCACTCTAATAAGTAGGCAAGTTGAAATTTGGAAACAAGCCAGGTTAAAAAAAAATCTTTGCACTTTCCAAAATGCCTTCTCAAAACTATGAATTTCAAAACATTTTTACAAAAATATATTTTAAATTCATTTTTTTTTCATGAATTTAAAAGCTATGCTTGGGCTTTTACACCAATTTGCTATTTTTTAAAGATTTATTGATTTATTTAAAAGTCTGAATTGCAGAGTGAGAGAGAGAGCTGTCATTCACTGGTTCGCTCCCCGATGGCTGCCGGGCTGGGGCTGGGCCAAGCTGCAGCCAGGAGCTTCCTCCAGATCTCCCACGTGAATGGCAGGAGCCCAAGGACTTGGCCTATCCTCTGCTGGTTTCCCTGGGACACTAGCAAGGCAGGGAGCTCAATCGGAAGTAGAGCATCCAAGGATTCGTCTGGGATGCCAGGCTTTACCCACTAGGTCGCAATGCTGGCCCCATCCTAGTGTTTGAAACCTTGGTAATTTTATTTCACCAAATTACTGTTTCTTCACAGCCTTTTTGTTTCTAATATACTTAACACTTAAAAAATCATGCAGTGGGATTAGAGAAAGCCTTTGCATCTCAATAAAATCGATTTTCAGGAAACACTTTCGTTTCCTTTCCTGGAGATATGTCTAATTTCCCAAGACTATCAGGCTGGAAATAGCTACTTCGCCACTGGAGCTCTTAGCAATTTATCTTGGAGCATATTAGAATGCTTCTATTAGAACGAATGCTAACGCCCCAGCCATGCACTGCCTCCACTGTCAGCTTTCAGCACCGTCACAAAGCCACTCCCATCTTCCTACAGATTCCTCTCTCAAAATCTGAGACATTTACATTCTTGCCAGTTATACTAATTGTGGTGGGCATAGGTGAATCAAGATTGTGAGAGAGTAATTCCGTTCATGTCAGAAGCACTGTGTTTTGTCACCCTGGTGGTGTGAGGCATTTGTCCTCCCCACTGGGCCGCCCCCTCCCCTCAGTGTGTTCTGCCAGCTGTGTACCCTATGATTGGCTGAGCTTTTGATGTGCAGATATTACAAGTTGGTCACAAACTTGCGTACAATGGGCCTGTTCTGGTTCATGTGAAAATCAACATCCTTTTTTGTGTTTGCTGGTGACAGGATGCTACAATACTATTAGCATTTGCAAAGAGTATGCCCTGTCCAGGGGTGTAGCCACAGCTCGTGTGCTGCTCAGTTTGTGTTTCTCTATTATGTGAGAGACACAAAGAAGCTGAAGGCTGGCAAAGGCCTGTCAAATCTTGTCATGTAGCGCTCGACCCCCAAACTCCACTTGGCCTCCAGCGGCTCTTGTTCCCTGTCCCACCCCTCCCTCTGAATGGGCTCTGAGGTAGGTAAATGAATTCAGAGGCCTGGTGGGCGGAGGGATTCCTTTCTGACCTCATTCCTGTACCATTTGTTTGCAGGCTTGTAGGGGGAGAGGAGGACATTTGGGAATCCTTTGTGTCAAATCATTTTCTTGCAGGTTGGGGAGTTAATGGTAACTTTGTCTGAAGCCAGCGGAGCAGAAAGCCTCCGCAGATGAGGCGTGGCCTGCTGAGCCTCCTCAAAGCCCCAAGATGAGAAGATGGAAACGGGGAATTTTCTAGAGCAGATGGGCATGCAGCCTGCATGCATGCTCAACATCTGCTAGGGAGAAGCTTAAAACTTCTCTGCAGTTAAGCAGTGCAGTTCTTCGTTCTAAAAACCTTTCCTCGTTCTGAATTATATCATGGCTTTTACAATGATGCCTACAGTTGGGATAATCTTTTGTACAATTAGTCCTTTTATATATTCTGAAATGTTTGGAACGCTGCCTGTTACCTGGCTGAGTGTATACGGCGTGGGTGACCTCTACAGGAGTTAACATCGTTCTTTTATCCTCAGCCTTACTTTGTTCACCTAACTGTGAGTGGCAGCTTTTAGAACAGCAGTAGCTTTTATTTTGCAGAAAAAAGAAAGCAAAGAATAAAAGAGGCCTTGGTGAGGGAAGGCGAGATTTGCTCAGTTGGTGTTTGAGCAAGAAACTTAGTCTCCAGATTTGCAGGCATAGATGGTTCCTGTTTCGTAAAGATGTAAATCCAGGATCACATCCAACAGAGCCAGGTGTTTTTATAACAGCACGGGAGGGAGAGGATACACATGTGAAATACCCCTGTTTGAAAAGGCAGCTGGGGCCCGTGTTGTGGCACCGTGGGTTAAGCTGCTGCCTATGAAGCTGGCATCACTGGGATTCTGTTTGGAGTCTTGGTTGCTCACTTGCCACCCAGCTCCCTGTTGAATGTACTTAGAGAAATTGCAAGAGATGACCTGAGTACTTGGGTCTGTGCCACCCATGTGAGAGACCTGGCTAGAGTTCCTGGCTCTAGGATAGGCCTGGCCCAGCCCCAGCCATTACAGATGGGAGATTTGCTCTCTCTGTTTCTCTTTCTGTAACTCTGCCTTTCACATAATTAAAGCTGAATCAGGAAAGTATTAATTTTCACTGTAAGCATCTCAGTTTTAAAGTCCTACACACTGTATGTGTCAGACATTTAACAACTGCAAGCTGCCCAGCCATGAGTCAGGCGCTATGCAAAACCTCTGATTTCAGCTACAATCTTCTGTTCATCTCTGGCCTCGGTGAGTTTTGGATATAATCCTAAGGTCTTCTGAAAAATAACAAGATTTCTGGTCATTTTTAAGAAACACAGAGATTTTTCTTTCAGTGCTTTAGCCTTATTTATTATGAGTCTAGACTGGAAGAAAACCTGGATTTATTAAATGCTTACTCTATTCCAAGTACTTAAAATGCATTGCCTTACATATCCTAACAACTCCCCAGGGTAGGCAGTATCGCTGTCTAACCAGGAGGCCACCCTGGCTAGGAGAAGCAACCTGAGTCTCCACAGCTGGCCAGCTAACAAGGCCTTTGCGGTAGTCTGGGTGAGGCTGGTTGCACAGCCTAGAAAAGGGAGGCACATAATGGGTCCGAAGTGTGCTAACAACTCCTTTCTTGCACCTGGGCAGTGGTCCTGGAATGACATTTTGCTCTCATGTCATGAGTCAGGTGTTCAAACAAGCATGTATTCATAAAGAGATTCCTAGATGCACTAATTACAAGTAGACAAAGTGCTAAATGGCAACCCCTGATGGATTAAGATGCGTGTTTATGCACAAGCCTTTCGTTTTAAAAGATGTAGAAGGCACATCTGTGAACCGTAGCAGAGGGAAATGACGTGTCACTCCAATTTTACACATTTTAATGAATTCTGTTTAAAAAAAGATTATTTTTATTTCAAACTCAGATATACAGAGAGGAAGATCTTCCATCTGACGATTCACTCTCCAAGTGACTACAACAGCCGGTGCTGCGCCAATCCGAAGCCAGGAGCCAGGAATTTTTTTCTCCAGATCTCCCATGCAAGGGTGTAGGGTCCCAAGGCTTTGGGCTGTCCTCGATTGCTTTCCCAGGCCACAAACAGGGAGCTGGATGGGAAGCGGGGCTGCTAGGATTAGAACCAGCACCCATATGGGATCCCAGTGCATTCAAGGTGAGGACTGTAGCTGCTAGGCCACCGCACTGGGTCCATGTTTAAATAAATTCTAAATGTTGGGAGCACATTTGTTTGTAAGGTTTACTGAGAAAGAGATGTCCTGGAATTGTTGTAATTACTTGCTGTTTGGACAGCTTACATGAAATTATCTCACCAAAGGATGCTTTATCCTAAAGGAGAGTCAGGTATCTAGTAAATTTTATGTGTGTGTCTAGAACTCGTGCCAACATTCCATTCCTAGTTTCTCCACCTCAGCTTGACAGCTGATGGGCATCAAGTGCTTATGCACCATCAGCATGAAGCCTACATGAATGTTGGTAACTCCCACAAGTGGGTGAAATTCATGCTGTTATTTTACCCCCATTTCACAGAATTCATCAAATGGAGCCTCTGTGATGTTTATGGTGTCAGAGTTTGCTTAGCTTGTAAATGTCAAAGCTAAGATTTCAGCCCTGGAAATCCAGTTGCCAGTCTGTGTACTTCACCGCTGCACAATTAAGCGTTCTGTTTTGGTTGTTTTTCTTTTAAGACTTATTTATTTTTATTGGAAAGTCAGATATACGGAGAGGAGGAGAGACAGAGAGGAAGATCTCCTGGCCAATGATTCACTCCCCAAGTGGCCACAATGGCTGGAGCTGAGCCAATCTGAAGCCAGGAGCCAGGAGCTCTTCGGGGACTCCCACGTGGGTGCGGGGTCTCAAGGCTTTGGACCATCCTCAGCTGCTTTCCCAGGACACAAGCAGGGAGACTGGATAGGATGCAGGGCTGCCAGAACATGAACTGTAGCCCACATGGGATCCCAGCACGTACAAGGTGAAGACTTTAGCCATTAGGTTACTGTGCAGGGCCCTCTGTGGTTTTTTTGTTGTTGTTGTTTGTTTTGTTTTTTTGGTTTTGTTTTTTGTTTATTTGTTTTTTACAGCAAAGGCATGCATAGCCCAGGAGGAGGTGAGAGGAAGAGTCCCTGTTGGCAAAGGGAGACACCCTTTAGAGGTTATATAGAGTTCACAGGACCCCTGCTTCCTCAGGAATGTTGGCAAACACATGCACCTTAGCTCCCTGCTTGGCACAGTCACCAAACCCCAGCCTTGATGGCCTGCTAACTACCAACACACAACCCATGTCTAGCAGCTCTTCCTGTTCAGAGGAGTTCATCTTCACTGAAATAAGGACGAGCAGAGATGAGAAACCAAAGTTAGTTTTGAAAGATTGTATCTATTGGTTTTCCAGAGAGCCCCCTTTGCCAGAGAGCAGCCAGAGTGTGAGACACGTGAATGCTCTTGTCCAAGGCCAAGTAGCAAAGAGCACGGCTGCTCATGAACAGCCCTCCTCCTGGGCCGTGCTTTGCATTTTTCTATTTTTGACATTTTAAAATATGCAGTGTGGTTGCATTAACTATTTTTACATTTTTCAAACTTGGACAGGCTTCAATTTTTTTAACCTTATTAACTCAGTATTCTGAGTGTTCTCTCCCAGAAATAAGTCAAATAAACTTAGGTTTTTTTGAATCCTAGCACATAGAACTCAGTTGGCATCTTCTGTAAGTTCTATGACCTACTGGCCTGTCTTTGCTTCCCACATTCCAGTCTGCACAGATCTACCGGCCCATATATCCCAACTCTGTGACTGCCATGCACTGTCCCAGCTCTCGTGTGCATGCTTGCCAGAAGAAAGGATCTAATGTCAGCATGGGAGCTGGTACTGTGAGAAAGGACCAGCTGGTGAGGTCGCTGCTTTTGACATCAACATCCCACATCAAAGAGCTGGTTTGAACCCTAACTGTTCCACTTCCAGTCCAACTCTGTGCAGAAGCACCTGGAGGACATCAGATAAGTGACCCAAGTACTTGCGCTCCTTGGAGATCAGGATGGAGCTCCTGCCCCTGGCTTCCACCTGGCCCAGCCTATCGTTTGTGGCTATTTGGGGAGTGAACCAGCAGATGGAAGACTTCTCTCCCTCTCTTTCTTTTTCTGTAACTGCCTTAGAAAAAGATATGTTTTTTTTTTTAAGTAGAATGTAACTTGGTCCTCTAATTTTAAAAAGCTCTCTCCAGATAACTTTATTTCCCATTGATGAAACAGGACTCAAGGCTGGCACTATGGTGTCAGCCACCCACTAAAGCCACCACCTGCATGACCCCTATGACATATGGGTGCTGCTTTGAGTCCCGGCTGCTTCACTTCTGATCCAGCTCCCTTCTAATGCACCTGGGAAAGCAGTGGAAGATGGCCAACTGCTTGAGTCTCTGCATCCACATGGGAGACCTGGATGAAGCTCCTGGAACCTAGCTTCATGCTGGCACAGCTCCAGCTGTTGTGGCCATCTGGGGATATGAACCAAAGGATGGAGGGTAAGACCTCTTTCTCTCTGTCTCTCCCTCTCTGTAATTCTGCCTTTCAAATCAAATAAATAAATCATTACCCCCAAAAGGGATTTAATTGGATGTTCTCTAAAGGTCCTTCTAATTTGTGAAGGCTTTTTTTTTTTTGCCTATTATAAATGAACTCCCTTAATTAAGCATACAGCTTTTAAAGCTATTTCATTTCATCTTGAGAATGTATCAAGAAGGTGGATAAACATCGTCTTTGTTCCAGCATTCAGCTATTTTTTTTCCCCATTTCACTGAAATGTTCTGTAGGCCTTTGGGAGGGAAATGAGACTTTATTTACCAGAAAGGATGATCCCACCCTGCTTATGCTGGAACCAGTGTGTGGCCTCCTGTTTATTCATTCTGACCTTCATGTGGCTTTCCCGTGTTTCTTGGCTGGGATGCTGAAAGCTAGCCTCGCCAGCACCAGGTGGAAGCGCACACCACGTATGCCAGTGCTGCAGTCCCATGGGCTCTCCAGAATGCTGCGCCCCCATATGCCCAAACCAAAGTTTTCAGTATCTGAGCAATTCTCTTAACTCCCACTCGTGTGCCTGCAAACCTTTTTCCAGGATTTCTTCTGCTGTGGCCCGAGAACTATGCAGCGGCCAGAAGTTTTCTCCTCCTACCTGGTGCCGAAAAACCTGACAGTCCACCTAGCCACAGACAGCAGGGTCTGGCAGGGAGGCACGGCAGAGCCCAGCTCGCCCACTCTTCCCAGTGCGGGAGGGAGGCAGAGGTTGCCCGTCAGGCCTGCACCGTGAGGAAGAATTCAAGAGTTCGTTTCCTACTTCAGCACTGATCTAATCTTAGCACAGTTTGGTTCTGGCACTGCATTTCTGACACACTTTACGACAACACAAAACACAGCTGTAATTCCTTAAGCTAGCAGAGCTGTAATCAACTTAGAAGACATTTTCAGAAGTAAACCCTCACCTCCTGTGTTTTTGGCATGCATACAGTCTATCCACGGGCCTCCTCAGATGCGACCCTTTCCCAACCACAACAGTGGCTAGAAGCTGGTCTGGGCGCCCTGGCAGGTCCCCAGGCTCTGAATCTCAGTAGTATACAATGGCAGGAGGTTTTTGTCATCATGCTAACATGGACTTAACCATTTTCACTGTATTGACACTCACAGGTTGTGCAAAAGCAAAGACAGACGGCACTGGGACCTTCACACGGGCCAAGGCAATGCATTTAATGGGCAGTATGTCGTGTTTACTATTTTGCACTCACCACTGGAAAGACAAGTCGATGTGACACACTGGGAAGATCACATAAACACTGCACCCAAAGCATAATTGTGGTCTTGAGGGAACACTGATGAGGTATGCCCCTAAACTGCTTTTTTTCAACTAGGAAAGTATAAGAAGATTCTTATTGGAAGAGTCACTCTTCTGCCCAGATTTATGCAAAAATGAGAAATTTTCAAAAACATGTCTGCCATCATGAGCTTGACAGCTTCTCAGTATAATTATTTTTTAAAAATTTATTTATTTTTATTGGACAGTCATATTTATAATGAGAAGGATCTTTCATCTGCAGGTTCATTCCCCAAGTGGCCGCAACAGCCAGAACTGAGCCAATCTGAACCCGGGAGCCTCTTCCAGGTCTCCCACGCGGGTGCAGGGTCCCAAGGCTTTTGGACTGCTCTCCACTGCTTTTGCAGGCCACAAGCAGGGGGCTGGAAGGGAAGTGGAGCAGCCAGGATACAAACCAGCTCCCATATGGGATCCTGGTGCATGCAAGGTGAGAGCTTTAGCCACTAGGCTACCGTGCCAGGCCCATCAGTGTAATTATGATGAGATGGACAGTGATTATAATGGATGTGGTTTTATAGCATTTTAAAATGAGCTGTTTCAATGGTTGGATGATCTGCAGAGTGCAGGGAACCAGAGCTTTCCAAATGGTTAATAATAGTCCCCAAGCAGGCACAGCTCCAGATGTCTACTGTGTAGAAAGTGGACCAGTGGATCACAGATCAGTGATAACCTCACGGACGGGGCTGCAGACTTCACATGCAAGGAACCTTTGTCAGGTGTTGGTCAGTGTCAAAGCAGGGTCACAGTTACCTGAGATGATGATGAAATTCTCTTTTTTTTGATTCTATAACTGTGTGAAGCCAGGCTTTCTTCATACACTTAAACCAAAGCATCAGACTATATTAAATTGAATGCAAAAGTAAATCTGAGAATCAAGTAGCTTCTATCAACCAATAATTCAATAGAATTGCATAGATGAAAAAGCAATGCTGCTCTTAATCTGTTTTTCATAAGACATGTTAATATATAGTGGCTTTATTATTTTTGAAGTATTAGATTTTTTTTAATTATTGTCTCTAGTACCATTAAATAGCCCACATAAACAAACTTCCATTACTCAATAATTTTATTGGAAAATAAAAATTGGAAAATCATGACTTAAAACGCAAAACAATATGAGTTTAAAATACCTGTAGGGCTTCCGTTGATGTTAGAGTGCCATATATTAAGCTGGCACTTGAGATGTTGGCAGCAAATATTGGAGCATTGCTTCAATCCCAGCTAATTCTGTTTCATCGCCTTCCTAATGTGCTGAGAAAGCAGTAGAAGATGGCCCAAGTGCTTGGGGCTTTGCTACCCTGTGAGAGAACTCGATGGAGTTCCTGGCCCCCCGGCTTCAGCTTAGCCCAGCTGAGCCAATGCTCGATTTGGAAAATGAACCAGGAAATCCAAGGTCTCACTCTGTTGTTCTATCTTTCAAATCAATCAGTTTTAAAAATGATCTGTATAACTGCATGTCCCATGAAATTTTCTCTTGGTTCCTTCAGTGGAAATCAAGATGAATTTTATATCAATGGCCAAGTTTCAGAAGGCAGAATGACAAATGTGATCCCACACTTGGATCATTTGTATCACTCTACCAGAGCTGCTTCCCCTGAGGACACCTGTGGCACCTATGTCATCACCCATTGGACAGTCCGCATCTGACCCATCGTCGTGTTCTACATTGTTGATACCCTGTCATTGCAATACTTCCATCTCTCGGCTTCTGTTACCACACTCACATTGGATTTTCCTCCTCTCTTTCTGTCTTGTTGTTTAGTACCTCCTTGCCAATTCTTCCTTCCCTGTTCAACCATGACGTAGTACAGTTCCTTGGAGCTCTAGCCCTTTCCAGACTATGAAATCTCTCTAATTTCATCTATTTCCAGTGCACAGGTTATCATTAAGTGCCAGTGGTTTCTAATATTTCTTTAACTTTGTTACTTGTGCTTGTCAAAGCTACCTCATGGCGAGACACATCGTCTACTCCACCCTGCACTCACTCCACTCTGCCCTTTTTCACTAAATGCAAGTTGCATTTATCTTTTTAAACAATCCCAACAGTAGGAGTCATCCTTGAGTCTTTCCTCTCCCTCAATATTCATATCAAGTCATTCACCAAGCCCTCTGGAATATCCCTAAATATCTTACATCCATCACGCCTCCCAGATCCTGGCCCTAGCCTTGAGCTCCTGCAGAACCTCCTAACTCAAATCCTAATGGGATTGTTTTAAACACACATTTAATTCTTAGGCTATTTGAAAACATTCTGAAGATGGGCACCATCCTTGTGATTAATGTCTGAAATCAACAGCAAGGTGCTCTAGGACCTGGTGAGAGCCACCTCTGCCTTTTCCACCCTCCCTCTTTATGCTTCAGGCACATGAATTTTCAAGTCAGTGGAAATACTCCCAATGGATACACTCTATGCCACCCCAACCCTTTGTATTTTCTTCTCAATCCAAAAGCCCTGATTGCCCAACCCACCACTGCTTATCCTTAGGGCTCAGCTTAAACCTTAACTTGCTTTGGGAGTTCTTCCCAAACCAAGCCCCCAAATCACCCTTAGTTCTTGCATCACCTCTGTAGACTCCAAGCTTTGTCTTCCTGGCACATACCGCATATTTAGCTGCTTTTTCAGATTCGATCTTTCCAATTAGACTGCAGATTTCCAAAGTATCAGAAACTGGCTTTTCCACAAAGCAATGCTTGGGATAATAAATTATTATCAAATGAATGGATGAATGAGTTTATCTGAATGTGAGGGAGTTTAGACACCCACTCTATTTGAAATGGGTCAGTAGCTAAATCCTTGCCTTGCACATGCTGGGATCCCATATGGGTGCCAGTTCATGTCCTGGCTGTTCCACTTCCCATCCAGCTCCCTGCTTGTGGACAAGAAAGCACTCAAGGATGGCCCAAAACCTTGGGACCCCATATGCATGTACGAGACCTGGAAGAAGCTCCTGGCTCCTGACTTTGGATTGACTCGACTCCGGCCATGGCAGACACTTAGTGAGTGAACCAGCAGATGGAAGATCATTCTCTGTATTCCCCCTTCACTGCGGAAGTCTACCTTTCCAATGCAAATGAAGTAAATGTTGAGAGAGAGAGAGAGAGAAAGGAAGAAAGGAAGAAAGAAAGAAAGAAAGAAAGAAAGAAAGAAAGAAAGAAAGAAAGAAAGAAAGAAAGAAAGAAAGGAAGGAAGAAAGAAAGAAAGAAAGAAAGAAAGAGAGAGAGAGAGAGAGAAAGAAAGAAAGAAAGAAAGAAAGAAAGAAAGAAAGAAAGAACAGAAAGAAAGAAAGAAAGAAAGAAAGAAAGAAAGAAAGGAAGGAAGGAAGGAAGAAAAGGAAGGGAGGAAGGGAGAGAAGGGAGGGAGGAAAGGAAGAAAGAGAGAGAGAAAGAACAGAAAGAAAGGCATCAGAATTAAGGATGGAGTCTTGTTCCTCTCCTCGTATTGACCCACCCACACCAACAGATGATTCCAACTTGTTCCTAAACACTTCCTCTGCCAAGCGATGATGTGTCTTGCTCTTGCTGTTTAGGTTGCCTGGTTTCCCAGCTCCTGCCCAGGTGAGGTCACGGAGCTGCCCAGGCCCAGCTCTGCTCAGCATTTGTCCATCTGTGGCCACACCACCTGGAGCACATCCCAAGTATTCTAGAGTGTGTATGCTGTGTGCTACAGACCCCGGCCTCCAGAAGTCAACAGTGCAGCTCCCAGCCTAAGCCTCTTAGAGCACATTCATGACCATTTCCTGAAGGCTTTTACTGTGTGGCATGGACTCAATAGGCTGTATTTACAGACCGAGAAAGACCCTGGTGGCCTTACGGAGCTCCTCTGTTCCTGAGAATATACCAAGAATCCAACTTCAATCCATTTTTGTACAGGCCTAGTTGAACCCACTTTAGTAGTTTAAGAACACATCACTGTAGTGCAGGGCCATTAGTGATGCTTTGCATTTATATAGACATAGATATAAATGAGATTTATTTTATTTTGTTGGAAAGGCAGATAATGCAGAGAGAAGACAAAGATCTTCCATCCACTGGTTCATTCTCCAAGTGGCCACAACAGCTTGAGTTGAGCTAATCAGAAGCCAGGCCACAGATAGGGAGCTGGATGGGAAGTGGAGCAACTCAGACGTGAACCAGTGCCTATATGAGATCCTGGCAGAATAAAGGCAAGGATTTAGCCACTAGGCTATCATGCCTGGCCCTAGAATGACACTGTGAAGGCCACACACCATGTTTGGGCTTGAGGCTCCTCTTTCACAGGGGGCTCAGACCACAGGATCAAGGGAACGGCGCCTGGATGCACTCCAGGTTAGCGTTCAACGTCTTCTTCTTTCCTTTGGCTCCTATGAAGCCCAAAACTAACTCCTAAGCCTATCCTCACATAAATGGGACCTTACCTTTCATGAGTCTCTGGGAACCAGGCTTTCCCCTGATTGGGCTTCACCTCGCTACCTTGCTTTCCCCATTTAACTTTAATTTCTTCATCCAAATTTCTAGAGGTATTGCCAGAAGTGTTGCAGGGTGCGAGCAAGATTACACCAGACATGTCTAAGGTTTATTGAAGAGTCTTTATTAACCAAGCTTGGTGATAATAGAGCACAATAGCAAATCACAAGTCCGTATGGCAATCCAATCACTCATAATCCAACCAAATATGATCCAAAGGGGAACAAATGGTCATTATCCTTAAATCCATCCATTAAGCTGAAGACCTATGTCCCAGCTTCCCCAACAATATAAGTTATCCTAAAAGACATGAAATGAATAACCTGGACACACTTGCAAAGCTGCAGACATTCACCTTTCCCTGGCTTCTCTGCCCACATTCCATCACCACTAGGCCTCACCTCTCCTGGAATTCCTGATAGTACACAAACCAGAAATAATATTATTATATCCATCGTCCCATCTAAGCAGTACACAAGGACCATGCTCAAGGGATTACCTGTCCTGGGTCAGCCAAGCGTCGAGGTCCCAGAGTAACCGAAGCACCTGACCAGAAAGAGAGCCAGCCCCTGCTTCACGGGCCTTTTAAAGGGGCTTGTGAGGGGCGTGGTTACACAACAATGCAATACCGTCCCCTCTCAGATGATAGGTGAGTCACAGGTGGGCAGGAGCGAATATTTAACTGTTGTGGGCTAAGAAAACACCTAGACTAATTGGACTTATCTGCATCCAATATCCTGGCTAAATTAAGCAGGGGTGTTGGGGGGAGGGATGGTTGAGGATGGAATTCCATTGCTGTTAGGACCCACCTTCAGGACACAGCCACATTTCATTTGCCCACTGTCAATGGGTGCTGACTGCCACTGGCTGCACCCCATAACAAAAAGCTGCCCCTGATCCTTTTGACAAAGAGGTAACATGTAAACTTAAAAATACACGCCACTAGCTAGGATGCCTGAATCTTGCTTTCCTGCGTCCTCATGTCTTTCCAAGCAGCAGGTTGTGAGTCTAACTTCTGTGCGGTTATTTCCTTCCAATCGTCTAGAAAACAGGGACGAGGATTAGCGGCAGAAAGCCCCTGGTAATACCTCAGGAAACCCCACCTTCCCATCCAGCCTCCCCAGGGGAAGGTTCTTGAAGCTGCGGGGCAGGGGAGGCAGTGCGCGGGAGGGTAGACACACCGGGGCTACACTGAAGGTCTCCTGGACAGAGTCCGCTGCTCTATTGAAAAGGCCCTTCTTTTCTGGGGATTAGAATATTCATGACCCTTGAGATCAGCAGGTGAGGCTCAACCCTCCCGACTCATCCTTTGGGCAAATAGTGCAGAAAACTGAGGTTGCCAGGATGAGAAAGGAACAGTGGGAGTTGGGCGCTCCCCTCCCCATCCCCTCCTCCCCTTGGCCCTCAGCCCCCTTTTCTTTTCTGAGAAGGCCAGGGTGGGAGGCACTTGTCCCGAGGTAAAATCAAGGACTGTGTCTTTCAATTTCTAAAGAAGGGGCAGTGAGACCCAGGCAGAAGTCCCGTGACATGACTCGAGACAGAAAATGGTATCTTAGCATCGAAGACCCCCTTTGACAAGAAGAAGAAAAGCCCTTTTCTTCACCACCGGATTAGGCGAGGAGGGGACTCCGTGGAACATGTGTGCATTGTCTGGGAGGGCAGCGGCCAGGCCCCGGGGCTTGCCTCCCGGAGGCCGCCCCAGGAAGCCGGCCCGCGCCTAATTAAAAGGGAAGGGAAACAGCGGGGACGCTTGTTCCGCTGCTGCCCACCAAAGTGGGGTCCTGGGGGTGGGATGGACCGTGTGGCCCAGGAAATTGGATAAATTGATGGTTGTGGGAGGCCTCCCGGAATGTGTGGGCCCCTGAGGCAGAGCTAGGGTAGGCCAGGGCGGCTCATCCCAGGTTTTCTCACGAACTTGGGCCTAGAAAGAGGCTTGGAGCAGGGTGGCCTCACTTCCTGGTCCTCGGGGAACTCAGCACCTGTGCCAGGGTGAGCCCCACTTAAAGGTGAGGAGACTTGAGGCAGTGTGTCGGCCCCTGAGTGTTTGGCTGATGATGCTGGCTGGTCCCTGGCCTCCCCCAGCTGACAGGCCCGGAGCGAGAGGGTCAGAGGTCAGAGGTCAGGCCACGGCGCAGGGGCCCTGAGGTCCCTGAAAGGGGTCGGGGCAGCAGCTCCCCTTGTCAGTGTGAGTTTGTGGAAAGCAATCTCTTGTATTTGCTCATGGTGAGACGCCTCTGGGAAAGGGATGGGGGAAGTGAAAACCCAAACACGAAGACAAGGTGTTTGGCATTTCCCAGAGAAACACTCTCTAAAGGCCTTGTTCTGGACGTTTCGATGTGCCTCAGTTTCCCAACCGCTTTCTTGGTTGAATGTGATAGAATGGTGGAAGGTTCCAGCAAAGCTAATCAGCAGCCTGGTGACCCCCTTCCTATAGCATGTGCACCCCTTTTGTACCTCGCCCTGGCTCCGCTGCGAGACTCATAGGTAACAGTGACAACAACTGCAAAACCAAGGGGTTTTGTGTCCTCTTGGCAACCCCCCATCCCCGGGCCACACTGCCTGAGGCCATGAGCCTCCCACAAGGCACCGCCACACGAGCAGGCAGGTCCGAGTGCTCAGGCTGTCCCAGTGAATGATGAATCTAAGTCTATTTTGCAAAGGAGCTGTGGCTTCTCTCTGACTCTGCAAATATTGGCCCAAAGACTCGAGTGCGGCCATGCTGTTGACAGCTACGAGATGCGGGCGTTGTGGTCTTTGTTAGCATGAAGTGCAGCCCAGCAGAGCCCAGCCTAACCCCCTGTGTACACACAGGGGGCAGTGTGCAAGGAGGCCCATGTGTTTGCTCTGCCAACACGCGCCAGCGGCAGGCCCTCCAACAAGGCGGTCCCTGCCATGGTTACCACGGGGCTATTTGGAATGCATGACCCCAGGGTTGCCGGGCGGTGGCTAAGCCACACACGCACATATTTCTTTTCATCTCTCGTGGACTTCGTTTCTCTGAAGCATATTTGGATGTGAGGGCAAATGAGCACTTCACATCCAAACAGCGCGATGAACATCCAGAGGCTGTCACCCGCTGGGTCAGAGCACCCAAGTGTGACATCCGTTCCCAGAGCTCACTCCCTGCCTGGCTCGCCCTCTGCAGATGTATGCAAGCTTCGACCTTGTTCTACCTGTTACAAGCACCAGAATTTTTGGAACTTTGCCTTGGCACTGGAAGCTGGTGTCTTTGGCCGTGGAAAGACAGCTAGAAAACCACCAAGTACAGCCGGAACTTGGCTCTTCCTCCTGGCTCTGGCATTAGTGGCTGACGAAGGACTGAGTTGGTCTTCGCATATCTCAGAGCCCTTCGAGGGCCAGTATTCAGACCCTGCATGCATGATGCAATCTGGGGGACCAGAGGGGTGAGTGGGCCTGAGCCCCAGGGGGATGTGCCTTGAGTACGTGGCTGTACCAGATTCAGGTGTGTGTTCCCAGCAAGTGACCACCGCCCTGCCTCTCACCCTGCACCTGCTGCCTCCACACCACCTCCGGAAGCATCAACAAGTACGTGAGCGAGGAAGCCCTCCATGTCACTAGGAGGCCTGGTTTGGTACCATCCTAAATGTCACCCACACCCTCTTCTCACATACACTCACAGGCACGCACGCATACACACGCATACGTGCACACCTTCCTAGAGGCAGATATAGGAAAAGCGGGGCTGGGGCACACCCTGAAAGAGAAACCCTGTTGCCAGACTACCTGCTCCTGGCTGTCCCAGTCCCAGAGCATGGTCTGCACACACCAGGCCGTGAAAGGCATAGCAGAGAGGAACTCCTCACAGATGGGGCAGCTGAGGCATCCAAAGGGGAAGGGACTTGCTTGAGGCTATGCCACTCCCCACCACAGAAGCACACACACACACACACACACGCAGCACAACTGTGGACTTGAGTGTGTCTGGGCCTCAGTGTATTCCATTTCCTCTCATGTCCCCTTGTTCTCACTTGCATCAGCAGGGGTATGGCCACCACGTGCCCTGCGATGATCTCTCCATCGGACAAAGAGGACCAGAAGCCTGCATGCAATCTGAAACGTGTTGCCCAGCACCACATCTGTGACCCAGCAGGGAGCTCAGGCAGCCTTCACCAGCAGCCCCTACATTTCTTATGCACTGGGACCCAAGGCATGTGGTCCACTGAGCTGGCTCATGCTATCAGCCAGCTAGAGATTTCACGGACTGGAGGAAGAAGGGCTAGAAGGGCTTATCAGAGCTCCCAGATCCATGGCCTCAGCGTGGAGGCCCAGGTGCCCTACAATCTTGGGAAATTTGTGTCTTCCCCAGGGACTTCACTTCACTTTTATCTCCACGGCACAGTGACAGCAACAGCCCAGCCCTGATCTGATATCTAGCAATAGATGGGCAGGTGCCAACTGACATGAGGTCCTTTGCAGTCACTTTCAGCTCCTGGCCTGGCCCTGGGATGTGGTCTGTTTGGGAGGACCACGTGATTTGGTAGAGACTCAGCACAAGGAAGAAAATAATTATCCTGAATGACAAGCAAATGGTAACTGTGGCCAGCCAGCCCTGTGGAAATGAGCACGGAGTGCTATGCAGGAACAGAGCAGCTCAACCCAGGCGGCCTTTGTGAAGGAAGCCACACACACACACACACACAAACACACACACCGAGTTGAGGGACAGGCAGGAGTGAATTGCTGTCTTTGGCATTATAAGCCCTCGCTTAACTGTGATAAAACTTAAGAAAGTTGAATAAAAATGAGCCTATGGGCCATCACTTGCAGTACCAGCAACTTATATGGGAGTGCCAATTTGAGTCCTGACTACTCTCTTTCCAGCCTAGCTCCCTGTTAATACACCATGGAAGGCTGTGAAAGACGGCCCAAGTTCTTAGGTTCCTGCTCCCCCCATGGGACACTCTGATGGAGTTCCAAGGTCCTGGCCTAGGCCTGGTCCAGCCCCAGCTGTTGTGGGCATCTAAGGAGTGAACCAGCATTTGGAAGATCTCTGTCTCCCTTTGTGGCAATCGTATGAAGAATGGTGTGGGTCTGGAGATGAGGCAGTAAAAGGCAGAGTAAGACTGGAGGCTGGGAGACCTTGGAACAGTTTATGCCCAGAGCCCAGATCCCAGACCAGCCAAGGCTACAAAGGGGCCACACAGGGTTTGTTTTTTGTTACTGCACTCCACTCTGGAGGAAATCACGTTGATGTATGATTCCCAGAGAAAGCTATCAGGCGAGATGCCCTCAGGGTGCATGTGGGCCGCAGCGGGTGGGGCAGGAGCTGAGCAGCAACCAGTCCAGAATCACCTGAGATCACCTTGGCCTTGGATTCTGAAATAAGGTCCTTTACTGCATTGCACCAGACTGAGAGTCGAGGCCAAAGTGCCTGAGTTTGGACTCTGGTGGAGCAACAGGCCCCTCTCTCCCTGAGCCCTCAGGCCTCGCCGGCCCAGGCATCCCTGCACCCTGCTCACACTCTGCCTGTGCAGTAGGCGTTAGGTGTTCATTTTCAGACAGAACACTGAAGCCCCCAGAAGGCAAGAATCTGGTAACGGCTGCTCCATCATCCTCTCCGTGGCTGCTCCAGTGTTACATTTTGATAACTGAATGTGATGCATCGTTCTGATCTGCTTTTGAATGTGCTTCTTTTTACGACTGGTTTTGAACAATTGGATGAAGACATGCTTTATTGTACTTTAGCTTGGGGAGGGGCTGTTAACCTTCTTGGGCTGGGGGTATATAATTTTCATCAGACTTAGAAAACCCACAGCTTTATTCCTTCACTATCTTTCACGAAGCAATCCTTCTGCATCGGCAACTTCAAGCACATGTGTATGAGGCTAATGGAGATTGTCTCTCGGCTCACTGATGACTTGTTTGTATTTCCTGGAGCCCCAAGATGAGGAGTGGACCGGGACCTTATAGGGGAGAGCTCTGAATGTCAAGCTTATTCTCTTATGTTATTATGTAAAATAGATTAGGCTGCCATTGAATAGAAATGCTGCCAGGAAGTTCAAACCCAAACAAAATCAAGACCAATCTTCCTAATTGGGGGTGGGGGAAGCTGCAGATTCCTTGCATTGAAAACCACTTCCTCCCCTTGGTAATGGATTCAGATCTGAAACAAGGGGGCCGAACATGGCTTCTCTATTGGTTGGTAAACGCGAACTCTCAGGTTTCTTTCTGGTCTAAAGATGCATTTGTTCTGAGTCAACACAGTCTGGTAACACCAGAAAGGGACTGTTCCCAAGCAAGAGAGGAGCCTGGCACAGTGGCTGCCAGGCTGCCCCTTTCTTCTGGGTCTGCATGGAACCTTGCATGTCCACAAGTTCTGGCCAGCGGCATGGCTGGTCAGCCTGGTCTACCCCCGCACCCCACCCCACCCCGAAGGCAGAGCAAGCCCTTTGGAGGAGGGTGGCCCTGTTGTCTACAAGCTTTCTTTGTCCACAAAGGCCCTGTTGAAATCTTCACATCTCAGAAACAAAACTGGGACTAGAACTTTCCTGCAAGAACAAGGCTTGCTCTGTATAGCAGTAGCCGCTGAAACTGTAGCAGGGAGGGCTGGAACAAGCAACCTACTCCCCTCCCCCGCCCCACCTTCTGTCCCGCCCTGATTCTTATCCTGGCAAAAAGAGGGCCCCCTTCAGGGTTAACCTTTCTTTGACAAAGGAGCTGGAGACCAGGGAGCTGAGAGGAGCGGTAGCCAGGAGTAGTGATCTGGCTTGGCAATAAAGGGAGTTTATTCAGCTGTGTACGAAAGAGCTGTGTTTGGCTTGTGGCAGGTGATGCTGCTGGTTTTTCACATCTGATTGGGCTCATAAATAAGCCCTATTGGAAAGTGAGCTGAGCTCTAGAGGCCACACCTCCTGCAAAGGGCTTCTGTCATCTGGGGCTTGAGAATTCTGGAAGGCCCCTAGGTTTGCCAGACACACCGCTGGGACCCATCTTCACCTCTGCCTCCCGAGGCTGTGCCACAGAGCTTGCATGGATCAGACAAGGCAGTGGAGGCTGCAGCTCAACCTGAGCTTTCCGTAAATCTTCTTAAGATTGATTTATTTATTGAAAAGGCAGATTTACAGAGAGAGGAGAGCTAGAGACCCTCCATTCACTGGTTCACTCCTCAAATGGCCACAACAACCAGAGTTGATCTGATGCAGAGTCAGGAGCCAGGAGCTTCCCAAAAGGGATGTGAGAACGGCAGTCAGAGGTTTAAACTACTATGCCGTGACACTGATTCCATTTGAGTATTAGAACAAGAGGAATCTTGTTTCATTGCTGTAAACAACAAACGCTGGAGCCTGCAGTGTGTGGGCCAGGAGCAGAGGCTGACACATGAATACAACTGAGGCCCCTCTCTGGGAGCTCAGGGTCTCGTGATTTGGATCCATCCAGTTTGGCCTTGGGAAACTCACGGAATTATTTTGAGCTCCAGATCCTCCTCCTGCAAAGTGAGTTTCCAAGAGCCAGATACGCAAGATGAAGTGAGGTGACAGGTGGCAAAACCACAGCAACACCCCACAGGCATGGCTGGGATGAGGGGAGCGGTAAGCAGGAGTCACTGGAGACCAGGCTGTGCCTGTGTTCGCTGGGAAGCAGCTGTGAAAAGTCTGGGAGGGTTCCTGGCACCTGCCCCAGCTGAGGGGTCCACACAGCTCCCACCTCCCCTGAGACGGGGGGTTGAGCGGGTCCTTCTGCAGCATGGGGCGAGGGGCACGGGAAGACTGGACAGAAGCAGAAAGGAGAATCGTGAGGGCTTTCTGGGCTGGAGCACCCCCTGCTATTTGAATTCTTTCGGTTCCTCTCCTACTGAGGCTGAGTCTGTGACCCTGCACTTCTGAGTGAAGATTCATTGCTTCATAGCTCTATGCTCTTCGTTTTGTGAGAAGCTGAAAATTTGAGATTTTTCAAAAAAGAAAATGCTAGATTATATCACATATATGTGACCCTTCGTGGAACATAAAAAAGGAAAGATAAGAAAGAAAGGATGGAGGGAGGGAGGGAAGGAAGGAGGGAAGGAGGGAGGGAGGAAGAAGTAAATTTCCTTGTTATTGCTCTAAAGCAACTTGATACTCGCAATGACTTTCTGGTCACCAAAGAAGGCAAGCAAAGGCAATAGCCAGCTTCTTCTGTGTTCTTAAAAAAATCTATGTATCTATAGATATATAGATTTTTTTACTTAAAATGTTTAAGTCACATGTAATATTTGAACCTGTTTATGGGGCACAGAGCACTACTTAGAACACAGACACAGCCTAAACCAATCCTGCCATGACTGTGCATGGCACTGCTTAATCTGTCCCCTGCCTCCGCCTTCCTCTCCATCCTCCCAAGGCTGTAAGAAGCACCATTCTGACTTCAGATCCACTGTTCTTGGATGTCTGCGTGTGAGAGCCAGGGCATTTATCTTTCTGTGTGTGCTTTATTCCACTGGACATAGTGATGTCCAGGTTCATCCATTCAGCTGCAATGGCAGGGTTTCATCCTTTTTTATGCCTGACTAGTATATATATATATATATATATATATATATACATGCCAATTCATTTTATGCCTTCATCAGTGTGTGGACATCTGGGTTGACTCCGTATGTTGGTGATTGTAAACAAAGCCACAGTGGACGCGAGAGTACAGCTAACTCTCTCACATACTGAACCCATTTCCTTCAGACACACACGCCTGCAAGTGGCCTAGCTGGGTCACACAGTGCATCTCTGCTTAGTGTGTCAAGGCACCCGCCGTCCTGTCCTCTCTGGCAATCTTGGAGACAGGCCGATTTCTCAGCTGCTTTGCGCCTGGCTTGGGCCCCCCTGCTGCTGGGAACATGCAAAGCCCCTGGGGAAGGTCCGTGTGGCTTGCTGTTGCCAGGAGGAGCAGCAAGGCCTGTGTGGAGTTAATAGTAACTTCTTTGGCAGCAGTGCTGTCCCCTGGGGGCTGCCCCAGCCCCTTGGACCTCGGTAGGAGCTATTGACATCTAACTGTGCATGCCCACGCGGGCTATGCGCAAGGCACAGGAGGCACTCTGGTGGCTCCTTTGCCTTTCTTCCCTTTATTTTTTCTTTCTTTTTTTCCTCCTGGCTGTTAGAATTAAAAAAAAAAAAAACCAGCATGCATCATCTACTGCAGCCTGGGGACTTAGGGGTCTCTGTGTGGTGTTATTGGAAAGAAAAGACAAAACCCCCAAACAAAACACAGTTGTATGAGCACAAAAGTCCAACTCCACGGTTGAAATCTCCCTTTCCATTCTCCGGAATGGGTTTCCCGAATGAGCCCTTCTCATTTGCGCAGACAATGGGGTCCCCAGGGAGCCGCTTGTGATCAGAGCAGAGGGTGAGGGGCTGGCAGGTCAGCAGCGGGGTCTCTGTGCGTGGGGGAGGGCCTTCTGTCCTCAGCCTGTATCTTCCATGATCAAGCATGGGGCCAAAGGCACCACATTCAAGGAGCAGGCATGCCTCGGTCATCAGAGACCCTCATCACTCCCGCACCCCATGGATGGTGGCCTTGGCACTGGGCACACACTGAACAAATCATGATTCATGATGGTGGCTGCAGTATCTTGCACAAGGGTTAATCCTCCAGCCAGGACACCAGCATCCCATATGAGCTGTTCAAGTCCCAACTATTCCCCTTCCGCTCCCTACTAATGCTCCTGGGAAAGCAGCAGAAGATGGCCCAAGTGTTTGGGCTCTTGTCACCCATGTCAGAGATCCAGATGGAGTCCCAGGCTCCCGGCTTCAGTCTGGCCCAGCCATGGGTATAGTGACCATTTGGGGGAGTGAACTACTGAGTAGAAGACTTCCTTCTTTTTCTCTGTCTCCTTCTCTCTGTAATATTGCTATGCAAACACATGAATAAATGCATTTTTATAAACACACAATATTTCTTAAATGAAGAAGGAAGAGGAGGAAAAGAGGAAGAAGAAGAAGACAGCTTTTAGTGCTGCAATTTGGAAAGTAAGCGGAATTCAGCCTTGGGACATAACATAGTCACTTTCAGACCTGGAGGGATGCTCAAGGCCAAAGCCTGGCTGCATCCCAAGAGAGGTGCAGGAGCAAGAGCCTAAATGATTACATCATCTGGGTAGCTGACCACAGCTACACAGAGGGCACAAGCGCACACTCTCTGACCATCAGACAAATGATATTTTCTTGTTTCTGACATTAGCAACTGCTATAAGTAGTGTCTCTCTTGGGAAAAATCTCAGGTTGTGCCTACTTGGAGCTGCTGCAGCTGGGGACGTAGCACGGAAAGCAGCAGGAGGCAGATGACAAATCCTGAAAGCTCTTTTCTCCACAGACACAAGCAGAGGTCCCTGGAAAAGCCACACGTGCACCTCATGCTCCAAGCTTGTCCATCATTGGAAAGTATAGGGTGACAGACAAGAAGTTTTCAGGCTTTTCTCAGGCTGGGGCCACATGAGAACCACTCCAGAGGAAATTCAGGGCTCACCTGGATTCTGCGTTGGCCACAGTACAAAATGATGCCTTTGTGGGTGCCTTCCTTGGTAAGGCTCCTGGGCCCAAGCACGCCTGGACATCTGGCACCTACCAGTAGAATTCTAGGGTTGATATGAGAGATTTCTCTGCAATACCCCCCAAACTCGTTGTGCACCTCAATTGATGAGGTGTCATTGAAATAGTTGCAGGAGGTTGTCAAGAACTTTCATGTAATTTTAACATATTGTCTACTCAATACTATGTCAGATACCACATGTTTGCCATGATTTAACCTGTAATTTTTGCTTGGTTGTTTGTTATTTTTTGAACCTGTCATTGATACTGTCTCAACCCAGATGTTTTGAAGAATTGAACTTGCGTTATTTTTGACATATTGTTTACTCAATACTATGTCAATTAATTCCATGGCGTTGTATGTTGATGCTGATGTTTTGTTGGGGATTTTAACTGACCGGAACATTACTCTGTTGGCTCTGCCTTCAGACCAGAGAAGGTCTTCCCAAGAGGCCACTGAACTTATCTGGACAATAAGATGCTGGACTTTATACTAGGTATATGCTTGCAATGAGGGAATCTCAACTGAACTTGAGCTGCGGTTATGCAGCAAGGTGGAGGAATCCACTATGGGAGGAGGGGTATGGGAGGGGTGGGGGGACTCCCCAGTGCCTATAAAGCGGTATCACATAATACAATGTTAATGACAATAAAAAAAAAAAAAAGAATTCTAGGGTTGAGACTGCAGGTGGAATCCAAGCGAGCAGTGGGGAGATGCTTAGGTCAGCTCCAGTCTCTTGCACAAATTGAAAGCCCAAGCCAGTGCAAATTTAGGGACAACACCGATCGGTTTGTGTGTCTCTCCATCGCTCCATCTGTTTTCTGTCAATGATGCTGCTGCATGGAGCTGCTGTGTCCCATCTGGTCCATAACCTCAGCTTTTTCTACTTGCAACCCCTCCCTTCTCCCAAGGTCAGGTGAGGCCTCAACATGAACATGGCTATCCCAGGGTGAGCCTGCTCACCCTTTCATTTGCTGATCACTCCTTGCCATAGAGCTGAATCCGGAGCTAAGTCTTCAGCAGGGCAGTTAGAGCACATCTGCTTGACTCTTTACCACCAGACCCCCAGCCTCAGCCAGGACAACCTGGGCTTGCACAGGATGCAGTTAGATTTGCTATTGCTTCCTGTGAGCCTTTCATTGTTTCCTGTTCTACTGAATGTTTCTTTCATCTTCTTCCCAACATAAGACTTTTCCCAGAGTACTGGGATGGTTGATATTTGAAGAAGTAAGAGCAGGATATAAGGGAATAAGGGAACTACTCCAGAGCAGGTAGATCAGTTGAAGCACCCCTGGAGGTTGCTGGGAGACATTTGATATGAGCTTACTAGTGTCCCGTGGAGCTGTGAGCCCTAGGCAGGATGTTTTTCCTTCCCTGCCTTGGTTTTCTCATCTGTAAAATGGAGATCTGCAGGCTTCTGTTGCCTCACAGGAACTTCCCTGGCAGAAGTGATGCTGACAAACAAGGTGGGCCTTCTCGTTATGTTAATGAAGTATTTACATAATATTATTCCAATTCTCCCCCTGTGTAGTGGTTGTAGAGATGAAACCTGACTCCCTGTATGGCTGGGAAGGGGACAGGTGCAGCGGATGGGTGTGAGCCATCATCAGAATATAACAACAAGCACCAAGGCAGACTCTTGGAAGGTCCAGAAAGAGAGGATTATGTCAGACTGCCCTGATTTGCATGTATTGTGTTTTGTATAAAAGATGCTCTACCAACTCTCGGGAGTTTAGGGGATTTTTCTGGTGACAGACTTGAGAACCTTCAGCAGTTCCAGATTTCAAGCTTGTTTCCATAAAGGATCTCAATCACTGAGCCGGATGGTATCTGAGAATGGACTAGCAGGCAGTGGGCGATCTGATTAGCAGGAATCTGCCCACCCAATTCCTCCACTGGTACCTACTAGCCTGCCATGCTGTTTGATGCACCACCCTGAGAGGCAGACCCCTCCAGCTCCTTTTGGAAGCCTTTTAGCCAAAGAAAGAGAAAGGCCACTCTGGGAAGTCTCCAGGCTGGGAAAGGCACGTCCTGTTTGTATGAGAATGCATGTGTTGTCCTGCAGCTTGAACTTTTCCATTTACTCCACCCTGGACATCTTGCACTCCAGTCTGTGTAGACTTCCCGCAGGTTCCTTTTGATTGCTGCCTAAAGAAACAAGGACCATCCAAATCCCAGAGTTTCTCAGCAATAGCCTGGAAAAAGGGAGCTTTCCATCACTTGAAGTGGCCAACCAGACACTAGTTATGTGTTCAACTTGGGGAAGATTCCTGCCCTGGGTGAACAGGTTATAGAAATAATAATCAATAATAACTTGTTGAACAGCTGTTCTGTCCCAGACACCACCACTACAAATACTTTCAATTCATTATCTAATGTGATACAGGCAACTATGAAATACATATCATTACTGCTGGTATAGCTCAGAAAAAGAAAATGTGGGGAAATCAGAGAGAGGCATCCCCAAGATCACAGAGCCAGAACCTGGATTCCAATGTGGGGGTTGCCTCCAGGGCCCAGCTGTCAACCCAATGCTACAACACCTGCTCTCCAGGCAAACATCTGTCCAGCAATTCCAAGTTCCAGGATTCCTTGCTCTGCCAAGGGCTACTGCTATTGGTGTTCCTGTTAAGCTGGACCTGACAGATTGGGACCTTCCTGTGCTCATGCAGAGAGTAAGGCAACTGACTTGCATATCTCAGAGGGGTGGAAGGCTCCCCCTAGGGGAAGGAGACAGTAGGAATTTCAGCTCTGGGGCCTGGGGAGCGTGGGAGGGGCAGGGGGACTGTCAGTGGGGAGTGCTAGCTCCCTGATACTGTAAGGCCCTGTCCCAAGGATGATAGAGACACCATGGGCTTGCATGGTTCTCTGGCTCTCTAGTTCTCTAGATAGTACAACTACTTCTTGGGGATTTTGACGTGATTCTGTACTGGTCTGTGTGCATGTGACCTTGCCTAGGGACTGCAAGGAGATGAGCTCTATAGGCTTGCCCTGTCTTGTCTTGGCAGCTGAGGGCACCTCCATGGCGAAGTGTCTGTAGGAGTGCTGCAGGAGCCTATTCGTGCCAACGAGAGCTCCTCCAAAAGGTTCCTGGGTTCCTCCTACAGAAAGAAAGGTAGAAAGAGCAGACAATAAATTTCTGGTTATGGATTTTCAGGTTAAGAATAACCTAATAACAAACAATAATTACATAAAATAACAATTTAAAAATAAAGTTCTATCTGCTACCTCATTATTGACTCTTTGTTGTAAGCCAAGTTCTTGATTAAATGTGATTCCCTTTGCTGCTTTTGGGGCTGCCACCACTCGCACCAGGCAACTCAGGCTGTGCACCTGCATTAGTGCTGGGCTCTGAACACAGAACAGTGAGCAGCCAGTGCCAGGCTCAACTGCCTGTGTCACCTCATTCTTCCACTGCTCCTTAAGATTATTTTATTGGGAGACATGTTGCAGTGTAATGGGTAAAGCCTTCCACCTGGAATGTCCCAATATGGGCATTCCAGTATAACTCCCTGCTAATGTGTCTGGGAAAGCAGCAGAAAGGTATCCACATGAAAAAGCGACCTTTACCTGCTGGCTTACTCCTGCAATGGCGGCAAAAGCTGGGACTAGGCCAGGAAGAAGCCAGAAGAAAAGAGTCTCTCACATGGGTGGCAGGCCATCCTCTGCTGCTTTCCCCAGGCTGTTAGCAGGGAGCTGGATCAGAAGTTGGGCAGCCAGGACTCAAACCAGCATCTGTGAGGGATGCTGGGGTCACAGGTGCCAGTGTTCACTTTCTGATGGGGTGACCTCGGGCACTTTAAAGAGCCATCCTGTGATGCTTTTTTTTTTTTTTTTTTAACAATGATTTATTTATTGGACAGGCAAATTTACAGAGAGAGAAGGAAAGACGGAAAGAAAGTTCTTCCATCTGCTGGTTCACTCCCCAAATGGTCACAACAGCCAGAGCTGAGTTGATCCAAAGCCAGAAGCCAGGATCTACTTCTGGATCTCCTATGCGGGTGCAGAAATCCAGGCACTTGGGCTATTCTCTGCCACTTTCCCAAGCCATAAGAAGGGAGCTGGTTGGAAGTGGAGCAGACAGGACATAAACTGGCACCCATATGAGATGCCAGCACTTGTAGGTAGAAGAGGCGGGGAGAGTCCGGCGGGACCTGGGTCTCATGTCTTGCATACTTGGGTTCACCTTCATGGTGAATGCTGGGTCCATGAGCCTTGGGCATGGGGGCTTCAGCAGGGCCCAGGTCACCTGGCCTGCATCCTTCAGCCTACCTGTGTGTTTGGTGGTGGGTCCATGAGCCCTGGGGGTGGGAGTTCCAGTGGGTCCTGGGTCACCTGGCCTGTGTCCTTGGGCCCACCTGTAAAGTGGGTGCTGGGTCCTTGGGGGTGGGGGAAGGAGGTGGTCCGGCGGGGTCCAGGTCACTATGCTCAGGTCCTTGGGCTCACCTGCAAGAACTAGTCCTCCTCAATGGAAAAAAGGAGTAGTTGTTGGCTGGCCTATTTGGGACCTTCAGAAGACATTTGTTACCATAGCGGAGGAAGGAGAACAGAACAGATTAGACAACTACCCCAGCCCAAATATGACAACAAATATCTGGGCAAGTGGAAACTCTAAGGTGAACTATGTCAGCCAATGGGCATTGAAAGTGTTTCCTAGGCCCGGCGGCGTGGCCTAGTGGCTATAGTCCTCGCCTTGAACGTGCCGGGATACCATATGGACACCGGTTCTAATCCCGGCAGCTCCACTTCCCATCCAGCTCCCTGCTTGTGGCCTGGGAAAGCAGTCAAGGACAGCCCAAAGCCTTGGGACCCTGCACCCGCGTGGGAGACCTGGAAGAAGTTCCTGGCTCCTGGATCAGCTTAGCACCAGCAGTTGCGGTTACTTGGGGAGTGAATCATTGGATGGAAGATCTTGCTCTCTGTCTCTCCCCCTCTCTGTACATCTGACTTTGTAATAAAAATCAATAAATAAATCTTTAAAAAAAAAAAAGAAAGAAAGAGTTTCTTCATCTTTGGATTGGTGAGATCTACAACATTTCAGAACTATCGCAATCACCTGGGCAGAACCATCAGAGCATGTGCCACATCAGGACTCTGAGTAAATATCGTGAAGCTTTTCCTCATCCCTGGTTGCTGGGGTGGTTGGGAAGCTGTGGCTTCTCCTCTGCTCTCCCTCTCTCCCCCAGATACAGAAAAAAGAAATGGAAAACTTGAAAACAATGATTACACCCAATTTTTCCTGACCCTCGAGTCTTCCCACCCTGATCAATTGTATAAGCATCATCTAAAATAAAAATGATTTAAAAAAGAGAAAAAAGGCAAGACACAGAGAGGACCAGAAGTATGCTCAAAATTGTATAGCTAGGGAGCAGCGTGATGACCTAGTGTCTAAATCCTCACCCTACGAGCACTGGCCTTCTCTATGGGTGCTCGCTCATGTCCTGGCTGTTCCACTTCCCATCCTGCTCCTTGCTTGTGGCCTGGGAATCAGTAGAAGATGGCCCAAAGCTTTGGGACCCTGCACTCATGTGGGAGATCTGAAAGAGGCTCCTGACTCCTAGCTTCGGATCGGCTCAGCTGTGGCTGTTACAGCCACTGGAGAGTGAACCAGCAGATGGATCTTTCTCTCTTTGTCCCTGTAACCTGCCTTTCTGATAAGAATAAATATACAGTTAAAAAAATTGTGCAGCTTATCCAGTCCAGAGTCGGCATAAAAACCCAGGGAAGGAAGAAAAGCAAAGGTACACAAGGCATAGATCATTCGGAAAGTGGGGGCCCCAGCATCCCGTCAAGACCCTGATTCAGCTCAGAGGCCGGGTTGGTTTTTCTGGAAGCAGGGACATTTCTATTGGGAAGCACAAGGTCAAATAGGAGCCGACATGGTTGGCAGAAGAGGCAGATTTTTTCCCAGAGGAGGGGTTTGTGGATCTGTGAGCAGGGTTCATTGACGAAGTGAGTCTCCTTGGGACAGCCTGTAGCAGAGGTGCAGGTGGAGAGCTGGGCAGACCTGGACGGCAGCTCTTGGCACAGGCTCAGTAAGGGAGGGTGATAGCCTGGCATGGAGTGTAGCCTTGGAGATGGAACCATCAGGACTGGGCCTCTTGTGGCCACTCTGTGCCATGGCCACCCCAGGACCGTCCCTGAGTGATGTCCACTGTCTCTTCTGCTAAGCACATGAGATCAGGCCCCAGGGATCACAGCTGTACCCTGTCATTGCATCCCCTCTCTGTGTCCTCTGCTCAAGCTCCAGCCTCATGTCTGGCTCCTGAATATCCCATCGCTCTGTCCAGCTGCCAGTGGGGTGTCCTATTCCCAAGCAGCACGAGCGCAACATGTTCAGGCAGCATCCCTCAGTCTGTACCACCACATCCCCTCCTTTGCCTCTGTCCCCGTTTATGCTAACAGCACCACGCTCCCAGCAGGCTCCTTGAAAACAGGCTGTGAAAGCAGCCATGGGGGAGCAGAGATCACCGCACGTCGCTGACACATGGGGTCTGGCTTAGTGGGCAAAGGGGAGAGAGCAATTAGCTGCCTCCCTCCTGGCTCTTTCCTGGGTGTCAATGCAGGTGCAGGCTCATTTTTCAGTGTTTGCCACTGGCTGTAATTGCACAGGCCCCAGAGGCCCTCCAGAGAGTCCCCACCGTTCCCCATTCTTCGCTCCTGGGAAGGCTGCATAGATGCACCCCAGGCCATGGATCATGTTTTTCACATAACCCATTAATGACTAAATAAAACAACCCAGCTTTCAACCTGATTAGCCCAGATGAATGGCTAGCAGTAGGTTTCCCGTGCCTGCACAATTTATCACCGAAAAGAACTGTGTCTTTAATGATTTAGCTACCTGGCCTGGCAGGCCCTGCTCTGTGCCGCCGGCCTCAGCGAGAGCAAGCGGTTAATTGCTGTTCTTGGTTTCTGACCTGGAAAGGGCCAGGTGACAGCGCCCATTAGCCAGGCTTGGCCTCCCTGATGACAAAGGAGGAGGAAGCCCTGCCTTCCCACCCCTGTTCAGAAGATAGATGGAGGTCAAGTGTCCCCAGCCCCACCACTCCCACTGCAGGCCTGGAACAGCTCAGAGCCACCTGCACGCTGGCAGGCTCCGAGTCTCTAGCGCCCCCTCTCTGGCCTGTTTCTTTCCTAGCTCTCTGTGTTGGAAAGTTGTGTCCTTAGGATTTTTAATTGCTAAATTCCACCAATAATTCTAAGAGATTTCATTAAAAAAATAGAGGGGGAAGGAGATATGTCTCCCAGTTGCCTTCTGTTATATTCCATCGTGATTGGGTGCTTGAGGGGAGACAGCGTGGCGAAGCTTATTTCCTCACCCACCCACAGGGATGCTCTGAGGAGCAGAAGGGATCACCAGCGCTGGATCTGCGCTTCTGTTTTCCAGACAGGCACGTGGCAGCCCACAGAAGAGGAAATGATTTTGTTGACGTGATGCTGAGGGATGGTTGTGTGAGTGTGGGTCACCAACCAGGCAGCATGCAAACCACCCGAAGACTGGCACAGCTGACCGACTGACCGAGCACGGTGTGTGCCACCGCTGACCAGGCACTATGTGGAGACCTCTCCTTACGGGGCCATCACAACCACTGGATAAACCAGTCCTGGCTTTCAGGCCCATGTTTTGTGCAGAGCAGTGCTGTCTGAGTGAACTGCTGGCAAGGCGAGGGATGCTCTGTGCCACAGGGTGTCCCCTTGTGAGCATTTGAATCATGTCCACAGGGACTCGATGGTTGCTCTGCTCATTGCTGTTTTGTAATGGAAATACAAATGAGCTTTCTTAAAAAAAAAAAAAAGATTTACTTATTTTTGTTGGAAAGGCAGATGTGCAGAGAGAGAAAGCTCTTCCATCTGCTGGTTTATTCCCTGAATGGCTGCAGTGTCCAGAGCTGAGCCAATCAGAACCCATCAACCAAGAGTTTTTCTGGGTCCCTCACATGGTTGCGTGGTCCCAAGACTTTGGACCATCCTCTAAATCTCAGGGCACAAGCAGGGATGGGAAGCAGAGTAGCCAGGACATGAACTAATTCCCATATTGATGGCAGCACTAGCAGGTGGCAGATTAGCCATTTGAGCCATTATACTGACCCTTACCAGCTTAAATGTTGAGTTCATCAAACTTGTTAGACTTAATAACGTTAGTCTTAATGGTGCTTTTCATTGAATAACAATGTTTTACAGAATGGTTGCTTCGCCTATTGAGATGTTCGTGTCCAACACTGAGTGTTTGTGTTCCGTTACCTCTGGCTGTGACTTCTGGTCATTGCAGGCTCTGCGAGGTGGCAGTAACAGCTCGGTCATTGGCTCCCGCCACCCACAAGGCAGAACTGGCTTGCATTCGTGACTCCCAGCTCTTCTCCTGATCTATTTTCGGCTGATATGAGCATTGTAGGAATTAAACAGCAAATGGGAGTGCTGCTTCTTTCTCTCGCAAATAATAAATGAAGAAGCCTAAGTTTACTTTTAAAGCAGTTTTAAATGTACAGAAAAATTTCACAGAAAGTACAGAGCTTTCTCTTTCAATCATGCCATACCCTGCCTCGCTTTGCACCCAGTCCTCCCATTCTTAAGTCTTCCATTTCTGTCACGTGTTTGCTCAAACTGATGAACTATGGGTCCACTCTCCGGGTTGTCAGTACTATGAGCATTGAGAAAGCCATGGTGCTATGTGTCCAAGATTGCAGGAACAAATAGAACGGTTTCTCTGTTCCCACAATCCTCTGCGCTCTGCTGATTCATCCCTGCATCCCTTAAACCCCTGGCAATCACTGATCCTTGCACTGTCCCTGCAGCTTTTCCAGTGTGCCATGGAAGAGTCATCATTCAATGTCTTTTCATCCTAGGTTTTTTCAATTAGCAGAATTAATGGAAGGTTCTATCATGTCTTTGTACTTAATAGTTCTCTTCTTTTATCACTCAATAGTAGCATTCAGTCACCTGCATGTACTTGGACTACCACTTATTTATCCACTCACCTAATGAAAGAAACCTCAGTTACTTCCAAGTTGTGGCAATTATGAATAAGGTTAGTATAAACACTTGTGTGTGGGTTTTTCAACTTATTTAAGCAACAAGGAATGCGATTACTGGGTTGCAGGGAAAAACTATGTCTATAGCTTTGTGAGAAACTGTCAAATTGGCTTCTAAACTGTGTTCCATTTTGCTTTCTCTCCGATAATTAATGAGAGTGAATGTTGCTTTGCATGACTGCCAGCACATGTGGTGATGTTGATGTTTGGATTTACATCATTTTAATAGGTGTGTGGCACTGCCACAAATTTTTTTTTTAAGTTTGCAATTCTCCAAGGACATAGTAAGTTGAAATTTCACATGCTTGTTGCCATCTACAGTCCTTCCCCAGTGAGGTATCTATTCAGAATTTTACCCATTTTTAATTGGGCTATTATCTTTCTTTATTATGAGCTTGAAACTTTCCTTGCATAGTCTGCATAAAAGTTCTTTATCACATATAGTTTTAATAAATATTTTTTTCAAGTGTTTATTTTCTTATTCTTTTGACAGGTCTTTCACAAAACAGAATTTATAATTTAATGAAGCCTAGCTTATTGATATATATCTTTTTCATGGATTGTTCCTCTGGTATCACCAAAGGGACAATCATGGTATCATGACCAAACTTGAAATTGATTGTCTAGAATTTCTTCTATTTTCTTGGAGTTTCGCTGTGCTGTATTTTACTTTTAGGCTTATGATCCACTTTGAGTTCATTTCCTTGAAGGATCTAACGGCTGTTCTAGGTACATTCTACCGTCCCAGCAGGGTTTACAAGACCCTTTCTCCGTTGTGTTGCCTCTTGTCTTTTGTGAAGCATCAGTTGACTGTTTTTATCTGTCTGGCTCGGGGCTCTCTATTCTGTTTCACTGATTTGTCTATGCATTCACCAAAGAGCTTTCTTTCCTGAGTACAGCAAATCCTGAGGTTGAGCAGTGGCAGTCCCCTGTTTCTGCTCCTTTTTATATATTGTTGGGTAGAATTGAAATAAAAGTTCATCTTCCTGTCCATGAATATGAACTATCTCCCCATTTTCTTCATCAGAATTTTGTTTTTTCCTTCCATATATTTTGTATATGTATGTTCGATATGGTGCTGATACACATGGTATTATGCATTCAATTTTATATTTTAGTCATTTCTTACTAGCATATAGGGAAGCAATTGACTTTTGTGTATTAACTGTGTATCCTGTAAGTTTGCCATGATCATCTGCTTGTTCCAGGAGGTGTTCTTGCTTGTTATTTTCTTTGTTGTTTTTTTCAAAAAATGATTTATTTGTTTGAAAAGCAGAGTTACACAAAAAAAGAGACAAAAAATCTATTCTCTGTTTCACTCCCCAAATGGCCTCAATGAGTGGAGTTGACCCACACCAAAACCAAGAGCCAGAAGCGTCCTCTGGGTCCCGTGTATGTGCGGCCAGTGGAAGCTGGACGGTTTTCTACTGCCTTTCCAGGCACGTTGGTAAGGAGCTGGATTAGGAGGACAATAGCAGGATTTTAACATGTGCTCACATGGGATGCTAGTGTTGCAAGATGCTTAATCAGCTGTGCCACCACATGGTCCCTCTTGGTTTTATCAGCTCTCCTGGATTCTTTCCATGAGCATCATGCAAATAAAGGCAATTTTATTCCTTTCTCCCTAATCGGTATCCCTTTAACTTTCAAACAAGCATTTAAAAAAGTGATACACTCATTTTTATTATTGCTATTATTTTTTTCCACCTTTTTTTTTCCCCAGAGGCTTAAATTTTCATGTGCAAAAGGAGAAAAAGGCAAGACATCTGGAAAAAAACCTCTAACATCTTTCTGCTAATACTTTCCTTCAAAAACACTGCATCTAAGCAGGCACAGTGATACATTCATATTGAAACTATGCGCAATAATGGACTTAAGGAATTCTCATTCTGACAAAAATTGTTCTGTTCACAGTTTAGAACTTCCTGGAAGGGTTGCTTATTTCCTCTGTAATACTTCTCAGGAATGCCTTTGATAAGACTTACTTATTTATTTGAAAGACAATGTTACAGAGAGAGAAGGAGCAGCACTCAGAGAGAAAGAGAGAGAGATCATCCATTTGCTGGTTCACTTCCCAGATGGCCACAACAGCCAGAGCTGGGCCAGGCAGAAGCCAGGACACCGGAATTCTATCCTGATCTCCCATGTGGTTCTAACCCTGACAGCCCCACTTCCCATCCAGCTCCCTGCTTGTGGCCTGGGAAAGCAGTCAAGGATGGCCCAAAGCCTTGGGACCCTATACCTGCGTGGGAGACCTGGAAGACAATCCTGGCTCCTGGCTTCGGATTGGCTCAGCTCTGGCCGTTGCGGCCACTTAGGGAGTGAATCATTGGACGGAAAATCTTCCTCTCTGTATATCTGATTTCCAATAAAAATAAATAAATCTTTAATATATATATATACATTTTGTATATTTCTTACATCTATGTTTTAGTTCACTAATTCTTTCTTTAGTTGAGCCTAATTTCATACTTAACATCCATTTATTATCCTCACCTATTCACTGGTTTTAACTGTAATAGCTATATTTCCCACATTCACAGGTTTTGTTTCGGTAAAGATTGACATATTTGTTTGAAAGAGTGACAGATGAAGAGGAAAAAGGAGAGGGAAGGGAGAGAGGGAGAGATAGAGTTAATGCTCCAACCCAAGTGGCTGCAATAGCCAGGGCTGGCCGGGCCCAAGCCAGGAGACAAGCTCTCCATCCAGCTCTTCCAGGTGGTGCAAGAAGCCCACGCACTCTGCTCATCTTCCACTGCCTTCTCAGGTGCATTCACAGGAAGGTGGATCAAAAGCGGAGTCTCGGGCCCAGCGCGATGGCGCAGTGGTTAAGGTCCTCGCCTTGCACGCCTGGGATCCCATATGGGCACCGATTCTAATCCCGGCAGCTCCACTTCCCATCCAGCTCCCTGCCTGTGGCCTGGGAAGACAGTCGAGGACAGCCCAAAGCGTTGGGACCCTGCACCCGCGTGGGAGACCCAGAAGAGGCTCCTGGCTTCAGATCGGCATAGTATCGGCAGTTGCGGTTATTTGGGGAGTGAATCATCGGACGGAAGATCTTCCTCTCTGTCTCTCCTCTCTGTATATCTGCCTTTCCAATAAAAAAAATAATAATAAATCTTTAAAAAAAAAAAAAAAGCGGAGTCTCTGGGGCCAGCATTGTGGCATAGCTGGAAACCTGCACCTTTACCTCTGGCTTCCCGTGTAGACAGTGGTTTGTGTCTGGCTGCTCTACTTCCAAACCAGCTTCCTGTTAATGGCCTGGGGAAAGCAGCATGGAAGATGGTCCAAGTGTTTTGGTTCTTGCTTCCCAAATGAGAGGCTTCTGACTTCAACCTGGCCCTGGGCCAGCCCCATCCATTGAGGCCGTCTGGGAGTGAACCAGCTGATGGGAGACCTTTCTGTCTTTCCCTCTTTCTCTGTAACTCTTACTTTCAAATAGATTAATAGATCTTGAAAGAAGAAAAAGAAAAAGAAGAAGTTGAATATCTGTGACTTGTCAAGACAGCACTCTAAAATGGGATACAGATGTTGCAAGAAGTTTACTTAACCTACTATGCCACAATGGCTGTCCTTTATGTTCTGAATTCTATTTGGTTGTTTTTCACAAATGTCTATGCCTTGTTGCTCCTGATTTATATTTTATTCTTGCTTTTGCTTTCTTAAATTGACCTATTTTAGTTCTTTGTTTTATTTCCATAATTCATTTAAAATTTTTATTATATTTTCTTGATTTACTTTAAAATCTTATTAATGCACAGAGAACATATTTCATGCATTCCACACAATTCCAAGGAGACAACCATACTTCCTTCACTCTCTGGATTCCTCCCTTGCAACCAATCCCCTTACCTTCCTCCCCTCTCTTCATAGACATAATTTTTTTAGACAATTTCTTTTTCTTCTTCCTCTGAGGGAGAGAGAAATATAATGGGAGAGACCATGTGCAGCCTCCCAACTGTCTAAGGTCCCTGTTGTGGAGCATGTTCTCAGGAGGCTTCTCAGTTGTTTTAATAGTTCTGAGATACTGTGGATATCACTGATCCAAGGATGAGGTAACACTTCCAAGGTCCATCGGCTGACATAGTCCTCCTCAGAGTCTCGTTTGTTGTCAAGCTTCACTGATCAATTTGTTCTGCCCGCCTTCCTCTGTCCTCGCATACACCAGAGGGAGCTGCAACCCAGTCACAGCAACTCCCAATAACCCCTACTGGACTGGTTCCTATGCCTGCCAGCATGTGCAGTGGACTGGTTCAGCTGTCCCACATCCCATTCAGATCTCATCTACTTCACTGGGCTTGAAAGCCTAACTCAGTCCAACTGACTCCACCCTCCGTTTCACACTTATGCTGCTGGGTGCCACCGCCTGTCAGGCCAGACCCGCCCCCCAGTCCTGGTTCTCAAGCTCACCTGTGGGAGTTGCAGCTCATCATAGAATTCTCTCAGCCTCCCCATTGGACCCACTCCTGCCCCAGATATTGCTCTCTCAAGGTGGTTCTGCAGTCTAGCCCAAGAGGACTCATCCCAGTCCTAGCACTTGCCAGCTAATGCTGTGGCAAAGCCCAACCAACCTGCCTTAATTCTGACTCATGCCTGTACAAGTGTATACAATTGGATAGTCCAGACTAGTTCCCCCCAACCTAATTCACATGCAGGCCAGCAGGTGCTGTAGCCCTGCCAGCCCTAGTCTGCCCCCAGTCCCAGCTCTCACACTCACCAGCAGGAGCAGTGGTCCAGCAGGAACGTCTTCATTGTTCCCCTACTGGGCTCACCTCCTTGTCTTGCCTGTGCTGGTGGGTGCTGCAGCCTGGCTCTGTTTGGTCTACTCCCCTTCCAGTTCTTGCTGGTGGGAACTGCCACTCAAGCTGGTACAGTCAGCCCCCAGTCCAGACCCTAATGTGAACTGGCTGGTGCTGTGGCCAGACCCAGTTTTTTCTTGCACCTCATCCTGGTTCTCAGATCTGCCAGTGGGTGTTATGAACTGGCCCAACCTGGTCTGCCCCCAGACCTGAGCCACGCATAAGCTGCAGGTACTGTGACTTGCCATGGTCTGGGCTGCTCCTTGCCTTGGTCCCATAACTCATAAAAATAAAGTCCTTAAAAATTTATTTATGCCGTTTGCTGTTTCCTCTGGTATTAATTTATAGCAGCTGAGTTATATATATATAAATAAATATATCTTTAAATATAGTATAAATAAATATATAGATTAAAAAATTGAATTGTGATTTCCTGCTTGGCTGGATTCACCTGTGAGAACTCAAGAACTGTGGGTTCTGAGCCCATTACAGAGCATGCATTTGTTTCTGTCAAGCAGCCTTGGAACGCTGTAACACAGGGTGACCCTGTAGTTAACATTCTGCTGGGGGCTTCCAATCAACACAGATGCGTGGATTTAATCGCTTGGACAGCTAAGTTTGTTTTTGCCTTCATTTACCAGCGGCTGTATTCCTGCTAGTCCAGTCTTTCACGGAGACTGTGGCTCTTCGAGCTCGCTAGTTATTTGTGGTCTCTGTGCCAATTTTCCAGCTTACTCAACCTGAACAGTAGGTTTCCCCTGCAGGTTATTAAGACTCAGTTTGTTTCAGAGAATGGCAAGTGGTCTCAGGATGGCTGTGACTTCAGTGCCAATGCTCGCTTCAGTCTGGTCTCCCAGTGTCCTTACTTCGAGGTCAGTTCAGTTCTGTACCTTTACATTTCTGTGTTCGATTTTATCAGGAATATCTATACTTTTCTACCAGGAGGAGTTATTAGGCCTTTAGTACATTATCAAAAAAAATAAAAGTCATAGTACAAGTTTCTAAAACTCTTTTCACTTACTAAATAGCATCTTTATTTTGAAGGGATGGGTTGTATGTATATTGAAAATATCTACTAAGTAGCATAGTAGTAGAAAGAGCACGAAGTTTGGAAAGGTTTATCCTCCTGTAAAGGACAAAGTATACTACTTTTTTGAGTGCCTTGCCATGAGAAACCTATAAGATCCTTACAGTTTCTTGCCTTTGACCATTTAAAATAGTTGCTGAATCTTCTTGATTGCGCATGTATGAACTACAACAAAGTGCTTTTATTTTGTTTTGTTTTTAATATTATTTACATAGTTGAGGGGGATGCATACATGGGTAGGTTTCTGACTAGGGTGGGGAGGCCTCGAAGCATGGAGGAAGATGGATGGGATGAATGCTTCTATTTTTTTTCCTCCGTGTCCACTGGAGTGGAGGTGGGGAAGGGGAAGAGGGCAGAGGGTACCATTTCTTGCTGTTGAACTACACCAGCACCTGGGGATGGGAAATAGTCATTTGATGACGCCTTGGAGACCCAGTGTGCAGAACAGTGCTCTGAGCATGTTACTTGAGCGGCTCCCAGCCCTAGATCCCGTGCCTATGAGAAAGTTCTGTGCACAGTCCAGCCTGACATGATTCACACCCAATCTCTACACTTGTCAGCAAGTGCTGAAGCCTAGCCTGGCTAGCCTTAACAATTTTGTTTCTTACATCAGCAGGTGCTGCAGCCTAGCCTAAGCTGTGATAGCAGCATCCCATATGGGCACAGGTTCATGTCCTGGTTGTTTCACTTTCTGTTTCAGTGGTTATGGTATGGGAAAGCAGCATATGATGGCTCAAGTCCTCGGGATCTTACATCGACATGGAAGATATGGAAGAAGCTCAGCTCTGACTGTTACAGGCATTTGGGGAGTCAATGAGCAAGGAGATGAAGGATGTTTCTCTGTGTTTCTCTTCTCTGTACATCTGCCTTTCCAATAAGTAAATAAATACTTTAAAAACTCAGATACTTTATTTTGTGATCAGATACAAATAAATAGGAGCTCATATGTTTTCTTTTCCTCATCTCCCTGATCACTCTCTCCCTTTCTCTAAGGTACAGGTTCAGTTCCCTAACTGGAGATATTTTTCCATATCCCAAGTTGGTGGAAGGTACTGTTAGTGTCCAGTAGGTGGAGGCTGAGAATTCTGGTGCAGCACCGGTAATGCACCTGATAGATCTCTGCGATGGAGACTCGTTCTGTCAGGGAGGTCAGAAGTGTTTGAGGACCAGCGAGTTAAAGATGAACTCCTCACGTGCTCATTTGGTGTTTCCAATTCATTGACTCCTGCCGCCTTCCACAATCGTTCTTGACTCAGGTACCTGAAGCCTCGTTTCTTTTTCCAAACAATCGAATTCTTGTTTATTTCTTTCCTTCCCTACCCTACCACAGTCCCTGGGCTTCGCATGGGAATTGCCTCCCAGCTGTAGCATTTCTGATTTTATCTCTGACCTCAATGAGATGGCATCACAGGGTTCCAGAGAAAAACACCTTCCATGACCCCTTCCCCGCAGGCAGTTGTTCAGATAACATCATGATTCTGAAAGGAAGAGGCCGGTAGACCAAGGAGTTAGTGGTGCTGGTTTTTCCTGGAAAGCAAGCTCCTCCTGACCGCAATGTGATTCCCTGTGGTCATGGTGAAATCCTGGTTCTACAAGCAAAGACAGAGAAGGAGTAGAGAAAGCTGCCCCGGAGAGCCCCAGACCAGCACAGAACATTGGATGTGGCATGTGTTGGGGGAGAGTTTGCAAGCCCCATATTTGGACTGGAGAGTCTCAGAGGGCACAATGGGTTCCATTCACCTGGGATGAGCTGGTAAGCCAAGTCCAGGGCAGATGGGCAAGGCGAGAGGCCAGAGAGGGCCGGCACTGAAGCACAGGGCTCAAAGCATTGGTGAAAGAAATCTTTGAAAACTGTTTGCTAGAAATTGGAGGAGAGAGCCGGGCGGTGTGGCCTAGCAGCTAAAGTCCTCGCCTTGAACGTGCCGGGATCCCATATGGGCGCCAGTTCTAATCCCGGTAGTTCCATTACCCATCCAGCTCCCTGCTTGTGGCCTGGGAAAGCAGTCAAGGACAGCCCAAAGCCTTGGGACCCTGCACCTGTGTGGGAGACCTGGAAGAGGCTCCTGGTTCCTGGCTTTGGATTGGCATAGAATTGGCCATTGTGCTCACTTGGGGAGTGAATCATTAGACGGAAGATCTTCCTCTCAATCTCTCCTCCTCTCTGTATATTTGACTTTCCAGTGAAAATAAATAAATCTTAAAAAAAAAAAAAACAGAGGGCCCGGTGCGGTGGCGCAGTGGTTAAGGTCCTCGCCTTGCATGCCCGGGATCCCATATGGGCGCCGGTTCTAATCCCAGCAGCCCCACTTCCCTTCCAGCTCCCTGCCTGTGGCCCGGGAAAGTAGTCGAGAACGGCCCAAAGCTTTGGGACCCTGCACCCGCGTGGGAGACCCGGAAGAGGCTCCTGGCTTCAGATCGGCATAGAATTGGCCGTTGTGCTGACTTGGGGAGTGAATCATTGGATGGAAGATCTTCCTCTCTGTCTCTCCTCTCTGTATATCTGCCTTTCCAATAAAAAAAATAATAGAAATAAATCTTAAAAAAAAAAAAAAAGAAAAAGAAAAAAGAATTTGGAGAACTGTTCTGTTTGTGTTCAACCACAATATGGACTCAGCCTTGGGGACAGAATGAAAGCAGCCAAGACAGAGTCCATCCGCTGCTTCACTCGCCAAATGGTTGCCATAACCATGCCCCGGTCAGGCGCAGAACTCCATCCTGGTCTCCATGTGGTTGTCATGGATTCTGGCACTCTAGCGGGTGCTCTGATATGAGATGCTGACATCTGACATGAGATGGCGGCTTAACCTGCCACGCCACCTACAAACACCAGCTTTCTCTTACTTCTGAGGTTAGTTCTGTGCTGCAGGGGGGCCCTGAGAGCAGGTACCAGCGCTGTCTCACTGGCTCTGTCAGTTGGCTTGGGCTCCTATTCCACTTAGTCCAAAGTAAAACCTGGCTCTCAGTTTCCAGGAATAAACATGGAGAAGCTGCCCAAGCCTGGATCAATGCTTGTTTCCCCCGCCCCCCCAAAGCAGTGAGATAATAAAATCCATGTTGAGCCCTCACACGCTGCTAATGAGGAGAAGGGGCAGGGGAGGGGGCAGCGGGAAGAGCAAGAGGAGGCATTTATCCATTGAACTTTTTCTGCTTATGCCATAGATCTTCATTACCCACCCTGTCCTGAGGCTCCCGGCCCCCCTGGGAGACGCTTCATGATAGAAAACGCTTAATAGGCACTACCTGGTGCTCCCAGCAGCCGCAGGGGAAGGAAGTAGTGCGGTCTGTCTCCTGGCTCCGAGGGTTTCCCTTCGCCAAGGGGGCCTGGGCCTGGCAGAGAGGAAAGCCAGTGGGAGGGCCCACTGTTGGGAGTCTGGTTGCTCTGTTGGGAGTCTGGCTACAGGGTACTGCTGCCATTCGTTTCCCGCCTGAAAGGAAGCCAGGCTCTTGTTTGTGTGCTCCTCAGCTCACACTGCCGACTGCCCTGGACGTCACATTGGTTCTATTTTATTTACTTTGCACTTATTTACTTGCAAACGTTGTCTGTCAGATCATGTTCTAGGTGCTTTACCGATGTTAGCTTATTTAATCTACAAAAGGTTGTAGCTGTTAAAAATCATGGCTAAGCTCATTTTCAAGAGAGGAAACTGAGGCACAGAGAAGTTGAAGCTTGCCCAGCAGCTGTCATGGGGTCCTGACCTCTATCCTGGGTCAAGGCGGGGCCTCCATTTGTGCTGTTTCCTACCCAAGCAGAGTCCTGCACACTCTTCTCCCTCTCCAGCACCTGCCCAAGCTTCCCTGCATCTCACTCCGCTCTGCTTCCAGCCTCTCTCAGCAGGTGTCTGAGGCCTTGTACACCTGCTCTTCAATACTCCTACATACAGCTTTCAAGATAATTCACTCTCCAAATTTTTCTTTGAAGATTCAAAAAAAAAAAGCAAAAAGAGACACATCTCTCAAAAATGTGACCTGGAAAATTGTCATGGGTTACACATAAAGATATTAGCACAAGGTTATTTGTAAGACCAAGAAATTGAACAGCCTTTAGTGCTCAATGGCAGATCAGCTAACAAAATATGAAGCAGTAACACATAGTGATTAAAATCCCTGTTTTTGGGCCCAGCATGATAGCCTAGCAGCTAACATCCTCACCTTGCATGCTGGGATCCCATATGGGCGCTGGTTCATATCCTGGCTGCCACACTTCCCATCAAACTCTCTGCTTGTGGCCTGGGAAAGCAGTCGAGGATGGCCCAAATCCCTGGCACCCTGCACCTGCGTGGGAAACTCAGAAGAGGCTCTCAACTTTGGAACTGGCTCAGCTCTGGCCATTGCAGCCACTTGGAGAGTGAATTAGCAGATAGAAGATCTTTCTTCTCTGTCTTTACTTCTTTCTGTGAATCTGACTTTCTAATCAAAATAAATAAATCTTAAAAAAAAAAAAAGCACCCTACTCTTGGGGGGGCAGTGCTGTGGTGTAGCAGCTAAAAGCCATTGCCTGCAGTCTCAGCATCCTATCCGGGCACCCAATCATGTCTCAGCAGCTCCATTTCTGATCCAGCTCCCTGCTAATGACCTGGGAAACCACAGAGGATGGCTCGAGTGGTTGGGCACCTGCCACCCATGAGGAAGACCTGGAAGAGTCTTCAAGCTCCTGGCTTTGGCCTGGCCCATACCTGGCTGTTGCAGCCATTTGGGAAGTGAAGGATCTCTCTCAGTAACACTGACGCTCCTGTTTCTGGAAGGCATTCATGAGGAAATCTAAGGGGGGAGATGAAATGTTCATTAGATGCAGCACATGATTCCCCTTTCATCAGCGCTAAGTGGGGCAGGTGCTTTGGGCAAGACTCTTTTCTTGCCATTTGCTTAGAGTTGTTGTCACATGGTGATGACAGAGAGCAGACAGCTGTTTGTCACTTCCTAGTGCTTTAAAGTTTACTACAATCTACCTCTTTGTCACCAGGCTCCCAGGGTCTTGCTCCTTGATCTATACATCACCACTATCATTTTGTCCATGAGACATCATTCAATTGCTCTTCAATGTCTGCCTTCCTTAAAGGACTTCAACCATATAAGATGATTAAAGACACTGAACGTATTTCCATGCTCTGACTGGCCATGGCTCTATCTTCTTTTGTGGCTACAATCAATGGTTTGCTTGTTTTTAATTATGCGATGTAGGGGTCCCTTGTGTGCGCTGGACCCAAGTGCTTAGGACAATTTTATTACATATGTTTTGTCTCAGGCTGTGGCTTGTTTTCTATGCCTTTAAAATTTTCTTTTAATGAGCATAAAATTTTTGTTTTTGATGAAGTCTAGTTTAAGTTTTAAATGTCACAGTTAACACATGCTATACTCTTTAATAAATCTATGCTGACTCTAAAACAGAAGACTTTTTCAGTAGGAGCTATAGTTTTAACTTTTTGTCTTAGGTCTACGCTACACCTCCCGTGTACTGCTGTGAATTTTGTGCAAGAGGAATCAGCATTCGGTTCTGCTTTCTTTGAATGTTCAGTTATTGCAGCACATTTGCTGAGAAGTCTTTTCTTTCGTCATTGATTTGTCTCAGTGCCTTTGTCAAATGGCAATTGATTGTTTCAGTGAGACATTCCTGGATTCCATTCTGTGTCCTTGATTAAGTAATCTATCCAACACATTACTGCAGCAAGACATTTTATCGTGAGAATGTACAATTGTACAGTAAGTCTTAAAATCAGGTAGCATGGGTCCTCTCTATTTAGTTTTCTCCTATTAAGGTTGTTTTAAGGGAGGAAGGGTTGCCATCTTAACCACATAGTGACTTTTAATGTAGATCTCCATTTTTTTTTAAAGATTTATTTTTTATTTATTTTTTTTTTATTGGAAAGGCGGATATACAGAGAGGAGAGACAGAGAGGAAGATCTTCCATCCAATGATTCACTCCCCAACTGAGTGCAAAGGTCGATTCTATGCCGATCCGAAGTCAGGAGCCTCTTCTGGGTCTCCCACGTGGGTACAGGGTCCCAAAACTTTGGGCCGTCCTCAACTGCTTTCCCGGGCCACAGGCAGGGAGCTGGAAGGGAAGTGGGGCTGCCAGGATTAGAACTGGCGCCCATATGGGATCCCGGGCGTGCAAGGCGAGGACCTTAACCACTATGCCACTGCGCTGGGCCCGATCTCCATTTGTTTTTAACCACCTCCACTTTCTCTCAGTTTTTAAAAGCTCAATGAAGTGGTCTTTTTTTTTCTCCACTGGAAATTTGTATTTTATGTTATTATTAATGGAATTACCTCTGTGATTTCATTTCCAATTGCTTGCTACTGATATGCAAGTGTGGAATTGCAATTATGTTTGTATACTGATCCTAACTTTGCTAAATATATTTTACTAGTAATTAAATCTAGTCATCTTTCTTGCTTTTAAAACATTTCTTAGGGTTTTACATATAAAGTCACATTATCTGAAAATATTGCTATTTTAATTCCACCCTTTTTAACTGTCATATCTTTTTGACCTTTAATGAGCTGGGTAAGACAGCCAATATAATTTTTTTTAAAGATTTGTTTTATTTCTATTAGATTTGCCAACCACCTCTGAAAAGAAAACAGCAGCCAGTTGTGAAAAAGATGCACAGAGATTTTTATTTGGGATCCGCCCGTGGGCCGTTACTCCAAGCAGCACAGTGGGAAAGAGAAGAAGGAAGAAAGACCTGGGAAGCTGCAAGGCAGCAAAGGCAGGCAGAGAGACGTGCAGGAGGGTTTCATACCCCTCCCAACACGGAAGTTGGCCCAGGCTCTGTTTGAATCCTGATTGGGTAAGGAGTGTCAGCCTAGGCCCATCATTGGTCGGCCCTGCTAGTCCGATGACTGGCTCCTGCAGCCCTTTCCGGTTCCGGCCTGAGGCGGGGGTGACTTGCTGGGTCTGAAGTAAACCTAGCCGCCATCCTGCACCTGCGGCAACCATTCATTTATTTGAAAGGCAGAGTGTCAGACTGAAAGAAAGAGAGATTTAGAGAAGTCTTCCATCTTGCAGCTCATTCTTCAACTAGCTGCAACAGCTAGAGGTTGGGCTAGGCTGAATCCAAGAGCCAAGAGCTTCTAGTCTTCCATACAGGTGGCAGAGAATCAGGTCTCTTATGTGGGTGCGGGGTCCCGGGCACTAAGGCTATCTTCTATTGCTTTTCAAGGTGCTTTAGCCAGCAGCTGGATCGGAAGTGGAATAGCCAATCGCATTTGGGATGCTGGTATTACAGGTGGTGATATAATTTGCTACCCCCACAGTGCCAGCTCCTGTCCCAATTTTTATTTACTGCTGCTTTCTTTTGCTTTGTTTTCTTATGTTAGGTTGATTTTTTTTTTAGCATTAGAGCTTATCTTTGCTATTAGCTTCCCTGTTAGCTATAACTAAGTTCTAAGTAATTTCTCCAGAGTTTACAGTTTATGTTTAATTTATCACACTCTACCTTCAATTTATGTTTTACTACCTCGTGTAGATGTAAAAACTTTATTGAAGTTTACCTTTTTTCTCTCATCTTTTGCACCATAATTGATATAAAATTTATTGTATTACATGTTATAAAACAGCCATTAATATTTTAAAGAAATTGACCAAAAAAGTTACATGCAGCTTTTCATATTAGCTACATACTTCCTGTTTATTTTTCTGTTTCAACCTAAGTTATTGTTATTTTCATCTGCTTTTATGGAGTAATTTCTTAAATAGTTTTGTTGCATCTTTCTGCTGATGAAAAATTCATTTGGCTTATTTTTGCCTCCAACTTTATATTTTGTCAATTCTAAAATCAGCGTTCAAAGGATTTATTGTGTGTATGTGTTTTCCCTTCTGTTTTAAAAAAATCTCATTGTTTTCTGGTTCTTACTGCTTTGATTATTTATTTTATTGGAAAGTCAGATCTACAAAGAGAAGGAGAGACAGAAAGAAAGCTCTCTGTCTTCTGGTTGACTCCCCAAGTGGCCATAACAGCCATAACTGAGCTGATCCAAAGCAAGTAGCCTCTTCCGGGTCTCCCACCATGGATGCAAGGTCCCAAGGTTTTGGGCCAACCTCTCCTGCTTTCCCAGGCCACAGGCAGGGAGCTGGATGGGAAGTGGGGCCACCAGGACATAAACTGGCCCCCATAAGGGATCCTGACGCACGCAAAGTGAGGATTTAACCACTAGGCTATCATACTGGGTCCTGGTTCTTACTGTTTTTGAAAAATTTTACTGTCATTCATATAATTTTCTCCTTGTATATAAGATGCATTTATCATCTAGCTATTTTAAATTTTTTCTATTATTTATTTTTGAACTTCATTTTTAATGTACCTGATATAGTTCTAAGGTATTTATGTGTACACTGTATGTATTTGTGATTAACATGTTTATTGAGCATTTTGTGTTTTGATTTTAATGTTTTTCACTAACTTGATATCATTGCAGCCATTATTTCTCCACAGACACACACTCTCTTCTGTTTATCTATCTTCCCTCTGCAAGTCCAGTTGCCTATTTGTGAGACTATCCAGTGTTTTCCTGGAGGTCATGGAGGCTGCTCAATCATTTAAAAAATTTCATTCACCTATTTCAAGCGGGATCATTTCAAACATTCTATTTTCAAGTGTGTTAACCATTTCTTCTTCAGTCTCCCATCTGCTGCAAGGCACCTCTGATGAATTGTTTTCGGTCCCACCAGCTCTTGCTTCTTTTTCTTTCTGAGAGTGGCTCTACTTTTGTTTAGAGCTTAGTGTCGGAGCTGGCCCTGACTCCGGGTCATTATGCTTCGTTTTTAATTTCTGATTCTTGCGAGGTCTCTGAAATCTCAGAATGCTGCGGGAGAGGTCTCTGCTGTGCTTGGACCAGGAGTTCAATGTCTCTTATCCTTGCAGGACTTGTGGCCTTGTGGATCATGGCTTGCATGTGCACGGCTCAGCTCCTAACCACAGCCCCATGCAGGGGACCCCATAGGCCTGCCTTTGTTGTATGTCTGTGTGTCTCCTCTTCTCACTGAAATCCTGCCCCCCAAAATTCAGCCTCTTCTCCTTCCTCAGCTTGGAGGGAACACTATGGGGGCTTAGTTCTAATGTTTGCTGTCACAGGAGGAGGGCAACCCCCAGCAGAAAGCTAGGGTGGCTATGGAAGTCATCTCCTGTGGCTCGCTTCTCTCCCAAACCACAGTCCTCTGTTGCCTGTTCTGTCCTTTCTCGTAACTGTTAAAAACATGGGCGAGAGCCTCCATCACAGCTGGAGATAGAAATGCCCACGTATCTTTAATGCTTTCCAAATCAACTTCCCTTTCCAATGATGTAAAGCAGAGGCTCCGATTTCTCTTTAACTCTTTTAATGTTCTTCATCTAGGCTCCTTTCCCTAAAGTCACCCAGCCTTGGTTGATTCAGAGGTTTAATGGAGACCAACTAGACATTGGCCATATGTCCTATAAAGAGAAAAACAGCTGCTTCATTAGGAATCACAGTGTTTTCTGACTATAGACTCAAAGAGAGGGAGATGTTCAGCACAGAATGGACTTATTCTACCCGTATTTTCTATTACCTGGGAAATCAATGAGATGTCAGAGTGCGTGCAACCACGGTGCCCCGCTGCACTCACAGCCTTTTGCCCAGCTCATTTTGCTAAATCAACAGAAACTTGAGCACCGTCTTAACCCAACAGCACTGAATATTCTCCTAGGAACCTATCTTAGTGTAAGACGTCATTTCCTCACTGCCTAGAATAAATTAGTCCCACCTGGAGTTCTTGCTTCCTGCCCTCAGTCTCACTTACTTGAAAGCACTGAAACATCCTGTATTTGGGGCTGGTGTTGTAGTTTAGTGAGTGAAGCTCCTGCTGGCGATACTGATGCATCATATTAGAGTGTGAGTTATTGTCCAGGTTACTCTCTGCTTCTGGTCCAGTTCCTTGCTAATATACCTGGGAAAGTGTAAGAAGATGGCCCAAGTGCTTGGGAGACCCAGTTGGAGTTGCTGGAGACCCGGATGGAGTTCCGGGCTCCTGGAAGATCTCTCTTGCTCTCTGTCTCTGTGCCTGTCAAATAAGTGAATAAATATCCTCAAATGTGTAATCATTAATAGCTGTGTTATTTACTATTAATATCCAGCAAAAGATACTAAACTCCACAGCGGTACAAACTTTGCTGATAACATAGTCTAGCATAGTGATGGGCATATTGGTGGAGCTAATAATTATTTGTTGCAAAGATGAACAACTAGATAAATCTACAACTGAACAAATGCTTTAAGCCTTAGAATAAAACAGATGTAAACAGAAGGGCTTCAGATGAAAAAAGAAATCATTAATCCCGCAAGTGATTCGCCCCCTTCCCTTCTCCGTCCACTGCTGCCAATGTGCTGAGCTGAGTTTTATCTGGGATCACTACACTCCCAAGTCAGGGTGGATATCTTTTTTTTTTTTTTTGGTTTGGTTTTTGGCAATGCACTCCTAGGAAAGTTTGGGCCAAAGTCTCATTTTGTGGGGACATTTCAAAGTCCAAGGATTGCACAGAATCAGAAAACACCATCCTGGAGATCAAGGTGGAGAAGGGACCAGCCCAGGAATTGGGTGACCAGAGCACATCCTGTTCCTGACCCAGGCCATGCCCAGGGGGAGGCTTTTCTGCTCTGGCTCCAATGTGTGGGACACTTGTTGGAGTTTAATCCCCATTGTGTGGTGGTAAAAGGATGAAAATGTAATCCGGCGTTCAGAGGTGGGACCTTCAGGAGCGATTAGGAGTGGATGAGAGCAGCAGGGTCAAGACCTCAGGACTGAACACAAGTGGGAAAGGGGCCAGCTGACTCACGTGTGCTCCCTGTTTCCAGCGCTGAGACGCTGGGCGCCTCCCCAGGGCTCTGCCAGCAAGGAACCTAGCACCAGGAGCTGTGGCCTCTTGTACTCTGTCTGGCCAGCAGTGGGAGCCAAAATGAATCTCTTTTCTTCCTAAGTATGCAACCTCTTGAGAACCTCTTGAGAACCGGAATATACTTTTCTTTTTCTGCCTTCCTCCTACTTCGACCTTCTGTAAAGTATGGGGCTGCAATAGACAAGAGAATCAGGCTCTTACATAACATCCTCTACGCCAGCAAGCTTGGAGGAGATGAGCATTGCTGATGAACAGATTCTTTTTTAGAAACTACTTCTCTGTGAGCTCTCAGGAACATCCAAGTCTCCCTGTTTTTAGAGAAATATGTATATGAAGGCTAACTGCACAGCCCAAATAAGTGACCTGAGAGGTCTGGTGATGTAGACATTCTAGAGAAATCTACAAAGCTGATGTCACCCTCAAGGCCATTCTAGCCTTTTTCACCACCCTCACCTGCCGAGTGGATAAAGCTGAGCTTTTCTGTCTGACCCTGTGGGCAGGGTTTAGGACATCAGGGCACTTCTAGTTACTCCTCTGACACACAGGCAAGTCTAGTTTACAGGCTCAGTAAATGAAGACAGAACCAAACTACTCATGACTGTTTTCATGTGTGAGAATCAGAGTCAAACTTGAAGGCAAAAGTATATGCAGAGGTTTATTTAAAGTGCAAAGGAAGACAAATTGGTACCAGTGCAAAGATTCTACCAATGGGGCCCGGCGCGATGGCACAGTGGTTAAGGTCCTCGCCTTGCACGCCCAGGATCCCATATGGGCACCGATTCTAATCCCGGCAGCTCCACTTCCCATCCAGCTCCCTGACTGTGGCCCGGGAAAGCAGTTGAGGACAGCCCAAGCCTTGGGACCCTGCACCCATGCGAGAGACCCAGAAGAGGCTCCTGGCTTTGGATCGGCATAGAATTGGCCGTTGCGCTCACTTGGGGAGTGAATCATCGGACGGAAGATCTTCCTCTCTGTCTCTCCTCTCTGTATATCCGCCTTTCCAATAAAAATAAAATAAATCTTAAAAAGAAAAGATTCTACCAATGATGTAATCTACAAAGTCCTTCCACATTTCACAGATTTCCCCTGAATGCTCTTGACAGGCGTTTTTACGTAAATAGACCCAGCCACAGCAAAGGGCAGTCGAAAGAACTGGTTGCCAGGCTTGACCATCGTGAAATTGTCAATCACTGTTATGCTGATTTATCTGACATTTTATTTTTAAATTGATTTATTTGTTTTGATAAAATTATAGAGAGGGAGGAACAGAAATCTTCCAGCTGCTGGTTCACTTCCCAGATGGCCCCAAAGAGCACGCCAAAGCCAGGAGTTTTATTCTGGCTTTTATGCATGGGTGGCAGGGGCCCAAACACTTGGGACATCTTATGTTGCTTTCTCAGGCCATTCACAAGAAGCTAGATTGGAAGTAGAATAGTTAGGATAACCGGTGCCCATAAAGGATGCCAGTGTCACAGGCAGTGGCTTAACAGGCAGTGGCTTAACATGCTGTGCCACAGTGCTGGATGCTCTCTTACATTTGATACAAGACCTGACCCAGAGATATTTCATATGTAAAATTTATAACACATAATGTAAAACTTCGTAAATACGGAGGAACATGTCTGGTTTTCCAGACTGTCAGTTCTTACTAAGGAATCCAGCTGGGTGTCTAGCATCTCCATGCTCATTATCATAATACAAGATCAGAAGCCAGAAAGAATGCTGAATGCAATTAACAAGAAGGAATTTGCAAAAGATGGGGAGAAGCACTCTGGCTATAACTAAAGTCAACTGGAAATTTACTTGATGCAATTAAAGTGGGAAATCAACACAACAAGACAACTTTTTGTTAAATCAAATTTGACCCTAAAATGTGTGTCTTTGTGTGAAGTCGAAATGGTGATGTCAGCTGCAGCTGCGCTTTACAAAGCACAGTGCTGCTTGGGATATGCAATGTGATGGAATTGTTCTAGATGTTCTCCTAGGATTCCCCAGTGGACAACTCTCAGAACTGCGCAGGCGCAAGACAGGGCCTCGGCTGCACCTGTGACCTTTCTTCCTGAGACCTCGCCTCGTCCCAGGTCTCACTGAGAGAGAGACACTGCTGGAAAACCCCCAGAGATATGGAGGGCCCTTCTGGAGTGGGAACAGGGTGAAGGTTCCTTGACCCAGAGCTCTGCGCATCACAAATCCAACAGGAGGAGAGGTGTGCAGGCTGTTGATAATGTGAGCTAGCACAACTAGGTCCTCCCCACCCATAATGATGTCATTTCAACCACTTTCCTATTATCTTTCTCTGTTAGAACATTGTCAGCAGCCTAAACAGAAATCATAAATAGGATCCCAAATGTCCCTTTATTTTTTTCAGGATTTCTGTTTATTTCTTTAGCAAGTACATGTTAACACTTCACAGATTTAGTCCCTCCAAATCCATGACGTTTGTACTAGTACAGTGCTCCCTGAAGCAGGGCACGGAGCAGCTAAATGCCTGGCTCAAGGACACTCAGCTAGTAAATGCCAGAACCCAGGCTTTCTAGAGCCAGAGAGTAAGTGCCTAAACAATACTTTCTGCCTCCTGGCACCTTCTCAGCTTTGCTGCATTTTTTCAGCACTGCTGTGTTTGCATTTTCTGGTTGTTTGCAAAACACGTCATCTCTCTGCACATGTTGTCCCGTTTGTAAATAAAAGGTCAGGTTCTGTTGGAATTGGTTGTCATACCCACGCAGGGTCCAGTATCTTTGTGATCTGTAGAGGCCCACCTTTGGCTTTTCTGCATTTTTGTCTCTCCTGTTAATGTGCATGTGAGCTTCTTGCAACCTATTTGCACTACAGACCCCAAACTATGCATGCCTCAGAATGGCTGGGCCGAAGCAATCTCTGAAGTGGCCTGGTCTGCTCATTCTGCAAGGGAAGAAACTGAGGCAGAGCAGGAACTACAAGGCCAGTCTTCTCACTTTCGGAGCATAACTTTCTCCACAGTATGATAAGCATTTCAGAGCAGAACTTCTTGAACTTGTATACATGAGTGAACTGGGGAATCTTATTAAGATGCAAATTCTGGGGCCCAGGCTACTGCAGTTTGAACAAGTTCCTGGGTGATATTAATACTGCTGGTGGACAGCAGTACTTGGTAGTGCTGAATTATGGAGTTCCAGATAAAGCTTAGCACTTCAGGTTCATTGTGTGCTCCTGAAGAATAATGTTGAGCCCCAAACTCTGTGGAAACAGCCAGTATTAGTTCATGAAATCACATTAGATGGGCAATCCTGAGAGCAAATATAATTTAAAATGTTATGGAATTTAGGAACTAGAAAGTGACCAAGTCACAGGGTACAAGGAGCAGAAGAGACTGGCAGTTAAGCCAAGGACACGGATGGAATCAGCAAGCTTGGACCTTCGGTGGCTTACAGAGCAGGACTACTTTGCTGGCAAGTTACAGAGATGCAGACCGTGACAAATGAGTACAGGAGAGTGTGCAGCTTACATGGTTAAGCAAGGCTGGATTCAAGCGCTCAGATAGCATGATCAGAAACTTACCTCTCATCCCTGCGTGTTGACTTCATTCTCAGATTCAGCCAACCGTGATCCAAAGCAGGAAAGAACATGCCACTTTCTCTAGTTCCAGCAGCGCTCTGGCTGTTTTTTCCACTGGTCAGACCTGGGTCACATGTGCATGCTTGGAACCTTGATCAGTCTCTCCCGCAACACATGGGCTGAAAGTGTGGATGGGAATATCTTCCAAAGAAAAATCAGAAGGAGGTAAACAAAAGGGATTGCATATTAAGCAGGCAGGAGTAGAAGACACCCTCCCTGGAGAGTGGGGCTACTGTAGCAACGGGAGCATGAGTGGAGGTCAGAGGCTCAGCAAGGTCCTGGGGCTTGAGGACCTTTCGTAGTCTGACAGCGCTATGGTCCCCATGAGATTCTTGCTGATGCAGCACTTCTCAGATCCCAATCTGGTCAGTCTGTGGTAGAATCCTAGAGTCCCTACTTCCATGAAATACCCAGTGATGTTGATGCTGTGAGGTCATACACTATGTTGTGGCCTGGTGCCATGCTAAACCAGCATCTCCAATAACTCCATGTGCAGTGAATGCTACATCTCAATGACTCCGCTCTCCTTGAATTGGTCATGGTGGTGGTGGCAGTGATGGTGCATCCTTAGTAAGCTCTGCTGAGCTGTCGGTCACCTCTCTCAGAGCTGCATGGGCATGAGAGGCAGCCTTTCTGCTAGAGACACAGGCGACCTCATTTCTTTCATTACAATACTGTACGGGTTTAAGCCATCGGACCAAACGGCAGTCTTGGACCAGGGCCCTGGGAGGTTAGCTCGTTGGCCCCTAATCAGCATTTAACAAAGCAGCCCAAGATTAATCCATTTCCTGCTTCTTACTTCTTGTTCTTAAGCCATAGACAAAAGATATTTACCAAAGTCTGGATGACTGCAGTTGTGCTAGGGGCCCCTACTAGGATCAATTTGAATCAACAGAACGGGCCATGTTGATTACAGATCAATGAATCATCCCAAAGGGCAGTGAGCTGGAGCCCCTGAATCCTGCATGACTGTGGCAATTGTTTATTTAAAGATTATCTGTGTGCACTAGGGAACTTAAAACACTCAACTAATTTTTGACTGGTAAGTATCACTTATTTTATGAGGATGCAGTACAATGTTTCAATACATATGTAGGGTGCAAATCGATGAGCTTACTAATACGTCCATTCCTTTGTCTTTTCTTCATGTTTGGAACTTACCAGTTCTACTCTTCCAGTTTTTCCCAAAAGCCTCTTTGATAAAGTCTCATTCTCTCCTCTCCTGCATTGCCAAATATCTAAAAGAGCTGCTTCTTTACACTAACCTTGACCACTTCTCCAGTTCTTTCTTGGTCCTCCTGCCAGACTTCCTACCCCACCTTTCCATCCAGACAGATGTGATCAAGGCCTGTGCAGGTCTTTAGGCAGTGCATGCCCGTAGCCTGTGCTCAGCTCTTCCTGACCAGCAAGAACTTGCCCATTGGATTGCTCCCTCTCCAGGAGATCTTGCCTTCCTTTTGCTTCCCCGACACCAGATACTCCTTGTCCTCCTGTGGGACCATTCGCCTTTCCCCAGCCTCTGCAGCTCCACTTCTCTGGGTTGGGCCCTCTTCTTTTTCCTCTCTATACTCACACCTTGAGGCTCTTGCTATTCTGACAGGTTTAAAGTGTGTGTTCCACAGTCTCTGTCCCCAGCCCTGTTTGTTCCATTTTGTTGCAACAAGAATGACCATAAACTGTGGCTTACAATAACCCAAATGTATTCTCTGAATTCTGGAGTCTGCAAATCTCCCAAGGCTCAAAACCAGTGTATCAGCATACCTGGTTTCCAAGGGGAGAAGCCACTGCTTGCCTCTTCCAACTCCCAGAAGCTGCCAGCAGTCCCTGGCTTATGGCCCCACCATTCTGATCTCTGCTTCTGATATCACCCTACCTTTTTCTTTAAACTTTAATCCTCTCACTCAAACCAATGCTGGGGTTGGTGTTGTGGTATTGGAGGTAAAATGCTGCAGGTGATGCCAGAATCCCATATGGACACTGGTTTGAGTCCTGGCTGCTTCACTTCCCATCCAACTCCCCATTTATGCACCTGGGAATGCAACGGAGCATGGCCCACGTGGTTGGTTCCCTGCACTCATATGGAAGGCCTAGATTAGCCTCCCGGCTCCTGCCTTCAGCCTGGCCCAGCACTGGCAGTTGTAGCCATTTAGAGACTGAATCAGATCTTTTTCTCTCTTTCTCTTCCTGTGTATGTGTGTGTGTATGACTTTCTATATGTGTAACTTTACATACATGTAACTCTATATAAATATATGTGTGTAACATACATACATGTATATGTAATTTTGACTTTCACATCAATAAATCTTAGAAAAATAATCACACCTGTATCATCCAGAATAATCTCCCCCATTGCAGGGCTTTAACTTAATCATATTGACACCAACCCTTCTTTCCGTATAAAGTAATACTCAAGGGTTTTGGAGCTTTGGATATGAACATATTTAGGGAGGCCACGTGTAAGCCTACCAGAGCAGCCTAAACCTCTGCTGTGGTGTGGCTGTGTCTCCCAGGAAGCATGTGTTGAGAACTTGTTGGTAGGTCTCTAAGAGGTGATTTATTCCTGAGAGTTCTGTCCTCACGAATGGATTAGTACTCTTAGCACAAGGGTGAATTGAGTGGATGGCCGGAACAGGTTCTTGATAAAGAAACAGTTTGGCTCCCCCACCGTGTAATGTGCCTTGCCCCATGTTGTAGCATAGCAGGAATATCTTCATCAGGTCTGTCCTCTCAGACTTGGTCTCCTCAGCCTCCAGAACCATGAAACAAGCTCAGTTAAGTTCCTGTGCAGGCTAAATGATCCAATCTGTGGTGTTGGGATGCAGCAGCATGGAAAGGGCTGACAGCACCCCTCTCTATATACCTCTACTCGGATCCCTAACTTCCCACTCTGAAGCCCTACTGGAATGACCCAATAGACATCTTAAATCCAACACAGTGATGAATGAATGCTTTCTCCCACAATCTTCCTCATCTCAGATCATGGCACCCTTTCCTTCCAGTTGTCCAGTCCAAAACTTTGGGGTTCATGTGCCAGATCCTTATTCACCATCAAATTCTCTTGTCTATCTCTTCTAAGCCTACAGGAATGTCCCCACTGCCCTGCAAATCCACCAGCTGATCTAACCCAGCATTAGGGCCCACACAGCTGACTGCAACACCCCCCCCCCCGATGCCCCCATCACCCTGAACCAAGTTTTCTACACCGTCCATCCAAAAGCCTCCTTTCCATAGCAGCCTGAATGATCCTGTTAAAATCCAAATAAAGTCATGCCATCCTTCTTTAAGTTTTCCAGTAGCTTCTTATTCCACAATGAAATTTCCTCTGCTATGGCCTGCTATGGCTTGTGGCTCATCCGTCATCTCATTGCTCTCATTTCCTGCTCTAGCTACACTGGTCTCCTGGAGTGTGTCCCCGCCTCAGGAGCTTCACACTTATTGTGGTTTCTGTACAACAGTCTCTTTTCAAACATATCCATCCAGCGTATTCCCCAAATTTTCAGGCTTTTATCAAATGCTGCTTTCCCAGTAAGGGTGTCTCCCCCACCACACACATCCATTCCAGCTCATTCCACTCCTGCCCCCTGTATTTTTCTACACAGTTTGTTTCTCCTTCAGCCATTCCCATCAGTATATTTAACACAGGTCCTTTGTTCACCGTTATGCCTCTTATACATCGTTTTTCCCTTTGCAACTGCAGACTCCATGAAGATACGTAATTTTATCCATCTTGCCTCTTTTTGTAACCAGAACAGCGTCCAGCACATAAGACCCAACAAACACTTGTTGAGTGAATAAAGGAAAATTTAACCATGTCAGTATCCAGGAGATCTTAACCTGCTTTCATTAACTCTGTCCAAAAGCACTTGCTGAGGTCTGCCCTGAGCCTGGCCTTCAAGGGGCTAGTCTCTGGGGACAGACGTGGGCACAGCTGTTTGTCCTTAAGACGAGGCCAGCTGTAGTAACAGTTCAGTTGCAATGGGACCATGGAGGAGGGAGGGAGATATTTATTCTTTCTGATGGCTTTCTGGAGAAAGTGGCACCATACCTCTGCAGGTGGAGCAGACAAAGGCACCAAGCGCATCTCCTTGATGCATCATGTGACAACCAGTGTCACATTTACATGCAGCACATGACGACCTGGGCGTGGACATGGGTCCCAGACCCAGATGTTTCTCACCAAGTTATTCCTTCTGCTAATGTTTCTTTTCATTTCTACCTCCTTCTTTCTTTCCTTCTTTCCTTCCTTTATCCCTCCCTCTCTTCTTTCCTTCCTCCCTCCTTCCCTCCCTTGTTCTCCACTGCTCATTTTACTTAAAAGGCAAACCGAGAGAGAGAGAGAAAGAGAGAGAGGTTTGATCACTTCCCAAACACCCCGACAGCCAGGGTTGGGCCAGGTAAAATTCAGGAGCCATGAATCCCATCAAAATCTGCCACATGGATGGTGGGGACCCAACTGAGCCATCACCACGGCCTCACAGGGTATATGTTAATTAGCAAGAAGCTGAAATCAGAAGCAGAGCCAGGGCTCAAACCAAAGCAGCTCCATATGGGATACAAAGTACCCCAAATGGGCATCTCAACCACTGCACCAAACACCCACCTCAGGACTGCTCTGCTTTTCCTTGTTCCTACTGCTGCAGTCCTCCTCACACTTCTTCCAGCCGCCAAAGAAGGTAGCTCAGTGCCTGGAAGCCCAGTGGGCCCAGGGGAAGGCCAGCTTGTCCTTTGGGCCCCTGGCCAGGACCAGCTCTCAGAACAAAACTGCAAGCAGTGATGAAGTCATTGACAGCCCCGACACAGCCCCGACAATCCGGCAAGCTGTGTACCACATTTCCTGGCCCTCACCCGGGCTGGAGGCTCACCAGGCCCTGTCACCAGTCCCTGGGGGGAGGTTGTGGAGTGTGGGGTAGACGTTAGATGGTAATTAAGTGGGAAACAAGCAGAAGAAGTGTGCAGTTTGTGTGTGTGTGTGTTTTCCCCTCTTTTGGCTGTATCCAAAGGATTCTGGTTCCCACATGGCCATGTGAAGACACCCATGCTCCTCCGTGGGCAGCCAGGCCCTGTTTCTGACTGCTGAGGGTGACAGAACTGAGTCAGCACTGCCAGCGCATGGGGAGGGCTTGCCGTGGCATCCTGTTGACCGCGGCTGCTTGGGAGGGCTGGAAAAATCGTGATTCGTAATTGTCCATTACCTCGCACTTCACAAACGACTTCCTCATCCATTATTCATTTGACCTTCACAGTTCTCCGGTTAGGTCAGGAGGATATTGCTAAGAGCAAAAATAGAAAAAATAGGAAGTCTCAGTGATTTGAGCACAGCTGTGATCCAAAGCACAAGACACAATCTGCTATGGATATGACAGGATTAATCCCCAAACCAATGGGCAACCTGGTGAGTGAGCAGCACCCGCCTGGCTCAGTGAGCTTTGGCCAAGGCACAGCTCCTGCTGGACCTCAGTTTTGCTCTCTGTAAAATGAAGCTGACTGTCGCCGAGGTGACCGGCTGGCTGGGAGAGGTGCCATCTACCTATAGTATATGGGGGCACTGAATCTGTGCTGCTGGCTTCCCAAATGAGGATGTGTCACTCCCATTCTTCCACATAACCAGCCACTCTGGAGCAGGCCAGCCATCACTGCTAAAGGAAAATGAGTCGCAAACTGGGCCACAGATGTGAGCCAATGAACACACAGCACCCACCTCTGCTGTCTTAGTTTAGTACATGTCTTGAAAATAGAGCGCCTGGCTGTGGCACCTTATGAGGAAGGACTTATGAGGAAGGAAGGAATTTAGGAGGCTGAAAAGTCTGAGCTTTGCCGACCAACATGGCGAAGGCTCTGTGCTGTGTCCAACATGGGGCATGTCATTGCATGATGGGCACGTGGCACATACAAAAGCAGGGAGTAGAGGAGAGCAAACATGCGAGGCAGCCTCACTTCTTCATCATCTGCTCTTACAGTCACTGACCTGGTTCCATGCTCCTGAGAGTGATGCTCTTGTGAGCAAATCATTTCTTGAGAGCATCCGTCCCCCTTAAAGGTTCCACTACTTCTTAATCCTGTTATGTTGGGCACCAGACTTCCAGCTCACGGATCTTTGGGGATAAATCATGTCAAAATGACATGTCTGACCTTGATTTTCTGATGTGCTTTTTTTAAAAAAAATTGATGCTTTTTGTGCTCATGAGATTCTGTTACAAGCCCCAAAGGATTGCATGTCATGGGCTAACAGGTTAAGCCACCCTATGGATATTCACAAACTGTATCAGAGCTGTGGTTCAAGTCCAACCACCCTGCTTATGATTCAGCTCCCTGCTAATGTGCCTGGCAATATGGTAAAAGATACGGGAGGTCCATGACCCCTGTCATTCATAGGGAAGACCCTGATGGAATTCCTGGCTTCAGCTCTGGTCCAACCTGGGCTGTTGCAGCTTTTTGGAGAGTGAACCATCAGATGGAAGATCTCTCTCTGTCTCTCTTTCTGCACCCTCTCACTTTTTGCAAATTCTCACTGTGCATTTCAAATTAACAAATCTCAACAATGGGAAAGAACATAGAGTGATGCCTAGAGGAGCCAGAAAACCTACGCATTGTGAACTCTTTGATATGGCTTCAAAGGGGACAGTCTATTCATTTTCCTTTCTGTAGCAGGGGGAGGGCAGGGGATAGAGAAATGGGAAGCAGGATCCAGAACTCTCGTCACTCACGCACCGACCAGGCCTGCGGACCTAATCCCTGAATACCTCTGAAAGAAGAAAACTAGAAGCTCAATTACTTTGCCATCCTGAAAAATGCACAGAGCATGTAGTGAGGAGCGAATGCCTTGAAGGAAAGACAGGTGTTATCAGTTCGATGAATAGAACCCGAAGTTGAAAAACAATACTTTCTGCAGGTGTTCATGATCGGTGGATACAAACTGGGCAGCCACATATTCTATGTTTCCATGCTAAATCAATTCCAAGGGATTCCAACTGACCAAGGGAAAGTGGAGAATTATTTGGTTTTGCTTTTCTTTTAAAAATTAGTAATTATGAGAGTTAAAACTGTTAATTTGATAAAATCTAATATCAGTCATTGAAAGTAAATATCGCTTACTGCTGCAGTATATTGTGATGATATCATAGAGGGAACTTAATAAAATGAATGCTAAGGGAGAAAATAAAATTGTACTAATTGGTTTTGACCTTAATCATGTTATTCTTTTAAATATGATGAACTGTTGTCAGAAAAGCTCCTATTCATATTGTTTTATACCCTTGCATAAATTGTAAATAGTATATTTTGGCTATAGGTTAGTGAATCACAAAAATCAGTATAAATTGGCAAAATAATATTTCTTCTGCATATTTATCAAAGATATAGAAAATATGCCTTTTAAGCGTATTCATAGAATTTTGAAATTCTTTAAGAGATATTTATTTTAAAAATCATATGTAAATGAGTTACTTTATTGATCTAATTTACAAGTGTTTAACATCAAGAGCTTCTCACTCACACGTGGCTCCTGGTAATCATTACATGGGATTATCGCTGAGATACCTGCCACTTCCAGGAAGAAGGAACCGAAAGGAAAGAAAAAGAACAAGTTACAATCAGCAAGGCAGGGGGACATAGAGGAGCCTGTGGATCTAGGGGTTAGGGGTAGAGGGGCAAAGAGGTGCAGCCTCTCAGTGCACCACTTCTATGCCACCACAGGGCAAGAGAGTGGCATGGCTGAGGGCACCGTTCTGATCACAGTGCTCACGAGGGTGGTAGCAGCAGCTGCAGTCCATAGCAATGGCCCTTGCAGCTCAGGGATGCCCACACTGAGCAGGTGCACTGCGGCTCCCGCCTTCCCACCTCCTGCACCTGCCGCTCCTGTGGACCGTGTGTGGTTCCGTTCCTCCATGTGCTGGGCATAAAGGGTGCCGTGTGTCCACTCTGCACCAGCCTCAGCATCTTTCAGCTAACACTCAGCAAGGCCCTCACACTTTGTGGAGGGTAATAAGTTGTCTGAGGTGGTGGGGAAGGGAAGGAAGGAGAAAGGCTGGGGCACTGTCAGCTCTGACAAGCCCGTTTCTTTTCCAGAACACACTAAGCAGCTATGAAATAGCGTTCTTTCCTGTTTATGGGCTTTCTGGTGGTCAGAAAAGCTGTGAGCTCCTGTGCTCTGGGGTGTTCAGAGTGTGAGACCCCTTTAAGGGCCTGTAGAAGTGGAATCCACACATCTCCTTCATTGTTATTACACTTGGTTGGAGTGGTGGCTTTCTCCCACTGCAGCTCTCTAAAACACTGAGTTCCCTTAACATTTCCACTTTCTTTTCCTTTTACTTGAAAGGCAGAGTTACAGAGAGAAGGAGAGATCTTCCATGGCTGGAATTGGGCTGCTCCAAAGCCAGACGACACGTGCTCCTTCTCGGTCTCTCAGGTGGGTTCAGGGGCCAAAGCACTTGGAATATCCTCTGTTGCTTTCCTAGGCCTTAAGCAGGGAGCTGGATGGGAAGTGGAGCAGCCAGGACTCAAACCAGTGGCCAAATGCAATGTCAGGCTGTAGGCAGAGGCTTAGTTTTCTGTGCCACTACATCGGACCCATAAGGTTTGTATTTAAAAAAAAAAAAAAGCAATTAATTTATTAGAGGCAGAAAGGGTGCTGGAAAGAAAGAGAATGTCTTCTTATGTTTACTGGTTCACTCCACATATGGCAGCAATAAGCAAGACTGGGACGGGCCCAGAGCTAGGAGCTGGATCATAATCCAGATCTTCCATGAGGGTGACAGGGATTGCATTATCCCAGCCTTCACCACTGCCTCACTAGACGTGGCGCTGGCACAAGGCAGGAGTCCGGAAGCAGACTGAACCCGCACTGGAATGTGATACAGGGGCACTGGAATTGTCAGTGTGAATGCCGAGGCCAGGAAGTCCGTCCTAAGGGCCACTCCTTCCCCGCCTCCTGGCCAGCCAAGGCTTCAGAGGAGGAGGAGACGCAGAGCCGAGAGGACCCGGCCAGGGCAGGTTCACTGTTCTGGGGAAGGGCCGGGTGCTGGCTGCTGTTTGCTTTATCCAGCTCTCTAACAACCCCCTCCAAGCTGCATCCTGCAGATAAGGTCCTTGGAGACTCCATCAGCTTGAGCGTCCCCAGGAAAGGGCATGCTAATTGTGCGGGCAGATTACAGTGTCCCGAAACAACACCACCAACCCCCCTCCAACTATTAATTCTCTGTGCAAACTCCCGGCCCTGCGTTGGTATGCCTGCTCGTGCCCCAATCCATCTCATCACGAGTTCCTTTTGCTGTGGTTTTAAGCACAGTCCTGTGTCATGGGAGCAGAGGGCCCTTCGGGGTGAATGGTGTTGTATGAGTGTGTGTGTTTAAAAAGAAAAAAAAAATGGTCAGTGCTCCTTTGGCTGCAGTGGCCAGGGCTTCCCCCACCCCACCCCCGTGGAGGTGTTGCCATAGAGATGTTGTCTGATCCATCTCTATTGATTTCCCCCCAACCTTGAAAAGGGGCCCTGAATAGCCACTGAGGTAGGTAAATGTATGCAGTGACACTGAGCGGATGATTCTATTCGTGGAGATTCCTGCACCGTTTGTTTCCGTGCTTGTCTGAGGGCCGGGGCACGGTGTTGGGTTTTGTTGCGCGTGCTCTCCTTGCAGGCCCGGAGTTAATGCCAGTCTTGTTTGGAGCCACTGAAGCAGAAATTTCTCTGCTGCCCAGGACAAAGGCTTCACAGGCCACCTCGGAGGTTGCTTTGGGAAGGCCTTGTCTCCAGGGCTCCCAAAGGAAATGGGAGATAACTGGGAAGACGCAGGCGGCCGCCCTCCTGAGTCTCCCAGCCCCACCCCTGCCACTGGACAGGCACATCTGGCCCTGCAGTCTCCATCCTCTGGGCTTCCACCAGCAAAGCTTCCCATCCCGTTTTCCCTTTCCTCTCCCCGACCCCTGCCCCAGCTGTGTGAAGAAACCCTCTGGAGGATGCGTGCACTTCTGCATCCGAGGAAAGCAGTGAGCACACGTGCAGCTCTGGGCTGCCTTTTTTTTCTCTTCTCCACTCTCCCCCCTTCCCCACCCCCCGCACCTGGGGGAGAGCTTGCCCAGGAAAGCAGAGTTCCGTTGGCTCCTGCCACACCCAATTCCTCTGCTCCACTAGGAGGAAAGTCAGGGAGGAAGAAGAGAAAGGAGGACAAGGAAGGGTTTATCCCAGTGGCCCTGGGTGCTGGAAAGGCGTGTGAGACTGGGTCAGCGGCAGTGCACGAATGTGGAACAACATACAAAGGCATGCATGTGCTATGCATTTCTGGAAGTGCTTTTTCGACCCCTTTCACCCGTTTACTCTTCAAAGCCTTGTGATGCAGGAGGTATGAGCCCCCTTCGAGCAGAAGCTTACGTAAGCCACTTGCCCGAAGCTGCTCAGAAGCAGACTTGAACTTGCCTTTCCTGGCTCCAAGGCCAGATCATGGTGCTTCTGTATCTTGACCCTTATGTGCAGTGACCTTGGTCTAGTAGCCAGAGCCACATGAGCTGGAGCTGCTCTCTCACGTCAGAGCACCTGGGCAAGCAAGGAGAGGCTTCCCTTGCCTTTGACTCCCTGCCCTGACCCCTGCCCTTGTCTGTGTGGCCATGGCCAACACTTGCCTGGTGTTAGCAGCACTGTAGAAAGGAGGAGAATGAGTGCAGAAGCTGCAAACACATTTCTGAGCTGTGGGCTTGGGTCCCAGCTGGTTTCTATAAGAGGGTTTCTGGTCCGCAGATGTTGGCTCCTCTGTGAAGTTGCTCCACGTGTGAGTCATGTCGGCAGACCGGACGGCTCTGAGTCAGGGGAGGGCTGCATACACAGGCTTTGTCTCCGTCATCCAGGGCTATGCCGTGTGGCTCCCGGCATCCAGAACTCTGTATGTTCCTCCATTCACCTCCCCGCCCCCAACTCACTCATTTACTCATTTGCTCATAACCTCATTCTTCCGCATGCTCAGCGGGACACAGGTCGGGCCAAGGGCTCTAGAGCCAACAATGCATACCTGACGATGACACGGGTCCTGATGCCCAGCAACTCAGAAGTGCACAACAGCGTCAGCAGTCACAGCCATCGGCAGCAGGTGAATCCACCTTCATCACAACACAACAGGCACTAGGAAGACCGCTGAGTCCATCTTGCAGGTGAGGGAAGCATGCTCAGAGCTCAAGTCTGGAGTCGGTCAGTGTTTTGATGCCAGGTCCCAGGTGGGAAGGCCAGGAGCCCAGCATGGAGGAGCTTCTCTTGATATCTCTGCCTGCATTTTTTTTTTTTTTTTTGCCTGCCTTTTTGTGACTGAGTGGTCCATTGGATTGGATGAGGCAGCCGCTGAACTCACTTAGTGGGACTGCTGCCGAGGGAGGAGGAGCAGAGCTGTTTGTGCTCTTTCGCTCTGCTCTGTGTGCGTCTTTGAGCATTCACAGGTGTCTTGCCGGGGCTCCTGTAATCATGGGCAAAAGTAATACTTTTCAGTTTGTCTCCGTGTTGGGAGCTCAGAAGCACTCAGACCTGACCCCCCACCCCAGAGGCTGCAATGCATGACATGGGGTCCAAGTTGTGTTATTATTATTTTTTATATCCACATCTCTTCTGCATTGGGGTATTTCTTGGCTTGGCGCCAAGAGCTCAGTTCTGGCATGTTCTGCAGGGATCTTTTGGCATGGAGCAGTGGGAGGAAGGACGGTGTGTAGTTCCAGTGGTAGTCTGGGCCGGATGGGTCTCATGGCCTGCTCTACTGTCGGGGGAACCTTCGGGACAGAGGTGGACAACAGAACTCCCCCATGAACTTGTAATGACTGGTGTTTGGGGAGGTAGAAGAAGTCCTGCGAAGGCTCATGGAAAATGCTTCTTAAGAGAAACTATGCATGGGTTTCAAAATTTCTCAAAGTATCTCCGCATTCTACTTTTCTACATATTTTTAGATATACCTACATAGACCTAGGAATCGAAATCAAATGTGGGCTTCAGTGACCCAGGGAAGCGCCACACAAGAGGCTGTTACCGCTTTCCCGTGCCATACTCACAGAGGTCCTGCTACTGCCTGGGAGAGTAGACAAGCAGATGAGTGGGCCGGGAGCTCCCCTCTGGGGTGGGCCTACGCAGCCACCACTTCACCAGGCTGAATCGTAGCAGGAGGGACAGACTCGGCAACACTAGTGGAGGGTGAGGCCCAACTTTGGAGGCATTACCAGAGCAATGGCAGGTGGTGTTCAGGAAGGGAGGAAAACCCACAGCCACCCAAAAGGTGGAGGTTAAAGTGGGGAGCGGGATGCCGAAGCTGCTCCTGGGATTGGGAGGGGCCGTCACAAGATGGCGGTTGGCCCAGGGCCAGGAGGAGGAGTTAGACTCGCCAGCAGGTAAACAGGAAGTCACAGGGATAGGTTGTTGCGCTAGCTGTGATTATGTCATTGCTATTGGCCTATCAGGAAGCGCCAAGTGGACCCACGGGGAGAAGTGATTGGTGGAGAGTGGTATAAAAGCAGCCGGTAAAAGCTAAGAGAGGACAGACGGCGAGAGGAACCAGGGCCGGAGCTGAGGGAGGGGTGGTGTGATGGATGGAACGAAAAGAACGGGGCAGCAGAAACGGGTGGAAAAGCTAAGGCGTATGGGACGAGGAGGAGAAGGATAGGGGAAAAGAAGGGGAATAAGGCGGCAGAGAGGGGGTACTAAAAGCAATGCGAGACCTACGAGTAAGAGAAACGGGAAGAAGGGTGGTGGAGAGAGGGCTGGAGAAGCGGGAAGGTAAACCTAAGACCAATGGGGAAAAGGGCAGTGGGGAGAAAACGCGGCTGCTTTTGGCAGTGAGGGGTCCGGTTGCAGTTTTGGCTTTTCCCAGACCCTCAAGAGTGTATTTCGTAGGTAGTGTCGCTGCTGGTTGGTGACAGGTTAAGACGAAGGCCTGAAGGCTGCAGCTCTGCGTGTGCTTCGGAGGCCGGGGAGAGGTGGGATGGGATCTCAAACCCGGGAGTGAGCACGGTCTGCTGCCTGGGGAGGAATGCTTGCACACAGCAAGCTTGTGCTGCTGTCCCAGTGAGCTGGAGGGAGACTGAGAGCTGGGCAGTAGTTAGAGGTTGGCAGGAAGGGACGGGGTGAGATGCTTAAGCCAAGGGTGTGGAGAAGAGGAAGTGGGTTTCTTTCTCGTGAATGGGTGGCTAGCTACAGATTCTGTAACTGTTACTAGAAAACTGACCCTGACACAGGCAAAGGTCCCCCTCAACTCTCACTGGCTCCCAGCAGAGTCCCCAGGAATCACTGATGCTGCCTCTGAGCTTCCAACCACTCAGTCCCCCAGCAGGACCTTATCTGGGTTTGATTGCAGGCTCAAGCATGCCCACGTGTGGGGCCCTTAGCCTTCGAGGCTCTCTCATTGACCCAGGACTCTGGACTGCTCCCGGCTGAGAGCTATTAGGGAAAGCAAGCAGAGCTCCCTTAATTAGGCTCTGTGTGTCCCTGCAGGGCTGGGGGAAGGCGGCTTGGAGGCCCAGTTGTTTTGGTGATTAGATACCACAGGGGAAAGTTGAAAACATCTGGGTACATTTATGCCTCCAAAGCCATGACGGAAGCACAGCAGGCTTTGAAGGAGCCAGACCCTCCTCCTGGCTTTTGTCCACATGTTCGTGCAGTTCCCCTCCAGACTCCAGGGGAATGGAAAACCTCAGGGTCAGTTCCCCTCTCCTTCCTCCTCCCCTCCCTCCGCCCTCTCCACAAGTTTCTTGGGACTTTCACTTGTCCCTCCAGCCAGAGCCCAGCCCTGGGGACAAAAGGGGGGGAAGAAAGTGATATGTATAACGTCCTCAGGGCACCACATTTTTTTTTTAAGATTGTTTATTTGAAGGAGCGAGAGAGATCTTCCATCTGTTGGGTTCATTCCCAAAATGCTGCAATAGCTAGATCTTTGCTGGGCTCGAACTGGGAGCCAGAAACTTCACCCAGTCCTCCCACACAGAGGTCCAAGTATTTGGACCATTATCTGCTTTCACAGATGTGTTAGAAGGAAGCTGGATTAGAATTGGAACATGCAGGGTGCAAACTGAGTCTTCAATTAGGAATGCCAGCATCACAAGTGATGACTTAACCAGCTGTAGCCCCAGTCACACTTAATGGACACCTGGGGCTGGGGTAGCCGATCTTTAGCAGGTTTAAGCTTTTTGACTTGTTTAAAGATTCATTTGGAAGCTGGAGTGACAAGTGAGGAAGAGGAGAGAGCGAATACTTCTATCCACTGGTTCACTTGCTAATGGTTACAATAGCTGGTATGGGGCCAGGCTGAAACCAGGAGCCCAGAACTCCATCTGAGTCTCCCACATGGGAGGAAGGGACCCAAGAACTTGAGAAATCCACTGACTGGCAGGCACATTAGCAGAGGGCTGACTCGGAAACCTGAGCTAGCCAGGTCTTGAGGGTGTAGATGCTCCAAGCAAGGATTTAAACTGTTACAAAACGCCCTGCCCCAAGCAAAGAAGTGTAACAAGGCCTACAGCCACCTTGCTGTAACAGCTAAATCTTCTTGGGAAGGCAGGGGGAAGCAAAGCAAAAGACTGAGTGCGTCTTCCGAGGACAAATCTCTTAAAGGCAAATTTCCTTGATTCCAGAGAATTCTGTGAGGTAGATCTGGCAAGATGAGGCGTGGCGTGCTTTTCTGCAGGTCATACCTAGGATGAGATGCATTTTTTTCTTTTTAGGTTTTATTTTTCTTGAACAGTCAGATATACAGAGATGGAGAGGCAGGAAGCAAGATCTTCCATTTGTTCATTCTCCAAGCAGCCACAATGGCTGGAGCTGTGCCGATCTGAAGTCAGAAGCCAGGAGCCTCTTCCAGGTCTCCCATGCGGGTGCAGGGTCCCAAGGCTTTGGGCCGTCCTCAACTGCTTTCCCAAGCCACAAGCAGGGAGTTGGATAGGAAGTGGGGCTGCTGGGATTAGAACCGGCGCCCATATGGGATCCCAATGCATTCAATGTGAGGACTTCAGCCGCCATGCTCCTGTGCTGGGCCCTAAGACACATATCTTTTATGGGAACTACCAACTAAGTCACTAAGGGGAGGCACTGTCTTTCTCACTTGATCAGGTACCCAGAGCTTCTCTTTAACAGCAGTCACCTCTCTGCAAGGCCTGTCACTCAGAGCCACAATGGACGGGAAGCCCCTGTCCTGGCCGATGCCACATTCTGTTCTCTAAGAAAGACTGCTTTGCAAAACGTGTTTGGAACAAATTGTGCCATTGGTGAGAAGACAGGATAGAACAGAAGCCGTCAAGCTTTAATCTCTCTGCTAATTAATGGTTGATCATCTCTCCTTTTCTGATTCTTGACCCCAGAAGGAAAATTTATTAGTACTTTTAGATTTTGCACAGGCGTGCTAAATGAGGCATGTAATGCACTAATTTAGTGCCTCGTTAGCATAAGCATGGCCTCCCCAGCCCACTCTTCCCTATGCAATGCTTTCTCTTGAGCTTAGGACAGGCATGGATTACTGGGCTCTGGTGCCACTGTGGGGAGCAGGGCTTGCCGCTCCCCCTACCCCCACCACAAGGAGGCCCTGATATTGAAGTCATTTTGTCTTTCACCTTCATGAAGTCTCTTACATTGCCACCGTTTTCAAACCCTTCACACCAGTCCCTTCCCCACAAACCTCCATGTGACAGGAAACCCAGCCTGCATTACTATCCTCCAGCCTTCCAATCAGCACAACACGACCTGAGCCTTGGGAGGGGACTTCTGTGCTGAGCATGGACAGCTCTGTCCTTGATTGAGGAGATCCCTCCGGCACTGAGAGCAAACACTTACCATGTGCAGATGCTAGCTCAGGACATGCCCAGGTATATTATTCAGATGCTTCAAGCTGTGGAGTATCTCCCCCCACCCCCCCAGTCCATGGGGCATTCAGCATGATGGGAAGGAATTGGCCAATATCAGAAGTGTTCAGAGTCTGGATCTTTCGACAATCGCGTTTTACCTTGGGAGCATAACCTTAAGGGATTGTGAAACATGCAACTAGGGTATGTAGGGGCAGGCATTGGGTACAGGGGTGGGGATACCCCTAGAGATGTCCACATCTCCTGTTGTAAGGTCTGGTTCACCACCACTGCCATGGGAGAATGTGAGTTTGGATGGGGCAGGCCAGGCCAGGCAGGGCTACGATACCTGGTGGCCTCGTGCGGGTTGAATCGTGGGCAAGTCAGGCTGGGTTAACTGTTCCTCTGGTGCATGCACAAGTCAGTGAGTGTGGGCTTGATGGGCTTTGCCGCAGCCTCTGCTGGCAGATGCTAGCACGGGGAGCTAATTCTGTCAAGTTAAACTGCAGAACCACCTGGAGAGTGCAAGATTCGGAAGTGGGAGTGGGCCCAGTAGGGAAACAGTGGGCACCTCCCTCTTGAGTTGCCACTCCGACCGGTGAGCATGAGAACCAGGACTAGGACGGACATGGCTAAACAGAGTGGCACGTGCTGGCACATGTGTGGGCTGGATAGTGGGGCTGGTTGGGTTGAACTAGGCTTCAATGCCCATTGACATGTATGAGAGCTGAATGGGATGTGGGACAGACTGGATCAGTCTGCTGTACATACTGGCAGGGGCGGGCCTAGTGGTGGTTATTGCAGGTCACTCTGACCAGGCTGCAGCTCCCACTGCTTTGCATGAGGGCTGAGCGTGTTGTGGGCAGCATTGGGCTGGGCTGCAACACCCTTTGGTTTGTTTAAACAGGGCTGGAGATAGACCTGACCCAGCAATTGCAACCACCAGCATGTATGTATAAGCTGACTGGGGTCACAGACTGTGTTGGGCTATGTATTGGCAAGCACACACGAGAATCGGGTCTTGGATCACCTCAGATGAAGTTTCTTTGGGGATCCCCCAACTGACTCTCTGGACTCAGAACTCTAGCCATGGAGAGAACTACAGGTTCTATGGTTTGACAATGGAGTGCATGTGTCAGCTGGGCCTCCTCAGTGGCTTAGACGGAGGTATACATAGGATACTGCAGCCCACTGGCGTCTGCAGAGGACACCTGGTACCACAGCAGCACAGGGAACAGAGCAAATTGATGAATTACCCCAGCAATGTGTTGGCAGTGACGATCTGGGCAAAGAGACGCTAAGGTGGACTATAGTAGCCAGTGGATGGTGGAGAGATTTCATCATGCTTGGAGTGGTGAGATCGGCAGTAATTCAAACCTATTGAACTATCAAAACCTCTTGAGCAGGACGATCAGAGCGTGGCCTACGCTGGGGACCCTGGGATGGCATTGGGTGGCTGTTCTCCATCCCGGGGTGCAGACACATTCGGGAGGCTGGGTGTGGCTTCTCGGCTTGTCTCCCTCCTTTGCTCTGATGCAGGAAGGAAAAAGAATGTGGAAATGGTGATCTCGCCCACCTTCCTGTAGCCCTTGACCTTAATTACCGTAATCAACTACGTAAAAACAATCAAATAATGAATAACTTAAAGTCTGAGTCAAGTCCCAGCGTTTCTACTTGTGATCCCAATTCCTGCTGACATGTACTCTGAGACGCCGCAGAGTGAGTTCCAGGCTCCTGGCTTTGGCCCAGTCCTGTCTGCTGCTAGCATCTGAACAAGCAAACAGCACATGCAAGGTGTCTTCCTCTCTGCCTTTTCCATACAGTTACAATAAAGAAATGAACAACTAAGGCATTTGAGGCGATAGGAACTGAGATAAAATAGACATCTGTATGATATGAGACCCATAAAAACAGCACTGCAGGATGCTGCTGCATGCAAGGATACCCAGAGTATTTTATTCTGCAAAAATCCAAGGTTTGTAACTAAGACCTCTCCTAGGAGAATAGTTGTACAAAAATGCATCCCAAAAATGTTTCTAGAAAAAGACCGGTGAGGATCACAGACCTTCGGGTGGTAGGATCCTAGACCTTCTCCTTTATAAAAACTTGTTAGGAAAAAAAAAAACTTCAGAGTTTGGAGAAAATCTTGGAGTGATTTTTAGGAACCAAACTTTAGACCCCGAGTATGTGACTTTTTTCATTCACATGATGTGGCGACTGTTCATAATCTGAACAAGTCAGAAATGAGTTGCTGACTGAGGTTTCTTAATGAAACATTGGATCGCCAAAACAATGACTTGTATGTGGCTTGGGATGACTTAATTGTATTAAAACCAAAGAGGTTAAATATGTGTGGGTCTTCAAAGGAGGGTACCCCCTGCTGGCTGACATGCATCCTGTTCTGATGATTCCAGGGTCAGCCATCAGAACATTCCACGTGTGGGAAGGGCCTTGGTCTGTGCCTGGGAGCTGGTTAGAACTGTCCTGGAACCAGGAGCTGTGTGCTGCCCCCAGCTCTGGCCCAGGGTTCTGAGTCCAGTCCCCTCCATGTGCCCGGTAGGACTGAGGAGGACTCGGGTCACTTTCTCATTCTGGAATGTGATTCTCTGGAAGCAAGCTTGGCTCTGGGCTTGCACACCTGAGTTGGGAGCTGCAGCACCCACAGTGTGGCGGTTTCCAGAACTCCAGGCTTCGGTGCTGTACTCTTGCCAGCAGGTGCAACGGCAGCAAGAAGTTTATGCTCTTAGAGGTACATCGCTCTGCTGGATTAATCTGTTCTTTAACACAGTTCAAACAATGCAGTGTGTGGAGTGCAGCTGTTAGGCCCTTGGAGATTCAGCTCTTCCAGGACTTCCTGAGTGCCTCCCAGTGCTGGGTCTGGGGGTGGAGAGACAAGAGGCAAAGAAGGTAGCTGCGGGAGGCATGCATGGGAACCAGAGGCTCATGGGAACCTGCAAGGAGACAGCCGAAGCAATGTTGGGAGATGTTAGTTTTGGGGGAGCAGTTCTCCCCAAGGATTCTGGGAAAGGGCAGCCTTTGGGACAGGCCCATGGAAGACAGGGCGCTGGGTGTTGAGGGAAGCAGGCAGGGACGAGGTAGCCAGTGTAGACTGGATAATGGATGGATAAGTACAGGGTGGAGAACAGGGACCAGGAAGGCTGCGGGGAGAACATGATGAGAGTGCGTTGTTGGCGTGTCCCAGGGGAGTTTGAAGGCCCCCACACAAACGTTTGAACTCTCCCTCCAGGCAAGAGGGGAGTCGGTGTCTGTAGGGTTTTCAGGTGCGCTGTGTTACACATTATTCCCACATTGGGAGGGAAAAGATGAGCATCCAAGGTCACAGCTTTGGTAAGAATAATCCATGGGGAACAGGAAGATGGCTGTCCACCCTCCTCCTAGGCCTTCCGTCCCCTTCAGACCCCATGACTGCTCTCACAAGCGGCAGAGAGAAACTTCGGAGTGTGTCATTGCAGTCTCTCTAGTTGGACTCCAGAGAAAGTCCCAAGTGTCGCTGGAAAACCCTGGTGGGGCAGATTAAGGGTCTGGGGTTTCTCTCACTGCCCTCAGGAAATCCTGGGGCCCCACCCCCGCCCAGCCCGGAGTCGTGACCCCTGGCTGCTTCTCCGTCTGGGCCTACAAAGCCAAGTGTCCCAATGGAGGGATGCATCAGGAAATAAATCTCTCAAGATTTATGGGTCAGGAAATTCTTTCAGGACAGAAAACGGGGAAGTGAGGCCGAGGTGGGGCAGGGCAGGGCAGCAGCTGCCCCGGATGCTCCTGGCAAGATACTGGGCTTGGACGGGGGCTGGGTGTGCTCATCAGAACTCGTGTCAGAGGCGGCTTTCAAGATAATCTCGCAGGATTTCCTCTGGGCTGTTCCTTCATCGCAGTCCCAGTTCCCTCTCTGCAAAGGAATGAGGTCAACCAGATGACCTCCAAGGCACTATCCCTGGGTCATCTGATGCTAGCGGTGAAACCAGTATTTTCCTGCACGCGCGCTGACTCTGTTGCATGTCCCCCTCTTCTAAATTGGTAATGTCCATGGACTGTCATGGAGCACCCATGGTCACATAAGGATTAAGGTTGAGGTTGTCTGGAAACTTCTCCTGGAGAGGTTAGGCTGCACTTGGTTGCGTCCTTACATGCTGTTTTTTCACTTTAAGGCAAAACCACCTGCTTCTCACACAGAATAGCCGAGGTGTGCACACCATCCTAACAGACCTCGCAAAGAACCACACACACGTGTCCACCTGTGCCTGCGTGCACCTGCTCTTTGTCCCACTTTGTCTGGTGTGTGTGAACAGCACATTCTTTCACTTTCCATCATTTCAGGCTGGCCCTGTACCTGCCTCCCGTAAGCTTCCAGGGCAACTCTGCTGCCCATTCTGAGCTGGCTACCCAACTCCACCAGCAGATGGCACCCAGAGCTCTCAAACGACCTGGCTGTGTCTTGGACCTGAATCTCTGGCCTTCTCCCCAACTCCCACCCTCGGAATGGATAATTTGAGAGTCATCTGTGGGAGGGCTGCCAATGCCTTAAATTTACTGTTTGTAGCTTGGCTAACTCCCCAGACTGGGCATTGGAGAGGAAGGTGGCCCGGGGGCCAGGAGGTGGGGTGCAGAGTCACTGGGGGCAAGTCTATTCCATCACAGCTCCAGGCCTGGCAGCCAAAGAAGTCCTTTGTCAGGTCCCACCTTTAGGAGGTGTTATGCCAGGCCAGCTCACACCCTGGAAAGGAAAAGGCTGTCTCTTGCAATAAAAATCCAGGAGCACAAAGGATACACAGGCACAGAATGAAGCCAAGGACAGATTCCATCTGCAGACGGTCCGTCCACTCTCCGGTCTCCACTCACCTTCAGCACTGGCTCCACCCTCAGCCACTCTTGACCTCCACCTTGTGCCTCTGCATGTGGCACTGGTATTCTGTAGGGGCGGTGGCTGCACTTCCAGATGCTCCACTTCTGATCCAGCTCCCTGCTTAGGGCCCTGGGAAAGCAGCAGCAGAAGATGGCTGAAGTGCTTGGACCCCTGCACTAATGTGGGAGATCAGGAAGAAACTTCTGGTTCCTGGCCTCAGATGGGCCCAGCTCCACCCACTGCAAACATTTGGGGAATGCACCAGCAGATGGAAGATCTTTCTCTGTTAATCTGCCTTCCAAATAAAGATAAGTAAATCCTTTTAAACAGCTTGTACTGTAGAACTTTCCAATTATATACAAAAATGCAGGTAAAATACCCCCCTTTGCGTCACAAGGTTCAGTAAGTACAATGATTAATGCCACATTGATCTGTTCCCCAGCTTTGTTTCTAAAATATTTTACAGTATATCAGGCATCCTATGAACTTGCCCCCAAACACTTCAGAAGACTTCGGTCCTTGAGTATTGGAAACCACCTAGCCATCCGCTGCAGGTAGACCCGATGACGACAGCTTTTCGTGTGTAACACCATCCGTGGTGAGAATCGCATTGAGCGTTCCCACCTGTCCTGTGACATCAGTCTGGGCCTCCCTGGAGCTCATCTCCCTGTGGCCAGTGTGCGTCACAGCTCACTCCGTGGCAGAGTGACTCACGCAGGCATGTGCCACCCACGTTCAACGATGGCTGCTTTGGGAGCCTCCAACCCTGTCGATTTTGGGCATGCTCCAAAGACCCAGAACAGCCTCTATTCAAAAGGCTCCCCGAGGAGGGGTAAGCAGGGCCCAGGGCGAACTCTGCAACCAGCTCTTCTTGTGGCAGGCGCCAGAGTCTGGAGTCAAAAACCCTCCTCCTGATGGCGTCTGTGCGGGGGCCCGTAGCTCCGGGGGCTGGGTCACAAGACTTGCTAGTGTCCTTGGCTCCTGAGGTAGATAAGAAAGTCAGACACACATGCACGCCTCCTGGCTCCAGGAGCTGATGAGACAGGGAATGCGAGCAATGCGGCCGTGCCAGCCGCAGAGGCCCAGAGGTGCCTTTGTAATTGAGTCTCTGGGAGCCTCGTGGGCGGCGGGAGGAGGGTGGGGTCCAGAAGGGGAGAGGCGCCTGAGATGGGGGCCTGGGCACTCAGCTCCCCCTCCACCCCCGCCCAGCCTTTCTGGTGAGACCCCAAAGGTTTCGATTTCTTGCCTCAGTGTGTCAGCAATGCCCCCTCCCGGAATGAAGAGCGGGCACAGTTGTCTGTTCACGGGCAGGTCTCTCCTAAGAAGCGCCCAGTCTTGTTTTCCTACTGCTTTCAAGCCCCTCCCCCCTGGGCCACTGGGAGCTGTGGCAAGACCTAAAGGTAGCCAGGATGGGGTTCAGAAACCTCTGCCGAGGGCTGGCCCCAAGTGAGACACACGGTGTGCCTTCTGCCATGAGCTGGAAAACCCCTGGGGCTACTGGTGCTCTCCCAGCCACTGTCCCCACATTTCAGCAGAGGAGGGAGCTCAGATGCCTTTATCTGGCTCAGGACATATTTTCCCACTTGACCTTGCTTTTCTGCTTGTACTTGAATGACTGCTGGCTTGGTCTCCCCCAGCCCATGCTGGCCTGCACCTGCTGTGCACTCTGGCCCACGTGTGACCTTCTGTGAGAACCTAGGCAGGTCTGTAGCATTGCTGTTGTTCTGTTGGCAAGCATCACATGCCAGCTGGCACTGCTCTTCTCTACCTTTTGCCAGAAGAAATGATGTGAACTCGTGAGTCATGTACACACGCACATACACACACACTCTGAACCTGGCTCCTGGGAGGACTCTGCACAGCACCAGGAATTCTTAATTACATTGCATTATGTGACGGTTTCTTAGGCACTGGGATTCCCCCCACCCTCTCCCCCGTGGTGGATTCCTCCACCTTGTACCACAGTTCAAATTCAGTTGAGATTCTTTCATTGGAAGTGTTTACCAAGCATAAAGTCCAGCATCTTATTGTCCAGATAAGTTCAGCAGTTTCTTGGAGACCATCTCTGGTCTGAAGGTAGAGCCAGCACAGTATTATCCTGATCAATTAAAAGCCCCAACATAACATCAGCAACAACTGACAATGTTATGGAATTAATTGACATGATACTGAGTAACCACTATGTCAAAAAAAAATGCAGGTTTTTAACCTCATCCTGTGACTTCTTCATTGACCTATCAATTTTGGTGTATATACAACCAGATTCTATATACCTTAAAATGGCTATAGATTACTATTCAGCTGTCTCATGTCTATTCTCATTTTAGTATTTAGCAATTTATAGCGTTGAAGCATGATTTTGCTGAGCCTGGTTGTTTTGGGTGGTCTGGACTGGCTTATAACTCTAACAAGACATGTGTCAACAGTTGAGGTGCAGAACATTTTTAGGAGTGTGCAGAGAAATCCTCAACACACCAGTGAGGAGCAACTGGTCTTTGTGTCCCACCTAGTGAGGCATGAGTGAATCCCTACAGCACCAGGAATTCAATGTGGGGTCAAAGGGTGTTGTGATCAATGCAGCTTTCCAAGCAGCACTTCCTTCATTGCTCTGTTCTCCCTGGCCCATTTGCCAGGCCTCTGAGCTGTTGAGCCAGGCTGGATAGGCTGTGTGACATCTCTGAGTTCTGGTCCTTCTGGGGATACGCAGTCTCGTGCATTAAAATCCAACGCTCCAATGACATGGAGTGCAAACTCCAGTTTAGCCCTTCCCCCTGCCTCAACACCTCCTCCTGTTAACCCATGTTCCTAGCTTCCAATGCATCCCTTCAGTATGTTCATTACAGATGTCTCACATGTTAATACTTGTGTGTCTTTATTTGAAAGAGTTGGAGAGGAAAGACAGATTGACACGAAGTGATGACTGCATGTGTCTCCTTGTCTCCCCTGTAAGTTCTCCAGGAATCTGACTTCCCAGTCTGTCTGGGAAGAGGGGGATGGAGCTCCTACTTTATAGGACAAGTGAGATTTAGCTGAGTGCTGTCAGAAATAATTTTGGAAGACCTGGCTGTGTCGGCAGTAGACACGTTGGCGATAGGAGGGGACACAGATCCTTCTTTCCACCTTGAACTGAATGTGAAATGTGCACCAAATCATTTTTTTTTGACATAACATATCTTTGTCAGGTTCTCTGTGTGCAAAGCAGCGGTAAATCAACTTGCTATTAGGTTTTTAAGTGCTCCGTGGCATTAAATCGCCAGCATTAAGTAGCCTAAAAAATAGATATATTAAAAACCCACCAAGTAGTAAAGTGCTACAAACGACACTGTGTCTGTGTCTAAGGGTGAGAAGTGGCAGCGCTGGGCTCGGGGGGAGGGCCTGCGGCGCCTAGAGGCCCCGGGTGACAGGTGTCTGCCCCTCAGACAAGGCCTAAGCAGACGCTATGCTGAGCGCTTGTGACAAGTGACTCCTCACACACACCGAAGCTGTTTCTGCTTCTTCCTTACATCCCCATGAAGGGTCTCTGCTGCTGAGTACTGCCGCTTCCTGGAAACTCCATCAGACAAGTTGTCCTCTGGTGCAAATGTACCGTCTCCCTAGAGAAGAACCCCAGGCTCCAAAATGCGGCTGGGAGCATTACGCACCTTCACACCACATCAAACAAAGGCGGCCCACACCAGAGGCTGTTGGATGTGATGGCTTTGTGCCAAGGGTGCAGACAGTGGGTGCTGCTTGTGGACAGTGCAGGTGGCACTGAGATTCTTAAGGGGTACCAGTGGAGATGCTGGGCAAGGAACAGTGACTCACAACCTCAGCTTGCCCTCCCTGCACCTGGTCCCTTCATGCCCCACCCCTGGCACAGCCCTTCCATGCCTCAGCTGCCTGCCTACACAGAGAAGTGGCCTTGCAACAGCCCAGGCAGAATGGATCCAAAAATCAGGTGAGGCTGTGGGTGTGTCTGGGAGGAAGAGACTCATGCCCACGTGACGACAAGCGTAATACCAGAAAGCCAGAAGCTCCTTCAGAAGTTGTCAGCACCCTGTCTGTGAGGTTTGCGTTCCAGTTTGTAGATCTCAAGATTGAGTCAGATGTAGAAGCACCTGCTATGCAAGCTGACAGGTGGCTGGGCTCCCAACAGGACAAATGGAGGGAAACGGGGGACTTTCTCCCCGGTCTGTGGAGCGCCTCGGCACAGGGATAGAACACGGTGCCGGGAGCATGCAGGGAAGGAGACCCGGCAGTGAGCACCAGGGAGGCGTGTCTGGTCTTGGCTCCAGGTCCTCACAGGGGAGCTGGCACAGCTCTCTTGAGCCAAAGCACCAGAGGGGCCCGGCTCAGGGGATGTGGGGAATTTCACTTGCTGGCATCGTCTGCGGGAGGGAGGGATCTAGCAGATGCCATCTCTCACCAGCCTCTTGGCAGATGCCTGGGCCCGCGTGGGAGGTGAGGAGTTGTCTTAGGTGAGCAGCATCTGCACTGCCGATGGAAGAGACCAAGTGTCCTCAAGACCCAATGCCCCTGAATGGCTCTCCGCAGACCAGCAACCTGCTTGCTGCTGACCACGATTCTACGTTCCTTTCTTCCGTACTAGCAGGTGTGGATTCTACATAGAGTGGCAATCGTTCTTGCAGCTGTGGGGGCTCAGGGCCTACGAACCAAAGTTGTGAGTCCTCTTCAAACAGACCTTTGCTATTGTCCTTCTTGCTCTGTAGCAAGGCTGTGTGGTGGTGAGAATTTGAGGTCTTTCCCGCCCACGAGAAAGGTGAAGCTAGGGGACTGTGGACTTCAGTCTACCGTGCAGATGTCATTCAGATGAGCATGTAACCCTCCAGCCGGACAAAGGCACCGTGACCAGGGTGCTGCCTGCCAGCCCAACAGCTCTCCTCCCTCATCCAGGCTGGCTAGGAAAGCCATAAGTTCCTAGTGATTGTTGATGTGTGAACATAGATGTGGCAGGTGGGGAGTGGGGTGGGGAGGTGGTTGGGTAAGAGCAAGGTCCTGGACCTGCTGTCTGGAGATCCACGCTGTGCTATGCACATGACAGACATTTTTTAAAAACAATTTTATTGGAAAGATAGTTTTATAGAGAAAAGACAGATCTCTTATCACCTGATTCGTTCCTCCAAATAGAAGCAATAGCCAGAGCTAAGCTGATCAGAAACCAGGAGCCAGGAGTTTCTTCCAGGTCTCCCATGTAGATGGAGATTCTGCTTTCCCAAGCCATAAGCAGGGAATGGAGTCAGGGGAGCATCCGGAATATGAACTGGGATACCGGCATCTGGAGGTAGAGGGTTAGCCAGCTGAAATACACACCAGCCCCTACCATGGATTTTGTACCAGGTCTTCAGTCCCCAGCCTGTATGGTTAATTAAGTCTTTTAATCTGGGCTTTAAAGATTTATTATTTTTATTGGAAAGTCAGATATATAGAGGAGGAGAGAGAGAGGAAGATCTTCCATCTGCTGATTCCCTCCCCAAGTGGCCACAATGGCCAGAGCTGAGCTGATCAGAAGCCAGAAGCCAGCAGCCTGTTCTTGTTCCACGCGGGTGCAGGGTCCCAAGGCTTTGGGCAATCCTTGACTGCTTTCCCAGGCCACAAGCTGGGAACTGGATGGGAAGCAGGGCTGCCAAGATTAGAACTGTCGCCCATATGGGATCCTGGTGCGTTCAAAGCAAGGACTTTAGCTGCTAGGTTACTGCGCCAGGTCCTTAATCTGGGCTTTAAACGACAAACTTGAAAGAGAAAGATGCACCACAAATGCGGGGCCATTCGCCTTTGAAATCAGAGTTGCTGCACTAGCAGCAACCTGAAAGCATTGGGAGGAGGCGCTCCTGTTCAGAGCGGACACCTCTTAGACCCGTAGGGGGCACTAGGGAACTATGGGATCTTGTCTCTGCTCTGGCTCAGACCTTAGCCAAGCAGGGAGGAAGGAGTGAGGCTGAGACAAGGGCGTAGGTCATGGATGGATGGAATCGAACTCCTTTTCCCTTCCCCTTCTTCTGCAAGACCTACAAATACACAACTAATTTTCAAATTCAGAAGAAAAGTCCCTTTTGGGGCCATGCGTATAACCAAGGGAAGGGTCAGCCAAGCTTCACCATGAGGAGACTGGAAGGCTGAGAAGGAAAAGGCCGAGTTCGAAGCTGGGCAGGGCAGCGGCGCCTGGCCCCTCCCACAAGCTGCCTTGGCCACATTTGTTTGCTTCTCTGGCTCCTGGGGGTCTCTGGCAGGGCTGGGGGTCTGATGTGAGCTGGAATCTGTTCAGTTTCACCTCTCATGGTTCCTGCCAGCTCGCCAGCCCTGGCTGACGCAGGCAATTAGAACCAGACATCATCCCATAAGGGCATTCCAGAAAGATCTCTTAAAATTCCACAGCAGCTGGGGACTTGCCTTTCCCCTACAGGGATCATCTGGTGTGTAAATACTGAGTTGTGCAAGACATGGGGTAGGGGGAGGGCAGGCTTAACGCACATGTGCTCACACTTTCTGTCTCAATACACACTCACCCACAGATTGAAATCGAGAGAAATCTTCAGTAGCAATTCCTTTCCTTCCTGCCTCCCCAGAAGAGAAGCTAGCAATTTGCAGGCCACCTCAGGAGTATCTTGTTTCCAGGAGTGAACACGGAGTTTGAATTGTGGGATTAGAGATATGTTGGGGATGGAGGGCTCACTCTTGGGATTTTTCCATCCCTTGTAGATCATTGCCCCTCACCTCCTTGCATCTGACTTCTGGAGGCAGGCCAAAGTGTATTGGTGACAAGTTTAGCTCCTACACAATCCCAGGAGGCCAGGAGACATGGCCTTATATCCATGGATATAAAAGATAAAAGGGCGGTGCAAGGAACCGTGGCCCAGGGCCGTGGACTTGGACTATGCCCAGGCTCTGCAGCCCCCCAGCATTGCAGGTCAGCCTCTGCGTTCTGGGCCCGTGGGAGCCCTCTGCTTCTCAGAGCTCCCACTTCACAGTTGTCAGCAATAGACACTGCTTTGCTATTGTTCAGCTGACCAGAGTTCAGGTAGACCCAGGGGGGCTTTTGTTAGAACTCAGTGGGGTATGCCGAAAGCATTGGGAAGGCAGATGGGAAAAAGCCAACTCGTTTTTTCATCGGAGGAAGCACCTAGTCCCCCTGTGATTTATAGGAGGCTAGAAAGGGAGAGAGGGGGCTATCATTCCAATATGTCTACATGCCCGATTGGTTGCAGAGCTGGGAGCAGAGCCACATGTTGTGTTTCCCAGCCTGCGATGTTTTCAACACCATCACACTGCCACTCCCAGCTCCTCCCTTTGAGGTGGGATCTTTGCTCGAATATCCCATAAGAGCAAGTATGAAACCATTTAAAACATTCAGCCAGTTCATGCTTACTATGATTTTTATTAGGCCCAATAACTTCAACTACCTTTGTAAAAATACATCCTGGGCTTTGTGGTTAATTGACTAATTGCTGACCCGTGGCTATGTGAGTGTATGTTATCAAGGGGCTCTCGTTCTGTGTGTGTAACCCGTTTCCCAGTGATCTCCACTGGCTGACACCTCGTGGGTCTGCTGTCTGTATTCCAGATGTGTCTTGCTTTGTCAGACTGACACCGGGGAAAGGAAGAATGAATACCAGCGTGTCTTGCTGGCGACTTCTGTGCTTGCAGCCAGGGGTGCTTTCATTCTCTCCCCATGCAAATACTTGCTGCTGGGGTTTGTGCAAGGAGCTGCAAAAGGGGTGCAGAATGGTGGGGGGGGGCAAAACCTGGTCTCTGGGAATCCAGACTCCAATAAAAAATGAGTTGGGGGTGCCCACGATGAATTCTGCTACAGAGGCTAAACTGTAGGATAGGAGTACCAGTAGGTAGGAGATGGCGCTGGTGTTATAGCATAGAGGCCAAAGCTGCCACCTGCAATGCTGGCATCCCATAGGGGTGCCAGATCATGTCCTGGCAGCTTCACTTTTGATCACGCTTCCTGCTAATGGCCTGGGAAACACAGAACAAAATGGCCCAAGGACTTGGGCCTTTTGCACCCATGTGGGAGACCTTAAAGAAGCTCCAGGCTCCTGGACAGTATGGGCATTGGGGAGTGCACCAGCAGATGGAAGGGGTCTCTTTTCCCCTCCCTTGGTCCCTCCCTCAGTCCCTCCCTCTGCTTCTATTTCTTGGTCTCTCTCCCTGAAACTCTTGACTTTCAAATAAGTTTTTTTTTTTTTTTTTGAATAGGTGAGGGAGAAATTAGGGAAGAATTCCTTGATGTGGTGGCCTTACCAGTGTGTTCAGAAAGGTGGATAGGTTTGTGACATGCAGAGACTGGGAAGGTAGTGGTGAAGGAAGCCAAGCAGGAGGAAGTGATGGGGGTGGCAGGCACTGATGGTGAGCTCACCTTGGCTAGCTTGATAAACTGGAGTTAAGCCTGGAGTAGTGGGGTTTGGGTATCAGACACAGAAACTGCATTGGCTGCCAGGGGGACAAGATGTATGGGTATTTCTCCCTTGAGAAAGGAGAGTAACACTAGCGTGTACAGGGTGGGCATATAGGTGACCATGACCGGGCTCACCCTGCTGGAATCTTTCTGTGCTGTGATCACACAGGGCCCCTGCTGTGTGTGTCTCCCATCCTTCCCAGTGGGCATTCGGGGACCTGGAGACATACCTGCTGTGTCATGTTTGACTTGCACAGACCCAGAGACCAACAGACCCACAGTCTTTCTGTGAAATCAGACATTTGTGGGAGCTTTGAAGATCCTTGATTCCAACATCTAGCTAATGCTTAGCTCTCCCTTGCCTCCCTATTAGGTGGTTTCCTAGTGCATTCTGGCATCGTCTGATGGAGAGCTCAGTCAGGGCAGCCCTGGACACAGTCTGTCGCATTCCTTTCTCTGTCCCACCTTCCCCCAGCAGCACTCTCATAGGACATCTGTCCCTGTGTGCTGACTGGCACAGGAAGCGAGCTCTCCCTTATTCCAGAGGGTTTCTCTGGAGTAAAACACAAAGCCAGTACCCAGGGCTCTTGGTGGAGCAGTACTGTAATGGAGAACTTGGTGGTATCTTCATTTTATGACATCTAGAAACAGCAAGCAGATGAGGACTTGAACATGCAGTCAAAGCCCGTTTCTCAGCTGCCCAGGTAAAGGCAGCTTTGTCTCCAAACACCAGCCTTGGTGTATTTGCCTTCATCGAAGAACACACAGCATGGGTGTGAAACTGGTATCCCCAAAGACAGAGTGCACAGGCTCGTCCTTTATTTTAAGCTGCAGTGTGTGACTGGCTGACTTGTTTTCTTGTTTCTCTTACAGAAGAACAGCCAAAGCGCCTGTGTTGGGAGTCGGCCCCCCCAGCGCAGATAAGTGCCACAGTTGTCTGGGCAGTGGAGCTAACACAGGGCCAGAGAAGATCCCGTGACAGCACTCGGGTTGACAGGCATTGGCCCACGGGCTCGTCGCTAGTTCAGCCTTGGTGAAAGGAAGGACATTGCCATGATCAAGTATCAATATATATTCCTTCTCCTGTGTTTTCTGCTGCTAGTTTTTATCCAAGGGTTTAGGGGCCTGGGTTTCTGCACTGGTGGGGAGTAACTGTGCAAGTACTGAATCTGTTGCCCTGAAAGTCTTGCCCAGTTCTAACAGGCAGCAGTGGGTGGCAGTGCAGAGAGCTTTCTAAAGGGATAGGAGTGACTCGGGCATGGGGAGGAAGAGATGGATTCGCCCATGTGTGTTTGTGTCCAGAGGCTGAGAGTGTCTCCAGAGGCCACCTGGTTTAGGCAGATCCAGGATTGATTTGGGAGAGAGAGTGCTCAGGTCTCTAGAATGAGGAGGGCTGGTTAAGGATGGTGGGGCCTCAAGCCAAGCAGGGGAGAGCCAAAGTTCCCAGGGCCTTTCCACACAATGCTTTTGTGTAACCAAAGGGAACCGGTCTTTTCAGCTTATTTTAGTTCACCGGGGACTAAGCTGACTTTTAGGATGGGTCCTTTGCAAACTAATGGAGGTAAGCAGATGGATGAGCTGGTATTGGAGAGGATGGCGGAGGAGGGGATGGTTCAGTCCCCTACCATGGGGAGGCCTGGGGTGCACTTGGGTGAGAGTATGCAGGAGATATCCTGTCTCCAAGTTGGAGACTTGCCTGCACAGTGGACAGGTGTACTGGCAGACTGCTAAGATCCCTCCAAACTAGCATGTGGTGTGAACCTATCTGAACATTGCAGAGAAGTTTGTGTCCCACTTGGGAGAAAAGGGCTTCAGGGTCAACATTGCTGGGGCTCAAGATTGCAGTCTCATGAAAGAAGCTGCAGGTTGACAAAGGACTGGTAGCAAGAGAACTGAAAGAATACTGTGCCTGCGGCAAAAGGCAGCTAAACATTGGCCTAGTGGGTTGGGTGGGACAGGAGTGAAGAAGCAGCAGAAAGGGTCTAGAAAAAGGAATGGTAGGGATACAAGCCTTGATGTGTAGACCAAAGGCCTGGGCTGAGGTTGGCCTCCTCACCCCATATAAAGCACAGCACATCTCTGAAACTCAGTTTCCTCCATTGTAAAATGAGAATACTATCCTTTACATGCTAGAAATGTTGAGAGTTCAATGGCATAGAATGTGCAGGAATTCTTGACAGCCTTTGTTCATACAGGTGTGGGTTAGTTTCTTCGTGCATTCAACGAGCATATGTTCTATACCTCCTGTGGCTGGAAAACACTCGGAGTCGATCAGTGTGCTACGTAACGTGGGGATAGAAAACTCCAATCGTCTGCCATTGAAGTCTAGAGTCGCCCTCAAGTATTAGGGAAGATGGTAAATGGAGCTATCCTGAAGATAAATGAGTTGTTTATTATTCATCATTTTGGGTAGAGGTTGATGGTGAGAAGTGAGGATGGGAGCTATTCATCCAGCACTGCTACTGGCAAGATGAAATGTTGGTGGAGGGGAGTGGACACAGATGCCATCCAGAGACGCACAATGGCTCCTCCTGCGGCCAAGAAGACAGATCTAAGGACTTCCCCTCTGGGCTGTTTAAAACATCACAGAACTTCCCTTCCCTCCCAAAATACAGCATCATTAGGATGCTGTGGTCTTTAGCCAGAGCTCTGGATGCAGAAGGTGTGGGAGCCCATTTCCTCCTCCACTTGGGATCCTTGAGATTTTCAGGGGACTCTGAGTGTTGCTGTCGGGATTTGCAGCCTATTTTCAAAATTTCAAATATCCTATGACAGACCACGTGTCCTTACAATAAGGTTTTATTTGGCTGCAATAATATCAACCAGTCATGTTGATCAGAGGCTTGGGGTGTGCTTTGATGAATAAAGAAAAAGTAGTAAAATAAAGGCTGCTGCTTAATAAATTCAGTGTGTTTCGAAATCAAAATTCTTTCAAATGTGAGGCATAGAGCAGTTAAGGATATAATAAAAAAAGGATTGAAAACATAATTGAAAACGTTGGTAACCATGAGTACAGCCCGAATACTCTCCCAGGGACCTGGAGACCGGAGAAGCGAAAAAAAAGCTCGAACCAGCCCGATCAGGGGGCAGAGCCATGGCCAGAACTTGCATCTGTGGGCCACTGGGTTTTGGACTGTGCATTGTTGTCCTTGAGTCTGAAGTAGAAGCCTCCTGAATCGACATGGGGGTGTCGGTTAAAATGAGGTTACTTTCCTGGAATCGCTGCTTGGGCCTTAGAAACCAAGTCATCGCTTCCCCAGGGGCTCCTCCCCGGCTCCTCTACTGCAGGCGCTTACCTGGAGAGTCATTGCTACAGCTCCTGCGCCTCTGAGGGAAAGCTGCAGGGCAGGGAGTAGACTGACAAGCAGTAACACCCTGGGAGGCTACTAGGCAAGATGTAGGGATTCCCAGGATTCTTGGAGATCAGGCTGAAGCCAGACATGGAGGATGTGTCACGCAGGCATCTCATCCACGAGGCAGGAAGATGTTGGCGCTGTCACTGGGAGTGGAACAGGTAACAACACAGCCCAGGGCTGAATGTAGGTTTTCTGCACGGACGGGATTATGCACAGGCCCCCAGGACTGTGAGCCATTGGAGGGAACTGTTCTCCAGGGTTATCAGGGACGAGCAGAACACACCTTGACCCTTTCACGGGGACTCCAGAACTCGGGGAGAACTAGGGAATGTGCATGTAGCTTTGTAGCCTTCTCTTTTCGTCTGGCAGAGCTTAGAGACGCCTCATGCAGGACTGACTCCGGATTACATTTGCAGCAATGGCCTTTACTGTTGTGGGAAGCTTTTAAAACCACTGTCTACACTAAATCCCCCATTTACTTGTATGTAGAGTGCAAGGTATTTCCCCTTTGTGGCCTTAGAAACAGTTTGGCACCAGGTTCGAATCCCGTCAGGCATAGGCCGCTCTGGTTGCTGTGGATTTGAGATTCCATCATGGCCCTGCTTTCCTCCCACGAAGTCCACAGGTTCAGCTTCCAATTCAGGTAGTTTGATGGTCACACATGCATATGGACTAGAAACAGGTGGACCAGACAGAGCCACATAATTACATCATTTTTGTTGAATTTTTGAGACCCAAATTTATGTGAGACCCACAGGGCAGTTGGAGTCCAGCCAACACTCCACAGGGCATTCCTTTCCTTGCTCCTTGATACTACAAACATTAATGAATTTTTTCCAAAAGATTGATTTTTACTCAAATGGTAGAATTACAGAGGGCAGGAAACACACACACACACACACACACACACACACACACACACACACACACACACACACACACACACACACACACAGAGACAGAGATCTTTCATTTGCTGGCTCACTCCCCAAATGGTTGCAATGGCCGGACCTTAAGTGATCCAAGGCTGGGAGCCAGGAAATTCTCCTGGGTCTCCCACAAGGGTTCAGGTGTCCAAGGTTTTGGGCCAGCCTTTGCTGCTTTCCCAGCCTGTAAGTAGGAAGCCGGATTAAAAGTGGAACAGCTGGAACTAGAACCAGTACCATATGGGATGCTGGTGCTGCAGGTAGAGGATTAGCTTGCTATGCCACTGCACCTGCACCCATTGGTGTATTTTTTAATCTATTTTATTTTTATTGGAAAGTCAGATATACAGAGAGCATGAGAGACAGAAAGAAAGATCTTTGATTCATTGATTCACTCCCTAAGTGGGTGCAATAGAGCTGAGCCTGGAGCTTCTTTCAGGTCTCCCATGCAGGTGCAGGGTCCCAAAGCTTTGGGCCTTCCTTGACTGCTTTCCCAGGCGACAAGCAGGGAACTGGATGGGAAACAGGGCCACTGGGATTAGAATCGTAGCCCATATGGGATCTCAGTGTGTGCAAGGTGAGGACTTCAGCTGCTAGGCTACCATGCCGGGCCCCATTCATGGATTGTTTTTTCCATTGATGTATTGTTTAAGAAGATGTGTCTTCTTTATTGAAAGGGTAGAGTGGTGTATACACACAGAGAGGGAGAGAGAGTTGAAGAATGAGCCAGAGAGAGAGAGGCACCCTGCATCTGCTGATTTACTCTGCAAAGATTGCAACAGCTGGGACTGGGCCAGGCTCAAGTCAGGAGCCACGGCTTCATCTTAGTTTCCCACGTGAGTGGCAGGGTTGGGCCATCATCCACTGCCTCCTGGCACATTCACTCAGCGCTCCATCAGCAGAGCAAAGTGTTGAAATTGTTTTTGAAATGTATCAATTTTTATTTGAACATGCAAGAGAAAACAGAGTGAAGGAGGGAGAGTGCTCCCATCTGTTGGTTCTCTTCCAGTGCTTGCAACAGCTATGGCTAGGTCAGACCAAAGCCAGGATCCTGTAATGCCTTCTGCGTCTCCCACTTGGGTGGAAGGGACTCAAGTACTTGGACATCATTTGCTGCTCCCCAAGGTGCATATCGGCAGGCAGCTGGATCAGAAACAAAGGTACTGCTTGGCCAGACACTCCACTAGGGATGATGGTGTCCCAAGTGCAACACAACACCCACATCCCTCTGTATTCCCTGTACTTGGGAAAAGAAAGGCAAACCTCTTGTTTTGCCACAGGGGGCGCTTGAGAGTTCATAGAGGAGGCACGTTTGGAGTGGAGTCCTTGTCTGTGACCTCTGCTGCCCTGCTCAGTTACCCAGGCGCTGGGCAAGCTCGTCATGCTGTAGCCACCAGGGCCTCATGTCTTCGATGTAGGCTTGAGCTGCCCTGCTGTGCTGCATGGGGCCTGCCTTCATGAGCTGGATCCTAGCTCAGCCACCTTCCAGCTGGTGGCCTGGGCATGCTGGATCACTTATCTGAACAGTGGTTATGTTTAAAGTTTCTATAGATTCTCAACGTTTAGAAATTAGTGAAGGGAGCTGGTGCCGTGACATAGTGTGTAAAGCCACTGCCCATAACACTGGCATCCCATATGGTGCTGGTTTGTGCCCCAGCTGTTTCATTTCGGAGCTGGATCCCTGTTCATGGCTTGGGAAGAGCAGCCGAAGACCAGTGCACAGGGCCCTGCACCCATGTGGGAGACCTGGATGAAGCTCCTGGCTTCCAGCCCTAACCATTGGGTCCATCTGCGGAGTGACTCAGAAAATGCAATCTCTCTCTCTCTCAACTCTGCCTTTCCAATGAACAATTTTTAAAGATTTTGTGAGAGCCAGAACGCCAGTGGCAGTGAGTATGTGGCAGTGAGTATGGAGGGGGCAGACACATAAGAGCCCAGACTAAGAGGAGGCGGGCCGGGGGTTCTCTCAGTGTGGCTTCAGCACCAGCAACCTCTGCCTTGCCTGGGTCCTCGGTGGGAGCATCAGATCCCCACACCAACCCCAGAGCTACGGAGTGAGAATGCCAGGGAAGGTCCCAGGACGCTGCATTTTTATAAAAATTTATATTTTGATTGGAAAGGCAGATCTGCAGAGAAGGAGAGACAGAGAAAGAGCTTCCATTGTTGCTGAATCAATCCTAAGCCAGGAGCTTCTTCGGGGTCTCCCACGTGGGTGCAGGGTCCCAAAGCTTTGGGCCATCCTCTGTTTCCCTAGTCTACAAGCAGGGCACTGCGTGGGAAGTGGAGCAGATGGGATATAAACTGGTACCCACATGGGCTCTTGGTGCTTGCGAGACGAGGACTTTAGGCACTAGGCTACTGCATTGGGCCCAGGACACTGAATTTTAAGAGATTCAAATGTACACGCAAGTGCAAGACCACTAGGAGAGAGGCTGAGGGTGAAGGAGGGGGCGATACTGAGGGCAGCAAAGGTACTAAAAGGCAATCATAGCTGGCTGTATCCAAGGGTGAGCCCAGCCTGCCTGCCTCTTCCTGGTACTGACCCCCTCCCTGGCAGGGGCTGTCTGCAGAGGCTGAGGGTAGACTGAAAGGACCTTGCTTCACTCTTCCACCTGCAGAGCCTTCACTTTTACGAGGGGGCGTTCAGGAAGTTATCCGGGTGAAACTCGCACGCCGAGTCCATGAGCCATCCCAGCACAGCTTGACACAGGATGAAGCCCTGGGAAATGGGACCATCGTGTGCACCTGTGTCCCAGAACATCTGGTGAGCCCAGACGCAGGGAGACTCAAACAGCACTGAAGAGACTGCACTGCTTCCTTCCCCCGGAAACCTCTGGAGCACAGGCGATCCATTTGCGCCTGAGGGATCCCTCATGGTGCTGTTGGGGTTGTGTGAAGGTGTGGTGCAGCTCGCAGGGACCTTTCTGTTCTCACCAAATCCTAGAGGGGATGTGCAGATGTGGCTCCACCCCACCACTGCAAGGTTCTGCACAATAAACCCCACATCTGGTTTCCTGTGTCATTACCGCCAGGATGCTGCACAAGCCGCGGAGGCATCCTAGTGAATCTGCAGCATGTGGAATCCAGTTAACTCTTTCCACACACTGCTCTGGCAGACCCTGTACACGCTTCTGACCCTGTTCCTTTTTGACTGGCTTATTTTAATCAACATGCTTAAAATATTTACTTATTTGAAAATCAGAATGCAATGGAGAGATCTTCCATCTACTGGTTCACTCCCCAGATGGCCACACAGCCAAGACAGGGCCAGAAGGACGTCAGCAGGTTCATCCCAGTTACCCACATGGCTGCAGGTGCTCACACAGTTAAGACATTTGCTGCTGTTTTTCTCAGGCCATTAGCAGAGAGCTGGATTGGAAACGGAGCAGTAGGGACTTGAACCACTGCCCCTATGGGATCACACTTAGAGAATCCCTGATCCACTTTTTTTTTAAAAATTCTTTTTAAGATTGTATATCTGACTTTGCAATAAAAATAAATCAAAGAGAGAGAGGTAGATCTGTCCGCTGATTTACTCCTCAAGTGAGTGCAATGGTCAGAGCTGAGCTGATTCGAGGCCAGGAGCCTTGGAGCCTCTTCTGGGTCTCCCAAGTGGGTGCAGGGTCCCAAGGCTTTGGGCCATTTTCTACTGCTTTTCCAAGCCACAACAGGGAGCTGGATGGGAAGTGGGGCTGCCAGGACATGAACTGGCACCCATGTGGGATCCCAATGCTTTCAAGGAGAGGACTTTAGCCACTAAGCTATTGTACCAGGCCCCATTTCTTTTAATCTGGATTCTTTCTCCTGCATCTCCTTGGCTTTATCACTGCCACTGGCTTAGTCCTGGTCTTCAAGAGTCTTTCAAAAATTTTTTTTCCAAGTTTATTTGAAAGGCGGAGTGAGAGGGAGAGGAGGAGACAGAGGGAGATCTTGCAACTTCTGGGTCACTTCCCAGATGGACACAATGGTCAGAGCTGGCATTACAGGCAGTAGCTTCACCTCTACACTACACCAGCATGTTGCATACTGTAAGTAGCATCTCTCCTGTACAGTCTTTGGCATATGCCAAGGCTTTTCTCAAGCAATACTTACCATCACCTCATTATCATCATCATCACAGCTGGAGTTTGCGAAGGTTCCCAGAAGATGAAGCTAGAGAAACATGTTAATTTATTTCTTCATTTAATATTTATTGAGCACCTAATATGTAATTGGCCACTGGGGTATAGCAATGAATAAAGTTGACAAAATTCTAGTTCTCATCGAGTTTGTCTCACTTAAAGACTGATTTTTGTTTCCGAAGGATTATTTATTTATTTGAAAGGCAGAGTGACAAATTGACAAACACAAAGATCTTCCATTGGGTGGTTCACTATCCAAATGGCTACAATGACTGCTATTTGGCCAGCCTGAAGCTAGGAGCCTGGAGTTCTATCTATGGCTTCACAAGGGTGGCAGGGACCCAAGTATTTAGGTTATCATCAGCTGCTCTCCCATACGCGTTAGCAGGAATTTGGATCTGAAGCTGAGCAACCAAAACTTAAACCCCAGTATGATGACATGAGGACAGGTTCTGTCTCAGCGGATAGGTTAATCTGCTGCACCACACTGCTGGCCCCATGCAAAAAGATTATACATAGTTATGCATGACAGTCTGTATATTATTTGTTTGCTTAATAGCTGAAATTTCTATTGCCGATAACACAATACCACAGGCTGAGTGAGTCACCAAGAACAGATTTGTTTTGGCTTTGGATCCAGGACCAATGGCTCCTATTTGGAAGGGACCTCCTTGCTGGCTGAGTGCTGAAGCCACAAAGGGCACCACGCGGCAGGAGACGGAGCGTGTGCACGTGTGTGAGCCTTCGGGTCTGTGTCTCGCTTCTCTTACCAAGCCAGCTGTATTCAATCAAGAGGACTCTGCCCCAATGACCTCACGGAATCTTCATCATCTCCCACAGGTCCCCAGGGACTCCGCAGAGCCGGGTGAAGTTTCCTGCCTCTTAATGCCTCAGAATAGAAGCAAAGTTTCAACACAGAGATTCTTGAAGGACAAAGAGCCTGTGCCCTATTAAAACCACCACCACAAAGAGCATAAATGAAGCAGAGAGGGCCTGCGCTGAGGGCGTCGTTACATGTTGGGTAATTGGGGAAGGTCTCCGTGTGAAGGAACCTAAAAGAAGCAAGGGAGTGGGCCTGGCAAACAAGGGTGGGAGGAGCACTCCCTGCGGAAGGTGGGGCAGGTGCAAAGGCTGTGAAGGCAGAGCTACTTGGCAACGTTCAGGGGCCAGCGCGGCTGGAGAGGGGGAGGCACAGGACAGCAGAGACGGAGATGAGCCAGGCTGGGGGGACCTTGCAGATCACTTTAATGAGCTGCACACGTCCTCCGAGCAGGGTGGCAGTTACAGATTCTGCGCACAGGGTTTTATGGTCTGAGGTGTGGGTTTCCGCGGAAGCACTCTGGGTGTTTCTGGAAAATAATAGGATTGGGGCAGGGAGGACGGTGAAGCGCTGCAGCAGGCCTGAGGCGGGGTAGGCAGGGTGAGGGCAGTGAGCAGAGAGGACTCCACATCTCTTCTGGGGCTGGGCAGAGGGTGGAGTGGAGGGCGCAGGATTTGCTGATTGCATTGGCAGTGGGCAGCAAAAAGAGGCTAGGCCCTGGTGACTCATGGTGACTCCCAGTGTTTGGCCCGTGTGGCTGGCCAAGGGAAGATCGAAGAAGTAGGCTAGGGAAGTATTCCCGGGGAACACAGTTTGGGAAATCTGAATTTGAGTAGTCAGTGGCATCTGCCGAGGCTAGAATTCAGAGAGACATACCAGCCAGATGTGAGCGTAACCCAGTGAATCTGGAAGTTGGGGGATCATGAGCAAGGCCGAAGGACGGGGCACCCTGGAAGGCCATGACCGTGGAGTCAGTGAGGAGGCACTGGCAAGGGCACACGAGACCAAGAAGAGGAAGTGAGCTGGGAAATGCTGAGGAATAGACTCAACCAGACAAGTCAGCAAGATGTCAAAGGTGAGAGATGAAGGTCAACCCAGGCCATGTTTCTCAGCAGGATGAGGTCATGGAGGCTCACAACGCATGTTAACAGACACTGTGACACGTGCCCTCCTTCCAACCATGGCCCCTGTCCAAAACCATGCCCAGGACATCCAAACTACAATGTCCCTGAAGACCTGTGATAGTTATTGCAAGTTCTGACAATCATCAAAGACATGCTATGGATTTGAGTAAGAATCCGTGCTGAGTTAAGCTTTGATTTACATACTTGGCTCTCTGCATAAGCAACAAGCAAAGATCATTGCTATTGTCCCGCTGTTCTGCCATTATCATCATCTGGCAGCAGCTTGCTTTCCTGCTCAAACTTCCCAGCGTTCCTTATGTGCCGTATCTGTTACATGAAGCAATACATAATGGACTAGACAGGATTATTGGCCCAGATGACAAAACCAGATGTGATCTGGAAGAGTTTTTTCTAGAACCACACATAGATCTTTGGCCTCACACAGCTGCTTATTATAAATAAGACAAGTCCTACTGAGGACTACACCCTGGGTGAGATGGGGTACATAACAAACCATCTATATGCCCTTTGCGGCAGAAAGGGGGGCTTGTCAGTACCCTTGGCCCTGGTGGCTTTCATTTCTTGCTACAGGATGTGATTTGCAGGTTGTGAAGGGGGAGATTTTGAGAACCACCTATTGGAGAGAGATTCTGGGGTTGTAAATCAGAGGTGCCTCCTAGCCACTTCCAAGTGTGGTCCACTGAGACCAACTGTGTCACCACCCTTAAATCTCCTTGTCTTCATCCATGAAGTTGGAACAACATATTTCTTATGATGTGTTTCTCGGGGACTTGCGTTGTGAAGCAGAGAACTGGGATGCCACCTTTAATACTGAATTCATATGGGAAAGCCTGCACAAATCCCAGCTGCTCCACTTCTCATCCAGCTTCCTGTTAATGTGCTTAGAAAGCAGAAGATGGTGGCTCAAGCACTTGAGTCTCAGACACCCATGTGAGATCCAGATATAGTTCTTGGCTCTGGGCTGTGGCTTGGTACAGTCCTGGCTGTTACAGGCACTTGGAATGAACCAACAGAAAGAAGAGATCTTTCTGCCTTATCCCTTCTTCACCCTCACTTTCAAAAGTAGAGAAGTAAATATAGAGTTCTTTTTTTAAAAGCCTGTTAGCTTTTTCTATTACTATGGTTAAGTTGGCATCAAAATGAATATGATCTGGGAAATAGTTGCTTTTCTTTTTCTAGGAGAATTCGTGTAAAATTGGTGTTATTAATTACAAAAAATATCTAAAGGCATTCACCAGTGCAACCACCTGGACCTCGAGTTTTCTTGTGGAAACAGTTAGGAGTAAATTACTGAGCTGAATTTTCTGTTACTAGGAATTGTGCCATTGGGACTTTCTGTGTGAGTCAGCTGTGGCCAGTCAGATTTTTAAAGGAATTGGTTCCTTGAACCAAATTATTGACTTGTTGCCCTAGAGGTTAATATTTCTTGCCATCCTTTTCATGTCTATAGAATCTGAAGGATGTCCTTTCTTACCTCCTTGAAATGGACCAATTGTTTCAAACCTTTTTTTTTTTCTTAATAAAGGCTTGAAGATTTTATTTTTTTCTTTTTTTCAAAGAGCCAACTCCCATGTTTGCCAATTTTCTGTTTGGTTTATGTTTTTTATTTCTCTTTTCTACTGTTATGTCATTGTTTTGTTTTTTCCCCTTCAGATTTATCATGTTCTTTTTCTAGCACTTTAAAGTGAAAAACTGATCATTGGTTTTGAACTTTTTTCCTCTTCAACACAGATGTTTAATATTATGAATCTCCCTCTAAACCCTATTCTAGTTGTATATCACAAATGTTGCTATATGATCCCAGGAAATTCACTATCCATCAATTGAAAACATTACTAATTTTCCTTATGACTTCCTTTTTGATCCATTTTCAAGAAGTGTGAAGGTTGTTATTAACTGCTAAAAGTTTGGGATGATTTTCCAGATCTCTTACTGTGATTGATTCCTGGTTTTGTGTTGTTGGTTTAGGGGACCATTCCTTAAGTTTTCAATTGTCTGAAATGTACCGAGATTCATTTTATAGTTCAGCAAATGTTTGATCTTGGTGAACGTTCTATTTGCAGCTAAAAAGGATGTGTGTTTTAAACTTATGGGGCGTAGAATGGTCTATAAAGGCCAATTAGGTCCTGGGTTGTTAGGATCTGTATCTTTACTGTTTGCTTTTTTGTGTACTTGTAATATTCATTCCTAGGGGGGTTCAGAGTTCATTCTTTAACACATCAACCAGAACATGGCCTTTCCAGTAAATTCCTCAAAAGCTTCCCAGAGTGCCCCGAACCCGGAAGAAGCTGTCAAATGCAGCGTGTGCCTTTCCCTGCGACCTTGGTGCCCTAATTTCTCCAGCCTCCTTCCCAGGCTCTCTGTCCTACACCCCGGTTGCTGGCCAGCCATCACATCAAGAGGTTTATCTCTTTTTATTGGAAACAAATTTTACACAAATGGAGAGGTTAGAGAAAAAGAGGTCTTCCATCTGCTGCTTTATTCCCTTAATGACCACAATGGCTAGAGCTAAGCTGATCTGAAATCAGGAGCCAGGAATTTCTTCTGGCCCTCCCCTGTGGATGCTTTAGGGCATCCTCTGCTGCATTCTCGGGCCATAATGCAGGGAGCTGAATAGGAAGTGGAGCATACTGGACAGAAGCTGGCACTCATATGGAATGCTGGTGTCATAGGGCAGAGGGTTAGCTTGCTGTGCTACTATGCTGGCCTCACTATCTGGAGCATTTTTTATCCCACTACCCTAATGCATTCTTTTTGTAGACTTTGCATTGTTAGAATTAATCCCTTTCATTTAATGCTTGTGTTCTGATTTCATTGGCTGCTGCATTCCCAAAGCTGAGAGAAGAGCTGGCTTGTAGTGGATGCTCGGCAAACATTTGTGAGATGCCTGGCACGTAGATGAAACAATGACGGATGGACTAGCACAATGTTATGCCCTCCAGCGTTTTCTGCTTTGTGTCCTGGTTGTTTCCAAGTGTCCAGAGTGTGAGGGCTTGAAAAACAAACATTCTGCCTCACCTGAGTTTTACTTATTTATTGACACAGCACAGCAATACTCTAAATACTGGGAAAAGCCACAAAGGGCCCTGCTGTTCTCAGAACATTCTTCATTTCTGCATCACTCTTAATCAATGAGACCAGAGTTGGCTCAGGATCTTGTATAAGCTATGCATTCAATATACTAGGGATCTTCACAATTTTTCATAGGAATGAGGATTATGAAAAAATACTGCATGGATTTCAAATGTTTTTTTGGTACTGGAATAAACCTTAAAGCTCCATCAAGTTAGAAACTTCAAAAGCTTATTTAAAGGCAGTGAGAGAGCAAGAGAGAGGCAAACATACAGAGAGAAAGAGATTTTCCACTTGCTGGTCTGCTCTCCAGATGAGCAGCCAGAGCTGAGCCAGTCTGCAGCTGGTCTCCCAGGACTCACACGTGGATGCGGGCACTCAAGCATTTGAGGCATCCTCTGCTGCTGCCCCAGGCACATCAGCAGAGAGCTCAGTTGAAAGTGGAGCAGCCAGGATTTGATTCAGTGCCCACATGAGATGCTGGTACTACAGGCAGAAGCTTAACTTGGTATGCCACAATGCCATCCACTACAAACTTTTTTCCTAAGTCCATTGTCCCGTGAGGATTATGAGGTGATTTTGTGTCTTAGTAGAAAGGGAGGGAACTTGTCACAACATTGAAAGCACTGGCCACAAATTTCAAATCTGGGACCCCAGAACTAAAAGATCAAAAATGATCTTCTGCTCCTTTTGTTAGAGACACCAGAAGAGTGGCAGTACTCCAGCGAAGGGCCTCTCACAGTCCCTCACCTCCACCCTGCCCCTTCCCTGGCACAGGAAGCAGAGGATGTGGTCAAGAGTTTAGAACATCAGTTTCTTTCTCCAACAGGTGTAATCATGGATGCCTGAGAAAACGGTGACCAAAGGCTCTAATGTACGGCTGATTAGCCATGAAAGCTTAACTTTTTAAATGTTTGGACACGAACACTTGAGTGAAGAGGAAAAAGCAGAAAACGTGCAGCCCCAGGCTGTGAAATCACTCCTACCCGGAGTACTGAACATTTGGTGTGTTTTCCCTTGAAGAACATCAGTTAACCTGGTACTTGCGTTTTCTCATTGTACGTAATTTCAAGTTCGTTCAGACTCCCACCACTTCTTTCCCCACTGGCCTGCAAGCTGCCTGGCTCTGACAGCTGACACATCCCTGCTCCTCCCCTGCCTGAGTCAGCTTGCATTCCAGAAGGGGGCTCTGGATAGTCACACACTGAAGTGGGCAGCTGTTCCCTTCCCTACCCCTGAACCCGCCTGCACCAGCCCCAGCTCTGGTCCTGAGATGGGACTGCCTTTGCTGTGTCTGAACATCATTTTGCTAACTCTGTCTGGAATGAGAAGGGTCAGGGTTAGCTTAGGTTTTGGTGTATGGTGTTTCTGATAAACATAAGCAACTGGTCAAACCATTATGCACCACTAGATATTTTAAGAAATGGGGAAATCTGCCATTTAGCTTTTTAAGACAGGGGTGTGTAACACTAGAGAACTGTAAATATGAGGACTATTGTTGATCGTGTCTGTATTACACTGATGACCCTGATAAGAAGAAATAAAAGCTGGTGAATGCCCAAAAGTTAGTGTGGAAATTGATTGATGGTGACTTTAATCAGGATTCGCTTGTGTATCATTTACTCACCAATCCTAAAAAAAAAAAATACTACAGGATTTATAAACTAACAATTTCTTGTGTTATATTATACAAGATGAGGCTCAGAATGGACATCTTTAAAGACTAAGAAAGTAGAGATGGGGCCAAAACTGTGACATAGCTGCTAAACCTCTGTGATGCCAGCGTCCTCTCTAGATTTGACCAGTTTAGTCGCAGCAGCTCCACTTCTCTTCCAGCTCCCTGATGATGTGCCTGGGAGTGGGTGATCACCCCATGCCCCTGCCCTGCTGCCTGGTGGGCGTGGCCTAAACCTAAGCTTCCCCAGGGCCCAGGAACAACTCCCAGGCCTACACGTGGAGTGTGATCTCCAACGTGGCTGCAAGGTCAAGGGGAGTACACATGGAACCTGACCTCTGACATGACTGGAAGATCTAGGGAAATAGACATGTCAGAGCTACTTACAGTGTCTTTGGTGGGCGTGGGGTCTGCTCCCTCCTGCCCTCCCCTTCTTTACCCTTTATTATGTACAGACCACAGATTTTAAAGCGGATATTCCTCACCATGTCCCCGATGTTTCTTGTGGCCAAAGAGCACCTTTGCCTCACCTTCGGTGATCCTGGGGCCTGCTGGCGGGCCTAAGACCTGGAAAGCAGCAGAGGATGGTCCATATGCATGAGTCCCTGCCTCCATGTGGAGGACGAGGAAAGAAGTTCCTGGCTCCTGACTCCAGACTGACCAGGCTCCAGACTGCAGTCATGTACAGAGTGAACTAGTGGAAGGGAGGTCTCTGTCTCTCCCTTGTTCTCTCTCTTTCTCTCTGACTCTGCCTGTTAAATAGACACATAATTACTAAAAACATCTGGGGAGATATTGTCTATTGCATTTGAATCTCTAAATGGCATGGTTTGAGGAATATAAAATGCATATCCATGATGTATAGCACTTTTGGAATCCTAAGTGTATTTTGAAATTAAAGAAACATTTACCAGGAAAGTCGGAGCTGGAAGGGGCCTTTTGGACTATTCAGCCCCGTGTGTAACATGGGCTGGCTAGCTTACTCCAGGGCTTTCCAGAAGCCACGTCTTGGCGTGCAGCCAGGTTCCTGCTGTGCATTGCATTACCTCACAAACTCGTTACCAGGCAGAGTGCCAGGCAGCATCCTGGGAGTTCCAAGTCAGCCAAGCAGTTCTGGGAGGCATTGGATTCAAGACATTTTTCCTATGACACTCCTAAGAAACTGGTGAGACCAGGCTTGTCCCTGCCTTTCATGAAAGAAGATGCTCAGAAGGGATGGAGGTGGCATGGAAGCCTCAAAATTGTTCAGCACACCGTATACATTGCTTGGAGTAGATTACTGTGAGTCTCTAATAGGCTGACATTAGGCATGCTGTGGGAAGAGCATACATGAACTCTTTGGCCTATCCTGGCAACTCTTTTGTAAATTTAAAATGATTTTTAGAAAAATGCTTAAAATCTGGCCCGGTGTGATGGCTCAGTGGCTAATCTTCACCTCCTAAGTACCAGGATTCCATATGGGTGCTAGTTGGTGTCTCGGTTGCTTAACTTCCCATCCAGCTCCCTGGCTATGACCTGGGAAAGCAGTAGAGGATGGGCCAAAGCCTTGCGATGCAGAGACTGCGTGGGAAACCTAGAAGAGGCTCCTGGTTTCTGGGTTGGGATGGGCTCAGCTCTGACCATTGTGGCCACTTGGGGAGTGAACCAGCAGATAGAAAATCTTTCTGCCTATTTCTCTCCATGAGTCTGATCTGCCTTTTCCATAAAAAGAAATCTTTTAAAAATATTAAAATCACCATTCAAAATAGGAAAGACAGAGAATCAAGGTATGACAGTGGTTATGTCTGAAGTAGGCATATTTGAGGGATCTTTAGAATGCTGAATAAAAAGAAGTTGGGGATTGGCTGAATGAAAGTGGATGAAGGAAGGGAATATCTGACCAAGAGGGGGACATGGGACACCATTCCCTGAAATAGAGATCAGCAGATGTAAGATCTGGAAGAAGGAGAATGAGATCACATGTGGAGGTGATGACCTTGAGGTGTTTGTGGGACTTCCAGTGGAGATGGTTGCAAGATTATAGTATGCCAGTTCAGGGGCTCAGAAAAGTGGTTGGCACTAGGAACAGAGGTTTGAGACCCAACAAGAAACAAATGAGCAAAACATGACTATGTACACATATGTAGACAAATAATTGAAGTAATTGAAATAGATGATATTTTCCTGACAAGGACATACAGATTGAGATTGGGTAGAGGTCAGAATCTTGAAGTTAGTGGAAGGATACACTGAAAGGAGTATCCGAAGAGAAAGAGGGATTAACAGCCAAGTATGATATGGAAGCCAAGGAAGGAAGAATTTTCTATAAGGCAGCAATAGCAACTTCAGAAAGGTGAAGTAAGATAAGAGCAATGAGTGGATTGTTGGCAGCCTTCTTGAGTTTAGATTAATCCTTATCTTTCACCTAGATGCTTTGTATAATGCAAAAACTATCCGAAGCATCAGTGCATCTTTTAAGTTCTTCCTTTGATGAAACCAGTCTTGAGCATGAGCCAGCATAATGTTGCTGAGGACTGTGAGTGATGTGGGATGTTAAGCAGACCTAAGTTCAAATCCTGATGCTGCCATTTGATAAGTGATGTTAAGTGAGTGAGTTAGCCAACCTCTTGAATCTGTTGTTGCTTTTTGTTTTTTTTTTGAAACGATGATGGTGAAATGCACCTCCTATGAGGACTGATGACTATACACACAAAACTTCTGCCATGATTTGGCACAAAGCAGATGCTCAGCAAATGGAAGCCAAGTGCTCCTTTTCTCAGCTGTCGGGCAGCCTTGGCATCCATCTAGGTAGGGGTCAATGGCTACGATGCACTAAAAGCAACTAGTCTTTAAAACTCTAAGCCCAGTCCTCACCGGACTGTGAGCCTTCTGGGTTTTCGTTTGCTGTTTTTGTTTTTACCTTAGTTTCCCCATCAGACATCATGGAAAGGTGTCTCCTCTGCAGGAGTAGAGGCAGATATGGTAGACAGGCCCTGTCCTGGAGGATCTCACAGGCAGGTCCACTCTGCGGAGATGGCATCAAGGTGTAGGTCTGAAAACAAGACAGTTGTGCTTCACAGGGCCTGGCAAGGAGCTGATGACCATCTTTTCCAAGTTTGCAACTAACCTAAATCTCTGCAGCTCAAAAGATGGCAAACCAGAGAAATGGACGAGAACACTTGGCACAATTTATTTGTTGGCGAATCAAATTCACTATCGCAAGTTTATAGTTATCGATAATCTATTTTTGAATCAAAAAGGCACAAACATCAGTATACACAGTCCAACTGAAGATCACAGTCGGGTACCCGGTAGATGAAAGATTCTGGAAAAGCATTAACCTGGGGGCCTGGGTAGGAGCATTTACAGGTCATTTGAAGCAGTTGCCGAGGAAGCGTTGTGAAGCTCAGGTGAGAAGCCGATAGTCTTGCCATTTTGTTTTATTTATTTAGTTTTTAAAGATCTATTTATTGGAAAGTCAAATATACCGAGAGAAGAGACAGGAAGATTTTCCTCCCGATGATTCACTCCCCAAGTAAGTGCAATGGCCAATGCTATGCCGATCCGAAGCCAGGAGCCAGGAACTTCTTCCAGGTATCCCAAATGGGTGTAGGGTCCCAAAGCTTCGGGCCATCCTCGACTGCTTTCCCAGGCCACAAGCAGGGAGCTGGATGGGAAGTGGAGCTGCTGGGATTAGAACCAGCGCCCATATGGGATCCCGGGACGTTCAAGGCGAGGACTTTAGCTGCTAGGCCATGCTGCCGGGCCCAGTCTTGCCATTCTGGAGGCTGAAATTCTGACACTGGATGTTGGCAGGGCTGGTTCTTCCTGTGGGGTTCAGAGGGTGACGGGCCTTCTGGGGGCCCCTGGCAATGCTGTAAATTCTCAGTAGGTGCATCATTCTAGTCCTTTCTGTGTTCATGTGATGTTTTATCCCTATGTATCTCTAGGTCCTGTTTTTCCTTTTAAAAACAGCTGCCATTGGATTAGGGAGTGTATGGATGCGGTCACCACACAGATATATCAAACACTGGGCCTTGGACATACAGCTTGGGAAACACAGTTCTACCTGGAGAACTTCTGGTCCCACTGCGGCCCTGTCTCTTGGTCAGTCTCCGGGAGCTGGGTGCAGTTCTTCACCCTTGCTGAGTTCTCACGCCTGCACAGCTGTGATGTGCTTGTCTTCCACCTTCCCTCTCTTGCAGCTGGGCAACTCCTAGCTCTCTTTCAAAATGCAGGGAACCTTTTCTCCCTCTCACCATTGCAAAGAATCCAACACTAGATTTTTGGAGCTCTCCTGCCCCCTATATATATTATGACGTTCAGCAAGGTGGGCAAATTGCCAATGTGTTTGACCGTGAGCTCTGAGGGCAGGGATCACCTGCTTGACCTTGGCACTTTTTGTGACTGTCAAATCCCTCAATGATGAGCAAGCACTCAACAGGAGTCTTCACTCACTGCTCGGTGGCTTCTTCTAGGTTTGGCCAGGAGAGGACAGTCTGGCCATGCTGAGTCATGCCATTCCTTTTAGTCCAAGCCAGCACTTTCCATGGGGTCAAGTGTGGGCTGTTGGTGAATTTCCAACCTGGTGTCCTCTGCTCAAAGCCTCCCTGGGAGGTCTGGGTGCTTGACTCAGGTCTGAGGCTGGTGAGAGCTGGCGGGCCTGACTCCTGGCTCCCCTGGCCTGCTCTGCTGGAGATTGCAACAGGGACTTTTGGCCAGCGGGTCCCAGTGGCACAATGCAGCATTCAGCAGCTGCTGGAGTGTGGGGAAGTAAGTCGCCCCTGTGTGTGTGGGCAGCTTGTGGTCCAAGGCCAGCAAAGGCCCATTAAAATGTCCGGTCTCTGCAAGGCAGGGCCTCTGTGGACATGCTCGTCTTGCTGGCAGTTTCCTTCTTAGTCATCTGTCTCCTTAAAGCCGTCCCTTCCTTTCCTCTGACTGTGGCTACAGTTCCTTTAACACTCTCTGGCAAGTGGAGCAGAACAGAGGACAGAAGAGAAATTGCGTGGATGTTAGTGGCATTTCAGAACTTCAAAGTTCCCAAGAGAGGCTCTAGTCCAAACCTCTTCTCCCAAGGGCTGGGAAACTGAAGTCCAGGATCAGAGGAGAGTCTGCTACAGATCAGGCAGAAAGCCAGCAAGAGAAGGGGGACAGTTCAGCTCCTAAACACCAGAAGAACCTGGGCAGGCTGGCATTTGGCCTGGTGCTGGGATGCCGCTGGGACATCGGCATCCCCACTTGGAGTGCCTGAGTGAATCTTGGTTCTGCTTACAGTTCCAGATTCCTGCCGATTCACCTGCTGGGAATGTACCCACAGGTGATGGCTCAAGTACTTGGGTGTCTCTGCTTTCCACAAGGGAAACCCAGATGGAGTTCTCAACCCCTGGCTTCAGCCTGGCCCAGCCCCAGCTGTTGTAGGCATTTAGAAACTGAACCAGTGATCGTGGTCTTTTTCAGTCTTTCTGCCTCTACAATACAAAGTAAGTAAATAAACCCATAAGTAAAAATAGGACGGAAAACACCATTTCGGAATCCTTTGAAGCTCAAGCCAAAGAAGACTCAAAGTAAATCCCAAGCTCCTGCTTTTGTGGGAGCTGGATTCCGTCACCTTTTGTCTTCTATTCCTCCTCTGCTCTACCCTCAGTGCAAGCCCTAATGCTATGATTGATGAAAGACCACATTCCTCAGGTTGCCTTCAGATGAGGTGGCACCCTCATCTACCACTTGCCCCCACCTGCCCTTATCTACTGCTGCTTTCATTCTCCCACCTAACCTGGTTGAATTTCTTTTGAGGGCTATTCTACCGTTCCTTTCTTCTTTGCTTGGTATTTCCTTCCTCTCTTCTTTCTTTCTCCCTATCTCTCTCTCTAAACCAATCCCCAAGGCTTTCATAAAGTACTTGTATTCTCTCTAGTCCTGGGCTCTTGATTCGTTCTCCTGTGGGACACACGGCCCCCTGCCTGGTGGTGAGCACGCCACTCAGTCTTGGACCAGTCTATTCACCCCACTCATCATTTGCTGAATATTTCCTAGATGCCAGCCCACAGCTTGCCCCACAGCACTCACCTCACAACCTATAAGGCAGCAGATGGGCAATTAGAATAGCCACCTGCCACAAGACTTAAACTTTATCCTGTAGACAATGAGGAACCATTGGGGGATTTTAAAGAGGCGAAGAAATGGTGGCAGCAAGTATGCAATGCAAGGACTGCTCTTGGGGTGATGTGGAGGGCAGATTTGGTGAGGGTAAAATCTGGGTAGGAGGATAATGACAGTACAAATGTGCAGGTGAAAAGGCACATTAGAAGGTTAGAGCAACAACTCCAACAAAATATAGCATGCCTCAAGTAGGTAATGTATGTAAAGTATTATATAAAGTAATGGAAGACTTACAGAAGGGAAGCAATGTGGACTGGAATAGATGGGAAGTCATGATTGGAGGTAGGGCCTCTCCATCTAGGACCTCACGTTTCCAACCAGGGACCTTGTGCAGAAGGCAGTGGCCATCACTGGGACTATTACAGGCATTGCAGGGACAGAAGCAGGTCCGGGGAAAAGCTGGGGGGCCCACTCTAGAACATGATGAGGTTAGACTGCTCCAAGCAGGTGGGATTGCCGATAGCTGGTTAATGAGACTGTTGGGCACCAATGGAGATGCTTGGGATGTGGAGCCCAGGTCCCCGCAGGTCTGTTGGCCTTAAGGAGAGAATCGGGGGCTGAGAAATCCCTCCCATTCCCTGTGTCCTTCCTGGGGTGCAGTAGATTCTCATTCATTTGGGGGATTAGCAAAGGATTCAAAATCCAAAACATGGTGTATGTAGGAAGAAGGGGGTACATTAGAGTCGCTCATGGGGGTACAGTCATTCTGCTGAGCCCCTCAACTGCTCTATAACCCCACATCTTCATTGATGATAGAGAGCATGATGCCTGGGACCCAAGGCTGCTGTGAGGGTACAAAGAGGTGACAACACACCCAATGGGTCTATGCAGAACACTTTAGCACTGGAGTCAGGAGTTTGTAGTTGTATTTCCAATCATGCCTTTGGACAATCCACGTTCTTTGGCTAAGTCTTTTATTTCTCTTTTGTTCACAGGATCTAGAAAATCACTTCTGCATTTAAGATCCCAAAGACAGTGTAAGAAGACTTTGCCTGAGAGTCAGGATCACTCCTGACACACTTTAAGGCTTACGAAAGAAGGGTTGGTGGGCTAGTGGGATGGCTCAACTGGTTAATTCTCCAATTTGCATATGTTTGCTTGGTTGGTGTCCTGGCTACTTCCCATCTAGCTCCCTTCTTATGGCCTGGGAAGGCATCAAAAAATGGCCCAAAGCCTTGGGATGCTGAACCCATGTGGGAAAACTGCAAGATGCTCCTGGCTCCTAGCTTGAGGTTGACTCAGCTCCAGCCACTGAGGTCATGAGGAGTGAATCAGCAGATGAAAGATCTTTGTCTCTCTTTCTGTAAATCTGCCTTTCCAATAAATAAATGTAAAAAAGAAGGAATGGCACAAGAGCATCTTGCTTAAAATAACCAAACCTTGGGGGAATGACTGAATTGGGAGATTCCTACTCGGGGGGAAGGGTGGCTCTGATTTCCATTCCCCATGAAGCAGAGTTGAAAGTACCCCTCCGCAGTGAGGATGTCTACACTGGTCACAAGGACAATCAAACCTCTACATTTCCTGAAAATAACTCTGTGTGAAGAAGGCAGAGGTGTAATGGCTGAGGCTGAAGGAAGGTGTCACAGCTGAGGAAGGCCTGGGGACTCACAAGGCTTGGGTTTGATGGGAAGATGCAATTGCCTCTCCAACCTTATTCACATGTATGGGTTTTAGGGTGGAAAGGCTGTGGGACTGGATGCCCCGTTTGACAGGGTTTGAATCCCACCTCTATTATCCAAAGAACTTTAGTAGTTCAAGTGCTTCTGGTGTCTAGCAGCCTGCTCATCACAAAGTGGAGACGTGAAGAGCAGTGCTGGGGCGGGATGGGAAGGACGCGACAAGGGCATGCAGCATCTGGCACATAGGGTGAGGCCAAGGCAGGATTAGCACCTCTGACAGCTGAGAGGCAGTGTTCTTCTACCATCTTCTTCTCCAGTGCAAGTGCAGGCTGCCTGGGGGCAGAAGGGGGTGGGGGTCCCTGGCCAGCTGGAGGACCTTTATGCTGTGGCGAAGAGAAGAGGAGGGGACTTGCTTCCTGCAGCCTTGGGGATTCCATTCATAAGGATCTGCCCAGGCTGATGGATTAGGCAAAAGCAGGACACTGCAATCCAGCAGGTCTATTCCAGGTTCCTTGTATGACACTACTGTGGGAAACTCCTGGAAGCTGCGGTGCCCTGGTGCAGACCCTGCTCAGTAGCAGATCAACCTTGTGACCACAGATGAATCCTGTCTGTGGGCTCCCTATTGGTCTCCCAGGTGTCGGGGGCAGCTTGGCATAAGCTGAGGTTTGAATGAGAGTCAGGAATTTGCTTTCTGATGGGAGAACTAGGAGGAAGTGGGCTGATTAAAATGAGGCCCATCCTCCCTCCCAGTACTACTCAGACCTCTTGCAGCTCTTGCAGCTGCTCCCATGGATGGGTGGAGGTGTCAGAATGTGTTTGGGGAGGCTTTACATTGCACATTATCCCTCAGTGGGAAAGCAGGGTTATTCATTACTTAGTTCAACATTCACTAGCTTATCACCTACTTTGTCCCTAGCCAGGTGCTAGACATAGGCCACTATGGATTTGTGCTTCAAGATACAAAGTTGATGGGGGTTGGGGGCAGCAGGGAAGACTGTGCAACTTTATATTGCCAAATGAGCACAGGCATCCAAAGAGGTTCAAAAAGGTGCTTTTGTCCCAGCTGTACTAGCCACACATTCCCGGCCTCAGACTCTTAAAAACATTCTACATATTTAGGGGCAAGATTTCCTAAGCCACACACCTGAGTTAGCTTGGGAGGTAAGCAGAACATAGTCATGTCTGTCTTCATCTTCTCAGAGGCAATTGGTGGGTCTCAGAGGGCAGCCGAGAACATCAGCATGAGGGCCAGGCAGCTCCTGAACTGTTTGAGGCCACCTGCCAGCGGCCATCTGTCCAGGCATGGTTCAGAAACCACCATACTTGCCCTACTGTTGCCCATGGATCACGAACCTTGTCATGCTGGCCTATGCACTCTGCATTGTTCCATCTCTTCCACTTGGCTCCCAGTGGCCTCCTACGTGCTCTGCCTCAGCCTCTGCTACCCACAAATAGTCCTCACCTAGTGAACCTATCTGATGCCCCTGGCTGAGCGGTCTCTTTCCAGCATGTGATGGAATGATGGCTGCATTTCTGTAAGAGGCTTTGAGCTACAGTGGGGCCACTAGAACCTGTGCTGAGACCCGGTGGAGGCTCACTCTGAAGCCCCAGCCAATCAGCAGGTTCTGCATCTCTGTGAATCAGTGAATATGCAATGGGAAAGAGGCACTGGGCACAGTGGTTCCCGATGTGCCCAGACAACTTGTGCTGAAAGTAAAGACAGGGTGGTTCAGGTTCACACAGGGAAGTCACAAGCACAGGCCATGTCAAATCCTAAGAACTGAGAATGCCCCACCATAACTGTCCCCTGTCCTTGGCCCGACTCTTGCTCCTTGCACAATGGTGATGTTCTTCCACAATAGCCAGGTAAGGCTGTGCAGGGCTGAAGGAGGTGAAATCCCACTGCATTGCACTGCCTGTACTTCGTGCTCAAAGGAGGCCTCACTCCCCCTGTTCCCTCCTCGCCCCCTCCCCCACCCCCGCCAACAGACATTCTTCTGATTTGCACAGAACTAGATTGGGAGCTGCAGGCCTGCCCTCAGATATGTAAGGCCTGGAACAAGAGTGTAAGGTAGTTCAGCTATTATAAGTTGTAACATAAGCTGAATCCTATTAACTATCTTTATAATGAACTGACAGGCATGTTCTAATTTAGAATTCAGGGATTCTTGCAGTTTTGCCTTAGAACTGAGTGGCACCAAGGGACCTTACCCCTGACCTCCTTTTCCTCCCTCCAACAATATCCTGTCCCTAGGAGCCTCCTGCACACACATAATGGACCCATCGGGGTTCTCAAGACAATGCTCAAGTTCTCTTCCAAACTCCTTGGATACTACCCTCCCCTGGTGGCCCCTGGACCTGATGGGGAGGGGAGGGTGTGCACAGTTGTAGTACAGCCTACACTTAAAAAGAAACAGACCTGAGCAAGGCCCATGCTGCAGGTAATTTGGGGGTCCAGGTACTCAAGACAAGGTCTAGAATAGAATGTCAGAGTAGCCATATGCCCTTGATTTCTTCTATTCCATGCTTATGAGATAGTTCTGGCCCTATAAAGTGTGGGAGCCCCCTTTGGCACAGGCTGAATGGTGGGACTGCTACCCTGGGAGTGGCCACTGGTGTTGAGTTCTACAACTGGGCAGGTGGGGCCAGCGAGCCAAGAAATGTGGGCCTTCAGCCAACAACATGCCATCTACCCAAGGCTGTGATTGTGACAGTAGCATGGCATATGTCTGTGCCTTCATCAAGCTGTTTGACAGGCATCTTGTCCTGTCATTTTTATGATCTGGGTAGCAACTAGCCCTGTTGTGCTTCAAAGACTAAGTATTCAGGGGACACTCTTAAAATCTGTGGTGCTCCTTGCAGTGAGGACAGCTGGGGCTGCAACTCAGGACGTGTCACAGCTTCCTCCTGCCCCAGACTTAGCACGTCCCTGCTCAGATTTCCTGTTCCCCAATAAAACCAGGGTGTTTCCAAAGTCCCATTCAGAGCTGAAGGTCTGTGGTTTATGACTCCTGAGTGTTGCATTTCTCCTTATCTGTCCATCGTCCTCAACCTTGGGTACTCATTAAAATCTCCTAGGAAACTTGAAAAACTCCCAGTGCCAGGTCTTCCCCTCACCACACACATCAGAAATTCTGATTCCATCGTTCCGGGGTGGGGCTCCAGCTCTGGCTCCGAAGGTGACTCTGCTGTTGCAGCCAAGGCTGAGAACCACTGCTGGGGCTGGCCGGCAGCCCCCCTCCTGCCTGGGAAACAATGGAGCCGGACAGATGCTTGGATGCAGAGCAAGACAGCTGTGGACAAGGCTAGACGCTGTGTCCTGGCGTGCGGCCCCCCTGCGAGCGCTCCAGGAAGATGCAGATGCACAGAGCCAATAATTTCCTGGCCTCCCAGCCCCTGCCTCCCCAGCCAGCTCCCCCTCCTCCAGCTGAGAGCCCTGGGCTGCGGTTGGGGGAAGGGGTAGAAGGGAGGGGTGAGCCGTGGGAAGAGAGAGAGCAGGCAGCTGCTTAATCTGTGGAGATTTTTCTCAGGGGCCAGAGGGGGCTGACTTTTGGCTCCAGTCTTCCTCGTCCCGCACAGCTGGAGCTGGGGCAGCCCCAGGGAGCGGGAAGCGTTGGCCGGCTGGGGTCCCAGCTGCTGGCAGTTGCTGTGTGTTATCTCTCGGACAGCCGCCAGCCTCCTGGCGAGTCGGGGATGAGTGAGGCTTGTTGTTCATGAACAGGGCCTGAAGGGGAGAAAAAGCCAAAGGAAGGAGTGAGAGAGAACTCCCAGGCTCGCTCATTCTGACTGCGTTTCCAGATAGCCCTGAAACCTTTTCTTCTCTGCCTTCTTCCAGGCGGCAGGATGCGTCCCATTGAGAGCTCCCATCAGCACCCCGCCCTTCCCCTCACTGGGACCAGTGGCTACCATTGAATAAGTGTGCACCACGGGCCAGCCATTCCCCTATGTGTTACAGGCTGGTGGGTTTATTGAACCCCGGGAACAAGTCTACGAAGCCAGCGCTGCCTTATTCCTGTTGCATAGATGAGACAGCAGGAATTGACAAGTCAGCACTTAGCGCAGGATCGCACAGCTGCTGACATTCAGCACCAAGCATCTGATGCCGGAACCGCAATTCTTGACCCCCGTTGCTGTTCTGCCTCCTGCTGGTGACCCACAATAGACCAAGGCCTGTTTGACTAATGTGGCCCATTTTGGCACTGTCACTCCAACAGTGGCATTGTTGGCAGTGACATATGCTGAGTACTTGAATGTTTTGTTTGTTAAGGTTAATGCTGTTCTTGGTCAAAAATAACAGCTGAACGCATGAGCCACAGTCTGATGCACCTGTCACTGTCCTATAGGGCTCTGCTTCTCAGGGACTGTAGGATTAGGATGGTGGTCATCCAGCTGTTGCACCTTGCTATTGGAGCTGGCTTGGTGACGACCATGGATAAAGAGAAGCACTCACTGAGGCCAGGGCAGATGTGTGGACCCATCGCCACAGCCTCGCACATCCAGGGGCTTCTGCCCAGGGGAGGTCTCTGCACCTTCCCGGCATCCCATCAGGAGTATCAGCTTGTGTTAAGATAACCACCTGCCATAGCCTCAATGCAGCTTACCACTTAAGGGTCCACTTGTAGGTGCAATGTTAGAGGCCTTGCTCAGGGCTGTTTTGCTGGGCTTGCTGACCTAGTGTGTGCAGGACTGTGGGAACATGATGAGCTGTAGAAAAGGACATGACAATGAGTACAGTCAGGAGCTTCCTCTCAGCAGTCCACACCCAAGATCACAGGTTGGCGCTCGGGGGATAAGGTAGGCCGTCCACTGTACAGTACAGCTGCTGTCTGGCCAGCAATCTCAGCTCTCAGATTTCTTTCAGGGAACTTAGTTTCTTTCTTCACTCTAACCAGTTTTTATTGCGATTTGTTGAGTTATCTGTTGTATAGTTAAGTCCTTCTATCCTCCTGTAACAGGTTTTAAAATTTTCATTCCTTGACATGTAAAGCAACAAGTTAAGCCTTTGTCAGACAGACATTAGTTCTACTTCAAAACAAAAAGCGAAGGTTTTCTTTTTGAGATATGTACTTATTGAAAAGCAAGAGACACACAGAGAAAGCCACAGGGAGATGTTCCATGTACTGGGTCACTTCCCAAAGCTGTGGACCAACTGAGACTGGGCCGGGCTGAAGTCAAGAACTGGGAACTTGGCCTGGGGCTCCTATATGGGGCTCAGACCTTGTACTGGAGCCATTGACTCACTTCCTCCCAGGGTGTGCCATAGCAGGAGCAGAGCCAGAACCCAAACTCAAACCCAGGCACCACAGTAAAGGAATGGAGGCCTTTCAAGTAGTATCTTGGCCTCTATGCCAAATGCCTGATCTGAAGAGTGGGCCTTTTCAGTGTGCTGTATTAAGTCTGGTCTCATCCACCTGGGGCAGAGTCTGAGATTTTTCATGTTTAACAAGCCTCTGATAATGCTGATGCTGTCAGCCCCTCGATAACACTTGCAGATGCATTGCTGTGGAGAGCTTGTGAGACACACTCACCCAGTCAGCCTGAAGATTGGAGACCACTGAAGAGCAGGCACAGGGTCTGCTCATCCTGCTCTCCTGCAGGTGAGGAATGTGATCACAGCCTTGTGGGAGCCTTGGTCAGCCATGAGGCAAGTTCCCTTCCCAGTGGGACCACCCCCTGTCATGTGCACCCTCAGTCACAGGTTAACGTTCTGTGCTCTGACTGCCCATTTTTTTCTTTCCAGTCCAGCTCCCTGAACAATCATACCCATAAACTGTTTATCCCCGCCCCTCGCTGGTGTATTGTCTGTTGCAGCTGGCTCTGTGTTTCATTGGAACTGTTCCACAGGGACCACAGGGTCTTTCATGTGGTAGAAGAATTTTATCTTAAAATTCTGCCTCACCACTTCTAGTTAACATTGTACTGGAGGCCTTCGCCAGTTCACTAAAGAACTAAATGAAAAAGATACATGAATTGGACAGAAGAGTAAAATTGTCCTATTATCAGAATGATGTGCTCATTTAGTGAAAAATCTGAAAGAATCTTTTATGAAACCATGAGGAAGTAAACTTGGCAACATCTACAGATACAAGATCAATGTACAGAAATCAGTGGTATTTCTTTCTGCTGGCAAAGAAACACTCAATAAAACTTCAGAGATTTGGCTGATGGTCGCATACAAATATTTAGAAATGATCTTAGCAAAACAGACCTGAGTCTTGTACATTGAAAGCACGACATTGAAAGCTGAGAGAAATTAAAGAACTGAACCGACAGAGGGAGGTGCCATGCTAAGGTTTACAGGCTTTCTTACAGTTCACTTGAAATGGCATTTCTCTTTCCGTGAATCTGTGATGCAGTGAAATCCCAGTAAAATCCAAATAGGATTTCTCATAGGAACAGTTGGACTGATGCTAAAATTTATCTGGGATCCAAACAATTTCAATTAAGAAAAATATGAATTTTTTCAATAATTAAACAAGTTTGAATTGAATGATTTTAAATGTTTTTAATGGAACAACTCAAAGTGTTAATTGTGGTAGAATACACATCTAGTTCACAATTGTAACCAAGTTAAGGCATGCGATTCAGTGATCATGAGTGCAGTCACATGGTTGTGCAACCAATGTCCAGGACCTTTTCACCTTCCCAAACTGAAACTGTTTCATTAAACAATAACTCCTCACTTCTCCCCCTCCTAGCTCTAGACTATACCATGGGACTTTCTGTCTCCACATATTTGATAGCTTTAGTTCCTATAAATGGATTCATACGGTATTTATCTTCTTGTGACTCATTTTATTCAACTTAATAGAATGTCTTAAAGATTCATCCCGGTGATTACATACCTTGAACCTACCTTTCTTAGGCTGAGTAACATTCCATTGTGTATGTGTGTGTCTTTGTGCATACATGCTCATGCACACACAGGGGCTTCAAAAGGTCCTTTTCAAAATGCACGTGATATAAAAACTGCATGAATTTTAAGTTTGTTGCTTCAAAATAAACATCTTTTAATTTCATTTCTCCCAGGGACCTGTGGAAATACGTGTGTGAGTGCGTGTGTGTGTGTACACATGTGTCAAAGAACATTTGGGTTACTTTCATCTTCTGGCTATTGTAGATAAGGGTTCTGCAAACATGAGTGTGCAAATATCTCTTCAAGACCTGCTTGCAGTGATTTTGGGTATAGACCCAAAAGTGGAATTACTAGATCATATCATAATTCTATTTTTTATTTTTAAGGAGCAAGCATACTATTTTCCAATATCATTTCATCATTTCCTTAGTGTATGAAGGTTCTAATTCCTTTACATCTTCCCCCACAAATGTCATTATTTTCCTTGATAGGAACCATGCTAATGGTAAGGATAGTGTTTCACTGTGCTTTTGCTTTGTACTTCTTTAATTATGAGTGATGCTGAATATCTCCTAATGTACATATTGCCCATTTATAAGTCTTCCTGAAAAAAATCTCAGTAAGTCCTTTTATAAAAAACAATTTGTGCTTTATTCACCAGGTGTTTTTCAAGAGCAGGGAGTGCAAAATAAAAAAATTTAGAAATTTATTTTATCTGAAACTCAGAATTACACAGAGAGTGGGGAGAGACAGAAAAAGCCCTTCTATCCACTGGCTTACAGCCCAAATAGCCATCACAGCCAAAGCTGGACTGGCCTGAAGCTGGGGCTACGGGTTTCTCCCAGGTCTTCCACATAAGTACAGGGGGCACAAGGACCTTGGCCATCCTTCTCTGACTTCCCAGGCCATCAACAGGGAGCTGGATCAGAACCAGCCAGGGCATGAACCAATGTCCATATGGGGTGCTGGAACCACAGACAGAGGATTAGCATGCTATATCACTGTGCCACCCCCCACACACACACAAAAAAAAAACCCAAATTTAGAAGACATACACTATCTTATTTAAAGAGTGATTATAATATTACAGTAAGTAATACATTGTGGCATTGGATAATAACAGTCAACAGATTGAAATAGACCTTCATTATATGGCCAATTGATTTGATAATCAGAGACATAGAAATAGCAAAAGATACAGAGAGAGAGAGTGTGTGTGTGTGTGTGTGTGTAGTCCTATGTGCTGGTTCACTCCCCAGATGTAGACAAGAGTGGAAGCCAAGAGCCAGGAATGTAATCCACATCCTCCCCATCAATGACAGGAACCCAACTGCTCGAATCACCCCACTACTACAGCAGTGTGCGTTAGCCCGTAGCCAGAGTCAGGTGCTCCGATGAGGGATGTTGGCAACTCAACCAGTGACTGGACCAATTTGGATAAAGACACTATGTTCAATAGGGAAAAAGTAGTCATTTTATTTTTTATTTTAAAAAATTTATTTGTTGCAAAAGGCAGATATTCAGAGAGGAGGAAAGACAGAGAGAAAGATGTTTGCTGAGTTCACCCCCCAAGTGGCTACAATGGCTGGAGCTGAGCCAATATGAAACCAGGAGTCAGGAGTCTCCTTTGGGTCTTCCACGTGAGTGCAGGGTCACAAGGTGTTAGCCATCCTTGACTGCTTCCTCAGACCACAAGCAGGGAGCTGGAAAGAAAGTGAAGCAACTGGGATGCGAACCAGTGCCCATAGGGGATCCTGGCAGAAGCAAGGTGAAGATTTAGCCAGTAGGGCATTGTGCTGGATCCAAATTGGACATTTTAAATAAAAGGTATTAACCAAGATCCCTTTTTCACATAATACACAAAAATTCAAAATAATTTCAGAGCTGAAGCTATAAAACCTCTAGAAGAAAACATGTAAAGGAATTGTGGCCTTGGGTTAGGCACAAAAAGTACCAGTTAAAGAAGAAAAATAAAGTGACTTATAAGAATTCATCACAATTTAAACTCTTTAGATCACAAGAAAATGAAAAAACAGCAGACTGGGAGAGAATGTTTGCAAAGTATCTGGCTTGTGTAGAGAATACCTAAGAAGTTAATACAACAGTAAGAGAAAAAAATCCTCGGTTAAAAAATCATCAAAATATTTGAACAAATGTTCCAAAGAAAGGCACATGAGTAATTTGCAGGTAGAATGGAAGACTGTTCACACCAACCATCATTAAGGAAATGCAAATTAAAACCACAAGTAATTACCGTAAAGAGTCAAGTACAACCACAAACAAAATCCTGACAATACCAAGTGTTGCTAACGCTAGAGAGAAGCAGGAACATTTAAAAGTTGCTCAGGGAAATGTACAATGGAATAGTCTCTTTTTAAAAACAACTGAACAGTTTTCAAGCATTAGTAAACACCTGCTTGCCTGCCAGCCAACCCACAATTCCTTCCCGCAAGACAGGAAAATCTATCCTCCCAAACAGCGTGAGTATGCGTCCGTTGCAGGAGATCCATTCCAGCATGAAGCTGGGAACAAAGCAAAAGCCCATCAGCCAGTGACTGCCTAAACAAAACGTGGCTGATTCATGCTGTGGAAAACCACTCAACTAGGAGAGGAACAAGTTACAAACACACACAGCACTATGGAGAAGTACCAGAACAGGCTCAGAGAAAGAGGCCGAACCAAACCACCACGTGATTGGATTTGGATGAAATGTCTAACAGAGGCAAAACGGCTTTGACAAACATGGATCTGTAGTTGCCTGATACTGAGTAAAGAAGTGTGGGACTGATTGCTAAGGGCATATGGGCACTGTGGTATAGCAGGCAGAGCTGCTGCCTGTGATACCAGCATTTGGGCACCTGTTGGAGTCCTGGCTGCTCTACTTCCTATCCAGTTCCCTATTTATGCCCCTGGGAAGGCAGCAGAAGCTGACTCAAGTTGGTCTTCTGCAGCCACATGGGAAGGAGACCTTGCCCTTGTGAGACCTTGCCCTTGTGGCCATCTGGGAAATGAACTAGTGGCAGAAACATTCATTTTCTTTCTCTCATTCTCTTTCTCTCCCAGTAACACTTTCAAATAAAATAAATGAATCTTAAAAAAAAATCTCGCATTTAACCAAGCCACACTTTTTAAATAAATGGCTTTTACAGTACATGATTTATAAAATTAGCTGCAAAAATAATCTAATGTATCGAAATTACCTATTCAAAATAAACAGATGACCTCTAGCTGTCTGTTTTGGGCAGCTGTGGTTCTGCCATTTCCTGGTTCTTCTCACATGGCCATGGTGAGGGCCAGTTGCCTTCACTGATACCCTGGGGCCCAGCAGCCAGCATGGAAGCTATCTGTCCTTCCGGGTTGCTCTTGGACACCACATTGCAATCCCAGGGCCATCCACCCTGCACCTTCACTCCTCCTCGCATGTTAATGACCCTGCGTGGGCAAGGCACTTCCCTGTACCTTCAGACACACTGATTCTGTTTTCTATCTTTTGTGGAGGGCAGGGGCAGCACATCTTGGTGTCTGTACTCATGGATACCACACATCTACATACACATTTATACAATAGTTATTCATTTTCCACCCTTCACTTGCCCTTCCTTTCTTACGCTTTAACTATCTTAGCGTCACCAATGCCCACGTACACATTCAGGCCACAAATGTGAAGGTCAAACATGAAGCAATCACCAGCCCTGGTGTTTTCTCTGTTTGTTTCAATACGGTTCATGTACAGAGAATGTTCAGAAGTTCAATCTGATAAACTTGGACAATAATGCACACCTGGTTTAATCATCACCCAAACAAAATCAAGAACGTTTTTCTATCCTTTGAGAAAGTTCCCTCAGTTCTTTCACCAGTCAACATTTATTCTACCTCAAAATATTAACAAATATACACTGATTTCTATTTTTTAAATTAATTTTACTCTATTTTTAAAGATCTATTCACTTGAAAGATAGTTATATACAGAAAGAGCGGAGACAGACATAGGTATTTTTGTTCATTCCCCAAGTGGCTGAGATAGCCAGGGCTGAGCCAAGCTCAAATCAGGAGTCGGGGGCTTCACCCATGAGGGGGTGGGGACCAGACTGCTTCAGCCATCTTTCTCTGGCTTTCTAAGCCCATTAGTAGCAAGCCAGGTTAGAAGTGGACTCCAGCTAGTGCTGTATGGGATGCCAGCCTAGCAGGCGGCAGCCTTAGCACTATGCCCCAATGCCAGCCCTCCCTAATCTGAATTCTAACATTGTCTGTTAGTTGTGCCTGTGCTATTTGTATTTCATGTAAATGTAATCACACAGTTTGAGTTATTTCTTAACGTGTTTTCATTATTCATGCACGTTTCATGGCTTGTATAAATAGCTGGTTGTCTTTTTATTTCTTAGTGGCACGCTATTTTATGGAAGGTCTTTTTTAATCTATTCCTTGTTGGTGGACACTTGGATTGCTTCCAGTTCTTTAACATTTAAATAAGGTTGCTATAAACAGCCTTTACAATTTTATTGGGAACATGTTTTTCTTGCATGAGTTTTTAGAAACATCTTTATTGGGCAAAGACCTGGAAGTGAAATTACTTGGTTAGGTAGATGTATATTTAATTCTAAGAAACCAGCAGATTTCTCCCGAGTGTTTGTGCCATTTAACTCCCACCAATATGATGTTCCAGGTTCATCAATATTTGCTGTAGTCAACCATTTGGAGTCTAGCCATTTTAGTGAATGTGAAAGGGTACCTTGTTAAAGTTTTAATTTGCTTTTTGTTTGTAACTAATGATGTCAAACACTTCATCCGCTTACTGGGCATTATTACCTTTTGTGATGTTTCTGCTCAATTCTTCAACTTTTTAAAAAAGATTTATTTATTTTTATTGGAAAGGCAGATGTACAGAGAGAAAAGAGTGAGAGACAGCCTCCATCCATTTTCTCACTTCCCAGAGGTTATAACTGGAGCTGAGCCAACCTGAAGTCAGGAGCCTCTTCCAGGTCTGCCTTATGAATGCAAGGGACAAAGAAGTTGAGCCAATGTCTGCTCTTCTCCCAGGCCACAAGCAGGGAGCTGACTGGGAAGTGGAACAGCCAGGACACAAACCAGTGCCCACATGGGATCCTGGCACTTGGAGGTGGAGGGATTAGCCAGCTGAGCCAGCACATCAGCCCCTTGACTCTGTTTCATTGGATCATTTGTCTTCAGAGCTCTCACTGTTGGACAGTGTGGTATATTTTTGAACTTGATTGATTGGTTGATTTGAAAGGGAGAAAGAGTAAGAAAGCAAGAACTCCCATCTACTTGTTCCCTTGGATCACTCTCCAAATGCCTGCAATGGCTAGGGCGGGGCAAGAGTGGAAGCTAGGGGCCAGAAGTCAATGCCAATCTCTCAAATGATGGCAGGGACCCAACTACTTGAGCCAGCTCTGCTCTCAGGATTGCCTTGTCAGGAAACTAGGGTCAGGAGCCAGAACCAGGTCTCACAAACAGACATGCCAGTGTGGACACCAAGATCTTACCCAGCATCCTAACTGCCAGGACCAGTCCCTGCTCCAGGCTTGTGGATTATTAAATCTGAGATAGTTCCCCTTTTAGTCTGCTCTTTTCCTATTCAGATCCTTTCCATGGCTCAATCAAACCATCCCAGGAGAATTTTGACTTGTCACTTTGATGCTGGCTCTTGTATATTATGTTCATTTGTAGAAAGTGACTGATTTAGGGAGAAGAATCATCATAAATCAATCCATTGTCACTCCTCGGTTCCCACAACCTACAGGAAAGCTACCAAGCATCTCAGATAATGGTAAGGCCCATGGTACATGTCCAGGGCGACTCCTTCAGCACCTGCTTCCCTCCAGCCCTGTCGTCTCCTGTCTGCACAGGTGCAATGCCAGTCATCACAGTGGGGCCTTGGTTCATGCATTCCCTTTTCCCAAGTCACCACTCTCATTTTTCTTTCCCTGACTCCTCATTTCCATACTTGAAGACATAGCTCTAATAATGACGTTTGGGGAAGTCTCCCTAAAACACTTAACCTTGCCACGGGAGGAGGGGTTCCCACTTCCGCATTTCCAAGGCAACCAAGAGCCCCTGCATTGGGTTGGTATCCTTAGGTTCTGCCACTCTACTTTCTGTGGCAGACAGGAAGGGAAGGAACCTGTCATCTTTACTCTCTGCAGTCCATGCCCCAGCCTGTGGCAGGAACTCAGCACATGGCCTGTCAACTGAATGAGTCATTTCATTCCTAGACAACTGCAGGAAAATGCTGCTCTTAATTTTAACTGGAAAAGCAGTGGGTGTGGAGGGTGTAGGAACCACAGGTACTGTCCCCACCTTTCAATGTGCAGCAGCCAGGCCTTCTGCGTGCTGCAGGGGAGCAAGGTTGGAGAAGATCTGCTAAGATCTGCTAGCCATGCTCCTCCCAAGGAGCGGTCTCCTTGGGGACTCTTCCTGTCCCCCACTACCTCAGTCCCAGCACTGGCCTGTGTTGGCAGCACAGGGGACTGGAGAGTATCTGCTGTCTGGGAGCTCCAGTCTTTGTTCCCTTGTTGTCTTGTCTGGAATTTTGTGAAGACCATAGCCAGGAGACTTGGTTACTGCTAAAGAGAGGTTGGTCAGCCCTTGGAGGCACAGGTTATAGGCACGAAACCTTCCTGCTCAGGACTACAGGACCATGCTGCTTCCCTTCCTTCTCTTGCCAGGCAGGGACAACCTTGCGAGAGTTTTTCATTCATTTGCCACCTGCAGTGCCAGTCCTTCCTGCTCACACCTAAGCAAGTGAGTGGGACATGGTTAGGTGAGAAGCCAGGTGTTGGCATCAGCAGCTCGTCAGTTTAGCAAGAGGAGGGGGAAAGCCTGAGATTTCCAGAGGAGACTGGAACATCTATTACTCCACACTCCTCTCCATGCCTGGTTCCCTATGGCAGCTTTGGTGGGCGCTCTACCCATCACTTCAATCCTGCTAACGCCAGGAATTCACCTTCAGACAGGGAAAGTCTCAGTTTTACACCCCTGCCCTGGGTCTTCCCCACCAGAGTCTGTGTCCCACCTTCTGGAGCCACCAGGAACAAACCCTAGGTGGTCCCATGGCAGAGTTTCAGGGATGGAAACCAGTCCTCAAAGACCTCAGCTCTCAGCACCCATGCGTTCACACTGAGCAGCTCTGGGTCAAGAAGCTGGAGTCTCTGTGCTCCTCACCCTACCTACTCACTTTTATTTTTAAAGATTTATTTATTTATTTGGGCCCAGTGTGGTAACCTACTGGCTAAAGTCCTTACCTTGCATGCCTGGAATCCCATATGGGCATGGGTTCATATCCTGGCTGATCTACTCCCATCCGTCTCCTTGCTTGTGGCCTGAGAAAGCAGTTGAGGATGGCCCAAAGTCTTGGGACCCTGCACCTGTGTGAGAGACCTGGAAGAAGCTCTTGGCTCCTGGCTTTGGATCAGTCAGCTCAGCTCTGGCTGTTGCGACCACTTGGGGAGTGAACCAGTGGATGAAAGATGTTTCTCTGTTTCTCCTTCACTCTGTGAATCTGACTTGCCAATAAAATAATATTTGAAAGGTAAAAAAGAGAGAGAACTGTTATCTGCTAAATGATCATAACAGCCAGGGCTGGACTAACCCCAAGTCAGGAGCCAGAGGCTTCTTCCAGGTCTCCCATGGCAGTGGCAGGGATGTCAGGGCTGCAATCGCCTTCTGCTGCTTTTGTAGGCACGTTAACAAGGAGCTATGTCCGAGGGGAAGCAGCCGAGACTTAAAGCAGACCTCCCACATGAGCTGCTGGCGTCACAAGCAGTGGTTAACTCACTGTACAACAAAGCCAGCCTCAACTCTAGCTTCTTGAACTCTTCCATGCAAAGTAAGTCCCGTTGATTTGGAGAGCCTGCTTTTGGATTTCAAACTTGCTTACTGACTTGGTGTCAAGGACCTGCTGAAAAGCCTCTGCCCCGTCAAGGGGAGTGGGTTCCTTCCTGGGAGCTCTGGGAACACCTGTCATGGCCCAAAGTGCCACAGCTCAGGGACCTCCTTGACCCTTGCCTTTCTCTTCAGTAACAGTCAGGAAGGTGGTAGGTTTTGGTGCAGCAGCTAACACACCCACATCAGAGTGCTGGGTTTTGAGTCTTGGTTCCAGCTTCCTGTGTCCGCTCAAGCAGCGTTCCCATGTCCTTTGGACCTGACCCTGTCCCAGCTCTTGTATCTGGGGAACAAAGCAGGCAATGGGAATAACCAGCCCCTTTCTCTAAAAAAAATAGATAAATAATGCTTTTTAAGTTAACAAATAAACTGCCTGGAAGGTCTGTATTCTTTCAAGGGCCCTCCCAGAGCCCTGCAGGTGAGGAGACGCTGTCCCAGCAGGCACCTTGGATCTGAGCAGCAGGTTTGTCACCAAATTTCCTGGTGACCTTCAGCTTGCCTGTGTGGAGCTGGGGCTGCGTGTGCGTCATGAGCTCAGGGCGATGGACAGGAAATGGTGTCAATGCTTGGAATATCCAGGGTCAGAAATGTGCTTAGCTGTGCTCACTTCTCAGCTTAAAGCTTGTGGTGAGATAACCTACCACTACTACTGCAAGGGTCAAACACCAGTGATGCCCAAGTTCTGGTTTCAAAACTACCTGTCTACCTGCCTTCCTTCCTTCCTTCATCCTCTCTTCTTAATGATTAGCATCGTGGCAAGTGTCTCAGCTTTCATGCTGTACAACATCAAAGTTTCAAAAAAAGATCTAAAATGCAGTGCTGTGGCATAGTACTCTTCAAAAAGATTTTTTTTTTATTGGAAAGGCAGGTTTACAGTGAAAAAAGAGACAAATATCTTCTATCTGCTGGTTCATTCCCCAAGTGGTCTCAACGGCCGGAACTGAATCAATCTGAAGCCAGGAGTCTGGAGCCTTATCCAGGTCTCCTTTGTGGGTGTAGCGTCCCAAGACTTCGGGCTGTCCTCTACTACTCTGCTGGGCCACAAGCAGGGAGCTGGATGGGAAGCAGAGCAGCTGGGACGTGAACCAGTGCCCATATAGGATCTGGGCATTTGCAAAGCAAGGGCTTAGCTATTGAGCCATCAATCCAGGCCTGGCAAAGTTCAGTTAAGTCTGCACGTGCGGCGCTGGCTCAACCATATGGGCACTTTTTCATGTCCCGAATGTTCCACTATGAATTAGCTCCCTGCTTGTGGCCTGGGAAGGCAGCAGAGGATGGCTCAAGTCCTTGGATCCTCGCATACAAGTGAGAGACTCAGTCGAGGCTCCTGGCACTTGGTTTCAGATTGGCTCAGTTCCTGTCAATTGTGTCCATAATGAGACAATGGATAAAGGATCTCTCTATCTTGTTCACTCTTTCTCTGTAAATCTGCCTTTCCAATAAAAATCAACAAATCTTAATTCTTAAAAATGTATCTATAGAAATCTAATCGAAATAGAACACAGAAGACAAAAGCCTGTGCAATTTCACACAGGGCTTATGCTAAGATTCGATTTTCTCTCCAGAAATGATCTTCCTCCATCATACAGATGTGCAGGACCAAGCACTCAAGGGGTTGGAACCAACCAGAATCCCTCAGAAGAGAAAAATGCCCTTGGTGACATGCAGGTTGCCTTGCTCTGGGGTTCCCACATGTGCCATGGAACCTGGAAGAGGAACAGTGAAAAATGACCTATTTGAACAGGTGTACGGTAGTGTGTAAGTGGGGCTTAACCAAGCGTGGAATTATGTTAACATGGAAATCAGCTGTGGGCATTGAGAAACATCACTCTTTTGACCACACAGGAGTCAGACACACGGTCAACATTTGGGAGTTTCTTAGGCTCCGCAGAGGATGTATTGGTTGGATTTTTCCAGAGGAAGCGGCAATAGCACCGGGAAATAAACACTAGTGCCTACAAGACATGACTGTTCATGTTCCAACTCCCTCCTCAGAGGCACAGAAAGCAAAAAGTAAAATATCACTCAGCCGAGTTAGGAAAGATCCTTTCAACCATACAAACCAGCATCAGATAAAGAAAACCCTGGTTTCTGTTCACAGGGCCATGAGAGGAGGCTGTGGTCTGGGGAGAGAATACTTGTCCTACAGGAAGACTGTGGCTCAATGATGCCGACACGTTGGCATGCTCACGTGCTGGCCTGGGACAAGAAACTGCATGTCCCAGAGCCTTGACTTCCAGTGCTGTTAACTGGAGCCCCTGGGCCTGCCTGCTTTCCAGGGCTTCTGGGCAGGACTGAGGACTTGGACAATGGAGAGAAAGGCTCTGAGAATGAGTGTGGGTACTGTCCGTGGCTTAGTGGCTGCAGTGAAAGTGACTTGGGCTTGGCGTGTGCTGAGGTCACGCAGGGGGAACTCTGGTTTCCCCAAGAGAGCATAACTTTCCTTCTCACAGGGACCAGCTGCTCTGTGCAGTGACTCGACTTTCCCAGGAATTGTCAGGGTGCTCGGATCTGGGAACATCAGACTCACCAATGGAGTGGGTGGAAATACACTTCCTTAATGGGTAAGAACTGAAACCTGCCCTTACAGCAGCTTGATAACATACTTAAAAAACAAAGATTCTATATACTGGAGAGGAATCTTCCAACCATGGACTCATTCCCCAAATGTGTACAACAGCTGGGGCTGGGGCCCAGCCAAAGCCCGAGCCAGGAGCTCCACCTGGGTCCCTCACAGAGCGGGCAGGAATCCAGGGACTTGAGCAACGCCTCCCGAGAGCATGAACAGGAAACTCAATTAGAAGCACCAAATAATGGGGACTCAAATCAGCACTCCTATGCAAGTTACTGGTGTCCCAGCCAGTGGCTTAGCTGGCTATGCCACAGTGTTTGAGAGACGGGGCATGGGATGATCTTCCATCTGCTGGTTCACTCCCTAAAAGGCCACAACGGCTGGAGTTGAGCCAATTCGATCTGAAGCTAGGAACCAGGAGCTTCTTCCTGGTCTCCCATGTGAGCATAGGGGACGCAAGGACTTTAGCCATCCTCTGCTGCTTTCTCAGGCCATAACAGAGAGCTTGATCAGCAGTGGCACAGCTGGAACATGAAGTGGTACCCCTATGGGATGCTGGCACCACGGGGAAGGGGAATAGCCACTACCTGATCCCATTAAGAAGACATTTTTAAACAGCCCTATGGTGTGATTTCAGCACCATCTTATATGGCAGTGTCAGAGGATTGTGAGTTGGTTTTTGTGGAGAAAAGCTTTTGTAAGATTTTTGTAAGGAAAAGCTAACTTGTGCTTATTTCCCTTGGAGAAGCCCACTGGCTTTGCTGGTTTGTGTGGGTTACTTTACCTTTCTGAGGCTCCCTCCCCTGAGGGTGTGTGTGTGCATGTGTGTGCATGTATGCGTGCTTCAATATAACCTGTCTGAAGGCATAAACACACATGTATGTTATAGGGTAGGCAACATGTGTTTACTATACTGAAACTCATTTTTCTTTGGCTCTTCTTGTCTCTGCTATACACACACACACACAGATGGTAAAAGAGCACATGGCAGAGGCTATGGTTGAGGTAAGGTGCCTCAATGCTCCCCTGTGTACAGGCAGGTTCTGGGTGAGCCATGCTTCATTACGGATCCTGCTTTCCACCATTGGGTGCCTACTGTGTGCCAGACACCTGATAAACCGAGTCCTCATGTAGGTTGGACAGCCAGCCCAGAGGTAGACACGTCAAAAGTAGGTGCCAAGTAGGAAGCTGAGTTCCGAGAGACCCGCTAACGTGCCTACGGTCACACAGTCAGGAAGTGATGATGTGGCATCAGGCCTTGGCAGTGTTCTGCAGTATCTGACCTCGCCCCGGCCCCTGTGGCAGAAAGAACCAGGGGCCAGAGCATGAGTCAGGGAGCCCCAGCTGTTCACAAAGACAGACAGGCTCCAGAGCCTCTTGTTTGTTTTTGACCATAGGCACTATTTGTCTGTGTTCCCTAGCTCACTGACCCTCTCTGTTTTTTGATTCTCAGGCCCGTGGTTCTGCCCCTCCTCAGCCTCCTGTGCCCCCATCAGGACACTCCCAGCTGCTGGCCTCTCCCCATGCAGGCTGAGCTTGCTGCCAACAGAGCAGCCTGGGAATGCCAAACCACGCAGTCTGGGCTCCTGTTGCTGGAGCAGGCTGTGCTACCTGGGGGAGGAGAGGAGGGCGGGCCTGCTTGGCTTGCTGTGCGCCAGACTCCTGGGCCTGCCTGCCACCTGTGTGGGGGCGTGGTGGGGGAGGGGCAGAGGGTGGTTTCAGTCTGAGGTGAGAGCCACAGCCACCGAAACCAGACAGTGCGAACACGCGCGCGCACACACACGGTAGGGGAAAAAGGAGGTGAGGCAGGTGTGATGGCGCTTGCCTTTACTCGGGCAGAGGGAGACAGCACCACCCACAGCAGGAGGGACACTGCCCAGTGGGACTGTTGCTGAGCCCAAGGCAGGGTGGAGTATGTGTGTGTTGGAGGAGGAAACCCCTGGTTGGTGGGATGCTCCCCTCCGCCCACATTCAGCAGTCTTGGGTGTTAAGACACCCAGAATGGTGTAAACTAGTACCATCAGTTCCTGTCTAGACAGCCTGTTGGGAATCCAGGCTGCCCAGATGGAAGGGGCCTGATGCAGACAGGGCATAAATCTGCAGGCAGTCACCTCGGATTAGCAGTAGTGGTCATGGTCTGGCAGGCTGCATTCCACTTCTAACTTTTTTTTTTTGGTAAGATTTACTTATTTCTATCGGAAAGGCAGACTTACAGAGCAAAGGAGAGACAGAAAGATCCTCCATCCACTGTTTCACTCCCCAAGTGGCTGGCAATGGCCAGGACTGACCCGAAGCAAGGAGCCAGGAGCTTCTTCCAGGTTTTCCACGCGAGTATAGGGTCCCAAGGCTTTGGGTCAGCCGCTATTGCTTTCCCAGACCACAAGCAGGGAGCTGGATGGGAAGTGGAGCAGCCGGGGCACAAACCAGTGCCCATATGGGATCCTGGCATGTGCAAGGCAAAGACTTTAGCCCCTAGGCTACCGGGCTGGGTCCTCTATTTCCAAGTTTTGACACAGGCACTTAATTCATCACCACACAGGAAAAGCCAATCAGAAAGCTTTTATTGTTTTTGGTTTTTGTTTTTGAGAGGCCTTGACTCTTGTCCAGGACAGCCCCTGGTGACTCCCTGCTGGGGAGTCCGAGACATCCTGAGTGGTGGGGGTAGAAGTGGTGTCCTTCATGCACCTGCTGGAACCTGGAAGGGGAGGGTCACTGAGTACACTGCACCCTTGGGCCCATGCCCAACATGTTTATGTGCCGCTGACATGAGAGTATGGGAATTGGCAAGAGCAAGGTCCCCAGAACATTCCTTGCAGAACCACCTGAGCCAGCCCAGTAGCCCAGGCAACCCAGAAGGGTCCCTTGGGTCCCTGGATCTCTGCATTCCAGTGCAGCTCCAGGAGCGCACGTCTCCCCTCATCCCAGCTCCAGGCCTGCAGGCTCAGCTGTCTGCAGGACACGCCAAGTGTGCAACAATTCACAGTATACACACATATAGCTGGCTTGTCACTTTTCTTTCCTGGTCTCAGCCAAGAGAAGACAGCGCTGGCCTGGTCTTCCTGCCCAGACCTCTGAGGGATTAGCGTGCTTGGGTTTTGCAATTCCACTGTCCCTGTTCCTGTCTGGCTGCTGTGTGATTGCAAGCAGGCCCTGGAACCTTGTCTGCCCCCCAGCGTCCTCTCCCATGGAACAGGGCCTGGGATGCCCGTTGCTTGCAGAGGTGTTGCTACATCAGCAGTGCGTGACAGCTGACGAATGTCGGTTTGCTTGCTGTGACCCCGGCTCTGCTCTGAGTGTCAGGTACATACTAACCTAGCTCATTGGTAAGAGGATCTCTACAGAGCACACCAAGGCTGAAGGTAGCTGAGTGGGCCTTGAATGCCACCAGCAGCTCTCAGCTGCTTCACTGTGCTCGCTCCCCTGGAAGAACCCTGTAAGGATGAATTCCCTTTCCCTGCCTTTCCCTTTTAGCTTGGCACACTCTGGAATGTGGTGTCCAAAAGCACCATCTCCCTACGATGTCTTTTTTTTTAAACCTCCACATGGAACAGTGGGAGAACAGTGAGAAGGAATGGTTTGTGCAAATGTCCTGTGACAGGAGCCAGCACAGAGGGAGGGTGAAAGCAGGAAAAGCCCCAAGGACTTCCTCCAGGCACACTGAGTCCCCAGAGGGAAGGGAGCCACTGGGCTTTGAGGAGCACAGGAAGGGCCTCCTTGTGTATGTGAGCAGGAATGAGTACATTGTAAAGGATGTTAATCCCAGGGCTGACAGGACTAAGGTTCTCCTGAAAATGCAGCTTCCAGGCTGCCATTCAACTTTTCAAGAGCCAAAAGTGTCTTTCTGTTGCTGAGTCTCTACCTAGGGAGTGTGTCTGGGCTGTGGGTGAGTGGAGGGGCTGGCTAGGAGGGCCAGGAAGTTTGTAAGATGTCCCCCACCCCACCAAAGTCAGCAGGCCTGAGCACTCAGCGCTGGGCAGCCCTTTTGCTCCCTGGTGGTGGTACCCACCTGCCCTCTGCTCCTGCCTGGTCTGTTTTTTCTTCCCCAGAACCCAGGGAAGTGCTTCCATTTCCGGTCGTACTTTCAGAGCTCCCTACATCTGCCCAGCGGGGAGTGAGAAGATGATGAGCCCCATCCTATCATAGGATCCTCACAGGATCCTATGATCCTGGAGAATGGGTTGGGGTCTGGGCAGGTGTACACACTCACTCACTCATCCCTGGGAGACTGGAGGGTGGGCACTGCTGGATGCAGCCATAAGAGGAGTGGCAGCGGAGGGAGGGAGAAGGGGTGTTGGGGGACTGAGCTTCCTGCCTGAGCTCAGGAAATAAGCCTGAGGGGGCTGCAGGCAGAGAGTCCTTTGGAAACACCCTGTTGGAGCCTTCTTGGTGGTGCAGGCAAGCTTTTGAACCTCAGCAAGACAGGATCTGGCCGCTGTGCCACAGGTTCAGCAGACAGAGCTGTGGCTGGAACAGGAAGTTCAGAAACGCCAGGAGGACGTTGTTGGCTCTGCAGGAGCAGAAAGGATTGGGACCAGGAAGTGCTGGTTGGCCTGGTCGCTCCTCTTCCTGACCTTTGTACAAACTGTTTCCTCTGTTCACACTTTTCACCAATATGTCCAACTGAATATGTTCAACTGAAGTCCAAGCTCAAAGCTACCCTGCCCTGATGCCTTTCCAGAGACCCTCCCCCCAAAAATGTGCTTTCCACTTTGAACTTGGAGTGTTTTCTAAGCGCCCTTGCCTCTCTTGTACCCTATGCAATCCACCTCCCCAGGATTTGTCCATGTCAGGACCCTCCTGTATTTCCAAATGAAAGGGGCTTAGGGTTTCTCTCAGCACCCTCACCCTTGACATTCTCCAAGACCTCACAGGGGCATGAGACAGGCAGTTCCATGAGACAAGAGTCCAAAAAGCAAAGAGGTCGGATCCCTAGCTAAGACCCAAGGACCTATGTGCAGGAGATAGAGGGAGGTCCTGTGTCAGGCTTGGCATGGCCTCTGGCCTCACCTGTAACTTTGTCTGTGTGCCTACCTCACAGCACCAGGGCCCTCAAGAAAGGCCTGCGACTTGATAGATGAACGCTCCGTTCCCTGACTCGCCATCAGATGTGCAGCCCCAGTGCTGACTCACCAGGGAGGAAACCACTTCCCTGAGTCACTAGAGAGGCACCACTCGCCTTGTGCGGTTTCCTTTTTTCGGTCTCTCCCTCTTGTGCATTAAAAGCAGCAGGAGCCAAATTACCATTGCTGCTAGCGGGGGAGCTGAGAGGACAGAGCTGGGGTGCTGAGAACCGGCACCCTCACAGAGAGGGTCTGCAGTCTTAGGGAGTGTGCGTATTTTTTTGCCTTTGAAACAATATCCTCTGTGCAAACTGTGAGTCGCATGAAATTATCTCTCTGCTAATTTACAGAAACTTCAACTCCTTTCCTGCTCCCAAAGTGTGACAAGTGAACAAATGACTTTTAGAAACGTTTAGTCGCCATCTCCATGTGCCCAGGGCTGTTAGTGGCCTGCCTCTGCATCACAAAACCTGGAAGCAGGGACAAGCCAGCAGGTGCAGCCCTGGGGCTTGCTGTTTCTTCCTTATTTGCCTGTAAACGCCCATCCCCAGCCAGGGTTTGGCTGGCTCGCGCTGTTTCCTGGTTCACCCCCTCTTGTTTACTAAATCCCTTCTCTTCCTCCCTAGCCTGACGATTTCTACCTGTTCTTTCCTAAGCCCTAGTTCTAAGGGACCCATCACCAAGAACCTACCAGCCTGGCTCTGGGACTCCCTACCCCTCACTTCCTGCTCTCAGCACAGGTGTCTCTGCCCCACACCTTGTGTACCTGACAAGTGTCTTTCTCTTACCGAGATCTAACTCCCTGAGGTACAGAAGTACAGGTCCTGGTCCAAGGTGAATTTGGAAATGGAAGGTAACTTTGGGCCTCAGTTTCCCCCCATCTGCAGGAGCCTATCTAGAGTAGACTTTCAAATCCTGACACTCTCACCCTGGCTCAGTCTCCTGGGCATTCATTCAAAATGCAGATGACCAGATCTTGCCCCAGGCAGGACCTGCAAAATATGTTTGTTTGTAAACAGCTTTACTGGCCACTTGGAGATGTCCCAGGCCTAAGCTTGCAACAGTCCCTAGAGCATTCCTAAAATCCACCAGCACCCTTCATTTCACACTCCTTGAAACAAACTACAATCAATGCACTCACAACACGAGGACAAGGCCAGTGCTTAGAGGCGAAAACGCTAGGTCATGACTCAGATTTGATGGCTCAGTGTCGTATGAAAACTTCGTGTGGTTAGTCTCCCATAACCACTACCAACTCATCTATGTGAGTCAGTGTGGGCTGCACTAACACACTTCCACAGAAGGGTGATCTAAACAACACACATCTATCTCTGACTGTCCTGAAGCTTGCAAATCTAAGGTCAAATTGCCACAAGATTTGGCAATTGCATCCTCCCATGGTGGAGAGCACTGGGCCTATCAGGGTCAGGCTCACCCTTGCAGCTTCTTTCACCCGTGGCCAACCCCACTGGTCACACAGGGGTTGAGGGCTTCAGCATACGGAGCTTTGGGAAAATCACAGATCCTCCTTCAGAGACCTGCATCACTATCTATAGCTAATGCTGGGCAACAGAGGCGAGTTGGTGACCGGAATCCACTCCATGACCTGTCTTTCCCGAGAAATTCTTGAGAAATGCAAGGGGACTACAAAAAGGTCATGGAAAATGTGTATGATGGAAAAAGCTATGCAAGAATTTCAAAATCTTTTCTACCAAAAAGACACTTCCATTAGGAGAATTAGCAGAGGTGGGGGAATTCAAATAAAAAGTATGACAGGAACTGGGGGCTTCCAGAGAGCTAGAAACATGGACTTTTAGCCAGAGGCTCAGGGACTTAGAAACCCACGCTGGGCGCCACTTAGAATCTGCACCTGTCATGAGGCTGTCCAGGTGCCCCTGTGATGGAGGGCGCAGCAGCTACTAGGGGCTTCAGAAAGTGTGTGGGAAAGAGGATCTGAAGCCAGGAGGTCTTGGGAAACTGACACTTCTATACAGACAACCAGAGGGCTGCGAAGTGAGCGTGTGTGTGTGTGAGTGTGTGTGAGCGCTCACAGGCTCCAGGAGCACTCCTAGACCAGTGGGAACAGCAAATGCTGTTTGCAGAGATACTTTCAACGCAGCATAAGGTGAACCGTGCAGAGCCAGTCTTCACGGACAGGAGGTCTGGGGACAAAGGGCCTTTCTCCTGTCCCTGTGGGAAGATAATGCAGGCGGAGGATCTGGTGTCAGGGCTCCTTCCCTTGGTAAAGTGTTCTCTGCTTTCTGATTTATCCATTTTTAATTGGATTTTGCTGCAACTCAGGTGCTGTCTTAGTCATTTGTTCTCAACAGGCAGAAAGAAGGGAAAGGAAGGGAACCATTGAGTCTCTTGCTTATTAATTTCTGTATTGTTAATTCTTAAAATATGTAAGTAGGAAAATTAAATCACACTCAAAGGAGAAAATTGGGCAATGCTGGAAAGTGGGAAGTAGAAAATATATATCACCATGACTCACCACGTATTTGAGGGGACTTGTTGGCGAAGATCAAATGAGGGGATTTATTTCCAGTCTTTTAAATAAGTATAAAAATGTATGTTTATATATATATAATCTAGTATATATTTAAATACTTTATGATAATATCACATTTATTATATGAATGTGTGTGTATGATTTATATATATAATTTAATATATAACATTAGCCATATATGTACTTTTTTGGTGATAGTTTTATTGAAGTAGAACTCAAATACCTTATAATTCATCACTTTACATTGAACTATTCAGTGTTCTCTTTTTAAATAACACACAGGGTTGTGTAACTGTTTTTATAATGAAATTGAGACCATTTCTGTCACCCACAGAGAAATGTCATACCCTCCCTGCTGCTGGTTTCCCCTCTCTGCCCCAGCTGTGGCAGCCACCACTCCTATTGTCTGCCTCTCTCGGCTTCTTTCACATGGCATGGCTGTGTCCAGGGGTGACCCATGCTGCAACATGGGCCACTACTTCATTTTGATTGCTAAGTAATAGTCCAGCAGGATTCCTTTCTCCACTTGATAGACATTTGGTTATTATACCTACTTCGCGATTATTATGAATACTTTTGCTATGAACATCTAGGCACACACTTATGTATGGGTGTGTATTTTCATTTCTCTTGGATGCCTACCCAGAATTCTTAGGCTATATGATCATTCCAGGTTTAACCTGCTGAGGAATTTCAGACTATTTTCCAAATTGGCTGCACCAGTGTACGTTTGCAACCACAGTGTGTGGGGTTAAGATTGCGCCTCTTCCTTAGCAACCCTGGTTTCTACCTTTCTTATGTCGCCATCTCAGAGGGTATGAAATGGCCTCTCATTGTGATTTTTAGTTAGATCATTTTTCTTGTGTTAATTGCCTACTATATCTATGAAGACATATGTACCCAAATCTTTTGCCTAATTTTGAATTGCACTATTTGTCTTCTTATTATCAACTTGTAAGGGTTCTTTGCGTATTCCAGATATAAATTCTATATCAGGTACATGATTTGCAAAAGACAGAGAAGCTCCTTCTAGTGGCCTTTCTAAGTGGCCTCAGTGGCTGGGGCTGTGCCAGGTTAGGCTGGAGCCTGCGATTCCATCAGAGCATCTCACAAGGGTGTCAGGGACCCAAGTCATCCCTCACTGCTTTCCTAGCCACATTAACAGGAAGCTGGGTAGGAAGTAGAGCAGCTGGAACTTGAACCATAACTCATACAGGATCTTGATGTTGCAGAGAGCAGCATTGGTTGCCTTCATCCCCCAAATATTTTGGATATCAATGAAATAAAACTCAATGATTTTATTTTTTGTTGCTCATGTATATTTAAGAAACTTTGGCCTAATGAAAGTTCAATTCTAGCTTTACATTCAAGTGTTTGATCAATTTTTAAATGATTTCATTTTTATTTATTTGAAGGGGAGAGGAAGAGAGAGAGAAAGGAGAAGAGAGGAGAGGAGAGAAGAGAGATCTTCTATCTGTTGGTTCACTCCCACAAATGGCCACAATGGCTGGGACAAAGCTAGGCTGAAACCAGGAGCCAGGTACTCTACCTGGTCTTTCACGAGGGTGGCAGGGGCCCAAGTGCCTGCATCATTTTTTCTCTGTTTTATGCATTATCAGGAAACTGGATTGGAAACTGGATTGGAAGCAGAGCAGCTAGAATTTGAACAGGTGATCTGATATGGGATGCAGTCATCACAGACAGAGGCTTAACCTGCTGTGCCTTAGTGCTGGTTCCTTCATTCATTTTGAGTTGATTTTTTTGTGTGTGTATGATATAAAGAATGAGAATTTATTTCATATCTCTTAGCTATTGGCAATTCTTGACTCTCCTTAACGCATAAATGAATCAATCCAATCTCTACTTCTGTCTTCACATGGCTTTCCCATTTGGGGCTCTCCAAAATGACATCATCTCAAGAGTCATCGTGTCCGTAAAGACCATGTTTCAAAGTGAGTTACAAGCATAGTAGTACTTGAATATATATATTTACAACACATTTGATCGGCAGCAAGTGAGAGGACTCCAGTCTGATTGACAGCTCAAATGTCCCTCATTCGGGACTGGGCAGACATCAATTTAGGAGACAGGAACTCAGTCTAGATCTTCCACATGAAAGGCAGGAAACTAAACACCACAGGGCCTGATGGGGTCTGCATGAACAGGAAGCTGAGTCAGAAGCTGGGGCTGGATTTTGAACTCGGGTACTCCGGCATGAGGCACCAACATCTTCCCTGGCATTTTAACCTTGGACTTGGGTGGCGGGCATGGGGTGGCAGCGGGGAGGGTGCTGCTATTCCTGTATCCACAGATCACCTCTTCTAACAAGGTTGTTTACTCACTCTCAGCAATCACCATGAAGACCATAGGAGGAGCCGAGGTCATGGTTATGAGTTAGACAAGGTTTCCCCAACCCCCCTGGGAGGTTTCTCTGTGATATAAATAACAAATACAAAGACAGGGTTAGGAGAGAGCTGTGAGATTTGGAAGCTGAAGGACTGAGAGAGGCAGCCCAGAATAGGAAGGGCTGGCAAAGCAGGGGGCCAACACGGCCAGCAAAGCAGGCTCAGCAAGTAGAGGCAATGGGCCGGGGTTGGGAGTGGGCGCCTGTTGAGAATGTGGGAAGTGTGGGTGAAAAGCGAGACAAAACTAGAGTAGCAGCCACTCAGAAAACTCAGGCTTCACCCTCTGTAGTTTATTTTAGTGTATGTATGTGTAGGAGGGGCTGGGATGTTCTGGCTATGCAAAACCCAGTCTTTACACTTTCACTGAGTACCCACACTGGTCCACAAAGCCCAAGGAGCGATTACCCTGAGTGGTTCCTGCAGCTGGTCCATGTGGGCTGATCATGAAATCCATGCACCTGCTTGGGGAAGGCATCTCTAGATGAGCTCCCCGGTCCAGGCTCACGTAGAAAGCAGGTGTGAACATCTCATCTCCTCACTTGGCAAGAAAATCCCTCTGCGGCAAGCTCATGCCCAAGTTCCATTTCTGTCTTGCCGTTTTGGCTATAATACCCGTTGATCGAGGGGGGCTGCTGCTGGGAGCTCAGCAAGTGCAGATGGTGGGGCTGGGCGGCAGCTGTTGGGGTAGGACAGCCTTGCTGCTCCAGAGTTCCACCCACGGCCAAGGGCCTGTGAAAGCAACCAAACAGGGAGTGGAGGGTGGAGTGGGAGAGGAGGTTCATACCCGGCTGGAGCTGAGAAGGCGTCAGCTTCTCCCACTGGGCCTCCTCCCGCCCTGGCCTCTCCCAGCCAGAGCACAAAGGCTAGGGACCAAAAGGGAAGCAGATTCACATCATAAAATTCCCTGGGTCTCCAGCCAAGGAACAGTGAGTCCCTCACAGGTTTACGGGAGGTTGTTGGAAGTGTGTCACGGAAGGGTGACAGTCGATGGAGCCATGCTGGGCTAGCCATGCCTTGTCTGCCCATCTCCTGGGTGGAGCCACCTGGGGTGGGACATTGAGGCACACAGCAAGGACACATCGTGGCAGGGCTTTCTTCCCTGCACCAGCACCTGGGTGAGAAACAGGTTGGCATGGACAGATATGCAAGCGTGGACTTCCAGCAGGATCATGCAGTGATGTCTGCTCTGGAATCAGTTCTGGCAGATGTGAAATCAGTCGCAAGATATTCAGATTTCCTCCAGCCAACTGCCCCATCATCTCTCTCTGTGTAAAGGATCTATTTACTTACTTATTTGTTTGTTGCTCTGGCTTTCAAATAAGTAATAGAGAGGGAGGGAAAGAGACCATCTGTTCTCTGGTTCACTCACCAAATAGTTTCAGCAGCCATGTGGCAGGGGCCCAAGGACATCAGTCCTTTCTCCAGTGCTTTCCCAAGTGCATTAGCAGGGAGCTGGATTGGGAAGTGGAGCCGCTGGGATTTGAGCCAGCAGTCAGATAGGGGATTCCCATACTGCAGGTGACCACTTCACCCCTGCACCACAACAGCATTGTTCATCTCCTGCTTCATTTCTTCTCATGTCCCTTGTTCTACCTAATGCAGTCTGTGTCCCTCACTAGCCAGAAAACCCTCCTCCCTGCCCTTGGCCCTACATCGGGAAAGCCGATCCCAGAGATAGCTATCCCTGCATGCCTTGGAGAAGCTGAGAGCCATAGCAGAGCAGACCTTTGGAGATGAGGCTCCCTGGGCCAACCCTATTGCTAATATTCTCAGCTACCTGCTAACTGTCCTTTAGCATGGCTGCGCCTCAGGCTTCAGACTCGGCAGCCTACGACAGGACTGCGTGTTTAAGAGTGGCAAGCACCTGCAAAGATTTAGTGTGTGGTCCGCTGGTCAACCATGCTTGCTGCCCATTCTTGTCTCTAGGGTTTCCTGGGACACACCGCATCCTTCATTTACATGCTATGTATGGGTGCTTCTGCACTGCGATGGCACCATCAAGTAGCTGAGACAGACAACAAGTCTGTGGTCCACAAGCTGAGAATATCCTATTTTTGTCCCTTTACAGGAAGAAGTTCACCAATAACTGCACTAGGCTTACATCATCGTGGCTTTTAAAAGATTATCTATTTATTTGAAAGAGCCACCAAAGGGGAGGGAGTAAGGGAGACAGAGAGGGAGAAAGAGATCACCCATCTGCTGGCTCACTCCCTAAATGACCACAATAGCCAGGACTGATCCAGGCCAAATCAATGATCCCAGAATGCAATCCAAGTCTCCCATGGTGATGGCAGGGATCCACATACCTGGGCCACCCTGTGCTGCATTTCCAGGCGCATTGGCAGGGAACTGTGTGGGAAATGGAGCAGCTGAAATTTGGAGTGGCATTCTGATCTGGGATGCCAGCCTTTCAGGAGGGCGTCTTCACCCTCTGTACCACAACACTGGCTCCTACAAAATGTTAACAATGGGAAAACCGAATCCTGGGCTGGGTAAGTAATATGCCAAAACTCAGAGTGTCAAGGCAAAGGTTAGGGAATCCAGGTGTCCTTCAGTGTCCGGAAGTTCTTCCCTGGCCTGAGGCTCTCCTATCCCAGACATCAGATGGACACTGTCCACCAGAGTTCACAAGGACACAGTGGTTGGCTCCATGGTGGAAGGCCATGACATCAGAGCGCTGAGGGCCCATGGAGCCACAGCAGTCCTGACCACTTGTGTATAAATCTGCATGGGTTCCCGGCCTGTGGGCAACAGAGCCCGGGAGGGGAGTCAGGCGGCCCTCCAGGAAGGTAGTGCCCTTCAGGTGGGAGTTGGACAAAGGCTAGCCTCCAAGGCCATTGGAACCACAGGTCACAGGTCTGTGTAAACTTTAGTTGGCTTTTGAACTGCCCCCCTGTCCCCCACAGGGACATTTTTTTCTTGTCTCTCTCTCTCTCCTTTTTTATTGGCTGTTTCCTCCTTCCAGCATTTATTAATCAGACTGGTTAACCATTGAACTCAGCTGCAGTCTCCTCTTGTTTCCAAGCCTGTTCTCCCTTTGGCTTCAGTAAAGAGCACCTACTAAACAAACCGACTTTTCTTCTGGTTCTTTTCACAGCCAGAGTAAAGTGATAAAGGAGGTGGGGTCAGAGGTGCTCTGTTTGCTATAAAAGACACACCCCAAAACCTGTAGCTTGGGAAGGTGGGGGGTTGGGAGTGGGCTGACACTGCATGCCAGCCAGGTACATCAAGAAGCTGTAACACACACACACACACACACACACACACACACACACACACACAAGCAAAAGACCCTTCACAGATGTGGGGTGGGAGGGTATAAATCAGAGATTTATGAAAACATTCATGGACGTGCTGTCTCCAGTGCTGGCCAATGCCATATATTCTGCTTGTGAATATAACTGCTATTGGGCTTTCAGAACTCCAGTTAAAGCAGATTGGTGCAGGGGATGGAGGCTGGGGGAGAGGCAGCAGCCACAGGAGCACAGAAGCAAGAGGACCATGGCCACTCCAAAGAAAAACCTTCTGAACAAGGGGCCTCCAGGCCTGGCATTCGCTCCTGCATCGTTTGTATTGGAACTGTCAGAATCTGCTAGAATGCAGGCTAACGGCAGGCAGAGGTTTCATTGTCTTATTGCTACATCTGCCACACCTAGAGTAGTGTCTGGCATGGGGTAGGCACTCCAATATTTGCTGTCTGGATGAGTGAGAGATCACTGGGCCCAGCCTTCCAATGGGCAATGGGGACCCCACAGAAGCTGTTTGCTCTTTGTCCAAAGGTACTCAAAGGTTCCTTCCCAGTTGGAATAGAAGGCAACATGACAAGCTTCAGGAGGACAAGAAAGACTCTCTTGAGCCATTGAGATGGCTCCAGAGGAACCCTACCCTCCAGGATGAGTCCCCTCAAACCCCAAGTGACATGCAACAGTGAGTGCTCAATGCATACCTCTGTGAATTCCAATAGCCGACTGACATGAGGAGTGTCAGCACTATAGCCTAGTCATAGCTACAGTGAGTCCTGCTGTGTGTCAGGCATTTCACAGACACCTGCTCAAATTCACTGGGTGGTTGTTCTGAGCCCCAGGTTACAAAGGAGGAACTGAGGTGTGTGACCATGACCGTAACTTGGTCCACAGTCGCTCCACAGAGCCTGGGTCTGCCCTTGGCTTGTCTGAGCCCCTAGGCAGTGTTCTTCCCACCACCCACATGTTCTGTCCTTAAATCAGCTCCAGGACCTTGGGCAAGTCTCACTCCTCTGGGCATCCAGGTCTGTAGTCTCCAGTCCTCAGGGCAGAGATGTGATTTTAGCAAAGTATGGGTCCATGAGCAGATGGCTTCATTCCTTAGCAAGCCATAGCTGAACCTTGCCTATAGAAGCCAAAATAGCAGTACCTGTTAGAAGAGCTATTCTCAACCTTACCTGCCTTCTCTGGGTGGAGCCTCCTTGATTAAGTCCTGGTCCTACTCCCTTTTATAAAGTGTCTCAGCGTTTGGCAGAGGCCGCAGCTTTGCCCCTTGAGCTTCATCTTCACAGGGGCCCCAGCTTCTTTATCTTTTATTCTGTAATGTGAGAGTGAGCAGGCCCCACAGGGAAGTATAGCACAGGGCAGCATGTTGACTGGGGTCTCCTTGACTGTGACAGCCTTGCCTGCACCTGCTTGCACACTTTCTGCCGAAGCTGAGTGGGAGGAGAAGAGGCAGAAAGAGAGGAAGGAGGAGAACCCTGGGGGCCATCCGTGCTCCCAACAGGGACCAGGAATCTTGATGTCCTTGCCCAATGGCAGAGATGGGGGCAGGTCAGCCTCCTGGTACTAGAAGGAGATTTAGCAACCACTAAATGTGTGAGTTTCTAGCTTGCCTAGTTGCAAAACCCAGTGTGTCCAACAGAAAAGTCGATTGTTTCAGTCAAATCCCAGTGGCGAGCTGACAGTTTGCCTTTCCCAGTTTGCTTGCTAATAGGGGGAAAACCACAGAGAATGGGCGATTCTGATCATTATTATTTAAAAACTTATTTATTTTTTTATTGGAAAGGCAGATTTATAGAGAGAAGGATAGACAGAAAAACCTTTCATCCATTGGTTCACTTCCCAAATAACTGCAATGGCTGGAGCTGATCTGATCTGAAGACAGGAGCCGGGAGCTTCTTTTGGGTCTCCTGCATAGGTTCAGGGTCTCAAGTCTTTGGACTATGCTCTACTACTTTCTCAAACCACAATCGGGGAGATGAATAAGAATTGGAGCAGTCAGGACCCAATTCAGCACCTATATGGGATCCTGACGCTTGGAGGTAGAAGGATTAGCCAGTTGAGCCATCATGAATGGCCCCAGAAACAATTGTGATCTAGCCAAAGACCTCCAATTTTTCACCAAGTTATCTAAAGCAAGCCATTAAACATGACCAACTAGCTGGTGGCAGCTCTGAAGCTCACATGGCAGATAGGTCATGGCCTTGACAAGCCAAGAGGGCAGGTAGAGAAACATCAGAGGGTGTGCTGACCCAGGCTGGACAGTGTAAGGCCACAGAGGATGTCACCTTGAAAACTGGGCTGTCAGAGCAGAGCCATTAGTGATGGTCCTGCTTGGTCCTGCTCTGGGCAGTGTGCAAGGTGGGGTCATGAAGAGGATGAATCATCCTCTCACCATGGCACTCTTTGTTTTAAGATGTTTATTTACTTTATTTATGTATGCGTTTGAAAGGCAGAGAGATGGAGATCTTTTATCTGCTGGCTCACCACCCCTCACAACTGGGGTTGGGCCATGTTGGAGCCAGGAGACCAGCATTCTTTTTTACTTTTTATTATATTTTTGACAATCTTTACATAGTTAATTAGGGTAAAGAGTTTCAAGGGCTATAGGAAAGTGGGTAAGACTATTTCCATATTGTTTCCTTCATGTTTAAAGGAGGGTATTAAAGCAGAAGGCCCACCCAATTTCCCACCCTCCCCAGGTCCCGGATGTAGGGCATGCTCCGAGATTCTTGCTCAAGTGGTTTTGATAGTTCACCAGTTATGAATCACTGCCAGTCATGCCACTCCAAGCACTATGAGGTCTTTGAAGAATCCACTGATTGACATAGTCCATCATAGAGTCTCCATTTGTCCCATATTTCACTGCCAACATATAGCTGAGATGGTTCATTGACCTGTTCTGTCTTCTCTCTTTTTTTTGGTTAGAGTCCTGAGTCCAGCATTTCGATTGGGGAGATCTCCAAAGAAACTTTGTCTGAGGTGTTCTCATACCAAATTCCTATATGTACTAGCAAGTACAGGGCCCGGCACAGTCCATCGTCCCAATCAGCTGGTGGTTGCAATTGCTGGGTTGGTTCTGTTTTCAGCCCCGACTTCCATTGTAACCGATGGGTGTTGCAGTCCAGCCTGGTTCTGCCCAGCACACACTCAGCCCTCGCATAAACCAGTGGGAGCTGCAGCTAATTGGAACAACCCACAATAACCCTCTCCAGGCCCGCCCCCTACCCTGGTTTGCCAGTATGTGTAGCAGTAGTCCAGTCTGTCCCACACCCCATTCAGCTCTCATACATGTCAATGAGCATTAAAGCTTTGTTCCATCTAACCAACTCCACTACAGCCCACACAGATGTTGTTGGGTGTCTGTCTAGCCATCCCAGCCTCTGTACTAGTTTTCAGGAATCTCATGGGAAAAATTGGATGAAAACATACATTTACTTTGGTACTAAAATATTTGAAATCCATCCTTAGGCTTTCATAATGTTCATTTTCATATTTTTCAAGAACGGTTGAGGCCCATGTGTGTCTTTGTTTGATTTGGGATGTTTATGGAAATAGACTCATTGATGCTCACTCTTGGCTTCAGTACTTCCAGATCCATCTGTGCTGCTTGGAGTATTGGTTTTTCCTGTCCTCGAATCAATGCAGAGTCCTCTGGGGTCTGACTGTTGTGGTCTAAATATTTGTGTGCCCACAAATGTCCTATGCTTACCACCCACTCTCCTGAACAGAGGCGTGTAGATGTAGGGTCTTTGAGAAGGTGACTGGGCCCTTGTTAATTAGGGAGCTTGTGTGAGCCTGAGTGGGCCTATTGGCTCTTTAGGTCATGTGAGGGACCGTCTTAGGGGAGAGGCCTTCACCTGACAGCATGCCCGCTGGCACCTTGACCTTGGAGCTCCACGACAGCAGAACAGTAGACGATTGTTCATCTGCTGTTTCTCCATTACCCAAACTATTCAGCTACAGCTGGACATATACACGTATAGCATATGATGCTTCTACCGAAAAAATACATTTTTCACAGTTCTTAGTGCTCACCAAGAAAGTGATTTTTGAATATTCTTGCACGTTTTACTTGATAGGCAAAGAGACACAGAGAGGCCTCCCATCTGCAGAGTCACTCCCTAAATGTGTACGAAGGCTTGGACTGGGCCAGGCTAAAGCTTGCAGTCAGGAACTCCAGTCAAGATCTTCCATGAGGGCAGCAGGGATCCAAGGGATCCATCTCCTAGCAGGGGCACAGAGCATCTGGCCTATGGACCATGGGAAGTCCACGAAATCACACAGTCTGACCCTGCCAGGACAACCACTGGGAAGACTCAGAATTCAATAAATCTACGGCAGAATAATTTTTAAGTTGCTACCTTTATGTGGGCCATGAATAATGCTCTAAATCTCCAAGTGGCCAATGGCAGAAAAATGCTTCCCATGAAGGGTACGCATTATCAGGAACCTGGAAACGAAAAAGGAGCCAGAACTTGGACCCAGGTACTACAATGTGGAATGTTGGCGTCCCTAGCAGCATCTTAGTCTGTACCGCATGCACGTAACTTTGACTTAGAAAGGTATTTCTGCAGAATATACCAAGATCATGATCTGTTTTAGAGGATAACAGTTTCTAGAAGTTATATAATTTAGGCATTTTTGCCAAAGCCTTCCAGTTGACTCCAAAGGGTAGCAAGGATTGAGAGCCATGGCAAGACCAGCTCTGCTATCATCCATTACTGTAAACTCACTCCCAGAAGGGGGAAAAATAGACAGCTATAATGGTTTAAGTATGTGAATATCATCTACATGGGAGACCTGGATTGAATTCCTGGTTTCCAGCTTTTACCTGGCCTAGTCCTGGCCATTCGGCATTTGAAACACAACCAACAGATGGGAGCACTCTCTCTCTGTTTTTAAAGAACTCTCCAACTCCTATCAAAAACTAGATGGAGGAAGGAGAGGACTTTGTCCCAGCGGAAGGTATGTCCTTCTTGGCCCTGTTGGTGGAGAGAGGGGACAGGGGTTTCCATCTCTGGGACCATGGGCCCTCTACCAGGATGTTCCTCCCTTGCTGTATCTGACTAGGGGATTACCAGGGGGAGGTCAATATATACCCTATTGTGAGCCTTTCAGAAGTGGTCCCCTGTTGGGCCAAATTCTGTCAGGTGTAGGCATAGCTTAGACAGATGGTGGCACCCGCTAGTACCAGTGTGGACTGGATAGTGGGGTTGGTTGAGATGCACCGGGCTTCAATGTCCATTAACATGTACGAGAGCCGAATGGGATGTGGGGCAGACTGGATCAGTCTGCTATACATGCTGGCAAGCACGGGAACCAGGGCAGGAGTAGACCTGGTGAGGATTTTTGCAGGTTGCTCCAACTAGGCTACAGCTCCCACTGGTTTGTGTGAAGGCCAAGTATGTTGGGGGCAGGATTGGGCTGGGCTCCAATATCCATTGGTTTGTGTAAAACACAGGGCTGTAGAAAAAACTGACCCAGCAATTCCAACTACCAGTGCATGCGTAGGCTGGTTTGGGTGACAGACTGTGCTGGACCTTGTATTGGCAAACACAAGAATCAGGTCTGGGATGGCCTCAGATGAGGTTTCTTTGGCAATTCCCTAACAACTGAACCATTGGACTAAAAACCCCAACCATGGACAGAATTGCAGGTTTCATGGGCTGACCATGGAGTGCATGCGTCAGAGCTGGGCCTTCTCAGTGACTTAGACATAGCAGTGGACAGCATCTCCAAATGTACATGTAGAATATGGCAATACATAGGAGCCTCCAGAAGACACCTGGCACCATGACAGAGGATGGAGGACAGAACAAAATGATCAACCACCCCAGCCAAGCATTGGCAGTGAAGATCTGGGCAGACTGAGACTGTAAGGTAGACTATAGCAGCCAGTAGATTCGGGAGAGATTTCATTGTGATTGGAGTGCTGGGAATGGCAGCAATTGATAGTTCAATTTGTTGAACTATCAAAACCTCTTGAGAAAATCACAGCATTGTAAATTTCTATTTTTCTTCCTGTTGTTGATTTTGTATTGTGGCTTTTCATTTAAGGGGATGTGTGGTGACTGTGTAATGGAGACTATCATGTCCATATGTGAGGATACAGTGCAGTGTGCATCTTACTTCTAGATCAAAGATGGACCACTAATGTATTTTGACAATAGGATGCTGGATTCTGCTATTGTCCATGCCTGCAATGATGAACATGTTTATGAACTGTTTATGAAGAACTACGCTATAGTAACAATATAGGGAAATTCAATAGGGGAGGGAGGGTACTTGGGAAGGGCATAGGGCAAGTCCTGGGGTCTATGGAACTGTATCATAGAATGATGATAATAATTTTTTAAAAAGTAAAAATAAAAATAATTTTTAAAAAGAAGTGATCCCCTGTCTACAGACAGTATCACATCGTTCCTGGCAGAACAGCTGGTATCCAGTGTGGACCATCAGTCCTCTGTGTCGCAATCCACAAAATTATTGCTTGACGCACGTATCTTCATTTAGGTCATGGCTCCATGAGCATGCACAGGGTTGTGTTAAATTTATCTTCAGTTCTTCCAGTGGCATCACCCCTATGTAAAAAGTCCTCAGTCAGTGCATGTGGTGATAAGGTCCAAAGGGTGGCTGTGGTCTGAAGTCAGAGACGCCTCGGATTATCACTATGAAGAGAGAATGGCATTTCATTCTGACCATCAGTTGCACAACACTGCTCTTCATATACAACAGTGTCTTATCGGGCCCGCCTGCAGGTGGATAGGGGTCAGCTGCTCTGTGGTTCTGGCATTGGGTCTGGATGCAAACAGATGGAGAAGACTGGGATATTGGGAATCTCTGAAGGTCAGACTAGATTGGGCCACTAATCCAGTGCCATGTGCTTGGTGCTGCTGTTGGCACAGTGGAAAGGATTCAGGTCTTGTTAGGGGGTCCTTTTGGTGTAGCTAGTTTAGGGGTATTCCTGGAATGACAATCTTGGCAAAGCCAGACCTCTCATGTGACAGGGAGTGCCCCTTCAATGAGTTTTACCAAAAAGCCCGGGTTCTACCTGAGAAGCCCCTCATCATCTCTCCTGCTCCATGAGAATGGTTTAAAGTATGGAACAGGGTCCAGCATGATAGTCTAGTGGCTAAAGTCCTCACCTTGCATGCACCAGGATGCCATATGGGTGTCGGTTCACATCCCAGCTGTTCCAGTTCTCGTCCAGCTCCCTGCTTGTGGCCTGGGAAAGCAGTTGAGGACGGCCTAAAGCATTGGGACCCTGCACCCGCGTGAGAGACCCAGAAAGAAGTTCCTGGCTCCTGGCTTTAGATCACTGCAGCACCGGGCTGTTGTGGTCACTTGGGGAGTGAACCATTGGAAGGAAGATATTCCTCTCTGTCTTTCATCTTGGTGCTGCTTTTGGCACAGTAGAAAGGATTCAGGCCTTGTTAGGGGGTCCTTTGGGTGTAGGTCCTTTCACATACAAGTGCAATGTGAAATTAACATCAAGAAAGACAGGTGAAATTCAATTACCTAAATAGCTTTTGCAATCACACAAAACATAGGTTTATACAGAATGCAACAGGGCTTTGGCCCTCAGCTGTGGGTCATGTGTTGTATCATACACATCACCATGGCTTGTTGGTCAGCTTTTTGTTCCTGTAATAAACACACAAAGGCTGGTTTCTTTTTTTTGTTGTTTTTAAAGATTTATTTTATTTTTATTGGAAAGATGGATATACACAGAGGAGAGACAGAGAGGAAGATCTTCTGTCCGATGATTCACTCCCCAGGTGGCCGCAACGGCTGGAGCTGAGTCAATCCGAAGCCAGGAGACTCTTCTAGGTCTCCCACACGGGTGCAGGGTCCCAAGGCTTTGGGCCGTCCTTGACTGCTTTCCCAGACCACAGGCAGGGAGCTGGGTTGGAAGTGGAGCTGCCGGGATTAGAACCGGTGCCCATATGGGATCCCGGGCGTGCAAGGCGAGGACCTTAACCACTGCACCATCGCGCTGGGCCTTCAAAGGCTGGTTTCTAAAGAGAAGAGACTCACTGATGTGAAGGCTTCCAGCCCACAGTTGGGTGTCCCCACACAGCTGGGTCTGTGATGATGGCATTCTTGCTAGAAGGGTCTAGAGATGGCACAAAACATGCCAGTGCATGAGGTGGGGATTGCACCTGTCTGTCTACACAATATCTGGCTCTCTTCTCAGAAAACCACTAGGATTCAATCAGCAGAGTCCCACTCTTATGACTTAGTCACTCCCAAGAGGCCCCCACCTCAAAATATCCTAAATAGATGAAGTTTCCACCCTGTTAGTATCATTGACTTGTGACGCTGGGATTTATACACATGCATGGGTTCAGGGTCAAATCATGCTCAAGCCATGGCAGAGAGTAAATGCACAAACACAGCAAATTTGCATTTATGAGACTCAGTGAAAGCAATGTATTTAGAGCTTCAAGGAGCAGCCCAGATCTCCTTCAGTGACCTCCAGGAAGCACCTCCCCATTGTAAGCAGTGTTGGTAGGTCTTCTCGCAAGCCTCCTCTCCTAACACCTGGACAGCTTCCTGGGCTGAATGAGAGGGTCTGGTGTTAAAGACAGAACAGGAGAGCAAACATTTACACATAAAATAAAAATTCAGCCTTAGTACATATAGCACGGCCAACAATCAGGGAAGAGCCTTGGTGTCCAACAGTAGAAGACCTGTCAGTAGTTGTTAGCTAACCACATGGAAGAAAACTGTGTAATCCTGTGACTTTATTTAATGGATATTGATGGCAAAGAGGGTACAAACAGCAGCCAGTATATGAAATTTTGCATCAAGTATTATTCCAATTATGTTTAAGTATGAACATCATAGAACAAAGCCTGGATTATATATTGTAACTTCTTTTTTTTTGAAAAGCAGAGTTAGAGAGGAGAGAGTGAAATCTTCCACTGTTTTACTTCCCAAATGGCCCCAATGACTATAGCTGGACTAATCCAAATCCAGGAGCAAAGAACTTCCTCCAGGTCTCCCATATAGCTGCAGGGGCCCAAGGACTTCATTCATCCTCCACTGCTTTCCCAGGCCATTAACAAGGAATTGGACCAGAAGTGAGCAGCCAGACATAAACTGTCATCCATATGAGATGCTGGCGCCTCAGGCAGAAGTTTAGCCTACTACACCTCAGTGCTGGTCCTACTCATTTATTTACGTATTTAAAAGGCAGGATGACAGAAACAGCTAGAGATTAATTATCTATCTATCATCTATCCATCCATCTATCAGTTTTACCACCCAGATGCTCTCCATAGCTGCGACTGAACCAGACTGATGCTATGAGCCAGGAACCCAAGCTGGGTCTCCAGGATGGGCATACTGGAGCTGTTGCTGGTTACCTCCCAGGACGAGAGCATTTAGCAGAATTGGGGACTGGAAGCCGGAGCAGCCAGAACTCAAGCAGGGCACTCCAGTAGGGGATGCAGGCCACCCAAGTCGGGTCTATTTTAAATGGCTGTGTCAAATCCCAATTTGGAATCTGAGAGGCAACATTGGGAAATATCTGTAAAGACCATCGGTCCTGAGAAGCCCTTGCCAGCCCTTACAGAAGCCCCCAGCCACTGAAAAAGTCCCTCTGCAATCTGCCAGGAGGCGCCCGGGGCCAGTACCCTTCCCCTTGCAAGCTAACCACATGAGCGGAGTTACCGCCATTCGGAGAAGGAAAAGCAGAAACCTCCGAATGTGAACTGAGCGACCCAAACCTTTTAACCGGGGCACAGTTCCCTGTCGCAAATAAAGTAAAGCAGAAGGGCCAAGACAAGTGGTGCACAGAGAAAGGCGGCAGAGAAGCAGTCCCGAGGGCTGGGAGGAGCCCCCTGGTCCCCTTGGCCAAGTCCCTCGGTTGTGCAAGCTCCATTGTGCGCGCTCTGGGTCAAAAGAGCCCGGCGCTACACAGGGCTCTCCCACCTGCTGGGACTCTCCAGAAGGGGCCCTTGTGCTCCGGTCTGTTTCAGCACACTTCCTGCTTCCTCCGCCTCGACACAGTGAGCCCCTCTGTGTGCCCCAGTCAGCGAGGGGGAACAAGAGCTGGGCTGCCTGGGTGGCAGCCTGCCGGGGCGCTGGCGCAAAGTGACTCAGTAAATGCCGCGGCTTTGATAATTGCTTGCTTCGTTGGTCTTTTGGGATCTTTCCCATCCTCCTCCATCAGTGTGAAGAGAAAGTCACTGTGGCCGTCGCTCTGCCGGCAGCATCAGGAGCTTTTCTTTTGTGTCGGACTTAAAGAAACGGATGTCTACTTCGGATACCGCTTCACTGAGTAATACGTTTTGAAACAGGGGACAGGCACAGGAGTTTAAAAGTTCCCCCTAACTTCTCCCGACTTCATTGAAAGCTTTGTCTACTTCGATGAAAGTAGGCATTAACAAACAAACCAACCTTCAATTTGAAATGGTAACACTTTATGTTGGAATATGAAACAAAGTGTATGTATGAAACACTGTTAAGCATGGGAAATTCCATCAGTCTCTTCCCTTCCAAATACAATTTTTTTGTGTGTGTGTGTTAACAAATATCCCATCATTAATGACTGCTTTTTGGGTAATCAAAAGCAGGTACTCAGAGGTCACATCTCCTTTATTTCTGGGACTCCATGCAAGAATTTCACATACATTCAAGAAAGGAATTCTTCTTCCAATTGTGCATCAAAGGGTTAGAAGCCTGAGGGTTCAAGGGTTATTTCACCCCATTGGCCTCCCAATCCCATCTGACATCAGAGCCCCCATTGAAGCTGTTGTGAAGCCACTGGGCCCAAGTCAGAGCATGCCAGGAACAAGGGGAACATTCTCGTGTAATCCCCGCAGCAGTCCCACGAGAGACATAGTCTCCTTTGGCAGACCACAGCAACAAGGGCAGGGATGTGGAGAGTGTTTGCAACTTCACAGGCACAAGTGAATGGGTAGGGTTAATAGGCTCATAAACCAAGACTTTTTTTTTTTTATATTAGTCCTGTATGGTTGTTTACCCATTGTTCAAACTTTCCATTGTTCAGGAATCATCTCCCTGCTAGTTTGGGGCAGTTTTTGTTGTTTTGGAGGGTTCTCCCTTCTCCTGAGTCTCCTTGTCATGTCCAGCTGTAAGTTCAACTCCAGATATGATGCTGCCCCTCCCTCCTTGCGCCGCAGCAGCCTCAAAGCTGGAGGGCATTGGTGAGCGGTCATTCCCAAACCCCAGGTCAGAAAAAACAGAGGCTAGCCTGCCAGGAAGAATCGGTGTAGGGCTCTGTCACTGAAGGTTGCAGCATATGTGTTGTCAAGGAAGGAATCAGCTGGGTTTCAGCAGGAAGTATTCAGAGCTGGTTAACACAGGAAGGGCATGCAGAGGCTGAGCCATAACCTGTGTCACTAGCTGTGTGTGTGGGAAGGCAGGTCAGCTCAGAGACACGTGTCTGATCAGCTGCAGTCTCAAGATCCCACCCAGCATTTGTCTGCAAGTCACTTCCTGAATCTTAGACGGCAGTGACCTGCGAACGCCAAGTCACAGAGATCGTAATCCAGAGATGCTGCCCTAAAGGCCTGGCCTGGTTCCCCAGCCAGTTCTACCAGTTGCATACTTCTCAACTGTGTGAGAGCTGTTTGCATTAGGAGTCTCTCCTCTAGGTTGTGACTTTGTAGTGCAAAGCTTGCCAATACAAGGCCCATAGATAAATGTCTATCTGACTACTCCTTCTTTGTGCATAAAATGTTATTAGAACACAGCTGTACCTGTTCACTTTGTAGCTTTCTCTGCAACCACAAAAGTGAGTAGTTGTATGGACTAAACCATTTATTTTCTGTTCCTTCCAAGTCTCTGCTCTTGAGGGCAAGGACAAGGTCTTACTCATCTTGGAGCCTCATCGTAATAGCTGCCATCTCTTTATGTGTAGAAGAGTGATAGAATCGTTGTCACAAAGATACAGTGAAATATAAAGGAGGTGTGATGCCTCTAGTGCCTGGTTTGGGATGGAGACTCAATAAGTATGAAGTGGATGAGTGAATGCATCAGGTCAGTCCATCCAAAATGAAACAACGCATTCGAAAGCCCTTTTCAGAGTGTAAATGGCTCTGTAATGATATGGGAGGTGGCCCCATCACTGCTACATAGACAGTGGCCCTGGGGCTGAAGACCGCCCACTCCTCTGCTTCCTTGATCCTTATTTTATGACCAAAATCTCACATACAATCTTTATTTAAGCTGATTTATATTCCAATTTTTACATAGTCTCCACTAATTTTTTTTTAAGATTTATTTATTTTTATTGGAAAGTCAGACTTACAGAGAGGCAGCCAGAGAGAAAGATCTTCATCTGCTGGTTCACTCTCAAAATGGCCACAATGAACTGAGCCAAGCCAATCCAAGGCCAGGAGTCAGGAGCTTCTTTTGGGTCTCCCATTTGGATGCAAGGTACCAAGTCTTTGGGCCATCCTCCACTGCTTTCCAAAGCCACAAGCAGGGAGATGGATGGGAAGTGGAGCAGCGGGACAGGAACCAGCACCCATATGGGATCCCAGCGCTTACAAGGGAAAGATTAGCCAATAAGTCATTGTACTGGGCCCTCCAACTCATTTTTAAATGCTCATGTATTTGCTTTCATCTACTTAAAAGATGGAGAGAGAGAGCGAGAGAATGCTGGACCAGTCTGAAACTAAGAGTCAGGCTCCATTTTGGACCCACATATGTAGCCCAACATCTGCCACATTCAGAGACACATTAGCAGGAAGCTGGATTGGAAGCAGAGTACCAGGGTCTTGAATCAAAGTTCTGATGTGGCGTGTGAGCATCCCAAGGAACAACTTGCCCTACTGTGGAATTTACCTGCCCCTCCATCCCTCTCTCTCCTGATACCTCTCTCTGTGTACTAATAATCCTTGGGTAAGATCTTGAGCTTCCTAAATCAGAACCAACAAAAAGTGACTGCTGTGGTGACATTGTCTTGGCTCAGCCTAGCTCAGCTCTACCAGTATGCCTCAGATTGCCTCTCTTCTCTATGGGCCTTCTTATACTTGGTCACAAGAAGAATTGGTATGAGATTTGGAATTCAGAGCAGCCATCACTCTTGAAGGCCAGTACCTGACCCACCAGCACACTAGCACTGATTTGCTTTCCCAATGACACATGGCAGTGGCCAGTTGTCCAGCTTCTCCAGCTGCTGCTGAGTCCTGGCTCAGGCATGTGTGCAGCTTCCGCAGAAGAATCCTGTGCTCTTCTGTTGGTTTAGATGCAGTGAGGGCTCCCGGTTGTCCATGCTCTCTCTTGCATGGGATCCAGTTTGTCTTTCTGCCATTCTCCTGGGGGCAACCTCAGGACCACCATCAAGACACAGAGGCAGCAGCTGCCCAGACTTCACTGCTGTCTCTCTCAGTAGGTTTTCTGTTGCTGTAACAAAACACCTGAGACCAGGAACATTACCAAGAGGCCTCTTAGGCTCCCCATGCTAGAGGCTCAGCATCATGACCTCAGCACTGACTACTGCAACACATGACAGCAGCACATGCAAGAGAGACCATCAAGAATGGCCCAATGGCTTTACAACAACTCTCGTTCTGATAACCAGTGTAGTCCCAGGAGCCCTGACATGCTCCCCAGAGAAGAGCACAGTTATGAGAGTGGTGACTGCATGGTTTCAGGCACCCTAGAAGATCCCATGAGCTCAGTATGGCCGGATCTGGAAATCCGTCCTTAGTATGAGTTTGGACAGGGCTGGCTTGCATTCAATCCACAGCGTTAGCCTTTGCAGTCCCTGCAGGGTAAGTTTTTTCTTCCAGATCTTTTTTTAAAAGACTTATTTTTCTTTATTTGAAAGGCAGATTTTTACAGAGAATGCCTTTCATCCACTGGTTCACTTCCCAAATGGCTGCATCTCACAATTTTATTGAGTGTAATTCTTGTAAGAAATTTTCTTTCCCCTAGCTACAGGCAACTGCCTAGGTTGCCTTGTACCTAGGCAGTGTTACATTGCTGTGGGGGGGGGAGGGAAAAGCAGCCAATAATTGGTTGGCTTTCTGGGCCTGGCTAATGCTAACTCTGTTAACTGTATAAATGTGCCAGCATAGTTGTCTATTCCATTCTTTAGTTTTTAAGATTTGGAGTGACTAGGAGCAGAGCATGTGCTGTGCTGTGGTGGGCACATGCCAGCTGGGGCTACCCCATTGCCATTACCACCACTGCTGTGTGTTTTAGGAGGTTGTACAGTGTCCAGGGTTGGGGGACTGGGGAGAAATTGGAGTGAGACCATTGAGGGCTTATTTGGCATATATGAAATGTTTTCTGAAGCCTTCCATGTACCAGGCCACTGCATCAGAGGAATTTGAAGTAACCAGTGCAGGGGTTAGATAGGATTGGGGGGGTGCGGTTCTAGGAGCCTCCTAGATAAGGACAATACAACTACCAGCACATGCAAGAGCCAGGCTAGGGCAGACCAGGCTGGGCTAGACCGCAATACCTGCTGACATTCACAGGGGTCCCATGTTTGGGGAAAGTCCTGAGAGTAGTTTTTCAGGGTCACCCTGACTAGGCTGCAGCACCCATCATGACACACAAAACCCAGGGTAGAAACAGGACAGGTCTGGCTGTGTTGGGCTCAGCACCTACCAACAAAAGCCAGGACTGGAAGTTGGCTGTGCTGGGCTAGGCCGTGGCTGTGGCTGGCACCTGCCAGTGAGAACTAAGGATTTGGGCCATCGTCCATTGCTTTCCCAGGCCACCAGCAGGGAGCTGGAAGGGAAGCAGAGCTGCCAGGACATGAGCTGGTACCTATATAGGATGCTGGCACCACAAATTGGAGGATTAGCCTGTAGAGCCCCAGCCTCTAGAAATGAATCTTAACTACATTAGATAAAGTCCATAAAGCAGACCAACATACACTGCTGAGAAGTCCTGGATCTGGTGTGTCACTCTGGGGAGCTGAAAATGGCTCTTACAGATTGCTTGACTCATTGACTTAGGCCTGACAGTGGCTTGCATCTAATGCAATGAAAATCCTAGAAATTTCTTGGTACAATCTACAAGAAAGTAATCAAAAACTTAGGGATATAAGGATGCTGGAATAGACTTTACGTGAGACCTGCTTTTCTGCATTCTAATTATGTCTCCAGGAGGCTCTGGAGTATGCACACTTGCTTCAGCAAAACCTTGAGATGTGATATGAAAATCAAAACAGGAGTGCCAGTAGCTTAAAAAAAAAAGTATTAAGTTTTGTTCCGGGCAGCTTTGCCGGTACCATGAACACGGCGAGGGTCAGGGAATCAGACACCGACAGGAGACCAGTAGTGGTGGAAGAGGTCTCTCTCAGCCTCCCTTTATTCAGCCATATATACCTTTCCCCCAAGCCTCTAGCAGAACAATCAGATGCTAATGAGTCTGACAGACAAGGTGCCTGCCACTAGCCTCCAAGCCCATTTCCTGCAGGAGCCAAGCTTAAAAAATGCTAATCAACTCCTCAGCCCACAACAAAGTTTTATTAAAATGGCAGATTTATGAAGACAAGCAGAGACAAAGAGAAAGATCTTCTATCTGCAGGTTCATTCTCCAAGTGGCTGCAACAGCCAGAGCTGAGCGAATCCTAAGCCTAGAGCCAGGAGCCTCCTCCCGGTCTCCCATTTGAGTCCAGGATTCTAACACTATTCTCTATTGCTTTTCTAGGCCTCAAGCAGGGAGATGGGTGGGAAATAAAGTAGCTGGGACACAACCTGGCATTCATATGGGATCCTGGCACTTAGAGGTAGAAGATCAGCCAATTGAGCTATCACATTGGGCCCAGTGCCATTGGCTTTGAAGAGCCTGTGGTAGCTAATAAATGTACACCAGGAATGAATGGTCAGCCAAAATATATGGAGGAAGCCAAGTGAAGGGTATTTAGTAACTAAGAGGTGAGGAGGCATCTGTACTGGAAAACGAAACTAAAGCATTAACCAAAATAGCTTGACCTGCAAAATTCTCTGTGGTTGGCTAATTGATTACGTTGTCCCATGATAAGAGTGTCCCTAAAACTTAAATTGACATGTGGCCTTCTCAAGTCTCAAGTGATTTACACGCGTTGAATGTTTCTAAGCCTGGGAAAAGAGGTGTCTTTATTATAGTAGAGGACCATGACCTCTCAGTCAATTCCAGACTTGACCCAGTTCTCAGTCCCATAGCCCTCTGAGTGAAATGAAAATGGATCTTCCCAGGAAGAAACTTACTACTCAGCCAGAAATGTATTCAGCAAATCTTTTTGTCCGGCCTTTAACAAGACACCTAAGGTTATTTGTTAGTATGATTGTGTTGGGGGAAAGAAAATGACTATACCTTCCAGGAGTAACTGATTTCAGGGGACTGAAAGCCTCTACAGCCCACAACTGGAGTATGGGTTTATGGAGATCAGGTGATAATGGGGTTGAGGCGTGGCTGTATTACACAGTAGAGTTGGTATGCTTCCCAAGTAGTTATCCTCCCAGTTCCAAAATTGATCACTTCAGAAATAAGCATACTGAGCTGCTAATAGCCTCTCCACACTGATTTCCTGCATCTCAGTGAGGCATGAACTATTATGGTAAGAAAAACTGAGTGGACGCCAGTGGAGTCATCTCTATCTATGCTGAAGGGTGGGGGCTACTGTAGAAATGAGTGTGTGCTACTTCACAATGAGGAATTTGAAAGGCGATGAGTTGGTGAATCTCCCCCTATTTCCATTCAACTTGCTTAGTTCACTTGTGCCAAGTGGATATTGAAATAATGGATTCTCATAAACTTAACTGGATAGTGATTCTAATTGCACCTGTTTTTCCAGTAGTAGTGTTGTGACTGAGGAAACCAACCCAACCTCTAGCCGCTTTTAAGTTGGCCACTGCTCCCCACTACACACATCTGTAATCAAGATCCGCCAAAGCAAATTTCTTATTTTACGGCTAGCAGGGCCAGTGTTCTACCTTCAGGGCTGTATTAAGTTGTTAATTTAACCTGTTAATTTAGCTGTCATCATTTAATTCCAAAGGAAAGGGCAACCAGCATAGCAACCCTTTAGGAAGCTCCTATCTTGCCATGGAACCTAAGGAAAACCAACGGCATGACCCTTGGCACCCAAGTTACTAGGTGACCTGAGCTGACCATTGTGAACTGAGTTTTGTCTCTGAAGTCCTAGCCTGTCCCTGTGTCCTTCTGCTTCCTTCCCACTGCCTTTCCGGTAGTCACTTCAGACCGTGGTCAAGTTCAGAGCTTTGCATAAACCATTCTTCCTGCAATATGTTGCGGTCCCCAATGGCTGACTTTCTCTGATCTTTCAAGTGTCTTCTAGATTCTCTTAACCTTTTCTTTTTTTCCAGTTGCTATAACAAAATAGCTGAAATAAGATAATGGGTAAAAAAAATACACATTTCTCTTTCAAAATTTCATTTATTTATTTATTGGAAAGGCATATCAGATTTACAAAGAGAAAGAGAGAAAGAGAATAAGATCTTTATCTGCTGGTTCACTCCCCAAATGGCCATAACAACCGGAGCTGAACTGATCCAAAGCCAGGAGCCAGGTGCAACGGGTCTCCCACTTTGGTGCAGGGGCCTGAAGACTTGAACCATCTTTCACTGCTTTCCCAGGCCATAACCATGAAGCTGGAGTGGGAAGTTGACAATAAGAACATAAATTGGTACCCAAATGGGATGATGGTGCCAGCAGGTGAAGGCCTAGCTTGTTGCATCACTGCACCATTCCCACAGCTATGGGAAGTGAGATAGCGGATGATCAAATTCCTGTAACAAATGCTGTATTCTATCATTCACAATTTTTCTGCTTTCTTCATTGATTCCAAACTGGTGTAAGTGCCCATAATGTACATGATCAGACTTACTGTTCAGAGTGATTCTGCCGGATAGATTCCATTCCCCAATATTACAGATGCAGAAGCAGCCAACATCTCACGCTTAGGCTATGGAAACCAGAATCCGACCCCACATGTGTTCCTCTGCCCTGCTTAGGAGAAATGCAAGGTATTCGCCAAACTGCAGCAGGCAACACCTTCAGATAAACCATCCGAGTGGTTCCTGGAGGCTCTTTGACCAGACCTCCTATTCAATGGCTCTTCTTTCTGTACAGCCTATTTGGACTAATAATAAATTTCAAAATATGTTTAAGCCATGAAATGTTCCTAATATATAGGAAGCAATGTTATGGCACAACTTATTATACTCAATATCCCAATTGCTATATTTGCTGTAGCATAATTTTATTTCATATAAATATGTACACATAAATATGTATATGTGTGTATATATGTATATCATGATTAAGACATCAGTTAAGATACCTGCATCAGAATAGGTACTATGGTAGAGTAGGTAAAGCTGCTGCCCACCACACAAGCATCCTATATAAGTGCTGATTAATGTCCTGTCTGCCTCATTTGTGATCTCTAGCTCCATGCTAATGACCTAGGAAAACAGCAAGAGATGGCCCAAGTGTTTGGGTTCTAGCCACCCACGTGGGAGAGCCAGATGACATTCACGGCCCTTGGGTTTGGCTGGACTCAGCCCTGGCTGTTACAGCCATCTGCAGAGTGAAGCAAGGGTGGAAGATTTCTCTTTCTGTAATCCTTCTCTCTCCCTCTCAGATAAGTATTTGCATTTTGTATCAGATCGCCTGGCTTCAAGTTCCAGCTTCAGTCAGATTCCAGTTTTGTATAATACAAATCCCAGGAGGTCATGGTTCAAGTCCTTAGGTCTCTGTCACCGACATGGAGGACTGGCTGTACTTCCTGACTGCAACCCAGTGCCAGGATCTCCGCATCCATCCTAGCAACTTCTCTGAGAAAACATATTTGGTCTTCTTACAGCTCAACCTCTTGGTACCAGTCACCTTCCAACTCTCGGGCTCACTCTGCAAGTACATTCAAAACTTTATGTTGATCTTTTGCATGCTAAAGCTGAAGTATGGGCCTTTCCCTGAGAGAGTTACTCACTATGATGCCTAAGACCACCTTGATCTGGTTGCACTTTCAGCTCAGGTTCTGTCTGGGCTACCCATTGAGCTCTCCTAGTGGGAACACATTATTAGCGAGACCATCTTGGAAGACCATTGGGTTGTGTTCTCTAAAGGTGAAGACAAGGCCTCCTTTGTGTGAACCAACAATTCCCACTCCTTGGAAAAATTCAGAAATGTGTGCAGTGTAGACTAGAATGTTCTCAACAGCAGCACTTCAGATAGTTCCATGTTAGAAATAGCACCAGCTGGGCCCAACGCTGTAGCCTAGTGGCTGAAGTCCTCGCCTTGCACACGCAAGACCCAGAAGAAGCTCCCAGCTCCTGGCTTTAGGTCGGCTCAGCTCCAGCCATTGCAGCCACTTGGGGAGTGAATCAGCAGATGGAAGATTTTCCTCTCTGTTCTTCTCTCTGTATATCTGACTTTCCAATAAAAATAAATAAATCTTAGAGACAGAGACATAGAGACACAGAAAGAGACAGAAAGAGAGACAGAGACAGAGAGGAGAAAGAAAGAGAGAGAAAGAAGGAAAGAGAAAAGGAAGGAAGGAAGGAAGGAGGGAAAGAAGGACGGACCAGCTGAAAGCCAAATGGAGAGAGAAGTTCTGGAAGCACTCTGTTGGTAGTGGCAAAATGTGCCAACTGTGCCTCCCACCAGCAAGGAAGGCCTGCTCCTGTGTTGAGAGGGGGGAAGCCAGACCTGTGCAAGGAGGTCAAAGACTATTGGAATGAAATTGTGCAGGACCCAGGGCTACCCATGGGTGTGCGGGAGGGGAGGAAAGTAGAGAGGGTGTAGCCATTAAAGTCAAAATGGAAGTTATTTCAGATAAAGAAGAGTGTGAGTGCAAGGGTGGTATGGCTGTGATGGCTTCCCTAGGTGTAGGCTGTCTTTTATAGTAGCAATGACTTTTTAAAAATCTTATTTTTACTTTTTGCTTGAATGTCAGAAACTTCTATCCATTGGTTCACTACCCCCCAAATGGCTGCAACAGCCAGAGCCAGAGCTTAGCTGATGCAAAGCTGGGAGACGGGGACTTTCTCCGGGTCTCCCACATGGGTTCAGGGGCCCAAAGACTTGAATCAACCTCCTCTGCTTTCCCAGGCCATTGGCAGGAAAATAGATCTGAGGTGGAACAGCTTGGACTTGAACCAGCACTGCACGTGGAGGATTAACATACAAAGCTACCTCATCAGCCCAAGAAATTACTTTTAAAACATCACACATCATTGCACTCATAATTCTATATCAAGGGTGCAAAGAAAGCCTTGAGAAGCTCTTTGAGAAGGCCTAACTTCTCAAATGCCACGCTGGCTGTGACTTCTCTATTTTCTTCTATATTCACCCAAGAAACTACACTTTGTCCAACCTCAGCCCTTTGAACAGATTCATCATCTTTTTTGCAAAGAGGAGCATTAGCAGGTAACAGAATTGTCAAATGTACTACTAGAGGGTCTTATGCCTACTTTTGCTGCAGAGGGGGCCCAGGAATGGTCATCCCTTATGGCACCCCTGTTTAAATTCTGAGTCTCAGAATCTTGGGAACCTGGGGGAGTAACTGATGCCAGAAAGCACTTGGTCTAAGAATACAGTAACAACTATTTCACCATGCGATGTGTCTGTTTATTTTTCCTCTTGTAGAGGAAGAAAATGAGGCACAGAGCAGCTAACTTCCTTGCCTGTGACCCTCAACTAGCAAATTGAAAACCCAGCTGGTGAACAGAGACCTTTTGATCCTGCAACCTGGCTAGCTACCAAACCATTCCACTCTCCTGGCCATCATCTACAGGAGGGAACAGCACAAACTGAGAAATGTTGAACTTCTCCCTCTCGTCTGGTCAATATTCCTTTCTTTTCTCTTCTGCTGTCTCTTTATTCCATCCTCAGCTTGATATCAGCTGGCTGCTCCCCTCACTGTATTTTTTGCAGGATCTCTGCATGTGAAGTCTTTCAATGGCTTTGTCAAGTCCCTGACCGTGGCTGTGACCTGGATGGTTCTGCGTGGCTTGGTCTCCTGCCTTCCCTTACACACATCTGTGCCTGCCCACCTGCTCATGATCCCTGACTGTTCCTGGCTCCTCCACCTGCTGCAAGATCTCCCCAACCCTAGCGCTGTATTTTATTGGCTCTTTCCCCTGCTCACTTCACCCTCTCTTTGGTTCCATTCTACCTCCAACCCCCAGCATGAACAACAGATCCTCTGGCAAGCACTCTTGGTGCCTTCAGGCCAGAACCTCTCCCCACAGTGTCTGTGTATCACAGCCTGCCCTGGCCAGTATTTGCCCACCTGCAGCCCCCAGTAACTCTAAACTCTTAAGAATTGAGACTGACTCTTGTTTGCTTTTGGATACCTAAAGTCTGGTGTAAAACAACACTAGCGGTCCGGTTTCTATTCAGCAGCTCTGTGTCACGCACTTCAGCTCTTGTTCAGTGGTGAAGACTGACATGGCATCATGATCCTTTCTTGTGCTGGCAATTTGACCAGGTTCCTCCCAGAACAAAATGGCTAAAGCAGAATTCAGGTGCATGGCAGCCTTTCCTGGTTAACAGGAAGTTATTGATACAAGGAACTATTCACTGGGGGGAGTGTGAAAATGTGGCTGGCTGTCCACCTAAGAGAGAATTTTTTTCCTGCCCCATTCTGGGACTCCCAAGAATCTGCTAAGGTGAATAGGGACAACAAGAAGTGGAAAATTCCTCATCCACAGTTCACTGGGAAACTTGAACCAGAACCCAGTGCTTCCAGCACAGTCTGTCTCGTTTTGCCAGACAGACGCCCTGATTCTCCAGCGTGTTGGGAAGAGCAGCAAGCAGCTGCAGACACTTTCATGTGGCTCACCCCAACACAGCTTCATTCAAACCTGGCTTCGCCCCCAGGGCTTGAGGACTGTTTTTTTTCAAGGGGAAAGGCACGTGCATCACTGCTGGAGAAATAAACACGAGGAATTTCTTTTAAGCAACCGAAGCTTGCTTCCCTAAATAAATCATCCAGCATGATCCTGTGACCCAAGACCTGGAAGCGGTTTTGTCCTGGCCCTGAGCCGTGGCCTCCGCAGAGAGGAACTCTGTCCCATTTGGACACCCACGTGAACACACACGATGCTGCGTTTGCTCTCACTCCAATGGGCAGACCAGATGGACTTGCACGAGTCTACCAGCTGTGAGAGGCCGTTGTTAAGAACCAGGCAGGTCTGTAGCCACCTGGCTGCCTTGCAAATGAAGAAGGATGAGTGAGAGCTGTGCCAGGAGAAGCACGGAGACCTGCAAGCTCAGGCAAAGAGGCGGAAAAGATCCAACAAGCCTATGCCAGAGCCAGCAGCCATAGTGGAAACTGCCTTTGACAAGTCTCCTGGTTCACCAACGTCCAGATTGGACATCCTGCAGCAGGGGCTGCGTAGGCTTGTCTGTATATAACACCTGGGAACGGGACCCCATCACCAACCTAGTGTCTGGGGATTTCCTGGATCCCTGGATGGTGGTAACGAGCCCGACATCCAGGAAACAGGTGCTAAGCCCTCTGCTCTTATTGCCCAGATGCAGGCTGGTCCCAGCTTCCCTTCCAGGCTCCAATTACCTTCAGTCCACCCTACACTTGCCCAAGTTCAGACCACCCTTCTTTCCAGCCCCCTACCTGGATGTGGCCCTGGAGAGGATCTGGCCCTGCCCTTCCTTTTCTGTGCCTGTCCACACTCTTCCTTCCTCTGCTCCCCCATGTAGAGAGTGATGGCATCACAGTGGAAGCAAAAACACCTGCCTTCCCTGGAAGCCTGTGGCACTGTGTGGTCTCCAAAGGGCTCTGAGACATGATTAGGGTCTGAAAGTTTGGGACTCCAGACTCATTATAAATCAGCTTCTTTGGTTATTACATTTTTTCATGGAGACTATGATGCCAGGTATCTATGCATACTGCTGGTACATGCGGCTTAGAGAATTGCAAAACTGTTATAATCTGTTTCCTCCACATATCTGCGGGCAATTGTGGATTTAGACAAATGTCATTTGGCAGTCGCTTTGTAAGTGACATCTGCCTGAGGGTGGTCTGTCTGGCTTTGTGGGACCCAGAGAAGAGGGACAGAGCTTCCATGTCTGGTTCCTCACAGCAGAGGGACTGTCCAGTGGCTAGTGTGCCCCTGTTCCAGACTCTTACACGCTGCTCTTTACAGCCGCTCCAGGCCTGCGCCTCCTCTGCTCCAGCACTCTGCCTGGTGGACAGCGTGTCATGGAAGGAGCTCCAAGTTGCAGAAGAGAGAAGGGTCCTTGCAGAGTCTGCCACTTGCAGTGGAAGCCCCTTCAGCCTTTGGGATGTGGTCTGCTGTGGCAGCAGCGTGTGATAGTCAGTGGCCAGAAGATCCTCCTGGGGTTAGATCACAGAGTACCCAATGCTCTTCCCATTCTGACTGTATGATCAGAAGCTGGGCCTGTCACCTAAGCATACTCAGCACCAAGCCTGCCTTCCTCCTCTAAAACCTGGAGTTTTTCAAACCCCACCATGCCTTATCTCCATCATGCCTGCAGCCAGGCTTCTGGTTTGTGTACTTCCATTCCTCCTTTCTGTTCCCCAGATGAGCTTCTCCCGGTCCTTGAGAGCCTCTTCCACACAGCTCCTCCTGCTTTCTGAGCACTGCACTGCCTGCATATGACATTCCTCTTCGGGCGCTGACAGTGCCCTGCCCTTCATGCTGGGAGTGGCCGACACCATTAACCAGATCCTACCCATCTTATCTCAGCCCCTGGCGCAGGGAGTTGCTCATGAGATGCTACTGCTTTGAGCCAAGGAATTCCAAGGACAAGTTCTCCTGCATGAAAGTATTGACTTAAGCATTTTTTTAGGGTAAACTAGTGACAAGGACAGGGACCTTCTAGAAATTTTCAAATGACTAGGGTGCAGCGCCAGTGGCCTAGTGGCTAAAGTCTTCTCCTTGAACGTGCTGGGATCCCATATGGGTACCGATTCTAATCCAGGTGGTCCAGCTTCCCATCCAGCTCCCTCTATGGCCTGGGAAAGCAGTCAAGGATGGCTCAAAGCCTTGGGACGCTACACCCATGTGGGAGACCTGGAAGAAGCTCCTGACTCCTGGCTTCGGATCAGCACAGCTCTGGCCATTGCAGTCACTTGGAGAGTGAATCATCAGGCAGGATAGCTTCCTCTCTGACTCCTCCTCTCTGTGTATCTGACTTTCCAATAAAAATTAAAAAGAAATGGCAGGAGGGGCTACTGAAGGGACACAGGAGACCATCCTGAATCTCAAAGGACAGGAAGTGAGGATTCCTGCCTCTGTCCTTATGGGACAGAGGTTTCTCGTCACTGTAACTTTTTCTATACATCTCTTCTCTTGGCAGTCAGGGTTTCCCTATAATACTATGCATTTTGTCTCTTTCCTCATGTAGGCTTGCCTGTGATCCCTGCTTTGTCATGCACAGGCTTGCCTCTTGAACTATAACCTCAGGATCTTTCTGTTCAAGAATCCTGCTGAGTGTCTTTTAGCTCAAATTCAAGAACAGAGCTGATTGACTTGGCCAAGGCTATCCTTCAAAGTCATGTGTTCAGCTCTGGTCCAACGAATCAATCCAAAGTAGTGTGACTCTGCAGCAATCTGACATAGCAGACCCACCCACCCTTTCAGCCAGAGGCTAGAATCCCAGGGAGGACTGTGACCATCCCTACTAACTGGTTTTTGGTTGGGTTGCCTTCACGAAAGAAATATAATGCAGCAATGTCTACAAAAAAGCAGTGAGGGTGGTGGAGGCTGCCCTAGGGCTCCGCCATGGGGTTGCTCCCTGCCGTCTGTTGAGATGTGCATGGCTACTGCCAGCGGGCCAGCTGTGTGAGCAGAGGCCCACGTGGATCTGCAGCTCAGCCTTCCTCAGAATCTTCTGCTTGCATCTTTGTTTTCTTCCCAAGAGATACAGCTGACAGCTGCAGATTGCACCAACTTAGCACTGAAAATAGTTGGAAAAAAATAAGTCCTGAAAATTGTGTAAAGCTCATTTTAACTTTGAACTCAACCCGCAGTATGCTGAATCCAGGTGAGTGATATGTAGACACACCTGGCTGTAGCCAGCCCCATTTCCCTGATTGCCCAATTTCTCCTCAGCACTCATTTGTATGTTGCTCATCACCCATCTGATAAGTGTATTATATAATTAAGCCTATAATAGTTGCATCTGGACTGAGCATATATAATTTCCTTTTTGCCGTGATACCCTAAACAACACAGCATGGGGACTATTTACACAGAAATTTACGTTGTATAGGGCATCATAAGTAAACTAGAGATGACTTAATGTCTACAGGAGGATCTGTGCAGGGTATAGGAAGATACTGTACCTTTTATACAAAGGAGACTTCAGAATTCCCAGACTTTGGTATTCACAAAGAGTATATGTACATTTGACTGGATGGATATTTCTGGGCCATTGTCCCCATTACCAGTAAGTAACGTTAGCAGGATGAGAACTGGGGGAAAGGAAGAGAGAGAGATTCAGATCCAAGCAGCCAAGAGTGCCCTCACTAAAGCCCACAGGAGGGGCATGGGGCAAGGGGTTCCAGTTTAAATAGGTTCAGACTGGCTCCTCAGGTGGGTGAGAAGGTCCTGGTTTTGTTCTCCCAATAACTACTGGGTCAGCCTCAGCAGCCTAAGGCTTGCTCCTCCCTCACCATCTTAACAGAGCCCTTCACTGACCTCTGTAACATGTCTGTCCCAGACAGCACAGGCTGGGATGTCATAAAGCACAGCATAGATCTGACGGCTTCCAAACAGGGCAAGTTTATTTCTCCAAGTTTGGGAGGGAAATTCACGGTCAGGACGCCAGCAGGCCTGCATTTGGGTAAGGATGTTCTTCCTGATTGCAGGCTGCACACTCATGTTGTGACCTTCCATGGTGGCAAGATGGCTGAGCTCCCTAAAGTCTTACCAGGGCACCAATCCCACTGAGGAAGAGTGCACCTTCAGGACTTGGGTGCTCCCCCAAATAACCACCATCACATCAGGGGGTGATGATTTTAGCTTAATAATTTGGGGGATGACAGGAACATTCAGCCTATCGCACTGTGCAATTATTACCTGTTTTCTAGTCAATGGGTAAAAACGTTCAAATGGATAGTCACCCACAGGAGCACAGTAGATTGGTTGGTCGGGCCCCCAGGGTGGGTTTCTAAGAAACTTCTCATGCACTTCTGAATCTACTCTTTTAACAAAAAATATTTATTTGAAAGGCATAATTAGAGAGCTTTCATTTTCTAGTTTTCTCCACAAATGTTATAACATCCAGTGGTAGGCCAGGAGACAGGGGCATCTTTTAAATCCCCCATGTGGATGTAGGGCCCTAACACTTTCCTGAGCACCTTAGCAGGCAGCTAGATCATAAGTGGAACAGTCAGAACTTGAACCCGTGTGCCTATGTGACGCTGGGGTTGCAGGGTACAACACAGGCCCCCGCCTCCACACTGAAAACGCGTCTATCCCCTCTCACCTCCGAAGGGACATCTGTATGGTGACACGCTTCCCCTGCTGCGCACCCCACCGTTTTCTCCTGTCTTTAGGAGACTCATCCAGCCCAGTCACCAGGCCCTATCTGGGTTTCCTCATCCACTGGAACTTCTCAACCTCCCAGCAGAACCAGCCTCTCTGGTCTATGGCCTCTAACCTTTTCTTGTTTCTGTCAAGGAACAATGACAGTGCTTGTCATGCTCCCAGTGGGTCTCCTGATAAACCAGGATGCTCCTGCAGGCCAGAACCAAGCCTCTTTCATCCTCATGGTACTGGGCTCTCGGGATTTGTGGGACAAAGGAGAATGCAGGTTCTTACTCCTTATGGGACCCTGAGCCCTATCCTTGGGTCTCACTCTGTCCATCTGTGAAGTTTAGATGGTTTGCAAGTCTAAAAGATCTGCAGGAGAGTGTGAGGATGTGTTGGAGGGAGGTGGTTCTGTATGGTCCACGCCCCACACTCAGGACAACCTTCTGACCCGCCACAGAGAAGCAGGACACCATGTCCACATAGGCTTGTGTCCCCGCATACTGGCACCAGCTACATTCTCCCTGGACTGTGTGGCTCCCTCCTCAAGCCCAGGGCAATCACTTCACTGCTGCATCTGCTAGATACCTAAAGGTTGTAAAAGGAAGGACAGATTTAAAACCATTTTCTTAGGCTTCCGGTGTGGCTTGTCTCAGACCCATGCAAAACTCAGTGGTATGTGAAGCCATTTCCTGTCCCAGGCACCTCACTCAGCAGGTGTCTCAGCACCAAGCCAGGCTTGGCACGGGTTGTCAGAGGAGCACAGAGGAGGAGGGCCTGACTCAGACTCCAGCGAGAGGCTGGATGCTGAAGGTGAGCCCTGTACTGACTCACGAAGAAGAGTGTGTCATCAGATGCCACTGAGACCCTCAAGGAGCATTTGCTTGCAGTGAGTACAGCCTGGCCAGATACTGGATGCTAGCAAGGGCATGGAGCGCTCTGGGAAGAACAAACTGTCTGAGGTGACTGAAGGGCTAGATGTGTCTGCAAAGGCAAGAAACTAGAGCAAGATCAGGTGCTAGCCCAGGGGCTCTCAGGAGCCACGGCTCAGGAACTGCACCTACAGATGAAACTCCACTAAGAACTGGAAGTCAGGCAATTCATAGGCCCAAGAGCACTGCTCAGGCTCGGTCCATATCTTTCCACTCACCAAATAGCTCCCTCATCAGTGCCTCAGGCTCTGTGGTCCAGGAACTGAGCCGAGCTGCAGGAAGGCTTGCTGGGATTGTTCCCAGGCAGGCTTCCAAGCCTGGACAGCTTCTTCTTGAAGGTTCACCCGGCATTTGGCGGAGGGGCGGTCAAAGACCAGAAGTGACACCTGCAGCTCTCTCTGCTTCCTAAGCCGTCCCCTCACTGGGTTACAGGGTTCTTTTTTTGCTGTTCAGGGTTAGCAGAGCGCCTGGTGGGGAGGGAGCACATCCCAGCGCCAGATGCTGTCTTTGGGAGGCCCGAAGGCAAGGGCTCCATTGCGTGCGTGCTTGCGTGCAGGGTGTCCACTGCCCACAAGAAAGGCGCCAACAGGCGGCTGCCGAAGGGGAGCTGTCCCCTTCCTAGCTGGCGACACTGAACAGCGGTCCCGCTCCCCGCCCCAGGCAGACACACGCTCCGGAGCCACACAAAGGAAATGGCAAGAGAGTGAGTCACCGAGAGTCTGGTTGGCTGCCTGTGCGGCAGGCCCACAAGGAGAGCTTTGTGCGGCGCCCAGGCCCGGGATCGACCAGAGGGAGGCAGGCATTTCATCGCGCTGAGTAATGCACGCGCTGCGGAGGAGGCCCCGCAGGAAATAGGAGCGACTCCTGGGCCCCTGCTGTCTGCCAAGCACCGTGCTGGTGGGGCGCCTCCCAAGGGGCTTGGACAGAGCCACCTCCCCCTCCCTGCTGCTCTGCTGTAGCTGCATCCTGTTTCCCTGGTGTGAGAGGCTTGGGTCCTTCTGTTCTGTTCCAGCATGGAGAAGGTGCTTAGAGTTTGTGCATGGCTGGCTGGCTGGCTAGCACAATTCACTCTGGCAGTCGTGAAGGTGGGGCGCTAGCCCATGCCTTCATGTTCCAGTTGAGCAGCCAGAGATGGAATTCCCACAGTGACACCCTTCTTCTTCCTCCCCCACCCCGAGCAACTCAAGAGTTCATTTGCGCCCAGCTCCTGGGTCCTGCTGCCTTCTGCTGAGTGGCTGTCATCTGCTTCAGGGAACACCCAGAGGGCACATGGGGGAAAGAACCCCCGCAGGGAACCTGGCATGGGATCTGGTGGAGGAGAGAGTGAATCTAGGCCAGCAGCCAGCAAGACTCCAGATCTGAGTGTGCGTGCAGTCAACGTGGATAACACAGGTCGTGGGGAGTGCGTAAAATGGAGAAAGAAGGAGCGTTTGTTGGGCGTCTGCTGTTGGTCAGGCATGGATACTTAATCCTTTACTCAGCCCTAAGGGAGGCACTGGTGCAGATAAAGAAAGTGCTCTCTGGAATGTTCAGATGCCGGCTCTTACCAGGGCCTCCTTGCAGTGGGAGGCTGGCCGGATCATCAGGGGTAGGAACCATTCTCAGCCTGCAGACTTGCAAACTCAGTGCTCCGGGGCCCCAGCAGGCTGTGGACATCGCAGAACCAACTGAGTCAGCTTGCACTCACGGAGTTCCCCCACAGGCCAAGCCCCAGGACAGTCTGAGCTTTTCTCCCTCTGAGAAGCTGAGTGTTGAGAGGCAAGCAGGCTCACTGGAGGTGTGGAAGCTCAGCCAGAAGTTTAGAGCCAGCCCTGGGAGATCTGATCACCGATGAAGCCCACTTGTACTACCTGGATAGGCACGTATGTGGCTAAGCTCTTGGATGGGCGGCCCTTGGGCCAGGTGCACGGATGGATTCCTTCTAGGTGGCCTCCTATGCCCTGGCCAGCCGGGACCATTGTAGCTGGAAGTGAGACAACAGACTAGTTAAGATGAGCCACTGAAGTCACATGTTGCAGACCACAGCCAATGAGAGGCGGGCAGCCCACAGTCTCTGGCTTCTCCTTGACCTAGAGTGTCTCCTTGGGGTAAATGCTGTCCATACATGCCTGTAGTCACTCCTCGCCTCTGGTGTTTCCTCAACCTGAACAGAAACCAACTCTACTTTAAGGATCAAGATACCTTGCTACCATCTTCAAAACTTCCTATATTACCAGGAGTTTCATGATAAGGAGTCGAGAGGAAGTTCATTAGCTTGTCCCAAGTCACAGGATGGCAAGAATCAGTCCTACTGTGCCCTGCTACACATGCCCTTAAGACTGTTAACAGCGACAATAATAAAGACTGCGGAGAGCTCTAGAATTCTGATGTTTGATGGCTACCCAGGGCACTGGAGACGAGGGGCTGGTCTGCTCTGGACCTGGCATGTCTTCAGCCTGGAACAGGAGGGGCCACAGGAGCCAGTTACATCACCGACCTGGGGGACTCCAGTTGACCATTGGCACACCTGAATGGACATTCCTTACATAGTTGGGGCACAGACAGCCCCTTTGCCTGCCCACGTGTCTATAGGAGTATAAAACCCCTCAACACGTATCTCAACTGCCCTTTCGCCTCCCTCTTCCTTCCCCTCTGTGCGAAGGGGGCCCAGGAGCGGATTTTCCAACTAAGCTTCCATTACAACTCTGAACAACTTGCCGATATTATCCCACCAGCAGGCGGGGGGTCGGTGGTCATCATCTAACATTGTTATATTATTTCACATCAGGCTCACAGCAATATCATGGAGCTGTTCTTAGTCCCATTTTATAAGCAGGGCATGATAGTGCAGTAGCAAAGAAGCTAGATCAAGCTGAGTCTCTCCGTCAAGCTCTTGGCTGCCCCAGTCCAGGACAGAGCAAAGTGAGGCCTCTGCAATAACCAGTCCCCTGGGGAGCCCTTTGCCTGCCCCAAAGGAAGCAGCTGGAAGCTCACAGCCCACAGGGTTACCAAAGTCCAGAGTCTGGCCCCTGCTGCTACTGTTGGGTTAGAGATTAAGGTTTGTATCAACTTCCCGGAGAGTAACAGGTTCAGGCAGTCTGATAGATGATGACTCATCCCGCGAGGGGCTGAGCCAAACCCAATGAATTGATTCACCTGTGAGAAACACAGACCAAAGAAAGGTCTGTGTGATGCAGCTGCCATCGCCACGGCAGCCATGGCTTTCAAATCCTGTGATGGTAGCTGTGTCACTCTGCTCACTTGGATTCCCAGATTCAGCTTCTGGAACTGGAGGAGGGGCTCACACCAGGTTTGTGTGCCGTGTGGTGACTTCAATATGATGCTCCAATATATCCAAGACAGCAGTGGGTGCTCAGCAGGTGCTCAGCTGCATAGGAGACCATGCTTACAACTACCATGAGCATTATTGCCTGGGATTTCAGCTTAGACTCCTGGTAAGATCGCCCCATCCCAGGGAGTACATCTATCCATCATAAACAAATTCCAGCTCAAGGGCTGTTGGGAGAATCTAGATTAACCCCCAGGATGTAGGAGCCCAATGAGCTGCTTACCACTCACCCTTCCCACTCCCAGGGTCTTCCTCTCTGAACACCCCAATGCTGGCTTGGACTCAGAGCCTTGACTTGGCTTGGTCAGAGCTGGTCATGGCCCCAAAATCTCCTCCCGCTCACCTGCCAGCAATGTCACTTCTGATCCTGTGAGTCAGTCCTGAGTCTCAGGCTCACAGTCTAGGGCAGGAAACACTTGTTGCCCCTGCCCCAGAGGCTCTGGTCCAGGGTGCCTTCATGTGTGAGGCCTTCCCAGCTTTCAGTAACCCATGGTGATCATCCAGTGAGCACCTTCCAAGTGTTGAGACCCAGTGGGCTGCAGTCTTTCTGGAGGCTCGAGAGGAGAATGAGCAAGCCAAGAACCAAATGGCAGCCTCCAGTAACTGTAGAGACTGCAGCATCCTGGGCTGAGGGTTGATCAGGAGAGGTCTCCTGGGTCGGCGGCCTTTACTCTGTGGCCTGAGGAATGAGCGAAAGACTACCTTGCCAGGGGCTGAGAACAGAGGGTCCTGGGGTGAGGACCAGCTGGGCGGGACCTTGGTGTGTTTCTCATGCTCAGAAGGCCAGTCTGGAGCAGGCAGCGGGGAGGAGGGGAAGAGGAAGAGGCACACAGCTGGAGGCAGGCAGAGACCTGACTCCTCCGTGCACTGGACAGGTGTGGAGGCGGGAGGATTAGGCTTATGGCCTTTTTCTCTCTTCTGACATGAGGCAACTTTGGAAAATAGAACTCTGGACTTATGATGTATGTTATTCTATTTGAGCTGTTGTTTAAAAATGCCCTAAGTAAGAGATTTTTTGTTCTCAGGGTTGTGGGTGCTGGGAAATCCAGAATCTAGGTGCTGGTAGGTTCAGTGTCTGTGAGGACCATTTCCTGGCTCATGGACGATGCCTTCCAGCTCTGATTCCGCGTGGAGGAAGCAGGAAGGCCCTCTCTGGGATCTCTTGTAATCTAACATTCCTTAAGACCCAATTGCTTCCCCCAAACCCTGTCCCCAAATGCCACCACATTGGAGATTGAGTTCCAATATAGGAATTTTGGGGAGACACATGCAGTTCCGATGACAGCACATCACCCTCGTGTTAATAGAGAGGAGGAAAGACAGGCACGGAATGGAGAAAAGGAGGGGTACATCTCAGGAAGACACTCATCAGACAGGGTTGGTTGTTATCTTGGAGAGATGCGTGGTCTCAGTCTGCAGGTCTGTTAGGATACCACAGCTCAACGTTCACAACGCAGCATCCCATGTCAGGCCAGGTTCACACCACGGGTGGAGTCTAACTCCAGCGGCTGGTTTATTTTTAGACGTGATCCCAAACAAGAGGAAAGAGGTCAGGAAGAACAAAATGGAAAAAGGAAAGCCTATGTGAGAGGATATTACTAAGCTAATCCGGCCTGTAGGAGAGAAGCTTTACAGCCCTGGGGTCGCAAACAACTGTCCAGGGGTTTCTCTCACAGGTCACGGGTCCACCCCATGGGTTGCTAACCCCTTCCTGTTTCCCTGCTGGTCCATAAGTGGCAGAATAGGCAAATGAGTTTGCTCCAATATGCTACAGGCTGGTGGCAGAGAAATCCTAGAACAAGAGAAAAAATAAGGAGTCAGAAGCAATTGCAGCTGGAGAGTAAGGCCTGGCTGGGGTGAAACAGTAGACCAAGAGGGTGAAGGCAAACCTCCAGAGGTGCCCGGCCCAGCAAGCTGGGGAGGGGGTGGTCAGCCCTCCTGGGCCAGCAAAGCTGGGGTCCCAGCTCAGAAGGGAGTGTCCATTCACTCAGGAGACAGTTTCCAGTCAACAGGAGAGAGTCCTGACGGGGTGGAGATGGATGGGAAACTCTACCAATGTAAGATGCTGGAAAAACAATTTTCTTAGGAAGGCAGAAGTGGCATAAAAAAAGTTGAATGAAAGGGAGAAAACAGAGAATAAGGGAGGAAAAAAGGAAAGAAAAGTGGCAAGAATTTCCAAAGCCCCTTCCAGTTTTTAAAACAAGAAACAAAGCAAACAGGGGGTATTCTTTTTATAATAATTGAAAAGCCAACTCGCGCCTGTATAAAATACTTAAATACTCAGTGCTTAGATTTCTGTTCTCTTCCAGGTCTCTTGATTGTTGCCCTCGAGGTGATTACTGTTGAGTTTTTGTGTATTCTCCCAGTACGTTATGCACATGAACATTTATGCATGTTTCCTCCGGAAATCACAAGACATTATGGACCTTGCTTTTCCATTTTTTTCCTACTTTGAGAAACACTTTGTATGAGCATGCGTAAACCTACCTCCTGGCATGACTTCTTCCAAATGCAAGCAACCAATTTGCTTTGGAAGGAAGGGCACGTTTGCCATGCCCTCCTCTCTTTTTGTTTTCTCATTGACTGCAATGCCTTGTTAAATATTCTTATAAGTGCACACATTTGTAGGGTGAGAGTTATGTATCTTTCTAGGAGTAAAGTCCAGAATTATTCAAACTTGCAGTATAACTTGTCATGTTGCTTTTCAGTGATTCTAATTTAAATTTTTATTTATTTAAAAGACAAAGTAACAGAGAAAAAGTGAAAGTGGAGAAAGAAGAGGAGGAGAGAGGGTGTTTTTCTCTTGGTCCACTCCCTAAAGGCCCTCAAAAACGAAGACCGGATCAAGTCAAAGCTAGAAGTCTGGAATTCCACCAAGGCAGGAGGGAGAATCCCAGCTGCTTTTCACGATGCACGTGGGACTTGAATTTCAGCAAATGGGGTCTTGCCTCTCTCAGCCAGGGACACTTTGCCAGCCCTGGATCAGAAGGGAAGTAGCTGGAGGTGGAGCCAGATGCTCTAAAAGGGATGTGGGCATTCAGAGCAACAGTGTAACGTGTGTGCTGCAGCGCTCACTGGCCCTCGATGGTTCCCACCCCAGTGAGGAGAGAACTTCCCCACCCCCTCAGGGCGTTATGTTCTTTTTGAACCCAACAGAGGAACAGCCAAGATCAATGCTATATAATTTAGTTTAATTATGCTAACATTTTCACGCATATTCATAACCTAGTTACTGCTTCCTTTCTAAGAGTGGTCACTGTTGCGGGGTGCAAGTGAGATCATGCCAGACATGCCTAAGGTTTATTAAAGAGTCTTTATTAACCAAGCTTGGTGATAGCAGAGCACACTAGAAACAGCAAATCACAAGTCCATATGGCAAGCCAACCAATCATAACCCCAAGAGGAACAAATGATCATTACCCTGAAGTCCATCCATTAAACTGAAGACCTATGTCCCAGCTTCCCCAACAACATAAGTTATCCTAAGAGACATACAGTGAACAACCTGGACACACTTACAAAACTGCACACATTTACCTTTCCCTGGCTTCTCTGCCCACATTCCATTACTGCTAGGCCTCACCTCTCCTGGAACTACATACATCAGAAATACAAAGCACCTTAGCATTGCTATATTCACTGTCCCACCCAAGCAGTGAACAGAGGGTGAGGAATACAGACACACAGGAGCCACACTCAGGGGATACCTGTCCTCAGAGTCTGTCTGTAGGAAGCCAGAAAACAAGCTGGCACTGGGGAGGCCAAGAGTTGGAGTGCTAGAGTGACAGAAGCACATGACCAAGTGAATGAGCTGCTCCTTATCGTGAGCCTTTGCAGGGGCTTGTGAGGGGAGTGGTTACACAACAACACAATACCACCTCCTCTGAGGTTCCAGGTGATGATAGGTGAGCATCAGAGGTGGGCAGGAGGGAACACCTAAATGGTGGTAGGGGAGAGGCTGCCAAGCCTGTGATCCAGAACTAGCTGCCTGCCTCACCAGCCACTAGAAAGCTAAAGTCTCACACACACACACTTTGTATGCAGACTGTACTGCTATAAACCTTTGATAATATCAAATAAAATAAATCTTTAAAAAAAAAAAACACCTCTCTATTAATCTCAGGATCATCACTGAAATCTGTAGCAATCATCGAGCCAGATGACAGACAACAGGTGACAACAAGGGACAGAAGGTTTAACCTCTGCCTTAGCACTTACAAGTCTCAGAGCCAGGCTCCCAATAACCCAGGGAGGGAAATAACACCTCCCAAGTACGGCCAGGAGCCCTGGAGAGAACCACCCATCAGGGGCTAGGAAGACCTCCTGGAGGAGGCCAAATGGATGGGGTAAATAGGCTCTCAGTGTGTGTTGGGGGTTGGGGGTGGTGCTGCAAGCACCAAGGACCTAAGGTGACAGACAGCGCTACATGAATAAGGGGGAAATGGTATGGGGTGGGGTGGAGCTGGAATGAACTAGTCCTGACCCTCTTGGCTGGAGGCCAAGTGAGAATCTAGGACATTTCCGCTAAAATTGGGAAAGCCCCTTGACAACTTGCACAATCGAAGCAGTATGGTAGGATCACTTTTAAACCTCTACTAAGGATTTTGGACTTCATGCTGAGGAGTTTTCAGCAGGCAAGTGGCCAGTTACAGTTGTCAAGACTCAGGGTTGTAGCATCTGCATGATTTGCAAAGGTGTGGGAGGGGGCTGGCTGGGGATGGAGACCCTAACTCACTGGCAGCTTGCTGTGGACAGGTAAGAAGGTGAGAGGTGGTACCTTGAGCAGTGACTCCCACAAAGGGCACCGAGACTGATTGGATTTGGCAGGAAAGGAATGAAAATGTATTGCTTGATATACAGGGAAAGCTTCCATCCACCAAGGCACTTCCCAAATGCGGCAGTGTTTGGGGTTGGCCCAGGGCCAGAGCCAGGATCCAATCCAGGCCTTCCACATGGAAGATTACCTGGGCTCTCACCAATTGCCTCCCAGGGTATATGGGAGGAAGAAAGCTGGAGTCAGAAGCTGGAGCTGGGAATCAAATTCAAGCACTGTGAGACTGCCACTACAACCAGCATCCCACACGGGCCCCGCAGACTAATGGGACGATTGTGGTGCTGCTCGTCTCCCAGGTGGGATGGGCAAGCCTGGTAGAAAAGGCAAGTCAGTGGGAGCCCAGAGGAGGGAGCTGATGCTTTCTGGAAGAAAGCACTCGGAGAGGGGCAGGGGCCCCGAGATACTCAAGTGATCACATGCAGGAGACAGTTTGATAGCTGGGTGTGCAGCGCAGGGGATGCTGGTGACGATAACATCTGGGGACATTGTGGCCCCGAAAAGGCAACTGAAGCCATTAGCATAGATAAGGATGACCAAGGGTGTGGAGGAAAGCCCGATCTGAGGCTGCAAAGTTAATGTCAGTAACTAAAACAAGAAAATAAAACAAAAATACATTTAAGAAAATCTAATTCTACTTAGGATAATAACGAGATTATCCAGTGAAGTGCATGTGATGCACTTGAGTTGGCACAGACACAGGTAGCTCCCCTGTGGAAAGGGTCTGGGCTAGCTCGAAGGGTCCTCTAATATTCCCCCCAGCCCTGGATACCACAGGTCACATACTGTGAGTTCATCCCTTTGCTAGCTCAAAGCCTGTGGAGTCAGGAGGGAACTTCTAAGAGCCAAAACCTCAGAAAACAGCAGGATCCTCTCCTAAACTGCCTGGAGCGGGGTGGTAGGGAGGGGGTCATCTGTCCAAGAAGTGTGGTCTGTGAGGTCCCCGAAGGACACTGCCGCTTTACAACAACAGTGAAGTGTCTGCTGGAACAGCTCCTACCTGTGCAACCGCAGGCACCCCTGAGCAAGCTGAGAACAGCTGAGAAGTCTGCACACCACAGGCTGCCATCTCTGCAGAGGCTCCCAGGCTCGCTTAGCCACCCATCTGGGCTGGCTTTGGGGCATTCACTGCATGTTCTTCCCATCTCACAGGGTGGCATGAGTGGATTGCAAGGGGGACAGCAGGAAGCAGGAGGCAGCCTTGCCCACCAGCGCCAGAGCCTTCTTACTCATTGGATCAGTAGGATCAGTGCCTTCAAATGTATCCAGCACTTGACATTTTCATAGAGGTTTCACATACTGCACCTGCTTTGCCCAAAGCTGCAGAGCAGCAGTGGTTAAAATGGGGGATTGGAACTCAGGTCTTTTATTAATGTCATGCATCATTCATTCAATGATTGCCATTACCTGGGCACCCACTAGGTGTCCACTCTGTTAGACTTAAGATACAGGGATGTGTGAAATTCACAGACACAGTCAAGGGCACCTAGACAGTCATACCAGGTAACCTTCCATAACTTCCTTCTCCTGCTTGGATAGCAGCATCCTATACAGATCCCCGCCTTAGGACAACATGTGTATCTCTTCCCCTTTCCACTATTTCACCTGTTCTGAGCCCCCTTCTATGTAAAGCCCTCCTCATTCCACATTGGTTCTGAGTCTTCTTACTAGAATGTGCACTCCGGCAAGGACTCCTTTCTCATAGTGCTTTTGTCTGATGCCCCCACTGGCCTGCCCTTCCTCACCCCAGCAGGGCCCTTGATCTCCCACACGGTCCCTTCCATGAGCTCCTCTTCCCTTGACTGACCCTACCCTCCTACTCTAGGCCACTTCCAGCCTTCCCCTCTGAGATACAGGGGTGTAACCCCAGCTTTCCTGATGCCTTTAGAATGGAATTTTCTGGAAGATCTGGGGAGAAGAAGAGAACATATTCCCTTGACCCCTTCCATACACCAGTCTTTTCCTTTGTGCACATTTCCTTTGTCTCCAGGAGAACAAATATTCTCTGGCCAGATGAAATTCTCCAGGCTAGTGAGGGTCTCACCACCTTCCACCAGGGCCTCCAGCGCTCCTACATATGTATGCTGCTGCTGTTTTGAAAGAACTGGAGCTTTCAAGTGCCAGAGTTGTGTGGCGTCTGATGTGACATTGAAAGGACTTTGCTTCTCGCAGTCTCATTTTGTCCCTCTTAACCACAGGGCTCCCCAGCAGTGAGTGACTTGGGCTCAATGTTTCACATGGTTTGGAAGGAAACATGGTCTCCAGGCTGCTTAGAACAGCTCTGCTCTTGTCTTCTCCCCTTCACTGTCTGGATGAAGAGACAAACCTGGATGACAAATCCCACACTTAGATACGTGGGATTCCCTCTCTTCCTCCAACTTAGGCTTGTACTGAGCAATTCAGGCTTGCAATGCCTTCCTTCAGTTATCTGAAAGTAAGTCATCTCCCAGGAGGCTGCCCAGAACCTGGTACAAGCACATCTCAACCTCTGTAAAGGCCCCCTATGGGCACAGCGTGGGCTCAGCCTGGACCCCCTTCAATGATCTGGATGAACACTCTGTTCTTAGATTGTTCCCTCTCCCTTCCCACATGCCCAATATCTCAAAATAGAGTCTCTGCTTTGTTATTCACCTATTAACCAAGCCCTTAGGTGAGCCTAAGGACTGAGGGCTGGCTCAGCACGCTTGGCAGAGAGAGGCAAGGGCCCATCTGCTGAATTCCAAGTCCCCTGTGCATCCTGAAAAGTAGCTGGGATTCTCCTTCCTGCCACCTGTCTTGGCCTTTAGCCAGCCTGGAGGAAAGAGAAGCTTATTTTATGGTGAGTGAAGAGCTAGTTAAAAGGACATTTCAGCTACCTCCCAGCAGAAGACTTGCCTGTGGAGAGAGACTTATCAGACCAGGGAAATGTCTTCCCAGGAGCCTGGGAAACACATCTGAAATAGACACACCAGGGACCAGAGTGACCATTGGCCTTAGATAACCCAGCCCTATAACATTTCAGCATGCTAACTCCAGTGGGTGGGCTGGTTTCAAAGAAGAGTGATGATAAGAGCAAGAGCTCACCCTGTTGAGGAAGGAAGGGTAAGCTTCTGCTGCAGAAGGGGCTGAGTGAGCCACCAGCACCACTGATAGGCATGCGAAGAGTGTGACCCAGCTCAGCCGGAGCAGTGCTGGCAGGTGCTGGCCACGTGGGAATGACCCTGAGGGTGACTCAGCCCTCCCTGCTTGGGGCTAATCCTACTTTGAGTTCCACCAGTGTCTTCTGTGCCAGGGTACCCCCCTCCACCATCAGCAGCAGCATTAAAGTCCAGGAATCGAATAAGAAAGAAACAAAAAACAGAGGGGAGCCTGTGTTCTCAGACTGAGTTCTGGGAGGTGTAACAAAGGCTCAGCACAGTCTTGGGCAACAGCAGCACAAAGAAGAGCGTAAGCACCTCACCTCTCTCTGTCCCGGAGCCACCTCCCTCTCAGTTCTGTGCTAGCTTTAGTACAGGGCACCCTGCAGTGTTGGACACATGTTGTCTCTGAGCTGTCCTAAAGGGTGGGCATTAGCCATGTGTGACTATTGGGCTTCTGATTTTGTAACTAGCTGCACACTGCTGCATTTTAATTTTCCTTCATTCTAATTCCTTTACATTTCTAGAGCCATGGGTGACTATGCTAGCTGGTAATGCAGCCCTGAGCGATGCCCAACTCCATTGGGGATCATTATCATCTTGCTTAGCATTACCCATGATGCTCTGAACCTCTGAGTGCCAGAAGTTGCTTTGTAGGGGCAGGGATGGAAAAAACACTCTGGTGCCTTTCTCTGTGCCATGCTCTATAATCAGATCTCTTCTTTTTTCTTTTTCAAAACCAACTCATGGTCTTTAATTCCACTTTCCTGATTTCCAAGGGGCCTGGGAGTCTGACAGGGTCTGAGGTGGGGTGCAGTTGTCAGAGGGCTAGCATGAAGCAGCTAACCAGGCCTGGATTGGGCCCCATGGCTCCCTGCCATTGCCCTTTCCAAGGGCTGGAGCTGGTCCATGCCTTCAAGAAACTCATAGACCCTCAGCAAGTTAGAGAAATCCCTTAATCCACCTCGAAACCAAACACCTGGCCAGGCCCGGGCAGCAATTTTCTCTGACAAAGTGTTCCCCAACGTGAAATAGCAGAAAGAGCAGCAGCATGGTCAGCAGCTGGGAGCCTGTCAGTTCCACAAATCCTGGGCCCCCACCCAGGCTGCTGAATCAGAAATTCCCAGGGTGGAGCCGGCAACCCATGTTTTAATAAACCCACTCCGCTCTGATGTCCTCTGCAGTGTGAGAACCACAGCTGCAGAAGATTGCACACCAGTGACAGATGGGAGCAGAGAACAAGGGCGGACTTCTCAGAAGAGTTCAAAAGAACCTGCCCGTGTATATGCAGAGGAGTTCACTAGGCAAAGGAAGGAAGGGAGGAAGGAAGGAAAGGAGGAAGTGAGAAAGAAAGGCAGGAAGGAAGGAAGGGAGGGCAAGGGTGCCAGTCAAAGTCACACCTTGAACGGTCAGAGCTGTGGTCTGTGACCCTGCTCATTTCTGGTGCATACTGAATGTTCTTGGAATAACCATTTTTTGTTATTTTATTTATTATATTTTGTTAAAACACTATTGACATTCTGTGTTGTGGAGTCAATGGCCCTGCATTTTTTTTTTTTTTGCAGTGCATTCTTTAATGCATCAAACTAAATGGCTTTCTGGTTCAGAAACATGATTTTGGCTGCACTAAATTTGTCATTCAAAAGTGAATGAAAGATTATCTTTTGACAACTTTATGAAGTTTGATCAAGTTGACCTGATGAATTCACCCAGCTTCTTTGCTTTGAGTTCTTTAAAGAAGTGTGTAATTTCTAATGCAGACTTCTGTTCAGGGGAATCAACAGAGAGGGGCTGACACCCTGCTTTCATGTTCACCCTCCTCCCTGGACATTTCTCTTTTCCCAACAATGATATGTTTTTTCCTATCAGCTGTATGTCACCTGTAATCCATCCATCCACCCTCTTCCCTGAGCTCTCCCCACACCCTTCTTGATTTTGCAGTAGAACACCAGACAACCAACTTTGATCAAACTGTACCAAGTCAAGGGTGGAGCTATCAGCAACGAGAGCTTCCCTCCCTCCCTGCACTTCCTGTGCATGCATAACAGCCTGAAATCTTGTGCATTCCTGGAAAAGGCACAGGTCAGACAAAATAAAGCACAAGGGCCAGCTTGGCCCGTTGTATCAAACTCTGTGTGTGCTGCTTCTCATTTTCTTGGCTATCTTGTGGGAGTAAAGGTGCACAGTTGAAGTTCAACAAAACAATAACCTGCAGAGTAGAGACAAATCTTTATATTAAAAAAAAAACAACAAAAAATAAGCATCATTTATCTCAAGTTTATCTCAAGTCTCCTTTCTGATCTCTTAGCTTTCCAATCCCTTGTTACCAAGTTCCTGTATTAAAGCTCCTCTGTTTGAAATATCTAGAATGGTTTTTGTTTTCCTGGTTGAAAAACAATTAATAAAGTAATCCCTTATATCTTGCTGCAGTATGAAAACCTATTCTGATGTGTTTGGAGATACACACACACACACACACACACACACACACACACATATCTCCAAGGTACCCTTGTGAAAAAAAAATTATTTTCTGTTGGGTTCTTAAACTACATATAAGCTATCATGCTACTTGTTTCCTTATATTTCTTTTTTTATGCCAGAATTCGTTATACTAATATCTATTCTATTCATGTTATTAGTTTTTTCCTAATTCACTCACTCTGACTGTGGCTGCTAGTGTATGGTATGGTATGGCACCCATTTTCCCAGAGACGAACTTTGAGATGTCGCCACCTCTCTGCTATTCATAAACCACATGAAACTGGCTTAGATGAGAGCTTTCCCAGCCCCAGGCCTTCCCTCAGGGAAATGCATCAACAGCGACAAGGGTGCTCTTATGAATGGTTGTACCTGCTGTGTGTGTTCCAATTTCCTCACTACCTTTTCAGTATTTATTGTCTGATACTCTGGCTTTTACAAACACAGTGACAACCAATGAATGCCGTCTTAGCCTTTGTATCTCTATGATGATTAGTGAGATCAATGGTCTTTGTGTATTTGTTAGTTTTGACTTTCCTGAGTGACTCAGTTGCTCATCACAGCTTTTGACCAGTTTTCTTTTGGACTTCCTCTTTGTTCTTCTATCTTGGTGCATGAGTTTCAGGTTCTGTAGACATCTCTTCATTTGTGGCCCTGATTTAGCCTTTATCTAACATATTCATTGTGGAACACAAAAATGTGATATCAAGGTAAGAAAGTCCATCAGTATTTTGCCCCTAAAGTTTGTGCTTTGGGGGGTCTTTGAGACTCTTTATCTTAAGGGCTTCTCTCCTCTGGCTTAGTTTTACAGTTTTATAAATTTGCATTTCCCCATATTGCTCTTCAACCCATCTTTAGTTCACTTTACTGTCCGGTGTTGAGTGGTCTCTATTGCCAATGCCCTCTGATAGCTCCTTTTTCTCTGTAGAAAATTGAGGCCCTCCTCTTGGTAATAGAATTAAACTCCTCCGATAAACAAACTTAACCCATAATCTAGATGTTTTATGAGAGGTTACATTAAACCAACCCCAGATAAAGCAAGACAGGGGAGCAGGCATTTGGCCCAGTTGTTAAGATGCCCCTTGAGATGTCTACATTCTTTATCAGACTACCTGAGTTCACAGTCCCAATTCCAGCTTAGTGCCAGTCGGGAGAAAGTAGCAGTTAGGTGGGTCCCTGCCTCTGATATAGAAGATCTAGATTGAGTTCCCAGCTCCTAGTTCAGCCCTGGCAATGTGGGACATGAGCCAGATGAGCCAGCAAATGGGGTAAGAACTCTCTTTTAAATAAAGAAGTTATTTAAAAGAGGACTAGAGAGTCGATCCTGTGTTTCACAATGTCGTTTGCTTCACCCACACAGCTCCCCTGATCTCTGATTACTCTGCACTGAGGCTCTCTGGCTTTTCCCTTCTGGGAGTGCCCTGTCCCCAAGCCCAGAGTCTTGCTTTCATACGTGGTCCCTGTGCAATGTCCTGCAGGCTTGCTTAGGCCTGCCCCCGACCTGGCTGTTGTGATCAACTAGAACTCCTTCCCTGGGCCATGTTCATCCCAACCTTTTCAATGCTTCATTAGCCCTGAAGCTGCTCAGGACACGAATCAGCCTGTGCTCATTAAGCTCAGTGAGTGAGTGCGTGTGTGTGTGTGTGTGTGTGTGTGTGTGTGTGTGTGTGTGTGATCATAAACACCACCTGCCTTTCACCAGTCCCAATCTCATTTGTGAGTTCTCTAAGGCAACCAGAGCTGGGAAGATTTCTTCCATTAGCAAAGGGAGAAACAGAGTTTTCATCTCAAAATGCAAGCAGTTGCCCAAACTCATTCTTGGAATAAGAAATGGTTGGGGCCAGATGCCAGTCTTTTGGGTTCTAAGTTCAGTGCTCATCAACATGCCACATTCTCTCAGTCTGGGCACTGGGTCTGTTGCTACAATTGCAGGGATTGTTGCTCAAGGGCAAGGCAGGGCTTGAACTTGCAGATAGCACTGGCCTCACCCTTACCCAAATGAACTGCAGGCACAGAGGCCATTTCACTTAGAGCTTGGTCTTGAACTCCTGCCCCTTGGCCCCTGCCTGGAGCACTTGACATACCGCCTGGCCACAGGTCAGGGTCCTCTGGTAACACTGGGCACATTCTCTTTCACAGTATTAATCATTAGTGTGATTAGAATGCCCCCTTTCCCATTGGTCTTAAAGCCACTTCCCTCACAACCAGGGCAACACCCTAGCTGTCTTGTTTCTGACTTCTCTTAATGCCAACTTCTGTACTCAGTATCTGTGCAATGCGTGAATGAAGAACTGTTTGAATGAATGAGTGAGTGCTTGCCCCCCATATCTTTTCAATCACTGCCCGGGAGCCTGTGCTAAGTGAATGCAGCTCCCCATGTTTGCAACGTTGCTGTACTCCATACCTCTAACTTCCCAACATTCTTGCCACAGTACCCCTATCCCAGGTGCCTTTACATGTGGCACACAGCTTTGGGCTCAGCATGGAAGATGGTTTGCCAACCAGCTGGGGACCAGTATTAACACAAAAGCATTGTCTCCTGCTTAGCTTTTGCCTGTTCCTTCCCTCCCCTCCCTCACCAACCCCATCTTTCCTAACTCTATCCCGGAACACCCCTGTGTCCAAGAATTCCCACATCAAGGCCTTCCTCTGTGGCTCCTCCAGGACCCAGCCTCATGGTCTGCATAAAACAGACTCTCAATAGATGATGGTGAATAATGAACTCTTTATTCCCCCTTGGGAAGCCAATTTTTATTCCATCTCATAGATATGAGTGGAAAACACAGCAAATTGGTAAGTACTTAAAAAAAAATGTTTTCCACTTCCAGTAATGTGCCCAACCCTGCACATGGAGAGAAATGTCAGCTATTAGACAACAACACATCAGGGGTAAGCAATATTTCCAGAATATTCTTCTAGAGAATCCAGATCCCAGCTAGGAAAGCTTTCCAAGACGGGGAGATTAAATGCTCAAGCAAGCAGAGGAGCACTCATATGCACACATACTCACTGCCATGGGCACAAATATCAAGTCAATTTAGTATGGCAGAGGGGTTTGAGAGATTTTTGGAATCAAGTGGAACAGCATTCAAATCCTGCCTTTATTTTTCTCCAAGTAAGCTTTTGGGGGTAAGCTACTGCTCTAAATTTGTGTCCTCATCCATAAACATGAGTAATTGTACTTACTTCCCAAGGTTGTGCCAAGGGGTCAATGGAACAGCTGAGCAGACCTCCAGCATGGCAGGGAGGGGCAGGGACATCAGGGCTGTTACTGGTGTGAGGACAGTGGAGTGAGCGCATCCGAAGTTGTGCATGTAACCAATGATGATGAAGGAAAAGAAAGATTTTGGAAGACATAAGCTGAGAGTTGAGTTCTGAAAAAGAGGTGAAAATGTATTTGTTTCTTCTGAGTAAAAGAGAGAGATGCAGTTGGTAGGAGTTACCATCTCCTGGTCTGCTCCTCAAATGCCTGCAGCAGCTGGAGCTGAGCCCTACTGCAGCGGGAAGCTGAGAGCCAGAAAGGCAATCCAGGTCTCCCACGTGAACACCAGGGACCAAGCAACCAGAGCCCCAGCCTGCTGCCTCCCAGGGATTGCCAAGCAGGAAGCTGGGAAGCCAAGTGGCATCAGGACAGTAACTCTAAGACACGGGCTGAAGGCATCACAGCCAGCAGCTTCACCTCTAGGCCAAAGGCCAACCCAGACAAATATTTTGACAGAAGGCAGTGTTAGAGGAAGGTATGAGGGCCATTGTGGACCATGAAGGAGCCAGACCTCCAGTGCCCCCAGTGCCAGCTCTAGCTGAGGGCATGCTGAGAATTCCAAATGATGGGGAACAGTCTTACACTTATTGGGATCCTATGCAGTCACTTGCTTATGTTATTTTTATTTTATCTGATTTTACTGGCTTTCAATTGAAGTGGCCTTAACCATTCTGCCCAGCAGCTTGAGGAATCCTGCTGCCAGGAGGAATGCCAGGCTAACTACAGCAGTGATCCCTGCCCTAGGGCATAGCCTCCCATCTGGCTATTTTCTCACCTTGGGTCAGGGTCTCACCTGTCCCTGAGGTTCAACTTTTTCCTCTTGTCTGCTGCCTTTTCAACTTATTTTTTGTTACTGTTTTAAAGATTTATTTATTCTCATTAGAAAGGCAGATCGACAGAGAGAAGCAGAGACAGAGAAAATGATCTTCCATCTGCTGGTTCACTCCCCAAGTGGCCACAACAGCCAGAGCTGAGCGGATTCAAAGCCAAGACCAGAGCTTCTTTCAGGTCTCCTACACGGGTGCAGGGTCCCAAGGCTTATGCTTTCCCAGGTCATAGGCAGAGAGCTGGATGGGAAGTAGAGCAGCCAGGATATGAACCAGAGCCCATATGGGATGTTGGTGCTTGGAGGAGGAAGATTAGCCAGCTGAGCCACTGTGCAGCCCCTGCCTTTGCATTTTAATAAAGTTCAGAGGCAATCTGTTGAAGTCTCTCACAGCTGGGGGAAAGTAGTTGTTTAAAGTTCTTATCCCAAATTTGGGGATTTATTGGAACCTTATTGGAAATTCTGGCTCCAGGGCCTGTCTCCAGATCTACTGCCACAAAGATTCTCGGTGAGCTAGGAGAAATCAAGCTTTCCACCTGCTCCTGGAGTGGTTCTGGACCCACTAAAGTTTGAGGAGCAAACTTTTGAGCAAGAGCTCAAGAGTTGTCTTGGGTGTGGAGTCCCGAGAGGGTCTGATTGGCGCAGGAGTAGTCACTTGCCAAGCCCTGGCCCGCGGGAAGCAGGGTACCTAGGATGATGCTGCTGAGGTCCCTTCCTGATAGCACACAGTGGGTGACACGTGGTTTCTGGGAGCAGAATCAGATTGTCAGGTACAAGAGGACAGAATCCAATGTAGGCTGGCTTACCATAGCCAGCCAGTTCTCACTGAATATGGGTAGGAAAAATGCAGATGAAAGCCGTCAGAGAGACGAAAGGCAAAGGCCAACTCCTCTCCAAGTGGCTGGAGGAGTTCAAAAACAAGGGAGAGTGGTGAAGACGATGGGATGATTGGGTGTCATAGCCAAGGCCAAAACGAATAACCTTAGGTAATAATTTTAAGAAGCCTAGCTCCTGGACACCAACAGGAGCAGGGCACTGCATGCATCTGAAAGAAATACATAGGTTCAAAGAGGTGTCTGTGAGAGCAGAAACGGAAGTCCTGAAGGCACTCCGGTCTGGGGAGCACCCGGCTGATCCCGTATACCTGGCACAGCAGGACGCTTCTTTGTCCAGAGGATGGTGTGGGGGTGCTGTGCTGCAGCACGGAGCCCTGGAGCTGCACACAGGACATGAGTGTATGCAGTGGAACAGCGAGGATCCAAAGGGCAATGCCAGCTACATAGCCAAAGCTGGGCCAAACCTGAGCCAGGAGCTTCTTCAGGATCTCCCGTGTGGGTGCAGAGGCCAAGGCACTTGGGCCAGCCTCCGTTGCCTTCTCAGGGGCATCAACAGGCAGCTGTATGGGAAGTAGAGCAGCTGGGACTCAAACGAATGCCCAGAGGAATGCCAGTGCTGCAAGTGGTGGCTTTATCTGTTCTGCCACAGTGCTGACCTCATGCTGATATTTTAAGAGAAATGTTGGCAAAATCAACTTTCAAGATAAAGCAAAATGCTTACGGCCTCTGAGTCCCAAGTAGAGACATTGGAAAAATCTGAAGCCTTGGAAAAATTGTTAGCATTTAGTAAGAACCTGTTAGGGGACAGGCGTAATGTCCAACAACAGTTCTCTTAATGTCATCTCACCTAATACATGAGGCAACCTGGGATTTCGGCCTTACAAATAAGAGTTAGGTGACTTGCTAATGACCACACAGACATTACATATTCAGATGCAAAGCTTAGACTCGATGTTGTGTTCACAGAGTAGTATTATTTGAGTGGCTAAGATTGAATTATAAGCGTTGCTGCTAGATGCTATTAGAAATAAAAGTTTGGGGCTCTGTTCAATGGATCAATGGCTAAATCCTCACCTTACAAGCACTGGGGTCCCATAGGGGCACTGGTTTGTGACCCAGCTGTTCCATTTCCTATCCAGCTTCCTGCCTGTGGTCTGGGAAAGCATAAGCCTGGCAACTGCACCTGTGTGGGAGACACGGAAGATGTTCCTCGCTCCTGGCTTTGGATCAGCTCAGCTCTGGCCATTGTGGTCACTTGGGGAGTGAACCAGCAGATGGAAGATCTTTGTTTCTCTCTGTGGATCTGCCTTTCCAATAAAAATAAATAAATCTTTAAAAAAAAAGAAATAAAAGTTTTGTAGTACTACATGTACCTACATTGTTGAACAAGTAAATACAGGAAAACAACCTTGCATTTCTCTGTGGTGTCTTTTTTTTTTTTTCATAGTAGAGACTTACTGTATACAGCAGGCATTTTGTATTGCTTAATGAGTGAGCTTGCCTACAGACACACATGGTTATGATACACAGTATGCAGCAGGGCAGGCGTAGGGCCTGAGACTGAAGATGCCCATGCCCCAAAAGAGACTGCCTGGGTTGGAGTCCCAGCCACATTCCTGCCTGCAGCTTCCTGCCGATACGGATCCTGGCAAGGAGCAATGATGGCCAAGTGACTCGGTGAAAAGACCTGGATGGGGTTCCGGGATCCTGGCTTTGGCATCAGCTGGGGAATCGTTTCACACATTTGGGAAGTGAATCAGAAAATAGGAACTCTCGCCGTCTCTCTGCATCTCAAAAATAAGTAAAGGCATGCATATATATAAACAAAAAGCAGAGATCTTTAATAGTCTAATTCATTTTCAGCTGGCCAAGTCTACTTGACCAACAGTGGCATAAAGCACTCTTGAGGAACAGGGGAACAAGCTGTACAAACCATCTCATGACAGGACAAGGTTGGGACCTTGGGACGTGGTATACTCTGACAACAACAAGGTCAAATGAGGATGGGGTGTGTGAGGGGGAACTAGGGGGAACTAGGCTGAGGGAGCAGATACTTATCTGCTGAAGTTGAGACACACAGTTACCAAGGCTGCAAAGCCACAGCAGGAGATGCTAGTGAAGGGCAGCCGACACGCTGGGGAAGGTGGGAGCCTTCAGCAATGTTTTCTTAGAGAGCATGATTCCCTGACAGAGTGTTCACTTGGCATGGATTGAGGTGGCATCTCCTGAGAAGTGCTCCAGAACCCAAAGCTGCCAGTTGAAGTCTTTCACAGCTGATTAGTGCTCCTAGCTGCAGGGCCGGCAGGAGTCCCTCCTGTCCTTCACACTCCGTGCCCAGCATCTCTTAAGCATTCATTGATGTCCTTGCTCATGTACTTGGAAGGCAGAGAAACGGAGATGGACAGCTTAGACACCAGAGAGCTTGTCCCACCTCCCAGGTGATGCCCCCACATGTCCACAATGGCTGGGGCTGAGCCAGACCAGACTCACAGATTCAATTCAAGCCAAGGTGGCAGAGGCCTGAATACTTGAGGCATCTGGACCCCAATACGGATGTGGGCACCCCAGTAGCGACAACCACTGAGCTAAACCCCAACTCTTGGGCAGCATTTTATTTACTTAGTTTTAAAAATCTCCTTTAAAAAAAATTGATTTTATATGAAAGTCAGGATTGCAAAGGAAGAGGAGGGAATTGAAGTTTTCTGTCAGCTGGCTCTCTCCCAAATGAATGCTACAGCCAGAGCTGGGCTGATCTAAAGCCAGGAGCTTCTTCCAGGTCTCCTACATGAGTGCAGGGGTCCAAGAACTTGACTATTCTCTGCATCTTTCCCAGGCCATTAGCAGAGAGCTGAATCAGAAACGAAGCAGCCACGACACACAGTGGCACCCACACGGGATGCCAGTGCCACAGCCTGAGGATCAGCATGCTATACCACAGCATCAATCCCTGGACAGCATTTTAAAGCAGGCATCTTCAGTGGCAAAAAAAAAAAAAAAAAAAGTTATTATTCCAACCTGCTGCTGGACCCTGGGCAGCTTCTTGCCATGTCCAAAGAACTCCCTTTCTGTGTAGCGCCTGTGAGCTGCATCCACTGCCACACGTTCACCACCTAGCAGTCTGCACATCTCTTGACCATTTGGAAAGCGATGAGGACAGGCCTTATCTCCCTGCTCATGTGAGCACTTCCCATTGTGCTTACCAGTCAGCTGCTGCCAAATTAGTGCTTCCTACTGTCCCAGGAAGTGCTGAATCATACAAATTCTGAAAACAACCGTAGCCTGTAGAGCCAGTTGTCCCTTCTTTGGCTTCTGACTGGCATTGCAGACACATGCCCTCCACTGACTGCAGGCATCCACAGAGTGTCTGGTACATGCTGTTTCATAAGTAAACAGCGGTGGATTGATTGGATCGCGTCTCTGAAGGACGCACACACGGAGCAGAAAGCAGTCCTCAGATAAGAAGTCTACAGTAAGGTTGGAATGGGCAGTGCACTGACCTTCCCGGAAAACCCACCATGCCCCTGGGTCCCACAAACAACCGGCAGTCTTCCATCACCCCAGAGACCGGCATTCACTCCTCAGGAGATCAGAGGGAGGTGCCTTTTAAAAACTTCAAGTGGACTTTTACAATTCTCTAGCTTTTTTTTTTTTTTTTTTTTTTTAAGGAGAAGCTTTGTTTAGGGCAACTTTGAAATGGAATTTGGCTGTAAATAAGGGCACTCTGCTTTGTCCCTCCAGCCATACGGAGGTCAGAAGACTGCCGGTCCCGGGCTTCCTTTAGTAAGGAAGATGTGCAAATGAGGAATTAAATAGCAAAGTCAGACCTCTCGCCTGGACGCTGTGGCCTCCCGGCTTTTTAATGGGCTGCTTTTCCATTTGGGTTGAGATAAAGTGGCTCCAATTATTTTGCAATCCTTTAAAGGAAAAGCTATCCATAAATTAAGCGACAGTCGCCTCGCTATTACCCAGAGAACGCGAGCTATCACCTTCAACGACTTAAATCTCATGGCACCGAGTGGGACCAGACTCCCTTCTGTCGTGTTACAAAGGGCAGGCTGGGCAGCACAGAATCTTGGAGCTAAAAAGAGAAGTAGGCGTAGATATAAACACACACCCCACTAGCAAAACTCAATAGTGAGATCAAAGCTGAACTGGCCCCTTCACAGAGTTCCTGTTCGCGGCTTTTTTTTTCTCCCCCCTCCCCTTCTGCATCAGAATCAACGTCAGAAACTGGGGTCCCTATTCAACCTCAAGATCAAACAACTCCAGCACATCTGCTGGGGTAGGGTGTGTGTGTGTGTGTGTGTGTGTGTGTGTGTGTGTGTGAAGGCATTTGGTAATTGGTGGGGTGAGTGGAGAACAAGAGTTTGAAGAGCAACGTAAAGGCAACACACCTCGCAAACGCACTCCTTCTGTTTATGGAAATGAGGGGCCCGTGGGCGGGGCCTGTGCAGCAGGTTGTGGGAGGTGAGACCAACACCCCCTTCCCTCCCTGTCACCGACTTTCTCACAGTGCTTCCCCAACATGGCGAACGATCCTGGAAAGTTACTATTTCCTCTTTTTTTTTTTTTTTTTTTCAAATGAAATCCTGCCCCTGCCTTATTCTGAGAGCAGGAAGGACTGAAGCCTACCCCGCAGTCTCATGCATACTTATTTAGGTATGTACATCTGTAAGGGGAGCAGTGGGCAGAAAAGGGACCCACTGGTGAACAGGGATCTTCTGTGAAAAACTAGGTTCTGACAAGGCATCAGAGCAGGCTTCCTGGCGGTGGTGACCTCAAACACGGCATTGAAGGGTACAGAAGGTTTTGCTACAGAAGTAGATGGAGCACATGCCAGACAGGGTGGCGGGAAGGAGCCCAGTGGAGCTGAGAAATCACAAGCATGTTTGGGGTGCAGAGTCCTGGGGTGTAGGGGTTGAGATTATGTGGAGGAGGAAGGACAATGTTGTAGCTATTGCTTCTGCACCATGCTGTTTTTTTCTCCCCTTCAGTCTCAGATACCCCCTGCCCTCTACCTGTTTCCAAGCATTGAAGTTCAGGAGCAATCTAATGTCCTTTGTCCTAAGGACAAGAATGTCTGACAAGGTCAATCTCCATGTTGCCTGTAAGCATCAAGCCCAAATGAGCCCTGGGGACCAGTGCACCTGTTCTCCTCTTGCACCTTCTCTGGGGCCTTTGCCAGACACCAGGAGCCTGAGCAGTCAAGGGCCATGGTTCTGTTTTTCAAGGGCCGGCCTGCAGCACCAGTCAGTCCAGCAGAGCAACCCTCCCACCCACACATATCAGTGGCTTCAGGAAATTACTGTTTGTTGCTGAGACCAAGTTCAACGCACATCAGGAGCCCTCTGGGTTAGTTTCCACACACAGCCTTGGGGATCCAGACCGCCACTTCCATCTGCCACTGACCTGCACCAAGACCTTGGCCATATTATTTCTCTCCGGTGACTTCAGACTCCTCAGAAGACAGAGCCAACAGTCCTTTCCCCCTCACCAAATAAGGTTATCCTATCTGTGAAGCGACAATTATAAAATCCATTCACTTGTATTAAATCCTTACTATGCCAAAGACATTAGGCTTGCTGTCTTATAAGAATGATTTCATTCAATCCTTAAACATTGTCACATGTTTGTTCTCTTACCCTTATGGTCATTCAGTGGCCTTCTTTCTAACATTAGTCTGTGAAATACCAGGGGCTTTCAAAAAAGCCAAAAGAAGAAGAAAAAAGAAACAAACTCTGCATGGCTTCAAAAAATATTCGCAGCTAAGTAAATCCATCTTTTAATTCCATTTTCTATGAGCTTTTTCAAATGCTATCATGGAATTATAGGAGCATATTCAGTGACCATATTAAGCAGGCTCTCTTTTCTGGAGCTTGTACTTGCTGTCCCCCCTTTCAGGATGACTCTGCCCAGGTGTGAGCCCAGTACTGCCCTGCTTTGGCCCGGGGGTCCAGCGGCACAACCTCTTATCAGAGACCATGCTGCTGTGTGCTCTATGTACCTACAGGGTCACCTATTCCCACCATCCTTCTTGACTTCTTTTATTCTCTTTATTTTACTGCTCATGACAGTGTCTTATCTATTTTTTTTTAAGCAAGATTTATTTTATTTATTTGGAAGGCAAAGTTACAGAGAGAGACAGAGAGAAAGAGGTTCCATCTGCTGGTTCACTCCCAGGATAGCTGCAATGGCTGGTGTGGGAACCAGAAGCTTCTTCCGGATCTCCCACATGGGTGCAGGTGTGTTAACAGGGAATTGATCAGAAGTGGAGCAACAAGGACTTGAACTGGTGCCCATGTGGAATGCCAGAATACAAGCAGGAACCTAACCCTCTAGGCCATAATGTTGGTCCTTCACGTTGTGTTTTTGTGTGTGATCAGGCCTTGGTCTCTGCAGCTGCCTTGTCTGTGGATTCAACTGTTGGTCAAGCAAGGCCCATGATGAGTATGTCTGTACTACACATGTGCCAGATTTTTTTTTTCCTCATCATGTTCCTTCAACAATACAACTATGTATATAGTGCTTACATTATGTTAGGTACTATAGGTAACCTAGAGACCATTTACAGTATATGGGAGATTTTGCCCAGGTTATATGCTAATACAGTGTCATTTTATATAACAGACTTCAGCAGTATGGGGTCCACAGGGGAGGCCAGAACCACGCTCATAAATTAAAAATCAACACTACTTACTACCAGTGTGTCCCCCCCCCCACCAACTCTGAACTCCACGAAAGCAAGGACTTTGCTTGAAGTGGACCTTGCAGTCTTTTCAGTGTCTGAAACAGGGCTTAGCACACAGCGGATGCAGCACACAGTAGGTGTTCCTTTTGATGTTTGTGATATTTAGGAGACACAATCCCTGGGCTGCAAATGCCTGTAGGAAAACGACCCTGCGCTGCTTTTCTTTGTAGCAGAGCTGTTCCCAGGTTACATCTGCAGGCGACTGAGAGAGAGCAGCCACTCGACGCTCGCTCAGGGTGAGGAAATCGACCAGCTGCAACCTGTCAGCTCTCTCCTGTGGAAAGGTTCGAGCAGACGCGTGCTGCCTCTCCGCCGATGCCCAGGCGCCCCGGTGGCCGTGCAGGCTTTAATCAAGTTATCAGATGGCGTCTGCGTCTCCTGGCTTCTGTCACTCCTGAATGAGAAGAAAAACTGTGCAGACAAATTTCTAGCAGCAGGAAGTTGGGACTCTCCTGCGCGGCGGCCTGAAAAGCACCTGCAGTTAGCTCTCAGCCTCCCTCCTGTTCCTGCTGGGAGCTGGCTTGTGCCGCCAGCTTCCGGATTGAAGGATTCTCCGCTCGCTCGCTTCCAGTAACCGCCCCCGCCCCCGCCGCGCCTCTCTGAGTTACTGCTCCTCCGGCGCCAGCGCAATGGCCATTCCGGATCCCAGGACACCTGGGTTTTCCTGAGTTGCTGTGGTCAAAGCAGAAGGGATGAATTAATCCCCACCAGCCAAGCCTGTCCTTGGTCAGGTCCTCGGGCTAATGGATGCTCGACTGAGTACCAGGAGAGATCGCTTTGAAATACAAGAGCCCTCCTGGAAGGAAGGGCCATGCTGGCCTCTCTATATGCCCAAACATATTTCCCTGGTAACTAAAACGAGCAAAACCAGAAAATCCTTTCCCATCTGAAAAGAGCTTCAGCCCTTCCTGAAAGAATTTTGCTGGAGAAAAAGAGCTGAGATGATCAAAATACTGGAAAAGTTTAATGCCATAAATCTGATTAATTTACACTGTGACACTTTGAACAAAAACGTGGAGGGGTCAGTCTTGCCTGTGTCTGACCTTTCACCTCTAGCCGCGGCCATCCCTGTGGGGGCTGGAGTGCCTTGCACAGCTTCCTGCTGCTCTCCACAATGAGGCTGGACACAGCTCTCAACGTGATGGAGAACATGTCCAGAGCCAGCCCCCTTTGTCCTTTCTGCCTGCGGAGTGGAAACTTTCCAGGCCAGCACCTGTACGGAGAGAGCTCCCCCTAGAACGCATTGCGATGCCCTGACTCTACTTTCCGAGGAAGTGAAAAGGAGTTCGCTCTTGGCCTTTCAACCTAAAGGCACCAGGCGACTGCCTCACTCTGTAAAAAAAAAAAAAAAAAAGGCGTAACAGCATAGGTCTCTGGCACAGGACACCCTTAACGCTTGCTTGCTCACAGGGTGAGTGACTGAATCACCTTCTGGGGAAGCCCTCTCTGCAAAGATGCATCCTAGGACAGAAACTAGAGAGTTTCCAGATTGAAAAAACCCAGAGGATGCTGTTCACAGCTGTCATTTAAACCTCATCAGTGTGCGTCAGGGATGGAAACAGATGAGCCTCCTTCAGCTAACCACATCCATCTCTGATGGAGCAAGAGTGTGTAGACCCGGTAACTCTGGGGTCCTACGTCCCAGAAGGGGGATGCTGTGAGGTTCCCCTGCTCCTGCATACTGCTGTATGGTGTTGCCAGCAACCATCGCAGGTTCCCGGAGTACAGCCGTGGGGGGCGGGGGGGAGAACAGTGAATGGAATGGCCCCGGAAGCATGCGCGTGGCCAAGCGGTGTAGCTGCGGCATTTACCGTTTGTTCAACAGTCATCTCCAGATGGACTTCCCCCGCACTTGTAAAGTCACGTTTCTCCCTGTCCAATCTGGAGGCACCTCATTTTGCTGATTCAGCGCTTCACACGCCTGGCAGAGGCAGCTCCACACAGCTGGCAGACATGGGAGCTTGGAAACGCTCCCCAGATCAATCGACTTCAACTCCCCGCAGATTTACGATAGCAGCAGATGGGCCCAGGTGGGCTCCTGTGAGAATCCCAGGCAGGCCCAGTTCTATCTGCACCCGAAACGGTGTCTAGGCAGGAGGCTGGGACATACTTACCCTTCTCAACTCACTTGGAAACTGCTTCAAGTGTGAAAGGAATTTATGGCCACTGAAAGGTCTACAATGGGCAGGCCAGAGACTGGGAAAGGATCAGGAAGAGAGAGGGAAAGCAGGGGAAGAGAGGAAGAGGGAAAGGAAAGGAAAGTGAACACAAGAAAGCAAGGAAGGAGGAGGCACTTAGAGCATGTGTGTTGAATCAGCTCAGAGCATGATTCTGCCATATCAGCCTGGTCTCCCCAGCTGGACACTGGAGCCCGGTCTCAGGAGAGTTGATGGCCTGACAGGTTACCACCAAGGTCAGTCAAAAGTAAGACATAGTAACAAGTCTGCGTGTGTTAGCCCAAGGGGGCTCCTTAGTCATAGTCTGATATGAGGTATGACCCGGCAGGTGGATTATCTGCTGTAGGTGGTGATTTTTTTGCTGTCCAGATCCATTTTACATGGAGGCCCAAGACAAACCAGATCACAGTACTCCAGGCATGGCCGAAGTGGGAAGGAGAGATGGCCAGGAGGTCTGCCCCAAGGGACTTCCCCCACTTTGTCCCATCCACACCCCAGTTCCTCTCCGCTGCCCTACAGCAGGCTTGAAGAGCCTCTCCAAGGTCCATGTTGGCAGAAGGCCCCTAGAGTTTTAACTTCGGGAAGGGCCTGGGATCAGAACCAAAGCTCCTGTCCTCAGCCACGTGCTTCCCCTTGGACCAGGCCAGCTGTGTGTCTGGGAACCATGGCTTGCTGCTTCTCCAGAAGAGGAATGGAGGTTGCCACTGTTCTAGGAGGAGCACTAGGAGGCAAGCCCAGGGCTCGTGTCCTTCCCCAGCCTGCCCGGGCACACATCTGCAGGCTGCAGCTGGAGCATACACTGTGCACTCGGCTGAAGTGTCGTCACACTCCCTCAAGGCCCCGACTCAGACATCATCTGGGGGCCATATGTCTGGCGTCTCAGAGATTTCATTGTACGTTGATAATACCAACAATGTAATAAGGGGAAAACTGAATTCAGTTATGCATCCTGTGCCTATTTGGGGGTTTGATTGCGATTTCTTGAGATTATTTTAAACAGCAAAATAAAAGAGAATAACACAACAGCAGAACACATTATTTTCCAACCAACTTCCAGCTTGATGTCAATGTTAGGCATCTCCTACACAGAAGATTCTGAACACATTCGCATGTGTTGATAGAGAGATCATTTGGATAACTCAGTAGGATTTGAACAGAGGGAAAGCAGGAACAGAAGAAATTCCCTGGCTCTCAGCAATCATTTCTTTGGAAGATCATCCAGACGTCCAATTGAATACCAGATGTTGGCATATGGAGAGACCCTGAGTTGACAGTTTGGCAGGGAATATAAAGAAACCACAAATGGCATCAAAACAAATGTTCTAGAAAATACTGTTGCAGTGACCAATTGCAGAATAGTAGACCAGTTGTAGAATGTTAGAAAAACCACAGTTGATCACCCATGGAGCTTGGGTGATGTAGAGTGCAGTCTGGGCCTAAGAAGGTTCCGGAAGGGTATCTGAGGGTGAGGAAAGAGAAAATTCTTTGGTGAATTCCGCAAGGCAGCCAGTGGTGGGGGAAGCAGGCCAGAGAGTCAGGCTGGCCCTGTGATGTGGCTGCAGGGCTAAGAGGAAATGGCTCTCCCAACCTGCTATTACAGGAGCTGTGGTTGGGCCCATCCTGATGGCTTGGCCCTGGCTGGCAGAGAACACAGGAAGCTGGCTGACCTCAGCCATTAGGCCAAGCGGGAATAGACAGTTCTCCAAGTGCTGGCCCTGGGACATACCACTGCAAACTCATTATGGCAGCTGCCTGTTTGGGCTCACACAATCCTTTCCCAGCTAGAGAGAGGGCTGCTTTTCATTCTCTTTCTCTGGCTAGAAATGCATTTGTTCACGGGCAGTGAAAAAACACAGATCTTATGTTGACAAGTGAGTGCACACAAGTGCCCCACACCCCAACTAAGACACAAAGCACTTCATCATTTCAGGCACTTGTTGTGTGTACCCTCCAGAGCAGTGTGCATGAGTGGGGAGCAGACTCTGCTCTGACTTCAGCTTCCTGTTTCTGCAACTTGGATTTGTGATTCTAGCACCTTCTATAAATGGAATCCTATCATGTATCCTTTTTGTGCCTGGCTTATTTCATCCAGTTTGGTTCTGAGATACAAGCAAGTTACATGGATCTGTAGTAGCATTCTTATTTATTTCAGAGTAGAATTCAATTATATGGTCATGTCATGTTGTGTGGGTTGTTCATACACTAATGTTGAACATCTGGGATATACCCAGTCTTTAGCCATTGTGGATTAAAACTGTGATGAATATTTTTACATAAGTCACTGAGTGGTCAGAATACGTTATTCCTCTTGGGTAGATAACCAGCAGTGGAATTGCTGAACTATAAGGTAGATGTATCTCTGTTTTGTAAAAGCAATGACCAAATGGGTCTCCAACATCATGTAAAAGTCCACACTGAAAGTGTGGTTTTGGGGTAGGCATTTGGCCAAGCAGCTGATATTCGCTTGGGATGCGCACATCCGAAGCTTAAATCCCAGCCTTGCTCCTGAACCCAGCTTCCTGCCAGTGTGCACTGTACAGGAGCAGCAGGCACTGGCTCAAGCACTTGGCTCTCCATCTCCGCCTGGGAGGCCTGGATTGAGTGTCTGCTTCCTGGCTTCAGCCCGGCTGAGTCCCAGCTGTTGTGAACATTTGGGGCTTACACTAGAGGGTGGGGACTCTGTTTACCTACTTCTATTTCCCAGTCTCTGTCTCCCTGCCTTTCTTTGCTCCTCAAATAACTACAAGTAAATACTTTGAAAAATTGTGAAGAGCAAGGCAGTTCCACTGATGAGAAGGCTATGGGACAGTGCAGTGGTGGACACACTCATCTAGGAATTGTGACATCTGAGTTACATTTCCACTCCAGTCTGCTGTCCTTTTCCCCTGTCCTGTGACATGATTGAATAGACGTTTAAGAGTTTTTCTTACTCTATTGTGACATAATGAGTATCCCACTTCATCCCTTTCTCTGAAAGCAAAAACACATTGACAATTACTTCTTTAAAAGTCGTGCTCTGCTTTGCAACCTATTAGCAGTTGTTCTGTCATAAAACAACTTTAAGCTGAACTTCAGTTACTCAAAGCTACATGTAGTAGAAAATCTAATTCTGATTGATTTAAATCAATGAAGAGGATTTAGTGGCTCATGGAGATTTATGGGCACAAGACTATACCAGTCAGCCAGTCAATGAACCATTTTACTCACCAGCCCTCCGATGACAATGGCGTGACACCAGTTTCCACTTAAGTATGTGGCGGCGGGGAGGCAATGGATGCTTGGTAGGCAATCAGTGTCCACACAGAGTACTTTGTCACAGATAAAGAAATTTATCATTGTCCACACCAGGGGTTAATAGAATCTTAAGGATTACCTAGAAGATTCAGAAGCAAGAGCGATTTGGAAAGTGTGGCAGGTTAAATAGGATCACAAATACTTTGGAACTCTTCCCATCAAATGGTAGAGTCCGTCTCCCCACCTATCTTAATCCTGGGCTGTCCCTCCTTGGACCAATAGAATGTGGCAAAAACAGTATTGTGTGTGCTCCACAGCCCAGACCTGAAGTCTCCTAATGTCCACTTCCAAGGGGACTTCAAAAAGGTCATACAAAAATGAAATTTAAAGATGTTTATTTTCTTGCAAAAAAAAATTTGAAATCCACACAAGGTATTTTTTTTTTCATATAATAGGCATTTCCCATAACCTTTTTGAAGGTCTTTTGTATCAGAAAACTCGGGCTAGCTGACTGGGTGACACAAGACCACACAGAGGGAGACCAGCTGCAGATCTGCCTCACGATCCTCCGGCTCTAGGCAGCTGTCACGTGACTGTGGTGATGCAACTGACTTAAAGCAAGACCAATAGAAGAGGGTGTGGCCAACCTCAGCCAAACAACAGATCTTGAGGGGTCATAAGTCATCGTAATCGTACGCTACCAGTTTGGAATGGTTTCTTGTAGAGCAGTAGACGAGTGAGCCAGGAAGGATCTGTAAAATTCTTCTCTGCAGAGCCTCTCAGATCCACTCCATTGCTGAGGGGTGAGGTAGCCTCTTCTGATGTTGGAGAGCACTAGTAGGATGTTTTCCTGTGTACTAGCAGATTTGGCCTCACTGATGCTTTCCCATTCAGCTGTATTAATCAGATTTTTTTTTTTTTTTTTAGTTTTAACTCAATTACCAAAGAGGATCCACCTTAGGAGGGAAGAAGGTTTAGTTGGTTTGCAGTTTAGTGGTCCACAGTCCAAGATCCAGAGAACCCATAATTCTGGGCTCCGGTGCAGGTTGTATAGGGCAGCAATCACAAAGCAAGCCAGGAAACAGAGACAGGCACAGGAAGCAGACTCTTCCTCCATGCTCTGTGGGATCTCTCCTTATAAGGTCACCGGGAGTAGATCATGAGACTCTAACCTGGCGACCTAACCTAATCCAACCACTTCCCAAAGACCCCCGCCTCCACCTTCAGATGCCATCATTGCACAAAGCCTCTACCCTCTTCCAGCAACTGCTAGCATTCATCCCTTCATCATTAGCATGAAATTTGGGGGTGTAAAATGTTTCATGAGTTTAGGGAGCCAAATCCTGTTCAATCCATAGCATAGGGCTCTCTAGTCACTGGAGTCCCAGAGAACAAGCAGAACCCTTCTGTTTATTTGCAGTCACTCACCTACCCATGAGACATCATCTTTCTACAAGCCAAACAGCTCTAGATACCAAACCTTTTGTTTGCAGGTGGAAGCATAATGGTGAGCCTAGAAGGCAATGACCAAAGGATGTCATGAGGGTTTCATTAAATCCTGGGGCCACAGCCAGAACTTCCCCCACACTGGACACCAGGCAGTGTGGTCAGCATGAAGGTAGACATCTAAAGACAGTTTGCTGGGCTCGTGGAATGAATGGAACCTGAAAAGAGGAAGGAAGAATATTTGAGGAGGAAAGAGTCTAGAGGCTGTACGTGTGTACGTGTGTGTGTGTGTGTGTGTGTGTGTGTGTGTCTTTTAGAATGTGGCATAGAAAATACGAGGTATTGAACAAAAAAACAGGAGGGGGTATACAAAGCAGAAGAAATAGTAAGCAAAAAGGCCACCCTTATTACTTTTTAAATAATTTTATGATACAGTTCCATAGGCCCCAGGATTCCCAGTGGGCTAGGTTTGCTTAGCCCTTGCCCAGTCTGCCCCTTTCCAAAACCAACCTATATACTTGTCAATGGATGGGGCTACCTTGCCCAGCTTTCCAAATCCCTAAGACTGGAACATGTGCTAAACAGTGGGAGCCATGGCCCCATAGGAGAGTTTCCCAGGTTCCTCCGCTAGCCCACTCCCAAACCCAGGTCTCACATGCACCAGCAGGTGCTACGCCCTTGCCCAGCGTAGCCTGCCCCTCCATCTTGGCCTTGTATGAGTTGGAGGATGTTGCTGGCCAATCTGCTTTACACCCTGTTTTAGAATGCATATGCAAGTGCTGCAGCTTGGACCTGCTCAGCCTATTCTCGGCCCCAGTACGTGTGAGTGTTGGCAGATTCCATATTCACACCTAATTCAGCCCATCACCATCCAGCTCTTGAGTTAACCAGTGGGACTTGTTTTTCCACAGGGTTGAACCCATTTATCCCCCACAGACTCTACCCCCAGAGCTGGTTCTCTCACGTGCTGGTGTCATGGTCCTGCCTAATGTGACCTATCCCCTGTTCCAACATTCAATCATGTACTGGGATCTAGCTCTGATAAACAGGTCCACAGCCATAGCTTTCGTGTGGGCTGGCGTGTGGCAGTCAGTGATGCTCTGCATTAACAAGCCCATCTCAGGACTCCCATGTGGGTTTGTGGATCAATCTGATCCATACAGATCTTCAGGTCTCTCCCCTCCAAACCACCAGGTCTCAGTCCCCTCACTTACCTGCGAGTACAGTGGCCCTGTTGTTGGGTGTCCCTCAGGATTCATTCCTCACTTCCACATATAGTGGCCTTATCCATGATGTCCCTAGGCAATAATTCATCACCCCCAAGTCCCCAGGGCTCATCAGCAGGCAGCCAGCAGGCAAAACCAGAAACCCAATGGACATACTGGCTGTTCAAGTTAAGGTGGTGCTGACTGCTTTTTAAGCAGTCAGGGTAGACTGTGCCCCCCGCCACCACCACCATCAGCCAAAAGTGACCGGTGAAGCGGAAGTTCCACTTCACATGCCTGGCACACCCCTACCCTTTGATCTTGGGTTCAGAGGACTGAATTCAGCCAAGCAGGGCAGAGCTGGGATTCTCTGGCTGCTGTATCAAGATGCAGGTAGAAGCTAAGTATGGCTCGGCATATTGACTCTTCCTGTGGACTCTGTGCACTGGAGGAGCTGGGAAGGAAGCAGAGCAAGAGAGATGGTCTGGCTTCCACTATCTGGCTGGCTTCTCTCTCTCTCTCCCCTCCTGCACCTTGTCAAGCAATGCTGGACCACTGTCGCCCAGCTCTGGTCTCCCAGCCAAAGAGGAAGCATGGCTCTTGGGGCTGTGTGTTACTCACCACACTGTGCAGCCAGTTGGCAAACAGGCAAATACAGTAAGTATTCACCATCATCGCACAGAGGCTGCTCTATGACATTTTCACATGGGCTCCCTTTTCGGCTGCCTCCCTCAGTCAGTGGCCCAGGCACCACAAGCAGACCTCCAGAGTTTGAGAACCTGAGGACCAGTACCTGGAGTGCATCCTGCTGGGGTCCAGGGCACTAGGTGGATGGACATGGAAGGTGCATCTAGCACTTGCTCTTTGTGCCTTACTGATCGAGAAAGAGGGGACTTCCTTAGGTGCCTCTCCAGGCTGACCTCAGGCTTGGCAGCCCAAAGGCAGGCAGCTATGCAAAAGGAAGGCAAATCCTCGGGGCAGGGGGCCTCCACAGGGATATAGCAGCAGCATTGGGAATAATGGTGAGAGTGCTAACTCCACAGGCAGCAGGCAAAGGCCAGCCAGCCAGGAGCAGGGGTCCCACCTCACTGCCTCTCAGCCTTTGTCATAAAAAACCTTTGCGTTGGCTTCTTTTCATGTGTGGGTACTGTTATCACGAGCTCCTGCCCATCTATCAGGTGTAGGTTGCCCTGAGACCTTACAATTCCCCACTTGCCAATTATTAGTTTCAATCCCTTGGATCTGGAAGTGAGATAATAAATTAGCAAGTGATGACAACTTAAACATCGCCACCACCAACCCTCCTTGCTTTAGAAAGTGTTTCTAGTTGCTAGCTACTCAGAGACTACCACCTGTACATATGGGGAAGCAATGGAAAATGGCCCAGGGAATTGTGTGGGTCTCTGCGACTCAAATCAAAAACTAGGACGGAATTCTTTGCTCTTGGCTTCAGCTTGACTTAGCCCTGACCATGGCAGCAATTTGGAGATCTCTCTCTCTCTTTCTCTGCATTTCAAATATATTAATGCATCTTAACACAAAGAAAATATATATGAAGAAATCATGAGCCTGGGACAATGACTCAATGGCTTAATCCTTGCCTTGCATGCATCAGGCTCTCATATGGGTGCCAGTTTGTTTCCTGGTTGCTCCACTTGTCATCCAGCTCCATGGCTATGGCCTGGAAAAATCAGCAGAGGTTGGCTCAAAGCCTTGGGACTCTGCACTCATGTGGGAGACCCAGAAGAAGCTCTTGGCTCCTGTCTTCAGTTTGGTTCAGCTCTGGCTGTTGCAGCCATTGGAGGAGTGAACCAGCAGATGGAATCTCTCCCTGTTTCACCTTCTCTCTATACCTTGCCCTTCCAACAAAAACAATAAATCTTTTAAAAAGTCATTGTGAATCTTTCGATGGAAATTCCGTGACTGCTTAATGAGAGAAATAAGGGTTAAGTCAGATCTCCAAGGTCTGTGGGGGTGCAGGTGAGTGTGAACCACCAGGGAGAAAGGCCCTTGGGGTGGTCACAACCACAATGATTACAGTGTTCAGACTAGCAGACTAGAGGAATAGAAAGACAGCTTTTGTACTGAAGATGAAATGATCACTTTCCCCAAATGGCCACAATGGCTGGATCTGGACCACTCCAAAGCCAGGAGCCAAGGGCTTCTTCTGGATCTCTCATATGGGTTCAGCGGCCCAAGCACTTGAACCTTCCTCTGCTGCTTTCCCAGGCTCATTAGCAGGAAGCTGGATCAGAAGTGGAACAGCCAGGACTTGAACTAGTATCTGTATGGTATGCCAGCACTGCAGGTGGCAGCTTTACTACACCACAGCACTGACCCTGAAATACTAATTCTGAAACATTTGACCATCCCACAGTTCTGTGAGGACAAAAAGGGAGACACACTCAAATTTTAGCATCAGATCTTGTCTTGACACCCCAAAGACATAAGTATGCTCTGGAAACCAAGATTCTTGCAATGCAGAAACTGAAGACCTGAAGTGTATACGTGCATGGCTTATCCACAATCAAAGACATTTCTTTGCTTGGCTGTTCACATTGTGAGGCCTCCAATTAGAGGGCACCAAAACCCAATCTGCTTACTCCAGGCCAAGAAAGGGCTGAGCACTCTCAGGGCCTGGGGCGTGAGATGTGTGCCGAGCCTCACTACTGCCTCCACCTGCACCCACCTGATAAGGGTTAAATCAGACAAGCGTGCAGGAGCTCTGAGATCTGTGAGGGGCCCCCACGCTGCCTGTGAACCGCAGGGAGAAAGGTCGGCCCCCTTGAGGTGTTCCTCACCTTATCTTGATGGCCGGGGTATTCCGTGCCCTTTGCGTAACCCCCAAAGCCTTGAGTCTGACAGCAGACCCTGCCAAGCTGTCTCCAGGCTGCTGCCGTTACAAGTGCTTTTGCAGAGATTAGGCTGTTTGATAAACAGATAAACTTGGAGCTGGAAGGGACTTTAGAGTTTGTCCAGCTCAGCCCTTTTGACTCTTGATTTTTTTTTTTTTCCTAAACAGAAAAAGAAGTCTTGACTCAGAGAGAAGGCAAGAATTTTTCAGGGATAGCCAGTGATTTAGGTACAATGGAATGGGCACAAGAATCTAAGCTCAGGTAACCCCACACTGGCCAGCTTCTCAAATGTGCCCACAGTGTACCTGCTGCCATGAGCCACATACTTCCTCTTCTACCCACGCTCAGTGCCCTCTGCCTCGCTGTTGCTAACCCCATCCTGGGCACATCATTATTTTTACAGACCAGGGCATCTACCACACAAATGATGTGCCTCCCAACACATACATACACACACACACACACACACACACACACACACACACACACACACACACACGCATTCCCTTGCCACAGCCTCAAGGGCTGTACTTTTGCCCACCTACTCCTATACCTCAGCCTCATTCCACTTCACAGACTTGCTGTCACAGGCATGACATGACAGGGCTCAGGAGCACTGCCCAAGGGCCTAAGCGTCCCAACACCCCACTGGGAAAATATGGGTTCAATCAGCACCTTATATGCAAGACCCTGAAGGCCAGAGTGCCTGCATTCCTCCGTGGACACAGCCCCTACATTCCCATTCACTTCTGAGACCCAGCTTTATTGTTCTCACATCTACCTCTGTTCACGTCATCTCCACCTTAAAACTTCCATCCCTCCTTCTGCCATCTCCACCTTGTGATGCCCCCTTGCTCATGCTTTCTGACCAGCATCATCTTCCTCCACCTCTCTGGAGGCACCTGTCACTTTATGCTCCTATTGGCAGTAGTTGTGGGCACCTTCTCCACCGGCTGCTACCCAAGACCACCTACAGGTGACAGCTGAACCTCCTGTCTGGTCTCTGCTGTTATCCCACATTCACGTCCCATCATTTCAATTTCATGAGCTCTCACATGCCTGAGAGTGAACTCCCGCTAAGGCTTGCACACACATTCTCTGACCACTCCTACCTCCACCCACTTAGCCCTTCCCTGCTCAGCCCACCGAATACATTGATTTCACTGGTGTTCCACAAGATGCCATTCCTACACCTGCCCCATGGGCTATTGCACCCTGCAGCTCAGAGGACCCATTCACCTGCCGGGCTCTCTTTCTTATCTCCTTGAGATCTCACTTTGTTATGAAAGTCTTCCATAACTGTCCCACAGAGGAAGACAGCTCCACAGGACAGGCAGCAAGGCCAGGGAAAGGGCATCTCATGAGTCAGCAGGGACCACTGAGCCTGGAATCTGGATCCTGCAGCTCCTTCTTCAGGGAGGGTGCTGGCCAGGAGGGCGCAGTATCTATTCTTCCCAGGGCCCGAGCAGCTTCTGCTACTTGTGGGATGTGTGGTCACTGAGAGAGGGCTTCCTTTCAAAACATTCTTTTTTTCCTTCACCAGAGGAGGAAAGAGGAGGCAGGGAGCCTGGGAGGGTTGGCCTCCAAGGTCCCTTCTGAAGCAAATAATCTTTGGTGGAAACACCGAGCTTTGCAGTCCAGCCTCCCCATGCCCACCCCGGGGCAGAGCCAAGAAATGTGAGGGCTAAAACAGACGATTCTGTAGGCCCTTTGGGGAGAAAAAGAATGCAAAAACTTCCCACAGAGGATGAGGTATAAACATGGATATTGATTTAGAAAGTTGGAAAATATCATAAGTGTCTTAAAAATCCAGGCAATAATTTGGGATTTTTAGCAATAACTTAGCCCACCTTTGTAATACTTTTTTTTTAACTTTAAAGTTGTAATGTTGATGATTTCTTTTAAGCATTTTTGGTTACCGCTTATAACAATATCATTCTCCATAGAGATAATAAGAAAGATAATTTACTCACTCCTTGAGTGGGATTCATTAGAATTTGCTGATTATTGAAAGCTGGGTGTATAAAATTCATGATTTCTCCCTGTATATGGTTTTCTATAGTAATCCCACAAGACTGTACCTATAAACACAGGAACTCTATTCCACACAATTCCAATTTTAAATTTATTCTATTTTTTTTTTAAAGATTTATTTATTTATTGGAAAGTCAGATATACAGAGAGGAGGAGAGACACAGAGGAAGATCTTCTGTCTGATGATTCACTCCCCAAGTGAGCGCAACAGCCAATGCTATGCCGATCCGAAGCCAGAAGCCAGAAACTTCTTCCAGGTCTCCCACACAGGTGCAGGGTCCCAAAGCTTTGGGCCGTCCTCGACTGCTTTCCCAGGCCACAAGCAGGGATGGGAAGTGGAGCTGCCAGGATTAGAATCGGCACCCATATGGGATCCCAGGCATTCAAGGCGGGGACTTTAGGCACTAGGCCACTGTGCCGGGCCCCCAATTTAAAATTTAAAAATATACTGTGTTAATAATGATAAATAAGATTTCAATAAGTATAGGTCTAATGGAGAGAACTTAAAGCAAGCATCGTGAACACTTCTGTTTGTCATGTTGTACATGTTTCATGGCTGGCTTACGGCTCCTTCCCCCTCCCCTATAAACCTTGCCACTCCTCCATCACCCTTAGATGCTGTGTTTTGTTCACTCCTTGCTGGGAACTATGGTCTGTAGTTCTATTCCACAGCAACAGATGAGTAGGTCCCATGGGGCTAGTGTTCCTGGAAGTTGGCCCTACACCAGAAAAGATACAGATAACTTCTTTGTGTACAGAAGGGGCGGCAAACCACATACATGTATTGATTGCAGAAAATCCAAATTACAGTGTCCCTAACTCAGGGATCCCTTAGCAAGAGTGCTCCATTGCCCTGGAACCACCTTAACCCATTCAACAGCCCTAGGGAAGGGAGATGATGGGCGGGACGCAAGAGTGGAAACTACAGAGTGTTCCTAACCCATTGCGGTTAAAACACCTACCCAATTTTTTACAAACAGCATTGGAAATATGTGAAAGCTTAAACTTCATCATGCCTGTGATTCAACCCTATGCTTAAAGCAAGGTCCTGCGCAGCCGCCTACCTCTTCCTGAGGAATTTCGCAAGTTTATCTGGTGAGTTAAGCCAAGGGAGACGGAACTTCCTTGAGTTCACAAGAGTTGATTTTTCCCCTCCATGAAATAACCTCAAAAAACCCCAGGCAAGAGCTCAGCTGTAGAACAAAACCTTGATGAGTTCAATTACAAGGGATTACACAGGGTCCCACTTAAAATATTTTGGCCTTGTGTTTCCTTCTCGATGGTTAAATCACTCCACGGCCGTTCATAATCCTCACGACATTCTCGTAAAATGGGTAGCTAGCAGGGATTAATCTCCACTGGTGCTGAAACTCTAGCTCAAACAGGGCCAACGTCTGGCAAATGAAATATGATCAGCAAGTTTTATTAGGACGAAAGGGAACCAAACATGGAGATCCTCAGTTCTGTTGTTTTCTGTTTACCTCTAAAGCCATCTGATGTTTTGCATAATCAGGGCACATAGTTTGTTAGCAATAAAAACTGGATAGATGATAAGCGCTTTTAGGAAAAGGTAAAATTTAAGAACAATTAAGCATCATCAACCACTTTCTTTACATATCTCTTTTTAATCTTCTCTGAGAGATTACAGAGTAAAATGGCTTGAAGATGAAAGAGTGTGATTCTCCATTTAAAGAGCAGGGCACTGTTTCTGCTGGCCAAGAGGTTGTTGATAGGCATCTGAAGATAAATAGTTAATAAAGGTGTTTGCATTGCAACATCTGTTGCCATCCTTGGAAGCTGGGACTTAATTGCGGACTGGGACATCAAATTTTCTGAGGGTTTGTAAGACAGAGATTGATTGGGGTCACCAGGTTACCCAGAAGTAAAATCCCAATCCTTATCTTTAAAATGCAGTGTCCAATTGATTCTCTCTGGATCATTACACACAGCACCGGAGGCAAAGCCAGCGGGGAGAAGCAGTCAAGCAGCATCCTTTTCAAGACACTTCCAAAATGCACCATAATTGTGCTTCTTAGATTTTGGCAAAGAGTCCCAAAGCAGTGTGCCTGCCAAGGCTTAGGGATAGAAGCAGCCATGCATATTCATTAACACACCTCTTAGACTTCCATCCGTGGCAAGGAAGTCCTCACTTGTAACGTCCTGTCCGCAGTTTTGCCTTGGAGCCAGGACTCCCAGTGCCAAATCCACAGTCAGTGACAGCAGAGTGAAACCTTAAGCTGTAGGTCATGCAGTTCCCCTGCCATTAACAAGCTATAAACTCAGAACAAGTGAGATGGTTCTATGACCAAGATGTGATTAACACTGGTCTCCAGGGATGGCCCTTCAGCTGAGCCACAAGTTCTGGTCAGGCTGTGTCCCTAGGTCCCCCATGAAGGCTTGACCAAGTTTTCTTTATTCCTGGGTTGCTTTGCTTCCATCTTTAGGTGGGTGAAGTAGGCTATGGAATTGTTCATATTCTTCTCAGTAGATGAACTTGAAAGCCCATTTTATTTGCTTTCATTGGTATCTGTACTCTAGGTTTTACCTAAGAGTTTGGGGACTATGGCTCCTAAATTTGAAGATTCACCTCCCCAAAGACAGCCACTGTCAGTACCAAGGCCCTAGGGACCAGTAGGTGTGGTTCCCTCATTCTAAATCTTACCGTGCTGGTTCAGTAGCTTCTGCAGAGAACTCATGAACGCATCTCTAGAGTCTCTACCTCAGGAACCCCTAGAAAGATGGCATCACCAGAAGACAAAATACTATCCCACCTCTGGGGGCTGTAGAAATGGAGCTGTAACTTCCAGAACTTGTATTAGAAAAATTGTATTCGAGTTTTCCTCCTTGGTGGATGTGTGAACAAAAAGCCAAATGACTCCTGGGACCTGGCCACCGGGGAAGCCTGCTATGTAAACCTTTTTGACTGTAATAGTTTAGGAGCCAACAGTCTCTGGGACAGTGACCTCTCAGAAAGGAATGTGTGAAAAATACCACGGGAAGTTCAGTCTTACATATTATGTTTAGAAAAGAAGAGAAATGCTCTGGAATGCCTACGAGCTGCTTTCTCTTTGGAACACTTGAGAGCACCTACAAGCGGGGATACATACAATGAGAAATGGCTTCCCTGAAGAAAACTACTGACTTGGACCCATCATCAATGATCCTTTGTTATTAGAACTAAGTTGGTTTAACTTCCTTTATCTTTCATGACAACCGAAATATACACTTGGAATCCATTTCAAGGATCAAAAATGCAGCATTCTATAAGAAGTGCAAAACGCTGCAGCTGTTTTGGGATAGCCTAATGAACTAACTCCAATGCGATAGAGTTGTAATGGAGAAGAGTATTCCATCTTAAATTTGCTGCATTATTTTAATTTGGAAAACTTTTATCATTTGCCCAGCAGTCATCCCAGCCTCAACAAGTTTCTGGAAAGAGGTGGGAGACACAGGCCCATCTTCAGCCTGGCTCTTGGCTCCTCGAGGCACACACACACACACACACACACACACACGTGTGCATTTGTTCAAATTTCCGCAAAACTGTTCAAAATCCTCTGTTCTTCTCTGATCACGTCGGGACTTTGTTGCCTTAATTAGCTCCTGGACTTTGTCAGAGTTTCAGAACTAAAGATCGCTTATTTGCCTTTAAAGGCTAGGATGTTGTCTGCTACCTGGTAATCCAGTAACATATTTATGCCAAATTCTATTATAGTCCAAGAAAGAGAAGTGTCCTACCAAGGAGGCAGCTTGCCTTTCGCTTCCCTCTTTTCTTTCTTCCCAGCTAGGATGCTTCTGGCTGGCCCACAGCTAAGTTTGCAGATTGTGCCAGGCAGCCAGAGAATGGCTTCTTAGTGCTTGTGCTAATCCTCCTCCTTACTAAATAAGCAAGTCAAGCTTTTGGAGGTTGGGGTGGGAGGAAAATTATATAATTTGAGTTAATTGGTTTGGGGCTACTCAAAACCCCAGCTGCATTGAAGGGAATTGTTTGGTCTTCAAGACCCAATTAGAGACATTCACTGGATGGAAAATAGATTTTATTCCTTTCCTCCCCTCCCCCCCAAGTCTTGGTCAAAGGACTTTGCCTCCATTCCATACCAAAAATACCCTTTCTTCAAAGCCCCTGCAAATGCATCTTAAAAATATGCCTTGAACTAGTTAGAACTAAAGGCAGGGGAGGAATATAAAGACAGGCTAACTGATGAGTTTGTTTACAGAATCAAGAATGTAACCTCTCATGATAAGACAGGAACTCCTTTTCAACAACCCTCCAGGTACTACGCAGTGTGTGTTAGCTGACCAAAGTGTTTGAAAAATGACCTACCTCTGTCTTTTTTTTCTCTGTCTCTAAGTAGAAATTGGTTGGACAGTTTTCAGAGGCTCACATTTCCTAAAAGTGAGACAAAATTGTGTGTGATTTCTATTTGAGCAAACGAGTGAATGAAGTGCTGGGTAAGGAATGCCCATAGTGATGTTAATTGGTAAGCAACCACAGTTTGAGTCTTCAGGTACCACTGCAGGTTTAAAGCCAACTGACACCTGCTGGCTTGGTCGCTCAGTAGCTTACCCAATGATAATTGATATCCCCAAAAATTATGCCTCAAAAAAAATGTTTTTTCATTTTTTGTTTTGAATTTTATGGTACAATTTCATAGGGTCTGGGATTTCCCTACCTTCTTCCCAAGTTCCCTCCCCATGACTGATTTTCCCCATATTATCACAATAGTGTAGTACTGCATAAGCAGTCATAAATCCATCAGTTTGTTATTTAAGTGTGCCTTGACATTGCTGGTGCAGGCAATGTCAGACAGACCAGCATCCCATTGTCTAGATGTGTCCAGCAGTTTCATTAGGAGTCTCCCTTTTATTTGGAAGTAAGGACACATCCTGCATTGTGTCTTCACATCTGAATGTGATAGTCGCTACTACGCCATCACTGTACATTCCCTTAAATGAGAAGCCATGAAACAAAGTCAACAACAGGCATGAAGTTAAAATAAAAAATTTACAGCACCATGAAGTCAAAAAAATGCACCACTGAATAACCAACACATGGGTGAAGAAAAGGAAACACAAAAGCCTCTTGGGTAAAATGGTGCCACTGTGCAATCCAAGAGCCAGTGATGAATTTGACAAGAGAAAAGAAACTATTTGGAAGAAGCAAAAATGAAAACAAAACATCAAAACCCATGGATTGCAGCAAAATCAGTATGAAGAAGGTTATTGATCTTACAGTTTGCATGATGGCTGCCTTGTATCAGAGAGAACAGATGGTATTTGTGCTTTAGGATTGGCTTAGTTCACTTAGCGTAATGGTCTCTAGTTGGGACCATCTAGTAGCAAATGGTAGAATTTCATTCTTTTTAATGGCTGAGAAATATTCCAAGGAATAGATGTACCACAGCTTCTTTAGCCGCTCCTCTTTGGATGGGCATCTGGGTTGTTTCCATGTCTTTGCTATTATAGCTTGTGCTGTTGTAAATATAGGATTACAGATCGATCCCCTTTCCATATGTTGTTTTCATTTCCTTTGGGTAGATTCCCAGCAGCGGGCTAGGAGGGTCATATGGCAGGTTTATTTGGAGTCCTCTAGGCGCCCTCCATACTGACTTTATGTTGATTGTACTAGCCTGCACTCACACCAGCAGTGAAGAGGGGCAGCTTTCTTCCTGCATCCACACCACCAGGTGTTGTTTTTAAAGATTTATTTATTTTTATTGGAAAGTCAGATATATAGAGAGAGGAGGAGAAGCAGAGAGGAAGATCTTCCGTCGGTTGATGCACACCCTCCCTCAAGTGGCCACAATGGCCAGAACTGAGCTGATGTGAAGCCAGGGGCCAGGAGCACCTATCTTCACAGAAAAGCTACTCAGCGCAACAGTGCTCCATTTCGGTAGCTGCAGGAAGAACACCCCTGCACAGGGCAGAAAAAGAAGAGCTAAGCTCCCCAAAGAATGATCAGTCACAAAGAAATGTTGTGAAATGAATGAGGAAATTATAGAAATAAAAATTAAGTCGATGAAAACAGTCCCAGCACAATAGTCTAGTGGCTAAATCCTTGCCTTGTGTCTGCTGGGGTCCCATATGGGTGCTGCTTTCATATCCTAGCTGCTCTGCTTCCCATCCAGCTCCCTGCTTGTGACCTGGGAAAGCAGTGGAAGATGACCCAAGGCCATGGGACCCTGCACCCATGTGGGAGACTCAGGAGAAGCTCTGGCTCAGCTACAGCTCTTGCGGCCTCGTGGGGAATGAACCAGTAGACAGAATATCTTCCTCTGTCTCTTCTTTTCTCTGGAAATCTACCTTTCCAACATAAAATAAAAATAAATATTTTTTTGAAGCATAAAGTCTATGAAAGCAAAGAAAGGTCCAGCTGCACATGCTAAGGGGTAAGAGGACATGGAAAGCTCCTCTGCTTGAGTTTTTCAGATTAAAACAAGCTTCCGGATGGGTTTTGCAAACTCAGGGTAGGGTGTAAAAGCTGTGATTCCAGCAAGTGCAGGAATCACTAATAGCCTTCAAGACTCTACCTCCATGTCCTTTTACTGGGGACATAATTCAAAACATGTGAAACCAAAGAAAGAAAAGGGTGGATATGGAAAAACTTGGGAGTGAAGTTGGAAAACACTGAACAGTGACAGCAAATGCAATTCCAAGTATTAGTGGGAAACAAATGGAAACTGGGTTTGGAAAGCTGGCTCAGCACCTGCACTACCTAGGCAAGACATCAGTGCATAATTTCAAGTCCAAGAGGCATCACCCAAGGTCTGCGACTGGGAAAGCAGGATCAGAGCTCTATTTTAACCAGGTGTCCTGGCATCAGTGGGCTGTGTGAGAAGGGGGCCCTAGAACCTTAAGTGAGGATGAATTACCACCTCCAGATATCATCCCAGAGTGGGATAAACATACAGGTTAAAACAAAACAAAACAAAACAAAAAAACTTCCCAATAAGGAACCAAGGCAGGCTGGTGTCTACAGCCAACCAGAGAACTCACTCTGAAAGAAACAGGATGCTTTCTGAAGACTTATGGCAGCCACAACTGAGGGCATACTTTTTGCCAGAAACCAGGCTGGCACTTGGGATACATCATCATTGAAAGCAAAAACTACAGATCCTTTCCCCATAAAGAAAGTAATAAACTCCTTTTTTTATAAAGATTTATTTATTTTTATTACCAAGTCAGACATACAGAGAGGAGAGACAGAGAGGAAGATCTTCCATCCGATGATTCACTCCCCAAGTGAGCGCAACAGCCGGTACTGCGCCGATCCAAAGCTGGAAACCAGGAACTTCTTCTGGGTCTCCCACGCAGGTGCAGGGTCCCAAGGCCTTGGGCCGTCCTCGACTGCTTTCCCAGGCCACAAGCAGGGAGCTGGATGGGAAGTGGAGCTACTGGGATTAGAACCTGGACTTTAACCGCTAGGCCACGCCGCCAGGCCTGAAGTAATAAACTCTTGCGAGGTGCATAGAGCTAAGACCTCTCTGAGAACAACAAAGATGAAGGGCCAGTTTTTTTTTTTTTTAAGATTTGTTTTTAATTATTTTATTTGAAAAACTTGAAGGAAGATCTTCCATCATTGTTCCACTCCTCAAGCGGCCACAACACCCGGAGCTGCACTCATCTGAAGCCAGGATCCCAGAGCTTCTTCCAGGTCCCCCAAGCAGTTGCAGGGTCCCAAGGCTTTGGGCCATCCTCGACCACTTTTCCAGACCACAAGCAGGGAGCTGGATGGGAAGCAAGGCTGCTGGGATTAGAACTAGCACCCATGTGGAATCTTGGTGTGTGCAAGATGAGAACTTTAGCCACTAGGCTACTGAACCGGGTCCAGAGGGCCAGTTTCTAAGGAAGAGCTTCCATGAGGACAGTCCTGCGCTCTGGAAACTGACAGCTGCCAAGTCTAAGGACAAGCATATGGTAAGTCCTCATGAAAATAGGGAGCTTGTAGAGCAGCAAGTAAAACTCAAGCAGGTTGTGCACTGCTAAAGCAGCAGCACGGTATTGCAAGGAATGACATCAGGTAGGGAGGGGCTACCTGGAAAGCCAGAGGATGCCATTAAGTCAGAAGCAGGAGCAGCCAGGCTAAAGGGAGGTGCAATTACGGGCCTGAACTTATTTCATAAGGAAATAAGGCTGCAACTTGCGAAGAGGACCATTTGGTACAGTGGTTGAGACACTTCTTGCGATGTCCACAGCCACTTCTTGCGATGTCCACGTTATCAGAGAGTCTGGATGTGGGTTCAGGCTCTGATTTGATTCCACCTTCCTGCCAAAGTGGATTCTGGGTGGCAGCAGATGACGACACATGCACTTGGGTCCCTATTAGCCCTGTGGGAGATGTGAATTGAGTTCTGATTCCTGGTTTCTAGTTGGTACAGGCTGCTGCATGTGTTTTGGGAGTGAATCAATGCATAAGAGATTCTCTCCCCTCTGCTTTCCAAATAAAATAATAGTAACAACAACAACAACAACAGTTAAAACAAGGTAATACAGCAGGAAGCAACCAGAAACAAAACACTGGAGCTCTGAATCAGGACAACTCAGCCCAGCCCCTAGTGCAGGCATCATATGGAGATGAATGTGTCAGGTTGTCAGGGCACGGTGCCCTTCCACAGGAACAGTCACCTCCCTGCTCATCGTCCTGAAACTCCGCTTACCCTGCAAGCAGCTGCTTCTAGTCAGCTTTCCTGGGGCGCTTGCCCACAGGGAAATGGTGGCAAGAAATTGCTGACTTCTCATGTCTTCTCAAAAAAAGAGCAATTCTTCCCAATAAGGGCATGAGTTGGAATTTTCAAGTGTCCATCAATTGTCTGTATGGCAGGCTCTGTGAACAGAATCTCCTTGGGGGTTGCACAAGAACTGATCCCTGAAATGAGCCAACTTGGCCAAAGCACAGCCAGCCCTTATAAGGAGCAATATATTCCAGGTCATATCAGGAGCATGATTTTTCGGTTACTTCCAATCATCTTATGAGGGATCTACTACACTTCTGAGTACATACTGATCTAATGATCCTGCTCCGATGTGGCAGAGCTGGGGGTGAAGGGCAGGTTCCTCTGACTTCCAGCCGTACTGCTGGTCTCCCAGGACACTCCCACTGCCTGCTCCCAGGCTACGTCGGGGTGGACTTTTGGTGAATGATCACTGCATTTGCACAATGACCTTCTGCTTGCTCTTAGACCACGGAATCCTTGTTAGAATCATTAGGAAGACAGAGGAGGCCCAACCCCTCCATCCTACCAGGAGGACACAGAACCGCAGAGGCAATAGTGGCTAGTTTAGTGACATTCCTGATATGAGAGAGACTTGTTCTTGCAAGTCACATGCTCTGACTACCAACCTGGGCCCTTCCCAATGGTTCTTCAGGAACAGGACCTCCTTCTCATGCACGCACAGGTATGCACATATTGGCATAGCCAATGTGTGCAAAACAGCTGTTGTATCCCAAGTAGATGGCCAGGATAGACTCTGGGACCACAATGAAGAGCATCGGATCAACTACCCACCTACCTCTGCAGGTGGTCTGGTCTCAGCTTCCCAGGACAGTCTCTAAGAATGGAATAGTAGAAGCAGGGGGTGGGAAGAGGGGACAGAAAGGCAGAATTGTCACAAAATCTAACTCTGGCTTCAGGCTGCTCTGGCCCAGCATTTCCCTTAAGTGCATCATGTTTAGGAATGCATTTATACCTTCCAGCAACTCCAACAGGTAGGCCCAACCCTTGCCTCCCGTCACTGGACAGGGAGACAAGGAGGGCAGAAGAGTGTTCTGATCGCTTTGCCCCTGGACAAGTGGTTGCTTTTGTGCCACACTGTTTCTCTAGGTGATCAGATCCGAACATGTCTTCTCCAAGGCCTCTGGTAGGTCTCGGTCCCAGCATCTGAGAGGTTAGGCAGTTGAACTTCATGATCAATATCATTCTCTCTGATTCTGTAGAAATATTGCCTGCCCCTGCTTAGGATTTTATGGATGCCTTTTCAGCCTTATGTTCATGATGCATTCAAAAATTGAAAGCCCTAACGAAGCTAACAAAAAGGCCACCTAACACTTCTTCTTACTGCTGAGAAAGAGGCAGTGTCCCCAAACAGAACCCTCTGGAATTAATCCTGTCATTAGAACCTGCCAGGAGAGGGGGCGGGCACTGTCTCTCTGGGGTCCTAGTCAGGCCCTTGTGGGAGCAGCAGTTTCTGAGTTTTTCTCATTAACCCCTCACAGGTGCACCTGTCCTGCTGTAATTGGACTGATGTCAGCCAGGCCCCCAGGGAACCCACAGCTGGGGAGCTCAGCCTGGACACTGGCTAGCTCGCTCTCTGTCTCTCTCTTGGCCTTTTTATCCCCCTCTTTCCCCACTTTTTTATTTTTCTATTTACTGGGTCAGACAATAGGGAAGAGTACACCGCTAAGATGCCTTTGTTGTTTCTGCTCCTTCACCCCCCTTTCAGCCAAAGAAGTGGAATTCAAAAGCAGAACCCTGGGACATCCATCTTACAGAGAGTTAAACAAGGACAGCAGGTTATAGATGGCAGATAGGGCACATTTGTCAATACACAGTTACCAGAAAAAAGCTGCTGGAGGATGCCCCATAGCTGGCACCAAAACCTCACCCAATGGTGTTTCATCCAGGGCAAGCCCCTGGCAGGGCAAGGCACGGTCTCCAGGGTACAGCAATCACCACAAGCCAGCAGGGTCAGTACATCCTGCCTGCCAGTGGGAGGTCAGCTGCTGCTGTGGGTTAGCCTCGTCTCTGCAGGATTCTGGCCCGTGGCTAAGCAGTGAAAGGTGGAGATGATTCAGTCCCTGAGAAAGAAAAAACTACAAGCCAAGCCCATTTGTCTTCTACCAAAGTTCACTGAGCACCTACTCTGCCAAATGTGGCTCATCGTTCTAAGGTGAAAAAGCAAAGAAAAATCCACTTCCTTGGGGCCGGCACGGAGGTGCAGTTTATTAAAACATGGCTGCAATGCCAGCATCCTATGACTGTGTGATCATTGAATCCCCAGATGTTCCACTTCCCATCCAGCTGCCTGTCTGAAAAAAGTGGCTGAGAATGGCCCAAGTATATGGACTCTTGCCGCCCATTTAGAAGACCCAGATGGAGTTCTGGGTTCCTGGTATTGGCCTGAACCAGCCCTGGCTGTCACAGACATTTGGGGAGTGACTCAGCAGATGGAAGATCATGTGTCATTCCTAATGTCTGTATCATTCTGTCTGTCAAATAAATATGTGGCTCTTTAAGAAAATAGATGCTTTTCAGAAATACATACTAGCTGAAGGGTTAGACAATAAATAGATGCTGCCAGGTAGTGATAAAGCTCTGAAGGAAAACCAAGTAAGGTCAAACGGAGAAGGGACAGAAGAGGTGATATTTCTGACTCAGTGGTCCAGGAGGTGACAGTTGAGTAAAGAAGCAAGTGAGTCGCATGAGTGTCTAGGGTAGACTGTCCAGGATGAGGAAACAGCAGGTGCAGCACTCTGAAGCATGAGTAGGCTTGAGCACCAGCAAGAAGGCTGCAATGAGCCCAGCCCTTCAGCTCCTGGAGCCGGGCACTTGGAAGAGGTGGGAGCAGCGCATACAAGGCTGTAACACAGGCTGCTGGGAGGAGCTGCCTGGCCACAGTGCTGAGCTCCTTGAAGGAAGCGTATTGTGTTCTATAAAGCAGCAAACCACCACTCATTCAATTGTGTGTTAAGAGCCCTACTCTTTAGTAGCTCCCAGGACACCCTCCACATTCAAATTAAGTCAGTCCCTGCTCCCCAAAGACCATTGGTGAGAGAATTATTGCTCCTCCTTATTGGCTTCAAGGAATAAGTATGTCGGTTAAGGTGTGCGTGTTGACAAAGGATTAACAACTGGGTCTCAAAGGATGATTAAGCAGATAACACATACACAATTGATAGATGCACAGTTGATTGATTGAATCACTTTTTGAGAGTTTTTTTTTTTAATTCATCTGGGACAGATGAGGAATTTCCAGTCACTGTTTCCCTCCCCCCAAAGCCTCTAGTAACAGGTGCTAGCTGCCAAGAATCCAATGTAGGTTTCCCACTGTCAAGGGCTGGACCTATCACCTGCTGCCTTCCAGGGTGCACATAAACACAAGGCTGGCATGGGCAGCATAGGCAGAGCCAGGACTTGAACTCCAGATATAAGATCTCTGCATGCTAACTGGGGCTTGACCACTTTGCCACATGCTCCACCTCCATGCTATTTTGAGAATAATAGTAGCTAGTGAACCCTGCGTGCTCTATTCTATCTGTCAAGAAACTCAGTACATTCTGTGCAACTGGACTGAGTATTTGGAGGACAATGCCCAGAAAACGTAATAAAGACATAACATGGATGGAGGCGATGCAGTGGTTCAACATGGTTAATCCTCCACCTGCAAGTGCCAGTTTGCATATGAGCACCAGTCTGTGTCCCTGCTGCTTTGCTTCCGATCCAGCTTCCTGCTAATGGCCTGGGAAACAACAGAGTATGGCTCAAGTGCTTGGGCCCCTGCACCCATTAGGGGATCAGAAATAACTCCTGGCTCCTGGCTTTGGATTGGCTCAGCTTGGGCCACTGCGCCCATTTGGGGAGTCAACCAGTAGATCAAAAATCTTTCTCTCTGCTTCTCTCTGTAAATCTCTTTCAAATAAAAATAAATCTTTAAAAATAAAACACACACATTGGGGTCTGCTCACCACAAACCCACAAATCCCTACCGTGTGTAAAATTTACTAGCCACACATTTCAAATCTGAACACATCTTTTCTAACCCTCGCACTAGTTTCCCTTGAGCCAAGCTTCTGAGTTATTCCGCACCACTAGTGTTTGTTAAGGTTGTTCCTTTCTCCTTGAGTTCCTGTCCCTCATCTCTACCCATCCAATCAACGTCCAGATCCAAGAAAAATCCCGGGCTGCTCTGAGCAAGCAAGGCCCTCTGTACCTCTAGCATTCTGATGGAATGTTGCTGCCTGCTGCCTTGAATTATAACCTTTTTAAGCCCCTGGAAGACAGGTGTATGCTGTCTGCATCTTGAGACCCGGCTCGCGTGTCCTGCCCATAGAGGGAAATGACACTGCCCACCCTTCTGGCCTCAGGGAAGATACGCTGGTGATGAGTGACTTGGAGGTAGCGGGGACTGAAATGATGTGGCAGGCTTTGCCATCAACAGCAGGCACACAATTTATCCTGTCTGCATGCTTGGTTGGTCCTGGTGGCTAAAAGGAAACTTGACACTACCAAAATTTCTAGCAGGTAAATAAATCATAGCGAGGCCACGGTTGCTTTACAAGGGGACAGAGTCCACAGCCAGATCTTGTAAACCACCGGCTTTAGGTGCAGTACCAGCTGTCCGCATCATGACAGGACCAGAATCCTCAAAACATGCACGGGATGAGGAATGGAAGCTCCTAAAGACGTGCGTCCTGCTGCAGTAATGACCCACCCTTGTGCAGGTTGGTGACACGCAGGAGCCCAACATCAGGAATGCTACAGGAAGGCAACCTGGTGTCACCAGTCACCAACTGTGTGACCTTGAGCAGGTCGCTTGGCTTCTCCACCCTCAGCTTCCTCCTCTGTAGTGTGAGAATATGCACACAGGCTCAGCACACCGCAAGGTGACTGTGAGGATGTCATGAGTTCATGCATGCTGGGAGCAGTGCCTGAAATCAAGTCACCATTCAGCCAATGGCAGTTATTATCAATACGGCACTGTTTATAGCAATGGATGTCATTAGGGGAAAGATGTTTCTGGAAGCCACCTTTTTTGCAGGAAGAAGGAAGCTGGCAGGGAAGGACCCAAGAGAACAGAGCACTGGTGGGGCAAACAGGACTCTGATCCACAGTCCTACCTCTACCCTTAACCCCACCACCGGAGCCTCAGCCACTCCATCACCTGGACCTCAATTTCTTCACCTGTAAAATGGGGCTGCTAGATTAGATCAGAGTTTGCGCAACTAGGATAAGCATTCAAAACCTTTTGGGAAGCTTTAAAGATAACACTTGGTTTCTCTGGCTTCACTTCTGCTTGTTAAGTGGGGCCCTGGCGTTGTGGAGCCCAGGAACATGACATTGTTTTGCTTCCTTCCTGAATCCAGGGTTCATGTACACAGTAGCTGCAGTATTCAGGAGCTGTCAGATTACCCAAAAGCCCCAACCTCAGGCCCTTTACAGTCACCATTCCTTTTGCCTCACCAGCTCTTGGCCAAGTGTCTCTTTGATTTGTCCTTTCTGTCACACCTCTGCGTGCAGGTTCCTTCCTCAGGGATGCCTTGCCATCGCCCTGTATGACAGTGACAGACCACTCCTCCAGCCACACTCCAGCCTCTTTGTATGAGCCACTTCTCCTTGTGGCACATAGTACCATGTGACATGAGAGATGCTCCTTCTTCCTTGCTAGAATGGAAACTACAGGCTGGCAGGTGCCGGGCTTTGTCCCACACTGCATGCTGGCTGCTTGGGTTATCGGGCCCTGGATAGGACAGCCTGGCAGCCAGCAGCCAGGTTTTGGTTTAAGAGATGCATAACTGCAAAAGACAAAGGAACTCAATGAAGGAATAGCAACACCGCTGCTCAGCCTTTCCCCACCAGGCAGAATGTGGAGGTATGGAGAACAGCAAGGAAGAGAAGGCCAAGTGGACAGTGCGTTCAACAAGGGTGCACAGCCTCCGTGGGCCCCTAACGTGTCCTGTGGGCCCAGCTTCTTCTGAACTGGTGACTCTTTTCCCAGGAAGAGGTGGACCCCTCCAGCAGACTGCCTTGGAGTTATGTTTCAGAGTTTTCCCTTGCACTCATTTTCCAGGTGTTTACTTTCAGGGTAGATAATGACAAACTTTCCAGCAGTTGCTTTATAAAAGGCTGGGGGGATTTTCCTGATGGCAAGCAGGGAACAGTGTACACCAACAGACATGATGTCATCCATTTCCAAACAGTGTTTGAACTTGAAAATCATTCCAAAAGTATTTGGGGGTGGAGAGAGAAGATAAGTGATTAATAAAATGTATATATGTAAGCCACTATCTTAAAAATGTAATGTTTCTGAAATATTTTTCAGATACGATTCTGTAGGGGCTAGTACTATATTTCCAGATTTTTTAGGACAATATAAAATCAGTGTATTGACGGAGTCAGCATTGTGGCACAACGAGTTCAATTGCCACCTAAGAGGCTGACATCTCCATAGCAGTGCAGCCCAGCTGCTCCACTTCCACTCCAGCTCCCTGCTGATGTGCCTGGGAAAGCGGCACAAGATGGCCCAGATGGAGTTGCAGGCTCCTGGCCCAAGCTTGGTCATAGTGACCATTTGATGAGTGAACCAATACATGGAGATTCAATATCTCTCTCTCTGTCTCTCAAGTCAGTAAAGAAATCTTTACAAACTGAAGAATAAATGTGCTTACCTCAGTCCTCCAGCTTACCAAGATGCTTTCAACATCTTGTTTGCATATTTGGACTGTATTACTCAGCTGCATAGATTTCTGGGGAATTTTTAATTACCTATTTAATTGTTGGCCTCCACAAAAATGCTCAGCTTAATTACCTACCATATCAACAATCTTGGTCCTGACTACTTTGCCAAATCTGAGTTGTCTTTTTGCGTTCTCAACAATATTTTCTCAATACTTTGGAGAAAATACCTGAGAGATCAGATTATCCGCAAACCTAGAGCATAAACATTTCCAACATAAATGAATATTCCCTGTAGAAGTTCTGCAGATCAGTCAAGTTTGGCAAACATTGAGTTCACAGAAACTTTCAACACAGCCCTGTCGGAGTCTTTGTGGGGGTAACGGGCATGTGACACTCATGCAGAAAAGTCAGCTGAGCACTTCCCAGTAGTACTGGGTCATTGGATCAGAGAACCTCGTCTATTGCCATTTAGCTTACTGTGGAGCCCACTTTCCTCAGCACAGACTCCAGGCTGAACTAGAGACAACCACTAGGGGCTGATTGTTTAGAAAATACAGCTTGTGTGTTGCTGTATTAATAATAATAAGAAGGCAGAGTTATAGTGAGAGAGTCTTCCATCCACTGGCTCACTCCTCAAATGGCTACAACAACCAGGGCTAGCCAAGCTAAAATCAGAAGTCCAGAGTTTCTTCCATTACTCTCATGTGGGTGCAGGGTCCAAGCACTTATTCCATTCGCTACTGCTTTTTCAGGTGCATTAGCAGGGAGCTGGATCAAAAGTAGAGCAGCCTGGTTCAAACAGGTACACATATGGGATGCTGGTATCTCGGATGGTGGCCTAGCATACTATGCCACCATACTGGCCCCATTGTTGAGACTCTTGAAAGGCAAGTATTACAAGGATTAGTGAGTAATTTTGCCTGAACTTATCAAGAAACAATCCTTGCTCTTTACTAAGTACATGGGATTTGAAAGACGTAGCAGATGTGTCTGGTGTGAAGGGCTGGTCTGTGTATGTGAAGTTCTCTTTTTGGCTATGATGGAGCATCCTGGTCTTGGACATGCCCCTCACTGAAGGTGAAGCAGGACAAGCTACGTGAGATAATTCTTTGCAGGGGCTGGGCAGAATTGAAATGTGGTCCTTGAGGGAAGTGAACCCAAGAAGGGAAGCCCCAGTGGCAAGCTGGCCTTCTGCCTGGGGCAGTGCAAGCAGGTGGTGCTCAAGGTGAGTGTGATGAGCATGGTTACCAAACAGCTGCAGAGCAGGTTTGGGGGATGCTACAGCCACGGGATCTGTAGGCAGTGTTCTGGAGAAGAGACAGGTAGGGAAAAGGCTGCTGGGTTTGTTTTATTTATTTGCTAGGCAGAGTTAGAGAGAGAAATAGACAAAGAGAGAAGTCTTCCATACGCTGGTTCACTCCCCAAAAGACTACAATGACTAGGACTGGGCAGGCCAAAGCCAGAAGCCAGGAGCTTTGTACAGGTCTCCCACATGGGTGCAGTGGCCCAAGGACCAGAGTCATCCACCATTGCTTTCCCAGGTGCATTAGCAGGGAGTTGGATGGAAAGTGGAACAACCAGGTCTTAAACCAGCAGTCCTATGGGATGCCAGCATAGCATGCTATAGCTTAACCCATTAGGCTGCAAGCTTAAAAATGGTTGTTTGTTTGTTTTCATCCACTTGAAAGGCAGAGCAATAGAGAGACACAGCAACAGACATGCCAAGCACTAGTTCACTCCCCAATGGCTTGCAACAGACATGACTGAGCCAAGTCAAAGCCAGGAGCCAAGGATTCCAACTGGTTCTGCTTTGTGGGTGTCAGGGACTCCAAGTGCTTGAGCAATCATCTGCCTCCTCCTAGGGTGTATTAGTGGGAAGCAAGAAGAGGAAACACAGCAGCTGGATTTGGAATTGTTGCCTCCACAGCTGTGAGTCAAACCTGCCTTCCTTGGGCTTTATCCAGCTTCGGGCCTTTGGTTATAACAAGAGAAAACCGACTCATACTCTCCCTCTCTCCAAATTGATCTGCAGGTTCAACACAACCAAAAGCAATCTTTATGCAAATTTTACTAGAAATTGACATTGTTCTAAATTTTTTATAATAATTGTTTAGGTCTTCTATAACGTAAAAGACCTGAAGTGGCCAAAATAATCTTTAAAAAGAAAAAAGAGCCTCACACTAATTGATTTCAAGACATTAAAAGAAATATACCACAGCACAGTAATGTAGGTTCTAGCATAAAGATAGATAAAAAAAAAAACAGAATAAAGAGCTCAAACTAAAGACATACGTAAACAGTCAATTGAGTAAAGACAAAGGCAGTAGATGAGAGCAATTCAGAGGAAAACAAAACTCTTCATCAAATGCGGCTTGAAGTATTGGATAACATGTTTGGGAAAAAAATAAACTTCAATCCTTACCTCGCATCATATGTAGCACATTGAATGAATGATGGATTTAATCATCAAATTAAAAATACAGAGCTGAGGCCCAGCACAGTGGCCTAGCAGCTAAAGTCCTCGCCTTGAATGCCCCGGGATCCCATATGGGCACCGGTTCTAATCCCGGTTGCTCCACTTCCCATCCAGCTCCTTGCTTGTGGCCTGAGAAAGCAGTCAAGGACGGCCCAAAGCCTTGGGTCCCTGCACCCTCGTGGGATACCCAGAAGTTCCTGGATCCTGGCTTTGGATCGGCATAGCATTGGCCATTGCACTCACTTGGGGAGTGAAACATCAGACGGAAGATCTTCCTCTCTGTCTCTCCTCCTCTCTGTATATCTGACTTTCCAATAAAATAAATCTTTAAAAAAAAAAATTACAGAGCTGCCATGAGAAAGTTCAGGACAATGTCTTCATAATCATGGGTCAAGCCAAGATTGCTTATGTGAGACCAAGAAAGCACTGGCTTTAAAGCAAGAGTTTTAAAACTCTGACTTCATTAAAATAATGAACTTTTATCATCAAAAGACACCACTAAGAAAATAAAAGTACAAATCACAGACCAAAAGAAAACATTTGCAATGAATGTCTTAGAAAAGACTTTCATCCAAGCTGTATGAATTCTTACGCATTAATAAGACAAGCCAATAAAAAATGGTCAGAGAACTAAAACTTCATGAAAGATAAGCAGATGGATAACAAATACATGAGAAAGTGTTCAACATTGTTAATCACCCAAAAATGCAAATTAAAACCGTGCTAAGATCATTCTTTCCATTAGTAGAGCTGTTGCTAAGATGACAATAGCTAAGGTTTGCAAAGAGATAGAACTATCAACACTTACTGTATTGCTGCAGGAAGGAGAAGGTGTTAACAGAGCTTTACAAATTGCGTGTCAGTTTCTTAGTTAACTAAATACCTAACTTATATATGAATCGGCAATTCCACTCTTCATTGATTAGCAAAGGGAAGCAAAAAAAAGCCCACTTAGTCTCATACAAAAATGTTTGTCGGGGGAGCCCGAGCGTGGTGGCCTAGCAGCTGAAGTTCTTGTCTTGAATGCACCAGGATCCCATACAGGTGCCGGTTCTAATCCCGACAGCCTTGCTTCCCATCCAACTCCCTGCTTGTGGCCTGGAAAAGCAGTCGAGGCCAGCCCAAAACCTTGAGACCCTGCATCTGTGTGGGAGACACTGGAGCAAGTTCCTGGAATCCTGGCTTCAGATCAGCGCAGCTCCCACCGTTGCGGTCACTTGGGATGTGAATCAGCAGACAGAGGATCTTCATCTCTGTATCTCCTTTTCTCTGTATATCTGCTTTTCCAAATAAATAAATAAATATTTTTAAAATATAGTTAGGGGTTGGTATTGTAGAGGTTAGCCACCATCTGCAGTGCTGCCATTCCATATGGGTGCTGGTTCATGTCCTAGCTGCTCCACTTCTGATCCAGCTCCCTAGCAATGTGCCTGGGAAAGCAGCAGAGGATGGTCCAAGTATGTGGGACCCTCCCCCCCCCCCCACTCAAGTGGGAGACCTAGATCCTAGATGAAGATCCTGGCTCCTAACTTCAGCTTCACCCAGCCCTGGCTGCTGCAGCCATTCTGGGAGTACCCCAGAAGATAGAAGACTTCTCTTTTTCTCTCTCTCTCTTGCACTGCATTTTCATTTCAAGTAAATGAATAAAATTTTAAGAAAAATAGAATGCCTAAAGTGGCTCCATAGCTAGCAGTCTCAAAGGTGAAACTATCCAATGTCCACGAATACAAGACTGGACTTTTGTAGTGCGGCCACACACCAAGTACCACTTTTGTGTAAGACAGAATGAGCCGCTGGTACACTCAGTTAACATCCAAGAAGACCATTTTGAGTGAAAGGTGCCTCATGCACAAGGATGCACACAGTGTGTTGTCACTTGTGCGAGATTCAAGAACAGCTAAGACAAACCTATAGTCATAAAGGAGAAAACAGGGCCTGGGAGAGCAGGAGATACCGGCTGGATGGGAGCAGGAGACACTCGACGGGGTGGAGATACTGTCTGTCTTGATCGTGGTGTGGACTAAAGGGACGTGACACACCTGATACACACTTGCAAACTGTTCCTCTCAACGCATGCGCATTTTAGCTCAAGAAAAGTGGGGAGAGAAGCAAAGCAGAGCATGAGATGTTGTAGCAAAGGAAAGCGAAGCAGGGGTTAAGTCCCTGCTGGGGACACCTGCATCCAATACTGCCACGCAGATTCGATTTCTGCTTCCCTCCACTTCTGATTCTGCTTCCTGCTAACCTGCACGCCAGGAAGCAGCAAAGGCTTACTCCTTTGCTCCCTTCCACTGGAGTCTCACATGGAGTTTCTTCTCCCTAGCTTTGGTCCAGCCCAGCCCTAGCTATTGCAGGCACTGAGAAAAGTGAGCCAGCAAATGGAAGGTCCCACCCCCACCTTAAATAAAACAAGATTTTATTTTTTCAGGCACACATTCACACGCCCCGAGACTTTAGCTCTGCCCATGTACGCAAAGCTGTTCTCCACTGGGCCAGGTGGCACCATGTCCCCCACCGCAGCTCCGCAGGAGTACGTTATCTTCACATCTCATTACGAACAAGATCTTTGTTCTAGTCACTGCGTTCTCTCCTGGGCTTGATTGCCGAAATGCACGTCTGGAAAAAGAGGAGAAAAACACTAATTCTGAGCTTCACACTTAGCAGAATCCAAGACAAATGGTTCACTGTTGACATTTTTGGTTCCGTTTCCTGCCATGATTCTCTCGGAGAAGGAGGCTGGCGAGACACCCAAGTCTTCTTTTGCCGTGCACCTACGCCTGATCCCAACCTGGGACATTTGAATCAAATGTTTGATGTTTTCCAAAAATAAAAGAATAGTGACTGCTTTTCTTAGAAGGTAGCTCTGTGGCTGACTTGACCATACCTTCCCATGAAGACGGCCAAGCGACATTCTCAACAATAGCACTCTGCTTTTTCTTACAGGGGACTGGTCACATGAAAATGTAGCCACACGGAAATGAATCTCACCCCACCCCCTTCACGTCTGTCCTTGGTTTCCATGGGAGAGGACTAATTACCTTTTTAATAGCTTTAATTGATGGGCTTACAGATCATATCTTTCAGTCCCACTTGTGAATTGAGGAATGTGGGGGTGGGGTACACGTCTGGCTCCCCTCCCCCCTGTCCGCAGGCTGCAGTTCCACCTCCCCTGCAGGCAGAGGGATTCAGAGCCCAGCGAGGCCCTGCCTTGTGTCCCTCTGTTTGTAAGACTACCTGCCGCCCACTGTGTGCCGACCAGGAAGCCCCTCTTTGTCTTGGCCAATTGACACAGCTGCACACTCGGTAAATAGGCTCAGATGTTGAGCTTTTGTTTGGAGGATCTTTTCAGATTAATGCAGAAACCTTCAACCAGAGCCAGGATGAGGAGAATGGAGCTGGGAGCCATTCACGTCCACAACCGTTTTAGGGGAGTATTCAATCCCCTGTGCATTTTGGAAGGAACCTAGAGGGAAGAAGCTCCCCCGAACTCGGCAGCCTCGGTGTCTCCTGAGGTCAGCGTGAAGAGAGGGGATGACCCCATCTCCAACCCCCACTCTCCAAGGAAAGACTCCCTGACCAAACACCACAGAATCCTTGTCTGCTACAGCTGATGTGGTCTGATTTCCAGATCACGGGAGATAACTGATAAATGCCGTGAGAGAATCCATGGCTCATGGGAAACCACCTTCACAAAGTGGCAGAGCGGGCAGCAGGGCAGCCTGGTGCTGTCATATTCTCGGGTGCTCCTTTGCCACCCTGTGCTGCACAGCCACCATCAGCAGGGCTGTTAACTGCTGCTGTCTTGGGGGTAGGGCCCTCTCCTGGTCCTCCTGCACCTGCCATTTCAGAATTTGAGTGACAGTTTTGTGATTGGAAACAACTGGCCTTTCTGCCTCTCTCTGGCTTGCAGACCCATCTATCTCAAGCTACACACTGGGCACAACTGCTCGCCTTTGCTTGCAGTCCCGTGTGCTGAGGAACGAAGCTTGATGTTGGTGGAAGGCACTTGGCCTTGGACTCAGAGCTGAGTTTTCGTGTCCTGCTTCTGCCGCTTAACAGAGGTCTTGGTCAAGTTTCTGCTCTGAGCACAGAGCCTCTCACCATGACAGTTAAAGCTGATGGCTAATGTCATGATATCCTTGGGATAAAAATTTTCTCACTTGTGACAATGAAAGGAGAGCATTGTACAGCATGCTATATTTCCCTCTTTGGGTTTCTGCTTTCAAAAGGTGCTTTTTTTTTTTTTTTTTTTTTTTTTTTTAAGTCATCAAGAAGAAAAGTGCCTGGGCCAGCACTGTAGCATAGCAAGCTGAGCCTCTGCCTGCAGTGTCAGCAGCCTGTATGGGCTCTGCTAGGAGTCCCAACAGCTCCATGTCCCACCCAGCTCCAGACTAATGGTCTGGGAAGGTAGTGGAGGATGGTTCAACTCCTCGGAACCCTGCACCCATGGGGGAGACCTAAAAGAAGCTCCTGGCTCCTATTTTCAGACTGGCTCAACTACTGCAGTCAATTGAGGAGTGACTCAGCAAGTGAAAGATCTCTCCTATGTCTCTTCTTCTGTCTCTGTAACTCTGCTTTTCCAAACATAGATAAATAAATAAATAAATAAATAAATCTTTAGAAAGAAAAGCACCTGATAAACTATAAAGCATGCATGTTTATGTATTATGCGTGTAATAACTGCTAAAGAATAGCGGTTGCTGGAGAGTTCCACTTCTATCCTTGCCACTGCCTTCTCTCTGCCATCTACAGCGCCTGGGCACTCATCCCACAGCTGCAGGGCACACATGCTCACTTAGCTGGATGAGGCCTGCTCACACAGCAGAAGGATGCAGAGCCCAGTTCTAGGACGAAACAGAAAACCACTTCCAAAAAGGTGACAACTTCTTTTTTTTTTAAAAAAAAAAATCTATTTATTGGGTGTGGGGAGCAAGGTGCTGAAGCCACTCCCCAGAATAGGAAAGGCCATCGCAGGATGGCGGCTGGCCCAGGGCCAGGAGGTGGGGTTGATCTCACCAACAGGCAAACAGGAAGTCACAGGGATAGACTGATGCTCTTTCTGCAATTATGTCATTGCTGCTGGCCTATCAGGTAGCGTCAAGTGGATCCACGGAGAGAAATGATTGGTGGAGAACGGTATAAAAGCAGCAGGTAAAAGTGAAGGAGGGGGAACAACGAGGAGAAAGACTGGGAGAAGAACGATGGACGGAATTGGAAGAACGGGGCAGCAGAGAGGGGAAGAGGGGCTAAGATCTTCAGATGGAAGAACTAAGGCGTACGGGGAGGAAAAGCGGCAGAGAGGGGTACAAAAGCAGTACAGAAGCAGTAAGACCTACATACAGTGACAAGAACGGGGAAAAGCGGCAGAAACTACGAGGAGAGGAATGGGAAGAAGGGTGGCGGAGAGAGGGCTGGAGAAGCGGGGAGGAAAGCTAAGACCAATGGGGAAGAGGCAGCGGAGAAAAGGATTTAAACATGGCTGCTTTTGGCAGTGAGGGGTAAGGTTGCAGTTCTGGCTTTTCCCAGACCCTCAAGAGTGTGCCTCGTAGATAGTGTCGCTGCAGGCCAGCGACAATTGGGGGCCTGGTACGGTAGCCTAGTGGCAAAAGTCCTCACCTTGAACGCCCCGGGATCCCATAGGGGCACCGATCCTATTCCTGGCAGCCCTGCTTCCCATCCAGCTCCCTGCTTGTGGCCTGGGAAAGCAGTCAAGGATGGCCCAAAGCCTCAAGTGTGGCAGCAGGGACACGAACTCGTGCCCATATGGGATCCCACATGCAATAAATAGATTTTTTTTTTTAAAGAGGAGTTTAATTTTATTGCAAAGTCAGATATACAGAGAGGAAAAGACAGAGAGAAAGATCTTTCACCTGTTAACTCATTTCCCAAGCAGCCTCTATGGCTGGAGCTGAGCCAATCCAAAGCCAGGAGCCAGGAGCCTCTTGCGCGTTTCCCACATGGGTGCAGGGTCCCAAGGCTTTGGGCTGTCCTTGACTGCTTTCCCAGTCCACAGGCAGGGAGCTGGATGGGAAGCAGGGCTGCTGGGATTAGAACTGGCGCCCAATGGGATCCCGGGGCACATTCAGTGTGAGGACTTAAACTACTGTGCTATTGCACCAGGCACTAGCAACACTTTCGAATAACTGGTTTGAAAGTGGAGCAGCGGGGACTCCAATCAGTGCCTATATGGGATGCCAGCACCAGAGGTAGCAGCTTTATCCACATTACCACAGCACCAGCCCCAAAGGTGACAATTTCATGAATGAAGCACAGACACATAGATGCCAGTGCTGACTTATAACATAGTTTACGAGAGAGGGGCTCTGGGTAGCTGCCTCCTGCTTGTTCCAACCTATCATCATTACAGAAAACGCTTGCTTTCCTTTCCCTGGTCGTCTTTCCTCTAACTGAGCTGTATTCTGTCTCCCATGTTCTCCCGTAAAGCACTTCCTGACACAGATCGACACAGAAATGCTGTGAGCCTGTGACCCCTGGAAGTGGAATGTAGATGGGGGGTGATGGCTTTTAAAGCATCCACCAAGCCAGCATCGAAACCCCCAAGTCCCCTGCAGCTTCCTGAAAGAAGGGGTGTAAAGGCAGAGAAGGAGGAGTTTGAACCCATGCCAGCCAGCAACCAGGAGCAGCAATGCCAGGAGGGGCAACCTGGGGACAGTCAGGGTGGGTAAGAGTCACGGTGGACCAAAACGCTTCCAACTCTCCAAGATTAACATTGGGCAAGGAACCTGAGCTTGGGCAAAGAAGACAGTGCAATGAGGTCCAATGAGTTACAAATATTTTTTTCCAAAGTCCCCAAACTCTGGTGTTGCATTCCTTTGTGACTTAGAGAAATGTCTCATTGTGATGGCTGAATCTTTGGCAGGAATTATACTGCAGTGGCAAGGAGAAAAAAAAATATACATCCCATCTGACAGCGACTCAGATTAACGACCCACCAAAACTGTCCGAACTTGAGCTTCCATCTCTGTAAAATGAGATGAAGTTCATCCCCATGAAGGCTCTTCTCACCCCGCAATGGGAAGACGCTGTAAGGAAACAGTGGTTTAATGACGCTGCACCTGCTGCCTGTCTCGTTCTCTGCTTGGAGACCACAGGCACCAAGGCAGTGTTCCTTGAAGGGGTCCGGTTGGGTACAGGACACAGCCAGCTCTGGCTGGTCAGAAATGCTCGCAGGAAGCAAAGCCATCGGGTGTGGCAGTGGAGGATGCTGCACAGTGCGCTCCAAGCAAGCCCACAGTGGGGAATGCAAAAGGACCAAGTGCTCTACATACAACTAGCACATGACAGCAGCACATGTCATCTGCCTTGTTTCTATCTTCAGGCTGAAGTATGCGGTTCAGGCACCTTGGGCTGGGCACCCAGAAAGCCCGAGTGCTCCCTGCTCTGGGCCTCTGACTCTCCCTCTGGAAGCAGCAAATGCTTATCTTGTCTTTCGTTTTAGATTTATTTGAGTGCGGGGTCCCAAGGCTTTGGGCCATCATCGTCCTCTGCTTTCCCAGGCCACGGGCAGGAAACTGTATGGAAAGTGGAGCAGCCGGGACATAAACTGGGGTCATTTGGGATCCCCGTGTGTGTAAGGTGAGGAGTTAGTCCCTGAACCATTGTGCCAGGCCCAGGAGTAGGTGCTTTCTAAGCACCTGTCATCTCCAACATGTGGAACTGTTGCAGAAATCAGCCTCATGTTTCTCATCCAGGGCTCGTGCAGCTGATTGCAGAAACAAGGAGCTATGAAATGAAGCCCCCAGGGAGGCAGCTTAGCTTTTGAAGCTGTTGGCCTTAAAGCTTGTGCTTCTGGGTCTTACTCACTTGGGCAGGTTCCAGATCCCGGTTTGGCTCGGTCTGCCCAGAGATAGGCCAAGGTGGCTTTGGTAAACAGCCAATAATAACAAGTGGATACAGCCAGATGTGCATTCCCTCTGCTTCATGGAGCGGCCGGAATCTGAGCTGGGTCTGCAGGAATGGATGAGAAAGGTCTCAGTGGATGGGTAATCCAGGCTAAGTCAACTGCCCCCGATTCCTGGCATCATACACGCATGTGGCCCGGATTCCTTGCTACAAGACAGAGTCCCCTATGTGTGTCATGGTGTAAAGGGACATTTATTCCACGCTCCCACAAGAATGGGCAAGAAAGCCATCTTGCACCCATGCTTTAGATAGTGAAGCAGACGGAAGCTGCACCGCTTTGAACATTCGGTACCAAACGTTGCCCAGAGGGACACTGCCACTTCCTGCAGGCCACCATATGGAAATGACCTGTGTCATTGGCTCCCAAATTCCATCACCTGGAGATCTTGGCACATGGCTGCTACATCCACACAGGGACAGAGTGACTAGAGTGACTTAAAATATAGTCCCCTCTTTAGGGTCAAAGCCACTGGTGGATGCAAGAAAGTCACCAGGACAGGCAAGTCACCAAGAATAGGTAGGGCGGGCGAGAGAAGACAGAACAGGTGCTCCGTGCATGGGGGAGCCCCCAGCGCTGAGCTCAGCAAGTTGACTCTGGCTAATTTCGCTTTAGGTAATTCAGTCTCACCCAAATGCAACAGAGAAGCTTCCCATTTCACGGCAGACAGACTCTTCCCTCCCCAACCCCCCTTCTTCCCAGCTGTTTCCAAGAAGCAGAGAACAGGCCTGAGAAGATGGACTCCAGGAGCCAGCCGCGACGGCCTCCCAGGGTGAAGCTTGGAAATCCCCTGACTTTCCCTGGCATTGCCCTCCAGCCTGGGTCCTGCCTCCCGCCCTGGTTTCAACCCCCTTCCTCTGAGCCGGCACCAGTGGCCAGGCCTGTCACATTGCCTGACACCTGGGCTCCGTGCCCGGTCTGTGGGCCACTTTGGGCAGGAGCTACTGGTGGGAGCTGATTCAGGAGCCCAGCCCTGTGGCTTTGATGGGATTTCATCATCCGGCCTACAGTCTTGGCCAGGCGCCTGGGATTGCTGCGAGAGTGTTGCCCTGGGCTATCTGCTTTCACTGGGAGAGGCCCTCACGGCTGAATAGATGGGAACCTGGAGGTGAAGGGGGCGAGGCTGGGCTCCGCTGGCCGGGTAGCTGATCCCACGCCAAGGCCATCTGCTGCAGCGGACTTTCCCAAGGGAGCAGGGACAAGATAAAGCGTAGCAAGAATGAGCGCTGCATAAGCAATGCAGGTGAAACAGAGTGTCCCCACTGAAGCCACAGGAGACCTTCTCTAACCTTACCCCGCTGTAAATAGGCATTAACTCAATCACTATCGGCAATTAAGGCCCAGTTTGGGAACAGTGGTGCGAGACAAAAAGACATTATCATCCTGGGAAATGCATCCCGGATAAAAGGAATTTCTTCCACCTTAGCTAATGAGCAGCTGTATAGGGATGGAAATGCAGGCCACAGAATCGCCTTTGACCAGGGAGTGGAGAAGAGGTCCCCCTCTTCTCCAGGCAAGCTCTTGGAAGCACATTAGGGACATTGTTACAATGCAAATGAGGAAGACCGTTGTGTTTGGGTGGTTCATGGGTTTAGTAAAAGGAGTAACATTTCAATTAGTGGGGGAAGGAATGAGAACCTGCCTCAAAGAGGCTTAATTGGCGACTTGGCATTCCCAGGGGGCTTTGAAGTCGCATCAGAGAAGGAGGCCTCTCAGAGATGGGTGGGGAGTGGAGTACCCCTAGGAGCCTGAGCTGTGGGTGGAGGAGGCAGATGGGGATATGCAGACGGGAAAGCTTGCACTTGGTGTGTCACACCAGGCAGACGCCCGGCCCCCCCCCCCCCGTGCCCCCGTGCCTCCCCATGGCACGTCCCTCAGCTGCACCTCCACCAGCACTGGGACCATTCCGTTCTAGTTTCAGTGTCCGTTGGCCTCCCAGAAGCCCTCTGGCTCTAAGGGCTGGTGAGTGATGGTGAGGTTCGGGGTGGGGATTCCTATTCCCCTTTCTCTCCTGAGTCGCTTGTACCTCACGACTTAAACCTTATATCCCAAGTCCCAGCTGGCCAATGGGAAACTCATCTCGCATTAACAGTGAGTCATGGGAGAGGAGGGTGCACCATTGAAAGCAAACTGAATTCTCTGTGTGTGTTGCACTAGGGTGCTGCAGACAGACCAGGCAAGGACGATGGTAGTCTTAGGGTACGATACATCAAGGGCCCCTGCAGCTTCAGCAGGTGGCACAGGCGCCCAGACCTACATTATTCTGCAATGTTTTCCCTTCATTGCCATGGGGCATCCCTACAGACTTGGTCAGTGTGGCTCGTGCACATGGGTCACTCACATCTTCACACACTGTGATGGTGTGAGGTTTGGTTTCTCAATCCAGGCACTCAGAGGACACAGGGAGCTCTTTCTCCCCTGAGGTGGAGGAATGCTCCAAAGGAAATGTTCCTGATAACACATCCAGATAATTGTTTGAAATGAAGTTTGGAAGGAAATTCCACTAACCCTGTGTTTTAGTTGAAAGATAGTAATCTGACCAGAGGTTTGGAGAATGATCCAAACCAACCTCCTAGGGGATGTGCTGGTCTTTCCAAGCTTGAAGAAAGCAGAAAAAAAAAAAGGACTTGCAAGTGACCCCTAAACTCCCGCAGTTCTCCAGATGCTGACTTTGGAGCTCAGCTGCCCCACCCTGAGAGCATCACTGAAGATCATCACATTCTGCTGGAGGTGTTGGCATTGCCCCCGCCCTGGAGGCTGCAATGCGCCCTGCATCCCCAGCAGGCTGTCCCAGACAGGCAAGACCCAGGGTCAGGCCGTCTCCCGGAGCCTCCATCTCTTGTGAGTGGTATCTCCTGGAAGGCTGGCTCATATCTCTGGAGCCTGTGGTTTGGGGATCACCACCAGCCAACGACAACAGGGCCTGGAGAGTTTACTTTGGGTCTAAAATCCTTCAGCTGGTCTCAACTGGTGGCCTGCTATGTTACAAGTGACCCCTCTTCCTGCCACACACCATCCCCTGACTCCCTGTAGGGCAACCCCCTTCCCAAGCCTCGTCCCTCCTGCCTCCTCATAGCAGGGGCACAGGGCATGTGTGTCCACCCTGGTGCCAGGATAGCTGGGCCACCAAGCAGCCACTGAAGCTTTTCCAAGCCATCATGCCCCTGTGAGAACCCAGGGCAGAGACAACCCAACAGTGTGCGTGTCCCATAGCTGTCTGGAGTGTGCAGATGACCCTGTACCTGTAGCTCAGTTACATCAGCCACACTTGGGCCCCCTGTGTGGTTTTATACCAGAGGTCTGGGGATGATGTAGAACCCATGTTTAGAGCAGGAAAGGAACCAAATAATATTCTAACCAAGGTTATCCAGGAAAACTGAGGTCCTAGAGGTAGAGAAAGCTTCCAGGATGGCCCAGGCCTAGTGGGATGCTCCTGGCATGGGAATTTATTTGCAAAACTCTGAGAGGGAAGAAAGGACGAGAGAAACCTGCATTGGCAGTGGGGCGGGAGACGGCGGGCAGTCTTGAGGTCCTTTTTCTGGATCTCCCTGGGATGGACAACCTAGGCAGCTGTGCTCTCATGGCTTATTGAAGAGGCGTCTTTCATTCATGCCCCCCGTCTTTCCCTTATTATAATCCAGGAGGTTTTGATGCTGCCTTGGGTATCACTCAGGAAAAAAATCTTATACCATTATTTTCAAAATGTACTTTCCAGTATCCCAGATAATCCCATCCCCAATATCATACCTCCTGCTCCTCCGGCAAAGGCACTTTTAGAAAGGTCTTAGCCGGATGGAGTGGCTGGCCCAGAGCCACACCCTTTACCTGGGACTCCTGTGTTCCTAGCACCCCACTCGGCCAGGGCTTGCAGTATTTTAGCTCCTAGCAGGAAACAAGCATCTCAGACACTGCCTTATGACTTACTCCACCCCACGAGGGACCATGAACTCCATGTTTCTCTGACCCATGAGAGTTTGAGAGGATGGCTAAATGTACTTACCACCACCTCACCTCCCCGCCCCCGACTCCAAGTGTGCAGGTCCTGAGGGCGTGTGTCGAATCTATGGGGGTCACCATCATACCCTGAAAGTCCCCTGAGACTGAAGGGACCCTTGTCTCTCTCTACCCACAGTACCTCACCCAGTCTTGCCATCCATGGTCGGTGTTTTGGAATAGACGACAGGAAATTAGGGCTTCTTGGGGTTTTTTGTTAGATTTATTTATTTATTTATTTATTTATTTATTTATTTATATTTATTTTTATCTCTTTTATTGGAAAGTCAGATATACAAAGAGGAGGCGAGACAGAGAGGAAGATCTTCCATCCTATGATTCACTCCCAAAGTGACCACAATTGCCAGAGCTGCACCGATCCAAAGTCAGAAGCCAGGAGCCTCTTCCAGGTCTCCCACACAGGTGCAGTGTCCCAAGACTTTGGGCCATCCTTTACTGCTTTCCCAGGACACAAGCAGGGAGCTGGACTGGAAATGGGGCCACCAGGATTAGAACTGGTGCCAATATGAGATCCCATCACATACAAGGCAAGGACTTAAGCTGCTAGGCTACCGTGCTGGGCCCTGGGTTCTCTGTTTTACAGGAACAAATTGTGAGAGAACACCTCCCTCTGTGCAGAGGTATTGGTCAGTCTGGCTGCTGGGGAATATCTTCTAGAACATGTAGGGAACAGCATGGGCTTGTGAGAGAGAGAGGGAAAGAGGAGAGACAAGCCGGTGTCCCCAGGCCAGAGTCAAAGCAGACCACAAGAAGTAGTTCAAAGCAGAGCATGCAGTCAATAAATCCCCAACAGGGTAAAGAGTTACTTCCACATGGATTTCTCCAAAAGCAAAAATACAAAGGATATGAGATATGGATCACCTCTGTCTGTCATGAGAGGCCTTGAACTTGCCCGTGAAGTCTCCTGATGTCAACAAAGATTTTTTTTTAGGCAGTGAGAGATGAGTTCCTCTTGAACAATCCCATCTGTGTGTCCACCAAGTACAAGCGGATTGTCTGTAAAAGAGCATACGCAGGTCTTCCGTGGCAGCCTTGGGAGGCATGTGCGTGTAGCCACTCCATATGTGCAAGTTTATCTCTGGGTTTCAACTCTTACCCAGCTCTCATCTGAAAACAAACCAAAAACAGCAAGGGCTCAGAACTGCCCCTGGTCCTGAGCCAGCCCCCGCGCTGCTGTCAGAGCTGCAGATCTGACCACTTCCTCCCTCCTGCTGCAACCACCCAGTGCTCCCCTTGCTCACAAGATAAAGCCCATCCCTCACGTGTCAAGTGCCCACCCCTCCCCCAATCGCTGTGCTCATCCTTTCCTGCCTTACAGCAAATCAGAAAGCTCATACACCTGCTCGGGAGACCCAGAAGCTCCTGGCTCCTGGCTTCAGAAGGGCTCAGTTCAGGCCTCTGTGGTCATTTGGAAAATAAACCAGTAGATGGAAGATCTTTGTCTCTCCTTCTCTCTGTAAAGCTGCTTTTCTTTTCTTTTTTTTTTTTTTTTAAGATTTATTTTATTTTTATTGGAAAGGCGGATATACAGAGAGGAGAGACAGAGAGGAAGATCTTCCGTCCGATGATTCACTCCCCAAGTGAGAACAACGGCCAATTCTATGCCGATCCGAAGCCAGGAGCCTCCTCCAGGTCTCCCGCATGGGTGCAGGGTACCAAAGCTTTGGGCTGTCCTCGACTGCTTTCCCAGGCCACAGGCAGGGAGCTGGATGGGAAGTGGAGCTGCTGGGATTAGAACAAGCAATCATATGGGATCCCGGGCGTGCAAGGCGAAGACCTTAACCACTGTGCCACTGCGCCAGGCCATATAGCTGCTTTTCAAATAAAGATAAATGTATCTTTTAAAAAATGATTGTTGAGGAAGCCTGGCACAGTGGCCTAGCTGCTAAAGTCCTTGCCTTGAATGCCCCGGGATCCCATATGGGTGCCGGTTCTAATCCCAGCAGCTCCACTTCTCATCCAGCTTCCTGCTTGTGGCCTGGGAAAGCAGCGAGGACAGCCCAAAGCCTTGGGACCCTGCACCCGTGTGGGATACCCGGAAGAAGTTCCTGGCTTCTGGCTTTGGATTGGCATAGCACCGGCCATTGTGGGAGTGAATCATCGGACGGAAGATCTTCCTCTCTGTCTCTCCTCCTCTCCATATATCTGACTTTCCAATAAATAAATAAATAAATCTTTTAAAAAATGATTGTTAAATGAATGAATATCTCTTTGTATTTGAACCATGTTACTCTTTTGACCAATCCCATTCAGTTGGATAACTTGGAGTTTCTCGTCCAGACCTTGAGAGCCTGGGCTCTGAATTATAAGAAAGCGAAGAAACGTCAGTAGTTGTGGCTAGAATGGAAAGGAGTTTTGGCAACGAGCACCATGTCCGGCTGTGTGCTTTGGTAAATGCTGAGGCCTAGCCCTGAGAGCCAACAAGGCTTTTTTCAGAACTCAGAGTGGGACCTTGGCTGCCAAAAAGGCAGTAGTGGCACCTCTATCAGCTGAGAATGAAGTCAGCAGAGAATCATTTGTGTCAGCCCCTCTGCATCAGATCTGAGACCAAGGAACCAGTGGGTCCCTTGCATTCAAATTCAGCCGGCAGTGCCAGGCTTCAGCATTGCCTTAGTCAACTCGGGGAGCCGAAGGTCTGTTCCCTCTCCATGCACGAAAGCCATCACAGGATGTGTGGCACAGAATGAGAGCTCCTTGACATTGTTCCCACCCATACACAACCCTGAAGAGGCTTATAACAGTAGCCCACTATTTAGCTGGTGCTTGGTTTGAGCCAGGCGCTGTGGTGAATAACCACATATTTCCCTTTCATTTGAAAGGCAAAGAGGCAGAGAGGAAGAGACAGGCCAAGACAGACCTTCTGTCCTCTTGTTCACTCCCCAAATGCCAGTCACAGGCAGGACTGGCCAGGCTGAAGCCAGGAGCCCAGGGCTGAGCCCAGGTCTCCCACATACATGGGGGCAGGGGCCCAAGGACTTGAGCCATCGCTGCCACCTCCCACAGCGTGCAAAAGCAGGGAGCTGGAGCAGAAGGAAGAAGCAGGGACTCCAAGCAGCCACTCTGATATCGAATGCATGCATCCTGAGGGGCATCTCCCCCACTATACCAACACCCATCCTTCAAACAAGTGTTTCTGAGTGGGAGAGCAGCTGGAGCACCCTGAACGCAGAGCTCCAAGAGAGGGAAAAGCTGCCGTCTCCTTGGCCCACAGGAGCTCTCTCTACAGAGCATCTCATTTCATCCTGGGACATCACAAGGTCAAGTCCCAAAGGCGCGTCCTGGCCTAGATCCAACCAATGACAGAGCCAGGGGTCTTGTTGGGTGCTCCTAAGGGTCCAGACCCACTTCCTGGCTTGGGGACAAACACAAAGTCACCCTGTTTGCAAGCCTGGGGCCTCAAGTGGGCCAGCTCTCTACCTCTCAGACAACCCAGTTTACGTCGCGTGCCCGGCCGACTTAATCCCTGGGCTCCAGCTTTGTACTCTTTCTGTCTCTGTGTACCCTCCTGGCCCCTACACGTTCGAAACAGTCATCACTGCGGGGCAGAACTGTGTTTGTGGAATTCAGAACCCTTCAGGTTTGAAGCCAAGGGGAGAAAATATGGAAAGAGAAACCCAAACATTTATAAACATTCTTTAATGTTGAGTTCAAGCTGCCCAAGTAAATAACAGTGTACCCGGGAGACACTTCTTCCCCAGACTCGCTTTGTCCCAAATAAAGACAGGCTTAAAACAAGCCCAAGTCACCCTGGCCTGCTTCTCACTGGCTTCTCAGGGGCGTAAGATCTTTCTCATGTATTTGCTTCAATGCTATTATATTTCATCCGTGCTTTGAAATTGAACCCCTCTTGGATGGCTATTAGTAGAACGTGCTTTCGCGTCTCCCTAATGAACTTTCACTTGGAAAAAAACAGCCCCGCCCCCCCCAACACACATACCCCAGCAAGGGAGAGGCTGGAAGGGAGCAACATTTTGTTTAACGTGAAAAGAGACCCTCTCTCCTGCTTGCTTACCCCTCTTTGGTCCAGCCCAGCAGGAAAAGCAGCCAAGAACCACAGATGGAATCATTTACACTTTTGCTTCCGAAGCTTTGAGATTGTGTGGGCATCCGGCAGACGCTGCAGGCCGGCAAGGAGCAGCCCCCTCCTCTGGCGGGGTCTCTGATACCTTGAATGAGTTCAACCCATGCTGGTGTGTTAGACAGTGACTGACACTGTGATAAACCCGAGAGGAGGAGATTTCAGACGTGGAGGCAATATCCTTTAGAGGAACCCTTTAGCTCTGGTGCCCAGAGGTACCCCGGATGGGCACTCTGAGGTAAGCACTGGCTGAACACAAGGAAAATGTACCCCAAATGGAAGACAGCCCGGCGCCATCGTGAAAACCCTCAGCCATGTTAGTGTTCTTTCTTTGTTTTTAACAACTGGAAATATCCCATGGGGAACAGTTTTCTCAAATCCAATCAACGCTCATTTTCCAATGAAACAAAGTGGTCTAAGTCAGTATAGGGGAAAGAAGGGAGCAGACAAAACACAAAGCCATTAGGAGTCCCTGTGTTGGTTTTCTTGCTTTTCTCCTGAATGGGAGTTTCCTTAGGGAGAGGTGAACTTTGTATTTTTGTAAAGAAAGTTGTGAGAAGCTGGGCGGCTCATGAAAGGTTAAATACAACAGACATAGCACTGGATTCTCCAGACGACCCAGAGGAAGAAGGTCCGGATCTAGGGAGCCGCGTTCTGATTATCAAATCATTTAGTGAATTTTGCCCTCTGTGTCTCTTCTATTTGTGTATAAATGGGTACATGCTTCCAGGTTCTGTCCTTCATAGTTTGGACAGACAAACCCATGAAACAACGTCAGCACCTTTGGCCTATGGATTTTTCAAAAAGCGATTTATTTATTTGAAAGGCAGAGTGGCAGAAAACGAAGGGGAAAGAGCTAGTGTCAGAAACTTCCATTTGCTTGTTCATCTCCCAGAATGGACACAATAGCCAGGTTTGGGCGAGACCAAAGCCAGCACATTGAAGACCCATCCTGGTTCCCTATGTGGGTGAAAGGGGACCCAAGAGTTAGGCCACCACCGGCTGCTTTACAGACACATTAATGAGAATGCTGGATTGAGCACTGGAGTAACTGGGACTTGAACCTGCACTCCCATGCAAGACGCTGGCATTTGTAGACAGCAGCCCAACCTGCTGTACCAAGGTGCCAGTCCCAGTCAGTGGACTCTGGAAGCAGAAATTCAGCCTTAGCTCAGTATTAGTCTCATGTCATCACTCAGAAGTTCCTTGCTCAAGGGTTCACAATTCCTCAGCCACAGGCTAGGGCTTGGGCCATTGGCTCACGCTGGAAGATCCAATTCCCTTGTCCACTAAAAGTTCTAAAATCTACTTCTCTCAAGGCTTCATTTAACTGTTAACCTAGCCCTAAGTGTTCTCTGATTTCCTTGTCCTGATGAGCAGTGCCTGCATTCCCCACGTTCTCCCGGGCCATATCCTCTCCCAAAATGTTCAGCATCTGTGTCTTCATTCAGTCATCCCCAACTGTTGCTCAAGGGTCGGTTGTGGCCTGTGGGCAGTCCCCGTTTGCCTGAGGAATGACAGCCATGTAATCCCATTCCAAATCCACCTTTTACTTAAGTAACGACAGATAGCACCCCCCTGCAACACTGCACTGTATTCACTGCACCCACAGAAGCTTGTACGTCCCAGATCTGCACTCCCACTTCTCAGGGTGCACAGGCTTGTGCAAAGCAGGGAGGACTGTTGCTCGTGCATCTCAGCAGGATGTATGTAACAGCAACCTAGCCAATCATCTGCCAAAAAAAAAAAAAAAAAAAAAAAAACCTCGCAGCAAGCCTTGTGCATTGTGGGCAGCCAGCCACGTATTATTAAACACAGGACTCACATAGCATCTCATAAATCAAAGTTATAGCTGAAAGCAGCAATGCACAGCCAGTCACAGGGCTGGGAGCAGGGAGCTTCAGGGATCCAAAGACCAGGCTGTTCCCATTTGGAGCATTACAGTGGCTTAAGGGAGGCTGTGGAGGAAAGTCTTTCCTATAGACAAGAGGCAACTGAAAAACGCAGCTTAGGTTCTGCGCTGTGGCCATTACTGGAGTATTCTAATAGCTTCTGGGGGCAAGAAGACAGATTATAATCCATATGGTCCCAGGGATGCCTTGGAGCCACCCACCCCCCACCCCAAGATGAGCACCAGTAGCCCTGGTGTCAGGCTGTCTGCCCCACTGAATGCTGTGGCTGGCACGGGAGACTCACAAAACAAAACAGTTTAAGCCACCAAAGAACCATGAGACTGCACAGCCAATCTCTTTCAAAAGCTGAAATGCTGAGTTTATGTCCTCCACAAAAGAAAGAGACAGAAAGACAAATGTGACGCAAGATGATGATAAACACCAGGGGAAGCCACTTTCAAGGGAGCCAGGCTGTCTGATTGGTGAGGCATGAAGACTGCAGGTCCCAGCACAGACTCCGAGGGAGGCCCTCCAGGTCTGTGAATCAGCTGCTAAACCCCAGGAGACTTCATGGGGGTGATGTCACAGGGGCTGGGCTCCCAGCACCTTCACTAAAGTCCCCATGAGGCTGAGTCAGGTTCAGCATCCATTGCATGTAAGACCAAATGCAATCAGCATGCGCCTCACCTGCAGACCGGCTCAGTGTCCCAACCGGGGCCCTCAGCAGGTCCCTGAAGCTTGCTGGGACTCCTGTCGTGGTCATGTGAGAATAGCCATAACTGGAGGGTGGGAATTGGTGGTGACAGCCTTAGAACCACCACACATACACATCATCATCATCATCTGTTCTACTCAGTTTGAAAGAAAAATACCATAAGATAAAGCTGATAACAGGTTACGATAAACACAAGTTTATGCAGGAAGAGAACTGGAATAGCATGACCCCTTATATTTCCAAGGTTACTGCACACACAGTGGATGAAGATAGAGTGAAAATATAGTGAAGCAGATTAGGCATCCTTAATGTCACTGTCAATGGCTGTTTGAGAACTGATTCAAGTCCCCAGCATCTAAAGAGATAAGCAGTGGGATGGCCATAGGAGAAATGTTAGGCCCATAAAGATACTCCAAAGTCCTAACCCCCCCAGGTTAGGACTTACAAAACAAAACAAGACCCGATTTGGAAATGGAACCTTGGAACCTACTTATATTGATCAGTGTAATTAAGTGCAAGATTTCTTCTTGGGTTGGCCTTGTGGTACGGTAGGCTAAGCTGCCTGCTGAGATGCTGGGCACCTGTGCAAGTACCAACCACACTAATTCCTGTCCAGCTTCCTGCTAATGTGCCTAAGAAAGCAGTTGAAAATAGCCCCAAGTCCTGAGGCCCCTGCATCCACATGGGAGACCTGGATGGAGTTCCTGGCTTTTGGCTTTGACCTGTCCCATGCTGTCATAGTCATTTGGGTATTGAACCAGTGAGTAGAAAATCTCACTGTCTCTTCTCTTTGTAACTCTGCCTTTTAAATAAATCAGTATTTGAGGAAAATGAATAAAAGCAGCTACATCTTTAAGAGAATTAGAAGAAACAGTTTGAGAGTCACGTTAAAAAGAAAAAGGCTCTACTTGCAAGAACACCACGATTGAACTATACCTGAACTGCTACCAATAGTCTAGTACAACTCCACTTTAGCTTAAGGAGGGCCCTAACAAGAGGACTAATGGCCCCTTAAGAAGAGGAAAATGTCATCAGAAGCACAGGTGCCCAAGAACAACAGGTTGGGGGTGGAGGACAGGCAGAGGCTGAAGTGAGGCAGCTAGCAGCCTAGGTGCACCAAACCTGGACAGCCACCAGCCGCCTGAAACTTGGCAAAAGCAAGGCTCCATGCAGAATCCCATGTCATCCTGGCAGCATCTTGATTTCAGATTTCCATTCTGAGGAGTGGGAGAGAAGACATTCCTGTGGCTGAAGCCACGAAGCCTGCAGCTGTGTGTGCTGGCAGCCCTGAGAAACTAATACAGACCCCCTATGGTTTCATAGCCTGCTCCATATCTACTTGCTGTAGTGTTTACTTTGGGCTACCTCTCCAAGCCCCAGAGTGAGACAGGACTTGTTATAAGCTTAATGCTTCTCAAACACTGCCTCTGTTTTAACAGCTTTCCCTGAAATGTTAGGGAATTGAATCCAACGCACATCTGCTGCTCCTGGTGCTGCTGGATGCACAAGAGGCAGACTGGGTCTCCTGGGAAGCAGATCTACAGAGGAGTGGGGCGCCCTACATGAACGGTGGCTGATCCACAGCACCTAAGGACCTGCAACCCATCCAGCACAACCCCCAGCTCAGGCCATCAACGGAAGCTTTCCCACGTCTGGGGGCTGCACCTGCTGGCCAGGAAATGAGCTCTGGGTTAGGTGTCAAAAACCCTGTGGTCCATTCCTGAGACTGGTCACTCACATCCCTGCCAGACTTTGCTCATCTGTGGAATGGGTATGCTGTCTCCACCTCCCAGGTTGGGTGGCTGTGCAGACTCAGGAAAGAACATAGGTGTGCACTAAAAATCAAGATGCGCTTGGCCCACAGCAAGTGGTGAAATCATGATCACCATCCTCCTCCTCCAGTTGTCAGCGCCAGGAGGGAGCAAAGGAACCATTCTCCCTGAGGACCAGGAAGACCAGATCAAAGTGTCCAGCTGGTGCAAGCGGAGTCAGCGGTGGGGGCCGGTCCTCCAGAGAGCGGTGTGATGCACTCTCCTGGTGGGTCATAAATGAGTTTACGTAGGGAGGAAGCAGGATGTATAAGCCCAGGAGCCTGATCTGTTTCTGAGATCAAACAGAGCAGCATTGTGCCGGGTGTGGAGCTGATGTCAGCGTCTCGCAGGCTGCTCGGAATCGCCCTGGTTACGCAGCTGGACTGGAATAAGGCAAGTCTGTATCTGAACTCATTAATTTTTACAACCAACTGAACTGTTCTGCCTTTTTTTTTTCGGGGGGTTGGGGTGGGGTTGGGGGTGGTGGTGGTGGTGGTGCAAGGGGGAGAACAAGGGGAGGGAGGGGAGGAAGGGGAGGAAGGGGAAGAGGGAGGGGCTCATATGCATGGAACCAGGGGAGGGGGCTTCCCACCAGCAGATACTGACTCCTTCCTTCTTCCCTGGCCAAGTCAGGCCTCCAGCCCTCAGGATAGTCAGGTCAAGGAACTACTACAGCCACTCGGCCAGGGCCAGGAGAGACCTGGGGCCAGCCAGAGAGATGGAAGGATAATTAGAGTGGCACAAGCCACTCCTGGGAGTTCAGGTTATGTCAATGTTTCCATTATATGCCTCACTTTTCAGGGGTTTATAACACAGCTATAAAAACTCACGCCAGCTGAGAATTTGGTAGGCCAGCCCGCAGCAACCCAGGGACTGTGTTTTTAATTCAATTCAGCTGCTCGTAACTTGGGCTGGGGGAGCATGTTGTGCATTGAGTGAACTCCGAGGGGCTGGTTTGAAGTAGCAAACACTGTTTTGCCAAGCCCAACAAGCCCTCCTCTTATTCCTGTCATTTCTTTGTGCCATAGGAAAAGGATCCGCATTCAATAAAGGCACCCTGACCACTTCCTGAGCCAAGAGGCCGTGGCCCTGTTCCAAGCACTAAGGCAGCTCACTCAGCATCTCTCCGTGGCTCAGAGTGTATACAGCTCCACCCCACTCCTGCAAGCATGTAAGCCATTGCATCCAAACCTCTGTACCCGGGGTGGCCTGGCCTGGGCAGGCAACCCTGGCTGGTGCTGGAGCTGCGGCAGTTGCAGCCCCCTATTTGGGCACATCCTTTTGCACTGGTGTAACAGAGTTTGATCCTGTTGATGAGTATTAACCCAATCCCACCTGCTGTATTACATTTATCCCTAGTGCCTGATTCAGAGTAGCCAGAATCCCTGGCAGTACAGGGCAGTGCAGGGCATAGCTTCTTGCCCACATGGCCTGAAACCTCTCTGGTTCTCCCGCTTGAAGTCTCCTGGCTGTCTCCTGGGTCTTTGGTCTACTCCATTGCCACTGAATTATTGCATTATGCCCCCACACGCCACCATGTCCAATGTCTGTTGCGGTGGGGATGGGCCACATGAGGGCCCGGAGCGTATCAGTCTGGGATTTCTTTCCCCCAAAGTGCTTCATTTAGGTGGAATCTGCTCAACAAGTGGGAGTACAATTAATTCTCTAACTAATGACAAAATCCAGGTAGCCAACATCAGTGGGCCAGGTTCAGAACAGTGCCATGCAATGCCTTCCTCTTTTTTTTTTCTTTTTAAGATTTTATTTTCATTTATCTGTGACTGGGAACAGGCCTGGGCTGGGTTGTGGTTCCCATTGGTGAACATGAGGGTCATAGTGGGGGCTGCTATCTGGTCTGGACATGGCTGCAGTGTACCTTGGCACAGATATGGACTGGGTCTGGGGTGTGCCAGTCTAGGCTAGACTACAGCACCCACTGGTGCTTGTAAGAACCAGGTGGGGGGGGGGGGCGTATAGGACAGGCTGGGCTAGGTCTCTGCCTCTGCTGAGCCATGCATAGACAGCATCTGGATATGGACCAGGCTTGGCTGGGCTGTAACACCCAATAGTAACAACTGGAATGGGTGAGGGCCTGTCAGGAAAGGCCACTGTTCCTACTAGGGCAGGAGGTGCACTAAGTAGGGCTGGTTCATGGACCCACTGGTGAGTGTGAGATCTTGCACTGGGAGAGGTCCTGATGGAGGAGCTTGGGGAACTCTTCTGTCGGGACATAGTCCCTGCAGGTAAATGCAAGAACCAAGACAGGGAGTAGTTGGGACCAGGCCAGGAAATGGTACCCACTGGCATACATTTGACTCGGGTCTGAGGCAGGCTATGCTGGGTCAGTTCAAATCACCTGCTGGCAAATCTGAGAACCAGAATAGTGTGTGGGACAGACCAGGTTGGGCCGTAATTCCTGTTAGTTTACATGAGGGCCAGGACTGGGGACCAGCAGGGTTGGCCTAGGCTGTAGCTCCAGCATGAGCTGGAATTGGGGGTGGGCCAGGCTGGGCCTAGGCTATAGCACCCACTGACAAATGCCAAGGTGAGGCGGGCCATGCAGGACTGGGCTACAGCACCCAACCAGCACTCATGAGATCCAGGGGGAGGGGGCAAACCCGGTAGGGGGGCTATGGGGACTCCTCTACTTGACCACTACTCCCACTGGTGAGTGTGAGAGCTGAGATGGAAGCAGACCAGACCAGGCAGGGCTACAACACCTGTTGGCCTCATGTGAGCTAGAACGGCGGAAAGCCAGACTGGGTTGACTGCTCCTTCTGGTGCATAAATAAGCCATGTATGATGGACTTCACCACATCATCAGCTGACAGATGCTGGCACGGGGGAGGGGGGTTGGCAAATTCTGTCAAGTTAAACTGCAGAACCACCTTGGAGAGTGCAAGATCCGGAAGTGGGGTGGGCCCAGTAGGAAAACAGTAGGCATCTCCCTCTTGGGTTGCCACTCCAACTGGTAAGCATGAAAACTAGGACTGGGGCAGGCATGGCTAAACAGAGAGTGCCACCCACCAACACCGGTATGGACTGGATAGTGGGGTTGGTTGGATTAAACTTGGCTTCAATGTTCATTGACATGAACAAGAGCTGAATAGGATGTGGGACAGACTGGACCAATAGACTGTACATACTGGCAATCACGGGATCCAGGGCAGGCGGTTGGGCCTGGTGGGGGTTTTATTGGTGGTCACTCCAACTAGGTTGTAGCTCCTGTTGGTTTACATGAAGGCTGAGTGTGTGGTAGGCAGGATCAGGTTGGGCTGCAACACCCATTGGTTTGTGTACAAAACAGAGCTGGACCCAGCAATTGCAACCACCAGCGTGTGCATAGGTTGATTTGGGCAACGGACTGTACAGACCTTGTATTGGCAGGCACACAAGAATCAGGTCTGGGATCACCTCGGAGGAAGTGTCTTTGGTGATCCCCCAACTGAACCACTGGACTCAGAACTCCAACCATGGAGAGAATTGCAGATTCTATGGTCTGACTGTGGAGTGAATGTGTCAGAGCTGGGCCTCTGCAGTGGCTTAGATGGAGCAGTGCACAGCTTATCCAGGTGCACATGGAGGATATGGCAGTCCTTTGGAGTCTGCTGAGGACACCTGGTACCACAACAGAGGACAGAACAAATCAATAAACTACCCCTACCAAGTGTTGGCAGTGAGTATCTGGGCAAATGGAGACTCTAAGGTTGATTATGTCAACCAGTAAGGTAAATATTTGACATTTGTCCCAAACTCTCCACTTTGTTCAAATTAAGTGTGGTTTTCAAGATTGTCGAATTGATTTCATTGATAGTAAACACTAAAAATCTGGTAAGACGGGAAGATTCAAGTCTTGAGGCAAAAAATATTAAGATGAAAGAAATGACATCCACATGTCATATGCCCAGAATTCTGGGACCATAGAACAGTAACCAGAGGCAAGTGACAACACACACATCCATATGAATGCTTTCACAAATACCTACAGGAACAACAAACTCAGTGTGACTGCTCTCCTTGGAAACCCAGCCCAGTGCTATGAAAGCACTTTGTAAACTAAGAATAAATAACTACAAATAGGGACAGTGTGGATATTACTGCAGCCCTTAGGACATTCAATAAAAGCAGCCACGTGAATAACAAACGAGCCAACTGCTCGGATCATTTATGACAATGCTTCTTCACATGTTCAAGGAAAATACTGGCAGAGATCATCATTCACTTTGTTTCCATTATAAATATCCAGCTCTGATCTAACCATGAGTCATGAATGGGATTTCTGTGCACTGTGGCCCAGTGTCCTAACAGGCCGATGGTGTAACAGACATATATGGCAGGAGGCAGAGGGTACTGAGGAACGGGTTTTTGCAATGAGGTTGCACTGAGTTTGGCAGGGTTGAGGTAGCAGAGCTTGCAGGACCCAAGTTTGAGAAATGAGTGGGTGGACAAAGAAGAGACATCTAAGCCAGAGCAGGAGTGGTTTGTAAAGGACCCTGGGCCCACTGACATCTTCTGGAAGATTGCTGCTAATGCTCTGTAGTCTCAATTTAATTCGAACATAAAGGCATGTTTACAAGCATGGGCACCAAGCTAATCTGAACTGACTGTTACAAAAAAGACACATTAAAGATCCAAAGTGTGTGTGTAAATAATTAGAATGGAGGAGGACATCATTGTGGTACAGACGGTTAAGCTGCCACTTAGGACACCCACATCCCGTATCAGAGAATTTAGTTGCAGCTACTCTGCTTTCTATTCAGCCTCCCGCTGAATTGCTTGGGAAGCAGCAAGTGGTGGCTGAAGTGGCTGAGTCTCTGCTCCCCCTGCGGGAGACTCAGGTGCAGTTCTCGGCTCCTGGCTTCAGCCTGGCCCAGCCTCACCTGTTGCTGGCATTTGGAAAGCAAACCAGAGGATGGAACATCTCTCTGTGTGTCTCTTTCTCAATTGCCTTCCAAATAAATAGATATATTATTTTGTTTAAACCATTAGGATGAACGATCAGTATAAAAAGCCAAAGATTTAAAATAAAGACACTTGAGTTGAACTCTGAGTTCTACCACTAGGCACTATGTTCTCTTCTCTCTGAGCCTCAGGGTCTTCATCTATAAAATGAAGCAATATTACTTCTTCTACCAACCACTTCTACAGTTGTTCACAGGCCAATAATAGTACCAGATTGGGAGTGTGTTTGGCTTCAACTAACACAAAAAAGGCTATGATAGTTCCAACAAATGGGAGAGTAAGACTACTTCAAAGTCTTTATGTGAGGGTTCTCAAATTTCATAGAAAATGTGTTATGAAAGAATATGCATGAATTTTTAAAAGTTTGCTGCATCCAAATATGACTTTCATTCTACTTTTTCACAAATTATTTTCTCAGCTAAGTCTAAGGTTGGCCAGTCCAGGGCATATAGCTCAGTGATGATTTGGGAGACAGACTCAGATTCTGTCTATATTTCTGCATTAACCTCCTACCGTGCTGGGCCTTGACCTTGTGCTTGTCATCTCTTGTTCCCTAGAAGATTGCTCTAGCTTCAGCATCATGTACATATTCATCATGTTTTACAATAGCCTCCCTCCCACTCCCCGCAGTTTTTTACACTGTGGTGGTCACTTGTCCACCCCTGATCAATGACCAAGAGAACTGACATTACCATGACTGGTTTAGACCTATTATCACAGGTCTTCTAGTACTGACATAAGGGGAAAAAATACCCAGCCCTGAAATCAAGGGCTCCTTCTGTGCTACCAGAACAACCTAGGACTCTGTCAGCGAGAGAGCATGGCATCTGACATGGTCTGCCCCAAAAGAAAATAAAAATGTAGATGGCTCACATGAGGTGGCCCCCAAACCAGCAATACTGACAGAACTTGGAGAAATGCAGATTCTTAGACCTCTGTCCAGACTGGTTAAATCAGAACCCTGGGCTGGATGCATGCATCAAGCCCTCTGCATGATACTGAGGATCACAAGGTTTTAAGATTCACTGCAGGAGGTCAACTCCATAGTAGTAGGATAAGTTTCCACCTGTGGCACTGGAATCCCATATGGGCACTGGTTCTAGTCCCAGCTGCTCCAGTTCTGATCCAGTACCCTGGCTATGGCCTGAGAAAGCAGGGGAGTAGGTTTCAAGTCCTCAGATCACTGTACTTACGTGGGAGAACCGGAAGAAGTTCTTGGCTCCTGGCTTCAGATCCGCTCAGCTTTGGCCATTGAGGCCATCTGAGGAATGAACCAGTGGTAGGAAAATCTTTCTGTCTGTCTCTGCTTTTCTCTGTAACTTTGCCTTTCAAATAAAGATAAAATAAGTCTTTAAAAAAAATGTATCATTGGGAGGAGCCTGTGCTGCCCCATAGGAGCATCAGTTCAAGTACCGGCTGCTCCTCTTCCTTCTTATCCAACTCCCAGCTAATATTACCAAGGACAGTAGCAGAAAATGGCTCAAATGCTTGAACCCCTGTACCCAGGTGGGAGACCTATATGAAATTCCTGGGCTATTACAGTCATCTGGGAATTGGCTGATGACTGAAGATCTGATGGAAGACTGGCTGATGGAAGATCTCCCTGTCTCTTCATGTCTCTGTAACTCTGCCTTTCAACAAATCTTTAAAAAGAAAAAGAATTTTAAAGACTCTCTGGGGAAGAGTGAGAAGTCAGTAATTAAGCTTGAGGACTTAGGGATGGATATTAATGACATGTAGCCTCCAAGATCCTGGTGCATGCTTTGTGTGCGTGGGAGGGGCATGGACAGGGAGACGGCACTACTAAAGGGAGAAGCTAAGCTATACTGAACACCTACTAAAAGACAGATAGCATCTTTGATGCCTTCACTTATGTCTTCTACCTTCACTCTCACAAACTACACTTTCACAGTTGAGCAAACTGAGTATCAGAAAGGTTCTAAGTGGCTTGTGTACAGCCACTTGATGGACTAGAGCTCACATGGAAAGTTTGATTACAATCCAATGCACTTCCCACTGCTCTACCTGAAAAGGAGCCACTCTGGTAAACCCAGAACTACTCAACTGATAAAACCACACTTTGCAAGGGAAATATACTGCTCCTTATTGGATCTGTGCTGTTGTTCTCGTCTGTCTTCTGTTCTAACCTTTGCTATTCCTGCAGCCCATGCACGTACCCTGATACAGCCACACCTGACTCTTTCCCAGTTCTTGGGCATGTCAGGTAACCTCAAGGCCTCAACTCAACTTTTGCTCGCTGGAATAACCTATTTATTGAACTTTGTTCTTCTCTAAATAATTATTCAACTAGAAATGGACCCTCTGAGCGTTCATCATTCAGTCCAGGAAATTTGGTATCCAATAACTGTGTAATAGATAAATGTAAGAGTGCCTAATTTGAATTATTCCTTCACTGGAAGGTACCTCCAAGTTATCCTTTCTAATTCAACCCAAGTTGTATGCATTTCTAATTTCTCTTTCTACCCTCAGTCTGTGTAGGTGTCTGTGTGCGAGCACAGATAAGTAGGGTTTCACTCACCTCGGTAACCTCTGGCGTACCCATCATAGGGTCTTAACAAGTGCTCAAAATTGCTTCTGTAGAATTGGAGCATATGATATGCAATACATACCTTCACTTCTCCATTAACTAGTGGATTCTACCATTTTAAATAAGCAACAACTTGCTTTAATCTAACACCGTCAACATGGGGAGGAAAAAAAACCTTTCTCTTGGATTGTTCTAATGGATTTTCCCTTACCCAGCACTGAGCTAATCCAATTCTGAGAATACAGAAGTTGAAACAGAGCCATTTTGGGAAGCTGAGTGGAAAACCTCCCAGTAAAAGTTATTTATGCACCTGCTAGATTGCCCGTAATAAATGACACTGGCCAACTCAATGCTATCCCCTCGAACACCCTGTACCTGACTACTCCCTCCTTACCTGAATTTGTTGGATGACTTCCAAGGTTGTTGGAAAGTTAAATATGTTTTTGCAGCCTCCGAAAGTGTCAAGGGATAACTTTAAAAATGACACAGCACCATAGATAATTGCATTTCTTTAGAATGACCTTATGAAAGGACACTTTTTAACAATAAATTTTGAAGGTTAGGGGAAAGTCTGTGAGGATTTTAAGGAGAGATCAGAGACAAAATGTGAGCATGGTTAATAAAAACTAGCACTTTTAAGTAGATAATAGCAAAGATTCTAAGAGATCTTGTAACACAAATACCAAAGAAAGCAGTCACAATGTAACCCATTTCTTTGTCATTCATTTTGTCTCCTTAGGTGTTCTTCAACTATTTTCTAGATATTTATTCCAAATACCTCCCAGCAAGGACCTACTGAATAGCTCCCACACCATGGCCCCATCCTAAGAGAGACAAAGTGAGAAAGAATACCAAATGGGCGATTGCTATCTGTGGTGGTTTTTGTCAGTTTCTAAGAATGTAAAAAAGGCCTTCATGTGCATGATCTCATTCAATGCAAGAGTCTGCTCTAATTCTGCAGTTGAGTATCCTAATGATCACAGGACTGGGATCACAGGGTTTCCCAGTGACTGGGTTTGAAGCCCAGGCTTGGGTTTTCTGACTCCAAATTCTATATTCTTACATCTCTTCCCTTCCAATTCCAAGAGCTGGACAGTTTTTGATAGGTTGGTAGATGGCTTTTACCATCTCCAGACAGCTGGGTGAAAAGGCATTGAAATTAGTTAACTTCTTGTATACCTAGATCTCCTATGATCTGACCCAGAGAAGGGTGAAAAAAAAAAGACTTTGGTGGGAAAATGATGTTTATACCAAGGCAAGTGTGCCTACCTCACAATGCCAAGTTGGGTGCCAGTGTATTCAACATGTTTCTGAAGGGACATGAGGGAGGAAGACACTGAGGGTGACCTTGCAGCCATGGTAATAGAAGTGGGTGGCAGGAAGCCTGAGGGCCCCACCATACGTGACTGCTCCTCTTCAGCTGTGAGTGTGGAAGGCCAGGGCACTGTGGAGATCAGTGAGGTAAGACAGCTACGACTGGCTGTTGGCTATAGCTCAGGAACCCTAGAAAGCAGTCACTGTGGAGATCTCCAGGATGAGAAGGATGCCTCCAAGAAGAAAAAACACACAAGGAAGCAGACTTCACCTTGAGGGAGACGCAAGTGGACATACTGTCACAAAGAAGCAGAGGGAGACACAAGCTGACACAGCCTCAACCTGGGCGGCATCTGGGGAGTGACCGGGCAGAAAGAATGGCTGCTTCTCCACATCTCTATAGCTCTTTCAAATAAATGAATAAACATTAAAAGAGAGGGGGGAAAAAAAGAATTTGAAAGAACCACAGGGAGAATGTGAGCATTAGCACTCAAGCCAGAAGGATGAATGTTAATGAAACTTACCATGTTCTTTATTAATGAGCAAGTGCCAGAGGAAGCGAGCTCTCCGGCTGTTTCTCCCAAGAAGGAGAAACCAACACAGACACTGAAGAGACAGAAGAGCAAGGGCTCAAGACGCAGGCAAAGGCAGCAGCTTTCTTACAGATGAAATCACCTGCAGGGTTTTAGAAAAAGATTTGGGTCTCCATTGAAAAATCAAGGCAAAAGGAAATTAAACAGTGAAAGGCAAAAGAGACGAAGTGGTAAAAATTTATGTGAAATTTATGCGAGTTAAGGAAATTAGAAAGTAAACAGCAATGAAAATTTTATTTGAGACCAAAATGGAATTCTTATCTCTTCACTTTGCTCTGGTTCAACCTTGGCTGTGTGGTTATTCAGGGAGGGAACCAGCAAATGACACAGCTCTTTTTCTGTCTCCCCTTCTCTCCCTGTCAGTCTGCCTTTCAAATAAATAGAGAATCTGAAAGTCTATAATTTTGACTACAGGTTGACTTCCAGTCAAAAATTCTAATTTCAACCAAGTTGTCATTGTGTATAGAACAAAAAGAGCCCCTCTAGCTACTCAGAGATTCCTAAAGCACATCACTGATATCATTTAGAGACAAGCATGTGAGGCATACTCCTGTCACTTGAAAGATAAATAAAAATAAACAATGAGGAAGTCCTGATGAAATAAAATTCATGGTGATAACTAAAATAAATGAGACATGATGTCAAAAATATTTAAAGTGTGATTGAAAAAGAATTTTTCAGTAAATAATAACCCTTGAAGGAGAAAATAATACCTGGTATATACCTGTTAATTACTAAGTCAATAGTTACTAATAATTAACTAACAATCTGATAAATATGTATTTAAATGTTGCGCACTTCATTATAAATTCTACCTCAAAAATATTTCAAGAAGTTATTAAACTCTTGTTAGTGATATTCATGCTGAAGTATTTAAGAAAAAGTACTTACATATATAGATATCTTTATTTAACTTTGAAATAGACTTTTTGAAAATGGTGTGTTGATGGATAAATAGACAGGTACATGATACAGCGGCTTTAGTGTGAGGATAACACCAATGGCGGGAACTAGATGGTTATATACAGGTGTTCACTAAAATCCTTTCAATGTTTTAGGACTTTGAAAAATGTTCATGAAACTCAGACATGCCAAAAGTGGGAACAAACACTGCACGTAATGGTTAGGGCCCTCACTTCCTGCACCCGACTGCCTCACCTCAGTGGCAGAGTGATGGATTTCTGAGCGCGCTCAGGAAACACCTAGTGAAAGGCTGGAGAGGAGAACAACGGGAGGGAAGCAGAGGGGAAACCCCAATGCCTATTAAACTGTATCATAAAATAAATAATTTTTTTAAATAAAGGTAGTTTTTTTGGTTTTTTTTTTTTTTTTTTTTTTTTTTTTTACAAAGTGCAGAGCAAGGAGCTAGGCAACTATGGTTTAATTCCCAGATTCCCAAGGAGTTAGGGGTGAAGGTTCTAAGAGATTGAAACAGAGCTTGAAAGATGACGAGATCAGCTTGTATCCAAGTTGCTGGTTGGTCAGTGGAGCTCATGGCCTTCTTTTGATTGGTCAGTGATGCCATGCTCTTCAGGGAATTTATGGTGGCCAGGTGGATCCAATTGATATGTGGCTAAGTAAAAGTGCCCCAACTTGGAGTTCCCCTACACAAATTACCCCTTTGAGGTTCTTATCTATTAGAGAAGCAAATAATTCCTTGAGTCTGGTAATTGGAATCTTGTAAGGCCAGCTGGATCACTCCCTTAAGTCAGTGAATTCCTACAGATATAGGACAGGCAAGGACACCTTGAGCCTAAAAGCTGGGTCCTGCTTTTACATGATGGGAGTCTGGGTTCACTGCCACCCATGTGAGAGATTTTAATTGTTTCCAGTTCCCACCTTTTGTCTTGGCTCAGTTTGACTGCAGTAGGCATTGGGGGAAGGAACCAGCAACGGTAACTAAACTTACCAAGATACTCTTTCGAGACATACACCTAAACCAAAGGGAAAATACATTGACGTAAGGACAGATCTACTGTCAACTATATCACATGCATCTATCTGCAATTCCTGAAGAAACAGGATCACAGTATTGCGATTGAATTAAAGTCAAATTTGCAGTGAAAGTTAGACAAATACTGATAAAGTGAAGAGTACAGAAAACAGCTGTCATGAACCTTTATATGCCATGGCACAGAGAATGAAAATCATATCAAGAATTCAAAGACATTCAAGGACAGAAAAAGAATGAATAGTTGGGGGGACATTTAAGCCATTACTTCTGAGAACCCAAAAAGGCAATGTACATAAAATACTGTAATAGGGCATTAAGAAGCACCTCAGGTGTGTGTCTGTCCATGCGAAGCTAATCGGAACAACAACTGCTCATTCTAGAGGCTGTGTTTTTCTTAATGAGAGCATATGTCTGTGAAAATTTTGCCATCCACACACCCTGGGTTACCACTTGACTCCTAGTGTCTGCCAGCCCTGTTGGCATGTGCGCTCCTTATAAGAAATTATCCCCAACATGCAAGAGCTATGAAACCTCAAAGCTTTCACTGTTGGTTTGGTGAAAGAAGAATTAGAATGGAAACTAGGAAGTACACGAGATTTGTTCAGATTTTTAGACTGCAATATTTGGCAACGGGTCCTAACAAGAAAGATCAGATGACAGAATGGGGTGGGTCAGGGTCTTGCAAGCTGTGTCTCGGTACCTAGAGCTAGATCATGCATCCGTGCACAGGAATGAGGTAGCTGGGAGGAGCAGCAGAGCTAAGGGGAAGGCGATGGCTGAGAACAAAGACGGTTGCATTCTGGGACAGTGACAAGATGGCCCATCAGCCAAACATTATAGGTGGAACAGGATCTGTGTGGGATGTGTGGACTGAGCAGAGATGCTCATGAAAGTGAGAGAGAGCCACATGCTTTGAAGGCATGTAGGGAGAGGACGTAGCATGGTTAAAGCCTGCAAAAGCCAGCTGCGTGTGGGCAGGGGGAGACAGGGCATACCAGAGGTGTCTGCCTGAAGCGACAGGCAATAGAGCATTATAATAGGCTTGGGATCCAGGAGGCCACTGGCTGTCAGAGGAGCCTCTCAGACCAAGCTCAGCTTTGCCTTTCCAGCTATCTGTCAGGCAGCACTCCTTCTGCCCTGTGGGGACATCATATGCCTCAGCTCCCAGCTCAGCCTGACGAAGGACAGGAGTGCTCGCATAGTCAACAGCTTGGCTTCTGTGGTTCACAGGACATGGAGGAACAGACTCGAGAGACCGCCCCATGCTCTCCGAGGAAACCGCATTAATCATCAACCCGGGAGACTGGAACACTCCCCAAACCACTGCTGTCAATTCAATATTGACACAAAATCTGGAGGTTGAAGTTCTCATTACGATGGGCAAGGAAAACACAAGAAGTTGCTAGGAAGAGAAAGGCAGCTCCAACCTGGACACACCCAATCCCTCCTGAAGTGTGACCTTCTTGGTATGTCAGAGAAGAGGAGGAGCTGGTGCCCTGATCAGGATCATGGGGGCACTTCGTAATCACCATGGGGCTGCAGCCCCCCATCCTGGGTGTGTCCAAGCATCCCTGCTAACAGGTGGTCTCTGCTGCTGCATGGAATAAACCTACCACAACAGACAGAGAGAGCTGTGTTGTGTCAGAAGAAGTGAACCCCCAGAAGCCTCCTTGGGTCTGCTCTTTGGAAAGGTGAAAAGCCTGGACGTTTCCAAGGAAGTCACAGCAAGCCCTTGTTTGTTTCTCAATGCAGCGTCTCTGAGCTGCCTGCACGGGCCTTGCCCAAGACCCTTACACTAAGTGTGGCTTAGCTGGAGCTCAGCCCAGATTTCCTTCTTGGGTCAGAATTGCACACGGTGCCCTGAAACCTGAATTGCTCACACATCCCCATGGGTCTTACACATACACACTGAATTAGCAGAGCCCTGGGGTTATCAAGCCACACACAAAGAGTGGGTCCCGACATGGTAAGAGCACACAGGCATCGCCAGCCTGCCTTCGGGCCAAGCCTTGAGGTGTCCTCTCAGCTCCCGCCCATTGGGCAGCACAGACAGCGCTGCCTGCCTTAGTCCCCCCGAAGGACATCTCAGGGATGTTTTATTTCCAGAACCTGTCAGAAAAGCAGCTTTTCTCGCCTGATTAGGTATTTGGTACCCGAATACCATTAGGAGGGTGCCCCTGGTGTGCAGTTCAATTTAGAAAGTTGCTTAATTGATGGACATATGGACTGGCCAAGTAATAGGAGGTGATTAATGAGCCAGCCTATGGAATTCATTTGCTCCTAGTTAGTGTAGTCTTGGTCTTCCATGCTCTGCTCAAGGCTAGGAAGAGAGAGAGAGAGGGGAGCAGGGAAGAAGCAGGGAGATAGGGAGATGAGAAGGAAAGAAGAGGAAAAGGGAAGGGAAAGAAAGGCAAGGAAAAAGAAAGAATAAAAGAAATGGAGGAAGGGAAGGAAGAAAGGAGGGAGGGAGGGGAAGGAGAAAATAAAGAAGGAAAAAAGAAGGAAGAAAGATCAGTAAATCCACTCAAGTGTCAGATAGCAAAACCCAAAATTTTGTTAAAAGCTGATTTCCATCCAAATTCTGATAATAGAGCCATCTTCCAAGCATTCCTAGGCTGAGCTGACCTTGAAGGTCCACTCTGGGCTAACACTGGCCCAGAGGCTAGAGAGCCCTAGTTTGGGGAGCCTGGTGACAAGGTCCCCTGGGGGGGGTGTGGGTTGGGATCCAATAGCCTTGTCAGTACAAGTGTGATGCAGCCACTGCAGCACTGGGGGCGGGGCGCTGCTGGAAGGACAGAACCCATACCTTGCTCCACGTGTCCCCCCCCCCCGGGGACCCCCTCAGGGAGGTCTACCTGCTAGAAGGCAGTCACTGCCCACTCTATAGGATCACTGCTGTTATTCTTAAAATTGAGCCCATTCTTATATGAGAAAAATCAAAGACATTTTTAAAATTAAAAAAGAAGTAAGGAAGAAATCTAAAGAGAAGCAAAGACCAAGAAACAGCTCCCAGACTCCAGAAGCTGAGAAGCCGTATTTCACCGTGCACACATAGCCAACAGCCTTTGCTGGCATCATGCTTAATAAGGCTGTGGTCCCACTTCTGCCAAGCCACAGCTACCCAGGAAGCCAGATGGAAAGCATTTCCGCTGACACCATGAGCCAAGAGCTCCATCCAGTTCAACCCTCAGCTCTCGGACTTCTCCAATCACAGACTGCCAGAGCCTGCAGGGACCCTGGCAGGCACTTCCCCCACCCCTCATCCCACAGAACAAGAGACTGCGAGTGGCAGAGCTGGGGTTGGTGGGTCCAGGGCCCCTGTCTCCTGTCCTCTTTCCCTCATGCTGGGGAACCTCAGGGAATCTGTGCAGGCACTGCTTGAGGTCCTGTGAACAAGCCACCGCACAATCTGCATAAAGAGAAACTGGGTTCTTCTAGAGCGAATGTGACGTTACTCAAGGGCAACCCCTGTGTGGGCACCAGCTGTCCACCAAGGGGACAGACAGGACAGCTGGCCTTCACACAGAACATAAGAACCAACTGGAGCTTTTCTCTAAAACAGGAGCTCAATTTGGCAGAGCAAAGCAGATCAGAGAGCAAGCCACTCTTCCCATTTTGCTCCTTAGCTGCTTTCACTCGGGAACTGCCTGATAAGGCTGGTGCTCTGGGTCAAAGAAAAACAGCAGCCACCCCTTACACCCAGGGGTGTGATGTCCCAAAACTCATTTGGGTACCCAGAGGTACAGATGTTATTGAACCCTAAATAGGCTGTATTTTTCTCCCCATATCAGCACGCCCTGTAACATGACCAATGGGAGCCAGTGTTCATCTCTCCTTCCACGTTCCCTCTCTTGGTATCTTTCTGTATCACTGCTCTGGGACTGTATGGTCCTTATGGGGAGACATAAGGGTGACCTAAACACAACCACTGAATTACCACGCCAACCCATGTGGTTACTGCATGTACGTGGGCAGGTGGCGATATGGTGTGCACACCCTGGGGAAAGGGGTGACTCATGTTTGGGGTGAGGACACGATTTCCCCCATGAGACCCAGAACAGTGCACCATGTCAAACTGATGAACTGTTTTCAGATTTTATTTCTGGAATTTTCCATCGAATATTTTCAGATTGTGGTTGGCCATGGAAAGCGACACCTCAGCTCCTAGAGCTCCACAGTCGACTGATGGTTTGGTTGAACACCCAATGTTGTTTGTCATTAATCCTTTTCTTCATATGAGAACTAAAGCAGAATAACATTAAATGCCCCTCAAAAAACAAACCAAACCAAAAAAACCCAGCAGTCTCATCCTGAAACCCAGCAGACCATGTGAAACTCCGCTTGAAGATGGCTACATCACAACCGCAGTGGAAAAATCCACACAAAGAAATTTAATGTAGGAAAAGTGCTTCACGGAACCCAGCTAGATTAGCCCCAATTCCCACCCTGCCCCCCCAAAAAACTCCCTTTCCTGCTCCCCCCAGAGGTTAACCCGCCTTTTGACCTCAATGTCCCCTGTAGTGTCCTTCCACTGTGTTCTTTCAAGACCTAAAGTGTCAAACCTCAGCTTCAGGGCACATTCTGCTCAGCCACCCCACAGAGGCCTCCTGCTCTCACCCCCGCCTTGGCCTCTGCCAGGATCCCCACACCCTGCCACTTGCCTCCAGAGGAGCCAGGCACTACAGAGCTTGGGGACACACCATGCCATGCGGGGGACCGTTGTGTTTCCATGGCTCGCTCACCACTGTTCTCCGTGACCCCTGCGGATTTCCCTTATGAGTTAGTGTCCCGGAATGGCTCTTTATTAGGTGTCTGGAGCAGGAAAGCTGTCCTGACGCCAACGCCCCCACACTGAGGACTTTATTAGTTTTTTAATTTTCTGTCTGGGTGCTCCTGCTGCATCAAACTTTCCACAGCTGTTAGGAGCTATTAAGGAGGTAGCCTTCTCAAGCCCTTCCTCACCCCCACCACTCCTCCTTAACAACAGGAGACATTTCTGGACATACTACAGGGAGCCTTTAAAATAGATAATTTGGTCTCTCTGATTAGAGATGGCTGGGGGTCCAGATGGGGCAACCTGGCCTTGGGGTAGCTTTGCCTGGAGCAGGGTTGTTGTGGCACCCTGCAGACATGACCTGGGAAGGGGCAGCAAGCAGAAGCAAGAGGCTCACACCCAACCATTGTGCCCAGCCAAGAGGGGACCAATTAAAGGAAGCTGTTTTGAATCTTGCAGCCGGGTTCCAAGCTTTCCCTTCCTAGGGGATGTCATAGGACCACAGTGAGGTAGTAAGCAGGGAGATTTGTGTAGCTCACGATGCCCTCAGATGCACACAGCTGTGATGCTGTGCCTCAGGCCATTGCTGATGTGCCCACCTCCTCTGACAGGCACAGGCAAACACCACTCACCCCTCATACCCTTCTGGCCGGTATGGCTGAAATACCTGGTGTGGCCCGGAGGCAAGCCAGCTATCTGCAGACACATATGCACATACAACAGTCTGGCCTTTTGCTGTCACACCAGTGGATTGGGAAGGCTACCCAACCACTCGCTCCAGTCTGGAAGGTGCAGCGAATCCTCAGCAAGTGCTGTGCTCCAGCATGTGCTGCAGTTTGCTTTTCTGGGGTTGTCTTAAAGCCTCTCTTGGAGGAACCCTTATTTGCAGGGTGAATGAGAAACTGCAGGGAGAAGAAAATGCCCAGTGCAACCAGCCTGGACAGCAAGCTGGTATTTGGGGTTAATCCTTCCGTGGAAACACTGGGTTGAAAGCTTGGAGGAGGTCAGGGGTCTGATGAGCGCTTCTGTTTACACATAAACTTCCTGGTCTCCGGAGACAATCACAGGACTGGGGGATGGGCTGAGGAAGAAAGGACAGAGCAGACGTTTTTTAATTAAATGGCTTTCCTCACTTAAAAATAAAGTCAACAAAATAAGGTGGAGTTTGTGGAGTAAAGATCTGGTTTCAGCTTCCATTACAAATCATTTGTTTAAACATTTTTGGTCGTGATTTACATAATGGGATTGAAACATCCTTTGAAATAAACTTTGAAATGAAATACTGTCTTCTATTTAGGTGTGTCGGTTTTTTGTTTTTTGTTTTTTTACACTTCCATTTAAAGGAAATTGAAAGAAAACAGAGGAAATGTAGACACGGGCCTTGTGCCATGGTAACCTAGTGGCTAAATCCTCGCCTTGCATGCCTGGGATCCCATATGGGCACAGGTTTGTGTCCCAGAAGCCCCACTTCCCATCCAGCTCCCTGATTGTGGCCTGGAAAAGCAGCAACGGATGGCCCAAACCCTTGGGACCCTGCACCTGTGTGGGACCTGGAAGAAGCTCCTGGCTCCTGACCTTGGATTGGCTCAGCTCTGGCCATTGTGGCCACTTAGGGAGGGAATCAGCAGATAAAAGATTAAAAAAAGAAGAAGAAAGAAAGAAAATAAACTGTAGTTATCTCTCAGGAGCCAGAAGGTCCTGCAGATAATCAAAGCCATTCATTTGCCCAGGTTTGGTGCATTCTTGAGAGAAAGTTCTGCTTTGACTGTTGTCTGGTCTGGTTTGGTCAGAGAAAAAGCATCATACAGCCCACATGCCAGGTGAGTGAACTGAGAACTACAGGAGTAAAAGCCAACTGGCAACTTGCATCCTTCCCACAGTTAAGAAAGTTTAGATAATGGGATGAAAACCAAATGACCCCCTACTTCTGAAAGAATTCAGAGGAAAAAGAAAACTTTTCCAGCTGTTCAGAAGAAAGCAAAGTCAAGCCACATGATCATCAAAATGGTTATCAAAAAATGGACAGTTAATTTCTAAGATCTATATTTTTAAAGAGATTAAGATTAAAATGTTAAAATGTAACCTACTGCTTGCTGTGTGGAGAGAATGTTTAAGAGCTGTTCCCGACACATTTAAGAACATAGGCCATGATGTCCATGAACCAGTGTTGCGGCACAGCAGGCTAAGTTGGCATCCCACATGGGTGCCTGATTATGTCCTGCATGCTCTACTTCTGATCCAGCTCCCTGATAATGAGCCCGAGAAAGCAGCAGAAGATGGCCTAGGTCCTTGGGCCCCTGCACTCAGGTGGGAGAGCTGGATGAAGCTCCTGGTTCCCAACTTTGACCGGGTCTGCTCAGCTCTGACCATTGTGGCATTTAGGGAGTGACCCAGAAGATGGGAATTTTCCCCTCCCCCATTCCCTGTGACTGTCTTCTGAATAAATAAAACAAACATTTAAGCCAAAATCTCTATGAACAAACTGCAGAAATTTGATTGCCTGGAACATTGACAAACAGGTGAGAGTCAGACTTGCAAGGTTTAAGACAAAATCCAGTCTACAATGAAAAAAAAATCCCAGATCCTTGGTCTCTCATTCCCTTATGTGTTTATGATTCGTGAGGTGTTTTGAGGCTTTTGCAAATACTTAAGATAATTCTATTTACTCATATAAAATGAAAAGGAAAGAATTTCTTCAATACATTTTCCTTTTAAGCTGAGTCTACAAGTACTGGATAATGGAAAGTTGACGTCTATATTTTGGAGACAAATTTGTCAATAGAGGCATCAGGAAAAAAAAAGTGAGCAAACATGGAAAACAAATTCATAACTGCTTCAAAACTAGCTAAGCAATCTCTCATCTTTCTGAACAAACTCTGCGATCTTCTCAACTCATCACCTCCTTTGCTCACTTGGCCTTTTGGCTTTTTAAATGTTTCCCACTCCCTGCATGGGGATGGTTGCTTGATATTTTCTAACATGAATTCCTTGAGAACACCTGAAAACAGGGAAGGCAGCAGCTGTTTCGGCAGCAGGAATAAGAGGAGGCAAGAGAACAAGAAGACAGGATGGCAGGGACACTCAGTTCAGCAAGAAACCAGCAGCTGCAATGCCCGGAAGCTCACAGGCCGAGGAGGGTCTGAAACGCCACAGCCGAAGGCACTGCAAAGAAACACCTCCCACCGAAGGTCAGCCTCACTTAGCGATGCTTTCTGCCAAGACTCCTGCAGAAGGAACTTTGAGAAAAATGAGGCACCTGATCGGGCTGAATAGGCGAAGTGAATAGAAGGGGAAAGAAGTTTGAGACCCATGGCAAACATCAGAGGCTGTCAGAGAGCAGGCGGTGAGTCACAAGTTGACATCAGATTGCGTTCTGGGCAGAGGTGGAGTCCCAGCACGAGCTGCCCTTCAGGCTTTCAAGGCAGAGCTGGCTGGGCCCTGGGGTCTGCCGTGAGCAGAGCTTTGGATCATGTCATTCATCTCTCAAATCAGAGCTCTTTCAAGACAATAAAGGAGAGCCTGCTATAATTATACTGGGCAACTTGTATGAGCTAGGACTGTGCTAAGCACACCCAGCCTTTGCTGAACCTAATTATGAAGCCCTCTGAAATCTGGAAGACATAGTCTTGTGGCCCTCTGAAACTACAACAGACAAGACGGGGCCACAGCGGGGCCTCCTCCCTGGGAAACATCCTCTCAACGCAAGGAGTGGGGTGTGGAGAACTTCTTGGGTCAATGGAGCATGGGAAATGGCTGGCTCATCCTCAACCCCCCTCCTGAAGATTGACACCATGGGTCAGTGGAGTCAGTTGCAGAGAAGACCTATAGAAGGCTGTACAGGACTTTCCCAGAGGTGTTTGCCTGCCATGAGCCCTCAGAAAGTCTACAGAATTCAAACACTGCTAGAAACCTGCTGGGATGGGTGGGTGGTGGAAGGGTGAGTTAACACCCCGGGGGTGGGTCTGGGGTTACAGGCTCTGGAGCTGGAAGGTTGCAGAGCACACAAAATTCCCTGAACCACTCAGGATGACGCTCCTAGGTATTCAGCTGGGTGAAGTAATGCAGGGACCTACCACAGCCTGGCCAACAGGCCTGCAGAAACTCATCCCAGCCATCCGCGCACTGGGAGCAGTGAGCCTTTGCATTCCCATTAATATAGGCAGGACTCCTTGGCATACCAGATGCATTCCCCCCAAGTGAGAACGGCAATGAGTCCAGGGTGGGAGGGGGAGAAGTTAGAGGTGGGAGCCAATGGACCCAGGCTCTCCTCTCCAACAACACACCAAAGCATTCCAAAACCAGGTGTGGATAAAGGTTCCTGGACGAGTAAGATGTATTAGCAAGGTGAAAATCCACACTCCAAAAGAGAACAAACGGAATCAGTGCTGAGGTATGGAGGCTAACGCCGCTGCCTGTGACACCAGCATCCCATATGGGCACTGGCTTGTCTCTTGGCTGCTCTTCTTCCCATCCAGCTCTCTGCTAACTGTCCTGGGAAAGCAGCAGGCACTGGTCGGTGCTTGAACCCCTGCACCTTTGTGAAAGACCTAGATGACCCTCCTGGCCCTGGATTTCACCCTGGCCGCCCCCGCTACTGTTATCATCTGGGGAGAGAACCAATGGATGAAAGAACTGTGTGTGTGTGTGTGTGTGTGTGTGTGTGTGTGTGTGTGTGTGTGTCTTCTCTCTTTTAACTCAGATTTTCAAAATAAATCTTTTTAAAAAGAAGGGGTAGGGGTAGGTGCACAGCGTGCTCTGCAGGGAGTAGGGGATCATTTTTTTTTTCTGCCAAGGGCCACTTGAATGTTTATAATATCATTTGCAGGTCCTAAAATAAATTATCAACTTAAAAAATCAACTGCTGTAAGTTTACTAAATTTCAAGTCCCGGCTGCAGTGGATTCAAGGTCTCGCAAGTGGCAACCTATGAGGGTCAGAGTCTTCCCATTTTCATAACCTGAATGCGTGCAAGGAATAGGCACTTCAGGAATTTGGTGACTGCCTACTTCTTGGCATTTTAAAGAGATTTTGAAAGTGTCAAGGTGCCCATTGCCTGATGGGAGAGGCAGGGTTGGCCATGAGGCACATGATTCGGTACCCACATTAGGTGTGTCCTGCCAGCACTGGTGCTGGGCAGTAGCTTTGCCAGAGCACAAATTTAGGGTTGCTGGCCACTACTTTATTTTTTAAGATTTATTTATTTTGATTGGAAAGGCGGATATACAGAGGAGGACAGACAGAGAGGAAGATCTGCCATCCGATGGTTTACTCTCCAAGTGACCACAACAGATGAAGCTGAATGAGTCTGAAGCCAGGAGCCAAGAGCTCTTCCGGGTCTCCCATGCAGGTGCAGGGTCCCAAAGCTTTGGGCTGTCCTCAATTGCTTTCCCAGGTCACAAGCAGGGAGCTGGATGGGAAGCAGTGCCACGGGGATTAGAACCGGCGCCCATATGGGATTCCGGCGCATGCAAGGTGAGGACTTTAACCACTATACTATCGCACGGGGTCTGCCACTACATTTTAATGCAGCCCCAGAGGGAGAGTGTGAGGATCTATTTCATTTAGTTAATGCTTTGATCTCTTTCTCTCCCCTTGCTTGTAACACCAGGATTGTCTTAGCTATAAAGAAAATATAGAGCCTGACCCAGACTCCAGGCAGACCCAGAAAAATGTTGGAGGGATTGCACCCACAACCAGAGCCTCTCTGAACAAGGGACGACAAGTTCTGCCGAGGGAGGCAGGGGTGACCACCAGTGCCGGGAGTCGAGCCAAAAGCCTCAAGGGCCCTAGGTGAGGGCGTGACGGGCAGCATAGTCATGCACTCATTCCATGAGGTCAGGGCGGGGTCCAGTGCTGGGAAGTGTCTGCCGCCAAACAACGTGGGTCCAGAGCAGGAGGTGGCAAAGGCAGTGGGTTGAGGTTGGAAAGCTAGATAAGGAAGCCTAACTTCTTCGCATGTTCTCTACTTCATTTCCAGTCATAAAAGTGCAGCCGGAGATGTCCAGAAATACCCAGACAGCTTTCTGCGTGCTTCTGTAGGCCCAGGATAATTGTCACAGACATATCTACACAGACTCCATGCCAAGAACAACACATAGAGAGTACAGAAGGAAGCATGGGAAAGAAGGCTGGTCAGAAAGCAGAACGTGTGGGCCATCCTCCCCTGCATACTCAAGCGGAGAAAGACCCAGAACAAGAGCCTGGTGGGAGCCCAGGCAACATGGCTGGGATAGAAACATGTCAGGCAAGACAAGGTCGCAGCTCTGCCAAGTTAGTCCTTGAGGCTACAGCCTGAAGAAGGCCTTGGGAGAGAACATTGAAGCTCACTCACCCCCAGGCATCTCCAAACCCCGGTCTCTCATCACTCTCTTGACCAATGTCCCCGGGTGAGGGACACTGCCTGTGGACTCTGCTGGTACAACATCTGCATCTCCATGCACCATCTCAGGCTGGTGTCCACATGACTGAGAGGTACTAAACAAGCAAATCTTCATTTCCCACTTCAGAAAAGGTGATCCCAATTCGGTCTGGCTGGAGACAGAGGGAGAAGGCTCATGGACCAGGGCATGGATGGCTGGATCCCAAGGTGTCCAAAACCTGTTCCCCACAATTCTGCCTCTTGGAGATCCCTGCCAGTACTCGGGTCAGGAACACAGCCATCTGCTTGAGGAAAACCAACGCTCAGCCCCTCCAGGTCGGCTGAGGAGCAGGGCTGCACGGCCCGTGCTTCTATGTGACATCTTGCAGTTGATCGGCAGTTGTCTCGCTCACTCTCCCAGTTTGTTCTCAGCATAATCAGGTGATACAGACAGGACTGGCATTATTTTCATTTTTCAGATGAGGAAATTGAGGCCTAGAGAAGGGAGGATTGGCCAAGTGTTTATAAGAAGTCAGAGCTAGAGTTGATTCTAGCAGCAGATTTGTCAGTTTCTTCCTGGTGGTCACATGCACATACTGAGCCTCTGAGCATGCTGCCGACTGCGGGCTGGAGTTTGGACATAGCAAGTAAAGCTGCTGCCTGTGGTGCTGTATGGGTACCAAGTTGCCTCCTGGCAGCTCCACTTCCAACCCAGTTCCCTGCGATGTGCTTTAGGAAAAGCAGCAGAGAATGGCTCGAGTGTTTGTGCCCCTGCACCCACGTAGAAAATGCAAAGAAGCTCCTGGCTATTATAGAATTCTGGGAGAGTGAGCCAGTTAGACAGTAGAACTTGCTCTTTTGCTCTCTCCCCCTCTCTCTCTTTCTCATCTCTCAGTCACTCTCTATTTCTGACTTTCCAATAAACAAATATATTTAAGAAACTGGTCTCTAACAGCAACATCCCTGTGAAGAGTCCTGAAGGCTGAGATGCTCATGGCAGCTCATGGGAGCCCTCGGAGGGCAGGAAACAAGCAGCCCGAGACTGTAACTCTAGCCCTGGATCGGTGATGGCGCAGTGACACCCTCTGAGCTGAAGGCTCATCTGTGCCAAGGGCACAGGGGCACTCAGCACCCTCCAACCCACCTCACCCCATCCCACTCCACCCTGAGGCCACTGTGGGCCCTGCTCACTTGGGAGTATTCCCACGGTGACCATAGTCGGCTTCAGGCTGTTGCCCTGGGAGACTCACACGGCAAGCACAGAGCTGTCTGCCCTGCCCAGTTGCTCTAGGCAATAGCTTAACCCTGAAGCTGGCGAGTGCCCACCACCTGGGTGTGACTCGGCTGGATGCCCAGCCCTGCAAGCCTGTCCAGGTCTCCATTCCTGGTAACACCCTTATGCTTCTCCCCCTTGCATACGGGCAGGAGTGTCATCCATCTGGCTGCGGCCCAGCCTCAGCAGCTGATGGGAACAGGAAGCCGCAACAAGCCTTCCCTAGATCAGCCCTTTCTTTGCAAGGTTAGGCAAGCCTGAGTCTTAAAGCCGTCACTCAGGATAGACAGCAGGTTTGTGCGGTGCATCTCTTTTCCAAACAAGTGCATTCTCTCATCTGCAACAGGAATGCGTTTAGCGTTCCTGGGACCAATGAGCAGGGCAGCCATAACTGTAACCATTGCTCAGCTGGCACTGGCCCAGCCTTTCTTGTGTGCAGTCACTCAGACACTCGATGAGGGACTTGCCACAGGCAGGGCACTTCACAAGGTGAGCTGGAAGGACACAGGGAGAGAACTTTGTGTAGGTTTCATGCTGATCATCATGAGCTGAGCTTGTGGCTCAACTTCTCGGGGCTTCTTTCTTTCTTTTTTTCTTCCTTTCTCTCTTTCTTTCTTTTTTAATTTGAAAAACAACATGACAGAGTCAGAGAAAGCCCTTTTTGATCCATTGGTTCCATGGCTGTCGTGTGTAGGCCTAGGCCAGGCTCCTGGGCCAGGAGCAAGAAGCACCTTCCAGGTCTCCATGTGGGTGGCAGCAACCCAAACACCTAAGCCATCACTCTCTGCTTTCCTAACCTCCTTAGCAGGAACCAAGATCAGAAGTGGAGTATCTAGGACTCGAACCTGTGCTCTAGCACGGGATGCTAGTGTTGCAAGCAACAGCTTAATCCACAGTGCCAAAACAGAAACTAGGAACCTCAGTTATCTGCCAACAGGGCTGCTAGCACCTGGCTCACGGAGTTATGAGGATTGAATCAGAAGGCCAAGCCTAAAGACCCTAAAATGGTGCTGTGAATGCAACCAGCCCCCAAGAAACAGCAGCCATTGTTATAGGAGTCTTTTACTAAATCCTTGTGGCATCCCTACGAGATGGCAACTAACCGCAGTTCCCACATGGGAAAATGGGCTCAGAGGCAGTAAGCAAACTCCTCAAGACCACAGTGCTCAAGACCCTGACCAGGTTTGTCTGGGTCCAACCCCACACTCTATTCACTGTTGGAAACAGTGCGGGTATCTCCCAAGAATGTCTCGTGTGAGGGGGAGCATTGGCATATGTGTCTATTGGGTGCACACCGCTGGGTTAGGTTTTTTATACATTAGCAGAAGTAAGCAAATAATCCTGGTTCCAGTAAGAATGGGATGAAGACTTTATCAAGTGCCACTGAGGGCCAGAGGAATGTCTCCTCCTCACCACCAGTTCTCCAAGTGCCCTCACTGTGCTTTCCTTCATGGACCCCCTCAAAGTGACAGGCACCATGGTATAGTTCCTTTGCTCTACTCTGATTGCACCAACTACCAGAGCGGTAAGAACAAGCCCCACAGAGATAGTAGGCTACTTGGGTTGTCTCTTACCCCAACCAGTTGGATTTCTCAACAATATGGGGTTAGCTGTAACCTAGTTCCCTCTTCAAAGGCTAGTCTTTTCTCTGGAGCTTGGCATGGTGGCATAATAAACTAATCTTCTGCCTTCAATGCTAGCATCCCATGTGGGCACCGGATCCAGTCCCAGCTGCATCATTTTGATCCAACTCCCTGCTTATGGCCTGGGAGAGCAGTGAAGGATGACCCAAATCCTTAGAACCCTACACCCATATGGGAAACCCAGAGGAAACTCTTGACCTCTGGCTTCAGATCAGCTCAGCTCCGGACTTATGGTAATGTGGGTAGTGGATCAGTGAATGGAAGACCTCTCGCTTTGTAAAATCTGCCTTCCAAAAAAAAATGGAGGGGGGAGGAGCAAGTGTTTAGTCTAGCAGTTAAGATGCCACATTCCATAATGGAGTCTCTGGATTTAACAGATGACAATGGCTCAAGTTCCTGGGATTCTGCCATCCATACAAGGAACTTAGACTGAGTTCTTGGCTCTCTGCATCAGCCCTACTCAAGCCCCATCGTGGGCATTTGGGGAGTGAACCAGCAAAGTGGAGCTCTGTCACCTCTCTCTTTACCTTGCAAACAAACAAACAAACAAACAAACAAAAGGTTTCTCTTCCTTTTGGCAGTGGGGGAAGCTCAACTGAGCAAAACAAGCCACAAATTGAGACAGATACCAGGAGCAATGAAGAGGCAAGAGTTGAAGGCAATAGTGTCACTCCACTTTTTCTAGAACCCACAATTGCTAATTTGATCTATAGTATTTCTCAGGAAGACTGCAGAAATCAGGCCAAATGCTTCTTTCTAAACAGCAAGGAAGCATTGAAAAGGAAAGGCATTTGAAAATGTTTTATTTGCATTGTACATGCCTACTCATTCACTCTTCTTCATTTTTGATTCTTGGATACATTTGCATATGCGTGGGTGCATCGGAATGGGTTTTACCTCTGGAGTAAATGTCTGTGGTCATTGTATTTCCTCCTTCATTCAGTTCTGTATTTTATAAATTATATCCAGTATGCTTCATTTCTGCTCTTTTTATAACCCAGAGAGATATCATAATTATTATTTCAGTTTTCAATGAGTGCCAGGGGAGGCAGCTTGTATCATACTTGGTGAGCAATATTTTGAACCTGTGCAAAAGTCTAAGAATTCAACATTAACAGGGAAAGAACTAATTACCAAAAACTAAGATGTGAGTTAGTAAACATAAAAGGAAAGAAGCATAGCATGTGTATTTGTAAGCTAACCTCAGTTTTGCAGCAAAATGCTAATGATGCATGGTAACAGGTTTGTCTGTGTCCTCTGAGGGAAATGTCACTCATGCAAAAGTACCTCTAACCTAAAACTGTGGTGGCACTTCACCTGAGACGAGGAGGTTAATACTGTCTTTAAGAATCATAAGAGAGCTATAAACAGTAAACCTTTCACCCCAAAAAGGAGAGGAACACACACCCCATAAAGCTCACATATAAATTTGGAAGCTTCCTGGCCCCTGAAGCCCATTCAGTCCTCTCCCCTAGAGCCTATGAAACATAGGTCGAGAAATTATGCTTCAAGAACTTTCCTCCCCACCCCAAGGTTTTTTATGTTAATTATTGCTATGAATACTATTAAGCATACAGAGAATAGAACAATGAACATCCATACAACTTCCTCTTAGACTTAGCAATTTTGAATATCTTTGTAACATTTGGTTCCTCTGTCTATACTATAATCTCATCTGTAAATAGTTTAGCATTTGCTCCTAAAAATTAAGACATGATTTTGCATTATAGTGAGCAAACTGCAACCCCAAAGACCTTAGCAACATTTTGGTGACATCTATTATTAAGAGCATTTTAAAAATCAAATTAATAGTCATAAAGAAGGTGACATCCCAGAAGAGTGCTTAGCCCTGCAAATGACATTCTGCAAAAGTTGCAAATGTGCTGTCTCCAAGAGAGAACTGGACCAAGCTTTTCTGTCCTCTCTCCTGCCTTTAGGCAGCAGCTGTCTTCCCTGGGCACGCCAGGATACAGCATGGACTCAAGGCCTCAGGGCCTCGGAGACCCTGGGGTGTCAGCTGCTTTATCCAGCCATCCCTATGGGTGTACCAGCTCTCTGACCTGGGGCCCTGCTGGACTCTGAAAATAGAACAGCCACCTGTCAGCTTTGTGGCATCCAACTCCTTGCCTCCAAGCAATAGCTCTGCCACAAATCCTAGCAATCTACAACTCAGACTCCCTCTCAATACTCTGCCAATCCCCTCAATCTTCCAGACAGCCAATAGACTTGGCTAAAGTCTACGAGGCCCAGCCTATCTGGCTGGACCAGTGTCCAGCCTCTCTTCTCAGATCCCACCTGTGTTTTCAGCTTTCTGGAGTATGTCTAGATGCTGAGGAACTGAAGTTCAATGGTGAGGAAAAGGCACTCACATCTTTCCCATCATCCCCACATCATCTCCCAGCACATACTCTTGGAAGATACCTCACCTTGCCACCCACTCCTCCACCCCAGCTGGCCCTTGGAACTGAGCTCTGCCTGGGGACATTTCTTGCGACATGGCTGTCAAACTATTCCTTTGCCCCCACATTGAACTTCCTGACAGCCACAATTCCTCTTCAATTCTGTCCTCTTCAACCCTGTCCGCTCATCTGTGACGGAGTGGGCCAAATGACGGTCCCTAAAAAGATTTCTTTAAGACCTACCCTCCAGAAATATGACTGTAATCTCATTTGGAGGGGAAAACTTTTTCATATCTGACTGAGTGATATTAACCTGGGTATCAGGCTTTCTGGGATATCCCTTGGCAAAAAGCATACAGGGCAGAAGGAGAAAGCTGTTTTGAAGGTCAGAAGCAGTGACAGAGGGATGCACTCACAAACCAAGGGATGTCTGGAGCCAAGGGACCAAGAAGGCATCTCCCTTGTAGCCTTCCCAGAGAGCATGACCCTGCCAGCCCTTGGGTGTCAGATTTCCAATCTCCAAAACAGGGAGGGAATACATTTCGGTTGCTTTAAGCCACCAAGTTGATAGTCATTAGTTGGAGTCACCCTTGAAAACGAATGTGCCCCGATCACACAGTCCTGGAGACATGGCTGGAGCCAAGGGCATGTGTTAAAGGAAATAACTAGAAGGCCCATGGACGCAGTGGTTGGCTATGGGTTCCTTAAGCTACAGTCAGGGAAGCACTTCCCAAGACTCCGGCCTAACAAAGGTGTAAGCCTCATGATCCTGGTGTGAACTGAACAGCCTGTTCCTTCTGATGAAGTGTTTGAACCTCACTCCACATGCATTGTTCTGCCCGCCTGGATTTTACTGTAAGTGACCGCGCTGACTTTTGATGCACTGCCAACACACAATAAACCACGAGCCTCCTTCTCTGAGACTGGAGCGGGCAGGAACTCTCCCTCCCCTCGCAGTTATTTCAGGCGAGGGTGGGAGCAGGCTTTCTTGTGCCAGCAGCATCCTGATTATGATTCAGGATGTGTGGCCGGAGGCAAACAGTTCCTCTTCAAATTCAATCGAATCAGAAGGAGCCAAGGCCCCAACAAGTACCGCCCTGGGGTCCTGGGAGGCTGGAGAGGGAGGGCTCCCTTCCTGATGCCTAAGCAAGACCACACTTTAAGTGATCCCCTAGAAACTTCTGCACTTGGCCCAGCAGGTAGACTTATAATCTGGGACTTCTCACAGTCACACTCTTTTCAACCCTGAGGAAGTGACTTGCAGGCTAAAAGGACAAAGGTGAAATCAGAATTAAGATCCCTAATTTTGTTTCTTTACTGTGGAAAAAATTCTAGTGTGGAACTTTCATGCTTCTGACTGTGGCTACCAAGGGTCCATGTGGCAGCTCTAGCTGATTGACAGTGTGGTTTAGAACGGGGTCCATGTTTTTTCCACTCCACAAGGCATGACCCATGGGAGAAACTGATCCAAGGAGAGGTACCAGCACTTTTGCTAGTATGGAACAGAAAGGATAGGAACTAGCTGAGTACATTACCTGTGTGTAGGACAGGCGAATGTCGTACCACGAAGCTCTGCTATGGCCCTATGTGGGTCACGTGCCATTGGTCTCTGCACTGTGAATCATGGCCCAGAAAGCTAGGAAAGCTCTCTTAGAGGGTCTCTTGCATTAAACAGAGAAAAAGGCAGCCCCTCACCCATGTCCCTCTTCCAGCATATTCATGATGGGAAACTTGGTGAACAGGAAGAATTTGCCATACACCTGTAGGAGGGGTCAGCACAGGAGGTCAAGTTCACCTGTCAGCACACTGGCACAACTTCAAGCTGCACCAGGCCTGAGGCCTGTCCTCCTGAGCCCAGGGACCCTGTTCTGCTCCTTGGGAAGGTTTTACACAATGTACCCGCAGCTGCCCCTCTTCCAACTCTGCAGGCCTGGAAGCTGCACAGCCCCTCACAACTCCAGTGAATGGGACCCCACACACAGGGTCCAGAGTTTTCCTCAGGAGGGAGAATGTAAAGATCCATCTTCATCCTCCTCCTTACCATCTTGCCTTTCTATACCAAGTGTCCCATTTCCCCTGTCTCTTTGCCAGGAAAAATGGTCACTTTGACCTCCATTAATAGTGCTCTCTGACCCATCTGTTGGTGAACACTCCCAGACTCACAGTCCAATACCACCATGAGCCCCGTACTCTGAAGGGCCTGCCTTGTGAATCTGCTATGGGCTTCCCCAGGCACATAGTTAAAGGTTGTAACTAAAGCTTTCCGATTATACGTAGCTAAGGCCCATGAGTAGGATAGCCAGGTTGTATAGACTGGGTTGTTGCTTGTTTTACTAGTTACTGACCTTGAGCAAATTACTTAACAAATAAGTTAAGCAAGACTCATCTGCAAAAAGTAATATAATTTCCATTTCCATCTCAGGGTAGTTGAAGCCGAGCTTTGAATACCATGGAATTGTGAATGGGAACGAAGGAAGGGTGACATCTGAGGTCAGAGCTGGTGAGAGATCAAGCCATTGCTGTCAGGTAGTCTTCTAGTGTTTTCTCCTTAGAGCAGGACTAAGTGATGACCGTTCCTGGGCCAAGACTCTCCTCCAATTGGTGACCGTTTCTTGCCCTTTGCTTTCAAAGCAGCAGTACTGCCTGCCCGGGTGCATGTGAGCAGGAAGCTGGACTCAAAATCAGGGACAGGACTTACAGCAAGTTTCCCGAAAGGGACTGGGGAACCCAGCTACCAGCTTAACTGTGGCACCCAACAACTGCCCTAAAAAGCTTATCGTACCGTCTAAAAGGGTTTTATTAGCAAAGCCTTGTAGAATTTGGTAAGGCAAGAACTTTCTCTTGGGAAATAGTTCTCCCAACCCCAAAATCTTAATACGTGTGTGCACGCATGCACACAAACATCCTAAGACATCTAGAATTCTAAAATAGAATTGGCATCTCATACGGCCAATCTTGTATAGTTACAAGTCAAGAAGTAATCAAGAGATAGGATACTTTGGGGGTATGGGAAGAGGCTTATTTTTTTATTTTTTATTTTTTTAGTGAAATCTAGAAATCTATACTAATACCATTTACCAAAACTCTCATTTAAAGATAGGAAATTTAGAGTTGGGGGAAAGAGACCAACTTCTGGCTGGGAAAATATGCAGATTTCTTGTTAATGATAGAATATTCTACTTACTAGAGAGCTGTAGGAGAGTTAGATCTAGCCACACCAAGGTTTCTGCCTGCCTGCTTCACCCAGCTTGCTCTGTAACCCTGTTCATCATGCCTTTCTCCAGAGACAGTGTCACAGGGAGTGCCTGCCTCCTTCCTGGCTACTGCCTCCTTCTCTCTGTATGACACAGTGCCAGCGTCCCCTACCACAGTTCTGGTTTGAGTATGACTGGTCCACTTACCATCTAACTCTGTGCTAATGCGCCCAAGAAAGCAGTGGGTGGCCCCAGTGCTTGGGCCCCTGCCAATCATCTGAGAGACCCAAATGCAGATCCAGGCTCATGGCTTCAGCCTGGCCCAGTCCTCTCTGTTGTCGCCATTTAAGAACTAAACCAGTGGATTGAAGATTTCTTTTTCTCTCTATCTCTCTAACTCTCTTTCAAATAAATATTTTTTTTTTTTTTGAGAGAGAGAGAGAGAGATAGATCATGTGCTTATCATCAACTTCTTCCTTCCCCTCCTGGCTTGACTAATCTATTTTAGTTCATTTTTATTTGCTTGAGGTTTTCCCCACAGTATTGTTGGAACACCTGGATACTGGTCTTTTTCCACAGCCTAACCAGCAAGCAGGCCTTTAGCTGGCTCTGGCTCTAGTATTTTGTCTGCCTCACTGTCCTCTCTTCCTGTCACCATTGTGGGTGAGAAGTGCCACCACAGCTCTTGCCTTAGGCTCCATAATTCAGGACTCCCTCTGCATGCAAGACTGCAAGACATTCTCTTTACATCTGCTGGCCATGAATTTCACCTAGATGGGTCTACACATGTGACTTTTAGTCCTAGGAACCCAGAAATCCTTTCTGAGCCTCAGATCTAAGTCTTTTTCATGTAAGGAAATCACCATCTGTCATTTATTTCTGTCATTTATTTACTGTGGCACAGTAGGGCGTGTCCACTTCCACTTCCACTTCTCAGCTCAGCAGCCTGGGGCCAGGTAGAGCCACTTACCAGTGCTAGGGCAGCCACTTCCCAAGGCTCCACAAATGGGAAGGAGCCAAGCCCAGAGTCCACCACAGTCACAGCCTCTTCCTCAAAGCTTACCAGACACTGGTTCCGGGGGTGAGGGGGGTGTGTGGGGAGGTGGTCAAAGTCCTGCCCAGAAAACTTGCCCAGATCTGCACCACAGCCAAATGGCCTTGTTTCTTCTGGTCAGGAACAGCAGTGGGCTGCAGATGGGCACTGGGGCAACACACTATGCAAGTCTCTCTCCCACGCAAACCTCTCGATGCAGACGATGGGGGGGGCACCTTGATCTGCTGGCCCTAACAGTGGTCTCCTTTGCCTATGAAATGATGTGTACCCATAGAGTAGTCCTTTAAGAGCTGTATTCATTAGTTAGATGTCTTCGAATAATTGGATTTACTTTACAGTTGTGCTCTAGAGAAAATGACTGTGTGAAAAGGCAGTGTGTGTGTGCGTGTGTGTGTGTGTGTATGACAGAGAGAGAACATAGGTAACGCAAATATGTGTTTGGATCCGCCAAATTCACAGATGAACTAAATACACCCAGAAAAGACTTTGTACAGATAAAGGCCAAACTATCATCTGTTGAGAAATCTGCAGAGTTTGTCTTTTGTTTTTCTTACCTATGTAGTATTTCTTGCTGAAGGCATGTAAAATGATTATTCTGTCCACTTGCTACCTTAGCCATGTGCTCTAGGGAACCTTGCTTGGCTCCCTCGAGTGTTTTCAGGGGGTGGAGAAGGGAAACAGCAAACAGATCTTGGCGTGTTGGTCTCAGGGTCCAGCAGACACCTGCCTGTCCTGAGCACCTCGTGCTCTCAGCACTCACTTGGCCATTAGGAGCCTGCAGCGGTCAAGGACAACTGTCTGAGGCAGCTTCTTGCCTTGCCAAAGTCCCAACCCCCCTTGGATGACCCCGGCATCCAGAATTGAGTTCAGGAGTGACAATCAGCCACTCTTGAGTTCCCAGGTCTCCCATCTGTGGGGAACCAGCCCCCAAGGGCTTTGTGGTCTCCCAGAGAACTGCCCCCAGAGGACCCTGAAGCTCCAGCACCCAGCATGTCATGCAGCCTTCGAAAGCCGCTCAGTTACTACCACCTGAAGGAACGAATGACTGGGTTATCTGTTAGCCCACTAGGTAACATAGCAGCCTCAAGTATCAGTAGATAGCTATGCTTGCTTCGGGATCTTCAGACCTACCCTTCTATGTAAATGAGGGGCCAAATGTGAGTTATAGAAGGTTTCAGCTCAGCCAAATGGGGATGGGGGTGTAACTTTCATTTGCTCAAGAAGATGCCAACTCTCAATGGTTTCTGCAGGAGGTTCCTTTGCAAAAAGCCAAGCTCCCTGTCAGTGGGCATGGCCTTCAAGGGGCTGGCTGTCTCACATGGGGATGACGGAGAAGGGTTCAGTGCTGGCTCTGAAGACAGACTGGATGTGCTATGAGAACTCTTCTAATTCAAACTCTATGGCAAATGCAACTCCTGCTTGGGAAATCTCATGCAAAGATTTCCCTTTCTACCAAAAATACTTTACCCCAAGGTCTTTCCCGTGCCTATTAAAACTTGCCTTTGAAACAACCACATATGATGAAAGGGGAAGTTTCTATGTGTCCCTGTGGACACCAGGAAAGTGACAGGCATCCATGCCCGGAAGCCCCTTTCAGGAACCTCAGACTACACCTGACTACAGTCATGGGGTTCTATGCTGCTGTGTTCCACAAGCCCCTGAACGACTCAGTGCCCAGGCAGCCACGGATGGGGGCTGCTGACAGTGCCGACAGCAGGCGCTGCAGAGGCTCCAGCCCCTCCAAAATGACACCAAGGATGTGGCACAAAGCGAGCTCCACAGGCTGTCTGCATTTGGCTGCTAACCCAGAGTGGGTCCTGGCATCCAGGACAGCCAAGACAGCTGGAACAACCGGGGCAGAGCTTGGGGCAGCCAGGACACTGCTCAGGTAGCTAAGAGCAGCAACTACATAAGAACTGATCCCGGGGCTTATAATAATAGCAAAGGCAGCAGAGTGGCCACAGCAGTGCATGCCAGCTTCATAGGAGCCTTGCTGTAAAACCACTTCTGAGTGGGGCTGACCTCGGGAGGAGGCTGTAACCCCATTCTGCAAGCCACATTTTATGGAGTTCTTTTATTAGTCTCTCATGTAACCCATAGCCACATCATAAAATTAAACACCCCATTCTGTACATCAAGTCCGTGGCCTTCCTGAGCCCTGATTAGTGCTGGGCTTTCCCCTCTGGGGGTTGTATTACAGTAACATGGTAACTGACACAAAAGGCATTTTGGCTGGGAACGGCCAAATCCTTCAGACCAACTGGGCTGATGCCGGAGTCGCAGCGTCTCGGGGGGCGTTCCCCTCTATCTCGGCAAGTCCTTGGCAGCTTCCTAGCTTCCTTGGCAGCCCCGGTTACTACATCTCTCATTCCTGCCCTCCATTCCCCGCTCCCCGTGTCATCCCACACGACTCTACCCTTGAGTTCTGCCCCCGCCTCGCTGCAGTAGGGTGCTCAAATGCCTGTCTGGAGCCAGTGGGCAGGGCAACCCCAGCTCACCCCTGAAAATAAATTTAGCCTATGGGTGATATTCCAGATGGCGCGGTTATCTTTAGCCTGGCAGAGGCTGGGCGTCAGCCGGGGCTGTGACATGAACTGCAGAGGGAAGCAAGGAGCAGCCAGGACACAACGGTCTGAAGCCCACACTGGCCAGTGACCCTCGAGAGCTACGGCCAGGTGGCAGGGTTTGAAAAGTGTACTTCCTGCAACAGGAGGCTTTTCTGGGCACACCTCGGAGTAATGATCTGTTTCATTCTATCCCATGAACTCAGAAGACTTTTAATAGCAGAAAAATAAGGCTCCATTACAGGCAGGCAGTGTAAGACCACAATCACACATGTTCTGGAAAACAACGGGGTTTGTGGTTTTCAAGCTGTTCCCATTCAGATCTGTTTACTGCTTGTTCGTTAGTTTTGTTGCCTGCAGGTGCTCAAGGTTTAAGACTTAAGGAAAATGTGTGGAAAACATTATACTGCATGAATTAGCCAAGACTGCTATTCTGTCTTAGAGGTGGGGCACCCCAGGAATGTCTAGGGCTGATCTTGGAAAGTACTGGGACTTTGGCTCCAGATATGACTGTGGACTCTCCCTCTGGGAGTGTGAATGAAGTTCCCTGGTTAGGTTCCCTATACTAGAAATCCTTCCTCAGGCCTGGTGCAATGGCTCAGTGGCTAAATCCTTGCCTTGCACATACTGGGATCCCATGTGGACACCAGTTTGTGTCCCAGCTGCTCCACTTCTCTTCCAGCTCCCTGCTTGTGGCCTGGGAAAGCAGTAGAAGACGGCTCAAAGCTTTAAGACCCTGCACCCACTTAGGAGACCCAGAAGAAGCTCCTGGCTTCAGATTGGCTCAGCTCCAGCCATGGTGGCCACTTGGGGAGTGAACCAGCAGATGGAAGATCTTTCTTTATGTCCTTCTCTCTGTAAAGCTGCCTTTCCTATAAAAACAAACAAATTTTTTAAAAAATAAATCCTTCCTTGTCACTTGCTAACACCTTTCCTGCTGCACTGTACACCTAGCACCCCTAGTTTGGCTTCCTTTATGGATCCCTTATGGATCAATTGATCAGACTCCTCTGTCAAACTCAGGGGGGCATGCTTTCTGGTTGTTAGCAGAGGGAAGCCAGGACGTGGTTTGAAGCAGAGCTGGGGTCTGACCTGGCAGATCTTGTCTGCCCAAGTGCCAGAGAAGAGTGGTACCTCCTGGGAGGCACCCTAGAGGCCAGGGGTTACTATGAGACAGTCAGTTCATGAGAAGACAGGAGCAGTTGCATTGTGCCCTGCACAAGCATGCTTTGCCCTCATCTCTCTGTGCTGGCAAAAGAGCAGAAAAGACCATCTCGGTGAACCCCAGGAGCTGCTCTTGGGACAAAAGCCTCGGGGCCTCCCCAGTCAACATGCAGGCTGTCCTGAACTGTGCACTGGAGATAGTGCCAGGGGAGGGTCATCCACACCCACTTGGTGAGGCCGGGGAGGGCACTCAACTTTACCACGTGCTTCAGTACAATTCAGTTGCCTCTTCTCCTGGTCCCTGCTGATGAGCCGACGGCGGTTGCAGCAATTGCCTGCTGACGGCAGCCTCAAGTCCCCATCACAGGAATGCACCTGCAGCCTCCTCATTCATCTCTGGGACTCTTCCTTCTAATGGCGGACAGCAGAACAGCCAGCCAACAGGACACGGTCAGCATTTCTGAGAGTCCACCCAATAAATCACTCACTGGGCTCCTCCAGGTCTTACCCTGACGGCACACTGGCGTGTGTTAAAATGGTCTAACATCACCTCCTCCCCTTGCCCCCTAAACCTTTCTGCTTAAACTAACCAGTTCTTTCTAGGCAACGTGGGAGATAGCCACAACACATTTCATCAGGAAAAAGTCCTTCAAAACTGTGCAAGGCTAGCTCTCCTCTTCTCAAGGGTGGGGGATCTTAGCCCCCTTTTCCAGAGCACCAACAGCTGCACCAACTTCACCACCTTTTGCAAATGCATTTGTGTATATATATATATATATACACACACAATATATATATATTACAAATATATATACACATATATGTATATACATATACAATATATATTGTAATATATATTATATATATATATATAGTCCATCCCCAGGAAAAGACATTGCTATAAAGGCAGCTGCTCTGCAAAGCAAAATGAGTTTAGGAATTAGAGGTAGACTTTTCATCCCACATCGGTTTGAATTATTTATTTATTTATTTATTTATTTATTTAACGACACACTCAGGGATCTCTCCTCCCCTCCCCACCCCCACTGGCCCATCTACTCTATGGAATACTACTCATCCATTAAAAAGAATAAAATTCTACCTTTTGCAACAAAATGGTCCCAACTAGAGACCATTATACTCAGTGAAATAAACCAATCCCCCCCCAAGGGCAAATATCATATTTTCTCTCTGATATAAACAATCATTTTGATTTTTACAAAATACACAGATGTTACTTCTCCAACTAAAGCCTTTAAAAGCTGATTCTAACCCAATATCAACCACAACAAAGGACAAGCCAGAGCTCTGACTTCTAAGCAGTGGCCCCGACAGGTGCCTGGAGTTGACACCATACCCTAGGTGTCCCCCTAGCCATGGCCCACGGGAACGCCTCACTGAATTCAAGCTGGATTATGCTCTGATGCTCCTGGCTCTCTGGCTCCTGGCCCTGCAGCCTTCCCTATTCCCCATGGTTGGGGCAGGTTGACTTTCTGGGCCCCAAGACTAAGTCTGCCCCAGAGTCCAGAAGGCTGCTAAGGGCCAGTAGCTCGGGTTACTCTGCCTGTGCCAGCCTGGTTGCTGGGTGTGTTCTCATCTTTGTCTTTTCTGGGCACAAGGGTGGCCCAGACCTCCTCTGGGAGGGGCACCAATTATGAAAGTCATCAGAAGGTTTCCTACTCACTGGTTGACTGGGTGACAAGTGCAGTTGTCTCCTGGGAGGAAGAAATGGAAGCAGCCTTGGGAGAAATGCACAGCAGAAGGCTAGGGGTTTACCAACACCCTCCCAGGGCCGGAGGGAGGCGTGGGGGTGAGATGGGAGCCTGGTCCTACAGACAGATGGGGCCCAGCCTCCAGGGCTCTAACACAGACAGGCAGGTGCAAGAGAGCAGACGACTGCAGGCTAGGACGACTTTTCCCAGGGACATGAGCTGGTGAGTTGGTGGGATTCGGAGCCACACACAGAACCTTGCACATCAGGTCGGCCTGTGTAGCTGAGCCCACTTTCACAGCGGACAGAGGATCTGCCCGACAGCCCTCCCGCTCTTTGGAGAAATGGAACAAAAAGAAAGCGCAGAACACAAGTGAACGATCCTGGTAGTTTACACCCACCGCCTTCTCACCATTGGGACTGTCTGGCAAATGCCTCCTCTCCGTGCCTCAGCCTTCACGGCGCCTTCCCTGGGAAGTCCACCTCGACTTCCTGTCCATTGCACGCTCACTATTGCCTGTTTAACTGGTAAATTGGAAGGTGGGGTTAACAGCCCCAGCATCTGGCTGGTCTAAGTTCAAATCCTGGCTTAGGATCTACCTCTGTGAGTCATCTTACGCAAGTCGTTCACACTCTCTGGCCTCAATAAACCGGTAGGACAATGGCACCACCCTGGAAGGCTGCTTTGAGCCCCTAACAAGTGAGTGCCTCCACAGCAGGAACCTGATAACCTATAGCCCGGGGCCCCCTGTGTGGCCTTGACAGCCATGAGCGCCAGGCCTGCGGCTGCTTTTTACCAAACCTCTTTCTAAAGGGATAAAGAAGAGAGGGAAGAGGGACAGAGGAAACACAGCACACGCATAGCTGGGTAAAACTGCAGCCTGTGGCACCGGCATTGCTTCAAGTCCCAGCTGCTCCAGCTCCAATCCAGCTTGGGCCCACATGGTTGAAGCTCCTGGCTCCTGGCTTTGGATCAGCTCAGCTTTGGTTGTTGGTTCTTGCAGCCATTTGGTGAGTGAGCCAGCAGATAGCAACCTTTCAAATAAATAAATTAGAAAAGAGGAAAGGAAGGAAGGGGGGAGGAAGGGAGAGAAAGGAAGAAAGAATGGAGGAGAAAAGAAGGGAGAAGAGGGGAAGGGAGGGGAGGGCAGGGAAGGAGAGGTGAAAACAGAAAAGGCCCGCATTCCTTGCTGTTTCAACCTTGGGCCAGGGACTCGCATTTGCCAGGACATGGCCTTGTTCTTGCTTTCCCACTTACCCGGTGGAGTGCGGCTTCTACCCTCCTGGCCCCCTCCGCCCCTGCCCACCCACCGGCCCTGCCCAGCCCGGCCCTGCCCTGCTCTGTCCAGGCCGGGCCGGGCCTCCCACGCGGCCAGCACGGGCGGGGCAGGAAGCCGAGCGCCGCTGGCCAGGGGCACCCGCGATCCTTAACTGCAGCTCCAAAGCCCAGGCTGATCCTAATCAGTGTGGGAAAGCAGCGCGCCGGCCCAGCCCGGGCGGCCAGAGCCGCCGCCTCCTTTCATAAACGTTATCGCTGCCGCTGTGCACGGAGCTGATAAAGGCCCATAAATCAACGAGCAGACCCGAGTGTGGCCGCACGGTTGCGGCCTGCGCCCTGCCTGGCCCTGCACGCCGGAGGGGCAGTGAGTCACGCACCAGGCTCACAACAGCTCCACCGCAGCCCGCCTCCTCTCTCAGCCCAACGCCAGAAATAACAGCGTGTGCCGGCCCTGCCAGGAGCCCCCTTGGTGGTGCGAGCCTGGGCTGTTTATGCATGCAGTAAAACGCCCCAGGAGTCTCCATTCTGGCCCGCCCTGCAGCTAGGGACTGCTGAGGTCTGGATACTCCTGGTTTCCGGGGAAATTCCCTGGTCCCAAGCTCCCTAAAAGGGGCTGCAGCTGGGGAGGCTGGGGACCTGGAACAGCTGGCTAGGAGCAGAGGTCCCACAAAGGGGGCCTGAGACTTGCGGGGTGTTGGCCTAATCTGCACCCCTACATCTTCTTATGGAGAAGCAAGGGGCCATGCACACCCTGGCTGCAAGGGAAGGGAGGACTCTGAACCTATGCAAATGTGTTCATGGTCCTTGAGGGTGCTCAGCAGCCTCTCAATCTACATCCCTAAGTTCTTTTTTTTTTTTTTTTAAAAGATTTATTTTTATTATTTTTTCATTGGAAAGGCGGATATACAGAGAGGAGAGACAGAGAGGAAGATCCTCCGTCCGATGATTCACTCCCCAAGTGAGCGCAACGGGCCGATGCTATGCCGATCCGAAGCCAGGAGCCCCCTCAGGGTCTCCCACGCGGGTGCAGGGTCCCAAAGCCCTGGGCCGTCCCCGACTGCTTTCCCAGGCCACAAGCAGGGAGCTGGAAGGGAAGCGGGGCTGCCAGGATTAGAACCGGCGCCCATATGGGATCCCGGGCGTGCAAGGCGAGGACCTTTAACCACTTGCGCCACCGCGCCGGGCCCAACATCCCTAAGTTCTTGAAACGTTCCTCCCACCCCCTCAGATTTCCTTATTTGGAAGGCAGAAATAGAGAAAGACAGAGGCGTCCTATCTGCTGGTTTACTACCCCAAGTGACAACGTTGAAAGCAGGATCCTCAAGCTTCATCCAAGTCTCCCACATGGATGACAGAGACCTGTATGCCTGGGCCATCTTCTGCTGCCTTCCCAGACGCGTTAGCAGGGAATTGGATTGGTGGTGGAATAGCTGAAACTTGAACTGGTGCACTCCTGGGATGGCGGCTTAACACACTGTGCCACAACACCAGCTCCAACTCTTGCAACTTGGAACTGACATTAACTCTTGGGAGACAGAAGCTTGAGAACAGCACCCTGGAGTGAAGGAATGTGGAACACAGGAGTGTGGAGCTGCCAGGGTGCACCTGCTCGCTCTCCAGGCCCGGTACCTAGGATGGAACTGCTCTCCCAGCTGTGCTATGGGCAGCTGCCTCTCCTCCCTGCACCTCGTTCTTCCCATCTCCACTGATCTCTAAAGGGATTCCCTCTTACCCAGCAGAAACAGATATGCCTCTTGTACAACATTCCCTGTCTTGGTGTCTTGACACAGGCCACCTAAGAGACACAGCAGGTGTAGACAGCTGCCATTTCTGAGCCCCGGTTAATGAGGAGCAGGGCCTGGTGTTGAGGCTCCAGGTCTACTATGGCTGGAGTGAAGTTGGCCTGAGCCGAAAAGAGATTCAGGAATAATAATAATTTTAAAAATCCCATGAACTCTAGCAGCATGAACTCAGGACTTCTCCGGGGGGGCTGGGTCCATGTCTCTTTGTCATCGCAGAAGTGCTTCAGATGGGAGGGAGCTGCTGGCTAAAGACATCTTCTAGAATGGTTATTAAGGCTTCCCTTCAGCGGGAAGCCCAGCTGGGAGGCAGGGAGGTGCTGGGAGTACCTCTCCAGGCAGCAGACCTGCCAGTCTTGCTAGGAGAGATTTCGGGCTAAAAGCTCCTGGGGAGTGGGGCTTGGGAGCAAACCCCTCCAGCCAGGGTCTAGAGGAGGAGGAGGATCTGTGACACCGAGATGCACAATGACCTGGTCTTCCAGGAACCGTTCCTAACATTGCCAAAGTCCCTGGGCACCTGAGATCCCACAGGAGCTGGGTCTCCTGCACCTTGGACAGAAGGCACTGTCTTGTCCCCATCATTGGCATAATGTCAAGAGACCTGAATCAAACAGATTTGTAAGAAGTATTGGCATCAAGTTCTTCCTAGAGATTGAAGTTGGTCTCTTAAAAACAAAGAGATGCTGGCTTCATGGCTGATTTCTGAATGTGCACACCTGATCAGCTCACGGGGCTTGGGGGGTTCCCATCCAGCAATCCTAATGATGGTTCAGATTTCTTTGCAGGCTCTCAGACAGACTCCAATGTAGGGTCCCTTTAGTAGCCGAAGAGAGAGTAAACTTCCTAGAACAGAGAGATATGAGGGTAGCAAAGAAACAGAATTCCTCCAAAATCTTTCTTGTCTCTATTTTTTCTGCTGTTTTGTGAATCAGCAACCAAGGAGAGGAAAAAAAGTGTGGGTATAAGAGAGGAAATACATTAAAAAAGAAAGGGTGGGGAGAGAGAGAAGCCTCAGGCTTTCTTTGTGGCATTGTGGTGGCAGGTTAAACTGCTGCCTGCAAGGCCAGCAGCCCCTATTAGAACATCAGTTGAAGTCCCCGGCTGCTCCACTTCCAATCCAGCTCTCTGCTGATGAGCCTGGAAAGGCAGTGGAAGACAATCCAAATACTTGCTGTGCAAGACCTAGATGAGGCTCCTGGCTTTGGTCTGGTCCAGCGCCAGCTGTTGTGGTCATCCAGAGAGTGACCCAATAATAAAATTTCTCCCTCTTCCTTTATCACTCTACCTTTCAAAAAAAAAACTTTAAAAAATTGTTTAAAGGTAAGATGCTTGGTGTAGGGGTTAAGATACATCCCACATTGCAGTGCTGGGTTCAAGTCCCAGCTCTACCCTGATTCCCACCTTCCTGCTGATTTCACATCCTGGGAAGCAGCAGGTGATGGCTCAAGAAGTTGGGGCCCCTGACACCCATGTGGGAAACTTGATTGCATTCCTTCCTCCCAGCCCAGTCCTGCATGACTAAGCATTTTGGGAGTAACCAGTAGATAGGAGCCCAGTCTCTCTCTTTCTCTCTCTCCCTCTCTCTCTCTTTCTCTCACAAATAAATAAATGCTTTGGGGGACCTGTGCCAAGGCCTTATCAGACTAAACCTCCAACTGCAGCGCCAGCATCATCCCACTGGCTCTACTTCCCATCTAACTCTGCCGATGGCCTGGGAAAGCAGCAGAGGAAGACTCAAATGCTTGAACCTCTGTACCCACGTGGGAGCCCCAGAATAAGCTCCTAGCTCCTAGTTTTGGATTAGCCCAGCTGTGGCCATTGCAACTGTTTGAGGAGTGAACCAGTGGATGGAAGATATTCTCCCTCTTTCTCTCTCTCTCTCCCCTCCCTTCCTCCCTCCCTCATTCCTTCCCTTCCTTCCTCTCTCCCTCCTTCTTTTCTTCCTGTTGTAACTTTGCCTTTCAAATAAAAATAAATCGATGTTTAAGTAAATGAATAAATTCTTTTTAAAAGGGTGAACTTGAACATCAAGATTAAGCTAAACTGCCTATCATTATACAATGACAGGAACCCTAGTGTATCTGTTCTGAACCACTTAGAGTCTCTGAACTTCATGGAATGCGACAAGAATCCCACCCCTCCCCCATGGACATGGAAAAGCAGAGTTGTATAGGCAGATCTTTTTACGGGTCTGGAGACTCCCGAAGCCCCACATGACAGCCTTGTTTAGAATCTCTGCTGTGGCAGGTAATAAAACGCTGAGCCTCCACTTCCTAATCCGTAAGGAGGAAATGCCTCCCACCTCCCCACATCCTCCCACCACCCTGCCAAGTCACCTCCATTCCAACCAGCCTCGTGGAGGCCTGAGCTGGGAGAACGCGCTGGTTTTCTGCCTGGCAGACATGGAATATGGATGCTACCCCTTCGCATCATCTGCCACAGTCATTCTCTACTTTGTGACATGAAATGTCCATTTCCTTTCACAACAGAGCAGCCCTGAGAAATACCGGAAGCAAGTCCTTCTGGTAAGCCAGCGTTGTTCGTTTCCCTACTAGCCTGTTAGAAACCTAATGAGTCCCTGCGGAGGCCAAAGGGAAGGCTGGAGGTAGCTCTGCTGGCTCTCCAAGGGTAATAATTGCCAGGGTAGGAATGCACCAAATGAGGCCCTAGTGGCTTGCAAAGTCAATGGAGCTTTCCTAAGTGTCTTCCTGCTCACTGAGGAGATTGTAGTAGTGAAGCAGACTGACTGGAAACAAAACCTGGTGTTTGATGACGTTATCAGCTAATCTATTCAATAGAGTCTGTCCCTGTGGTTGTAAGGAACCTAACCTGCATTTCTAAATCACCAGTAAAACAAAGGGTTTGGGCTAGAGTTCATGGCCTTTAGTAGCCCTGGGTTTGCAAATGCTTTGAGGAGTGGACATCAGCTCTGGTTCCTGGTCCCTGGAAATCCTTATGAGCTGGACATGGAACTCTCACATAATCATTTCCACGTTAAGGACATGGAGGACTCTGGCAATCCTTGATTATTGCTGGATCACCAAGCTCATGGCCGTTTTTCAGAGCCTCTGCAAACAGGAAGGAGCAAAGCAAGCTGCCCAAGGCTGCTGTACAAATAGCCATGCATGAAACACCTAATTTAGAGTATATTTGGAAAATGCTGTCTCTACAAGAAGCCCTTTAGACAATGGCATGAAGCTGTTATGTGTTGTTTTTTTCCTAGAAGAGGAAGAATCAGAGAGGTGAGGGGCAAGGCTGGGGTAGGACAGGATATGAGCAGACTTGCACTGTCCTTGAGGAAGTGAGTACTGGGGCTGGCATATTGATGTAGTTGTAAATGGTGCTAGCATCCCATTTAAACATTGAGTAGTGTCCTGGCTGCTCCACTTCTGATCCCCTATGGTGTCAGAGGGCAGCAATGACATTGCTAACACCTTGCTCTCCTGCTTACAGCCTGGGAAAACAGCAGAGGATGGCTCAAGTCCTTAGGTCCTGTGCCCATGTGAGAGACCCCAAAGAAGCTCCTGGGTTTGGACTGGCTCATCACTGATTGTGCGGCCACTTGGGGAGTGAGCCAGCAGATGGAAGAACTCTTTCTCTCTGTTTCTCTTTCTGTCTGTAAATCTGCCTTTCAAATGAAAAGGAAGTGAGTGCTAAGGTGTCTCCAGAAAGCCTTGGGCGGGGGAGGGGGTTGGCAATCTCCCCTCAGTGGCAAGTGGCAAAGGGAACTAGTGGCTTCTTGGTAGACAAAGGGCTTTTCTTATAGCACCTGCAACAGACTGACTGCTAGTCATCAACATTCACTCTGGGAGACAATGATATTTTGTCTCCTCATTAATGTCACACTTAGTCAGGGGATTGGTCCTAACAAATGAAATGAGCAAAAGTGACATCTATCCCTTGCATGCAGAAGAACCAAGAGCCAGGTCTAGGTTTGCCTGTGTTCTTCCACCCTGCCTCAGTTCTACCGCAGGCTCCATGAGCCTGGTTCAGGGTGCAGGAGGCCTAGAACGGAGCGGCCAGCAATCCATCACCAAGCCTCAGGTACGGCAAGAAAATGATGTTGATGCTCAAAGTCCTTGAGATCTTTGATAGCTTGTTGCTGCAGCAACAGCAAGCCTAACTACTGACACACCATCCTCCTTTGGGAAGGTAGAGAGGCACATGTTCAGCGCAGTCCTTACTATCCTATGGAGCTGCTGACTTCAGCATAGAACAGTGTTATTACAGCCATGTGCACATGGGTCTCTCTTCCTAGCCTTGTTCTTCTCTCCTGCACTATCAGCAGTCCCTGCCCTACCCACTCTCACCTGAGTACCCTACAACTTACTGAGCACCAGTAACCCAACAGTCATGCCACTTGTGGTGCAATGAATATCTTTTGCAGCTCCTCCTGCAAAAGATATGTCCAATCCCTAACCCTCAATGCCTGTGGACATGATTCTCATTACAAAAGGTCTTTACAGCTATCATGATCTCCAGATGACATCACTGCAGATCACAACGATGCTCCTAAGTCCAATGACACGTCTTTACAGGAGAGGAAGGTCATAGGCTCGAGCCTGAAGTGATGCCGCCACAATCAAAAAGCACCTGCAGGCACGAGACACTCGGAAATCCAAGGAAAGGCTCTCCACTGGAGACCTGCCGACACCCTGATCTCCCATGTTCAACCTCCAGATCTGTTTAAGAACGAATTCCTATTGCTTTAAACCATCTACTTGTGGTAATTTGTTGTAAGTACCATAGAAATAAATATTCCACTATAGCAAAAAAAATAGCTTTATTTTTTTAAAGGGCTTATTTTATTTATTTGAAAGTCAGAGTTATAGAGACTGAAAGAACCAGAGACAAAAAGAGATCTTCTATCTGCTGGTTCACTCCTTGAGTGGCTGTAACAGCCAGAACTGGGATAGCCAGAAACCAAGGGCTTCATTCAGGTCTCTCAAATGGTGCAGGGCTCAGGGAATTGGACTATCTTTTTCTGCTTTTCCTAAGCTATTAAAAGGAAACTGGATAGGAAGTAGAGCAGCCAGGACTTGAACCAGCACCCACATGGGCTATAGGCATTGCAGGTGCCATGTTAACTTGCTATACACAGCGGCAGCCCCATCAAAATGCACCTTCTTTTATATATAATCCTTAAAGGCTGGAGCTGCAAAGTGGAAGGCTAATGGATAGGGTAAGCAGCAGTTCTCTGCCTTCAGTCCCCAGGGCAGGCCGCAATTAGGTTGAAAATGGAGAGGATGCCAGCTCACAGAAACCTGACTGCACCACTTCCTTTCCCGAGGAGACACCAGTGGGGAGAATCCACCAGTGGTTGAATCCTTGATTACTGAGTGTACAGAAAGTGGCACTTGAAATAAACAGCTCCACAATTGCAAGCCCAGGGGCAAGCCAGATGCATAGAGTCTCAGAGACAGAGCGAGATTGTATAATCCAGCTTCTTCAGGGTTTTCAGAGGGATGAGAAGATTCAGGGATTTTTCTACATATTGGCTTATTTTGTTTATTTTGTTTTCTTGATAATCCTAAGGTATCAAGAGGTTCTTGATCTGCCCAAGTTCCTGAACCAGGGGCTAATGCCAACTCTACCACCCAGGGCAGGAACACGGGGTAGAGTAGGTCTGATGGACATGGTCTTATGCCCTCAACTCTCCTGGTTTGGGTTCTCCACTGCATGCCATTTAAAACTTTGGTTTAAAAAACTTATCACTGTCTTCTTATAACTTCTCCTCTAAATGCACCTCTCTATAAATAACTTGTTTAATTTTAGATTTTCTGCAAGGTGTTCAGCAGTTCAGCCCATAAGCCTGAGAAAAATCTAATCATAGATTATTTTCAAATGCCACAAAATCTTTATGAAAATACTAAATTTCATGGTGAATAGGATTGGCATCATGCTTCCTTTCATACAGATTTATTTATTTATTTATTTTAAGATTCACTTTATTTCTGGGCCCGGCAGCATGGCCTACCGGCTAAAGTCCTCACCTCGAACGCCCTGGGATCCCATATGGATGCCGGTTCTAATCCCGGCAGCTCCACTTCCCATCCAGCTCCCTGCCTGTGGCCTGGGAAAGCAGCCGAGGACGGCCCAAAGCCTTGGGACCCTGCACCCGCGTGGGAGACCCGGACGAGGTTCTTGGTTCCCGGCTTCAGATCGGCATAGCATCAGCCATTGCGCTCACTTGGGGAGTGAATCATCAGACGGAAGATCTTCCTCTGTGTCTCTCCTCCTCTCTGTATACCTACTTTGTAATAAAATAAATAAATCTTAAAAAAAAAAAAAAAGATTCCCTTTATTTCTTTGGAAGGCAGAGTTACAGAAGGGTAAGGAAGAGAGGAAGAGCTCTTTCACCTGCTGACTCACTTCTCAAATGCCTCAACAACTGGGGCTGTAGGAGCCAGGATTTAGAAGTCTCACATGAGTGCAAGGACCCAAGCACTTGGGTTGTTCCCTGCCGCCCTCCCAAGCACACCAGGAGGATGTTGGATCAGAGGCAGAGCAACTAGGACTCAAAGTGGTACCCGTATGGGCACCTGAAAGTCTGGCCCCCTTTTGTATACATTTAATTAATATTTTGTTAATGTAAAGTTTATCTTTAAATTTTTAGACTAAGCTGTATTTGCAGAAGGACAGACAGCAGGTGCAGTTGGTAAGGTGCACGGAATGGGGTTAAAGTATGCATCACATGCATTGGTTTGAATCTAACTCCCAGCTAATGCAACTGGGAAAGCAGCAGCTGATGGCCTAAGTGCTTGGGATCCTGCCACCTGTGTGGGAGAGCTAGCTGGAGTACTAGGCTCCTGGCTTTGAACTGTCCCAGCCCTGGCCATTGTGGCCATTTGGAGTCAGAGAATATGTGAACTCTGTCTTGCTTTAGCTCATCCTCTCTCTGTATCATTCCTTCAAGTAAGTTAAATAAATCCTTTAGAAAATAGAAATCTATAATTCCATGCTGCTATGATTATATAAATGCACAGAAGAAACTTTTCTTTACAATAACATACTAATACATAAATGAATAAAAGATGGGATTAGGAAAAATGATTTAGCAACCATCACAGTAGTAATTAACACAGACAGAAGACACTTAGAAGATATCAAAACTGGTGGATAAATGTTTAATAAAAAATGGAAAATTTGCATAGATTCAGAGCTCCTCCACCGCACATTACTACTAACCACAAAGGGGAGGAGAGAAATATTACAATGGAAAGCACTAACTCACACCATCTCAACTGATCACCAACAATATGCCAAACAGACACAGGAGGGTACAGCATCGCTTCTGTGCAACACCCACCAGACATGATCTGAATCTAATCAGGAGAAAACAGCAGGCAGATCTCAACAGAGGACCAGCTTGTAAAATAACCTGACTTTGATTGCTTGAAAGCATCCAGTTTAGGAAGTTAGAGAAAAAAGGAGGAGCTGTTGTAAATGAAGGCTCTCAAGAGGTCACCACTACAGAAGGCAGGTGATTCTGGATTGGGTCCTTTTGCTATCATGAACATGATTTGATTCATTGTCTAAACTGGGAAGACTGGGGATGGTGGGGCGGGGGGGGGTAGGGGGAAGCTGGCTCTGTGGTGCAGTGAGTTAAGCCACAGCCTTCAGGGCAGACATCCCATGTGGGCAGGGGCTCAAATCCCAGCTGTTCCACTTCTGATCCAGCTCCCTACTAATTATTACACCTGGGAAAGCAGCAGAAGGTGTCCCAAGATCTGGTGCCCCTGCACCCACATAGGGGACCCTGGCTTCTGACTGCTGCCTGGCCCAACTTGGGCTATTTTAGCCATTTGTTGGGATAAATCAATAGATGAAATTTCTCCCTCTCTCACACTGGAACTCTGCCTGTCAAACAGATAAATATTTTAAAGCAGAGAAAGAACATCACTACCAGGACTACTAGGGGGAGGAAAAACCTTTGAAAGTGGCCAAAGATGAGTCAGCAGAAATGTTTCAATAATTGTGTCCTTATTTTGATGGTTGCGTTGTAATTGTGAGGACACATGCCTCCCTTTATAGGAATTACCTGCTAAAGTTCTCAGAGTCAAGGAAAAAAAGTTCTCTGCAATATTTTTGAAACTTTTATATTAGTGTGGAGTTATTTCCAAATTAGCAATTCAGGGAAAATACCCAGACACACTCTCAAGTACAAGACGTGAATTTTGTCACTTCTTCCACAAAACAGACTGCCTCCCTCGCGGCGGGGGCCACATGTCCGTCAAGACAGCCATTTGGCACACCTGCTGGAAAGCTAAGGCTGCAATGCCAGTCTCCCAGCCAGTCCCAGACCCCACGAACTCCAAGTGATGATGCCAAAGAGTTGGTTGCAAACCGTAGCTTGCAGCATCTCTTTCATTTCACTTTTACTTAACCCATCTGACACGAACAAAATACTTAAGCATGATTAACTGCCATCTAAAAGAACATGTTAGTGATTTATTTATTGCAAGACAGAAGTAAATTCAGTATGCAAACACTGACTTTCTGAAAGAATGAGTCCTTGGGATTGAATGTACTACCATTCAGAATACTAGATGAACCAAATCTACTCTGGCTCTCTACCACACAGAGCAATACACAAGATGCTGCAAAGTCCCTCTGCTGTATGATGATTTCCAGCAAGATATTATAGAAGCATGTTTCCTCTTTCCTACCAACAACTGACTGGCCCACCCTGCCTGCCTGCCTGCCTTGTTGTCTTAATGCACTCTGTATTGTCTGGGTAAATCAAAAAGTATGTTTTTCTTACAGACATCAGGACTTCTGCAACATCTGGTGAACCTGTCATGCACCTTCATCTAACCCGGGGAGGGTGGCCAAGAAAGAGAAGCAAAGCTGTGAACCACAGGAGCCGGGCGTGAGGGAGGCTGGCGAGCGTCATGAGTTCTCTGTGTGGTGCCCCAACTCCCACCTCTAGCACTTTCAATCCTTCACTCTCCGAGAAATGCCACACTGAGGGATGCTTAGAGATTTCCATGGCATGCTATGGGGAGCTGCACCATGACCCTCCCTTCTCTCCAACTGGAACAGATTGTCCTCAATGTACAACCCCAGAACCCAAAAGTCTCTCTTAAAAATTATTATTGAAAGCTTGGGAAGCACGTTACAAATTATAATATGACTCTTAGGGCCAGCACTGTGGCCATTGCATGCTAAGCCTATACCTGCAGGCTCTACTTCCACTCCAGCTCCCTGCTTGTGGTCTGGGCAAACAGCAGAGGATGGCCCAGGTCCTTGGGTCTCCACACTCTCGGAGGACCTGGAAAAAGTTCCTGGTTTCTGGTTTCAGATCAGCTCAGACCACTGTAACCATTTGGGGTGTGAAGTGGCAGATGGACAACACCTCTCTCCGTCTCTACTCTCTATATAACTCCACCTTTCAAATAAAACAAATAAATAAATCTTCAAATTATAGTATGGCTCTCCAACTGGCCTAAAATCCTGCATAATCAGTATGGAGTCTTAACTAATACATATGTGTAGCACATACAACAAAACTATGCACAGGAAAAAATGCATCAGCGAGTTTGCATGAGCTAGACTGACAACCTAAGCAACATTTCAGCATTGTACCAAACTGAATCCAGTTTGGACCTCAGACATCTGGACACACAGCTCCTCCCATCACATCTAAGCCTGCCTCTCCATGCAGTCTGGTCCTGGACAAGCCCCAAATAACCATCTCAAACTCTCACACCAGAGCTACTATGGAAGAAATTTCATGCCACAAGCTCCGTCACCTACACGGGTGCTGACACACACACACATGCATGTGCACAAGCACTCTCCAAAGGACACCGTCAGAAGACTCAAGCTGCCTTTGTAGGCAGTAGCAGTCAGGCAGGTGCTTGCAGTCCAGTGCCTAAGTCAGTGATGCACGTTGGCACATGGCCCCTCCTCCTCCTGGGATTCTGGTGACATGAATGTGGTGACAAGGCCATGCTCTCACTTGTCCTCACAGGCGGCAGGCTACAGGCCCACACTCAGTGTTACCATGCTCTGATCACTGCCTCGCTCTCATTTTATTCCCTCTCACAATCTATTTCACTGCACACAGAAATAATGCCACTGGAGCAGAAACTAAGATCCGAAAGGAAGTTTCAGGAGGCAGATATTTTTTGTCATTTTGCCACTAAATATACATTTCATTTAGAGCAGGTTCTTATTGATAATTCATGGAATTCCCTCATTTAAAAAAAAAAAAAAAACTTGGGGCTGGTGCATTTGTGTAGTAGCCTAACCTTCCACCTCGGGCACCAGCATTCCATACAGGCACCAATTCATGCCATGGGTGCTTCATTTCCAACCCAACTACCTGCATATGGCCTGGAAAAGCACTGGAAGCTAGTTCACATGCTTGGGTCCCTGCACTCACCTCTTGGCTCTTGGCTTGAAACTGATTCACATCTGGCCTTGCAGCCATTTGGGGAGTGAATCAGACGATGGACATCTTTCTCCTTCTCTCTTTCTCTTTTCCTCTTCCTCTCTTTGTCTCTCCTTCTCTCTGATTTCTACCTAAAAAACAAATAAACAAACAAACAAAACCTTTACTCTCTTCCATTTGTTGTGATAATGAAGAAAAGCAATAAGAGAAAGAAGATAGAAACAGGAATCACTAGAAACTCAAGGCTACCACGGAGCTATAAGTACATCAGATATGACACAGTTTAAATTTCAAAATACACTAAGACCAACACCAGGATGATCTCATTGAAAGCAAAAAATGCCCTTGAAATTCTTACACTGTGACCGAAAAGAGTTGCAAATCAGTCTGGCCTTCTCTCTACGGTGTTCTTCCTCAAGACAAAGTTGCTAAATAATCTCAGAGCTGGTGTGACATTTGCCCAACAGCTGTTCCAGGGAATGTCAAGGAGATACTCCTTTGTGTTTGTCTCTCCCTTCAACGAACTCTAGATGCAGGCCTTTGTTCTGGAAGTCCCTCCCCAGGATCCCTGGTGCCGCCCAAGGCCTTTTTGCCTATTTCACTAACAAAGTTGAGTAGGCAGTTCTTGACTTCTTGGCAAAAGGGTTGACCTTAAACCTGGTTGAGAGAGCAATCTACAATCTAGTGAGATGAAACTGTGACCACAGTTCACTACCTGCTGGGTGCACCTCTTCTAAACTCCCTCTCTCCATCCCCTGGACAGCACCAAGCAAGAGTACATGAAAATCTTAATCACAACACACATCTGCTGATCTCGGCAGGCAGAAGAAAACCCCAAGGCCCTGGGCTCAGCACCCTCCCTCCAACCTCTTTGTCCAGCAGCAAGGAGCCTTCTAGAAAAATAAATAAGCCTTCCATTCCACCTTTTATTCAGATGAGCTTAATGAAAGAATTTTGGATGGGGGGAAAAGGGATTTGTGTGTTAATGTAGACTCAGATATAAACCTTTGAGAGCAGCTGTTCCCTCACATCTTCAAAATGCCAAGACGCAGTAGCGTCTTACACCTGAACCACCTGGCAGGGCCTAGAGAAGATTGTTAGGAGAGGAGGAGATGTACGGACTTGGGGACTGGGAGACAGACACCCATGCATGGAGAGGCAACGTGAGAGACAGTCGGACCTGTTCCTGAAGTCACCTGCTGCGGGAAAACAGCCTCCTGGCTGTGAAGAGAAGGCGTCCTCTTGTCACCAGCCTTCCTCCCGTTCTCCCAACAGATTCACGACTCAGTCTGTTGGGGCCACCATGACCCAATTCCATAGCGGGGTTCTCCAACAGCTCTGGAGTCTGGGAGTCCAAGGTGAAGGCTTGCAGGCTTGGTTTCTTCCGGGCCCTCCCTCCTTGGGTTACTGTGATCTCAAGCGACTTTCTCCCACACTGTGTTCCTGGTATCTTCTCTTTTATCCAAGCTGCCTTGTCTTGAGAGGAAGGGAATCAGTCAGATGAGGTTGGGGCCCACTTAAATGACTTCATCTCGGGGCCAATGGGTGGCGTGGTATTTCTAGCTTCTGCCCCTGGTGCCAGCATCCTATACGGGTGCTGGTTTGTGACCTGGTTGCTCCATTTCCTATCCAGTTATCTGCTACTGTGCCTGGGAAAGCAGCAGAAGATAGCCCAAGTGCTTGGGTCAATGCACTCATGTGGGAGACCCAGAAGAAGCTCCTGGCTCCTGGCTTTGCATTAGCTCAGCTCAGCCATTGTGGCTCTTTTTATTTCAACTGCTGGCCTCCTTAAGGGCCTTATCACTAAACACAGTCACAGTTCTACAGCACTGCAGGCTAGGATATCAGCAGACAAATTTGGAGTGGACACAGTTTCGGCTCATACTAGTTGTTTCTTTCTTTTTTTTTTTTTTCAAAATAGGCTGACAACATGTCAAAATAAAATAAAATAAAATAAAATAAATATGAAGTATGAAGGAATTCTTAGGCCTGGCCTGTGCTGGCAGAGCGTGAAGGACAACTGAGCAGAGCCAGCCTTGGCCTTTAAGAGCATGGGAACTGGGACCCACCCATAGAAAGGCAATGTGAGCCATCCAGGTAATCTTCAACCTTCCAATAATCTCATCCAAATGTCAGCAGGTGCAATGAATTTTAAGACACATTTTGTCTAACTCAATAGGGTCAAACTATTATTTCAACATTTGCTTAAAGGTTATTAAGCTGGTTTATATTCTCCTTGGACTGTGTCTTCAGATACTTTCTTTGATCATAGCAATAGTTTATGTGAGAAGCAGCAGAGAGCACAGACTCTCTTCCACTGGTTCACTCCCCACATGCCCTCAACAGCCACGACTGGACAGGGGCTAAAGCCGGAAACTCAAACCAGGTCTCCTATTTGGGTGGCAGGAGGTAAGCACTGGAACCATCCCTGTTCCTTCCTGGAGTCTGCACTGGCAGGGAGCTGGAGCTCTGGAGCCAGAGTTGGACCTGGGACCCAAGCACTCCACTGCGGGATGCCAGCATCTTAACTGACATCTCAACCAGTAAGTTCAAGTCTCACCCCGCAGCAAGTAACTGGCAGCACTGATTCCTGGAACCCAGACATCCCTACTTTTGAATCTGGTGCATCTGCGATTGGATACATGCCACACTTGGGGAGCTATGAGTGACTTCAGCACTCCTCTCTTGAAAGAACCCAAAAGTAGCATGGAACTACGAGCAGCATGAGTGTAAACACACCAAAGCATCGTCTATTTCCAGGAGCTGTTCCACCACACTGTTGCTTAGATGTGCCATCCCCTTCCTCAAGTCCCTTCTCCAGTGATTCATCACGACTTTTCTCCTTAGCGGGCCTCCTCATCCAGAGACTGGCCAACAGCAGAACCCACTCTCTAAGCTCTTCTGAGAATTAAGTGAGTTGACATTAAGCGAGCCGCAAGAATAGCTGAGCATGATATTTAATGCCTCATAAAATGTCGGCTTAAGAAGCAGCTTCCTGGGTCCGTGTTCTCCCACCATCAATACACTGTTGCTAAGACTCCAGCCTACTTTACTGTCCACCAGACCCCCATGTGACTTGTGCACAAGCATCAGCAGTGGGCTCAAGAATCCCCTGGGGAGCTGGCCGCACACTACTGAACCACTCCCTGAACTCTAGCTGCGGAGGTCTGGGTGGGGCTCAGGAATCTGCATCAATAACACATCCCCACAAGAGATTCTGATGTCTGTAGGTGGTCTGATGGGCCCTGTTGAAAAAGACAGGTCTCCTGGAGTAAGTGCACTTGGAGGCCAGCAGTTAGTGGCCCTGCTACCCTGGACCCGGTACACGACTTGAGCCTCCCTCTTCCAAACCCCAGGCCCTCAAGTACCTGTAGGCTGGACCTGCAGCAGGTAAAAATTAAAACAGCAGTAAAGTCAAGCCCCATTGCTGCTTCCCCATGTAACTGCTGTGTTAACTGAGCTTAGAAAAAAAAAAATAATAACTTACTCAACACCAGCAAAGTCACCACAGGAACCCACCTCTGTGACTTAGCTCCAAGCTCATGGTGGTGCTGGGAGGGACAAGGTCTCCTGCTGGTTCTCCTTTAACACAAGTAACCCTTGTGTGTTCTCTGAGCAACTACAGGGGTTGTTAGTCCTCACTGTGGGACAAGGCAAGTGAGAAAGGGCACAGCAGAAGCCAATCTGCAGGCAAGGCACAGCGCACTGAGAAATGGAGACACGTAAGTTCCTCAAGCCACCTGCCCCAACTCGTTAATGCATCCCAAGTGAAAACACTTGTTTTTTCTTTCTCCCACACAAAGCAACTGACTTCATACCACAGTCCCCCCATATATAGCGTTGACCTGCTTTTCATCTAGTGCAGGAAATTTACAATGTCCTTTGGTGACTGTTGCTGAAGGACTACACCATTGTAATAATACAGGGGGAAACAGTGAGAGGAGAGGGGATCAGGATGTGGAAGGAGAAACTGAGCCTAAGGAACTGGGTCATGAAAAATATTTTTTTAAAAAAAGTGGGGGAAAAGTTCCAAGAACTTTTAAAAGGTATTTAGAGGCTAGTGCTGTGGCCTAGCCACTGAAGCTGGCACCAGAGATGCCAGCATTCCATATGGGCACCTGATCGAGACCCTGCTGCTCTGTTTCCAATCCAGCTCCCAACCAATAGTCTGGGAAAGCTGCAGAGGATGGTCCAGGTCCTTGGGCCCCTGCACTCATGTGGGAGATGTGGAAGAAGCTCCTGGCTCCTAGCTTCTGCCTGGTACAGTCCTGGCTGTTGCGCTCAGCTGCTGCCTAGTCCTGACTGCTTAACGCTGTCTACCAGGATTCTGTTTCAGGCCCAGAGATGCCAGGAGGCAGAGCTGCGTGTTGTCCACACACCTGATGAGGCCCAAAGGCACCATCGACCAAGAGGTGCTGGCTAGATAGTTTAACGCTGACTAGACACTACCTCTGAAAGGTGTCTGCACCTGCCGAGATGGCCAGAAGCTACTTTCATTGCCTGCAGCCCAAGCCTGTCCCGGAGAGACCCAACTGTGCCCAGAGCTGCCTATCCTCAAAGGCAGAGGGAGGAGGGAAGGAAGCAAACCCCTGGGGAAATGTCACCTCAGTACCCCACCCCCCCACACACACACCCAGTGCTGCTGAAAACGCACAGTCACTGCTGTGTTCCCATCCTGAGCAAACACTTATTTCAGAAGTCAGTAAGTACACCACTGCATCCAAGTTCTTCCCTGAGCCAATCACCCTCCTCTCTTTCTCCCGATCCTCTCTCGCTCCAGCATGTGAGCTGGGTCACATGGCCTTACCAGTTTGGCACTTACAGCGTCCCTCCCTTTTCCATGCTTCTGAATCTTCAGCTTTTCTTTTAAACATGGATTGTTAAGAGGCCCCTAACCTCTCCTGGGGAATCAGGTGAGCTGTAAATACTAAGTAACTGAATCGACACATGGAGAAAGAGACCAGGTGATTTTCATAAATCTTGCCAAGCAAGCTCCATAGATGTTCTAAATTCTGCTTCCAGAGCATGTTGAATTATCCACAGCGGGGATTAGTAAGAACACGGCTCCCTAAATAGAACAGACCCCAGGAAAGGCACAGCTCCCTAAATAAAGCACGCCCCAGCCGGTCTTCCTGGGCGCTGCCGCCCTTTCCCGTTGTCCCACACCCTCCCTCCCCTCCGCCCACCCCCAGCCTTGCCCTTCTAAGACCCGCCTTAGACCTCTGCCATCCGCTCCTGCCAAGTGTTTGGCCTCACTGACGAAATAAACCAGACAAATACCGCAGCTGACAGTCAGGGGTCTCAAGGGCAAAAGGCCGGGCAGCCAGCCACGCCCTTGCCTCTCACCAGAAACTCCTCGGGAGCCTGGGTCACGCAGGTCTTTCTCTGCTTTGTTTTCTTTTTTCTTTTTTGTTTTTTTCATTGGAAGGGACGTGCTCACCTGAAAGAACTGGCCCCTTAGGAAGGTATTTTCACTGGGTGACCATTTGGCGAGAGAAAAGCATCCTTTGTTTTCCAACCCCTTCTCCTATCCCCGGGGCCTGAAATCACAGCAACACCAACCTCCTTCCAGTGTGAAGAGCTATTGTACCCACTTGAATAAGTCAGTTTCTCTTGCTGCGCCTTGGGGGAGGAGGAAAGAAAACAGAACCCAGACGGGACCCAGTGCAGAAGCCAAGTCCAGGGCCCGAGAAGCTGAACACTTTCCATGGTCAGATGAAAGATGGTGTGGAAATGCAACCTGGCTCCCTGCGCGTTATTACATCTGTTGCACTTGAATTAGTTATAGAGTGACTTTTGGACCATTTCCTCTGTGCGATACTCCTAAAGGCACCTGCCTGACATTTCCTTCCCCTCTGGGGCCTCTCCAAGATCTCACATTGTGGGAGAAACAGGCCACCCTGCAGAGCTATGAGAGCACTTTCCACTCAACACCGTGACACTCACACAGGCTCGCAAGGGATTCAGAACCCCCTGGACTTGGACTTGATCAATTGAGGACCAACCACTACTAACAAACAGAGAAAGTTCCTCGTTAGAAAACATAAAAGAATTCTGAATGCTTTCACCCCCTTGTAGCCCTTGAGGACAGAGCTCATAGACATGTCCCTCCTGGACTTTAATCATAAAGATTAAAACCTTAGCATATGGGGCTGGCACCATGGCATAGCAGACTAATCTCTGCAGCACCAGCATCCCATATGAGCACCAGTTCAATTCCTGGCTGCTCTGCTCCCAATCCGACGACTCCCTGCTGATGTACCTGGGAAAGCAGCAGAGGCCTTGGGCCTTGCACTCATGTGGAAGATCCAGAAGAGGCTCCTGGCTCCCATCTTTGGCTCCCAACTCTGTCTGTTGTGGCCATTTAGGGAATGAATCAGTGGACGGAAGAGCTCTCTCTATCTCTCCCTCTCTCTGTGACTCTGCCTTTCAAAAACAAACAAAAATGCTGAGCAAATGCTGCACACAGCCTAGTAAGCCTCTTGGATAAGGAAAAACAGGATACCAAGAATGGAGATCTATTAAAAAAAAATGACCTTAAACTCACATAACTGTGATCTGAGGGTAGTATCGGGCCAGTTTACGAGGTGCCCAAGCTTCTGCCACGTCCCTACTCTCTCCTTAGGTCGGGCCCAGCAGGCTGAAGCACCTCTCATGCTCCAGACGCTAGTTCAAGTATATGCTCTGTGTGAACACCAGTTCTTCTGTCTTGGTAGATCTGAGGGGCATCGCAGGCCACAGGTCCCTGGGGACCTGGGAGTGTTGTGGCTTTACTCAGGAGTCCCAAAGTGCTGCCTTCAGCGGCCCTGCCATCTCAAACCTGAACTTCTCACTGCCCTCCGGTGCCCCACAGCTCCGAGGAACGTGAAAGTCCAGACCCATGACCTGCCAGCTGAGGGGCTGCTCACCCAGCCTCCCTCCCACCCATCTCCAAGCCTACGACTGAGCTTCATTTCTATCCTGCTGCTCTGTACTAGATCTTTCGTTCACTATCAGAGTATCCCAAGTGAATTACCACCAAGAAAACACATCCCATAAATATAGACCCGATATATCCTGTGGCTTAATGTCCCTCAGATCACCCACCCCAAAGGAGCAAAGTCTCTCTGCTTCTAGGAGCAGAACCTTCAAAGCTCAATGTCCTTTAAAGGGGCAAAGTCCCAGCAGTTAGTACACACATACACACACACACACACACACACACACACACACACACAGAGTGCATTGGGGCAGCTGGTTTGTGTGCTGGCTAAAAAAGGTTGCTGGTGGGTGAGCAAGGCTGAAGTCAGGCCTGCCTCTCCTTTCTCTGCATTTCTGGGGATACTGAGGAAAGATGATGCTGCAGACAGACTCATGTCTCATATCTTATGTCTACACTCCTCAACGGGATGTGCTGTCCCCCAGTCTTCCCACTTCCTCTCCCCCTGTTCCTTCCTGCTGATGTCCGTGTTCCAGCTCTGATTCCTAGGGGCCTGCCTCCCACTTGCTGCCAGCTCTTCAGACTCAGCTTCCCCTCTGTGTATGGACAGGTGAGCAGGTATCTAGGAGGGGCACACTCAAAAGATGAGTTCATCGCAGGGTGAGGCTGATACACAGAAGGCAAAGAAGAACAAGTGAAAGCAATTGAGTTGTTAGCCACGTGCCTGAGCCACTGAGTTAAAGAAATGCTGAAACTGGGATTGGGGGGCGGCAGATGAGTTAGTCCTCAAGGCTTGGATGGACAAACCTCCTCGCATTGTGGCAGTTCCTGGGGGCATCTGAGCCAGGTTGGACTCAATGCTTGAGGCCCTAGACCTAGCCACCAATGCCAAGTGGTGGGCAAATCCGGAGCTTACAGTCTTGCCAGCTTGCCTGCTGGCTGACCGGCAGTGAGCTCTGGGCTCTTGAGGGAATGGAATTACTGCATGGAGAATCCATGGATAAGGCCACTGTATGAATAGGACAGGGATGAATCTTGAGGGGCACCCAACAACAGGGCCTTGTACTTGCAGGTAAGCAAGGGAACAGAGACTGAGATGGTTTGGAGGGGAGAAACCTAAAGATCTGCTTGGGTCAGACTGATACACCAGCCCACATGGGAGTCCTTACTGGTTTTGTCCCCTCTGGGTCTCATGTGTGCTGGTTGGGTGCTGCGGTCTGGCACAGCCTGCCTCACCTCAGCATTTGCCAGTGGGTGCTTTAGCCTGGACAAAACCAGTAAGGAAGTGTGTATTGGAATTCCTTTATTTGAGCACTACTGGCATTAGTAAGTATGAGAGCTAAGATGAGAGCAGACCAGAGCAGGCAGGGCTACAACATCTGTTGGCTTCATGTGAGTTGGAACAGCGGAAAGCCAGGCTGGGTTGACTGCTCCTTCTGGTGCATACACAAGCTAGAGTGGGTGTGAGTTGGTTGGACTTTGTCACATCATCAGCTGGCAGATGCTGGCATGGGGGGGGGGGCGGGGGTAGTGCAAATTCTGTCAAGTTAAACTGCAGAACCACCTAGAGAGTGCAAGATCCGGGAGTGGGAGTAGGCCCAGTAGAGAAACAGTAGGCATCTCCCTCTTGGTTTGCCACTCTAACTGGTGAGCATGAAAATTAGGACTGGGGCAGGCATGGCTAGACAGAGTGGTACCCGCTGGCACATGTGTGGGCTAGATAGTGGGGCTGGTTGGGTTGAACTAGGCTTCAATGTCCATTGACATGAACAAGAGCTGAATAGGATGTGGAACAGACTGGACCAGTCGACTGTACATACTGGCAATCATGGAAACCATGGCAAGGGGCAGGCCTGGTGGGGATTATTGTGGGTCACTCTGACTAGGCAGTCACCCCCACTGGCATATGTGAAGGCTGAGTGTGTGGTGGGCGGGATCAGGCTGGGATGCATCACCCATCGGTTTGTGTAGAAAACAGGGCTGAAGATAGACCTGACCCAGCAATTGCAACCACCAGCGTGTGCATAGGCTGATTTGGGCAATGAACTGTACAAACCCTGTATTGGCAGCCACACATAAGAATCAGGTCTGGGATCACTTCAGAGGAAGTGTGTTTGGGGATTCCCCCAACTGAACCACTGGACTCAGAACTCCAACCATGGAGAGAATTGCAGATTCCATGGTCTCACTGTGGAGTGAATGTGTCAGAGCTGGGCCTCTGCAGTGGCTTAGAACAGTGAATCCAGGTGCACAAGGAGGACGTGGCAGTCCATTGGAGTCTGCCAAGGATACCTGGTACCACAACAAAGGTCAGAGGACAGAACAAATCAATAAACTACCCCAGCCAAGTGTCGGCAGTGAATATCTGGGCAAACGGAGACGAAGGCGGACTATATCAGCCAGAGAATTCTGGAGACATTTCTTCATGCTTGGAGTGATGAGATTGGTAGCAATTCAGAATTATTGAACTATCGAAACCTCTTGAGCATGACCCTTAGAGCATGCCCCACGTTGGGGACCCTGGGGTGGTGTCAGGTGGCTAGACCCAGGGTGCAGAGGCATTTGGGAGGCTGGGTGTGGTTCTTCCCCCTCTTACTCCAGATACAGGAAGGAAAAAAAGAGAATGTGGAAATGGTGATCTCACCCGCCTTCCCTATAGCCCTTGATCCTTACCACTCTAATCAACTATGTAAAAATCATCAGAAATTTTTTTTAATTAAAAAATAAAGAAATGTTGAAACTGGCTCTCTGAAACATTTATTTCCAAGAACCAAAACACAAAGCCCTTATTTAAGGCAGCTTTCTTTGTGATAAATAGAAGATAAGTTCCCTATCTTCATGAGGCTTACTGTGCAGTCAAGAAGAGAGAAGCACACAGCATAATGAACACTACCGTGGAGGAAAGACAAGATTTTGGGAAGTGTAGTAACGGGCTGCCGCTAGGCTTTAAATGTGGTTTGATTCCACTCCAACTCATCTGGAGGCCTGGCCCCCACCTGTAACGTGTGGAGAGGTTGGGTGGAAGGAGCTGGGTTGTGAGGGATCTGCCACTTCAGGAGAGCACATGAGCTCTTCTTGCAGACTGGGTCAGCGATCGTGACCATGGGTTCCTATGTAAGCCAGTCCCTTGAGTTTGGTCTCTTCCATAGGAACTTACTTCCTTTATGGGTTTTTTTTAAGACTTATTTATTTAATTTGTAAGTCAGAATTACAGAGAGAGGGATAAAGAGAAGACTCTTCCATCCACTGGTGTACTCCAAATCACCACAAACATGAACCAGTGCACATTGGATGCCACAGCGTCCAAGCATTTGAACCATCTGTCACTGCTTTCCTGGGTGCATTAGCAGGATGCTGGATTGCAGTGAAGTAGCTGGGACTCCAACGGCAGCTGCTATGGAAAGCTGGCACTGCAGATCATGACTTACTCCATTGTACCACAGAACTGTCCTCTTCTTTTCTAATTTCTGCTAAGAGCTGATGCAACACTCATCAGGTGTGTCCACCCAATTGTGGGATCCCATCCTCCAGAACCATGAGGCAAAAGAAATCTCTACCCTTTATAGATGACCCAGACTTAAGTATTTTATTATAGCAACAGAAAAGGTCTAAGGTGGTCACTGACTCCAAAGTTAGAATCCAAGTTTGGACCTAGATTTGAACCCAGATTTGTTGAGTAGGTAAATATTAGGCCAGGCATGTGAAAAGGAAGGAAGGAAGGAAGGAAGGAAGGAAGGAAGGAAGGAAGGAAGGAAAGGAAAGAAAGGAAAGGAAAGGAAAGAAAGAAAGAAAGAAAGAAAGAAAGAAAGAAAGAAAGAAAGAAAGAAAGAAAGAAAGAAAGAAAGAAAGAAAAGAAAAGAAAAGAAAAGAAAAGAAAAGAAAAAGAAGAGGGGAGGGAAGGGAAGGGAAGGGAAGGGAAGGGAAGGGAAGGGAAGGGAAGGAAAGGAAGGGTTTAGGGTGTGTGCTTCCAGAGAGAAGAATCTGGAAGTTAGAGAGAACACATGAATGGCCCCATGACTTGGTCCTGCCTTCAGAAGCAGCTGCTGAGAGCTTGGGTGTGTCACAGGCTGTCCATCTCCATCCTTGGTAAATGGGTTGCAGCCTGATGGCTAGACCTGGGGCTGTGATAAGCAGTGCAAGTAGAGACCCACTGGGAACCAGCCACCTGCACCACCTGCACCCTACTTTCTACAACCAGCAGCCCTTCAGAGTCTCCGTCAACCCTCCTTACCAGCCAGAAACTGCAGCAGTATGCAGTTATAGATTATTCTCATCATTCATGGATTTCATATCTGCAGATTCACCTGTTTTAATCCCAAAGTCAACGTTCATAGTGCTGTTCAGGCCATTCCCACAAACGTGCCAACTGAGAACTTTTGACTTCAGTGCCTATTTCTAGCTGAGAACAATCTTCTGCCTTCCTAGTTTGGCTTTTCCACTGGAAACCAGTAGCCTTTTCACACTTCCGTGCTTCTTGTTGGTGATCTTGCTGCTTCAAATGGTCCCCATGCACAGGGCTGTCATGTTGTCTAGTGTCTTTGAGTGCAGAAGGATAGAGCACAAAGCCACCCATGCAGGCAAAGTTAGAGTGCTGGTGGGTTCACTGTTAGTGAACCAACAATGCAGCGAGATAAGATGCCTTTAAACAGAAATACACAGAAAACTAGGTTATGTATGGTAAAGTGGACAATGATCAATGGCTCAGACTGTGCTTTCCACTTCTCCTGAAAACAATGGGGCAGTGTTTACTAACTCAGTGTTTGCACCCTCTTTGGGGAACACCATGATCTGAGTAATGACAACAGACTTGCAGGTTGTAAGCACGAAGGGCTGTCTCCAGCTCAAACAAGAGCTGACTCTCAGATAAATTCCTATAATATTAATACCATCGCTGTGCCAAAGCAGCATGAGAATTTAGTCTGGCTGTATGACCAGGAAGAAGAGAATAACATTGTCTGGGCCATGCCCAATCTTTGTCATAGTTTGTTGGTGTTAAGGAATCATATGAAGTCAGGTTTAAACCAAGACCTATGACTGCCCAGGGAAAATTGGTCCTTTGCCCTCCTCTTCCCCTCTTCTTTCAATGTTTGTTCAAAGTCTGTTTTGAGGTAAAACTAATATCTGTGTGATGGTAGGGAGGGAGAAAGCCATTCCTAAATCCCAGGAAATCCTGCCAAACTCTAGCCCTGAATTCTGGTCTACTCCAGGTCTGCTGAAGGGCCCCTGCTCTTCTCTAGGCTGCCTTCTTAAAACATAGTTTCCCTAATCTTCAAGGAAAGGAAAGTCTACAGGTGCAGCAGCCCACAGGCTAAGGGGGATCCACAGGCTCCCAAGGGGAGATGATTCTGAGATCCCGCTCTGGGCCCCAGCAGCTCCCAGCCTTGGGCCACCTCTGACCTCAGCCATTGGAGCCCCTTCCCATGCTGTGAGGAACTGATATGGCAGAGGAGGCTTGGGGTAAGAATGGCCTGAGCCAGCACAGGGAGTTAGGGGCAACCCACAGGGCCCATCCCCATCCCACAACCTGAGGAGAAAGCTGTAGAAGACTCGGAGCCTCAGGCTGCCCGGGAGGCTTCCTGCCTTCATGGCAGCCACAGATTCCAGCCAAAGTTAAGAGGGACACAGACAGCTGGAGCCCCACCAAAAGAAGCAGCAGATTCCGTCCTCCCTATCTGGTATCTTCTGGGGCCTCTCCTAGAAGCTGGCATGTTCACAGAATCTAGAAATAACACCTAAAAAGAAGCAGTGACAATAACAACAATTTCGTATTAAAAACCTGGGTGCTGTGCTAAGCATTTACTATAATATTAATACCACGGCTGTGACACAAGGCGCATGCTGTTGTATTGAATTCTCCCAGTGATCTGAGGGGGTTTCTTATCCCATGCCTCCTAGGAGGAAAAAAGCCCAAAGCAGCTGAGCAATGTGCCGCTGCTCACACAGGTCGGCGGAGAGTGAGTCAGGACCCTCTGTCTGACTGCAAAGCCTGCATTCTGAACCTCTAAGCTCTATGACCCCGGCCATGCTGGTCACTTCCTGGGTGGGGCAGAGAAGTTCCTAACTTCTTGCCCCTGCAGGCCTCCTCCTCCACAACTGGGGACTGCCTTCCTCAGCTGAACAGCCACCCGATGCATATACCACATACTCTGCTCTTTTGTTGATATGGTAGCAAAACATATAATCATCTGCCCACAGCATGGGAGTTCCATTTGTACACCATTTCTAGTCTTGGCTGCTCCACTTTTGATCTAGCTCCTTGATCACAACCTAGGAAAGCAGTGCAGAACAACTCAACTCCTTGGCTGCCGCCCCATGCATATACCATGGACTCTGCTCTTTTGTCCAGTTGACTTCTGGATTCACCCCAGCTGCGCATCCCATCTTGGTGCACCTGTCAGCTGCCGGGTGCTTAGACTCTGCCTAAGTGTGCTGTTCAAGTACCCAGATGTCTCCGGAATGCTGAAGGGATCTTGCGGTGGCAGCTACTCTGTGAGTGTTCCCTCCTTGGTGACTTGTCTTCAAGATGGTTTTCAATTGTGTCAGACTGTGTTCAGCATCCATCTCCATGGCATGCCCTCATCTCCATGCTAAGCTCAAGAGAAGGTGTGTGTGCATCATGCCTTACAGAGGCTCCTTCTGATTAGCCCTGGATCATAGCAAGGATCTGGCCCCTGCCTCCCACCTGGCAGGATACTTGAGCAACTCAGAGAGGCAGCCACTATCTTCACACCATGCAGTGGATCCCCAGACAGGCAGGAACGGCCGGAAGTTGCTCTTGACCTTTTCACTGATTAGTCCATGCCCCTCCCTCCCTCCTCTAGCGCTACATTTTTCCCCTTTCCCTGGAGAGGATAGGGAGGAGATCTCCTCAAGGGTCTGCGGCTGTCTCAGCCTCTTCTTTCAAAAGCAACCACCTTGTCTGGCAACAGCCTCCGCTCTTTCCCTCTTTTGCCTGTTCTTTAAAAAAAAACAAGACCAATGAACCCGTGCAGGAGGAATCGGAAAGATGGCCAACACAGACCAACATTTGGGACACACTTCTTCACACGTTCTCCATTTGCAGGGTGAGGCTACTAAGCCTTCTGCAACTCTGCCCACCCAATTTTTATTTTGCAACTGGGGAGGACTTGGCAGAGGAAAGCCAGTGGAGCCACAGTGTTGGTTTCCCAGAAGCCCTGGGTCCTACCTGCCTGGCTTCCCAGCCAGGCTGCATGGAGCAACAGTATGGTTAAGACATACTGGCCAAGAACCCAGTGCTGGGGGGGTGGCCTAGGAACCAAGGAAAGTGTCCTGGGTCTGACACTGCTGGCAAGACCTTGGAGGTGGTGAAGCCATTTACAGGTCACAGGGCCTCACTTGTTTGATTGGTCAGTCCAGTGAGTCAGGTTATCTGCAAAAGGGCAGATGCTAAACTGATGAAACATGCCTTCCAGATTGGCAGTTCTATAATTCTGGGTCTGAGAATGTCCTCTGTGTCCTGTTAGGTTTGCAGAAAGTGCTGGAAGAGCAAATCCAACCCCCAAAGCCACGACCAGCTTTCCCTCCCCTCTTGTCTGCCCTTCCCGATGCGCCCTTTGCCCCAGCCCAGCCTAAGCCAGGAGACACGGAATCCAGACAGTTCTGATTCATTGACCTCAAAAGCAACATACTAATGGCCTTACCAAGGGGATCTGACGCCTCCCAAACCACAGGAAGTACTCTATGGGGTGGTTTTGAGCTCTTTTCTCCCTTTCTAGGGGCCCCAAAGCTCTTCTTTGGCCAACATTCAAACTCAGATGCTGCAAGTTTACCTGGGACAACCGCAGGAGGCCCTAGCCTTGGGAAATTCCCTCCCTGTAACATCACAGATACCCCCCAAGGAGGAGTGCCGATGAAACACACAGGTCACACCCACTGCTCAGCCACAGCCTCATCCTCCGAGCAGGGAGAGCCAAGTGCCCCACCAGTGTCCAGAATTCCAAACACAGTGCCTTTTCCGCGTGCTTCTTCTCCCTCCACGGCTCAGACTGTGAAGTCATCAGGAAGTACGGTCTAGCGCCTCGAGCTCCAGACAGATGGCCTGACCTCTGTCCTGACGCCCTGGTCTGGCCCAGGCCAGACAACCACACTGCAGCCCTATTTTCCCATCTGCAAGACACCACAACCTCACCTGTCATCACAAAGCTCTGCCCCCTTTCTCCTGAGCAGCCTAAAGCCCTGGGCACCAGGCCAGGTTCAGGGGATGGGAGCAGAGGTGGGCCCAGGTTGTGGTAAATGTGGGGGATGCTGATTTGGAGAACATCCTCCCCTCTTTCTGGTCCCCAAGGAGCCAGGTCCATGCTCTGTATACTGGCCCCACCGTGCACAGATGGTCTCAGCCACATGCACCACCTCCAACAGAGGGACAGCTGTAGCATTCAGATATCCTTGCTAACCTTTCCCAAGCCTTCAATAAGGAGTTGTTTCCTCCATCCATGCCCCTACCCAAGTCTCCAGCCCCTCGCTCCTGCTGGCCAATGTTGTTCATCTGAGAATATGGACCTGTTGGGTTACAGAACCCAGCTCTCCTCGACGTATGCCTCTTCACGGTTGCTTTGTACCTAGAGCCCTGACCCAGGCATGAAGACAAACGCTGTCCTCCCGCCTGTGCTGGCATCAACATTCTCCTGGTGCTCCCAAGGTTTACAGAACAGGTCTGTCCAGTGGCTGGTTGCTTGGACCTGTGGGCAAGATTTTGGTCTGACCCCCAATCCACGTCCTGCCACACACCAAACAAGGCTGCCCGCGATAGCTTGCCAACTTCCCTCGCTCTCACATCATCAGATAAGGTGACCTCACATGCCCTGTCATCGCCGCCACCAGGTGTGAGGCTGTACTTTTGGGGAGACAAGATGAATAGGCTCTGGGACAGATGACTAGGTGCCAGGCTGCTTGAAAGGGTAGGTGGTCCTAAGTCACAGCTGCATGGCCCCTGGGTAAGAACTAAGAGTGGTTGCCAGCCCAGGCTGTGGTTTGAAGGGAGCCTGCCCTCAACACAGAGGAAAGAGGGGTCCCGGGAGGGGTCACCACTGGAGGTCTAAAACAAAGCCCTGTTCTGTTGCTTAGAGAACAGAAGCCAAGAGAAGGGAAGTGACATGTCCAAAGTGAAATAACCATTTACGTATTTATTAAAGATTTACTTTATTTATCTGAAAGGCAGAGTGGCACAGATAGGGAAAACAAGCTTCCATCTGTTGGTTCACTCCCCAGCTGGTCTCAATGCCTAATGCTGGACCGGACCACAAAGCCAGGAGCCAGAAGCTTCTTCCTGATTTCTCACACAAGTTCAGCAGCCAGGATTTGAACCAGCAGTCATAAGGAATGCCATTGCCACAGGTAGCAGCTTAACCCACAGGATCACTTGCTGACCTAACTTTAAGTCCATATCTCTTCCCATCATGCTTTTCCACTATGGCTTTAGGAGTCTGGGTCTTAAGTTTTAGTGCACACTGGAATTATCCAGGGAAGTTTCAAAAGATGCCATGACCAGGCTTCACTCTGAAATGCCTGTGTATTTGCTCTGGGGTATGACCTGGGCATGTGGCTTTTTCAAAGTCCCTTGAGTGGGTCTACTCAGTAATCTTCATTGAGAGAGGCCCTGTGTTAACTGTGAAACTCCTTCAGAGAGAAAGCCAGAGAATGGGAGATGGGGAGGAGGGAGGTAAAGTGAGGGAGATCAGAGGAACAAACGAATACCTGGGAGCTGGCCAAGTGGTATTTGAGCTGGATCTGGGAGGGCAACTGAGATTGTGACAGTGGAAAGAGGGGGCAGCAGGAACAGTGTCCCCAGAGAGGGACCTGGGAGATGTGCTGGGAAATGTACAAGACAGGTCAATTAGGACTAGTCTATGGGAGGCCCTGGAGTCCCACCTTCCTGCAGCTGTGTTGGGGCTGGGTCCTGGCTCTCAACTTTCAACACACACACACACACACACACACACGGCTTCCACTGCAAGAAATTGCATTTCTAACAATTTCCCACATGGTTGTGAGGGTCCTGATCCTTGAAAGATCCTGTAAGATCTCCTGTGCTTTGCAAAAAAAGAAAAAAAAATTCCAGAAACTCTCCATCTTGACTCACTTGGAGACAGATACTGAGAAAGAGGAAGTGAACGCAAGGAGGGGCTTCCTTGAGTCATGAGACCCCAAGGAGGCTTGGCAGCAGCAGCAGGAGAATGACTGAGAATGTGATAGGGGGAGCACAGAGCATGGTGACCCCGAGACTGGCTGTAAGTGTGTGTTCCAGCCAAGAAGGTGAAACTCACTGAGCTGAAACGGAGGAGGGTGAGGGACCTAACCCGAGCCTCACCAGTGTGGCAGGAGCCTGACCCCTGACTCAGGCCCGGGGCATGCGGAAATGTGCACTGGGCCCTCCTCCCCTGTCAGTCACCGTATTTGCCCTAAACCGCTGCCTCTCCTCCCAGGGGTGGGGCAGCAGGTGCGGGCAGCACTCGGCCTAAGTGATCTTCACCCTACTATACCCAGCAGCTCGGAAGGGGTGGGGGTCGAGCCATCCACTCCAAAATCCACTGCACGCTTCCAACCCTCCCCTGTCACCTGCCCTCCTGGGTACACAAGTGTTCCCACAGCCATGGTCCTCAGCACAGCTGTATGCACACAGCAGGGAACACCAGCTCTGGCATGGGTCCCCACATCAACAGGTTTTAAAGCCCCTGGAGGAAATCCCAAAGTGCAGGCAAGGTTGAGACTTGGGTCCTGCAGCTATGCAGAGGAAATCCTTAAACGGCAGCATTTTCTGTAATGTTTCCCTCCTGAGCAAAGGAGTTTGAATGCTTCATGTCCTACAGCCTACCCCCACCACCTCTGCCCACGCTAATGAGCAGATCCTGGGGCCAGTCTGCAGAGGCCTGCAGCATCTATTGCCCCAGCTCTGGGTTCAGTGAAGTTTGAGGCTACAATGCAACAAGGGGAGACTCGAACTCCCCAAGACATCCCTATGGGAGGCAGCAGGAAGAACGTGCTCTGGGTCAGGAGTTCTTGGTGGATTAAGTAAACCACCCTCTCATCAGCTGGAAAAAAAAATGGTGTGGTAATTCTTGCTCCCTCTAGTCATCCTGTATTCATGAACCAGGCTACATTTGGGCCACAGGGTCACGATGTTTGCCCCGTTAACGGAGAGCCTGTCTTGGCAAGCAGCCTTCCACCACTCACATTTCCCTTCTCCCCACCTCCACATGAGCCACCAAACCCTCCCACTCACCATAACATAGTCTAAAGGCCACTTCCTCCACAAAGCCTTCAGAGACAGCGAGGGCACAGGCCCTGAGGCTGCAGAGGGCTGAGCCCATAACACCCCTCAGGCCCAGGAGGCTCAGAGGCACCAAGGCTTCCCCCAGCTTTCCAAATTCCACTGTCCCCAAAGGCAACCCAAAACCAGCAATAGAAATGGCAGCTTTTCACAAGTGCTTGGCTTATGACCACTTGCTAAGTGATTTATTGAAACTTTCATTCCAGATTCTCAACAAATCTGTAAGGAGATGACATTTCTATCCAGCACCTGAAACAGTGTCGGGCAGAAATAGTCCTTGGTAAAACGTTTTTCATACTTATTATAAGAAAGGGAAAGAGACAGAGATATCTCCCATCTACTAATTTACTCCCCATATGCCTGCGACAGCTGGGACTGAACCAAAAGCCAGAAGCCAGGAGCCAGGAACTCCGTCCTGGTCTCACACATGGGCGCAGGCACTGCAGCTGCCACCTGATACCTTGCAGGGTGTGCATTCGCAGGAAGCCTGATCAGAAGCAGAGAAGCCAGGCCTCAAACCAGGCACTCTGATTCAGAATGTGGACATTCCAAGCTATGCCCTCACCCTCTGTGCCAAACAGCTGCCTTCATCCTTGGTCAAGCTACAAAAACAAGTGTAGAGGAGGACGGTGGCCATGTGGGTGGCCTAAATTCAGTTAGAGCTAGCAGAGTTGACTCCAATCCACCCAGCATCACTGCGACTTGACTTAGCTGCTCCTGGATGGAAGGAAGGATGGAAGGCAGTGGGAGGCCGAGGGCGGAGCCAGCTTCCTTGTGCACCTGCCGGAAGTGGGCTGGACGCCTGCATCAGTAGCTCTACGTTGCCAGCCCTTCCCAACCTCAAAAGTTAAGTTCCAGGCACTGGCCCCTCCCTCCGAGGAGAGGGACAGTTAGTTGCAGGCTCCTAGACCAGAAATGTCTAGCACAGGATACTAATCCAGACAGTTCTTTGGCAGCTCTTCTTCCAGACGGATTCGGGAAATCGGTGACCTTGCAGCTGCCCAGCTTGGCAACAACCCTGGTTCTATCAACAAAAGTAGCGTGGACTTGAAGTTCTGAAGCATGGCTGGGGGAGAGAAGATGGAACTGAGGCAGAGCGCGTGTGGAAGTGGCCAAGAAAAAGCACAGCCTCCCGCCTGGCAGCAGAGAGGAGCAGCAGGGAGCCGGAAGGCTGACCCCAGACCCCTCAGCTGCAACCGCTGACGGTTGACAAATGCTTCCTGTGAAAATGTTTACCCGGGAGGAAATTCATCATGTTTCCCCTTCCGACCACGAGGGTGGCTGGAAAGAAGGGCTGCGCTGGCCCCATAAATCCCAGCGACTGCCTTACCCTCCCTGAGCGCGCCTGCGGGGTGTGAGAGGCGAGCGGAGGCAGCAGACAGAGACAAGGGTGCTGACAGCGTGCAGGTATGCGCTCTGGAGGTCCTGTCCTCTCCGTGGGAGTGCGCCCCTGCTTGTAGCTCACTTACCTGGCATCCTTTTCTCTGAGTGAAGTTACCACCTGTCCTTGAGTTACCCAGGAAGTGCTCGATAAACTTTGGGAGCTGGTCCCTCTGCATTCCATCTTGGTAGAACAAGAGCTGATAGAGAGGGGAGATAACTGCAGATCATTAAGGTGGATTTAAGATTGATTTATTTATCTGCAAAACAGACATACAGAAGGAGAAAGACAGAGACAGAGATCTTGCATCTATTGCTTTACCTTGCTGCCACCACCCCTATTGGCCACAATGGCTATCCCTGGGTCAGATCGAAGCCAGGAGCCTGTGACTCCATCTATGTCTCTCTCCCACATGGATGCGGGGGCCACACACTCGAGGCACCCTCTACTGCTTTCCCAGGTGTGTTAGCAAGGAACTAGAAGAGAAGCAGAGCAGCTGGAACGTGAACAGATGCCTCCATGGAATGCTGGCATTGCAGGTAGGGACCTCACCTAGAGTGCCGCACCCTAGGGATCCCTCACCTAGGGATCCGTGGTGGAGTCTTAAGCCAGAAGCACCCATGGACCCAGATAAAACATTTCTCCAACTATCAGGCTGTTTTGGTCATAGTCTCCATCTTGCTGCTGTCCTCTCTCTGGGGGTGGCTAGATGGAATGCCACAAGCCACAGCTGCCAGCTAAAACCTGGTCAGTACTCCTTTACTCTGATTGGCAGCAGAGCCCAGCCCTCCTCTGAGCCTATAGTCTTCCTCACCTGTGAAACAGGCCATGCTATCCCATGCACCAATGTCCTGTGAGGCCTCGTAAGGAAATGCACGTGCCAATATAGTAAAGCAATACACAATTAGTGGCTCTTTTTAGGCCAAGGAATTTCACTCAATTTTCCATAAAATGGACATAATAACCTCCATGGGTCACTTCTTTGAATTTCAGAAAGACGGAGCAGATAATATTCATAAAAAATGTTAAATAATCTAGGTTGATTTTCCATTTCACCAACATCCAATCAGAAAATGAATCAGGGAGCCAGTGTTGTAGCATAGGCAGGTAGAGCCACAGCCTGTGACACCGGCCTCCCCTATGGGCCCCAGTTTGGCTGCCCCATTTGCAGTCCAGCTTCCTGATGGTAGCCTGAGAAAGCAGCAAAGACAGCCCAGGAGCCTGGGTATCTGTCACTCTTATAGAGAAACTGGATGAAGCTCCTGGCTCCAGTCCTAGCCATCATGGCCTCTGGGGAGTGAACCAGCAGATGGAAGACTTCTCTCTCTGTCTCCCTCCCTCTCTATATCTCAGCTTTTCAAATAAATAAATGCATCTTCTTATAAGGAAATAAAATAATTAAAATTTGGATTCTGAGCCTACTGATGAAGACATTGACAGCCCAGGTGGGAGTGCCTAAATTCCATACCAGGATCTGCCTGCTGATTTCTGCTAATACAGACGCTGGGGTCTTAGGAGGTAGATTCCTGTCACTTATGTGGGAGGTCTGGATCGAGTTCCCAGTTGCTGGCTTCAGTGACCCTGGCTGTAACAGGCATTTGGAAAGTGTCTCTGTCACTGCTTCTCAGATAAATGAAGGGCTGTTTGGATTGTTGTTGTTATCGTCCTCATTTTGATAGATCAGCAATCTCTTATTTTATTTTTAATATTGTTTACATAGTTGACAGGGATGCACAGCCATATTGGCCTCTAATTAGGGTGGGGAGGATCAGGTATGGAGGGGGTTTGGGGGAGGGCACTGCCTTCTTGCTGTCAAACTACATCAGCTCCCAGGGACGGGGAAGGATCATTTGATGATGCCTGAGAAACTCCAATGTGAGGAAGAATGTTCCAAGAGTTACTTGAGTGGCGTTGATAGTTCTGAAATGTTGTCAGCTTCATTACACCAGGGTTGAGAACATCTTTCCGAGGTCTATCGGTTGACAAAGTTCACCCCAGTGCATCCACAGGCCTAGGAACATACTGCAAAACTTGGCCAGGAGAATTGTCCAACCTGTTCTGATTTCCATCCTCTGACACTTGATGTCCCCTGCTGGCCTCGATGAGCTGGCTGTTGGATCCTCTGTGTGCTTCTGGGCAAGCTGTCCACCAAACAGGCATCAGCAACTGGGGAGGCCTTGTCCCAGTACATGAATTCCAAGGTCAGACCACATAGCTTATGATGTTGCCTGTGGCTGGGTTTTAAGTCCAGTGGTCCAATTGGGGATTCCCCCAAGAAACCTGGCCTGGGTGACCTCAGACTTGATTCTTGTGTATGCCAGCCAGTTTGGCCAATCACCTACACCAGCCAAATGCACATATGGTAGATGCAGCTGCCTGGTCAGTTCTGTTTGTTTGTCTTTAATGCAGATTCTCGTGGTGTGATTGAAGTAGGCAGCCTGGGAGTACTGGGCCTAGGAACTTGCATTTCAACAACCCTTCAGTGACTTTGTGGGAGCTGAAGAGGCCCTGGGCAACAAGTCCTGTGAGTGCTATAGAAGAGTCACAGAGCCCACCCAAAGTGTCCTGACACCCCCTTCCTCTAAAAGCAGTGACGCAGGAAGCCATGGGCTAGCCCAAGTTATTGGGCCCTAGCACCCAGGCCCACACATTAGCTCTGATTCTGAAAAAAAGCAGAAAAGACAGGCCAGATCCAGCCCTCCTGGCAGCCCCTGGCTCAGGACTCAGGGGCAATGTTAAAGAAGGGTAGAGGGAGGAGGTGAGCAGGTCGCTAAAGGATTCTCTGAGCAGGAGATTCTCTGGAAGACGTGAATGCTTCATTTCACGCCTTGTGGGGCTTCTTTTGCATCATCTGGGGGCGATTCTCTGATCTCAGAATTGACCGGAGAGACTGATGCATTCCCAGGTGCCACCTGTCCCCAGCCGCCCTATCAGCTCATGGGACTCCGTGACTCCACGCCCTGGTTTTCTGGCCATGTGGGGAAATGTCGTATTTCCCTACAAGGCTGACCTCTTGTTTAGTCACCAGGGTGACAGGATATGACAGTAACCTTGATGACTATACACATGAGCCTCAGAAAGGAGTCAACTTCTTCTTTTATGACATTGTTTGGTGGCAGCCCCAACTCCTGGGGTAAGATAGAATGGCAGGATCACCTTCATTTCCTAAGGGAACAAACTGAAGCCCATTCAAACCAGGGCCATATCGGAGGCCACACACGTACCAAGTTCAGGAACGGGACTCTGGGTCTCATTCGAATTTCCTCCTACTGCAACTTTTCTATTAAGCCTGCAAAACATGTCTTTCAAAAATAAGTTTGTGAGCCTTTCTCTTTCAGCACCTTGATCATCTGTCAGGATTGTTCTTTTCTTCTAGTTGAAAGCCAGTCCTGTTCTGTAAGCAAACACTGTTCCTTCATCTGTTCTTGAGGTGGAGAGGAGGAATGCTTGGCAAGGCAACTAGAGCTCTCTTGCTGACCTAAAGGTGCACCATACTGGGGAGTGGCCACCCACTGCACCTGCGTGAGCTGCCTGGGCATCTGTGTTAGCCACCTGGCTTACCTGGCAAACGCTGCTCCCCTGCACTGTGTCAATGCTTGCCTCTGAAGAGGAAGTTACCCCAGTGAATCACCAAAGTGCATGAAGACGCAGTGTCTGGTTCTTTCTTCATCCAGAAGTTTGATTGCAAAAGGAATCAAGTTAGAAAATGTTTATCAACAAACTGATCTTTTTTAAAAAAAAAAAAAGCCTTATTAAGACACAATTCACATATGAAACTTAAGCTTTTGAAATGGACAGCTCAGTAGTATACTCAGCTTAATGATGTCATCACCACTCCCTTAGAGCCCTTTTCTGTCTGTGAGAAGCAGCTCCGTCCTCCACGGCAGCGAGACTCCAGCCTACTCCAGCTCTGGCAGCTCCTGAGGCACGTTCTAGCTCTTAGCTTTGATGATGCTGGACTTTGTAGCTAAATGGGGCACATAAAGCTGGCATAGTGGGCTCTGCCTGCAGTGCCAGCATCCCATAGGGATGCTGGTTCTAATCCCGGCTGCTCCTGATTAATTCTGATTAATTAATTAATTAATTCTTTTAATTGCTTGGGAAAGCAGCAGAGGATAGCCCAAGTCCTTGGTCCCCTGCACTTATGTGGGAGACCTGGAAGAAGCTCCTGGCTCTCAAACGGGCTATGCTCTGGTCATTACAGCCATTTGGGTAACGAACCAGCAGATGGAAACTCTTTTTTCTCTCTTTGATTCTGACTTTCAAGTAAAATAAGTAAATATTTTCAAGATGGAAAACATGGGCCCAGTGCAATAGCCTAGTAGCTAAAGTCCTTGCCTTGAACGCACTGGGGTCCTTTATGGGCGCTGGTTCGTGTCCTGACAACCTCGCTTCCCATCCAGCTAGCTCCCTGCTTGTGTCCTGTGAAAGCAGTCAGGACGGCAAAAGCCTTGAGACCCTGCACCCACATGGCAGACCTGGTAGAAGCTCCAGGCCCGTGGTCTTGGATGGGTTCAGCTTTGGCCATTGTAGTCATTTGAGGAGTGACTCAGTGGATGGAAGATCTTTCTCTCCTCTTCTCTGTATGTCTGACTCTCCAATTAAAAAAAAAAAAATTTAAGGGTGAAGCACATGGTACAATTGAGTTTTAAAACTCATTTATGCTAATTTCCTAATGGTGACATATAGGAATCTGCTTTAATGAACACAGTGCCAGAAGGGAAAAATTACAGCCCTCACACCCTGCAGTTAATCTGTGTTGTGGCCACTGGAGCAGACCCCCTGATTAAATCCTGAGTCTCCCACCAAATAACTCTGGGACCTTCCGCCAGCGGCCCAGTCTCCCTGTGCCTCTCTATACGCATCAGTAAAGTGGGAGCGATACCAGAATCTCCCCCAGAGGTCTGTGAGAGGCACTGCTACATGTGAGTCCTCAGAAAGTGCTCACGTTCAATGTCGGCTGCTTCTCAGTGGCCCAGAGCCTGCACACTGCCAGCAAGTGCCAGTTCTCAAGTTCTAAGGAGCACACAATCCAAGCAGGGGGCTAGTAAAGGATTAGACTAGTAATAATAAGACAAAGCTAAAGGGAGATCGGAAACTTGTTCCCAATAGGGCATATTCTTTTTTCTTCTCACTGTGGTCCTCAGGGACAATGACTGTCATTCTTCTCATTATCTGGGATATGACAAATCAAAGATTAATCAATGGGATAATTCATTACCCACCATCATATTAGAGTGCATTGGAAAGTATAGAAAATGGAATTAAAAGGTAAGTTTATTTTAGTGTAAAAGTTTTTGAAAGCTATGAACAGATTTTATATAATATTTATTTTCCATTAACTTAAAAAAAAACCCTCATATGCATGGATTTCAACATTTTTTTTGTGGGCTGGGCGTTTGGCTCAGTAGTTAACGGTACTACATTCCATTCCCAAGGCCCCCGTGGATGCTAACCTCCTGCTGATGTGCACCCTTGCATGCAGTAGGTGATAACTCAAATACTTGGGATTCTGCCACTTGGATGGAGTTCTGGGTTCGTGGTTCGACCTGGCCCGGCCTCATCTACTATGGACATTTTGGGAGTGACCCAGCAGACAGAAAGCCTCTCTGTGTTTCTGTCTCCATCTGTCCGCTTTCAAATAAATAAAAGATACACAAAATATGTTTTGAATAAACATATCTATTCATTCCACAAATCATACTAAAATCCAATACTTTTAATTCCATCTTCCATGAACACTTACATACATCAATGTACTTTTACAAGTTTCCAAAATAAACTAAGTTTCCTTTGGCCCATGTTTTCTAAACTGGTATTTTCTACTTAGCATTCATCTATCATGTTCTTTTTTTTTTTTTTTTTTACCCTGAGTGTTGTGAAAGACACCACAAAGTGTCAGCAATGGAATTTACCAAGTTTGATGTATTTTCACTTACCTGGAGAATACCCTAATACCTTGCGAAACAGAGTGGATCAAATGCCAAATGAAGGAGGTATTTTAAAAAGGGCGAGAGAGAGCAGAGGTCCTTGAAGGTGGCAGTGGTCAAGAAAGGAAAGAGAAATGATGCAGCATCATCGTGCACCCGCTGTCACCCAGCTGCTGGCACACAGCTGATTCAGACCTCTGTGGCAGATGGTATCTAAGTGACCCTCAAAACTTAGCTCTCCAGTGTGTTCCAGAGAACTCCCAGTCACCAGTATCTGCATCTCTGAGCCCGAAGGCTTTGTCATCTGGAGCCATCCAGATAAGCTAAGGAGTGATTCACTGTCTGGGAAATTGGTGCCTCCTGGGCTGCAAGCAGTCGGCAGCCAGACTGAGAGGAGCTGGTATTTACAGCTCCTCCCCTTCCCAGAGGGTAACATTTAGGGCCATCCATTTTATGTCTTTCCAAGAGTTTCTTCTTTGGGATGAGGCTGCCGTTGTCCACCACCAGCCAGCTGCCATCCTTTCCCTTGTCACTGCCCACTCCTCTACCTAAGCTCCCGTGCATCTCCAATAGACCACCTGCACTCAGGTCCTTTGAGCAAACCCAAACTAAGACATCCTCAAGCTGCCTGTAGAGCTGATTGAAAGTGAATCTATTGGACTAATGAGGAAACTGAGATCATGCTTGTCTCAGGCTTTTCGAGGGCACATAGCAAGTGTGTGGTAGGGTGCAGGTCTGACTCTAAACACTCACCTGTCCCATGAGCATGCTGGGAGAATTACACACACGGCATGTAGCTTGGTCACGGAAGCAGTACCCTCTCCTACTCCCCTCTAACTCCACTCCATTCCACTTGAGAAACTCCAAACTTGCCCCAAATTGGACTTAAGAGTGGGCCAGAGGCTTGGTCTTATTCAATCTTGACTTGCTATTCATAGAGATGTGTAAGTTCCAGCTGTAAAATAAGGACAGGAAATACGACCATAGAAATGAAGAGTTGTGTTGAGATTCGGTGCTCCCCATGGGCTAGAAACACAGGATGAGAAATTGACTGACACCTGTGTCAGTGTGTGTAGGGGCTGGGGAAACCTTGGCTGTCCACCAAAAGCAGATCTTCACCAAAAGCAGCTTTTGCAGCCACGAACTGCAACTTGTGGCAAATCATTTTGGATTAGGGCAGCATGTGGCTGTTGTGTTGGGGGTTGTGTATGTGTGTGTTTGGCCGGGTATGGAATCTTACTGATAGCCAGCCTGGGAAGCCTGAAGGCTTTGCAGAGCCTCAAAGGGCTTTCAGGGAATACAGGTGATGTTTTGGCTTCCTTGAAAGCTTAACTTGATTCACGTTTTGAGCAAAATGGAATTACCAGGGACAGGAGCAGATGGGTGTGGAGCATCACATAAAATCAGCCTGAGCATATGAAAGCCCACAGACAAGTTTCTTCTGTTTGTGTTTAGTGTTCTTATTATCAGCCATTGCCAAACAAAACATCCCAAGACTTAGTGCATTAAAAACCACAACCACTTTGTTGCATATTACGATTTTGTGAATTAGGAATTCAGGAAGAGCTCAGCTCAGAGCTTCTGTTCCACATGGCACAGATGAAGGTTAATTCTACGGTATTCGACTGGCACCAGGGCTGGGCTGATGGACCATGTGTCAGGCTCATTGGTGGACACTGCTGGAATGCTGCACTCAACAGGGACTGTTGACTGGCTGGTACACAAAAGAACTTCTAAAGGTTTAGGGAGAAGGGTTGCAGAAATTCTGGGAATTCATGCATCCTTTCTTTATAATTCGTATTTTCTTGAAATTTCCAAAGAGCCCTCACACAAAGACCTCTCCAGCATGATGGCAGGTAGTCTCTCCCCAGCTTTATGTTCCGGGAGCAGATCTCCCATGAATCAGGAGGACTTGGCTTCAGAATCAGGGGCCCCTCCTGCTATTTTTGTGTCATAGTAGCCACAGTCTCACCCAGATCCAAGAGAAGGAACTTAGCTCCATCCTCTCATTGGCAAGCATGTGTGAGAGTCCAAAATCCACCCTGGGTGGACAACAAAGAGAAAAGCCAGACTTTGTAGACTCTTTGCGTCTGAGATTTCTAGTGTAGCAGCAGCTTTATCTAGGATCTAGTGAGCAGAGAATTAGAAATGAAGGGATCTGGTGCAGCTGAAATCATTAGAACTCCAAGCCAAATTCACACTGGGTCCTCCAGAAAATGTCTTCTGGCACGGAGCGAGCACCTGTCACCCACCTCCTCCTCCCTGCCACTCCACTCCAACCCAGTGCTGCTTGCTGCCCAGTGGGTGGGCTTATACCGCTTCTGCACCCTGCACTGACTGTCATGACAAAGGCAGAAGGGGAAGATATTCTGGGAGTGTGGAAGGGCTTAGCTGATTGAAGCAATGTGCAAGCCACGCAGGGATCGGGATTTGGGAAACATGGTATGACATAGCTTTATCTCAACAGAGATCTGCAGCTGAGGCTGCCTCTCTTGGGACCCTCTCACCTCCCAGGCAAGACCACTCTGTGGGCTCCCATGCTGGGGCTTCTGTCCAGTCAGGGAGAAGAGTGACACTGTCTGGCTCACACCTGTGCATCCAATGTGTTAACCTGAACAAGTTACCTCATTGATTCAATGGAGTATGCTTTTTCACATCCTGTGTGTTCTTGTCTTCCTCTTCCTCCTCTTATTGTTATATCACTGAACTATGTTACACACCTGCCAGGGAACGTTAGTCTGGGAGTTTGTTAATGAAAGGGAGAAAAGACAAAGGACCTTGAACCTGGACCCACCAGTGTGCTGCCAGGCTGGGTTCCAAGCAGGCCTGCCATCTCACTCCTCTCAGTGTCTCCTCCACCCTGAAGCTAGAGAACACTGAAGTACTTATTCCCCAAAGCCTACAGAACAAATGGCTGGCTCCAGGTGTTCCGGGAGCCACTCCTGATCCACATGACCCACCTCATCCACCACTGCCCCCTTTCTCACCACTGTTTTGCAAAGCTCTGGGCATTGTTCCTGGAAGAGAAGCCCCAAGGCCAGTTTTGAGATTTCTTGTGTCAGTGGTAATTGAAGGAAACATACACTGTCCACCTTTTGCTTATTCCTGTCTCACTGTTTACATCTCTGCCTCACTTATAGCAGTGCCTGTCATCTCTGATGTCCAATGAAAATTCAAGTGACAGTTCCTAACTTCTAGTGTTGAGCTTCTAAAACTGAGACTGAAGAGGCTCTGAGGCTACAGACAGAAACCAGCTCCACTTTCGTGTCTTCTCCACCCCAGCAGTACAACACTCACACAGGTGTGTGGATTTGATCAGCGTCCTCTGCAGCATCACAGTGGTTCCTACTGCACTTTAGAGGCAGACCACCTACACATCCTCCATGCTCAGCTCTGGCCTAGTACCACTCCCATGCATGTCAGTGCACATGGCCAGGGCCAGCTCTGCCATATAACTGTGGGTGTAAAATCTCCCACAGGCTGGGGTGGGTATCGCAAGTCCTCAGGTGCCCTATATGCACAGTTAGGAAAGCCAGGCTCAGCAAGGAGAAGGAACAAAGTAAGTCTGGAAGTCATGTCTGGTGACATCTTGCATTATTCCGCTTTCATATCTTGCTACATCCTGAATTCTTCCCTTAAGGCTGTCTCACTCATTCTTCAATCCAGTGCCTGGAATGAATGCATGCAGAATTAAATCCTTAGCTTCCCATATCCATGGGCGACAGACCATAATACCATAGTCATTACCTGATAGGTTGTGTGTCTGAAACAAAACAATAGAATATGTCATGGGATCTGAATGTTGGAAGTATTTTGGTATTTGCTTTGAACAATGGGGGCTGCACCAATGAATGCCAGCCAAAGTGGCCCAAAATCATCTGCTGATCTTTTCAACTTACTGGAATGTTACAAAGGAAAATTTTAAACATTTATGCAAGCCAGGACATTATAAAGAAGCACTGTATCCAGTGACTTGTCGATCTATTGACCTGAACTTTACAGATAGAGGGTCAATAAGCATGAGCTGGGTGAATGAGTGTGCCACACTGAACACGAGCCGCAACATCTACTGCCATTTTTGTTTTTCTACGAATGGATCATGAGGGCTTGGGGAACTCAAGTTGCCTTACTTAACCTCAGTCTGCTTACCCACAAAATCGATGTTTGCCATTTGGTTCAACCCAGTTTTATCTTTCTGAGCTAACTCTATCGTTCTGTTTAGCCTACAATTTCATGAGATGCTAAATCTGTTTACATAATTGGTACTAAAGGAAAGAAGGACAGTGCTAAAGTTTATTGACTGTTCTTTTTTTATGCTTCAGTTCTTCTTTCATGCAAAAATCTAAGCGCGTTCAGACCCATTATGTATCTTAGTTATCATACCTAACCTCTAAGGAAAATAATATTAACTCTTGTCTCCACATTTGGGGAAACTGAAGTCATCTCAAATCTTGATAGAGTGGTTGCTGTTCTCGGACATTGCAAAGTGAGCAGTGCAAAATCAATCTATGCCAGTGAGGTGAGCTCTGAAATAATGCTGACTGCTTGTAGGCATCTTCCAGACCAGGAGTGATGGTTGCCACGGTTACCAGAGGAGGGCGGACCTTGCCTCGAACCTGGTACATCATCACTCTGACCTCAGATTGAAACCTGGAAAGGACAGTGGAAATCCGGCATGCCCCTGAGACTGCAGAGCCACTGTTGAACCAATGACAGATGCCAGCTAATATCCAATATCAAATAAAGATCGAAGCGACCCCCACTTCAGTTTCCGTGTCAAGAGGGGTTTAAAACTCCCTGCATACCCCTTTCCTCGCCTTTCTTTTCCTTTGCAGCCTCCACGCTTCTCCATGTTTGACTCTCCATTGAAAGGGAGAAAGGTCCGTGAACTGGGTTTCTTTGAACAAAGGTCATCTATATTCTTTTCTATACTCAGCTGATATGCTCCTTCACGGGTGGTCGGTGAATCTAACAACGAGTACAGTCTAGTAGCTTTGTTAAGTCAAGTAGACAGGGACCAGAGTCTGGGAAAGCTGAGATGGCTAAGAGTTGATATACGGGGCCCGGCGCAGTGGCGCAAGTGGTTAGGGTCCTCACCTAGCACGCCCTGGGGTCCCATATGGGCGCCGGTTCTAATCCCAGCAGCCCCGCTTCCCTTCCAGCTCCCTGCCTGTGGCCTGGGAAAGCAGTCGAGGACAGCCCAAAGCTTTGGGAACCTGCGCCCGCGTGGGAGACCCGGAAGAGGCTCCTGGCTTCGGATTGGCATAGTATCGGCCCGTTGCGTTCACTTGGGGAGTGAATCATCGGATGGAAGATCCTCCTCTTTGTCTCTCCTCCTCTCTGTATATCTGCCTTTCCAATAAAAACATAATAAAAATAAATCTTTAAAAAAAAAAAAGAGTTGATATACGCAGAAAAAGAACACTGTGTGTCTGTGTAAACATCCTGAGTTATCAGGCCATGTATGCAGAGAGCAAGCCAAAGAAAGGACAAGAGTGTTGTAAGTTGAACAACTCCGTGTTCCTAACCAGGTGCGAAAATAATTGTGTCCAACCAGCCAAAGTAGAGAATGTTTGGTAATCCCTTGGGATATTCAATGAGGAGCCAAGAGAAGTCCATCTTGAGTGGAGTGGCTAAACTATTCTTGGAGGAAAAATTACTGTAGATCCTCCATAGCAAAGTTTAGAGACAAGATTCAAAGGGATCAAACTGGCCCTTCTAAAATGTAACTGCCCAGCAAAACCAAGCCTAACACTCTTTTAAAAAAGATAGCAAAGGGGCCCGGCGTGGTGGCGCAAGTGGTTAAAGGTCCTCACCTTGCACGCCCGGGATCCCATATGGGCGCCGGTTCTAATCCCGGCAGCCCCGCTTCCCTTCCAGCTCCCTGCCTGTGGCCTGGGAAAGCAGTCAAGGACGGCCCAAAGCTTTGGGAACCTGCGCCCGCGTGGGAGACCCGGAAGAGGCTCCTGGCTTCGGATCGGCATAGTATCGGCCCGTTGCGCTCACTTGGGGAGTGAATCATCGGACGGAAGATCTTCCTCTCTGTCTCTCCTCTCTGTATATCTGCCTTTCCAATGAAAAAATAATAAAAATAAATCTTAAAAAAAAAAAAAAAGATAGCAAAGTCCGAATACTTAATGAACTAATGTGACAATGTCAATCATCTAATACAAATTTACTAGACATATTGCCCCATAACTAAGACAAAGATTACTCAATAGAAACAGACCCACAAATGACAGGAATACTGCATACATAAGTAACTTACGAATATCTAGCAACAGCAAGTCCAAAGTCAGATCAAGGTCTCTTGGCACTTTTATACAGGATTATTTTCATTGCCTAGGCTCATCAGTTGTCTGCATCCATGGCAATTTATAGCGATTCACCATAACAATCCAGTTGTAATTTTCCTATGCTTCTGATTTGTACTTTAGACTGTCCAAAACTTGGAAGAAGTAGCCACAGATCTGAAGCCTATGGAGGCTTCCCTGATCAGCGCTCACACTGACCACCCTCATGGACAGAATGTCCACAATGCTGCAACAGGACTCCCTTACTCCCTTCCTCACTGTGGCACAGGCATGGGAGTGCTCCTCGGTCATACCTGCTCCCAGGGATGGTGGCTTAAGGAAACCTAGGAATCAGTGTGAGTTCAGTGAGAATGTCCACCAAGAAGCCAGTCTTGGCTTCAGCTCAGAGTTACTGAAACCTGACAGCTGAGGGAAAGGACAACACACAGAGAACCTCAGGATGATACCAGACTGCAGGAAGGTGCTGCCCAGTGCCTGTGTGTGAAAGAATGGGTCAGAGAGCAGAGACATGGGGTCACCGCCCAGGCTGGGGGTGTAGTTTTCCTCCCTGCAATTCACTCCGCAAATATCAAAGCCCTGTAATTTGCTAATTATAGGCGGGATTCTGGGCTTGTGGGCCCAATTAACCACTTGTTCCTCATTTTCCATGCGTGACCCACCAACTGCACCCACAATTACCCCCTTGTCTTTTAACTGCCCTGGGAGCTGGCTGAATCACCTCCAGTTCACTCCACTGTCACCTCCAGGTGGCAGGGTGTGTCTCTTGCTTTCTGGGCTCCCCTTCTAAATAATTCTCTCTTTTCTCTCTCTCTCTCCATCATGCAGGACAATGTCTGTTCCCTCCAGCTTAGAGTTTCCACGCAGATGCCTGGTCTTGCTCCTCTGGTCTTGCCCCTTGCCTACGCATGCAGCCTCCAAGACAGGAAGCAGTGCCTATTGTTCTGGGCACCTTGCCTCGCGCCCCCAAGGAAATTCCGGAGGCTGTGGGCACATGTGCAGCCTCCACTCCCAGACAGACTCCACGGAAGGAGTAAGGAAAATTGCAACCTCTCCGGAGCCAGCCTATTGCCAGGGCTCATGCTCACACCCTCTGTCACTGCCGCTCTGCCTCCCTATCTCAATCAGGCTTGGGTCACATCCAGGGATATCAGAGCTGGAAGAGAAGGTCCCAGAGCCACCAGGATGGACTCTGCAAGGAGACAGAAACCTACACCACTACCAGCTTCTGCCATGTCAGATTACCTGGTAAAGAACTTCAGCCAACTTCCTGCCGGATTACTGTGTCAACAGCCTCTAGCCTTGTTTGTGACACAGACACCTTAGAAAAATCTAATGAAAGTGCTGGACCCTCTCCAACAAGAAATACTTGCATTCATTCATCCACAGACTTACTTAATCATTCAACAAATATTGATGAAGCACCTCTTTGCTGGGCACTGTGGCAGGAACCAAGACACACCAATGGACCAGATACACAAAATCTCCCACTCTCAGCAGGAAGAAAGAGGCAATGAATAATAAATGTAATGAATAAGTAAAATGTACAACTTGCCAGAAGGTGTGAACTAGGAAGAGGGCAGGACCAGAGCTGGGAAAGAGAAATGGGTGGCAAGGATGGTTGTAATTTTTTAAACAGAGGTGCCAGGTAGTCCTCATGAAGATGTGAGATGGGAACAGAGAACTGAAGAAAAGGTGAGGCTTTGCCACCCAAGTGTCAGGGCAGAGGGTGGCAGCTAGAGAGTCCAGCTGGGGACAGGAGAGAGCACAGCATGCAGAAAGAAGGCTGTCCAAAGGAATCTGTGGCTGAGGGGCAAAGGCAGGGCACTGGGGTCCCTGGGCACTGGGGTGTGGGGCTCACTAGTGACTGAAGTCAGAGGCTGTAGCAGACTTCGGGCAAAAGAGTTGCACAATCTTACCAGGTCTGTCGGTGGCTTCTGCAGATAACTGGGGACCCAGGTGTGAGTGAGTGGCTGTACAGACAGAATTAAGATTGAGTGAATGCAGTGTGTACCAGAAAGGTATGCACAGTCTCACACACACACACACACACACACACACACACACACACCTGAACAGCTCACTCACACCCTACAGCCCATGCATGGAGGCAGGTGCAGGGCCTTTTACAAAACAATAAAGGAACGTGGTGACTCCAAGGAGAAAGTGTGAAGGGACTGGAGTGTACAGAGAGAAGCAACCTTAACCAATCCTAAAAGTTGTATTTAAAAATTTTTTTTAAAAATCGGCAAAACATTAGCAATTGGTCATCGGAGTGATAGATACGTGAGTGTATATTATAATTCTCCTTGTACATGGGAAATCAAACATAATTGAAAAAAAAAAAACCTGCTCCTCTCAGAGTTTTCAGAGGCCACACACTTGTTGGTCATTGCCTTGGTGGAGGGATGGGGGTGACATTCTGGCTGTGACAGCCTGCTGTTCTAACTCACTTTCCTTCCCTTTCTGCTGGTAAGGGCCTACAGAAGCCACCACCATGTCTGGAAGAGAAAAGGCGCACAGTGACCAGAAAATCAGGGCCCAGCCTTTAGCAGGAGTACGGGAGGACGGCCCTGCAGGAGTGAAACAGGGTAGGAGGTCAGAGTGGGGATAGCAGGCAAGCGCCTACCCTCCCCGGGGCCCCTTTAAGAAGCACAGGCAGATTTCTTTATCACCTACTCACAGAGTCAGAGAAGCCAGACCAGACTGATCAGACCACAGGTGCTCTGCAGGGCCCTGCCCATAATCACCCCAGAGGGCCCCAGTGGCAGAACAGTCTGGAATGGAGCAAGCTATCACCTGCATGTAAGAGGGACCTGCAGTTGCCTGGGGCTGGATGGGCGGACAGTTCTTGGAAAGCAGGAGAGCAGGGAGGCTGCCCCGGCAGGCTGCCCCTGGGCACAGACCCCCAGACAACAAATTCCTGTCGATGTGCAGACCTGTCTCTTAGGCCTCCAGGGTCTTCTGCTACCCACATGTTGGAGAAACTTGCAGCATGGCTGGTCGCAGTTCTGATTAGAGAACTATTTCCCAGGCCACAGCTTTAACAAGGCCTTGCTTTCTAATGACCTGTTTTCTCCTAATTAAATAAGAAGGGGGGAGGGTAACCGGTGATTAGTCCGCTGTCTAATACCACCTTCCGTTTATGTGCGTCTGTCTTCAGAGGCGCTCGGAGGGCTGGGGCCGCGACTGGGCAGTTGTCCCTAGTGATCCCCCGCCGAGATGGAAGGGTGGTTATTAGGCCGTTTTACAGCTGGGAAAAGGAATGATGGGAGGAGGCCAAGTGTGCAGGCGCCCTCCCAGGCTCTGGCCAGCAAATGAAACTTCTCTAAGGAAACTCCCCGGAGCCAGGACAAATGTCATCCCCTGGGAGATGCAGCAGGCTCCAGCAATACCAAGAAAGGCATCATCCCTTGCAGACCTTACAATGGTCATGGGCAGGGTTCAATCCTCGCAGCCACCCTATCAAGCAGGCAGTAATTTAATCTCACCTACGAGTGGCAAAGTTACCAGTCTGGAGTTTCCTAATAAAAATAACTGCAGTTGTAGTAAAAGTAGAAGCTAATATTTATGGACTACTCACCGTGTGCCACTCACCTATTACCTTGCTTTCATTCTTCCAGCAAGCTTCTGAAGTGGTTATTAACATTGCCATCATTTCATGGATGGCAAGATGGAAGTAGAGCAAAGTGCAGTAGCTTGGGCAAGGTCACACGGCAAGTGAATGGCAAGGACACACACACACACACACACACACACACACACACACACGGGGAGCCATGGCAGGTTACCCATCTGCAGGAACACTGCACTCTGACTGTTGACCCAGGAACACTCAGGGGCAGTTGGGATGATACAGGGATTGACTAGGTCTGCTCTGGGTTCTAGCTGCTGTGCTTTGAAAGGAGAGGCAGGCCCAGTGTAGTAGCCTAAAATTGTTGCTTTACACGCCTGGGATCCCATATGGGCACTGGTTCATGTCTCGGCTGTGCCACTTCCCATCCAGCTCCCTGCTTGTGGCCTGGGAAAACAGTCAAGGGCCGCCCAAAGCTTGGGACCCTGCACCCATGTGGGAGACCTGGAAGAAGCTCCTGGCTCCTGGCTTCGGATTGGCTCAGCTCCAGCCATTGCAGCCACTTGGACAGCGAATCAGAGGATGGACGATCTTTCTCTCTGTCTCTTCTCTCTGTATATCTGCCTTTCCAATAAAAATAAATAAACCTTCAAAAAAAAAAGAAGAAAGAAAATGGGGAGAAACACTTCAGGTACACCTACTATGTGCTATGTGAATGAGTAGTACTTGTGGGGAGAGGGTTCTGACTCCCCGACCCCAGGTATTTTCCACTAGTACCTAAGGGCACTGGTGGGGCTGTGAGCACACAGGTGGTGGTCTCCCACAGGCAGAGTCAGCCTGCTCCTGGCTCCCAAGTGCCAAGGTGTAGCACTGTGGCGCTGGCATCCCATCTGGCTGCTGGTTTGAGTCCTGGCTGCTCCATTTCTGATCCAGCTCTCTGCTAATGTGCCTCGGAAAGCACCAATGAACCTAGTACTTGGGCCCTTGCACACACGTGGGAGACAAGGAAGAAGCTCCTGGTTTCTGGCTTTGAATTAGCCCTATTGCAGCCCTCTGGGGCACAAACCAGAAATGGAAGATCTTTCTATCTCTCCTTCTCTCTCTGTAAATCTTTCAAATAAATCATCAATCTTAAAAAAATAATAATCAGCCTCATGAAGCACTATGGCCACTGAGTCACAAACTTGTTCATATGATAGGAGAGGGGGTGGGCTTTCTATCCAGCTTTTGCACACAGCGGAGAAATGAGAGCCCAGACCACTCTAGAGCCATGGCTGAATCCTCTCCTCACAGCAGCCTCTAAGGACCCAGTCCAAGCCCCCACATCGTGGACCAGGGAAGGGATGTCCCTAGAGAGGAGACACAGGTCCCCACTCCATGCTTGTGCAGCCAGCCATCCTTTCATCAGAAAATGAGCTTGCCAGCAGTTAAGCACTGAGGGAACCCAGCAGCGGAGGGCGGAACTGATCCAGGGTCCTCCTCCACTCTCAGATCCTGGTCTGGCTGGACTGCAGGTGTCCTCTGGGCCCCTTTTGAGATCAGTGCCTGGCAAGGGCTTGATAACTCATCTCACCTCCTGTCTGCTCCCTTCTTGTCAGGGCACCCTTCCTGGGAACAGCTGGCCAGCTGCTCAGCCTGTGCAAACCCCAGGAGGCTGCTGGCAGTTCCTGGGGAGCAGCAGACACCCACTCACAGTCCCCCATATTTCTGACCCAAACAGAAGGGTCCAGATTTCCCAGAGCTTCTTTCTGCACCCTGCCATCGCGTCCCGTCTCCAGGACGGCAGCTTTATTGGCTAAGCCCACGGGTTTAGGAGCGTGGGCTGTGGGACAAAGGGACCATGCCACAGGTGCTTAGCTGGCTCTCCCTGGGGAAGTGACCACACAGCTCTGTTCCTACTTTCTGTAAGGAAGGACAGTGAGTGCTCGGTACCATGGGATTACTATCTTCTATTCTCTGGGTTTTTCTTTTTCTTCTCCCTGAAAAAAGAATCCATTATTCTGAGTCAAGTTCAACTGCTCACGCCAGGACTTCCGGTGGGTAAGGGATAAGACACCAAGACATTGGTCAGTTTTGAGGAGGAAGGAGAAATGTGACGAAGGAACTACCGTCGTGGAGGAGCCATCACAGTCAGCTCCTGGTGACCCCTTCTGCAGAAAAGGCCAAAGGCATAGAGAGCTTAGAGCTCCCCTCGGCGACCCTGCAGACACGTGGCTCACGCTGGCCCCGGTCCAAAGGCAGCAGCCGCTGGCTGCGGCTGCCCACGCTCAGATCCTTCAGAAATGCAAAACCAGGGAGGCCAGAGCCGGCGGGGTTCCCACAGCGTCACAGGAACGCGGCCTCCCTCGGCGGCAGCACAGCCCAGAAATACCAGAGGAGCTGCCCGGGGCGGTCGCGGCGGGTGCAGCTGCTGCGAGGTCGCGCCCGAGACACGTCCGCACAGGCCCGGCGGGGACGGGGGCGGGGGCGCCGGCCCGGGCTGTCACCTCCCCCTGGGACCGGCGGGCCTCGGCTCTCCCGTCTGCAAGTCGCAAACATCCAGCCCTTCCCCCAACCAGGGTTTTATTATTATTATTTATTTTTTTTGCAAAACAAAAACTCGAGGTGAGACAGGGCGAAAGGAAAGACGCTGGGAAGGAGAGGTGGAGGGAGGGAGGAAGGGACAGCGGAGACAGAGCAAGCCCGGACACGCTTGGGGTGAGCTTTTGGGTGAGGATTCTGGGATTCAGCCAGTGTTGGAAAGGCTGTTCTTCAGTGGATGATGAAGCTCTTCTAGCCAGGACAGTCACCGGTCTTCAGTTTTTATGAAATAAAACATTTGGGTCTCCATACATGGAGTCTGTGTGAATGATAAAAATAGAAGCACTGCTCAATCCAGCCACCTGTGGTTTCCTCGGGTTGCATTTTTCCCGGGGGGCGGAGGGGGGGGGGAACAAGAGCACACGTATCGGAAATCCATCCATTCTTCCCTCAGATGTACTGCAGTGGGGAGGGGGTATTTGTGTTTTCAATCCCAGGAAGCCAAACAAAGCGCCAAACAAAGCCTTGCAAGATTGCTCCGACTCTACCACGGGAGCTTCCCCCTGCCACACCTCTTCCTAGCCCCACCTGAGCTCTTCATAAAGCTCAAGATGTTTCTAACATGCCATGAACCATTTAACTGCCACTTAATATTCTCAGCATGTACCATATGCTTTACGGGATGTCATCTCATTTACGACAGTATTGCAAAGTATTCTCTCTTTTTTATTATTATTTTTTTATTTTCACGTATTTGAAAGGCAGAGAGAGAGATGGAGACACGCAGACGGAGCTCTCCCATCCTCGGGGTCACTCTGAGTCAAAATCAGGAGCTACAAACTTAATCTGGGTCCTCCACAGGGGTGACTGGGATCAGACACAGAACAGCCCAAGTGGCGGCTCAGTCCCTGCATCACCTGCCTGCTGTGGGAAGCAATTCTGCTTTATGCTTGGTTGTTTTTTGTTTTTTTTTGTTTTTTTTTTTTTTTTTTTTTTTTTGCAGAGCCAGGAACAGAGAGTTAACAAGCTGGAGTTTATAAATGGCCCGGCCTGTGTGTCTGGGAGGAGCAAAGCCACGCTCTGTCTGCCACCACCATAAACGACTTACAGTGTCTAAACACTTCTGTGTGAGTGGATGGTCGGGGCACAGTGTTGAGCCCCTTCTGTTAATTTTCAAGATCACGTTGGGGAAAAGAGGCGCGCAGTGAGAGGTATGTGTTTGTCTCGCCTCAGGAAGCCCCTGAGCCTCAGTCTTCCCCTCCCTCACACACAACTCTCTCTCCAAGGTCCTGTGGCATTTGGAAATTTATCTTAACGTTGAAAGCTCAGCCTCTCAGCCTGTTGTGGGCCTGGCACACTATGCATCACCGTGCCTTGATTTGGTTTCCATTGATCTGCCTGTGGCTCTGGCTCACAGGATCTTCTGAAGGAGCTTCTGCAAATAGAGCCTGAGTCTGCTCTTGGGCCCCAGTGCCCAGGCATCAGTGGCATCAGTGTTGTGTTGTGTTGTTGTTTTTTTTTTTTTTTTTCCCCAGCTCCCCAGGGAGATTGTGCTGCCTGGGGCTGACTATTGACCTAACTTAGCTGAGGACTCGAATTTCACTCACCCTGCCTGTGCTTTTCTGCAAGGAGTTGCTGGGCCTGGAATTCCTTTTTATAAAATCCAGTAACACTAATGCTACCAGAGTCCAAAGCAGATGTGAGCTTTTGAATGAATGCTGTGTTTTACTCAAATAAGTTTTTTTTTTCCACTCAAGCTTCAAAACGAGATGTGTGTGTGTGTGCATGTGGGTGCGCGTGTGTGTATGTGTGCATGTTGGAGTGGATGATTCCTTTTCATGCGCCGAGACCGAAGAATCTATAATCATCAGAAGAGTCCAAGTCAACAGGATCAAATAATCGATAGTCCTGGGTGAAAGAAATCACGCAAAATATTGATTTAACCCAGGGTGATGCGGGTTCTTTGGAAGCAGTTTGTGTGGGGCCTGACCTGAGAGTCTGCGGGGCAGGGGTGGCAGAGTATGGAAATCTGCAGGAGAGGTCAGCTATGAGTCACTGCAACCCTCCAGGGCCCTGGGCTATTTTATGCACTATTAGTCGCTCATTTTGGCATCTATCAGAGGGAGGCAAACTTTCCAAGGCACTCCATCTAAAGGTGACCTCCATGACATAAGTACTCGGGTGAAAAGCCAAACACTCCTCTTAAAATAACTTTTCATTTCAGAAGAGTTTTAAATTTGCAAAACAAAAATCTACCACGTCGACCAAAGTGTTCCCACCACTCCACCCCCCCCCCGTTTCCCCATTACTAATATATTACTATGAGAGATTTGATTTACATTATATAGGAACATATAAAAGAGAGAGGGGTAGATACAAATATATCATTCCTATGCATCAAAAAGATCTGCATTTTTAACACAGGGCACTACTGATTTCTGGATAACAAGAAGAAAGAGTTTCTTCATAAACAAATGCCTTTCACATAAAATGAAAAGGTCACAAGCAGTTTCACTCAGTTTCAGGAACCGTGGTTAGGGTGGACTAAGCACCACACTTGATGTCAGCTGCCTTGTAATGGAAACAGACCCTTGATAGAACAGCAAGAACGTGCAAGGAGTCTGTGGAGCCCGGCCTTCACCTTTCCCGTCCCCCAGCATGGCTGCAGAAAGTGGACACCGGAGTCTGCACCGCGCGGCAATGTGTGAAAGGACCACACAGGTGGCGGTGCTGGGATTCCCCTTGGCAGCAAACCTTTCCGCAAAAAGATGAACATCTCTGCACCAAGGATGGTTTTGATCTCGGCTTTCCAGCTCAGTGCTTATACTGCAGGAAATCTCCTCTGGACCAGCTCACGTTCATATGAACATGGTGCCCAAGATCATGTTTAAAAAAAAAAAGTTCTCACTCCAAGAATGTGATGGGGACCTAATAAAAATGGAAATCCCAGAGACATACAGAAATAGCCCCAAAATGAATTTCTATGATAAACTCTGGACCAAAAACAACAACAACAACAACAACAAAAAATCATTTCAGGACTAGAACAGGACAAAAAGAAACTGATTAAAACTTTTTTAAATGAAGAAATGGGGAAAACAGCCAGCCGAGCCAAGCACATGATCCTACACGGGTCCAAGATGAGCTAGAGCTATAAAAGCTTTTCGACTAAAAAAACAAAACAAGCACCCCTTGAGATGTGAGAAAAAGAATGAAAGAACAGGAAAGCTGTCACTTTTATTGCGAAATGCAAGGATCTCATCAGAAACGCTGGCCTCCAGAACAAGGCTTCATCACAGAATTTCCAGAGCAGGAAATTGCCTTTTTTTTTTTCTTTTTCATAGATATAATAATGTACAGTTAAAGTTTGGGATGAATGCAGCCCCATAAACATGCGTCTCATTTCCACCTAAGTCCAAACAATGAACTGAGCATCTACCATGGAACCAACAGGCACCAGACGTAAGTATGAAGGGATCGGCTGAGTAAGACACGGGGACTGTCTGCCAGAGCCGCCATCGGATGACCAGGCGTAGTGCTGGACATTCCAGTCCCAGCACCACCACAGGCTCACGGTCCAGCCAGCCAGCTGCCCACCATTGGTCCTTGCTGTGGGGAGGGGGAGAGGGAAGTTAGCAGTCACCTAGACGTGCCATCGGCTTTGGGTCGTAGCCAGATTTTTAAATTACTTATTTCTTATTAAAGATTTATTTTTAATTTTGTTGGAGATGTAGATTAACAGAAGGAAGAGACAGAGAAAAAGACCTTCCACCTGCTGGTTCAATTCCCAAATGGCCCTAGTGGCTAGAGCTGAGCCAATCTGAAGCCAGGAGTCTCAAGATTTTTCCAGGTCTCCCATATAGATGCAGAGGCCCAAGGCTTTAGGCCATACCCCTCTGCTTCCCAGGACATAGGCAGAGAGCTGGAGCAAAACTGCAGCAGCCAGAACCCAAACCAGAGTCCATATGGGATCCCAGAACTTGCAAGCGGAGGAATAGCAAGTTGAGCCATTGCAATGGGACCTGTAGCCCAGTTTCATGGTCCATGTTGGGAACTATCCTGACATGACCATCGGTTCCACATCAACCAACGTCCCTCGGAGCCAGGCCGGGGTGAGGACCCCTGAGAAGCTATGCAGCTGAATGGATCAGGGCTCTGTCCCTCCAGATTGTGCAAGTTTTAAGTCTCAAACATAAAAAACAAGTAACAAGGAGGGTGCCACACTGCCTATGGCAGGTGCCCAAGGCTTGTCAATTGATGCTCAGAAAAAAACTACCTAATGAGAGTTTTGAAATGTTTGGGAAAACAATGCCTTAACAACCTGCTTGAGTCAAGCATCACAATGACAAACGATCTTTGCCAGCGCCTTAATGAATGACCTTCCTTCAGCTCCCAGGGCTGATGAAGAAGTAGGTATCAGTTTCTCTCTCTCTCTTTCTCTAGACATTTTAACTCTTTGCAGAGAGATTTCAGAAGCTGACAATTTGTAGCTTACCAGATCTTTCATGGAACGCTAAATACTAGCACATCTGAAATTAAAATATTAGATAGCTGGCAAAAGCCTAACCACGTTTGGGCAAGAGTTGCAGTAAAAAGCGTCACTGAAGGCAAGGTTCTGTCAGTGTTTGTTCTGTGTGATTCCAGCGGCCCACGTGGTCTCCTTCAGCTGATCCAGCAGTCCTTGTTGGACCGGGCTGGCCTGCAGCTGTTACTGTAGGGAGATTCTCCCTGAGTCGCACGATCCAGCCGGGGCTCTCGGAAGCTGTTCTCTGGCTGGATCTAGGGACCTAGACCAGAAGACCCTGCCCCAGAGACCCTGTCTCCTCTCCCTCTGGCCCTCCCAGGACTCCCCACGTTAGGGTGACTTTGCCTGACCTGAGCTGAGCACGGCCTGGCATCAGAAGCCTATGAATGAAACTAGAACAGTCCGGAGACCACAGCCAGTGCGGCCTGCTGACTAGCTATGACTTTGGAAAATATAGCTTGATCTCGCTGGCTTTTCATATCTGGGCATTGGTGTTCCTGTGTATGCATTCTTTGAAGACCATCCGTCATATTCTGTAGTTACGTGAATTCTAGCAAATGCCAGATCCTATCTCCTGCTCTCTTTATCTTCCTTTGCACCCACGCCCGCACACACACACACAAGAAACAAAGGCTATCACCTCACATCTCACTTCTGCTTTCTTCTCCCTGTATTCGTGCACTAGCAGGCAACCGTACCAGTTCAAACAAGACACACACATAACCTCAAACACTCAGCCTTGCCATCAGTGCAGCCAGGCCTCTCCAGAGAAAGGCTCCTAGGGGATGGCATCTTATCCCAGTCATCGCAATGAGAAGTGGGATTCAACTCCCATCAAACACAACACATGTCTGATTATTGGTAGTGTGTGCTCCTGAGTGTTTCTACCATGACTTTCCTTTTTTTTTTTTTTAAAGATTTATTTTTATTATTATTTTTTTTATTGGAAAGGCGGATATACAGAGAGGAGAGACAGAGAGGAAGATCTTCCATCCGATGATTCACTCCCCAGGTGAGCGCAACGGGTTGATACTATGCCAATCCGAAGCCAGGAGCCTCTTCCGGGCCTCCCACGCGGGTGCAGGTTCCCAAAGCTTTGGGCCGTCCTCGACTGCTTTCCCGGGGCACAGGCAGGGAGCTGGAAGGGAAGCGGGGCTGCCGGGATTAGAACCGGCTCCCATATGGGATCCCGGGCGTGCAAGGTGAGGACCTTTAACCACTTGCGCCACCGCGCCGGGCCCGACTTTCCTTTTTTTTTTTAAGATTTATTTATTTTGTTCTGGAAAGTCAGATAGACAGAGACGAGGAGAGTCAGAAAGATCTTCCCTCCGATGATTCGCCAGTGGCCTCAACAGCTAGAGCTGAGCCAATCCAACGCCAGGAGCCTGGAGCCTCTTCCAGGTCTCCCACACAGGTGCAGGGTCCCAAGGTCTTGGGCCATCCTCAACTGCTTTCCCAGGCAACAACCAAGGAGCTGGATGGGAAGGGGGGGCCTCCAGGATTTGAACCGGTGCCCAGGACAGTTAAGTTTAGAGTAAGAGCAAGAGACAGGCAACGAGGAAAGGAGAGGAGGAGGAAGCAGCTGCATGCTTGCCACCTGGGGAAGTCCCCCAGCTTTCCTCCGATCTCAGCTCTCAGCACCTTACACCTCCTGGAACTCAGAGCCTGCAAGTTACTCCTCTGCCCCCCAGCCGCCGCCACATACCTGCCCTCTCATGCCCTCTCCCTGGCTAAGGCTTCCCTGCAAAGAATGTCCACTACCATCCGCCTCCAGCTGTTTGATCTTTTTAAATGTCTCTCACTTGTCAATGGCATGCGCTCCAATCAAAAAATAGACCTCGGGCGATCAGGATGGGAAAAGATATTAAATGGCCAGAGCCAGCCTCGTGCCAGGGGTGTGGGCTGTCCCTGGTTATCACCGATGAGCAGATGTCATGGATTTGTTGGGATGAGCCTAATTTAAAACATTCTGCTCCCCCCCACCCACCGCCATCTCTGCTGGGGCCTTCACACTTGTCAGATCATGTGTCCCTATTTGGGGCTTGGAAATTATAGTTACCACATGGATACTCTATACGCAAGTGTCAAAGTGACCCAGTGCAGCCCCAAGGCGTGGAAAGAGTGCAGACGGAAGGCATGTGGGTGTTGCGCCCATTAGTTCTGTGGCACTGAGCAGTTTCAATTCTTTCTGAGCCTCAACCGCCTCATCTCAAAATAGTTTTCCTTTAAGTTGGTCCCACAGATTGTGATGTTCAAAAAACCCATGATTCCCAAATACTTGTTGGCTTTTAGCCATTCTGTCCCTACCGTCACGCTGTTAACAATACCTTGGATTTTGGTCCGTTTTGATGCATTATAATTTAAAGGATTAACTTACTGGTATGGCTTCAGTACCATCCTAGACAGCCACGGTTGTAACAGTGATGAAAAATACTGAAATGTAAGGGTCTGGCACTATGGTACAGTAAGCTAAGCTTCCACACGCAGCACCAGAATCTTATGAGAATGCTGGTTCTAGTCCCGGCAGCTCCACTCCCAATCCAGCTTTCTGATTATGGACTTGGAAAGTAGTGGAGGATGGCCCAAATGCCTGGGCCCCTGCACCCACATAGGAAACCTGCAAGAAGCTCCTGGCTCCTGGATTCTGATTGGTTCAGCTCTGACCATTATGGCCACTTGAGGAATGAACCAGTAGATGAAAGATTCTCTCTCTCCTCTGTGTAATTCTGCATTTTAAATAATAAAATATTTTTTTTAAAAAAAAAGGAAGAAGAAAATACTGAGATATAAGCACCCTTTCTTCTTGCTACCTACCCACTCCAGTTCCTCCTCTTCCCTGGCTGGGTCTGCTGGGATCCACAGCCCATTGAGCTCTGGCAGTTCCATGTGGTCTGAGCCTGCCCCAGCAGGTCCAGAGCCTCCTCAGCTCCCTGCTGGAGGCTCCTGGGAGGTTGCCTCTGTCCCATTCCATACACTTTACAGCTTCAGCATGTGGGGCTTCCCTGAGCTCCTCTCTCCACCGAGGCCTCAGAGCTCAAGGTCGTTGGACTGTGGAGACAGGGCCCTGAAAGGAACCACAGTGAAATGCAATCACAAGGCTAGGGCCCTAAGCTGCTGGGTCAGTGCCCTTGAGAGACCTGAGCGCTCTCTCCCTCCTCCTCTCCTAGGAGGACACAGTGAGAAGGTGGCCACCACCCCCCACCCTAAGAGAGCACTTCCCAATAGCCAAAGCTGCCAGCCACTCCCTACCTCCTGCCACCATGGTGGATCTCCGAGAAAGTCAATGTTGTGTAAGACACTAGTCTATGATTTGGCAGTCTCTCCCTCTCTCGTTTGTCTAGTGTACCAGCCTCTAGGCAATCTACTGCAGACACAATGCGTATGTCCATCTTACAGGTGAGAAAACAGAGACCAAGGGAGATGCAGGAACTTGCCTCTGGTCCCTGCTAGCTGACAAGAATCGCCCAGCCAGGGGTGAGCTGCCCATGTTCACCCCTGCCTGGCACATTCAGTCAACAAAGCCGCTTCCTTAAAATGACCTGAAGTACTATATGGGGGATGGGGCTATAGCAAGGAAAGCACCCTAACTCCACCCATAAGAAACTGTACAAAGGACAGGGGGAGGTAGTTGGGGAACTGTGGGTGGCTACAGCCACAGCTACCAGGAGCAGGAACCAAGAGCTTTGGGGAGTGGGCAGAAGCAGCCACTGCCTACTGATCGGGCAAGTCTGGGAAGGCATTCATAGAGGAGGCAACCTCGGGTCCAGGGTCTGAAAAGATAAGCAGGAGCAAGGTGCAGGCATGGAGAAGAGCCTGCTGCGTGAAAAGTGGCCGTGCCACTAACCAGGCCCCAGGAGGACCTCTGGCAGCCGGGGCAAAGGATGGGTCACGGGATGGTGATTGAGCCAATCCCATCTACCCCACTCCTAACTTCTCCGGGAGAAGAGACCGCTCCATTAGAATTGCGCAAGTGGTTAAAGGTCCTCGCCTTGCACACCCGGGATCCCATATGGGCGCCGGTTCTAATCCTGGTAGCCCTGCTTCCCTTCCAGCTCCCTGCCTGTGGCCTGGGAAAGCAGTCAAGGACGGCCCAAAGCTTTGGGAACCTGCACCCGCGTGGGAGACCCGGAAGAGGCTCCTGGCTTCGGATCGGCATAGTATCGGCCGGTTCACTTGGGGAGTGAATCATCGGACGGAAGATCTTCCTCTCTGTCTCTCCTCTCTGTATATCCGCCTTTCCAATGAAAAAATAATAAAAAATAAAATCTTTAAAAAAAAAAAAAAGAATTGCAGGGGCTACAGCCAAAGGTGCCATGAGTACGGAGTCCAATTGCAAGGGGATGCCACCTCACAGCAAGGCCTGGAGGCGGTATCCATGCACCACTGAACACACAGAACACACTCGCCCAGACCCTGGGCTGCAGCAAGGGCGGGAGCCCCCGGACCGGGCCTCGCGACTAACCCCCTCACCGCCCTTCCCCAAGGGGCAGCTGACCGAGGGGGGCCTCGGGCTCAGGGCTCCAGCCTCGCGGGGCTCAGGCCGGACAGGGCACGGTGGGCGTGGAGCAGCGCGCACGGGCGGGCGGACGGCGCGCGCTCGGAAGTGGCCCCGGGCGGCCTCCGCGGCGGGCGGCTCCTGTTTCCCGGCTCCCGGGCGGGCGGGCGTGGGGCAGCTGCTGGGAGGTGAACGGAGCAGCGTTTTCCCACAGTCTGGGGCGGTGACACATGGCGCTCACACATTCCACAGCCGGCAGCCGCGCCAGGCCTGGCCGCGAGTCAAGGCAGCGCCGCGAGCTGCCGACGAGCAGGTTCCGACTTTGGCACCCGCCCGGGCTGCCTCCCCGCCTTTCCCCCACGCCCAGCGGGGGCGGCCGGGGAAGGAGGCCGCGTGCCCGCGCTGCGGCCTCCCTCCCCGACAGCCTTAACCCCTGCACAGCCAGACGCCACTTCTGCGGCGACTTTCCAGCTCCCTAGAGGCTGGATTAGTGCTGCACGAGTGAGGAATGAACGCATGCACGCATGGCACACCCGCGCCACAACTGGCCTGCTTTATTTATTTTATTTATTTGGTGGGAGGGGAGACGGGTGGGGGAAGCAGAGGCAGAAGGCTCCAGCTCCCATTAGCTGGTTCACTCTCAGTGCTCCTAACTGTGCAGTCCAAGCCAGGAACCCAGTACAGGTCGGCCATGTGGGTCACAGGAACCCAGTCGTTTGAGCCGCAGACCTGATTGAAACCCGTGTCCAGTGCAGTAGCCTTAACTGCCAGGCCAAATGTGTGCTCTTTCTCTCCAGCCCCTCCGCCTCTGCAAGAAATTCTGTTTGCATATTTTCTTATGCATTTGAAATGCAGAAAGAATTCTTCCAACACACCGTTCACTCCCTAAAAGACCACAACAGGTAAGAGTGGGCCAAGAGCCCAGAACATAGTCTGGCTGTGGAACTTAGGGGGCAGGGACCCAGGTACTTAAACCATCACTCACTGCCTCCCAGGGTGCGCATGGGCAGGCAGGTGCACTCAGAGGCCCAAGCCAGGCATCCCATCAGCATGCCTACCTTGTCATCTGTCACCTGTCCTCCTTCTCACACATTCTTGAAGGAACCTAAAAACGGGGTGGGGGGAGAGTGGGGGCACCCTCAACGGACCATGGGGAAGAACTTGGACCAGGGAACAGTGACTTGATAGGGGCGGTGCCGCTGTGGCTCATGGATTCAGACAGGAGTTCAGAGATGTGGAATGGGTGACTTTCACCATCACCTCCTGCACACAGAACCCAAATGCTAACCTGTGAGTCTGTAATGGGGGCTGCCAATCTCGGAGCAGGCCCGCCTCTCACAACCCTACGGATGAGGTGCAGAAGCAGGCTTATGTGTACACACACAGAGTCCCTCACACACAGTCCCGCCCAGCCTGTGGCTGCTCCAACAGAACTGCATTTGGAGCCCCTTCATTTCTGACTCTGGTAAATCTGGGACCACTTTTCACACTCATGTTTGGTGTGTGCCATCAATGACCCCCTTCCTGGGACTTCTCCATCACTGTGTTCCCAGCTGTAACCAAATCAGCAAGGGACACAGAAGTCTGCTCGGCTGGATACAGCTCACTGCAGTCCCTTCATTGGCCTTCACTACTATGCCACTGTAGGTGCTGATGGGGCTGAGTGGGGAACACAGTCAAAGAGGAAGTGAAAAGGAGAAGATACTCTAAGAGACCACAGTTCCTCATCAGGCCAACTAGAAAGACCCGGAAAAGCACAATCACAGCCTTGCATGACCCAAGAGACACCTGCTCAGAGGGGATAGGGAGGTGAAGACCAAGAAGGAGTCCTTAAACAGGTGACACGCGTCAGGCTCTTAGTTTCTTGCTGCTGTAGAAAAATCCCACAGACTGTCATTTATCACGAGCAGAAATGTATTGGCTAAAGTCTGGCAAGGCCAATATCGAGGACGCTGTACTTAGCAAAGGTGTTAATCCAGCCACCCAGGGCTCAGGGCCTTATCGTCTTGGCTTTACACCCACCTCCTCCTCCTGTTGGCCCTGGGGCTAAGGTGTCCGGGTCCCATTTCTGAGGAGATACAGTCCAACCACAGCAGCCTAGAAGAATGTGTTTCCAGACAGAAGCCAGAGGCAGGGCTACTGTAAGCTCAGAAAATGTCGTAAGGCAACTGAGAGAACTCAGCAAATCTCAGCCATAAAAAGTCGAAATTCCATGTCATCAGAATTTGCTGTCTCATACACATGTCATCAGAAAAACAAGAAAAGCACAAACTAGGAGGAAACATTTACAAAGTACATGAGAGTACCTCAAAATATTCATGTAAAAATAGAAAAAAAAATACATTGTTTTGGTGCCAAAAAAAATTGAAATCCATGCATAATTTCCCATCAACTTTTTGGATACTCTTTGTATATCTGACTTCTACACAAAAGACAGGAAGATTTTTCACCCCATAACAAAAAGGCTACCCATTTTTTAAGCAGGCAAAGACTAATACGATCATTTACAAAAGGAGATATATAAGCAGCTACCGTGAGCAATTGCAAACACACGTAACATCCCTAGACACCATAGAACTACAAATATGCACACACCCACCAGAATGGTGGGAATTCAAAATTGACAACGCCAGATGTTGGGGCAGAGGTGGAAATGTCACTAATGGGAATGTCAAACGATACAGCTGCTTTGGAAAAGCCAGTCATGCCCTAAAACTTTGAGCATACGCCTGGGAGATGTGGAACAACTGGGCTTCTGGAAGAAGAGCAAGTCTGAGTTGTAACATTTGCTGACCTCCCTCCCACCATGGCCGGCTACAAGCTGCTGGCATGACATCATGGCAAGTGGAGTTGAAAGAGGCAGACACAGCAGCACTTGCCTCCTGGCCCAGCCCACCCCTGCACAACATTGCCTCTCCTGCTTGCCCCAGCTGTCCCACTCGTAGTATTTACCTACGAGTCATGAAAACACACAGCCACAAGCAGTCTTCCCCAAGAACATGGGGAGCAGCTTCACTCATGAGAGCCAAAAGCTGGAAACAACATAGATGTCCCTCACAAGAGAACTGCTATGTTAGCTGCTCCGGGTTCATCCAGTGGACTATTACCAGCAATAAAAATGAACGACCTATTGGCATGTGCAGTAATGCAGATGAGGTTTGAAAACATTAAGCTGTGTGAATGAAGGCCAACACAGGAAGATCATGTCACTTGGTCATGCTTTTCTGACATTCTAGAAAAATTTACAATGGATCAATGGTGAGATAAACTGGATTGTAGTTGCTGGAAGCAGATGGGATTGACTAGGAAGGACTTTTTTGGGTGACAGAATGTTCCAGAATTTGATGTATATGGGTCAAAATAGAGCCCTCCAGATCTGAGAGTTTCACCTGACGGGCGTGTAAATTACACATTTAAAACCAAACAATCCTCACCCCTGAAAAGCTGGGATCTCCCCTCAACTCCAAGAACAGGGGGTCACAGAGCAGTGTGGAGGCTGCAGGACAGCTTGCTCAGCAGACGACCCCAGGGCATCAACCGGGTTGCTCATGTTTTCTTTGAGTAAAACCAACACCAGCCTGTTTGCTTTGCCGCCCACTGTGGTTTCTAGGCCCCCTGACCACAAGGCAGCGTATATCCATCCTGGACTGGGAAGCCGGCAGGTGCTGAGGTCAGCCTGGTAGGATCTCCCCACACTCCAGCTCATCTTTCTTCCACCTCCTCTTGTTCTGCCCCATGGGTGAGGACTCCCACAGAGTTCCTCTGCTTCTAAACTCCCAGCTCTCTCATGCTTTTCTCTGGCTCTCCCTCCCTGCCATCCAGAACCTACTATCCCTCTTCTACTTAAAAACTTTCATGAGGGTAGATGCTAAACTACTGAGTGGCCTGGGACATCAGGAATCCCTGTCTCAAAGTTCTATATATGAAATCATGCCCCAAATTCATTTGGTACCTTCTCGGGGCTATTCCAGGTCTTGAGTTACAATTCCCTGTACCTTTATTTGCAAGCTGGGGGGAAAGAAAAGCTGTGTAAGTATTTGCACCTTGGTGGAGGGGGATTCGGAGTTTTTCCTCTCACTCCTTTTTTCGCTTTTCATTGCAATTAACCCTTAACACGAAGTTTTATGGGGCTGCATAATGGGGAAGTTGTGCTGTTCTTCCATGTCAGGCACCCACTGAAGAGCTGTGGCAGGGCTGTAGCCCAAATACCCCGCTCCCCACACACACATGCTCTGTCTGTCCCCGGCACGCCAGGCTTTCGAGGCTGGAAAGCCATCTGGTCCAAGGGAGTCCACCCGACTCTGGAAAAACAGGCTAGAAGGGCCAGGTGCAGGAAGGTGAAAAAGGCTGTAGTCTCACAGGAAAACAGCAAAATTCTTTTCACACCCTCCCTCCCACCCTCTTAATGAGTCTCTTAAAGTCCCCTTGACTTTTCAGAGTCTTAAAAAGACAGCCTTGTAGGCCCAGTGAGGCACTTGGGGAAAGCCCACACAATATTCGGGATTTCTTTTCACTTGGCCATATTTTCTTCATCCTCATTTTCCTGTAACAAAATGTGCTGACCACAATCTGCCTCCCCACTTCACACACCCCGCCCCAGCCTGCCTCCCCATCTCCATGTCTCCCTGTTTCACATGCTGCCACCACCAGCCTGGCACTCGCACCGGATCCAAGCTCTCTGACCACCTGCCAGCTTTGTTCCCTGGCTTGCCTGCATGCTCACGGTGCAGGTTTCTTCAGCCCACTTTCTCACCTGATGTTCTTGCAGCTTGCTCAGCATGCTGCAAATAAGTTCAGTCCTTGCCTGCCTTCCCCAAAGCCCCTCCTCTTCAGAGGCTGTCCTTTCAGACAAGGCTCCAAGGCCCACTCTTCGTTGAAGCTCTCCGGAAGGCCTGCAGTTAAGAGCGCTGTCTCTCTTCCTCTGAGCCCTATGGATTTTTGCTAAATCTCCCTGCTTGGCACTCGTCCTGCCCACTGGCCCTCCATCCCCCACTCCCCATCCATAGTGGCTGGACAGAGAGAGCTCGCTCAGTGGCTGCGCAGAGGCATGGATGAATAGTCAGATTCACACATGCATGCGACACACGCATTCAACAGGAATACATTGTTGATTTAGTGCACAGGAAGGAAGCAGGTAGCATTTCCCAGCGCTGCCATCGGACTGGGTTCCTGTCCTGCTGCTGTACCTGCTTGTTTCTTCAGCAGCTTCTGTGTCTTGTGTGTCCGTCCATCCACAACCTGTGTATGATCCGGCAGACAGTTTCACCTGTCACACCACACTGCCGCCCTGCCCCCTCTCTGTGTCTTAGCTCCATCCGTGGACATAGCTTTCCCCATGCATCAAAAGCAGAGCCAACGGCTGCTCCAGGGGCAGTAAGAGAATCCTGCTCTGCAGTCCTTTGCCCTTAAAGAATCCAGATAGATTCAGAGGAGAGTGAGAGAGGAGACAGGAGGAGGAGGATGGGCTGGGGACTTTAGAGAGGCTATCTGTGACAGAACCCAGCGTCCACCCCCAGCGCCTGGTCTGTTGCCACAAATTTCCAATCAATATCCCAAATTCCATAAGTTTCCTTTCAAATTAAAAAAAAAAAAGTGAAAGAGAGGAAGAAATCTCAACAATGGGCCAAAAGCAGGCAGCAGGAGGGCTCCCCGCTCCAGGGGCTCTCCGCTGTAGCCCGCCAGTGATAAAGAGGGACAGGCCTGGCACCACAGCCTGGAGGGAGCTTTGCAAACACCTCTTGACCCTGTCACTTCCTGGGTAATTGAGAGGCTCTGCAGTTTCGAGTCACAGCCAGGGCTGAATGTGTATCCATAGGCAGAGAAACCTGCTCCTCTGAGGGCCTCAGTCTGCAGCCATCATCAGCATTCCGTCAAAGAAAAGAAGGCCAAGAAAGGCATATTGTCCCGCGTGCAGGGAAAGGAAGCTTAAAAAGAGACCTCGTTTCTGGGTGCAGCCAAGAAGCAGACTATCAGGCATACCATCAATACCAAGGCCGAGGTCTGACTTTGGGCAGCCAGACCCGGGGGTGACACTTTCCCTCTCTGGGTCTGTTTGTCTGGATGAGCAAAGATGCATTAAACCCCCTTTGGAGCCTTTCCCGGGACTGGGGTTTGCTGAGGCCGTGGGAAGAGGCCACTGTCTTCCCACTCCTCAGAGCTAGTAACAGCAAAGACTACTGTGGGAGCAGAGGGTGCCTCCCCACCTGACCCTACCCATGACTGCCAGCTACCAAGGAACATGCAAACCTGCAGGGCACCTCCAGGGTAAGGAGATGGTCCCTGCTGCCCCATGCATGCAGCTCCTGGAGAGAGGGGTGCTAGGAATAGACTTAGCTGATGCTCAGCAGCGTTCCTGGGTGCACTGTGTCCTTTCCCAGCATGCCCCTCTTAGAGAATTGGCTGCAGGCTGCTTTGTGAACGGAGGCAAGCTGCCTCACCCCTGTGGGCTGTGAGCTCCATGGTTAACTGGGCACCCTCTGCACCCAGCACCCAGCCCAGCCCGGCTCACTGAGGAACTACACGGACATGTAGAAAGTCTACACCTGTGCTACGAGGCTCAACAGGGCCTGCCCACAGTGGGTCACTGCCCACACAGCAACGGGAGTGACAGGACGGGTCAGCTCGCCACAGTCCGAACAACTCTGCATTGGCCTACAGGACAAGAGTCTGATGCTTTCTGTCCCCTGGGCCCTCCACTAGCACAGCAGCTGCATATACCGAGCCATGGGGTGTGACGGAGGCAGTGGGCAAGTGCTGTTTCCCATCAAGGCCTCCCTCTTGGGTTGGCGACCTCTTTCCCGTGGCACAGGGGTGTGCATGTGTGTGTGTGTATAATAATTGCTCCCAGATTACTTGCCGGTGCTAGTGTGGCCGACTGGCATGAGTGTCCTTTCCTTCTGCAGAGTGTTGTCACGTCCACATAGCCTTGTGGGGAGCAGCCGACCCCGTGTGTATGAGGGGCCGTCGCAAGATGGCGGCTGGCCTAGGGCCAGGAGGCGGGATTTGTCCCGCCAGCAGGTAAACAGGAAGTCACAGGGATAGGCTAGCGATTATGTCATTGCTACAGGCCTACCAGGTAGCGCCCAGTGGGCCCACAGGGAGAAGTGATTGGTGGAGAACTATATATAAGATGCCCGCTTTCGGCAATAAATCCGTTTTCGTTCGTCTGCCCCTTTTCGTTCGGCTCTTTTTTTCTTGTTCGCCTGTTTGTTTGTGTGTGTATGTTCATGTGTTCGTTCAGTGTGTGTGTGCCGGTTGTGGTGGCGGTTCCAGGCCCTCAAGATTCCTCGTCATGTTAGTGTCGCCGCAGGACAACGACAGAGCCTTCCGGCGGCCTGCAAAACGTAAGCTCCAATGGAGGAAAATAAAAACAACCAATTGCGTGGGCTGTCACACCAAAGGTGTCCCCTGCTCTCTGGGAGCACCTTCTGGGGCTCAGGAAAGGGAGTCACATGTGGCTGAAGGAACAGCACTGTCACAGTTTATTAGCATAATCACACGTGTGTGGCAGTTCTCCGTGGTTGACTCCTGCTCACTGGATGGATGCTCGGTTCTTTTTTCTATGTTAAATTTTGAATTTTATGGTACAAGTCTGTATAGTCTGGGATTTCCCTCCCCCCTAGTCCCACCCCCTGACTGATTTTCCTCATATGGTCGTAACAGTACATTCCTTCATAATGAGTTACAAATCCCTCAGTGTGCTATATAAGTGTGCCCCGACATTGCTGGTACAGACGATGTCAGACAATCTGGCATCCCATTGTCTAGATGTGTCAACACTCTCATTGGAAGTCCCTCTTTAATTTGGAAGTAAGGATGCATGTTGCATTATGTTTTCACATCTGGATATGATAGTCTCCATTACTCCATCACTACACATTCCAATCTGCATGATGGTTTCCTAATATTAGAAAGAACATATGGTATTTGTCTTTTGGGGATTGACTTATATCTCTGAGCACAATGGTCTCTAGTTGGAACCATCTAGTTGCAAATGGTAGAATTTCATTCTTTTTAAGGCTGAGTAATATTCCATGGAGTAGTTGTACCACAATTTCTTTAACCACTCCTCTTTGGATGGGCATCTGGATTGTTTCCATGTCTTTGCTATTATAGATTGTGCTGTTATAAATATAGGATTACAGATCCCCTTTTCATGTGCAGTTTTCATTTCCTTTGGGTATATTCCTTGGAGCAGGATAGAGTGTTTGGTTCTAGAGCACTTGGCTGAACTTTAGAAGCCAGCTCACAAAGAACACTACTTCCATCACAACCCCACTCAAGGGAGGCCCCAGGTCGGCGTGAGCCATCCTGATCAAGGACAGACACTCCTTGGGTACTAACAGGTTGCTGTCACAGGTCCTCAAGGCCACTTTGTCTCCTGTGGGTTTCAAGCCCCTTGAATTTGTCCTAAGCCTGTGACGGCGGGGACAGTCCCAGCATGGTTCTGTGGCTGTAAGCACTGCAAATGTAGCACCAGGTTTTACATTCTAATGAAACACATTGCACTGGGCACATGTGTCTGAGAGCTGCTGTGTCACGCTATGCAGGTCCACAAGGGACTTCAGGATAGGAAAATGGAATAAAAGTCTGTTTTGTGGCAAAAGAATTTTGAAATCAATGCAGTTGTTTGTAACTCTTTTTTTTTTTTAAAGATTTATTTTTATTATTTTTTTATTGGAAAGACGGATATACAGAGAGGAGAGACAGAGAGGAAGATCTTCCATCCAATGATTCACTCCCCAAGTGAGCACAACGGCCGATGCTATGCCGATCCGAAGCCAGGAGCCCCTTCTGGGTCTCCCACGCGGGTGCAGGGTCCCAAAGCTTGGGCCGTCCTCGACTGCTTTCCTGGGCCACAGGCAAGGAGCTGGAAGGAAAGCGGGGCCGCAGGGATAGAACCGGTGCCCATATGGGATCCTGGGCGTGCAAGGCGAGGACCTTAACCACTTGCACCACCGCACCGGGCCCCACTTGTAACTCTTTCAAACATATCCCCCCATACACACACACACACACACACCACCCAGGCATGTGTTTCAATTTATTTATTTATTTCAAAATCTAATACAAGACAACAAACTAAGCAGCTCAAAAAGAAGAGGCTTCTTCACCGTGACCTGGTAACTGCCTCGAACGGCATTGTCAGGGCCCTCTGGAGATGTGGCAGAGCCACCTGGGGCTACTCTGAGCAGGAGGCTGCAGAATGACCCTCGCAATACGCAGATGAGCAGGTGTGCCCATGGTCCCGGCGGACAGCGCACAGGCTCACCCATCCTGGAACACCGCCCTCCAACTCCTGGCCCGATGCCTGTCACCCAGAGGAATTGCTTTGAACAGATTGCCAACGTTTCGTTCAGGGCTTGTTAGGATTACAAGGCAGAATGCTCTACGTGCTGAGTGTGCCTGCCTTCTCACACACTGAAGTTTAATCCCCAAGGTGATAGCATTTATGGGTAATTATCTAGTGATGAGGACATGAAGGTGGAGCTCCTATCATGGGATTAGTGCCCTTTTTTCCCCTCAGGATTTATTTTACTTATTTCAAAGGCAGAGTGACAGAGAGAGGGAGTGATTTAAAGAGAGATTTTCCTACTGGTTTACTTCCCAGGTAGCCACAACGACAGGGCTGGACCAGGCAGACACTCCATGTCAGTCGCTCAGGCACATGCACCACTTTCTGCTGCCTTTCAAGATGCATTAGGAAGGAGCCAGAGCAGAAGCAGAGCAACCGGAACTCACATGGGTACTCCAAAACTCGAGACAGCCACAGCACTCACCCGGAAACCAGTGCCCTTCTTAAAAAGGAAAGCAACCCACACACCCTCTCCTAATCCTCCATGTGAAGACACAGGGCAAGCCAGGGCAGGAGTACCCACCAGATACTGAACAGAGCAGTACCTTGGTCTTGTACTTGTGAGTCTCCAGAACTGGGATAAAGGTTTGTGGTGGAAACCACCTAGGTGCCACTTTAACAACCAGAACTGGCCATGACAGGGTCTACAAGTAGGGCAGCTAAAATCACACTGGGGGCCATGTTGTAATGCATCGAATTAAGCCAGTGCTCGTGATACCACAGTGTGCCATACAACAGCAACTGGGTTGTGTCCTGGTGTCCCCGCTTCTGCTCCTACTTCCTGCTAATGCCCCTGAGGAAGCGCCAGAAGATGACCCAAGTACCACCGATGGAAGGAGTTGGGCTCTTGGCTCCAGCCTGGACTAGCCCTAGCTACTGTGGACATTTAAGAAGTGAGCCAAATAAACCAAAAAACAGATGATTCTTTTGCCTTTTCTCTCTTCTTTTTCCTCTCACTCTCTTTCTCAGTATCTGTGGGCATTACTCTGTCTTTCAAAGAAGTAAGTTTTTTAGACTGATTGGTTTGAAAGAGTGACAGAGTAGGAGAGACAGAGAGAGAGGGAGAGAACGATTATCTGATTCACTACCCAAATGGCTACAAATGGCGAGGGCTGGACCAGGTGAAATCTAGGGGATCTCCCACACGGGTGCAGGGGCCCAAGGTTTTGGGCCGTCCTCCCCTGCTTTCCCAGGCCACGGGGGGGGAGCTGGATGGGAAGTGGAGCAGCCAGGACACAAACTGGCGCCCTTATGGGGTCCTGGCACTTGCCAGGTGAACCAACATGCTGAGTCCCCACTTTAAACATTTTTTAAAAAGGTAAAAACCGTATTTTTACTAAAATCTCCTTGCAGACCATGCAGCCATTCAGAGAGAGCTGTGGCCAGGTAGGGCAGTAACTGTAACCCCAGGCATATGGTCATCAGTTCCATTTGAACAATGGAAGTGGATTCCTTGGAAATTCCCCCAACAAACTGGACCGATCACTGCCACAATTAAGGGAGGCAGCTTCCTGGAGAAAGCTAGAGAAAGCTGGACATGTGAGCTAGGCCCAAAGGACAGGTGGGTGTGCTTGGGGCTGGTGGGGGAGGAGGAGACTGGACTGGGGACAAACAGCAGAAACCCCTAGGGTAGACGCAGGGGAGGGGCATCTGGAGCCCAAATGACCAGCCCAACTCAAAGGCACACTCAAACACAACAGCCTCACTGCCTTACCAACCCTGATGGGAGGCAGCCTTCACCTCCCCCACACCCCTGTCCTGGCTCCTGGGAGCTCAGGTTGAAAGCCTTAGAAGCTGACCATTTGATGTTTCCAGCGTCTAGCCATCCCCACACCGGCCCCTCCCCCAAAACACACATACTGCAGCCCCCACAGTTCCAGCCTGGCCCCTTTCTCTAGGAGTGAAGGTGGACAGCTGGGCAGCCAGTGTGGCCTCCCTAGCGGCCGTGGGAAGAGGCTGGGCTGCCTGCTCCCCTCACGTTCTTCCGCCCGCTGTGAAATCCACATCAGCTGGAGATGCCCAAGAGATCTGTTTCCATCTGTTCTGGCCACGGCTGGTGAGAACGCCTCAGGATCTCAGAGGCCAGCTTGGGGGTTGGGGACAGGAAGGAGCCCACCACAAGCAGCATGCTCAGCCAACTAGCCAACCCTGGAACAGCTGCCTAGACGCGGGGTCAGGGGGCACCCAGTTCCCCGGCAGCCCCTCCCTCACCCGTCTCACAGCTGGATTGTTAATGATGCCATTAAATTCATCAGCAAAGCATCTGTTCCCCCAGAATGGGCTCTTGCAGGAAGCTAACCAGAGGCCAGGACCTGGAGGTGACCAGATGACCAAGAACCCTCCTGTCCCTAAGACCCACAGATTTTAGTCAAGCAGCTTGAGTTGGAACACCAAGTGTCCTTTGAGCCATCCACTAAGGTCTGAAGGCAGAGACTAGTTCATGGCTGAGGACAGAAGAGTCTTTCAGCACATCTCCGAGTTCACGGGCACCAGAAACCCTTGCTGAAGGCCCAGCTCTGGGAGAACGGGCGGGGTGCAGGTTTTGGAGCACATAGGAGGCAAGCAGCTGTTGAGTTTGGGCACACTGTCTTAGCTGCTTCCTGCGACAGCCAAGTGGGAATCAGAGACTGGCAACAGATGCTTCTCTGTGTGATGACCCCAAGGAGTAGGGGCCAAAATACAGGATGAGACTGGAAACCTGGGAAGAGGGGGAGGGCCGTACAGGGCCAGATACTGAGGCGACTGCCCCAGGAGAGACCAGAGTTCAATCCCTTGGGCATTGCTCAAGCTCCTTATAAAATTCGTCTCAGAAGTGCCCATTTGGGTCTGGGGGCTGTGGTGCAGCAAGTTAAACTGCTGCTCGGGACTCTGGCATTCCATGTCAGAGTGCAGGTTTGAGTTTCAGTTGCTCTGCTTCCCATCCAGTTCCCTGCTAATGTGCCAGGAAAGCAGCAGAAAATGGCCCAAGTCCTTGGACCCCTGCTGCCATGTGGGAGACCTGGATGGAGTCCCTGGTTCTTGACTTTGTTAGCCCAGCCCTGACCATCACAGTCACATGGGAAGCGAACCAACATATGGAACACCCCCTCTCTCTTTCCCTCTCTATCACTCTGCCTTTATAGTGAGTCAAATAAATCTAAAAACAAAAGCAGTGTCCATTGGTACTTGAGAAGGAAAACATGCATGCGCAGGAGCCTACCTTCTGTTGGTCAAGGGTGTGATAACCTCCATGGAGATCCAGGGTGTACACTGGTGGGTGTCAACACCATGGCCAGGATAGGAAAGCAGGAGGAATGGGCATAGGGTGGCAAAGCCAGCACACATCTGTGTGCTGCTCAAGGCTGCCAGCACCCGGATGCTCCAGGATGGCTGCAGCACAAGGCTGCCTGAAGAGCTTTCTGCACTTCACCACACCTGTCCAGGGGTCCACCCCAGCTGGAGGCCTGCCGCCTGCTGCCATCTGCTTCTGCCTTTTCCTTTCTTTTTCTTGCTTTTACGACAATGATCACCACGTTGGTAGATTTATACGGCACTGGTCCATTCTATCCCACATGAGTCTCCCTGGCAACATATTAAGATGCTGGCCAGCCGGCTCTAAAAGAGAAAATCTACTTTCCTGTCTTTTCCAGCTTCTGGTTGTCACATGGATTCCTTGTTTTATGACCCTGTCTTCTATTGCCAAAGCTGGGGAGGGGGAATGATCTGCCTATGACATCCGTCACTCTATTTGTGGCTAGGGTTGAGTCGGCTGATCCAGAACGTGGTAGAAATTCAACAAATGGAAGACATCATGAGACTGGCACCCATGTGAGAATGCCACCCATCCTGGCCCAGTCCTAGCAGCTGTGGACATCTGAGGAGTAAACTAGTAGATGAAAGATCTCACTCTGTGCCTCCCAATCTCTCTGTAATTCTGCCTGTCAAATAAATAAACAAATCTTTTTTTAAAAAAATCAGAAGTCAAGTTCTCAACGGATATGAGCTTTTTACCCATACTCAGGTTCGAGAGTGGGGGAGTGTTTGCACTTTGGGTTTTGCATTTGCCCCAGACTGCCTCACTTTAGAGAGTGAGTGTCCTTGTCTCTCTCCCCTACTGAGCTGTGAACTCCTCACTGTGGGCTGGCATGTCTGACTCAGCAGCTCTCTGCCCCAAGACCTTTCAAGGTAGCAATTACTGAATAGCCCGTGGGAAACACTTGCTAAATCCACCCCAGGGCCCAATTCTAGCCTCTGGGAGGAGGAGAATGCTCCAGATTCCACCCCAGAAGCCTCCAGTGGATCCCTCAGGCACAACGTCTCTGAATCTACTTGTTACACTCAGACTGGCAGTGACCCAGTTTGGACATCTGGACTTTGGACCCCAGCTTAGCCCAATGACTACACAGCGTCCCCCTACCTGAATGTGGACTGGCATCTGGCATTTCTATAGCCTTACCCCCGGTTCCTAGAAAGCACGCTCCAACATGACAGCGTCTAAGAGGACTGCTCTGGGCAGGTGTGCGTCCCTGTCTTGGGTGATGGCGCGTGCCTTTGCCCTTTCCCACACTCTGGCTCTGCCCTCAGGGCAACGTCCCCCAGCTGCTCCACGGATCTCTGGCTCAGCAGGCAGGATGCCATCGTCCTCCAGAATAAAGAGAACACATGGGGGGTTTGTCAAGCCTGCCATTTGCATGCCTTGTTTGCAGAGAAACACCCATCCTAAAGGCTTAAACCTTTTATAATCCTTTTCCTGCCAGCCACCCAAAATAGGAAAATATTCTTAACAACGTTGTCTAGAGAAGGATATCTAAAGAGAAAAAACATTTCCCAGGCCCTGTGGTCGCACCGATTTGGTATAAAAAGCAGGCTCAAGTGCAGGGGACAGCATGGAGAACAGTAAAAGTGACCATCTCATCTATCCGTAATGGCCGATTGGAAGTGGGACTACGCATCAGAATTTGTCTCTCCACCCAGGACATAGATGTACATGGATCCTGTCCCTGGGGAAGGCAGGATGTGTGCCTCTCTGGGTTTGAGGCCAGGGCCAGAGGCAGGACATGGAGGAAGGGAGAAGTTACAGTTCCAGAGCTCATAGGCGCTGTTAGGGCAGGAGACACAGAGGATGCCCTTTGGAGGCTTATACACTGGGTTTGCAGTTTCTCACAAGGGAAAAGATGAACTTCCGCTCCCACCTGTGAAGTGCTGCTTCCCAGAGCTCTGTCTCCTTGGGGGAAGTTTCTCTGGTCTGAGTCCACAAAGTGAAGAGGGTGGGGCAAGTCTTGAGATAGACCAAGAGGAGTGACTGAGTCACCTAAGAGGTGACATCAGTAAGGACCCATCCCTTGCGTTGGGATGCTGAGGAGCTCGTCGGAGGCTGTTCCCCAAGAGATGGAGCTGTCAAGTTTATAAAAGGCAGTGTGGACCTCCAGGCCACATTTACCTACTTGGTCATTCAACCACAGAGTGTCTACAGAGTGGGGAAGAGCCCTGTTTGAAATCAGGAATTCTAAGGCTGGCATTGCGGTACTTCAAGTGAAGCTAGAGCCTAGGATGCCAGCATCTCATCTCAGAGCACCAGTTCAAGTTCCAGCTGCTCTGCTTCCTATCCAGCTCCCTGCCAACATGCCTGGAAGAGCAGCAGAAGATGGCCCAAGGGCTTGGGAGACCTGGATGGCATTCTAAGCTCCTGGTTTCAGCCCAGCTTTCATCTGGCCATTGCAGCCCTTTAGGGGGATGGAGTGAGGAATGGAGGGGAGGAAAAAGGAAAAGTAGGTCCTTAAAGGGGGGCACAGGAGGAATAATAGGAAACAGAAAATCCGCCATGGCTGTGGAAGGGCCTAGAAAGCGCATCAGTCAGAAAGAGGCACCCACTGTGTGATGCTGGAAACAGGGCAGAAACACAGTGGGTGTTCAGAGGTCTGTTGCTGAGCCCCCTGCACAGCCCAGGCTGTAGGAGCACAGTATGTAAAGTAAGGTCCAAGGGGAGGGGCCAACAGGGAGCACCCCGCCTCTCTCAGGATGCTTGCCCAGGAGCTGGGGTTGGGCAAGGAATTCAAGCCCCAGCCCCCAGCAGGACTCCACACCAGATCAGTGGGGTGTAGGTCAGGGGCCATGCGTGAGACCCCTATATGACTTACATCACCCTGGGGTGTGTCCTGGGGCCATCACGTGAGAGCTCTTACTAAACTGGATACAGAGAAGCAAAGGGCTAGAGGGGCTGGCCTGGCTGGCGCAACAGGCAAACTTGGAAAAAGAAAGGAGGAAGGAAAGTGGTACGAAAGCAGTGATAGCGGAGTCTTTGCAGAGCCTCTTCCTGCCCTCCCCCGTCATCTGGGAGGCTGTTAGCTCTCTGGTTAGAGTCCAGAAAGTAGGAAGAAATCCTTGGAAGAAGCCCTAGATCTGCAGGTTTTCCACAAATGTGTAGCTCCCAGGGTAGCCTGCCACCTTTCCATCTCTCCCAGCAGCAGAGTCCTTGCCGGGATTCCCCTGGGGAGCATATTCTGCAAAGTGCACTTAGCTCTCTCCTCTGGGACTTCTTCCTCGGGGGCACCAGGAGCCCTCTGCTTTCTCTGTACACAGCAGCTAAGGCTGGAGAGAAAGTTTGCAATGGGCTGGCCATGATAGCTCTTGGGTGGTCAAGCCCTGAGAAATGGGATGACCAGTGTCTGGGGAGCATGGCTGGCCCCAGGTCTGACCCCTCCCAGGAGAATGTCAAGACCCAAAAGCATGCAGGTGGAGGGTGGAGGAGGTTAATGTACACCCCACACCTGCCACCCCTAACCCCAACTCGACCACACTGAACCGATGAGTCATCTTGAGGGCTACGGCATGACTTCAGGAAGGAAGCCACACTCGCTCACTTGCTCGCTGCCACCTCTTCTGGCGGGGCTCTTGCTACCATTGCAAAACACATGAGTCACCGACATTCTGGAAGCCCTGGTGAAGCTTATTGCCAAGAAGGGTGTCTTGCAGCTCCTTCACAGGTGGGGAAGCCACGCTGTGGGCCCTGACTCACATGGGATCCAAGGGCGAGCACGGCCCAACTTGCCTGCACTCAGTATTGCATCAGGGGTACCAGCAGCAGAAGAGGCTCACAAAATCCCCTGCTCCACCCCTGATATCCCCACAGAATGTGGGGGGAGGCTTCTGTGGGGGACTTGGGAGGGGGAACTTAGGAGGCCAGAGATGGACATCTCAGGAGGGATAAGAGGCGGTTCAGACTGGGCCCAGTGTCCCTGTGTGATGTTTCATGTAACTGCAGTCCACTATCGTCTAGGCTTTGGGGGAGAATACTCTTCTCTCTGTTTTCTGCCCCAGGCCATTTGCATGGAATAAATTATATCAGCAGAAAATGTTAAGGAAACCAATGAATGGCCCAATGATGAAAACCACCCAATGTCCACTAGTAGGCAAGCACTTTTAATCAATGGGGGCTAAGAGGGATAGGTAGGCATGTGGTCCAATCATTAAGATGCCCACATCCCATACTGATGTGCCTGGGTTCCACCGTCAGCTCTGGATCCTGACTCCAGCCTTCCGTTAAAGCAGACATAGGGTCCCTGCCCCTGCATGGGAGACTCGAATAGAGTTCCTGGCTTCTAGCTTCTGCCTGATTCATTCTGGGCCATTGTAGGCATTTGGAAAGTGAACCAGCAGGGGGAAGATTCTCTCCTCGTACCTGTTTCTACCTCTCAGCTCAGATGAATAAAAATTGAATAAGGACAGCCTGCATGGTGGCTAAGTCAGCCATTTGAAAAGCTTGCTCTCCCTGGTAAGATGCTGCTGTTTACTGAGCAAGACAGTAAAAGCGTGACAGCAGGATACAGTGTGCTGCCATTTTGAACAGAGGAGGTGCGCTGCATTGATGGCTAATGAGGGGCTGTGGTCATGATTAGTAACACTGCTTATTAGTACTGGTTATCATTAGTGCTGGTTGTGATCAGTAATACTACTGGTAATAATGTTTACCGTCAGGGTGGCCTTACTCCAGCCAGCTCATTAGCTAGTCAGGCTTCCCACATGGTGAGCCAGCCTACTGCTGCCAATGAGCTTCCTGGGCAGGTCCATTTGCCCACGTCGGGGCTGAAGACTCATCTTGGCATCTGCCATGCAGCACTCAGTGCTCATTTCTGGGTGCTCTGGAGTCCTCTCTGGAAGAAGGCTCTGGAGAGACCTCTGGATGACCTATCCCCCTTTTCCTCTCCAGCAGCCCCAGCCCAGACACATAACCTGCCTGAGATGACAAAGGCAGCACCTCAAGAAGGGACAAGCTTGACTCCTTTTGGGTCTGAAAAGCTAGTTTGCTTGCTCTCCGAGTTGTCTATTCACCTGGAGACCCCACCTTGGCTAGCACCGGCATATCACATTAAGCTTCTGCCTGTGGTGCTGCATCCCATAGAGATATTAGTTCAAGTGCTGGATGCTCCACTTCCCATCTGGTTTCCTGCTAATGTGCCTGGGAAAACAGCGAAGGATGGCCCAAAGCCTTGGGACCCTGCACACATGTGAGAGACCCAGAGGAAAATCCTGGCTCCTAACTCCTGGCTCCTGGCTTCAGACCAACCTAGTCCCAGTGTCACAGTCATTTGAGGAGTGAGCAAGCAGTGGAAAATCTCTCTCTCTGTTTCTCCTTCTTCCTGTAATTCTGCCTTTCAAATAAGAATAAGTATACTAAAAAAAAAAAAAAAAAAAAAAAAAAAAAAAAAAAAAAAAAGACTACCTCATTGCTAAGGTCTATCCACTCCCCTCCCCAGCCTCTCAGTGGAACACCGTAGATGCTGAGTCAGCACTGCCCCCAGTGCAAGAAAAACCCAGCACGGGGCTCATTGGGAAGGCCAGAGCACTGGTCCTCACAGGTACCTGGCCTCTGCAGGGCAGAGCAGAGCAGGGCAGCGTTCGGTGAGGAAGCACCCACACAGGTGCCAGCCATGGGTCACCCATGCTCGTGACCCACGCAGCATCAGGACCCGGCCTACCCCGACTCCTACACCCACTCCTCACTCTCCAGCACCCAGCACCCCAGCCACAGCAGCACTCCCCCCTCTCCCTGCTCTCACTCACAAACCTCCACCCACGACTGGAGAACTGGCCTGCCACACTGACCCTGCAGATGTGCTCAGGCGCGCTCCTTTCACTGCAGAGCTCCTCCCCACCTCTCATTAATATGCTAGTTCATTCATCCAATAGTTAGGGAACATTCCCATGCCAGCCGCCATCCCAGGTAACCCTGCGTGCGAGTGATCGCTGAAATTGCAGAGTCTGTTATCTCTTAAAGCACCAGAGGGAAAATAGGTTATTCTCCCCAAATCCTAAAATGAAATCGTTTCTAAGCTGCAGCTTTATTATCGCTAGCATTTATTAATTGATTACATTCCTCTGCCTTAAGCTTTGCCTGGGTCACCAGAACAGAATCAATAAATGGCAACATTGCCCTGCCTAATGTTAGAGCATTGTTACAAAGGCGTGGAATTTTCATTCTAACATGCGTTAGTTTCTAGGTCTTGGGTCTTCCCTGCCCCGCCACCCCCTGAAAGCAGATAAATGAGATTCTAAACATAGGATAATAAGGCTTAACAGTGAGGCACTTTTTAAAAAGTGAATCATTTCTCCCTTCCCTTTGCTAATCTCTCTTGGTAACATTAATTATGAGTTTGTGCAGCGTGCCCCAAGGCAAGCCCAGCTTTCCCAGGACAATTAAAGTTACTTAATTATTAAAAACTGTGTGTGTGGCTGCCCAGAACAGAGGCAGCCAGGCCCGGCTCCCACCGCCCCTGCCAGGAGGGACAGGACCCTCCTCTCCCCGCTCTGCCTCCAGCCCTGCCACTGTAATTCTTACCACAGAATCTATGAAAATCCCCTCCATTCCACTCTGGCAGAAAGATTTAGAGCTGCTGACTGGGACGCCAGCCTCCCACCCCCCTGAGCTGTTCCAGGTTCTTGAGGCCCCAGAGCTCCAGAGCCCTGAGCCTAGGGGCAGGCAGCGGATGGCAACTGTCCCTGACCCCAGGGGATCTGATGCTGCAGCAAGGCCTTTGGAGTGGCTTGGATTTCTGCCTCCCACCTCGGGAAAGTAGCAGAAGGGAAGGAGGTAGGCTGAGGGCTCAGGCAGCCTAGGCCAGGTGGGAGTTGCTGAATGACAGCCAGCCTCTGCCTGCCTGCGTGCTTCTTTGATAGCAGGAGGAAGGGGTGGAGGGAAGACTCTGGGGGTGAGCCTGGCTCTGCCTTCAGTGTTGAGTGGCCCTGGGTGAGTCACTCCTGCCTTGTGTCTCACCTGGCAATGGAGCAGGCAGCCTCTGGTTTCTGGGGATGCCAAGTTGGGCTACTTGGATGAATGCTTCATTTCCTAGCAAAGGAAAACTCCAGGACCTGGGGTGATGGCTCAACGGCTAAATTCTTACCCTGTAAGCATCAGCATCCCATAGGGACACTGGTTCATGTCCTGGCTGCTACACTTCCCATCCAGCTCCCTGCTTGTGGCCTGGGAAAGCAGAAGAGGATGGCCCAAAGCCTTGGGACCCTGCACCTGCATGGGAGACCCAGAGGAGGCTCCAGGCTCCTGGCTTCGGATCAGTTCAGCTCCAGCCATTCCAGCCATTTAGGCAGTAAACCAGTGGTTGGAAGATCTTCTCTGTCTCTCTTTTTCTCTGTAAATCTGCCTTTCTAACAAAAATAAATAAATCTTAAAAAGCAAAAGCAAAGACCAAAATAGTTTCTTCCTAGCAAGCTCCCACTGCAAAGCAGGCACTGTTAATATTTTTTTTAGCAAAGTTTATTCATTCATTTATTTAGATTTGCAAAACAGAGGGAGACAGACAGGTAAACATCTGTTACACCAACTGGTGTGCTCCCCAAAATGCCCACCATTGCCAGGAGCCCAGAACTCCATCTGGATCACCCACGTGGGTGGCAGGGATCCAATGACTTGTGCCATCACCTGCAGTCTCCTGGAGTGCCCATCAACAAGAAGTTGGGATCAGAAGCAGAGCTAGATTTGAACCCAGGCATGATCGGACGGGGTGGCAAATAGTGAGCCCATCAGTGTGCCCAAGAAGTGGTTAGAATGGAGGAGAACACCTGTGCTCGTTGGGGAGATACTCCTAACCACCTCCGTCGGCTAGCTCACAGGAGGAGAGCTAGCTGAGAAAGGAGAATCGCAGGAGACAGGCAGGACATTTCTAAACTAAATCTTCAAAATTCAGTGTACTATTGTACCACATGGGAGATGAACCCCTCCATCTGGTCCACCATAGGTTCAGTGCTCACAGCCACAAGTAACTGATGACTATTGCCCTAGATGAGTTGAGGTTGTTGATCCAATCTCTGGATTGGACCTCAATGCCCTTCACTACCTGGGAGGACAAAAGTTTCCCCACAAACACACAGGGGGACATGGAATACAATGGAGCCAGAAAAATAAGACACTGTTCTAGGGGTTTGCATGGAGAGAGAGCCAAAATGTATCACTAAATAAAACTAGGGAAAGAAACACTGTATATGGACTCTCCTGCTTCGGGACATGCATGGATTCGTGGGGTTCTTGCACACAGCATCCTGGAGAAGGTTCTTAAGAAAGAGCAGCAGGAGGGGCAAAAATGGAGGACAGGTGTGGAATGAGGACTTCCTATATCTGAATGCTTATCGGTTTTGCCTTTGAGATACTGCACCTCTCACTCAGCCAAAATGAAACTAGGCGCTTCACTTAAGGGCGTACCTTGGCCCATGGACTTGGCCCCAGGTAGCACCTGTCTTCATTCCCCATGGCCCTGCCTCACAGGAGCCTAGGACTGCAGGCTCAGTCCTTGGTCTTTACTGTAGTTTCACAATAGAAGGCGGTGGAGGGGGAGGGGCAGTGCTTGGCAAAAACCCAGGGCAGGAAGATGATATCAAGTGACTCTAAAGAGCTCTTTTGTTTCCGGAAAGGCAGTGGTTTCCACTCAGGCTCCCAGCCCCCTCCCAAGCCCTCTGTCTCTGGGGTCCCTTTGCCACCTGCTGCAAGAGCATCACGTCTCGCTCACCCCTGCCCCCACCCCCATCCCCCGGAAGAGCCTCTGGCCCTGAGGTGGGGAGGGGAGGGAAGCAGTGGCTGGGAAGTGGTGTCCCGCCCTCTTCCCATAGGCTGCCCTGCGTTCCCAGAATGTCATTTCCAGAGGCAAGATGCCACGCTGCCAGCTGCCCTGTGAGTGCTGGCGGCTCCAGGCTGCACGTGACATAGTAACAGCTCTCAAAAGACACAAGCAACGTGAGCTGTCTTGTACTGTGCCTGTCTACCTTTGGCACATCTGGCAAGGATTGCCCCCTTCACGATGAATTCTTTACAACAAACAGTCATGGAGCAATTACTCTGTCTCAGTCACTGTGCTAACCTGTGGGATAGAGCCAGGATGAAAACAGAGCAATCCTGCCATCAGAGAGATAACATCCAGCAGAAACAGATGCTCAAGAAGAACTCACTCCTACCAGGCGTGGTCACCGGAAGGAAAGGAACATGAGCCCAGGACACACAGCCCAGTCTGCGAGGCCAGGGAAGGTCACTCACAAAAACTGGCATTTAAACAGAATTGAAGCAGAGCTGTGCAACCTGGGCTGATGCCATGGCTCATCCTCTACCTACCATCACCAGCATCCCATATGGGTTTCAGTTCATGTCCTGGCTGCTCCACTTCCTTTCCAGCTCCCTGCTTGTGGCCTGGGAAGGCAGTAGAGGATGATCCAAAGCCTTGGGACCCTGCACCCGGAAGAGGCTCCTGGCTTCAGATTGGTTCAGCTCTGGCCATTGTGGCCACTTCGGGAGTAAACCAGCGGGGATGGAAGATTTTTCTATCTCCTTCTTTCTATAAATCTGCCTTTCCAACAAAAATAAATAAATCTTAAAAAAAAGCCTGATCAATTGCAGAGATGATAAAATGTGACTAGTGGACATTCCATGGATAAGGACCCAACACACTCATTGTGAGCTTGTTCTGTGCCATTGCAGAAACTGTACCCCCTTCTAAAATACCTTTTATTTGGAAAAACATTTAAATAGCAAACAAAACATAGTCCAAAGTACACCTGCGCTTGTGTGTCTGCCCCAGACCACCCCCCGCCGCCAGCATTTGACCCCATTCACTCTTTGTCATCATGTGTGCTCTCTGCAACAGGCAAGGTTCTCACACATGATGTGCATGCATGCGCACACACACACACACGCACACACACACAGACACACAAACACGCGCGGCTGCTGAGCTCTGTGCCCTGTGTGCTCAATCAGAGCCCGAAGGCTAAGCCCCGCCCTCTTCCTCCCCAGAGCTGCAGATTCTCTTTTTGACAAAGCTCCTCTTGAAATTTAGCAATGAAAGTGTGGCCATCAGAGAAATGCCCCCAGGGGATCCGAAGCCCTCCAGGGGACCTCCTACGCTGCGGTTAGGTCCCGCGTGTGTATAAATGTGTATGTGTGTGTCCATGACAGAGGGCTAGCCGGGTGTTACAGCTGCACCCCCTGACAGGTGGCCAGGGAACACTCCAGCCCTAGTGAGCATGGGTTTCTGGCCAGTGGTTCCGCTCTGTGCCCGACTCAGGTGGCTGACCCAGAGGATTCTGAGTGCAGTGGGAGGGGCTCCCGCTCCTTGGTGGGGTGTTGCCGAGCCAGTGCCAAGCACAGCCCATTGTTCCTGGTCAGCTCCTGCTGCACACCCACGAGCGCCTGATCTCACAATGGGTTCCCAGAGCCAGTTCCTTAACCTAATACATTCCTATGAGGAAGAGCGATTGCCCAGTGGCAGTAGCCAGGGCACTCCCTGGCTTCACTGACCCCAGGGGACCCAGTGTGGGATCTGGAGCACCCATTACTGGGAGTGGAGGAGGCCTCCACCTGCTGAGTCAGAGCATTTGGGCTCTGCGTCTGAAAATGTGTATTTTTGGCAGCTTCCCAAGTAAGGATCCGTCAAGCTCAGTAGCTGCAGGAGATGTTGGAGGGAGAGGGAAGAGGCCAGGACCACTGAGGTAGGAGCCCTCCAAGACCACAATGGTTCATCCTTTGACCCTCCTCCTGGGGTAGGGCGTGCAGCAGCACTGCACAGCAGTTCATCCAGAATAGAGGCCTTGAGCCCTGGCTCAGCATCCTGTGTCTAAATGGAAGGAATGTGTGCAAGCAGGGCTTCTGACTCCTTGCCCTGCTGGGATGAACCCGTGCAACCTGGATACACACAGCCAGCCCTGAGCTTGGCTCCTCCATGAATGGGGATGGGAGAGGCAGAGGGAAGCCAATGAAGCATCCAGTTCTGCCCGGGCTACTGGTAAGGCCCATCTCGTTGGAGCGCAGGTGCAGCGAGGACAGCGTGCATGAGCCCACAGTCACGTTGCACTCACTTACGGCATCTCTGAGTCATCAACCTCTCTCAGCAGTGGCCAGGGACCTCCCCTCCTGCCACCTTACACGCTACTCCACATGCCCATGCTCACTCGATGTGGCCAGCACTTTTGCCCTAACTCCTGTCGTCATCCATAGCCCTCAATGAGGTTGCCTGGCCACACACTGGCTCACATCATGAGCCCCCCAACCTTGCACCTTGAGCTCTTCTCTCCTAAGGCAGCCCCTCCCTCTGGACCTTCTCCAGTTCTCTGCATGGTCCCAGGCAGACCTGGGCATCAAGGGACAGTCGAGGGGAGGAGAGAGAGCTTCCATCTACTGGTTCCTTCCCTAATCCTTGCAACAGCCAGGGCTGGGCCAGGCTGTACCTAGGAGCCTGGAACTCTATCCTGTTCTCCCACGTTGAGTGTCAGGGGCTCAAACACCCGAGCCATCCACCACTGCCTTTGTAGGTGCATTGGCAGGAAGCCGGACTGCAAAGCAAAACGCCTAGACTTAAATCAGGCTTCTGATACACGATTGGGGTACCATGTAAGCAGCTTAACCCACTGTGCCACAATGTCCATCCCCTTTTGTTGTTGTTGTTGTTGTCTTTAAGATACATTTATTTATTTAAAAGGCAGAGAGAGAAAGAGGGAAAGAGAGAGACAGAGAGAGAGAGATCAACCTTCCATCTATAGGTTCACTTCCCAATGGCAGCAAAAGCCAGGACTGGGCCAAGCTGAAGCCAGGAGCCAGGAGCTTCTTCCAGTTCTCCCATGTGGATACAGTGACCCAAGCACTTAGGCCATCTCCCGTGGCTTTTCCAGGCACATTACCAAGGAACTGGATTGAAAGTGGAGCAGCTGGGACTGGATCCAGCTCTCACTTGGGATGCAGGCCTTACAGATACTACCTTAACTCTCTGAGCTGTGATTCTCCAGTTGGTCATTGACCCACTGCTTTAGATCGCCCGTGCAGCTCATTCTGGCAATGCTCCTAGGTCAAACCAAGTTCAGAACCATCTCTCCTCTCACCTGTTCCCCAGGACTACACCTATGGGAGGAAAGTGTGAATGGATTGGGCTTTACAGCTAATTCTCCAGGTGTGAAAAGCCACCCACCCTGGCATACAGAATGAATGACTGAAAGAATGCCCATCCCCTGGTGTTCATATATGGGCAAATTCTTGTGATCTAACCTCAACACCTCCTCAAGGAAGGCTTCCTGGATTTCTCCCTCTGAAGATAACTTCTCCCTTCTCTAGGAGAACAGCACACATTATCTGTCCTGCTCAACAGACAGGCTGTGGGGTTTGTGCCTTGTATACCTTGCAGAGTGGTGAGGAGGAGATGACATTGGCTTGGTGGTCAGCCCCTGCCAGGCTTAAGTCTTACATCTCCCTCTCACTGGCTTTGAACCTGGAGGAACAGCTGAGCTTGTTTCTTTGTAGGGAAAAATCAGGACCCTAAACACATGGTCGGCAGTCATAGGGCTTGAGGGGGACTTTGTGCCCCTGCTGGAAGTTGGGTGTGACAAGGTGACATCCAATGACAGGCAAGTGGCAGGGTGAGTGTTGACTCCGGGCACCACAGTCCAAGGCTGCATATGGTCTCCTGCACACCTCTCCCATGGCACGAGCCCCACCCACTGGGCCTGAGCTGCTGCTCTCACGGGGGAATATCAGCCAGGAGTGAGAGTTTTTGCTTCCAGCCCTTGGCAGCTCTGCCTAGCCTCCCCTGCCCAGTCCCAGATGCCAGGCAGGCTGGGTCGTCAGCACAGCTCTGCTCAGCAGCAAATACCTGATCAATATTCCTGACCGAAGAATTGACGGACGAATGTTTGCCCAGCTGAGCCAAGGACTGGATTGGCTAGCACTTCCATACTGGAGCTGCTTCCTGAATGGAAAGCAGGTGACGACTCCCCTGGCTGCTTTAGGGTGACTGGAGAGACATCTTACACACGTCCCTCTGGCAGCCAGTTCTCATCTGGGCAATAGGGGCAATTGTGCCTTACAACCACACCCTTTCAAAATATTTGTGTGCTTATTTGAAAGATGGCATTATAGAGAGAGTAGGGAAGAAACAGAAAGAGAGACTTTCCATTCTGTTGATCCACTGCCCCAAGATGGTAGCAGTAACTGAAGCCGGGAGCTCCATCCAGGTCTTCCATGTGGGTGCAGGGGCCCAAGCACTTGGGCCAGCCTCTGCTCCTTTCCCAGGCACAGTCGCAGGGAGCTGGATAGGAAGTAGAGCAGCTGGGACCTGAATCAGCATCTGTTAATGACATTTCTTCCTTGCCTGTTGAGAGATGCAGGATGACCAGTGCATGCCCCCATATTTCCCTGAACACCATGCTGGGGGTCTATGGGGCTAAAGGGTCCTCCGCTGTGATATGTCCACCAGGGGAGACCCCATTTGGAGAGACAGGAGCCCAGCAAAGCAGCTTTGACAGCCCCTTGAGCCTGCTCACCACCCACAGGCACACTCAGGGGGAGAAAGAGGAGGGGTGAGGGGCTCCAATGCCCCCAGAAGCTGCTCTTCTCTAATCCAGGAAATTGGAGAGGGAGGGGGTGGGGCGGGCAGGGGAGAGCTACTTGACACCAAGACTGACCCTACTGGACAACCTGGGAAGAAAGGAGCTGCAAGCCGACCTGGGCAGCCTAACAGCTTTTTACAACTGGTATCTGTTGTGGCCCAGGTGCTTCCTGAAGCTGTGTTGCTGGGAACCACCTCATCCCTATTGTGTAGCAAAGGCAGATGAGCTTTGTAGGACCATCTGCAGCAGGTGGATTCCACCCCTGCAGGGAGTCTGCTGGAGAGTTGCCTGCAGCCCACTTGGGGAGGCTAGGAGCTTTTTGGGGTGCCTTCACATCTCTCTTAGGAGATCCCTATTCCTGCTAATGCTTGCTGTTTGATGGAATAGACAGACTGGGTGTTCACCAAAACAACCTCCAAAGACTGCTGCTCAAAATGAGAAGAGAGAGACAGCAAGGCAATTCCTCCCCAGAAACCAGTGCAGCCACAACAGAAAACATTGTTGTCCTAGACATTGTCCCTGAGAAGGGACATGTGTGCAGTAGGGGCAGCCCAGACCAATGCACTGGGTATGACTCAGGAGTGAGTGGGCTCAAGGTCACAGCTGGGAACCCATAAGGCTGTTAGTGGTAGGGGTGGGGAACGGAGTGCTTAGAACAGGCCCAGGAAACCCGTGGTGCTGGGGCTCCCAACCTCTGCGGTATGTGTGGGTGTGTCTGAGGACAGGCAGAGCGACCACAGAGGTCCTGCAGGGCGGGGCCTTCGGGGCTGCACTCGGCTGGCTCTCAGGCGAAGGAGTTCCTTTGCTCGCTCCAGTTCGATGCTGACATGGTTTTCATAAACTGAAAGCTTTTGGGTTCTTCTCGCTCTAGACAGCTGGGGACTGTGTCACCTCCAGATTGAGAGTGAGCTGCCTAGAGTTTGCCCCTGCAGTAGTGATGGATAAACTGAGTCTCCGAGAGAGGGAGATGAGCGGAGGAGGCCAGGTATGGCTCCAGGCGTTGCTGGCTGCAGTTCTCAGGGCTTTCCAATGGCGCCCAGCTGCTGCCTGAGGTCTCGGGGCAGCAGGCCTCAAAAGTCACTCCTCTTCTTCTTCTTCTTCTTCCTTTTTTTAAATTAAGATTTATTTATTTTTGTTGGAAAGGCAGATTTACAGAGAGAAAGAAACAGAAAGATTTTCCATCTGCTGGTTTACTCCCCAAGTGGCTGCTAAGGCCAGAGCTAAACCAGTCCAAAGCGTGGAGCCTCTTCCAGGTCTCCCACATGGGTGCAGGGTCCTAAGGCTCTGGGTCATCCTCGACTGCCTTCCCAGACCACAAGCAGGGAGCTGGATGGGGAGTGGAACAACTGGGTCACAACCAATCACTCTTCTTCTTAGGCGGTCCACCTACATCAACAGAGAACTGAAAAGGAAAGTAAACTCTTTTTTTTCCCTTCACCCCAAGAGAAACACCAAGGGCTGTCATGCCAAGGGCAATGGTGCAGAAAGTCATTTGCCCCCATGCCCTTGCCAAAGACCAAGAGATAACCCTTATTTGCAACAGAGTTTGAATATTAACTCGGCACCCAAGGGTGCTGTCCCATACAAGCAAGACAAAGTCCTGGCCTGCGGCTGGGGAGCTCAGGAGGAGGCAGAAGGAGCCCCAGGCTCCACGAGGCCCAGCTGCCTTTCCCTCACACTCACAGTGTTCCCAGAAGGGCAGCTCAGCTGCTTGCGCAACCCAGAGAAGTTGGGGACCCCCAGCATGCAGGAGGGTTCCCTTGGCACCCAGTGCCCAGGGAGCACACCATTCCAGGAAGTGACTTTGCTTCTGCACCTGCAGCTATGCGGGGCCCCACCCTCTCTTAATCCTGCCTAGGCTCCCAGAGCACAGCAGCCTTTCTAGAAGCTCAATCTACATTCTCTTGACTGACTTGGGATGGGAGGTGCCCCTCTGGAGTACATCTGAGTTGGTCTCTGGCCCTCAGTGGTATCTCTGCCTCTGTCCTCCGGTGCCCTGGCAGAGAGCCCCGACTGCCTGCGGCTGGGTGCACGGCTGTGGGCACGCTGAACTGGGGCGTGGGGCTGGGTGCGGCTGGGGCAGGTAGAGCTGGAAGAAGTCTTTGGCCATCTCCCAGACACACTGACACGTCGATTTTCAGTGACCCGAAGTGACAGTTTGCCTTTCCAAGCAGGCCGTACAAGTCAATGAGCTCCCTGGAAACCTACTTCCTCCCTTCCTCCTGGCTGCTCTGTTGGGGTCTCGGGGAGGAGGACCCCGGTGCTGAGAGGCCCCTCTCGGCCAGAGCTCACAGGGCACACAGAGAAAAACAGTACACGGGCCTTCCTCTTGGGGAGCTCGCAGCGTAGACACAACAGAAACACCCAAGCCAATGACTCCAACAGACCTGGAACCTAAAATCAAACAGATAACGGGCCCCAAGAAGCCTGAGCAGGCAGCAGGCTTCTCTCTCTTCTCTCTCCCTCCTCCTTTTCTTTAGGCCCCAGGACTATCTGTCGCCCCCAAACTGCTCCCCCCTTCTTCATACTTCCTCCTGAATCTGACTAGACCCGCCGCTGAGCCCAATATCACCACCTGTAGGAGGGCTCCCCTGACTTACTCTGCCCTGAGCCTCAATCACAATCAATAATTCTTCCCTTGATCATCTTCATTTTTATTTATTTATATGTAAAGATTTATTTATCTTTACTGGAAGGGCAAAAGTATAGAGAGAAGGAGAGACAGAGAAAGATCTTTCATTTGCTGGTTCACTCCCCAAGTGGCTTCAACAACCAGCGCTAAGCTGATCCAAAGCCAGGCGCTTCCTCTGGGTCTCCCATGCGGGTTCAGGGTCCCAAGGCTTTGGGCCGTCCTTGACTGCTTTCCCAGGTAACAGGCAGGGAGCTGGATGAGAAGTGGAGCAGCTGGGACACAAACCAGTGCCTACATGCGATCCTTGTGCATGCAAGACAAGGACTTCAGCCACTGGGCTGCTTTGCCTGGCTCCAATTTTATTTTTTTAATCTTTAAAATCTCTTTTTAAAGATTTATTAATTTTTATTGGAAAGGCAGATATACAGAGAGGAGGAGAGACAGAAAGGAAGATCTTCTGTCTGATGATTCACTCCCCAGGCAGCCGCAATGGCTGGAGCTGAGCCAATCCAAAGCCAGGAGCTTTTTCCAGGTCTCAGACATGGGTGCAGAGTCCCAAAGCTTTAGACTGTCCTTGACTGCTTTCCTAGGTCACAGGCAGGGAGCTGGATGGGAAGTGGGGCCACCAGGATTAGAACCAGTGCCCATATGGGATCCCAGAGTGTTCAAGGCGAGGACTTTAACCACTACGCTATCGTGCTGGACCCCCGTTTTATTTTAAAACTATTGATTTTACTTGAGAGACAGAGACAGACGGCCAGAAGCAGATCTTCTATCCACTGGTTCACTCCTCCCACATGCCTACAGCAGCTGGGGCGGGGCTGATGTCTTCTACCAAGTTGGCAGTGAGCAGTTACTACAGCCATCACTACCGCTACCCAGCAGGTGGATCAACAGGAAGTGGGACCCAAGGGGAGCAGGCCTGACTCATTCCAGGGGCTTTGAGAGGGTGTTCAGGCTTCCACAGCAGTGTCTTGCCCATAGCAGCAAATGCCCACCCTTCAGCCTTGAGTCTCAGCACATCTTATTTGTCTTGGGTCCATTTAAACATTAGGCTTTCAGAATGTTTCAAATTGTTCCCAAGCAAAGGACATAATACATAATCCCCGAACTTGTCTTACCGTATTTTTTTAAAAAGCTTTGTTTTTATTTGAAAGGCAGAGGTACAGAGACGAGGGGAGGCCGAGAGAGATCTTCTATCCACTGATTCACTCCCCAGACAGCCACAATGACTAGAGTTGAGCCTTTGATCTGAAGTCAGGAGCAGGGAGCTTCTTCTAGATTGTTCACATGGGTGCAGGGGCCCAAAGATTTGAGCCATCCTTCTCTGCTTTCGCAGGCCAAAAGCAGGGAGCTGGATCGGAAGTGGAGTAACTGGTACTTGAACTGACACCCATATGTGATGTCTGCACTTCAGGCAGAAGCTTGGCCTACTGTTACACCACAGCACCTGCCGCACCTTATAGCATTTGTCTATACTGAATGAGTTGCTGAGTGACTGTACACCACCCCTCAGAATCCTTCACACAGGAAAGAATACATAGTTTTGGTGCCCATCTCCCAGATGAGAACCAGCTCAGGTTTACTCACTGCACTTACCTTCAAGGAGAGCACTTACCCACACTTTGAGATGCACACACGCTGAAGCACATGTGTCTTCTGATCCAGTGGGTGCCAGCCCCTGCATTTCTAACACCCGCCAGAGGCCACTCCCTGGTGCTGTGGAAGAGTCACACTTGCAGGCTGGCCTCCCTAAGGTGTATGAAAGAAAGGAAATACCCAGTGGGTCTGAGTGTGTGGCAAGGATCCATGTGTTTGAGTTCTTCACAAAGGAGTTAGCTGCCATCAGGCCCATTTTGCAGATGTGGAAACTGATGGCCAGAAACTCAAAGAAACTTCTCCAACGTCAAGCAAAATGGCCCTGAGTCAATTCAAAGCCATCACTCTGCCCTTGGGCAGGAACCCCGTCCCGAGAAGGGTCAGCAGGGTGACACACGTGGTACCACGGTCCACCAGGCAGAGCTGTGTGAGCAATGAGCCGGAGTTCGGGAGCAGGTGAACACGTGTCCATGGACCTGCTGCAAAAATGTGCCTGTCTTTGTGTTCCACCCCCTTCCCATCCAATTAGACTAGAGATGTGGGGGGATCTTCTTCCACCCGCCCGATCCCTTTAAAAGAGAAAAAGGGAAAAAAAAAGAAAAAGAAAAAAATCACAGTGGCTTTAGGATTTTGCTTTTCAAGTCCTGAACCTCTTCAGCAAAATGTGCTGCCCTCCCGACCTGCTGATGTAATTGCCATAATTGAAGATTCATGCCCCCCTAGGGGTGGCCAGGGGCCCATTCAGCCATCGGGTCAGCCAAGTGTAAACCTGCTGAGTCCTCTGGATGCCCTGGCCATGGCCTCCCCCACCTCCTGCCCAGCAGGCTGGGCTCCCCACGAGGCCCGGGGGCAGCCAGGCCCAGACCCGTCTCTCTCTCTCAGCTCTGGGAATAGTGCTTAATTAAGGGGTCTGTTCTCATCTCCATGGGGCTGACTTAACGCCTCCTGACAGTAATGAGAGCCACACGTGTGGCACAAGGGTAGGGGGGCGGGAAGGACGGTCCCCCTGCTGTCTTAGCACCCTATTAAACAGCCAGTCACACGCACACACGCACACACATACCCACATGTACACAAACCCCTTCCAATTCTGCAGTCATCACCAGCAAGCCTTTCATGCTGCAAGAAACTGCTTCCAATTCTGAAAGAGGAAGGAACCAAATAGGAGGAGTGAGTGAGTCATGGGCACGGGGACCCAGGTGTCCTGTCGCACTTCACAGCACAGACTTCCCTCATGGAGGCGGGGCGCTCCACAGCAGCCCCCCGGGGAGATGGGGAGTGGGTGGGGAGACAGACTCCTCACCCACGGGGCTGGAGCTTTCAGCTGGGGAGAGCCACCTCCACAGGAGCCCTGAATGTAGGTGCTGAGGCGGGGTGGGGGTGGGGTGGAGGCTCTCAGGTCTCCAGGACACCCTTTGATCACACAACAAAGCCATCCTCAGAGAGGGATGCTCCCTGCTGCCCTGGGGCCCCCTCCCCTGGCACCTGCCCATCACTCTCCCAGGGAAGGAGCTCGTCTGGGTTTCCCTCTTGCACGTTCCTTGTTGTTCCCGTTCCTCCAAGCCCTCAATCCCAACCCCCTGTCAGGGCCATTTCCAACTCTAAACCATCACAGTAGTTCTTTATATATATATGTATATGTATATAGATAGGTATATATACATATATACATATATATAATCTATTCATTTTTGTTGGCAAGACAGATTTACAGAGAGAGAGAGAAAAAAAAAGGTCTTCCATTTGCCAGTCAAATCTTGGCTGAAGCCAAGTTAATCTGAAGCCAGGATCCAGGAGTTTCTTCCAAGGGTCTTGGGACTTGAACCAGAGCCCAGATGGGATCCCAGCACCTGCGAGGGGAGAATTAGTCAGTTGAGGCATTATGTCAGGCCCGATAGGTGTTTTGCATTAAATATTTGTGTTGAATACACTTGAAATACACACATACACACAGGTCTCCCATCTGGGGGCTCAGTATCCAAATGCTGAACCAGCTGGGACATGAACCAGCACCCATATGGGATCCCGGCTCTTTCAAGGTGAGGATTTAGCCATTGAGCCATAGTGCCGATCCCCCAATTCATTATTTTAATCACAATTTTGCTTATACAGAAAGCCATGGAAGTTCAAGGTAAAAATGAAGAACAAAATCAGGAGCCTTGGGGCTGGTACAGTGGCTCAGCATGCTAATCCTCAGCCTGCAGGCACCAGCATCCCAAATGGGCACCAATTCATGCACAGGTACTCAGCCCATGGCCATCAAATGATGGAATGAATGCCATGGGCATCACTAAGAGAAGGAAGACACTCCCCGACACACAGGCTGCCAGGCCCAGCTTGCGCTCTGTTTCCTACTGGCCCACTTGGCCCTCAGCCTCTTCTCCGGCAGAAACAACCTGTTTGTGCTCCTCTCCCCTCCTCCTCCTTCCCCTGTGCCCTTGTACCAACCACAGCTGGCCGAACAGAGTCATCCCAGCCACCTGGGCTACCTGGTGATGGGTCTTGCTCCCTGTCTGGACTCTGAGCTCTTTGGGAAAGGGAGGTTGGGGCACTGTGAGCTTGCTGTTAGCACACTCACTCACTCAACATGGCACATCGCGGCAGCTCAGTCCCCTCCTGCAAGATAAAGAAGCAGTGAACGTGGGCCAAGGATGCCTGACGTGTCTGTAAGCACCAAGGCCAGCTCAGTGCAGGCTCTGAGAACACTGCAAGAGAATGAGAGAATTTGCCCAACATTTCCCACATTTTACCACAGTCAAGGTTATTGGCTTCTGTTCCAGATAAAAGCCATGAAGGCAAGGCCTACCATCTGTCTGATTCACCCAAGCAGTGGAGCTACTCACTCCATGCCAGGGAAGGCACGGGCAAATTGCTGTTGAAGCAACAAGTTGACACTGCGGGAGTCCCAGTGCTCAGGTCCCGATTCCTCCAGCAGCACGTTCTATGTGGTTCCGTGTGGCTCTGCCCTTCTTTGCCCCTGCTCTTGCTTTTCTGTGCAGAGCTCAGTGTTGTTCAGAATAGGTGGTGGTTTCTCTCTCAGCTCACGATTGGCTCCAGGCCAGAGACAAAGCCAGGTCTCAACAACAGAAACCTCAAAGTAGACAGCTGACTCTCCCAAAGCACGCAGAAGCTCCTCACCTCAGCAACCTGTGCCAAATGGGTAGGTCTTTACATTTCTCTACACAACAAAACTTTCCTAGAAAAGGCAACTAGGGGCCCAGTGCGGCAGTCTAGTAGCTAAAGTCCTCATCTTGCATGTGCTGGGGTCCCATATGGCACCAGCTTGTGTCCCAGATGCTCCACTTCTCATCCAGCTCCCTGCTTATGGCCTGGGAAAGCCATCAAGGACAGCCCAAAGCCATCTTTGGGACCCTGCATCCATGTGGGAGAGCCAGGCTCCTGGCTTTGGCCTTTGAGGCCACTGGGGGAGTAAATCAGCTGGTGGAAGATCTTTGTCTCTCCTTCTCTTTCTAAATCTCACTTTCCAATAAAAATAAATAACTTTTTTAAAGAAAGAAAGAAAAGAAAAGAAAAGACAGCTAGAACCAGAAAAATAAAAGTTAAGATTCTTTAAAATTTTGATATGGGTTCTGTGCTTTGGCATAGTGGGTTAAGCTTCTCTCTTTAGCACAGGCATCCCATATGGACAATGGTTCAAATCCTGGTGGCTCCGCTTCTGATCCAGCTCCCTGATACTTGACCTGTAAAAATCAGTAGCAGATGGACTCAGTGATTGGATTCCTGCTCCCACCTGGGACCCAGATATAAGCTTCTGGCTTTGGCCTGGCTCAACCCAGCCATTGTGGCCATTGCGGGGTGAGCCAATGAGTGCAGGGTCTGAATCTGTATGTGTGTATAGCTTTCAAACAAAATAGATCTTAACATATTGAGACAAATTCAGCTATGGGATAAGACTGCATCCTTGCATTTTACAAGAATGCATCATGGGATTCACTCTCTGCTTGTCAACAGGCAGGACTCAGAAGTCAATATAACAACTCAAGCAGCTCTCGGCCTCTGCCCAGGGCCAAGCTTACTGTTCAAGGGGGCACTGACTGACTCCAGCTCCACAGCATCTATGCTTCTTGGAGTAGCAGCCTGGAGCATTCTGAAGAAGACATTCTCTACTTCTAACTTATCTAGAATCAGTGTGGGGATTTCTGGGACTCATTCCAGAGACCTATTTAGAGGAATAGGGCAGAAGCCCAGAACATAGTTTACCAAACGTCCTGCTGTGGACTAAAGAATGCCTCCCTAAAGAATCTCTGATGGGGGCCTCCCGGTGCTGTGGCCTAGCAGCTAAAGTCCTCGCCTTGCATGAGCCACGATCCCATATGGCTGCTCGTTCTAATCCCGGCGGCTCCACTTCCCATCCAGCTCCCTGCTTGTGGCCTGGGAAAGCAGTCGAGGACAGCCCAAAGTCTTGGGCCTTGGGTTCCTGCACCCGTGTGGGAGACCGGAAGAAGCTCCTGGTTCCTGGCTTCGGATCAGCACAGCACCAGCCATTGCGGTTGTTGGACAGAAGATCTTCATCTCTGTCTCTCCACCTCTATATATCTGACTTTGCAGTAAAAATAAATAAATCTCTAACAAAAAAAAAAAAAAGAGAGAATCTCAGATGGAGATGGCACCTTTGGGAAGTCATGGGGTCTGGAGCAAAGCAGGAGAAACTTGGGCAGAGGACGCTAGAGAACTTTGTCTTCTCCCTCAAGGGTCCCTGTGTCAGGACCTGCCTGAAAGGCATTTGTCTGCAGAAAAGCAAAGCAGGCCTCATCAAGCAGACACAGGCTGTGCAGCCACCTGGCTCTTGGACTTTCAGTCTCTGGAGCTGGGAGACCAACAGCACCTGCCGTTGAAACCACACCCCATCTAGGATATTTGGCCAAGGCATGTCTGGCTGACTAACACACCACCAGCTGACTCCTGTGTCAAGTGCTAAAGGCCTATGCTCTGAAGATTGCCCCTCTAGTCCCAGGAGAAAACTCTGCTTCAAGTGTTCCCTGGCCACTGGCTGAGCTCTCTTCTACCCTGGGACTCCCTAAGCCCCCTAAAGATATGTTTCCTTGAGCACAGGTTGCAATAATGTCACCAACCTGGGACATTGTCTGTAATTCTCTAGTGCACCACACAGGATGCATGGCCTCCACCAGGAATTTGAAGGCGTGAATGAGTGAGCCAATGAATGGTTGAACACATGACTGGGTTTAGTATCATCTAGCATGCTCACTTTCTTTTCCACTACCTTCCCAATGCTGAATGCTTCCAGCTCACTCTGGAAACCATGGCTTGCAACAAGACAACACTCCATTCTTGCTTCAGCAGGACTTTTGTCAAAGTTCTTCCCCGGCACTCCAGCCACAGGGATGAAAAACAACCTAAGAGAGTTCCTCCGGGTGTTGCCAATGCTCGGAAGGGTCATTATCCAACCAAACACGTTGGAGTGTGGCTGCTCTGGGACCCACATGGGATGAAAAGCACCAGAACCTTCTACTCTCTGCAGGAAAGCCCTGCCCACCCTGGTGAGATCCAGAGCAGGTGAAGGGCAGGTGGACTGCCCCTCTCCATGTGCTGCTGGGGGAAGCCTTGGGTTGCCAGTCCAGGTGGAGAAGATGACGGTGAATCTATAATCAAACCACAATCTGCCCCTTCCTGCCTTCCTCATTCTATCTTACGGCTGAGAAAAACAAACAAAAAAGCTCCCTTCCCCCTCAGCACACCCCATACTTCATCAAAGCCTGACGCTGCTGTCCTTCGCTGTGGGTGCAGCGACCGCGACCGGGTTAGGTGTACAGAACCGTGTGATGTAAGCAGGGCTCGTGGTGAAAGAGTTGCTGACAGACAGCGCAAGCCGACACCATGAGAACAGCTCAGGCTGTGAAGTCATTGGGCCCACAGGTAGGCTGCTCTGTTTTCTTAGCCCTGACATTTGATGCCCCACCAGTTACTCAATAACCAAAAGCGAGGTGGCTCCCACAAATTCCTGGGTTTCCATGGGGACGGAGCAGAAGGACCCACTTCCTGCCTGGGGGTTTGGTCCAGGGCTCCGTGAAGCAGCCCAGCTGCGGGATTTGCCCAAAGGAGGAGGACTTGAAGCAAAGGCAGAAATGATGCTTGGAGGTCGGTTCTATCATTACTCTGTAGAGGTGAACGCTTGATTCTCACGCCCAGATGGAGCAAACACTCACACTCTCACATCAAAAGAAGCTTCCCATGCCCAAAAGTTTGCTTTAATAATAGATCAGGAGAGTGTCTGGCACGTTGGCTCAATTAGCTAATTTTCCCCTCGCATGTGTCAGGATCCTATAGGGGTACCAGTTCATGTCTTAGCTGCTCCACTTCCCTTTCAGTTCCCTGCTTGTGGCTGGGAAAGCAGAGGAGGTTGGCCCTAAGCCTTGGGACCCTGCACCTGAATGGGAGACCTGGAAGAAACTCTTAGCTCCTGGATTTGGATGGGCTCAAATGCAGACTAAGCAGTCACTTGGGAAGTGAACCAGCAGATGGAAGATCCTTTTATTTGTCTTGCCTTCTCTCTATAACTCTGCCTTCCCAATAAAAATAATTAAATATCTTTAAAAATCAGGGCACAAGAAAGCTTGTAGAGCATTTCAGTTGGCTTGTTGGGGAAGGGCAGTGAGCTTTCTTGAGAAAGTGCCACATATGCCACATACAACATGCAAGCCTCCAACTTCTTTCACATAAAATATTTGATGAAAGACTGTATACAATGCCTCAAAAATGCAAGATCATGCCCAGCATTAAAATTTTGCAGATGTTAAAGGCAAAAGGGGTGATTGTAGATTTTCTTTTCTTTAAAAAAAAAATTTATTTTAATTTTTTAATATTTACTTAATTTTTATTGGAAAGTTAGATATACAGAGAGGAAAGACACAGAGGAAGATCTTCTGTCCAATGATTCACTCCCCAAGAGACCACAATGGTCAGAGCTATGCCAATCTGAAGCCAGGAGCCCTCCTTTGCGTCACTCACACGGGTGCAGGATCCCGATGCTTTGAGCCATCCTTGACTGCTTTCCCAGGCCACAAGCAGGGAGCTGGATAGGAAGTGAGGCTGCTGAGATTAGAACTGGCACCCAAAAGTAAGATTATCAAAAAAAGTAAATAAGTAAAATGAAAAAGAAAGAAAGATAAAAGCTACAAGGATATTGCCAAAGAACCCAGGCAAAAAACCAAAAAACCAAAATCTCGCACCTATATGGGATCCTGTCGCATGCAAGGTGAAGACTTTTAGCCACTAGGTTACCGCACCAGGCCCAAGCGTGGGTTTTCTTTCAGAACAAATATGGCGGGGGTACATTCATCTACTAGAGCTAGGATAACAAACTAGGCAGCTTATAGCAGCACAGATTTTGAAAGTTCTTTCAAAGACTTATCTTGTTTTTATTTGAAAGGCAGAATTACAGAGAGAGAAGGAGAGCAGAGACAGGTCCTCCATCTGCTGGTTCGTTCCCCAGGTGGTCACAAAGGCGGAGCTGAGCCAAGGCAAAGCTGAGAGTCAAGAGCTTCTTCCAGGTCACCCAAATGGGTGCAAGGACCCTACTACTACTTCCCCAAGCTATTAGCAGGGAGCTGGATGGGAAGTGGAGCAACCAGGACTTGAACAAGCACCCATATGAGATGCTGGCATGTGGAAATGGAGGATTAGCCAGTTGAGCCCCCACCCAACACAGATCTTTGTCTCATAGTTACAGAGGCTGGAGGTCAAACAGCAAAATATCAGCAGGGCAGGACAGGGCAGGACAGGGCAGGGCCTTGCTCCCTCTGAAACCTGTACAGGCACTTCCTTCTACACAGCGCCATTTTCCCAGCTTCCAGCTCCATCATCATACAGCCTTCCTTCTTACGTGTTCCTATTCTCCGACATCAGCAGTCATGTTGGATGAACGGCCCTTCCTGTTCCATTGTGAATTCATGTTAACTAAATACATCTGCAAGGACCTGTTTCCAACTAAAATAGCACTCTTGGATGCTGGGAATGAAGACAAAGCTTAGTCCACAGCAGGTGCTAACCCAGAATTTGGAATCGGAGAAAAGGAGATCACAAAACACCAGCTTCCACCTCACTCCTGTCCTCCCCGATAGGCGTCAGCAAGGCGACTGGGACATCAATGGCTCCTTCCAAAGGAGCAGGCATTCATTCACTCATTCACTCATCCAGACTTTTCAGCAAAGATTCACTAAGCACCTACTAAGGGCTTTGGCTAGCTTGGCTGTGAGTCAGAGAACACAAGGTCCCTGCTGCTGATCAACAACATGAAGAAGACACTGTGCAATCTTGCCCTTCTGTGCTCCCGTGTGCCCAGCCCACCTTACTGAAGCATCAGCAGTTTAGGGCCCAGGAACCCTCACAGCAGGCACCACACATACAGAATGGTCTGTGAAACTAAGGACTTGGGGCCCGGCACAGCGGTCTAGCAGCTAAAGTCCTCACCTTGAACGCTCTGGGGTCCCATATGGGTGCCGGTTCTAATCCCAGCGGCTACACTTCCCATCCTGCTCCCTGCTTGTGGCCTGGGAAAGCAGTCGAGGACGACCCAGAGCTTTGGGACTCTGCACCCGTGTGGGATACCTGGAAGAAGTTCCTGGATCCTGGCTTTGGATCGGCATAGCATCGACCATTGTGTTCACTTGGGGAGTGAATCATCGGATGGAAGATCTTCCTCTCTGTCTCTCTTCCTCTCTGCTTTCTGTACATCTGACATTCCAATAAATAAACAATAAATCTTAAAAAAAAAAAAGAGAGAGAGAGAGAGAGAAACTAAGGGCTTGAAGAACAATGTGCTACATGCCAAAGAGGCAAAGTCCAAAGCCAGTAAGACAGAAGGGAAGAATCACAAGTTTTTTTTTTTTGTTTTTAAGCTGGAGAGGATTTTTAATAGCATCTTAGTCATTGGTTTCAAATTTAAGCACAAAAACCAATGAGAACATTTTCTTTTCTTTCTTTCTTTCTGTTTTTTTAAATTTATTTTTACTGGAAAGTCAAATTTACAGAGCAAAGGAAAGGAAGATCTTTCATAGCCAGTTCACTCCCCAAATGATCGCAATGGCTGGAGCTGAGCCAATCCGAAGCCAGGAGCTTCTTCCAGGTCTCCCACACAGGTGCAGGGGCCCAAGGCTTCGGGCAGTCCTTGACTGCTTTCCCAGGCCACAAGCAGGGAGCTGGAAGGGAAGTGGAGCAGCCGGATCCAAACTGACACCCATATGGGATCCTATTGCATGTAAGGCAAGGACTTTAGCCACTAGGTTACTGCGCTGGGCCTGGAACATTTTCTTTGACTTAGGAGGGTCATTAATTACATGAGCAGATGTAGGCAAAGTGGCTCAGTGGAAGAATGAGAAGGCTGACTGCGGACCTCTTGGGCTCAACACCACCACCAGGCCCTGAACCTGCACTCCCTGGAGAGCAAAATCCTTGGACACGGTCTGGAAACGATCAGTCCACCAATGGGGGAAACTGAGGGAACAGCACATACCTTCTTCAGGGGCATACATAGTAATAAATCAATAGCAGGGGCAGGACCAGGACCTGGGTTCCTTTTGAGTTTCCAGCTAACTCACACCCCAAGGGTAAAGCAGACAAGGCGATGACTTTGCACGTCCTCTGGTCTCCATCTGCCTCCAGTCTCCCTTTCTGCAGCCTGTTCCAGTCCCAACACTGCCTCACCTGGCTGCAGGGGGCAAGTTCCATTTCCATGCAGCCCTTGGCCATGGCCTGTGCTATGATCCTCACCCCCGGGATGAAGGGCAGCAAACTCAGTGAAGCTACAGCCCAGGGATGCCTCCAACTTGCAACTTGCTTGCTCCACAGCTCAAGAGAACTTGGGCACTTAACCCATTGGGCATTTATTTAACTGACACAGAATCCCCTGGGAGTTCAGGATGCATGCACTTTCAGCAGACAAGTGGCCTCTCAGCTGGGGATAGTTTGGAAATCCATACCCAGAGATTTAATGTCCCAGCCTCTTAGTTCAGGCAGCCCCAGCCTGGAAAAACCTTGCAATGAGGCAGGGGCTTCCACACACAGCCTCCTATCCACATCTGGACCTCACCCACTATAAATACTCCAGGGACTCTGTGCAGCCTTCGAGGAAACTGACTCTGCAGTCACCTTCCCAGCTGTCAAAGGGCACTAGTTCCGGGTACCTGCAGATGTCACTTCTAGGAGTGATAATAACCTTAACATGCACATTCAAGGTGCCAAAGCCCCATGTGGTGGGCTCTGCCATTGCCTAGGCCAGGATGGCCTGAAGCCAGTCTCCTGATTTCTCCTGAGCCATCTTGCAGCCCTAAGTCAGGAGTATACTCAACAAGCATTCAACAAACTTTCACAGAGCATGTGCCATCTGCCAGGTGCAGTGCAAAGCCATTGTGCCTCATGTGTATTCTGTGCCTCGCTCACTCACAAGATGTTGCAAGGATGACTATTGAGGGTTCGGTAACTTATCTCAGCTGGTCCATGTTGTTCCTATGATGAGTCTGCCATGGTGTGAGAGGCATTTATTTTCTTACTGTGTCCCTTACACCTCAATGCTCATTGCCTGACTTCATTCTTAACGTGATTAGCTCTTGCTTTTTCCGCCCCCCCACAATTCTTCACAATCCCTTCCAGGCAAAATTGGCACCTGAAAAACTATGATTCATCCAAATAGACAGGCTTCCATTTTCCCTTTGAAATAGTGAATGGCACAGACTCTGCCTTTTTACCCTGTCCGGCCAAGCACGTAGCAGGTACTCAGTGAGTATGTTAAATGAATAAACTAGCAGGTGAATGAAAGAGGGGAAATCTTGCTTCAAAGGTGGAGAAATGGAATGGAAGGAGGGGAACCTGCTCCTTGAGTTTATGTTACCCATGTTCCCTGTGGCCCAGTAGCACTTTCCATGTTCTCTGAATTGCTGTAACTAACTCAGGAATTCATCTCTCTGGGCTGTGGCATGCTATGACGACACTGTGGTGTAGTGGGTTAGGCAACTGCCCGAAATGCCAGTGTCCCATATGAGTTTTCATTTGAGTCTTAGCTGTTCTACTCCCTCATCCTGCTCCCTAGAAAAGCAAAGTTGACTTGTTTGGGCTCCTGCCACCCACATGGAGCCCTGGCTGGAATTCCAGGTTTCTGGCTTCAGTGTGGCCCAGCCCTGGCTGTTAGGGCTCTTCAGAAGTAAACCAGCAGATGGGAGATTTCTCTTTCTCTCTCTCTCTCTCTAATTGTGCCTTTCAAGTAATTAAACTAATTCTTCTTTGTAAAAAATCTCCAAGCAGGCAGCCCGGTTGTATCTTGGGCACTGAGCATCTTAATATCTTCATATGACACCTGCTACCCCAGGGGAGTGATTGAGGCAGGAATTCTTGGCCACCCTCAAGCTGTCAAGACCAAGAGGGATATTTCCACCCAGGCCTTCTCTCCCCGCTTTTTTTTTTTTTTCTTTTAAGCTTCTCCCAGTGATAAAAGCTGGAGCAAATTGAAATTGGCAGCTCTGTGGTCTTCAAGCAATAGGAAAAGTACTAGTGATCATGTGAACCACACGTTTCAAAACTTTTTTTAAAAAATCTAATCTTGCCTTAATAAAAATGACATCATGTCACTGTAATCGGCAGGCAAGAGGCTTGCAAGGAGCTGGCAATCACCCAACAGAGTTGAGGGGTTACACTGCTGGCGCTGCATTCCCACGGGAAAGGTAGACAGGGCACTGCCTTTCAGGTGAGCATCAGGTCTGTCAGGTGCAGGAGGCGTGCGGAGGGATGGAAACCCCCTCCCTCTGAAATCCCTCTGTAATCTCCGGCATTGCTGTAATAACTGCTCAGGGCCAGGCCTCCTTTCCCCGTACCCCCCACCCCCACCCGTCTCCCACCTGCCTGCCTTCCTCCTGCAGCTCTTGGCTGAGCTCCTCCCTTGGCTGCCTGACTCCAGGGAGAGATGGGACAACAGCCAAAGTGGGAGGTGTTGATGAGGACGAAGCTGCCTGGGAGGGCACGGAGCAGAGCCAAGGAGGTTGCTGACCAACGCCCCAGTTCCATTCCAATGTACTTTCTTTGCAGACTCACTCTGACAGGGCCGGAGCCAAAGACAGCAATGCTAGGCTCTGGACACTCCTTCTGCACGGGAGCTGCTTTGTGTCCCTCCCCACTGCCGGGAAGGGAAGGGCTGGGAGCTGGCTTTTACCAGGCCTCAAGCTGACCTTCCGTGGGTAGGTCCTGTCTGCTGCCCAATGCTGACTGTGAACACCTAAGGCACCAGGCGGGGTCACAGATGGCACGATTCCTCCTCAGGTTCCAACCTTCTGTACTGCCTGCCTCCCCGCTGCCTTTTTTTTTTAATCTGCAAAATTGCTTGAAGTTCAATCAATCATTTTTAAAGAGACAGAAACTCAGCAGCAAAGGAAACCTGAGTACCATCAGCCCCTCATCTGACTTCTCCAACCGGCCACACAAGTCTTTCCAGAGGAAAGACTGAAAAGGTGGTCAGAAGAAGAGCTGGAGGTATTATATATGTATGAAAAAAGACACCAACTACCAGGAAAGTTCCTGGGAAATGTATACTATCAAAAGAGCATGGTGGGACCAGGATTGTGGCACAAGAGGTAACGCCGTTGCCTGTGATGTGGCATTCGATATGAGCACTAGTCCAGCTACTGCACTTCCAACCCAGCTCCCTGCTAATGCACCTGAGAAAAGCAGCAAAGGATGGCCCAAGTACTTGAGCTCCTGTACCCTCATGGGCGACCTGGAACAAGCTCCTGGCTCCTGGCTTTGGCCTGACACAGCCTTGGCCATTGCAGTCTTCTGGGGTATGAAGGAGTGGATGAAAAATTCTCTCTCTCTCGCTTTCTCTGTAATTTTTGGATCAATAAGTAATCTTTTTTAAAAAAAAATGCATACATGTCCATTTATCTATGGAGAAAATCATGAAAACGTACTTGGAGTGCAGGAGTAAAATTTCATCTTTCACTCTCATGACAATCCGCATTTCAACAAGCCAATTGCCATCGGCTTCTGCTCCGAGGCCATAGGTGACCTTGAGGCCGTGTCAGTCCCTGAGGACTGCCAATGTGAATCAGAGTCTAGTTGATGTCCCCCAACCTAGAGAACAGGTGTAAAGAGTGGCACTGAGGGGGTTGGGGAACTGGGCCTTGGAATGAGAGAAGGTTCTGCATGGCCCTGGGATAGACAAAAGAATGTGGAGCTAGGCAGGGAGTAGGCAGAGGCGGGGGGCAGGCAGAGGAAGGCTACTGTGAGCGGATGCAGGGCTGGCAAGGCTGCGCAGGCATGCTCCACTCCAAGGAGAAGGAGGGAGGATGCACATCTGAGAGTCAGGGGGCTGCTGAGCACATGGGAGACCTCTGTGAATTCTTCACAATATGCCTCCCAAATCCTACTCCCTCTGGGCTGTCATTCTGGTCCAAGCTGTCTGCCTCGCTGGATTAATTCCCCAGCTCTCAACCAGTCAGATCTCAAGGAGCAGCCAAAGTGATCTGGCCATTCCCCTAAGGCTTGGATTCAAAAGTTTCCTGCAGGGCCCGGCGCGGTGGCGCAAGTGGTTAAGTCCTCGCCTTGCAGGCCCGGGATCCCATATGGGCGCCGGTTCTAATCCCGGCAGCCCCGCTTCCCTTCCAGCTCCCTGCCTGTGGCCTGGGAAAGCAGTCGAGGACGGCCCAAAGCTTTGGGACCCTGCACCCATGTGGGAGACCCGGAAGAGGCTCCTGGCTTCGGATCGGCATAGTTTCGGCCCGTTGCGGCTCACTTGGGGAGTGAATCATCGGATGGAAGATCTTCCTCTCTGTCTCTCCTCTCTGTATATCTGCCTTTCCAATAAAAAATAATAAAAATAAATCTTAAAAAAAAAAAAAAACAAAAGTTTCCTGCAGTGTTGCTCCCTCAGAGCAGCCACAAGGTCCCCAGAGGCCTGCAGCAGCTGGCCCTGTTACTCTGTTTCAGCTGCCTCTCCACTCTGCCTCTCCACTCTCTGCCATTGCCCATGTTGCCCTGACCACTCTTACCTCCTGAGATCTCTGTAGCATCTGGAAGCCTGGTCCTGCCTCAGAGTGCTCGTGCTCCCTGTTCCCCATTCTGAAAGGTCTCCCTGCACATTTGCTCATCAAATCTCCTCCATCCAGGTCTCCCATGTGGGTGGCAAGTGGCCCAAACACTTAGACCATCTTCTGATGCTTTCCCAGGCTCATTAAAAGAAAGCTAGATCAGAAATGGAGCAGCCAGGAAACACACAAGGAATGAAGAAGCGAGAATGCACCATTTGATACCAAAGTCATTGGCTTGGAAGGATTCTACACTTAGTAGAGAGAAGCAGAAACAAACTGTGGGGAAAGTCTCTATGTATCACTTTTCAAAGTAGTTGGAGAAACACTGTAACTTCCTCTTGGACCTGCCTGGCTGCATCCCCTTCAGCAGGTGATCAACGTTACCCCCCAGCAGTGTTCTGAAAGTACCATCACCACTTCAGGTATGTAATGTCCTTCCTAAGATCACACCTTCTTCATCAATTGTGAGAAAACATGAGACAATCCAAATGAAATGCAGAGCCTTCTGCAAAATAATACACTTGTATTCCGAAACTGTCACAAAGTGGCCACTGCAAGCACCGTGGATTCCAAGTTGGGAAAACACAGTGCCGCCGCCCTGCTGTAGGCAGCAACCTAGGCTGTCTTGTACCTGAGTGAGTGTTACCCTGCTGGGAGAAAAGGAGCCAATAGCTGGCAGGAATTCTGGGCCTGGTTAATGCCAAATCTGTTAACTATACCAGTATGCCAGGATAGTTGCCTATTCTATTCTGTTTTCTATTCTATTCTATTCTATTCTATTCTATTCTATTCTATTCTATTCTATTCTATTCAAGATAAGTGGGGAACTCTATGAGTCATTTGCCATGTAGTGCTGCAAAAGGTGAGGAACACTGGGCCAGGAGATGCCATCCTGGCCCCCGGGCACACCATGCACTGCTGCACAGCAAGAGGAGGGGAGGACTACAGATTGCCTAGGGAGAGGGGTCTGGGGATGTGTTGGGGCGGGAGTGGCTGAAGGCATGTTTGACAGATGAGGAGTGACTTCTGGGGGCTTGCACAGAACAAGCCATTGCATTTGTGGGTAGGTGAAGGAGCTGAGACAGAGCAGTTTAGAAAGGGACACCAGAAGGCATATCTAGGTTGAAACAAGGCACCTTTCCATGTGTGAAACCTGGGCTGGGTTAAGCAGCATCACCGGCTGCCTGCCAACGTGTATGAAAGCTGGGGCTGGGAGCTTGCCTGGCTGGGCTAGGCTGAAGTACCTGCCCATGAGTGTCAGGGCAGAGGGTGTGCTGCATCAGGCTGGGCCGCAGCACCCACTGAAATATAAGAGAACTAGATCTGGGGGGCAGATTCTGTAGGGTACTTGTAGGCTTGCTTCTGTCAGACTGTAGCATCCACCAGTTTGCACAAGAGCTTGAGTTAGTGACAGGCTAGCTAGGTTGGACCACAGAACTCACCAGGAGCCAGGGCTGGGCTGGGCTGGACCAGGTTGAAGTACCTGTCAGCACATGCAAAGATGGGAACTGAGGGCAGGCCATGCCAAGGAGGGCCGCAGCATCCATTGGCATGCATGAGGTTTGAGACTGGGGGCAGACCCTGAAGGGGATCTTGGAGAACTCCCCTGCAAGTGGTAAGTGGGAACTGGTAAGTGGGAGAGTCAGAGCTGGGGGCAAGCTAGTTCACAGCACACACTGACGTAAGCAAAATTGAGACAGGGTACAAGCCAGGCCAGGTTTGGCCACAATACCCACCAGTTAATATGGGGGCTGGGGGTGCATCAGGCTGGGACTGGGAGCATGCCAAGCAGAGCCAGGCTGTAACACCTGCTGACAAATGCTGAGACTTGGGCCAGCCTCTGTCAGCCTGGGCCACAGTAACTCTCCAGTACTTGCAAAACCCAGGGCTGGAAGCAGGCCTGGTAGGAGAACTGCAGGGACTCCATTGTTAGGCTGCTGCCTCTACTGGTGAACATGAGCTGGGACTGGGGACAGGCCAGGCTGGGTTAGGCTACCGCACCCACTGGTATTATGTGAGAACCAGAATGAGTACAGGCCACCCAGGTTAGGGTACAGCACCTACTGGCAAATGCTGGTATTGGGTATAGTCATGTCAGACTGAACCACAGTATCCCCTGGCAAGTGCAAGATCTAAAGCTGCAAACATGCCTGGCAGGAGAACTGTGAGCACTCCCCTGCTGGGCTATCCCTATTGCTGGTAAACACAAAAACCAGGGCGGGGGATAAGCCAGGTTAGATAGCCCTGGTTCTTGTGTTTGCCAGCAATAGGGATAGCCTAGCAGGGGAGAATTGTGGAGGACAGCAATGCTGCAGCAAATTAAAGTACCACTGACTGTGCCTGTATCTCGTATGGGGGTAGGATCCTGCTGCTCCACTTTTGATACAGCTCCCTGCTAATGTGTCAAGATACTCTGATGTGAACAGTGGCCCGACCACATGGACACCCACACCCACATGGGAGATCCAGAGAGCTCCAAGCTCCAAGCTCGTGGTTTCTACCCGGCCTAACCCCAGCCACTGAGGCCATTAAAGGAGTAAACCATGGAACGGAAGATATCTCTCTCTCTTTCTGTTACTTTACCTTTCAAATAGATAAGTCTTTTTTTTTTCAAGGTTTATTTTATTTTTATTGCAAAGTCAGTCATACAGAGAGGAGAGAGAGGAAGATCTTCCATCTGTTGATTTACTCCCCAAGTGACCACAACGGCCAAAGCTGTGCTGATCCAAAGTCAGAAGCCAGAAGCCAGAAGTCTCCTCTGGGTCTCCCAAGTGGGTGCAGGATCCCAAGGCTTTGGGCCGTCCTTGACTGCTGTCCCAGGCCAAAAGCAGGGAGCTGGATGGAAAGCAGGGCTACCTGGATTAGAACCGGTGACCACATGGGATCCAGTCATGTGTAAGGCAAGGATTTTAGTTATTAGGCTACCGTGCATGGTCCAAATAAATCTTTTCTAAAAAGTGAAATTGTGGGAGTGGTTATTGTGGCACACGGGGTAGTCTAAGTCTCAAGGACTTGAGACCCTGCCACCCACGTGGGAAACCTAGACAGAGCTCCTAGCTCCCTTCTTCCACCTGGCCTAGTGCCAGCTGCCACAGCCATCCGGGGACTGAATCAGCAGATCTCTCTCTCTGCCATTTTTAGATGCCATCTTAGGTGCCATTCTTAGATCCCTTCCTAGCCACCAAGGCCAATCCAGGCACCTGTAGAATCCCTCCCTCCTCCTCTCCAATCCACCAGCCCCTCTTCTGGCCTCTACCATCTAATGAGTCCCGGGCTTAGAGGAAGGCAGCATGTGACACCCAGGTCAAGGGGCCCTAGCAGTAGACACCCCCTAGGGAATGGCTAGGATGGCGTTGCCTATGGAGACAGAGTAAGGGAAAAGGAACACGTGCAACCCAGACACCAGTGTGAAAAGTGACTTTGAACTTATCAACCAGTGAAAGGAGAAAATCTATAAAAGTCAAAAGCCTCCTGTGTGGTCATGAAATCCGGTCTTTGCCATGAGCGAAAGTGTTGGGCTGCACGCAGGGTATGAGAGGGCACAATGCCGCATTATCTCCAGCTTTTCCTCCAAGACCTCGGCATATTTGGGTGTTCTTTTTATCTCCCCCTCTCATTTATTGTCTTGAGGTAAACACTTGTGATTCATAAATGCCTTGGGAGTGAATCAGTATTCTGTTCAAACCAGGAGAGCAGGCCACATCAAACAATAGCCCACAAAGTGTTATTAATCATTAAATAGGCACATATATGAGCACTCAAGCAAGGAAGCCACTTTTCTTTCTATTTTGTTGTTACTGTTGTTCTTTTAGAAAATTAAGAAGGCACAAACCTTGACTTGGATATATTCAGAAAAATAATATTTTGTGTGTGTGTGTGTTAAATCATTAAAGACTTAGCCACACTTTAGGCTAACAGGGTACATTTTTCAGATAGGGGAGTGCTCCTTTCTTTAGGGTCTTTCTTGAGCCATTCAACAAAGGCCTGGGTTTCTGATTTCAGCATTTGCTTTTTTTTCCATAGCCACACATCCAGGAACACTGGGAGATGTGTGAGACCATGGCAGGGCGATGATGCCGCCCTGTGTCACGCCTCACCGGTGTCCAATGACAAGTGCCAAAGCTGGGAGCACACCTGCTCCGCGGAAGGAAGAGCCAAGTCATGCCCAACCCACCTTCCATGCAACCAGCACAGGCCTTGCATCAGGTCCTCTAGGTTCCCTCTGAGGACCAGGACAGCACTACCTCCCCCAGGGTGCTCGCTCTTTTCCCTTCCCCTCAGGCAGCATCTCTGGTGAAATGAGAGTTGGATGGGCAGATGGACAATCTATCACATGGTCTGGATGGCCATGGGTCCCAGTGCATGCCAAGTCACTCATTAATAGCACTGCCCATGACCCTCAGAAGAGTCCCAGCGGATGCACATCAACACAGAACGGGAACAGGAGGGGTCTTGGACGTCCATCTTTTCTACCAGTTAACATTCAATGCAGACTGAGATCCAGGCAGGATCCACAGTTCCCTTTCACTCTTTGGGGTTAAGTGTCCCTCTGTAGCCGTCTCCATGCCTTCCTGTCCCTTGGTGGCTGCACATGGGCAGCAGAGGATGCCAGACTCCAACAGATAGCCGACACTCTTGCTTCCAGCCAGATCACTCTGACCTGTGGAATCATCACAGCTATTCAAGGCAGGGTCGTGCCAAGCTCTGCACTTGTCTGTAATGCCACAGCCACCATGACTGGATGGTAGCAAGCCTTCTCCCTGGAAAAAGAGGAGGAGTCAGACAGCATCTTAAGGTTTCTCTGGGGCCAGATGGTCTATAATTCATAGAAGACTGGCTGAAGCTTTTGCATTGCCCAATGTTCTCATGGTTGTCCATCCATTTCTTCAAGAATATTAATATTTTATGTGTTTTTTTTTTTGCCTGTTCACAAAAGACTTCATTACCTAGTGATGCCTATTGAGCATATGTAGAAACCTGCATGGCCCACTCCACGTGTGGCACAACAATCCCTACTTCACAATAATTGAATGTAACTGTTTAGTGCGATGACAACACTTTAAAGTTACATTCTTAAAGAAAAGCTTCATTTATAAAAATACAAGGTAAAGAAGCAGTTGTTTGGTTTTTAAGCAAATCCTTTTTATTACTATTTATTTTAATGCATTTCTATTTATTCAAAAAGCAGAGAGACAGACTTCCATCTTCCTGCTTCTTCAAACGCCCACAGCAGTGAGAGCTCGGCCAGACCAAAGCTATGAGCCTGGGACTCGGCCCTGGTCTCCTACGGGGTGGCAGGGCCCTAAGTACTTGCTCCATCACCAACTGCTGCTCACGATGGTGAGGAGGAGGAGGAGGACTGTTACTAGCAGGAAGTTAATATTGAAAGCAGCGCAGCTAGGACTCAAGCACTCTGATATGGGATGCAGTCATATGGGACACAAGCTAGGCCCAACACTTGCCTTGCAAATTTTTATATGAATGAAGGCATCTATTTTACATATTTAAAATGCATCCGAAGTAGGAACAGCACTAGCTAAGGATGTCTGTTGTATCTGCAATATGCCAGGCACTGTTCAAGGCCCATGGCACATGCTAGTCTTTACAACCATCTCTTATGGTGGGTGTTCTGGCCATCTCCCCATTAAACAGGTGAGTAAATTGAGATCCTGCATTGTTATGCCATGCAGTAGAAAGCAAACAAGCTGCAACATGAACCAGGCAGTCTGGCTACAGTCTGTGTTCTAACCATCCTGCCAGTCTCTTTTTCCTGAACCTGTGTGTAGCAATGTGTTCAACATTCTCAACAGAAACGCTCACCAGATCTGTCAAAGCTCCACCATAAAACCCTTCAAGCTCCCAGGGGAAGGCATTATTTAAATATAAAAGGACATTTCACCTCCACTTTATAGCCCCTTCTTCGGTATCAGTCAGCATCGTAAAACACAGGTGTGTTGGGGCGCTCCATAAAAGCAGGTGGGTTTGCATGTGCGTTTTACCCTCTCTCCACCCAGTGTGTCTGAGCAGAATTCCTACTTACTTTTTGGCCAGACAGAAGCTTTCCGCCCGGAGGGGAGTGTGAGGGCAGAAGAGCCAAGCGGTGACCCTGCCTGCGGACCACTCGTTGGGACTGTCCCCCAGACTCACCTGTCCCAATTATCCTGCTCCCTTCCTTTCCCAGTGAGCTGCCTGTCAGCCTTGTCCCCTTCCATCTGCTGCACCACGGTGCAGCCTGCCTGCTTGAATCTTACTTATTAACTACGCGTAGATACGGCAGACTGCGATTACAGTGTGAGTGTTTGGGAGCTCTGTATCTCCCTTCTTCCCACGTACCTTACCCTGGGAATTGCTTTGTACTTACCTATTGCCATGCGGTGGTGTGTCTTTAATAACCATCAATAAAGATAGGCCTGGGAAAATGTGGACACTCACAGACTCCTTGCAATTCCTCTGATTGCAAACGAGCTGGATTATCTGCAAGGGTATGCAGGTAGCCTACCCGCAGTGGCCAAAGCAAATCCAGCCCTTGATTCAGCAACCAAAGAACATTTACAAAAATAGGCTAACCAGGGATTGACACAGCTATACAGTGGATTGAGCTGTTGCCACCTGTAATGCCAACATCCCATACAGGCACTGGTTTAAGTCCTAGCTACTCCGCTTCCCATCCAACTCCCTGCTTGTGGCCTGGGAAAGCAGTCAAGGATGGCCCAAAGCCTTGGGCCCCTGCACCCGTGTAGGAGATGTGGAAGAAGCTCCTGGCTTCTGGCTTCCACCTGGCCCAGCCCTGGCTATTGTAGCCATTTGGGGAGTGAACCATCAGACCAAACACTTCTCTCTGCTTCTCCTTCTCTCTGCATAATTCTGCCTTTCAAACAAATAATAAATAAATAAATCTACTTAGCCCAGGTTCATTCATGTATTTATTCTCCACACATCTGAAGAATAAATTCTCCAATTATCTAATCTGTGACAGCTCTCTTCAGATGGTTCCACCTAACTCCAGGAGGTGACTCATAGCTTCTTCATTACAGAAGCAATAGAAACAGAATGTGGTAGTTTTCGCTCAACACTGATGGATAGCATTTGAGTAGCAGACAGGGATAGAAACAATTGTTAGAACAGGGGTATAATTGGGCCTTGCACATAGCAGGCATTCAAAAATATCTTGAACAGAAATAAGTTGAAGATATCATTAGAGAGTGGATGGACTGGGGGCCTGGCACAAGAGCCTAGTGGCTAAATCCTCACCTTGCATCCTCCGGGATCCCATATGGATGTGAATTCATGTTCCGGCTGCTCTCCTTTCCATCCAGCTCCTTGAGTGTGGCCTGGGAAAACAGCAGAGGATGACCCAAAGCTTGGGGACTTGCACCCATGTGGGAGAGCCAGAGGAGGCTCTTGGTTCTTGGTTTCAGATTGGCTCAACTCTGACCTTAGCAGCCATTTGGGGATTAAACTAGTGGACGGAGGAAGGTGTTTCTGTCTCTCCTCTCTGTAAATCTTCCTCCCCAATAAAAATCAATAAATCTTGAAAGAAAGAAAGAGGGGACAAGGGAGGGAGGGAAAGAGAAAGAAGAGAAAGAAGAGAAAGAAGAGAAAGAAGAGAAAGAAAGAAGGAAGAAAGAAAGGAAGGAAGGAAGGAAGAAAAAGAAAGAAAAAGAAAGAAAGAAAGAGAAAGAAAGAAAGAAAGAAAGAAAGAAAGAAAGAAAGAAAGAAAGAAAGAAAGAAAGAAAGAAAGAAAGAAAGAAAGAAAGAAAGAAAGAAAGAAAGAGAAAGGAAGGAAGAGGGAAGGGATGGAAGGGGAACAGGAATGAGGGGCGGGGAGGGGGGAGGGGGAGGGTAGACTTGTCCTCTGGTTGCGTTTACTATTGTCCACTCAGGTCCTGCAGATACAAAGAAATGTAGCCAGGATTCCACCCCTTCTCGAGGTGACAATCTGTGAAAGGTCTAGACCGCAGGTGCAGGTGTGTCCCAGGAGGGCAGGTGAGGAGGGTGGAGAGGCTTGAGTAAGCACCCAGGACAAGGACATCAAGTCCTGGAACTTACATTCTTGAATCCCTCTGTGACTGTGGGAACTTACTGAAATAAAGGCCCAGCTGGGTCTTTGTCTGCTAAGCAGAGCTTGACACCCTGCCCCAACAGTGAGCAGTTAGCGGGATCTCATTGAGAACCTTCCTTTCAGGTAAGCCTGGCACACAGCTGTGTGCTACAGGAAACACGCTGTCCTTGGTGGGCTCAGGTTCCAGCCAAGGTTACCCAAAGGAGTCCATGTACACCCAACCACACAAGGCCTGAGGGGGTCCTCCACGCAGGCAAGCTGCCCGCAGTGGCTAGAGAACAGCACAGGCGGGTGCGTGGCACTTTGCCTTTTGCCTGCCTGGGGCTTCCTGTCTTGATTTGCCTCCTGAGTTTTCCTGAACATCCCTTTGCCTCCTCTCCAAGACACCACCCTCAGACTAGCCACAGGGCATTCCCTGTTCCCAACTCCCTCTCCTCCCACCGCAGCTAGTCCCTGTGGGTTAGGCCGGCAGCTTGGAACAAAAGGTCTAGCTGGGGAGAAGCAGCCTAGGGCTTGTTGCTCCTGAGACCTTCTGGGGAAAGCCTTTCAAAGGGCATGGGGTGCTGGCCACGTGCCGCTGTCCCAGCCCAGGGAGGGCCCCATCATGCCTCTATCATTTCCTGCTGAGGCACCTCCTTGTTTAAATGGGATTCCCTCTTCTCCAGTCGGCCTCTGGTTTCCCCCTGCAAGAAAACCTCCCTCCCTTCCTGGCCACCTCCCCCCAAACATGTGGCCTCTGGGCTAACACACCCTGTGTCAAGGTGTCAGACAGCTCCCTTGTCTGGGAAATCTTAGTCATGCCCAAAGCTCTCCCTAAGGACAACAGGTCTCCTGACCTCCAAGCTCCCTCCTGCCTTGTTGTCTGTTTTCCAGAAAGACCATCTGTCCTACTTCCTGCCTCCTCCCCACCTCCTGCCCCGCCAAACAGCCAAAAGTGTCTTGTACTGGCCACATGGATCCTCTCTGCATCCCTGGTGCTTTTGCTCACAAGGCGATACAAGACAAAGTATTGTAATGTTCACAAGTGGCTTTGTTAACTGGCGAGTGCTGCCGGGAAAGGCAATGGGTACCTCCAACTCCAGAAAAGACCAGAAAAATCCAATCACCCTACAATCTATCACAGTCCTGAATAGCAGTCAGGGCAGCTGCCTGGGGTGTTTTCTCTTGCTCTCCATGCCAGGTCTCCAGAAAGAGAATGTGGTTTGCATGCTGCATGCCGTCTTAACCCCTGGGAAAACCTGTCAGGCTTCCTAAAGCACAGCAACTCGCACCTGTGCTCCAACCCCTTCTCTGTGTGCCCAGCAAGACATCCTAAGCAGCTTAGCATCTGTGCAGCCCAGCTTCAACAGCTGCACCTGTTAGTTCTCCAACCTGCCCTGCCAGCCCCTGTCTTCCTTCTAGAGCTCCAGTAAAGAAAACAAGCTACGAATTACAAGGAACCGGTATGTGAGGCAGGCTGCTAATTGGCAAGGCTCCTGTCAAAGGCTTCCTGTCTCCCGGAACTTAGAAAATTGCGATCCTGGCTTTTCCAGAGAATATGGGGAAAGGAACAAATGCAAGAGAGTTTCACAGTGTGGAAGCCTGGAATCCCACCTTACCAGCAGCTAGCTAGACCTGCTTGTCACAGGCACACTGCATTGTCAGGAGTGATGTTAGCCCTTTGCTATTCGTGACATTTCAAAGTCCTTTTCTCATCTACAATATAGGTGGGAGGGTTTCTGGCCTGGGAGGTGGGAAAGCAGGGTTCTGGCTTCACTGTTCCCTTGCTGGGGAAGCCTTGGAACTGCACAGGTCACCTCTCCATGAGCTCCACTGTATCACTGAGTCACAGGATAACCAAGTGACCTTTTCAGTCCCTTCTTCCACTTTGCCCAACTCTGCAATCTGACATAAATGCAAGGATAGAAACCTTTTTCAAAAATCAGGGTCCCAGCGCGGTGGCCTGGTGGCTAAAGTCCTCACCTTGAACGTGCCGGGATCCCATATGGGCGCCGGTTCTAGTCCGGGCAGCTCCACTTCCCATCCAGCTCCCTGCTTGTGGCCTGGGAAAGCAGTTGAGGACGGCCCAAAGCCTTGGGACCCTGCATGCGTGTGGGAGGCCTGGAAGAAGTTCCTGGTTCCTGGCATCAGATCAACACAGCACCTGCTGTTGTGGCCACTTGGGGAGTGAATCATCAGATGGAAGTTCTTCCTCTCTGTATATCTGACTTTGCAATAGAAAGAAAATAAATCTTTAAAAAACAAACAAACAAACAAACAAAAAAATTTTATGGAGGCCAGCACTGCAACTGCAGAGCCAGCATGCCATACAGGCATTGGTTCAAGTCCCAGCTGCTCCGCTTCCAATCCAGCTTCCTGCTAATACACCTGAGAAAGCAGCAGAAGATGGCCCAAATGCCTAAACTCCTGCACCCACGTGGAAGACTGATCCAAAGAAGCTCCAAACTTCTTATTTTGAACCAGTCCAGTTCCAACCATTACGACCATTTGGGGAGTGAACTATCAGATGGGAGATCCCTGTCTCTCCTTCTAACTCAGCCTTTCAAATAAAAATTATCTTTTCTTAAAAAAAAAGAATTTATGGGCGCTGGCTCGGCACAGTGGCCTTGTGGTTAAAGTTCTCACCTTGAACGCACCAGGATCCCTTATGGGAGCCAGTTCCCTAATTCCCATCCAGCTCCCAGCCTGGGAGAGCAGTCAAGGACGGCCCAAAGCCTTGGGACCCTGCATCTGCGTGGGAGGCCTGGAAGAAGTTCCAGGCTCCTGGCTTTGGATCGGCACAGCGCCGGCCGTTGTGGTCACTTGGGGAGTGAATCATCGGATGGAAGATGATTAAAAAAAGAATTTAATTATTTTATTTGAGAGGCAGATATCAGAGAGAGAGAGAGAGAAACAAACAGAAAGCTCCCATCTGATGATTCACTCCCTAACTGCCATCAACAAACAGGCTGGGCCAGGCTGCAGCTGGGACTTGGCAACTCATTCCAAGCCTTACCCATCAGTGGCAGGAATCCAGTTACCTGACCCAGCCGCCCCCAGGGCTGCACCTCATCAGGAGGCAGAGGACCCAAGTTCAGGTACTCCAGTATGGAATGAGTCCCAAGTGGTAACTTCACTGCTAGGCCAAAGGCACACCCCTGATAATAATCGCAAGGAAAAATAGGTTGTATATATTCACTCCATACTATGTTCAAGGGCCAAGTTTTTCTCAAAAGGTCTTTCCTGGCTGTGTTGACTCCTATTCCCCCAGCCGTCTTTTTTTGGGGGGGTGGGGGAGGGGAAGACAATTGGAGACTTTAATAGCCTTAATGGCAAGCCTAATATATGCATGCTTGCAGATGAGAGGACCTTGGCGGCACCCTTCCTTTCAGCGTCTTGGGAAGGGCCCAGGCTGGGCCTGCTCTAGCACACCCCTGGGTGGAAGCTAGCGCCCCAGGGATCCCTTGGGAATGCTGAAGTCCGGCTCAGAGGTGAAGGGTCAGCTCACAGCCAGTGCAGAACCTTCCACACCGCCTGGCCAGGCTGCCTGGGGGGAGGGAAGCCGTCCTGGGGTGCCCCTCCCCCACCACATTGGGAAAGGCTTTCCTGGCAACCGTCCCCTCTCAGAGCCCATTAGGAAAGTGCACAGGCCCGGAGTCTGGTGTTCCGGAGGGGGAGGGGAGAAGCACTGCAGGTTGCCGTCCACCAAAGCCCAAAACCCTCCGGTAGCTTACCGCCCCCACCACCAGAGCTGGCAGCGGGAGGTCCTCCCTGGGCCCGCAGGGTTTTGTTATTTCAGACAGACTCCGGAGCTGCGGTTGTGTTTAAGGCCTCCCCAGAGCTGCGGCCATTCCTGGATCCTCTTTCCCCAGCCAAACCCTGGCGCAGAGCTGCTCAAGGGACCCAAGGAGAAGACACTGTGGAAATTCGAAATATTGTCACGAACACGTCTGTTTTAAATTTAGCCTGGGGTGACCAACTCCATCCTAAAACCCTTAAAAACACCACTTTCGGGAGAGGGGAACCCTGAGCTGGCTTCGCCGCCCCCCTCCTCACCGCCTCCCCCGCGCCCCATGCCCCCCAGCTCCTGTCCACTGCAGCTTTGTGAAGCTGTGGGGCTCAGAGCTCCTCCCCTGTGGGGCTTGCAGGGAGAAAGAGGAGGTTACTTGGGTCAGCTTTCCTTAACCTTTTTTGGTCACAAAAAGCTTTGCAATTCTGCTGTAAACTGTGACCCCAGTCGCTCAAAAAAAATGCATTTGTTCATTCATTTGAAACTTGTTTATTAAAATCCTGTTAAATGTGCATATCCAGGCACAGCTTGGAATTCCATCGATGGGAGGGGGCAAGCTGGAGGGGGTCTTGACACCCCCTCCCTCCATTATAAACGCTGCTCTGAGCGCACACAGAAAGCCTACAGCAGCAGCAATTCTAGTATAAGCCACCATAAAGCTACCAGTCAGGCCCACGTCCGCCTGGGGACAGAAGGCGGCAGCCAGGCGGTCATTATGCAGGTGATCTGCAGCTTCCCGCCCCCTTCCCGGTGCCGCGACCCGGCACGCGCAGGCAAACACGCAGGCACAGCCCTCCTGGAATGTGCTGCTTCTGGGCTCAGACTGCAGGGAGCTGGCAGCCGCCCACGCAGGCACGCCACGCACGTCCCGCCTCTCCGGGGTTTAATTTTCTCACGGTCTCTGAAAGGACTGCGATCAGGTGATACGTGTGGGACTGCTCCCCTTACAGGTGCGCAGCAGGGGGGAGGGAGAGGAAGGAAGGGGGAGGGGAGAACCGTGTGGACTCACTCCAGGCAGTTTCAATAGTCCTCGCAGGAGAGCTGTTGGCAAGGCAGCCACCACGTCTCTGGCAGGGCTGCAGGGAGTCTGAGTGTGAGAAAGTCAGTCAAGCGGATGAAAAGGAAAAAAAAAAAAAAAAAAAGCTTAGAGTCTTCAGCCAAAATACCTTTTCTTCTTCTTGGTTTCTCCTTTCTGCAGAATTTTTTTTTTTTAAATCCACCCACCATTCCGGTACCTAGGGGGACAAAGGCGAATCTCTGGACTAGAGACGCAGTTATTTGTTTTGGGGTTTGAAAGCACGCAGGTGATGCAGTAAGTCACGCTTCACTGTGGTGCTGGGGTGGGGAGTTGCAGGGAGCCCCAGGCTGTACCTCTGGGGCTGGAGGCAGTGGGAATGTCCATTGTTTTTCTTCTTTTTTTTTTTTTGTCTTATATCACAATGAGATCAAAGACAGTGCCTTTCACTGACAAGACTAACCAGGGTTGGTATTCCTTCCTGCTCTGGAAGGAGAGCCAAGAGGATGGCTGGCAAAGGATTTTTGTATAGGGGAAGATCTGAAAGTCTTCTATTGACGGGGTAGGGGTGGAGCAGAGAGGCCTACTGCCCTAGGTGAGAAGGGATGGAGAGGCCTGCTCTCCCTGCCCAGCACGGGGTCCTGCAGGTCCCAGATGAGCCACCTTCGCAAGCAGTTTGCTTCTAGATCCGTTACAGAGCAGGGTTCAGAAAGGGTACAGACTTATTTATTTTGTTCCCACACAAACTCACAGCCTTGGAGACCTTATGTGTGTTTCTAGGTTCCTTGCACTCTCCACTCTTCCAAACTCTCCAGAAGTGACACCAAGTGAGTTGTTGATGAGTCAACCGACCACAAGGCTACGCACCTTGACCAGATCCCAGTCTACACACACACACACCCCTCAGGACAACAGATCATCCAGAAAAGAATCTCAGGCTGGAAGAGTCAGGGGTGGCAAGCAGGGCTGCAGTGCCTGTCTGTGGGGGGGCTTAGTGCAGGCAGCTGCTGGGAGACTGGGGTGTTGGTGGGGGAGGAGCTCGCAAGGGTTAACCTGCTTCCCTGGGACGGCTTCAGCTCCTTGGAAGAATCTGGGTCAGTGTACTTGGGCAGTGTTTTAAAAAGTCAGCCGCTGAGAAGAAGCATTTTAAGGCTCTTGCAGAGCTGGCCAGAGGTGTGCCAGAGGAGAGGAGAGCAGTTAGCTGGTCAGACACCCCGGAAAACCCCACTTTTCTTCAGAAGTAACAGACAATGTTCTGTCATCACCACTTCTCCATCTGTTCAAAGGAAGAAAGCAAAGTGCTCGCCCACCGGCCCAAGTCGCAGGTCCACAAAGGAGGCTTTGTTCATCACTTCTTCAGAACTTGATAGGGCACAGCCCACTCCCGCAGTGTGCTAAGAAAACACACCAAGGCCCGGGGAGGCGTCCAAGGGGCCAGCAGGGATAAACCAAGCCTTCCAGGAGGTAAAGCTCTGGCTGCATATCCAGGCCTCTCAGCAAAGATGGAAACATTTGGAGCTGCGGGGATTCCTCAGCTCAGCTGCAGGTGGCGGGGCCACTGGGAGCAGGACCAGGAGAGCAGGATGTCCAGGGGAGCCTAGTCAGGTGCTTGTGAGGGAAAGGGTGTGGGAGAGTAGGAGTCCACACCTGTCACCCAGGATCTTCTCTCCTGGCCTTGGGCTTCTCCCTGGCTCCTCTGCTTTGAAATCCTGCAGCCAGCTCTGCCAATTCACAGCCATTTATCCAAAGGGGAACACCAGGGCCTCTGTTCATTCACTTTTCCAGAACCTTCACCAACTAAAGACACAGCCCCAGTCCTCTTGTTAGATGCTTAAGGACATGCTTGGGGCATGGCCTCAGCATCCCCTCCTCCACACAGCCTGGGATGCAGGGCAGGCCCTTGGACCCCTAACACCAGGGGTGCTTCTATGTTCTGCAGTCCTGTTCACAGCACAGTTCCAACAAGCTCTCCTGTTTTCCAAGGAGGTCACATCCTGTAAGAGGTTCTCCAACTGGCAAGTCAAGTCACTCTCCAATGTGCACACAGCATTTTGCCTTTACCTAGCTAGACTCCAAACTGCCCCTTAAGAACCTCCTAGCCCAGAGGGAATTTCACCCACGTCAGCTCAGCTCACAAGCTTGTCTGTCTCCGGGCTGGGGGCTGCTCCCCGCCAGCCATGCCAACCATACTCTATTTCGCAACCCTCTTCCATTCTGCTCCAACTGTATGGCAATCCATACAGGTGTGATCCAAAGGGGGAAAAGGTAGGAGTGTCTGACTGGGTCAGGGATCAGAAATCAGAGTGAGCCTGCCTTTGCGGGTGACAGCTCCGTGCGCATTGGCACTGCCTCCCTGGTCGCGGTAATCCCAGGGTTTATAGCACAGTGTCTGGCGCTGGCCGCGTGCTCTAGAACGAAAGCCTGGGCTTGCCCAAGGTCAGCGGAGTCAGGAACCAACGAAAGGCAGGGGGGGGCACGCAGATGGGGGTACGGGGAATCCTTTGCCATCCTTGTCCCAGTGGGGAGCTTGGAGGAAGGAATGAAATGTCTTAAGAGTGTGTGCCTGGCCACCGGGACGCGCCAAGGGCGCGCAAAGGGGGAGGGGTACATCAAAGGAAACCCTGAGGTCCCAGGCCGCCCCGAGGGGTGGGGAGGGGACACTGGACAGGCAACCCAGGCGGGCGGGCCGACTAGGGAGGTGGCCGGCCTGCCGGGGTTGTGCGTGCAGTCCGCCCTGCCTGCGCAGCAAATCCCCCAGGGAGGCCGCCGCCAGAGCCCTGGCGCTCCCGGCCCGGCGCCCGCCACGTGGCACCCGGCGGCGGCAGCTCCTCCCGGCGCGCGGCCCGGCCAGCCGGCAGCACGCAGCCGCCCGCGCCGCCCGCCTCTTCCCGGCCGCCCGCCGGCGGCCTCCCGGGCGCGGAGAGGGGGAGCTGCCCAGCCAGCCTGCACCCGGGGAAGGGGCGGGCCGCGCCAAGCCGCGCTAACCGCAGCCGCCGAGCGGAGGCAGGAGGCTGACCCGGCCGCTTCCTAAGTGCGGTCAGGCATCTCGTGACCGCGGCGGGCGCCTGGGGCCCCGCGGGGGAGGGAGGCAAGCCGGCCGGCGGGCAGGGCGGGCAGGGCGGGCGGCGGGGGCGAGGAGCGAGCCAAGTGTCTCCAGCCCCCACCCAGAGATGCGGCAAGAGTAGTCTGTGGCTCAGTGAAAGCCCCGAGCCCGCAAGAGGAGGTGAGGAAGAGGGCTGGAACCATCTCCCTTCCCTCCATCCGCCTGCTCTGTCCTAGGGCTTGCGCTCCCCGCCCGGAAGGGCTGACCTTGGCCGGGGGTGGGGGCAGGGGAGGGTAAGCGCCGGGGCTGGGCTCTCCGCCCGCCGCCCCCTTGGATTCCAGGCCCGGCGGGGCCCGAGGAGGCCTCCCCCCACCTCCGACACACACACACCCCACACGCAGCGCGCGCCAATGAGCCCCGGCCAGGCGCAGGGGGCGGAGTTTTCCCAGGCTTGAGCACAGCAGCTGCTATTTACCTTCTTGGCTTCTCCCGGGGACCAGGAACCGGCCCCCGCTCCCGGCCGCCCGCCGCCGCCACCGCCCCCCGCCTCCCTGCCCCCGGGGCGCGCGCGCACACACACACTCACACACGCACGCACACACACATCCTCCCGGCCGGGCCGCAGCCGCGGCGGCAATAAAACATCCTGGCACGTGCTCCGGCTCCAGGCGCGCCCTCGCCGGCCGGCTGATGTCAAATTGCAGCTCGGCTGGTGCAGCCCTTAAAGGGCCCGCGCGCGCGCGCCGGCCGCCGGCCCCCCACCGACCGGGAGCAAGAGGCGGCCTCGGCGCCTGCCACCTCAAGGTGCCGCAGGATCCAGAAGCCGGCCCCGTGGGCGGAGAGGGAGAGGGTGCGGAAGAGCGCGCACGTCCCCGGCGCGACATTGCCATCAAAGCGGCCCTTGTTCATTTTTCATTTGAGATTCCATTTCCTTTTCTACCCGGTTGGAAATTTTTCTGATTGTTTCCTAGGGCAGCGTGGGGTTCACGGCCCCAGCACCAGAAGAGGAAAAAGAGACGAGGTTGGTGAGAGTGGAAGGTGGCTTCCATGATCACCTTGCTTTGAGAAGCCTACACATGAAAGGTGGAAGGTATTTTTTTTTCACTTTGTGCATGCAAAAATAGGAATTTGGGGGGAGGGTTAGTTTTTCTGCATGATCTCCTTTCCAGTCCCCTAAGTAAAAGCTGGGGGACCCTTTAGGTATTTTCGTAGCACCCAACCTTGCACGCATTCTCCCCTTTTAATCAAAGATAGTCTTTTAAAGCTTTTTTTTTTTCTTTTTGATCTTTCTGTATCTTGTTGAACATTTGTTTCAAATGAATTAATGACAGCCAAGGCAGCTATAACACACCTAGGAAAGAGGATAAAGAAAGCAAAGACCGTGGCCCCTAAGAGACAGAAACTAGCCTAAAACTAAAGCGGAAAAATCCTCCCAAAAAGCGAAGCCCAGAGGGGAGAAGGTAGAAAGGGTTAAAATTCTTTTGATTGACGTGGTAGCCTCCGGTGCCCTGGGCTCAGGCGCGCGCCATTGGCCACCAGACCTTGTGCCTGGCGGCCAATGGGGGGGCGCGGTCCACGAGCGGTGCCGCGTGTCTCCTCCTCCTATTGGCTGAAAGTTACTGTGGGAAAGAAAGTTTGGGAAGTTTCACACGAGCCGTTCGCGTGCAGTCCCAGATATATATAGAGGCCGCCAGGGCCTGGGGATCACACTGGATCCGGAGCTGGTGCTGATAACAGCGGAATCCCCCGTCTACCTCTTCTCGGTCCTGGAATAGCGATCGCCTAATAGCCATAAAAATATTACAATAAACCCTCAGCACTTGCTCAGTAGTCCGGTCTCAAGGAAAAGGGACGTTTAAAAAAACTTATTTTTGGTTGAAGGACTCCAAAAATAAAATTCTCTAGGGACTAAAAAAAAAAAAAAAAAGGAAAGAAAATGCCAGCTGATATAATGGAGAAAAACTCCTCGTCCCCGGTGGCTGCTACCCCAGCCAGTGTCAACACGACACCGGATAAGCCAAAGACAGCCTCTGAACACAGAAAGGTAAGGGCAGTGCCTGTGTCTGCAGCCCCCACAGACCACAATTCGGGGGGTGGGAGGGCTCCTTTTCTGTCCTAAAACCCCGGGGCCAAACGGCAGGTCTCCTTGGGAACTCAGAGTTTTTCTTTTTAATTTTTTCCGCAGTCATCAAAACCAATCATGGAGAAAAGGCGGAGAGCAAGAATCAATGAAAGTCTGAGCCAGCTGAAAACACTGATTTTGGATGCCCTCAAAAAAGATGTAAGTAGGAATATACGTATTTCTTGGAATGAAATCCCTAAACCTGGAAGGCAGTCTCCCTCGGCTAAGTACTCGCGCCCTTCCAAGGGGGAGGGCCGGGCGCCTCTCGCCGGGGTCCCGGGATGCTAGGCGCGCGGCAGGGGCGGGCTGGAGGCGGCTGGCGGGGTGGCGGTGAAGGGGCACGTCTCACGGCGCTCCCTGCTCCCCTGCTGTGCAGAGCTCGCGGCATTCCAAGCTGGAGAAGGCGGACATTCTGGAAATGACAGTCAAGCACCTCCGGAACTTGCAGCGCGCGCAGATGACGGGTAAGGGCGGCTCGCGCGTCCCCCTCGGCGGGCGGCCCTCGCGCCCCGCGGTGATCCCTTCCAGACTTCCGCCCGCGGTTGTGAGCGGCATTCAGCTACATTTTACTGCCTTGGCTCACGCTCGCGTTCCCACGGTCTGGGTCTTATTTATAGCCGCAAACTCCAAGTTGTTACTGTTCCGGAAGGGAGGGAGAGAGAGAGAGAGGTGGTAGCCGCGAGGGCGGCTTGGCTCGTGGGGGGGAAGCGGGCTGGGGCGAAAGGACTTGGAACCGTGGCGGTTTGGAGCTGTGTGGAGCCCGGGGTTTGGGGTGGGGAGGCGCGGGAGTCTTGTGGTATAGCACACCGCTCCCCTCCTCCGCCCTCCCCCGTTTCAGAAGGGGAAGCCGGCTCCGCCGGTGGAGGGTAGCGAGCAGTCCCCAAGGTCAGCGGGGGTGGGGGTGGCAGGGCTTACCGGCGCTGAGAACGGTTTAAATGGGGAGGCAGACAGTATCTCGGCTTAGGATCACCACGCCGCTGTGGAGGTGGCGGTTGATTTTCCTAGACCCACCCTCCCCTCCCAGCCGCAGGCAGCTCCGCAGGGCGCGAGGTCTGGGAGGCTTGCCGGGGACCTCCCAGGGCGGGCAGCAGGCAGTGGCCCCGGGGGCTGGAGCCCTTCGGTGACCCGTCGCCTGCCTCTTTTTCTGGCCTGCAGCCGCACTGAGCACAGACCCGAGCGTGCTGGGGAAGTACCGCGCTGGCTTCAGCGAGTGCATGAACGAGGTGACCCGCTTCCTGTCCACGTGCGAGGGCGTTAACACCGAGGTGCGCACCCGGCTGCTCGGCCACCTGGCCAACTGCATGACCCAGATCAACGCCATGACCTACCCCGGGCAGCCGCACCCCGCCTTGCAGGCGCCGCCGCCCCCGCCGGGACCTGGCGGCCCCCAGCACGCGCCGTTCGCGCCGCCGCCGCCGCTCGTGCCCATCCCCGGGGGCGCGGCGCCACCTCCCGGCGGCGCCCCCTGCAAGCTGGGCGGCCAGGCTGGAGAGGCGGCCAAGGTGTTCGGCGGCTTCCAGGTGGTACCGGCTCCAGACGGCCAGTTCGCCTTCCTCATCCCCAACGGGGCCTTCGCCCACAGCGGCCCCGTCATCCCCGTGTACACCAGCAGCAGCGGAACCTCCGTGGGCCCCAACGCGGTGTCGCCGTCCAGCGGCCCCTCGCTCACGGCCGACTCCATGTGGAGGCCGTGGAGGAACTGAGCGATCCCGGGCTCCTTGCCAGGTCCCTGCCTCCCCGACCTCCCCAACCTCCGGACACTAAACAGGAATTTGGATCCTGGGCGGGGAAAAGAACTTTTGTGATTGGTTACCTTGTTATTTTTTTAATTTCTAAAAAAAAAAAAGTTACTTTTTTTTTTCTAGAGAGCTGTATTAAGTGACTGACCATGCACTATATTTGTATATATTTTATATGTTCATATTGGATTGCGCCTTTGTATTATAAAAGTAAAGATGACATTTCGTTTTTTACACGAGATTTCTTTTTTATGTGATGCCAAAGATGTTTGAAACTGCTCTTAAAATATCTTCCTTTGGGGAAGTTTGAGAAAATATAATAAAAGAGTGAAGGTGTTTATGTGTTAGGACTGCTTATTTCAGAATATGTAAAAAAAGGCCCTTGGAATTTGAATTAAACAGTAATCTGGGAATTCAGGAATTGGGTCTATTGTTATGAAAAGATCAGCATTCAAAAAAAAAAAAAAGTCCAGCCATTCTTTCACCAACCCAGCAGGCCCAAACCCCATTTTTAGAGCAGCTCATTGGATGGGGCTTCCCGAAACTGCTGGGGTTTGTCTCCAGGATTTGCAAGTTGCAGCCCTGCTAGCTTGCTTCTCAGACTCTTGAGCCAGGTCTGAATGCTGGAAGATGGTGCCAGTGCCTGGCTGCCCTCAGCTGCGGGGGGAGGTGGGCTCTGACCACCCTGTGTGGCCCAGGCAGCAGCTCACCCCCACCCAAAGGGGGAGCACGCTTAAGCTGCAGCAGGGTCCTCCTGCCCTCGGGCACGGAGGGGGGTTCGCTAATTGGCCTGTGCTCGGGGCAGTTAGCTTTGCCATAGCTGCAGCACGCACACGTTCCAAACGCCGCCCGGCACCTTCTCCCTACAAGCTAGAAAGGTCAACAGATTTCCTCCTGCCAAGGGACAGCTAGTTAGACTCCCCCGGTGGAACCCCAGCCCAGATGATTAACACCACACATGTGTTTCTGATAAGGCGCTGTGCTCACTCTAATAGAGAAAGCATGTGGGGGCGGCGCTGGCAGGCACACAAGGCCATCTTCCCCTTTTAATACAAACAGCCGGCGACCCCTTCGCTTGGTCATGCCCCATTTCCAGGCAAGATGTGGGCTCCAGATAGAAGCCAAAGGGCTGTCTCGGGTTTCAGCTCCCATAACCCTCCTTAACAAGTCCTAACTCAAAGCGGACAGCTTTAAACTGTGCCAGGATCTGTAGGGAATTTCTTCCAAATCCCATCACAAAGGCTTGTCAGATTTTGTCAGATTTGGCCAGGTGTTTGACTGCATCCAGGTGTTGGGGAAATGAAAACCACCAGTCCTGCGAGACCAGACACATCAGCCCCGCTGTGGGTCTGGCAGGCCCGCCCTCCTCCCACACCCGGCCAGCCCGCCCCCTCCCTGTCCCTCTCACCAACCCCCACCCCTCCTAGAGAAGGATGAGACGGGAGAGATCAGCCTTGGAAGCTTCCCTAAGACACATCAAGCCAACGATTTTCTGTCTTGTCTCAGAAACTCTCCCTACTCCACCCCTGGTGCTAGCCACAGGCCAGGGCACCCAGCGTGCCTTTATCCCAGGAAAAACCTCCTCCTTTCCGCTCCAGACACCTTGGGACCCAGCTCGGCCCTAGTTCCAGAGGGTGAGGTTTGGAAAGACACTTTCTTGAATTCGGTTCACACTCACCCCTTTTTGTGTTTACATGGACAGTGTCCAACACTCCCTCCGCCCAAGACACACACGCACACACCCTTCTTTATCATATCACTTTTCCATGTTCTCCCCTCTTGTTTCAACACAAACATCATAACAATTGCTCCATTCACAGACCCATCCCAAACCCGAAGTCTCGGGGGACACATGCCCCGTGGGTGTCCTTTCCGGAGACAAATGATAGAAATCACCCGGATGGCTAGCTCTCCAACTCTAATGCTTTACACGGATATTGAAAAATACACACACACACACAGAGCCAGTGCAACCTTCCTTACAGTGAAGGGCAGCATCTGCAAACGTGCATGTTATCAATGCAGAGGAAACTAGTTAGTATGCCTTCTTCAGAAAACAAATAGTGGACTAAAAACCCCATCTTCTATTTTTCCTGAAACTTGGGTTTAGGTTAGTGAACTGTGCCTTAACTTCCGGAAGGAACAGAAAAGAGCGTGGAGACCCCAGGTGCCAACCCACGTTGGGGAGGGAATACTTTCTGGTTCTTGCCGCACTGTGCCACTCAACTCAGCTGCGTCACCTTGGATAAGTCACTGCCCCTTTCCTGGCCCATACAAGGCGTGGACTCCTCTCTGAGCAGCTCTCCTACCTAGGGTGGCCAGGCCTGTAAGTAGCTGTGGAAAGAGGCCAAGTTTCAAAGGCAACTTGCGCTGGCTCCCTGGAGGTCCCTGGGGTGGGGGTAACGGGGACTGGTCTCATCAGGCCGCCTTAAGGCACTCTGCGCAGCCCCCCTCCCTGGCCCCCAGCAGGGCCGATCGCTCTAAGAGATAAGGTTCAACTTTGCTTTCGGGCATCCGATGCAGCTCGCGGGCCTCGGCTGGGCCGTGCTCGCGCATGCATTGGCCCCTCTTAGAGACCCTAGGGGTTGGGGGTGGCCTCCCTCCTTGTTGCTTCCGGGACGGGAAAGGCGCCAGACTTGGTGGTGGTGGTGGGATGCTGAGGCTGGGGGGCAGTGATTGGAGTACAATCCGTGCACAAGCGCCACTACACAGAGGCTCGCCCCCCTCCTCCTGCCCACGTGTCTCTGGCGTGGGGGCCAACCCAGAGGTTTCACTGGACCCCCTCATCGTCACCACCAGTCCGGGAAACCTGTCATTAAAGTCAATTAACTTTTCCCACACCCCGTGGCCGGTAACAGCCCCGTTGCTAGCTTCCTCCCGGGCTCCTAAGTGCTACCAGATGGGGCGGCGGCGGCGGGGGAGATGCAGTGGTGGTGGTGGTGCGCTCCAGGGAGGCCACCGGGGGCCCCCGTGCGCGCGGCCCCGGGGCGGGAGCGGGCCAGGGCGGCCAAGGCAGGGCCGGCCCCGGCAGCCCCGGCGGCCCCGCGGCCAAGGTGGCTTGCTTAACAGGCCCGGCTGCTTTCTGGCAGGAAATGAATAGCTCCCAGATGAGCTCAGGCAACCTGAGAGGTCGTGAGAACGGCGCGAACCCCCCGCCTGTGCAGCCGGCAGCCTGCCAGGCCGCGGGGGGAGCGGGCGCGGCGGCGGCGGGAGGCCGGGAGGCCCGGCGGGCCGGCGGGCGGGCGCGGGGGAGGGAGCCGCTGACACACGAGCCCGCGCCCGCTCCCGCTGACAGGCAGGCCGCCGCCCGCGCTTCCCCGCCCCGGGCCCCAGCGCCTCCCAAGCAGCAGGCCCCAGCCGCAGGAGCACGGCCGCGCTCGGCCCCGCCGGGCCCGGGGGTGGGGCGGCCTGCCAGTGTTTTTCCAGTTCCTCCGGTAGCTCCGGGCTGCATTTAGAAGCCGGGAGGGAGGAGGGGTAGGGGAGCGGCGGACTGAGGCCAGCGGCGGGGCACCAGCGGTCCGCACACCCCCCGCCCCACGCCGCCGGGCGCCGGGCCAGGCCGGGGCCGCGGAGGGTCGGGAGAGGCGCCCTGGGGCACGGCGGGCAATCTTATGCAATCCACTCGCCCCGCCTCCCCTCCCTCCAACCCAGCCACTGGAGTTGTCCTTCCAGAACAGGCTCCCCACTTTTGCTGAGCCTGAGCGCCTACTAAGTGCGCAGAAGCCCTCAGCAGGTGCTTAGGAGCTGGCAGTAATTGCAACTCAGCCTCTGCCGGCACAGGGCTCTCTGCTAAGCCAGAAAGATAGACAAACACCCCAGTGACTCATCCCAGGCTGGATGTGCTGGGTGCCAAGACCCAAGTTTAAACAAAGGGCACCGGTACAGGGAGATCAGATCTGATTTGAGATCTGATTTTTTTTTTTTTTTCAGAGTCCTTGGGGTCTTCAAAGCCAGAAGTCACACAAGAGACAGGACTTAAGAGGTGAGCTAGCAGACGCGCACAGTAAAAGTGGAGGTCCCAGCTTGGGGAAATTCCAAGGCTCCCTCCCTGAGGGCTGCATTTACATTTTCAAATGCCACACAGTTGGCTTAAAGGTCCAGGAGGGCTAGGTTATCATCTTCTGTCCTTGACCTATTGTTTTCTAGCCCAGAGGTTTGATCTGAATTCAGGTTGCTTGGCTATCGGAGCCACAGGCCAGTTACTTAATTCTTCTCTGACTCAGTTTGATAGCCGTCTGTGCCATGTGCAACTTGGGCTTGCTGTGAGGGTGGGTGCGGGAACACATTTCACCTATTTGCAGTGGCACTTTCCCACGTGCTCTTGGTCGATGGCAGCTGTTCCAACTCCTATCCAGCCACAGAAGGGGTGTCCACCAGACCAGAAACCCAGCAAACCCAGAGCCCGTGTGAAAGGGCCATGACTGCTTGTTCACTGTCCAAATCTCATGCCTTCATTTGACAATTCCAGAACAGGGCAGCCTGAGAATAAGGGAAGAGGAGGGGCGGGACGTCCATAGCTATGAGCCTGCTGAACAAGACAGGTGTGCAAAGCAAAGTCGCACTGTGGAATGTGCTAGGGAAGGGGAGAGTGGTGGAGCAAAACACAGTCGTAGATCCTCCAAATTGCCATCAATTGTCATCAGGGAAGTTACAAACCTAGTGATCAACCAACCTGTCCAGGTTCATCTAAGACAAGTTATGCATAGTGGCTAATTTTTTGGTAGGTTTATATATTATTATTATTATTATTATTATTATTATTGGAAAGGCAGATCAGATTTATAGAAAGAAGGAGAGACAGAGACACAAAGAGACTCCATCTGCTGGTTCACTCCCCAAATGGCTGCAATGGCTGCACCTGCGTTAAAGCCAGGAGCCAGGAGTCTCCTCTGGGTCTCTCACACGGGTGCAGGGTTTCAAGTCTTTGGGCATACCCTCTGCTGCTTTCCCAGGCCAGAAGCAGGGAGCTGGATGGGAAGTTGAGCAGCTGAGACTAGAACTGGCGTGCTGATGGGATGCTGGTGCGGGCAGACAGAGGATTAGCCTGTTGAGCTACCATGCCAGCCCCGGTGATTTCAAGGTGAATCATTTTACAAGGCGCATATCTCCTGCATGAACATAGTCACCTGGTATGATCAAGGAAACAGGAGCCGGGCCCTGCTGTCTGTGAGATCCTGAGCAACAGTCGTCAGGTGTCTGGCCTTCTGTCTCCTTGCCGGCAGGAAGGGTTCAACTGGAAGTCTCTGAAGTCCTTTTCACTCCCACATGGTGAGTCCCTGTCCTTGTGCCTTCACAGTCTGACACGTGCTCTGCGGCTCTAAAAACCCGCATCACTCATCAGGTAGACTTCAGAACTTTGAATCAGGAGCCCGGGATGACCACATAGCTAAGGGGTTTCCATCTGTAGCTCGACAAATGGAAATGGAGGTGCCGACCCTGTGCTGTAATCTTCCACCTGCCACCTGTGCTGGCATCCCAAATGGCCACCAGTTCTAGTCCTGGCTACTTAACTTCTGATACAACTCCCTGCTTGTGGCCTGGGAAAGCAGCAGAGATTGGCCGAAGTCCTTGGGCCCCTGCACCCACATGGGAGACCCTGAAGAAGCTCCTGTCTCCTCATTTCGGATCAGCTCAGCCCTGGCCATTGCCGCCATTAAGTCAGTGAACCAGCAGGTGGAACAGCTTTCTCTGCCTTTCCCCACCCCTCTTTCTCTGTAACTTTGTCAAGTAAAAGAAATAAATCTTGAGGGGAAAAAAAAAAAAAGGAAACAGATATAAAGAATGGCCATTATAGCTCATTCTCGTAAGAGAATAGGCTTGGAGTGTGCATTGTAGAACAGTGAACTAAGTCGCTACTTAGGATGCCCACATCCAGGAATGGAGTGCCAGCTCAAGTCCCAGCTGCTCTGCTTCTGATCCAGTTCCCTGTCGAAGAGCCTGTAAAAGCAGCAGGGACAGACCAAGCACCTGGGGCTCTACCCACTATGTAGGAGTCCTAGATGGACTTCCTGGCTCCTGACTTCAAGCTGGCCCAGCCTTAGGTTATTGTGGGTGTCTGGGGAGTCAAATCAGAGGATGGAAGGTCCTTCTCCCTCTGTCACTCTGCCTTCCAGAGAAACCAATTTTGGTGGAGAAAAATAGGTCACCCAGTAGATTCCCAGAGACCTCCAGGCTAGTGAGAACCATGCTGGCTGAGACAGCTCCTCAAAGGGCTGCCTGGAACAGATTTGCTCATCCTGTCCTCTGCTGGAGGGGACTGTCCCACTGCTTCCCTCGTCATCTCCCAGGCTTTTCTGCGTGCTTCTTCTCCACTCACTTCTTTTCGGAGAAGAGTGTGTCATCTGTTCCTTATTGGGAATGCCTCCGTTTAGAAAACCTCTTCTCCCAACTGGCTAGACTGTTCCCCACTAGCATATTTACTGACAAAAGTAAATTTACGGAACCATCCTGGTTAAACAAGGACGTTGTTATTGAATGAGTGGAGAATCTGAATTTTAAATGTCCAGTTAAGAAAAAAAAAAAAAGCAGAAACATAGCAAATACTCGTTGTGCATATACATTTGTCTTTTGCACGAACACTTACTTGCATAAAACTGATGCACTAGAGATACACACATATTCTGTTCTTGTACACAGGTCAACATGGCCCTGGCAATGTTACTTATACCATACATCTTCCTCTGTAATAATAAGAGGAGAGGCCAGCACAAGGCTCAACTGGCTAATCCTCCACCTCCAAGCACTGGCATCCATATAGGTACCAGTTCATGTTCTGAGTGAGTGCTTCACTTCCCATCCAGCTCCCTGCTTGTGGCCTGGGAAAGCAGTGGAGGATGACTCAAGTCCTTGGGACCCTGAACCCATGTGGGAGGCCTGGAAGAAGCTCCTGGTTTCAGATCAGCTCAGCTCTGGCTGTTGTGGCCATTTGTGGCAGGAGCCAGGCAATGGATGTTCTTTCTCTCTGTCTCTTCTTTCTGCTTTTCCAACGCAAATAAATAAATCTTCCAAAAAAAAAAAAAAAAAAAAGAGGAAATGTCATTACAGCCCAAGTAACTAATTGGAATCTAAGCTAATAATAAGGTTTTACTGAAGTTATTCTTTCTGTCTCTGGTTTATTTCCATTATAATTTGCCTCCAGTCAAGCAAAGAGCAGTGTGTTTTTCCCAAAGAACTATAAGCATGATTAATGATAGCCATGTTATTTAAGAAGCACTCTTGGGCCCTGCATGATGGTTCAGTGGCTAAATCCTCACCTTGTATGCACCAGGATCCCATATGGGCACCGGTTCTAATCCCGGCAGCCCCACTTCCCATCCAGCTCCCTGCTTGTGGCTTGGGAAAGCAATAGACAATGGCCCAAAGCCTTGGGACCCTGCACCAATGTGGGAAACCCAGAAGAGGCTCCTGGCTTCAGATGGAATCAGCTCTGGTCATTGCAATCACTTGGAGAGTGAACTAGCAGAGGGAAGATGTTTCTTTTTCCAATAAAAAGAAATCCTTCACATTCAACTGTCTTGACTAATTTAGTCATCAAGGAGAGACCTGAAATTTTGAAACCCAACTTACAAGCAGCTGCCACCTTAGAGAGATGAACTAGAGAGTTGGACAAATACAGTTCCAACCTTCCGATTTCCTGCTGCACAGTATCTCTTCCATCAGTTCTTCTCCCAAGCTCCGTGGTAGTACAATGTGTCCCCTAAACCTTAAAATGTAAAACAGAAACTTCATTTATTTATTTATTTATTTTATTGGTTACATTGTATTATGAGATACAGTACTGGGTTTCTCCCCACCCCTCCCCCCCGTGGACTCCTCCACCCTGTTGTGAGACCTCAGTTCAAGATCAGTTGAGACACTTCACTGCAAGCATATACCAAGCATCGAGTCCAGCATCTTATTCTCCAGATAAGTTCATCCGCTTCTTGGGGAGACCCTCCCTGGTCTGGAGGCAGGGCCAAAGGAGCAAGATCCCAATCGATTAAAAGCCCCAGCAGCAACAATATATATCGTTATGGAATTAATTTACACAGCACTGAGTAAACAATATGTTAAAATTACATGTAGGTTGTTAAGAACCTCCTGTGACTAGTTCAATGACATTTTAACAATTGAGGTGTGTAACTGGTTTGCGGGGAGTTGCAGAGAAATCTCTCAAACTTTGGTGATGAGTACTTGTTCTTTGTGCTCTAACAGGGTATGTGTGAGTCTTTGATGACCTATTTTTCTTTATTGTTCTCTGCTTATCTATTTCTATTTGTGTGAGTAAGTGTGTGTGAGTGTGTATGTGTGTGGGTGTGTTGGGGGGAGGGGGTTCTGGAGCCACCTTGTTGGTCATTATAGAGGGTGGAGGCCCAGAGCTGGAACTAGGCAAGGACTGGAGAAGGCTCCTCTCCCATGTCCCGAGGGAAGTTTGTTGTTCTTCTGATTCTGATGACCGATCGTGGTTCCTGGCTGTTGTTCTGATGACGTTGGTTGCTATGTGGAAGGACTCGGGCTTCTTTCATCTTGTGTAGTTTGTCCAAAGAGGGGGGATGTCTGTCGTCTGGGTTCTCGGCCTCCAAAGGCATTCCAGTTCCCCGTGTTCTCTTTGGCAGTTGTGATGACGTCCTTAGCGCCCGTTCTGATAGACCTTGATGGGAGTCTGGGAAGAAACTTCATTTCTTAACAAAGCCAATAGAGTTAGGTGAGTTCATGCAATTGATCAAGTCAGTCTCAGAGGCACCTGCCACATGGCACTGCAGATGTATTAGCTGTTGACTAAACTATAAGCTTGCTGTGTCATCCTTCCCTCTTTTTGATGGATGATTCTAAGAGTGAATATTTTAGTGAATATCCAAATAGGAATCCAAGGTCAGGGATGGGATCCAAAGCCGGAAGGAAGGCTCCCCACACCCCAGACTTGAGAACATATGCTCTGAAGGAGAGAGGATTCTTCTTGCCAGTGTTCCTTCCCTCAATAATGACTCATGTGACTGTTTTGATACAAATGAAAGCTTTTGTAAAGTTTCTTTTCTGATGCTACATTATTGTTAGGATGGACACATATTATTAATGTATTAAATAACTGGAATCAACCACTAATGTTCTTCCAGAGAGAACATGTCTTTTGAAAAAAAATCGGTAAGACCAAAGCTTCACTTGTGTTCGCTTTGGATTTGCTTTCTTGTTTTGAAGTTGGAGACAGAAAAGGGTGGGAAGAGAAGGTAGGCTCATTTTAGTGAAAAAAAAAAAAAAAAACCTTTGTGCGTAATTTCTTCAGCAAGTGCATCCTCCATGCACTTTTGGAGACCTCAATGAACTACTTTAGTATGATTTCTGTGAGATTTTATTTATAGTTCGAAACAGAGTAGCTGTCCAACAAAGAGACATTAAAAAAAAATTTAGTTTTATTTGAAAAGCAGAGTTACACAGGGAGTAGGAGAGACAGAGAGATCTTTCATTTGCTGGTTCACTCTCTAAATGGCTGCAGTTGGCAAGATGGGCTTATTTGAAGCTGGGAACCAGGAGCTTCCTCCAGGTCTCCCACATGAGTACAGGCGGCCAAAAGCTTGGATCATCATGGACTCCTTTCTCAGGCCATTAACCTGGAAAACTGGATCAGAAATTGAGCAACTGGGATTCAAACCATTGTCCATATGGGATACCAGTGTTACAGGCAGAGGCTTGGTTATTATGTCATGATACAGCCTGTAAAGTTACATTTTGAGACAGTTTGATGCTGGGAGCAATTTGAAACAATATAAATTCAAATGTTCTTGCTTTAAGTTGAAACAAGATAATTTCAGATGTTCTTATTCTTGTAGAACACCTGTATCACAGACTTTCGCTAGCATCATGTTTACACACACACTGTACTATAGCTTGAAACCCATGTTGAAATTTGATTGACATTGTGTCAGTGGCGGAAGGTATTTTGGAGCATGAGGCAGGGACCCCATGAGTGGATTAATGTCTTTCTGATAGGACCGTGTTAGGTGTTGGGGGAGTTTGGCCCTCTTGCCTCTCTCCTGCATGCACCTGCTTGCTCTCTGTGTGTTTCCCACGTGCAGAGCCACGTGAGGCCCTCACCAGAACCCAACAACTGCACCCGCCCTATCTGGACCTTCCAAGCAGCAGTGCCATGAGCCAAATTAAGTTCTTTCCTTAAAATTTTACCCCTTTTCAGATGTTCTGTTGAAGCAACAACAATAAGATAAAACAACTGATTAAAAAATGAAAATTTGATTTCAAACCACTGATTATCTTAAGACATAGAAGTTGGCTTTTCAGATGCTGGGCTGAATTCAGGTGGCTTATAAAAAGCTGCATTTTCCTGGAGGGACACAGCATCAGTCCTTCCCTCATGTGATGAGTGCCTCCTGAGCTTTCCCACTCTCATTTCAGGCTGGCTTGCCTCCTGGTTCTGCTTTGCCTTGGCACCTGCTGGACCGACGACTGAACATGGGCATGGTGGCTGGCCAGCTTGGGTACCAGGCGCTCAAGTGTGTGGTTCTGGGGTGGACCCAGAGGACATAGTTGCTGCCTCCCCTCAATTTTGCCAAACCACTTCTTCCAGATTAAAAGTCTGTCCGTGATGCGGTGCCTACTCCCACTCTTTTGCCCTTGCTGTCCCCTTCCGCCTGGGCTGTGCTCTGGCTCCCACCCTCTAGCCCTTCATCATGATCTGCCCACAAAGCAAATGCTCTTGTCCTTGAACAGTCAACATCCTCCTTGCTGGTCACCATTCCCCACCGCCACCCCTCCAGCACTGACTTCTCTGGAAGACACCTACAATTCCCTCCTCCCCCTCACCAGCATACCAGCGTCTTGGTCATGTGACACCGCCTCACTCCTCCCTGGGCACTCACAGATGGGGCTCCTGTGTGCCCTGCCTTCTCCTAAGTGCTCCTGCTGGGACAATTCCATGAACAAACAGAGGGTGACCTTTCTGGCCTTTCCTCTGTCAACATCTGCAAGGTTGTGACCATGTTTGGATTCTATCCTTAAAATTCCTTTCCTCCTTACCAGTGGTGGCATCTCTTTCTTTTGAGTGCTTCCAGCCTCCCTTGTCACTTCTCAATATCTAGCATGTCACTCTCTCCTCCTATAGTCTCTCCTCATCTTTTCCCTCTCCTTCTTTCCTTAGTTGCCACCACAGGCTCAGCTGCCTGCAGAGCACCTCCACTCAGAAGCCGATACAGCTCAGATTCACTTCCCACAGTATCCCTTGCAAGGTGCCTCCCCCCACAAGGACCTGAAGGAGGCTCAGTGTGTCCTCCTGAAGTCCAGGCCCCTGTCTGGCCCCTGCAGCTCTTGGGTCACTGGGAGCCCATCAGCCTTCCCTCTGACCAGCCTCAGCCCCCACCATCACGACCTTAGTGCAGGAGTTTTGAGGTTTGTACTTTCATCTCTCCCATACTAATCTCGTCTTTGATCTTACCTCCCTGCAATCCCGTAGCCCTGCTCCAGGCCAAACAGCAACAGCTGTGGCAGAAAACTTGCCAAGAAGCCCAGAGAAACTGGCGTGGTGAACTCTTTCCTACTCTCTTGCCCCATTGCCTACAAGCAGGCCCCATCCTGCTCTTGTTCCACCCACACCCAAGGCTGCCTCCGTGCCCAAGCCCACCATACACTCCCGGGCTTCTGTCCCTTCCTGTTTGTGTCCCTGCACTGGACATTTACCACAGTCCTCATGTGCTGTATGATTCATGAGAGGTGGCTCTGTCCACTTGTGTGACGAAGCCCAGTCCTCCCTCTGACCCCTCCACTTGCCCTCCTCCTGGGGCATCCGACATGGCACTGCCCCTGTGGGGTTGTCATGACTCTGTAGCTTACTCCCTCCCAAGCCTGTGAGTTTTGGGAGGCAAAAAACAATGCATGCATTCCATGACTGGCATGCAGCAATTACTCAGGAAGCTGCGTGTGACAAGTGTAGGAAGCAGGATGACATTCTTCAAGCAGCTCCCGTTAGAATCAGACTTTAAAATTCCCAAGATGCGTTCATCACTTGCTAACCCCCAAACACTACTTATTTAAACCCCAAAGAAAGCAGGCAGGTGAGTGGAACTGACATTGTCATCCTCCCAGCAGTCGTGGGCTCAAAATGGATGGGTAACTTGGCCAAGGTGACAGCTAAGGAGTGATGAAAATGGGGGGAAGGCTTTCGCTGTGCCCCTCACACCACAGGAGGCCTCTAGGGCAACATAGGTGTCCCTTCACTGCTGTGGACCTGGGGCAAATAAACCTAGATACAGGGTCTCCTACACACCTATCCAACCAATCTGATGAAAATCTGCTCTCATCCTTGCTTTGCTACTATAAAATATATACAACTACCACCTTACAGAGATTGGAACTGCAGGTACCTTCCTACTGTCATTCAAATGACTTAGTAGTCATGCAAACAAAAGCAAATTTAAGCATAAAGATCAATAAGCTGGGGCTTGTGTTGTGGTAGAGCAAGTAAAGCTGCTGCCTGTGACGCTGGCGTCTCACATGAGCACTGGTTGGAGTCTCAACTGCTTCATTTGCAATCTAGCTTCCTGTTAATGTACCTGGGAAGACAGTATAGGATGCACCAATGTGAAAGACCAGAAGAAACCTCCCCTGCCCCAACACACACATTCCCACTCATGGACAAATTGGAAGTAAAACAGGAGACTGTGTTAAAGGGGACGGAAGTAAGAGAGGGGTCTTCCTTAGAAGGAATGAGAAGGGAAGGTGGCTCCATAAGCCCAGAAGGCCAGCAGAACGGAGCTGACAAAACAAAAAGCCTGATCTGATTCTGAAAGGCCTATGGGTAAAGGTGGAAATGCTAGCTCTGGCCATCCTGGTAGCTGGCAGGTGTTCATTGATCCTGCAGAAGGATCAATGTCATTTGCTGCTATTTTCATAATCACAAAACTATTAAAAACTTTTCTGCAGTTTGCAAAACTCTTTAGCTATTCAAGAGAGAAGCTACTTTGGTCCCTTTGTCCACCACATCATGCAACAATGTCTGCTGGTGGTTGGCTTTCCATCCATTTGTTTCTTCCTGGTAGCACCCAGTGAGCTTTTGCTTGGTGCACAGTGGTGGTGGTGGTAGGTAGGCACCTACAATGGCTGAAGCGATGAATGCAAGAGGCTTTTCTTTCAAGCTTTGGTGGTCATTTGGAATTCAGGAGGGAAGTGCTTGACAGAGAGCCAGCAGGTTTGGTAAGCAGCAAGCCAGAGACAAAGTGCTGGAGTTTAGTCTTCCCATCTGGGGCTTCTTCTGTTTCAGAAATCAATAAGCAACAAAGCAAGAGGTCTCTTTAAATCTGTGTCTGTCTGTCTGTGTAGCAGCCCCACCCCAATTTCTCAGCTTTGTCATTTCTGTTTTCTCCCCCTAAAGAAGCTTCTGGCCACTCACAGCCCACATGCTCCAGTCATCATGGCTGATACTTAACCAGCAGGTCTCCACTTGGACAGCTCGCTGTCTCCCCCTGAGCCTCATGTTGCAATGCTCTCATTCCTCCTGGGCTGCGTTCACACTTCCCCCAGCTGACTCCCATCACGTGGCCTCTGGGCTGCCTCCACCATCATCCTGCATCCTCAGGCCCCATACCGATAAATAGACAGACAGACAGACAGATTTAGAGACCTCTTGCTCTGTTGCTTGTCCCGTGTTCTTTTGTTATGTGGTGATTCCCACTCAATTCTGATCAAGTCCCCTTGCATCCTGCACCTGATTATCTGTGCTTTCTGACCTTCCTTTCCTCTTGGCAACATCACCAAGGCTTTTGCAGGTGGTGCGCTCTCTGCCATCAGCCACCAACTCAGCGGTGTTTCTTCAGTGGGTCATGTTAGGGGCAGGAGGGTGCCAGCGTGCCACAGGCCTAAGCACCAGTCACTGCATTAATTCCCATCATTCTGCAGGTTGGCTGGGCTTAGCTGGGCAACTCCCAAGCTCCACACAATAGTGTTTGCTCTGGTCCTTTTGGGCTCCCAATAGCTGCAATGCCCAGGATGGCTCCCTCACAGCTCGGGTTCGTTGGCAGAGAGGGGTGGCCAGGGGTCTCTGCAAGAATGCTGGGGTGACTGGGCCTCTGCATCTGTGTGTGGCTGCCTCATGGGGGCTCTCTGGAGATGATGGTGACTTCCTAACTCAAAGCTCAGGGTTCCCCAGAATGCAAAAGCTCCTGAGGCTTAGGCCTGGAACTGGCCAGGAGGCACTTCTGTGTCCTTTTCAACATGTTCAAGCAGTGCCACCAATACCATGGGGAGGAGCAAAAAGCTCTAGCTTCTGACTGGAGAGGAACAACAAACATGCTTCCCCCTTAATCTGCCAATGAGCTTATATCAGAGCCTTGGCAGAGTGAAGCCATCCTGATGGATGGTGGTGGAGCACAAGGGATCACACGGGGACAAGGTGAGCCGTTTCCTCTAAGTCCACAGGTAGAAATGCTGGGACTGACTCTAACCCAGATACAACAAGGAAAACACTCATCTCTGTTCCCTGCATAGCCATGGCATGTCATCCAGGCCTTGGATGGATCAGAGGAGAGCACAGAGAAAGTAGTGTCATCTCCTTGTGCCAGCCTAGCAGGGAGAGACTGAGGACTCAAGCAAAGAGGAAGCAGATGATGGCTCAAGCCATAGCCACATTCAGGAGCAGTACCGATTCAGCATTCTTGTTTTGTTTTGTTTTGTTTTGTTTTGTTCCTAAGACTTATTTATTCGGGCCCGGTGCGATAGTGTAGTGGTTAAAGTTCTCGCCTTGAACACTCCGGGATCCCATATGGATGCAGGTTTGTATCCCAGCAGCCCTGCTTTCCATTCAGCTCCCTGCCTGTGGCCTAGGAAAGCAGTTGAGGGTGGCCCAAAGCATTGGGACCCTGCACCTGTGTGGAAGACCTGGAAGAAGCTCCTGGCTCCTTATTGGAAGGCACAGTTACAAAGAAGGAGGGACGCGCACGCGCACACACACACACACACACACACACACACACACACACAGAATGAGAATCTTTCATCCACTGGTTCACTTCCCAAATGGCCACCATGACAGGGCTGCAGCATGTGGAAGCCAGAAGCTTGGAACTTCATCTGGGTCTTTCACGTGGACAGCAGGGGCCCATAACTCGGGTCATCTACTGCTGCCTTTCCCAGTTTAGCAGGGAGCTAAACTGGAGTGACTGGAACTTGAACCAGTGCTCAGGTGAGATTCCAGCATTGCGGCATCTCAACCCATACTCTCCCTCCCTAATGGTAGAGTTTTTCTCCCTGATCTCAATGGGTATTGTCAGAGTGGACAAAACTTGCAGGATGTTGGAGCCAACTTTCAGTCCTCTGTGAAGGGAACCAGCTGCAGAGTGATGCCGTGGGTCACCAGCTCAGGGCGCCGCAGTGCTCTCCCCAGTACTGATGTCTAGGTCTTGGTGGAGCCCTGGCAAAGCCAACAGGAGCACCCATGTCTGGCAGGTGCCAGAGATAGAAGCAAGAAAAAACAAAGTCATCTTATTGATGATCTGAATGCTTCATTCTGTTTTCTATATTCTGTAGGATGATTTTATTCTCTAGGATCCTCCTGCCAAGGCAGGTGATTTGATTCTCCAGTAAAGGAATTTCTTGTCAGCACTAGTTGAAAGCATCAAAGGTTTTTGTCCTAGTATATCTGTATATATGTGTGTATATATATAATATCATTATAATAAATATATATAATATATACATATATTTTTAAAAATCTGTCATCTCAAAAACTTACCCTGGTCTAGTAGTTAAGATACCCACTTCCCATTTCGCACTTCCTGAGTTTGATTGCTGGTTCTGGCTCCTGACTGCAGCTTCCTGCCAAGGCACTGATGATGGCTCAAGTTGTTTGGGTTCCTGCCACTGACAGGAGAGACCTGAATTAAGCTCCCTGCTCCTGGCATCGGCCCAGCCAGTAGCACTTGTAGGCACTTGGGGAAAGTGAACTGGCAGACAGCAACACTCTTCTTATCCTAAATAAGTAAAACTTTCCTTTTAAATCAAGGCTGCCATTTGGTGCAGTGGTTAAGACACTACCTGGGAGGTCCACATCCTGTTTCAAGGGCCTGAGTTCAAGTCCTGCCTTTGCATCTGATCCAGCATCACGTTTATACCAAACCTAGGAAGCAGGACGTGACAGCTCAGGTACCTTGTGCAAGAGACCCAGATGGTCTTGCAGGCCCTTGACATTAGTCTGGCCCAGCCCCAGCTTTTGCAGGCATTTGGGGAGTGAATCAGCACATGGAAGCTCTCTCTCTGCCTTTCAAATGAAGAAGCTCTACACCCCTAATCAGCAGGAAGTAACTCTAGAAGGTGTGATGACTCTTCAGCAACTCTTAGATTAAGAGTCAGAAATCTCTGAGATTGAGAATGGCCAAGGAGGTAGCTAGTTTCAGGTCAGGAGCTGTAAGCCACTCTCCGGCTCTTTACAAACCCCAGCCACCTGTCGATCGTCAACCCCTCCCTCGGGACATACTTCCCTCGGAGATGATCTGGGGTGGTATCATGAAACCATTCTCCTTCTCCAACGTCACTGCAGAGAGGGCGTCCGTCTTTGCCTGTGGACACAGAATGCAAGGTAGAAACATGTTCCCCTCCCCCACCCTTTCCTTCCCATGTAGCTGTGATCTCCTTACCTTTAAAATAAAACAAAAATTATGGATATGTGATGCCTCCTTGTAGCGTAACAGAAAATGCCCTTCATCAGGGCGTTAATCATAGTGTGTGCGTGCACAAGAAACTGCATGCTAAAGAAGACCTCATTATGGTTTTTAGCAGCCTGTGACATCACTTGGAATTACAAGAACCGCTATGAAATATCACAAACGTAGGCTGGGAATCTGAAATCCCCTAGGCTTGAAGCCTTGGTCATTTTCTTTTTCTTCTTGGATGAAACATGTAAGCAACCAAATACGTAAATTTGGGTCGACCTAACTCCAAAAGCGTCATCCATCAGTAATTCACACGGAGTCCACGTGCCAGTGCATGTTACAAGCTGCTGCTTATGGACACAAGAGTCCACATCTGAATTACACTGAATAGACTGAGCTAATCACTGCGGGTGAAGGAAACTTGCTGGCACTTGCCTCACTGACTATTAACACACAAAGGCAAAGGTCCCACCATCCTGTTCTAGCTGGCATCTGCATTCCCTAAGTCTTTTCCACCAAGTAAATTTAACTTGATTTTAATTTCTCTTGAACTCCTATTCTAGTCCCCTGCATAAAGCTGAGAATCAATGAAGGTCTAGTAACACTTTGCATGCGGCTCATGGGCACATGGCAGGCAGTTCTGCTCCTTGCCAGACCACCAAGCTGTGGGACTCGTGAAGTTCCTGGGTCCCCAGGCTTCCTCCTCCCAACACCAAACTCTTATTGAGCACCTCAGGGTGCTGTGGCTATGGGGAGGCAAAGGAATGGGATGCTGGGATACTGGCTTTTGGGGGAACTTGAGTGTAAATAAAGAAAAAATACTAAACATGAGCCTCTTGGGTGATTCAAGCTAAGTGGATGCTTCTTTTTATTTAAAAAAAAAAGGGGGGGGGGAGACGGTGCGATAGCGTAGTGGTTTAAGTCTTTACCTTGCACGTGCCAGGATCCCATATGGTCGCCGATTCTAATCCCAGCAGCTCCACTTCCCATCCAGCTCCCTGCTTGTGGCCTAGGAAAGCATTCGAGGACGGCCCAAAGACTTGGGTCCCTGTACCCACTTGGGAGACCTGAAGAGCTCCTGGCTTCCGACTTTGGATCGGCACAGCTCTGGCTATTGCGCTCACTTGGGGAGTGAACCATCAGATGGAAGATCTTCCTCTCTGTCTCTCCTCCTCTCTGTATATCTGACTTTCCAATAAAATAAAATAAAAATTAAATTATTAAATTTAAAAAGACAGGAATTCTAGGTCGATGGCAGTGACTGCAGCTGGAGACTAGAGGACAGGTTGGAAGAGGCCCTGGGGCTGGACAGGACACAGAAGGAGGGTGGGCAGAGCCACACCACGCCCAGCTGGCTGCCTGTGCTCAAGAGCCAGAACCATCTATCAATCTTCATCCAGGAAAAACTGCATCTTTAAATCTCCTGGAGAGAAAGGGTCAGGTGGAGCCAGAAGAACCTGACCTGGACGTGCGCAATGCCCTAAGTCACCGTGACCTTGGCGGTCAGCTGCACTCAGCTGAAAATGGGAGTATTGGATGGTTTGGTTGCTCCATGGGGAGACAGAAGGTAGGTGCCCATGGGTCTGCTTCTTGGTGGGCGTCAGGCCGTGTGTGAATCAGGGGACGGTCTGTGCTACGTGTGATCCAGAAGCTGATGGCTCTGGTTCAGGAGCTACAACACAGGGAGCCCCTCTAAATCACTTGTCCACCCTTGTCCCCAGTCTCTATGTAATTGTCACTTCCACCTTTTCAGCCTCAGCGCCTCACTGCATTTGCTTCAAGTGTGCCTCATTCTTGCACTCAGCAAATCCATTTAGCAATCTATACAGTGAGACCCATCCCAGCCCTACTGTGGGCTGAAGTTTCTAAGAGGAACAGGAGAAAAAGAAAGCCAGGAGGGCTCCCAGGCAGAGGCTGGTCCATGAACTGCAAGTTCAGCCACCATCCTTGGCAGGAGATAGAGGGTGTGGCCCCACTGTGTGTAGGCGCCTCTACAGCTGCCTCCACATTCCTGAGGTCAAGAGTGAAGAGGAGTTATTGTTGAGGGCTGACTCCTCCCACTCGCACTCTGAGTCTGCAGGGAAAACTTTGGGTTGCTACCCTCTCCTGCCAGCGCTCTTCCCTGCGCTCACAAGATGGCCTTCACCTCTGCTGTTCTCTGATGACGGCTTGGGTTGGCAGAGGGAGAAAGCACTGGGCTTGCTGGAGTGAGGCCCGTGGCAAATGCAGAGGCTGGCTGAACAATCTAGGCTTTTGGGTTCAGGTTGGCCGCATGCTCACGTGCCTTCAAGCCACCTTCTGCCAGTTCCCGATGGCTCCATGTTTGTGGTGACCTGGGAAGGGCAACTGATGCCCTGGGTGCTAGAGGAAGCCTGTTTCAGAGAGGCAGGGCAGGCTGCCCAGGCCATAGAGAGGGCACACATGCCTCTGCCCGCTGCCGGGCTCAGGCCCACACCTCATGCGTTGACTGCCCCCTGTGTCCTAGCAGGGAAGGCTACATCTTGACTGATATTCTTCTTTGCTCTGCAGGTGTTCCCAAAGATGATAAAGGAGGTGGCAAAGGTTGGAGGGGGTAATGGACCAGCCTAAAGCTATTGGAACCTCTGAACTAAAGAAAAGAATCTGTGTACAGATGATGAGTACGCCGGCTTCATCTTTGGCTACCAGGACAGCTCGAGCTTCTATGTGGTCATGTGGAAGCAGACAGAACAGACCTATTGGCAGGCCACCCCGTTTCGGGCTGTGGCCGAGCCAGTCATCCAGCTCAAGGCTGTGAGGTCACAGACAGGGCCTGGGGAGCACCTGCGCACCTCGCTGTGGCACACAGGGGACATGAGCGACCAGGTGCGGCTTCTGTGGAGGACTGGAGGAACATGGGCTGGAAGGACAAGGTGTCCTACAGCTGGTTCCTGCAGCAACGGCCCCAGGTGGGCTACATCCGGGTGCGGTTCTAGGAGGGCTCTGAGCTGGTGGCAGACTCCGGGGTCACCATCGACCCTACCACGCGTGGAGGTTGTCTGGGTGTGTTCTGCTTCTCTCAGGAGAACATCGTCTGGTCTAACCTCAAGTATCGCTGCAACGACACCATCGCTGAGGACTTCCAGGAGTTTCAGACACAGAACTTTGCCTGGACAACTGAGGCCAGCTCGCTGGCGGTTCCCACCGTCCCCGTGCTGTGTGTTTCACCTTCCTGTCGCATGTTTCCAGGCTCTGTCCGTGGAGACAATCCCTCTGAGCAAGGCAATAAAACAGAAAGCGCTGAAAAAAAGGAATCTGTGTGCTGGGTGGGGTGGGGACGAAGGCCAAGGGAATCGGGGCTGGGCCGGGCGTGGCTGTGCACCCAGGGATTCGTGGGATTTGTGGTATGCAGACAGCAAGGGGATCTTCACTCCTCCAAGCTGGAGCTCAGTACTCAGCCTCAGAATCTCAGCTTCTCTTTCTCCTTCTCTCTCCCTTTCTATCTCTGCCACCTCCCACCCACATGCATCTATATTTATGTATGTATATATCTATCATCTCTCACCCGTATCTATTTATCCATCCATCTCTACCTATTCTCTTCCTCTCTTCTCTCTCCCTTCCTCCCTCCCCTCCCTTGCTTCCGTGGTATGCATTTCCATTGGCTGAGCTTCTGAGGACCTGCTTTTTGGTTCCAGGCTGGCTGTGGATCCTCCTCTCCACTCTGAATTGCACACATAAACCCCAGGAGGTTGAAGCCCCTCACAGCAAGCAGCTCCAGGCTTCCTGCTCAGCCTCAGCGGCTTCTTGGGAGAGCTCCACCCTGAGGGCAGGCACACACCCAACCCTGCCTTTCACAAAGACCCTCAGCTGCCGGCTGCTGCAGGAGAGGGGGACTGAAGCCCGCAGGGATGTGGCTAGGTGGGGCTGTGCACTCAGCAGTGGCCTCACCTGGGCTTCCCTCCCAGGGGACACACTGTTCCACTTAGCACCCTTGAGAAAGCTATTTCGGCCTTCCAAGACTTCCCCTTCCTTGTTTTTAAATAGACCATGGATGCATGCCATTCAATTCACAAAGAAGCTGCTAGGAAAAAAAAAAAAAAGACAGACTTGTTTTGAAGCATTTTTTGGCTTCCTGAGGGGAGCAGGAGGTTCTGGGAAGCTTCTGGAAGAGGCACAGGTATACATGTGGGTGACGCACAGCTGTGTCTGCCACTCCCCTCCTGCTGCATTCAGTCATGCGCTAGGGACAACTTGTGGGGCTGGACAGCTCATGAGTGCTGCTGTGTCCTCCGCCCATCGTGCTGGGAACAGTCCAGGGGCAGCACAGATTTACCAAATGAATGCACTTGACAGTCCTTGCCTGTATGCCAGTCTCTGTGCCCAGGCCTCAGGGACGGTCCTTGCCTGTATGCCAGCCTCTGTGCCCAGGCCTCAGGGATGGTCCTTGCCTGTATGCCAGTCTCTGTGCCCAGGCCTCAGGGATGGTCCTTGCCTGTATGCCAGTCTCTGTGCCCAGGCCTCAGGGACGGTCCTTGCCTGTATGCCAGCCTCTGTGCCCAGGCCTCAGGGACGGTCCTTGCCTGTATGCCAGTCTCTGTGCCCAGGCCTCAGGGACGGTCCTTGCCTGTATGCCAGCCTCTGTGCCCAGGCCTCAGGGATGGTCCTTGCCTGAAGGAAGCATGCACACAACTCGTGCTGCCTGGCCCCAGGGCAGAATGGAATGGAGTCCCTAGGGAAGCTTAGCAGAGGGTAACATTCTGCTGCACCCCTTGCAGGGTGGGGGAGCAAGAGGGGGTATCCAGGGGGAGGTTTCCAAAGCAAACAAGCTGAGAGCATTGATGGCAGTGGCTGGCAGCGTGGTGGGCAAGCAACTGGCAGGGGAAAACCAAGTTCAAAAGCAGAGCCCCAAGCTACACAATAGAATCAGGAAAACCCAAGTAATATCACAAAGCCAGACAACAAGGAAGGGGGCTGAACTTCAGGAGATAAGTGTGGGGTTGGGTCCTGTGGGATTGTTGACCCTGATGCACCGGTCCAAGGTTAGCATTCTTCCTTGTAGAGGTTACCTTTCTCTATGCTGATGAGAAGCTCCAGCTGCATAGATGAACCTCCCCAGACCTCAAGGTGACCAGGGCCCAGCTAGCCTTGGGATTGGACAGAGCTACCCAGGGGACCCCAGTCTGTCATCTGAACAGGTTCACCTTGGGAGAGTAGAAGAGATCACTCCTCAACAGGTGCACAAAGGGGACACACAGGAACCAGATCTCTCCTGGGCCAACAGGGGCAGGTGCTTGCACTTGCTCAAGGGTTGCCATTGACGGTCTGCTTTTTCTTTGGATAATTGCTGGGTTTGTTTTGTTTTGTTAATTGGCACATAGACATGATGGTGGAGATTGTTCTGATGTTCAAGTCAGGAAATCCCTGTTTGTCTCCTGTCTGAAGAGCTCTGCGGAGGGAGGGGTGTGATTTAATCCTCACGGTTGGAGCCATCTTCTTTTACCTCCTGCTGTCTTTTTGAACAGTGACTGTTGGAGGATGAGGATGGTTTAGACATCTCAGAGGCATTTGCACAGGAGAGAAGAGTTGAATAAGGAAGTCTTTGGGGGGCAGACTGCAATTCAATCTAAACCAAGAAGATCCATACCCATATCCTGTGTTTTGGGTTGAAACCCAATCAAACTGCCCAAGGGACCTCTGCTCCTCCAGGCCTCCGGGGAGGGAAAGGCAAGGACCAGAATAACATTCCATTGAAATGAAAGCCCAGCTGCCTAGGAGCCTCCCCCACAGCCCTAGTCCTGCTTCTTCCTCCCTCCCTCTTCCTCCTTGGGACTCCAAGGGACAAAGTACCACTCAGCTGTATAAAAAAGGACAGGGACCTGATCCCTAAGTCCTCGCCTTGCATACCTCAGGATCCCACATAGGCGCCAGTTCTAATCCTGGCAGCTCCACTTCCCTTCCAGCTCCCTGCTTGTGGCCTGGGAAAACAGTCAAGAACTGCCCAAAGCCTTGGGACCCTGCACCAGCTTGGGAGACCTGGAAGAGGCTCCCAACTCCTGGCTTCAGACTGGCTTAGTTCTGGCTGTTTCAGCCATTGAGGAGTGACCCAGCCAACGGAAGATCTTTTTTTTGGTCTCTCCTTCTCTCTGGAAATTGAACTTTACAATAAAAAGAAATAATTTTTTTTTAAAAGGGACTTGAGCATGAACTGGCTGAGTTAGTGTGATCTGCTCACCCCCCATAACTATCTTCTCCCTCTGAATACAAGGCTCTTCACTTCCCAGAAAACTAGGCATGAGCTTCTCAACCACAACTGCAAAATCCAGTTACTTTCTTCATGTGCCCTTCTGGCTAAAACAGGCACGCAAAAAAATCCTAGCTTATTTAAGCATATTTAAATATTTATTTGAAAGAGAGAGAAAGAGAAGGAGAGAGAATCTTTCATCTGATGGTCCCCTCCCCAAATATTCACAACAAGCAGAAGTGGATCAGGCCCAAGTCAGGAGTAGGGAAGCCCACCTAGGTCTCTGATGCAGACAGCAGACTGTTAGTTATCGAGCACACTTAATGTTCTTAGAGTTATTACATTATTACGCGCAGGTAATTCCCGCAGCCTAGGTTTTTTTTTTTTTTTTTTACCATGAGCTGAAAACACCACACGCAGAGAGGTATCTTAGGAGGTTTATTCCAGCAGGGCAGGAACAGGACCGGGGTGGTGGAAGAGAGGTGAGGAAGGGGGGTAAAGTCGGAAAGGGAGAGCCTCACCTCACCTGCGAGCTTTTTTATGCCATTCAGGTGAGTCTGCATGTGTGGGGGTGGGTTGGAGATTGAGAGAGATTGAGGGCAGGCCCAGGGGATTGGTGCCTGAAACTGTCACAGGTGATTGCCTAAGAATGATTGGTAAGCGGCGGGTTTGGGGAAGGGACTGGGAGATTAGGGGTGGGATTCTCAGGTGAAATGCCAGGTTAGGTCTGATTGGTGAACAGGTGGACTGGTGCCAATTTTGTGAGCTGTGAGGAGCAGGAAATGGTGCCAGGTGCAGGGAGGGATATTCGAATGACTGCTAACAGAGACCCAAGCCCTTGGATCATCATCTGCTGCTTCCAGCACAGACATTAGGAAGCTGGATTGGAGCCACGAAGTGGTTGGGACTCAACCAGCCACTCCTGTGTGGGACCTAGACATTCCAAATTTCAGTTTAATCCACTGTACTGCAATGGCCACCCACATTTTATTTTCAACAACCTAATCAGAATTTTTGCTAAAAATACTTTCTATTTTCTGAAAGCTAACTCATGTTCTGTCCACTTCCTACTTAGCAAAATTTTATCACTAAATTGAATCTCTTCTGTAAAGTTTATCTTTCTTCCTCCCTCTCTTCCTTTCTGTTTAATTAGATACTTATTTTCTCAGGAAACCTGTAGACTGTACTTCTAAATAGAATGTAATGGGTGCTGGTAGCTATGCGTGACTCCTGTACTCCAACAAACTGACAACTGCTGTGGTTTAGAACACAGTCCTGAGGCTGGTGCTGTGGTATAGTAGACTGAGCCTCCACCTGCCACGCTAACATCCCCTATGAGTTCCGTTTGAGTCAGCTGCTCCACTTCTGATCCAGCTCCCTGCTAATTTACCTGAGAAAGCAGTGGAGGATGAGTCAAGTGCTCAGGCCCCTGCATCCATGTGGGAGACTTAGAAAAATCTCCTGACTTCTGGTTTCTGACAGGCTCTTCTCTGGCAGTTGCAGTCCCTTGCAGAGTGAACCAGTGAATGAAATCTCTCTCTCTCTCTCTCTGTAACTATGCCTTTCCAATAAAAACAAATGAATCTTATACTAAAAAAATTAAAGAACAGCCCTATAAAAGTAGATTCTGTTCTAGATATTACCCGTTAGGCTTGTTCTGTCCAGTTTGAAAATGCAGAGGAAATAGAAGAGCCAAAACACGTTTGTAAAAGAACAAAGTTGGACAATCTGCACAATCTAACTTAAAGACTTATTTTAAAGTTCAGTGGTTAAGTTGGTGTGATATTGGTGTAATAACAGACAAACAGATTCATGGTGCAATGCAGAGAGGCCAGCAATAGATTCCACACCCTTATCAAAGGTGCAAGGGCCAAAGGTGGAGCGAGGGTAATCTGTTCAACAAATTGCACTGAAATAATTAGATAAAAAATTAAAAAAAAAAAACCCTCACTGTCTACATCATACTCAAGAAATATCCAAATTAGGACCTAAACCTAGATGAAAAACTCCGAACTCTAAAACCTCCAGACAAGACATAAAAGCAAACTTTTGCAACCGGAGTTAGGCTATGATTTGTCAGACACACTACTAAAAACACAGTACACTTTTTTGTTTGTTTGTTCTAATTGGAAAGGCAGTTATACATCGAGGAGCAGAGGCAGAGAGGAAGATCTTCTGTCTGCTGGTTCACTCCCCAAGTAGCCACAATGACCAAAGCTGACTTGATCCAAGGCCAGGAGCCAGGAGCTTCTTCAGGGTCTCCCACATGGGTGCAGGGTCCCAAGACTTTGGGCCATCCTCCACTGCTTTCCCAGGCCACAAGCAGGGAGCTGGATGGGAAGCGGTGCCGCTGGGATATGAACCAGCTCCAGTATGGGATCCTGGTGAGTATAAGGTGAGGACTTTAGTCGTTAGGCTACCATGCTGGACCCAAAAGCACAGTATACTTTTAAAAATTAATTTGATTTCCTCAAAATCAAGAACTTATTTTAAATATTTTTTACTCTTTTTAAAAGTTATTTATTTTTATTTTAAAAAGGCAGATTTACAGCGAGAAGAAGAGTTAGAGAATGATGGTCTTCCACCTGCTGGTTCACTGCCCTGATGGCCACTGTGTTCAGAGCTGAACCAATCCAAAGCCAGGAGTCAAGAACCTTCTCTGGGTTGCCCATGCAGGTATAGGCTCCCAGGGACTTGGTCCATCCTCCACTGCCTTCCCAGGGCATAAGCAGGGAGCTGGATTGGAAGTGAAGCAGCCAGGACATATGAAACGCCAGTGTCATAGAGTGGAGGATTAGTTTGTTGCACCATAGCGACAGCTCCAAAATCAAGCACTTCTTTTCAGAAAACAGTACTTTGAGAATAGCAAACTTTGAGGAAAAAATAGCAAAGTGTTTGGAGAAGATATTTGCAAGTCAGAAATCTAATCAGGGAATCTTTCTCCAGTTTGTATAATGAACATGCAAAACTCTTTTCTACCCAAAAAATTACAAAGTGGGCCAGAGATTTAAACAGATTCTCCATTCTATAAAACCGTGGGTGGCAATCAGGCACATGTAAAGATGGATGTCACTGATCATTAGGGAAATGCAAATAAAATCAAATGAGAGGCAAATCCACAGAATAGTCACCAGGTCTAAAACTAAACAGACTAATTGTGCCAAGCATTGACAGGGAGGAGATGGGATCAGAGCTCTCACACATCACTTGAGGGGGATGGAAATTGTTCCAGACTATTTAGGGAAGCAATTTTTTTAAAAAAGATTTATTTTTATTATTTTTTTTTATTGGAAAGGCAGATATACAGAGAGGAGAGACAGAGAGGAAGATCTTCCGTCCAATGATTCACTCCCCAAGTGAGCGCAACGGGCCGATGCTATGCCGATCCGAAGCCAGGAGCCTCTTCTGGGTCTCCCACGCGGGTTCAGGGTCCCAAAGCTTTGGGCCGTCCTCAACTGCTTTCCCAGGCCACTGGCAGGGAGCTGGAAGGGAAGCGGGGCTGCTGGGATAGAACCGGCGCCCATATGGGATCCTGGGCATGCAAGGCGAGGACTTTAACTACTTGCGCCACCACGCTGGGGCCCAAGGGAAGCAATTTCTTAATAAGCTCAACAGATGCCTAACATACGACCCGGTCATTCCATGCACAGAAAGAAAAGTCTATGTGCATGCTAACACTTTACATGAAATATTTCAAAACATCATTATTTCTAGAAGCAAAAAAATAAATAACTGGAAACAATGCACATCTCTCTCAGTGAGTGAATGGGTAAATGAAGGGTGAGATATTATACAATTATATTCCTCAGCAAGCCAGCAATAAAGTGGACTGAAATGCATTCTGAAACGCATGTCACTAGGCTACATCATCATTGCGCAAACATCACAGAATGTGCCTGCACCAACAAAGGAACACTCTGGTCACCACACAGTAGCACATAGAGTTCCAACCTTGACCAAAACGTTCTTGTACAGTCGTAAGGCTGTCCACACAACACATGGGTGAGTATCAGAACAAATGTGAGGCTGGCATTGTGGCACAGTTGATCCACCTGTGAATCTGCCATCCCATGTGAGCAGTTGTTTGAGTCCCAGCTGCTCCATTTCTAATCCAGCTCCCTGCTAACATGCCTGGGAAGGCAGTAGAGTCCAAGTCCTTGGACCTCTGGTCCCACATGGGACACCAGGAAAAACTACTGGATCCTAGTTTTTGATCAGCCCAGTTCTGGCCATTGCAACCATTTGGGGAGTGAACCAGCAGATGAAAGATCTTTCCCATTTTCTCTCTCTTATCTCTTCTAATAACATAACTCTTTAGAAATAAGACAGAACAGTGAATACAAGAAGTCACAATAGCAAGAGAACATCCTCTGCTGTTGTACGGACACACAGGCAAATCTCCCCTGACACAAGGCAAAGCTGCTAGTGCCTGCGGACGGGGCCCTCCAGGCAGGGAGGATGCCAGCGAGCCAAGAAAACAGCACCGGCCACAAGGGAACCTGTGAAGGTGATTCACCACCTTGATTGCGACAATGGCTTCACAGGTTTGCACTTACATCAAAAGTTACTACATTGTGTGCTTCATGTGCCCCTGCTTCATGCCAGTTTCACCTCAATAACGCTTAACCTTAATTTTTAAATGTATTTGAAAGGCAGAGAGAGATGGTTAGGGAGAGAGAGAGACACCATCTCCCTTTTGTTCCCTGCTTCACTCTCTAAACACTCAAAAGAGTTGGGCCAGGCCACGGCCAGGAGACCAAACCCCAGTCCAGGTCTCCCACATGAGTGGAACAGACCCAGGTGCTTGGCTCCTGCTGCCTTCAAGGGTGCACTTAGCAGGAGGCTGGAGTGCAGTTGAACCCAGACGCTCTGATCTGGGATGCCAAATAGGGTTGTGTTTTTTTTCCTTAAGATTTCTTTATTTTGGGTCTGGCGCTGAAGTCTGGTAGCTAAAGTCCTCTCCTTGCACACACCGGGATCCCATATGGGCGCCGGTTCTAATCCCGGCGACCCCGCTTCCCATCCAACTCCCTGCTTGTGATCCGGGAAAGCAGTTGAGGACAGACCAAAACCTTAGGACCTTGCACCTGCGTGGGAGACCCAGAACAGGCTCCAGGTTCCTAGCTTTGGATCGGCTCAGCTCTGGCTGTTGCGGTCGCTTGAGGAGTGAATCAGTGCAAGGAAGATCTTCCTCTCTGTCTCCCCTCTTCTCTGTATATCTGACTTTCCAATAAAAATAAAATCAATCTTTTAAAAAAGATTTATGTGTTTTTCTTGGAAAGGCAGAGTTACAGCGGGGAGAGACACAGAGAATCTGCCAATTACCCGTAACAGCTGGGGTTGGGTCAGGCCGAAGCCTCACACATGGGTGGCCGGGGCCCAAGCACCTGGGCTGTCTTCTGCTGTTTTCCCAGGCTATCAGCAGGGAGCTGGATCAGAAGTAGAGCAGCCAGGACTCGAACCAGAGTCCATATGGGAAGCTGGCATAACCGACAAGGGCTTAACTTGCTGTACTACAGCACCAGTGCCCCCCCCCCCCGAAAATCCTAATCATAAGTTTTAAAAATAAGTGTAGTTCACTAACTACATGCTCAAAAAGCATCGACTCACCAAGAAGATTGCACTCTTAAAAAGCAGGGGCTTCCACTGGGTTGCCTGCTTTGCTTTAACATCATCTAGCCAAGCCTTCCCCAGGCACAGGCATCCAGCCTTATGAATTTTAAATGTGCTGCCGTCCCTACTGAGCTGTTTGCTTGTTAATTGATTTTCTGTGTGGAAGAAGGGATTCACATCCAAGTCCGTTTTCTCAAGATTTGTGCCAATTGCTTCTCAATCCCACGTGGTCTTCTGCGATGGGACGGAAGGACTGGTCTGTGGGTGTGTGGTCTTAGAACTGGAAAGGCCTTGGGGTCATCAGGTCCCCTTTCCTACTAGGGCAGGAAGCCTTGGGAATAACTTTTCTGACAGTGGGCCCTGGGAAACCACTCCTGAGCGCTCCAAGTGAAGCCCCTGGCTGTGTTCCTGCCGGAAGTCCAGCAGAGTAAAAAGAGGCGAGAGAGCTGACCTTGCAACGCCCCCCAGGATCCCAAGCCTTCCTTTCCACATGCTTCCTTGGGGGTCTTCAATTGGGGAGGTAAACAACAGTTTTGAGTGTGATGGAGGAGGAGGATCAGGAAGAGGAAAGAAGGATAGACATGACAGATGAGACTGGAGTCTGCCATCCATTTTGTTTTTAAGGCATTTTATTTTTGTTTGAAAGGCAAATTTACAGAGAGAAGAAAAGACAGATATCTTCCATCCACTGGTTTGCTCCCTAAATGGCTACAGCAGCTGGAGTTGTGCCAATCTAAAACTAGCAACCTGGAGCTTCTTCCTCAGGTCTCTCACGTGGGCAGCAAGGGGCTAAGGACCATCATCCACTGCTTTCCCAGGCCATTAGTTGGATTGGAAACAGAGCAACTGAGACTTAAACTGACTCCCATACAGGATGCCAGAACTACTAGTGGAAGCTTAATCTGCTATGCCATGATGCAGGCCCCTAACATATTTTTAAAATAAGATTCATTTTTGGAGAGACAGGGAAAAAGACCTTCTACCCGCTGTTTCACTCCCCAGAAGACCGCCAAGGTAACAAGGAGCCAGGAGCTTCTGTGTCTCCCCAATGGATGGAGCCAAGAAATGGGGCCATAAACTGCTGCTTTCCCAGGCACATCAGCAGGGAACTTGATGAGAAGTGGGCAGCCAGGACTCAGGACTCAAACTAGCATCCATATGGGATGTGAGCTTTGCAAGCTTTGGCTTAATGCACTTCACCACAACTCCAGGCTGCCAACAATTCTTATTTAAAAAAAAAAAAAAAAAGCTCATTTTGACCTGATAAGCTCTTTTGGTTGTCAGCACATGGCTTGCTTGTTAGTTTTGACTTCTTCGAGCACATCTTTATAATTTCCTTTCCCCGTTTTGTGCATCTGGGACCAGGAGTCTGTGCTCTTCCCTCCTGATTCACAGCAAGGCTGCTAAGAACTTTGAGTTCTAGAAAGACAAAAGCCCAGGCCCCTGTCCTTTCTGCTGTAGGCAGACTACTGCTCAGGCTCCGTGTTCTGGGCTCCTTCTCTGAAGGGCGTAATCTTTCCCAGTCTCCTTCCAATCTGTTCTCAGACAGGACTTTAACCTCCCCCGCAGTGGAAGTTTATCAGACAGATCTGCAGAGACTTTCCGGGAGGATGTTTACAAAGGACTTCTAGCATTGCCAAGAAAAGAGAGAAGGGGAAAGATAGGGTTTCGAGGCAGTGAGATTTACACATAAAAGGACCTTTCTTTACCTTCTAAGAGGCTGTCCAAAGGCCAGTGGTGGGCACAACAGGTGGCAGTGGGGCTGAACGGCTTCCTGTGCACTGTGCCTCCCGGTCACTTGAGCCAGTAGAGTGTGCCTGTTGGGGCAGACTGTTGCTCCCTCCTGCTGCAGAGCTGGAATGTGTCCAGAGAGAAAAGTTTTACTTTTCCTTCCCTTCTCTGCTTCTTTCAGCTTTGTTGTATTCTTGGGTCATCAGGAGAGATACTTCTCATCTTATTTGTTTTATTAAAGATTTACTTATTTATTTGAAAGGCAAAGAGACATACACGGTGAAGGAAAGACACAGAGATTTTTTTCAGATTTTGGATAAGGCTGAAGCCGGCCTCCACAGACTCCATCTGGGTGCCCCTCATGGGTGGCCTGGGTTCCCCGCCACACACCCTTGGGTGGCTGGGGTCCAAGCACTTGGCTCACAGTGCTGCTTTTCTCGGGCCGTTAGCAGGGAGCTGCATCAGAAGCGAAGGAGCTGACACTAGAACCAACACAGCCCTCTCAGGGACCGGCCTGATCCAGCTCCCTGCTCATGCACCTGGGGAAGCAAGCACAAAGGTAACTCAAGTCCTTGGGCCCCGGCCACCCATATGGGAGACCAGCTTAGTTTCCAGCTCCTGGCTTCAAACCTGACCCAGTTCCCAAGAGAACTGTGTCTCTCTCTCTCTTTTTTGAATTATGATAGAAATCTATTAAAATGTATCCTTGAGTAATATGTTAGCATACATACAATATACACACATACATAAGTACACTCTGACATATCTCATGGATCGTCAACATCGGTTTAACCAATAAATTAAAACTGAAAGAGGAGGGGGAAGAGGAGGAGAGCTAAGGGCAAAGTTTTCTTGTTTTATCTATTAAGAATTTCCCTGGGGTAAACCTGTGACCAGAGAATCCTTGAAATAAAAGATGTGAATTCCCACCCCAGCACCCCTCCAACAAAGATTCCAAAAGATGCCGTTACAAGTGTGCTTCTCAAATGGGAGCGGTCATTCTGCTTCATACCCTGGCTTCTGCACCTGGCGTCAAGTCAGTCTGTCCCTCGGCGGGGGCAGAGAGTCACATGGGCACGTGGGCTTGGCGCACTGTCTCTGTCTCTGTCACCCTGCCTTTCCAATGAATAAATCTTTTTTAAAAAGTAGTCTCTGGCTTAATAATAATGTCATAACCACAGACGTTGTAGCAAAAGCCATGTAAGGATTTACCTCCTCTGGGAAGGGGGCGGTGTTCTAGAACATGATAATCATCTTATCTAATAAACAGGAGGTACAGGCATTGTGAATGGGGGTTCAGTTACATCACAGTGGACATCTAAGTGCTCGTTTGTTAGGTTGGTCATTAGGGGAGAGCTACCGTATTCTAACATCCACCCAGTGCACTGTTAGTCTGGAGAACGCCTACTCAGAGGGGTCATCTTAGGGGCTCTCTCTTCTTTCCTTTAGATTCTGGGAAACATGCAGTTTCCCCAGCCAGCCTTGGAAACAATTTTTCTCTCTGATAAGAATGACTTCATTTTATTCTAGTCAAAGGGCCGCTTTCATCATCATAATTAAGCAGCAGAGAAGTGACTCCCAGCAAGCTGCCCGACAAGGTGCGTGACTGTAGTTAATTTTCATTAACAAGCTCCATTTGTGAATTGTGAGGCTCCATTCCTTTCCTTCTTGTCAAGACTAAAACCAAGCGGTTTCCACAATGAGGGGCCCCTCCCCCTCCAGGGTGTGATTACATTGCAAAGAGTCCTACAGAGAAGAAAATGAATTGATCCCACTTTTTAAAGCTAAAGTGCTCAACTCCAGGAAGAAAGACCACCTGATTCATGGCAGCATGTTACTGGGATAAAAGATGGGAGGGGGGACAGTGTCTTGCCAGGGAGTGACCCCCTTCAATCAGCAGTTCACAATCTAGAGGACTCAGGGGTGGCTTAAAAGGGGGTCACCAGGGGCATGTAGCCTGCTCTAGGGTCCCCAGGCTGGAGGTTAAGACACCAGAGGGCATGCATAATCAGGCCAAGGGAATGAGCTGAATATTTTCTAAAAGGAAAATCTGCAGGGTTGCCTGGTGTCGAGGGTCCTGTTCTTGCATTGTTAGAACTCCTGGGAGCTGCGGGCTTTGGAAGGTTGTGCCCACCTGTGTGTGACTTTTGTTCAATAATTCATTTCTCACCTTTCACGAGTGGAAACTACGAAGGACGATAGTGACTTTTCTCTCAAGGACTTGGAGTGGTCCAAACCCCAAGCTCACTCTCAGGCAAAAGTTATTGCTGGGCCCGGCATGGTATCCTAGTGACTAAAGTCCTTCCCTTGCACACGCCGGGGTCCCATACGGATGGTGGTTCTAATCCCAGCAGCCCAGCTTTCCATCCAGCTCCCTGCCTGTGGCCTGGGAGAGCAGTGGAGGACGGCCCAAGGCTTTGGGACCCTGCACCTGCGTGGGAGACCTGGAAGAGGCTTCTGGCTTCAGATTGGCTCAGCTCTAGCCATTGTGCCCGCCTGGGGAGTGAATCATCAGATGGAAGATCTTTCTCTCTGTCGCTCCTCCTCTCTGTATATCTGAATTTTTATTTAAAAAAAATAAATCTTTTTAAAAAGTTATTGTCCTTATTTTTGCAGATGAGGGATTCCGTGGCTGTGTCAGAGTCACTTGGTTAGGAAGTGGATAAGAGATGAGGGTTGACCCCAGCTCTGTCTGCTGCTGAAGTGTAGATGGTTCACCACAATGTGTTGCAGGGTGCGAACAACATCACACCAGACATGTGTAAGGTTTATTAGGGAGTCCTTATTAACCAAGGTTGGTGATAACAGGGCCTACTAGAAATAGCAAATCACAAGTCCATATGGCAATCCAACCAATCATATACCCAAGAGGAACAAATGGTCATTATCCTCAAATCCATCCATTAAGCTGAATACCTATGTCCCAGCTTCCCCAGCAACGTAAGTTATCTTAAGAAACAGGCAACGAATAACCTGGACACACTTACAAAGCTGCAGACATTCACCTTTCCCTGGCTTCTCTGCCCACATTCCACTACTGCTAGACCTCACCTCTGCTGGAACTCCTGACAGTATACAAATCAGAAATACAAATTAGAAATACACCTTAGCATGGCTATCTTCATTGTCCCACCCAAGCAGTAAACAGAAGATGAGGAATACAAACACAAGGGCCATGCTCAGGGGACACCTGTCCTCAGAGGAACTGGGGAGGCCAAGAGTCAGAGTGCTAGAGTGATGGAAGCATGGGACCAAGAGAGTGAGTCCCTCCTTACCATGAGCTTTTATAGGGGCTTGTGAGGGAAGTGGTTACACAGCAATGTAATACTGCCCCCTCTCAGGTGATAGGTGAGAGACAAAGGTGGGCAGGAGTGAACACCTAGGTGGTGGTGGGGAGTGGCTTCCAAGCTCCTGACCCTGAACTAGCTGTTACCTCATCACAGATGCTGGCTGGCAGGCACAGCTCCTCGTGTGCGTGTGGTGGGCCTCAGCTGCCAGGCAGCCAAAAGCAAGGGAAGGAGGGGGCTTGATGCATCTGTGTGTGCAACCTGCACTTAAATGTGGGTGGGACTCCTAGCATCTCCCTTTGGGACACTGAAAATGTGCAGAGTCCCTCCTGTTAGCTTTCATGGACCAACTCTAGAAGTCTACGGGTCATGGATGGAGCGTTGCTGGCAGGGTCCTTACCCCTAACTTAAGAGATAAGGACCTAGAACACCAAGCTCCCAGCTACCCCTCTGTTGCAAGAGACCCTTGGGAAAGGAGAAATAGTAGACAAGCATAGGCAAGACATCACTCTCACAGTCCTCCTCTCCTCCGTAAAGTTGCTTTCCCTGGAATGTTATCTCAAAGTTTCAGCCTTGATGCACACAAAGCAGAGCATCCTGTTATTTTTCTTTGGAATTCCTTCATTTATATAATGTTGTTAGCATGTGATTGGATGTCACCAAGATTTCAGAGATATCAAAGGATGTCTGCTCCTGACCACTCCTGGCCAAGGAACACGCAGGGAGGAGAGGACAACTGTGCAAATGTGCCACTGTGTGCTTCCCTGCACACCTGGACCAGGTATGGGCAGAGGAGGCTGGGCCTGCCTGCCTGCCTGCCTGCCTGCCTTCTCTTTTCCTTTCTTTCCTTCTCTTTCTAAAAGAGAGATCTCTTCCATTTGCTGGTTTATGTTCCAAATGTCCAAGTCAGGAGCTAGAAACTCCATCTGGATCATCCATTTGGATGGCAGGGGCCCAAGCACTTTAACCATCTTCTGCTGCTTTCCCGGATGCGTTAGCAGGGAGCTGGATCTGAAGAGGAACAGCCAGGCTCCAACTGGCACCCCTTACAGGGTGTTACCCTTATACCTCCTGCTTTGGCTCAAGAAGGCGACTTGCCGAGCAGGGAGTCGGGGTTGTGGAAGGCGGCAGAGGGCTCCCTGTCTATCCATGATGACCTTGCCTTTGGAGTCTTCTGAGGCCCAACACACCCACCTCCACCACAGCCCTGGGAATAGCTGTGCCTCCTCTCACTTGCTGTCTGGGGGTCTGGAATTTAAACTAACAAATCCAGTGGTTCCACAGCAGGTCAAACCACAGCTTGAGACACTGGCATCTTATTATGAATGCCAGCTAGAGTCCTGGCTATTCTGCTTGGGATCCAGCTTCCTGCTGATGAACCCAGTCAGCCTGCTGAGACACAGTGAGAGCATTACTAACTGTTGAAGGATCCCATCAGGGCGATAGGAAGCCACACAAGGCAGCAGCCGTGGGAGTCAGTGAGTCAGAAGGACCTGGCTTTAATTGTGGGGCTCACAGCCTGTTGTTCACCTGGGTCTCTATGTGACAATGAACCTGTTTCACAGGAGGGTTGCTGCAGACCTGGGCTTCTCCCTATCCATTGCCCAAAGACAGTCTTTATAAGAGATTGGAAAATTCTACAAGCATTGCAGTTAAACCTGCATTTTAATACTGTAGTTAGGAATATGTTTGTAGCCTAAAACAAGGAAGAATATGAACACTCAACTCTGCAATATTAACACAGCAGAAACCAGTGACACATAAATCTGCCATTTGTTTGAAGGCTGACCTCATAATGCAAAGTTTGTACTCACTGTATCCTTGGCCTAAAACAGCATCCTAAACACAGTGAAGAAGTTGGTCCACATGGAGGCTGGTAAGACATCCGTGGTCATCCCATTCTGCAGTTTCCACATGTTACCAGTCCAAAATGACTTCTTGTTGACTGAGTAATAAACAGTCACAAATTTAAATGGGCAAAATAAAGCAAAGTCAGCCCACGACCACTGGCATCCATTTTATACGCTGAGTTCCACTTTAGACTTCGCGTTTAAGTCGGGGAGCAGCTAAGATGTGCAGATGCTGCCAAAGGCCACACCTCCAGGTGCCATCATGTTGGCGATCAGTTACCTGGACCAGGGCCCACCTTTCCTTAGGGAGACACCGAGGCTCAGACAGTGGGAGCAACTTGCCCAAGGTCATACTGTGGGATCCAGGCCCACCCTATCATGTATGAGGACAATCAGGTCCGACAGAAGAAGGAATTCAGCCCCTTCTGAAAGATGTTTGCAGTGATTTATGGTTTAGAAGTGCCTAATGGTAGAGATAAAATGATAATGAGAAAGCAATACGTGCTGTTGGAGTGACTGCTCCCCAGAGTGAACGTGAAGCCAGACTTGCTCAGACCCATTAGGGAGTGGAGCTGAGCATTAGGGGAATGTAGCTTGGGAATGGCTGTGATGGATGTGCAGGGGTCAGCTGCTAAAGAGAAAGAATCAGCCAGGAAAGGGACCAGAAGACAAAGCCATGTCAATTAGAGGAACGAGAGAACTGCAAATGCCACACGTAAATCAAGGGATGGTCAAAATGAGGCAGCTATTTCTAAGAATTACTTTTTTTTTTTATGATGCAAGCACTTTTACCTTTATTGGCCAACTTTGCAAGCCATAAAATGTTTGAGAAGGGTGGATTTTATTTGTTAATTGTTGGCACTGGGTTTTGTTAACATGAGTGGCACCTGTAGGAACTTTCCATTTGGAAGATGCCTCAGAGGGTCTTTCCCAATGCCTTCCATTTCTAAAGGAGGTGGCAAAGGTCACTGTGGGGCCATGACTGTTCCAAGGGCAGCCATAGGCGCAGAGGAAAAGCGACAGTCCCAGGGTGATGCAACGAGCAGACTCAGGTCAAGGCGATATTTGGTTGACAGCCAGCAGAGTGCTCTGGGCTGGGAATTGCAACAACCACAGCACTGACAGCATAAGGTCTTGAGATCCCTTTTTTCATAAACTTGTTGTTATGACTTTAAAATAATTCTATGTATCCATTCTCAACAGTTTCTGAGTGGTTTACAAGTAGGGTTGGGCACTGGGTGCAGCATTTAACGTGCTGCTTCGAATGTTTGCCTCTCAGGACAGCAGTGCCTGGTTCGAGTCCCAGCTCCTACGCTTCCCACCCAGCTTCCTGCCAACACACACCCTGGGAGGCAGCACATTGCCTGTCACCACCTGGGGAAGATGCCGCTGCAGCCTTTGATCTGGCTCAGCCTCATCTGTTGCAGGTATTTGCAGAATGAACCAGTGGATAGAAGAGCTCTCTCTCAAGTAAAAAATAAAAATAATTTTTTTCCAAAAAGCTCAAAACAATATTTTCAAACCAAGAAAAAAGAAAAATATTTAATAAGAGTGTATATAGGAAGCTTGTACAGAAGTACGTGTGAGAGAGGGCAGGATCAAAGAATACACAATTTGGGTTAATTAAAAACCTATAAGAAGAATGTTTTAAAACTAATATATATATATGGGCCTGTTGCGGTAGCCTAGTGGCTAAAGTCCTTGCCTTGAAAACACTAGGATCCCATATGGAAACCAGCTCATGTCCCAGGGGCCCCACTTCCCTTCCAGCTCCCTGCTTGTGGCCTGGAAAAGCAGTCGAGGATGGCCCAAAGCCTTGGGACCCTGCACGCATGTGGAAGACCTAGAAGAGGCTCCTGGCTTTGGATCAGCTCAGCTCTGACTGTTGTGGCTACTTGGGAAGTGAATGAGCAGACAGAAGATCTTCCTCTCTGTCTCTCCCTCTACGTATATCTGATTTTCCAATAAAAATTAATTAATAATAAAAAACTAAGATAGATAAAAGTTTCCAGGTAATAAAGATTTTTCTTCTTTTAAACAAAGATTTATTGGAAAGACAGAGTGTCAGAGAAAGTGAGAGAGACAGAGTAAGGGCCATTGCAGGCTCCCATGTGGAGGGACGCAGCCCGAGGCCTCTGATCTTCTGCCTTCCTGAGCGGGCATCAGAAAGCAGCACCATAATGCTCACTCCTCCTGCTAATAAAATCTTTATTTACTTATTTATTCCCCAAACTCCCTTCAATTGAGATGCAATGGCATTTTCCCTTTTTTCACCTTTAAAAAAAATATTTATTTTTATTGGAAAGTCAGATATACAGAGAAGGGAGAGACAAAGAGGAAAATCTTTCATCCGCTGATTTACTCCACAAGTGACTGCAATGGCTAGAGCTGAGCCGATCCGAAGCCAGGAGTCTTGAGCCTCCTCCGGGTCGCCCACACAGGTGCTCTCACGTGGGTGCAGGGTCCCAAGGCTTTGGGCTGTCCTTGACTGCTTTCCCAGGCCATAAGCAGGGAGCTGGATGAGAAGTGGAGCAGTGGGACACGGTGCCCATATGGGATTCTAGTGTGTGCCAGGCAAGGATTTAACCACTGAGCCATCGCACCAGGCCCATTTTCCTCTTTTCTTTCCTCTGCTCCCGTCACATCCCCATATACACACCAGCCTGCAGCTCATGGAGTCAGGTCACGCCATGGGACTGAGAAGCTCTTACCATGGCTTCCCCCTTTCTGGTCGGCAGGGCACACCTGGAGCCCCAGAGTGACCTGCCACAGTCAGGCGGAGTCCAGGGCAAAGTGAGGGGCCCTGCCGCAAAGACGCCAGGGACACTTCATGTCTGCTGCAGGGATGTCAGTTCTTTGTAAACCGCCGAGCTTTGTGTCTGTGAATATTCCCGGTTGCATGGCAATGGACAGCACCCCTGAATCCCATAAAGCACTCTCGGAAGAGGGTGAGGGTGAAGACCCTTGAGGAGGAGGAGGATGTGTGTGGAGCACTGGTTTCCCTGGTGCCAAATCCAAGTCTCTCACGTGATTGCGTCTTCTTATTGGGCCACGACTTCTTCCTGCAAGGCAGGAGAGCAGAGAACGAGGCTGGGGTTAGAGAGCGAGGCTGGAGGGCACCCAGGCCACCAGCCAAGTTCACTCTTTGGGCCTCCCTGGCAGAGAATCAGTGACAAGTAGGTCAAGCAAGTCTTTGACAAAGGCTCTGAAAGCGTGTTTGTGACCGCCAGCTGGGACCTGGCAAAATGGCCAAGGTGACACCCCTTGCACACGTTTAGCATCTACCATGAGTTAAACAGGGAGGCTGGCTTAGAGCAGTGTGCTTTTTGCCAAGGAGCAAGGATTCTAGGGCTTCACACTGAGCTTGTGTGGAACACTAAGGAACAGCTTAGCAGGTGACAGGCCACACCCACGCACCCCCAGAGGCTCTGGACAAGAGGTGGACGCTGCTCCAGATTCCAGCCAAGTGAAACTTCAGAGTCTAGGGTCTGGAGGAGGTGAGAATCAGAAGGAGGCTCAGGGCACTTTAGGATGACTGGCAAGCTCAGAAGGGAGAATCATCATCAACACTTGCCAGCTTCCTGCCACTGGCCCTGAGGCATCACATGGGAAAAAAGAACAACCTTGGCATCTTGATTCTATGGGAAGCCAGGAGATACAGGCAGCTGCTGAGTGAGCTGGGCCCGCTTTTCACTGGGGCATGGTGGGGAGGCTGTCAGACACACGGCTTAACTGGAAGCAGAAAGCAGAGAGGCTCCAGCTGGGGTGTAGCTCCCTGCACCCCCCCTCCCCCTGGGTTTGCAATGCCGGTGGTTAGAAAAAGTGTCTCCAAGTTGTAAACACAGCAAATTTGATCTGGAAGTCATTGAGAAAACATAAACACGGAGCCTCACGCAGTCCTGTTTACACTGCACCAGCTCCGGTGAAAGATGAGCCCACTGTGCAAGGACAGGCTTTTCTCAAAGGCACTGTTCTCTTTAAGACAAAGATTTCCAAGAAAGAAGTATTACAAGCCCGACCAGAATCCCTACAGAGAGAAGGAGAGGCAGCAAGGGTGCGAACAAGCGTGGCTTCAGCAGGTACAGGGCAGAATGGCGCGTTCCTTCCAGCTGTCCGCTTCAAGGCCAGCAGCAGCTCTGCTTCTTCAAAGTCAGTTGTTTGACAAGTGGAAATTCACAGGACTGGGACAGCTTCTGAAACTACATTCTTTGCTAAGATTATAGCCAGGAATTTGGTCCTGGTCCCTTCATTTGGTCCTTTTATTTAGTCAATAAAGAAATGTGAGGGGGCCCGGGGCAATAGCATAGTGGCTAAAGTCCTTGCCTTGAATGCGCCGGGATCCCATATGAGCACCGGTTTTAATCCAGCAGCCCCGCTTCCCTTCCAGCTCCCTGCCTGTGGCCTGGGAAAGCAGTCGAGGATGGCCCAAAGTTTTGGGACCCTGCACCTGCGAGGGAGACCTGAAGAGGTTCCTGGTTCCTGGCTTCGGCTTGGCGCAGCACAGGCCGTTGCGCTCACTTGGGGAGTGAATCATCGGATGGAAGATCTTCCTCTCTGTATATCTGCTTTTCCAATAAAAACTAATAAAACTTTAAAAAAAAAAGGGGGGGGGGAGAAATGTGAAGCACAGCTGGAGAAGTGATGTACTTTAAGTCATAGAACTCGTGGGCATCGGAGGTAAAACCAGGTGATTTCCTGATTTCTACGGGGTTCTTTCCGGACATGTCTCTTGAAGGTGTGGCTGTGTCCCTAAACACCCTCAGCCGAGAGTGTTCATTCCATATTGTGTACCATATGGAGCAGTGACCAGCCTGACCGCCTGCCTTCCTTCCCTCCCTCTTTCCTTCCCTGTCTTCCTTCTTTTTTTCTTTCTTAGATTTATTTGATTGAATGACAGTTGCAGAAGGCCTGGTATGATGACTCAGTGGCTAAATCCTCAGTGGGATTCTATATGGGCGCCGGTTCATGTCCTAGCTACTCCAGGTCCCAGCCTATTTGTGCCTGCAAAAGCAGTCCAGGATGGCCCAAAGCCTTGGGACCCTGCACCCACATGGGAGACCTGGAAGAAGTTCCAGGTTCCTGGCTTCGGACCTGCTCAGCTCTGCTGTTTTGGCCACTTGGAGAATGAACCAGCAGATGGAGGATGTTTCTGCCTGTCTCTCCTTCTCTCTGTACATCTGCCTTTCCAATAAAAATAAAGACATATTTAAAAGAAAGAAAGTTGCAGAAAGAGAGCTCTTCTGTCTGCAGGTTCACTCACAAAATGGCTATAACAGCAAAAGCTACACAAACTTAAGACAGAAACCTGGAACTCCTTCTGTGTCTCCCACTTGAGTGCAGAGTTCCAAGGACTTGGGCCATCTGCTGCTGCTTTCCCAGGCACAATAGCAGGGAGCTGGATCAGAAATGGAACAGCTGGGACTCAAACCAGCACTCACAGGAGATGCTGGCCTTGCAAATGGCAGCTTAACTTTCTTGCCACAATGCCAAAGATGAGTTTTAGTCCACAATTTTGGCATAGAAGAAATGTTACCCAGTTTCCTAAAAGAAGTCAATTCTGATCAGAGGCCTTCAGTTTACTGGGGAGTAAGAGAAAGTCACCAATCCCATCAGGAGTGAAGAGGTTTACCAAGCAAGCAGCCCCACACTCCGAGCCTTGGGAAGGACTGAGTCAGGGCAGTGGGTTCAGGCTATCTAGAGGCAGTCTCTGTAGGCTGTGACTCCTCTGCCCTACCTCTCAACCCCTGGGCTGTGTCCTCTGCAAAGACAATGGTCCCCTTCGCGGCTCTGCGACCACCTGTGATCCCCATGGGCAAGGAGTAAAGGGCCCACAGCCCCACACCACTGCTAAATCTGGGAGAGCCTCGCCAGTCTCTTTCCCCTCCCTCACCTCATTCTCCAGCTGCACCTGCTCTCCAGCATCTTCTTTGTCCTCCTACAAGCACAACCTTCCCGGAGATAAGGGAGAGAAAGGACGACCATGAAGGATGCCCACTTTCCAACCCATGATCCAAAGTGTTCTGAGAAAAAACCCCCACCCTGTTTCTTGACCTTCCTAACCATCTTCCTAGAATAACAGAGCAAAAATACAGGAAGAAAAATCTTTCCAAGTTGCTATCACAAGAATTGATCCTGCCATGGAGCCATGCCATCCACCAACAGCACTGGTGCACAGGGTCCTCGCACTCACCAGCTTCTTTTACACCACACAAGGTGTGTCTTTGTCATGCCCCACCTGCAATCCTTACAGAGGCCAAGGCCAGGGCTGAGTGGACGGAGGGGAAGTTTGTAGCTACTGTTTCTGGTCCCAACAAAAGCTGGCAAGCCACGTGCATCACATGTCTTCCCTCCCCAGCCAAACTCAAAAGAACCAACACTTACTAACCCCATTGTGTGACCTCTCTCTGCCTTCTAACGGCCCATGAATGGAGGTGGAGCAGCCAAACACAGCTCCCAACAGGATTCTGGGTTGTTGTTGAACCTCACTCAGTGTCAAGGTTCACAAAAAGAAAGCCAAGACTGTAAACAAGCTCCCCACTTTGGTTCTTCTGGGACCTTTGAAGATCTGGCAAAGAAATGCAGTGAAGGAGAGAACGGCTGAGGAGCCCAGGGGCTACTTGGCTGGGGTTTCGGCACCCCTGGTGCCAGGACTCCGGAGAAGGTACCTGATCCATTTGCCCCACTCCCACCCTCACCCCATGTCTAGCCTAATTTGCACCTCCAACCAAGCCCAGACATTCACTGCCATCAACTTCCTCGGCACCCTGGAGAAAAAGTACAAGCTCATGCTCACCATGCAGCCACTGAAGGTCAAGGGTTATACACTGGGTGCATGAAGATGATGTCACAACGTCATCCGAAGTTTTCCCCATGCCCGACCCGGAAATGGATGAAGTCCCATTATGGAAGTTGGGGTGAGAGGGGAAGTAGAAAAATTCAGCAGTGTTGCAGATGACGGAGTGAAGAGTCACAGGAAGGCAAGGAGATCCTTTTCTGTAGATGACCGGCACCCACTCAAAGGCCTGCATGCTGACCGCTGGGCTCAGGCACTCTTCTGGTGCCATCGCTTCCTCCTCTATTGATTTTTGGAGCGGGGGTGGGGGAAACTTGGGAAATAAGCAGTGCAATAGTGCTGGTGAGGGACGTGTCATTCCACCAATGCCCCGGGGGATAGTCGGGTGGGAGACACAGCCTCCATCTGCCTCCCACTGCCAGTGCAGACTTCCTGCTCTTGACCCAAGTTTTTTCATTTGGAAATGGGTATAGCAGGTAGAGAGGGTCCTCTTTCCACCCATCCTTTCTTCCTAGCATAATATTACCTTAGATTTGTGTATTCCATGGAGTCACTCGTGTGTTTTTCAAATTTTAAAATTTATGAACTTAACCTGAATGACAGAGACCAAAGGAGAGATCCTGGACTGGCATTGTAGTTCAGCACATCAAGCTACTTCCTGTGATGTGGAATTCCATACCAGAGTGCCACTTCAAGTTCTGACTGTTCCACCCAGCTCTTTGCAACATGCCTAGGAAAGCAGTAGAAGATGGCTCAGGCATTTGGGGGGGGGGGTCCCTGCACCCATATAGGAGACACAGATGGAATTCCTAACTTCTGGCTTACGCCTAGCCTAAACCCAACTGTTGCAACCAAATGGGGAATGAACCACAGGATAGACCATCTCTTTCTGTCTCTACCTCTGTGACTCTGCCTTTCAAATAAATAGAATAAATTAAAGAACGAGAGAGAGAGAATAAAAAAGCAAGAAAAAGACCTTCTATACTTCAGTTTAGTCCCCAAAGGCCTGTAAGAATAGAAGGTCTCTTGCTTTGTAAAGACAGCATGCAGGCAAGAGCTGGAAGCTCAACCACACCGACCACGCACAGGAGCCATCCTCCACTGCCTCCCGGGGTGGGGACGGCAGCCATGGGAAAGTAGAATTGGGAGAAGAGCTGAGACCCAAGCCCTCTAACCACTGTCCTAAAGCCTGTCCCTTCATTTGTGGTGTTAAGCTTATTCAGAGAAATACCCTGCCGGCAGAGCTGGTTCCACATCAGCCTCCGGGAGGGAGGGCGTGTGCTTTCCCAGCAGAGCCAGGGAACGGCCATTTGGAAATCGGAGCTCAGCCATGTGCACACGCTCTATCTACAAGAGGAAAAAATAAAAGTATAACCAAGGGAACTTTGAAAAGGAACAAGGAAGAGAAGTATGTCTCACCAAATGGCACGATATTGGTGCAGGCAGAGGCAAACAGGCAAGCTCGAGGGAGAGTTGTCAGGCCAGCTGATCCGTGAGCCGGCCAGCAATGCTCCGCGCTCCAGGGGCTCCTGACTCCTCACTTTGCAGCTGTTAAAAGGGAACACCCAGCCCACCCCAGAGGCCCCTCTGGGACCCTGCCTCAGTACCGCAGGCTGCTGGCTCTCCCCTGTACTGGAGGTATTCACGCTGTGTCTCACTCCAGAGGGTTCGCAAACTATTGCTGCAGGTTCGCCACTTTCTCAGTATAATTTGGCGTTATCTGTCCAAATAAATGTACACATATCCTTCAGCTCTACTTGTTTCTTCTATAAAATATTTGATAAAGGCCAGTGTTGTGGCCCAGTAGGTTAAGACTACTGTAACACTAACATCCCATACGGTGCTGGTTTAAGACTCAGCTGCTCCACTTCTAATCCCTGCTAATGTACCTGGAAAGCAGCAGAGATTGGTTTAAGTGCTTGGGCCCCTGAACCCACGTGGGAGCCGGAAAAGAAGAAGCCCCACACTCCTGCGCTATCGGGGAGCTGGCTGGAGCAGCCCGATGAATACAAAAGGCCGTGGCAAGATGGCGGCTGGCCCAGGGCCAGGAGGCGGGGTTGGTCTCGCCAGCAGGTAAACAGGAAGTGACGGGGATAGGCTGATGCTCTCGCCGTGATTATGTCATTGCTATTGGCCTATCAGGTAGCGCCAAGTGGACCCGCGGGGAGAAGTGATTGGTGGAGAGTGATATAAAAGCAGCCGCTAAAAAGCAAGCAGACGGACTGGGAGAAAAGCGGGGCAGTAAAGAGGGGTGTAAGACCTTCGGGGAGTAAAAGCAAGGTAGGGAGCAAAGCAGTGGAAACGGGGTATAAGACCTAACGGCAGTAAAAGTGGGGAGAAAAGCAGCGGAGAAAAGCTAAGGCCTATGGCGGGGGGGGCGGGGGAGGAAGAAAGGCTAAGAGGTACGGAGGGGGGGAGGAAGGAAAGCTAAAGAGGTACGGGGGTGCGGACGGGAAAGACCCCTAAGAGGTAGGGGGGAGGAAGAGGGTGCGGACGGGAAAGACCCCTAAGAGGTAGAGGGGAGGAAGGAAGGAAAGCTAAGAGGTGGGGGGGAGGGGGAGGAAGAACAGCTAAGAGGTGAGGGGAGGAAGGTAAAGCTAAGAGGTACTGGGGAGGAAGGAAGGAAAGCTAAGAGGTTGGGGGGAGGAAGAACAGCTAAAGAGGTACCGGGTGCGGGAGGGCGGGAAGAAAAGCTAAGAGGTACAGGGGCGGGGGGGACGGGGAGGACAGCTAAGAGGTATGTGGGGTGGCGGGGGGGGGGGGGGGGGAGCAGCAGAGAGAGGGGTGTGAAAGGAAAAGCAGAGGGAAGGGGTAAGGGGTCCGGTTGTGGTTCCTGTTTTCCCAGACCCTCAACAGTGTGCGTCATCATTAGTGTCGCTGCTGGTCGGCGACATGTGCCTTTGGCCTGCTCCAGCCCCAGCCACTGTGGTCATTTGGGGAGTGAACCAGAGGATGGATGATCTTTCTCTCTCTGCCTTTCTTCCTCTGTAGCTTTGCCTTTCAAAAAAAATTTTTTTTAAATATCTTATAAATGCAAAATCCTAAGTACAGAGTTTACTACAGTATAGTTTATAACAAAAAACAACAGAGACTGTCTTAACATCCAGTCTCAGAGAACCGGTTAGCTACTGGTTTCCCTTCTCAGTTGTGTTGTTGTAATAGAATACCCGAGACTGGGTAAAGTCTCAAGGGAAGAAGCCTATTTGGCTGTGGTTCTGACGCCTCTGACATCCAAGACCACAGGGCTGGCTTCCGGGCAGGGAGTCCCAGCTCAGCCACAGGGGACAAACAGGTGGGAGGGCAGGAATCCACGTGGAAGGGGCAGTCTAGCTCCATAACAACGCAGTCTTTCAAGATTCATTTATTTCCTTTTATTTGAAAGGCAGATTTACAGAGTGAAGGAGAGATCGAGAGTTTTCCATCTGCTGGTTCACACTCCAAATGGCCTCAACTGCTGGAGCTGAGCCCATCCAAGCCGGGAGTCAAAAGCTTCTTCTAGGTCTCCTATGTGGGTGCAGGGTCCCAGGGACTTGGGCCATCCTTGACTGCTTTCCCAGGCCATAAGCAGGGAGCCGATTGGAAAGTAGAACACCTGAGACATGAACAGGTGCCCGCATGAAATGCAACTACAGCAAAGTAGAGTATTAACCTGTTGAACCATTGTGCTGGCCCCAACAACCCTCTCTTGTAGTAAGGATACTAACACCACTAAGGTGAGAATTCACTCCCAGGAAAAAGACAGCAAACCCTTTTACCGTCTTAATTGCCAAGCTAAGTCTCCATCTCCCATCAACGCCTCAGCGGCAACCAGATATTACCATGGGCGTCAGAGGCTCCGAGCCTTATTCCTGGTATCATCCGGCTATGTAATATTGTACAACAGCATCAGGGAGGAGCCTCTCCCACTGCCTTCAGGGGTGCCGCACTTCAGCTCCTTCCACAAAGCCTCTAAGGATGCAGAGGCTCCAGGTTCTGCTCAACCTGTCCTTCCTGTTGTTCTCAGTTCCTCTCCCATTGTGGCACCTTCACCTTCAGCAGCTTTCCCTCCCGGCTGACATCTCTCCATTGCACAACTCAGAGCCAGGGAAAAATGGGTAGGAATGGAGGGCTTCCCTCCCTGGAGCCACCCAAGAACATACTGCATATCCCTGTGAGGCAGAGGATTACACTCACCAGAGCTACTCCCTTGAACTAGGCTTGAGGTCAGCCGCACCCAAAGGCCAGGGCTGGTGCATCAAGTTTCAAGGGCAAAGAGGGTAGACTGTCAACCCAGTAGGACAGCCATTTTCTGTAAAGTCACCCTGGAATTATTGGGCTCGGGTAATAACAGGGAGCTAAAGGGGATGGAAGCCAGAAACCAAGCTGGGAGCTGTTGCTGTCAGCCTGACCAAAAAGATTACAAAAGGTTGCAAGGTGCAAGTGACAGGCCCTGGGATCTGGCCACCAGTCACAAATTGCACTGGGGGAGTCAGAGGCAAGACAAACCCAGTGTGCAAGTTTAGGGGAAGTAGACAAACTCAGTGAGTCAGATAAACAAAAATTTAATGAAATCTTTGGAAAGTAGGCTGTCAAGCAAAAATGTGTGATGTATGAAATATAAAAATGTGAAAGAATCTAGAAGCCAGTCTTTCGTCTTGCCTCACTCTCCAGTGTAGTTCAGCAGGCCAAGGAACATGGGATGAGCCCAGTCACAAAACTGTGATGCTGGGAAAAGGAAATGAGTAGGAGGAGGAACTGGCTGGGGCTGAAGTTGGTGGGTCTTGTCTTGGCAGTTATGGGCACAGTTAAGCCTTCAGCTGCAGCTGAGGCTCCTCACGTGCAGGAATAAGAACTATTCCACAGGGGGTGTGGTGGCAGAGCCAGAAGAGACCCCTAGCTCCACGCCAAGACCCCCCCAAGTTCCTGTCTTCTCAGAATGAGCTGTAACTGTCACTATCTTGGCCACATCAAATGACTGTGGCAGGAGTGAATTCCAGGAAAGAGCCTGTTGGCAAACAAAGTCCATAGACTGGGTTTCAGCACCGCCGATCTGCCAGGTGCACAAACCCAGGCTGCAACCATCACTCTCCTCTGTGAATGCCATCACTCACCGATTTCTCCTCCTCCCACTGCGCTGGGGCAGAAAATGATCATGGTAATGTTAGCAACCAATAGGAGAAGAAAGGAGGACTGAGGTGGAGGATGGGGAGGGAAAGAAAGAGAAAAGAGAAGTTGACCATCGGTAACTCTACGTCAGTGCTTTAGTGCTATTTCACCTGAATTCTGGAATTTGAAACTGCCCTCCTCTTCTGCCTGCAGCTGACTGCAGTGGTAAAACCAGAGTGATGACAGATAGAATAAATGATGTTTTCTTGCGTTCAGAGGAAACATGTCACGGGTTCAGGATCTAGGGCTGCCTCCTACAAATGCTCCTGCTGGGGCTCTCGCGACACCATAGCTCAGCTCTGCAGACGTTTGTGATGGATCCAGGACACAAAGATTCTCAGGAAAATACTGAGTTCTCTTTTTAAAGGCAGGAAGGGAGATGGGGAGGGAGGAAGGAAGCGAGGGAGGGAAGGAAGAATGGATCATTTCTAAACCTGAGAATCAGAACCCCTGTAAATCTGGAGCTCTGAAGAGTGGCCTCTATCTCTTGGGAATGCACCACACCTGCTAGGGGGGACCTCAGCAGCCCCTCGGTGGACTCTAGAGGGTACCTTGAAGGGTGTTGGACAGCCATGCAGCATACTTGAGTGGACTGGGTAACCTCGGGCGGGTCACAGCCTCCTTCTGGAAGTCAGTTTTCACACCAGTGCATTGGGGATGTTAGTCATTGGGGAATGGATCCCAGTTGTGGATCTACCAGCAGGCTCCATTCAATACTCACGGAGTAGGGGGTGGGGGCATTAAACCCACTTTGGGGTCAGCCTCCCCTGGTTCCGACTGCCTAGATCTGGGAGCCCATAGGCACCTGCTGACAAACTCTCATGTGAAGGAATCCATGGGCTTCAGAGGTCCTGGAGTCTGTTCTGGCCCAGAGAAAACTAAAGGCAATCACTTTAAAACAGATTACTGTAAATGCAATCCAAGTCATTTGAGGGTAAAACTTTCTTTAGAGAAAAAATATTTCTTTATCTGAGAGGCAGACAAAGGGAGAGATTTATCCCCTAAATGTCTTCAACAGCTGGAGCTAATGCCAAGGGCAGGAACTCAATCCAGCTCTCCCACGTGGAAGGCAGGAACCAAATCTCTTGAGGCATCACAGCTGCCGTCCAGGATCTGCATTAGCAGGAAGCTTGAGTCGGGAGCCAGCACGTGGAGCCGAGTACCCCAGGCGTGTCTTTACTGGTAGGTCAGACGTCCACCCCCAGAATTGTCAGTTGACATGGACAAGGAGAGCCGAACAGCTCAAAGAGCTGAGCAATGTTTGAAACAATAACTTTGTGATGAAAAATACAAGCTTCATTCATAAACTGGATGGAAAAAAACAACTGTTTTCCTTTCCCTTTTCTCTCCTGCACCTTAAGTATCTGCAGAAAGGGTGGGAGAGGCAGGCAGTGAGATTTCCAGCTCCTGGACAACTCACTCGTGTTTGGCTGTGGAAGCCACTATGGCCCCAAGCTGGAGTTCGCTAAGATCCACTAAGCTTAGGTGTTAGGGGACCGTTCCTTGGGCCACGTGTGTCGAAGGGAGGAGAAGAGAGGGAAGCTTTTTTTTTTTTTTCTTTCCCAAGGGCTGGAGCTGCCGGAGGCCTGGCTTAAACCCCAGGACACAGTTCTGTTTGTCTTCCTTTTTCTATTCAAGTTGCTGATGTTCCAGGCCCTCTCTGCCCCATTGCTCAGTGTTTGTTTATAGCAGCCAAGTAGAAAATGGGAACATCTGTAATTGTTGCTGGTTTGCTGATCGTGTGACCACCTGGTTGGCTGGATTCCGGACAAAGGCAGTAAATCCCCCTCTAAGGCGAAAGCTGTGTACTTTTAGGAAGAGGAAGAGAAGGGGAAGTTTGGATGTCTTTTGTTTGTGTCAGCTGTATTATTTTGTAAAGAAAGTTGAACTCAGTGCCATGAAACAATAAAATCCCATTAGTACACTTTACGTAGCACAAGTTTCCATTAGAGAAAGGTTGTCCTTTTTTTTTTTCTTTGCAACAAAATGCCCTGAGACTGAAGAATGCCTCCATAAACAACTTCATCTCCAGATGTTTTCCAAAAAGGCCCGGGCTGGGAGGCATTCAGACAGCTTCAAGACAGCCTTTTGGTCTGCAGAGTCTCCACAGCTGTTTTAACAGAAAATGATTTTCTTTTAATTTCATAAAATGCCACATTCAACAGGCACCTTTCATCCAGAGAGATCCTAAGACGTTCAAAGGATTCCAAATTACCGACCCACCCCTACTCTCCAGAGTCATATGCAGAAAATATCTAACATCTGTACCGCAATACCACCCAAACGTTCTAAATTGAAGGAAGATGTGCTTCTTGCACTAAATTAACCAGAGGAATTTTCAGAGGACAGCTCAGTTACCTAGGTTGGCTGGGACATCGCTGCAGGAACACGTTTCTATTTTTCAAAGTGCCGGGGGCCTATGAATCATCAGGCAGCCAGCCCTTCACCCTGCACCTTGCCCTAGAGACGGCAGCATGGGCAATACTCATTCTGAGCACTCTGCTCCCTCCAGTATGACGGCTGCGAGTGACAGCCTAGCTGGCTTCCATGGGTACTTCTTACACGTCAAGCCTGGACTCCAGCACTTCACAAACATGCTTTCATTTAATCCTTGCAGCTACTGTATTAGCTGGGTATTGTTACTACCTTTATCTTCTAGGAAAAAAATATTGCTAGAGTTTGTGTGTTAAGTCACAGATCACGAAGTTGCCAAGTTAGAACTTGAGTCCAGGCAGTCTGATGTGGCACCCATGCTAGGTCTGCCACCACCTGGCACCCATATGTGTGGCCTAGCTTCAGTGCCCTGTCCTAAAAGAACCCGACATGCGCAGAGCTGTCAGTTAGGACCCGGAGAGGGGGCAGAAGGATACTAACACGGACCTTGCCAAACGCGCTGCCAGCTGACAGCCATTGCAGCCCAGTGGGGACTTCCAGCTCTAGCACCAAGAGTTCTGCCTGCCAGCTGTGGGAGAAAAATCCAGGAAGGAATCCTACAATTCCTGGCCCCTGCCAAATTTGCAGCTTCTGACAAATTTGGCATCTAGATGTCATTGCGAAGGGACTTTGTAGACCTCACTAGGTTGAGATTAGGGACAAGTGTTTGACACAGAGATTAATAAGATGTCTACTGGGGGTAGGGAGCTGGCGTTGTGGCTCAGCAAGTTCAATGACTGCCTGCAGTTCCAGTATCCTACATGAATGATGGTTCAAGTTCTAGCCGCTCCGCTTCCGATCCAGCTCCCTGCTAATGTACCTGAGGAAGCAGCAGAAGGTGGCCCAAGGACTTGGGCCAGTGGGTGGAAGATCTCTCTCAATTTGTCTCTTCCTTTCTCTGCAACTCTGCCTTTCAAAGACATAAACAAACTCTCTCTGAAGACCTCTGTTCCAACATGCCCAATCTGTACTGGAGTGCCCGGGTTTGTGTCTCAGCTCTACTTTGAATTCCAAATTCCTGCTGCTACATACCTTGGAAAGCAACAAATGAAAACTTAAGTGGTTGAGTCCCTGCCACATATATGGGAAACCCACACCAAGCTCCAGGTGACTGGCTTTGGCCCAAATCCACTCCAATCACTGTGGGCATTTGAAGGAGTGAAACAACAGATGGGAAAAATCTTTCTGTCCCTAACGCCTTCATTGTCTCTATGCTTATCAAACAATCTATAAAATTTAGAACTAGGGAGATGAGCTGGGCAGGCTTTCTGTTCTTGAAACAGACTTGACACTTGGTCTCAATAGAGAAATCAGACTTGGAAGCTGGGTTTTGAAAGGTTCTGGAGATGGACGGGGGTTCCTATGGCAAGGAAGGTGGCTGGCCTGGAGCAGTAGAGAATGGCTCCCCCTCATTGCTGGTAAGGAAATGGGGACCTCAGCCAATCTCTGTCATCAGCCTGAGCAGGCTTGGAAATGGAACAGACTCAGCCGCTGGGGGACAAGGGAACTCCTACCTTGCTACCTTTGACTCCCTGTCACCTGTGTGTCTGAGTGTACAAACTTCACAAGTGTTTGTGGTCACGTGCCATGCAGCAGAAGGAATATAACATCCTAGGAGACCATCCAGGAAAATTTGGGGTTGGTGGTCACATTAAGTGAGTTGAAATGCCCATGACGTGACGTGACCTGGGGTGCCAGGGAACATTCTGGGGTGCCATGGGCGGCCTCCTTGAAGGATACAACCATGCATGTAAGCATTCAGGGGAGACTTCAGATAAGGAAAGAGACTGGGAGGGGAAACAGCACAGACACAGAGGAATCTGCAGGGTGTCAGCTAGATGCTCGCAGACCCCTAGGACGGGGTGAAGCCACAGGGTCAGTGACTGAAATGTGCGTGTTTTAAACCGGTTCATTCTGGACTGATGAAGATGGCAACATGAGCAGCAGTCCGTGGCTGCTTTTTGTTTCCATCATTATCTTCCAGTGGCACCACCTCTTCCAGCAAGCTCTTCAGAGCTCCCTGAAGGCAAGGAGCTGGGGCATTCAACAGTGTGACCTATGCAGCACCTGGCATGGGATCTGGGAAGAGCTCAAGAAAGACAGGGGTCAGTGGTTTAACGAGGACAAAGCAATACTGCCATAGGACAAACACATACCCAGTTGTCCCGGTGAATACAAGGAGGCTGACCAGAAAGGCTGGGTAGGACCTGACCTCCAGCTGCTACGAAGCCCAGGGCGTTCGGCATCCTCTCCTTCCCAGGGCTGGCTACAATCTCAGGACTGTTCCTTGCCAGCTGGATGTCCTTGGGTCTTGCCTGTGTCTTGGTGTTCTCTGGTCTGAGAAAAGCACAACGCCCCTACAACAGAGCCCGGTCAAGTTCATCAAGTTTAGTTACTATTATTAATTTTGATTTCTGATAGTGACAAAGACTCCCTCTTCTGGGACCAAAAGTTGAAGAGTGAGCCTGGGGATGGGGTGGAGTCTCTGAGTCCTCTGCTTTACTCCACCTCGCCCCTCTCTCCCCTCTGTCCTGCCCAGTTTGAGCCAGAACCTGCCAAAACTTATCACTGGCCACCTTCAGCAAGGTTCCTCTGAAGTCCGTCTACCCTTGTCCCTCTGATGCTGCTTTTTAGTCATTCTTCATCCACGACCATCCTCTACCCTTGCTTGGTCTCTATACCTATCACCATGACCACTGCCCAGCCCTTTGAATCTTAAAGGCTGCTTATCTGTAGCAAATGTTTGGATCCATTCTTTTTTTAAAGATTGATTTATTTTTATTGCAAAGTCAGATATATACAAAGAGGAGAGACAAAGAGGAAGATCTTCTATCCGCAATGGCTGGAGTCTGAGCTGATCCAAAGCTGGGAGCCAGGAACCTCCTTCGGGTCTCCAACATGGGCACAGATTCCCAAAACTTTGTGCCATCCTTGACTGCTTTCCCAGACCACAGGCAGAGAGCTGGCTGAGAAGTGGAGTTGTTGGGATTAGAACCGGTGCCCATATGGGATCCTGGGGCATTCAAGGCGAGGACTTTAGCCGGTAGGCCACCACACCAGGTCCTGGATCCATTCTTTTAACAATGACAATGAGTACATTCAGATGGAGACCCTTCTTGTGTCAGCACCCCCAACTGCAGGGTGTTTTCATTTGACCAGAAGATCTTTGAACTAAAAACAACAAACCCAAAAACCACTTTTGAGCCCCACTGGGAAGACAGCCCAGCACAGGTGTGTCAGCCAGAAGATGGGTAAGCCAGGGATTTCCCCAGGATGACTCAGCCAAGCCCTCCTGAAGAGCGCTCCTCCCAGCCTCACCTGGGAATCGGTGAGATCTGGAGAAGCCCTGTGTCTTGCAGACGCTCCACATGCTGACAAGGGGCCCTGGCCAAGGCACTGGTCCAGATGAGCCCGAGTCAGCCTGCATCTGGGCAGCGCAGCACCCCTCTGACCTTCACTTAGAATTTGTTTCAGAAGTTGTGTTGAAGCACAGGGGCAAGCCAGACCACAAAATCCTCAGTTGGCAAGAGATAAGCTCATTTTGAGGGACAGCTGGCTCTCTGCATGTTTGAACAAACTGGCATTATCCAAGCACTCTAATGGTTTGAAGTCAGCATTCAAACTCAGCAAAAATAAACTTTCCAGGAAATTTCTGGCACACTCGGTTTCCAAACCCATCATCTCAGAAAAGTTCTCCAAGCAGTGGCCTCTTTACCCATATCTAACTCCATTCTCTTGCTTGAGACATTCTCTCCTTTTCTGGCCTCGGACTGACAAAATGCATAGGCATAAATCAAAACAGGGGAGTCCACACTGCATGTGGGCCTTTCAATATGTTTTTCTTTTTAGGCACAAGTCCAGGATCTCTGTTTGGCACTGCTTGGGCTTTATCTTAATTCTGAGGATGTCTAGTTTGGGTCACTGACGTCCCAGAGTCACACTTTTAAGTTGGTGATGCATAATCCAGTTTGTCTTTGCACATGTCCACTGATAAAATGTGTTCCTGTGCTCTCTATCAAGCTCTACTATTTCTCAGAGCATCCAAATCACCCCTGAAGACCCAAGCTCAACCAACCAGGTCCTTTGGATCCATGCACAAGCACTCAGGATGGGACTCCTGTGTGACAGCTGGTCTAGAGGGCATGATAAGGTCTGATCAGTTCCTCACAAGAGACTTCCAGCCCAGAAGTATCTTCTGTGCTCTGTTCCCACCTTACGTCTGCCAGTTGTTGGCTACTGCGTAACAAATTCTCCAATCCTAGCAGTTTAAAGCAGCAAAAATCATTTCACAGTATCTTTCATAAAACCCACAAACTAGGAATTTTGACCAAGAGTATTGTGCGTCCCCCATGGTCTCCACAGGGTTCCTCTGCATGAGCTTCCCTAGGCTTCCTCGTAGACTGTGAGTCAAACTGTTCATGTGACAGCTGGGGCCTCCAAAGAAAGGCAAGTGTCCCAAGGGAAGCAGGCCAAAGCAATTATGACCTTTTATGAGTCATTCAGATGTCTTTTGGGTGGATCCTCAAAAAAGCTGTGGGGTGGGAGAGATCATTGATGCTCTTGCTGCAAAAAAAAAAAAAAAAAAAAAAAAAATACTGTGCAATAAGAGTCCAGCAGAACACAGATGTTGTATCTACGTTAGGGCAGTTCAAGAAAGGCTGAATAAAGGAGTGAATTATGAAGACAGCCAGGGTGACAGGGATAAGCGAGGCATCATACGGCTGCTGGTTACAGAGAATTCGCTCCTATTGGCATCTAGAAGGCACAGGGGAAGCCAGGCTTTTCAGGTTCTCAAAAGAAAGGCAGCATCCTGGGGCAGCTCCTTGAGACCAGAGACCAGAGACCAAAGGGGGTCACCCAGCCGAAGAGGTGGCCCAGACAAGAGATGCTGTGGGCTTGCCCTATTACTGTGCTTTTCCAAGTAACCTGGGCAGCAAAACAAACTCAAAAGCCCTAAATGCCCATAACAGGTTAGGCTGGTCCAGGCTGCAGACAAAAGCTTCATCCAAGTCCTTGAGCTATCATCCACTGCCTCCCCAGGCTTATTAGCAGGAAGCCGAATTAGAAACGGAGCAGCTGGGACTCAGCTTGCCATACGGAAAGTAGCTGTCCCGAGTGACCCCTCCCACCAAATCCAGGTTCTTGTAATTCCACCTCCTTTACTTTTTTTTTCCAGCTTCTTAACTTTTAAAACTCAAAAACCAAAATGTGATTATTTAAAAAAATACTGTTTTATCTTTTAAAAAAATTTATTGGAAGGTCAAATTTACAGAAAGAAGGAAAGAGAAAAATCTTCCACTGCTGGGTCACCCCCCAAGTGGCCACAATAGCCAGAGCTGTGCTGACCCTAAGCTAGGAGCCAGGAGCTTCTTCCAAGTCTCCCACTTGAGTGCAAGGCTCCAAGGCTTTAAGTCATCCTCAACTCCTTTCCCAGGCCACGAGCAGGGAGATGGATGGGAAGTGAAGCCAGGATTCGAATTGGCACCCATATGGGATCCTAGCAGATGCAAGGCAAGGACTTGAGCCACTAGGCTACCATGCTGGGCCCAACATCTGACTTTTTGTGCATTTCCCTGTGTCTGTTCTTGGAGACATGCAGTTTCGGGGATCATGGGACACCACAAGGCATGTGGTGGTGGGTAGAAAGGTATCCCAGAGGAAAAGGTGTCACAATTCAAACCCAGAGATGTTATGAACCCATTGCTGGGAGTGGCCGAGAAAGAATGTTTGACTCATTGAAGGATGAATAGGCTTTTTTTTTTTTAAAGATTTATTTTTATTATTTTTTCATTGGAAAGGCGGATATACAGAGAGGAAGATCTTCCATCCGATGATTCACTCCCCAAGTGAGCGCAACGGGCCGATACTATGCCGATCCGAAGCCAGGAGCGTCTTGCGGGTCTCCCACGTGGGTGCAGGTTCCCAAAGCCTTGGGCCGTCCTCGACTGCTTTCCCAGGCCACAGGCAGGGAGCTGGAAGGGAAGCGGGGCCACTGGGATTAGAACCGGCGCCCATATGGGATCCTGGGCGTGCAAGGCGAGGACCTTTAACCACTTGCGCCACCGCGCTGGGGCCCAGGATGAATAGGCTTTTGACAGCAAGACAGAAGAGGATGACCATGAACATGAAAATGCATTCAAGGCAAGGTACAGCTCGATTTCCAAGGAGTGTTAGGATAACTGGTGGAGAGAAAAATGTTTCTGGGAGAGCAGGCTGAGACCAGGTCATGGAAGACCTTGAAACAAAGTTGTCATGTGTTAGAAACTCACTGGAGGTTGCATACATCCTTGCATACATCCGCAGGACACTCGGAGCCGAGCTGTGCTTCAGCAAGATCACCCAGATGCAAGCAGAAGCCGCTCTCCGCCGCCTACTCCTGCTCCTGGCTTGAAAGCTCATGGTTTCACCTAGTGGCCCCTCCCTGCCCCAAATTGTGATGCCAACTCCCAGGAGGCCCTGTCCACCAGTGTGCCCCCCAGGCTGCTTAACTCGGTGGACCCACAATCTCCACACCCTCTCCTCATGGGCCCGGTGTCCTGCCATGCTGCTCTGCTCTCCTTATTTCCCAGGCCACCTCCCCTCACCCACCTCTTTCTCCCCAGACTCCTGGCTCCATGCATTTGCACTCCTTTTATCCTTTCTCCCCTCACCACCTGCCCAAGTAACAGCTGCCTTTCTGGAACTGCCTAAAGTTGTGATTGGCCAGCCCACTGCTCAACTCTCCCTGCCATTTCCCATTCTTTTGTTGTTGTTAGATTTCATTTTATTGTTATTGTAAAGTCAGACATACAGAGAGGAGGAGAAATGGAAGATGATTTCCATCTGATGATTCACTCCCCTAGCAGCTGCAACAGCCAGAGCTGAGCCAATCAGAAGCTAGCAGCCAGGTGCCTCCTCTGGGTCTCACATGGGTGCAGAGTCCCAAGGCTTTGGGCTGTCCTCGACTGCTTTCCCAGGGCACAAGCAGGGAGCTGGATGGGAAGTGGAGCTGCCAGGATTAGAACGGGTGTCCATATGAGATCCCAGTGCTTTCAAGGCAAGGATTTAAGCCTCTAGGCCATCGTGCCGGGCCCCCATTCTTTACAGTTTAACCACAGCCATCAGAACAGGAAATCTGACCACATTTCCCCTCTAAGGATTTCTCCGGGCATGCCAGTTTTGACAGGAACTAGAGGAAACTTCCATTGAGTCTTTAAGCCTCCCTTAGCAGACCTGGTTATGCTTCCAGTTTTGTCCCCGACCATTCCTGGTGACATTGCCGCAGGAAATGAAATCTTGACTCTCAGCATGGGGCTGCAGCACCCTTCCTGGAAGTGATGGGATAGCTACCACGCCCTCTCCCCCCATTGTTTGGACTAAAGAGGAAGAGCCTGAATGTAGAAGGAAATCCCGGATGTGTGTGTGTCTCTTGGGGTGGAGACCAGAAGGATAAATGAGACCCTACATGTTGTTCTTTAAAAATAGTCTCTGCCAGGCCCGGCACAATGGTTCATTGGCTGAATCCTGGCCTTGCACATGCCAGAATCCCATACAGATGCCAGTTTTGGATCCTGGCTGCTCCACTTCTTCCTCTGTTTATTAACATTTGAATTCTACTTCTCAATTTCTTCAGTCTTCATCTTTGTTTACTTTTTCATTTTATCTGCTCTGCCAAGCAAGGCATAGCACTTGTCTAGTCATTTTCTAGTTTCTGAACTTGTGTTCAGATTATGTTTTTCCCACTGAGTCTTTTTAGGTATTAGGCTCCCTGGACTAGGGCCTCACAGCCGAGAGAGCTTGGAGCCTCACAGCCAAGAGAGCTTGGAACCTGTGCTAAGAACATCCCCAGATCTGACCGGGAAAATGAGGCCTTAAGACTGAGATGTGAGGTGCCATGTCATATCCTATGGTTACTGCAGTGTCCTTCAATAGCATTGATTCAACTAATGACACTGACTTTTCAGACAGAAAGTCAATCTAAAAGGCGTGTCAACTTCTCTTGAAAAATCAGCAACCAAACAAAAACCACTGTAGTCCTTCTGATGGGACAGAGATTGTTCAGACTCGGCAGGCTTGGCATAGACAACATTTTATGTTCACTTGTTGGTTTCTGCTTGGAGGACTCCTTGAAGTCCAAGGAACCCCCTGTATGTCTGTTACCAAAGGACTGGAGAGCTATTTATTCCTCTAGATGAAACATCTGGATGAATGATGGAGAGTCTTTCACTTAATTATGTCTTTTAGAATTTATTTTTAACAGACCTTCTATTCCTTTAAAAAAGACATTTATTTGAAATGCAGACTTAGAGAATAGTGGTGGGATGGGGAGTAAGAGAGCGAGAGAGCTTTCCATCTACTGGTTCACTCCCCTAATGGCCAGGCAGAGGCCAGGAACCAGCAACTTCTTCACACACAGGTGGTAGGGGCCAAAATACTTAGGTCATCTTCTGCTGGTTTTCTGAGACCATTAGTAGGAAAGTGGATCGGAAGTGAAGCAGCTGAAACTTGAACTGGTTCTCCTACAGGACGCTAGCTTTACCCACTGTACCACGATGCTGGCTTCTTTATTAATTTGAACATCAGAGCTGTAGAGAGAAATGGGGGTAGGAAATGGAGGAGGGAGAGAGGGAGAGAGAGAGGGATCTTTTAGCTATTGGTTCGCTCTTTAATGAACTACAAGTGGCCAGGCCAAACCCAGGAGTCAAACTCCACTTGAGTGTGTTAGCAAGGAACTGAATTGGAAATGGAACAACAGGACTCCAATCATATGGGATGCCAAAGGTGGTGGCTTTTTACTATGCCACAACACCAGCTCTAAGAAATAACATCTTGCTCTTATTCAACAATGCCACGGAGAGTCTGAACAAGCCACTGCCAAGCACTGAAGGCTCTGCTTAAACGGCGTAAGCTTAGGAAGCCAAAGCATCAGGAACTGGAGATGACCAGATGGACCCCTGTTTCGTAGAGAGAAGCCAGAAAGCAAACGCCAAAGGAAAATACTAAGTACAACAAAGACATGCTGCCCATGTCGGCTTTACTGTATCAATCAACCACCGATGTCCCAGGAAGAGACTCCAGAGAAAGCTCTCAGGTCACCTGGCTCACATCTTGAAGTCCTGTTCCAGTACACAAGCATTGGGGTTCATCCGCACCTATGAATCAGCACTCCTCATCTGTTCATAGGGTGGTGATGTTCAATCCTCTGTGGCATGCCAGGCTCTGGATCACAATGGCATAAAAGTTGAAGGCGATACAGACTTGAGCTAGCAGGGCTCATGGTCTACCAAGGGAAACCTGTGCTGAATGAATGGCAGATAATGGGCTACACGCCAAGAAAAGATGTGCAGAAAGAGAATGCAATAAGAAAGAGAATGCTGTGATTCTTAATAAGCCACAGGCTACCAGTGCTGGGAAGGGCTTTGCTGATGATGTATTTGAACACCTCCACTTACACACAGACGATAGAGAGGGGAGGAGATCATAGAGCCTAGAAGCTGGGCCAAGATGGCAAGAATTCTTCCTGTTTTCCTAGCTGATCTGCCATGTGTCTTGCAAATTGTCACTGGAAGTGAGTAGGAAAGAAATCATCCATACATTATTAAATAAATCCCTTTCATTCTGTGATAAAACTCTACAGCATACTTTACCAACACTTGTTCAGACAGATGGTTATTCTCCTAGATTTCCAAGATTGATCCACTTTCATTTGTCTTGTCTGAATATATAAACATTTATTTTGTTTTTATTACAAAGTCAGACAGAAGGAGAGATAGAGAGGAAGGTCTTTTGTCCAATGATTTACTCCCCAAGTGACTGCAATGACTGGTGCTGTGCCGATCTGAAGCCAGGAACTTCTTTCAGGTCTCCTATTTGGGTGTAGGGTCCCAAGGATTCCGGCTGTTCTCAATTGCTTTCCCAGACCACAAGCAGGGAGCTGAATGGGAAGTGGAGCTGCTGGGATTAGAACTGGTGCTCATATTGGATCCCGGCATGTGCAAGGGGAGGACTTTAGCCATTAGGGCACTACGCTAGGGCCCTTGTCTGAATATTTTAAGGCTGTGTCTGACGTCAACAGTCTTAGCTTTTATGGCCCTGTACTCAGCTCCACTCTTCCTGGTTGTTTTCTCTGTATCTTCCTGGGACTTTAGAATTCCAAAAGTATTTTCAGACTCACTCTATCCACTCTGGGAGTCAAGCACAGGCTGACATGATAGCTGTGGAAGGACACCATGAGTAACACCAGGAGGAAACTCAATAGAGCTACATGGTTGAGTGCAATATCCTGGCATTAAGATCTACAAGGCTAGTGGGAGGAACTTGGATGCCTGGGACTGCTCCCACAGAGCGAGATAAGCAGAGGAGTGTTAGGAATGGACTTTAAGTCCTAGGAACTGGAGCTAGTTGATAAACACCCTGCGTAACACCTGTGTGCAGGACACCCCATGAAATGAACCCAGAATGAATCATCGGGCCACTCCCTTCAAGGCATGCTTGTGGTTACTGTACTGTCATAGGCCACGGAGGGCGAGAGGCATGGAGCAAGCAGCGGCCACGTGCCAAGAGAAGTGGCTGTCCCAAGTCCTGTTGCGTGGCCTTGTGTGCCAATGAGTTTGGACCTGCCCATGTCATTAACTCGGGGGAGGCGAGGAGCTGCCTAGCTGCCTCCCCAGGCCTGGCTGGAAAGTGAACAGGATGCATTCTCACAGAATGGTGCTCTGTGATGGGAACACGGGCCTGGGGCACTTCCCTTGACCATATTACAGGTTGAGCTTTTTGGAACGCTTCATTTTAAAGTCATTAAGGGGATTCTCATGAGTGAGTTTCCATTGACTGTATAGACCATGAGGTTTTAATCATGTTTACCTTGGCTAAGAGGTCAAAAGGACCATTTGTGTGATGTGTAAAGCTGGGAGTTCCACAGCTGTGTGCTACTGGGACTATAGTGGAGTAGCTAAGGATAGTTCAAAAGGTGACCATAGAACTGAGAGGGGGTGGCAGAGGAATAGAAGCCAGGTTGGAGGCCATCAGCAGGTGACCAGCCACTTTCAAATAGATGAAGGTTTGGGCCAGCACTATGGAACAGCCAATGAAGCCACAGTCTGTGATGTTGGCAGCTGTTCTAGCTCCTGGTTCATGCACGTGGGGAAAGCAGCAGAGGACTAGCCCACCCACATGGGAGTCCCAGTTGAAGTTCCCGGGTCCTGGCACCAGCCTGGGAGAGCACCGGCCATGGTGGCCATTTGGGGAGTGAACCAGAGGATGGAAGCCTGCCTGGGTCTCTATAGCTCCCTCTTCCAATGGGAGGAGAAGTGGGTGTGGAAGCAGAGGGGAAAATTCTTGCAGTGCAGCAGTAAATGAAGGCAAACTTTGAAGAGGCACAATTAGAACTGAGTTGGACCAGACTGATTGTTGGAGCTCTAGATCAATGCTTATCCATTTGACACAGGTTCCCCTCATGCCCAACTCTGCTCAGCAGCATGGCTGACCGCCCCCACATGCTCCATTCCTGTTGATCCCTGCTTGCCCCCCTGGAGCCCTGCAGGACCTGCAGTTAATTTTCTCTCAGCCTCCTCCTCCAGGGTGCCTGTCCTGGTTCCTCCCTCCAGACTACGCATGCTCCTTGCCGGAACCCCTGTAACAGCCCCTGTAGGCCCCTGTGCCTCTGAGTATAACAATGTCTGTGCTTGACTCCGCTCTTGCACTTGCTCTTCCTTGGGTAACTCCAGGGGTGGAGACCCCATCTCTTTCACCTGCACATCTGCAATGCCAGGGCAGAGCCAGTGTGCCACAGAAGCGCAGCAGGTGCAACAGAGCATCATGGTCGATGTGTGCCATGGGCTCAATGTCTGTTCCTTTGGAGGCTCCAACCTGTGTTCTCAGAATGAGACAGCTCAGGCTCTGACACGTGCCTTTGTTTCTAGCCAGGTGACCTACAGTAAGGTAATGTCTCAGTGCCTCGGTTTTCTCACCTGTGGAATGGGTATAATAGGCCCTACCTGAAAGGGGTTCTGTGGAAGTTCACGTATTGTACAGACATATTGTGAATGCTCACTAATTGGAAGAAATGACCAGGAATATGGGAAATTAGGGCCTGTTTCCTTCCTATTTGTAAAAGTGCACTGATTCAGATGTGCTGTTTCTCTCCACAAGGCTTAATCTTTTTTTGTTTTTTTCTTTTTGGAAGATTTATTTATTTTTAAAGATGGATTTTACAGAAACAGAAGGAGAGACACATACACACAGAGTTCTTCCAGATGCTGGTTCACTCCCCAGATGATCACAATGGCCAGAGCTGAGCTGATCCAAAGCCAGGAGCCAGGAGACTCTTCCAGGTCCCCCACATGAATCTGGGGACCCAAGATCTTGAACCTCTTCTGCTTTCTCAGGTCATAAGCAGTGAGCTGGATCAGAAGTAGGGCAGCCAGGACATGAATAAGCACCCACATGGGATGCTAGCACTAGCAGGTAGAAGATGGACCTGTACACCATCACGCTGGCAAGACTTTATCCTTACAGCACAGATCAGCTGTAGGTCACCTCAGTGCTGTAAGATGCTTGGTTTATACTTTCACGGATGCTGGGAGGCCACATGTTAACAAGGATCAAGACACCTTATACAGAAGAGTTTCCTCAAAGAGCATTACCCATTCGTCTTGCCCATCAGATGTACACCATTATGTCTTGTGAGTCCCACAAGGCCCCCCAAGAAGGAACATGTACATGATCAAAATCCTCACCCTTCTGTTTACCAGAGTCTCCAGGATGCGTACAGTAAGTACCCAGACAGCTCTTAGAGGGTCCTTAGAGTCTGAGAAGAAAGTGACTTCCCCAGAGGAACCAATGCAGGCTGCCAAGAGGAGGTGACCCAGCCAATGAGCAGAAACCTGTCAGCAGGAGGAAGGAGTGAGTGCCAGCACAGGGAGCGGGGACCCGTGCAGATGAGCAGCCCTAGGAACTGCACTCAGCAGAGGGTGGGGTCCAGGGGCCAACGGCATTGGGATTCCGTCCACACTCCCCTAACCCTGAAGCAGACTTTCCAGCGCAAGTGCTCCCACCGACTGAGAAGACGTCGTATTATTGCTAACCAAAGTGTCCTTTCGGTATTTCTCCCCAGATGATCAGCTGGGTATGTTATGATTTCTTTTCAGGGCTGCAGGCTACTTGCATTTCAAATCTGCATCATGGAGGTATATTGTGGAGGAAAGCACAAAGACCTTAGTATAAAGACCTTGACTAGTATATAAGCCGTAGTCCTTCAGAGTGATTGGTCATGCAGCAATTAAGTCACTGAGAGGGGCCACACATCAGCTCAACTGGCTAATCCTCCACCTCCAAGTGCCAGCATCCCATATGGGCACAAATCTGTGACCTGGCTACTCCACTTCCCATCCAACTCCCTCCTTATGGCCTGGCAAGGTAGTAGAGGATGGCCCAATGCTTAGGAACCCTGTACCTGCATGGGAAACCTGGAAGAAAATCCTTGTTCCTGGCTTCAGATTGGCTCAGCTCCAGCTGTTGCAGCCATTTGGAGGGTGAAGCAGAGATAAGATCTTTTTCTCTGTGTCTCTTCTCTAAAAATTTTTTTAAAACCTAAGTCACTGAGAAAGCAACATTTTAACTTCCTCATGGGTGAAACGACTTGTTGGACAGACCCTAAGGAAGCCCCTTGTGCATCTGAGGAAGCCCCCCTTGTCCACACCTCTTGCTATGTACTGCCTTCCTGTGTGAGCTGGACCTGAGTATGGTTTCTAGCTAGCAGAATATGGCTAAGTGTGTGTGGGCCTGGGGTATAGTCCTTCTCTTGAGCACATCCAGGGAGCCTGTAGCAACCTGCTTAGTAGCAGACTCTCTTCTGATCACATCTCTCACTGGCACTGATGGAATAGGCTGTTCTTGAGGCCACGTAGCAGGGAACCACTGCCTCTGGCTGACAGTGCCCAAGGAGCTGAGGTCCTCAGTTCTGAAGGAACTGAACCCTGGCAATCCCCCACAGGCAGATCCTTCCCCAGCTCTGAGCAGAGCCAAGCCTTGTGGGAGGTTCTTCTACAAAGACCCTGACCAGGTTGTGGCTGGGCTTCTGCCTTCCAGGAACTGAGTTCCTGAAGACACGCTGCTCTCAGGCACAGACTCCAGGGTGATTTGCTTCGCAGCAAGGCAATGAACTGTAGCTGATGGCCATGCCATGATGTCAGCATCACACACTCTGCATCGGAAGGTAGACACTTGTGAGGAGCTGTCCCTGAACTTGGGTGATGTTTGGTCCTCTTAGGATGCCCAGGGTCTTGGTTCTCTATTTGGATTGTACTGTGATTAGATGTCATTTGCAAGCTTCTCATTGCTGACTGCAAATGTAGGACTCTCTCTCTCGCCTCCCCCCACCCTCTCGCTCACCCACACAGGCCTTTATACTGAACTGAATCAGGGACTAGGAAGGGGTTACCTCCCAGATACCCTGGGGACACACAGCATAGAGCTGAGCACTGAGACAGTTACTTGGTGCTGTGGCTCTGAGAAATGGAAGGTAAAACTGAAGAATCTGGCAAGGTACCTTAAGCAGGTGGGAGACCCAGCCTGTGGCTGCAGGCCAGCTCCACTGGGAAGTAGCCAGTGGAAGCAAACAGCAACTCAGGACATTGGCCTCCCATTGACAAAGGGCTTGCAGACAAACTGCTCTTTTCCAAGTCTGCCTCTGGAAGTCCTGACAGCCCCTACCAATGAAACGCCCGTGATGGGCTGCCTGCCTTACTCTGGGCATGAAGTGCTGGGCCAACACTGGAGCCGTGAAAGGCACCTGGGAAATGCAGTCCACAGACATACTGGCAAATAGGGGCTCCAAATGAGTGAAGGGTGAGAAGGGCCAGGCATGCACCTGTTACGGCCTGGTCTAGCAGTGGGTGAGGAAGCCGAATTCTGCCCACTCCGAAAGCTGGGTGGGCTGCTTCTGCTGCTCTAGCCGTGGCAGTGGACTTAGGAGCCAGAGGCTGCCAAAGCATTCAGGGAAGTGGGGTGGGGGAGGACCCTGTGCAGTATCACTTGGAATGAATGAATGAATGCACGGATGAATGAGTCCTCGCAGTCCTTGCCTGGGCTTGGTTTTCCAGGATTGTCAACCAAGGAGGTACTTGCAGATCTACAGGTATGCAAGGCTCTACCTGTATGACAAAACAGTACCCCAAACAGAGGCAAGAGACTTGGAAAAGCCTTGCAGAGAGGGCAATCCCTGGAGACCTTTCCAAGCCTCAGAGTTAAGACTGAGCTGGGGCTGACTTGCGCCCAGGCGCTGCTATAGGCTTTGGCAGGCTCCGGTGCTCAGGCCTCAGAGGAGGGCTCCAGCCCCGGGAGGGCAGGGCAGGGACGGCGAAGGTCGGGATAGGGGGTGGGGTGAGGGAGGTAGCAGGCCCTTGTCCTTCTTGCGCCGCCCCCCAGAGCGCAATGGCCTTTGTGCCTTCCTGGCGCTCACACCCCGCAGTGCGGCCGCCTTCTGCACCGGCCTCCCCTGCCGCGGCGCCATACCTGACCCTTTGTCACCAGCTGCCAGAGAATTCAGAAAATCAAATTTATTTCCCGATTCCAGCCGGGGAACGCCTTTGTGCATAGAGGTCTCCTTAACTGTGGAAATTCCAGCAGACATTGCGGAGGCCTTTATGGCGCAAAATAAAAGGCTCCCTGCCTGGCTGCCTGCCCTGGCCCGAAGCACCTCTGTGGGAACCGGGGAGGGAAGTCCTTCTCTCTGCACGGCAATCGATCGTGAGGTCGCACACTCGCGCGCCTGCAAAGGAGATCCATCAGCAGCCCTCCCAGGAGGCACGCGCGTGAAGGTTCTTACGCTGACGCCTCAGCCCCCGCAAGCCACCTGCACCCAATGTCAACCGTGCCCCTCACGGGTTGATCTTTCCACTTAAGAACAAGTCAAGCAGATAGTCGTCAGTGGCGCTGATATTCCCAAGGATGAATTCAGTGAATTTCTAACCAGGGTTGTGGGGATTTTACATTTCCTCTTTCCCCCTCCATTTTTGGTGGCTGTGCAGAAGAAACTGCATATGTAGCTTTTAAAAATATTATCTTAAAGCTAACATGGGCTGGTGCTGTTGCCTGCTGGGTTAAGCCGCTACTTGGAAAGCCCACGTTCCCATATGGGCTCACTGCTGGTTAGTCCTTCCTTTGCTTGCCACCCAGCTCCCTGGGCATGCACCTCAGAAGCAGCAGAGGATGATCTAGCACTTGGGTCCCTGCTACCCACCTGGGAGACCTGGATGGAGTTGCCGGAGCTTGTCGGGTTCTCCTGGCCCGGCCCCGACTGTTGCAAGAATTTGATCTGTGAACCAGTAGGTGGGAGATGCCTTTTCTCTCATTATCTCTGCTTTTCAAATAAGTGAATCTTTTTTTTTTTTCCTTTCAAAAAGAAAGGCAGTGGAATGGGCACAGGCACGCCCATGCCACACATCATTGTAATGTATCTGCAAAGGTCCATGGGGCGTCAGCTTCATTGGTTCTCATGATGAAATAACATAGGCCACTGGGATGTGCATTAAATAACTTTGGAAGAGAGAAATTACAATAGAATCAGACTCATGGATTTTTTTTCTTTGCAAACTCTTGAAAAAATCCTAATGCACAGCACCTAGACAAGGATCTCTCCACTCAACACACACACACCTTTTTTAAAAAAAAATCGTGAGAGTTTGGAAATTCCACTCAATCATCCCATGACTAAGGGAAGTTACTATAAATCAACGCCACATTGGCTAGCAAGCAGCATTCCTCCCTTTATGCACCTCTGTGTGTCTTCTTGCACACACAGAAGCACCGGTCCATTCTGTAACCCTGTCATTTCACAACAGAGTGACTCCAATGTTTGCTGCCTCGTGGGGAGCCGGTGGGCTCGGTGGCGAGCTGGATACCCTGCCCAGCAGACGGCCAGAAGGGGCTCATCCAATAAGGGAACCACTTGAACCGAGTGCCCAGCAGGAACTGGAGGCAGGCGGAAAGGTTACAGGTGCTTTTCATCCTGCCTTGCAGGAGAGCACTAACTTCCTGCTGCTAGAAATTTGTCTGCACAGTTTTTTCCTCATTCAGAGAGGGGTCCAGAGGACGCCGGCTCGATATGATAACTTGATTATGTCTGGGGACAGATGACACAGAAGCACCACGTGGGCTCAGAGAGCCACGCTTAGCTATTTAACCTCTCCTTGGGTGCTTACAAATTGTATCTAGGAATGTCACAGCCCCGTGGCACTGCACAAACCCAAGTCTGCTTAAATGTGCATCAGTCATTTGCAGGGGCCTTTTTGAAATGTTCATTTCTTTTACTTGCTATTTCTTTAAAAAAAAAAATGTAGCACAAGAGGTCTTTCAGCCAAAGGATTCTAGCCTCACTTCTCCTGAGCCAATCACTGCTGGCCATCAGCAAAGGGGTTCAGCAGAGATCCTTTTCTGGGGATCCCAAGCAACTGGGGTGTTTCCAAGGGAGGCAAAGTTGCAGGAAGAAGGGTTTGGAAGCAGTGTCCGGTGGAAAATGGAAGGGAACCAGGGGATTAGCCTGGTGAGAAGCTGAGTGCTGAAGCAGTGCCAAGACAGAGGATGGGATTTTTCTGCAGGCCCCGGAGAGAGCCCTGTGGGACACAGATGGCGGCTAGAGCCAGCAAAGTGCCTGGATGAAAAATGGGCCACGTGCTGCAGCTGCCCCAGTGGACATGAGGCCATGTGCAATGTGGCCACAGCTGCATGCACCACAGCCACTGCCCTCTGGCATCCGATGTGGGGACTGGCAGCCACCAGTAACTCCAGGCCTGGTAGGTTTAGCTGAGGGGCAAATTCACAATGAAATCAGATTCATATATATAAGGGCAGAGTGTCAGAGAGAAACAGGGAAGAGAGGGAGAGAGAGACCTTGCATAGAGCAATGACATGGCAATGACCACAGCACTCAGAACTGGGCCAGGCTGAAGCCAGCAACCAGAAATTCCATCTGGGCCTCCCAGGCAGCCAGAGCTGGGGGTGGAGGGATGATCCTAGCACTCTTGCTAAGGTCTGCTACCTTCTCAGGTGTATTAACAGGAAACTGGATCACAGGGGAGGCACTGCAAGTCAAACAGGCATATCAATACGGGGCACTAGTGATACAAGTGACAATTTAACCCACTATGCCACACAATACCACCCCTTCCACCAAATGAGGTTTTAAATGTGCTGACCTTCAAATGTTGGCAAATGTAGCCTACGCAGCCAATGCCCCTATCAAACATAGAGCATATCCTTCACCTCCCAGAGTTTCCTTGTGCCCCTATTCCAATCAACCCACTCCTGCCTCTCCCTGGCAATGTAAAGGCAGAGTTACATAGAGACAAAGAGAGAGCTCTTTCTTCTGCAGGCTCAATCCTCAAATGACTGCAATGGTTGGAGCTGAGCCGATCCAAAGCCAGGAGCCAGGAGCTCTTCCAGATCTCCCACATGGATGTGAGGGCCCAAGCACTTAGGCCATCCTCTGCTGCTTTCCCAAATGTGTTAGTAGAGAGCTGGATTGGAAGTGCAGCAGCTGGGACACCAACCAGCATCCCTGTGGGATGTTCTTACTCTAGTCCTTCTCAGTGAGTGTTTTAGAATGATGTTGGGATGGATCATGGCACATGGCCCCCTCCGGCTCTGGCTGCCCTCCTCAGCTGGCTGTTCTGGGGATTCATCCTGCCATTGCTCCTGTTCACTGCTGAGTAGCTCCCCCTGGGAAGGAAGCACCGTTCACCTCTTCCCTGCTGCCCAGTGTACAGGTGGTTTTTCATTTGAGGCTCTTATCACTACAGCCATTCGTAAGTCTTGGGCAGTTCTCATTTCTGAGCCATGGCATTGGGGTAGACTTGCACAGCCACCTTAAACCAGGCTGCCATAGCAGCACAGCCAGAGGGTGCATAAGGTGTGGTCAGCTGCAGGGCCTTGATGATGTCATTCCCCAGAATGTGTAAGTTGCCTCTCTATTTCTCCCACTTGGGGCAGGTGTGCTGGGAGGTATGCCTGTGCCTCTGAGCAACCAGCAAAGGCCATCCCCTCTAGGGGAACGGGGCCCATCCAGGGACAAGAATAAGGTGCTGAGATGGACTCAGAAAAAATATGAGAAGCCAGGGCTGCTGGGTTCCCTGGAGACCCAAGGCCTCTCTGTGTCCTCAGGACCTGCCTTCTGGTGGCCCGTGAGGTGACATTGGCACTAAGGCATGGAGATAATATCAAATCCATCAACACAGAGAGCTGGTACTGGTCCCTTGAAGTTTATGATCTGCACCATCTCCAGTATAGGTGGTGATACTGGGACCCAAACTGAGAGAAGTGACTTTCCTGATGACACAGGGCAAAATAATTTAGTCCTCCCAGGACAGTCACTGTTCTACAATACTAACCTGCAAGTTTTAATAATGTTCGTTGATAGTTCTCCCACACCAGCATCATATTTAAGTAAGTTAAGCACTTGACCTATGTCTCGGGTGGTTGATCAGAATGGGGATGTGAGAAGCATATATTTTACTGCAAGAATTATCTGAGCTGGGCCCGGCGCGGTGGCGCAAGTGGTTAAGGTCCTCGCCTTGCACGCCCAGGATCCCATGTCGGCACAGGTTCTATCCCAGCAGCCTCACTTCCCTTCCAGCTCCCTGCCTGTGGCCCAGAAAAGCAGTTGAGGACGGCCCAAGACTTTGGGACCCTGCACCCGCATGGGAGACCCGGAAGAGGCTCCTGGCTTCGGATCGGCATAGTATCGGCCCGTTGCGCTCACTTGGGGAGTGAATCAAGGGACGGAAGATTTTCCTCTCTGTCTCTCCTCTCTGTATATCCGCCTTTCCAATAAAAAAAAATAATAAAAATAAATCTTAAAAAAAAAATTATCTGAGCTGTAGGACAATGACAGTAGACTATGTTGGGACAGGGCTTTATGTGACAACTCATTCTACTTCTATAGAATGTTTATATTTATACATTGTTTATGCTTCTGATTGTTAGGCTTTGGGCTTATTTCGCTGTATTTTTCTGTGCACAGTTCTGACCATTTTATCATCAGAGAATGCTATATAAACAACTTTTTATTCTTTGTTTTTTCCTGTACAGTAAAGCTTCCTTACTTTGGTCAAACCACTCTAGCCTTTAAAAACTTTGTGAATTGTATTTCTATAAGGAAACAGAAGGTTGTGAGAATATATTGAATTTCTATATCCTCTCTTCCAAGCAGTTATTAATGGATTTGTTTAAAAGACACAAATGATGAATTTAGATGGATGTATGCAAATTCAGTACACAGCCTTGAGAAATCAGTTTGCAAAATAGGGAGCAAAATCATGTTTATGATTTTAAAAACTACAAAGCAGCTCACACTGTAGCTGAACTTCGCAAACGAATTTTAAAGAAGAACCTGTGCCTTGGTAACCCCAAATTCACAGGGAAAGTAGAATCTTCCCCCAACCCAGTATTGCCCCACGCCCCACATAGGAGCTGGGAACCTATAGGTGGGAAGTTGGGTTGACGAAAGAGAGGGTGTGGATGCAAGTCAGCCAAGCACGGTTAGGGTAGGTGAGAGAGGAAATATTTGCAAGGAAATGCTAATAAGACCAGACACCAAGGGGGGGGAACTCAAAATGTCATGATCCAGTAACAGTCCTCTTCTCACCAAAGACCCTTGGAACATCTAGCTTCAGAGCTCACAATCACTAACACAAACTCGAACTTGCTGAGCCTAACTTGTGGTGCTTTTTCCATATATGACGCACGGTGTGTCTCCTAAACTTCCACTTTGCCCTCAATTCTCCTGTCTGTAAAATGGGAACACAAAGTCCCAGCCCCAAGCCAGGTCCGTGTGAAAGTAAATGAAAAAAACTACAGATCATTGCACACACGTGAAGGCTCGCCCCTAGCGTGTGCTGCGCACAAACGTAGTATGTCACGTACAGCCGCATGGGGAAATTCACTCCAGGCCCGGTGATTTACAAAGCCTGCTCAGAAGTGGAGTCAATTAAGGTCAGCTTTCTATGTTGCTAAACAACAGGGGATTCTGGGTTCAGTAATGTTGAAAGGCAGGCCCAACACACCCCTTGAAACCGGGCTTTTGAGCCGGTTCAAAGGAATGCGAAACAAAAGCCCCTCTTTGTGATGTTTTCACTCTTCCTCCATTGTCCTGTTTCACCCTCCAAGGGCCTTCCTGTAAAGAAAGGGGCTGCCAATGTGGCGAGTGGGAGTCTAAAATTGTCCTGGGCCAACAATGTTGGCACATTCTGCTGGGCCTCATTACAGAATCATCTGAAATGCTTGAGAGGTGTTTCCCACTCATTAGCATAAATAGCAGAAAAACTCTTTCACAAACAAAGCAGGTTCCATCTGCCCCCAGTATGTCCTCACCTTGACTTCAAATGGCCAGTCCCTCCCCCAGCACAATACCCGGGGCGCCCGCCTCAGAGGCCCTGAGCGCCCCACTTCAGAAGGGCATTCAATGAAATACCAACACGGGAACCTGCATGTTTATTCATTGGCCAGCCCCCGCCTTTTAATGGAGTCCTGCCCCCATTGTGGCCACTTGATTCTTTCATGGACCTAAAAGGGACAGGCCGGGGGGACGCTTCCTTTCCGAGCTGTTGGGGTCCTTAGCAACCTACACCTTGTGCGTGGGTCGAGCAGGCTAATTAGGTTTGTTCTGGCTTTTTGGCCCAAGCGGATTTTTGTCAGGGATTCCGCTGTGGGATTAAAGAGTCATTAATCACCCCACGCCTGATGCTGACAAGGTGGCTTTTGCAACCAAGTCCACTTCTCCGGTGTGGGCTGGAGCCAAGGCCGGATCTGTTTTGCATTACACTGCGCAAGAGTCCCCATGCGACCACTCCTTCCCAGCCACGGTGCAGAGGAGACCGACCACTGGGAAGCGGTGCCAGCCCAGAGCATCAACCTCACTGGGCAGGGTTCTACAACAAGATTTTAGTGTGATGGGTTTCAACAGCAAACACGACCACCTGGCCCCATGTTTCAGTGAGGCTCAGCAGGGGGAAGAGACTGACACAGGACACACAGCGAGTCCCTGCCAGAGCCAGGACTGCAGTGGGACACCCTCACAGCGCCTCTGTACCAGCTCCCTTTGAATCCAGCTCGAGGCTCTTCCCAGCCACGTGCAGCACAATCCACATGGTTGTGTTTGGCAGTTCAGGGGGCACTGCACCCTCAGAGGAGAAGGAAAGGAAGCCTTTGCCGTTTAGCCAGTGCTAGGCACAGCGGGCATTGTGTGTCATATGTGCATACAGATGACTTAGTATACTTCAATGCCATTTTAATAGGCTGGTAGGTAAAGCTGCTCAGCAGCTCTCCCTCAACACTGGCATCACCATCCCTATTTCTTGTGGACAAAGAAACGTAGGCACAGGAGGGTGAAGTCACTCACCCCCAACCTTCATCTTCGATATACCAGATTTCCACTGGACAGGATGAGACAAGTGGTAAACACCAGTCCAACACCAGAGAACTGGGGTTTGAGTCCAGGCTCCGACTCTTGACTCCAGCTTCTTGCTGATGCAAACCCAGGGAGGCAGCAGTGACGGTTCAACTGATTTGTGTTCCTGCCATCTATCAGGGTCAGCTGGATTGAGTTCTCTGTCCCAGGCTTCTATTCCAAATCAGCTTCAGTTGTTGCAGACGTCGGGGAGTGGATACGTAGATAGCTTTCCTTCTCATTCTCTTTCTCTTTCTCCTACTGAAATAGAAAAAAAATTCTTAAGAAAAGATGAGAAGAGGTCAGCACAATAGCCACCTGTGGCACCAGCATTCCCTATGGGTGCTGGCTCTCATCTTGGCTGCTCTGCTTCCAATCCAGCTCCCTATTGATACACCTGGGAAAGCACCAAAGGATGACGAAGTGCTTGGTGTTAGGTTTAAAACACGCTTAGAGTTTTTACAGTTCTTATGTTACTACGTGCAGCCAATTCCCACAGCCAAGTCCTCTATTACCTTAAGCTGAAAACAACCAGACACAATAAGATATCAGGAGGACCTTTTATTTCAATAAAGTAGGTACGGGAGTTGGGGTGGAGGGGAGAAAACTAGAAGGGACACATGTGGCATGGTTTAAAACCCAACCATTCACCCATGTTGAAGACCTGGAAGAAACTCCTGGCCTCCAGCTCCGGCAGTTAATAGCTATTTGTGTCAGGGAACCAGTAAATGAAAGCTCTCTCTCTCTTTGTAATGTTGACTTTCAAATAAAATAAACTTTTTAAAGAAAAAAAGGATTCCCTATATATGTGTTCTCATGAACTTCCACTATCACTTAAGGAAAAATCGTAAGTTAAAAGCTTAAGTAAATTAAGCATCAGATTACCAGGATTATTGCTTCCATAGGTCTCTTAGATGTTTGTTTGCTCATGTTTTCCTTTCTTCTTTCATTTTTAAAGATTATTTATTTACTTGGAAGACAGATAGCTTTTCCATCCACTGATTGATTCCCCATAAATCTCAAAAACAGCCAGGACTGAGCCAGCCCAAAACCGGCAGCCAGGAACTCAGCCTGGGTCTGCTGTCAGCTGAGTCACATGAGCAGGAAGTTGGATCTGCAGCTGAGGCACTGGGAGTCACAGCAGGCACTCCATCCGGGCCCAGTGGTGATTGAAGAGGCATCTTGACTTCTCCAGAGCCCTAGGAGCAGCCTCATGGGAAGATGAATCAGATAGAGCAGTGATGACCAAGGAGGCATGTGGGGAGTGGGGTGCTGTAGCTGCTCCCAGGAATAGAAAAGGCCGTGGCAAGATGGCCAGGAGGCGGGGTTGGTCTCCCCAGCAGGTAAATAGAAAGTCACAGGGATAGGCTGATGCCGTTGCTGCGATTATGTCATTGCTTACTGGCCTATCAGGTAGCTCCAAGTGGCCCACAGGGAGAAGTGATTGGTGGAGAGCGGTATAAAAGCAGCCGCTAAAAGAGCTGTAAGACAGACGAGGAGAAGAAGGATGGGGAGAAGAATGAGGGACGGAACGCAACAAACGGGGCAGCAGAGAAGGGTAGAAAGGCTAAGATCTTCTGGGAGAAAAGCGAAGGTGTACGGGGAGAAAAAGCAGAGAAGGGTACAAAAGCAATAAGACCAACGGGAAGAAGAACGGGAAGAAAAGCAGCAGAGAGAGGGTTAGAGAAGCAGGGAGAAAAGCTAAGACCAACGGGGGGAAAGGCAGCTGAGAGAGGGGTATAAATGCAGCCGTTTTTGGCAATAAGGGGTCCGGTTGTAGTTCAGGCTTTTCCCAGACCTTCAAGAGTGTGCCTCGTAGGTAATGTCAGTGCTGGCCGGCGACAGAGGCAGATTTAGAACTTCGGCAGAGATTGAACTTGCCTTCTTGCTTAATGCAAAGGGAATTGCAACAAATTTTGCAAGTCAGACCATTAGTAACTCCGGGGAAAGAAAGGCAATCCCAGTGTCCGACAGGCCTCCATTATCCACGTGATTTGTATTTGCATCATGTACGGAAGTGATGTTGAGTCCACGGCACTCGCTTGGCACCTTAGCGGGACCCTGAGGAGTGGAAAACGAGTGTGTAGGAGAGGGCTAAGCTCAGCTTTCACAGTGGGAACGCAAGAGTTAATTCTTGTAGCTGGAAAGTCAAAACATAGCACAGGCATGCGGAAGGTAGCCTTTCGAGAGCTAGTGGACTCTGCAGATTATGTGCACACGTAATGTTGATAAATATCAGACCAAAAGTAAAAAGTCATTGATTGATGTAATTTTTGAGGTTAGATGTTACGGTTGTTGTCAAGGGGCTAACGATATCATTAAGAGGCTGTCAGGGCAGGAATTACTCCAGGGCACCTGAGATGCCTGGGCCCTTCTGCTCACTGTGGAGGGATGCAGCTGGGAGCTCCAGGAAATTCACGGCTGAGGGGAGGGCCCATGTCTTAAGTGGATGCAGCTGGGAAGCCAGGGAGCCTCTGGGAATTGGTTCTGTGAACCCCAGGCAGTTTGGAAGCAGGAAGCAGTTGAAGAGGAAGCGCCCAATTGCATGTAGTGAAGTGGACTCAACATTTGAAGTAAGGCCAGGCCGGAGCCAGTCTGAGTCCCAGCTTCTGTGTGTACCAAGCTCATGACTGCAGACAACAGCTGTGACCTCTCTGAGCCTCACTTTCTGTAGGCAAAGGTCCCAGGTAGGATCTTTTTTATGGTTGATTCAGACATACTTATAAAGTCTTCACAACCAAATGCTTGACCTAGCCCAGGCTCAAAATAAACCTCAAATATATCATCAGCAAAACCCACCAGCCAATTATTTCTCCCTTCTTTCTTTCTCGCTGTTTTTAAAATCTTTTTCTTAAGATTTATTTTTATTGCAAACAAAGCTATACAGAGGAGGAGAGACAGAGGAAGAACTTCCATCTGCTGAGTCACTCCCGAAGTGGCCACAATGGCTAGAGCTGAGGCCAGTCTGAAGCCAGGAGCCCAGAGACTCTTCCAAGTCTCCTACATGGGTGCAGGATCCCAAGGCTTTGGGCCGTCCTCTACTGCTTTCCCAGGGCACAAGCAGGGAGCTGGATGGGAAGCGGAGCATCTAGGACATGAACTGACACATATGGGATCCAGGCATGTGCAAAGTGGGGACTTTGGCCACTGAGCCATTTCGTCAGGCCCATTTCTCGTTGTTTGAAAGTATAGGGGGAAAAAAAACCCGCAGAGATGATCTATGAGGGAACCTCAGGAAGTTTTCAGAAGGAGCAGGTATCTGCCACAGTAAAAGATGTCACTTGAGAGATACACAAAACATATTGGGATGCCTGGCCCCCATCTTGGTTCCAATCCTTTTTCTGGCTTCTTGTTAATGCACAATTTGGGAGAGAACAGGTGATGGCTCAAGCGACTGCATCCCTATCACTCAGGTGAGACACCTGGATGGAATTCCTGGCTCCTCAGTCCTGGCTTTCACTCGGCTCAGCCTGGACCACTGGAGTCACTTGTGGTGTGAACCAGTCGATGGGATATCTCTGTCTTTCAAACAAGCATAAACAACACATTTTAAGCCCATGGGAAAACAGAATTAAATGATATGTTCATTTTGGTGCACCAACTTTTTTTTAAATCATGCATACAAACGTCAAAGCATTCATGAAAAGTGTATCATGAAAAAAAATCTACGTGTGGATTTAAAATTGCGCCAAAAGTAGATTTTTTAATTTGCTTTCCCATAAACCTTTGGAAGTATTTTTTATCAAGGTCTATGGAATGCATCAACATCAGAGAGATAACAAAGCACATGGAAGGAAAAATAGCCTTCATGGGCAATTTGACTGCATCATCAAACCCTAGAGCTGGGCCCAGGACATTTCCTTCAGGAACTGAACACATCAGAGTTGATGACCCGAATTCCAATGCTCATCTTTTCTGACTTTGAGTCACTCTGTAGACTTAGGACATGCCATAAGCTCTCTGCCCTTGTGCATGGTCCCTCTAATTTCCATTTAGCCACACGCCCTCCAACCTGTCCTGGCCCCCACCCCAGAGCCCAGCCAGTGCTGAACTTTGCTTCTCTTCTTCCCTTAAGTTGCTTTGATTTCTCCCACTCTTGTCATCAAAAACCTCAATTTCCTCTCTGCTTCACCTCTCCTGTCACTGGCATAGGTGTTGATGTTTGTCCCAAAGACTCAGGGCTGTTTTTTTAAAAAAGATTTAAGATTTTCCTAACAAGCAAGAGTTTGACTAGCACTTAGAACTGTAACCCAAGGCAGGCCCTCAAGGATCTCCAGGGATGGGAATGGATTCCTCAGAAGGGAAGTCTCCCAAAACCAACACATGTGATATTGACCCACAGTATTTGAAGGACAGAATGTGGGGAAGGGACAGCAGGAAGAGAAAGTCTGAACAAGTAAGTTATAACTCAGCAGATGGCTCGTAGCATCTAGAAACCTGCTGGAGAAAAGACCACTTTTTTTTATGGGTTTGACAAGGGTCTGATTGAGGAAAAACCGCAAGCAGACTGGCACCTGCCCCTCATGGAGCATAAGTTCTGCTAGCCTCAGCATGCCCTGTCCAACACCTGTGGGAGCTGGGAGGGATTCAGTAGCAATGACAGCCCACCATCCCCAAACCTTTGTATGGAACCACTGAGCAAAGGGACACCAACTGACTTTCCCTGACACACGTACTTACATATTTGAGAGACAGAGACAAAGAGAGCTCCTGACTCTGCCTCACCCCCTTTTCCAAATGCCCGCAATGGCCAGGGCTGGGCCAGGTGGAAGCGTGGAGGCAGAAAGTCAGTCGGGTGTTTTGGGAGGGAACCAAAGATTTGAGTCATCACTGTCGCTTTCCCAGTGTCCACATGAGCAAGAAGCTGGAATCGGGAGCTGGTGAGGGGACACTGGCACTCTGATACTGGGTGTAGGCATCCAATCTGGCAGCTAACCCCTGCAGTGAACGCCCAGCCTGAACGCCCACATGTGAGAGCATGACTAGTCTTTACTGAGAATTTACCAGACACCATGCTAAGTATCTTGCATGTGATGCTTATTTGAAACCTCAAAGCAACTCCACAAAGTAGTGTCCATATGATGTTTCCTGACTTACAGTAGTAGAAGGCAAAGCTTAAAGGGCTGGTAACTGGCCGGGTACAGCCAGGACTTAAGACAATGGCAGGTTTGCTCTGACTGCAGAGTTCTGCTTGTTTTATTTTTGTTTTGTCCCATTTGTAAATCAGAGTTACGGAGAGGAGAGACAAAGATTTTCCATGTGCTGATTTACTCCCCTACCATTGACAGTGGGTAAATGAAATGTGGCTGTGTCCCCTACCCTCTGTCCTGAAGGTGGGTCCTAACAGCAATGGAATGTTAATTCCATCCTCAACCACTCCTCTCACCACTTAGGTATTCATGACTGCCCACCTATGACTCACCTATCATCTGAGAGGGGACAGTATTGCATTGTTGTGTAACCACTCTCCTCACAAGCCCCTTTAAAAGGACTGTAAAACCAGAGCTCGCTCTTTCTGGTCAGGTGCTTCCTTTGTTCTGGCACCTCAATTCTTGGCTGACCCAGCATGGTCCCTGTGTACTACTTAGATGGGACAATGGATATAGTAATGTTCTTTCTGGTTTGTGTACTATCAGGAGTTCCAGCAGAGGTGAGGCCTAGCAGTAGTGGAATGCGGGCAGAGAAGCCAGGGAAAGGTGAATGTCTGCAGCTTTGTAAGTGTGTCCAGGTTATTCGTTGCATGTCTCTTAGGATAACTTATATTGTTGGGGAAGCTGAGACATAGGTCTTCAGCTTAACGGATGGACTTGAAAGTCCATTAGTTCCTCCTGGGGTTATGTTTGGTTGGATTACTTGTAATTGGTACTTGTAATTTGTTTCTAGTGTGCTCTATTATCACCAAGCTTGGTTAGTAAGGACTCTTTAATCTTAGACATGTCTGGCATGATCTCACTCCCACTCCGTAATATGCACCAGTTCTGAAACAAAGCCAAGAAAAATAACTTCCCACCCCAGCCCATGTTAACATGAGAAGGTGTTTTCATTAAAGGTTCCCTCAAACTCCCCCATTTTGGAGAGAAAGGGGCTTATGGATGCCAGGGAAGAGCACTGCAGGTGTCTACTACACTTCCTCTACCACTGTGCCACATGGTTGGGTTACAGTCAGGGGAACTGGGTTTGGTAGAGAAGAGTCAACTCCCGGGCCCAGAACCAGGCAGATCACCCTGATCTTGTCTTGGTGACATTACCATGGTCAAGCAAAGGCATCTACAGACAGCTGGGCTTGAATCCCAATTCTCTCATCAACCCAGTTCTGTGATTTGCACAGGTTCTGTGCTCCAACTTCTTCAGCTGTAAAACAGGGGTCAAAATGAGCCCCTCCTAATTCTGTTACAATCAGCTGTGAATAGCAGCCAACCTGATTGGCCATTGGATGAGACCTAGGAGTTTGAGCTGTCATAGATGGCCAGTTTTATCTTTCAGTATGTATGGTAATTATAATTTTTGAAGCATTCAGATGTGGGTTTAACTAGGAAGCCTGTATGATTTCAATTTTGGCCCATAAGTGGTGCTTTCCCAGTTGGAGATCCATAATTAAGTCAGCAAGAGCTGCAGGCTGCTCAGGTGTGATCAAATTGCTCCCTCCAGCTCACTTCTTTACGGCCTTGCTGCTTCAAGCCCAACCAGAGTCAAGGACACCTGTAGTACAGAAATCCTTTTACATGCATAGAATACTGAGCAGCTTCTAGCTGCTCTTGCCCTTGGGCACCACAGGAACTGGCATTCCGACTGTCCCCATTAAAAGCCGGTTGAGGAAATTGGTGTCTAGCAAGGAAGAGAAGTGTTCAAAATCTCTAACAGGAATTTCAGAGCTCATTGCCCTGTGCCTAAGCAATTGTTACACTGGTGGGAGAAAAGCAGCCAATAGCTGGTGGGCACTCTGGGCCTGGTTAATGCCAAATCTGTGTTAATTATACCAGTGTGCCAACATGATTGCTTATATACTTTCTAAATTAGTGTGTCCTAGCTGCTCCACTTCTGATCCAGCTCTCTACTTATGGTCTGGAAAAATGCAAGACCCAGAGGATGTTTCTGGCTCCTGGCTTCAAATTGGCTCAGCTATAGTCATTGTGGCCATTTAGGGAACCAGCCAGAGGATGGAAGATCTTTCTCCTCTTCTCTCTGTAAATCTGCATTTCAAATGAAAATAAATCTTTAAAACAAAAAACCAAGAAAAGCAAAAATGAACAAAACAAAACAAACGAGCAAGAGCTATACACAGCCCTCAGCTGGTTCACCACCCAGAATCTGCACAGGGACTCGTGGGGAAACGGGATTTGAGGGGATAAGGCTTCACAGAAATTCCCACCTGTTTATTTTCATTCACTCGAAAGGCAGAGCCAGAGAGGGATCTTCAGTCTGTTGGTTCACCCCCCAAATTGCCCCGACAGCTAGGGCTGTTCCAGGCAGGAGCCAGGAACAAAGGATTCAATGGCGGGGAGGAGGGTGTGGCTTGAATGTGTGCAGCAACAGCCGGAGCACTTGAGGCCCCATCCACTGCCACACCAGCAGGCAGCTGGATCTGAAGCAGAGCAGAACAGACTTCAACTGACACTCTCCTAGGAAAGTCAGACATCCCAGTGACAGCTTAACTCGCCACACCGGCATACCCTCTCCTGGGATGAGCTTCTCCCCTCAGCCTGTAGGAGCAGCTGGGACAGAGAGAAGGAAGCAGGGACAAGAGCTTGTTCTTGCTTTCAGGAACTCTGATCTGTCTCCTCCTTCATTTTCTCCTCTAACACAATTCCTCATCCTCTCGTTTCCTCCTCCACCGTTATCACCACCTCCATCCCATCCCCCACTTTCTCCTCTACCACCATCACATCCACCCATCTCCTCCTCTACCTCCTCCTTTGTCAGCACCCCCTCTATTTCCCCCCCCATGTGTACTGCCCCTCCAGTTCTCCATACCTCTGCCACCTCCATCACTTGATTCACCCTTATTCATTCTGAACCTCCACTCCCTTCCCATCCCCCCCCCACCTCCTCCCTCAGGGTCTGTATTTCTAGATCGTCAGCTCCACCAGCAGCAGTAGGTTCCAAGCCACCTATCTTTAGCGCTAAAGAAAATCTGTTTGCCTCAGCACCTTCAAACCTTAACAGGGCATGCATGTTTGAACCAGAGTTAGCACACAATTGACTTAAACCAGGATTATCAATTCCCTCCATTGCTGCTCAGCTTAGAATGGCTACTGCACAATGCGAGTGTGCACACACGCACACAGGCTCCCTCACCAGCAGACCACAGGTGCTCTGATTCTCAGTAAACAATGGTAGCCTTGTTACAACAGCCTGGTAGTCACGGGCTCTTGCTTCTGATTTCAACCTGGAAATGTTGGAAACCAACCCGGGTCAGAGGGGAGGAACAGTGCTGCCGAAGTTGAAAGGAGGATAGAAGAAAAAAGCCCACCATAGCTCTGACGAAAAGGGTCCCAAGATGAGCTATGGGCATTTCTCAGGTTTGTAGATGGAGATGAATGTCATCTTTAGACAGGGATGCTGGATTAAAGGCGGAAGGGGGAAACGGAGAGCTGTGCTTTGGGATGGCACACGCCGCTGGAAGATCAAAGCCACATGCACCACTGAAAGAGACCCGGGGCTTCTCCACTCTCAGCTCAGGTCCGCCGCACACATGGGGATCTAATAGGGCAGGATGCAAAATGCAGACCTGGAGGCAGGCAGCGGGGCAGAGCCTGAACCGGGCGGGAGGCCGGCCTTTGCGCAGCTGCAAACCATTACAGGCGGGCGCACCACCACGCGCCACACTCAGGGCTTCTCTGGTGTTTCCTCCGCTCAGACCGCGATTGTCTAGGAGCCAGCCGTTCTCATCTCCCAGGTGGTGAGCTTGACGGCTGTCAGGCGTGCCAGGAATCAGGGGAAATGCGCACACCCGCGCAGAGAGGGTTCTGCAGACAAGCAGACATCGACCCTGATCTGCCTTTCTTCCCCTTTCACTGTGTCCTCAGGCTTTGGGGTTGCAAACCCAATCCGCAGCCCCAGAGGAGATTCAGGGTGAGAGAGTAAACCCCCGCAGCACAGCAAGGTGTGACCTGAGGCCCATTGCTTGGTCTTTGTGGCTACTGGCTTAGCCTTGTGGGCAAGATGTATGCTCAGTCCTCAGCAGCACCCTGGAGGTGAACAGAAGGATATCCCCAAAGGCCAGACAGGGAAGGGGCACATAGACCAAGGGGTCATTGTATTGGACACGGTGCTCCCTGGACACCCTCCACCAGCCTCTTGGTCTGCTTTTGGTTCAGTGCTCCAAGTTCACTTTTGAAGATAGGTCATTTATTTTTCAGAAAAGATGATGGGAGTTGAGGTGCAGGGGTCCACTCACTGGTTCATTCCCCAAATGACCGTGATGGCTGGGATTGGATCAGGAACCGGGAACTCCGTCTAATTCTCCCACATGGGTGGCACAGGCCCAAGTACTTGGTCCATCATGGGCTTCTTTCCCTGGGTCGGAGGCAGAGTGGCTGTCGCTCACAGCCCCGCTCTGATGGGAGGTGCCGTCTGCCATCGCAAGTGGTGGCTGAACCCACTGCAGCAGCATGCAGGTCCCAACTCTGGGTCCTTCTCGCCCTTCCTGCCAGCTGGACCATTTCCTTGCCTGTATTCTAGAGGAGCCCAGAACCCTTGTCACACTGGCCCTCCCATCCCTCATTTCAGGCCTCCAGGCTGACCTGGCCACCTGCATTCTCCCATCCCACTCAGCACATGGGAAGCAGTGAAATGTAAGATTTGCACTTATTCCTCTGCTGAAGACTCTGGGTCCCTGTCACTGCAAGGAGAAACACCCACAGCCTTTAGTGCTGCTTCTGGCCCCAGTCCCCTTCCATCCTTACACTGTCCCCCTAGCCTCCATTCTTTCCCAGCCTCTCCTAATGTGGGAGGAGCACCTCAGCTGAGCATCCTGCACGTGTGTGTTTCCATACTGTTCTGCCTGGACCACACTGCAACAGCATCATTCACTTGCCTGCCTCTCTCCTCTGCATGCTGATCAGCCTTTGGAGGCAAGCATGCTTCTGGGGGCAGGTGTGTGACACAGTGGGTAAGCTGCAGCTTAGGATGCTCATAGTGCAAGGGCCAGCTCAAGTTTCAGCTGCTCCACTTCTGAACTGCTCTCTGCTCTTGTGCACCCTGGGAGGCAACAGGTGATGAATCAAATACTAGGGTATTTGCAGGGCTTCCAGTGCTTATTCACTCCTTGACCATTTGTCCATTGGAATACAACCCCTCAAAGTGGTCGTATTAGGAGACAGGGTCTTCATGGATGGGGTTAATGCTCAGGAAAGAGGCCTGCCTTGTCGCTTCCACTGTGACAATGGGGAGGAACATGTCCACAGGAAGCCAGCCCTTACCAAATATTCCATCTGCCAGGGCCTTTGCCTTGTACTACCCAGGTTCCAAAGCAATAAGTAACATGTTACTTGAAGGCTCCTCAGCCCATGGTATTCCATAAGAGCAGCTGGAGTGGGCCCAGACAGAAGGCCTGGGTTCTGGTTGGTGGTAACAAATGCAAACCTAAGAAGGCCAAAGAGGACTCCAGGCCTCATCCCAAAGCTCCAGCAAGACTTCCCCATCTTGAAACGTGGCACCAAGGTCCACGCTGTGGCTCAGCTCCCAGCCTAGGAGCAACACTCAACTTGTCTGCTGATCTTGCATCATACACCAGTACAATGACACTTTCTTAGCTCTGTTCAAACACATCCTCTAACCATCCTTTAATTCAAGCCACCATCATGTTGACCTGGCAACAGGTCTCCCTGCCCCAACACACATGCACAATGGACCCTTTCCATATCTCTTATCTTTCTGATCTCACTCAGTGCCTCCCCACCTTACTGGCAATAAAACCAGAACTAATCATGTTGACAAGTTTCATATAATCTGACACTGCCCCCTTCCTGTCTTTGCTTTTCTCTCCAGACAGATGAGGGTTTTTTGTTTGTTTTTTTTTTATGGTTCCTGAAACTCTGATTCATTGTCAGCTCAGAACTTGCTTTTCTCTGCGAAAGCTCTTCTCCAAACAGTAGCACTCTTCACTCCAGTGTAAGTCCTTCACCAGCAATAGGTGTACTATTGCAGACCTCGGACATTTAGCCAAATATTCTGGGTATTTCTGCCAGGGATTTGGGGGATGAGATTAAAATTTGAATCAATAGGTTGAGAAAAGCCAACTGCCTTTCCTAATGTGGGGAGCCTTTATCTAATCAAAAATAGCCGAAAGGAGCCAGTATTACAGTGTAGTAGAGAAAGTTTCCACCTGTGATGGTTCAAGTCCTGGCTGCTCCGCTTCCAATCCAGCTCTCTGTTAATGTACCTGGGAGGGCAGCAGAGGATGGCCCAAGTCCTTGGGGTCCTATACCCTTGTGGGAGACCCAGAGGAGCTCCTGGCACCTGGCTTTGGATTAGCCCAGCTCCAACCATTTGCAACTATTTGGGGAGTGAATCAGTGGATGAAAGAGCTCTTCCTATCTCTCCTTTCTGTAGCTCTGCCTTTCAAATAATATTTTTTTAAGGTTTATTTTTATTGGAAAGCCAGATATACGGAGAGGTGTGGGGAGCGGGGCGCCAGAGTGGCCTCCATGAATATGAAAGGCTGTTGCAAGATGGCGGCTGGCCCAGGGCCAGGAGACTGGGTTGATCCTGCCAGCAGGTAAACAGGAAGTCAGGGATAGGCTGATGCCCTTGCTGAGATTATGTCATTGCTATTGGCCTATCAGGTATTGCCAAGTGTACCCACGGGGAGAAGTGATTGGTGGAGAGCAGTATAAAAGCAGCCACTAAAAGCAATATGACAGGGGAGGGGGAGAAGAACAAGGCAGCAGAGAGGAGTACAAAAGTAATAAGGCCTACGGGGAGAAAAGCAGCAGAAGAGAGAGTAAAGCTAAGATGTACAGGAAGAAAAAGAGTGGAGAGAAGGGAGAAAAGGAGCCGCTTTTCTGCAATAAGGGATCCGGTTGTGGTTCCAGCTTTTCCCAGACCCTCAAGAGTGTGCCTTGTCATTAGTGCCACTGCTGGTCAGTGACAAGGAGGAGAGATAGAGAGGAAGATCTTCTGTCTGATGCTTCACTCCCCAAGCGGCCGCAATGGCTGGAGCTGAGCCAATCCAAAGCCAAGAGCTTCTTCTGGGTCTCCCACACGGGTGCAGGGTCCCAAAGGTTTGGGCTGACTGCCACAAGCAGGGAGCTGGATGAGAAGTGGAGTTGCCAGGATTAGAACCGACATCCATATGGGATCCCGGCACATTCAAAGGGAGGACTTTAACCATTATGCTATCATGCCGGACCCTCATAATTTTTTAAAGAAACTTTAGAAAACAAATAACAAAAAGGCTGGCCATCCCTCCGGAGAGAGTAGATTTCTGCCTGCCTAGCTACCTTGAGCCAGAACGTCTGTGTGGTCTTGCCATCACACTGCTGCCAGACACCAGCCCTTTTTGGGGCTCCAGCTTGCTGATCCTCCCAGTTTTTTCATGCCTTCACTCTCAGGTTGGGACTTAACTATGTGCTTCCAGTTGTCCAGATCTATGGAAAAATCTCAGCCATCATAATCACATGAGCTAATTCATTTTCATGAATTTTGATATTTGATAAATGAAAGGGTAGATAACAGATACGTAAATGATAAACAGACGATAGGTAGTGGGTGAATCGGTAGTTGGAGATTCATGAGAGAGAACGAACATAGATTGGCAGTTCCTGCTGGTTTTCCTGTCCCTGACACATCCCTCTATTGCTCCACCTCTGGAAATTCTCCTGCATCCACTTGTTGGCCTGTTTGTCTCCCCTCAAGCAGAACCCAAGCTTCGTGGCCTCATTATGTCACCAGATCAGAGGGAACTCAGAACGGATGGCTGACATGAGCCACCCGATGCTGCACAAGCCATGTCACCTTGAAGCTGATTTCATTGTCACACTAGAGACAGTGTCTACCCATCGCTGGAGCTGTGGGAAAGGATCCACAGATACACAGCTGGCAGAGGGTCATTACAGGCTAGTTTTCCCCTGACTGGGGCATGAACCACGGGCAATATGGGATTGTGCCTCACCCATCTTTGTACCCCCTTCCTCTCTTTCTCTGCCATCTGCTACAGCACTTTGCACTGAGAAGATGCTCACTAAAATTTTCTTTCTTGCTTTCCTTCATTCATTTTTAACTATTCTTTTATTTGAAAGGCAGAGTTTCAAAGAGAAATTTTCAGTCTACTGGTTTACACCCAAATGATCCCAAGTGGCCAGAGCTCTTCCAATCCGAAGCCAGGAGCCAGGAGTTTGTTTCCCACTTGGATGCAGTGGCCCAAGCACTTGGGTCATTCTCCCCTGAGTGCATTAGCAAGGAGCTGGATGGGAAGTGGAGCAGCCAGGACTTGAATTGACACCTATGTGTGATGCTGGCTCTGCAGGTGGCAGCTTTACCTGCTACATCACAGCACCAGCCCCAGTAGAGGATTATTTTATGAGTCAAATCATTCTATGGTCATTCCAATTTTTAGTCAATTACATTGGCTATAGCAACACAAAACTGTTGATTTCTGAGTTTTTACATAAAACTTTAAAATTTGATCAGAAAAGGGTGAAGGGCAAAGTTGGAAATAATACAGCAAGAATTGCTATCTAATAAGATTATAAGGAACTTGGGAAGAGTTTTGTGGTACAGTGAGTTAAGCTTCTGCCCGTGATGCCAAAATCCCATATGAGCTCAGTTTTAGTCCTGGCTGCTCCATTTGATACAGTCCCCTACTAATGAACCCAAGAAAGCAGCAGAAGAAGGTTCAGTGCTTGGGCTCCTGCTGCCCACATGATGGATCAGGATGGAATTCAATGCTCTCGGCTTCAGCCTGGCCCAGCGCTGATGGTGTCCATTTGGAGAGTGAACCAACAGATGGAAGATCTCTCTCTCTCTCTTTCAAATAAATGAAATAAATTTTTGAAAAGAGGAAGGTTAAAATACTTTCCACTGTACAATAAGATGAATATTTCAGACTTACTGAAAAGCACATAACTTGGTACAAAGCTTTGGAGATAAACTCAGCAATATATACTCTAAGACATCAACATGTTCATATTGTTTAATTCAGCAAATTCTCTTCCTGAAAACAAGCTAATGCCTTACCACGGGACAAAAACTCCGACACATAAGTACATAAAAATAACAGTAATAAAACTTCTAGAAGGAAACAAAGCTATAAATCTTTGTGACCAAAAAAACTTTGATCTTAGTCTGAGGAACAGATTTTTAGATATACCAAAAACACAACCAACATAAGAAAAAGATTAATATGGGTCTGGCATGGTAGCCTAGCGGCTAAACACGTCACTTGGCATGCACCATGATCCCATATGCTCACTGGCTCTAATCCTGGTGGCTCTGCTTCCCATCTAGCTCCCTGTTTGTGGCCTGGGAAAGCAGTCGAGGATGGCCGAAAGCCTTAGGATCCTGCACCTGCATGGGAGACCCAGAAAAGACTGCTGGATTCTGGCATCAGATCAGTGCAGCTCTGGCCGTTGTGGCTGCATGGGAAGTGAATCATTGAATGAAAGATCTTCCTCTCTGTATAGCTGACTTTCTAATATGTATACAGATATACACTTTTATTATATATAATAAAGTCATATGCAGACTTTCATTATATATATAATCTTTTAAAAAGGAAAAAGATGAGTAAATTGGGCCTCACCAAATTAAAACTTATATATTAAAGGAATGACCAAAAAGAAGCCATTCCCAAGAACAGAAGATAATACTTGCATTTTTCCACATATTTAAAAAAAAACTTTTTAAAGTTTTTTTTTAATTGGAAAGTTAGATATACAGACAGGAGGAGAGACAGAGAGGAAGATCTTCTGTCCGCTGATTCACTTTCCAAGTGGCCGCATCCGAACCCAGGAGCCAGGAGTCTCTTCCAGATTTCCCCCACACAGGTGCAGGGTCCCAAGGCTCGGTTCACATGTAGGTGCATCCGCAAAGATTTTGAAAGCATTCATCCATGCAAGGTGCACCTGCCCGGGAAGGCTCACAGCAGCCTGGCTCATGAAAGCTGAGAGGCACAAGTCTAAATGGCCGGCAGCCAACAAACAGATGGACACACCGCAGTGCATCCACGCGGTGGGGAGCACGGAGTCCTACTGCATACTACACCATGGATAAGGGCTGAATTTATGATGCTAAGGGAACAAGACCAGACTCAGGGTCACACGTGGGCTAGGGAGGAGCAGAAAACAATGTTTCTTTCTGGGAGGACAAAACTTTCCTGGAATTAGGCAGTGGTGAGGATTGTATCACTGTCAGTACGCTGCAGACCATACCACCACACACTCGGAAAGGTATATTTTCTGGCGCACGAATTATATCTTGTCAAAGGAGTTATTTTAAAAAGGCTCCATGTGGCATGATTATACTAGTAGAAAGGAATTATTCCAAATGTCCTTTGACAAAAGAATACTAATTAAGTCATAATGGATCTGCATAAAATATCAGAAGCTTTTTGAGTCTATCGATAAAATCTTGTCATACTATGTAGAATGACTATAATGATATTAAGTAAGATACAGTAACAACTGTTTGTTTTTACCCTTTTGTTTGTTTTTAAATCTGGCAGAGAAGGATGCCAAACCCTAACAAACTGCCTATGGGTAGCTGACTCTAGCATGGAGTACATCTTCTCTCCTAAAATTTCTTCAGATAATATTTATTCATTTAATTTTATCACTAAGCATTTATAAAATCTTCACAGCGTTTGGTTTCCTGAAACCCAGCTCACTTCCCTCTGTGTGGAGCCTGGTGGCCTCCTGGAAAGCCACGGGAATGGACATCCTGAAAGGAACCAGCCGGGGACCCCACCCGCCACCCACACCTGCAACAGGTGTGCCTCCAGAACCGTGGACTACCTTGCCCAGTGGGTTCTTTCATGAGCCACACAAGGTTGGTGGATGCCCAGGCCCTGCTCTTCCTCTGCCATCTCCCACTGGTGATCTCCTTTCCCAGGCCCCAGTGCTGCCCTGCAGTGGGCAACCACCGCGGTGGTATCACAGCTTATGCCTGTCTCTTGTTCTTGAGAGAATTCTGCTTGTATGCGGTGCCCTTGTGGAAACTCAAGCTGAATTGTCTTCATTTTCTATCATTTCATTTTGACATTCCAGCAGCCCTGGTCTGTCGGGGTCTCCTCCACCCGCAATTCGGCCATTCATCAACTTAAAGTACGGCTATAAAGTTCTGGAAAGAATCCAACTCCACAGAAGAAATTCATTCTTTTCATGTTTCTTTGAAGACAGGAAGGGATCTGGGCATCTGGAGACAAGGGAGAGGAACTTCAGAGGCTAGCAGCAGCCCGCTTTTTCACACTAAAACCTTTGCTTCCCAGACAGCGACTCTTCCAGACCAGCAAAAGGACCTTTTAGATGTAACAATGAATTGTGTTTCTCAGTAAAATCCATCACACTTATTACATAGAAGGGCGTTTGTATGTGCTAGCTCATATGCTTCACTCAACAAGCCAGCCCATTTTTCAGCTGAGGAAATTGAGGCACTGACAGTGCGGGTGACTTACTCCAGTTCACAAGGCTAGTGTTGGCAGAGCTAGGATTTGAGCTCTGCAAGTCTATCTGCAGATCATGTGTCCTTGTCCTCCCTGTCTGGTCTGAGAAAATCAGCACTGAGAACAGGAAAGAACTAAGCCAGAATTAAGCATGAAATGTACTTCGGGCCACATTCAGTAACTTTCAGGAAGATTGAGTTGCTCCCTGGAGCCGGGGTGGTTTTGCTCCACCTGCTGATGAGATGCTTGGGCGGGACACATGGCAAATGGAAAGGCATACAGAGTCATGCCCAGCCCTCACCAGTCCAGAAGCGAAGACCACAGAGCAGGAGGGGTGCCCACCAGCCACCAGCGGAAGTCCCAGCATCACCAAGGGCAACACCACTGTTTCTTTTTTTTTTAATAAAAGACTTATATATTTTTATTGGAAAAGCAGGTAGATAGAAAGGAGATACAAAAAGATCTTCCATTCGCTGGTTCATTCCCCAAGTGGACGTCGTGGATGGAGCTGAGCCAGTCTGAAACCAGGAGCCCGGAACCTCCGGGTCTCCCATGCACAAGGCTTTCCCAGGCCACAAGTACTGAACTGGAAAGGGAGTAGAGCAGCCAGGACACGATCCATATGGGATCCCAGAGCATGCAAGGTGAGGACTTAGTTTCTGAGCCATTATGCTGGGCACAGCACCACTGTTTTAGGAACTCCCAAGCAATGTCTGCAAAGAAGGAGGCTGAGCCCACTCTGGGCAGCTTCCCTGCTGTGAAATGCAGCCTGGCGCATGACTCTGGCCAGTGAGAGCAAGAATGCAAATGGCCTCCTGTATAATCCTGTGTGTGGTTTCTTGCCCATTGCTGCTCTGAGAGGCTTCTCTCTGAGATCCCGCTGGTGTTGCTGGAACAGCTACCCACCTGGTAACAAACCTGCCTGGCACACCAACTCCCGCTGCAATGCCCACAGCATTCCTGCTCCCAGTGGGCAGGTGTGACCTGTGCCATGGTGGTTATCAGCTCTGCTGCAAAGGAAATGGGAGGCTGGTCATTGGAAGCTTCCAGCCTGCTGCATGCTCACCCCTCCTCTGCTATTTCACATCCTAGACCCCTTTCATGTGGAGGCCTGCATGTAGAAGCCCTGTGTGTGGCTGCATGTTCAGTCCTTGCTGTCTTGAAATTCAGGGTCAATTTTGAACAAGGAGAGCAATGTTGTCCTTTTGGAACAGGACCCACAAATGCCATAGCTGGCACTGCCCAAGCTTTCTATTGTCATTCTGTCTCCCCAGACCCCACCTCCTCTCTTCTGAGCAGAAGATGTTTGGCTCCCTAAAGAAGTTTATTGAGGTTCATTGTTTTTTTAAGATGTATGTATTTATTTGAAAGAATGACAAAGACAGGGAGAGGTAAGAGACAGAGAGAAGTCTTCTATGTGCTAGTCCACTTCTCAGATGTCTACAATGGCCAGGGCTGGATCAGGCAAAAACCAGGACCCAGGAGATGCATCCAGGTCTCGCATGTGGGTATACTAGGGCTCAAGCACTTGAGCCATTCTCTACTGCTTGCTTTTCTTTTTTTCTTTTTTTCTTTTTCTTTTTGCTTTTCCAACTTTATTTAGAAAAACAAGTCCAGATCCTAGTGCTCCCCACGCCCTCCCCCACCTCTACTGCTTTTTAAAGCACATTAATATGGAGCTGGATTGGAAAATGAGCAGCTGGGATGCCAACATTGCTGGTGGCAGCTTAACCCACTACACCACAATACCGTCCCAAGTTCTAGAAGTTTTGTATGACTTCTTATTAGTTCCTTTTATAAAAGATGCATTTTATTTATTTAACAGCCAGGGAGATATCTTCCATCCACCAGTTCACTCCTCAAATGGTTGCTATGGCTGGAACAAGGCCAGGCTGAAACTAGGAGCCAGGAACGTCGTCTGGGTCTCTGTTGGGTGCAAGAGCCCAAGCACTTGGGTCATCTGCTGCCGCCTTCCCAGGCATATTAGCATGGAGCTGGATCTGAAGTGGGGCAGCCTGGACTGTAACTGGAGCTCCAGTGTGAGATGGCAGCATCAGAAGCAGCAACTTAGCCCATTGCATCTGAACACTAGCCCAGGACTGGGGCCGGGGATCCACTAATTTCAAAAGAGAAACAGCTGCCATGATCCTTGAAGGCTAGAAGGCTGCAAGTTCATGGACCACTTCCTCTGAGTCTAGCTTGGAAAGTATTGCCTGATGAGAAAACAGTTTTTTAAAAATTCTGTTTTAAAGATTTGTATATTTATTTTTTATTTTATTTTTTTAAAGATTTATTTTTATTATTGGAAAGGCGGATATACAGAGAGGAGAGACAGAGAGGAAGATCTTCCGTCCCTTGATTCACTCCCCAAGTGAGCGCAACAGCCGATGCTATGCCAATCCGAAGCCAGGAGCCTCTTGCGGGTCTCCCACGCGGGTGCAGGGTCCCAAAGCTTTGGGCCGTCCTTGACTGCTTTCCCGGGCCACAGGCAGGGAGCTGGAAGGGAAGCGGGGCTGCTGGGATAGAATCGGCGCTCATATGGGATCCTGGGCGTGCAAGGCGAGGACCTTAACCACTGCGCCACCGCGCCGGGCCCTATTTTTTATTTTTAAAAAATATATTTTATTAATTACATTGCATTATGTGACATAGTTTCATAGGCTCTGGGATTCCCCCCAACCCCTGCCCGTCCCCTCCCCGCTGGTGGATTCCTCCACCTTGTTGCTATATTACATTTCAAATTCAGTCAAGATTCTTTCAGTGCAAATGTATTCCAAGCAGAGTCCAGCATCTTATTGTCCAGGTAAATTCAATGGTTTCATGGGGAGACTATCTCTGGTCTGAAGGCAGAGCTGGCAGAATATCATCCCAATCAATTTAAAGCCACATCATAACATCAGAGAAAAGATAGTTTTGAAGTCACAAAGAGAGCCTGGAGACAAGATAAGGGAGGACTTTGCAGTTCACACATCAATTTGAGGTCATGAGAGGTTGATCGGAGCCGGAGCACAGCAGTTCTCGGCATGCTGATGACCACAACCTGGCAAGTCACTCAGCCAAGGCCACCCTAAGACAGCACTGGCACGCAGAGGGCTGCCCTTGTAGGCCAGTACCTTGGTCTGTCTGGCCCTGGTTCCTCATTTCTTAATGGAAACACCATTAATACTACGGCTGGTACGATCACATGGAGTTGTTGAGAAGAAGAAATTCAATATTTTACAGTAAGGCAATTAAAATAGTGCCTCACATACTGTCAACACTCCATGAAGGATGGTGACAGGTCCCCAGACCCAGCTCTCCTGTGCACCAGCCAGTGGGAGCAGAACCAGTGTCTAATCCAGTCTAGAAGCAGCTCATAAAGCACCACTTTGTTCTAGCAAATGAATAACTGAGCTAAAGAAAAAAGCAGTGACTTTCCTTAGCTGTTTGAGAGAAGTGAGTTCAAACAGTAAGTTATCCTGCCCCCTCATCAAACTCTGGAGAAATGGAGACACCTACAGAGAATCACAACATGCCAGGGAGGAAAGCTGCATGGCAGAGACGGGGTGGGAAAACCTAAACCATAACTGACCGGTTTCTAGAAGCTCTGTGTGGACCAAACCCAGGGTACCCAGTTGGAGGGAGGTCTCGCATTTTTAGCTTCACTTCCCTGGAGCTCAGCCTTGTTTTCAGTTTTTTGTTTTTTTAAAAAAGGTTTCATCTGTTTAAAAGGCAGATTTACAAAGGGAGAAACAGAAACATTTGCTCCCCAAATGGTCACAGTGACCAGAACCGGGAACTGAAGCCAGGAGCTCAGAGCTCCACCCAAGTCTTCCAAGTGGGCACAGGAGTCCAAGGACTTGAGCCATCTTTTGCTTTCCTAGATGTATTAGCAGACAGCTGGATTATAAGTGGAGCAGCCAGGACTTGAAACCCCAACTGGCAGTCATGGGATAACAGTGTTACAGGTAGCATGTTAACCCACTGCACTACAACATTGACTCCTTGACATATTTTTTACAGTGGCTAATTTTTTTTTCCTATTGGAAAGTCAAATATACAGATAGGAGAGACAGAGGAAGATCTTCCATCTGTTGATTCACTCCCCAAGTGGCTGCAATGGCTGGAGCTGAGCTGATCTGAAGCCAGGAACCAGACTCTTCCAGGTCTTCCATGCGGGTACAGGATCCCAAGGCTTTGGGCTCAACTGCTTTCCCAGGTGACAAGCAGGGAGCTGGATGGGAAGTAGAGTTGCCGGGATTAGAACTGGCGCCCATATGGGATCCTGGCGTGTTCAAGGCCAGGACTTGTAGCCACTAGGCTACCATGCCAGGCCCTTTCATAGTGATTATTGAGGTAAAGTTCTCTTATGTCTCCAGCATGGGGAGGGGAAATGGCATCAACATTTGGAATGTTGTTCATTGTAACCAGGTCATCCCTCAAAAGAAATCAATTTACTGGAGACCAACTGACCCAGAGGAAAGCAGCACACTGCTAGCTTCCTTTGACCTTCCTTTTCCATCTCAAGCAGAGGTGGAAGAACTGAGAAATGGAAGTTTACAGTCCAGAGTCAGAAGCTCAGGAAGGACTCAGACATAATCATGACATCATAGACTGTTCTCTCCACTCCTATATTTATTTACAGTCAATCCTTTGACCAAAAAAGCACGTGCAGCTATGGAGGAAAATTGCTAAGCATACTAAAAGGTAAAAAGCACAGCTTGAAAAGACAGTAAGCAGCACACGCAGGTCCAGATCCAGCAGGAAAGCTGCCATTATTGGGCTTGGAATGTAAAACAACTCTGATTGAAACAGTAAGGGCTCTGACAAATAAAACTGATAGGATACAAGAACAGATGGGCAACATAAGAAGGAACTGAGATTACTAGAGATTAAGTAGTAGAGATTAAGGCACTATAGCAGAATGTATCATACTTCTGGTGCCTTTTTAGTAGACTGAACACAAGCAATGATCTTGCAGATATTTAATTATAAAGCAGATAGAACAAAAGACTGAAAAAACGTAATCAAGAACATAATATACAAGCATTGTGGGACAACTCACTACAAAATATAAAACACACAGGCAGTAGAAATAGCAAAAGATGGAGAGAGATAAAAATAGAAGAAAACTCAGAAGGAATAGACATTTCCCCCAAATTAGCACCCAAGCCAGAGATCCAGGAAGCACAGAGTACACCCAGCAGGGTAAAGCCAGAAACTGCACCCATCCAGTCCATTCCACAGAAAATCAAAAATAAAACAATCCCTGGAAGGAGCCAGAGGGAAAAACTGACCTGCTGGGAAGCAACGGTAAGAATTACACCTGACTCCTCCTCAGAAACCATGGAAGCAAGAGGACAATGGAGTGAGAAGAGAAAAATCCACCAGCTTAGACTTCTGCATCCTGCAAAACTAGTCTTCAAAGACACAGGAGAAATAAGGACTTTATTGGGAAATCTAAAATTTGAGGAAAGTTGCTAAAACATACCTGCTTTTCAATGAGTTCTTTTTTTAACTCTATAGGAAGAGAAATTCATAGCTCAGAAATTCAGGTATGCATAAAAAAGGAAGAGTAACAGAGAAGGAATAGACAAACCAAAATAGAAGCTTCATTTTTCTAATTCTTAACTGAGCCAACAGATAACAGTTCAAAATAATAACAGTGTACTTACTTATGTGTGCTTTCATAAGCAAAATGAATGACAGCCATAATAATAGTAATGGGAGAGAAAATTGGGATTATTTTATATTAAGGTTGTATTTTTTTATGAAGTGGTATACTGTTACATGAAAATGGGGTTGGAAATGTATTGCAACCCCCAGGACAAGCATTCAAGACATAATGTCAAACAAAAGACTGTAAAACTCATGCTAAAAAAAAAATAAAATTGTGCAAAAATTCAATTAAAATCACATCAATCAGAAAGAGAAGAAGACAAAAATACAAAGAATGAGACTTATAAGAGTAAATAGTAGCAAATGTAATAGAATTTAATCTGATTATAGATATAATCATCTAAAACATAATGACCTAAATTCAAGGATTAAAAAATTGTCTGGATTAGTATTGAGGTGCAGCAGGTTAAACAATGCCGTCCTGGACACCAGCATACTTTATGAGAAGGAACAGACAAATATAACAATGGAGTCCAAAAACAAATCTACAAAAATATATACAACTTAATGGTCACAAGCAAACAAGTAAAATCACCACAGCTAAGAAATATTAACACATGGTACTGGAACTAGACATCCACAGGCAACGCAAGTTAATTTGTTACAGAAATTCCACCCTTCACAAAAGTTAACCCAACATGGATCTCCAACTTAAATATAAAATACAAAACTATGAAACTCCCAGACAGAGGAAATCCAAAACCCGGGTTTGCCTATGACTTTTTACACAACACTAAAATCATGACCCATGAAAGAGTTGGGGCCAGCTTGGAGCCACAGCAGATGAAGCCACATTTGTGATGCCAGCCTCCCACAGTTGAGTGCCCACTTCAGCCCCCTGCTAACATCCCTGAGAAAAAGGTTTGTGATAACCCTTGGGCGACCTGGATAAGGTTCTGGGCTCCTAGCTTTGGCCCAGCCCAGCTGATGGGATCATTTGGGCAGTGAGCTAGCCGATGGAAGATGGCTCTGTCTCTCTTCTTCATCTTTACCTGCCACATGATTCTTCTCTGTATCTCTATAATGTTTTCATTTATTTTTAAAAGATTTTATTTTATTATTATTGGAAAGGCAGATATACAGAGAGGAGGAGACAGAGATGAAGATTTTCTGTCTGATGATTAACTCCCCAAGCAGCTGCCATGGCCAGAGCTGAGCTGATCTGAAGCCAGGATCCAGGAATCTTCCGGGGCTCCCAAACAGGTGCAGGATCGCAAGACTTTGAGCCATCCTTGACTGCTTTGCAAGGCTATAAGCAGGGAGCTGGATGGGAAGCAGAGCCACTGGGATCAGAACCAGTGCCCATATGGGATCCTGGTGCATGCAAGGCGAGGACTTTAGCCACTAGGCTACTATGCCTGACCCAGTTTTATTTATTTCTATTTGAAAGGCAGAGATGGTCACAGATCTGTGTGCTGCTTCACTTCTTAGTTGTTCCCAACAGCCAGGGCTGGGCAAGGCAAAGACAGGAGCTAAGAATTTGGGTCTTTCCTGTGGGTGAGTGGAAGAGACCCAAGGACTTGGGCCATCATCTACTGCCTCACAGTTACATTAACACGGAGCTGGATGGGACAGAGTAGCCAGGATTTGAACCAGGGGCTCTGATATGGCATCTGATGTCTTAAGAGGCAAGGCCTGCTGCCCTGCAGCATTTTGGAGACCCCATCTCATGGAAATGCAAAGTAAACCCTAGGAACATTGGACGCCTGAGTGTGCTTTGCCGTGATTCCGGAGGTGCGAGCTAGAATAAACACCCAACAGGATTAGCTAAGAGTTGCTTATTAATGAAGCTGGGTGGTGTGAATTCATGGGGATTGACTGTAACATTCTTCTTGCATTTACATAGATTGACACATTCCACAATAGAAAAAGAAAAAAGAACAAGAAAAGGGAAAAGAAACACTGGAGTAAGGTAGTTCCCTGGGGAAGGTCTTGTCTGGGCAGTGGGGAGGAGAGGGGAGGAAGCTTGCTGTTACTATGGAGACGGAGCACTTTAGAGGAAGTTTCTCACCTCTGCTTGTGCCTCACAGGACTGCTGTGGGTATTGATTGCCTAAATATGTGTGGAAGGCTCACAACAGATCCCGGCAGTGTGTGCCACTGTTGTGTGTGAGGCTGACTGAAGCCAAATCCAAGCACAAGCCTGCAGCCCGTTTTCCCAGACCCCACCTTGGCTGAACCTCCACAGAGCCCAGGGAACCAGTAGCTCTCTTGTTCCCAGTGGATAGACTGGAAAACAAAACCAGCAGTGCATGCAGACACGGCCATTTAGGAACCCAACCTGCATGTCCCAGCACCATAGCTCAATGGATAAATTCTCACCTTGCAAGCACCAGGATCCCCTGTGGGTGCTGGTTCTAATCCTGGCAGCCCAGCTTCCCATCCAGCTCCCTGCTTGTGGCCTGAGGAAGCAGTAGAGGCCTTGGGACCCTGCACCCTGTATCCATGTGGGAGACCCAGAAGAAGTTCCTGGCTCTTGGCTTCAGATGGACTCGGTTCTTACCATTGTGACCACTTGAAGGGTGAACCAGTGGATGGAAGATCTTTCTCTCCCTGTATCCTTCTCTTTGTAAATCTGATCTGCTTTTCTAATAAAAATGAATAAATCTTTAAACAAACAACACAAAACAACATGCAGTGTGGTAGAGGGGTTGGGTTCTCGATCCATCCCAAGTCCTCTCCTGTGTGCCCAGGCTCAACGTTCACAGTGAACAGCTCAGCGGTCCTTTGCCTATGGTGATGTGTGTCCCCTCCTGGAGCACAAGATGCCAACAGGCTCCTGTGGAGCTCAGAGGCGTCTCATGGCCCCAGGCTGGGCAGGAGGGCAGCTCCTGGCAGAGGCAGCCACTGGGTCTGGAGACTAGTCCCAGTCAAGCCTCCTCCCTGTAGTTAGAGTTCATCACAGCCATCGCTGGGTGGGTCAGAGTGTGGGGGCTGCCTGGGGGTGCTGTGAGGAAGTACAGCAGACAGACACACTCCAAGCCTGCAATTCAGGAAGAAGTTCCCCTTTAGTCCCCTCAGAAGCCAAAATGCCAAGGTCAGGTTCGCAAAACCAGTGTCTGTGAAAGGGCAAAGTGCTGGGCTGCTGCTCATGGTTTCCTTGCTGAGGACTGACGGTGGGGCACGAGCCCTCTGAGCATCAATGAATCTCACTGCTGAGATTCATTGACGCTCAGAGGTGTGGACCGAACACACCATGCCAAGCACCGTGAGCACTGTTCTCATGCAGGCATGGTTTGTTCCCAACACTCCTGGGAGCAGGTGTTTGCTTGTATCTAAACAACATGGGAGTCCAGAAGAGCAGTCAGGGACGGTTCCTTCCATAGCGCTCCAGCGGTGGCCATTGTTCAGAGGCCCGGTGCATTCTCCTGATGTTAGTCTGTATTTAATCAGCATCATCTATAGATGGTGTGTGGGCATGTGCGTGTGTGTACATGTGTACACAAACACAGCCTGTTTGCATTCATGAGAAACAGAATCATAACTTATTCGGCAACTTTTTTTTCTTGTATTCGTTTATATATTTGTTCTCAATCCCATACATATAAATATACAAGAAACCAAAAGGAAATCTGCAATGAGCCGAAAGCATTCCTGGGAGTCTGCTAGACAAAAAGCTATGTATTATTTAGAGCACACCCTTCCGGGTTATCTGATTCAAGCCTTTGAGTTAATTTTGCAGCCCTGCACACACAGAGGCTGTTGACTTTGGACGTGCAGTTGAGCTCTGTGGAGCCTCCTACGCTGAGCCAGAAACTGGTTGATTGTGTCCAGTTGAAAGTCCGTATTCCTAGCTATAAACACGTTTATTCTTTGGACTGTCCTCTGAATCAGTTACAACATCCCCCCAGTTCATTCATTAGAAATGAAAACATGTCTAGATTTTAATGTTTCATAGATGAAATTATTTTAACAGCAGGCATCACTTACCCTATAGTTCAGATGGGGAAATTAACCTTCAAAAGATCTAGTGAATTGCCCACAGCACCCAGCTTGGTGAATGGGGGAGTGTGAACTCCAGGTGGCTGTGTCTGCCTCTGAAGTTAGCATGCAATCCTGCTTGTGGTGTTCCAGGGGCACAGGGACTTGTAAACTACGACGGAGTGGACTGGGCAGTTTGGTTATGCTAATCCACTCGGGCCTTGCCTCCACCTATAAAATATTGCTTGGCATCCCCTGCAGAAGAGGGTGGGAGATGAGCCCCAGGTGACAGAAACTGGGAAGGCAGGCCAGACACCCCACCCCCTGTGCCGAAAGCTCTTAGCTGCGGTCACGTGAGTGCTGTCTCTGGGGCCTCTCATATCCTCTGTCCACTTCTCAGTACACCGAAGCCACCTGAGCTCGTTGCACAGGTTTCACCAGTGAGATCATGCTGCCAAAACATTTTGAACTTGAACTCTCCAGGGCTGCCACAGCAAAGCATTGGAGACTGGACACCTTCACAACGGAGTCGCCCTCTCCCGGTTCTGGGCACCAGAAGGCAAGAGTAGACGTCAAGGGGGCGGGACACCCTTCTGACGGCTCTGGGCAGGAGGCTTCCACACCTTCCCCTGCTTCTGGTGTGTGCCAGCATGCTCCAGTACTCCTTAGCATCGCTCCCGTCCTCCATTCTTCCACAGCACTTGTGCTGGGCGTTTGCTCTCTGTGCCTGCCTTTCTTTTTTCTTTCTTTCTTTCTTTTTTTTTTTTTTTAAGAGAGATACATTTATTTGCAAAGGAGAGGCAAAGATTTCCAACTTCTGGTTCACTTCCCAAATGGCTGCAACAGCCAGAGCTGGGCCGGTCTGAAGCCAGCAGCCAGCTAGACACTGGTGGTGGATTAACCCACTGTACCACAAGGTTCAGCTTGGAGCCTACATTTGCCTCTTGAGCACAGAACATGCCGTCTGGGCAGCCTTCTCCCCACAGGTGTTCAGATATCCTTGGTCACTGTTAAATCTATGGCTTCCAAAGGTCAGGTGGGGTTGTCTCTGTTCGTCCTGGGCAGGAGGGGAACAAAGCCTATACAACCTTGCTGGCAGGTCTCTGGGGCCATGTTCTGCAGCGGAACCACTCCCTCCCGCTCACATTTCACGCGGCAGAAGCTGTCATGGGCTTGGAGCTGATGCTAAGGGGCTTGGGAAGACGGTCCCTAGTGAGCAGCTATTTCCTCACGGGAAGTCGGCCCCGAAGCCAGTGCAGTCATCACGGGTCATGACAGCCACTTCTCTCTGCCACACATACTTTTGCAGGTGTGCCTGAGGAGTAAGTGAGATTTTGACACGGGACAGGACACTAGCATCACACACACCTCTCTGCATGGCAACAGCTTCAAAGGCAGGTGGGGAAAGGCATGAGCAAAAAAGGAGTGTGAGACTGGAGACAGGCAGGCCCAGAGGCACCCCCAAGAAGTGTGGCCCCCTCCTCCATACTGTCTTGCTGGACTTCCTGGTGGCTGAGTGTGTTGTAGCATGGGCAAGGAGGAACCAAGTCACTGGGGTTGGGACAAAGGTCCAGGTGGATGGGGGTGCAGGGCTGCAGCACACTGCCCCTCCTTCCTGCGTAGGGGGTGAGTGATGCTGGGTGTGAGGGGATGGGGAGGGGCAGCGTGCCAGGCCCCCTGAGCCCCCTCTGTGGCACACATCTGCTGCAGCCACTCCAGATGCCTGGGGGGCTGGAGGGGTGAGGGAAGAACTGAGAATACAGGGTCCCCGTGGCCAGCCCCCAGGCACTGCACAAAGCTGGGGCTCTGTCCCTCCCCTGGGTGCTCAGTCACAAGCATCGAATACTACCTAGGATATCCTCCCTCGCCCACAAGCTTGGGGTTCACAGGGAACAAAAAGCGGGACCTCTAACTCAAAAAATGCAGGCATTTTTTTTTAAAGATTAATTTTTAGTTTTATTTGAAAGGCAGATTTTACAGGAGAGATCTTCTATCTGCTGATTCACCCCCCCCCCAAAAAAATGGCCACAATGGCCCACGTTGGGCCACTCCAAAGCCAGCAGCCGGGGGTTTCTTCTGGTCCTCCATGGGGGGGTACAGGAGCCCAAGGACTTGAGCCACCATCTTTGGCTGTCCTGAGCCGTAGGCAGAGAATTACATGGGAAGTGGAGCAGCCAGGACTAGAACCGGCACCCATATGATACTCTGGCAGAACACTTAGCCTACTGCACCACAGCCTGCCCCCCTCCTCCTGCATGCATTGTTTTTAAGTCCACATTAATTACCAGCACAGGCTTCACTCGCACCTTCAAGGTCCCAACCCAAGCAGGTCCCCAGCAGGTTGTCCCCACTTTCCTTGCCACACTGACTGCCACCCTGTATGCACGCAGCTCTGCCTCTTGCTCTGGCTTCCCATGACAGGGCGGTCACCCTGGCCTTTTGGATGCCACACAGCACGGTGAAAACCAGAGAAGACATTTTTGCTTTAGGATTGCAAGCCCTGGAACATCTGGGTAACTCTAGGACCACGGGAGCAATTCTTGCTGACACAGCAGCTCTGCAGCGGGCGCTGTCTTTCGCATCTGGATGGATGCGCTGGATTTTCTCAAGCACAGTGGACCCTGGGCTGTGACAGTTATTTCTCCCCTGGAAGTGGCACAACTTGGCAGGAGCTGCTGCTGCTGGCAGAGGCCTCAGGCACAGCCTGAAATTATTGATGACTTTTGATTCCTGCACCGTTCTTTGGCGTAAATTAAAATATGACGTTATTACACCCTCCAAGAGCCCACGGGTGACCTTTAGCTTGCTCGTAGTGTGCTCGTCCCTCCATAGCCGTTATTCAGCATAATTTAACTGCTTTGAGGCAACTTGAGAGTGAGGAGAAAGAAGTGATGGGTGGGGGCAGGCGGGGGCCAGGTTCAAATCAGAAACAGATTTCAAGAGCATGTGCAGGGAATTAGGCTGCGGTTCATAGCGCTCGCTTGCAGCGTGCATAACCCCTCTGCAGGGACCGTAGGCCCCTCCTAGGTTTCCACAGGATGCAGCTGGACTTCAGTTCTCAAAGCCACAGCCAAGACATCTGAGAAGGAAGCGGAGCACAGCGTGCACCCCGCGTGTGCCTGCCACGGCCAAAGGCACACATGCCTGGCACTGGGTACCCTCCTGCCGCACTTCTACACCTGCACACATCCGAAGACATCCTCAACCTGCACGCAGCGTGTAGACAGACACAGGTGCACACAGACAATTCAGACGGACACGCATGCATGCGCACGCTGATGTGGACTATGCCCCAGACACTCGCCGAAAGGAATTCCAGAGCAGACTGTGCAAGCCACAGGGGGCATGTGTGGCCTGGGGTCAGTCCTTGACCTCTGTGAACCCCCTTGTTCTTAGCCACAAAGCTTGAATCCTGGCAGGTGTGTGGTTACAATGAGATAGTAAAGGTGAATATTGGGCCAACTGTGCAGTGGATTTTTGGTTTTTTGTATGTGTGTTCTTTTCAATTTGAAAATCATAGATAGATGACATAGATCTTCATCCAAATGCCTGTAGCACCCAGGATTGGCCCAGGCCAAAGGCAAGAATTCAGAACCCGATCTGAGTCTCTCCCATGGGTGACAGGAACCCAAGTTTCTGAGCCATCACCTGCCACCTTCCGATGTGCACGTTGAATCAGAAGCAAGGAGCCAGGTCTTGAGCCAGGCTCCCAGATGCGAGGTTGCAGGGGCGGGTGGTGATGGTGAGTTAAGCCTTCCTATCCCCAAACTGCCCTCTTAGGAAGGCCGGCAGGGTGGCAGTGGTGACTGGGATGAGGATGAGCGGCCTTGGGCTCCCCTGCCTTCTGGAGGGCATGCAAGCTATTTTGCTGACTTGATTCTTGATCACACAGGAGGAGAACTAGCCAGAGAAGGAGCAGGGCAGCCTTTAAAGGGCTCTGCAGCCATGGAGGGGTGTAGACACCCAGTCCCCTTGTGCATAGTTCTGAGCAATTTGTTTCCCGCAAATTCTGGGACCGAGCCCTGAGCAGCTGGTTGTCCAGGAGGCCTCCATCCCCCAACTAGGGTAAAAAACAGCTCCCCCTTTCTCATCTCCCCCTGTCACCTCAGAGGTTTCCCTCCAGCCATCATAATTTTATAAATTCCCTCCATGGGCCACTCCATCCTCCAGATCATCCAACAGAACACAATTCTCCTTGTCAGGGACCTACTCTGTGCACACAAGCCCTTGACCTGGGCATGTGGGAAGGACAGGAGGATCCAAGACTATGTGGATGTTTCCCTTGCCTTGAGGGGCTTCAGGGGCTTGTAAAGGCATCCCTCAGAGATGACCACAGGACACCAGTCAGAACCTGTCAAGCATGGGTAAGAGCATGGAACAGTCCCTGGAAGTCAGGGCCAACAAGCTCTGCCTTGTGGTGCAGAGCAGGACATGGTATACCAGTTGGCCTGTACAGGCACAGAACAGTGATACCAGTGTCTGGAAATTGACTACCTGAAGGAGTAAGTGTTGACACCTGGGGATAGCAGCGCACTTCAGTGGTCAGAACCAGAATCGAGTGGATCAAAGGGTGGACACAGCAGGGAGTGGTTAGACACAACTAGTTTTCCAACATAATATAGTAGACAAACACTTATGGAACAAACACCTATTATGTGCTAGGTGCTGGGAATGTAGTACTACATCAGAACACAGTCTTTGCTCCACAGAATTTGGCATCAAGGAGCACAAATGGGCCGTGCCAACCCCATAGGATATGCATTCCATGGGAATGAGCTGGGTGCCTCAGCTCAGGCAAGAGAAGAGGAGGCTTCTGGGAGAGCTAGGTAAGCGGGATGCACAGGGAACTACCAGGGGTTCCTGATGGCTGCTGGGTGAACAGGAAGTAGGAGGGGAGGTGATGGGTGAGACTGAGAGGTGAGAGATCATACCCACATGGATTTCCCCGCTGGCTCCCGGACTCTTGTTCTTTTAACTTCTCAAATACATGAGACACCCTGTGGTGGAGCCTGTGCTTGTGCTGGGCCTGCGCTGTTGGACCCGAGAGATGGGAGAGATGGCAGCGACTTCCCTGGGCCCAGCTGGTGAGGGAGGGGGAGGGAGCTCAGCTGACTGACAGGTTTTAGGCTCGGTGCCTTTCACCTAAGTGGTAAGATAGAAACAGGAGCAGGTGAAGAGGGCCTGCAAGAAGGAGTCTGGCTTGTCTGCAGGGCCAAGGGAGGGTCGGCGGCCACTCAAGCTGGAGCAGAACCCCAGATGGAGACGTAAAAATGGCTAAGAGACAAGCCGGCTGCTCTGGCCTCAGCTTGTGGTGTAGGCCAGAGATCTGGCCCTCCACGAGGAAGCAGAGCATGAAAACAAGAATGAGGCTCATGGCAGGTGCCCAGACACTGGACTCGTGGCAGCAGGATCCACACCAGCCCCTTCTGGGCCGCAGGAAGCTCCTGGATAAAACCTGCACAGCTGCAAGGAGTAGGGGAGGAGATGCCCGTGTTGACATGGAGAAGTCTTCCATGTGTTGTCTTTGTTGCTCGATAACAGCTCTCTTAGTACCCAGTACAGAACTGATCAGACAGAACAGTGAATGTGCAATACATACTCTCCTAGGAGCCTAAGGCGAGAGACTCCAGGGATGGCTGCTTCTCCAGCCCTCCCTGGGCCTTCGCTCAGCTCTTTCTACATATCGCAGAAACACTGCTCACCTGCCTTGACTGCTGTAGGAAAGTAGTATGCAAGGCAGTACCCACTCAGCCAACTCCCCCGGGGCCCTTCTCCTCAATGTTTTGCTTTTTTGCAGGTGTACCTGCCATAAACCATGGATTGGCAATAGGAAAATCCTCAGAGGAAATAGAAACTGGGCATTGCTCTGAGCAGCATAATGGAACTTCATGTGAATCCTTCTCTGCTGCATGCCCTTGCCCTCCACAGTAGCACCACTGGTCTCTCTATATCAGTCCCAGTTATTGGGGTGACTGTCGGTGTCACAGTGCTGCGCTCAGACAACACATATTCTACCTAAATAGTGGCCATGGTGTGCGAGAGAGTGATGCTGGGCCTGTGGATGTGTCAGAAGGTGCAGAGTGCTTCCTGCAAGTACCATCTCCATAGCCACTAGGAGGGTGAGTCCAGGGCATCGGGACATTGAGAGAAAGAGACCACATTCACCCAACATCTATTACAATATATGGTAACAATTGTTTGATGTTACTGACAGTTATTCTTATTCATCTCTTACGGCACCTGATTTAGAAGTTAAACTTTATATAGGCATGTGTGGGGAAGATACAGTCTACACAGAGTTTGGCACTGGCCACAGTTTCAGGCAGCCACTGGGGGTCTTGGAAGACATCCACCAGGCAGATAAGGCGGGACCTAACTCTATTTTATGTTGCCCTCAAGGAAGAGAGCTTACAGAGCCAACCTGCAGGCTTCTGGACTTTAGGCCAGAGTCTTGGGCTTACCTTTGACCACCCAGATATTTGCCCTACCCTTGCATCACCCAGATATTTGCCCTACCCCTGCATCACCCAAATACGGCCATGTGGATGAAGTCCAGGTTGATTACTTAAAAGAATTACCCAGGATAAGTGAGGTAGCCAACCACCAATGGGAGGGAGGAGTTCTCAACGCTTTGGCTGCTTTGGCTGCATTGAGGAGTGGATCAGCAAATGCAAAGACCTCTCTGTGTGTGCCTGTCGTGTGTGTGCACACCTTTCAAAAAAATGAAAATAACTTTTTAAAATCTAATTTAAAACTAAAACAATACAGTTAATGAAGAAAAGTCGCAGGCTATCTTCTCTTCCCAGGTTTTGGGTCTGGGACAGCCCCATTGCCCACGGAGATGACCTGAGCTAGTCACAGGCACAGAACATACCAAGAAAACAGAAACGAGCAAGAATTAGACGGGGACCCAGGTGGCGGCTGGAAGCCGAGTGCGCAGAGGGGCCTCTGACGACGTGCACAAAGGCAGCTCGGTGGCCCGGCAGGCTGTGACCGCCGCCCTGCCACCCCCGGGATGGGAGTGGGTGCGCCCGACTTCCTGCCTTTGGCTGGCTGCCCTGCCTTCCTGAATGACGAGGTCTAGGAAGTGGTGGCGCTGGGGGAGGAGTGGGGAAGCTCCACGTGTCTTGCATTGCCCCACGTCCCCCCCACCCATCCTCCCCAGGAATAGGGCGGTTCCCTGATTTGCAGCGTCATTTCATGGGGTCTGCATTCGTGATGGCTCAAACAGCAGCAGAGCGCCTCTGTGCAGCCCCGGAATGCGCCGACGCCCAGGTGCTAGTGGCCGTGGCTCTACATGGAGTGCTTATCTGGTGCTCGGCCACGTCGCGTGTCTTTCTAGGCATGGTCACACTTCCTGCCCATCCGGGCATCCTGGAAGGAGCATATTAGGCTAAGTGATATACCCAAACCTTAGCCAGCAAGAATCTTGACCGCTAACTCCCGTCTCTGCATCCAGGCGCAGCACTGGGCCGCTTCTGGAAGTCTAAAGCCATGTGCATCTAGCCCTTTCTTCTCCCACACACCACGTTACTTTGGTAGGGTCAGGACCACTCTCCAGACCACAGGCCTCCCTAGGAGCAAGAAGTTCTGTCTGGCGGCACTTCCAGGCCTCACCTCCCAGCTGCTTCCTGCTGCATCTCACAACAGGAGGCTGCCTGCGGGGCTGGGCTTGTTTGAAGGAAGGGGCTGGCTGCAGCTGTCCTTCTGTATTGGGCAATGAAGGATTTAAAATGTGGACCCATTCCAGGGCTGAGGTACTTGCAAGCCTGCCAAATCCGCACATTGAAGTCAGGCTTTGACCCAAGTCCACAATACAGGTGATCTTGTTACTTGTTGGGTTCACTGGAATGTAGACACCTGGAGCTGTCTGGAAGGGAGGAGGGACATCAGAAAGACTGAGATGGGATCAACCGATTAAAGGTCTTCTACCCAGAACCTTCCAGAACCATCCAGAGTAACCCTACAGGAATCCCATGCAAGACACTGCTGTGACTAAAATCTATAGCAGCTTCATTCAAAAGAACCAGGCATGCTGAGTGAAAGTCAAGTCTTTGGCTTAGTTCAAGATATCCTTTCTGGGAGGTTGATTAACATTTCAGTGGATGCTCACACATCACAGGTGGGGCATGGCTACTGTGGTGGGCTGCACAGCCCTGAAGCCCGCCCTTGATCCTGCCCCCGTCCACGCCCCAGCATGGAGTCTCCCAGCTTGCTGGCAGTCTCTGCCTTCTAGATCTTTCTGCTCTCTTGCTAGGCCTTTCCGGTTACTGGGAGCATCTCATCCCCAGCCGAGCACATACTCCTAGAAAGGTTCTCACTCTTCTGAAAAATTCTCCCCGCCCCCAACCTCCTGTCATTCCTTGTCCCTCCTTCCCGAGTCATGGCCTGTGGCTGGTGGTGTTTGGGGAGACTGAGTTGTAGTTTTTTCTCATTCAAGGTTACTGTATGCACAACTACTGAGGACACCAGCTGTTTTGGTGTTCAGCATCCAATTTTCCTAACTTGGAAGAACCCTTAAAACAGGTGAGAACTAAGGCCCGGTGCAATAGCATAGTGGCTAAAGTTCTCACTTTGCACACCCAGGATCCCATACGGTCACCAGTTCTAATCCTGGTGGCCCTGCTTTCCATTCAGCTCCCTGTTTTTGGCCTGGGAAAGCAGTCAAGGACGTCCCATGGCCTTGGGACCATGCCCTGCATGGGAGACCTGGGAAAGCTTCTGGCTCCTGGCTTCGGATTTGTTCAGCTCCAACTGTTGTGGTCACTTGGGGAGTGAACCATCAGACAGAAAATCTTCCTCTATCCTCCTCTCTGTATATCTGACTTTGCAATAAAAATGAAATCTTAAAAAAAAAGGTAAACTAGAGCCCTTCTCCATCACATAGATCAGAGACACTTTGTCCACTCAGTGTCCACAGCCTTGCCCACCATGGTGAACCAAGAACAGAGAGCTTCTATCTGCTGGTTCACTTCCCAGGTGGTGACAATGCCCAGGACTGGGCCAGGCAAGGAACCAAGGGGGGCTCGAGCACTTGGGCTATTTTCCTCTGCCTTTCCCAAGCCATTAGCAGAAAGCTGAGATCTGACACATCGCTAGGCTTGATCTCAGAGTTCCCTGGAGGTGTCTTCCTTCTTCTGGAGACTTTGAATTAAGTTCTAACGGAAGCCTCATCTGAAGAATTGCAGAAAAGTTGACGTGAATAAACTGAAGGTCTTGTAAAAAGGGAGACTAATTTCATAGGCCATTGTCACCTGGGGATGAACCAGCAGATAGAAAATCTCCCTATCCTTCCATCTGTGTGTTTAACTCTGATTTTCAAATAGATCTTTCTCTTAAGAAATCGCCAAGGTGTTGTATTTGCCCTCTTCTTCATCCCTTCCCCCATCCCACTTTCTAGAATTCTGAGACAATGCCACCTTGAACTATGAGATCAATGGCCTGTGTGGCAGGTCAACAAAATTTAAATGCTATGATGGTAGGAATTTTTGTCTGCTGTCCACACCCATCTCCTGTAACCCCTAGTGTCTGGCTGATGTGAAAGAAATATTTGCTGAATAAGTGAATGACTAAGCGGACACACTAGGGCCTCTGACACTAGGGAGGGGGCATCTGCCGCAGAGCACTTACCTGGTCTTTTACAGGAAAGACAAATAAGTTAGTCTGTTTAAGCCCCATCCTGACCCTAACCCATATAATACTATGAAGTCCTATGACTTCTTTGTGCCACAGAATGCTGACTTAAAATGTCAAACTAAATCTCAGTAAATTTAGTTACATTTAAAGGCTTTGTGATGTTCATTTGTAAACAGTGTGCATGATTTTACATTGCCAAAGTCAATTTGTTTGCATGCTTAACAAATTCGTATTTCAGAATCTTAGGTTTCTTACACATGATGCAAAACACTATAGAGGGCCCGGCATGGAGGCCTAATGGCTGAAGTCCTCACTCTGCATGCACCAGGATCTCATATAGGTGCCAGTTCTAATCCGGCAGCCCTGCTTCCCAGCTCCCTGCTGTGGCCTGCTTATAGCTCCTGACTCCGACTTCAAATCGGCCCAGCTCTGACCATTGTGGCCACTTGGGAGTGAACTAGCAAATGGAAGATCTTCCTTTCTGTCTCTCTCTCTGTATATTTGATTTTCCAATAAAAAAATAAATGCATCTTTAAAAGATAGAAAGGCAATACCACAATGCTTTTCCCAACAATTTTAGTGCATCCAAACTACCATTTGACAAGATGGAGATAAAACAGGCCCAGTGCAATGGCTCTGTTGGCTAATCCTCCCCTTCAAGTGCCAGGATCCCATATAAACACCAGTTCATATCCTGGCTGCTCCACTTCCTATCCAGCTCCCTACTTGTAGCCTGGGAAAACAGAGGATGGTCCCAAATCAGGGATCCCTGCACCCATGTGGGAGACCTTGAGGAGGCTCCTAGTTCCTAGCTTTGAACCGGCTCAGCTCTAACTATTGCAGCCACTTGGAGTGAACTAGTGGACAGAAGATCTTCCTGTGTCACCACCTCTCTGTAAATGTGCCTTTCCAATAAAAATAGATAAACCTGAAAAGAAGACAGGGATAACCTAATTCACCCTTCACCCACCCATTTCATTCTCTGTCCATGACATTTCATCATTTCTGAATTGAATAGTAATCTTAGAGAGGCTGGTAATAGCAGATCTTAAGTAAACACTAACTTTCTTTTTCCTGTTTTTAAGGAAACCATGTCATGGCGTTTGCCCAAGTTTTTAGTCCCACTGATACCTGGAAAGAATGATAGCGTTACATATTCCTCACCGAGAGAAAATAAAAAGAAACATACTTCATAGTTCTAAAAGGAAAGAAGAAAAAAACACCCCATTAATTAACTCTGAGCAACCAGGTGAGAGTAAGAGCCCAGCTCCACGCCAGGCTGCCCCTGGGGCTGGGGACTGAGACAGGGCAGAGACCAATGGTAGAGCTGGAAGGGCCAGTCCTGGGCCTTGGCACCTGGGGCCTTTCCTGAGCCTTATGAGAGCCGCTCTGACCTGTCGGTGCAAGTTCACCATCCTGATTTCTTGCCCTTCTGGTTCCTGAAGCTCAGGGCCTCACTCCTGCTTTCAGGGTTGTGCTGTTAAAAGAGGTGGAGAACCAGGCAGAGATCAAGGTGATTTCTAGCTGGGTACAGCCTGACTCGCCAGCTCTCCTGAAGGCTCCTGCCGCCCCCAGGGGTCCTCTGTGGACATGGGAGAATTCTGGGAAAGCAACGTCAGCATCCAGCATCCTGACTCACTACCATGATTGTCTTTCTGGGCTGAAAGCTCCATGTTTGCTCGGAGAGCAAAGATCCACAAGCCCAAGTGTGTTTGTCGCTGATACATTCTGGGAGCTGTGATTGCTTTCCAAAGATTTATTGATTTATTGGAAAGGCAGAGTAAACAGAGAAAGCATAAGAGACAAAGAGCGAGATCTTCCACCTGCTGCTTCACTCTCCAGATGCCCGCAAGAGCCAGGCTGGGCCGGGCAGAAGTCAGTAGCTCTGAGTTGCACCTGGGTCTCCCATGCAGGTGCCATGTGCTCCAGTATGAGTCATCATCTGCATTAGCAGAAAATTCACTCAAAAGTGAAGGAAAATGCCAGCGCAGTGGCTCAGTGGCTAAAACCCTTGCCCCGCAAATGCAGGGATCTCATATGGGTGCTGCTTTATGTCCTGGCTGCTCCACTTCCCATCCAGCTCCCTGCTTGTAGCCTGGGAAAGCAGTTGAGGATGGCCCAAAGCCTTGGGACCCTGCACCCCCACGGGTAGACTCAGAGGAAGCTCCTGGCTCCTGGCTTCAGATCAGCTCAGCTCTGGCCTTTGTGACCACTTGGAGAGTAAACCACCAAATGGAATATCTTTTTTTCTGTCTTTTCTTCTCTCTGTAAATCTGCCTTTCCAATAAAAGTAAATAACTCTAAAAATTAAACCTGGAGGAGAAGGAGTTGATCACAGGCATGCAGATACGGGATGAGGCATCTCAGGCAGCAGTTGAGCATAGCTGGTATCTATGGTCCCCTTTAGTTAGGAAAGTTCTTGGTGTACATTGGCATAGATTTTTCCTGTGCTACATTCCAAGCCAGAACCAAGTGATAGACCTTTTAAATGGCCATTACTGGAATGTAGAGTGTAAAGTTTTTAACTGCGATGCTGCCATCCCATATGGGTGCAAGTTCGAATCCTGGTTGCTTGACTTCCAGTCCAGCTCACTACTAATGCACTTGGGAAAGCCTCAGAGGATGGGCCAAGTGCTTGGGACCCTACTACCCACATAGGAGACCTAGATGAAGCTCCTGGCGCTCGGCTCTCATCTCACCATCTTGCCCATTGCATTCACTTGGAAAGAGAAGCACTGGGTGGAGGATCTCTCTCTCTCAATTAGATATAGATAGAGAGATATCTTTCAAAATAAAGACATCTTTAAAATCTATTTAACAGGTCTGGTGTTACATTGTTTAATCTGTGATGTCATGGGGAGGATGGGAGCCCTGGGAAAAGGAGGAAGCGGATGGCAGCATGAAAACAGCAGGAAAGGAGACTGTCCCTGGTGAGATCCATTTGTGATGCTGAGGGATGGGACTACAAAGACCAATGGTGACTAGAGGGGAGAGTTCTGGCCAAGGAAATGGACATTGACCTGTTAGGAACTGGGAGCTACTGATAATTCCAGGAGCGGAGCAGGAGATAATTCTATGTTGAAATGCAAATCAAATGGCAAAGTAAATACATGGATAATAAAGAGTCATTAGAAGCAGGTGCATCCTGAACCCCAGTCAGCATAGAAAGCAGGGGCTAGGACTATGAGGGTGGCTGCTGGTCCCGAGTGACAGGGAGCAAGCCTGAGGCACACAACCTGCAGGTGAATGGCTTAGAATCCCCAGTGATGGAGAAGGAAGAGTAGTTTGGGGCTAGGTTGGGGGAGGCATGTGGAGCCTGGGGCTGGGCTAGGTGCTGTTGCAGGCAGAGTTAAATTTAGGGTGTCCAGGCTCAGTGCAATGACTCAGTGTCTAAGGTCCTCTCTTCACACCCACCGGAATTCCATATGGTCATCAGTTTGTGTCCTGGCGGCAGCTCCACCTCCCATCCAGCTCTGGAATGATTTCATTTACAAACCCAGTCACTCATTCTTCTATTCATCCATTGAATGCACATGGAACTCCTATTAAGCACAGAACAAAAATACAGTCAACCTAATCTGGGCCCTGGGGTGGGGAGAGTGCTTGTGGTTGAGCAAACGTAAGATCATTTTTGCCTTCCAGGAGTCCTAAGGCAGAAGTTCACACACCATAGATCTTGGGCTGACTCTGGCTCCCTGGATATTTCTGTGAATAAAGTTTTATTGGAACACAGCCCTTTCCACGTATTGACTTGCAGTCTGTGACTACTTTGGCACCACAATGGCGAAGTTGAGTGGTAATTACCACAAACACCATGTGTCCCACACAGCTTAACCCAGTGATTGCCTTTATGGAACAAATAAACAACTGACCCCCAGCCTACAGTCAGAACCTGAGGCCATGACAGGAGGTGGGAGGATGTCAAGGAGAGTGGCTGAGGCCACAGGCAGGACTCATCCAGGAAGGAGGTTACAAGATGGGCTTTGAAGAAATAGAGCAATTGGCAGCTGACCCCAGCCTACCACATGATGTTCCTGCACATAATTTGAGTCAGCTGGAACATCATGGCTGCATGTCCAGAGCTGCACAAGTCAAGTGGTGAGCCTCTGGGCTCTACCACTGCTGAGCTTGACCCTGAACCACCTACTCACCTCCCCATCCCCTGACACCAGCCAACTCTAACCAGCCATCTGACTGGGAGAGGCAAAAGCCAGGGGGGCGGGGGAAGGCCCGAGCAAAGTTCAAGTTGTTCCTAATCCCGGAGGGTGTTGAGGGCAATCACAGGAGCATTAGCCAGCCTTGAAGATAAGCACAAGTACAAGTCAGCGGTGGGAAAGTCAACTGTCAGCCCCAGGGGCCAAATCACCTTTGTCTGCTACGTGGGAATTTACTCCCACCCCCAGGAGACCACAGTGAGTGCTCCCCGAAGCAGAGCAAACTAGGGTGTACACCGGAGGCCTGGTCCCAGGAACATGCTGTGTGCAGGCTGGCCCAGCTCAGAGCTGCAGAACACTCTGCTCCCAGCTCCCCCTCGGCCTCTGGGTCAGGAAGCACCTCCCGCTTCCCTGGTCTGGATGATGCTTTTCCGTTCACACCCTTGAACCCACATCCCCAGCCCCAGGGGTAGGCGGCGGCCCTGTCAGCACAGCCTGCAGCCCAGAGCACCTGGCTCGCCTTCCTCTACCCTGGGCCAAACCCTCAAAACGCAGAAGAAACCAGAGCTGGCTCAGCTGGCCAGCGCACAGGCTTCCTGTCCAAGTGTTTGCGGCTGGGCTTCCTGCTGACGGAAGGGCGGCCTGCAGCTCAGCTCTGACAGCCCCACGAGGCAGCTTCCAGGCCGCCGTGACTGCCAGGCACATCCAGCTGGCACCCAGCAGCGCTGCCCCAGAGGCTGCACTCCACGCAGCTGTCAGTCAACATTCACAGGGATGCTAGGGGCCAGGCTGAGAGCTCCAAAGGGGATTCCTCTGGGAAGAGAGGAAGCTGTGAATCAGAAACCCCAGAGCTGAGGCTTGTCTTCGGCAGGCAGCCAGATCGTGCCTCACTTCCACCCCACCCCACAGCAGGCAGGGGACCTCTGGGGCTGCACGAAGTCCACCTCCCTGACCACCAGCAAAGCTTCTGCCTGGGTCCCATGTGAGGCTCCGGCACATAGCGCTCCTCCACGCCAGGTGCACCTGGAACACAGCCCAGGCACCCAGATGACAGCCCACCCCAGCTCTGACCTCACCGACAACCAGCTTCCCTCTCGCAAGTCAGAACTGGAGAGTATGGGCTGGAGAGAGGACGTGTTTGTTTTACCATGCTTCACGGGTGGAGACGCAGGAAATGGGGTTAGACTGATTCTATGGAGCTCCGGGGATCAGAACAAGCAGGACCGCGAGGCAGTTTCAATGAGGAAAATCTGACCTGCAAAACAGACCATCTGGAAGGAAGTGTCTCGTCACTAGAGTCATTCAACAGGAACCATTGGCAAAGACTTTTTCATACTGAATTGTTACCTGCCTGTGTCTCCCTCTATCGCTAGTGCAGGACCAGCAGGCAGCAAAGGCCAAAAGTGCTCCCAAATATTCTCATACATGGAAGGGATGGAGAGAAGGGGAAGGGGCACAGGGATGCAAATGAGGACAGGAAGGGAATCTGACAGCTTTGGAGCAGGGTCTCCTATGGGAGAGTGTGAGGTTGGAGCGGGAGCAGAGGACCCTTGATTTCCAATACCTACAACCCCTGTAACCCCAAAAGGCCCCTCAAGTCTCTGGGTCTTCAAGGACTGATACTGTGATCAGACCTAGAACATGGCCCTTGGTTTCTCTATCCTCTGACAAAGAGAGATCCTCTCCCTCCCTGCTGCCCTCCAGGCAGACCAAAGTTAGGCCATTCCCATGCACTTTGGCAACCAGCAGCAGATCGGCAGCTTTTTCCGGAGCCAAGTTTGCTCTCCAGGGGCCAGGCCCCTAGATTGCCCCGCTGGAGGGAGGCCAGCCTTCTCCCAAGGGCTGACTGGCTGGAGATTAGCAGGGCATTTGCTTGTTTGCCCTGGGCTTCATGCTCCACCCTTCCTCGGCTCCCTTCTTATCACCCGGGAGCCACTCCTGCAAGGAGCGCATGCCAACGTCCTGATCTGATCGGCCACTGCCAAGAGACTGTAAGGACCAGGAGGGGAGAAACCAAAGCCACTCCCCTCCCCATCCCTTCTCTGGTGGCATCACCTCCATCGGGGTCACAGCTCCTGCCTGGGGCACTTCTGCAGCTCCAGGCCTCACTGGGCACTGAAGGCGCAGTCCCCAGGGAGGTGGGAATTAACTCACGGCACTGCCACTCTGGGGCACTGCCCCACTGTTGGCCCTTTCACTTCTCCTGGCTTCATGGCTTCGCAGGCTCCCCCGGCGCCGGTTCCCTTCCACTGAGCCTCTCACTGTTGTGTCTGAGTATTGAGTATGCTGAGACCCAGCCCAGAGTAGACGAAGTGATGCAGGGAGGCCCTTCCGAAGGCTCAAGGAAGCACGACCCCAAGGGAAGGAAGGGTGGACCAGATCTGTGTCTGCCTGCGAGCAAGGAGGCAGCCACGCCTCTTCGTGGGAGCTGGGGAACCTGGACCAGGCCCCCCACGCTGTCCCACCACCATATGCTTTCTCCCTTCTCCTACTTGACTACCCAGGCCCCACCAGCTTGGGCATCTTCAAGGTCATTGTTCTCCATGTTCAAGGGCCACACCATGTGACTTAGCCTTGCAGGACTCGGAGCAGGTCCACATCACCTCCATCTGCACTGGAGAGGAGGCTTTCCTCCCACTACTGAGACAGAGGAGAGGATCACAGTCTAACACCTACCCCCTTCCTGCCCCCTTCCTGCCCCAGGGCTTTTAACAGCCCTGCCTGGACAGGGGTGTGTGTGTTTCTGGGGGAGGGGTGCTGAACGTCTGGTCCATGCGCCTGGCTCACAAGCACAGGTATATCGGCTGGGTCTTGGCTATCAGGTTCACACAGCCCCACTATGTGCTCAAGCCATCACACATTTCATTCCTGTGCAGAGCAGCAGCTCCCAACACCTCCTTACTGGAGCCCTGCCAGGCCCCAGGCCCCAAGCCCACTGCAGCCTTAAATCAGCCAAGAGGCCCTGCAGCCCAGGAAGGTGATGTTCTTGAAGTTGGCACTTGAATCCAGACTCCAGCAACAAGTATTTAGGTTGAGCTCCCTGAGTCTATGGAATGGATGCAGTTCTCATCCCTGGAGTAGTTAAGGGATTCTTGCAGAGAACATGCTGGGTGCATGGTGCACACTTCTGGTGCATAGGCTGTTTTGAACAGTTGAGAAAGCTAGGACTGCCTCTGGTGGAAGCAGTTGCAAGGATCACCGCCCTCTGTCCTGCAAGTTCTGGCTCCTATTGGAAATCTCCAGCTGCCTGACCTCCGAGGCATCCCGTAAGCCTTCCTAGCACCCCGACAGCCGCCACCACCACCACCCCTCCGGGTCGCCGGATGTGCCGCCAAGCTCCGGGGCTTGGAGAGCTTCCGGGACTGGCCGGGTCACTCGGCGGCTGGGGCTGGCCCTGTCTGGCCGCCCCACCCTTCCTGGCAGCCAGGCCTTCTCGGCCTCCTCCTCCTCCTTCTCGACCTCTGAAAGTTTGCCAGCGCCCCGGGGGAGGGAGAGCGGGCGGGGCCGAGCACAAGCAAGGTCCTGCTGGGTCGGGGAGGGCGGGGGCGCGGGGAGCCGGCCCGCTGCGGCTCTGCAAGCACCAAGCGCTCCTCCTAGCGGGAAGGGATGGCCGCTGGGTCCCGAGCGGCTGCCCTGCTCCCCGCACCTGAGGCACTACTTCTACAGCACACCATCACTCCACCCCCCAATAACGACATGAGGGTTTTTTTTTGGAAGTGGGCAGGGGCGGCACATTTTAAACGCCCATTTCACAGATGAGAACACTGAGCCAGCCACTGGCAAAGTAGTCAGGAGGCAGAAATCAGCTCTCTGCATTCATCTCCCCTATCCCACCCCAGGTTTTTTTTTCAAGCACGTGGCACTGGCACCAGGCAAGCAGGGGGAAAGGGAGGCATGAGCTTAACCACAAGACAGATACGAGGGTTGCAGGCAGGCCCAGCTCTTGCTGTGCACCTAGCAGCTAGCACCTAAGTGTGTACGAGGAGGGGGGCAAGGATGGGAGTCCCTGTGGTAGGCCTTTGACTGCCGTGTTGTCCTGGCTTCCCAATTCCACCCCGCCCCCATTTCTGGGTCAGCCTCCCTGGGGAACAAGCAACAGGCCCACCACCTAGCATCATGGCAGGATCGAGAACTCCAAGTCTTCTCCAGAGGCCGCTCTGTCACTCAGGCTGTGGGACCCCTGACACCCACGCCCCGGCACAAACCCGCTGCAGAAGGCCTCACTCATCCAAGCAGGATAGGCGACCCTTGCCCTGTCTCTTGGTTTGAAGACAAAAGATCCGCCTCCCTCCCCAGAACGCAGCCGCTAGCGTCCCTGCCGCGCCGAGGTCCGCAGGCGCCTGGAGGGGGCGGAGGACTGCCACCCGCCCGCCCGCCGAGCTGGCAGGCAGTCGTCTGTGTTGTCCGGGAAGGCAGCCAGTCCTCGTGCCCTCGGGCTTCCGGCCACCGAGGAGCGAGCGGGCAAAGCAGGAACAGCCCCGCCTCGCCAGGCCGCCCTGGACGAGCACAGCCAGGACGCCTGCGCACTGCCTAGGAGGGAGGAGGAGCGCTGCCTGTGTCCCCCGACTTTGTCAGCCAGGCTTCCCTCTCCCCTCCCCCGTCAGGGCCCTCATCTTCTGAGTGCGTCTCTCTCCTCCCCAGGTGTACCTGAGCCAGGTGCTGGCTTCCCCAGCTCCAGCTTGGGGGCTTGCACCTTACTGCTTACTGTCCCTACTTGCTGGAGCCGGAGCCTTGGAATGTGAGATGGTGACGTGGCCAAAACACGGCTGGTGGCTGCAGCAGCTGCTGCTTTAAAGATTGTATTTCTTTGCAAGGTAGAGAGAGAAAGAGATCTTCCATCTTCTTCATTCCCTCAAGTGCTATAACAGCTAGGTCTGGGCCAGGTCAAAGGCAGGAACTAGGATCTCCATCAGGGTCTCCCATGTGGGTGGCAGGAGCCCAGTGGGGGCCATCGTCTGTCCCCCAGACTCATCAGCAGAGAGCTGGACCACAGCAGAGATGGAACACCATACCGGACACCCTGATGGGGGACAAAGAGATTACAAGAGGAGGCTTAACCCACTGCATCACAACATCACTGCATCTTAAAGGAAGACAGTCAGAAAATCTTCCTGATGTGTTTGTGCTTCAGCCTTCCAGATGAGGGGGAGGTAGAGGGAAATGGAGGGGTGAGCTACTGACCAGCAGACCTGGGCTGCCCCTGCCTCTCCAGGGTCTGAGTCTTACTCAGGCCCTTGTGGCCATCAGGAGTAAGCTTTGGCCCACCAAAGCTTAGTACGTAAATAATGACAGGATCCTGGAAATCTTTCTCAGCAGCCACAAGGTGCACCCCTGCCTTGCCATTGCCCCACCCTCTGCAGGCCACACACTGTGCACCATGCAAAGCACCCAAGCCAGGCAGTGGGAGAAGCAGGTGAAAGGCCTCAGGCAGCTCCCCCTCAAGGTTGGAAGACTACTTCCCAGGTAAAGGGCGGTAACAGGAGCAGGACCGGCCTTCACTCCACCCTTGGTGTGCGAATGAAGATTTGCAGAAGACAGGTTTTGCTAAGAAGTTTCCAAGCAAAGCTTTCCAGTAGAGCACAGACAGCATGCACTCCCAGCAGTGCACTGACCCTGGTGCACATGGTGCAGGCAGGGGATTCCATGTGGAGCTGGTCCTCCCCACATCCCGGGCATGGCACACTTCTCTGTTCACCACTGGTATTCATCAGCAAGTGCTGCCAAGGAGGCTTATTCAGAACAGAAGGGCTTCTTAGCCAAGGCGCGTTGCTGATACCGCCCAAAGTGTTTCACATCTTGTACACATTATCCACATGTAGGAGGGGCCCAGGCGTCCATCAGGACAGGCAGCCTAATGAGTTAGAGATGGTTCTGTTCCCACGTAACCTTCTGCTAGACACACACACACACACTCAGACATGAATCTTTCTCCGCAGCCGTGTCAATGGGGCCCGTGCGGTCTCACATTCACTGCTCTCCTCCAGCCTTCCCACCCCAGCATGTGCCAGGAAAAACAGGTTAGCCCATGGAAAGGACCCACCCTGGATGTGGTGGGCCAGCGCTTCAGGGCTGGGTGGTCCCCTGGTTGCCACACACACCAGATTGGCGCATGGCATGTGCCAGCCAAAATCCACATTCCTGTCACCCTGAGACTGGAGGGAGGGAGGTGCTGGGCGGAGGCTTCTTTCCAAGCAGGCTGCTGGTGATTCCCAGCGGGGGTGAGGGGGCCGGGACACCCAAGGCTGTGCAGAGCTTCCGGTCTATCCAGCCTCCCCACCCCCGCCTCAACCAGGAGTGGATCCAGCGGACGACGACAGCCAGCTGCAGACCAGCTGTCAGAGTGAGAGAAACCAGCAAGCCACTGGTCCTGACAGCAGAGGAGGAGTGGCCTCTGCCTTCCAGGACTCAGGGAAGCTCAGCTGCACGTGGCAGGGTGCTGGGCTCATCCGTGGAATAGCTGGCACAAGGGCCTATACAGGGTACCCACCTGGCACCCAGGGAAGGGAGGCCGAGGCCAGCAGAGGAGCTGGAGTCCACAGATTAGAAAGTGTCTATTCCCATAACCCGTCCTCAGCAAGCTGATGGAGAACCAGATCTGGGGCCACAGCTCCTAGACCGCTGTTCCCTTTCTGCCAAGTTCCACTTTCCACCAGTTCACAGGTTGTAGGCAGTGAATAAAAGCCTCCAGCACCTGCTACCTCTGGCCACCCTCCATGGCCTCTATGCCCCTCTGCATACATTGGGCCCAGTACGCCTGCTCTGACCACTGCCCGCACTGCCCTTGCTGCCTGGAATGCTCTCCTGGCTCTTCTGCAGCTGCCTTGTCCAGGAGACCTGCCAGGCCTGGAGCTGTGCATCCCTGTCTGGGACCAGCTCTCTGCTGAGCATCCCCTGCTGTTTCCTTGTTTGCTCACATGTGTGTTTCACGTGTCTTCTGAAGTTCAGGTACCAGAAAGCAGGCTCTGGTGGATGCTCCACGAAGCTTGGATGAATGACCAAAAGACAGCACATCTCTTCACTGCAAGCAGCCCAGAGCTGATGGGGAAAACAAAATATTTCTGGGGATACTGTCAAACCTTACATTTTGAATAACGGGGGGGTGTCCCTTGGGTGACTTGCATCCCCTGCTACTCATGGCCACCACCTTCAAGCCTTGCACACACAGATGCTGAATCGAAAAGGAAGAGTGGGAAAAAGTGTTTTCCCAGCCCCTGGAAAAAATTGGATTTTGTGAGAATCTTCCTTTTCTGTTCCCCTTCTTGCTTGCAGAAGGCAGGTCTGGGAGACGGAGGGATGGTCAACTCTCCTTCTTACACCAAATTGCTTTCCATCCTCTTCCTCGCCTCTCCGAGGTATTTGTCATGCTGTATTTGTGGCAAGTCTTTTTCGACTGTGGAAAACCAAGACTAGGTGGAAGGGATCTGCAGGCAGCTAGGTGTTCGGTTGGAGGAAATACTAAGGGATATTCTCCCTAGGCACAACATCCCTGGAATGCAGTTCACGGGCATTGGATCAGCTGTGAGACAGGGAGCTCCCCAGGCATCCTGGAGAGCAGGGATGGGTTCAGATCACTTACCAAGCACTTAGTAAATGATCATAACTATGGGAGCCAAGGATGAGGGAGAAAGCGGCCATCTCAGTGTGTAGAAGGAGACATTACTAACAACTTTAACTTACCACAAAAGGAGATTCAGAAGAGAGGAAGGGCAAGGGTAGCAGGGGCCAGCTATGGACTTCAGCCATGAGGTCAAGGGAGCAGTGGGAGTGAGCCAAGCTCAGTGCTTTGGGTGTGGGTGGTAGTTGGACAAAAGGGTTCGAGGGCAGATGGACAGCAGGTATAGAGGCGGTCTTGAGCTTGCTGGGTTCAGAAATGGAGGCTAGGGTGGCTGGAGAGGGGAGGGGGAAGCAGGGTGCAGATGGAAGAAGCCATGTGGGGGACAGAGGCAAGGGTGGTTTGCAGGAGGGTGAGAAGCTTGTGAGAGGAGGAGCTGGGCCAGCAGAGGGCAAGGCGGAGCTGTCTGGAAGAGATTTGGACTTGATGGTGCCAGTGGTGAGAGAGCCCAGGAAACCTAGGGCTGAGGTGGGGCTGGAGAGGACCCCAGCCTGAAGACTGCCAATCACCCAAAAGGGTAATTGCTGAGTGCCAAGGGCTCTCTGGCAGCCACTGGGATAATGGCAACATTGCATGCCCCTCCATACTGCATCTCAGATCCCCTCCCAGACCTCATCTGCAGGCAGGCTCCTCTACCCCACTACCTATGAGGGATGCCTGAAGGAGGCAAAGGGGCTGAGAGGGCAGACGCTTCTCCACCACTCTTCCCCCACCCCACACACCCAAAAGAGGGCACCTCTGCCCTGGCCTGAGCACACACGTATGATCATCCCTTGGGCAGTCATCATTCCCTCTTCCTCCCACCCACAATTCCCCTAGGTCACTGGGTGTCTCCCCAGAAATTCCAGCATCTGCAGAGTCACCCCCTCCCGCACCCCCCCCGCCCTCCCAGGAAGCAGAGTCCCTTCCAGGAAGTGTCCATCTTGATTCCATCCTCAGAACAGAGCAGAGGAGCCTCTGGGGCCCTGAGAGGCATTGTGATGCTGGGCTACTTCCGCATAGCATAGCTCTCATCCCCAGGCACTTGGTGGGCTGAGAGGCACCCCCCACCCCCACCCCACGCCTCCATGCCTCCAGGTTTGGGTTTCGAGCTGCACAACTGAGTTGCCATCCAGGCTCCATCATTGCATAATGAGGCCCTGCCCCAGGTCTGTAAAATAAGGCCATAGGAGCAGCTGATGCTAAGGGGGCACCTGTCTCTACCTTTTCTCTCTGGGCTATCTGAACTGTCTATCACAGGCACTGTCTTCACCCTTCTTGCCCTTGGGCTCCCACCTCAACAGAAGCTCCCCAGGAAAAAGTCCCTCGCCACAGGCTTGCTCATCCATCAATGCCAGCAGTGGCTGGGCCTGAATCTGGTTCCAGTAGCCACAGCCAGGCCAATCCTGCCCCCTTGTTCCTTCTGAGCTGGGCCTTGGATAACTGTCAGAACTCCCCATCACAGCAACAGCCTGAGGAAGCCAGGCTAGGCAGTGCTCCCTCACAGCACTGCTCCTGTCCAGGGCCCCGGCGCAGCACAACAAGGAGACTGCCTGGGGGACAGCTGAGAAGCAAGGCAGGAGGCAGGGAAGGAGACATGAGGTCATTGGTCAGAGATGCAAGCAGGGCCAAAGCTGAGATCAAACCGCAGAGCCAACCCTGCAGCTGGCTGGGGAGAGTAAGAGAGGGGACACTTCCTGCACCACCCCAGCTTCTAAACTCTTCCCCAGGGGCTCCCTGAGCCTTTGAGGCCCTCCAGCCCCTCCCTGGTAGGGAGGGGACGTGTATGCTCAGAAGTCTCTGGTAAGGCCTTAGGATCAGACAGGAGGCAGGGAGGAGCAGCCGCCCAGGGAAGCCAGGCCTCCTGGAAGACCTCCCACACTGTGAGCTCAGCCCCTGGAGACGCCCAGGCCTGCGCATGGTGGGAGCCATGGGGCCTGGGGGTGGGCAGGGCCGCTGACCCCAGAGGAGGCCTTGGCCCCAGCTGAGCTGGCAGCCCTGTGGACTTGGCTCAGACAGACTCCCTTGGAAGCAGATCTGCTACTCACTTCTCCCTTCACTTGGCCAACAGAGTCAGAGCAGGGCGGCTGGCTGAGGTTCTGGTTTTTCCTTTTTAACCTCTCCCTCTCCACTTCCAGCTGCTAAAACAAAACAAAACCCCACAATTCTGTATGCTGTAGTGCAACACTTTCATAGTTTCAGTAAGAAAGCCAAGGTGCTGGCAGACTGGGAGGTCTCCCGGGATTGGTACAGCACATCTAATGCTTACAGGGGTCTTCGCAAGACCCCCCCAGCTGCACACAGATGCCCTTCTCAATAATCCTAGCGCATTTGCCCTGAGGCCCAGACATACAAAGGAGCTTGGAGTGGGTCACATGCACTGGTCATCCCCCACCTAGAAGGATGGGGAGTGCCCAGGGCTACATTTCTCAAGTTACCTACCTGTGCTCAAGCACTCTGCAAATAGTATCTCCTATTAAACAGGGCAGTACCCTTCAGTACCATCCTCATCTTATAAAATAAGGCAAATGAAGTTCAAAAAAAGGTGTCCATGCCAGGGAGACCTGGAGCCAGGACTCCAACTCAAGCTGCTTCTGCCATCTTGAAATGCTACTCCCAAGGACACACAGCCCCTGTGGACAGAGGTCACAGATGGACAGAGCAAGTGAGGCCCAAGGCTCGGCAGGCTTCTCTGCAAAGTGGAGCTATACTCCCTGTCTGAGCACCTAGTACCTAGCACACCTGGGACAAATTAAGGACAACACATACCAGAGACCAGTGTGTGGGGTATGGCTTTTGCAAGTCTATCATTCCATGTTGCCATGTTGACTCAAGTCGTGGCTACTCTGCTTCTGATGCAGCTCCCTGCTAATGCGCCTGGAAAGGAAGGGAATGACAGCCTACGTGTTTGGGGGCCCTAACAAATACGTGGGAGGCCTGGTTGGAGTTCTTTGCTCCTGACTCCAGCCTGGTCTTGACTTGCATTTGTCTGGGGAGTAATTCAGAAAAATGGAAGATGTCTCTGTCTCTGTCTCTGTCTCTCTCTCTCTCTCTCTCTCTCTCTCTCTCTTTCTCTATACTTGGTAAATAAATAAATCTGAACCAAAAGGTAGAATTTGTTCCTTACAACTCCAGAACTCTTTCTTGAGTCCTAGCCACACGCCTCACACAGAGCCAGCAGGCCAGGAAGAATGAAAAACATCCCAGGCTGGTGTCCCCTGTGGGCTCCTGTGGAGGAAGGACTGTTAGGACACTGGCTTCTGCTGGCTCCCTTGCACAGGTGAAAGCAGTTTAGAAGAGAGAGAGAGGCTGCAGCCCTGACACCTCAGGGGACTGTGGCCGGTGTGCCCAGTGAACCTCTTTCCACAGGCAGGGCTGGGGATCCAGGATTGCCACTGCTGTGACCCCAGTATTTGTGCCCCTAGTGCTCAAAGTCTTCTGTTGGTGGTTTTAAGGGGGGTGGAGACTCAATTGAGTAATGGTTCTTGGAGGTGGGGCTTTGGGGTATGATTGTGTTAGATAAAGTCATCATGAGCCCTGACAGTTTATAAGAGGCCACAAACCAGTACTGTGATGCCATGGGTTCAGCTGCCACTTGCAGTGCCAACGTTTCCTAAGAGTGCTTGTTCAAGTCCCAGCTGCTCCACTTCCTGATCCAACTCCCTGATGATACTCCTGGGAAAGCAGCAGAGGATGAACCAACTGCTTTGCTTAGGCTCCTAGGGCAGCAAAAAGAGGGAGATCCTGGCTCCTGACTTCAGGTGGCCTAGGTCTGCTGTGGCAACCATGTAGGGAATGAACCATGGAGTGGAAGATATGAATGAATGTGTGTTGTGTATCTTCCTCTCTCTCCAACTCTACCCTTCAAATAAGTAAATAAAAATTTTAGAGAGTTATTTGGTTTTATTGGAAAGGCAGATGTACAGAGAGAAGGAAAGACAGAGAGAAATCATCCATCTGCTGGGTTACTCCCCAAGTGGCCACAACAGCCTGATCTGAAGCCAGGAGTCAGGAGCCAGGAGTCTCAGGTACAGCGTGCCAAGGCTTTGAGTTATCCTTTGCTGCTTTCCCAGACCACAAGCAGGAAGCTGAATGGGAAGCAGAGCGGCTGGGATATTAACTTGCACCCATATGGGATCCTGGAGATTGCAAGGCAAAGATTTAGCCACTTGACTATCTTGCTGGGCCCAAGAAGAGAAATCTTTAAAAAAAAAATTAAAAGGACTTAAGCCACAGCAACACTGACAGGTGCGCTCCCTGTCTCTGTGATGTGGTTGTTGCATCCCCTTGGGACTCCACCTGATCTTGGATTGTGACTCTCCGGCACCGTCAGTTAATGAAACCTTTCTTGTAGCAAGTTGGCTATTAGACTCATCTACACTGGCTGGGGCACATGGCTAAACAGACTCCTCCAGGGCACACAGACAGGAGGAAGAGACAGGTGTGAGACTTGGAGTAATGTCACTGTCCCATCCATAAGGAGTGTGTCACTCCTTATCCCAGTAGAGACACAGAACCAGCCAAAGGCCCAATCTTCTAGGGCTCCTTGGCCCCTGGTCCAGGCAGGCTTAGGTCTAGGCAACAGAAGGTGCCAGAGGGAGCTGATGGGGGTACACTGGGAAAGTGGGGTGTATGCATTTTGACTACAGGACGTTGTCAAGAATTCTAGGTAATAAGGCACAACTTATTCAAAAGATGAGAAAGCACACATTCACACAGGTGGTCATGGGTTACCCCAGACAGATAACAGACATGAGTGGGCAGTGGGCCCAGAAGAAGGGAACAGAGGAAATAAGCTGGGCACACCAGCAGCACTTCCAGGGACAGCCTCTTGTGGAAGACAGAGTGCTCCCCTTTCAAGCTGTTTGGCCCTTTTATGAGGGAGGAGGAGGGGTGTCTGGGCAGGCAGAAAGTCATCAGGGAGCATTTTGGTGCCTCCACACAATTTCACATAGATCCTAATCTCCGTGCTTCCCTGGCACAGTACCCCCAAGTCCTGGATAAAACAGATGCACTCCCAGGAAGGGGATATTTTGAGTGACAAGTGAAGCATATGTGGTTGCAGGGACTCCAGTTCAGCTACTTGCTAATGACAGCTCCAACAAAGCAATGGAGCCTTCCTGGGGGGTCCAGGCAGTACCACGGGGACAGACTGCTGAGGAGCTTGGAGGGGTCAGCTCATGGCTGATGCTGACGACCATGGACAGTTCTGTGGGAAGAGCTAGAAGACATGGCAGCTGAAGGCTGCCTGGGTCCCACCCCTATGGGTGGACTCACGAAGCCACTTGGAGGTTGTTCTCCATACCCCTGGGAGGGACAGAATGCTGTGACCCCAGAAAATAATACCTTCCTGGACATATTTCACTTTCACACTCACATTCAGGACCCCACTTCATGTCTCCTCAGCCACTCCTTCCCAAAACATTTAACCTAGGCTCAGCATTGTGGTATAGCAAGTAGAGCCTCCATTTGAAGTGTGGGCATACCACATGAGTGCTAGTGGGAACCCCAGTTGTTCCTTTTCCCATCCAGCTCCCTGCTTGTGGCCTGGGAAAACAGTGAAGGATGGAACCCTACACCCATGAAGGAAACCCAGAAGCTCCTGCCTCCTGGCTTTGGCCTGGCATAGCCTTGGTCATTGAGGTCATTTGGGGAGTGAACCAGTGGATAGAAGACCTTTCTCTCTTTTTGTGTATGTGTGTGTGTCCCTCTCTTGCCCTATAACTCTGCTTTTCAGTGAAATACCATTTGTCTCCAGGTGAGGGTTTCCCACACTGAGGCTCAATCTGCCATTCATGGGGTCCTGGGGCTCCCCCAGGGCCTACATGTCCAACTCGTGAGTCCTGGATGCAGACACTTTGTTTAGATTAGGATTACAGCTTCCCCAGTTTGCTCCTGCCTTTCTCAAGAGACAGGCTCTTAGAGGAAATGCCTGGGGGAGGACTTAAGGAGGCTGGGTTGGGTCTTAAAACAAATTTACAGAAGTAGGAGCTTGTGCACCACCACCCACCCACTGGGCCTCCTCACTGGTAGAGCACACTATGGTGTGAAAATAAACACGCTAGCACTCAAAGCTCTCCCAAAGCACCCCTGCCTCCCACCGTGGGCCTACTGATGCCATGGCCTGGCTGGATCGCACCAGGCTCCTCTGGGGAAGAAACCTTGGTTTGATCTCTACTTATAGGGAAGGGAGCCCAGGCCACCATGGGAGGGGAAGAGGGGGTACTGTGAGACTCGTACCTGAGGCAAATATCACAGAACCTCAAAGATGCAGGTGGCTTCGCATGCAGGCCTTGTACTTGGAGCTCCTCGGGCTAAGCCGGATTCACTGAGACCCAGGGCCTGAGGCAGGGACGGACACTGCCCACCTTCCACAGGGGTGATGGCCACGATTTCCTTCCTTTACTTAAGGATGTAGGCTATGTGTGCAGGTGACAAAGAGAGGATGTTGTGTGCAGATGACAAAGACAGAATGTTGTGCAAGGATCAGCCCTGAGGCTTCCGGCTGGAGTCCACCCATAGTCCTTGCTGTAGCCCATGCCTCCTGTCCAAAGCACAGGGGGCCAACTTGCAAACATGGGTGGGAAACCCCTAGCTTTCATCTTAGCCCCTGACCGCCAGTGTCTCTCTTGCTTCATGAATGGGCCGATGAGGATGACACATGGATTTTTTTTCCAATCCGCTGTGGCTGTCAGTAAAAACAGCTGGCAGGAGGAGGAAGTGGGGGTGGGAGTGGTAAGATGGGTAAAAGCAGAGAAGGCTGAGGGGCAGACCCCCAGAACTGAAGCTGAGGCTTGGGGGACAGAGGGTTGTTTTAGGCAGTCTCCCAAAGGTCTTAAAGCCCAGGCCAACCCAGCTGTTAAAAGTTACTTCAAGGATCAGCCCCATGGCATAGTGAGTTAAGCAACACCATCCCATATGGGCATTGGTTCAGATTCCAAATGCTCCACTTTCCATCCAGCTTGCTGTGGATGGCCTGAGAAAGCAGCAGAGAATGGCCCTAAAGACTTAGGACCTTGCACCCATGTGAGAGAACTTGAAGAAATTCCTGGCTCCTGGCTTAGGATCAGCTCAGTTGTCAACCATTTGAAGAGTGTCAGTAGATAGATCTTTCTCTGCCTTTCCTGCTCTGTGTAAGTCTGCCTTTCCTGCTCTGTGTAAGTCTGCCTTTCCAAAAAATTTTAATTACCAATAAAATAGGGCCCAGCACGATAGCATAATGGTTAAACTCCTCACTTTGCATGTGCTGGGATCCCATATGGGTGCCAGTTCTAATCCTGGCAGCCCTGCTTCCCATCCAGCTCCCTGCTTGTGGCCTGGAAAAGCAGTCGAGGATAGTCCAAAGTCTTGGGTTCCTGCACCTGCGTGGGAGACCCAGATGAAGCTCCAGGCTCCTGGCTTCAGATCGGCACAGTACCAGCCATTGCAGCCACTTGAAGAGTGAATCAGTGGACAAAAGATCTTCCTCTCTGTTTCTTCTCCTCTATGTATATCTGCCTTTCAATAAAAGTGAATAAATCTTAAAAAACAAAAAACCAGATTCCCAAGCCAGCTCTCCAAGCTCAGGAGACAGACTAAGGACCCAGCTGCCACATTTTAAAAAGCCCCATGCCACCAAGCTTCAGAACTGGCAGCAGGATCCTCAAGGATGAGGCATTGCCAAGCCAAGAAAATCAAGTTGTCACAGGCAGTGACATCCAGGTGACACCCTGCACAGCCTGCAGGGATCGGGGACAGGGCAGGGGCAGCACTGCTCATGGCCTCTGAGATGCCAGGAGCCTACATGGGGCCCTAATGTGGGCAGCTGGATAGCAGGCCTTCTACCCCACACAGCTGGGGCCCAGCAGCAAGCCAGGCCCACAGCCCAGAGGTCAGAGGCATTCTGGGAGAGTGCCAGGCCCTGAGGGGTTTGCATTCCCAAGCACATGGGGATTAGGGCACAAGGGACTTTGCTCAAGTTCATACAAATAAAGAAGTCAACACAGGCCAATTGCACTGACTTCTTGTTATGAAATCCAAAATGCATGTGTGTGGGTTGAACGTCCCACAGCAACCAGAAGCCCCCAGTTCAATTGGAGCCGCCTTGGTAAGAGGTTACACCCTCTGGTAGCACCTTCCATGACCTGCCACATGATAATGGTGAGAAACAACCATGAAGAGAGAAGCTCGCAAGTAGCAAAATATATCCCCTTGCAGCATCAGGAACCCAGAGGCGGCCTGGCTGGGTGGCTCTGGCACCAGGTCTCCAGATGGTAGTGAGAATTTCTTCCACAGCCACAGTCAGCCCTCCGCTCACTTACAGCAAGAGCCGTGTCCCAGCTTAAGCACGCTGCTGTTGGCTGGCCCCGGCTTCCTCAGTGTGGGCACTGTCCCCAGAGAATGTGACGTCACAGACACAGATGGAGAAGCTGAGACAGACTCCTCTCCCCGTCACTAATGTCACCACTTCCACCATGTTCTGATGCTTCCAGGATTAGGCACTGGGTCCAGCCCATTGTCAGCCACTGGAAAAGGGAGAGGCAAGAAATTATGGGGACAGTTTGGAGCCAGCCTAGAGTGAGATCTACAGGTGCCAGGCTCCCTCTGGCCCATGGGACTTGAGGCACAGCAGTCAGGAAGGGGTGAGAGATGTTAGCTAGGGAGAAAGTCTGGGGAGGAGAGGCAAAGGCAGAGAAGGTGGGGTGAGGATGAAGAGGGTGGGATGGAGGTTGAGAGGGTAGGAGTCGGGGTGGGGAAGGTAAGAGTGCGAGAGGCTGGGACCAGAAATACATTCTCTTGGCTATCCCAGGGCTTTAGCATAGCTGCTGAAAGAACTCTACATAGCATGGCGGCTGCATGTGGAACCTTCCCCAGCAGGGTCAGCCCAGCCAGGGATATCCCAGGATCCTCATTGGTCAGAACAAGGACCAAAGAGGCTGGGGCCCCAGAGGATGGCCCGGGAGGGACAGAGTGGACTCCGCCACCCCCACTGACTAAGGAAAGACACAGAACAAAGGATCAGCCGGCGGGCAGGCATCCTCAGAGCCCTAGGACAAGGAGGTGATGACCTGAGTTTGGTCTGCCAAATGTTAGCTGTATCATAAAAAACAACTTTCCTGACCTATTTTTTTAAATGTTTTTGTTTTATCAGTAAGTTGGACATAATGAGAAAGTATCTATCAGAGAGCTGTGAAAATTAAATAGATGGGGCCTGCGTTGTGGCACAGCAGGTAAAGACAGTGTCCCCTAGAGACACCAGTTTGAGCTCCAGCTGCTTCACTTCCAATCCAACTCCCTACTAATGTGCCTGGAAAAGCAGCAGTACATGGCCAAAGCCTTGGGTCCCTGCACCTACAAGGGGGACCCAAAGGAAGCTTTTACCATTTAGAGAATGGACCAGGGGATGGGAGACCTCCCTGTCTATCCCTCCCCCACTGTAACTCTGCTTTTCAAATCAAATAAATAAAGCTTTTTTCAAAAATTAAATGAGCTGACCTTTAGAAGTTAGTGCAGATAAATATTACTCCCATTAGCATCACAAAAGACACCAGAGGTCATGCCTGCTCCCTGCACAGCCACTCATGACAGATGACTGCTTCCAGAAGTAAGGGATCCCAGCTGCCCAGGACCACAGCCCACACCGGCTCTGGAGCTACAACCAGCCAGTCTGCGGCTGTCCCCTGGGGCTCTGCTCCTTGTGTCCCAACAGCCACCAAGAGAGTGGAGTTCAGAAGGTCCCCCAGGTCCTGGTCCTCCTGTGCCTCCAGGGACATCCTGGAGCTGTGGAAGCAGTGGGCCTGAACACCTGTATGAAGGAGGTAGGTCAGAAAGGCGCTTGTCCACAAAACGAAGATAGGTTGGACTGGGAGTGTGCCCCCGTACGTGGCTGTGGGTGGTGAGTGTGTGGGGCTGGATGCAGGTGTGGACCCGGGATGCAGGGGTGAGCTCTGTATGTGTGTAAGTGGAGGTAGGGGCGTGCCTAGTGGGATGTGGGTGTGTTGAGAACCATATTGGTATCTCTGGTCAAGACCTAGTGATGCCCAACAGCAAAGCAGTCACAAACCTGGGAGCCGTTTCTCTTCCGGCCAGTCTTGCCACTCTGCCCCAGAAGGTGTCTTTGTTGGCCTGGATTTGAGGCCTTCTCTTGGTGAGCGCGGATTGCAGCAATAAAGCCACCAGGGGAAGGCACGAAGCTTTTCCTATATCCCCTGCTCCTCCCTGCCCCCTCGCCATCGGGGTTCTGCAGCAGGAGAGCGGAGTCAGCCCTCCCCTCCCCCAGTTCACAGTGGGACTTTTTCAGATCCGCCTTCTAAGCAAACAGCTGCCACCCTCCACCTCCTGAATGAAAGGTGCGACCCGAAGGAGGAGTCTTTGTGTTTTCATTAGGTATTTTAGCAAGTGCAATGAGGACATTCAGATTCTCCACTTCCCTGTTTTGTACACACACATAAGTCCGTGCTAAGAGGATTACTTTGCCCCGGAGCCTGGTCCATCCAAAAGGCCCCAGTCAAGAGTCTTGTTAAACAGCATTGCTTCCAACGCCCTGGCTCCTCTCACCTAGCCCGCTCCCCACCCCAGCCACCCAGCCACCCACTCACCCAGCTCTCTGGGCAGGAGACAGTGCTGTACCCCACCTCCCCCGATCGCCTGATAAAGCCGAGGGTGAGCAGGCGCGCATGCCCTCCGAAAGGGGCCCAGGGCCAGGGAAAAGTGCAGCCTTCTCGCCTCCGTGCCCGCCGCGCACGGCTTCACACCGCTGCTGGTGCACAAAGCGTCAGATGTTGACGGTTTTTTTCAGCCCCGGGTTAAGACGTCTTCCCTAAGCTTTTATTCCTCATTTGTTACTTCTTTATTATCCGGGAGGTTTGGCCGCCTCCCGTCTTTTGCGTTGCTCTGAAGAGAGCAGCGGTGGCCGGGGCCCTTATTATCCCGGACCCCTTCCTCCCGCCTCCAGCCGCAGCCGGCCCGGGGCCCCATTGTGGCGAACAGCAGGTAGCTGAGGCAGGCCGGGTCACTCGGCGGAGCCCTTTGTGCGGCGGCCCCCTCCTCCCAGCCGCTGAGTTCCAGGGACCCGAAAGGTCAGGGTTGCCAAGCTTCCGTACCTGAGCTTTTGTCTGGGCTGAGGCCCGGCAGCACTGGCTCGCTCGCTCGCGCTCTCTCTCTCTCTCTCTCTCTCTCTCTCTCTCTCTCTCTCTCTCTCTCTCTCTCTCAGCAGAGCCCAAAGGCTCCCATCCCCCTCCGTGCTGTGCACAAGGCACTCCAGTCCTTGCTTGCAGCTGGGACCAAGAGACAAGAAGTAGTTCAGGTCATCTGCACACAAAAATACATCAAGAAAACCTTCCAAGAGGTGGCCTGAGAAGAAATAAATGGTCATCTTCCGCTTCAGAGACATTGAGAAAAGAACTTGTGGAATAAACACACAGGATTTTGGTGGCTATCACTATATCCTTTGTACCCACCCCGCCTGTCCCCTCGGCTTCCCCCTGTCACATGGGAGTGTCCCACCCTGCCCACCCCACTACACTCAGGTTACCATCACTTCCCTCCACTGTGGCAGCTGAGGGGCTGTCTTGCAAACTTTGAGGTGCTACATGGCAGCAGCCATTTTGACCTGCTACTGGCTGCACTGGTCCAGGCTTGACTATCAGATTTTTCTGAAAATGAGACATCATGGGCTGCAAGGGTATTTGTAAAGGCACCCATGGAAAGTGTAACTGAGAGATACGGGTGTCTGTTCCAGAAAGTTGCACTAGCCTCATCCAGTCGGCTCTAAAGACCTGAGTTCTGGGATTTCCCTTCCCTGCCCTACAAGAGAACAAGGCTGCAAGGGTGATTCCCTGGGGCTTACAGATGTGCCCCTTAGCAGGCAGCTGTGTGCACTTGCATTGGAGAAGAGACAAGGACCCTGGCACATAGAACTCCAGCTCCCTAAGGACCAATAGCAGCTACATAGGCACAAGGTCCTGCTCACAGGGCTAAGGGGACTTGAAATCCTCCCAAACACTTGGGCTAGGCAGAAGGCTGGCACAGTGGCCTAGTATATTAAGCTTCCACCTGCGGCACTGACATCCTGTAAGGGTGCCAATTCATGTCCTGGCTGTTCCACTTCTAATCCAACTCCCTACCTTTATGACCTGGGAAGACAGCACAAGATGGTCCAAGTCCTCAGGCCCCTGCACCCACATGGGAGACCCAGAAGAAGCTCCTGGCTCCTAGCTTCGGATCAGGTCAACTCTGGACATTGTGGCCATTTGGGAAGTGAACCAGCAGATGGAAGATGTTTCTATCTCTCCTTCTGTCTGTAGAACTAACTTTTCAATAAAAATAAATAAATCTTAAAAAAAAAGTAGAGCAGCCAGGACTCAAACAAGTAGAGGCTTAACCTACTACATTATAGCATCAACCCCAAAACCTGCATTTCAAAGAAAAACAAATGAGTCTTAAAACCCCACAATAAAAAAGGCTGAATGGGAGAGACTGAGATTGCCTGCCCATACCACAACTCAGGGCCTTTGGTAGGGAAGGGAACTGGGCTCATTCTGTGTGGCACAGGGTTCTGAAACTGGGACAGAATGGACATTGAGATGGAAAGGTTTGGGGTATCCCAAAGGAAATGTCTTCCAATGCTCGGAGCTGTCTAATAGAAGGGGCTGCTTTATGAAATAAACAGCACTCTGCTTTGGAGAGCAAGATCTATGGGAAGAGTAGCATCCTTCCAGCTTACTCTGTGTCATGGTAAAGGCTTGCCTGCCTGCCTGCCTGCCTTCCTCCCTCCATCCCTCCCTCCCTTCCTAATTTTATTTTTGATGTTTACATAGTTGAGAAGGATACATTCCCATGTAGACCACTGATTAGGGTAGAAAGGGTTGAGGAATAGGGGAAAGTAGGTGAAACCATTGTTTCCAATTTTCTTTTCTCTTTATCCTGTTCCTGGGGGAAGCGGGGAGAAGAAGGGAAAAGTCACACCCAGCCTCCTGACAAGCTCAGTACCTGGGCATGTGGGGCAGCCACCCAATGTCATTCTATGGTCCCCAAGATGGAGCATGCTCCGAGGGTTCAGCTCAAGTGGTTTTGATAGTTCTGAAGTGCTATCGATCTTGCCACTCCAAGGATGAGGAAATCCTTCCAAGGTCCATCGGCTGACATAGGCCACTTTAGAGTCTCCATTTGCCCAGATATGTGCTGTCAACGCTTGACTGGGAGATTTGTCCAATTTGTTCAGTCCTCCATCCTCTGCTACAGTACTAGATGTCCTCTTGCAGGCACCAATGGACTGCCATATCCCTCATGTCTATCTGGGCATGCCGTCCACTGCAATGTCTTCGGCAACTGAGGACACCCAGTTTTGACACATTCATTCCACAGTCAGACCACAGACCCTATGATTCTCTCCATGGTTGGAGTTCTGAATCCAGTGGTTCAGTTGGGGTTCCCCAAAGAAACCTTATTCGAGGTGACCGACCTGACTTCTGTGTGTGCTGGCCAGCACAGAGTGTGGCTCAGTTTGTCATCCACATCGTACTACACACACTGGTGGTAACAGCCACCCAGTCAGTTCTGTCCCTAGCCCCATCTCTTATGTAAACCATCTCTTATGGATATTGTGGCCCAGCCTACCCCTGCCCACCACACCTTCAGTGCTCATGTACACCAGCAGGAATTGCAGCCCAGTCATAGTGATTGCCAATAACCGCCACCAGGCCCACTCCCAGTCCTGGTTCTGGCTCATGACAAAATGTGTAACAGACTGATCTGGTCGGTTCTGTATCGTACTTAGCTTTTGTACACACCAATGGGTACTGCAGCCTGCTTCAGTCCAAACAACCCCACTATCCAGCCCACACTTATGCTGGTGGGTGCTGTCACCTGTCCAGTCAGGTCTACCTCCAGCCCTGGTTCTCATGTTCACTGGTAGGAGCTACGGCCCATCAGAGAGGTGTCCACAGTTTCCCTACAAGGCCCATTCCCAGTCCCGGATCTTTCATTTTCCAGGTGGTTTTGCAGCCTAGCTTGACAGGACTTGCTTCCATTCCAAGCACTTGCCAGCTGATGCTGCAGCAAAGTCCAACCAGCCTGAATTTACTCTGGTTCAGGCATGCACCAGGGGATACAGTTGCTTATCTCAGCCTTGCTTTCTCCTTAACCCAGCTCCTACATAGGCCAACAGGTGTTATAGCCCTACTTGGCCTGGCCTGCCCCAGATTCCAGTCCTCACTCTAACCAGTGGGAACAGTGGCCCAGTAGGGGAGCCCTATGCAGCCCCTCTACCAGGCTTGCACCCCACCACCCTCGGTCTCAAGTCATATGCTGGTGGTTGCTGTGGCCCAGTCTGGCATGGCCTGCCTTACCTTGGCATTTGCCAGCAGGTGCAGTAGTCTAGTCCAATCCGGTCTGTCCCCAGTACCAACTCATGTGGTTGGTGCTGCATCCTAGCCCAGCTTGGACTTCCCCACCACCATTCCCAGGGCCAGCCTTTGATTTATCAGAGCATTTAGTTTCCAGGTCCTATCTCGTGGCTCAGCACATGAAGCCACCACCTTGAAATGCTTGTGTCTTCTGACAGTTCAAGTCCAGGCTGCTCTACTTCCAATCCAACTCCCTGCCAACGTACCTGGGAAAAGCAGCAGAGATGCCCCAAGTGCTTGGGCCCCTGCCACCCACGTGGGAGACACAGACAGGATTGTAGGCTCCTGGCTTCAGCCTGGCTCAACCAGAAATGTTAGTCATTTGGAGAGTGAACCACCAGATGAAAGATGTGTGTGTGTGTGTGAGTGAGTGCATATGTCTTACTCACTCTGTAACTCGTTTAAATAACTAAGTAAATTTTACCCAAGAAATATCTTACAAGTCAATAAAATGCAAAATGAACAAACCATAGAGAAAAATCAGAACAAAAGCTGATTTTCAGAAAAGATCAATTAAATCTGTATGCTAAGCAGATGGAAAAACAGAGAGAAAATAAATGATCAATATTACACTTTAAGATAGTGTTAGTGCAGATTTAATGTTAACTTACTTCTGATGCATTTGACAACTGAGATAAAAAGGGGAAATCCATCAGAAGACAAGAAGTACCAAAAATGACTTGAGAAGAAAGAGAACATCTGAATCATCTCCTATCAAGGAACTTAAATTTGTGAATAATACTTTTCTATTTAGAAAGTCTCAAATCTCAGTCAAGTATTTGGTGCCATAATTATGATGCCACTGGCCAGGCCTACATCCCACATCCAAGGGCCCAGGTTCAAGTCCCAGCTCCCCTTCCTGTTCCAGATTCCTTTTGTGTGCCCTGGGAGGCAGTGGTGATGGCTGCATGGTGATGCTGAGTACTCCAGAGCCCCAAGATCTGGCTTCAGCCTGTCAGCCCAGGCTGCTGTGGGCTTTGGGGGAGTGAATCAGAGAGTGGAAGAACTCTGAGTCTGTCTCCATCTTCCTCTGTCTCTCCACCTTTCAAATAACAAAAAAGATGTTTTATGAGAAAAATTTCGGGCTTTGCATGATGGTTCAATTGGCAATTCCTCCTCATGCAAGTGTTAGAATCCCATTGTGGCCTTTTGGAAAGCAGGTTAACAATCTTTCTTCCTCTCTCTCCTCCTCTCTGTAAAATCTACCTTTCAAATAAAAGTAAATAAATCCTTAAAAAAAATGGTAAGAAGGCAAGTTGCAAATTGGGAAAAATGCTTTCCAACCACGTATCTTAAAAAGGATGATAAAAGAAGCACTTCCTAAACCCTGCACAGGGTGCATATTTGGTGCAGTGGCTTCACTCTCCATTTGAGGGGCTCAGCTGCCTGGCCACTCTCTGGCTACCCTACTTTCAACCCAGTTCCCTGCTCCTGCATATCCTGAGGGGCAACAGTTCGTGGTCCAAGTACCTGGGTCCCTGCCACCCATGTGGGAAACTTGGGTGGGGTTCAGGGATCCTGACTTCAGTCCAGCCAAGCCCTGGCTGCTTTGGGCATTTGAGGAAACATCAGTTAAGTAGAAGATCTATCTCTCTCTTCTTCTCCTTCAAATAAATATTTAAAAACAATTAGGGGATGGGCTCTTGTGGTAGCCATATCAGAATGCTTGCTAATGCGATTAGGAGACAACAGATGATGAACTAACTTGGACCACAGTTACTCATGTAGGAGACCCGGGTAAAATTTCTGGTTCCTGGCTTCAACCTGACCCAGCCCTAGTTGTTGTGGGCATTTGGGGAATAAATTAGCAGATGGAAGATCTCCTTTTGGTTTCTCCCTCATCAAGTGTCATCTGCCTTTCAAATGACTGAATGCATGAATGACACTTACCTCCCCAAATCACCGTATTTATAAAAAGATTAAAAGTTTTCGGCCCGGCAGCATGGCCTAGCGGCTGAAGTCCTCTTGCCTTGAACACACCTGGATCCCATATGGGTGCCGGTTCTAATCCAGGCAGCTCCACTTCCCATCCAGCTCCCTGCTTGTGGCCTGGGAAAGCAGTGGAGGACAGCCCAAAGCCTTGGGACCCTGCACCCATGTGGGATACCCGGAAGAAGTTTCTGGCTCCTGGCTTCGGATCGGCATAGCATCAGCCGTTGTGCTCACTTGGGGAGTGAATCATTGGTCGGAAGATCTTCCTCTCTGTCTCTCCTGCTCTCTGTATATCTGACTTTCCAATAAATAAATAAATCTAAAAAAAAAAAAATTAAAAGTTTTAAAAGGTTAGAGCTGGCATCTGGCCTAGTACTTAAGATGCCTGTGGGGATGTCCGGGTCCCCTACTGGAGAGCCTGCTTCCTGCTACTGCACATCCCAGGTGTTGGCTCAAGTACACAGGTGTCTGTCACCCACCGGGGAGTCTTGGATGAAGTTCCTGGTTCCTAATTCCCCCTTCAGCTGGGAACAATTTATTTTTCCCCCCTCTCAAATAAATTAATTTTCAAAACAAATTTTGAAATTTTTCAAACTTCCATAGTAAAAGGACTTGGGCAAAAGAGAATAGAGTGGAGGCACAAATGACAGATGAGATACAGCTGCCAATCAAGGTCATGATGCAGCATCACTGCCCACCTGTCACAACCAACGTCAAAACTCAAGACCAAATCATTGCCGGCATGTAGAGATACTTGATCTTGCACACTTTGTTAGTGGTATTATAAAATGATAGAGCCCCTCTGGAAAACAACCTAAATTTAAAAATAATTAAGTAGTTTTATGGTACTTCCACAGTGATTGTACTCCCAAGTACTTTTCCTAGAGAAATGGCTCTTATGCCAACGCGAAAGTCTGTAAATGATTGCTCTTTGGCCACTTTGTCATATCTAAACACTGGAAGCAGACGGAAAACACACCCTTCCCCTGCAGTGAGTGGTTACCCAGAATGCTGCATTCATGCTACAGAGTTCTGGGATGCTCTGTTCAGAGTACACGGGAATGAATTATGGTGACACACAGCCATTTGGAGTAATCACGTTTACTGTGCAGGGTGAACCCACGTTCGGAAAGATTATACATTGTGTAATTCCATTTATTGACCATTTTCCCCCATTGGAAAGGCAGATCAGATTTACAGGGAGAAGGAGATACAGAGAGAAAGATCTTCAATCCACTGGTTCACTCCCCAACTGGCCACAACAGCCAGAGCTGAGCCAGGAGCGTCTTTCAAGTCTCCCACGCAGGTGCAGGATTCCAAGGTTTCAGGCCATCCTTGACTGCCTTCCCAGAATACAAGCTGGAAGCTGCATGGGAAGTGGAACAGCCAGGACATGAACTGGCACCCATACGCAATCCCAGCGCTTACAAGGGGAGGATTTAGTCATTGAGCCATCACACCAGGCCCTATTGAGCATTCTTGAAATGGCAAAATTGTACTGATGGAGAACAATGACGTAGTGCTTGTCAGAGGTTAGGGATGATTGGCAAGAGGTGACAAGCATGACTATGAAGGTCTTGGGGGAGATGAAACAGTTCCAAACCCTCTCAGCAGAGCAGCAGGGCACACTACAGCTGCTCCCTGGGAGCCAGCTGCCTCTGCGAGGTGGAAACCTACCAATATACTTTGAGACAGCATCTTCTCTGCTGCCTGCCAATGAAGGCATGAGTTAAAGAGGAAGCAACCCAGAGTAGGTTCAAGGTCAAGATTATAGAGAGGAGAGACAGAGATCTCCCATCTGCCAATCCACTCCCTTATCGGCCACAATGGCTGGAGTTAGGTGGGCCTGAAGCTAGCAGCCGGAAGCTTTTTCGGGGCCTCCCATGTTGGGTACATTATTCGCTTAGATCACCGCAGGCTGCTATCCAGAGCAAGGAGACTGCGTCCACCTCTCCCCATTCCTGGGTAGCTGGCCGCGCGGAGCTGTCTCCAGCACAGCTGAGCCTGCCCCAGGCCATTCTCTGGAAACACACAATAGTGCCGCCTCCCCTTAGCCGCTGGGCAAGCTCTGAAGCCGCTCTCAGCGGGAGCCCGATGGAGGCCGGCAAGGTTACAGGTGCTTTTCATCCCGCCTCGCAGGAGAGCACCAACTTCCTGCTGCTAGAAATTTGTCTGCACAGATTTGTCTTCATTCAAATCGACCGATGGAGGCCCACAGACATCAGGGTGATATGATAACTTGATTAAGCCCCGAGACAGATGACACGGGAACTCAAAGGCTGCGAGCTCTCCTCCTTAACCTCTCCGAGGGGGCGCGCAGACTTTGCTGGTGATTGGCCCATTGTCCCTTCCGCCCCGGACCTCCTCGGGAGTCCCCGGGGTGCCCTCTTCTCTGGGGCAGCCTCACACACACTCTCCGTGTCCTCAAGCCTGGAGACCTGTGTATGCAGTGGGACATACTTAAGTCCTGTTTCCACCAGGCGCCACAACACCCTTCCTGGCTGCAGTTCTTCCATGGAATACTCTTTCATCGCTGGCCTGGCTGTAAATTACAACAGTCACAGATGAAAGGGCGAGAATGGTTGGTCCCAAGACGGTTCAGACTTTTAGAATATTGTGTTCCTGGGGGCGGGGTTGGGGTAGCATCACCCTACTTTTTCCCTCTTCTCCACCTTATTTTTCTTCTGTTGTGTTGTTACCAGAAATGCCCAGTGGGTTCTTTCCTCGGCTTAGCACAGAAATAAAAAGCTGGAAATCTGTTGCAGACAGAAAAGTTCATTTGCAAAAGGACCAGGTGAGCAGGGAAGGGAGAGACAGCCGGCAGGAGGGGTGCCTCTCCAAAGGGGAGGGAGTGAGAGACACCAAAGGCTTGAGGAAGACTCTCGGGATTTTAGGCATTCCTTGACTCCTCCTTGTTGAGCCGGGAACCTACAGGTCAGATGTTCTCCATTGGTGGTGTCTTAATCAGTTAGGAAATGGTGGACAACGCTGGTGCCACCCACCTGAAGGTGTGGCCAAGACCTCAACAGGCCTGGATGGTCTCAGGGTCACACATTGCTGACAGTGTTGGCTTTATTATATATATATTATTATAAACAGATTATATTTATATATATTATAATAGATATTTAAATATATATACATAAAGATTTATTTGCAAGGCATACTTAGAGGGCTAGACAGAAAAATCTTCTAATCTTCTGGTTTACTCTCCACATAGCCGCAACGGTCCAGGGATGGGCTAGGAATTTCTCCCTAGCCTCCCACACTGGGCTGTCCTCCACTGCTTTCTCCCAGGCACCTTAGCAGAGAACTGGATGGGAAGCGGAGTGGCCAAGACTTGAACAAGTGGGATGCAGGCTGCAGAATGGGAAGGTGCAAGGTGGACCCTTGTTAATACTTTTGATGAACTGCTTACAGGCACGCCAACCCACATGGGTGTATACCTACGCATACGTCATCGCTTTTGGAACAGGTGTGAGTGACAGGTGCCGGGAAAAGGAGGAGTTCAAGACAATAATCGGAGGGGTAGAGTTACCATGGTGATTTTTTTCCACTTGGTTCCAAAAACTTCTGTACGGTTTTTGTTCCGTGCTAGAGTGAAGGACTTTTGGAGTTAAAGGGGAATTCAAAAGATTTTCCCTGCCCCCATTTGCTTTAGGAATATATTAAAGGAGGAAAACTCACTCCAGTCAGGTAGACGTGGCACCCAGAGGCAGCTCTGTAGAGGCACTTTGAAAATCTTCAAGGTAACTGCCACCCGCGAAAGCAACTGGGTTTTACATTTGCAATCATTATGATTTACGGCCGGAGCTCCGGGATGCCAGCATCACCGGTCTGGTTTTGTCATGGGAATGGAATGTCTTTTGAACTGCTAAAGCAGATAATTCCAGGCCCAGAGAAAGGCCGAAGGGGGCGGGGGAGTAGAGAAAAGGTCCTGTCGCCTCCTGGCCCTCACCTTCCCCGCCCTGTCCCCCCACCCCCTCCAGATCCCCGGGGGCCGGAGCGTGCCACAGTGACATCCCGGAGGCGTGCGTCGGCGGGGGGCCTCGGGAGGCAGCCGCGGCCAGCAGTCGGGGTGCCCCTTCGCCCTCCTGTCCTCTCGACAGAGGCCTGGGCGACTAGCCCCGGGCTGCAGAAGCGGGACCGTGCTCCTGCCTCCGTGTGCCTTCACTGCTGGCCTCTTGGCCGCAGAGGGCAGCGCGCATTCCGCGGGCAGTGGCCTCGACTCCCCGGGGCCTCGGAGCCCGACCACGCCGCTGGAAACACCCCCTCTGAAGGGGCGGTCAGTTCTGCCCACCGCCCACCGCTCACCCCGGCCTTTGTGAGCTCTCGCCAAGCACGGGCACTCGGAAAGGGCTCTATAAATGCTTTTCTGGGAACAAAGGGGACCTAGGCGCCGGCCTTCATTATGGTCTCGTCGGGCCACACCACCCGGCCCGCCCCCTCGTCGCCCCTGCTCAGCCATAGGCCGCCCCTGCTTGACCTCGGCCCTCCCTCCCCAGGCTCCCTTCCCCCTCCCGGGTCCTCGTCCTTCTCTTCCTTTCCCTTCCCAGTCTTGCTACAATCCCAGTGCTGTCCTCTGTCGTGCTCTGTCCCGCCACACACACACACACACACACACACACACACACACACCTGCAATGTGCCAAGTGCCACAGCACCCACCCACCCTCTGGGCCTACCAAGGAGCTGCTCCCACCCCCTGGCACTCCCTTTCTTGGTGGGAAAGCTCTAGGCACTTGAGCCAAACCCTGATGGCCTGTGTGCCCTTAGCTGACCTTCCTGCTTCACGGTCCACTGGACTGTCCTGGCTGACCACAGGGGTCTTCAGAAAGTTCGTGGGAAACAGATCTTGTTATATATATAAATTTATTTGTTCCTTAGTTTGAAAGGCAGAGAGCTCACTCACTGGCTGGTTTTCCTGCTCCCAATGTTTACAACAACCTAGGCCGGGCCAGGCAGAAGCCAGGAGCCCAGAACTCCATCTGCAACTCCTAGTGGGGTAGCAAGGACCTGCATACTTGACCTGCTGCCTCCCAGGATGCATTAGCAGGAAGCTGGATGGGAAGAGGCAGGGTAGCCAGGACTCCACGGGGGAGAAGGTGATGGAATACAAATAGAACTCAGAAATTCCAGCTCCCCCCTGCTACCCCTGACAATGATGGCTCCATCTCCAGTTCCAAACCACTCAGGAACACCACTCAGATCCTACTACAAAAGACCCCCCTCTTGGGTTATTAAGGACTCTCCCCACCCAGAACTCCTGCCCAGATGTGACTGCTATACCATCCTCCGGAGGTAGGAGTGAACAACACCACCATTTGGGCATGTCATGTGCAAAAGATGTCACAACCTCCCAGAACACGGAGCCAGGGCATATGGAAGTCCTGCTCAGCTTCATCCCAGAGCCAAGGGGTGGCACCTCTCCTCCAGTGCCACAAATTCCACCCCACCAACCTTGCCCTCAGGTTTGCATGTTGGCCTCTTGTCAAGGTCAGTTTGCAGGTGAGCCAAAGAAGCTGAGGTTGGTAACAGAGCCAGGCAATCCTATTTGGGTAGCCAGGGGGCGGGGAGGGAGGAGGATTAACCACTGTACCACAACCCAGCCCCAGCTTGCCAAATTTTGTTTTGCACCAAAATAAGCTTATCTATGGATTCCACTTTGCCATAGGCTCTTTCAAGCCCTGTAGTGTCATCAGGGGTTGGTTCTCGGCATGTCAGAATTGATTTTGGAGGTGAATGTAGGTACACATGTCACATCAGACCTGCTCTCCGGGCCTCCTGTTGGTTACAGTGGAGCTAGGCAGCTTTAAGGTTGAGCAATGTCACAGGAGTCTCCTCCTAGCGGGTACTTCCTAGCAGAACTTAACATAGATGCTTAAGTCATCATTATGGTATCATTAAACTCAAGGTGTGCAGCTGACCACATCCAACAGGCCAGGCACACCACAGGGTTGCCCTTCCAGCAACAGTATAGCTGTACCCATGCCCACTTTCTACCCATGGTGTTCCTCTTCAAGAAACCTCCCAGGCCACTGCGCAGGCATGGTACAGTGCCAAATCCAGGCACGCAAGGTAGGCAGCCAAGCAAGATGGCCCAGAGGCTAACTGGATCCAGCAGATTCTTCTGGCAGCTGGGAGGCTGTTCCAAGTTAAGTTGTGGCCACGCTATGTTTCTTACACAGGATCCAGCCAGCACCTGCAGGCCAGGGGTGAGATAACATTTGCCAGTGCACTAAGATCACCGCCTCCCAGCGGATTCCTAAAAAGGTCACAGAGCTCACTCATTCACTGCCACTCTGGGCTTGGTGGGGAGGCACCCGTGGAAGACAGATGTGTGAAAATATCAGCGGAGGCTTGGGCAGGGCAGGGCAGGGCAGGTAGGAGAAACTTCCACCTGGGAACAGCTGCAGTTCCTGAACTCAGTCCCAGCAGAAGCTCACTCATTCCTTCTCTTCTAGGCTGGGCTGGAGCATGGGGGAGGAAGTGACTGCCTCAGAGCAGAGCAGAGAGCACCTCCAGCAGCGGAGGCCCAAGTCTTACCCCACATCCTGGCCCACAGCCATCGGGGTTACTGCCTGGGAGCCAGGAGGGACAGCAGCTGGCTTTGGCCCTTCATACAGGCTAGTGCCCACCTGCTCCTCCATGGGGTTCATACAGGGTGTGCAACCACAGTGCTGTACCCCAGCAGCCCAGGGGAAAGCAGAGAAAGCATGCAGCCAGCCTCCTCAACTCCTCCCATACTTGTGGGTTCTGCATCTGGTGACTGAAGTAACCGCAGGTGGAAAATGATCTTTAAAAGCTCCATCTGCGTTGAGCTTGTACAGACCCGTCCTTGTCGGGATTCCCTGAACCACACAGTCTGGCAATACATTTCTATAGTACTTCCACTGTATTGGAGATTCCAAAGATGTTCCTAAGTATATGGGGAAGATATGCGTAGGTTATATGCAGATGTGATGTCATTTTTAAAAAGATTTACTTGTTTATTCATTTAAAAGGCAGAGTGGCATAGAGTGAGAAGGAGGGAGAGCTGGAGAGGGAGAGATCTTCTGTCTATTGGTTCATTTACCGAATGGTTGCAAGAGTCAGGGTTGGGCACACCAGAGCCAGCAGCCTAGAGCCAAGAACTCCATCCAGGTCTCCTACATGAGGGCAGGAGCCCCAGTACCTGGGTCATCTTCTGCTGCTTTCCCAGCTGTGTTAGCAAACAGAAAAATTGGAAATGGAGCAGTTAGGACTCAAGCTCTCTGATTCGGGATGCCAGTGTTGCAAGCAGAATTTAGCACACTGTGTCACAATGCCAGCTCCTATGATGCAATTTCAGATAAGAGACTTGAGCATCTGTAGATTTTGGTGTTCAAGAGGGTCCTGGGACCAACCTGCAAGGTTACCAATGCAGAATTTTAACAATAAGATGTGTTTCCAAAGCATACTCTGTCTTCCTTGCCAGATTGCTTTCTGGCAAATGCTATGTATAGGTATTTTTAATCTTTGGCTTATATTTCCTCCCTATTTTTCCTATGATTATCATGACTTAATTATAGAAGAATTTTTTTTTTCTGGGCCGAGTGCAATGGCTCAACTTGTTAATCCTCCCCCATTTAAGCCTTGGCATCCCATATGGGTACTGGTCTATATTCTGATTGTTCCACTTCTCATTCAGCTCACTGCTTGTGACCTGGGAAAACATGGTCCAAAAGCCATGGGACCCTGTACCCATGTGGAAGACCTGGAAGAAGCTCCTGGATTTGGATTAGCTAGGTTTTAGCCGTTGTGGCCACTTTAGGAATAAACCAGCAGATGGAGGATCTTTCTCTGTCTCCTTCCTCTTTGTAAATCTGCCTTTCCAATAAAAATAAGTAAATATTTAAGAAAAGGAAGTGTTTTCCTGTTTTCCCTTTATCATTAAAGAAGAAACAAGACCCATTGGACAGTCTGAGAATTTAGAAATTTCTGGTTGAGACTGAAGTGTTTAGTCACTGCTGAGTGGTGATGATGTATTTGGGCTCCAGGATGCAAGCGCGTGTGGGGCCTGATGAAGAAGGCTGATTTTCCTGGCCCCAGGCCACAGGCTTGCACAGTGACTCTGCTTGCTGTTCTCACAGATGTCACCATTGCACCCCTAGGCATGATTCTTCCTTATCCCACGTGCGGGGACACTGTTTACAAGGACAAGGAGGCCTATGGCAGTCTTGCTGAGGATCACTGACTTCATGGTCTCTACCCAGGGCAGTGAAGTGCGTGACAGTTCTGCTGTAGAATGTTCTAGAAACATGTTAGATGATCTGAGGCCTGGCACAGTAGACAAAGTCTTGGGCACCTCTGGAGGATGGCTTGGGAAGGAAGCAGAAAGCACCTTGCTAAGATTCTCAGGCAGCCTCTGTCACCTGAGATGTGGGAAGGTCCAAGGGCTGGACAATCTTGCTCTGGCTGGAACAGAATTCCGCATTGCTCTTGCATCTGGAGCAAGCAGAGCTCCACGTGGGGCCGCGTTTGTGTGCGCCTGGGGGAGGAGGAGCATGAGAGTGGGTTTTGGGGGTGATGTTCGGGATCTGGGGAGGAATCTGCTCCGTGAAAACATCTACCCTTTCCTTACCATTCAGACACACGACATAGAAGGAAGCTGGCAATTTTAATTCTAAAAGTTTCCTCTTAAACTTCCATGAAATTTTCAAAATCAATTTTGTCCAGCCTCCTAACTCTGGACTTAGGCGTTAACTGAACTCTCTCTGCACTCGGATGCTGTGCTAGCCCATTAGGTTGATTTGTGAAGGCCACGGGATTTCTCCACAGCAGGTGTGGCCCACCTGTCAGCTAAGGAGGAATTAGCAAGCGGGGCTCACAGGCTGGTAGCCACAGCTTGAGTTCTGCATGTACGGAAAAGCAGCATTTAGGTCTGAATCATTTATGAAGAAGGAGAAGATGGCCAGCAGTCGAACTCAGGAAGCTGTAACCTATCTGATGCTTGATAAGCACTGTGTTGGAATACATGGAGAAGGTTGGGCTTCTGATGCTTGGGATTGTAAACACAACAGGCCAGCCCCGTGCCTCTGCCTTAGCCACGGCAAGAGTTTGGGGAGTGAATCGGAGGCTTATATGCCTATCTCTCAAATAAACAAAATTTTAAAATGTAATTTTTTTAAATTTGAAAAGCAGAGTTATATATAGAAAGAAATCTTCCATGGTTCACTCTCCAAATGTCTGCAGGAGCCAGAGCTGAGCTGATCACAAACCAGGAGCCAGGAGCTTCTTCTGAGTTTCCATTTGGGAGCAGTGACCCGAGGACTTATTCTCCACTGCTTTTGCAGGCCATAAGCAGGATGGAAAATGGAGCGTTTGGGATTAGAACTGGAGCCCATATTGGATGTCAGCGCCACAGGCAGAAGCTTAGCTTACTACATTATGATGCTGACCCCAAAAGCTTTTAAAAATAATGATGACAGGGATACCAGTGTTTTGATACTGTGTGTTAAGCCATTGCCTGCAGCTCCAGCATCCCATATGGGCATCAATTCAAGTCTCTGCTTTTCTGCTTTCAATGCAGTGTCCTGCTAATGTGTCTAAGAAAGCCACAGAAAGATGACCCAGGGTCTATCTACACCAGCTGGGGTGTGTGGGTGGGAATTCCCTTCATGCTACCCTCAGCCACACCGCCCAAGTGCCCTGGCTGCAGCCCACACCTAGATCAGCCCCCTTCAAATGCTGAACCCCCTCTGTAGCCCTGACAGCTGGTTTCCCCAATCCCAAGGGCAGCTGCCAGAGAAGTAATATATAACAGGCCTCCCAGAGCCTTGCCTGGATCTGAGTTCCAGCCCTCTGGGAGAAAAGGCAGAGAAGGCTGGCCTGAGGTCCTTGGTTCGTGCCTTCTTACCTTGTCCCCCAGAACACCAAAGCAGCTAACAAGGCCTTGAATTCCTTCTCCATGGGATTTAAGAGGAAACTGGGGAGGTGCATAGATGAGATAGAAATGCAGCAAATGTGCACCAAGAACCTACTGGGTGCCAGACCCTGCTGTGCGTGCTAGAGATATGTACAGGCACACAGCCGGGGGTGGGGCTGTGTTCATACAGCAGGTGGGCCCCCATTCTAGTGGAGCTGGTTTCCCTTCCCCCTGACTGCAGTCAGCCTCCTGCTGGGCCATTGGATCTGTCCCTTCCCTGCCCAAAGATTGGCAACACTGGATCCTTTCAGAGCTGGTGTTCACACGACCAAGCCCAGAGACCTCTTGACCTTTGACCCTGGCCTGCAGCTCATGATCTGCTGAGCACATCAGCTGACTCCAACTCGCAGAGTGTCATCAAAGCCACTTAGCCCCAAGCATGCTGGGGATGTTGCTAGGGGGGTGGGAGGGGACAGTCCCTTGCCACCTGCTTCCTGCCTTGGCAGTCGCAAGGAAGACACTACCTTGGAGGAGGCTGAGCCGTCCTCCTAGATGAGCAGGCTTAGGCCAGCCAGACAGCTGGGGCTGCCCACTTCCACAGGAAGATGCCCCTTCTAACAAGCAGGTCTTCTGCCCTCGGTGGTTCTCTGGCCAGCAAGGAAAGCTGCAGCAGCTGCAAGGAACAGCATGAAGGCCTCAGCTAGTGTCAGAGTAATACCCAATCCGGGACTGCTTCTCCAACATTACAATGGTAGAGAAAGAGGAAGCCTCATGCAAGTGCTTTAAGCATCCCAGGCTGTGTCTTCTCCCTGTTTAGCGCAATAACAAAAATGTTCCTGACATCCATCTCTTTTAGGGAGCTGTTTAAAAAATAATAATGTGCTGGGCCCGGCGCGGTGGCACAAGTGGTTAAAGGTCCTCGCCTTGCACGCCCGGGATCCCATATGGGCGCCGGTTCTAATCCCGGCAGCCCCGCTTCCCTTCCAGCTCCCTGCCTGTGGCCTGGGAAAGCAGTCGAGGACAGCCCAAAGCTTTGGGACCCTACACCCGTGTGGGAGACCTGGAGGAGGCTCCTGGCTTCGGATCGGCATAGCATCGGCCGTTGCGCTCACTTGGGGAGTGAATCATCGGACGGAAGATCTTCCTCTCTGTCTCTCCTCTCTGTATATCCGCCTTTCCAATGAAAAAATAATAAAAATAAAATCTTTAAAAAAAAATAATGTGCTTGTGCATGCATGCCTGATGAGAAGCAAAACAGTGTGGTTCCTGACTGGTCCTGGCCTCCCAGCCTTGGGCACTGGCAGGGGCTACAGTCCTCCCGGGCGTGGGAAGATCGTCCCTGTCTCCAGCTATGGAAGGCAGGTTTCCAGGCCAAGCACCTGTCACCCCAATGACATAACTTCAAAACTTTAAAGTCCTCAGAGTATAGATACAGAGGTGTATCCTGCAATGCAAACTGAGTTTCTAGCTAGGTGGAACAACAGATTGGTACAACAGTCTTAAAAAGACTTTTGAAAGGCACAGTTACAAATAGAGAGACAGATTTTTCCATCCTCTTATTCATTCCCCAAATGGCTGCAATAGCCAGAGCTGAGTTAGTCCAAGTCCAAGCACCTGAGTCATCCTCCACTGCTTCCTCAGGCTCATTAAGAAGGAGCTGAATCAGAAGAGAAGCAGCTGGGTCTTGCTCCCATATGGTATGCTGGTGCTGCAGTCAAAGGAGTAACATACTACGCTACAGCACTGGTCCTGGTAGTTCTCAAATAGGGCTGGGGGAGATTGAAATCACTTTAGGAACTTTTTGTATGCTACAACTCCTGCTTTCCTTGAGTCTTGAGATTGTGCACCAGGGGCTGCCCCTGGCCAAGGATGGCCTTCGGAGTCATCCCTTCTACATGATGGCTCTCAGACAGGAGCATGCCTCAGGAGTACCTGCAGGGCTGAGTCAAATACTTCCCACCAGGCCCACCATAAACTCATAATTCAGGAGCCCAGGCTACTAACCAAAACCCCAGGCAGGGAGCAGACACATGCTTGGAGACTCCCAGATTCAAAATGAGCCATGGCAGCTGCCACCTCCCTCGACGTTACACCCAGTGATATTCCGCATACTTACAGGCATCCTTGGGCCCTGCTCGTCACAGCTGGCAAGAGGTTGGGGAATGTCACCTGCTCTTTGGACTGCGTAAGCAGGATGGGGTGTGAGTCCCATCTGCACATGGCCTCTGCACATATGACTTCTCTGAGATCTGTCCTCAGGCCATTGAGCAAGAGGACAGCTCAGGGGCCTCCTCAGTGTGACCACCAGCCAGTTACTCAGCCCTCAGTGGAAGGGAAGAGCCTGTTCTCAGGGATCAACCCAGTTTGCAGCATGTGGCCATGTTTGCACAACAGCCCCTCACATGCACACAGACTGAGGTCTTCCATATTGTCTTACGCCTCCTCCATGGGCACAGAATGGGTGAACATCTATCTTTTGCTGCTGCTTCAAGCTGGCATGAGGCAGTGGAGCTGGTCCTTTCCCGTGGTCTGTCCTAGAGTGTTTGGAGGTGGCCTAGGGAAAGATTGGGCCTTCCAGAGGGCTGGTTATGTTGTTCACCAGGATAGGCTGAAAGTCCTGCCTCCTGACTCCCCATGATGGAATAACTTGAGTTCTGTTAGACAGAATAAATGTGTGCATTCAAGACACATGGTCTGGAGTGAAGCAATGAGGGGATGGGATGGGATGGGATGGGATGGGATGGGATGGGATGGGATGGGATGGGATGGGATGGGATGGGATGGGATGGGAGCATTCTCTCAGACTGCCCTTCCCTCCTTTGAGCCATAGGCCCATTTTCTTTCTATCTCATGCTTGCAGCCATTACTGACTTATCCGCCCCACTCCTTTTTAAAGGCTTATTTATTTTTATTAGAAAGGCAAATTTACAGAGAGAAGCAGAAACAGAGAGGTATCTTCCATCTCCTGGTTTACTTTTCAAATGGCCATATGGCTGGAGCTGAGCCAATCCAAAATGAGAAGCCAGGAGCTTCCTTCAGGTCTCCCACGAGGGTGCAGAGGTCCAAAAACTTGAGCTACTCTCTACTTCCTGCTTTGTATACAAGCTGGGAGTTGGATAGGAAGTAGAACAGCTAAGATGTGAACTCATGTCTATATGGAATGCTGGCTCACAAGCAGATTAGCTTGCTACATCACTATGCTGGCCCCTATAAAAATATTCGTAATGGAGAATGACAGAAAAGAGAGAGAGAGAGCACGCTTCCCTGCATTGGTTCAGTCTCTAAATGACTAACAATCAGGGCAGGGCCAAGCTAAAACCATGAACCTAGAACAGCATCTGCGCCACCGCATGAGGGCAGCAGGGGCTCAAGTACTTGAGCCATGATTCGTTGCTTCCCAGGACACATTAGCAGAAAACTAGATTGGAAGTGGAGCAGCTGGGATTTGGACAGGTGCTCTGATACAGAATCACAGTGTTATAAGCCACAGTATAGCCCACGACATCCCATTGTCCCATCATGACTGACCTTGAGGGTACAGACGGTGCGGCTTTGGTGTAAGTGCTGCAAATGATGAGACCATGTCATCTCATGGTGTCATGAGCTGAGGGCAGGTGCAGATTTCCCTGCTTCCCCAGGACAGGGTTAGGTTTGTCAGTACTTTCAGAGGCACATAGAGTTCTGGGATACCCCAGGACCTCAGCTAATAGTAAACAAACAAATCTTACAAATACCATCAGAAGTGAGTACCTCCTACAGCAGGTGTGTGGGGGAGCGGAGGATGTGGCCAAATACCATTCAAGGCAGGTCTGGGAGTCCTGAGTGGATCACAGAAGCTAAGCATGGCCCAACCAGCAATGCTGCAGCCATGGAACAAACATCCTCTCTCCCGCCATGGTAGCTTGCTTGCCCCTGTTCACAAAAGTTTACTTGGAATAATGAAAGTCTCTTGCCCACAGGCTCTCAGTTCTGAACATGCATAAATTTTCCTGCTGTTCTTCCAAGGAGTCACTGCTCTTCAGACCTTGAAAAGATTCTGTTTTTTTGGCTGGGTATCAAAGTCAACAGCTTACAGAGGAGCTAAATCCAAGCCCCTGACAGCCTCACTGGAGAGGGGGGTAAAAAGGGGGTGGGGAAGACCTTGTATTTACACCCACTCACACAACTGCATGTGTACACACACACACACACACACACACACACACACACACACAGAGGCATACATGTACTCAGGTGCCACTGAATTCCTGTTTAGTGGAAAGGTTCATTTTCTGCTGGGGATGAGGGCTCCAGGGTAGCTGTGAGGTACACAGCTAAGCAATCCCGAGACTAACTCTGGCTTATAGGATTAGAGCCCCATAGCTGGTCACTCTACCCAGATGCCCCTGATCCAACTCAAAGGGTCCTTGAGTCTGCAGCACACCAGGACCAAGCCAGATGATGTCATCAGTGCCCTCCCTTTAGTTTCACCTGCCAAGGTCCCCTGCACTTCCCAGACAGGGCACTAGGATGCTGGCTAGGGGTCATCACAGAAAATTCCCATGTGGAAGCTGCTACTGCACTTGGCGTACACTGTTGTCAGCAAGTGCATTGTGCCACTTGCACTAACTTCATCCCAAACAATGTCATCTCTTCCATTTAGTTTTCTTGTCCTGTGGAAGACTCTGAGTTAGACTGAACTGCAGCTTCAGGTTTTGTGGAATCACTTCCCTCTCTTCCCTGTGGCCTCAAAACCAGGGTGACTATTTTAATGATTCGATGGGGATAAATGTTCCTTGTTATAAGCCACTCATTTTCCCTCTCTTTTCAGGACACAAGATATCAATGATTTCAATGTAAACCAGATCCTAGCCTCAGAGTGGAAATGAGCCACACAAACAATGACCATCTTCCATAAACAAAGTTCCCAAGGAAGAGGAAAAGGTCAAGGTCACAGCGGGGCACCAGCTGATGATGCCACAGTAACCATGGTCAAGGGGGTATCTGGGTGTTACTTTGCCCTTCAGGGAACTATATTTTTTTAAGGATTATTTATTTTTATTGGAAAGGTATAATTACAGAGAGAAGGAGGGACAGAAAAAAGATCTTCCATCTGCTGACTTACTCCCCAAGTGGCGGCAACCACTGGAGCTGAGCTGAAGCCAGGAGCCAAGAGTCTCCTCCAGGCCTCCCACATGGGTGCAGGGTCCCAAGGCTTTGGGCTGTCCTCCACTACTTCCCCAAGCCACAAGCAGGGAGCTGAATGGGAAATGGAGCATCCAGGACACAAACTGGTGCCCATATGAGATGCCAGTGCTTGGAAGTGAAGAATTAGCCAACTGAGCTAACTCCTGGGATGCTTTCTGACTTCTGCTCTCCAGGAGGTTGGTTGTCTTGGCCTCACCTTGGCTCCTTGGGGATTTTCGAGTTGCTGGAAGACCGTGGGTTGTGCTCATCCTCCCCAGGGTCAGGACTAGCAAGCATCCACTGGACTTCTGCTCTTTTCACAAGTCTGCAAGTGAAATCAGAGGAGGCAGAAAGGAGCATGGATCTTTCTGGGAGCACAGAGGCTTCCTCCCGCTCATTGTCACCAGGCTAGGTACAACTCTTGAGGAGCAGGGTCCCCAGCAGCACACCACATCATCATTCCTGCTGGCCAGGCTGCTCAGGCCTGGTCTAGTGCAAACTGCCCACTCTGTAGAGCTTCTAGAAATTTCTCAAGCACCTGGATTGGCAGCAAGGGTCCCTGATTTGTACCCATAGCAGTCTCTGCGGAGTCCAGATGGTGGCATGCACGGGCCAAGCTCCAAAGCTCCCCCTTGGGTTCCGGCCACAAGGCTGAGCTCCTAGGAGTCTGGCGTGGCACACTGCCCTAGGTGTGGTTTTAATTCTCCCCTTCTGATCCTGCACCATCTCAGTCCTGGCCTGCTTGCCGTGTTGGTTGTTCTGGCACCTGTGGCCGCATGAGCTGCATTGGCCCCTTTCCCTGACTTTTTTTTTTTTTGAAGTATAAATTTTTTAAATGTGACTTTGAGATGAAAGCAAGAATGCCAAAAGTAGGCCGGTACTTTCTTGCGTTCAGTTACAGCCCTGGGGAGTACCCCACACAAGGAACCGCTCAGAGCTGCAGCCAAGATGAAATCTGCTTTTCCAATAAGCACTTCAAACAGCAGAGGATGTTTCTGGCTGAATCCGGCAACTGGGAAGCCAACAGTTAATAGGGCTGGGCACTGGAGCCAGGCTGCCCGCCATCTCGGGAAATCTGATGCTGCCTTTTCACAGCTGCCTGCACCACAGCTGAAGTTACAAGACACTTGTCTGGCTCCCCCAGACAAGCAAACCAGCAGCATGAACTCCACCTTGAACCTCACTTAACAAACCTTTTAGATGAAAGATTTCAGTATCCCAGTTAATTACTCCAGGTACATTTTTCTGCCTTAGTTTTTCTCCAGCTACATGGCTTCCCAGTAAGGCCTACACATGTTCCAAATTATTGAATAGGTCTGGAATTCTGTTGATGTGAATCTAGACCACACCAGGAAGACTGATAATGAATTGGGGACCCTCATGGCACTGGGGATGATGAATGGAGGGACACGCACACAGCGGACTGGCAGGGGCTGAGGTGGTAGCAAGGTGAAGGAAGATTTGGCAGTTCTGGTTCCCAGACTTGGAAGGCAAAACTCCACAGAGCCAGTGACCCACCAAAGCTCACCACAGCGGAGTATGGTCTGGAATCCAAGTTTTCTAAATTATACTCTCCGCAGATATCGATACGCTGCTCAATCGCATGGGTTGTGTCTTAACCATTCATCAGCATCCTACCCTGCACCAACACAGAATGTTCCAGATTCAGTCACAATCACAGGAGCATATTGCCCGTTTTCATTATTATCATCCAACTATCCAGTCAAAGTGATATCACCAAGATGCCTGGGTTCCCAGCTTCCTTCCTTCTTTTGAGTTTTATTTGAAAGGCAGAGAAATAGAAATAGACAGATGGGGACCTTGCATGCTTTGCTTTACCCTCTCCCCACCCCCCACGCCCCCAGGAAATACCTGTAACATCTAGGACTGGAACAGGTCAAAGAGAGGAGCCAGAAATTCTCTCTGGGTCTCCCACGTGGGTGGCAGCAACCCACATCCTTGGGCCTGGGCCACCTACTATCGCCTCCCAGGTATATTGTTAGGAAGCTGGATCAGAACAGAAGTGGTACTGCACCCAGGGGCTTTGATATGTGTTATCAGATACTCTTTCTTGTTTAAGATTTATTTTATTTTTATTGCAAAGTCAGATATACAGAGAGGAGAGACAGAGAGGAAGATCTTCTGTCAAATGGTTCACTCCCCAAGTGATCGCAACGGCCAGTGCTGTGCCGATCTGAAGCCAAGGGCCAGGAACTTCTGAGTCTCCCACGCAGGTGCAGAGTCCCTTTGGGCCATCCTTGACTGCTTTCCCAGGCCACAAGCAGGGAGCTAGATGGAAAGTAAGGCTGCCGGGATTAGAACCGACGACCATATGGGATTCAGGTACATGCAAGGTGAGGATTTCAGCCACTAGGCCACCACACCAGGCCCTCAGGTACTCTTATATGTGTGGCTTAACCCACTGGGCCACAACACCTGCCTCTCTCCCACCAGCTTCATTCCTGAACCCCTAAAGTCACATTTGGTTTTGAGAAGCTATTTCCTGGCGTGTTCAGTGCAAACCTCCTGCAAGGACAAGCAGCATTGGGGTGACAGGGTGAGAGCTAGGATTTGCAAGTCCTGATGCATGTGAGAGTCCTCGGGAGTTTATAGAGGGTAGGCATCTGCCACGGTGGTTAGGTACCTCCTAGGATGCCTGTGCCCATGTGCAGTGTTTGGTTCAGTCCCTGCTAGTCCACTTCTGATGCACCTGTCTGCTAACACACACCCTAGGAGGCAGCAGGTACTTGGGGGCTCCTGGCTTTGGTCCGGCCCAGCCCTGGCTGTTGTGGACTGCGAGAGAGCGAGCCAGCAGGTGGGAGATCTCTGGGTCTTTTTCTCTGTCTGCCTTTCAAATAAGAGGAAAATAAACTTTTTAAAAAGTTATATAGAATATATATTATGAAAAACCCCTATACGTGGGTTTTGGATCTCTTTTATGCCAAAATAAATTTTTACATTTCAATTCCATTTTTCCACAAAGTGACCAAGGTGCCCTTATATAAAGAATTTGCTAAAATATGCATCCTGAGACCTATTTTCTGAAGTTCTGAATGTGCAAGCTGAAGGTGGGTGTAGTGGAAAACACACAAGCAGCACACTTCTTTGTACTCCTCGTTCCAGGAAGGGCTCCCTGAACCCTAAAACTGCAGGTGCCAGGCCACCTTCTCACCTTCACCCGCTGACACTTGGTTTGCCTCTCACCATCTGTTTTACAGGTAATCAACTTTTTAAATGAGATTTATTTTTATTGCAAAGTCAGATATTCAGAGAGAAGGAGAGACAGAGAGGAAGACCTTTTGTCTGCTCACTCACACTCCCCAAGTGGCCACAACGACCAGAGCTAAACTGATCCAAAGCCAGGATCCTGAGTCTCCTCCCAGTCTCCCACGCAGGTGCAGGGTCCCAAGGCTTTGGGTTGTCCTCTGCTGCTTTCCCAAGACACAAGCAGGGAGCTGGGTGGGAAGTGGGGCTGCCGGGACAGGAACTGATGCCTATATGTGATTCCGGTGCATTCAAGACGAGGACTTTAGCCACTAGGCTACTGCTTCAGGCCTGATTTGCTCATTTTAAAAAACTGAATGACAGATTTCACAGATAGGGACAAAAGCTTCTATCCACTGGTTCACTCCCCAAGTGGCCACAATGGCCACAGCTGAGATGATTTGAAGCCAGAGCCAGGAGCTTCTCCCCGACCTCCCACACGGGTGCAGCATTCCAAGGCTTTGATTTTCCAGACCACAAGCAGGGACCTGGATGGGAAGTAGAGCAGCTAGGACACGAATCGGTGCCTATATGGGATGCCGGTGTGGCAGAGCAGAGGATTAGCTTGCTGTGCCACCACAGCACTGGCCCTGGTTATCTACTCGTTTGCTTTTACTTACTTTCTTGCACTTGCTTGTTCTTGGTACTCTGTCTCTCCCAGGATAGAACTTGGGCGGGACCTGCCTGGCTTACTGCTGAATCCTGTGAGGCTGGAACAATGCCTATCCCAGATAGGAAGGGGGCCTGGTACAGCTGGGAAGACAGGTGGCCCTGGAGGCACACAGGGAGAAGCCCTGGTCCGGGGTCAACATGGGCTGGCTTTGGCACAGGCTGGGCAAGGTCTGCATTCCAGCTGTCTTTCCTTGCTGGGTGACTTCGGACCACATAAGCTCCCTGGGCACTCTCCCTCCCATTGGGCCATGTCTTAGGGGTATAACACAAGAATTCAGAGCTAACCCAGCACACAGCCGAGCTCCACAAGGGTTTCATTCCTCCTCCCTCATCTCTGCAGGGGGAATTTTGCAACCAGAAAAAAGCACGTGAAACCTTCCAGGCGGGCCTGGAATGGGGGTGGAGTGGGGTGCAGGGTCTGTTTCTTGTCAGGGCACGGGGGACAGGGAGGGAGGAAGCGCTCCTGCAGGTCACCCATCAGGGGGAGCGTGGGAGTCCCCCCTCATCGGCTGGCTCCCTCTGCAGCTCTAGCAACATCCCTTTCCCTCAGCCAGCGCTCCCCACCCAGAAGAAAGCAGGCAGTGTCTCTGAGTAAACAGATCATAAATCACCAGGTGGAATCGGCATCTTTCAAGACCTCAGGCAGACAGCGAGCCTGCCTGCGGGGGCTGCACCTTGGGCTTGAGGCATCCCTAGCACCACCCAGATCAATGCCTCCCTGTTAACCTGTGTCCCCAAAGCAACCCCTACTTGTCCTCAGTGGCTCACCCAGCACCATCTTGAGGGACATAAGCCAGTCCCAGATCTGGCTGGGAGGTGGGAACAAGGATTTTCTCACCCTAGGCTCCAGAAAGGGACTGAGTTTAGAGAAACCCTTCCCTCTGGACTTTAGGGAATAGCAGATAGGGCTGGGAAGCAGAGACAAAACAGGAAACATCTATACTGCACACACAGACACCTCACACATGTGCGAGGTGAGAACACTGCAGATCGGACGCTGGGCATTTGTTCATGGGGAAGGAGGGAGAGCAGTGGGGACGCCTGATGAAGACAGCCCAGCCTGGGCTGGGGTGTTCACTGTGTCCCATGACCTTGGAGCAGAGTCCCTCACCCGGCCTGCCCTGGGGCTTCTTGCCCATAAAGCAGGAGCACGAGGCTCCTTTGATGGCCTGGAGGCGCTGGTGTTTGGCGAGCCTCTGCTTTGCCACTGGGCGCTGGCCAGCTGCCTTGTGGAGGCGGGAGGGAAACTTGCCCAACCAAACGTGTGGCTGCCTGGGCCTCCTTGGCCAGCCCCCAGCCCCATCAGAGATCCAAGGCATGAGTTTTCCTTGGCGAGTCCGTGTTAAAAAGAACAGGTCCCTGCTCACTTCCCATGCCTCTTCTGCACCAGCCTGGCAGGCTCAGCCCCTTGCCCAGGAGGCAGACACCCCCAGCCCCTGCTGCCAAGGAACAGCAACATCTGCCTCTCCCTGGAAATCCCCACTCCCGTAGGAGCCCAGCCACCCCTGGGTCCTGCAGGGGCAGGTGGGGGTAGGATCCTCAAGAACCGCTGAGGAATAGGCATCTGCTGTTGTGGGATGGGGCCTCAATGTCCCTGCCCAAGCTGGCCAGGCTTGCCACCCTCTGCCCAACAGCACAGAAATCCATATCCTTCTCCAGCGCTGGAGCCCACTCCTCTCCCCTGCCCCATCCCCAACCTGGGGAAGCAGGGAAGAACTTGCTGGCTGGGGACAGAGAAGGCACCGGAAGTCAGGGCCAGCAGCCAGGGCCGGAAGAAAACTGGCTTCTGAGGGACTGGCTGCTGGCTCTGGGACACGTGGGAGCTTTGGAAGGCGGCAGATCCTCGGGACCAAGCCAGACCAGAGGTGTCCAAGCAACCCACACGCCCTTCTTGGGAAGCCCTGGAGGAGGGCTGGCATGAAGAGTGACAAGGCCACCCTTAGTGTCCCAGCTGGGGGCAGCCCCTGGGAGAGCAGGAAAGTCCTCAGGCAGCCAAGACAGCTGAGCAAGAAGGCAACACAGGGCACCCCAGCCCTTCCTCTCTCAGAGCGGGCACCAGAGTAAAGGGGGTGACTTTGGGGGGGGGACTAGAATCAGCACCAGGTGGGTGGTGGGAAAACAGAATTATAGAATTAAAAGACAAGGCACATTCTCCATAATGTAGCCTATACAATATCCCTTACAATGTTGCTGCCTGGCTGGTTCCTGTAAACCCAGGAGACCCCGGAGCCCTTTCTCTTCCATTTCCTATACATGAAAACCCATTGACTGGAAAAAGCTGGCCCACGCTGCTGCTTGGCCGGGAGAGCACCATCCCAGTAAGTTGACTTGCTGCACCTGCAGATGCCCTGGCCATGGGGGGGAGGGGAGTCCTGGTACCCGCCCCCCATGGTGCTGACAAGGCAGACTGCAGCTGGAGGGGTGAGCGGGGGCAGTGTTGGGGGAATGTAAAAGGTGGAAGTGAGGGAGAGGGGTCCCCGTCCCAGGCGCATTATAAACAAGGGCTCGGGTCAGGGTGGGCTGCAGACCTGCCTGGAAGAGCCAAGAACGGGAGCACGGAGCGTGTGTGCAGCGGCCGCACTTCCCCATCCCCGAGCACCGCGCTGACGTCAAGCGCGGCCAGGCCGTGGGCAGCACTAATTGAGTACAGATGCACGGGGGAGGGCAGGTCTCGGCCGCGAGCCGCTCCCGGAGGCGCCTGCCGGGCCCGGAGCTCGTCCCGCCGCTAGCCGCGGCGCCACAGCGCGTCCTAGGGGCCGCCGACCGCAGAGCGCCGCGGGCAGGGCAGCCCCGTGGAACTCACCACCATGCCCTGGTCCATGCGGCGGGGGAAGCCTTTAAAACTGTTAATGTACTGGAGGCACCCATTGCAATTAGGGCAGAACCCTTGCAGGGGAGGACAGGGATAAAGGCTCCAGCCTTGTTAAAGACCCAGAAGGGTCCACCCTTTACCCTGTGGTTTCTGGGATCTTTCCATCTCTCCAATAAAAATAAATAAATCATTTATATATAATATCATATATAACAATAATATGTATATTATCCACGCACAGCCACCGTGTTTGAGTCCACGAAACAATAGCAATGACACTGCTATAACACTGCCACAGAGGCCTCACTGTCCAGGGGAAATGGTGAATTAGAATCTGGAACAGGTGGGTCTCAGGGCAATGCCTGACTGTGGGGCACAGAAATCAAAGCAGGGCATGGTCATGGTAGAACTTTTCTTTTTAAAGATTTATTTCTATTGGAAAGGCAGATTTACAAAGAGAAAGAGAGACAGAGAGGAAGATCTTCCATCCACTGGTTCACTCCCCAAGTGGCTGCAACAGCCTGAGCTGAGCTGATCTGAAGCCAGGAGCTTCTTCTGGATCTGCAGAGTCCCAAGGATTTGGACCATACTCTACTGCTTTCCCAGGCCATAAGCAGGAAGCTGGATGGGAAGTGGAGCAACCAGCATATGACCCAGTGGCCATATGGGATCCTGTAGCTCACGCAAGGCAAGGATTTAGCCTTTAGGCTATCTTGCCAGGCCCCAGGTGGAACTTGCACATGAACTCTGGTCTGCTTGAATTTGGATGTCATGCTCTCAAATAATTCTGTCCTCTCCTCAAAGAAGGGCGTGGGTGATGCTCCCCTTGTGGCCTTCCCAGAATCTGTCATCAGTGTGTCGGACTCAAAAGAGAGGTCCCACCAAGACAGCTAGGTCTGAGGAAGGAGGGCCAGGGAGCCAAGGTTGATGAGTTGAGGCTTTATGCAGGGCTGACTTGTAAGGCTGATAAGAGTGTCCAGAAGATAAGCAGTCCAGCAGCCAGCGCACTGCTGACATGCAAACTCCAGCTCCAAGGCCTGTGACAGAAGGGTCCATCATGAGTGTGTCATTCAGCATCCTGCATCCATTGCTACCCATTCCTGGGATGTTCTGGGAAGATGGTGCTTGCCCCAGGGAAGTCCCACAGGGTCAGCGGGAGTGAATGAGATAGGAGGGCAGACTGGCTTTTCCACCTGCCTGGCTATCCCATCCTGCCGTGGGCTCCGCACAAAGCTGCAACACTGACCTGATGTATCAGCCAGCGTCGCGGAGAAAGTCACTGGCAGAGACCACTTGGCATTTGCACAGGACAGACCCTAACTGCTGATGAGATGATTGTTCAGGCAGAAAGGGGGTCCATTCATTCGCTCAATATTCTGGGTGGCTAGCTGGTACCCCGGAATACTTGCTGTCCTGGTCTGACCTTGCTAATATCCTTTGGTCAGGGACATGCCAGGGCTGAGCACTGGGTACCAGGAGGGCTCATGGAGGGCATCCAGTCCCTGGGGAGCTCTCATTACCTGTACTGGCAGCTCTGTGGCATGTAGGAGGCAGCCATGAACATCGCAAACAGCAGGAGGGACAGGAAGAAGAGGCTGCTGACCACAGTGGGGAGGCCAGGAACTCCCTAATCATGCAGAGCCCAGAATAGGCCTGCACAGTGAGAACGGGGACAGTGATGTCCCAGAGCAGAGAGGCGGGCTAAGGAATACAGCTTCTGCCCTGCCACCTGCTGTTGGCCACCTACTCCAGAAGCCCAGAGCAAGGGGCTGGGGGAGGGGATCCACTGAGAAGTGGCAGCGGGATGGGGGTGGGGAGGTATTGGCGTGGGAACCTGAGTCAGAGGAGGGGCAGAGTTGGGAGGTGAAGGGTGACACCCAGGATGGAGGATCCAGTTTGCAGTGTTGGCGAGAGACACCTGTGGCAGACACATCATCGCCTCTCTGTTTCAGGTTTTCCCAGCAGAGAGCATAGTTGACTGTGGCCTGAGTCACCCTGTCTGGGTGGGCTGAGCCTGAGGGTGGAGCAGGGCACAGTGGTGTCAGGTGTCGGTGATGTGCCAGGTGGCAGGTGTGCAGGAAGCAACACAGAACAGGTGACTCAGATGCAGATCGAGCTCCCTGGGACCGTGCAAATGCAACCACACAGAAATTATTTCTACATAGTGAGGGAGGCTCCTCCTACACCAGGGATGCCCCAGTTCAGCCAGGGCTGGGTTATGCTGCTGGCTGGTTGGGGCACTGGGACAGGGCCTCGGGGTGAGTGTGACCTGCGCCCTGCGATGACACAGCCCTGACACCCACTGTTCTACTCACAGGCTCATTGCTGGCAGGTGTTAGCTGGATGGGCCTATCTTTACCCATTTCCTTGTGCCCAGCCACAGACCTAAAATGGCTGGGAAGGCACAATGGCAGGTGGGTCCCTGGGAAAAACCAACAGCTTTCCCCTTTGCAGGCAGTGAGGCAAATGAGCTAACAATCACCCACTTGGCGTCTGTGCAGGCTCTGGCTTGAGAAAGCCTGGGGCAGCCCAAGTGCAAGGAGAAAGGGGAGGACCTGACAGGATGCATCCAGGCACACCTGCCAAGACTCTCCAGCCCTTAGGGAAGGCAGCGTCATAGCCTGAGACAGTGCCTATCCCACCCTTTTTATGTGGTTTCCAGCATCCTTCAGTGAAATAACACACTCGCAGCAGACCATGACAACAACCGTGACTGCGACGATGCACTCAAATGACAGAAGACACGCCCTCCTGTTTGTACCCACGCCCCTTGCTAGTCCATGCATCTCACTGTTGAAACGCTGACCTCAAAGTGCTCCCCAGCACACTGATGGACACTGGCTGAACCACACCCCCCACGTGTCTGGCACCTGATGAAGGCCTGGCCCCCTGAACTTCGGTCCCCCCAGACACATCACCTGGTGGAGTGCCACGCACTCAGGTCTCGGTGCTGTGTGCCCTGGGGTTCAGGCCACCAGCAACAGAGCAGAGAACTCCCTTTCGGGATTTCTCAGCAGCAGGCTCCAAGGAGATGCCTCCTTCACAGAAGGGCCAGATTGCCCTAGCACAGTGGAGATGGGGATTGCTACTTAGGGGACCCAGGCTGCTTCCATAAATGTATGGGGCAAGCATCTTAGCAATCACGTTGACTGAGGGACCTTGACCAAGGCCTGACATCTGAGGGTTTCTCTCTGCTGAGTCTCAGAGGGGCTGGCTACCATGGGTGGAGGGGTCATGACCTCTACTCTGCAGCCCTGTCCCTCCACTCCACACTTCAAGGTTGTCCAAACAATACAGCCTTCAACAGATGCTGCTCCTGCCACCCAGCCTCCCATCTTATTGCCCTCAGACTTTCATTCCCAGCCCATGCATCACCTCCTCCAAGAAGCCTGCTTGGATTGCTTGGCCTCCTCTCCTAGACCCAGAGGGCAGCTGTATTTCCCAGAGCTGGCCCCTATACTCAACTTCTCTTCTTTTTTTTTTTTTTTTTTTTTTTAAAGATTTATTTTTATTATTTTTTATTGGAAAGGTGGATATACAGAGAGGAGATACAGAGAGGAAGATCTTCCATCCGATGATTCACTCCCCAAGTGAGCCGCAACGGGTCGATACTATGCCGATCCGAAGCCAGGAGCCTCTTCCGGGTCTCCCACGCGGGCGCAGGTTCCCAAAGCCCTGGGCCGTCCTCGGCTGCTTTCCCAGGCCACAGGCAGGGAGCTGGAAGGGAAGCGGGGCTGCCGGGACTAGAACCGGCGCCCACATGGGATCCCGGGCGTGCAAGGCGAGGACCTAACCACTTGCGCCACCGCGCCGGGCCCTCAACTTCTCTTCTTGCAGGGGGATGCTCCCACCACCCTGGCCAAGGAGACACTGTGGAAGCAATGATTTGTGACTTTGAAACTAGATTTTTCTTTCCTGCTCTGTGACCTGAGGGCTGCGAGGCCCAGGCCACAGGGAGACCCTTGGTGTGGCCACCGACATCAGCAGGGAAATGTATGCAGGAGCAATGATTGGCTAAAGGCTTTACTCCTCCTTTGGAGTGTGATTTTTTTGGGGGTGGGACCACAGACATGGTGCAGGGGCACCAGTACTCCAGGGCTAACAGAGATCCTTGACAAGGCTTTGGCCACCGAGACCTGGGCAATCCGAGAGACCATGTGACACATCAAGCACAAACCTCCCAGAAGCCTGTGTTGTGGTGCAGTGGGTTATGCTGTCGCTGACCATGCCAAGGTTCCCTCTGAGCTCCAGCTTGAATCCCAGCTGCTCCACTTCATATCGAGCTCCTTGCTGATGTGCCTGGGAAAGCAGTCAAAAATGGCCCAAGTGTTTGGGCTCCTCAGCCAACATGGGAGACCCAGAGTTTGCCTCCTGGCTCTAGCTTTCAGCTGGGCCTAACCCTGCCCTTTGGGGCCATTTAGGGAGAGAGTCAACAGATGGAAGACGATCTCTTTGCAGCTCTGACTTCCAAACAAACAAACAAACAAAATATATATATATAAAGTATTTTAAAAGATTTCATATTCTTATAATCTTTTATATTGTAAAAGATATTCCCAGATAACTGAAGTCGGCAATCTACCACTCTGAACACACCAGAAAGAAGCTGCTCCAGTACACAGAGACTAAATCCATCGCAAGCCTTGGGGCTTATGAAGGAGCCACAGCAGGCCTAGGTCTCCCCAGGTACATGCAGAAGTTTCCTGGGGGAGCAAACCACGAGGCCCCCACATGCTGGAGAGTGTCAGGAACTGCCCACTTCCATGTTTGCACTGCTCAGCTGTAACACCAGCACTTCCCCGAATAGCAGGTAGCCTGCCTCTCTTCCTGGCACTGTTGAGGCCCCATCCCCCTAGCCTTCCAGGGACTCCCACACACATGATCTGGCAGGTCTCCAGGCAGAGCAATTTCACAGCCACACGGAGCTCCCCGGGAAGGCATGATATGGTTTTCCAAACATTTTCTCTTCCATCTTCACTTAACCTCCCTCTGTGCACTGAGACAGGCCTCGGGGCAGAGATGCGACCTACAGTAGGGATACAGGATTCTCACTGGAACTTCGGCTCCACACAGCTGCCCCTCCCCAGCCTGACCTTTAGATCCACCGGAGAGAACACGCTTTGCATGTGGGGAGGTCCAGCTTGTCCAGACCCTTGGCCATGTCAGCACCACGTACCTCAGAGCTGTGTAAGCACAGGAAATAGAAACTGGGGCAAACCCCACAAGGGTTAAACAGGTGATTCTGTTGTGAAAGAACGCTCAAAGCACCATGAAGAGCCAGCCCCATGTGCATACCCAGGCAAAGCCCGGTTCCGTAGATTCCCCAAGTCCAAAAACAAGACCCTCACAAGCTGAGCCATGCACATTTCACAGACATGGCCTTCCATCAACATTTAAGGCAATACACACACACACACACACACACACACACGCCCGCCCTCCCCTCTCGGGATTGGAGATCTCCGGGTGAGGACGAGGTCTGGAACCCTTCCTTCCACACCGCTGTCCTGGAGGCTACATTCCTCCCGCGGAGGGCCAGGCCAGCAGAAGGCAGCAGGCTGTGGACGCTCAGGTCAGCTTACAGGGAGCTGTCAGCACGGTGACCAAGGCCCTAGCGGGGCCATAAATAACGGCAGTGAAACTGCAGCCGCCTGTGGGCCTCCCGAGCCACGCCCCCGCCATCCATCTACTGGAATGACTGCCCAGCATGCAGGCTTCCGCTGCGGACCCCACCCGGGACCCTAAGCAGCCTTTAGCTGCAGGGGTGGGAGCAGGGACCAGGGCGCAAAATCCCTTCCAGGCGCAGAATGCGGTAACGGGAGCACACAGCACACGGCTCTGTGCGGTCCTGTGTCCTGGAGCACTGGAGACAGGCATGAGGTTGTCAGCACTCAAAATGCCCCGCCTTCTGAGTAGGGGTGGAGGGCCCCCAGAGGGCAGTGCCCCCTCCTCAGCGTGGCTTCCGCTTGCTGCTGCGCTCCCTTTGTGTTCTTGGCAAGGTGGGTAGGCGGATCAGTAGTTGTTTATACTTCTTTGTCCTGGCCTCAAGTGGCAGTAACCTTGAGTTACCCCTCCTCCCCCACCCCCACCCCGTTCTTATTTTTTTTTCCTAAGATTTATTTTGTTGATTTGAGAGACAGAGGGAAAGAAAGAGATCTTCCATCTGCTGATTTACTTCCCAAACAGCCACAATAGTCAAGGTTAGGTCAGGCTGTAGCCAGAAGCCGGGAGTTTCACCAGGTCTCCCGTGTGGGTGCAGGGACCCAAGCACTTAGGCCAACCTCCACTGCTTTCCCAAGCCGTTAGAAGGAGCTGGATTGGGAAGTGGAGGAGCTGGTACTGGAACTGGCAAGATTCAGGATGGTAGTGCTGCCAGCACAAGACTAGCCCATGCCCCTTTGTTCTTTTTTATTTTTTTATGCTAATGTTATCAACGTTTTCCCCTGTAACTGGGGTCAGGGGAGAAACAAAGGGAGAAGTCCCACCCAGCCTCCCACCCATCCCAGGTCCCCAATGTGGTGCATGCTCTGCGGGTCCTGCTCAAGCAGTTTTGATAGTTCAACAGGTCTGAATTGTTGCCAATTTTGCTGTCCAGTCATGATGAAATCTCTTCAGAATCCATAGGCTGACATAGTTTCTTAATGTTTGGGGTTCTGAGATCAGCAGTTCAGTTGGAGTGATCTCCAAAGAAACTCTAAGATGATCCCAAACCTGATTCTTGTGTGTGCTTGCCAGTACAGAATCCAGCACCATCAGTCACCCCAATCAGCTTATGCACATGCTGGTCATTGCAATTGCTGGGCCAGTTCTGTTTCCAGCCCTGTCTTCCACACGAACTGATGGGTGTTGTAGTCCAGCCTGATCCTTTCCACTTCATACTCGGCTCTCACGCAAACCAGGGGAGCTGCAGCCTAGTCAGGGCAACTCCCCGTAACCCCCACCAGTTCTGCTCCCTACCCTGGTTCCCATGCTTACCAGTATGTACCGCAGACTTGTTCAGTCTGTTCCACATCCCATTTAGCTCTCATACATGTCAATGGGCATTGAAGCCTAGTTCAACCCAACCAGTCCCACTATCCAGTCCACACACATACTGGCAGGTGCCTTTCTGTCTAGCCACCCCTGCCCCTGTCCTGTTTTTTGTGCTCTCCAGTGGGAGTGGCAACCCAAGAGGGAGGTGCCTACTATTTCCCTATTAGGCCATTCCAACTTCTGAATTAAGCACTCTCCAGGTGGTTCTGGAGTTTAACTTGACAGATTTAGCCACCAGTGCCAACCCTCTGCCAGCTGACGTTGCAGCAAAGCCCAACCAACCTTCACCTATTCTAATTTATGCTTGCACCAGTCGGAACAGTCAACCCAATCTGGCTTTTCCCAGATCTAGCTCACATGAGGCCCACAGGTATTATAGCCCTACCTGTTCTGGTCTGCCCCCATCCTAACTCACGCTCTCCAGGGGGAGTGGTTGTCCAGGAGGGGAGCCCACATTCCCCCTGCAGGCTTTGCCCCATTCCTCCCTCATTCTCATGTGTGCTGTTTGGATGCTGTGGCCACATCTGGTATGGCTCACCTCACTTTGGTATTCCGTAATGTGCACTGGTTTTATCATGACCCAACCTGGCCTGATCCTCACTCTATTCTGGTGCTCAGATTCGCCAGCGAGTGATGTGCACTGATTCAGCCTGGTTTGCCCCCGACCTGTTCCAAATGTATGCCGGTGGGTATCTTTCTCTGGCTTGCTCTGGGTTGTTCCCTATCGTGGTTCTTGTGCTCACCTGCAGGGACTGTGTCATGACAGAGGAGTTTCCCAAGTTCCTCCATCAGAATCTCTCCCTATGCCAGATCTTGCACATTCTGGTGGTTCTACGGGCCAGCCTTCCTTGCTGGCCTTCAATCCATTCAGATTCTTACTATTGGATGTTTCATCCCAGCCAAGGCTTGTCCATACCCAGACACTGCTCACACATGGCTCAGTAGGGGCAGAGACCTTGCCTGGTCCATCCTACATCTACCCAGGTTCTCCAGAGCACCAGATGGTGCTGGCGTCTAGCCCAGTTAGGTGCACCCAGCCCCAGTTCACACTTGTGCCAAGGGAGATTGCAGCTGTATTCAGACCAGAATGCAGCTCCCACTCTGGCCACTGCACTATCCCGTGGGAACCCTAATCCAGCATGGGTATGCTCTCACAGCTCCCCAGCCGAGCCTATTCCCAGCCCTAGATTACATGCATGCCAATGGTTGTTCTGACCTAGTTGGCTTAGCCCCTCAGCTGTCTCAGCCTATGCCTTCAATGCTTGGCCTAGTATCCCTGGCTCATGCAGACAGTGGGTGTAAGAACCTGGTTCGACATGTCCTGTGCTCCATCCTGAATTCTGTTCTTCCTTGTGAGTTGAGGTTTGCTCAGCCCTGCCTGGTCCAGTTGCAGCTCAGCCCACCCCACATCCTAATTCAGGTGCTGCTGCCTTAACCTGCCCAGACTGTTGTCAGTTCCTTTACCCGTAAGTGATAGCAGGTTCCATGGTCATACCTACTCAGCCCATCACCACCGCAGCTTGCAAGCTAACCAGCGGGACTTGTATTTCCACAGGACTGGGCCCACACTTCCCCCACAGATTCTACCCCCAGACGTGGTTCTCTCACGTGCTGGTTAGTGTCTTGACCCTGCCAAGTATGACCTGTCCACTGTTCCACCACTCAGTCAGGTACTGGTACCTAGACCTGCCAGACAGGCCCCCATCCATAGCTTTCATGTGGACTGGTATGTGGCAGTCAGTGATGCTCTACGCTAACAGCCCATCTCAGGATTCCTATTTGGGCTGGTGAATCAGTCTGGCACAAATAGATCTTATGGATTCTCCCTTCCAACTGCCCCCCCGCCTTGTTCTTGTGCCTTATTTGTTTCAACTGCCTCACCATCTTAAAAGCATCTGCCAAAAATCACCCCCAATCTGTACTCCCTCTGTCTTCCCACTCTTGAGCTTTTGCAACTGCTTTCAATACTCTAAGGAGTCCACCTTAGTTTCTAATAACACAATTTGGTTATCTCATTGTCCACAGGCTTGTAATAGATTGTCAATTACCTACCCCTAGATGACAAACAAGGGGTGACAACATGACTATTCTTATCAGTAATTCCCCCATCTCCCTCTCCTTCCTCCAGTTGAAGAGGGGAGGGATCTTATACAGCCAAGCCTTGTTTACATAAGGAAAACAGAAGAGCAAAGAGATCGGGAGTCTGTGTGTGCGTGTGTGTAACTCTACTTTTCAAAAAACTGGCATTGTGGTGTAGTGGTGAGGCTGCTGCCTGAGACACCACATGCATGGGGCATTAGTTTGTGTCCTGGCTACTTCACTTCCAATTCAGCTTCCTGTTAATGACCCAGGAAAACAGCAGAGTATGACCCAAGTGCCTGGGTCTCTATACTCCCATGGGAGAGCAGGATGAAGCTTCTGACTCCTGGGCCAGCACTGACCCAGTACAGCTGTCTGAAGAATGAATAAGCATATGGAATCTCTCTCCCTCTCCCCACGCACTGTCTTTGTGGCTTTGACTTTTGAATTCAAATAAGTTGGGGTGAGCAGCAGTGATCCTCCCCTAGGTCCCATGATCATCTGGGGGAGCCAGGTCACCTGAATGTGGTGCCCTTGGAGTAGCTGTATCCCAGACCAAGATCAATCCTTTCCCAAGTGGGAATGCCAAACTAGAGAAGCAACATGGCTGCAGCAAAGTCAGCAGTGGCAGGTGAATTTGAGCATCCTGAGAGCTGAAGCTGTGAATCAATTCAAGTCCACTTTCAAGAGCTTGTGTGGGCTACCCACAGCAGCTCTCATCCTACTTCAGCATTGCCAAGGACACCTTGTTCGCTGAGCCTCCTATGAGTACCAGTTGGGCTTGGTTTCCTTCTGAGCCCCTGAGAACCTGTTCTTAAGTGAGCGAGTGTTTGAGACTGGGTGGCACCTGGCTCTCAGGTGAAGCAGCTGCTGCTGGGGGCAGGGTCCATGTGAACTCAGATACCCTCCTGGAGCACTGCTCTCCAGCTACCTCTGCACCCAGCCCCCCATCTTTCCAGTGCCCATGTGCTGGTGAGCTGGCAGTGTGATGATGCCAGCAGTGGCTTGCACCATGCACCTGCAATCACCCTTCAGTCAAACTCCCTGTGAGTCCTTGTCTCACCGTCTGCTTTCAGGAGTCAGCTTTCAGAGAGCAGCGTTCTGCACACTGTCCCTCCCCCAGGGAGCTCAGGGCCCTGGCATTGACCTGCACCTGAATGGTGCGGTCCCCAAGAGCTCCAAAAAGCTCCTGCTCGGCAGGTCCATGCCGCTCTTCTTTTGGGAGTTTGGGCCTGATTTTGCCGTGTTTTTTTCTTTCATTTTCTCTATTTCTGGCAAGCTTCCCCCAACTGATCACTTTTTGTTGATAGCCTGCTGTAGTTTGGAAATCACGTGCCCAGATGAGGAGGCACATGTCATGAGAACTGGGTCCGAGGGGAGGAAAAGCGTGGGCTTTCCTGCATGGCCATGAACACTTCCATGGGCTGCCTGAAAGACTTAAAACCCCAGGATTTACAGCTATAGTTTGCAGGGTGTGGAGTCTGGAGAGTGAGGTTTCCTGCAACATCTCATAGCCCAGCTTAAACCTGGGATGTTAGTGGCTGAATGCTGTGGCCTTAGTACTACTTATCATACAGTAAGACTACACATGAAGGTGCACCAGATTCACAGATGCACGTTAAGACTCGGGCAACTTCACAAGTTTACTACACTCACGCATGTCCAGAGAATGTCAGACACTGAAACATGGCAGATCCCAACAGATCTCAGGGAAAACCAAAATCCACCCTAGGACTGAGACCTATCCCCCACCTTGCACCACCACACTCCCCCAACCACATGCAGTCATTCTCTGCCACAGAGGCCTCCCAACCTCTCCCAAGATGTCCAATGCCCATTCTTGTGGCTGGAGGAAGAATGTTCCCACGCCACCTTTGTGGAGACTCCATTGGGATTCCCTGTGTTGCTAACGTTCTGCTTTGGGGCCTGCCCCGCTCCCTTCCAACTTCTTCATGCTCAACAGTGCAGGGGATAGAGCCACACTGATGCAAACTGGTGGTGACCCAAGCTGTGGGTTCAGGTACAAGAACAAACTCCAGCAGTTGTGTGGGGCCTGACCTATACCTAAGCCTCAGGAAGGGGAAGGTGAGAAAGACAGGGTCAGGGAAGCTGTCCTGCAGGTATCTTCTGGGATGCTGACTACAGGAGATGAACATAACATGTGGGGATTTGCTGTGGGAAATCGGAGAGAAGACGGGACTTGGCTGTGGACACTCACCTGGGGCAGGCAGGTTCAGGGGAGCTTCCTCCCTGAATAGGCTGGGCTGCACCTGGTGGCCATGAGCTCCCTAAAGATGAACCTGAAGTCAGGACAAGGGCAGATGGATACTCCTGGGGCCCCAGGACCCCTTTCCAGTGCCATGGCCGTGTATTCTGAGCACGGCTGCAGGTAACGGGAAGGCTGGGGCGGGGGTGAGGGTCATGGATGACAGGGTGGTGCAATACTGTCAGGTAGGGTTAGTCTCTATGCATGGCTGAGGACAGCAAGGGGGAAGCTGATGAGGGTGTGGGTGTTGGCTGGAGGGAGGCTGTCCCACATGGTCACTGACACTCTCGCTCCCCAGTGACACTGTAAGCAGAGTAGGGCCCTAAGCAGGCAAGGAGATGCTGACAGCTTCACCCTCCTGGAAATGCTGTGGGGCTCCCTGCGGAGAAGCCTCACGGGTGAGAGCATGGAGGGGATGTGACAGGTGCTAGAAACAAGTTCACAACCTCAGGAAGATACTCCTGCAATTTTTTAAAAAAATTTATTTATTTTTTTGGATAGTAGTTATACAGAGAGGAAAAGAGACAGGGAAGATCTTCTGTCTGCTGATTCACTCCCCACATGGCCACAATGGCTGATGCTGAGCCAATCCGAAGCCAGGAGCCTGGAGCTTCTTCCAGATCTCCCATGCAGGTGCAGAGTCTCAAGGCTTTGGAGTGCTCTCGACTGCTTTCCCAGGCCATAAGCAGGGAGCTGGATGGGAAGTAGAGTAGCCAGGACATGAACTGGTATCATATGGGATCCTGGCACATGCAAGGCGAGGACTTTAGCCACTAGGCTACCTCACCAGGCCTACGTCTATAATTTTGCAAGAGAAGAAAATACATCATGCTCCCAAGAGGCAGTGTCATGGCCTCAAGCCTGGAGTCTACACAGATTCCAGGGCTGAGCTTAAATCCAGAAGTGAGGACCCACCAGCTGCCTGGTCCAGGGGACTCTGGCAGAAGCACGCAACAGCTCTCCGTAACCAGTGTGTCCCCACACCCCAGTGACTTCCCCCTGTGTGTGCTTCTTTGGCCTCAAGAACACATGAGGTAAAGGCTTGCCAGGGAGGTTCCTTTCTGAAGTCCTCAGCCCCAGCTAAAGGGGTTTCTGGAAAAATCTCATTCCCATTGTTGTGCCCAGTGTGTTCAGTCAGTTACACTGGGTTGTCCAGAAGCCTGAGCAATGCTGTCCAATGCTAGCCTCTGCTAGGGGTGGCATTTCCAGCTGGGAAGTTCCTTGGAAGGCTTATTCAAGGAGAAGACAGCACTTCCCTTCTTATCTCTCCTTTTCTTTTTAAGATTTATTTTTACTTTTTTATTTGAATGGCAGAATTACAGAGAGAGGAGAAAGAAAGAGAGAGAAAGAGAGAGAGGTCTTTCACCTGTGAATTCACTCCCTAAATGGCCACAATTGTGGAGCCAGACCTATATGAAGCCAAGCGTCAAGAGCTTCTTCTTGGTCTCCCATGTGGCTGCAGGGGCCCAAGCACTTGAGCCATCCTCTGCTGCTCTCCCAGGCACATTAGCCTGGAGCTGGATTGGAAGAGGAACAGCCGGTACTCAACTCTGTGCTAATATCAGATTATTGGTGCTGCAGACAGAGGCGTAACGTGATATGCCATGCACCAGCTCCGCTAGGGCTTCCTTCCACCCGAGGGCACAGAGCTCAGCTGGCTTCCTGGTCCCCTGGACAGGAAGGCCATGTCAAATTTATTTAGTACCAATTCCTCCAATGCTCCAACATTCTCAGGATTCATACTGAAGTCTGATCACTTGTTCCCATAGCTGGCAAGACAGTGTGTAAGCTTCTTAGATCTAAGAGCCCTGAGGGTCCTGGGCCTTTTAGATGACTAGTGCACCTGCTCCCAAGGCCTGGAGCAGACATGGCACCCATTCTGCTTCTTCAGCCTGGCAGGAGATGTCCATCTTGTGCCTGGTTATGAAGGCTGGCCCCAGTGTCTCTGGAATTTCTGTGATGTTGAGCTGGACAAAGAAAGCCTACAGGACTCAGGCAGGCCAGCCTCACAGCCCTGGGAAGGTGGGTGCAAGTTGCCAGGAGGCAGCCTCCTCTGCCTGCTGAGGGACCACTGGCTGACTGGGGACCCCAGGCCGGAGCCCCAGCCTCTGGGAGGCACTCTTCCAGGCCACCTGCCACCATGGCTTCTGTGACAGGGATACAAAGGAATTGAAGACCACTGCCCATGAGAAGCAGGTGCTTGGGAAAACTAGCCATAGAGAGATGATGAGAGGGGATGGTGGATGGAGGAGGGACATGAAGGTTCCGTAGACTCTGAAGGTCCCTTAGAGACAGTGGGATGCTTACAATGTTACAGATTGCTTGCACAATCTAAAAATCGCCCTTGTGAAGGCGGGGCCTCTGAGGAGGGAAGGAGTTAGCTGTCACTGGCCATGAACAAAGGGTAGGGAGCTTACAGAAAGCTGGGCCAAGCCAGAAAGCTGGGACGGTGCTCTCTACACACGAGCTGGTGGCTGACCAAGGTCATGAACTGCCCCAAGACCTCTGGGCGTTTATACTCCAGCTGGGTGCACCAGGGTAGGTGTGCCATCTTCCAGGTCTGATGAAGAGCCTGCCCGAGAAGTATTGTACCTTGAAAGGTGGGAGCTGGAAGTGGGACCTTCCACACATCTCTGAGTGGAACATCAGCACTCCAAGATTTCAGCCTGTTCCCCAGAGTGGTACCAGATGGTGACCCAGAGGCCTGAAGAGAGCAAAGGACCTGCTGACAGTTCCAGCCAAACCAAGGCTTCCCAACTGCAGCAGTTATTTGCACATGTTATTGGAGGACCGGGTCCAGAGTGTGCAGTGTCTGGGTATGTGAGCTCTCTAAATGGGATTAGGGCTGTGGGCTCCGGCGGTGTGTCTGGATCTCATCCAATCCACTGAAGGCTGGAATGAACAAGAAGCGGAAAGAGAAGGAGTTGGCTCCTTCCTCCTTCCCTTCCCGTGTCCTTGTGGAGCTGGGACATCTCTTCTGTCCCCACGCTGAGGGTGTTGGAACTAAATCATACCACGGCTGGCTGGTTTCCTGGTTGGGGATCAGCCTGCCTGCGGGACTTCCAAGAAGCCTCTTCCATCAACAGGGAACAAACGAAAAGTAACCTCCAGGGGGCCTTTGCTCCTTACTGCACTTTGAACCATGCAGTTGGATACCTGAGTCCCAATAGTCTCCAGGACTCGCTTTGGCAACTTGTATGTGCGGATCACCGACGGGATATGCCCCTCGGTGGACTGGCTCGAGCTGCCAGGCGCGGGCTGACCAGCTGCGCCTTCTCTGCCCCCTTAGCCTCTGCGTGGCATTCCCCAGCCCCGCAAAGTGGAGGTGCGAACTCAGTCTCAGGGCGGATCTGGTGCTATAGTTGCAGCGCCGAGAAAGCCGTCCTGCCCACCCTCCGGGAGCTGTCCCCAGACCACCCCGCCCTTATCCCCGCCAGCCCGGTTGACTTGAGCGGAAGGAAGCCTGAACTAGGCTGGAGCCCTCCCGGGCCCAGGGTGTGCTCTGGCAGTCCAGTGCACCCGTGGGAGAGTCACTGCCCGCCTGTGACACAAGGCGGCGCTCCGAGATCAGGATTGCATCCTTGGCAGGTTCTCAGCTCCGAAATGCTTGCAGACGCCAGCATGGGGAAAGCGCGCAGAGAAGGCGCAAAAAGAACTCACACTTGGACTTGCATTATGCCCGAGCTTCTGACCTTAACAGCAGCACCATCTAGGTCACTAACGTTCACTGTCAGCTGTGGGCAATTTTTCTATTTTCTTAAAACACAGAGGGACAGATCTTTCATCCGTTGATTGACTCCTCAGATGACTATGAAAGCCAGGGCCTAGTGCACTGGAGGCCAGGACCCAGGAGCTTCACCCTGGTCTCATGTGCGTGCAGGGACTCCAAACACTTGACCCATCTTTTGCTTTCCCAGATGCATTAGCAGGGAGCAGCTGGATTGGAAGAGGAGCAGTCAGGGTGCAAAACCCAGGGCTGGGCCAGGCTAGAGCCAGGAGGCAGAAATTCTGTCGGGGTCTCCCATGCAGCTCCCCAGGCAATCAGCAGGGAACAGGATCCCCCACCCACCTTTTTTTTTTTTTAAAGTAAGAGTTAGAGAGGAAGATACACATACAGATTGATTTTCTCTCTGCTAGTTCACCCCCAAAATGACTGGGCCTGTATCAGGCTGAGGCCAGGAGCCTGGAATTCCATCCAGGTCTCCCACACCGGTGGTAGGTTCCCCAGGCTTTGGACCATCCTGTCTGCTTTACCAGGTGCACTGGCAGGGAGTTGGATGGGAAGCAGAGCAGCCGCTGCACCACAGTGGCCAGCCCCTGGCACCTGTTTTTCAACAATCCTTAGATGATTCTGTGGTTTGACTACCCTTGCAAAGCAGCCTGTTGATCACTGGTTGGTAAAGCTGGGGCCCAGAGAGGAACTGTGACTTGCTGGGTGCCAAGTGCCGAGGAAGCAGGTGTGCCACGTGTGCTGGTTTCCGGTCCAGCCAGAGTCCATCCGAGACTGCTGTTGGACCAGATCTGACTGCCACACAGACAGGACTTGGGGAGCTCTGGGGTGCACCTCCCAGGGTCCCCTCTTCACTTCACTGGCCTTGGTTTTAGTTGGCTGTTGGCCAGCGCTCTTTCTCCATCACCATGTACCATTGAGAGAAATGATCACCCTTTCGTGTAATGCAGCTATGTTGGGGGAGGTGTAGCTAAGACAAATGTCTGCTAGATTTTCCCATCCCATCATCCCTGCCAGTGCACACATGTCCAAACCCTGTCTGTGGCTCACATAGGCCTTCATGTGATGGATACTGGAAAGCTCCTACTGTGTGCTAGCTGTGGTGTGGCCTCACCTGCGGCTGGAGTAGTACCCAGCCAAAAGCCAGGGGATCCCAGCCTCCTCTGCCCTTCTGAAGTCAACCTCGGAAAGGACTGATGGAGATGATTTGTAAAACAGCTGATTTAGGGATTGGACCGAGCGAGTGTCAGAATCCATTGCCTTGGAGAAGCTGCCCAACTCTCTACCTTTACGTTATAGACTAAATGATCTGAACCTCAGGAATCCTGTACTCCGGGATGTCCCCCTGTGCTTCATGAGCACTTTGCCCTGCCCTGGCTCCCTTTGCCCCCACCCAGGCTTCTTCCTCACTGTGTCTATCTCAGACCCAGGCTCACATCCTTGCCTTAGTGAGATCCAACTTCCTTGTGCTTGCAGGACTTAACGGGTCTTCTAAAGCATTCGAGTACCAGGGTACTTCAACAAATTCATAGAAAATGGAACTTAAAGCTGAGTTTATTTTAGTGCAAGCTGCAAACTTTTTATTTATTTTTTTTAATCCATGCAATCTCTTCTTAACACACATTTTCCTTGACCTTTTTTATAGTACCTTTGCCTGCTCTTGGGTTGCTGAAGCTTTTTGATTCCATGTCCTTAACATCCCTGGTATTCTGGGCCCTCATCTCAAGGCAGGCTTCAGCACACATTGACTGGTTGGCTGTGGGATTAAGGAGAGGGGAGACGAAGGCCGAGGCGAGGATTCGCCAGGCTGGGCTAAGCTACTGTATCTGCCAGCAAATGCTGAGATAAGGGCAGGCCATGCCAGACTGGACTGCAGCACCCACCAGCACATGCAGGACCCAGGGCTGGAAGTGAGCCTGCTGTGGGGAACTCCCCTGCTAGGCTGCAGCTCATGCTGGTGAGCACAAGAGCCAGTGCTGGGGATGGGCCAGGCTGGACAAGGCAGCAGCACCCATCAGCTTATGAGTGAGCTGGGTCTGGGGCGGGCTGGGCTGAGCTAAGCCGCAGCACCCATGGGTGGGCAAAAGAGCCAGATGGGAAGTGAGACAGCATGGGCTAAGCTGCATCAAATGCTAGCATATGCAAAAACTGAAGCTTGGGGCAGTTCTGGTAGGGGTTGCTGGGGGTTGCCACTTGATCTGTTTGAGGCCTGGGTCTGTGATGGGCTGGGCTGATGGGCTCACCCATCACTCATCAGAGAGATGAGGCAAGAGCAGAACTGACCAGGCAGCTGTACCCACTGGTATATGCATTGGCTGGCGCAGGTGACAGACTGAACCTGACCCTGTAGTAGCTGCCACACCTAAGAGATAGTCAAGTCTGAGGTCACCCAAGGCCAGGTTTCTTGAGAAGACTCCTCAGCTAGATCGCTGGACTGACATCCCACCCACACGAAAATCACAAGATAGTCCAACCTTGGATAGTATGTATGAGGACTGGGCAACTTCTCAGTTGCTAATGGCTATGCAACAGACAGCATGTCCAGATGCATGGAGGGGCCATGAAAGCCAGTTCATCTAGGCCAGTAGGGACTTCAAGTGCCTCATCAGAGGATGGAAAGTAGGAAGCAGTTGGACAACCTTCCTGGTCAAGCTTTGCAGCAAGTGCCTGAACTGTGGATGTACTGAGATGGACTTGATCAGACAATAGACCTTGGGAAGATTTTTTCAACCCTGGTGCAACAGAGCTGACAACATCTCAGATCTATCAAAACCACTCATGTAATACTCTCAGAACATTCTTCCCCATATTGGGGTCTCTAAGGTGCCCTAAAATGACCATCCTATCCCTGGGTGCTGATGATAGCAAGGAGTGGTTGCCTACTCTCGCTCCCTGCCAGCTGACCAGGTGAATAAAAAGGAAAGAACTGAAATATATGTCCCACCCACCTTCCTCCATACTTTGACCCTCTCCTCCCTAATCTGAGGCCCACATGGGCATGTATCCCTCTCAATTATGTAAATAATATTGAAAATAAAATTATAAATGAAAAATTTTGAAAAGGGAGGGGAGATGCCTCTGAGCCTGCTGGTTTGCAGAAGAGGAACAAAGAGGAAGAGCAAGACAATTTGTGTTAGAGCAGCAGGGCAGGCAGGAGAGCATGTGGCTGCCAGATGGGCAGATGCTGTGCAGAGTCGGGAAGCACAAAGCCTCAAGGGAGCTGTGAGGATGTCAGCGTGGAGTGAACCTGCGGCTGGGGGAGACTGTCCAGACAGCTCCTTGGGATGACAAGCATACCAAGGAAGCCAGCATGTGGCAGGCGTCTGAGGAGACTGACAGAGGCCAGGGGTGGGTCAAAGTGTGGTGTCCTAAAGGGACAGTTGCAGTCTGCTACTGCAAGAAAGCGAAGACCCCCAGGCATGCATCCCACCCACCCATGTCCCTGCTTAGCCCTTCCTATCTCCTCAGGAGTCTGCTGCCTGGCAGCTGGCATGCCAACATGCAAAAAGCCACAGTTGCCCTCTGGGGCCTTTGTGTTGTTAGAACCCGGGGCTTGGCTGGCCTTCCCTATGGCAGGGTCTCCTTGACACAGCACTGGGCAGCGGGTGGGGCAAGGACACAAAGACGCCACTGTTTCCCAAACCCCCATCAACACCTTGTACCTGCTCCTTCTGGCTGCCTCAGCTCCTGTCCCCACACTTCTGTGAAGGATAGACGCACGGGGAGAGAAACGGAAGCAGGCAACTGTCTTATGAGAGCAGGATGCGGCAAGAGTGAGGGGCTGATGGAGAGTAACTGACAGAAAACACCACAGCTGGAGCAGGCTCTTTATTCTGCAGACCCCTGGTGGGGCTGCATTCCGGGGACTTTTTTTTTTTTTTCTTAAGGCCAAGTTAATACACACAGAGAAGATCTTCCATTTGCTGATTCTCTTCCAATATTGCCCCAGTGGCCGGAACTGAGCCGATTCAAAACTGGGCACCAGGTCTTCCATATGAGTACAGGGGCCCAAGCACTTGGGCCATCTTCTGTTGCTTTCCCAGGCCATAAACAGGGAGCTGGATCAGAAATGGAGCAGTCAGGCCTCCAGCCAGTGCTCAAATAGGATGCTGGCACTGCAGGTGAAGGATTAGCCTGTTTGCTACCCTGACTGCCCCTTTCCAGGGGCTTTGTAAGCAGGAGAGGAATCAGAACGGTGGCCTTATGAGGACTCAGATTTGGGGAGGGGATGTTAAAGGTGGAACAGGCTTGACCACCCCCTCCCCTGCCCTGGGGCCACACCCCTTTTGCCTTACATCAGAAAATACAAAGCTTCCAGCCTCAGCTTGCCAGCACCCATGCAACCACCTAGGACTCCTAGGGCCCCAGACCCTCGATGGACACAGTGACTCGCACAGAACCACAGCTTGACCTCAAGTCCCACTCCTGACTGGCATTGTATGCCAGCCCTGGGGAGCCCTGCCTGGGGGACAGCTGCACCTGCAGCCAGCGGCAGTGGTCCTTGTCACAGGCTAGCACTACGGTGCCCTCGGGGTTGCTGTAAGTGCACCTGCTCTGCACATCCTTTCCCTCCATAGTCAGATCCCAGCCACCCCTTGGATCTCTGTCATCCTGCCCTGGAGCCAGGAACCTCCAGCGGTCCCAGAGGACGGGGCACACCAGCTGCTCCTCTTTCAGGGTAGGCACTATCTGGCCTCGGAGATAGGCAGGGCCTGCACAGTAAGTGTGGATGTTGAAGAACTGGTAGCTGTACTGACGCAGCCACTGGAAGAGGTAAGCCAGGTGGCAGTCGCACTGCCATGGGTTACCATCCAGGGCCAAATGGAAAAGGTTGTAGCTGGTGTCGAAGATGCCCTTTGGAAGGGTGGTCAGTTGGTTCTTGGAGAGGCTGAGCAGCTCCATATTAGACAGGTTCTGGAAGAGGGCCGGGTGCAAGGTTGTTAAGTTATTGCTGTCCAGATAGAGCTTGCCCAGCTTCTGCAAATCCCTGAAGATGCTAGCGGGAAGGTGGGTGATGACGTTGTGGGACAGCTTGAGGAAAGTGAGGCTCGACAGGTTAGCAAAGGTGTCTTCCGCAAGAGCATCCAGTTGGTTGTGGGACAGGAACAGGCTGTCCAGGTGTGGGGTGTGGGCAAAGAGGCCAGGGGGCAGCGTCCGCAGGGTATTGTATTGCAGGTCCAGGAAGGTCAGGTTGACCTGGGCGGAGAAGAGGGCTGGTGGCAGGTGCCTGAGAGCGTTGTGCTGCAACAACAGTGTCTCCAGTCTGAAGAGCCGTGAGAACATGGCCGGGGCCAGCTCAGAGATGGCATTGCCGTCCAGGAAGAGCTCCTGCAGGTTGTCCAGGCCATCAAACAAAGCTGGTGGCAGATGCGAGAGGGCATTGTTGCTCAGCCTCAGGCTTCTCAGGCTGACCAGCGGATGGAACAGCCCCTTGGGGAGCCGCATCAGCAGGTTCTGGCCCAGGTTGAGACTCTTCAAGTGTCTCAGTGGCTGGAAGAGCCTCTCGGGTAGGGTCTGCAGCTGGTTGCCCTCTAGTTGCAAGACCTCCAGGGCACTCATGTGGCAGAAGAGGTCATCAGGCAGGGCCTTCAGCTTGTTGAAGCTGAAGGTGAACTTGCCCAGTGAGCCCAGGTGGGAGAACATGCGGGCACTGAGGCTGGAGAAGGCACTGCCGGTGATCTCCAGGTCTTCCAACTTGGACAGCCCCCCGAAGGTCTCCGGCTCCAAGTGATGCAGCTGTGTGTTGAGGAAGACCACCTTGGTCAGGCTGGGGCTGGCACTGAAGGTCCTGGTGCCCAGCGTAGTGAATGCTGACTCCACAAAGACAATATTAGTGACATACGGTGGGATGTCTGGCGGAATGGCAGCCAGTTTTGTGTCTGAGCAGAACATCTCATGGCTGAAACAGTCACAGCCCACAGGGCAGGGCTGGGCAGGCCTGGCAAGGAGTAGGAGGAGCAAGGCCCAATGTAGACAGGCTCCCAGGAGTATCTGCTGGATCCCAGGAGGGAGAGAAAGCAGACCATGTCATGGCTTAGCCCTCTACGTTGCAAAAGTAAGTGAACTACATCCCCAGCTCAAAAAGCTAACAAAAGAAACAGTAATGCAAAAGGCCACACAAGAAAGAAAATAATAAAGATGAGAGGAAATAATAAGGTAGAGATACCAGATTCACAAGAGCAGCAGAGAGGATTGAGGAACCCACTGTGAAGTGGCCCCTTCCACCACCCCAGGTCTCCAGCATCTCGAGCTCAGCTTATCCCACCACCAGAACCACCCATGGGGGATGATGGATCAGGCCTGGATTCTCTTTCATTCCCCACTAGCCCACCACCTCCACCCTGTGACCCAATCTGCTTCCTTCTGCCAGAGACAGCCAAGCAGGGGTCACTTGCAATGCATACTGCTACCACCCCATCCAGGACAAGTAAGTTTTATCTTGTGAGAGAGGTGGCTGATAAAGGTACTGGGACAAGTAGATGAATGTCCCTTTTGCCCCATGGCTGACTTAAGGCAATGTAAACCAAAGTTAAGAGAGGTTTGTGGAAAGCCTTACCAAACTCAGAGGAATTCAGGCCCTAACACTGACCTCCAAATTGGCCTGGGGGAACCTACAGATTCTCCAAGTCAGTTGTTGCACCCCTCAAGAAAAGCAGTCTATCTGGACCCAGTGAAATCCAAGTCTGTGCAAACTTCCTGGAGGTTCAGCTGCCCGGCCATTAAGCTATGGGAGCCCAGGAGTCCCACAGACACACCCTAATTGGAGCTATCCGAAGTATCAGGAAGATTCAGAACCCTGCAACAATGTGGTAACCTGCTTGGCAGCTGAAATGAAAAAGTATATGATCCTGGGTAGCCTAGTGGCTGAAGTCCTCACCTCACACACGCAAAGATTCCATATAGACACTGGCTCGTGTCCCAGCTGCTCCACTTCCCACCCAGTTCCCTGTCTGTGTCCTGGGAAAGCAGTAGAGGATGGCCCAAAACCTTGGGACTCTGTACCTGTGTGGGAGACCTGGAAGAAGCTCCTAGCTCCTGGCTTCAGATTGGCTCAGTTCTGACCTTTGCAGCCACTTGAGGAGTTCTGCCCTCAAGCCAGCCCTCTACCCCCAAGTGATAGGTACTTAAAAGGATATACTAACACAGACTACCACTCCTACACCAAAGGACATGTTTACTCAGTACACATTTCATCAGTCAGCCCTAGATATCAAGAGAAAATAGAAATTAGTCACAACCTGCATTCGGTCACCTTAGGGCCAACCCAGAGGAACAGCAACCATGCACAAGAAGCCTAAGACAGGATGTTTCAGGAATGGAAATCATGGTGTTGGCACAGGGAATGCCCCAACCATAAACGCCAGCCCGGGCCCTGCCCCCAATGTAAACACCAGGGTTCCTGGAAAGTGGGTGGTCCTGGGCTTTGAAGGGAGAGGAGGACTCCTATCCCCCAGGCCCTTAGCTGAGTTTGGAGGGGGCCCAGGAGTTTAGGCAGCTGTCACAACCCCTGTGATTGTCACTCCTGGAGTCCCAAGGGACTCTGGTGTCTCGGGTAAGAATCTCAGTATTCTACTGCTATGGGATCTGCTTGCAATGTTCTAAATTTCCAAGTGAGACCCCTGTCCTCAGACTTGATCATTACCAGAATTGACGGCAAGTCCCACCGCTGACAATACACTTGACTTTTAGCTTGCCGGTCAGAAAATGTCCTCACCTCCCATCAGGTTGTGGTGATGCCAGCATATCTGACCCATTTACTCAGTGGGGATTTGCAATCCTCCCTGACCACCTGTCCCTGTTTAACCACCCCTACATCTAAACATTTCATCATCATGCTAAAGAGTACAAGGAGGACAAGACCCAACTTGCATGATCTTCCTGTTGATACCCGAAAGCAAGTAGAGCTTCGGGTCTGGGGTCAGGCAAACCTGGGTAGACTATGTACAGTGTCTCCATCTGTCCTCCTGAGTGACAAGGCAGAGCTTCCTCACCAACGCCAACACCACTGAAAGCCAAAAGGCAGCCAGGGACTCCAACCTTTGGTTGATGAATTTCTCAATTATAGAATCCTGGTTTCATGTCACTCCTTCTGCAATACCTCTATTCTACCAGTTTTGGAACCACATAGAATGCATAGGGTGGTCAGGATCCAGAGTCATGAATGAGGCTATCATTCCACTTCATCCTACTGTATCAAACCCCTATACTATCCCAGCCAAGATCCCTAAAGGCAAGTCTTGGTTCACAGTCCTGGACCTGCAAAATGCCTTCTTCTATACACCCTTATACTTGACTCCTAGTATCTGTTTATCTTTGAGAAGAATGATCTGTCATGAAATATGACTCAAATGCACAAGCTGGACAGTTCTGCCTCAATGCCTTTCTGATATTCCTCATTATCTTGGACAGCTTCCATTAAAAATGGCCTGTTCTGCAATATCCTCACCCACAATCTTTCTCAGAAGGACTCAGATGAAAATGCCATTTAAGTCTTAGACTTTTTTTAGGGAGAGAAGGATTTGAAGTTGTCCCAACTGAAACCCAGACCTCTGAACAAGAGGTGGCTTACCTAGCATAAATGCTGGCCTAAGAAATCACACACTCTTATTTAAATGAAAGGAATGTACATTATGTGTAAGCCCATTACAGTAAAAAAAAAAAAAACAACATTAATGGGCATGGTAGGCTTTTGCAGGATCTGGATTCCAGGGTTTGGGTTGTCAGCCAAATCCCTAGATGAGGCCTTAAAGGGTCCTGATACTGATTCACTTGAATGCACAGGAAAGCAACCTGAGGCTTTTCAAAGGGTGAAGGGTAGTGTTTTTTTTTTCTTTGCTTGTTTGTTTTGCTTTTTTTTGTTGTTGCTGGGTTTTTTTTAATCATGTCCCCTGCTCAAGGGACTCCTAACCTAGAAAAAATCCTTCATCCTGTATATAGTTAAAAGTCAAAAGAATGTCCCTGTGTGTACCCACCCCAAAACTGAGCCCATTCCTGCCACAAGGGCCTAATTTTCTAAAAAGCTGGACTCAGTGGCCACAGGATGGCCCGGATACTTGAGAGCTGAGAGCAGCTGCTGCTACTACAATTTGGGGAGAGGAAATCAGGCCAATCTCTTATGTTCAAACTCCACATCAGGTTCAAGGGGTTCTAAGATCAAAGGAGACCAATGGCCAACAAGAGAAGGCCTACTCAAATGCCAGGTTCTCCTTTAAGATGAGCCATACTAGGGCCCGGCGCAGTGGCGCAGTGGTTAAGGTCCTCGCCTTGCACGCCCAGGATCCCATATGGGCGCCGGTTCTATCCCGGCAGCCCCGCTTCCCTTCCAGCTCCCTGCCTGTGGCCCAGGAAAGCAGTCGAGGATGGCCCAAGGCTTTGGGACCCTGCACCCGCGTGGGAGACCCTGAAGAGGCTCCTGGCTTCAGATCGGCATAGCATCGGCCATTGCGCTCACTTGGGGAGTGAATCAAGGGACGGAGGATCTTCCTCTCTGTCTCTCCTCTCTGTATATCCACCTTTCCAATAAAAAAAATAATAAAAATAAATCTTTAAAAAAATAAAATAAAATAAAAGGTGAGCCATACTAACTCTCAAAGTCTGCTGAGTTCTCAATCCATCAGAAATACTCAAAAGCCGGCTCACTGTGGAAGACATGATCTACAGAGTGAATCTCTGGAGATCCCAGTTACTGAATGGTCCTTGATGACAGTAGTTTCAGGGAAAGGGTTAGAAAATCAGAAATTGCCATGAGAGATCTTAATGAAGTTAAGGAGGCACAGGAATTACCACCCAACACCTCAGCTCAAGGGGCTGAGTACGTAGCCTTGTCTACTGACTTAACACTGGAGAAAGGCCCTGGAGTCAACATCTAAACAGATTCCATGTGTGCTTTCCTCATGTTACATACACATGAGGCAGAGAGCTTACTGATGGAAACAAACAAACAAAAAAACAACAACTCTCCAATTAAAAACAGCTTACAGTGGGGTTTGGTGTGGTGTTCAACAAGTTATCATATCTGTAGACAGTTCTATATAGGCCTGGATTCATGTCCCCGCTCCTCTACTTCTGACCCAGAGCTCTCTATTGCCTGAGGAAGCAGTGAGGGATGGTCCAGGTTCCTTGGGATCCTGCACCTACATAGAGGACTCAGAAGAAGATCCTGGTTTCAGATCAGTTCAACTGTGCTGTGGCAGCCATGTAAAGAGTAAACCAGCTGATGGAAGATCTTTCTCTTTCCTTCTCTTTGTAAGCCTGCCTTTCCAATAGAAACAAATAAAATATTTTCTTGAAAAAAAAAATTCTGGGTCCCTGTGCAGTAGCATAGTGGCTAATGTCCTCACTTTGCAACTGCCAGGATCCCCTATGGGCACTGGTTTGTGTCCTGGTCACCCCACTTCCCATCTAGCTCCCTGTTTGTGGCCTGGGAAAGCAGTTGAGGACAGCCCAAAGCCCAAAGCCCTGGGACCCTGCACCCACATGGGAGACCTGGAAGAGGCTCCCGGCTTCAGATTGGCTCAGCTCTGGCCATTGCAGTCACTTGGGGATTGAACCAGTGGATAGAATATCTTTCCCTCTGTCTCTCCTCCTCTCTGTATGTCTAACTTTCCAATAAAAATAAATCTTTTAAAAAAATCTGTTAAAAAAGTGGCCAAGAGATATTGCTCCTCCTCCAAGCAGCTTTGGAGCCTCTGAAAGTGGCTGTTTTTCATTACAAGGACGTCAAAAGCAGAAGAGCCCTATGGTCGAGGGAAGGATGCCAGCAGAGACAGTGGCAAGGAAGGCTGTCCCTCAGGGAGTCCAGGCAATGGCTCCAGCATCCTAGCCCCCAGACACCTGGAGATCCTGCTCCAATGCCTGAGGCCGACGGTCCCACACCTCATTTTTGACAGTCTCTCTGCTGCCCTCTGTCGACTGCTTCCTCCATCTGAAAATCTGCTTCCTGCTCTCCATGCTACAAAACAGTGCAAGAGTCATGTCATATCTTCCCAGGCTTTGTTCCAAGACCCCTAGTGGATATGTGAAACCATGAGTAGGAACAAATATCAATACCACAGTTCACTTTTCCACTAATTCTTCTTAGCATATGCAAACAGCCACCATCATTACTCACGCATTGTGGGACTACTGTTACACCAAATAGGGGTTACTTACACACAAGCACTAAAATATTGTGATGTTGTCTGCGTTGAGGCAGGTCCTAATCAACTGACAGGTGGAGAGTGCCTAGCACCCAGACACGCTGCAGGGGCATGAGTCACAGCCAGACAGCATGAGGTTTCTTTAAGCTAGTCAGAATAGCAAGTAATTTAAAACCTATAAGTGACTTATTTCTGGAATATTCTATTTAGTATTTTCAGACCATGAATGACCTCCTGTAAGTGAAACAATGGAAACAGAAGCGCCAGAGAAGGGAAGATGACTGTACTTCTAAAGGCCCTTTCCCATCCCCCATGGAGACCCTCCAGGGCTCGTGGCTTCCCCAGGGCTCCTCTGCCTAGCTAGGAGAGGAGGAACATTCTGTCTGAGATGATGCACACCTCCCGTCAGCTCCTCGGCATGGCGCCTGGGTGCTGGAAAGGAAACACTGTCACAGGAAGAGCCACCAGACTGGGATTACAGTGTAAACCCTCCCTTTCTCACGGGGTGGCTGGGTCCAGTCTCTCATCTCCAATACAAGACAGAATTTGAAGACAACCTGTAGGCAAAAGTTAGCAGAGACATGAGACTTATTTGCCTGCCAAGTGAAGATGTGCACTCAAGGAGGAGGGCGGGCGTGCACAAGAGACAGCTGCCTCAGTGAGGTTCAAGACCACCCCGCCTTAGGATCTGGAGGCAGAGGGAGTGGTGTTGAGGTGGGTTTTCACTAAATAACCATAAGGGTCAGGGCTTGCGGACTCCCCCTTTCTTCTCTGTTTTCTTGAAATCTCAGACATCTCACGGTGTGAGTGCCTGATGGGAGTCGGCGTGTCAGCCACGATACTCTTATTATAATGACATGATCATCAGCTAAAGATCACCCTGCGGATGCAGCTGATACCTACTTTGGTTATTGCCTGGCTCTGATTTTAAGTTGCAAAACAGCAGAAGCTGTAGTTTTCTGCTGCATAAAGAGTGGAGTGGGAGGAGCGGAAGATGGCACAGGTGGGTGGCACTGCATCGCAGGTGAAGCTGCAGGGAGGGGCTGGGCACTTCAGTGCTTTGCTAGCTACTTCCCTGCCTTCATCTAGAAAAAGATGCATGAGGGAAAGAAAGAAGCTGCAGCCAAGTGTGGGTCCCCTGGCCACCAGTCAGGGATGGGAGCATTAGCTTGGCCCTGTATATGCTGTTGATGCAACAGAAAGAAAGCAGATGACAAGCAGTAGCTTCTGATTGAAGTGGGATGGGGTAACCCACTGTCGTGCTTGCACCTGCCACGCCCAACTGCATCAGCACCTTATTGCCCCCGAGGCAAATAACACCAGGCTTCACACGGGATGCTGGTGTCATGGTCGACAACGTTACCCACTATGCCACAATGTCTGCCTGTTTCCTATGTTTAACATATCACAGTATCAGTGATCTAATCCACCATCCCTTGGATGCACTGTGGCAACATTCAGGTTTAGCATCCTGACCGTGGCACTGGTGGCACACAAAGTCCAGGACAGGCAAATCCATGTAGGTGTAGGTGTCTGTGATTGATGGAAGGAGTCTCTCTGACCAGTAGCTGAGCAGAGAGGATGCTCTGTCCTCACCTTCCAGATCCCAAAGCTCATGCACAAACACCTTCCCAGGCTGCAGTTGACCAGCCCATGAGCACACAAATCAGAAGGCAGAAGCCAGGATCATGCCTGATGAGTTCAACCATCAGTAGGATGTTCACTGTCACACCTTAATGCTGCCTGTCTAGGCAGAGGAAAGGTGGGATGGTACATCCATGCCCCACCTTTACAGAGCTCAGGGTGAGAGCTGCCCTGGGACACCCACAGACGTGGCATGGTCAGCTCAGGAAGACAGACCATGGAAGGCCCCCCATACAGGCTGGGCTTTCAGAGAGGTGGGCATGTATCCTTGGCCTTGGCCACTTCTCACACTCAAAGCTTCAGGTACAGTGCAAGCCCCTTCTTGTCTTGATCTGTAAGGGCAGGGACTAAGAAGGCAGGGGGTGGCATGAACTATGAGAGTGAATACAGCTGATTGCCCAATGGCCCACTTCCAGCTCTGAGCTCAATCCAGCACTACTCTGTGGCTAAGAGTCAGTCTGGGGACTTCAATCTTGATGAGCTGTATGCCCTTGATCAAACCACTTAGTCTCACTCTGGTTCACTTTGCTCCCCTTCATAAAAGCAAGCATAAAACAACCCTTGGGCTGGTGGGTAGGGATTGAAGGAGGAGGTGTGGGGAACTCCGGGTCCTGAGCCTGGCACATGCAGGTGTGCTCAGCAACATCGGTGACCTTGATCTGAATCCAGCCAGCCCCAGCTCCGTTCTGAAGCAGTCAAGGGGGCCGGCACTGGGAAAACACAACATCATGCCGTGGCCCACCATAGCCCAGCATTAGAGCACTCCACAGCACTTTTCCTGGGCCCTTCTGCCAAGGGAGAGTGCCACTCCTCTGTCCTTGGCTCAGGAGAACACCCATCCTGAGGCCTATTGGCAGTTTACACAGACTTACCCACCTGACAGCAGGTCTCTGGGAAGATCTGGAGATGGGCCATTCCCTAGCCTGGGGACAGCAGAGGCTGGCACTGGAGGCCCTGGGTGGGGCAGGAGCCAGGAGATTCCTGCTTTCCATCTGGGAACAAGACCAGCTAACAGCCACAAAAACATTCCACACAGAGCAAGCCACTGAAGTCTGGCTTTATTTTTTTTTTAATGCTTTTCTTTTTTAGGTTGTCTGGGTGCAAATAGAATTCTTGCTCCTTTCCAATTGCTCTAGGGTGGGTACATTTCTGTGTGTGCATCTCAAACCAGCCTGCTCTCCACCACAGGGCTAAACCTCATTCCTTCCAGAGAGGCACAGGAGCCCAAGCCCCAGGGGACAGGGCCCTGTGCTCACCGCCCTGGAATCTGCCACGCCAACACAGCTGGATTCTGCTACTTTGGATGTCAACACTTCTGGAAGCAACAAGAGTGGCAACCACAGCTTCACCACAGCCCCAGAGAAGGCTGGCTGCTCCCCAAGCCTGGTCAGCCCTGGGGAGTAGGTAAGGGTCCCAGGGGCCAATGCCTGGGCCCCATGCTTGTCTGCAGCAGGGAGGCCCCCTCTGAATCTCGGCTCCTAGATCCACACACATTGAGGGCAGCCATGATTGTCACCATCTTGAGACCCAATGTGTGGCTGGTACTGTTAAGGCTGCTGAGCGCTGACATAACAGGTGTTGGCAGACCTCAAAAGCCAAAAACAACCTAAATATCTCCCACGAGGGGTTGGCTAGGTGCATGACACTGTGCAGGCAGGATGGCCACCTCCCCTGCTGTCGATAAAGCTGTAGGATTGGTAAGCATTTATGAACAAGCAGCTTGCACCCTCTTAAATCAAGTAGACTGAGTCCCCGTCTATGAGCCAGTGCTGATTTTTTTTCCTTCCACTTTTAGAATGCACTTGAGCACAGAAAACATGAGACATTGCACACAAAGTGCTTGGATGCAGGTACTTACTACAATTTAAAATAATGAACATGCACCCCTTTTGTAATAAGGTGGGAAGATATTTTATTACAAAAATTGAGGGCCCGATGCAGTGGTCTAGTGGCTAAAGTCCTCGCCTTGCATGCACTGGGATCCCATATGGACGCCGGTTCTAATTCAGGCAGCCCAGCTTCCCTTCCAGCTCCCTGCTTGTGGCCTGGGAAAGCAGTCAAGGACAGCCCAAAGCCTTGGGACCCTGTACCCGCATGGGAGACCCAGACAAGGCTTCTGGTTTCTGACTTTGGATCGACACAGTTCTGGTCATTGTGGCCACTTGGGGAGTGAATCAGCAGATGGAAGATCTTCCTCTCTCCCTTCCTCTCTGTACATCTGACTTTTCAATAAAAATAAATAAATAAATCTTAAAAAAAACTGACCACGGAAAACATGGAGCACCCAGCTGCCGTCTCCCTCTGGAAGGAGGGGGCTGGCTCCAGAGAGAGGGGATGCCGGGGCAGAGCGGCCAGAGCAACACACACAGCTCTGGCAACAGAGCAAGCCAGTTCCTTCCTTCCCAGCAGTGGCCATGCGAAGGCTGAGAGACAGCTTGCCAAGTGGCCACTTGAGTTCAAGTTCTGACACCCACCCCCACTACCTATGTGCTTGTGGCTCGGTCCCTTCCTGGTCCCCACCAGCCCCCTAACGACAGCCCATTCCTTGGGGGTACCAGAGATAGGGTTGGACAATAAACATGCTAAAGCCAACCATACAAGGCACCTAATACAATGCCTGGTGAACAGTCAGCCCTCAGGAAAAGGTAGCTCCCTAGAAGAACTTACCCTGGATGGAATCCTGCAATCTGAGGCACTTCCGGGAACAACTGTGCTGACAGCATACTGGAACACAGAGGGGCTCCAGGCCACATGGTCGCCCTGCTTTCTCCCATTCCCCAAGAGCTCCCTGAGGGCAGGGCTGGCCTTCATCTCAGATCCCCCTACCCAACCTTGCCCCTTCCCAGCCCTTCTGCAGCCGGGGCCCCCAAGAGTTTTCTCCTGGGCCAACTTGGGGTGGGGACAGACCCTGCAGTCTACCTGGAGTTGGAAGCAAAGCTGAATGTCCCTCTTCCCCTATGCCGCCCTCACAGGGCCCCCAGGCCAGACACTCTCCAATCCCACTGCCCACAGAGCTGAGAACCAGCCCAGGCTGCCTACCATGAGTGGCTGCAGCTGCATGATCAGCGCTGGCACCCTCGCTTTTCCTTGGGAACGAGGGGCTTTCTCTGTGTTATGCGGCCAGCTAAATCCAGTCCCAGTGCTGATCAAAGTTCCAGGCAGTGGGTGCTCCCTTCACGTGGCCCCAGCATTCCTGGAATGTCAACAAGGTCACAAGGCCCCAGAACATTACACAATGACCCTACACTGCTCCCATGCACAGACTTTTAGTGGGGTCAAAGCCCCACAGATGTCACCCTGAGCAGACTGGGAACCACACTTCACATCCCTTGAAAGTGAGGCCCAGGGGCTGGGAGTTGCACCTTGGCTAGTTGCAGATCACAGGTACCTGCTCAGACCCTAACTTGGCAAAGAACTCTCAGAGGGCTGTGGGTGTGTTTCCTGTGTTTTTAAACTTTGTTTATGAACCAACTCTCTAAATGCTTGCTGAGTTGAAAGGGAAGAAGTTATGGGAAAGTAAGTTTGGAACTAATATGGAGAGAAGTACTCGGCTACCCCAGGATGGAGGCAGGGCGCTGGGAGGGGATGATGTCAGTCTCTTTGAAGGGATGCAACCAGCTGCTACAGAGCAGGGAAGAGTGTGAGTGTGTGTAAGAGGGTGTGTGCATGCAAGAATGTGTGTGTCAGTGTGTAAGAGAATGGGTGTGTAGGTGAGGATGTGTGTGTATCTATGTGTAAGCATGTACAAGCGGGCTTGGTATGTGTGAGCATGAGGGTGGACTTGGTGGGGGGCATGTGCATGTATGTGTGGATGGCAGATGGAAGTGAACTTGGTGAGCGTGGGAAAGCGTGAGCATGTGAGTGCAGGACACACGCATCTGGTGTGTGTGGGGAGAGTGGCTCGACCTGAGGAGTGTGGGGAAGTGTGAACAGGCAGGCATGCAGTACAAAGGGATGACTTAAACAAGCAATCCAAGATAGTTTTCAACTACAGGAGCCTATCATTCGAAGTAGTCTGGTGATTTTTCATAGTATTGAAGTTCATCTTGTTCTGTCTATGAGCCAGTTAAGGTGTCTTCTTTGTTTTTCGTTTTCGCTCATTTGTTTGTTTTTACATCAGCCACACAGCTGCAAGGCCTTACGAAAGGGAGCAAGGGAGCATTTAGCGAAGATACGTCATGGACCCACACTTGGCCAGGGCAGGAGAGGTACCCGCGATGGTGTGCCAGCCCCAAGGAAGAGATGGCAGCCTGAGGAGTGGATTGGAGAAGCTGGCACCCAGAGAATGCTGGCCAGGCTAGGCAGTAGCAGCAGGGCCCCATGATCTGAGCAGGAGCTTAAGACCTGGACACAGCATATCTGCCTGTCAGTCTGCTGTGGACATGCTTTTTTACTGGAACCAAGCCTCTGTATTCATGTGCGTGCAGTGAGGACCACTGAGCGACAGGGATGGGCTGTGCTGTGTGCATGTGTGCGCGCGCATGCACTTGAGATGCACAGGTACCTTGTTGGAAAGCCCCCTGGGCACATATGCGCATATGTTGCAGGAGCTTTGTATTAGAGGTTCTGGGGACAGTCCAGGATAGAACAAGGAAGACTCTACCTGTTTCTCCATTATCCAAATCAGGGCCTCAGAGTCACCGGCCCCGAGTACCAAGTACCGGGAGGAGTCCAAAGCTGGATGTGTGCACGGTGGCACTCCTGACCTCATCCAGGGTGTGCAGGCACAGGCCTGTCTGTGAGCAAGTGTGTGAGTGTGCAGGTGTTGACCGAGTGCTGAGGGAACGCCACTGCCTTTTAGGTGGCATAGAAGAAACTCCGGCATAGGAGGCTGCAGGCCTGGGCCGAAGACTAGCTCAGCCACTAGTTCACTTCCTGTCTTGAGCTTACCCGTTTCACTTGTGAACTGGGTTGAACCTAACTAGAATGTGCCTTCACTTAGCCACAGAGGCCTATAGTTATCATGTTTGTTTTCTTGTAGGTTCCCACTGACTTTCCACAGCCCATTCTCAGCCCAGAATCTTTACCCATGGGGCAAGCAAAATGCTGGTGTGTGATCCTCCAGCCAGGGCACTGGGAGACACCTCATGTCCTGCATATAGCATTTATTGTTGATTCCAGACACCCAATGTATTACAAGCAGTAGCCAGCAAAAGACAGACCCTCTCCCCAGGTCCTGCCCACCAGGGCTCACAGTCTAAACAATCCTGACAAGGCCAGAAAGCTCTAAATGTATCGCCAGGTACCTGGGGACATTTGCAATGATACTCTAAGCAAGGTGAGCGAGAGTTACATCAAAAGGCAATGAGTTGGGGACAATAAGCTCCTCCAGAAAGAAGCACCTGGAGCACTGGACTGTCCTTCCATCCACACCACCACTGACCATGCAAAGTCTGAACATGGTTCTGACTGTGGGACTCAGGGACTGAATCTTAGGGTGTTTTACAGCTAAAAGTGAGGAGACATCCCGCACTGTTGACCCACTTCAGCTGCCTTGTGAGGATCCGCTGTCCCATGAGCTTCCTCAGTTAGGTGGTGGATTCCTGACACCATGACAGCTGAAAGGCTATGGAAGTTCTGTGGTTATCCACGGAAAGTTCAAGAACCCTGTTGTGTCTCTAAATCCAAAAGAGTCACAGGTATACACAACCCTTACAGATGCCGTGGAAGGGGCCAGCTTCTCTGTCACGGGTGGGTGTCCCTGAGTTCATCTCTCCCTGCATTCATAATGTTCTTCATCCACACGGTACCAAGGACATTCCAATAACGGAGGCCGATGGGAAGGGCAGGAAGGAGGCTTGTGTTGCTTAGGACGAATGACAAAAGCCTATGAATCAGGAGCCCTGCAGAAGGTTCCACAGAGAAGGCAGAGCCACAGCCTACCGAGTCCCAAGCAGAAGGAGCAGTTTCCTGCCCTGCTACAGGAAGAAGGTCCCTGTCACAGGGCTGTTCTAAGAGCTGAAGGGGAGATGCATGTCCATATGCTGATGGCTCCCTAGGCACAGTAGGCACTTAAAAAAAATTACTGGTTCAAATGGACTTTTGTTCTCTTTTCTCCCTCTCTTTGCTACCGTGAAGGCTGCTGGTGACTGGCAAGGGCGCCCAGATGGTTCAGCAAGGGTAGGAAGCTGTTTTTCTGCCAAGGGTTATTTGGATATTGAATAACAAACATCATCCCTGGGCCATACAAAGTTATCAACTTAAAAACTAGCCTGCCACAGAAGTATTGAATTTCAAGTTCCATGCCTGGGAAGAAGAGTTCCCCCAAATCCCCCCACAAGGTGCTGCTAGGCAGGGTCACCTGAAGACACTTGTCCTCGAGCCAGCCTTTGGACCAGAGAGAAACATCTTCCAACGTCATGGCCAATGTCACAGACCCTCGGGGGTTCGGCATGTTTGGCTGAGTGCCCCGATGGAGAAGGAATCTCACCTCTCTCTAGCCTTGGCCCAGGTGGACCCATTCTGGAGCTGACTCCTAGGGGCTGCTGACAATTCTGAACATGAGGCGTGTGGAGGCTAACTGTGCCTGGAGACAAGCAGACCCCACTTCCCTCCACTTCCCTCCAGCCCCAGGACCCCCAGGACCATCAGAGCAGGTCACTGCCAGTACAGTGAGACTCCTATCCATTTTCAGGCTCCCTTCTGGATACGGGCAAGCCACAGTCATCGCCACCAGTGGCTATGTGGATTCTGAAAATGCCTTTGGAGACCCAGATTTGCCTGGGACAGATGGATATCTTTTGACACAGACCCCCCCCTCTCTTTTCAGATTCCCTGGGACAGAAAGTGAAATGCTACAAGGTATATGTTGATATTTACAAACATCCCTTCCAGGTTCCTTTCTATTGGTGGGTGGGAGCAGAAACCTGGTCATCCCATCAGCCTTGTGCTGCCAAAACCCCACCCCCACTCTTGCTCTAGGAGACTTCTTACTTGTTCTGTGGGGCAAAGGGGACAGGGGAGGGTGCATCAGGATTGAGGGTGGGTGTCCACATCCTTGCAGAGTCAGCTAAACCCCTCCCCTGGGCAGACGCAGAGCCCTAAAATTCTTCATTTCACAGCTTTTATTTACATCTCAGCTGGTGGACCCATTATCCAGAGAAAGCCATGTGTTGCTATGAGCATAATTTCTTTAACAGTGAGCAAATACAGGTATAACAGAAGGTACAGCCCAAGTGGGTTTTGATGCAATTTTAACTCAAGAAAGAGAATAACCCTTGACCGAACAACTCAATTCTTAGAATCAGGGAGGAAAAAGAGCTGTAGAGTCCACAGGCCCCGTGCCACCACTGGTTGCCGTGCCTGCTGTCTGCTGTATGGGAGCATGCTGACTGGTAGCTGCCAGCTGACTAACGCAGATAGAGAATTTTCCACAACATCAGGGGGATCGCTAGATTCCATTACATTTGGCTGTTCAATTAAAGGATCTCATCTCAGAGCTATTTCACTTTCCCCAAAAGCAGAATGAAAATTAAAAACAGATATGGGCCTAGGATGCCCATAAAAGGGCCTCCTTGTGCAGCCAACAGTCTGTGGGCAGGGCAGAGGGCGTGGTGACCTGGCCAAGCCTGGGTCTCTGAGAGACTCAAGATTGAATCAAAGTTTCTGCCCAGGCCAGATCTCCTGGCTGTCCTCCTCTATCCAGGGCAGCTGGGTCTTGGTGAGGGATGGTCTTGACCACAGAGGGAGCAGACATAGAGAGGGACGAGGTTGTAGGTGGATGGGTGCCATCTCTGGAAGCCCCAATGTCCTGATGATGGGGACAAAGGTGACACTTTGTAGAAGCTGACTACACAGGTATGAGGTGTGTAGACGCTCACCAGACTACACACTTCGATACTCTGGCCTGTCACCATGTTTATTTTTCTCCTATTAGAAAGCAGACAAGTAGATCCACCCTGGGCACTGGGTTACCTTAAGCTGGTATCATATACCCATAAGCTGGTATCTACACGATTTTATTGCTTACAAAGCTAACACATCACAGTTCACAAACAGCATTCTCTAAAAGGCTGAACTTGCTGCCCAGGTCCCCTTCTTCCTCTCCCAGGGGCAGCTGATGACCACCCCACCCTTAGGACCCAGAAGCAGGATTCTCCTGCTCTCTTCCCAGTGTCATCAAAGCCAGGGCAGCTGCATGGCATCAAGCTCCCGGAGAAGGAGGGGACTCTATCTGCCTTCAGCAGCTGAAAACTAATGGAGGAGCTTTCAAATGAAGGGTCAGGGTCAAGCTGTGGCACAAAGGAGAGGAGCTACAAAAGGAGATCATCGTATGAGACTCAGGAGAGGGGCTAACCCCAAAGAGCGCTGTTCATGCCCCAAGAGGGAGCAGGCTTCATAAAAACTGCATCTACAGAGGCCAGAAGGGGTGTGGGCACAGGGCAGACTGGCCTTGGAGAAGGAGGTGGTGAGGATTCAGGGGAGGACCCCTTTATGGGAAGCCCAAGGATAGTAAGTGTTGCCATGGCCAGTTGGAGTTGCCTGCTGGGAAGAGGGTCCCACACCACCTGCTTGCTCTCCAGGAAGATCAGAAACAGGTGGAGGCAACTTTCGGCAAGGGATGGCTCTATGGACCCAGGAGTGGAGGCAGAAGGATGAGTGTACCAGGCCCCGTGGCCCTTCCCAGTCCCCAGCCCCGCTTCTAGCCTGCCTCTCTAACACTCATTGGGAGCCTTCATCTGCATCAGGACCGCCTGGCTCCTCTTCTTACAACAGCAACAGCAGATGCATGCAGCTAGGGAGCAAGCCAAGGCAATGACACCAATCACAATGGCAGCGATGGCCAGGCCGCTCTGGGCCCGGGTCATGCCCCATGTGCCACGGTCATCAATGGCCCCAATGGTGGTCAGGTCAGTGTAGTCTTCCATGGGGCTGGTGAAATCTGTGGTGGAGGAGATGAATGTGGTATCAGAATAGCCAGGTGTGTCAGGATAGTAGCGGGGTGTGTCAGGGTACCTTGGCGTTTCTGCATAGCTGGGTACCTCCGGGATGGCCGGGGCCTGGACACTGGGGGCAGTGGTATTGACGTTGATAATGATGATGGATTGGCCTTGGACGTTAGCTGGGCTAGAGCATACCGGGAGGGTGTCCGTTCCCAACCTGGGCCGGTTGAGCAAGAGCCAGTTGCGGAGTGGCAGGATGCCCGAGTCGCACCTCCAGGGGTTATCATAGAGCCTCAGCTCACACAGTTTCCCCAGGTGATCGAAGATGCCCATGGGCAGGTTCTCCAGCTGGTTGTTCTGCAGCTGGATGGTCATGAGGCCGTTGACATTGGCAAAGATGTTGCCCGGGAGCTGGCGGAGGCGGTTGTTCTGCAGCGAGATGTTCTGCAGGTTGGCCAGCATGCGGAAGACGTTGCCATCCAGGTCCTGCAGTGCGTTGGTATGCAGGGACAGCTCCCGCAGCTCTGAGAGCCCATTGAAAGCACCCGGCGAGATGAAGCTGATCTGGTTGCGGCTGAGAACCAGGACCTGCAGCAGGCGGAGGTTGCTGAAGACATTGTCGGGGATGGAAGTGATATGGTTGTCATAGAGCCAGAGTTCCCGGAGGTTGTGCATGGGCCCGAAGATGCCTGGGGACAGCTCCTTCAGTGAATTTCCAAAGAGTGTGAGGCGATTGAGCTGGGGCAGCTGCATGAAGATGCCCGGGGGCAGCTGGGAGATGTGGTTGTTGGACAGGTAGAGCCGCTGCAAGTTGTGGTTGTTGTGGAAGAGGCCGGGGGACAGCGTTGCAATCTGGTTCTGTTGCAGGGCCAGCTCCTGCAGGTTACCGAGGCTGTCAAATGTGCCCATGGGGATGTCCGAGAGCCTGTTCTCATACAGCCGGAGCACCTGAAGGTTGCCCAAGTGCTGGAAGACCCTGGGCGAGAGGTGGGTGAGGCTGTTCTTGCCCAGGTTGAGCTTGGTGAGCCCCACCAAATGGTCAAAGACGCCATCAGGGACGTATTCCAGGTGGTTCCCATGCAGCTGCAGCTCCTTCAGGTTGCTGAACTGGGAGAAGTGGGCCGGCTGGATCTGCACCAGCTGGTTGCTGGACAGGAGCAGAGACTCGAGGTTGTCTAGGCCCTGGAAGAGGCCGATGGGCAGAACCTGAAGCTTGTTGTTGGCGAGGCTGAGGTAGCGCAGTGAGCCCAGGTTGCGGAAGGCCCCTGGCATGATATGCGACAACTCATTCTTCTCAATCCTCAGGGCAATGAGGGCCGAGATATTGATGAACGGGGACTCAGTGAGTTCTGTGATGTGTGTGTTGAGGATCTGCAGGCTCATGGCATTCCAAGGAAGAGGGGTGGGCACCGCCACGATGCGAGCCCCTGTGCACTCCACCTGAGAGGCTCTGGAGCAGGTGCACTCACTAGGGCAGCCATAGTAGCCCAGTACTGCAGTCCAGGCTTGGCAGCCCACCAGCAAAAGGAGGTACTGTTTCAGCAGCATGGCCTCTGCAAGGGGAGACAAGTGCACGTTAGCCAAGGTCACAGCACTGACCCCACCACTGGCCTGACGCCAGTGCCAACATTGCTGCCAATCTTGACTTGGCTTCAAGTCTCATTGTCTCATACACAACTCATGTTCCTTCTGCCATGGCCAGCGAGCCTCTTTGTCCCCCATCTCAGGTCTTCCCATGTCACAGCTATATCCATGTAGTTTCCCTCACCTGGAGAACTCTTGCTCCCTATGCAAATCTTTCCCATACATTTAGGTCTAGCTCAAGTGCAGCAGTCTGCAAGGGACCTTCTCAGATCCCACCAGTCAGAATTAGTTACCACACCATGTGGGTGGTCTTCCCAACTTCCATGAGTATCCATGCAATGATGGGGCATCTGTCGTATCCCTGTTAGTCGTCTTCCCTAGTCAATAAATTTTACTTATTGCACCGCAGCAGAGCAAGTTAAACTATCCCTTGCAGTGCTGGCATCCATGTGGGTTCAAGTCCCAGCTGCTCCACTTCCAGCAAGTTCTCTGCTCATGTGCCTGGGAAGGCAGCAGAGAAATGCCCAACTACTTGGACTCCTGGAACCCACATGGGAGGCTCAGAAGCAGCTCCTGACCTAGCCCTGTCTCTCCTCCGCTCCCCATTAAATCTGCTTCTCAAATACATTAAAAAAATAAATCTTAAAAAAGAAATAAGCTCTTTGAGAACAATGAGTTCATTGTGCATCCCTAAAGATTCCACAAGGCAGGAAACTGGTCTTACCCATCTCAGTGTCCTTCACAGCACCGGCATACACTAGTTGAATCTGGCCTTGCCAGGTGGAACAGATAGAAAATGAGAACCCATAAATATAACCTGAACTTGGGGGGCACTTTAAGGCTGTTAACAGGGTGGCTTCCTAGGAGAGGGCTTGGGCAGTCAGCAGTCAGGACTGTAATGCTCAGCTGCTGAAAAGACAAAGAGAAGCAGGCTCCTCCCCACCCCCAGCTCCGCCTGCCCCACCCGGCACCACAACCAACAGGCACCACAACCAACAACCTGTCCCTGTGTTAACCCTTTCACATGCATGCACTTCGTCCAGATTGCCTTCAGAGCGCCTTCCTGCAGACTCCACATCCTGTCTGGGCAGCTGAAGCTGCTCTGTTTCAACTGATGCCCACAGTCTGCTTTCTGGGTAAAAGTCCCCGTGTCCACAGAGAAACACTGGGTATCCTTAATAAACCCCAGAAACCCTAGCCTGCACTTAGAGCTGGAAGGCTATGGGTCCAGATGGTCCCCAAGGCACAGAGCTGACCTGGAAATGAAGCCAGACTCGCTCGCTGTTCATGCTGGAAGTCATGATGACCATGAGAAGAGTCCAGCAGCAGGCAGGGTATGTGCCATACTCACATGAGACATGGCTACACACTAAGAATCAAGGACCACTGTCTGACCTTGACTAGGTCTCAAGTTTGACCTCAGTGAAGCTGGAGGCTTCCAAGCTTCGGCTTTCTTGGCACTGTTGTAAAAAGCAGATGGGAGAAGGTATATGGGGCATTGTGAAGAGAGCCATGCCAATAAACAAAGATGTGCCACCGCTCGGAGGGCAGGAGGCCTTGAGAAGCTTCACAGTTGGCCTGCTTTGGTAAGGGACTGAGGACTTCCGATTTTAATGTTGGAGCAGCTGCAACTTCTGCCCAGGGTTCAAAGGCGCCTACAGCTCCTGAGGGTTAAGGGATTACTGATGGCCCTACACTCCTCTCATTTTATGGGCTATAGGAAGCAGGGCCACCCTGGTCTCCAGGCTCCCAGCTGAGCACACAGAGCATTCACGGGGTGTGTCTCCTTTGATGAGCCCAAGTTCTGAGTCACAGACAGGAGTCTGAGATGATGGTGTGGCGGCTGTCCTCGGGCACAGCGCAGAAGCTATTTCTCTGACCTCTCCTTGCGGCCGTGAACTTGTGCAGTCTGCAGCCTGGCCCATAACCTTCTAAACCCCCTCGACTTCCCTCTCTGGCATCACCCCTGTGTGCTCCTCCCCTGCCTCTCAATAAGCTTTTACCCTGAGAGGAAAACTCAAGCTCATCTCCCACCCACATAGACCTTGATTTTTACAATCCACCCAAGCCCTGATCTTCTCCACTTCTGCATCAGGGACTAGACTGACCTTGCAGAACTGTAGAAGAAGAGCGCTTTGGCCAACAGAATCTATATAAAAGGAATTGAGCCAGAATCCCCTCTTAAAAATGTATGATCTTGGAGTCCAGCGCAGTAGCCTAGTGACTAACGTCCTTGCTTTGCATGCACCGGGATCCTATATGCGCAGTGGTTCTAATCCCAGCACCCCAGCTTCCCATTCACTTCCCTGCTTGTGGCCTGGGAAAGCAGTCAAGGATGGCCCAAAGCCTTGGGACCTTGTACCCTCATGGGAGACCCAAAGGAGGCTTCTGGCTTCGGATCAGCTCAGCTCCCATCATTGCGGCCACTTGGGGAGTGAACCAACAGATGGAAGATCTTCCTTTCTGTCTCTCCTTTTCTCTGTATATCTGACTTTCCAATATAAGTAAAATAAATCTTTAAAAATATATATGAATTTGTAGAAATGTCAGGTCCAGAACTTGAAGGCAGAAAAGAAATTTTCTAAGCAGGGAGCACAGAAAAAGTGGCTCAACAGGCCTGATGTAATGGCCTAGTGGCTAAAGTCCTCACCTTGCACACCTTGCCAGGATCCCATATGGGCGCTGGTTCTAATCCTGGTGATCCTGCTTCCCATTTAGCTCCCTGCTTGTGGCCTGGAGAACAGCCCAAAGCCTTGGGACCCTGCACCCATGTGGGCAACCCAGAAGAAGCTCTGGGCTCCTGGCTTCGGATCAACATAGCTCTAGGCATTGCGGCCGCTTGGGGCATGAACCATCGGCCAGAAGATCTTCCTCTCTGTCTCTTTTTCTATCTGCCTTTCAAATAAAAACAAATAAATCTCTTCTTTCAAAAATGGTTCAACATCTCTCCCAGGAAAAAAAATGGTATGTTCTGTAGACAATGACAAAGGAAGCCGCCCCAAAAGCGATAGTGGCCAAGTGAGCAGCACAGCACTGAAGCTGGAACTAGGCATGTGATATCTCACTTGCCTACAGAGCTGTACCCAGTTCCACTCTGAACTTCAAGGAGGCCAATGGCAAGCTGGGTCCTGGAAACACTTCAAGAGGATGGCAAGGGCACCCAGAGGGGCGCTATAGGCGAACACCCAGAGGAAGAAAAGATTTGAGGAGAACCTGAAGGGGTGCTCCCAATGGGGCTGCAGAATCCATAACTGGCGTGGAGCAGGGATACGGCAGCCAATCTCAGTTTAGAGACCTCTCCCAAAATCAGAGTGGACAACTGCAGGAAGATAGCAGGCTCCTGTTGCTGAACATGGGAAACCTCTCTGTGAGGAAGCATGAGTGAAGACCTGTGCCTCATGGGTGCTGCACTAGAAGACAGCCAATGATAAGAGCTCTACCTACCAGGACAATTATGCCTGTACTGCCAGGGCTCTGTGTGGACAGGTGCAGGGGGCTGGCTGTGCCTCATTACACATATGTAGACGTATCCCAAAATGGGCTTACAAAATGTAAAGGTCTGACTGTACCTTCTGATGGGCTTACTAGCACTTCGAAAAGAAATCTGAGAGACAGATGGATGAGAAAGTTCCTACTCACTGGTTAATTCCCCCATTCGCCCACAATGATGGGAGTTGGGCCAGTGCCAGGAGCCAGTAATTCCATCCAGATCTCCTATGTGGGTGGCGGGAACCCAGCTGCATGAGCCATCACCTATTGCCTTGTACAGCACACAGCGGCAGGAGGTTGGAATTGGGAATGCAGCCAGAATGCAAATGAACCCAGTCTGTCGTGGGGTGCAGGTGTCTTCGCTCAAGCATCAGCCCAACCTGTTTACTGTGCATTCCTGTGCCCAGAATACTTTCAAAAGCATTGGAAACTTGATTAAGTGCCCATTCCCTGACAAGCCCAGGGCAGTCTCTGCTGTGCTCCCTGCCTATGAGTAAGGGCAGTCTGGTGCCTCCTGTGGAGGACCCCTCACAGCCTTGATGGAGGAGAGGAGCAATGCCTCCCCAGCAGTGGTATGTTGGAGGGGGTGGCGACACTCCACAGCAAACATGACAAGAATTTGCAGATGGTCTTTTTTATCCATCCTCAGGCTGCAGCACCCATGGCAGCACCACATGCCATCATTTTTCTGTCTTCAGTGCTGGCTCAGGTGCAGCTGGCACCGACTGTCAAGTAGGACCTCCGTGGTGCAGGGCCCAGCGGTGGCAGCGGTGGCAGCGGTGGCAGCGGTGGCACTAGTGAGAGGCTGCAGCATGTTGAGCCCCTGGATTCCCACCACATGCTGCAGGTGTGTGCACAGCCCATGGCCTCAGGGAGCCTCCTTGCACAGTGACCTAATAGCCCACGCTGCACCATGCTGCTGGCCAGCTGTGGCCCATGCACTTACAGGTGCACACAGCCGCCCTCATTACCCTTCCCTCCCTCAGGCAGCAGGTGTGTCCTCAGGCACAGCAGTGACTCGATCCAGCCCTGGTCAGCCCCTGGGGAGAGGGAATGGCCTGGCGTCCATGGCTGGCCCATGAAGTCAGCGAGTCGGGCAGGCAGAGGGACAGCCAGCTCACCTGGGCACTGACGCGGCCCCTCCCCTGGAGTGGAAGCGCCTGCAGCGGAGCAGCAGAAACACCCTGTGACTCAGCGGCAAACACACAATTAGCCCTGGAGTCCTGCAGGGGAAGGGAGCCCCTTTTGATGGGCAAGTCAGGACTTTAAGTCTCTGTTCTCTGGAACCTGGAAGGAGACCCCTTTGCATTTCAACACCCTGCTCCCTGCACCACTGAGAATATTGCAACATAGGAAATGCTACTGGCCAGCACAACCAGCTACAGAACTGAGTTTGTAACAGCTCTCAGTTTCCCCAGCCATAGACTCAGACTGAGGCTCCTTTGCAGCCTGAGTGGAAGCAGACTGGTAGGTCTGATCTGGAGGTCCTTCCTTTAACTCCCTTCCCTGCAGCCCACATTGAGCCACGGCAGGGCCACCCATGCCAGGCTATCAGGCCTACATTGTTTTCCAGAGCTGCCAGGCAGGGTCATCCCACCACAGAGTCAGCAGTCACTTCCTGGGACCCAGGGTCTGTCCCAGCACACCCAGGGAAGCTGAGGCTCAGAGATGGAATTTCCCACCCTCACTGTTCCTGCCCTTACAGAGGGCTCCTTAATCCCAACCTGATATGCATCAAGAGGTCACCCAGCCAGGCTCCCAAGGGTCACAGGCCAGATGTGGAGCTGCTGAAGCTGGTGCCAATGCTGTGCCCAGTCTCGCCCTTCATGCATGCTGCTCTCATGGGTCTGAAGCCACAGCCTGGCTGAGGCTTGGGTCTCTGGGCCCCCGATCTCCCATCTTTCTACCCACCATCCCCTAGCAGCACATGAGCATTGCTCAAGAAGCTTGGCTAATTGAACCAATCTCACAGCGGCACTGCTGGAGCCTTCAGTGAGCTACAACACTAGGTGCACTGCTGGCTTTACAAAGCAAGCACTCCATCAGTGTTTAGGGACAAACCTTCGTTACTGTTGGTATCGAGTAAAATCAGAAGATTCTACCTCTAGGTCTGGGTGGGACCCAGGACTCTGCATGTTCAGCAACCCTCTTCCCAACCATCCCCTCCCCCCGTGACTGTGAGACAGGCATCTCCAGATTGCATCTGCAGCCAGGACCAGTTAGGAACTGCATTCCTTGCCAGCCAGAACACAGACAGGGGACTTGGGATTGGGACAGTGCCATGCAGCCCAATGTATTAGCTTTTCCTTCATTGGCCCTTGCTGTACTCTCATCAGAAGTCTGAGCCCCATGCCAATTTGAAGTTAGCAGCAAAAAGTGCTGCCAAAAGCAGAACTTAAAGCCTAAAGCATCAAAGGGGCGAGAGTTTCTTTGGAGCATCTGGTCTACCACCTCATCCTGGCCTAGCTAGAACTGAGGGATCCATAGGGAGGTGAGGACTTGCCCAGTGATTCCCAGCTGGTCAACCACTGCTGACAGCCTCATCACTTCTTGGGGCTCTTGTCAGCCACACGTCCGGCAGGGCCTGAGAGCGGGGAAGAGATGGCTTTGCCATCCTCGCCAGCCCCTCATGATTGGTGGGGGTCAAGGGCCCTCTCCTGACTCCCAGACTGCATGGCTTTGGGGATTTTCTTCCTTAAGGCTGCTGTGCCACTGCTGTCACCTGAATTCATGTGATTAGCCCAGAGGAGTTAAGGACAGGGATAGAAGGGACCAGCAGAAGGAGCTGGCCCGAGTCATCTTAACAACTCATATACCTGCTCACCAGCCCCTGACTTAGGAACACTCTGTCCAAACATGGAGCACCTCGAGGCAAGACTGGCCACACCCTCCTCTTCCACCTTACTCAACAGTAGACTCCTCCTCTCTCACAGTCCTTCAAAGTCACGGTGATGTTCACTGTTCTCAAAACAAAAATGAGTAAGATGGATTGATTGTCTTCCTGGGCCTCTGCTGGGGCTCCTCCCAGCTTTGGGGAGGGTCCAGCTTGGCTTCATGCAGCAGCCACAGCAGGGCTGTAATTAGGGTGGCAAGAGCAGCAGGAGACGCTGACAAACTGCCTGGAACATGGGGGACCCTCCCCAAAGGGGCTTCTGTGAAAGGAGCCACTCTCTCATCCTCTCGCAGTAGCTCCTGGTCAGGGGGCAGGGGGACCGGCTGGGGAGACAGAAGTGGACCCACTGCTGAGCAAAGTCTCCTGGGAAGCAGTTTCTGAATTCTGCATCCCGGTGCCAAGAAGGGCCACGGAAGCCCAAAGCTGCAGCCACACTCTTGTGGCTGGCATCTAGGGCAGCAAACTGCCATGTGAAACCCCAGCCTTAGCAGCGTTGATGGGCGGCAGGCCAAGTCCCAAGCAGTCCTCGCTTCCACCTCTGCACGCACAGTCCCACCACCCAGTCCACCAACCGAGCAAGGCCAGGGTGCACTGACTTTCTTTGGGGGGTGTGGGAATCTATCCAGACCCCCTCCCACAGGCCCCTCACTGCTGTGCCACACCCCATCCCTCCACTCCCTCCACCCCCAAACCCCATCCTGAGTCAATACCACAGACAAATTGGATTGTCTGGTCCTGAATTTAGCCCAGATGTTCAGCTGCTGCCACAGGGCAGAGCCAGCCATTAGGGGTAGCTGACTTATGGGGCTGAGGGGCATCAGCAAGAATCCCAAGTGGAACCCCAAAGTGGAATCTGGGCCATGTCCTGCCAGAGACCACACAGGTGGCCCTCAAAGGCCAGTGGCTCTCTCCTGCTTCGGCCCAAATGGGAAGGTGCAGAAAGTTCTGGTTTTCTACCCCTGTTTATTTTGCTCTGGGTCCAACCTCCCCATCTGAGCAGAGTTGACAAAGCCTACCCCTCCCCCTCCAAAAACTTCATTATTTTAAAATCCACACTGGCCCCCACTATAGAATCACCTCAGCTCCAAGCCCATCAGCATGACCCAGGCAGGCTAAGAAACTGCTAGAACCCAAGAGGCCCATGCCATACACAGAACCGGACATATTCTGGGTCAGTAACTGATTCACACTGGAGTTGTGAACCAGCACCTGTGTGAAGCCACATTTGCAACAACTCTGAGTCTACAATGGGACAGACCTTCCTCCCTCCCCCCTTTCTGGGACACCCCTCCACGCACAGGGTCTCCAGTCCTTCTCCCTCTCACCAACAACAGACCCCAAAGACCAGTAGCCCCCAAATGGGGCCACCTGCCCCTCAAGCTCCAGGGTCGGGAGATGGAAGCCGAATGGAGTCATCTCTCAAACAATCCTACCGCAGGCGAGGCCAACTTGTCAGCACCCCTGGAGGACCTAACCGGAGCCAGGAGGACCCCAGGGAAGTGGGGGTCGCCCACACCCCGCCGGCGTGGCTCCACCAGGCGTTTTCTGAGAGACCATCCCACCCACGGCGCCACGCCAGCGCTTTCCCTAGTCTGGAGTCTGTCCTCGGGCGGAGCAGTGAAGTCCACGCACGTAGAGCGGTGCGGTTCGTACGTACCCGCAGCTCGGCGCCTCCCGCACGCCCGCAGTCAACTAGAGGGAGCCGGGAAACCAGGACGCGGGGCGGCTCAAGGCTGCAGCATGAGTGCAGCTGGCGGGGCCCTCTCGCTATTTAAACCATCCCGGGGTGTGAGTCACGGCAGGGGGCAGTGTCGGGCGCAGGGCTGGGGGCGGGGGTGGGCGGGCCACCGCGGCGCTGCGCCTGACTCCCGGGACAGCCCCACCAAGGGACGCACAGCCTGCGGGATGCTCTTCCACCGCACTTGAGGCAGAAGAATGTGTTTCCTGGTAGAGCTCTGAGGAGGCAGGTGAACCCCGCACCTGCCCAGGAACCTGCTGAGAGGTCCGGTGGCGGGGTGGGGCAAGTGCGTAGGGGTGGACTGTAAGTGTTGGCAGTGCTATCTCAGGGATGAGTTCCTGCATTTGCTTTCTTACACTTTATTTGCGAAGAGCTTCACCTTTAGGGAAATTTTGCAGGAAGACTGCAAGGAAGACAATACAAGGATGTTGCCTCCTGCTCTCCTGTTGTGTGCACTTTGGGAAAGAGCATTCATTTTAGATTCCAAGGCAGAAAAAAATCACCACAATGTGCACCTCGCAAGAACAGGTTTTTTGCTTCCCTCCAGTGGTTGCCCCCAGGGTGAGCGCATATGGTCCCCCATCACGGTGCTGGCAGTCGGGGGCCCTGCCTGAGAACCGGGCGAGCTCCTCTGTGCACTTGACCTCTACATTTATTTTGGCCCAGTGCGGGACCAGGAAGCCATTTCCATCCCTGGTGTCACCCAGAGGGTCTGGGGATGCGACCTCAGGTGCTACTGCTACAAGGATGGGGAAGCCCAAGAAGGCCTGAGCTGCTCTGAGTTGAAGCCACTCTGTCTTCTCCTGGCTGGGCTGACCCTCTCAGCCAAGGGGGGAGAGTGAGATGTACACACAGTGCCTCGTAGAATGTCCAAGCCTTAATTAATGTTTGCATTGTGCTTTGAGGTCTGCGATGAAAGGAAGATATAAAAATGCATAGTGTTATTACTCAAATAGTCACCTGGTGGTTTGCTGTGCTCAAGCCCTATAGCCTGAATCACCCCAAATTCCTCCTGGCTGGGCCCTGTGATTCACGGCCCAGAAGGAGAGGCCCCTTGAAAGTCAGAGGACAGGAGCCCAGGAGGGGCAGCCCCCTGCATCCCCTCTGAGTACACTCCTGTCTCCCAGGATCTTTGCAACCCAAACCAGGCTCTCCCACTTCCCTTCTGCTGAACAGAAAGAATATGCCCGCTTTGCTTCTGCCTTCCTCCCTAACGCTAGTTTCTGACCACTGTGTGCCAGGCACTGAGCTGGGCATTGTGCATATGCAAGGATGAATCAGGTGTGTGGACAGGGGTATGCTCCATTCAGGAGGCACCTGCTTGTGCACCAGAGCCCTGGCAGCTGGGCTGAAGGACCCCTGAGTTCCTCCTAGGCCTCACCGCTTTGCCTCGCCATTTTCCATGTTTGGTAGAACAGCATCCCTGAGCAGCATCCCCGGCCTCTGCCACTCAGTGCCAGGAGCAGCTGTGACCAATGCTTCTTGAGAAAAGAAGGGGTAGACACACACACACACACACACACACACACACACACACACACAGGAGAACTGGTGATCACCTAAGTAACCCAGCAAGTGGGCATCATCACCCCATTTTAGAGATAAGGGAAGTGAAGATGAGGCCAGTTAACTCCTTGCCCTAAGGTTATGTGTCAAGTAGCACAGGCAGGATTCAAACCCCGTGTGGGGGCTGGTTCTGCTGAGTGCCCATGGATGCACATCACTACTCCAGCTGACAGTGTGGCCACCCCGAGGCTGGCGGCTGCCAGGACCAAAAGAGGGTGGTGTCTGTGACTTCCTCCAGGCAAGGTTGAACACGTGGGTGCCTTCAGAGGGCTGGGGTTCAAGTCCCCTGTCACAGGTGGTCCTACAAGAGGAGCAGGTCTGGAAATGGGACTAAGGAGAAGCCCAAGTCCAAGTGGGTGGATGACCAAGCATGGGGTTGGCTGGGCCCAGGTGGGTGGCAGGGGCCCCCTGAGGACAGCTGGCATGCCTCCCTGGAGGGCACCCCCAGAGGGGAGGAGGAGGAATGAGGCAGAGGGACAGCCATGCACACTGCAGCAAGCACCAGATGGCAGGGTTTCCGACTGTCCCTGGGGACCCTTAAAGCACCAGTGCCAGCCTCAGCGGACTCGAGGCAGTAGGTGGGTTCAGTGTAGCAACCAGGCCAGGCAGGAAGAACTGGGTCCCCCTACACAGATGCTGTAGAGATCCAGCCACGGGACCTCTGATTGGTGGTCAAGGAAACCTTCTCTTAGCCAGACACTCTGCACTATCGACAGCGCCCTCTGGAGTGAATTCTGTTATTGGTAGATGCCAGCCTTACTTTCTGTGACCTCCAGGCTGGCTGAGCACCCCTTGCCCCTGCCACCTGGGAAAACCAGGAGAGCCAGAACTGCCTCAGGGCTCTGAACTCTCGGCCTCCCACCCAGGCACGTGTCTTTCCTGAATCCAAGGCACTGGCAGTGGTGGGATGTAGCTCCCCTGCCCTCCACAGTTCGTGGACAGAGGGAGTGGCAGTCCATGCCTCATCCCCTGCTGGGTGGGAATGCTATGTCCTCACCAGGAAGCCCCCAGCACAGAACGATGGGAGAAGGGTGGGTGTTTGTCAGGGCTGTGAGGCTGATGCTGGAGACACCCATACATGTCCTGTTGGAGTGCTTAGGTACAAGTCCTGGCTCCACTTCTGACTCAGCCTCCTGCTCATGTGCACCCCAGGAGGCAGCAGGCGACAGTGCAGTACTTGACTCCCAGCATGAGAGGCTCAGATTCAAGTTCAGGTTCCTGAGCATTTGGGGAGCAAACTAACAATTGGCACATCCCTTTGTGCCCCACCCCTCTCTGTCTCCCTCTCTCTTCCTCTGCCTCTCAAATAGATTTAAAAAGATAATTTGTAAGAGAGAGGGAGAAGGAGATGGGGAAATGGTTGGTCTCCCACACCACTGATGGGCAGATCACTGGTAAGGAGCACCTATCAGTATCCAAATTGTGTCAGCCCATTTATGGCAGGCAGGCCCTGCCTAGCCAAGGTGGTGAGCATGCGCACAGCCACACGTTCGCCAATGCTCAGTGCAGTCCTGTGATGGCAGATCACCAGCAACAGTGGCAATGACCCCTCTTTCTGAACTCTGAAAAATCCACATCAAAGGGCAGGCATGTGCATAGCGGTGAAGAGGCTGCTTGGGATAGCGACGTGCAAGGCAGAGTGCCTGCGACACCTTCCATGCCAGCTCCCTGCTCATGCGCCCCCTGCGGGGCGGAGGCAATGGCTCCAGCCTTAGGTCCCTGCCACCTACAGGGAAGACCTGGACTGAATTTCTAGCTCGTGTCTCCGAACGGGGCCCCAGCGTGGCTGTTTCAGGCATTTGGGGAGTAAAACAGCAGTGAGAGGTTGCTCCTCTCTCTCTTCCCCTTTTCTCTGTGCTCTCTCTGATTTTCAGATGAATATATTTTGAGAAAATCTTGAATGTTCACAGAAGAAGAGCATTGAAAAGATGAGTTTATTTTGGCGCAAGAAACTGAAATCCAAGCAAAATTATTTTATTATAAACAATTTGTATGAACTCTGAAGACTCCCATGTACAGGCATGATCGTCTTTTTTTCTATCTCTATGTAAACACCCAGAGAAAGTTCTGGAATAGTACACACAAAACTTCAGCAGTGCAGGAGGGGGGATGGAGAACAAGTGAGGGACCAAGGATTTTGATGAGTGTTTTATGTTTCATTCATTGTTGCTGTAATTATCTATTAGATGCAATTCATAAATTCAGGTATATTTGAATGAAACAGTTGCTGCTCTACTTCCAATCCAGTTCCCTGATCATGGCCTGGGAAAAGCAGCAGAAGAGTCCCAAGTCCTTGGGGATTTTGTCACTCACGTGGAAGACCCGGGTGAATCCCCAGTTTCTGATTGGCCCAGTGCTGACCACAGTAGCCATCTGGGGAGTGACAGCAATGGGTGAAGAGTCCTCTCTCTCAGTCTCTCCCATCCCTCTGTAACTCAGCCTTTCGATATATCTAAATCCACCCTCCGCCTTTTTTTTTAAGTAGCAATGGCATTTAATCCAAAGTCCACTGCACTACCCGTTACAGCGGCCTCTGAATCTGACTACCAAGCCTTGTAATTCCCAGGTCAAAATGTATGTGAATGTGCTACAGCGCCCTCTATTGGGGAGACAGCTTCAGCCTTAGCAGGTTCTCCAGGGACCTGCGTGCAGATTTCAGCAGTTAGGAACGGCAGCCTTGTGCCTGAGGTAGAGGGAAGAAGAGACCTGGTAGCAGCAGAGAATGGGGCTGCTGGAGCCCTGGGAGGAATGTTTGAGGGTAGGGGCGGACAGGGTTGAAGCAAAATGTGGTGTCCCCAGGGCAGATGGTGAGTCCCCAGGGCAGACAGGGTGTTGGGGCACTCCTATGGCACATGAAGGGAGAGGTCATTTGTTGTTGTTGTGAAAGATTTATTTTATTTGAAAGGCAGGTTTACATAGAGAAGGAGAGACAAAGATCTTTCATACGCTGGTTCACTCCCCAAGTGGGCAAAGCAGTCAGAGCTAAGCCAATCCAAACCCAGGAGTCAGGAACTTCTTCCAGGTCTCCCACACGGGTGCAGGGTCCCAAGGCTTTGGGCCATCCTCTATTGCTTTTCCAGGCCACAAGCAGGAAGCTGGATGGGAAGTGGAGCAGACAGGACACGAAGCAGCACCCACATGGGATGCCAAAGCTACAGGAGAATCACCCCGATATGTCACCACACTAGCCCCATATAATTTTTCTTTGGTAACAGGCTTTAGCTGTTAGAGCAGTTTTAAGTTTGCAGCAGATTAAGTGGAAAGTGTGGAGATGTGTCCCCATGTGTCCCATGCCCTGACCCTCACAAGGCCCCCATGGACCACTCTCCCCATCACAGTGGCATCTCTGTTACTCACTGTTGGCCACGGAGTCTCCAGGAACATCCGGGCTCACACTCAGGGATGTACTCTGGGGGCTTGGGCAGATGAGTACCACACGCGTCTACCAGTGTAGTCTCATCCAGGGGGCTTTCTCAGCACATTGGTCTTTCATCTTTCTGCATCCATTTCTTCTCTTCATTTATTTGAACTGCAGAGTGATGGAGAGATACAGATGCAGAGATCTTCCATCTGCTGGTTTACTCTCCAAATGTCCCAACAAGGATGGGCTGGCCCACGCCTAAACCAGAAGTCAAGAACTCACACCAGCTCTCCTATGGAGGTGGCAGGGACCCAAGTCCTTGAGCCATCACCTGCTACCTCCTAGGGTGTGCATTAGCAGGAAGCTAGAATTGGAAGCAGAGCAAGGACTTGAACCCAGGGACTCTGATGTCTTACTTGTTATACCAAGTGCCTGCACTTGGCTGTGCTTTTTCATCTCAGAGAACAAGCATACCTGTAGACTGAAGGGATTGAGAAGAGGGAGAGGAAATGGCACTTCCTTCCTGAAGCAGGCTTCAAATGCCAATGTGCCCATGGGGTGTGCTCCCAGCGGCCGGAGCAGGGCTGCCCTCTGTCATGGCAAGAGCTCAGACCTCCCACACAGGTAACAACCTGTTCCTCTTGACAAAGAAAAGGGGAAGAAAAATGTGTGAGGGGCCACACTGTGGCTCAAAAGGCGAATCCTCCACTTTCAAGTGCTGGCATCCCATGTGGGTGGTGATTCATGTCCTGGCTGTTCCACTTCCCATCCAGCTCCCTGCTTGTGGCCTGGGAAAGCAGTAGAGGGTGGTCCAAAGCCTTGGGACCTTGTACTTGTGTGGGAGACCCAGAAGAATCTCCTGGCTCATGGCTTTGGATTGGCTCAGCTCTGACCATTGTGGCTATTTGGGGAGTGAACCAGCATATGAAAGATCTTCTCTCAATGTCTCTCCTTCTCTCTGTAGATCTGCCTTTCCAATAAGAATAGATAAATCTTTTAAAAAAAATCATGTGTGGGAGACCCAGCCTGTGGCCTGGCTACAGCAGATGCCTCCTACCTCCCCACCCTTCCCCTTTAGAGATTACTGCTTTTTAACAAGCTTGGGGAAAAACTAGTGCTTGAGGAGACAACTTTATTTTCTCCTCTTTGTCCTCAAGGGACAGAGTCTGATGATCAACAGGTGCAATCCTGCGCACTTCCACGTTGCAAGCAACACAAGCTGAGACCATCAGTGCTACCAACCCAGACCGCTGGCATGTACGCTGTCCATCAGTGACCGCATTGCTGTGCAGTGCGTGGCTAGACCAGGCAGCATCGTCATGTGGGAAGAATGAAGCTGGACGCACTAAAAATATACAGAATCATAACAATGGCACACACACACACACACAGTCACCTTCCTGAATCCCCAGTGACAACTCCCAGACTTGTCTCCATTCACACCTGGTCATTAGTGGTGTGGCTCCAGAGGCGGTTTCATAAGCCTGCCCGCAGCCCCTGGCTTCCGTCACTACTGCCACTGCCACCACTGTGCTTAGAGTCATGAGTTTTCCAGGGAGGCTGCTTGGCCAGTGTGGGTCAGGCCTGGAGGCAGTGGGTGGGAGGGAGTATTTCCCACGTGAGAAAGCAATCCTCAAACAAACAACCGATTACAACCCGGGCAAGCCATATGAGCCAGCGATTCTCCTACAGAAATACACAAATCGTCCAACAAGCCCATGCACAGATGCTTGTAAACCAGAAGTGCAAGACCCCATCTCATTAGGGTGATTGCCATAAGAACCATCAACAGGGCCAGCATGATGGCTCAGTGAGCTAATCTTTCACCTCCAAATGCTGGAGGGATCCCAAATGGATGCTAGTTCATGTCCATGATGCTCCACTTCCCATCCAACTCCCTGCTTGTGGCCTGGGAAGGCAGTACAGGACAGCCCAAAGCCTTGGGACCTTGTACCCATTTGGGAGACCTGGCTCCTGGCTTTAGATCAGCTCAGCTCTGGTCATTGCAGTTATCTGGGGAGTGAACCAGCAGATGGAAGATCTTTGTCTTTCTGGCTCCCACTTTCTCCATAAATCTGCCTTTCCAATAAAAATAAATCAGGAAGGAAGGAAGGAAGGAAGGAAGGAAGGAAGGAAGGAAGGAAGGAAGGAAGGAAGGAAGGAAGGAAGGAAAGAAAGGAAAGAAAGGAAAGAAGAGGAGAGGAGAGGAGAGGAGAGGAGAGGAGAGGAAAGCCAGCAGCAACTGCATGCGCTGGCAAGGAAATGGAGGGCTAGGATTCTTGTGCACCCTAGATGGGTGTATGACGTAGTACTGCAGAAACAGAATGGTAGTTCCTGGAATAAAGCAGACGGAATTCCAGTACACCAATCCCACTTCTGGGTATGGGCTCAGCAGGATGGAAAGCAGGAAGTCCACTCGTGTTCACAGCAGCATGCTGCGGAGCAGCCCCAGTCCACGGAGGGTGAATGGGTCAACTGAATGTGGTAGGTACCTGCCGTGAGCTCTAGCCCTCAGCCTTCAAAAGGGAGGGGCTCCTTGAAGACCTCTCTAAATGAAATGAGCCAGTCTCTAAAGGAAAAACTATAGGATGATCTCATTTATACAAATGAAGTAGAACAGTCAAATTCATACAGCTAAACAGTAGATGGGGGGCTGGTGCTGTGGCAGAGTAGGCTAAGCCTCTGACTGCGGTGCCAGTTGGAGTCCCTGCTGTACCACTTCAGATCCAGCTGCCTGCTAAAGTGCGAGGAAGGCAGCAGAAGATGGCTCAGGTCCTTGGGCCCTTGCACCCATGTGGGAGACTCAGAGGAAGCTCCTGGATACAGATCTGCTCAGCTCCAGCCATTTAGGGAGTGAACCAGGGGATGGAAGATATCTGTGTCTCTTCTCTCGGTGGCTCTGCCTTTCAAATAAAAACAAAGTACATATTTAAAAAAAATTTTTTTAAAGGAAAGTAGAATGGCGGCTGCCAGGGTCTGGGGAAGAGAATGGGAGCTTAATGTTTTAAGAAGTATAGAGTTGACCCCAGCACAGTAGCATAGTGGCTCAAGTCTTCATCTTGGCTCAAGTCTATATCTGACTTTGTAATAAAAAATAAATAAGTCTTTAAAAAAAAAAAGGAAGCAATGATTTCACCCACTTTTCCTTATCCTCAATCCTTCCCACCCTGGTCAACCCTGTCATCTCCAAAATAAAAATACAGTTTATATATATACACATATAAAGAAAGCAATGGGCCAACAGTCCTGGAGGTGGAGGATGAGGTGGGCTCCACAATGATGTGAATGTGCATGTTACAGCTGGATGTGGAAATTCAGATGGAATTCAGGGGAAAATAGGGGATTCTGAGCAACTCTTCAGTGAAACTCTGCTGGAGAGAATTGAGGTAAAATGCTAACCTATGGAACTAAAAACAGATCCTTTCAGAAAACATGCAAGAAATAAAGACCACAGAGACCCAGTCTAAGTGAGCTATGCCATCAGTGGACCCAGGCACCCCTGGTCCCTGGTCCTTCTGCCTTGAACTTGCTGGGTCCCCTAGTGGGCAGTGCTTGGCTTCTCTGAGTGAGGGTCACCAGGGAACTGTTTGGTCTTTGGTATGTTTTTCATCTTCTGGAGCAGTGGGGGGGGGGGGGGGGAGGACTTGCTGGTTTTCCTAACAGCGAGCACAGCCCTGAAGTTCTACCTTAAACACCCCCATCCTCCGCAGGACCCCCCGCAGTTGGCGTTTCTCAAGAGAAGCGTCCACTGCTTGGACTCAGCCCAGCCACGTGCTCTTCTCCTGGGTGACTCACGCCACAGAACCTTGGGTGGACTAACCTCACCAGCTCCCAGAGCCAGAGGCCGGGCAAACCTTGGCTGACTCGGCCCCGGCTTCAGGCAGGCTCTGTGCCAAGGGTCAACAGGGCTCAGCTGGGAGGAGCATCAGGCTCCAGTCCAGGGAGGAGGGGGACAGGGGAGCGGAGATGCAGAAAGAATGGACAGAAAGCTACCAAAACAGAAACCAGTGCTGGCCTCAGTGCAGGCGCCAGGAGCTAAACATACAGACGAAAGAAATGCTTGTCCAGTACAGAGAGATGAAGGAAGTCGGGGCAGGCAGGAAGAAGATGCTCAGGGGAAGAGGGGAGGGCGTCAGCAAGAGCTGGGGGAGGCATGTACTCTGGAGGAGCCCCGGGGTGAGCAGGTCTCAAAGGCAGGAACAGTGTTAAAGGGGTGCACCTGCCTAGGCAGCTGGGAGCCCCATGAGGCCCTTGTATGCTGGAAAGAGTAACTTGAGCTTGTATCCCAGGATTCCAGATTCTGTATTGTTTCCCACGTCCTCTCCTAGTCCTGCCCAAGTCCACAGACATGCCAAGTTGGGCTCCTGGCTTTCTCTCCCAGCAGCCCCACTGCCAAGCTTTGCTAAAGAAGCTCCCCTACTCCCCTATTCCTGAAAGAAGTTAGGAGAGTTTGAAGCAAGACAGTTAACAGGGATGGGAAGGGGATGGAGCTGGTGCCGGGAAGTAGGAAAAGGTTTTCTGGCCTGGAGCAATTTATCCAAGTGATACCTCACTGTACATTGTCATAGGGTCCCTCCCAATTTTAATGCCTCCATAAAACAGCGCAAGCCTTTGAAATGACGGAACCCACACCATGGCAGTCTCCACTACTGGAGCGGCTCATGGCGTGTCACCGCATTTGATTACAGACCAGGGCAAGCAGCTCTACGTAATTAGCGCATGAAGGGACAGGTCTGTTTGGAACACCCTGTGCAGCGGGAGGGGACACAGACACACAGGGGCGCTGGGATCAGTGCCGGGAACCCACTCCTCTCCAGCTCCCCAGTTAGGGAAATGTGCCTCATTCCTCAGTGAGCGACCCAGAGGGACCTTGGGAAGGCCACTAGCCAGGCCCTCGGGTACGCTGGAGACCTGGAAGGCCTTGGGGCCAGACCATGCTCCTCGGTCCTCTTGGGGTATCAGCTTTCCCATCCCTAAAGTGGAAACATCATGTGAAACAGCCATTCACAACATTTCTCATAAATTATGGGAGATCATATGTTTGTGGCCCATGGTCCTCCTGTTGCTGTAACCCACTTCCTGAGAGATAGGGTCATTGATGAAGATGGGGGTTTGTTTTAGAGAACATTGTACAGGCACCTGCTTGGCTTCCTTTGAATGTTTATGTGCTTTAAAATGCACTTATTTATTTGAATGGCAGAGTGCCGGGGGTGGGGGTCAGGAAAGAGAGGGAGAGAGAGAGAGAGACTATAAGAACCAGGCTGGACCAGGCAGAAGCCAGGAGCCTGTCAGGGTCTTCCACACAAGTGCATGGGCCTGAATGCTTGGACCATCCTCTGCTGCTTTCCCAGGTGCATTAGCAGGAAGCTGGATTGGAAGTGGAGCAGCCAGGACTCGACCTCTGGGCTCTGGCTTGGTGTGGCCAGTTGTGGGTTACCACTGAGCCACCATGCTGGACCCTCTGCTCAGCTTCCTGTGAGGGTCTCATGCTGCTTTAACTCATGGTAGAAAACAGAAGGGAGTGTGGGCAGGTCAGTGGGTGAAGCCAACTTCAGCAATGCTAGCCTTCCATGTGAGTACCTGGCTGCTCCACTTCCCATCCAACTCCTGGCTAATGCACCTGGGAAAGCAGCAGATGCTGACTTAAGTGCTTCAGCTTCTGCCACCAACGGATGGAGTTCCAGGCTCCTGGCTGTGGCCAGGCCCAGCTGGAGCCATTATAGCCATTTGGGGAGTGAACCAGTGGATAGAAGATCTCTCTGTCTCTTTCTCTCTTGCTGTAATTTTGCCTTTCTAAGAAATCTTTAAAAAAAAGAGAGAGAGAGAGAGAGAAAGAGAGATATGCAGAAACTGATCAAGTGGGCATTGGAATGACATCTTCTGACTCAGACCAAGGCCAGAGGCTAGATCCTATGTAAGAAATGGCTCTGCCCCTTTGGAAAGCTGTTGCCCATGCTGGGAGCATTCCCAGTCCCTGTGAATCAGCCCAGAGCCCCTCTTCTGCAAGGGAGGTCTGAGGTGCAGCCCAGTCCCTAAATCAGCCATGATCTTCCAGACCACTCCAGGCATGGGTGTCTTAGTGTGGGGGCAAACTTCTAACTTTCTAACTGAGGCCATTGAGGCCAGAAGGAAAAACAAACAAACAAACAAACAAACAAGCCCAGGGAGCCCACCAGCTATCTCTCCCAACCCCTCACTTCAGAAAGAGATATATCCTCAATAACTGGAGCTGAGCCAGGAGCCTCCTCCAGGTCTCCCATGCAGGTGCAGGGTCCCAAGGCTTTGGGTCATCCTCTGCTGCTTTCCCAGGCCACAAATAGGGAGCTGGATGAGAACTGGAGCAGCCAGGACATGAACCGGCACCCATATGGGATCCTGGCAGCAGCAGCACCTGTTGACCTAATGTGCCCTTCCCTGCTCAGTGCTCCCAGGGAGAGACCAAACCCCAGAGGGAGCCTGCCTCACTCCCCAGGGGTACTCTCTGAAGCTCCTGAGCGCGGCTGTTCCCTGCATGAGGTGTGCCGCTCACCGCACTCACCCAGACAGTCCTGGTCAGCAATTGGCAGTGTAGCTGCAGAGTGTCAAGAACCCAGGAGAGCTCCTACTGATGTGCTGGGGAGAAGCAGATTCTGTGCCAAGTGGGCAATGGTTGTGGGCAGGAACAGAGTATGAGGGAGGGTCCCCAGGCACAGCACACATGGAAGCAGGGACCCCAGCAGGACCTCATGGACCTCCTCTGCCCAGAAGCCACCAGAATGCCCAGGCCAGGTGTGTTCCTGTTGGCTATGAGGATGCCCTGGCACTGGCCATGAAGGCGGGGACAGCAGGATGGACACATGGGACAATTTTCTACCTTTCTGCAGCTGCCTGAGTGTAAGGAGCGAAGTGAGCAGAGCAAGCCATTCAGATGCAGCTCAGGGTTGTGGCAAGGACAGGGGACAAGAAATATGTGTCTCTAAAAGAACAGATTTTGGGGCCCAGGGTAATGACTCAATTGGCTAATCCTCCAACTCCAAGTGCCAACATCCCATATAGGCACTGGTTCGTGTCCTGGCTGCTCCACTGCTATGGCCTGGAAAAGCAGCAAAGGATGACCCGAAGCTGTGGGCCCCTGCATTCATGCGGGAGACCTGGAGGAGGCTCCTGGCTTCAGATTGGCTTAGCCCTAGCCATTGTGACCATCTGGGAGTGAGCTAGCATAAGAAATTTTTTCTCTGTCTCTCCTTCTTTCTGAAAATCTGCTTTTCCAATAAAAATAAATCTTTAAAGAAAAAAAAAAAAAAGACAGAATTTGGGAGTAGTGTTGTAATGCAGCAGCTAAGGCTGTTGCCTGAGATGTTGGCATCCCATATGAACACTGGTTCAAGTCTCAGCTGCTGCACTTCCAATCAAGCTCCCTGCTAATACATCTTAGAAAGCAGCAGAGGAAGTCCCAAGTGTTGGGCCTCTGCTGCTCATGTGCGAGACCTGAAAGAAGCTCCAGACTCCTGGCTTCAGGAGGTCCAGCCCTGGTCATTGTGGCCATCTGGGAAGTGAACCAGTGGTGGAAGATCAATTATCTGTCTTACTGTGTCTCTCTGTCTCTCCGTAATTCTACCTTTCAAATACATGAGTCTTGAGAGAAGAAAGAAGTGGGTAAGCAAGGGCAGGGTAGAGAGGGGAAGAGGAAAGTAGATTCAGAGCTGGACTCTGACCTTTAGAACATTAAGGTTAAAAGGGTCCTGTACTCCAGATTGCCATGACCCCCATCTTACAGATGGCAGTGCTGCAGCCTGGAGGAGGGAAGGCTCTCACAGTCACATGGAGCAGTGCTTTGGAGCCTGCTGGCATATGCAGCAGTATTTGCACCTAAAGACACTGCCCCACTCCTGTAGCTTGCCTCATCTGCTAAGGGAAGCTGGACTACACCTGTGTGATCTGTGGGAGTCCCCATTTTCCTCTCCCCATCTCAGCATTGTCCCCCAGGAGCTAACATGCAGACTTGCAATGGGTGGCTCAGCAGGAAACGAACTGGACTGAGCTGGGATGAAGGCTCCATGGGAGGGAAGGTGAGAGCATGAGGCCTGGCTGGGGATGCCTGGGGAAGGGAAGAGCTTGTGGTGTCCCAGAGAGCAGGGAGCAGAGCAGATATGCACCTTGGCTTCTGCGTTGGGCCAGGGCTTAGCTCTGCAGTGATTTGGGGGGAAGCGGAAATTGAGCTTTTGCAAACTTGAGCAGAGCCCCTGTGTCCCCTTCCCCTGTACACGGCAGGCATGTTCCTGGGACAGCTGGTTTTACACGTTTGTCTGAGGATGCGGACAGGCCCCCGGGCGTTTGGCACCCAAGCCAACGCCATGCCTGCAAATTGTCCTTCCACTCACGGTGTCTCAAGTGACCAGTGCCTGGACAGCAGGCTACACCCAAGTCCCACCCACTTCAGCCCAGGGCTGGACTACTAATCACAGGCTGTGCAAGGTGGGAGGGATCTTAAGGAGCATTTTCCGGCCCCACACCCACCTCCACCAAATACACTACCTTCTCTGGAGAGCACTGACCAAGTCCCCCCCCTTTGGACCCAGCCCAAATGTCCCCCTGACCACATCCTCATTCAGACCCACAAAGCTGTTACACCAAATCTTGGCCCTGTCTCTCCTGTCAGTTCTTTATTTTTAAGATTTATTTTTATTGGAAAGGTAGATTTACAGAGAGAAATAGACAAAGATTTTCCATCCACTGGTTAACTCTCTAAGTGGCCACAACTGCCAGAGCTGAGCCAATCCAAAGCCAAAAGCCAGGAGCTTCTTCTGGGTCTCAAACAAGGGTACGAGGTCCTAAGGCTTTGGGCCAGTCTCTACTGCCTTCCCAGGCCACAAGCAGGGAGCTAGATGGGAAGTGGAGCAGCTGGGACATAAACCAGCATGCATACAGGATGCCAGCACTTGAAGGTGGAGGATTATTTAGGTGAGCTATTGCACCAGACCCATACCAGTTCTTTAACTGGTTAAACACATTAAGCAGCACTCTGAACCCCCTCCTACAGGCTGAGTACCCCAGCTCTTCCAACCAGTATCTATCCATATATGATGGAGTTTCAGTTCTTCACCCTTGCTCCCCATCCGTCTCAATCCCCCTCCCCAGTCATTTTTTTTTTCATTTTACTTAAGCATATTTCCTGAGTACCATGTGATGTTCTCATCCATGGACACACCGCAGGCATTTCCTACTAAAATTTCACCCCTTGTGTGTGCTTCTCCAGATGGAACACAACAGTCAAGGTCAAGGCCAATTTTTAAAATCACCCGTGCTATAGAGACCTCAGGAGGCAACTTATCCACATGGCCTTCCTGTTAGCACTTGACTCTCTCTCCCTTTCTGTCCCTGAAGATTTGAGTTAGTGACACACACACGCACACACACACGCACACAGAGATGGAGGGAGAGGGGGAGAGACTGGTCTTCTGTTCACTGATTCATTCCCCAGATGGCCACAACAGCCAGGACAGAACCAGAATAAAGCCAGGATCCTGGAACTCCATCTGGATCTCCCATGTGATGACAAGGGCCCAAGCACTTGGGTCATCTTCTGCTGCTTTCCCAGGTACCCTAGCAGGGAGCTGGATGGGAAGTGGAACAGCCAGGACTTGAATAGCTTTTCAGACAGGATGCCAGTGTCTCAGGTGGCAGCTTAATTTGCTATGCCACAGTGCCAGACCCATGGCTAGCCACCTCTCTCAAGGGCAATGAAGTCAGGATGTGAACCTGCCAATGGCAGGGCACATGCCAAGGTTGGTTGCTGTTAGGTTCATTTCCAGAAGCTGTTATGCGTGAGACCTATCACCTATTCAGCACTGGTACCAAGTCCTGCACCAGCACCATGTAGAAAATTAGCCTGCCGTGTTCACTGCAAGGGCAAGAAAAGTGCTACATACAGGCTTTGAGCCAGGCATGCTGAGTGGTGCAACTGAGATGGGAAAGAGGAATGGCTTATCTTGTGCCGCTGCTGTGACATAGCCACCCAGACATGGAGCGTGTCTCAGAGAAAGGCACTGCATGGGGCTCTGTGCTTTCATGGAGGCTCAGGGACAAAGCTGCTTCTCTGCTCTCCTAGCTTCCAGCAGCCATCTGTCTTCCCTGGCTCCCTCTATCCATCTTCCGAGCCAGCAGATCCAGTCTGCAACTCTGTTACTCTGACCTCCACCTGCTTCTTCCTGTAGGAGGACTCTTGCTACAGGTCTGAGCTGCCGGATGTCACAGGGTATCAAGTCCCTTCACTAAGCACAACTATCCTGTCTTTCCCACCATCCTCGACTGTGTGGCAACAGGCTCTGACATGAGGAAGCTTAGATCTCCGGAGATACTGTTCTGCTTTGCTGAGGGACACTAGCTGTGCTGTGGGAATGGCTATGTATGCACGAATTCTTCATGGTTCCTGCAGTGTGGAGACATCATTAGGCACCAGACGCTTGTCAAGCTTCTCTCTCTCTCTCCCTCTTTCTCTCAGCTTGCAGTGCCTCCATCTTCACTGTGGTAATGACAAGTCACCTTCTTGCTAAAGATGAATTCATTGAATTAAGGGAGCAGACGAAGGGCCCCAACTGACCTGTATGACCCGGCAACACTCAGAACTCAGTTCTCGGGTACGTGGATGGTGTGTCCATGCTGGGCTCCATGCTGAGGTATTCTGCAGGCCTCCCAACCCTGGGTGAACAAAGGAATAACCCATGCACCAGGACCTAGATCCAGATCAACTGGAGCCCAGGTAGCCATCACAGCACCACTGATGAGCACCAGCCTCCTACTGATGACCCATCCCAGGAGGGCCACAAGGGTCATAGACAAGTAGCTCCCACCCTGTCTACCTCCCACTTGTTTGAGGGTTCCTGCTGCAACTCCCTAGGGGAGTACAGGAACCCAGGCAGAGCCCTCCAACTGCTTGATCTGTCCAAATGCCTTCATTCCTCCTAGCCACACCTTCGGTGACTGACTTCCTACACGTTGGGCGAGTAGACCCTTGTTTAGGGTTCCAGCAGCACTTCCTCCATTCAATGCTGGGGAGTGCTATGACAAAAGCATGACTCATGTGTTTCTTCGAATCCTTCTCTTGGTCATTCATTTCTCCCATTTTTCTTTGCCCAAAAAGAACAAGCCTGATCGCTCCTGGTTGTAAGCAGCTAGGGGGTCTGGTCTGGTCTGGAAGCTGGTGCCTCCATCCAGCCCCACTGACAGCTCCCAGAACTAAAGGATCTGACCGAAGTTGAGCTCTGCTGTTTCTGCCATCCCTGGTACATGTACAAACAGATCCCACAGGGGTTGCTTTAATAGGACCACAAGGGGTACCCTGCAGAGGGGGCCACGATGCGCAGGAAGTGTGGGGTGACGAAGGTGCTGGCTGGCACCCATGGGAGCACCCTGCAGGGAACCCTTCAGAAATGGGCAGTTGACAGAACTCCACTCACTGGTCCCAGTCTACCCTGCAGCCAAAAAGAACTTGAGCTGAGCATGAATATGAACTTGAGACCTAAGAAACAAAACCCTAGAAATGCTGACATTTTCTATTTCTCCTTTGATACCACCAGAAGTAAAAGTTTCTGGTCTAGAACCAAGGAGGAGGCCTCTTCCTTAGGGTTATGGCAGTCTGGGTAGGTGCTGTGCAGTGGAAGCTCAGGATTGGGGGCACACAGAGGGTTGGGGACATAAGGGGAGGCTCGTCTAGAGCAGCTCCTGCAAGTTGGCTCTCTGGAAATGCCCTCATGGCTGGGTGTCCTATGTGCAAGGTGCAATTGTCCTGGGGTGTGGAGTGATGGAGCAGACACACCAGCCTGCCCTCCTGCATGCCCGGGAGTCCCTCTCTGCAAAACAGGGCTTTAGCTCATGATGCACTGTTACACCCAGTGCCCTCTTGGCCTCTCCTGGCACCTGACTTTAGATGGGGAATAAAGTCAGCAGCAGAGCTAAGCCCAACCCTGTGCTGCCCCCACCACACAAGGAGGTCTCCTCTGGGCTCTGGATGAGGGATAGCTCCCTGGGCTGCTGAACCTACCAGCCTCCGCCTATAACTAGACTTATGCCTCATTTCTCTTCATTCCCAGCCCTCCATCCACTTCTCTTCCTTTTTTAATACACATTTTTAAAGATTTTATTTATTATTTTTATTGGGAAGGCAGATTTACAGAGAGAAGGAGAGACAGAGAAAGATCTTATCTGTTGGTTTACTCCTCAAATGGCCACAATGGCTGGAGCTGAGCCAATCCAAAGCCAGGAGCCAAGAGGTTCTTCCAGGTCTCCCATATGGCATTCCCAAGGCACTGGGCCATTCTCCGCTGCTTTTCCAGGCCACAAGCAGTAGAGCAACCAGGACACAAACCAGTGCCCATATGGGGTGGTGGTGCCTGGAGTTGGAGGATTAGCCAGCTGAGCCAATGCTCTCCCCACCCTCATCACTTCTCTTTGATATTCCTTTCTCTTTTTTATCTTCTCTCCTTCTCAGCCAAGCCCTGGGCTCAGGTCAGCCCTCAGGAGCTGTCCCTGAGCTTGGATAGATGCCCATGACCACCAATGGGGCTGTCCTGCTGACCCTGGCGTCCTCCACCAGCAGGGCCCCAGGCTGGGCTGCTGACCCAGATCACAGCAGGCAAAGCTTGGGGGTGGGGTGTGGGTGCTTAGAATAGCTTCCAGCCAGAAGCCAAGAAACTCAGGCTCATGTGATGGCTCCATCAGTCGCAGCCTTGGGTACGTTACTACCCCATCCTGGGCCTCAGCATTCTCACCTGCCAAGCGGGATGATAATAGCTACCTCCCACAGTGCTTACGAGGGCTAGGAAAATTGGCCTTATGGTGCCAAGTATGCATTAGGTGTTTAATAAAGGCTCACAGATATTACAGGGCTAAAACACACACACTTTTTCAAGGGTTGGATTTGGCAATGTCAGGGTCGCTGCTGAGGGTCACAAAAGACGGAGGCACCGGAAGTGGGGAGCAGGGAGGCGGGAGGCTGCAGGCATCACTGAACAGAGAGGCTGCAGGAGGCTGGTTTTAGGACCCAGGTGTCTCAGCCTCTGGTATCCTGGCCCCAATGACTGTTTGTGTATTTTTGATGCTGATGGAATCAACTTGTAACATTCCAGGTGTCTAACAAGGGTGTGTCCAGCTCTAGGGCAATGAGCCACGTTTCCCTACCTGCTTCCCGCCTTCATGCTAAGGGTGACTCTTCAAACAGCTGGGGATTCCAGCATTGCTTCCCAAACAGACTAGGCTGATTCCACACCACCTTATAGGGATGTCAGCTACCAGGCATATGGGGAGGGAGGGAGGAGGCACAGTGCAGGGAAGCCAGACCAAGGGAGACTCAGTTCCCACCCAGGATGAATCAAGGAAATGTCCAGAGCTGGAACTGCACAGAACAGAAATAGGTAAATTGGCAACGAAACAAGCCAATAGATCAAAGCCAGTCACTGCTCCTTTAGGGAGCCCCCGTCCATGGTAGTGAAATGGCACTACCAGGTCTCTCTCAAATGAGAGACCAGGTGAGAGAGGTAGGTGAGGAGGAAGCCACGGCCAGCAGAACCCCAGGGGGGTGTGAACACAGCTACACAGGTGTGAGGCTGGGCAGGCGTGCCACGAGGGAATAAAAGCCAGCGAGTCATTTGAAAGCTCGTATTAAGTTGGTTGCCTCTGCTTCCAGCCCTAGGAAAACAAACAAAATCATTTGAAGAGATTAAAGATCCTAGAGAAACCACCCTCCCCAGACACGCTGGCTGTGGGGGTTCAGGATAACACTCAGCCTGCTGTCCTGGCACCCTAAATGGAGCCGACCAGTCCACTGCTCTTGCCTGTATATATCAAGTTCCTAGAGTTGGTTTTTTTTTTTTATGGCCTCACTTTTAAAAAAACAAACCAACAACAAAAAAAGCTTAATTATTTGAATTTATTTTAAAGGGAGAGAGTGTGTGTCCATCTGCTGGTTCATCCCCAAATGCCCATGACAGCTGGGGCTTGGCCAGGCTGCAATGAGGAGCCAGAAACTCTTCACCAGGTTGGCCATGTGGATGGCAAGGACCTAAGCACTTGAGCTGCCCAGGGTATGCAGCAGCAGGAAGCTGAAGAGGAGGCAGGACTGCGGCCCAGGCAGTCGGTGGCGCACTGTGGGTGTCCCAAGTGAGACTTGAAAAGTTCAGAGGGCAGGCAATCAGGGTGGGTAGCAAAAACAGCTTTACAGTGGCAACATGCCAGTACTCGCTTAGAGTCAGTGCAAACAGGTTAACTTCATTCTTAACAGAAATACAGCTACGAGGCCAGCACTGCACGCAGCACAGTGGGCTAAGCCAGTGCCAGCAATGCTGCTCTCCTACATCAGTGCCAGTTTGCATCCCAGCTGCTGCACTTGCAATTCAGCTCCCTGCTGACACACTGGGAGAGCAGCAGCAGACGGTCCAAGTACCCAGGGTCCCTGCACCCACGTAGGACACAGTTCCTGACTCCTAGCTGCAGCTTGGCTCAGTCTCAGCTACTGCAACCATTTGGGTAGTGAACCAGATAACGGACAATCTCTTTCTCCCCATCTTTCCTTCTGTCTAGGTCCCTCTGCCTTCTAAATAAACAAAATAAGTCTTTTTAAGAAAAAGTAAAAGTGAAGAATTTAAAAATATATACAACAGAAATAATAACCAGAATAAAATTAGCAAGGCTACAAAAAGAAAAATAAAGAATGTAAACTTTTTAAAAAACAAACAAATCCAACATAAAAGCTGATAAAATTGTAAAAGGCTAAAAATCATCTAGAAAATATGATTGAAACTTTAAAAATCTTTTATTTTTAATGTCGTTTATATAGTTGAGAGGAATACATGCCCATGTGGGCCTCAGATTAGGGTAGAGAGGGTTGGGGTATGAAGGAAAGTGGGTGGGACAAATGTTTCAGTTCTTTCCTTTTTACTCTCCTGGTCAGCTAGACAGGGAGTGGAAAGGGGACCACTCGTTGGTATCAAAGTACATCAGCACCCAGGGATAGGATGTTCATTTGAGGATGTTTCAGAGATCCTGACGTGGGGAAGAATGTTCTGAGAGCGTTACACGAGTGGTTTTGATCGTTCTGAGATGTTGTCAGTTTCATTGCACCAGGGTTGAGAAAATCTTCCCAAGGTCTATTGGCTGACCAAGTCCATCTCAGTACATTCACAGACTCACTTTCCGCAAAGCTTGGCCAGAAGAGTTGTCCAATCTCTTCTACTTTCCATCCTCTGATCAGGTGCTCTACATCCTCTACTGACCTGGATGAACTGGGTGTCATGCCTCTCGGTGTACATTTGGGCATGGTGTCCACTGCACAGACATCAGCACCCGAGGAGGCCCAATCCCGATATGTGCAATCCAAGGTCAGACCACACAAATTGTGATTTGCCCTGTAGCTAGGATTTGAATACAGTGCTTTCCCCTAAGAAATCCCACCTGGGGTGACTTCAGACTTGATCTTGTATGTGCTAGCCAGTGCAGGGTCAGGTTTAGTCTGTGACCTGTACCAGCTAATGCACATATCTGAGGATGTAGCTGCCTGGTCAGTCCTACCTTCAGCTCCATCTCTCATGAGAACTGACAGGTGCTGTGGCCCAGCCCAGCCAGTACACCATAGGCCCAACCTTCATACACATTAGTGGGTGCCATAGCCTAGTCAAGGTGACCCCCAGTAACTCTTTCCAGGCTTGCATTCCATATGGCTCTTGTGCACATCTATGGGTGCTTTGGTTTAACACAGCCTGCCTCGCCCCCAGTCCTGGCTCTCATGCTCATCAGCAAGAGATACAGCCCAGCAGGGAAGCAACTATAATTTCATTGCCAGGCATGTATCTAGCCCTGGATCTTGCACCTGCCAGGGAATACTGTAGCCCAGCCTCAAATGACTTCACTCAGTCCTGGCACTTGCCAGTTAGTGCTACAGTTTAGCCCAGCTGGCCTGCATCCATTCTGGCTGTCTTTCATGTCTTCCTAGCCCATCTTGGCCTGCCCCTGATCCAACACAAATGCTGATTGATGAGTGCTATAGCGAGCCCACCCCTAGTTCCAGCTCTCACCTCCTCAATGGATGGAGTGGCCCAGCAGGGGATTCCCCAAGTTTATCTAACCAAGTACACACCCAGACCTGGATCCTGCACATGCCAGCAAGTGCTGAGGACCAGCCTGAGGTGGCGTCCACCCCCAAACTCGACATTTACCAGCAGGCACTGCAGCCTGGCTCAGACCAGCTTGTCCCCAACCCCAGCTCTCACCAGCAGGTGCAGCAACCTGACCCATTGCCTAGCCTCAGCTCTCATGTGAACTAGTGGATTTTGTGGTCAAATGCAGACTGGCCTGCACTCCTGACTCTTGCTCATGCCAGTGTGTGCTGTGGACTAACCCAACCCAGCCTGCTCTTATGCTCACCAGCAGGAACTGCAGCCTAGCAGGGGAGTTCCCCAAGTTCTACCAGACCTGCTTCCCCAGTCCCAGATTTTGAAATTGCTGGCAAGTACTATGGCCAAGCTTGACATAGTGGGCTCCTAGTCCTGACATTCACTAGCAGGTACTGTAGCAAACACACATTCTGGTTCTTGCTGGAAGGTACTACCATCCACCCCAGCATGGCCCACACGGCCAGAGCCTGGCTGATCTGAAGCCAAGAGCTTCTTCCAAGTCTTCCCTGCAGGTGTCATTAAAATGAAGACATAGGGACAACATGATAAACTAGTAGCTAAATCCTCACCTTGCAAGCGCCAGCCTCCCATATTGGCACTGGTCTGTGTCCCAGCTGCTCCACCTCCCAACCAGCTCCTTGCTTGTGGCCTTGGAAAGTAGCAGAGGACAGCCTAAAGACTTGGGATCCTGCACCTGTGTGGAAGACCTGGAGGAAGTTCTTGGCTCCTGGCTTTGGATCAGCTCATCTTCAGCCTTTGTGGCCACTTGGAAAGCGAATCATGGATGGAAGATCTTCCTCTCTGTCTCTCCTCCTCTCTGTATAAAAATAAATAAATCTTAAAAAAAAAAAAAACAGAAAGGTAGAAAACATCCTGACCCCTGTTTATGGCCCGGCTCAAATCCCTCATTCTGGGGAAGCAACTGCCATGTCCAATGGACAGTTCCTGCAGCCCTGTGGGGAGGAATCCTGGCCTGTCCCACTTCCAATCCAGTTCCCTGCTAGTGCACATGGGAAAGCAGCTAAGGATGGCCCAAGGGCTTGGCTGTGGCTCCTGCTGAAGCTTCATGTGCCAGGAACTCCAGCTGCAATGTGCAGGGGTGGGGGTACCTAGTGGGTGAGCATCAGATCCTGGAGCAGCATCCATATAGGGGACTGAAGCTTGTGCCTGGCAGGTGCTACTACACAAGGCTACTTGGTCTCTTCCACAAGAAGCTGCTTCCTTTCTTGCTTCTCCATTCACTTGGGATCACTTGGGTGGATCCTATGCAGGACCCTAGCACCACAAGCATGGTCCTGCAGCACAAACATGCCAGTCCAAGGATTATGCGACCAAAGATGGACAGAGATGCAACCAGCCAGGATCTGTGTTGGTCTCCCACCACAATGCTGGGAATATTTGGGGAGGGGGGGCAGCTCCTTGAGACACAGTGAAGATGACTGGTGCCACTGCCAACATCATGACAATCATCAACTAGGCTCCCAAATTACTGACTCTCACAAACGGGGCAATAAATCATGTTGTTTGCAGCTACTGTGGGTTGGGGCTTTGTCATGTGGTAAAGGATCACTAATGCACAAATCAAACCAGGCCACGATGGATTTTCTGAGGAGCTCCCCAACACACAATCCTGGTTCCCATAAAATACTGGAGAGAACACTCACCCACATGGCGAAGCTGTGGAATCCAGACAAGAAACCATTTGAGGATATTCGCTTCCAAAAACATACAACCACTTCTCACTAACGGAAAGATGCTAGAAGATGGGAGCAAACTGGATCTGCCAATCTCTTCTAAATGCACAGCCAGACTTGGTTTACCTCAGGGCTACAAAAAATAAATTTACTTTCTAAAATCATTTTAACACATTGAAGGAAAAAATATGTAACTATTACATTTAGATAAGACATAAATTGATCAAATTTAACAAAGTTTTCATGATTTAAAAAATATTTTGTAAATTAGGACTGGAAAAGTCACATTTATTGATGAAACGTTAAAGGTATTTCATGTTCAATCAGACGGTTAATTTTAGGCATTTTCATTTTCTTAGTTTGAAACTCACAGAAAGATCTTCCACCCAGTGATTCACAGATGGATGGCATAGCCACAGGGGCCAGCGTGAAGCCAAGGTCTCCCATGGGATGCAGGGACCCAAGTGCTTGAGCCATGACTGGATGCCACTCAGGGTACCCATTATCTGGAAGCTGGATCAGAAACGGACTGGGACTCGAAGCAGGCACTTCAGTGTGGGATACAGGTTTTCCAAGTGGGGTCTTTGTTTTCAGATATATTTATTTCTATTGGAAAGGCAGGTTCACAGAGAGAACGGGAGATGGAGACAAAGATCTTCCAACAACTGATTTACTATCCAATTGGTTACAATGATTAGAGCTGACCTGATGCAAAGCCAGGAGCCTCTGCTGGGTCTCCCACGTGGATGCAAAGTCCCAAGTCTTTGGGCTTTCTTCTACTGCTTTCCCATGCCACTAGCAGGGAGTCTAGGAACAGGCTGGATGGAAGTGGCGCAGCCAGGACACAAACCAGCAGCCATTTGGGATGCCAGTACTTGTTAACGATCAGCCAACTGAGTCAAGACACCTGGCTCCCCAAGTGGTGACTTAAGTTACAACACTAAAAGCTGCCTTTTCTTTTTCTTTTATTGATTTTCAAACCAATAAAGAGACAATCAGGGTGGTCTGAAGGATGTTGACAGCCACCATTTCTATTCAATGTCACTAGTTGTAGTATCATATAAAATAATGTTATAAAATATTCTGGTTTTTAAAACCAGAAAATTTATTTATTTATTTCAGAGGTGAAATTACAGAGAGAGGTAGAGGGAGAGAGGTCTTCCATCCACTGGCACTCCCCCAGATGGCTAGGCCTGGACCAAGAAAAGGCCAGAAGCCAGGATCTTCTCAATTTTCCAGCTGGGTGCCAGGACCCACGCACTTGGACCATCCTATGTTGCTTTCCCAGGTGCAACAGAAGGGAAGCAGAGTAGCCGGGACTCAAACCGGCACCCATAGAAAGGGCATGGCACTGCAGCCTAGAGAAGGTACAGGTCCACTACAAGCAGCTGCAAAGCCAGGCAGGTGATGTGTTAGAGGCTCTGCCTCGGCTGATACAGGTGCTGCTGGGAAACAACTCCCAGCGCTGCGCTCGCGCCCTGCGACCCTTCCTGGCATGGCTGAGACGGCACCGGACTTGGTGGGAGAGGCTGGACGCGAATGCCACCTCCAAAAAATAAAACAAAAAACCAAAACAAGCAACATCCCAAAGCTCTTCCTTAGAAAACAAGATGCCAATAACAATTGCTCATCCTTTAAAAATAGTACGCAATATTTATTAAGCATCTACTGTGTGCAGGTCAGCAGGCTAAGTCATGATATGCTTTATTGTCTTTAATTCTTACAACAACCCTATGAGGCAGGCACAATTTTATCCCTTTTCCGGGGTGAGGAAGCCCAGGCTCGGAAAATGTGAGAAGGTGTGTAGGTGCCTTGCCCAAAGCACTCTGCAATTAGGTAAGTGATGGTGCCATCGCTGTTACTCCCCAGACGTGTTTAAACCACTGCCTGTCACAAGCAGACACCCAATTAAAGCAACAAGGGTTTTACTGCTTTCCATTGCAAGAGTAAATGAGAATGTGATGGTAGCATAATAAACTAGACTAAGCATATCATTGCCTTCAGGAACACCTGTCACATGTTGGGCACTTCATAAATGCTTGCGAGTGAGTTGGCGTTGAGATCCAGGAAGTGAGAACAAATGACACAGTAAAGCAAGCGTGGGTTTCACAGGAGGTATGGGACAGGTGGCACAGCTACAGGAGCCTGGCCAGGCACATATGGAGTCCCCTTGCCAGCCCAAGCTCTAACCTCCTCCACCCCAGCCTCCCTCGGGGCTCCCAGTCTCCTGGGCTCCCCACCCTGACTTAGGGGCTACCAGGGTGGGGGCCAAGTTCCTGGGATTTTCCCACCCATCCCATCCCACTCCCCACCTGGAAAGAACTCCCTGAGGACCCCAAAACCAGAGCATCCCCAAAGAGTGCCCAGCTTGGACAGCTGCCATGTGAGCAAGATGAACTGGCAGAGTTCTGGAAGTAGTGGAGGAGACCCTGCTCCCCAAGGAAAAGCCAGCACTTGGAGCACAGGGATTCGCTGTGTCCACTCATCGCCTGCACAGACACTGCCCAGACACTTGCTGTGCCAGGAGATAGGCTCTGCAGGATGCTGCCGCCTCAGAGAGCAAACACAGGAGAATCCCCCCAGCAAGGTGGCCCGACCAGGCCACGCAGAAAGCAATCTCCTATCTGGGAATGTGCAGGCCAGGATCTACAGGCAGAAGGCCTGGGAAGGAGGTGGAGACAGAATCAGAAGACAAGAGGAAGGGCAGGAAGACAGGGAGAGTGGAGAAAAAGGTGCAGAAAAGGAGAGGGATGGGAGGAATGGAGGAGGGAAGAGGATGGAGAAGAGGGGGAGGAATAAGAGAAGAGGAAGGCACAGCAGAGCCCAAGCTGCCCAGTCCCCAGGGCAGTCTCTAACAAAAGCGTACTCTCTGATGAATCTTCCAGAGTCAGCCGATTTTAATCATGGCAAATACAAGGATCCCGGGTATCGTGGCCTGAGTAGCCAAAAGAATATAGAGACCCCAGAACAACCTAGGGTCGGGACATTGGCCAGCGAGCAGTGCCCACAGTCCAGGCTCCGAGCCATTGGGCAGCAGGGCCGGGCGCTTGGAGTCTTCCGAGGAGTTGTCGGACAGAGCCAGGACACCCGCGCACTGAACCAGGCTGAACCAGGGAAAGCAGGTAACATGCTAAGGCCACTGTGTTGTTTTCAGCACTCTGTGTATCATTTAACCCTTACAGCAGCAGTCTGGGCAAGCAGTACCATAAACTCTGGGATGAAGATGCTCATTTAAATTAAGTCACATGGTTAGATATTTCAGGGCAACATTTCTGACTTAGCCACAAATAAGGAGCTACACATTCCAAGATACCTAATAGGCATTAAATACATGTGACATCTAATTTTCCATGAAAGACACACACACAATTTTGTGTACCCAGTGTTTCCCAAGTGAAATTTAAAACTTGCTTCTTAGCAAATGTTACTGCTTTAAACGCACACACACACACAGCCCTCTCATTCCAGCACAAATTTTAAACCTGGTCTTACCTGGCATGGCTCTGAACCCCAATGCATCTGAAAAGCCCGGAATCATGCCTGGGATTCGGCACTTTTCCAAGGAAGAGGAAGACGACCTGGCATCCTGGAGATACAAAGACTTACCGGAAGGAAAGTCAGAGAAGGGACTCCGTTCTGCACATTCGATGACAAGTATCCTCAAAAGGAAAGAAAAGTCCAGATTTAACTTGTGACCTATTGTGGATGTTGCCAGGAAGGTGGGGAGCATCTCCACAAATGGCATACACCTACTCCCGTCTGCTAAAATGCCAAATGACCATGCGGCCCCTGCAGCAGCCACAGCCCTGGCAGGGGCCAACCTCCTTGGGGGTCCTGGTTTCCAGGCCACATGGCTCAGCTGTCCACTCCAGCCTTGCCCCTCCCCGCTCCTAGTAATAAGGCCAGGTATATTCTCCAGGGCTCCGCTGTGTCTTTTCAAGTTTCAAGGCTGTTATATCAACAGACGTATTCAGCAGCGTCATGGCTGAGCTGAAGGAAGAGTGTTCACACATTTGCTTTACCCTGGCTGGGTCAAGCTGCTTTCCAACATGGCTCTCCCCGCTACACAATGCCACCTGCCCTACCCACACTTGGCATGGGCTTAAAATACTTTGTAATTCCCTTGAAACATTGACTTCAGCTTAGTTACAGTGCTTCAGGACACACTCCAGAATCTTTTTGTATGACTGAGGGCCACTTTTCCTTCCTTTGAGAAATCTGTGTTTCCTTTTGCCAGCTTTTCAATAGGCAAAACACATGCAATGGTTTTTCAAAAAGTTTGTAGAAAATGAGATGAAAAGATTTTATTTTGGTGCAAGAAAGTTCAAATCTATACTTAAAAGCTTTAAAAAGTTTGAAAGCACCCATCGACGGATTTGATGCTCAGATGCCATCAAGGGCCAGGACTAAGGATGGACCACCTGGGAGTGGGAACTCGTGCCAGGGCTCCCGTGGGGGTTACAGATAAGCAGCTGAGGCATATCACCCCCAGCCCTGGCTAGAGGGAACCAGAAGATGGAAAATCTCTCTGTAATTCCATCTTTTTAAAAAGATTATTTATTTTTATTGGAAAGTCATATAGAGAGGAAGACAGAGGAAGATCTTCTGCCCGCTGATTCACTCCCCAAGTGGCCACAAACCCCCAGAGCTGAACTGATCAGGAGCCAGGAGATTCTTCTGGGTCTCCCAAACAGGTGCAGGGTCCCAAGGCTTTGGGCCATCCTTAACTGCTTTCCCACGCGACAAGCAGGGAACTGGATGGGAAGTGGGGCTGTTGGGACACGAACTGTCACCCATATGGGATCCCGGTTGCAAGGCAAGGACTTTAGCCACTAGGCTACTCTGAGAGGACCTGCAACTCCATCTTTCAAAGAAAGTAAGACAAGTCTTAAAAAAAAAAAAATGCATCAATTGACTTAAAATCAGGGCAGTGTAAACATACAAAATGGAATCAAATGTACAGGATTTTTCTAAGACATACAAGGATATAGAGGTGGCTATCACACGCACATGGAGCCAGGCAGGGAACCAGGCCTGGCAGCCCAGTAAGCATGTGTGAAGGGATGATCTGGAGTAAGGCTGTGGTGCTGCCTCCACAGAGCACATGCTTTGAAGAGAGCAAGACATTCTGATGGCCCAGAAAAGAAAAAGCAGGCAGAGTGCTATCTCACACGGGGCCCCTGACCGCCGCGGCCACCTAATTCAGCTTTTCTCTATATGACACAAGCTCAGCACAAGACATTCACCACAGTGAGCCCCACACACGTGCTGGAGGCTTCCGTTTCCTGCATAAGCAAGGATGCCTGGAAGTGCCACCCTCCCCCTCACAAGCCCTGCCTTCAGTGGAAATTCTACATCTCTACTTAGCGCCAGCTTCTGCCCATGGGTGCACCTGGCACTCACGGATGTTAGGCATGCTGTTCGCTGTGGCTTGCTCCTCCCAACTAACTATTCAGGCTCCACATTCACTATGACACCTGTTAGTCTTCATGACACTCTAAACATTCAATTTTATGTTGGATTGGACTGATGGTGTTCCCCAGGGAGGTCAGATAGGATGCGACACATGAACTGCTTCCTTCAAAACTCCAGTGTTAAAAGAAAAAGAGAAAGGAGGAAACACTAAGCAGAAAAGTAAATTCAGAGACGGCAGCTTTTAGGCAACCAAAAGCCAAACAAATGTATGCACATGGAAGAGACGACATGTCATTGCATTCTTTTAAATTTTTATTTTGAATAGCTTCAATCAAAAAAGATTTCCTAAGGTTATTTACAATGCTGGATGTACAACCATGAATGTATGCCTTCTGGACAATAAGGTACCATTCGTGAGCAGCAATACAATTTAAAAAATATAAAGATGCGGTATCATTTCTGATATAAATTTACTTAAAAAATCCAAGCTCTTAAAGGAATTCACAAATCATAACAGGAAGAAATTTTATTAATTTCATGTGCACATAATTACCAAATCTTAATACATTAAAAATATGTGTAAATGCCCACACACTATACAAAATTCAACACCCCATTTTGTTAAAGGTTTCCAAACGCCTCCCACCATAAATATACAAAAAAACTATTTTGACTTCTGTCAACGCTGCATGCACGAAGAATCAGAACGTTTCCTAAAGTCTGGGTCTTGCTCTTCCTTGGGTATGGTTATCTACAGCGGTTTCTGGAACAGACTACAGACACTGAATATTATTTACCATGCATTTCAAACTGTGCAGTACTTTCACAAACATAGGAAACAAAATAAATAGAGTGAAAGCTGCAACAGTTTGCTTTAAATGCAAGTGCAATTTGGAAAGCTTTTCAAATTGAAGGATTATAAAACTACTATAAAAAGTATTTTTTTGTTGTTGGCTTAGCCACTTTTATTCAAGCATTATTTGCAGCATTGCTGTACAGCAGTCGGTGCTAGAAGATACAAAACATATAGTTCCCATGATTTACATTTCAGGGAGAAAAAAAAAAAAACTTTGAACAACCCTGAGGGAGACACCCATTAAAAATCTTGTTATTTATTTAAAAAGTTAAAAAGTTACATGTATCATTATTTAACAATTACTTTCCTGGACATCTCTGTCCTTTTAAGTATGTGCATAAATAAAATTTAAATCAGAAATATTTATTAATCTTAATACATCAAAATAATATATGTACAAATTTAAAAATTTAGGTCTGTATACACTAAAATAATTTAACATAAAATTCAGAATCAGAATTTCGGTGTCATTGGTGACCAACAGAGAGAAGCTTCAGTCTGTCTATGGCACTGGGCCCACACCTGCCTTCACAGGTATTCCTCAAGTAACCCTGCTACAGTCAGATACAACCTCCCATAAGCCTCATACCTCTGGACATACTATGCACAGCCGAGACCCAAAACCCTTTGTAACTCGAAATGCTAAAAGGGGTGGGTGGGTGGGGTCAAAAACAGCTTTGTATGATCATGCTCTTAAAGATGTTAGATACATTCTGATAATTAGATTTTTTAAAGCTGCTACTTAGCAATTACTCAAATGATCTGGTATATAAACCAGAGAATAAAATTTACAATTCTGGAAGCCACCAAAGGGTAACATGAACGTGGACATTAAAAAAAAATAATGTCGACCAACAGTGCTAACTCACAGCTCAAGAGGTCTAAGATGCATAGCTTCATAGAATCACTCATGGATTTGTTCTTATCATCTAGTGTGTATTAATATCACAGACATTTTCATGGAAAACTGCGATTACATTTTGTGAATCGTCAATGGCAACAGCAGTGGTCCTGAGTGTAACTGACATTTTTCATGCGGTTACCAAATATCATTCAGGTCTTTGCAGCATAAAGAATGAGAACCTTCTGGTTCTACAATTCTGGGTACATTTGGTAAACTGGTAGATAATATCGGGAACACGGGAAAATGCCACACTGTTTGGAGAGTGTGGGGTCCATCACAGCAATCCACTTCCAGGGTTTACCGTCACTGAGACCAAGGGCAAACTGCTGGGTTCTACCTATAACGGCATTTTTAAAAAGTTACTTTTGTTTAGAATTGAAACATGACTCAGGTAAAACCAAAAGTTAACAACATATTCTCCATGATTCCACGATTATTCTGGCTCAATAAATATGTCCAACTTTATCTCCTCCTAGAAACATCCACATCAAACATGCTCATTTGGAACTATCCCAATCTGAAACAGATATGCACCGACCTCTGGCGCCCCCTAATGGCATCCAACTAACTCAACAAGTTCACACGACTTGGGAGACCAGCGTTCAAATCTGAAACTCATTATTTTTTAAGCCTTGCTAGCACACATACACCGAACCTTAAGTAATCTTTCCTAACTCAAAAAAAAAAAAAAAAAGAGAGAGAGAGAGAGAGAGAAAAGGAAAAAAGAAACTTACTGCTAGTTTTCTCTACTTTTAATGACCTGAAGAGTAGAGTATTTTAGTATTTAAAATAATACAAAGCCCAAGGGAGAAAAACAGCTAAGCAGAGATCAGATCTACAACTACTGCCAAGAGAAATCATCTTTCTCTTTGTGAAAAGGGCTTGATGTGTAACTGAAGCAAAGCAAATCACTGACAGCAGACGTAACACAAGATCCACTGAACAGCTCTGAGGAACATCTCAAGAAGGCAGTGGAGCACCTTGCCGATTTAGAAAAATAAAACCCAGGCAGTTTGTACAGAAAATATAAAACCAGAACCAGAAATACCTGAGTTGTTCTATAAGCAATATTATGCAAACTTACTCCTGACTCTAGGCTACCCAAGGGAACTGGTTAATGTTCATATGGAATTCTTTGGAAGAAATAGTGTAACCAAATCAAAAAGACCTTCATCTGTCTGCTCTGGAGGCTCGTGAACACCCATTTAATTTTTACTATCAATCATAAAGTTAGGGCCCTTAAATGAAAAGGGACAAAGTCTAGTAAGGGGGCTGAGACATACATTTAAAGGGGGCAAACTGGTTTTACATGCTAATGTCTAAAAATGTATTAAACATTCAATTTCTTCTATATCCAACATAAGGACTATCATTGAAAGTGACAATCAAGAAAATTCTGGAAATGTGTTATGATATTAAAGTTACTGAATACAGAACTTTACAGATTGTTAATGTAACTGCCAGGCCAATACCTTTTTCTGCTAGTCATTTATTTATTTTAACGCAAAGCTTTTGTATTAGAAGGGACATAAGCTGTAACAGTGCCACCCCGGCTCCCAATGTCCATAAATCCCGAAGCGCATTCTCCTGAACACTGCTGTGAGCACCCCACCGAGACTGACGCCTTGCTTGCTACGTGATGGTGATGATCTGACACGATCCGTTCTCCTTGACCAGAGTCTTAGCCTCAGTTGTCGTCTGCGGTTTTGGTGGCCACTCAGGATCAACCAGCAGCTCCTGTGCCAGACACATGTACTTGGCCTTGGGTATCTTCTTCCTACAGCCCATGGCCCAAGATAAGCAGCACTTCCCCCACCGGTCCACTGATTCCTAAGAAAATAAGGGAGAGAGAACACAGGAGCTGATGGAAGGCTGGCTGCTTGTAATGAGCTGGCTAAGGAAGCATACATCAGCACAGACAGTAGGAGGTGACTTTCACACACACAAGAAATAAAAACATTTTATGCTGAAACTGTTAAAAGTCAGCTTCCAATTAATCAGGAACAAATTTTTAAATCAGATTTTGGGACAGTAATGTAATCTTCACTCTAGATTTTATGTGCCTATCCTATGTTTACTGATATATTGAAAGAGTAACTGTTGACGCAGATTCCGTATCACAAAACATCCAAGATATTAAATAATAAACTTTCTAAGATTTATATTTTTATTGCAAAATCAGATATATAAAGAGGAGCAGAGACAGAGAGGAAGATCTTCCGTCTGACGATTCACTCCCCAAGTAGCTACAATGGCCAGAGCTGAGCCAATCTGAAGCCAGGAGCTTCTTCCAGGTCTCCCATGTGGGTGCAGGGTCCCAAGGCCATGGGCCTTCCTCAACTGCTTTCCCAGGCCACAAGCAGGGAGCTGGATGGGAAGTGGAGCTGCCGGAATTAGAACTGGCGCCCATATGGGATCCCAGCGTGTGCAAGGTGAGGACTTTAGCTGTTAGGCTACCACACCAGGCCAAAGAATAAACTTTTAAGGAAGAAAAAGCATTTTGACATCTACTTGGGAAATTCTTATTTTATCTCAAACTAGCTTTTGTTATTATTGCTAACAACTTTGCCACTTGATCATTTCTGTCAGAAAGCAGTACAAAATATCACAGTTAAGGATCACCTTTCAAAAGTTGAAGTGTGAACTAAGAATTTTTAGTTCAATGAGCTCAGTTCATGTTTAACGTCAACCACATCAGCACAAAAACAAAACAAAACAAAAAAACGAAGTTGGCTTGATCATGCTGGCTTGTCTGGGTGCCCCAGAGGAGGGGACACACAGAGAGGCATAACTCACAGTTACTGTACTCTCCCCAGCTGATCCCAACGTTTTTAGTGAATGTGGTCTTACACAGATGTTCCCTGAGAACGAGCAAGCAGAGTCTCTGGGAATGCACAGGGTAACGCAAGGGACAGTCCAAAGGGATCCTTACAATCTGTCTCTGGAAACACTGGCAATTAATGAAATCAAACTAAGTGACTGTCCTGATGAAGCCTTTATGCTCATCTTGCACAGCCAACTCTGGATAATTCTGGCTGTTGTTTTTCTAAAATAAAACATTAATTGTAGGTTACTTTGTGCTGACAGTAAACATATAGCCTTCAACTAGCTCCACTCTCAGTGTTTCCACAAAATGGAGGCACAACATAGCTGTGATATGATTCTAATGTTTAATACCCAAAATACTCCACCATCAAGACAGGCAAATGGGCTGTGAGCTATTCTGAATGGGATTCTGCACTGTCCAAAGGAGAACAGCTTTACATAACAGCTCTGAATCTTTCATCCTACATTCACTTACTAAGTTTCCCTCTTACTGAAATTATTATCAAGAGCCAACTTCTTGTGCCCTCTGCTTAGGCACACCACTGAGCAGGGTATAATTCAAACCCAGTGCTTCCAACATGCAAGTTGCAAACCCAGTAAGCTGCACTGCTTGCCAAGGACTTAACATAATAGCTCTCTATTATGTGACCAGGACTTGAAAAGAAGTCCAGACAATACACTGCACTAAGATGCAGAACTCAAACTTCATGTGCAAGAGTCTACAGGTGATCCAAGTAACAAGCGATTTCTCTCCAATGTAGGTACCTACACCAAAAATGTGAGTTTCAATCACAATCTACGGTCGTTCACTGAGACCTTACTTCCCCAAGGTGTTTAAATTTGTGTTTCACTGTGGGAAAGATCATTGTTCCCCCACAAATCTGAAAGTTGTCACTTATTTTAGGGCAAGTTGCTCTGAGAAAGACTAACACTGGCTGCCAACTTTAAGAAACAGCAGAAACACGCAGCGGAGCTGTGGTGGAACAGGCAGCCCCTACTTGTGACACTCACATGGGTACAATTCCCAGTTGCTCCGGTTCCAATCCAGCACCCAGCTGATACGCCTGGGATGGCAGGAGAACATGCCTTGGACCCCCCCAATCCACACAGGAAATGTGACGGAATTCCAGGCTACAGGCTTTGGCCTTGCCTGGCCTTGGCAAAGTGAACCAACAAATAGACTTTCACTTTCTCTCTGTAATTCTGCCTTTCAAACAATAAATACATCTTTTTTTTTTTAAACAATAAATAAATCTTAAGCAAAACCTCACAGGACTTCTCTGTCCACACAGTGGGCTGAGTTAAGGAAATTCAAGGATTCAAATTTGAGACACACAGTATGAGTGCAGACAACTGTGCCAACCATTCCCTACCTGTAGAAAGCAAGGCAAGCAATGCAATTAAAACTTAATTTAGCTGCAAACAGAATCATAATGGGAAAGTATTCTGACATTCAGGTTGCACCCCTAATTAAACACAACGTACACTGGCACATTTGCTGGAGTCGGGAGGAACTCAAGGGGCCCTGCCCCACTGCAATTAGAAACATTCTGTTCCAATACCCTTATCTTCCCAAACAGACTGAGTTTACAAACACAAACACACCACATCTGGCCCCAAACACAGTGTAATTCACTGGCAGAGAAAGTTAAAAGCGTGCATGCAGGGGTCGGCAGCAACAGGGCATGGGTGAGTGAGGGAAGAAAAGCATGTGCTGCGCGACATGAAGACAATGAGGCAGAGCCACGGGGTTTAGAACGAGCGCTCGGGGCTGTCCCGGAAGCAGGAGAATGCACGAGCTACGGTAACTGGGCTTTGGGATTTGTTCATGAAAGGGAATGCTCAAGTCACTGAACACATCTGCTGAGGGAAGAAGAGGGGCTGCCTTCCACAAAGGCCCGCAGCTGGGATTCTCCTGCTTCTCAGACCACACCGTGTTGTTCATTCTAGAGCCCACATGCCCGACGACTCTTAAAGGCTGTTCAGGAAATGTTTGCATGCGGAGCATGTACGACACAAAGCCATGCTGGAAGGAAAACATGCCGCATGATTCTGTGTTTCACCAGCATCTCCCTCCATACCAATCCTGAGCAGAAAGCAAACAGAATCAGAATCACTCTTCTATTTAAATAAACTCCAATTATACTTTAACCAGCACAAAGACTACTGTTAATGCTTGGGATTTTCACCCTGTGAAATTTGGCAGAATCAAATCACATGACAGCAGGTCTCCAGTTCCCCTTCTATGATCCTGAGGCCTTGTCCAGCAGACTCAGGGTCAGCACAAGTACCTCTCATATGGACACAGCACACCTCTCAGACTGGGGAGAGCCTCAGCACCACGCACTGCCCAACAGGGCAAATCGGAAGGAAAGTCTTTCTGATGAGCATCGCACCTGAAAATCACTGCTATAAAAGGCATCCCGTGTTTTGGTCAGGGTCTGAACACCAACACCCGGGGTTGCTGGAGGAGCAAGTGGCTCGGGAGGGTTTCAGCCTGGACTAGCTGCAGATGCTTCCTCTACCTGATTTCCAATTTTATTCAATAGACAGTGGGGCTCGTGAGCATCATCAGGAAGAACGAACCACAAAGGACATGGTTCTACTATGTAAAATCCCTACTTCCTGTCATTAACTTAGGCTCACTGTATAAGTGTTCAGAGGGCCAGGTGGAACCTAGGGTCTAGAGTATTTGGTACAATGCTATCTTCGAGCCTATCTAGTCTTAAAGAATAGAAGAAAGCCTGTAGTGTGGGGATACTATGGCCCTGAACTTGAATTCTAATTTTGTATTGCTTGCTCACCTCTGACAGTGGGGCAGGGAACCTAAAGATATCCTCATCTCTAAGACTGCTACAACAATGAGAGAGAATGTATACCCAGATGTCGCCACAGTGTCCATCATAAAACAGATACCACAAAAAACAGCTACCATTTGCCTTCAATTTGTCATTTGATTCCTATATGTGAGTTTACAGCTCTAAGGCCCCATGACTGCTATACAGGAAGTGGTGTGGCAAAGTGGAAAACACTTCTCTTGAAACCAGGAACCTTGATCTCAACTCCTTGCTGTACTTCACAAAAGCATTGGGGCTTACTGCTGGCAAGCTGGGCTGAATGCAAACAACACTCCACACGCTAGCTACCCTGCAAATGCCTGCAAGAACAGGGGATGCATCAGAACTGGGAGGAAGCCAGGAGCTGGGAACTCCTGCCAGTTCTCCCAAGTGGGTAGCAGGCAAGCACTTGGGCCAACAACCTCCCAGGATCTGCATGCAGAGGAAGCTGGAGTGTGGCTTACAAATTACAAATTCTAGTAATTTTAATATGGGATGTGGGCCACAAGTGCTTGACCACTAGGCACTTAAATGCTGCTCCCTCATAAATAAAATGCAGTTAGAAATATGTTAAGATTAGAAATATTTGGGCCAGAGTTACTAAAGATTTCCGGGTGATGTTGTTGATTTCCCAAGTCAACTGTTCAAAGTCCAATTCCAGGCTTTCTAGCTTTCAAACTTTCAACCTAACTCACTGGTCCGTGTCTACGGGGAAAGAGGGTTTTTGTCCTTTGACATTAATACACTGCCAAACACCTGGGGGGGAAGGGAAGGTGGTTTACAACACAGTGTTGTACTACATGACTATCTGACTGGCTCTTGAAGAATCACACACTTGAACAGTGAGACTGCAATGCACAGAGAAGTATTCGAAGACCAGGGCCAGTATTTTGGCACAGTGGGTTAAGCTTCCATCTGCAGCATCCCATATTTTGGAGTATCAGCTGCTCCACTTCGGAACCAGGTCCTCACTAACGATCAACTCACGTGGGCCCTTGTCACCACAACAGACCCAGATGGAATTTCAGTTGTCTGGTTTTAGCCTGGTCTAGCTCTGGCCATTGTGGCCAAGTGGGGAGTAAACCAGCTGATGGAAGCTCCCTGTCTGTCTCTCCTTCTCTCCGCCATTCTCCCTTTAAAAATATTTTTTTAAAAGTGTCAGAAGATGAAAGTATACTACTCTGTGCTGAAAGGTTCTGAGTTCTCTTTTCTAAAGCCAATAATTTAAAAAAGCTTTCTTAGTCATTATCACAGAAATGGACAGCTCAAGTTCATGACTGCCTGGTAATTCTCAGAATAGTCAACACAGGGACCAGCAGAAGCTTATCCACCCTGGACCACTGGAGACACAAGCTCTCAAAATAAGGAAGGCAAATACTTAAGCTTCTGGAAAACAGAGACCTAGTGAAATGACAGGATTTTATTTGGTTTTGGTTGAAAAGTGAAGAGAGGGTTCCAAATCAACTATTTTCAAAGAGCTTTATGACACTGTTTTTGATGGAATCTGGATACAGTTCACTTTCAGAACATGTATTGTCTTTTAAAAAAAAAATCAACAGTCAGAGATTTCACTGGAGAACCTGAAAATTCAACCTAAATGTTTTCCTAGGCCTGGCTCTTGTCAACGTAAACACTCCACACAAGACTGATGACATGAGTCAAAGTTAACCCTTTTAAGTAATAGACTGAGATAACCAAATGGGAAAAAATACATACTCTCAGGGAAGATTTAGCTAAGGGAACTGAGCTGCTAGTACAGTTCTAACCATGTCCAATAAAATGCCAACCGGTATCACATGCCTCTGAGAGGAAACAACCGAAGGTGATTGAGACTCATCGCATCATGACACAATCACTGTGCCACACAGCATTAGCAAACAGAAGGGTATCCTGTGGCAACAGGCTAGGTCTGCTGGACCACCACAAGGAAGCTCAGCAAGTTGCCACTGAGCTAAAAGCGGGCGGAAAATAAGTGAGCGACCCAACTCCAGGACGCCAGGGCATCCTCCCAACCACTGCCAGTCTTTCGGGAGCCCTAGCCGGAGTCCAATCTCTGCCCTCTTACGGACAGCCACTACAAGCGCCCTAACACTATGGCCTGTTCCTCTTCTTTTTATTACCACCAAGTTGCCCAAACACGTTTTACACACACATGCCCATTCCTAAACAATGACAGACCTATGTTGGGAAAAGCCATCCAAAATAAGGTACAATAACTGACAAGAAACTTCTCCAACTTCTAACCTTTGGATTCTGATTCAAGAAGAAACAATCCCCACTTAAACTTCGTTTACATGAAATTCATTTAGTTTCTCATGGGACTCATGAAAATCAAAACTATAAAACTGAAAGCAGACAGAAGCAGAAAGATTAACGCTCATCTTTGAGAACAAGACCTTGGCACACACAGATCAGGATTGGAATGGAAGAGAGAATAGCGCAGTATCTGGAGCCCCGAAAAGCCCGTAACAAATGCTTGTCATGAGTTTTCTAGAGCTCTGCACAGGAACAGAATGCCAGGCATAAGGAAGAAGGTTGAAGCAACGTACAACAGGAGACTCTGGGAATGCAGAGCACACAACTGACAGAGCCACAGCACGTGAAGAACTGGCAGCGAGCGCAGATTTCCAACCTGTGGAGCCTGTGTGGTGGTGAGGCGGGAGTCTCCTGGTCTGTCTCGACTGAACACAACTTTCCAAAGGACCATGTCAAGGAAGAAGCTCTGAGAGACAGTCCAGTGAGTTAGGAATCAAAAATGACTAAGCCATCCTTTATTCATGTGTACATTTCAAGATACTTACACACTGTTGAATCCTTAGTGAAAAACAGGATTTGGTTTTCATATACACAATTGCGGTTAATATCACAAAAGAATAAAGAGTAACAGGACTTTGGCAACAAACATAAAACTTTTGACAAAATAGGACTTTTAAATTTTCTAGAAAATACGGCTTTTAGACAAATTTGGCACAGCTTTGTTATTAAAGCAATGCTTATAATCTGAAGCCTTTTCCTTAACACGAATTATGTTTGTTTAGTATCAACTAATTCTGTATTTACAAATATGTACAATTTCCTCACCATCTAATATACATACTCCTTAGATAGTAAAAATAACAAATTATATCTGAGTGAAAAGCTGAACTTACGCTGTAGAAACAGAACATTTTTAGATCTGACTTTCTAGTATCAATACAGAAAAACAGATTCCAATGTCAGTGTAACAATATTTGTGCTATCCACTACAACCCAAATTTAAATACTAAGTCATGTTTTAAGGGCTTGCTGAAATTAGAGCACTTTTCAGACCAGAGCAATTATCACTACTTTAATATATTTCCTGATAAGACTTCAATTTTCACTTAAAAGCCTACATTATAAAACTGTAAATTTAAAAATCACAGCCATATCTCTCTTCCATTTCTTATAGTGCCACAGCAGATGTGATTTATTAGTCATTCTACAAAAACGGATTACGAAGCAGTCAGTGAGAACTGCTAGCTCCCTTTCGAGATGCTGACCTCAAGGCGATCCTGATGGGAGGGGGCACTTCAACAGAGATGGGGAGCAAAGCATACTCAGGACCTCTAGAGGTCATTCCGAAGTAAACATGAAGAAGGACGAGCCAGGTAATTCCTTCACAGTCACAATTCTACATTTCCAACGAACTCACTATTAATATTTACTTTACAAAGTCCCTGCTTTCCCCTTTACAGATGGTACACTCCCTACTCTGATGTCCAAGCCACTGGTCCATCCATTCACACATAGGCTACCAGGGCAGCAAACTTCTATCCTTTCTATTCATCATTAAATTTTGAATTGTCACCTATTAATTTTCTCCTATCTGTATGCATGCAGCTAAGTGACACCTCTTAATGAGACTACTGTCAGTTCATGAAAACGGTCAAAAGACAAGGCTAAATGAACTCACTTAAAATGAAACCTAGACTATGTGGGCATCTGGAACGTTGTTTGTCCCCTCTCCCATGTAACATTAAATCACCAAGAATCCCCAAACAAGGTACCCAAGGACCTATTTGAAATGCTTACCTCCACCATGATAGACACGAGGGCATTGACAATAACAATGATGAGCATGGTTATACGCCACTGATACGGCACACACACTATCTGCAAGACAAGCAATTTTCAAGTTAAAATCATTGCATATAATTGGTATGACATGATTTCCGAATTTACTCAATTCCTGTTACATACCACATACTGTCACATAATGTCCACTAGACCCTCACACCATCTTTTCCAAATGGCAAAGCTGAACCAACCCAAGATTTAAGAAAGGTAACTAAGCTTAGGGAGAAATTCTATTCACTCAGTCTCAAAGTCCATGCTCTCAACCAGATCCTCCATTTCCAATCAGTCCCACTTTTAAAATAAAATCTTGTCTTTATAAATGAGACAGATACCAATCTAATAGTTATGAAGCACTGGTCAAAATTCACATAATTATAAAACTAGACTCATGAACGAACTATGCAGACTGGGCAGGAGTTTAGCCCAGAGCTCTGGATGCCGGCTCAGACGCCCATGTCCAGGCTCGACATGGCTCTGCTCCAGCTTTCTGCTGACACATTCTGAGCAGCAGATGATTGCTGGGGGTGGAGACTTGGGCTGAGCACACTCTCCTGGCTTCAGCCTGGCCAGTCTCAGCCACTATTGGCTTTCAGAGTACACAGCACACAAGAGTTCATTCCTCCTCATACCATCGCCCCTACCAAAAAAGCCTAAGTATCAATTTTTAAAATATAATCTAAGTTTCCACTTTAAAACCTAATTCGTATTTTTTTTATTTCATTTTGTGACACAGTTTCATAGGCTCTGGAATTCCCCAACCCCTCCCCATGCCTTCTCCCATGTTGGATTCCTCCACATTGTTGCACTAGCACAGTTCAAATCCAGTCATGGTTTTTACATTGTAAGTATGTACCATGCAGAGTCCAGCATCTTATTGTCCAGTTAAGTTCAACAGTTTCATTGGGAGACCATCCTGGTCTGAAAATAGAGCTGGCAGAATATCATCCCCTCCAATGAAAATTCACAACACAACATCAACAACAATTTGCAACATTTTGGAGTTAATTGGTATGGTATTGAGTGACCAAAATGTTAGAAAATGCAAGTTCTTAACCTCATCCTGTGATTACTTCATTGACATTTCATTTTTAGTTTATACACAACCAGCTGCTCTACACCTTAAAATGGTTATAGGATATTATTCACCTGTCTTGTGTCTATTTTAATTTTTGTATTTAAGCAGCTTATAGTATTGAAGCATGACTTTTACTGAACTTGGCGAATTCAGGATAGTCCAAACAGGCTTATAACTCTAACAAGGCATATGTTAACGATTGGGGTGCAGAACAGTTTTAGGAGGGGTATGCAGAGAAATCTTCAATAGCTTAGTGAGGAGTAACTAATATTTGTGTCCTACCTAGGAAGGTATATGTGAGTCCTAGCTGAATGTTTCTTGTCTGTTTTAAGCTTTCCTTATTGGTCTCTGTCTATCTAATTTTTATTTGTGGGGGGAGGGCCCCTCTGGAGCGACCTTGATGGTCATTGCAAGAGAGGGTGGGGATCCAAAGCTGGAACTAAGTAAGGACCAGGGAAAGCTCCCCTCCCGAGTACTAAAGGAAGTTTGCTATTCTTCTGTTTCTGTAGACCAGTCAGGGCTCCTGGCTATTGTTCTGATGACATTAGATACTGTGAGGAAGGATCTGGGCTTCTTCCATCCAGTGTAGGAGTTCTGAAAGGGAATGGATGAACTCAGAGTTCTCAGCCTACGAGGGCATTCCATTTCCCAGTAGTCTCCTTGGAAGTTGGGATATAGCCTTTGTGCCTGTGCTGATAGTCCCCTGGTGAGGATCCGGGAGTCTCCAGGGTTGGGATACAAGCCTCCTCCTGTCCTCCTGCTCTACTCTGGGGTCCCCCCCTGCCCCATGCACATGACTTCCTGTTAAGCAGCTGTCAGGATCGCTCCTGATTCCCACTGCATGTTTTTATAGTTTTGCCAATGTCTAATGCAGATTTGATTCTGCTGTCTATAAGTTACCTGTTATTATTACCTAATTAGTTTTTAAAACAAAAAAAGAGAGAAAAAGAGAGAAAAGTATCATTCAGACATGCATTTATTCTTCTAATCAAGAAATATTTTTCACTAACTAATGCACTTCAATAAACACCAAGGGCTGCTATGATCTAATACTTTAGGAAAAACACCACTGGGCCCATTACAATAGCCTGGTGGCTAAAGTCCTCGCCTTGAATGCGCTAGGATACCATCAGGGTGCTGGTTCTAATCCCGGCTCCTCTACTTCCCATCCAGCTTCCTGCTGTGGCCTGGGAAAGCAGTCGAGGACAGCCCAAAGCCTTTGGGATCCTGCACCCACATGGGAGACCCAGAAGAGGCTCCTGGCTTCAGATTGGCTCAGCTCCGGCCACTGCAGCCACTTGGGCATTGAACCAGTGGATGGAAGATCTTTCCTTCTGTTTCTCCTCTCTAAATCTGCCTTTCCAACAAAAATAAAATACTAAACAAACAAATACTATCGCCCCAGTCAGAAGGATTTCAGGAGAGACTATGACAGTGATTCAGACAGGAGACATCAAGAGCGCAAAGCCAGCATAATGACAAATCTGTTTCAAGTAAAAATAAAGCTTCAGGAGATAGAATCTAACAAGTGACAGGCAGGGAAGAAATGGAAACAGACCACACAGAACTCACTTAGTGTTTATCTGTCCCCCTCTCCCTCCTCACATAATGTGTACCAGGACAAAGTAGGGGAAAGGAGAACATGGTGAATTTAGTTAAGATGCTGCAGTAGAGGGAAGTGCTGGGTGCAGAGCTAAGTAATGTGCAATACAGTGGTGCACATGCAGGACTACAGCTCAGGAAGCAGTGTTGAGCTGAGGGTACGAAGGTGGGAAGTCTTGGATACAGCGTTGGCAGCTACAGGGGAACCCATGGCCACAGATGAGGCCACCTGAATGCATACAGTGAAAAGAGCAATGACAGTGGGGTCAGAGATCCAACACTCAGGAACAGGTAGAGCAAGTGGAATCACCCTGGAGAACAAGGAGTTTGAGATAACAACAACAAAAACACAAGACAGCAAAGCACCCAAAAACTGCTGGAGTGGGGTGAGGTATGTCCCAAGAATGATGGCCTGGCTACCCAACACTGCCAGAAATCAAGTAATGTCACAAAGTCAACGGCATGGGTAAAGGCAACTGCAGTATGCTAGCAGAGGTAGGAAACCTGACAGGCTGTGAGTGTCCAGGAGGCAAGCTGACGTAGCACTATTTTATAAAATGTTGGCTGTGAAGCAGAACACATGTGGGCAGGGAGAAATATAACTGCGTTTTTTCTTCTTCCTTTGCTCAAAGTGTTTAATTGGGGCATGCACATGGTTAAGGTTGTAGTGAAGATATTCACATTCTCTATCAGGGAACCTGCGTTCAACACCCAGCTCCAATTTCCAGCAGTGATGGCTCAAGCAAAGCAGTTGTCACATGGGAGACATGGGTTGAGTTCCTAGCCCCCAGTTCCACTGCTACTGGGGGGCTGTTGCAGTCACTTAGGGAGTGAAAGTACACATCTACTCTCTGATCAGCCTCCTCCAACAAGGCTTTTAAATTAAACAAACAAACAAAAAAAAAACACCAAGAAACCCATTGGACTAAACAAACATGTTGGAGCCCCCCTTCTAAAAACTGAAGTCCTTATCTAAATACTTCAAGGAAACATGTAAGTAAACAGACATACACCACGGATAAGACGATGGCAACCACTTCAAAGTTCAGTAATGCAATATTTATAACAATTACTCTTTGCTATGCTTTGGAAGTGGTTAGTGCACACTGAAACTCACTCTGCAATTCAAAAAGTAATCAAGTCATGGAGGCCCACTCTTACAAGGGAACCTGCAGTCCCTGGACAGTAGTTAGATATGCTGACAGCAGGTTATTAGAAAGCAAGTCCAGCTTTCTGGGCTATCTTCCTTTCTGTCTCACCATGCGATTTCTTCAGCATCTGCCAGTTTGCTCTTCCTTTTTGCTGCCAAGCATAGAGTGGCACAAGAAGCCAAGCAATGCCAGCAGCATGCTCTTGAACCTCTTTATAAAGTACCCAGCTCTGGGTATATTGTTACAGCCACAGAAAATGGACTAAAACCCTCTTTGACCAAGCAACTCCACTTCTGCATAGTCAGCCTACAAAGATACATTTGTAATGAAGTGTGCAAGGACTTACAATTCAGCATTGTTTTTCACAGCAAAATATTACAAATATTCTAAACATTAAGAAAAAACAGGACTAAATTACAGGAAAATATATGCAATAGATTATTGATTCCATAAAGAGCATACAACTAATACTTAATAAAGGAAAAATTAGTCTGACTTCTTTCATGCAAAGACCTAATACAAAATAATGGCCACTTAATCTAGAGTTAATAGCATGCATGCATCATGATCAAAATGGATTCATTCTAAGAATGAAGGTTAATTCAGCATCTGAGTATTAGTTTCCTATAATTCACCACATTGTCCAAAGGGGAAAATACGTATTCACTTCAGTAACTATAGGAAAAGTAAGACAAATCTTAAAAGCCATTTATGTTATCACTACAGAGGCTTCCTTAACCTGATAAAGATCAGTATCAGTCAAGAACAAGATAAGACTATCATCAGTACAATCAATGCATTAAGACATGGAAAACAATGGGAAGGTTTGAGGGCCATGAAATATCAAATAGTTTGAATGATTTACATAGAGTGACTACCTAAACATGAAATCCTAGATAATCTAAAAAATGTTATAACAAAGTTTGAAAAAGCTTCGGGATATAATATGAATATCCAAAATAAATGTACTGATTACACCAGCATGATAAGAACCAGAACAGCTGTTATCAGGGATAACAAAAACTTCATCTAGAAATAAATGCAATAAAATATGTACAAAAGCATTTATGGGAAAAATTATCAGAATCATTTAAAGATATCGAAGACCTAAGGAGACAGAGGTAATTATTCATAAAAAGGGATTCTAATTAACTATTCCCCCACCACCAACAACTTTTTGAAAAACTTGGTATTTTATGCTATAAATTTAAGAGGGCTTTTTCTGTTACTTAAAAAGGTAAGCTTCAAGTTCAGAGGTAAAAGCTTAAGAACACCTAAAGAGACTGTGATGAGCAACAATGAGGTGGGGCAGAGTCCTGTCCAACTATATATTGGAAGTTAGCATAGACTATGGTACAAAATGCAGAGTCCCTGCCTATACCATCTTACAGTGTGCAGAAAACGCTTGCAGAACAGAGGTACAATGAAGCAAAGTTGGAAAAAGGTTGGACTAATGAGTACATAATGTTGAGGCCAACAAGTGCCTAATACCTGGAGAAAAGCAGCAGAAAGTGCATACCCACCTCAAACGCAATACTTAAAATGAATCCTACTAGGTATGATAGGAGACTATCTTTATAACCTTGAAATAAACATGCCTGCTAAACATAAGGAAAATTGGACATAAGAAACAAATTATATTTGACTACTGCAAAATTATAAATCTGCTTTTAAAAAATATTACTATAAAACAAAATAAAAAAACCACCAACTGGGAGAACATAAATATGCATATAGTCACAGATACACTGGAAACTTCTCAACTAAGAAAATGACAACATCCTAGTATGAAAAAAATAGGTAAAATTCACAGGGAACAAAATGCAGATAAACATGAAAACATACAGAACCCAGGAGCAAATAAAAAATCACAATACAACATTTTATAGTCAGCAGATAAATACTGACAATAATGATGATAACAACAGGATCCTACACACCAATACAAGCAGAAATTGACACAATCACTTTGGGAGACAATCGGCCACATTTTAGATAGCTGAAGAGCAAATGCTCAAAATTATACTAAAGGGTAGGCATTTGGCTCAGTTAATACACCCCTTGCAACCCCACAGCCCAGCAGATGGAGATCCACCAACCATTTCTCTCTCTCTCTCTTCATGTGTCTGTTCAATCAGATGAACCCTTTCTCCGAATGAATTAAAAAGGACAGGACTGGTCACAGGGAGACTATCACTAACATTCTTCTTCACAACTGCTGACACACAGCCATGCTTACAGCAGACAGACCTGGAAGGTTTCACTGCAGTTGTTAAATTCCCTATGCACTTAGAGACATATGAAAGAATATTCACAGCAGCATAGTTAATCAGGAAAAGATTATTTACCAACACAGAGTGGGAAAAAAATCACACTGGGAAGGCATTTGTGTATATATTCCTATAATGCAATAATACCTAGGGCAGGGTAAAGCAAATGCATGTATCAACATGGACCATCTTATGAAAAAACTGATTTTGTGACAAGCAAATTACAGAATAAGGTACAGAACCAGGTACCACTTTCATAAATTTCACAGGCAGAACAATTTATGACTTCATACACATAGGCTTATGGAGACAGAGTCTTCAAAAAGTACATGGCAAGTTCATATTATCAGTTAACTTTATTTTCCATAAAATTTTTGGACTATCCTTAACAGAGTGCCTTACTGACCGGTAATGAATCCATGGGACCATCACTATTTTCTGATTACTGTGCTTAACAACACATCTATACCTGTCTATTCTTTTGTATATAAACCAACTACTATAGCAGCCAGAGATTTTTTAGTGAGGAGAGGGCAGAACTCCAGGCCAGCAAACAGACAGTACACAGGACCCACTCAAGAAGTAGGCTGGTACAAAACAAACCAGATACCAGAAGCGACATTTTTTTGTGTGTGTTCAAAGACCCAGGGGCATTTTTTTCATAGACAGAGAAAAATGGAACCAGAAGAAGAAACACAGGTATCAATAAAAGAGGCTATTTTAATTATGTTCATTACTTTTAGAGTAGATCTTAGAAAACTAGAAAGAATAGATCCTAGAAGAAAAAATGTAGCTAGCTGAGTCTCTTTCCCCAGTAAGGTAAAAAGCACAAAGCAGGCCTGCAGTTTCAGCTCTTAAATAAGAGGCAGGATCCTCATTTGGTTTAAGCTGAGTGTAATGCTGAGACATCACTTCCGTTGCTGTCTTATGCCCGCCACTCCAGTCACTTTCAGCCACCAGATAAGCAGCAGTGAACAGCAAGAGGTCTTACCTGAAGAACCTGGTCAACAGAGGCCACTGGATGCAACATGATGAATAATATGAAAACATATAACATAATCACAGATATAACAAAAAAATCTGGAAAAGAAAAATAAAATTAAATTAGGAAGTTCTTTTAAATAAGCAAGCATCAATAACAACCGGAATACTGCTGAGCCTAAATCTGTTGTTTAATATTTCTATGTCACTTGAGGGAGCAGAAAGCCTTGTTGTTATTTCCTGGAATAAGAAGCAGTTCTTGTATGTGTGCAATGTGACAGTGATAAATACAGAAAGCCAGCTAAGTTCTATGTATTTCAGAGGATAACCCAACACTTTAAAAATGAGAGACTTTTATTGACATTTGTGTGCATGGTGCCTGACAGCTAACTTCATGATCAAGCCAAGACACACTTCACAGGTCAGAGATTACTTTGTGTGACAAACTGAGATTATCACTCAAAACACAACCCAACGTGTCAAAAAATGACATTATTGTTGACTGTAAAAATGATGAATAACATTTTCTGTACTGGGTATGTCATCATTCTAAATAAAGGTATTCAAAGTTGATTAAACATATACTGGCAACTGAATCCCATTTCTCAGTGATTTTATTCTGAAAACACTTTCACAGAAAATGTTTAGGCAAAAGGCAAGAGAATGAGTGCAAGCTACTCTGTTAAAGGTGAGCTGACCTGTGGCCTGGCGTGACCGCTGGCAATGGCAAACCCACTGAGCAGCCTTTGAGGTTCCTGGCAGAAAATCAGACTCCCTGCTCATAACATTATGTCAAACACAAATATGCATGCATGTATATAAACTTATTTTGCATTGAGTTGATGTTTATTTAGAAGGTCCCATTTGAAGTCAAAGAAAAACTACATGTAACAAATCTTGTTACAGGCATCTCCAGACAGGGTAAAGAACTTAATATCCCTTTGACTGACTGATAATGAAGGATCTCGATGCTATCTTTCAATGGGGGAGTCCCAGAAGTAACTATAAACTGATAATATGTCAGTTCAAAACTATATAAGCCACTATTTATTGTTCTATAACCACGCTAGATATACGTGTGCATGTACAAATACATATGTGTGTGTGTGGGTGTATACACAGGCATAAGTCTAGCAGTTTAGATAGAAAGTAATACTAACATTTACACCTAAATGGAAAAACTATTCTACCATGTGCCTCTAACCAAATGGAAAAAAAAAAAACTGGGGGGAACACAAATTGGGTAAAAAGTAATTGTTTCTAAACTTTTGCTTTTTAAAATTCTACTACATAGCAGGCCCCGGCGCGGTGGCGCAAGTGGTTAAAGGTCCTCGCCTTGCACGCCCGGGATCCCATATGGGCGCCGGTTCTAATCCCGGCAGCCCCGCTTCCCTTCCAGCTCCCTGCCTGTGGCCCGGGAAAGCAGTCGAGGACGGCCCAAGGCTTTGGGAACCTGCACCCGCGTGGGAGACCCGGAAGAGGCTCCTGGCTTCGGATCGGCATAGCATCGGCCCGTTGCGCTCACTTGGGGAGTGAATCATCGGACGGAAGATCTTCCTCTCTGTCTCTCCTCTCTGTATATCCACCTTTCCAATGAAAAAATAATAAAAATAAATCTTTAAAAAAAAAAAAAAGAATGCTGAAAAACTTAAAGAAGATGTGAAATTTAAAAAAAAAAAAAAATTCTACTACATAGCAAAGAGGAAATGAAACGATTTCACAAATGTAGTAGTAATTAAAATAAGCTAGTCATTGAAGTAATCATAAAAGTGTTTGAAACTTGCCAGGTAGAAGACAGATAAGTCAGTAAAAGGAAGAAAGAAATGATCAGAATACAAATGCCAGAGACACAGATATAAAAAAAGAGCTCTATTTCAACAAGTTTCTCATACATAAAATATTTTTCAACCTCAACTGTACATTTACAACTACAGCAAAATAGGATCTAGCTCCTGGCCCAGGTGTATTGTATTGTGAGAAATTTATTAGGTTCATAAACAAACCTCTTCCATCTACCTAAACAGTGTTTCTCAAATTTCATGTTCCTCCCACACACCTACCCTTGATCTTACTTCTGGAAATCTAAAATAAAAATTAAAAAGAGATATTATTCAAAAAAAGGCACCATGTGACGAACAGGTTGATGTACAGGCAGAGAGAATCAGAAAACAGATTCTAACAGTTGAGAGGTAGATGGCTGGCAGATTAATGTAACTGCACATAATTTTAAAAATTAGTAACTGTCTCAACCAAGAATGGAATAATTACGAGAGTCTACCAGCTGGCTCTCGGCTGCAGCGACTCCTCCAAGCAATCACTGAGGAACTTTACTCTGTACCAGAAGACAATTATCAAAACAAATTCTCTGTTAGTGACTGTGGGCCAGGGGAGAAATGTTCCCCAAGTTAAAAATTAGTTTCACATCAATTTATACATAAAATTACATGAACATAAATAAGGTATTCAGAGTAAAATTCTTTTACCCAAAGAAAGCAGATATGAAAATCCCAAAGGAAAGCAATTTTTCAGACCTCAAATGGTAAAGCAATATGTGAACTCAAAACAATGAGATCCAGCTTATGGCAACACAGACATGACACCAGATCCTCTGGATGGAATACAGCTCCAGGATAGGCATCCTCAAGAGCTGGTTTGATACTCTCCTCAGTAAGTGACAAATAAAACCTTACCTAAGAAATACACAGAAAATTCTTCCCTAATGTCTCTTTCCTGTTGTGCTCCCACCCCAAAAAAACAGGCACATCTGACCCCTAATCGTAAGCTTCAAGTTACCATGGAACAAGTATGTGGCCTAGTGGTAAAGACACGGATCAACAGACGTCTGAGTTCCATTATCAGAGGTCCTGGGCTCAGCTCCCAGCTCTACCTCTGACTCCAACTTCCTACTGACGCAGACCCTGGGAAGTACAACTGATGCTACACATCATTAGCTTCCTGTCACCTAGGAGGGAGATGTGGACTGAGTTCCCATTCCTGGCTTGCACAGTTTCTGATGTCACAGGTATTAGGGTACTGAACTAGCAGGTGCAAACCCTGTCTACCTGTGCCATTCTCTCTCTGCAGCTCCACCTCTGATAATTTTTTAAAAACGTACCTATTTTTTTAAAAAAGCATACCTATTGATTTTGTTTCTCTTTTTAAAACTATTTTAAATGTTATTCACAAATTATTTTTTTTTATCTATTTATTTGGTACAGTGAGAGAGAGAAAGGGAGATGGGGAGACAGGGAGATGATCTACCCACTGGTTCAGTCCCTAAATGGTCACACTGGCTAGGGCTGGGAGAAAGCAGATACTAGGAACTCCATCCAGGTCTCCCATGGGACATTGGGGGTCCATACAGTTGAGCTATCCCCACTGCCTTCCGGGGCCCATGAGCAGGGAACTGGAATAGCAACAGCGCAGCTAGGACTTGAACCAGTATCCCACATGGAATTCCAGCATTGCAGAGACTGTGGTTTAACCCACTGTGCCACAATGCTGTCCCTTAAAGTTAAAAAAGGAAAAAAAAAATTATTGTTTTTACTTTATTTGAACGAACACTAAGAGAGCTCCCTCTAGCAGAACGACTCTCTAAATGCCTTGTGCTAGGTTGGGCCAGGCCAAAGCTAGGAGCTAGAGTCTTAACCTTGTGTCCCAAGAGGGCAGCAGACATTCAACTACCTGAGCCGTCACTGCTGCATCCCCAGATGTGCATTAGCAGGAATCTCGGAACATGGAGCAGAGCCAGGACTCGAATCAGGCTCTCGGACGCAGGTGTGGTACCTAAAACTACATGAAACATTCACCCCAACTTAAACTATTAGATTCACTTTACAGCTATTAAACTTCAGTTATGAAATCCTCTCTGAGGTACAATGATGGGGAAAGTATTGTGCATTAGATTACTACCTGGGACACCTGTGTCCGGTATTGGAGTGTCTGAGATCCAGTCCTGGCCACTCTGATTCTGATCTAACTTCCTGTGAATGCACGTGGGGGGGCAGAAGATGATGACTACCCGAGTCCCTGCCACCCGCATGGGAGACTCAGATGAGATCCCAGGCTCCTGGTGTCAGCCTGCCTGCCCCGGCTGCTGGGGTCATTTGAAGAATGAACCAACAGATGAAGGCTCTCCTTCTTTTGGCTTCTCTTTCAATGAATACACGTAACTTTGAAAAACGTGACAGCCTCCTGTGGAAGGCTTTTTACCTTACAATATGCTTTTAATATAGTTCTCAGTAATATAGTTATTAGTACAGTTATATGGGAATACATAACTAAATAATAAATGTAGCAAAAAGTAGTAAGACCAGTTAAACAAAATTGCTTCCCGAACTGCAACAAAAGATAGAGATTGGAATCTGTTATGCTAGTGACACACTAAGTCCATGACCTGACATTTCCCACCCGGAACACTGACATCCTGTCACAGCTACAGTCCAAAACCAGCTGCTATTCACTGCAAGACACTACAGAAGTCTATAAATTGCTGTGTCTTATCGCCATAAGCAGATGGGTCCACACGGTCCCAAGCTTCTGTTCCACAGCACCGCACAAGGACTCCAGCGATGAGCACGGACACGGCCGCTGTCCGAAACAGGCCAGTCAGTGCTGCCCACACCTCTCAGAAGGAGTACCACAGCCACCGACTGCAGGGCCGAGCCTGCTTTCTCCCCCTACAGTAGCCTGCAGAAACCACGTACGTGCCAGAAGCAGCAACAGGACATGGGAAAGCAGCACTGGTGGCTTTCATTTCAAAGTTAGGGTAAGAAACTCCCATGAAAGACAAGGCAGCAAATCCCTACATAACTAGGTGGGCTCATTCATCTGTAAAGATCTGCTTTTCTCTGGAAGGACAGGTACAACTCTCCTTCAGTATCACTAAAGGAAGGGGGGATGGCAGAAACCACAATCAATACCAAACTTACAATTCTTGTAGCAAGGCTGCCTGAAGGGTTTTCCTTTTGAGAAGGCAACTGCCACGATGAGGTACTGAAAACTGGAGATAAAAAACACTGTGGTATTTTCATAATTTTGTATATTACGTGTATCAAGTTCAGTTTCATTGTCTAAATGTGAAGAATTCCAATATAGGCTTCTTGTTGTATTACAGGCACTAAAACACACAAAGTTTTTGTATTAGTAAACACAATATGTATTTCAAAGAGATCACTTTCACCTTAACTGCCTCAAAAAAATAGAAATAAAATGCTATTTATAGCAGAAGGCCCAACAACAAACACGAAATATTGACCAGGTAGAGAATCATTAAGGATTTTTCCTTTTAGTCAGACCATCTAATCAGTTACCAAGATATTTAACAAGCACTCTGTATTTGGGGAGTAATGTTACCAAGGTCGACCATTTTCCCCAGCTGTCAACATGGGCACACCTGCTCCACCTCCGAGCTACAAAGGGACCTGAGGAGGTTGGGTTGTGAGCATGACTAGTGAGCCCCTGGCACTGAGACACCCTCGACATTCTCCAGCATGAGTGCTCCCGCCTTTCCCTTCCAAGTGGGCAGCTCTGCTGAGTGTATACAGAACCGAGTATGAGGATCCATGCCTGAGATGTGAATCACTACAGATACATGGTAACAAGGGATAGGGAGCTCTGGAAAAATTCTCAACAACTCTACCTTTCCTTTCTCCAGCCCTCTTTGCATGTACAGAAATGTTAACTTTTAAAAATATTTCTAAAAATATCAAATACAGATACTTCCTTTCAAACTAAAACATTAGCATCTTAAAATTATCTTCAACAAAATTACATTAATTAAATGTTATAATTTGTGTTATAATCTGAAGTGTTATACATAAACAAATAAACATAAAAATAGCATCTTAAAAAAAGATGTTGTTTCAAAATGCTATTTCCTAAATAAGGGGTAGAAAGTAAAAAATACTGGGGATTTAGAAGAGACCCTAGTAATTAACTCAAACTTCTTCATTTTACAGCTTAGAAAATCAAGGCACTGAAGGAAATGAAGAAAGGGCCTGAGGTGAGTCAGCTACAGAAGCCACTTTGCAGAAGACTCTTGTGAGATCTTTATCTGGTCACTGGACATCCTGTGCCATCTTGGGACTGTGCCAGTAAAAACCCCACCACCCGGTGTGGCCCTTCAGCTCTAAATCACACCTGTGAGGAGAAAAAAAACACTTTTTCTCTGTATCTTACACAATGTATGGCACTGTGCTGCTAGCAGCAGTAAATAGATTACTACATTGGAATTACCATCACACAAAGTGTTTACAGGCCAAAGTATTTGTGTTTATATTGAGGTTGACATGCAGCTTGATTTAAAGTCCTAGACATTCACACACTGATTTGCACATGGATTGTTCAACTTACTCTGAATGCGGATGCCACACTTTATACCACGGTTGCTGCTTAACCCAAAAAAATCCCAAAGACTGAAATCCAATGCAGATAATGATCTGAGACAAAACGGAGAAGAGTAGGGCCCCAGATATGAGACCGGAAGGTGGTCTTTGCGCCACAAGTTCCTTCCAAGCAGGATTTAAACTCACTGCATTCAAAAGAAAAAGTTTCATATGTAAATTAATCTGTCACTATACAAGGCATAGTCAGACCCACTTAAAAAAAATGTTACCTTTGCCTAACAATGTTTTCAAATGTCTCCAAAGAAGACATGTATTTACATATATGTAAATAATCTGTAAATGTAAACAACTTAGACAATTCCAAAATGCTTCAGGAGTAACCCTCACATTGCCATGGAAATTCAAATGAAATACTAGTACAAACAAAAACACTAAATAAAAGCATAAATATTAAAACATTTATCAGCACTCAATTATATTTAAGAGCCAATTATTTTTGTGAGAACTGAATTATAAAGCTACAGCTAGAATACTATGTTATTTCTTTCTCCTAAAAAAGACATTACCATTAGCAAAGATCTGGAGCAAAGTAAATATGCTACCAACAAAATAAACATACTTTGATCCCTTACTAAGGTGGTGCCCACTGAGTTTTTCACTGGAAAGGTTCCATTTTTCCCAATTAATAACTTATAAAAAGATATTCTGAGTCTGTGCTAACAGCCTACTCCTCATCAAAGTTCCATTCAGTAGTTTTGTCGTCTACTAAGGACTGTCTAACCTGGAGGCTATCAATCTGGCAGTATCTTGAATATGTTCATCTGTCAAAGCTTGGAGAGTGTTCCAGAGGTCTAGACAGGGTACACATGGACACGCTGCCAAGCATCCTACACTGCACAAGAGCAGCTCCCCTCAAAGGCCAACAAGGACACTGTCTCTCCCCCAGACTCCTTCCAGTGAGTCAGTACTGTAGAGTTTTCTTGTCTCTCTAAATGATTTACCTGCATTACGGATTTATTGATTTTTATTTCATTCAGTGGGTCATATCCCATTACTATCATTCTTGATTTTGATGTTAGTATCACCAATACTGGAACAAATCAACACCTTGTTCCTCCTGCACAACATGTCTACAGGGACACAGCACCAGTTCTGCATTACTCTAACCAAACATCCACAGCCTGAATTTAATGAAAGGAAATCAGATAAACTACATTCACTGGCCTATGCTATCTTATAAATATGCCCAAAGACTGAGAAATGATGCAACATGGTAACTACCTGAACTTCATGGGCCTGACATAAACCCTTGTTCTAACCTAGGGGATTGGGGATAAACAGACATTATTAGGACAAATAATAAAACCTGAATACATACTTTAGATTATACAATGTCATAGAAATGTTATATTTCCTGATTATCATAACTATATTTAGTTATTTAAGAGAATGGCTTTGCCTTTAGGAAATATATACTCAAATATGCAGGAGCAAAGGGGCATGAGCACTCAAAACCTGCTTTTAAGTATTTCGGAAAAAATACAGAAACAAGGACTAGTAAAATAACACATTAACAAAGAATGTGGAATGGGATAAGTTCTGTTTCAACAGCTGATTTTACAAATGTTTAATAAATTACATCAGAATTTCATGTCAAAATCAATAAAAAGGGAAAATGCTTACTTGTAAATACCACTACCAAAATGATTGCCAGATCAATGAAAAGAAACTGGAAGTCTCCTAGGTTACTCAGAATCTACAAAAGTAATTTTAAAACACAGTTATTTTCAGGAACTATTTATGTAGCACTGTCCCCATATTTTAGCCTCCAACCCCTTTAATCACAATTTCAAAACATCATTTGGACCTGTTTAAAAGCTGAAATACTTTTGCCTATAAGTTAAATATAACATATTTACAAACATCTTATATAATATGTTAGCTTAAAAAAAATCCTTAAAATTTATTCAATAAAATCCTTGGAAGAGTTTTTGGGCAAAAAGCAAGCACAAACTTTTACTCACAATATTCATTACTGTCCAAAATTAGTATCTTGAAGCTTCCTTAATATTTAACACCATCCCTTCTGATATTTTCTACAAATAGTAAAAAGGGATAGATTCACAAAAATTCTCTAGGATATATCACTAATGTTCACCTAAGAGAAAAATCTACAGTGAGATGCTAGTTTCACTACAAAACTCAGCACAAACACCTAAGAACACCTCTGTATGCTTTTCCTCCAAAAGCATCAACTTCTTTACATTATTGCTGAAACAACTGTCCTTATTCTGCCCTTTTCTTTACGAGTATATACTCGTAAAGAACGCCACAATTCAGCATTTCGATAGGTTCTAATGAAAGACGCCACTCTGTACTAATGGCAAGAAAGAATACAACCATCTTTTATTCATAAAGCTTGAATCACAGTTATCTGCTTTTAAAAAAAATGCTATCAGCTTCATGAGATTATCAATATGCTACTCAAACTAAAGTAAATGAAAGTAAATTCACAGATACAGCTCACATAAATTCCATTACTAACAGATGCATTCAAGATCAACCACATCTGCTCAATGTCCTAGCCACCCAATGTCAGTACTCACGGAGTACAGGAGAGTAACACTGAAGTACTGGATAATGCTGTAGAGAGCCATGAACTTAAACACACAGAAGGAAGTCATCAAAGCAGCACGGCCTTCCCTGTGAAGAGAAACACTGGCATGTGAAAGAAGGCATCTATAACTGCTTCTCCACATCACACTGACGTATCCTGACAGGTGCACATCAACATGCAACCACTACAGCAAAGTGCCAGTCTACCAAAAGAGCCAAACCAAAATGAAGCAGAAGAAATGAGAAGCAGTGATTTGTTCCTGAGATACACCACAGATGAGCTAATGTCCCACTAAAAGAAGATCCACGTTCCTATGATAACTTTTCCTGTTGTATTATTACAGCAACACCCAAATATGAGAACATCCTTCATTTATACTACCTGATGAGGTTTGGCACACAGGAAATACTAGGTGTTTTGGAGGTAAAAGGAGATGCCACTGAAGCCTCGAGTTCTGATAAAGAAATGCCTCCATGTGCTCTCTTCAAAGCCTGCAGGTTTCAAAAAAAATGGTTAAGTTTCAGGAATGTGATTTAGGCTAAAAGTTAAGACAAAGTTAAGCTAAAAGTTAAGACAAAGAAACTATACTTACACCACAATCATTTGCTCCATCACCGCACATCCCAACAAAGTAACTAAAAGACAAATGATTTTAAGATTTTTATTTCTTAAAATATCCAATATTTAGCTTACGATTTCTCTAACTGTATCATTAAGGAATCCCCTGGTGGACAGATCAAGCTTTCCAATACAAAGATCAGACTTGATGCTCTGCAAGGAACAGCCTGCAGTGAAATAACCAGGGATTATTCTAGCTCCATCATACTACACACAAATCATTTTTAGTACAATTTCCTCATCTTCAGTACATTTTTACTTAACCGTTAAGGTTATCAATAAATATTCTCCTTTAAAATCTTGAAACACTACACTCAATAAAACTAGAAAGTCACTTTTATCAACATACAACACCAGAATGAATGAATTCTACTTCAGAGGAATTAATTGGAAGAAGGAATTGTGGCTGCTGTACTTCAATAAAAACACCTGAGCCTTTTTTGAAAAGGCACTTCTCATAGTTGTTCTCTCCCCCTAACATCTGTGTGTATGTGTACGTGTATACATGAGAAATATTAATTATCTGGCCTTGAAACAAAATAATCCACCAATACTTACTCTACATTTTGCAGGGCTTCTACCAATTGTGTTTTCTGATCAGGTGCCATACGAGCAAACACAGTGCCATGCAACATCAACTGGAAAAAAACAGGGATTTTTGAAAAATACAGTTCACCATGTATTTACATAGAAGTCTACATATACCAAACAGCCTACCTTAGGTACAAGGTCTTGAAAATGCTCCAGTATCACAGAAAATGATTTGCCATTCATCGCAAAATGGTAACGAGTCAACTGCAGGTCCTCCAAGCTATCATCAACCAATTTAATGGGAATCACCTGTGTGTGAGAGAGTCGGAAACAACGCTCAGGCAGTCAGACCAGGCAACATAATCCTACATCTTCTTCATAACTAATTTATTTCATTTTGACACTTTATACCAGAAATTAAACACTTAATATGTATTCAAAGTAAAAGAAAATTCAATCATTAAATTAGCTATAATGTTTACTAAGGGAAAAAAAATAAGAACTTAAGATCAACTATTACTTCAATTTGAAATGATTGATAAAACTGAGTTTTAACAACACACCTGCATGATCTATCACTAATTACTTCTAAAATGGGATAAATATTTGGGATTCTCACACTTTGAAGCACTGGATCTCAATTTTAAACACTGAGTTTTCTGGCTTCGTCTCAGTGCTGACTCATCCCTACCTCCAGAAGCCTCTATTTGCATTTAGCTTTCGCTCTGCTATTCTGTGATGCCTGATTTTTAATTTGTGAAAATTCCCTTCCAAGAAGCAGGCTGCTAAAGACCAAGTCGTCCTGACGTTACCTCTGAGTCGATGGCTGGTACGCTGCTGCCCTGGGGCAGCGAGTCTGCATAATGCCAGTTGATCTTGGCCACCTTCCCATCCTTTGGAGGTAATGCTTCAGCAATAATAACTTTATCCTGAGGTAGAATCATCCCACAGTCTCTGGCCACGGAAACAGCAGTCAACATGTTGTCACCTAGTTTTTAAAATATTTTAAATGCATTAAATAAAAATGGCAATATGCAAATCTCAAACAACTCCTCCCAGGAACGGATTGGGCAGAAAGGATCATGTACAGTCCTGACCCTTGAAGTTTAAAAGCAGCAAAATCGGAATATTTATCAACAGGGTCTCAAAAATACAAACACAGATAACCATTCCAACCCATACTTTTAAAGAGAAATACAATACTCTGTCAGTCATGCACTGCTAGTTGTACCACAGAACACCTGGAAGGGACCTACACACAGAGCAGGTGCTCAAGAAACACACGTGGAGATAACTCTGGGGTTAGTGGGTGGTACACTGTGCTAATACCAGTGCATACAGCGCAGCAGGATGAATTACAATAGCCAGAGCTACAAAAAAAACTACTTCAGAACTATAAAGAAGCAAGAAAGGCAACTTCTCAGTCTTGAGAAGGAAAGAATTCATGAAAAGCAAGGACAAGATTATAAAAGAGAAACAAATGAATGGGGGACCCCACAGCTACTACAATTGAACGGTAAGGCACTTCTTCCTCCAATCCCCACACACCATATCTACCGGTTTCTTCCTGCGGCCTTCACAAGGCCATATTCTGTCACAGCAGGAAAAGAGATGCAGACAGAAAGTGCTTGGAGACAAAGGGGTCTCCAGTACTAAGAGTTTATGGATGCCAACAAACTTAGCAATATGGAGCTATATATTGTAAGTTTATTAGCTAAAGGAAAGAGAAAAGAAACAAAACAGTTGCCAGTTTCATACCACTAAGGACAAGAAGTAATTTCACATCAATAGTATGTCAGGAGAGGGGCCAGCACTGTGGTGCAGCAGTGTAAACCTCAAATTGCAATAGCAGCATCCCAAAGAGAGATACCTATTTAAGACCCAGCTGCTCCATCTGGAGCCAGCTTCCAGCTAATGTGCCTAGGAAAGCAAGGGAAGAAGCCCCAATTCTTTGGTCCCTTATCAACCCACGTGGGAGAACTGGACAGAAACTCTTTCTGGGAGGTGAGCCACACCAAAGCCAAGAGCCAGAAGGTTTAATGGGTCTCCCATGTGGGTGGACGAGGCACAAACACTTGCGCCACAGTGTATGCTTTTCCCAAGCCACTAGCAGGGAGCTCAACTGGAAGTAGAACAGCTGGGACATAGTATCCGCATGGACGCCTGGCACTGCACATGGTGGTTTACTTGCTGTACCATAACACTAGCTCGTACATTAGATATCTTTAAACAAAACTAGGAGATATCATAGCTACAATAACCAAACAAAAAAATATTTTATTATCAGTTCAAGCCAAGGTAACTGTATGCTTATATAAATGTAATTCTAGCAAATTACTGGTTAATCATAAATTGTGTACATGGCAGTTCTACAAACGAATAAAGGATCCAAATGCATAAATAAGGCATATTCCTAATCCGAGACTCTTATTTCTAATGGAGAACACAAATCTACAAGCATCCATAACACATGATTAAAGAATAAAAAGGAGCAAAATTTAAATTTTTATAGTGTGCCCTTCACTATTTTACTGAATTTTCTATAAACAGATTTTCTTAAATCTCAAAAAGAATAATACAGTCTCATAGTCAGGCCAAGCACTCAGAGCTCAAACAGGACAACACAGGAAATAGCCACTAAGACGCTTTAATTACTAACTAATCACTCCTGCACATCACAGAACTTGGGCTCTAAGAGTCACACTGGGTTTTTTTTATCTGTGTTCTTTTGTAGAGTCTAACCTGTGACCATGACTGTGCGAATGTTGGCTTTATGCAAATCTTCAAGTACTGCAGGGGTTTCTTGCTTTAATTTGTTCTGCATTATAATTAATCCCATAAAATCCATGTTGTTTTCAATGGCATCTCTGCAGAAAAAGAAGTTTTAACACATAATGGTTTAGTCATGAGAACAAGCACTGTTCTCTTTATGCTGAGAAAGCAATTGAAAATATCTATAAATTATATATTAAAATGTTTTATAAGCTGAGTAAACCATGTGTGCATTTATGACTTCAGTATCTCAAAAATTTAAAAGGAGAAAAACAATTCCGAAGAAGTGGATTTTTGACATTAAATTTTAACCTTTGAGACATTAAACATAAGGGTCATTTGGAAGTGTATGATTCTGTAAACACTAAACTGCTGCTACTCAGGAATTCACGCATCCTGTATCCCATCCAAAAACCACAAAAGCACAGATCTACGTTTCATTATCCTTCAAACAAAATATTCTAACTTAAAGTAACTGTATATCATAAGCACATTCAATACAGTTAAAGGGGATTCACTGTCAAGTCCTTGATTAATTCTCTAATTCTTGCTCTTAGAAATGTGATCAGTAGAAAGAAATCTCACTCAGGAACCCAGAGAGGAGCTCTTTAGAAGACAAACAAGCAATGCACAGCTACCAAGACGCTACTGTCAACACAGTCCAACATCCACTATGCACCAAGTGCTGACTGTGGTAGTCACTGGAAGGACAGACAGAAGACATGAGCTTCGTCCTCCAGGTGCACTTTCACAGAGTAACATACATGCAACCCAAGAGATGCCTACAAAAAGCACATGGGCCTTAGCCTTACAATGGAGATGAAGTCTGTTTAAGGGCAGTCACATTCTTCTTGAGAAAACTCAAGCTATTAAAACTGTGTTACAGGAGTAGTTTTCTTTCAGTAGGGAAAGAGGGTTTGAAGTTTGGGAAGAGATTTCCAGACTCAGAATTAAAATGATTTTTTTACATTAAAATTCAGTAATAGTGGTACTTGAAGCACACATTTATTAAGCCTAAAAATCTCTAAAAATATGTAACAATGGACAATAAATATATTAAAGAATATTTAGGCAATCTGATATAAAGGATATGGATGATAAAGCATATTTTTCTAAGCAATAAAAGTTCTCTGAAAAGCTAGTGTGATGGCCTAATCAGCTACTCTGTCTGCCAGCACTGAGATCCCATATGGGTACCGGTTCTAATCCCAGCAGTTCCACTTCCCATCCAGCTCCCTGCTTGTGCTCTGGGAAAGCACTGGAAAATGGCCCAAGTCCTTGGGACTTGGCACCCCAAGGAGACACATTGTTGTGGCTATTTGGGGAGTGAACCAGCATACAAAGATCTTTCTCTATTTCTATCTGTATATCTGTCTTTCCAATAAAAATAAATAAATCTGTTTTTAAAAAGTCTTGGGGAAAAAAAAAATGTCTTGAAGCCTGAAATTGCATTAGATTCCTGTGAAACTACTAAAGTCCAAAATATTGAGCCACTTTCCTACAGGTACTAATTGCTGGCTTCCGCTGGTTTTCTACCTCTCTGGTGAATGATATAGTCATGGAAATCTTACTTTGTAATTAATTAACAGTAAACTATTCAAGACATAAAAGGTCTTAGGCTATAAGAGAAATGCTCAAACCCATTCCTGCAAGACAGAGTGAAAGCAGAAAACGTGGCTGAAGGATGAGAATGGGGGAAGGGCTGGAGCAGGATGGTAGGGGAAGAAAGTTGACAGAAAAATATAAGGTATTCTGGGCAGAGATGAGCCTGTCCAAAGATGTGGAAGGATATATGAGGAAGCCAGGCTCAGGAACTCCTGGTATTCCAGTTTTTAAAAAGAGGAAACTAGCAAAGAGAAGAAACCAATGTATCTTTTGTAAGAATTAGAATAGAAAGTATACATCTGTGGTACACAACCATGCCCAGGTTTTGGCAGAGCACCTGCTAGAGATGTTTAGAAAAAAGCACTGTGAATCTTTCCCAAAAATGTCCAAATTAGGTAAATCAGTAGATAGGTCATTTGTGCTTAAAAAAAAAAAAAAAATGCTAGGGCATACCACTAAATGCCCCAAAAATGCTATTCTCAAAGGGTAAGTCCATTTACAGTAGCTGCAACCAAATGACAATCCAGTGACAATCCCTGAGTGTTTTCAAAACCTGCTACTTACATAAGCAAGGAAGCAGGGAATCAGTAAAACCAACTGACTCCAGGTAGAGTTGCAGAGAGCTGGTTCAGAAGCCTACTGCTTGTGTGACTCATGGCGAGATCATGAGATCACGTGGGGAAAAGGAACTGCAGAATTGTTTACTGTTCCTGCAGTAGGTCTGACACATCGTAGGCACTCAATAGTTAAAAAACAAACCAAAAATGTTTGGAAAAGTTGTAAGGAAATACATACAAGGATATAACAGCATTAGCAAACATAGTCAAATAGTCAGTATAGAATAAAAAGAAATCAGAGAAAATAAATACTCTTTATCTTAATCACCTAAAATAATACTACATTATATATATTTGCAAACATTCCCAAAACATTTAGTAAATAACCAACTATATGCAAACTGTTGCACATACTTATATAAACATAAACAACACATTCTTGGAAAGACAGTAGGAAAGCCATTCAATCTTACCTGTTAATATTCTGTACTTTATGCCATGTCAGTTTTGATTCTAATTTTCTGTGTGCAAGAGCAATAACACGGAAGCCCTGTTTAGTGTACTCTTCTAAAACTTTTTCAAAATCAACAGGAACTTTTTAAAAGAAAAGAAAAATTTCATTGTTAGAAATTTAGACTGCTTAATACAAAAGCTCTATAAACACCAAGATCTTGTCCAAAGCCAGGCTATCTCCTTACCTGTTTCAGCTTTACAGAGACTGGCCACAACCTCAGGGGCTCCCTTCATGTATGCATCCATTCTCTTGTCTCCAAGCACCCGTGCCACCACACTCATACGTTGCAAAGCAGAAGAAAATGGGAACTGGCGAACAATTCCTATTTCATAAACAGCCTACAGAATTTTGAAAGTTACACAAATAATTTATTATCTTCAATTTAAAAAAAAAAACCACTGGGCTACAAGTAACTTTTCTTCACTTACTGGAAGTTCAAACAGCTCCTAAAAATAAATAAAACAAAAGAGAATTCATTTAGACCAAACCCAGTAACATACACAAGTTACGAAAATCTTAATAAGTATTCACAAAACTTTATTTGGAAAATTTCAAAGAATCGATTGTTTCAAAGTTATGATTCATTTTTCTACTACCTCCTACTTTAAAAAACTGTGTTTTTGAACATCTCCAATGTTCTGATATTTCAAAAATGTTAAGTACTAAATTAAACAAAGGGGAACACATTTTTAAATTCTCCTAATGCCAGTGATAAAACAGAATTGTGTACTTTCAGATAACTGCAGTTAAAACATATCTGTGATAGAGTTAAACAGGACATGCACCTTCCTCTTACAGTCACATTTCAAAATGACAAATCGAAGTGACAGCATCAACGGCATTATCCATGACTTCCTACCATTTCCTGGTCCCCTGAAGGCGTGGGCTCAGGGAGCAGCTGTTTGGGAGGACGCACCACAGTAGGCATGATCCGATTATGCAGAGCTGTTTCTTCTTCAGTTGCTTCTTCTAGAATCTGAAAGGAAAACGTTCCACATACTGTCTCCTGAGATTCAACTTGCTGTTTCCATTTTTAAATGGAGTATTATAGACATTTTATGTAAATTTTTAAAATTACTGTCCAAAAACAAATTGAATACCACTTTAACACTAACATGGGTAAAACAAAACATTAATAAACCTAGCTAATTAAACATCTAGCAACCCACAGCAGGGGGGGAGGAAGAGACAGAGAGAGAGGGAGGAAGACACAGAGAGATCTTCCATCCTTTGGATCACTCCTCAAATGGCTATAACAGCTGGATCTAGACTGTTCCAAAGCCGGGAATCAGGAGCATCCACAAGGGTGCAGGTGCCCAAGTATTTGGGCCATCCTTTGCTGCTTTCCCAAGCTCATTAGCAGGGAGCTGGATGGGAAGGAACCACTGCCCAAATAGGATGCTGGGCCACAGGTTGCTGCTTTACCTGCTGAAGTATACTGCCAGCCTTCAGGACCTCTTTTCTGCTAACAAAAAAGTTCAGACACAGTGGCCAGAAGTGCTTGCAGAGAATTAAAAGCAAAAGATGAGCCAGACAAAGCTGTGGTGTAACACTGTGGCATAGGCCTCTGCCTGCTGCACCAGCATCCCATACATACACCAGTTTTACTCCCTGTCATTCCACTTCTGATCTACTGCCCTGCTTGTGGCCTAGGAAATTAGCAGAAAGTAGTTCAACTTCTTGGATCCTGCACCCACAAGAGAAATCCAGAAGAAACTCCTGACTCCTGGCTTTGGATCAGCCTCTCCTTCTCTCCATAAATCTGCCTTTCAAATAAAAAAATTAAAAAGATAAAATCATGAGAGCTTAGTTTCAATCTGAATACTTCTAGTTAAACTACTACTTTTCAAAGCCTTTGAAATATTTTAAGATGACCTGTTTTATTTACTTAAAAGATAGAGTGAAAAGGAGATGTTCCATTCATTGGTTCATTTCCTAAAGGTCACAAGTGACAAGACCGGGCCAGTCCAAAGCCAGGAGCCAAGAGTTTCATCCAGGTCTCCCAGGTGGGAGCAGGAACCAAACATTTGGGCCATTTTTCACTCTTCTCCCAAGAGCACTAGGCAAGAAGCTGCATAAGAAGTGGAGCAGCAAGGACTTAAACTGGTATCCATATGGGATGCTGGTGCAGCAGGCAGTGACCCAACTTGTTATGACACATCGGCCCCTGACATTTACTTTTAAAATGTTTCCATGAAAAAACAATTTCAAAGGCCCAGTGCGATGGCCTAACTCCTTGCCTTGCAATCACCGGGATCCCATAAGGGTGCCAGTTCATGTCCCTACTGCTCCACGTCCCATTCAGCTCCCTGCTTGTGATATGAGAAAGTAGTCAAGCACAGACCAAAGCCTTGGGACCTTGCACCCATGTGGGAGACATGGAAGAGGCTCTTGGCTCCCAGCTTTGCTTCAGCTCAGCTCCAGCTGTTGCAGCTACTTGGGGAGTAAACCAGCAGACGAAAGATCTTCTTCTCTGTAAATCTACCTTTCAATAAATAAAGAAAAATTACTAACTCCACTTAAATTTCAAACAAAAATTATATGAAACACACACAGGAGAGAAACTAAATTTGTCTTTATAACCAGATATCAACTGATGAGAATGAGGGAACTGTGACCAGTTATAGAACTGTATGTGAACTATCAGACTTCTTTTTCTCCCCTCAAAATTTTTTAAAAGTATTTATTTAAATATTTTTTATTTACTGAAAATTCAGATTTACAGAGAGGAGGAGAGACACACAGAGATCTTCTGCCAACTGGCACACTCCCCAAATGGCTATAACAACCGGAGCTGACTGAGCCCATCAGAAGCCAGGAGCCTCTTCCAGGTATCTATGTGGACTGTAGGTTCCCAAGGCTTCGGACCATTCCCTACTACTTTTCTAGGACATAAACAGAGAGCTGGAACAGGAGCAGAGCAGTGGGGACACAAGCCCTTATGGGACGCCGGTGCTGGCAGTCAGAGGATCAGCATGCTGAGCTACCATGCTGGCCCCTTGCCCTCATATTTTAACATCTCTGAAACCAGGACACATCCCACACTGCATCAGTAACATCAAACAGACTTTGGACCTGGTTCTGAGAAATCATTTCACTGTCACATCAACACTGGAAAGATTACAGATTAAAACATCTCATGGCCAACAAAAATCACTGCACACATTTAATCAATTTTCAAGAAGATCCACCAACACTGAACTCTAAATTCTCTGAAAACTTGTTGAGCTGGAAAAAAGCTTTACAAGACATCAAAGATCCATCAGCCCAGTTTGCTTTTCCTTCTGTGAATAAAGTGGGATCTTGCTTTGAGAACTAACTTTCAACAGTATTTATTTCAGACGATGGCAGAGTAATTTACTCAGTTATCCACCCCCTCTCCCTCTCACAACATTAAAACGAAAAAAGAAAAAAACCAAGGTTAACAGAGAACAAAACAGGCTGGGGACAAAGGGTAAACTGCAATGCTGATTGTTGTAATTGTGAGGGAAACAGCAGTCAGAACAGACACAAGAGCATCAGGAGGCAGGTGCAATTATTGTCAGCCAACATAGCTGAGACAAACAAAACAAAAAATAAGGCATCCTTCTCCAAAACTGTTAGCTACCCATCTGCCAGGAATTAGGGCTGCTCCCAACAGGGATGGCGCTCCAGAGGCAGGAATACTGTGGAGTGGATAGAACTGTTCCTCTGACACTCAAGAATGTTCCTGGACCCCACACTCCAAACACAGCAGGGCCTGGCCTTCCCAATCTGGAGGTGCTCTTCAGGACCAACCAAGTTCCCAAGGACAAGGAAAAACAAACTTACTGACCACCCAGAGTCAAACAGACCTCCATCTGGAACCAGAAGGTACAATCCAGATGCACTGTGAAACCCAAAAGCAGCAAGCAGATCAAACAAAAGCAGCAGCATACATTAGAAAAAAGAGGTAACTCAGAAGCCAGAAGAAAACTTTATGAAGACTGTCTTTGTTTCTCAATTTATTTGAAAGAGGGACAAGGAGGACAGACCAACCTCCTAAATGCCCACAACAGCCAAGGTTGGATCAGAATAAAGTCAGGAACTAGAAACTCGATCCAGATCTGTGTGAGTGACAAGACACAACCACTTAAACCATCAGCTGATGCAAAAAGCCAATCACTATAAGCTCTGAATACATTCACTGAAACATCACACTGCAGTCCATAATGTGAATGACCATTATGACAAATGAAACCAATTACTGGGCCCAGCCATGCAGCAGCCAGGATCCTATATGGGCACTTGTTCATCTCCAGTTGTTTCACTTCCCATTCAGCTCCCTGCTGGCCTGGGAAAGCAGTAGAGCATGGCCTAAGACTTGGGACCTTGCACCTACATGGGAAACCCCAAACAGGCTCCTGGCTCAGCTCCGGCCATTGTGGCCACTTGGGGAGTAAACCAGCAGATGCAGGATCTTTTTGTTTCTCCTTCTCTCTGTAACTCTGACTTTCCGGGGCCCGGCACGGTGGCGTAGTGGTTAAGGTCCTCGCCTTGCACGCCCGGGATCCCATATGGGTGCCGGTTCTATCCCGGCAGCCCCTCTTCCCTTCCAGCTCCCTGCCTGTGGCCTGGGAAAGCAGTCGAGGACAGCCCAAAGCTTTGGGACCCTGCACCTGCGTGGGAGACCCAGAAGAGGCTCCTGGCTTCGGATCGGCGCAGTACCGGCCGTTGCGCTCACTTGGGGAGTGAATCATCAGACGGAAGATCTTCCTCTCTATCTCTCCTCTCTGTATATCTGCCTTTCCAATAAAAAAAAATAATAAAAATAAATCTTTAAAAAAAAAATCTGACTTTCCAATAAAAACGAGTAAATCTTGAAAAAAAAATTATTATTGCATCTATAAAAGAAGTAAATGCTATAAAATGTTAACAACCAGGGAATAATGGCAAATGCTTAAAAACTAAAATTATCAGTGATAAAAACAGAAGGAAATTGTTAAAAAACAACCAAGTATGTATGTGTTTATATACAGAACAAATACAAAATAAAAGAGGACACATGACTGCTTTATAAAATATGGCATGTGGCCAATAAACTGTGTCAGTTACGATCCTTCCACCTATTTTCAGTCTACTGATAAGGTGCTAACAGCTGTTTTAATCTTATAATCATGAAATAGGGACCTGAAATAGCCAACTTCTATTAAGGGAATTTATATTAGCAAAATACCCACCTATATGAACTGCCCATGTTGCATTGTATCTAGGCAGGTGTTACACTGCTGGGAGAAAAGCAGCTAATAGCTAGCAGACATCCTGGGCCTGGTTAATGCCAAGTTTGTGTTAATTATATCAGTGTGCCAGCATAGTTGCCTATCCCTTTTTTCTTTTTTTCTGAGGACATGTGGGGGACAGATGTCTGTATGCTAGCAGACGGTCTGTGGACCCACCCACATGCAAACGTGTGTGGGCCCTGTCTGGGCAGGCAAAGCTCCATATTGGCACAGCACACCACAGCAAGACTGGGCTTGGGGATCTGCATGGTCATGGGTATGCAGGGCTGTGGATTGCGCACAGAACGGGTTCTGGGGATTTGTGGGGGGAAGACTGCTAAGGGAGAACTTGACAGGCAAGGAGGGACTTCTGGGGGACTCCAATAAGCAGGCCACTGCAAGGTAAACAAGGAGGCTGAGAACCAGTGGATCTTTGATGGCCAAACCAATGTGCATGCCATATGGGAGACCCGAGTTGGGCTGGCTAGTATCAAACACTCTCTGCTGGCTAGACTCCAGTATTGGGGCAGGATGGTGGCCCACGTCAGGCTGGGCCATGACACTCACCAGCTCACAAGAGAATTGGGTCTGTGGGGAATTTGTTGGCTCATATGTACGACTGCCATACCATCTGGCTTACTTGAGGAAACTGGGGTTAAAAACAGGCCAGGCTGGTTCAGGCTGTAGCACCCACTGGTACACCCAAATGGGATGGACCATGCCACAACATCCACTAACATACACAAAAGCCTACACTAGGGGGCAGACTGAAAAACAGGGGTCTAGACCTGCGGGCTAATGTGAGATCTGGGTCTGGGAGTGGGCCTGGGGGCGGGACTTGAGAAATTCCCCTGGCAGACTGTCACTCCGAGTGATAAGCATGTGAGTCAGCAGGGTGTTGGGCAGGCCAGGGTGGCTGCTTCACTTGTTGGTGGGTGTATGGGTTGGCTCTGTGGGGAAGGACCAGGTAGGGTAAGGCCAAAACATAGCACACTGGCATGTACAAGAGCTAGGATGGGGTGCATGCCATGCCAGGCTATGCTAGGATATATCACAACTACTGATTTTCATGGAAGCCAGGGATGAGGGCCAACTGGGCAGGGCTAGGCTGTAGCATGCAACAACAAAAATTGGGACTGTGGGCGGGCCAGACTGCAGCATCTGATGACAAAGACAGGTGATGGGCAATGCCAGGCTGGGTGAAAGCAACCACCAACAGCTGCAAGATCAGTGGCTGGGAGCAAGCCTGGTCATACAGTTAAGGGAACGCCCAGGCTGGGCTGCAGTTCCTGCTGGTGACCGTGAGAGCAAGAATGATGGTGCCACTCATCATGCTCGGAGTGGCAAGATTGGCAGCAATTCATAACTGGGGAACTATTGGGCCTGACAGCGTGGCCTAGCAGCTAAAGTCCTCACCTTGAACGCCCCAGGATCCCATATGGGTGCCGGTTCTAATCCCGGCAGCTCCACTTCCCATCCAGCTCCCTGCTTGTGGCCTGGGAAAGCAGTCGAGGATGGCCCAAAGCCTTGGGACGCTGCACTCGTGTGGGATACCCGGAATAGGTTCCTGGTTCCCGGCTTCGGACCGGCACAGCATCAGCCATTGCACTCACTTGGGGAGTGAATCATCAGACGGAAGATCTTCCTTTCTATCTCTCCTCCTCTCTGTATATCTGACTTTGTAATAAAAATAAATAAATCTTAAAAAAAAAAAAAGAACTTGCATTAAAAACAAAATAAAAAAAGTGGTGAACTTTAAAACCACTTGGGCAAGAACCTCGGAGCATGCTCTATATCTGGGACTTGGGGAGTGTGGGAAATTGGGTAGGCCTTCTCCCTTAGTACCCCCCTTTTAAACATGAAGGAAATCATATGGAAATAATAGTCTTACCCACTTTCCTATAGCCCTTGAACCTTTTTACCCTAATTAACTATGTAAAGATTGTCAAAAATTTTAAAAATTAATAAAAAACAAAACAAGAATGATGGTGCCAAACTGAGCTGGCATGGCTGTAGCATCCCTCAGCATAGATGTGGATTGAGTCTGAGGTGTGCCACACTGGGCTAGACTCCCAGCCTGTTAATGCTCACAGAAGCCAGAGCACGTGTAGGACAGGCTGGGCAAGGTCCCGGCAACCTCCGAACCATGCAGGAGCTGGGTCTAAGCGGGCGGGCCATACTGGGCTGGGATGTAACACCCAACAACGAGAGCCAGAATGGATGCGGGTTAGTCAGGCAAAGCTGCCATACCTGCAAGGACAGGAGGTGGGCCAAGTCTGGCTGGAGCAAGAACCCACCAGTGTGCACAAGATCTGCTACTTGTAGGTGACCTGATAGAAGAGCTTGGGGAACTCTTCTTCCAGGACACAGTCCCTACAAGTGAATGCAAGAACCAAGCTGGGAGCAGCCTAGACCAGACCATGTTACAATACCCACCAGTATATGTGTGGGTCAGGTCTGGGGGTGGGCTAGCCTAAGCCAGTTCATAGCACACATTGCCAAATGTGAAAAGGCCATGTTGGGCTAAAACACCAGCCAATTTATATTAAGGACAGGAGGAAGGGCATTCCAAACTGGGCAGAGCTACAAAATCCTCCAGCCTGCACATGATCTGGGTTAGGGGGAAAGCCAGGCTAGGCTAAGCAACCATATCCCATGCTTTATTCACGAGCCAGAGTGAATTCAAGCTGGTTGGACTTTCATGTAGTACTGGCTAGTAGGTGCTAGAACTTGGAGGAAGTCCTGTTAGGCTAGACTGCATAACCAGCTGGAAAGTGTAAGATAAGGGGCTGGGAGTAAGCATAGCAGCAAAGTTATAGACTCCCCCTCTGATCTGCTGCAGCTCCCATGGTGAGCATAAGAACCAGTGCCGGGCATGGACCTAGCTGGAAAGGCAGTGGTACCCACAGTCATGAGTGTGGACTGGAGTGTGGGATTGGTTGGGCTGAGCCAGGCTACAAAACCCATTGATATGCATAAGAGCCAAATGGGGAGGGGGAGCGAATGGGCCACTATCCTGCACACACTGAAATATGCAGGAATCAGGGGTGGGGGCAAGTCCAGTAGAAGCTGCTGAGACTTACTCTAACTAGGCTGCAGTTCCCACTGGTGTGTGTGTGTGTGTGAGGGCAGAGTGTGTGGAGGGCAGCCAGGGACTGAACTGCAGCATCCACTGGTTTTTGAATCGAAATGGGGCTGGGGACAGAAATGACCAGGCAACTCCAACCACCAGTACGTCTAGGCTGATGTGGGTGATGGACTCAACTGGACCCCACACTGGCTGAGTCAAGCCTGGGCTCACCTCTGGCAAGGTTTCTTTGGGGCTTTCCCACCCAACTGGATCACTGGACTCAGAACTCCAAACAGCAGGGAAAAAAATCACAGCATGTGTGGTCTGACTGTGGAGTGCAAGTAACAGAACTGGATATCCTCGGTTGCTGAAGTCTGTGCAGCAGACAGCATGTCCAAATGCACATGGGGATCATGACAACCAGCTCAGAGGCCTGCACAGGTTGTCTAGTACTACGGAGGGCAGAACAAATTGGACAAGTCTCCTAGTCAGCAAGTATCTGGGCCAGTGGAGTCTCTAAGCTAGACTCTGTCAGCCAATTATCCCTGGAAGAATTTCCATAATCTTGGAGCAACAAAGTCAACAGCGTATCAGAATTATCAAAACCACTTGAGCAGTGCCCTTGGAATATGCTTCACATAGGGGACCCTCGGATGACATCGGGTGGCAACTGAAGCAATTGGGCAGCTGGGATTGGCTTCCTCTCCTTCTCTCCCCGGGACTGGAGACAGTTGTTGCATCCACTTTCCCTCATTCCTTGACCCTATGCAGTGGTCCACATAGGTGTGCATTCCTCTTAACTATGTAAATATCATAAAAAACAAAATAAATTATTTAAAAAATTGTCTAAGTTATATCAATGATTTTTACATAATTGTATTTATTTCCCCAGTGACATATTTTTGGAAACTATATAGTTCCATTTAGGACCCATGTAATATGTAAGACTATCATCAAAACAACTAGGAGAAATCATCTTTCTATAAAGAGTTTTATTATGCTCTTAAAGTCACTTTACAGTTTTGAACTCACCCATCCAATGGCTTCAAACATTTTCAAATCGAGTGGATCTCCAGAAAGCACTCCTTCAATTCTTGTAAGTGAATGGCATGTAGCCATACAAGCAACAAACTGAGATTTTACCAACATCTCATTGCAAACATTTTCTTCTGGTAAAAGAAATCTAAACAGAAAATACAGTGAATCAGATTTATAAGTTCTAAGAACTAAGACAATTTTCTAGGCTATCTTTTCAGGTTTTCTAAATAAAAAATAATTATTTTAAATCAAACTAAGCTTGTAACAGAAATTTTCAAGCGCCAGGAACACAGGAAAAAAGAACATCAGAGGGCAGGAGCTTGAGCTGCTGTGGTGAGGAAGGGGAGGTCTTTCTTTGAATCCCAGAGGCATGGGTTTCTTTGTTTGTTTGTTTGTTTTTTAATTTATTTTTTATTGATTACATTACATTTTGTGACATAGTTTTATAGGCTCTGGAATTCCCCCCTTTCCTCCCCCAAACCGCTCCCCCCCCCATGGTGGATTCTTGTTGCATTACTACAGTTCAGATTCAGTTGAGATGCTTTACTTGCAAGCAACTACAAAGCATAGAGTCCATCATCTTATTGTGCAGATAAGTTCAGCAGTTTCTTGGGGAGACCGTCTCTGGTCTGAAGGTAGAGCTGACAGAGTATCATCCCAATCAATTAAAAACCCCGACATTATATCAGTAACAATTTATAACGTAATGGAATTAGTTGTCATGGTATTGTGTAACCAGCATGTTAAAAGAGAGAGAGACAGAGAGAGAGAGAGAGAGAGAGAAAAAAAAGAGTGCAAGTTCTGAACCACATCCTATGACTTCTACATTGATGTTACAATTATTAGTTTATACAATTGGGTTCTATACACCTTAAAATGGCTATAGATTACTATTCAGCTGTCTCATGTCTATTTTAATTTTAGTATTTAGCAGTTCATAGCGTTGATGCACGATTTTGCAGAACCTGGCTGTTTTTCAGGTAGTCTATAACTCTAACAAGACATACGTTAACAGTTTAGGTGAACAATTTTAGGAGGGGTGTGCAGAGAAATCTTCAAAACCCTAGTGAGCGGGCGTGCAAGGTGGTGGCGCAAGTGGTTAAGGTCCTCGCCTTGCACGCCCGGGATCCCATATGGGCGCCGGTTCTAATCCAGGCAGCCCTGCTTCCCTTCCAGCTCCCTGCCTGTGGCCTGGGAAAGCAGTCGAGGACGGCCCAAAGCTTTGGGACCCTGCACCCGGGTGCGAGACCCGGAAGAGGCTCCTGGATTCGGATTGGCATAGTATCGACCCGTTGCGCTCACTTGGGGAGTGAATCATCGGATGGAAGATCTTCTTCTCTGTCTCTCCTCCTCTCTGTATATCTGCTTTTCCAATAAAAAAATAATAAAAATAAATCTTTAAAAAAAAAAAAAAAACCTAGTGAGGAGTAACTAATCTGTGTGTCCCACCCAGTGAGTTATAAGTGCATCCTCACTGCCTGTTTCCTGTTTCTAAGCTTTCCTTGTTGTTCTCTATCTATTCTAGGGGTTTTTTTGTTTGTTTATTTGTTAGTTTGTTTTGGGGGGTTTCTGGAGCGATCCTGATGGTCATTACGAGAGAGGGTGGGGACCCAAAGTCGGCACCAGGCAAGAACCAGAGAAAGCTCCTCCCCCTAGTCCCGGGGACATGGGTTTCTATATCTACACAAGAACAACAAATAAAGTCCTGGATCCACATAAAGAGGGAATTAGTACTGACAGAATTACACTCATACAAAAAAAGGCAATTGTGGGTGAATACCTATGTATTTTGCGAGAAGAGTAAACGAGAAAAAACTTCACTCACAAACCAAAATAACAAGTAAGCTTGTTTGGATAGGGACTGCTGCACAGTGGACTGAGCTGGCTCCTCCTCTCTCTTCCTGATATTTATTATTATGTAATATGCAACATTATGATTTTGGTTTTATATAACCTATATGCATAGATTTTTCTGTTTACACACTTTTCTGTTAATTCTTGTATCCCATTCCTGTGAATTAAATTCTCTTCTTTATAACTATACTATAATTAATTTTGTTTTACTCTCACCTTAGCCTTCTTGTTCTTGCTGCTAAAGAGTCATTGTTGCTTTGCTAATCTCCTTCTTTGCCTGTCACTCTAAATTTAATTCTTCACCCTTGATATATGCATTTCAACTTGTTTTTTTAATTTGCATATGAATTCCATTTTACTTCTGGATTCTAAGGATATATGTTTTCATAAACCCAGGAAACGTTCAACCTATTTCTCTTCTGTTATGCTCTTTCCCTCATGCTTGGTTTTCCCTTTTGTTGGGTCCAAACCATACGTTGGGCAAGAAAGTTTATTTGGATATTTCCACATCTGAAATGGGCATGTTAATTTGTCTCGGGTTCATATAATTTCAAATATATTTGAACAAAAGGGAGCACAGTAGCACACAAAAAACCAACAGGTAAAGATCTACATGGAAAACACTAAGAAAGCTAGTACAGAGCTAAGAATGAAAGGTAACATGCAGTACTGGAGGTTAGTAAATTCACTAGGTTATAAAAATTAAAGACACAAGAATTACTGAAAATACCAAATAACATCCTCTCTTCTATTGTATAAACCAATAAGTAAAAGCACAACTACAGTAGTGAAGCTTCCAAACTTCAAAGACGAAAATAGATGAGCAAGAGATTATTGTATTTGCAATACACAGTATTGATAAATACAATCGAGAAAACACAAAGGAATACTAACAATGGATACACTAGCGACTAATAACGTAACCAAAAAAATTAAGAGATAATGCAATACTGAAATGTGTAAAACGACCCTCCTTCCAAAAACACAAAAGATGCTCAGATTTGTTAATTAGGGATGCCAATAAAGTCACAAGGAAAAGAAATTTTATAAGAAATCCATTCATTTGGCACAAACAAATTTGACAAAGATTGAAGTAAAGTCACTTTTAAAGTTAGACAACTACTAATGTCTCCACAATGAAATTCAGCAGTTCTCAGAAAGAGAGCAATGAGACAAAACCCTTTAGGTGAGATTTCCCGTGTGCCTGTAACCAGCACTGACCATAGGACCTACCTTACCGAGACTCCAGCCATTTTAATTTTAATTACAATGTGATTTGTGAAAGTACCGGGGGTGAGGGAAAGCAGAAATAAACTGTCCCTTACTAAAAGACACCTACCACATTCTAATCATAAATTGGAATACCACAGAGTAATGACATTAAATCTGACCTGTACATATCAACACTTAAGGGGAAAAGGCAGCAGGAACAGATGGACAGGTTATCACTCATTTTAAGAGAGAACCTTCAATATGCAAAATGTGTATTTTAACAAGTATGCAGGGCCTACATTCTGGCACAGCAAGTTAAGCTGCCTGCTGTGCTGCCATTCTATATTGAAGGATGGTTCAAGTCTTGCTACTCAGCCTCCCATCCAGCTGCCTGCTAATGCGTCTGGGAAAACAACAGATGATGGCCCAAACACCTGGGCTCCTGCCTTCCACCCAGAGCAGACCCAGCTGCTGCAGACATCTGGGAGTGAACCAGCAAACGGACAGCACTGTGCACTCTCCTTCTACCTTCCCATTCTTTTCTCCCTCTCAGTCAATATGCTTTTCAAATAAATAAAAATGAATCTCTAAAAAGCAAAAAACAAATCTATGTCTACCAAAATCAAATTACCTTTTAGTTTCACTTTATAAAAGCTTTTCAAGATACTCTCATGTTTATTTATAAATTATGCATACAATGAAAATATAAAATATGTAAAAGCCAAAACCACTTAGAATGGTACTAAGAAAAACGGGACAGAGTAAGACATTAACAATTTCTAAAGTATTTTAATCTTTTAAAGATATCTGGGGAACAGAACAATAGCTTAATTGGCCAATTCTTCTCTTTCAAGCACCAGGAGCCCATATGGGTGTCAATACATGTCCAGCTACTTCCCTTCCCATCCAGCTCCCTGCTTGTGGCCTGGGAAAGCAGTGAAGGATGACCCAAAGCCTAGAGATCCTGCACACAGATGGGAGACCAGGAAGAAGCTCTTGGCTCCTGGCTTTGAATTGACTCAGCTCCAGCCATTATGGCCATTTGAACAGTGAACCAGTAGATAGAAGATTTTTCTGTCTTTCCTCCTCTTTGTAAATCTGCCTTCCCAATAAAAAAGTAAATCTCAAAAGGGGGAAAAAAAAGATATCTGAAGCAAGTATGAATATGCTAAGATGTCAACTGTTTAATCTTGATGACAGTTACACAGTTATAGTTGTTATGTTACTTTGTATGTGTTTGAATCTTGCATCTTAAAACATTTATTGAAAATCAAATAATTGGGGTGGACATTGGGTGCAGCAGCTTAAGTCACTGCTTGTGATGCCATCATCCCAGAAGAAAAGCCCTGCTTCGAGTGCCAGCTATCCTGCGTCCAATCCAGCTTCTTGCTAATACTCATCCTAGAAGGCAGCACAGAATTGCTCAAGCACCTGGGCCCCTGTTGCTCTTAGGGGGAAGACCTGATAAAGTTCTAAGCTTCTGCCTTCTGCCTGACCCATTTCCCATGCAAGCATTTGGCAAATGAACGAACGGATAAAAGATCCCTTTGCCTTTCAAGCAAAATGCTAACTCCAAAATTTTCTCTAAAAAATCAATCATCTATGGTGCATATTTACCGTGTATTTTCCACTCGTTGAATCCCCCAAAGATCTAAACCATCTTCAGTGAGAGTTCCTGTCTGGAGAAAAAAAAAAAAAAAAAAAAAAAGGAATTCACATGCAGCAGAGTAAGGATAACACCTCAAAACAGAACACACCATTAAAACTATATGTCATGGACATACTGAAGAGTTCAGGAAAAACCGGTGAAATATACCAGTCAATCTATTAACCAGCCTACAAAAGAGTGAGGGTTCAGGATGTAATAAGCCAAGGAGACCAAGTGAAATGACTTCAGAAGGAAGCAATCGGCCCAATTTAGGTCGTACATGATCCAGCTTTAAATTAAAAAAAAAGACTGAGAACTGAGAAGCAATGAAAATCAAGCATTACATATTAACATTATCAATGTGATTTCTATTTGTATTATGTGAAAAATATATATATTGTACAAGTTTGAGATATTTTTAAGATAGGCAGGGAAATCTACAGTAGATATTAGATAAAGACAACTCTAAGTTTACAGTTTCATGGTAGCATTGCACTATGTAGGTGGGGCTCAAAATATTTACAGAAAAACTATGAGGTGAGTAAAGTTAAGAGCTTTTAAACTTACATTCAACATCATTCGGCAAACACTAACACCATAAATCACAATAAAAGCACAGCAATTACTGCTATATAGAGACTGTTCTATTACATAAGAACTATCTAGAAATAGGCAGGATCATGTTCAATCTGGAGGTAAATTAGCCCACTGTAGATTTACATATATTCCAAAAGAGTAAGAATTGAGGAAATAGTAAATACATAAAAATGACACGTATTACAAAAAGAAGAGGAAAAGTCAGAGGTGCATTACCATATGCATATTAGCAGACCAAAAAAAAACCAGGAAAGCAGATTCCACATATTTTAAAGCTACAAGTTAACTTTTGAGGATGATGATGAAATTGGCCCAACCTTGTCAAAGCAAACAAGATTCAGCTGTCCACAGATATTAATCCTTTGGGGACTGATACAGAAAATGCCAATTTTTTTCAATCTTCTCTGAGCATATACAATACCAGCAGTCATTGCAGCAGGAAGTGCAGGTGGCACAGTGATTGTAATGATATCAAGAGATTCAATAATTATTACCCCAACTTCTACCTAAAATGAACACAAAATGTCAAAAACACAGTATTAGATGCTAACTAAGTTGAATATTGACTCAGTAAAAATTTGAATTTTGTGTATCAGTATATATGCATACATTTATTAACTGTACATAATTTTTTTCCTTCAGAGATTCCGCAAATTATAAAGTTCAATTATAAAGTTCAATTGTCAACGGATCACAGACCAATAGCAACTGTAAAGGAAAAGTCTCTCATTGTAAAACCCTTGCATCCTTCACACACAACACACATAACTCAGGTTCTACAAGCACTGTCAGGAAGTGGCTTATCCTGTAAGCACCACCCTGTGAGTCTCTCCAGGGAACAGAAAACTAAGCGGCCAGCACCGTGGTACAGTGAGTGAAACCACTACCTGCAATGCTGCTATCCTTGTGTCTCAGCTGTTCCACTTCTAGTCAGCTCCCTACTAATGGCACAGGTGCTTAGGCTCTTATACCCACATGGGAGAACTAGATATTGTGGGATCCTGGCTTCAGCTTGACACAGTCCCAGCTGTTGTGGCCATGTGGGGAGTAAACAATCAGATAGAAGTTCTTTTTCAAATAAATAAATGGTAATGAATAAGTTAAAAGAAACAAAAAGAAAAAACAAAAAATAAAAAAAGAATAAGTTAGCAAGGTCTTTAAAAGTAAAACAATTTTTTAAAGCTCTGTTTTTATGTGAAGGGCAAATTTAAAGACAGAAGGAGAGAGAGAGAGAGAGAATGTTTCATCCACTAGTTCACTCAAGTGGCCACAATGGCTGGAGCAGAGCTGATCCAAAGCCAGGAGTCAGGAGCTTCAATGGAAGTTCTTCTCCTGGAACATTTTTTTAAAGATTTATTTATTGTTATTGCAAAGTCAGATAAGCAGAGATGAGGAGAGACAGAGAGGAAGACCTTCCATCCAATCATTCACTCCCCAAGTGACCACAACAGCCAGTGCTGCGCCAATCCAAAGCCAGGAGCCAGAAACCTCCTTCAGGTCTCCCACACAGGTGCAGGAACCCAAGGCTTTGGGCTGTCCTGGACTGCTTTCCCAGGCCACAAGCAGGGAGCTGGATGAGAAGCGGGGCTGATGAGATTAGAACTAGTGTCAATATGGGATCCTGGCATGTTCAAGGTAGACTTTGGCTGCTAGGCCACCACACCGAGACCCTTCTTTCTTCTCAGCTCTCTGATACCATAACTTTTAAAAAGCCGTATGACACTAGGAACTAAACTAATTAAAATCAGATTAGCTTAAACATTCTAGGTTCTTCCAATCTCACCAGCCCCTGAAAACCCTCAATAGCCACTTACGATGATTAAGAATCAAAGCCAACAGAGATAAATACCTCATTTAGAACACTATTGATAATAGTGTAGATGAATCCGATGCCTGCCACTGCCACAAGACACAGAAGGAACAAGTATGCATCTCTGTAGAGTTTGAAATCAGTTGGTTTGGGATACAATATGGAACGGACAAGTTGTCCTTTGGAAGTACTAAATCCTTGCAAAAAATTAGAGGAAAAGAAGTCACACTTTTACAAGGAAATGAAAACTACTTCTCAAACAACATTCTTTTCTTAAAACATTCAGCAGGTATCATATGCTAAAACTTGTAAGACAAGTTTAAACATTTTCTTCTACCTGTTCTAACTACTATGGCTTTGACAAGTTCTCCAGTATAGAAACGAGTCTGAATGACAGTGGTCCCACAAAACAAAGTGTGTCGTTTATGTGTTTCAGGGCTATATAATTCGTCTCCGCTTCCTTTAACATCCACTGCAGGATTTGGCAAATTAGTCTTTGTCACTGGAACACTTTCTCCTAGAAAGAAGGGAAAAATTCATTAAAACATCAATGTAAGAAAGCACAGAAATCATTATCAAACACCCCAAATATATTAAATATCCTAAATGTTGCTACGCTCTTTACAATAAAATACAGAGCTATAGACACGAATCACATAACTTAATGAATTACCTTTTTGTCTGCCAATTTCCCCACCTAATATTGTTGACTCTTAACAGTAATTTCAAAAAGTGGTTTACAACTAAAATGCATATATTTCAAAATTATGTTGTCAGACAAAATTACCTCATTTTTTTGCTCTCGACTACTAGAATGGAAAAGTTACCACAAAGACAAGAAGTATGAAGACTTACTACCCTTACACACATACACACACAAACACACACACGCACACTCCCCATTTCTCTCCTTTCATGGAACAGAAAAGGTTTCTAGGCAAGGGAGAGAAGAGAAGTGCGTAGGTGTGGGAATCCTTTCAAATCCTTCCAAATCCTATCAAATAACAAGATTCTCTTTAAAATATTCAAGGTGCGCATTGTGGCACAACGGGTGAAGTTGTCACTTGTGATACACACACATCCCAGTTCAGACTGCTAGTTCATGTCCCAACTACTCCATTTCTAACCCAGCTTCCTGTTAATGTGCCTAGGGAAGCAGCAAAGGACGGCCTGAGTTCTCGGGAACCTGAGTACACATGGGAGAACCTCCCCCGCCCCCAACTGAAGTTCCCGATTCCTGACTTCCACCTGGCCCTCAATCAGCTACTGCCTACATCTGACAATGACAATCACTGGATGAAGAGTTCTGTGTGTGTGGGTGTGTGTCTCTCCATCACTCTGCCTTTCAAATGAATCTTCTAACAGGATTTCAAAAAGAGTGAATTCTCTGTAGCATTCATACTTCGTGCTTGAGAGGCAAGTGTACAGAAATTTTCTGTGTATTTGTTTTAAGATAAGAATCAACAATTTCAAGATGCACTATGTGGGAATCTTTTTCTTGCTAGACTGATAACAAACCACACAATTTTTAAAAAGATATAAAACTCTCCTTCCAGATTGTGAATTTCCAAAGGGAAGCAAGGCCAACGTTTGAAATCTTAACTCGTGTTTTCTTACATAAGTAGGGAAACAAGATCTCCACAAGCAAAGGATTTCTTTCCTCCTCCCTAACTACAACCATGGCCTCAAACAGTGAGCAGAGGCAGGCTGAGAGATACAGCCGGCAGCACAGGGAATTACTCAGTACCATGTCGAAGCATAATGCAGAAATGGATTCATTCACTTTCATTTACCTGTTAACATGCTTTCATTCACAATGCAGGTGCCATTTATAAGCACTGCATCACAAGGCATAACTGTCCCATTTAATGGAATGACCATGACATCTCCTGGCACAAGGTCTGTGGAAAAGATCTCTTCTATTTCTAAATTTGAAAAAAGAGGGGAAATTTGTAACTTGGGAAAAAAAAAGGCAATGATCTACTCAACACTCACCTAATCTGAGCAAATTAATCATCACTAAAACCTGTCCAATGTCTTAAGTATTTTTCAAACTTACCTCATTTCTCCTCCAAAACTTCTCTCTACACCAGTTTGAACACAAAAGTCAGAACACTTTTTTTCTAAAAAAGCAAATATTTTCATACCACCACCCTGCTTAAAACCTTTCAAGCATCCCACAGCCTTTGGGTTGAACCCAACTTCCCCAGCATCCCTTAGAAACTTGTCCATTACTTAGTGTTACATATGGCCCACTGAATTCCTTTCAGTTCTGATCATGAGCACACAATCTCCAAGTTAAAGACCTTTAGCATTTGGACTCCTTTCTGTCTTTTACCTTCACATTACCAACTTTCTCATTATTTAAAAAAAAAATTATTTTATCTGAAAGCCAGAGAGACAGCCTAGCTGTTGGTGCACTCTCCAAATAGCAGCAACATCTAGGGTTGGGGCAAGCTGGAACCAGGAGCCAGGAGCCAGGAACTCATCCCAAGTCTCCTACCTGGGTGCCAGGAGCCCATCTACTTGCATCACCTATTATCTCCAAGAGTACACATTAGCAAGAAGTTGGTACTAGATATGGAGCTGGGAATGGAAACCAAGCATTCCAAATGGGGAAAGTGTATCAAAAGTACTGTATTAACCACTGACCAAATGCATACCCTCATCTATCTTCACCAAATTCAAACAATGCCCACTTAAAATCATTTCATTAGGAACACTGTGAATAGCAATTAAACCACCACGCTATGCTAGCATCCCATATGGGTGCTGGTTCAAGTCCTGACTGCTCCACTTCATATCCCTGCTCATGTGCCCAAGAAAGCAGACGGCCTAAGTACTTAGACCACTGCTGCCCACATAAGAAATCTGGCTCCTGCCTTTGGCCTGGCCCAGTCTGGTCACTGTGATTACTGACGAGTGAACAAGCAATGGAAGACTATCTATCCATATAGAACTCTTCCAAATTAATAAATCTTAAAAAAAAAAAAATCAAAGAAGGTATTCCTGATGGCTTGTACAGTAGTGGAGCAGTTTATTTAAGCTGTTACTCAGAACACCTACATCCCCTATTAGAGCACTGGTTCAAGTCCCACGAACTTCACTTCAGATCCAGCTTTCTGCAAATGCGGCTGGGAAGGCAAAAGAAAATTCCCCCAGTACCTGGGCCGCTGCCACCCAAGTGGGAGACCAGGATGAGATTTCTGGTTTTTAGTTTCAGCTAGGCCTATACTTACTGGGTGTTACAGGCATTCAGGGAGTGAATAAAGGAGTGTTTCTCCCTTTGCCTTTCAGAAAAAAAAAAAAAAAAACCCAGTCAGCCCTGACACGTACCAGTTAATGTGCTCTCCCTATCTCTCTAATATGTAAGCCATTTGATCTTTATCATGGAATATATCACCCTTTTGTTGCTACTAATCATCACCTGTAACTGAAACAAAACTAGGTCAACAGAGCCTGGCACAGTAACTGCCACACTGTACAAAAACACTGTTTTACATAACTGAAAGAACTTCAAAGAAACTCAGGAATCCAAACACATTTTTAGTTTTCAAAATAATGAGTGTGGGCCCAGGCTGAAAGCCTAGTGGCTAAAGTCCTCGCCATGCATCCACTGGGATCCCATATGAGTGCAGATTCTAATCCGGGCTGCTCTTTTCTCATCCAGCTCCCTGCCTGTGGCCTGGGAAAGCAATGCTGACAGCCCAAAGCCTTGGGACCCTGTACCCGCATAGAGACCCAGAAGAAGCTCCTGGCTCCTGGCTTCTGACTGGCTCAGTTCCAGCCACTGTGGCCACCTGGGCAGTGAATCAGCAGTTAGAGGATCTTTCTTTCTTTCTCTCTCTCTCTTTCTCTCCCCCCACCCCCAATCTCTCTTTAAATCTGATTTCCCAATAAAAATTAGTCTTTAAAAACCATGAGTGTATAACACACTGGGACTTCATATTAGTGCTTAATGAGTGTCTTTTGTGGCTTATTTTTCCAACAGACACCTGAAGGACTTACCTTCATTCACTCTACAAACTGAAACCCTCACAGTACTATGAGTTGCCACCATGTCATGCAACATCACATATTGCTGAAAGAGGAAAAAAAAAATAACTCACCTCAACACAGTGAAAAAGCAATTATCTTCAAGATACTAAAAATTAGTTAATATGGTGCAGGCCTACTACTCTGCCTTTACAAGACACTTAAGCAGGCCCCGATGGCCTCCACTCCGTGAAGTGGTAGCCTAAAATCCACCTGCCACCTCCAACATCAACAAGACAAAGGGAGACGTGAGTCTATGTTCACATCCAAACTAACAATCCCATGGAATACTTGCACTGTACCAAGCACTATTCTAAACACCTTATGCTACTACAAAACACAGGTTATGGAATGTGGAGTAAGTTTTGACTCACCTTTCTGATGGAATAGAGCGAGCTTACAACTGAGACTACGGACATAACCACAATGGCTAGAGCATAGTAATAGTACTCATCAGTACTCCACAGAATAACACTGAACAGCTGGAAAATGTAAAATGGGTTGAGAACCTAAAAAGCAAAAATTTTAAATCAAACTGAATGAAAGTTAGAACCATACAGCTCCTCCATCTTTCATTTGAGAAGCAATCTACAAGATAACCTTCTTAGTAACTGAGTGGTCACTTTCCTAGCACCCAAGGGAAAAAGGCAGTATGCGAGCAATGTCACAGCACTGGTCCCATTCAGAGGGATTTTCAAAGAGCAAAAATAATTACTAACGGGACAAGGTTAGAAATCAATCATTTGGGCCCGGCACAATCGTGTAGTGGTTAAACTCCTCGCCTTGCACACACTGGGATCCCATATTGTCGCCAGTTCTAATCATGGCGGTCCTGCTTCCTATACAGCTCCCTGCTTGCATCTGGGAAAGCAGTTGAGGATGGCCCAAAGCCTTGGGACCCTGCACTGGCGTGGGAGACCTGGAAGAGCTCCTGGCTCCTGGCTTCAGATTGGCTCACCTCCAACTATTGCGCTCACTTGGGGAGTGAACCATTGGACGGAAGATCTTCCTCTCTGTCTCTCCTCCTCTGTATATCCGCCTTTCCAATAAAAATAAATAAATAAATAAATAAATAAATAAATAAATAAATAAAAGAAATCAACATTCCCATCCCTAATCATTACATTACATTATGCCATGTTTCTAATCAACATTATATGGCTGTTCTCTGGAACAAAAGGAAAACAATCTCATTTACTAACTATGGTACTAACTATGGACCTTTATTAGCCAAAGCTGGAATGAACATTTGTGAGGCTATTCCTGCTAAATACTGGCTCTTACTGTCTCCTTTACAAGACCAGAATCCTTTACACTTATATTCCTGGTAACAATTAAAATTTAAACAAAAATTAAAAGATAATCTCTGCCCAAAAGTCTTTCTCCACCATTAGCTTTAAAATGAAATAAGCCAGGTAAGTCACCAAATAAAAAAAGGATACTTTATTACTTAAAATGACTGCTTCCAAACTGACAAATCTACCAAACACTGAATTGTACTGTTAGTCTTACCTCTTTAATTAGAAGTTTAAAAACAGAAGGCACTTTCACAGTAATTTCATTTACTCCATAAAGCGATTTTCTGAAACAGGAAAATAAAATAAGGGTACATTATATTCTATTAGTTTAATTTAGGAAAAGCAATGCATTAGCTAAGGTTCAAACCAGAGCACTCCACAGTATTTCCTAGAGCTTGTCTTTTGTAATTCAAATTCTCTACCTAAAGCATTTAAATTAAAGAAGTCAGAAATGGTATAAATAACTAAACTTCTGATATTTTATTTCATTGCCTCACACACGTACTTATGACCAGTATCTTTCTCATAATTAATTTTTTCAAGAATAATTCTGTGACAAGTATCTTTCTCATAATTTTTATAAGACTAAAAACTCTAAAGATTTGCTTTTCTAATTACTATATTTTCTATATTACTTTTCTAGCAAGATTATTTCAAAACATTATACACAGGACTTTTAGAAAAACAAGCTTCTAAAAAATAGCTTAAATCCTTCTACTTAACTCCATATGCCACAAAAGTACATTTCTCTAGGATACAGTAATTGGTTCCTTCATTTTATGAAGTTTGAATGAGTAAACTTTTTGTTTTCTAATCCTTGAAAGAACATGCTATACAAGTATTAAAAATTTTTTAAATGCCAGCTATTTATTCATTGCCATTTATTTTTAAATTATGCGATATCCTGGTTTCTTTTTATACTTTAACATAGAACAACTCTGCATAAAGATCATCTACCAGTTTATAATAATTTCCATTGCAGTAAATCTGGGCTCATGCATACAATTCCCAGTAACATATTTCAGAAAATCTAAGATGCTGTCAATTGTCAAGATATACCATTACTTTATACATACAATCAAAAAAAAAAAATCTAGCAAGTAAAGCATGACATTACCAACTATGACACATCACATTTCACAGATGCTAGAACAGAGGAAACTTTATACCTCAAAATCAATGGAAATATACTAACTTTAGGAATAGCAACTTGAACAGATTAGTTATAACATTTGTATGACTCCTAAACTGAGGCAGTCTTATTCAAATATCACACTATGTACTCAACTCTTGTATCTAATAAAATATTAAAACATCTCTTAGTATGTACAAGTAGGATAAAGGGTGGACTACACATGTACTACCAAATTCAGGGATTCAAGATTAGATCTGACTATAGTTGGATAAAAATTTACCTGTAGGCATGCATCCCCTTTGTCAGTCCTGCACTATGCTTTTCATAAATTGACGTACAAGAAACACCTTCATCCAGTCCCCTAAATAAATCCAAAGTTTTTACTTTAAACAAAGTTTTAAATATCCAAACTTCTTAACGCCTCATTTTTTCTATATTCCTAATTTAAATCGACTTAAAGTGTGATTTCCTTACAAATTTTTAGAAACTCAACAAAAACTGATTATGAGTGAAAACTTTAAGATTTTAAATTCTTAATATAAACAATGAAAGGTCTCAAACATGACAAGTTTTAAGTTTTCAATGTATTTATCACATGACAAAATGCCTCCAAACATTTAAATGTCTATAATAATATCACTATGCTTTAAGGTAAGCTTAAAGCATAAGCTAAAAGCATAAAAGCTAAGCTTAAAGCATAACCAACCAACTATGCAATTCCAACTAAAGACAGAGAAGCTCCATCCACAGCTTAACCTAAGAAATCCTCTTCAATTTCTTCCATCTCCATAAATCCCCCTTGACTGGAAGTACAGAACTTATGAATCAGAAACAGTATCTCCAATCTGCAAATCCTAGCTGATCCTCAACTAACATACCTAGTTTTCCAGAAAAAAACGTCTCAAATGTGCTCTCTGTAACTGACTACTGGTCATATTTTCTCCAAAACAAGGGTGGAGAATGTCCAACCCATGGGCCATATTACAGCCTTCAAGATCATGACATCTGGCCCCACCAAGACAGCCACAGGCGGGACTCATTTCAGAAGACCTATAGCAGCTAAGTGAAACTGATAATTTTGTTTGGCTTATAACGATACTAAATACCCAACTGACCCTTAAAGGAAAAAAGGTTCTCCAGTCCTACGTCCTACAGTCTGTAGTCTACAGCCAAGAGAACCTTACACGTGATTCCAATCTTTCCCCACTTTTTTCAGATGGTAAACTGTCACCACGGGGCTGTCTGATTTGCCTCTGTGGTTGGCAAGAGCCACATGGCAAACAGCTTTGACATTTTTTCCCAATGAGGTTGATGACATCTCCAGAAGGTAGCAGGAACCAGTAATGAAGTTGCAATTTTACTTCTCTATTTTGACAAAATGGCAGCTCCTTGGCAGTTTTCCTCAAGGAAAGGCTTCTTGACCTGCAATGGTCTTTAAGACCAGCCACTGGGAAACACCCTGCACCCTTTCAGATTTCCCCAATTCTTTACTTCACTGAAGGAAAAATCCACGTAGGACTATTTTAAATGTTCATAACAGGATTCTTGTTTATACTGCTAGAATTAATAATTCCTTTGGCATTCTAAAGCAACGATATTTAAAGCTTATAATAATCACTTTAACACTGACAATAAAAATAGAATGTTAATGAACTTGATCTCCACAAAAAACACAGGGATTATTCCAATATGTCCTACTCAAGAGTACTGACACGTCTCACAATGCCCCATTCTTCACCCACACATTACAATTAAAAGTTTCCTTTACCTCATTCCTCAACTGCAGCTATGAGAGAAACTACTGCCATACCAAGGGGATAAGGGTCCTAGGCTAACCCGTACGCCAGGAGGCTCACTCAGAATTCACTAGGAGGTAAAAGCAACAAGGCAGGCTTGGCAGGTTTGGTGTCACACTGCTTCTAACTTTCACACAAAGTTGGCAATGAGACAGGTTGATTTATTTTAAAGTGGTTAATGAGTCTTCAAATAGCACTAGGGAGTGTTCATGAATAAAATGTTTGCAACAAAATGCCTTCACTTATATGTAATTATAGCAAAATCTTTTCTACCTAAAATATTTTTCAGGATATCCGTAATATAACCAAAAAAAATAAAGATACTTACTTTAAGAAATCAAAATTGTGAATGGTATCATTCCAGATATATTTTACACTATGGTGGGTGAAATAACGAATCTGTAGAATATACATAAATGTTACATCAAAAATCATATCAAGTGTTGTATCACATAATCTGCTGTGCTATAAACAGTGATATGAATTTTAAAAGTACAGACACTTATCTCAAGCAATAACTGCAAACACAATGTTATAGGCTGTATATGGTAACATAAAATGCAGTCATTCTGGTTTTTCAGGAAACTTATGTACTAATAAGATCACAATACCTGTTGAGATGGAGTCTGGGAATATTTATTTATCTCCTGCCTATTCTCTTCAGTCAAATTCTCAGTTAGATGAACTGCATGGCCATTGGAAAACTTATTAACTGTAGATTTTGGACTCGAAAATGGGGGAGTTTCCAAAGGAAGAAAGCGAATTTTTGCACAAAACCACATTTGGAATTCATCCTTAGGAAAAAAAAGGGAGAAAAGTAAAGTCAGTTTTGTATATTGCGTAACTGCCTATGTTTTCTACAAGATTTTTATCCTTCACATATTATTTCCTCATCTTTGACAAGGCATCACCTCTTACTCAGGAAATGCTAAACCACAGCATGAATATTTCATTTGCTAAAACAACAGCTGCTTTCCATGGCTCACCAATTTTATGACCATACTTCACTGATACAATGACCAATATTCCATAAAATATCCTAAGTGATTCCTTAATTTACCAAATTATATACTGACATAGGACAGTAAAACCCTTTTCAAATGCTTTCAATTAGAATTAAAAAACAAAAAACTGCTTGATGCAGCGACATCACACAGAAGACAGCTGGTCTGGCCAGTGAGAGATGTGAACCACTGTGCTGCTGCACCAGCTCTGACACACATCAAGAACTGTAAATGGAAGGTGAGGGATAAGATCACCTCCGAGATCTTCAGTTTGGAACCACTGGAGTGAGCATGGCTCATTATACCCGGGTCATGCGTACCACGCCCTTTGGACACAGTGTGCACACAGGCACTGCTCCTTCGGTAACCAGAAGACACGTGCACTCACAGTAGTCCTCAGCAGCACCACTTCACAGTCTTTAATTGCAGCTCTAACACAGGTCGCCTTCACCCGCCACTCGGGCATCCAATAGAGGAGGAGGAGGAGGAACCCGCCAGTACAAATCACTCCTAAAGAAACCACGGCCAGCTTCCAGCGGCTCAAATTGTAACCATAAATCTCCTGCATAGGACACAGTGATCACATGATTAATTATCAAGTAATAAAGTTCTAGGTAAACTCTATGATCTTTTTCAGACAGCTTCCAAAGTTCTCTCATGTAAAACTTAAGTATTTTCCTATTCTGTAATTTACTCCGCAGGTTTTCTTCTGATAAATTCATTGTCAAAGTTATGCTTTTAAGTAGTTAAATTTGCTGATATTGAGGCGGCACCATGGAGTAGTGGAATAATCCTCAACCTGCAGTGCCAGCATCCCACGTGGGCACCAGTTCAAGTCCCAACTGCTCCACTTCCCATCCAGCTCCGTGAGGATGACCTGGGAAGGCAGCAGAGGATGGTCCAAGGTTTTAGGCGCCTGTGCCCACATAGGAGACCTAGAAGAAGCTCCTGACTATTTTCTTCAAACCAGCACAGTTCTGGCCATTGAGGCCTTTTGGGAAGTGAGCCAGCAGACAGAAGATCTCACTGTCCTCCCTTTCTCTCAATTCCTGTGTTTCAAGTTAAATAAAAGACATTATTTTAAAATGTGTCAATATTTATACTTCCAGTTTTACATTTGATATTGTCATTAATACATTCTTCTCCACTGATCTAGTATATTCACATTTAATGTATTTTCTTAAAATTCAAAAAAAGCTTTAAGTTTTATTTCATTTTGTTTGCTAGGCACACACAAGGAGAGAGTCACAGTATAGATCTCCAATTTTCTGGTTCACTCCTGAACTGCCTGCTGAGTCTTGGCCAGGACAAAGCCAAGAGTGAGGCACTGCCTCTGGGGCTCCCACACACGTCGGGGGTTGGCAGGAGCTGCTGACTTTCAGATGCATCGCAGCAGAAGGGTGGACAAGACAGCGGAGCAGGACTCCAGCCAAGGTGCTGTGACGCAGGGGACAACTCCCCAGACAGCACCCTAAGCACTGAGGCCAAATTACCCGTCTCCTCCTAAAGTTTTTGTCATTTTCACATACCTTTTTAATTCTTCTGGAATTTATCTGGAGAGGTTATATCATTTTTAAAAATAAGTTTATTTTAGAATAATTTGATTTATAAAAACACAAAAGTATCAGAATTTCTTGTTCAATCACCCCCAATGGCAACACCTTCTTGATATGTCCATCAAAAAACAAGATTAATACCGCTGCACTTCCAGCAACTAAACTCAGTCTTGGCATTTCATCTGGTTTTCCACTGTTAACTTCTCTCATCTAGGGGACAATCTGGACTATCACACCAAATTTGGATGGAATAGGTTTTTAAACAATATTTTTCTCAAGTGCTTGCTAATTGTTTTAAAACTACTATGACTGTTAATTGGATCTCTGACCTAAATTATTTCAAGTATTTCAATTACATCCCTACCACCACCCAATAACGGCTTCCTGACTCAGCAAGTAAAAAATGTAGAAAGCTGGTTAAATTTAAATTTCAAATAAACAACAATTCTTTTGCTTACCCGACAACCTTTGCAACATATATTAAAAGCCTTTCCCTTCTTTGTCTGAAACTCAAATTTAACAGGATATCTTCACCTTTTACCCGATATCTGTTTATGCCCCCTACAAATCTTTTACAAACATCAGCTAATGTAACTTCTTAAATCACCAAATGCAAAAATATACTTCTTGGGTCTTGGGAGTCTGCAGGTAAGAAAAGAGTTAATTACACTAAAACCAATAAACAGATATTACATACTACGAACTCAGAAACGGGATAAGGAAAGTAAAGTGCACTGAAGAGCTGATGGTGGTGGTAATGATTAACTGCATTTTTCTATTTCCTAGAATAAGTTATGGAGATTAAACGATATTTCACAATTACAAAACCGGATTACCATTTCCTCTTCCTGACCCTGGTTGATAGTCTTCCTTTCTTCTTTGTCCATATCTACAATGACTGGGAAAATCTTGTGCTTCCAAACACGTCAAGACAACTAGGGCAGAAAAAGGGCAAGCGTTAATGATTTATTTTACATCTCAGTGGACTAAGTAACCTTATGACATCATTTCTTTATGATACCACCAAACTGACATTTTAAAGTATTTTGTTTTTTCAAATAAAACATTTATTTTTATTTGAACGGCAGAAGTTACACAGAGCAAAGGACAGAGGAATCCAAATGCTAGCTCGTTCCCCAAATGGCTGCAACAACGGCAGAGGCAGGCTGGTCCGAAGCCAGGAGATCGGAGCTTATTCCAGGTCCCCCACGCAGGTACAGGGTCCCAAGGACTTGAGTCAGGCTTCACTATTTCCTCAGGCCATCAGCAGGGAGCCAGACTGGAAGTGTGATCACCTGGGATGCTGGCACTGCGGGAGGAGGCTTAGCTTGTTACACCATAGCACTGGCCCCTTAAAATATTTTAATAAAACCTGATTTATTCAAAAACAAGGGTGAATACTTGTTCATGGGAGATTTTTTTGATACATGAAGCAAAGTTCCACTGATAAGTAAGTAGTTCCTGAAGTATTAGCTAGTGGGAATAATACTTCCAAAGCTACACAAGTTCTTGAATCCATACTACTCGGTGCCACAAACCTTGGCATACTTTAATAATTAACTTATATTTAGCATCAACCTTGACACAGAATTTAAGTTCTGAGAGAAAATGACTACAGAATCTTCTTTGTTCGTTCCCCAGATTCGGGGAGCAGCTCAGTTCTTCAGCTGAAGTACTTCCCACAACTAATGTGCTCAAAGCACCGACAGTGAACCTCTCAACAATGATTAATTTTCCAACCAATGCTTGCAAACTTCTAGCTGCATGACTAGTGATCCTTGACCAGCAGCCCCTCCCTACAGCTGAGTTACTCCTTGCTAGCATTCACCCATTGTGAGGCCAAGTCCATTAAGCAAGCCTGTGATACCTCCAGACCACCCAAAAGGCTAATCCAGGGCAGAAAATCCAGAGTCCACCAAAAGTCTTCCTTTTTATTTGTAGCTCAAATCAGACGCTAAATCACAGAGAGATCTGTGAAATTTAAGACAATGCCACATTTCTTTCCAAAATTGGGAGGCATTTTGAGGGGGGAAGGATATTATTCAGATGTAATCAATTATTTACAATATCGGTATTAACTTAGAATATGGTAAGCAAGTCAACGGAACGAAAGCTCTTCAGCATCGACGGTAATTGTCAAGAGCCCAAGAGTGAGCATGAACGTTTGAGAGCAGCTGTGTCACATGTGGTGGACTCCTGCAGGACGGGGGGGGGGGGGACGATGGGGACCGGGACTCAAGGCCCTCCCTCCTTCCAGCTTACAGATACCTAATTATCTATCCAGTGCACAGCAGGTTTGACACCTGGGGGTGCACAACCAAAAACATTCACTGAATAAACAACTCTGCTAAGACACCAGTGCCCATTCTTTACATGACACAAATTCAGCAAACACAAACCAAATGCAGAATTTTAATCTCAGATGCAACATTGTTGAATCTTCTCAATAATATATCAAAAAAAAAAAACCCACCTATAAAAATACAGGATTTAGGAACATTGAAAAATGAGAGGGCTCATAACGGTATCTGGTCCAACCTGTCCACAACAAGCCAGATCACCTTACAAAACTCTCTGGGCAACTGAACAAAATGTCTTCTTGGTCTAGGACAGTGTTAACAGCCTTAATGCGCACTGCCCCAGGTCATTGTACCATTGCAAAGATCCATTAACTCATGGTGACTTGCGGGCACCGGGATCTTTAAGGATTATCCCTGCGGCTGGGGAGACCACAAGCCCAAGCTCTTCCTCAGCACAACAGGGCAGCTGTCACTGTCTGGGTCTCTAAGGTCCAGTCCAGTCCTACCAAGGCCCACCAGCAAGAGGTAAGGCAAAATCCCTCTGCCCTGACATTCACCCACTAAAAACACCAATCTGACAATTTTTTTTAATTTTTAAGATTTATTTATTTATTAAATTCAAATAAAAATAACAAAAAAGATTTATTTTTATTGGAAAGTCAGATTTGCAGAGAGAAGGAGATACAGAAAGATCTTCCATCCGCTAATTCACTCCCCAAATGGCCACAATGTTTGGAGTTGAGCTGATGTGAAACCAGAAACTAAGAGCTTCTTCCGGGTCTCCCTTGCAGGTGCAGGGTCCCAAGGCTTTGGGCGATCCTCCTCTGTCTACCCAGGCCACAGGCAGGGAGCTGAATGGGAAGTGGAGCAGCTGGGACATGAACCAGCGCCATAGAGGATCCCAGTGTTTGGAGGTGATAGATTAGCCAATTGAGCTATCACACAAAGTCAAGTCTGATCATCTTTTTTTCAAAAAAAAAAAATATTATTTTTTATATTTTTATTGGAAAGGTGGATATACAGAGAGGAGAGACAGAGAGGAAGATCTTCCGTCCGATGATTCACTCCCCAAGTGAGCACAATGGCCGATGCTATGCTGATCCGAAGCCAGGAGCCTCTTCTGGGTCTCCCACGTGGGTGCAGGGTCCCAAAGCCTTGGGCCATGCTCAACTGCTTTCCCGGGCCACGGGCAGGGAGCTGGATGGGAAGAGGGGCCGCTGGGATTAGAACTGGCGCCCATATGGGATCCCGGTGTGTGCAAGGCGAGGACCTTAACCACTACGCCATCGCGCTGGGCCCAAGTCTGATCATCTTTAGTTGGTTATTCTTCCTTAGGCTCTGGAATGAATCCACGGATCATCACCAAAGATTCACTTACTCGTATCATTTTTGATAACAAGCACTGACCTTCATTTTTGCATTACCACCACTTAAATGCATTTCTTGGTGATGATGAACTATTTCAAACCATAAAGCTATTCCAGACAATGCATGTCATCTGTTTTCTATCTAGGCAGAGTAACATGAACCAGACCTGTCTTCTTAATCAAAAATGATAAGAAATTGACACAATATCTATTGGTTTCCCAAGAGGCTGGACAGCAGGCAGATGGTCAGCACACTGAGGGAGCCATGTAACTATGCCAGTGGACAGGCTTGCAGGGAGCCCAGGGACAGTCCAGCCATCTCCTGGGGTTAGGGAGACAAAGCTGAGAGCCTGGGAAGGCACTGAGCAAAGACCTATAACACGGACCCTTCCACCCCTCCTCCACCCCAGGTACTCAGCAAGGTACTGATTAGTGTAAAGCAAGTGCCAGAGGCCCGGAAGAAACCACCCAAGAGTACTAAGGCCTAGAAATCTCCAGAGCTTACAGTGCTTATTCCCAACAACCACAGTGGACAACTCCATTCATCATAAGGGATCTGGAGGAGTATTCAGAGGTTTTCAGAGGTTTTTGCTTCAGTGGGGGTAAAACTAGCCCCCAAAACTTTTCTAGCCCTGTCCAAGAAGTTTAAAAATAACACAAAACCCTACCTATAGGCAACTGCCTAGGTTGCATTGTACCTAGGCAGGTATTACACTGCCAGGAAAAAAGCAGCTAAGAGCTGGCAGGCATTCTGGGCCTGATTAAGCTGGCTAATGCCAAAATGTGTGTTAACTATACCAGTGTGCCAGCATAGTTGCCTATTCTTTCTTGTTGTTTTTAAAATATTTGTGGGAGGCAGACACTAGCATGCTAGCAGAAGGGATCTAGGGACCTGTGCCTAAACATGCATGGAATCTGGGAAAAACCCCAGGGTGGCATGACACCACCAGAGGACCAAGCTTGGGGGACTGTGGATTGCTCAAGGGGTCTGGAGATGTGTGGGAGAAAAGATTGCTGAGGGATAATGTGACAGCTGAGTGATTTCCGGTGGAAGACTACTGTACTTGTAGACAAACAAGGGGGCAGAAGCCTAGTGACTTGCAGGAGACAAACAGAGGACCTTTTAGGACCAGACCAATACACCCATCCATATGGGAGTCCTGAGCTGAGCTTGTTGGTATCAACCACCAACTACTGGCACACAAACAAGCCATGGCTGGGGGGCCTGCCTGGCTGGGCGCAACCACAGTGCCCACCTGTGAGTGCTAGGGCAGGAGACATTCCATGTCAAGCTGGACCATGACACAAGCCAGCATGCAAGAGAGCTGGGTCTGGGGGCAGATTCTGTGGGGAATTTGTGAACTCACCCCGCAGGGCTGCCACACCAGCTGGCTTGCTTAAGGCGGGGCGGTAACTGGCCGATCTAGGCCATGACTATGGAACACACCAACAGTTATGGGTACTGGGGCTGGGGAACAGGTCAGGCTGGTTCAGTATGTAGCACTCTCAGGCTGAACTGGGAGTGGGGCCGGCCAGGCCGCAACATACACTAGCACACACAAAGGTCGACACTGCCTGACCCCTGCTAGCATGTAGCATCTGGGACTGGGAGTGGGCCTGGTGGGTAAACTTGGGAAATTTCCCTGGTGGTTTGCCACTCCCACCGGTGAGCATGAGTCAGCAGGATGCTAGTAAGGCCAGACAGGGCTGCTTCACTTGTCGGCAGGCATGTGGGTTGGCTGGGGGCGGATGAGGGGGGTGGAAGGAGGGAGGAGGCAGATTGGGTAGGCCTAGGCCAAACATTGCGCACTGGCATGTGTGGGAGCCAAGACTAGGTGCGGGATAGTCCTCTGGTTTGCATGAAAGCCAGGGATGGGGGCAGGTTGGACAGAGCTGGACTGCAGCACTCACCCAGCAAGGCCAGGCTGCAGCATCTGATGGCAAAGGCCAAGCTGGGCGATGAGTTATACCGAACTGGGTCAGAGAAACCACTGGCATGTGCAAGATCTTTGCTGGCAGCCTGGTCAGGGAACTAACGGGATGCCCCTACTGGCCTTCCCATCAGTGAGTGAAACAGCTGGAATTGGGGAAGCAAACTGGACGGGACTTGGCTATAGCATCCCTCAGCATAGGTGTGGATTGTCTGAGGTGTGCCACACTGGGCTAGACTCCAGCACCTATTAATGCTCACAGGAGCCAGAGCACGTGTAGGACAGGCTGGGCAAGGTCCCGGCAACCTCCGAACCACGCAGGAGCTGGGTCTAAGCGGGCGGGCCATACTGGGCTGGGATGTAACACCCAACAACGAGAGCCAGAATGGATGCGGGTTAGTCAGGCAAAGCTGCCATACCTGCAAGGACAGGAGGTGGGCCAAGTCTGGCTGGAGCAAGAACCCACCAGTGTGCACAAGATCTGCTACTTGTAGGTGACCTGATAGAAGAGCTTGGGGAACTCTTCTTCCAGGACACAGTCCCTACAAGTGAGTGCAAGAACCAAGCTGGGAGCAGCCTAGACCAGACCATGTTACAATACCCACCAGTATATGTGTGGGTCAGGTCTGGGGGTGGGCTAGCCTGGGCCAGTTCATAGCACACACTGGCAGATGTGAGATCCAGAACAGGGTGCAACACAGGCCATGTTAGGCTACAAGACCAGCCAGGTCACATTAGAGCCAGAATTGGGAGCTGGCTGGGCTGAACTGCAACATTTACCAACATGAACTGAAACTGGGAGCAGACAGGGCCAAGCCAGGATGCAACACCTGCTTGTGAATGCTGAGGTAAGTGGAGACATGCAGACAGAGCCACAGCATCCATCACCACATGTAAAACAAGGGGGGGAGTTGCGAGCCAGACAGGGAGGGCTGGGGGGACTCCCCTGCTGGGCCACTATCCTGCTAGTGGCGGATCTGATGGGGGTTATTGAGACTTACTCTAACTAGGCTGCAGTTCCCACTGGTGTGTGTGTGTGTGTGAGGGCAGAGTGTGTGGAGGGCAGCCAGGGACTGAACTGCAGCATCCACTGGTTTTTGAATCGAAATGGGGCTGGGGACAGAAATGACCAGGCAACTCCAACCACCAGTACGTCTAGGCTGATGTGGGTGATGGACTCAACTGGACCCCACACTGGCTGAGTCAAGCCTGGGCTCACCTCTGGCAAGGTTTCTTTGGGGCTTTCCCACCCAACTGGATCACTGGACTCAGAACTCCAAACAGCAGGGAAAAAAATCACAGCATGTGTGGTCTGACTGTGGAGTGCAGAACTGGATATCCTCGGTTGTTGAAGTCTGTGCAGCAGACAGCATGTCCAAATGCACATGGGGATCATGACAACCAGCTCAGAGGCCTGCACAGGTTGTCTAGTACTACGGAGGGCAGAACAAATTGGACAGGTTTGCCAGTCAAGCATTAACAGCAAGTATCTGGGCCAGTGGAGTCTCTAAGGTAGACTCTGTCAGCCAATTATCCCTGGAAGAATTTCCATAATCTTGGAGCAGCAAAGTCAACAGCGTATCAGAACTATCAAAACCACTTGAGCAGTGCCCTTGGAATATGCTTCACATAGGGGACCCTCAGATGACACTGTGTGATCATCCCCTATTCCTGGGCACTGATGTGGTTGGGCTGCTAAGAGCAGCCCTCTCTTCTCTTCCCACTTTCCCCAGATAATGGAAGAAAACAGGAGATTTGAGGCAGTTGTCTCATTTACTTTCCCCCATTCCTTTAGCCTCCTCACCCTAATCAGTGGTCCACATGGACATGTATCATTCTTAATTATGTAAACATCATCAGAAATAAAATTATTTATTATTTAAAAAATAACCTAAAAGAATAAAATCTGGGGGTCCGCACAGTGGCATAGCCTCATAATCCTGTCTGCAGCACCAGCAACCCATAAAGGCTTTAGTTTGCATCTCAACTGCTTCACTTCCAATCCAGATCCTGCCGATATACCCAGAAAAGCAGGAAACAACGGCCCAAGTACTCGGGTCCCTGAACCCATGCAGGAGACCTGAAGAAGCTCCAATTTCGCACAGATCCAGCTCCAGCCAGAGACTTGGGGAGTGAACTAGAGGATCAAAGACCGCTGTGTTACTCTGCATCTTCATAAGTAAATAAATAACCAAATCTTTAAAATACAACCCATGATGAGAAATTCAGTCCAAAGAAGAGCACTCAGGGCCAGGTGTTTGTTGTAATGTTAAGCCACTCCTCAGGAAGCGCCTAGCTCATGGTAGAGTGCCTGCGCCCTGGCCTCGGCTCTCTTCCAGATTCCAAATTCCTGCTAACACACAGCAGGCAACAGTTGCTCCCAACATGGATGACTGGACTGAGACCCTGGGTCTTGGCTTTGGCCCATACCAGTGACATCAGTGACATCAGATCTCCACATGCATGTCTCTCTGCTTTTCTAATAAGTTAAACTAAAAGGATTTAAAGGGGAAAAAAAAAGACTTGGCACAGCAGTTAGATGGCATGTGGAAAGTCCCATCTCATTTCAGCACGCCTGTGTTCAAGTTCTAGCTCCACCTGCCAATCCAACTTTCTGCAAGTGCATACCCTGAGAGGCAGCAGGTAACCACCTGAGTTCCCAACTCCCAAGCATCCAAAATGTGAACCGGCAGATGGGAGGTGTCTGTCCCTTTTCTATAGCTCAAATTTTAAAAATAAGTAAGAGAGCTATTCTATTTCCTGTGTTGCAGAAGCAAGAAAATTGAACACAAATGAAGACATGAATGATAAAGAACCAAATTGGAGCCCAGTGTGGTAGCCTAGCGGTTAAAGATCCTCACCTTGCACATGCCTGGATCCCATGTAGTCTCCAGTTCTAATCCCGGCAGCCCCGCTTCCCATCCAGTTCCCTGCTTGTGGCCTGGAAAGCAGTCGAGGACAGTCCAAGGCCTCGGAACCCTGCACCCAAGTGGGAGACCTGGAGGAAGGTCCTGGTTCCTGGCTTTGGATCAGCTCAGCTCAGGCCACTGCAGTCGCTTGGGGAGTAAATCAATGGATGGAAGATCTTCCTCTCTGTCTCTCCTATTCTCTGTATGTATCTAACTTTGCAATAATAAATAAATAAATACATCTTAAAAAAAGAAGCAGCAGCAGCAAGCACTACATAGAATTAACAGAAGATGCAGCAGAAGAAATATGATGAACTTATGGGGCCAGCGTTGTCGCACAGTGAGTAAAGATGCAACACTGGCATTTCATGGGAGGCACCACCTGTTAGTGCCTCACTGCTCTACTTCCGCTCCAGCTTCCCGCTAAGAATCAAGGGAAAGCAGCAGCAGCGGGCCAAGTGTTTGGATTGTTGCCACTCACACATGCGGGAGACGCAGATGAAGCTCCAGGCTCCTAGCTTCAGCCTGGCCCAGCCCTAATCACTACAGCCATCGGTGGGGAGGGGGAGAGGAGGGACGCGCAGCAGAGTGGGGGCAGTGACCCAGAAAAAACATTCTCTTTCTCCTCCTCCTTTTCCCCTGATTTTCAACCCAATTATATCTTGAAAAAAAAAAAAAAAGAGGGGAAAAAGAAAAAAGGGAAGAAAACCAGCAGCCAGTGTGGAGCAATAAGAATTCCAACAAACATTGGGGGAGGAGAGGCAAAAGATTGGAAATGTTACTACAGCTGTCAAAAACTCTCCACTTTCAATGGAAACTATGAACTCACAGATTCAAGAGGTTTAGCTAGTACTGTTACCATAGCTGGGTAGATATTAGCCTATGTGTGTAGAGGGAACAAAGAAAAGGAACATTTTTAAAGAAAATGGTAAAAGCAGACTAACAGTGACACCAAAAGTAACTGGTGTTGTTCTAGAACTCTCAGATGGGTTCCCACCTATTCCCTAAGGAGACTACTAGGTCTGGTGACATGGCACTAGTAAGATCCTGAGAGGACTTCTGGGAAGTCTACACCCAGAAATGCCTTATCTTCCTGGCTACCTGGCTCATCACTTCTCCCTGCCTCCCACCTGAAGTATTTCCTGTGGGAAGAACGTCTAAGCAGCCCACCTCACAGCACTAAGCAAAAGAAAAACAAATGAACAAACTGTCCTAAACACATTATCCTGAGCCCCAAATCCACACTCACTCCTACTCCGTAGCCGGCATTACCCACAACCAACCTGTGTGGTTTCCACAGCTGACCCTTCTTCACCCATCTTCTACTCACTGCCCAAGACTACAGATATATTTCCCACTTTTGTAAATTTAAGTTTTTCAAGGTAGAATCTATTAGCAGATAAATTACCTAGATGCATAGGTTTAAAAGATAATACCATTAAAAGCCAATTTTTCATTTTTTTATTTTATGATACAATTCCATAGGCTCTGGGATTTCCCTTACCCTCGCCCTAAATTCCCTACCCTCTCCACTGATTTCCCCTGTGTTATTACAATAGTGTTGTCTTTCTTAAGCAGTTCTAAGTCCATCATTCTCCCGTAAGTGCATCTTGACATCACGTGTACGGACAATGGCAGAGATATATTGTCAAGATATATTTAACAGTTTCATTGGGAGCTTAAGTACTTTAAACTACTTAAAAATAAGCTTTGAAGTTCACCTAATTCCAGTGTAATTATATTCCCATCTCCTACAGTTAAAAACTGGCCATAACAAGCACTCCAATAAGTTATCATGAAAGGAAGTATTACAGTTTAATTTAAAAGTATTGCAGTTTAACTCACTACATATTTTCACAACCTATTTCCAGATTTTTACAAGTGTTATTTCTCAAGAACGTAGTTTAAAATTCTTAAGTTTTTACAGGTTTCACCAAAAGTTAAAATACTAAAAATAATTTAAAATTGCTCTCCTATTCCCTTTAACACATATACATAACAGAAAATTACCAAGAATCTACATTTTACATCAACTTTCAGAAAACTCCAGTAACAAATCCAAAAGCTCTTACATTTAAAATAAATGCATATTATAAATGAATACTTAAATTTTAAAACCATATAAATAATCTCCATATTATTTCAATAACCCATAAGGAATAAAAATTATGACATTTAAAATTACACTGCTTTTTAGGTTAAAAATACATAATTAAATGCTACTCTATAGTCCCCAATTAGACATCTGAAGCATTAATGAAAAACTCCAAGGTATACTGAATTTACTAAATGTAACTTTAGCTACATGCTGCTGAACCACTTTTTTAATCAAGCTCTACATCACAGAAGACAAATTTTAAAAAATTGTTCTTACCAATGCTCTATAGCATCATTCTTCCCAACTGCTGGTATAAGCAGGGCTTTAAAAAGTCAGCTCTTAATACTAAAAATATAATAAAACTAAGCATAAAAACCCTCTCAAATGAGAAGCTTATGCCAAATACTTATGTCTTGGTTCTTTCAGAACTGCTCTCAAAATTAAGACATCAGATTTTAGAATTTTAAATTCAGCTATTTTAAACAGGTTTTCAGAAAACATATCCTCCTCCCATCTGAACGTCACTGACAGAACTCCTATTATTTGAATAAGTCACATCCAGTTAGTTCCCTGAAGTTCTATTTCCAGAGGACATGCCTGAGTCTTGATGTTATCTAAACAGCAGGGAGCTCATTGGCCACTGTGCTAACCAAGCCCTTCCTTGCTGTGTGAGAAAAACTAGCACAGGACAATGTGAAGCCATAAGGAATAATTCTCACTAAACACAAGGCTAATTTACAGAATTTACATTTTTTTATCACAACACATAATTACTAAAAACCATGCATAGTATTGATCGCAAGCTTCTTTCCAAAATAAGAGAAACTCTCCCTAACAGATACGGAAATCCTCATTTCTAAATCATTGGCTTCAAACCCAGGTTCCCACCGAGTGACCACCTCGGCATGCCCAGCCTCTGAGGGGCACCCTGCGTATGTGCCTGCAATGACAAAGCAGGCAATTTCACCAGGTCATGGGTACAGAATGACCTAGAACTCAAATAACACTTCAAGCAGAGCAATTTTGAGAAACAATTTGAATTCACAAGTTAACTTTCTGCTTCAGTTAGTATTTGCCAGCTCCAGCAGGACTCAAGTAAACTAAAATTTTAAAGAAATTATTCAAAATTATCAAAACTAAAACATAAAAAAAACCTGAAGTAACTGAATTTTCTCATTTTTTAACTCTGTAACACATATACACTTTGGAGTTTTAAAAATTAAAACTGTGCACGAAGACTTTGGGGACACCCTCCACCGGAGAGTGCGCTGGAATAGTGCGCTCCACCGCGTTCTGCAGTTCTGGACGTTTGGTTTCTGGCAATCAACCACACACCCCATCTGAAAAGGCCACATGCCAGAACAGGCTGTCCCGGTCCTCCAGTGCAGCCGGCACAGCCAGCACCCTCAGTACTGTTCAATACTATATGTACACATCAGTATGTACATATATGTACATGTACTTAATATGTAACATATTAAGTATGTGCTTAAAATATCCAAATCAGCGTCAGAGCAAACAAGACAACTTGCCATTCAATAGCAGTCCTGGCTTAACAATGGAAACAAAAGTATGTTCTAACACACAAAATTTCCAAACGCTACCCACTGAATTACCTCAATTTTAATACCTCCACAAATACTTGCACAAAAATTATGAAAATAAGTTTGCATTTTTTTAGCACAATAATCAAACTGTGACACCTCTTTACAAGGGCAAAACTTAAACCTTCAAATCAGCTCCTAACAATAAGAATGACATAATATAATTTAATGAATACATGGAAATTTTCCGAGGATACCAGCTAAATTTTAACAAAGCTCCACTCAATACCCATTTTATCACTTCCCATCTAGGACTTTCTCTTATAATGCATGCTTTTGTTTCTGTGTTTAGGCTTAAGGAAGACCATTGTATCCAATATACACCAACCCAAGAGTGTATTTACATTTGTAAAGTGGACTCTTTGTGTAATTAGACTTTTTGGTGTATTACAAAACAATATGATAGCCGTAACAAAATAAGCTATTAGAAAAGTCAATACAATTATCTGTATTGGGACCAATATGAAGAGTAACTGTAGCTAGCATTATGCCTTTCTTGCATAAATCTTTGCCACTTGCATTATATATGGCATTTACAGAGCCTGCAGCGCAGTACATTAAGCCTCTGCCTGCAGTGCCAGTATCCTATTGGATTGGTTGTAGTCCCAGCTGCTCCATTTCCAATCCAGCCCCCTGCTGATGTGTCTGGGAAAGCAGCAGAAGATGGCCACAGGCCCTTTTTTGAGCACAATAATCCCCTTCTTCTAGCCCCTGGGGGGGGGGGGGGTGAACCAGCAGATGAAAGATCTCTCCCTCCTTACTCTACAAATCTGCCTTTCCATTAAAAATAAATAAATCTTTAAAGGGGGAGGGGAACCAACCTCTCATTCATATACATCTTAAGTCGTAAGACTTATCATTAGTCCAAAGTTGCTCTAACAGTACATACTTAGACAGTTTTTAGTTTTAAAAAAAGGGGTAAAGAGTAACCTTTGGAGGAACAAATGATATCTATTTTACTTTATTAAAAATGAAACACAGGGGCCAATGTTGTGTTAATTAAAGCCACCACTTGCAATGCCACTTGCAATGCCTGCCACTTGGTACTGGCTGCTCCACTTCCAATCAGCTCCATAATCATGGTATAGGAAAGCACAAAAGCTTCTGGCTTCAGCCTGAGCCAACTGCAGCCATTGCAGCCACTTGGAGAGTGAACCAGCAGACGGAAGATCTCTGTCTTCCTCTCTTTTTCCTTCCCTCCCACCTCGGCACCTCTTACTCCCTCTCTCTTTCAAACAACTTTTTCAAATACATAAATAAATCTTTTTTAAAAAAAACTTAAACGAGGTCCAGAGTGGTGGCCCAGCAGCCAAAGTCCTCGCCTTGAACATGCCAGGATCCCATATAGACACTGGTTCTAATCTTGGCATCCCCGCTTCCCATCCATCTCCCTGTTTATGGCCTGGGAAAGTAACTGAGGGCGGCCCAAAGCCCTGGGACCCTGCAACCACGTGGGAGACCCAGAAGAGGCTCCAGGCTCCTGGCTTCAGACCAGCTCAGCTCAGGCAGTTGTGAAACAAACAAACAAACAAAAAAATGTATATGGGACTGGAAGGTTGGCTCAACTGGCTAATTCTCCAACATCAACATCCCATATTGCCAGTGATTCTAGTCCCTGCTGCTCCATTTCCCATCCAGCTCCCTGCTTATGACATGGGAAAGCAACAGGAAAATGGCCCAAAGCACTAGGAACATGCACCCACACAGGAGACAGGGAAGACGCTCTGGCGTCTGGTTTCAGATCGGCCCTGATCCAGCCATTGCAGCCACTTAGGGAGGGAACCAGTGGACAGAAGATCTTTGTCTCTCCTTCTCTCTGTAAACTTGACTTTCCAATAAAAATAAATAAACCACTAAAAAATAAAGAATAAAAGTTTATGTGTATAACAATTTTTATATTTTTATAAGAATTTTTATACTCTATGACAGAAGTTGACATGTCTCAATTTTGGTTTATTTGAGACAGAAACAGAGATCATATAGAAACAAAGATCATCTCCACTGGTTCACTCCCCAAACACAACACTTAGGGCTGGGCCAGGGCTCTAACTAGGAATTCCCACGTGTGTTTCAACGTAATTGTACACCACTGCCATATTGCCCTCTTCATCCATTGGTGGGAAGATGGGTTCAAGAGCCAGAGCTGGGAATCAGCCCCAGGCACTCTAGTACGGGATGCAGGTGTGTTAACCACAAGGCTGAATTTCAGACTTAGCCTCCAAATTTCATATCAATCATAGCTGGAGAATCTTTCTCCACCAAGGACCATTTAGAGGCAATACATAATTATCAACTTAAAAACTAGCTGGGCCCAGCACGATAGCCTAGCAACTAAAGTCCTCGCCTTGAACGTCCCAGGATCCCATATGGGAGCCGGTTCTAATCCAGGCAGCCCTGCTTCCCATTGCGGTCACTTGGGGAGTGAATCATTGGACAGAAGAGCTTCCTCTCTGTCTCTCTTCCTCTCTCTATATATATGACTTTGCAATAAAAATAAAATCTTAAAAATTTCAAAATCTTACCATGTTTTATTAAAAATAGTGCAACTAGTAATACAAAATAATAAGGCCCAGGGTAATCATTAAATATTCAAAACTGGAAAACCAAAAATATTCCTGACAAGAATACCGACCCTCTTATAATCCTCAAATCACAATTACATCAGTAAGTTGGTAAGCCTGACGCCTTTAAGCTGGGGTGGAAGTAAGGGGAGACTTGAGTGTCCCAGGAATCCTCTCACCAACAGGAAGAATGGACAGGTGGTTGAAAGCATGTACCAACTTTTAATTCTACAATGAATAGCCAGGCTTGTGTCTAAACCTGAGTTATTTACAACACACTTCCTCCTGTTTATCACACTGTTCTATACGCCTGGGCATCACTTTTAAGGTAGTCACTTGGCAAGCTCCTCACACAAGTACACTTCAGTCCCTCTACAGTGAGTTAGATTTATTTGTAAGCCACCTCTGTGCCCCCTATGTTTTGGCCTAGATGAGAAGCATTAGGATGTAACACAGACCAAATAGTAACAAACTTTAAATTATTTTATCATATTACTATCTAGAAGTATTAACTCATCACCATATATCAGGACTATTTAATTAAGGAGAGTAGGATACATAACTTCTATTCTCCCATCCCCAAAACAAAAGCAAAGCACAAAACTCAAGGCTTAAACTTTTCCTTAAAATGAAAAGTATTTCAACATGAGTAGTTATGCAAGTTGCTTCAGCTGCCTCAGTCTCAACTTCCTCCCCACCGGCAGGCATGTGGAATAACCCCAGGACAGACTAAGCCATCAGGTGCTGCCCTTGTATGTGGCTTGCTGTTGCACTCTCTCGCCACCAGGTGACGTCCCAACATTAGCTGGAACAGCCTTCACAATAAACAAGCCTTACAAATACAGCAGCTACAGTTACAAGGAATGATAGAAATTAGTGATGACAAATTACATATAAAATGCTTTAATACCACTGGACATACTGATATGGGGCGAAAAGTTGCCCTTTATTTATTTTTGTTTCTTTGAAAGGCAAAGTGATAGATTCTCCATTTGCTAGTACAGTCCCCATCTGCCTAAAACAGCCAGGGCTGGGCCAGGCCAAAATCAGAAGCAGCAACTCCATTTAAGACACCAACACGGATGGGACGGACCCAAGCAACTGACCAATCAGCTGCTTCCTCCCAGGGAATGCATCAGCAGCAAGCTGATCAGAAACACAAACCGGACTCAATCCCAGGCACTCTGACAGAAGACAAGGGCATCCCAAGCGATGGTGTGACTCCCTGACCGCACCATCCACCCCAGGTGATGCCTAGGATTCATGTCTCAACAGAAGACCAGTAAACTCAAAAGAAAAAAGAAACTAAAACCAAATATACTAACATGGAAGGGGAAATCAAGTACATTACTGCTCCTTTATGAAAATTACTCCCAGATTTTCAATTATCTACTACAATTCCAGGATCACACTCCTATGGAACAAGGGAGGAGAGAACAGTTTAACAAGCTGGGTGTATTTCAAGTATAAAATTGCATGGAAAACCATTTACTTGTCTACTAAACTGGCATACACAAATACAGATAAGCAATGCCTTACCATATCACTTATTAACTGCAAATCTAAACTGCTTTTTTGAAAAATCAACTGGCATTTAAAACTACTCATGGTTTGATCCAATAATCCCAATTTCAAGACTCCACCATTCTGCCTAGCATGCCGTAAGTATCAGACGCCTTCAGTTCCACACCTGCTCCTGGTTCCTGACTCCAGCTTCCCGGCAAAGCAGATCCAGACAGGCAGGGCCTAGTAGGTACTACGGTTCTTGTCACACACATGGAAAATCTACATTGAGTTCTGGCCTCCTCTGCTTGGCCTTGGCCCAGCCCTGGCCATCTGGGCGTTTAAGGAATCAATCAGCAGATAGAAAACCTCCCCCACCAAATGATTAATTTTTTAAAAATCATTACAAGACCAGGCAAGGTAGCCTAGTGGCACTGGGACCCCATCTGGGCACCAGTTCATGCTCCAGAGGTCCCACTTCCCATCCAGCTGGCTCCCTGCCTGCAGCCTGGGAAAGCAACAGAGGATGGCCCACATCGGAGACCCGGAGGAGGCTCCTGACTACAGATCATCTTGGCTCTGGCTGTTATAGCCATTTGGGGAGTGAACCAGCAGATGGAAGAGCTTTCCCTCTATTTCTCCTTCTCCTTGTAAATCTGACTTTCCAACAACAACAAATAAATCTCTAAAAAAAATTCACTACAAATGATTCACAACCACTTACCTATTTGTACATAGGTTAAGTGCAAAACACGTGTACAGCTACAATACTGTAAGCAGGAAAAAACTAACATCTGAGTATCCATCAACGGGAGGGGCAGTAACTCACAGGATTAAGAAAAAGAATGAGTCAAATCTATGCTGACAGCAAGACAGCACCACACAACGTACAAAAACAAACAAAAGGTATATGCCCTACAGATTATTCTTGAACAACCAAAGCACAAAAAACTGGACAGTAGCTTAAAACGAATAAAGAGAAAAAAGAGAAAGATGTAAGCTATATACCAAAGTCAGTATCATTTTAAAAGGTACATTTCAGAAGATCACAGCTGTTTCTTCAAATTCCTCCACACTTGTCAGACTTAGGAAAAGGACATTTTCTGTTTTAGTCTTCGCAGGTAAGTGTGGGTACTTAGAAAAGACACACTCAGATACAATGAGTACGAACATTTTAAAATAAGCAAAAAGAAAATGAGGCCTGAGTATTTAATACAATAAATATTAACAAATCAAGAGTTCCAGTACCATCTTGTATAAACAAACCAAATTTATAAATAAGCCCAGTTCCCCCAAATAAAAACAAATATACTTAAAGTTCAGAATTAGGGGTTTTTCTAATAAAACTCAAATGAGTGCTTCTTTTTCCATTTTAATGCCTTTAAGTGACTGTATCTTTTACACTAACACTATTAGCCAAATCCCTAATAACTAATTCCACATGTCAATAATTTCTAAAGATGGTCTCTGAAATCTAAACATTAGCTATCTCTCAAGCTGGTATTTTTAACACCTGACCTGAGTGAAGCCATGATGCACCAGACACTGAACCCTTACCACTGCTGTCCGGAGGTCCGGGCTACTGCGCGGAAGTGACTGCACAGGCCGCTCACCACTGATTAAAGCATTCAAAAGATTACACTGCAATCGGGCACGACAACCAAGAGGCAGAGTGTACACAGAGGGTACCAAGCAGCAGCAGGACCAAGAGCTAGGATGACAAGGCAGGAGTGAGAGACTCGGGGAAAAAAAAGGATCAAAAAAAAAAAAAAAGAACAAATGAAAACTTACCAGGGAATATAAACCCTAAAATAATTTTTCCCACTACAAGATTCACCTCAGAGTCACTGCACTATGTTTGCAAGAAAGCAAAATAAGTTTTACTCAAGACCAATACTACGGCACACTTCACATTTCACATAAAGATCCTATCCCAGAGCAGCACCAACTCACTAGAAAACTGTTGTGTGCGGCAAGCACAACCCTGCACATTTGCAAGCGTGACTGAGTGGCACTGCCATCAAGTCTTTCATTAGCCTTACACACTTGTGCTACTTAACATTTACATACACACTGGAGGGGTCAGTGCTAAGGCACGCAGTGGGCCTGCATCCCCAGAGCAGTTCACATCCAGGTACTTCACTTCAATCCAGCTCCCTGTGTTAAGCTGCTTGGGCCCCCCACCACCCACACGGGAGACCAAGCAGGAGGTCCAGGTGATGTAGCCATAACTCAGAATCACTGTCCTTGCCTTGGAGGTATACATTTCACTCTGATGCACCCAGCCCAATCCCAAGGAATAGGACTGCTAAATCTTTTGCCGCCATAATTTCTTCAAAGACCGCTATTTCTTACTATGTTATCCTTAGAGTGTTATTTAAGTCCGCTATGCTGAATTTCATGGAAAAAGTTTTCTCAGAACAATGAAGACCCTGTTAACAGTAAGGGAGGTATCAGTTCTCAAAAACAATCAAAGCACTTAGAAACCCAGGACCACTCAAAGTGCCAACAATCTCCCAATACAAGTATTCCCAACTTTACCACTTAGTCTCTTAACTACACAAGATTCTATGTGCGACAGAACCTTAGGGAAAACACAATCTTTGCAAATACTTAAACCTTCTTTATTATTTGTACTGTGGATTCATATTAAATCAATTAAATCAATATGACTATTTAAACAAGGAGAAAAGTGAGAAAACTAATTTAAGTAGTGAAAAGGCACCTGCCATTAGATACCTACCACAAAATCAGCATGAAACAAATACTTGCCTGTTGTTCTCCACCACTCACATGCCACATAGCGACTCCTGAAGCTGACCAGGACCCCAGCTCACTAGCCCTAACCTACTACTAGGGCTGGCGTAGTGGCAGAGCACTAAGTCTCAGCCTATGGTACCAGCATCCATATGGGCACCGGTTCGAATCCCAGCAGTTCCACTTGTGATGCAGCACAGGAAAGCAGCAGAGGCTGGCCCAAGTCCTTAGGCCCCTGCACCCACATGGCAGACCCAGAAGTTCTTAACTTCTGGCTTAGAACTGTTCCAACTCTGGCCATTAAGAATATTTGGGGAGTGAACCAGCAGATGAAAGATCTGTCTCTCCTCTCTCTCTCTGTAACTCTGCTTTTCCAACAATAACCACCTCCCCCCCGGGAAAAAAAACCTCAAGAAAATTATTCCTAAACTAGAGGAAAAAGTGGTGTTGAAATTGAACTATAGTATCTATTTCCAACCAATTTTCAAACTTGACACCCTTATAAATTTCTTTTCCAAAGTTAATTTTGACTTGACTATACTAAGGGTTTCTTTTTCAAATCTCAAATGAGAGAGAAATGGAAGAAGTGAAGGAGGGATCTTCCGTCTCCTGACTCACTCCCCAAATGATGCCTACAAGCGCCCCAGACATGGAGCCAAAGTGAAGAGTCATCTCCAGGTCTACACAGCGGTAGGCAAGAAGGCAGCTACCTGAGCCCGTCCCCTGCTGCTCCCCATGGTGCCCATAAGCGGTGCCCATGAGCGGGAAGGCAGCATGGGGAGAACCAGGCCTGGAACCAGGAACACTGAGGGGATCACAGGCGGCTCAAGCAACAATTTAACCACTAGATCAAAAGGCTCCGAGGCCTCACATGAAAGGTGATTTCGCTTTCCTCAACTCTTTCGGTCAACCAAGAAAGAACTGGAAACCAAAATGTCTCGTATCAAAATAAATAACTAAGGTATTTTCATCCTATTTCACAAATGGGGGAAAAAAGAGCAACTGAGAGGTTGTAAAAGAAGTCACCTTCGACATGTACATGGGTGCAATTCCATGAGTCATTTTAAAACAAACTAAAAATAGTTCGTTTTATATGCCTATCAAGCAATCAAAGGCAACCCTCAGAAGTTGATTCTCAGCAGGAAAACACACTAAGGCTTGAGATGTGCCATTACCAGAGCACAAAATAAAAGCCAGGATAAACTCTATTCAACTAAAACAGCTCCTAGCCTCGGATCCTTTACTGACATGCTATCACTTAATCCCAAACATCTGACTGCATGTTACCTTACCATTCAACAACAGGAAATTCTCTGCATAGTTAATTCACTTTTTCTGGAAATGAAATTTCTTACCTTAGTTTCTTAGTTTCTGAGTGTTGATAGATCACTTAAGAGCAAATCCAGGCCCGGCATAGTAGCCTAGTGGCCAAAATCCTTGCCTCACATATACCAGCACCCCATACAGGTGCTGGTTCATGTTCTAGCAGCCCCACTTTCCATCCAGCTCCCTGCTTGTGGACTGGGAAGGCCCAAGGCCTTCGGACCCTGCGCCCATGTGGGAGACCTGGAAGAAGTTCCTGGCTCCTGGCTTTGGATCAATTCAGCTCCAGCCATTGTGGCCACTGGGGGAGTGAATCAGCGGATGGAAGATCTTCCTCTCTGTCTCTCCTCCTCTGTGTGTATCTGACTTTCCAATAAAAAATAAATAAACCTTTAGGAAAAAGAAAAGTGCAAAACCCAAAGGAATTAAACCATCAACAGAGATAAAATTCTATCATGATTACCAGATTAATTCTGTAGTCAAAGCTTGCTATCTGAGCAAATGTGTTGCCACCTCAGGTTCTAGGAAAGGCCTTGCTACGAGCCAGTAGGCCTATGATGTTAACAGATCAGATGGTAGAGTAGCTTTCTCTGGGAACTGTTCTATAGAAACTCTTTAGCAACCCCCACCAGCTTTTTAAGCTTTCATTCCCTTCTGATTATCACAAAATCATTTTAAACTATTCTAACAGTGATCATCTTTTCCAGTCACACTTTATTTACTCATTAGATTTCACATTATCTCTATTTTTTTTTCCAAGGAGGTTTGTTTACTTATTTGAAAGGCAGAGTTGCAGACAGGTAGAAACTGCAGTGGAGAGAGGCAGAGATGTTCCACCAACTGATTCATGCCCCAAACGGGCCCAACAGTCAGAGCTGGGCCACACGAAAACCAGGAGCTTGCAGGTACCCAAGTACTCAGGTCAGCTCCCAGTCCTTTCCCAGGTACCTTATCAGGGAACTGGATAAAACATGGACCAGCTGGAACTGGAACCAGTGCCCATCCCAACCTCTACTCTTAACCTTATGAATGTTTCTAGTTAATAAATTTTATGATCACTGATTATTAAATTCTCAGAATCTTTTTTTTTTTAGTCTCTTTTTAAGAGTTTGTTTATTTGGCAAACAGATTTACAGAGAGAGGGGAAAAGGCAGAGAATCTTCCTTCCTGTGGTTTGCTCCCCAGATGGCCACAATGGCCAGGGCTAGGCCAGGCGGAAATCAGGCGCTTCATCCGTGTCAACCTTGCAGGTGGCAGGAACCCAGGCATTTGGGCTATCCTTTGCTGCTTTCCCAGGCACATAAGCAGGAAGCTGGCTGGATCTGAAGTGGAACAGCCAGGACCCGCAGTGGCACAGCCAAATGAGATGCCATAGTTGCAGGAAGTGTTTCACCCAAGGCAGTCCCTAACCAAAAATTTAAAGTATGTGTCCTAATTCTGAATCTTATTTCTCTGGTCTCAAAGAAATGAAGATCAATAAAACTCAAGGGATCATGTGGATTGCAATCTCATAGGCAGATTGCAATCCACATGAAAGCAGGTTCAAGTTCTGGCTATTTCACTTCCAATTCAGCTTCCTGCTAATGGCCAGGGAAAGCAACGGAAGCTGGCCCAAGTTCTTAGGTCCCTGCACCCACATGGTAGATCTCGAAGAAGCTCCTGGTTCCTGGCTTTTTTGTGGCCATTTGGGAATGGCACAACAACAGATGGAAGATCTGTCTCTCCTCTCTCTGTAACTTTGCCTTTCAAATAAATAAATATTGAATCAAATAAAGCTCAAGTAAAACAGCAACAACTTTTTGTTCCTTACATGTTAAACACATCAATCACATTGCAGTGCTCATGACTACAGATTGATTCTCTCAGTAAGTTGGTTCGTTTCACTTCACAAACTTTTGAAACCAAAGGTTGGATCTCATCAGCTACTTCTTGGATCCAAATTTACCAGATAAGGCATATTTAGCAATCCTCTTAGCCAAGGTGACATGCTGCATGACACCCATGAATGACTGAAAATTAAAAAACAGTACCAAACCCAATGGATATGATTTTTCTCCTATATGTGTACACACACCCGTGAAAAAGTTTAATATATAAATTATACACAGTGGTTAACAATAAAATAGTTAACAATAAACTGTAATAAAAGTTAACAGCACGTAGTCTCTCTTACTCTGCAAGTATCCTATCATATTTTCACCTTTTCACTTAAACAAGTGTGAAGAACTTCCAGCCCACGGTCCCTCTGCAGCCTGGGCTCTGTGCTGCCCTGCCAACGCAACTGCAATTAATGTAGGGTCATTTTTCAGTTGATAATTTCACATGCCACATGAATGACAAATATCCTAATAGCCCTTGGAAGGAAACAGGTTCCCCTCCTCTGACTTAAAAGCAACACTTCACATTCTCTCACAGGTACAGGTTACAGCCAGTAGCACCACTCACGCTTGACTAAGGAGCCATCAGTAAGTAAAACAAGGTGACCTGAACACAGGTATTGCCAACCTGCTAACCAGGAGCCTGGCTACTAAACAACTCATAAGCGGGTAGCTATACGGTCTGGGTACTCTAAACAAAGAGCTGATTCATATCCCAGAGGACGGAGCACCGGGTAAGAATTACTATCTAGAGTTGCTTGCAATTTAAAGCGTATTTTTGGAATTTCCCATTTTATCATTTTGGACCGTGGCTGACAGCAAGCCACTGAAGCCACGGAAAGTAAAGACACAGATAAAGAGGTACTAAGGTACATGCGTCAGACATGTCACCTGGACAGATGCCAAAGGTTATCTGCCTTTAGCATACCACCATGAATTTTTTTTTAAGAGTATCCATTTTAAGAGTGATAAGCCTCGTGCTCCTATTCAACTGATAGTTTATTCTCATACAAGGTCTCCTCACTTAGCACTTGCATAGTAAAATCACCAAGTATACCAGCAAATAGAATTCACTTTCAAAAAAATGTTATCAGGCTGAAAAAAAATGTGATCAGACTGGCACAGTGGAGCAGCATCCCAACACCAGAATTCCCCAAAGGTTCTGGTTCAAGTCTCAGCTGCTCCGTATCTCACTTGGTTCCGTGCTACTGCTCCTGGGAAAGCAGGAAAGGTTGGCTCAAGTGATTGGGTCCCTCACCAAAATGGGAGACCCGGATAAAACTCCTGGCTCCCTGGCTTCAGCCTGGCCCTGCCTTGGCTGCTTCGGCCATTGAAGAATCAATCAGTGCACAGAAGGATTCTCTCTCTGGCTCTGTCTCTTTGCTTCTCTGTGTGTGTGCAACTCTATCTTTCAAATAAATAAACCTTTAAAATAAAAACATACACATCATCAACATCATTTTGAAATTCTACTTCTGGGCCCAGCACAGTAGCCTAGTGACTAATGTCCTTGCCTTGCATATGCCAGTATCCCATTTGGGTTGTACTTCCCTTCCCACTCCCTGCTTGTGGCCTGGGAAAGCAGTAGAGGACGGCCCAAAGCCAAGAGTCCCTGTACCCATGTGGGAGACCCAGAAGCTCTGGGCTCCTGGCTTCAGATCAGCTCAACTCCTACTGTTGCAACCACTTGGGGAGTAAACCAGTGGACAGAAGATCTTTTTCTCTGTCTCTCCTTCTCTCTGTAAATCTGACTTTCCAATAAAAAATAAACCTGTTTTTTTAAAAACAAATTCTACTTCTGCTTTCCAAGATGTTAAGAATTATAATCACCGAGTTACCATGCACAAAGTTATTTTCTTCATCACTTAGGCTACTGAGAAAAAAAAAAAGAATAAAAACGAGTTTCAGGACTGGCATTGTGGTACAGCACATTAAGCTGCCTGTGACGCTGGCATCCAGTATGAGCTCTGCAAAGTCCCAGCTGGTCCACTCCTGACACAGCTCACGGGTAATGAACCTGGGAAAGCAGCAAGACAGTTCAGCTGCTTCCTGGCTTCAGTTTGGCCCGGCCCTACAAACTGTGGCCATTTGGGGAGTAAATCAGCTGATAAAAGATCTCTTTCTCTATCTCCCACACTCTCTTTAGAACTCTACCTTTCAAACACTTTTTTCAAAAGATTTTTTTTTAATTGCAAAGGCAGATATATACAGAGGAGGAGAGACAGAGAGGAAGACCTTCTATCCAATGATTTATTCCCCAAACGACTGCAACAGTCAGAGCTGTGCCAATCCGAAGCCAGGAGCCCAGAGGCTCTTCTGAGTCTCCCACTCAAGTGCAGGGTCCCAAGGCTTTGGGCCATCCTCAATTGCTTTCAGAGGCTACAAGCAGGGAGCTGGATGGGAAGCAGGGCTGCCAAGATCAGAACTGGCACCCATATGGGATCCTGGCATATGCAAGGCAAGGACTTTAGCCTCTAGGCTACCATGCTGCCCTCAAACACTTTTTTTTTTAAAGATTTAAACAAAGAGGAAAGACAGAGAGGAAAATCTTCAATCATTGATTCACTCCCCAAGTGGCCACAATGACCAGAACTGCGCTGATTCAAAGCCAGAACCCAGGAGCTTCTTCCAGGTCTCCCACACAGGGTCCCAAGGCTTTAAGCCATCCTCGACTGCTTTCCCAGGCCAAAGGCAGCGAGCTGGATGGGAAGCAGTGCCACGGGACAAAAACCGGTGCCCATATGGGATTCCAGCGTCTGCAAGGCAAGGACTTTAGCCACTAAGCTACCACTACAGCCCTCAAACATTTTTTTAAAAAGTGAGGTTCCATAGGGTACCCTATTTCATTGCTTATTCTTACGGAGTTTGACCACTGAGCAGGTTGTAAATCTGGAGTAATATAATCTAGGTCACATCTCCTAATGTTACTATTTATCCTAAGAATAAATCCTATTTGTATTTGTTTCTAAGATTTATTACTTATTTTACTTGAAAGAGCTACAGAGACAGAGGGACAGAAACAGAGACCTATCCTCTGATTCCCTCCCCAGTGGCCACCACAGCCAGAGCCTGGCTAGTCCAAGGTGGAAGTCGGGAGTTTCTACTAGGTCTCCCATGTGGGCACAGGGGTCCAAGGACTGGGCCATCCTCTGTCACTTTCCCAGTTTATAAGCAGGGAACTGAATCAAATGAGGAGCTGCTGGGACTTGAACTGATGCCCATTTGGGATGCAAGCACTGCGGGTTAAGGATCAGCCATCATGCCAACCCAACAGCAACAAATTTAACTACTTAAAAGTATAAACTTCACAATGCACTTGCCAAAGAAAAAATTAATAGTAAATTATGGAATGGGAAAACACTTAAGATTTTATGAGAGAACTTTAGAAGTCATCAGACTTTATAGTTTACCTAGATCTTACTTGGATATTAATCATGTGATCACTGTCCTATACAGATTTATGGTTACAACTGGAGTGGCTGGAAGCTGGCCGTGGTTTCTTTAGGACTCCTTTATTGAGAGGCTCAGTAGCGAAGAATCAGCTTGCTATGACACTGTGCCAGCCCCCACATCGCCATTCTAAAGCATCACATTCACAGGGATCAGGGAAAAAAACCAAGCTATATAAGCACACATTGAAATGAACTATTCATTATATTCCAGAAGAGCGCTCCTTGGTTTAAATACATTCTCACCCAAGTCTCAAAGTAGACAGGTCTATTAGACTTTGAAGACAACCCGAATCCCAGCTCTAAACTACTGTACGAGCTGGAGGCTTCTAGTTACGGGTTTACGAGGTTGCTTATATGTGACCAGGCAACATTTCCGAACCTCCGTTCCTCTGTCTGTAAAACAGGGTGAGAACTCACGTCAAGCACTTAATTCGGAGCCCAGTACATATGATATGCTCACTCCAAACTATATGAACTATTACCACTGTTAGTCAAAACCGTTAAGAAAAAACGAGAACTCAAACTCAGATCTGACACCCAGACCCCATGCTCTTTCTACAACACACTGCAACTGTCAACTCTTCCGTGTGGGAATCCATACTTGAAACGTGACAGAGACCAGACATTGATTGCACAGAGCAGTTACAGCATTCCCCAGGACAGCCACACCCTACCGTGGAGGGCTGGGTTCAAGTCCTGGCTCCACAACAACTCATTTCTTGCTAACGTGCACCTGAAAAGGCTGCAGGGTATGGACCAAGTGCTTGGGTCCTTGCCATCCCCACGAGCCACCTGGACAAAGTTCCCAGCATCCTGCCTGACCCTGGTCCAGCTCTGGCTGGCAAAAGGGGAACAGACCAGACGATGCAGCATCTGCCTCTGCCTTTCAAATAAAATGAATGAAAGAAAGAAACCCAGTTAGCTTCTTTTTTTTTTTTTCAAAGAAATATGACACATGTGGGAAACTGATACTGTCTGAAAAAATAATTCAGTTAACTAAACCAACAGAAATATTCTACTTCTGATATTGTAGAACCAAGAAAAAAAAACTATCAGAAGATGCTGTTTAGACATTCAAAGTTTTCTTCTGATTGCTAAGAAAATAGCTTCCTATTTACACAGGAATTTGTTCTATTCTTCTCAAACTATTTGTAAGTTTGAATTATCAGTGGTCCCCCCCCCCCCCGTAAATCTCTGGTTGGCCTGAACAAAGAAACTGGGCCCTCCTGCAAAAAAATTTGAACAGTACATCAATTTCAAGTTTGTTGGCTTGACTTCCAGAATAAACTGTTGCTACTCACTATTTTTTATTTCATTCTAACTGTCCTACTGACAAATTAAGCAATCAAATGCTCACTTTTCCTACCCAATTAAGCTGACTGAAAAACAGGCCACTGTTGTTGTACTAACACCAATCAGACTCTCACGTGACCATGGCTGCCCTCCTCCTGCTCGGCAGGGTGGACGGTGCCAAGACCATAGCCAGGAGCAACAGTTAACCTCCCTCAGCAGTCAGCAACCGTTTTACTAGTTCCAACAACTTCCAGGAACCAATCTGCCTTACAAATGGGTTGTTAAACCACAGGAGAGGCCCACACTTATCCTGACAGCCAGTCACCTACTCAACCAAGGAATAATCCTCTGAGAAAACTGCTGCATCCAGCACGAGGCATGAGACTTGGTAAAGAGGCTGCCCTCTAACCCAAGGCAGAACACTGAACTATGAACTCGCCCTCCAAAAGCAATCAGCACAACCTTCATTTCAGCCACGAACCCTTTAAAGGTTGGTGTTCCCTTTGCAGTGAGTCCCTGCATTGCTGAGATTTTTCAAAATTCTAACTTCCTGCCTCACAGATCTAAAATAGCCATTACATACTCACTCAGTTCAGAATCAAGGGCGGCGGAACCCTGGCTTCTGGTCCTAGCCTCACCGCTCCACACCCATTCATTTTGCACTAATATAACCACTAAATACAGCTTGAAGACACTGACGATTAAAAGTAGTTAATTAGGGGAGTGATTCATACCTCCTCTGTCCAGACACCAAGATTCTAGGATGTTTCGGTCGGATCTACGGGAAGAGGGAACGATGAACACCTGTCACAAACGCTTTCCAAATCAGGAAGCCCCGAACTGAGTTACTGTCTAGCTCCAGCCCCATTCCCGAGGCCACCCCGCACCCCACCCCACACTAACAAACACCACCAGAGAGAGCTCCTTACTTTTTCCCTGAGTCTGTGAAACCAATGGGGAGCCTCAAAAGCCTTCGAGAGACTCATCGAAGAGACTAGAGAGGGGGCCTAGGTTTTTCCCAGTGCGAAGTCCGCGTGAGAGGCCCGCAGGCAAGTCCAAACTGACTTGGCCTCTCTGGGTTTGCCAGTAAAATGCAGAGACCGGCACGCAGCTGTCAACTGCGCCGCTAAGGTGTGTCGGTTCCTTTCCACAACAGCCTACACACAAACCCACTCAGCACCGGTCCGCCCACCTGCGACCACCCGGCCCGGGGACGCGCCCTCCCCCGCGAGGAGGAGCGGTGCTGGACCACTGTCCCCATCCACTGTCCGCAGCGCATCGGGGCCAGGCCTTCACGACCCCCGGCGTGGGGCTGCTGCCCACTCCACCTGCCCCGGCGCGCCCCTGGGAAGTGATGCCCCATGGCGGCCCGAAAGCTCCCCCGGTCCGAACCTCCCTCGTGGCCACCAGCCACCACTACCCACCCGCTCGCCGGGGCCACTCACCGGCCGCGCCGTCTCCTCGGCGGCCTCCCGGCCGCAGCCACCAAGGGGCCGCCGCTGTCGCCGCCGCCACCGCCGCCTCGCCTCTCAGCCCAGCCCCATCGCCCTCGGCCCGCGCCGGCGGCCGCGGGGCGCTCGGGCTCGAGGCCGCTGCGGCTGGTGGGGTGAGCGGAGAACGACGCGCCGCGGCGGGGCCCGGGCCGAGCGCAGGGAGCGTCCGCGTTCCCCGGGGCGCCCGCGGCGGCGTGTAGCCGGGCAGGCCGACGGAGGAGGCGCTGGGGAGGGGGGCGGTCTGCACTCGGAACGGCCTCCCGCCGCCAGCGACGGAGCGAACCCCCCTCCCCGGGGCGTCCGGAGCACGCTGCGGGCAGAGCCGGCGGGCAGGCCGGGGAGCGCGCGCCGCGAGCTCGGGACTCCCGCGCCGGATGTGAGCTCACGTGATGCCTCAGCCCCGCGCCGAGGCCGGAGGGGCGCGGAGGGGACGTCAGGGGGCGGGGCGCGCGCAGGCCCCGCCCACGCGCCCGCCTGGGGACCCCCGTCCTCCTGCCCGGCCTTCCCGGCCGCATCCTGAGGAGAAGCGCTCCGACGGGTCAGTGTGTGGGACGCGGCGGGGAGAAGCGCTCCGAGGGGTCGGTGTGTGGGACGCGGGGATGCCAGCGGAGGGGCGAGGAGGAATTTGCCTTCCTGTCTGCATTAACTCATAATCCAAATTCCTGTTTGACGAAAGGGGAAACTGAGGCCCAGGGACTAGCCTAGCCATATTCCAGGATCACGGTCACGGTCGCGGTCAGGGAGGAAGCATGAGCTGGAATGGTGAGGGACGAGAAACCAAATCCCGGCTCCCAATTCTGGCCTCTTTTATTCCTTCATCTCCCTTCCCTCCGCGCCCTCCCCCCGCCCAAAAAAATGAATCAAAAACAAAGACTAGAATTCGCATGTGGCAGCAGCTGTGCGCTGCCCCCCGCGAGGACACCTTACCATGCGTCCGTCGGCCGCCTCCCGGCAGTGCCGCGTGCAGCTCAGACGCCTCCAGAGGCGGAAGGCTTATCTCGGGCAGGCCCCGCCGGATATCCAAATCGCGGGTTCGGTTTTCGCGGCGTCCCCGGGGCAAAGCGCTCAGCCACCTGCTGCCTCTGGCTCCGCGCGCCCTGGAGCGCAGCCATGTAGCTATCGGGACTCCTGAGTGTTTGGAGGGCACATCCTGTACTCAGCCCCTGTACTCGAGCCACACTCGGGGGACGCTCCTGGGGTGACACCTCCAGCGGGGGAACTGATGGAACTAAGGAAGGAGGCGCCAGTGTGTTGCCCTGGTCCCCCGGTAGAGCCTCCTGCCATTTTCTTAGACCACAAGTGCACAGCCGCAGAGTGCGAGGGCTTCACACCTCCCTCTTCCCAAACTTCGTCTTTCCTTCCCAAGGTGATTAGATGAGATGCAGAGTGTGGAAGCTTTGGGCAAACGCTGGATAATGTCTGGGTGGGACTGGACTGGGCAGACCTCTTCTCTGACCTCTGCTGCTTCACTTGCCCCCTGACTGTTTTCCGGAAAACTTTAAAGCTCACACTCCTCAAAGTCCTAAATAGAAGGCAGCCCTCCCGCTCAAGTACTTTGTGTGAGGAGCCACTGGAATACAGGCCCTGAGGGTTTCAGCCGTTTTGACTCTGTACTATTACTGTTGCGCGGTTCTGGTTATCCACCAGTGAAATGCAACTTGGTGGCATCTCACGTGAGAACCTCACCCACCAGTCTCTTGCCCATCTACCAACACCTATGATAATCTCAGTCCCCGGTCAGTGGGGCCCAGTCAGGGCCCCTCCCAACCAATTCCCCACACCCGCCGCACTTTCCAGGCCCTCCTGGTTGTATAAATGAGCCTCCACTTGTGCCCCCTCTCCCTTTTTCCCCTAATCTTGGCTCTGCCCTGTTCTGCTCCATCTGGCCCCCTTCCCCTGTCCTGGCAGCCCCCATTCCTGTTCCTATTCTGCTGGAGTAAAAGACCTCCTAATATCTCATCATGTCTGGTAATTTCCGCTCATGATAAACTAATGGTAAAAAGAGGACTTGGCTGCGGGAAATTAGCTGCACATAACAACTTTAAGTGCGCTTAAAACTTAAAACTTGGCTGTTGCAGTAACTAAAGTCCTCACTTTGTACACACCAGGATTCCATATGGGTGCCAGTTCTAATCCTGGCAGCCTAGCTTCCCATCCAGCTTCACTGCTTGTGGCCTGGAACAGCCCAGAGCCTTGGGACCCTGCACTTGAGTGGGAGACTCAGAAGAGGCTCTGGGCTCCTGGCTTCAGATCAGCTCAGCTCCAGCTGTTGCGGCCACTTGGGGAGTGATTCAGTGGATGGAAGATCTTCCTCTCTATCTCTCCTCTTCTCTGTGTATCTGATTTTCCAGTAAGAATAAATAAATCTTTAAGAAAATGAAAACCTAACACGCTGTCCACCCAGAGACCCACTGTGTCTCCACATTCTCAAGCAGACCTGCTAAACGGTGGTCACCTTGTCTTTCTCCACTTCCTCACATCCCAACACTGGACTCCACCACCACCACCACCACCACCACTATTCATGCTCCTGCACCCAGCTCAGGCAGGAATGACCCGAGGCCTTCATTCCCTCAAACCTACAATGCACACCTCCTATTGATTTCTCTGGCTCTCTCTGCTACACTTGACACCTTCTGGAACCTCTCCTGTCTCGGTTTCTAGAAGAATGCACCCTCCTAATTGTCGCATCTCATGGATTATGGATAAAACCTCCTCAATGTGAATTTACATTCTGAAGGCAGGATGCCACCTAAGGAAAGCAGCTTTTCTCATAGCTCTCATTCTGGGGAGCTCACCCCCACCTCCATGTTTTTAGTCTCAGATCCACAATATCCACTCCAGAACTCCGCCAGAAAAGTAGACCTAAACATCCACCTGCCTGCAGGGCAACTCTGCCTGTACAGCACAGGAACCCCCAAACTCACAGTGCCTCTAAACAGAACTCAGCTGCTTTCACAATGTTCCTCTCCCAGCTGCAGACATCATAGTAAGACAGCTAGGAATGAGTGAGTCATTTATGATTCAGCCCCCGCTTTACCCAATCACCAGATCCTATCTGGTCTACCTCCTTGATAAGTCCCAGATTCCCACTCTCATTCTCACCAGCATCCTTCCTGAGCTGTTACTGCCGCCTCCTGACAATCTTTCTTTTTTTTTTTTTTAAGATTTATTTATTTATTGGAAAGTCAGATATACAGAGGAGGAGAGACAGAGAGGAAGATCTTCTGTCCAATGATTCACTCCCCAAGCCGCCACAACAGCTAGAGCTGAGCCAATCCGAAGCCAGGAGTCTCTTCCAGGTCTCCCACGAGGGTGTAGGGTCCCAAGGCTTTGGGCCGTCCTCGACTGCTTTTCCAGGCCCCAAGCCGGGAGCTGGATGGGAAGCCGGGCTGCCGGGATTAGAACTGGCGCCCATATGGGATCCTGGGCATGCAAGACAAGGACCTTAACCATTATGCCATTGTGCCAGGCCCATCCTCCTGACAATCTTTTCAGCAAATTCATCTCCATTCAGCCTTCAGAGCCAGCTACCTAACCCACACACCTGCTTACACTCCTAACAGGCCCCCTGGGCTTTGGGCTGCCGTGTGAACCTCCCAACCACCCTCAAGAACTTGTCAACACACTCAGGCTTTTTTTTTTTTTTTAAGATTTATTTTTATGGGACAGTCACATATACAAAGACAAAGATCTTCCATCCTTTGATTCACTCCCCAAGCAGCCACAACAGCTAGAGCTGAGCCAACCCGAAGCCGAAGGCACAAGCCCAAAGCTTCTTCCTGATCTCCCTTGTGGGTATAAGGCCCCAAAGCTTTGAGCCATGCTTAACTGTTTTCCCAGGCCACAAGCAGGGAGCCGGATGGGAAGCGGGGCTGCCAGGATTAGAACTGGCGCCCATATGGGATCCTGGTGTGTGAAGGGAGGACTTTAGTTACCACTAAGCTACCACACCAGGCCGCACACTCAGGCTTTTAAAAAGACCCCCAAGGGAGCAGCAACATGGCTTGTAGCACTGGCATTCCATGTGGGCACCAGTTCGAGTTCTAGCTGCTCTACTTCCAATCCAGCTTTATTTCTGCTGATATGCCTGGCAAAGCAGCACAAGCTGGCCCAAGAGCTTGGGCCCCTGCACCCCCATGGACTATTTGAATGAAGCTCCTGGCTTCAACCTGGTCCAGCTGTAACTGCTGCAGCAATTTGGGAATTAAATCAGAAAATGGAAGCCCTTTCTGTATCTCTCAGTCTCTCTCTGGCATGCTTTCACTTTCTCTGTAACTCTGCCTTTCAAATAACTGAATAAAATCTTGAAATAAAAAGACCCCAAAGAACCTGGACTTCAAGTTGGAACCCAAATCCCCACAGTATGGCAATACACAGCTGGGGAAGGAAACTATAGAAAGAGAGCAGCCAAATATTGCCAAGAACCCTCTGATACAGATGTTTGGAGTCTAGAGAGGTGAGAATGTAGACAATAACTTGGAAGGAGATGCTGAAACAAAGAGCCAGAAACTGAAGAGAAACCCAAAAGAGAGGAGAAAGGGAAGGACAGCAAGTCTTGAGAAATTCTGCAAGGCTTCCGGATGCTCAGCCCATGAGCATGAGACTGGCAGGGTCCTATATGAGCTGGGCCTTACCCATCCTTCCCTCCTCCCACCCATGATCACAACCACAGACAGCTAACAGCAGTCCTAGCAGGCTCTTACTTTGTACCAAGACTTCTTGCATCTCCTCTGTCCTCCACAGCCTACTTGTCACCTGCCCTGCCTGCTTCACTAAGGCAGCCCAGCATTCCAGCAAATAGGACAGGACAGACCGAAGGCCGAGGGACACTTGGAGACTGAGAGACACGGTGTGGTGTTGCAGTGACCAGATACCACAGCAGCATTGGGCAAGCAGTGATCTGAACTCCACCAGTGGCCAGAACTCCACCAGCAATCAGGTGGGAAGGAGAGTTCACTGGGAACTCAGGAGATGAACCTAGAAAAAGAACTGCTCATCCTGCTGGTTTGTTTGACCAGGAGCAGAGAAAGAGCAGCAGATCCCAAATAGGCGGTGTGGGAACAGGGTGACTTTTACAGCTCAGGTACCCACCAGAGCCACATCAGTCATCATTTTGTGCAGGAAGGCAAAGGTTATGGGACAGAACTATGCATGCACTAAGCTGTGAGGGAACTCATTTCTGTGTCAGTGAATTGCAACAACGTGGCATCCTACAGATTCCACCCAAAATAGGTCTGGATAACCCCTAGACCTAATAGCCAGTAGATCAAGAACTCCACAAGTGGCACATCAGGTAGCATTTTGTATAGCATGGCAAAGACTTTCTGACAGCAGGGGCAACAGTGAGCTGCGCATGTGCTGAGCTGGGAGCAAACTCACTGAGCTCAGTACATTGTACTGGTCACCATTCACTGGAGGGAGTAACACAAGTGACTGCAAACAATGAACTGTGTACCAACCGCAGTAAGTAAAAGCAAACTGTAGACCTATGGGTAACACAGCTTAGAAGCCTGCCCTAAGGAGAAGAATCTGCTAAACCCAAAGTTCAATGGCCAAGAAAAAAAGAAGAGACAGAGGCACATAAATATTACTGAAGACTCCCCCACAAAGAAACAAAAGGTTTTGCAATCCTCAGAGTTACCTGATGAATGCATCAAGAAAATAGGGGATATAGAATTCAGAACAATGAAAAGCATGTACAGGAGTTCAAGGAATTACTGTAAGGAGTATGTCACATAGGAAATAGCACATTGAAACAAAATCAAGCCAATTATTGAGAATGAAGGATGCAATAGAGCAAGTTAAAAATTCAGTGGAAAGTCTCCATACTAGCGGCAGAAGAAAGAATCTCAGAACTGGAAGATATTTTTTCTCACAATGGGGAAACAATTGAAAAGCTGGAAGCAGAGCTGGACCAAGCTAGAAAAGTATTGAAGACATTTTAAAAGGCCAAATGTAAGAGTTATGGGAGTTCCAGAAGGTGCAGAAAGAGAAACTGGGTTTAAAAATGCGTTTAATGAAGTAAAAAGAAAACTTCCCTAATCTGGGGAAAGAATTAGGAAACAACATCCAGTAGGGGCACAGAACTCCTAATAAGGTTGACCAAAAGCAATCTTCACTATGACACATGATCATCAAGTGCTCTTCAATTGAGCTAAGGAAAAGATCCTTAAATGTGCACAAGAAAAAAATAAATTGACATATAGAAGAATGGCAATTAAATTCACAGCTGACCTATCACAGGAAACTCTACAGACCAGAAGAGAATGGAGCAACATATTTCAGATTCTAAAAGCAAAAAATTGTCAGCCTAGAATAATGTACCCAGCAGAGTTTCCCTTTGTCTTTGAAAATGAAATAAAATTCTTCCACAGTAAAGTTAAAAGAATATGCCTCTTTCAGTCCTGCCCTACAAATGGTACTTGAAGATGTTTTCTGACAGAGAAAAGGAATAGCACCTGCCATAACCACAAGCAAATGTGAAGAACATTCCATAAAATAACGAGAAGTCTTAATCAGTAAACAACCCATTGCTAAAATGACAGGACCAAATTATCACCTATTAATATTAAACCTAGAGGGGACTTGGGGAGAGAAGAAGGAAAATCTCAGGGCCTGTGGAACTGTGTTACAAAATAATAATAATAATAATAATACAAAAAAGAAGTTTAAAAAAACATTAACCCTGAATGTAAATGGCTTAAACTCATTAATCAAATGTCATAGATTAGTAGACTGGATTTAAAAATCAAAACCCATCTATTTGTTGCCTAAGGGAGACACATCTCACCACAAACAGCAGAAATTATATAATGGATTTTGATGTTTTTGCTTTTAGTTTCATTTCTTCAAAATGAGTTTTTTTCTCATATTAAGTTTTTCACTGACTCATAGTTCATATAGCAGCAACATTTTCTTCAAGAAGGTTCTTTTTTTAAGATTTATTTATTTTTATTACAAAGTCAGATACGTACAGAGGAGAAAGAGAGGAAAATCTTCTGTTGATGATTCACTCCCTAAGTGACTACAACGGCCGATGCTATGCCAATCCAAAGCCAAGAGCCAGGAGCTTCCTCCAGGTCTCCCACGCGGATGCAGGGTCCCAAGGATTTGGAATGTCCTCGACTGCTTTCCCAGGCCACAAGCAGGGAGCTGGATGGGAAGTGGAGCTGCCGGGATTAGAACCGGTGCCTATATGGGATCCCAGCGTGTTCAAGGCGAGGACTTTAGCTGCTAGGCCATGCCGCCAGGCCCTCAAGAAGGTTCCTGATTTTCTTTTTCATTTCTTCAGTGACACACTAGTCATTCAGTAGCATGTTATTTAAATTCATAGCGTTGTAAGTTTTTATTTTTTCTCCCTTTTTTGGGGTTTGTTTTGTGGCTTTTGATTTAAGGGGATGAAACCTACTGCTCTGTGAGGTTTTCTTTTTATTATTATTATTTTTTATTGGAAAGTCAGATATACAGAGAGGAGCAGAGATGGAGAAGAATATCTTCCATCTGTTGTTTCACTCCCCAAGGGACCACAACAGCTGGGACTGAGTGATCTGAAGCCAGGAGCCTGGAGCTTCTTCCAAGTGTTCCACACAGGTGTAGGGTTCCTAAGCTTTGGGCCAGGATCCAGGAACTTGCTCCAGGTCTCCCACGTGGGTCAGAGTCCCAAAGCTTTGGGCTGTCCTCCACTGCTTTCCCAGGCCACAAGCAGGGAGTTGGATGGGAAGCTGGGCTGCTAGGATTAGAACCAGTACCTACGTGGGATCCTGGTGCCTGCAAGCCGAGGACTTTAGCCACTAGGCTGATGTGCCGGGCTCTATGAGGTTTTCTTTTAATTTGGCATCCATCAGCCCTACATGAGTTGTAGATGGACCACAGAGGGTCTTTAGATTCCTGAAATTCAAATGCAAAACTGTTAAAGAAAATAGTAGATTTTTTATTATGTATTTATTATTTTTTAAAGATATATTTCATTGGAAAGGCAGATTTTACAGCGACATAGGACAGATGGAGAGCTCTTCCATGCATTGGTTCACTTCCCAAATGGTCACAGTAGCCAGAGCTTGGGTATGATATGAAGGTGAGAGCCAGGAGCTTCCTCCAGGTGTTCCACAAGGATTCAGGGTCCCAAAGACTTGGGCCAGCCTCCACTGCCTTTCCAGTCCATAATCATGTTGCTGAATGGGAAGTGGAACAGTAAGGACATGAACTGGTTCCTCTATGGATTGTTGGCACTAGCAGGTAGAGGGTTAGCTTGCTACACCATCACACATGTCCCAGAATTAGAGCTTTTATCAACTTCTCAAAAATGTCTGGGATCCCAAAATGAAACAGAGCTCTGCTCCGTATGTGACCTTATCCACAATGGCTGGAACGATCATCTGCAAGGACAGTAACAATTGTTATCTAAGACTCAACTCTTGTCCTCCTTCCTCACGTTAGCTCTTCTTCCAGGCTTTCTACCTTAGCCAAATGCACCTGCTTAAGCCAGAAGCCTGGAAATCTTTCTCCACAGCTGCCTCTTCCTCAACACCTCTCCATCCCAATCTGTCTCAAATCCTTCTACATCTCTCCATCTTATTGCTTCTCGATCCAAGCCACCTCCACTTCTCCCCTAGGAAGAAGTGTATTGCTTCTACTGCATTGGCTCCACGCACACAACCTAACTTCCATTGCCTCCCACAGAGCAGCCCAAGTGTTACTGGATAGGACTCTGGCAAAGTGCCTGCTGAAAGCTTGCATTGCTTCCTCTTTTATGTAGAACACAAAGTGAATTTCTTTGGCCTACATGACGCAGTGTAAGTTAGTAGCTGGCCCACCACTCCCCTTTCTTTGGCATTCCTCCATCCTCACCTTCCTCTCACCCCAGATCTCTAACCCCCACGTCACTGCATTGCTACTACCCTAGGCCTCCTTTCAGTTCCGCAAGCTCACCAAGTTCTTTCCTGCCCCAGGGTCTTGGCACAACCCATTCTTGCTCTCTCTTCCCTTTTTTTACTTGCCTGGATCACTCACACAGCACATCCTTATCTTAAATGTGTACACTTCTCCCTTGAGAAAGGCTTTTCCTGGTCCACTCATTCTTTTATTTCCTCGGGATTTCCATCTTTTTTTAATAGCCATTATCACAATTTTAGTTACCTGTGGGTTTGTGAAGGTGTTTATTTAATGCCTGTAAGTTCTGTGAATATGAGGACCAGTTGTGACTCCATAATTTTACGTGGAGGGGCTTAAAAATGGCAATCATTTTAGAAGAAAAACGAACAAAAAAAATTGATGAGAATTAGTCCTGAGACTGTTTTGGTTGATACTCACGCAATATTGAAGAAATTTTTTGTTGTCCAGCTTTGTAAGTGCATATAGACATTTAGAATTACGGGGAAGCACAGTAGGTAGGCATCCCCATTGCCAAGCCATCTCTTGGCTCTGAATCAGTTGGATTATCACTGTATACCCAACTCTAGATCAAGCACTGCAAATGGCAGACATGCAAAAGTTTGCCATTTGCTGAATCGATGAATGAACAATGAGTGACTTTAAGATCTCCAAGCTCATTTCCTTCTTGTTGGTTCCCTGACTTCCAGCCACTTTAACAATCTCTTTTCCAGGCCTGACATTGTTACACAGCAGGTTAAGCAATTGCCTATGATGTCAGCACACTGTATCAGAGCACTAGTTCCAGTCTTGGCTGCTCCGCTTCTGATGCTAAGAAAGCAGGATCCTGTACCTGCAGCAGCTGCAGGAGATGCCAGGGCCCTGATTTCACATGAGAGATTGGTTAGAGTTCTTGGCTGCTCACTTTGTCCTGGTCCATCGGGCTGTGGCTGAACCAGAAGACGAACAAACTCTTCATCTCTCTATCTCTTCCTTCAAATAAATAGATGATTTTTTAAAAAAGATTTATTTGTTATTAAAGGCAGATTTACACAGAGGAGGAGAGCCAGAAAGAAAGATCTTTCATACGCTGATTCATGCCCCAAGTAGCTACAATGGCCAGCACTGATCTGAACTCAGGAGCCAGAAACTTCTTCTGGGTCTCCCATGCAGCTCCAGAGTCCCAAGATGTTGGGCCCTCCTTGATTGCTTTCCCAGGTCACAAGCAGGGAGCTGGATGGGAAATGGAGCATCCAGTAAACAAATTGGTGTCCATATGGGATCCTGGGCACTCACAAGGCAAGGACTTTAGCCACTAGGTTACCATGCCAGGGCTAAAAAATAAATCTTAAAAAAGAAAAGAAAAGAGAGAGGGAGAGAGAAAGAAAGAAAAGAAAAAAAACGAACAAGGAAGGGAAAGGGAAGAGGAGGAAAGGGAAGGACAAAAAGAATCCCACAGCACTCACTGCCTCTTCTACAAAAAGGGGTCACTAAAGCACTTTGATTGCGACATCTCTCTTTGCGTGTTCTGAAGCCATGCTGTCCCTATTTAGCTTGAACCACACAATTGTGTGTGTGTGTCCTGGAACAGAAACAAGGAGCAGGGTTATGAATCAGATATCTAGAAATCAGACACCATAGTCACTATGACTTGTTTCTGTTGTTAAGCAAAACATGTCTTTTTTTTTTTTTTGCCTCTGTTATGAGGCCAAAGTCATGGGCCTGACATTCTGCCGAGGCCACAGCACCCTAGCATAGGGTGAGTCACACGCCAATGAATGTTATTTACCAACTGGCTGTTCAAGGGATAGGGCTCCTGCTGGAGGGTCATGCCCCACAGGCACACACAAGCATGAGTAGGTTCCCAGGCCCTCCGAAAGAAGACCCAAAGCCTTTATAGCACCTGCCATTTTCGTGGTAAAAATGATCTCACCACAGCCAGTTTCAGCTTACTGCCCATTTTATAACTTGGTCATAGATTTCCTGAAAACTCAACAATCAGCTCTAGGAGCAGATACAAACCTGCTGCTTGTAGTAACACCTCTTGTTCACAGAGAGGGGAGACAGGAAGGGTTTTAGAATGATGGTTTTAGGGGACCAAGGTGGATACGCAGCCCATAACAGGAAATTTTCCCCTGTTGAGATGTAATGATCTGACTTTGCTAAGAAAAAATGCAATTTTGGGGACTGGCGTTGTGGCCTAACAGCTGGACCAGCTATAGTGGTCATTTGGACAGTGAACCAGCAAGCGGAAGATCTCTATCTAATTCTCCTCGCTCTAACGCTGCCTTTCAAATTAAATAAAAGTTAATCTTTTAAAAAAACAAACTGGAGTTCAAGTCTTAGCCTTCTTACTGGTCAATATTTCTTTGAACCTCAGTTTTATTTTTTTAAAGATTTATTTATTTTTAATTAGAAGGCTGAGTTACCGAGAAAGAAAGACACAGAGAAGGGGAGAGATCTTCCATCTGCTGGTTTGCTTCCCAAATGGCTACAACAGCTGGAGCTGGGCCAATCTGAAATCAGGAGCTTCTTCCAGGTCTCCCAGGTGAGCGCAGAGGCCAATGATCTGAGCCATCCTCCTTTGTTTCTTCAGGCATTTTAGCAGGGAACTGGATAGAAAGTGGAGCAGTCAGGAACTCAAATTGGTACCAACAAGTGGGGGGTTGGCCTCCTTTTACCATGGAGCTGCCTCCCCCCCCCATTCTAAGCCTTAATGGCAATGATAATGATATTTCCCTCTTAACAGGAAACTTGACATCAAAGGCTTATGGAGCATGTCCCATCTGCTGAGCATTTTTTTTAAAAGATTGATTGATTGATTTGAAAGTCAAATATACAGAGAAGAGGAGAGACAGAGAGGAAGATCTTCCATCTGCTGATTCACTCCCCAAGTGACTGCAATAGCCAGAGCTGAGTTGATCCAAAGCTAGAAAACAAGAGCGTCTTTCAGATTTCCCATGCGTGTTCAGGATCCTAAAGCTTTGGGCCCTCTTCAACTGCTTTTCCAGGCCACAAGCTGGTAGCTGAAAGGGAATAGGGCCGCTAGGATTAGAACCAATGCCCATATGGGATCCCAGGCATGCAAGACAGGGACTTTAGCTTACTAGGTTAGCACGCTGGGCCCTGCTGAGCATTTTTTAAGCACTTTACAGATACAACTCATCGTAACAATCTGGGGAAGCTGGAGTGGGGTGGGCATGTGACAGAGGCAATATTTCCATTTAAGCTGAGAACACCAAAATATGAGAAGCTAAATTCTCTCTAAGGTCACCTAACTAGCAGGTAATGGAGGTAGAATTTGAACTTGATTCTAGAACTCATATTTTTTCCCAGTGCCCAGCTGAAGCTAGCAGTCTGCTTTTCTAAATAGAACCTTACTGGAACCCAGGCAGGCTCATTCATTTGCATACTCTCTAAGGTCACTTTGCTGGTCTGAGAGCAAAGCTAGGTATCTGTAATGAAGACCTTAGGGACTGGAAAGGCCAAAATATTTTCTCTTGGGCCCTTCACCGAGTGTCCTTACCCCATTCCACCCCTGCTCTCTCTGCATCCCATCTGGTTTTAGGGGGAGGCACTACTTAATACTTGGAGCCTGCTAGCTCCCCCTTACCAAGCTGTTTCCAAAATTATGTTGCTGGGCCAATAAGATGTTAAAAATAAGGTCAAGACTGTGACTGTACTCCAACATTGTATGATTGCAATTGTGTTTGTGAAATAGCATTCCCAAACACAAAGAGTAAAGTTTAACAGATGCTCCGTGACATTTGTATTAATAGCAATGCATATCCGACTGCACCACAGCCCAGCATTTCAAACCTGGAACAAATTCAGAGGTTGTTCATCCCAAACTTGACCCTCCTCTTGGGCATATGGGATTGAGAAAATTCCTTCTGGTCTCTGATCACCCCCTGAGTCCTGCAATTTTGCAAGTCCTGCAAGATGACTCCTCTGCACAGAGATGGGCTTCCCCCTCCCACCCTCCATATAGTTCTTTTAAGGAGAGCGGGACAACAGGCTTACTTCACACCTGTCCTTCTCTCTCCAAGACAGCTCTTCCAAACCAGCCTATCTCTAAGCCTGTCATTCATCGGCCTCCTGCGGAGTCGTTAAGAACTTCCCCTGACCTTTATAGCCACTTCCTGTGAGCCTCCCTCAGTACTGCCAGCCACTTTTGACCTATTTTCAAGGGCTAGCAATTCTGGCTCCCAGAGCAAACGCAGAAACAAGCCCAGCCTTCAGGTGATCGTTGACGTTTCTCTGAACTGTCCTATGATAGGATCACACACGCAGGTCAGACCCGGGGATTTTCAGGGCATTAAAAACCACCCGTTGATATCTCAGATCTTCAGAAGGCTGTTTGGCTTTATTTGTTGAAGACAGTTTTACTTACAGAAATTTTTTAAAGATTTGTTTATTTTTTATTACAAAGATAAACAGAGAGGAGAAAAGACAGAGAGAAAGATCTTCCATGCCATGATTAAAAAGTACCCCCCCCCCCCGCCAGGGTAGTTAGTTCCAGCGTGTAAGCCCTGTGGTCAAAGAATTTCTTTCACAAACATTTCAAGAGTGAATATCTCAGTAACACTCCTTCCCCGCGGTGTGCCACCTGTAATCCCATGCAATCCAGGAAGCAGAGCCCAAAGCGAACCCTCTTGACCTGTTGGCTGCTATTTCCTTTTGAAACTTCTGCTAATTGTGATTTGCTCAAGGTACCTTAAAATGAACTTATGCTCTTAGCTTCGTTTATACATAGATGCTCTTTCACTTAACAATGGGGTTAGTTTCCTTCTCAGTGTTTATGGTGAAAATATTGAAACTCAGTAACGCTTGAGGGCCTGGTACGGTGGCCTAGTGCTAAAGTCCTCACCTTGCACATGCTGGGATCCTGTATGTATGCTGTTTCATATCCCAGCTGCTCCACTTCCCATCCAGCTCCCTGTTTGTGGCCTAGGAAAGCAGTCCAGGATGGTCCAAAGCCTCGGGACCCTACACCTGCGTGGGAGACCCAGAAGAAGCTCCTGGCTTCAGATCAGCTCAGCTCTTGGCCATAGTGGCTAATTGGGGAGTGAACCAGCGGATAGAAGATCTTTCCTGCTGCATCTCCTCTCTGTGTAACTTTCCAATGGAAAAATAAAATAACTTTTTTTTTTTTTAAAGATTTACTTATTTTATTGGAAGTCAGATTTACAGAGAGGAGAGTGGCCACAACAGCTGGAACTGGGCCAATCTGAAGCCATGAGCCTCTTCTGGAGTCCCACGTGGGTGTAGGATCACAAGCAAGTCACAAGCAGGGAGCTGGGTGGAACCGGCTCCCATGTGGGATCCCAGTGTGTTCAAGGAGAAGACTTTAGCCACTAGCCTATCACTCTGGGACCAAAATAAATTTTTTTTGAAATTGCATTGAATAAGGGGAGGGAGGGAGGAGTGGTGGAGGAAGGAAATCCCTAAACCTACAAAACTGTATCATGGAAAAATATTAATAACAGTAAAAAGTTTTGAAGTGCATTGAATAGTCTTTATCTACAGAACATTGAGTGTGACCGTTGTTTACTCTCAGAGTCAAGGGGCTGCCCAGCAGCTGTAGCTTTTACTGATTACACATAGCATGCACACTACCAGAAAGTGCAAATATTATAAGTCAGAGACAGATGGTTGATGCAGCAGTTAAAAACTGGCTTGGGACACCCACATCCCACAGGTTCCAGTTCCAGCTTTCCAAGGATGTGCGCTGTGGGAGGCAGCAGGTGATAAGCCAAATTCTTGGATCCCTGCCATCCCTATGGGAGATCTGCATCCATCCAGGGTCCTGGCTTTTGTCTTTCTGGGAGTGAACCACAGGATGGAAGATTTTTCCATCTCTGTCTCTACTTTTTTTTTGCCTCCTTTTACAAAGATTTATTTTACTTATTTATTTGAAAAAAACAGAATCAGAGAGAGATTTTCCATCCACTGCTTCTTTCTCCAAATAGCCATAACTGTCAAAGTTGAGCTAATCCAAAGCTAGGAACCAGGAGCTTCCTCTGTGTCTCCCATGTGGGTGCAGGGACCCCTACCCTTGGCCCATCCTCTATTGTCTTTCTCAGAACATTAGCAGGGAGCAGGATTTGAAGTGAAGCAGCTTCATAGAAAGTTTGATTATCCAATAAACTGTACCTATACGGGATCCAAGCACCAGGGGCAGCAGCTTTACCAGCTATGCCACGGCATAGAGTTCTTTATCTTTTAAACAAATAACTACCATAAGTCATGGACTGCAAGCATTTTTTAAAAGATCATTTATTTGAAAGGTAGATAACTAAAACAGTAACCAAGGTAGGAGACCCTCAAAAAAAAAAATTGGACATTTGCCAATAGCCTTAACAAATGCAAGAGAGTTAGGTTTAGATTTTGTTTTTCCACTCAGTTTGACCTTTCTTGTAAGAGAAGAATCAGTAAGAATCAGTAACAGATAGATATGAAGAAGTTCATTGAAAGGAACTAGCCAGCAGAACTATAAGGGCTGACTAGGTAAGTCTGAAGTCTGCAGAGCAGGCCATTGAGAAGGGCAGACAGCAGGATGGCCCATAACAACGCAAGTCAATGCCAGCACCCCACATGGGCTCCAGTTCTTATCCCGGTCGCTCCATCTGATCCATGCCCCTCTAATGCACTTGAGGAAAGCAGCAGCAGACAGCCCAAGTGTTCGGACCCCTGCCACCCACGTGGGAAACCTGGATGCAGCCCCTGGCTCCTGGTTGCTGCTTAGCCCAGTCCTGGCCATTATGTCTACCTGGGGAGTAGACCAGAGAATAGAGATCTTTCTGTCTCTCTCTTCGTCTCTACAACTCTGTCTTTCAAATAAAATCTCTTTAAAAGGGAAGAGGAAAGAGTAGATTGAATTCCCTTTTCAGGGAAGCCTCACCTCTGCTCTGAATCCTTTCCAGTGACTAAAACAGGCCACTCAGGTTGGCTACAACAGTCTCCCTTACTGAAAGTTGAGTAGGGATTTGAATCACATCTACAAAATACCTTCACAGCAACACCTAGGTCAGTGACAAAACCGTCTTGAGTTGAGAAACACTGCTTTAAATCATCATTGAAAAACTGACCACCCACCCAATGTTTCCCTTTTGAGAAGTGTCAAGAATTTGTCTCTCTAGAAGACAGGCAGGTAGACAGATGCACCTGTTGCTCACCTGAGATGGTCCAGGGTGTGACACTTGATGTCAGTCTCTGAAACAATGCTGACTTTACACTGGTCTACAGATAAGCATTTTTTAAAATTTGTTTTCTCATTTAAGCCCAGAAATCCGTTAGAAAGGAAATGGTTGCACCTGGTGCAGTAGCCTAGTAGCTAAAGTCCTCACGTTGAATCTGTCTCTGGGATCCTATATGGGCACCAGTTCATCCCGACTGCTCCACTTCCCTTCTAGCTCCCTGCTAGTGGCCTGGGAAAACAGTGGAGGACAATCCAAAGCCTTCGGACCCTGCATCTATGTGGGAGAGCCAGAAGAAGCTCCTGGCTCCTGGCTTTGAATTGACTCAGCTCTGACTGTTGCAGCCTCTTGGAGAGTGAAGCAGCAGATAGAAGATCTTTCTCTCTGTCTCTCCTTCTCTCTATAAATTTGATTTTTGATAAAAATCAAATTTAAGAAATATATTTGGTATATTAAAAGAAGGAAAGAATGGAAATGGTTATATTTAAATAAAGAAACTGAGGGGTAAAAGTTTAAATGATTTTTAGAATTAAACTCCAAAATAGTTTCTCTACAGGCTAGTGAAAAATGTATCTGTGTATGTGTGCCCTCTCTCTCTCTCGTTGTATACAACCGGTAATATACCCCCTTGATGTGTCCTTTCTTTCTCTCTCTCTCCCTTTGTTTCTCTGCTCTACACCCATGCCCCCCTCTCAGTGTGTCCGCCCTAGGGATGGACTGCTAAGAACAAGAGACTCTCTTCTAAGGCCCCAATAATCTACAGTGATGCCTAATCCAGTCAATATCTAGAAAATGATCCCCTTCACAGATTATCCTGTACTTTAATTAAAACTCACTAATTCCCCCAGACTTAACGTCTTGTTTGCAGAGAATGGAGAGGATAGGGAGTTGAGTTAAAGGATACTAGTAAAGAAGTGGGAATGCTCTGTGGTACAACTAGTGGTCAGAACTCTTCCAGGAAGTTAATATAAAAACACACAAGACACATCAAATCCATGGAGAGAGTATTTTAGCAGACCAGCACAATACAACAATGGAATATAATAGGTAAACTTTGATTGACTCCTGATAATACTTACATGGCATTGTTACAAAGAAGGGAATTGGAATGTGCCTGGATTTAAGATCATAGAACTGTAATAAGGTATAATGGTTTTAATGGGGTATGCAAAACCAAAGCACACTAAGCCTTGCTAACCATAGACTTGAAGGTGTATAGATCTCATTATGGTTAATGAAACACTGGGATCTTTTAACGTAAGGCTTTGAATCTTTCAGATTCCAGTCAATGTTTTGTAGTTACTCACCCATGCAAAACACTCTTTTGTTCAAGATCAAGACATCAGTTTTCCTTCAGCCTGTTCTTCCAGAAGCAACATTGACATTTAAGACTTTTAAAAAATATATTGATTTTTCGATGGAAAAGCAGAGAGAGAAGGACACCTACACACACACATACACACATACACACATGTACACACAGAATGTTCCAACTGTTGGTTCACTACCCAAACTCCCACAGATGGCAGCAACTATGCCACTTCAAAGCCAGGAAACAGGAACTTCTTCCAGGCCATCTGTGTGGGTGCAGGAGCCAGGCACTTAGACCATCCTCGGGTGTTTTCTCAGGCCATTAGCTAGGAACAGAATCAGAAGTGAAGCAACTGAGAGAGAGAGAGAGAGAGAAATCTTCCATCCACTGACTCACTGTCCAAATGGCAGCAACAGCCAGAGCTGTTCAAGCTAAAGCCAGAAACCTTGAAGCCAGGAGCTTCTTGAGAGTAGGGTCCAAACACTTGAGTCCTCTCCTGCTGCTTTCCCAGGAATATTAGCAAGGAGCTAGATAGGAAGTGGAGCAGCTGAGCAGGGCAGGAACTGGTGCCCTTATGGGATGTCAGCACTGTAGGAGGTGGCTTAACCCACTGTGTCAAAGTCCTGGCCCTACAGGTTGATTTTTTTTAAAGAGTTGTAATTTTTATTTTTCACAGGTTTATTTTTTAAAAATATATCTGTTATCAGGCCCGGCATGGTAGCTTAGTGGCAAAAGTCCTCACGTTGTATGAGCCAGGATCCCATGTGGAAGCTGGTTCATGTCCCGGCAGCCCCACTTCCCAACAAGCTCCCTATTTGTGGCCTGGGAAAGATGTTGAGGACAGCCCAAAGTCTTGGGACCCTGTACCCACATGGGAGACCCCGTAGAAGCTCCTGGCTTCTGGCTTCTGGCTTCTGGCTCCTGGCTCCTGGCTTCAGATTGGCTCAGCTCCAGCCATTGCAGCCACTTGGGAAGTGAATCAGCAGATGGAAGATCTTTCTCTCTGTCTCTCTTCCTCTCTGTATATCTGACATTCCAATAAAAATAAATAAATCTTTTTTAAAAATAACATGAAATGAACACATTTTTAAAAAATCTGTTATCAGATCTGCAGCCATTTTCAACAAACTGGCTGGTCACTGGCATCTCCCTAGCTCTATTTCCTGACTTGTATTCAGTCAGGTCCTCCCAAATATAACTTTGTCTTTTGGTCTTAAAAACCCAAATCACCAGACCCAGCACAGTGGCTCAATGGTCAAATCCTCACCTTGTCAGCGCCAGGATCCTATTTAGGCACTAGTTCATGTCCCAGCTCCTCCATTTCTGATCTAGCTCCCTGCTTTTGGTCTGGGAGAGCAATTGAGGATGGCTCAAAGCCTTGGGACCCTGAAACCATGTGGGAAACCCAGCTGAAGCTCCTGGCTCCTGGCTTTGGGACATCTCAGCCCTGGCCATAGTGGCCACTTAGGGAGTGAACCAACAAAGAAAAGATCTTTCTAACTCTTCCTTCTAAGTAAAAAAATGATTATTTATTTTTAAAAGATGTATGTATGTATTTATCTTTTTACTGGACAGGCAGATATACAGAGAGGAGAGACAGACAGAAAGATTTCCCATCTGCTGCTTCACTCCCTAAGTGGTCTTAACAGCTGGAACTGAGCTGATCCAAAGCCAGGAGCCAGGAGCGAGGAACTTTGGGTCCCCTATGGGTCTCCCACACAGGTGCAAGATCCCAATCTTTGGGCCGTCTTCAACTACTTTCCCAGGCCACAAGCAGGGAGCTGGGTGGGATGTGGGACAGCTGGGACTTGAACTGACGCCCAAATGGGATCTTGGGGAGAGCAAAGCAAGGAGTTTAGCCACTAGACTACTGTGTTAGGCCCAAAATGAATAAACAAACAAAAAAAGGTGGGGGAACTTTTCCCTTCTTGGAGCTCCCCCCGTCATTGTGGCAAGAGACCTCTTTTACCTTTTCCTAAATAAATCACACTTCACAAACTGGAAAAAAAAAAAAAAAAAAAAAAAGAAACAAAGATATTTTAGTGAGTGCCTGCACCATGGCTGGGTTGGTAAGGATGCCACGAATTCATGTTCTGGTGGCTCCATTTGTAATCCATCTCCCTGTTATTGTGCCTGGGAAAGCAGCAGCAGATGACCCAAGTGCATGGCCCCCTTAAGTCATTTGGGAGACCTGGATGAAGTGTCTTAATTCCTGGCTTCTGCCTGGTGCAGGCTGGGTTTTGCGGCCATTTGGAAAGTGAGCCAGTGAATGGAAGATCCCTTTTTCTCTCTCTGCAACTCTGCTTTCGAATGAATAAATAAAACAAATCTATTTTTAAAATCTTACTTATTTTTAAAGATATGTGTATTTTTTGGAAATCAGAGTTAGAGAGAGAGCAAAAAATTGAGAGAGAGAGAGAGAGAGAGAGGGCTTCTGTTCACTGGTTCACTCTATAGAAGGCCACAATGACCAGGGTTATGAAGCCAGGAGTTCCTTCCAGATCTTCCATGTGGGTGGCAGAGGATCAAGACACTTGGGCCATCTTTCGCTGCTTTTCCCAGGGCACCAATAAGGAGCTGGACCAAGAGTGGAGTACTCAGGATATGAACTATTACCCATGTGGGATGCCAACATCACAAGTGGTGGCTTCATTCACTATGCCACATCACTGGCCACTAACACTTAAGAAGTTTTAAGTGTAAGACACAGGAATTTATTGTACCTGCCTTTGAATTTCTCTGCATGTATAAAACATTTTTCATAATACTATTGAGGGGAATTAATAAGAGAAATGCTATAGCTCTTGTCAGATATTTTTTTTAAGAGACCCTGAGACCCCAGAAAACCCATGGCCTTTGAGGTTTGCCTGGAGAGTTTGGGTCTGGCAGCTGCAGATGCAAGAGCTTTTTGAACTGCAGGACATCGATTTTCCTGCTGTTAAATCATGTGTTGGGTAGAGCCGCCTGCAGTCACAGGATCTTAAACCACTGAAAGCAGCTTTGGGAAGGATTCACGTCAGCGCTGGAGAGCAGCTCTGGAACAGGCCTCACATAAGGCAGGGCCACTGACTTAGGGAAGTGAAACAGCAGCCAAGACCAGGTCTGCTGGTTTCATGTCTCCCCTCTGCATCCTCCAAGAACCCACTTCATCTGTTCCGTCTCTTTCCAATTTTGTGTAAATCAGAAAACCAGTAAGCATCCTTGTGCAGGCTATCTGCTCCATTTGGCCACCTTTTGCCTTTTCTGACATTCTCTCTCACTGTCCTTATGGACTTGCTACCCACTGGCCATACTGTCTCCTTAGGGTTCTGACACAGCTGCCACCTGCCACCTTAGCATCCCTGCTCTGGTTGGTTCCTTTCCTTGCAGGGTTCTTCCTCTAGGTATTTGTGGGTAAGTGCCCCACCTGTTTCAGTCTCTTCAAGATTTCTGCTACCCACCCTGTTGATTACAACTCTCTGCCTCACACTGCGGCCCCAATAACACTCAGTGCTATGGCTTACTGCTTCCATGTCACCCATCCCCTTCCCATACTCTATCATCTTATTATACATAGTTGCTTTTCATCCAGCTTCTCCATTGAAATATAACAAAGATCTTTGCTTTATTCATACATATTTCCCCAGTGCCTGGAGCAATGCTGGCATAGAGAAGACACTCAATATTGGTAAATGGGTGAAGATTTTCTCATTACAGATCAAGATATCATATCAGTTTAGGTTTTGCTTAAAGGAGCCCACAAAAAGACAAAAGAGGAAAGTTGAAGGACAGGGGATAAGTTATCTTAGGTGTTTGTGCATGTGTGCTTTAAATATTTATTTAATGTATTTGAAAGACAAATTCACAGAGAGAGGAAAGAAGAGAAAACATGATCTTCCATTTTTTAGTCCACTCCTTAGATGACCATAATAGCCAATGGGCTAGATCAAAGCCTGGAGCCAGGAGCTTCTTTCAAGTCTCCCACACCGGCGCAGGGGCCCAAGCACTTGAGCCATCCTCTGCTGCTTCCCTAGGCGCACTAACAGGATGTTGGATCAGAAGTGAAGCAGCTGGTTTCGAACTAGTGTCCATGTGGGATGCTGGCATTGTAGGCAGAAACTTAAATTTCTGTTACAACACTGCCACACCACAACACTAGCCCCAGTCCTAATTGTCTTACAGTTATTTAAAAGCCAGGGCCTAAACTTTTGGTTTGGGGAACTATATGAATGAGCCTATGACTCATAGCTCAGCCCTGATTTGCAAAGTATCAGTCAAGACTGCTCTATGCAAAACAAATTAAGCAGCCTCTCTTCCTGCCTGAAGAGGTATTACATGTAGCGATTGTCTTGTAATAAGTCCCTAAATATTTAATACTTGAATGATTTCCTAATAGGATGTTGATTTAGTACATCACAGGCACAATTAAGAAGCACCAATTTAGGTCTGTTGGGATTAAGTTTAAAGCTCGAAAAGTGAGCTTCCAGAGCCAAACAAATCAGAAACCAGCAAGCACATGATGTGGAAGCATATTTACCTACCAGCTAACACTCGCAGCTGTGTTGTTCTAAGTGCTTCACCTTGGCTTCAGGCCCAGCAGGTTCCACCTTGTGATGAATGCACCAATGAAGCTAAGGCGAACCCCGAGTGTGGGCCAGCAGTGCTCACCTCACCATGGGGTCTCACACTCACGCTGCAGCTGTGCAGCTTCAAAAGAAGACGTTGACCTACACTGATGGAAACAATCTGTTGTCATCCACCAGTGTGGGAGTGGGCATTCATTGCTAAGCTCCACCAGCAGAGCAGGAGGCTAAATTTGCAGAAGGAAAAGGCATCAGCCAGTAGGACACAAACTCTGTTTCGCTAGTGAGCTATTGCTAGACGGACGCAATAGTGCCTGCCCACCCCTGGAAACTGCCCTTTAGTGGAATGACTGGCAAGGGAGTTTGGAAAACTGTGATAGAATGTGGCCAGGTTTCTTTTTCCAACTCACAGAAATTTTCAAAGTAAAATCCTCCTCTTCCCTAGGGCCCAGTCCTATTCCTGTTTCAGGGTACGGCTGTGACTGGAATAGTTACTGGCCTTCATTCATGCTTTGCCACAAACTATTGTCTCTGCTGCAGTGTTGCTAGCTTGTCTCAGACACCAGGAAACAAGCTCTAAAGACACTCCTTTTTTGTCACAACAGCCTCCTTGCTTGCTGTTTCCCTCATTCATTGAAGGACTGTTGTGTGAATGATGGTTTTAGAATGTGCCAAACATTGGGGCAAGCAATGAAGTCAAAAACACTGCTCCTCTTCCAAGCCTTTTATAGTTCAGCAAAACAAAAAAATAAAAAAAACAGCAATCTGGACTAGAGAGAGAAAAATGTGGCAGAGGAAGTAAGCATGACTACTATAAAGACTTCCTGGACCCAAAAAAAAAAGACTTTCAGCTGGAAACCCTAGAGGCTTTCCAAAACAACAAGTCAAAGACAGGTATCCATAACCCCACTAACCAAATAGGCTCCTGGGAATTTTCAGCATATTTCCTACCCGTTGCTTTGGATTTCTTGTTGTTATTGTTGGGATCATCCTGAAGATAATGTGTTATCCTACTTCTTTTTCCCACTTAATAAAACGTAAACATTTCCTTCACAATACTGAAAATAATCCTAAGTGTCATTTTAACCATATTGATTTGCCAGAATTTGCTTATCTCATTGTTTTACATAGTGTATCGTTTTCCTTACTAAATAAATTCGTAAGTTAAATTCCCACATTAGATGAGTTCATTCCATAGCTACTGAATTTGACCTTCAAGAATCAGGCACTGACTGGGTATGAAGATGCTGAAATGAGTACTTCTGGAAGCTTTGAGAAGCAAGCATCTGTAATTGATAAGATGAAAACAGGTGCAGAGAAGACTTAGGGGATGTTCTGCTTTGCTCAGGCTGCCATGACAAATCACCACAGACCCTCGCTGTTAAAACAACAAGTGTTCGCCTGAAATTCTGGAGGATGAAAATCCAGGGATTCAGGGGCCCAGTGGCGTGGGCTAACGGCTTAAGTCCTCCCCTTGAATGTGCTGGGATCCCATATGGGCGCCAGTTCTAATCCCAGCAGCTCCACTTCCCATCCAGCTCCCTGCCTGTGGCCTGGGAAAGCAGTCGAGGATGGCCCAATGCTTTGGGACCCTGCACCTGTATGGGAGACCCGGAGGAAGTTCCTGGATCCTGGCTTTGGACCGGCATAGCATCGGCCGTTGTGCTCACTTGGGGAGTGAATCATCGGATGGAAGATCTTTCTCTCTGTCTCTCCTCCTCTCTGTATATCTGACTTTGTAACAAATAAAAATCCAGGGATTCAGCAGAAAGTTATGACTTCACTACTCTGTACTTTCCAGAGACTTTACAGGCGACACTCTTATCTCCTACTGTGTGTGCATGGCAACAATGGGTTTTCTCATCCCAGAAAATATTTTCCAGTACTTTCATTATGTTAAGCTGCTATCTGCAAATTCTGCATCTCATATGAACATCGGTTCAAGTCCCAGCTGTTCCACTTCCAATCCAACTCCCTGCTAATGCCCTGGGAAAGCAGTAAAGGATGACCCAAGTGTTTGGGTCCCTACATCCATGTTGGAGATCCAGAAAAAGTTGCTCGCAACTGGCACCATTTATTGCCACCATTTGGGGAGTGAATCAGTAGATGGAAGATCTCTCTGTCTCTCCTTCTCTATCTTTATGTAACTCTGCCTTTCTAAAAAAATGAACATGATGGTGGCCATAGCCAGGCCATGGAGGAGGGCAGAGCTTGCTTTGATAGGCTAGTGCACTCTAACCTCAAGCTGGGACCCAGAAAGGTGGAATCTGGCGGGATCCTAAGGCAGTGAAATCACTGCTGCACCAAGAACGGATGCAAACCAATATCCCCGACCAGATAGGGGCATAAGTGACCTCTGCTTCCATGTCCATGTCAAGGAGAGTTTAAAACTCCCTTGCACATCTGTGCCTGGCTTTTCCTACTTTTGTAGCTCCCTGCTTCACCTCTGCCTTTCCACTGCACTCGAAAGTAAAACCCATAGCCACGGTTTCCTGGAATAAAGGCCATCTAAATTCTTTTCTATACACAGCTGACGTGTTCCTTCCCTGGTGGTCAGTGAATCTTAACAAAATATATCTTAAAAGGGAAATTTACTTTATTTGAAAGAGCTGCATAATGAGAGAGAAGGAAAGATAGAGAAGTGATTTCTTTCATTGCTCTTGGGTTTAGGAAGATGCATGTCTTTTTATGCACCATATCCCCCAAGTGTTGTGGCTATTTGAGGAGTGAATCAGAGGATGGAAGATTTTATCTCTCTCTCTCTAACTCTATGTTTCAAATAAACAAATAAATGAATATATAAGAAAGAGAGATGCACAGAAGAGAAACTCAATGTTAGTTTTTAGGCGCACTTAAGTTCTTAAACACAGCTAATTTCCTGCAGCCAACTCCTCTTTTCACAATTAGTTTACTGAGAGCCAAAAACACCAGACATGATGAGCTAGCTAGGAGGTTCTTTTTTCCAGCAGAGTAGGAACGGCAATAGGGGTGGAGGAAGAGAGAACAAGAAGGGAAATGTCTCTTTCCATGGTGGCAGGATGGGGAACTGCCAGAGCAAGGGAAAGAGGCAAGATGGAGAAGGATGGGGGAGAGCCAGGTAAAAGGGGAGGTGGCACAAGTGGAAGCTCATTTTATACAACTCAGGTGAACCTAGAAGATGTGGGGGGCATAGAGGCGGGCCCCAAGGCATTGGTGACTGAGATTATCTGAACCACAGGTTAGTAAGTAGCAACAGGGGGAGGGGCCACAAGAGATTGGTGAGTGAGTTTCTCAGGTAAGATGCCATGAGGTTACATTTCATTGGTGGATAACTGAAACAGTAAGAATTTTATGAGCGCTGGAAAGGGGAAGCAGAAGTGGTACTGGGTCCAAAATGAGATGCTCCAATCACTCCTCACACTCAACACTTTGAGTTTTGTTTCTCAGGATTTGCTCTCTTACATGTCTTGTTCCTTGAATCAAGCCCTTCTTATTTAAAATAGAAAAGGAGGATTAGAAAGTCTTTTGCTTCCCAGGGCCTCAATTTGTGTTGCTTTTGCAGTCTATAAATCTGCAAAACATGTGACATTTTTATATGGTTCTCTAAGGCATATGAAATACTATGCCAAACAGGATATTAGTATAGAGGAACCCCAAAAGTGTTTGCCAACACGAATGACAATGAAGATTTTGTGTGAACTCCACGAAAACTACTGTCGAGGGGCTTGGCATGATCGATAGCCTAGGGATTAAATCCTTGCCTTGTATCCTTCAAGATTCCATATGGGAGCTGCTTGGTGTCCAGGCTGCTCCACTTCCCACTGAGCTCTCTGCTTGTGGCCTGGGAAAGCAGTGAAAAGATGGTCCAAAGCCTTGGGACCCTGCACCTACATGGCAGACCCAGAAGAAGCTCCTGGCTCCTAGCTTTGGATCAACTTAGTTCTGAAATGTACTTTCTAAGAGGCCACAGATGATAACTCGAATATACAGAACTCTGCCAGCCACATGAGAGACTTGCACAGTGTTTCACACTTCTGGCTTGAGCCTGGTCCAGCCCTGTTATAGTCATTTGAGGCAATGAACTAGCAGAAGAAAGAGCTCCAATCTCTCTCTCTTTCTATCTCTCTCTCTCTAGCTCTGCTTTTCAAATAAAAAAAAAATTAAGTCTGAGGGCCAATGAAGACTTTTAAAATCTTACTGATCAATATATGTCAGAATTGATTTTTAATTTCCATTTTTAAGTTCTGAAGGGAACTGCTTAGGCACGGGTGTCAGTATTAACTGACTTCTTATTAAAGAAGAATGGACAGTCACCCTCTGTCTGCACTACTGCTGTGTTGTACTCTGTAACTGGTGCTTTCTTGGGGGGAAAAGAAAATGATCTCCCTGTGCATTTGTTTGCATCAGGATAGGCTGGTTTACATTCAGTCTCTGCATTACTCAGCCGTGGTTTTGTCCTTGTTTTCTTTGATAAAAAATTGAAAAATGTAATTCTTCTCAAAAGAATGCCTGCCTATTATCTGACTGTTGTTCTGCATGGGAGGTGCTCTGCACCTGCCCTAGGGCTCACCCAGGCCACCTTCTTGGGTAGGTAATGCTGCCCTGGTCCTGCCCTATGTACTGTGTGTGTAGATCAACACAAGTGCTACTGGGCACCGCCACCCTCAAAGGTTCTGGTTTCACTGTCTTTGCGTCTCTGATGTCAGCGTTAAGGATAGTGAACTTTTAAAAACAACTATCCCTTTCTTCTCTAATCTGGCAGAAAAACAAAGCTGGAGCCAGGATCCAACCAAATGGAAGAGACTATAGCTAAGCTAAATAGCATTGCACTTGACTTCCTCTCACAGCACACCCCATAGTCTCTGGAGGGGAGTGAGAGCTGGCCGAGAGCTCTCACAGTGTTGTAGGGAATTCGACATTAAACACAGTAGCAGCTTCGTTTCTTGTCTCACACGAAAGAAGAATTTTCATGCAGACAATTCCAGTTAGCAAAGCAAGATTTATTTAAGGAAAAAAGAGAAAGTGGCTCCTGCCCTATTGACAGGAGGGTGCTCCAAGGGAGGAAAAGACCCCAGATCTCCTGCCACAGTGACAGGAGGGAGATCCAAGAGAGGAAAAACAAAAAATGCCCAGGTAATGGTGAAGGTGGTGTCTTTTATGCCCCATCTCAGGGGAATTATCCGCAGGACAATAAATACATAAATAAAATTGTTCACAATAGCACCTGGTCCAGATTTAAAAGGACATCAGAAGGGTGGGTCTGGTTAAATTCCTACTCCATTTTGATAAGCTGATCACTCAGCACCTTCTCTGACTGACCCAGGGATGAGATTATATGGGCCAAGTCTCCTTGCTTTTGTTAGGACAATTCTGAGATGGTGAATTGATAAGTTAATTCTGACCCTTTGTCCTCCCTCAAGTGGGGACTATGCTCTTGAAAAGTTAAGAAATGGAGGAGAAATACAATTTTATATTTTTAAAGAGTAATTTCACCTAGCTGTCTACTATCCTGCCTGACTCCTCACACAACAGGGTCTGCAGGCCCACATTTAAGGAGCCTGCAGAAAGAACAGGGGAGGTTTCCTCTTCTACTCTACCTCATCCCCGCACCTCTACCTGTGTACCCCAAAACTGCAGCCAAGAGCCAGCCTGTCAGCATCTCCCTCCCTTGCCGGGCGCTAGCAGGTGCCCTAGGTGAAACTGGAGAATATTTGAGTTGGGAGAAAATTTGTCCTAAGTATGAACATGTCATCTGACTGATTGGGATCTGAAGCCAGAGAAGGAAGAAGGATATTGCCAAAGTGACACAGACAGCTGGTGGAATAGCTGGCGACAGAACCCAGGACCCCCTGTGCTCACTCATCCTACACATACTATTCTAAAACATGACCTTGTTTGTACCAGGTAGACATCAGCTTATGTGTGTGAAAGAGGCTAAAGAATATAAAGTGGAATTTTGTGTGCTTGAATGAAGAGGAAGCAAAAAAGTCACCTTTGTACCCCTGAGTTTTACCCAGGTTGGAAAACATTAAGGGGGTGCCAGGGCTCCCCCAGAAACAGTCTGCTGGAATCATCCCTGCCCAGAGCAGGAGAACAGGGAACTGGCAGTTATATCAAGAAACACAGGGCTGATAAAGTCCTGGGGGGAACTTCAGGAATTCTGCTCACCAGAAAGCCTTCTACCTACCAATATCCCACAAAAGGGGACAATGAGATGGGCCTTAGCCATAAAAACTCCAGCCTAAAGCAGATTGGGCTCTCAGGTTTGATTTTTATTGTTATTATTTTTTTAAATGTATTTATTAGAAAGGCAGAGTTACAGAGAGAAAGAGAGATCCTTCATCTGTTGGTTTACTCCCCAAATGACTACAACAACTCAGGGCTGGGCCACGCTGAAGCCAAGAGCCAGTCTCACACATGGGTGGCAGGGACCCAAGTACCTGGGCCATGTTCTGCTTCCCTGAGTGCAGCAACAGTGAGCTGGATCAGAAGTGGAGGAGCTAGGACACAAGCCAGAGCTCATAGGGGATGCTGGCATCACAGGCAGTGGCTCAACTCACTACATCACAACACTGGTTCAATTCACATGCTTTTAAAGATGTATAGAACAGGATTTGAAGAATTAACATTGCCATTTCAGTCTTCATTGTTCTAATCACAATTGTGTAGAATGAGAATAAACTGCCACTAAGAAAGCCTATAAGGCACTTGAGAGACATGGCCACAAAGACCTGTCTGACCTACTCTAACTCATCAGATCAATTTGATTTGGGTGCAGTGCACTTAGGGTCTGCTTTGCCTTAGCCACTTGGATAAGCTTGAGAAATATTTTCTTTAGCATCAATATATGGTTTATGGGGTTTTTTTTTTTTTCAAGATTTCTTTATTTTTGTTGGAAAGGCAGATTTACAGAGAGAAGGAGAGACAGAAAAATCTATCTGATGGTTCACTCCCCAAAGACCACAGTGGCTGGAGATGAGCCAATCTGAAGCCAAGAGCCTCTTCTGGGTCTCCCAAGTGGGTGCAGGGTCCCAAGGCTTTGGATCATCCCCTACTGCTTTTCCAGGCTGCAAGCAGGGAGCTGGATGGGAAATGGAGCAGCCAAGGCATGATCCAGTGTCCGTATGAGATACCATTGTTTGAAGATGGGGAATTAGCCAATTGAGCCATCTCTGCCTGAGTATTCTCTATATCCAGAAATGCCCTTCTTAAAATGAAACAGTAATGTTCTTTTCAGTACCCTATAACCAAAGCCAACACTCTCCCTTGTCTCTGAAATTGCTTAGAACCAATCATATCCTAAAGAAAGTCATCTCCAACCAGTAAGAAATTCACACACACACACCAACACACACACAGAGACATACACCCCCGCCTCACTTAAATCCTGCCCTTTTAGGCCAAGCCAGTGTATGCTCATCATGTAATGAAAAAGTTCTGATTAACTATGAAACACTTACCAAGGCCAGGCCTGCGTCACTTCTGTCCCAAATTAACCTTTTATTGCCCGTTTTATAGAAGATCTTATTTATTTTTGCACAAAGACCCAAATCATTTTTCTTTAATCTTTGCCTCACTACTTTAAGTTCCATCAAAACAACCTTGAGGTTGCCAAAGGTTTGCATGAATCAGACTGAGAAATAGCTACCTGCTACTTTGGCTTTTATAAGGTCTACATGATAAAACTCTTCTTTTCTTAAAAATCAAGCTAAATGTTGCTTTACAAAACTAAAGTTGGGCCCGGTGGCATGGCCTAGTGGCTAAAGTCCTTGCCTTGAACACGCTGGAATCCCATATGGGCGCCGGTTCTAATCCTGGCAGCTCCTCTACCCATCCAGCTTCCTGCTTGTGGCCTGGGAAAGCAGTCGAGGACAGGCCAAAGCCTTGGGACTCTGACCCATGTGGGAGACACGGAGGAAGTTCCTGGATCCTGGCTTCGGATTGGCATAGCTGCTGCCAGCCCAGGCAGGGCCAGTTCTGGCCTCTCTGCCGCTGGCCTCTGTCTAATCCATCTGGAGAAAGCTGACTTTTTGATACTAGTTCACAGCTGTATACATACGTGGTTATCACTGCTATAACTGTTCCAGTCACGTTACCTAATTTACTCCTTATAAAAACTCTCCTAACTGATATCATTATCACTCCCATTTTATAGATGAGGAAAGCGAGACACAGAGCAGTGAAACATTTCCCAGGGAATTTTATAAAACCAGGGAGCTTGGTGCCAAAATCCAGCTTACTAGCTTCTGTGCCATATGGCACTTTCCAATTTTTAACATTTGCTAATTTTCATCTTATTTAAAAGGTAGAGAGAGAGACAGAGAAAGATATTCTGTCCTGTGGATTCACTTCCCCAAAAGGCCTAAAACAGTCAGCTGAGCCAGGCTAGGAACTCCATCTGAGTCTGCTGTGTGGCTATCAGGAACCCAACTACTGGAGCTATCTTCTACTCCCTCCCATGTCATTGGTTGGCAAGAAGCTCCACTGAAGTGGAGGAACCAAGATTGAACCCAGGGACTCCTATGTGGGGTGCAGGTGTTCTCAGAAGCATCTTAAGAGTTGCACCCAACACCCTACACACCATATGGCATTTTATCTGACTTGTCAACATTATCTTGTCACTCCTTAGCTCCAGAGCCCATGGGGACTCCCTGGGGGCCCCGGAGGCAGCTCAGATTCCTTACTGAACAGGTTGGCTGGCAACGGCCTGCAGGTAAGTTGGGTCAGTGACCACCTCCTGGGACTGTCATGGAGACAAAGAGAGGTCATCCAGGTGAAGCACTCTGCTGGGTCCCCAAGATGGAGTGATACTTGATCAGTGTTAGTTACCATTGGATAACTTTTGGACCCTGTTCTTCCAACTTCCTTGTAGAACTCTTTTGACCAGGATGTTGCTGCAAATAAACAGTGCTTGCTATTGAGCTGAATGTTGATGCAATTTTTTCCTTCCTAGAAATGTTCTCTACTCCTGTATGCCAATACACCTCAGTTCTTCCATCTCTCAGCCTCCCTGCCCACCCCCAATGTAAACTCTAGGAACACTTATTCCCACTCCAGCTTGTCTTTCCCCCACATTATCATTTGTTTAATCACTTGTTAAACATTTATCAAGTCCTTACTCTAACAATAACAGTAACTGTATTTGACCTTAAACTTTACACAGGGTTTCGTGTTACAGCTACATGTCTAGGGAGCCTCATAAAAGCCTTTGGAGGGGCTCCTGCTGAAGTTGCACTGGCTCTACCAGCTGCTGAGTGACAATATCAGGAACCCTAGTCACAGACAGGACCCCAATCTTCAGGACACTCCCAGCTTCACCTGCAAAGCAAGTTTCCTCCACACAGGTAGCAATGACTGAGCACAGTGCCATCTGTTTGCAGTCACAAGGATGTAAACTGGCTGAGCCGGTACAGCTTTGCCCTGGCAAATGGAGCATGTCCTTGTTGTAGGGAGACGCTGAGAAACTGGAGCTGTCAGGGACTTTTCCCTCAGGTCCGTGATGTCATCAGAAGCTCAAAGATCAGCACCGAGAGATACAAAGTCCATGGTCCCATGCTCCAGCCCAGGGAGGCAACCAGCTGTGCCCAGGCTAGTCCGCTTCATGACAAGCTACTACCCACGTAGACTGGTTTCTGGAGGCAGAGAACTACATGCGTTTGGAGAGCAGTTAAGTTGCCACTTGCTTTCACACCGCACAGGAATGAGGCTGATTGGAATTAGTGCATGCCTTGCCTTCCTTCCACTGAGCTGGCCAGATGGGCTGAGGCCATCAGCGGAGGGTAGAAAGGGCTCCCTCTCTAGGAGGACTTGGATTAGGAGGGGCCTAATCTTCTCAGTAGATCTTTTCTTAAAGAAGGCATTCCTGGCAGTCCCATAGGAAAGACCACAGTTGTGATCTCTTATTCACTAGAAATAATGTTCTTGAAAATGTGGTAGTCTAGCAATTTCACACAGACATGTGCCCTTTGATCCCAGATATTTCACGTCTTGGATTGACTCCCAAATACATACAGTCAAAAGTTTCATTTATCTACCCAAAGCTATTCATTGAAGCATCAGTAGCAGTATCAAAAGCTTGGAATTAACTCCATGTCTAACTATAGGACAGGGTAGAAGAATGAGGGAATGTACCAGCAAGGAGGTGTTGTGTGGCTGGGAAGAGAAAAGTAAAGTATTTTTTTATTGTCCTGTTGGCTGGTTCTCTATTGTTTTTAGACCACTAGGATATAGCATGATGAGTAACCAAATGGATGAAGAAGATAAAAATAGTGTGCTATTATTTGGGAGAAAATTATGAATATGTACATTACAGTAGGGCAGAGTGAGTAAAGAACAACAGAAGCAGTGAAGCTTTGCAAATCCATCTGGGTTTGCAGATTGATTATGGAAACGTGTAAATATTTTAGAAAATTATACAACAAAAGCAGCTTTGACAACATGAAGCGAGTGGATTTAAGTTGGTGGCGTGATTACAGAGTGAAGCACTACTGCAAATGACCTTAAAATGCAGGAATTTATATAACCCTAATGGGCTATCTGTAACCACCAAACCCAAACCAAACCCAGAGGCCTTGCTAAACACCTGAAACTATTTTTAGTAATGAAATGCAATGGTGTACATACTGTTATCCTAAGTCTGTTTTGTACGAATCGTAGGATAAAGCAGTGAATAATTTGTGTTGGTTGGAGAAAGGAATTTAGTTAAGAAGAAAAGTCTTGACTTCTAAACTTGAAATCAAAATATCAGTAAGAACTCACAAAATGTTTTGTAAAAAATTGCTTGGAGACGCCATGGATAACATAGATGCCAGCATTTCTGGCACATAGGCAAGGATGTGGCTTACACAAACATGGGCCTTGGGAGAATGGCTGATTCTAGAACTGAGGTATTGGGAAGGAAAGGCCCCAAACGAGCCTGGAACACTGTGCTACACACAAGTTAGTAGAAAACCTGCCAAGGATGGTAGAGTTGTTAGAAGGATTTAGAAACCTGCCTGAAAAGCCTCCTGCTGACTCCACATAGACTCATGCGACCATCAGTAATGATTTAGAACTGCAGTGGGCTGAAACTCATCCAACATGTTTCAGGTCATGATTTCACAATGATATGTTTGAAAATTTGAATCTGTTGGTCACCTTTGTGGGTGCTAGGAATTCATACATTTTTTTGCGGGGGTCGGGGGGGTTAATTGGTAAATCAAGAGAAAAAAGTGATCATCTTACCTCTCCAATGAGGAAGTACATTTTTTAGTTTGTGTAGGTGAACAGCAAAAGCTGCATTTGGGAATGTATTACTGTTATTAAAGAAGAACCAAGAGGATGAAAATATTAATTACTGGGTGGGGAGTGGGATCATGGGAGGATGTGGTGTGGGCTGTAACGCAATGGGTTAAGCTGAAACTGGGGTGATATCTACATCCCTTGCCTGAGTGCCGCCTCTACGTCCAATCTAGCATCCTGCTAATACACACCATGGAAGGCAGCAGGTGATGGCTCAAGGACTTGGGTTTCTGCTACCCGCATGGTGGATCAAGAGGTAGTTTGGTGCTTCTGCCTGATCCAGCCCTGGCTGTTGCAGGCATTTTAGGAAAAAACTAACGGTTAGAAGACACATCTCTCTCTCTCTCTTTCTCGCTCTCTTTCTGTCTCTCTCTCTTTTTTCCTCTTTCTTTATCACTTTCTCAACTCCTTTCTCTCACCCCTTCTCTTTCAAATAAAATAAAAATAAATGCAGGGAAAATAGAATTATAATTTTTCAATTCCTAACAAAATAATGAATCTGGATTTTGAAAATCCTTAACTGTCAGCAGACAAACAGCTCTGTTATTATCAGATATTAGTTGCCTTCTGATGAAACGAATCACTAATGAAGCAGTCTTTCCAAAGTCTCAATTCCAGGGGGTCAGCGTTGTGACATAGCACGCAGAGCCTGCACCTACAATGTTGAGGTCCATATGGATGCTGATTAGAGTTGGCCGCTCCACTTACCATTCAGCTCCCTGCTAATGTGCCTGGGAAAGCTGCAGAGGACGGCTTAAGAGCTTATGCTCCTGGCTTCAACAAAGCCCAGCCATTTAGGGAGTAGACCAGCAGGTGCGAGATTGTCCCTTTTTGTGTTTCTCTTCTTCTCTCTGTAACTCTGCCTTTCAAATAAATAAATTTTTTAAAAATTTAAAGAATATAGTAGGCCAACACAATAGGTCAGTTGGATAATCCTCTTTCTCCAAGCTCTGGGATTTTTCTCCAAGCACTGGGATCCAGCAGCATGTGGATGCTGGTTCATGTTCTGGCTGCTCTGCTTCCCATCCAGCTCCCTGAATGTGTCTTGGAAAGCAATGGAAGATGGTCCAACTCCTTGGGACCTTACACCTGCATGTGGGAGACCCAGAGAAAGTTCCTGGCTCCTGGCTTCAGATTGGCTCAGCCCTGACTATTGTAGCTATTTGGGGGAATGAACCAGCACGTAGAAGATCTTTCTGTCTCTCCTCTCTGTGAATCTGCCTTCCAAGTGAGAATAAATACTTTAAAAAAAAAAAAAAAAAAAAAAAAACAAGCCTAAATCTCATCACTTACTCTGAATCCGACCACCAGTTAGCAAGAAACACCAACTTCAGGGAACATGTTAAATGATGTCACTGGGTGCAGTTGCCAACCTTCAGATGGTGAGAAATCTCATGTGATAAATGGTGCAGATTCCTCAGGGATGAATGACAAGAAGGAAGAACTCATCAAATAAAAGGGATTTAACAGGCATGGCAAAATCTTTACAAGTGAGAAGGAAATGATAATATGTTTTGCTCAAGAATAACTCAGGGATACATTAGTGAGGGAAAAAAAAACCAGATTAGATGTGAATTATTCATTAATAAGGCTGGTTGGTAGGACCACAGGGACTCACTTTACCACTGTGTCTCCAAAACTGTATTACAAATTTTTTTATTGTAAAACAAAGCAAGGAGCTCAGAATGAGAGCCTAGTGGCTAAATCCTCACCTTGAAGGCGCTGGGATCCCATATGAATGCTGGTTTGAGTCCCAGCTGTTCTACTCCCTTTCCAACTCCCTGCCCGTGGCCTGGGAAAGCAATCAAGGATGGCCCAAAGCCTTGGGACCCTGCACCCACATGGGAGGCCTGGAAGAATCTCTAGCTCCTGGTTTTGGGTTGATTTGGCTTGACTCCAGCCATGGTGGCCACTTTGGGGAATGAACCATCAGATGGAAGATCTTTCTGTCTCTCCTTCTATATGTAAATCTGCCTTTCCAATTAAAATAACAATGAATGAAATAAAAAAAAAAAAACAGGAGAAAGAGTAGAAGGAGGGAAAAGAAGAAGAAAAGAAATTAATAATGAAGTCATGGAAAAGTCAAACAAAAATTAAAAAGTGAAGACATTTCCGGTATCACGGCTGTGTATCCTTGCTGAACTGCAGCACCCAGCATGGGGAGGCCACTTGAGGATCATTGAATGCACCTGAACTTGAGGCTTAGCTTCAAGATGAGAAGGGAATGTTTCTTCCAATGTGAAAGGCAGTTCTGCACCTGGAACTTGACTGCTGCTAAGACAGCAAGAGAAGCAGAGAAATTCACTCCAGAGTGTGAGGGCAGGGTGCCTAGCAGAAGTGAAGTTTTGTGTTTATCTCCTCTCTGCTCATATGCACTCATTAAACGAGTTAAATTTCTGTGACACACAAGTTTTTTAAGAGTCTCACATAACATCACAAGATCCTTAAACCATCCAAAACCAGTCATATAGAGGAAAGAAAGTGAAGGTGGGGGCTTTCTGCTTGTTTTTTTTTAAAGATTTATTTTATTTTTATTGGAAAGGCGGATATATAGAGAGGAAGATCTTCCATCCGATGATTCACTCCCCAAGTGGCCGCAATGGCTGGAGCTGAGCCGGTCCGAAGCCAGGAGCCTCTTCCGGGTCTCCCACACGGGTACAGGGTCCCAAGGCTTTGAGCCGTCCTCGACTGCTTTCCCGGGCCACAGGCAGGGAGCTGGAAGGGAAGAGGGGCTGCCAGGATTAGAACTGGCACCCATATGTGTTCCTGGGGCATGCTCGCGCCAGGCCCGCTTGTTTGTTTCTAAAAGGTAGAGAGAAGAGGTAAACCTTCACTTAAGGGTTCATTGTCCTCATTCTCACATTTGCCAACGCTGGGCCAAGTTAAAGCCCCAAGCAGAAAGGGCTCCATGTGGGTGGTAGGAACTCAACTAGGCCACCACCTACTTACTTCCAGGGTCTGCATTCACAAGAAACCAAAGTGAGGAGCCAGAGTTGGAAACTGAAGCCAGCCACTCCAATGTGGGAGGTGGATATTGTAACTGGTAGATGAAACAACCATCCCAAGAAAGTGAATTTTGAAATTTAGCAGGACCTAGAGTTGTAACCTAGTGGCAAAAGTCCCCACCTTGCACACACCAGGATCCCATATAAACACCAGTTCGTATTCCGGCTGCTCCACTTACCTTTCAGCTCCCAGCTTGTGGTCTGAGAGAGCAGTGCAGGTTGGCCAAAATTCTTGGGACCCTGAACCCAAATGGGAGATCCAGAAGAAACTCCTGGCTTCAGATCACCTCAGCTCTGGCTGTTGCAGCCACTTGAGGAGTGAATCATCAGATGGAGGATCTTCTGTCTCTCCTTCTTTACATCTGCCTCTCCAATAAAAATTAAAAATCTTAAAAAAAGAAAAAAAAAGGAAACTAAGCAGACTCAGTTTTAGTTGTGGCTTAGCCACTTACTAGCTGTATGACCATGAACAAGTTCCGGCTGTGAAAACCAGTTTTCTCCATAAAATGACAATGTTATTCCCCACTGTTTCATTGCCAGAATTACGGACAGTAGTTGAACAACGGTTGACCAAGTTCTTAGCAAAAAGAAAGAGTATATTTGAAGAGTAGACTGTACACACTTTGGCCTTTAGAGGCTATTTGATAAAACTGGCAGAGGAGGGCAGGAAGGGCTAGAAAATTCTCTTCCTGTGGCTAAAAGGGTACCAGAGAAGGCTCCTCCAATTACCTGCCCTTCCGGAACCTTCCCACTCTTCATTCTTTCAAGTTCCACCTCCATGCAAATTGATCCCACCTCTTTTCTCCCCAGCCTTCCCACTCATCTATTTTAACACATCACAGAATCTCCTTATCAGTGTAATTTTTCTCGCCCTTCTGTATCCCCTTTCCAGGCTGTAAACTTGACTACAATGAGTCTTCAAAATTAACTTTCTCTTTTTTTTTCCTCTAGCCAGCCAACACACCATCCAGACTAAGGAAGACGTGGAAACTGCGCAGCCACATGAGCCATGGCCAAGGGCACATCGGCAAGCACCAGAAGTACCCAGGAGGCTGGGAAACGCTGGTGGCATGCATCACCGCAGGATCAACTGTGACAAATCTTACCCAGGTTACTTTGGGAAAATTGGTATGCGGTATTACCATTTGAAGTGGAACCAGAGCTTCTACCCAACTGTCAGCCTCGGTAAGTTGTGGATGCTGGTCAGTGAGCAGACACACGTGTATGCTGCCAAGAACAAGACGGGAGCTGCCGCCATCATAGGCATGGTGCGGTCGAGCTACTACAAAGGTCTGGGAAAGGGAAGCTCCCAAAACTCCCAGTCATTGTCAAGGCCAAATTCTTCAGTAGAGGAGCTGAGAAGACGAAGGGCTTTAGGGGAGCCTGTGTCCTGATGGCTTGAAGCCACCATTCATTAAAGTGTTTCCCTGCTTGGAAAAATATGTATATATCTCTTTCTAACTAGGTGTAGAGAATAGAATTTGGTGTGTGGAAGATCCTCCAAAAACTCTGACTGCCTTGCAAACCAAGACCAAGGCCTATTTCATGAGTCTGTGGAGAGGTAGCAGTGCGAAGCAACCAAACTATCCTCCTGTGTAAGCTCTACATTGCAAGACACATGGAAGGAGAGCAAATCCCTTAACTTTATGTAGTGTTTTATGGTGTCAGTCGACTGAGAATTTTGTTTTTGTTCATATTCCCACTCATACCTTTCAAAAATCCAGGAACTTGCATTTGTGGTATAGTAGGTTAAGCCACCACTGGTGATACCATCATCCCATGTGGCTGCTGGTTCAAGTCCCAGCTGCTCCACCATTCCCATCCAGCTCCCTGCTAATGTACCTGGGAAAGTGGTGGAGAATGACCCAAATCCTTGGATCACTACACCTACTTGGAAGCCCCTGGATCCCTGGCCTGGCCCAGCTCCCAACTATGGTGACCATCTGGAGAATGAACCAATGAAAGGCAGCTCTATCTCTCTGTAACTCTGCCAGTCAAATAAAGACATAAATCTTTAAATGCACAAATGTGTTTCTTTGTGTTTCTATCTTTCTTTCTCCCAGTCATGGAGAGGTTAACAAATTTTATCTTATGGCCTTCAGACAGCACATGTCTACTGGACTCTGAGATCAGAGATCTTCTTACTTCTATGACTATTTTAAGCAAGAAAGGATATGTGTGTGCGTATGTTTGTATACAGAATGGTCTGATTTTTAAGGCAGATGCTTCATGGATTCCCTAGCAGAAGAGAATGCCATGTTCAGTGAAAAAAAAAAAAGTGCAAACTCCAAAGAGATGCCACCTGTCATCTGAGAACTGCAAAGATGACATGCCTGGTGGCACACCTTATGTACAGCAGACAAGGATAACAAAACACTCCTTTAACCCATTTTCATATGTCCTGTGCTGGGACTGAGGGTACTTCACAATAGGGAAGAACTGGTGGGCAAGGCTGCCCAGTAGAGACAAACGTGTAGGGGAAAGAGTAACAGACTCCAATGCAGAAACCTGAGCACACGTTGTTCAAAGACACCATGCTGCACCTGGATCGTGTTTCCAGAAGGCTAAATAAAAGATCTCCAAGGCTTTAAAAGTAGACAAATACAGAAAGATGAGTGACCGTGCGTCAAGATAAGGAAAGATGCAACCTTTCCAAATAAAAGGCAATCTCTTTTTTCTTTTTTGTTTTGTTTACGATTTATTTATTTTTGGTGAAGGAAATGAACAGTCATTTTTCAAAGAACAAATTCAACTGGCTAACAGACATGTGAAAAGTGCTCAGGCTCCCTAGCCATCAGGGAGATACAGATGAAAACCACGTTAAGTTTCTACCTAGTTCCAATGAGGTTGGCCTACATTTAAAACTCTACTAACAACACCTGCTGGCATGAATGTGGGGAGAAAGGTACCCTCCTTCACTGCTGGTGGGAGCAGGCTAGTACAACCAATATGGAAATCAGTCTGGAGAGTGCGTAGAGAATTGCAAATAAACCTGCCATATAACCCAGCTATCCCAAACATAGGAATATATACAAAGGAAATAAAAACTGCATATGAGAAGAGAATCTGTAATCCTACATTTACAGCAGCAGAATCTACAATAGTAAAGAAATGGAACAATCCGGATGCCCATCCAAAGAGGAGTGGCTAAAGAAACTGTGGTACATCTACTCCATGGAATATTACTGAGCCATTAAAAATAATGAAATTATACCATTTGCAACCAGATGACCCCAACTAGAAACCGTTAAGCTCAGTGAAATACGTCAATCCCTAAAAGACAAATACCATATGTTGTCTCTGATATAAGGCAGCCGTCACACAAACAAGATCAAGAACACTGTTTTTGCTGCATTCCATGTGATTTGATGTTTTTGTTTTCATTTCCATTTCTTCCAAATAGTTTCTTTTTTTCTTGTGGAATTCATCACTGGCTCGTGGATTGCGTGGTGGCCTCAATTTACCCAAGAGGCTTTTGTGTTTTCTTGTTTTCTTCACCCATGCATTGATTATGCAGTGGTGTGTTTTTCTACTCCATGGTGCTATAAATTTTTGTTTTACCTTCATATCTGTTTAGCTTTGTTGCATGGCTACTCATTTCAGGGAATGTATAGTGATGGCATAATAAAGACTATCATATTCAGATGTAAAGATACAATGCAGTATGCATCTCTACTTTCAAATCTAAGATGGACTCTCAATGAAACTGTTGGACATATCTAGACAATGGGATGCTGGACTGTCTGACATTGCCTGCACCAGCAATGTAGGGTACACTTATATAACAGACTGATGGGATTTTGACTGCTCATGAAGGACTATACTATTGTAATAATAGGAGGCATATCAGTTTGGGGGCAGGAATTTGGGGGTGGGGTGGGGAAATCCCAGATCCTATGGAATTGTACCATAAAATTCAAAATAAAAAAAAGATTTATTTATTTTTATTGGAAAGTCAAATATATGAAGAGGAGGAGAGACAGAGAAAGATCTTCCACACACTGGTTCACTCCCTAAGTCGCCACAACAGCCGACAGTTGGAGCTGAGCCAATCCAAAGCCATGAACCAGGAGCTTCTTCCAGGTCTCCCACGCGGGTGCAGGGTCCCAAAGCTTTGGGCTGTCCTCGACTGCTTTCCCTGGCCACAGGCAGGGAGCTGGGTGGGAAGTGGGGCTGCCGGGAAACAAACTGGTGTCCATGTGGGATCCCAGTGCTCTCAAGGCATGGACTTTAGCCACTAGGCTATCGCACCAGTCCCCCCTTTTCTTTTTAAGAGTTATTATTTTGTTTTGAGATTCAGCATTACGAAGGTGGGGACAATAGGGGTGCGAGAGTGAAATATCTTTCATTTGCTGATTCACTCTCCAAATGGCTATAATGATGACCAATGCTGGGTCAAGCCAAAGCAAGGAACTTTCATCCTATTGTTCTGCAAGGGTAGGTAGCAGGGATCCAATGCTCTTGGTCATCCTCAGCTGCTTTTCCAGGCCATTAGCAGGGAATTGGATCAGAAGTGGAGCAGCAGGGACTAGAATCACTGGCAATATGGGAGGCCAATGACAGAGGTGGAGGCTTAATGTGCTACATCATGGTGCTGCACCCCAGAAATTGAATTTTTTCAGTTCTGGAGGCTTGAACATCCTACATCACGAGCTGCATCTGATATGGGCCTTTTACTGCATCCTTACCAGGTGGAAGGCATCAGATGGTAAGAGAGAACTGGTTTGCTTTTCGAAAAAAGACACTCCCTCATTGACTCCCCTGCAAAATCCCAGCTCCCGCCGTAGTGGGGATGGGGATGAGGAGTGGAGGGAGAGCGGGTTAAGTTTCTAACAAGTGAGCTTGAAAGTTAGAGTAACAAAAAAGGAGAGAGGGAGACAGAGAAAGATAATCTTCTATCTGCTGATTCACTCCCCGTATGATTGCAACAGCTAGAGCTGATCTGATCAAAGCCAGGAGTTGGGGACTTCTTCCAGGTCTCTCATGTGAGTTCAGGGTCCCAAGCACTTGAGTCTTCTGCTGCCTTCCCAGGCCATAAGCAGGGAGCTGGATAGGGAAATGGGGCAGCCAGCACTCAAATCTGCTCCCATAGGGTATGTCAGCAGTGCAGGAAGATTAGCCAATAATAACTTATTTTGTGTGCCTATTTTCACTTTACTTGAAAAGCATAGATAAAAAAAAAAGAAAGAAAAGCATAGATGAAGGAAAACGGCATAGAGACAGATAAGCACAGCTCTTCCACTCACTGATTCATTCCCCAAGTGGCCACAACAGCTAGAACTGAGCCAATCCAAAGCCAGGAGCCAGGAACTTCTTCCAGGTCTCCCACGGGGGTGCAGGGTCCCAAGGCTTTGGGCTGTCCTCAACTGCTTTCCAGACCACAAGCAGAGCAGCCGGCACTCGCCACAAGCCTTCCCTCATATGGAATGCTGGTGTTGCAGGAGACAACTTAAACTTACGTGCTACATCACATAAATGTTTAGTTTTTAACAAACTGCCAAACCATTTCCCAAAATGGCTAACCATATCATTTCACATTCACACCAGCAATTTATGAGTGATTTCATTTCTCTGCATCTTCAGCAGCATTTGGTGCTGTCATGTTGTATTAGTTGGTTGGTTTGTTTTTGATTTGAACCATTGTGTTACATGTATAAGGGTAGCTCCCTGTGCTTCTGGCTTGTTGCTCCCTAGTGAATTTTTTGCCTGTGCTTATTTTCCACCTGTAAAGATTCTTCAGGAATGTCTGCTCACATCTTTTGTCCATTTTTTAGTTGAACTCCTTTCCCACAATTGAGTTTTGGTTCTTTAGATGAACAGGAATTGTGGCACAGTGAGTAAAGCTGTTGCTTCGAATGCGCACATCCTATATTCGATTATGGAAGTGCTGCCTGTGTTTGTGAGCTAGCTTCCTGCTAAAGTACTTCCAGGTGGCAGCAGATTATAGCTTAGGTACCTGGGTCCCTGACACCCACATGAAAGATAAAGATTGAGTTCCCAGCTCCTGGCTTCTGCCTGGACCAGCCCCACAGGTGCAAGCATTTGGGGAATGAATGAATGGAGGGGAGATCTCTCGCTCAGTCTCTGTGTGTGTATATTTGTAGTGCACCTTTCTTACTCTGTTGCGTTGCTTTTCAATTAAATAAGTCAGCTCTTATATATTTCCAAAACTAGTTCTTTGCCACACACATAATTTTCAGACATTTTCCATGTAGACTGTGTTTTTGTCTTTTTAACAAAACTTCTTGTGGAAGAATTTTTTTTTAAACTATGAGGAGGTCCACGCTGTCTATTTTCCCTTTTATATACTGTGTGCAGGTTTTCCATGTTTTCATTCCTCGTGGATATAAAAGTCTAGAGATGAAAATTACTGGATCATTTGGTAAATATATATCTAATGTTGTTTTTAAAAAAACTGCTAAACTGCAGTTTCCAAAATGAACCATTTTGCATTCGTGGGCACTGTGTGTGAAATTCCCAGTTGCTATACAACCTTGCCAACACCCGTTATCACCCGTCTTTAAAGCCTCATCCATTCAGTGATGCACTGAGCCATCTCGCCGTGGTTTTTGTCGTACTTCCCCAAAGACAAATTTTATTGAATAAATTTTCACACACATATTTGCTATCTGTATTTGATTTATTTATTCATTTTGGTTTGGTGAACTTCTGTCTCGGTCCGTTTTGTCCTAGTATAACTTTGTAATCCAGACTGAGTGTTTAGGAAAAAGAGATATTTATTGTCTTGTAGTTTGGGAAGCTGGGATGCTTGAGAGATCAAGGCTCCAGCCTCTGGTGAAGGCCAGTTGTGGAAAGCAAGAGGTTGACAGAGGGCAGAGAATGAAGGGGTGGAGGAGGCGGGGCTGAGGGTGAGGGAGGAGAGAGAGAACAAGCATAAAGGGGGCTTGAATTCATCCTTCCATAAAGAATCCACTCCCACAGAAATAATTCCTCTGCCCACATCGCTCTTAATGATCTTACCCACCAACTCTGCTATGTTGGAGATCGAGTTTACAACAAATTCTGAAACCATAAGAAGTGTTCATTCCAATCTTTATTTAGCTTTTATTTTTTTAAAGATTTTTATTTTTACTTTTATCAGAAATCTGGATATACAGAGAGGAGAGACGGAGAGGAGAATCTTCCATCCGATGATTCACTCCCCAAGTGACCACAACAGCCGGTGCTGCGCTGATCCGAAGCCAGGAGCCCAGATCTTCCTCCAGGTCTCCCACGCGAGTGCAGGGTCCCAAGGCATTGGGCTGTCCTTGACTGCTTTCCCAGGCCACAGAGAGCTAGATGGGAAGTGAAGCTGCCGGGACTAGAACCGGTGACCATATGGGGATCCTGGTGCTTTCAAGGCAAGGACTTTAGCTGCTAGGCCACTGCGCCAGGCCCTTATTTAGCTTTTAGATGAATGTGTTTTTCATTGGCTGCTGTAAGAGTTTTTCCTCGAGTCTGATAAGGTCCTTTGACAGACACCTGTTTTGCCCACATTTTATCTCAGTCCTTGGTTTGCCTTTTCCTCTTAAAAATTACTTACTTGTTTGTTTGAAAGGTGGAATGCTCCCCCATCTGATTACTTATTTCATTAATCGCCAGTGAGAGCTGGGAATGAGCCAAGCTGAGTCCAGAGGCCTGGAACTGAATCCAGATTTCCCCTGGGGGTGATAGGGGCCCAGCTGTTTGCCTGTTACCTCTCAGGATGTTTGACAGCAGGAAGCAGAACTGTCAGCAGAGCTGGAAGAGCATCCAGGCCCACAGACATAGACTGCAGGCAGCCTACACAGCGTCTTAACTGCTACCCCAGACATCCAGCCCTGAGTTTATTATTATTTTTATTATTTTGATGTTTACATAGTTGGATCAGGGTGAGAAGGATGGAGGGAGTAGGTGAAGGTAGGGGAAGGTGGGAGTAAGGGAAAAGCCTCACCCAGCCTCCCAACCACCTCAGTACCTGAGCCTGTGGGACAGCCTCCCAGTGTCATCCCAAGGTCTCTGATGTGAAGCATGCTTCAGGGATTCCGTCTAAGTGGTTTCAATAGATCTGAAATGCTATTGGTCTCACCAATCCAAGGGTGATGAAATTCTTTCAAGGTCTGTTGGCTGACATTGTCTATCTTAGGGTCTCCATTCACTCAGATATTTGCTGTCAGCGCTTGGCTGGGAGAGTTTCTTCCAATTTGTTCTGCACTCCTTCCTCTACTGTGATAACAGGTGTGCTCCGCAGGCCCCAATGAATTGCCAAACCTCCATGTGCATCTGGGCATGCTGTTCACTGCTCTGTCTAAGCCACTGACGGGGCCCAGTTCTGGCATATGCGCTCTATGGTCAGTCCACTGATCTTGCAATTTTCCCCATGGATGGAGTTCTGAGTCCAGAGGTTCAGTATGAGGAGATACCAAAATAGACCTATACATTTGGGTACAGTAGCCCAGTCTGGCATAGGCTGCCTCACCTCTACATTTGCCAGCAGGTACTGTAGCCTGGCCCAGCCCATTCTGTGCCTTATTCCAGCTCATGCTAGTGGGTGCTGCAGCCTAGCCTCATCCAGCCAGTCCCCAGTCCCAGCCCTAATGTGAACTGGCTGGTGTTATGGCTGAACCTGGCCTGTCCTGTACCTTGTCCTGCTTCTCACATCTGCCAGTGGGTGTTATATACTGGCCTAGCCTGGCCCACCTCCAGACCTGATCCACACGTATGCCAGCGGGTACTATAACTTGGCCTGGTCTGGGCTGCTCCCAGCCTTGGTTCTTGCGCTCACCTATAGGGACTGTGTCCTGACGAAGGAGTTCCCCAAGCTCCTCTATCAGGTCTCCTCCCAGTGGCAGATCTCGTGCACATTGGTTGGTCCTTGGCTCAGGGTGACTTAGTTATATCCTGTCCTGGCAGGAACAGTGGCCTTGCGCCACCAGCCCATACCCGTTCCAGTTCTTATTGTTGCAGCTGTGTCATTTTAACCTCCTTTATCTTTCCTTTAAACTTTTTTTTTCTCACGGTTTATTTATTTCTTTGAAACTCAGAGAGGAAAGATAGAGACAGAAATCTTCCATCTTCTGGTTCACTCCCTAAAGACAGCTACAATAACTGAGCATGGCCCAGACCAAAGCCAGGAGGAGTCTGCAATTCCATCTGGTTCTACGGTGTGGGTACAGGGAGGGGACCAAGTATCTGGGCCATCTTCCACTGCTTCTCCAGGTGCATGAAGCAGGGAGCTGCATCAGAAGAGGAGCAGCTAGGACTTGAACCAATGCACATATGAGATGCCAGCATTGCATGTAGAAGTTTAACCTACCTTGCCACAACACCAGGTCCTTCATTTTCTTATATTGCCTTACATTGTGTGTGTGTCTAAGAGGTTACAACACAGTCATCAGGTCCAGTGTGGTAGCACTGAACCTTGCACGCTCTGGGATCCCATATGGGTGCTGATTCTAATCCTGGAGACCCCACTTCCAATCCAGCTCCCTGCTTATGACCTGGGAAAGCAGTTGAGAATGGCCCAGAGCCTTGAGATCCTGCACCCACATGGAAGACTCGGAAGAGTCTCTCAGGTCCTGGCTTCAGATCAGTTCAGCTTCAGCTCTTGTAGCCGCCTGGGGAGTGAATCAGTTGATGAAAGATCTTCCTCTCCGTCTCTCCTCCTTTCTGTATATCTGCCTTTCCAATTAAAAATAAATAAATAAATAATTGCAGGGTCCCAAAGCTTTGGGCCATCCTTGACTTTCCCAGGCCACAAGCAGGGAGCTAGATGGGAAGTGGAGCTGGGCCGCCGGGATTAGAACCGGTGCCCGTATGGGATCCTGGGCGTGCAAGGCGAGGACCTTAACCACTGCGCCACCACGCTGGGCCCAATAATCTTAAAAAAAAAAAAGGACGGTTATTATCAAGATCACCAACATCATCCCCCTTTTTAAATTTGAAGTCAGGATTACATGTGCTTGTCACAGCCTCATCATACATCATAGAAGTTCCTGTTCATCTCTCTGTTGCCTGCTGGGACACTCCATTGACAGAAACACCCCCCCTTCTGGAGGTTCTGGTGCATTCGGAAGCTGAAAGCACAGAGCATTCCCCTCCATCTGACCCAGATTCAGTGCTGGCCCATACTGCAGATGCCACATGACCAGACTGAGGTGAGTCCTCACATCTGGAGACCTAGCTAAAGTGAAAGAAATCTAAACCTCTTTGTGACTCATGCCACTCCCAGGCTCTCAATAGAATGTAGTCCTTGGGAGGCTTGCCTTCATAAGCCTCTCACCGAAGGGTCTTCCAATTCATAGCATCCTCAGGCCCCCGCAAGTCCTGGCCGTGCCCCTGCTCACGACTTTGCCTTTGTAAAACCCAGGGGAGTTGACACCACACTATAACTCAACGACTCATTCAGCTAGTTTTCCTGGGGAATCTCATAAACACTGGCAATGGGGCTGTTTCCTTCCGCCTCTGGGCTTGTGCCAGCCACTCAGTGACTCAACTCCAGGCCATAGATGGCTTACGGATATGTTCTATGGGGAGTTACACTGTAAAGAAGACTGGAATAACTAACGGAGAAGTCTGTGCAGTGTTCACTGTGAGCACTGCAGGGGTCAGAGAAGGTGGAGATTGACAAAGACACATAGCTGAGTGACAAGGTGCTGGTGGCAAAGAGCTGTGCGTCTCGCTATTCATGGCTAAAGTGTGCATCTGCTCTTCTGTGAATATGACACACGTTGTGATTTTCTTTCTTTTTTAAGATTTACTCATGTTTATTTGAAAGGCAGATTTACAGGAAGAAGGAGAGAGCAAGATCTTCCAACTGCTGGTTCACTCTCCAAATAGCTGCAATGGCCAGAGCTGAGCCGAGTTGAAGCCAGGAACCAGGAGCTTCTTCTGAATCGCCCATGTGGGTGCAGGGTCCCAAGACTTCAAGCCATCCTCTGCTGCTTTCCCAGGCCACAAACAGGGGGGGCTGGATGGGAAGTGGAGCAGCTGGAACATGAACCGGCACCCACATGGGATCCTGGCACTTGCAGGTGGAGGATTAGCCAGTTAATTAGCCAGTTAATTAGCCAACCTGCTGAGTCCATGAGTTGTATTTTTCACAGGTGACGGCCATGCCTGAGACCCTGCCCACTTTCTTGGCTCTGATCTGTGGACAGAGTGAAGAATGTGCAGAGTCATTTTCAGTGGCAGATGCAATATAAAGTAAAACAGCAATTTGCTAACATTCTCGTAATCCTCTACCTGGTTAGAGAGAGTAGTGACTGCCATAAAGTCCACTGCTAGAGCAGACAAGGGATAAAGTCCAGCTGGCACAAGTGCACCTTGCTGGAGCCAAGAGTATTTAGGAGCCTGGGCCTCACTTGTGCATGGCTAGGAATCTGATGTTAGTCACTCCTTTGAGACTGCCTAACTTAGCAGGAATGCGTTGTTATGATCAGACACTCATGAACTCCTAGAGGGCAAGGATCATGTTTTCTTTTTTTTTTTTAAAAAAAGATTTATTTATTTATTTATTTTATTACAAAGTCAGATATACAGAGAGGAGGAGAGTCAGAGAAAAAGATCTTCCGTCCGATGATTCACTCCCCAAGTGACTGCAATGGCTGGTGCTGCGCCAATCTGAAGCCGGGTATCAGGAACTTCTTTCCAGGTCTCCCACGCAGGTGCAGGATCCCAAAGCTCTGGGCCATCCTCGACTGCTTTCCCAGGCGACAAGCAGGGATGGGAAGTGGAGCTGCCAGGATTAGAACTGGCGCCCATATGGGATCCTGGTGCGTTCATGGCGAGGACTTTAACCACTAGACCATGCCGCCAGGCCCCAAGGATCATGTTTTCAAGGGCTCTGCACAGCATCCTCCTATGACAGTAGGGGTGACAAACCTCTGGCCCCCTGAGTGATTCCATGTGCCAGGTTGAATCTCCTTTCCTGCTCCAACAAGAGCTCCCTTGCCAGGGGGGTTTGGGTCCAGGTCGGACACAGAGCCCCTCAGCTGAGCCTAGAACCCCTCTTGCCTCTTTACAATTGCTTTGTGCTGTCATGCTCCCAGGCCTGGGCCTGGCTGCCCAGTTCTGACACAATACCATTGCTGCTAGCTAAGGGCTCTGCAAGTGCAAGCCAAAATAGAGACACACAGGCTACAGGCAGAATCACTCTTCCCAGTCGGCTGCTCTGTGGGCTTTTCCTTATCTTCATATATATATAATTAGCTAGCCAAGCCACAACCTAGATTCAGACATGAAGTTTCTTAGAAACACCTGCTCAGTTGTTAGAAAGTGAAGGAGAGGCAGAGCAGGGGAAGGATGTAGGAAGGTGAGAGGGGTCCAGTTTCGACAAAAGCATCTCCAGCCTTGAGGGTCAGACCCCCAGGCAAGAGCATGGCTATCAGATTTCAAAATAGGAGAAAGTGTAGTGGGGATCAGCTAAGGAGTTCTTTTGAGTATCTGGGGAGTCCTGAGACCACTTCAGACCAGCCTCCTTGCATCCCTGTCTGTGCTGATTGTCTTGGGACAAGCAAAGTGGTCTCTGTGCCATGGGGACAGGCAACACTGTAGAAGGTCTGGTCCATGGCCAGAAATAGTTTAGATTCCAAAAGTTCAGCGTCAGAGCCACATGAATTCGTTTATCTAGTGCATCAAGAAACAGGCCCGGAGCGGGTATTGTGTTACAGCATTTAAGCCACCACTTGGCACACCCACCTCCCTTGCTGGTGTGCCTGGGATCAAGTCCCACCTCAACTTCCACCCAGCTTTCTGCTAATGTGCACTCTGGGAGACAAAAGGGATGGCTCAGGTACTTGGGTGCCTGCCACCCATGTAAGAGCCCTGGCCCAACCCCAGCTTTTGCACACATTTGGTTTGTAAATGGTTTCTTGTTTTTTTTAAAAAAAAAGATTTATTTATTTCTTGGAAAGTCAGATATACAGAGAGGAGGAGAGACAGAGAGGAAGAGCTTCTGTCCGATGATTCACTCCCCAAGTGAGCACAATGGCCGATGCTATGCCGATCCGAAGCCAGGATCCAGGAACTTCTTCCGGGTATCCCACATGGGTACAGGGTCCCAAGGCTTTGGGCTGTCCTTGTCTGCTTTCCCAGGCCACAAGCTGGATGGGAAGTGGAGCTGCCGGGACTAGAACCTGTGCCCATATGGAATCCTGGGCGTTCAAGGCAAGGACTTAAGCCACTAGGCCACGCTACCAGGCCCCTGTAAATGGTTTCTTGCACTCTCTCTGTCTCTCTCTCCCCCTTCCAAATAAACGATGGGTGATTTATTAATAAGCTTTCTAAAATGCAAGAAAGTGAAGAGGAAGAAGGAGACATAGGCTCAGAGAAGTGGTTTAGAAAAGTAATGATGGAAGCAGGTGTGGACCAAAGTGCTGCTGTTCACCATGAGGGTTGTTCTGTTAGACTCTGCACCCTCTCTGGGAATGTGGGTGGTTACATCACCTCTGTAACCCATCTCAGTCATCGCACAGTCATCAACTTGTTGCCTACCTTGGCAAGGTAAGGAGTGTTTATATAGAATTGGCATTCATATAGAATTAACATCCATGCAACCACAAAAACAAAATAAAACACAAACCTTATTAGCTCAACTAGCCTGCCAAATGAATAAGCAGTGACTTCTGCCTGATTCCATCTTCATCACATGACAAATGTGGGCAGTAGGAATCCTAATATGGCATCCGGTTGGGGTTTGTTTACATAGCGAGGACCCCAGCCCTAGAGCAAACAGTATAAACTCATTAGTGGAATTAGGAACCACTGCCAAACCCTGTTATATGCTGCCTTAGGGCACCCACAAGAAACAGAACTTATGTTTTCAGTTAAAAAAAAAAAAGTACCTTGTACCTTCTAGGCATTCAACCTTTTTCTAGAACAAGGTGAGGCTTACAGAGTATGGTGCAATTCAGGAAACAGCTGTCTGTTACCCTAACTGCCAAAGTGACTGGCAGGCACCCTTTCTGGGATGCCCTGGTTTGTTCAGAAATAGGGCCGAGGAGATGAGAATATGACATGGGTAAGGAAAGTATATTGAAAAAAGAACCACCATCTCCCTATATTTTTGTATGTGTAGCTGTCATGCTGTCCATTGAAACCTTTTCAAATCTTCTTTACTCAGATACCCTAAGGTCCCAGAACTCTCCTTACTTTTACCAAAAATCCTGTGTGTAACTCCACAAGATAATAGAGATCTCTGATGAGGATTGCTTCAGCTGTTCCAACAGCACCCCTGCTCTTCCCTGCCCCTCGGGTATATAAAGCATCTGTCCTAACAGGTCTTCACATTAAACATGTTGGAGTGAGTGTTGTGGTGCTGTGGGCACTGTAGCCACTTGCAAAGCTGGCATCCCATAGCAGAGTGCTGCCTGGAAGTCTCAGTGCCTGCACTTCTGGTCTAGCTTCCTGCTCATATGCCCAGGGGCAGTAGATGATACCCAGCTGGAGTTCCTAGCTTTGACGTGCTCCACCCTGCCTGTTGTGCACATTTGGAGAGTGAAGCAGCAGAGAGATTATCTTACTCCCTCCCAACTCCTCTTTCATTTTACATTTAAAACAAATAAATAAATTATAGTAATAGTAATAATAATAATAAAATATATTCTGGCCATTGTCATCGTCAAAGTAAAGCAAACAAAAAAATCTTCCTGAGTCCCAAATCTTCCTCCCACTTGATGGCTGCTCACCAAAGTTGATTTTTTTACTTAACAAGCAGAGAAACCGGGCCCGGCACTGTGGCATAATGGTTAAGGTCCTTGCCTTGCACGCCCAGGATTCCATATGGGCGCCAGTTCTAATCCCAGCAGTCCCGCTTCCCATCCAGCTCCCTGCTTGTGGCCTGGGAAAGCAGTCAAGGACGGCCCAAAGCCTTGGGACCCTACACCCACGTGGGAGACCCAGAGGAAGAGGCTCCTGGCTTCGGATTGGCTCGGCTCCAGCCGTTGCGGCCGCCTGGGGAGTGAATCTGTCTCTCCTTCTCTGTATAATCTGCCTTTCCAATTAGGAGGGAAGGAAGGAAGGAAGGAAGGAAAAGAAGGGAGGGAGGAAGGGGAAGGAAGGAAGGAAAGAAGGAAGGAAGGAAGGAAGAAAGAGGGCTGACATCCATCCAACCTTGTAGAGGAGCAAACTTTCTGTGCTTGTGCTTGGAGAGGACCCATCAATGGAACAGCAGACAAGGAATGGTGAAGAAAATACTTGGGAAAAGATGCCAAGATAGTAATTCCACAGCTCACCAAGGGGATTAAGCAAATTTTAATTTTGATAAGATGAATCTTAAATATTTTTTATAAGATTTATTTACTTATTTGAAAGAATTGCAGAAAGACAAAGAGACAGACAGCCAAGGACAGAGAGAGATCTTGCAACTGCTGGTACACTACTAAAATGCCTGCAATAGTGGGAGCTGAGCCTTCCGCAACCAGAGCCAAGAGCTCCTGGGTTTACCATGTGGGTGCAGGGGCCCAAACATGTGGGCCATCCTCTGCTGCTCTCCCAGATGCATTAGCAGAGAACTGGATCAGAAGTGGAGCTGAGACTAAACCGGTAACCTTATGAGATACTGGTACGCAGGGGCTTTTATCCACTATGCCACAACACCTGCCCTGATTCTTAAGTCTTTATATAAAAACTTCTTCAAATGTGAAAAAAAAAAAATTAAGGGCACTAATCCTCTTTATGAGGATTCTACCATCCCCACTTCCCAGGAAATTACAAGCTGCTGGGAGCTCTGCGTCAGGGACCAAGGGTGGACATGAAATACATATGCATATGTCTCTTCCGATGCCAGACAGTGGAAGTAGTCAAGGTTAAATGAAATCATAAGAGTGACCCTGATCTGGTAGGTTAGCAGACTCATGCTCTCTTTCTTTCTTTCCATCCCTACCCCTCTTGCTCTATCGCTCTTGCCCACCCTCCTTCTGTCTCTTTCCTTCTCACTCTCCCTCTATCCCTTTTAATCTTGAATTTCCAGCCTCCAGAGCCATGGCTTCAGCCATCCAGTCTGTGATGCTTGGTCGTAATAGTCCATGCTGATGGATAAGCTAAGATCATGTTTCATTTCAAAAGAAACTACCAACCATCTTGCAAAATGCAATCCCACGAGCCATGAAGTTTCTTCACATTCCCCAGCATTTGGTATCATAAGTTGCTTTAGATTTTGGCCATGTTCAACAGTAGGACATTCTTGTTTTAGTTTGCAATTCAGGAATGAGGTCTGTGGTTGAATGTCTTTACATGCTTATTTGTTATCTGTCTTTGTTGAGGTGTCTTTTTAGGTCTTTTATCCAATTTAGAATTGAATTTTTTATTACTGAGTTTATTTTAAATAATAGTATCCAAATCTGTGCATTTTCCCTCCTATGCCTTTTCTTTTCTTTCTTTCTTAAAAAAAAAAAAGATTTATTTATTTTTTATTGGAAAGTCAGACTTACAAAGAGAAAGAGAGATAGAGAGAAAAGTCTTCCATCCACTGAAACCAGGAGCCAGGAGCTTCTTCCAGATCTCCCAAGGTTTTGGCCTATCCTCTACTGTTTTCCCAGGCCACAAATAGGGAGAAATGAAACAGCCCCAGTATGCAAACTGGCACCCATATGGGTTCCCAGTGCATGTAAGGTGATGATTTAACCACTAGGCTACCATGCTGGGCACCCTGTGTCTTGTCTTTTTATTCTCTTAGCTTTCCTTATCTTTTGCAGAGTATGTTGCTTAGCTCTTCAAGTTTTTTTCTTTCGCATACCAGATATTTTCTATTGCATCTAAAATGTTATTGTCATGTTTGGGGTCATCTAGATTTTCTACTATATTCTTTAAACAATTTTTTAAAATTTTTTATTTATTTGAAACATAGCTACACAGAGAGGGGAGAGAATGAGAGAGGGACCGGTCCACTGTTAGGAGTGTCTTTCAGGTCCGCCACATGGTGCGGAGCCCAAGTACCTGGCTCACCTTCCACTGCTTTCCCAGTGCATTAACAGGGAGTTAAATTGGGAGTGGAACTGCTGAACTCCAACTTGAGCCCGTGTGGAATGCCAGCCTTACAAGCAGAGGCTTAGCCTGCTGTGTCACAGTGCCAACCTCCTATGTTGTCTTCTGTGAGTTCAAAGCTTTGTGGCCACTTGGGGAGTTACCAGCAGGTGGAAGATCTTTCTCTCTGTGTCTCCTCCTCTCTGTAAATCAGCCTTTTCAGTAAAGATTAGATAAATCTTTAAAAATATAAAAAAAAAAAACTTTTAATTTAAAAAAATAGAACATAAGTTTCATTGGCCTTCTAGAATTTCATTAACTCAGATATACCACAATTTGTCTGCCCATTCTTTGTGGTGGGCCCTCACTGATTCTTATTTTTAATTTGTGGTTAAAACTCTATCTGTATGCTTGAAGATGAGTTCCTAAAAGAGAACTGCTGGACAGAAGATGAGGATGAACCTATTTGAGCTTCGGGTAGCTTACCTTGGTCAAGCATCAGGCCACTTACCTTTTAGGAACCATGCTTTGAGGACATTTGATATACTCAGGTCCTTGGTCCCATGAACGGCTTTCCCTGTGTTTGAAGATATTGGAGTCCTCAATCAGTTCAGTTAGAGAAACCCGGGTGGGACCTGCCAGCATGACATTGTTTTTATCTGTAAAATCTCTTATTTGATCCTGTGAAGTGCTTTAGTCATGCTGTGTGTGGCTGTCTAGGGCCTATCTATTCTCACAGAACCCAGCACCCCTGTGTACATGGATATTGAGGGCCAGGAGGGGACGGCAAGGGCTTACATAATCATCTCAAGTGCTGTCTGGATGATGGCAAATCCTGTTGGGAAGGGTCCCAGCATTTAGGGTTTGGCAGTCGGGGGTCAGAGGAGAGACATGGACAAAGGCTCAGGCATGTGGGAAGGCATTCTGGGGTTGAAGACTATTGTAATGACTAGGGCATCCGTGCGTGCCTGTGTGCGTGCTTACTTGTGTGTGTACAAGCAAGGAGTGTTTAAGAGGGTCTGGTTTACTGCAATGGGAAGTCTGAATGGCGTGAGACTTTCTGTGAGAGGCCTCTTCCTATAAGCAACAGGAAACCCAAGAAGGACTTCCCAAAATAATATTCTGCCTGAGCAAGGCAGTACAGCCTGGGACAAAGCCAGGGTGTTTGGGAGCATGTGGCTTGGCCGCAGAGTCACTCATTTCTGTTCATCTCTTTCCCACTGGTGATTGGGACCACAGACCCGGGGAGACACAGGGTACCCCTCACCCCTGCCAGCAGCCTAGAGGATGTTCCACAGGCCTTTGCTGTTGATTCTGACGACACCGAGTCCACACTGAACCATGCTTCAAATCTGCACAACCAGCCTCGAAAACCACTTGTAATCATTTCCGGAACTCGCCACAAAGAGAGGGAGGCTGGAGGCCTAAGGGTGCAGCTCCTAAGGTGCAGAGGCTGCTGGCCTTGGGGCCAGAGAGGATGCAGCTGAGCAGGGTGCCAGGGAGAGGCAGGAGTGCAGCAGAGAGAGGAGAAGGGCAGGGGGACAGGCTGGCAAGTTTTCCAGGGGTGCAAAAATTGCTAGTTCCTTTTGTGGCTGCTCCCAATATAGCAGTCAGCTGCTCTCCCCTCTAATCTCACTGTGGCCACCACCACCTTCCAAGGAGACTGTGGCTTGCATCCACATGCCTGGCCTAAATGGCCGGTGAAATCCCCAGAGACACGCACCCTGCCACAGCACACATGTTGCTCAACACTGCAGTTCTGAATCCTTTGCTAAAAGGGCAACTTCTTCTTATTGCTGTTGTCATTTTATTTGAAAAGCAGAGAAACAAAGAGAGTCACACACAAGGAGAGTGAAAAACAGATGAGGAGAGATCTTTTACCTGCTGGTGCATTCACCAAATGCCCACAACAACCAGGATTAGGCCAGGCTGAAGCCAGGAGCCCGATTTTCAATCCAGATCTTCCATGTGGATGATAGGGACCCAGCTATTTCAGTTATCACTGGCTGACTCCCTGTGATTTGATCTTAGACAGGCAGCTAGTTCAGGGTCACACTGAACCCTAAGTAGCAGCTGCTTTGGGAGCCACAGCTCCCTGCCTAAGTAATCCTTTCTGCCTGCCTGCGAGTGAAATGCCGCTTACCTACCGTTACCTGGAACCAGAGGGCAATGCTGTTGCATAACCAATCCCATTGTAAGTCCCGTAAAAAGCCTATGTTGAGGAAGGGCTTGTCTCTTTGTTGCTCCCTATCTCCTGCCCTCCGTCCTGCCTGCTCCAGCTTTTGGTCTCTTGCTTCCAGCAGATAGACTCCATGGACAGAGGTAGCAATCTCCCTCATCCTTTCCTTTTGTGGCTCACTCTCCCTGAACATAGCCACGTGGGTGTGCATTCCTCACCCTCCAAATAAACTTTACTATTGCTTAAGCTGTGTTGATGCCTGTGCTTGAAATGCTTTTTAAGTAAGAGGTAAGAACATATGAAATAAATATTTGGCCCAAACCTAGACCACAATACTTGGGTGTACTTTTGCAAGAACTAGAATTGGGAGAAGAGCTAGGACTTAAACCTAGGCACTCTGATATGGAACTTCAGCATCCCAAATGGATCTTTTCTTTTTATAAAAATAATTTTTTAAAAATATATATTGGTTTATCTGAAAAATAGTTACAGAGAAAGAGAGAAAGACACAACACACACACACAGAGAGAAAGAAAAAGTTATCTTCCTTTCACTGGTTCGTTCCCTAAATGACCACAATGACTTGCTAGGCCAAAGCTGAGAGTCTGAAACTCCAGTTGTGTCTCCCATGTGGTTGCAGGGGCCCAAACACTTGGACCATCTTCCACTACTTTCCCAGGTACATTAGCAGGGAACTGGATCAGAAATGGAGCAGCCTGGACTCAAAAGGGTGTTCATATTGGGGTACTGGTGACACAGGCCTCACCCATTGCACCACAGTTCCGGCCCCCAAAAGGGGTCTTTTCTGCTGCATCAAATGTCCAAGAGGACAATTTTCTTTTTAAATTTAAATTTATTTTTAGATGATGTTTACATAGTTGATCAGGGTGGGAAGGATTGACAATTAGGGGGACTTCTTCCGGTTTGTGGGAGAAGAGGCGAGACAAGGGGAGAAGCCATACCTAGCCTCCCAACTTCCCCAGTACTTGGGAATGGTGTACGGCCACCCAGTATCAATCAAGGGTCCTAATGTGGCACATGCTTCAAAGGTTCTGTTTAAGTGGTCTCAATAGATCTGAAATGCTGTTGATCTCACCAATCCAAGGATGAGGAAACTCTCCCAATGTCCATTGGCTGACATGAGGACAGTTTTTATAAGGAAATTGTCTTAATCTTGTTGGAGAGTTAGTACTAAATCCTGGTTATCAGAAAGGCAATAGAACAAGGGTAGTCTTTCTTACCCTTAAAGACAGGAGGTACCGGATGTGACCACAGCGCCCAACTAGCACTCATGAGAACCAGGAAGGGAGGGGGCAGAGCCGGCAGGGGAATAAGGGACGGTTCCTTTGCTGGACAGCTACTCCCACTGGAGAGCGTGGGCTGGGATAGGGGCAGACCAGACTAAGCAGGGCTACAACACCTGTACGCCTCAGGTGGACTAGATCAAGGAAAAGCCAGGATGGGCCGATTATTCCTACTGGTGCAAACAAAATTAGAGTGGGTGAAGGTTGTTTGGGCTTAGCCACAGCATCAGCTGGTAGAAGCTGGCACTGGGGCCTAGTTCTGTCAAGTCAAACCACAGAACTACCTGGAGAGAGCATAATCTGCGAGTGGGAGAGGCCTGGGAGGGAAATAGTGGGCTCCTCCCTCTTGGGTTACCACTTCCACGGGAGGACATAAAACTAGGACAGCGGCTGGGGTGGAATGGGCTGTGGGACAGACTGGACTACTGCTACACATACTGGCAAACCAGGGTAGGGGGTGGGCCTGGTGGGAGTTATTGTGGGTCGCTCCAACTAGGCTGCAGCTCCCACTTGTTTATGCGAGGGCCAAGTGTGTGCTGGGCAGAACCAGGCTAGACTGCAACACTCATTGGTTCCAGTGGAAGTCGGGGCTAAAAACAGAACCAACCTAGCGATCGCAACCACCAGCTGATCAGGGTGATGGACTGTGCCAGGCCCTGTACCTGCTAGTACATACAAGAATCTGGTCTGAGAACACTTCAGACAAAGTTTCTTTGGAGATCTCCCCAGTCGTAATGCTGGACTCAGATCCCTAACCAAGAAAAGAGAGAAGACAGAACAGGTCAATCAACCATCTCAGCTATATGTTGGCAGCGAAATATGGGGCAAACGGAGACTCTATGATGGACTATGTCAATCAGTGGATTCTTCAAGGACCTCATAGTGCTTGGAGTGGCAAGATTGGCAGTGATTCATAACTGTTAAACTATCAAAACCACTTGAGCAAGAACCTCAGAGCATACCCTACATCTGGGACCTGGGGCAGGTGGGAAATTGGGTGGGCCTTCTCCCTTAATACCCCCCTTTTAGCATGAAGGAAACAACGTGAAAATAATAGTCTTACCCACTTTTCTATAGCCCTTGAACCTTTTTACCCCAATTAACTATGTAAAGATTGTCAAAAATATAATAACAAAATTCTTAAAAAAAAAAAAAAAAAAAGGCAGGAGGGCTGGCTCAGGAAAGTTGATTGCATTGCCTGGAGCAGTTGGGGAATCCAATTGGAAGGCTCCCTGCAGGGTGTGGAGCTCCTGGGGAAGCCTTGGGTCCAATTTCCTCCAATATGGGTAAACACAAAATAAATAAAACTCTAATTTCTCCCCAGTTTTTTCCTACTGCGCTGAGAAAGTGGAAATATCCATTAGTTAATTAACAGGCACTCCCATGTCACGGGCCAGCCATTCTCTACCTGACTTGGTGAAAGATGTTATTACTGTACTTAGGAGTGACCACATTCAGATTTCCTTCTGGTCCTACAACCTCTTCTGAAAAGAGCCTGGGGTCCAACCATGCCTGCTGGCTCCTTCCCATCTTCTTAGCTCCACATATTGGACAGGCCCAGAGAGGAGCCTCTCCTACTTGGCTGCCCCTCCCTAGGTTATGTGATGTGGCCTTCAGGTTTCTTGTATCACCATATACTCATTCTTCTCAAAGGCCTCTCCAGTTCAGCCATCAGCGTGTTCAGTAAGCCCCTCTGGTTTCACCGTTCACACCCATGCATGTCAGGAAAGATGACCCTATGCCTCCGGTCCTCCACCAGGGCAACAGACACCTGAGGGGTGCAAGTGATTTCAAAGAAAAGTCAGATGAACAGTAAGGACAGAAACTGCCCAGTGGCTAAGGAGAAACCAGAGCCATTCTCAGGCAGAAAGCTTCTGCTCTCCAGAGACGTTGGCCCCCAAACCACACTCATGTCCCATGCCCTTTAAAAATAATGTATGTGCATTTTTAAAAAGATTTTATTTTATTTTTATCACAAGGTCAGGTATACAGAGAACAGGAGAGACAGAGAGGAAGATCTTCCGTCTGATGATTCATTCCCCAAGTGACCACAATGGCCAGTGCTGCGCCCATTTGAAGCCAGGAGCCAGGAACTTCTTCCAGGTCTCCCACGTGGGTGCAGGGTCCCAAGACTCCGGGCCGTCCTTGACTGCTCTCCCAGACCACAAGCAGGGAGCTGGATGGGAAGTGGAGCTGCCAGGATTAGAACCGGCGCCCACATGGGATCCCAGGCGCATTCAAGGTGAGGACTTCAGCTGCTTAGGCCACCACACCGGGCCCAGGTGCATTTTTAAATCTATTTTCGCTTTCATTAGCTCATTCACAAAGCAAATGATGGCAGAGCACTGTTTAGTTTCTGGGAAGACAGCAGTGAACAAAATAGACAGTTCCTGCTCTCATGGAGCTGACATTCTACTGGGGTAAGAAAGACAACAGATATGTGATCAAAAACACATGCAATAACAGAACAAAGCACACCATCAACTAGACAGACTCACTGCTAGCCACAAAAAGCATTGAGCTATTACATGGTGCCATTTACCATAAACAAAAAGGAGGTGAGGGCTAAAGGATGACAGGATGGAAGTGGGGCAGCTTTTATGTCAGCCAAGGTCTTTCTGGGAAGGTGAAATTTGAATGATTCTCAGACTTTGCAGGAATGGAGAGGGCAGCAGGATGCTCTTCCCAGCAGGTGCAAGAGCAATCGCTAAGGCCTTGAACTTGTGTGAGAGAGGCCCATGTGGGCTGGAGCATACAAGCAAGAGGAGGTAGTAACAGGAAGTGGTAGGGGAAATCAGATTAGGCAGGGCTTCACAGAATCAACTAAAAATTAATTCTACAAGGGGATTGCAAAAAAGCTTGCAAAACCTGCCGATTCCGAATACATTTTTTTCTTTCTGCCCTTGGGGTGATTCATGTAAACCCCCTCCCTGCGATGGTGCATAAAGGACACTATTTCCTCGGGTCTTTCCTACCTTGGAGCCCTCTCCTGTTACTGAAGCAGGAGCGCTTTTTCTTTCTTTCCTAAATGAGGCAAACTTTGCAAACAGTTTGTATGAAAATTCTTCTTTCTTCTGAAACAAGAAACAAGGTTGCTGCCATGTTTTGTGGTTTTTTTTTTTTTTTTCGTGTTCAACATCCTACAACAGCTTTGGTGCCATGCCACTTGGATTTTGCCAGCGCGACTTGGGTTCAACTCCAGCCAGCCTCCTGCCATCCACCTCATCAGACGGTGAGCCAAGCAGCCTATTCTCTATATCCTCTTCTTTTGGGAGACACTGGTTCTCCACAATTAGTAACTCACAAAAAGAAAACACCAGGTTCCTGTCAGCCAGTCAGGGTCTTGGGCTGAAATCTGCACTCTGTCCTTCCTTCTGCAGAGATCAACTTGTCGGTAAGATTGGGCACAGTTCACGGTGAGGCCACAAGCCCTGCCCTGCATGCCTCAATGGAATTCCAACCTGCCCTGGATACTGACAGGTCCTTCCTTCATTTTCCCTGTTAGACACTCTTCTCTCATTACCAATAAATCTCCCCAATTCCTGTGGGTCCAGGCTCCACATTTTCACTAGGCAGGAGGCCTTCCTAACTTCTCCACAGTAGCTAAAATCCTCAGGTGCTTTACTGGGTATAGTTGCCCACCTACACAGCAAACAGGACCAACACCCTCTCCAGCTCTAGCTTAGAACACCTCCACTCAGGTTCATTGTTGAAATCAAATTGGTTGTCAATTCAAGGTTAGTAAAACCAGGATATTCAACAAGGCTGAGGCGCAGACCTAACATGACGCTGTGTGGGAATTAATCACTCCCTGCACATACTGGTCTGACAAACAAGGGTTTCCCAGAGGCGTGGAAGGTTGAGTGACAGCGAGCGACATGTGCTAATCTCACCCTCACCTTCCTCCCTACTCTGTGGGCTTTAGTGCACATCTGGACGCCACAGGCTGGCTGTAGGAATCTTGAGAGATGTCTCAAACTCAGGAGTGATAGGAACTGAGGCACGCTTCTGTTTTATCCCCTCATTTCAGTACTCCCAACACATGCTGTTCTGACGAGTTCATCTCAGTGCAAAACTAGGGTATACTTGACCCAGCAGTAGTCCCAGATCCAGCATGGTGCAGGAAATGGGGGGCTGAACAGACACCCCCTTGGGGTGCCATCTCAGACACTGGGAGCCTTCAGAGTACCAGAGCTTTGTGCCTGCTTTTTTTCTACATCACAGCCCAGGTGCCTGTTTTGAGCTTTAGAATGGAGAGAATTAGTTTAGGTGGGTCCTCTAGACATAGCTTGATTGGTTTAACTCTGCTGCTGTGCTAGCTCCCGCTCTACCAGGAGCACACTACTGGCTTTCTGGTCACCTTGGCCCTTCCCTGTTCTGTCTTGCTTTTAGCCAAAGTCTCCTGGCTGCATCCTGGCAGATACTGTTAGAAAATTCTGGCAGGAGATGGCAGTTCATTTTGTCTCTAGACAAAATGAACTTTTTTTGTTTCAGCGATCTCTGAAACAAAAGGGAATACTGCTAGTTAACAGTGTTAACTAGCCAGACTCCCCACCCCCGCTGGGGGAGAAACTTGAATTCATTAACCCTTTCTAGCCTGGAAATCTGAGCCAAGGACCAAAAGGGTTGGCACCACAGGGGCTTGTCAGAGACAAAAAAAAAAAAAAAAAACTTGCCTCCCTTTCCTCCCCACCCCCAGATCTCCTGAATCCAGAATCTACAGTGAATGAGAATGTGTGGGAGGCTCTCCATCAGCGCAGCAGTGTGAGAAGCACTGGTCTAATTCAGCAAGCCATGAAAGCAAATGTCCCTCCCTGTGCAGTAGCTGACAACCACTCACTGAATTCACACACACACCGCTGGCTCTGGCTAGCCTGTCGTCCCTGGCACCACACTCTGCCTCCCCCGGTGAGAAGGCTAACAGTAATGACTATTCATTCAATCCATCCACCCCTGACTAATTTCCTTGTGCCCCACTCAGGCATCGCCCCACAGCAACATATACCACCATCTTTTAGCTGGGGCAGGCGTTGGTTAAAAACACATCATCCCATATTGGAAGACCCGAGTTCAGGTCCAGGTTCCATTTCTGACTTCCTGCCAGTGAGTAACTGAGCCCTGGCCACCCCACATGGGAGACCTGGATTAAATTCCTTCCAGGCTCAGCCCAAGGACTGCAGATCTTTGAAAAGTGAACAAGCAGATATGAGTTCAGTCTCTCAAATTAGGAAAAAAAAAAAGATGTTGCCTTTTAAGAGCATGACAAGAAAGATGAAGCTGCTTTCCCCTAACCCCTACAGCACAGTAAGCCTCCGGGTGGGCTTTCCCTTGTACATACCTCATCTGCTGAGATTGGCTTGACGCACCCACGACGCTTAGGTGTGGTGACCCTTGGAATGTTTCTTCCTCTGGAAGGATGAGAAAGAACACAAAAGTTATTATGACAAACAAAACAAAACAACTCTTATGGCCTGAAGCATTTAAAACAGAAAATTCTGGGCTATGACACCCCCAGGATCTTGCAGATTAGACAGTGAACCCAGGTCATATCCCAAAAGGGAAGAGTCCAGGAGGGGAAGGGCTCTATTTTCAGGGATTGATAGGGAGAATGGCTGGAAGTTCCTACAATGGAAAAAAAAAAAAAGGCTTTGTTATCATCTCTGCTGTTGCTATTATTGTTGTTGTTATCAAAAAAACATGTAAATAGTGCTTTTCAATGATTGTCCCTTTCAAACAATAAAGGTGATAACAGAGACCTCTTTGTGCATTTTCAAGTCCAAAGGCAGCCTTGCACAGGCCAGCTTTAGGAAAAGTGAGGAGGTGTCCAGCAACTGTGGGGAGCTGGGTGAGGCCAAGGTCAGAGCCAGGTGTGTTCTGAGGGAGGCAAAGGGGGCAGAGGGCATGTCCAAGAAGTGGTTCTGTTAGTGTGGGAAGAGATGACAAAGAGAGGCATCGGATAGGCTGGATGGGAAGGAAAGAAAAGGGGGGGATAGCGGAGCCCAGGTCATCTACCTCAGCCAGGGTGGGAAAATGGGAGGGGAGTCGGGGGTGGGGGAGGCAGGAAGGCAGGGGAAGCAGAGTCCCCCTGCAGTCTGGGAGCAGTCTGGGAAGGACCAGACCTGAGTAGCGGGTGGGGTGTGGGGATTACCTGGCTGGTCCTGCAAGGACTGTGTGAAGTTCAGCATTAGCACTAGCAGCTGTACACCCTTGTCAGCACTCAGTACAAGCAGAACTGACTTTTCTTTCACTTATGTCAGGGTATGGTGTGATAGAGCTGCTGGTATGTCACCTCCTGCAGCCCAAGTGTCTTTCAAACAATGACTCAGCACCTCATTGGGCCTAGCATGAACTTTACTTGCCTTGAACCCGAGAAACAGATCACTACCTGTGACTTAGACGTGAGCCCCTACTTCTGCAGGCGTCTATCCAAGGGTGAGCATCCATCACCTGTGATGCCAAGGAAGACAGCAAGGCTAGGAAACAGCTGTGTCTTCCTGAGGTTTCATAGTGGAAGCAGGAGGCCTTGCTGTCCAGGCCGTGTGTGTGTGTGTGTGTGTGTGTGTGTGTGTGTGTGTGTGTGGCCACTCTGGAGGCTGGCCCATTTTCACAGAGGGAACTTGCTGCCATGGGGAAGCTGTGGGTGACTGACTTGAAGATGGTTTCCCTGGTACCTGCTCATTGCACACACACCATGCTGTACCATCTGGAGGTCCCTGGTCAGGGCTGGGGTTCAGGGAGCATGACAATCTCTGCAGTTCTGGCCACTGCCCTTATAAGTGGCAAAGCCCTGTCCTACATGTTATTCGTCACCTTTGGCTGCTCCTTTCAACAAAGGGAGGTAAGGATGGCTGTCTGGTGCTTCTGCCATCCTGTGTCTGGTCTCAGGGGAAGCTCTGCCTCCCCTTGGCTACAGCAGAGGTGGTGGGCCTAGATGTTCTTCCCAGGCCTGAGAGCTGATGTCCCCACAGGGAGATGCAGAGAGCAGCTGCTTCCAAGCCCTTGTGAAGAAGGAAGGCCTAGGAAATCTGCTGTAAGCATGGGCTCTCACGCAGCCTGGCCCTACTATGCCAGCAAACTCAGACTTCCTCAGCTGCCCAGCTGTTGGCCTCCAGGGGCCAGAAGATACCCACTGAAGGCAGGAGCTGAGTGGGGACAGGAAAAGAGACCCAAGGACCTATGCTGAGGTAGGGATAGGATTTCAAGGCAGCAAGGTGTTCTACTGGCCTGGAGCCCTGCGAGATACAGGTATGAACAAGCCTAACTAACCATGGACATGAGATTAAGTTATGTCGTGAGGACTCCAGGAGATAGCAGGTGCACACTCAGAAGCTTCTGGGGAGAGCAGAGGGAAGCTTGAGGCTGGGCCTGTTAGCAAAGGGGTGGCCAGAGGTATAAGCACAGAGGGGTGAAGTGTCCACAGGCAGTGGCCAGGCCTGAAGAGGCCAGGGAGAAGATGGGCTGACTCAGAGCTGGAGTCATAGGAAACAGGCTTCCTGCAGCAACCAGAGTCATCCAAATATGTCTGTAGCCAAGCAGGGCTGGGCTGGAGTGGATGAAAGTGGGATGGAGTGGGAAGAAGCGTGGCAACCCCTAAGCTCTTTCAAGTGCCTAGCATTGATTAAACCCAACAGGAATAAGAAACATAGAGGGCCCGGCGCCGTGGTAGCCTAGCAGCTAAAGTGCTCGCTTTGAACGCTCCGGTTCTAATCCAGGCAGCTCCACTTCCCATCCAGCTCCCTGCTTGTGGCCTGGGAGAGCAGTCGAGGACAGCCCAAAGCTTTGGGACCCTGCACCTGCGTGGGAGACCTGGAGGAGGTTCCTAGCTCCTGGCTTTGGACCGGCATAGCATCGGCCGTTGTGGTCACTTGGGGAGTGAATCATTAGGCAGAGGATCTTCCTCCTGTCTGTCTCTCCTCCTCTCTGTATATCTGACCTTGTGATAAAAATAAATAAATCTTAAAAAAAAAAAAAAGGAAAAACAAAGAAACACAGAGGATGCAGGGCAGGGATGGGAGCATGGGAAAAGAAACTAGAGATTGAGGTCTCAACTGATCATTCTCCCCATCTTATTGTTGGGCACGGTTGGCCTGGACGTGGTGGTGCACTTGCCATCAAATTCCCAGCCAGGTTTGTGATGAGTACAAAAGTCATGCAGATGGTGACATGATTTCAGTTTTGCCTAACTGTGTGTTCCAGCAGCAACATCTAGTTACCCAGAGCACCTTTCACAGCATGAAGGAGCCAGGTCAGGCTCTCTGTCTCCTGCATCTGAGATGTCTTCTCAAATATAGATTTGTTCTACCTTTTTCCCAAGTGGTAGCACTAGCAGCTCCATCAGGCCAGTGAGAGTTTGCAACAGTGGTATACATTTAGACCACAGTTATGTGGTATACATTTAGACCACAGAGTTATTGCATTTGGGACAATATTTTTACACACTTAATTTTCAACGTGACTTTGACCTCCCTGGCTTACATAACCAACTATTTCCTGCCTTCCGTCTGTCTAGACTCTGGGTGTCTCACCCCCAGGCCCAAGTGTATCTCCCTGCCCCCTCTAGCTATGAATAGTCCATGTGAACAATGAGACTGAGTGTGGAGCAGTAATCAGTTCCCACTCTATCAGATACCATCACTGTCAAAACAAAATCAGCTATGTGAAAACCCTGACCATTCTCTCCTCTCGGAATGTGCCGCGCTGACTGCGAGGACTATGTTGCAATTTTTGAGCCCAAGTTGGTGCCCAAAGCAAGACACACATGCAAGAAAATGACTAGGCCATGGCATGGCATGAAATACAGCTAGGGTACAATTAGGAGTGAAATGTCTTGAAAGGCCAAGAACATGGACCTTAATATTCCTATATCGTAGTGTTCGTCTGGAACTATTGTCAATAGATTGTTTCAGGCTGAAACTTTTAATAGTTTCTAGATAGGCATTTGGTGCTTTTACATTTTTTTCCAGTCCTATTCAGGGAAAGACATAGAAAGATCTTCCCTGTCTCTCTTTTTTTCACCTTGTTGTATACTATTTTTGAATTACGGGTTGCAGTTTGGATAAATCATGAAACTAATGGAATGACATCAGCATGCTCCAGGAAATGAAGTAGTTGAATATACACAGCAGAATATGTTGCACCTTGAAAGTGAAATGTACTGTAAGACATTACCCTATCAGTGTGTGTGTCTGCTGGGTGTTGCTGGAGCAGGCACTTCTCCCCGGGGGCATGGCAGGGCTGGCATCAGGAAACTTGTTCCAGCACAGTGACTTGTCCCCTAAGTGGCCTCTTCTAAACAGTTGTCCTCTCTGACCTTGGTGTCCTCATGTGCAAAATTGGTACCAAATGAACTCTAAAAGCCTCTCAATCCACCATTGAATACCAACTAGTTGCCAAGCACTGGGGACTCAAGAGCAAACCAAAAATAGGCCTGAGATTGGATTCTCCTAGGGAAATGCAAGCAGGAAACCAAATGAGTGCCATGAAGAGGGATAGAGCAAGGTAAGGAGCTAGAGGGCAGCAAAAGCAGGTACTACCATTTAGAACCCCGTGATCAAGGGCAGCCTCTCTGGAGAGGTGACACTTCACCAGGGGCAAAAAGAAAGTGAAGGCATCAAGGCACATAGCTCTCTGGGGCTCCAAAATCTAAAAAGTGCTTATCTTGTTCAAGGGCCATTGAAAGGCAGGAGCAACTGGAACAAAATCAGCCAGGAGTATTGCTTTCAAAGGAAAGAGGGACAGAAGCAGTAACAAGCAGAGGTGAGAGCTGGGAGACAGGTGAACAGCAAAGTGACGCGATCTGACTCATGTTCTATAGGGGTTTCTGCAGACTGTTGGCTCCCGGTACTCTGCAGAAGTGAGACTGTGATGTCCTGCATGTAGGAGGGTGACATGTGCGCTGGAATTTGATTGCCACTCTGGCTGTGTTGGGTGGTGAGGACCGTGAACAGGTGATCGGATCAGCAGGACAGATTCATGCCCTCCTTGATAAATGGGTTCACTCCTGTTCTAAAGAGAGCCCGGAACCTCTCTTGCCTCGATGTGCCCATTTGCTCTTCTTTTCTGCCAGATAGGGACACAGTATGAGGCCTTTGCCTAAGCAGCCACCTGAACCGTGAGCTAAATAAGCTTCTTCATGAATGACCCTGTCTTGGGTATTGTATTACAGCAATGGAAAAAAGACTAAGATAGGTAGCAAAGATAGTGGAGGTGAGAGAAATTCTGAGTATGTTGGAGGTAGACCAAGTGGCAGGTACTGATGCTTTCTAGAAAGCGAAGGAGAAAGGCAACGCTGTGTGGGCTCAGAGACTGAGGCCTAAGCAGCTGGAAATACAGAGTTCCCATGGATGGAGAAAATGAAAAACATGAGACGCATTAGCTGGGTGGATTTGGCTTCCTGTGCTGTTCTCCCACGGCAAGAGAAAGCAGGCTGGCTAGGCTGCCCCCATTGCCCGTGTCACCTGGCCATTTGTACATCTCATTGTAAATTCATGATGTGGCAATTCTGTCTTATCCCCAACAGATTCCTCTGGGTGAATCAGCTTTTTAGAGTCCCATTAGCTTTGGGGCTCTGATGGGATCCAATTTCTAAGCTGCCAAGGGCAGTCCCTGGGTAGTGGCTCCTCCTGTAAAAAGTGCGTTGCTACCCGCTAAGGTCCTCAGCTGCTGGCCAGCTGGTCCTTCCCAGGCAGCACCCACCATGATTGCAACATTTGTTTAGCGTCATGGTAGTGCCACTTATGAATTACTATCAAAGAGATAACTGGGTATCTATGTGAAGATAAAAGCACGAGGTGTTCATTGGCCCGTTGTCATCTTTCCCTCACCTCCGCCTCCTATGGAACTGCTGCTGCTGGGACCTTGAATTTCAGGCTGCTCTCAGAAGTTGGCTGGATGCCAGAACCCTCAATTTTATTTAAACATTTATTGACTTATTTATGTAAAAGGTAGAGTTACATCCAGAGAGAGAGGAGGAAATCCATTCACACACACAAAGAAATAGAGGGAGAGAGAGAGAGATCTTCCATCCACTGGTTCACTTCCCAAATAGCCAAAACAGCTGAGCCTAGGCCAGGTTAAAAAGTCAGAAGCCTGGAATTCCATCTATGACTCCCACTTGAGTGGCAGGGAGAGAACTTGGACCATTCTCGGCTGTTTTCCCAGGCCACAGTCAGGGAGTTGGATCAGAAGTGGAGCAGCTGGGGATCTAACCAGTACCCCATTGCCTGCTCTGCCACAAGGCCAGCAGAGTCTTTAATGCTTTTAACCTCCATGGGGATTAATTGGTGGTGGTGTTTCCTACTGTAACCATAAGGAAAAGCTAGTGACTGAATAACAGTTGGTTTGGTAATCTACCAAAGCCATCAGTGGGTAAGCTTTGGCCTCATTTGGTGACCCGAGTGTTGGGCAGCCATGTCTCCCGCTGGCACCAAGAATGGAGTCCTGGTGGCAGAACAGTGGGCTGAATCCAGGTCTAGGAGACAGGTTTTGTCTTTAGTTCTGGCTCTTGCCAAAGGCAGGTTTGCAAACAGACCTGAAAGTCGGCCAGAGTCAAGAAGGGCTCTGGGCACTGACAATTCACCAAGGCACCAGCTGGAGTATGGCAGCATCCTCTTCAGCATCAAAGGTTCCTGCAACTCCCATCGCAGGAAGAGACAACAGAACCTTCCACCCACCCCACCCCTCCTCTCCTGGAGCCTTTGCTCCACATTCTACTTTGAAGAGAACAGCTACTTTTATGTTTTTATTTGTGCCTATTTAAGAGACAAGGCACACATGTTCACATCCAGCATTCGCTCCCCAGAGGCCTTCATTTAACTGAGACTGGCTTGAAGCCAGAAGCCAAGAACTCAGTTCAAGTCTTCCTTGTCAATGTCAAGATCCTAACTGCTTGAGCCCTCCCAGTTTCCTCCCAGGATCTGCATTTGAAGCCAGAGTTGAGAATTGAACGTAGGCTCTCTGAGGAAGGATACCAGCATTTCAAACTGAGCCTTAACTACTTAAGCACCCTCTCTGCAGGCTGCTTTTAGTTTCCAAAGATGATTCTCCCTATCACTGGAGTTCAAAATCTCCCTCTCCTAAATCCCCTCCACCCCCCGCCCCCGCACTCCACAGCAGGTTGGTGAGAAGTTGGAAAAAACTAAACCCACAAATCAAAATTGGGTCACTATACAGTTGTCAAAATGAAAATGTGGATCTAGACAAACGGTCTCCCAAAGAGAAGACTGACCAGACTGCATCTGTCCTCTGGTCCATATTTGGCAAAAAAAATATTGATGTATAAATATATGTTCATGCAGAAGTAATTGAATGGTGTGCATGAAAGTGCTTAGCAGTGGTTATTTGAGTAGTAAGATTTCTGGTAAGCCATTTGTATGCTTTCTCTGTATCATTTGCAATTTTGCAATGAGAGTGTTTATCACTAGAAAAAAGAAAGCCTATCCACATTCCTAAAGAAAACACTTCCACTTAATTTTGTAGACCTCCATATGCAAAATGCTGATGTAAATATCCCTCTGATGGCCCAGGAAGACCAAGAGTGACCACGATATTGACCCTGGCAGCTCCTTGCAGTCAGGGTCTGATGACTTCATGGTAGGTCTTCCTATTTCAAGAGTCGATGGTTTTGAGGCGCCAAACAGTATCTCTAAATCCAAACTATTTATAAGAATCATTTCCTTCATGATGAGCGGGAACTTCCACTAACTACTTGTATGTTTAGATGACCTCATCTCAGAGATTTATTCGAAATGACTCCTTTTCCTTGATCTTATCAAGGGATCTCAGCCCTGGAGTTTCTTGCAGTTCTTTGTGTTGAAAGCATATCTGAAGAAGTTGTCATTTGTCAAGGTTTAATTGTTTTCCATTATCTTTCCCTGGGAAGTTTCCAGATATTACTGGGCAGATTTGATTTTTAAAAAGGCCAGCAAAGAAAACGCTGAGCGATGGAGCAAAGTCTTCTCACTATTTAGCTGTGTGGCCTTACCTCAGTCATCTTTTGCTGCGCCTTCATTTCTGAAGTTACATCAAGTTGGAAAGGGGAGAGCAAAAGATTAGAAGAAATGGCTTTATGCATCTTTTGATTTCCAACTCTCAAGAGGAATTTCTTCTTCAGGCCAAGTTCAACTCTGTTTTTCAGCTGTTTCAGCAGGTGGGATGATCTAACCATATGGGGTCATCTCCCTTGCTTAGACTCTTAGGCTCTCCTCACACCTGTCATCTACCTCCACAGCACTGTCTGGCCTGGTGTTTGATTAAATCACCAGTGGGGAGCATCTGGTGAAGTTAGCTCATGAAAAGCGCTCCCATATCCCTCAGAAACTTGTCTTGGAATTTAAAGGCACTCACCATCATCTATTTTTTCCTGTGAAGCATTGGTAGAAAATGTGTTTGATGTTTCTTTAGAAAGGTTTGTATTCTTTGCGCTGGACAGTAACTCTCCTTTTGTCTGTTAATAGAGTGGCACGAAGGGCCCAAAGTGGCCATATTCAGTCTTTACTTGCAGTCCAATGGAAGCCTGATTGTTTCTTGGGAGAAGTACTTCTCTCTCCAGAATGAACTCTTGTGACCAATACTGCTTAAGGTCATATGGGAGGGAGCAAGACCTTAGCTAATGGACCCTCAACAATAATGGTGAGTAAAGTCCTATGCATTTCTACCACTGGATTTCTGGATCCACACATGAATCCTGACCATGAGAGATAGTGTCAAGCATCACTCACTGCTTGAGAGAATACACAGCACTAAAAGACACGCCTCTAAGCCCCTTGAGGTGGTACTGTCCAGTGAGTGTTACCTTTGGGCTTCAAAGGGCCATGCCACCATGTTGTCAAGCTAGCCAGTTCACAATGGCAGAAACATGTTCAAATCAATGAGTCCCATGAGCACGCGACCACTGCTATACTTGGTTTGCTGTGAAGTAAGTTCTTCTGTCAGCAACACTCTGTGGAACAACCTGATAGGAAATAAGCTCCTGTTGATCCACAGGTGGCATTTTTGGCAGATGTGTGCACAGAGGAGGCAAATCCTTATCCAGAGTAAGTAACTATGTCAGTGAGAACAAAGGCCTGGCCGTTCCAGGATGGAAACAGTCCAATGTAAACCAAAACCACTTGCTAAAATGTAGCTGGCTGATAACCCCTAGGTCACACTGGGTTCTCAGCATGGGTCCCTACTGCTGATAGACTGGACCCTCAGCAGTGGACATAACCAAGTGAACCATGTTGAGTGGAAACTCACATTACTGAGCCTCTGCACAGCTCCCAACCATCAATACAATCACTATAGCACTGAGCCCAGGGGTCCATGATCATGGTGGCTGGGCAAAAAAGTTAGCTAGTGTCTAGAGAACAGGTCATCCCATTCACCAGTTAGTAAGTTTGGTGTTAGGTTTGGTTCCCGTTGGGTAAGCATTTCCATGAAAAACAAACATCTTCATGTTCTTTGCCTATTCTGAGAGTTGTTTTCTTACCTCTTATCTGTAAGTGTTTATCAGTCATGTTCCTTTTAAATCCTTGACCATACAGTCAAACCATTGGTCGCAACTTGCTGTATGAACTGTGGGAATGAGTGTTTGGTCAGGATGTTTTGGAATGTCCACAGCCCGTATCAAAGTGTGTGGTTCAAATCCTGACCCCTCTGCTTCTGATCCAGCTTCCTACTAATGTGCATACAGGGAGGCAGCAGATGATGGGTCAAAGTCTTGGGTCCCTGAGACTCACGTGAAATATCCAGATGGAGATTGAGGTTTCTGGTTTCAGCCTAGGTCCAATCCTGGCTGTTGCAGCAATTTAGGAAGTGGACTAGCAGAGTAAGTGAATAAAATGTTTGAGTCCTTGTCCCAGTGTGGTGATTATGGGAAGTGGAACCTTGGGGGAATATAATTAGATCATAAAAGAAGAGTCCTCTTGAAGAGAATGAATGTCCTTATAAAGACAGACAAGGATGACCTCATTTCCCCTCTCTTGTCTCTCCTGCCGTGTGTGGTTATCTGCAACTCAGAAAAAGTCCTTTCCAGATAGCAGAAGTGCCAGCACCCTGCCATCAACTGGAACCAAGAAAACTGGATCTGAGGGTGGATTCTGTGGGGGATTTGTGGGCTCACCCCTGTGGGACTGTGGGACCCACCAGTTTGAGTGGGAGCTGGTGACTGGCCAAGCAAGGCATGACCACAGAACTCACTGACACTCATGGGAGCTGAGATTGAGAACAGGTTGTGCTGGGCTAGACTGTATCATCAGCTGGTGCACCCAAGAACTATGCCCCAGGTCAGGCCAGGCCAGGCTGGGATGCTGCACCCATCAGCACATGCAAAGGCTGGGACTGGTAGTAAACTATGCTGGGCATGGACCTAGCAGCTGCCAGTACATGTGAGATCCAGGTCCAGGAGTGGGCCTGGTGGAGGAATTTGGGGAACTCCCCTGTTAGGCTGCATCTCCTGCAAGGTCATAGCACCTGCTGGCATGCACAGCAGCCAGAACAGGGTATGGGCCATGCAGAGCTAGGCTGCCACACTGGTTGGTTCACAAGAGAGCCAGGGCTGGGTACAGGCTGGGCTAGAGTGGGCTAGAGTAGGCTATAGCACCTATTAGTGATAGTTGGGACTGAGGGTGGGCTGTTCCAGCCAGGCTGCAACATCTGCTGGCAAGTGCTGAAACTGGAGGCAGGCCATGTCAAGCTAGATGGAAACACCTGCCAGCGTACCCAAGATCCAAGGCTGGGCCTGGTAGCAGAAATACAGGGACTCTCCTGCTAGGCTAGAGCTCCCACTGGTGAGCACAAGAGCCAGGGCTGGATGTGGACCAGGCTGAACAAGGCTGTAGCATCGCTCAGGATATATCTGGGCTGGGTCCAGAGGTCGGCCGGACTGAGCAAAGCTTTAGGACCTGCTGGCACTTTCAAGAGTCAGAGTGGATGTGGGCTAGGCTGGGCTAGGCTGTGGCATTTGCCGATCCACATGAGAGCCAGGTCTGAGGGTGGCATAAGCAGGGCTGGACTATAGCAACCAATGGTGAGAGCCAGAATGACTGTGGACCAATCTGGCAAGGCCAGAATACCTGCAAATAGTGCCCAGACTGGGGGTGGGCTGTGTCAGTCTGGACCTAGCACCCACCAATAAGCATGAGATCTGCAGAGTAGATCTGGCAGGGAAACTAGGGGAATTCCCCTGTTATGCTACAACTCCCACTGGTGAATATGAGAACCAGGACAGGAAGTGGGTCAGCTTGGAAAGGTGGTAGCACCCATTGCCATATGTATAGGATGGGTCTGGGCTTATATTGGGCTGAGCTAAGACATAGCACGCATACAATGCAGGATGGGATGGGCTAGACTGCAGCACATGCTGCATACACAAACTTGTGGCTGGGGGCCACAAGACATGGTGGGAATTATTAAGGTTGCCCCAACTAGGTTATAACACCCCTGGAATACGTGAGAACTGGGTCTGTGGTGAACTAGGTTGGGTTAGATCTAAGCACTTGTCAGTTTGGGTGAGAGATGGGGTTGTAGGCAAAACTGAGCAAGCCACATCCACCAGTATGTGTGCTGGCTAGTGCAGGTGAAGGACCAACCTTGACCCTATACTGGCTGGCATACACATAAATCATATCTGAGGTCACCCAAGGTGAGGTTTCTTGGGGGACTTCCCAACTAAACTGCTGGACTCAAGAAGGAAAATCACAAGATATGTGGTCTGACCTTGGAATTCATGTATTGTGACTGGGCCTCCTCAGTTGCTGATGCCTGTGCGATGGACAGCATGCCCAGATGCACAAGGAGATAAGACAGCTAGCCCACTTAGGCCAGTAGAGGATATTGAGCCCCTTGTCAGAGGATGGAAAGCAAAACAGGTCGGATAATTCTCCTGGCCACACTTTGCAACATATTCCTGGGTCTGTGGATGTACTAAGGTGGACTTGGTCAGCCAACAGACCTTGGAAAGACTTTCTCAATCCTGGAGCAATGAAGCCAAGAATGTCACAAAATTATCAGGTACTATCCCCAGAACATTTTTCCCCAGACAGGGTCTCTGAGGTGTCAACAAATGATCATCTGCCTATCCCTGAGTGCTGGTGTAGTTTGACAACAAGGAGCAGCTTCCTCCTCCCCTGTGGAGACAGGAGAAAAAAAGAAAAAAATAAACATTGTTCCACCCACCCTCTTCCATTCCTGACCCTTCTCACTCTACTAACAGGCCCACATAGGCCATTCTCAACTATGTGTACCATTTTCAACTATGTAAAAATAATAAAAATAAAGTTTAAAAAAGTTTTAGAGGATGTTAAGCTCCTCTCACAAATAGTTTTTCATAATCATGGTGGAAAGTATGTCTAATTTTTCGTCTCTCTCTCTCATATAACCTTTCAGGTAGATGAAAATAAACACTAAAATATAAATATTAAATTCAGAATTTCTGCTTAGTGTGCCCCCTGTCAGTAAACTGTATCTGGTCCAAAGTTATGTTCCTTCCAAAATTATCCTGTAGTTTTAAGATCTATTCTCTGCTTTTATAAGATGTATTTCTTTATTTGAAAGAGTTAGAGGGAGAGAGATCTTCCATCTGTTGATTCACTCCCTAAAGGACCACAAAGGCTGGAGCTGGGCCAGGCTGAAGCTAGAAGCCTGAGGCTCCATGTTGGTGGCAGGGATCCAGGCACTTAGGCCATCCTCCACTGCTATTCCAGGTGCATTAGCAGGGAGTTGGAGAAGAAGTAGAGCAGCTGGGACTCAAACTAGCGCTCATGTGGGATGCCAGCATTGCAGATGGTGGCTTGACTCGCTGCATCACGAGGCTGACTCCTTCAGAACTATTCTTACACACATGGCGCAGATTTCTGTCTGTTGAATTGAAAATATCACAAGGTGTTTTTGAATATAGTTTATCTCTTCGGAAGTTATACTTTATGCCTAACACTTTGTACCTCAAGTTTTCTGGGGCTTGAGGTCTAGTTTCAGGTCAAGCAGATAAGAGGGTTGGTGGGCATAGGTCCTTGGGAGGATGAGTAATGCCTCACAAGACAGCCACCTCTAAGGGGGACAGGATAGCCTCTTGAGGTAAAGTACTACACACCTGCTCAGACAGGTGCAGAGGGCTACTGCTGCAAGCAGACATGACAGAACTCAGGGCTTTGATGTTCCCAGATTCATCGGATCTGCCCAGATGATCCAGTTCTCAGGTTTGGATTCTCATCCTTTCCCAGTGAATGCCCTTGCATTAGCAAAAGGCCCTTCAAGATAGGGAATTGAGCTTCCATTGGAATACAGGCATATTGGAAGACAAGACTCTAGATTTTGTTCTCAGAAATTCCACCCCTAGGCCCGGCGCCGTGGCCTAGCAGCTAAAGTCCTTGCCTTGAACGCGCCAGGATCCCATATGGGCGCCGTTTCTAATCCCAGCAGCTCCACTTCCCATCTAGCTCCCTGATCTGGCCTGGGAAAGCAGTCGAGGATGGCCCAATGCTTTGGCCCAGGTAACCCGTGTGGGATACCTGGAGGAAGTTCCTGGCTCCTGGCTTTGGATCGGCACACTGGCTTTGGATCAGCACAGCACTGGCTGTTGCAGTCACTTGGGGAATGAATCATCAGACGGAAGATCTTCCTCTCTATCTCTCCTTCTCTCTGTATATCTGACTTCGTAATAAAAATAAATAAATCTTTGAAAAATAATAATAATAATAATAATAATAATAATAATAATAATAAAAAGGAAATTCCAGCCCTGTGGAGGGGCTTTTCTCTGGTTAGGTAGAGACGTTTTCAGATCACTTACATAAAACATAAGCTGACAGCATCAAGCCCTGGGTTCATCTATTTATTTTCCTGTTCTGTTACACACCTTGGATTGACTAAAATGCTCCAAGGCAACCAAATACATGGTTGGCTCGAATCCTACCTTCTAAAGGTATTTGAATTGGTGGAGCACCTGCTGGAGATATTTTTGCATTTTTCCTACTGCTGCCATGCGTTGGATGACTGGTGTCCTTGTTACCACTGCAGATGGATGGTACTGTCTTTACATTTAATTGAATTTGAGAATGAGTTCCATAAAATTCTCAATCAAATTTTACAAACACATCTTCCTCTAGAACTTCCTCTAGGACCCCAGTAGTCATTAGCTAGAGTTTAACTGAGCCCACAGGCCACTGTGGGACAAATATTAAAATATTGATTGCAAAAAGTTGACCTAGACAGTTGTGTAGCAGGCTAGGCAGATCTAAAATCCGCAAGTCAGGGCAGTGAACTCAGAAGGTGGCTGCCTCAGGCATTAGCAGAAATGCTGCCTACAGGTGAAATTTCTTCTTCAGAGAAGCCTCAGTTCTGCTCTGGAGGGCAGATCAAACCCACTCAGGTCATGCAGGATAATATACACGACTTGAAGTCAGCTGATGCTGGAGCTTTTAGAACTTTATTTATTCTGATCTTACTTGAAAGGCAGAGAGAGAAACAGTAAGAGGAGAGATTTCGTCAGCTGGTTCCCTCCACAAACATTTTCAACAATCAGAGTCGAGCCAGATTGAAGCCAAGAGCCAGAAACTCCATCCAGGTATCCCACACGGGTGTCAGAGGCCCAAGCACTTCAACCCCCATTTATTGCCTGCTGGGTTACACATTAGCAGGAAGCTGGATTAGAAGCGCAGTAGCTGGGACTCAAATTGGGAACTCCAGGATGGGCTGTGGATTTTCAACCACTGCACAAATTTTATAGATGAGAGCTGTAACCACATCTGTAAAATACCCAGACTTCAATGCCCCAATTAGTGTTTGAGTAACAACTAGAGTTGAATTTTTAAGAAAGATTCATTTGTTTTTATTTGAAGGCAGAATTAGAGAGAGAGAAGGTGAGAGTGGGACATCTTCCGTTCATTGGCTCGCTCCCCAAATGACTGGTCCGAGGACAGGAGTCAGGAGCTTCTTCCAGTGTGCAAAAGGAAAACCAAGGACTTGAGCCACCTTCTGCTCCCAGCCACATCGGCCGGGAGCTGGCTCAGAAGCAGTGCAACTGGAACTTGAACCCAAATTATTTCCCAAATGTCTCCAATGGCCAGCCTGGGCTAAACCAGAAACTGAGTCAGGATTCGGGAATGCAATTCAGGTTTCCTGCATGGAGGCAGCGGCTCAATTACCTGAAACCATCACCACAGTCACCCATGGCCAGGTTTGGCAGGAAGCTGGAATTAGCAGCAGAATTAGGTATTAATTCAGTGGCGCACACAGGTGTTGTTAAGCACTAGGCTAACTTTCTGTCCCTATAATTTTTTTTCCATACAACTTTTTAAAACCTTATTTTAAAATTTGCACCATCAAGTCTGCAATATCCTGTTGGTCACATGGACCAGTCTTCTTCATAGTGTGAGGGGGACTCACCTAAATGTGAATATTGGAAAGTGCAATGACTAGGGCCTGGCTGCCATATGCGGCACAACAGTGGTCCATTAAAGGCTATTTTGAGCAATATTGACCAAAGGTTGAAGGGCAGGCAACCAGCAAAGGCCTGAGCCTTACTGTCCCTGCTATTCCAGCCAGAGGATCTATAAATGACACTCTTGGGCTTGCAAATTTTTCCTTCAGGGTGAGAGTTCCTAAGTTCCTTCAAGGGTGTTGATTCAAAGGCTTTGGTGGTACCTTCAAAGCAAAGCCACACAGAGACCCACCATCGGTCCAGACACACTGTTTGCTGTGCCTGCGTGAGATGCAGTATCTCAGGGGGCGCATTGTCTCTCTGTTCGCTAATGGATTTAGAGCTGATGGGAAAGGGTGGAAACACACACAGGGCACAGCTACAAAGAAACAGACCTGATTTGCATGCAGAGTATCTTTTTGTTCTTTGTCAAGAGAAACTTATCAGCCTGTCTGGGGTGGTCTGACAGGCTGGGGGTAAGGCAGCAGGGTTCCATTTTGATACATTATGGTGAAATGCCGGGGTACCCCAGCAGCTGTGGAACCTACCAGAGACAGATCCTTTGCCCTTCACACACCTCTTCCAACCCCAGCTGGGAACTTTCCTGCCCCCATGGTTCTTCAAAACACTAGGCAAAGGGCCTTGTGCGGTGGCCTATCAGCTAAAGTCCTCGCCTTGAACACACTATCATCCCATTATGGGCACCGGTTCTAATCCTGGCAGCTCCACTTCCCATCCAGTTCCTGGCTCCTGGCTTCAGGTCGGCGCAGCACCGACTTTTGCGGTCACTTGGGGAGTGAATCATTGGACAGAAGATCTTCTTCTCTGTATATCTGACTTTCCAATAAAAATAAACAAATCTTAAAAAAAAAAAAAACTAGGTAGAACACTATGGATGGATTTAGAACTCAAGTTTTGCTTTCCCCAACAGTCACACCTCTGACATCTTTCTGTACTGCAGGATACTGTGGCAGGTGCACTAGAGCTGAGCTGAGAAAAAAACACTCATTTGCTGCACCTTGCGTGTGACCTGGAACATGTCGCCATCCAGGGGACCTGTCTGAAAAGTTGACCTCTGTGGTTCTCCTTCCTGGACAGCCCACACAGGGGAGGGACAGCAGAGGTGAGGGTGGAACGCAGCACAGACAGAAGCCTGGGTGCCCATTGGCCTGCTCTTCAGGCAAGCTCAGATATGGCCCCACCCTGTGGTTTTCCGCCCTGTGGCTCTCCAGGCTGTACCCCACATCACCTGGGGGAGTTTGAGAACAACTCCCTTGCCTCACCCAGACCAACAGAATAATCTGAGAACACGGACCTGTGTGGTTTTATTTGCTTCCCACGCAATGCTGAGTTGCTTAACCCTTGCTAATCCACAGCTCTCAGCAGGGAGAGGCTGAGATCTACGGATCAGGCAAGGAACCAGGTGCACCACAAGGTGGCAGCTGGACTGAGACTGGACCACCATCCTTGAGAAGTACCAGGACATCTGAAAGTCTCTGGGGGCCCCTCCCATGCAAATTTGTGGGTTTCTGCAAGAAAAATCATTATTGCTGCTCCGGCCAACAGTGGGAGGACCAGTTCCATGTGATGGCGTTGGGCAGTGAGATCAGGCAGATTCTTTTACTTTGTTTGATTGATTTATTTTATTGGAAGGGCAGATCTACAGAGAGAAGGAAAGACATAGAAAGAAGGTTTTCTATCTTCTGATTCACTCCCCAGGTGGCTGCAACAACTGGAGCTGAGCCAATCCAAAGCCAGGTACCACGAGCTTCTTCTGGGTTTGCCATGTAGGTATAGGTTCCAAGGTTTAGGACCATCCTCCACCGCTTTCTCAAGCCATAAGCAGAGAGTTAGATGGGAATACAGCAGCCAGGAGCAGCCAGGACACGAACCGGCACCCAAATTGGATTCTGGCACTTGCAAAGTGAGGATTTAGACACTGAGTCGTCGCACAGGGCCAGACACAGATTCTTATTTCCTGACTATCACCTCCCCCCATATGCAGGTGCTGGACAGAGTGGCCTTCATTCTCGCTGAATACTGTATGGCTTTGCTCATCACCTCAAGAAGTCCTAGCCACCAAGAGAATCTTCCACTTGAGCTTGTCCTCTGACAGAGCTGCGTTGGGCTGCCTCACCGACTCCGTAGAACTAAAAGGACCACGAGGCCTGGCTGCTGCCGGTGGAGTTCTGAGTAAAGGAGACAGTTTCATGACCGTGTAAGCCCCACCTCTGGAGTTAACACTTCTCTGGGTGATGGGGGCTTGGAAGGGCCTCCTACCTCCCACGCCTCATCTCCTATAGTTGTCTTGTCTCCTCTCCTGTTCCAGGAAGCCCACCAGAAAGAAAGCAGCAGCAGAGGGGTGCTGTGATAGCCTGTTGGGGGTGGGATTCTCAGGTAAGACATGAGGTTACATCTCATTGGTGGATAACCAGAACAGCGCAAATTTCACTAGCTGTGGGAAAAGGGAAGCAGGAAGTGGTGCCAGATCCAAGGCGGGCTGTTCAAGTCACTCTTCGCATTCCTCCCTTGTGTTATGTATAAAGGAAAAGGGGCTTTGTTCTCCTCCATGGCTTCTTCGAGCTGAGTTTGGGCACAGTGTTCTCTCGGCAGTGATGTCAACCTGGTGAGGGAGGAATGGGAGACTCTAAGCCCTGCAAAACAAGATGCTTAATGGTTTGGTTAGAAAACATTTTGCATTTGAGTGTGGATGACATAGGAGTGGAGGGAGGCTATCAAAAGTCCTTTCGAAAGATGGCCTGAGTTCTTCCTGAGGCTCGCAGGAATATGTAATGTCTGAGGGTTTGTTTTGATGAGGAGCTTCTCGGGGGTGCCTCTGTGGTGGTGGATGGATCCCCACGGCAGGTGCTGACCTTCTGTGCAGACTCTGCATTCGGCCATTCTTGGATGGAGTGTCCACTTGGCTTTGGCAGGGTACTGGGGTCACTTCTGCTCAGTCCCACAACCCTTCTGAGTGTTGCTGTAAGCAAAGGCCAGTGAGGAATACCCCCTCAGCACTGTAAGGTGAGAGACTGTATGGGGACCCAGAGGGATCACAAAGGGCTTGAGGACAGGTGACAGAGAAGGGATGGGGAAAGCTAGAGCAGGGGTGGGGACCTTTGGTCTACCCAAGGCCATTTGGATATTTACAACATTGTTCACAAGCCATACAAAATCGTCAACTTAAACATCAGCCTTGTATAGATTTACTGGCTTCCGGGTCCTACCTGCCATTTCCTAGTCAGGGCCAGATCCAATGATTTTGTGAGCTTTTAAACAGCCTGTGGGCAGAACATTTCCCACCCATCCCTGCTCCAGAAACTATCATGATCAAGTCACAGCAACTACTGATTGTTTCTTGTGTGAGAGAGCAGTGTTAAATACTTGACAGTATTTGCCCCTCACGATAGCTCTGTGAGGTCGGTGTTTTTATTTCCATGTTACATCTGCAGACATGTCGCCTAGCAGTTTAAATGTGCAAGTCCCATATCAGAATATTTAGATTTGATTCCCAGCTCCAACTCCTGACTACAGTTACCTGCCAGTGCAGATTCTGGGAAACAGTAGGTGACGGCACAAGCAATTAAACTCCTGCCACCCACAAGGGTGATCTAGATTGTGTTTCTGACTCCTGACTCCAGCTCCGGCCCAGCTCTGACTATGGCAGGCCATTTGGGCAGTCACTGGTCCTGTGGCAATGGGGTTCACTCTTCCTCCCTCTGTCTTCTCCTCTCCTCCCCTCTCCTCTCCTCTCTCCTCTCCTCCCCTTTCCTCCTTTCCCACCTCACTGCCTCTCAAATGAATAACAACAAAAAAAGAAAATAGAGTCCAGAGAATCGCAAAGTTAGCAAAAAAAAAAAAAAAACAAACAAAAAAAAAAAAACAATATTCAGACCCTGGTCTCCTCCCAAGCTGGCCCTTGTACAGTCTGGCATGGATGGAATAAATTGCTTACAAAGCCATACGGTGGGAGAAAAGATAGGATGGAGACCAGCTATGGAACATCTTGTTCAAGGGTTCTGGAGGAGTCTTAACACCCAAGCCAGTATCTGTGGTGGGGACGTCATCAGAAGCTGCTGGCACTCAGGAGGCACCCTGAGGATCAGTTAGCAGGCTGTGGTCCAGGGTAAGTGCGTCATCACTTGCCATCACAATTTGTTACTTGTGGTCCACAGAGCAGCATTCTCATCTCCTTGACCTTGTTAAAAACACAGGCTCTTAAGCCTCGCTTAGACCCATTGCTTTTCACATATACCCAGACGGTTAGGGGCACACTGGAATTTGACCACCATTGCCCGAAGAGATTGGAGCCCTGTCTGGGAGGTGGGGGACCTCTCCTAGAGAGGTGTGCTTTTTGTTGTGGTTGCTGTTGCTGTTCTTAGAACTCTTTGAGAATCAGAGGAAAGCCAAAGAATGCCTGCAGGGGGGAAAGTGTCGGCAGCTACAGGCCAACATTCCCCAGAGCCACAGGGGCCTGATAGCAGCAGGACCCCTGCTGGCTCTAGGGAGGACTATCCCAGCAGGACTAACCTGGCTACAGAGAAAAAGTGAGGAATTTGCAGTTGGAAAAAAAAACACCTGAGGTCTGCTGCTATGGGTTGTCATTTTCCAACTCTCTCTGGATCTCCGGGCAAGGCTTGTGGCTACAGCAGCCCAGGAGGCCGCAACTAGCTCCTGGGCCACCCCGGCATTGTTCCCCAAATCCCTGGGTGATCTGAACTTAGTCCACAGCAGGGAGACAAGGAACCAGGCCCACCCTGGCTGGCTTCCTTGAGCGGGACAGAGCCCGCCCGGGTGCCTTCCTTTAGTCTCAGAGAAGCCAAAATTAGCCTTGTGTTGTTTCTTTTCTCAGGAGCCTCCTAATTGTATCTCAGGAAAGGATTATTGTGCTCTAGGGACCCTATCTTATCGGGGAGGGGTGGTGGTAGTGCAGGAGGCGATGAGTGAAAGGAAAATGGTCTTTGACAAATTGGTCCCCTTTGGACAATCACATGACCTTCCAGTAACTGCCCACCAATGTGTCAGTCAAGCTATTGTTCCAGCTCCACAGAGGAGGCCCAAGCGGACTGCGGAGGAAGAGGCATGTGGGCAAAAGGTGGGTTTGGAGAGCTCCAGGGAATTTTATTGGGAATGAGGGTCACCCTTGGTCACCAGCTTTGAAGGACTGAGTATGTGGGGTGCAGGAATCCCCGGCCAAAACGTGCAGAAGCAGGACAGCTTACACTGGCCCCACTCCCAAAAAGGGGTGCTCTGGCTAGGGCAACCTTAGAGTAGAGCTGCATTAGGGTCTTCCCTGTAACCTAGTTGGCCAGGCTATCTCCCCGAGCCCTCTGAATAAATTATTCTCTTACCTCTACTAGCAAAGTTTAAAACACAGAAAAACAAAATCGCGCACACACACAGGGACCCCAGGGACCGATGCAACCTGAGCTGTCGCAGTGAGAACTTTCACACCTAGAATTGGAGGCAGCAGCAGGTGTTTGCCCTCAGGGATCACTTTTTCACTTGCCTCTCCAGAGAGGGAACTTGTGAGCTCTGGGCTGACCTTGCTGAGCCTGGCCTGGGACTGCCATCACATCACAGGACATCTCCACCGGGGCGAGGCTAGGCAGCACGTGAGAATGTGTGTTATCGGTGGAGAACACTTTTCCCCTGCACTGGGGGGCGGTCATCCGTCTGATACGACCATGGGTGGAGGTGGGCAGTGGGGAAGGGCGTGTCCAGTCAGCCGCGGCCACACAAAAGAGCCATGAGGTCATCGGAGCCCTGACTGCTGGCAGCAATTGTCCTCCCAGCTCAAATTCCCAGGGGCTTGTCTCCGCTCCCACGGAGGGCTCTGCTGTTGGCAGTTCTGCAATTCGCACATACATTTTCTCCCAACCGGACCTGGGACCCGATAGCCAGACAGGGCGTTTGTTATCAGGCAAGAGATTTGAAGTCTCCCTTTGAGACACTTGGAGGACCGCAGTGTGCCTCCCACTTGTAATGACCACTGCCCTCCTATCTGATTGATTCTTCCCTGCCTGGGCAGTGACAGTTTGTGCAGCCCTCCACCCACCTTGCTCACCCCCTCCTACTCAGGGTCCCTCCCTAGACCACCCCTTCAAGACCCCACTCTCCCCTCTACTCCACACAGACTTTCTGAGTCCATGTGGCTGGTCAGGAGCTGTCGCCTGTGAATCTGCATGGAGAGCGCCCCACCCCTGGGTTTCTGCTGCCAGCGGGTGTCTGAGAGAGAGCCATTCCTGCTGGAGTAGCCTAGAGCAGAAACATTTCCAGGGTGGAAGATGTGCACAGCCTCCTCGTGTTTAGCTGGGTTTTAGTAACCACTTCTTACCCCACTCATCTTTCACTATGGCTGGATATGAGAACCATGCCTGAGACTGTTTAAGGATCACCCAGGCTGATGGTTTCGCAGCAGATATTAACATGTCAGGTTTCTGTCCTTCTCTAAGGTAACCAGAACCTACCCTGGAATCCCACGCAGTAGCTCCACCCAAAATGTAGGTGGGGGCACCTGGCACTGGCAGTGCTGGGTGGCATTTCCATTTGGAGTCCCAGAGGACAGCTTTCCCAACAAGTTAGAGTGGGCCCCCCTGGGATTTACCATGATAATTTGTTTTGAAAGAATAGCCTTTAGGGTCCAGTGTTGTGGCACAATGGACAAAGCCACTGCTTGCAATGCGGCATCCCGTATGGGTACCAGTACAAATCCTAGCTGCTCCACTTCTGATTCAACTCTCTGCTAATGTGCCTGGGAAAAGAAGTGAGAGATGGTCTAAGTCTATGGACCCCTGCAGCCACATGGGAGACCTGGATGAAGCTCCTGCTTCCTGGCTTTGGCCTGGCTCAAATCTAGCCACCTGAAGAGCAGACCCCGAGGAAAAAAGAAAAATCCTTCTTCTCTTTAACTCTGGCTTTCAATCAAATAAGTAGGTCCTTAAAAACAAACAAACAACAACAACAACAAAGCACGAGCATGGGGTGAGCACATGGCTCAGTGGTTAAGACACTTGCATTTCACACTGGAGTGCCTGGGTTTGAATCCCAGTGCTGTTTCCAGCTGCAGCAGGAGCTGGATGGCTTGGGAAAGCCAGATGGAGTTCCAGGCTCCTGACATCAGCCTGACTCTGAGTGCACTGTTGCAGGCATTTGGTGACAGAGTCCAAGATTGCTCTCTATTTTCCTTTGTGTCTCTGCGTTTTAAATAACATGACAATAGATAAAGTTGAAAAGAAGAAGAGGCTCACTGTTGGAGTAATACGATAACCCAAACTCTTCAGGTTCTAGGTGCACATAGAAAAGCTGCAGCTAGGACAGACACCCGAGAGGGAACAGTAGGAGGGCAGAAGTTGTGAATCTGTGAGCTAGACGCCTGGGAGTGGGAGAGGTGCTGGCATTGGTGCTGATGTGGTGGTCCGGGGGCCAGCTGGTGTGCTGAGAGCAGGTGTGTAGGTGGGGATTCCCTTAGCCAAGCAAAGGGGGTGATGGTTTCTTCTTCAAGAGCCACAGAGAACCTGAGAGGCTGCTGGGATCAAGTGGCAGGTGCCAGCCGACAGGGTAGGACCGGTGTCCAACAGTGACACCGTGAGGCAAGAAGAAGTCACAGCAGAGGTAGGCTTGGCTACTAAGTTTTCTTGGATACTGCTTGCTCATTGATCCAAACACCTTCTGACACTGATTGATTTAAAAGTGTATCATCAACGGTTTTTTAAGAAAGTCATTATCACACTGACCTACAGAAAAGGAAATTGACACATGGGGATTTCACAATTTGAGAATGGCAGTCAGCTCCAAGGCCACACCTCTAACCACTGGGCCATTAGCAACAGCCATGGTTTACAGAGCATATTCTACCGGCTGCTATGTTCTCCATACTTTTTAGTCTTCACCGCAGTTTGAGGAGGGAAATATTTTTATTCCCATTTCACAGGTGAGTAAGGGGAAGTGCAGGGAGGAAAAATTGCAAGGTTGCTCATCTGACGCTCTCTCCCCTGTGAGAATAGAAGCTGGATTGACCCTAATCCCATGGCAACACCTTCATGTGGTAGAATGATCTCAGGAAACTCCAGCTAGGTAGGAGGCATTCTGGGGAGGCAAGGCTTCCTGACACGGGACGCATGGACTCTGCAGTGTGGCAGTGGAAAAAAACAAAGATAACTGGGACAGTAACATCTATATCCTCACATTGCTGACAGCAGGTGGTACCAGCAATGGGAACCCTGCCGGGAATGCACATGAAGGGTGGGTCAGGAAATCTGAGTTCAGTGAAAACCCAAACAAATGGCAGGTGACTCTGGGGCATAGGCAGGGCTGGGAACGCCTGCCCTATGTCATGGTAATAGTTACAGCCTCCAGCAGTGATTCCAGAACTGTTTCTCACTAACAGAGCTCTCTGCAGCCTCCATCAGGCTGGTCTTGAAGAACTGTGAGGCCAGGCAGCTGAAAGCCACTTGTACATTCTCTTTGTTCTTGCTTTTCCCCATGCTTCTCCACTTGGAAAATTATGGGGTTGGCACAGGGCCTAGCAGCCTAATAGTGCTGATGTAGCCTGTAGTGCTGATGTCCAAGCTGCTCCACTTCCCTTCCAGCTCCCTGCTTGTGGCCTGGGAAAGCAGTAGAGGATGGCCCAAAGCCTTGGGACCCTCCATCGGCATGGGAGACCTGGAGGAAGTTTATGGCTCTTGGCTCCTGGCTTTGGATTGGCTTGGCTCTGGCCATTGCAGCCATTTAGGGAGTGCTACAGCGGAGGAAGGATCTTTTTCTCTCTGTTCCTTGCCGTAAGTCTGATCTGCCTTTCAATTGAAAATAAAATAAAGTTTTTTGTTTTTTTTTTTTTTTTTTAATTAAAGAAGAAGAAAAAGGAAGAGGAAGAAGATCCTGATGTATTTTTTGGCCCAATTCTTTGGGCAAAGTGCTTCTTCTGAAAATATCTTAGAAGAGGAGAAACTTGTTGCATTGGAATAACTCCAGTAACCTGGAGCTCCCAGCAACCATTGCAGCCTGCACAGGGTTCAACAGAAACAAGCCCTTACACTTTCTTTGATCACAGCTTGCACCAGCCCAGCCCTCTCCCCTCAGCCACAGGCTGTACCAGGGTGATCCAGCCAGGCCTGCCCGGAGGCTGGGTGGAGGCCCTACTTCCCTCCCTCCCTGAGTCACCCTGGACAGTGCCTGAGTCACTGCTGGCCTCCAGGCATGCTTTTCCCCAGTGTGGGTGCTCTCACAAGGCTGACAGCTCTGCTGCTCACTGCCCACGCCGCAGCCAGTGGCAGACACTCAACGGCCTCAATCCTGCCTCCTCAGAAGTTCAAATTCACACACGCTTTTATGATGAGAATACACTAAGCAATGAAAAGACACCCAGATGAGTTTTAAGGAAATTTGAATAACAATGTTTATTTATTTTTCTTAAAAGATTTATTTATTTTTATTGGCAAGTCAGAATGCCAGAAGGAGGGGAGGAAGGTGGCGGCTGCGGAGCAGTGCACATGCGCGAGCGATGCGGGCAGGTGAAGTGAGTGGCGGACAGGGCGGTCGGCGGGGCTCGGATTGGGTCAGGATGGATGAGGATGTGCTGACCACCTTCCAGACCCTCATCCTTGGCGAGAGTCACGTCGGCAAGTCCAGCCTGCTCGAGGTTCATGGACGGTCCTTTTGATCCAGAGATTGCAGCAACTATAGGTGTTGACTTTAAAGTAAAAAGTTTCAGCGAATGGAAATAGGGCTAAACTTGCAACATGGGACACTGCTGGGCCAGAGAGGTTTAGATCGTTAACTCCCAACTATTACAGAGGCGCACAAGGTGTTATTTTAGTTTATGATGTCACACGAAGGGACACCTTTGTTAAACTGGATAATTGGCTAAATGAATTGGAAACATACTCCACAAGAAATGACATAGTAAACATGCCAGTTGGAAATAAAATTGACAAGGAAAATCGTGAAGTTGACAGAGATGCAGGCCTGAAATTTGCACAAAAGCATTCCGTGTTATTTATAGAGGCAAGTGCAAAAACTTGTGATGGTGTCCAGTGTGTCTTTGAGGAGCTCGTGGAAAAGATCTTTCAGACGCTTGGACTGTGGGAGAGCGAGGCCCAGACAAAGGAGTCAACCTGTGTCACAGGGAGGAAGGCCAGGGAGCCAGCGCCTGCAGTGGCTACTGCTCTGTGCTGTAAACTCAGAAAGCTCCATCTCTGCCAGTCCATCAGATAGCAGCACACTCTGTGTGTACACTCTGTAGCTGCTATGTGGGGTGCCGTGCAGTTTGCATATAATTGTTTTGTATCATGGCGGTAAATAATTGCAACAAATCCCACTTGTCGGTGGAATGTTATGGTAAGCATGCACAGTTTGCAGTCTGCAGTTTTTTATGTAACGTAAGATAGATGTGCCTTTATGAGTACATTTGATTTTATGACTTACATCTATCATGTCATTTTTAAAAAAATCCATCTATCTAGCATATGTTGAAACAAGGTCTGCCTCTGGTCTCCTTTGTGCTCTAGTACTCCTTTCAATGGCTGGACCCCTTGGTATGGAGAGCTCTGGAGCCCAGTTGGCACACAGGCGTCCTTCAGGAATGACAGGGCACGATCTGACAGCTTTCTAGGGTGTCGAGATTCTCCTCTGGCACTGAACAACACTACATGCACAATGTAGCACAGGTCGGTTATGATCGAGTCTCTATTTGTCTTGATGATGCTTCTGAAATAGTATTTGTATGTTGAAGTAGTTACTTTTTAATTTTCTTCGGTGGTTGGCTCAGTTGCTTGCCTGGAGTTTTAATCTTCTGATCTGTCTGATTCAAGGGCCTCAGCACAGCATTTGGAGTTCACGTATTTGCAAAACCACAGCAGGATTTCATAAAGACATAGTATGGGCCCAGCGGCTTGGCCTAGCAGCTAAAGTCCTTGCCTTGAACGCGCCCGGGATCCCATATGGGCACAGGTTCTAATCCCGGCAGCTCCACTTCCCATCCAGCTCCCTGCTTGTGGCCTGGGAAAGCAGTTGAGGACGGCCCAAAGCCTTGGGACCCTGCACCCATGTGGGAGACCCGGAAGAAGCTCCTGGATCCTGGCTTCGGATCGGCATAGCATCAGCCGTTGCACTCACTTGGGGAGTGAATCATCGGACGGAAGATCTTCCTCTCTGTCTCTCCTCCTCTTTGTAATAAAATAAATAAGTCTTAAAAAAAAAAAAAAAGAAAGACATCATATGCTTATTGTAGCTCCAGTCACAGTTACCACTTTTAAAACCATTTTTTTTCTCATTGTAAGTGTTGGTAGCATTTGTCTAGGTTCCTCTGTTTTGGCTCATGTAATGTTAATAAATATCCATATTTTATAGTTTCTATATATAAAAAAAAAAAGAATGACAAAAGGAGAGACAGAGAGAAAGATCTTACATCCACTGGTTCACTCCCCAAATGGCTGCAACAGCCAGAGCTAAGCTGATCTGACACCGGGAGCCAGGAGCTTCCTCCAAGTCTCCTAGGTGGGTGCAGTGTCCCAAGGCTTTAGGCCATCCTGTACAGCTTTCCCATGTCACAGGCAGGGAACTGGAAGGGAAGTGGAGCAGCCAGTATGCGAACTGAGACCCATATGGGACTCCAGCGCATGCAAGGCGAGGACTTTAGCTACTAGGCTACCACACTGGGCCCCAATGTTTATTTTCATTTGCTTGAGTGGCATGGTATCAGAGAAAGAGAGGTCTTCCTCTGATTCACTCCCCCAGATACCTGTAAAAGTAGGGATTGATCAGGCCAAAACCTAGAGCTAGGGGTGCAAGCACCCTGGGGAGGGGGCGGCTACCCCTTAGTAGGAAGTTGGCTCAGGAGTATACTTGAGCCAGCACAGGATGGGGGTCTCCCAAGCTTCACCCACCGTGGCACAACACCTACCCAACATTTTAAGGATATTTTGAATTGGACCTGAAATAAGGGGAGTTTATGTAAACTATTTGGTGCAGAGGAAGTGAGGAGAATAACGGATACTTTCATGTCCAGGTGGAGTAGTTAAACGCCCTTTTGTGGCTTGTTATCTGTTTTCTCAGCCACCCAGGGAGGCAGGTGAAAGAAGGGTAAGTGTGTGTGGTCACAAGTAATGGAAACTGGAGTTCCACAGTGGGGGAGTCGTGGGACCCTGTTGGGTCTGAGGTCAGTGACTTTGCCCGCAGTTGTCAGGGGCTGGCTCCCTGGGGCCCCTCTGAGGTGTGGACAAGGCCAGGTGCCCACGGCTGGCTCTCTGGGGCCCTCGGCGGTGCTGACAAGGCCAGCTCAGTCAGCTGAGTAAAGCCGGGTCCCCTGGGAGTGGCGGTAGCACTTCTGAGCTGACGCTTTATTGTCTGTTATCTTATCTCAATAGGAAAAGGCAATTCAGGGAAGAATTTCCTTGTCGCATTGCTCCAGGCTTTCTTAGGGCTCCGCTCATCTCTCCCCCCCCCCCCCCCCCCCCCCCCCCGTCTGATCATTACTCAAGCTGGCTAGGCATCTTATCAGTCACGTCAGAGATACAGTCTTTTCTCAGGGGCAGACACGCTGGAATCTGGTTACCCTTTGTGGTCCACCATTGGGCCAAGTCCCTCACCTCAAAACTCACCCACCCTCAGGATCTGCCGGCAAATTCCTCCCAGTAATCAGAATCTTGCAAAGCCCTAGAATTCTACCCTTCTATACTGCCCAGTGCCATGATGGGAGATTTGCAGGGGAGTCTTTGTTTGCCCCCAGCTTGCTTGCTTGCTTGCTTGCTTGCTTTCTCTTTCTTTTTCTCTTCCTTTCTTATCTTTCCTTCCTTTCTTTTTTATTCAAAGACTATTTCACTTTTCTATTTACTTTTTTTAATAAAGTAAAAAAAATTTACTTTTTTATTTATTTGAAAGTCATTGTTACATAGAGAGGGGGAGGGGTTTCATTCACTGGTTACCTAAATGGCTGCGAAGGCAGAGGCTGAACCAAACCAAAGCCAGAAACCAGGAGCTTCTTCCAAGTCTCCCATGTGGGTGTGGGGGCCCAGGAAGTTGGGCCATCCTCTGCTGCTTTCCTAGATGCATTAGCAGGGAGCTGGATCGGAAGTGCAACAACCTGGGATACCTCCTACCTGGGATGCTAGTGTCACAGGAATGGCCTAACTTGCTATAGCACAGCAGAGCCTTCCAACTTTCTCTGAAAAACTTTCTACTTCAAACATGAAGAAAGAATGCAATGGGTATGTCTATACTAATCACCTAAATTCATTAATTGTTCCCATTTTGTCACATTTGCTTTTTCTCTTTCCTTGCACATGCATCCTTGAAAAAAATGTGTTTGGGTACAAAGATTTATTTTTTATTTTTTGTTGTAAATCTGAAAGACAGAGAAGAGAGACAGAAAGAGTATGAGAAACAGAAAAAGGGAGAGAGACCAGAGAGAGGTTCCCATCTACTGATTCATTTCCCAGAAGCCTTCCACACAGGAACACAACCGAGGGCTCCCGCTTGAGTGGCAGGAATCCACTTACTTTGGTTACCATATCTGCTCCCAAAGCCAGCTTTAGCAGGAAGCTGGAGTCGACAGGGGCTGGAAATTAAGCCCAGCTAGTTCCAGTGCTTTTTATTATTTTTTAAAAGATTTATTTGCTTTTTTTTGGAAAGGCAGATCAGATTTGTGGAGAGGAGAGACAGATTGTCCATCTGCCGATTCACTCTCCAAGTGGCTGCAACAGATAAAACTAAGCCAATTCGAAGCCGGGAGCTTCTTCCTGATCTCCCACGTGGGTTCAGGGTCCTAAATCTTTGGGCCGTCCTCCTCTGCTTTCCCAGGCCACAAACAGGGGACTGGGTGGGAAGTGGAGCAGCCGGGCACCCATATGGAATACCAGATCTTGGAGGGGGAGCGCTACTGCAAGTTGCTCACTCCGTGTGGCAATATTTAAAACTAAGTTGCCAAAGAGTAACATTTCACTCATAACTAGCTCATCATATACGTCTTAAGAATACAGCTTTCTCCTGAACAGCCAATAATGTTAGCGATTCTACTGAACATATTTGAATTTCCCCAGTTATCTCGATAATCCCACACCAGCCTCCCTCCCCCCCTCACTTTTGACAGTGTTGTTTTTAGTTTTATCCAACAATGCTTTAATGGACACATAGTAATTATAGCTATGTATGGAGCAGACAGCAAGACTTTTGATGCAGACCTACAATACCAGTCAGGTGAATGGCAGATGTGTGTTATTTCTTTAGGTATTTTGAGGCATTTAGTTAATTGTTGTAGTTATCCGACTGTGCTGGGCAACACTGCAAGTTGTTCATCCTGCCGGTGGGACTTCTACCTGTTCCTTCTCCTCTCTTGAGCCTCCCCTCCCCTCCGTTCTTCCCAGGCTCTGGAGAACACTACGTTATTCTCTACTTCCTTGAGATCAGCTTTTTAGCTTCCACATATGAGTGTAAGTAAGAGGTTGACTTCTCTTCATAACAATCCTCTCTGCTTCCCTCCATGCTGATATCAGTCACCAGGTTTCGTACTTTTCGTGTCTGACTAATATTCCACAGGGTTTGTACGCCAGGTTTTCTTTTTCCTGCTCATCCACCATCATGAATAGTGCTGCGATAAGCAAGCCATTAACGATGCCTCGCCAATGGGCTCATCACGCCTTTGGATATGTAATCAGGAGTGGGATTGCCAGATCCTAGACTACTAACACTAGGGTGTTTTTTTTTTTTTTTTAATTTGGGAGCCCTTTATATCTTTCTCTTATTTTTTCTAGATAAGATTTCCAACACTATATTTAATAAGAGTGGTGAAAGTGGGTATCTTTGTCTCATTTCTGATCTTAGAGGAGATGACTCCAGCCTCCTCCATCAGTACGAGTCAGGATGTGTTTGTCATATAAAGCCCTTATTGTGTTCAAGTACATTACTTCTATTCCTGATTATATGAAGTTTCTATTTTTAATCATGAAAGAAAACCAAATTTTATAAATATATTTTCCTGTCTTTTGAGACAATCATATGATTTTTATCCTTCATTTTGCTGATAAAATGTATTACATTTATCTATTTGTGTATGTTGAACCATCTTTGCATCCTTGAGATAAATCCTACTTGATTATAATGTATAATATTTTTTGTAGGAAGTTGGATTTGATTTGGTAGCTTTTTTAAAAAAAGAATTACTTACTTATTCATTTTTGAAAGAGTTACAAGGAGGAAGGATGGAGGGAGACAGGAAGGGCAGAAGAAAGAGAAGACAGAGATTGTCATCTGCTGGTTTACTCCCAGATGGCTGTAACAGGCAGGATTGGGCCAGGCTGAATCCAGGAACCTAGAGCTTCATCTGGGTCTTCCATGTGGGTGGCTGCTGGTCCCAGGCCATTAGCAGGGAGCTGAATAAGAAGTGGAGCAACCAGAACATGACCCAACACTCACATGGGATGCCAGTAGTGCAAGTGATGGCTTTACCCACTGTACTACAATGGCAACCCTTGATTTGTTAGTGCTTTTTTTTTTTAAAGAATTATTTTTTATTTTTACTGGAAAGGCGGATATACAGAGAGGAGAGACAGAGAGGAAGATCTTCCGTCCGATGATTCACTCCCCAAGTGAGCACAACAGCCGATGCCATGCCGATCAAAGCCAGGAGCCTCTTCTGGGTCTCCCACGTGGGTGCAGGGTCCCAAAGCTTTGGGCCATCCTCGACTGCTTTCCCGGGCCACAGGCAGGGAACTGTATGGGAAGCGGGGCTGCCGGGATTAGATCCTGGGTGTGCAAGGCGAGAACCTTAACCACTGCGCCACTGTGCCACTGCGCCGGGACCCTGTTAGTGCTTTGTTGAGGAGTTTTTGCACCTCTGTTAATCAGGCCTGTATTAACAAGAAGCCAGCGCTAGGAGTCAGGGTCAGGGATGGGACCTAGGTGCTCCAATGGGGGATGAGAATAGCTTTACCTGTGAGTGAAGGGCTTATCTGAAGTTCCACCTCAGAAAGCTTTTATTTTTTTAATGTAGGCACCTAGTGCTAGAAGCTTCTCTTATAGTATTGCTTTTGCTATATCCCAATTTTCATGTTGTGTTTTTCTCATCTATTCTGAAAAAAAAAACTCTTTCAAAGATTTATTTATTTTTAATGGAAAGCAGATATACAAGGAGGAGAGACAGAAAGGAAGATCTCTTGTCTGCTGGCTCACTCCCCAAGTGGCTGCAATGGCCAGAGTCAAGCAGATCCGAAGCCAGGAGCTTTTACCAGGTTTCCCAAGCAGGTAGAGGGTCCCAGGGCTTTGGGCCATCCTCTACTGCCTTCCCAGGCTGCAAGCTGCGAGCTAGAGGGGAAGTGGAGTAGCTGGAATATGAACTGGTGCCCACATAGAACACTGGTAATGCACGACGGAGGATTAGCGAGTTGAACTATTGCATCAGTTCCATAAATTCATCATTTTAAAGCAACTAATTTTCTTTTGTAGGTGGGAAAGCCATCTAAGGAGTGAGGCTTGAAGATCATTGGCAATATCCTATTCCCAATAACTTTTCCTTCAATGCTTTCAGCAAGTTTTGAGCCCCATCAGTGATTATGGCAATTCACTTTATCAATTTGTCTTAAGCTATTTTAAATTAATGCGGTGGTTTGCTTTTTCATTATTTTCACCTATTTAACAAATAACAATGTAGAAAATGGGTGACATACACATAAAATTCTATAGGCACAGAGAAAGAAAAAAAAAAAATACATGCAAGGGCAAACATTTAGTCTAGTGGTTAAACTGCTGGCTAGGATACCCATGTCCCAGATTGGAGGCTGTGGGTTCTGTTCCCACCTCTGATTCTTCATTTTGTCTTCTAGTTAATACAGATTTTGGGAAGTGCTGGTGCTTAAGTTTCTGCCATCCTGGTGGGAAACATGAGTTAAGTTTGGGCTCTTGCTTCAGCCTGGCCTAATGCTGGCCCTTGCTGGAATCCGGGGAGTGAACCAGTGAACTGGAAAGCTTTCTTCCTGTTTGTGTCTCTTCTACATTGCATGCAACAGCATTCCTTGAGGAGCTTAAGATTTCCACACCCTGTCCAGCCAGACCCAGGAAATCAGTAGGGACACAGCCCCAGTCTTTACATCAGAACTGTGGTATGGACACAGTCCTTGCGCAACTGCAAGCCAGGCAACAAGGCTTAGGCAAGGGCAGTTACCACACGTGGCCAGGCTGTCCCTGGCAAAGCCCGTGGGAGATGCAGGATATGATGGCTCCTGTTCCATTTGTGGCTTAGGGGAAAAAAAGATCTGACTTGTCCTGGAAACACTGTATTGAAAGGCACTTTTCGGGGCCTGAAAACTCTGCACCCTTTGGGACCTCACGAGGGAGGCTGGAGCTCCGGGGCGCCGGCAGGAGGGCTAGGTGCTGGCTGCGTGGTGCACACGCGCCCAGTCTCTCCTTTCCTTCCTTCCTGGAAGTGCCCGCCGTGTTCGTGAGGACATATGTGCAGGAAGTCAGGGTTCCATCTTGATGGCTGCTGAGTGGGTCCCCATCCAGACTTACCTAGCAGCTCGAGGAGACCACCTGGTGCCCCGCTGGGGCGGCCTGATTTCCCCGGGAGGTTGAAGAGAGCTGGAGGCCACCAGCGGAGCCGCAGGCTGCAGGTAGCCGGGAGACTTGCACCTGCACGGGAGGAGGCACTCCCGTGTTGTCCACGTGGCCAGCTAACGGGATCTTGAAGAAGGAGGTGCTGTTTGTAGACTTGACCTACTCTAAGAGCCCAGAGTCTGGTTAGGCTTTCACGGGCTACAAGCAGGTCTAGATCTAGCACCATCCTCCAACTGCTTTCTCTAAGATGGCCCCTCGGGATGATGGCCTGGGAACATATGTAAATGGATTGGAAGGGTCTTCCCCAGCACCGTGGCATCTCTGTCCTTTCATGGCAGTCTGCTCTGCCAAAGCGTCCACAGGAACCTCGGGACGAAGCCGTGTCCAATGGAAGAGAGCGGAACCACGCCAGCAGGGTTCAGAAAGTGTGGAGGAAGATGATCTCAGAGAAAGAAACTGCACAGAAGTTTGCAAGTGCTGGGACATTTAGAGAGGCACCCCCAATACCTCTCTCTCCTTTCCTGTAGTGACTGGCACAGATTTTACTGTTATTTGAAAGGTGGACTTACACAGAGGGAGGGAGAATCTTGCATCTTCTGATTGACTCCCCATATAGCTGCAAAGGCCAGGACTGGGCCAGTTGGAATCCCCTCCTATGTGGGTAGCAGGGGCCCAGCACTCGGGCAGGACCGTCCTCTGCTGCTTTCCCAGCTGCACTAGCAGAGAGAGCTGGATAGCAAGAGGAGTAGTTGGGACTCAAAGAGATGTTCATGTGAGATGCTTGCATGACGCGAGCTCCAAATGTGACTTTATGTGGATACTAAAATCCACAGGGATTTTACATTACACCTTGAAACCTGTTTTTAAGGCGTATCTGGTAACAGAATGCTGCCTGTGAGTTTATAAAGCTGCCAATATTTCCTGTGAAATAAACAGATGTAACAAACAAACAGGGAAGGAATCGTGCCTAACTCTGATTTTACAGATGGAGAAACTGACCTGGAAAGGGAAATGACAATATCACAGTGTGTCAGCTCTGTGAGCTGGAGCACAGCCACGCGTCCTGGCCCAGTGCCTCCCTTTACACCGGGAGCTCATCCTCATTCCCGTGGGGGTTGTGAGTGACAACACACACCTACTGATGCACAGGAGGGATGAGCGGCTGTCAGTGCTTTAGGATCTAGCTAGGCACTCCAGAACATCTCAGCGATCAGAGCTCTCCCTAAACCACAGACTGAAGATGAAACTACCATGGTGCCTACTCCCAGGAAGAAGGCCTTTTGTGGGTGCTTCTTCACAAAGCCCCTGCAGTTCCAGATCTCTGCATCCAGGCAGGTTCTCGCTGGTTAATGAAGCTCAATCCCAAGCCCCTCGTTTACTGGGTCACCCCAGACGAAGAGACTTGATACTCATCTGACACGGCTGGGACCATGATGTTGGAAACTGGGGGGCCAGCATGGTGGTTTATCAGCTGAGCTTCTTCCTGCAGCGCTGGCATCCCCATAGAGACACTGGTTCAGGTCCCAGCTGGTCCACTTCAGATCGAGCTTCCTACTTATGGCCTGGGAAAGCAAGAGGGGATGGCTCAAGGTGTTGAGCCTCTGCACGCACGTGGGAGGCCCAGAGGAAACTCGTGGCTTCGGACTGGCTTTTGTGGCCATTTCGGGAGTGAATCAGCAGATGAAAAATATCTCTGTCTCTTCTGTCTCTGTGTAACTCTTTTTTAAAAAATAGGAAAAAAAAGAGAGAGAGAGAGAGAGAACTAGATTGTGAAAGGAGATTGGGCTGATGGTCTGGGGAGATAGCAACTAGAGCTCAAGTAATTTGTGCTGCTTAAAGCCAGCATGATTATGTGATGTTCTTGAGTGAAAAGACATTTCTACCAGGATCCAGTTTCTGGTGTTTCAGAGGGCATAATCCGGCCTCTCCCAGTGAGTGTGTGTGCAGGAGCATGTGTGAGCTTGTGTGTGTGTGTGTGTGTGTGTGTGTGTGTACGCGTGAGTGCAATTCAAGGCATTTTCCAAGGATGCCAGTTTATCCCAATCATCTGCCTTTGTAAAGATCAGCCCTTCCTGCTGTGTTGTACCACTCAATCTCATTAGACCAAACACACGCTCACTTGGTACCCAGAACCGTAGAATTCTGCTATAGTGATGAAAAACTCAACAATTAGTCATCTTCCTGTTCTGGTCTCTTCCATGGATATCCATTGCCAACAAAATCAAGCAGCAATACCCTAGGTTTCACCATCTGGTTCCTTTCCGGCTCCTGCCCAGCCCAGGCAACAGCCTACATACTGCACCATACTGGCCACATCAGATTTCTTCTTTCTTTACTGGATTGTACCCTTTCCCTGCTGGCAATGTTGTGTCCCATTTCATCCACTGGAATGCTCTAGAACTTCTCCCCAAACCCCCAGGTCTCTGCTCACATCTCCTTCCTCCAAAGTACAACTTCAGTGGTCAAGATAACAAAGCAAAGCTGACTGCGCCAAACTGTTGATGGTGAGTTGGCCTAAAGAATGACCGGTTCAAATAACGAAAAGAAGGAAGGTGAGAAGGGTGGCTTTACATTGACATCTTGTTCAGAGGTCACCCAGGGGGCTCAGAGCTCTGCAGGGGCTTGCAGCACCAACCTGCTTCTCTGAGACACGCCACTATTGCTGCTGAGACCTGCAGTTCCTGCTAGGAGACACTGGGCAACAGAGTTGAGTCACAGCGTTCCTGGGGTCAGCCAGGAACAGGGCCGCTGCTTGGCAGTTCTCCCAGTTCCCCACAAGGCAGACTTTTGTGATGGGGCCAGAATTCAGACTTAGCCACTGTCCTTCACAGTGACACACTTTAATTCATTCAGTCAAATTTTATTCACACCAGTGTTCACTCTTACCCTAGGCCCGTTCCCTTCACTCACAATCACAGTATCAATATGCAAATAGAATCGCTGTGCTTGAATCTAACCCTCCTACCGTGCCCCACCCCCCACTGCCTATAACACTCAACATGCTTTTCATGAGCTTATGAAGCCTCTAGACCCCTTCACCTGCAAACCCTGCCTTAGCACACACCTTGCCGGGCTCTGAGTCCTGGCACCTGCAGCAATTTGCTTTGTTTGTCCTCACAATACCAGTGAGCTCACAAACACGTGGTTGCCCATGCAGTCCCAGCCGTGGCTTCCAGCAGGTAAGTGCGTGACTGGAGGGCAGAGTCCAGGCCTCCCAGCACATGGGCCCGCCCCTTGCATCTCGGCTGTCAGGTCTTGCAGAAGGCGCTCTGCTGCAGTGCAAACACCTGAGCTGTGTGTGAGGCGAACTCACTTCGGGAGCCGAGAAGGAGTTCTGGCTGTGCTTGGTTCTCAAAGGAACGGAAGAAAAATGGGGAAGGGGAATGGAAAAGAGGCTTCAGCATCTCCCGGATGAAGGTTTATCTTTACAGAGTAAGAGCCGTCTGTGATCCTCTAATCTTCAAAACCAACTAGGCATACCCCGATGTGCCCACAGGACATGCACTCCGAGCTTGCCCTCTGTGCCATCCCGCAGACCAGCCAGCTCGCTGCCAGCTCTGGATTCTTCATCCTCCTGGGCGGCTTCTGAAGAAGGGGATGCCCTGCTCCATGATGGCCTTGGGCTCTGAGCCGATGGGTGGCCACAGGTGGTCATCGACCAAGGTCAAGTCCACAAGCCTCAGAGAGTCTCCTCCACGTTGTCCTTGTGTCCTTTGAGATTCACATCTGGATCCCACTGTGGAGAAGAGACCAAAGGGGAAAAAAATGCACTTTGCTGGAATAGGCCCTTCACATCTTCTATAATGTTCCACCCACACAAGAGCACCGATCATGATATTCATGAACCAGGACAAGGACAAGTAGGTCAGGACAAGTTAACCAAGTTAACCAAGTTGCTGTTTCTGGAACTAAGTGGACAATTCTAGACATTAAGAAATAGCTCCTCTGGTCAGATCAGCCTCCCTTCCCTTCCTCCCATTCCGGTCTATTCTCACCTGCCTTCAATAGGCTCTTATCTAGTGAGGCTACATCAGGACGCTGGGTCCTGAACAGCCCTACTGTAATGCTTACCATTCCGGGAAAAGAACAAGCAAGCTCAGGTCACTGTGTAGTTCAAGCAACTACCTCCTCCACCAGGAAGCCTACCGGAACAGCTTTGGCCCACTGAGCTCTGCCTTGGGGTTCCTTTTGTTACTTCTCCTGGGTATTTGCCTCTGTGCAGGGACAGCTCTGACCTTTGTTTCGGACACCTGCCTTGTCCACTCCAGTCCTGAAGAATGGCCCAGAGCCTCTCCTGTCCCGCACAGTGTTTGCTCCCAATTTGAAGCTCAGTGGACTTGTCAAAACCAGATACCTAAAGCCTGCTTTAGCGCGGTGGCCACTGCAGGATCCCAGGAAGACACCATGTAACATGTGCTCAACGGCCACTCAGACAGAAGGGTGGCATGGAGACAGCAGCTGGCTGCTCGCAGTCTCAGAATGATACCACGTGGCGCATGGCCTGCAGCCATGCCCAACACCACCTCCATCAGTGACCTGCAGCTGTTCCGCTGGCTCACAGAACCTTTGCTGCAAGCTGTGTTCACCCACTGGGCCATGCTCCTTCTCTGAGCACTACACGATCAGGTGGGCTCATCTGGTTTCCCTCCCAAGCAGCCAGCACGGAACCGAGAAGGCCTTGGGCACCCCCATTGGTCCTCAGTGTTGCCTCTCTTTGTTCCATGTTTCCTAAAGAAAGGAGTGTGTCATGGGCCCAACCATCCAAAGAGAGGTCCGACCAAAGCAGTATCTGAAATCACATCCTAGGAGTCCTTTCTGGAAGACAGCATGATTGTGCATACCTGCTCCGAGTTTAGTGCCTCCCAATACTTCTGCTGCAGAACAATAAAGAGAAAAAAAAAATGTTGGCCGGTGTTTTCCACCCGATTCCAGGGCAAAGCTCAGCAGCCCCGGTGGGCTGGGTGAGCCTCAGCGGGTGGGAGGCAGAGGGACAGCAGGCCTCATGCGAGCAGGAAGCAGCAGTAACCGGCAGGGATAATCAGTTAAATGATCGATAGTGTTATGGGGATCATTAGCAGGGGCAAGCAGGTCCTGGAAAAAATGACCATCTATAGAGATTTACAAATGACTATTATTAGAAATTATTAGCAGTGATAATAATAAATCTCCCCATTTATTAGCCACATGGTTAGGATGAATCACCACTAACCCATAAAACTCAAGAGATGCACATAAAAATTCCCCACCCTGAAATACGGGGTTTTACGCAGCAGCCAAGATTCATTTAATCAGTGTTTGCTGCATCGTTGGTTTTACTCCAAACCTCAACTATGTGTGACTCAAGTTCTCGGAGAGCTGCACCAAGCGATCCGTTCTCCTCCAGCACCTCATGCCGGACTGAGGAGACACGCATTTCTGACTCAGAGCTGTGAGTCTGCAAATGTCTGTTCGTTGGTGTTCATGGTGTCTGTTCAACTGCACGTCTAAGCAGGCCATGGGATTTGGGGTTACATCACTTTTGAACAAAGCCTCCGGGCAGCATGAGGTGCAGCGGACACCTGCACCCCACGCTGGAGTGCCATGTCCGAGTCCATCTCTGCTCCCAGTTCTCACTTCTGCTGATGCACACCCCAGGAGGCACCAGATGCCGGCATTCCTGCCAGCTACCCACGGACTGAATTCCTGGCTGCTGGCTTTGGCCTGGCTCAGCCCAAACCGATGCAGACATGTGGGAAAGGAACCAGCAGATGGGAGATCTTCCATCGCAAACAAACGGAGGAAACCCTGTGATACTAGCTTCCACCCCAACACCAAGAATATTTCATTAAGGGACTTTATTTTATAAGACAACCTCTACTGTTTAGCTGTTTAAATTTCCATTAAAAAATGTTTTTACTACAGGATTTTCAATCATGTATACACAAATCTTAAAATGTCTAAAGGCCACCAGTGACATCCTGTTTTATTTGATTCAGCTCCCTAATGTTTTTATTTGCTCAAGTGTTTTAAAATAAATCATTTGGAGGGCCGGCACCACAGCACAGCGAGTGAGTGGAACCACCACTTGGGGCGCCATTCTCCTGTATCAGAGCTCCAGTGTGAACCTCGGCTGCTCTGCTTCTGATCCAGCTTCCTGCTAATGTGCTTGGGAAGGCGGTGGGAGATGGCCCAAGCGCTGCACTCCTGCCACACATTCATGGGAGACCCAGGAGTTCTGGGCTCCTAGCTGTGGCCTGACCCAGACCCAGCTGTTTGGGAATTTGGGGAATGGCTTGATGAGATAGAAGATAGCTCCTTTTCTGACAACCACCCCCTCTCTCTTCTCTCTGTGCTTGTGTGTTCCTACTTCTGTCATTCTACCTTTCAAATAAATATCTAACCTTCTAAAAAATCATTTTTGTTGGTGTTATGACATAAGGGTAAAGCCACCATCTGCAGCACTGGCATCCCGTATCAGCATCGGTTCGAATACCAGATACTCCATTTGCAATCTGGCTTCCTGCTAATACACCTGGGAAAGCAGTGGAAGATGGCCCAAGCCTTTGGGCCACTGTACCTATGTGGGAGACCCAGAAGAATCGCCTGACTCCTGGCTTCCATCTGGCCCAGCCATAGTGGTTGTGGCCACTGCGTGGTGAACCAAAGGCAGGAAGAGATGTCTCTCTGTAACTCTGCCTATTAATAAGATTTAAAAATCTTGGGCCCAGGGCAATAGCGTAATGGTTAAGGTCCTCGCCTTGAATGTGCCGGGATCCCATATGGGCCGCCGGTTCTAATCCCGGCAGCTCCATTTTCCATCCAGCTCCCTGCTTGTGGCCTGGGAAAGCAGTCGAGGACAGCCCAAAGCCTTGAGACCCTGCACCCACGTGGGAGACCCGAAAGAAGTTCCTGGCTTCTGGCTTTGGATCGGCACAGCACTGGCTGTTGCAGCCACTTGGGGAGTGAATCATCAGACAGAAGCTCTTCCTCTCTGTCTCTCCTCCTCTCTGTACATCTGCCTTTCCAATAAAATAAATAAATCTTTAAAAATCTTTTAAAAATGTATTAAAAAAAATAGAATTGATAATACAGTAGGGGTTAAGAAATTAAACTTACAGTAATGTGCTGACCCTCATATTTAGAAAATATGGAGCTTCATGCACATAAATGTTAATTTGTGGTAATTACAGCTGGTAATATTTGTCTAATAAAAATGACCAAATGCAATGTAGCATTCTAGAACAGAAAGAAACCACTAATGGCAAAAGGTGCAGTTCAGTTGACAGTCGTGCACTCAGACTGGTTTCTGACAAGTGTAGCATGTGTAAGAAGAGCATTAGAAAGACTGGACCAGGGCACCCGGAAGCTCTCTCTCCCTCTGCCTCTGCTCTGTAAATCTGAAGCTCCTCCAGAAAACAGGGCTCACTACACCAAGCAAGCAAACAGGCCTCCTCCATCCCTGGGACCCTAGAAGGGCCTCACCACGTCCCAGCATCTTAACATTGTAGATGAGTGCCCCCTAGTGGAGACAGCAGTTGGAATTTTTTTTTTTTTTTTTTTAAAGATTTATTTTTATTATTTTTTCATTGGAAAGGCGGATATACAGAGAGGAGAGACAGAGAGGAAGATCTTCCGTCCGATGATTCACTCCCCAAGTGAGCTCAACGGGCCGATACTATGCCGATCCGAAGCCAGGAGCCTCTTCCGGGTCTCCCACGCGGGTGCAGGTTCCCAAAGCTTTTTGGGCCGTCCTCGACTGCTTTCCCAGGCCACAGGCAGGGAGCTGGAAGGGAAGCGGGGCTGCCGGGATTAGAACCGGCGGCCATATGGGATCCCGGGTGTGCAAGGCGAGGACCTTTAACCACTTGCGCCACCGCGCCGGGCCCAGCAGTTGGAATTTTTAAGTTAATTTTTTTTAAAAGGAAAGGCAATGTACCTAGGACTACAACTAACCTTTATCTGTGACAGGTTTCTTCCTATTCCCTCAAAAATGAAAAATAAATACACTTGTATTGTCTTTTCTGTTCCAAGAGCAAACTGTGCGTATTATAGAAAAAAAATTAAAAGCCCATTAGATTTCCATTCTCTAACAGCCTTTATATTTTCAAAATTATTATTTTTCCCTCAGTAAATCAATTTTAAAGCCTTATTTGTTTTCATTTCTTAATATTTATTTTTACTTCAAAGACAGAGTTAGGAGAGAGCGAATCTGCTGGCTCTTTCCCCAAGCAGCTGCAACACCTGGACTGGGTCAGGCTGAACCCAGGAGCCAGGAGCTCCGTTCAGGTCTCCCACGAGAGTGCAGGGGCCCAAAGCCTCGAGCCATCCTCTGCTGCTGTGCCAGGCCCTCAGCAGGAAACGATTTGAAACTGGTTGCAGCCGGGACTCAAACCAGCACCCATACCGGATGCTGGTACCACAGGCAGAAACTTAGCCTACTATACCACGCCCCCATTTTATTTGTTTGTTTGTTATGTCAGGGAGACTATAGGCAGTTATTCAGTGCCTCCTGTGGGGCAGGCATTGCCCCTCTTCACGGGGTGCTCGGGTGCTCCGCATCCCATAGTGGAGTACCTGGATATAGTCTGGCTCCATTCCTGAGACTAACTGCCTGTTCACCCCAGAAGGCAGCAGGAATGGCTCAGGTACTTGGGAGACCCAGGAGTGAGTTCTGGGCTCCAGTTCTGAGCTCCTGGCTTTGGAGGGCCCTGGCCCTCCCCAGCACCATGAGCAATCTGGGAAGTAAACCAGTGGGTAGAAGATCTCTGCCTCCTTGTCTTCTAAGTGAATGAAAATGAACGTGACGAGTCTTGAAGCCTCTGAAACATCATGCTGTGGTAACTACACCACACAGTGCTGGGATGGTATGCTGGGCCTAGGCCACATCACAGCTGGGTGAACGGGACACAGGGAACTCCCACAGACCAACACGGGGTAGGGTCAGACACCCCACACGGGCTCCCGACACGGGTGGGGAGCTGGGGGAACACTGCTGGTGGCACAGCCCAGTGGACTGTCTTACAGTGGAACCTCACACTCAAGTGAAGGTGCACTCTGATTTAACCATAAAAGTGCAGGGCAGTAAATGCATCAGTCAGTCACGCGGCTGCTGGATGTTCAGTCATGTTTCATGTACTGCCTAACTCTATGCACTGTATGCACCTTCACAAGTCAGGCAGGCACAAGCTGGTTCCCTACTGTACCAACAACACACACACACACACACACACACACACACACACACACACACACACACATACACACACCATGCACCCCAGGCCCACCGCTGAGCGGGTGATGCCCTCCCAAACCCAGCCATGCTGTCCAGACGGTTTCCCTGCCTCATACACGATGACCACTCTGAACGTCTGGACACTGGCCCTCAGCCCCATGAAGTGGCCAGCACGCACTGTGTGTGCTCTCCCTGTCCCAGAAAGCGTGCATCTCCCAGCTGGTGAACCCCCAGGAGCACTATCCCTTGCCCTGCCTAGTGGAGCTGGGCTGAGGCACCAAGGAAGCCTGAGCTGGGGAGGGTGCAAGCCAGAGGGGCCTGCAGGATGCAGGGGTCCATGTAGGGAGGAGTCCCATTCCCCAGGGCCATGGGGTCGGGCGAGACTTGGGAGGGATCACAAGGCTTGCAGACCCACCAGACACACGACAGCTTTTCTGCTCTCCTAGGATCTGGGCGATGACTTCCTTTTACCTGGCCCCTTACAGACTTTCCCGAACTGTCCTGGCAAGTTAAAGCTGCAGCCTGTGGTGCCAGCATCCCAGATGGGTGCCGGTTTGAGTCTTGGCTGTTCGACTTCCTACCCAGCTCCCTGCTGATGTGCTGCGAAGGCAACAGAAGATGGCCCAAGTACTTGCATTCCTGCATACTTGTGGGAGCCCTGGATGAAGCTCCTGGCTCCAGACTTTGGCCTTTGCAGCTGCATGGAGAGTAAAGCAGCAGATGGGAGATCTCTTTCCTTCCCTCCTCTCTCTGGTAGCTCTGTCTTTTTTTTTTTTTTTTAGATTTATTTATTTATTGGAAAGTCAGATATACAGAGAGGAGGAGAGACAGAGAGGAAGATCTTCCGTCCGATGATTCACTTCCCAAGTGGCCGCAACAGCCAGTGCTGTGCCGATCCGAAGCCAGGCACCAGGAACTTCTTTCCAGGTCTCCCACGTGGGTGCAGGGTCTCAAGGCTTTGGGCTGTCCTTGTCTGCTTTCCCAGGCCACAAGCAGGGAGCTGGATGGGAAGTGGAGCTGCCGGGATTAGAACCGGCGCCCATATGGGATCCCGGTGTGTTCAAGGAGAGGACTTTAGCCGCTAGACCACACCGCCGGGCCCAAGCTCTGTCTTTCAAATAAGCAAATCACGAAAACAAATTGCACCTGGAGTAAAAGAAGCATTTGTCACAGTGGTTAACATGCTGCTTGGAATACCTGCATCCCATTGGAGTGTTGGGTTTGAATCAACAGCTCCGCTCTTGATTCCAATTTCCCATGAATGTGCACCCTGGAAGGTGGCAGGTGACAGTTTGAGCTGCTGATGACTGAGTCCTGGCTTCTTCTGTAGCCATCATGGGTATTTAGCGAGTGAAGTGACAAGTGCACGGGAGCTCTCTTCCTCTCTCTGCCTTTCAAATACTAAAAGCGAGACCCGTGCCTTTCACCACACCATAGGTAGGCCTTTGCCAGTATTCAGTTCCTGCCTGCATGTACAAGCCCGGCCCTCTTGGCTCAAAACAAGGGTGAGGGACCTGGCGCAATGGCTCAGTGGCTAAATCCTTGCCTTGCACATGCTGGGATCCCATGTGGGCACCAGTTCATGTCCATGCTGCTCCACTTCCCATCCAGCTCCCTGCTTGTGGCCTAGGAAAGCAGTTGAGGACAGCCCAAAGCCTTGGGACCCTGCACCTGCGTGGGAGACCAGGAAGAAGTTCCTGACTGCTGGGTTTGGATCAGCTCAGCTGTGGCTGTTGTGGTCACTTGGGGGGGGGGTGAACCAGTGGATGGAAGATCTTTCTGTCTCTCCTTCTCTCTGTATGTCAGCCTTTCAAATAAAAATAAATATAAAAACAAAACAAAGAAGGTTGCGATGCCCCAGCATCTTCAGCGGATGCAGTGTGGGAGGAAGCTCATTTGCACACCTGTCATGCTGAGCTCACAGGAATCCGCCTGGCAGGTAAGGCGGGATGGAGGGGACAACACAGCAGTGGAGCAAAGCAGATGACAGTGTGAGTCCTGCCTCCACGCAGAAAAAAAGAGGACATACGTTAGAAGAAGAATAAGGATTGCATGATAGAGAAATGGCCCCAACCACTCCAAAGACGAATTTCAGACTGCTCAGGTTCATGGTCTAATCTTTATCTTGAAAGGTTAGTGGCTCAAGTCGCAGTCTCCAGAGCCAAGGACCCTTTCCCTCTCCACAGCCCCTCCCTGATCTCCAGGTCTCTTCTGCCACCAAAAGCCACATTATAGTCAGCCTTGTCCCTCCTTCCCCCAGCCTGAGGCCACAGCTGAGACTGCTGACTCCAGGCTGCGGGTCAAGGGCCCACTTCCTGAGATCAGAACCCAGGACCACATTGGAAGCCACCCCCAAAGGGGCAAACTCCCCAACTCAAACCCAGCTTTCTTTCTATCACCAGCAATGATACTGTGGTGTAACAAATAGAGACACCGCCTGCGATGCCAGCATCCCATATAGGTGCCAGTTCAAGTTCCAGCTGCTCCACTTCCAACCCAGTTTCCTGCTAACAGCCTGGAAAAAGTAGTGAAAGATGGTCCAAACGCTTGGGCTCCTTCATCCTAGTGCGAGACATGGATAAAGGTCAGAGTTTCAACCTGGCTGTTATTGTGGCCATCTGGGGAGTGAGCCAGTGGATAGAAGACATATTTCTCCCACACTTTGTAACTCTGACTTTCAAACAAACCCTTTTTTTTCTTTTTTTTTTTTTTTAAGGGAAATGTTCTGATTCAATGGGTCTGGGACCCAGCAACAACTAAGAGACCAAGAGCACCAGGGGAGTTCAGAGCTGGGTGTTACACCATCTGTGTACTCAGAATGAAAGCATACTTTGTTCATAGGTGCAAATATTACAAATTGGGGATTGAATTCATAAAAGTGCTAAGTCTGGGACCTGGTGCAATGGCTCAACTGATTAATCCTCCCCTTGCAAGAGCAGTTCATGTCCTTGGCTGTTCCACTTTCCATCCAATTCCCTGCTTATTGCCTGGGAAGGCAGTAGAGGATGGCCCAAAGCTTTGGGATCCCTATGGGAGGTCTAACAGAAGCTCCTGGCTCCTGACTTTGGATTGGCTCATCTCTGGCCATTGTGGCCACTTGGGGAATGAACCAGCAGGTACAGAATCTTCCTGTCTCTCCTTCTCTCTGTAAATCTACCTTTCCAATAAAAATAAATAAATCTTTTTTTTTATAAAAAGTAGTGTTAAGTCTGGTGTCCAGCACAGGGCCCCCTGCGTGTGACGTCACGAGGCAAGGAAGCCGTGGCAGTCAAGCCGTGGCAGTCAGGTGGGTGTGGGAAGCAGCAGCACTCCATACAAGTTTACCATTCAGGGTGAATGTCTGGCTTCTCTGTTGAGGCACTGATTGGGGCATCCTGGACCCACCCCAGAGTAGCTGGGTGAGCTGGCTGCTGACTCCAGCTTCCTGCAGGCCTGGGAGACAGCAGGGGCAGCTCAAGCGCTGGGTTCCTGCCACCACTCACATGGTAGACCTGGATTGAGTTCCCAGCTCCTGGCTTTGGCCCAGTTCAACCCCAGCCATTGTGGCTACGTGGGGAAATGAACCAGTGGAAAGGCGCCCTCTGTCTCTCCAGGCATCTTTTTTGGTCAAATGAACAAGTAAGCGAGTGCATGATTCATGCATTTACTCCTGTAGGGCTTGGATGTGCGGTGTGACCCTGGAGGGGCTGGGCCCCAGTGTTGCCCTACCCATCATGACCCTGAGGCACTCGGTTGCTGACAAGGCTATGGGGTGATCCCTTGCTCAGGCTGGGAGTGGAGATGAGCCCTCACACAGCAGCTGCAAGGTTAATGCGGCCAAGGTCAGGCAACAGTAGCGCAAGCTCCCACCCAGCAGGTGTCCGGTAAGCGGATGCTCATGCCCCACCCCGCCCCACCCCGCAGGCGGAGCCCTGTACCTCCAAGTCCGAGTTGATGGAGGAGACCTCAGAGGAGCTGCTGGAAGACACATGGGCTCGGATGACCTGCACGGGAGGATATGAGGGCGGCTCCTGCGGGAATGGGTCCTCAGCCCTTGTCTGTCCATTGCCCGGCAACCTGACAGCACCGCAGCTAGCCTGTAAGGTAAGTGGGGGGCAGCTCATCACTCAGGTGATGAGTTGGTTTTGAGGACTGGTCCAGAAAAACACATCTCGAATGTTCACTCCACACCCACCTCCTGGCCATTTGGTCTCCTCAGGTCTGGTCACGTCCTTCCATGAGGTCCTGTGCTCATGGTCAAGGGCACAGACGTGCCTCCTCCCAGCCCCACAGCAGCAGATTGTTCTCTGCTCTTTCACGTCTGCTGCTGTTTTTCACCTAACAGAAGGCTTCAGGGGAATGTTCCAGCTCAAATGTTTCAGGCTGCACTGCAGTGTTAGCAGTTTGTTCAGCCTTTGTACCCCACCTCTAAGGCATTTTTAGTCTTGCCCTTATAATCAGTGCTGATTTGAGTAAGTCACATTTGACATCCACAACTTCGGGGTACCTCAAGGGCCAATCTCGAGAGGTGGAACTGCTGGGTCAAAGGGCATATGCATTTGTAGCTTGGAAAGCTATAGCTAAGAATAATGCATACTGGGCCCGGCATGATAGCTCAGTGGTTAAAGTCCTAGCCTTGCACGCGCCGGGATCCCATATGGGCACAGGTTCTAATCCCGGCATCTCCACTTCCCATCCAGCTCCCTGCTTGTGGCCTGGGAAAGCAGTGGAGGACAGCCCAAAGTCTTGGGACCTTGCACCCAAGGTGCAAGAAGAGCTCCTGGCTCCTGGCTTCAGACTGGCTCAGCTCCACCTGTTGCGGTCACTTGGGGAGTGAACCATTGGACGGAAGATCTTCCTCTCTGTCTCTCCTCCTCTCTGTATATCTGCCTAACCAATAAATAAATAAATAAATCTTTAAAAAAAAAAGAATAATGCATACCATAGAGACTTTATCAACACACCCCCATCAGCAGCACAGGTCAATGAGGTTTAAGGGAGAAGAAATCTAGGGAGACTGTCTATTATCTATACATCATCTACCTATGAATTATCTATCATCTATCTTTTACCTACCACCTATCTGTCCATAATCTACTACCTATTATCTGCACCTCTACCATATATCTATTCATCCATCCATCACTCATCCACTATCCATCCATCCATACATTATCCATAATCATCCATCATCCCTCCATATGCCATCATCATCATCATCATCATCCACCACCATCATCATCATCATCATCATCATCATCATCCATCATCATCCATCATCATCCATCTATCATCCAGCCCTTCACATTGTCTCAGCTGACGGCTTCCTCAGAGCTCATGGAAGCTCCAACAGCTTGATTTACAGAGCTCTGCAGGAATAAGGTCATGCCCCTGGACCCAGGATAGAGTGACGAGCATCTACCACAGATGATCCATATGACCCCAGGTTGAAACATGTGCCCTCTGAGTCTTAGCTTCCCAGTCTATGCAAGGACTGCCACCCACTGTCCTGCCTCCTCTTCAAAGTCAAGACTTTGGTTGCAGGAGAAGAAGGGCACTGAGCACAGGATTCCAAACCCAGAAGGGCCGTTGGCTGACCCTGACCAGTTCCGTGCACAGTTTCCTGGAAGAGTCAGCAGAGCAAATCCATGGAAGAAACCAAGGCAGCATCCTGGAAGCATTGCAGGACACAGGCAGGTGCCCCATCCACCCCTGCCCCTTCCACACTGCCCCCTGTGCAGATACTAGACAGAAACCTCTGAGTGAGGGTTGAAGAGAAGCAGAGGGCTTGGTCAAGCTCAGGTTGAGTTCTTTCAGGTCCCCAAGTCTGACCACACCAGAGCCTCTGATGAGATGGAGTTTTTAGAGACTTCGAGCCATAGCCAGGGACTGGGTCACAGGACCCCACACCGTCGTCCCTCTAGGCAAGGTCCACCGTGAGGCTGCTCCTGGTGCCACCCTCCCTGCGTGCTCAGAAAATCTCACCTGGGGACCAGCACCCAAGTGGCAAGCTGTTGGAAGGAGTGATGAGGGAGCCGCCAGTGGCTCTGGGTACCCACACCCAGGTGGCCTCTGGAGGTGCAACACGCCTGAGGGGACTTCATGAGGCTCACACACCCAGGGTTTTTTCACACTTATCTTCCAGGAACTTATTTAAGGGAAAAACTAAGAGAGATTTCAAATAAATGTTTTTGGTACCCAATTAAGCTTGTCTTTTCATTTCACTTTTCCTTGAACTTAGGAATGTGCTCATGTTTACCAATGACACAATCCAGGGACACTGTCTCATCATGACTCTGCCCAGTGAGGCATGCATGTTAAGCCAGGGCAATGCTGCTGAGCAGGTGCAAAGGGACAGTGAAGAGCCTGTCCTCAGGGTCTGGAATCAGGCAGGCTGAGGTGGTAACCGATTTGAGATTCTTAAAGCACAGGTTTGGGGTAGATTATGTAACCTTCCTGTGCCCCCACTGAAAATCCTCCTAAAAGTATGCATCGTTCATAAAAACAGCAATAGAAAGAGGCAGAAGGTTGACTCCAAAGGGTCATGGTGAGAATTTGCATTCACAATGAAATCAAGCGTTTATCAAAGGTTTATTTGGTGTCAGCTGCCCCCGCTCTGCCGCTGAGACACTGTGTGACCTTGAGCAAGTTGCCTAAACTCTGTGCTCCAGACAAGGAAAATGATCCCCTCAGGTGGCTGTGAGTTGATGGGAGTTAATCTAGGGGAGCCCTTAGAACAGTATGCCAGCCTGCACCACGCACAAGGAAGTGTTGACTGCTGTCCGGTGCTCAGATCCTGGCTAGGGATCAGCTTCCCGGGGGAATGATGCCCCCCGGAGCTGAGGGGGTGGCTTCCTCCTGGGTGGCCCATCAGACGCCAGGAGCCGGGAACACTTGCTGGGAGCTGCTTGGGGCGCCCTCTGGTGGACAGAGGAGGAAGCGGCCAGGTGGACCAAAGGAGAGTGGAAGAGGCACACACTCTTCCAAGGCACCTGTCCCCAGCAGAAAGCTGGCGGAGGGGCAGATGTGTGTGTTAAAGCGAATACAATGATTGCACGTACTCCCTCTCAGAAGTTGTATAATTTAAAGCTTTCTAGTGCAATGTTTTGGCAACACACGGCCAAAATTCCCTGTGCCATCACCCTGTCCCCTATCAGAACAGCTGAGAGATTGACCTGGGATCCGAGTTACAAAAGCAAGCTCCAACTCCCTCTGAATCTCCAGACATCACACACAGGGGCGGTGGCACCCGAGGAACAACAGCAGGTCAGGGTTGTCCTCTGGATAGCTGAGTAGGACATCCCCTGAGGACGCCCTCAGTACTCACCTTCCATGAGGGCCCAGAACCAGCAGGAGACAGGCAACATGAAAAGCAGAGAGAGCAGTAAGTGTTCTGCAGAACCTGCTAAAAGGGGAGCGGGCTGCTGAAGCTTCTTCTGCCAGCACGTTGGGAAGGCCTTCGGGGACAGGATTGACAGGGTTTGAATGTGTCCCTCCAAGGTCCCAAGCCCATATGCTAACAGTATTTTCAGGTTGGGAGACCTGGGACCTCGCAATGGCACCAGTGGTTCTGCAAGGAGGGGGAGAGGCTGTGCCAGCTCCTGGACTCTGTCTCACCAGAGACGGCCACTGCCTGGTGTGGGGCAGCGAGAAGCCTGCCCTCCAGAAGCTGAGATGAACGACACCTTGTCCCCGGGTGTCCTGCCCCCCAGGACCACAGGCTGGATAAGGCCTCATTCTTTATGCATCATCCGTGATCAGGTGTTCCATGGGAGCAGCAGAAAACAAAACCAAGACTGTGGCATTGGAAGGAAGTGTGAAAGATGAGGAAGAGGCAGCTGTGCAAGCAGAGTCAGGAACAGTTCCTGGCACTGGGGAACGGAAGAAAGGCCTACACAGCTGCCGGAAAGGAACAGGTGCAGGGAGGGGCAAGACCTGCATGGTCATAGAAGTCTCAGTAAACTCAGATTCCATTCTGAATGAAAAGAAAAGCCAGACAAAGGAAGGAGGAGATATAATTTGCATTTGTAAAGGTTCCTTTAGAGGGTGCAGATGGAGCGGGAGGCGCTCGCAGAAGTGGGAAGGCAGGCCTATTTTGGGAGAAACATTTGTAGGACTGGGTGGATGGGCATTGAGGGAGGGGGCAAGGATAGTGAGAAGAGGTTCTTGGCTCAAACCGCAGCTTGGAGAGGGGATGGAGGAGGATGGAAAGGGAGCGAGTTTGCCACTGGAATTTCAGGATTCTGTGTTGAATATGCAAGAAGTCACGTGGTGCCAAACGGGCCAGTGGGCAGGCCAAGGCTTGAACCCGGAGCCCAGGGAGAAAGGACCCACCGGACACTGACAGCTGGCGGCTTCTCGGAGGGTGGGGAACCCTGGTGGGGGAGTCGAGCAAGCACCAAGGAGGGGGCCGCTCTCAAGCCAGGGCTTGGGGCACACTCCCCGCACCCCCCAATGCAGAAGCAAAGCGGAAGCCCTGGGGAGAGAGCCCGGGAGAGCAGCCGGCAGCCCAGGGAGCCCAGGGAGCCCAGGTGGCGGCGTCTCCCTTCGCCAGGTGGTGGCCATGGATGTCACGGGGACCTGGATAGGCACAGTGTTTAGTGGGACGGCGGAGGGGCTTCCAGCCACTCCCTCCCACCCTCCCCTGTGGCCCCACACCTTTACCCCGCCCACCACACCTCTGCCCTCCCTCTCGGCCCTGGGTGGGTGGCGCCTCCACTCATTGTCACCCCCACTTCCCTTCTGCCAGCCCTGCTGCTGGTCCCTTCCTGCCTCAGGATAACGGATTCCCACAACGGGCCAGGTCTCACCCCTGTCTCCATTCCTCATTCCCGAGGGGGACAGAATATGGAAGCACTGCCCCCTCCTCACCTTTGGCGTGCGGATTATCTGGGGGCTCAAATCGGCTGACAGTTAATGGAAGCAACAGGAAGGACGCCTGGCGCAGCACCCGCACAGAACCGGCGCCACCCTCCTGTGTCCTCCGCATCCTATCTCCAGACGACCACACACTCAGTCCACGGTCAAAGCCACCCGCGCACGACACTGCTTAGGGACTAGTGATGCGGCAGGGAAGGGCATTTCTGAGGGCACCCTAGCACGTGCCCCCGGGGAGGGAGCTGCCTCCAGAAGGGCTTCCGACCTGCTGAGGGTCTCGGTGCCCAGCAAGGCTGCCCCTAAGCGATTGCACTGTCCTTTCCTCCCTCTCCTCCCCTACCAGCCTGAACTTTTCCTCCTTTTTCCAGCCTGAGTTGGCATATAAAGGGGACTTCAAAAGCTCCTGGAAATGGACTACAAAGCTAAACGTGGTTCAAAGGTCTTGCGATTTTTCCACAGCGTGCATTTTCTGTGCGAACTCTTTGAAAGCCCCTCCGTAGAAGCTGCAGCGAGCCGGCAAGCCCGAGCTGCGCCTGCCTCGTGTATGTACTAAGCACAGGGACATTTTCTCTTCTCTGGTTACTCTTGCATCCGTTGATTGACAAGCCCTGGCCATGGAACCCAGAGTGAGGAGGGTAAAAGCTTCTTCCTGCCGTTGGCCTGGCCCCTCCACCGTGGCCTTGGATCAAGCGCCTCGCGGACACGTTTCCACGCCTCTGCTTGCAGAGACACTGGCCAGAGCCGCGTGGGGAGCGTCCACTCCCACCTGCCTGCAAACCCATTTGGTCTGATCCTGCAGGGGGAGCTCGAAAGTCAATACATTCACATTGGGGATCATTTTACAGGATGCCCACCCGGCCTTCCACCACATCCCAGAGAAGCCTTCCATGACTGCGCCCCAGCCTTTCGGATGCGGGGCTGGGGTCCAGGGGCGCTCACCTGCTGCACGGGCTCGAGGGTCAGCTCCATGTAGTGCTGGATTCTTGCTGTCACGTTCTGTGACTTGCCAGGCGACAGGGTGGTGAGAGGCAGCCAGTCTGCCTTCTTTCAGATGGGAGACAGGAAGGAGAATCGTCAAAGTCAGGAGGTGTTTTCTAAGAACTAGGTCCATTTCAATTTTTTTTTAAAAAACGTATTTTGTCTGTTTTTTTTTTAATTTATTTTTTATTTGAAAGGCAGATTTACAAAGAAGGAGAGAAAGACAGAGATCATCCATCTGCTGGTTCACTCCCCAACTGGCTGCCAGCAGCTGGTTGCATGTGGGTGCAGGGTCCCAAGGCTTCGGGCCATCCTCCGCTGCTTCTCCAGGCCACAGGCAAGAAGGGAGTGGAGCAGCAGAGAACAAACCAGCGTCCACGTGGGATCCTGGCACTTGCAAGGGGAGGGTTTGGCCACTGAGCCGTGCTGCTGGGCCTGAGTTGGGAATTCAGAAACAAAAGGCAGCGGTTGTTTAGTGCCCACCCCTAGACATTCTAACTGAATTGGTGCTGGATAGTGTAAAAGCTTCCCAGGTGGGTCTAAAGTGTCACAAGGACCGGAGGCCAGTGCAGGAGGCGTCGTCCCCGCATCAGAGGCAGGCGGAGGGCTTGCTGAGATGCGGCTGGCTGGACCCAGCCTCACCGGCAGACTTGGGCAGGCAGTGTGCATCCTCATGAAGCCGGTCCAGGCATCTCACTGTAAATGATTGCTAGAGAAGTTGCAAAGCACTCTGCTTCTCTCTTGAGTACACAAGAATGCTTCAAAAAGTTCATTGGAAATGGAGCTAAGAGGTAAGCTTATTTTGCTGTGAAAAAATGAAACCCATGCACGCAAAGAAATCTTGGGGAAAAAAAAAAACTCATGGGAAAGGTCCATTATGAAAAAAACTAAAACCTACATAGACTTCAACATTCGTTGTGCCAAAATAAAACTTACCGGGGCTGACACAGTGGTGTACAGAACAAAGCCTGCATCATGATTCTCTCATGAGCACTGGTTCGTGTCCTGAATGCTGCAGTTCCAACCCAGCTCAAAACTGCTTGTGGTCTGGGAAAGCAGTGGAGGTTGGCCCAAGGCCTTGGTTCCCTGTTCCCATGTGGGAAATGTGGAGGAGGCTCCTGGCTCCTGACTTTGGACTGGCCCAGTTCAGTCTGTTGAGGCCAGGAGCTCGATCCAGGTCTCCCCCGTGGTTCCATTGCTTTCCCAAGCACATTAGCTGCATCCAAAGCAGAGCAACGGGGACTTGAACTGCTGCCCATCGAGGATGTCAGTTTCACAGGCTGTGGCTGAAGCCGCTATGCCCAGGAACCATGAACTTCTAATGAAGACAAACTGCTTCAATCAGAATAAGATCTGGTTGCTTAAAAAATCATCTGATTGACTCAATAAGAGGAGGCAAACACATTTACCCTGAAAAATAAGTCCTTTTCATGGGTGGTACAACATAATGGCAAATGTTGGCTGTTTTTGTAACTGGCTCAGGCATTTGGTGCAAGAGTTAAGATTCCACTTGAGACACCCCATTTCCCGGTGGGTTAAGCCGCCACCTGCAGCACCCACATCCCATATGGGTGCCCGTTAGAGTTCTGTCTGCTTCACTTCCATTCCAGCTCCCTGTTAATATATCTAGGAAACAGCAGAAGATGGCCCAAGTGCTTGGGCCGCTGCACCCACATGGGAGACCTACAAGAGGCTAATGCCTTCAGGCTGTTGTGGCTGTTTGTGGAGTGAACCAGCGATGGAGGATCTCGGTTTCTCTGATTTTCAAATAAAAATGAATACAAATTTTTTAAAGAGTTCTTTTTGTAGCAGCAGGAAGGACAGAGTAGGGGACATGACAGCTCCAGCTCCTGAGTGACATCCGCAGACTCCACCCCTCCCCTCTGCAAACATCACAACTTTCTTCTATTGGGAAAGGGGAGGGACCTAGTGCAGTCACGGCTTTAGACGGGAACACCAGGTTTTCTAAACGACCCACGACCCACGGGCTAATCTCAGGGGCCTGCAGAAGTCCCACGCCCCGCCCCCATCAAGGCTGTGTCCCCACCCCCAGCATGCCCCGCCCCACCCTGCCAGCTTCTGCTGGTGCCAGCTCCTTCCAGTGCCTGCTGGAGACACGGTGGAGGAAGCAGCAGTACTGAGAGACCTTGGCCTCCTGCTTCTCCTCCTCCTGCTCGGCGCAGGTCAGCAGGGCTTGCGTGTCTGAGCTCTGGCTGGATTCAGCGGCCAATCCCAAAGCCCGATGTATCTTGGTATTCATCGCGCAGGACAGCAAAATGATCTGAGCCGTAGAGGTTAAGGCACCAGGACGTGGATGGACTGCCTTCCGCGGAGTGCCCTGCCCTTCACCTCCAGCCCCCTCCAGCCTCCCTCTTTCCCCCTACTACCCCTCCCCCAGCAGGATTCTGCTCCAGACAGACCTGAACTCACCTAATGACAGGCCCAAGTGTGACTCTGGGTGTCTCCATCCATACCAGGGCTCATGTCCAGTGAGACCCCTGCCCTAAAGAGCACTTGGTAAGCAAATGGTCATTAGAGACCATTGAAGCATGTGTTTCTTGAAGGCTCAGCTCCTAGCAGGTGCACACATGGTGGCCATGAGAAACCAGAGGCAGGAATGAAATTCATGCCATCCCAGGCCAAGGACGGCAGAGGCTGCAACAGGCAGTGACTCTCCCCTCCAGCCTGCGAGTGTGGTCCTGCTTTGGCTCTGGGCTTCCAGCCTATTCTCTGTATAGACACACACACACACACACGCACGCACACACACACACACACACACACACACACACACACACCCTGCAGCATGGCCTCTGTCCATGTCTCTGGCAACACTCCTGGCTCACAGTCCGCTTGCCCTTGTGGTTCTCATGCCAAGGTCATCAGGGTTGGCAGCACATCGGGCCACACCCCCGAGGTGGGGCTGACAAGTGGCAGCTTTAATCTCTCACTTCTCCAGCTCAGGTGTCCACAGCAAAGGGAGCAGAAAGCAGAGTGGGGATCCCGGTCTTCCCCCTATCCCCCAAGCCCGCCTGGCACTGCGGGCAGCTCCAGGCCCTGCTGAGAAGGGCAAGGTCAGCAAGCAGTAGGTGGAGGCTCCCAGGAGGGCCATGACCACCCAGGGCTAGATGCCCAAGCAGGACGCAGGACGGAGCCTGGAACCTGGCTCTTTGGACCTTAGGATCAGGAACCTGCCGCTCTCTCTTTCGTTGTTTCACAGACTCACTCCTGCCAAGAGGGACTTCGTGTTACTATAAAAGCAAGCAAAAGCAGAATTGCAAAAGCAGAATTGCAAATAATTGCATTTGTGTCTTCCTGCTCTTGGTCTCAAACTGCCTGCCTCACAACTGGGAGAGATGGGTCCAGTGAGTGCGCATGGGGGCAAGCCAGCGGCTGTGAGGGCAGGAGGTGGTTGAGCCCAGTCGGGCTGGGTTGGATACAGCAATGTCCAGCGAGGCCCGGCCAAGGGAGATCAGGAGCCACGGTGCAGCCCGCAGCAGGTACTCCGGCTGCCGGTCATGGGCCACGATGGCCGAAGCATAGAGGAGGTCAGCCAGGGCTGACAGGGCCTTGGGCCAAAGACACATGCAGGAGAATGGCTTCCGGCGGCAGCACTGTGCAGAAAGAGAAGAGCTAGGGCCCCCTGCCCCGCCTCCCCCAGCTGGGTGGGGGCAGAAAAGATCCAGCCCTCTGTCCAAGACCACTCCCTTGCAATGCCAGGTCTTTTTTTTTTTTTTTTTTTTTCCTTTTTCAAAGATTTATTTACTGTACTTGATAGAGTTACAGACAGAGGGAGAGAAAGAAAGTGAAATCTATTGCTGGTTCATTCCCTAAATGGTTGCAATAGCTAGAGTTGAGCCGATCTGAAGCTGGGAGCCAGGAATTTCTTCCGGATCTCCCATGTGGATTGCTGGTACCCAAGCACTTAGGCCATCTTCTGTTGCTTTCCCAGGCCATAAGCAGGGATTTGGATGGGAAGTGGAGCAGTCAGGACTTGAACCAGCACCCAATATGGGATGCTGGTGCCACAGGTGGAGGATTAGCCAGATACACCATAGCATCTGCCCGTGTTCCCTTTCTTACAAGCTCCAGTTCCCCCTTTAACATCTGGCTTCAATTGAACCAGAAACCTCCCTGCTATGGGAACCAAGCAGCTCCTCTTCTAGGTCCAACACCCCGGATGCTACCCCCATGGTAGTAGTCTTTACTGCACTGCCTGCAGGCTCAGAGAGCTCCTAGGAAAGGGAAGAGGCCAGCGCCTGGCCAGATCCATGCCACCAGTCCCTGGCACAAAGCAAGGCAAGGCAGGGCAGAAGGGAGTCTGAATTGTGGGGAGCCAGCCCTCCCTGCTCCTGGGGCTGCTGGTGCAGAACCAGGCCAAAACGGGGAGGGTCTGGAGAGCGAGGGATGATATTTCCGGACACCTGAAATCACGGTGATGAAAACTTGAGTTCCAAAAGGCGAACGTGTGTTATTTCCCCATCAAGTAGTCTGTAGGTGCCATGAGCACATACATAAACACTACACATGCCTAGTTAGGTGGCAGACACCTGGATGAATATACACGAATCTAAATGATGCAGAACTTGGTTTCTTTATGAAGTGAGACTCACGAGAACAGAAGCAATCCAGGGCGTGGGGAAAAGCATGCCTTGGTCAACAACTGGCCTCCGTGTTTGACACTAACTAGGGAAAAGAAACAGTTGGGACCGTGGCCTTGTTCTCTCTGCATTGTGGTAGGGTTTGTGTCCGAGGCTCCTTGCAACTGTCTGTCACCCACTAGACACAGGTTCACTGAGAACAGTACTCAGCCAGGATAGGTGGGGGTTGTCCCTTCTCACACATGCAGGAAGAAACAGCTGGAGATCCCCAGGGCTCCCTTCTAACCCAACCACCCAGCATCCATCTAGAGAGGACAACCATCGCCCACAGCCGGAGTGGGGTACCCTGCAGAGCTGAGCTGGACCCAAGCTTCCTACCCTCTAGTGGCTGCCCAAGTCGGGTACCCTCCATGCTGCATCTCCTGTCTCCTTCCAGCGTGGGCCCTAGGATCTGCGTGGCCCTATTTCTTTGCAGTGCCAGATACACAGGTAACTGAAGAGCGGGGCTGGACTATGGCCATAGGAGACTTGGCTGGGCCTCTGAAGCACCTGTGAATCCTTTGCCTACAAGCAGGGAAGAGGGTGGGAACATAGGCAGGGGCTGGAGGCAGGCAGGGTCTGCTCCAGCCTCCACAGAGGCCACGGATGACTTCCCCTGGTAGTAGCACAAGGCTCACTGAACTATCACCTTTGTCTGGGCAATGTTCTGGGGGCTGTTCAGGGGGTGCTACATGCTATCTTCCCGAGAGATGCTGGCATCCTAACCCTCAAAGCCTGTGAATATGGTAGCTCCATTAAACCACAATGCTCTGGGGGGTGAGGGTTCTTTATAGACTAAAGGATGGGCATAGGTTGTGTGTTGTGGTGTAGTGGGTTAAGTATTTACTTGCGGCACCACCATCCCATATTAGAGCCCTACTGCTCTGCTTCCAGTCCAGTTCCCTGCTAATGCACCTTGGAAAGCAGTAGGTGGTGGCTCGTGCTTGGGCCCCTGCCCCCGAGTGGGAGACCTGCATGGAGTTCCTAGCTCTTGGCCTGGTCCAGCTCTAGCTGTTGTAGGCATTCGGGGGAGGGAACAAGTAGATGGAAGATCTGTACTCTCTTTTTCTCTGCCACTCTGTCTTTCAAAAAACCTAAATGATGGGCTGCACTGATCCTGGTTGGGGGTCTGGCCGCAGCTCCTGTCTCAGAGCTGTCTGCACAGCAGATCGCCCACATCCACAGTAGCAGGTGGCTGCTCAGGCCTCCCCATCAACTTTCCCCAGGCTGTACTTTCTCAGCCCCATCTCCTCCCCCAGACTAGCTGCCCACACCCCTCGCCTGGCTGGGCAAACACTACCTGACTCTCCATTTCACGGGGGCAGGGGAAGCACAGGAGCCTCGTCTTCCTGCTTGGCAACTGCCAGCATCACTCTTTCTTCCCAAGAGCACTGGAATCCCCCCTTTCACGTCCCTGCATCTCCCCTGAGAGCCCAAGGGCAACTCAACTCATCCGAATCTGCCTGGGGTCCACCCTCTCAAAGGCATGTGTGCCTGTATCGGGGCGCCATCCCAAGCCTGCTTGCCGTTAACCAGACAGCCCCCAGTGAGGCTCAGGACTCCCTGGGCCAGCCTGCCACTTTCTGCTCCCACCCTTTCCCTCACTGAAGCCACACCTGGTGGCACCTCAGAGAAACCCAAGGGTATTCCCCTACCCCATGACCTGGGACTTCCAGAGTGTTGCCGGGGACCCCAAAACCTGCTCTGGGACCCACACTCCCAACCCCACCACAGCCTCACAATTCGGGAGAGTGGGGGGATCCGGGTAGCCCAGGAGCCAAGGGCAGCCACCACACCCAGCAGGTAGCCGAGGGTCTCAGCATCGTTCTGCAGGAATGAGGGAACTGTCATGAGCACTTTGCAGACTTTTTCCACCAGCCACTGAGCCTGCCTGGCCCCCAGCACTCTCCACCCACCCAGGGTATCCCTCAAACCACCCAAAGAGGGAAGGAACTCTGGCCCATGCATCCCACCCACAGCGGGTGCTCAGCCTCACCTGGAGCAGGCTTCCCAGCAGTCTCCTCTGTGGCCCTCGCACCACCAGGGCCGAGGCCTTGGGGACAGCAGCCCAGAGCACCCAGCCAGAGCCCAGGCTCAAGGGCAGGGCCAGGATAAACAAACTGGTCCTGAGGTGCCGCCTCCTCTTCCTCTCCCGGGAAGCCCTACCTGCAATAGCCATCAAAATCTCACGTGGCTCCTGGAATCTAGGTCCCTCCCAGGGGAGAAGTGGAGCCACCCCAGCCAGGGTAGGTATATCCTCTGACTATTCAGGTCTTTCCAGCCCTACACCTGGCACTTCACTGTCCCAGGCAGGGGTGATGTCAGCATGATGTCATCTTTCATCACACAGAACTGGAGCACGCAGCACAGCCCCCACAGACTCAGCAGAGCCTGGCGAATGCATCAGTGATTGGAGGGGTATGCAGCCAAGCCCCTGAGCTCTGAGCACGGTGGACTGCCACAAACATCACTTGGGGAAGTTTCCCGAACACCTACGAGGGCCTCTCCTCTGAGCAGGCCTACCAACATCTCCCTCCCGGCAGGAGCAGGTGGCTGAGAGCCGAGGGGAGCACCCCCTCTTTGAGGGTGAGGCCCAAGGTCACTGCTGGGTTACTCATCTGTCACTTCTGGCTTCTGCCATGTCTGTGGTTCTCTCTTCATATTCCCAGCATCCGGAAGTTGTGGGCTCTCTGCTTGTCTTTCCCAAATTTGCAAGCTGAGCAATCACTGATGACCACATCGTCAAAGCCAGGTACCCTCCTCCCTTTTCCCTCCCTCATCCTGGCCTTTGCATACCTAGGAGGTTCTGAAGTCATGTATTTCTCCGAAACCTGCAGCCCCTTCCGGCCCACTGGTGGCCCACCCTGTGCACACAGCCCCTAAGCCCACATTTCAGCTGAGGTCAGGCCTGGTTCTTCAGTGTTCATTAGGGGATCAGCTCCGGGTGCAACAAGGAGCTGGCACTCAGAATTCCTGTGAATGAATGGATGAACGAAGACAGGAACAGAAAGCCACACACTCACCCTGATTAGACTTGAGTTTGGATCCACAGACTGGGAAGAGAATGAACAGGAAGTTCACTAGGTCAACAGCTGCCAGGTAAGCACCAGTGAAAACCTGGGAGTGAAGGGAGATAAAGTGTGGGTGTCCCAGCAATGGGGCAATGCAGCACATGTCACCTAGGGCCTCCTTTGCTACGTGCCCCACACTGATGGAGCACCTCCATGGGTATTCCTCAGCACTGCCTCCCACAGAGCCAAGAGGGAGTCTTACATCTCCATTTGACTAAGAAAGCACAGGTATCTCAAGGACTGATCCCGGGTGTGCACTGGTGCAGTGGTTGAAATGCCACTTGGGGCGCCTGCACTCCATTTTGGAGGACCCGGGTCATATCCCTTAAGCTCCTCAAGCTCATATCCAGAGTTCTGGCTCTGTTCCAACCCCAGATTCCTGCCACTGCACACCCTGGAAGGCAGCAGGTGAGGATGGCTCAGGTAAGCTGGCTCCTTGCTATCAACATGGGAGCTGCACAGTGAGCTCTAGGCTCCTGACTTCATCAGGCTGGTCCAGCATGCACTGTGGTGGGAAACTGGGGTGGAAGACTTCTCCCTCCCCCTGCCCCAATAAAATTAAAATGAAAGTAAAAATACTTAAGGGCCTGCTCTGAAGTGAATTCCCAGTGGTAGAGGTGGGACAAGCACTCAACCCTCTGCTTTCCACTCCATGTTTTTTATTGCAAGAAGACTCTTTGCTCTGTAACTGTGGCTCAGGCCTTCCATTCTCTGGGCCTCAGACACCAGAATAGGATCCTTCAAAGATATGTTCATATGCACACGTTTGACTTTGGAGAAACTTAACTGCTCCCAAGTGCTGCTTCTGCACTGCCAGTTGGGGAAGAGGCTCCGCACCAGATGGGGCTGGGTTCAGGGCTGGAGAGACTGTTAAGAATAATTGTCATGATTTACTGAGCATCTACCAGGTGCCATTTAGGCCAGAGACAAGGCCAACAGACAATGAATATTGGGGCCGAGTTATGGGAAGTAACCAGGCAGGACCAAGTGACCCAGGGAGCTTATGGAAGAGCCAGAGAATTGTAATACACAGGGAAGGCATTCCCAGCTGAGAATCGGAGATCCATGTGCAGAGATCACGTGGACAGAATTCAGAGCAGGCAGAGAAATCTACCCCCACCTCCAGGGCTTAGACGCTGAGACAAAATTATGCCTTGCATGTTGAAGGACCAAGCCAGGAGCCACTGCAGCTGCAGCTGAGCAAGCAACACCAGGCCCGCACTGGTCCCCAAGCCACTGCCACCTGCAAGCCCAACCTACCTGGATGGTGAGTTGCCTGGCCAGTATGGCCCCAATAGTGTCCCCGAGGCTGGCCAGGAGGCAGCCCGCAGCCCACAGAACCGACTGCTCCTGTCTGCATCTCTTGACACATCTCAGGTAAAGTAGCCTAGGGTGACAAAGGCGTGGACACAACACAGAGGCTGAGGTTGGGAAAAGGCCACAGCAGGCGTCTGCAAAGGGATGACCATAACTCCACATCCTTAGGAAGTGCTTCTGACCCCAGGGGTTTAGCAGGTGTTTTTGAACTTGGTTTTAGGACTGGAAAAGAAAGAATGGCAAGGACCCCACCAGAGCCTCTAGTCAACGAACCCATAGCAGGAACCAGACCTCGTGAAAGATGGGGATGCCACCTCTTCAGCGAAGAGCAAGTCCTTTCCTGGTCCAAATCAGGCCGAGGCGGTTTACTGAGCTGCCACTCCGCATAGACAAATTGACTGCCATGTTTGATCAGGGGCTAACATTGTCACACAACCACAGTGGTTAACTGTGGTGCTGCTCTGAAATGGTAGCAGTGGCTTCTATCAGCCTGTGTCCGAGCTGCTAGCACTATGAGTTCATCTCCCCTGAGCCCGACTCCCAGCTTCTAGCCCTACAATCCCCTTGCTCTCTGCACACATCCAGGGATACGTGGGAAAGGGCAGGACGGGTTGGAGGGAGCCCAGGCCCCTCTGTCAGTATCTCTGACTGCGTTTCAGAAACGTTGCATTCCAGGTATCTCCTTGCTTATGGAGAAACTGAGGCACAATTGTAGCTCCTTGAGCCAGCAGGTGGGAGCCTGAGTGATGACAGGCTGGCTTAAGGGCCAGAGGCCTGGGGAATACAGGGTGAGCCTGTATCGGATATGGGATGTTAGGCTCCCAGACATTTCCCACACATGCCTGTTTGAGCTCTAAGCTCCCAACAAGATATACCTGTAATCTGAAACCAGTTCAAGGCCAAAGGTGGAGACTCTGAGAGCAGGCACCCAGATTAGAAACCCCTGCCTTGAGGGTCTGGACCATTGGCCTCAAAACTCCATCTATGAGGGAGATTACAGGACCTGTGGTCTGACCATGGAGTGCATATGCCAGGACTGGGTTTACTCGGTTTTTGAAGCCTGTTCAGTGGGCTGCATGTCCAGAGCAGCCTTGAGGGGCATGACACCCAGTTCACTGAGGCCCGCGGAGGACATCTAGTACCATGGAGTGCAGAACAAACTGGACAGCTTTCCCAGCAAAGCTTTGACAGCGAGTATCTGGGTGAATTGACTCTAAGGTTGAGTGTGTCAGCCAACGGACCTTAGTAGGATTTCCTCATCCTTGGAGCAATGAAGTCAACAGTGCTTTAGAACCAGGAAAACCACTTTAGCAGTGCCCTCAGAACATGCTCCACACTGGGGACCCTGGGATATCGGGTGCCTGTCCCCATCCCAGGGCAGTGATGCGGTTGGGCTGCTGGGAGCGTCCCTCTTCCCATTTCCCCTAGATACATGAACAAAAGGAGATTGAAAACCTTTGTCTTACCAACTTTCCTCCATTCCTCCACCCTCCCCACCCTAATCAGTGGTCCACATACATGAACATGCATCCTTAACTATGCAAACATCACCAAGAACTTGTAAGAATTATAGCTTTTTTTTTTTTTTAAAGAAATCACTGTCTTCCCACTGTCCCATTTGAGAGAGGAGAAAACTGAGGCCCCCTGGCAGGGCTCAGGCCACAGGGCTTTGGGCTGCACCTGCGGGAGGTGGGGGTATTCCCTGGCTCTGCACCAGCCGTTCTCAGCAGCCAGGGAAAGATCGATGGGACAGTCAGGGACAGCCAGGCACAGCCAGGGACAGCAAGGTTCCCAAAGCAGGTCCAGCTCCAGGCAGAGGCCGACTGTTCAGTTGGGCAGGGTCCAGCAGTACAGGCCTCAGAGGGCTGAACCCTGGGGTCTGTGGCCTTCAGTCCTTAACAGTCGGCCCCTTTAAGAGGGTCTGGCATGTTAATTCCTTCAAACCCTGGGGTGCTCCCCATCTCCTGGGGCTAGGCCAGGACTGAAGAGGTTTGTGAATGTCACATCTGGACACCCTATGATGCTCTAGGACATTCACATGGTGAAACCCCCCTTAGGGTGCTGGTCCTTTCTCCCTGCCAGGGAACGCTCGGGTTGCCATTATACTTGGAACTCACTGTGTGGCTTCCAGAGCCTGGGAAGTTCATTTCTGATCAAACCACTGCAGGTACAGCAAGGGCTATGGGCCAGGGTCTGATCACCGCCATGCCCCTTTCCAGGTGAGAAGGCCTTGGGCAAACTGGATTTGTGAGGAGAGGCTGAAGTCCCAGAAGAGCAAACAGTCATAATGCTTAACAAGTACTTGCTAAGTGGCTTGCCAAGACTGGCACATTTAACCCTCCCAGTTATCCTGTAAGGTATTACCCTCAGTTACGAGAAGCCTAGACCTTCTCGCCCAGCGAAGTCACTGGGAAAGAACAGACAACAGGACCTGGGATCCGTGGTATCCAGTCCAGGGCCCCGCCACGCACTGTACCACCCAGCCGCCTGCGTGGAATCCGGAAAGAAGTGTCCGACTTCAGTCTCCCAAGAAACATTTAATAAGATCCTGCAATTATGTTTTCCCGTTTATCTCTGCGCCCCGCCCCTTCCTCTAAGTCTCCGCGGGGCAGCGCCCACCCCCAGCCACAGACCCGCCCCCGCAGCGCGGGTCCTGGGGACCCTTTCCTTACAGCGCATGGGCAGCGATCCAGCAGGAGGCGACGCAAATCCACAGGCCGAAGGAGATGCAGACGCGGTGGCGGGCGAAGCAGCGGTCCAGGTAGCCCCAGTCCCAGAGCGCGGGCGAGGACGCGGGCGAGGGACTGGGCGCCTCCCCCATGGCCCGGCCCTGCGCCCAGTCTCCCCCGTTGGCTGGGACTCCCCACGGGAAGCCCGGGCACCGCTGCGTCCTGGCGGGGCTGGTCCCTTCGCTGAGAGCCGGCCGAGATGGCAGCCGTGGCTCCGCGCACTCACTGTGGAGGCACCGGGGAAAAGTTTCCGGAACCGCGCGGCTCCCCAAGCCCTCCCGCTATTGTCGGGGGTGGGCGGGGTGGAGGCCGCCCCCCAGTGGCAGGAGCCGGGAGCAGCCTCCCCGCACAAAGGCTGCGCCCCAGCACCCTAGCCACCCGCTCCTCCGGCCCGACGCCGCGGCTGCAGCGGCTGCAACGGCGCCCGCTCCCCGCCGTCCCTTCGCGGGCGATCACCCACCCACTTCCAAACCCCGGGACCAGAGCGGGCACGGCCGAAGCCCCTGCCGGTCACGGTCAGCCACTCTGTCCCTTTATCCCCCCCGCCCACGCGTGTCCTTGACCACACAATACACACCCTTTCGCCGGTGGAGCGCTCAGCGGCTGCGGTCCCTGGGGGCGGGGAGAGGGACTGGAGGCCGGGAGCAGGTCGCCGGATATTCGCCACTCACTGCCTCCTCTCTGAATCGGTCAAGGGCAGCGGGAGCCTGCACCCCGAAGTCCAAGCCGGGCTTTGGGACGCCATGGTGGGCCGCGCCCCATGGACCCGGAGCCGGTGTCTTAGGGATCCTCCCGCCCCTCTCCCGTGCAGCCACAATTCTGGCGCGAGGCCCTGTTTTTCTTGAAGATACGTTGTTATGAGGATGATGATGATGAAGAGTTGCTTCCTGATGTTAGTTTGATGAAAGCCAGCCGTTGGCTATCATGTCATTGTTCAAAGGTGGCGTTCACGTTACTGAGAATACACTCCGCCCTATCCGGAGTGCACTGTTCTGTGGCTTTGGCTGCGTCTGTAGAGTTGGGCAGTCAGCGCCACTATCTAGTTAGACAACATTTTCATCACCACCACCGCCAATCAACCACTCACAGGCAATTCTTCACCTCTGTCCAGTCTCCCTAGGGGTCCTAGGAATGCCCCGCGTCCTCCCGCGCCAGCACTTCCCTATCCTGGCTGTGGAATCGCACACTAATGCCCTTTCACGGAGTGTGGTGTCTCCGTGTTATCTGTGCTGTAGCAGTTACCTGTGTGCGCCACCCAAGGCTCAGGCCTTGTACGGGGGAGTGAACCACATTTCATTCATCCATCAGTTGCCAGACACTGCCCACAGGAATACGGCCGCCGTAACCATCCATCCACGAGCTGAGGGTGGACACAGATTCTTGGTACGTTCCAGGCGGTGGAGTTACCAGGTCATCTGATTGCTACTACTAAGTTCTTTTTTTCAAAGTGGCTATATTATTTTACAGATTCATTCTTTTTTTTTTTAAGGATTTATTTTATTTTTATTGGAAAGTCAGATATACAGAGAGGAGGAGAGACAGAGAGGAAGATCTTCCGTCCGATGATTCACTCCCAAGTGACCACAACGGCAGGTGCTGTGCCGATCTGAAGCCGGAAACTAGAAACCTCTTCCGGGTCTCCCATGTGGGTGCAGGGTCCCAAAGCTTTGGGCCATCCTCGACTGCAGGCCACAAGCAGGGAGTTGGATGGGGAGTGGGGCTGCCTGGATTAGAACCGACGCCCATATGGGATCCCAGGGCGTTCAAGGTGAGGACTTTAGCCGCTAGGCCACGCCACAGGGCCTCAGATTCATTCTTTAAAAAAAAAAAATTGCAGTCCCTGCGTGGTAGCCTAGTGGCTGAAGTCCTTGCCTTGCATGCCCTGGGGTCCCATATGGGCACCAGTTCTTTCATATCCTGGCAGCTCCACTTCCCATCCAGCTCCCTGCCTGTGGCCTGGGAAAGCAGTCGAGGAAGTCCAAAGCCTTGGGACCCTGCACCTGTGTGGGAGACCCGGAAGAGCTCCTGGCTTCTGGCTTTAAATCCGCTGTTGTAGCCATTGTGGCCATTTGGGGAGTGAACCAGTGGATGGAAGCTCTATTTCTCCTTCTCTCTGTAAATCTGATCTTTCTGATAAAAATAAATAAATCTTAAAAAAATAAAAAACAGCTGCCAAGTGTTCAGGAGACCTATGCAGCAGCAGACAGCGCATGTCAGTTGGCCTGCAGGAAGCCAACTGTATTTGATTTTCCTAAAATGGTTATTCTACAATTCTGTTCCCTGTTAGCTAGGAAGCCAAGAAAATAAAACTTAAAATCCCATTTCAGTCAGAGCAATGACAGCAAATACCTAAAACAACAGTTGGAAACTCTCTTTTTTTTTGAAAAGCATTTTCCAGGAAAAATGCCTCTCTGGAATATTTCTCCCTTCAGCTGCTGCTCTTTTCAGATTACTGAACAACAGCCATGGCAAGCTCCAACTGCATTATGCAGCATGTGCGAGCCCAACTGCTTGGTTTTGATTTGTGCTGGGAGGGACTCAACAAAGTTAGCTCCACACTATAAGAATCATGTGGCAGCCACTTAATTCCTTGGCAATTTAGACCCTAGGGCAGGGAAGAGCAGAATGTGGCTGACATTAGCCATAGAACAGTAGCAAAGGGAGTGTTTCCCTGTGCATCTGTCCAGCGGTGTCCCTGAGACCTGGGAGCACCTGCCTGTCCTGGCAAATGCTCACTGGGAGACCAGCCCTTCCCCGATGTTAACAAGGAACACTTAGAGGCCGGGCGGTGTGGTCTAGCAGCTCAAGTCCTCGCCTTGAACGCCCTGGGATCGCATATGGGCACAGGTTCTAATCCCGGCTGCTCCACTTCCCATCCAGCTCCCTGCCTGTGGCCTGGAAAAGCAGTGGAGTACGGCCCAAAGCCTTGGGACCCTGCACCAGTGTGGGAGACCTGGAGGAATGTTCCTGGCTCCTGGCTTCGGATCGATCGGCACAGCACTGGCCGTTGTGGTCACTTGGGGAGTGAATCATCAGATGGAAGATCTTCTTCTCCTCCTCTCTGTATATCTGACTTTGTAGTAAAAAAAATAAATATAAAAAAAACCCCAAAACCAAGGAACACTTCATAGATTTCATGTGCCTAGACATTAGATAAAGCTGGGTGGAGGGGAATGCATTCAGGTCCAGACTTAAGGATATCCCAGGAACACCCTGCACCTGTAGTTCCCAGTGATGAAGGGGGAGCTGACCTGCACCTACTGAGAAGAAAGCAAATAGAATGTGGATTTGCAGATAATTCGGGTTTGATGCCAGCCCCTTCACAGTCCTCTATCCCCCAATTAAACACGGGGAAAAAACCCAAGAGAGGTTGTTAACCTGGGACCAAGTGCTTCTTCAGACGCCCTGCCATCAGGGGCATGCCCTCTGCTCAGAACGGCCTGGGAGGAGACACTTCCCCCCACCTGACCACACTTGCTGCGAGGGCCACAAGCCTGGGACATCAGGCAAGCCTCTAAAACCACCACCCAGTTTCAGCCCTTGTGAAATCAAAGTGATTAACAGGGCATGTATTTCTTCTTCCCATTTCTTACAGATTCATACAGAAACACAAGAAATGAATGAAAGTAAACTCTGAGTATCTTCTGACACTGAATGGCTGCGCACTCAATGACTCAGCACTCTACTGCAGAGCCATTGAAGAGGTAAAGAGAGTAAGTGAGCCAGAGACGGCTTCCATCTGCTGGTTCACGCCCCAAATGCCTGAACAGTTGGACCAGGGCCAAAGCTGGGAGCTCACCCCAGGTCTGTCACATGACAGGAAGCTAATGACCCATCACTGCCACCTCCCAGGGTCTGTATTGGTGGGAAGCTGGAGTCAGCTGGCACTGGACCCGGGCACTATGGGCTGTGGCTGTCTTAACCACTAGACTACAGGCCCACTCCGTCCTTCTGCTTATAGGACGCACAGAGTCACTGCCTCCTCTTCCCACAGCAGGCCCTTAGGAAGAAAGCCCTCTACTTGTGGGTCATCTTTGCCCTCAAGTGGGTTCAGTGCATAACTTGACACACAGAAGGTTATCACAGGTGAAAGTTTGAATGCCTTTCCTCTCTTCTCCGACAGATGGGAAAGGGCTATGAAAACACAGGGACACTCAGTAGCTTTGTGGCTCACTGCCAGATCTCCCTGTTGATATCCACCAAGAAAACATGTGTGGTCCTTGGCTTCCTGAGAAAAGCCTCAACTTCCTTGTGATCTCTTGAAAGTGAACAGGTCAGAGATGGATAGCAGGTTCTATTTAAAGTGGCGGTGTGTGCTTTGTAATAGAATCATGGGGGAAAAATTCCAAACAAGCATGATAAGGACAACAGCAGGTGGGAATACTTTTAAAAAAATTGCAAGGAATGTTTAATGACACTTTTGGGGATAGAGGTGAAGGTGAAAAGTACAATGTTCTGATTCAGGGTGTTCCAGTTTGGGTTCCTCACATTGTGAGCAAAGGGCGTCAATTTATTTGGGAGGGAACCAGGGGAAGCGGGAGGGGGCAGGGAGAGAAGGGGTCCTTGGTGGGGGAGAGGTGTCAGACGGTTCCAGCTGCGGGCACCTGGGGCTTCACTGCCAGCGGGCTCTCCTGAGGAACAGCCTGGGAGAAGCTGAGCGCTTCTGACCAGTCCCCTCCTCACCACTCATCCCTTTGATGGAGAATGTTCCAATTCAGCAAATCTATCAAGAAAGGAGGTAGATGAGTGGCTGTGTGGGGCTGAGGGCTGGAGAGATTGAGTGCTGGTGGCTAAGGGTAAAGGGTGAGAATACCTTCCGGAAGCCGTGGCGGTGAAGTTCCAGAGCATGCTAGGGACCGCTGACTTATTTCACTTTGGGGAAGCGTATGGTATGCAAAGACAGCTCCGTTGTCACCAAAAGCAATGTTTGGATTCCAAGCACATGCTTTGTTCCGTCACTATGAAAGGCTGCCACAAATGGACCAGGCTGTTTTCAGTGGCCAGTGCCAGATCCTCATCTGCCGTGGGCTTTTCTGCCCCTTCTCTACGTGCCCAAGACTGACTGGAAGCTGGTGCTGCACTGGGAGCCACACGGCTCGGTGCTTTGCTGCCTGCTTCGGCTGTACTCTGGAGGGAACTTCCAACATCTAATACATGAAGAATTATTCACTTGTACAAAGCTCCTTGACTCGGACCCTGCTTTTCAGAAGACATCAAGAATCTCTGTGGGGCTGGGGCTGTGGCACAGCTGGTAGAGCTGGTGCACTTCTGATGCAGCTCCCTGCTAATGGCCTGGGAAAGCAGCAGAAGATGGCCCAAGTCCCTAGGTCCCTGTCTCCATGTGGGAGACCCCAAAAGACTGCTGGCTTCTGAGCCTGGCCCGGCCCAGCCCGGTTGTGGGGAGCTGACCAGCAGACAGATGTCTCCCTCTCTCTTTGATATAAATGCATCCTGAAAAACAAGCAAAGAATCTGCAGGCTCCAAGGACCCCTGAGAGCCGGGCCTCACCATGTGCCACGTTAGCTCTCTCTGCTGTTGCAGGTCCTGCTCAGCTCTTGTCCTTCCTGCCGCAGGTAGCTGCTCAGTAAATACTAGTCATGTGGGCGAATAATCACAACTTCTCAATTCCTCGGTGTTAACACAGCCCAGGCAGGCTTCTCAACTCTGACTGCATAGATGAACTTGGCTGAATCCTAACCATCTGTGTGTGTGGGATACATGTTTCTGGACAGTATTATCCATACATACCTTGTTTGGCACAAAACAAGGTTAAAGATTTGAGCAGAGAGAATAATGAGGCTCGAACAAAAGGGGCATAAAAATTAAAGAAAAGTGAGAGGCCGGAAGCCTCAGCACACGGTGAAGAATGATTTGAAAGGGTATACTGCTCCTGTCTCAGCTGGTGCTAAGTACTCCAAGTACTAAGTGATCAGGTCTCCCTACAGCTGCAGTAAAACAGGTGAGGAATCACCCCTTCTTGTGCGGGTCTCTGAATGGGACAGAAAAGCATATGCTTCTGTGAGAGAAGCTTATGGCAATGGCTTTTTAAAAAAAGTTTATTTATTAAAGATTTATTTATTTTTATTGGAAAGTCAGATAAACAGAGAGGAAGATCTTCTGTCTAATGATTCACTCCCCAAGCAGCCATAATGGCCGGAGCTGAGCCAATCCGAAGCCAGGAGCCAGGAGCTTCCTCCAGGTCTCCCATGTGGGTGCAGGGTCCCAGGGCCTTGGACTGTTTTCCTAGGCAACAAGGAGGGAGCTGGATGGGAAGCAAGGTGGCTGGGATTAGAACTGACACCCATATGGGATCTCAGCACATGCAAGGCGAGGACTTTAGCAGCTAGGCTACCACGCCGGCCTCCCCCTCCTTTTTTTTTGAAAGACAAAAATTTCCCATCTGCTGGTTCACTCCATAAGTGCCCACAATATGAGGCAAGGATTCCATCTGGGTCTCTCCTGTGGGTGGCAAGACCTCAAGCATGCAGTCTGCCATCTGCTGGCTTCCTAGGAGTGTTAGGGAGCTGCGTGGGAAGTACAGTAGCTAGGACATGAACCAAGCATGCCGTATGGGACACAGCCATCCCAAGCGAGGGCTTAACCACCACGCTTACTCTCCTCCTGGGGATGGTTTTAGACACAGAAGGTCATGGGTTAAAAATCACACATGCCAGCCCTTCTGTCCCATCAGAGAGGTGCACTGGATGGGTATATGAGGTTGAAAATCATCGACCTAAATAATATTCCCCAAAGAATTCACTTAAAATCTGCCAAGTTTCTGCAGACTGAAGCTGTTAAAAGAATGCTGAAGATCCAAATGGCCGTCTATGCAAAAGCAACAGAAACACCTACAAGCACTAATTTAATTAATTAAAAAAATTCTGACTTACAAATTGGTAAGCACCTGTTAACATTCACATACACATTCCCCATTCACTGTGGGTTCATCATCTTGGGGTCAGCTCGCCATGGCAGCAGGTTCCTGGGGGTCCCAGGTAACAACAGCCAAATGGATGTGGCATGCCCTGGTGCCCCTCAGTCTTCAGCTTCCAGTTGCCAGGTGCAGTTGTGTTCCCTAGGAGCAGGCCCAGCCTCTGGTGCCCGGTGGTGCCTAGGACAGCTCCCAGGAGCCTTGAGCCTTGGTGCTTCAGCCCATCCCATGCAACCCGGGGTCACATATCCAGGTGCTTGTAGAGCCTGCGACTTTTCTCTTTCTTGTTCCTGTTGCCATGCTTTTTCCAGGGCTTGCCAGCTCCATTCTCGGAGCTTGCGGCAGCAGCTGCAGGCACCATGCCACTCCCGGGCTTGTAACCCATCACGGCCTGGACGCCTTTGGTCAAGGCACGCACGTTCTCCTGGGGAAGGAGAGAAAGCATTAGGGTACACGCAGCAGGCACTGCATCGATGCAGGGAAGGGCAGAGGTGAGGCCCCCAGTAGCATCCCCCCTTTTTCCTGGCTTGCTTTCCCCCATCTCTTCCCTCCTTCCTCCTTGTCACCTTTAGTTCTGTGGCTTCAAATGCCATTTGCCACCATCTATTAGAGCAGTTTCACATACATACTCCTTTCAAAATACTCATGAACCGTGAACTTTTTGAGAATCCTTTGTAATTAGACTCATGATGCCAGCTGTTTTCTGGGATTCTCTACCTTGATATCAGAACTCAATCCACCTCAACCAAAATTAGAAGCTGACTCTAGACAAACTTTGTAAAGAACATTTATTTATGTGAAAGAGTGACAGGGAAAAACGGACAGAGAGAGAGAGAGTCTTTATCTGCTGGTTCAGTCCCTAAATGGTCTCACAGCCAGGTCTGGGCCGGCCTGAAGCCACATGCCAGGAACTCCATGAGGTCTCCCAAATGGGTGACAGAGTCATCATCCACTGCCTTCCCAGGCACATTAACCTTTGTTGGTAGATCAGAAGCAAAACAGCCAAGACTCGAAGGGCACTGCGTGGGACGCCAGTGTTGCAAGCAGCATACCACACTAACTGTACATGCCTTTGGAAGCCTTTCTTAAACATTCACCAACTGAAATGAAGGGGCAAAGCAATATGTAACTACATGAGATCCTTCACCAACTGATCATTTCCCCCGAGATTCCAATTTACCAGTCTGCATTTACAGGAGCCGGAGAAGCTAGGTGAGAGCCCATAGTGCCTGATTTTAGTATAGTCAGAGATACACTGAAGAAGGCAGGACAGAAAGAGCTGCCCATGGGCTGGCATGGTGGCTTAGCATGCTAATCCCCTCTCTGCACCACCAGCATCCTGTATATGCACAGGTTATAGTGCCACTGCTGCACTTCTGGTCTAGCTCTCTGCTTATGGCCTGGCAAACCTTCCAAGGATGGCTCAGGTCCTTGGGCCACTGCACCCATGTGGGAGATGGGGAAGAGGCTGCTAGCTCTTAGTCAGCCCAACTCTTGCTGCTTTGGGAGTGAACCAGTGGGTGGAAGATCTCTCTGTCTCTCCTCTCTGTAAATATGCCTTTCAAATTAAAAAAATAAATAAATCTTTAAAAAAGGAAGGAAGGAAGGGAGTGAGGGAAGGAGGTGGGGAAGGAAGGAGGGAGGGAGAGCTGCCATGTTGCCCCCACCCCACTCCAAGCAGCACCTACTCCACCTACTTGGAGGACAGGCATTAAATCCAGCCTCAGTTCCTGGCAGAGCTCCTGGGCCCTGGAAAGTACAGAGGCGACTCCAGAAGGAAGGGGCACACAGGACCAAATCTCACAGAGCAGAGGGCCTTTTCTTTTTTTAAACATTTATTTATGTTTTTAAATTTGACAGGTAGATTTACCGAGAGAATAGACAGAGGTCTTCCATCTGTTGGTTCACTCCCCAAATGGCTGCAACAGCTGGAGCTGAGCTGATTTGAAGCCAGGAGCCAGGAGCTTCCTCCACGTTTCCCACATGGGTGCAGAGACCTAAGGACCTGAATCATCCTCCACTTCTTTCTTAGGCCATAAGCACAGAGCTATATCAGAAGTGGAGCAGCTGGGACACGAACCAGCATTCATATGAGGGGTGGGGAGGCAGCACTGCAGGGGTAGGGTTAGCCTTTTATGCCACTGTGCAGGCTCCCAATTTATTTTTCTTTCTATTTAATAGGTTTTCACATCAGGGTTATATTGTATTCTTAAAATCAATATCAGACTGTCCATTGTAGAAAAGTAGGTCAAGCCACTGCCTGGGGCGACTGGCCATGTTGGTGTGTCTGGTTTAGTCATAGCTATGCTGTGTCTCTGATCCACTTCCTGCTGGCCGACTGGGGTGGTAGTGGATCCTGGCCAGGTACTGTGCTCTTGCTGCCCCTCATGGACTTGTTCACGCCCAGCTTTACCCTGGCCCAGCCCTGGCTGCTGCAGACAAACGGCGAGTGCATCAGCACAGGTCTCTCCATTCTCCCGGTCATTCATGTTCCACATAAATAAGCGTTTAGAAACAAATTCTTATTCACATGGGACTAGCTCCTAATTTTTTCTCTATATATCAGTTTTTTTAAAAAAGATTTATTTATTTTTATTACCGATACACAGACAGGAGGAGAGACAGAGGAAGATCTTCCGCCCGATGATGCACTTCCCATGTGACCGCAACGGCTGGAGCTGAGCTGATCCGAAGCTAGGAGGCAAGAGCTTCTTCCAGGTACCCCATGTGGGTACAGGGTCCCAAGGCTTTGGGCTGTCCTCCACTACTTTCTTAGGCCATAGCAGGGAACTGGATGGGAAGTGGGGCTGCTGGAGCTGCCAGATTTGAACCAATACCCATATGGGATCCTGGCGTGTTCAAGGCAAGGACTTTAGCCGGTAGGCTATGGTACTGGGCCCTCTGTATCAGTTTAATGGATTTGTATTAACTGAAGAAACATGTACTTTCACATAAATTGTCAAAACTGACATAAAATTAATGTCCTTGGGACCAGCACCGTGTTAAGCCACCACCAGCAGCGCCAGTATCCCGTATGGACACTGGTTCAAGTCCTAATGGCTCCACTCTTGATCTGGTTCCCTGCTTATAAGCCTGGGAAAGCAGTGGAACATGGCCCAAGTCCTCGGACCCCTGCCCTGATATGGAATTAGAGATGGAAGAAGCTCCTGGCTCTGGTTTTAGCCTGGCCCAGATCTGGCCGCTTGGGGAGCGAACTAGCAGATGGAAGATTTCTGTCTTCCTCCCTCTCTCTGTAATTTCTTCTAATAAACAAAAAAATGTTTTAAAACATTTAACAACTTTAAAGCAGCCCTATGATTTAGCAATCCTACTCCTGGCTATCTGGAGAAACTAGAAGCCTCGTGTGTTGCTCGTGGGAATGTAAAACAGTACAGTAACTTTGGACAAGTCTACAGTGCCCACCACGGAATTACTGTACGGACCAGCCATATCACTCCTTGGCATACCCAAGAGAACAAAAAATAGATGCAAAAACCTGTACATGTCTGTTCATAACAACATTATTTACAACAATTATGAGTAATATTAATAATAATGCAAAAACAATCCCAAATGTCCATCAACTGATAAACAGATGAATGACAACGCAAGAGCTCCGTTTATACAGTGGCCTTGGTCCCGGCACAGGCTACAGCCCGATGGACTGCGGACATTCTCCTAAGTGAAGCGGCTGTCGCAGAAGGCCACGCATGGATGGTGCCGTTCATGTGACGCTCCAGAACTCAAAGACGGGGGACACTCACAATGGGGTCTGGGATGGGGGCGGGGGTGATACAATCATCCTGGGTGTACATCTCTGGATGCATTATCAACCACTGGAACCTTAAGCAAAGGAAAACTTGAAAACTTACTTGGTGGAAAAACGTCTTGTCAACTACATTTTCGATCTGTTTTGCTGTCTTCTTTCCACCCGGTTGCATCTTCATTTCTACAGCATTGGTTCTGGCTTCCAGCAGTCGCTGATGTTGATGCTGAAACAGCACGGGGTCTGTCCCCGGGGGAGGGTGACAGTACAGCAGCTTTCCCTGCAGAGAGAGCAGTGGCGCGCCGTCAGTACCGTCCCTGTCAGCCCAGAGATGGCCATAGCCCCAGAGCAGACGTCTCCGAGCATTAAGCAGGTGGGGATGAGTTGTGGTCACTTCCGCAGCAGAATCCTACCTCTCAGATACAGATAATTATTTGTGCAGGCTTCTAGAGCCCTGAGCCACAGTCTCACCAGATCGGAGTGATAGCTAAGAAAGCTCTGTGCTTTTTATCTTGTTTGTGATTCTACTTACTGAAGTGCTCGTTAGTGCACTTTGTTATACTCAATATTTCCCAAAACAAAACCCAGAACGCAACTGGACAGTTAAGACTGTACTAAAAGGGTATTGAGCTAGAATACCAAAATCAAGATAGTTCCTAGGTTATTCTTTTACCTGCAGTTGGTTGTAGTTGTGGAATATAACTTTGCTTCTTTCTATACCATAAATACTATGACTGTTTCATATTTATCTTTGAACAGTTAAAAATAAACGGTAAGGACCTGGAGCGGTAGCCTAGTGGCTAAAGTCCTCGCCTTGAACATGCCGGGACCCCTATGGATGCAGGTTCTAGTCCCGGTGGCCCCAATCCCCATGCAGCTCCCTGCTGGTGGCCTGGGAAGGCAGTAGAAGACAATCCAGACCCTTGGGACCTTACACCCGTGTGGGAGACCTGGAAGAGGCTCCTGGATCCTGGCTTCAGATTAGTTCAGCTCCTGTTGTTGTGGCCACTTCAGGAGTGAATTATCGGACAGAAGATCTTCCACTCTGTCTCTCCTCCTCTCTGTATATCTGACTTTCCAATAAAAATAAAATAAATCTTTAAATAAATAAATACACAATAAAGGAATTAAGGGATTCCCAAATAGTATCAACTACTTTTTTCCTGAATTCCTTAAGTAACATATGGCTGCCTTTCTGTGCTCCAAGATCACAGACATGGTCAACAGAGAGCAACTGAACTCAGAGCTAGTTCTTACCAGGGACCTGCAATGCACTGGAAAGAATTAGACCTAATATAGAACAATTACTGGGCTCTTATCTTGTTCCAAGCACTGAGTTTAGTGATATGTAAGGAACTTCAGCAAGTTCATGGAAAGAAAATTCAGGCATGATATTCTTCATAATATGTATTTCCATATTTTGAAAGCTCTGGTATGCATAGCTTTCAAGCTTTTTCCATTCTGCGCTATATCAAGTACCCTTGTATATACAGATGTCTACTTATTTCTCATAATTATCTCATCAGGTAGGTATTATTAATCCCCTTTCTAATGATAAAGAACAGCATAGCCTCTCCTGCAAAATTACCCAAATGTCATGGGCTTGTTATGAACCTGGCCATCTTTGGCTGTCGGCAGGGAACTGGATCGGAAGCAGAACAGCCAGAGTTGGAACTGTGTGTCAGTACAGGCACTGCTTGTCCAGCTGCATCACGTGCTGGCCCAATCACCTTGAATATAAACGTGGCTATCATTTCTGTGAATAGGTACTGGGAGACAGGAATGTAAATAGCTAAGCCTAAAGGGCTGGTACGGTGGCTGAATGGGCTAATCTTCTATCTCCAAGCCCCAGGATCCCATATGGGCACTAGTTCATGTCCCGGATGCTGCACTTCCCATCCAGCTCCCTGCCTATGGCCTGGGAAAGCAGTTGAGGACGGCCCAAAGCTTTGTGATCTTGTATCCACGTGGGGGGCCTGGAGTAGGCTCCTGGTCTCTGGCTTTGGATCAGCTCAGCCCTGGCTGGCTGTTGCTGACATTTGGAAGAGTGAAACAGTAGATGTAAGATCTTTCTATCTCTCCTTTTGGCAGATCTGCCTTTCCAACAAAAACAAATAAATAGCTAAACCTGGAAAAAACAAAACAAAAAACTGGACTTACTGCAATGGGAAACAAGCAAAGGGCTGTAGGAGATAGAAAAGCTAGATGTATAAATTGGTAATTTTCACTGACAACAGGTACACAAGAGATCTTCCTTCAGCAGGGGATGTTGTGGCACAGTCAATTAAGCTACCGCTCACAACTCTGACATCCCATATTGGAGCAGCGGTTCAGTCCCAGTTGCCCCACTTCCATTCCGACAAGGCAATGCGTAATAGCCCAAGCACTTGTACCCTAGATGCAATACTGGTTCCTGGCCTTCAGTCTGGTCCACCCCTGCTTATTGTGGCCTTTTGAGGAGTAAATCAGTAGATGGAAGATCTCTCCCTCTGTTTCAAATAAACAAACAGTTATTTTAAAAATGACTGTTGTATTTTACAGATTAACAGGCACATCTACATTTATATGATGTTAACTACCCTGACTCAGGGACACAACCTTAGTCACAATACAATCTCAGCAGAAAAAGATCTCCTTATAACTTAACAGGCTGCCAGCGTAAGAACTCAGTGTGTGGGGCCTGGCCTAGTGGCCTAGCGGCTAAAGTCCTCGCCTTGAACATGCTGGGATCCCATATAGGCACCGGTTCTAATCCCGGCAGCTCCACTTCCCATCCAGCTACCTGCTTGTGGCCTGGGAAAGCAGTCAAGGACGGCCCAAAGCTTTGGGACCCTGCACCCGTGTGGGAGACCCGGAAGAAGTTCCTGGATCCTGGCTTCGGATCAGCATAGTATTGGCCATTGCACTCACTTGGGGAGTGAAACATCGGACGGAAGATCTTCCTCTCTGTCTCTCTACTTCTCTGTATAACTGATTTTCCAATAAATAAGTAAATCATTAAAAAAACCAAACAAACAACTTGTTTCAAAATATGTAGAATATATACATATAAAGAAAGAACTCAGTGTGTGGAGAAAGCAGCCTGGCTTATCAAGAAGCAGAGTTCACTCACGCTGACGTAGTCCTTCAGGATATAGCGTGCGGATCGAGGCTGGTCTGGCTGTCCGTGGGCTGTCATGAACCCTCGCATGTCTGTGAGGAGAAAGGAATTGTGCGATTCCCCAGTCAGAAGACAGAACATGACATAAAGTCAGCTGCAGTGGCATGCACTTGGTTCTTGCTGTCACAACACTAGGCATTCTGATCTCCTTTGAGAACTAATATTTACCAACTGTCACTGTAGAATGTAGTTTGTTTAGCATCAAAAACATTTGATAGTGCATAAAATAGTTCTATCTTCTGCTGATTTCCTAACATGAAACATTTTCAGTTTCTCTCTATTCTAGTTATCTCTTAGATCCTGGGATTGCAAACATTCATTTATGAAGGCTGCCAGTAAAATAATGCTACATCATCAATATTAGGCCAGCCAGCCTTCTTGTTTAACGATACACCTATATGTTCCTCCAAAACACTGCAGGGATCTCCTTAATACTAATCCCAATAGCAGAGAGTGGAGGAACAGGGGCAGGTGCTGTGGTTTATTGTGGAAAGCTGCTGCCTGTCGCACTTGTATTCCATTTGGACATGCACTCGTGTCCTGGCTGCTCCGCTTCTGATCCAGCTCCCTGCTAACGTGCCTGGGCAAGCAGGAGAGGATGACCTGAGCAGCTGGGCCCCTGCCAACTATGTTACAGACCCAGGAGGAGCACGTGGCTTCAGCCTGGCATCTTGTGGTTTTGATAACCATTTGGGGAGTAAAGGAGCAGATGAATGATCTCTCCGTAACTGCCTCACAAATAAATAAAAAAATAAATCTTTTAAAAAAACAATACACGAAAAAGGTGATTTACAGAATAAAGATCAAAGGGCAGCAAACATGGAGATTTCACTAGTATTTCGAAAAACCGAAAATAACAGGGATTAGTTTGACAATGCCTTTTATTTTATTTTATTTTTTTATTTTTATTGCATTGGCAATGCCTTTTAAAGTTCACTGTTAGAACTTATTCTCCATGGACTTGCAGACAATGATGTCAGAAGGTATCTTGAGTTTGGCCATCCATTCCTAGAATTTTATCAGGTAGCATTAAGTCAAAGACCTTCATGATTTTTAGCTTTCACTAGATGTCAAGTTGAGTCTGTGGAAGTTCAGCTCCCGTCAGCTTCCAGGCTCGCTCGCCGGGCCAGGACTCCGCTAGGCTGCGCACTGACCAGTCTCATCACCCTGGACAAGCTATCCCATGCTCTGACTTCACATGATTGTCTTCCACAGACAGGGGAGGCGGGAAGGCCTCTCGAAGGTTTTCCCAGGATTAGGATTTGTTCCCTTTCGTCCCTAAGACACAAGTTCAAAGCCTGCTTGCTAAGCAAGGGCCATATCACATGATCTTTCTCTCTCAGGAAATGAATAATTTGAACCTCTTTCCCAGTTAGGGGCCATCCTTACAAAGGATCAAGTACACAAATAAACGTGTCTGGTACTGCTACTTTAGGTAGACTAACGTTCTTGCAGGCCACTTTATAGTTCATACGTAAGGTAAGTAAGTCATGTTCAACTGGCAAGTGTAATTTCCCACAAACATGGCTTTTCTTTCCTAATTGGGAGATTCCAGAAAAGCAAACACAGTCCTAGATCACAACCCTGTATCTGCAGGTATCAGCAAAGCAAATGTGCTAAGGGCTTTTCCTTAAGTCAGGTTGTCAGGCAAAAATATCAGAAACATTAACCTTGGCAGATGATCTGAAAAATGCTGAAGAAAAAGTCTGAATTTGCACCAGCATTCATTTCCATTAATTATTTCTACTTCTAATAATTATACTGTTGTACCCAAGTGAGCTGGCACAGAGGAGCACCAGGCACTGATTAAGATTTGAAAGCTCCCGGGGCCTAGTAGTCTAGTGGCTAAAGTCCCTGCCTTGCATGTGCTGGGATCCAGTATGGGTGCTGGTTCACTGCTCCACTTCCCATCCAGCTCCCTGCTTGTGGCCTGGGAAAGGATGGCCACAAGACCTTGGGACCCTGGACCCGTGTGGAAGACCTGGAGGAAGTTGCTGGCTTTGGATCAGCTCAGCTCCAGCTATTGTGGCCACTTAGGGCATGAACCAGCAGACAGAAGACCTTTCTGATTCTCCTTCTCCCTGCATATCTGACTTTTAACAGAAATAAATCTTTTTTTTTAAAGATTTATTTATTTTTATTGGAAAAGCAGATATACAGAGAGGAGGAGAGACAGAGAGGAAGATCTTCCAGCCAATGATTCACTTCCCAAACAGCCATAATGGCTGGAACTGAGCCAACCCAAAGCCAGGAGCCAGGAGCTTCTCCCAGGTCTCCAACGCAGGTGCAGAGTCCCAAGACTTTGGGCTGTCCTTGACTGCTTTCCTAAACCACAGCAGGGAGCTGGATGGGAAGTGCAGCTGCCGGGATTAGAACCGGCGCCCATATGGGATCCCAGCACTTGTAGGGCGAGGACTTTAACTGCTATGCTATTACGCTGGGCCCAAAAATAAATAAATCTTTAACGCAAAACAAAACAAAAAAAAAGATTTGAAAGTCCTTTATTGCTGGTGCATTAGCTCAGGCCCCAAAGAACTCCCAACTCCGACCTACAGCACAGCAGGATTTATACAGGCAAAAACACAAGCCAGGAGGGGCTCAGGCGGCCTGAGCTAATGCAGATCTGTCCTAAAGATGAAAAGTCTCTAATCACTAACTTTGCAGCCTGTTATTGCTATACATTTTGTTCTTATTCTAAGATCAATCACAACTTACGTCCGTAAGCCATCAACAGCTCTTCTGACGTTGGAGGTCGATGGGGATCGTCGTCCTCTCGTGGCTTGATGATGCTAATGCCGTAAGTAGCTTCCAAAACATGCCTTGGAATGTTCTGGCAGACGTGAGCTTGTCAAGGAATCCATTCTCAACACTGCTGTGACACACACATTCTTTCCCCAAAGGTAGTTTTTGTTAACTTACACAATTTCTTTTTTTTTTCTAACAAAACTTATTGTCTCAATTCCTATTTTTTGGTTATGGTTTACATTTTTGAAAAAAATTTATTAATTTTTATTGGAAAGTCAGATATACAGAGAGGACAGACAGAGAGGAAGATCTTCTGTCTGATGATTCACTTCCTTAGTGGCTGCAATAGCTGGAGCTGGGCTGAACCAAAGCCAGAAGCCAGAAGCTTCTTCCAGGTCTCCCACGCGGGTGCAGGGTCCCAAGGCTTTGGGATGTCCTCGACTGATTTCCCAGACCACCAGCAGGGAGCTGGATGAGAAGTGGAGCAGCCGGGATATGAACCGGAACCATGTGTTAGGACAGCACTGCAGTCAGCAGCTTAACGTGCAGCACCACAGTGCCAGGCCCCCGGTACAGTTCTTCTTAGATCTACCTTTGAGTACTTCTTCCGAGGAGGTTGCAGATACCACCTCCATGTTTCCTGCAAGCTGCTGAGAGGCAGCAGAGTTCTCATTTTGTACTCAGCAGCTGTGAGACCTCGGGTCGTCACTGCACTTCTCTGAGCCTCAATTTCTGATACATGAGAAAATGAAAATAACAGCAGAACTTGCCAAACAGGGACTGTTTCTGGAAGATCAAGTAGGTTTATTACTTGGTTTAGAAAAGCACACAGCAGGGCACATGCCGGCCAGGGCATGTGCAACTGTTGGGCACACTGCTTGGGGCTGGATGACTTGGGACAAACTAGAACTGGGGCCACTGAGGGTTTATTTGACACACATAACATTCCTAAGGGCTTCCATGGAGCAGGCCATTGTGCCTGCAGGTAACTGAGGGAACCAGGACAGGGGATGGATTGGATGCAGGAATTGGGAGGGCTTCCCCAGCGCACCCTCTGGACCACACCAGAGCCAGGCCTGGGAGCAGGCTGGGATGGGTAGGCTGCAGCACATGCCAGTGCTCGTAAGAGCCATGCTTGGAGGCAGGCCTGCTAGGCTGTCTTGGGGCCTGAGTGACTGGGCTGAATCACTTGCCAGTTTGCATGAGAGTCAGGGCTATGGGTGGGACTAGCCAGGCACCTGTAGCCACCAATATGGTACACGTGTGGGCTAGTGTAGGTGGCATGCCGGGCATGGGTCCTACAACAGACGACACACTTGAGAGGTCTTAGGGGGCTTCCCAACTAGACTGCTGTGCTTGTGTGCTCGCTCGTTCTGGGAAATGTCACAAGGACATGTGGTTGGGCCCGACAGCGTGGCCTAGCGGCTAAAGTCCTCGCCTTGAACACGCCGGGATCCCATATGGGCGCCGGTTCTAATCCAGGCAGCTCCACTTCCCATCCAGCTCCCTGCTTGTGGCCTGGGAAAGCAGTTGAGGACAGCCTGGAGCCTTGGGACCCTGCACCTGTGTGGGAGACCTGGAGGAGGTTCCTGGCTCCCAGCTTTGGATTGACGCAGCACCAGCCGTTGCGCTCACTTGGGGAGTGAATCATCGGATGGATGATCTTCCTAGCTGTCTCTCCCCCTCTCTGTATATCTGACTTTAAATAAATAAATAAATCTTAAAAAAAAAAAAAAAGGACATGTGGTCAAATGCCACAGCAAAGGCTGCAGGACTGGGCCACCTCACTCACTAACTCCTGGGCAGGAGAACAGGCCCCCAAGCACAGGAAAGACTAAACCACCAGGAGAGTTTGGGTATCTTTTCAAAGGATGGAAAGAACAATACTCCAAGCCAGGTTTTACAGCAAGTAACTGGGTCTGTTGACACACTGAAGCAGATATGGCCAGCCAACAGGCCTTAGAATTTCTCACCTTTACTGCCAACAATTTCTCAGAACAATCAAGATCACTCAAGTAGGGCCCAGGTTCTAATCCCAGTGGCCCAACTTCCCATCCAGCTCCTTGCTTGTGGCTTGGGAAAGTAGTCGAGGACAACCCAAAGGCTTGGGTCCCTGCACCTGTGTGGGAAACCCGGGGGAAGCTCCTGACTCCTGGCTTTGGTTCAGCCCAGCTCCAGCCCTTGTGGCTGCTTGGGAAGCGAAAGGTGAATCATTGGCTGGAAGATAAGTCTCTCTGTCTCTCCTCCTCTCTGTATATCTGCCTTTCCAATAAAAATAAATAAATCTTAGAAAAAAAAAAATCGGGCCTGGCACGGTGCCCTAGTGGCTAAAGTCCTCGCCTTGAATGTGCCGGAATCCCATGTGGGTGCCAGTTCTAATTCCAGCCACCTCACTCCGCATCCAGCTCCCTGCTTGTGGCCTCGGAAAGCCGTCAAGAACGACCCAAAGCCTTGGGACCCTGCACCCATGTGGGTGGCCTGGAAGAAGTTCCTGGATTCTGGCTTCGGATCAGCGCAGCACTGGCCATTGCGCTCACTTGGGGAGTGAATCATCAGACGGAAGATCTTCCTTCTTTATCTCTCCTCTTTATATTTGTGATAAAAAATAAAATAAATATTAAAAGAAAGAAAAAGAAAGTCACTGCAGTAACATCCATGGAACACCTTTTCCCTCTCCAAGGTGTCTAGGGTAACAGCAAACGGCCGACTCTGTTCCTGGTGCAGTGCAGTGGTGTTCCAGCAGAGCAGCACACCTCCCTCCTTCCCTTCACTGACTGACTGGGGACGCAGGAGGGAAGACGGAGACATTTATCTCACTAGCCTTCTAAACCCTCCCCAAACCTGTCCATCCTAATCGGAGGACCACATGGATCTGTACCCACCTCACATTTGTAATAAATAGTAAAATAAAAATTTAAGAAGAAAATAAAGGGGCCCAGCGGCGTGGCCCAGCAGCTAAAGTCCTCACCTTGAACACTCCGGGATCCCATATGGGCGCCGGTTCTAATCCAGGCAGCTCCACTTCCCATCCAGCTCCCTGCTTGTGGCCTGGGGACAGCCTGGAGCTTTGGGACCCTGCACCTGTGTGGGAGACCTGGAGGAGGTTCCTGTTCCCAGCTTTGGATCGGCGCAGCACCAGCTGTTGCGGTCACTTGGGGAGTGAATCATCGGATGGAAGATCTTCCTCTCTGTCTCTCCTCTTCTCTGTATATCTGACTTTGTAATAAAAAATAAGTAACTCTTTAAAAACTAAAGAAAGAAAAGCCTTTGGCAAGCATTCAAACCATGTCAGCTTTTAACCTTCAATGCAGTCAACGACAATGTACCTGTGGCTACCTCCCCATTTTATGGAAAAAGAAAAAGTACCTGGAATTTAAGCAAGTTTTCCAAGGTTGTTCAAACAGCTGAGTGGCGCTACTAAGCAGGTTTGCAACTTGGTTCCATGACACCAGATTATCCTGATGGAACCAGGTCCTGAGGTCCTGATGCTAGTTCACTATGCAGACTGCAGTCACAAGAAAGTATCTGAGATTGTCTGCGCTTCAGATACTAAAGCCTAGTCCTTGAGATGCGGCTGGGAGGCAGCGTTTAGACAACTCACACACAGAAGGATATCAGTGACACTGGGGGGACATGATCCCTCATCTGGTCGATGGGCAGGATGCCACTACAAATCATCTCTGCCTTTGTGGACACAAACGATGGCATCACCAGGCCGGGGCAGTCACATAAGCAGAGGCCGGGCTCCACGTAGAGAGTCTGAAAGACGAGAAGATGAAGCTGAGCGTGCAGCGGGTGAAGGCAAGCGAGCCGCACAAGTGGCACAGGACTGTGGAAGTACCTGAAAGTGCTTGGTGTGACCGGGGGTGGCAGACACAGACACCTTCTTGTTGCCCATGATGGTGTTAATGGTTGAACTTTTACCAACATTAGGGTATCCCACCTGTAAGAGATGCAGGGGTTACCAGTCAAGCAGTACATTTACCAAAAACCCATAGATTTCACATACATGTTGCAAAACACCAAACAAGCACTGAATTACTTGAGAGGTTTATCTGAAATGGATATTCTGTCTGTCGGCATTCTCCTGTGGAGTGGTAATTTTTACTTAGTCTTTAGTGACAAATAGTTCAGCTATATAATTGGCAGTTAAGGTGCCATTTAAGATGCCCACATCCCATGGTGGCATTGCTTGTGTCTGGGACCCAGTTCTAGCTCCTGCCTGCAGCTCTCTGCTAATGTGGACCCGGGGAGACAGCAGTGATGGCCCAAGTGACTTGGTTCCTGCCACCCAACTAACAGACTTCAGTTGTACTTTCAGTTCCTGCTTCAGCCAGGCACAGGCCCAGCCGCTGTGGCCATTCTGGGAGTGAAGCAGCAGATGGAAGCACTGGATCTGTCTCTCAAATAATAAGTAACACAAATTAAACTGCAGGGGCTACAGTAAACCTCCTTTCCTTCACTCTGGTTTATTGTCCTAATTGGAAAAGTTGCATAATAAATATCATTTCTAGCATCTTAAATTTCCATAGCTAAGAATGGGGAAACCTGGAAGCACGCTGCTGTGCACTTTCACAGTCACTTCTGGAATTAGCGTATATAGTCACGGTGGTGATATGGTTCCTTTTCCTCTAGTCCTTATGCACTATCTACGCAGCTCAAGCACCAGTCCTATTTTGCCTGGCCAAGATGTGAAGATTGTCCATCACTAGGACATTTACAAGGCAATCTGCAGAGGACCACAGGATGCCAACAGAACACTGCACTGGGAATCTGAAGACAACATTGAGAAATTCAATCTCATTCTATTCTCTCAGTAATTTACCTAACAGGAAGAGGTGAACTTCAAGAGAATGGCAGAAGATACATGGGTACTCTCAAAAGTGTGGAAAATGGAATTAAAGATGTCTACACTGGTTAAAAACAAACAAAAAAAAACACTTTATGTTGGTGCAACAATTCATGCATATCAAGAATACTCAAAAAGTTCATGAAAATGTATATAAAAACATAATGCAAAATCCCAGTTGCTCCTCCCCCACCCATCAAAATAAACCTATTCTCTGCCCAATAGGTTAAGCTACCACCTGCAACACCAGTGTCCCACTGGTTTGAGTTCCAGCGGCTCCACTTCTGATCCATCTCACCGTTGATGAGCCTGGGAAAGCAGCAGCAGATTGCCCAAGTGCTTGGGAGACCTGGATTAGAGTCTGTCTACAGCCTGGCCCAGCTCTGGCTGCACTAACCATTTGGACAGTAAGTCAAAAGATATATCTATCTATATCTCTCCCCTCCTCTCTCTGTAACTCTGTCTTTCAAATAAACAATTCTAAAAAAAAAAAAAAAAAAAAAAAAGGGCAAGGCGCAGTAGCCTAGTGGCTCAAGTCCTTGCCTAGCATTTGCCACGATACCACGTGGGCACCAGTTTCTATGCCAGCTGCTCTACTTCCCTTCCAGCTCCCTGCTTGTGGCCTGGGAAAGCAGTGGAGATGGCCCAAAGCCTTAGGACCCTGCACCTGTGTGGGAGACCTGGAACAATCTCCTAGTTCCTGGCTTCAGATCAGCTTAGCTCCAGTCACTATGGCCAGCTGATGGATGATTTTTGTTTCGCCTCTCTGTAAATCTGACTCCCCCAACTACTCCCCCCACCAAAAGAGCTCAGAAATGAGACAGGGAATGTAAGATTGCAAAGTCTAAAGGGGGTGTTCGATGGTGTAGGGCATCAATCAGAATGGATGGGACCTTCTCCAAACCAAACTTGAGATGGTACCCAGTCATCCTGGCTGGGGAAAACAAAGTTACATAGTCTGATCAACAGTCAGGCCAGCAGGCAGCTCAGAAAGAACAGAGAGAGGTGAGCTGACAGCAATCCAACTGAAAGACCGGGTGGGTGTCTCAGGAGAGACCCAGGGCTGTAACACACCTGATGGATCTCAGGATAGAGCTCAGCCCGCAGTCTGTACTCAAGAGAATGGAGTCCAGTTCCTCCTGCCGTTTCTCCTTGACAAAGGGTTTGCTGGGTGTGAAACAAGAATCCTCCCAAGGTTTTACTGCCTAGTGCTATCACAATGGGTAACCCATGTGAGGCTGGGCAGAGCGGATGCCCCTGGCATGGTCTCCTTGGGGGAAAACTTGGGGCTGCTGGCAGGACTTTGCCATGTGAAACACTGGGCTGTGTCCCGGGCATGCTTCCGAGGTGCCAATGGTCCTTCCCACTGCTGCGCTGCTGTCCCAAGGCATCTCTGACACAGGGCAATTTCTAGCTTCTGACCCAACAGGTGCACACCCACCATGAGCCTAGACAAAATGTGTCCCTTTCAGCTGGACTCGGCCTGTCCCACTTCCTTACCCAATGATGCCAACAGCAGCAAGAGGGCAAGGCCAGCAGCCTCACTGGTCCAGAGTCCTTGTGCAGCTATCGAAGGAAGAATAAGGGTCCTCGTATGGTAATAATTCTATGGCACATTTCATCTTACCAATCCAACAGTGAGCTGTCCATCCTTCACCTTCTTTCCAATGTGTAGCTGCTTGAAGAGTTCCAGCAGTTCCTGCTTTGACACCAGGTGACTGGAATTGTGTATCTGTCTCCTTGGTGGGGTGCCGCTGCTCTGAGCCTCCGAACCCACAGCACAGTTTCCCTTGCAGTCCCCACTACAGGCCTCTTCCTCAGGGCCGCTGTCTTCTTCTGAACACGTCTGCCAGTCCTCCTCCTCCTCCTCCTGGCAGTCTTCATATTCACTGTCATCTTCATCACTAGCAGACTCTTCACTGAGAGGGAGCACAGCCCTGATCTGGAGCCGTTCAGTCTCATCACAGCTAGAGTCTTCAGACTCGCCTATGTAGGTCTCTCCAGGAACTCTGTTTATTTGTTCCTGATGAAAAAGCACAAGTCACACAAGTTAAAAGTGTGTAACAACTGCACTATACTCCTGTGAAGGCAGTCAAGGAGCTGGTTATGTGAGATGAACTGACGGCAAGAAAAGTGACAGTAAGAACTGGAAAGGGTGATGACAGGAGCAGATGCTATAACCAGACCATCAGCTGTGCTGCCCTCTGGGGAGAGGAGGCATGGAGAAGCTTCACATGTTTAACATTTATTTGTTTTTATTGGAAAATCAGATATACAGAGATGAGGATAGTGAGGAAGATCTTCTGTCTGATGATTCAATCACCAAGTGGCTGCAGTAACCGAAGCTGTGCTGATCCGAAGCCAGAAGGCAGGAGCTTCTTCCAGGTCTCCCATGCAGGTGCAGAGTCCCAAGGCTTTGGGCTGTCCTTGACTGCTTTCCCAGGCCACAGGCAGGGAGCTGAATGGGAAGCGGGGCTGCCAGGATTAGAATTGTTGCCCACATGGGACCCAAGCCTTTGCAAGGTGAGGACTTTAGTCACTAGGCTACCACATTGGGCCCAGAGCTTCACTTTATATTGTACACATCTCTGCAGTACTGGAGCCTTGTACAAGTAACATATACTATTTTGTAATTTAAATTAAAGCTTAAAAAAAAAAAGAGGGGTGGGCATCCCATGTTAAACAGACTCTTTGGAAGTACATTACTTTGTAATGGACTGTAGAATAAAACAGCATTTCTCTTTAGCAATAATACATTTAGCATTCACTTCCTTGTACAAAGAAGGTATCCTCTGCAACCTTTCCTTTGTTTCACATTTTTAAAGACTGATTTGCCCATTTAAGGAGACTGTTATTCTTTCAAAATTATAATGTGCCTGTAACAAGTCAGAGCACAGTGGATTTTACACAACCTCTAAATGAACCAAACTCCTGTGTGGAGTTTCCCAAACAAAGTCCCCCCAACCAAAAAAAGGCAAAATAATTTACTACTCATGAAAGTATTCCTATTGATACCAAACAAAAACAAGGTAATTACTAATCCTTGTCCACAAGGTTGAACTGGCTGGGATTTTGAAAGCGATACAAGCTTTGTATCATTTCCAAATAATTTAGTGTAGAATGATGGAAGCCACAAAAAGGAGATAATGAATTCAAATATGTATTTTAAATTTTAGGGAAGGAATCATAAAAGCAAAACATCAGGAAAAAGAAATATGATTTCAGAATATTATCTGGCAATTCAAAAAGATATCCAAAGAACCCTAAAATTGTAGGTAATATTATGCATGATAAATGAGCAGTATATAAAAAATTATGTCATAAATAAGCTTTTCTGAATCATTTTATAAATATCAAATTATAAACCTGAGACAACAGGGAGAACAGTAGCATTTCAGGAAACTTAAAAGAGCCAAAATGGTGCCTGATTCTCAGAAAGAATCAGCGAAAAAGCCAAATATTGCAATACAGAGATTGGTCACAAAATAACTGCAGATCAGCAGGTGAGTCCTAAAACTAAGGCAGTAACCAACAGGAAGCAACCAAGGTTCCTCGCACACAGCTCTACTTCCGTTTGGAATTCCAAATGCAAAAAACAATCCTTTCCCCATTTCTGAATGTACTAGCAAGCAGTGCACAATAACACAGGGGCAAACATCTGCTCAAACATTCCCGGAAGACACTGACTTCTGGGATAGATTCCTTATGTCTTAAACAGCAGTAATGATTTAAGAAAGGAAGCTACGGAGACCAATTATTGAAGAGAAGTACTTTTGCTCGCTGTTAGGAAAACTAAAGAAAAAAAATATGTAAGGCACTCTGAATAGTGGTGCCTGATAGAGAAAATTAATTATTATTTTTCAGAAGACTTATTTTACTTAATTGAAAGGGAAAAAAATATATAGAGAAACAGACAGATGTCTTTAATCTTCTGGTTTAGTTCCTAAATGGTTGCAATGGCCAGGGCTGGGCCAGCTTGAAGCCAGCAGCCAATAATATTATCTAGATATTTCTACAATATATTACATATATTATATAACATATTATATATTACACATATTATACATTCTATATACTATAATATATAATCTGTATACTATCATAAAGCCAAGAGCCAGGAGCTTCTTCTAGGTCTCCTACATGGGTGTAGGGTCTCAAGGCTTTGGGCCACAAGCAGGGAGCTAGATGGGAAGTGGAGCAGCTGGCACATGAATCAGCACCCTGTTGGGATCCTGGCGTTTGTAAAGTGAGGATTTAGTCACTGAGCCATCACACAGGGCCTACATAAACAAAGATAAAATGAGATCTGCTAATACATCTTTTTTCTAAACATTTTTTGGGGGAATGATTTGTGTACACGATCAATGACAACCATAAGTACAGAATATCTCCTGAAAAGGGAACTCTGAATGAGAGTATCCTCCCAGCTCAACATGCACGGAACAGCCAGCAGATTGCTTTTTACGCTGGGATGAGAAAAGGAGAGCAGGCAAAAGGTTGTCAGGTATGAATCCCTTCCAGGTCAACAATTCTACTACTAGTTTCTTTTCTTACTTAGTTATTATTCAATCAGAAAATAAAAATAAAAAATAAATCCCATACTGCTTTCAGTTGACCCTTTTGTTCTGACTTCTCCTAAAGCAATTACTAAGTCATCATGAAATTTCCTACCCAACTTCCTGCCTGAAATTTTAAAAAAAGGGACCCTAGAGACATACCAAACTATCTGACAACTACAAAACAAACATACACACACAACCTGCTGATTCCCTGTTCTATAATGCATCCTTCTACAATAGTATAGAGAGAAAAACAGAATAAAACAAAAACTAATTCCCACAAAATCTGCAGTAAGGGCTGTGTGCTGTGGCCTAGTGGCTAAAGTCCTCACCTTGCATGCGCCAGGATCCCATTTGGGCTCTGGTTCTAATCCCGGCAGCCCCGCTTCCCATCCAGCTCCCTGTTTGTGGCCCGGGAAAGCAGTAGAGGACGGCCTGGAACCTTGGGACCCAGCACCTGCATGGAAGACCCAGAGGAGGCTCCAGGTTCCTGGTTTCAGGTCGGCTCAGTGTTGGCTATTACGACAACCTGGAGAGTGTATCAATGGATGGAAGATCATCTTCACTGTCTCTTCTCATCTCTGTATATCTGAGTTCCCAATAAAAATAAATATTAAAAAAAAAATCTGCAGTAAGAAAAACAAAAGCACAAATAGCACACGATTCCAAGACGATAGCACTCCTCCCAGAACCTCCTCTCCAGACTGTCCCCCAGGTTACCTTAGAGTCCCCATTCAGCTGAACGGTTTCCGCCAAGGCTGACCAAAAGATAACCTGCACATCTTCTTTTTCAAAGTACGAGGCCCAGGCACTCCGCTGCTCAGCAGTCAGCAAGTCTGCCTTGTTTATGAGAATAATGTTCTCCTTACTGGCATCCACTTCTTTCACGTAGCATTCCTACACAAGGCAAGGATGTCAGAAAGCCTCTTCAAACACATATAAGGAAGCTACTGCCTCCAGTCCCAAATCACTTTAATTTAGACTCCTAATCACAGCCCATTCTACTAATCCCCTCAGCAGGCTATGAGGTTTCATGTTATTCACTGGCGAATTTAAAATAATCTGTTCTGTTCCTGGCAGGGCGCTCCCTGCACATCCCCCCGAAGTACGTGCCATGTTAACTCACGCTGGTACTACACAGCCTCCTGTGACCCTCACACCCTGGTGGTGCTGTGCAAACTTAATTTTCTTATAAACACCACAGGGAGTGATAATTAAGATGTGAAAGGAGAACTTAACAGCATGGATTAAAAAGTGAAGTGGCTAGAAAGATGTGAAAACAACAAACCTGCTGTTTCAGTAGATGGCTCTGTAAATCAGAAAGTTCTAGCAAATATCTATTAGCAAAGTGGATTCTGAAGTATAAAGTCAGAAAGCTCGTGTTTTTGCGCCTTCCGGCAGATGGAAGCAGTTGTCTGACAGAACGTCTGTCTACACAGTGGCATTATGCAAGCTCCTGCCTGGGGAGGAAACCTCATGAAACACAGCTGCCAGGTACAGAAGGCCTGCTGACAAGCCCTGCTCTGACCGATGCTGAACTCTGTGCAAGGGAGGAGAATCTGCATTTTGTCACATGTTACTCACCAGATCCTCACATCTGAACAGCAGGGGGTTTCGAGCATCTACTATCTGGACCACAATATCACTGAAAAACAAATGTCAGACATTCCACTCACTATGAGGTCAAAGGGAGCACGGACCATATACACAGGAAGCAGTTTCCATATATCAAGCACATGACAGAGACTTTATGTATTTTTCAGATTTATTTATTTTTATTTTAAGACAGAGAGAGAGAGAAAGAGAGAATCTTCCTCTCCAAATGATTGTAACAGACAGGGCTGGGCCAGGCTGGAGGCAGGAGCTTCACCTGGGTCTCCCACTGGGTGCAGGGGCCCCAGCAATAGGTCCATCCTCTGCTCTAGCCAGGCACATCAGCAGGCAGCTAGATCATAAGTGGACTCAAAACCGATGTGCATTTGGGATGCTGGAGTCACACACAGGCGGTGTCTTTACCTGCTATACCACAATGCTGGACCCAAATCATTTTATTTTAATGTATGCTGATCCCCAGCTTATACATAAGAAAACTGAAGCTTAGAACAGCTTAAGCAGCTGGCCCACCAGGTAGACAGTCAGTAGTGGAGCAGGGATAGGGAGCCAGACAGCCTGGCCCAGAAGTCGTGCTCTTAGCCACAATACTCCACTACCTTGATTCTGCCTGGTGGAGCTCAGATGACATGCCAGTGCCAAAACCTCTGCTAAGCTCTCCTGGTGAGAAGCGTGTCTTCCAAATCTTTAGTCCAAGGTGAAGCCTACTAATTATACACCGCCTAATCTGCCCTAATGCTAAGGCTTCAAAAGAAAACTAATAAATCACTTGCTGACAGCTGCCGCTATAGGAGTATCTTATTTAAATCTAGGAATGACAGAGAAGAAAGCTTGTACCCAGCCTGATAACTCCTACTGAAATCCAAGTAGCAGATGGCTCAGCCAGGCTGTTGCCAAACAGGAGACATCTGCTCGAGGGAAGACATCAATAAATATTTCCTCTCAAAAGATGTGGCAGTAGTCACTTTATTAATATTTTTGTGTAACTCAGATCCACTTCCACATAATACACATCATGTTCCTTGAGAAACATATTCTTGCTCATTAAAAAAAAAAAAACACTACATGATAAAAATAACAAATACTGCAATTCAATTGAAGATAGATGATTCAGTAAGTGCAGGCCCTCTCCTGGGGAACCAGTTGTTGATTTAGGGGTATAAAAAGTACAAAAAGGGGGCTGGCACCCGGGCTCAACAGGCTAATGCTCCACTTTTTTTTTTTTAAGATTTATTTATTTCTTGGAAAGTCAGATATACAGAGAGGAGGAGAGACAGAGAGGAAGAGCTTCTGTCCGATGATTCACTCCCCAAGTGAGCGCAAGGGCTGATGCTATGCCGATCCAAAGCCAGGATCCAGGAACTTCTTCCAGGTCTCCCACACGGGTGCAGGGTCCCAAGGCTTTGGGCCGTCCTCGACTGCTTTCCCAGGCCTCAAGCAGGGAGCTGGATGGGGAGTGGAGCTGCCGGGATTAGAACCTGTGCCCATATGGGATCCCGGGCGCGTTCAAGGTGAGGACTTTAGCCGCTAGGCCACTGCGCCGGGTCCCTAATGCTCCACTTTCAAGCACCACACATCCCATATGTGTGCTGATTCGTGTCCTGGCTGCTCCACTTCCCATTCAGCTCCCTGCTGGTAGACTGGGAAAACACTGGAGGATGGACCAAAGCCTTGAGATCCTGTACCCTTGTGCAAGATCCAGACAAGGCTAATAGCTTATGGCTCCTGACTTCAGGTTGGCTCTGCTTTGACCACTGCGGCCATTAGGGGAATGAACTAGGAGATGAAAGACCTCCCTTTCTCTCCTCTTCTCTGTAATTCTTTCAAATAAAAATAAAGTTAAAAAAAAAAAATTATCCCTTGGTTTCCTACAATCTGCTGTGACAGGGCTCACTGTCTTTGTACCTGTAATACACAGAAGCATATTCTCCTTGTATTTTGCTAGATACTGAATTCTCCAAGTTCAAGGACTACAACTTCTTAAAAAATTTACTTGGAAGGCAGAGTAACAGGAAGATCTCCCATCTAGTACTTCATTCCCCAGTGGTTGCAATGCCCAGGGCTGGACCAAGCCGAAGCCAGCTGCCTGGAACTAATTCTACTCAGGTCTCCTAAGTGGGTAACGGGCCCAAGCACACGGGTCATCACACACTGCTGTCCCAGGTACATCGGCGGGGAGCTGAAACCAAAGCTCCCGAGACCCGACCTGGGATGCAGGCGATGCACTCAGTGGCCTCCCTGTGGCAGCACAATGCTGCCTCTCAAGGTTGCCTTTTACTCCCCTGTGTCCCGGCGCCTTGTCTGTAAGTGAACTCCATACAAGCCAGCTGAAGTGCGCTCACACACCTGCTTCCCCCATAGCACATATCCTCTCTGTAAGCACGATTCTACCTTCCTATGACTGTATTTTTCTGTCAGGAGCCACGTACTATAGCCACACTGAAGCCATTTTGAATATAGACCTATGGGACAGTGGAAAACCCCTGGCTGGCTAGATGCTTGGGAAAGAGGTTATGAAACTAATCACATGCTTAGCCTCAATTGTTTCTAGCAGCTGTTTCAGAATGTGATTTATGCTGTACCTGCCGACATCTTGTTACTGATTACCTATGCTATTGTTGATATGTTGGTTACTATTGTTGATATGGTGGTTGCTCAAGAACAATCGGTCTTGAGACCATGGCCTGTGTCCCAGTTTCTCCTTCCCTCCCTGAGCCTTAGTTATTGAAGAATATAAAACCCCTCAGTTGAAATCAATAAACTGACAGCTTGATCAGACATCCTGTCTTGCTGTCCATTCTTCGTGTCTCTTGTCCAGTCATTCTCTCCTAGTTTGGTTGCGACCCCCGTTGACTGTCCTGCTGGACGGGACATTTTTCATGTCACCAACAGGAACTCAATATCTACATATATACCTGTGGAATTAACTATAGGTGCTTCAGAACGGAAAATATTCATCATTCCCACACACTTAGCAATGTCCTCATCTGGAAACAAGAGTCCATTTACAATCACAGTCCTATACTGTCAGTGTTTCAAATTCTCAACAGCCTTTTGTAATCTTAACCTGACACTCCCACAGCAGAGGCTAAGCCCATGAACACATGCTAACATCCAATAACACCCAAAAGGAGTCTAACGGGACGACACTGTCTTCATTACACAGATGAAAGCTGTCACTTACCTTCTCTCAATGACCCTCCAGAGCTGGCGCCAGAAGTCCAAATTCCGCTCAAATGGAGTCAGTATCAGCTTTTGCTCCTCTTCTAGCCTGGCTTTAGAATGAGAAGTTTATATTTTTGCCAGGCAATGATTTGAAGTAGCATAAGCACTCCAATTTATTTTTAGAAAGATTATTACAGAGATACCATCTAAATTTGTATACTCCTTCCCCGAGTTAATAATAATAATAAAAAACACATTCCACCAAACTCAACTTTGTCATAAGCCAGTGAAGCCCTGGAAGCTTGACCGATCGCACACAGTCACTGTTCCCCCCCCACTCCTAGCAGCATGCTCTGGAGAGCAGCCATCAGCTGCAGGAGAGGACAGAGGGACAAGGGCCAGGAATGGACCAGAGTGAGCTGCTCATCTTGTGCAGGCGCACATGGAAAACACTCACCGGACAAGCTGACGCCTCCATTTGAGGAAGTTATCTTTCTCTGCCTGTTTGAGTTCTTCTGGGCTAGTGTTTTTGTCCCACTTGGGCCTGAAACAATCGTAAAGGGGAAACAATTCCACATGTAAGTTATCAAACAGGAGACTTGGATATAATAATGGCAGCTGAGGAAAGCAGGCAGGAAAAATGCAAATACTAGCTTTCGAAGTTTACGCAGGGGCCATGTACTGCTCTAAGTTCTTGTTTGACTCACCTCCGTGGGATACACAAGAACTGTCTGTTCTCCTCGTGGAGTTTCTTAATTCTCTGGCTCTCTTCAAACGACAGGAGTCCAGCTCTAGCCTCAGGCAGCACAAACTTAATATTAAGCTTCTCTGTTGAAGAGGAAGAAAAGTACTGTTATTTAAAAGGCAACACAGAAGCTGAGTGTTGGTCATTTTCATAAACTTGAAAAACCAAAAATGTGAAAGTTTAAAACAGGATTTAAGCTCTCTTGATTTGGAGTCTTGAATAGACTTGAATTGCCTTGAATCAACTATAATTTCCAAATGATGCTTTCTGTGAAAAAAAAAAAATTGCTAAAGTTTCCAAGATGTCAGCCATTTCTTAAGAGGCTTTATAAAATCACATGCTTAATATTTTTCATAGAAACGTTAAGAGTGGGAAGGAGAAAGCGTACCACCAATCTCATGTGATGTAGGGAGAACCATTCAAAGCCAGTGTGAATTGATGAAGATGCAAAGACTTTGTGAACAAACCTGTTTTACTTAGAATTGGTGAATTACTCTGTTGCTAAACTTTGTATATTTACAAAGAACAGTATTGGTGCAGGAACCTGTGGGTACCAGACCCCTGTTCCAGCTCCACCCCCGAAGCTGCTCCCGGCCTCCTCGGCCTGCCCACATGCACCAATGGTCAGTTTCCATGAGCAGTGGTGACTCCAGGGGAGAAGATTCCTTGAGAAACCAGTGAAGCTTCTCCCAGGAATGTCAAGGTTCTGTGTTAAAGACAAGGAAACATCTCCAGGCACATTTCCACGGAAGCCGGCACTGCAGTTGGCTGTCCTTGCCAGACTAGCCCAGCACCACGTGGGACCCTGGTCTGCTCCAAATGCTGCAGCATGTACTCAGCCTAACCACGACTGTCACGCGTGTCATCCTCAGGCAGCAGTCTCGACACACTCTCCCCTGCCCCGTCACTGATGCTTCCTTCACAGGGCTCCAGGCCAGTGGTGACCTCCCCAGCACTGCCTCTTCACCTCAGCCAACCTCTGGACTCTGGCTCCCCTGATTCATGCTTTCACCCCTAGTCCCTTTATTTCTTTCCATATCTAGGGAAACCACATGGTCCGTCCCTTCATCCATTCTCTCGAATTCCTTACTCCATTGCTCTCAACCTCCACAAAGCCCAGTCTCTTTCCCTAGTGCTGCTGTGAGCACTGTTGCAGACCACACAGAGCAGCGACCTGACCCCGCACACACACGGGGTCCAAGCCCCGAGGACTTGCCACAGGAGGAGGAAAAGCTTCCAGGTTCTTTTTGCCTTTTTTTTTTAATCCTTCTAAGGTTCTTTCTTTCTTTCTTCCTTTTTCATATTTATTGATTTTACTTAAAAGTCAGTTATGGGATGAGTCAGAGAGAAATAGAGAAAGACTTTCCATCTGCCTGTTCACTCCCCAAATGGTCTCAATGTTCACAGTTGGGCCGGTTTGAAACCAGGAGCTTCCCCAGGTGTCGCACATGGACACAGGACCCACAGGACTTGTGCCACCCTCTACTGCTTTCCCAGGCCATTAGCAGGGAGCTGGAGGGCAAGTGGAACAATCAGGAGTCAGATTGGTGCCTATATGGAATGCCAGTGCCATGGGTGAAATGATTAAGGTGCCACGCCACCATGCCTGTCCCACTGTGTTCTTAAGGTATTTGTCCAATTCCCTGAATGCTAACTACTGTCTCTCTCTTTTTAAGATTAACTTCAGCATTCTTAATTTTTTTTATTGGAAAGACAGATATACAGAGAAAAGGAGATACAGAGAGGAAGATCTTCCATCTACTGGTTCAATCCCCAAGTGGTTGCAACAGCCAGAGCTGAGCTGATCCGAAGCCAGGAGCCAGGAGCCAGGAGCTTCCCCTAGGTCTCCCACATGGGTTCAGGATCCCAACCAAGGCTTTGGGACATCCTCTACTGCTTTCCTGGGCCATAAGCAGGGAACTGGATGGGAAGTAGAGCAGTTGGAACATGAACCAGCACCCATATGGGATCTTGGCGCGTGTGCAAAGAGAGGATTTAGCCACGAGGCTATTGCGCAAGACCCAGTAACTACTGTCTTCAAGCTCCCTTGTGTCCCCCGGACATGACCCTGCCACCTAGAAGCCAGAGCACTGAGATCTGCAACCCTGCGACCTCTTCGTGGGCACTCGCCTTCAGCTTCCTGCTTCTGGCCTCTGAGCACGTCGGGCTGCTCCTATTAAGTGAGCTAACCCTTCCCATTCTGTTTCCACTCCCATTCCATTCCCATCTCCTTATGGTCGCAAACTCTGCTCCATCTCCCATTCATCTCTGGGTTCTTTTCAGTTTTGAAAAGTTAACTTTTAATTACATAATTACATCATACATAAACCCATCCTGACAATGCACTAAGGTAAACTCTCTCTGACCAACCTCTAATGCCTCCCACCCCTGCAATTCCAATTGGCTCCCTTGAGGTTTTAAATGAAACATGTGGTCTTCCAAGTCTTTGTTCTAACACTCACATCTATAAATGGGCTTTTTTTAAATTTGAAAAAAAGGAAAAAAAAAAAAAAGCAAACACCACCATGCACACTCCCTGTGAAATCTGAAACAGCTGAGCTCACAGAAGAGCACCGTGGCCAGGGGCCAGCAGATGGAGCAAACAGAAGATGTGGGTCGAAGGGCACCAAGTTTCCTTTAGCCAAGATAAAAGTCCTGGTGATCTAATGCATAATATGCTGACCACAATTAATATGCTTACTGTATCTGAAATTGGCTATGATAGTGTATCTTATACAATTATGTGAGATGGAATGTTACTGGGACCTGGGCAGTCATTTCATAATACATACAAACAACAAAGATGAAGTTGCACATTGTAATTCAGGAATGCCAGGAAAAGACACAACTAGCAAACAAAACCTCAAGTCCTGCACGGCACCCCGGGAAGACCCCCTTCCCCCTTCACTCAGGGCACCCCGGGAAGGCTCCCTTCACCCTTCACGCAGTGCACCCCGGGAAGGCTCCCTTCACCCTTGCTCCCTCTGGAGTCCACCCCTTGTCCTGCCATACCAGGTCAGCCAAACCTCCAGTCAGTTTCTCATGAAGGAGCCCGCTGCTTGCCACCCGGGCTTCAGCGCTCAGCACGCTGCTGCACAAGGGCCTGGCCTAACCACTCCTCATTCCTCAGCCCCAGGTAAGGCTGTGTTCTCACCTAGTCTTCCTTCAGAGACAAATGCTTATGATCTACATCTCTCAGAACCCCATGGTCTCCCACAGACTTCTTTCAAAGCAGCTAAAACAAAATCTTACAAAAATAAAACTGAACCTACTCAATACTGTGCTCTGGGCAGCCAATGTAATGCCTCAGAGAAGCAGGTGTCCAAACAATAGTTGGAGCACATGCTAAACAAGGGGATAACAGACATTTATAATAGTAACTTGGAGTAGAAACACTGGTCTATCGACAAAGGAAATCAGGGATGTATATGGCACGTGTCCATGTGCATAGCATCCAAATAACAGTAGGATCCCCATTACTGTCTGTAATCATACTTTCATGTTACATTTCTTCTTGTTTTCCTATGTTTGTCATGTCATGAAACATTTACACATCAGAAATGAAGTCTGTAAAAGTGAAACGAGTGACTATGTCACTGTAATAACTTGGGGATAAATACTAAGAGAGGGACATGGGGACGGAAGAGGGTGCAGGCCCTATGCATATAGATCTGTATCAAGAGGGGAAAAGAAATCTTTATATTAAAAAAGACACACTACTTTATTGTATGATTTCTGTGCTGCTTTTCCAAGTGTCTAAAAGACATACAAAAAGACAGAAGAGACTAATAAAAAAGTCATGCGCACACAAAACACCGTAACCTAATGTTTTAAGTCATGCTCTAAAACACAAGGGAAACCTGCCCAAGAGCAGCAAGGCTAAAATCTGTCTTCTCATAATTTTATCAGAAAAATGTTCCGGAAAATGCTGGCACTGTCCATCATACCATCTCCAAGACTGAGCTTCCTGAACCAGACACAATGAAGCTGACTCACTTGCCAGGTTGTTGACAGCCGCATCTGGAATGGATGCAGCCTGCTCTGTATCTCACCCGGCCCTTCCTAGACTGCTTCTTGGAATTAAAGACAGCCCCATCGGTGAGCTTAGCAAGACTCTCACACACTCCCAGTCAGGCTCGCTTGTAGCAGGACGAAAATGGGAACTGCTGTACAGGCACTCAGCGATACACCACCTACCAGCTACGAACTCCGTTCCTGCGAGTTCTGCAGTCGCCAGGAAGTCATCGAGCGAGCTCTGTTCCGTCACCGACTGAAGATTCAGACGACCCCAGTCATAGCCATCGTTGAGCTCACTAGTGTGCAACTATGAACAAAAACACAGAGCATTAAGTACAGCTGCTCTCTCTCCTGCTACTACCACCCGATATGTCCTAAATGCTCTTGCAAAGCATTTTCTTTCTTTTCTTTCCTTTTTTGAAGATTTTATTGTTTTTTTTTTTTTAATTGGAAAGGCAGATAGATATTCAGAGAGGGGATAGAGAGAAAGATCTTCCATCTTCTGGTTCACTCCGTAAGTGGCTGCAAAGGCCAGAACTGAGCTGATCTGAAGCCAGGAGCCAGGAGCTTCTGGGTTTCCCACACAGTTGCAGGGTCCCAAAGCTTTGAGTCATTCTCTACTGCTTTTACAGTCCACAAGCAGGGAAGCTGGATAGGAAGCGGAACAGTTGTAAGTGCTAGCTGCAAGGTGAGGGATTTAGCCACTAGGCTACCGTACCAGATCCTGAATTTTCATTTCATCTTGTTTTATTTGAAAGTCAAATGCCTGCCATGGCCAGGGCTGGGCCAGGATCCCAGAATTCTATCCAGGTCTTCCATGTGGGTGGCACAGACCCAAGCACTTGACCCTTGATCTGCTGTCTAGCAGGCTGTGCGTTAGCAGATGCTGGACAATAGCCAGGACTCAAACCAGACACCCCAACAGGGGATGTAAGCAGATACCGACCCTACAGTCTCAACTAAGAGAACATGAGCCCTGTCTGGCTCTGCCAGCTAGCTTGCAAGGATCACAAGAAACGCATGTGAGGGGCAAGCACACCGCAGAACTACAGATGCCACATCAGACACAGGTGTCCACCAGGGCAAGCGGTGTAGGTCTCAGCTCCACCATCAGCAGGCAGCAGGACATGGAAAGATTCCTGGCTCTCAGCCTTGGACTGGCCCAGTTTGGGTTGTTGCAGAAACTTTGGAAGTAAAATAGCACATAGATCTCTGTGCCTTTCAAATAAAATAAAGTTCATAAAAAGTGTATCACATATTAAACTAAACTCTACACAGTGACTCCAAGGTGTGTGACACATGATCATCACAGTTACACAGAAGTGCCCTTATCACACGGGAAACACTGCTACGATACTGCTAATTCTTAATTGTAGCCTACTGAAATTCACTACAAAGCTGGTGTAAACAACTAAACTGACTTCCAGGCACAACACAGAACTGGATAAACACCATCTTAAGCTATATCCTCAAAACAAACAAACAAAGTCAAAAGTTGATGCAATTTGCCTTGGGTCCCAGAATCGGCAAAAAATCAGAGCCATCTTTAGAATCCAAATTAAGTTTCTCCCTAACCCCACTTCCTTAAGTCCCCAAGAATAGTTTCTTTCCTATCCGTTCCAAGTCAGTACTGGTCCTGCGGCCCAAAACTCCTCTGGCCTGGCAGCACCTGGCTCTCACCCACGGGCCGGGAACGGATGCAGTCGGCACGGGATTTTACACAGCCCAGCGGCGACAGGCACAACCGAACCACCCGACTCATCTTGTAGGAAGGGCTCGCCCTCCCCAGCCTGGGCCCGGTCAGGAGGACCTGCTGCCCACACGTCCAGCTCTTCCCTCCTGCAACACGAGTGCTCTTCCCGGGACAGTCCTCGGACCTGTCACCCCTCGTGGACCCCTCGAGTTCTCGAAACTAAACCGAAAGGAACAGATGACCCGGCCCCAGCTCACCCAGGAGTCAGCATGCCGGTGGCCGTGACTCCTCTGGATCTGGCGGCGGACCAGCGTGCGGCCCAGCGACCCGCTCCCAGGCGCTTTCCGCCGACCCATCTCCACGCCAGCAGCTCCACACGGATCCGCTGAGGTCCCCGCGTGCGGCGGCCGCCATTCCCGGCCCAGCCCCCGGAAGTGACGCGAGCGAGCCCAAGTTATTCAGAACCGAAAGTGGGGGGGGGGAGAACGCAACGCCCTGCTCCAGAATGCTTTTGTTTTACTTAGATCTTCTATGACTGCAACAATGGTCGTTCTGTGACTTCCTGTGGCGAATCCTCCGAATGCCTCGCGCTTGCATAGCATGAGTGACAGGAATGGTACGTTCCAGATTTGTGCGTCAGTCTTTAGGGTCCGGCGAGACACCAGGGCCGTTCGCGTTCTCGGGCCTAGCCCCGCCTCCCGGCTGTGGCGTCAGCAGCAGGTGGACGCGCGGGGCAGCGTGTTTGAGTGGTCGGTTTCCCGGCGCTGCTTCCCAGCCGGCGTCCGCGGACGTGGCCTCGCCACGGGCTGGCTCTAGTCTTCCTCAGCTGCCGCTTGGCCAGGTTACAAGCGAAAGCGAGATCGGACTTCTGTGTTTCTAACATAATGTTGACGTTGTCCTGTAGTGGAAATGAAAGGAAGATGAGCGAGCCGCCCTCGCTCTTCACTGGATTGATTGTTGGTCATCTTGCTGCGGCCGCAGATGGAGTCCGAGGCGGTGCAGGATCGCAGCCAGCCTACCGCCCTTCCCTGTCGTGGACTCGGCCGTTCCCGAGGACAGTGGTCAGAGAGGCAGACGGCGTGTGCCAAAGTGATGCGTGTTAGTTGGACGGATTTAGCCATTCCACCGGTATGCCTTGAGGAAATTGGATGCCAGGCATCGTGCATATAAACAGCATTGTCACCTTCAAAAACAGGATTTTATAAGCAGCACAGAAAACATCTGGTCCAGTGCTGCTCAGACTAATGTGGATCTATGCCCCTTCATTAACAGGACGGTTCTGCCTCATTAGAGAGGGGTGTAGCCCGGGTCCCCCCTCTCTCTTTTTAAAATTTATTTTATATAGTTGATAAAGTTACCGAGAGACAGAGATCTTCCACCTGCTGAGCTACTCCCAAGATGGCTGCATGGAAGCCAGAACCTTTTTCCAGGTCTCCCACATGGATGTAGGGACTCAAGCACTTGGGCCATTTTTCGCAGCTTTTCCAGATGGATTAGCAGGGGGCTGAATTGGAGATGGAACAGCCAGCACTCCGTGGGGTACCTATATGGGATGCCCATATTGTAGGTATGGAAATATTAGTGGATTAATTCACTACTGCCACTCTGCTGGTCCCTGGGTGGTCTCTGCTTCAAAGAAGCTGCTAGGAGATTGCAATTTTTACTGGCCCATGGGCCATATTTTTAGTGGCAAGAGTAGGGTACAGAGGAAGACTCTTAATTAGCTAAAGGCCAATGACGCCAAGTTAGGAGCAAGCAAAGTTGGCACTATACACTCACCCATGTCTGCATTTCCTCCCAAACTCAGCTTTGGGGATGATCCAAGGATTGCTGCGCAGCCCTGTAAGAGCTGGCAAGGCTTTAGGAAGGTGGAGCTCCCGACCAGCCAGGGAAGGCATCAGGATGTGATTTCTCCCATTTCCAGGTTAGGAGTGCTGTATCTTTAAAATCTCCAAACAGAATCTAGAGAAGCAGGCCCTGGGGACGACCTATGGGACAGAATTAGCAGACAGCTCCTGGTGACTGCTCTGCAATTGGGTGGCCAAACAGAAAACCAGTTATTATTGGAAGTAAGAGTAAGTGGATTTGGAAGCCAGTGCCTTGGCTCAATAGACTAATTCTCCATCTCGAAATGCCAGCATCCCATGTGGGCACTGGTTCATGTTCCAGCTATTCCACTTCCCATCCAGCTCCCTGCTTATAACCTGGGAAAGCAGTGGAGGACACCCAAGTCCTTGGGACCCCACACCCACGTGGGAGAGCCAAAAGAAGCTCCTGGCTTTCAGCTTTGGATCAGCTCAGCTCAGGTTATTGCGATCACTTGGGGAGTAAACTAACAAATGGAAGAGAACTCTGTCTCTCCTGTGAATCTGCCTTTCAAGTAAAAAAAAAAAACTTTAACAAAAAGAGTAAGTGGATTTTATACTTTAACAATACTACTCATAGGAGATGATATAAAAAAGCCCGCCATCTTGTTCCTAGAAATTCAAGCAGGAGCTTGGAACATCACTCTATTCCCTTTTCCAGATGTTGTCACCTCCAGGGCTCTTGACAAGCAAACACGTCATGTTTCTGCTGTCTTTCCTTGAAGAGCTCCAGGAAATCTTAACAAGATAAACTGAAGTGATCATTTCATCAGGACTGTGGTGGGGGGCGTGTCCAAGGACACTGACATGGTGAGATTAATTAGCAGGAACTATTCCCAGCTTACATAAGCACAGATGATTTCAATATTTCCCCCAAGATATTACTCAGCTTTACCAATGACAAAGAACAATTTGAGTCTTGGTTTTCTTATCTGGTTAATTGGACTAATAATAGTAATGATAATTGCCATTTGGCGAGGGAGCAGGTGACAGAACTGTAAAGGCTTTGTCTAGAAGCTTGGGAGGTGGTCAAGTACCATTTTGTCACAGTACCACATTTATTTTCCCAGCATCTGGATGATACAAGTGGGAAAAAAACAGATAAAAACCTCACTGGATGATTGTCCCAAGAGAAAGGCAAAGAGGAAGGAAATTGAAGGTATTTTAACAACAAGGCCGTGGCACCCAGACTCACAGGCATAATGTGAGATGAAGTGGGGCGGGACGCGGCAATCCTGGCGTTGGAGGGTTGAGCAAGGTGCTGGCTGAGCCTAAGCAAGGGGGTTACAAAGATGAGTCAGCCCAGGTCCCTGTCTTCCAACTGCAGAAGCTGTTCCACCCACACACACACTTCAGGGAACAGCACAACCCAGACTTAACACCCCTCCTCCCTCGGTCAGGCCAAGGGAGAGTGCTCACTCAACAGACTGTGTCCAGAACAGGGGACAGCTCCCCCTCATTCTCCACCTGGATGAGTTCTTTTGTTCAAGTCCAGATTCTCTGAATAGCCGGCCTTGGATGGAGGTTGCAGTTGATGTGCGGATTTGAACCCTGGCATCCAGCTTCCAAATAGCAACACCGGGAGTGTTCCTCCTGCATGGCATTGCATAATGCTGGCTTTCCTGAGCGTGAACAAATGGAGTTACCATCTGTGAAACACACACCCAGGAACAAGGCCTAGAGTAGCTTTCAGGGATCTGCCTCCACAAGGTCCAGCCTCTGGGCTCTGCATCGGTCTGGGGTAGGAGAGGAGAGGCTGAATGGGTTTCATTTTGGTTTTTCCTTTCACTTCTTGGTCAGAAAAGTGCCAAAGGCTGGAAAATTGTCCCAAGGTTAGCTTGCAGCCTTGTCTGTCCCCTTCTATTCTCCACACCAATCCCTTTCTATCAGGACACTGAAGTGGTTTGTGTAAGTTTGAAAGGTGTGAAAATGGCAGTCTAGCAGTTTCTGTAGGGTGTCGTTGAACTAATAGGGAAACTCCCTATGATTATCTGCCTTTCTCCAATTGTCCTGCTGAAAATGGGTGGATTCTCACACATGAATGGGTTTCCATAATTCAGCAGACATTTACTGGTGATTATTGTAAATGATTATTATAAATGAGTCACTGCAGAAAAACATTGCCTGATTGTGTAAGTTACTGTGCATACAAGGGAATATGTAACAGATCTTTTGCTTGGTGATACAGACTGTACATCGTATTTATATGCCATGTCTGACCCATGAGTTTGCTCACAACTCTTGCAGGTGTGTGTGTGATGCATGCAGAATCTTTTTAAAAAAAGATTTATTATTTTTATTGGAAAGGCAGATTTACAGAGAAAAGGAGAGACAAAGAGAAAGATCTCCTGTCTACTGGTTCACTCCCCAAGTGGCTACAATAGCCAGAGCTGAGTCAATCTGAAGCCAGGAGCCAGAAGCTTCTTTTGGGTTTCCCACGAGGGTGCAGGGTCCCAAGGCTTTGGACCATCCTCTACTGCAATTGGAACAGCTGGGACATGAACCAGTGCCTATATGGGATCCCAGTGCTTGCAAGACAAGGGTTAACCCATGAGCCATCCTGCTGATCCCTGCATGGAATATCCTGATTCTTTGAATCATGGATGACATTGTGACTTTTCCATGCATAATAATTGAGAGAGAGGATATTGTTTCTTTCTACACTTTTCATTGTAGAACTTGAGATTCTGTAAAGTCAAGCAAAGTAAAACAAAATAAAGGAGGCTTAGAGTTAATCATCACCAATTCTAAAATACGCAGTGTAGAAGGTGCCAGACTCATCTTGCATGTGTCCGTTCAACACTAGGCTGCAGGGAGTCAGCTTTGCCCAAATTCCTTGCCTCCAGGAGAGTACATTTTAGCAGTGATCAGCCCCCACAGGGGCTCTTCTGAGTCACGTAGCTCGTATCAGAGCAGCCTGTTCCATTTGGAGGGCTTTCTGGCTGCTGGGATCTTACTTTTTGTCTTTAAGTGTGACTCCATCCCTCAGTCAGTCCTACACACATGAGTAAGTGTGAGCACATAAACCTGGAAGGTAGAGGTGTTGTCAGAGGCACAGGTGAAGGAAGGGTTACTGGTGTGTGGGAATCCCTTCTGTTTACATGAAGGGTTGTCCTAGGTAAGGAAGAGAAGGGTGTAAGGAGATGAAGGAAGTGGAACCAAGGCCACAAAATAGGAACCACAGAGCTGTGATTTTAATTTTAATGTGTCAGAACATTCTTGCAACTGGAGCAGTTCACAGATGGCAAGCACATGTTTGTGAAATACTGAGCTCCCTTCCACTTAGGAGTGTTCAAGCGAAGGCTGCATACCAAAGAGTCAGGATGTCCTAAATCAGGTTCGTGCCTTAGAAAGTGGGTGATGGAGTTGGGGGAAAATGCAATGTCTCATCTGGCTGATGCTCTACCTCCAAGCACAGCATTGCATATGGGCACCCATTTGTGTCCAGGCTATTCCACTTCTCATCCAGCTTCCTGCTCTGACCTGGGAAAGCAGCAGAGGATGGCCCTAAGCCTTGGACTCCTGCGCCTGCATGGGAGATCCAGAAGAAGCTCCTGACTCTTGGCTTTGGTTCGACTCAGCTTTGGCCATTGTGGACATTTGGGGAGTGAACCCAGCAGGTGGAAGATCTTTCTCTGTAAGTCTGCCTTTCCAATAAAAATAAATCTTTTAAAAACGGGTATATAGATTCCTGATCATGGAGTACCACCTGTTTCACCCCAGGACCTGAACGAAGCAGGGGAACAATGATAGTCGCAGTAAGGGTGTTCAGGGTGGCACAGATGGGGAAGCTGAATGTCATTGAAAACTTTAGCAGAGGTCACACCTTGCCCTCTGAGATGAGGTGGCTGAGATGATAGAGAGATGAACAAACATCTAGCACATTCATTTGTGAATTATGAATATTGTTACAGATGGAAATGCAAAAAAAAAAAAATAACCACCTCTCTCTCCTGCTTGTCTACTCTTTCTCTAAGGCTAGCCATGCCTCTACCTCCCTTCACCAATACAGGGAACTAGCCCATCAGATCCTTCCTCACTGGACCATGCCCTCCCCTGCAACTCGCCACTGCCCTTCAGATGTTTATTTGTCTATTTGTTTTTCTGGAACTAGATTTGGACCTGAACTGCAGAGTGGTCCTTGTGTTGATGGCACTGATGAGACGGTTCCTTTGTAAAGCAAAGGGTTTTCTTTCTGTCACCTCTTTTCCAGTGTGTTTGCATTTCTGTTGGAGCCTTGTCCTCAGGGCCAGCATTCTACACAAACAGCTCATGGGAGGAGAGGCACCCTGGCCAGGGGCCAAGTGAGGACATTTTGTGGGCTTGGACCACAGAGCAGCCTCTCAACTGCTGTTGTCAACTGTTCCTCTGTCACTACTGCAAGTCCCTTCCACAGCCTCTGTTTGGAGTTGTAGGAGGTTCTTCCAAAAGATATGCTCAAGTCCTAACCTGCAGCACCTAACCTGCAGTGAACATGACCATATTTGAAAAAGAATGTGTGTGGAGGCTGGGGCAGTGGCACATCAGGTCAATTCTCCCTTATGGGAGAATTCCTTGTGGGCATCAGTTCATGTTCCTGATACTTCACTTGCTGATCCAGTTACCTATTTACGGCCTGAGAAAGCAGCAGAGGATGCTGGAAGCAAACCAACAGATGGAAGACCTCTTTCTTTGTCTCTCTCTTTCTCTATAACTCTGACTTTCCAGGTAAAAGAAATATTTTTTGTATTTATTTTTATTCTTTTAAATTTTTATTTTTATCTTTATTTATTTATTTTTTTTTACTTTTCATGATACAGTTCCATAGGCTTAGGTATTTCCCTTCCATCTGTTTTCTCCCATGTTATTATAATAGTAGAGTCCTCTAGCAATAGTCACAAGTCCATCATTCTGCTATTTAGTGTATCATGACATTGTAGGTATAGACAATGGTAGAAAGTCCAGGATCCTATTGTCAAGATATATTCAGCAATTTCATTGGGATTCCATCTTTTTTTTGGGAGCAGGGATGCATACTACAATGTGTCTTCGTATCTGGATATGCTAGTTTCCATTATATAGTTTCTCTAGATAAATTAATGTACATACACATTTACATATATATCTATTGATCTTGTATTTTGCATGAAGTTTGCCATATATCAAAGAGAACATATGATATTTGTCCTTTTGGGATTGGTTTACTTCACCAAGCATAATGGTCTCAAGTTGGGACCATTTTGTTGCAAAGGGTAACTATATCAAAGGAAAATTAAATATGCATATGAGAAAGTGCATATAGGATTATAGGATAATCTATATTTACAACAACAGTGAGAACATGGAAACGGTCCAGATGCCCATCAAAAGAGGAATGGATAAAGAAACTGTGGTACATCTACTCTGTGGAATACTACTAAGCCATTAAAAATAATTTTATAAAAAGATTTGTTTATGTTTATTGGAAAGACAGTTACAGAGAAGAAGAGACAAAAAGATCTTCCACTTGCTAGTTCACTCCCCAAATGACTGCAACAGCCAGAGCTGAGCCAAAGCTAGGAGCCAGGGGCTTCCTCTGGGTCTCCTGTTTGAGTGCAGGGTCCCTAGGCTTTGGGCCATCCCTGGTGCTTTCCTAGGCTATAAGCAGGGAGCTGGATAAAAAGTGAAGCAGCCAGGACACAAATTGGCACCCATATGGGATGCCAGTGCTACAAGGTAGGAGATTAGCAAGTTGAACCATTGTTTGAAAATAAAATTTCAAACAAATAAACCAAAACCGAAAAAGTGTTTGCAGATGCAATTATTCAAAGATGAGATTTTGTGGATTCAGTGGCCCTGATGTAATGACTAATGTCCTTATAGGACCAGACACATTTAGGGGCTGGTATAGATAGCATAGCAAGTAAAGTCACCACCTACAGTGCTGGCATCCCTTATGGATGCTGGTTTTGAGTCCTGGCTGCACTACCTCTGATCCAGCTCCCTACTAATACACCTGAGAAGACAGCAGAAGATGGCCCAAGTCCTTGGACCTCTGCCACCCAAATAGGAGACCTAAATGAAGCTCTAGGCCCCTGGCATTGGCCTTGCTCAGTGCTAGCTGTTGCAGTAATGTGGGGAGTGAACTAACAGAAAGAAGCTCCTTCACTCTCTAGCTCTCCCTCCCTCTCTGTATTTCCAGCTTTCAAAATTAATTAAATCTTAAAAAAAAAGACTCATTTGGATACCTACATGAGAGACTGTGGGACAGTGTCATGTGACATCAGATTTCAGGATTGGCGAATCCAATGTAAGCCAAGAGGCATCAAGAATTGCAGGTAACTGCTAGAAGCTAGAAGAAGCAAGAACGAGGTATCCTTCTCTGGCATCTAGAGCTGTAAGAGAATATGGTTCTGTTGTTTACAGTGATTTGTTACGGCAGCTCTAGAAAATAGCATTGCTCCCTGCTATCTTGGACCTGCAAGACAATGTGCTCAGCCCATACTTTGGGAGACAAAGGCCCAAAGGGGCTGCAGCTTGCTCCGGGACCATCCATGTCAGGCCAGAGCATGGTGCCTGGAGTCATTCTCTTCCCTCTCTGGGTATCTGAGGACACACCTCTGCTCCTTTGCCTCTAGTGACTCATGACAATGGGACAATGCCTCTACTTGCCATTCAAGTCCTCCAGCAATCAGGCCCAGCCTGATTCAAACACAATGAACACCAGCTTTGGGGGATCTCAGCAAGTTTCTTAACATCACCATGCCTCCGCCCTTTCTCTCTGTCACATAAAGACACGGACCTTACAGCAGTTGGTATCAGTCAGACTCCCTGCTCTACAGGGAGAGGTCTTGGGCAACTGAAAAGGTTAGGAAGCAGAGCAGAGGAACCCAATGGGTGTTTTCCTGGATCTGAACATGGTCTTGAGACCAGAGTCTCACAGGTGGAGGCCAGGACGGCCGTGCTGGACTCTGACCTCTTTGACAGCAGTGTGAGTCACTAACGTGGATTTTTCGTTAGAGGGCTCCATTGAGTTGTGTTCATTCAGATCACAGGGAGAAACACGTTTAGCTGAGGTCTTAAGTCCTTGGATCAGCCCTCTCGTAGTAGAAGAGCAAACGCAGGATGTGGATTCTGTGTATCAATGTGTTTTAAAGCCTGTGACCCATTTAGCAGGAGGAAAGCATCCTGTATTGAGATGGGCTGTGTGAACCTCAGTTTTGGCTTGGCCCCTAATTCATCACAAGACCATGCATGTGCACCCGAAGGGCTTCAGTGTCCTCTTCTGTAAAGTAGGGGTGAGGGGTGTGCTAGGTTATTTGAAGGATTCTTCTAGTTCAGTCAGGAACTAGTTAAGTCAGTGGGACTTAGGATAGTCCCACTGCTATGAACACCTGGCTCGTGTTTAGTCATTCCACATTTATTATACACTGATTTGGCTGCAGGCACTGCGCTAGGATTGAGGAAAACAAACAATGAATAAAACATATAATCTAATGGGGGAGGCAGAGAAGTGAAAATAACAACATCATTAACAAGACAAGTACAGTGTTCCACAGGAGTTGTATAGGCCCAGGACATTTACCTGGAGAAGGCACTATTTGAAGGGGCTCTTAGAAGCCAGCAAGAACTGGGAAGGGAAGTGGCAGTGGGAGGTCATTCCAGTTAGCTAGAATCATCGAAACTGTGACAGAAAGAGGAAAAGCCGGTTTATGAGCATGGGAGAGAAGTCTAGGCTGTTTGCTATTGTTAGGCATACATTGTGAGGCCAGGAGAGGAGAAGAATGAATGTTGAGAGGTAGGTAGGTGCCAGAGCTGAGTATTCTTGTGTGCTGTGTAGACTGAGGAGCTGGGCTTGTATCTTGTGGTTGGTGGGAAGCCATTGCGGGTAAAAACCGGAAGAGGTACAACGTCAGCTTTGTGGTCTGACATCAGTGTGGAGGATGGCTTTCAGGAAATAGGTCCAGGAGAACAGAGATTTTGAGGCTGGAGAACAGGGGTGGGTTTGGTATGCATGTGCTTTTGGCAGGTCAGGTGGAACCAGGTCATACATTCAGGTTCCTCTAACCATCTCCCTTTTCATTAGGGAGGCACCAGGTCAGTTCTGCTTAGCTCTGCTTGGCTCTGTGGGAAGCCAAGCTGGGGAGGGGTTGGGTTCTCATTGATGATAGTGGGAGGGGTAGGGTCAGGATAAGGGACAAGATGTGTGGATGGAGGTGTGTGGCTGTTGTCACAGATCCCCTCAGACTTGGCTGAAATCAACATGCATTTATGGTTCTGAAGGTTAGAAGCTCAGGGAATGTCTTACTGGACTGATTGTGGTGTGGAGAGGGCTGCATTCCTTTCTGGAAGCTCTGGAGGAAGTTCAGGCCTTGTCTTTTCCACCTTCTACAGGATGCCTACATCCTTCGACTTGTAGCTCCTTCCTCTGTCTTCAAAGCCAGCAAGGGTAGATTGAGCCCTCATCTGACTCTGACCCAACCCTCTGGCTCCCTCTACAAAATTGAGATGAGGGACCAGCGTTGTGGTGTAGTGGGTTAACCCACTTCCTGTAACACCTTGATCATAGTACTAGTTCAAGTCCTGGTTGCTCTACTTCCAATCCAGCTCCTGGCTAATGTGCCTAGGAAAGCAGTGAAAGATGCTGCCTTCCACTTGGGAGACCTGGATGGAGTTCCAGGCTTCTGGCTTTGGCCTAACCCAGCTCTGACTGTTGTGGCCATGTGGGGACTGAACTAGCAGATGGAAGATACTTCTGTTTTACCCTCTCTCCCTGTGTCACTCTGCCATAAAATCTTTATTTAAAAAAATGAGCTAAGAAGCTGGCATTATGGCATAATGGGTAAAGCTGCCACGTGCGATGCCAGCATCCTCTATGAGTGCTGGTTTGTGTCATTGCTGTTACATTTCTGCCAAGCTTCTTGCTAATGGCCTGGGAAAAGTGGCAGAAGGTGGCTCAAATGCATACACATATTTGGCTTAGTAGTTAAGCAACGGGTTAGCTTACCTGCATGCTACATTGAAGTACCTGGGTTCAATTCCTCACTACAGCTCCTGATTGGAGCTTTCTGCTTACACAGTGCTTGAGAGGCAAGAGTGATGATTCAAGTAATTGGTTTCATGTGGGAGACCTGTGTGGCATCCCTCATTCCCAGCTTCAGCTGCTGGCCGTTGCAGGCATTTGGGGAGTGACATTAGCAGAAGGAATCTTGTAATCTTGCCCTCTCCTTGTTCCCGCTCCTCTCCCCTCTCCATCGCTGTCTTAAATAAACAAACACGTGGCATTTGGTACACTCCCAATGTTGCACAGTCACCACCTCTGTCAAACACTGTCGTCACCCCCCATAAGAAACCTGTAAACACTGAGCACTTGCTCAGCATGTCCTCCTTACAGCTGCTGGCAGCTATCTGCTTGAGTTCTGTCCCTGGGATTTCGTGCAAATGGAGCCATGCAACCCATGACTCTTTGTGCCTGGCTTCTCTGACTACCTTTCAGATCCTCTCATCCATGTTCAAGGACCTCTGTGATGACCCTGCCCTTGTCTGGCTAATCCAGGTTAATCTCCTTGTTTTAAGGGCAACTGGTGAGTAGTGTTAATTTCACTTGCAGTTTCAGTTCCCCTGGCTCTGGAATGGAACAGATTCACAGGTTTCCGGCCTGGGGACCTTAACATTCTCTTTTTTTGAGGGGGGGAGGGTGTGTTATTTAGCTGGCACAGAAGGAGTCAGAATGCATGCCTGTGTCAACTGAGGCACTGAAGGACCCCACTTGGCAGGCCAGCTCTCGGCAAGGAATACAGGCTGTGAGAGCAGCTAAGGGCTCTGGGAAGATGAGGCATGCAGGAACAATGGACTTGATACTCATACAGAAGGCTTTGGATAGGAGAAGGGATGATGCAAGTTCAGGAAGGGGTTGATAGTGGGAGAACTGAGAGAGGCAAAACCAGAGCTCAACAAACACTGAGTGTGTATTCAGCGTCAGAGGAGCCTGGATGGGCACAATCTCTGGTCTCAGCAACCCCAGAGATTTAGATTTAGATTTAGAGGGGGAATCAGGCATCAGTGCTGGGTTTTCTGATGCAGCCAGGACCCTCTGTGAACAATGCCAAAGTAGGGCCCAGAGGACTGGAGAAGGCTCAGAAGCAGGTGCAGTAGGGGTCAGGAATGACGAGAGCTGCTGGGATCATGCAGTGGGATTTTGAGGCTTGAGAACTCTTTGAATCTTTTGAGTTCATTTCCATCTCGAGGTCTTCACACTAGCTCTGCCCTTGCCTAGGACAGTGCTGCTCATACATGGAACTTACAAATCTCTATCAGCCACATTAAGGAAGCAGGCAAAGTTTATTTTACCCTTGTATTTATTCATGTATTTGAGAGAGAGATAAGAGCACACCCTTCTGCTGGGCCACTGCCCAAATGCCTACACTGCACCTTGGCTGGGGCTAAAGCCAGGAGCCAAGAACTCAGTCCAGACATCCGTGTGGGTGGCAGGAACTCCTAGGGTCTGCATTGGCAGCAAGTTGGAATCAGAAACCAAAATCAGAAATTCAATGCAAGTATTCTTTTTGTAATTTTTATTTTTCATGACACAGCCTCGCAGCCTCAGGGATTTCTCCTTTCACTTACCCCCTCTCCCTTCCCTTCCAGTGTTTTCCCCTGTATTAGTATAGTAGTTTAGTCCTTCAGCAACAGTCACAAGTGCATCACTTTGCTATTTAAGTGTATCATGACATTATAGGTATAGACAATGGAGAAAGTCTAGCATCCAAATCCAAGCATTCTGATATAGGGCCCAGGCATCTTAACTGCCAGACCGAATGCTGGCCCCTAATTTTATTTATTTATTTTAAAATTTTATTTCTTTTTATTATTATAATCACTTTATGATTCAGTGCCATAGATTGTGGGATTTCCCTTATCCTCTCCCCAATTCCCTCCACCCTCACTGAGTTCCCTATATCATTACTATAGTATAGTTCTTCCTACACAGTCATATGTCCATCATTTCAGGCATGGACAATGACAGAGTCCAGCATTCTGTTGTCAAGATATAGTAATCAGTTTCATTGTAAGTCCATCTTTGGAAGTAGAGACCCATACTACATTGCATCTTCATATCTGGATACGATAGTCTCCATTACACAGTTACTATATATCCCTTAAGTGAAAAGACACAATACAAAAATCAACAACAGGCAGAAAAATAGAAATTTACAATGCCATGAAGTTAAATAACATACTGCTGGGGATGATAGTCTCCATTACACAGTTACTATACATCCCCTTAAATGAAAAGCCGCAAAACAAAATCAACAGCAGGAAGAAAAAAAAAGAAAAACACCATGAAGTTAAATAACATGCTGCTGAATGACTAATGTGTCACTGAAGAAATGTAAAAGAAAATCAAGAACCTTCTTGAAGAAAATGATGCTACTACATGATCTATGAGCCAGTGAAGAATTTAATCAGAAGAAAGTGTTTTGAAGAGATAAAACAAACAAAAAATCAAAATCCATGAGATATAGTCTCTGCTGATCTTTGTTGGTGAGATATGTCTCCTGTAGGCAACAAATAGATGGGTTTTGTTTTTTAATCTAGTTTACTAATCTATGATGTTTGATTGATGAGTTTAAGCTATTTACATTCAGGGTTAATATGAATGTGTGGTAATTTGGTTCTGTCATTTTAACAATGGGTTGTTCATTGATTTGGTCTTCCGCTGTTATTTTACTGGGATGTTCTTTGCATTTGCCTTTGGTTTTGGTGGGTACTATTCCTTTACTCTGTCAAGAGATCATCTTCAAGTATCATTTGTAGGGCAGGTTTGGAAAAGGCATATTCTTTTAACTTTTCTTTACTATGGAAGTGGGGGAGAGACAGAGGGAAGGAGCTTCCCCAAGTGGCTGCAATAGCTGGAACTGAGATGATCTGAAACCAGGAGCCAGGAACTTCTTCTGGGTCTCCCATGTGGATGCAGGGTCCCAAGGCTTTGGGTCGTCCTCCACTGCTTTCCCAGGCAACAAACAAAGAGTTGGATAGGAAGCAAGACCACAGGGACACGAACCTGCGCTCATATAGGATCCCAGAGCATGCAAGGCAAGGATTTTAGCTGCTAGGCTACCGCACTGGGTCCAGTTAACCTAAATGCATGAAGACATGTCAGTCTTTCTGTTTCACTGAGTCTTCAGAATCCAGAGTGTATTTCACATTTAGAGCACATCTCCATTGGGTCTGCTGCATTTCAAGGGCTCAGTAGTCACATGTGGCTAGGCTGTCTCCTTGGGTTGATGACACGGACTGCTGTACTGACTAGGTCGGGCTAAAGCCCTCTCCTTTGCACGGTTGGCTCTATCTTATACAAGTCTTTGTCCATTAAGACACATTTCTTGACCATGCTTGTCTAAACCAACCATCTTCTACTCCTAACACTGCTTTCTTTTATTCACCGACTTCTCACTGCCTGATCATTTATTACTTGTCAACCATTTGCTGTCATCTTGACTCTCTCAGCAACCATGTCACATCTGTATCAGATGTCATCTTGACTCTCTCAGCAACCATGTCACATCTGTATCAGATGTCATCTTGACTCTCTCAGCAACCATGTCACATCTGTATCGGACACTCAACAAATACTTGTTGAAAGACTTAGATGTTCCCAGATGCGCCATTTCTCGTCTCTGAAGTCAATGTCCATCCCGTAGGTTGTTGGAAGAGAAGGTAGAGAGGGAATTATGCATGACCTAAGGTGGAACAAAGTCAGTCCACAAGCGTGTGTGAGAGAAAAAAAATGGACTCGGGGGTGTCAAGTTAGGGGCCAGGACTCCTTTCCTTCCAGAGGTGAATGGCAATAGATTGAATTCAACCAGGGGCTCCTCTGGTTTGATGAGAAACCATCCCAGCAGGTGGCACTTCTGTTTGCTACCAGTAGATGGGGTAGTGTCATTAAAAAGCACAGCCATTTCCCAACCCCACATTACAAATGTCCTGAGCAGGAACTGCCTTGGGTCCCAGAAGCCAGCTGTGAGATCATCAACCACGTCCCCCCGTCAAGGCTGGGGAAGCACAGTTTCAGTTGCTACGTGTGTTCTCGCACAATTTCTCCCAAGGTGAGGGGGTTGCCCAGAAGCTGGTTGTTCCAGGCAACCATGGGAGACAGCTGGGGTGGGAGCACAGGCACAGAGCATGACTCACATACCAGGATGTCCCATTTGCCCAGCACCTTGCTGTTGTGCAAACAAGCTCACCAAGAAGGCAGCTCTGTGGACATCCGTGTCTGACACTGACGCTCTGGTGGCTGCTGCAAGAGCCAGGCTGGCAGGTATATTCTTTCCTACCACCAAGGTCCCCTGCTTGCCCCACCACTTCATGAAGTGTGAGCCCTGAGCTCAGCCTTCACTCTGTTCTCACCACCATTCAAACCCTCCCTCCTCTCAAAGCCTCCCTGACCCTTGTACCTCTGAACCATTTAGAAACTGTGAACTCGTTGGACTTTGAGATTATGGATCCGTAAAGGTCACTCAGTAAAGGTCAATTTGGCACATTTTCACCAGAAGCTTTAGCCTTTGGAGCACAGCGTGTAATGCCTTGGCACTGAAAGCTATTTCAGAAATGTGAACAGAATTCACATTGGCGGCCATGGCTTAGTATCATCTTAACCAAGTGCCATACCAAGTCTGATACACTTCCACTGAGTGAATATTTTGCAGCAGGAGAGGAATGCATTCCAGCTCTTACCAAGGACTGCCCTTGGGTTCCAGTCTTCTGTGAAAAGGCTGCTCCTTCCCTTGGGGACCAGGGGGACCCTGCTGTAGCTTGGATGTGATTTGAATGTCACTCAAAGGTTCATGTGCTGGAAGCTGGGTCCCAAGTACGTTGGTGCTGAGATGGTGAAACCTTTATGGGGTGGGGCCGAGTGCATGCAGTAATTAGGTCAGGGGGCTCCACCCTCACAAGGGATGGAGGTAGTTCGTCCCCACAAGAATTGGTTGTTACAGCAGGTGAATTTGGCCCCTGGATCCCTCTGGCCTATTGTCTTTCTGTGTCATCTCTCCTGGACAGGCCCGTCACTGTGATGGGACCCACCAGCAAGAACCTGCACCAGACCCTGGCTAGATGGGGCCACCCGATCTTGGATGTTCAGCCTTCCTCAAATCCAAACTAAACTCAAACTGCCTTTTCCTATATCACCCAGCCTCAGCTACTTTGTTATAGTAACAAATGGATCTATACAGGTCCTCAAAAAAAGATTAGGAAGCTGTTACAATCATTTGGCTCCATTATAATCAGTGCGTAGACGTGCATTTTCATGCGTCTGTTATTTTGCTATCCTTTCTTCCCAGAAAGTCCTTTCCTACTTGGTAAAAACAAAAACAAACAACTTCGTTTTCCCCTAAAATGTCACCGCCTCCAAGAAGACATCTCTGGTCTTTAGCGAACCTCTTCTCTTTCCATCTTCGCATGGTACTTTGGGTCTTGGAGCACTTACTTAGCTCATCATTAGTTCTCACCCACACATCTCATTTGTTAGGCCAGCATACATAGGGTACTGATTTATACCCCACATTGGGGGACCTAGTGGACTTTTACAGAGCCAACAATCCAGTGGAAGCCTGGAGTTGGTGGGGTTGACATCCTCTGGGCCGGGAGCTTCCTAGTCCATGGCCTGGTGCTCAAAGGTACTCATAAAGGTTAGTCAAAATTTCTCACACCTATGACTGTGAGAAAATGGGTCTAGAGTTCAGAGGAAGGTTAAAAGGGCTAGGGGATTTCCAGGAGTAGCAGCCATGGTTCTGAAATGAGGATCTGTTTGGCATGTGGTCTCAGGCATATTCTAAACCACTTTCAGCGGACCGGCCCACTCCAGGACCAGCCTGGCAGTGTGATGCAAGATTGTCCCACCATATAGCACACATCCCAGTTGGAAGTCTTATTGCTGTGACTGGGCTGACAGGCTAGGCAAGCAGGCGTTTTCAAGAGCCCAGCGATGAGTGCCTGGCCAAGGGTCAAGCCAGATGATAAAAACATCATCCAATTGGCCCAGAAAATAAATTAAAAAAATAAATAGGCATGATTAATGCAACTGTGACTACCAGAGGAGGTCGTCAGGCATTATGTGACACCCAAATAAAACATGGCCGTTTGAAGTTTTATTGGGAATTCTCATTCAAAACATTTCAATGACATAATAAAACTGAATGACTAGCCTGCCAAAGTAAACTGAACTCCAAGCCACACACAAGTATTATCAAGAAATTGCGCCTCAGAAAACCCCTCTCCTCTGGAGCTGGTATCTCGGGGTCTTAGGAGCTGGATGCTTTGTTTTATCGTCTATCATACCCATACTGATCACTGCAAACATCTTGTGCTTCAAGGTCTCGTTTGTGCTCTTCCCTGTCAGTCACAGCCTCCAAGATAGTAGGAAGTAAGTCGTGGTGTTTTCTTTGCCCATCTCCTTTCACAGAATTAAGTTCTCAAAATAATACTCAACGCCACCCAGTTACTGTCTCACAAGGGGAAGGGGCAGTGCGCCACTATTTTTCCAACCTTTTCACACAGGAAAGTCTACCGTACCATCTCATCCTCTGCTACCTCCCCCAGAAGTTTCGATCCAGCCTTATATTTATTCCGCGAGTTGCATTTCAGCCTGGGGGTGGAGTGCCAGAGTTCCAGTTTCTTTTGCGGCTGGGTAGCGCCGCGTCTCGGTGATTTCCACGCTTTAAAATAGAGGCTGGTCAATTTGGAATGTAATCGCGGGATTGGACAGGTCACCCCCGCTCCCTGGGCCAATGGCTGCAACCGGGTCCCTTTAAGAGACCGGGGACCCGTCGGGCGTCGGAGCCCGAAACGGATCCTCTTCTCTAGTCAGCTCCTCCCCTGTCCCCGCGCAGCGAATGGTTCACGCCGGCCTATATTTACCCCGAGATCTTCCTCCCGGACGGCAAGGATGTGAGGCGTGCCAGCCGGCTACCGCTCGTGGCACCGGAGAGGGCCGGCTACAAAGGCGAGCCGCCCAACAAGGACAGCAGGGGAGAGAAGGAATGAGGTAGCAGCGGACCCCTGGAGCCGGCCATGCGCGCGTCCCGCCCTCGGAGGCCAGCTCTGCTTCGACTAAGCCAGCCCGGACCGTGATCGGCTGAAGCAGGGATGCGGTGAGCCCCAGCCGGACTGCTGCGCGGGGCCCCGCCGCCAGACTTGCGCTCCGGGTACACCGCGAACCTAGCCCCGCTGAGGGCACTTGGTGTCCCGCACCCCGTGGGGGTGGGGAGCTCTGGCTCCTGGCACACTCGCGGGAGAGTTTCCGCAGCTTCTGACCGCAGCCTCTGGGGTTGTGTGCTGATCCGGAGGTGCGCGGAGAGGGTTGGAGGGTCTCTTTTCCCGTTTGCCAAGGAGTGCCCCACACGTCCCGGGCGCTTTGATTGGGAGCTTCCTCCGTTGATTTACTCACGCGCATCTATCTAGCTTGTTTCTAAGACATTTTCGGCTCCATTCGTTGCCGTTTCTCTTTTTGTTGTTTGCCTGAGACGCAGCCCTGGTCCTTGCCCAGGCCGGGTTAATTTGGTGTGCGCGTGCTCCCCCCCCCGCCTTTAATTTTGCAGGTTGGAAATAATTTTTAAAAAATAATCTCCCCCGCTACTCCCGCGGGGTTTCCAAGACCCCTTCCTCCAATACAACTCACGACTACTGGGGCGCTCCCAGCAGACTTTTATTTTTTGGTCTTGCGGGGGTGAGCCCGGCCGGGGCTGGTGGCTCAGCGCGGCTCGCTCCCGGCGCTCCACAGCCGCCGCCGCCCAGCTGCGCCGGGGCACCCTCCGGAGATGCTGCCGTGGAAAAAGCACAAGTTCGAGCTGCTGGCCGAGCCGCCGCCGCGGCAGGCGTCCAAGCCCAAGGGTTACGCTGTGAGTCTGCACTACTCTGCTCTCAGTTCGCTCGCTCGGGCCTGCCCGGAAGGCGCACTCAGCCGGGTGGGCAGCATGTTCCGCTCCAAGCGCAAGAAGCTGCACATCACCAGCGAGGACCCGACCTACACCGTGCTCTACCTGGGCAATGCCACCACCATCCAGGCACGCGGCGATGGCTGCACCGACTTAGCCGTGGGCAAGATCTGGAGCAAGAGTGAGGCGGGCCGTCAGGGCACCAAGATGAAGCTTACTGTGAGTGCGCAGGGCATCCGCATGGTGCACGCTGAGGAGCGCGCGCTGCGCCGCCCGGGCCACCTCTACCTGCTGCACCGCGTTACCTACTGCGTGGCGGACGCTCGGCTTCCCAAGGTCTTCGCCTGGGTGTACCGGCACGAGCTGAAGCACAAGGCGGTCATGCTGCGCTGCCACGCAGTGCTGGTGTCCAAGCCCGAGAAGGCGCAGGCCATGGCACTGCTGCTCTACCAGACGTCGGCCAACGCTCTGGCAGAATTTAAACGCCTCAAACGGCGGGACGATGCGCGCCACCAGCAGCAGGAGCTGGTGGGCGCTCACACCATTCCCCTTGTGCCGCTGCGCAAGCTGCTTCTGCACGGACCCTGCTGCTACAAGCCGCCGGTGGAGCGCAGCCGCAGCGCGCCCAAGCTCGGCTCCATCACCGAGGACTTGCTCGGGGAGCAGCAGGAGCAGGAGCTCCAGGAGGAAGAGGAGGAGGAGCTCGAGGCCTGCCTGGAAGAGGAGGAGGAGGAGGAGGAGAAGGGGGACGCGGATCACCCAGCAGGGGAAGAGGAGGCCGAGACGCAGGGGGCGCTGGTGGTGGCCATGCACCTTGAATGCGGGGACTTGGTGGACACGTTGGAGAACGACCGCGAGGAGGCGCCGGGGGGCGGTGGGGTCTCGCTAGGCCCCGGGGCCGAACCGCCGCCCCTGCTGCTGGGAAGCACGTCCGACATCAAAACCGAGTTGTCGCAGCTCATTAGCGACCTGGGCGAGCTCAGCTTCGGCAACGACGTGCGCACGCTGCAAGCCGACTTGCGGGTGACGCGCCTGCTGTCGGGCGAGAGCACTGGCAGTGAGAGCTCCATTGAGGGTGGGGGCCCGGACGCCGCCTCGGTCACCTCCGCAGACCTGTCCGGCTCCACCGGCAGTGCCAGCCCGGAGCAGCCCCGCTCGGGCTGAGTAACAGCCGCGCCCACAGGGGGCCTCCCGAGTCATCCCCGTGTCCCACACCCAGGAAAGGGAAAGCCTGGGGGACGCCCGGGTGCCCAGTGAACAGGTGCCCCGGCCGCCACCGCCCCCTCCTCTCCACTCCATCCCAGCTCCGCGCCACGCCCCACTCCCTGGCTCGGTTTGTGGCGGCTCAGGTTGCGCGATGGGATACCAGGTGCCTTGTGATTGGGGCAAATCTTGCCGGAGGCCCGGTTGGGGTCCCGTTCAGGGCGTCCGCGTGGCGCGAGGTGCCTGGCCTTGACTTCCTGTTTGCGGCTGGCTGGGCCGGACAAGGAGGGGTAACTTCCTCCTCGACCCCCTGCCCGGAGGTCCCGCGCTCTCCTTCCCGAGTCTACAAATGAGCCTGTTCACCTCCATTCTTTTTGGTTGGGCTGTTTACCTCAGACCGAGAACCTTGAAAACCTGCCAAATTCCTCAAATAACTGTTTTATTTGGGGTTGCGGTGATGGTGGTGAAAGAAAGTTGCATTTTGTTTACAGTTTAAGACCTCTAATATCTTAAAAAAAGCTTTAGTTTAGAAACACACACACCTCCCTCCTGCTCAGAAGATGTCACTCCGTGCCGTCGTGTAAAATATTTGTTGCACTGTTGTGAAGTATTTTGACATCTGTTATTATTTTTGCTTTGTTCTGTACATAATTGTGTTCCCAGAGCTGATGTCTATACCTTTTGCTGTGCAAAAGACACACACACAAATGTAAAAAACGGTTGTGCAATTGTACATACAGAAATGTGTATAAAACATTTTGTTATTTTTCAAGAGTTAGCGCTGTTCTGCTTTTGTTTGCCCACCAGCTGGGAGAGAATAAAGAGGAAAATAGCGCAGGTAAGCTGACAGACTTGTGCCGCTGCAGGTGCCTGGTCTGGAGGTGGGAGGGGCTGGGTGTGGTCCTGGGCAGGTAGGGACGGGTGGTGGGGCTGAGAGAGCAGCTCGGAAGGGACTCTACCTGGTGGGGCTTTCCTGGGCCAGTGTGTTCTCCAGGACACTTGATAGCTTAGGAAGGTGTGCTAAGTGTCAAATTTGTTTGGTTTTGGTCTTTCTGAGTTAACTTTCTGGGAGGCCAGTGTGCGTTCTGTTTTCCATCTTGGAGGCTGTTTCTGGAGCCTGTGGAGTCCCCTGAGATTTTACCACCTACCACCTCCTGTGGGTTCCTCAGATGGAGTCTGAAGATGTCATTGCTGCTTTTGCAAAAGGAGCTTTATGGGGGGAGGGACAGGGATTAGAGACTGGAAGGAGTCATCCACAGGGCTTTGTGGTTCCCCAGCCCCCAGGAGAGCATAAAGATGGTGCAGCTGCAATAGGGGCAGGTGCAGCTGGTGAGGGGCCTGGCTTGTTGCCTGTTCCCTTCTCTCCACCGGTACAGCCCGCCATGACGCTCCTGGGCTGGCGGTGTGGAGGCCAGGGCAAAGGGGAGCTCTTCGAGCTTGGGTTTGGGTGTGTGTGTTTTGGAGTTTTCATGCTCTCTTTGTGTTTGTTTCTGTTGTAAACTCTAAGCAGATGTCTCCAGTTAGGCTACACCCGATCAGCTGGAAATTGCAAGAAGAGGCATCCCAAACTGTGCCTTCTGCAAATTATTTTTTCTCCTTTGTCCCCTTTACCCCCCCCCCCCCCAGGCCTCTTTTGTGTTGCAGAAAGGAAGTCCCTCCTGGCCTTCACTGGGGTTCTGGGACCACTTTGTTTTCTTCATAAATAACCTGCTGAACAGCCAGACCCTGAGACCATGGGGAGTTTGGAATTCAGGGGGTGGGGAGAGGTTTTCTTTCCTAAATAATGGGAGTGGTTGAAGATTGGCTTGGAGAGGATGGGAAATGGTTTTTAAATATTCACTCTCTTCCCAGGGACTTAGGACAATGTGCAAGCCTTTGAACCTGTTCTGTTTTGGCTTGCTAAAGAGGCCCTGTCCCTCTCCGACTCCTTCAGGTCCACATCATATAATGAGATTTAAAAGCTCCCAGGGGGAGGTGGAGAGAGGTCAGCCTCCAAATCCTGGCCCATCCCATGACCTCTGTGGTCTGCCTTTCCTGCTCACTGACCCCTCACTGACCCACTGTGTGGGTCAGCCCTGTCATGTGTGACTTGAGCTCCATTTCCACTGGTTGCTACACATCGCCGAGGCCCTCTGTCCTTCATGACTGCTGAGGACATAAAACAGAAGGACATAAAACATGACTGCACGACTTTGGGGGCCTTGTGTCTTTATTCATCTTTTTTTTTTTTAAGATTTATTTTATTTTTATTGGAAGGGCAGATTTACAGAGAAAGAGAGACAAAAATCTCCCATCTGGTGATTCACTACCTGATAGCCACAATGGCTGAAGCTGAGCTGATCCAAAGCCAGGAGCCAGGAGCCTCCTCCGGGTCTCCCACATGGGTACAGGGTCCCAAGGCTTTGGGCTGTCCTCGACTGTTTTGCCAGACCATGGGTAGAGAGCTGGATGGGAAGTAGAGCTCCCGGGATTCGAACCAGCGCCCATATGGGATCCTAGTGCTTGGAAGGATTAGCCAATAGAACCATTGTGCCAGGCCCTGTGTCCCCGTGTCATCATTCTTACCGAAAGGACATGTCTAGTGAGGATGCCAGGATTGGCCTTCGCCTGTGGCTGAAGGGGGCTGGCGTGGCGGTCAGTTGAAAAGTTGAGACAAATGACTCTAAACCAAAACCACCAAGAAGTCTATAGCACTTATCTCTTTAAAGTCTGAGCTTTATTCTTCCACAGTTTATTAATAGCAGGAGAGGCTTGGGAGTTGAGGAGTAGGAGAAAGAAAATATGCTACAAAAGAACCGGCTCCCTTACCGCTGGTGAGGCTCTCCCACCCCACCTCCCCCTTCTGGCACCTGAGGCTCTGACTGATGTAATTCTAGAAGAGATGCAAAGGTGATAATGTGATTCACCTCTTCTTACATCTCAGTCTTCCAGGGGGTGATATCACTGGGATAAGAAGAGATGCTCTGAATGAAAAACGGAACAAAATCCCACCAAATGCATTTGCTCCTGGTTCCCAGAGGCCCCATAGTGGAGTGAGAAAAGCACAACTAAGTCATTAGATGGTCCCCCACATTCGCTCATCCACACAATTTGCCTTCTGCAGGGGGAGGCTCGTGTTACTCCTTTCTGTCACCTGATGGCACTTGTAATGCAGCAAGACACTTGCCACATTCCCTTCTCCCTGAGTAGTCCTCTGTGGCTGGTACTACAGCATTCACTGCACGGGAAGCATCTGTTGGCCTCTCCGTATGCACATCCTGTGTTCCAGGCTGCGATTGGCTGTGTGTGTTATGGGGGTGGGAGGAGGAATAGAGTGGTATGAAACAAGCAGTGGAGTTACAGAGCCTCCAAGTTGGTGCAAAACAAACAAGCAAAAACCCCTACACACACACACACACACACACACACACACACACACACACACACGCACACAAACACACACACACCTCCCCCTAAAGAAAACAGCTTCCTCAGCCCTGGAGTCCTCAGAGCCATGGCTTTTCAACTACATTGGAAAAGGCTCTTTTATCCTAAGTAAGCACAGTTCTTTCTGCAGGCAATACACCTGCTTCTGAGCATTCTGCTGGGGAGAAGAGAGAGAGCCCACCCTGGTCCTGCACTGGAGCTCAGGACATCTTATGGCAGTCCCCAAGAATCACAGAAACACACTAATTTTATGAAGCAAGTTGCCCTCTTCCCTAACAGGCTCTGATCACAGAACAAGCAGGACCCTTTCATCTGTACAGCCTGGCATCTGCTGGCAAGCGCTGTGTGACAGAGCAAGGAATGTGTGTGTACTATTGGGATTGGAGCCCTGCCTGACAAAAGGACACTGCTCAGGGCTCAGGGTACTACGTCCACTCTGCACCAGGCTTTTTGCACAACGCCACGCATGGGCTCAGCTTTCCTATTAGCGGGGCTTTCTGTGTTGTTATGGACTCACCCCTGTTCTTGATCCCCTGCCTCCCAGTGTTTCTGGATGGAGCTCCCACTGCAGTCTGGGAAGTGACCCATTTTGATTAATCACCATTTTTGGGTTGGATGTTTAGTTGGCACTCCTCTTTCTCTCTGTGTTTCTCTGTCTCTCTCTGTATGTGTTTCCTGGCGCTGCCAAGGTCCCTGTTTATAACCCTCATGGTGAATGGCTCTTTTGGCAGCCTCCTTTGCTTCACCTCTTCACCCCTCACCTACCTTACTCCTTCCCATTAACAAGCAATTTTTGTCTCCTTTTATTGACCAACTCCCCACCTCTCCCTGACTTACTGTCTTTTTATTTTCATGAATGTAGCTTGGACCTGAAATTGTTTAAAAGCAAAGAAAGTCAACATTTTAAGAGAAAGATAGAGGTGGGTGCTATGGCTCAGCAAATTGCTACTGCCTGTCATGTAGGCACTGCATATGGACACCTGTTCAAAGTTCACCTGCTCTACTCCTCCGATCCAGTTTCCTACCAATGTGCCTGGAAAGCAGTGGAAAATGGCCTACATGCTTGGGCCCTTGCACCTACATAGGAGCCCTGCAAAGAAGCTCCTGGCTCCTGGCTCTGGCCTGGGCCAGCCCCAGCCTTTGCAGGCATTTGGACAGTGAGCCAGCAGATCGATGATTTCGCTGTCTCGCCTTTCTTTATCTCTCTCTCTCAACCTTGTCTTTCAAATAAATCTTTAAAAAAAAGAAAAAGACATCAAGCATCAAGCACGCTGGCATCAGTCAGTCCTGTCCCATCACGCAATTCTAAGCCGTGTTGTGGTCCTGGCCCCTACCTAGAGATGAGCAAACTGAGGCCTTCGTTGTTAATGTCCTGCCAAGGGAACAGGAAGGACAGAGATCCAGGAATTCACACTTTTTAAACCAATGCCCTTCTCATAGGCCAACTGGCTTTTATAGCTTATGAACTGGTTTGTAAGTTTGAGTTGGCAGAAGCTGACGGTTGAAATTTTGCTTGTTTGCCTTCTCTTTTGTACACACAGATTTCATACATGGTAAATGCTTGAAGATAAATATTTTGTGATCCTCTTCATCACCCTCACCCCCTCCAAAATGGGACTGCACAGTGTGGAGGGTCACCTGGGAAGGGGTCTGCCTCCCTAGGGAGAATGCTACTGGAGGACGGGTGGGAGTCTCCTGAGGAACATGGTCTCCCATAGCTGCCACCCTTGAGATGTGATCTGGTGAGGACTTGGCCCTAGAAGAGCAGGTCCAGTTTGAGGACAGGAGAGTTCCTGCATTGTGCAGTATTACTCATCCTTATTTCTCCCGACTGGCTGAATTCTTCAAGGGCAGTCCTATGTCTTCTACGTCTCTGAGTCACCACATTTTCTTGAGCACATTTAGGTGTTCAGGAAATGTTACAGAAGGAATAAAGGAGCGACTCCATTCCATGCCAGGAGAACAAGTGTGATGAAGCTCCAAGCTGCCACGCCAGTGGGGGAGCCAGGGTTAGAGGGCTGTGCTCAGCTTTGGTGAGGAGCGAAGCTGGGGACTCATTCAGCTCCCCAGCTCTCAATGAGCTAGATTCAGTTTCCAAGATTTTGCTTGGAACTTGTCTGTCTTTGTTCTGTGGTTCTGGTTTGGAGAAGGATGGTGGATTTGGAATTGGCTTTGTATAGCGTTGGAATCCTACTGGTTATTGCCCGATTTGTACCAAATAAAGACTCAAGCAATGTTGTATGTCCGGAGGCCTGTAAAGTGGAGTTGTGGACTCAGACTATGGTGCTCCTAAGCCGTCACTTAATAAACCAGACAAGTCACTTCCCCTCTCTGGCCTCTGGGTCCTGAGTGATAAAATGGGTGGGCTGGGTTAGACAACAGCAAGACTTTCTAAGAAGCTAAAGTTAAGACCATGTGTGACTCTGCCCCCTCTGTCCCTTAGTGGGACATGACAGAAGAAACCCATGGACATGGCTATAAATTGTCTAGAGCTTCAGGGACACAGCTCACCTGCAGCCTCTGCTATGCCTGAATCCTCACCAAGGTCTGATGTGGAGGTGACATTTCCTTTGCCAGTCCAGAGAGGGGTTCCCTATCAGATGTCCCTTTCTTTACCTCAAAACTTGGAGGCCATGATAACTCCTATTACAGGGACAATCACTGGATTCAGGGCCATGTGAGGGTCCAGAGATGTGAAAGTGACTTGTCTGTGATCACTTAGAACTCAAGTTTGCTGACTGTAAGTCTGTATTCTTTTTCCTTCAGTATTCTTCAGACTGGGAATTCATTGCTTCATTACTCTGTAAGGAAGATCGACCACTACTTGGAGCAAGTCTGAGAATAAGAGGGAGCTGGTAACTGAGAAATGCATCTGTGTGGGCATCGCTCCAGGATACTCACCACTACCACCACCACCCCTTGAACCTGGATTCTTCTCTAAGACAGTTGGTTCTTAGCTGCCCCCTCTGTTCCCTGGCTAGTGGTCATGGCTCCGAAGGTCACCATTCACCCAATGGTTTCTACCTTTCTTATCCTGACAGCCAGACAGAATTGTAATGATCCTGCCTTCTGCTACCTTTGTTTTATAGGTGGCGCAACTGGGCTTTCAGACGCAGGAAAGGACTTCCATGTGGATCCCAGGATCCACACTTAGAATCCAAATGTTAATGTCCCCCCTCCCCTGCCCCTGTCTCTTCAAGGGGTCACATTGCCCTCTGTTGGAAACCCCCAGCAGGGGCTGGCATCATGACAGAGTGGACTGGGCTGCAGCTGGGGCTAAGCTAAGGTTTGCACAGCCACTGGCATCCCATAACACAGTGTCAGTTCAAGTCCTCACTGCTTTGCTTCATATCCAGTTCCCTGCTAATACGACTGGGAAAGCAGCAGAAAATGGTTCAAGAACATCCTACCCCCACACAGGAAACCTGGATGGAGTTCCAGGCTCCTGCTTTTGACCTGGCCTAGCCTGAGATATATTTATGGTTTTCTGGGGGAGTGAACTCAGCAAATGGGGGATTTTTTCTCTCTCTCTGTCGCTGTTCTTTTCAAATAAAATAAAATAAAATAAAATAAAAATTTTAAATGCGGTGAATTCTCCTGCCTTAGGAATATGGGTCAGTTTTATGAGGGTTCTTCCAAAAATTTGTGCAAAACAGAACTAAAAGATATATTTGTCTTGGTGAAAAAAAAATTAAATCCATGTTTATAAGGGGTTTTCAAAAATTTGTGAAAGATGTGCATTGTGAAAAAAACAAAGCATGATTCTCTAATGGAAGAAAATAGTATTCATTCCATGGACTTTGTGAAGGACTCAGGAGGCTGTGTGAAGCTCAGGGCTCTCCCGAGTACAGGTCAAGTCCCCCACTTTTGCCTGCAGCATACATCCCAGACTCTTCCTCCCTGACCTTTCCAGGGAATTGACATTTTAATAGAGGACTGATGAATATTAAAAGCCTTTTGCAATGGAAAAGGCCAAGTAAGAAGGACATCTCTGGCCCTGTGACGTGGGAGGAGGCAGTAAGGAATGTTCCGTGTAGGGAGTATATTAGTCACTGACGTTTTCTTAGCACCTTCGGGCACTTTCCTAAAGGAGCTGGCAGCTGAACTCCTACACCGAGAGAGTGATGTGTCTGGACCACAGGAGTTCCAAGAGGGAGGGACAGGTGGGGCTGGGGATTCTGCACCTGTATGCTGTCACTTCTGTATCCCAGTTCAAGGCTTGCCAGTGACTCCCATGCACCATCCACAGGTCTCCAAATCCAGCAGGAAATCCTTCTGACCTGCTGTCTGTCCTCTAGGCCTTCCCCCTGCAGTGAAACCTGGCCTAGCCGTCCTTTGCCAACTTATCCTGGTGGTCCTGGAACCCAAGCCAGGGGCACATACCCACTGCACCTTTTTAGAAGAGCCACTCTGTTGAGATCTGAATGAGAGGTACAGGTACAGCAAGGTGTCTGGGTCCTGGCATTGGAGTGAAGGAAACTTTTAGAATTTTTGATCGTCCAGGTCCGCTCTGTACCTGCACGGCAGGTGTTTGTCGCGCCCACGTGTCTTACCGCCCAGCAGTAAGAGGCAGACGCGATTGAAGCCTTCTGCGGTAAAGTTTATTGCGCGCACAAAGATGAGGAAGAGGAAGGGGCGGACCCCGGCAGTCTTTCTGCTCTTATGTGCTGACTGGCCCCGCCTCCGCCGATGATAGGTCAGTGTCATGATCACGCAGGGTCCTGGGCGACTGGATTCGTCAGTCCCCAGTGTTCACGCGCCGGCCACGCCGCAGCTCACTGCGCATGCGCTAGGCTACGTGACACGCACGAAGGTGTGGCTTCTCCGGCCGGCGCCATTTTAGGCACAGCATGTGGCCAGTGCATACAGATGCGGCTTGCAACATCTCTCCCCTTCTTACACAATAGAAAAAATAAGCTGGTATGGGCCTGTCTTAGGTTGTAGACTCAAGGCGCACGATCCGTCATAGGGAGGCTGCGTAGCTTGACGTAGTCCCTGTCTTAGACCGATAATTGTCTGGGTCTATCTTACCCGTCATGGGCTACAACCGCGGTGGTTGTAAAGAGCAATGTCTCGACAAGGCAGTTATAAGAGTGACTACCCTCTCGCGTGCAATGGATAAGTCCTGCGAGGTGCAAGGGCTAGTCAGGTGCATCATGCTCGAACTCAGTGCAATGCCATAATGGCCTGAGGTGCAGGAGCCATGATGTCCATGCTCTTAACTAAACCCGTAGAAGCATGCTCAACCATACCATGGGGGAGTCACCATACTGCATGGCTAGTAGGGCTTGATGTATTACCACACGATCTCGCTGAGCGCGGTGTCTCAGATGACACAGGCAAAAAAGGCATAAGGCACAGCCTGCACACAAGAGCAGAATCAGCACAACCACTCCCACCCATTCCTTAATATGGGAAGTGATGTTCCAAATCCAAGTGGCCAGGGTTTCAGCAACAACAGGATCCACCCATGTAGAATTAATCTGGACAATGGCAATTCTCAACTCCGACTGTAAAATATCAAATTCTCTCGTCCAATTTCCTAAAAGATAAGAAGAAAGCTGGCAAGAAAGATTAGCAGCCGTTGAAACATTTTGAAAAGGAATAACACATAAACCTTGACACTAAAATTCTCAGGAAATGCTTGAAAACAAGGCGCGTCCTGTAGGGGGAATAAAAAATTACTCACATTCTCCTTAATATCATCATAAGGGAGAAAAGGCAAATCCAAAGAAGAAAAAATCAAGGAAACACTCGGGCTGAGTGGGCGACCGGTAAGGGTCGTGGAAAAACACTCAAAACTCCTCATCGTGGCTCAGCAATCACGGTCCTCACAAGCGCCATACAGACCCTTAGTTGCACCATCAGCTGTGTTTGCACTGGGCGGGGCACCATTGTCCTGTGGGATTGTAGGAGGAGTTTCTGATTGCGGGGTTGCATGAATCTTCCCCAAGTCAGATCCTCGTGCAAGCGCTCCAGCGGTTGCAGAAACGTCAGAAGGCGGTGATGGACAGGAACGAGTCAATCGAGCTGGAACCCAAACCGGAACTGGGGCGTCCTGTGGAAACACACAAATGGCTCCTCGAGCCTGCCTAATAACTGGGTCTGGGCCCTTCCATTTGGACTCCAGAACATCCTTCCACTTGACCCAAGATTGCTCTTGCGCCGTGTTAAGGGAATGACGATCTGCAGCACTGAGGCCTTGCTCATCCAGCTGTAAAAAATTGATGGTGAAGAGAGCCAGGGCTAGGGTGGCCCGAGGGCTCTGACTGGCGAGGCCAAGTGATTCCCAGGTGGTTTTTTGTTTTTGTAACAATTCCTTAATAGAGCGGTGAGCACGTTCGATTATCCCCTGACCTTGTGGATTATAAGGGATGCCAGTCACTAATTTGACACTCATTTTCTGCATTACACGTGCCACAAAATCAGCAAAGGGCTCATCCGGCTCCTGTTTAACCTGTGTGATGCCCAATTTCTCTTGCCCTTTAAGTGAAAGGGCCTTCCATGCCTTTATAGCTGCAGTAGAAATTTGGGTATATACTGGCCATGGATATCTATCCAAAAGCTCCTGCCATAATCCCTTCCAATTTAGATATGATCCCATATTAGGGAGAACAGCCTTCACCACAAATTGCCAATCAGAGGGAGTCATATTCATTCCCCCCATACGTTCTAACAGGGACAAAGTGTAATTGGCATGAAGACCATATTGCTTTACAGACATGGCCAATTCTCGCACTAATGCTGCATCTACCTGTCTGTAAACTCTTTCCCTTTCTTCTTCTAAGACGGGGAACATATTTTGAAGTTCCCGGCGTGTGGCTGGATCGATGAAGGAGGAGCCGGCGCCACAACTCATGGGCGGGGCAGATGGCTTCACAGCAGGAGGAGCCATTAGTGTAATGGCTCCAGAGCCCTGAGGCCATGGGCCGCTCCTGGCCGGCGCAGTAGCACCGCCATTCTCTTTCTTCTCCTTTTCTGATCCTCCTCTGATTCCTGCGGGTTGTTTGCGTCCTAAGCGCCTATGCCGCTTGTACCCTTCCTCCGCGTCGGACGTCTCCGAACTTGATGAGGAAGATACTGCTTTCAATTTCACCTCTATTTTTTGCTTCAAACCGGTTCTCCTCTCCCGCTCTGTTTCTGAGAGACTATCCTGGGCAGACTGAAGGGCTTTGTCACTCTCTCTGACCGCTCCCTTACGGAGGGCATAAACCCTCTGCAAAAATTTCACCAGAGAGATCCGTGCGCCCATGTCTATAACCAGAAGCGGTGGTTCCTATACCTCCGATTTATGCTCCTAGTCACCCGAAAGTTCTCCCTCTCAGAGCTCCTTACCTGTCTTTTGGCCGCAGTTCTGACTTCCACCCGTTCGAAACGGGAGGCCCCCTCCAGGTCCCGGGTTCCCGGCACCAGTTGTCGCGCCCACGTGTCTTACCGCCCAGCAGTAAGAGGCAGACGCGATTGAAGCCTTCTGCGGTAAAGTTTATTGCGCGCACAAAGATGAGGAAGAGGAAGGGGCGGACCCCGGCAGTCTTTCTGCTCTTATGTGCTGACTGGCCCCGCCTCCGCCGATGATAGGTCAGTGTCATGATCACGCAGGGTCCTGGGCGACTGGATTCGTCAGTCCCCAGTGTTCACGCGCCGGCCACGCCGCAGCTCACTGCGCATGCGCTAGGCTACGTGACACGCACGAAGGTGTGGCTTCTCCGGCCGGCGCCATTTTAGGCACAGCATGTGGCCAGTGCATACAGATGCGGCTTGCAACAGGTGTTTATGCTGATGAGATTGTAAAAGGTTGCTGTGGTGTGGTATAAACCTGCCATTTCATTTCTCTGGCCCAGGTCCTAGCAGAAGTTGCTACTGTGAACTGGGCAGCACACACACATTGTGGGGAATGATGCACCTCATAGTGGAAGCAGAAATGGCCTTGAGACTTGGTTCTAGCCCAGGTTTCTGCCACATGCTAGCTCTCTGGCCTTGGCTGAGTTTCCTCCCTGGGGGCGGGGCACTTCCTTTTATGAAATGGAGGTGCTGGTACCACACTGGACTCCTAGGTTGTTTTGAGTATCAAATTCTACATATTGAGGCGGGAGAGTGGCTGCTTTGTAAAGTACAGGACAGGAAAGGAGTGGTTGTTACTGGAATATTCAGATTGAAATAACAGGATCAGGGGCTGAGTGAGCCTGCATGGGGGCTCCCCCATGGAGCAGGCGCATTTTCCGTGAAACAAATCCCAGGGTCCAAGGAGGGAAAATATGCAAAAACAAGGAAGTGATCTATTAAGATCAGGAAACAGCCAGCGGGTATTCAAATGGCATGCTTTATGTGGAAAGATTACAGGCTAACTTCCTGTCCAGGATCCTAGATAGACACATGCTTCCCTCGGCCACCTGCAGCCCAATCCCTCCCAGCAAGTGTGACAAAAGAGCATGGTGGCTGCCCTGTGTTCCTGGCTGTGTTTTCATTCCTTCCGTGTATTGGGATTCGCTATGTCAGCATTGGTTTGGCAGGCCAGATCAGTGTACCCCGTGTTTTCATGTTCTGTACATAGTTACACACACACACATCCCAACTCTCTACAAAAAAAATTGCATTTGTGATGTCATTTACATTCCAAACAAATGTACCTGAAATAGACCCTGATGCCTTGGAAGCAATTTTTTAAGACTGTTTTCTAGAAATGTCGGGAGTTCTGAGGTTTTCCCTGGAGACATGTGTGTAGATAAAACACACAGAGGGATGCCTAGGGGCCTCTTGGGGTGTCCTGACAGAACGGTCCTGCGCGTGTCCCTGTGGGCACATCCAGGGCTTTGCTAGGGGTGGGGACAAGGTCTGTGCACCCAGACTGTTATGGTTGGCAGCGCCTGAAATGATTGGTGCAAAGTCACAGAGCAGTAAGAGGACTTTGCTGATCCTCCCAGACTTTTGCCAAGCAAAACTTCCAAGCACACGACCCCTTCTTTTCTTTTGTGCCTTTTCTCTTCTTTGTTGTTTGTGATCTTAAAAGGCCCTTGAATGAGTGGAAACCACCGGTTCACTCTGGGAATGTTCTATGTTGCAAGAGACCATCATGCAAAGAGCCCTGCATCTAGGAGGACCAGGGATTCCAGCTTGCCCAGGACAGTTTTGGTTCATGCCCGGTGTTTTCACATCACTGAGGTGGTGCCACCTTTTGTGTACAGAAGTGTCCTGGTTCTGCTGATAATTGATGACTTGGGTGTCCCACCTGTAACTGGGCAGCTTGGACTCTGTGCATGTCTTCATTTCTATTCTTCCTTTCACTGAAGGCATACTTACAATGTACCTACTGTGTCCTGAGCACCAGGCTCCTGCAGGAAGCCACAGGGAAGGTGGTTTGGCTCTTGTTTCATGTAGAAGAATTTGCACACAGACAGCACAGTGAGAAAAGCAAGATTTAGTGAAGTCAGAAGCCTCTTGTGTTAGCATCAGGGCTCCGAGGGAGGTAAACCCAGGAAACTTTATGGGGTATCTAGGTAATGTGCTGGCCTGGAGAGTAACAGAATGCATTACTCTATTATAGTTATTATTCTTTGATGACTGTGGTGATGTATTTGCAAATAGTTGAAAACAAAGGCACGGAGAGGAAGAGGAAGATGAAAATGAACACAAAAAGGAAGAGGAACAGCAGGAGGAAAAGGGAGAAGATGAAGAAGAACACAGAGAGATGAACAGGAAGAAAGGCGGGTAATAAGAAAGGAAAGGAGAGAACAAAGAAAGCTAAGGAGACCAGTTGCACTTTTCCTGGAGGCAGCTCTAGTTGGGCAGAGGCAGGGGCTTGGAGCAGACACACCTGTGCCTGCACCCCTTGCTTCAAGGCTCCCAGGCTACTTTGCCCAAAGTGGTATGATTCTCTGGGCCCTTAGATGTAAATAGGGGTGATGATGCTACTGTGAGGCCTTGTGACATCTCTGGGAAGTCTCAACTCCAAGCCATTTTTATGGGAATGGGTGGCAGCAGCGTGAGGCTTTCTCCTTGCCCTTCTCCTGGATAAAGCCAGATTGGGTTGGGGTGCAGCAGGGGTGGGGAGTGTCAGCAAGAGACTCCAGATGTGTTATAGAGACTCGGCCACATTACAGCTGTCTGAGCCTGTGGTCTCCTACAGCCTCCTGGGATTCCCGCTTTTCCCCCACCCTGCCTTGCCTCCCAATTAAAAAAAAAATTACCTGGTACATGAGTCTTAATCAGGATCTTTTCTCCTTTTTAAGATTCATTTTAATTTTAATGGAAAGGCAGATATACAAAGAGAAGAGACAGAGAAGAAGATCTTCTGTCTGATGGTTCACTCCCCAAATGGCCACAATGGCCGGAGCCTAGCTGATCTGAAGCCAGGAGCCGGGAGCTACTTCTGGGTCTCCCATGTGGGTGCAGGGTCCCAAGGCTTTGGGCTGTCCTTGACTGCTTTCCCAGGCCACAAGCAGGGAGCTGGGTGGGAAGTAGGGCTTCCAGGATTAGAACCTGTGCTTATATGGGATCCCAGTGCGTGCAAGGCGAGGACTTTAGCTGCTAGGACTTTAACCGTGCCTGAAGCCCCAATATTAATCCTCAGACTGGACTAACATGTCTGACCTGAGCAAGCTGCCCCTCCTTGGGTGTAGCACCTTTCAATTCAGCTCAGCACTGTCACACGCTCTCTATCCCAGTGTTCATAACCACCCAGAGAGGCAAGCAGGGCAATATCACTAACTCAGCTTTTAGAGGACTGTCCTATGTGTGTGTCTCCGTGTGGTGGAAGCTGAAGAATGGAATGGTTCAGAAGGGAAAGACACTGAGAAGTGTTTAGCACCTACACTGTATATAAACAGAGAGCTGTGGCTTTGATTGGAGGTACAGTCATGGGCAGAGCTGAGGCTGGAGTTCAGGTCTCCTGGTCCCTGATGGTCTATGTACATAGGTGAGCACTGGGTAGAGGGATCATGGGGAAGGGACACTGAAACTCACCCGTGGACAAGCAGGCTTGTGACAAGGGAGGGAGGTGAGTTGGCAGGCTAGGAGTATGAGGCACTGGGAGGGGTTGGGGCCATAGTTCCATTATGTGGCTATCATCAAAGTGCCCAAAGAAATAAAGGTTTGCAATTACAGGGAGACGTGGGTTTGGGAATCTCCCCGCAGCAGGGTCCAGATGTTAATTAAATCCAAGATCCGTCATTATCTTCCTCCATTGGCTTGAACAGAGGGAAATTGATGCCGACAGCAGGTCAAGGAGTTGCCATATGGCTGCTGTGTGTGTTATTATTTCTGGGGTTTAAGAGGCACCTAACCCAGGGCTTCAGAGCAGAGCCAAGGGGCAGGAGGCCACATGTAAGTGCTACTCACTGAGGACGATTCACAGTCTTCCTTCCCTCTTAAAAAGGGCCTGACTGGGCACTGGGCGTTTAGCTTGTGGCTGTTTGTGAGCTGCCTGCCTTGGGTTCCCACACTGGGGCCACCACAGAGGCAGGGAGCAGAGTGTGGGGTGCAGAGTGCCTGAACCCTGCAAGTGTCCCAGGAAGAGAGGTCCTGGATGGGGGTGGTGGGAGTACTTGAGGAGCAGCCTGGTGGCATGCTGTTCCTGGACGTAGCGTGGGAGCACAGGTTCTAGGGATCTTAGCCAGGGAGGTAAACATGAAGTTTTTGATTGTTACATCTTGGCCAGGTGTGTTGATGGGAGAGTCCCAGAGGAGTCACACGGTGGTTTTTCAGTGAATGAAGAATGGGTGCTGTAGAAAGACTTGGGTTTGGGTCAGAGGCTGTTGACCAACTGGTTTGGGAGTAATTGGATGTTCCACCAATTAATGTGGTTGTACCAGAATATCATTAGGATTTTGGAATAATAATATCATAGGTTTATTATTATTGTTGTTAATGCCATTTAGTCTCTTCATAAAAGTACCTTAGACCTGCTGCTGCATGTCTTTTTAAAATTTAATATTTTTATTTATTTGAAAGAGAGAATGAGAATGATATGGTCCACCAGCTGTTTCATTGCCCACACACCTACAACAACTGGAGCACATGAGTATGGCACTCAATCCAAGTCTCACATACGAGTGACAGGGACCCAAAGGCTCGAGCCATCACCTACTGCACCCCTGAGTATACATTAGCAGGCAGCTGCAATTGGAAATGGAAAGATAGGACTTGAAGCAGGCATTCTGGATATGGAAGGTGGGTATGCCAAGGGGTGTATTAATTGCTGCACTACATGCCTGCCCTTCCGCCTGGCTCCTGATTGGCTTCCTTTGGTCCATGTCAGTGGACACGAGCCTTGGCTAACTGCTGTATTTGGGTTTGTGGGAGAGAGGCTCGTTTTCCTCAGTATCTTCTATCATCGGGGTGGCCATAGTACTACAAGATGGAGGGTCATCTGTGAGTAGGCTACCTGCTTGTGTCCATTGGGGTAGATCAAGGAACTGTATACTAGTGATGAGGCAAGTTGCTAAGGGTGCAACTCAGCTCTAAGCCTCAGATGGAACAACTGGAAAGAAATTGCACCTGCCACACCATAGTAAAAGCGTCTGTGCTCATTGGTCCACCTCTGTCTCTGCTGGGATAGGGAGCTGAGCGAAGGGTAGTGGCAGCTCAGAGTAGCAGTCAGTCATCATTTCCAGGCCAAGGCTATGAGGTGATGCGGATTCCTCATGCTGTCTTCAACTTCAGTCACTCCAGGCACACCGGCTCTCAAGGACACCTCAGGACTCTCCTAATTAGACTTTTATTGGGCATGCAGACACAGGGATGAAGGCTGCTGGGAAGAATGTGGCCGTGATCTTGAAGATCAAAGAGCCTGGTCTTCCTTCTGAATCTTGACCTTGTTTTTGAAGAACTGAATAACAACAACAAAGGTGGAAAAAAAAAAGAGGCTTTGAAATACTGTAGTGACCTAGTTATGCTCTACCTGGGAAAGGCAAGCAGGCATGAGTTACCTTAATTCTCTCCGGCATATTGGTTAAAAGGCTGGCTGAACATTGAGGACAAGCCTTAGAATAAACAGATAGGCCAATCCTTTGTGCAGATCTTGGGGAATAAAAAAGCAATCAGAGAATCGGTCAATACCGGCCTAGACAACAGTGTCTGTCCCCAGTTGCCCCAGCAGAGGTTGTCTAATTTTTGAATTTGCTCAGCCATGGGAAGAGTCCTTGCCTAAGAGGATATGAATCTTTTTTTATGAATTCTTGCTTTTCTCCTAAGTTAATGTTCCCCATGATGTCCAAAATCATGTCAAAATCCACTTCAACCATCCAGGAATGTTTATAAAATATTTTTAATACACCCATTAAATGTCACAATTAATAGCTGAGAGTTTAAATGATGCTTTTTAATATCCATTAACTCATTTGACCTTACATAGCTCTCTGAGACAGGCAGAGCTTTGATTCCTCCTTTTTGAAATGAGGAAATTGTGGACACATGGAGTTAGTTTAGTGACATAGTGTTAGATATATCAGTGATTAGCTGATCCCAAAACTTTTTTTTTTTAGGGTGGAAAAGCCAGATGAAATGGGAATTCTCCAGGGGTTTTTGTTTGGCACAGTGGTTGAGAAGCACCTGCCTCCGTATTGGAGAACTGGGTTTGAGTCCAAGCTCCCCTTCCAATTCCAACTTCTTGCTCATACACACCTGAGAGAACAGGAACTGATTCAAGTACCTGGCTCCCTGTCACCCACATGGGCGATTCAGACTGAGTTCCTGGCTCCTGACTTTGGCTTGTCCCAGCTTTGGCTTTGCTCTCTATTGGCTGCCATGGCATCTTCAGAGTGAACCATAAGATGGAAAGATTCTCTCCTTTCCCCTCTCCTTCAAACACACACACACACACACACACACACACACACACACTCTTATTTTTATGATTTATTTTATTGGAAAGTCAGATATACAGAGAGGAGGAGAGACAGAGGAAGATCTTCCACCCACCTGCTCATTTCCCAAGTGGCCGCAATGGCTAAAGTTGATCCAATCCGAAACCAGGAGCAGGAACTTCTTCTGGGTCTCCCACACGGCGCAGGGTCCCAAGGCTTTGGTCTGTCCTCTTCTGCTTTCCCAGGCCACAAGCAGGAAGCTGGATGGAAAGAGGGTTCACTGGGATTAGAACTGGCACCTGTATGGAATCCCAGCACATGCAAGGTAAGGACTTTAGCTGTTAGGTCATATATTCTTTTAAAGAACATATTCTTTTTAAAAAGAAGAGACTTGTTCAGGTCTATTAGTGATTGGAGAAGAGCATATCTTTGCAATTATTTTAAGGAAGTGATCTGAACCTCAAGGACATTGATTATTTAATGAGGGAGTTAGTTTGGCTGTTCCTGGGGTATAAGGGACCCACTGCCCACTGCCCTCTGCCCTCAGCTAGGACCTGACTCAGAGCTACCATCTGATCTGGGAGTTGCCTTAACTCCATAATTCTCTAATTCAAAGCCATATAAAAGCCAGAGACCCAGTGGAGTGGGGGTTTAGCTGCTGAGAGTGGGGGAATGGAAGTGGATGGAGGGATACTTAGTGATGGTTGTGGGAACCTCAGCCCCTAGTGAAGTTTCCGGAAGGACTCTTGTTCCTGACTCCATTCATATCTGCCCTCTCCCGCCTCAGCAAACAGAAGCCCTCTCTTTCAGGAGACTTCTGTGGGAAGAGAGTCCAGGCTTCTTGCCATTCCTGCTGCCTCACTCCCTCACCTCCTTCTAGCACCATCCCTAACTTCTTCAAACACAAATGGGCTTCGCTAAGGCCAGGACATGGGGTCAGGCCCTCATGAATGGCAGACTCAGTACAGGACCCTGCCTGCCAGGGTGGGGGATGAAGCTAGAGAGGTACATGGAAGCAGCCCTGGTTCCCCATGATGAGTGAATGTGCTCCCCATAAAATGCTGCGGGAATACGGAGACAGGAGTGCTGGGAGGGGTGGTACAATGATACGGGTTTGGCACATACTAGCCTGTGTATATCAGGAGTTCATTGTTACACAGAACATTCCTGAACCTGATGGTAATAAAATAGTCACCTTAAGAACACTCAGAAGTTGACTTAGGTTACTATTTAGGCACACAGGAAACTGAGCTCTAGAGAGGGAGAAAGATAGATAGTGAGAGAGAGAGAGAGAACATCAAAGACTATCTCAAGATTACAGCTTTCATCAGGACCAGAATTTTTGGAATGGAGCTTGTGTTGGTGACTTAGAGATACATAACACATTTTCTATACAATTTAAAAAAGAAATATCTATCTATTTGAAAGGCAGAGACACAGAGATTCAGACAGTGACAGATCTTCCATCCACTGGCTCACTCCCCAAAGTCCAGCAACAGCCAGGGCTCAATGAGGGGGAAGTCAGGAGCTGGGTGCTCATTTAGGTTACCCATGTGGATGTAGATGGTGCTCGTTTAGGTCACCCCAAGTCCTTGAGGCATTCCCTGCTGCCTTCCAGGGTGTGCATTAGCAGGAAGCTGAGCTGAGACTCCAACTCAGGTCCTCAATATGGGATGTGAACACAAAATGCTACCCTCCACGTTTTTAAAATAGTTAGAAGCTATTTTAATTGGCTTAACACATTGAAAGATGACTATCTCACAGTTTCTGTGGAACAAGAATTCAGGAGAGATTTAGACGGGGTCACTCATGGAATGCCATCCAGGGGTCAGCTGTCTTGGAGGTGACCTGAATAGGGATGGAGGGTCTGCTTCCAGGGGGCTCATGTGCACTGGCACATTGGGGTCAGGCTGTGAGAAGCAGGCTTCAGTTCCTCATCAGGAGGGTCCCCTGTGAGCCTACGTGCATGTCCTGACATCACGGCTGCTGGCTTCCTCCTGAGGGAGTGATATGGCATGGAGTGGAGGTGGGTGTCATGGCAGACACTGTCACATCTTTCATGACCTGTTTTCTGAGGTCACATACTGTCATCTCCACAGTAGTGCAGTGGTGATACAAATGCATCCTTTTCTGTACAGAAGAGGCAGGAGTCATCTTGGATGTTGGCAACATTAGAACCCAACATGGGTGATGAGTTAAATTCATGAGCCTCGGGACTAACACAATAGCTCAACTGGCTAATCCTCTGCCTTGCAGCGCTGGGATCCCTTATGAATGCCAGTTTGCATCCTGGATGCACCACTTCCCAAACAGCTCCTTGTGTGTGGCCTGGGAAAGCAGTGGAGGATGGCCTAAAGCCTTTTGGTTCTGCACCCACATGGAAGACCTGAAAAAGCTCCTGACTTCGGATCAACTGAGCTCTAGGCCATTGCAGTCATTTGGGGAGTGAACCAGCAGGTGGAAGCTCTTTCTCTCTGGCTCTCCTCTCTATGGCTCTGCCTTTCCAGTGAAAATAAACAAACCTTTAAAAAAATTCACAAGTTCTTGAAGTCATGGTTCTTACATTTGGTAGACAGGCTTCTTGTGACAAACTCAACTTCTGGGCCTGGTACGGTGGCCTAGAGGTTAAAGTCCTCACCTTGAATGAGCCGGGATCTCATATGGGTGCCAATTCTAGTCCTGGTAGTCCAGCTTCCCACCCAGCTCCCTGTTTGTGGTCTAGGAAAGCAATTGAGGATGCCCTAAAACCTTGGGACTCTGCACCCGTGTGGGAGACCCGGAAGAGGGTCCGGGTTCCTGGCTTTGAATTGGCTCAACTCCGGCTGTTGTGATCACTTAGGGAGTGAATCAACAGACGTAAGATCTTCCTCTCTGTCTCTCCTCCTCTCTGTATATCTGACTTTGCAATAAAAATAAAAATAAATCTTAAAAAAAAAAGCCTCATCTTCTTCATCTATAAAATGCAACTGTAGTCCCTGCCAGTTTGTTGTAATGGATCTTGATGAGGGAGCTGAATGGGAAGCGGGGATGCTGGGATTAAAACCTACACGTGCAAGGCAAGAACTTTAGCTGCTAGGCTATCGTGCAGGACCCAGATGAGCTTCTTTTATGCTTCCATTTCAGACCCATTACCACGAGAGTGAAAACAGGAACCACCTGGCAGGATTATTCTAAAAAGGCAATCCAACTAGAGGAGCTGGCCTGCAACTTGCCCCTGTGGCTCTGGTAGGAGCAGCCGCTGGAGCGGCCACCTCCAGCTAAGATCTGGAAGGATCCTGTTCAGGAGGAATCGGAGGTGTCCCTGGCCCTGGCCTTGGCCTTGGCCTTTGCTTTGATCCCCTGCAGACGCTCACTGGGGAACTACAGCACCCCCTCACATGTTGCTAAAGAGGAGTAGGCCACACCAAAATGAGTCTACATGGTGCCAGTGGGGGACATGAGTGATCAAGAGATAGATGAAGGTCAAGTGACAGATCGCGAGATTCATCTAATGAAAACAGTCTCAACTTGCTCATTGTATTAGAAATGTTACTTCTCTTACTTTTCCAACACGACAGTTGGAAGAGAAAAAGATCATAGTCCTTGTCCAAGCAGTCCTTGTCCTCAGAAAGTTCCATTAGCAGTGCTGGACATGGCAGCAGAAACAGCAGTCAGTCAAGTTCAGATGACAACTGTAAGGCATCTGGAGAGATGGTGTTTGAATATGAAAATGCAAAAGAAGGAGCACGGAACGTAAGAATATCGGAATGAGTAACAGTAATCACGGATAACACTAGATTTGTTGTAGACCCATCCAGCTTTACCGCACAGCCAAATACAATGCTGGGCAGGATGTATGGATCTGGCTGGGAACATAACTATACATGTCCCAGTGAGAAGGGAGAGTATGAAGTTGCAAAGGTTATTGGTTCTACTGTGTTTTGAGCCATTCCGGATTACTATAAAGCAGGAATAATCCATTGTCCTGATGGCATATCCATTCCTGAACTGAGAGAAGCATGTGAGTATCTTTGTATCTCTTTTGAATATAGTGTTTTTAAGTGTAGAGATCTCAGTGCCCTAATGCATGAGCTATCGAATTATGGTGCTCGTAGACAATGTGAATTTTATCTGGAAGAAATGATCCTCCCTCTCATGGTAGCTAGTGCCCAGAGTGGTGAACGCGAATGCCATAGTGGTGCTTATAGATGATGATGATGTGGTTGATTGGGATGAAGAGTATCCGTCACAGATGGGAGAGGAATATTCACAAATTATTTATAATACAAAATTACATAGATTTTTCAAGTACATTGGAAACAGAGATGTGGCCAAATCAGTGTTGAAGGAGAGGGGCCTTAAGAAGATTAGATTGAGAATAGAAGGTTATCCTACCTACAAAGATAAAGTTTTTTAAAAAAAGGCCTAGAGGTCACCCAGAAGGGATTTACAATTATGTCCAAAGTCCCTTTATCCAAATGTCATGTGAGAAGGAAGAGGGAGTCGGCATGTATACTCTCAGTGTGGGAAGAACAAACCTATCACTAACCTTGCAGCAGCTGCTGCAGACATTCCCCAGGACCAGCTGGTGGTCATGCACCCAGCTCCTCAGGTGGATGAGCTGAATATTCTCCCAATCCCTGGCTTCCCCCCCCACCACCCCCAATCTGGCAACAATTAAAAAAGAAAAAAAGGCAATCCAGCTCAGTTAGGTGACCTATTTGGAGTCCTATCCCCTGACACTTAGAGTCTGTTTGGTATAAATGACAGTTTTTACTACACAGTGGCCATCAAGTCTGGAAACATAGCTATCCTGTATCATGCTTTACAATGCGGTGTCAGTCAACCATTTATTATGTATTCACCTGCCTTTTCAGACATGCTAGTCAACCTTTATTATTCCTATGCTCCCGAAGGTCCATGTAATTTACCATGCCCTTTAGTTGTGTTGGTATCCCAGCTGGCCCGTCTGGGATAAGATGCCGATCTCTCTCTGGAGAGAAGAAGCCCTTCATTACGCTCATTCACAGCAGCCCAGCCTCCGAACTTTCCCAGGTGAGAGGTGCTGTTCACGCCCAGTGGGACCTTTTATTACAGGAGCAAACAGGGAAGAACAGATGTCCCTGTGCCATTAAGTCATTTTTGCAAACTATTGTGGCCAACCACAGAATGGCACAAAGAGACATCTTACCCTGAAGGGAGCAGGGTATCAGACATTGTGGGCAAAGTGTCTTGGCAACCTGAGAGAGTGCCCTGGGAAAGGAAAGCTCCAGAGATGGAATGTGTGGGCTGCAGAGACATGCCGAATTAAAAGGAAGTATTTATTAGAGAGAAAGAGAGATCCTATCCATTGCTTCACTTTCTTTTTATATTTTATTTTTAATATTGTTTACATAGTTGAAGGGATGAATATATATATTTCCCATTAGGGTAGGGAGGGTTGAGGCAAGGAGGAGTGTGGGTAGAACAAATGTTTGTTTGTTTCTTTCTTTCTTTTCTCTCTTTTCTCCTGTGTTTGCTGGGAGGGAAGGAGAGAGGACCACTCCTTACTATCAAACTAGTTCAGCACCCAGGGGTGGGGGACAGTCATGTCTTAGAACTCCTGATGTGGGGTAGAGTATGCCAAGGATGTTATTGAATAGTTTTGATATTTCTGAGATGTTGTTGGCTTTGTTGCATAAGGGTTGGGAGGATCTTTCCAACGTCTGTTGGTTGATCAGATCTATCTCAATGCATCCACAGTCCCAGGACCACGTTGCAAAGCTTGCCTAGTGGAATGGTCCAACCTGTTCTGCTTTCCATCCTCTGACGAGGCACTTGCTTTCCTTTACTGGCCTAGATAAGCTAGATAGGCATCACTGACTGAGGAGGTCCAGTCCTGATGCATGCGCTCCAAGATTGGATCACATATATTATGACTTTCCCTGTGGATGGGGTCTGAATCCAGAAGCCTAATTGGTGAGTCCCCCAAGAAACCTTGCTTGGGATGACTTCAGACTTGACTCACGTGTGCCAGCTAGTGCAGGATCAGGTTTGGTCTATCATCTGCACCAGCCAATGCACATACCAGTGGATGCAGCTGCCTGGTCAGTTCCACCCTCAGCCCCATCTCTCATGTGAACTGATTGGTGCTGCAGCCTAGCCTAGTCTAGCCCACTGTTGGCCTGGTCTTCAGGCATATCAGCTGATGTGGCCTAGTCTGGGTGACCCCTGATAATCCCCACTAGGCCTGCTCCCAGTGCTGGTTTTCGTGTATGCTGGCATGTGCTGTGGCCTAGCCTGGTCTGTCCTGCATCCTATCTGGCTCTGGTACACCTCACTGGTGTTGAGCTTAGCTCAGTCTGACCCACCCCAGACCCTGCCTACACATATGCCAATGAGTGCTGTCACCTTGACTAGCCTGGCTCACCTCTAGCCCTGGTTCTTGTGATCACAGGTGGGAGCTGCGCCCCATCACGGAAGTGTACACAGTTCCCCTACCAAGCCTGCTCCCAGCCCTGGATCTCATGCCCACCAGGGAGTACTTCGGTTCAGACTGACATGACTTACACCCAGTCCGTGTATTTGCCAGTAGGTGCTGTCCCTAGCCCAGCTGGCCTGCACCCATTCTGGCTCTCATATATGCCAACAGATGTGGCAGCCTTCCCTGGCTTGGCTCTCCCTCAGACTACTCTGCCCCCAATTCCAGCTCTCACACTTACCAGTGAAAGTAGCAGCCTAGCAAGGGAGTCCTTGAAGTTCCTCTACCAGGTCTGCTCCCAGTACGGGGTCATACCTGCACCAGTGGGCACTGCAGCCCGGTGTGAGATGGCCCACCCCCAAATTCAGCATTTACCAGCAGGTGTTCTAGATAGCCAACTCAGCTTGGCCCACTGAGTCCCAACTCTTGCCAGTGGGTGCAGCAGCCTACCCCAGCCTGGCCTACCCTCAACCTTCATGTGAACTGGCAGATATTGTGCCCTATCCTGGCTCTCATTCATGCCAGTGTGTGCTGTGCTCTGGATTGGCCTGTGCCTATCCCCAACCCCAGCTTTCGCATTCACCAGTGAGAGCTACAGCCCAGCAGGGGAGTTTCCCAAGTTCTTAGGCCTGCTCCCAGCCTCCAGATCTCACATGTGCTGGTAAGTGCTGTGACCAGCCTATCATGGCCAGCCCTTAGTCCTGCCATACACTGGCAGGTACTGTGGCCTAGCTTGACTGGTCCACACCCATTCTGGCTCTCACAAGCACCAGCAAGTGCTATGGCCTAGTCCAAACTGGCCAGCCCCCAAACCCAGACTATACACATGCTGATGAGTGCTGCAGCCTAGCTCAAGCTGGTCTGCCTATGGTCCTGACCTTCACAGTCACCAGTGCAAGCTGTAGCCTACCAAGGGAGTCCCTGAAGTTCCCCTACCAGGCCTTTCCCAGCCCCAGATCTTGTGTGTTTTGATGTGTGCTCCAAACTGATCTGACACGACCTACTCTCTCTTAGCTCTTGCTGGTGGGTGTTGTAGCTTAGCCCAATTGGCTGTAGCCCACATCCTGTCCTTGCTTTCACATGTGCCAGTGAGTGCTGCAACCTGTCTCAGCCTGGCCTGTCCGCAGACCAAGCCAACACAATTGGTGACAAGTGCTGCAGCATTGTCAGGCCTGGCTTGCCTCCAGCCTAGGCTGTTATGTTTCCCAGTGGGAGCTGTGTCCTAGCTTGGGAGTTCCCCAAGTTCCCCTACCAAGCCCTCTCCCAGCCCTGGATCTAATAAGCACTGACAAGTGCAATGATGATGCTTGACAAGATCTGTCCTTAGTCCCAGTCCTTAATGCGCCCATTGGTGCTGCATCCTGGCCCAGCCCAGCCTCCATTTAGCCCTGGCTCTCATGAATGTCCAATAAGTTCTGTGATCCAGCATAGTTCAGCCAGGCACTACCCCCACCTCCCTGTGCAAACCAGTGAGTATTGCAGTCCCGCAGAGGCAAGTTTATGAGTTACCTATAGAATCTGCCCCTAGATCTGGTTCTCTCATGTTTTAGTGGGTGCTGCATCCCAGCCTGGTATGGCCTTCCTCCTGCCTTGACACTTGTGGGTATGTGTACTGTGGTCTAGCCTGGTCAGGCATTTCTTCTAGCCTCAACTTTTTTTGTGCCCTGGTGGGCTACTGGTGATGCTATTTATCCCAGCCCAGATCTCCCAAGTGGACATGTGCCTTGGCCTGACCCAGACATGACCTCTGCTTTCCCACCTCTAAACCACTCTGTCTTAGCTGCCTTGCCTATCTGCGAGTACAGTGGTCTGGTCCTTACAAGACCCCAGAAGTCTTTCCTCCCCTGTCAAACATGTCCTCAGCCACTTCCACTCCAGTATGTCCCCAGAACCCCCTCCCCAGGCAATCTGCATCCTTCCTGCCTGGGGACTGGGGTGGCTTGTCCCAGCCCCACCTGGCATTCCCCACCTACCTCATGCATCTCAAAAAAAAAAAAAAGATAACTATGCTGGCACACTGGTATAGTTAACACATACTTGGCATTAACCAGGCTCAGGATATCTGCCAGCTATTAGCTGCTTTTCTCTCAGCAGTGGAGCACTCACCTAGGGAGAAGGCAACCTAAGCAGTTGCCTACAGCTGGAAGTATTGCTTCACTTTCCAAAGCCTGGCATGACTGGGATGGGGCCAAGGCCAAATCAGCAGTCAGAACTCAATCCAGGCCTCCTGGGCGGGGGGAGGGTTGCAGAAACCCAATTACTTAAGCCACCACCATTGTTTTCCAGTCTACCTTAGCTGGAATCAGGCCCTGGAGCAGGGAATCAAACCCAGGTTCTCAGATGTGGGCCAAGGATATCCCCAGCAGCCTCCTAGCCACTAGGCTAGATGTCTGTCTACACATTTTAATCAGATCCATAAATCTGAGCATATAAAACTCTGGGCCTGGAAACTGGTAGCTTTGATGATGTTTACATTATGCTATAAAGTGATTCTTTGCAAATAATTCACCGTTTTCTGCAAATACCCAGTTCTCTAGTGTGTTAAACACAAGCTTTCCGTTATGTTTTGCTTTCTTTTTCTTAAGAATTTGGCTCAGTGGCTGAATCCTTGCCTTGCAACAGCTGGGATCCCATATGGGCACTGATTTGTGTCCCGGCTACTTCACTTATCATCCAGGTCCCTTCTTTGGCCTGGGAAAGCAGTCAAGGATGGCCAAAATCCTTGAGACCCTGCACCTGTGTGGGAGACCAGGAAGAAGCTCCTGGTTCCTGGCTTCGAATGGCTTCAGCTGCATTGTGACCACTTGGGAAGTGAACCACTGGGTGGAAGATCTTTCTGTTTCTCTGGCTCTCTGTAAATCTGCCTTCCCAATAAAAATAAATAAGTCTTAAAAAGAAGAAAAATTTGGGTCCCAACTTTTTGGAGAACATCCATGAGTCAGAACGTTTTTTCTGCAAACCCTATGGGTTTTCACTTATAAAGAGACATCAGCCGTCAGATGAGCTGGAGAAACACCAAGTCAAGTGCAGTTAAGAAGAATTCTCAGCATCTTTAATATTCTACATGCCTTATGGTTCTCTATGAGAGTGACACCGTCTAAAGTTTCTTTACGTTTACTTGACCAAACTTTTCGTCAGTGAGACATACCTCAGAATAAGTAGGAGGACATGGATCTTTCAATTGGAGACCTACAGCTTTACCCACTTGGCACCTGCTCTTATTTTGGCAACATCAGATACCTCTTCTGAGAGCTGTCTGTTGTCCTATTCATGTGGTACCCAAAGGAGCAGGTGTCCTACCCCCTGGGCTGTAAGTGACCTGCCTTCCAGCTGTGGGTGTGAGTCGCAGACCTGGGCAGAACCACCAAGTCCCTTCTCTGGAATTTTTGGATTTGGGAGCAATGTCTGTGTCTCTGGTGGTTGAGGCTGTAAGACACAAACCAGAAAGAGCTGCTGGCCACCAAGTTCACACCACTCGTAAGTGTGGCGCTGACCCTGGTAGGACCTTTTGTTATACAAACGCTAGTCTGCATGAGGTTTCTGACTACTCTTCAGGCAGATGGACATCCCTGTGGGCACCGGAGGCCATGAGTGTTTCCTGACCTACAAATTGCTAATCCACAGTGAGCGAAGTTCAGGCCTGGGGCATTTAGTCACTTTTATGGTAATTGGCTTTGCTTAGCAATTGGCATTGCTAATATCCAGGGGTGTTTTCTATTTTCAGAAATTCATACTTCATGTACCAAGTATTGATCTATGGTGAATGTGAATAACAGCAATAATTTTGAGAACTGGTCTTTGAGATGGTTCTATGAGCTACTCCAGGAGGATCTTGCCTAGGTTGTGCAGGCAGGACACTGCCTGAGTCTAGAAGGTGCCTTTCACACCAAGCACACAGTGGTGGATTCTTCTGCTGCCTGACTTGTGCAGTACACAACCTGCCCGACAGCAGACAGCCCTTCAACCTCAGAATACCTCCAACCAATTGCTTTTCGCTTCGTGGAAACTAGCCCATCTTCTTGTTGCTGCTTTTAGCCTAAGGAAGTTTAAATGATACATCTCTTACTGTCCCAGCGGCCTGTTTCAGTCATCTGTTCTGTAAGAGTCTTGGTTGGGGAGTCTGACTTTCCCACAGTAAGAATCACCCATTTTGCTGCTCTGTTAGTTCCCATGGATAGCAGCTGCTTAATGCACATGGCTGGGGAGGGCCACTGAGGGTGACACTGTGGCTATGCATGCCTGCATTTCAGGGCTCCTGATCCACACGCAGCGGAGCCCTAGCAGAAAGAGATTTCATGACCTGCAGGCAGGTGTCAGGAAGTCAGTGGGACACGCGGAGGATGCCGTGTGACAGGCTCATTTGTGATCTGGCTAAGATGCAATTTAGTAATATGAGCCAAAACCCTAAAAGTGTTCTGTGTAAGATCTTCTCTTGGGCCTGGCATGGTAGCCTAGTGGCTAAAGATTCTTGACTTGAACTCACCAGGATCCCATATGGGCACTGGCTCTAATCCCAGCAGCCTTGCTTCCCATCCAGTTTTCTGTTTGTGGCCTGGGAAAGCAGTCAAGGTCAGATCAAAGCCTTGGGACCCTGCACCCGTGTGGGAGACCCGAAAGAGGCTCCTAGCTCCTTGCTTCGGATTGGCTCAGCCCCAGCCATTGAGGCCGCTTGAGGGGTGAATCAACGGACAGAAGATCTTTCTCTCTGTCTCTCTTCTCTGTATATCTGACTTTCAAATAAAAATAAGACAAAAAAAAAACCTCGTAAAAAAAAAAAAGAATTCCTTTAAAAAAGATCCTCTCTTAAAGCCTCTGAAAGGTCATTAAAGATTTATATTGTAAGAAAGATATCTACGTTTCCTTAAAAATTAGGAATAGGAGTCCAGGTAAGTGTGTTTAGAGGCACAGGTGCCTGAATCTTCCAGCCACATGGCTGTGGTTGGGAGAACTCAAGCTGGGCAAGGCTTCTTGCTGGGGATCCTAGCTCCCTGTCCACTGCTGCCAAGTGGTGGGTGAATCCTGGGTTCCGGGCGGCCAGAGTGCCAACTGGTGTGGGCTCCGCTTGCTGGCTAGCTGGTGGCGAGCTCTGGAGTCTTGGGGATGTGGAATTACTGCCTAGGGACATTCATAAATAAGGCCATTATATGTGTAGCTGAGGAATTAATCCTGAGGACTCCCATCAACAGAGCCACTATACTTGCAGGTAAGCGAGGGGACTAAGAGCTACAAGGTGGGCCATGCCAGACTGGGCCGCGGCATCCAACCAGCACACATGAGACCCAGGCAGAGAGAGGGCTCCCTTGCTGGACAACCACTCCCATTGGTGTGTGTGAGAGTTGGAATGGTGGCAGGCTATGTTGGGCAGGGCTACAATGTTTGCTGCCCTCATGTGAGCTGGAACAGGGGAAAGCCAGGCTGGGTTGACTGTTCCTTCTGGTGCAAGCATTAAGTCTGAGCGGGTGTGGGTTGGTGGGACTTTGCTACAGCATCAGCTGGCAGATGCTGGCATGGAGGACAAATTCTGTCAAGTTACACTGCAGAACCACCTGGAGAGTGCAAGATCTGGGAGTGGGAGTAGGTGCAGTAGGGAAATAGCGGGCACCTCCCTCTTGGGTTGCCACTCTAACTGGTGAGCATAAGAACCAGGACTGGGGCAGGCATGGCTAGACAGAGAGTGGCACCCACTGGCATGTGTGTGGGCTGGATAGTGGGCCTGGTTGTGTTGAACTAGGCTTCAATGTCCATTGACATGTATGAGAGCTGAATGGGATGTGGGACAGACTGGACCAGTTTGCTGTACATACTGGTAAGTATAGGAACCAGGGCAGGGGTCAGGCCTGGTGGGGATTATAGCAGGTTGCTCCAACTAGGCTGGGGTTCCCACTGGTTTGTGTGATGGCCAAGAGTGTGGTGAGCAGGATTGGATTGGGCTCCAACACCCATTGTTTTGCGTAGAAGACAGGGCTGGAGACAGACTTGCCCAGCAATTGCAACCACCAGCATGTGCATGAGTTGATTGGGGCAACAGACTGTGCCAGACCCTGTATTGGCAAGCACACACAAGAATCAGATCTGGGATCACCTCAGATGAAGTTTCTTTAGGAATCCCCCCAATTGAACTACTGGACTTAGATCCCCAACCATGGAAAGAATTGCAGGTTCCAGCTCTGATCATGGAATGCATGTGTTAGAGCAGGATCTCCACAATGGCTTAGATAGAGCAATGGACAGCATATCCAGATGCACATGGAGGATTTAGCAGTACATTGGAGCCTGTAAAGGACACCTGGTACCATAACAGGATGGAGGACAGAACAAATTGATCAACTACCTCAGCCAAGTGTTGACAGTGAATAACTGAGCAAAGAAGACTTTAAGGTGGACTATGTTAATCAGTGGACTCTGGAAATTTCATCGTGCTTGAAGTGGAGAGATCGGTAGTAATTCAGAACTGTTGAACTATTAAAACCTTTTGAGCAGGACCCTCGGAGAATACCCCACAATGAGGACCCTGGGGTGGTATTGGGTGACTGTCCTTCAACCCAGGATATAGAGGCATTTGGAAGGCTGGGTGTGGCTTCTCCCCTCTTCCCCCAGACACAGGAAGGAAAAATAGAGAATGTGAAAATAATGATCTCACCTATCTTCCTGTAGCCCTTGAAATAATCAGATAACAGAAAACTAAGTGAAGAATATTATAAATTCATTAAAATGATCTTCACAGTTTTTAAATGGTATTAAAATGTTTACATGTTACTTTAAAATCAGTACAGCCCATATTTCGAAAAGTGATTGAACAGAAATAGGTCAGCAATAACAGTGAATGTCTTTGAGTAGTGGTATTTTATATAACAAACATAATTTAAGGCATTTTTCTTAATTTTCTAAATGGTGAAGAGCGTGTACTATTTTGATAATCAGCAGAAAGTGAAGTTACATTTTTAAGAAAGGAAATAACAAACAGGGGCAACTGTTTCAGTTTGAGCCTCAAAGAGTGGCTGGTTGGTTCACCAGGCTTAGTTCTAAGTTCAGTAGTATGGTTTATTTCTCTGTTGTTTTTTTTTTTAAGATTTATTTATTTATTTTTTAATTTGAAAGGCAGATTTACACAGAAAAGGAGAGGCAGAGAATGAGTGAGTGAGAGAGCTTCCAGGGCCTGGCATAGTAGCCTAATGGCTGAAGTTCTAGCCTTGCATCCGCTGGGATCCTATATGGGTTCTGCTTCATATCCTGGTTCATATCCCAGTTTCTCCACTTCCCAATGAGCTTCCTGCTTGCGGTGTGGGAGAACAGTAGAGGATGGCCCAAAGCCTTGGGACCCTGCACCCATGCAGGAGATCCAGAAGAAGCTCCTGGATTCTGGTTCCTGGCTTCAGGTTGGCTCAGCTCCTGCTGTTGTGGCCACTTTGGGAGTGAACTAGGGGATGGAAGATCTTCCTCTCTGTCTTTCAAGTAAATAAACAAATCTTAAAAGAGAGAGAGAGAGAGCAAGAGAGAGGGCAAGCTTCCATCTGTTGATTGACTCCCCAAATGGCCTCCTCTGTTTATGCTGGTCCTAAGCTGGGAGCCAGGAGCTTCATTCGAGTCTCCCACACTGTGTAGGGATTCAAGGGCTTGGGTCATCCTCTAATGCTTTCCCAAGTCATAGACAAAGAGCTGGATGGGAAGTGAAGTAGTTGGGACTAGAATAGACTCTTATATGAGTCGATCGTGCTAACAGTTAGATGATTAGCCTGTTGAGCTACTTTGTCAACCCCATGCATGTTTTTTCTTTTCTCTTTTAAGATTTGTCTATTTACTTGAAACACAAAGTAACAGAGAGTGCAGTTTTCCATCTGCCATTTACTCTAAAGGACTGCAATAGCCAGGACTGGGGGCAGGCTAAAGCCAAAAGCTTAGAATTCCCATTTGGGTCTTCCACGTGGGTGGCAGGAGCTCAAGTACTTGACCATCTTCCGCTGCTCTCCCAGGTGCCTTAGCAGGGAGCTGGTTGGAAAATAGACCAACTGGACTCTTACAGGATGAAGGCATCAGGGGTGATGGCTGAATTCACTGTGCCACATGTTAGCTGAGCAGTTCGATTTTCTCAACTCTTGAGGAGGCCTGGGAAGCTCTGATTCCACAGGCCATGCTCACAGAAGCTAACTCGCTCACATGAGAGCGGGGTCCCTGTGCCTGTCTGCTCTCTCTCCCCTGGGAGATATTTTCTGAGCATAGCATGAGTTCTACCTGGGGAACATAGCAGTGCTAGTAAAGCCAGGCAGAGAGGCTGAAGAGAGGCAGGGGCCCAGAGCTAAGCTGAGTATTCCTCCAACCCAGGGATCCCACCCCTGTGAAGCTGTCATTCAGACAAAGCCACCCAGGGCCATGAAGATTCCTCCTGAAATTGCTCAAAGCATGAAAAATAGGGGGAGGAGGATGGGGAAAAAAATCACCTGTAGGTCAAGAAGAGAATGGGTTCACAGATGATCATGTTTTCATATAATTGCATGTGCTCTGGTATTAAAAAACATGACCAAACTATATCCACATGGATAAATTCCAAACTAAAGGAAGTCCTGGGTAAAAACAAAAAACAAAACAAACAAACAAAACCAAAAAAACAACAAACATACAAAAAAACAGGGCCTGTCACGATAGTATAGCACCTAGAGTCCTTGACTTGAATGCACCAGGATCCCAAGTGGGTGCCAGTTTGTGTCCTGGCAGCCCCGCTTCCCATCTAGCTCCCTGTCTGTGGTCTGGGAGAGCAGTCGAGGATGGCCCAAAGCCTTGGGACCCTGCACCTGCATAGGAGACCTGGAGGAGGCTCTGGGCTCCGGGCTCTGGGTTCTTGGCTTTGATAGGCTCAGCTCCAGCTGTTGCGATCACTTGGGGTGTGAATCAGCAGAAGAGGATCTCCCTCTGTGTCTCTCCTCTTCTCTGTATATCTGACTTTCCAATAAATAAATTTTTACAAAAAAAAAAAAGCCCAAGTGCATGGCACTTGAATTCAATTCACATTAATATATTTATTTATAGATCATATTTGATATATTGACTATTTGTATTATGTAACATAATTTATTCACAGGATAGTAGCTCATCTTGTTTACAGGATAATTCCATTAGGAGTAAGCTACAATATGCTCTTGATTATTTATAGATTCTCACGCATATGGTACAAGTAAAAAGCTGTCCATGGGACTGAGAAGCATCAAATTCTAGAGAGCAGGTTCCTTTGGAGGAGGACAGAAAATGAGGCAAAGAGAGGAACATAGGGAGAGGCTTCGATGGGACCTGCAGGGTTTTTGTTTAATTTTATGTGTGTGTTTATATATATGTGTATTTTTGGAAAAGAAAGTTAATATTTGATAAAGCCTAGGAGTATGTATTATATTATTTTCTGTACTGTGTTCTTGAAAAAGTTCATAATGAAAAATCAGAAAAGCAGAAAATAGAAAGTAGGGCACCAAGTCAGGAAACTGGGGCCATGAGACGGGCGGAGATGACACAGGGGAGTGTGGGCTGGTGGCTGAGACTGGCTGTGGTGACCCAGGGTGCCCTGTGTGGGGCACATGCCCAGCCCTGTCAATGGGGACCGGCAGTGCCGCTTGATCATCCTGTTCTCCGGCTGCTCCCTGTGGGCCTGCTGTCCTTTGGGAGCTGCAGGACTCAGGGGCGAGGCTGAGTTCGGGGTTACCATGGTGCAGGTGTGCTGGTTGCCCCAGTTGTATATGGCTTTGGGCAGTTCCAGCGTTCGTATTCTCACACCTGGGAAAGAACAGCTCAAGTTCACGCCCACCTCCAGCCAGGAGATGGGAGAACCTCTGGGGCGTGAGATCTTGATTTTATTGGCTCTTCCTCAGGCTTTCCCGAGTGCTCAGCAGTTTATGGGAATCACCACTATCATTGTTTTATGTCCTTATTAATCTGTCTCTCTTTTTAAAAACATTCTTTATAAAAATGTGTCTAATCAGGACTGTGGCGGTAGCCTAGCAGCTATAGTCCTTGCCTTATATGCAATGGGATCCCATATGGGTGATAGTTTGTGTCTTGTTCCATTTTCTTTCTTTTCTTCTTTCTTTGTTTCTTCCTTCCTTCCTTTTTGTAGTAAAGATTTATTTATTGGAAAAGCAGATATACAGAGAGAAGAGAAAGGGAGGAAGATTTTCCATCCAATGATTCACTCAGCTGCAGCTGAACCAATCTGAAGCAAGGAGCCAGGAGCTTCTTCCAGGTCTCCCATGTGGGTGCACGATCCCAAGACTTTGGTCCCACCTTGACTGCTTTCCCAGGTCACGAGCAGGGAACTGAATGGGAAGCGGGGCCACTGGGATTAGAACTTGCACCCATATGGAATCCCGACGCGTTCAAGGTGAAGACTTTAGTCACTAGACTATCATGCCAGACCCTGCTCCACTTTCCATCCAGCTCCCTGCTTGTGGCCTTGGGACCCTGCACCTGCGTGGGAGACCCAGAATAAGCTCCTAGCACCTAGCTTTGAATTGGATTAGCTCCCGCTGTTGCGGCCACTTGGGGAGTGAACCAGCGGATGGAAGATCCTGTTGTTTTTCCTTTTCTCTGTAAATCTGTTTTTCCAATAAAAATAGAGAAATCTTTTTTTTTTTTTGTTAAATGTACCTAATCATGCTCAACATTCCAGCAAAATCCAAACTGAGCCTCTTGATCACTGCTCAGTGTCTAGTTTTGGAGTCAGAACCTGCTCTGGGATCCTACCCCAGCTGGCAGGCAGCCGGGGACTTTTAGCTGAGCATGCTCCCTCCCTTCCTTCCTCTAAAGCAGGGTGCAGGCACACCTGACTCACCAGGTTGGTGTGACATCATTCTTGCATAATACATCGTTTGTCAAAGTGCCAAGCACAGAGTCTGTCCTACAGCCCGCTGACTTCCCTAGCTTGAGACACATTCTTTTACCTTTTCCTAGGGTCAGAGTCAGCCATTAATGCTGCAGGTTTTTTAGATTCAGATTCCTGCTTCTCCCACCATGCTACCTTGCAGTCATTGTCTTTGCCATGACTCTTCCCAGGCTACCTCTGGGCTCTTACAGTCCCTACAGAACAACTCGAGCCTCTGCCTCCAGCTCTGGAGAAAACTTTCCAACAGAGCTCCCACTCTTGCAGCACCCTAGAATCTCCCGGGCTGATGAAAGAAACCAGCGTCCCAAAACAACAGCAACAACAACATAGCTCTTTCCACAAGTCCTATCCCAGCCACCAGGGAGTGTGATCCAGCCTACATGAGGAATGGTACCCACACATAGCATTGTTCATTGATTTGAGAGTCAGATAGAAACAGAGAAAGGACACTCCATTCTGTTGGTTCTTTCACCAAAATGTTCACACCAGCCCCTGACTGGGATTGAAGCAAGGGGGATGAACATCTTAGCTGTGAGGTCAAGTGCTAGCATTTGCATTACCTCCAGCCTGCACTGGCCAGGTGACCCTAACGCTCACCCTGAGACAAACACCACAACTTCCTCTGTAAGATTCCCTCACCCCCGCCACCCAAAGTATGGGAAGAACCTGACCCACTTTGGCGCTTTTTGTGTCTTTCGAATTCTTTCTCAGAGAACACTTAATCATTGACAGGTGCTTTATAAAGTCCCTCTCTGACGTCCAACTTGGACAATTTGTAAGCAGGTCAGAAATAACTCCAGGAGTCCACAGGTTCAGGGGGAAGGTTTCTGCCAAGGCACCTTTATACTTTGCTCTATCTGTTACTGTCTTGCCCAGAGGTTTGCATTTTCTTTGCTTCAGATCCGAAATAAACAGTCCCAGTCATACCCAGCTACAGAAAGCTGTCATCTTTGACTGGATTGGGAAGAGCCCGGAGCAAATGAATGTTTTCTGCTTATCCGGGACTCATGGATGCTGGGCTGTGGCCGAGACTTTGAACACTGCTGTGGTTGGCTCCTGCAGGCAGTGTGGGCTAGAGGATCCTTCTGGAATCTTTCCTCTTAGTCCATGCCTGTCACCCTTCAGTAGCTGCTGCTAACTCAGTGGACTCCCTTCCTGTGCACAACACAGCAAGTTTCTGAGCTGTTGTTCTCTCCTGAGCACAGGTTCCAGGCTGATCCAGGATCCTAAGCCCAGAGAGTGGACATGAACTACCCAAGATCACACAGCCATGACCACAGTGACCGAAAATGATGTGGTTGGTGGAGCAGCACTTGGAATTCTTGGTTTTGGTTCCCACTGTCCAGAAAGGGGCCACACATGTATCTCATTGACATTTAGCTTCCAAAGTGAGCAGCATGGCTAAAATCTAACTTCTGGTTTTAGGAAGAGATGACAGCCCAGAAGTCTCCATAGGCCTTGACTAAGAGCCAGGTTGTAAGGTAGAGATTAATTGATTTTTAAATACTCATCTCAGGAGGCAGAAAGAGAAGTCATGGATGGAGAGACAGAGAAATACCAAGGAGGGCTGGCTAAAAATTGTGAAAATACCTATACATTGAATATTACTGCCTTCAATGATTTTTGGTGTTTTGTTAGGCTCTTGATGGGTAGGTAGAATTACATTCTTTATTTTCTTATTCTTGCAAAGCAGCCGTTCATTGTAGTATGTTGTTATGCATGAGATATTCCATTTGCAGTCAAAATATCCATAGTTAGGACTATTGTTTCTGCTTTTTGAATAGGGAATTGAGGGCCAGAGAGGGCCTAGCGTCAGCTAAGCCCCATGGGCTTTGATGTGCTAAAGCTGGGATAGCTGTGACTTCTTCCTCAAAGTATTTTTCTTTTTTTAAAATTTCATTTCATTTTATGACACAGTTTCATAGGCTTTGAGATTCCCCCAAGACCCTGCCCAGCCCTCCTCTCATGGTGGATTCCTCCACCTTGTTGCAGTGTTGGAATTCCAATCCATTCATGATTCTTCCATTGCAAGCATGTACCATGCATAGAGTCCAGCATCTTATTGTCCAGGTAAATTCAACAGTTTCTAGGGGAGACCATCTCTGGTCTGAGAACAGAGCTGGCAGAATATCATCCCATCCAATAAAAAGCCACAAAATAACATCAACAATAATTTACAGCATTATGGAGTTAATTGACATGGTATTGAGTGACCAATATTAGAAAATGCAAGTTCTTAACCACATCCTGTGACTACTTCATTGACATTTCAATTTTAGTTTATACACAACTGGTTTCTATACTCCTTAAAATGGCTATGGGGGGGGGTCTCAGGACAGGGTGTCTCATGCCTGGATCCCAGACCACAGCTACCATGTGCACGTGGTGAGCTGACCCTGGGCCTGCCTGGGCTCTGGGAGCTGCTCCCTTGGGGTGAGTACACCGAGAGGGGTGGACTCCATGACTGGGCAGGTCTGGGGCCCACCCGCTGTCCTCACTGGGCGGTGAATGGGATTGGGGAGGGGCGCGACCTTGGGTCTGGGAGTTTAAACTTCCAGCAGCCTCCTGGCTGCTGGTGGGTCTCAGGATGGGGCGTCTCATGCCTGGATCCCAGACGACAGCCACCATGTGCACGTGGTGAGCTGTCTCCGGACGGCCAGTGCTCCATTTGGTGCCAGGCTCTGCCTGCTGGCTGCCTGGCTGGGGAGCTCTAGGGTTTTGGTTCTTTGAATCGCTGCTTAGGTAGATCCAGGTTGAATCCACTGTGCTTCTAGGATGTGAAGCAATCGTAAAGATCCCCAATGGCAGTAACTCTTTCTTTGAAAAACTTATAATCACTGAACAATGATGACCACCAATTACCAGTCCATGCAAAAGGTATGGCTCAGGGCTTGTCCAGCAGAATCATATCCTGTTACCTGACATGATGATGGATCAGCAGACAGGTCACATTAGGCAGGGCTATTACATTAACTAGCACTAGAACCATACCGGGGGCAGATTCTGTGAGGGATGTGTGGGCCAAACCCTGTAGAAATTCTAGCCCCACTGGTTAGCTCAAGAGATGGGGTAGTGATGGACTAAGCTAGGTGTGACCAAGGAGCCGACCATCAACCACAGGTAAAGGAACCCCCAACAGTCTGGACTGGTCAGGGCAGCAGCACCCAAATGTGCATCCTGAATAGGGTGTGGGGTGAGCCAGGCTGCAATGTTCACCAGCTCATACAAGGCCAAATGGAAGGCCAGACATCGCAGGTGCTGGAACCTGGCCTAAATCCAATGGCATCTATGAGAACTGGGTCTGGGAGTGGATCAAGTGGAGGAACTTGGGAAACTCCCTTGGCGAATCATAGCTCCTGCTGGTGAACATGTGGTCCACACCTGGGAGTTGGTTAAGCTAGGCAAAGTGGCTCCAACAGCTGGGTAATGTGTCAATTGGTAATGGAACAGGTGGGCCAGGCAGGACTGAGCAAACCTTAGCCCATGAGTGAAACTGGAGACCGGGAGGGAGCACAGGTCATGCTGAGCAAGGCTCTTGAACCTACTGGTGTGCATGAGCCAGGAACACTAAGTCACAGTGTCTAAGGCAGAGGTCGGGACAGGTGAGGGACTGAGCCAAACTGAGTCAGAGCAACCACTGGCATACGCATGATCTATGGCTGGGAACAGGCCCGGTTGGGGGGCTAAGGGGACAACCCTAGCTGGGTTGAGGTTCTCACCAAGGGGTGTGTGGTCCGGAATGGGGGCTGTGTTCTGAACGGGACACGGTTGTAGTCTCCCTTGACACAAATGTGGACTGGGATTGGATGCACCGAGCCGGGCCAGACTCCAACATCCTCTAATGTCCTGGAGGACCAGGGTAGATGTGGGATGGACTAGGCTAGGTCTCAGCCCCTACCGGGCCATGTGAGAGCCATATGTGGGTATGGATGAGCCATGGCTGGGCTGAAATATCCAACAGCAAGGACCAGTTTGGGTTGAAGACCAGGCAGGAAAAGCAACTGTTCCTGCTAAGACAAGAGATGAACTGAGTAGGGCTGGCTCATGGATCCACTGGTATGCACAAAATCTGGCATTGGGAGAGGTTCTGATGGAGGAGCCTGGACAACTCCTCTGGCAGGACACAGACCCGGCAGGTAAGTGCAAGAAACATGATAGGAAACAGCCTAGAACAGGCCATGGAAAGTCACCCACTGGCATACATTTGGCATGGATCAGGGGAGGACCAGGCTGAATCTTTAAGTCATCCACTGGCAAATCCAAGCACCAGAACAGTGTGGGTCGAGCTGGGTTTGGTCGCGACAGACACCAGTGCACAATACGGAATGCCAGGGTGAGGTTGCCTGTGCCAGAAGTGACCACAGTGCCCAACCAGCAAGCGTGAGAACCAGGAAGGGAGGGGGCAGAGCCAGCAGGGGAATAAGGGCTGGTTCCCTTGCTGGATAGCTACTCCCACTGGGGAGCATGAGCTGGTATAGGGGCAGACCAGACTAAGCAGGGCTACAACACCTGTACGCCTCAGGTGGTCTAGATCAGGGAAAAGCCAGGCTGGGCCGATTATTCCTACTGGTGCAAACAAAATTAGAGTGGGTGAGGGTTGTTTGGGCTTAGCCACAGCATCAGCTGGCAGAAGCTGGCACTGGGGCCAGTTCTGTCAAGTCAAACCACAGAACTACCTGGAGAGAGCACAATCCAGGAGTGGGAGAGGCCTGGGAGGGAAATAGTAGGCTCATCCCTCTTGGGTTACCACTTCCATGGGAGGGCACGAAAACTAGTACAGGGGCTGGGGTGGAATGGGCTGTGGGACAGACTGGACTACTGCTACACATACTGGCAAACCAGGGTAGGGGGCAGGCCTGTTGGGGGTTAATGTCGGTCACTCCAACTAGGCTGCAGCTCCCACTGGTTTATGTGAGGGCCGAGTATGTGCTGGGTAGAACCAGGCTGGACTGCAACACCTATTGATTCCAGTGAAAGTCGGGGCTGAAAACAGAACCACCCCAAGTGATTGCAACCACTAGCTGATCAAGGCGATGGACTGTGCCGGGCCCTGTACTTGCTAGTACATACAAGAATCTGGTCTGAGAACACCTCAGACAAAGTGTCTTTGGAGATCTCCCCAATCAAAATGCTGGACTCAGAACCCTAACCAAGAAAAGAGAGAAGACAGAACAGGTCAATCAACCATCTCAGCTATATGTTGTCAGCGAAATACAGGGCAAACGGAGACTCTATGATGGACTATGTCAATCAGTGGATTCTTCAAAGACCTCATAGTGCTTGGAGTGGCAAGATTGGCAGCGATTCCTAACTGTTGAACTATCAAAACCACTTGAGCAAGAACCTCGGAGCATACCCTACATGTGGGACCTGGGAAGGGTGGGAAATTGGGTGGGTCTTCTCCCTTAATACCCCTGTTTAAACATGAAGGCAACAATATGGAAATAATAGTCTTGCCCACTTTCTTATAGCCCTTGAACCTTTTTACCCCAGTTAACTATGTAAAGATTGTAAAAAATATAATAATAAAAAAAGGAAAAAATGGCTATAGGGTACTACTTACTTGTCTCGTGTCTATATTCATTTTTGTATTTAGCAGTTTATAGTGTTGGAGCATAATTTTTACTGAACTTGGTGAATTTTAGGATTGTCAATCAGTGTTGAGGCACAAAACAGTTTTAGGGGTGGTGTGCAGAGAAATCTTCAATGCCTTAGTGAGGAGTAACTAATCTTTGTGTCCTACCTAGTAAGGTATGTGTGAGTCCAAGCTGACCATTTCCTGTCTGGTTCTAAGCTTTCCTTATTGGTCTCTGTCTATGTAATCTAATTTTTTGGGAGGGTTGTGGGGAGGATCCAGAGCGACCTTGATGGTCATTGCAAGAGAGGGTGGTGATCCAAAGTTGGAACTAAGTAAGGACCAGAGAAAGATCCCCTCCCGAGTCCCGAAGGAAGTTTACTGTTCTTCTGTTTCTGAGGTCTGCTCAGGGCTCCTGGCTATTCCGAAGACATTAGATCCTGTGAGGAAGGATCTGGGCATCTTCTTTTCAAAGTATTTCTCCTCTGGTTTTTCAGTCTTAGCCCATTAGGCTTCCAAGCTTGCTTCACTTTCACACTCAGCCCAGTTGGATTCAAAGCTGGGATCGATCAGCTGGTGCATCTGTATCTGCTATGGTTTGAATAGGAAAATGACTCCTGGCCTCACACAGATAGTTAATCCATACATCATAAACTGATGGTGCTAAGAGGTCTGAACAGAATCCATGCCGGGGTCTAGGAGACACGCCTACTGGAGGTCTTTAGGGCTTTGAGGGATACAGCCTTGGAAGGCAGTTCTTGAGAGAAGCCCGATTATAAAGGCAGGAGTTGAGTCCCACTCCCCTCTCTACCTCTTGGTGGGCTATATGGTACTTACTCCCCATACAGTCGGCACACCCTCTTGTCATGGGATGCTCTGCACTGCTTTGGGGATTCTGTCAGCAAGAACACCCTCAGTAGATGCTCAGCTAACAGCACCACTCCTCTTTGGACCGAGAAGCTCCCAAGCTGTGACCTGAAGTAAGCCTTCTTTCAGGAGGAGCTGCTTTCAGGTATTTTGCCACGGTGATGGAAAGCTGACTAACACACAGTCTGACTCACACATATTGGGAGACAGAGTTTGTCCAAAGCTCTGAACCTACTTTTAGTTCCTATTCCCTCACCTCCTGCCTAACATCACTACAGTAAGAAACACTTACAAGTGAATTATTTAGCAACACACATGCAAAGCATTGGAAGTGGACCTTGGGATGAAAGTGGTGAACCTGGCATGATTCCCACAGGAATGGCAAATGTTTTATGTGGTTTATACTACTGTTCTTTTCCACACCCAAGGCAGGCATCATTAATCAATCAGACCATTTCTTTCTGTTAGCATGCACTATAAAGAGGCTGATCCAGGTAACCATGAACTTTGCTGTTGAGTTGGACTCTCAACAGCATGAGGGATAACATTCATTGTAAAGATTGTTTGTTTCCTTCTTTGAATAGTATAGAGACAGAAACAGAAGGAGCTTGTCCATCCATTAGTTCATTCCCCTGCTCTCTGCAACAGCCAGGGCTGGGCAAGGTCAAAATCAGGAGCCGGAATTCCATCTGGATCTTCCACGTGCATGGTAGGAACTCAAGCACTTGGGTCATCATCTGCTGCCTCTCAGGTCATTAGCACAAAGCTGAATTGGAGGTGGAGGAGCCAGGTCTTAATCCCAGGCACTCCTATATGGGCTGTGGATGTCCCACACTGTAGATTCATGCACTGGACCAAACACCCCAAGTGTCTGGCAATTGCGGCATCCACTGTTGTGTTACCTCCACACAGCTCCATAAAGCAAGTGCTGCCTTTATTATAGGGATAGACAGGAAGTCAGGTATCTTGCCTCATATAAATGGGTCTAAGAACTGAATCGAGGCAATCCAACTTTAGAGCCTGCAATCCTTGTTTTATGTGTGTTTTTTGTTCCTTCCTTCTTTCCTTACGCTTTGCCCTATTCTGCATGCTGCCTTTCTGAACACAGAGCCAGTATGTTTTGGCTGTGAGGGTAAGTTATGGTAGTTTCCTTGATGGACCATAGCCAATGATCATGGACCTTGTTTCACAGGGAGAAGCCCATGTGGGCTGTGCTATCTCCAAGGTGACAGCCCAAATGATAGGAAGACATAGAAGTGGGAGTAGTGAATTTCCAAGGCCAGCCTAAGAACCCTGGAGAACTAGGAGCGTTTATCCAAAGCCTAATGGTGGCTTAATTGTGTGAATGCACTTGGGGTCTGGGGCTGAAGAGCAACACAAACAATAAATGCGCCTAAAGCCTGCCTTGCATTATGCCCAAGGAAATTGTAGATGAGGCAGGAGCAATTGATATTCTGTGATCATTTCTCCAGAATTTGAGTAACAGTGCGGCACCCTTTTGTGCTTCTTTGAGATCCTCCAAATGACTAGTTTTAAGGTTCATCTGGCAAAATCAGTAATATTCAGTTCAGGTGCACACGTGTGCATGTGTATGTGTGTGTGTGTGTGTGTGTATGACAGGTTTCATTAGGGAAAAAAATGATTTCATTGCATGTTAAATATTCCGCATTCGCTATTTATAAACAGGCATGGAAGCAACCTCATGGTAAAAATGTGGAATGAAATCTAATAAAACAAAAGCACAATGTTTGTCTTTTTCATCTTGCTGGCTTAAGAACATTCAAAAGGCCAATCTAATTAGCTGCATTGTTTTCTTTTGACCCTGGGTACATAGCTTGCTTTCTAATAGCCTCCAGAAGGGCTCAGTATCTAAATCGATTTGCAAAGAGGCTGGACAGATGTCTCCACTGTTTGCATCTCAGGACCAGGAAACAAGACTCTTTGCAAGTGGTTTATAAGGCATCCTGGGTTGACCTGCCACTGAGACCTGTCAGTGCGACCTTGTTTGCCAACAAGATCTTCATGAGGGCCATCACACTAAGATGAGGTCCACCACACTAGGATGGACATGAAAACAATGAGAGAAAGACGCAGAGACCCAGAGACACAAGGGAGGAAGGCCATGGGACAACAGGCTGGGATGGCAGTGAGGCAGCCACAAGGTAAGGAGTGACAGGCGTTGTGGGCCATCTGCAGAAGCTAGAAAAGAGCCAAGCAGTGATGTCCCCTGGAATTCTTGGCAGGAGCATGATCCCATGCAAACCTCTGTTTCAGACATCCAGGATCCAGAAGTGTGAGAGAAGAGATGCCAGCTGTGTTAAGTGTTTGGTCAGGGTACCTTGTGACAGAAGCCTGAGGAAACTGACATACAAGGAGGCGTGGGGTAGGGGACAGAACAGTCACTTATGTGTCACTTTCTCAGCCACCCTCAGGGCAGGGCCTTGCCATGGGGAAATATTTGCTCTCCAGACAGTCTTACTTCTCCAGCAAGTGCCAAGGAGAAGGAACCAAACAGAGCCTGACAGTTTCTGGAAGTTAAAACTGTTAACAGCTCCATGAAGAGTTCTCCCTTGTTACATGATGACTTCATTAACTAAGACCTGGAGACTCAAGTTACTTTTCTTTGAACAAAATGGTGGCACTTCCTTGAGATTGAGCTTGTGGCAATAACCCTGGGAGCTTTCCTTCACAATCGACAGAATTCTGGAGGAGCATCTGCCTGCTTTCATTTAGGGAATAGAAACTGACTGTGTGGGATTTTGACCCAGGTCCACCGGAAGCACCTGTGGAGCTTTCAAATGTATTGATGCCTGGGTCTCATCCCAGAGATGTTGATTCAGGCCACGTAGAGTGCTGCATGCCACTGTGGATGCTCGGTGCTCCGTGGCTGCCTCCAGTGTGCACTCAGGGCTGCACAGCATGGAGAGAAGCACCTGCAGAGTCCAGGTCATGGAGTGAAACTTTCAAATGACTAATGTGAATTCAAGAACATAAGTGAAAACATTGGGGTGCACACATACACTCACACACTCAAATGGGGGAACAGATAAGCAAAAAGGCTATTTTGGAGGGAACAGTTCCCAGTACAGGTCTGAGGTCAATGCCATAAGATTGATTTTTTTTTTCTGGAGTCCAAAACACATTGCCTGGCATGGAGCAATTTCAAGAAACATTGTCTAGGGCCAGGTGGGATGGCTCAAAGGCTAAATCCCTACCTTGCATGCAGCAGATCTCATGTAGGTGCAGGTTTATATCCTTGCTACTCCACTTCCCTTCCAGCTCCCTGCTTGTGGCCTGGGAAAGAAGCAGAGGGTGGTCCAAAGTTTTGGGACTCTGTGGTAGACTGGGAAGAACATCCTGGCTCTTGGTTCTTGATCAACTCAGCTCTGGCCACTGTGGCCACTTGGGGAGTAAACCAGCAGACAGATCTTTCTCTGATTCTCTTTCTCTCCATAAATCTGATCTTCCTTTCCAATGAAAATAAATCTGATCTTCCTTTCCAATGAAAATAAATAAAATCTTAAATTTTTTAAAATTCTGGATGATTTATACATAGTTGATTAGATTGCAAAAGGATCAAGAGCTAGAGGAAAGTGGGTAAGGTCATTGTTTCTACACTCTCTTTTCCTTCCTGTGTCTGAGGGAAGGGGTGAGATAAGGGGAATAGCCACACCCAGCCTCCTCACCACCTCAGGGTTCCCAGTGTGGGGCATGCTGCAAGCGTCCTGTTCAAGTGGTTTTGATAGTTCAAAGTTCTGAATTGCTGTTGATCCCGCTATACCACTTGATCAAACAGCTTCCAGGGCTCTAAGGTGGTGAGCAGGGGATATTATCCACTGTCATATGAGCTACCAGTTGCGATGTGGACATAGATCCGGGAGCAATGAGTGAAACATCATCCATCCTGAAGGAGGTGAGTGGACTTGCAGGCTCTTTTTTAAGACATCACATCTCTGCTGCCATTTTGTTTTTGTACATGTGTATCTGATCATACAAACCCTTGGGAAGGACCAGACAGGAGGACATAGGGTTTTAGTGTTTCTTTGTCACCCTCCCCCCTCATGCCCTTGCAAAGCTCTTGAATTCCTTATTAGTGACTGCTTGCTTAGCTGCAGTATTGAAAATGGATCTGGGGTTGAGTTCAGTACCAAGAGTACCAAGACAGTTTCTGCATGTCCTAAGGCATGTCCTAAGGCATGGGTCAGCAGGGAGGGCAACAAGAATGCCAAGTCTTGGCTATGATATTCTAAGGCCCTTGTTTTTGTAAGACAGGAGTCCTTGGTGAGCCCATGGGCTTAATACAATGCACTGGAAGAGCCACTTGTTTCCCAAGCAACTGTGTGCAAGGCCTGGTGACCCCGGGGGCTAGGAGACCTGGCTAAGAAATGCCTAATAAGGTAAAGCATTCAGCTGGACATTGACTCAGGTCGGCACAGCCTCTCCAGCCAAGGCTCAGCAATCATTCTTTATATTACTTCTCCTGCTTTCCTAAGTGCATAATAAAGAATTGTGCTGTTTGTGAGGTGCTGGAGGACACAGTACAGCAAGTAACGCTGCTTCAAAGAGCAGCGGGCAATGTCCATCCTTGAAGTCAGGCTGTGCTAACCATTATACAGAGGACCACAAGTGATGCTATCGCACACCACTGCCAACCAGTGGGAAGTAGGTCCCTACTGCCTATATCTCACGTTTGTAGGAATCCAACCAAGCTACCTCCTCCAGGAGGTGAGAGGCCCACAAGCACACAGAGTGGGGAGCAAAACCTGGGTTGGTTTGCACTGCCCACTTAATCCTCCTGTGGGCCATTGCATGTGACACCACCTGCATGACATCACCCACTTGGTTTCTTGCAAAGACCCACAGTCACCATCCCCCAATAAGTAACAGTCACCTTTTAAAGGACCTCTACAAACCAACACAACTATGACTTCGTTAGCAAGGCTCATAAAATACGTGAGCTCACAAGATTACCAATCCCTGACTTCAGGTCATCAGGGAGACTGAAGCAACATTACATTGTATATCAAGGGACAGAGCCAAACCCTATGTGGTCTACTGGCCCAAAGTCCGTGTAGAAATGGGAGCAATGTTTGCTGAGCTGCACAGGCTAGTGATTCAGCAGGCCGGAGGCAAAGATCAATGCAGAATGCAAAGGCCTGGCGAGAGAGATGCTGAATGAGCCAGGTCTGGATCAGCTGTTCCTTTAATTAAAAAGTGATTGAGAACCTGGCCATCTGGAGTGTGCTGTCGTTGCTGTGAAATGAAGCTGTGGTTGGCACAGGTGGCTTTTGAAGGCAGCGGCTTTGGAGTCAGATATCTGGCCTGACTCTGGCAGTGTGGCGCAGTGGAGGAATGGAGTTTGAAGATTGCACACTTTTGCCAGATATATTATATGGGTGTGCAGGCGTGCACCTGGCTGTGTGTGTGATGTAGATGGCACAGGAAAGGAATAAGCCTACATGTATTCCCTTAGAGGTAGCGTGCCTTCCCTCTCTCTTCCTGGTCCCAGGTAACGAACCTGACCACTCCAGTCCTCCAAGGGAAAGATGCAGAGCTTTGTGTTTCCTCTTTCCATGAGCTGTTATAACTGTTCCACTTGCTTCCTGAATGCATTTTTGAAGATTTATTTATTTATTTGTGTTTGAGAAGCAGAGTTACAGAGATTGGAGAGAAACATGGAAAAAGATGTTCTATTGACTGGGTCATTTCCCAAATGGCCAGAGCTGGGCCAGTCCAAAGCCAGGAGTCAGGAGTTTCTTCTGGGTCTCTAATGTGGGTGCAGGGACCCAAGGACTTAAGCCATTCTCTGCTGCTTTTCCAGGAACATTAGCAAGCAGCTGGATGGGAAGTGGAGCAGCTGAGACTGGAAGCTGTACCCATGTGGGATGCTGACACTGCAGACAGAGGCTTAGTCTGAAATGTCACAGCACCAACGGTGGGGAGCGGGGTGCCAGAACTGCTCCCAGGAATAGGAATAGGAAAGGCTGCTGTAGGTTGGCAGCCGACCCAGGGCCAGGAGGTGGGGTTGGTCTCACCATCAGATAAACAGGAAGTCACAGGGATAGGCTGATGCCCTCGCTGTGATTCTGTCATTGCTACTGGCCTATCAGGTAATGCCAAGACGAACCACAGGGAGAAGTGATTGGTGGAGAGCAGTATAAAAGCAGCCATATGTGGGTATGGACGAGCCATGGCTGGGCTGAAATATCCAACAGCAAGGACCAGTTTGGGTTGAAGGCCAGGCAGGAAAAGCAACTGTTCCTGCTAAGACAGGAGATGAACTGAGTAGGGCTGGCTCATGGATCCACTGGTATGTGCAAAATCTGGCATTGGGAGAGGTTCTGATGGAGGAGCCTGGACAACTCCTCTGGCAGGACACAGACCCGGCAGGTAAACGCAAGAAACATGATAGGAAACAGCCCATGGAAAGGCCATGGAAAGCTACCCACTGGCATGCATTTGGCATGGGTCGGGGGAAGACCAGGCTGAATCTTCAAGTCATCCACTGGCAAATCCAAGCACCATAACAGTGTGAGCTAGGTTCAGTCACAACAAAGACCAGTGCACAATACGGAATGCCAGGGTGAGGTTGCCTGTGCCAGAAGTGACCACAGTGCCCAACCAGCAAGCGTGAGAACCAGGAAGGGAGGGGGCAGAGCCGGCAGGGGAATAAGGGCTGGTTCCCTTGCTGGATAGCTACTCCCACTGGGGAGCATGAGCTGGGATAGGGGCAGACCAGACTAAGCAGGGCTACAACACCTGTACGCCTCAGGTGGTCTAGATCAGGGAAAAGCCAGGCTGGGCTGATTATTCCTACTGGTGCAAACAAAATTAGAGCGGGTGAGGGTTGTTTGGGCTTAGCCACAGCATCAGCTGGCAGAAGCTGGCACTGGGGCCAGTTCTGTCAAGTCAAACCACAGAACTACCTGGAGAGAGCACAATCCAGGAGTGGGAGAGGCCTGGGAGGGAAATAGTGGGCTCCTCCCTCTTGGGTTACCACTTCCATGGGAGGGCACGAAAACTAGTACAGGGGCTGGGGTGGAATGGGCTGTGGGACAGACTGGACTACTGCTACACATACTGGCAAACCAGGGTAGGGGGCAGGCCTGGTTGGGGTTATTGTGGGTCACTCCAACTAGGCTGCAGCTCCCACTAGTTTATGCGAGGGCCGAGTATGTGCTGGGTAGAACCAGGCTGGACTGCAACACCTATTGATTCCAGTGAAAGTCGGGGCTGAAAACAGAACCAACCCTGTGATTGCAACCACTAGCTGATCAGGGCGATGGACTGTGCTGGGCCTTGTACTTGCTAGTACATACAAGAATCTGGTCTGAGAACACCTCAGACAAAGTGTCTTTGGAGATCTCCCCAATCAAAATGCTGGACTCAGAACCCTAACCAAGAAAAGAGAGAAGACAGAACAGGTCAATCAACCATCTCAGCTATATGTTGTCAGCAAAATACAGGGCAAACGGAGACTCTATGATGGACTATGTCAATCAGTGGATTCTTCAAAGACCTCATAGTGCTTGGAGTGGCAAGATTGTCAGCGATTCCTAACTGTTGAACTATCAAAACCACTTGAGCAAGAACCTCGGAGCATACCCTACATGTGGGACCTGGGAAGGGTGGGAAATTGGGTGGGTCTTCTCCCTTAATACCCCCGTTTAAACATGAAGGTAACAATATGGAAATAATAGTCTTACCCACTTTCTTATAGCCCTTGACCCTTTTTAGCTATGTAAAGATTGTCAAAAATGTGATAATAATAAAAAAAAAAGTCAAAAAAAAGCAGCTGCAAAAAGCAATAAAGAGGAGAAGAAGGACTGGGGAGAAGAATGACGGATGAGAAGAAGGACTGGGGAGAAGAATGACGGATGGGGGAGAAGAACGGGGTAAAAGAGACAGGTACAAAAGCAATAAGGCTTACGGAAGGATAAGTACGGGGACAAGAACGGTGAAGAGCAGCAGAGACGGGTACAAAAGCAGTACAAAAGCAGTAAGACCTACAAAGAGAAAAGTATGCGGACAAGAACGGGGAAAAGCAGTGGAGAAATAGTATAAAAGCAGCCGCTTTTGGCAAGAAGGGGTCCGGTTGCGGTTTCGGCTTTTCCCAGACCTTCAAGAGTGTGTCTCGTTATTTAGTTGTCGCTGCAGGTCGGCGACAACCAACCCCATGAATACTTCCTAAACCTCATCTGTCATCCCATTCCCCTGGTTCAAGCCCCATCACACTCATTCGCACTACTGAAATAGTCTTCTAGCCGCAATCAATCATCCCCCAACTGATCCACCCACTCCTAGGCCACACAATGCATTCTCCGAGCCACAGCTCGGATCACACCACTCCTGTCCAACTCCCTAGGTGCCAGACACAGTTTTGCCCTGAGGGTAGTAACCAAGATCCCTGCCCACAGGAGAAGGGGAAGACAGACACTAAGCAAAGTAGGCCAGTAAAATACAGAGTCTGCCAGCAGGGTGATAGATGCTGTGGCACCAAACAAGGCAAGCAAGGGGACTCGGAAGTTTTGTGGAGTGGGCACAGGGTTATGTAGGGACGTTAGGAAGAGGTATGTGATTAAAGTCACTGCAGAGCAGAAGGGAAGAGCTCTACTGCCTTTGGATGGGGGAAAACTGTTGACCTCCCCAAGCACTTACCCGTGAGGCCAGGGCATGCCTGGTCTGCTTAAGGAAGAGCAGGCAGTTGGTGTGACTAGGGAATGGGAGAGGAGAAGCCAACGTGAGAGACGTAACGAGGACCCATTGGATCTTGCAAGATGTATCAGACCTGAGTGATGTGGGAGCCCTACTGGAAGCTTCTGAGGGTGGAGTGGGTCTGGCCTGACTTATCCTCTACTGAGGTTACTCCAGCCTCAGCCTTGAGGGGAGGGGCCAGTGGGGAAGAAGGACCACTCAGAGCTACTACGGAATCCAGGTGGGAGGAAATGAGTGGATCAGAGTGGTGCCCTGGAGGTGATAACGCATTGTTCACTCACCAAGTGGCTGCAGTGGCTGGAGCTGAGCCAATTTGAAGCCAGGAGCCAGGGACTTCTGGGTCTCCCACATGGGTGCAGGGTCCCAAGGCTTTTGATCATCTTCTACTTCTTTCCCAGGCCACAAGCAGGGAGCTGGATGGGAAGTGGAGCAGCTGGGACATGAACCAGTGCCCATATGGGATCCTGGCACATTCAAGACAAGGATTTTAGCTTCCAGGTTACGGCACAGAACCCTACTCCATGGAATACTACTCAGCTATTAAAAAAGAATAAAATTCTACCATTTGCAACCAAATGGTCCCAATTAGAGACCGTTATGCTCAGTGAAGAAAGTCAATCCCAAAAGAACAAATACCATATTCTTTCTGATATAAGGAAGGCTTCATGCAAAATACAGGAACAACAACCCTTTCAATATTGTTTTTGCTGCAACTCATGGGTTTAGTTATTTTTGCTTTTATTTTCATTTCTTCAAAATAGTTTCTTTTATTAAATTCTTCAATGTCTCATCGGTCATATATTCTCTAGGAATTTTTTTCTTTGTCCTTTTATCGACACATTGGTTATTCAGTAGCATGTGACTTAACTCACAGTGTTTTGAGGGTTTTTGTATTTTAATTTTTAAAACTTTATTCCTGTTGTTGTTTTTATTGTATGGCTATTCATTTATGGGAATGTATAGTAAATGTGTAATAGACACTATCATATCCACATGTGAAGATACAATGCAATATGCATCTCTACTTCCAAACCAAAGATGGACTTGCAATAAAACTCTTAAATATATCTTGATAATAGGAGGGTGGATTGTCTGCCATTGTCTGTACCTGCTATGTCAGGATACAGTTAGATAGCACAATGATGGGCTTATGGCTACTTATGAAAGACTATACTATTGTTAAAAAATGGGGGAAATCAGTAGAGGGAAGGAGTTTGAGGAGGGCATAAGGGAAATCCCAGAGCCTGTGGAATTGTATCATAAAAAAAAAAGATCCACACCAACCATGACCATGGACCAGGATTGGACTGAGCTGGGTACTGACAAATTGCTCTTCTATCAATGTTCTCCATCAGTCCTCCCTGCAACGTTTGGAGATAGGTACTATTATTGCTTCTATCTTCCAGGCGAGGCAACAAATGCTCAGAAAAGTGAAGAGGTTTGCCCACCTAAGTGCATGGCACAGCTCTGCTCTTTCATAGGATGGCTTGAGGCACAGGGCTAAGCACCTGGTAGGGGCCCAAGAAACGCTTGCTCACCGACTGATACCTCCCCTGTGCCTGTGTTAAGCATCACTTCCTCTGCTTTCCAGATGGAGACTCCGTGCATTAGCAGGTAACTGTGCTCTGTGGGAATACAAATCACCCGTGAACCCAGCCTCTCTACACTTGATGGTAACCACAGAGCTCTGCTAGACACGCAGCATTAGCAGGTGAGCCTGGGTCGTGAGCCTATGAAGACAGCTGTTTTACATGCATTGAGAAGGAGGCATGAAAGGCGCCTACAAGCATGCTAGCTTATTTCTTTTTCCAAATGCCCTCAGCTGCCCTAATGACACACTCTGTGTGTGTGTGTGTGTAGGCAGACAGAGCAGTAAGGAGAAGAGAGAGGTGGGAGAGAAAAAAGAGAGGGGGAAAGCATTGGAGGAAGTGGGGGTGGGGGAGACAGGGAGCTGGTCACCTTTTGTTTCAAGGTGGGCTGTTACATACAGCCAAGAATGCCTAGCCTGCTAAAATTCCATCTGATGCCTGGCAACACCCGAGATGGCATGGCAGAGGATATGAAAACACAAAACAAAGGAAACCTTTACCCATGCCGTGCTTAAAGAGAACAAGCCTGGCAATAAACACTTGAGCATTTGGAGAATGCTGTGTTGATTTTTCCCCCTGGCACATCCCACTTTACCAGGAGGGATGTGACTCCCCCCGCCCAGCATGGGAGAAGGAGTTTGCAAGCGACACACAGAGGCAGCCGGGATTGCTCTGTGGAGATGAATGTGCAGGCGTGAGAGGTGGTGCTTGGTTGGTCTGCATCTTAGTGTCTACACACAAAAAAGCTCTCTGTTGTTAAAAGCTCTCTGTTAAGAACTCTTCAGGTGTGAAGCATGAGGACAGGGACGTGTTTGGAGTGAGTTGACAGAACAGCAGATGTGGCACTACCCCGGGTTATTGTCCTGTAGGCATTTTCTGAAAGATCTCATAGACATTGTCTGAAAGGTGAATTTGAAAGGCAGACTAACAGACAGAAAGAGATCTGTCATCTGCTGCTTCACTCCCTCCAATGACCACAACAGCTGGGGCTGGGCCAGGCTGAACCAAGAACCCTGAATTCAATCTAGGTATCCCACATGGACGGCAGGGGCCCGGCTATTTCTGCTATTAACTTCCTGCCCCTCCCACCCTCTCCCCTCTCCCCACCCAGGGTCTGCGTAAGTAAGGTATAATTGGGATCACAGCCAGGACTGGCGTCCAGGCTCTTCAATACTGGATGCAGGTGTCCCACGTGGTATCTGAACTGCCAAGTCTAATGCCTCCCCCACTTCTAGTTTATTTAATGTGCATAAAAGCAAAGAGGACCTTGAACATACACACGTGCCTGGGTCTGCCTTTGGTGACCTCTACATAGCACTCACAGCCAAGGGGTTTCCAGTAGGAAAGCTGCCACGAAGGTCAGATGGACAGATGCTGAGTTTCCCACAAGTCCCTGTCCTTGAGTGTCGTGCTCAGGTGCCTGGGCTGCTGGCAGCCTTCCAGGCCTCTCAGAGGCTAGTTTCAACAAGAGGGAACACACATTCAATTAACACCTGACAAGGAACCTTGCTTCCACATGTAAAACACGACACACGGCCCAGTGCGAGTTTCCAAAGAAGACGTCTTGTTCAGGGTGGAACTGGAATCTGATTCCTTCTAGTGTGGTGCTCTTGCCTTAGTGTCTTTTTTTTCTCTGTTGCAGTTAGATGATGTTTGGTGATAAAGTGTGCAAATGAGAGACACACAGGCTGCAATTGTGGAAGCAAAGTGGGATAATTATTGCTTTGCATTCTGAGCCAAAGAAGGCTAGACATTCTAATTCTAGAGCTCTAAGAAAGGAATTGAGAAGGAGTGAAAATTAATTGGGGGAAGAAATGTGTTCTAGGACAAAAGGAGATCCTAAAAGTTAAGGCGCCCAAAATCTTTATTCATTGACACATAAACAATTGCAACTGATTTGTTAAAAAAAGATTTATTTATTTTTATTTGAAAGGATTAGAGAGAGAGAGAGAAAGAGATTCCATTCACTGGTTCACTCCCCAGATGGCTGCAATGGCTGGAGCTAGGCAGGTCTGAAGCCAGGAGCCTCTTTCAGGTTTTCCACGTGGGTGTAGGGACCCAAGGTCTTTGCTCATCCTCCACTGCTTTCCCAGGTCATTAGCAAGAAGCTGGCTTGGAAATGGAGCAGCCAGGACTTGAACTGGTGTCCATATGGGTGCTAAGCTGCAGGATGAGGAGTAACATGCTACGCCATGGCACCTGCCCCTGCAACTGACTTATTTTAAAAGAGTTGCTTATATTCAGTTGTTAGAGTATAGCTATGATCAGGCCTGTAGAACTCCTGTTGGTGGCTTAGGCCCACTTTCTGCTGAGAGGCAGTGGGAAATTTTGGTTACTGGTTTAAGTAATGGAACCAAGAATTCAATTACAGAAGGCAAAGTATGTATTTGGCTGTGGTTCTGAAAGTCGCTTTCCAGGGACAAATGTTCCAACAGAAAGGAGAGCAAAAGAATTTGCTCTTTAAAAAAAAAAAAAAAAGATTTGGGCCCGGCGCGGTGGCGCAGTGGTTAAGGTCCTCGCCTTGCACACCCGGGATCCAATATGGGCGCCGGTTCTATCCCGGCAGCTCCGCTTCCCTTCCAGCTCCCTGCCTGTGGCCTGGGAAAGCAGTCGAGGACGGCCCAAAGCTTTGGGACCCTGCACCGGTGTGGGAGACCCTGAAGAGGCTCCTGGCTTAGGATTGGCACAGTATCGGCTATTGCACTCACTTGGGGAGTGAATCATCGGACGGCAGATCTTCCTCTCTGTCTCTCCTCTCTGTATATCCGCCTTTCCAATAAAAATAAAATAAATCTTAAAAAAAAAAGATTTGTTTATTTATTTGGAAAGGCAGATTTACGGAGAGAGAGGAGAGACAGAGAGAAGATTTTCCATATTCTGGCTCATTCCCAAATGGTCACAACAGCCAGAGCTGGGCTGATCTGAACCTAGGAGCTAGGAGCCTCTTCTAGGTCTCTACATGTGGACACAGGGGCCCGAGGATTTGAATCATCCATTCCCAGGCTATAAATAGAGAGCAGGGTGAGAAGTGGAGCAGCCAGGACTAAAACCAGCACCCATATGGGATACTGGCACCACAGGGTGGAGGATAATTCTGATGCTGATACTGTACTGGCCCCAAGGATTTACTTCTTTGGGGATATTTATCCTCTTCTATGACCGTCCCATTTCACTGCTCATTTCTATGTCTCTTTGGAAGAAAGAGTCTAGAATCAGGAGCCTTAGCAACAGAAAACAGAAATGGCTTGAACAGAAACCAGATGTCCCACCTCTCTAAGAGGGCAACAGATTTGCTTCAAGTCCCAGCATCCATGGAAGGCAGCAAGGCTGGCATCCACTCCTGTGCTCTATTTTTGATGCCACAGGGCTTTCCTACCCTCTGGGCATCCAGTAGAAGAGATGCAAGCACTTACTCAATAGCTGCTATTGCTAAGCTTCTGCCAGAAGTCCCCTGCAGAGGGTTTTGGGCGGGGTTAGTATGTGAACAAAACAGTTGTATCCTTTGCGTTGGCTCGAGTTTTAGCTCCATAGGGAAAGATAGACAATAAACAAAGAATTATAATTCTCTCTCTATGCATTTTAGCTGTGCAAAGTGAAACAAAGGAAGGCAGAAGACAGGAGCCCAAGGAACCAGGAGACCTGATCTAATCCAGGGAGGGAGCAGCTTGGGGAAACACTCTCTTAGAGGTGGTTATGACCAGTGGTTGGGAGAGATCTGAGTAAAGAGTAGGGCTGGGTAAGAGTGACTGGGGCAGTGATGCAGCGGAAATGCTCCAGATATGGAAAATGACTGTGCAAAGGCCCTGGGACTGTGGGGAGAATTTGAAGAACTTGGAGAACATTTAAGAAGTTGACGGGAAGCCTGGTTTGACTGTAGTATCGGGTGCTGGGCAAGGAAAGAGGCCTGACAGCAACCAGTGGCTGTACCATGGCAGGAAGCTTTCCATTTTAAGGACAAGGGGAAGCTTGAACAGGTGTGTGTCATGATCAGATTTGCCCTTGAAGGAGGCCTGTTTACCTGGGGTAGTTGTGAGCACACTGGCATGGTCCTTGGGTTCAGAGATAGTTCTATAGAAGCTCAGCCCAGGGTAGGGGTGGGGTGGGGGTGGGGAGGAGGGCACCAATGAGAGTGAAGATACCCGCACTCCCTCCATGCCATGACTGGCTGTCATTTCAACACAAGCAGCAAAGGCTGTGTGGGAATTGTGGCCAGGGAAGGTGGAGCAAGAACCCCTGAAACGTAACTAACAGGGCATATAGAACCGGCTCCTGTCATTCTCCTTGGAGGATGCCACCAGAGCCTTGAACCTCTGACACCATAGCCATCTCTCTCATGTTTTGCCACAGAGAATTTTCCAAGATGCTTCACCATTGGAGGGGCGGGACAGGCAGCATGGGCTGCCACTGAGGGAGATGGAAAGTCACTGTTCTGCTGTGACGGTAGACATGTGGCAAACCCAGGTGGGTACAAGAAGATTGATGCGGTGACTTCGCCCAAAGTCCAGACTGGTTTGGGAAAATGGTCCCAGTCCCTTGTGTTGCCACCTTGTAGAGGGAGGAGGGCCTTGTCCTTCCCACCAGGCCATCCTCTGTACCTGCTCAGAATAGAAATATTGCTGTCTGTGCAAGTCTTAGCACAAATGTTTTATCTGACATAAGTAAGTGCTTATTATATGTGTCTTATATTGGTATAATAACTAGGAGTCATTCATTATGTGCTTGGCAGTACTCTAAACCTTTTATAAAAAAATACTTTCACTTGAAATACTGAGAGAGAGAGGAAAAGAGAGAGAGAGAGAGAGAGAGACTGGGCTGAAGAAAAGAGAACAGCCAGGAGCCTCTTTCTGACTCTTAACATGGGTGCAGGGAGGTAAGGACCAGAGCCATCCTCCACTGCTTTCCCGGGCCATCAGCAAGGAGCTGGATCAGGAGTGGAGCAGCTGGGACACCAATTGGTGTCCCTATGGGATGCTGCAGCCGCAGGTGGGGGCTTAACCTACTAGACCATGGTACTGGCCCCTGCTTTAAGCTTTGACACAGAACACAATGCAAGTTGGGTTTCTGTTTTACAAAGGGTGAGACTTTGGGCTGGGAGAGGTAGTCCCACTATTTGGCCAGGCCAGGACTGCCAGCCTCTGTGCTGTGCTGCTGGCTGCTCTCTTCCTTCAGCACTGGCACTTTGCTGTGGAGACAGATGCTTGGCCGTGTGTTTTCCAATTACTTCTCACCAGCCTGTTGTGTGGACATGAAATTTTCCCAACACTCTTCTTGAAGACTCTCCTTTCCCCATTGCGTGTTCTTGGCAGCTTTGTAGATTAGTCGGCCATATGTGTAAAGGTTTATCTCCAGTCTCTTTACTCTGGCCCAAAGCTCTTTGTATCTTTTTGATGGCAGCATCATACTCTTTTGATTGTCATAGCTCTGTAATATCATTTGAAATCAGGAAGTGTGTTGCTTCTAGCAATCTACCTTTCTTTTTGACCTTTAACTATTCGGGTGTGGGTGTTTCTATATAGATTTTAGGATTTTTCTTTATTTCAGCAAAAAGATCTCATTGGAACATTGCTAGAGATTGTGCAAACTCTTTAGATTCCTTTCAGTAGAATGAACAGTTTACAAATATTGATTTGTCCAGTTAAGGAGCATGAGATATTTTTTCCATTTATTCTCACTCAACTTCTTTGTTAAATGTTCTTTAGTGTTCAGCGTATAGATTTCGCACTTCTTTTTTTTTTTTAAAAAAAGATTTATCTATTTTTTATTGCAAAGTCAGATATACAGAGAGGAAGATCTTACGTCCATTGATTCACTTCTGAAGTAACCCCAATGGTCAGAGCTGAGCCAATTTGAAGCCAGGAGCCAGGAGATTCTTCCAGGTCTCCCACACGATTGCAGGATCCCAAGGCTTTGGCCCATTCTTAGCTGCTTTCTCAGGTCACAAGCAGGGAGCTGGATGGGAAGCAGAGATACTGGGATTAGAACTGGCTCCCATATGGGATCCTGGTGCATTCAAGGCTAGGACTTTAGCCGTGAGGCCACTGAGCCGGGCCCGATTTTGCACTTTTTTTGTGGAAGTTATTTCTCAATATTTCGTTCTTTCTGATGCTTTGGTAAGTGGAATTGGTTCTTAATGTTTTTTTTTGAAGGGTCGTTCATTATCAATGCACAGAAATGCAGTAATTTTCACAATGACATACAGTGTAACATCTCAGCACATATATGTAGTATAAACCAATCAAACTCAACTCTTCTTTCCATTTTTTGTGTATGCAGGCCACTAACACCTCTGTTCTGGTCTGGCTACTCTATGTAGTGCACAGTACTCTCTATCATTGTCGCTTCATGGTGCTATGGAACAGCAGAACTTGACGTTTCCATCTGACTGTGTTTTGGTATCTATTATCCACCCTCCATGCATTATCACTTCCCCTTTAATAATGACCTTTCATCGTTTAGATGGACTATTTTTGTTAGCTTCCACATATGAGAGAGAATATGGTATTTGTCTTTGTCTGGCTTATTTTACTTAATATAATGATTTCCAGTTCCATCTATTTTGCTGCACATTTCAAGATCTCATTCTCTTCCACGGCTGAACAACATTGCATTGAACAAGTGTGCCACAATTTCTTCATTCATTTCACCCACCACTGAACAGCCACATTGATTCCATACCTGGGTCATTTTTTTTCTACTGTGCTACCCATTTCAGTGCTAACAAACTCTGGGTTGAATACACCTTGAATGTTGTATGAACAGTGCTGTTATAAAGATGAGAGTTAAAGTACAAGTGTTTCCATAAGATGCTGATGTCATTTGCTTCGATAAACACTCAGAAGTTGGATAGCTGGTTATATGGTAAATCTATTTTTAGCTCCCCCCATGTCCCTGAACCTCATACTGTTCTCCATAATGACTGTATAAGGATTTCTTTTTTTCTACAGCCTTGCCAGAATTTTATTTTTTGTCAACAATTCTTGAATCTAGAGGTAACTTGAATACACTTGTCCTTTAGTGATCTAACCTCTTTCCAATATCTGATGCCTCAAATCCTAGGCCTTGGCAATATCCATGCCTTTTCTAATCACTAGCGCCACCCTGTCCAGATTACGAATTCTTGGAGCACAGGAACTGAGTTTTCTTTGTGCCTGGGTCATAGAGGTACTTGGTTGAAATTCACTCCTTCAGCCTCAGGTGTCTTGGGAACCTTTCCTGCCTGGTCCTCGGGCTTGGTTGTTGTTGGCCCAGGCTGGCAGAATGATGATATCATAGTGGCTTGCCTGGCTTTTTGTAGGTGAACACTGGGATTTGGAGAGCAGACAGGGCCCAGCCAGTCTGGCAGCCCTGCATCTTCTCTTCCTTACCCTTTGGGGTCCCAGCCTCCACCCTGGAGTATGCCTCTGTTTCTGTGTTCTGACTTTTGCTCCTGCTTTCTCTGCACCTGCTGTTTTTATTCCTGTTTCTGCTGCTCCTCTCTTGGCTATGGATGTATCTTCTTCCCCAATCCATCCTCCTCTCTCACCTTCCCTCTCTTCCTCCTCCTCCTCTGTCTTTTAGCTGCTTACCTCTCTTCTGCCGCTTCTAGTTTATTCTGCTTCTGCTTTAGCCATTAGCATCTTGGGCATCTACTCCTGCTTCTGGTCTTTCCAGGGTTTCAACTTCGCATTCTCTGCTTCTTCCTTTTCTGTTTCTGTGTTTCCTGCTTTTTCTGTTTTCTCTCTCCTTCCTTCTATTTGTCAGCTTCTTGCAACTATAACTAAATACCTGGCACAAGTTGTTTATCAAAGAAGGAGGTCTATTTTGGCTCATAGGTTGGTAAGTTGACAGCTGGGGAATCTGGGGAGGCAGGAGAGGGCAATGGTGGAGTGTGTGTACAGGAAAGACAGCATGGTGAGCAGGGCAGCAGGGAGTAGTGGGTTGACTTTGACTTTTACAATCAACTACCTTCCAAAGACACAACCCCGGTGATTCAAGCACCTCCCACTGGGGCCACCATCCAGACGCCATGTTGAGTTCAGTTTCCATCTCCATAAAGCATGACTCTGGGTCTGCCTTTGGGGAACACTGAAAGTAGTATCCAAACTGGAACATCTTCCTCCTTTTCTTTTTTTTTTCTTTTCTGTTTTTTTTTTCTTCCCTGATTTTCTAGATTCGTCCTCCCTCTCTTCTGTCCTAGTCTCTTCTTTATTTTCATCTCCCTTCTCCCCCTGCTTAGTTTTGAACGGGCTGAGCTTAAGGCACCTATGAGACATGGGTTTGTAATTTCTCTAGGGCTTCCCATGCTCTCTTTGTTCCTTCTTTTAAAAGATTTATTTATTTTATTTGAAAGACAAAGTTACAGAAAGAGAAGAAGAAACAGAGATTTTGCATCTGCTAGTTTACCCCTCGAAGGGTTGCAAAGGCTCGAGCTGGGCTGGACTGAAGCCAGAGGCCAGGAGCCAGGAGCCAAGAACTTGCTCTGGCTTTCCCACATGGGTCCAGGGACCCAACGATTTGGGATCAATCTCTGCTGCCTTCTCAGGCACATTGGCAGGGAGGTGAATCAGAAGTGGAACAGTCAGACCTTGAATTAGCAGTTATAGAGGATGCTGATGCCACAGGCAAAGGCATAATCTATTGTGTCATGCTATAGGTCCCATTTCCTATGCTCCTTCAGAACTAAGGTTTGCCAGCTTGGGCCCAGTTGATCGGTTTTCAGTGTAGTCTTTTATTAAGTGGCCAGTGACACAAGAAACTCTATTTTGTAATTAATCCAATATTTTAAAACTCACAACTTTCATTTGATTCTCCCAACAGCCACAGTGAGTAGAACATGGACAAAGCTCATGAAATTTCCATTCTTCTCAGACCCACTCTGAGAATTTTACTTTTTCATTTGCTTTTGATCAGACTTGGTTTTTTGAAGCTATCAGAGGGGGATGGCAAACTGAACAGAGAGTACAGAGTCCCAGTATAACCTTGTGTGTGCACAGATCTTGAGTCTTTCACCGCTACAATTTTTATCTCTATAAGAGACGCTTAGGCTATCACCCAGGCAAGGAAAAGATTTGCCCACCACTACATAGTGAAGTAGTGACGCCCACCTGGGGTGAGGGCCCTCAGTTATTTCTTTAAGAGCTCAGGAAAATGCCAGTGCCGCTCAGAAAAGCAGCTGGGGTAGTGAGTGTTAAGTATGGGTATTAGGGCAGCTTTTCCTTAATATGCCTCTAGTTCCTCCCACTCAAGTCCTGGCATGAAGGAAATGACTGGATATGGTTCTCTGAGCTTTCTTATCCTTAAGGAAAACTCCAATGATCAAATCTAGGGCGGAAAACTAATCAACATGGTGTAACTTTTAAAAAAAAAAAAACAAAATCAACTGATAGGCTCAATGTGCTATGAGGCTGCAAGACAATTAGAGTGTGCTTGGCCCCAACCCTGAGCAGATGCCATCCTGGTTGGCAGCCAGGCCCTAGGAATAGAAACATCAGCCCTGACAGGGCCTCTGGGCTGCAGCCAGTTGCTCCACTCTGATGCCAGCACAGCGCAGGCCCCAAGAGAATGGCAATGGGACTTGCCAAAAACGTGCCTTCTCCAGTTAGAGAGTGGGTGGGAGTGGCACTGCAGGAAGCGGTAGATAGTCAAGCAGGTGGGTGTAAGCTGCTTTTACTCAATGCAGAATGCTAGGGCCCAAATTGATGCCAAGCTTGTAACAGGTGCACACCTTTGTGTACTGACCAGCTGAAGACTAGGAAGAGAGCTGTCCCTACCTTTTAAAAATTTCCAAATCCAAGTCTTTATCTCTGCATGACTTCAGGGGAGCTCTGATTAAATACCAGGTTCTGGGAGGAGAGCAGGGAGCAGTTGTTGGGACTAAATGGAAAACGGATTCCACAGGTAGATTCTATTTGCGAGGCATTCCATAGGGTGAAGTGGATGAAGGGGCTTCAGAGAGAAGGGCAATCTGGCTGAGAGCTGGCCCTGGAGGAAGGGACTGAGGCTCCTGAGAATGTCTTGGGCCTGGGAGGGAACCCTTAGAACTACAGAAAGACTGTGGGAAGTCATTCGCGCGGTCTCTCACAGACATCCACGGGTCAAATGAGTTTGGGGTTAGTTTGCCCTGAGGAAAGCACTGTCCCTGTAAAAAGATGATGAAGCACTTCCTTTGTGAATAAGGCCTTTCAGGAGATTCTCTGCAGGCATGACTTGCACACAGACTCAGTGGTGATGGTAGCCCCACCCTCTGGGCTCCCTGGGGACCTCGCGTGAGGACAGGGTACCGGCCCAGTCCCTGCAGTGTGGGTCAGAGAAATGTAAACACCACTCAGAGGGGTGGTGGGAAGGCTCCTGAGGAGGTGGTGTTGCAGGGGAACCATGAAAGTTGGACCTGTAGGAGGGCAACATACTCAGTGGCGAGAGGATAGAGAAGGGAGGCGTTGTGGGGGAGGATGGAGAAGGGGGGCATTGTGTGAGGGGCAGCATGTCCTGTTCAGCTTGCTTGGGGACACGTGGCAAAAGGAAGTAGAAGCTCAGATTGGAATTTCAAACCTTGTCCAGATTAGAGATTTCTAGGTTCTCCCCTTCCTCCTCTTATGCATTCCAGTGGAGAGGGCTGACTTCATTACACTCTGCCATTCAGAACAATTATTATTGATCCCTACAGATCCTCTCTCTTGCTTTAGTTATTTATTTATTCCCATCTCCACCTATTTGCAGCACAGTCTAATACATTATGCTGTACTTCTGTTTTTTCTTGTCTCTCTCTCTTTCTCTCTCTCTCTATATATATATATTTAAAGATTTATTTTATTTTAAATACAGAGTTACAGAAAGAGGGAGAGACAGAAATTTTCCATCCTCCAATCACTTCCCAAATAGATCTAACTACTAGGTCTGGGCCAGATGTAGCCAAGACCGAGAAGCTTTTTTCAGGTTTGTCATGTTAGTGCGGTGGTTTAAGCACTTGGCTCATCTTCTGATAGTTTCCCAGGCGCACTAGCAGGGAGCAGGATTGGAAGTAGAGCAGGTGGGGTTGGAACTGGAATCCCTGTGGTCACAGGTGGTGCTACAACACCTGCCCTGTGTGCATGTTCTTGTGTAGTGGCTATTGATATTTTACTGCTTAGGGTGTATGTTGCTTTAATGTATACGAATGCTATGGAGTTTTCTATGCCACACTCACATTCACATAGTGTGCATTCACATAGGGACTTCCAAATGCTGCTTCTACCATAGGAAATTCACTGCATGTGACCTATCTGTTCCCCAGGGGTGGAATTCACGCCCACCAGTGGTTGCTTCGCAGGAGTGCTTATTGAGAGTGGCCTTGTAGGCAAACTGGTGGTCTCTCAGCACTAGCATATGCTTGCTGGTTATAAGAAACCTGCAGGTTTAGTTTGGGTGTGCCCAGCTAGGATGGAGTAGCCACGATGTTACATCCTTGAGGGATCTGCAAGGTTGCATAAGGCCAGCTGCATTCATGCTAATCATGTCATGTGATGACTCTCAGGCCAGATATTAGGTCTCATTCCTAGGACAATGTGTTCTTTATGTAAAATAGGAAGTTTAGGAAGCAAATTCCGGATGTCTGTTTCTGCCATCTGTGAGTAAATGTGGTCTTTGGTTTGACGCATGGTCATAGTAGGGGTAAGGAGGGAAAATATGCCTAGAAACTCAGAAGGAATGGAACAGAAGTGTGTGTGTGTGTGTGTGTGTGTGTGTGTGCACACACGTGTGTGGATGGGTATAAGCAATTTTCAAAAATTCAGGAAAAATGAATGCTGTGAGAGAATTAGGTATGGATTTCCAAAATTTTTTGCATCATAATGAAATAATACTCTAACTTGTTCTAACATGTTTGAATAGGATGCTAAGAGCAAATTAGTTTGAGAACTTCTATTGCATCAACATGAATCCTGCAAAAATTGAAACAAAAACCAAAACATGAAATGTACGATGAAGCTTAGGTGAAAAATGACAAAACCTGGGGCCAACGCCCAGAAGAAATCAGCAGTTGCTATTGGGTAACTCATTTTAACAAGGAGTGAGACAAGGTTAAAAATGAAATCCACAGTGATAAGCCATCCACATCAGCTGTATGGACAAAAATTGATCTTGGAGATGCTGTCATGGAAGAGGAAGGATGGTCTCCAGCAGAAACAATGGCCAACACCATACACATGTGATTGATCCAGCTGACACCATCCTCAGTGAAAAAAATGGAAGTGAAGTGATTACTTCCTGTTCGATGGGAGCCAAACTCTTGCACCAGACTAGCTGCAGACAAGAACAGAGCTTTTCACAGAAATGTAAATGGAGGAGACATAGCTCTCGAAACATGACCTTGACAATTGTCAGAGGAGATGAGACACGCCTTTGCCAGCACCATCCTGAAGACAAAGCATGATCGAAGTGATGAGTACCAAGAGATGGAAGTCATCTCATTGGAACAGGTTCATGGAAATAACGGAATCCTTAAAGCATTTTGAATATTGACATTCTTGGCAGCCAAAGAATGCTAGTATGATAGCATTTACTTAATATCAGGAGTTTTGGAGAAAGCGGAAAAACATACCGAAGACCTTATCTGGGAGTCCTTTTCCACCACAACAATGCTCCTGCTTATTTCTCTCATCCAACTAGGGCAGTTTGTGAAGGTGTTGATGGGAAATCATTAAGCATGCACTTTCAAGTCCCAATTTGGCTCCTTCTGACTCCTTTTTGTTTCTTAATTTTAAAAATACATTTAAGGGCCCGGCGCGGTGGCGCAAGTGGTTAAAGGTCCTCGCATTGTGCGCCCGGGATCCCTTGTGGGCGCTGGTTCTAGTCCCGGCAGCCCCGCTTCCCTTCTGGCTCCCTGCCTGTGGCCCGGGAGGGCAGTCGAGGACGGCCCAAAGCTTTGGGAACCTGCACCCGCGTGGGAGGCCCGGAGGGGGCTCCTGGCTTCGGATCGGCATAGTATCGGCCTGTTGCGCTCACTTGGGGAGTGAATCATCGGACGGAAGATCTTCCTCTCTGTCTCTCCTCTCTGTATATCCACCTTTCCAATGAAAAAATAATACAAATAAATCTTTAAAAAAAATACATTTAAAAGACACTGTTTTTTTCTTCACTCAACACTATAAGCAAGATTGCATGGACGTAGTTAAATTCCCAGAACCCTGAGTGAATTTTTTAGGAACAGACTAAAATGGCTGATATCAGAGCTTGTATTTTTTTTTTTTTTTTTTAGTTTTACTTTTTAATTCATATCTCCATGAGTGTTTTGGTGTTCCCTCCTACTGGTGCGTGCTTGTGTGAGTATGTGCCTAGTAAGAAAGGGTGACTAGGATTGACCAGGGGTCATGCATGTGGGTCAGGGTCAGAATGTGCTCATGAGATGAGATAGTTTTTATCCAGCCATCCTTTGAGGACATGTAGAAAGCCTATTGTGTTGGGTCCCAGTTGAAATTTGCAACTGTGGAGCACCCCAAAGAAACCACTGCTCTTAATTTAATGAGATTGGCTCCATAAGTGCTTCCACTATTCCAGGAACTGACTTTCAATTTAGAGGAACAGCCACTTTTATATTCTATGGCTCCGCTCCATCACCCATGCATCTGTCCAGCTGGGTGGGAAAAAGAAAGATGCTGCACAGGGATGGGGCAGCCAAGGATGTTGCTCTTGCTTTAGACATTCTTCTTCCAGGTCAGCCACAGTGGCTGTGACGTGGGCTGGCTCTGCCTTGGAGGGACAGGCAGGAGCCAGCGAACAACTGGATAGCAGCTGTGGGCCAAGGCATTTCCATCTCCAACTCCAGGATTCCACAGGGAAGTCTAGCAGGCCAATAGATTAAATCCAACTGAGGTCCTGGAAATGCAAATGTCTCCTCTGTTGGTTCTTTCTGAATACTCTGGTTTTCTCTATGCACAAGGCAGGTAATAGTGACATCAGCATGATGCAGTCACAGAGCCTTGCAGCTGGTAGAGCATGGGAGGATGCAGCCAGTTTCCTCCTGTCACCCCATTCCACAGCATCCTGTGTAAGCTATAAAATAGAAATTCAAGAAAATTTTGATGAATGACTGAAATTATATGACATGAGCAGAAGAGGCATCCCATCTATTGGAGGAAATGAGATTCAGAGAGTAGAAGGGATTTCTCAGGTTGATCATCAGAAGTTTCTAGCAAAGTATTTGATATGCCCTTTTGACTGGGTGCACTTAAGTTCTGGGCAACTTGGCTGCTAGAATGTTCTTCTCTAGGGCAGAGCCCACGTTGATGGTGTAGCCCTGGAGGTCTCAGGGCTGCAGTACCATAGTTTTGAGAGTGTGCTCTGAGAAGGCCATGGTTTTAGGTCCCCCCCCCCCCCAATATGTGATATTCTGTAAGTACCACTACAGCCCTTAAAAGTCAGCCTCCATGGAACAGAATCAGAATCCACAGGTCAGAGAAGCAAAGCTCCCAGGACACTTCCAAGTGACAAAGCCGCTGAGGGGTTGTCCTGTACTGCAGTAGAGAATGAGGGATCCCTTCAGGCTTTGAGCCAAGGCCTTGACTTTAGATTCATCCCCAGCTTTCCCAGAGATGAAAATGTTATTCTTAGTGTTTTTCTGAAGGTATCGACTGTTTAGAAATTTTCTACGCTAATAAAATAAATCAATCTATCATAAAACAGAGTTTTAAATATCTTATTGAAAAGGCAGAGAGAGAAACAGAGACAGAGAGTCTTTGATTCAGTTCCCCAATGCCTGCAACAGCCCGGCTGGACCAAGCTGAAGCTAGGAATCTGGGACTCACCCTGAGTCTCCCACATGGGCAACAAGGACCCAAGTCCTTGAGCCCTCAGCTCCTGCCTCCCAGGGTGTGCATTAAGAGGAAGCTGGAGTCAGGAGCGGAGGCAGCACTTAATCCCAGCACCCCGACGTGGGACATGGGCATCCCAAGTGAAGCCTTTACTGCCATGGCGAATTCCTGTCCCTGAGATGGAATTTTAAACAGAAGCCTAGATATGAAAATTTGCAGTTCACATACTATTGGGATATTTCCACAGGATCCAAAGAGACAAAAATAATAGTGGCACCTTGAAGTAAATCAAATCCCCTGGCAGATGGCAAGAAGGGCAGAGAGATTATGAGATGAGGCACGAGTCTGCTACATTTTGGCTTCAAAGGACGCTTTCTACTTTTGCCTTCGAAATGACATTGAAAAGGGAAAGGAAAATAGAAGCAGGCAAGCCAAAGTGCTACTGTATTCTCTCAAGCACCTTGCAGCCATGTGAAGGGCAGCCAGCAGACCCACGCTTTGCTGCCTGGCCCCTACAATGGCCTGTGGGCTCCTCAGCTCCTGGTTGCCTCCTCAATCATTCAAGAGTTCCCACCTAACTATTTTTACTGTTCCTCTGATATGAGCAGTCCTTTCCTACTCCCACCCCAGGGCCTTTGCAGCTGCTATAACTGCTTGCTGATACCCTTCTGCCTCTAGATTTCTGTCTGGCTGGCTCCCTGTCATCATCAAGGTCCCAGTTCTAGCATCACCTTCTCAGGGATGTTCCCCATCAAAGCTAGCCAAAGGAGTCCCTCTCTGCCACCTTGCCCTGGCCTCTCTGGCTGCCCCCTAGCCTCTTGACTTGACTCTAGTTTCTTCATAGCTTTGTGCTATATCTTTGATTCTCCCATTTATCTATTTTTGAAAAAAAACGTATTATCATCTCATTTGGACCTCATGCTCAACGAAAGCAGGGGCTTTGTTCACCACAGTTTTTCCTGTTCCTACATCATGTTATATGTATAGTATGTGCTTAAGAAGCATTGTCAAATACATCAGTGAGAACATAACTGAAGGAGCACATGAACTAGATAACCCAGAGCCAGTACAAGAGTAAATAATCTGGACTGGGGGCTGGTGCCAGGGTATAGCAAGCTAAGCCACAGGCAGAGGCTATGAAGAAAACAGAACTAAGTCAAGAGGCCCATTAAAGACAACTACATTCACCCTTCTAGTGTCAGCTGCGTCATCTTTCTGGTTAGTGATTGGCTGCCTTGAACACATCCCGATGGCGACATGAGCATAGGAGGGGTTTCAGATCCTGCGATTCCCAGCTCCATCCGATTCATGCTGATTTTCGGGAAGGAGCAGGCTTCAGGCCAGAGCAACGAAGAAGAGCCCAGGAAACATACTCTCCAAGAGACTTCCTTCTTTGCCTCACCTGTCACTCACACAGACCAGAAGCCTGCATCCTCTGGGATCTGTGACTCGGTTACGAGAAAGAAGAGGTGAGCAGAGCAGCACTCAGTGACCAGAAGTGCATGGAGAAGGGCTTTGAATGACAGGAACATAGCATAGATTGTAGCTTCCAACAAATGCAGCAGCGTGTCCATCTGCCTGCCTTTCCTAAGATGTGCCCTTGATCCTCTGTTGTCCTCACCCCATGCTTAGAGCCATGCCAGGAGCCCCGGCAGAGGGCACCCTGAGCAGCTGGTCTCAGTGCAAATGTGGGCTTCTTCGGTTATGGTGTATCTCAGAGGAGTTCCATGGATAAACACGCAGCAAGTGGGGCAAAGACTGCTATCTGGCTCTACCGATGAGGAAACCGAGACTGAGGCAGAGTAGCTGGCTTGAATCTCTGAACATGGCAGCCGAGCAAGGCAACACTTCCTACATGCCACAAAGTACCACTCAACCCCCTTATGCCTCCTGCCCTTCACTGATACAAGTGGGACCTCTGGCACAGAACCCTGATACCTGCTCAAGGTCCCCAAGAAGCTAAGGCACATACAGTGACTGGGACTGTGGATGTGTTGGCTTGGCTGCAGTCTGGTCATGTCTGGCCATTTTTAAAAAATCTTTTATTGCAAATTCCATTCTGCAGAGTGATTGTCTGAGAGGAAACCCTGGGAAGGTCTCTCCCCTGAGAAACAGTATATACATCAGTGGCAGTAAGCCCGAGTTTTAGTTGCTACTGAGGCACAGGTGTATCATCAGTCACTGCTATTTAAGCAAAGCGCTTAGCAGATGAAGGATGTGATCCCACAGAAAGTTAATACGAATGGGCTTTCTGGCCTAGAAGTCAGCACTATATGGTTGATCAGAAGTTCCTGTGGTGGGGTGGTATCAATCGGCAGGCTCCCCACCACAGAGAGGGCCAGGTCCCAGTCCTGCTGGGCACAGTTGGTGGGCCCTACTTTGGGTCAGAGAAAGGGGCGAAGGCCTTGTCAAAGCTCAACATGCCTACTTCAATTTCCTCCACGATGCAGGTCAGCAGCTCCACGCCAGTGTCAGTCACGGTGATGTCCTCCTGGATGCTGACCCCACCAAAGCCACGGAAGCGCTGCAGGACTTGGTGGTTGAAGAAGCAGGCATGGGCTGGGTTCAGCCAGAGCCTTGTCCAAGAGGTGGTGGATGAAGTAGATGCCAGGCTCCAGCGTAAGCTCCATGCGTGGTTCCAGATGTCGTGCGGTACCAGGCTGGTCAGGCCCGGCTCTTCGATGCACTCCACGCCCTCAGAGTAGCCTCCCATGTCGTACACGTCAATGCCCAGGAAGTGGTTGAGCCTGTGAAGCATGAATATAGCCCCCAGGTGGGCCTGGACCATGGCGTCCATGCTGCCGCTCAGCACACCAATGAGGCTCAGCTCCTCCAGGTGGATGCAGTCAGCCAGGCGGTGCATGTCAGGCCACCCTTGGCTGCATGGTGTTTATGACGGTGCGGCAGCTGTACAGCATGGCCTCATAGATTGCCTTCTGGTCTGTGAGGAACTTGCCTTTGGCAGGAAAGGAGCAGGTGAAGTCAGAAGTGAAGCAGTAATATTCACTGCCCATGTCGAACAGGCAGGCACATGTCTCCATCCTGGATTATGTGGTTGATAGGGGCTCCAGCACAGCACGGCAGGTTTCTCCCCACTGCCGCAGATGTGGGTGTAGGAGCTGTGGCGCATGCCACCTCGGAAGCAGCATTAGTGCTCAAAGAGGCTTTCCACCTCATATTCTTTCATTTCCGTTTTGACGGCCTTCATGACCTCCCGGTGAGCCTTGCTGGAGATCCAATTGGTGTAGCTCCATGTCGATCTTGAACACTTGGCATTCAACAATCTCTGGGTAAAGAGTGATGTTGTTGACATTGAACCTGCGGATGCCCTCGAAAGAGGCTTCCCTGCAAGTATGGCCGCTGTCCGTGTTGACACCATGCAAAGTGAGGGGAACAGAGGGGTTCTGTGACATCAGGACGCTGGCGATCTAGTCCGAGTACTGGACTTCATCCACGGCGTGTTTCTCCTTGAAGTGCTCCTTGGAGTGGATCTTTTCCACCCAGGTGGCATGGCTGGCAGGAAGCCTGGGCACAAACAGGGTCAACTTTCCAGTATCAACGTCAACGGTGCCATAGCAGGCTGGTTCGGTAATACCAAAAGCCCAGTGGAAGGACTCCTGGTGGAATCGCTCCGCGGTGTCAGTGTGGTAGTGTCGAGTCTCCTTGCTGCCCTGAAGCACCACCACGGAGCCACTTGCACCACCTAATTCTTCCATAGCCACTGACACAAGAGCCCCGGATTCAGGGCAAAGAGTGCCAGTGGCATCTTCAAGGTCTCCTTCCCCAGCCAAAAGTTAGGTCCAGTGATGTTGTCCAAACTAACTCTTCATGGCACCTATGGGCAAACCCAGATCCCACTCACTTTTGTTTTTTAAAGATTTATTTATTATTAATGGAAAGGCGGATATACAGATAGGAGGAGAGACACAAAGAAAGATCTTTCGTCTGGTAATTTACTCTCCAAGTGGCCACAACGGCTGGAGCTGAGCCAATCCAAAACCAGGAACCTGGAGCGAGCCTCTTCCAGGTCTCCCACATGGCTGCAGGGTCTCAAGGCTTTGGGTCATCCTCGATTGCTTTCCCAGGCCACAAGCAGGGAGCTGGATGGGAAGCAGGGCCACTGAGATTAGAACCGGTGACCATATGGGATCCCGGTGCGTTCAAGGCCAGGACTTTAACCACTACACTATCACACTGGGCCCTATCCCACTCATTCTTTAAGGTCAGTCCTGCCTGCCACCTCCTCCTTAAAGTCTTCCTTGGTGTCCCCACCATTTGTAATTACTCACTAATTCCCCAGCATCACTCAGTTCCCCATTCTGTGACATTCTGTGACAAGGCAGTATCTGCACCTACATGGCTTATGATTAATGGTGTTTTGTCCCCTAGGTAGGTCTTTAGCTGGGTTGTTGTTGCCAAGGCACTTACACGTGATTTCTCCATTTGGCCTTGCAACATGAATAATAATAATAATAATAATAAATAACAATAAATATTTATGAAATGGAAATGTGCCTGGAGGGAATGTGTGTGAGAGAAGGGAAGCAGTACAGGGGCTGGTATTGTGGCACAGGGGTTAAATCACAGTTTGCAATGCCAGCATTCCATATTGGAGTCCTGGCTGTCTACTTCAAGGCCAGCTTCTGGTGAAGCAGCTAGGAAGGCAGTGAGCCCCTGTATCCACATGGAAGGCCTGGATGGAGCTTCTAGATTTTGGCTTCAACCTAGTTCAGACCAGGTAGGTGTTGCACCCAATTGGGAAGTGAGCCAGTGGATATAAGGTCTGTCTTTCCCTCTTTCTCTGCCTTTCAAATAAATCTTAAAGAAAGAAGAGGTAATACAGTGTGTAGCAGGCTGGTAAAGGTGGGAAGAAAGAGCCTGGGAAAACCTTCCCAGTTCTGTGGGCCTGGATTTTCTCTGGAATGCTTTGCCGGACTCTCCTGGTGGCAGGCTTTCTGCCAGGATCCTGACAGCGGTGGACAGTTGGGGCCAAAGTGACCAAGAACAGAGTTGAAAGGGCTGGCCAAGCACATGCTGGCTGGTCAGCACCTTGCTGGGTCTGGGTCATGGGCAGACTTGGCCAGGGTCCGTGTGACTGGAATACTTCTGGAACAGCCTGCAGAGGTTAGGTGGGGCTGTACCCTACTGGAGCCAACACTGGGCTGTGACCCAGAGGACAGGGGATTGAGCTCAGCTTGGCCACCACCTACAGGGCAGTGGGTGTTTAATGAGTCACTGCCAATGTGCTGTCATTGGTCCAGGCTATAGATGAAAAGGGCCCAACTAGGAGCTGGGCCATTAATTGACAATTTATGTTACCTTCTCTTTGGCTTCCTCTCCTGGCTCAAAATTGGAAATGTACAGTATTTACTCTGGCAGGCACGTGGCCACTCCATGTTCTCTGGCAGCCATTCAGTGTTCTCAATGATCCAACACCCTCCCTCCTGGAGACCCCAACTCCAGGGGCCTCCTTTCCTCAGCAGGGTGGCAAAACAGACCATTGGAGCAGCAGGAAATTGGATAATTGTCAGGATAATCACCAAGACTAGCTGGCAACCCTGAAAGAACAACAAACAAGTGAGTTTCCAGAATTCAGGGAACAGGAGGAAAGAAGAGCTGAATTTAGAGGGCTATCATGGAGAAAACATCCACCCCGGAGAGCAAAGGATGTGGGCCACCATGAGCAGGGCCCTGCATCAACTCTTCTTAAATTTTGACCTACACAGGTGGCTTCCTCCCTTGGCTTTGTGATAGACGGTGGTTGCACAGAGAGCCCAGGGACAGCAGCAGCAACCCAGGGACTCACCCTTATGGGAGACGGGAAGGAAAGGCAATGGAGTCAAAGAGTCTGTGTTCAAGACCAGTCTTTGTTCAAATTGCTTCCTGGCAAAAGGTTTTTTTTTTTTTTATTTGTTTGTTTATTTTTATTGGAAAGGCAGGTTTACAGAAAGAAGTAAAGAAACAAAGATTTTCTGTCCACTGGTTCACTCCCCAAATGACTGCAACAGCCAGGACTGAGCCGATCTAAAGCTGGGAGCTTCTTCTGGGTCGCTCATGTGGGTGCAGAGGCTCATGCCTTTGGATCATCTTCAGGTGTTTTTCCAGGCCGTAAGCAGGGAGCTGGATGGGAGGTGGAGCAGCTTGGACACAAACTGGTGCCCATATGGGATGCCAATGCTTGAAGGTGCAGGATTAGCCAGTTGAGACATTGTGCTGGCCCCAGGGGCTGGTGTTCTTATGGCATCTGGAATAAGAGGGACCCATGGGCCTGTTCCCTGACCTCAGCACTGTTCCTTGCACCCACTGCCCTCTCCTCACTGCCAGGACTACACTCCCCAGGGTCTCCCCTCCTCCCTTTCTGATTTCTCCTCTAACTGCCTCTCCCCAGTATGTCCCAAGACTAAGCCCTGCTCATCTTAGGAGTGCCATAGACTGTTGCACTCCCTAATCACTTCATCCCCTAGCTCCTGGCCAGCCTTCCATCTCCAAGATACTCCAGCAGTCACACTGGACACGCTTCCTGCATAGCTCACAGTCCCCATCTTTGCCTGTTGGCCTCACCTGGCCCTGAGGTGACACTGTGGTCCTGGCCCAGCTCCAACCAAGGCAGCAGGTGTCTGGTGTCTCTTCAGATCTCTCCCTGGGGACTCAGGTGTGCATCCTGCACTGAGAATCAAGGGCCACTCAAGCTTCCTGATGGCATGGACATCCCCAGGATCTGCTCCCTTTAGAAGCTGTTCCCAGCAACTTCTCCTGACTTAGATGGCTTTTGTCTCTTTTCCTTTCTGTCTTTTGAAGAGTTTGCAGCTTCAACCGACAGCATTCCTCGGAGGATTCTCCACAACCCCTTAGAACTGGCCCTTTGCAGGCTGGGTTACCTCCAGCCCCTGCCTGCCCCGTCTCCATAGACCACTGTTTCCATGGATTTGCATGGATCTGAGTGTGTTTTTGCCCAAGGGTGTTCTTTGGTGCACACACTTACATGTGTGCGGCAGTTTCTGAGGCTACAAAGATAGACGGACTTTGTTTCAAACCCGAAGCGTCTCTCAGACCTACGGCCAGATCCGGAAGGGGCGGTAAAAATCTGGCTTTTCACCAGAGCATCAGAGCCTTGTTGGGCCAATGACGGACTCAGACCGGCACTTCTTTTCCTAATAGGGACTGGAGCAGCAGCTGCTCTCGCTTCTGCGTCAGGAGTATAAAAACCTCCTGCAAGCTTCTTTGCACGCCTTTTTGTCCCCGCAGGTCCGTGTGTCTCTGTTGGGTGGAGGCAAGGCCTGAGAGCGGACTTCCCTTTGTTTAATAAAGGCTTGCTTGCACTCAGCTGACATTTTCTCTTCTCAGGTGGTCGGTAAATCTAACAGCATGCAAATGACTGATGTGTGGCTTGGTTCCTGTTGGCGATATGGCTCCTTCATTCCCCAGATGCACAATTTGCAGAGTCTGTCCTGTCTCTTCCTGGCCTCCCTCTTGAACCCATTGCTCTGCCTCCTGAGAGATGAGGTTGTCCCCACAACATGGAGGTATTGTCTTTTTCAGGTTGGAAGATGAGGGGGCACACGCATCCTCCTTTCACTTCCAGGACCTTAACTTCACCCCGAGAACAGAGACGTTCAACTGGGGAGACTGGCTGATGTTTGTTCTGTTAGCTCCAGTTTCACAGCTGCTCAGGTAGCTTTTGAGTTCTAGGTCACTTGGAGCTAGCGCGCTTGGTGCCCTGAGGACACAGACGGGCTATTCATCAGCACTCTTGGGGAACATGCAGGGGACTGGCTCCTTGGACTGTTGGGAGTCACACCCTCCTTCCCCGGAGGGTACAGTGGACACAGAGCTCTCTTCCTGTGCTGGTGGTGGCACCTGGATTGAGACACACCAGTGAAGCGCTTTCTAACTATCTGCTCTGATGTGGAAGAAACGTCGCCTTCTGTCAATCCCCAGTCGACCCTTTGAGGAACAGGCTCTCTCAGGAACGCCGGCCGATGGCTTTGGGATCCAGCTGGGTGAGTTTTATGGCCAGCAGAGCAAAGACATCATCTTCGGTCTTTTTACGCACCGCTGAAAGCAGTGTTTTGGAATGATGTAGCTGGCTCAGAGGACTGTGTGTTTGACCCAACCCAACACATGCCTTACAAGTGCTGCAACTGAGGCTGAATGAAGGGACTTGCTTAGGAACCCTAAGTTCCTGGGCTCAGCTGCTCTCCTGTAGTGCCCCAGGCCTGGAGTGCCCTCTCGTCCCAGCGGATAGCACGTGCTCTACAGGAAAGCAGTGCAGTGCAGTGGAGACCATAGACCACGTAGCATCTAGCTCAGTCTCTGCCCCAGCTTTGCTCTGGGACCTGGGCCAAAATTATTCAGGCTTCGGTCTCCACCTCTGAGAAAAGGGATGACAATAGCAACAGTATATTAGCTCCAGGAGCCTTAAAATATTCAGACCCTTGTACCTGGTGATGGAATTTCTGGGAAATATCACATCCAAGTCACTCCAAAGCTCTACACTCCCAAATGTTCCCTGTTGCTTCACACAGTTACTATGTGTTATATCTACAAAAGCTTTTAGATAACATGGGGAAATGCTATGCTCTACCAAATTTTTAAAAAAGCATAAATTCAAAAATAGCATTCAGATCCCCTAATAAAGTATGAGCTCAATTTTTAAGAAGTTTATGAAAAGAATGAACAGGACTCCACACGATGGCTTTATTGACTAATCCTCCCCTTGCAAGCTCCAGGATCTCATGTGGGTGTTGGTTCGTTTCCCGGCTGCTCCACTTCTCACCTAGCTCCCTGCTTGTGGCCTGGGAAAGCAGTCGAAGACGGCCCAAAGCCTTGGGACCCTGGACCCACATGGAAGACCTAGAGGAGGCTCCTAGCTCCTGGTTTTGGATTGGCTCAGCTCCAGCCGCTGTGGCCACTTGGGGAGTGAATCAGCGGATGGAAGATCTTTCTGTCTTTCCTTCTTTTTGTATTTCTGCTTTTCCAATAAAAATAGAAAAATCTTAAAAATAAGAATGAACAAAAATGCTCAGTATTGCTCAGGTAGTGGATTTATGAGCAATATTTTCCTTATTCTTTATTGCTTCCAAGATTTTGGTAATGTGTGAGCATATTTCAAAACATTTGTAGAAAGATGAAATTAAAAGATAAGTTTATTTTGGTGTAAAGATTTTGAAAGTCACACAGTCTTTTCATAATATATGTTTTCTGCCAAATTTTTGAAGGTCCTGTGTGTGTGATTTCAGCCTTTATTTTGCACCAAAATAAACTTCTTTTAACTCAACTTTCCAATGAACTCTTCAAAGTGTTGGTACACGTAAATGACTTTTTTTTTTAAAGATCTATTTAATGCCTGGCATGGTAGTTTACTGGCTAAAGTCCTTGTCTTGAACATTCCAGGGTCCCATATGGGCACCTGTTCTAATCCTGGCAGTCCTGCTTGTGGCCTGGGAAAGCAGTCAAGAACGGCCCAAAGCATTGGGACCCTGCACCTGTGTGGGAGACTCAGAAGAGACTCCGGGCTCCTGGTTTTGGATTGGCTCAGCTCCAGCCACTTTGACTGCTTAGAGACTGAATCTTCAGATAGAATATCTTCCTCTCTGTCTTTCCTCCTCTCTGTATATCTGACTTTCCAATAAAAATAAATCTTTAAAAAACCCATTTATTGAAAGGCAGAGTTATAGATGGAGAGAGAGAAAGAGACAGAGAGACTTTTCATCTTCTGGCTCACTCCTCATATGGCTGCAATAGCCAGAGCTGGGCTGGAACAAATCCAGGAGCCAGAGTTTCCTCTGGGTCTGCCACTTGGGTGCAGGGGCTCGAGCGCTTGGACCATACTCTGCTGCTTTCTCAGGCATAGTAACAGGGAGCTGAATCAAAAGTGAAACACCCACATGTAACTATTGAATCAACCTCCATATATAGCTATTTCAAAAATTATTTTCATATATTTAAAATGAGTATGTATGTGAGAGGGAGGTAGAAAGAGAGAGAGAGAGAGAGAGAGAGAGAGAGAGAGAGAGATTGTCCATCTGCTGGTTTACTCCAGGGTCAGGCTAGGCTGGGGCCGGAAACCTGGAACTCCACCTGGGATCCCCAATGTGGGCAGCAGGGCCCAAGTATTTAAGCCATCTTCTGCCACCTTTCCAGGTGCATTAGCAAGGAGCTGGTTCAGAAGTAGAACAACCAAGACTCAAACTGGCAATCCTGGCGGATGCTGGTGTCACAGGTGGCAGCTTAAATTGTTGTGCTACCACTTTGGTTCATAAATATACATCTTTTATAAGCAGAAAGAGATTCTTAAGATCTCTAAGCATCAAGAAAGAAACATATAAGAGCCTGCTTGTTTTTCAGTCTCCTGAGCCTCTTTCTTTATATCTTTTATTAGATTGATTCTCACAATGGTCTCTGAGCTATTTACAAACAGGATCCTGAACTGGGGGAGGTGGAAGGGGGATTTCTCCTTGTGAGTGGAGGGGCTAGTTAAGAGCTCAGGCTCTTGTCTTCAGGCATAAGCTCCTGCCATCAACATGGTTGGAGCCACAGCAAGATGGTGCATGGTGCGGCGTTAGGTTAGGTTAGGTGGCCTGAGCCACATATACCAATAGGCAGACGGCACTGTCAGGAAGAGTGAGCCTGGTGTTTTTGAACCCCTTTCCATCTGCCCAAAGCCGACTAAGAAGAAGACAGAGGGACCTTCTGGTGCCTGCACTATCGGGCCTCGAGCTCCTTAAGGCAAGGCTTGGTTCTTGAGCACTTCACAAGGGACAGCCCAGGGGCCTCTTCTTAGAGCCGCGGAGGAGTGATGAGAGGGTCAGGGTGTTGGGAACACAGTAGGATGCTGCATTCCAAGTCAAGACACCACTAAGCAACCCTCGTCCAAAAAATACCAGTCACTTTGCCCCGGGGGTGGTGGTGCCAGGAAGGGCAGGAAGTCCATCCAAGGTTACTGGACTTTCCAAGCTGCCTTCACATCCCCTTCCCACTCATTCCACCCCTTCCTGGAACCTCCTGGCTTCCCAAGAAAGGAATGCAAACCTGGAGGCTCTGTGTGAGAGGAGACCTTAGCCAGCATCTTAGAGCTGTCTGGGAGTGGTGGAGGGGAAAGTGGGGATTTGCTGGGAGGCTGACAGGAGAAGGAAGAGCATAACAGCCGGGTTCACAGGTGGGCCTGCAGCAAGAATCGAGGTGCAGATACTGGGAAAGCATCCATGTCTCCCTCCAGGAGAGAGAAGGAGCAGGGTTTTGGACATGTACTGCTTCAGCCTTGCAATGGGAGGCACTTTAAAACAGTCATGGAAATGGAGGAAAAGGATGCTGATTATGGTGCCAAAATTCTGAGATGTGTCTGTGGTCCAGAAGACTGCCACATCCACTCAGTGTGATCAAGGGAAGCTTGTTAAGAAACCAGGAACGCTGTGCTCTGTGTCTGCTTCCTTTGCTGGGAAGGGGAGCTTGTCATTCTTTGCTGGGGTGGGGAGGGACTGTCCTGTTTCCTGGACATGGTTCAGAAATGTTCTTTTGATGCAGCCCAAGCTATTGCTGCAAAGGGATGGCTTCAAGGAGAAAGTGCTACCTCTACCACTGCATCTGGGGACAGCACAGGCGCCACTGGTGGCCTCCAGGACTCCCGACCAGTTCATGGCCAGGCCCATATGCAGCTGCTGGGAACCTAGTGAGAAACTTCAGTGGCTACTTTTACGCCTTTTCCAATGTGAACAGAGGACTCTTGCATGGGCTTTTGATTGATGCATTCCACGTGTATTCCAGTAATGTTGGATTAAATCTTTACCCACAGCAAGTGCAGCCTGCCAGTGAGCAGCAGCAGGGCCCTTTGGATTTGTGGCTGTATTTTCTGCGCACTCTCTCCTTTTTCTGGACAATCTTGGTGTATTTTCTGCCATGAGGAACCTGGGAGGGGGATGATTAGAGTCACTTCTGTACATTCTCACTGTGTCCCTCTGTCTAGGCAGTTTCCTTTTTAATGCCCTTGATGGGTAACTTTAACCTGCCTGTCCACCAGGCCACCACTGCCTCTGCAGGTGGGAGACCGCAGGCCAACAGGTGCACCGCAGACCTCCCGAGCATCAGACATGGGTCATCGCCTGTCCTCTAGGCACCTCCACCTGGGATGTCCCCAGCGTTAGGTAGTCAGCCTTGAGGAGCTCTACAAGTACCCCACCAAATGGATTCAACTGCTCCCCTTTAGGCTTTTGTCCCACAGCCTGTCTCGTGTCCATTACCTCCTGCAAGAACAAATCTGCCTTCATAAGCAGGGTCTACAGTGCTTGCTTGGAGAAACCACTTGCTCAACTCACAAGACATTACTTCTGGCTGAGAATTTCTCTCTGATTGCTCCCGTCCCATGGCGAACTGGACAAGGGTTATTCTTGCAAACACATGCAACTCTCCCTTCACTTTTGTCTAGCCGAAGCAAGGCTGAATGATTAATCAGATTTGTCCTGATAGAGGCTCAGCAATGAGAGGGACAGAAACACAGGGTGCAGGGTGGTGCAGGGGACCTGCTACGGGGGTGGACTTGGCTCTTTAAACCTGAGAGTCCTTTGCCCAGTGTCCCGTCTGTGTTCTGCTGCTGGGGCTCAGCCCTGTTATGTGCGAGTTGCAGTGTGTGCCCAGTTGCCCTGACTCCTCAAGCCTCTGTCTGAAGCACTGCAGCAGGCTCCACCCCTGCTCACCAGTTCAATTTCCGCTTCACGTCAGAGCAGCTGGCACTTCCTCCAATAGCTGGTGCTGGGAACGACTCCCTTCAGAAGTGTCTACTCCCTCCCATGAGCTTCTGGGCTTCAGTATTGCAACCAAACTAAGTTATGACCCAATGACCCTGATTTTCATAAAGAATTTACATCACACACTTGGCCAGTCACACTGCCACCACCTTTGTTTCAGCCTACATCCGCTCTTGCCAGCTTACAGCTGGAGGTGCTCATCCAGTCCTTAATCACACATGGGACTGCTCTTGGATCTGTGATCCTAAAACCACAGACTTTGCACTGGTCAGTCTATTTGCTCTCAGGATTCTTTTACACTATTAAGATTTACCTGGGGGGGGGCGGGGAGAGGTGTTTTATGTAACAGTTTAGATGCCTCTCAGGATGCCTGCAACCCATATCGGAATGCCCAAGTTCAAGTTCCAACTGGCTTCCTGCTAATGCACACCCTGGAATGCATCTTTATGCTAATGTACACTTGGAGGCAACAGGGGATAACTCAATGACTGGATCCTCCCGTGAGACCCGGGTTGAGTTCCAGGTTCCTGGTTTTGACTTGGCCCAGCCCTGATTGTTGCAGACATTTATGGGGTGAATCAGTGGTTGGGAGATCGCTGCCTATGACTGTCTCTGCCTTTCAATCAAAAAAATGTTTAAAAACAAATCAACTCCTTAGGGGCTTTATGTGAGTTTGCTCTATTAATATTTACTCTATTTTCATCAATATTAATATTAATAGTTTTAAAGGCAGAGAAATTGAACAAATATTTATTTCCTGACTCATGTAAAAATAGCACTACTAAACCCATTGCATGTCAACATAAACAAATTTTTTTTTTAAATAGAAAAGTAATTGTATTTTCCCAAGTGAAAAAAGCAATGAACTGAGAAGAGTGGTATAATTGTCCATCTTTGTAACCTCTTTACTGTTTGGCTTAAGAGGCGAAGCTGGCATTTCAGAGGCGCTGCTGAGTATGCTGTGTTTTGTTGAGGAAAAGGTGGCAGGCTCAGATTTGTGGTTGGGAAAGGGAGTAGGAAACCTTTAATATTCTTCTTAGACAATCATGGTTTTTGTGTTTGTTTGTTTTTTTGATACTACACTCAAGCTCAAGGACTGTTAGTTTCCTAAAGATTAGCTACAATGTGAAATGTAAAACTGTGTCTATTTCAATCCATTCACTTATCTTGTATGTTGAACATATTTTCCTACATGACTACCTGGCATACACTGAAAAATATTGAAAAATATTAGCTCACTGAATTGCATCGCTTTCTTAAATGGTGACACATTTTAGCGTCTGGTCTTTAAAACTACATTCATGAACATCACGATTGGAATAACACTGGAAATGTGTTCAAGTATTGGGATGCTGTAACGCTCAGATGGCAAACACAAGTTTTCCAAAATTCTCATTCTCAACTGGAGAGTTTGGATTTTCATTCTCAACAAATATTGTCAATTGTTTTCCTTGAAGTGAGTCTTCTGAGATTCACAAACAGTTTTGAGAAAATGTTTGCAAAACTGGTATGAAAACTACTTTGTCTGTTGCTTCTTTCAGTTGTATTTTTTTTTTTTAAATAAAGGTGATTGGTTGTGTTTTCTACTTAAACTGTAACACACATGACTCTTCCTTAGACAATTATAGCACTTTGATATGTGGCAAAAATAGTTATGTGTGTCTATGATTATAAGCAGATGGTTAAATGTGTGTTACTCAAACTCTGAGGCTTCGATAAAGTTAATAACTTCTACAGCTTCGGAAGGACATGGGGTGCAGTGATTAAGTCACTTGGGACACTTATATTCCATTTGGGAGTGCCTGGGTTGGAGTCTGGCTCTGTTCCCCATTCCAGTTTTTTGTTAATATGCAACTTGGGAAGCAGCGGGTATTGGTGCAAGTACGTATGTTCCTGTCACCCAGGTGAGACCTGGATTGAGTTCCAGGCTCCTGATTTGGGCACTGCCCAACTCTGTTGTATATATTTAGAGAATGAATCAGCAGATCAGCAAATCGAAGCTCTTTTTGTTACCCTATCCCCCTGCCCTTCAAATAAGATGGAACTAAGTTTTGTAAACTTGCATTGTTTCATCCATGACAAGCTTAAGTGAAATAGATTTTTATGTAATTAATTTGTTTAGAGCATCGCTTAATTTTTTTTCATTTTATTTAGAAGGGAGGGAAGAAGAGAGAAAGAGAGAGAGAGAGAGAGAGAGAGAGAGAGAGAGAGATACTCTTCCATTTCCTGCTTCACTCCCTAAATGCCCACAACAGCTGTGTCTGGGTAAGGCTGAAACCAAAGCCTGGAACTCAACATAGGGCTCTTACGTGGGTGACTGCTGCCTCCCAGGCTGTGCATCAGCAGGAAGTTGGATCTGAAATGGAATAGTTAGGACTTGAACCAGGAACTCAGACATGGGAAGGGGCATTCCAAGAGGTGATTTAATCACTTTGTGGAATGCACATCCCCAAGCTTCCCTTTTATAAGAAAAAATTTTGCTATGAGTGCATGGCAGCAAAGACTGCAATGACTGCCAGTACAGTGTGGTGTCACCCTCTTGACTTGTGCCAAAGGTGGATAGCAACTGTATTCTTTATTGCTTTGTATCACTGATGCCGATGTCAACACAGGGAGCAAAGTGCTGTCTTCACACTGTTGGAAAAGTAGCTTCACTTTGTGCAGTTCCTGACTTTGGGGAAGCCAGAGGTCCATGTGTTCACTCAGAACTGCTGGGCTCAGTCAGCCTCCCATGGTGACCAGCTTCCCAACGCTGCAGTTGGGTAAGACTTCTTGGCCGCTTGTTTCTCCTATGCATCTACAGCACTATTCTGAGGGAGTGGCAGTGAAGGAGGGGCGGCTGGGAGCCCAGGGCTGTGTTGGTGCCAGGGCACTGGGGTGAGGGACTTGAAGGCATCTGAAGCCCAGTTGTGGTTGAGGCATCCCTGACTGGCTGTTGGTCATTCCCAGGGGCACCAGTGCTGGAGCAACTTCTGTGGAAAGTTAGATGTACCTTACTGAATTCCAAGGCCATGTGAGTTGCCAGTAGCAATGACTTCATTACCACAAGTGATTGAGCAGGGCAGGTGTCCCTCCAAGGAGATCTTGGAGCTCAAATGGCTGGCTACGAACATGCATAGCAACACCTGTGGCTGGCATGAGAGGATGCAACTTGAGTTTTGCAGACAGAGAGATGGCATGTAGAGAGGCAGGGCTGGTGAGTGAGAGTGGAGGAGTGAGCCAGCTTCAAAGATGTGGAGACCCAGAGATGCTCAGGGCTCCAAGAGAACATGGAAGTCCAGCAGGCAAGTTGGGCTGTGGTCCTAGGCTCTATCTGCCTCCCAGTCACTGAGGCCTCGGGACTGTAGAGCTGATGGGACCACTGGCAGCCACAGTGATCCTTAACAGAATCCTAAACATCATGTCTCAGCGATGCACACACCATGCCTTTCTAGGCCCCTGTGGCCCCTCTGGTACATTTCCCTCCCAGGTGCTAAGCACATTGACATGATGTGTGTGGCTCCAGGATTCGAAGCTGGTGGTGGCCACAAAAGTTTCTTGTGGGTTGCTAATCCTATGATCTTAAAACCTCTAAGTGTCACTGACGTCTCATGTCCATGGAACTGCAGAGGGAAGAAGACTAGAGATGAAGAAGGATAATAAGGTTGCAACTGCCTTGATAATGAACAGCTGGTAGACCCTTGGTCAAGCCTCTCTACATCTCTGGGACTCAGTCTCTTCTTTGATGACATGGGCATCATCTGTGCCACCTGCCTTCAGCTAGAGTCTGGGGTTGTGGCTGAACACTGAGTGATGGTTGTGGTTTTCACACATAAAGCCTTGTCCTTGGCGATTCTCCCTGAGAATGCGGGGGAAGAGGGCCAGCAGCAGCTGCTCAGATGAGCACACCTGCCTGCAGGACTGTGAGGGTGCTCATTCTTTTGCCCATGAGGATGGTTCAGACCCTCGCATAACTGTAGCCCCGAGACTCCCAATGGTTGGAAAAGGGGAATCAGGAGAAATTTCTGTGCTTATTTTCTTTTGTTAATTTCACTTTCCATGAACTCTTACAATGTTTCTATTTATGTATTTATTTTGATTTAATTTAAAAGGCAGAGAGCGCTCTCATAGGGCCTACAACAGCCAGAGCTGGAACAGCCTAAAGCCAGGAGCTCAAGAGTCAATCTAGGTCTTCCAGCTGGGTGGCAGTTACTGGTGCCATCATCTTCTGCCACTCAGGGTGTGCGCTGCCAGGAAGCTGGCAGCAGAAGCTGAGCCTGGACTCTAGCCCAGATACTAAGTGCTTGCTTGGGCATCAATGTTTTTACAGGGTCTTTGGGATGTCAATCAGGACAGGTATTTTAAATCCAATTGAACAGGGATCAGAAAAGAGGAGCAGGGAGAGTGTCCCAAATTCCATTCCTTTTCTAATGTGCAAGGCTAGAGCTGATGCCCCATTTATGGGATGGATTCTTTTTATTTTTTAAAAAGATCTATTAGTATTATTAATAAGACTTTAAGTGCAGAGTTACAAAGAAAGAAGAGACAGAAAGACAGAAAGATCTTCCACCTGTTGATTCACTTTCAGATGGGTGCAATGGCAGGAACTGGGCCTATGCAAAGCCAGAGCTTCATCCAGATCTCCCCTGTGGGTGAAAGGACCCAAGGATTTGGGCAATCCTCTGCTGTTCTCCAGACCATTAGCAGAGAGCTGGATTGGAAGTGGAGCGTATGGGACTCTAATCAGTGCCTGTAAGGGATGCCAGCGGCACAGGTGGAGGATTAACTTGCTACATGACTGAGCCAGCCCCAATGGATGGGCTCATTTCAAGCCCACATTAGGGGAGAGGAAGATCCTTCTGTACTGGAGTGGTGTAGGGGTCAGGCCAGAGGACCCTGAATTCTCAGGAAAAACATAGGAGTGTGCTTGGACACCCCCGTCCTCATCTGTTCTGCATGTCTTAGAAGCCCGGCTCTGTGTTGCAGCATGTGTGGTGAGAGCTTGGATGAATCATGCTGAACTCCTTACGCAGGCAATCAACTTGACTTCCTCTTCCAGGTGATGTCACAAGTCTGGGGTGCAGCTGGGGCAGGTTCCGGGACTGTGATGTGAGGAGGCAGAGGAAGAGATGCTCCTACCAAATTCGCCAGCCTCCAGGTTGGCACAGTCTGAACAGGTGCTCTCATTTCCTCCACATCCGTAGGCTTCAAAGCACACCCAGGGGAAGACGTCACCATCAGGGCTTCACTACCTTTCGCAAGTTATCATGGATTGGGTGGAAGAGAACGTCTTGTGGGCTCTTAGATCTTAACCTGCGGGGATCCAGTCTTCTCATTAAAAAGATAATTAAGTAAATATTCCTGCATATGAGGGGGTCTGTTTCAAATTCACCTTGATGGAAAATCTGTTTCAATTTAGAAAATTAATAGATCCCAGTAGGAATGGCTGTGTGGGTTTGGGATGGAACCAATGCTGTGATATTTAATTTGGTGACAGAACAGACCTCATCACTATAGGCTCAGCTTTGGCTTAAAGAATTTCAAACTCCAAATAGTGGCCTATTTGTGTGAAGAAATGAAGGGTTCGGTGCTATTAGAGCACAGGCAGTGCAAACACTGGGTCCTGCGTTACTGCAAGTGACAACAAATGGAATAAGAGAAGGAAAAAGGAAAGAAAGAAGAAAGGAAGGAAAGAAGGAAGGGGAAGGAAGAAAAGAGAGAGGGAACGAGGTACCGAGGGAAGAAAAGATCTTAGTGATTTTTTTAAATTTAGATTTTAGACATTTGCTCTGTTGATCACTCATTTTCTAGGATTCTCTGGAGGGAAGGTTCTGGAAAACCAGATTAAGAAGGACTTCACCAAAGCAAGGCTTCTGCAGGAACACTTAAGGAGCTTTCCAGTTGTTGATTTCCCCTTTCAGGTGATCGAGTGTCAGGCTGCCCCCCTTTCTGGTCTTACAGCTTCTGCCCCAAGTTCTCAAGGGAGGAATATTGGTTGAACAGCTGTCTCTCAGTGTTCATGAGCTACAGTGGACTGTGTTTGTTTGTTTGTTTGTTTTTGAAAGAAACAGAGAGAGCAAGCGAAACAAAGGAAGGAAGGAAGGAAGGGAAGGAGGAACGAAGAAAGGAAGAAAGGAAAGAAAGAAGGAAAAAGGGAAGGAAGAAAGGAAGAAAAAAAATAGCTACAGTGGGGGTTAACCTTTTGCTTTTCTGCAAAGCCATCAGTCTCACACTTTACCAGCTCTCATCAGCTTCAACCAGCGTGATTTGAGCAAGGGTGGGTGTGAACTGGACCCTGCTAATTGCTTCTGTGCTGCTGATAAGACGCAGCAAAGGGTTGGGCAACCTCCCAATGGAAACTCACGGATGTGTCATACTGCAGTGAATGTACTCTTAAGAGCACCTGTGAGCAATAGCCTTGTAGAGAGAGACCAAAAATCAGTGTCTTCAAAAATACAGAAGACTTGGGCCCGGCGCGGTGGCGCAAGTGGATAAGTCCTTGCCTTGCACGCCCAGGATCCCATATGGGCGCCGGTTCTAATCCCGGCAGCCCTGCTTCCCTTCCAGCTCCCTGCCCGGGAGAAAGCAGTCGAGGACGGCCCAAAGCTTTGGGACCCTGCACCCATGTGGGAGACCTGCAAGAGGCTCCTGGCTTCGGATTGGCATAGTATCGGCCGTTGCGGCTCACTTGGGGAGTGAATCATCGGACAGAAGATCTTCCTCTCTGTCTCTCCTCTCTGTATATCCGAATTTCCAATTAAAAAAAAAATAACAAAAATAAATCTTTAAGAAAAAAATACAGAAGACTTGTGCAAGAGCAGGATGATGAGTTCAGGAATGTAGGGCCTTTCAGACAGTTTAGGAAGTGGGGGGGTGAAGGTCTCTTCAGCTTCATGGGTCAAGAGGGCTATTGGAAAGCTACCCTGGAATCTGTCTGAGCCAAGAGGTTATCTCTTAAACCCTGCAATCCAGTGCTTTCAGCTTTCCTCCAGGCTTGGTTGTAGCAATGGGACTGAGATGATTCACACTCAGGCCCAGCCCACCACTACCTCTGGTCTGGTTCTGAATAATGCAGCAGAAGACAGCTCCTGGAGAGAGCTGTAGAAAAGGCACAGTGTGGCCTTACAGGACAAGCCAGGCCACTGCCTGGGCATCAGGAAGATGGAGCTTAAAGCGTGTGTTGCATGATGGGTGGCAGTTTTAAGGGGACAAAATGGAGTAGTTGGACCTGGCATGATGGCTCACCTTGTATGTGCTAGGATCTCATATGAGCGCTGGTTCATGTCCCAGCTGCTCCACTTCTTATTCAGCATGTGGCCTGGGAAGGCAGCTGAGGATGGTCCAAAGTCTTGGGACCCTGCACCCACATGGGAGACCTAGAAGAAGCTCCTGGCCCCTGGCGTTGCTTTGGCTCAGTTTTGGCTGTTGTGGCCATCTGAGGAGTAAACCAAGCAATGGAAGATCTTTCTGTATCTCCTCTCTATAAATCTCTTTCCAATAAAAAAACCAAAAAGCAAAGTTGTGAATCTCTACTATAACTCTATCCAAGAAGGTAGTTCAGTAAGAAGGCAAGGTTTGTTTTAGCAGGTTGTCTTTCTCCCAGTCATCCAGACACCTGCTCCTCACCCTAAAATGTATCTGTGTCCCTTTTGTGCTATGAACTAAACTCATCTCTCAGTGGGCTATGTGAATAGGGACCATAGAAGAGAAACAGAGATCCAGGAGGTCAGAGGTCAGGTTTCAGGAAGGACTGGGGAGCCTTGGGAGGAAGTCTACAGAGAAACTTAGAAATGACTCATTCATGTGATGAATGCTTACTATAGTGGTGATGGTTTGAAAAGCAAGATATTGGGAACTGTGTATTCTAAGACAGCAGGGATGTGCCCCAGGGAGCTTTCAGACTGAGTGGGCTGTTTAGTCAACAGTGGTAGCTCAGATAGGTAGCATCCCAAGTGTATAAGGCCAGAGGGATGGGCCGGATCTGTGGGGACCTCAACAGAGAAGTGAGGTGCTCTAGTTGGGAGGTGAGGAGTAGGAGAAAGTATGTGAAGCTGTTGAGCTGGACTCTAGTATTTCAACCCTAGAAGTTGGATTATTTTGGCTAATTGAAGGTTCTACATCTCCCTTTCTCCCCCTCAACTTCATTCAGTAACTTTCTACACAGCTTGCCAGTCTCCTGTTTAGACAGTCTCTTGCTGCCTCTTTTGTTGTTGGATGATCCAAGTGGTTACAGGTGTTTTGTCATTCTGGAGTCCAAGTCAGCCTTCTAGATCTCCCACCTGCTGGTAATAGAGGGACTTGACCCTCTGAGCCAAGTGGGAACCATACTCCTCAAGTTGCATAACCACATAGGGGGCAGTGGCAGGGGACAGTGGCAGCTCATGGTTAGACACAGGTCTACCTACTAGCATTTAGCTACACGTCCACTTCTTTTGTAGCCATGGCTGTTGGTTCCTTGTCCCTCTTTCTCTGTAGAGGACTCAAAGGTGGAACAGCTCTTTTTTTGAGTTCCATGCAACACGCAAGTGGATTTTTTTTTAAAGCCATAGGAGGAGATTACCTCAGGTCAGTCTGTACTTCAGTGTTTACTACTCACTTGCAGACATTTTATGCCCTCTATGGCTCTGGGGCTTTTGGTTTCCCTTCCTCTTTTTTTAAAATGTGCGTCCGCTTCGCTATGTTCAGAGCAAGAGCAGATGATTCTATGTGAGAAATATCACATTCTCAGAGAACCTGCAGGGAGAAATTTGCATCCAGAGATTTGTTATTTTTATATGACCATAGATATCCTCTCTTTATGTAGACAGGACTGTTATGGTATAACACAATAGGTATATTGCTTCGACCATTTGCATTTTGATTTTTTGCAGTAAGAACACACTCAGGCAGTAGCACTAAGTGCACCTTTAATGTAGTATTTTCTAATTGCTAAAGTAATTGGGATTAAAGTCCTGCTGTGAGTCCATGAATTACACACCCTGTCATGTGTAGAGAAGGAAGGAAAGGAAGCAAGGTAGGAGGCTAAATGCCAGTACTACCACACTGCCTATTCATCAATTCAACCTTCAGTTTAAGGTGAGGGGGAGGGCAGAGCCTACAGGATTTTGCTAACAGTTGCTCTGTGATATTTTGTAGAAACCAAAGGAAAGAATCATTGACGCTGCCTAAAGATCAGAAAAGGGTTTTGGAGGAAATGACACTGAATTTCGATGGATGTCCTCACCCTCTTGGCATTCACTATTCCAGTGTCAGCTGGATTTGCATACCAGGGAGTCATTGCCTCCATCATCCCAGAAAACCACACAACCTGTGACTGATGGTAATTGGTAGACAACTACCCTGAGCAGAATCCACAGGATTCCCCAGAACTGAAACTTACTTGTCTGTAAGAATTTGCTAAAAAATAAAAGTAAAATGTACTCTTGATTGAGTGCTTTTCCTTTTCCATAACTCTGAAGATGTTTTCTTGGGTCATTCCATCTGGTGTCCCAAAAATGCTTGCACTTGATTCTGTGCTTAAGGATCTGAGAATCCAATCTGAGGCAAATAAGTTTCAGTAACTGGAACGAAGGCCTGAGAGCGGGGCCACCTTTTGCCTCCCAGAGTGTAGCCGAGGACTAGAGCCAGGTATTGAACTCAAACACTCAAAGATGGAACACGGGTGTCCATACTGATATCTTTTGAAAAAGATTTATGTATGGATTTGAAAGACAGAGTTTACAGAGGCAGGGAAGAGATAGATCGATCTTCCATTCACTGGCTCATTACCCAAATGGCTGCATGTCTAGGGTTGAATCAGGCTAAAGCCAGGAAGCAGGAGCTTCTTTCAGATCTCCCATGTAAGTGTGGAGCCCCAAGCACTTGGATCATCTGCTGCTGCTTTCCTAGGCATATTGGTGAGGAACTGGATCAAAAGTAGAGCAGCTGGGATTTGAACCAGGGCACATATGGGATGCCAGTGTCTCAGATCCACTATACCATGACAACAGCCCCTAAATGGTGTCTTTTTTTTTTTCAGAAGATACATGTATCTTCTAAACTTCTGTTATTCACTTTCCAAATACATATATATTTATTATTGGAAGGTCAGATTTTACAGAGAGATGAAAAGACAGAGAGGAAGAGCTTCCATCTGCTGGTTCACTCCCCAAGTGGCCACAATAGCCGGAGCTGAGGCAGGAGCCTCAGCTGAGGTCAAGAGCCAGGAGCCTCCTCCGGGTCTCCCATGCAGGTGCAGGGTCCCAAGGCTCTGGGCCATCCTCAACTGCTTTCCCAGGCCACAAGCAGGGAGCTGGAAGGAAAGTGGAGAAGCTGGGACATGAACCAGCACCCACATGGGATCCTGGGCTTGCAAGGTGAGGAATTTAGCCACTACTATTGCGCTGAACCCCTGAGTCTTAATCATTGTGCTAATCATGTGTCCCCAGGGAGTAGGTTTATTCATCCCATAGTTCTGGAGGCCGGAAGTTCCAACAGCCCAGTGCAGGTAACCAGGGTCTCTTGGTTTGGCTGTATCACTGAAGAGCAAATAGCAATGGCAAGAACCTGTGCCCAAGGGAGGGGTGCCATCTGGGTGCCAGGGACTTAGAAGGATGTATAGGGTCTTGGGACACTGAAACTCGTACTGCAAGCCTTCATTCCAGTCACTGAAGCTTCTGATTGGGAGGAGTCAGAAGATGCTTAGGGAGAGCCAGCTTGCAAACCACCTTGCACCTGCTCTGCATCTGTTCTGTTCTTTCCATCTTGGCATTCAGGGCCAGGAGCAGGAGTGGTGGTTCTCACCCTGGCACACCTTGGCACACTCTGGCATGTGGGAGGCCATGTCTTCTCTCTGGGACACTGTTCCCACTCTTAGAACCCAGGGGGAGTTGGGCAGGTCCCAGAGGGAGGCCCAGGGTTAGTTCAGGGAAGGTATTAACCACAGGAGTTTTCCCAAGGACATCTTCCGACTGCCAGAGATGAGGAGGCCCTGGCACCTCAAAGGAGAGAGATTGTAGTATCCCTGCAGGTAAGCAGGAATTTCCCTAATATGCTAGCATTCCTTTAGACTAACACTTCCCCCTCCCACGCGTTCTACCCCCAAGTCTAACCGCAAGCTAGTCAGCCAGTGGTACACGGTGTCCTGATGCTGGGTTTTGTCTCAGAAATTGGTCAGCAGCCAGCGTCAGAGCTGACCTGCCTCGTGGGGAGGGCTGCGGTTCATTAAAGCCCATCATCTGTGAACCTGTGGATGTTCTCTCCTGTGTGCCAAGATGCAACATGAGTCTAATGACAGAATTATTAGTGAGCAAACCTTAGATAAACGCAAACAGATGAAGAAGGAGCTCCCTCTCTGGAGCTCATTGGCTAGTCAGGACTGGCCCTCCCCTCTACTCACCAGACCATTCTAAAACTGGACTTCCTCTGAAGTTCTTCCTTGGTGGGGAGGATAGGAAGGGTCTCCATATGACCCTCATTTCTGGTCCCAGATTGTTTATGCAAGCCCAAAGCCCTGCCCTCTACTTAGTCTCCCAATTCTGTTCTTCTGAACCCCTCTATGCCACTTCCTGTCAGTTGCTTCTTGTAGACACGGACTTCCTGTCTGGAACCTCTTAGAAGGGTGTTTCTTGGCTCTGTCCCAGTGTCTCTAGAGAGTCTTTGGCTTGTCCAGTACTGACCTCCTCAGGTCAAAAGGACACTGGTCATACAGGATGGGTCACATAGGACCTGACCCCTTAGTGACTCACAGTCTGAGCAAGCAGATTGCACCAGCATCCCACTAGGTGAGTGAAGCTTGTAGGCAGGAATTCAGGCTTGCCTGGCTTGGTGATGCTGGGAGTGTGATGGTGTTGGGGAAGGTGATAGTAATGGCTGTGGTGGTGGTTTGGCTGCTCTGGAGGAATGGGGATGAGAATATGTAAGGATATCTGGGCGAAGGTGACTAGATCAAGTTAAGGACATAGACTATTTGATCAGGAGAGGAATGGGAGTAATCCAATGAGTAGGAAGATGGGAAAATGTGGAGCAGGCCCACAAAGCAAACACTGTTTGTCGTTGTGGCTGAGGAGCAGAGTGGACACTGGGGAGATGAGTAGGATTCACTCTGAATATTGTGATTGAAATTTAGACCCATGAATACTGTAGGCAGTTTGTAAAAAACATAACTGTATGACTTGATAAGGAAAAGCAGGGTAGATTGTGCCTGGAATCTTGAGCTCACAGGCTGCTGGTGCCTGAGGCCAAGGTCAATTTCTGTCTGCAAATGGGTCTGAGGTTGAGGCCTCTGGGCAAGGGCCCAGAGTCGGGCAGTGATCCAAGGCCCCAGAGCTGTGTGTGCTTTGAGGACATCCTTCAGACTGACTTGTACTGAGTTCTGTACTTGGGTCACACTGCTGCTTCCTGAAATTCAAACAGTGGCTGGTTAATGTGAACATGGTGCTATCAAAGTTTGTGCCACATCAGTTCCTGTGATTTGACTCCCTAAGCAATTCAATGAAAGATTGAGGCAGCGAGCCTGCAGGGTGGGGTGGGCCTCCTTTCTCAGAGAAGGGGCTTCCCTCTAGCTACCCTGCTTTTGTAGTCTTTATCTCGTGTTTGTCTCATTTCTTATTCTCTCAATTGCACCTCGCCTCCCTCTCCAACCTTGTTCATGTTGCTATAGGCAGTCTAGACCTGTCTTTGCAAGTCTAGACTCCGCTCCACTGTAGTAGGCTGATTAAAAAATGGTCACCAGTTATTCAATTCTTTGTGTTCATATCCCCTGGTTGTGTAATTTTTACTGCTGCTCTGCACTAATTCATGGGACTTTCTTAGCCAATGGAATATTAGCAATTGTGCATTAGCAGAGGCTTGAGAAGTAATTATACATTAGGGTTTGCACTCTCTTGCTGCTCTGGGAACTCTGCCATCATACGAATGAGCATGTGTGAGTTAAGAGGCCCTAACCTCTGTTTTGTCAAAGAAACTTAGTGGAGGTCAAGTTGGGCTTGGTTTGGGTTGGCAGAATCGTCCTGCTGAGGCCAGACAAAATTGTGAGCTTCCCAGACTAGTTCTTGGGAGCTATTGGAGCATCACTTTTGGCAGGGAGAAGTCCTCACCCCCTTTTCTGCTTATTCCCTACCTCTTGGGGGGTGGGAAATGAGTCCTTCTAGGATCCTTCGCCTCCTTCCTTGTCGGTAGCACTTTCAGTTGAGTATTAAGCTATGCATTAAGCCAACCTGGGAAGTCAATTTTCCCAGAGATCTTCACTAGGGTAAAGTTGACTTGCCACAAGTTTTCCTGACAACCCCTATGCAGGCAGGACCCCAGGCGACAAAGCTCTCGCCAGCGCATGCCTCTGTGCAAGGTCTTGTATGGATCGTGTTAGACATACATTGAGAATGATAGAATGGGAAGGTCACTTAGCCCCACAGTGGTGAGAAGTGTTTAATGCTGAGTACATCAGGAGGGACTGAATCACTCTACTCCCCAGCTTGGAAGAACTTCTATTATTTTCCCTCCCTTGGCCCAGGGCAAGGTACAGGACCAAGACAGAGCCCCTCCTTTGGGGGAGTCAGCAAATACTCAGTGCTGTCCTTCCTGACTTGGAGTAGGCATAGCCAGTAAGGACAGAGGTGCTAGCATTGCCCATCAGAGGCTGTCCCATATACAAGGCACACAGCAGGGACTCCAGGAGACTGAGAGCCAATTATTTCTGAGGACGGATATGACAGAACCCAAGTGGGGAAGAAGAGGGTTGGAAGACATCTGAGGGGACATTGAGAGGTTAAAGTCTGCATTCATATTTCTTGTGACAGCTGTCATGTGCACCCTAGGGTGTTAACACCCCTGATCCCACACAAAGCCAGTAGCACTTCTAAGTTACTTGGGCAATAAAAGATACTCTTTCTTCTCATTGCTGCCACCCTGAACTGGGGTGGAGAGGCAATGCAGCCTCTGGTTGAGAAACATGGCAAGCATGGAGAGCTTCAGAAGGGGATAGAGAAGGCAATGAGTTAGGGAATAAAGGAGAGCCACATGGACAACTCCCAAAGTTCTGGAGACAACACCTGCTTTGGAGACTCACTTCCATCTTTGTGTGTCACATGCCTTCATCATAACGACCCTTCAGGACAAAAAAACGACACCTTCCCCGGGACCAGAGGAGGTGAGCAGTGAGGCAGGTGAGGCGTGATGGCCAGCAGCATCCATTCCTAGGAGTTCTGGGAGAGGAGAACCATTGATCTGAAGTATGAGCCTGGCTGGAGTGAGAAGAAGGCCCATGTGCTTGACTTCTGCTATCTCAGAAGAAGCAAGGAAGGAGCCTGCTGCTGAGCTGCACAACGAATCCCACAGAATTACTGCACTTCTTCTTCACCCAGGTCTTGCATGTTTGACTCCTTCTCTTAATTCAGAGCTGTTGTGAATTGGTGGCTCCAGCGTGAAGTGGGCCATGCGAGGAGTGCAAACAACCTGGACAGGAAGCTAGGATCAGTGTGTGGAGGGCAGTTGAGTGCCAGAATAAGAGTTTTACACTTTACCTTAGGGAACAGAAGGTCCTTGAGTGACGAGGGTAAGCCAACAGCTTCCACTTTCTATTGAAGGCCATGGACACTTCGCATTCTGCACAAGTCTTTATTCCAAGGTGAGGTCACTGAGCCAGGACATGGCTGAGCTTGCCACAGGGAGCCCTAAAAGGAAGCCAGCATACTTCTTTTCCAGATCTCTTCCCTACTAGTTGGCAGTTTCAGGAATAAGCTGCAAATCCCCATGGGTTGATTAGTTAAAATACGCACATACATACATACATATATACAAATATATGCACACATACATACACACACATATGGTCCAGAGTTCAGTCTGACCCTGTTGCATGCTTCCATTCCCAAGCATGTGGTGCATTGCTCATGCTGTGCCGTCTCAGCCTGCCTGCTCACGGGGTTGCCTGGTATGGATCATCTTCCCCACCCTTGTCCACCTGCTGATTACCTGGCCATGTTATAATGGCTCCTCCTTGGGGATTGTCTCTCATACCTCCGCTGAAATAAGAGCCTGCTGGACAGATCTCTGTTTTCCTGTTGTCTCCCCCGCCAGGCTCTGGAATTCCTGGAAGGGCAGGGATCATTTCTTGTCTCTCAAAGTGACCTGTGCCTAGCCTGGGAACCCTAAGCAACATGGAGGTGTCAGTCCACTGAATGAAATTCTTCTTTCTGGGATGCCTTTCCAAGTTGCTTTGCTGCCTGTAGCCAGGGGCAGTGACTGGAATGGCTGGAATGTGGACTTGGTCTGTCTGCTGCTGATTTTGATTCCTCTGAGCTTGGGTTAGCATCCCTTGTGATTTCTGGTCCCGAGGGACTTCACACGCTAAATGTCCTCGAGGCTCATGAGTCCACAGCTGCTGCATTGCCCTCTGTGCTCTGTGACTTTTCCTTCTGTCCTGACCTCTCTCCAGCTCACTGGGCCAGAACCATCAGGCCCCCAGTGGGTCAAACTTCTGACCACTTTCCGCATCAATTGTTTGGCTGAATACAAGTAGCATTTGGTTGAAATTCCACCTACAGAGCAAAGATTTTCACTTCCAAATGATTTTTGTCTCACGGGAGCTGATGAGCTTTCAACAGGCAGGTCTGCCTCTCAGGCCCCCACTAAGTGAGGGATGTTGAATCATTAAACTGATTGATGCCAAGGAGACAGGGGCAACACTAAGGGAATTCACTGAATATGCTTTTCAAATAATGACACCATTGCAAATGTCTTTTGTTTTCATTTATAGGTAAACCTTTCAACACACAAAGGCCACTCACTGCCACACTGCTGCAGCGCCCACAGTCATTCCTGCAGTGCTACAGCAATTGCTGCTGATTATTCCGCACTCTCCAACAGGCCTTTGGGGTGCTGCCTGGGGGCTAGGTCCTAGGTTGAGTGCTTGAGAGGGTAGGGGGTAGGAATTTGAGAATTAACACAGCTCTTGCTATTAAACACAACCCTTGCTATTAAAGCCCTAGCAAGTAGCTTCTCAGGCAGCTTATTTTTAGAAACTGTATCTTCCCATTGCTTCCTTCACCTGTCACAAGTAAGTCAGAACTTTCCTCTGAGCAGTTCACACTGAGGCAGATAGTCTGGTGACATCCTAGGTGAGGGACCCATTGTGCCCCCTAACAACATGAACAGCAAGAGCTGGGGATTAGTGCACTACCTTTGCATCTGTTTCCAATGTTCCTATCCACTCTAGAAACTGGCATCCAACTGAGGTTCACGGATGCTTCATGTAAGCACGTCAGAGTTCTCTAGCTCCCACAGGATTTTGTCTACCTTATTCTTTGAAAAAATTCATTCATTCAAACCAAGAAATACATACTGGGTGCAGGGAGAAATGTGCCAGGGAGGCAGACACACCGGGCTGTAGCTCCCCAGAGGATAGGTGGGGAGCAGGCGGGGGCTGGGTCTTAGGGCACTCTGGGAACCTGGTGTGTGGTGCAAAAGAGCAAATAGGATCAGAAGGCCAGTACAGCCTCAGGCCTCTCAGGCCCTGGTGAGGCACCCTGTTATAGCAGGTGAAGCCTCTGCCTGTGGCACCAATATCCCACATGGGTGCTGCTTCAACTCTCAGATCCATCCTTCCTTCCTTCCTTCCTTCCTTCCTTCCTTCCTTCCTTCCTTCCTTCCTTCCTTCCCTCTTTCCTTCCTTCCTTCCCTCTTTCCTTCCTTCCTTCCTTCCTTCCTTCCTTCCTTCCTTCCTTCCTTCCTTCCTTCCTTCCGATTTATTTATTTCCATTGGAAAGTCAAATATACACAGAGGAGAAAGAGAGAGGAAGATCTTCCATCCACTGATTCACTCTCCAAGTAACTGCAAGAGCCAGAGATGAGCTGATCCAAAGCCAGAAGCCAGGAGCCTCCTCCGGGTCTCCCTCACAGGTGCAGGATTCCAAGGCTTTGGGCTGTCCTCAACTGTTTTCCCAGGCCACAGCAGGGAGTTGGATCAGAAACAGGGCTGCCGGGATTAGAACCGGTGCCCATATGGGATCCTGGTATGTGCACTGAGGACTTTAGTGCTAGGCTACTTCACTGGGCGCAAATGCCCTACTTTCAATTTTGCTCCCTTTTAGTGGCCTGGTAAGGCAGCAGATGGCCTAAGTGCTTGCGAAGTCCAGAAGAAACTGCTGGCTTTGGATTGTCCCAGTTCTGGCAGTTGCAGCCATTTGGGGAATGAACCAGCAGGTGGAAGATCTTTGTATGTTTTCTATCTGTAATGCTGTCTTTCAAATAAAAATAACTAAATCTTATTGAAAAAAAAAAGCAGGTGACACAAGGCCTGGGAACCCACTCTGCCACACACTGTCGGCTTACTTGCACCTCCATTCATTCATCTGTTTGCCTCCCCCAGACATCTACTAAGCTCTCTCTGTGTTGGGCCTTGCACTAGACTCTGATGGTCCCTGTGGTTGCTATGGCTCCTGCTCTTGGGGGGATTTCATGTATGGGGGAGGCTGACATGGAATTCCTTTTAAGAGCAGCAGTCAGGCAGGTGCGGAAGCTATATTCCAGGTGGATCTGGGATCTGGGTGGGCCAAAAAGGGACCGACACTCTGAGGAAGAGAGGTAGGGCTGTACAAGAAATGATCAGTGTGGGATGGCTAGGATGGGAAGGTTATAGGGCAATCCCAGAGGACGGAGGACTGTAGCTTCCTCCCTTTCCAGCTGGAGTCGATGGGGACTAGACGTGTCAGTTCTGGGTCACACAGTGACCCTACTCAGAGGTCCTTGTGCAAAGTGCTTGGGAGGGTTGGACAGGCACCCTTTCTGAAGGAACAATGCATTCCCCAGGTCTTTTCCTCAATGAACAGGGCCCCCCAAAACTAGGCATGGTCCTTGGGGAGGGTGGCCTGAGGAGCACTTCCTTAAAAGAAAGGCAGGGCAGAGCTGACGAATGGTCCTGGCTGTGTCAGGGGCTGGGGCAGGGCAAGGTATTCCAACCAGCCCCTGGGAAACCCAATCTTTCCATGCTCTCATGGGTGGTCTATGTGCTCAGTATACCCATCTGTGACATGGGGCAGTGGTGTCATCTCACAGGGGGCTGGAGAGAAGGCAGTGCAGCCCCAAGCACTGACCTGAAGGGTAAGTCACTCAGCCTTCCCTCAACCGGCCCCCAGGGGTGTGGAGTGCAGGAGATCAGAGATGACCCTAGAGACAAGGAAGTGACTGCCCCAACAAGCTGCAGACACCAGGGTGGTGACCATAAGCAACAATTCTTAACTCTTAATGATATGGATGGGGAATACCGGGGCCGGTGAGAAAGGGCTTGGGACTCGCACTTGACATTGCCACCATCTGCTGTGTGACCTCGCAAAGCCACTTGACCTCTCTGGGTCTTAGTTCCTTGTCTGAACAACACAGTGATTACTGTCTAGCAGGTCTGTAATCTACACATGAGCTGAGATGCAGGGCTCCATGCACAGCACAGGACAGAGGGAAGATGTTACTCACACATTTCCTCAATCTCAGCATTAGTGATTCCCTAGGGTTAACAAACAATGAGGCCTGACCTAGACAATGCTACTTGTCCTTGAAATAGGAGTTCTGGTAGTCTAGTTCTGCCCTCGCTCTAGGCCTTACCTGACTCCCTTACCTGAGACACTGCCCTGTGGCTAGAGGTCCCTGGAGCACAGGTGCTTGCTGGACTGCTGAGCTTTTGTGCCATGTCGTGTGTGTGGTTTATAAAGGGAACAGTTTAAATGTTGTCCAAGAGCCAAGGCTAGGGACTGGTGTGGTAGGTTCCACATCCTATATGGGCACCAGTTCGGGTCCTGGCTGCTTCACTTCCGATCTAGCTCCCTGGCAATGTGCCTTGGGAAAGTAGCAAAAGATGGTCCAAGTCCTTGGGCTCCTGTACCTAGCTGGGAAGCTGCATGAAGCTCCTGGTCCTGCCCTTGGACTGGCCCCTTCCAGACCCAGCTATTGCAGTCATTTGGGAAGTGAGCCAGCCAGTGGATGGAACAGCTGAATCTCCTCTCTGTAAATTTTTTTTTCTTTTAAGATAAAGCTGGACTCAGAATCTTTTGGTGCCCTTGACACCGCTGGATTTGTTTTGTTTTGTTTTTAATTATTTATTGTATTTATATATGTGAAAAGCAGAATGACATAGAGGGGGAAGAGAGAGAGAAATCTTTCATTCACTAACTCCCCAAATGTCTGTAAGGAGTGAGGAGCATCCATTTCTGTCTCCCATATGAGTGCCAGGGCCCCTGTCTTCCACTGCTCTCGTAGGTGCATTAGTAAGGAGATGAATTGGAAGCAGAGCAGCTGGGATATGAATTCATGCTCTGATCTGAGATGTGGTGTTGATGGCGGGGAGGGTTCCTATGTTAGTCAGTGTTCTCCAGAGAAACAGAACCAGGAAGAGGTGTTTGTGTACAATTCAGAGAGGGCATGGGGAGGATTGGGGAGCAATTTGGAGCAGACTGGAGGCAGGGAGGAGTTGCCTAAGGAGCCCCAGGTCATCTGGGGTCAGATTCCCCACCTTACTGAAGCAGGCCCTGCTGTGTTCTCTCTGTGTCTTGAGGCATGAAGCTCACCCACATTGCCTACTCTGCTTGCAATCCAACTCTGTCAACATGACTCTCACCCAGAAACACCTTCCGGTATCACCCAGAGTCAGGTCTGACCAGCTCTCTGGGTGCTCTGGCCTAGACAGACTGGTCCACACAGTCACCCGTGCCACTCCTTTTGCTCTCCTGGCTGAATCCCCTGGATGCCTGAGCAGGCTGTGTGAGAAGCAGCTACAGCCTCAGCGCCCTTTGGGCCAGCAGCCCCCAAGGCTCTGCCAGGCTCTCCTCTAGCCCAGAGATCCATGATGGAAGCAGACCCAGAGAGGGGAGACCTTCACCCCAGCCGCATCTCCCAGGGCTTCTGGCTCAGGCCATGTCGTTTGTCTCCCTGCAGATGCTGACCCCACATACTGAGGAGACTTGCCTTTGATGGACCCACACACCTCCGGCTACTCAGTGTCCTGTCGGTGGGAAATCTGCCCCTGTTGAGAATCCCTGCGAACCTTCCACTTCCAGCACATTCTTTGCCTCTGCATTGATTGCTTGTGCAAACTGACAGATTGATGGAGGAGACCAATGACTCTGCTTTACACTGAGGATGAGCTCTGGGCTTGGGCATGGGTGAGAATCCTGCTTCTCTTCTGTTTAATCTCCTCTGCAGAACTTCTCCTACCTCTTCCCCCAGCTCAGGAGAAGTATAGCATCTCAGAAAATAAGTTTGTGCAAGTTTCTTCTGTCCAGTTCCAGCACAATACAGGTGAAGGAGCAAAGGGCCCAGCTCAGGGTGGTGGTGTGCCTCAGGAGACACAGCTCACCCACCACCTGTGTTCTTCCCCTTTGTCTGGACTCTGGTTTTGGAAGTAAGGGGGAGGAGCCTGGGCTGGAGAAGGCAGGAGTGGATGAGCAGAAATCTCCCAGGAACCAGCCCCACAGTTCTGGTGAGAGATGGTGGGGGCAGTTGTTGAGTAGGTAGGAAGATGTAAAGCTGTGCTTCGTACCCAAAAGCAGTTGTGGGTAAGGGCTGGGAGGGCTAGAGCCAGGGCAGGGCAGAGCTCAGGGAGATTGCCTGGCTGTGGGCAGTACCAGCCAGAGGCAGGAGTGTGTGTGGGAGGATGAGTGAGGGGCTTTGGAGCTGTTAGAAGAAGGACAGGGGTGTTCAGAGGGGGCTGTTCAGGAGACGAGGGGTTATGTGGGCCTGAAGCTCAGAGCATAGGGTTGAGTGTGGGATGAAGCTGAATGAACCCGTGGGAAGGAGGGGTTGCAGGTGCTTGCTCAGGTCTGGATAGAACAGAATCAGAGCTGGCTGCTAGGTCATGCTCTTCCCACTCAACCACATTCCTAGAGCAGAATGGCAGGGATCCCAGGCCTTCCCAGGAGGGTTCTGTGTCAGAGTTCCCAGTCATCTGACCAGCACTGCCCACATGGGTAGACATGATATTGTCCCTCCCTCCCTGAGAAAGTACACTAAAGCTGCCAGGGTCCTCAGGGGCAGTGAATCTGTCATGCCTTCTGCTGCTGGCCGAGTTGTTGGCAAAGTTGGGAAGACCCCCTGCCATTCATGCCCCCGCCCCCGGACAGATTTTGCCTGGCCACCTCTCCAGCTTAGCAGGCCCAGAGCCACACAGAAGGGCCAGAGCTGGCCATTAAGCAGCTGAGTGCCTAGAGTGCAGCATTGGAAACCACTGGCAGGGATTTGTCACCTTGATTTCTCTCCAGCTGTTTGGTAATTCTAGTTAAGTCCCAAATGAGCGTGTGTGAAGATTCCCTGGTGAGTTTCAAAGAATAGAGTTCAAAAGAAAATACAAGTATTTCTGGCATTTCTTAGATCAGGTGGCTTAACCTTTTGTAAAGAACGATTTTTAAATAACTCATTCCAGATTTAGCAAACATTCCATTCATAAGGATGCTGGCAGATCTGCGGGAGTTGACAATCCTTCTTCTGAATAATGCATTATTTATTCAGCAGCAGCTACGAAGCCAGTGGGGGGAATGGGGCAGGGGAGGGACAAGTCAAACTGATCTTGTGGGAACAGTGGAGTCGCAGCAGCCCGGGCAACAGAGAATGCTGGGGTGAGGGTCTCTCCCTGCTCTGAATGGGCAAGGAGACTTTGTGCTCAGCACTGTGTTAGAGCTTCCCACATGTGATGACATCTGTTTGCCACCACCATCCACAAGGCACATATCAAGATTTCCATTGTATAGATAAGTAAGCTAGGGACTTTGGAGATGGCAGTGACTTAACTAAAGGCTCAAACCCTAGTATTCAATTCAAAATCCAGAATTCTTTTCAAGAGTGCATTGGAAAAGGCTGCTTGCTGGCTGGTGTCCTCACTGGAGTCCAAGACAGCTTCAAGGGGCCCAGGTGCAGTGGTCACACTCCATGTCATTGCCTCCCATCCCAAAGCTGGGTAGAGAGGAATGTGGCCAGAGAGATGCCGTGTGACCTTGGAGGTGAGGTCGTGGAGCCTTGTAGCTTCTTGGCCTCTGAGAATCTCTTGCTCTGGAAGAAGTCATGTAAGAAGTCCTGCTTCTAGGGCCCAGAGGCATGGTCTAGCGGCTGAAGTCCTCATCTTGAATGGGTGCCGGTTCTAAACCTGACAGCTCCACTTCCCATCCAGCTCTCTGCTTGTGGCCTGGGAAAGCAGTTGAGGACAGCCCAGAGCTTTGGGACCCTGCACCTGTGTGGGAGACCTGGAGGAGGTTCCTGGCTCCTGGCTTTGAATTGGCTCAGCTCCAGCTGTTGCAGTCACTTGGGGAGTGAATCATCAGACAGAAGATTTTCTACTCTGTCTCTCCTCATCTATGTATATCTGACTTTCCAAAATAAAATAAAATAAAATAAATCCTTAAAAAAAAAAAAGAAAAAAGAAGAAGTCCTGTTTCTCAGAGAGTGCTGTGTGTCAGGGAAGCCCAATCTAGCCACAACCAGAGACTATAAACAGAGAGACTCTCCTTCATACCTCACCCGAACAAACTGTCTCAGGCCAGATGCAAAACAGGAGTGTGAAGGGACCATTTAGAGTATTCCTGAATCGCCAGGTCTCCAGATCCGAGACTCCAGTCTCAGACACCGTCAGCTGCAGCCACCGAGACAAGAGCTGCCTCCTCTGGGGAGGAAGAAGAACCAGGCGTTCAATGATCAGAGTTTGGGTGCTTTGTTTCACAATGATACCCGACTAGAACACTTGGGGTTTTAGGACTGCTTTAGCTGTGATTGTCCTTAGGAGCAATTTTTATCAACCATTTATTCTGTCAGGTGCCACAGTAAGCATTCTGCCATGAACAAGTCCATTTGTTACAAGAATTCTAGCAGATAGCACTTACTTTAATTCCTAATTGATAAGTAATAATCCACATATTTATGGGGCACTGTGTAAGGTTTTGATATATGTATACAAGGCACAGTGACCAAATCAGGGTTATCAGCATATTCATCACCTTAAATATTTAATATTTCTTTGTATTGGGAACAGTCAAAATCCTGTCTTTTAGCTGTTTTGAAACCTGCAAGTGATGAGCTGTTATCACTCCACTGTGCCATGCGACACCAGGGTTCATTCCACCTGTGTAATTCTCAGTACTCACTGACCACTCTTACCTTCTGCCTCCTCTCCATCCCAGCCTCTGGAAACCACTCTTCCACTTTTTACTTCCATGAGACCAACTTTTCTGCCTTGTAGATATGAGTGAAAATATGCAAAGTTTTGTCTTTCAGTGTTTGGTTGATTTCCCTTAACACAGTTCCAGTTTCCAGTTCCATTCATCTTACCCACAAATGATGAAATTTAATTCTTTCTTTTCTGGTTGGATATTCCATTCTCTATTATTACCCATGAAGCCTTCTTTGGGAATATGAAAGCTTCAGAAATGTTATGTAATGGACCCAAGGTCACACAGCAGTAAGTGGAAAGGCCAGGATTCGAACCCCAACAATCCAATCCTGGATAAACCTCATGCTATTCCACTCCATGCTGTTCTGTTACTTGGCACACCTGCCTCAGAGGTCTGAGCTCTAAACAGATGGACTCAAGTCTGGGGGATGGGCCTTGCAAATTCTGACTTCAACTTTGCCCAGAGATTTCACGCCACCAGGCCATGCCAAGGGTGCTCTAGAACTAAGCATCTGGGATTCTGTGAATTCATCCAAGTGCAGAAACAAACGGCACTGGGGTTTTCCACTGCATGGTTTCCAAGGGAAGTCAGTGCTGCCCACAGGAGCTGGAGAGCTGGCACTGAAAACTGAGGTTAGCCTGCAATGGGGCTGCTGCCCTGGTTGCATGAGGTCAGGCCAGCCAAATACGCAGCAGGGCTGGGCTACGTCATGCTGAGGACCTGCTCAGAATTCATTCTCTTTGCCTTTCCCTGCAGCTGTGCTGCTTTTCTAGTCTAGGACATGGGGGAGGAGGCTGTTAGACTTCCTGTCCTGGCTCCCTCCTTATCCTGTAGGTCCTCTGCAACATGCCCCTTCCTGGCTGGCTGGGGATCCAATGCCGAGCCCAGGGGGCTGAGCACAGGCAGCTGTTGTTCTGGGCAAACAACACAGCCCCCTCCTGTGGTTCTCATTTTCTCTTTCTTCCCATGGGGCCCCTGCTTGGGGTCTGCCTCTGCATATACAGCTTTGACCTCAGAACTCACAGTGCACCTGCAGGGCAGGCCACAGGGTGACAGCTGAAGCTCAGGCCAGCATGGGGATCTGGGGAAAAGCACAAGACCCCTACCCCCTACCCCGTGCCCGCTGCAGGAGGCATCAGCTTGGTGGGCAGAAACTGCCTGCAACCTGTTCCCTGGCTCCAGGCGAGCCCTGCACCTGCTCCTGCTCCAACCAGGGCCAGGAAGCTTCATCTCTGCATGGCCGCACTTGCCTCCCTTTAGGTCATTCACCAATTCCTCCAACATCATCAGTCCCTTTACACATTCACCATTTCTCCCCACATCCACACCCATACACTAGTCATTTTGTTATTTACTCATTAGTTTTCTTTTAATGGGCTCTTCCTTCATACTTAAGTTGATTGACTTAAACAGAGAAGTGCTCTGATGGAAACCAGACATGCTTGCTATAAATAGGAGACACCTGCACAGATGAACACCCTGGAGAACAGAGCAAGATCATTTCAGCTGAACATTGCTGTCAGCTGAGGAGCTGGGCCAAGACTTGCCTTGGGTCTATGAGAGGAATCTTACAGGTGTTAGAATTTCTATTGCTATTAAATATTGGTGTTGATGAAAACTGAAGAGACTCGCACAGGACAAAGCCTTCTGGCTATGCTATTCAACATTCCTCGCCTTTCTTCCCAGTATTGTGTCTTTGCCCTCTTACAGTCACTTCTCCTCCTACCCTCCGGTCTGTATTTCATGCTTTGATAATCCTGGCCCTGCCCACAGCCTGACTTGCCTTTAAGGACAGCTGAAAAGCTGTACTGCCTCTGAAAATCTTAGTAGTCCTGCCTGCATCTTTCACTTCTTTCCTGAAATATCTACAATAGCAGGTGTAATTTTATAGCCCACAGGTACCACTTATTGTGATTCTGTCACCTCCTTGTCACCGGGTGGTTCTGGGGCTCCATATTCTATCTTGCTAGGGACCTCATGTCCCTAGCAGGTAATGGCTTTAAGCTCTTTTTCCAGGACATGTACGGGAAGAAAGAACCATGAGAATTTTATGCAACATCTTCACACTGCTGAGCCAAGAGGTGATGGATGCCTTACACTGTTGAGTTACACGAAATTCCTGGCGATCACTAATTGTAATTGTGCTGCTTTGAAGTTGATTTTATACTACCTGTCCAAGAATAGGTATATAAATAACAAAATAACTTCCCAGCTCAGCAAGATTATTTCATGAAATATGTGATACAACATAATCCTGACTTGATAAAAAAAAGTCTGCTTTTAACTTTGCAAAGTCCCCCGTGTTGCGTATAAAGGCAGTCGTCTAGGACAGGACTTATACAAGTGACAAGGAAAGTTCCATGAGATTTGCTGACTAGATTCATCCTTCAGTCTCTCACTTATCCACTCAACAAATCTTGAACATCAAACTCCCATTTGCCCAAACTTAATAAACCCAGGGAGAGGGGCAGATATAGAGAGGAAGTCATAGATCTTATTTGGAGAAGCTCCTAATTCAGAAAGGGGAATAGCAACTCCAGAGCAATAGTTTTGCAACTCACTACAGCATGTACAAGGTGCTGTGAGAAATCAGCAGAGAGATTTTAATTTTGATCAAAAGAGCTGGAGGAGGCAACACAAAGGAGAGGACCTTTGAATTAGGTTTTGAAAATGAGCCAGGCCTGTCAGTGAAAGGGCATTTCAGGCTAACAAATGAGTAGGAGCCATGAACAGTAGGCTTGCATTTGGTTGTGTTAAACAGATTCGGTGGTCAGGGTATAGACTACCTGGAGAGAGGAGGAGAGCTGGAGCTGGAATGAGGGAGGAGACACATCAGGAAGTGCCTTCTGCACCCAGCAATGGGAGGTTGTTGAAGGTCTCTCCAATAGATGGCCGGTTACCGATGCCAGCATCAGTTCCCGTTTCCTCCTTCGTTACAGAACTCAGCTGTTCCATTGGGCCTGCTCCTTTCTGGGACAAAAGACAGCAGTCCTCACTTCCCATGTGGGTGGAGTAGCCATCCAGGGTAGGTGTCAGGCAAAGGGACATCAGCAGGGTGCTGTGGGGAGCTTCTAGGAGTGCTGCTGGCCAGGAGAGCAATCACAGAGGAGAAGCCTCTTTTACTGTTCTGTGTTTCCTCTCCCTTGGCTTTGCAACTTGGATGTGGTGGTTAGAGTTCCGGCAACCCTTATGGATTATGAAGTCACCTTGAGGGTGACAGCCAGATCCGAAAAGGGCAGGCTAGAAAGAGGAGCCACCAACAGTGTGTGTTATTACTCTCCTATGTGAAAAATAAATTCTTCTTATATGGCTTTAGTTATTGCTATTTTGGATTTTTCTTTGTTTTGTCACTTTATAATAAGTTTATTTTTGGCGATGTTTACATAGTTAAGAAGGATGTATGCCCATATGGAGCACCGATTAGGGTGTGGAGAGTTGAGGAATGGGGGAAAGTGTGTGCAATAATTGTTTCCAATCTCCTTTTTTCTTCCTGTATTTGGGGAAAGTGTGGAGGAAGAGGGGAGGGCTGCTTCCAGTATGCCAACTGCATAAATACCCAGGGATGGGAGACGGCCACCCAATGTCATTCGGATGTGAAGTATGTCCTGAGGGTACTGCTTACGTGGTTTTGACTGTTCTGAGTGCTGTGGATTTCATTGCTCCAAGGTTGTGGAAATGCTCCCAAGGTCCATTGGCTGAAATAGTTAACCTGAGGGTTCCCACTGGCCCAGATATTTGCTGTCAAACCTTGGCCAGAAGAGCTGTTCTGATCTCCGTGATATTAGATGTCCTCTGTAGGCCTCAATTAACTAGTTATCACGTCTCCAATGTGTATCTGGGTATGCCATCCACTGCATAGGCTTCAACCCAGTTCTGACACATATACTCCATGGTCAGATTACAGATCCTGTGATCTCCGGGATTAGAGTTCTGAGTGCAGTGGTCCAGTTGGGGCCTCCCCAAAGAAACCCCATCAGAGGTGACCCCAGACCTGACTCCTGTAGTGCCAGCCAGTGTGCGATCCAGCTCAGTCTGTCACCCACATCAGCCTATACATGCACTAATGGCTGCAGTCACTTGATCAGTACTGTCCCCAGCCCCATCTCATGTACAAACCAATGGATGTTGTATCCCATCCCATCCCTGCCCACAACACACTAGGTCTTCACATACACTAGCGGGAACTGCAGCCCAGTTGGAGTGACAGTGAATAACCCCCACCATGTCTGCTCCCAGCTCTGGTTCCTACACACACTGTTGTGTGTAGCAGACTGATCTAGTCAGTTCCTCATCCCATTTGGCTCTTATTAACATCAATGGGTGTTGGAGCCTAATTCAACTCAACCAACATCACTATCCAGCCCACAATCAGGCTAGGTGGGTCCCACTGCCTATCTACCCAGGCTTGCCCCCAGCCCTGGTTTCCATACTCACTGGTGGGAGTTGCAGCATTTCAGAGGAGTACCCACAATTTTCCTACTGGGCCCACTCCCTACCCTGGATCTTTCACTTTCCATGTGGTACTGTGGTCTAATTTGACAGGACTTGCCCCCAGTCCCAGCACCTGTTAGCCAATATTGCAGCAAAGCCCAACCAGCCCATACTTTGGATCATGCATGTAGCAGTAGATATGGTTGCTTAGCCCAGTCTGGCTCTCCCCTATCCCAACTCACATGCAGGCCAATGGGCTTTGCAGCCCTGCCCAACCTGATCTACCCTAGTCCCAGCTCTTGTGCTCACCAGTGGAAGCAATGGCTCAATAGGGAAGTACTCACAGCCTCCCCACCAGGCTTGCCCTTCACTCCAGTCTTACATGTGCTGGTGGATGCTGTGGCCCAGTCTGCATGTCTCACCTCACCTTGGCATTCACTGGTGGTTGCTGCAGTCTGACTTGGCCTTGCCTGCTCCCAGTCCCAGCTTATGCTTGTCAGTAATGCTACCTAGCCCAGCCTGGACAGCCCACAACCCTCATGTGAACTGGCTGGTGTTGCAGCCCAACCCAGCTTGTCCCACATCCCATTCTGGTTCTCACATTTGCCAGAGTGTGTTATGAACTGGCCTAGCCTGGCCTGCCCCCAGACCTGACCCATACATACACCACTGGGTGCTGTAACCTATTTGGGAAGGCAGAGTTAGCAGGGACATGTCTTAGATGAGAGGCCTAACAGGGAAGAAGAGAAGCATTTGAGCATAACTTCCAGGTCATGGCCTGGGATGTCAAGGGAAGCAGAGTGGAGACATCATTGAAGGTCATCAGAAAGGGCAGAATCCTTTCTGGTGGTTTTCGAGGTGGCCGCACTGGATGTGCTGTGTACAGTGGCCTGTGCCAGTGATACTGGGCCAGTAATTATACCTGGTGTTCTGTGCCAGCAAGTTTTGTAGCATGGTTCTTGGTGTGGTTCTGGCTGCTGCCTCTGCTCCCTCTGCAGCTGCGCTTCTCATCCCTCTTCTTCCTTCTCATCCTTCTCCTTCACCTTCCTCTCCTCCTCTTCTTTCTCTTATTCCTTCACTTCTTCCTATTCTTTTCTTTCCCACCTATGCTTTTTCTGTTGATCTCTGCAGACTTTTGAAATACTCTACTACCTTGGAGTAAACTCATTTTCTGTTTCCGGAATACGTTTGTGTTTGCAGTCCAGCACTCTGATGAGTGAAGTAGTGTGAGTATTCACTACACATCATGGCCAATATCTACCTTATAGAAGGTTTTCTCTTCATAGATTAAATTTCTTTTAAAAATATTTATTTTTATTGGAAAGGCAGTTTTACAGAAATAAGCAAAAATCTTCCAACTGCTGGTTCACTCCCCAAAGGTCCACAACACTCGAAGCTGAGCCGATCTCAAGCCAGGAGCTTGGAACTTCTTCTGTGTCTCCCACATGGGTGCAGCGTCCCAAGGTTTTGGGCCGTCCTCGACTGCTTTCCCAGGCCACAGCAGGGAGCTAGGTGGGAAGTGGAGCAGTTGGGACACGAACCAGTACCCATATGGGATCCCAGTGCCTGAAGGGAAAGATAGCCAACTGAGCCATTGTACCAGGCCCCGTGGATTAAATTTCTTAACAGAACTCTAGCAAACACACAGGCCAGCCCAGCTGTTCCCCATCATCTGCCCTTCAGCCAGGGAGCAGCAGGATATCTGTTTCCTCCTCCTAGGTTGACTTGTCTGACCCAGCTCATTTCCATCCCTCCCACCCACCAGAATTTCTTGCTGCATGTATGTAGCTTTTATTTTTTTTAATTTAAAAATTTATTTAAAAGTTGGGGGGGGTGGTGGAAGAGAGAAAGCAAGAGAGAATACTCAGAAAATCTAGCTCACTCCCCAGATATCCAAGACAATTGAATCCGGGCCTGTGCCAGAGCCAGAAGGCAGGAACACAACCCAGGTCTCTCACTTAGGTGGGTAGGATGCTAATTATTCATGATGTCACAGCAGTAGTAGGAAGCTGGAGTCAAGAGGCAGAGCCAGGGACTGAACCCTGGTCCTCTGACGTGGCACACAAGCATCCCAATGAGTGTCTTTAGTGCTAGGCCAAATGTAGAAGGCTGAAAAGAGGAATCTGATTGATGAATAACCGAGTCCCTTCATCCTTCAACCAGAGACTGAAAATGCCAGGGCTGGGCCAGGACCTTGAGGAAGGTCTCCAGACCTTGAGTCTGCCTCTTTTTGATCTTCCAGATTGATGCATGAATCACTTAAGAACTGACACATCCATCTTCTCTGTCTCCCAGACCCAGGACGTATTTGGTTAATGCTCAGCGGGAACTAGGCATCAACTGGAAGGATATTGCTCAGGGTGCTGAGCAATCCTAGCCACTGGAGTGTTTCAGAGGGTGTATGTGTGTGTATGTGTGTGTGTGTGTTTGGGGGTGGGGTAGGCGTGGATCATTTTCCTAGGTTTTAGTGAACTTGCTGGCCTCTGTGAAATGAAGGAACCCTCTCTCTGCACTGAGGAGCGAGAGAAAGAAGTCGTTCACGCAGCAGTCCCTGCTGCTGCAGAAAGTGAGACCGCGTTTCCAGGCCGGAAATTACTCACTGCGGGATCATTTTCGGAGAACATCAGCTTCGTGACTGCAGCCAGCGGCCTGCCAGCCCTTGAGACAGGACGCTGCCGGGTGGCACCTGTTTGTTTTAAGATGAAAGAGAGGGGGGAAAAAAAAAAAGAAAAAGTGAAACAAAAACAAACAACAACAATGAAAACGCTGTATCAGTTACATATCATCTTTTCTCACCCAGGCATTCTCAAGACTGGGAAACTGAGGCAGACAGGAAAGGCGTGGGGCTGTGGGAGAAGGACTCTGCAGTGGCTCGCAATGCAGACTGCGTCCCCCCGCAGACCTCTTGGCAGGTGTGAGCCTGGGAGCAAGCATATTCATTCCCGCCACAGCGAGGTCACTGGATTTAGGATTGGATCCTGCTCCCCTGTGCACCCCTACCTCAACACTGCCCCTCATTTTCCTAGCAGGGGCTTTTCCTGTGTACACAGGGCTGAGGCAAGCGCCCTGGGAGCCTAAGGCACCCGCTATGCCCCTCCCCTGCAAAGCAATTCTGTTCCATTTTGCTTCTGAGCAGCGAGAGCTTGGCTTTTGTGGACCGCTCAGAAATTTGTCATGCTTGGAGAATGAGAATGAGAGAGAGGAGAGGCAGGACCACAGGCCAGGCAAAGGGCCTGGTGTGTGCTCAGCACTGAGTGAGCCCTGAGCCCTGGGGGCTTCATCACACAAGTTCTGTGGCTGCAGTACCCAGGAATGGGTTACAGTGCTAATGCAGGCAAATATTGATTTACATGAGAGGAGTCATGACTCAGCAACATGGAACAAACTGCCCATGCCTCCTATGCACCAGCGAGCCTTCCGGTCAGCCAAACCTAGGCTTATCAGTCCTATGCCTTGCCATCTTGATGAGCTGAATCTGGACTTTCCTTTCATCTTTTTTGATTGTTTTTCTCCGACTAGCCGTAACTTGGTTTTGCCCGAGGTTGATTGGCCACAAAGTCATTAATTACCCCAGGCCAGCGGCTCTGCAAGGGCTATGGCCACAACTGCTGGTACAGCACGACTGAGATGTTTGGAAGCCAACTTGATCCTACCACATCCTCCAATATTGATCTATTGGTAATAATGGTGACATTCTGATCTCCATTTGTCTTATCCTCCATTGATTCAGAACTTCAGTGGTAAAGGAGAGTATTATCTAGAAAATGACGAGGTATTGGGTATAAGCCAGGTCAGCAGGATTGTTTGTCCTCAGTTTTTGAGTCTTGAGATGGAGGGAAACCAATTTTGGTTGGCGCAGGGTTCTCTTGGGGTGGGCCTGGAGACAACATTGACAAACTTTCCTGCCAAGGCACCAAAACCTTCCACCCTTCCAAGGCTGGAGCGCTCAGCTCTCTGCTGGCCAGAGGTACTGTGAGAACCTCCACCATTTGTCTGATGAAGAAGCCGAGGCTCCTAGAGCTACAGGGGCTTTGTAGAGTCCACGGTTCCCACATAGGGAGTGAGAACTTCATGTGAAATCTTTCATTCTCTAGTCTGAATTGCTCTTTTAAAAATAATTACACTTTAACCTTTTTTTTTTTTGGTGGAGTAGATGCTCTAAAGCAATATTCCAAGACTACAGCGCAAGTCCATTTAAAATTGTAAAAGATTTCTCCAGATTACCTTCCAAAACTACTGTAGTGAGGAATTCTCCCTGGTATGTGCGCTCACCTGGTGACCAAAATTAGGAAGTTAAAGTGTGGGACAATATGCCCTTTAACTGGATCTCTTCTGCCTTCCTGGGAGAAGCTCAGTTTGATACAATTTTCATGTTCCAACAATACCATTTGTGCCAGTGAAAATTCAGAAAAAAAAACCAATGCCCCTGGACAGGATAAGGGAGAGGTAAATGATGGCATTGCCGAGTACAATATGACATTAACAATGAGTAGGCCATCATTGGAAACTATTAAATACAGGTAAAACTGATGTAATATTGAGTGAAAAATGAAGGATCAGGAGGATAGTACTTAGAAACCATGAACTGTAAGTAAAGCTATGCATAAAAGAAAGGTGTTTTTTTTTTTTTGTTGTTGTTGTTGTTTCTTAAACCAAGGCAATGTAGTTGCCTTAAGGAGGAGAGGGAGAGCAGTTTGATGGTGAAGGCACACCTAAGAAGCCAGATGCTGTTGTGGATGTTCTTTGAAATGGGTAATGATATCGTAGGTAGATGACCATTGGGTAACTAATCAATCAGCTAATTTATGCAGGGCTGTTCATGAGTTGTTCGTGTGTTGGGAACCAAGGCTTATATAGTAAAAAGAAAGCAGAGAAAAACGAAACAAGTGTCAGGCAGTCAGGAGGGGCATCAGCACCAGAGGCTAGCCAATCAGGATGCTCAACCTCCCAGATTGTGATCAGGGAGGAATACTGACCCTGAGAGTCCCTTGTAAGGAATATTGACCTTACTACACAGTCTCTGTGGGAAGCCCCGTGTGCTCTCTAGCAGTCACTGCTGCAGGTTCTGTGTCACAGCTGCCCTCTGTTGCCTGGATGACGTCGGGCTCTGTCATTCTAAAGGTCCTGGGAGTGATTGGTTTCTTCCCATTCTGTCTGTTTCGTCCTTTGGGGGAAAGATACTGTCTGGAAATTTTACCTTGCCTTGGGGGCAATGCACCCAGCCAAGTGGGTGAATCAGTACCAGGCAGCCACACAGTCCTGCTTGGGGTTTAGCATGGAGCTGAGCCAGCTGCCCAGAGGCAAGCTGTGTTCTTGCCCTGCCAGGTACACTCACCTCTATATTGTCTCTGCTGTCTGGCCAGCTGGCAAGACCTTCAGGCCCAAGGAGTGCATGGCTGGAAGGGCGTGGCATGTTGGAATGGGGAAGATTGTCACCAGAGTCAAGGACTACCAGGGACCTCTTCCAAATGGGGCCTTCTTGGCTTCAGTACAGGGACATCGAGTCCCTCACTGAACGTCACCTGCCCTGAAACAGTCAGCTTCCCTCTCCAACTGGTACGTGGCTGGCAGTTGTTTTTGACGAGCAAGGAACCAAGTTGCTGTTATGGTTAAGTCCTGGCCAGGTGTGTCTGGGTGGGAGCGCAGGCTTCTGTCTGTCTCTGATTCCCTGAGCCTAAGACTGATGCTTTCTGCGGGGGCAGCTGGAACTGTTTAAGCACAGATGAAATACAGGCTCTTTCCAGCAGCAGGAGAAGATGGCGAGCTGTTACTGCTATTACTTTTGACTGAGAAAAAGAGCAACGCATAAAACTCCAGGGCCTCTTAGCTAATGGGTTCATAATTCACCACCAGGTGCTCCTCACGCAGCCAGTGACAGGCACTGTGAGTTCTCTGCTTCTCTCCCAGCCTCAGTCTGGTTAAACTACTGGGGCCCAAGTTGCTTGGACTGCTTCAAACAGCGTGGGGTGTTTGCACCAGGTTCCCACCCACAGGCCTGTGATTCATGGCCTGGGTCCTCAGAGCTTCCGAATTTGTCATCAGTAGGAAGGTGATTGCCCTCTCCGGAAGACAGACGTCTTTGGCTAGTCTTGTAATTGCCCAGTCGCTTCATCCTGTCCCAGCAACATAGGTTTGCTTAGTGTCACAAGGGTCTTTGCTGGATCTTCCCTGCTCCCAACTTCCTACCATGAAATTCTGCTCCTTCTTTGAGTTCTAAATCAAAAGCTCTCTCTTCATTGGAATTTCTTCCAACCAGATTTAAATGCTTCTCCTGTATTTTCTCCTCTTGCACCATCTAATCTTTTGTTTGGGATACAGAGCTGTTCTTTGCTTCTACCTCTAAGTTCCTTGAGGCAGAGCTGAAGTCATGAGCAATGAGAAGCAACAGAAGAAGCCAGCACAGTCACAACATGGAGACTGTTAAAGCAGTGGAGGCAACCAGTTTTCTGCCCAAGGCAATGGTACAAAGTAGGTACACTCAGGGACAGGCATTTGGCATTGGTGTCCGAACACTGTCTGGGTGTCTGAATCCATATCCAAATCTCTGGATCCCAGTCACAGCTCTGTTTCTGGATGCCAGCTTTCTGTTGATGTGTACCCTGGGAAACAACAAGTGGCATCTCAAGTGGTGTCTTCCTGCCACTCAAGTGGCAGACCTAGATTGAGTTCCTAGCTCCCAGCTTTGGCCTTGCCCAAAATCTTAGCTGTTGTGGGCATTTGGGGAGTAGGTATAAAATCCTTCTGTCTCTTTTGACTTTCAAATAAAATGGAGGAAAAAGTAGTTGCATTTAGATTTTGGTTGGATGTACATGGAACTGAAGAAAAAATGACAAAGGAGTCAAAGCAGTGAAAGCAAGGTTGAAAGTTTTGTTCAATGTCTGAATCATGTGTTGTGAATGGGGAAAGAAAGGGACTTTTGCGATAACACAACCAGGGGGTTGGAGGAGGGGCCAGAGTTAGTCGTGCTGAACACAAAAAGTGAGTCAGATTATGTGGGTTGGGTTTACTGGTTTTGAGTACTTGGTGTGGGTTTTGCCTGCAGCCTCAGTCAGCCTCTAGGGTACCTGAGGTACAGAAACCATCTCCAGGGCAAAAGAAGGGGCTGGGTTACCTCTTACCAAAATTCCAGCAGTGTATTTTCCCAAGTGCTACTTCCTACTTTCTTTAAGCCAGTGTTTCTTCCATTTGAAGGTGAGCAAACCAAACTGGCATCTTTTAAGGGAAATCAGGGTAAGGGCTGCAGATTCCTCTGGTTGCCTTCTGAGCCAGGAGACTGAGTGGGGTGCTCAGGCAGGCTGTGAACTCAAAGCTGTCGACCTTGAGCTAAAAGGTTGCGGCTCTGAGCTTCAAACTGCCTAATCTATAGAACAAAGCTACTCCTAAAGCCTCTCCTTAGGGTGATATAGCAGCAAAATAATGTGTGGCCTGGTGGCACTTGGGGCAGGATGTGGAGTACTCCATGTCTTCCCTAAACAAGCATATTTGTGAATTGAGTGGAAGAGCAGAACAGGAGCCCATCAATGGATGGTACAAATTCTGAGTGGTGTGGGGTAAAGGTCAAGGACCCTGAAAGCTGGACATACCAGGTGCACCTGTGGGACTATCACAGATGACCTGACAGATGGGAGCCGCCTCGCCTGCAGCAAGCGTGTGGTTTGTCAGGGTTCCTGGCATTCACTAGGTGAGAAAGTCAATGTGTTGCACCTCCCTGGTCCTGCAGTCCACGTGCCCTTCACAGCATGGCAAGGCTGGATCACAGGCGGGTAGGCCTGAGCTAGGCCCCTGTGGAAGGCAGAGTGGGAAGGTCCCCCCACCTCACCCCACCCCATCCCTAGGAGGCAAGCTTTTCTAATACCAGCCTTTTCTGGGTGACTCCACATAGCCATCTTACTGTGAGGTGCTGGAAAGGTGCAGGAGGAAAGGCCTAAGAGCCCACCCTGGCCTTGCATTAGGAGAGCCATTAGGATGCATAGAAGCCAGCGAGTGCTGGTATGCCCCAGAAGCACCTTCTCTGTCTTCCTCCCATTCCCCCCAAACACACTGCAGGTAGCTCAGCAGGAGGCTGTTTTACATGGAAGTGGGTGATTCATGGAGCAATATACCATCACAGCTCTGGGACAGGCCCTGATTGCATTAGCTCCTACCCCTGGAAGCAGGCTGCTGGGATCCAGTTCATTTCCATGGAGGGTGGGCCTGTTCTGACACGAACCTCAGAGGGCCCAAGAGGGAACTGCAAGAAAGGACACAGAGTGATGGGGTGGGCAGAGAACCCCTAGTGACATAGTTCACCTGGGGCAAGAGGACCATGTGGTAAGTGGACTTGCTATTAAAAAATTAGTCCAGGCCCGGCGCAATGACTCAGTGGCTCAATCCCTGCATTGCATGTACCAGTATCCCATATGGGCACTGGTTTGTGTCCTGGCTGCTCCACTTTCCACCCAGCTCCCTGCTTGTGGCCTGGGAAAGCAGTAGAGGATGTTCCAAAGCCTTGGGACTCTGTACCTATATGGAAGACTCAGAAGAAACTCCAGGCTCCTAACTTTGGATTGGCTCAGCTCCAGATGTTGCAGCCACTTGGGAAGTAAACCAGTGGATGGAAGATTTTTCTGTCTTTCTGTAAGTCTGCCTTTCCAATTTTTTTTTAAAAAAAACTTTATTAAAATATGTGCTTCATCACTTCATCACTTGGCTGGGTGGGTCATGGCCCATTTGTTCCACTGAAGAGGCTGTGATTGAGGCAGTCAGGAGATGAGCGGCATTGGGGATTTCTGCTCCCTTTTGTTTAAAATGTGCTGCCTCTCATGCTTCAGCCTTGTTTTCCTTTGTAGGTACTCAGATTTATTATTTTCAAAGATTCTGGTTTGTTCCAACAAAGGAAGCTTGAATTAGCCAAGAGAACATTCGATCAGGAAGCCAGAAACCCAACCAACTTTGGGTTTTGACACTTTCCCTTTTGCAACAAACTTAGGGCCCTTGTTATGTTCAGAGGATTCCTGCAGGCGGGAGGTGCTAATGTGTACATATGGGCCTCTGTCCCCAGCTGCCACGGCCCCTTGCCTTGCCTTTTTTTGAAAACTGAGATTTGCAGGAATGGCCCAGCTTCCTCCTGTGGGTTGTAGTGAGGTGTGACTGGATGTGACAGTGCCCCCAGCACATCTGGCAGTTCCATGAAAAGTGACTCAGCATTTCTTCTGTTCTCATGCATCAAAGGACTCATACCCAAAATTCCACCAAAAGGTGCAAACTAACTCAAAATGTGGCATGGATTATAGCCTTTTTTGTTTATCTAAGGGTATGAAATTTGAGAAGCAAATAGCCAAACCCAACTTGTATGTAGACCTGGAGGCACTGGTGAGTCGGACAAAAAGGGGTTGCCCACTCTTCCTTTTGCAGGTGCAGAGGGTTGCCTGCCAGGACAGTCGTGTTTATATGAAGGATTGTTAAAAATCCACAGTGCCCACAAAGTGAAGAAGAAATGCAGCATTAAGCTATCTTGTGGAGCAAAAAATGTCAGCCACAGAAAGATCCATGAGCAAAACTCACCAGGTTCTCTGCCAACCTCTGTGTACTACCTGGAAGAGAGTGGGCAGGGGCCACAAGGCAGCCCCAACGAGTGTCACAAGTGTGCTGTGTGCTCTGAACCCTCACCAAGATCCATCAGTGCAGGGGGAAGCAAATGCAAGGTTACCAGAGCCCAGGAAAAGCCATCAAAAGACTCAGAGACACAGTCAGACAGAAGCTGGAGCCCGACCACAGCCCTGACGGTGAAAGGAGTGATGGAGTTGGACTCTCATCCTGGAATTTTTTGCCTGTGAGTGTGCGTGACCCAACTCAGCAGGATGCTCAGGGGAGGGAGGGAAATGCCCCTGTGTGTGAGGCTCTGGCTTCTTCCCAGTCTTCCCAACTGGCTCCCTTCCCTTCTCCCAGTCTTCTGGCCGAGATCACACCAGTTTACGACCCCTCCATCTCAGACTTGGTTTTCTATGGAATTCAGTGTAACACAGCTGGCATCAGAAGTTGTCCAAGTTTGGCCCAGTGCAATGGTTCAATGGGCTAATTCCCCTTCCTGCAGGTGCTGAGATCCCAAATAGGCATTGGTTCGAGTCCCTGCTGCTTTACATCCCATCCAGCTCCCTGCTTGTGGCCTGGGAAAACAGCAGAGGACGTCCCAAAGCCTGGAGACCCTGAACCCATGTGGGAGACCCAGAAGAAGCTCCTGGCTCCTGGCATCAGATCCACTCAGCTCTGGCCATTGCAGCCGTTTGAGGAATGAACCAGTGAATGGAAGATCTTTCTGTCTCTTCCCTCTGTAAATCTGCCTTTCCAATAAAAAAGAAATAAATCTTAAAAAAAAAAAAAGTTGCCCAAGGAAGCTGGGCTTAACATGAGAGCAGGAACTAAGTTGTTCAGGGTCTGGCTGGTGGATGGAGTTGGGGGAGACTCTGTCACACTGGACAGCTCAGTTGGAGGGACATGGTGCGCTAAATGGAAGGAGTGGCAGATGGGGTGTACTGGCCTGTGCAATGTCTCAAATGTTCACAGGGCAGGGGACCATGCAGACAGGTGACTGTCCTGAACAGCCACCTGGGCATTGGAAGAAGACAAAGAAAGCTCTCAGGTGACCAATCACCAAATTCAAAGCAAACTGTAGAGGTTATGGGGCCTCTTTGAATGCATAGAAAGTCTTCATCTCCCATAGCTGGAAGGCAGAAAAAGCTCGGGCCCAGGAGTTAGTTTGGAGGCTGGCAATGCTCCAGAGAGGATTGAATCCTTAAGCTCAGTAAGCTTGCAGCACCTCGGTTGTCATGGTTGGGAAGGAACAAGGCCTTGAGATTTGAGATGGGGATGTGTCAACCAACTAGAGCTCATGAACACCTTAAATAAGGGAGTCAGCCAGGATCCAGTCCCACTTCCCCTTCAGGCTTTGGTCCAATAATGAGGATCAAGACACAATAAAGGCTTGGGGTGGGGAGAGTGGCAGTGTGAGGCCTATTGAAGGGAGAATTGGACATCAGGGCAAATCAAGTGCATAACCCATTCCACCTGCACCCAGGGAGCTTGGAGAGCAATCGGGTGCTCTGATCTCCATGAGAGAACTTGCCCTGCCACATGGTGCTAATGGGTGATGCAAGGTGAGAAGCTTGGAAAGAAAACAGTGAAGTTGAAATGCCAAAACTATATAACCTACAGTAGAGGGGACCTGCTAGAGGGACCACACTTTCTTTCTTTTTTTTTTTTTAAAGATTTATTTTATTTTTATCACAAAGTCAGATATACAGAGAGAAGAGACAGAGAGGAAGATCCTCCATCTGATGACCCAAGTGACCACAACGGCCAGTACTGCGCTGATCTGAAGCCAGGAGCCAGGAACTTCTTCCAGGTCTCCCACACGGGTGCATGGTCCCAAAGCTTTGGGTCGTCCTTGACTGCTTTCCCAGGCCACAAGCAGGGAGCTGGATGGGAAGTGGAGCTGCTGGGATTAGAACCGGCACCCATATTGGATCCTAGCGTGTTCAAGGTGAGGACTTTAGCCGTTAGGCCACTGCACCAGGCCACAAGAGGGACCACACTTTCTAAGGCTAGGAAACCTTACCACCTGAGCATGTTCAGGGGAGGGGCTAACAGACACTGTTCTCCTTGGAGGTAAAGTGTGATGTTAGGGCAATGGCATCCTGGGAAGCTCAGGGGCCTCTGATGCTGGTACTGATGGAAGGCAATTGGGTCACCAAACAGGGCTGTCCTGATAGCAGCAAGACTGGCAGAGTCCCGAAATTATAGATGTCAGAGATGCTCCCTGAAGCCTCTCCTCCTAACCCTTCTGGCAAGGTGAGCGCCACCTTATTCATCAACAAGGACACAGTGACAGTCAAGATTAACATAGAGAGGGCCTGGCACAGTAGCCTAGTGGCTAAGGTCCTCATCGTGAAAGTGCTAGGATCCCATATGGGCACTGGTTCTAATCCCAGCAGCTCTGCTTCCCATCCAGCTCCCTGCTTGTGGCTTGGGGAAGCAGTCGAGGACGGCCCAAAGCCTTGGGACCGTGGACCCTCATGGGAGACCCAGAAGAAGTTCCTGGTTCCTGGCTCCTGGCTTTGGATCAGTGTAGGTAGCTCTGGCCATTGCAGTCACTTGGGGAGTGAATCATTAGACAGAAGATCTTCCTCTCTGTCTCTTCCTCTCTGTATATCTGACTTTGTAATAAAAAAATAAACCTTTAAAAATTAGCATACAGAGTGATAGAGGTTATGGACATGGTTGCCATAGGAGCAGGAAAAGGGTGGCACACCAGGTTGTCCATTTATACTGTAAAAAAGGAATCTGAGATGAATAAACAGGAGGTCAAGGGCACCTGCTCCAATTAAAAAAAAAAAAAAAAGAAGAAGTCATGCTCCTCGCTTGTAGCCACATCAAAGTGTGGACAAAGTTATAGGCCATGGTTATAGGCCAGATTGCTAATGTGATCAACTTTGACAAAGCAAAAAAGCCTGGAAGGACAGCTGACAGGGGAGGATGGGAGAGGAGAGAGGAGACAGCTCTAAGTGTCAGTAGAAAAAGAGACAGTGTTGTGGCACGCAGACAAAGCTGCCAGCTGTGACACTGGCCTCCCATGTGAGTGGGACTTCAAATTCTGGCTGCTCCACTTCTGACTCAGTCCCTGTCAGTGCCCCTGGGAAGGCAGCAGGGGATGGCCCAAGCATGTGGGAGCCCTGGATGGAGTTCCTGGCTCTGGTTTCAGCCAGGCTGAGCCCTGGCCATTTGGGTCATGTGAGGATGGAACCAGTGGATGCAAGATCTCTCCGTCTCTTCTCTTCTCTCTTTGTGTGTGACCCTGCCTTTCAACTAAAATAAATAAACCACTTTTAAAAGAAAAGCACGCATTCCAATGTATTAGTTAAACTCACCAGTGAGGGACTAGATCTAAGCTACAGGTGCACGGGGGCCTAGGGGATGGAGTGTGATGGAAGGGGTGAGGGAGCTAAGCTCATCTGTCAGGACAGTCAGTGTTAATCACGCTCGTGTAAGCTCCTACTCAGGAAGCCAAGCAGAGCCACCTTCCCAGCACTTCCACATGGCTGTCAGTGTTTGCCCCTGGGAGTGGAACTGGCCTTGGGAGGGATGGGGCAGAGGTTGCAGTTGTTCCTTTAAGAAGCTCTTCTATTCTCATACTTGGAATCAAGTGCAGGCTTCATGGTAGTGTAAAAGAGAAATACTGGAAAGACCCCTTTGTGTCATGGCACGAATGCAAGCCCTATAGCAAAAATGGAAATGACCACCTGGAAGTTGTCATTTTTAAAACTGTCTTTTCTAAGAACCAGTTCATTAAAATGGGCTGGAGGAAGAACTATACAGCACTTGCCTTCAAGTGGGAAAGCAAGGATTAGAGCTGTTGTGGTGTAGCCTGTTAACCCTCCACCTACAATGTCGGCATCCCATTTAGGTGCTTGTTTGAGTCCTGGCTGTTCCACTTCCAGTCCAGCTCCCTGCTGGTGTACCTGAGAAAGAAGCAGATGTCTCAGGAAGTGCTTGGGTCCCTGTACCCACATGGGATATCTGGAGATGGCTCCAGGCTTCTGACTTTGCCCTGGCCCAGACCTGGCCACTGTGATCATTTGGAGAGTGAATCTGTGGATGGAAAATTCTCTCTGTGTGTGTCTCTCCTCCTGTTTCTATAACTCTGCCTTTCAAACAAATTTTTAAAAAATATTAAAAATCTCAAAGCTAGGGCTGATTCAGGAGCAAATCATTGGTGTCACTGGAGTCCTTGTAGTCAAACACTACTCCGGGTACAGTTGCGGGCTGGGAGGATCGGGAAGCAGTTCTGGGTTGCACATAGCTGTAAGCAGCACCTCCAGTCCATGGCAGGCTCAGGGCGCCTCCCATGGCTTCCTGAGAGGCCTGGGAGCTGCTGAAATTCTAGGACCAGGGTGTCCCTGAGGATGGGTGACAGACTCGAACCAGATAGCTCTGTGTGATAAGGATTTCTCTTCCTCCACAAACATTTTGACCCAGAGCCCATCTCTTAGTTTCCATGAGCCTCGGTTTGTCCATCTGCAAAATGGGGTTACTGATACTCCCTCCTGGAACGTCCAGGGGTGTAAAGCAGAATACATGAACAATACGCAGCCCATGCCCGTTGGCAGGTGAAGGAGGGGGATGAAGGCCTCCTGCCACCTGCCTCACAGAGGCCTCCAGAACCCAGTGTCCCTCCCAGGGTTGCAGGAAGTGAAGATGTGACCGACAGCAAATGGACAGAAACAAGAGGTCTGATGGTGACTCTGCTGCCCGTAACCTGGGCAGGGATGGAGTAGTCCAAGGGAACTGAGTCAGGGAGAATCAGACAGAATGCCTTCTTTGTGCTCATTTTATTTCCCAAGGTGGACAAGCCTGACTGCCCATCTGTTTTCAGCATGGTCTTGATTTCCACCTCATTTCCTAGTTGGATGTCAGAGGCAGAACGAGACTAAGGGATTCAGCTGCAAGCCAGCGATGTGGTTATTTTGCTGGGGATGGGAGGTGTGGGGGAAACATCTCAAGGTTCATGTGGGGGCTGCCTCCAGAGGAGTCCTTCAATGTGGTCCAGGGAGAACCCCAAGGGAAAATCCCAGATGTTTATTCCAGTTCTCAGTTTCCCCCTCTCCCAAATGGGCCACCTGAGGCTTTGCCTGCCAGGCTGAGGTTAAGGAATACGGCAGACAGCGTGTAGTAGGGATGCGTTACACCATGCAGCTCTTTTCCTTATCTCTGCACAGGCTTTGTGCCCAGCAACCCTTTCCCTCACTTTGGGAAGTTTCTTTATAGACTTTTTGTTTCATTGACCTGGTGCTATTTCAAGCAGGAGACCAACATAGCACAGTGTTGCTGAGTAAGGGCTTTAAACCCCAGCCACCATTCCCGAGCACCAGACCTTCATAGGATGAGGGATCTTTATCACGCACACATGCACCTGCAGGTGAGGAAGGCCATCATATCCGAATAAAGGATACCCTTCTAACGCTGGGAGCAGTTTGACTCAAACTACATGCGCTATGTCAGCATCTTGCTCCTTTCTTCACAGACAGAGGGAAAAATTTGCCTTCCACTGCCAAGTTTTCACTTCCTGAAACCCTAACATGACACGCAGAGGAAGGGCAGGTGGAGACAGCAGCAGGCTTCCCATTTTATAGCTGGGCCGACTGAATCAAGGCGGGAACGTGCAGCTGGGAGTCCACAGAGCTCCACGCACGTGTTCTGTTTGCTGTCGTCCTGTTCTTTCTCAGCGGGACCCTTGGTGGGAAACCTCCTGAGGGTCAGACCCTGGGCTCTTTTGATCCTTGTACCAACGGACCATGGGATGGTCGCGTAAGCCTCCACCTGCAGCGTTGCCATCCCATATGGGCACCAGTTTGAATCCTGCTGTTTCACTTCCCATTTAGCTCCCAACTAATGTGCCTGGGAAACCAATGAACGATAGTGTACGTCCCTGGGTCCCTCCACCCATGTGGGAGACCCAAAAGAAGCTCCTGGCTCTTGGCCTCAGCCTGGCCCAGCTCCAGTCATTGAGGCCATTTGGGGAAGCAGTGAATGGAAGATCTCTCTCTTTCTCTGTAACTCTACCTTTCAAATTTAAAAAAAAAATCTTAAATAAAAATGAGATCAAATATAAAAATTTCTGGCCTTAGATATACTTTCATGAGAAGCTATTTTTGTAATTAAAGAAGGAATAATTATTCCATTGTGGATCTTCCTTCCTGTCTCCTTCTCTTGTCTCTTTCCTTTCTGTTTCTTCCTCAGGCTTACAGGTACAACAGTAGTAGCTATGTTGTTATTTGTAATTCATGTAGATCGGCTTCTTTGATCATTTCCCTTACATTTCCCTGCCTTCTTTCTTCCCCCTAAACTCAAGAAAAATGAAACACCCAACAAGCTGAATAATGAAAAATCTATTGATTTTGGGGTGGGTGAAAGGGCCCAGTTCCAATCCGCCACCCTCCTGTCCCCCTCCCCTTCACTGCTGTCAGTGGGGAAACCTCGTTCTGCTCAGGCGGCTGACACAGCTCACGGACTTGGCTGCATTCTCAGTCTCACAGGACAAACATACCCAACGGCCACAGCATGGATTTCCCCTAAGTGAATTGGCTTAGGAGTGACACACTTCCCACCTTTGGACCAAAGGCTTCGATCATGAGTAGTCCTGGGAGTCTTGGACAGGCTTGGGGCAGCCCCATAGAGGCTGATAAAGAAGAGCAGTAGCAGCCCTAGAGGCAGGCGAGGCTTCAGCTTCCAGCCTCACACCCAGCCCAGCGCCTGCCTGAGTTGTCCCAGCATGGGGAGCTCACCCCTCCCCAGGCAGCCTACAGCCCTGCCCTGGTCTTTGACCTGCTGAGACCCGATGCTGTCTCTCAAGGACTGCACCTGCCCTTCTTTCGCACAAAGCTCCACTCTCCAGAGTTGCACACAAGATCCCACACCTCCCACCCCTCCTGGGCTCCAGGGTCCTGGGCCCTCCCTGCTCCCTGGACCTCGCTGGGAGCATGCAAGAGACACATGGCCGTGTCTTCCCATAAAATGCGCATTCCCAGTGAGTGAGCAATGATGTCACTCTTTGAGGAATGCACCTCTGTTGATGCTCCTGTTGGCAGGAGCGTGCCGCCATCAGGGGCTGCGTCTGTAAGCTCCAGGGAGTGTTAGCAAGGTCTGTGGGCTTGTGGATTAATTTGGAAGTGAACCAGAAGCTAGAATAACCCTTCTTTTCCTTCCTTTCCTCACTCCTTCTTTCCCTCCTCATCCCACCTCCAGGCTAAGGCCTATCGGTCTGCTTTCCACTTTGTTGTTGGCTTTGTAGCCTGCCTTATGCCCGAACCTTGTGTGCCCTGCAGCTCTAGCCATATTGCCATTTTTAACTTTAAATATATATATTAATTTGAAAGAGACTGTCTTTATTTAAGTGAGTCAATGAGAGAAAGAGAGACAAAGAGAGAAATCTTGCACCTTCTGGTCCACTCCTCTAATGGCTACAACTGCCAGGGTTTGGCCAGGTTGAAGCTAGGGGCTTCCTCCAGAAGTGCCATGTATGTGGCAGGGGCCTAAGCACTTGGGCTATCTTCCATTGTTTCTCAGGTGCAACAGCAGGAAGCTGGATTGGAAGCAGAACAACTGGGACTTGAACCTGTGCCCACATGAGATGCTGGTGCATTGCAGCTGGTAGCTTGACCTGCCATGTCACAGCACCAGCCCCCTCATTGCCCTTTCTCATCTGCCCCTCTCCATGTACATACCCAGGCTCTTGGAACTAAGGGAAGAGTAGACTTTGGTACTGGAGAGTGGCAGGGAGCCAGAAGCCAATCACAGCTCTAGAAACAACTCTTCTCAGCTGCCCTTTAGGAAAAAGTGGTGAGTCCACTGTGCAGTAAGGGAGTGAATATATACCCTCCCCGCCACCATCGGAAGCAATCAGAAGTCACAGAGACCAGAAAATGGCAGCCCCCGAGGTTCCAGTGCATTTTGTCCCAGCTGGAGGGTAGTGCTCATGTTTGCAGTTAAGGAAAACAAAGGGCGACGTGGGGTGGGGCCTGCAGTGGCAGCTTAGATGATCTCTGTAGGATAGACATATTCTGTAGCCAGTGGCCTTAGCTGACCTGGCTGGAGTTTCTATATCTCATTTGTCCAATGCCTAAGGTGTTTGAAATGGAAAGCATGAAGTACTGTGACTGCTTCCCAAGGGCCCTGTTCCCAACCAAAGGCTTTGTCAAGCTCCCAGCAGCATCCCACTGAGCCCGAACTTACTGTGCTTACTAGAATGAACAAGTGAGATGCTCTTTGATTTAAAGAGAACATTTGTGTGCTGGAAAAGCTGCCTTAAGGATGTAATCAAATGCACTAGCGTCTTTTGTTTTTGGCAAACATTCCCTAACATTTGTCAGCAGAAACGAGAATTAGTGTTGTAAGCATGGTGTGGTTATAAGGAACGGCTCGGCAGGCCACTTTGTCATGGCTCTCACGAGTTAGGAACTCAGCACCACGATCCTACCAGATGTTTCTTGAGCGAAAGTGGAACAAGGACCAGTTCAGGGAAGACACCACTTCCTGTGAGCTTTCCAGAAGCCGCTTCCTGTTAAGACCCATCAAGAGTTGCTTGGAACCCAAGTTCCACACGCAAGGGCACAGTTCCTTTCTCCTGAGCCACAGGGCAAAAGTGCCTGCACTTTGCAACTGGGAAATGTTACCACAGCACTTCCAGTCCTGGTCCCACCTCTTAGTCCTGCCCATAGCTGCTGCCTCCTTGCCTGCACCATCTCAGACCTCTTTTCAACCCTCTCTTTACCACCCCCAGCCCCCCAGGTAAGCTCCCTTCTCCAGCCTACCTGGCCCAGGCTTCTCATTCTGTGTGAACTTCTTGCTGCTCAGTGCTTAGTCACCCAAAGCATTGTCCCCCTCCACAAAGCCATCCTTGCCTTCTCCCATGGTGCGGTGCCCCTTGTGTACTGCAGCCCCATTCTGGCACTGTCACCTCCTGCCTGGGACAAGGATGACATCATCTCTCTCTGCGCTAACTCAGAGAGGGCATGTGCCACTGTAGGTGCTCCGGGAAATGTTTGTCACTTGAAGGAATGAATGCATGCATGAATGGTGACCTATTAGAGGGTGTGGCCAGCTCTGTGGGAGAACTAGCAGGAAGGTGCAGGTTGATGTCAGGTAATCCAAGCTCATCCCACCTTTGGACACATCAGAGCAGTTTGCTTACATTTCATGGCCTGCCAGGGTGCTGTAGGGTTGCAAGCATTTCTTTAATTTCCTGATCTAGAGCATGGGAACAAAAGTATCCACTCAGCAGACGTGCCGAGAGGACCAGGGAAGGCAATGAATGTGACAGTGCTTTGACAGTTATGAACAACTGCTGCAACCTGTGTGTCTCTAAGCTCCCCTGGGCCAAAGGCTCAGAGAACACTCCTCACAGGGGACTCAGTGACAGACCTGTATACCTGACAGGGTCCCCAGGGAGGGCCTAGGCTGTACCTGCAGCATGGCCTTTTACACGATGAGTAATGTCTGTGGTCAAAGGGTGTGTGTGTGTGTGTGTGTGTGTGTGTGTGTGTGTGTGTGTGTGTGTGTGTGCAAGAGCATGCTACATGTGTGGCAGCCAGTCCAGCTGTCTGCCTGATCCCAAGGCCCAGAGCCATGACCTGGTCCACCTTTCAGACACACAAGCCAGGAGTTTCCCCTCCTGTGGCCTGTGGCTCTTAGCAGACTAAAGGGTCTTAAAAATAGCACCGGGAGAATATTTTTAGAGCACCATCCTGAGGCGTGACTGGAGCCCACAGCCTCCTGTGACGCACGCATACAGCACGGGCTGTGTTTGCCAGCGATTCAGACAGCTGGTTTTGGACTTGGGAGGTGTAAACAGAAAAACAAGGTGGGAGTAGTCGGATTCCTGCCACAGGGCACCCACCACCCCCGCATCAGCTGAATGACTGCTTCTGAGAAGGCTGCCTTTGAGTCTACATGGGTCTGGGCACTGCCTGGAGCCCAGGCTGCAGACAAGACAGCAAGCTGAGGAATGACCTGGATTTACTCAGGCTGGGAGAGTGTGTGTCACTCTCCCAAAGCCACACAGAGACTGTGTTCGGATCCATGCTAAAGCGCTGCACCCTGCCATCTTGGTAGTTTCTCACCCATCAGGTTGCTTCCCTGCACAGACTCCATCTGCCTGATCTTCAGAGGAGGCAACCTGATCATCTTACAGATAAGGAAACCGAGGCTCAGAAGACCCAAGTGCTCGCCCTGCTTCACCCCCATGCTGGGGCCCTGGAGCAGGAATTAGGGAGGGAAGCTAGCATGGGGAAAGCTGGAGACACACACACACACACACACACACACGGTAGCAGCTGGCCCGCTCTGAGGGCCCCCTATGCCCATCTGTCCTGCTTCTCAAGTGTGCGTTTAAGCAGATCCCACATCTGTGGGAGGCCCAGGGTGACCTCCGGACTGGCCCCTGGCTATTCCTGGAGAGCCCCGTGTACATGGCTCAGAGCAGCAGAGTACTGTGGCCTGAGTTTTGGGATGACAACTTCCCTACCAGCTTCAGGTGCTATGAGAGTATGCGGCCCAGCATGGATATGCCACGCCGTCTACAGTCGCACGCACTTGGCCTAGGACAGTGGCCTGTCTGCACCTGTCCTCACACCTGCTTGTGGCAGTAGGAGGGTGAGGAAGCAACAGTCGCAGGGAGCCCTGCCATGCAGAGCTGCTGCTGCTTGGTAAGTGCCACTCACTCCAGGCCTCTGTCTGCGTCCTTGTGGGAACGTACACACGTTCATGTACACGGGGCATACCATTTGCAGGCTTCTGATTTGTTGTGGTCAATTCTGTGTCAGTAATTATGAACCTAGGTCATTTTATCTTCTGCTTCCAATCCCATTGTCCCAATGTACCTTACTTCATTTTCCGACTACAATTTGCATTGTGTTTCATATCTTGACCATCATTTATAATCCTTGAATGTTGGAAGTTGATCAAAACACACAGAAATTACACTTTAAGTGATCTAGCAAAGACGGATCTTTATTTGTCCTTATTTTCTTTCTATGTAGTGATGGGGAAAAGGGAGACAGTGCAGATACAAGGCAGGGCTAACTCCTCCCTGCTCTGATGTCAAGTTCACCAACTTCTTTTTATTTTTTCTTCCTCTTCTTTCTTTCATTCTATCTCTTTCCAAAATGTTTATTTGTAGGACCAGCACCATGGTGTAGTGAGGTAAGCCTCTGGCTGTGGTGCCAGGATTCCATAGGATGCTGGTTTACATACTGGCTGCTCCACTTCTGATCCAGCTCCTTGCGTATGGCCTGGGAAAACAGCAGAAGCTGACCCAAGTGCTTGGGTACCTGGGCCCAAGTGGGAGGCCCTGAAGAAAGTCCAGGCTCCTGGCTTTGGATCGGCTCAGCTGCAGCCATTGCAACCATTTGGAGAATGAACCAGTGGACAGAAGATATGTCTCTCCTTCTCTCTCTGTAATACTGACTTTGCAATAAAAATAAACATGTATTTTTTTTTAAAAGTCTGTGTATTTGAAAGGTAGAATACACACACACACACCCATAACCCCTACCCCCCCCCCCCCCCGCACAGTGGGGTGAGAGAGAGTTCTTCCAACTGCTGGTTCATTCCCTAGATAGCTATAGCATCCTGGGCAGTGTCAGGCTGAAGTCAGGAGGTGGGAACTCCCTCCAGAAAGCCAGTGGAGGTGTATGTGGGCCATCACTTGCTGTCTCTTGGGTACTTTAACAGGAAGCTGGATCAAAAGCAGAGGCAGGACTCAAACCTTGCATTCTGATATGGGACACAAGTGTCCCACGGCGTAGCTTACCTTGCTATGCTACAAACACATACCCTTCCTTTACTTTTAATGCAAGAAGCTCTGAATCATCTTTATGATTTTTACAATAACTACACCAGCATGATGACACCCAGGTCTTATTTTACCTGCACGCCACCTGTCTCAGCCATTCTGCTCCCAAAAGGATAGAAGAGAGCCACAATCCATGTCACTGTGTACCATGGGCTGTCCCAGCTCCACCACTTGCTGCTTGCAGTGATGCCACAGGAAGCCCCTCACTCTCTGCAAGGTCATTTCTTTCTTTAAAAAATTATTTACTCTTATTGGAAAGGCAGATTTACAGGGAGAAGGAGAGACAGAGGAAAAAATCTTCCATCTGCTGGTTTACTCCCTGTGTGGCAGTAACAACTAGAGCTGAGCCGATCCGAAGTCAGGAGCCTGGAGCTTCTTCCCAGGATCCCATTTGAGTGCATGGTCCCAAGGCTTTGAGCTATCCTGCAGTGATTTCCCAGGCTACAAGCAGGAAATAGATGGGAAGTGGAGCAACCAGGACACAAACTGGAACCCATATGGAATCCCAGTGTGTGCAAGGGAAGGATTATCCACTGAACCATCATGCTGGGCCCCTACCCATTTCTTGATAATCAAATACCATAACAACTGTGAAAAGGCTTTAAAAAAAGATTTACTTGGCTCCCCGTGGATCTGCCTTTCCAATAAAAATAAATAAATCATTAAAAAATAGTTATTAAGTTGAAAGGGAGGGTGAAGGAGAGGGAGGGACAGACAGAGCAATCTTCCTTCTGTTGGTTCACTCTCCAGCTAATCACAATGCCAAAACTGGCCTAACCTGAAGCCAGGAGCCTGAAACTCCATCCAGGTCTCTCACATAGGTGGAAAGGGCCCAAGGACTGGAGCCATCTTCTGCTGCCTTCCCAGGTGCTTTAGCAGGGAGCTGGATTGAAGTGGAGCAGCCGGGACTCAAACCAGTGTTCATATGGAATGCTGTTGTCACAGGTGGTGGCCTAAATCACAGTGCCACAACACTGGTAGCAATAGTTTTCTTCAATGTGAAGTGCTAGAAAGCATAAAACTATTTATTAATCTTACCCTGTGATTCCTATCCTTTTCACGTTGGCCTGAATCCTCAGTTTTGCACAGGTGCTCTTACCATGATGCTAATAAGACAGGTCTTGTCTCTCTGGAGCTAGCATTCCTTAACTGAGTATCCTCATAGAACTGCTGTAGTGTCTATGGTAACATATGTTGAGCAAGCAATGTGCATAAAACCTCCTGGGAATTCAGAGCTCCTTTTAAAGGAACATCTATCTTGTTAGTCACAATGGCACCTATGATGAACTGGGTATAGGTGCAAGATTTGACACGTATTTAGTCCAGAAACAATACTTGATATAGACACACATTTGCAGACCCTCGGCAGCCACTCTCAGTGCTTCCACCTGTTGTCCTGTGTTCTATCCTGGGATTGTATGGCCTCATGTCTTGGATTCTGAAGTATTCTAATATATTTCTAAATATATTATATGCTCATTCATGGAATTTGACTTTGTCCAACTCTCCCTGGGGCCTTGCTTATGAGCCATGCTTCAGTATTTGGGATTCAGCAAACATGTTGGCTGTGTAGAAAAAATATGGAGGCAGTATTATTGAGTAGCTCTGGGACACTGAGTCCCTCTCAGACAGGGACTCCTCACTCCGAGGGAAGAGGCGGCAGCGGATGTTGTCAGTAAGACTTGGAGGACAGAGCCATGCTGTGGCCAAAGCTTTCTGATAATTTCCTTGGCACTATTGGTGAATTTGAAGAGGGTCTTCCGGAGCCCCTTCCAGGCAACTCAGAACATTATTAAGAGTAATTCTTAAAATGAACCCCTCCAGCATCAGCACTGGGCACCACAAAAGATTGGAAAGGATCGCTTAACTTTGGACTCGAGGATTCTGTGTGTGGGAACTGGAGTTCTGTACAGAAGGCAGGAGTGATGAGCCCAAGTTTATAGGCAGCTTAGAGCTCTTGATGTCATAGCTAGGGTCTTTCTTACCCATCATCAAAGGCTAGGAATTATCCTGTTGTGGCAATCTATTCCTGAAGGAATAGGAGCACATACTGAGTTCTGTCCTGCCTTATGATTGGAACTGTGCTAACTCCTGGAGATACAATAACAGATAGGAGAGAGTTCAAGTCTCCAGGGTCTTACATTCCAGAAAGGGGAATAGATAACAAAGCAGGCAATTGGAGCACATTATGGCAGTTGTCTAACTGAGGTATACCAGGAGGCTCTAGAACAATCGCAGGATCTGCTGGTGCAGCTGTTGGGAAGGGAGACTGTAGAGTGATTTAGGAAGGTGACTGGCCCTGGGCTGCTTGGGGAGTGGTTACACAAAGCCTTTGAGATTGCTTAGGAACTAAGGGAGGGAGGACTGGGAGGCCCTGGAGGAACTGGGTCATGGACAAAGGCCTGGAAAAGGAACAAGTGCAGGATATGAACCTTCAGAGCATGAGTGCCAGAGATCCAGTGCTGAGGGAAAATGATGCAGCCGGAGGTCAACAGGGGTCCAGCAGGAGACTTTCTTCTGGTCTCTTAGAAAACCATGCAGGGTAGTAGTCACTCGGTCAGATTTGTGTTTAAAAGATGGCTTGGGGGCCCGGTGCGGTGGCGCAAGTGGTTAAGGTCCTCGCCTTGCACGCCCGGGATCCCATATGGGCGCCGGTTCTAATCCCGGCAGCCCGCTTCCCTTCCAGCTCCCTGCCTGTGGCCTGGGAAAGCAGTCGAGGACGGCCCAAAGCTTTGGGACCCTGCACCCGCGTGGGAGACCTGGAAGAGGCTCCTGGCTTCGGATCGGCATAGTATCGGCCTGTTGTGCTCACTTGGGGAGTGACTCATCGGACGGCAGATCTTCCTCTCTGTCTCTCCTCTCTGTATATCCGCCTTTCCAATAAAAAAATAATAAAAATAAATCTTTAAAAAAAAAAGATGGCTTGGAAGGTGCATGGAGAATATGTTGAGGAAAGAAGGAGGGGAGAGAGGAAGGTGACTTAGGAAGCTATGCAGTGTCCAGGCAGGAGGAAAGGGTGGCGAGGAGAAGGAAGGGAGTTGAGAGAAGTGGTTATCGTCAGAAGATACTTAGGAGCAAGACTTGAGGAATCTCTTGGAATTGTCAAAAGTCTGGGATCATGAAAGCCCCCTCCTTCCCTACTTATGACATTCAAGACCCTTTAGTAGGCAAAGTAGGCTTATCAGTTTATCTGGATAGCCAACACAGGTGACATGGGCAAGCCACCTCATCACTTTGGCTCCCACCACACCGAGCCTTGGGCTTTAAATGCTTGATTATTGACACAACCACTTGGCCCCAAGTGCTCACCAGGAATTCTTTAATGGAAATAATGAGTAATGAAATTGCAGTGGACTGAGAGGGACTCCAGGATCTTTAAACATTTAATGGAAGTTTAAGTTTATTTAGGTGTAAAAAGTTTTGAAATTCATGCATACAGCTAGTCTTCAAAAAAGTCTAGAGAGGGGCCAGTCACGACAGCTCAACTGGCTAATACTTTACCTGCAAGCTCTGGGATTCCATAGAGACATTGGCTCCTGTTCCAGCTGTTCCATTTCCCATCCAGCCCTCTGCCTATGACCTGGGAAAGTAGTGGAGGATATCCTAAAACCTTGACAACTTCAACCCTCCTGGAGACCCAGGAAAAACTTAGAGAATTCCCAAATTGGCTTTTGGAACGAGTGTCATGGTGCTGCAGGTTAGTCCTCCACTTGCAACACCAGTATCCCATGTTGGAATGCTAGTTCAAGTCCTAGCTGCCCTGCTTCTGACCCAGCTCCCTGTTCATGCACCTAGGAAAGTAGCAGAAGACGGGCCAGGTACTTGGGCTACTGTCAACTGTTGGGAAGATGTGGTTGGGATTCTTGGCTCCTGGTTTTGGCCTGGCCCAACCCTGGCTGTTGTATAACTTTGGTGAGTGAAGTAGCAAAAGGAAGATCTCGTTCTCTTTGTCAGTGTCTTCCTCTCTCTTTGTAGCTCTTCCTTTTGAATAAATAAGCAAACAATTTAAAAAACAATCAGTTTGAATGAAAGCCCTAATGTCTGGAAAATATCTTACTGTGGAGGACTTTTCACTTCCTCCTGGCTTTTCTGCTATTTTCATAGAAGAGGGTGTGAGACAACATCCTTCAGATAAACAAGATGTTGTTGTGGAGCGAGAGAGTGAAGGCACATAGGACACAGCCAACAAGTGCAAGCAGATGGCGTGAAGCCAACCAGGAAGGAGGCAGCGAAGGAGGGAGTCCATGCAGTGCTTCAGGGGTACACAAGGGAACTTCAAAAAGTCCATGGCCAAAGCATATTATGGACAAACTATGCATGGATTTCTAAATGTCTTTACACCAAAATAACCTTACCTCGGAATCCCGCTTTCCCATGAACTTCTCAAAACCTTTACATATGTTCTTGGCTGGAGCACTTCACTAATACACTATTTCATGCGTCCTTGGTAAGAACTTAAACCCTCCCATGCTTGGTAACAACTTCACAGATTGAGCTTTAATGCTTGCCTTGTGCCAAACATTGAACTGGGAGCTGGTTACACGAGACTGAGTGAAACACACGATCCATGCATTCACGGTCTTGTAGTCTCCACTGCAGATGAATAAGAAAGCATGGGGTGGGGCCTGCTGAACAGTGAGAATAGCTTCAGCCACAGCTTACGGAGGAGGAGGTTTGGAAAGGAGAGGGCAGCCACCTGGGGCAGGGCAGGGAGGGCAAAGGGGTGCAAGTCTGGGAACTGAAGGGGAAAAGGAGAAGGGCAGGGTACAACGTGGCCTTGTAGACCAGGCTCATGGGGAAGAGCTCAACTTTCACTAGGAGAGAGATGGCAAGTTGCTGGTAGGTTTGGGTCAAGAGAGTGTCCTAGGGTTTCCAGCAATGTGGTTATCAGGGAGGAAAGAACTGGAGAGCGTGAGAAAGAGTAGCCATCGTGGGTCAGAGCAGGGCTGGATGCGAGTTGATTGGCAAGGTATTCCGAAGCTAGAATAGATGGGACTGGAGCCCATGAGCATGGGGGTCAGGAGGAGGAAAAGGTCAAAGGAAACCCCTGCCCTGCAAGTTGCATCAACTGTTGATTTTTTTTTTAAGTCATGCAGAAAAGCAGCAAGACATAACATTTGCATCATTTCACCAAATATGAACCCAGTGAGGTTTACCTTGTATCAGACACAGTAGCAGTAGCAAGGGCAAAGCTGAATAAGGCCCGAGTTTTTCCATTCATTCCAGTTCACTGGGACAATGGCTTTGCTTCTCTGCTTGCTGGCCAGATGAAGTAAATTACATAGTGCAATTTCTCATCTTTCTGGAAAATAATCCATGCTCTTGAATGGGTAACAACTGAACAAACAAACGGAAAAAATCAGATGTTAGTTTTCTTTAAGATTTACTTATTATTTATTTGAAAGTCAGGGTTACAAAAAAGAGGAGAGATATCTTCCATCTGCTGATTCACTCCCCGAATGCTACAATGACCAGGGCCGGGTTAGGCCAAAGTTGAGAGCCTGGCTCTTCTTCCGGGACTCCCACATAGATGCAGGGGCCCAAACATTTGGACCATCTTATGCTGCTTTCCCGGGCTGGATCAAAAGTGGAATAGCTGGAACTCAAATTGGCATCTTTATTAGATGCCAGCATCTCAGGCAGAGACCTAGCTCACCAAGCCATACTGTTGGCTTCAATGGACTATTATTTTAAACCAATGCTTCCTGTATACCCAAAGTTCTGGGGGAAAACCCATTGTATGCTATAATGGGGAAGCCAGGTCATGAAAGTAAAGGGATTCACTCAGGAAAATCACATACATTTGCACAACAGTAAGCCAGAGAAAACTGCATCAGGAGAGAAAGGGGAAAGATGAGCTCAGAGACATAGTATCTGTGGTTTGGGTGATTGAGAGGAGAGGCCGGCGATCAGTGTGCAGGATGTGGACCGAGGAAAGACTCCCTGGTTCAGTCCAGGGCAAGGGAGCCAAAGGTGAGAGGAAGAGCTCTGGGGAAAAGCCAACAGATGCCCTGGCTGTATGCTTCCACCGTAGGTTCCTGTATGTTTAGGTGCACCCCTCTCAGATTACATACCGTAGGAAGAAGATAGCCACGTCTTGGCATCCCCAAATGAAACCTCAAAAAGCTTTTGTTCCCTCCAAAATTTATTTTTACTTGAGACGGGGATTTGCAGAGATTTCCTTCTCCTGATTTACTCCCCAAATAGTTGCAATGGCCAGAGCTGAGACAATCTGAAGTCAGGAGCCAGGATCTTCTTCCAGGTCTCCTACATGGATGTAGGAGCCCAAGGACTTGGGCAATCCTCTGCTGTTTTCCCAGACTACAAGGAGGGAGATAGATTGGAAGTGGAGTATCTGGAACTCAAGTTGGTGTCCATAGGGGAGGCAGGAACTTGATGGTAGAGAATTAGCCTGTTGAGCTACTATATTAGCTCCTCAAAAAGCCTTTTATTGACGCAGATGGAACCTCCCATCATGGTCAGCCTTGGCTCTGCTTGTGGTAAGAAGGGAAAGGTTTACCCAGGATAATGAAAGAGCTGGTGGAGGCAGGTTTTCAAGTCCAAAATGTGAAAGCCAACAGTTTTCACATCCAGGCAGCATCATAGGAACCCACAGCACATGGGCTGGTTATTTCAGACTCACAGAACACAGGACAAAGATGGGGACTTTGATCATGCTTTCTTGTGGCAGCCCTTATTGTTTCACAAGTATTTATTTGCATAGATTGATATGAAGCCAAATGCAGACACAGGGTTACCATCCACTGGTTCAGTTGACTGAAGCCAGCAGTTGGAAACTCAATCCAGATCTCCCCTGTGGATGATGGAAACCCAAGTACTTGTGCCATCACTGCTGTCTCCCAGGGTGTCCATCAGCAGAAATCTAGAATCATGGTTGGAGCTGGTACTTCAGCCCAGGAACTCTGATACGGGATAAGGACATCCGAGTCATAGGCTTAACCGCCAGTCCAAACACTTGCCCTTACTCGCTGTTTGTGAAGGATGCAGCAGCCACATGGATAAGAGCTCAGGCCAGGTTGGAGGGCAGCTATCTCTTGGCCTCAACCTTCAACTTTTAACTCTCACATAACCTCCTTTCAGAGTCATCTTGAGGTGAACTGCACCTGTGAAACAGTGGTACATGTGTGTCCAGTGTGTTCTAGAACCATCCAGGTGTGTTCTGCAACAATAGGGGTTAGCGTCTCAAGCTTCTGGCAGGAAATTCTGCCAGGGGTGAAGAGATTGATAGAGTCAGGCTCTGTGGAGGGCAGGGAGTCAGGTTACTAATTAACTTGGATTATTCACGCTAACTTGGATAACCTAGAGACACTCTTGCTGTGACAGCACTTGATTTATTTAACTATTAAAAAAATTTTTTTTTCATGCAGATTCTCCTAAGTGCTGCCAGCTGGACAGTAAAAACCCTGTTGGAAAAGACCATGACATGGCCCTCCTATGCACAGCCCAGGGGCAGCAGGGGCACAGCTCTTGGCAGTTGCGAAGTAAACAGCCCAGGGAGTGTGAGACATGATGATGTCACGAAGGGGTCAGAGAAGAGTCCTGGCTCAACTAAAGTAGCTCCCTGCAAAGAAGATAGGTATGATGGCTCGAACACTGGAAGCATTCCCACAGGCCTGGAAGCTCTGGGCCATGTAGGCAAAACAACATCCCAGTGAAGCAGGGTGAGGCTGGCTGACTGAGGCTTCAGGGATGCCAGACCCAACACCAAGTTCAATGTTCAGCTGGCACAGAGAGTGATGGAGAGCCTGAAGGAGACCAGTAAGTAGTAGGGAGCCACTGAAGGTTGCAGAAGAGAAGTGATTCTGCTTGGGCAATTGCCTAGAGCTGGAGCAAGCAAGCCAGGAGGGGAATGAGACGGAGGCTTACAGTGAAGGGCAGCAGGATGGATGCAGACAGCCTAGGACAGACTGGAATCTCCACATAAGCATTGTTCTGAGCTTGGGAATCTGCAAAGCCAAGATTCTGTAGCAAGCAACAAGTCCCTTCTCCCCTTTGTGGAAGATGTTGGTGCTTATGGCCTGCATCTTGGGCATCTGTAGCATCAGCACCAGCATACCTGCACTAAAGGGGTCTGTGGAGCTTGGCTCAAATAGACGGTCTACCTGCGGGTAGGGAAGCCTGGAGATGCACCCAGGACTGGAGCTGTGGGCCAGTCTGGTAACAACAACCAAGAGCAAATTTCTTTTTTCTTTTCTTTCTTAGGAGTTATATATTTTTATTTGAAAGACACATTTACAGAGAGAGAGAGAATGGGCAGAGCTGTCCTTTGCTGCCTTCCCAGACCATTAGCTGGGAGCTGGATCTGAAGTGGAGCAGTTGGGACTCGAACAGGTGCTCATATGGAATGCTGGTGCTGCAGGCAGGGGCTCAGCATGCTACACCACAAAACTGACACTGACCAATTGCTTTTGCTCTCAGGACTCCAGCATCTCCAGCAGTAGAATGAGCCTTGTCCGAGATGCCTTCCAGCTCCTACACGGTGAGGATTCTGTGGACAAGGATTCCACGGAGACTGCAGAATCTATGCTCAAAAGCCCACCTAAATGAGCTATGTCGGGCTTCTTCAAAACCAGGATGGGCAAAGAGACTGGATTCATCAAGGGTACAAGGGAGTATGTAGCAGAGAAGAGGCAAGGGGCTGGAGGGCTGAGTGATTTCCTGGGAGCAGTGTGAAGGGTGTATGGTAGGGGCATGGGAGCCTGCCCTGCCAGGACACAGGGCTGGGCATCTGCAGAGAGGGAACTCTCTGGGCTGCAGGTGGCTGGTGGAGGGGTGGGAAGACAGGGAGAGGGCACAGGAGCAGTATGGTCAGGGTTTAGCAAAGGCAGGAGATCTCTGCTGGGGCCAGGGCTTTTAGGTTTGCACTTGGACTTCTAAAGGATTTGGCAGATGTCTGAGCCTGGGCTGGACTAACGGCAAGACAGGAGGGAGCCAAGGAGAAGCTGCCAGAGGAGGAGGAAATGCAGGGGGTCTTGCTGAGGACAGTAAGGAATGCTCGCAGTGAGGATTGTCTCCTTAGGTCTGGGAAGCTAAGCCAAAGGGCTGCCCCCTGGGACTCACAGCCTAAGCTCATCCAGGGGGGCTCCCTGAGGTACCCAGACCCCAGCAAGCCATCAGCACAAGGTTCACCCTTAACTGGTACCATTTGTTCTGACAAACCCAATGGGAAGCCTCAGCTCAATTGCAATCAATAGAGGAAATCTACCAGAAAATTAAGTACTTCGTTTGGAGGCCTGGGTTCCATCAGCAACCCCAGAAGGTGCTGGCCAGCCTCCCACAGGGCCCAGGGCTTCTCTCAGCTCAGCATGATCTATGATTTGAACCATCCAGGAGGACCTCTGCCAGCTTCCTGCCACTTTCTCAGGTGCATTTGGTGAAATAACAGCTCCCTTGACTGTCACAGAGTGAACTTTGGCCCTGGGGTCAGGAGGCCTGGGTTCAAGTCCCATGTCTGCTACTAGTATTAGGGTGGACATGGCTAAGATCGCCCCAAAGCTGCCATTTTCTCAACCTTAGAAGGGATGGGGACAGGGAGAAAGCTGTGCTGTACCTACCTTGCTGGGCAATTATGAGGTTCAGATAAGATAATGGATGGGCAAGCTGCTTCCATAAATGACAGAACATTGAGCAGGCACCCGCCTGCCTCTCAGGATAATGGTGATGATGGCAATGATGGGAATGGTGGCTGAACTGCTGCTTTTTCTGTGTGACTCCTATCAATATCACATGAAGGCATGTGCTCCTGATGCCAATTGCCCAACGCTATACATCTCAGTCCTCCCCAGGCTTCTCCCCGACGGCTCTTGAAGGATCTTCCACTCCATGACAGGGAGCTGGGACAAAGTGTCTCGGCACATCCACAGGTCCTCTTTCCAGTCTCAGGGGTTGAAGCAGCAGTGTCCATCCCCCAAGGCCAGCTGCCTTTGGCTCCACCTGGGAGAAGGGCCTCGATGATTGTAGAAATGTCTGGCCAGGTGTCTGGCTCTGCTGTGGTTGGCCTGCACTGTGAAGTGTGTCTCCCAAGGCTACACATGTTGGATGCCCAGTTCCCAGTAAGGTGGTGTTTAGCAGGTGGTGCTAAGAGAAAGGTGCCCAGGTCATTGGAGGTAGGAGGTGCTGGTCTGTGCTGGTCTGTGCTGGTCTGTGGAGTGAGCCAGTATTTTCTCTTAAGAACCAGCAATTAGCTCTGCTCCTGCTCTCCCTCTGAGCAAATAAAGACTTCCTGTGTAGAAAAAAAAAGAGCCAGCGACTAGGAAAAGAGCATGCCCAGGTCATCTCTCCTGGTACACACCTGTTGGCTATGATAGCATTCGCCATGTTGGGCTCCAGACAAGGGTACCCTATCACAGGTCTTTCAGCCCCCACAACTGGGACCTAAGTGAACCTGTTTTCTTTCTACAAGACCCAGCCTCTGGTCCTTGGGGACAGCAACAGAAGCCACACTAAGTCAGACTCTGTCCCTAGCATGTTCCTCTCCTGACTCTCAACTGCCTAATTTTAGTCAAGCCAGGGAGAAAGGACTGGAACATGGGCCTCAACATGCTACACCTGTACCTGTAGAAGGTTGTGATTGTGTGTGTGTACGTGCACACATGTGCACATGTATATATGTGTATACAATTTACCTTGAGTGTACAATCGAGTATACAATTACCTTGAGTATACAATTTACCAGATTCCAATTTACTCTAGCATCTGTATTTCTGCCTACCACCTGCCTCTCGCCAGGTGTCCAATAAAGTGTCCAAAAAAGTGTGACCCCCAGCAGACATGAATGGACGTTGTTTGCAGAGAAGGGGACAGAGGAGGTGATGGAGGAGAATTGGTAGTGATGATGGAGGGAAGCTCAGGGCTGACAGGGCTCAGAATTCCAAGATAGCAACTTCTCAGATTTTTTTTCTGAGCAGCCAGAGGGGCTGGGCTGTCGTCTGAAGGAACTTATGACAGGATCCTAGGGGTAGGGGACTCCTGTTTGCTGTAGAGGGAGGGAGTGGGAGGAGGTGGAGAGGCGGGCTCCTGAGCTCTCAGCTTAGAAACTCATAGCTCGGGAACCCATATAGATTTGTTCATTTGTTGCTTTCTTTCTTATTTTCTTGGTTTTTGATACTAAAACTTACCAAAGGTTTCCTACAGCCTGGCCCCAGGATAACTTTTGTAGACTTGAAAAACCAAGCATGTAAAGGGGAAAGACTTATGAGGCATGGACTTACTAAATGCTGAGAGGTTTTGATTATGCACGACACCCCAGTTCATGCAGGGTGCACAATGCTCTCAGAAAACCAGTGGGATTGGGTCTGTGGCCAGGTTGGCCCCAGCTCCCTGCTGGGCAAGGTGAATTTCTACCAGGTCTTTTGGAAGTGTGGACATCATTTCATTCTCTTAAGGCTCCTGGTAGGCCAGGAGCCCAGTGGTGAGAGCTTGTGGACAAGACCCACTCTCATTTCACAGGCAAGCTCAGCAGAGTCCAGAGGCAAAAGTGACTTGTGACTAGCCTAAGATCTTTCAGCACATTAACAGCAGACCTGCAACTGGCCCCATGTCTCCCATCCACGACCTGGACCCTACAAGTTCTCAAACTGCAAGGCAGACAGGCAGAGAAACTTGCCCAGAGCCTCGGGTTCCCATCCCTGCTGGAACTTCTGCAGAGCCAGGACCAAGTGGTGGCAGGAGTGGTGGCAAGTGTGTGGCCCATTATGCCTGCCACACACTGAGGAGTGTCATCAAACTCAGCTCCAAGCTGACTGGCCCATGTCTTCCAGGTGACTCATTTTCTCGATAGAACCTTCTCTGGCCACGGCCATTGTGACATACCAGAGCCTGCCTGTACCATCTCTCCCATCTCATATTGAACTAGAAAATGCAGAGGCCAGTCTTGGTGAAATCAAAGGGCAGGTCACTTAGAGCTGGACCGGCAGAGACTCAAGGAGAGTAAGGAGATGCAGGAAGGGTGGGGATGCAGGAGTCAGTGCCTATGTAGAGCAATATTGCAACTGTTCTACTGTCAGCCCCAGGGCAATGCACGTGCCTCCTTTTCCCCTTTTCTCCAGCACGGTGGGGGACAGGTGATAGAACTGATGTTTCTTGGCCACTGAAAATGAAATTGGGGACCAGTACAGTATGTCAACAGGTGAATCCTGCACCTATAAGCACCAGCATCCCATATCGGTACTGGTTCATGTCCCAGCTGTTCCGCTGCTGATCCAGCTGGCTGCTTATGGTCAGGAAAAGCAGCAGAAGATAGCTCATGTCCTTAGGTACCTACACTCACAATGGGAGGCCCAGAAGAAGCTCCCGGCTCCATTGCAGCCACTTGGGGAGTGAACCAGTGGGTGGAAGTCTCTCTGTCTCCCCTTTTCTCTGTAACTCTGCCTTTCCAATAAAAATAAATAAGTCTTTAAAAAATGAAACTGCTTTTAACAGGGTCCCCAGGGACTCCATCAGAGAACCCTCATCTGGGGCCAAGTGCACTTGTTCCCATTTCTTCTTTCTGCAGAAGTTTGAGCAAAGCTTGAGTTTTGAGAAGTTATGGAAGTTTGGATGGAAGCCTCCCCAGGAAACCCCACTGACAACTTGTACTTTGTTTGTGGCACAGTGTGCAGGCAGCAGCCCTGAGCACACCTCCTTGCATGTTTACACCGTAGACACTACAAATCTGGGGGTGGTGCCAGCCACTGCAGATGAGGCGTTAAGTGGGTAGTAAGTGGCCTAATGAGTGAGCTCTCCCTTCTGCCTCAGGTACTTTCACGGGTACCTCTTTTTTGTTTTTTCATCCTTCTGGTGCCATAAATATCTGTGGAATGTGCTTCTCATTAGAACAGAAGCCCATGAGTGCAAGGGTTTACTTCTTTCTGTCCCATGGATCACTCACTCATTCTGAATTCTGTCCCAGGGAGATCTTGTGTGTGTTCCATGGGGGCTGCTGGTGGAATGGAAGGCTGGATGGGTGAAGAACCTACTGAACAAATAAACAGGTAAAAAAGAGTTTTGTCAAATGTTTTCATGTGTCTTTTTTCATTTTATGTGCATTTCCATTCTTCTGCTTCATATATTTATAGTATAAACGTTGCCTTGTTGCAGAAAGGATTTGAGGCATCTTCATTGGAAGTGAAAGGTGGAATTTTGGGCCCCAAAGCAAGCATTTCAGAATGGATCCCTAAGCCCTTAGTGCAGCACCGTTTAGAGTTGGATACCATTCCCATGGCAACTGTCGCCTGTGGCAGGACTGCTGTCCTCCAGTTGTTAGGGATGGCGGTGTCAAGGGCATGTGCCCAGGTGGCAGCAGTTCAGGGGAGAGGGCGGGGTTTAGCCAGGGAACACCTGGCAGCAGAGGAAGGACGGAAGGGCATTGGCTCAGGTGGCTCTGAGTGTGTCTCACTTTTTATTTATCCCCCAGTGTGCTGGTTATTCATGACGAGCTCAATACTTTCCCATGGGATTTTACTAATGCAGGAGAAATTAGGTGCCACTTAGAATAGAAATGGATTTTCTTGCCATCTATGCAAACTAACTATTTTTCCTCCCACCCTCTTGGAAGGCAGTGGAGCAATAATGAACATAGTATGGGAAACCTTTTCACCCATTATAAACCACCACCAGTCCTACCCAGGCTGTGAGGCTGTGAGCAGGCAGTGGGACAATGTTGAGCCGATCTCTCTCTAGAGAAGCCTAGTGAATGTGATCATGGTACAGTAAGAACTGCAGTGGAGGTCTGTGGCTGAGTTCTATGGGGGCAAAGACAAGCACACCCCGCCCCTCCTGCCTGGACCGGGTACTCCAAGGAAGTTTCCAGAGAAACCAGTAAGACTTGGCCAAGAGAAGAAGAAAGTGGCAGTGGGGAGAGTGTTCCTGGTAGACAGAGCCTTCTTTACTCTTGGTGCAGGGACACAAGCAGGACAGCACTATAGGAAAGCTGTGAGTCACTCTGTTTGGCTTTGGCTTGGGGTGCATGGCGGGTGGAGGGATTGAGTGGGGAGACCAGAGCAGGAGGCGTATGCTGAGTCATGAATGACTTTATGAGTGTACTCGGAGTTTATTTCAAATGCAATAGGGAAACAGACGTTGCAGCATTTCTGTAATAGTGCAGTAACAACAATCACGTGAGTGCTGTAGTGGCAGGTGGCGGGAGGTGAGTTAAGAGCAAGTTCTCTGCAGCAGATTGATTCAGGAGCAGGCTGCATGATCTAAGGCTGGGGCAGAAGTGTCTATAAAACACAGAACTGCTATGGGACAGTGGTGAGGGGTAGGGCGGGCCTTCTCACACCTCTGTAGCCAGACCTCACTTCTGGGAGTAAAGCCCAGATACCAGTATTGATTATAGCTCCCATAGGGGTGATTCTGGGGTGCAGTTGAACTTGAGAAGTGCTGGGGGAGAGGAAAAGTGGTCCCCAGCCCCCACCCTGGAATAGGCAACTCCCTGTCCAACTTGGGTGGGGCAGTCAGGGGACCGAGGAAAGCATGCTGTGTTCCCAGCTACAGGAAAGTGCTATTCCATGAGAATTGCTCCAAGATACGTAATTCTCCTAAAATCTCCAATAACATGGAAACTCCAACTGAAAGGAAGATTAGAAGCAATCTGACAGGCCCCACAGTTCATTCTTCTGTGTCTAGTTTGCCTCCATGCATGAAGATCTGCTTCTGGAACATGGTACCAGGGTCAGGAGGTCTGGGTTTGGGTCCATGTCTCTCTTTTTCTCTGTTAATCTGCTTTTCCATTAAAGAGTAATAAATTTTTTTTTAAAAAAAATGATTGGCAGCAGTGGCATCTTGGTCTGCAGGTCCCAGGCTAGGATTGTCTCGGGGGCTGCATGCTTACTGGGAGGGTCTAGCCGTTGCAGGTGGCATGGGCTTCATACATTAGTTCTTATCTGAGCTCTACCAAGGTCACCTTCCTCACCTTTAAGGCCTGAAAGGCCTGAACAGGAGTCAATAGTTCAGTAAGAACTCACTGAGTACAGCATCTTGCTTTTTACTTGCCCCTGATTCTGCAGAAAGCAAAGTGTGAGGCACGCCAGAGCCAGGCAGGGTCAGGGAGCTGACAAGGCTGCAGTGTGACCTCCTGAAACATGACCAGTGCCACCAAGGGGGCAACGCGATTGTATTGGGAGATCACAGTCACCCTTCTGCCTGAGGCTGCTCTTCAGTGTATGCTCATGGGGACCTATTAGAAAGGGATGGAGGGTGACCGCACGTCACAGCTCCTCCTTGGGACTTCGTTCCAAAGCACACCTGCTTCCTCTTTTTTGCCTTTGTGGTTCAGAGAGACAGATAAGGAGGAGGGAAAGGAAGAAAAGAAGGAACGGTGGGAGGAAGGACAGAAGAGGGAAAGGGAGGGAGGAAGGGAGGGAGGGAGGGAGGAGGGTAGACTATTTTGTGCGTCTAAAAGAAGTCGCCATCACAGAGCAGCACTGATTGAGTATTCACACTCAATGAGGATTAGGCTGGATTCTGAGTCAGGCTGTGGAGGGCTGAGGAAAGTGAGTGAGGAAAGGAATCTGACCTGAGTACTGCTTTCAGGAAGTTCACATTAACTTGGCAAAGGTATAAGACATGAAAATAACATACTTCTTACAGAAGAGAGAAAAGGTGCTTATTCACAACTTTCTTCTTATTTATTCTTTGTTTTGTTCAGAAAATATTAGCATGCAAAATAGAACAAGGATAAATAATTTAGAAGAAGCAATAAAAGAAAGAAAGAAAAGGAACAGCAGCATAAAATGTAGACAAGGAATCAGCTAAACTAGAACCACAAATAACAACATGAATGCCGAGAGTGAATTGCAGTTCGGCTGCGAGCTTTCTGAGAGTTAACTGGAAGGGCAATCCAGGGAAACACCCTGCTCCTAGTGCCCATGACACAAAAACTGGCCCATTGCTCAGGAGTGCTTTGTGCGTCTCTCCTGAGGGTCCCAGTGAAGGGAGCGCTACGCAGCGACATGAGCAACATCCCCTGAACATCCCTGACAAGGATCCTAACACAGCAGCGTCCTGTCTTCTGTTTCTCTCAAATTCTTTGAAAAACATTTTTTTTTTTTGACAAGGTAGATTTACAGAGAGAAAGAGAGACAAAGATCTTCCATCCGCTGGTTCACTCCACAGGTGATCCCAATGGTCGGAGCTGAGCTGATATGAAGCCAGGAGCCAGGAGCTTCTCTAGGTCTTCCATGCCAGTGCAGGGTCCCAAGGCTTTGGGCTGTCCTCGACTGCTTTCCCAGGCCACAAGCAGGGAGCTAGATGGGAAGTGGAATAGCCAGGAAACGAACCAGTGTCCAAATAGGATCCTGGTGCTTACAAGGTAAGGACCAGCCAAATGAGACATCACTACAGGCCCTCTGAATTCTTAAAATTTCTTTTGGAGAATTTAAAGACAAAGAGAGAGATAGCAAGAAACAGAAACATGCACAGAGAGAGACAGGTTTCCCATCTGCTGGTTCACTCTCCACACACCTGCCATGGCCTAAGCGCCAAAACTACAGAAATTTAACTCAGATCTCCTGGAGTGGGAAGCAGGAACCCCATTACTGACCCATCACTTGCTGCCTCCCAGGGTCTGAACGGTTAGGAGGCTGGGGTCAAGAGCCAAAGCTCAGCATTGCAGCAAGGTGCTCCGATGTGGAATGCACACCTTGGAATTCTGCACATGCTTGGCAGGAACTTGACCTCTCCAGAGGCAGTACCTAGGCTTATTCAGGATGGCTATAAGAGCACAGAGGCAATTTTAGACCTGAGCTTGTGTGAGCTCCAGGACACTGTGTCTCTGGGACAATATGGGGCAGTGGGATGGAAAAGAAAGCCAGAGAGCCCTGTTAGCAACCAGTGGCAGTTCTGGACCTCCTTCCCCACCTTCTTCACCGAGCAGATATTCGGTATTCTCAGCTGTCACAACTGTGAAGGAAGCATTCTGTGATGTACATGTTCTAAGCTGTGCTGTCTGGTTTTTGTATCCCCTGTTCCTCCTCCTCTTCTCCTCTTTCTGGGTTGTTGGCCTTTGGTAGCCCCTTCTTCAACAACCTCTTAGGTCAAGATAATTCCCTAACAAACAGATCTGGACACTGAAGAGGACAGACACCTTACTAGTCATCCTTGAAGCTAGTATGTGTTGGGTTTAAAACCAAGAACCAATGACTGTAATGAAGGAGAGACAGAGTGAATTCTTTTAGTCAGTGGTGATGGTGGTGGTGATGGTGTGGTGGTGACAGTGGTGATAATGATAATAATGATAGTGACATTGGGGTTAATGTGGTAGTGGTATTAATAAAATGATGATGATGGTGGCAGTGGTAGTGGTAGTGATGGTGGTGATAACGGTGGGGGTGGTGATGATGTTGACAACAACCAAGTGGGTGATTTTTCAGGGTGCCTGCTGCGCCGTCTGGGGTTTGGCAGCAAATAAGGGCAACAGCTTTCTCTCCAGTTTGTTTCTGCCCGATGTTCTGGGTGCACAGTAACCTTTTGTGTCTATCAGTTTTCTAGTCATCCTGGCTGGCTGCAGTGGGAGCTATGTGATATGCTTTTACAACATTCTTTGTTGGCCTCAATCAGCCGTCATCAGTTTTTGTGCCTGCAGTGAAGAATCCTGACTGATACACTCTGTACATGACCTTGAACTGCCCTTAAGTTTGTTTTTCCTTAGAACCTTAGCTCTCCATGAAGCTCAGACAGTACTTTAACAGAGCCAGTGCCAAAGGCCAAATCCGAGTGTCAGTTTCTGCTCAGCTCCTCCAGCAGCAAGGCTGTGCCTGGCACACTCTGCATTCAAACCTGACTCTCTTCTTCCCTAATAGCAGGAACACTCCCCAGGAGCTCAAACCACTGCTCCCATAGACATGCAGCCTGTGGCTGGAGAGGAGACTCCTCTCAAAGGGCCTTCATCACTTGCAGGGAGTACTGGGGCCCCTTCTCGACCAGCCAGAAAGGAATCTGCTGGCCCAGAGGAGCAGCACCCCACCCCAGGCCCTTCCAGTGACTTAGCAGTGAGCTCTGTAAGGCACGTGGCCGGTTGGCTGTCCCTCGGGGCAGTGGGAATCATGTTTCTTGTGGGCTCTGAGGCCTGGCGGGCAGCCGGGAACTGTGAGAGGCTGTGTGGATGCCAAGTCGTCCTGTGTAATGATCCCTAGGCACTGAAGACAAACCAGAAAGACAAACTCCTGGGGATCCTGCAAAGAGCACTGCTCTGAACCAGGAGGTGGGTCCCTTCCCGGCTGTCAGAGATGCCACCAGCTCTAAGCTGCAGGAGGATTGGGGCAAGTCTAGCCAGGGGTCTGTCTGTCTGCTTCTGATGTGGCTCCCTGGAGTGGGGTTGAGGGACACAGACACAGTGGGGCCTTCAGACCCCTCCCCAGGGTAGAGAAGACAAAAGTACCCTGGCCAGGGTGCAGGGCCACCTGTTCCTCTTGACAGCTGCTCTAGGCTCCTCTGTCTGAGAGCCTTCAGTCCATTCCCTTTCCTTCTGGAAGTTTCTGGAAGTTACTTCCTTTAGCATGTTCAGGTGTGTTCTGTCAGGATCATTGAAAATGACATGGCTTCCGTTCCCTTCTCTTCCCTTCCCTTCCCTTCCCTTCCCTTCCCTTTATTGTAGTTGCTTTAATGTCATGCTAAGACAGACTTTCCCTGTTTCAAAATTGCATTAATGGCCTTTAGTTTTTCTTCTAGCAGTGTTTTGTACTATCTCCTGAGCCCATCTGGAATTAATATTGATCCAAAGGGTGAGGTAGCTGTGGAACATTATTTTTTTGTGAACAGATATTTGGTTCAGACCTGCTAGTTGAATTTATCTTTTCACTCATTTGAAACATCATCTTGGAAATAAAATAAAATAATATTTTACATTATTTGTGTGCATTCTTACATCTTACTGTTTTGCTCCACTTTTGCATTTCTGTGTGTCTTGGCATCATTTGCTTGAGGAAGATCTGTGAAGTCAAACACAACTGATGCAATTATTCGGATGCTTTATGAGGTTTTTGAAACAGAAAAACCACTAGCTGACTGCAATAAGACTGGAACTCTTGGAGGTATGGGTGGCTTTTCAGGGTAGATGAAGTATGCATTGGGGATTTTCACCTGCCCAGTAACAATTGGCCAGCAAGACCTAAGAGCCAAAAGAGAAAACATCAACTGAATTGGGGCTGGAGAGACATTGAGAAATCACCTTCTGATCAACCTCTTTACTTCCCAGCCCTGGGACTTAAGGCAAGGTCCTGCATGGTGGCTCTTAGCTAAGAACTCAGAGCTGTCTGTCCTGGATATGTCTTTTGTGGCCTTTCCTGACAATGCAATTGTCTATCTTCTCTCCCCTGGCCAAGGCCTCTGCATCAGCCTTCCTACCCATCCAATCTCCCTCACAGTCATTTGATTGACAGAACACTGCTGGATTGAATTCACATCACTCTTGTGTTGAAAATCCCTGGTCTGAGATCAAACCAGCCCAAGATTTACGGCTTTTCACAGCCTGGCAGCCATCTCTTAGCTAGCACTTGCATTTCTCACCTGTCAAGCTCCAGTTGACAGACCATGGACGACTGTCATAGCTTCTGTATTCCCCCAAGCAACCTTAGTACCCTTCCTGGCTCTCTCCACCAAGCCACCCCCATGCTCCAAGCCTGGTCCATAGGTTAGCAAAGTTGTTCAGATTCCAGAAAGTTTGAGTCAGTTGTCCAAATCTTTCTCCACAGTAGCCAAGCCAGGAAGGCATCTCTTGTTTCCCTAGATGCCTCGTGTCCTTGAAAATACTGCTTTCCTGCTATGTCACTCTCTCTGTCTCACTTCCTGGTTATTTCCTTGCTTGGACACTCCCTGGGGACAGAGATGGTCGCTTTCACAGGTGGATCTTCTCTGGGACCTTGTGTAGTGGCAGTTTAGGGATCTCTAGCACATGCTGAGTACCACTGGGGAAAAAAGGAGAGACAGTCCTTCCCTACCACTCCCAGGATCTTATTACTTCACTGAAGTTCAGGTGGAATGCATAGCCAGTTCACTGGATGACTTTGAGCCATCCTTCTGCTTTCCTAGGCCACAAGCAGGGAGCTGGTTGGGAAACGGTGCTGCCGGGATTAGAACCAGCACCCATATGGGATCCCAGAACAGTACATACAAGACAATGACTTTTTAGGCTACCACGCGTGTCCCCAAAATAATCCTTTGTTGTTGAAATTCACTTTGGATGGCTGCCGCCCTGCCTCCTTCTGCTTCTGGGCCTTCTGTTTCCTTTCTGCTCTTCTTCGGGATGATTTCACTAAAAAACAGTAAGCGCAAACAAAGTTTACTTCTGTTTCCCACAGGACGGACACTTGTAGTAGAAGACTGTCTCTTTGGATCCAGCTTCTGCAGTTAAATGGGGGCAGACACAACAGGTTAGGCTGCTATATCATGAAGCCCACATCCCAAAACGGAGCTCCAGTCCTGAGTCCCAGCTGCTCCCCTTCCGGTCCAGTTCCCTGCTCAGGCACGTGGGAAATCAGCAGGTAATGGCTCCAGTGTTTGTGTCCCTGCCACCCAAGTAAGAGATACAAATGGAGTTCCACGCTGCTGATTTTGATCTCATTCAGTCCCAGACTATGAAGCCATTTAGGGAATGAAATCAGTAGAGAAAAGGCCTCTTTCTATCTCTGCTTCTCTCTGGAACTCTGCCTTTCAAATAAACAAATACATCTTTGAAAAATAAAAAATCGGAGCTTAAAGAGGCAATGAAACAGTGAATTCATGCCAAAGCCCAGGAGAGTCCCAGTAGAGGGGTCCTTCCACCTCTCCCCCTCGCTACTCTCCTCCCATACAGCCTCTAGTGTTCAGGCCCCACTGCTTGGGCCCAGCCGCACAGCCACCTCACTTGCTCCCTCATCCATGTCCCCCCTTTCATTCCTTTATTCTGTCGTTTCTCAAATGTTGACTCCCCATACAACCCAGATCCTGGCATTCTGTACCGCTCACAGGTATTTACTTTGGGTGAAAAAATGAGCAAACACCTGTATCCCTCATGGTCCTGGGCACCAAGCAGGTGAGATGTGATCTCAGGTGCCTGGTGTGAGACACAGGGGGCACTGAAGTGACACAAGGATGCATGGGATACCTGGCTGCTGGCCCAGTGCGGGCAAGAGCCCTAGCTATAAAGCGAAGATAGTTACACCTGCCTTGCGCTGTATGGTGTGGTAAAGGGCAGGGTATGTGTGAAGTCAACCTCAGAGATGACCAGCAGAGAATAAAGGTGCAGTATCACTATGCATAGCTTAGACCAACAGCTGGAAAACCCAAGAGCCAGAGAGACAGTGGCCAAAAGTGGGAAGCTCCACATCAGCAGGTGGCTTGTACCAAGAAGACATCAATTTCATTGTTCATGGAATCATCCAAAATGCTTCCTTCCCACTCTACAGAGCCTATTCCAAACTCAGGCATGGAGGAGCCAGGTGGCCACATCTCAGCCCCACTCTGTGGGATCCAGGGGCATGCAGATCCACCTGAATTCCTGCGGCCACCAGCCCCTTGTGCTCCTTTTGTAGGTTTTACCCTTGAAATCTCTCCTCAGCACCAGGTAGTGGCTACAGGCTCAGAGTAGATTCCCAGCAAACATCTGTTAGGTGAGGATTATCTTTTAAGCAAACACACACATGCACACACACACAACACTAGTTATATCACACCATTCTCTACTACTCGATGCTTCTTTTTTCACTGCTACAGCTGCAGAACTACCTACAATTTCAAAATACAGACTTACGAATTTAGAGAATGCATGCTATTATTAGTGCATAAGCTTATCTTGATAGGCATCTCTTCTGCTTTACTCATCAAAGGCTCTCCGGAGCCAAGCACAGACGCCGTCACTTGGGAGCAGGCAGGAAATGCGTGCAGAATGAGTGAACGGGTGGTTGATCCAAGCTGGCCTACCATGTGCAGGGGTGCACTGCCCGGGCATTTGCTCAGAGCTCCGTACAAGCCAGGTTCAGGGTCTAAAGGTCCTGGTCTGAGCAGGAGATCCAGGTTGGGGTCCAGCTGAATACTGCTGGCATGGAGACCTGGCCTCCCTGGGGGGTACTCCCTCCTCCTGTTATTGGGACACAAGAGGGAAACCTTGAACTTCCATTCTTGCATATTTTGCCTGAATAAAAAAGAGAGGAAGTGGACGTGTTGTATAGACAGCTCACCACGCATACTCAGCTTGGCAGGGCACACGTAGCAAAGACCTTCATTTCCCTCTTTCTGCTGCCTTCAGGTGTGCTTGCATGACCCATCTTTTCCCATTCTGATGGCCATGTTCTGGTCCCTGCCAACAACATGTAGCAAGCTCATGTTCAGATGTGCCACAGTTCCGGCCAGCCTCAAATTAAACTCCACCCATGGTAGGGAGTTGGGGAGTGGTGTGGGAGGGGGCTTTTCTTCACGGTGGCTCCACGTGCTCTTCCCATCTTGGCTCTTTTCCCACTGCCAGCTCCTCCTGGGCACAATGAAAGAGAGACACGGACAAGGGATGGTGTCTTGCAGGGTGTTGGTGTTGGTTCTGTGTGGCTGTGGTCCTTCTGCTCAGACAGGCACCCACTGACACCTGTCTGCTTCATGTCACTTGTTTGCCTGCTCTTTGGACCTGCCCCTCTGTCTCCATCTTCCCCTTTGGAGGCCGCACCCCATCACTGGCAGGGTGTTCTCTGCATGACCTTTACAAAAGCCCTGTGCACTTCTAATTGGATCAGAGACCCACATGGGTCTGTAAACCCCTGGCCTTTGTAATAAATATTAAAAGAAAAAGAAAAAAAATGTTTAAAAATGCAGGAACATGTATTTTTAAATGAAGAGAGCAGAATAAAGGATATTTGACAGTTGATCGAAAGTCCCCAATAAATATTCCCTCAAAAAAAAAATTTCCAAATATTTTCAAGTCACTTTTGAAAAGCATTAACATTTGGCTACAGAATTGTGGCAACAAGAACCAAGAGGACTTTAGACTTTGATTCAGCTTGAAAACAATAAATGTATGGATTAAAGAAATGCTCCTTAGTGAGAATCGAAGTAGAAGGCATCAACAACTAAATCCAATGGAGATTCTCTGCAGGGACCTGCTACACAATCCTCACCCTGGGAGAAGAGCCTCTCCCAAGGCAAAAGGCCACATCAACACCTTGGTAACTCAGAGGACAAAAAAAGGAATGGTATCCAGGGTTAGAAGACAAGGCCACCCTGCGTTCTGGAGTTGTCTGCCTGTCTTACAAAGCATGGTGAATGAAGTACTGTAATCTAATGCAGACTCCTGTGAGAAGACAAACTTCTCCTCTCTACCACCTGCCCTTAGCAGAGGACCAAGTATAACCGAACACTACCCCCCAGAGTTCAGGGAAAATGAAATTAAAGATAGGTTTATTTGGGTGTGATTTTTTTTTTAATCCATCCACACAAGAGGTCTTAAAAATGTTCATAAAAGGGCCTGGCGCGGTGGCGCAAGTGGTTAAGGTCTTCACCTTGCATGCCTGGGATCCCATATGGGTGCTGGTTCTAATCCCGGTGCCCCTGCTTCCCATCCAGCTCCCTGCCTGTGGCCTGGGAAAGCAGTCGAGGATGGCCCAAAGCTTTGGGACCCTGCACCCGCCCAGGAGACCCGGAAGAGGCTCCTGGCTTCGGATTGGCATAGCATCAGCTGTTGCGCTCACTTGGGGAGTGAATCTTCGGATGGAAGATCTTCCTCTATGTCTCTCCTCTCTGAATATCTGCCTTTCCAATAAAAAAAAATGAAATAAATCTTAAAAAAAAATGTTCATGAAAAAATACATCATGGGGCCCAGCGGCGTGGCATAGCGGCTTAAGTCCTTGCCTTGAACGCGCCATGATCCCATATGGGTGCCAGTTCTAATCCTGGCAACTCCACTTCCCAACCAGCTCCCTGATTGTGGCCTGGGAAAGCAGTAGAGGATGGCCCAAAGCTTTGGGACCCTGCACTGGCATGGGAGACACGGAAGAGGTTCCTGGTTCCCAGCTTTGGATCTGTGCAGCACCAGCCATTGCAGCCGCTTAGGGGAGTGAATCATTGGATGGAAGATCTTCCTCTGTCTCTCCTCCTCTCTATGTATCTGCCTTTCCAATAAAAATAAATAAAATCTTTAAAAAAAAAAACATATCATGGGAGAAAATTACTCAGGCATTTCATGTTTTTTTGCATCAACATAAACTTAGCTTTTTATTCATTTTCTAAAACCTGTTTGAAGAAGCCGGTATATGTGTACAGATTGATTAAATGAAAACTACAGCCTGTACGCCTGTGCCCCAGCTTTGAGAATACCTCACGTGCAGACCTATTTTTAGCTACCCCTGTCCTGAAAAACACTAAACTTGATCTTGAGAATCACAAATGGTGACATTTGTAGCCTTCTGCACTCACAAATATATCATTGACGTTTCTGCCAACGAAAATCAAACACCAGGGAACATATTTCCGGTCCAGTTGCTCTGGCTTATGCGGGAGTCTGAACCCTCGCTGGTGACACAGATTAATCATCAAGATCACATCATCTAACTGGGCTGATGTGCAACGTGTCTGGTGTTTATTTTATCTCTGCCTTGCATTGAATAAAAACCTCACCGCCAGAGACACTGGACAAGCAGGCGTCTTTCCAGCTGTTTCTCTACAAAGCTAGTGCACAAACACAGGATGTTGTTCTAAAACAGCATCCCTTAGTTCCCGGCTGGACAGGCCAGCAGCTGGCTGGTGTGACAAACAAACCAGGCGAGTGCGTGATCCATGCCAGCTCAGTAGGGAAGCTGGGGCTCTGGCTTCAAAAGCAGCCCAGCAGTGAACTGGGAGGTGGGACGAGGTGGAAAAGTGGTAAATAATGTGAGGAGGTCACTGACTTCATGCAGGGGGCCAGAAAAACAAATGCTGGAAACAGTCAGGGTCCCAGAGTGAAAGTGAGGATGGCTCAGGAATGTGGAGAGAAAAGTAAAATTGGCTCAGAGCAGTCAGTTGGCCTGCTAGAGGTCACAGAAACTTGGAAACAGAATTAGTTACAGGAGACGGAAAAGTTCCATCAGACTTTGGTTCTGCCAACCCTGGGACATGGTGGCAGCTGAGATGGGCACCCCACCTCTCTGGCCTGTGTATTCCCAAAACAGCAGCTTTTATATCAATTCCCAAATGAAAACAGAGACACTGCCATGCTGGTGGGGTAGGTAGAAGCAGGGCCTTTCCAATGAAATAAATCTGGATCAACTGGGTATTCACAAGTAAAAAGGTACTTTCTGTCCAGTTTCATACCACAGAGAAATCAGTCCCAAAGGAGACAGATGAGCAAGGCTCCTAGAACAAAACACAGGAGAACATCTTCCTAACTGTACAGTGGGTCATTATCTCTCCCATGGGAGAATGTCAATGGCCACAATTATTACCACAGATAAAGTAGATAATATTAGCATAAAAGCCTCTAGTTCACTAGCAAAAACATGAAACAGCAGTCTACAGAGTGAAGAAGGTATGTGTGATATGTACAGGACTCATGTCAAGCAACTTCTCCAAATCAGTAGGAAAAAGACCGCCCAATAGGAAAATGGGCAAAAGACTTGAACAGACTCTTCACTAAGAGTATATCCAAATGGCCAGTAAACATACAGAAAATTTCTTTCTAATTCTCAAAGAAACGCAAGTGAAAAACCAGAAAAGGGTCTCACAATGCAACCATTGGGATGAGTAACTTTTAAGAGGAGGGAGAATGCTAAGAATGTGGACTCTCAGGATGTGCAGTCCCCAGAACTCTAACAGACCAAGGCAGGAACTTTGGAAAACTCAACGTATCAATTGAAGTGTAATATACACAGCCTTGTGTATGATTTTACCACTAACATTTACAGATTCCTAATACAGGTACCTTTGCACAGTTTCACTCCTAGTATCAAACCACCAGCCAAACTTATACCAGGATGTTTATATTAATTTCTTTTTTATATTTGAAATTTTATTTCTTTTAAGATTTATTTCTTTTTATTGGAAAGGCAGATATACAGAAAGGAGGAGAGACAGAGAGGAAGATCTTCTGTCCGATGATTCATTAGCCAAGCAGTTGCAATGGCTGGAGCTGAGCCAATCTGAAGCCAAGGAAACCAGAGCTTCATTCAGACCTCCCATGTGGGTGCAGGGTCCTCTACTGCTTTCCCAGGCCACAGGCAGGGAGCTGGTTGGAGCTGGTTGGCTGTTATATTAATTTCTATTCAGAGTGGGTGAACACAGAAGCTCATATGCCTGACGATAATAGAATAGGAGCACGAAGCACAGCACAGTCACACACTAGCCAGTGACAAGATATAAGAACAACTAGGATGAATCTCCCAGTTGTGATGTTGAGTGAAAGATGCTATTCATTGTATCCATGAGCTACTGCCATAAAAACCCCAGCCACCCAGGAGCAGGCGGTGTTTATTTGTTGCTGACTGGCTTGTGGGTACAGTTCAGCTGTTCCAGGTTGGCATGGCAGTGGATCAAGGGCAAAACTGCTCCTCCTGTCTTTCACCCTCCTTGAACTGGCAGCTGTCCTTGGGTGAAAGGCAGGGGCCCAAGAGAGAGCAAATGGAAACACATAGGCCTTTCAAGGTCTCATCTTGGAACAAGGGCCCTCAGACAGATGCCCACTCTGTTGGTCATAGTTAAGTCTCAAGGTCAAGTCCAACATTCGTGGAGTGGCAGAATGTGCACCTCCCATGGTCCTCCCCATGGGGAGCAAATATTTGCTGAGTGGGATCTACACCGGGACATGTCTGCGAGGTGCGATTTTTTGTGGGCATTTCCTATTTCCGAAAGAAGGTTAAACAAACACAAAAAGGTGCAGGAGCAGCTCAACTGCCCCCACTCCTCGCCGGCCACCAGCCTGTCAGGGCAAGAGGGTAACGCTTATGAAAGTCCCTATAGAGGCACGGGGGGGGGGGGGGGGGGGGGGGGGGAAGTGAGGAAGGAAGAGCATGTGTTTGCTAGCACACAATGCACTTCCTGTCTGCTGGGAGGGAGAAATGCCTCCTGCTAGACCACCCCCATTCTCTCTTCCTGTAACTGAAGGCCCAGCTGAAAACATGGGGCTGGTGGAGGTGGTGGGGGTAAGCAGAGTGGAGGGCTCCCTTCCCCCTTCAGCTCTAGGGGTAAAGACTGGGAGCTGGTTTGCTGCAAGACTGACATTCCAATCTTCTCCCTGGGGCACACTGACCAGAAGACTAAATCTTGGGAGACATCTAGGTTCCACTGAAATGAAAAAGTAGAAGTCTATTACTTCTTGGCCTGCAAGGAAAAATTAATGTGCATCACACACACACACCATGGTGACTTAACAGAATCTATTATTTAAAGTCCACCTGTAGAATCAGACTTCTGGATATGCTCGAGTCTATGGCCCAGTGTTGTGGTCTTAGAAAGCTAGATCAAGCTCACAAGATTAAGAGTCACACCTCTCCCACCTATGCGGTCCTTTCTGCCCTTCTGGGACATTCACTTATCACACCTGGACCCTGAGTGGGGAGGGGTAACAGTATTGCATTGTTGTGTAACCCCTCCCTTCGCAAGTCCCCATAAAAGCCCAGATAAGTAGGAGCTCCCTCTCTTGGTTGCATGCCTTCATTGCTCTTGAACTCTGACTCTTGGGCTCTCCAGGACCTGCTTGCTCTCCGGCTTCCCACAGACAGACTCTGAGGACAGCCGCTGAACATGCCCCTGTGTGTCTGCATTCCTCATCCTCTGTTCACTCTTTGGGCAAGTTGTGAAGATGTTAATGGTAAGATGCTTTGTATTTCTAATGTGTGTGCTTTAGAGAGTTTCAGCAGAGGTAAGGTCTAGCAGTAATAGAATATGGACAGAGAAGCCAGGGAAAGGTGAATGTTTGCAGCTTTGTGTGCCCAGGAAGTTTGCTGCATGTCTCTTAGGATAATTTATATTGTTGGGGAAGCTGGGACAAAGGTCTTCAGTTTAACGAATGAGTTTCATGGTAATGATCACTTGTTCCTCTCAGGGTTTTGATTCAGACTGGATTATACATGGACTTTTCATTTGCTAATTTCTAGTGGGCTTGGTTAATAAAGACTCCTTAATACATCCTAGACTTGTCTGGCATGATCTCTCTCACACCCACAGCACTAGTTGCTGTGTGGCTTTGGGAAACAGGGTCAACCACTCTGATCCTCTGAATAATGGATGTATGTTTATTGACTCCGTGAGTCTTTCTTGAAAGATTTACTATGAATCATGTAGAACATTAGGTTTCCACGCTGCGCCAGTAAATAGGACAGACGTGGTCCTTGCTATCACAAAGTTTATGCATGGAGGAGGCAGAGTGAAAAAAAACCTCCATTATATTGGCAAAATCACAATAACAATCCCAGTGGAGATTGGGGTGTGTCTGAGGCAGTTGGGGGTGGCCCAGTGAGGGGAGGTTCAGGATGTTAAGATGCCGCTGTGGGCACAGAGATGCTCAGATGCAGATAGGTGCCCCAGGGATGCGGCTAAACAAGAAATAAAGCACACAGCAACTATGAAGGAGTGCATGAAACCTAGGTTGGCTCAATTTACCATTAGCTCTGGACAATTTTACAAGAGCCTGGTCACAATGGCTTCCTCCCAGGGAGAGCCCTGGTGGCTGAGGTTGGGCTGCGGCAGGATGGGGGCAGGGTGTGTATGGCGCCCTTTGGTACTTTGACATTTCTGCACCTTGTGGCTGTATGACTTCATTCACAAGCACCAGTCTGCTGCCTTACACACCTTTTGGGAGGAGAATGACGTGCGCTTCCCATGCTTGCCCAGATGACTCGATGGATGACACCTGAAGGCATCTTGGCTCAGTCCTCAGCTAGGGGTTGGGTGTTGGATCACACAAATGGCAGAAAGAACTTGGCCTGGGCTCTGCAAACTGGAAGCCTTGAAATAACAGGATCCTCTTCTCCTACAGTTCCAGGGGCCAGAAGTCTGAGATCAAGTGGGTGGTGGGCCCAAGAAAAGAGATTTCCAACCTCTCCCAGTTACCCCTGGCCACCCACTGTACCATGGCTGTCCGTCCCTGCCTAGCTCTCCTGGGCTTGCAGCCATATCCCTCAAGCGCTGCCCCTATTGTCGACAGGTTGTCTCCCTATGACAGTCTATGTGCCCCTGCAGCCTTCCCTGCTAACCATGTGTGCCCAGATCCTGTGTCCAAATAAGGTTAACTGCACCAGTACCAGGTGAACATGAATTTGAACAACACTATTTTCAGTTGTTGAATCTGCCAGTTAAATGTCTCACCATCACCAGGTTACCCATGGCCTGGGGCAATCAATCCTTTCAGGCTCCCACATCCACCTGAGAAATGAGAGGAACTCTGAGTATCACCAGGGCCCTTCTAGATTTTGTAGGTGCTTCTGGAACTTGTCTCAAATGGGTAGCTCTAGCACAGGAACAGGACCCTATTCATGTTTCACATTGCCCAGGTAAGCATGCACTGTGCCAACCATGGCAGGTGCCACAATGGAGATTTCTGAAGTCACTTTCCCCTGACTGTTGGCAGTGTCTGGACCTAACTCTGAATGATGTTTGAATTCTTGGCCAGAGTCACAGCTCAGAACTGTAATACGGAAGCCCAGCTCTGCCTGCCCCCATCCCATCCCATCATTGGATTCACAGGACAAGTGCACTCACATTCTGGTTCACGGAGCAGTCAGAACAAACTAGATTTACCATGCCAGGTGCCACAGGGACACCCATGGCTGTGCATCAGGCAAAGGTGTACTGCCGAGTCAACCCCAGCAGGTGTCAGCTGTGTGTCCTGGGCCTCGGGTGGTAGGGTCATGGGAGGAGAAAGAAAATAAAAATTGTTCCTTGGGACTTCATGGACATGACCCCAGCAGTGCCAGTTCCCTCCGGTATCCCAGATAGAGGCATAAGCAAGATCCTGTTCTCTTCCATTGATACAGACCGTGGCTCCTCACAGAGGCTCTCCCACCTATTGGCTCATTGATTGTCAGGAATCAGGAGTAGCCAGGAACTTTCATCCCTGAGTTGCAGATAAGGAAACAAAAGCCCGGGCCAGGAGGTGCCAGACCTGCCCAAGGTCACGCTCACTCCCAAGGGTTTTAGCTGGCAGGCAGGCACCAGCGCCACACCCAGAATCCCTCCCAGGGCTGCTACCCACGTGGCTGCTCCAGGAGGACGGCCTTGGCCATCACCACCCATCTTCCACCCTCCAAGTCACCCAGCTCAGTGCTCAGGTCATAATTTTAGCCATGAACATGTTGTTCTCTTGCTAGTATATAAAGTGTGAGTGCATGTATCTTTTATAGAATGATTTATTGATTTATAAATCAGTAAAAGTTGCTCCACAGAACAGGTTGAGACAAGTCTGGAAGATCCCTCCCAGATCTGACCACTCCAGATGTGCCCTCCTGGTGGGACTTGAGATGATCCCTACCCACAGGAGGCTGACCAAGAGACTGTACCCTGGAGCAGCATGCTCTACCTCACAACTCAAGGGGCCGGGCTCCCGCCGAGGACCAGCCCTGGGCCATGCCATCTGCTGTTCCAGCCCAGGACGGGTGTGGCAGACTCAGGTGGCTCTGACTCTATTACAAGGCTGATGTCCAGTGCCAGGGGGAGCTATTTGGCTGTTTGGCAGGTGGCTGGTTGGGGTTTTCGCTGAAGACCTGCATGACCATTAGCCAAGATTTGGGAGATCTCTCTTTAATTATAGAAAATGAATGAGGTAGGCTGGGACAATGGTATTTTACAGTCCTGTGGGAGAAGTGGGCATGGTGGTATGCCCGTGACATTTAGGCCTTGGCTGGCAGCTTAACCACAAGAAATCACACAAGAGAGAATGCCACAGTGTCAAGAAAGGAAAGAGACCCAGGACTATGGCCTCAGCTCCAGTGGGGAGGTAGCACCGTGTGCAAAGGGAAGCCACCATCTTTCCGTGGTACCTTCTGTCCCCAACATCCATCATGGTGCCTGGCCAAGGGGTGGGGAGGGAAAGGCAATGAGGAAAAGAGGGGCCGGCATAAGGGCTGTCCTGGGGAGGGGCACGAGCAGACCAGAGGTTTCCTGTTGGCCAGGCTGGGATGGCGTTGGGTATTGTGCCACCAGTCTGAAGATGAGAGCAGGAAGAGACATGGGGAAGGGAGCCATTGAAAGAGTGTAGGCTGCAGAGTTGGGGGTCTCCTTTCTCATGTCTAATGGGGGGCAAAGTAGACCAGGAAGGTTTCCCCCTAATAATTCTAGCCCTGATTGCCAGGGAATGGACCCAAATTCTCAGCCCTCCCTTTGGGTATGATGAAGAGGCAACTGGGTGGGGAGAGAGGGCAGGTATCCACCCTACCCTCTTATCAGCCCAGTTTTTAACCTCTTATGTTTGTCTCTGAGATCCCATCTGATCCCTGACATAGCCCTGTGACATTCCCATTCCACAGATGAGAAAACTAAGTCCCATTGAGCTCTTTTCCCCTTTAGTTTTCTGTTAAACGCTGATCATCTAAGAAGGCTGTTGATATCACCTGGGGAGTAATTCCTTAGTAGTCCAAAGACAGATCATCCAACGGATGCTGGTGATATGAGGGCATACCTGAGGTCACAGTTTGGGAACACATGACTGAGTACTTACTGTGTGCTGGGCACTGCCCGTTTACAGTGCTGTCATCTTGTCCTCACAGCCCTAGGAGATGGGTGCTGTTGTTATCTCTAGTTTACAGCTCGCAGAACAGAGACACTGGGGACAATGGAAGGTTAACTGCCTTGTCAGAGTCACTTAATGGTAAGCAGTGGCTTTGGGATACTTGTAGTCCTATTTGTTTAGCTGCGATTGACAGCCAATGTTGCAGGGGGAGGGAGCGGACATGGAGGCAATGAAATTGACCACTAAGATGGGAGGAGGAAAAGGAAGAATAGTGAAAGATCAGAAAGTTTATGCGGAGATGATAAATGAAAATCCGATTTAAAAAGCAAATCAAGGGGTCTGGCATGGTAGCCTTAAGGCTAAAGTCCTCACTTTGCACACACCAGGATCCCATATGGATACCAGTTTGTATCCCAGCAGCCCTGCTTCCCTTCCAGTTCTCTCCTTGTGGCCTGAGAAAGCAGTCAAGAATGGCCCAAAGCCTTGGGTCCCTGTACCTATATGGGAGACCCAGAGGAGCCTCCAGGCTCCTGGCTTCAGATCAGCACAGCACCGGCTGTTGCGGCCACTTGGGGAGTGACTTAGTGGATAGAAGATCTTCCTGTCTCTTCTCTCTCCCTGTATATCTGACTTTCCAACTAAAATAAATGAATAAATAAATCTTAAAAATAAAAGCAAATCAAGAGGGCCAGCACGTAATCATATCAAGAGCTTTAACTTGAATTGGTTTCAAACGATCCTCAGGTATGAGAACACATCCCAGGGTTGGATGTGGAGAGGAGGAGTTTGAATCACATGGGAGGAGATCTTGCCTCTTCTTTTTTTTTTTTTAATGATTTTATTTATTTTTATTGGAAAAGCAGTTTTACAAAGAGAATGATCTTCCATCTCTTGTTTACTCCCCTAAATGATCACAACAGCCAGAGGTGAGCTGATCCAAAGCCAGGAGCCATGAGCTTCTTTCAGGTCTCCTATGCGGTGTAGGGTCCCAAGGCTTTGGGCCGTCCTCGACTGCTTTCCCAGGCCACAAGCAGGGAGCTGGATGGGAAGTGAAGCAACCAGGAAACAAACCAGCACCTCTAGGGGTTGCTGCGTCTGCCGGTGGAGGATTAGTCAATGGAGCCATGATGCTGGGCCCAAGGCCTCATCTTGGTGGAGGAGGGGAGCTCCTTAGACTGGTCTCTGAGGGTCACACTTGTCCTTTTCAGAGGAAGGCCTCAGAGGTATCTTCAGCTGGGGTACTCTCAGCCTCTGCCACCCATCACTGTGGGGAGTTCTTTAAGGCAGAGCTGTGACTGCTCACAGCCCTAGTAGCTGCAGTTGAAGAAATTGAAGTGAGAGGCCAGCATTGGGGTAGACCAGGTAAAGCTGCCACCTGCAATGCAGGCCTCTCATGTGGACATGGATTCAAATCATAGCTGCTTCACTTCTGATTCAGTTCCCTGCTAATGCACCTGGGAGAGGCAGAAGATGTCCTAAAGTCTTGGAGCCTTATACCTGCTTGGGAGACCTGGTGCAAGCTCCAGGTTCCTGGCCCAGTCTTGACCACTGTGGCCCTCTGGGGGTGGAGGGTACAGTGAACCAGCAGATGAAAGGTAACATTTTCTCTGTGTGTATAATTCTGATTTTTAAATAAATAACTAAATAAATAACTAAATCCTTTTGTAAAAACAAATTTGAAATGATATAAAACTCCAGTCTAGTATTCAGAGAGTAGCCACCCCTAGAATCTGATATTTCTTTGGTGATTGATGGTGGGGAGCCAAAAGACCTGGAGAAATCAGTAATCTATTCTGACTTAGCTCCCTAGCAGGTTCAGCCAGGTCCTCCACTCCACCCTCACCATGACACTGTGAAAGGCAGGGCATCCACCATCAGACCCATTTTACAGATGAGGAACATTAGTGGGACTTCCACCCCTCCCCCGAAGGTTCCAAAACCTGGAACCCTCACCTCCTCCTGCTCTTTCTCCCAATGCACTTATACCTCACATGTGAGCTACAGCAGGGTCACCCGGGTCCCAAGCAGGGTCAGCACCTGGACACACTGCCACCTTAGCGCACAGCCCTGATGCCCCCTATGGACACAGCAGTGTGGGAGCCTTGGGTGAAGGCAGCACCTCTCCTGAGACCCGCTGGGTGGAGGTGTCACTGACCAAGATGGCGCCTGCTCTGGACAGGGTGATGCTGGTGACAGAGAACCTGAGAGGCTCCTGGGGCACAGGAAAACCTCAGTGGTGATGGGTGCTAACAGCATCTCCCGGCACTTCCTCCTGTGCCTGGGATTTCAGAGAATACTCCACCTACTGAACCGCCACACCCTCAGACACCTGACAGCAGGACCTGCTCCGCCTGACCCCCCTCACACTGCCCTGAGTCCTTTCCAATCTCTGCTTTCTCAGGATCTTCAACTGCCCACTAGACATGATCTTCATTCAGGCCCTGCCTCCCCGGTCCTCGCCTGCAGTTCAGAAAGGCAAGGGCCATCACAGTGAACAGCATCTCTGTGGGGCAGGGCCTCCCTGCTCCCTTTATGAACACAGCTGGCAGCCCCATTTTCTGTTCTGCTATCCAAGCACAGATGAGGATGGCAGGATTCTTGCTCTCTCAGCCTTGTACTTCATCTCAAACTGTCCTAGAGCACACAGGGATGAGTGTGAACTCCACGACTCAAAGTAGAAAACCAGCCTCATGAAGTGCTGTGTCCAGATCTCAGCCTGAACACTGTGTCTCCATAGCTAAGAGACATTGGCCCATTGGGAGGTTCTGGGCCCACTGGGAGGTGCTTGACACATCCTCGGTGCCACCCAAGCTGCACCATGCACACTGCCCCTGCCCTGGGTCCCAGGCCCCTAGTAAGCAAACAAGCAAATGGAGTCCTTTATTGGCTAAGCTCCCACAATGCGCTTGACCCCAATCACCTCCATGACCCCCGAGACCTCCATGACCCAGAGCTGAACCATCCCTATTCTTCTTTCTAAGAAAAAGGAGGGACCAGCCTTGCAGTGCAGTGAGCATCCCATATCAGAACTCTGGTCGAGTCCTGGCTGCTGTACTTCACTCTGGCTTTCCACTTGCACATCTGAGAAAGCAGTGCAAGGTGACCCAAAACAGTGCCTGGGCCCCTCCCTGCACTCACATAGGCAGTGTATATGGAGCTCTGGCCTCCGGGCTTCTGCCTGACCCGGCTCTAGCCTTTGTAGCCATTTGGGAAGTGAGCCAAGCAGATCAAAGTTCTCTACTCTCCCACTCTCTCTATTGCTCTGCCTCTCAAATAAATAACTAAATAACTAAAAACTTGAAAAAGGGAAAATTCCTTAGGGTCCAAGTGACAGCTCAACTCCCTGTTCCTGTGGTCTGACAAAGCTTGCAGAAGGCATGTGTGGATGACACATTGGTGTGGTATTCGTGTCTTACATCTTCCTGGATTATGTTTTCATTAAAGACTTCTTTTCCAAGGAACCCACTGGCCGGCCCAGCAAATTCTTGCCTCTCTCCACTGCCCCTTATCACACCCTCTCTAAGCCATACCTTCTTGAGCTAGGTCATCTCTGAAACTGTTTCCCGCCACAGATACCAGAGGCCATGGTGCAGGCACTGGCAGCATGAGGTCGCTGGCTTCCTGTCCGCCCTCCAGCCCCACCTCTACAGAAAGCCTTCTCCAGCTTGTGGCCCGCTGCAGCCCCAGGCAGTCCCAGCAGAGTGGAGAGGGCCAGCTGCTGTGGGCCACAACACCATGGAGCTGGTCCAGATGCTTCCCTGACTTCCGGGCTCCCTTCCTGAGTGGCAGGAAGGTGAGGGGCGCCGGGCAGGGAAATGGGGCTTAGCTCTGCTCTCTTCCTGTGATCTGCTTCTTATCTCAGGGGATGCTAGGGCCTCTACAGCGGCTGTAAATGCTTCTCACTGTGGCAGAACCCAGATGGCTAAACTCATTTAAAAAAAATTGTTACCAGTGATGGAGCCAGCAGCTGTAGCTCAGCATCCGCTCTCCATGTGTCGGAGAGGAGAGGGGACCTTCCAAGAAGTGGGAAGCGGAAGCATGCCTTGAGGAGATTGGATCTGCCTGCTTGCCTCCCTCCACTCTTTCCTCTCTCCATCTCCCAAGCAGCATTGACGTCCAGACCCAAGTTGCTACACATTAAAAGTCTCACAGAAAAATAGCCAGCTAATTGTTTTTCTGGTTTTTTTTTTTTAACATTTTAAAAAAGATTTATTCATTTTTATTAAAAAGTCAGGTCTACAGAGAGAAAAAGAAACAGAGAGAAAGATCTTCCATCTGCTGGTTCACTCCCCAAGTGGCTGCAACTGCTAGAGCTAAGTTGGTCTGAAGCTAGGAGCCAGAAGCCTCTTCTGAGTCTCCCATGTGGGTGCAGGGGCCCAAGACTCCGGACCATCCTCAACTACTTTCCTAGGCCACAAGGAGGGAACTGGGTGTGAAGTGGAGCAGCCAGGACACAGATTGGTGCCCATATGGGATCCTGGTGCATGCAAGGCGAGGATTTAGCCACTAGGATACTGCGCTGGGCCTGTGTGTATGTTTTAACATGTATAATAGTTTGGCTAAAAACAGACATTTACAAAGATAAACACAAGCACTTTCTAGAGAAAGCCTGAAGAGCAGCTGGTAAAAGTGCAAGGGAGAGCCCATCCCTCCTCCCCCACACCCCTCACCTGCCTCCTCCTCAAAGCCTACTCTGCTCCATGTGGTCCACAAGCCTCCTGCCGCCTGACGTCTTTCCCTTTAACCCTTCTACTTCTCTGTCCGATTTGTGACAGGAGTTCTCAGAGGAAAACAAGGGAAGGGGCACAGAGGCCCAGCAGCCTTGCCCAGCACAGGTCCACAGGCCCACCAAGACCCAACTCCCCTGCAAGCACTCCGGTTCAATCCTTAGAATCCAATTCCAAATCTCATCTTTGATTTCGGTGGGCGCCAGCCACTATCCTCCATTGCCCAGCCAGCTCCCTCAGCATCCCAGCCTTGCCTAATCTCCTTGCCTGATCTCTTTCTCTGCCTGACAGATGCCCACGCTCATTTCAAACCCAGTTCTCCAATAAAGCTTCATTAACTCCACAGGTCAGATTCACACCCTGATCTGCTCTCCCACAGGCTTTGGCACAGGTGTCTACCACGATACTCACCAGGGTACCTGTAACTGCCCAACTGCTCTCTTCCTACCGATCTTTGAGTTCCATGACGCACACAGTTTGCTGAAACTGCAGAACAAGTTTATTTTCTTGAACAAACTCCCTGCTGATAAAAAATATCAAAGAGAGTTAGAATGAAAGCTGGCAGGCATACTCAAATCCAAGGCCAAACAGAATCTTCCGAGAACCTCATGGCATTCCACCTGAAGGACAGATTTCTGAACCTGACTTTCAAATTACAAGGCTTTTGAAAAACATGAGATCCTGCTGTTGTCCCATGAATGAGCAGATCAAGATCGCAGTAGCCCGTGATCCTGAGAATCTTGCAAGGTTTCACGTGGCATCAAGCAGTTAAGAGGCACTCAGAGAGAGGCCCGAACGGAGACTGTGTGACTGGTGGGCTCCTCTGGCCACATGGGGACCCTACCGCCACCCCAAGGTATGCACTGGGGATTTGGGTTTTAGACCCAGCTCTGCATCTTGCAGCTGTGGAAGGGGATTACTCAGGCACTGCAGCTCTGGAGATGACACAGTTGCCTCCCAGGGCTGTGGCGTGCGTGGTACTCATACGGACTACCACCTACACCTGGGGCCATTCCTGTTGGCTCCTGAAGGAGGTAAGGCTGAAAGGCATGGATCAGCTGAGCGGGGAGCCTTGCAGCTTCAGATATTTGAAGATCTTAAAAAAAAATACTCTGATCCTGGAAGTGCTATAGGGAACCACAGTGATTACAATGGATCAAACTGGGGAAGCAAAATTGAACAAATTGCCCACACGGTTAGAAGAGAAGCTGAAATCTGAATTTAGCTGGTGGATCAACTGGTAAATCACGGTTCATACTTATACATATGTGTGTGCACAAACTTGTGCACCACCCCCCACCCATACAACACATACACGCTTCCTTTTTTGCAGCCCAAACGTAACACCTAGAGACCAGCTGGATTCAATTCTTTCCATCCTGAATTGTGCTTCTTTCAAGCCTAACTGAGACATAGTTAGCCTTTTACCTCCAACAGGTGGACCTGTGGAGTCAGAGTGAGTGGGCTGGGGGTACTTTACTCTTCAGTGTTACTATGCTTCTCCTCCCTATGTGTGCATTCTCTGTACGAGAATTCATAAAAAGCCTCACGGCTCTTCACTAGTAGGTTATGTTTCCAAAAGCAAGTTTCCTAGTTTCATAGCAATTGCAAACATCCTTTGGTGCGCAGGATTTTGGTGGTTTGAGGTCTCTGATCCCTTGGCTGCTGGACAGCCTGCCAAGTCCCGCTGGAATCCAGCCTGCATTTGCTGGCGGCCCCACCTCCAGCTCTCAGCCACGGTGGCCAAGCTAGCCCAGCCCCTTCCTGTGCTTTCCAGGTCAGCTTTCCTGGTAGGGGAGGAGGGAGGTTGGGGAGGAGTGAGAAGAGGGAGGGAGGAGGTGGGGGATGCTATGGTTGGCTTTCCAGAGTGGGCAGGAGGATACTGTGTGGTGGAAATAAGGTCAGATCACACGCAGGCCACACCTAGGGATGGAGGAGACCCCAAGCAGGAGAAACCATGGCAGACTAGAATCCGAGGGGGAAGTGGGTCTAGAAAAGGGGGCAACTCCAGGGTCAGAAAAGGACACCAGGCCTGCTGGGAAGAGCTCCTGCCAGGAGCAGCAGCATAGGGAGCCCAGAGCTCTGGCTTCTACCTCCCCACGGTACACTCTTTCCTTTTCCTAAGGTCTAGAGGGGTCAGTGGGGCAGATACTACCAGGGCAGTGGACCTGCAGGAGGGGCTCAGGAACCTGGTGCCGCCAAGCCTGCAGCTGAGTCTGGCCAGCTGCACTGTGCAGGCAGCTGTCACCCAACTCCTGGAGGGACACAGCACACTCTCCTGCAGCGGCGCCTTGGAGCAGCAATGGTGTCAGGCAGAAAGAGATGGGGCGCAACAAGCTGGCTTGCTCCTGTTGCAAGGAACACTTAGCAATGCCACTTTAATTTCTCAATGACATCCCTGACAGCTCCTCCCGGCGTCCTGCTAATAAGCCTGCTTGGACGCTGTCCAGCTTGCTGGAGGAGCATGCATTACCCAGCCCAAGCTCTTCTGTGTCTATGGCCTCCACACTGGGGCAGTCTGGGTGCAATGGACTAGCCTATGGACTAATCCTCGTGGGGCCTCCAAGGGACCAGGTGCAGGGAAGGTGCCTGGGTGGGGAAGGCGGGGAAGTGGGGAAGAAGGGGGAGGGACGTTTTCTTTGCTACTCCCTTGGCAAACAGGCATTTGCTGCTGTCTTCTCAGGCTGCCCCCTGGGCCTTATCAGGGCTGGCAGTGTTTGCCTGGCTGGAAAACTCTCCCTTGTGTTCATGGAGAAGCGGTAAATGAGAAGCTGTCTCCTGCCTTCCTCAGTGCCTGCCGGACGAGCACCAAGCAGCCTCTGAAATGTTATCTCCTCACAAACCTCAGGTGGGTAAATATTGACGGAGAGCATGATTGGCATGCTCTGGGCAGTATAGGCAATGTAGGTGAGGGCAGACCCCAGCAGGGAGAGAAGCTCAGGCCGAGGCATGGCAGGTACCTCCACTCACCTCCGCATGCAAGTGAAGCTCTCTGAGGTCCCCAGCTTTCTACCACCATCTTGAACTTACAGCATCCTCAGATCAACCTGTCAAGCCACACCTCCACATGGAGGGATCCCTAGCCCCTGACCTGGTGAGGTTTTCTGGGGTCCCTGGACATACGCCCCTTTCTGGTGATGTGAACTGATATTGACAGTCTGGTCAGGCCCCATGGAAAGCCCTGCTACAGCCCTAAGACCACTGCTGGATCAGGGACGAAGGCTTCATCCGGTGTGGCACCTGCGACTGAGCTGCTGGCAGCTCAGGGATGCCCACCTCCAAGCCGCCAAGTGACTTGGCAGTATTGTGTGTGGGGGGGGCGGGGCTTGCTGGGCAAATGCACTTCTTGGGTTGTCTAATCGATTGTGAGAGCAATCTGCCTCCTCCTCCCCAGCACTCTGGACTCCTACCTGCCATCTTTCCCTCCTGCCTTCTCTTGACTCAGAGGCGAGCTTCATTTTTCCACCATGTATAACAATTATTTGAGGAGTTTGCTTGCCAACCTGTCTGGCGGCATTTGGGTCTCACCTCTGTGTCCCCTTGGGCCCGTGTCACTCCCTGCTTGGAGTCAGCGCTTGCTAGGGTGGCTGAATCAGGTTTCTTGACTGGGAATGGCTTGCTGGGAGCAGGCTCATCCTGAATGCTCATGACATGGGGTGGTGGTTTTGCACTCCTGCCCCAGTCGGGGAGGGGCTCTTTCTGAGCTGCCATCTGCCTGGCTGGTGGCACAGAGAGGCCAGTAGGGGTGGGAGTAGGGCTCATAGGGCTGGCCTTTAAAGTACTGACACCTAAGACCAGCACTGTGGTGTAGCAAGAAAAGTCATCACCTGCAATGCCAGCATCTCACCTAGGCACTAGTTTGTATCCTGGCTGCTTCACCTCCAATCCAGTTCCCTGCTAATGCACCTGGGAAAGCAACAGAGGATGGTTCAAATGCTTGGACCCCTATATCTCTGTAGGACACCCAGATGAAGTTCCTGGCTCCTGGATCTAGCATGGTTCAGCCTGATTGTGGCAGCCTTCTGGCGAGTGAACCAGCAGGTGAAGATCTCTTTGTCTCTCCCTCTCTCTATATTAATTCTGAATTCCAAAAATAAAGAAACAGGATGTGAGGGCGATCTGGCTGCAACATCTATCACTCCATTGATCGCCAGGGTTGATTTGGCTGATCTGGCTGGCTAGGTGTGTGTCCCCTTCCTCCCTCACCACTCCATGTGCGTCTCTCCTGAAGCTGTGCGCTCGGTGGAAGAGGACAACCATCCCCGCTAGAGGAGGACCGGTCTTCGGTCAAGGGTATACAAGTAGCTGTACTCCCCTGCTAGAACCTCCAAACAAGCTCTCAAAAATAAAGAAACATTTTTTTAATTACACCCAGTGAAGTTGAATATAAATATGTGCCATATTTTGCTCAGGATATACTTAAAAAGAATACATTTGTCTGAAATCTAAATTTGATTGAATGTCCTTCTATTTTTGCTAAGTCTGCAACCCTAGATAAAGATGCCAGATTGAGCGGATGAAAGATCATGTGTGCAGGTGTACTAGCCCTGATGCTGGGCTCTAAGCTAGGCATGCATGAAGCCACAGCCCAGGAGAGGGCAGGCAACAAGTGTATTCCAGCTGGCCTCCTTTTGTGGCTGCCCATGTCCTCATGGTCCAATGTCCCCTGAAGCTCCAAGCAAGGTGCTCTAATGTCCAGCTCCCAGGCACCCCGAGGCCTAGCCACCTGTGGAAGCCAGCTCCAGTGAGACCAAGGTAAGATGCCACTGTACAGAAACATTTGGGAGTCCTCTGACAAGTCCCCAGGTAAGGACAGGTGTTTTATTTATTACAAATCCTCAGTGCCTCGTGCAGTTCTTGGCATCAAGTAAGTGCTCAGTGAAGATTTGCTAAGGATTTACTATTTAGAGATTGTTGCTACTGGGTTTTTGCCATTCATTCTCAGGCTCACCTCTTCTTCTGTGACAAAGAGGGTCTCAGCTGTGAGCTGGCATTCAGCTCTCATTCTAACTGATTTCCACAGGGTGCAGTGGCCAAGTGCATTTGGCTGGACTTAAAATCAATGAATGCCTCCTCCGGAGACTAGGATATTAAAAAACAAGATAAAACTGCATCTCCCAAGTCAATTCACTTGCATTTAAAGAGTGATGAATACGTGTCCTAGATATGACTTTAGGAAATCAGGACACAGAGCTCACACAAGGAGCGGTTGGCACAGTCCAAGTCCCTTCACTCTGTGCCCTTGTGGAGCAGGCAGACAGGGTCCCTGGTGTCATACATCTGTGTCCTGTACACCTGCTCTCTCTCTCTCCTCTCTCTCCTCTCAGAGTCATCCAACACCTTCCTCTCCTCCAGTTCTTTCCTTTTTTCTCTGCCAGAAATCCAGATGGCAACCTGATCTTGGCTTTGGAGTTTGGCCAGAAGTAGGTGGTTGTCATTAAGATGTTACCAGAGGAGCAATCCTCATGGGCACAGAAGGTACAGGCAAGGAAGTGGGGACCTGGGTGGGGTGGCAGTGGGGCAATGAAGAGACCCCATGAAGCAGAGCCCTAGTGACCCTGGTATGTAAACTACGAAAGGGCCACCAGAGGTTTCCAGCTTCCTGACCTGGCTTGGGGTGGGAGACGGGACCTGCCAGATTGTAGTTGTAAGCACCAGGAACTGACTTTGCATCTTGAAGGAGCTCACTGGCTGTGTCAGAACTCACTGAACCCTGGAGCCAAGCTGCAGAAACAAGCCCTGTAAATGAGCAGTCACTGTGAGAAGCTGACACAGCCAGTGACCCCTGTGGGAGTATGGGTGGGGGCGCAGGCTTGCCAGAGAAGTGGCAATGAATGCATTGTGAGCATCCCAAGTGTTAGACACCCGAAAATGTGCAGGTGGAGCTATGGCATCAGGTGCCACTTCCTGAAATGTGGAGTAGCACCTGCCCTGGTCACTCTGGCTTCTCCAGCTAGTCTTGCCTCCCATCACCTTCAGCTCTGAATGTCTTATGAGAAGCCAGGACATGAAAGCAAGGGTGGGGGGAGATTTTCAGGGAATGAAGATTTAGTTAGGTCTTCTCTTCCTAGAAATCCCAATCCCTAGTCTGAGCTTTCTTTTCCTTTCACCTCCTTCTCCTCCTTCTCCTCCTTCTCCTCCTCCTCCTTTTTCTCTTCCTTCTTCTCCTCCTTCTCCCCCCCCTTCTTTTTTTTTTTTTGAGAAATTTACTTACTTGTTTCAAAATTGGAGAGGAAGAGACAAAGGAAGAGATCCTCCCCTTGCTGGTTCACACCCCATATGATCACAGTAGTCTGGTCAGGGCCAGACTGAAGCTGGGGGCTTTATCTGGGTCTCCCACATTGGCACATTAGCAGAGCTGGATCAGAAAAGGAGCACATAGGATTTGAACCAGTGTCAATATGAGATGATGGTATTGTAGATAGAGGCTTCACGTACTGTGTCACAGTGCAGGCCTTCTAGGTTCGAGTTTCTAGTCATTACAACTGATTCATAGATGAGACTTTGAGCTGACTGGCACCGAGGGCAAGCTTGACTCCTGCTGTAGAAAGCAAGCTGGAAGAACTCCTTCTTCTCTTAGGGCCCCATGGTTTTAATGTCCAAGTTCAGTGCCTGTTGTGGGGCAGGAAGACCTCCAGGGTTGCAGAGTGGCTTTGCCATGTTCACTACTCAAGAGCCTCTGAGCTGCAAGGACCATAGAACCAAGTCACCCTCAGTGTACCCAAGGACTCACTATCAGACACCTTACAGCATCTAAATATCTCTATGGCAAAAAGAGATCATCTCTCTTTTTAGGTGGGGAATGTGGGCCCATCCTGCAACCCTGCCACCCACGTGAGAGGAAGGGCAGCCCAGGGGAGGACACAGCTGGGAGGGACCTCTCCTCTTCCCCCGGAGGCAGTGACGTCCAGCACTTCTAGGAGATCCTGATCATGTTGCAGCTATTGTTAAGTTTTGGCGAGGAGATTCTGGCCTGCTCTCCCCTGGGGCTTCGTCATGAGTCACCATAGCACATCCTCAGGAAGCAATGGGCTAGACTCCCCAAATGGCCAGGTCCAGCAGAGGACTGAGGCACAGAGGTTGTCACGGCTCTGCATAGATGCAGGCAGGACTCTGGGTGGCTGCCTCCATTGGGAGTGGCAGGTCTTGACCCTAAGGAGGAGAGAAAGGCACTCCATCACTCATCTCCCTGGAGGAGATTCGGGAGGGTCATGAAAGCACTGTGGGACAAAGGCCCAGCCAGGACCTGGATGGAGTAGCTACCCCTTTGCATCTCACTTCCTTCCTGCCTCCCTAGAGGAAGCCATCCTTGAGTTGCATCTTGCAGATGACCTGATCTGCTCCCCTTTCCTAATAGCCTGGAAGGGATGGCAAAGACCCTTGCCTGAGCAACAGCACCCCCAGGCTATGTAAAGACCTGAGGAGAGACCAGCAATGAGCAGATGAGCAACAAGGAAATGGCCATAGATGGTCCATCACACGACTTGTTGGCTGTATCATGTTGTGGAACAGAAAGGGCTCTGGTCATGTTACCCTCTGCCTTCCTGCTGCTCTCTACCACCTATCCAACATTCCCATCTTTGGATGTGGCTCCACTGTTACCTGCCTAACTAGGAATTCAGAAATTCTCAAAGCTGAGACTGGCATTGTGACACAGCAGGTTGAGTCACGTGAATGTTCCAGTTTAAGTCCTGATTGCTTCACTTCTGATCCAGCTCCCTGTTAACAAGCCTGTGGGAGGGTCCAAGTGGTTGGGCCCCTGCACCCACATGGGACACATGGACGGAGTTCCAGGCTCTTGGCTTCAACCTGGCTCAGGCCTGACTGTGAGGCATTTTGGGGAAGTGAAAAACAGATAAAACATCTCTTTCTCTCTATCTTTTGTAACTCTGCCTTTCATATAAATAAACAAACAAATAAACAAAGGAAAATAAATTCTCTTTCCTCTCTGTCCATTTCACGGGGAGAGCTTCCCCTTCCCTTTCACAAGGTCTGGCTCCTAGGCCAGCAACAGCTGCTGGTGTGTGTGTATGTGTGTGTGTGTGTGTGTGTGTGTGTGTGTGTGTGTGTGTGTGTGTTCTTGCCTCCTTGGGTGCTCCCCATCCCAAGGCCTAAAACAGTCCCCTTGCAGAGGAGTTAAGGATTACTTGGTCCTCCAAGCAATCTAACACTTCCTGTCCAACTCCCCATAGTCCTGTACCCTCCTGACCCCCCATGTCTATGATTGTTTGGGTGAGTTTGGTCACCAAAGAGCCACGAGGAGAAGTGGAGTTAGATGCATTTGCTGGAACAAGCAGGAGCTGGCTCGGAGTGAAAAGGAACTCTGGGATGGAATTTGTATCTTTGGCTGGAGGAAGGACAAACAGGTGCAGGTGTAGGCTTGGGGTTGGCAGGGGGTGGAGGGGCAGGAGGAGATGACTACAGCAGATGTGGGAAGGATGAGAAATGTAGAGTGAGGAAGCCTCCAGGTGGAGCGGAGAATGTGTACTGGCTAGGGAAGCCGGGTCTCTCGTGCTGTCCTTGAGCCAATCGGCTGTGGACCTGAGTTAGTACACTGACTGCTCCAACAGTGTTACTTAGAACCATCTGGATGACAGTAGCACCAGCCAACATACACATTTTGAGCACTTGCAACATGACAGGCTGTTGTGGCTTAAATACAGCTTGACAGCGTTCCCCAGAGGCTACCACTTGGTCCCCAGTGTGGCAGTGTTGCCTTGATGGGACTTTGAAGAGGTGGAGCCTCATGGGAGGTAAATAGGTCCCTGGGGCACCACTGTTGGAAAAGATGGTTGCTGCTCTTAGTGGGAGAAAGCTGTTGTGAGAGTGGGTTGTTCCAGAGCAAGGCTGCCCCCTGTACTCGGCCTCTTCTGCATGGAGATGTTTGCCTTTCTGTGCCTCCACCACATGCTATGCAGCCGACAGTGTTCTTCTCAGTGGCCAAAGACATGGAGCCATCAGATCTTGAACTTCCAGCCTCCCAAACAGGTGAGCTAAAGAAAGTTCCTCCCTTCACAAGGTACCAGCTTTAGATATTCTATTACAGCAACAAGGGGAAATGGACTAACATACAGACATGCCTCTCATTTTTTTTAAGGCACCTGTTTATTAACTGTTCCCATCAACCTATATGGTAGGTACTATTCTTATTAGTAGCAGTAGTAATATTGTTATTTCCTCCTTTTCCAAAATCATTAATTAGAGACACAGAGAGATTACATAACCTACTCAGAGCCACAAAGCTACTAAGGTAAGTCAGGATTTGAACCCACTCTCTCAGCCCTTGAAACCTTGAACCAGAAAACATCCAAGGAAGAGATGGTGTCATTTAGGGCAAAAATTAACTGAGCAAAAGTTTGATTATTTATACTATATCTGCTCAGCTAATTTTTGCCCCAGTGATACCATCTCTGCCTCAGATATTTTCTGCTAAAACCTATTATAAGATATGAAAATTTCTCTTTTATGTTATAATCTATAACCCTGATGCTTAAATAATTGTCAGACAATCTACAGAATAGGTCCTCAGAGGAGAACCTCAAGAGAACCGATACAAGCAATGGAAACTAATGGGCTCATCTGCTCCCATTACTTCTGAGGGTTTTCTTTGCTGCAGTTCAGTATCTATTTTATTTTATATTTGCCAGGACCCAAGTAAATGGGGGAAATCCATAATTGTGTTTGATGGAAAGGAAAACTCCAAATAATGAAATGTATGCCAGAGTAAAAACTGACCTTCTCACAGTATGTGTGTGTAACTGTGTGTTTATTCTCATCTGTGCAGGTACTCAACTCATTCTTCTTGAACTTGCTTGCATTATTTTAGCAGATTACCGATCAACAGTTTCTCAGACTTTTTGCAAAATCAGTCCTTTTCTGCCACAATTCAGTTTTGTTTTTTGTTTGTTTATATATATTTTGCTGCAAAGGATGAATGAAGACCCTGACTCACACTGGCTTAACAATAAGCACCTACAGAAGTTCTTCAAAACGTTTGCAGGAAAATGAATTAATGGCAAATGTATGTTGATGCATAAACTTGTCAAAATCTATGCGTAGTTTTTCAGAATACATGTGTTCCATGAACTTTTCAAGACCTCTCATCTGCATGATTTCAACTTTTTAAAATCAAAATCACTTAGAATTCCATTTTCCATTTACCTGTTGAAGTTCCCTGTTGAATTATGTCCCATCACTGGAAGTTAGGAAAAAACTAAGAGGTTGTGCTTGCATCAATCAGAGTTATCAAAGACTCCATCCATTCCTCCACTGAACTCTCCTCCATTTTGTTTCTCGCCTAAGCCTTCCTGCCAGATGGCCACACAGCCTCAGGTGTCACACGTAGAGACAAAGCCAGGGGAATGACAGAAGCTATGTCTCTTGTGGTGTCTTTTTTTTTTTAGAAGCAAAACACAAAACATAAAACCCTCTTTCAACCAATCCCTTTGCTGAGTTGGGTCACCCACATACTCCTAAGGCAGTGGCTGGCTGCTCAGTAGCAGGCATTCCCCAACGACGATTCTGAAATGCTTGCCATTTTTTTTCCATCCAGGTGTTGAACCTTTAAGAGCCCACAGAAATAAAACTCTTTTAACAGATAGATAGCTAAAGCTATATGAGAAAAGGCCTGCAGTTTTCTCTGCTGATGAGTTTCCTCCCACCATGGGAGGTCACCGTGCTTTCCATCAAAATAACCAGTTCTAAAATACAGACTTGCTAACCGAATGTTATTTCAAATGTCACAGAGTCGCTGCTGGTTATAACTACTTGGTGAAAATGTTTTTAATGCAAAGGCATCAGAACTTCATGCTAAAATGGCATGTAGAATATACACATCCCTCACATCTCCATCACTAAATGTCAGTTTATAAAATCAGTGTTTAACATGAAATGAAAGGTTTAATATCAAAAGGACAATAGGGTGGAAAAGGACGCCTTCAGCAGATGGAAGAGTGGCTTCTGATTTAGCTGACCTGGGAAAGCTGAGACACCTGCACCACCACGTTTATTGCAGAACTATCCACAACAGCCAAAATAGGGACTCATCCTAGGCACCACAGATAGGTGACAGATAAAGAAAAATATGATCCATGTATACAATGGGATGTTATTCAACCATAAAGAGAATAAGATCCAGCATAATGGGTGGAATTGGAGAACACCAGACTAGGAGAAACAAGCCAGGCACTGAAGAACCAGAGTCACGTGTTCTTTCATACATGGAAGCTAATCCCTCCCCCCCACCCCCCAGAGTCCAACTGAACTTATCATACTGGAAAGTTGGGTAATAAAATGCAAGTGGGTGGAAGCAGTAAGTTCTAGTGACCCCCAGCACAGTGGGGCAACTGTAGCTCACACTGGTGTGTCATTGTGTAAAAACCAGAGGAGAGGGACTGAGAGGCAACAAGTCTAAAGCGAAGATAGGGAAAGGCTCATTGCTTGATTTGACCCATTTGCGCTGCAAACATGCATTGCAATATTGCACCATGCCCTTCAAAAATGCACAACTATTACCTGCTAATCACAGATTTTAAAAGGCTTAAAATGCAACCAGAGGGAAAGCCAAGAACTGTGTTGATTTTTACATTGAAGAGCTCTGAGAAAGTTCATAAATTGATGACATGAGGAGGTATAGGTGAAGAAGGACTGAAACAGGAGGACTGGTTGAACATCTATTAAAAAAGAGAGAGAGAGAGAGAAGTTGACCTCTGATGCCCTTCCCAATACCACAGAGTGAGTGCCACTGACTGCAGAAGACTGGAGCTGATTCTCAACAGACAATGGAAGAGACCAGCCACACTGAAAGAGTTCAGAAACCAAGGGTGAAGACACCGTGCTGAAAGTTGGTAGCGGAAGCCATGCGGCATCCTTCAGGTGGGAGAGGCAAGAGTACTCCACAAGGCACCTGAATAGTCCAAAGTGAAGACAGGCAGATATTGTTCTCAGGGGTCCCCATCCTGATCATCATGTTGTAGGCATGTACTTCCCAGTTTTTATTTCAGGATCTTGTCCCATGTGAGATAAAAATTCAAAGCAAGGAATATGTAAGCTGCTGTCACAAGACCAGAACTAATCTAAAGTGAGTGTACACACATGCACGAATGTCAGCAACTCCCAGGAGAGACGGTCACCAGGAAAGAACCAGAGGGCTGCCCACAAGCAGAAAGTACATGAGGAGACTAGAAATAGTGGTGCTCCTACATCTACTAATGACATTTTAGGGTGTGGAGGTGGTGCCCTAATTGAATATGCAAACAAGGAGGAATTTGGGTGGAGTTTAATGCACAGGAGGTGAGCATTTCTTGGTGCCTCTACCCAGAAGTCAGCTATCACGTGCTTGTCATGGCACCTGCTCCTCCTGGTCTTGCAGGAGACTCAGGTGTATTGTGGGGAAGTAGGAATGCTAGATTGGCATGTAGTGGGGTGCAATTAAGGTGCAATGCTAGAAACAGGAGCTGTGAGATGGTCTTCCAGCTCATTGTTCTCTGTCTTGCTTCCTGCCTATGCCTTGGGGCCCCCCTGCTAATCATGCTGCTAGGGCCCCTGTGTCCTGAGCTTTCAGCTATTCACTGTTTAGTCAGCTTTCTGATGCTAGAACTGAATACCACAAACCACACAACCCATGTAGAATAGAAGAATGCTCAGTTCCCTGTTCTGAAGGCTGAGAGGTTCAAGAGCAAGGAGCTAGCTTCTGGTGAGAGACTCCTTGCTACTCAGAGGTGGGTGGGTATCCCGTGGCAGGGCAGAGTACATGTGTGTCAGTTTAGGGGTCCCCTTTTCTTTGAAAGCCGTCAGTCTCATCATGAACCCCCCTGTCTCGGTGAACTTAACTAATTCTCATTGCCTTTCAAAGGTTCCACCTTCAAATCTCTAATATAAAGGAATCTATAACAAACAGAAAGGAAAAAAATAACCTAGAATAAATTTTCTTTTAAAAAACTATCATTACTTGCCTCACAGAAATATTGCACTTGTAAAACATACATAATTAGAAAAACAGAATAATGTATTTATTAATTGAAAACATAAGAGCAGAAATGAAAAATTCTATAGAAGAATTAGAAAGTTCAGGTAAAGGAACCTTCCAGAAAGAAAAGTGAGAGAGTAAGCAAAGGATCAGAAGATAGGGAAGAAAAGATTTTAAAAACACAGGCGACACATGATGGAGAACCAGGATCCAAATGCTAGGAATTCTAGGAAAAAGATGAAGAAGAAACCATCTCACCCTTGGATATCAGAACTCCAGATTCTCCAACCTGTGTGACAAGTGGCAATCAGGCAGGGGTTAGGTAGGAATAAATAAGCTGGATTATTTTCTCACAATATCTACATAACACTGTGTTGCAATTCTACTCCCCTACCTGTCCACGTTCCTATGATGCACCTGTGTCTCATTTGGTACCTGGAAGGAGGAGACACTGTGATGCTTCATGGAAGTTAAGCTCCACGTGAAAGTGCCATGAGAGCCCCAGAAAGCCTCACGCATACTGAGCTCCACCCCAACTGCATCCTGTGTGTATATTCAATGCGGGCACCAGCCTTTTTCTCATAAAAGAGACTGATATGGGAGTGTCCCTTCTTTTGTTCTTGGCTTCTGGTTCCTGCTTTGGGTCTCTCTGGCCTCCTCCCACTCTCACAGGCAGCTCTCTTCTCCACTTGTGGCAGGTGTCTCTCCATGTTGGGTTGCCCACACTCAGGTATGCATAAGTATTCACTCTATATCTTGGCAATAACGTCTTCTCTCACTGATACAAAGTATTTATCCTCTACTTTGGATTCTTACCTCTGCTGGGGCAAGAACAAGGGATAAAAATGGCAATAGTTGTTTCCAGAGCATTTGGACTGCTGTTATTTCCAGGTGCAGATCCCCAGGGTCTCAGACATTTGGCCTTCCACTAAGAGTTGCACAGTTATTCCCACTGGTTCTAAGGCATTAGAGCTTAGACCGAGCCATACTGCCAACCTTCCTGGTTCTCTAGTTTGAAGATGGCCTGTTGTGGAACCTGTCAACTTCCATAACTGTTTGAGCCAATTGCCCTAATAAATTTCTCATTTCTAGCTCTCAACATGCCATTGATTCTGTCCCTTTCGAGAACACTGACACAGAGAGAGACAGATTTCATTCACAGGATCCAGAATCAATCAGAATGTTTGTAATTTCACCATAGGTCAGTTGAAAACATGACAATGAGCAGTGCCTCCAAAACAATGAGTGATATATTCCCACTTCTACTTCAACTAGGATTGAGAACAAATTAAAAATAGTTCTGATATATAGGGACAAACAGAAAAAGATTTCCCATGTGCTCTTTTTTAAAAAACACATTTTATCTAGATTATGGAGTAAATTGAGAAAGAAGAGATTATGACATTCCAAACAGTGGTAACCCAACTCTGCAGAGGAGTGAAAATACTCCTGGATCGAGTCAGATCACAATTTAGTTCTTCAAAACTAATTTGACAGAATGCCTGGGGGCTTAAATATTGTAAGAGAAAAGGTTGTTGAAAGAATTTAAATTGGTGTTGAGTACACAGAAAATTTAACAAATGGAGAAAAAGAAGACAATTATTAACTCGGGTAAACAGAAAATTGTAGGAGGAAGGAAAAGAAACCATGGCACTTGATAAGGCTCGGCTACAAATAGAACTCACAAAGTCAGGATAATGTAAACAAAGGATACGGATCTGATCCAAACTACTGTATAGCCACGTCATGAGGGTAGGAGAAGAGAGTGTTGGTGGTAAAGGCGTAGAGGAAGTTGCTATAGATTTGTCTTCCACAGTGGAGACTCAAAAGATGATGCTCAAGGTGTAATCCGTATGAATACACAAATCGGTACCAATATATACATCACACCAAGGATTTGAGTTTGGCTGCCTTGGGATAGTGTGCAATGGAGAAAGGGTGGGATTTGATGTTCCCAATGAGAAGTACAGCTATTTGACTGTAGACACTATATGCACTTGTAAAACTTTGATTTGAAAAATATATTGAGGGTCTAGTGCAACGACTTAGCAGCTAAGTCCTTACCTTGCAAGTGCCAGGATCACATCTAGGTGCTGGTTCATGTCCCAGCTGCTCCATTTTCCATTCAGCTTCCTATTTGTGACTTGGGAAAGCAGTAGAGGATGTTCCAAAGCCTTGGGACCCTGCATCCATATGGGAGACCTGGAATAAGTTCCTGGCTCCTGAACGGCTCAGTTCCGGCCATTGCAGCTTCTTGGGGAATGAACCAGCAGATGGAAGATCTTCCTCTGTCTCTTCTTTCTGTAAATCTGCCTTTTCAATAAAAATAAATAAATCTTAAAATATATATATATGTCGAATAAATCTCGATGATGTGGTGTTAACTGAGATGTTTGTATCTGGGGTATATTTAAGCAGCACGTAATTGTGGAAGTAGCTTGACGTTGTGGACCATCCTAAAGGATGATTTCTTCAAATAATGAACAGCTGATCCAATCTCCTGCAGTGGAATGGAAAAGAAAGATTTCACAACTGCAAACACAAACCTTGGTAGTGAAAGCCTCCTGTGGGAGTTTCTGTAATTAGTTTTATTTTTCCAGGAAAAAGAAAAACAAGTTATTTTCTGATCATTGAGCCCCAGCTTGTACATCTTAGAAGATGTGCAGGGGCACTTTTAGCCCCTGCCTAAGTCTGGTCAATTTAAGGAATGTTGTTCATTGCTGACTATCCATTCAGTCATTCAACAGACCCATGGGCAGGTGGATGGATTAGGTTAAGTCTGCCCCTGAATTCCTACAAACTAGACCTTAAGGTCCAATAAAGGGCTTATAGTGCATATCACACTTTCTCTGGCTCCTGTCTTCCCTTGCCTCCCTTCCCCCTGAAATTCCTTTTCCCCATTTTCCTCTCCCTTTCCCAGCTTATTATTTAAGATTCAGCTTAAATCTTAAGGGGTGATTTATTACAGGAATCCTTCCCTAACTCCCCGACTCCTTGCATCTGCTAGGATGAACTAGGGTCACAATGGGACAGAGCCCACCCACTTTGCCTCAAGAATAGTCTCATGACACATGAGTCTCAAAGCCACCCATCTGCCCCATCTCGCAATTGGTATAACGGTGAAAGGCGTCTACGGCAGCCAATTAGAGTCCTCCACAAGAATACTTTTGTTTTGCTTTGCTTTAGATATATTTCATTTATTTGAAAGACAGAGCTAGACACACACAGAAAGAGAGAGAGAGAGAAAAAGAAAGAGAGAGAGGCACACAGGAGGCAAAGAAAGAGATCTTCCATCCGCTGCTTCATTCCCCAAATGGCTACAACAGCTGGAGCTGAGCCAGGCTGAAACCAGGAGCCAGGACCCTCTTTCAGGTCGCCCACGTGGGTGCAGTGGTCCAAACCCTTAGACCAATCTCTGAGGGTTTCCCAGGCCAATAACAGGAAACTGGGTTGGAAGTGGAACAGCCAGGATTCAAATCAGTGCCTATATGGGGTGCTGCTGTTGCAGTTGGTGGCATAACTTACTACTCCACAGCACTGGCCCTGCCTGAATCTGGTAGAGAGTGTTTGCTTGCTAGCTGCTTTTCTGAAAGTGAGTTGCTTGTGACATGCTCCCTCACAAATGAGCTAATTTAGTTTTAAAAAGCAGAAATTAAATGTTTGGAAGCAGAGACAAAAATTAGCCATAGCAATTTGCTGTGGCAGGGCTAAACAAAAATAGTTGTATGTTGTATAAATGTTTTAAAATACAATGAATGGTTAGATACATGTCCAGCAAATACATAGTGAATTTGACAAGTGCACTCTTAGCAATCAAAAAACTAAAGGCACCTGAAATCAGAATTAAGTAGCCAATAAAAATCTATTCTTAGTATTATTTGAGCTGGTAACCTTGGCCAATCATAAAATGATTTATGCTCTGTTTAGCTTCACATAGGTCATTCAGTACCAAATATACTGTTTAATTAATAGTTTGGATATGTTTTGTCTGAAAAGACTTTCAAATTTTCAAAGGAAATCAATTTATTGGCCTACAAAATCAAACTGATAGAACAGATATGTTCCATCTTTAACACCTGTCAAATACAACTTTCAGCTAGGTATGAAAATCAATTTCTATCATGATGGATAATGCCTCAATTGTGTTAGATGGAAACTCCATAGTTGTTGGACTTCTAAAAGTCAGTGTCCCCATTTATGCGAATCTGCCAGTTTCCTGAAGAAGAGATGATGAAAACCGTCACAGATAGAGCTGTTGCAGCCACTTGCCACACCTGAGCCAATGAGCCAACTATCGCCAGTTCATGGAAACATGTAAATGGCAATGACTGTAGTGACCTCATGTTCGTTACCAGTCCTCATCAGTTGGTTAGTGGAAGATTTTGACAAAGATTGGCTGCACTAACTCCAATTTCAGACTTTCTTGGAACAAAAGAAGACTTGATAAATATGAAATATCCACAAAAAGATGACACTATTATCACACTGCTTTTGAATGAGCTAAACTTGAAGTTTTCAGAAAAATAAAAGCTTTCTTGATCTAGTTGGATGGTTGTGAAAATTTGTGCTGAAACTGAAATTTTTCTTAAGAAAAACCAACGTAAGGATTATGTGCATCCTTCTAACAGGAATCAACATGCAGATGATGTTAATTCAAAGCAACAGCATCTGTGAAAACAGCAAGAAAATGTCAAGCTTGCTTTTTTAGGGTTTCTTTTCAATTTATGCAATATGTCTGTAAATTCTGTGTTAACAGTACCAAGTTGACACAGGCTTTAGAGTCAATTTACTTCAGCTGAATTAGTTTTGAAACACACATGATTTTTTCCTGCTAAGTTACACTGATTCTTATTTAAGAAGTGAGCTACTTTTGCTGATATCAATATGAATATTAATGAGAAATGACTATTTTATACTTGATGCAATTGCTGGAAAATTTTAAATATGCTTCAAACAACTTGCGCATATAGACTTTTATGAATCTCTGTAAACTTCATGAACTCTAAATACATATCAAATATTTTCAGTGAAAACTTAGTGCTCAACTTAAGATGTGTCTTGAATGTAAAATACACGCTAGATTTGATGAGTTGGTACTCAAAAAATAGAAAGGAAAAAAGCTCATTAATAATTTTTTAGAGACTTCATTGTTGAAGCAACATTTTGGGTATGACGCATTAAATAATGTATATATTTTTACTTTCCTTAATGTGGTTACTAGAAAAATTTAAACACAGCTGTGCCTCACATTCTTTTTCATTCCTTTAAGATCATTCATTTCCCCATAAGGGTTTGTGTCTTAATATTTACAATATGTATTACCACATGTTACATGCCAGAAGTTGTACTAAGAGTCTTTCAAGCACATTCTTTGAAATAAGATTTATTTTATTTTATCTTATTTTATTTTATTTTAAAGGTAGAATGACAGAAGGGGAGTGAGAAAGAGGGAGAACAGAGACAGATACAGAGAGAGATCTTCTATCTGTTGGTTCACTCCCCACGTGGTTACAATGGCTAGGGCTGAGCCAAGCTGGAGCTGGAGCTTCATCCAGGTTAGAGCACAGATGGCAGGAGCCCAGGTACTTGGGTCATCTTCTGTGGCTTTTCCAGACACATTAGCAGGGAGCTGGATAGGAAGTGCAACAGCTGTGCTCAAACTTATGTTCTCAATCCATGGTATCACAGTGTGGGCCCTCTAGCACATTCAGCTTCAGAATAAGTCATTGAACCTCAAGCAATACTCTTAACCTCAATAAAACAAAATGGAAATTCAAAACAACAAGGAAGCCTATTGGTCAGAAGACTTAGACCAGGAATGGGCATTTCGCACAGCGGTCAACATGCTACTTGTATCCCATATCTGAGTGCCCACATGTGAGTCCCATGTCTGCTCACCTTTGCAGCTTCCTGCTAAGGTGCACTCTGGGAGGCAGCAGGTAATGATACCTCAACTACTTGGGTCCCTGCCACCCTCATGAGAGAGCTGCTAGAGTTCTTGGCTCCTAACTTTGGCCTGGTTCAGCCCCAGCTACTGCAGGACTTTGGCGGAGTGAACTAGTGATTGGAAGATGCTCTGTTTCTATGCTTTTCAAATAAGGGCTAACGCATTAATATTCTAAAAACATAAATATGAAACTTTTATGTGTAAATGCTACCTCAGTAAAGTGTAGAAAAAAAGAACATTTTCCTCTAGAATGCCTGAGGCAAGAGATGTTTACTAAACTGCTGAAGATCATATAGTTCCTAAATAATACATCCAGACTTCCAACAAACCCCCAAACCCTTACTCACAACCGTGACATTCAGCATACCAGGGTCCCATGCAGAAGTTCCTTCCATCCATTTCTTAAGAGATTCGAGCTTTTCAAATATCAAGATACATCTACCAAGAAATTGAAGAGTGGACTACTAGATTTCTTCTGAGTTAACAATGAGTAATTCATATAGAGACACTACTGGTCATTGTCATCACGTAACAGCAGGAGTAAGAAGCACTGGCACAGAATGGCAGGCATAGATGGCCACGTCTGTGGACACGTGGAGAGGAGTGGCCATAGTTTCACTGGTCCACCCTGTGAGCATGTGCTTCTGTATGCTCTGCAGGTGCCTGGAGCTGCTCCTGCAAACACAGCAAATATCCATACGCTTATGTGTGGGTACACAGTACACAGTCTCTAACTAAGAGAAGGAACGGAGGGCTTTCAATTGGCCATTGCTGTGAATTATTCTGTATTGTCCCATCAGCCTTGCTGAGAGACACACACACACTCCACTGGTCACCTTCAGTATTTGGATGCTTGTTCTAAGCTACAGTTCTTAACCAATATTACCAAACTCTAAGTGCTTTACACATCAAATACAATTATTTCATAAAAGCCACAAAATTTGTTACATATTTAAGATATATATACAAAAACCCACAGGAGAGTAAGGAATGGGGTCCTGAATGCAGGTGCAGCTAGTCAAACTGCCATTTGCAATGCCAGTATTTCATATCTTAACACTAGTTCAGGACCTGGCTGTTGCACTTCTGATCCAGCTCCCTGCTAACAGGACTGGGAAAGAGCAGAAGCTGGCCTGTTCATGCCCCTGCAATCCATGTGAAAGAACCGGATGGAATTCTGGGCTCCTGGCTTGGCCATTGCAGCCCTTCGGGGAGTGAACCAGAAGATGGAAGATCTCGCTTTCCTTCTCTCTTTATAACTCTGCCTTTCAAATAAATAAATATTTTTTAAATGTGTATAAAAAGTGTTTTTAAAAAACATGATTTTGACCATTCCTGAGGATTCCCAGACATTCCCTCCCTTGACCTGTATCCCACCTGCAGTCAGTTCACTTGTATGCCAGGACCAGACTCCTAGCTGGTGCTTTATATCACCTCTCCCTCAACCCTGGAATTCCCCCAACAATTCTGCAAACCAGGCACCTCCTCCTTAAGGAAACAAAAACCGAAACCCACTAAACAAAAGGCAGCTGGATCAAAGGCAGTAGAATCAGAACTAAGAACATATATCCAGGAACACAAGTGTGTACCTCCTTGCAAAAATCTTTGCAGTCAGGTGCTGCCTTATAGCCTGTGTTCCAAAGAACATTTGTTCACCATAGTCTGGTGGCAATGATCCACAGCCACTCCCTACTCTACAAAGAAGTGCAAGGGATTTTTTTATATGTTGATGCATTTCCTTGTTATATTTTTAATTCATGTATTTGTTCAAAAGTTGAACTGTACTACATATAATTGCATATCATCATTCTCATTTAATATTATATGGTAAACATTCTGATACAAGATATATATATTTTAATACTATTTAATTTTATTTTTGATGATGTTTACCTAGTTGGTTAGAGTGGAAAACATCAAGGGTTAGGAAAAAATGAATGAGACTGTTCTTTCCAAATTTTCTTTTTCTTCTTCCTGTATCTGGGAGAAGGAGGAGACAAGGGGAGAAGCTGCACCCAGCCTTCCAACTGCCTCAGTACCTGAGGATAAGGACCAGGTACCCAGTGTCATCCCACAGCCCATGATGTGGAGTATGCTGCCAGGGTTCTGCTCATGTGGCTTTGATTGTTTTGAAATGCTGTTGGGCTCACCACTCCAAAGATGAGGAAATCCTTCCAAGGTCCACTGGCTGACATAGTCCACCTTAGAGTCTCCAATAGCCCAGATATGTGCTGTCAATGCCTGGCTGGGGTAGTTGACTAATTCATTCTGCCCTCCTTCCTCTGCTATGGTATCAGATGTCCTCTGCAGGCTGTGCATCTGGGTTGGCCACGCACTGCTCTGCCTGAGCTATTGAGGAGGCCCAGTTCTGGCACATGCATTTCATGGTTAGCAACTACAGTGACCTTGTCAATGGAAGTCCATCAGAAGTGATTCCTCATCTGCAACATACTCCCTCGGTGGTCCTCCCTCCCACATATTTCCTTACACCTTTCCCTGCTCAATCCATTGCCCCTCTCCCTGGTCAATCCATAGTCCCTGTGCCCGTGAGCACATGAGGCACCTGATGCCAAATGGCACTCATGAGGCCAGCCTGAGCCAGGCTGGGGACCCGTAGCTCCAAACGACACTTGAGCAGACTGGCCCAAGCAAGACTGGGGGCCCATGGCCCTAAACGGCTCTCATGTGGATTGGCCAGAGCTGGGCTTGGTGCCTGCAGAGCCAAATCTCTCCCACCCCCACATATCTTAAAAATAAATTAATCAAACAAATTTAACTTAATTTAATTTAAAATAGAATGGGCAACCATGTTGGCACACTGGTATAGTTAACACAAATTTGGCATTAATAAGGCCCAGAATGCCTGTCAGCTATTGGCTGCTTTTCTCCCAGCTGTGTAATTCTTGCCTAGGTACAAAGCAGCCTAGATCTTTGTCTACAGCTTGGAGAGGGATTCCTTTTTGCAGCCACATCCAGAACCAGCCATTGCTGCAGCCACACAGCACTCCCCCCACCCCAAGCCCAGCCAGAAAGGCAACCTGGAAATATGTTAAAAAAACAGACCGATGATATTCTGGGTATAGTTTAAACTGTATCAGAAAAAAAAATGCCCATAAATAAAATAGGATAGCAGCTCTAGCAAAGCAGTGAAAGTAATTATATAAACTTGATGGCAGTCATTATTTTTCATAAAACTCAGTTACTTCCCACCTCTAATAAATCGACCCTGCAATAATTCCATAATATGTATTCATTGTATGTCAAGCCAGAGTCGTGACCAAGAGCATTATGAATACACACTGAGTTTCATGCTTTCTCCAAAGACCTTGACTAGTCTGTGGTTCCCACAGTCCACTGGCAAACACCCAGGCCCACAGATGCCAGCAAGTCTCCCTGGCGAGGGTCTGGGGATGGCGCCAGGGCACAGTGTCCATGTTTTATCACTTCAGATGTTTCCAGAAGACTAGCAGTGCCTGGAAGGACACTTTAACAAGGTGATGGGAGAGAGCAAAATGAAGAACACTAGGGAAGTTGAGCAAATCAGGCACTGCCCTGCAGCCTCCTCTGCCCATCCGAGCTAAGTTTCCCTTCCGGGGTAGTAAGAGATGTCCAACAATAGTGCCCCACCCTCATTTATGCTTTTTTTTAAAAAAAATATTTATTTATTTATATTTGAAATGTAGAATTACAGAGAGAAAAAGAGAAAGATGTTTCATCTGCTGGTTCACTTTCCAAATGGTTTCAATGGTCAGAACTAGACCAGTCCAAAGCAGGGAGCCTGTGACTTCTCCCATGTTTCTCACATGTGTGCAGTGGCCCAAGGACTTGGGTCATCTTTTGCTGATTTTCTAGGCACTTTAGCAGGGAGTTGGATTGGAAGTGGAGCTGCTGGGACCCAAGCTGGTACTCATATGGGATGCCAGCACTTCAGGGGGAGGCTTAACCTATTATGACAGGGCCTCAGTCCCAGTCTTCCCCCTTTTTGGAAGGGCCTTGGCTGGGATCAGAACACTACATATTCGTTCCAGTCTTGCCAGTCAACGTACTGTGTGGCTTGATGAGCCCCATCATCTCTTTGAGCATCTGGTTTCTCAATGACATTATATTTTTTGTTTTGTTTTGTTTGCTTTGTTTTGTTGGTGGCTGTATTTTTGAGGCAGTTTTAGGTTCTTAGCAAAACTGAGCAGAAGGGACAGAAAAGAATCCCATATACTTCTTGCCCTGACACGTGGTTTGTCAATTATTAACATCTCCACCAGCATGGCCTATGAAAGGCTGCATCTTGAAGTCCATGGGCAATAGAATAAAGAGATTACATGAATTTTCCACACTCGTTTTGAAGTTCTCTGGTATTTGTTGAACTTGCTGAGGCTGCACCGGCATACTGTTCTCACCCCAAGTCCACAGTTCAAATTAAGGTTCATTATTCCTGAAGTGCGAAGAAACTTGTTTGCACCAGAGAATCATCTAGAAATTGGGTTCCACAGTTCTCCCTCAAGTGTCCGTGGTGCCAGGCACTGATTAGTGTCTCAGGAAGTAGCTGAGGCAGTCTCCACTTCCTGATGCTTGTGATCCAATGGGAAATGCAAACCAACATTGGAGAGTTCATTACAGGCGTGCCAATGAGTATGATGGAGAAATGGAGGGCACCACAGCAACTGAGCAGAGAACCAGTCCAGCTTGTTGGGCAAGTTAAAGGACATTTAAGTGAGAGACCACTTTCTGGATTTAGTCAATTTCCAAGTTGACCCATAATGCAGAAGGTGAGGAGTGATGGAGGAAAGGGTAGTTGATGGCTTAGAATGGGGGGAAGTTTTCGTTCTGAGCCATGCATTCCCAAGGGCAGGGAATTTGCCTGGTCTTCATATGCCCTGGCTAGAAGTCAGTGGTCGTTGTGTCAGCGTTGGCTGGATGGATGGCCATCGCTCACCCCGTAACAACTGTGTGAAGCAGGTGTCACAATCCAGCATCTAGTTAAGAACCACATCCAGGCTGCAGAGCCTGCATTTTGCAGGAGCAACAGCTGCCCATGTCCTGACCAGTGCCCAGTCCAGGGGGAGGGTCAGCTGGGGTGCTGGAAGCAACAGGAGCTTGACACCCAAGACCTGCTGGATGCTGAATGAGCATTGAAGTTAATTTCTGAAGCTTTCCTCTTTTTTTTTTTTCCCTCCACATGGCCACTGCTGAGCCTTTGGCTCCCACAACAACTGCCTTGTGTTCTGCATGGATGTAATTTCAGAGCACGGTTTCCCATCCTCCAGCTTCCCTTCCCCAACTGGGCCTGGCAATTCCAAGGAGCAGTCTGGAGAGGAGCCCTGTCCTGGAGCCTTGCAGAGCCTAGGGGTCATATCAGGACTGCCAGTCTCCCCACATATGCCCATCAACTCCTTGCAGGGGTTGCCAGGGGATCACAGGAGTCGCATGCCTGGGAGGGCAGGGGCATATATTTCCATACTGATTGGTTATTTAGCAACAGTTCTAAAAGTTGGCAAGTCCAAATAAAGATACATTGTCTGGACTCCATTAGCAAGAGGAAGCTCTCATAACTCTTTTCAAATTTGAGTTAGTGCCGTCAGCTGTGTCACTGAATCTCCACTTTGATGCTCATGCTCTTACTAAAGAGAAGGACCCCCTACCCTAGCTTTTGGTTTTCTTCTGATCCAATCCTTTGTGCCCCAAGACCCTGTTACTCCCTCCGCATCTCCCAGGTTAGGGGAACAGAGGGACCCAGGGAGAATATTTTCCTCCCCACTTATTCCTGAGAGGTTTGTGGTGGTGGTCACCCTCACACTGTTTCATTTCCTTTTCTCTGTATCACCCAGTGGGCACACACCTAATCAAGGCCAAGTGCGCACAGCTGTATCCACTGCTCTCCATCAAGTTGTCACTATTATCAATAACATTATTACAGGCCCAGGTATGAACATAAAAGAAAACAATATTGAAATGAGGGGAAAACAATTGAAGTGGTGGGAGATTGGGTCATTATTTGGAAACCTAGATGGGTAGCAGTGAAGCAAGGTTATTATGGAGCTCAGTTTATTTGATGAAAGAAATCCTCACTAGGGGGTCAGAGGAGATAAGTATCATCCAAGACAAGGTCCACCAAAGTGGGGTCTTGTGATGTGTTCAGAAGGCAGAGTACAATCTTATCTGCTCTTATCTGCTTGCTGTAGAGTGGACAATGCTCTTGGTTGGATTTCTCAAGCCAGGGTGACCAGTAGCATTAGTTCACAGTCTGAACATTCATGAAGAGATAGTAATACTGTTGATTTCAGAAGGGGACCTGGAACTCTAGCTCAGCCTCTTTCCCTGGGCACTTATTGGTCAGTGCCGGATCCCATGCCCACCCATTGGCCAATCACTGGCAAAGAGAATGGGCCACTGGAACAAGATAGAGGTGGTATATACGCTGAGTCACACACAAGAAGGACGGGCATATGGACAAAAGGAGGATTTATTTCCAGCATATCCTCCCCTGTGTCCAGGGATCCAAGCAGAGCGTGGCAGGTAGGAAGGAAGGGTGGAGGCGAAAGGTTGAAAGGAGGAAAGAGCCTGCACAGGGATTGCTCTCAGGCTTGGTGGGAAGAGAGTGCAATTGCCCAGCCTTTGCAGATTCCCTTACTACTTTTCAGACACAGCACTTACCTTCTCTGAGAACAATGGGATGTTCCCCCTCACCGAGTAAAGAATCACTTACCTGGTTGCCTGTACTGTCTCCCTTTGCAGACAGACCTCATTCAGCTACTACTGGATGTTATCCAAACATTGGCACATGTGCGCCTTATATCCCTTTTTGTCTCTAGATACTTGAGAGAGTTCTTTTGGCTATATTTCTGCCTTCATTTTTCTCCAGTCCGGCAGATTTTTCTGTAGACATAAAAAAGTGAACTTGCCCAAAGAATGTTCTCCAACCTGTGACTTTTCTCGTTTTTTAATGTGTCTTTCTAAGAGCAAAAGTTGGCCATTTTGAAGAAGTTTCATGGATTGTTTTCTCTCATGAAATATCCTTTGTTTCTTCTAAGAAATCTTCGTCCCCTCCGAGGAGTACTAATATTTCCTCTCAGATTTTCTCCTAGATGTCTTACATTTCAGAATGTTACATTTCTTTCTTTGATCTGTGTGCAGTTCACATGGATTCCATACATTGTGAAATGGGTCAATGTCCACTCACTCCCACAGAGTAAATGAGCAGTCGTTATTTGTCTCATTCGTGTTGAAAATACCTCTTTCTGTTTCGAATGACACAGTTCTTTTGTTCTTTGAGGAGTCATCAAAATGTCCTTGGAAAAATACGTTGGGGAAAAGAAATTCTGCATGGATTTCATTTCTTTTACATGGAAATAAACCCATCTTCTCCTTCTGTTTTTCTGTGAGCTTTTTGAAGTGCTCTCATGTGAATTCTCTATTCTTTTCTATTAATTTCCATTTCTCTTTCTCCTAGAATGACCTCGTTTTCATTACTATGGTTTTATAATTAGTTTTCTTTAAAAACTGGATGGTGTGAGCTCTCCAACTTTATTCTTCTTATAAAGTTTGCTTTCCTAAGATTCTAGAATAATGCTGCCAACTTGTATTTTTAAAAGCCCAACTGGGGGTTTTCACTGAGATTAGGATAAACCTATAGACCATCTGGGGGAGACCTGCCTTAACAATACCAAGTGTTCCAATTCTTCAGTGTAATGAATCTCATCATTTATCTAAGTCTTCCTTAAACTCTCTTCAATTTTTAATTTTCAGTGTACAAGTCTTGGACTGTTTGGTTAGATAAATGACTTATCCAAGTGATTTATGGTTACTTTGAGGGGTGTTATTGTAAATAGAATTGTTTTTCTTTATTTCATTTCCCAACTGCTTACGGATACCATAAAACATATCATTAATTTTTGTATGTTAACTATCTCGCAGTTTTGCTAAATTCAGTTCTGCTAGCTGTTCTGTAAGTGCTCTGAACTTCTCTACATCAACAAACACATCATTTGTAAACAGAAACAGTTCCACATCTTCCAAATGTTTTTGGGTTTCATTTGTTTTGTTGTTGTTTTGTTTGTTTGTTTTTTGCTCGTTGCAGTAATGAGGACCTCCAGGCCAAAGGTGAACAAGATAGGTTGAACAAAAAGGGAATCTTTGCTTTCTTCTCAATCCTAAAACGCTGACTTTATTAGAAACACTTGCCCTTTAACCATGGGAGGGAGCTCCACCCTGTTCCAGATTTCTGAGAATTTGTCTCAGGTATGAGTGCTGACCTTGGTCAGGTACCTTTCCTGCATCCATGGACAGCGTCACTGGATTTTTTTTTTCTTTTCTGTTACTATGATGAGGCACTTCAAATCCTGAGCCACACTTGCCTGCCTAGATTGAAACTGCTTAGTCATCACATACATTGCTGTTGGTTTCTATTTGTTATGTTGTGCTTTGACGCAGAGCTTTTTGAAGTCCATGAAGTCTTTTCTTTTTTATGTGAACATACACAGGAACACTCACCAGCCCCCACTTATCACGTACCTTCAGAGTCGCTATTTTAGGTTTTCTTTATCTCCATTTTCCTGTGGGTCTGACCTTCTACAGGTAAAATTTTCTATCGGTCCAATGAACTTTCTTCAGTATTTCTTATAGAGCAGGTCTGTAGGTGAGGAATTCTAGTTTTGGGTTATCCGAAAATGTCTTACACAAAGAAAACAACACTTAAGAATAGCATCCTCTCTGCAGAGAAACTGCAGGAATGCAGAATTCTCATATACTCTTCATCCAACTATCTGTGTTAGTACATCTTTCATTGGCATTGCACACTTGCTGAAACTCATGAATCAACAGTTCCTCAAAGAGATGACAGAGAATTGGTACTCCATTTGAGAATTTTCTTCCATCGATGTCTGATAGAATTCACCAGTAAAGCATTATAACATTGGTGCTTTCTTTTTTGAAAAGTTGTTAGTTTTCTAATTAATTTCCTTAGTAGATAATGACCTATTTAGGTCATCTGTTTTTCCTTGTGTACGTTTTGATACTTGGAGTCATTCAAGGAACTAATCCATTACAGGTACATTATTGAATTTATGTGTATAGAATTCCTTACAGTATTCCTTTACTATCCTTTAGCAATCATGTCAGTAATACATAAGTCTATTTCTAGCTCTTATTTTTTAGGATTAGTTTATTTTTATTTGAAAAGAGAGAGAGTGAGCACGTGCTTCCCTCTACTAGTTCACTCCCCAAATGGCAGCAGAAGTCAGGCCTGGCCTGAAAGCAGGAGCTTGGTGCTCCATCTGGGTCCCCACAGGGGTGGCAGGGGCCTCAGTACATGGGCCATCATGTGCTACTTTTCCAGGCACATTAGCAGAGTGTTCTATTGGAGTTGGAGTAGCCAGGACTCAAGTGTTCAGATACGGGATGCTGGTAACCCAGGCTGCACACAAAACCAGCCCCTCTGCTTCTAGCTCTGATATTGATAACTTGTGCCTTCTTTTCCCGGTTAATTTTATTGATGATTTTACTAACAATTTTTTATTTTGTTGATTTTTAGTTGTCTTTAATTTCCTTGGTGGCTGTTCTGAGTTTGTTTCTTTTCTTCTGCTTGCTTTAGGCTTGAATTGGGATCCTAGATTGTTGATTTTAGATCATTTTTCTTTTCTAATCTATGTATTCAATGTTCTGAATTACCCAGTTAGCACTGCTTTCGCTACATCTCCCATATTTTGATAGATTGTATTTTTAGTTTCGTTTATCTCAAAGCACTTAAAAATTTCTGTTGAGGCTTCTTTTCTGATCCATGTGTGTTGTTTAGGCTGAAAATATCTGGAGATTTTCTGGTTGTGTTTCTGTTATTGGTCTTTAGCGTAATTTTATTGTATTCTAACAACACATTTTGCATGATTTCTATTGTCGTATGTTTCTTCAAGTGTGTTTTATGGCCTAGGACATGAAGCTTCTGCCACGAATGTTAGACATGACCTTGAGGAGAATGTGTGGTCTGTTTTTACATGAAGTATTCTAGAAATGTCACTAAAAAAATCAAGTTGATCAATAGTGTCAGGTGCAGTCAACTGTATCTTTACTCATTTTCTGTCAGCTTGCTCCATGAAGTCCTGAGTGTTGTGGTCTCCAATCATACAGGATTTTTATCCAACTCTCCTTGAGTTGCATCAGTTTTTGCCTCATGTGCTTTGATGTTCCGTTGTTTGGTGGATATGTGATTAGCACGGTGCTGTCTTTTTGGAAAATTGATCTCTTTATCACTACACAATACCTCTTTTTTACCCCTCATAATATTCCATGCTCTGAAGTGTACCCTAACATTGACACAACTATTTCATTGATTGTAGTTAGTATGGTGTAAGGTTCTCCGTTCTCTTACTTTGACCATAACTAAGTCCTTATATTTGAGATGGGTTTCTTATAGGCAACAAATTGAGGAGCCTTATTATTTTATCCAACCTGATACTGTCTTTTAATTGGTGTACTTAGAGTATTCACATGCAAATGATTATCGATATAGTTGGTTACTACATACATTTGTAAGTTATCAATTTGTTAATCCCCTCTGTGTTACATTTTTCCCTGCTTTTTCTTCTTTCTCTGATTATAATGTACATTTCATACGTTTCTTTTTATTTCCTCTCTTAGAAGAACATCAACCATACTTTTTAATTAGCTTTTTTTGTGCTTGCCCTCAAGTTGGAAACATGTGTTTTCAGCTAATCTAGTAACATCCTCCAATAACACTATGTTGTATGCAGGTGCATTGTAATAGAGCATTTCCAATCCTTCTTTCCTTCCTTTATGACATTGTTGCCTCATTTTCCTCATTCATATACTATGATTATCTAATATATTTTCTCATTATTACTTTAAACAAATGACTATGTTTTATACCAACTAAGGATAAGAATAAAAGTATATATTTTGCCTTCATTTATTTCCTATCTGGTGAGCTTTTTTTTTTTTTTTTAATAGCACTGAGTCTGATCTGTACCATTTTCCTTCTCCTTGAAAAGCTCCTGTTAATATTTCTTCAGAGCAGAACTGCTGGTCATGTCCTTGGTTCTTGTCTGTATGAAAAACTATTTCTCCATTTTTGAGGGATTATGTCACTAGACACAGTATTCTGGCTTGGTAGGGTCTTCTTTCAATGTCTCATATATTTCACTCAACTCTGTTTTGCTTACCTAGATTCTGAGAAGTCCACTAAAATTGTTATTCCTGTTCCTCCAAGATGGCCCCTCCCTCTGGCTTCTTTGGAGATTGCCGCTTGGCTTACATCTTTCTGCAATGTCAATCTGCTACACCCAAGTGTAGGCATTGGGTTCTGTCTTTTACTCCATGTTCTTTGAGCTCCCTGAGTCTGTGGTTTAGTGTCTGTCATTGACTGCGAAAACTCTGCAGCCTTTTAACTTCGAGGATTTCTTCACTCTGTCCTATTCCACATTGCCTCCTGGTATTCTAGTTAAGTGTGTGTCCAGTTTGTGCAACTATCCCAATTTTCAGATGTTCTGTGGAATTCTTATTCTTTTTGTCTTTTCATCTGAACCTTTTATGGGCCCAATTCTCGCTGACCAGTTCTTGCTGGTCCTGTCCAGTGGGTGGATGGACTCCTGAAAGGCCTTCATTTATGTCAGTTTTTTTTTTTTTTTAAAAAAATCTCTAGTATTTCCTTCTGATCCTTCAAGGTTCCATCTCTCAACGTCAGTGATCTGTGGGTTCTTAGCTAATGGTTCTCTATTGTCATTAGACCTTTGACATACAGTTATTTTCAAGTCTCTGACTGACAAGTCTAGCTTCTGCATCATACCTGGATCTGTCAGTTGAGGTGAATGTGGGGGAGGTGCTTCTATTTGTGCAAGAAAAATTCAGGCGTGATACAGAGAGCAATGGTAAACAAGGTAACAAGGTGTAACTGCACAGGGCATCTATCAGAATGGATGGGCAGCTCTCCAGATGGAATCTGAGAGCACATTTAGTCCTTCAGATTGGGGTAAGCAACATAGACTGATGAAGAGAATACACCTAATAGGACAGGCAGATGTCTCAGGAGACACTGTGCATGAACTCTGTTTTCACACTAGGGCAAGCAAGGAAAGGGGGTCCAGTTCTTCCTGCCATTTCTCCTCCAGACTCCAACCTTCCTCTCCTAAGGAAGAATTTGCCAGGTGTGAAATGAGCAAAACTCCTCCCTAGGTTTCATCACGTGATATTATCAGGCGAGGTAACTTGATGCTAGGTAAGAGAGGATTCCCCTAGGATGCCTACCATGTGGGGAAGGCTGGGATCATCTGTAAAGTTATTGAGGTGTGAGCAGGAATTTGTAAAATACTGCTTTCAAGGTGTTTCTCCACGGCTGGTAGAAACTTATTTCTTCCTTCCCACAGGTGCTTGTTTTCCTGAGGCCCCCCAAACACGCACAGACTAATATCTAACTCCCCACCTAACAATCTGCACCTTCTTTTGTGCCTTGGACTTGGCCTCTTCTTGCCTTTAAGCATACTTTATACTTTTGTTGTTAAAAGCCAAGCATGTTGTTGTATTAAGTAATGAAATTAAGGTCAATAGACCTTCAGAGTGAGGTTTTAATGTCAATTTAGGTAGGAGTTGGACCATGTTTGATGTTTTTATAGTTGTAACTGTAGGGATCAGAAACATTAAAGTTTTATACTGTATTTTTGTCATCTCAGAAAGAATCTGAGTCTTGGACTCCTTCAGCTAAATTCCACTATAATTATGCCACACCCTCTCGGCATGGTGGTCAAGTGCTGGGAGAGGGCAACCCTCTATGAACTTGGATTCCAGCAGAGTTTTTCCATGGGTTTTGGTCCCTGTTAGGCAAAAGCAACTCCTGAGTTGAGTGCATCAAAGGACAAGGAAACTAATCACAAGGCAGGAACACCTGGTAACCTTGGACACCAAGCAGCAGACCAAGTCCAGGTGCTAGCTCCACTTCCTGCCTCCCTCTGGCCACAAACAACAGAGAGCTTCCCTGGCCTCAATGCTATTTTTAAAGAGAGAGAGAGAGAGAGGTTTATTTATTTTTTAGTGGAAAGTCAGATATACAGAGAGGAGGAAAGACAAAGAGAAAGATCTTCCATCTGGTGATACACTACCCAAGTGGCTCCAATGGCAGAAGCTGAGCCGATCCGGAGCCAGGAGCCAGGAGCTTCTTCTGGGTCACCCATGTGAGAGCAGGGTCCCAAGGCTTTGTGTCATCGTCAACTGTTTTCCCAGGCCACAAGCAGAAAGCTGGATGGGAAGTGGGGCCACCAGAACAGGAACGGGTGCCCATATGGGATTCCTACATATGCAAGGCAAGGACTTTAGCCGCTAGGCTACCGTGTCACGCCTCTCAATGCTATCTTTGCCGAGGTCAAGCTAATCCAGAATGCTTCCAATCTAATCCAGAGGCACACTCTTGAGGGTCTGGGAAAAGCCGGAACTGCAATCGGACCCCTTATTGCCAAAAGCGGCTGCTTTTATACTCTTTCTTTGCTGCTTTTTTCACTGTAGTTCTTAGCTTTTCTCCCCAAAGGTCTTAGCTTTTCTCTGCTGCTTTTCAAGCCCTCTCTCTGCTGCTTCTCTCCCTGTTCTTCTCCCCATAGGTCTTACTGCTTCCGTACCCCTCTCTGCTGCCCTGTTTTTCTCCCCGTACTACTCTTTAGCTTTTACCAGCTGCTTTTATATCACTCTCCATCAATCACTTCTCCCCATGGGTCCACTTGGCACTACCTGATAGGCCAGTAGCAATGACATAATCGCAGCAAGGCCATCAGCCTATCCCTGTGACTTCCTGTTTACCTGCTGGTGAGACCAACCCCGCCTCCTGGCCCTGGGCCAGCTGCCATCTTGTCACGGCCTTTCCCATTCATGGGGAGCAGCTTTGGCACCCCGTTCCCAACAGTTTCCAGTGCCAAGTCTGCACAGATCAACACCCACCAAGATAACACGGCACGGACACAAGTATGCACAAACTGAGGAGCTGCCGCTTTCCTCCATCCCCCACACCTAAATGTATAAAGGCCAATGCAGTACACCCTGGGCAGGCATTTCCCTGATGCGGTTACTGTGCCACGTGGAAGTGGTCCCGGGCTATCTACCACTACAGAGCAGGCCTTCGGTCTCTTTCTCTCTCTCTTCCTCATGCTCTCTGCCTCTCTCTACTCTGCTCTTCTCTCTGTCTCTGTGCTCACTTTCTCCCAGCCCCACAGCTACTTTCCCTGCAGAAATAAACACCTCTCATGTGACTCACTGTGTCTGGTGTCCTGGGTTTGTAGCGAAAAAAGCTAACACCGCTACTGTGATTTTGACAGGTGTTTCTTGTCCTTCTGATCACTGCAGCCACCTGAAGAAAGGAAAAAGAGTCCTTCTAAGATTACATCCCCCAGGAGCTTCTCACTGTCAGCTTCCAACTATGCATCAACTTTGCATCTTACTTAATCCTATCCATATGCAGCTCCAGCACTTCCAGTCCAGGTGAGCAGAACTGGGCAGTACCTCTAAATTCATCTGTCACTCCAGGGTCCTCCATGTCAGTCTTCCTGAGAGCTCAGTTCTCTGGCATGTCCGTGAACGGTTGTTTATGTTCAGTCTGGCTAGCTTTTTCTTGATGCTCTTCCATTGTTTGCTGATCCCCATCATTTCTTAAATGAGGTCAGGCACACTTTAGCTCTTGTGTTTCATTTTCAGTGGTTGGATTTTGGTGTGTAAATTGGAAAAAGGAGAATTCTCTGGACTTCAAAAAATATATACATTTAAAAATGTATCTATTATTTTTATTGGAAAGGCAGATACACAGAGAGGAGGAAAGACAGATTGGAAGATCTTCTGTCCGACAATTCACTCCCCAAGCAGCAGTAATTACCAAAACTGAGCTGATCTGAAACCAGGACCCTGAAGCTTCCTCTGGGTCTCCCATGTGGGTGCAGGGTCCCAAGGCTTTGGGCCATCCTCAACTGCTTTTCCAGGCTACAAGCAGGGAGCTGGATGGGAAGTGGGGCCCCCAGAACAGGAACCAGTGCCCATAAGGGATTCCTGCACTGTTGGGAACGGGGTGCCAAAGCCGCTCCCCATGAATGGGAAAGGCCGTGGCAAGATGGCAGCTGGCCCAGGGCCAGGAGGCGGGGTTGGTCTCACCAGCAGGTAAACAGGAAGTCACAGGGATAGGCTGATGGCCTTGCTGCGATTATGTCATTGCTACTGGCCTATCAGGTAGTGCCAAGTGGACCCATGGGGAGAAGTGATTGGTGGAGAGCGGTATAAAAGCAGCTGGTAAAAGCTTTAAGATGGGCAAGGAAGAGAATGACGGGAAGAACAACAGAAGGAACAAGAAGAATAGGGCAGCAGAGAGGGATGGAAAAGCTAAGATCTTCGGGTGGAAAAGCTAAGGCGTACAGGGAGAAAAAGCAGAGAGGGGTACAAAAGCAGTAAGACGTATGGAGAGAAAAGTATGGGAACAAAAATGGGGAAAAGCAGCAGAGATGGTACAAAAGCAATAGAGGATGAGAAGAACGGGAAGAAAAGTAGCGGAGAGGGCTAGAGAAGCAGGGAGAAAAGCTAAGACCAATGGGGGAAAAGGCAGTGGAGAGAGGGGTATAAACACAGTCGCTTTTGGCAATAAGGGGTCCTATTGGGGTTCCGGCTTTTCCCAGACTCTCAAGAGTTGTGCCTCGTGGGTAGTGCCACTGCTGGTCGGCGACACTGCACATGCAAGGTGAGGACTCTAGCCACTAGGCTACCACACCAGGCCCAAATCTATACATTTTAACTCATATGCTTCATCCAACTTTGGAAAATTCCAGTTATTCTGTACATCTTCTCTTTTTTGAAAGATTTATTTATTTGAAAAGCAGAGTCACACACACACACACACACACACACACACACACACACACACACACACACATCTTCCATTCACTCCCCAAATGGCCACAATGGCTGGGGCTGAGCCAGGCTGAAGCTAGTAACCTGGAACTCCATGTGGGTCTCCTACATGGGTAACAGGGACCCAAGTAATTGGAGTGTCTTCCACTGCCTTCTTAGGCACATCATCAGGAAGGGTATCAATATGGGATGCTGGCACTGCCAATGGTGATTTAACCCATGGTGCACAACACTGGTCCCGAATCTTCTTTTTTAGAACTCTTTATCATGATCTCTCTCTTGCCCTCTGGAACTACAATCACATGTGTCTTGGACCTTTTTGATATTATTCCACGGTCCACTAAGGCTCTGTTCTTTATGTCTTATTATTTTTATCCCTAAAATGCTTCAATGGAATGGTTTATCCTACATCCAATTCCCTGTGTGTTTTCCCACTAAGCCCTCATTTTGAAGCTCTCTTTGTGTCTGGTTGTAATAACGTTCAGTCTTGCGTTTATGATTAGTTTGGATAGTGAGTTGTATTTTTAAGACAGCCATTTATATTCTCTAAGAAAGGAGAAAGAAATGCAAGACTCTTGAAAAACCAGGAGACAGGCAATCAGATCCTGCCCAGAGGCAGAGCTCCTGCGCTGTCCAGATGGACCAAGTTTCATCAGAGAACCTCTTGAAAACTGTGGGGGTAACACTGAATAATTTTGAATTGCCTGGGAGTCAGGGCGGACAGCAGCCAGCTGGTGATCAGTGGTGGGAAGCGGTGCCCATGCCCTGGGGCATTTTGGCTCCAGAAATGCTGTGGAGGAGAGAGCAAGGCTGTCAGGAGACTCACAGGCACCAGGGAGCAGAGACAATTCTATTAATGGAGCCCAAAAAGTACTTTTTAACTCATTAGTATTATTATTTAAAATGTTCGTATTCTTTTTCCAGTTACATATGCACTGGTCAGAGCAGGGAACTCTGACTGGCAACACTCTGCCTGAACACTTGAACTTTTACACCACCTGCCGTGGGACAGACATGAAAATACAGTGGGACATAGACACTGTCATCTGTGCACCGTTCCTGTCAAAAAGCTTGACATAAATCCTGAAAAAACAGAGACTTCTCCAAATGTCAATGTCAGAATATTTTAATAACACCAGGGGGGCACAATTCTAGATCAAAATAACTTAAAGATACAACTTAAAGATACAACTTAAAGGACAACTAAATACAACACAAGATTTTGATTATAGCTTAGATACTCTTAAAATTCAGCTATAATGAACTTCAGAAACTTAAATAAAGAGCGTTTTAGTATTTTAATATCAACCATATCATTTTGTTCCTCAAAATAATATTTTGGTTCTGTAGGTAGATGTTTCATTTGTAGGCATTGTATAGTATTTAAACGTGGAGAACTTTGATGTCTGTGATATACTTTCAAATGGTTAAAAGAAAAATATGGGGACAGCAGAGAGAGGGAAGGTGGAGGGGTTAGCACTCCACAACCTTGGAGTGGAGGGGGAGAGAGAGGGCTCCTTTGGCTCTAAATCTGTAATTGTGAAAAACATGCACTCTACTCCTTTTACATAAATAATAACATTGATGTAAATAATTCTAAAAACTAAAGGGTCAAATTAGTTTAAAATTTCAAACTATGCACAATTTTTAGTAAAATATGTCTCATACGATATCTGGAATATATATTAAGATATCCATTGTTCGTCTGAAATTCAGTTTACTTGGGCTTTCCGTATCTTATCTGATGACTCAAGTTTGTGTACCTCTTTAGTGAACAAATTAACAAGCTCAAAAAATTAGAATGTGTATATATATGCTGCATACATATATTTTAGTATGTATAAGTGCATATATTTGTGTATGTGTATGTCTGTTGGGAAAAAAGAAGCAAAGAATGCAAATATAGTAAAAAAATCTAAGCTGGTGAATCTAGCTGAACAATACAAGTATATATATATTTATACTACATGCATATTTATATAACTAAAGTATAAATATTGTGTATTATATATGGTATCTATTGCTACATATATACTATATACTATATACTATAGTATATGATATCTAATAGTATATATAAGTATATATAGCATATATATAGCTAGTCTTGTCTTTTATTAAAATGTACCTGTATAAGAATATACAGATTATAAGTACATATCATACATTTTATGAAGCTTCTCTACAGGATTGAAAGTTTTGTTCCTTTTTTAAAAAATGTATTTGAGAGGCAGGGAGAGCGAGAGCTCCCATCTGCTGGTCTACTTCCCATTCACCTGCAGCAATTGGGCCTGTCCCCACCAAAGCTGGGAGCCTGGCTTGCAATCCAGGTCTCCCAACGTAGGTGTGGCAGGAGCTGAAGCCATCACCACTGCCTCCCAGGTCCGCATGAGCAGGAAGCTGGAGCCAGGAGCCAGAACCAGAACCAGATATAAGGACTATGTTGTCATCCTGGGTTGAAAGTTTTAAGATACAATCTGGGAGTAAAGTAGCAGATAAAGGGCGGGGTATACAAAATCTGACTAAGTTGCACATGCCTAAGCTGGCAGATCCTAACATTCTTGTTATTCACTCTACTCGGAAGAGACATCCACAATTGAAGTATAGTTCTTGGAAGAAAACTGCACCATCCTAGCACCTGCTTCAAGCCTCAAAGGCTCTGGAAAGTGACAGAAACCTCACTGCCGCCTGTCTTGTGAGACCTTCCTCCGGTGGACATGGACTTCTCCTTGGGCAAGGAGTGGGGTTAAAGTAGGAATTACTCACAGATGTGGAGATTTTCCAAGCTAAGCAGTAGCACATGATGCCTCCGCCCCCTCTGCCTGCCTGCTTCAGAGAAGGCGCTGGGGAGTGTGCAGAAGTCAAGGAGACTCCAGGGACGAAGACTAGTCCCGCACAGCCTGCCCACATCTTTTTGAAAATGCACATGATTGGCAACTCTCAGATGGGCTGAGGTCACTGAGTCGAGGACCGGCTGCAGGAAGGGATCCGTGGTGCCAGGAGATGCTAGGGATGTGTGGTCAGAAAACAAAGGCTCTTCGCCCTCCCCCAAGCAGGGAAGACTTGGTGGGGGAGCAGCAGGGGCTTCTCAGGCGGGACCTGCTGGAGTTGTCTTCCTTCCGCTCTTCAGCCTGCACCAGGAGCTCTGGGACAAACAAGGTGGGAAGCCTGCAGAGGGACGGAACTTCCTGTGGACTTGGCTGTGGGGGTGGAGAAAACAATCAGTCTGAACATTGCAAACAGATGTTGTCATAGTTTTCTTCCAAGCTGGAAAAGCAAGGTTTTGCATACTAAGATCAGAAGCATTTCAAAGTTGAAGTTTATCACTCAGTTCTGCACCTGCAAGTGATGCATATGGATGTGTGCTCGGAATGTTCCTTCACATTCTCACCTCCACTCTCTCCTTGTGTGCCTGTTTTTTTCTGCTTTCCTTCCTCTCAGGCAGAGAGATGATGCAGATCGCTGATGATTTGGCTTCCCTTTTACACACTTATTTCTTAGCTTTTATTTTCCTGAGGGAAGTAACCTTTGAGTTCAGCCACTGTAGAGAAGGTGTTGGGCTTGAAAAACAACAATAAAAAAGTCTGGCTTCAGACAAGTTGAACTCTTTTTCATAAAGTGATAAAAGAGCAAGGATTACCTGTTTCCCTCCGTTGACTGGGCTTTGCTTCAGGTCTCACATTTTAGGTAAAATCACCATTAGTGAAGATTGGATAAGTCCAGTATAATCTGGAAAAGTGACTAGTGCAGCCCGAGGATTATATATTTGTACATAGATATGCATATATGTACATATATATTACATATAAATATTTTAAAGATTTGTTTACTTTTATTGGAAAGGCAAATTTACGAAGAGGAGGAGAAAAAGATAGATCTTCCATCTGCTGGTTCACTCCCCAAGTGGCCTCAACAGCCAGAACTGAGCCAATCCGAAGCCAGGAGCCAAGAGCCTCTTCTGGGTCTCCCATGCGGGTGCAGGGTGCCAAGGCTTTGGGCTATCCTCTGTTGCTTTTCCTGGCCACAAGCAGGGAACTGGATGGGAAATAGAGCAGCCAACACCCGAACTGGTGCCCACATGGGATCCCAGCAGCTAGATGCAAGGCGAGGATTTAGCCATTTGGCTATTGTAACAGGGCCAAATTACATATTTTTAAATTTTGAAGTAATGAAGTGTTTGGAGCTCAGTAGCCCAAGGATATGAATCATGCTGTCCACTTCATTATTTTAATTGTTTGATCTGATCATCTTTATTATGTAAACATACATCTATTTCAACAAGGAAGAGAACTGAGCCAAGAGTACATTCCAGACAAAACCAAATTATGTCATTTTTTAAGGTGTTTTTTTTAATTTTTAATTATTTGAAAGGCAGAGTGACACAGAGGTGGGGGCTGTGAGAGTTGGTTCACTCCACAAATGGCTGCGAAGGTCAAGATTGGGCAGGCCAAAACTAGGAGACAGAAACTGCATGCAGGTCTCCCACGTGGATGTCAGGGGTCCAAGTCTTCCACTGCTTTCTCAAGCACTTTAGCAGGGAGCTGGATCCAAAGCAGAACAGCTGAGCCTGGAACCATCACTCAGCTGTGAGATGTGGCCTGACAGGTAGTGGCTTAACCCGCGGCACCACAACACAGGTCCAAATTGTGTGATTTTACTCTTGCAGCATGTCTCTCGCATAGACAGGAAAGGGTTTGGCATTTACCACGGGAAGACCACCAGTTATGTTCTCAGAAACTTCATCCACTTTGACTGGAGCCAAGTGGTCCAAAAGCCTCCAAGTCTGCCTCACTGCTAAAACCAGCGTTTCGTTAAAAGAAAAAACAGACACAAAACCTATTGAGAAACACTTGATGCTTTGCTGTAGTGTGGCCTGGCACCGCGGTTGATGTTTGAGTCCTTTGGAAAGTGCCTGTACTTCCAACACTGCCTGCATTGCCACAGCCGGACCCCTGGGCCCCTGTGGTCAGGGGTGCCACAGACAGACTCTTTCCATGTCCAAAGGAGCCACAGCAGCGGGCTGTGTCGACATCAGGAAGGCACCCTTGCAGGAGCAAGCATCACTGGCAGAGACGGGGAGAACCAAGTCTCCTGCCTCTTTCTAAAGTAGCATTTCGTGGAAATGCTACTGTTCGCATTCTGCAAATATCTGAGCTTCCGGACAGGCATTCTTCTTGGCGTGCAGGAGGAAGTCTGACTCAGCTTTGTGGACACAGAAAGTCCCAGGGCGCATGTGCTGGGCAGATCCCAGAGTACAGGGCTTGAGGCTCTGGGCGTGGGGGTGGGTAGGGAGGAAGAAAGCTGGAAAAGTAAGACAAAGACTGACTGAAAGCCAAGGTCACTGTTGCTGTGCCTCAGTCGTCCCTTACTGGAAAAAGAGGTTAACCTCACAGCCTTGGATTTGAAGGATATGGCTGGCTTCCCGGGCCTCTCTGGGGCCTTCTTATCTACCAGGCTTCCAGGCCTAGGGACACAGGATGGGAGAGGAGATCGTTGCAGAGAAACCAGAGGCAACGCAAACACTTGGAAAACAACTGCCCACACACAGCTTTGTGTGCAAAAGATGATCAATGACACCGATGCCTGATTTCCATTTCTCACTGCAATTTGAAAGCGTGAGTTCATAATTATCTTGTTTCTTCTCCCCAGAGTATCATTTGAAGAATGCTCAAAAACAGGAAAGCAAAGAGAAAACTTATCTGTAACTTCCAGAAAACCAACGTAAATTTTGCTTGCAAGGTCCTCTCTGAATATGCCCAAAATGTACACAGGACTTTCCTAAAGTCATCAGAAAAGAAGGCCAAAGTCTCTACCAGGGATATTTCACCATCACCTCCTATACTGGAGTGAGGGCTGTGTAAGCAGTGCCTGCAGCCACTTGGCAGGTGGTTGGCTTATCGGAGAAGCAAAGTGATGGACAAATGACCCTGGGTGGAATGTAGGATCTGGTGGGTCAGTGAGCTGGAAGGTCTCAGAGGAGGCAGGTGCTGTCCAGCCGAAGGCCTCTCTAAAGAGAAGAAGCAGTTCATCTCTGAGGAGCTCCCCTAGGATTCAAGGGGCAGATGAGTACCATGTGGCACCAGAGGGCCAAAGGAAGAACCAAAGGGAGACAGAGTTTAGTTCCACACGGGGAAGTATGCATCACTGGGATGACCCAGGAGGGCAGCAACCCCTGTTACCTTGGCATATCTTTTATAATCCCTACTGTGGGGGCAGTTTCTGGAAAGGGTTCTTAATTCTGTAGAGGTAGAGCTAGACCAGGAAATCTAAAGTAAGCACTGACTCATTGATAGGTAAGGCAATCCAAGCATGTTTCACGAAGGAAGGTTCTCTTTTAGCAGCAGCCAGAGTTCCCAGCAGACGTTTGCTCAGAGGTCATTGCCACAAGCATTGAAACTTCCTCGGGGGAGGAGGGACTTCACAGATGCTTCCCTTCGAGTGGTACGGTATTTAGGAAAAGGATGGGTGAAGGCAAAAGTGAATAATGATGTGCAGTATAAGGAAGATGACAGGGAGCTAGGTACCTTGAACACATGACACAGCCCAGAAGAAGTGGGAGAAGATAAATCTGTTGGGACAAGAATGTGAAGCACCTTCAGTGCTACATAGAAGAATCTGTACTTAGCATGCAAGCTAGCAGGTGCCCGGCAGAATGTAGGAAGGAATCAGTTCAGACCGCCAAACCTCCCAGCTCCACTGCCTTCTTGCTCACATCTGAGTCTCTCCCACATCACACTCAGGGTCATCCAAGTCACATGCAGAACTCCTCCACTCCAGGTGACTACCAAGTATTATAGGGAATGCTTGCAGAATCTAGGAAACAAAAATCCACAGTGTTTTCTGCATAGATTTATCCAGGTCTGTGGCAGAGACAGCTGCCATTCTCAAAAGTCTTTGAGAATGCTGCTCTCTGAAATGTAGCATTGTTGCCTCAAAGCAGTTTCTCTGTTAGGGACTACATTTCCCAGAATCCCTGGCATCTGGGAAGGGGAGGGGAACTATGGGTTTCACTCCCACCAAGGAAGTAGTAATAGAACACTATACACTTTCATGGTTAAGAAGTAAGTGTGTTTGGGTGGCATCAAGGTGCAGAAGGTTAAACTACTGCCTGTGACTCTGTCACTGCATGTCAGAGTGCTGATGGTCTCAGTGTTCTGATCCAGCTTCCTGCTAACACTCCTGAGAAAGCAACGGATGATGATTCAAGTGCTTGGGTCCATGCCACCCTGGTGGAAGACCAGGATGCAATTTAGGCTCCTGGCTTTGGCCTAAGATAATTCCAGCTGTTGAAACAATTTGGGGAGTTGAAATAACAGGCCTTACATAAGGGACTCCACACTGAGCTGAGTTCCATCTTAGAGAGGTACCTCCCCACCCGTGAGACTGTAGCGCAGCTGAAAAAAATCACATCCTGTTTGGTAAGATGTTTGATCTGCTGGCTAGGATGTTCAAGCATAAAAATGAATTTCACCTGACTTGGCAACAAAAGCTACAAAGTCAGTAACTTTTCATCCCTAATGTAGTTTTACATTAGCTCAATTCCTCTGAATCTCTCCCAGTTTGTGGTTTGTGCCTTTACAAACCCTGCTATTTTGTAGTTTGGGGTTGAGGGTTCTTTGGGACATGAGCCCATTCTCCACCACTGACAATAAAGGACTTACTTCCAAATCTTTTTTCATATAATTTTTTAATTTTAATTTTGGATGTTTGTATAGTTTATCATAGTGGGAAGGATCCAGGGTAAGGGGAAAATGGATATGATCATTGTTTTCTATCCCTTCTTCCTATATCTGGGGGAATTTGGGAGAAGCCATATCCAGCCTCCCAATTGCCCCAGTACCCAGGGATGGAGAACAGCCACCCAGTATCGGCCCAGGGTCTCGATGTGGTACATGCTCTGAGGGTTCTGCCCAAGTGGTTTTGATAATTCTGAAATGCTGTCAATCTCATTGATCCAAAGATGAGAAAATGCTTCCAATGACAATTGGCTGATATAGTTGACCTTAGAGTCTCCATTCATCCAGATTTTTGCTGTCATCATTTGGCTGGGGTAGTTATCCAATTTGTTCTGCCCTCTATCCTCTGCTATGGTGCCAGGTATCCTTGCAGGACCCAAGAGGCTAATTTATCCTCCATGTGCATGAGGGCCTGTTGTCCACTGCTCCATCTTTTCTACTGGGAGGCTCAGTCCTGACACATGCACTCCATGGTCAGACCACCAATCCTGGACATGAGACCCTAGGTCCCCACATGCTTCTACCTGTGCCATCCCTCAAATCCCCCCCAAGTCCCCACAAGCATGCTACCAGGTGGTCAGTGGGCTTCCCCTAGTTCCATTGGTGCCCCAGGTGGCCCCATTCAAGCCCCCACCAGATCCCCTACCCCGGGAGCTCACAGACCTGGTGTCTACCACACCCAGAGTGGCATGGCTTGCCTCACCTCATCTCCAGCATCCACCAGTGGGTGCTGCAGCCTGGCTCAGTCCAGTCTGCCCCCAGTTCCGGCTCCTGCTGGTAGCTGCTGCAGCCTAGCCCAGTTAGCCCTCCATCTTGGCCCAATGTGAACTGGCTGGTGTTGTAGTCCAACCCAGCCCATCTTGCACCCTGTCCTGGTTCTCAAATCTGCCAGTGGGTGTTATAAACTGACCCAGTCTGGCCTTCTCCCAGACTTGATCCACACATATGCTGGTGGGTATCACAGCCTAGTCTAATCTGGGCTGTTCCTATCCTTGGTTTTTGTGCTCACCTGCAGAGACTGTGTCCTGACCAAGGAGTTCCTTAAGCTCCTCTATCAGGTTACCCCCCAGTGACAGATCTCACACACACCAGTGAGTCGTTGGCCCAGATTGACTTTGTATACCTCCTGTCCTGGCAGGAACAGTGTCCTGGCCCAACTGGCCCACACCCATTCTGTTTTTTACTGTTGGTTGCTACAGCCCAGTCATACCTGGTCTGTGCCCAGACACATCTCTTATGTAGTTGAGTGGGAACCAAGACCTAGTTCAACCCATTCTACACCCACTCTGGCTCTCACAAGCAGCAGTGGGTGTTAGAGTTCAGCCCAATCTGGTGCTCCCCAGACTCAGTCCATACCCATGCTGAGGGAGATTGTAGCCATGTCCAACCCAGGCCATTGTCCCCATTCTGACTTTTGTGCTCACCAGTGGGAACCCCAACTAAGCCAGAGCATCCTCTTAGCTCCCCAGCCAGGCCTATTTTCAGCCATAGATATAGCACATGTCAGCAGAGACTGCAGTTCCACAGGGGTGAGCCCACATACCCACCTACAGGTTCTGACCCCAGACCTGATTCTCTATTGTGCTGGTTAGTGTCATGACCCAGCCTGACATTACCTTCCCCTAATCTGGCTCTTACTGGTGGATATGGTGATCTAATCCCACAAAGTAGGCCCCCAGCCCTAGCTTTAGTGTGTTTGGTGATGGTCAATGCTAACTACCCCAGCTCAGGTCTCCCAGTGTGCTGGTGCTTCAGTCTGACCCTTAAAGCTCCTCCTGTTGCCTGCTCCAAACTGCCTGGTCTCAGCCCACTTGCCTACTTACAAGTACTATGGCCTTATCTATGCAAGTCCCTCAGTAGTCATTTTTCATCTGGACATGAACCCTCAGATCACTACTCACCCCCATCTGTGCCATCCTCCAGATTCCCTGTAAAACCCACAGCCCCAAGTTCCCAGTGTGCACCCCCAGGTGGAAAGGTCAGAGGACCCCCACCAGGCCCGACCTGGGGCCACCCACTGCTGCTGCTGGGTGGGCAGGTCTAGACTACCAAATCTTAAGTAATGGTGGTGTTCCTTTGTATTAACTTGCTTGAGTACAACACAAGGACCCCGTAGATGAAAAAATCTTCAGGTGATGGCACAGTGGCTCAATGGCTAAATCCTTACCTTGCAAGTGCCGACATCCCATATGGACACTAGTTTGTGTCCTGGATATTCCACTTTCCATCCAGCTCCCTGCTTGTGGCCTTGGAAAACAGTAGAGGATGGCCCAAAGCCTTTGGACCTTATGCCTACGTGGGAGACCCGGAAGAAGCTCCTGTCTCCTGGCTTCAGATCGACATATCTCTGGCCGTTATGGCTATTTGGGGAATGAACCAGCAGCTGGAAGATCTTTCTTTCTGCCTTTCTTTCTCTCCATTAATCTGATCTGCTTTTCCAATATAAATATATAAATATTTTTCAAAAGAAAAAAAATATTCTCTCTCTGTCATTCTGCCTGTCAAATAAATAAATAAATCTTAGAAGAAGAGGAAGAGGAAGTAGTGGAAAAGGGAGAGGGAGGGGAAGAAAGAAGAGAAGGAAGCAGGTTTTGTCTCTATTGAAGAGGACTCTGAGGCTGTAGCAGCAGGAAGAGGGGAAGGTGGGGAGGGAGTGGGTCATGGGAGGCTGCCTGCGAATGCTGGTAATGAGTCATGCCATGAATGGGAAGAAATGCTTATGCTGTTAAGCCACTGTAACTTACTGTTTGTCACAGGAGTCAGATTACCCAACAGAATCATGTGGCGCCTGAAGAACAGATTATGACCAAGAAGACCTCAAAGTGCCTGGCACCAAGGAGCCCCATCAACACTTGGTGGATAAATAAATCCAAGTACTTAGGATGCTTCTCTAAGAGTCAACAAGTCCCCAGCAGAGCAAGACTCCAGCCAGAGGTTGACATTAGAGAAGGGCGATAAGGAAGGGTGAGCACAAGGCATGGGCACAGGCGTCAAATGCTGAGGTTCCCTGCTCTCATTCTGCAGTGTTTCTTGGCCCTTCCTGGAATTCTTTTGCCAGTGAGTTCAGCTGTCTCATTAGCCACCTGGCTGCCAGCTACCAAGCCTGTTGCATCCCACAGATATTTTGTGCCAATTGCTGAGTGTATATCAGTAGCTCAGACTTGATCGATGCTGTAAGGAACTCACGCAGGAGACCAGTGCCCAACCAGAAGATTCTGTGGAGTTTGAGAGCTGCTGGGGTGCAAAGGAACTGGACCCTAACAATGAGAGCAAGCCAATAACCCGCCAAGATGGGAAGTTTGCTTGAACCCATCAACAAGCTGAGGTTTCAGAACAACTGAAATCTATGAAAAGTTGAACCATTCTAAGAGACACATTGAAAACACTGGTGCACCTGGTGTGGAAAAGATGGCAGGTATAGGAAGACAACTGCTGCCACATTAGGGAATCCACTAATGCCAGAGTGGGGGCTAGCATGGGAGGTGCAGACATGAAAAGGAGCCACTCACAAACACACCCTCCCTTCTCCAGGATGATGTTAGCAAGAAAGATGAAGGATGGATGGGAGAAAGCCTCCCTTTGTGGTGCAGTCTGACCTCAGGAGAATGGGAAGAATTATTTGGCCAAATGGCCTCTGGACCAGTAAGAAATCCTGAGTTGTAACCAGCAGCAGTTTTTGTTGGAGAAGCGAATGGAAACATCTATTGAAACTTCAGCCAGCTCTCCCTGCCCTTCCTGGGAGGGAGCAGGAGGAGAAATAAAAGCTTTGACAAGCGCAGTGGGATGCTGGAGAAGCTTAATTAATTCAGCACTGAAAAAACTCAAGTACCCACAGATTGTCTTGCTGTAATAGGGCAATTCTCACAGCTAAATCTCACCGTGTAGCTCTAGTTTAGCAGAAGTCTTAACCTTAGGAAAAATTAATTTCAAATAATTGTTTAAAATTTCTTTCCATTGTTTTAAAGATCATGTTAACATTTTTTCCAGCTGACTGGCTATTTCCACCCCAATTTTTAAAAACCTTTTTTCGATTTCAGGGCTTGTAAACCAAAGATCAGGCATCTCTACTTCTCATGATCTCACCTGGAATCAGGAAATGAAACAAATCATTTTCCTGACGAGGGGAACAGGTGTTCTCCAGGCAGACAGACAGTAATACACATGCATGCTATCCAGGAAGGAACTGTCTGTGAGTGTAGACACGCGGCTGAGCCAGGTCCCTATTATTTGATGATGAATGTCCCCCCGTCCCCCCGTGCCCCATCACTCTCCCCACTTGCCCCACACTCCCCACTCACTCCTCTGAGGTCTCCGTGGGCTGAGCCTACCAGGCAATCTTCAGATTCCTACTAGTGAATCCCAATTTGTTGCTCCCATGGAGGAAAAGTCAGTGCTCACCTAATGTGAAGCTGGGCACAGCATGTAGACAAGCAGCAGAAAAGTAAGCAAAAAGTAAGACAGGACTGCAATCAAATTCTAGTTCAGCAGTTAATTAGCAGTGACAACTTGAGACAAACTTTCTCACTCTTTTGAATCTCAGTCATGTCATCTGTAGGATGAACAAAATCTATCTTAGAAGTGCCTGACAGCAGCTCAGACTCAATGAGACTCTGCAACAGAGAGCAGTTATCCAAGTTCCTGGGAAGCAGTGAGGCCTCACTTAGTGTTAGCTGTCAACATCATTAATAGTTAATAAGACTCTGCCACTGTTGATGAACTCCTAAGAGACTTAACGTTCATCTCTGTAAGATCAAGCTGTGAGACCGAGTCATCTCCAAGGATCCTGCACATCTGCCAGGTGAGATGCTACCGCTGCATCCCAGCATCATGAGCCCAGCAGGTGGTCCTGGCTCCCTGTTTCTGACTTCTGTGATAGGGAAGGACATGATAGAGGAGCAGCCCCATGGAGAATCTTCCACCTACTGTATCATGTCCTTCTGGGGCAGGTTGTAAAAGCACTGCCTGGTCATCCTCTCCCTGCAGGCAGATGGCAGCTAGAGTGAGTTCCCGTTTGAGAAGGCCAAGAAAAGCATGGCAGCCACGTACAGAGGAGAGAGTCAAAGATCAGCACAGGCTAGATGACAAGCTGCCTTCCATCTCAGCTCTCTTGAAATTCGTGGACTCTAACTCCCTCCCAAGGGGAACCAGCCTTGGTGGCCAAGACCCAGTTGTCATCCAGAAAAGCTGGCAGTTGGTCAGCCTGCACTACTTTGTCCAGGGATGGATGTTGTGTCCCAGTGGTTTAAATCACCACTTACAACACCAGTGTCCCATATTGCAGTGCCAATTGGAATCTCAGTTGCCGCGCTTCTAATTCAGCTCCCTACTAATGTGTGTGGGAAGATGGAGGAAGATGGAGTAAGATGACACAAGTGCTTGGGTCCCTGCACCCATGTGGAAGACTCAGATGGCATCCCAGTATCCTAACATTGACTTGGCCCAACCCTGGCTATTGCAGACATTAAAGAGAGTGAACCAGTAGGTGGAACATTCTCTCCCTGCCTCTATCTCCCCCTCTCTCTTTTTGTCACACAGCTTTTTAAATAAATACTGCTTTTAAAAAATGTGTCCACCCAGGCTAGGGAAACATCACCAAAACTAATTGCATCTGTGTTTTACAATCAGGAAGACAGGGAAGGGCCAGGCCCCTGGCTGTGGCTGGCAACACCAGCTGCCTCACTCAGAGAATTCAAAAAGAAATTAAGTCCTGGGATTGGAACATGAGCAAAGAAAAAAAAAGTTGCAAGTCTGGCTGGATCAGAGAAACTGAGTAATACATTGAGGTGCCGGGGTACAAATTATAGACACCTGCAAGAATTTGAGTCTGTAAGTGCAATTCCCTCTCCTGGGACATGAGGCTGAAATGTGTGCTTTCTGATTGTCGTGCCTACTTTGACATCCCGTAAGGAACTGAACTCAGGCAGTGCTGGGAGATAAGGAAGCAGGAGCCATCTCCAGGGGGCAACATCAGGTAGTCAGCCAAGGCCTCCTCCATCAGTCTACAGTCCCAAGGCCTCACTTGGGTCAGGGCCTGATTCTGCTTTATGGACATTCTGCCATCTGATCCTGCTCTATGGACACAGCCCTCAAGGAAGTCTAGTGCTGCAGGGCCTGTTCCCTGTCCACATCCACAGCACCTCCACACAGGTGCGCTTTAGCTCTCTCCTCCAGGCCTCTACGTGCCTTTCAAGATGCCCCCAGTGACTTTTCAGCACCCTAATTTACCAACATTCCTCCTTTTTACTGGGAGGCAGAGCAGTGGGGAAGCAGGCCAGGATGACTGAGTGATCTTTACAAGACCATGTGTGGGTTTATCAACTCAAGTCTGTGGAACAGTAAAGCAACATCAATCCAACTGCAGAACTGATGGACTGGGTTCAAATCTAACTGTGTGATCTTAGAAAAGTTACCTAACTTCTCTAGATCCCAGATTCCCTCACTATTAAATAGAGATAAATAGGGGCCATTTGGCAATGCTGCCGAAACAATGTAAATGAACTTTTAAGACAGATTTATTTTATTTTTATTTGAAAGGCTGAATTACAAAGAGAAGGAGAGACAGATTTTCCACCTGCTGATTTATTCCCTAAATGGCTGTAGCAGCCAGAGCTGAGCCAATCCAAAGCCAGGGATCAGGAGTTTCTTCTGGGTCTCCCATGTAGGTGCAGGGTCCCAAGGATTTGGGCCATCCTTGATTGCTTTTCTAGGTCGCAAGCAAGGAGCTGGCTGAGAAGTGCAGTAGCCAGGACATGAACTGGCATCCATATGGGATCCTGGCACATAGAGTGAGGATTTAGTCTGGGGCCATCAGTTGGGCCCACAAATGAATTTTTAACATTTGATGATTTGCAGAGGGCATGGCTGTGGTAGGCACTGGGCACTTGCAGCTGTTGCTCTCAAGGGTGCCCACATCACTCAGCTTTCCTGAGTAAAGGCAGGGAACAAGATGACTCAAAAAGTGGGAAAGGAAGACGAGCCCTGCCCTAAAAAAGGGATGTGTCGCCTCCCATGGACACCTTTGGTGCAAGCTGCCCACTCCCCGTGCCATCTGACTTTAGTAAGGAGGTTTGAGGTTCAGCGTCTGCCCAGCATGAGCATATTTCAAGGCAAACAGGAGAACAAGGGAAGCTGGGGGTGGCGGCGTGGAGCTCCTCAAGCCCCAGAAGAGCTCTCAGCTGCAGCCCCCTCACCACAGATGCCCTTGGCTTCTCCGGCTGCTGCCTCTGCCAAGAGCAGGCCTCCATCTGGGTTACATATTTCCCCTGGAAAATGACTTAAGCACACCCTTTCTAGGGATTAATAATGACCTCTGAGAGGGCTGGCGGACCAGAAAACGCTGCACATCATCCCAGCTCCGCTTTCCAGCGGGTGAGAAGGACTTGGCCTCCTCCTCTGGGAGAATGGTGGGATAGCATTTCAGGAACCATCCTCGACAGCCTACCATAAGCCTGCTGGGCTGCTGGAGTTCCCAGTATATGCTGAGACCACCGTGCCCACTCCAGAGCTGGCCGGTGCTCAACATGAAACCACAGGGGCAGTGGGAGTGGGTGACAGGGAGAGGCTTTCTGTGCTTTGAGATCAGCCCTGGTGTTGGGCAGTGGAGGGATGCTCCCAGGTAACGGCACCTGCACATTGGAAATGAACTAAGGGGCAGAGAAGTGGGAGATAGCACTTTTAACCCTGGAAGTGCTAGATACTGTGCTGGTGAAAATGGGATGCTGGCTGTACCAGATGGAAATGCAGACCATGCAGGCAGCAAGGTCAAGGCCAGGAGAGGAGGATGCAGTCCAGGGTAGCTAGAAAGAGACAGTGGGGCTGTCAGAGACAGTGTGCATCACAGAAAGGCCAGGCTAACCCTCAGTATTCTCCAGAAGGTGCCAGAAAGAGGCCAGGAGATTGGGGCTGCCTGGATCTGGGGGTGCAGGGCCTCTGTTGCCCACCACCCTGTGAGTCCAGATGCCATCAAGGACCTGGCTCACTGACTGCTAGTCAGATGTCTTGAATACAGCACACTGACATCCCTGGAGTAACTTCTGAACTCCCCAAGGAGGGGACTTCCTCTTCCAGCCCATCTAGCCAGGGTCTACCCCTACCCTCTCCAGTGTACTAGGCCCTGTGTATCCCAGATCTGACCAGGCACCTCAAGCCATGTTTAAGGACACATCAGCCGTGATTTTCACATACAGTCTTGCTTGACCATCTACAGCAATGACAATGGCTGATCCCCAGCTCTCAGATTCCTATACCTGTCACCACCGTGGTTCTGGCTTCAGCAAGTCCCACCCCTGGGACTCTGACCCAGTAGCCCAGGACCAGGGTGTCAGAGGCTCTGCTCAAACCAGAAGCTGTTCTAAAGCATGAATAAGCAAAGCTGTCTTTGGCCAAGGCTCTGGTCAGTCTGGTCCCTGCCTCTGGTCCTGTCAGCTGTGCCCTTTCCAATGACTGATGCTAGCACATGGATCACCACTGCCACTGGCCCCAATGGCTTCAGCACACTCCATCCCCTCTGTCTGAACATCCTGCCCCTTGCCTCTACAGTGGGTGAGCTTTCTCTTTTTCCCTCAGCTTTCAGCACAGCATGCTGTCCTGGGAAACATTTTTCTGCTCCCTGGGATTCAAGCCAACCACCAGAGAGGCTCATGACCCATGACCCCTGAGGTTCCTGTCACTGTTAACTTTTGACAGTGACCTGCACTGCAGGTCTCCCCCACTGGGCTGATGAGATGCTCCCTGCAGGCAGGACAGGAGTCCTTTCCTTTATCCCCAGCACCTGGCTCAGCACCTGACAGAGCAAGAACCCCGAAAGTGTCTTGAAAAAACACACAAATTAATGCAGGGTGAGGTCATAGTCCCTCATGTACAGGTGGAAGAGTTCAGGGTGTTTGAAGGACTTGGATCTCAGCCAGGGCTGAGCAGATAAGAAAGGCATCCTGAGCAGCCAGCAGGTGAGGGGAAGCTTGGTATTGGCAAATAGGAATGCGATGGAGCACTGTTGGCAAGAGGAGTAGTTGAAACAAAGCCTGGGGTATTTAGTGAGTGGCAGAATCTGGCCTGGGCACGGAGAAATGAAACAACACAAGTGACTGCCTTGGGTGGGAAGGGAGGAGCTGTGATTGCTAGGGTGGCTGTGAGTACCATCGTCGGCTAAGAGAGGTTATCTCCACAGGGACCACTTGGGAGGCTGTGGCAGCAGCCCAGGCATAAATAAATGAGATGTAGATTGCAAGGCTGGGGGTGAGAGGCACAATAGAAGGCAGCATGGACATTGTTCTCTGGTCCATCCCTTAATCAGAAAAGAAAGAGCAGTGGGGAAAGTCTATCCAGCCCCATGGTCCCTAAGTCCTTGGGTTGGTCTGGAGGACCACTGCCACCTATGCTGAGTCAGAGCTGAGAAATCCTGCCCCTCCCCTCTTTTGGACTGTGAGAAGGAAGAGGTATGGAATCTCCTAGACAGCAGATATGTGTGGCACAGGTGCACTGCTCATCCTCCCCTTGCCTCTCCAGACCTACCCTCTCCTCTTCTCCACCCAGCCCTGGACCTTGGCAGGGGAGTCCTTGGACTGTGTTTGTGGGGTTCACTGAACTCTGTCCCATTGAGGTCAGCTGCTTGGCATAAAACATGGAGTCTTTGCTCCTGGCCCAAAACCCTTAGATATTCCCAAGTGACATTGTCCTTTCAACAATGCCGGAAGCTCGTGCTAATGAAGTGATGAAGAGTGGCCTCTCCAGAGTGGGGACTGATCACCTGAAAATGCAACAAAGATTTCAAAGATGGGGGCCTTCAGTCTCGGTCCTTGACCTCTGAGGTGGGGAGCAGGGCTGGAGATTGGGCTATAAGCATGCTTCAGCAACAAGTTCCAGGGAAGCCCTGGGGTTGGGGCTGCATTGATGGACTGGGGAGGAGGCAGCCTAGCAAGGTCAAGGAGCCCTGGGTGACCCTAGTGCCACAGCCAGCACATCCTATCCATGGGGCTGCTCCTATATCATGTCCTTCACCTGGCAATTGTAAGCTTCAGTGCAGTGTTGCCCTGAGTTCCAGGAGTTGTTTTAATAAATCGGTGAACCCAAGCAGAGATAGTAACCAAGTTGGACAGAAGTGTGGGCAGCCTGGGGACCTGGAATGTGTGACTGGTATCTGAAGGGAGAGTGATCTTATGGGATGAAGCGGAGTCTATAACCTCTGAAGTCCGCAGTAACTCAGAGTCAATATCAGAATTGGTGGACATCTGGTGGGTGTTGGAGAATCAGAGAATTACAGAACTGGTGTTAGAAACAACATGCAAGCTACTGGAAGGAACCAGTAGGATTCGGATGATGGAAAAAGGGTAGGGTTAGGGAACTGCAATTGACCCCACCCCTCCTGCAGGTGCAATGCCTTCCCAGGGGTCCCCCAGTCCCACTCCAATCCATAGTACAGCCCTCTCGGGGTCTTGTGGTTTCTTTTTTGCTCCTGCTAGCCTTAGGAGTTTTGCTGCATCCCGGGTTGCTTTCCTTTAATTCCCCCCACCTTGAGAATAACCCAGATTAGCCTCATCTCTAGAACATCCATTCTAAAGGGCCAAGAATGGAGCCCAAGAATTTGCATTTCTGACAGACTCTCAGGTGCAGATGGTGCACCAGCTAGGTCCACAGCGTGGGAGCCGTTACTCTAGACTTTTGCGTTCCAGCCCACAGCCAAGAACCTCGAGGGAGAATTCAGAATTCCTAATTCTGTGTGCATTATCCAAAAACTGAATAAGTTGTTTTTAATATACAAATACGGCACTATTTTTCAAATGTGTGCAAATGTGGTTGTAATGCCAATTTATCTGAAGTAGGAAAGTTCCAGGGAGCTTCTTGTAAGTACAAGTATTCTCAGTAAGCTGATATTGAAGCGGGAACTACACCAAGAGGGAGAAATTCACAAACGAGAAGTCATGAGGAATCCTAGCTCTTGAGACACATTGGTCCTGGGGACACACTGCTCTGCATCTCTAATTCCTGTGTTCTTGTCCAGAGAGAAAGAGTTGGGTAGAAATTTAGTGTCAGGTTTTGGTGCAGTGGGTTAAGCCACCACTCGGGACATCTTCATTCCATTTTGGAGGGTCAGTTCAGATCCTGGCTAGCCTGCTTTCCAATCCAGCTGGGAAACAGTTATACTGGCTCAAGGGCCTGAGTCCTCACCATCCACATGGGAAACCTAGATGGAGTTCCTGGCTCCTGGCTTCAACAGTTCAGTCCTGACTGTTAGGAACATTTTGGGAGTAAAACAGCAGGTGGAGGGTCTCTCTCTCTGTGTCCCTCCATCTTTCAAATAAGTAAACAAGTCTTTCAAAGAGAAAGAAGTCTGTCACGCTCCAACTGCTCCATCTGGCTGGCCTGTTTCCCCAGCTCTCCACCCCATCTGGCTGGCCCAGCCCCACATGCAGCTGAGTTCTGGGTTGGGGTCGGAGCTTGTGCTAATGAACTGCAGCCTTGGCACAGGGGTGCCTGAGTCGATTCTCTCAGAAGACAATCATCCTGGCAGACTCCACGTAACTTGTTTTCATCCACTTTGTTTATTCTAGGCCAGAAACTGGGAGAACTAAATTGTTGGTCAATCTCTTCTTCTGCAAGGCATACAAGTTGTAGCCTGGAAGGGAAGTGGGTTCCTAAAGTGACTCCAAGTCAGAGGAGTGGTTTCTCCTGACTCAACACCAGTCTGCTATTTGACTGGAAAAGACATTTAGCAAGCACTCACTATATTTTTTTTTTTACATTATTTAAGACCTCTAGAGAAATAAATATAAATCTATGTAATTTCTTTCTTTCAAGTATTACTTCTTCCAACCCCAGAATGGAATTTTAACCTCAATAATAAGTTTCATTTTACTGGTTTTTACATATACAGAGTTTTTCAAATTTTCCTATGTGCCTTTCTCTACCATCTCATCCTTTTTTCCCATTGCTGGGAAAGCAATGGCTCCCTGTCATGGCTGATGACACTGTCCATCATCTGCAAAAGAGAATGATGGGGGTTCCTGGGATTTCCCAGGGAGCATCTGAGAGCCAGAGAGAAAGGGGAGAGAAGGTAGAAGTGACACCCCAAGTAGAACAGAAAAGGGTGAGGGCTCCAGGGCCCTGCTGTAACACAAGGACCATGCTTCCTCCTTCTAAACCCTACCCAGTTCCCCACTGAAGGTGGCTCAGAGCCCAGTGCACACAAATCTAATTGGTGTCACCGGTCTAGAGATAAGAAAGGCCTTATATATATATACATGATCAGCGGCAGAGGGTGGGGGTAAAACCCAATTCTGTGGTCCCCAAGTCAGGGGTTGGAGGAAAGTTTTATTGAGTCAGTAATAGGAGGTAGAACGGACACATCATAGAGCAATTTCAGATGGGTGGGGCATGCGGCAGGACCACATATAGATCACTACCAGGAGGAATCCGGATGACAGGTATGGAGAACCTCTGCAGGTTCTCCAGTGTTTGTTTTCAGGGATCATGTGTAGGTTGGAGCCCTCCTTTTTGTGCCTACGCAATTCAGCTGGTCGGTCCTATTTTAGTTGAAACTGTTTTAGGATGCTCACTTCTGCAACACATATACCAAACTTGGAATGATACAGAGAAGATTGGCATGGCCCCTGCGTAAGGATGACAAAACTGGCTTAGATCAGCTTGGTGGTGACACTATTTAGAAATAGTGGTTCAGGAAACCTGACTTTGAAGACTGGAACTTATTAATTAAGAATTAGGGAAGAAGTTGGGGGAAAGGAATGAGGAAACCCAGGAAACATTTCCGTTTTGGGGATGGCAAGAAGAAATACCATTAAAGGGATAAATCGGGTTCAAAGTAAGTATGAGAATTGTAGGAGAAATCTTCAAAAAGTCCATGGAAACGAATGTAAGGGGAAAAATACTGTATGGATTTTGAATCTTTTGGTACAGAAGTAGGCTTGTCTTTAAACTCCATATTCACCAGCTTTCTGGAGGCCCTTGTGTGTGAGGAACAGCATCGACCCTTCTCTGTCTCTCTCTCTCTCCTCTCTGTTGCTAGAATGTGCCATTTATCTGTTTTTCCATGTGTCTTGGGTTGCTCATCTTTCTCTCATTGATCACCTGTTCTGTCTTTCAGCTCCATCTGAAGCTTGTATTTTTCTCTCCCAACGTCCGCCTCTAGTTGTGCATCCATGGTGCTAAAGACTAAAAACAGTGAGCAAATTAACTGGATTCCCAACAGCAGAGGCTATAAGAGCCCCCTTGGCCTTTAAGGCTACCTGTAACAGCTCCAGGGCTGTGTCTTTGTGTGTACTGCTGTGTTCACCATCCTCTGGGGTCCAACTTCAAATGACAGATTTGTTTTGCTTCCTTAGCATCCCTGTGAGCATCCTAATGAGGAACCAAAGACCCCTGCAGCCCACCCTCCTAACCAGCACCTGCCTCAACCTCAGCCCTTACTGCCAGGACCCCACTCCTGTAGACATTCAGAGATGGGTGTGGAGAGACTGATGTCTCCACCCACCTCGATCCCTCCAGCCCTGGTGGTGGCTCAGCACAGGGTGGAATGAGCCAGCTCTACTTGAGCTATAGCTGGAAGAAGTCTCGCCTCCATCAAAACTCCTGTGCACCTTTAATCCCCACTAAGAAATTTTAAAAGGTGGAGGTGGAAAGGGGCATTTGAGTGGTGATTGGGGCTCTGCCCTCATACAGGGATGGATTCATTCACACAATTAATGGATTAGCAGAAGAATGGATGAGTGGGCTACCTTTAGAGTGGGTCAGGAGCTCATTGGGCTGGGTCTCTCAGCACTCCCAGGCTCTTGCCACAGGATGGTCTGCAGTTGCAGGACTCCTGGATCGAGAACGCCATGGTCAGATACAAGCTCTTAATCTCAAGTTGGTTCCTGAACCAAAAATCAGCCTCTTTCCTTTATTATTTACCCAGTCTATGGCGCTATGCTGTTGCCAACAGCAAATAGACCAAGGCACATCCAAGAAAACTCCATCATCCACCCTGAATAAACTGAGAACACTCACTCAACCAACAAGAACTTGAGATAGATTGTCTGATGCTCACAGCCCACCCCCTAGTTTTGCATGTGAGTATTTCTGATATAGAAGCTTTAGAGTGGCCCTTCATCCCTTCATTCACCAACTATTCACACTTTTTATGTATCCACATACACGCACCCAACTTTTTTTCATTACTTATTGTCAACCACATAACTGAGAGTAGACAACACAAAAAATAACACCATGAGCCTTTTCCCTGAGGAGTTTCCAAACTAGCAAAGGAGGGCAGCAGGTCTATAGGTGCATTTAAATAGTCATTCACTTAGAAATGTATTTTAACTATGAGTACGTACTAGGTATTGGGTACTGTCACAGGTGCTGTGACCATAGCAGAGCATGACAGAAAAGCACAATAATAGAAGCAAACCATGGTAGATGTATTTGCAATATTTACCTATGTTATAGATTAGGGTCTCTTTGGAAACCAGCTCTGATACAGGGTTTAGTGTGGGAGATGATTCTTAGTGGAAGGTGCTTTGGGATCAGTATTTGTGGGAACAGAGAGAAAGCCAAATTGGACAGAGGGAAATGTTCAGCTATTCCAACAAACACACTAATAATATTGGCCAATCCCATAGAAGGCCAGAACTCCAGTGCCATATGTCAGAGCTGTCCTGTTTTGGGTCAAAGTGGCTGATCAATTCTTGGATGTGTGCGACTCCTGAAAAGACGTGACGTTAAACAAGGCCCACCCCAGGTCATACCATGTAAATATCAAACAATGCCATGAGGAAGAACATGCTTTATTGCAGCCTTTTCTTTTCCATTTTGGGGGGGTCCACTGCCATCTGGCAGTTGTTGCTTCTATCACTAGCATTTCTTGACAAATTGGTAAGGATTTGTTTCTGGAAGTGGCGCATTTTTTGGCAAAAGCACAAAGGCTTGTACAAAGAGGAAAGATGCTGCAGGCCAGGTGACTGGAGATGACATTCAGGGGAAAAGAAAAAAGAAAAAGAAAATTGCCAAAAGCCAGTTGCCGATGATAACCTAGAAATCAGCAGGATGCTGTATGTGGCTTGGGCTTGACAGCTCTTGGCAAGGTATGGCCAGAAAAAAGACACACTCAGAAAAGAACTGAGCAGTTTGCAAAAAGAAACTAAATGGAACTGAGAGAATCCGAAATGCAGGGCCTGCAACAGGGAAGAAAAGATCTCTCCTAGGAAACGCTTCCTCCGTCTCCTTTCTGCCTCCCCAGACAAAATTAATCCCCGTGTCAGTGGCGATCTGCTAACTGTGTAAGGAGCAGCTCTCAGGGCATGAGGACAAGGAAAGCCGCTTGCCCAGATGCTGTTCATGCCTGCATTGGAAAGGGTTTGGAGCAAAACAGATTGCAGGAATCTTTCATCTCTGCAAAACCCAGGGAATTTGTCCTTGGGTGAGAATCAGTTCATGTGGGAGCCTGGCAGGCTCCGGTAGCCACTGCCAAACTGAGGATGAAGTGCATGAAGAAGCTAACACGAATAAGGCAAGAATGAGAATGATGACTTGGGGAGGGGGGAATGTCAGGCACAGTTACTGGCACACAGAATCTATTGAAAGAAAATGTTGGACACCGCCTACATGTTTAGAAGTTCCTGTTGCCAAAGATGCTGGGAACCTGGCTTAAAAGGCCTTCCACGTGTGCAGCACCCATGAGGAGTGGGAATTTTGAGCTTTGCAGTGACTGCACGGTGGTCGGGACAGGGCAAGTGGCTGGGTTGTGGCTAGGGGTGCTCCCCTCTGCAGCTGAAGCACTGTACAAGGCAACCTGGCTGGGTAACAAAATACCACAGCCTTGGGGGCAGGGCTTCATGGCAGAAATGTATTTGCTCGCATCTCTGGAGGTTGCAAGTCTAAGGTCAGAGAGTCACCAGGTTCAGTTTCTTCTGAGACTATGCTCCTCCCACAGCTTGCAGGTGGTCAGCTTCTCACTGTGTCCTCCTGGAGTGTGTGAGCCCTGCAAGTCCTTGTGTGTTCACATCTCCTCTCCTTTTAAGGACATGATTTGTTAGGCCCTACTCTAGCAGTCCCATCTAAAGTCTGATTGGATCTGTAAGGGTCCGGCCTCCAAAGGCAGCCACATCAGGGGTTGCCCCGTATACATGTGAATGTAGGGCTCCATTCAGGAACAGTAACCAGCTCCCTACTCACACACAGGTTTGTCTTCCACATCTCTCATTTGTTTGTTTAAGATTTCTTTATGTTTATTTGAAAAGCAGATGTTTCGGAGAGATAGAGAGAAGCCTTCCATCCTCGAGTTCACTCCTCAAATGTTCACAATGGCTGGAGCCAAACCAATCTGAAGCCAGGAGCTCCTTTTTGGGTCTCGCAATTGGTACACCGGCCCAAAGAATTGAGTCAACCTCCACTGTTTTCCTAGGTCATAAGCTAGGAGCTGGGTTGAAAGTGGAGCAGGCAGGGTCCACACCTATGCCCATACGGGATGCCAGCACTCAGGTGGAGGAATAGTTTGCTATGCCATCATGCCAGGCCCTATTTCATCTTTTAAAAATATATATATATATTAATTTATATATTTGTTTTGAAATCCAGAGTTACAGAGAGAAAGGAAGAGATGAGGATAGGAATCTTCCATCCACTAGTTTACTTTCCAGATGGCTGCAACAGTCAGTGCTGGGCCAGGTCAAAGCCAGGAGTCAGGATTTTTTATCTTGGTTTCCCATGTGGGTGACAGGGGCCCAAACACCTCAGCCATCCTCCAGTGCTTTCCCAAGCATATCAATAGGGAAATGAATTGAGAGTGGAGCAGCCAGGATTCCAATCAGCATCCATATGGAATGCAGTCATTGCAGGTGGTGGCTTAATTTGCTATGCTACAGCACTACCCCCCTCTACCACATCTTTGACAAACTTCTGACTTGTGCTTAGGCACATCTAGGAACCAGTTGATCACTGCCTTCTAAACCAGCTTAGACATCGTCGGCAAGTAAACTTACTACCCAGCTGTGCTGTGCACCTCTGTAATTCACGCCCCATCCTAGCTCAGACCTGCAGGGCTACAGCATACACAGCAGCTCACTCTTCCAAGAGGATAGCTTGTGTATAATTTCTTCTTTACCTCCACCCCTACGGATCTCCCACCTTCCTCAGCTGACACCATTGTCTGATTCTCATGTTCTAGAAGCAGCTCAGCCTCAACAATATAGTATAGCCTGCACATGATGGGCCCAGCCTACTCAGGGGACAGCAGGCTTCTCTGTTGTTATAAGCGCCATTCCTTCCCTGGGCACCCACATGCTCCATGATTGACTGTGTGCAATTGGTCCACCAAGACCATTAGCCTTCTCAGGCATGCTGACCTTAACCCCTACCTATGTGGGGGTCCCAAGAAGCGCTGGTCCCAAGAAGGACTTGAGTCATCGTCCAGGTGGAATAGAGACAAGGGGTCTTCAGTAGCTCAGGCTGCCCAATGCAAGATCCAAAATAGAAAAGGAAGAAGAGCTGGAGACTACCAACCCCAACATGGGCAGCAGAGAGAAGAAAAGCTGGTATGTGTGCAAAGAAATGCTACCTAGCTGGGTAAGGGGTGAGGGTACCCAGGGCCCTGATTTGCTCAACCTTCATCACTTCCTGTTTCACACCACTCCCTGGATGACACCCTAGGGAGAAGTTCATCACCACCTGTTGCCGTTTCTGTATGTTGATAATCCGCTACCACAACAGGACTGTGACGCTGTACGTGTCCATAGCAGCCTGTGCACAGGGCCTATCACAGCACCTGCTGCAGCTGTGCTTCATAGCTATCGGCTAGAGTAGCAGGAATACGGGCACCAGCCACTAGCAGATAACAAAGTCCAAACTGAGGTCTTGTCAGTCTGCCTTCTCTCAAGTGAGCTTGGGTTCAGTCAGGTCTGTGCTGGGATGGGCCATCTGCATGGACAGTCCTGGGCTGCAGGTGCACAAGATCCTGCCAGGCGGAATCTGTCCCCTGCTTCTCTGTACCTTTGTCTGTGAGTTCTTGTGAGGGCACAGTGTACAGGAAGGGAAGGACCCAGCAGTCAATTCTAGGAGAGTACCCAATTTTCACTTAACATTTTCTTTTCTTTGCTTTTGCCATAGGCAGAATGAGGGGGTGGGGGTGCAGAGAGGAGCTCTTATAAGAAGCACCTAGAAAAGCTGGGGTCTGCCAACCCATTCTCCTCAGCTTTGTCCTAGAAGAGTCACAGCTGCTGCCCCTCACTCCTAAGCCCCTCACTCTCACTTTGGAGAGGCCAATGACCTGAATGATACTATGGAGTTAGATATTCAGATATACCCTTTAGCAGCAACTGTTCTTCCTACTCTTTTCCAGATACTTTCCTTAAAAAAAAAATTTAAAACCAACTAAATAACAGATTATACATTTTATACATTAAAAAGTTTTTTTTTTGCTTTGTTTTTATTTGAAAGACAGGTTTACAGAGGGAAGGAAAGACATGCAGAAACAGAGCTCTTCCATCCGCTGGTGCACTTGCCAAATGGCCACAACAGTTGGAGCTGAGCTGAGCTGATCTGAAGCCAGGTACTCCGTGCCCCACCCCACTGCCACCAAATCTCCCACGCACATACAGGATCTCAAGGCTTTAGGGCCATCCTCCAATGTTTTCCTAGGTTACAAGCATGGGGTTGGATCAGGAAGTGGCACAGCCAGACAAAAACTAGAGCCCATATGGGATGCCAACGCTTTAGGCCTGTTACAGTACCACACCAACCCATACCTGGTACATTTTGAAATTTATGTCTTTAGGGGCAGGTGTCACTTTAAACAAAATCTTTAAACGTAGGTTTTTAAAAATCACCCCAAATTCTACCACACAATTACACAATCCCCCACCCAGCCAGAAAGCTCTGGTCACCACCCACTGGGTTCTGAATCTTCTCAGAGATGATAAAAAACTGAACTGTTACAAACCACCTTACAGATGAGGACAAGGTTTGGGACTGTTCAATATCATAGTCAAGGTCGCATGGTCCTTGCCTGTGGAGCCAGAATTTCAACTTGGTATTGTCTGATTCTGGAGCCCAGGTGGTTCACCACTATTTGGCACTGGATTTGGAACACTGGATACTTTCAATAAGCCTGCAGTAGTTGGAAGCTATACATTTTTTTAGTTGCAAAAGCTTATTTAATCTCTAGTCAAAGTATCAAAGACAAGAAATGGGTTTTTTAAATCCTAGCTTACAATCATAGACTTCACCCATCAGCTATCTTACTCTCTTAGCTAAAAGAGTCATGTAATACAGAGGAAGCTTGGCAAGCTCTCAAAAAGTCTAGAGACCGGCTGATGGAATAATTCAACAAATGAGCAATGAGAAAGGGATGCAGGAGCCCAGGAGTTTATTGCAAACCCAGGCCAGTGGTCTCACAGGCTGTTTTCCAGTTCCCACAGTTGAGCCCCATCTGCTTTCTAGGTTTTGCTATGATTGCTTTTGCAGGCTATTGCATTGGACCTTGCAATCACCCAAATGGGATGAGAAATTGAGGTGCAGGAAGCTGAGCTGACTTGCGAAGCTGAAAGATGCACACCTGGATTGGAGCTCAGCTCTGTCGGATTCAAGAGGCTTGGCACTTTTCTCTTGGACACATCCATCTCCATGGGTCATGGCCCCTAGACTGTTCAACTGAAGGTAAGAACGAGTGGGCAGAATGACTGCTGGCAGAGGGAAAGGCTTGCAGAGCAGCTGTAGAGGATGATTCTCTTAACCCAGACCCAGGCTCAGGACCAGCCCGTGGGAGTGAGACAGTCTGAGTGGGCACAGGGGAACGAAGAGGCAAGGGAGGATGAGCGGGCCACTGGGTCAGACAAAGTGGGTTGGAGACTCAGTGCCTCCATATACTGGCTGTGACCACCTCACTAAAATTGTTTGACACCAAGTCCCAGAATTTGCCCCATGAGGATAACTGTGTGCTGATTAAATGCAGTGAAAAGGGAAAAGCCCTTACATTTTAGTCAGTGTCTGTCAGAGCAGCTATGATTAATTTTTAGGAAGATGAAAGGGTAAGAATAAGAAGGGTTTGGCTGGGGAGGAAGGGTAAAGACAGACTCCCTGGTTGCCATCCAGGGCCTCTGGGCTGTCTTATCCCTCTGCAGTGGAAGGCCAGGCTAACAAAACTTGCATGCATTTGCTCCCTCTTAAACCTAGCTTGGTGAACTGCATGTCAACTGCTGGCTTAATTATTGGTGGAGCTAGAGACGGGCACTCTATGATGACACAGGATCTTGGTGCTCCAAGATCCCCTCCAAACTGGCGCATGCACACACACACACACACACACACACACACACACACACACTACTGCCACCTAGGCAAGGAGGATGGGCAAGACCTACAGAAGCGGCAGGTGCAAGATATAGAAGCCAGATTGCTGTCCACACCACCCCTGGTAAGAAAGAGCCACAGTGGTAGTCTCTGCAAGAAGTCCCCAAATCTCATGGTTTGTTACTGCAGGAGAGGGTTTGTTATAAAAATGAAAGCATCCGTTAGCCCACCCGCCAGCCCTCTTGTGTCTCCCTCTGATACATATGTATCTTTTCTTGCATAACTATGTGTCTTACTCTCGAACCTTCAGCCATGGAATGACAAGAGGCCAAAAGGTGGTTCTTAACCTCTACAACTGTGAGAACAAAATTTCTGTTGATTATAAATTGGGAAGTCTTGGATAGTCTATTTAACAGCACAACTGCAAAACAGACCAGAACATTCAGTTACTCATAGTTAAATGCCTTAACGGGCATAAATTTTGTCTCCTCTTCCCATATGATGTTTGCTGTGAGGCTAAGGTTGTGAGGTTCAAGCTTTCAGCTCCATGGTCGGTCACACCCTTGCAAGAACAGTGGCACAATCCTGTAGCAGCTGCCTTGATAAATGGCTCCCGGCCATGGCCCTGGGACAGCACAGTGTCTGCCTGTGTGTCTGGCCTGGAGAGGCCATCAGGGCTGTGCCATGACGCCTGCGGCTGAGAATGCCTTTCTGAGAGAGATGAGCGCTTGAGTCAATGCCAGAACAAAGTTCGTCCTCATCAGTTGGGGTTGGGGGCAGCATCTAATCAGCTGAGAGCCCGGATGGAACAGAAAGACACAAAAAGAGAGATGAATTTGCTCTCTCCTCTTGAGCTGGTGCTCCAACTTCTTCTGTCCTTGGACGTGGACACTCCTGGTCCTGGGAGTGTCCAGGACTACTGACAGTAACAACCAGCACCACTTTGGCCTGTAGCCGCAGACAGGGACTTACATCATCCCATCAGTTTCCCAGTCCTCAGTTCTTCAGACATGTCCTGCTTGACACCTGGGTTCCCTATTCTCCAGCTTGCCCGTGGCATTTCTTGGGCCATCTCAGCCCCTGTAACCACATGAACCAACTGCCATCATGCGTCTATACATATTCTGGTGGCTCTGTGTATTCAGTGGACCCTGCCTAATTCACAGACTCCCATTACCTCCTTGTTGTTTCCTTCACCTCTTCCGGGTCAACTCTCCTGCAATTCTTCCATATTATCCTCCTTCAGTCAGGCCAGAAAGCTCCCTTACCACCTGTTTTCATTTAAGGAATAGGACTATCATCACTGTGCTCAACTGAAACAAAATGGCTTCCCCAAAGCAGTCACATTCTCCTCTACGGAAACTATCAATGCCAACTTCCATGTCAAATTAAAAAGTCTTTGCAGATACGGTTATGTTAAGGATTTGGGGAAGTAAGTGCTAAATGCAATCACAGCATCCTTACCAAGATAGAGGCTGATGGAGAATTCTTTTACAGACCTAGAGGACCAAGTGTATCCAGGGCAGGTGTGCACCTGAATGGTGCAGCCACAAGCCAAGGAATGTCCACCATCACCAGACTCTGGGAGGGGGCAGCTCAGCACCCTCCTCTGCAGCCTCTGCAGGTAACAAGGCCATGTCAACGAACTGTGGGCTCCATGACTTTGGACTTCTACCCTCAGAATGGTGAGAGAGAAGCTTTTCGATTTAAGTTCTTATTACATGAGCCACAGGAAGCACAGACAGTAGTGTTGTCATTTTTTTTAAGATTTATTATTTAATTTTTATTAAAATGCAGAGTTCAGAGAGAGGGATAGGAGGAAAGAGAGAGAGGGATCTTCCATTTGCTGGTTCACTCCCCAAATGGGTGCAGCAGCAGGAGTTGACCTATCTGAAGTCATGGGCCTCTCCTACATGGATACAGGGGTCCCAAGGACTTACACCATTCTCTACAGCTTCCCCAAGCCATCAGACAGGAGTTAGATCAGAAGTGGAGCATCTGGGACTCAAACTGGTACTCTTATAGAATTCTGGCATATGCCTCAGCGCTGGCTCTAGTGGTGTTATCATTTCTTACATGGCTGAAGGTTATTTTGGGATTTGATCCTTTTCTTGATAGTTTCCCTTTTCCTTAGAACTTCGAGAACAGTACACCATGGGCTTCTAACATCTGATAAACCTGAGGAGAAGTCTCGTGCGAGTCTGCATCTTGTTATTTTCCAAGATACAGTTTTCCCTTGTCTGCAAACTTATATTCTTTGGTCTTTACCCTTCAAGTCACAATGCATGTGTAATGCACACATTCTTGGTATTCTGGGTGCTACTTCAATCTGAAGATCCTGCTTTCTTCAACTTGGGAAGTGGTTCCTCTTCAGGGTGGGTGTCTCGACCTTCAAATGCTCACTAGGATACCACGTCCCACATCTGAATGCCTGGTTCAATGGCTGACTTTAGTTTCCTGCTAACGCTGACCTTGGGATACAGAAAGTGATAGAACAAATAGTTGGACCCCTGCCAGCCAGGTGGTGACCTGGGATGAGTTCCTAGTTCCCAGCTTTACCCCCTGCCACTGTCATTGTAGGTATCCATGGAGTGAACCAGTAGATGAAACTAGTTAATTATCTCTATCTGTCTCTCAAATTAAAAAATAAATAAGTTTAAAAAGAAATTTATTTCCATTTTCTGACAAAACTCCTGTTAGGCACATGGTGACTTTGAGCCCTTTTCCACTGCTCTTGACTTTGTCCAATGTTTTCTTGGTACTCTTGTTCTGCCTTTTTGAGAAATCATTTCCAAATGGCCAGTTTGGTTCTGGTCTGGTCTGTTACATTATTCAGTGCATTCACTGAATTTTCAACCTGACCAAGCATGCTTTGAACTTCTAGGGGTCTTCGCTTCTTACTCTCAATCAAGGTTTTATACAGTAACTCACACCGATTTTAAGATTCTATGTCATCTGAAGACATTGAAGATATGTTTTCTGATATACTCTTACTAAATTCTTACAAGATATCTGATTCTTCCAGGTGTGTCTAACTTTGGGGTCCCTCAAATGGCAAGAGAAAGGAGGCAGAAGTAGTGAACTTGCGAAATACCTGGATTTCAGTACAGCAGTGATATAAAGTTCAGAAGCTATGCACATATCCAGAGATAAGCATGTCCCCCCACAGTATGAGAAAAACCCAAGAATGACTCCATACATGTCAGACCCTACCCCCACCTACCCACCATCTCCACTCCACTCTTAGAGAATGCGGCGCAGATAAGCATCTGTGAATTCGGGGGTCGTCATTAGAATCAACTGGAAAACCTAAATAAGGCACCTCAGTCTGGGCACCCCAGGTAAAGGTAGTGCATGTCCAAGGGTGTAAATCCCTTAAGTGGACTATGTTTAAGATCTCCTCTTTGTCATTGTCAGTGACACTGTCAGTGTCATGACCACCAGGAAACTTGTTAGAAATGTAGACATTCAAAATCAGAATCTGCATTTAAACAATACCCTCCAGGCACTGATAAATGTAAGGAGTACTGCATAAGGCGGGATGCTGTATTGAATCTGATTGCCAGAGCCCGTTAGAGCTGTACTTGACTCTCAACTCTGACTTAACGCCTGAGAACTGTGAAATTCAGGGAAGCCACTGTTGAGCCTGTTTTCTATGCTGTCACAAAATGCCCACGACAAGATACTATATAGAAAAAAGAGGCTGATTTAACTCACAGTTTTGGAATCTGAAAGCCCACAGCCATCTGACATCTGGTGAGAGCACTGTGTAGCAGATGGCACCACAGAGGCCAGGATCCCTATGGAAGAGATGTCATGGGAAACCAGGAAGGCAGAGGGAGCCTGGGGACAGATCTATCCTTTTCACAACAGCCAGTTCTCATGGGAATTAACCAGGGTTCCATGAGGACTACATTACCCCCTCCAAGCTCAGTGCTGTTAAATACCTAACAACTGCTCACTAGTCCCTCCTTTTAAGGTTCCACCAGCTTGATGCCACCGCACGGGGGGACCAAGCTGAGGAACACATTCCAAGTGGAACATATGGCCATGGAGCACGGCACATAGCACAGGCCAATAGCAGAGGCTGCATAGAGACATTGCCCTCCCAAAGATTCTTTGCCAGGTCTGGGGGCTGCTGATTTTTCAGCAGGATGACCTCTCTTATGCCTCCACTACTCTCCTGTCTGGTGAGCAGCTGAGTCATCACACTCTGTGATCTTCACCACTGCCCCTACAGGTGGATCATGATGAAGTCACACTCCCTAGTAAGGTGTTCAAGGATGGCTTCTGTTTTCATTTGTAAAACTTCAGAGCAAATGCTTTCGAAATTCATGTTTCTCTGAAACAGACCCAATCTATATGGAAGAGTTGGAAAGAGGTTCTACATTATGGCTTTCTCACAGAAACCTGGAGTGTTGGTTAACAACACAACTGTGTTTTCTGCTTCACTGGTTGCTGGTGAGCTCCCTGGAGAAACATGGGCAATCAGCTCTGTGTCAGGTATTGATGACACCATCATGCAGCTGATTCACAAGGAAGACACCTGGGTTTTGTTTTTGTTTTTCGTTTGAGAGGCAGAGAGACAGAGGAGGGAGGGGGAGACACATTTCTCTCTCTCTCTTTCTCTTTCTGTCTCTGTCTTTCTCTCTCTCTCTCTCTCTCTCTCTCTCTCACACACACACACACACACACACACAGAAGCAGAGATCTTCTCTGTATTAATTCAGCCCCCAAATTTCTGCCACCACCAGGGATGGAGCAAACTGAAGCTGGAAGCTAGTAACTCCATCATATAGGCCTTCACCACTAACTCCCAAGTAGGATGCTGGAGTCAGGGACCAGAGCCAGGATCCAAATTCAGGCACTCCAGTAGGGGACATGGACATCTTAGCTGGTCCCGTGACCACTAGGCCAGAGGCACCCTCCAGAAAACCCTTTGATGCTCCATTAATTCACTCCCATCGAACCTAACAGTTAACTTTCTCTTGAACTTCCTACCCCAACAATCTCTACCCCAACCCCTGTAGCCTAGCTTAGAGGTAGGGATGTCTGTCTCTGTTTTAGAAGTGAGGAAGCCAGTACAGGGGCTGGGCCACTTTCCCAAGAAGAACCATGCAGTGTTCCAAGAAACTGCAAGGAAATCCTCTCTTAAGTAGTTGCCATTGCCAGGTCCGGAGACTGCTTGTCCCCAGCATCTCTTCCCCTGCGATCCAGGCACCTTAGGACTCACATTCGCAGGTGGTTAAAGCACATCCCCAGGTGACTCTAGGAAAAACAACTGCCTCTCTCTCTCTCTCTCTCCACTTCACTCTCTCTCTCCATCCCTCTCCCCTGTGGCCTCTCAAGATGCTGCTACTGAATCTTACCAAGTCACACAAAGGATGGTAACTGCAGACACTCTATTCATTTAATTTGTTCTGGACAGTTTGTCAGGAAGGCCATGGAAGAATCAGATGTGCATCCATCTCAGTGAGTGCTGTCAGAAGATCTGAAACTATTCATATCAATTCCTAAACATATCAAGGAAAAGAATATTGTTTTTTAGATGCTAGAGTGTCTTTATGAAACTAATTGCTCACTGGTGTCTCTCCCTGTTCTATTTGTTTTTGTGCACTCATGCTTGGAAAACACTGATAGATTGTCTTGATAATAATCACGTCAAGAAAGCAAAGTGAAAAAGCACTCCCGGTGGACTGTGCACATCACAGGACAAATGTACACCACAGGGAAATGAGGAGGGGCAACAAAAAACACAGATCAGAACAGAGTCTACTTTAGGCCACTGGTGAATTTTCCTAGATGGAGAATGGGATTTTGTTCTCTTAAAATGACATCTTGCAAGGTAAGTAGACACGAGCTATTCTTGTCTTGGAAACATTTCTATTCTTTAGCCCAATAATCCCACTATCTGGTTCTATCCCAAGGAACTACTTTAACATCTCCAACAAACTTTGTGAAAAAGAGTTGTTCATCAAAGGATATTTATGATAAACAAAAAATGGAGATAATTTAACAGCCAATAATGAGAGATGTTTAAGGAGCTCATAATACTCCCACTCGGTGAAATATATTGTGCAGTCTTTCAAAATAATGTTTACAACATGTAATAAAAACATGGAAAATTTTACATTAAATTGAAAAGTTGAATTTAAAAAAATGTTTAAAATTTATGGGGCTGGACCCAGCACAATAACCTAGTAACTAAATCTTTGCCTTCCTTGCACTGGCACCAGGTCGTATGCTGGTTGCTCCACTTCCCATCCAGCTCCCTGCTTGTGGCCTGGAAAAGCAGGAGAGGATGGCCCAAAACCTTGGAACCCTGTACCTGTGTAGAAGATCCAGAAGAAGCTCCAAGCTCCTGGCTTCAGACTGGCTTAGTTGTGGCCATTGCAGCAGCTTGGGGAGTGAACCAGCAGACTGAAGATCTTTCTCTCTGTATGTCCTTTTCTCTATAAATCTGCCTTCCAATAAAAAGAAATCAATCTTCAAAAAAAAAAAAAAAAGATGATGGGGCTGACATTGTGGCCCCACGGGTTAAGCTGCCAGCTGTAATGGCATCCTCCCGCATAAGCACTGGTTTGAATCCCAGCTGTTCCCCTTCAGTTCAGCTTGCCATTGACGTACCTGGGAATGCAGCAGAGCACGGTCCAAGCACTTGGACCCTGCTACCCATACAAGATGCTTACATGAAGCTCCTGGTTCTCGGCTTCAACTTGTCCCAGCCATGGCCATTGTGACCACTTGATGAGAGCATCAGCAAATGGAAGATTTTGCCCTATAGCTCTGCCTTTCAAATAAATGAGTATATATTATAAATAAAAATGTGTACTTAAATTTTGGTTAAGTTTTCTCTAGAAAAGGAGTGAAAGGACATAACCCTGAATATTAACAGTGAAATTTTATTTTTCTTTCCCTTTCTGCTTTTCCATAATGAGCAAGTATTTCTTCTTTTCTTTTATTGCAGCTTTATTGAGATAATCCACATGCTATATAACTCACCCATTTACAGTACACAATTCAGTGATTTTTAGTAGATTCACAATTATGTGCAGTCAGTGCAACAGTCAATTTTAGAACAGTTTCACTCTCTTTAGGAGGAATTCTATCTGTATAAGAGCCTCAGCTTCCTACTCCTCACCCAACACCAAGCAGCTGCGAATCTACTCTCTCTGCACATCTGTAGAGAGATGTTTATATATAAGTCCTAAATGAATGGAACCAGGCAACACAGAGCTCACTGCTTCTGACTGCTTTCATCTGTCTCAAGGTTTGTCCGTGTTACAGCCTGTATCAACACTACATCTAATGGCAGCAATAGGCCATACTTATCCCTTGACCTGTTTATGCATATCTGGATTGTTTTTCCTGTCTGGCCACTATACATAATGCTGATATCAATATTCATGCATAAGTTTTTGTCCAACAACATTTTTAGAAGATTTATTTTTATTTGAAACACAGATTTACTGAGAGGCAAAGACAGACTGAAAGAGGAAGATTTTCCATCCATTGGTTCACTCCCCAAGTGACTGTGACAGCCGGAGCTGGGCCAATCCAAACCAGGAGCCTGGAGCTTCTTCTAGATCTCCCATATGGGTGCAGAGGTCCAAAAACTTAGGGTTTCTTTCACTGCTTTCCCAGGAGCATTAGCAGGGAGCTGAATCAGAAGTGGAGTAGCTGGGGCCCAAACTGGTGCCCATATGGGATGCTAGAGCCACGAGTAGAGGCTCAACTTACCAGACACGAGGGCAACAGCTCCACAAATCATTTAAATATATTTGAGTATATATCCAGAAATTAAACTGCTGTGTCATGGGTAACTTCATGCTCACTATTTTTAGGAATGATTGGCCAAGCTCTTTTCCAAAATGGCAACACTACCGTACATTGTCCCCACCCAGTAGAGGAAGATTCCAGTTTCTACACTTCCTTGCCAGCTCTTGTTTTTATTTGTCATGCATCTTCTTTGAAGAAATGGCTGTTTAGATCCTTGGCCCACGTTTAAATTGTACAACACAAGATCAGTGGATCTATAAGTAAACATGCATATATATGGAGTCATCTAGAAGAACGGTACCAGGGACTGTTATATTGAGACATGAAGATACAATGAGAAATGCATCTCTACTTCCAAATCAAAGATGGACTCCAAATGAAACTGTTTAATATTTTGACAATAGGATGCTGAGCTCTTTGCCATTGTCCATACCTACAATGTCAGGATACTCTTAAATAGCTGAATGGACTTATGATTGATTTTGAAGAACTATACTATTGTAATAATATATGTGACATTGGAGGGGGAAGCCCATTTCCTAAGCTCAGTCCCTTCACTTTCCTGGTGTGTGTTGGGGAAAGCATCCCCGCTCAGGAAGTCTCTTTTTGGCTTAATGTAGCAGAATTTGTTTTCCTCTGCTGTCATCACGGAAGCTTGGCTAGCCAAAGGTGATGTGTCCCATGTATATCTGACTCACGTGCAATAGGACATTTAGACTCTAATGAGATAACAACCTGGAATTGTGTTTAGTGTAAGAAGCACAGACACAAGGTCCTGACTGATCTGCCACAAAACGCTGTGGTTGTCAGCATGTCCTGCAGCCATGCCAGCTTAGCCAAACCCTGGGTGGGAGAGGTCCACTTTTGTACTGAGAACACAGAGAAGTAGGAGAGCCTCTTGTGCAAGGTGGAATGAGCTATGAATTTAAAACACAACCCTTCTAGCATCAGCAGTGTCGGCTCCCTGGTCAAGTGGAACCAACTGCTGAGACAGACCTGGTGCAGTACAGGCATGAGTTTGTTTTCTGCCCCAGCAGTAATGAGCAGCCTTCAGGATAAAGTTAGCATTTTCCTCCCCAGTGGCAGTTTTGTAAGTGAATCTCGCATCCTGCATGGATGACGAAGCTGTTCTAGACGCTGACATGTGTTTTCAGAGGGGTTGAGGTGTTTGCCATGCTTCCTGGCAGTATCAGAGCTCCTCGGGGATGCTATGAGAAGAGACAATGAACCCAGCGATGAAAAAATGATAAATGTGGAGCCACAGCGTCAACGGCCAGGGTCATGACCCAGGACCATCAGCCTCTCTCCTCTCTCCTTTTTCCTCTCTCTTCTCTCTCTCTAGGCCCTATATCTGCTCCAATCCCAAAGATACAATTTAACTAAAATCTCCCTGCACCTGCCCTGCCACAACTGAGGACTGTACTGCACAAAGTCCCCAGCGCTGCTTTACCAAAGGAGCCTGCTTTACCCAGAGAGAAATATTTTTTTAAATGCCTGCACTCTGCCAACTCCTCACTGGGAGAAACAGCAGGTAATGCTGAGCGCACCCAGCTCTCCAGGCCAGGAGCTGGGCCCATTGGCAGGCAGAGCTGTGATGATCAAGCAGTCACTCAACAAATACATGTTTTGTTTTGAAAATCAGACCCAGTTAGCAATGCTCTAAAAGTAGCAAAACATCCTCTCTTACTCAGCAACCACAGCCAGCCATCCACCCCCGACACACACACCTAACACTCCATGATTGCTTACAGAGAAAACAAACATGACACTATCTTTTTTTTTGCATGTACTGTTAAGAGGTTCATTCTTGTTAACAAGGAGAGAACATGATGTGGACTTTTCCAGAGGCTCCTGCTCCAGGATCTCCTTTTCTCTTCCCCACAGGTGCCCCCAGTGCCACACTCAGCAGAACAGCAGGTGGCACAGCCTCACCCCTACCTTCCCATGCAGGCCCTCCCCATACCAGCCTTGGCAAACAGGTGCAGCTGCTGCTCCTGTACTTGCCCCTACCCCGACTTTCCAAGGACCCAGCAGTCTCACCCAGACTCAGCTATTCAACTTGCTTATGAACGGTCTCCACAAAGATTCTTGAGTGTCTGACTCTTTTCCTCCCGGCAAATAGGAGACCACTGAGGGGATGACAGGGAAAAGGGGTGAAGGAGGGAGGCCAACACAATGGCCCAACTAACTAATCCTTCATCTACAAGTGCTGTGAATCCATATGAGTACTGGGATCCTGTGTGAGTGCTGAGTTCCTGTGACAGTTGTTCCACTTCCCATCCAGCTTCCTGTTTGTGACCTGGGAGAGCAGCAGAAGATGGCCCAAAGTCTTGGAACCCTGCACCTGCTTAAAAAACCTGGAGGAGGCTCCTGGCTCCTCACTTCAATCAGCTCAGTTCTGACCATTGAGGCCACTTGGGGAGTGAACCAGTGAATGGAAAATCTTTCCCTGTCTCTCATTCTCTCTGTAAAATTCACCTTTAAAAAAAGAGAGAGAAAGAGGGAGATGCTCAGATTTCCCACCCCACCAGAGTGGTTCATGTATTATAGACAAGCATCACCCAAGCGTCCCCAGACGCATAATTTTGGAACAGATCCGCTGGAAGTTACATAGCAAGTTCCCATTAGCCAAGCCAGTGCTGCCTCCTGCACAAGCAGGGGAGAATGTGGGCGGCTGAAGTTGTAAGGATGCAGGGTCTTGGCAGGATGGGCTGCAGTTGTGAGGATGCAGGGACTCGGCAGGATGAGTCTGTCGGGGTTCCTGTTACACCTGGGCTGCTCAGATACAGTGTTACCTTGTCTCCCCCTGAGGACTCTGGCTCAGGAACATCAGCCCCCTCCGGGTCTGCCACAGGAGGGTGAGCCCAGGGTCAGAACCACAGGGCCTGTTCCCCAGGAGCCAGCTGCCAGACCTCAGCTTGCCCAGCCTGCGTCTGCCCAACACAGCCCACTGGTTCCTTTGTTCAACAGGAATTTTCAGCACTACCGGTGGTTAAACTCTGATCACATTTCAACAAAACCATCCAAATATTACCTTTTCCCATGGAAGCACTCTATCAGTCCTGATATTTTGGTTGAAGCTGTTCAGGTAAAGATTGATTTTAAAAATAAAAAATAAAGATTTGTTTGTTTATGTTTTTGAAAGGCACAGTTACAGAGAGGGGGAGGAAGAGAGAAAGAGATCTCCTATGCTTTGGTTCATTCACCAAATAGCCACAATGGCCAAAGCAAGGTTACAGCAAAACCAGGAACCTGGAACTCTATCCAGGTCCCCCATGCAAGTACAGGGACCCAGATACTTGAAGCATCCTCCACTGCTTTCCCGAGTGCATTAACAGGGAGCTGAATTGGACAAGGAGCAGCTAGACTCTTGAACCAGTATTTATAAGGGTTGGCATGATCACAGGCAGCAGTTTAATCCAGTGCTACAATTCCAGCCCTGAATGCTAACTTTATGCAAACACTTTAGAACTGAAATTTGGGTTGCCATCTGTGAAAGTAAGGGGACCTCCAGTTCTTGACCCCCAGAAACATCCTGATGCCCAAGTCTCATCTTATTTGCAAAACGCACTGTCACATCTCCCTTCTGAGAGCCCCACCTCTCCTGTGCCTGTGCCTCTGGTTGTGTTAAGGTGCACCTTGGCACCTTACTGCTGACTCTAGCAGGCCTTGGGCTGGGCTGACAGGCCTGGCTGCTGCAGGTCCTCTCCTGTGCCACCTCCTACTGTGCAGGCTGGACCCCAAAGACCTGCTTTCCCAGCCGCCCTTTCCCCTGGGGTGGCCTTGCCACCTCACCTGGTAGGCAGCAGGCAAAGGTGAACAGGAAACAGGGGGTGGGGTTTCTGGAGAGTGGCACACAGAGCCAGGTGGCAGAGCACACTCCCCCAAGGGTGAGTACAATGGCAGCCTGCTTTCCTTCCAAACATGGGCTGATGGTGTCAACAGGCCAAAGACACAGGGCCCTGTCCTTCGCAGCATCTCACGCCCCCTCCTGAGTGAGTGGAAGACCAGAGGCTACACATATGCCCAGGACACACGTGCATCCAAGATGCTGAGCAGCAAGTATCTGTCTGGCTATATGAGTCTCTCGGGAGTATTCACAGGGAGAGTGCCCACTCCCCACCTGCCAGCCAGCCAACCAGCCGTCACTGCTGCAAGTGGTGACCTAGGACCCTTTTCGTGTCCCCAAGAGCATCAAGACTTCAGTCAGGGCCTGGAGACTCATGTTCTGGTGCCCAGCAACACTAAAGGGAGCAACCAAGGGAAAAAGTCACTGCTTCTGCTGCCCAGGCCCTCACCAGTGCCAGCTGGGCCTTCTGCTTGCCTGCCTCCCAGCCAGGTGACTCCTGGCCCACAGACTCAGTCCCCAGCACCCTCTAGGGCCACTGTGCCTGCATGCCTGCATGCCCTAGGCCACCTCCATCTACACTGCCCATATGTTACCTGCAGGCAGACAGGTGCAGTGGGACAAGTGCTGGATGGGGTGCTGGACGGGGACCCGGGCTGTCCTATCTACTGGTCAGCTGGGTTGCCTTGAGTAGATCATTGTTCCTCTCTGAGCCTCGGTTTCCTTAGGAGTTAAACTTGAAGGGGCTGAACTGGATGATTCTCCATGAAATATTCTCTCTCTCTCCCTCTGTTTGGGTGTGGGGGTATAGGGGTGTCTGCCTTTATTATCACTAGTGTGCATATTTTACTAGAAAAATGCGTTGCTCTAAATTTTTAAACATGCTCTTAAATTTTGAGAAAATAATATAGACTTTGTAATAACGTTTAGAATGGTTCCATTTCTCTCTGCATGAGGCTTGGAAAGCTCATTTTGGGTAGAATACAGCAGAATCTGTAACCATTTTATTCTTTTTTTTAAGATTTATTTTATTTTTTATTGCAAAGTCAGATATAGAGAGAAGAGGAGAGACAGAGAGGAAGATCTTCTGATGATTCACTCCCCAAGCAGCCGCAATGGCCAGAGCTGCACCCATCTGAAGCCAGAAGCCTCATCCTGGCCTCCCACACTGGTATAGGGTCCCAAGGCTTTGGGCCATCCTTGACTGCTTTCCCAGGCCACAAGTAGAGAGCAGGATGGGAAGCAGGACTAGCAGGATAGGAACCAACATCCATATGGGATCCCGGAGTGCGTGTAAGACCAAGATTTTAGCTCTAGGCTACTGTGCGGGACCCATCAACTATTTCATTCTTAATTCAATTCATTTCAGCTCTTAGTAGCTTCAGCTTGCTTCATAAGCCAAGGAGGATAATGAAGGTGGAAGCAGTGCCATCTCTGAGGTGCCTTCTTTCCAATGACACAGCTTCTGATTTTATCAAATGCAATGCCATTATTTGCTCAAGTTATCAGACAGCCACAGGCACTCAGTGCCAGGGTGATGCTTTCTTGGGTGCTGAGCTGAGTCCCAGAGGTCTTGTCTTATTAGGTACTATGCACAGAATGGACTTGGCACCACCTGCATCCACTGGGACAGGGCACACTGCAAGGACATGAAAGGTGAGCCTGGAGTATGTATGTACGTGTGTGCACACACTCGTGTACACACACACACATTTCTGAAGGAAACAATTGGAACAGGGACACAAACACCCAGCATCCAGGTAAGGAAAGAGAAGGGATGCCCTGCACCCAGAACAGCACACACTGCTTCTTTGAAAAATGCATAGTCATTTCAGGGTCTCAAGGCCCCCCTGAGCACAGGAGGACCAGTGACCCAATTGTCAGGTAATGCAATGTTCTGAGCTGACATGGCTTGTCCCTGTCCCACTGTGAATATGTCCTTCTACGAGGTACAAAACAGAAAATTAAAGTCCAGGCTCAGAAGCTAAAAAAGAAAATCTTTGGATGTTCGAATGAGTAAGAGACTCACAGCTATAATCAGGGGTTGAATCACTCCCTGTAAATAGAGACTAGGTTGGGTTTGTTTCTCAACTTATCAAAAATTATACATCGCTGGATATGCAGTTTGAAAGCCCTGTATTTAAAAAGGAAAAAGCAGACAGTGGTGGTATAATACACAGAGCAGAAGCCATTCTTCTAAGTGTATGGAACTCTGAGGTCTGACAAATGTCTGCAGCCATGTAACCATCACCCCAGTGAGGCACACACCAGTCCCCTCACCCCACCTTCCCTCCATCCTTCAAATTCAAGCCCCACCTCCCTCCCTGCCTGGCAAGCTCTGGTCTATTTCTGTCCCTGTGTTTTGCCTTTCCCAGAATTCTTCGTGAATGGACTCACAGTGCATAGAGCAGAGACAGTCTTCATTCTTGTCTAGCGAAGGATAGGAATGCCACCGTCCTACAAATAGCAGCAAGAGTGAACCTGGACTGTTGGATAAAACTCAGAGTCAGGAAAGGGCTCCTGTGTGGAGGAGCTGACCATGGAAAGGCTGCTGGCTGGCCCAAAGACTAGCATGAGAGTAAAAAACATCACCCCTCTGTGTGGCCAGGGCATCAGTGCTCAGACCAGCAGGGGACTCTGAGCCTGGAAACTCACCTAAACACTGGCCTGGGCACTGTGTGTCCTGTGGGGACAGTAGTTTCCATGACGATACACTGGAAACATCTTCACAGACCAGGCACAGGCAGAACCTTGAAGGAGGACAGTTTCTATTCACAAAATTACAAAGCACGTAAGCAAGTCCAAAGCAATGAGCAATAATTAGTGGGGTCAACCAACAGGCGCAGTGAAAAACAAGAAATGATGCAGAAGTCTGAACAAGGATTGTTCTTGCAGCATTCAGCACATGCAAAAGGCTGATGAGGCAAAAGCAGGCTATCTGTAAAGGATCAATGGAAAGATTGAAACAACACCAAGGAGACAATGATAGAAACCAGGGAGCAGTATGACAATTGAATAGCCCAGGTTAAAGGATCACAGCGGGGGCAGGGCAGGGTGGTTCACGGATAGGATGACGGAACTAAGGATGTCATAGAGATCAAAGAGATGAGAAAGAGAGGAGTTAGAAATGTGGAGAGGGGCCAGGGAAGTCCCTCGTGATGTTTCCTGATGGCTTTTCCAGAGGCCAGCTCCTAGAGAGTGGGGAAGAGACTAAGTTTTTTGTGGTGTGATGTTGTACAATGGTGTGGTGTGGTATGTTGTGGGTTGATGTGGTATGGTGTTAGTGATGGTAATGGTGGTCATGGTGGTAGTGTGGGTGTGTTTAGAGACATGTAGCAAGAGAAAAACTGCAATCGTAAGCTTTAATCTGTCCATCTGCTCCTCAAACGCCCATAATGGCTGGAATTGGGATGGGGCCAAAGACCAGGAGCTGGGAACATAATCCAGGTGTCCCAGGCCAGGAACCCAACTACTTGAGCCATCATTGCTTCTTCCAAGGGTTTGCATTACAGGAAGCTAGAATCAGGAGATGAAGCCCACAATTAACTCTAGGCCAAATGCCCACTTGAAGAGGTCATGTTTAAAGAGATAATGGCTAAGGTTTTTTTTTTTTCCCCCTCAGAGTTTAGGAATGGCATGGGCTTTAACACTGAATTATCACAACAAAGCCAAGACACAAATCCATATCTACAAAGAAAAAAAGTGGCAAAAGTGACTTTAGTGGAAAGAGAGATCACCTGCCAAAGAATGGCCATCGTCAACACGGACACCACAAGACAATGGGCAGACTCAAAGTCACTTTCAAGAAGATTACAATGTGGAAATTTGCCATCTCCTCCCTCAATAAGTCCAGACATGATGGCTCAACGTCCTGTAGATGTTTATCCTGTCCTTTTAAGGAGTTGACCACAGAGGGGTGGAATTTGGTGGATGGGGCTTCATAAATCCAGAGTACCTGGGAACTATGAATTTTCTCCTAGCATATTGTCTATCCAAGCAAACCATCATTCATGATACAACAGGTGCACCCACTAGAGCGGGGTGAACTAATTATCTTAGAACTAGTGAGTCAGTTTAAGACCCATTGGTTCTAGAGAGTTAAAACTAATAAGCAAGTGAGGAGGAATGAAAGAAAGTGAGGCCGGAAGGGGAGAGGGGTTTTTAAGACATAGGTAAGTATGTGAATTTGCTGGGGCTGCCATAGCAAACTGGCTCAGAGCAGGCAGCCACAGTTGCACAGTCATTGGTTCTCATAATTCTGGAAGCTGCAAGCATAAGTTTGAGGTATCAACAGGGTTGATTTCTTCTAAAGCCACTCTCCAGCATTCTCTCCAGCCCCTTCTAATAGTTCTGTGCCCACGTGGCTGTGTCCAAATTCCCTCCTCTTATAAGGACATCAGTTACATGGGATTAGGGTCCACACCACAGACCTTGTTGTACCTTAACTGTTCTTTGAAGATCTTGTCTCCAAGGAACAGGTGTTTAGCACTGTATCAGAGTACCTGGTTTGGGGTCCCAGTTATTTTGCTTCAGGATCCAGTTTCCTTCTAATGTGTATCCTGGGAGGCAACAGGTGACGATTCAAGTGTTTGGGTTCCTGCCAGCCATATTCAAAGACTTGGATAGAGTTCCAGGTTCTCAGGTTGCAGTACTTCTAATCCCTAGCTGTTGTGGCCTTTTGGGAAGTGAAATATCACACAGAAGATATTTCTCTCTGTCTCTGCCTTTAAAATACAATTTTTTAAAAGCAAATTAAAATAAAAAGACCTTATCTCCAAATACAATTCCATTATGATGTCTTGGTTTACCATGTGAATTTTGAGATGGTATAAACCACCCATAACAATAAATACAATGAAATCAGTAAGATTTGAGTGCTGAGCCATCATCTACCTTTAGGTGGTATTAGGATAAGAGTTTTCCAAATATAAAAATAAAATTTGATTCATATCTCATAATATTCACAGAAATATATTCTACATTGAGCCTAAATATTAAAAACACAACTTTCATGCCATTAGGGAAAAAATGGAAATAACATTATGACATCAGGTTTCAAGACATAAAAGGAAGAAACCACTTAACAGATATGACTATACCAAAATTCAAATACTCTATAGCCAAAATAATGACAGATTAGAAATTAGTTGCCACAAAAAAATAACAAAGAAGTAGTTTCCAGGGCATATAAAAACTTTCTGCAACTCAGGGAGAAAAAGACATTTAGCTGGACAGAGTGGGATAATTCAGAGAAAGGATTGGAAAGGACAGGGAACATGTGACCAGATGCTGACCTCATAGAAACCTCAACTCCCAAATACGCATACAACCAATACCCGTATGGCAATGCCCAAATTAAAAAAATAAGTGGCGTGTAACCATCCTAATCTCCAGAAGAGCTTGGAGGCTGTGGAGACATTCATGCCGTGCTGCTGGGTGATAAAGGCGTGCAGCCACTGAGAGAGAGTCATCTTGACCTTGTCTGCAAACCGGCAAACTCACAAGGCATCACCCCCAGGGAAACTTCTCTGAGGGTGGGGAGAGCCCCTGCGTCTTATAACAACAAAACACACTGACATAGTGACATAGTCCACATTTCCATTCAGAAAAAGATGAATACAACAAAAAGGGTGCATATTACTCAACAGCAGTGTAAACAATAGACTAAGCCCATCTGTCGCAGCATGAATTGGTCCCCCAGACCCTACACTTAGTGCAAAAAAACAAAAAAGCAGCAGTGGAAGAAATGCATAAAGTGAGGCATCTCTAATTTATATTCTGTTATTTAAATGTCTTGACTTAATTTTTAAATATTTATTTATTTATTTATTTCAAAGGTAGAATTACAGGGAAAGAGAGCTCTATTTGCTGGTCCACTCCGCAGATGGTCGCAATACTAAGGGCTGAGCCAGGCTGAAGCCAGGAGCTTCTTCCAGGTCTCCCATGCAGGTAGAGGGGCCCAAGAACTTTTGGGTCATTTTTAGCTGCTTTTCCTAGGCGCATTAGCAGGGAGCTGGATCAGAAGTGGAGCAGCTGGGACAGGAACTGCTACCCATATGAGTTGCTATCCTGACAGGCAGTAAGCTCAACTGCTTGCTTCACCACAGTACCAGCCCCTTCTTTTAATTTTTTGTGTTTATTTTCATCTTATTTGAAAGTCAAAAAGAGAGAGAGAGAGACCAGAAAGGTCAATTCGTTCCCTTAAATACCTAAAACAGCCAGGCAGGGCAAGGTTGACGCAAGAAACCTGGAACTCGTTCCAGTTTACCAAGTGGGTGGAGGCAGCCACATCCTTGAGCCGTCACTTGTTGCCTTGCAGGGAGCACATGAACAGGAAGCTGGGACTGGGAGCAGGGCAGGGATTTAAGGCACTTGATAGGGGATGTGAGAGTCTGTGCACGAAGATCACTGTGCCGAATGTCTGTTCCATGTTTCCTTTTCCAAATTCCCTGTAGGAACAGGGCAACGTTAAGGTTTCAAATCCCACTCTGCCAGGCTTCTTCCCTCTCCTGCCCCTTCTTCTGTGGCTCTCTACCTTCTCCAAGAGCAGCTCCCTAACAAACTGCATGCTAAAAATCCCTGGTCCACCTGGGCTAGCTGCTCTCCAACATTGGCCAAGAGCATTCACCTCTCCTCCACCCTCTCTAACTTGACTCTCATTGGTAGGCTGAAAAATGGTCCCCTCCACCCACAAACAAGGCTAGAAACTGGTTCTCCTCCAAGGCTTCCAGAAGCAGCAGAACCCTTCCCACACCTTGATTTCGGGCTTTGGAACCACAGAATTTCACAGGAAAGCACATCTCTGTTGTTTTACTTGCTAAAACAGCCCCTGGAGACTCCAAGCCTCCTGCTAAACAAAGCTTGCCAGGCTTGCGTCAGGTTGCCCAGACCAAGCCTACCCTGGACCTTGACCCGGTCATCTCATCCCAGCCTCCCAGGATCTCCTTAGGACGGTTCCTTTACAGATAAGGAAACTGTGGTGGAGGAAGTTAAATGCCTGCTCCCAGGGTGACAGAGAGGCCTGACACACACACACACACACACACACACACACACACACACACACACACACACACACACACACACACACACTGGTAGGTCATCCCTGGAGCCCTGCTCAGTCAGTCCCGTGGTACCATCTTTCCACCAGGTGGGAGACCCAAAAGGTAGGTAGGGGAGACTTGACTACTTTTGGACTCAGGTCAGACCCCTGGGAGAAAGTGCAGACACCTCTCCACCAGCTTGCTACCTGCTGCCCCATCACAAGGACAGGCAGCCATCGATGAGTGACCAGGCAAACCTCTCCCCTGGTATCCAGTAGTCTCCTTTGCTGAGGACCTGCTTGGAGATGCTTCATTCCACCTAGATCCAGTGCTGAAAGACCCCAGACCCTGGGCCATCATGGCTCAAGAAAGCAGCAAGAAGGAGGGAGACGAGGACACCTGCGAGGTACATCTGCCCCCCCCCCCCACAGGACACCAAGTTACATTTTAATCTTTTTTTTTAAAAGATTTATTTATTTTTATTAGAAAGTCAGATGTACAGAGATAAGGAGAGACAGAAAGATCTTCTGTCCACTGGTTCATTCCCCAAGTGGCCTCAACAGCTGGAGCTGAGGCAGATCCAAAGCCAGGAGCCAGGAGCTTCTTCTGAATCTCCCACTCAAGTGCAGGGTCCCAAGACTTTGGGCTGTCCTCGACTGCTTTCCCAGGCCACAAGCAGGGAGCTGGGTGGGAAGTGGGATGCTAGCTCTTGCAAGGTGAGGATTTAGCCACTAGGCTATCACTGGGGCTCTATTCTTGAGGAAGCAGGTGCTCAGAGGGGGAAGGATGAGGGGATTGGGCAAGAGAGCTTGGGACACTCTTTAGGTTCCAGGTCGCTTTCCTTTAGCACACTGAGTCCCCCTCTCTGGCTGAAAGAATGCCTTGAGCTTTGATCCCCTCTACCTGCCTGCCTGAGCCCCGCCCCTGCAATGTCCTATCTGCCACCGCTCTCCCCACTGCTCAGCACACACCCCTACCGTTCCAATACCAACTCTCACTACGGAGAAGACTACGTCATCTTACTACGGAGATGACTTACAGCCATCAGGCAGCTAAGATCTAGCAGGTGTGGTTTCAGTATTAACTCTGAGTGCAGCTCTGGTCCAATCCCATTTCTTCGGAGTTCCTCAGCCACGTAGGGTCTGTTCCCCTGCTGAACCGCCCCCCAAGAGCCAGGAGGAGACACACAGGCCGTTGGAGGGACTTCAGGGAGCGCAGGAGCCACACACCGGGGAAGACTGCCAGCTCCGTGACGTGCAGCCACACCCGCCTTCCCGGACGGCGCCGTCTGGGGACGGGCGCCAGAGGGAGCTAGGGAGCGCCCAGACCGGGAGGGGGGCCGGGTAGCCAGAGCAACGGGGTAGAGTGGTGGGGGTAAATGGCCAGGCTATTTCCTGTTTGTTCGCTGTCGCCTTCCTGTGGCCTTCCTGTTTCTGACAGCACCACAGTTGCTCAACCCTGGCGTCTGTAGCCACTTGCAAGCCAGCAGCAACTGAGCCCAGTGCCCTGGGCTTGAACAACCCCGGAGGACCAGGAGTAGCCCCTGCCAGCTGCTCCGAGGTCTGGCTCCCTGCGGGACACCTGGGTGCTTGTCTGAGCTCTGAGACCCTGACGCCTATCTCAAGGCTGAGTTTGAGTCCAGCACAATCTGCCCTGTGTGTTTGTCAGTTTCCCCTGCGGATCCCTTCACCTTGGTTTCCTGGGTTTTCTCTGCTGTGGCTGTCTCCTCTCTTCCTCCATTTATAGGGTAAGTTGCCGGTTTGCAACTTTAAACACCCAAGCATTTTAGGGTCCAAGGGTTCCCCTTCTCATTGTTGAAAGAGCATCTTTGGTGGATCCCTCCCCCCCCATAAGAGCCCTCTGGTGTAGAGGCTGTCCCCCCTACACATAACCTCCCCCAGTGGAAGGACCCTCTGCCCTCACCTGGCCTCTCCTGGGTCCCAGAACAGGGCACATGTTCTAAGGCAGACCTTTAGAGCCTGCCCCCCCTGGGACTGGTATGCCCTGAGGTCTGTTTCTTGGAGGCCCACAAGCCAAATCCACTAGGGTTTAAGTCAGATGGTCTGCAGTGGGGCTGCTCCCTTCCCACACTCCAGGGACTCACTCCTCTATGTAGTAGAACAGAGTGAGGAAGACTCACAAGGAAAATGAGCAGTGGAGGAAAGCCTCCATATGTCCATGTGTCCAGCCCTCAGCCAGTCGTGCCTGATGTCCACCCCTTCCCCAGCTTCCAGAAGTAGACATTTCCCCTTTGTGTTGGAGTAAGAGGGTCCTGCCCCGTTGAATGGCAAGTGTGCTGACTCCTGTGGCTAAGGCAGGTCTCATTAGCCTGTGTCATCAGGGATGGGGGTGGGTCTGGTTTGACCCCCCCAATCAGGTACAGAAACCCTGCTCTGGTGACCCCAGCACACAAGCACATAAGCACCTGTTTGTGTAAGTGCCTAGCACTGAGCGTAGGTGCTCGGTCAGCCATGGAGGAACCAAGACCAAGCTGGAGAAGCACAAACCCAAGGTCAAAGTCAGCAGCATAGACATGGAGATGGTAGCAGGAGATGCCCCCTCCTGCTATTTTACTTCTATCACTGAGTCTTAGAATGTGCCATCCAGGACACAAGTGAATGGCAACATGGGCTGTGCCAAAACGCAGAAATCGAAACTCCCAGACTCCACCCCGTGCATCGTGACTTATCAATTGCATGACCTGGACAGAGATGCAGGGAAAGGCTAAGACATTCAGAGATCTTCCATGTGCTGGTTTATTCCCAACATGCCTTCAACAGCCACATCTGGGCCAGGTTAAAGCCAGGAGTCCTAAGCTCTATCCAGGTCTCCCACATAAGTGGCAGGGATCCAAGGACTTGATCCCATCACCTGGGTGATGCTGGATTGGAAGGAGAACTGGGATTCAAACTCCAGCACTCTGCTATTGGATGCTGGGTGGGGTCCTAGGCGGTGTTGTCTTAACCATCACAACAAACATCTGCCCCAGTTGGAACTCTGAGATCTGAAATGTAGTAGTTGACACTCAATGTTTAGAGGAGGACACACTGGGAGCATTCACCAGAGACCCCTTTAGCATGGTGTCTGGAGATGCCTCTGTCATCCCTTCTACCCTAGGATCCCTGCTCGTCAGCTCAGGGCCAGGCTCCCTGCAGCCCTCTTGGGGCAAGCCTAGGGCTTCACTGCTCCATATCTCCCCTAGTGCCAGCAGGAAGGCTGTTTGCAGAGCTCTCCCCATCTGCCAGCCCCTGCTCCAGCTCCCTTTCTCTAGCGCCTGCAGTAGTCTCTCTCTCTCTCTCTCTCTCAGTCTCTCTCTCTCTCTCTCTCTCTCACACACACACACACACACACACACACACGAGAGAGAGAGAGAGAGAGAGAGAGAGAGAGAGAGAGAGAGAGAGAGAACAGAGGCTGCAGCCAATCCCTGCAGGCAACTGTAAACCACAAAAGACAAGAACAGAGTCCATTTGCACCTTTGGGAGAAGGCTCTGAGAACTTCAAGGTAACAGGATAGGTGTGAGATGAATGCATTGCTCCTTTTCATCTGACAGCTGTCTAGCTCCTTGGTCGGTTGGGAGAGTCATTAGTGAGGAATGAGCGGAAATGGCTTCTAGAGACAAGGAATTATCCTGAGACAAGACTACAACCCAATCTCCCTTGGGCCTTTCTGGGGTCTCTAACTGTAAATAGCCTCAGGCTGACTCTGCCTCAACCCAGCAGAGAATGCCCCAGGTGGAGAGCTCACAGGTGAGAGCAAGAAGCCAACTCCAAGAACAGTTGTAGCTGCAGCCTAAGGCAGAGCAGCAGCCCCAGGACCCAGGTCTCCCAGGCCCATGGGAGCCCGATGCACCAAGGTGTTCTATGCTCCCCCCTCCTCCCTCTGCTCTTGGGATTGTACCAAAGCCAACAAAACACCACAGAAATCAGCACCCCTCAAAAAATACAGGTTGGCAAGAGCATGGCAAAGGGCTCACTTTGGATTTGTGTTATATGTGCTGTGTCTCAGTATTCCACTTCTATTAATTTTGGAGGGGGGGGGAGGCTTTGTATGTTATTTAAAGAGTCTGAACATCCCCAACACACCTGCTGGAAGGACCAAAAGCCTGACCTAGGCGATCTGCCCACACTGATCTCACTTCCTGGGCTCAATAGGTTGGGGGTCTCAGGTGGGTGGGACGTGTGAAAACCATCATAGCAGGACCAGGAGGATGATGTCAGGAGAGAAGAGACAGACCCCTGTTCTGTTACTGCGATGGCTCTGCCCCTCTTTTGCACATCCCTCAACCCTTAGCACACAACCACAGCCCCTCCCCCTGCCAGCCTTACATATCCACACTGCCAGACCAAGGAATGGGCAGCCAAGCACACTTTCAAAGTCAAGGGCAGTGCTATTTTCACCCCAGGAGGCCTGGGGGCTGTAGGGAAAGCAGGTTCCAGCTGCTGTCCCAGAGGTGAGAAGGAAGCAAGCAAGCAGTGCCCCTGGCAGGTGCACTGGCCACTTTCTGAAGGTCAGAGTTGTCGCTGGCCCCGGGACACATCTTGCTGTGCCACTTCCTAGAGCTGAGATCCAGCGTCTGCCTTCAAGCTGTCACCTTGTGGCAGCAAAGTCACAGGGACAGCAAGTCAATTAGGTTGATGGTGCTGAACAGAAAATAGGTGGGAGGGATCTTATTTGGGCTGAAAGCATTCTATGACTGATGGTTGCCATTGTGCCACTCGGTGAAGCTACTAAAATTTGCTGAATGAAAAACTCAGTCTCAACTGCAAAAATAAAAAATAAAAAATAACAGATTATTAATGTCATGGCGCTTGTGCTGCCTTTTCCCTGCCTGGCTCCTGGAAGCTGACCATGCCCTCTTGCTGTCCTGGCTTGGTTTGTCCCTGCCTTTGTACCTTAACTGGCCCTAGCTGTTGCCATACCTGAGTGTCCCATCTAGACCAGACCTCATCATTTCCCAATGCCCCACACAGCTGTCCCGGCATCTCACAGGAGCAGAGGGAGTTGACAGAGCTACGGCTCACTCTGCCAGGTGCATGACTCAGGCCTCTGCAGATTTCACACCTGAACTGGTTTCCAGAACCCCATCTCTCAGTCCTAAGCCACCCTACCCCAGGACCATGGGATAGATGGGTCATCAGTTTTGTGACCTAAAGTTTAAGGATCCCACTGTGTCCAGGGAGTAGCCTACCCAAAGCTGATTGTATCAGGATGTTCATCCCCTTGTTACTTACAGCAGTGAAAGGAGGAGAACCCTGGAAGACCAGGAGCGGAGCTGTGTAGTACAAGTACCACTGCAAGATGCATTGGTGTGTGCTCAGACACTGCTCCGAACAATGGACGAGTGGGAAACTCTGAAATATCACATCAAGCCACAAAATCAGGTGGAAGAATGCAAATCGCTTATCTTTACGCTTCTCTACATTTTCTAATACCCTGCAATGAGCATACGTGGCTTTTTCAAAATGGATTTAAAAGACTACAGAAAAATCACACACAGTAAAGTGATAAAACCATGCAGTGGCTGAATCCTCACCTAGCATACACCGGGATCCCATACGGGCACCAGTTCTTGTCCCAGCTGCTCCACTTCCCATCCAGCTCCCTGCTTATAGCCTAGAAAAGCAGTAGAGGATGGCCCAAACTTCTGGCACCCTGCACCTATGTGGGAGACTCGGAAAAAGTTCCTGGCTTCAGATTGGCTCATTTCTAGCCTTTGTGGCCATTTGGGGATGAACCAGCCAACAGAAGATCTTTGTCTCTCCTCTCTGTAAATCTGCCTTTCCAATAAAAATAAACAAATCTTTTTTAAAAATGCAGCTGCAGCTATCTCTGAAATAAAGAATGATCATATTTTATTTAGTGGATTTTTAAAAGAGCAAACCAGCAGTCAAGGTAGAAACTCCCATATCCCCTTTTCTTATCCTAGGCCCCTGTTCTCCTCTCCAGGGGAAGTAGTTGGTATATTAAATGTGTAGCCAGCCCACGTCTTATAATACTAATACAGAATTGGTATTCTAAAATTGGTTCTAAGCTTACTGGCAAAATGGTACCATCCAACATTTGACAGTCTACCACTTGCCTCTTTGTCGAGCTATCTGTGCTGAGTATACATATTTTTGGGACCAGTATTGTGGCACAGCAGCCTCCACCTGCATCACCAGTATTCCATATGAATTGAAGTCCCAGCTGCTCTACCCCACATCCAGTTCCCTGTTGATGCACCTAGAAAGGCAGCAGCAAATGATCCTTGGGTCTCTGAACCCATCCACATGGGAGACTCGGATAGAATTCCCTGCTCTTGGCTTCAAATAGTGGGGTCTATTGGGGAATAAACCAGGAAATAAAAGAGCAGTTTCTTTTTCTGCTTGTGTGTGTGTATATGTCTCTCCTGTCTCTCTGTTACTCATCCATTCAAATAAATACATCTTTATTTTCAAAGGAGAAAGTGCTTGCCTTGCACATACTGGGATCCCATATGGCCACCGGTTCTAATCCCGGCAGCCTCATTTTGCATCCTACTCCCCGCTTGTTGTCTGGGAATGAAGTCGAGGATGGCCCAAAGCCTTGGAATCATGCACCCACATGGGAGACCCAGAAAAGGCTCCTGGCTCCTGGCTTTGGATCAGCTCAGCTCCAGCTATTGAGGCCCTTTGGGAGTGAATCATCGGATGGAAGATCTTTCCTCTCTGTCTCTCTTCCTCTTTTTGCTTGTATGCTCCTCCACTGACAGATGGAGCTCTACTTTTTGCTATCAGAAAAGATGCAGTGAGTACTACTGAGCATGCTTTTCTAGGCATGCAGCAAGACTTTAGAACCAGAAAAGTGGGTCCTCAAAGTGGAGGTCCCAGAATAAGCAGCGGGAGCCTGCCTGGAGAACCCTCCCTGGGGATCCCGACCTTGAGTGCACACTGCCCCACGTTGGTGTCAAGTCCCAACAAGAACAGATACTGAGAAGGAACAATGGATTGTGCAATGAGGTCAGGCAGGGAGCTCAGGGGAAGGTTTCTCCAGCTACGGTGGAGCCTCAGGTGCTGCTCTCAGCCCCACAGGCACTCTCAGGACCTCCAAGAAACCCCACACTCCCCAGGTCTCCAGTTCTTCATGTGTAGCTCCGAGCCTCTGGTGAGAGCCAAGAACAGGGCTGCTCAAGCTGGGACCCCGACCGAAGCCCATGCCCAGCTTCGCCACCTGACAGGCCCACAGGGTTTGTGTCTGCCACAACACAAGGGCGAGTGAGTATATCCCTCACCCTCCCACAATCACCCTAAAGTTAGTGAAATCCAGGAGGAGGCTGCTGTGTGGGGGTGAGGCCCTATAAGCAGAGACCCCAGCACCCCAGCCTCCCCGCCACGGGGCAGCAGCAGTGTGCTGTGGTTTCACAGAAGCAGCAGAGGTAGCAGAAGAAAACCTTCTAGTCCTCACTGCTGCCCCTTCCACAGCCCAGCCTGGGAATTTATGACATAGCTTCTGTTAGGTGGATGGGCTGGCTCACTGCTGCCTACCAGTCAGCCTTGGAGAGAAGCAGGCCTGCCAACCTCTCTCTCTCTCTCTCCCTACCCTTTCTTGGATAGTACAGTGCAGTGGTAATATCTGTACAGCTTCCGAATCTAGGGGACAGGGCAGTGCCACCTCATTCAAAAGAAGCTCTTTATGAAACACCTTGTTCTTCTGCCCAGTGGGGTTGGTGTGAGACAGGGGCGTCTGGGGTCTATGGACCCAGTTGGTGATGGAGAGAATCCCTTAGGGAAAGACAGGGTTAGCCAGATGAGTCAGACGGAGTAGCTATTCCTAAGAGAGGGGGTCTCAGGAGATGCCACGCTGAGAATCTGGCAAGCTCTTCTCCATTTGGGAAGTACAGGGGGCCAGCAGAAAGGCGGTATCACTTCAGGACACCAGAGGAAGTCCAGGCCCTCCCTGTCCACCTCCCGCATTCACTAAGGCATGAAGGTCACACTGCTGTCAAAGTCTGCATTGCTTTCCTGTGACTAAAAGGACTGGACAGCGCAAGCATCTTTTCTTGAAAGTGTCTTCCAATTCAATGTTTATGATGTTGAATTTTCATTTCTTATGCCTTCGTATTTATATGATTCAAGGTGGCTTTTTAAAAAACTTGATTTGGCACAAAACTAAACTAAAGTTTCCCTAAAACTTTAGGAAAATTGGAGAGAAAGGAAGAGTGAATCTGCGACACTAAAATCCAATTAGACCCAAGTGATACACCAAGGGCCTGTACACTTCATTAGAGGTGGGCCAGAATTTGGCCTCTGAGCTTCCCAGAAGCCAATGGACAGAGGAAAAAGGCAATGAGTTTCAAGACAAAGTGTAAAGATAATACGGAAGAATGAGTTATTAAGGAAATGGTCAACTCTTCCTGGAGGTTCTGGCAACTGGGAGAAATTATTCACTTGGATGCTGAAAGAAAAAAAGTTGGAGCATCTCTAGTGTGTTGTATGAACAGATTCTCAATAGCCAATGGCACCCTTTCCGGAAACACATTAACTTCCCATGAGGCCGCCTGTGTTGACTGGTGACAGGATTGCAAAAGTATAGTTAGGTGACATTGGTTTGACCCAGAATCAAGCACCTGAAACCCACTTCTGAAATGCACCGGCTGGTCTTCTGTAACTTGGGAGGGAAATAACAGTGTAGTTGGGACAAGATTTCCCAAACCGACGGAGTGACCAAGAGCTTCAGAAGGCCCCAGACATTTTCCTTTTTATTATGAAAGATTTTGTTTTATTTATTTGAAAGACAGTTTCAGAGAAGAGGAAGGGAGGGAGAGAGAGAGTTCACTCTGCTAGTTCACTGCTCAAATGGCCACGGTGGCTGAGGCTGGACAAGGTCAAAGCCAGGAGCCAGGAACTCCACCAGCGTCTTCCACGTGGATAGCAGGAGTCCAAGCATTTGGGTCATCCTCCACTGCTTTCCCAGACGCATTTGCAGGGAGCTGAATCAAAAGCAAGATACAAGTGACAGCTTAGCCCACTGTGCCACAACAATGGTCATGACCTGCTCTGCTACCCACACCCATCTTCTTAAGTTTGATTCCAGACCTCATTTTCATGTTCATTCCAGCAGAGGTAGAGAAAAAGAAAGACATATGTCCCAGGGACACCTGAACCAAAAGAGCATCCATTTAGTGTTCCCTCCCAGGCACTCTCAGCTCCCCTCCCCTGTACCTCCAGGCACTGTTATCCCTGTTGCTCAGGAAGGTTTTCTTCGTTGCCCCCAATTGCATCATACTGTGCAGTTCAAGTCTCTGCCTACCATTCCAGGCTCTGTGTGACCCACTCCCTTCCCCTGACCCTGACTGTCATGTGTCTCTGGCTCCCTAACATCAAACCCATAGTCCTGGGGAGACCACTGATGTGTTTCTGTGTGTAGACACCTGCTGGTCTCTGTGTGCCTGCTCCTTCTGCCTCCCCCCACCCCCACCCCACCAGCTCCCAAGTGATTTTCTGATGCTTCCTGTTCCTGCCATCTTCCAAGGTCCAGCCCAGACCACACAGCCATCCCTTCCCACCTTCCCAGAACACAGAACTGCCCACTTTCCCTGGACACCTGGTTCACCATGCCATGTCTGTTCACACAGGACTGTATTTTGCCAGGTGCTAGCTCAAGGTGCTCTGTGGTGATAAAGAGCAGAGGAAACCTCACTCAGCCTGCTATGAGAACTAAAGCTTCCTCAGCTTGGCCTTCTGTCTTCCCAACTCAACTGGAAGCTTTTGTTTGTTTGTTTGTTTAAGATTTACTTATTATTTTTATTGGAAAGGCAGATATACAGAGAGAGAGTCAGAGAGAAAGATCTTCTGTCCACTGATTCCCTCCCCCAAATGGCCGCAATGTCCAGAGCTGAGCCAACCTGAAGCCAGGAGCCTCCTCCAAGTCTACCAGGTGGGTGCAGAGTCCCAAGGCTTTTAGCCATGTTCTACTGCTTTACCAGGCAACAAGTACGGAGCTGGATGGGAAGTGAAGTAGCCAAGACATGAACCAGCACCCATATGGGATCCCAGTACATGCAAGGCAAGGATTTAGCCACTAAGCTATCATGCAGGGTCCCCTTGGGAGGCTTTTAGAAGACAAAACCCCAGCTCACAGTCACTAGCTAGACAAATTGGGGAGATCAGGGACTGCTAATCCCTTTGCTGCAGAAGGACTGTCTTGGACAGCAGCCAAGGCCAGCAGGGGACAGGTGGCTACCTCCCAGCAGATGAACACCTGACGTGCTTTGTCCTTCTTGGCATTCTTGCTGCACCTGCTTATGTGACCACAGCATTTTGATCACAGGAACCATCAAAGCTTGATGACCCATTCAAAGTTCTGCATTCATGCAGGTCAAGCTTTGGCCTTCCATCTGCCAGCTGCACTGGGTATAAATTAAAGCAACAGTTGAGGTAAGCCAGGTTTCATCCTCTAGGGGAGAGACGGGGCTTCTTTCCAAAGGGACACAACTTAAGTTCACAGGGTATGTTAGTTTGTTTTTCAGGGTTTTGAATGCGTTCTTCCTGTGCACCCACTATGAGACTCAGCATTGTTCCTGAGCATTCTTGAGCTCTGGTATATGTGAAGCTGCATGTGTGCTAATGTGATAGTCACATGTGCAAATGCCTGTAGGAGCATGGTGCTTGTCTGTGCATCCCTACCACCGAAGGGTCCCAGCATCCAAGGTCAATGCCACCTTCAACAAATGCAGTTGGTGGCCAAGGGCCATTTGCACTGTGTTGCAAGTTTGGAATCAGGGAAGTTATAGCACCAGCATCAATCACCTGAGATTAAAACAGGGCAAGGAGCTGTGTTTACTCCCAATTCTTCAGGATGACCACCCAGACTTAGGAATTCCTTCTACAACAGTGTGGCAGCCTGGGATACTTTGTTGTCAGTTTTTCACTGAAGGGCTCAGCTAAGTCCTCCTGCAGAAGTTAACTGTGTGGTTCTGAATGGCAGGGACCAGGGAAGGCAGGGTCCAAGTGGCACATAGAGGGACGCTTCACATGAAATGGACCCTCCTCACATCCCCAATGGAGGGAGTCCAGGCCTGGTGGCTGTGAACAGTAAGGTCTGGGGTCTGGTTCCTGACCCACAATGTCATTTGGAAAAAATGATCTCACACCTGTGTCCTTATTTGCAAAACAAAGGGATTGAATTGCATCACTTCCCGGGTTCCTTCTGTCTACCAGCTCCTCTGCCAGCTTGAGCATCAGAGCAGGAGGGATCTTCAGTTTACCTCTTCACCTAACCTGCACACTTCACAGGAGCCGGAGACTTGCTCAGAGACAGGTAGGCAGAACAGAGAGAACAGGTGCTTCGGGGAGAAACAGGGCCAGCAGGGACTCCCTCCACCTGGCCTCCAGAAAGAAGACTCCAGACCCGAAGGTGTCAGGTAGGTGTCAGCTCAGGGCTGAAGCCTGTTCCCTCCCAGGCCCACACTTCTACCCTGAGCTCCCCTCCACCCAGCAGCAGGCATGGCTTCCCATCATTGCATTTTGTTCCCCTCAGCCAGGCAGCACATGGGAGCTGTGGGCATGGCAGAGCCTTGACTCCCGCCCTAGCACTGCAGCCCATTGCCCAGGAGGCTCATTTGCACAAGAAGCATGGGAGCTATTCCAGGGAGCACCCAGTTTCACCTCTGCCTGTGTCTCCCAGGAGGGCCACAAGCTCTTTCAGGTTAGGATGCACGGCACATTCATTTTCATATCCCAGGGCTGGCCATGGGCCCTAGTGCAAAAAGGGTGGCCAACAGATATTAAATTTTATGAAAGGAGTGCTGTCAGCTTACACAAGGTTTTTGGCAGGCAGTAAACCTGAAAAGGGGAGACCTAGTGTGGCTACATGATGAAGTGGGGAGTCTCAGAAGTAATCCTCCTCCCAACCTATCCCAGACCAGACTGCTTGGCAAGGAGGGGCAACAGGGGAGAGGGGAAAAGGAGAGAAAGAGAGGGAGGGTGTGATGTGGAAGGAATGATGTGGAAACACAGCTAGCTCAGGCTCTGGGGGACAGACCCGCCTCTGACATCCCCAAAGCAGCAAGCACTGACCACTAGTCAGTTAACTTAGCTGGAAATAAGGCAGAGGGTGTGGATTCAAGTCCCAGTTGCACTGCTTACATGCTGTGAGGTCTTGGACCAGTTACTGGCCTTCTTTGTGTGCCAGCTTCCTGTCTAAAATGGGACTCCACAGATGAGCTTTGGTCCAAGGTCCCCCAAGGACTAAGTTGACATAACATAACGCATGGACACAAGGCAGGGCCCGTGCATGTGAGAGGGTTGTCTTGAGAGAATAAAACCTGATCCCTTGAGGGCATTGAACCTATGAACGCAGCAGGCAGCTTGGCATGCATGCAAAACCTGGGCTCGCGTACCACCTAGGCTCGCACATCAAATGTGTCTGCGTTCCTATCCACCTACCCTCAGATGCCCCCTCTCAAAAGCCCTTGACCTCCCAAGCTGTTCAGATTTGTACTTCTAAGAACAGTTTCCTTCTTGGCTTGGGGACAATTGCCTGGTTTTGTCCAGGTCATAAAACCCAGTCAGCGGCGCCTAGGTCCTACCACCCAAAGGCCTCTGCCCTCATCATTAGCAACTGGCAAAACTCAACATTGCTGGATTAGCAAAAGCCAGTTAGCACAGGCCTGAGGTTTCCTGGCAGCCTCCACATACCCCTAGCTGCCTCCAGAACTCTGCAGTAATACCTCCCACTTAGAGCCCTGTGTTGAGTGGCAACCCCCTGCCCACTCCATCCCAGCATTCTAGAATTGTGCAGTGCGCAGCCTGAGCAGATGTATTCCCAAGGTGCAGAGCAGTTCCTGGCGTGTTCCCTGGGTTGGATGAAGGGTCTTAGGAGCAGCTGTGCAGAGGCTGGGAGCATGTCGTCCCAAGTGGCCACAGATGTGCTCTGATGAAGCAGTCCCTGTCACTTTCAACCTTATTCTGGAAAAGAGAATCTACATATCCATCCCAGCCACCCAAGAGCAGAGCTGGGGGGTGGGGGAGGGGCTGGCAGCAGGAGCTCTGGAAATGGCACTCCATCTGCCCCTTTCCCTGACCCAGCACACAGGACTGTCTGTGAGGCCGCCTGCCCTGCAGCTCACTCCCAGGAACCTGACACACGGGCCCCTCCCCGGAAACAGTCCCTTTGCCTTCTCACCTGCCAGTCCAATGATAGACTTTTCTTTATTTTAAAAGATGTATTTGTTTTCATTGCAAAGGCAGATCAGATTTACAGAAAGAAGGAGAGACTGAGAGAAAGATCTTCCATCTGCTGGTTCACTCTCCAAGTGGCCGCAATGGCTAAAGCTGAGCCTATCTGAAGCCAGGAGCCAAGAGTTTCTTCCGGGTCTCCCACATTGGTGCAGGGTCACAAGGACTTGGGCGGTCCTCCATTGCCTTCCTAGGCCTTAAGCAGGGAGTTGGATGGGAAGTGGAGCAGGCAGGATGTGAACTGGTGGCCAACACTAAGGCAGAGGCTTAGCCTACTAAGCCGCTAATAAAGTACTTTTTATATTTGAATCAATGTGGCAATTGAGAAGTGGTGCCCATTTGTTCTTTTCAGAGTGTAATCAAACTACAGAGAACTCTGGCGTGATTTTTATCACATTTCCTAATGAACACCATGGTCAGTCACACAGGCATCTTCACAAATCACAAGATGTCCACCGTGGCTCCTTGGGAGAGGAGGGCCCACCTGCACTCACCTGTGTAAGTCAGTCAGGACCAGGCACTGTCCTCCTGGGTCCTCCCAGAGGACACTGCTCCAGCCAGAGCAGCAGCTCTGGGCCATGTGGCCTCCCACCCTGTATCGCTTAGTAGGAAGGTGGGGTCAGGGGGAGCAAGGAAGATTCCAGGAGGAGTACAAGGCCCCGGTGCCTTGGTGCCCACCTACCCCATCTCAGAGACAAGCTCCCCGGCCCCACTCTGCCCCACCCTGCCCCACTCTGCCCCATCCCAGCCTGCCCTGCCTACTGCTTGGGCTCTCTGCTCCAGGGGCCCCTTCTGAGTGTCCAGCCCGAGCCCTGCTCCATTTCCACCAGGAGTGCAAGGGAGCCTGATGTGGCAGAAAACACCCCCCATCATGAGGCCCAGGGACTGAGCTGCCCATGGGCTCCAGGAGGAAGGCCTGAGCATGTCCTCCCAATCCACCTACTAATGGGCCATTTATCTGTGTGCTCTCAACTGGGAGCCATGTCCCATCTGAGCACATCAGGGCAGACCCTGAGTCAAGAACCTTATCTGGGGTTCCCTGGGCATCCTTTCAGTCTGGCTAGATCTGGAGCTTCACCCTCTCAACATGCAATCTCCCGGGCCCCAGACCAACATCATAAGCCCTGGCCCAAGCCATTGGCCGCATTGCAGGGTTCAGCTCTGTAGCCCTGTCCTCCTTCAAGGTGAGATGCATCTAGCTTACTGAATGCCCCTCCCAGTCTCCCCAACATCCTAGGGTCACAGCTCCAGCTTCACTTGCATGTTTGTTTAAAAAAAAAAAAAAACAATGTGAAAGAAGCAAAAACTACAGCCGGGGCGGTTTGAACAGCTATGAATAGAGCTGACCCACATTCAGCCAGCAGCTGCCTCAACACCTCTAGGGAGATTACACACTCTCGGAGTTTCCTGTAAAAAACCCAGAGCCTGAAAGAAGGCCTTAACTCTGACCCCTCCCTGCCATCATGCCATACCACACTGTCTGTCTGCCATTCAGGTGGGTACTGATGGCCCAGACTTTGCTAGGAAAAGCCTTCTGCTCCAGGGGCTACCCCTTCATGTGGTTCATCCACTCTAGAAAACCGGTTCTAAATCTTATTGTGGGAGACAAACAGCAGACAGTTCTGGTAAAGAAGCCAACAGTTCTGGTAAAGAAGCACAGATCCAGCATGGTAGCCTAGCAGCTAAAATGCTCGCCTTGTATGAGCCAGGATCCCATATGGGCACCAGTTCTAATCCCAGCAGCTCTGCTTCCCAACCTGTTCCCTGCTTGTGGCCTGGAAAAGCAATTGAGGATGGCCCAAAACCTTAGGACCCTGTACCCATGTGGGAGCCTGGAAGAGGCTCCGGGCTCCTGGCTTCAGATTGGCCCAGCACTGTCTGCAATGACCATTTGGGGGTAAACATGTAGATGGAAGACCTCCCTCCCTAACCCTCTCTCACTCTATAACTGCCTTTCACAATTAAAAAAATATATATATATATGCAACAAAAATAAATAAATAAAACAACCTGAGTATCTGTGCAGTGCCCTGTCTCCTAGATTGTGTTCCTGGGGAACAGAACAAGACAAGACATCCATCTTGTTCACACACAGCTGCGTAGCCATGGGACTCCTGAGCCTGGCACACTCTGGAAGCCCAAGGGATACTCTAGGAAGGAAGAAAGAGGGAGGGCATCCTCTGTCCTCTGGGCACAAATGAGATCTTTCTCCTTCTGGCTGGCCCTGTAGCCCAATTCTTGGCACGAGCAAGGTGTTACATAATATCCATGTATCTAATAACCTTCTTTGCTTCCAGAATGTGGTTTTCCCCATTGCAAAACTGTGAAAAAATCGAACTCAAGCAGGCCTCTCACGCCATCTGCTCTGGCGGGCAGCAGGCTGGCCTTATGATCCATGGGATGCACTTCAGTTGCACGGCACCATCTGGCCAAACCAGAAAAGGGTTGTGGATCCGTCCTGTTGCTTTTCCCAGGCCCTGCTCCTACAGGGTCACAGAGCAGCAGTCTCCCTGCAGTTCAGGGCAGAGGCACAAGGGAGCAAGGCCCCTGCCTCCAGCAGCCCCCATGGGGACAGGAGGCAGCAGTTATAGAAACTGGTTTCCACAAAGGCATGAAACATAAAAACCTGCTTCTCGGAAGCAACTGCCACCCTGGGCTGATTCCTCTGCATTATCTTTCCAGGGTCAACGTGGCAGAGCTAACTCGAGTAACGTGGCAGGTTTTTCTCAGGGCTGAGCTGATCCCAGCTTGACCACTGTCTCATACTAATGAATATACAACCTGAGGGGGCTGTTTGGCCTGGAGGTTAAGATGTCCGCATTCCACTGGCTAGTACCAAGGTTTGATACCTGTGTCCGGCTCTTGGCTCCAGCTTCCTACTAATGCAGACCCTGGGGGACGGTGGTGATGGTAGAAATACCTGGGTTCCTGCTACTCAAGTGGGAGAGTTGGGTTGAGGTCCCAGTTCTGAGGTTTGACCCAGTCCCGCCCTGCCTGGTGTAGGTATTTGGAGAGTGAGCCAGTGGATGGGAGCAACCTCTCTCTCTCTCCACACTCACCTCCAAGAAAGCCTACCACCTGAATATGTGGAACCCATTCTGATCTTCCTGAAACTCTCTCATTTTCTCCTGCCAGCCCAAAGATCCTCCTCCCTTCACACGGCCTTGGAGCTCATTTCTCAGAGCCATCTGGGAGCCCAAGGTCTCATCCACAGCATCAGGTGAAGACAGGATCCTCACAGAGCCTTCGAGCCTTCATGCTGGGAGCACATCCTGGGTGATGCTGGGCTCAGGGGGTATGCGCCACAGGAGGCAGAGAAGGCAGCAGGAGTGGCAGACTGAGCCTGCACAGGGAGGTGTCAGGCCAGGCTCCGGCCACAGCTCATGGGTTAGCTTCCACTCATTCTCTCTAGTCCTGAAGTCCTCTGCTGTCTCTGGGGAATCTCTTGAAAGTCTCTTCTTGGCCTCACCTCTTAGGGAGTACCAGCTTCTTCACGTATTCTGAGTGAAGGGTGGAAGTGTGCTGTGCAAAACTTTGCCTTGTGAGGCTGGTGCTGTGGCATATCTGATAAAACTGCCACCTGTGAGGCCGGCATATGGGTGCCAGTCCTGGCTGCTCCACTTTCCATGCAGCTCCCTGCTAGTGCACCTAGGAAAGCAGTGGGAGGATGATCCGAGTGCTTGGGGTCCTGCACCCACATGGGAGACCCAGAGGATACACACACAGGACACAAGTAAACCTCAATGGCATATGCACCTGCTGTCTGCGCCAAGTGTGTGCTCAGAGTCAAGTGTGCAGCCATGGCTTTCCCAGCTTTGTTCTTCCCATCAGCTCCTGACAGCTGTGTGTCTGAGAACCCTGGCTCAGTCCATCATAGTGTTCTGTGTTGGGGGATTTCATTTCATCTGGGTAGTCCAAGCTGGGGCTGAGATGGCCTGGGTCGGACACAGGCGACTGCTTGGCTCACAGCAGATCAGAGGGTGAAGGGCCAATGTCCAGGACCCCAGTGGGGCATCTTTGCCCCAGGGTCACCCACAGGAGGCTGTCTCTCAGGAGGCTATATTAGTGTCCCCACTATGTTAGTGTCCTCACTCTGTTATAGGCTGGGTCCAGCCTGCAGGACTCTACGGGGCAAAGGGGAAAGAGATGCATCAGGGGCAGGAAGGCATCCAGCAGGTCGGAACAAGGAAACACCAGCTGACCAGGGGTCCAGAGTGGGGTCAAGAACAGGAAGGGAGAAGCCAGGTCACTGATGGGCTTGCTGTAGGCAGCCCAGTTTCCAGCCCTCAGTGTCTGACACGCACCCTGTGCACATGGATTGCCTGTCCCTTTTCCTTGAGGTGTGGCAGGGCAGCTGCTTCCGGTCATGCCTCTGCAAGATGTTGTAAATATCTAGATGATCCTTGGTAGAAGAAAGGTTCTATTCCTGCTGGGAGAGCAGCCAAAGTTACTCTCTCCCTGCCCCTGCCCCACCCCTTTGACTTGGGGCCAGCAGAGCTGTTCCAGAGGGTGGGGAACAGCAGAAGGCCAAGGCCAACGTCCAGGCATTGGCCAGCCTAAGAGAGGATGTAAGGGCATCGGGACAAGGGTGACAGGAGAGCAGTAGTCTAGGCAGCTGCGGAGCAACCCTGAAGCCAAACACTGGGATCAACGTGGGGCAGGTGAAGGTCCTGTCTCATAGGCAGAACGTGACAGCCTCCTATCGTGAGTATGAGAATCCGTGCACTGGCATGGCCATCCCAGAGGGTGCCCAAAGCCTGTCCTCCTGAGCTGCAGGCCTTTCTCAAGCATTTCCTGAGCCTCCTGGATGCCAGTAATATGGAGCTGGGTTTGACACAGGCTCCAGTGCCAAGCCCAGAGACAGACCCTGCACAGGGATGGGGCAGCACGAAGTTGCCCATGGATGTGTGCCTACCCTCATCAGCCTGTGACCTGGGCAGCTCCGGGCACTGCTGTTACTCAAGGCCAAGTGAGAGAGGGCAGGTGAGACACAGATGAAGGAGTTGGAAGGATCCGAGGACAGACAAGTGGAGCAAGCTGGGAGGAGCTTCTAGCTAGAGGAGATTGGAGTTGAGCAGCTGGAAGACAAAGCTGCCTGTAAGGTCACCCCAGCAACCACCCTGTGTCATGAATTCAGAGGCTGTATGGAAGGACAGGTCAGCACTCCTTCTGGGAGGCCCTGGTGATCACAGGGTCCTAGGCCACTCTCAGATGCAACGAAGTCCATGCTAGGTAACAATGCAGGCTTAAGCCAATGCTATATTTTCCACCCAGTGTGTACACCAGCAAGGAAGGTACCCTTTATAGGAAGATTCATGAAGCAGGGAGTCTGCTTCGCCAGATGGGAATTGTTCCCTCTAGAAGATATCCTCGACATCTTTGGGAGTCAGGAGGACTTTGGGAGGTAGCACTAGTCCTCCAGGAGACAGAGCCCTGAGCTAAGATAACATCTCCGGCAGGAAATGAATAGGGCATTTCATAAATGTGTTTTTCACTCAGAGCGCTGTGTGGAAGGAACACAGCCAAGCTAACGAGGCCAGTGTGGTGGCTCCAGTTATTGGTTCCACCAGGTGTCAGTGCCCAGTTTTAGCTCCTTATGGTATCTCATGTCCCAACTCCCCGTGAGCACAGCACAGCTGCTGTTTTCATTACTTATCAATAAGTAAGTCATGTGAGTGACAGAGACAAGTCAGAGCTCCATCCATTGGTTCACTCCCCCGCAAATGACCACAAAGCAGGGATGGCACTAGGCCAAGTCAAAGCCAGGAACCAGAAACTCAGTCCAGATCTCCCACAGGGGCGGTAGGAACCCATGCCTTCACCACTGCCTCCCAATGTCTGTCATAGCAGAAAGTGGCCATGTGGAGGTGGGCAAAGCACCCAGGTTGTCTGATGTGGACCTTGGGCATCCCAACAGGTGTCTTGATGGCTAAATGACCAGATGCCCAGCCCATACAGTCCTAGAATTCCCTTGCTGTGTTGTCAAAGCTCAGGTAGAGGCTTCCCAGAGCACAGCTTCCAGACTCAGCAGTTTTGAGATTGACCATGAGGACCTCAGGCAGGTCTCTCTGAGCAGTCCCAAACCATACCAGCCTCTTGCAACCAGCATTTACAGCAGCTGGGTTTGCAGTAAAACCATAATTTCTAACTGGGAATGAGTTGGTCTGGCTAGCCCTCTTCACTCTGCTCATTTTCAGGAAGAACTGGGCACACCCCAGACCTCTACCAAGAGGAGACAGTCGTGACCTCACCAGGGTGGTGGACCCATCCCCAGGTAATCTCACTGTGAAGAGCATCTTCACACCATTGGACCAACAAGGCATCTGTCTTTAAGGTCCATTCTTAGCTTATGGTTCTATCTGTGACAACCACATTTGTTCTCACCTGTCTTCCCTCTGGTGCTTCTATCAGGGCCCGGCTTCACAGCTGCCTTGCTCTCAACAGTTCCAATACAAAATGCCTTCAATGCTTCTCTAATTATTGAGTTATCCTTCTTCGTTAGGGGGACCTGAAGGGTGTGGCCTGACTTTCCATGTGTTCCAGTGCTTCTCTCACCCCCTTCCTATGCCCATGGTCTCTCTGTTGCCATAAGCCTTGACCAGGACTGAGAACTTGGGAGACATTCCAGATACCCAAAGATCTCTGCTTTTTCACTCATAGTGTCCTATGGTCCTCTGAGGCCCTTCTGATGACACTGGGAAGATGAATGCATCGCTTGGGAATAGTGTCTCACCTTCTAAGAAAAATCCAAGAGATGCACAGCCAACATAGAGCCGACACAGGCCAGCCCTGACGTCCACACTCTATGGTGCATATGTGAAACCCTCCTTAGCAGATAACCACTCCGTATCTGATGTCTTGAGCAGTATATTTTTTTTCTTGGAGGAAGCTTTAGTGGCATCTTTCAACCATTTTAGCTGTGTTATGTGTCTCTGTTACTGAACTTTAACCAGATAGATGGTTTACAATGATTTCCTCCCTTTCAATGGATTTTCTTTTCAGTTTCTTGATGGTCACCACTGGCTCCCAGGGTTGTTCATAGCAGGAAGCTGGAGGCAAGAGCAGAGCCAGTTGTCAAAGCTGGTGTGCCAATGCCTGGTGTAGGGTACTAAATCACCAGGAAAAAAAAAAAAAAAACCCTTTGATGGTGTCCTCGGAGGCACAGGAAGTCTCTAACTGCACTGACGTCTTATTGATGTAATGTTTCTCTGGTTGCTCATGATTTTGATGTCATTTCCTGCTTTATCCAAGGTCCCAAAGAATTCTGGCTGTTTTCTTCTACCAGAGCAGTAGTTTCAGCTTTTATGCCTGGGTCTTTCATCTGTTCTCAGTGCTGAGGCTGACTCCACCTTCCTTTGTCATGGGTGATCTCCAGCTGCCCTAGCACCGTTTGCCGGAAAGATCCCTTTTCTTCGACTCGTTGTGTTGGTACAATTGTCAAAAGGCAACTGAGCCTAAAGATTCATTTCTGAACTCGGTCCTATTCCAGTCATCTAAACAGACTACTCTTCTTCCTGCTACACACACACACATTCAGGTTCACTCATAACACAGGCTCACACACACATACACACTCACTCTCATACACACACTCACATCCTTTTTCTCTGTCACACACACACACACACACACACACACACACACACACACACACTTTTCCTCTAGGCTCACCTCAGGTATATTTCACACAAATGATAGGCAGAGTTATGACCATTATTGAATTCTAAGTATTTAAATAAATATTAGTTCTTCTTTCATGTGCAGGTTTTCATGTTGGTCCTTTCCTTGAAATATAATTTTTTAAAGATTCATATATTTGATAATCAGAGTTACAGGGAGAGAGAAAGACAAAGTAAATGGTCTTCCATCCACTGTTTGACTTCCCAAATGGCTGCAATGGCTGGGGCTGGGCCAGGCCAAAGCCAGGAGCCAGGAGCCTCTTCTCGATCTCCCATGTGGGTGTCAGGGACCCAAACACTTGGGCCATCTTTTGCTGCTTTCACAGGCCATTATCAGGGAACTAGATCAGAAATGGAGCAGCCGTAACTCAAACTGGCACCTATAGATGATGCTAGCATCCTAGGCGGTGCCTTAGTGTACTATGCCACAGCTCTGGACACTCAGATTGGTTCTTAAACATTCAAATTAACATGTTGGCTATATATTAATTTTTAGCTTTACTATATGAAAGTTAGATAGTGTAGATTATATAATATTACATTTTAGTTTTTTTTTTTAAAAAAGATCTATTTATGGTCTTAGAGCCCAATGCTTGCAAACATTTCCCATGTATTTAAGGGTGTCTAAATGTTGGATGCTGGAGTCACAATTGAACATCTGCTAGCAGTGATTAAATTTATTAACTACATTTTTGAATCTCCTTTCCTAGTCATTTTTAAAACTTCATCTATCAATTATTAGGAGAGTGAAAATTTTCATTTTGATTAATGGATTTGCTGAGGTCTCCTGGTAATTCTGCCTAGTTTTGATTTGTACATTTGGAAACTGTATAAGATTTGCATTAGCTCAGCAATGTCACATCTTTCAGTCTCAGGAGTTCCTTAGCCATCTGGATAAGTATAAGTTCAAATTTAAATCTGCATATGTCACAGCCCTTGAGCTGCACTTTGCCCAGGGAGAACATTTCCCTCCAGGCCTAAGCAGAAGCAGGTGTGGCTCTAGATTTCCTCGCAGAGCCTTTGGTCACGATTTGTCCTGAGCTGTGGTTTGCTGACCCTCCAAGAATGTCTGCCATAAGCAAGGATCCCACTCTAGTCCCCTTCTTTATACAGGTTCAATGTCTCGTCTCGTGCCCCTGTGTAGAGCTGAAAGCCCAAGCCCACATTCCTGAAGTGGATGATATCACAACCACTGCACCTGCACCTACCGTTAGACTTACCCTACAACTCCCAGCTCCTTCACAGGGGTCAACAGCAGCCCCTCACTTCCTGACACAGCATTTCTGTCTTGGGGGCTTAGAGATTTTGGTCTGCTTGCAAACCTGGTCCTAATTTACAAAATTAATTATTTTCTTTGAAAGGCAGAGTAACACAGAGGGAGAGAGATGTTTTGCCATCAGCTGGTTCACCCCCCATAATAGCCAGGCCTGGACCAGGCTAACACCAGCAGCCAGGAGTTTGTTCCACATCTCCTACATGGATGCAGGGATCCAAGGACTTGAGCCATCTTTTGCTACTTTCCCAGGTGCATGAGCAGGAAGCTAAATGAACTGGAGCAGCCAGGACTTGAACTAGCATTCTAATAGGAAGCCAGTACTGCAAGCAGACTGTGCCACTATGCTACAACACCAGCCATTGTTGTGTCCAGGCATCTGTGACAGAGTATTTATTTGTATTCAATCTATCCTGTGGTCTGTTTTCTCCTTGGACTTGATGATAATTCACATCACCACTGTTCTGTGTGGTAAACACAAATAACTGTTGCTTATTACAATTGTGGTGCTTTAGGCTGGTATAGAATCTTCGAGATTATCCGACACTCTAAAGGATGAATTTTACTTGCTGTTATACAGCTCCACTCAGGCCAACATTTGAATGTAGCTCTCTTCTTCTATTTTGCAACATGGTCCTTCAACTACATTTAAAGCGTGTGTCAATTGTGTGTCTTTCATCAAAGGCATTTAATATGCATTTTTTAAACAATCAGGAGCAGTATCGACACGTTCTCATTTTATTCCCAATATTCTCAGAAGGAACATGGAATCCAGAGAGTGCAGCTGATGGTGACACTGGCGAGGGTGACTGTAATCTGAGTGAAGCCCCTGGCTGAGCCCCCACTTAGGCAGTGAGTAATGGGAGCTCTGGATTCATATAGCTAGCCTTTTGTTTCTTATCATCAGACACCAACAAGACATTTCACAACCTGAGTTAGTTTTCTATTAAACAAGACATTCTTCATTTGGTCTTAATAGCATTTCTCCCCAACTTCTCCCTGATATCAGGCCCGATTCGGTCTCAGGTACTTATTTATAGCATGCATAATGGACCAACACAATAAGAAAGTATTCTCCTTTTCATTCCAAACTCTCTTGCTAAGTACTGTCTACCTGCAGCTACATGTTAAAATGGAATGACAGGAGCAGGCAACTGGTGCAGGGTGAAGATGCTCAGCATGCTGAGAGCCTGGCTTCAAGATCCACATCCTCTCCAGACTCTGGCTCCCTCCTAATGCTCATGGTGGGAGGCCGCAGGTGATGACTGGCGTCGGGTCCCTGATGCCCATCTGGGAGACACAGATTGAGTTCCTGGGTCCTGGCCTCAACCTGGCCCTGCTCGGATGTTACAGGCACGTGCTTTTCAGCTGTCTTCTTGCCTTTCTCTCCCTTTACAATAAATAAGCATACATATTTGAGTGTGAATGACCAAGCATGTCCTCCTCTCCACCTTTCCGGTTTGTTCTCCATTCACTGTACATATGTCTAGGTCCTGCCATGGTTTCAAGAGCCTCACTTTGCCTGCTGCCCCCTCCATGCTCCACCTGTCAGTCTGGACAGAAAGTCACACATTGGCCAATCCCTTCTCTGTCAGTCAGTGCAGGCTATTCACAAATGAATGCAACACAACAAAGGTTTCATTTACTTTTCTTCACGTAGACAAAGTCACCTGCAGATCCCAGTGCTGGAACCCAGCTGGGTGGGTTGCTTTCCTCCAATCCCTCCCCTACCACCTTCTCAGCACGAGAAGCCTAAAGAACCTCCTTATTCCAAGGGGGTAAATGATGCTTTTCCTGTGTACCAAGAAAGAGGGAAAAGCTGAGAAGGGAGAGATGCACCAGGTTTTCAGAAGTTTCCATCCCCTTCCTTGGCTGCTGGAAACAGGCTGACGCTGGCATGGCAACTCCATTTGCCAAGGCTGTGACTTACCTACCTACAGCTGGGCCTGCAGAGGCTGCTTTGGCATTCTTGAGTGACTCCCAGATCATGCTACAAGATGCCTGGGAAAGGCCTGATCCCTCATGGTCAGGAAGCTGGCAATGCACAGGGGTGAACATGGTATGTGTCTGGAGGCAAAAGACAACCACGTTGACTTTTCCCCAGCCTGTTTGATTTCTAGGTGAAGCTTCTGAACATAGGGCTGCCAACTTTGTGCTCTCACACAGATGCATGTTTGATCCCCTGGGAGCCCCTAGACCTGGGCTCACTGGGAGCAGCTAGGCAAGCACCATCTTTACCCCTCAGCTTAAGGACCTGCCCTTTGTGATGTGGCCACATAGCATCCCCAGTCTTATTTTTCAAAAGTTTTTTTTTTTTTTTTGCAATTTATGTAAAGGGAATCAATTTAATGTATTTCATACTTACAGTTTGAAGAGCATAATAATTGGGATTGGCACCATGGTCCAACAGGCTAATCCTTCAAGCACCGGCATCCCCTGTGGGTACCAGTTCATGCCCAGTTGCTCCACTTCCCAACCAGCTCTTTGTTTATGACCTTGGAAAGCAGCAGAGGATGACTCAAGTTGTTGGGACCTTGCACTCATGTGGGAAACCCAGAAGAAGCTCCTAGCTCCCAGCTTCAGACTGGCTCAACTCTGGCTGTTGCAGCCACTTGGGGAGTGAACCAGCGGACGGAAAATCTTCCTTATTATTTCTCCTTCCCTCTGCAAATTTACCTTTTCCAATAAAAATATATAAAGCTTTTTTTTAAAAAAAGTATAAATATCCTTCCCACTTTGTCATTCCTTCGTCCCTGGCTCACACTTGATATTTCTAAGGGGAAATTTGTGTTTTGTAAGCCACTTGGTACTGGGACTTTCTTTGGCACTAAATAATACGATTTGCAAGGAGCAAACCCAATCTCCTCCAAAACAAGCTCAGGGCTTCCTGTTCAGAATTACCCTCTTTTTCCCCTCCCCACACTCTGATGCTGGCCCTGCCACATGGGAGAGCTCAGAGTAGATGCAGGGTCTCTACTTCATGTGTGATGTTTCAGTCATGATTATTGGTTCTTGCAGAATCCACATCTCACAAAACTGCCAGGTGACTAGGTGGGCCCCAAGGTTTCTAGAGGGCCATGAGCTTGGCCTTCAGCATGGACACCTGCATCCATCTTCCCCACCATGAGCACCTTCTTTGCAACACAGTCCTGTCTCCCTCCCACAGAATGTGCTCTGTGTGGGATCAATTAGCACTAAGTGCAGCAGGCCCTCCTCCACAGGTGGATATTGATTTCCTCTAAGCCAATGCTCTCTTAAAAGAGGGAAGAAACATGACCAGAAAAAAAGCCCATTTTTTCCAGGTGTATCCTTGGCTTGTGCATGAGGGGGTTGCTGGGAGCAAAGGGTGGAGGGACTCAGAGACTCAATGCAGACAGCAGGTGCGGGGAACCAGGAGTTGCAGCTGCAGGAAGGAAGCACGGAAGGACTGGGTAGGAGGAGGGACAGACTGCTGGAGGCTTGGGAAGGATTCTCACCCAGCCCCAGGGTAGAGGAGCACAAGAAGCCAGGAAGATAAGAAAGGAATTTCTGCACAGAGCCTCCCAGCACTCATCTAGGTTGGGTGAGGCCGGTTCATTTTTTGGAGGAGGGAATCCAATCACTCCAAATTTGCAACACCCCTGGGAGCAGGGGAGGAAGACCTAGATACTACCTTGGGCGGGGTAGGGGTGGGGTTGTGGTCTTCATCCACTCTCCCCACATTCACTGGACCTGGGTTCGAAGATTCAGTTTAAGCCTTGGAACTCATCCTGAAGGGTTCAGAGGAAGCCTTGCCCCTTCCCATAGGAAGGACCCTGAAACCCAGAAAGAGAAGGTAACCAGAGGCAAGGCAGAGTCCAATGTCCCTCCACCTGCACCTACTTCACAGAGACCTTGCCGGAGATGGGCCTGGGGAGAGGGGCGGACCTGCTCACCACTGTGCCTGGAACAGGGCCTCAGCAACGAGGGAGGACATGATGGTCACAGCCCTGGCCAGCCACGTGAGGGTCTGGACATCACAGGACCTCCTCCACCCTCCCTCACTCCCCTAGAAGCAATCTCTTCTCTGTCCCTTTCATTTTCTCCAGACTCCTAAACTTTGTGAGCCCTTCATTCACTTTCAGCGACCAGTTTGAAGAGGATTTTTACCAGAGGGTTCTAGGTTTTTTTCTTTCTTCCTGATATCGTCTTTCTTTCTCTCTTTCTCCTCCTCTCTCCAGTTCTCTTTTTAAAAGATTTATTTAAGTCTGAGATAGAGAAGTGGAGTGACAAAGGGAGAGATCCATGATCCTCTGGTTCACTGCTTAGATGGCTGCAAAAGCCAGGGCTGGGCCAGGTTGAAGCAAGGAGCCAGGAGCTTCATCCAGGTCTCCCTTGTGGGTGCAAGGGCCCGAGCACTTAGGCCATGTTCTGATATCCTTTTCAGGTCTTCTTTCTCCTCTCTCTGCAGAGACATATAAAAAGATCTCCCATCTGTTGTCTTTACCAACCACCCACAACTGGGTCAACTGAAGCCAGGAGTCTGGAACCCAACCAAGGTGTCCCACATGGATGGTCGAGACCCAAGTACTCGAGGTCATCCCCAGCTGCCTCCCGGGGTGCGCATTAGCAGGAAGCTGGAATCAGAAGCTGAGCAGGGACTCAAACCCAGGCACTCTGGATATGAGATGCTACTATCTCAAGTGGTAACTTAACTGCTGTGCTAAAACCTGCTTCCCGTCCACCCTCCCACTCCGTTTTCTTCAGATGTTGTGGTGATTGCATGCATGTGGGCCCTCTTACCTTTGTTGGGCCGGGCAGTCACGCCCTCCAGCTCTGGGAACCTGGTTCCCATCATTTCTTCAATAATAGTTCCCCAATCATGTTCTCAGCATCCCCTTCTCAGAAGTTCCTTTCAGGCAGGCGTGGGACCCTCTGACTTCAGAAACTCTGCCATCCTCCATTTTCTACTCAGTTGGCGCTTCTTGTCTTAGAGATTTCCCTGAATTTTTCCCATATATTGAATCTTGTACTTTGGCTATTTTTTCTCTTGAGTTCTGGCTGCTTCTGCCTGGGGTCTATAAGGTTCTGATTCCCGGCTTCCATCTCTTCTCAAGTGTCAGCAGGCGGCAAGCCCAGAGCAGGCTGGGTTGTCCCCGGTTCACAGAGGGGAACCCTGTTGATCAAGGTCAAAGTGGGAACAGGATGGGAACTCAGAGGTTGCTCTCCCATCCAGCCTTCTTCCACGGCAGCATGGCCCACTCACAGAAAAAACAATCTGATGCTAGGTGCACACTTAGACAGAAAGCCATGTGTGCAATTCCGGATCTGACAGGTCTGTTCCTCCTGTTCCTCCACAGAGAACTTTCTGGTATGACCATAGGGAGCCAGCACACGGGCTTGGGAGTCTGTGCCAACAGAGGCTGTGGCCAGAGTGGTGGTGCGGGGCAGGGCAGCAGTCACGGGTAAGGGTTGTTATGAAGCCCTACCCTTCAGGAAAGGATGCCTGGGTGGTATACAAGGCCCCCTCCTGTTCAATCCAGGCCCTGAGAATGCCACCCTCCACGAGGCTGCCACAGGCTGCAGGGTGTCTACTAAGGGCAGAATGCAGGGTGGGGACACCTCCACCCCTCAGGACAAGATGCAGGTGGGAGGAGGCAGGGAGCTGAGCTGGCCTCTGCGAAGCAGTCTGCATTTCGCTCCAGGCCCTTCCATCCTGTGCCAGTACTGGCCACTGTACACCATGCGTTCTGTTGAACACCTCCATCTGGTACCCCAGGCTAGCCTGGAGCTCAGGGTGACTCAAGGTCTGGCCCCAAGAAATGTGAGCCAGCCACAAAGCTCAGACCAGGCTATAGCTGGCGTTGCCTTCAATGCATTGTGATAGAATGGCTGGGCAGCAGATATTTGGATTCCAAGCAGCCTGCCACAGTCCATCTTTGGCCTTCACTGTGCCTCGCCAGAGTGGAGGGAAGGTGTGCTGATAGCAGATTTTCCTAAGTTTTGGCGTACTTGATCCCAAGTTGGAGAGGGATGAGGGAAAGCCTGCAGAGTCTGCTTTTCACCTGGACTTAACAGCTAGATGCAAATGCAAGCCTCCTTAGACACATGTTAACCACCTGTTGCCCTACACAGCTGGGAGCAGGAGTGCCATTCAGAGACCTGGCCCAAGCATTTGGCCTCCTTGCTTACACAAATGGACAAACTGGGTCCAGAGAGGGAGAAAGGGTTTGCCCAAGCACTTTCGCCAGGCCCAGCCTCCTGGACACACACACATGCCTTTCTGAAGAAAAAGTGCCATGGCCCACACAAGGCCAGGCAGCTGGCAAGCACGTTTCTGGCAATCCTCTGGGCTCACGGGATGCTACCAACACATGGGGGTCCAGGAATGCTGAAATCCATTTTGTCTCCTTTTCTGAAAAGAATGTATACTGACATGTAATGGTGATACACATGTATGGAGCATTGTATGATGATTCAATTCACATATGCCAAGTATAATGATTAAATCAGGGCAGCTAGCATTGCCCTCTCCTTAAATATCCACCCCTTCTTTGTGTTTGGAGCTTACACACTGCTCTTCTCTAGCTAGTTCTTCATAAACTACCGAGTTGGTTGCTATACAGCACCGAGAAGCATGAACACTTACCCCTCCTGGCTGTGTTTGGCATCTGTTTGCCAACCTTCCTCTCTACCACAGCCCCCAGCCCTTCCCAGCCTCTCACAGTCATTGGGGGTCTTCTCAGTCATAATGGAATCTCTCCATGCTACCCTCCTGTCTGCTTGGGAGTCCTTGCCAGCTCTGTCCAGCTCCAGTCTTAGTCCCAGCTCTGAGACTCTTAATTAGAATCAGCCAGGAAGAGTTCAATGGGGGAGAGGTGTGACTGAGTCAGAGCAGCTGCTGCACTGCCCTCCTGGATACTCCAGGTTGGGTGGGTGCCTGCTGGACCCACGCGCCATTCTTGACCTACTGAGCTGCCATTGGTCAGGAGATGGAAGCCAGTTCTTTGGCATAAATACATCTCTTGGAACCATTTCCATTTGGGGAGCGGATGCTGTGTACACATATCAGATGACAGCTATTGGAGAAATCAAAGCAGGGTCTGGAGCAGCTATTATTAGATTGTTTCATTTCTTTTTATAAATTTACTTTGTTTTTAGTGATGTGTACTATAAGACCATTTCTACTTAGAGAACTGGGGCATCTGTAGGGGAGGTTGGAGACCCAGAGCCTGCTTGGCCTAAAATTAGCTTTCCATGGGGTGATATTGACCATGGCCAGCCCCAGGCTGCCAAATGGCCAACACCAGGCTTCTCTGTACCCAGGACGATGGGTGGCTCAGAGGGCATGGCATTTCTTGTTTATTTTTAAGACCTAATATGCACTATGGAATATGTGCAAAATACAGAGCTACATATCCAAAACACATTAATCCAGTCCCTCATGTTCAGGCTTGTGTTACATGCACAGGCACACACTTGATAGTGGAAGTTTTCACAGGGCCAATTAAGCCCAGCACAGCAGGTAACTATGTTTGCACGACACTGACTCTAGGTGAACTGCAGTGAGGAATCTGTGCCCAGCACAGCACAATGTCTCAGGTCTACTCCATGGGAAATGTGGGGACCCCATGGTGCTGTGTTCTGCTGCAGTTTCCTGCTGAGTGTTCCTTGGGTAGAAAGGTCAAGGCCACTGAAGACAGGGCAGGGCAAGCTTCTGAATAAGGGATAGCAAAAGTAAATGAGGTCTGGTTTTGGCCATTTTATTCAACTAGTTCATTGTTTTTGTTTTTGTTTTTTTCCTTGAAAGAATAAAAACACTTAGAACTTGCTTGGCATAGCAAGTTAATCTTCTGTCTGTGCCACTGGCATCCCATATGGGTGCTGGCTTGTATCCTGGCTGTTTCTCTTGCAATCCAGCTCCCTGCTATGGCCTGAGTAGGCAGCAGAGGATGGCTCAAGACCTTGAGCTCCCACACTCATATGGAGACCTGAAAGAGGCTCCTGGTTCTGGATGGACTAAGCTCTGGCCTGAACTCGGCTGCTCCCAGCCTTGGTTCTTGCACTCTCTTACAAGAACTGCACCCTGACAGAAGAGTTCTTCAAGCTCCTTTATCAAGTCTCCCAATGGCAGATCTTGTGCACACCAGTGGGTCCTTGGCCCAGCCTTAGTCCACTTCCTGTCCTGGCAGGAATAATGGGCTTGCTCAACCAGCCCACATCCATTCTGTTTCTTACAGCCCAGTCACACCTGTCCATGCCCAGACACAGCTCCTGCTGAGACCTAGCACAGCACATCCTATACCCTCCCTGGTTCCCATAAGCACCAGCAGGTGCTGCAGTCTAGCCGAGTCTTGTGCACTCCAGACCCAGTCTACAACTGTGCTAAGGGATACTGCAGTCATGTCCAGCCCAGATCGTTGCTCCCATTCTGGCTCTTGCACTCACCAGTGGGAGCCACAACCCAGCCAGGGCAACCCTTTAGCTCCCCAACCAGGCCTGTTCCCAGCCACAGATCTTGCATGTGATTATTCTGATCCAGCTCGACATAGCCTGTCCCTTGTCTTGGCCTTTGCCATTGGATGCTGCTGCCTGGACTGTTACAGCCGCCCCTAGTCTCAGCACTCACTGGTGGTTGCTGCAGCCTAGCCCTGTCCAGTCTGCTCCATTCCTGGTTTTCATGCAAACTGGTAGGTGTGATAGCCTAGCCCTACATGACCTACACTCTAGCTTGGCTCCTGCACATGCCAGTGGGCTAAGGTTTGTCCAGCCCTGCCCAGAACCAACCCACACACTTGCCAATGAGTGGAACCACCTTGCCTGGCCTGACCAACACCCAGGGCTGAATTACATGCTCACCAGTGGGAGCTATGGCCCACCAGGAGTTTCCCAAGTGCCCCCACCAAGCTCACTCCCAGATCCAGATCTCATATGTGCCGGCAGGTGCTAGGCCCTTGCCCTGTGTATTTTGCCCCCTTTGTCCCAGCCTTTGTATGAGCTGGTGGATGTTGTGGCCTGGCCCGCTGCATACCCTGTTTTGGGGTGTACCCGTGGTGCTGCATTCTGGGCCAGGCCAGCCTGTTCCCAACCCCAGTACCCATGAGTGTCAGAGGGTTCCATGGTCATACCTAGTTCAGCCCATCACCACCCCAGCTCTTAAGCTAACCCTTGGAAATAGCAGTTCCATAGGGGTGAGCCTACATATCCCGCATAGAATCTGCCCTAGACCTGGTTCTCTCACATGCTTGTTAGTGTCATGATCCAGCCTATCATGACCCATCCCCTGTTCTGACTCTCAGTGGTGGGTACTGTGACCTAGACCTGCCAGGCAGACCCCCGCCCTAGCTTTACTTCACATTAGTGAGTGGTAGTCGGCTATAGTCCATGCTAACTAGCCCAGCTCAGGTCTTCCATGTGGGCTGGTGTGTTAGTCTGGCCCATCAAGGTCCTCCAGCCACTCCCCTCCGAATTGTCTGGTTTCAGCCCCCTTGCTTACCTGCAAGTATAGTGGTCTTGTCATTGGGAGTCCCTCTGAGGTCATTCCTCACCTGCAACACACTCCCTCAGTGGTCCTCCCTCCCCCATATTCCCTTGCTTCTTTTCCTGCTCAAGCCACAGTTCCTGGGCCCTGGAGTGCATGGGTTCCCCAGCCCAGCCGTCTGGCCCCGGCACATGTGCTGACCTGGGACAATACCCCTCCATACCCAAGATCCAGGCCCATTCAAAGTTCTCTAATCTCGGTCCACCAGCCCACCAGGGCAGCATGCTAACCTGGAGCTCTCCTCTGCCTCCCCTGACCCTGCCTAGGACCAAGCACCTGGGGAAAACCTCAGGATCACTCAGCTTGCCTGGACATGAGCCCCCAGGTCCCCCATGCTCCCGCCGGTGCTATCCCCCTACAAGCCCACACCCTCAATCCCCCACGAGCCAGTGGCCCCTGACCACCACCAGTGTGGGAATGGAGGCAGGAGAAAAAATGTGATTTTTAATATCAAAAGTATTCCCCTATACGAGTGTATCTATTATACACTATTTGCCCACTTATTCCACAATTTAAGGTGCTTGTGATCATTTTCTTTCCTAAAACTGCTGAGATAAGCACAATGGTGCACAACTCTCTGTCCACAACTTTCATGTAGTCTCACAATAAATTTTAGAATTGAAATAATCTCCCTGAGTTCATCACAGTTTGACCAATAGCATACTGATAATATTGATATTAGCAGTGCTTGGCACACAGCAGGCATTTGATAACTGCTAGCAATAAATGAGAAATTAAGTTACTAAGCGAGTAGACCGTTTCTTCCCAGTAGAGGGGTAGGCGGGAGGGGGCTGGCAGAGCTGGCAGCTCGAGCTAAGGACGAAAAGGGATGGGGCTGGCTTCGAAACAGCACAGACAGACCTTCCAGCACTGAGGAAAACATGGTTCCTTCCTTGGAGCCCAAGGCGATGATCCTGTCTGCCTGGGTCCCGGCTCAGATGTGCCCGTCGCTCCTTGTGGCCCTCAGAGATCTGCAGTGAGTAGAACCTGCATGTGACAGGTGGAAACTGTGAGCCAAGAACAAGTGACACAATCGCCAGCTTCCCAAAGATTCTTTATTAACTATTCTCACTCATAGTGGGGAGAGAGAAGCAAGTAAACGAAATTGAAACACCAAAAGGTGAAGGTCCCACAACACATTTCCTGCGAGGGACCTCAGCTGGGCTACACCAAATGGGTCACCAAAGGGTTCAAGTTCACAGCTTCCTCATTGGAAAACTCATTAAAGAAAAAAAAAAGCAAGAAAGAGCGGGCACTCTAATTTCTACTAGGGTCCAGGGTCTGGTGTGGGATGTGAGAATGTAATAAGGAGAAGAGATTTCTATTTAAACCAAGAGATGAAAATGCTTACAGGTCTACAAACAACACCCCCCAGGCCAGATCATGGTAACATATGTGGCTCCAGGCAGGTAGGTGTATATTGGTCAGGGGTGGGAGTTAAGAGGGAAGAGGAGGAGTGGTCCTTCTCTGTTCTTTGATGGCAGTTTGGATTCCAATTGGTTGCCCAGAGCTGGCCTGGTATGGAGGAACAGGGTTAACAACATGGGTTCTGGAATGGAGCTGGAAGACAAAAGCCATTACTTTTACTGCCATGAGACTTCCCAGCTGGCACCAGAGCCCTTTCCAAGCAGTTGGTAAACTTCATCCCGCTCTAAGTGTGCCTCATGAAACTGACTGAGCACCCAGCCTCCCAGGTGAGGCTTTGCTTGGATGATGGACCTCGGGTGGTGGTTGGATCCCTGGCTCACTTTGTCACAGCCCACCAGGAGCTCCTGCAGTTCTGCAAACTCAGAGCTCACCAACTTAAGTTACATTTATGTTTGGTCCAAGAGGTGGTGGTTCTTAGCAGGATCTCCATTCCATGGAGGCTGGTGGCAAAGGGCACCAGCTTTGTTCCTTGTTTCTCTTCAACACCTGCTTTTGAGTTTGCTGGAAGAAGCCCCCATGCTTATATTGGAGGAAGATGGCTGGAGTGCCAGCAATGGCCAGGGCCAGTCCCCAGAGTACTGGTGTCAGGATCGGGGCGATAGATGGGTGCACTCTAGCAGCACCTTCATCATGGTGAGGGGACACCTCCCTCAGCACCTCCACAGAGGTTCAAGCCTTCCCTGGGGGACCTGTCCCAGAGAAGAGCCCCCATGTCCCCTGATACAGTGGCTCGGGCACTAGTCCTCTGGGATGGGGGTATTGCAGTTGCCATGGTAGATCTTGACATGACCCTCACAGCGGAAGTAGGCGTCGAAGACGTCGCTGTAACCGTGGTCCCTCCACCAAGTGCAAAGCTGCCGGTTCCAGGTACAGTCCAGCACATGGAAGAGCTCGGGGTGCTCCATACCAATCATGGTGAAGAAGTCCTGGTCCCCCAGGTGGCCCCGGAAGTGGTACTTGTCGGTGAGCTGCTGTACCTGTGCTGGCTCCAGCAGGCGTCCGTAGAGTGGGGACTGACGCATGGCCTCCAGATTGAGCAACATCACCCCGCTGTTGAAGCCAGGGAGCCCCTCAGGCGGAGGACTTCCAACTCTGGTCTTGGGGTTCTCATGGCGGAACTGCCAGAATGTGTGCCTGGGGAGGGGAAAGGATAGGTTTTAGCCTGGTGGTGGGTGTGACACAGAGCCGTTGTAATTGTGTTCCCAGCAGGGATCCCCTTTGCACTCTGAGGGTGGGATCCACATCCCATTGCCAGCACTAGGGCTGCAGCCTGAACTCGGCTCTCCCCCTTCCTGGACTTGGCTCCTCCCACCATCCTATGACACTCCAGCATGACAACCATCTTTATCATCACAGTTGTCACCATCCTGAACTTAGGCTGGCTTAATTTCCAATATCTCAACTTCAGAATGCTGCGACTGTATACCCATGTAACCTTGCTGGTTTCGACTGTCTGCATGATATTCAGCAGCCCACAAGGGACTCAACACTTGATTACAAAACAGACTTGCTCTTGGAGGAGGAGTCTGCCCAAACTGGAGTCTCACACAAGTGATTTAAGCACAGGAATGGCAGGGGTGGCAAGGCAACCGTGTTCAACAGCTTGGGTGCTTTACATGCCTTTTAGTTTTGCTACATTGTCCACTTGTGCCAGGTTTCTGGAGGAGATGGGGCTGACATGACATCCTAAGACAAGGACCATTTGCATAGATACACGCTGTGCCAAGGTCTGCTCCCTGGCTCCACCCACTACCTCTAACAGATGGGTGATCTGTAAAGTAACACATCAGCTCCCAGCTGAGGCAACTGCTGTCTAGAGGGGTGATGTAACTTGCCCAAAGTCACAGAGCAGACACCGGACCCCGACACCTTGGCACTGTATCTGCAGTCTCCACGGAATGGAACTCCCCACACCTTGGCAGAGGAAGAGGGGAGGGAGAAAAATGGGTCAGCAGTTTCTACTGATAACATGGGAAAGATGTGAGACGATCCACCCAGCCTGAACAAGCCTTAGTCATAGAAATTCAGAGAGACAGAGACACAAACTCAGACAAACAGATCATCCATTTCCCGTTGGGCTACCCTAAGGCACCCAGGCTCCTGGGTCTTGGCCAGGAAACAGCCAGGAGCCTGGAATTCATTCCCACTCTTCCATGTGGGTGGTGGGGACCCTATTATTTGAATCATCATCTGCTGCCTTCCAGCATGAGTAGGAAGCTGGAATAGGGAATAGAGTTGGGACTCAAACCCAGCCCTGCAGTATGGGGTTTGGGCATCCCAAGTAGAATCTTAACTGCTGTGCCAAATGCCTGCCATGGAGTCTAGAGCAAGCCTGCCCCCTGAATCTCCCTAGCTTTCCATCTGGTGGGCATTCTCTCCAGGATGTGATGTCATGAGGGGTGAGGGTGGAGAAGGGGCTCATCAGGATACCAGCTCTCTTCTTTTGAACTTTCGAAACTCTGAGCCTAACAGACCTCTTTTCTCTATAAAGTCCATAGCCTTAGGGTACTTTGCTAGAGCATTGGAAAAGGGACTAAAAGACTTCATGCGTCCCACTCTTCAACAAGTTGGGGTGCAGAGAGGCCCCTCTACCAGCAACCTTACTGACTTTCAGCCTGTCTGCAGCAGAGTGGTCTGACCCCAACCTTGCTGGGTGCAGCAGTGGGGCAGGCGAGGACAAGAGGACAGGGCGTTACCTGCTCCCGCTCTGCCCTCTCCCCACCACAAGCAGGTGTGGTAACCCAAATGGCCCTGGGAACTTGATAGCAGTGCTGGCACTCCATCAGGACAGGGAGCTTAGAGAGAAGCAGGGCTACACCGGTGCAGGCAGAGCATGCTACAGAACAACTTTTGTTGTTTGCTTTTGTCTTAAATTCCTTTCCGTGTACTGACAAAGTCCTCCGACCTGTCCAGGGCCAGGCCTCAGGTGGTTCCCAGTGAAAGCCCACCCATGCCTGAGGAACCTGCTGAACTGAATTTCTCAGCTGACAACTCCTTCATCCTGCTCTTCAGCAGTCTGTATGCAGCTCCAGGTCTCAGGAACCGGGAGGGCACAAGGTGCTTTGGCTCCTGCCTGCCACACTCCCTCCCCTCTGCTGGCTGCGCATCTTGCCTCTTTTTGGTGCCACTGTCAGGGTAGCTATGCAGGAACAGCAGAGAAGAACAGACTGGGCAGGAAAATGACCACAACCCTTCCTCAGTTATTGCAGCAAGTAAACAGTGAACCAGGGACCAGTACTGTGGCACAGCACATACAACTGCCATCTGTGGCACCAGCATCCCATAGTACTGGTTTGAGACCCTGCTACTCCACTTCAGATCCAGCTTCCTGCTAATGCAAGGGGAAAGCAGCAGAAGATGATCTAGTGCTTGGACACCTGCACCTATGTGGGAGAATGGGAAGGAGTTCCTGCCTTCTGGCTCTGGCTTGGCACAGCCCTGGCTGCTGTGGCTATATGGGGAGTGAACCAGCAGATAAGACATTGCTCTCTACCCCCTACCCCTTCTGTAACTCTGCCTTTTGAAAAAACAAACACATCTTAAAAATGATTTCTATATACAAATAATAAAAATAAAACCAGGGAACCAAGTGGGAGTCCATGTAGAATGAATGAAAATTTGGGACCATGCAGAAGGATCCTCCCAAATCTGCCTTCAGCCATCAGGCACAGCTGCCCTCTACCCCAAGAACAGCAGAGCCAGGGACACCTCTCCACCCCCAGGTCACAGGCAGCCCAGTCACCAGGCCCCAGGTAGGATGCTCAGCTCACACCCTCTCTTCTCCATGGAAGCTGCGATCATTCCTAGGGCCTTTTGGGAGACAGAATGCCCGACACACCACACTACCGGCACCTGTTAGTCATGCACTGTCAGCAATGGGCAGGACCATTCCATGGGGTGGCACCTTGGATCAACTTTGAGATTTGGGTTCTAAGTCCAGGCTCTGGCTAGAACCAGATTTCCTGCCTCCAAGTTCCCACTGGGGCAGGAAGTACCCAGCAGACTCCTGGATCTGTCTTCTGTATCAGCTCATCCTCACACTCCAGCCAGGCTTCCCTGAGAACCTGGGCCTGCCCGACACCCACACCTCACTTGCTCGTATCATTTCAATTCTCTGGTTCAATTCTATGGTCTGCACCATCTTCACTCCACTGAGTGGGGAGTGGAGGCTCTGGGAGGGAGAATCATGTGTTCCTGGGCACACTGCCCTACTGTAGGGCTGAGCCCAGAGATGAGGTAGCAGGGGCAGGAGGCTCAGCGCTTCTTCAAAGAAGGCCAGCAGGGTACAGAGCCCAGGGGTGGCCTCAAGTAATGGTGTCACGGCACGTGTTCACAAAGGGCCCAGATCCAGGAGTTTGCTGGGTACTTCCTGCCCCAGTGGGAATTTGGAGGCAGGAAATCTGGTTCTAGCCAGAGCCTGGACTTAGAACCCAAATCTCAGAGTTGATCCAGGTTGCCACCCCATCGAATGAGTCCAGGGTGTAGGGCCTCTTCATAGCCCAGCAGTAGTGCAGCACCTGAGCTCTGTCTCTCCCAGGCTTGCCAGAGCAGGGCTGAGGAGCCCCACACTGTGTTTCAGGGTGAGCTCTTTCCATCCCCAGACCCCCATGCTGAGGGCAGCTGCTACATCTGTGCTGCGGCTGTAAGTTCTGATGAGTCTAGCCCAGGCGCAGAGAGCAAGTATGGGCATCTGTCCCACTGAGCCCTTCCACGTGGAGCCCTCCTCCCATGGAGTCCTCTTCCTCAGCCCTGCTGGAAGCCAGCACAGCACACCTGGGCTCTTGGCAGAGGTGTCCAGTGCAGAAAGGGAGGTTAGGGAGACAGCCCTTGCCCTGTTCTCTCCAAGTTCCCAAAGTCCCAGGACTGTTGCATCCTGGGCATGCACAAAGTAGGAACATCTGATAAGAAAGGGCAACCCCTAGGTTAGTCCAAGATGCACAAAGATCCATTCTTGCTGATTAAGCCTTCCCTCACCCTTGGGCTAAAGTCTGCTAGGGACATGGAGCATTCCTGACCCCGCCTGCCCTAAGTTGCCCCCCTGACTCCCCGCCACTGGCTGGCCAAATCATTGCCCTGAAGTGTCTTGGGAGCTGGCTAGCAGGCCTTGGAGTCATTTCTAACCCCCCTCCCCTTTTCTATCATTCTCTTTAGGAAAGGCAAGCAAGAAGAATTCACCAAAGTACTGTGTCCTCCTGTGAGGCTGGCTCAGCTCCCAGCCATGCTGTCACTCAGATCCTTGCCAGAGAGCTACTGGCAGTGTCAGGCTCACTCAGGGAGGCCCTGCCCATTTTTCCCAGGAAGAGTGGTTCCACCTGCCTCTCTGGGGGGACCACAACCAGCCCAATCCCATCAGACAAGCACAGTGGTTAAGGGCTGCACTATCCAAGACCCAGGTCCGAGTCTTAGCACCACCCCTTTCCAGCAGAGAGCTCTCCAGTCACCACCCTGTTCTCAGAGCTGTAGTTATCCACAGAGCCAAGAGGATGGAATCTTTTTCAGAGCTTGCACATGAGGCAATGCATGCCAAAGAGAGCCTGGCACTGTTACTAATTCTTACTGAAATTCTTACTGAAGACCCACTGTGTGCCAGATGCTGGCTGGGGGTGTGGGGAAGGAGGCAGCAACAGGTAAGGTAAGGTAGCTCTAATTCCTTCTTCACATACTTGAACGCGAGGGATGCAGACTGGCCGAGAGGCAACTGCAATTCCTGGGAGAGAAGAAGGTAGATGGCCTGACAGGGATCTCAGAGACCCTGAAGGGAAGGTCACATCCCAGAGTTAGGGCTCAGGGAGTCTCCTGGAAGGACTTGGGTTGAAATCCAGAGTTAAAGAGAAGGGCAAGGCAGGTGCAAAAGTGAAGTGAGAGAGGGTGGTCCCACTGGTGCAGGGCAGCCGGACAGGCTGGAGCAGCTGAACTGGCTGGAGATTAGGGCAGGTGCAGCAAGGAAGGGGCAGACCTTGAAGGACTTGCAGAAAGGCAGCCTGTGTATGCAGAAGCTCGCTCCAGCAGGGGTGGGCACAGGCTTGCAGGCAGGAAAGAAGTGAGAGAGGGAGGGAAGGAGGCAGAGAGCAAGGGACGCAGGGCAGGTGAGGGCATCTGTGGCGATATCCCAGAGAAGAAGAGGTGGGAGGATTCAGGGGACATTTGGCAGCTATGTGATTGGCCTTGAGCACAAGGGGCACAGGAGACAGGGGGGCTGTGAATCCAGACACAGGACAGATAGCCACAGCAACCGTCACCACCACGAGTGTACACTGGGTGACTGGGCCGCACCCCAACTCTGGGCCTCATTCTCTCCTGCCTGGATGGCAGGGAGACATGCTGGGCCTCTGCAGTTCCTAACACAGAGGACGGTCTCTGTGCTCATTTCTTCCTGCCACTGTGTGGGCTGGCCAGCCTGGCCCCATGGCATGCCAACTTCCTCCCAGAAGGCTCTAGGCCAATCAGCCTCTCCCCTGCTCCTGCTAGCCGCACATAGCTTCAGGGCTTACCCCTGCCTTCCTTCCCCATGGGAAACACTGGTTTTCTAGGGAAATAATCTTTCACCCTTTGGAACTGGAGTTGGGTTCCTCCTTGGATCTGAACTGCTTGCAGATGGTGCCGCCCCTCCCCCAATCTGCCTTGCTGGGGATATTTCTCAGAATCGGAACAACTAAGTCTCTTGGTGTCTTTGGGCCTCAAAGGTAGCTCAGGTATCTAACAGGTGTGCCTGGAGCCACTTAGAGAGGGCAGAATAAATGCAAAAGGTGCTCAGGCTTGGAGCACTTGGAGCCAACAACTTCCCGGCTTGAATGGAAGCAGCATCCAGCCACATCTGCACTGATTAGGAGCCCATCTTTGAAGACCCAATCTGAGCCCAGACTCACACATCCCAGCACCACCAAGGGGACAGGCTGGGTGCTCTCTCGGGATGGCAAGCCCTTTGGCGAGGCTGGGAGGTCACAAAGCACCAAGTGTCCCATGCTGGCCTCTCCCTTTCCTATAGCTTGGCTGGAGGGAAAGGCACAAAGGATGCACCTTGGGAAGGAGGCCAAGGCAAAGGAAACTAGCTGTCCAGCAGAGCAAGTCACCTGCTGGCCCAGCCTGCCTGCTTGCCTGCTTGTCTGTATCCACTGAAGGTACACTCACACCCCTCACCCAGCCAGCCCTGCCATGCTCCAGGCTTCCTACCTCACCGTCTGAGTCGCTGGCCCTGGGCTGACAGAAACCTGCATGCATGCACACACTCCCAGGAGCCTGGGTCCCCAAAGCCACACACGGGCCTCAGGACAAGAAAAGATGGGCAGTCCATCTTCAGTGAGCACTTGGTGGCATCCATCTCTAACCTGGGCCTCCCTCCCTGTTCAGCACAGTCATAAGTAAGCCCCCCAGACCTGAATCAGAAGACAAAGCTAGTCTTATACGGTCTCTGCTGAATCCAACGCCAGCTGGAAGAGACTGAGGGATCCCCCCGACATGGGGTCAGCCCATGTCCAGCAGAGACACATGTGGCCAGGGAGGGAGCATGTGAGTGATGGCAGGGAGAAGCACTGCTCAGAGCACTCTGATTGGGGAAACTTGACATAGGATCCCTGGACAGTGCTGTGTATCCTGAGCACCCAAAGGCACACACATACACATGAGCACACACAGGCATACATGACACATAGCCATGTACATGCACATGTAACACACATTCAGACACACATTCCCTCTGCCTTCAGGAGGAACCTGTTGTCCAACTTCTCATCTAGCTGAGATCTTCCTGCCTCAAAAGAGGCATGTGTGTTAGAAGCGAAGGATCATTCTGTAGCTCTGGCCCTTTCCTGCCAGGCCCTGGTACTTCGCAGCTGCTACCTAAGCGGGACTTTGCATTCCCTTAACTGGCAGCTAGAATCAGGGCACAGAGACAAGAGTGGCTTGGTTCTCACACAGGGTAACTCCTCCTCCGTGGGTTTACCACAAGTAGAGTGATGGAGACCACAGGTGCCCATATAGAGTCGGGGCTGTTCAGCCTTCAGAACTGAGATGGAACCAGAACACCTTCCCCCAAAGGTTAGGAGAGATGCCAGTTCCCAGGATTTGCTTTGAGGCTAAAAGACAGAGGTGCAGGGCCAGGGTTGGGCTTTGGGTTCTGGAAGCACCACTCCAGTTGGATGTGTCTGATCATCAGCTGAGACCTCCACCACGGGGCTTGGCTTCCCATGTCTCTGCTGTTGCCAAGAACACAAGCAAGCAAGCAGGTGGATTCTTCCACGCCCCTGGGGTGGCTACACCCCCTCACCAGACCAGTGCCATCTGCAAGGTGGGGAGACAGGGCCTGGAACAGCTGTCGGTACTGAACTGGCTGTGCACATATGTGTGTGCAGATACTTCCATGTGCATGAACTCACACATACATGTTTACATTCACTCTCTCCACCCCTCTCTCTCTCACACACACACCATCAGCCTGTATCTACTAAATGCTCATTACATTTTAGACACCTTCAAAACAAATGGTAGGAATGATCTCAATAAATCCTTGGAAAAGCTTCACGCTGCAGCTTAGGACACTGGCGATCACAAAGGCAAACATACACACATACAAACACATACACACATATGAACACACACACACACGCACATGCACTCCCTGCTCGGAGTGTTCCCAGGTTTGGACTGCATGAACTCGCACCAACCTGTGAGCCAGGTATATTGCCAGCACGCCCCCCCCCCCCCACACACACTCTACAGAAGAGAAAACATAGGCTTACAGAGCTACGGAGTTAGTCAAAGCCACCTAGCTCGGAAGTGGGGAAGCCACCTAGCTCGGAGGTGGTCCCAGAGCCTCCTCATATGTCCCTGACCTCTCAGGGCATGCAGAGTGTCCTGGGAACACTGCTGGGACACAAAGCATCCCAGAGCACCTGCTCAGACATGGTTCAGTTGCTCTTGCTTCCTCAGCGGAGGGTGGTGAAGAAAAAAAGATCCCCACACAAAGAACCACGGAGAGGGAGCAGCCAAAGCTTCGGCCCAAATGTTGCAGACAAAGATTGGGCCAGGGAGAGGATCAGAAAGGTCCAGGAGAGGGAGACTGCATTGCAGTGGAGGAAGGAACCATGGAGTCCTAAAGGCCCCTAGGTTGCGGGGTAGGTGGTGGGGAAAGGTGAGGGAGGAGGAGAGGCAGCAGAGAAATGCCTAGAACAGGGAAATTCACGGATAAGGTAAGCAAGTAGCTTCGAGGGTGCCAGGGACTGGGTGGGGCAGGTGAACAGAGCTCATGCTCAGTGGGTACAGTTGTAATTTGGAGAGATGCAAACAGAGTGTGGAAATGGCTACACAGGGTTCTCAGTGGAGTCTGTGTCACTGCCTGTACCTTAAAAATGGTCAAAATGATACAGCATTCACCACTAACAGCAAGGAGGAAGCCTGCCTTTTCCTAGTGAGCCAGGACCCACCTTACAGCTGAGCAGTCAAGGCCTCCACCAGTCCATGGGGAAGGCTCCTGGAGCAATGCCACAGCCTTCCTCAGCACCAACAAGGCAGCCAGGCCAGCATGCATCACAGCTACCTGCAGGGCTGCCGGGCCACCTGCCCTGTGCACCTGCACTGCCACCTCAAGCCCATCTCCTTCACTGATTTACAGACCAGAAACACACACTGTGCCTGGAATGCCACCTTCTCACATTCCCCCGGGGGCATCCAGATCCCCCTCTGTTGCCCCCAGCAGGCTGCCACCCATGCCTGCAGTGCAGCCGCCAGGTTCATGCCCTCTTTCCTAACATCACCCTGTCCCCATTTGTGTGCTTTTCCAGAAATGCCTTTAAGCTAGGCGGGTCCTAAGCAGCAACCTTTCAACACAATCAGCCCTCAGGATATAACTTGCCCACTGAACAGCTCAGGGAAATCTGGGCAAGATCTTATTATAAACACCTTTTTGATGACGACCTTTCCTGAAGGAAAGTGACAACACCTAACCATGGATTAAGAGAAAATATATGCAAGTGGGGCACAGCCATAACAGTGCCTGGCAAGCGGAGTTGAATTATTTTCCCTTGTATGCAGGCTAGAAGGGTCCTCTTTTTAGTTTTAAAGGTTTTCATTTCTGCATCAATCCATGTCCCACAACAGTGCACAGAAGCCCTGGGACCCTGGCTCCTGGTTTGGATCAGCTCAGCTCTGGCTATTGTGGCCACTTGGGGAGTGAACCAACAGATAGAAGATCTTTCTGTCTCTCCTTCTCTCTGTAAATCTGCCTTTCCAATTAAAAAAAAAATAGATCTTTAAAAAATCATTTGTGCAAAAATGTTTGAAATCTTCCTATACACATTTGTCATACATTTTCAAAAACATTTATGTATTATTTCAATTACTCCATACATGCCTGTGGCAGCTGGCACTAGGCCAGGCTTAAGCTTGGAGTTGGAAACTTAATCCAGAACTCCCACAGGGCGGCAGGGACTTCACTACTTGAGCCGTTGCCGGCTGTCTCCCGGGGTGCACACTAGCTTGAAGCTGGCAGTAGGAGCAAAGGCAGGAATCCAACCAAGAGGGAAAGTGGGCATCTTTCCCAGTGTCTTCAGCGCCTGACACCTGCTCCTCCATGAACTTCTTAAAGACCCTCACATTTCACATGGATCTTGACATACCAGCCTCCTCGACTGAATCTTTTGAGTGATTCAGGCTGCCCAGGAAGGAACTGGTATGTTAAGTCTCTCTCCTTTTATGGACCTCAAGCATATCCACCAGAAGTTAAAAAGCATGGACTTCCTGTTCAGACACCAGATGACTCCAGACACCACTGTCAATTCTGGCAGCTATAGCCAGGTGTGTGTGTGTCCGTGTACACACACGGGCCACCAATGGAGGCGGAGGTCTTCTATAATCTTCAGCTGGAGTCTGGAATCAGAGGTGACTTCAACAACCCAGCAGAGGTCCTGTGGCTATTCTACCTGAGGTTGTACAGCTGTGAGTGTCCCTGGGCACTCCCAGCCTGGTGGTCTCCCCTTCCCCTTTCTGGGTGACACCTCCAGCTGTCATCAGTGTTTCCCACTTGTCTTATTGCCCCCTGCCTTAGCATCATTACACCTCAGTCATGGTAATGTCGTCTCTTGACCTGCAGCATCTGCATTTGATTAAGTATGGGCCTCCTGGTTGATTCTGGCAGTGCTTTATCACTTAACTATCAATTGGAATGCCATAGGTAAATTGAACTCCTATGGATTAGAATGCCATAGGTATTAAACGCCTATGGAAAAATAATGCTGCAAATTCAGTCTGGGCTCTTTATGGCCAAGTGCCCAAGCAGGTATTAATAGAGTGATACTGAACAATTGATATTGTTACTTTCATGATCATTCTAACAGTCAAACATCACCGTGGAAACCAAGGGCATCCTTGTTCCTACTACCTGCCAAGCACCAGGATGGACAGATTGGATTCCACACACTTTCAGAAGGTTCTAGCCCCAGCCCAGCACTGCACACCCCCATCTCCTGTGATAATTAGCAGTTTCCTTTTCTCCAGCTTCAAAGTGGTGCTTAACTCTCAGGGGCTGAGATCCAATCCGGATGGAGATGAGGGCAGGGCCTGGAGATGGTTCTGGGACACCCATACAGAACTGGAGTAACACGGGTAGGACCCCTGCTGGCGAGGTGTCAAACTGCAGCTTCGTAGCTGGATAAGGCAGTCTCAGTAGAGATGCAGAAATAGCAACCCAAGGGGTCAACAGGCGCCACGCCCCCTTTCCACTCATTTTGACACTCTCTCCCAGCTGCCACCTCAGCCTCGGCCCCAGCAAGCTGCACAGGCTCCATCCCAAGACCCCGGGTCCTCCCAGACCAAGGGCTGAATTCTCCAAACCAGCTCCTGGAGAGGAGGGGGCATTACGGGAGGGCAAGGAGACACATGATGCCCTGAACATCTGGACCCCGCACCCCAGATAACTACTCCTTGCTGGTAATAAAAGCAGAGGTTCCTCTAAATTCTTTTCTTTTGGCAACAGGATTAGACAATAGAAATAACTCCCAACAGGAGTCACTTGCTCTTCACTTGGCAGAGTAGCGGGTGCCTGTTTTGCCTTTCCTGAGATGACCTGCCACTGACAGCTTCACTTTGGCCATACGGAATACTGTGTCTGACACCACTGACAGGGACTTCTATGGCTGGGGAGGAATGCCAGATGCTACCCTACTCACCCACTTCACCCCCTCACCTCAGGCTCCCATTTCCAGCTGGTGACCAAGCCCTGGTAGTGTCGGGATTTCTCATCACCTCAAGAGGCAGGTGTAGGAGAGATGCCGATCATGGCTTCAATGAGGGAAACAGACAAGCCTGTGTGGAGAAAGGGCTGCCGCCCAGCAGGAGTCTCAGGTACCAAACCCAATCTGTGGAGTCTTCACTGCCGCCTCCCAGGGTCTGCACTAGCAATAAGCTCGAATCAGGAGCCAGGGCCGGGATCTGAATTAAGGCTCTCAGGAGGGGAAGGTAGGCAGCTCAACCAGATTTTCAAGAATTTCAATTCAATTCACAGTGATGACTGAAAGATAGAAGTGAGGGGGCAAGGAAGAGGGAGTGAAAAGAGGAAGGGGGATAGAGGGAGAGAGAGAGGAAGGACTGAGCTGGTCCAAGTGCAGATGGGCTGATGTGTACATCACCTGCTGGGGCAGTTCTCCAGGTGTATGCTGGTGCCTGGTGATTCTTACAAGAAGTGCACCTGTCATCGTGAGCATCCACAAGACAGGTAAAGGGACATTATGAGTGTGATCAGATGTGAATATCATCCTGACTCTCTGTCTCTCCCACCTACCACCATAGGTACTGACTTAGTTTACAAATAAGCCCATACGTTGGTACATATGTGTGAATATATGATATATAGATATATTTATTTGAAAGGCACAGTTAGAAAAAAGAAGAGACATAGAGATCTTCCACCTGCTGGTTCACTCCCCAAATGGATACAATGATTAGGACTGGTTCAGATTAGGAGGCTGAAACTCTATCTGGGTATCCCACATGGGCGCTAGGGGTTCAGTTACTTGGGCCATCCTTTGCTACCTTCCCAGGCACAGCAGCAGGAAGCTGGAAGGGAGGCAAAACAACTACTACTCCATATGGAACTTCAGCTAATACTCATATTGAATGTTGTCACGGCAGGTGGCAGCTTAACTGGCTGCACCATGTCCCAGTCCCAGAATCATGTATTTTTTTCATGGAATCCTCTTCTGTAGGGCTGACAGTCAAGGTAGCCAACATTTACTGTCCTTGGAGAACTTGGACCTGGATGATCTCTGTTGAATCACAACAGAACTTCGAAAACTATTTACTCAAAGGTTTATAGGGAGGCAAAGTGTCATTACTACCAGCTTCTTGGTGTGTGGGGATGGGCAGAAGAATTTGCTCATGCAATTGCTGGATCTTGGTGCAAATACCGCGTGCCTGCTATATATGCAAAGCACACACTTGCATCAGCTATAAATGGCTCAGGAACTCATTGCTTCCACAGTTTACTTGGCACTCATGCATAAATGCTGCGCGAATGAGGTGGGTGCTAACAGCAATCAGCCAACAGGCACAGTCAGCCAGCTGCAGTGAGAAAAAAGACGGTTATGATCTTTCTGAAAACCAACAAGACCATCTGGACCCAAGCAGACGACCCAGGAGCTAGGAAACATGGATCAACCAGGCTTGCTGCCCTCTCGGCTGAATATCCAGAATATTCCTCCAAAGGTATCTGGGAACAGTGCCAGAGAGTGGCTGCTTTTACTCCTTCATATGGAACCCTGAATTCTGCTGAGTAGATTTGTTTGTTCCCAAAGCACCTGTTGCCCCCAAACATAGAGCCTGAGGCTCCAGGGGTGACGGTTACTGGAGAGCTGGGAGACACAGTCTCCAGCATCCCAATTTCACCTGAGCCAAATGCCTCTTTGATCCATTCCATGTGGTAACTGAGTGAGGCTGAGCACCTGCCCTGCATCCTAAGCCAGGATCCAAGGGGGAGACAGGGAGGGCTCTGGATGAGGTGTGAAAAGTGCACTTCACTGAGGCAAGGCATAGTTACTCCCTCCCTTCCCTGTCACAAAGTCAACCCTGGCCTCTCAGTAGTACTGAGCACCCAGGCCAGGTCTGCAGGCACAACCAAACTGCACCACCGCCTGCTGGAACTACCTGTCAGCCACCAACTGAATCCCCTCCCTTGTGTTCCATCAGACTCCAATCGTGGGGGCTCCCCAAGCTTCTGAAATACAATCATCTCCCAAGGTCACAGGTAGGCATGATATCAAACATGGCATGAGGGATGACGCGTTCCTGCTAACTATAACACTGGGAAAACATCCCTGTGGATGTTTGATAACAAAGACCAGGAGTGGACACGCCACCTGCCTGACCCTAAATGAACAGCACCTGATGCACACATCGGCACATTCCGTACACAGCCAAGCAGCCTATTGATCTAGAATCAAGGAAGATGCAGCACAGACAGAAATGGCGTTGGGAACCGTGAGCAAGGCAGTAGCTTCTTATGTGCTGAGAGCACAGGGGTCTTCCAGAAGGTGCAATGGATTCCTTCTCTGTGGAAGAGGAAGAAGTTGCTCCAAGGCAGGGCTGCTCCTTGCAGAAGAGCAGAAACAGGATCTGCCTAGGTGGAGAGGGCCATTTCCAGAGGACCAACCTTCCCAAATTCCATCTGTGAAAATCCTAGCTGAGAGCAGGTGTTTGGCACAGCAGTTAAGTTGCTGCTTGGGATGCCTGTAACCCATACCATAAGCCCATACCTGGGCTTATGTCTGGGCTGCACTCTCCATTCCAGCTTCCTGCTGATGCACATCCTGGGAGGCACCAACGATGGCCCCAGGGACTTGGGGGCCCTGTCTTGCAGGTTGAGTTCTGGGCTCCTGGTTTCAGCCTGGCCCTGCCTTGGGTATTTACAGAACAGGCCAGTCAGTGGAGTTAACTGCCTTAAAATAAAACAAAACCCAACCTTCCCATGGAGGGAAAGCAGCAGGGAGGCAGCTCACTAGTAGCTGGAGCTGTGGGTGTGAATCAAGGCCCGCCCATCATAAACCTCAAGTGCGGCACCGCAAGAGGAGGCGTACAAGTTGGGAATGCAGTCATGGTCAGCCTGAACCCAAAGGTCACACTGCAGCTTCCTGCTTGTCAGAAAAGCAGTTGCTGTACTTTCTGATCCAACCTGCACAATCCCTGGACCTCTGCTTCCGGCATCCATTCTTTAGATTCTGGAAGAGTCTACAGACAGCCGCAGGGCTGAGAGCAGCTGATTCTAATACATTCTGGGAGTCAATGTTGTAAGCGCCTGACTTCAACACGAAATCAAATATCCGGAGTGTTCTGTCTCCTACACGGCTCACTGGCTGATGACCCAGGCCTGATAAAATCACACCAGCATTGAGGCTCAGGAGTGGGGTGCAAAACTGGGAGCACTTGCTTTGCCCAGGGCAGGAGAGTCATCCCCCTCCTATGGCTCTGCAGGACAGAGTCACGCACAGGTGGGATGATGCCAGGGGTGGCACGCAGGCCAGGTAGATCACTGCCAGGGTACAATCTTGGTTACCAGAGGGTGATGGAGGGGTGGCAGGTGATGGGGGGTGGAGCTGGGGAAGTGGGGCTCTTCCCCCCATACAGGGGTTTTAGGAGGTCACAGGGACTTGGAAGCCCAAACAACAAATAAGTGTTTGCTGGAGGTGGGCTGGCCAAGGTTTGGGGTTTGGAAGTAGGGCAGGGAGACTCGGCCGCATTCAGAGGTTCTGAGACTGAGGAGCACCCATCACCCAGGGGAGAGAGCCACCACGTGCTGCTAGGTGATGTGTTCTTTCAAGACCCAAGCTGGGAGCAGGTGTGCTGGGAATTGGTTTAACTCACCAGGCCAGATCTGTGGGCAGAGCTAGGAAACAGAGTGGTATCCCCATTCCTGGGCAAATGCTGCTTAGATGCTCTTTTTTCATAATGCTTGAAGCCAGGGCTTCCCACTGTGTACTGTGCACAGGCATACACCCTACCTACCCCTCCCGGCTGATGTCCAGGATCCTGTGTTGCTGATCTCAAGATGTGGAGGACTTGCTCTGGGCCCCAGGGGAGAGAAGCAGCAAGACTGACCCACAGGCCAACCTGCAAGCAGGCATCTTCAGGCAACTTCATTTTCTGCCATCTCCAGGGATCCTCTATCCTGGGGGAGACTAGCATGTAATTTCCCACTCCTGTGGGCTCAGAAGCTGTGAGCTCTTGGGTGTCCAGGGGTGGGGTAGGGCAGGGCCAGAAGCAAGCATACCCTTGCTGGCCTGCCTGACCCAGAAGGCCCAGTTTCCACTCTCTAGAGTCCTGGGAGATATAGGGCAGGCAGGTGCAGGAGGAGGAGGGGCAATTCCTGTAATTGAGGACCACATGCAGCACACTCAGGCTGGCTGGGAGCCAGAACAGTACAAATGCAAGTCGCAGCCAGAAGGCATCCCATCTACTCATCAGCCAGCAGGTACCAGGCAAGGAGCTGCTGCAAACCACCAGTAACAACTGGGAATGTCAGTCACACATAGAAACACACATACACACACACACACACCCCTTCGGCTCAACATGCCCACTCTTGGGAATCTACACCTGGAAATACAAACACCCGTTCACAACTCCACAACACATGGGCACATACAGAGATATTAGCGCAGTGTGTTCACATGGCACAAAAACGAAACCTGGAGACAGATGATGATATAATTCAGGCTGTCCACATGAAGGAGTGGGAAGAGAATGAAAGAGGCATTGAGTATCCTGAGGGGCTTCTCTATGGGGAACAGAGCAGCACAAGAAGCAGCAGGCAGCAACCCTGAGAACAGGGCCCAGGTATACACAGCCATCTTTAAAAGGGAAAATGTATTTACATACATATGGAGCTGCCTGGGTTTTAAGTGTTTTTTTGTTTTGTTTTGTTTTGTTTTTTGAATCTTTATTTTATTTGAAAAGCAGAGTTACAGAAAGATGAGCACACACACACAGATCTTCCAACCACTGGTTCACTCCCCCAAATGGATGTGAAGGCTGAAGCTGAGCCGATCTGAAGCTGGGAGCCAGGTGCTCCCTCTGGATCCCTCTCGTGGTGCAGGGACCCAAGCACTTGGTTCATCTTCCACTGCTTCCCCAGGCCTTCAGCAGGGAGCTGTGTGGGAAGTGGAACAGCTAGGATATTAGGTGCCAGTCTCACAGGCAGAGGCCTAGGCTGCTATGCTACAATGCTGGCCCCTGCTTGTGGCTTTTAAACACATATAAAAGTGTGGAAAGATTCCAGGTTATTAAAATGCATTATTTGAAATGGAGAAGGTGTAAGAACATGAAAACCAAAACAGAAAGGCCCATACATATTCTCTGTCTCTCCGATGTTCTCTTTCTCTCTTCCTCCTTCCCTCCCTCTCTCCTCTAAGTTCCTGAAATGATTGCAGCTTCAGCACTTCCAGCTGCCCTGAAACCACACTCTGAGCCAGCTGCTCTAAAGGAAGACTCGGCTGGTTTGGGTTGATTTCTCCTCGTGTTTGGCAGCATCACTCAGCCTCCTTCTGAACAGCTGTCAGTCCCTAGGCCCACTGAACCCCTGTGGCACCCCTTTCCACTGCAGCCTTGGCACTTGGGGAAACCAGCACTGGACCTCTTTGTGTCTTGAAGTCCCACTCCCGGTTTGGTTCTTGGGCTAGGTGTTGCTGAAGGTCACCTGGAGGCCACTCCTGGGGCCAGTGGGTGGATGGGGGCATAGTCATCTCGGGGCCACTTGGCGCTGTATAGGCCCCAGCCTCTCTCTGGAAGTTTCCATGGAGAAGGCATACACAGCTCAGCACAGCATGCACTGTTTTCTAGAATGCCTATCATTGCAGACTTCATTCTCGCCCGGTGCAGAACATCACACCTTTAAGCTTTAAGATGGACCCTGCTCTGTGGTCCATTTCCCGGAGCCGCAGGAATCTGTGCATTTCCTGCTCCACGTGACCTGAGACAACAGCCCCCTTATCTCAGCCAAACACCCCCGGCTCCTTCCGCTGCTGCTGCCCAGCACTCATCTCAGGCATTTCCTGGTGGCAGAGCCAGCTACGCCCCCCTCTGGACCCCAGGAGCAGAGGGGTGCAGCAGAGGGAGAAGAGAGGCCCTCTGGGACACCCCTACAGATACTCCACCCCCCTTCAACACCTGGCTCCCAATGCCCTCTGCTGGGCTTACCTGGGCAAGGTGGCAAATGATAAACCCTGACTGTGTCATGGATACAGAGGACAGAGCTGGAGATGCAACCTCCAGGATAGTGTATTCACGTTCACCCAGAGCTGTGGTGAGGGCCCCTAAACCAGGGAACTGGGGCTGGGGTGGCAGGGGCTGCAAGGGCTGCAAGGGCTGCAAGGGGAGAAAGGATTGGGTGTGAGCTAAACCTCATGGGCTGAGGATGAGAACTACAGTGGTCCACCATCACACAGGAGCCTCAGAGAGACCGAGGCTATCGGCTTTCCAGATTTAGTTCCTGGAAGAAGCTGTACCTCCAGACAAGGTCTAGGCACTGGTTCTGTTATCAGTGGGCAGCCCTCAGGCAAGTTATTGTCTGCTCCCAGCCTCAGCTCTGTCTTTGAGAAAACAGAAAAAGATCTAGACAGTGAATCTGACTGATAAAAACCGAACAGGGGCCAACAAAGTGACCTACAAGTCTATCGGAAGCCACAGCATGCTCTGCAAATGCATCTTTCTGTTCCCACTGAGGATCAGCAGCTCCAGGGACCAGAGAGAGACAGATGGAAAGAGAGCAAACACTGGGCAGCAGGTGCAACTGTAACCTGAGGATGACACCAGACTATTCTTCCCAACCTTGGGATGCAAAGCAAAGGGACTGTGTGTGTCCACACAGGCCTAGTGCCACACACAGAGTAGGTGCCTGGTACTGGGAGGGCTGTACCCACACTCCCGGGGAACAGCTGGAGCTCACCCAATGCCAGGGACCTCAAAGGCCCGCTTCATCTCCACTCCCCAGGACAGCCTGGAGGAGTCTCTGGAATGCCTCCTTTGTTCCACAAGGCACAAAAATGACAAGCATCTTTGAACTCCCTTGGTGTTTTCCTCGCTGTTTGTTCTGTGCTCAAAGAGTCTTGGGATCACAGGAACCACATCCAAGAACAATAGCCGGGGAGCTGCTTGGTGCACTTGCAACAACAAGGTCCAAGCTCTGCTGACTGGAAGGAGCAGCACAGTGGGCAGCAGGGTCAGGCAGCTGTGCCCCTCCATGCTCGTCCTGGCATGGCAGGTGCCCACTTGGCCCATAGGACTCCTGCTGGGTGTGATGGAGCCACAGGATGCCTTTCTCCAGGGCCAGCCTCCATTAGGGCTCATATGGTCTGTCTCTCTTTGTCAAAATGAAAACAAATTTCTACTCCATTGGTCAGGTCCATTCCAAGGACAGAATGATCTGCTCAAAGGTGGGCACAGCCTCCTGGACATCCAGAGAGAGAGAGAACCTCAGGCTGTGCCTGGGAGCCTGGATCCATCACTCTGGTTCTGAGGCTGGCCATGTGAACTATCTGTGCTTCGGGTGTCTGGCTAGAAAATGGGTAGTACACTATCAACTTTATAGAACTGTGAGGACTAAACACTCTTGCATGCGCAGTGCCATGCACAGAATACTCCGGCAGCTCTAGCTCATGTTGCATTTCCCCAAGCTATGGTCGAAGGCGACCACACTGTTGTTACCCTGCAGGGTTAGCCCTTGGGTAAGCTGGGCACCAGTAAAAGCACCTTGCAACTGAGGGTGGAAAGGTGGCACCTGCCTCTTCCTTCTGGCCTCCTTCAGGATGGCCCTTTCCTGTGGCCCAAGACCTGAGCACCCTCACACATTGGCATCCTAGAGGGGAGGCTGAGGCAAGTGTGGCATACTCCCAGCACTGAAGCAGGGAGGGCAGAGACAGACTCCCCAGCCCTTCCCCCTGAGCAGCATGAGGCAGTGACATGCAGACACAACAGGCAGCCCCAGGCACCACCAACAGGCAGGCTGCTGGGTGAGGAAGGGCTCAGCTTGGCTACCTTGCTTTGCCTGACGCATGGCACGTCGTGCACCGGCTAGGCAGGGAGGATGTGTTCCTGGTGCTGTCACAGCACAGGGAAGAAACAGCAGCTGGGGTCCTGAAGTCACTGTGCTCCGAGAAGGATGCCCAGAGGCTGGAGGGAGCCCTGGCAGCTAGGTAGGGACCAGCTGGGCGACCTTGCACGCTGAGGAATGAAGGAACTAGGTAAGCTCATTTCTCTGTTCCCATTCAGCCCTGACATTCTATTGTTCCCCTCAATGGGAATGATAGGCAGAGCTAATCAGTCAGAACAAATGCAACCAATATTTTTAGGTACCCTGACTGTGCAAGTTACATCTAATTCACCAAAGCAACCAGATGCTACCTTGTTTTTGATTGGCAGAACAGGCAGAGAACACCTGCAGGAGAGGGAGGAGTGAAATGGCCATCCTGGTGGGCAGTGCTCCCCTGCCCATTCATGCCAGGGGCTATCACACATACCCTCTCTGATACCATCAGGTCTGGACAAACTGCTATCGACCTTCCTTTTCTGAGTGTGTGGGCTCCGGGGGTCCTGGGAGGGCACAGCGCAGAAGGCGCAGGACGGGGTGGAGCAGTGCAGCCACCGCCAGAGCTGTGGCCCTCCATGATGTGCTGGAGAGCTCTCCAGACAGTCCCTGGGGGCAGCAGCCCTGGGAGGCCTGCGTCTGGAGCGCGGCCCTGCATTATTAACACAACTCTGCATGCTGATCGTGTTTCTCATGACAGATGGCTTTGCCAGCAGATGGCTCGGGGACCAATTAGGAAGGACTGTGGACCCTGAGGCAGTGGCACACCAGCAGGTGTCTTCAGATGCCTTCCAAACCCACTGTGGGGAAAAGCCCCCACTGGCCATCTCCTGGGACATGGCCACCAGGGCAACTGAGGAGATGGGGTGCTCAGAAGGGATGCAGGGTCTGGGGTCACTGCCCCACTGTAGCTTCCATCTCAGGCACAGGCCATCCCCGAAGCCTCAGGGCAGCACGCAGAATCCCTGGACTTTCCCAAGTGCAGGCCCAGCAGGTGCCAACCTGGCAAGAAGGGCTTGGGCCAGATGCTGCAGAACGGTCCTTCAACAAAGTCAGGGGGACTAGTCACTTGGGGACTTCACACAGCCTTACTGAGCCCCTCAACCTAAAAGAGGGGACTAAAGAATCCTGGCTCACTTTAGAACATGCAGGGGAAAACCAAATGAAAGAATAAACTTATCTGTGTGCAAAACATTTAAAAATCTTTGCACATAAGGGGTCTTCAAAAAAAAGTCAAGGAAAATGCACATTTTGAAAAACCTATCCATCAATTTGAATTTGTTTTTGCACCAAAATAAGCATATCCTTTAATTCCACTTTCCACTAAAGTTAAGCCCTGTATGTACAGGTGGTCGTCTGTACTTGTGGGTTCCATATCTGTGTTTCCACACAGACACTAGTGGAAAAATACTCGGGAAAAGAATCTGTGTTAAACATTACAGACTTTTTCTTGTCATTATTCCCTGAGCAATACAGTATCCCAACTACAGACACAGCATTTACATGTGTTAGGCTCTACAAGTAATCTAGTCAGGTTACATGGATGCTGTGTGTGGTATTTTGAGGTAGGGACTTCCAGCAGGCCTCTCTGATTTAGGAAAGAGCAACATAGCCCCTGACAGGACCTGGCTGGCCTCACGCTCCCATAGGCAAATTTTCCCAGGAAAAGATTTTCAGCTGAAAGAAACCAGAGTATCAATGATGAGGATCTGCAACCATGCGAGAGGAACAGACCTAAAGGCCTGGGTGTTGCCCTAGGATGTCCTGGCAGCTTCCACTTTACCTGCCTCCTACAATAGCACAATGGCACACACTGACTAAGCAAGAGGGTCGCACAAAGGGAAGCGCCCAGTCCTCACCACCTAACGGACCCTTCTCAAAAGTAACAATGAGAGTAGAGATGCTTCCTCTTGCTTGGAAAGACGCACAGGAGACAGGAACAGAAACAGAAGACAGAGTTGGGAGGGCGTAGGCTGGGGTGGAAGAGCACCTACTTCTGAGGGTTTGATGTAGTTCAAGGGTGTTCCCTGCCATTCCCTTCACTCCTGGGCTGAACTCAGGAACGTCTCAAATGGGCACGGGCACACTGAGTACCAGCAAGGACAGAGACTGTGAGGAAACTACACCTGCCCAGGGACTAGTCAACTGGGGTGTGAGAGGCACCAACCAGGCAAGACATGCACATACCCCATGACGCTGGTTTTGCAGAATGGAAGCTGGTTGGGTGGCCAAGAGAGACTTTGAGTTGGTCACAAAAAAGGGTCTTTGTAAAGCAAGAGGGGCCATCAGGGAGCTGCCTACCACCCAGAGTGCAGGACTGTGCAAGTCACAGTCTTCTGTGGTTACTTTCTGTCTATTCCCAACCCAGGTACCATGGACCTGCAGGGTGGCCGCAGGGGAACGGGGCTCCAGTCAAGAGTTCAGATGCTGACTGATGAACTATGTGGGAATTTGGAAACAGCAGAAAGGAGTCAGAGATGGAAAAGAGGAAACTCAATACAAAGTTCTTTAGTTGCCCCTCTGCCCTGTGCCCCACCTCATCAACATTGATGCTGGAAGCAGGGCACGTTGGCTCAGGCCAGGACTCAATGGGGGTACAGAGAAGTTCTCCCCACACATTCAGTCCTCAAAGGCTTGCTTGCAAGGTGGGAGCACTCACTTCAGCCATCCTCATGTTGGTGGTATTGGGGTGGCTACAAAGAGCAGTTCACGGGGGTTGGGCATGCACAGTGCCCTCTCCCGGACAGGGACCAGTAGTCCTTGGGGGTCTCTCAGAACTCTGAGGCCTGTCCACTGCAGCCATAGCTAACCAGGCCGAGGGAATGTGACTTAGCTGCCATCACAGTTGCTACCAAACACGACACATATTTTACTATATAGGCATTTCTTTCTTGGCCTCCAAGAAGCTACATAGTCAACAGAACACTCAAGCAAAAACAATTTAAAATATATTTGCTTTTACTTTCCTTTCTTCTTCCTCCTTCCCCTACGTCCTCACTCCCTGCCAGCCAGCAAGAGCTGTGGGGTGAAGCCCTGCCGTGCATGCACCATAAGGTCACACCACGTCTAGAAGATGGCGGGTGGTTCTGTTCCACTCTCCTGAGTTCACTTTGATTTAGCACTCACAGAGATGAGGCTGACAAATCCACTCACCCTGTGCAGGCAAAGCAGAGTCAGAGTGCAGAACGAGCTTTGTTCATGCAACGCCACACCAGCGCGTGCACTGAAGTCTGTACTTGTAGAGCTCCTCCTGCCCTGATTCCTTATGCAGCTTGAGTGACCTGTCATTCACCCACTGTTCCAGGTCCTAAAAGGGTGCAGCTCAATGGGTTTCGTTATGTTCACAGAGTCATGCAACCATGGCACCATCAATTCCAGAACATTTTCATGCCCTCAAAAGGAAGTCTTGTAGAGTTCCCAGCCCCGGTCTCTTCTGGACATGCCATGCATGCATGGGAGTACACACTGTGGTCTTTTGTGATGGGTGTCTTTCATTGTCATGCTTCCAAGGTTCACCTGCATGGTCACATGTGTCAATTCTTCATCCCTCTTTGCAATCAAATAATAGGCTGTTGTAGGGATATGCAGCCGGCTGTCACAGAGCAAACCAAGCATGTGGGTAGCATCTGGGCCAGCTACGCACCACCCCCTTCCTGCAACTGCAGCCAAATGGCCAAATCAGTGGTTATAAGGAACACTTTTGGCATCTACTCCCACCAAAAGAGCACCTGCAGAAAGGCCTGCTGCAGTGATCAGACGCCTCTCCCACTCCTCTTCTTCCACTGTGGCCAGTAATGACTCAAGCTGAGAACTGAGCAACTTCCTCTGAGATGGCTGTGCTCTGAATGTCAGTGGGCAGGAAGTGCCCGGAGCTTTACATTGAGCACACCCTTGTGACATTCACCATTAAAGGTACAGCACCAGGAATACAAAAAAAAGAACACAGGGAGATGCATGAGCCTTGGATCTTCTGCTTTCTGCTTTTGTGACCTGGGGCAAACTTGGAAAGATTCTCTCCCCTGTCCAGTGAATAGAAAGGGCAATCAAAAGAGAAATCCAAGCAGGCAGTCAATATTTAGCAGGGCTGAGAGGAACAGTCTAGAAGCCAGTCAGTGAGACGTGAGGAACCAGGCAGGACCTTAACTCCAAAGGAATTCAGCAGATGCCCAACAGTGCCAGCACTCCGTAGCTGGAGGACAAGGTTAGCCCATGACCAAGCGCAAGAGTCCCAGGGCTAGATGCTAAGATTTGAACTAAGTTTCCATGTGTACAGGATATGACAGCCCAAGCAGGAGGTTTCTGCCTTTCTTCCTCACCTGGGGACAGAGAAAGTCTGACCTCAACACCCAAGTGTTTGGTACATGACCTGCACTCCTAAACACGTGTTGCTACTATGAAAGAATATATCTCCATGCACCATTAATATAAACTGCAGGAGGGGCATAGAGAGTTGTGGGAAGAGCCAGGACATCAGCATGTCCCAGGAGATGTGGTACAAGCCATTGGGAAGACACTACATTTGAGCCGAAGATGCCCAGCATAATGCTACGGAGGTGCTCTGTGTTTACTCAGAGATTTTGCAGTGGGCATACCGCCTGGGTATCAGGTTCAGAGACTAACAGAACCTGAACTCATTCAGATGCCTGTGGCATGTGATGGTCCCCACCACTCTTGAAACAATTCTGAGATGTACAACCTGAGTCTCACTTCACCACAGGGGAGTGGAAAACAGGGTTCCATTTTCTTAATCCCATGCACACACAAATCTCTTCCCATCAAAATTGCACCTTCTGAAGAACTGGATTTTCAGGTTCATAAGGGCAAGGAGTCCTTGCATTCTGTAAAGGGACTTTCCTGCTGTACTGAATTCCAATGAGATTAAATCCTATAGAGTCCCATTCAAAATGACCTGCCTGTGGTAGAAATAATGGACAGGTATGAAAACTGGTCCAGGAGCCTGTGGGAGGAGGAGGCAGAGGTGAGGAAAGAGCAGGGAATGTGCAGGCAACAGCAGCCTGTGTGCCATTCTTGTTGAGCAGGCAGGCGGTGGCTGTGCTTTTCCCCTAAACTGCATTGCAGACACAACTGCTGGTATCTGTAGGTGCACAGCTTGCCCATCCCTGTGGGTGCAACAAGGGTCGGGGTGGGGAGGAAAAGAATTCAGTAGGTACCCAAGAGTTCCAGAAGTAGTGCAGGCAAACTTGATCAATGCCACCCATGTGATGACGCCTCCTGAACTGGAAGAATATGATGCAAGAAACACAGACTTCCGGCCTGGGGTCTGACAGGCCTTCCACATCATTTAGAGAACCCAGGGTCTCCAAGGCCTTCCAGGGCAGGCTCTTGGCAACTGATTCCCATGCTGTGCTGGCTGGGTATCCTGGCTCAACACCTTTACTCACTGCACAATTACTCAAAACAACATCTGTGCCAGATGTTGCAAATGCCCAACACTCACTCACTGAACCTTCACAACCCATGGCCCTCATGAGGAAGGGATCGCTTCACAGACCACGAGTGGCCCCCAGAGAGGTTAGCTGAGCAGGGCCATGCCGCATGTGGGCAGTTGGGCCACAGGGCAGAGTCTGACCTCAGCCTGCAATCTTAATCTCTCCACTGGGCTTATGAGCTCCACCCTCAGCCCCGTTCCAAGGCAAGAGAAAGGAAGTGACATGGTTTCCCAGACGTGAGATGGGCCTTTCCCTTTGCAAATACTGACACACTCCCTCTCCAGGACCTGCCAGCAGGCTAGGCTCTCCCAGAGCCCTGAGCAACCACTGCAGCCTAGCACACTGCACTAAACTCCATACACAGAAAGCTCGGGGCCCTAACACTGTGCAGGGTTAGCCTAGGGATCTTTACCAGCGACACCCAGGGCACAGTTCAGTTGTACTCCAGCATGAGAATGAAGTGGATTTTTTTCTTTCAGTGACAACAGAGGCAGTGTGGTCTTCAAAGCAGCCCGGAGGAGTTCCTCGGGGCTGTGATCAATGTCTCCTGGCCTTGACATCTGGTTGCCAGGCAGCATTAGGGAATAGAGGCCCTGGGACCCACAGCTCAGCAGGGAACCCCAAAGGTACAGATGCCAGCAAAAGAAACAGCAGTCCTTGATGGGGTGGGTGCTAGGGTTTGCAAAACGCTGATGGGACTCGCCCACCTGCAGCCTCTAACATCCACCTTAGTGTGCTTCTGGGGTTGGTAATGGCTGATTCAGTCAGCACACCAAGCAGGAGACAGAACACAGCACAGAGAATCTTGTTTGTCCTTACAATAGAGAAGGGAGAATGTAAGTAAGGCAGGGAGCACAAAGGCCCTATCTCAGGGCACTGTGCAGGGATGTTGCGATCTTTCAGTTAATTCCCAACAAACGTGACTAGCTCTTCTAGACACCATCTCTGTCTCCTCCTTCTCAGGGCCTCAGACAGCCTGAAGCCCTGCCCTGCTGGGACTTACCTCCAGAACAAGAGCATGACCCTTACCATTCATCATGACCCTGAGTTCTATGCATGGGCATGCACTGGGGAAATGGCTACTGCCATAGCAGGCAATGGAAGGAAAGCTACAAACTGTGGTGTTGACTCCCTGGGAAGCACCGTGTACTTGTACAACCTACTCCTAGCCTTGGGAAACCCACACTGAGAGAAGGAAGGCCTTCCATTTCCTAGCCATGGTGTTGACTTGCTGGCTCTGACCATGCATGGCATCAGAAATTCAGTTTCTCAGCACACCTGAATACTGTGAGAAGAATATGTAAGCCTGCTCCATACGGCCATGAGTTCAGCACTAGGGACCAGGGCAGGGAGAACCACAGAGAAACACAACTGGTAGAAACACATTCTCGTGAATTTATCCACTAACAGAATGGGCTGCTTGGAAAGTGGGCCAGGGCCCTATGGCAGCAGGTGATGCACCTGAGCCCTGGTGATGCAGGGATGCTGAAGGGGAATTCCAACATGAGCAAACACACCCCAGATGCCTCTCCCAGCTCTGAGGTTCTGCAGCTACAGGAAGCGCAACCACAACTGTCTGTCTGAGTCAAGAAAGACACTTCAACTCGCCCTTCACATTTTATAAAAGAGGAAACCAGGGCAGACAGGAAGGAAGTGATCCTAGCCACCTACACCAATCTCTCCATTCCCTCAAACAATGGCCACTCAGCAGGAGAAGGGATGCTCACCACACATTTTAGAGAAGCAAGAGGCAGCATGGAGGTGGATGGGAAGAAAGCAAGTGCAAGTGACTTCAGTTCCCAGGAGGCAGTGACACCCCAAGCACCTCCATGCCTCCTGGAGATCCCAGGCCTCTGCAACAGGAAGATAACATCTATGGAGAAGACAGCACAACAGAAATAGGTTGCCTTACAATAAAGCGTAGAATGGGTTTCCATGAGTTCAGCGGCAGATACTGAGACCCCTTAGCCTAAATAAAGGTTTTAATTTCTAACCACAGTAAAATTTCCCTATTACTTTGGATGAATGGATGGACAGAAGGAAGGAAGAAAGAGAAAGGAAAGGAAAAGGAGTAGGAAGGGAAACATATATATAAATGGACAGATAGATCAACAGATGGACAGGTAGATGGATGGATGGACGACTGGTTAGGAGGATGGATGAGTGAATGGGCAAATGGATAGGTACGTGGGAGGCAGGGTGGATAGATGATGGGAAAATGGATGAATGGGTGATTGGCTAGGAGGATAGATCAGCAGGTACATGAATGGGCAAATGGGTGGACAGGCAGTAGGGGGATGGATGGGTACATGGCTAGGTGGTTAGGTAGATGGATAGATGAATGTATGGGTGGATAGATGGACAGGTGGGTAGGTGGACAAATGGGTACATGGGTAGGTGGGTGGGATGAATGGATTGGTGGGATGGATGGATTGGTGGGTAGCAAGAGGACAGGCATCATTCTTTGTCTCCAGTCTAAGAGAAGTTTTATTCTAAGTCCTATTGCAGTCACAAGGCCACAGTCACAAAGCCTGTGTCCTCTAGTAGCTGAAACCATTCCCTTTCTGGTGCAGAAGCTATGAGTAGCCTGACTGGATCTATTCCACTTTCAAACATGAGCTGCCCTGATGTTCAAACCCCTCAAGAAAGACCTTGCAGCAGTCCAGGCACACCTCCTATCACACACTCAACGCAGCAGCACCAGGACCATCACCACACTTGGAAGAAAAGATCATTTTGCTGTAGAGGCTTGCACATGTTAATGCAGACATACAGCTTCCTCTGACAAATTCAAATGTGGTCGGGGACAGAGGACACTTTGTAGGAGGCTCAAATGCCAAGGTAGGAGGTGGCATGCTTTTAGAAATTTTAATGGAAAGATTTAATGATCAACACGCAAAAACTTGCTGCAGATTCTACAAGATGATGCAGGATGGAAGGCAGCAGTGTTGGGGCTGCAAACCTTCTTAGGATCTGCTGCTTCCACAGAGAATAAGCGAGACCTTGAGGTCCAGCCCTAACCAAGGGAATGAGGAACCCTGGGTAAACACAGTGTGGCCCAAGTTGAGTCTCTTCTGCAAAATGGGGCTAAAGCAACTTGCCTTCCTACTTCACTGAATTAGTATGAGGAGCAGATTTAAAATACAAATTAAAACCAGTGAACAGTTGGGCACTGTTCAAGCCACCAGGGCCACTCTTAAGAAACTTGTGCTGGCAGGAACATGAACGAAGACAACTGAGTGGCTAGTAAAGGTGTCTGGCAGAGGGCCTGGAGACTTGGGGTTTGGGCAGTTTGGGAACTGAATCTTTGCCCCTGGCCCATCCCAGAAAGTGGCATCAGGTCATGAGGACCTTCATCTCAAAAGTCTAGATCCAGAAATAGATTCTCGGACTGAGAACTGACCATAGGGAGTGAGTACATTAGCTTTGTGTAAGTCACGTGAGGCAGCCCACAAACATAGGCTTGGCTGCAGGTGGTATTCCTGCCCTAGGGGATCACTCAGTCATACAGTCATAGTAGCCATGGGACAGAAGGTACAACAGAGAAAGTGTCCTGGCTAGCCCATGGTAGGGGTCAAGGCAGAACTGGAAGGAAGAGGTGGAGAGGGTGGATGCAAAGCTTTCCTTGTGGCCTTGGAGTGCAGCTGGGTGCAGAGATCAGCACAGTGCAAGTGGACACTCAAATCCCTTCATCTAGGCACCTTGATAGCTATGGATGTCATGCTGTGGTAAGCACAAAATCACACAGGTGGCTACTCCACTCACTTCCAATCTGGCCATAGTTTCTGCTCTTTTGCCACGGGGCTTTCCACATTCGTCTTATGTATCGTGGAACAGGAAAGCAAAGTCATGTTTTCCTTGATGTTCAAAAGCAGGCAAGTGGGGAAGGTGGGTGGAACAAATGCTTCCAATTTTCTTTTTCTTTTTTCTCCTGACCTTCCCCCAAGCCTTAACCTTCTCCACCCTATTCAGTGATCCTCACGGGCATACATCTTTCTCAAATATGTAAACAACATTGGAAACTTTAAAAAAACTTAAGGGCCCAATACAATAGGATAATGGTTAAGGTCCTCACCTTGAAAGCGCTGGGATCCCATACGGGCGATGGTTCCAATCCCAGCAGCTCCACTTCCCATCCACCTCCCTCCTTGTGGCCTGGGAAAGAAGCTGAGGATGGCCCAAAAGCCTTAGGACTGTGCACCCATGTGGGAGACCCGGAAAGAAGTTCCTGGCTCCTGGCTTCGGATCGACACAGCACCAGCCGCTGTGGCCACTTGGGGAGTGAATCATCAGACAGAAGATCTTCCTCTCTGTCTCTCCTCCTCTCTGTACATCTGCCTTTCCGATAAAATAAATAAATCTTTAAAAAAACTTAAAAAAAAAAGGCAGAAGAGAGCTTGTCCCCTGCCTTCTCTGTCACATGATGGTACAATGGACAGCACGCGGAACTTGCACATCTGAATCTCCAGCATGGTGGGGAACAAGACTCTGCTTTCAAGCTGCACAGCTGGTATCTGCTGCAGCAGCAGCATAGTTGCTGACACCTGCTGAGATTCATTCACAGAGGCAGGTTACACCTCCTCTTCACTTTCATAGTCTAGACCAAGCCTGACTCCAGCCCAAGGATGGCCCAGAACATCCTGTGTGCGTTCACCACATGACAAGTCCAGATACACCATGTGATGCAGCTTACTTAGCCGGTCACAGGAGTAACAGGTGTTTTATTGTGATGACAGCTAGAAAATAAACTCTCCCTTCTCCTTGAGAATGTGACACCTTATCAGACCCTAAATGTAAGCTACTGATCTCAAGAATTGAACTTCAGAGAGCAGACGGTCTCTGATTTAATGATGTCATTTCCTAGCTTCACCAGGTACATAAGTGAAATGCATTTGGTAGAAACTAGGTTTCGGCTGTGATCTTTTCCTGGGCAAGCAAAAAGTCACAAAACAGGGTGCATATGCTCAGTCAGCCCTGAAGTCACAAGGAGCTCTGTGTTGCCAAGCTGTGATGTTTGGGAGGCTGGGTGTACCAAATGCCTTTTTGATTTCACAATATTTTCAGCTCCTGATGAGTTTATCGGGACACAGTCCATTCTAAGCTAAGGGACTTGTAGATATGTGGGCAGTCCTACCAAAGCCTGTTTGCCAAGAGATTTACCTTATCTGACCTCAAGCAAGGGGTCCAGAGGAACTAGGTGGCATGGTGATTCAGATGAAACACCCTTCAATCCCTTTCTTCCTTCAAATCTCACCCCTCCTGGGGTTCTGGAAGGAACTGGTCTTAAACAACAAAGACACTAACATGCACTCTGACTACCCAAAGCTTGCCACAGTGGCACCTCAAGTTTGGCTGTAGGGTTCCTACTAGTTAAATCAGGCAACGGACATCTCATTAGTCACACAGGAGAAATATTTAATTACCCAGGAGATACCTAGCTCTCCCTCTCTCTAGGGTTAGCTAGGAGGACACTATGTAGTATCACCAACAAGGTCTCTACCGCTTTACCAAGCAGGCAGCAGCAAGGCTGGCTCCAATAAAGTTTCCTTCTAAAACACACTTCTGTATCAGCATTGTGCTTGGCCTTAATGTTCACTGGCTGGTGAGTCTGAGGTTAGTGTGTGATGTGTGTGTGTGTGTGTGTGTGTGTGTGTGTGTGTGTGTGTGTATGTGATGTACATTTAAAATTACATCAAATATATACACTCATAGCTTTAATTTGCAAAGTGAGAACTAGCCACTTTGCAGAATGGGGCAAAACAGCTTAAAGAGCACCAATGGCATGTCTCACAAGCCCATAAGCATCAGGATAAGATGACATAGGCTGAAGAGATGGGGCTGCCCTCCTCTGCTTGGGCAACTCCTGAATCCAAGAATTCATCCTTAAGTCTTAAACAGCTTCCAGACTCTCTGCCAGCTTTATGCCAGTATCAGGAACGTGACATGCTCCTTCATGGTCAGCCTGAGTGCAGGGCTAGGATGATGCTACCTACTTTATGATTCCAAATTCATAGCCTGTGACCGTCCTCTCTAAGCAATTCTGGCTTCCCAGAGGAGTGTCCTCTTTCACAAACAGTGATGCAAAGTCTCCCACAGACAGCAACCGCTGAAAAGGCCAGCCTCCTGGGTCAAAGCATCCCTGCCAGTATCTTCATGCTGTTGAGGATTAACTACCACCTTCAAAGGGAAGATCTCAGGGACTGAGTCACCAGAATGTCACCAAGAGCCAAAGGCTCGGCCCGCCAGTGAAGAGGTCCATGTCCCCCAGGGGGTATCTGGAGGTAATCTCCACTTTCCCTTCCTAACTTCAGCTTCCTGTTAATGCACACCCAGCCCGACCACCCATATGGGATTGAGTTTCAGCCCTACAACAGCCCTGGCTGTTGAAGGTGTTAAAGGAGTGAATCAGTTAATGGAAATGTGTGTTTTTTCTCTCCCTCACTCTCAAAAACAAAAATTTTTTAAGGCAGCCATTGCAGGAGTAGGAGACAGATGCTCATTCCAATCCAAACTCATTTAAGCACTGGATATGTCCAATAAAAGCATCACATAGCCACCTGCTGAAATACATGTATGCAACCAAATGTGTAACCATGATTGCCATGGAGCCACAAAGAAACGTCCCTTGGGTGGTGCTGGTCACATGTAACTCCATGCTGTCTGACACAGAAGGTCTCCTACCATGCATGTACCATGGCAATCAGAGCATGCCAGCTTGCCCTCTACCCCAGGAATCCTTTACAGGTGAGCTTCTTTATTCCCTGTCTGGATTGCAAATGAGCTTCTGTTGATAAGATGTTCACTTGGCAAAAGGAGTAGGTTATAGAGCCAGGCATAAATGAGAGTGTGCTCCACCCTTCATTCTTCAGTGGGCCTCACCAGTAGCACCTAACTAGGCCCATGTCCCACCAGCCAGGCTGCAAGCCTCCCAGGGGACAGGGTCCCATCTCTGTGGACTGTGTGGCCATGCTGCCACCAAGTGCCCATGAAGTGCGCTCTCTCTTAGGCACAGAGTTCGGTGCACTCAAAGGCATTTATCAGAGGCCTCACCTGGAGCAGAGACAATCCCATAACCTCCCAAGGGAAGACAGGAGCCTGTGGCTCACTTCCAATGGAGGCACAGTGGACCACTCGGCCATGCCCACAGCAGACCATCTTCATGTTCACCCAAGGGGCATCTCTCAACAGCAACTCTGCCTTTGTGCATCATATGTATTAGTTGGCTTTCCAGTGCCACAACAAACCAACCAGGACTGAGGCCTGGTGACCCAGTGGCTCACCATGTTCACACACCAAGAGTATGTGGGAAAAAGTACTCGCATCTCCAGACAGAATGAAGGGCTGGGTTTGGTGGACCCTTGGGAGGACTAACCAAAGCACCTTGGGAGGACCAGCTTAATTCCTCCACAAGCCGCATCCTCAACCACTCACTGAAGGCCTATCTCTGTAAGTCCCCGCACCTCTCACTCTCCATGCAGGTCCAAGCTTCCCACCCAAGACACCGAAGAGAGATGAGCCACACCCCAGTACAGCACAACAGCACCCGCAGCACTTGTATGGTCACTATGTGACACCTGCTCTGTCTCCATCACTCTCTTCAAAAGCTGGGACCATGTCCTGGCCTTCCAAATTCCACAAGGCTCTTGACCCTGTGGTACAGTCCAAGGAAAACTGAGGCTGGCAAGCATAACACAGGCTGTTTTAAAGAAACATTAAATGAAAGCTAGTTCTGGGAGAGGACCAAGCACTCAGTGGCTGGCCTGCATCCAGCTGAGGAAGTGGACATCCGGTTAGTAAGCATCTCTTGCAGGCTGGCTGCCACTCCATGTAGCACGGATAGCATGTGGCTGCCTGTCCTCCATTTGCCCTGTTCCTCCCCTAGTTTTCCAGGAGCCACCAGTGGTCGTCTGGAATTGACTCGGGGATGCTAACGTGCCTATGAGGTACAGGTAGATGGACAAACTGAAATCAGCTGAACTTGCAGACATGGAAAGCCCCTTCAACCTGGCTCTCCCTGCTCAGCCTGAGCACTCCCATCCACTGTAGTCTCCCCCAGACCACCTGCCCCCCAGTCCCTCCTTCCCAGCTTACCCAAGGGCTCAGCCATCAGCTGGCATCTGTGCCTCATGCAGATGCTTTTGCCAAGAGCTTCCCCAGTTCAAATGTATTTTCTTACTGAGAGCTTCAAAACCACTAACTTCATGTAGATTTCTCATCTCTACCAGGGACAGGAGCATCCCTCCCCTACTATGAAGGATTTCTGCAGGGACTAAAGCTTGCCTCTGGGTTGTGCAGAAATAACCCAGATTTCTAAAACTCCAGGGAGTAGAGGAACCACTAAAATGAAGCTATGATTTTTCTCTCTTAAGATTCATTCAATAGAAACTGACAGGCTCAACCTTGGTTGACTTTTTCTAAACAAAAACTGCAAGAAATTAATTCTGGGAGGTGAGAGGAAAAAAGAAACTCTAGTACATTTTGTCTTCAGGCCCTCCGCTCACACATCCTGAAGTGATGGTAGTGTTGCTGAATGTAGGTGCTTTGACCAAGCAAACTCGTTCATGCGTGGTGAACAGGGACCTAGACTTGTGTGTGGGAACCTCTCGATGTGAGATGGTCTAGAGGGACATTCAGGGTGCTGGTTGGCAGGGTGTGGGAGGCGCCTCCTTCAAACCAATCAATTTCAGACTATGGAGCTCAAAGACCAAGGGGCACCATCAGTTCGATTTAACTGAGTGAAGGCAGGCTTGTTTTTGAAAAAGATAACAACAACAAAAAAATGATCTTGACAGATTTAGTGGTGGGATGCTTGGGACTGCTTCCCTGTGGGGAAAGAGGAAAAGAAGATTATGAGCCGAGATAGGCAAGACTGGCTAAGGAAGGGGTGGACATTTGGATCAGGGATTAGATTCCTCTATCCTAGACCAGAGGGCCTGGGCTTGAGTCCTGGTTCCACTCCTGATTCCATCTCCCTGCTAACTCTGGGAAGCAACAGGTGAGCCTTGACACCCATGTGGGAGACCTGGATTGAGTTCCTAGCTTTAGGCGTTTGGGAAGTGGACCAGCAAATAAAAGCTCTGTCTGCTTTTCTTTCTGCCTCTCAAAAAAGCAAAGCAAGGAAAAGCAAAGGATCAGCTAAGATCTGGAAATTATTAAAGCTCCATATTGAAATACCCAGAATATTACAGGATCTTGTCTACTTTTGTTTTTTGTCAGAAGCTTTCCATAGTAAAAAAGTGAAACAAAAAACAAAACAAACAAACAAAAACACCCAGGAAACCATCCATGTTTAACAAAGGAAGGTTGAGTTGGGTAAAAGGACGGTCAGATATACTGTTAAATGACAAAAACACAAACAAAAATCTTGCAGGGTCAGCACTGTGGCTCAAAGGGTTAAGCCTCTGTCTGCGATGCCAACTTCCCATGTAAGCACCAGTTTGAGTCCCAGCCACTCCACTTCCAATCCTTCTCCCGACTACTGCATTGGAAATGGCACTTCGGCTCCTGCCATGCATGTGGGAGACCCAGATGGAATTCTTGGCTTCTAGCTACAGCGTGGCCTAATTTAGGCTGTTGCAGCCATTTGGGGAGTGAACAAGTGGATGGAAGATACAGTAACCTCTCTTTCTCTGTAAAATAAATAAATCTTTAACACACCAAACAAATAAACAAACAAAAGAAACCTAAGGACTGGCATGGTGGTAGAATAGGCTAGTCCCTGCCTACTGGTTCTGGCATCACATATGTGTATCATTGTGTATCCCAGCAGCTTCACTTTCTGATCCAGCTCCCAGCTTATGGCCTGGGAAAGCAGTGAAGGATGGTCCAAGTCCTTGAACCCCTGTATCCAAGTGGGAGACCCAGATGGAGTTCTAGACTATTGACTTGGCCTAGCCCAGCTCTGGCTATTGCAGCCATTTTGGGAATGAACCAGCAGATGGAGGATCTCCCTCTCTGTGTGTCTATTCCTCTCTCTCTCTCTGTAACTCTTTCAAAGTAAAAAATAAATAAATAAATAAATAAATAAATAAAGGGCATAAAAAGGATACATTCTGTCTCACAAACACAATGCTACATGTACAGAAATCTTTTTTTAAAAAACCCACCAGATATTAGAATGTCTAAGGAAAATATATGATATATGTATACATATATATGTAAGTATATATAAATTTCTTTTTACTCCAAGGTGAGGGACAGTAGAGGCAAAGATACAGGGATGAGATAAACTTCTGTATGGGCCAGAAGTCTCAGTGGTGATCGAGGCCAGAGCCATGGCTTGGCATCTGGAAGCAAGTAGCATGGCAAGAAATTCACTCTCTGCACAGGGTGACAGGGACCAAGACACCCCCACAGGAGCAGAAAGCAGAAATCTCTGTCCCTCCACTGCGTCTTCTGTGGCCTTCAACACACTCCTTCCCACCACAGAGCTCTCATTTCCTAATATTCTCTTGGAATTTTACGGTTGCTTTGTAGGGTTGTAGACTTGTCATTTCCTCCTTGTAACACCATATCTGTTCTGTAAATTCCTAAAACTATGTAAGGATCCAGAGGGCCCATGCAGATATTGAATCCTTCGGGGGAGTTGGGCTGCAGCCCTTCACTCTCCCAGCACAGAGAAAGTCTGCAAACCCAGGGAGGGAGCCAGGAAGGGAGCCAGGTATCCAGAAGGCAAAGGGACTCACAGTGGAGATGCCAATTGCTCTGGGGTCCTCAGGGGGTTGCCAAGTGCTTGGGGCCTTGAGTGTGCGTTCAAGGAAATTGAGGCTCTGAAGTAAAATGACATCTCTAGAGGTCACAAGACCAAGGAGTGGTGCCCTGGGACTCAGATCACGCCACCATGGTTGCAGTGGGCACTGTCATGCACACTGTCTCACTGAACACCTGTCCACTCTGCCATGTGGAATGCTTTATGGAGCGACAGCTCCAGGCAGGACACCCAGACTTGCCCAAGGTCACGCAGCGCCCCAGCAGTAGAGGCAGGTGCCTGTCCATCTTCTCCCTTGCCAAGTGCTAGTCTTCACTTCCTCCTCAGTACTCTCCTGATAGCACATACCCACCCAGCGGCCTGCACAGTCTATGTAGCCTGGATGGATACATTCATTGCAAGCATCTGAAAGGAAACCAGGCTGGCACAACACAGCCAATAAAATAATAATAATAATACATGAATGAATGCATGAAGCCCACATGACCTAGAAGGTGGAAGAACAGACACTATTGAAATACTGAACACAAGAGCCCATTTCTGCCTGGTGGTGCAGTATCAGCAGCTGCCAGAAGAAGCCTGGCTGTTTCCAGCTCAGAGGAGGCCTGGGTTCCTTCCAGCACACAGGGCCTTAAGAGCCCCCCACCTCCACCCCAGAGGATAAAACTAGAAGCCCATGCCCTCAGCCCACAAAGGACCCATTCAGAGGCTCCTCGGGAGGCCAGCACCAGGACAAAGCGACCATGACCGTGGGCTGCAGTTCCTGCTGCCCAACATAAACATATACTCCCTCTTTCTTACTCACTCATTTCCGGATCAACAGGAGCCCTGTGGCTAGCCTCGGAGGTCTCCGTGCCCCGAGACCAGGCCACCACGTGGCTTCCCAGCCCCTGCAGATGGGTGCAGCTCAGGCTGTACTCCGTGGAGACTCTGAGAGTTGCCTCTCAGCCCTCACGCCCAGCCCCCACAGCATTTCTTCTGTGTCCTGGGCTTCTGCTCACTCAGGGTCTGCAGGAATGTCAGATCACTGGTTTCTGCTAAAGAGGAAGTTTTAAAATCATGGGTAGATGTGGGGTAGCCAAGCGAATAGGACACCCTCTTAAATTTAAGGGTCATTGGACTGGTGTCATGGCATAGCAAGCTAAGTTTCTACCTGTGGTGCCTGTATCCCGAGGACTGAATTGAGTCTGGAAAGTCCCACTTTCACTCCAGCTTCCTGCTCATTGCCTGGGAAAGCAGAGAAAGATGGCCCAATTTCTTGGGCCCCTGTACCCATGTGGGAGACCCTGAGGAAGCTCCTGACTCTTGGTTCCTGGCTTCATATAGCTCACATCTGACTGTTGTGGCCATTTGGAAAGAGAAGCAGCAGATGGAAGATCCCTTTCTGTATTCTGCCTTCTCTCTCTATAACTCTCCCTTTTAAATAAAAAATAAATAAACCTTAAAAAAAATGAGTATAGTAACATACATAGAAAATTAAGCTTCAGATACATAAAAATAATTACTTAGCACAAGTATGTCCTGTGCCATAATGGGGACCAACTCACTGTACAAAAATAATACATATTATTTGTCTTAACTTCGATTTAACTGGTCTCCTGTATGATAACCGGCAAGCCTGAGCAGAGCAGTTGGGGTTAGGGTAGGACAGGAGGAATCCTGAAGAAAAGCCAGGCAAAGAAAACAGGCCTTAGGAGGAGAAGGCAGGCAGGGAGGGAGAAAGCAGTCTTTCCCAAGGGGTTTCATACCAGAAACTTCCACGTGTCACTTCACACTGCATCATGGTCCCCACTTGCAGATGGGACCATGGAGGATCTGAGAATCCAGTGACCTGGAAAGGGGTGTGTGGGTCATTTGCTCCCGAGGACAACCTATGCTATTTGCTTTGCATCGGACTGCTTTTTTCCCTGTTGACACACCTGTATCGTTTTTATTGGTTACACCCAGGAGGGCCCAATAGCTCTCTCCACTCTGCTTTAATGCGCTCATGAGGAAGCTGCAGGAATCCAGCTGGAAACAAATGCAACCATCTTGGTCACAAACACTGCTAGGAAATCCTGGGCACTCACCCTCCAAAACATGGGACACCCAGAATCACTAAGAGCAGCAATGCTGTCGGGCCGGTCACAGATGTCCAGAATGTCAGCTGTAGTTCTTGAGAAAATCTGGGTAACTTCCATTGGCCACAGGTTTAACTTTCTGGCTACCATCCATAACTCACCCACCTGTCCTGGGTGCAAGGGATTTTTATATCTAGTCATCACCCCCAAGACAAGCTTCTGTCCCTAAGAACTTAGGAAGTTACATTGTGCAATACTGATTTGGTGCACCTCTAGCTTTGGTCTCTCAGTCCTTTCTGCCTGAGGTGGCCACTTTTTGTCCCCAGCTGGTTCCAAATCAGAAACAAATTCTGAATGGAACATATTTGCAAAGTTACAGTTGTCTGTTCACAAAAAAAGATCCTTGACTCTTCTCTCATTTTGACCATCCCAATTTGAACACTTCGCCACCAAAGATCCAGCCCAGGGGGCTTAGCTCACTATGAAGAGGCAGCTCCAGCATCGTTTTCCAGAAAACCCAGGCGGCTCAGGGAATGTTTGGAGGGGAAAATTGTAAAAACTATTCATCAAATGGACACTGAGTATTATTTCTTCCTCACCCCTGCCCAAGGTTGTAACATTCAAGGCACACAATAGAGGGAGCCAGCTGTAAACATGAAATAATAAGCTCCCTTTTGAAGAGCAGTCACCGTGGGACAAGTGATAAAAATGACATAACTGGGGGGGGGGGAGGAAACCCACATCTATTCCTGTTATTTCCTTTCCACATTAAGAACAGGCTCATAGGGCCAGTGTGATAGTTCAATTGTTAATCCTCCCCATGCAAGCACCGGGATTCCATATGGGAACCGGTTCCTATTGCAGCTGCTCCATTTCCCACCCAGCTCCCTGCTTGTGGCCTGAGGAAGCAGTGGAGAATGGATCAAGTCCTTGGGTCTTGGAACCCAGGCAGGGCACCTGATAGTAGCCACGAGTTTCAGAAATCAGCTCAGCCATTATAGCCACTTAGGGAGTGAACCAGAGGATGGAAGATCTTTTCTCTCTGTCTCTGTATATCTACCTTTCCAATAAAAATAAATAAACCTTAAAAAATAGAGACTTACTTAATCAGTCAGCATCTGCTTTTGTATTGTTTTAAGATGATTTCAAATGTTGCTTTCCTTTTCTAGATGCTATTAGACTCCATTTATAATAAACAATAATATTAATAATAATAATAATAATAACAAAACAGCCATCTACTTCACTCATCCCCATGCTGGGATATTGCATTGCTGCCAACCCCAGCAGGCAGCTCTGCCAGGGATCTCAGGGTGGGTAGCAAATGGGCAGCAGTCAGAACAGGGGGACCCAGCAACGGATCTCCCGCACACTGTGACAGCCAAGTCCAGGGAGACGAGGGCCGAGAGTCCTGCTCCAGAAAGCGACCAGCTTTACGTGTCCCTGCACCTTCCATTCCCACCCTTTCTCCTGTCCCACCCCTCAAACCAGCCCTCATCCCCTAAGCTGGCCTCCCACCCCAAAGATGAGGGAGTTCTACAGCAGCAGGCCCGGTTTTCTAGTGGAAGAAGGCAAAACTCATTCCACTGGTGTGTCACTGGCCAGCAGGGCACTCCCAGCCCCAGTGTGAGATGGCATTTCAGGGGTGTGTATGGGTTTTGAGTGCTCTGGCTGGTCCAGCAAACAGCATGGTTTGGGTCCTACCAGCCAGTTCTCTGTTTTTGAGAATTGCATTTCCAATCTAAAATGCTACAGAGATTTCTTTTGTGGGAAGCTCAGACCATTAAACTGATGAAAGTCACCCTGCTTATAAAACCCTATGCCTACAGAAAAGATAAACGCCAGCCAATACTGCTTAAATGAAGCATGATGATACTTCCAGGGTTCCACTTAGGTTTCCTGAGAAGATTCCAAGCTGTGTAGTTGAAGGTATCACCACTCTACCTGCCTTTCCTGATTAACCCAGGCTCAGTGTTCCTGGGAAATCAGGCCTCCACAGCCGACCAGCAACCTCTACGACCAAGGAGAGACAGTGGGGGTTAGAAGACAGTTGTGGTCACTTCTGCCATGGCCGGGGGAGTGAGGAGCGCACCTAGTCTCCTTCTAGGAAGGAACGAGCGAGCTTTGGGGCATGGGGACAGTACTGGGACCAGCACCTAAGACTTGGGATTCTTCATGTTCCTAGGATCACACTCCCCATTGCCAAATCAATGACCCCAGTATAAGAAACACCTTGCACAAAGTGAGAGAATGAGGTTGGGGGCAGTCTACTGTGGTTAGGTAACAGGTGTTTGCCCATACCCTCCCCCTCCACCCCAACTGCAGAGGCCAAAGCTGAGGCAGTGACTCTGGGACAGCAGGGAGAGGATTATGTAAGGTCCCAGGACTTATCAGCACCCTCAGAGCCCAGGCAAGAATTTCCTGTTATGTGAGCTGGGTCTTGCAGCTAGCTGCCAGCCAATTCCAGGCTCTCTCCTTCTCTAGCAGAGAGGAAACGTGCTCTGTGAGGTTCCTACTTGCTTGAGCCCTGCAGCTCTCTGGGGACTAGGCCCTGGGAGCCAAGGCCGAGGGCAGAGGGAAATCCTAGATCCTCCAAGCAAGCACAAGCCAGAGCTGTCCCTTGTAGGATGATCCAGCAACAAGGAATTCTCAGCCTCCACTTGGGGCATGGGCCTAGTGTGTAACAACATCAACAAAACACACTTTTTTTCTTTCTGTTGTGCCTTTCCTATTTTAGAAAGAAAATTTTAAAATTCCAAGATACAGATTACCCACACCACAACCCACACACTCATGCCCTTAACCCCCATGTGGGAAAATGAGGCATGGCTGCTCTCCAGGTCTGTGTCCTAGGACCCATGGCACCCCCTCATTCCCACCATGCTGGCTTTGATCATCATCCTTCCCTTGGTTTCCTTACAACAGCTGGTACTGGGGTATGCATGTCTCCCTGGAGGTGACCACTCAGTTTTGCCAACCATAGCACACAGCCCCCATGCACTCATTTTGGTGGCTATCCAGCACTCAGCTGGGTGAATACACTTGATCCATCCATTCTAGTTTTAGCTCCCACAAAGGAGAAAACTGAAAACTTGCAGCACATAGGACGTATAGCTCTGCCTGTGCCCAGTGACTAATACATTCCCTTCCCCAGGCCACCAGCCACCACCCCTCACCTCCCCAAGACACCACCACTTCACGCCTCCGCAGGACACCACTATCCCTCACTTCCTGAGGATACCACCACCCCATGCCTCCCCAGGACATCACAATCCCTCACCTCCCCAGGCCACAAGCCACCACCCCACACCTCCCCAGGACACTACCACCCCACGTCGCCCCAACACACCACCACTCCACGCCTCCGCAGGACACCACTATCCCTCACTTCCTGAGGATACCACCACCCCATGCCTCCCCAGGACATCACAATCCCTCACCTCCCCAGGCCACAAGCCACCACCCCACACCTCCCCAGGACACTACCACCCCACGTCGCCCCAACACACCACAACCCCACACCTCCCCAAGACACCACCACTCCACGCCTCCTCAGGACACCACCATCCCTCACTTCCTGAGGACACCACCACTCCACACCTCCCCAGGACACTGGCTACAACCCTACACCTCTCCAGAACACAAGCCACCACCCCATGCCTCCCCAGGTCGCCAGCCACCACCCTATGCCTCATCAAGACACCAGCCACTACCCTACACCTTCTCAGTACACCAGCCACTACCCTACACTGACCAAAGAGAAAGAGGGAGAACTCACAGTGATACAGAGAACAGAAAGGATGTTGTGACATCCTGTCTGTAAGACAAAGCCCATGCTTACAAAATCCAGACCCTAAAAAAGCCAAGTCAGAAGAAACAGATCACAATCTTCCTGCCAAGATAGCAACGTGCCCCACCTTTGCCCCCCACCAGATGACACTAAGAACTACAGCAATTAACACAGCACGTTCTTGAGCGTCAAGGACAGGAGATGGAATGGAGGCCTGTGACTGGGTGGAAGGACGCGCAGTCACCCCCACGGCCATTATGTACCTGTACACTGGCTGCATCTCTCTGGCTATGCCAATGACTGCACCAGGCAGGAAGTTGTCGAACTCCTCAAATAGCTCTCGGATGTTGGTCTTATACTTCAAGTCTAGATCCAGCTGAATGATCCGCAGGATCTCTAGAAGGAAGAAAAAGACAACAATAAGACACACACACAGTGTGCTTCAGCTTTGACTGAAAGGGCCCCTGAGCACCACCGTCATCGCCAAATGCTGCCATCATCGCAAACAAGGGTCCTTCCATGGTCTGCAACCCCATTGCCCCGAAGCATGCCCCAGCAACTGCCAGGTCCTTTCCTCCAACAGTGCACATGGCATTCCATATAAACTGAGGGACCCATGTGCCCCATATAGGGCCTGTGGCTTGGGTATGAGCCTCCATGGTGCCCCTTTTCAATCTGGAAAGGTTCTGATTGGAATGGCATGGCATGTGGACACCCCTATAAACTTGGAAGCATCCAGGCATTTCGCTTCTACAGCCCAGGGTTAGTAAATGGCCCACAAGAATGAGGTGCAACATGTTAGCATCAGCGGCCCTTGCCAGCACATTGTGTATACCCGGATATAGACCACGGCTCACCCGGGCAGGCTCGGCTGGAGAGCTGAGGCACCGCCAAGTGTGGAAGCCCCCTGTCTCACTGACAGTGCGTGCAGCAATTTTTCAGTCTCATAACTGGCTGGCACACACAGCTGCTTGCTTTCCTTGCTTCCAGGTGACTCAGGATGAGAGAAGGGGGGAAGCACAGGCTCAGGCTACTCCCTCACCCTTCCTCTGGCCAAGTCTTAGTGAGCCACCTGCCAAAAGTGCCAGATGCCAGGCTGGCGGAGATCCTGCCTTCAAGGAGAGTGGCAGGTGACTAACATCAGTGGAGAGGCTCACACTGGAGCACGTGGTGGAAGAGGGGTCACGTGAGCCTCAATGCTGGGGTGCCGGGGGTCAGATGGAGAAGGAACAAGACCCCAAGAAAGAGAGCGATCACATGGCTCTGACACAATGCCGCCGCCCCCACCCCCACTGTGAGGCTGCGAGGCTGCGAGGCTGCGAGGCTGCGAGGCTGCGAGGCTGCAAGGCTACGAGGCTGCGAGGCTGCGAGGCTGAGGCTGCGAGGCTGCGAGGCTGCGAGGCTGCGAGGCCACGAGGCTGCGAGGCTGCGAGGCTGCGAGGCTGCGAGGCTGTGAGGCCGCAAGGCTGAGGATGCGACGATGTGGGAAATGGACGTTCCAGACCACCGCGAGCTATAGCTGTCCACGTGAGGGACTGGGGCAGTCAATGAAGACTTCATGGAAGAGGCAGCTGGCGGGCAGGTCTGGAGAGGTGCAGCACACAGGTGCTGCCCCTTGGACGTGTTCTCCTGCCTGCCCAACAGCAGGGCCTTGCTGCGTGCCTGAGGGCAGGGGCAGCACGTCCTTCCCATCCTGGCTTCTCCCCACCCCTCCTCCCCCTCTCAGCACAGGCTCTGGAATTTGGCCAAGGCTCAGGAATGTCTAAAGACTCCAATCACTGTTCTCTAAATCAGCCGATGAAGAAATCACGGGTTACAGTTCGAGAAAAATCCCTGATTCATTTGTTCCGGGTTCTATTTTCCTGTGTGACGCAGAGACAACCTATCAGTTGACATTATGCAGTACTGCTCTAGGAACAACAACAATTACAAAGAAGCTGAATTACAGATGAGAAACTTCTCGTTGGTAACTGTGTTGGGTCCCCACAGGGGAGAGGCATCAGAAAGAGGGTCTGCCCTGTGAATGTGGCCTTGCCTGGCTTCACACAGGCCCTCTTCACTCCCACTGGACCACTCAGGCAAAATGACCATTCTCATGACTGCACATAAAAGTGACATTAACCATACCATACAGAATGACACAGGGCAAGCCAGGAACACAAAGTCGTGGTGTGGGGCAGGCGCCTGGGGTGGGGAGCAGGTCACTGCTCCAAGGATGCCCACATCCCAAATCGTGGTGCCTGGGTTGGAGTCCCAGCTTCACTCCTCATTGCAGCTCCCTGCTAATGTATACCCTGAAAGGAAGCAGGTGGTGGCTCAAGGACTTGCATTCCTGCTACCCAGGTAGGAGATCTGGATTAAGTATCCCAGCTTTGGCTTTGGTCTGGCCCAGCCCCAAATGTCATGAGAATTTGACATTGGAACGAATAAATGGATGGAAGATAGCCTCTCTCACTCTCACTCTTGCTCTCCCTCTTCCTTTCAGATAAATTACTCAAAAAGCTGTGATTACCAAGAAGTCACGGGGGCTCGGGATGCCACAGCATACCATCTCCACCCCCACCCGGACATTTCTCTTCTTGCTTGTAGTCTGCCTCCTGCACCCCTGCTCCCTGCCTCCAGGGACTCAGTGACCAGTTCTTATACAAGGTAAGGCAGAACCATAGTGGGTCAGGATCAGAGGCAGGCTCTTCAGAGGAGTGTCACATCATCCTTGGTGCCACAGAGAAGGAAGGCAGGGAACAAGGACATTTGGCCAGGATGCATGATGGCAATTTTGTGGGGCTGACCAAGCTGTGAAAGAGGGTGAAAGCTCCTCCTCACAAGTCTAGCAAGGCCCTCCCCCAACATCGTCAACGGCCACACAGATGCAGCCATCTCTCTCTCTAAGGGGTTCTGGCTCCAGGAAGCTGCCCACTGCAAATGGAAGCCTCCAGATGAACCAAGAGAGGAAAGAGGAAGAGAGAGAGAGAGCCATGATCCATGCAGCAGTAAGGCTACAAGAAGCCTGTCCCCTGTAAGCTCACCTTGGCATCCAGTAGGGATGCTAACTTAACAGGCACATACATCTCTACATCCCTCCAAGAATGTCCTTGGGGTTGTGTTAGCCATAACTGTTAGGACCACTAGTCTCCTGCGAAGGTATAGACTCAATGCCTGGGTATGAGACCCACATCAGGGAGGTGTCCAGGGGCTACCCTGTGCCCCAGCCTGCCCCTCTTCCAGCTACAACCACTCATTTCCAATAAAGTGTTTGGGGGATCCTTCCAAGCAGGCCCCCTCTGGCTTGCTCATCTCCCAGTAGGCTCCTCTCAGCAATCACAGAAGTGAGAGCTGAGCCATGATGATCTGCCTGTGATGCTTGCCCGGATGTAGGGGTATGAGCAACGCCCCTTGTGCTGAGCATCTCCCAGGAGTGAGCTCAAAGACCTGGTAGTGCTGCTGTGGCCTCCCGGAGGACTGAGAGCTCCCAGCATCCCCATGGCATGGCTCAGCAGCCAGAGTGCACACCCTGGGTTCCAAGGAGAATGATGGTTTTTGAAGAGATAGGGTAGGCCCACCTGGACTGTGCTAGGGAATGGCAGAACTGCTACCCTTAGCACACAGAAGGTGGCTCAGGAGTCTGGGCTTGAACCCTCTACCCACAGTCTGCAGAATGCTTAGGGCCACAAAACAGGAGCCTATGGAGTCCATCTTTACCCAACGAGTTAAGATGCAGAAGGTCTAGGTGGGCTTTCTGGTCTCCAGAATGTTTCCACTTGAACTATATCTGCCAGAAGCAGAGTGGAAAAAGAAATAATAAAATTGGTATCAGGCTGCTGTAGTGGTGCAGCAAGTTAAACCACTGCTTGCAATGCCGCCATTCCACATCTGAAAGATTCAAGTCCTGACTGCTCCGCTTCCGATTCAATTCCCTGTTAATGTACCTGAGAAAAGCAGCAGAGGATGGCCCAAGTCCTGGTGGCCTGAATCAGGTCACTGCTCCAAGGGATGCCCACATCTCAAATCAGAGTGCCTGGGTTGGAGTTCAGTTCCCTGATCCGTGTAGGAGATCAGGGTGGAGGTTCTGGGGTCTTGACTTTGGCCTGGTCCAGCTGTGGCTGTTGTGGGCATTTGAGGAGTGGATCAATGGATGGAAGATTCTCTCTCTTTTCCTATGTGTGTGTGTATGCATTTCTCCCTTATCTCTCTGTCACTCTGCCTTTCAAAAAATAAATCTTTACACAAAAAGCAGTGCCATTTTCACAAGTGGTCATGACTGCTCACCCTCATATTTTCATTCTCTGTTCTGGGAGCACAGCACAGTTTCAAGTTAAAGAAATGCAGCCACTGAAGGATAAGGCAGAAAGTGCTGCTCAGGATGCATCATTCAAAGCCTGCAAGACCTCACTGCCATGGCCACCACCATGGCCCTGGGCAGCGTTCCTCAAAAGTTCCTGGCCCTTCAGGCTAAGGAAGGTGACACTTGCTGCTGAGCCATGAGACCCCAACTCTTGGCCACACTGGGCAGCAAGGCTGGTATTAGTGCACCACAAAGAACCCACTCACAGCCTGGGCTCCAGCTGGGAGAGTCCCATATCCGCACCCCTGCTGCTGACACTAGCTTGGGGCAAGTCACTGTCACAAGCTTCCCATGAAGCCAGCCCCAAGACCTGTGACCTGACCGGGGATGGAATTACAGGCCGAGTGGGTAACCCAGGACACCTAGAAATGAACAGCAGCAGGAGAAGAAAGGTCCCAAGAAAAAAAATCAGACAACTGCTTTCCTCTTCCTTCCCCCAACCCTAGAAACAATGCCTGGCAGACCCCTCTCACCAAAAGAGCATGCAACCAGAGCAACGGGCACAGGATGAAAAGGCACGCACAAGTGGGCACAGAGCCCACCAGCCAGGAAACAACACCAGCTGCTCAGAGGAGGAGCAACAAGTTCAATGGGCCAGCGCTTCCCTTTGGCTTTGAAATCACTTCAGTGCTCACCATGGGTAAACGTTCATGGTCCATCAGAGGGCTTCTGCCAGAGACCACCAAACAAGCTCTCCACTAGTCACAAGAGGGCTCTGTGGAGGGGAGAGTGATGGGCACCTCAGTCCTGCAACCATGCACCTGCAAGCAGCTTGCTTGTATCATGACTCGCCTCCTTACTGCCCACTCTGAACGACGTGGGCCTTATCCTGTCTTGGTGCTTTTCCATTGTGGCTTGGCAGCACCCCACCTCCCCATGATCTGTAGGAGCCCCAGGGCATTTAAAAAGAGTGGTGACTTCACCAAGTGAGAGATGACCCCAGGCTTGCAGAGGCTGGTTGCTGTGGGACCATGAGCCACACTGCAATCGTCTGTCTCATTGGCCAGCTGTACCAGGCAGTGGGCACCCCCCACCCTGCCTGCCACAGATCCGGGCCATGTCCCTGAGGGCATTGCGGCTAGAACTGGCTGTGGTGGCACTCACATCCACAAGAAAACTTGAGTTGCTTCCCAGCAGGGCCTGGCTGTGACCTTCACAGCACCCTCAGGGGAAGGGCTGCTTGCAAGGAATGGGGTGGATGGAGCCAAAGCCTTGGGCCCAGATGCCTGGGATTCCTCCAGCTGGCTGAGGGCCAGGCACGGGCTGAGGGCCACCTGCGCCCTGAATCACTGCTTTGCCAGGTGGGTGCCTGTACCTTCCACTCTCCCATGAGGCCTCCAGGGCCCACAGAGTTTGAGCTACTCCACTCTGTGGCTCAGCCAGGATGTACTTGCAGCCATATGTCCCCAATGGCTGGATCTGGCTCTTACAAGCTCCCGAGGAAAGTCTTCCACCAACCTGAGGGTCCCCTTTTTAAATCCCATTATCTTGCAAAACCAGAAATGTGTCCACATCACGGGTGAAAGAACACATGGCTCCAGATAATCTCTGTTGACTGTCGACTCCTGTGGACATGGGGGGCTCCCCCACAGCCCAAGGCCACCGTGTCTCCTCCCTGAGCAGCAGCAGGCCTGTGGGATTCCCTTGTAGTGAGCAGTGATCAACAGAAACCTCTGGAATAGGGGGTTTAGTACCACCACAGCAAGTTGAAAGTAACATTTAGCTAACACATACAACGAACTTCAAAAAGTTCATGGAGAGTGAACTAAAAGATCAGTGTACTTCTGTGCAAAAAATTGAAATCCACACACATGAGGCATCTTGAAAAAGTTCACCAATGATGTATACTATGAACAGATTGTATGTATCTAATTCATTTGCACAAAATAAACTTTTAATTTTATTATCTGAAGCACCTCATGTGCTCATTTCATCAGCCAGTATTACTGCCTGTATTCAACAATGGGGGAAACATACAAGTTGAGGACAGAACCAAGGTCAAGGGCCTGGCAGAGAGGGGACTTACAGAGGGCCCTGGTGGGGATGGGGGTGGGGCGGGGTACAGGATGTAACTCTGTGCACTCTGTCCGGCCGGGAAGTCCCTGCCTCTCACACCTGCTAATCTGTATTTTCCACATTAGCAGCGGGCCCCCGCTGAGGGGGAGAGGAGGGAGGAAAAGGAAATGGGGCTTGGGAGTGATTTACGCAACCTGTTAGCAGCTCTGGTGAAAGGTTTTTGGGGCTAGAAGGGTGAAACTAATGAGCACAGGCAGGACTATCCATCGGTTACAGGGCCCTGCTTCATGGAAGCTGAGAGCCAGCAATGACTCAGCCCTAATGCTGTTTGTCATGCTCAGCTTCTGTTCTGGGGACAAAGCAAATGATTCTGGAAAGACGTAGGTTTGTTTCAGCAACAGCATCACCTGAGGCGCCTGTCTGTGCATGGCTCCTTCTGAGTCACTCGTCTCAGGACAGGGCAGGGTTAATTTTGAATTTTGCAGGGAAGCTTTGGTGACATTCGAGCGCAGAACCCCAGTCCTGCTTTCCCACTAACTCCACTGGCAGCTATGCAATGTTCTTAGCTGGGAAGTCTAGTCTGCTGAGGGAATGGAACACGACATCTGAAAACCTCTCTTTTCTATGGCTCAAATGCCCATGCTCCCTGTCGGCCTTTCTGTGACTTAAATCCTTCTGGGATCTGCCAGAGATGTCCTTTTTCTGTCTGCCAAAGATGAATTTCTCCTTCCCATTTGGGACAGGACCATGCTGATGAATTCAGTGTAGAGTTCGAAAAAGTCACAAAGGTCTTGTCCTGCTGCCTGCCATCCTCCTGTCCTGGGACACAGCCAACTTGTCAGGGCCTGTCCATCAAGCCCCGCCCCTTTGGCTTGCCCCTATGACAGTGCAGTAACACAACTAACTCTTTCTACTTGTACAGTATGTCATGATACTCAAAGTGCATACCCAGCTCATGAAACTCTTCTCTGTCCTTTAGTACAGTTACGCCTGTGTGTGGACCCAAGGGAGAACATCCTGTGGATTGGATTCAACCACATGTAACAAAATAGTTAGAGGAATGATGGACCAAACACAAACACAAGACCATAACTGGTGAGGGCTTAATAGGCTAATCTTCCACCTTCAAGTGTCAGTATTCCACATAGAGGCTGGTTTGCTTCCTGGTTGCTCCACTTCAATCCAGCTCCCTGCTTATGGCCTGAGAAAACAGCAGAGGATGTAGCCAAGTCCTTGGGACACTTCACCCATGTGGGAGACTGGGAAGAAGCTCCTGGCTCCTGGCTTCCAATCATCTCAGTTCTGGCCATGGCAGCCATTTGGGGAGTGAACCAGTGGATGGAAGATCTTCCCCTTTCTGTCTCTCCTTCTCTCTGTAAATCTGCCTTTAAGATAAAAATAAGTGTTTTAATACCATTAACTAAGCCATCCATGGATGGCACAGTTGCTCTAGGAAGTTATTAAAGGTTCAAAGTCTCCCTTCCCACTCAGCCATCCTAGATCTGGTCTTAGAAAAGAGGATAGAGAACGGATATTCCACATCTCACCCTCTGGAACAAAGCAGATCCTTTAGGCCTCCTTCCTGTCAAGTCTTAAACATTTCTTCTCATAGCTCAGTGAGCCAAATAATCTGCAAAAGTAGCTGTGAAATGCCTCCTTTTTATTGGCATAATGCTATCCCCAAATAAGTGGGATTCAAGTGCAAATGAAAAAGAGAGAGCAGCAACTGGCCATGTTATCTGTGAAGTGGGTGGAAGGCCAAGTAAAGAGCTACCCCTTGAGAGATAAAGAGAGGTCCTAGGTGATGAAGTTTGCTTTGCTTATTCATCTGTCTATTTATTTTAAAGGCAGTTATACAGAAGGAGAGAGATCTTCCATCCATTGATTTAGTCTCCAGATGATCTCAACTGCCAAGCCTGGATTAGGCCCAAACCACAAGCCAAGAACTTCATCCAGATCTTCTACATGTGTGCAGGTGCCCAAGCACTTTAGCCGTCTCCCAATGCATTCTCAGGCACATCAGCAGGGAGCTGGATTGGAAGTGAAGTAGCTGGGACACAAATTGATGCCCATAGAGAACACTGGTATTTCAGGCAGTGGCTTAACCTGAAAAACCACCATGGCAGTTTCAAGAGACTATTTCCCTAAGGTTACACAGTCAGTCACAGCAAAGAGAAAACAGGTCTGTTTCACTCAACCCTCATCCCACTCCATCTTCCATGCTGAGTCCCCCAGCTGACTTGGAACTGCTCTTGGCTCCCCCTCCAGACCACTGCTCAGACCTTACCTGTTCCAGGTTGCTCTGTCCGTGAGACTCGTCCATCCTGAAGCACTCCTGCCCTTTAGCACCTGCCTCATGCTTCACAGGCCTACTATGAGGCTGGCTAATTCGACACATTGTAAGGCAACCTGCCATTCCCACTTTACAGCTTCCTCATCCTGAGGATACAGACCAAGGTGAAGTCTCTGTGCCTCCTTCTCTTTACCCCTCTATCACAAGTCTGCTAATGACATCTGGAGCTGGCATGATAGTATAGCATGTAAAGCCACCATCCGTAACACCGCAACCTACAAGGGTTTGTGTCCTGACTGCTCTGCCTCCAATCCATCTTTGTACCTATGGCCTGGAAAAAGCATGGCCTAAGTGCTTGTGCCCTTGCGGGCATGTGGGAGATCAGGATGAACCTCCTGGCTCCTGGGTTTGGCTTAGCCCTGTGCTGGTCATTGTGGTCACCTGGGATATGAATCAATTAATGAACAGTCTCTTTTTCTATAATACTGGTTTTTAAAATAACTATATCCTTTAAAAATGACCCCTGGCTCCTAATCTAGTAATCCAGACCCCAATTTTCATTCAAAACATAAACCTCCCTTTCTTTACACTAAAAAATCGTCTTATAACTTTCCCTACAACACACCACACAGTTGAGAAAATTCTGCCCCACAAACTGCACTTAAGCCCAAATCAATTTCCTTTCATTATAATTTCACTAATTTATTTCATTGTAACAAAATAAAAATTTATTTTTAATTTTAATTAATCACAACATGCAACCATTGCAGCTGAAAATCAGAAAGAAAAAAAAAAGATTTGAACTCCTAAATACTTCAGTACACACCCACTGAGAAACAAAGTCATTCTTTCACAACATCAAAGTCAGGAAATTAACACTAATACCTTAACATGACTTAATCCACAATCCCATTCAAAAGTTGTCAGTTCTCCAAAAACTACAACATAACTTCTGGCACTGGGCATTTAGTTAAGACACCCGTGTCCCATCTCTGACACCAGGCTCCAGTTTCTGACTCCAGCTTCTGGCCTAGGCAGACCTGCAGACCTTAGGAGAGAAGGCACGACTCACGCAGCTGGTTTCCTGTCACCCACATAGGAGATGAATGTTCCTGGATCCTCATTCTGGGCATCTCAGAAGTGAACCAGCAGGCAGGAATTCTCTGTTTCTCAAATTAATGAGAACACACACACACACTTTCCAGTCCAGGCTGGCATACAGTTGCCCCATCGCTTAGATCTGAAATATTTCTTTGATCTTTCCTTGCTGTCTGAGGCCATTTGAGGAGCAAGGACCAACTATTCAGCACATCCCTTGGTTTGGGTTTTCCTAATGTTTTCCTTAGGAGATCTAGGTGATGAAGCCTTGTGAGGAACGTTTCCCAGGTGACACTGGGTTCTTCCTGTATCCCATCCAGGAGCACATCATGTTGGCTTGTCCCATCTCTGGTGATGATAATTTGGGTCACTACTTTTCTGTCTGCAATAATAGCATATTGAAGGGATGACTTTGAGAGTCTGCCAACACTATTTCTACCTGCTGTTTCAGTGGTCACTGATGTTTCTGGTCTAGGATACCAAAGGTTAACCTTCCAATGCCTGCCCGCTTTCCACATTTCTTGGTTGGCGTTCTACCATGAGATGAGCTTCTGGGAGTCCTCACTTATGGCAGGTTGCGCTGTGCAAATTCTTCCCTCCTTGAGGCTGGCGTGCAGGAAATCTGGATAGGAGGCTGTGTCACAGCCACGACACCTGCCACAAGCACTTGAGGTGGCAATGAGTATCTTGGAAACTGTCCAGCAGCACAGGCTAGAAAGTCTGTATCCACTGTTACATTAATAAATAAAGACATGGTGGATAATTGCATAGCAAAGACACTTCTATTTTTTTGCAATATTTATTTATTTGAAAGGCAAAGTGATAGAAAGAGGAGAGACAAAGAGATCTTCCATCTACTGATTCACTCATCAAATGGCTATAACAGCCAGGGCCGGATCAGACAGAAGCCAGGAACCGGAAACTCCATCTGAGTCTCCCACATGAGTGTCAGGGTATGAGGATTTCAGACATCTTCTGCTGCCTTCCCAAGCACATTGTTAAGAATGCTATCTGAGATATAAAGCAGCTAGGACTGGAATTGGCACTCACATGAGATGCCAGCCTTGGGGACAAGTGGCTCTCTGCTACATTACCACACTAGGGTGTTTCTATAATGTAGCACCAGACCACCTTCTCATCCCCCTATTTATTTCTGTGGACAAGTAACACAACAGACTCCACCTTATCTGATGAATGTGAACTCAGGAAAGGAATTCAGAAAAGCACAGAACACCATTACAGCCCAGGCTGCAGACCTAGCTTTGCTGCTATGACCTACCGTGGGCAAGCCACTTAGAGCATCAGCTGTCTCAAACCACAAGGACAAACATGGGGCTTCTGAGACCCCCTCCTGTCCTTCTTCTATGCAATTCTGAGCAGAAGAGGGCCTCTTCTCCCACCTCATCCCCTGCTGTGGTTCTCAGAGCCGCAAAGATCCCTGTTGGGCACACAGACTTCCTCCCCAGCATACACCTCACCTGTGTCCAGCCTAGTGGTTCATAAGTCCCTAGTGGGCAGCAAGCTCCAGGCTAAATGAAGAAGCTTAGAAATTACTGACAGCCTTCCTATCCGGAAAATATACATGCAGTACGGTCACTGCTGCTGCCTTCCCAGTCTCTTTATGGCTCCCAAGGTGGTTGCCTTTCTCGCCTGTCACCCAGCAGGTGTTGGGTGGGTCTGCTGTGGTGCTGAGTCAGTGGAGCCAGCCAATAGAAGCATCATGCCAGTAGAACGGTGGCCACAACTAGGATTAAGGTTCCTGGAGGCCAAAATCTGTCTGAGATCAAGGAGCTAGTGAGTGACACAGCAGGAACGCAGGGCTGGCCAGCTGGCTCCAGCCTTCCTCTGTACAGGGGCTGACCTCTATGTTGACCCACATTCAGGGCCAGCTTATCTACGGCTGTGTAACAAACCACCCCAAGGTTTCCCAGCTCACAGTAACAAAGCATCATTGTTCCTGAGGTTTTGGAGTTATCGAGGCTTAGTGGAAAGATCTGGCCAGGTTGGGCATCCAGGGTGAGTGCGCAAAGCCCTGGCATGGATGCTGGCTGTCGGCTGGGAGCTCAGCTGAGACTTCTAGGGCTGTGCCTTAGCCCAGCATGGCAGCTGGGTTCCACGAGGGAGTGTGCCAAGAGCAACTGTTCCAAGAGACCCAAGCCAAAACTGCAAAGCTTCTTGCGATCCAGCCTCTGAAGCCACATAGCATCATGCCTACTGCATCCTGTTGGCTGGGAACAAGTCCCAAGGGCAGCGATGCTCAGGGATAGGCAGCTACATAGATGGGAGTCTCCCAGGGGACACTGCTCATGAAACTGTCACCTTTGGAGAGCAGACCACACACACCGTCACCCCAGGCTGGAATTAGGGCTTATTTAAGCTTCGTCTTTACTCTTCCCCAAGTTTTCTCTGTATTGCCATCATTACTATTACACATACTTTTGTAACCACAGAAATAAAGAAATACAGTATATCCCATATTAACACATTCATTTAGGTAATGATACAAATCTGCCCACATGTATGAGACAAGAAGAAAATATACTAAACTATCACTGTGGCAAATGTGATGGGCGAACGGCAGCCCTGGGTAGGGAATACACACACGGGCTTGCATTCTCTTAGCAGTCCAGCCTGCCTGAAGAACAGGCCAAGACCACCAAATCCAGCTCTGTCGCCAGGGCCCATATGCTTTCCAGCACCCACAGCCTGGACAGGCGGATGCGTTGAGTCAGTCAGGGCTATTTTTACATGGCCACTTTCCAACCATAAATGCAAACTTCCAGTTTCATTGCTTTGGGTGGATTCAGAAATATGACTTGGCCCTTCTTGTGGCTTAATTTCTCACATGCCTGTACAAAGAGAACACTTGGCATTCCTGGGAAGCAAACAGTGTGTTAACCTGACCTTGGCAGGCAGCGTTCTCTATTCCTGGACTTTCTGATGAATCAAGGATGCCATAGCCTGTTCCTTCTCTTCTTCCCCACACCCCTTTCCCAATAGACTAGTTTAAAGTCTGGTCCATGAAAAGTTAGTGTAGGCCAACTTGCTTTAGGAATGTTCCAGGCCAACGTCAAGACAGTCATTAGAGACCTGACTGCAATCATGAGCCCAGAGTTTGGGCAATATCATTCCTGGAAGAGTCAGGTGAACAGTGTTAACAGTCTTTGCAAAGAATCTCAGTCCCAAAGCCAGGTATGGCTGGCTGTGTGGTCATGCTGACACTGAACACACAGAGAAAGGACTACGCCTGTTCTGTGAATCCAGCTGAATCTCTGCTCTGTCCTCAAGCTTGCCCTTCCATCCATGGCTAGAATATAGTTAAGATAATTGTTAACTTGAATCCCTTGCCCGTGAACAAAGTCTGTCTGAAGTACTTCAAGCTCGGGCAGAGTTGAGGCTCTCTGCTCAAAGACAGCCTTTCTCCTTTTCTAAAGAAAACCCTGGCATAGCCCCCTAAAACTTCCATCTGCAGCTTGGGGTGATGGTAATGAGAACACAAATGAGATGCTGCTAAGTGGAGCGTTTTGCAGGGGAGGGGAAGCAATGCCCCAGGGAGCAGGGAATTGGATGAGTGTGGGGGCGCATGCCACACCCTCTGAGGACTTCACAGGAGCTACTGCCCCATCCCAAGAGGCCTTTCCTGTTCACAATCATGGTCTTTGCATTCTTTCCACCAGTGACAATACCCATTACACCCCTCGCTTGTACCCAGAAGCTGTTCTGTCCACTGCAGATAAAGCAGGGAAAAGATGGGCAAGGACCCTCCTTTCCTGTAATTCACAGGGCAGCTGAGATGACCTCTGATGACAGGAACAGTTGAGGAGAAGATAAAAGGAATGATGGGATAGAGTGTGGCAATGTGAGGGATGGCTGAGGAAGGTGACGAATGGATCAGAGCTTTTTAAACATCAATGATTTTAGTGTAATTTGAACTATGAAAAGGAGAAATACAAAGATCAAGAAGAAGAGAGGGCAAAAGGGATCACCAGTGAAAACTCAGAGAATGCATCTGTCATGTTCAAGGAAAGCATTTGTGGAACAAGAAAAAGGCAAGAGGGCCAGTTGCCACCTGCTGCAGTGAGGATCTGCATGCTGCAAGATGGGGTAACCCCAGGCTGAGCAATACCTCCACCCGAGCTGTGGTGCCTGCCTATGCCTCCACCCTTCTTCAGGTATCCTGGTGTGCAATTTGATGAATCCCCTGACATCCCGGCTCTCTGGACTGCATTCCCAAGGGTGAAGATGCTCACCAGGAGACATGGAGCAGAGTTCTCACACTGAGGAAACTGAAAGCTCACATTGAGGAGAGCCTGAATTTGGGGTCTACAACTGAACTTTTGCAAGGTCGGGGTCCAAAGACTCAGAAGGTGGCTGCTACTCCTCAAGGAGAGAAAACATCAGAAAAGCTCAGGAAGTATGCGCTCTTAGCCCATGTGTTTGCCACAGCAGCTGAGATGTCACTTGGGATGCCTGCATCTCACGCTGGGCTGCCAAGTGCAACTCTCAGCTCCGGCTACTCCAGATTCCAGCTTCCTGCCAACACACACCCCAGGCAGCAGCAGGGATGAGGCAAGGTGACTGGATCTTACCACCTTCATAGAAGGCCTGGATTGAGATCCTGGCACCCGGCTTTCTGTCTGGCCCAGCCTCTGCTGTTGTGGGCATTTGGCAAGTGAACCAGTACATGGAAACGAACACACACACTCTCTCTACTCTCCTTTGCCTTTCAAATAATAAAATTTAAATAATACAGATGATTCAATTTTTTTTAATACACATTCTCTCATTTCCAAATTCCTCTTTTACATCATGCTCTGCTTCTGGTTCTGACTCAAGCTCTTCTTTGTGATATTACCAGAACATTGACCCATGCTTGCCAACTGAGCTGAGAAGAGCTGCACATGAGGCAACCAGAAAGACAATGGAGGTAGACAAATAGCTCTATGGGCCCTCTCGCTCCACACTCCCCACCTCACACCAGTATCCAGAAATGGCCAGGGTAAGGGATTAGGAAGAGCAGAGATCATAGAACACAGCTGTTACAGGGCTCCACACAGCCTACCAGCCAACTCTATGCACATGCGTATGAGTGTGTATGTATACATGTACATACATGCATGTATGTGTGTGTGCTAGCTGAACAAACACACAGCACCTGGCACTGATTCATACTAGCAGTTGGCAGACACAGGGACTCACCCCCAAACTGCTTGGATGACATGATGCCAACAGGAAGTGGCTGGTGAGATCCCGAGAGGAAGAGTCAGCTGGGAGCCCGCTGAGAAGGAGACGGTGGAGATGGGGGGAGGATGTGATTCGGTGGGTCTTGTCTTCATCGGTTCAAGCTGCTGCTTCTAGCACCACACCACAGAAGGGGTCACAGGCTTGGGCACAACTCTGCAGACCACACGTCCAAATGCATGGTGCCTGCTTTCTGATGAAGGCTCTATCCCTAGCTTGGAGACAGCTGCCTCTCGTGGTGTCCTTACATGACCCCTTTGCTGTGCTCCAGGCTGGGAGGGTGACCACACTGGTCTCTCTTCCTCTTTGACAAGGGCTTTAATCCTATTAGACGCAACCACTGTGCCCTTGTTTAACCCTAATTGCTCCCTCCCATTAGGCCCATCTTCGAATACCATCACACTCATATGAACCTGGGAGGCACATACTTCAGCTCACCATAAACCCTGAAAGACAGACAGAAACCAGCACTTGTCCAGTTGTTTGATATTACAACCAGCACTTGATATTACAGGAGAAACTTGTGATAGCCAACTTAGGGACATAGGAGGGAGCCTGGGATCCCGACTCTAGGATGGAAAAGCAGGAGGGGCACTCAGGTGTTCCAGATAGCTGAACATGCCCCTCTGACCCAGCAGGCAGTGTTCCTGAGGGCAGAGACCAGAGTAGCTGCTGTGATTTGCTGGAGGTGCCAGGAGGCTGACATGGCTCAGGGAGTTCTCATCATGTACTGTCTGGTCCTAACATCTCGCAGCCAGCTCTGGCAGTGCACGCCCCAGGGGCAGCATTGTATGCCAAGCACTATATTCATTTGGGAGGGACTGGGCAAAGCATACCACTCCGGGTACGCATGGTGCCTCCTCATAGGCAGGAGACTATGTTTGACTCACCGGATTGCATTTGCACTGATTAACAGCACAGGCTCCCAGGGCATCCCATGGGACGGCATCTCCCTGGAGAAAGCAGGTGCTTTCTCCACCTGCCACTCCAACATGGAGGGACTCCCGCTGGTTCTCAGCAGCAGAGAACAAAAGGGAGTCAGCCTGTTCTCCCCAACAAGGATGGAAGCGCTGGCCCTCCTGGGCTCTCCCACGGGCCACGGGGCCACAGGCTGCGCATCAGCAGGTGCACTCTTGGACACTACACCTGGCTCCCTCCCTCTCCAACAGCCAGACACCTGTGGCACAGGGAGCACAGCAGGCAGTGCAAAGGTGTCCCTGGTGACTTTGGAACACAGCAGGCAGTGAAAGATGTGCCTTTTTCATAATTTTTTTAAATTGAAGACTGTGTATCTTCCCATTTATCAGCTTTGTGTTAGCCAGGCTAGTGGCAATCAGGAAACTCTCCTACTCCAACCCCCATGTCTGTCCAGGCTCTGCTCTTCCTTTCACAGAGTGGGTTAGGACAGGTCCTGGGGAAAGCAGACCCCATGATGTAGTGTCAACATTCAATCCAAATCCTGTATGGGGTCCCTGGGAGAGCAGCTGCCTCGGGGTTCTATCTGGTGTCTGCCCTCTCTGAGCCTGCCCCTGAAGCTCTGCGGTCACCTCGGACCCTACACAGCAGGGAGAACAGGGATCTCCCAGGCCATGTCCACCCAAAGCAGGTACATGCAGAGTGAATCACCTTCAAGAGACTTCCAGTGGGAAAATCCAGGCTGTGGCCCCTGCTGAAAGCTCCCTGGAATTTCTGAAAAGCAGCAGCTGAGACTAGCATTGTAGCTTAGCAAGTTAAGCTACCACTTACAGCACTAGCATCCCATATGGAAGCTGGTTCAGATCCCAGATGCTATACTTCTGATCCAGTTCCCTGCTAATGTGCCTGGGAAAGGAGCAGATGATGGCCCAAGTGCTGGGGTCCTTGCAACCACGGGGGAGACCCAGATAAAGTTTCAGGCTGCTTGTTCAGCCTGGCTATTATGACCATTTGTGTGAGTGAATCAACTGATGAGCGATTTCTTGCTCTCTAACTCTTCCTTTCAAATAAAGAAAATAAATCTTTAAAATAAACTAAGAAGAAAGAAAAGGAGGAGGGCTTCTCCATGGAGACTGTAGGACTTGGCACCTTCGGTGACAACAGGGCTGGGACAATGTAAGAAAGGCCTTCTGGCTTGGAGGACGCATCTGCAGGGGAAGGACATGGTTTCTGGGACAGCAGCTCCAGGCCATCAAGAGTGCTAACAGCCAGCCCTGGACTCTCTGGCTTCCTGGGGATGCCCTGGGAGAGATCCCAGACCCACTGATGGGACTGTACTTCAGAGTTTTTCTGACCCTGAAAACCTTTGACTTGATCCAACAGCTCCCTCACATCTGCTGAAGGCTGCAGTGATCAACAGCCCAGGACCAGGACAGAATGTAGTTCAAGCAGTGGTTTCCCATCACTTCCTCTTTAAAGTTGCAGCCTAGCCAAGGGATCAGTGAACAGCAGAGAGCTGTATGTGTGTGTGTGTGTGTGTGTGTGTATGAGTGTGTATATGTGTGTGTATGTGTGTGTATGTGTGTTTCATGAGCATGTGCACAGTGGAGAGGATGATGATACACAAATCTGAAGATCTGGCCGGCATCATGGCACACCAGGCCAAGCTACTGTCTGAAATGCCAACATCCTATGTGGGTGCCAGTTCAAGTTCTGGTTGTTCCATTTCCCATCCAGTTCCCAGCTAATGAGCCTAGCAAAGCAGTGGAAGATGGCCTGGGAAACTTGGAAGAAAGCTTTGGATCCTAGTGTCAGCTTGTACCAGCCCTGGCTGTTACAGCCGTTTGGGGAGTAAACCAGTGAGTGGAAGACCTTATACTATCTTTCTCTAGCTCAGATTTTCAAATAAATAGATTTTTAAAACAGAATGCAGGAAGATGGTGGTTCCCAGTTCATAATCAATCTCACTGGGACAATAGGAATTGAAAAGAATCCTCTCCAGAAGGAAATGCACCTCCTTACCATGAAGGGAAGCACAAATTCCACTTGTAGGAGTCAAGATAGGGTATCGATTGAAAAGGTGTCCTGAGCGAGGCCTGGGTCCCAGAAGCCCTACATCCTGTGCTGTGCAACTGGTGTGAGGGCCACTGAGGATGCCTGCTCTGTGCTCTATGCTCTGCACGGCTTGGCCTGCACCTGCCCCTGATCCTCCCAGCCTGTCTACCCTCAATACAAGCAGGTTCTAATTGGTGTCCCACAGTGCGGACAGGTTAGGACAGGACAGAGTCAAGGTGGGGGACTGAGGCCCTGGTGAGAGAGCAGGAGGACTCCGAGTGACACCAAGCATCTGACCTTGCCGTGGAAGAAGATGGGTAGAACATTATGCTGCAGGGTGTGGGGTACACTGGCCTGAATGTACGCACCCATGTCTCAACCCTGATCTTGTGGACACTGAGGCCGGGATAAGGAGGGATACTGACAGCCCCCTAGGATCCTGCAGAGCACACTGCCCTCTTGGAGACCAGGCTAGCCAGGGCTGAGAAGGAGGGGGCACCACAGAGATGTGGGGATGAATCAGCCCTTGACGTGCCCAGCCCCCACACTTGCTTCCATGGTTGTTGCCATGCCTGGTTCCAGAGCTGTTTCCTGTCACTCTGTCTGCTTTATCGACCCCTTCTGAAAAATTTCCCGCCCCCCCCCGTTTTTTTTTTCCATGGGAGCTGCTCTCCTTTTCCTAACTCTGGAGAACCTTGGAAATCCACAAACAGATAAGGGCTGGCCCTCTGAGTGTCAGATGGCATTAGCCAGAGTAGCAAGTGTCCCTGTAAACGTGACTAGCCTCACAGGTCACACAGTTCTGTGCAGCAATGCATAGTGGAAGGGCATCTGCCATTCTCCCACCCCTGCACTGGGGTTCAAGCCAGATATCTGTTTGGAGGGAGTGGCATAGCCTCTCTCTAGAAGCAACCGTAGGAACCTTACCCCCATCACAGGGCTTTGCTCATTGGAGGTCCTCAAGACTGAAGCCAGCTAAGGCTTCTAGATATAAAAAAAGTGACGCAAGTTCATTCCTAATGGCTCATGAGGACTGACCAGAAGCCAAAATACAAAATGCCCAAGTGAGTGGCCAGTGTTGTGTTATAGTACTTTAAGTCACCACCTGCTATACTGGCATCTCATAACAGCGTAAGTTCAAGTCCTAGCTGCTCCATATCTGATCCAGCTCCCCACTGTTAATGTGCTTGGAAAGCCAACAGAAGATGTCTCAAGTCCTTGGGCTCCTACCACACACATGGGAAACCCAGATGAAATTTCCATGCTCCTGGCTTCAGTCTAGCCCAGTCCTGGTCACTGTGGCCATTTGGGAAGTGAGTCAATAAATGGAAGATCTCTCTCACTCTGTAACTATGCCTTTCAAATAAATAACCTTTAAAAAAGTGCCCAACTGATCTCAAGGAAGTTAGTGTAGATAAGTACTTAAAGGTGGAGAGTGCCAGGGAGAAAGCCGTGGGCAGAGGTGCCCTAGCATATGTCATTCCCACCTGTAGGCCAGGTGCCACTGAAAAGTCAGTACTCATGAAAGCTTTGCTTTTCATGTGGCCTGATTTGTCCCCTTCATCCCAGTGACACTGGCAGCAGAAATGTCCCCTTTCGTGCCGCTTGGCAGGCTGAGGAGCATCTTCAGCCACTACTGTGTATCACTTTATGTCTTTTTCCAGGAGCTTAATTTAAAGTGGTCCAGGCTTTCAGTTTCTTTTTGTTTGATTTAAAATTTTGTTATTTCATTAAAAATTCTCTGAGGAATATAGCAAGGGGTTAAGGAGAAAAGACGAAGATGATAAATGACAAAAACAGTGCTTGTTGGGTGCTGTGATAAAGAGGGTAACCTGCAATGCCAGCGTCCCACACAGGTTTCAGTTCAAGTTCTGACTCTCCACATGTGATCCAGCTCCCTGATAATGTGTCTGGGAAAGCAGCAGAAGATGGCCAAGTGCTTCAGTCCCTACATCCACCTGGAAGTCCCTGCTCCTAGTTTCAGTCTAGCCCAGCCCTGGCTGTTGTAGCTATTTTGATGTTCTCTCTCTCTCTCTCTTTCTCTCTCTCCCCCTCTCTCTCTGTAATGCTGCCTTTCAAATAACTAAAATATATTTTTGATGAAATAGTGGGAGTGATTAACACTGAATGTTCACTGTCTGCCAGGCACTGTCCTAAGGACTTCCTATACACCTGACTCACATGATAACCATTTCGACAGGTCTGTTAGGATCACTTCCATTTCTCAGGGAAGGAGTCATGGCCCTGGGGTTCCCTGCCCACAGGTGGCATTTGGAAGAGCCAGAGTGTGAGCCAGTGTGGTTCTTCCTTACCCATAACCACTACACTGCACAGAGAAATGCAAGGGGCAGATGTGTGCACATTGTCTAACACATCATAGAGAGTGATTCTGCTCCCTGGCTGAATTCCAAGATTAGTTCCTACAAACTGTCATATTTTTCTTGAGATCCAGTTCCCCAAGATCTGCAATGAAATTCATGCCAATGGAGAGATCTTCTATCTCAATAAACAAACCCCTCGCCAACTTCCAGGTCACTTTCAGATCAACATGATTGTTGATTGCCTCTTGTGGAGTCCTTGCCTCATGCCAATCACTGTGAAGGGCGAATCAGTTGATTAGCATGTCAGTTCAAGACTTTGGGTTCATAGTCACCATGTTTTCCAATTATTGCACTGGTCCTTAACCAAGTATGCAATCAAGGGCACTGGAGTTTCTCACCTGTAGGACAGGGAAACTTCAGTCATGGCCTTCCTGCCTCACCCAATGGCTGTGCAGATTAGGAGGAAACACATAGTGCATGAGGCATAGTGGCGAGCATCTACTACAATTCGGTTCAATTAAGGCTGACCATCACTGACACCAGTACCTAAGAATAACAATCTGTTTTTCTGCAGAAAGCAGTAGCAGTAGCTTTCGCTGCCCAAAGGACTGGGATATGGACTCCCCATCCCAAAGGTCCCTCACCCCAAACCATCCTCCCTCAGTTCAAGGCTGGCATTTCAGGGCTGCAGGGTCAGGTCCCAGATGAACATGGTGTGCTCCTCCCACTGCCCTCAGCTCACCAACAACCCGGCAGACCGGAAGTCATCCTGCTTGGGCTTCTGATTCCTCCCCTGCAAACCCAGCCACACGCCAAGATCAGGTCTACTTTCACTTTCAAGAGACAAGATTTAATAGAAAGTCCTTGGAGAGAGAAAGGAAATTCTTAAAAATGAAAGATTTCTGATTTTCATACTTTAAGGTGAAATCTGCTTTTTCAGACAACTTTTAGATAATCACAGCTACCTTCCCATACAAGGTCAGAATGCAAACCTTAAGGGTGGGGCTGCCAAAACAACTCCTTTAACCTCAAAATATTGGCTGAGCACCTTATAATGTTCCTAGTTCTAAAATATGCACCAAGGATAGAAGGATTCCAGAATCTATAGAGAAAGAAGGAAAGTTAATGATATCCCTATGGCTCATATCACATTCAGGCACCACATCGCTTTCCTTTTCTAAAAAAACTCCATTTATAAACCTTCATTTACAAATCAAGTAACAGAAACTGAAAAACAAATGCTACAGATCATATGGCTAGTGGCAAAGCTAGAAGGAAGTTAGGGTCTGGTGACACTAAGCCCATGACCTTGTTCTACTCAGTGTGTCTCCTACTGAACCCTCAGGGTTGAGGATGGGATTGGTCTACTCTTGGGTTCTCCAACAACTTGGCTTCCATCCACCGTGCCCACAGCCCGAAGGCCGGGTTCTGGGGATCTCAAGAGGCCAGCTTATTTCCAGCACCCAGGGGAACTCAAGTCTCTCTCTGCTGGGGCTAGGGGACCAGGGTTTGCATGAACTGCAAACAGGTGTAGCACGGGTTCCAGAATCTAGTGGATTTCCATCCAGGTCCCCAGGAAAGGGGCGATTTGGGAGTGACTCAGGCCCCACCCTCCATATCCCCACCCTTTAAGGGGACCAGTGTGAAACTTAAGTGGCCAAAACAAGTGTAAAGGCCAGAGCCTTCCTGGGACTAACGGCTCTGGATCAGGGCCCCAGACTATCTGCAAGACCTCTCGTATTAGAAGAGAATCCCCACTGTAAACTCTGGAATGAAAATTTTTTCATTTAGGAGATGGAATAACAGTTCAGGAAGGAGGAGAAGAAAAATAAGGACAAAGGGTGAGAAGGTCCAATGCTTCCCAGCATGCACACATTTAACCCCCATCAGTGACCAATGAGGATTCCAGGAGCGAGACAGCCATCAGAATAAGATGCGCAGAGGAGCCTGCACCAAGACCACCACGGTCTTTTAGCAGCTCCCTTTGGGTTCTCTTGCTAAAAGTGAGTTAATTCAGTATGAAGGATAATGGCCAGGCTTGGTGATCACTTCCTTTTTTCCATAACAGACTACACACAGAGAATGCTTTTCACAATGCTAGCTTCCTTTTGGATTTCAAACTGTCAAACACCATGAGATCAGGGAAAGGAGCTGGCTGAGTGGACTGCAGTGGTCTTCCTGGTTTTTGCCTTTGAATCAAAAATGAAGTTGAAATCCCCACTCCCTTCATAGGCAGTCATGGTAACCCAGGCCACTGTAAGCAACAGCAAGTGCAAGATAATCCTCAAAATGGTCCTTAAGAGCTCAGAGTCCCCGAAACTGCCCATGGGTCTGACTCAGGCTTCCCTACCCAGCAGCAAGCTCCCTCCCTCTTCTGGGCTCCATGGACAGTCAACAGAACTCCCTGCCCTCCGAACCCCAAAGCCTCCAAAACATCCTGATGTTCAATTTGACTTCTGCCTCAGAACTGGGCAGCTGGGCAAGCACTCTGGAAAACTCAACTGGCTTCACAACAAGTGCTCATCTCACTGAAGAGAGAAAAGCTGAAGGTCCCCTTGAGGTCAAGTCCTTCTCACCTGGACCAATGAAAAGCTCTACAGTGAGAAAAGCAAAACCATAGAGTTGATTCCTGCAGGAAACAATCCTCTGAGCTTACTCTCCCAAAGGCTAGGCATTCCATCTGCTCATTGGATAGCCTGGACACTGTAGGAGTTGTAAGTGAGATGGGCCTGGAGTCCTGCATGTCCACCCTAAAGGTGCTAAAGCAAAGCAGTGACAACCCCACAAAAGGCCACCTTCCCATGAAAGATAAAAAGAAAGAAAAAGAGAGGAATGGAGTGAGATGATAGGGGAGACAAGGGAGAGGGAAGTAGAAGAGGGTAAGGGAGGAGAGGACGAGGGAACTCAGTATTGGGAAGAAAGGTCAGTTTTGGGAAACATAATCATCAAGGTTTTGGAATGTTCCCTGTTTGAACTGAGACTGAAGAATGGAAAAAGTGGCTCAGCTCGAGAATGTTCCATCAAGATAGTCTGATTAGTGGGACATGAGACATTCAACATATCTGCAGTGATGTCGGGGAGGAAACCCTCCCAAAACCACACTCCAAGACAGAAAGACCCTCATACCACCCAAGCTGCTGGTGGCCTGGGTCCTGGTTCAGCAGTAAAGGTAGGGTCTCGGGAGTAAGGGGGAGCTGGAGTTTCTTGGCGTTTTTTTTTTTCCTGAGGTTTTTGTGGTCCCTGAATGGCCACAGGGAAAGAACGAGGCCTGCATGTACTGATGTATACACATCACCTTTGGGGCTGGAGAGCCATGCTACATAATGCCCCAGCCCTGAGACTGAGGCCGTGCAGTTATGGGAGCCAGGTCCTGCCCTGGCCTCCCAGCAGGTAGGTCCACATCAGGGTGCTGAGGGATGCATGGGGGATAGGATCCTCACTTCCTTAAGTCCCTCCTGATACCTTTAAGTGAGCCTTATTTCCTATTTTCTCTAAAGGAGGCTGCATAGTCTTCTCCCTTCCTGGATACTCACCCCTCTCCCTCACACCAAGCCCAGAAGTTCCCACAACTACTGTCATGCAGATTCGCAACCTTAGCATCTCAGCATCTCCGGTTCTTTGGTGCCTGACACTGCACGCTCTCTCCAGCTCCTCCTTGGCACATGAGTCCGGAACGTCTGCACCCGCTTGCTCTACCGCATCTGCTGCACACACAGCTTCCCCAGAACTTGAGGCTGCCAGACTACATCATTCCTCTCCAGCAAAACTTTCACACTGCTGCTTTCTGACCATGCTGCTGCCAACAAAACTCTTCCCTGGGTTTTCACAAGCTCCACAGGGACCCTCAAATTCAGCTTCACCCCTCATAAGGACGCATGAAAGGGGCTGGAGTTGTGTTGCAATGGGCTAAGCCACCACCTGTAATACCAGCAACCCATATGTGCACAGTTCAAGTCCCTGCCTGTTCCACTTCCAATCCAGTAGCCTGCTAATGAGCCTGGGAAAGTGACAAGAGATGGTCCAAGTGCTTCGGCCCCTCCACCCACATGTTAAACTGAATGGAAGTTCTGGACTCCTTGGCTTGGGCCTGGTCTAGCTATGGCCATTGTGGCAATTTGGAGAGTAAATCTCTAGTTATCTATCCCTCTCATCTTTTTTCTCTGCCTTTCAAATAAATCAACCATTAACTTTTTTTTAAAAAAAATGAATGCATGAAAAAGCATGTGACTCCAGATAAAAATACAAATTTTGTTGTTCTACAGTCTTTAAAAGCTCATGGGAAATGAATACTATCAAAAGATTGAAGATTTCAGGCCCAGCGCAGTAGCCTAGCAGCAAAACCCTCATTTTGTGGATGCACCAGGATCCCATATGGGCACTGGATTTAATCCTAGCAGCCCTTCTTCTCATCCAGCTCCCTGCCTGTGGCCTGGGAAAGTAGTCGAGGACGGCCCAAAGTCTCGGGACCCTGCACCCGTGTGGGAGACCTGGAAGAAGCTCCTGGCCCCTGGCTTCAGACTGGCTCGGGTCCAGCTGTTGCGGCTGCTTGGGGAATGAATTATCGGACGAAGATCTTCCTCTGTCTCTCCTTCTCTCTGTATTTGACTTCGCAATAAAAATAAATAAATCTTTAAAAAAAAAGACTGAAGATTTCAAAAATAATTTTGCACCAAACTTACACTTGTCTTTTCAAAAAAAAAAATCTGTTTCATTTTATTTGAAAGAGAGGGAAAGTGTGGGACAGACACAGAAAAAGAAGTTCCATTCACTGGTCAGTCCCCACATGCCCACAACAGACAAGGCTGGGCCAGGAACCAGGAATTTAATCCTGGTCTTCTGCATGGGCAGCAGGGATCAGGATATCTGAGCCATTCCCTATTACCTTCATGGTATACATTAACAGGAAGCTGAGGACTGAGTGAGAAGTCAAAACTGGGGAGCTACATAGCATACAGGCATTCCAGGTTGTGCCTTAACTCCTAAATGTATCTTTTAATTGCATTTGTTCCATATGCTCTTTACATTTCTTTTCAAGCAAAGGGAAACTTTATTGAGGCCACAGGGTGTGAGCGGGCAGGCTGGTAGGAGTCCCTGGGGTCCCTGGGGCGGGTGGGTGGGTAGGGGTCCCTGGGGTGGGTGGGTGAGGCCTTATTTGGCCGCCTCCTTGGGGCACAGACTGTTGGTGTGGCTGCCCTTCTTCTTGCAGCAGTTAACAGTGCAGGAGTGCAGGCGGGCAAGCACTTGCAGCAGATCATCTTGTCACAGTTGTACTTCTGGGGGAGCTGGCGCAGCGACGGCTGGATGATGCCGCCCCACAGGCACAGCACCAGGTGCATGCAGCTTGGACTGTTTCTGGATGTCATAGTCCGACAGAGTGCAGTCATCCTCCAGCTGCTGGTCCGGGGGGTAGGATGGGGGGATGCCCTCTTTGTCCTGGATCTTTGCCTTGATGTTTTTGATGGTGTCGCTGGGCTCTACCTTGAGCATGATGGTCTTGCCCGTCAGCGTTTTCACAAAGATCTGTATTTTGGCATCTGAAGGAGTGGGCCACAGGGCTGCCTGCCACCTGCAGTATCTTTAGTTTAGTTGAAACTGTATCAAATTGCACTCCACCCAGGTTAAAGTAGCCTGTCCCTGGCATGGCTCTCAAGGCCCTGCACGTGACCATTCCCCCTCCCAGCCCCAGTGGCAAGAGTTCAGTGTCTCACATGGAGCTCCTTCCAGCCCCAAAGCCAGCCCTGCATCATCCTCCTGCTCTACATCCTTCTTTCCTCTGAATCTCACATACTTGTCAGTCTCACCTTGCATGGCACTTCCTTCAGGAAAGCCTTTTGTAATATCACTACACTGTGACATGGGCACACACATATTCCTGCAAGATGACACTCAAGCAGTGCCCAGAGCTACCATCATGGCTCTCACCAGAGCCGCACTGAATTAGCCACCTGCACAGTGATCTGGTTAACATCTCTCTGCCCTGCTTGCTCCACGAAAACAGAGACCACATCTGTTTTTTTTCTGACCAATTTGTCCTTTGCACTTAGACTTGATTTGGTCTCCAGTTTGAACTGTGTAATCTGCTGAATAAAACAAGGGTGTGAGGGAGTGGCATTATAGTCATAACTTGTCCACCTACTCAAGTCCCTTTTGTAGTGACACTTTCTAAAGCTCTGCTCTACCTTCCCCTTAAGTATCCATGTCCCTTTCCTTAATATCACCTCCGCTGTCATTCAGGTTTTTTTAAGGACATTTCAGTTTCTCCCCATGGCGCTAAAAGGGACCCTAAAAATACAGCTCAGAGAGGACATCACTTCCTAGTCATCTGTCCCAAGGCAGTTGGCGTGACATCACTCAAGAGCTGAGGCACTCAGAGGGACAGAGCTGGGATCTCACTCCTGGACATCACTAAGCTGCTTTGAGTGTCACTGCCTTTCGTGCAAATGGAGCTAGAGGCCCTGCTGGTGCAGACTTGTTTTCCATTTGTAGCCACAAATGAATGATTGCAGGCTGTTACACACACAGGCCCTCCCTGTGATGGCAAGACCTGGCTGGGGACACGTCTGGACATGTTTAAAGCTGTGCACTTGCACATGCTGTGAATGCCAGGAAATACTGCAGATTTCCCTTCCTTCCCCAACACTTCAAAGAGGTACCCTTGTTTATTGTCAGCCTTCCCCCACCGCCAGTTTTCTTTTTTTTTTTTTCCTAAACAAATTCCTTCTCTCTGACAAACAGCCACTAAGCACGGTCACTGTGATATAAAATTCATTGGAAGACATGAGCTTAATCATGCCTCAAGCAGTCAGCTAGCTTGGCTCCGATTTCATTTTTTTCAGAGAGTGTGTGTGTGTTGTTGTTGTTGCTGCTGCTGTTGTTGTTGTTGGGCCAGGCTGAAGCCAACAGCCAAGAGCTTCATCCAGGTCTCCTATGTGGATGCAGGCAGGAGCCCAAGGACTTGGTCCATCCTCCGCTGCTTTCCCAGTAGCATTAGCAGGGAGCTGGATCAGAAGTAGAACATCTGGAGCCCACCTGGGATGCCAGCATCACAGGCAGCAGCTTTATTCACTGTGCCATATGCCACCCTACCTGGTTCTATATTTAAATGTAAGTAAACACCTGACTCAGGAAAAGACTGGAGCCACCACTCCCATAGGGGATGAACTGAATTAGTTTGCCTCCCACAAGTGTAGAGAACAGGAAAAGCGGCTGGCCCAGAGCCATTCATAGGGATCTTCCCTCTACTCCTTGAAAGTGGAAATTCACCATGCTGTCCAGAAAGGAAGCCTGGGGGTGGGGAGGGGACAGCAAGGCCACTGAGACATAACAGTGGTAGCCAGATTCTGGTCTGCACATGGCACTAGCCTCCCTTCTGGAGATAGCAGACAAATATAGAGGAACCTTCCAGAATTCCACAGTCCCAAGAAGGTGTTGCTGAGGTGAAGTCTATCAGGCGTTCTTTGGACCTAAGTGCACATGCTTCTCCTCTGGTGAGATTCAGGAATCTGAGGCCCTCATCACCAGTGTTGGGTCATCAAACGAGTCCTTCCAGGTCAAGGTTAAACAGCTTAAACTGCTTGTTCCCTTTTCAGTCCACTGTGCAGTCTCTCAGAGTCACAGGATCTTGGGGTTGAAAGGGAAAAATGTCTTCCTATCCACACCCCCACCCGCCCCAGGGCTTGATTTCCAGGCTTAGATAATAAACATGAGCACTTGGGCAAACAGGCTGTGGTTTAACATCAGAGACATCCCAAAGCCAGTGGTCGCAGCCTGGCAGAGCAGCACCAGGCTAGTGTGGGTTCAAGCTCTGCCGGAGGGTCCTCAGGCTGTGTGAGTTCAGGTCACCTCCCCTCTCTGTGCCTCACACCAAAAAAGAGTTAGCAGCAAGAGTACTCACCCCCCCAGTGATGGCTGGTCAGTGGGTTAAGTGATTCACAATGGTTGGTCTACTACTCAAACCTCCCAACAGCTTTAGAGAGTCCTCTATTATTCTCATCTGACATGAGAAAACCAAGGCCTGGGTCAGAAGCAACAGGACACAAACAGTGGGGCAACCCACCAGGAAGTCAGGCTTCTAGGAAAAAGTGACTTTGTTCTTGTCTTTTAAATACTGAGTAAAGACACCAGCAGCCGCACTACAAGTGAGACAGATGTCATGGGTTTATCCCAGAACAGTTACTAACAGAAACAAAACAACAACAAAGATCAACAAAAGGCAAATAGCAGAAACAACAGCTTTTGTGATACATGTGCAAAGCATTCATTTTCCAAACACAACAGCAACAACAAATGATGGCAATGTGAACACAAAAGGATGACCTACATTCAAGAAGCACAGGAATTCGGAGTGGTGCTATGGCACACCAGGTAAAGCTCCTCCACCTACGATGCCAGCACCCCATATGAGTGTGAACTGGAATCTCAGCTTCTCCACTTATAATCCAGCTCCCTGCTAACGTGTCTGGGAAAGCACAGGAGGATGACCCCGTATTTGGGCCCCTGACACATACATGGAAGACCCAAAAGAAGCTTCTGGCTTCTAGCTTTGGATTGGCTCAACTCCAGCCATTGCAGCCACGTGAGGAGTGAACCAGCTGATAGAGGATTTCTCTCTCGCTCAGTCTGTGACTCCAACTCTGACTTTCAAATAAATAAACAGGTCTTAAAACAATAACAAAAGTCAAGAAAGTAAGGAAGGGAGGGAGGGAGAGAGGGAGGTAGGTAGGGGAAGGGAGGGAAAGATAAGCAATGGAAGGAAGCAAGCAAGCAGGCAGCTAGAGCAGGTGTTTGGCCTAGCAGCTAAGGCACTGACTGGTTAGGATGTCTGTATCCAAGATGAAAGCGTGTGGATTCAGGTTCCAGCTCCAGGAGTCAGGTCCCTGTCACCCAGTGTGAGAGACCAGGATGGAGCTCCCAGTTCCCAGCTTTCGCCTGAAACAGTGGCAGCCACGAGGGGCATTCAGGAAGTAGACGAGGGGACAGGAGTACTCTTCCCTTTCTCTGGCTCATTCTTTGCCTCTCAAAAAATTAATTAAAAGTGAAAATGAATAAAGCAGCTAATGGGAACTATTTTTTTTATATTACATTTCTTTTTAAAAATTATTTTTTAATAATCTGACTTAGTTGATTAGGGTACAAAGGGTCAAGGGTTACAGGGTGAAAGTGGGTAATTCCATTGTTTCTACACTGATATCATCATTTTTCCCTGTGTCTGGGGTCAGGGGAGAAACAAAGGGAAAAGCCCCACCCAGCCTCCCACCCATCCCAGATCGCCAATGTGAGGCACGCTCCTGCTCAAGCAGTTTTGATAGTTCAACAGTTCTGAATTGCTGCCAATCTCGCCGTTCCAATGGCAATGAAATCTATTCAGAGTCCACTGGCTGACATAGTCTCTTCTTGGTTGGGGTTCTGAGATCAGCAGTTCTCTGCAGCTCCCACTGTTTTGCATGAGGACCGAGTATGAAATGCGTAGGATCAAGTTGGACTACAACACCTGTTGGCTCATGAGGAAGACAGGGCTGGAAACAGAACTCACCCAGCAATAGCAACGACCAGCATGCGCATAAGCTGATCGGCGGAACTGACAATGTTGGACCCCGTACTAGGAACTATTTTTGAAGGTGGCCAGATGTTGGATTCAGCAGAGAAAAATTTGAAGGCAAGTATGACAAATACAGTCATCCCTTGGCATTCAGGGGAAGACTGGTTTTGGGACATTCCCTGCCCCACCCAGACACCATCAGCTCAGGTTCTTTGTACAAACTGGCACAGTATTTGCATATAACTTCAGTGTTTTTCTTGTTTAAATAATCTTTGGTATTTTATAATATTTCATAGGATGCAAATGTTGCATGAGTTGTAGTATATTGTATAGGGAATAATGACAAGAAACAAAGTTGTACAAGTATCAGTAGGGATTGAACTTTTTTCAAATGTATTTAATCTACAGTTGGCTGAATCTGCAGTACAGAAACTGCAGATACAGGTGGGTAATTATAATCTAAGGAACCAACGGAAAGCAAGTTTGCTGTATAGAAGGAGAGCTGATCATAATGAATCAACATAGGCTTTCAGTAAGAACAGACATCTTCATAAAGAATTCCACGAGTTCTGCAATTGAAAAGAAAAACTCAACAGATAGATTTGGAACAAAATTCAAGATGGTAAAAGAATCAGTGAATTTGGACACAGATCCATAGAAATTATCCAACAGGAAGAAGAGAGAAAAAAGCTGAAGAGAAATTGAGTCTTAGTGATCTGTGGAACAACACAGACATACCAATATACGTGCAATGGACATCCTAAAAGGAGCAGAGAAAGACAATGTAGACAGATAGATAGAATGATGACTGAAAATTTTGCAACTTTTTGAAAAACACCCAAGGAGTCTGACAAATCCCAAGCAACATAAATACACTAGACATACCACACTCCTGAAGGCAGCAACACACAAATAACTCTTGCACACAGACAGCATAACTATGAGGCACAGCTGACCTCTCAGACAGAAAAGGAGTGCAGCAACATCTCCAAAGTGCAAATTGGAAAACAGTATGACCGACCAAGAATTCCACATCTGGCAAGACAATTTTTCCAAAATAAAGACTTTTCTAAATAATAAAAAAAAGAGTCAGATGGAAATACTTGCTAGCTGATCTTCCTTCTAAGAAAAACCAGATGAAGTGCTTCGGCTCAAGGGCGATGACTCCAGATGGCAACTGACATGCAGGAGAAATAGAATACATCTAAAATAACCCATGAGCTAATTAAAAAGGAAGACTGAATGCATTTTTCTTAGTTCTCAACTTTCTGAAAGGAAAAATTCTATAAAGCAAAAATGGTAGCATCATATTACTGGATTTAAACATGGAGATGTGACAAATATGCGAGTAATAGCACGGAAGGAGGGTAGAACAATCCAGAAGCCAAGTCCCTCTTTCACGGGCATTCGGCTCTTATTAACCTGAAGGAGCATGATATTATCAAATGCACCTTGTACTTCTTAGAGTGACCACAAAGAAAATAATCCAAAAACTACAGCAGACAATGACAACCAAAGAATTAAAAGGATCACTAAAATACATGTACTCAACAAAAAAAGAAATCAAGAGTTGAGGCATAGAAAATACAGAAGGCATACAGAAAAATGAAGACCAAAATGGCCAGCATAAGTCAATCATGGCACACAGGAGGCTTCGCACCGCCTACACAAAGGGAGGGACAGCCGGACAGGACACAGAGGCAGTGTCTCAACTATGGCATGTTCTACGTTCAAGGACACCAGCAGATTGAAAAGAACTGGAAAAGCCATGTCACGTGCCCCATAACAACACAAGAATTGGAGTAGTCATACTCATATTCTCAAAAGAGACAAAAAAAGACCCAAGACCCAAGTGTTGGTAAATGATAGAACAAGACCATGGAAAACAAAGATAAGCCACAACCCGGAGTATGGTATCTGTACCCCATACATCAAATTCAGAATATTTAAGAATGTGTGGACATTTGGCCTGGTGGTTTAGATACCAGTTGGGATACCTGCATCCTATAGCCAGAGGGTCTGGGCTTCTTGCCACAGCAAGTTATAATAAAAAGATAGTAACAAGGGTTGGGGAGCATGTGGAAAAATGGCCTCCTGCATTACTGGAGGAAATGTAAATGGTACAACCACAAGGAAAACTGGCAGTTTCTTCAAAATTTAAACGTGAACTCCCTATACAATCCTACTCCTATGAATCTACACAAGAAAAATGAAGACATGCAGAAAGTCTGAAAGAATGTAATTGAAAGATAAGGGGTTTGGGTACAAGAAGAGTTTGAAATCCATACACAGATTTTTTTTCAAAATATGTATTTCCATGAGCTTCCTGAAGACCCCACCCACATGTTCACACAGATACACACAGAAGTGTTGATAGCATTATTCAAAGAAACCTCAAAGTGCAAACTAGCTAAATGCCCTCCAACTCCTAGGTATAGAGACAAAATGTGTTACAGCCATATAATGGATGTACTCTTCAACAAATCAGAAGGAATGAATTGCAATACTTGCTACAACATGCATGAGCCTCATAAACACGCGAACATACATATTGTATGATTCCCTGTATGTGGAACTTTCAGAAAACATATCATGGATCATGGAAAGGGTGGGAGCAGAGATTAACTGCAAATCAGCCCAAGGGAACTTTCTGGAAAGCTGGAAAGCTTCTACAGCTGGACTGTGATGACAATTGCCTAACTCCACCAATTTACGAAGATCATGGAAATATGTATGTACAATGCTCACGTGCCTTGGTATGTAAATTGTACCTCAACAAAATGGCATTTTAAAAAAATAAACTACACACAAATTCTTTCTTAACCATCACATACTCACATAAGAGCTGCAGTGATCATGGTAGTGGATGTTGAATGGTGCCAGACCTCTCCCCATGGGTGACCCTCCAGGGATAAACTCAACTCTGGTTCCCCTAACTGCTCCTTTCCATGAGCTGATACAAAGCACAGTGAATGGCTCCTGGTCCAGCAGGACACTCTGTAAGCAGCAGTTGTCATTACTGCTGCCAGTCACGCTCAGTGCCACTGCCAGGACTGAGAGCCCCCACAGGCGAGTCCATTTCAGGTGGCTGGAACTGTTCCCATGGTCAGTCCCTCGGGGATGTGGCCATCTTTCCCCTGGGGAGAGCCTCCTGTGGCTCCAGGTGGGGAAGTTGGAGCTCCAGGCCCATGACAGTGCCATGCAGCAGGAGGCACGTGCCCTGCCTAGTGGGCTCAGCAACACTCCCTTGCAGCAGCACCGCATAGTGCTTCAGTGAGCCTGGGCCTTGGCACCACCTCCAAATGCAGTGCTCCTTGCTCCTTACCAGGCTGGCTCATGTGTGCCTGCAACACGGTCTGCACTCCAGGCCAGCCTACTTGCCCCAGTCAGCTAGCAACTATCTCATAAGCTGAACATCATTCCTCGAAGCGGGGACTGCCAGCAATGGTGTCCGGCACAAGGGCCTCTCACGCCATACAGGAGGCTGCCAGCCCCTGCCACCGTGGACAAGTTCTACTTTTGTGCTGTCTGCAGCAGAAGCCACTGGTCACCCATGGCTTTGGACTGGCTGTGAGTCTGAGGAAATGAACTCTTCAGTTTCTTCACTTTCACGCCATCAAAGGTAACTGGCCACACATGGATAGTGGCTTCCATATTGAGCAGCACAGCTTCACGACCTGGACACTGGCCTAGCCCCCTTGGGGGTACACTGGCAGCGGGGGGTGCTCCCTAAGTAGCCTCAGCCCACTCATCCCACTCACAAGGCTCCTGGGATCCTCTCTGGCTCTGCCAGGGTTTAACCCTAGACCAACATCCCCGACACTCCCAGGGAGTCCTCTGGGGCCACAGGGACTGGCAGACATCCCAGGACCACCCCTTCAGTATTTTAGCTGCCACCTTCCCTGCCTTTTTTTTTTTTAATCTTTCACCTGTGGCATCAGCATCCCATATGGATTCCAGTTTTGTTCCAACAGTTCCACTTCTGATCTAGCTCCCTGTTAATGACCTGGGACAGCAGTGGAGGATGGCCTAAGTCCTGAGGTCCCTACACCCATGTGAGAGACCCAGAAGAAGCTCCTGACTCCCCAGTTTGGATTGGCCCAGTTCTGACTGCTGCAGCTGTTCAGGAAGTGACCCAGCTTATGGAAGATCTGTCTCTCCTTAGTTCTCTCAATAATGCTGACTTTCAAGTAAAACAACTTAAATCTTAAAAAAATAATAAATTTTAAAAGACTGATGGACAATTTCCATCTACGGGTTAATTGTCTAAACATAAGCAAAGATTGGGGCAGTGATTCACTTCCCCAAGGTTTCATTTGGGAACTCCGTGTGATCTTCCAGGTGGGTGACAGGAATACAATTATTTGAGACAGTACTACATCCTGCCAGGGTCTGCATTTGCTAGGCAGCTGTAACCAGGAGCCAAAGGTGGGTCCTGAAAACAGATAATCTGACATGGGACACAGGAATCCCACCTGGCTGCTTCACAGTTAGACCGGATGCCCGCCCCACCTTCTCTTTTTGACTAAATAGTCAGTGGGAAGATTTTATTATCTTACCATTGCTTTAAGAGTTGGGGCCTGGCATGGTGCTGTAGCCTAGTGGCTGAAGTATGTGCCTTGCATGCACCAGGATCCCATATGGGTGCCGGTTCATATCTCAGTTGCTCCATTTCCCATTCGGCTCTCTGCCTGTGCCCTGTAAAAGCAGTCAAGCATGGCTCAAAGCCTTGGGACCCTGCAACCACATGGGAGATCCAGAAGAAGCTCCTGGCTCCTGGTTTTAGATTGGCTCAGCTCCAGTCATTGTGGCTGCTTGGGGAGTGAACCAACAGACAAAAGATCTTTCTCTCTGTATCTCCTCTCTGTATATTTGCCTTTCCAATAAAAATAAATATATCTTTTAATAAAAAGGTTGTGGCCCAACTGTATACAAAATTTACAAGTAGGAGTCACATCAGACAAGTATGAAGGGATTGCTAAAAAATGCTTTGTGAAAACTAAAATGCCAAAGTAATAAGGAGTTTTGCACAAAACAAGACTAAATCAGCTATAACTGTAGGCTAAACAAGCCAATCATCTCACTTGATAGGAAGTTTGAAAAACTAGCACGTGAAGACAGGCAGAAGGGGCTAGCAGACGGGACAACTTTTGTGTTGGCACTGGTATATCACTTTAAAACCCGGTGTTGGGTCCAGCACAGTAGCCTAGTACTAAAGTCTTTACCTTGCACGCACCTGGATCCCATATGGGTTCCAGTTTATAATCTGGCTGCTCTACTTCCCATCCAGCTCCCTGCTTGTGGTCTGGAAAAGCAGTCGAGGATAGGGCAAAGCTTTGGGACCCTGCACTCACAAGGGAGACACAGAAGAAGCTCCTGGCTCCTGGCTTCAGATTGACTCAGCTCTGGCTGTTGTGGCCACTTGGGGAGTAAACCAGCAGATGGAAAATCTTTGTCCTTCCTTCTCTCTGAAAATCTGCTTTTCCAATAAAGATAAAATGAATCTTAAAAAAAAGAAAAGCTGCCATTGGTTAATCATCTCACTGGAAATCAGCCTGCATCGAGGCAACTGCCTTCTACACATCTCAGTACTGACCTGGCCATGAGTTTTCATGGTTCAGTTGGCTTTTAACCTCAAACTGCAGCAGCTAGTCGCCTCCACTTTCCCCTGGGATGTTTATTTACAGATGCAGGGCTACTTCAAATTGTTCTAGGGGACTGTCGAAAGATAGTCCAAGAGTCCAGTCATAGTAGCCTGACATTCCAGTGGGACACAGGCGATCATACTGGCAAAACAAGATTCCAACAGGAAGACCATATGATTGGAGATGGCCACGAAACCCACATCCTGGGCATCCTAGGTTGAAGCCACCCTAGGAAATCAGGTGCCTCTGCAGAAGGAGAGCACACAGCCAACCCCTTCTAAGCTCGTCCTGCCCCATGTTTGCGATGGCTGCTAGCACTCCACATACAGCTACCAACAGGCTCCCCGCAACAGAGCCATCTCTAGCACTGGACACAGAAACACTGCCGGACCTCATCCACTGCCTTGGTCCAGAACAGGAACTTCTGGAAAACAAATCCACTGTGTTTTCTCCTAGTGCTTTGGCAATGAACCTTTGATCCATTCTGAGTTAATTTTTCTAAGCGAGAAGCAGGTCTGATGACATTGCCTGCATGCGGATACACAGTGTTCCCAATTCCACTGTCAAAGACCATCCTTCTCCCTCTCCAGGCCTCCATCAGAATCCAGCTAGCTGGCAAAACAGGATCTCTCATCTTGGGGGGTTTCTGTTCTGTCCCATCCGTTTTTGCATTGCCTTGTAAGGCAATCCTGCCTTGCACCACACTCGGAAGTGAGGCACTGGGACACCTTTGGCTGTGTTCTCCCCGTTCTGTTGTAGAAAGTCCCTTTTGTTGGAGCTGAGCTGGTCCACAGTCAGGAGGACCAGGAGCTTCCTCTGGGTCTCCCAAATGGGTACAGGTCCCAAGGCTTTGGGCCATCCTCAACTGCTTTCCCAGGCCACAAGCAGGGAGCTGGATGGGAAGTACAGCAGTCAGGACAGGAATCGGTACCCAATTGGAATGCCCACGCTTGTAGGTGAAAAATTGGTCTGTTGAGCCATCACTCTGGCCCTAGGCATGCCATTTCTGTCTCTATAAAGGATGCTTCCACTAAACCTATAAATCCCTCTGGAGCGGGGTAGGGCATGGACATTTTCACAATATTAATTCTGCCAATCCAGGAACATGGAACAGCTTCCCCTCTATTTGTCCCCTCCTGAATTTCTTTCATCAACATGTTGCAGCTTCATTGTAGCAGCCATTTATCTTGGATGCTTTCACCACAAAGAAACAATAAATTACAAAGTGCTGAATGTGTAAATTACACTGATTTGATCATTATATAATCTATCCATTGTACACCGTGAATATGGGAACTACTACATGTCAATTTAAAGGGAAAAAAAAATCAAATTGGGAGGCTTTCCCCTCAAAGGCCCTGCAGGCTCCAGGCTGGTGAGCACTCTACTCTGGCCCCAACTACCAGGGCCCATCTATAATCTTGGAGAGAGAAGCTGACCTGCCATGTCACAGGCTCACATGCTGATTACACACTTCACGCTCTGCTCTCCCTAATCCATCAAATCAGACTAGAAGAAGGAGTGTGACTAATTCCTAACAAAAGATAATCCAATAACCATTAGACTATGGCTTGGGGATAGGGTATACATCAGGTTTACCCAATGATGTCTGGTTCAGATGATCAGAATTAAGTTGCAGTTCCTGACTCGCGAGCGGTTACTGCCAAAACCATCCCAGAAGGCTGCTGGGGGAGCAAAGGATGAGAACTCAGGAGGAAGCACTTGGCACTGATGATTCACCCAAACAATGAGTAACCTGAAACAGGAAGTAGACTCCTCTACTCCCTGAGTGTCAAAAGAGTGGGTCAGGAACATGTTGCCCAGACAGGTTAGTGCCAGCAGGCCAAATGCCTGAAGAAGGTGTTCTAGGCGAGGCTGCATCCACAGTAAGGAATGTCACTGGGTACAGACAGTCAAGTGCTGGATGGGAAGGAAGGTTCCAGCCCTGGCCACACCAACAATGGCAGGGAACCCTCACACGGCACTGTGTGTCAGGTGCATTGAAGCATGCCACCAGCTTAATTCGATTATTCCTCACTAACTGCTATGATCAGTTACGAGGATGAAGTGCCAGGGCTGCATCTGAAGAATTGGAGTTGTTCCAACATTCTTTTTTATTTATTTGAAGGGCAGAGTTACAGGGAAGGGGAGCAAGGATGAGGAAAGAGGGAAAGAGGAGAGGTCTTTCATTTGCTGGTTTACTTCCCCAAAAGCTGAAAGGGCCAAGGCTAGGCCAGGTCAAAGCTAGGAGCCATGAACTCCACCCAGATCCCTCCCACATGGATGACAGGTGCTCAAGTCCCTGGGCTACCTTCTGCTGCTTTCCCAAGCACATTAGCAGGGAGCTGGATGGGAAGTGAAGCAGCACTCTTATGGGATGCCAATACCACAAGTGGAGATTTCACGCATTGGTCCACAAGGCTGGCCCCTGTCCCAGTACTTCTATTCATTGCAACATGTAACTAAACCTTTACACGTGACCAGAGAAAAGGCTCCTGGTGTTCACAAGGTCGCAGTATCCAATCCAGGAAGTGATGTTCCCTTCACTGGGAACAAGAGACCCCCTCACCAACAAAAACATTGACTGCTATGCCAGACCAAAGCTACAGAGTCTCACACAGGAGCCCAAAACCATTCTTAAACTCAGCACCGGAAGGCATCCTACCAAACACAAACCTCCAGGATACAGACTTGGCTGCCTGGAAATCCCTTGCATGACAAGGGGCTGAAATCAATCTACAGACTCAAGGAAGAGCAGAGATGTACAGATACAAATGCTGAGTCTGGGCAGCCAACACAGGCCAGGCATGAACACAGCCCACGGAAGAGACCCTGCTGTCAGTTCCACGAGAGGTGGAATCCAGAAGGAATCTTTCCTTGGCAACCAGCTCAGGGTTCCCATCACTCCCTGGGAAAAAGGAACAGCAACCTTACCCACAGCTTCTGAAAAATAACCCCTAGTGCTGTGTATGCTCATGAGTGAAGATGCATCATTTCCAGTAAGTCTTTACAAAAATATTTTCTTAAAATAAAATTTAGCAGAATTCACTCCCCAAATGGCAACAGCAACCAGTCCTGAGCCAAGCCAAAACTGGGAGTCAGGAATTCTATCCAGATCTCCCATGGGGTGCAGGGGTCCAAGCAGAAAGCTGCTGCTTTCCCAGGCACACAACCTGCCGATGTACTGCCAGGTGGGAAGTGGAGCAGCCAGGACTTGAACCACTGCTCTGATACAGGATGCTGGCATCACAGGCAGCAGCCTAACCCACTAGACCAAAACACCAGTCCTGCCAGTCAATCTTTTTGCCACCCTTGGAAAAGCCTGAACTAAAGAGTCTTTCTAAGGATTCCCAACTGCCAGTCTCCCCACCAGGACTCCTGATGCCCCTTTGGAAACAGTTAACCAGACAAACCTTGAAGCACACACCCAGCCTTGCAGCAGCCTGCTCCTGGGTCATGTGAGAACATGTTACACTTAGGAGCCTAGAAAGGATTTCCCCAACTGGTGTTTGAGCAATGCTGGTCTGCACGTCAGCCAGAATGATGGAGAAAGCAGTGTTCCATGGCCCGGCCACTGAGAACTGCTGGCCAATCATAACACAGGACATCAACCTCCTAATTCCCCAGCATCTCCAGTATGACACTGTCTACCTACATCTCCAGGTTGAGTTTCCATATTTTTCCATTACTGATGTTGACATTTCCCGTAACAAGCTGCCCCCTGCAGCACACAGCTAAGGCCAAGTCGTTCCATGTGGCTCCTCTGGGAGCTGATCATTGCAAAAGCCGTAGAGCAGCCCACATTGCTGCCCTCCTCCAGCCTGCACTTGAACCTTGTCCCCTACTGCCATCTGCATAGAACAGGGCTCATGAGGGTCTCCATTCCCCAAGGAGCTTCCTGAGCACAGCACAGCTCCCTATTTGAGCAGTGCTGGTCACTCCCCATCATTCCACCATCCAGCCTGGAAAAACACTTTTCCGTGGACCAGAGATCCGCCCTCCATCATTGCCTACCAGATGGGTTTCCTCCCAGGCACAGCATGGCTGACCAGCATTCACTCAGCTGTCCCCATAGACTGCTCTGAGCCCCCTGGGACAGGACTCTGGGGTCACACTGCAATATACACCATGCCTAGAGACATGTGTCTAACCTTGGCTGAGAAAACAGGTGAGCAGCTGTGGGCACAGGAAGCCAGGCTCCTGGCCCATGGCCCTGCACACACTCTAGCACCTGCTGAGCCCTGAACTCTGGCCCTTAGTCTCCTCATCAGGAAGACCTGGGAGGCAAGAGAACACAGGTTCTCAGCCATAGGAGCATGATATACTTAGCCATCTGTCTGAAATAGCCGTGTCCAAGTTCAGTCTCAGGCCTGCTGAGCAAAAAACTCTATTCTCCCTGTATATAATTTAACACTGACTTTTTTTAAAAAAAAAAAGATTTATTTTATTTTCATTGTAAAGTCAGATTTACAGAGAGAAGGAAAGACAGAGAAAAAGATCTGTGTACTGGTTCACTCCCCAGGTAGCCATAACAGCCGAAGCCAAGAGCTTCTTCTGGGTCTCTCACACAGGTGTAGGGTCCCAAGACTTTGGGCCATCCTCTACTGTGTTCCCAGGCCACAAGCAGGGAGCTGGATGAGAAGTGGAGCAGCCAAGACAAATGGAGTACCCCTTTGAAATGCTGGCACTTGCAGGTAAAGGATTAACCAATTAAGCCATCACTTTGGCCCCTTGGGGTTCTCTTCAACAGGGCTTTTATTGCTTTGGGCTGCGCCAACTAGAAACCTTGGACAGCTGGTCTTTCAGCACCCAGGCTGCATGGACCAATGGACCTGTGTACATACACACATGCATGCACACGCCTCAAGACCTGAATGGCCTGTGTACGATACCCTAAAGCCTTGAGCACCCAGAGTTTCAGCATTCTGATACACAGGACATTAGTACATAGCTCCTTCCTTGATCCTCCCCTCCATGGGTACTGATCACCAAGAGTAAACTAACTGCAGGAACAAAGGCAGTGACCAAGGATGACTTCAGACTTCGTCTCTGGAGTACTGAATCCCATCTTGCTGTGGTAGTTGGAAGAACTACAGACACACTCAACAATGGGATGCAGCCAAGATTTGCAATGCAATCTTTATTTTATTCTATTTTTGATGATAGTTACATAGTTGATTAGGGTGGGAAGGGTTGAAGATTAGGGGAAAGTGAGACCATTGTTTCCAAATTTTCTTTTTCTTCTTCCTGTATCTGGGGGAAAGGAGGAGAAAGCCTCCTAATCACCTCAGTACCCAGGGATGGGGAACAGCCACCATGTCATCCCAGGGTCCCCAGAGTGGAGCGTGCTCTGAGAGTTCTGCTCAAGTGGTTTCAATAGTCCTGAAACGCTGTTGATCTTGCCAATCCAAGGATGAGGAAATCCTTCCAAGGTCCACTGGCTAACATAGTCCACCCCAGAGTCTCCATTCGCTCAAATATTTGCTTTCAATGCTTGATGGGATAATTGACCAATTTGTTCTGCCCTCCTTCCCCTGCTATGGTACCAGACGTCCTCTGCAGGCTCCAATGGACTGCCATATCTTACATCTGCATCTGGGTATGCTGTCCACTGCTCCATGTAAGCCACCGAGCAGGCCCGGTTCTGACACATGTACTCTACAGTCAGACCACAGACCCTGCAATTCACCCCGTGGTTGGAGTTCTGAGTCCAGTGGTTCAGTTTTGGGGATGTGCAAAGAAACCTCATCTGAAGTCATCCCAGGCCTGACTCTTGTGTGTCTGGCTCAATTTGTTACCCACATCAACCTACACACACACAAGCAGTTGTACTTACTGGGTTAGTTCTGTCTCTAGCCAGGTCTCTTACATAAACCAATGCATACTGCAGCCCAGCCCAACACTGCCCACCACACACCCGGCCCTCACGTACACCAGTGGGAATTGCAGTCTAGTCAGAGCAACCCCAAATTACCCCCACCAAACATGCCCCAGCCCTGGTTCCTGTGCTTGCCAGTATGTGCAGCAGACTGGTCTAGTCTGTCTCACATCCCATTCTTTTTTTTTTTTTTAAGATTTATTTTATTTTACTTATTTATTGGAAAGGCAGATATACAGAGAGGAGAGACAGAGAGGAAGATCTTCCATCCGATGATTCACTCCCCAGGAGGCCGCAACGCCTGAAGCTGAGCCAATCCTAAACCAGGAGCCTCCTCTGGGTCTCCCACGCGGGTACAGGGTCCCAAAGCCTTGGGCTGTCCTTGACTGCCTTCCCAGGCCACAAGCAGGTAGCTGGATGGGAAGCAGGGCTGCTGGGATTAGAACCAGCACCCATATGGGATCCCGGGCGTTCAAGGCGAGGACCTTAACCACTGTACCATCGCGCTGGGCCCTCACATCCCATTCTTGTACACATCAGTGGGCATTGAAGCCTAGCTCATCCCAACCTACCCCACTATCCAGCCCACACTCATTCTCACCAGTGGAAGCTGCCACCCATCAGAGAGGTTCCCACAGTTTCCCTACTGGGCCCACTCCCAGTCCTGGATCTTGTGTTCTCTAGGTGGTTTTGCAATCCAGCATGATAGGCTTTGCCCCTCAGTTCCAGCACTTGCCAACTGACACTGTGGCAAAGTCTGAGCAGACTGCACTTACTCTGGCTCATGCATGCACCGGTGATATGGTCACTTAGCCCAGCGTGGTTTTCCCCCTAACTCAGCTCACATGCAGGCCAACAGGTGTTGTAGCCCTGCCCAGCCTAGCTTGCTCCTGATCCCAATTTTCATGCTCACCAGTGGGAGCAGTAGCCCAGCAGGGAAGCCCCCCACAGCTTCCTACCAGGTTCGAATGTGTGTTGATGGGTGCTGCAGCCCAGTCTGGCATGGCCCACCTCACCTCACCATTTGCTAGCAAGTTCTATAGCCTGGCCCAGCCTGGTCTGCCCCCACTTCCAGTTCATCCTGGTGGGTGCTGCATCCTAGCCCAGCCCAGTAAACTCCCAGTCCTGGCTCTAATATGAATTGGCTGGTGTTGGGGCCCAACCTGGACCATCCTGCACTTCATTCACCTCATGTTGGTTCTCACCCATCTGCCAGTGGGTGTTATGAACTGGCCAGCCTGCCCTGCCCCCAGGCCTGACCCACACATACGCTGGCAGGTACTGCAACGTGGCCTGGTCTGGGCTGCTCCCAGCCTGGATTCTTGCACTCACCTGCAGGGACCTAATCCTGACAGAGTTCCTTAAGCTCCTCGATCAGGTCTCCTCCCAGTGGTAGATCTCATGCACACCAGTGGGTCCTTGGCATAGTCCACCTCCTGTCCTGGCAGGTATTGTGGCACTTGATCAACTGGCCCACATCCATTCCAGTTCTTACTGTTGGTTTCTACAGCCCAGCCATACCTGGTCCACACCCAAACAGCTCTCACATGGCTCAGTGGGTATTAAAACCCAGCCCAATCCATCCTATACCCTCCTTGGCTCCCACGAGCCCCAGTGGGTGCTGCAGTGTAGCCCAGTCTGGCATACCTCAGAACCAGTCCACACCCAGGCCAAGGAACACTGCAGTCATGTCTAGCCCAGATCACAGCCCTTATTCTGGCTCTCGCATTCACCAGTGGGAGCCACAACCTAGCCGGGGAATCACCTTAGCTCCCAAACCAGATCTGTTCCCAGCCATAGACCTTGCATGTGCCAGTGGTTGCTCTGACCCAGCTCAGCACAGCCTATCCCCGTCTTGTCCTTTGCCATTGGATGCTGCAGCCTGCCCCAGTCCCAACTTTCGCTGGCAGGTACTGCAGCCTAACCCTGTCCAATCTGCTCCCATCTCAGGCTAGATGTGATAGCCTAGCCCAGTATGACCCACACTCCAGCCTGGCTCCTGCAAATGCCAGTGAGCTAAGGTTGGCCTGGCCCAGCCCTGTCCACCCTCCTGCAGAACCAACCCAGATACTTGTCAATGGGTGGAGCCACCTTGCCCGGCCTGATCAACACCCAAGCCTGAATCACATACTCACCAAAGGGAGCTACACCCCACCAATGAGGTTTCCCAAGTTCCCCACCAGACCCACTCCCAGACCCATCCTGCTGCAATGATTGGAAAAACTACAAACACACTCAACTGCAGATCTGAACCTCCAACCCTAATCCTGAAACTAATCAACTATGGAACACAGGTGAGATTTGCAATGTAATCTTCAAAGACCACGGAGGTTGTCAGAACTGGCAGTTACCACTGGACAGCATACCCACCTTCAGTGTCCAAACCACCATATTGGGTCACCTTGGGTCACCTTGAAAGAAGAATTCATTTATATGAACTCAGAGAAAAAAAAGTAGGTTGGGACCATTCTAAAGAGCAGTAACAGCTCACTTCCCTGAGAACACATTGCAGTTTATAAAGTGCCTCATTGGAACTCACAAGATGACACTTGCTAGAACCTTCAAAGAGGGCCCGGCGTGGTAGCCTAGTGGCTAAAGTCATCATTTTGCTTGTGCTGGGATCCCATATGGGCATTGGTTCTAGCCCCGGCAGCTCTGCTTCCCATCCAGCTCCCTACTTGTGGCCAGCGAAAACAGTCGAGGACGGCCCAAAGCCTTGGGACCCTCCACCTGTGTGGGAGACCTGGAAGAGGTTCCTGGATCCTGGCTTTGGATCAGCGCAGCACCGGCGATTGCAGTCACTTGGAGAGTGAATCATCGGACAAAAGATCTTCCTCTCTGTCTCTCTTCCTCTCTGTATATCTGACTTTGCGATAAAAATAAAATAAATCTTTATTTAAAAAACCTTTTCAAAGAAAGAAGGTTTTTCTAGGAGTAATACAAAATCTGAAAGTCATAAAAGACTGAGGCATTTGACAGTACAGTTGTTAAAATCTCTGCAGATTGAAAAAGTCAAAATATGACAAACTGGCAAAAACTGTTTTCAGTACCTATCAGGAGGAAATGCTGATTTCTTTCATAAACACAGCGCTTCTTGAAATCAGTCAACGATCTGAAAGGAAAATGGGCCAAGGACATGAATCACTCACAGAAAAGGAAATTTGGTGATTCTTACCATATGAAAGAAGGTACAATTTTACTCAAGAAAACATCCCATGGAAAAATCATTTTCCACTTACTCTATGGGCAAAGATCAGTTTGCTTACACTGTGAGCCAACTAGGGAGGCAGACAATGTCTGCCCTTGCCGGTGACGGAAGCGGGGATGGCCAGGATGCAAGACAACATGGTGACATCTAGCAAAACTAAAAAGGCCTTTGCCTCAGCGATGGCATTCTAGGAACTTCAACAAATACACAGTGCACGTGCGGGCTAACTTAGGAATTAGACAGTGCCTATGGCACTGCTTTGAACTGCAAAATCTTTGATAATCTAAAGACCCATCAACAGTGGACCAATCACTGAATTCTACACCATCAGGTATCTCTATACCTACTGCTTTGGAATTAGCAGCATATACTGGCAAGGGGAAAAAATGAGGTATAGAATCTTTCCAGGGCAGTGAGGACTTTAATGATAGGACGTGAAGGTGAGAAGGAGATCTGCTTTCTCTATATATTCAAACAAGGCCAGTGAAGTCAAGTATGATGAGCTTCCTTCAGTCCATAGGCATCGAGAGCAAACATGTTGACCATATTATGACGTGAAACAAAAGAACCAGCAGATTACCATGCAGAGCTTAATCTCATATATTTTTCATTTAAAAATGTGTCATGTTTTGTATGTGTGTACTTAAAAATGCACAGGGGATGGGTATTGCGACACTATGGGTTAAGCCACCCCTTTGTTTACTCACTCCGGATGTCTGCATCCCATATCAAGGTCCCTGGGATCAAGTTCTGCCAATATGCACCTTTACGGCAGCAGATGATGGCAAGCGCTTGCCTCTCTGCCACCCACACACCAAAAAAACCCAGTTGGAGTTCCAGGTTTCAAGCTTTGGTCTGGCCCAGCCATGGCTATTGCAGCCATTCAGGGAGTGAACCAACAGACAGAATTTCAATCTATCAGGCCTGGCACAGTGGCTCAGTGGGCTAATCCTCCCCCTTCAAGCACCGGGATCCCATATGGGCACCAGTTTGTGTCCCAGCTGTTCCATTTCCCTTCCAGCTCCCTGCCTATGGCCTACGAAAGCAGAAGAGGATGGCCCAAAGCCTTTGGACCCTGTACCCTCAACACATGGGAGACCTGAAGAAGCTCCAGGCTCCTGGGTTCAGATTGGCGCAGTTCGCGTCGTGGCAACCGCTTGGGGAGTAAACCAACAGATGGAAGATCTTCCTCTCTATACATCTGGCTTTTCAATAAAAGTAAAATAAATGTTTAAAATTTTTTTAATTAAAAAATTATTTAAATATTGCCTTTAGTAATATGCATTTTTAAGATTTCTCTTAAGTACTGTTTATAACTTCATCCTTTGATCACTATCCCCTTTATTTCTGAAGTTCTATATGGTTCTGTTTCAAATATACCAGGTCATGCTTGACAGCTTCTTGTTTCTGAAAGTATTTTCAAGCTTGTCTCATGTTTCTTCAGACATGGACAAAGCACGTTAATAATCTGAGTCAGATCATTCTAACATTCTAACATCTTTGAGGGTTCCTACTGTCATCTCTTATTTTTATGGTTCTCATTCATTGGATTATTTTTTTAAAGATTTATTTATTTTTATTACAAAGTCAGATATACAGAGAGGAAGAGACAGAGAGGAAAGAGAGAAGATCTTCCATCTGATGATTCACTCCCCAAGTGACTGCAACGCCTGAAGCTGAGCCAATCCAAAGCCGGGAGCCAGGAACCTCTTCCGGGTCTCTCACGTGGGTGCAGGGTCCCAAGGCTTTGGGCCGTCCTCCACTGCTTTCCCAGGCCACAAGCAGGGAGCTGGATGGGAAGTGGAGCTGCTGGGATTAGAACCAATGCCCATATGGGATCCCGGCGCGTTCAAGGCGAGGACTTTAGCCGCTAGGCCACGTTGCTGGGCCCCATTGGATTATTTTTTTAAATTCATTTATTTTTATTTGAAAGGCAGAGTTACAGATATAAGGAGAGATAACAGGAGAGATCTTCCATCTACTGGCTCATTCCTCAAACAGCCGCAATAGCTGAAGTTGGGTCATTGAAACCAGGAGACAGGAGCTTCTTCTATGCCTCCTACTTGAGTGTAGGGGCTCAAGGACTTGGGCCCTTCTCCACTGTCTTCCCAGGCCATTAGCAGGGAACTGGATACAAAGTAGAGCAACCATGACTCGAACCAGTGCCTACATGGGATGTCAACACAGCAGGTGAAGGCTTAACCTACTACATCATGGCACCTGCCCCCAGAAATTTGTGAGAAGTCAAGCTGTCAGAATAATTTTTACCTAAATTTTGAGATTTATGCATTATCCAAATCCTCTTTTACTATTAAAGAGTGATGGCCCTGGAGTCATGCAGCCATGGGCTGTCCTACTCTCCTACTGTTATTGAGTTTTTCTCACCTATGAAGGAGGAATGTTAGCTCCTTCCTGAATCACAGACAAAGTAATCTACACAGAAGGGTGCTCAGCTCATGCCTGAGACAAGGTGTGCCTTCCCTTGACATGTTAATAGTATAGCATCTTGTATCATGGACCTGACCCCAGGAAGCAGCAGCAAGACCAGACAGGGGAAGGCAGTTGAGGGGCAACAACCAGGCACAGAGTCTCTCCCGACCTATCTGTGAATGACGTGGGCTGAGAGCCATGGGTGTACTTAGGTGTACCCAGAACTTCTTGCCAAGTGCCCTACTCCACACAGGTGTCAATCAAAGCATTTCAGAAATTAAGATACAAAAGAGTGGGCGTATGAGACAGACTCAATCCTCTATACTTGCGTCACTGAGAGTAGCCGTCCACACACCACTAAGCCCCTGGGGGACAAGCAAGGAGAGCACCCTTGGGTATGAGAAAGAGTGTGGCTCCTTGGAGCTCCCAGGAGCCCCAAGCCTGGAGGGGAACAACCTCCTGTGGGACACCAGGATCATTACGCTTGGTGCTGGCATGGTGAGATGGACACAGCTAGGAGGCTTCACACAGAGCAGCCTCAAGAATATTTCTAGGTATCCCTGGACCACAACTCCTGCTCACTCCAATGCCTGCATGAACATGGCAGGGAGGCAATTAGACACCTGCCTTGCCTATCACAGTGCCTGGTTCAGGTCCCTGCTCTGCTTCTGATGGGGCTTCCTGCTGATATACAACCTGGGAGACAGCAGGCGATGGATCAACTTACCTTGCTCCTTGGCATCTATGTGGCAGGCCTGGATAGAGTTCTAGGCTCCTGGCTATGGCCTGGCCCTACCCTACCTATTGCAGACATGTGGGAAGCAAACAAGCAAAAGGAAGATCTTTCTCTCTCTGCATTTGAAAACAAATCATGAATTCACTTAAATAAATAAATAAAATTAAAACATGAACACCAGTGCTAGGGATCAACCATTCTTGGGCATTCACATGCCCGTTATTTACATGAGTAGCTGTACCCAACCCTCCACTTCACTGAAAAGCCTTTGGGGGCCAGATATCCTTCAAGAGAACAGCAGGTGCAATTCCCATACCCAGGCCAGCACTGATAGCAATGATGCTGCACAGGAAAATCCACATGCTCATGGAGGTGGGGAGGAAACTTGAAAATAAAAGAAGTGAATTTAATAAAAGTTAAAATCTCACTTTCTACAACCCAGAGACCAGAGGTCCTGCAGCCCCTCGGGCCCTTGCAGCCAGATGCCAACAGCCTGATATCTCCAACACACCGGGCTCTCTCCATCAGCCCCCATTGCAGTGCCCAGGGGCCCACTGTGCTGCCTGTCTGAGGTCACCAATAGCATGGCAACGTATTAGTCACTTCAGCTGTCACTAACACAGGGGACACAAGTCGACAGCTCAACCAAAGGGAGGGCCAAAGGACGACTGGGAGAGGAAATGACGGTGCTGTTAAACACAGCACAAGCAAGGGGACAGGAAAGTGCTGGGAAAAAAAAAAAACAGCTTCCTGTTTCTAATAAGAGCCACACACAATGTAATGGAAAACTCTCCAAATCTTCATTGGATCTGCTATGGGATCCATGGCTATAAGCACAGGGGCTTGCCTGTGTCCCAGGTCAGGGATCAGTGGCAAGGTGATCCTAAAGGACCATTCTCCTAGCAACTGGAGGGGTCACTAGTCCAGTATGACCACTTCTTGACCCCACTCACCATGCAATCCTCAGCCTTCAAAGGCCAAACACACACCCCTCCGCAGTCTCCCTGAATGTCCTGTCCAGGCTCTGACAGAGCCGACCACACCAGCCCCTTCTTCATGCAAAAGACCTGGTCCACCTGAGGCCCTGACCCAGTGCCAGAGCTGCCAGGCTGACTTCCAAGTTCTGCACCATGACCATCATTTCCTGGGCTTTCTGCCTCCATCAGAAGGTGGGCTCTGCAAGGGTTGGGCAGCAGCAGCAGCACCTGCCCCAGTGCCCACACGTGGAGCAGGGTGAGGGAAGCCTGCAAGCCAGGGATTTCAAAGATCTCGAGACATTACAGGGCAGAATATCACCTCCACCACTTTGGCAACTACTTCTATCAATATCACCTCCACCACTTTGGCAACTACTTCTATCATCTTAGAAAGCTTCCAGTGGCAAATTAGAAGAAGGCAATTGGTGCCATGTTGCTATCTTAGCATTTTATACAAACTTGCTCAGCTGTCCCTGTTCAAAAGCAAAGGGCCCTTAGGCCTCTGGCATGCTCCGTAGCAGCTGCCAGAGTGCTGGGGTCCGTGTGATGGATGTGGAAGACAGGAAGGTGTGAAGAGTATCATTCCTTTGCAGGCAAGGCCGCAAGGAATGTCCCGCTGTGTGGCAAGGCCCGGTGGATGTCTCTACAACACCTGAATGCAGCTCTGCCTCCCTTTGCATGGACACCGGACAACCCTGCTGAGAATTCTGTCATCTATTTAGGCATTGTCTGCCTCTGCGGAGTTACTGTTAAATATCAATGGGAGCTTAGAAGCTGATGTTGCTGTTGCGGTTTTTTAGCCAAAAAGCTGTTATTGCTGTTCCGGCTGCATCCTGTGGCAATATGCTAATCAAGGGTGCTAACTCCCCTTTTGATCCTATGCTAATCAAGGGTGTTCTGTCTTCAGGTGTAGTGGGAATCTATTCTTTCCCTCTTTCTTTGATCTTTTAGGGCCCTTCCTTCCTTGAGTGTCTCAAGACCAAGCTGTAGAGTAATTGTGGTAGGAATGTGTTAGTGATTGATATGCACCATCTATTGAGAACTTTTTCCTAGCCAGGCGCCAGGTGCCAGGCGCCAGGTGGTTAACATCCTAGCCTTAGGTGAAACAAATGGCAGAGTTATCTTTAGAAACACCCACTTGACCATGACGTAAAAAGTCTGAGCCAGAGTTTGACTGATTTTGTATAAATAAAGCGGACAGCTTTTGTGCGTAGTCCATTATGATGATCAAGAGTTCCTAGTGGTCCGTCTCTTTTTTTCTCTTTCTTTGCGCCTCATCCACGCACCCTTCGCGAGTTCCGAACTCAGCTGGGGCTGGACTCCGGCACCAGAGAATAGTTTCTGCTGAGGTTACTGGAGACACATTGACAAACACTGGTCCTATGCACTCAGCTGCTTTGGCTCAGCCCAGCTTCTGAAGCTTTCTCCCTTCACTTTATTCCATATGAGAACTCTTATTTCTCAGTCAAACTGAACCACGGCAGCCACAGGCCTGCCGCAGCAGCAAACCACAGTCCAACATGCAGCCTTCAGCCTTAGCAGGCCCATCAGGAAATGGCTGTCCATAAAACCAAGACTCCTGGCAATGGACATGGGGCTTGTCAGGGCTGAGGTCTCCATCAGAGTCTCTGGGCAGCACTTAGAAAGCAGAATCAAAAGAGTCCAGCTGGTTAATCTTCCGCCTGCAACACTGGCATCCCAAGTGGACACTGGTTTGTGTCCCCGCTGCTCCACTTCCAATTCAGCTCCCTGCTAATGTACCTGGGAAAACAGTGATGATGGCCCAAGTGTTTAGGCCTCTGCCATCCACTGTGGGAGACCTGGAATGTTATGGCCATTCAGGGCGTCAACCAGAGGACAAAAGGTCAATCTCCCCCAGCTCTACCCCTGGCTCCCTATTTCTCCATAACTCTGCTTTTCAAATAAATAAAATCTATTAAAAAGAACAAGAGAATTTGAGCCTGTAAGCCAGCTCCAGCACAGCAAGTAATCTCCAGCATAAAGCAGCTCACAGTAAAAATTTCACCAAAATTCACTCATCTGATCCATGGGACAGACATACACTGAGTGCTCCATCTCTGGGGTGATCCCAGGCACTGGGCCCACAGCCATCAATGGAGCACACAGAGCTTCCAGCACTCGAAGAGCTCACATTGGGGCGGGAAAAGACAGCTGACTGCCAACACAGGACCATACTCATTAGACGAGGATGGCAGGGGCTCCGAGCAAGAACAAGCCGGCAAGTTTGCAGGAACTCCACATGAGACAAGAGCAGTCTTACATAGACAGTAGGGCTAACCATAGGGAGAAGGGGAGGTCTGCTTCCCAATTCCAAGGGGCTAAAGGAGCAAGGTGTGGGGACAGTGGTCCAGGCCAGGGTGGTCACAGTGGAATGGGCTTGAGAGAAGCTGGAAGAAGAGAAACAATACCTCCCTGGTCTGCGGCAATGTGTCCTGGCCTGCACAGAGGGCTTGAGGCATGGTTGACCAATGCCTGTGAGGAGGTATGGCAACCTGCACAGAGGCAAAAAGGCAAGGACCACAGGAACAGCCCAGGCAGTCCACCCAGAGACAACCCACTAAGGCCCCCGTGGGAATGATGACACAGCCACACACAAGCTGGCCTACACTGGCAGCAGCCCAGCTGTGCAGCTGCCTGTGCTCCAAGCCTTCCAGGGACTGCTACCTGGCTGGGGAAGAATGGCCCTGGCCCGTGGCTCACAGAAGGGTGGTAATGGCTAAACTCCCACAAGCTGCACCTGCTGTGCTTGTCCTGCCTTCTCCCCAAGGCCAGCCCTTCACACATGGGAACCAGTCTTTTCTGGAGCTTGGGCCCAATTCCCTTGAGGCTCCAATGTCAAGACCCTGCACGCACCCTCCTCGGAGAGCACTTGTTGGTCAGTGTTGCCACAGTGCTCCACTCACATTGCTCCACCACTAGACACCTCTTACCCCTACTATACCCCTAGGACCCCCACAGGATTTAGGATCCAGGGATGATCTTTCTAATGCTTTGAGGTGGGCTCCAGGTGTACCCAAAGCTAGCAGGAATCCACTGTGAAAGGACATGAATGATGGAAACATCACACTGCAGAGGACTGGGGGATGGGGAGGGCCTCACACTAAAGGGTGAGGCCATCCTGCCCTGCCAGGCGCTCCGCACCCCTGCCCTGTGCGAATTCAACTACTGCCCTTGATTCCAGGGCAAAAGCTCTTACAGCGAGTTCCATGACCCAGTGATGTGGGATCACCAGGCAATTAGCCCAAGTTTAGGGGAGCCAGAGTACTTTTAATTCCTACAAAATGATGCTGTCTCTTTAGCTGTCGATCACATATGCCCACCTTCCCAAGATGTGCCTGCTTCATCAAGGACCAGGGCAGAAGCTAAGTCCCAAGCTCATTTGCATATGCAAATGAATGGACCCATCACCCCTTTCCTTACAAGAGGTGGAAGGCAGGGCCAGGGCAGGAGGGTGGGGGTGGGTAGACCTGACTCCTTGTTCCACCATGGACACCTGCTTCCCTCCTGTACCTTTCCTGAGCCCCCATGCCAGCTCATCACATCCAGTGCTCTCAGGGCTCGCCACAAGCCTGCAAGGTGGCTGCAATCTCGCTTTCACTGTGCCAAGTGCCTCTGTGACTCAGAGCAGTCAGGTCTCAGTTGGGAGCTATGATGGATTCAGTAATGCTGGCTCTCACCTGGGAAGAGAATCTAGGCACAGCAGTGGCCTTCCTGGGGACGTTTCTGGTGCAGACACATGTCAGGGGCAACAGCAGATGGAAAACATCAGTACCACTGTTCTGTACCCTAGCACAGAACTCCTGTGTCCTGCCCAAGTGCACTGTTCTCACCCCAGAAATGGGAAGGAACCTTTAGGGAGAACACCACACTTGCACATGTCATGTTTCACGCAGCCCCATGATGAAACTAGAGACCAGAATTCACCCCTATTGCACATGCCCTGTCCTTATCCCAGATAGCCAGGGTAAAAAGAGGCTCTCATTCCCAGGCCTGCTGACCTCACCCACACAAAACCACCAGCCCTGAGCAGGCAGGGGTCACTGGGAGCCAGTGCCTTTCCCAGCAAGGACCCCAGGGACTGGGGGGGGGGTCTATGCAAACAGCGGCAATACATACCAGGGCCACCTCCCTCTGCTTTCTCCTGGTGTCCACGCTGATAGGGGGTAGAGGGGTGGTAACCATGCACCCTGGGATCCTCACTCTTTCTATACATAGGTCCCAGAAGGCAAGCACTTCTCCTCGCAGCATCTCCCATTATAAACCTGTCTGCTCCTCACTGATGACATGAGTGGGCGTTGAATCTAACAGCATGATGCTAGCATCTCCCATTGGATTCCCTGGCTTCAGCTCCCAATTACAGTGCCTGATTCAAGTTTCCTGCCACTGTAAGCCTCTGGAAGACAGTGGTGGGGACTCAAGTCACTTGGTTTCTGCTACCCTCATGGGAAACCTGGATTGAGGTCTGAGTTCTTGGCTCCAGCCCCAGCCCCAGCACTGGTCATTGTGGACATCTGTAATGCCACAGACACAGTCCCTCCCTCATCCGCCAACCTACTACCCATCTGACTTTCAAATTAAACCAATAATAAATCCAATTACAGCATAGTTTTCTGACTTAGTTTCATACTGAACAAAGTTATAAAATGCCATAAATCAGCCTTGGAAGTCTTCACCGTTTTATGAAACCGATAAGACAGAACATTAAAGGCCTCCTCACGGTGGGGAGTAAACCCATAAAAAGCACAGAAGCCAGCCAGCCGAACTAAATGTGGCTTTTACGGCATTTCACTTCATGCAGGGGAGGGAGGCGACATCTTAAAGATTTTCCACAAAAGCCCACACACAAGCTCAGAGTTCCAGGGCATGAATGAATGAATGCAGGTTGGCAGTCTGATTCTCTTGATTGAGTTCAGCCCGCACCCTCGCCCCACTGGAAGGCGGGAGGGAGGCTTTCTGGTCCTCCCTCAATTCTTTCTCATTCACACCTGGCAACCTAGGCCAAGCAACACTCACACATGAATTCACTAAGCCCCACTCCGGCTTCCCCGGTGGTCCCCATCAACCCAAGAACACCCTCACACACACCTCCCTCCCTTCCGGGTCAGGGTACACAGCTCCGGGTGCTCTCAGGGGTAACATCACACTGCCGCAGGCCAGGATGCTGATTGTGATGGGTGTATCCCATGTCAGAGCACTGGTCCAAGCTTCCAACTTGGGGCTCTGACCAAAATGCAGGTCCTGGTTCTGGGCTCTGGCCTGGTTCACTGCAACAATTTGTGGGAGTGACCCAGTGAATGAAAGATCTCTCTTTCTCCTTCTCTCCGCAACTCTACCTTTCTACAACCTGGCCCCACCTAAGTTCAAGACCAGGTGACTTTTCTACAACAGTAAGCATGAAATTAGGCCTCAAAAGATGACCTGGGCAAACAAGGCTCAGGCTCAGTTCCACACTCTCAGTGGTTTATAATGCTTAGCATTTGCCTGGTGTTCCTGTCCACGCAGATCTTCCCAGACCACACAAGCATGCGGGAGCTGACAAAAGCATCAATCTGAGCTTGCACCGTACAGATGTGGCAGCTGCTGCATATAGTCTTGGGGGTTAGGGTTCCGGGAGAGGGCAGGGGATGAGGCACTTAGCATTGCATTACTCCATTCCAGCACACGCGCCCCCTAGAGGAAGGTCATACACACCTGGAGGATGGGGGCTTACAGGGAAGGTCTCACTCTGGGTCATGCAGTGCCACTCCCACCTACCCTCTGAGAGGCTCTTCCCCCAAGGAACAAAGAAGATGGTCTGAGAGGCTGACTCCAGCCCACCGCTCCCTCTAGCCTTCGGGGCTGTGTCTGTGGGGTTACAGCTATCAGTGCCACTGTCAGGGGGAACAGTCACTTCTGGGACCCTACAGCTCAGCAGGCATGGGGCTGAGCTGCTGCAGAGGGAATTGTGTGGTCACTCCCTGAAGTAAACACCCATTTTACAAGGACACTGAGACCCAGAAAGGAGACAGCTCATGCTGACAGTGAACTACTCTAAGGACTGTTCTAAATCCACTGACAGGTGAGCTCAACGAATGCTCAGAACAATCCCATGAATGTCAATTGGGGTCTGTGTTATGGAGAGCAAAACAGACAGTCACTCTCATGGTGAGTCAATGAGGGGACTGCCATGACCCCAGCTCTGGCTCTGCAATCTCTCAAGGTCCCTGAGAATCAGTGACCCTGAGCATGAAGCTCTCCTCTCAATGATTGTCCAACCTCTTTTTTTTTTTTTTTTTTAAGATTGATCTATCTGAAAAACCAAGAATTCGAGAGAGTTCCTCCATCCACTGATTCACTCCCCAAATGACAATGACAGTCGAGGCTGGGCCAGGCCAAAAGCCAGGAGGTTATTCTGAGACTCCCACATGGGTGCAAGAGCCCAAGCTCTTGGCCATCCTCTGCTCCTTTCTCAAGTGCCAACAGCAGGAAGCTGGATGGGAAGTGAAGCAACCAGGATTTTAAATGGCACTCATATGGGATGCTGGCTTTGCAAGTGGCAGCTAATCCACTTAACTTCAACCATGCTGCCAACAAGTTCTCATCAAAAGTGTCAAGGCCAGAGCTAGGACTGTGCAGGCTAAGCTAGTTTGAGTCCTGGCTGCTCCACTTCCAATCCAGCTTCCTGCTAAAGTGCCTAAGAAAGCAGCAGAAGATGGCCCAAGTGCTTGGGTCCCTGTATCTGCATGGGAGACCTGGAAGAAACTCCTGGCTGCTGCCTGAACCAGCCTGACTGTCACAGCCATTTGGAGAGTGATCCAGAAGATGGAAGATCTATCTGAGATTCTACCAACACAAGCATAATGCACCTGGAAATATGATGCCACAATGGGCATGGACAAGGGTGGGGCTGTGGCTCAGGGTATGAAACTGTTCTTCCCCATGAGGCACGTGAGCATGTCAATAACTTCTACCCCAACAGAAACCATGATAACCCTGGCCTGGCCCCAGAAGCCAAGCAGACCCACAGTGTAGCCAAGGCTGTGTTCCACTGCACAGTCCTGGGGCCCAGGGCCCAGGGCCAGACTCACAGAGCCTGGGAGGAGAGTGCTGGGAGAACAGTGCCTTCTAGGCTTGCCAGAGTTCAGAGCCCATGCCAGCAAGACCTCAAAGGTCTGAAATGGGCAGCAGTCTTCTCCCCATCTCTTTTCCCAGGACCCAGGGGTTGTCTCCAAAATACCTTTCCCTCCTTCCAACTCATTTCTTTAATCCAGTATAGCATTCCTCTCACCCCCTGGGGGACATTCACCCCAATGCCGTGTTGAGAAGAAAGACAGTGGAGTGGGCTAATTCATGCTCAAATGCACAAGACTGACTAGCAAGTGGCCCGAAGGCAAGAACACTTGCATTGATTCTGCAGGAGGGCAGCCCCCCCGGCAGGAGCTCCAAGTACAAGGCTGCCCACAGACACCTTCTCGTCAGCTCCTCGCTGCTCTCATTCTGCATGCAGAGTGCTTAAAACCTGCAAGTCAGCTCGTGACCCATCCTGTGGCAGCCAGGACAATGACCCCTGTGGCCCCAAACTGTCCTGTGCATACAGGGAGACAGCTGCAGTGGGGTGCCCTTCTGGTCTCCTGGGCACTTACCTTGGTCCTGGACACACGCTCTTGACCCCATAAGCCTGCTGCTGTAAGTGCCCATTCTCATGTCCCACTCTAGGCCATGGCCAAGGGGACCTCCCTATAAGGCTCCCCACCTCTGGCCCATGTCAGCCTCCTCAAAGCACAGTTCTGACTGTCAGACACAGCCCATAAAGCCTTCTCCATGGTTCCAGGCCAAGTCCCCACACTACAGGCCAGCTCCCTACTCACCTCAGTGAATTCTGATATACCGTGCAAAGCCTCCTCCTCCAGGAGCCTTTCCTCCTTCCTGCCCAGAGCCTGTGACATGGACTCTTCTGAAACCCTCAGCACTGTGTGGATCACTCATAACTCAGAATGATTTGAATATATAGTAGAGCTCCTACTTTATTTTTTTTGTAATGACATGTTCGGAAAATACTAGAACAGAATGCAAATAGTTAAAAATCATGATATTCACACAAATGGCTTTTTTTCTACATTAATGCCATGTTCAGCTACTCTCCTAGGACTATTATATGTGAGATATCAAAAGCAGCAAACAACCGCAGTGCAGGTTCGGAAAGGGTCAAGGGAAGGACAGGTTTAGCCACAGAGGAGGAAGAATAATCCAGATTTCTGTGAACAGACATCAGAAGGGCTCTCCTGCCTGAGGTGTTACTCAGAGGGACAAGTTCTGCCCCAGACTCAACTGCACCTTGCTTGGGGGAAAAGGGTAACAGGGTAACTCGAAGAGCAAGCGTGCAGCCCATCACACTGTCACAGTTGTAGAGAAGCTGAGAAAAATGAGCAGGAATGGGGTGTGGGGTTAGGACAAGGAGGTCCTTGTGAACGGACAGAATTCCAGGAAGAGTCTAGGAGGAGGAGAGTGGCCTGCAGGAGAGATGCCACAGACATCCCTGGGAAACCCCCTGCCTGATCCCTTCAACCTCCAACCAGCAAATGTTCAGAACACCCAGCAACCCCAGAATCAATTCCACCCTTGCTTCCTGAGGCTGGCCCCTCTGCCTGGAGGGGCCCCAACAACCTAATCTGTTCACACCCAGAGCTTTCACAAAGCCCATTCTTGGCAGACACGGTCCTGAGTGCAACACGCCAAGGGAGGTCAGAGCAAGGGGCCAGGGTGGCCATCCTGGCATGGCTCAAGCCACAGGGAGGACTGCACGAGGCTGCAGCTCTCCAACAATTCAAGGTCTGAATCCCCTGGCAGCCTCTCCTCTCTGACAAGCCACAAGTGCCGCACCACATCTCAGTCTGTGTACCCCGGAGAGGCTGGGCTAGGAGTTTAGCACAGGACAGGTAGGGGGATGGCAGTCACCAGCGGGTAGGAGGGAAGAAGATCTGGGAGGCAGGGCATGCCACCAACCCTTGGCAACAAGGTCAGCTGTGCCCACAGACTGCAGACTGGCAAGGGGCTCTTGACGCCCCTGCAACCCAGCTGTTTCAAATGCATTTAGCCACAGAAACCTCATAACAGATCACAATGGCCAACCAGTGAGGTGGGGTTGGTACGGGAGAAGGAGTGGACTTTAAGGCTACAAGTTCTGTTTCTATTGGGATCCCACAGCTGCAGACCTTACGAATGCAAGTAAAACAGCTCCCTGCCGTGGGGAGTCTAAGATCTGGAAGTAAACGGGCTTCGATGACAGTGGGGCACAGCCAGCACCAGCACCTGCATCTTGTCTCCCAGCCTGCAATCTGGGAGCACAGGACTCTCTGCATAGCACACGGCAGCTGGCCTCTCTGCACATGGACCTAGGTTCAAATCCCAGCTTTGTGCAATGCTGGGCAGGTCATGCCAAGCCTTGGCATCTCACTGGGCTGGGAGGTCAGCTCTCCTTGGCATCTCACTGGGCTGGGAGAATACCAGTGAGTCCACAGGGCTGCACCAGGGCCACCATGAAGGGATGTAGATGCCGGCTCCTCTCCGCAGTGAAACTTGCCAGCCTCTCTCCTTGAGGCCCCTGCTCCATGCCCCTTCCCTCCCCCAGAGTCCTTGCTTGAGAACACCAAGAGCATTCTGCAACCAAGTCCCAGTCTGGAATGCATAGGGTTTCTGTTGCCCGTGTTGCCACAAGTGACCTGCCATAGGGAGCAGGCACCAACTTCCCACTCCTGTGAGCCCCCTTTTACTCCTGGAGGACCCCATGAAGCAAGCCTCCACCAGACAACCTTGCTACACTCTGGAAAAGCAGGTCCTGCCTAGAGTGGGAAAGGTAAACCAGCTGCAGTTTGAAGCACTGCTTCCTGGAGGTGCCAGGAGCCCATGAGGGCATCCCCAGGAGGGGCAGCACACGGCTCACTGTGGCCAGAAGCCAGCACCACCCAGAGCACCAGACCTGTCAAGGACCATGGTGTGATGGCTCACAGGGCTCAGTTAACCATGTTGTTCCTTGATATGCTAATTGTTCACACTGTGGCTTTCAGATGCCACGCTGTATTTAAATGGTCACAGTGAATTAAGAAAAAAAAAATGATTTTCGTTCAAAACAAAAATCAGTGCAAGGAGAAGCCAGAAGGAAGGGTCATCTCACACATGAGAATCCTCCCTCTCCCAGCCCCCCGTCCAATACCAGCAACTCCACACCTGGAGGTTGCATCTCCTCTCTCTGGGAGGGCCAGAGGCCCAGAGGTGTCTTTTAATTGTGCATCAACCAGAAGGGAGCAAGAATCCCACTCAGCTATGACTGGCGCTTGGTACCTCTAGACTCGATATTTTGAAATGAGACAAGTATGGGTACAAATGAGAATGGTGAGGATCACCAGTTTGGATGGGAGAGCTTGGGTGCAGTTCTGCCACCTTACAGATAAGCAAACTAAGGACAGGGGATGTCTGCCAAGGGGCACGGTCATGGCTGGCATCCCAGCTCTCCCAGGCCTAGGGCCAGTGAACTGCAGGAACGGACCTTGGGGAGCCTTCTAGGAAGCCCTCTGAGATAAGGGCTTGACCATGCCTCGCCCTCTCACATTTGGGTGCTTTTGGCCTGACACAGCCTTGCCAGAGGGAGGTCAAGTGCAGAAAGCAGAGACCCAGGGCACCATGGCACCTGACAGCCTGCCTTACCTTTGGGCATGATCTGATGCATGGCCACTGACAGGAAGAAGATGGAGTCACTGTAGTAGGTCCCAGAGCCGGCACTGAAGTGCTTCTGCATGGCCTGCACCACAGGGAACAGCTTGTCTGTGAGCACGGCAACATCATGGAAGATGACCTACAGTGGAATGCAAAGAAAGCCAGCAGGGTCAGTGATCCAGCTGTTTCAAATGTGTTTATAGCCACGGAAGCCTTGACCCCACCACAATCCTATGCTAAAGCTGAATGCATGGAAACAGAAAAAATGGGGAGGCAGTGCAGAAGTTGGCCCTGGGATGAGGAAGGGACATGGAGCAGGACCTGACAGGGATGGGGAATGGTCGCTGGGTCTCTTCTGTGGGTGCTGCTATGCCCAGAGACTGGAAACCATGTTCAAGCTATGGTCCTGGCACTCGGAGGCCCCGGGACACTGGGTGGCAAACCCTGCTCCAGCCATCACCACCCCCTGGAGGCCTTTATGTGTGTCACCCAGGACCATCAGGAGCTCCAGCACCACCCTCCTTGTCCTAGATGGCGAATGAAGCGAGGATCTGGTCACCAAAAACACTCAGGGCCAAGTAGGTGACACCATCCTCACCCCCACACACTCTGATCCCCCAAACTACAGCACCACAGTGGGGCAGACACCACTCCAGCAGCTCCACATTACAAATAGGGTGGGGGGCAGTACTGGGCTACAGCCGGCTAAGCTGCTTTTGGTGATGCCGCCATTCCCTGTCTGAGCACCAGAGGAAGTCCCAGTTGTTCCGCTTTCCAATCTAGCTCCCCACTAAATACTCCTGGGAAAGAAGCAGAGGCCAGTTCAAGTGCTTAGGCCCCTGAACCTGCCTCCTGGCTTCGGCCTGGCCTAGCCCTGCCTGTTGTAGTTATTTGGAAAGTAAACCAGCAAATGAATGAAAATCTCAGTCTCCTCTGTCTCCCCCTCTTTTCTTTTCTTTCCTTCTCTTTTCTTTTTTCTTTCTTTCTTTTTTTCTTTTTTTGGTTATTCTGCTTTTCAAATAAATAATTTTTTTAAAAAAGGGAAAAAATATGAGAAAGCAAACACCCAGAGAGGCACCCCTGTCAAGGTCACCTGCATGCCTTATACCCCCAAAGCATCATGGACTGGTGCTAAGCGCCTTGTCTGCTCTTCTCAGCTTTGGGCTCTGGTCTACATTTTTGTTTCAACAGATACACTTATTTGAAAGAGTCACAGAGAGAGGGAGAGTCAGAAAGAGAGATGGAGAGACAGAGAAATCTTTCATCCTCTGATTCACTCCCCAGAGGGGCTCAATGGCCAGGAGCCTGAAGCTCCATCCGGGTCTCCCATGTGCATTCTGGTGCCCAAGCGCTTGGGCCATCTTCCACTGTTTTCCCAGGCACAGCAGCAGGGAGCTGGTTGGGAAGTGAACAGCCGGGACTTGAACCCTCACCTATAGAGGACACTGATATTAATGCCAGCCTCTCTGGTGTATATTCTCAAACACCTGGCTTCTCTCATGTTTCCCTTTAACCTGAATTTCTCCTGGATCATACTGTTTGGTGTTGCCTGTATTTCTAGTAAACTTAGAAAACTTCACATGGCACCACTCTCAGTCATTTCCAAAGATGTGTTTTATGTAACTCCTTAAATCCTTTATTTTGGGACATTGCTCTCATGAGGCACTACATTCTTCCACTCTTTCTCTGCATTTTTTGACTCAGATGTTCTTTTTTCTGTAGCCACTCAGTCTGGCATGCAGGATCCAAGCCAGTTCCTGCTGTTTCCCCACACAAACACCAAGACTTCCTGCCCCCACATGCCCTCTGCTGCCACTTAGCCTGACAGGTGCCTCCCCTGCTTCCTACCTCGCCCATCCCGACAACCTTGGCTGTTCCTCCCAGATCATTTTTCAAATCCACAAATCCATTGCTTCCTCTGCTTGGCTTCAAAACCTCTAATGCAGTGGGTATTTGCCTGCAGCAGAGAAGATGCTACCTGGAGCCACTCCCCCAATCATTATTGAGTCCTTGGGTTCAAGTCCTATCTTTGCTTGTGGTCCAGCTTCATGCTAATGTGCGTTCTGGGCAGCAGCAGATAATGGCTCAAGGACTTGGGTCCCTGCAACCAACATGTGGGAGACAAGGATGAATATTTTTTTTTATTTTTTATTTTTATTTTTGTTGCAAAGGCAGATTTACAGAGAGAAGGAGAGACAGAGAGATGTTCCATCTGCTGGTTTACTCCCCAAGTGGCCACAATGGCCAGAGCTGAGCCAATCCAAAGCCAAGAGCCAGGAGCCTCCTCCAGGTCTCCCATGTGAGTGCAGGATCCCATGGCTTTGAGCCATCCTCGACTGCTTTCCCAGGCTACAAGCAGGCAGCAGGATGGGAAGTAGAGTAGCTAGGATGCAAAATGCCACCCAGATCCCAGTGCTTGCAAGGTGAGGATTTAACCATTAGGCTACCACTCTGGGCAGAGGATGGAATTCTTTTTTTTTTTTTCTTTTTTCCCCAGGATGGAATTCTTGACTCCTGGTTTCAGCCTTGCCAAGTCTTGACTGTGGGAGTTAACCAACAGATAGAAGATCAATCAATCAATCTAATAAAAATAAATTTAAAAATATAATAAGAAAAATGAAAGCACCTCCAGACCTCAGTTACGGTCCATCTCTAGTGAGGCCCATGAGGTCCCTGCAGACATGCTCTGGCCACCCCACCTGCCCTCCCTACCATGGTTGGGCAGAACAGCCAAGCAGTCCCTCTTTAGCCAGCCCCACCTTTATGATTCATGATCCTAGACATCTACCCTGAAAATCCCTGTCCCTGTCTGTCCAGTAACCCCTATCCTGGCCTCCAGCCTTCCTGCAGCCTCCCACAATTCCTGGGCCATGCTACCCCTGCTATCACATTAGGCTTCACTGACCCCTGTTGGGCCCACCTGACAGGTCTTTGCCTCTGCCTCTGCTAGGCTGGCTCCTCTTCCGATACCAGAGGCTGTGACGGTCCCCCTGCCCAGAGTCCAGTTGCTGGCTACACTACAGGATGTCAATACAGGTCCATTACAAATGAACTGCACTTGGGACATGGTGCTTCTCCGAGCCTGGACATCTTTGTGGGTAAGACAGGAATGACAACTGCCTCAGATGGCAGTTGTGAGGATGGTCTGGGACAGGTACAGGGGCCCATCTTCAGTGCGACAACCCTCTCACCCTTAGGGCCCAGGTGCACCCCCCCACAAGCCAGATTTTCCCAGGGGGCCTGGGCAACTGCTGGGGCTGGAAGCAAACAAAAAGGATCTAAAGGGGCCCGGGCGATGCAGTGCTGGCTAAATCCTCGCCTTGCACACACTGGGATCCCATAAGGGTGCCAGTTCATGTGTTGGTTGCTCCACTTCCCTTCCAGCTCCTTGCTTGTGGCCTGGGAAAGCAGCAGAGGATGGCCCAAACACTTGGGACCCTGCACTCACATGGGAGACCCAGAAGACACTCCTGGCTCCTGACCTGGATTAGCTGAGCTCTGGCTGTTGTGGCCACTTTGGGAGTAAACAAGCATACAGAATATCTTCCTCTCTTCCTCTCTGTATTTCCTTCTCTCTATAAAATCTTTCTAATTAAAAAAAAAAAGGATCTCATGGAAGCAGTAGCATCTGTGGGCACAGGAAAGAGAGAACAGATATGCATGCACACACGCTTGGGATGCAGGTCTGCCCATCCTGCTCAGGGAGATCAGGGGATGCCAGAGCCATTTCTCCACCCAGCCCCATTTCACCCCTAAGCTTCCCCGGCAATCACTGCATCCCATCAGCATCAATAGATGCATAAGGTCAAGCTGTACTCTGAACATTCTCCACCAAGCCCACTCCAATGAATATTTCATACAATAAATCTACTTAGAGAGAAGCTGGTCCAAGGATCCACTGCCTGCAGCAAGAAGCAACCACAAGTCCTGCCACTGAGAACCAAAGTACCCAGACCTCCTTCAGACTAGAACAAGGGTGCAAACTGGTTTCCCTGGTACACTTTGGAGCCTCTACCTAGCCTAGGGTTTGCTGGCTGGCAGGGGAAAGCAAAGTACAGTGAGGAGGAAAAAAAGGGAGGGAGGGTACCACCCATCTCCACCACCACCACCTGCCACCTCCCCACAGGAGCTAGGAAGGATTAGCAGGTAACCTAGGAAACCAGGAACATAAGACCCAATCCCCAAACACTGGCCTGTGCCAAGAAAAATACATGATTATTGTGGATGTTGACCAAAAAGGCCTCATTCACTAGATGTGACTTTTACAACACACCTGCATGACAGATTTAAAATTAAAAACTAATTACAAAGCACTATCCCTTCCCCGCCCCTCAACACACACACTCAGCTTACAAAGTGATTTCCTTCTCAAACCCTTCATGTGCATCAACAACGATGCCTTTACCAACCTGAGTCTCCTCGCCAGCCACCAACACATACCGGGCACAGCTGCCCACAGGGTAGGCTCTGTGTGGGAAGCTGGGCAGCCTGGTGGGAGCAGGGGGACAGCACAGGTCCCAGCCACCCACCTGGGAGACCCAGATGGAATTCAAGCCTCCTAGTTTTAGCCTGGTTCAGCCCCTGCCGTTGGGGCATTTGGAAAGTAAACCAGCAAATGAGAGATTTCTCTCACTGCCTGCCAATCTCTGGCTTTCAAATAAAATCATGATGAATAAATCAATTCCCAGCTTGGTAAACTCCATACTACGGTATGTGTCCAAGGAAATTCAACTAGTTTGACGAAGCTGGCACTAAAGGTGCAATTCCAAAGCCGGATCTAAGCCCACAAGAATCCAGGCTCACACTTGAAGATGGGGTGTTGCATTGTGTGTGTTTGTTTTCTTTAGCCTCTAAAAATCACACATCTGTAACTCCTTCCCAATCTTCCTTTGGTTCCCAATGCTTAAAAGGCTTGTTTGTAAAAACACTCAGTGGATACAATTATGAGGTCACTCCCCCAACTCCCAAAAATAATAATAAAGTCTGTATTAAATTTTTGTCTCCTTTCAAATAATTAACAAAGTGAAGAAGCAACCAACAGAATGGGAGAAAATGTTTGCACACCACACAAGTGATAGGGGACTAATATCCAGGATTTACAAAGAGCTTCAGAAACCAAGGGACAGTTTTAAAAAAAAAAAAACTGAAAAAAACGGGCAAAAAAAGAGATGAACAGACATTTTTCTAAAGAACAGATTCAAATGGCTAACAGACATGAAAAGATGCTCAGGTTCCCTAGACAGCAGGGAGATACAAATGAAAACCATATTGAGGTTCCACCTATCTCCAGTGAGATTGGCCTACATTCAGAACTCTACTAACAACACCTGCTGACGTGGATATGGTAAGAAAGGTACCCTCCTTCACTGCTGGTGGCAGTGCAGGCTGGTACAACCACTGTGGAAATCAGTATGGAGAGTACTTAGAGAATTGCAAACAAACCTGCCATTTGACCCAGCCATCCTGCTCCTAGGAATATACCTAATAGAAATGAAAACTGCATATAAGAAAGAGATCTGTAATCCTGTATTTACAGCAACACAATCTACAATAGCAAAGACATGGAAACAATCCAGATGCCCATCCACAGAGGAGTGGTTAAAGAAACTGTGGTACAGAGCAGTGGGGGACCACAGAGTGGAGCAGGTGGACAGGAGGAGACTTGTATCCCAAACCTGGAGACTCCTGGATCCCCACCAAGGACTATCAGTACGGGCGCCAAGGACTACATCACAACTGCCAAAGAGACCACGGGGGACTGTAATGCCTTCGGAGGCCGAGAACTCAGAGGACATCCTCCACCCTTTGGACCTACCACACGGGATAGAAGAAGCTGAATCCTTCATCATAGGATCCAAGGCCATCAGAACAACAGCCAGGAAACCTGAGCGGTCTTCAGAAACAGAACAGTAAACTCCCTTCAGGAGTTGGGAGAAGAGCTATCTCTGGTTCTTACTTAGCTCCAACTTCGGGTCCCCAACCTCTCTGCAATGACCATGAGGGCTGCTCCAGAGGCCCCCCCCAACACACACACACTCACACACTCACACACACACTCACAAATTGGAATGGATAGGCAGAGAACAACAAGGAAGGCTTGGTCAGCATGGACTCACACACACCTTACTAGGTAGGACATGGGGATTAAGTACTCCTCACCAGGGTATGGAAGATTTCTCTGCACACCCCTCCTAAAACTGTTTCGCACTTCAATTGTTGAAATGTCATTGAAATAGTCACAGAAAGTTGTTAAGACCATGAATCCAATTTTGACATATTGGTTGCTCAATACTGCGTCAATTTATCTCTTAACGTTATATATTGTTGCTGATGTTATGTTGGGGCTTTTAATCGACCGGGATTTTACTCTGTTGGCTCTGCCTTCGGACCGGGGAGGGTCTCCCTAAGAAGCCGCTGAACTTGACCGGATAATAAGATGCTGGACTCTATGCTTGGTGTATGCTTGCAATGAAGGAATCTTAACTAAACTTGAACTGTGGTTACACAACGGGGGGGAGGGACCCACCATGGGGGGAGGGATGGGAGAGAGGTGGGGTGAATCCCAGTGCCTATAGAACTGTGTCACATAATATAATGTAATTAAAATAATAATAATAAATAAAACAATTTTAACAAAAGAAACTGTGGTACATCTGCTCCATGGAATATTACTCAGTCATTAAAAAGAATTAAATTATACTGTTTACAACTAGAGACCATTATGCTCAGTAAAATAAGTCAATCCCCAAAGGACAAATGCCATATGTTCTCTCTAATATAAGGAAGCCATCATGCAAAGTGTAAATTCAATAACTTCCATACTATTTTTGCCACATCCCATGTGTTTTGATGCTTTTTTATTTCATTTTCACTTCTTCCAAATACATTGTTTTCTCTTGCCCAATTCATCACTGGCTCATAGATCACACAGTGGCATCATTTCACCTAAGCGACTTTTGTTTTCTCTTTTTGTCACCCTGCATTGGTGATTCAGTTGCACGCTTTTTCGACTCCATGGTGCTGTATCTTTTTCCCTCTTTTTGTTTTAATTTCATACCTGTTGCTGACCTTATTTTGTGGCTTCTCACTGAAGGGAATGTATAGTGATAAAGTAATAGAAATTACCACATTCAGATGTAAAGATACAATGCAGTATGCATCCCTACTTCCAAATAAAAGATGGACTCCCAATGAAACTATTGGACATATCTGTTTGACATTGTCTGTGCCAGCAATATTGGGGCACACTTAAATAACAGACTGATGGGATTATAACTCCTTATGAAGGACTATACTATTGTTTGTAACAATATGTGAAAAAACAGGTGGGGTTGGGAGTTTGGTGGAGGTGCAGGAAATCCTAGTCTTTACAGAATTGCACCATAAAATTCAAAATAAAAATTAAAAAATTTAAAAATCTGTCTCCTTTCCTTTTTAATTCATTCTGTCAAGTGGCTTGCAGCAGCATCAGATTGAGCAGTAAGTGGGAAGCTGCTGCTTGCTGAGGTGTTTTGGGCTTCAAATTTATGTACGTGATAAAGAAAGAGCAGAGTAGGAGAAGAATATCTGGAAAGACTCATCTATTTTGGAAAAGTCTACTTGTGGGAGCAGGGAGACAGAGGGGCAACCTGCCTCACACCCTATCACACCCAGAACTTCCTTTGTGTTGTCAATACGGGCTAGCCAGAGCAGCCAGCCAGCGCAGAGCCTGGCCTAAGAGCAAGCAAGCTTCCTCACCAGCCCAGCCTTATCACTTGCTGCAAGTGGCCTAAAGAGACCTAAAGGGCCAGGCTGAGGCTCCACTATACATTCATTCACCAGGAACATAAAGCAATGCCAAGACCTTCACTCAACTTTGGGGAGAAAACCTGGTCTGTGTCACTTGGCAAGAAGAGGGGTCAACAGCCAAGAAGGGAGGTGGCGAGGGTTGGGCTGAGCATAGGAGATGCAAAGCTTGCAGGGAACCATCAAGGCTGGCATTGAGAGGCAGCCTCCCCAGCTACAGCATCACCAGTCAACGTCTCCACTAGATACTGTCCCCAGAACAACTGCCGGAAGGGATGACAACACAAGATCCAGGGATCCTTCCCCAGACATAATCCTGGCCCTCCTCACCTGGGCCTGGGTTCCATCCATTTGTCCTGAGGGGCTCAAGAAAGGATGACTCTGCAATCACCCTCTAAACTGGGCAAGAAAGTGCACTGTCATAGCCCGATACAATGGCTCAAAGGCTAAAGCCTCGCCTTGCATGCACCAGGATTCCATTTGGGCGCTGGATTCTCCATTCCCATCCAGCTCTGTGCTTGTGGCCTAGGAAAACAGAGGAGGATGCTCTAAAGCCTTGGGCCCCTACATCCATGTGGGAGACCCAGAAGAAATTCCTGGCTCCTGGCTTTGAATTGGCCTGGCTCCAACTGTTGTGGCCAATGGGGAGTAAACCAACAGATGAAAGATCTTTCTCTCTCTCTCTACTTCTCTCCATAAATCTGATCTGCCTTTCCAATAAAAATAAGTAAATCTTAAGAAACTACACTGTCAGTCACATAAATACCAACTGTCAGGGGGCACCCAGGCAGGGTTGTCTTTGCTCCAACACCAGAAAACCAGTGCCTGCAGAGTGGCATGCACTCAGGAACTCAGCGCTGGGCTCAGCTGCTAAGTTGTCACTTGGATGTCAGCCATCCCGGTCAAGTGCAATGCCCTGGATCACCCGCAGGGTGGGAAGGAACCGTGGGGACTGGCTTGTGGAACTGCTGCAGTGGAAGCCGGATGAAGGACAGGTGACCTTGCTATCACACCTTGCAATACATTTAGAACGCCACGATGACACCTGTGCTCTAATCACAGCCAGCACTGGTGCTGCCTGGCTCTGCACTGCTCTGGCTGGAGGGCAGGTGGTCCTGGGCCCTCTCTCCTGCCTCGCTCGGCACACACCTCTGCTCATAACCAGCCAGAAGTTTCCTTCTACATGCTTGGAGACATCATTGGCAGGATGTGCTTCAAAAGCTACTAAAGCAACACAAAACCACAGGCAGGTCCTGGCAATAGAAATTAGAAAGTATCAGAACAAGTGCTGACTTCTCCCCAGGACAAGCCCTGCTCTCAGGCCTCCTCTGCCCCAGAAGGGTGCTAGAGGAAGACATGAAGAGGCAGGGCAGGTGGGATGGGTTTGAGTGATGTATCTCCCCCGGCAGGGGTAATGTGGGAAGCTGCTGTGGCCCTTTAAGAGGAGGGTCTTCAAACCAAGTGATGGTGCTGCTCTTGGAAGGGATTATGGGATGCAGTCTGTCTCTACCTTCCTGTCCCTGCTCCCACCACGAATCATTCACCAGGAGCCACATGGCTAGGACAGCCTGATCTTGGATTCCAGCCCCCAACAGTGACAGTCAAACAAGCTTGTAGCATTTCAAGCTAGGCTGCCTCAGGTTTATTACAGCAATGCAGTAGATCTCATGAAATTAGCAAAACACAGGCCTGGCACGGTAGCCTATAAAGCTAAGGTCCTCTTCTTGCACATGCTAGGATCCCATATGGGCTCTCGTTCTAATCCCAACGGTGCCGCTTCTTATCCAGCTCCCTATTTGTGGCATGGGAAGGCAGTTGAGACTGGCCCAAAGCCCTGGGACCCTGCAACCACATGGGAGAACCAGGGGAGGTTCCTGGCTCCTGACTTTGGATCAGCTCATCTCCAGCCATTGTGGCCACTTGCAGGGTGAAGATCTTCCTCTTGTCTTTCCTCCTCTGTATATATCTGACTTTCCAATAAAAATAAATAAATCTTAAAAAAAGAAAGAAAGAAAGAAAGAAACCAGCAAACACTGGGTATGTTGCCCCAGGATGGCTGTCTATTGCTGGCTCAGAGCAAGGGCAGAAGTCCTATCATCCCCCTGGTCCCTCAGCATCCTTCAGGGCAAATGCGTATGTGGTGGGGGATAAGGAGGGACAACAGCATCAGAGTGACCTGCTCTGAGTGTGGTAGGTAAGGACAAACCCACAGTGCTGTTTCTCTCTCTCTCTTTCTCTCTCTCTCTCACACACACACAACACCACCACCACTACTACCACCACCAATTGGGAAGGATCTTGGTAACCAATTCCAATAGATATTGAAGGTAAAACGATTTTCTGTAAATAAAACTGCCCTCTCAAGTAACCTCATACTTCTAGGACAGAATAAAATTATCTGCTAAGAGCCTGGTGATCTCTGAATCCCACAAACCTGTCCTGTGCAGGTGCACCTAATGGCACCTGCTGCCGCTCCCCGCAGAGCCGCCTCCTGTCTTGCTCCTTTTAGTCATCCAAGTATCACTTCAAACATTACCCCCACCCCAAGATGTTCCCTCCCCAGCAACTGTACACACAAGCACACGCACACCCACACACTATTCCTGGTTATTCCATCACTGGGCCCATTTCCCACCCATCACCACCCTGACCTGTCTTGCTTGGTAAGTAGCTTGGTCATTCACTGGGTGTCTTGTCCTAGCCCTCAGCTAGCCTGGCTGGCACCGGGAAGGCAGGACCCTCTCCGTCTGGCTCATGTTCATCAATGCAGCCCTCAGCCAAGCACATCACACATACAACTGGGGTAGTGGGGAGGAGTATCCCAGGTCATGCAAGGTAAGGATTTAGCCACTAGGCCATTGCATTCATTGGTCCCTATAAATGTGTCTTCAGGGGCTGGTGTAGTGGCTCAATATGCTCATCCTCCACCTTCAAGTGCCAGTATTCCATTTAGGCACCAGTTCGTGTCCTGGTTGCTCCACTTCCCATCCAGCTCTCTGCTAGTGGCCTGGGAAAGCAGTGGAGGACAACCCAAAACCTTGTGCACCCACATGGAAGACCCAGAAGAAGCTACTGGATCAGCTCAGCTTTGGCTGTTGCAGCCATATAGGGAGTGAATCAGTGGGTAAAAGACCTCCCTATCTCTCCTTGTCTTTGCCTTTCAAATGAAAACAAATCTTTTTTTTTAAAGTTTCATTATAAAATATCCAGTCTCAAGTGCTGTTACAGCAACAGAACCGGGACTAGGACTCAGTGACACTGCAATGTGACTAGGTCTCCCTCTTGCCTTTCTGCTCACAGCAGAGGGGTGCTATATGCATAAATGCAAAGCTTGTTTACCACAGCCCACTGACTGCCCCCCCCCCCGAAAACCTCCTGCCACTCACCTGCCACTCCCACCCCCTGATCCCAATTTACTGTCAACATTACCATCTTGTTTTAAAGGCATACAGTCACTCCTTCTGTTCTCAGGGCTCCTCTAATAAATAATTTGTGCATGGAGGACATCTACATTCCATAATTCACCTGTCACATAAATCACAAGGTTTGGGTTTCTTTTCTTTTTTGATACTAAATTTTCCTGCCAGTGGAAGTTGGTTTGCTACAAAGCAATTGTTTTCTTTATTATTATTATTATTTTTTATTGGAAAGGCGGATACACAGAGAGGAGAGACAGAGAGGAAGATCTTCCGTCCGATGATTCACTCCCCAAGTGAGCACAAAGGCCGATACTATGCCAATCCGAAGCCAGGAGCCTCTTCCGGGTCTCTTCCAGGAGCCTTCCCCGCGGGTGCAGGGTCCCAAAGCTTTGGGCCGTCCTCGACTACTTTCCCGGGCCACAGGCAGGGAGCTGGAAGGGAAGCGGGGCTGCCGGGATAGAACCGACGCCCATATGGGATCCCGGGCATGCAAGGCGAGGACTTAACCACTGCGCCACCGCGCCGGGCCCAAGCAATTGTTTTCTAACCACCACTTCCAGCACCCACCCTCCAAAACAAGGTTGGTGGGGGGGAGAGGTAGGAAAGGAAGAAGCAAGGAAAGCAGGAGAAGCAGCAGTGATGGGAGCCACAGGCCAAGGGGTACTTACTGGCATCAAGTACTACTGGCACTTTAGTGAGCCTCAGGTTGAGGGACTGGGGGTAGGATTTATGACCCAGCAGGACCTATGACCCCAAACAACACTGCAGTTTTAGTATGAGTGACACCCATGGTAGGCACCTGGTCAGCTTCTGCCTTTAGTCAGGCGGGCAGCACAGAAGCCTTGGCCAGAAGCAGCGTAATCTGCACGCTTTCTCAAACCTGGCCTCGCATACAACCAATTCACTTGAAACCCCTGCAGAGTCCCAACAGTGCCTGCAACCCTCCAACTGCACCCACGGTCACTCTCAGGCTCCCCACTCCTCTGGGCTTCAGAAAACCCTGCCACCCAGTGCTTCCCGAGAAGGGGTACATTCACCTGTAGTGAGGGACAATGGGAATACTAAGAGGCCCACAGACTGAACAGACTTGAAAGTGAAATACTAGTGAAATTAGCATGAACACTTGGCATCTCACAGCCGTCACCCAAGGGAAAGCCATGTTGAGAGGAGGAATGGGTAAGGGCAGTGCCAGCTATCCACAGCACAGGTCACCCTACAGGCAGCTGACAGGAAGGGACAGTCAATCAACTCTGCTATGTGTCTAGGCAAGCGCTGACACTAAGGAGCAAGATGAGTTCCAATGGTGTGCCCTGCTCCCCACTCCTCCTTCCAAATACCTCCCCACCTGCTTCCCCAGGCCACACAGACCAATGTCAGCAACATTTCACCCTATGCCTGTGACCTTGAGGTGTCACCCATGGCAGGGACAGTCCAGTGTGGCACCTGGCAGACTGGGGACCCCCTGCTGTCTGTTCTTCCTGGGGTAATGAAGAAATTCAATGACAGGTGCATGGGAGTCATGCAGATACACGTGAGCTCATCCACTCCTTTGTAAAGGTTACAGTTGTGGCCAGGGGTGAAGTCACCCAGCTGGGAAGACTCAGCTGACTGAGATCCCAACAGGGAGTCAGAGAGACCATGGTCATGTAACTTTCGCCTTACCGTATTCATACGAATTATTCCACTTTGTCAGTACCCGTGCCATCTCTACAAATGAATCGCAATCACAACTATGTTAATTCAGGAACAACAGCTCAGACACAGGGGTGAGTCCTTTCCTGTTGCTAGGATGTCCAGGACGTTTTGGAGTGGGTTCCCCCAACTGCTAAGGGGAGACCCTCGTGTTTTGTTCTCTCCCAGGGTACTATTCCTCTGTGTGTTGCATGCATGTACATGCTCCCTCCGCGTGCTGCCTGTGTACCACACATCCCAACTCAGGCAGAGTTATAACTTCTTGATGTCCCAAATGTAAGCCTCTATTTGAATGGACTTCAGTGTAAAGCAATTTGTCATTCCCCACTCTCAGAACCACAACTTGATCCCTAGATGGATATAAAACTCTTCCATCATTCATTCTCTCCACAGCTTCATCCTGCTGCAGCCACCATCCCCTATTCCCTGGCCTTGAAACAGGTCTCCCTGCCCCCAACCCCCGCAGTCCTATTACTTCCAGAGTAGCCAGAGCACCCGCACCCCCACTGCCAGGCCATGCAGAGAAAAAGCTACGAGCCCCTCTCTGATGGAAGCGGAACCAGGCCAGTACCTTCACTCCAGGGCATGGACCAAGGTCAACATTCACGATGATAGCTTCCCTGTCCACATAGGAAAATCACACCACCTCCACATAACACCAGAGAACCCCGCTTATACTGCTAGCCTGCTGTGCAGGTTACTCACCACCTGCTGACACACTGCACAATCTACTCACCTCTAACACACTCCACGTCTACTCACCTGCTGACACACTGCACAATCTACTCACCTGTATCACACCGCACATCTATGCACCTGCTGACACGCTGCACAACCCATCATCTCTCGACACACAGTGCAGTCTAGCACCCAAACACGCAGTTCAAATCCAACACAGCGTACATTCTACTCACAAGCTAAATCCCTGAATAATCTACTCCCTAACAACAGTCTGTAATCTGCTGACATGCTATATAATTTATTCATTTGCTTTTCTTGGCACAAAGAAATGAAACCTACTCCCTTGGAGCCATCCCTTTCATTGTCTCACTGACTCCTCTTCCTGCCAGAACATAAGCCCTACCAGGCAGAACCCCTCACCTGTTCGGCCTTCTCTGTTCACCAACAGACTAAGCTCCTAGGCTTGCACCTGCAGAGAGGTACACAGTAAATAGCTGCAGGCTGCAGAGAACAGGTGCATGCGGGTACATGGACTTCAGAAACACTCATCTCAAAAATAAAACTACAGCCTTGTCTGGAGCCGTGAACAACTCACACATGCCAGCAGCAGCCCTGGGCTTCAGGACATGAACATAAATGCACATTGACATTAAGCCCCGGGGGTGTGAAGACAGTCCCGAAGCTTTAGGAAGGTTCATTCCACCTAAGCACAGTTAGTCTGTGCACAGGGACATGGCAAGTCATAGGGAGCGTTGGGGCACTGTACCACTCTCACCTTCCTAAGGCTCAAGCCTAGTGCCCCCCACCCTGCTAAATGCAAAACCAAAAGGTGAGTTTATGGAAGTGACTTCAACCTCTTGCTGCACAGCAAGAATTGAATGCGGGAGGGTGTGGAGTTATCCCCCAGGTTACACTGTAGCTGCTGCAGGAGCCAGCCCCAGGGCAGCCTTTTCTGCATTCCTGCACCTGCACTTGCACTTGCAAAGGAAGCAAGGTGATGGAATGCTGCAGTAGAGGGTGGATCCTCTCCCAGTTGAGTGCAGATGGAGCTAAAGGCCCTTAACTCACATACAAGGTGAGCTCCTCTCTGCCTGCACCCTCAAGGATGCAGAGCACTTGAGGAAGACTGGTCCGTGCCCTCACACCACCAGAAAGTTTGGGGTGATACTCAGAAACCCCCCTGTCCCAGTCTATGTGCAGTTTCCTCTTTTTCCAAGACTGCCCCTGACTTTCTCCCTCCTGTCTCAAAGGCAGGACAAGTGGCAGGCAGAGCATGGGGTGCAAAGGGGCCCTCTGGGCTGGAGCAAAGCTCAGCATGATCCCGTGGGACTGAAGATGCCCCTGCCCAGGACCAGCTAACTTCTTCCAGACACAGCATCTAGTGAAACCCCTTTACACCTGTGTCTATAGGCCTGCCAGAGACAGGGATGCAGCAGATACCCAGGCAGATGAAGATGACATGTGGTCTCACACTCTCTGTGGAAGTGGGGTGCAGAGGCTCGTGGCAGGACCCAGGGCTGCTCTTATCTGCCCCACCTCCCTGCAGATGAGGGCCCAAGCCCACCATCCTCCGTAATGAAGGCTTCCATGGGGCAGTAAAAGGTTCCTCTCACATTTCCAGGGTGTAGCACATCCCCCACAGCTGCCCACCAATCAGGTCCAGATGCTGTGCCACGGTACATTGACACGGGCTCCAAGGTCATCAGCTCCAGAAATCAGGAGATTAACTAGCAACATCCCTTTGCAGTTCCCAATGCCAGCTGCTGAAGACACAGCCTTCATCTTAAGCCAGAGAAGGCTTCCAGCTCTCTGTGACAGCAGGGTCAGTAAAGAACCCCATTTTCTGCTCCCATGGAGCCTGGAGACCAGGCAGTGGTCAGAGCCAGCCCTCCTTTGTATCCTCAGCAATTCTGCTCACCAAACCCAGCTGACCACCGCAGAAGGGAGGCTCCAGCCTATGACACTTGGTGACAAGTCAGAAGGGGCTGCTCTCCCCTACAGATCATGGGGTGGGCAGTAAGTGGTCATGCCTCTCCCCAACCCCTGCTCCAGGACCCTACACGACCTGGTAGCTCCCTGTCCTGGCAGAGTGGACCTACACAGGACAGCCCCTCATAAACAGGACCACAGACACACCAGGCAACCAGGAACTAATCAAGAGACTGGTCAGGATTCAGATGCTAGCCCATGCCGCACCATCAGCAAAACTCATCCTACCACAGGAAGCATCCTTGCCACCTCCATGGGACTCCAAGACCAAGTTCCTTGGCTTCAATCTAAGCACAGCTTCATTGTGGTAGGAATTTGCAGAGCAAATCAGGAAATGGAAATCTCTCTCTCTCTCTCTATCTCTCTCTCTCTTTCCCACCTCCCTCCCCAAACCAGCCCAAATATTCCAAATACAGGGGCTCCAGCTACAATGCAGAACCTGAAGGAGGAATGAGAGGGCTCTTGCACACTCCTGGTTTCACTCACTCTCCCACACTGCTCTGCAGAGCCACCAGCTGGCCCTGCACCAGCTGACATGGGCAGGAGGCTCCACCATGCAGCACCCATGGAGCAGAGGGGTCCTGGTGCAGATCCCTCTGACGGCACTCCACTCTCACAGAGCATGAACCACCGGGGCATCACAGGCATTAGGGTGCAGCGCTGCAGAGCCTGAAAGTTGGGGTTGCCACCTGAGCTCAGCCCCTTGTGGGCTGCTATTAAACCTGTTCTGGTCCCAGGACCCCAATGCGTGCCACCTCAGGGTGGGCTTCTGCAGTCTGCCCAGGGCTCCTTGCATAGGCTTCTGGAGGGTTTCCTTAGACCTTCCAGGTGGCCAAGGACTCCAGCCACTGGATTTGAGTGAGCTTTGCTTGGGATCCCACCCCCACCTGCTGTCTGGGCAAGTGCAAAGACAAGGAGCAGAGTCAGCATGGAAAGACAGGAGTGCCCTGGAGCTGGTGGAACTGAGGAGGACTCGACATAGCGGAACAACCCAAAACAGGGCTGGTTTCACACACAAGACAGCAGCACCCAACCTCAAGCAAGTCAACAAGTCCAAGTGTGTTTTCCAGAAATGGGTCTCTGTGCCTCACACAGTGCATCTGGGCAGAATCTTGCCCCCTCCTCAGCAGCAACCTCCCATCCTCACAGACCACCTGCCATGTGCCAGGATCCTGCTGCTGCTGTCACCCTGTTAAGGTCATGAGTGAGGGGCAGGGGTTAGAGGATTCCATTCCTGATCAGCCCAGGCTGGATTTAAAACCAGGTCTGGGCCTCTGCCCTGGTCTGAGTGCCCTTCTGCAGCTCTGGGGCTGGGGGAGGCCAACAGAAGTGGGCAGGGGAAGCAGGTGCAGGTGGCACTCAGGGGCCCTGGCCTGCACAGGGTAACCGAGCCAGGAGTCCTGGACACTACGTCCCAACCCCAAGGCTACAGCAGGGCTTAATCAGGCTGCTTAGCAGTAATCACCCTAATAAATAAAACAAATGGCTTTCATTTAAAACATATTAAGTTCACAGCAGGCTTACTGCCAGCTGAAGTAGCCTGGCTGGGCTGCTCAGAACAGGCGCTGAGTGGTCCCCAGGGGAGGAAGAAGGGCCCCCTGGTCTGTGTGAAAGAGAGCAGGGTGAGTAGTGCCGCCTCCGCCAGGACTCACACACCCATTTACCGCTAGGAAGCAGAAGCCCCTCGGCAGTTCGGTCCCCCAAGCAGGATGGGGGTCACAGGGTTTTAGCCCTTTTACCCTCAGTGCAGGTTTACCAGGGACGCGGGAAGAAGTGACCGCCCCCTGACTCCTTCCATCCTGGGGCAGACCAAGGAAGAAGACCCGGGCCCCTGGGCGCCAGCCTGGGTGGCCTTCGTTCCCAGAATGCAAATGTGGGGCCGTGGTGCCGCCCAGTGGCCATGTGCAGCAGCGACCCAGCCCAGGGAACACCAGCTCCCAGGGCTCGCCTGGATCCACAGCTCCTCCTCCAGACAGAGGGGAGGACGTTTCCGTGCCAAAGGGTGATCCTGGGGTGCACCCTGCCCTGACACTGGCTCCCGAAGGTGTGAGGCCCTGGGCACCTGCGAGGGGCTGACTAGACAGGTTGCGGGCAGTCAGGGGGACTCCCTTCCACCAGGTCCCCCAGGCTGAGTGAGGATGAGGCACGCATTTACTGTTGTGGCCCCTTTACTGAGCACACTGCATTCAGGTACTGGCTCCAATCAGCACTGGTGAGTGGCTCCGCAGGGTCCCAGGTCGTGCATCAAGGCAGCTCTGCCATGCAGCCACGTGCAAGGGACTGCAACCAGCAGCTCCACTGGGCATTGCTTGTCTCCTGCGGTCAGCGGGCACGAGCCTTTGACCTCTGGTCCCACCAATCTCCCAGAGGTGTAGGGTGAGCATGTGGATAAACACCCCCCACAGCACTGAGCCCCTATAGTTTTATCTTTTGTGGTGGTAAGAGAAGGGTTGAGGTTATCCACTTTGGACAGTGGGTCAGAAAACGCCAAAAGACCCCTATTGTGGTGCAGTGGGCTAAGCCACTTCTTGCAATTCAGCATCCCCTTTTAGAGTGCCAGTTCAAGTCCCCACTACTCTGCTTCAGATCCACCTCTCTGCTGAAGCACAAGGGAAGGAAGGGAGGGAGGGGATGGCCCAAGTGCTTGGACCTTTACACGCAGATTCTGGAATTCCTGGCTGCTGCTTCCTGCCTCCTGGTTCTGGCCTGGCCTGGCCCAGAGCACTAAAGCCATTTGGGGAGTGAAGCAACAGGTGGAAGATCTTTGTTTCTGTCAATCTACCTTTCAAATAAATAAATAAATACTTTTTTAAAAGTTCAATGATTAAAATGAAAAAAAAAAATCAAATGCATGTGGCGCAGTTGTCCTCAGCAATCTGCAATCAACTCATCATTAAGGAAATGCAAATCAAAACCACAAAGGAGCATCACTTCCCACCCACTAGAACAGCTGTCATCAAGGACAGGAACCTCCATGGTGGCATGGCACGTTAAGCTGCTTGATGCAAAGCTGGCATCCCATATGAGCTCTGGTTCAAGTCTCAACTGCTCCACTTCTGATCCACTTCCCTGATAACGCACCTGGGAAAGCAGCACTAAACAGGCCCGGGTGCTTGAAAGCCCCTGCCATCCATAAGGGAGACCAGGATGGAGTTCCAGGTCCCTAGCTCTGGCCTGGCACAGCCCTTGCTGAACAGCCATTTAGGGAGTGAACCAGTGGATGGAAGATCAATCTTTCCTTCTGCCTTTCAGTAAAGAAATAGAAATAGGCACTTGTACAACAAACAGTAAGAGCTGGTGAGGCTGTGGAGAAATAGGCACCCTCCCACACCGCTGGCATGAAGCTGAGCTGGGGCAGTGAACCTGAAAGGGCTTGGCAGTTCCTCAAAAGGGAAGAGTTGACACACGATCCAGCCACTCCATTACCAAGTTCTACCCTAAACATCCGAGAATGGAACTGAGAAACGAATGTTCACAAGCACGTTAGTTATAATTCACAGCCAGAAAGGGGCCACAATTCCATTCTGTACGGATAACATGGCATCACATTAGTGAGGAGCAAGGACAAAGTCCCCACACTTGGCACAACAGACACCACACTCCGCAGCAGAGACCACACAGAAGGGCCACAAGCAGATGAGCCTGTGGATAGCACACATTGAGCAGAGACACACATACATGGGTGATTTCTGGGTGCTGGGGGATGGAGGAAAGCAGGATGACAGGAGTGATGAAAATGTTTTCACACGACCAGAGAGCAAGGTGAATCCATTTCCAGGTGTCAGTTACACCTCAACTTTCTTATGGCAGAAAAACAAGACTTCTTGCCTTTTTGAAAATGGCCTGTAGACACAGAACATTTGGGAAGCCATGGAGAATCACCAATGCCCAGGATGGGAACTTTCCTCCCTGCCCCCAGTTCCCCACAGCTCTTATCAATGACCCACGAGTTAGTTTATTTCATCCACCTGACAACGGCCGAACTCCCTACAGCGTTTCTTTGCCTTGTAATTCCAACACATCCAAATGGTTTCCAAACTGGTGGTGCCAAAAAAGTTTTTTTTTTTAATACACACGAGAGGAGTCTTCAGAAAGTTCCTGGGGGAAAATGTGGATTATCACCTAAAATGCAAGGGTTTCCACTTGTTTCCACTTTTGTATCAAAGCAAAATTAATCTTTTCATAGCATGTTCCATCAATTTGTTTTAAGATTTATTTTTATTGCAAAGTCAGATATGCACAGAGAAGAAACAGAAAGACCTTCCTTCCATCCACTGATTCACTCTATAAGCAGCTGCATTGGCTGGAGCTGAGCCAACCTGAAACAAGGAGCCAGGAGCCTCTTCCGGGTCTCTCACACAGGTACAGGGTCCCAAGGCTTTGGGCCGTCCTCTATTACCTTCCCAGACCACAAGCAGGGAGCTGGATGGGAAGCAGGATTAGAACCGGCACCCATATGGGATCCCAGTGTGTGCAAGGTGAGGACTTTAGCCACTAGGCTACCACACCAAGCCTATGTTGCATCAACTTTTTGAAGTATGCTGTACTTGTAGAATTGTGTTTCTTATATATGATAAAAAAAAACTATACAAAATTATTCTGGAGAGATCCATGATTACAAAGTTTTATACAAGAAATATACATGGGGAACCAGCATTGTGGTGCAGTGAGTTAAGCCACCAACTGCAGTACCAGCTTCCCATAGGGGTGCCAGTTCAAGTCTCAGCTGCTTCACTCTGATCCAGCTCCCTGTTAATGGCCTGGGAAAGCAACAGAGGATGGATAAATACTCGGGCCCCTGCACTCACATGGGAGATCCAGAAGCAGCTCTTGGCTTCAGCCTGGCCCAGCTCTGGCCGTTGTAGTCATTTGGGGAGTGAAAGACAGAAGATTGCTCCCTCTTTGCCATTTCCTTCCTCTGCCTTTCAAATAAATTCATCATAAAAACAATAAACATACATCGGCACACAAACCTCTGTAATTGTTTTCATGAATATGTTAGCATTTCAAAGAGTGCCACTGTTAAGTCTATTTAATAAAACACACACTGTTCTGTAAATACCTTCATATAAAATACAGGTCTCTTTACAAAGGGGTTCACTCACTTCAGGCCACATTTATTGACCACTGACTGTCCAGACTGCCATAAGCTATTCCAATGCTTTATTCTGGTGCTTGCCCCCTGCAACAGTGTGCACACTTCCAGTGTCACCTGCTTGTCATTAGTTTCATCCTGGGAATAAGCAGCATCATGATCACACCCAGGCTGCTCTGAGGCCCAATGAGGAGCTGAGATCCAGTCTTACCACCTCAGGGTATCAGCGACGATTGGTTCCCAAACCCCTCCATCAATACCGCCATCCATGGATACACCCACCTACCCTCTCTCTTCTCCCAGCCAACCTCAGCCTCCTTCAGAGCTGGCTGCCTCTGCCTCTAGGGCATAAGGTAGAAGTGAGCAGGAAACCCACATGCCATCCCTTCCACGTAACTGCCGGAGTCCAGTGGGGGCAAGGAGGGGGACACCTGTGCTGAGGGCTGGCCGGGTCTGACAATGTTATGTCTCTGTATTGTGCAGAAGAGGAGCAGACCAAGGCAAGTGCTTCTAGATGGCCTTGGGTTTAAGCAGTAGAAGTGTAGCCATCCATCACTCAGTTACCAGAACATACCAGCAGCTGTGCTCTCACGGGGCCGGGACCTCCATATGGAGGACACTCCTCCCAGACCAGCCCTCTGGGCCCCTTGCCACTGACCCAGGTGCACTAACTCTTCCCCAAAGCCAAGGCCAAGGAGGGCCTGCTGAGCTCAGGGAGCCCACCACCCCACACCAGCCACTGCCCTGCTCCAGATTGTCCCTGTGGCAAGCAGGACTGGCAACAATCGTGCCAGAAGCTTGGATCTGCTGTCCCAGGTGAGGGGGACAGCTTGTCCACTGGGCTGACCTCCAACTAAGGGAAAAGAGCTGAGGGGCTCCTGTAAGCCTCAACACAAAGAAGGTAGGCAAAGGTGTTGGCCTTCACAGAGACCATAGTCTAACTGGGGAGAGTGGAGAGAGAGATGCAGACAGACAAGTAAGGTGGGCACCCAGACTGGCACAGTGCACTCCTCCAACACCCCCACACTTATAGTTCTTGCTCAAGAAGTCTCCCCCAAGGAGCTCACTCTCTCACTTCCTTCTGTCTCTGCTCCAAGGTTACCTGGGAGGTGGTCCCCTATGTAGAACAGCCAATAGCTCTCACCCTCAACACCTCATGTCCCCATCTCTGGAACTCATCCAAACCTGATTCACCCCAAATATGCCTAGGCATGCGCTTAAAATCCATCTCACACAAATCCTTCAGGTCAGACTGTCCATGAGGGTTGGACTGGGCCTGTCCATGGGCACTAGAACATGTCTGCCACGGGCTGTAGATCAACAGCAGCTACCGACTGAAGCAGCAAAGGAGACGCACGAAGCCTGGGAAAGCATCTAGAAAAGGCCCTCTAGAAGGTTAACATAAGAGCTGGCGACTCAGAACCAGCCCATGCTGCTGTGCCCTTGGGAGCTGGCCATTGGAGAAGGCACAAGACAACAGTTAGTCTCAGGTGTGCTGAGTGGGCTGGGGGAGAGTCTTGAGTCATGCTCAGCGTGTAGATGTTCCCAGAAATCAGTAGAGTAGAGCCATATTCCAAAACAAGATGCAGAAGCACTGCTCTAAGCCAGGCTAACTGAGGACTAAAGTCAGGCAGCCTTTCTGAACGAGTAAGGCAAAGGCCAGCCCTAGGGATGGCGAAAGAGCCACCGTCTCTGTCAGTGTGGAGTGCCAACCCCTGGGCCTTACTGAGAAGAAACATAAACCAACTATGACTTAACCATGAACCGGGGGTTGCCCTCGGTTGCATATTGCATCACCCTGGACACAGGAGGAAAGCTCTCAGAAGACAGGATGGGACTCCACCCGGTAGACACGTGAGATGACAGGTGGCACCAAAGCTCCCTGAGAAGCAAAAGGCTTTCATGGAGCTCAGGGTGGGACAGCTGCTGCCCAGGAGGCAGAGGCCCGCCGTGACAGGTGCAGGATGCTGGGGCGACCTAGCAGGACAATGGGGTGGCAGGCAGTCAGGAGCCACAGGAGGACAAGGTAGTGTGGTAAAGCAGCACTGTAACCAGGTGACACAGCAGGGTTTCCCAGGTAGACAGGACCAAACAGCCTGAAAGAAGTGGCCCATCCAATGGTTCTGGAAGGTCTCCTCTTTCCCCAGCCTTGCATATCTCACCAGAAAGGATGCCTAACACACAGGATAGTCAAAGCAAGCCTGAAGAGGAAGCCAGGGAGCACCAGGCACTCCTCCATCCACATCACGGTGACCTGCCCAGTTCAATCCAAATAGACTCCCAGACCCCATTTGCGAGATTCCAACTCACAGCCTGGACAGGTCCCATATGTGCGTGTGTGTGGCCAGCATTTTTACCTCACGAGCCCAGGTGATTCTGATCCAGTTAACCAGTGGACTTGCTGCAGAGACCTGAATGGTGGAGCCTATGCTGGTACCTACAGCACAGCAGGCTTAGACAGTGACCGAGGAATAAGTACCTCCGAACTGCTAGGAGAAAACCCAGAGATTCTGAAAAGAATTCAGCAACAGTCGAAACAAGATCTCTGTGCTTCGGTGAATTTTTTTTTTTTTTGGTTAATCTTTAATTCTAGGCAGTTCTCTGTATTTCTGGATTCAATCAACTGCAGTTTAAACACATTCGGAAAAATACTGCCTCTGCTCTGTGCACCCACAGGCTTTTTCTTCTGCCATGATCCCTTAAACATGATAGTTACATAACTGCTACACCACATCAGGTGACATCACCAGAAACCGTCTAAAGTAAATGGGAGAGCATGCAGAGAGCATGTACACCTTTCACGCCACCTTCCCCGGGGCACCTGAGCATCGCTGTGTTTGGGTAATTGAGAAGGGAGTCTTGGAACCACACCCCTATGATGAGGTGACTGGCGAGCCCTGTGATCTATTTTGCAACCATTTCCACTAAAAAGGTGGGGGTTTTTTGTTTGTTTTTCGGCATCACTTGAAAAATGGTCTGGGAAAAAAAATAAAAGAAGAAGAAAACATCTTGAGAAGAGACTGACACGAAGAGCAGAGTCCTAAGACAGCAGGCGTAATTTGATGGGGGACTGAAGAACTCTAACCTGACCATGGTCTCTAGCCAGGACCGGGGGAGATCCCAGTTCCCTCAGGACATCTGCAGTGGTCTGCAGGCTTTGGGTGAGATATGCTGGAGGCAGAACAGCCCAGCAAGAGGCATGAAGTCATCTTTCCAGACAGGACCCGGGAGCAAGGCTAGACACTTCTCTGGTGCCAACTTTGTACCAGGCATCATCCATATGGATGCACTACAAGGCATGATGTGGTCATCACCAGGGAGGCAAAGAGGAAAGGACAAGATGACGCACCTTTCACCTGGGAGCTCCTTGGATCATCCCAAGGATGGTACTGGTCGATGGGCAAAATTCAGGACTGCAGAGATGGAGTTCCCTGAGGGTTGGAAGGGCAAAAGCAGAGGCTTGAGGGGCTGCAGCAAGAGCTGTGGCTACAGCCCAGGACAAGGGGACAGAGGAGATGTGGCAATGGTATGGAGCAGGCCAGAGTTGCTGCCTCTGATTCAGAATACAATGAGGTGACAACGCTGGGTGGCATCTGAAACTTGGTCAGATCCCAGGTTGGCACAGCCTGGCCGTCACTATTCTCCCTTGAACTGTGGAAGGATCTCTCAAACACTAGGCAGTGTCCTAAACTTTACAAGGCCCCATCCCCAGAGATTCCAATCAGATACAGGGGACTGGGTCCCAAGCTTAGAAAGTCCAGGCCAGACAGAGCCGCAAGCTCCAGGACCTGGAACAGACCAAGGGACTGTTCTTAGCCGGTTCATATGTCCATGGGCAGGCAAGGGGACGTTTCCCTCCTCCCAAGATGTCCTAATCCATCCCGCTGGTCTTTCCTGGGAGTAAGCTATCCTCTAGGCCCTAGGAAGAGGACCAAAGGGAAAAACCACGGACATGGCATCCTCTGAGGTCAGGGGATGGGAGGGGTGGTTAGCAGAAATGGAGAGCTATGGAGGTCTGGACCCAGACTGTCCCCACCATCTTGGCACATTCTCACGGGAGGTAGCAGCTACAAACAGCCAAGGGCACAAGGGGGAGGGGGAGGAATGCCCCCAGACAAACCAGCCCAGGTAAAGGCGTGTTTACGAGGTCAAGCACAGGTAGAAAAAGGAGGAGAACCCATAGGTAGCCAGGAAGCTCAAGTTCACAACACAGCCTGGCCAAGAAGCTGAGGCCTGACCCTGCATGCAGCACCCCGCAGATTCTCAGCACAAATCAGGGACACCGCCTTCCCCCACTCACATCCATCTCCATCCTTGAAGACCTCCTCCCTCTTCTCTCTAAAAACCAGTCAATTTTCAACTTTCAGGTGGAAAGGAGGCAATGCCATGACCAAGCTAACGTACACTCAGTGAGGAAGGAGCCCAGTCTCAGACAGGCAGGGGCCAGGCACGGAAGCAGGATGACAGCTGACAGCCCGGCCCAGGGCACGGTGGCCAGACCTCCCGTTTGGGTGGAACTCCCTCTCTGCGCTCCCTCTCTCACAGCTACAGGAACTTGTGGCTTCTCCACCTGACTCGTGACCCTTAAGGGCAAGCAAGCAGGGGACCCAGAGAGGAAATGAGATGGTTTTCACTGGGTGTGGCCAGCTCTGACTGAAATACCTTACAGGCTCTGAGAAATCTCTGCAACTTCAACCCTTCCAAAGGCCTCGCCAGGGTCATGCCAGGCTGACCACAGCGGGGAGGAAGACTAGTGCCTTCAAATGGTCAGTTTCATCCTCAGAAGTCAAAGGCAAAGAGGGGCGACCTCCAGAAGGCGCTACTGAATCCTGCCACATTTTCACAGAGGGGTGTGACCGCGCTCCCTGGGCAGCACTTTGCCAGGGAGAAGGAAAACAAGGCAGTGTACCAAGCCTGCCGATCCCCCGCACCAGCTGAGCACCTCTGGCGTGGGTACACACCCCTGGAGAGGCCTCCAACAAGCCAGGAACACACTTTTAGGGCCCGATTGCGGGCACTGGGCTACAGGCGTTGCGAGTTGGGAATGCAGCAAAGCCCCTTCAGCTGGCCACTGAAGCTATGCTAGCAGCGCGCAGTATGGCATCCAAGACGAGCTTGGGCTACCCGCTAGGAGCCCCAAGCTGTGGCCCCGCTCACCTTGCACTTGAAGCCGGCGGCGGGCGGCAGTAGCTCCCGCAGCAAGACCTTTGCCACCTCACGGCTGGTCTCCTCGCTCACGAAGTGCAGGTTAAGTACCTCGTGCGCCTCGAACTTGGCGAGGCGCAGCAGCGAGCGCAGCGCAACACGGGCCTTGGACTGCAGCGCTGCATTGTGCTCGGCCTTAGTGAACATCATCAGCAGGTGGTAGTCCACGGGCCCGGCCCCACCACCCTCCAGGTTCTTGGCCTTGGCGCCCGCGGCCGGCGCCACGGAGCCACGCGCCAGCTCCGGCGCAGCCGGCGAGGGCACGGCGGGGACCCCGGCGCGGGCCTCCTTCAGCCTCTTGGTGGCGCTGGAGAAGGTCTCCCGGCCCGAGCCTAGGTAGTAGAAGGCACAAACCGCGAGCGCCGCGGCCAGCAGCAGCGCGCAGTGGTGGGAACGCACAGCGCCCCAGCGCGCCATGGCCCGAGCGCATGGGGACCCGCCTCGGAGCAGGCCCATGCGCCACAGGCCAGCGTCCCCGGGAGCCGGAGAGGGACCGAGGCGAGCAGCACCCCCACAGCCTCTTAGGTGCCCCGGCCACAGGCGGCGGCCATGCTGTAGGCGGGGCCGCGCCGCCCACAGCCAATTGTTGGTGCGGATCTGCGGTGAGACGGGGTCGGGGCGTACCCGGAAACCCCTGGGTCCTAGGTTCAGAGAGATTCAAAGCCGGCTGGTTGGCACGTGGGGCGCCCCGCGAGGGCAAGCGAACGGAGAGAACTGACGCTCCTCCGTACACAGCTCGGCCCACCTCACGACATTCGGTTAGCAGCAAGACTTACTAAACACACACACACACACACACACACACACACACACACACACACACACACACACACACAGGTTTGTCCCCGAACCACCCTTTTCCCCCCAATTTCTTGTAAGCTTTATATCCGTTCCCCCATTCCTTCCACAGCCTTAAGACTGGGGCAGAAGAATTTAAACCTTCGCTTTTGCCTTCTCCGCCTCCCCGGCCAACCTCGCAGAGGTAATCTAAGAAGGCAGCCAGCAGGGGGACCTCGCGGCCCAAAACCTTCTGGTCATTTGCCGAGCCCTGCAGAGGAAAGCGGAGACAGTTGTTCAGGTTTTGTTTTCAGACACCGACCTTGACGCTTCAAAAGGAACCTTAACTGAGGCACAGTAACTTTCTCATAGTCTTAGTTAGCCAGTGGCAGTTTGGATCCCAAGGTTGGACACAGCCAACTGAAAAGTCATTAACTTCCATCCTCTGTAAACCGGTAACACGTTAATTCTGAATTAAACATGCCCAAGTGATTTGCATGCTTGAAAGAGGTCCAAATGCCTGGACAGATACACAAACTGGTCTCACCAGTGTGTTAGGCCACGCCATTAGATCTCCGAGTGAAACCTATCTTTCATCTAATGTTTAACTTCATTTTATCTGAAAGTGAGAGATCCATCTTCCCTCTTGTTGGTTCACTCCCCAAATGCCAGGCTGAGCCAGGAGCCAGAACCTCTCCAGGACCCAGGGCTTGGCATCACCTGCTGCTGCTCCAGGCGCACATTACCAGAAGCTGAACGGAGATCCGAGACAGGACTTGACCACAGCACTCTGACGTGGGATGCAGGCACCCCAGGGACCAACTTCAGCCACCCTTTGTCTCAGCTTTAATACTTGTTTAAGTTCAGTTGCAACAACATTTTCATTAAGAAAAAAAAAAAATCTTAGGGCTTCTGAAACAAGCCCAATAAGTTCAACACATACATCTCATTTTGGAAAAAAGATAAGACTTAATGTACCTGAATTAATTAATTAATCCTCATGAAGCACAAGAATTCCACAATCAAGGAAATGAAGACTTAAAAGAACCACCCAAATGTAGCCAGCACAGAAAGTTGCCTGATCACAATCCAACTCTCACTGCTTCCCAAGCCCTGTGTTTCACCCAGATTAGCTCTAACACCAGGAATTCCAGCTGTGCTTCAGCATCTAACACCAGGTGGGTGGTACATGCTGGCATTTTGTGAAATCCAGTCATGAAATGGAGTCACTTTGGTTCAGGCCTGCCTAAGTTTGCTAACCTGCTCTTTTTGCTTCTGTACAAAATGCTTTGCCAGTTTCGTGCTTTTGGGGCCAGATCACTATGCTGGCATGCCCTGCTAGCAACCCTTGGTTCCAGGAAACAATATTGTATATTTATTCACCCACTGTCCCCATGACAGCCTCCAGCAGTTGCTATAGTCCACCCATTGTCCACCCATTCCTCCATTGGCTGCTCAAATCACCTGGTTCCCATGGCTATATAATTCACTCTTTCTATAAAAACCTGTGTAACTCTCACCTTGGGGTCACTCTCTGACCCCAGGTGGTTGGTCTGTTTACCTGCCTCCTCAATAAGCTTTGCTTCTTTGCACAGTTGTCTGGGCCGCACTTCTTGGGGAGAAGCTTGGGTTGGATGCAACAGTATGAACTAATCCACCACACACTGTTAGGTTTAGCCAAGTTGCTTCATTGCCCTGAATCGCAACACAACTAGATCCAAAATGCAGCTAGTGACTAATGCCAACCTCAATGAGTTGTGAGCCCGTGGAGGAAAAGCACCAAGAGTGGTTGGCATTATGGTACAGCTGCTACCTGCAGTGCTGACATTCCATTCAAACACACTGTAGAGCCCTGGCTTCCACTTTCAATCCAGCTCCCTGATCATGGCCCAGGAAAGCAGTGGAAGATGGCCTCAAGTGTTTGGACCTCTGCAAGCATCTGGGAGACCAGGACGCAGTTCCAGGTGGCTGTCTGGGGAGTGAAGCAGAGAATGAAGATCCCTCTCTTTGCCTCTTCCTAATTCTGCCTTCCAAGTACATAAACAAATCTTTTACAAAGAGAAGGAAACAAAACCATGCTTAATGTTTCAGAACCAATTTAATCATGCTGCAGACACCACACTTTAAAAAATTATTTATTTGAAAGGCAAAGCTAGAGAGGGCAGGCAGAAGCAAAGTCTTCCATCCACTGGTTCACTCCCCAGATGGCCTCAACAGCCAGAGTTGGGCCAGGTTGAAGCAGGAGCTAGAAAGTCCATCTAGGTCTTCTACATGGATGTAGGGACCCAAGAACTTAGGCCATCCTCTACTGCTTCCCCAGGCTCTGAGTAGGGAGCCAGATCCAAAAAGTAGCTGAAATTCAAACCGGAACTCACCCAAGATGCTGGTGCTGCAGGCAGTGGCTACTGCAGGCAGTTCATGCTACTTCACAGAACTAAGCCCCAAACAGGTTTTTTGGTTTTGTTTTGTAAGTCTGAATATCCAGTATGTGCAAACATAATTTAGCAAGATTTCAAATCTCTATTAAGATTTTAAAATATACAGGCCTGGAATGATGCCTCAATAGCTAAATCCTAAATGCCAGGACCCCATATGGATGCCAGTTCGTGTCCCAGCTGTTGCACTGCTTATGACCTGGGGAAGGAATAGAACATGGTCCAAAGCTTTGGCAACCTGCACCCACATGGGAGACCTGGAAGAGGCTCCTGGCTCTTGGCTCCAGGCTGGCTCAGTTCCAGCCCTTGTGGCCATCTAGGGAGTGAACCAGAGGATGGAAGATCTTTCTCTCCTTCTCTAATTCTGGTCTGCCTTTCCAATAAAAACAGAACAAAAAACAAACAAACAAACAAACTTCAACGTGTTCCTAGCATTTCCAGTTGTCTGTAGCTCTTCTAACTATATTCTAAATATTTTTATTAATATTAGGAAAAAGTAATTCTGGAATTGTATTTAAGTCTCCCATCTATACTATCAAGGTATTATTCCTTCTCTACTTATCCCAGAGTTTATTGAAAAACATTTCCCAGACCATGTTAGGATCACTACTCCTGAAATTTTTGGAGTAACAGATTTGTTTAAATTTTGCACTTACTCCAGACTGGTCTTATTTGCATCTGCAGTTTGTCATCCATCCCCAGTTCTTCGCCCATAAACGGTAATGTTGTGCTTTCTGAAGTAAACTGCTTAACTGGAAACTCCAACAGTCATCAAGACAGTCAGCCAGAGGCCAGCAATGACATAGCTGCTTGAGTCCCGCGGTGACACATATGCTGGAAGGGCAACAGTTCAAGTCCTGGCTGCTCTACTTCCCACCCAGCTCCCTGCAAATGCACCCAGGAAAGCAGTGGAGGATGGCCTAAGTCTTGGAGCCCCTGCATCCACATGGGAGACACTGATGGATTTGGCCTGGCCCTGTCGCAACCATCTTGGCCATTTAGGAGAGAACCAAGATAGGAGCACTGTGTGTGTGTGTGTATAACTCTGCCTTTCAAATAAAGGCAATCTTTTAAAAAAAGATAGCCAGTCATCTTTTCAATACATATGAAGTACCTACTATATACCAAGCAAAATAACATCTGGTAATACAGCAGCAACACCTCCCTCCCCTGCAAAATTAACATCTCTGCCTTCTGGATACATTGTAGCAGACAAGAAAAGTATGAAGTGTAAGCCAAAACCATACAATACACTTCCAGTTTTGTTTTCCAACTCTTCATTCTTTGATTTTCCATTAATATAAACATGTTTCTGTGGAGCCAAAAAGTGGCTTTTGCACTTTATGTCAATGAGACAGTCATCAGAACTCTGTGATCAAATAGAAGGAAAAAAAACTTAAAAAAAAAAAAAAAGATTCTTTACTGAAATAATCAGCAAAAAAGAATCACCATGGATCAATTTTAAAAGCCTGGAAAAAAACATAGTATCTTAAATATAGCAGATTTTAACACATGCCACACTAAGTAGAGTTCATACACACAAAAAAAATAGAAGTTTGACCATAACAGAACTATGCAAGAGGTGAGATTTTTTATTGACTTATTATTGCATTTTTTCAGCATACAAAGTACTTAATCAAGTATATTTACAATTCTTACATAATGTACATTTTAGCATAACTATAAAGATAATGTACTTTGCTTCATTTACAATGACAAACTACAGTAAAACTACATTCATTAATTAGATACAAATTCTCTGCATACTAATAAAAAGTAAATGGTGTGTTGGTTACACATTCTTTAAAAATACCTTTTCATGGATAGCAAGAAATATTACATGTAATAAGTTTTTATGACTGGAATGACCCAGAAATATCACAAAGCACAAGTAAACACATATGGAAAAATAGTTCATCATTTCCAAAAGTTATTCTTTCACCCCTGTGTAAAATGGTGCCAAACAATCTTTATAATGTGGCAAGCTTTCCTCACTTAAAATTAACACCCAAAAGAGTGATATGGAGGTTTGAAGAAAATCTAGACAGTAAATAGTGAAAAGACCGATGCAGACAAAAGATTATTTTATCAAATCCTGCTTTGTACCCTCTCATGATCCCACTTTCATGAGTAAATACATGGAAGAAGGATCTGGAATGCCATATTTAGAGAATCCAGCTACACTGAATCTCTGATCCGTTTAGCTTTCTTTCATTTGGATGTATCAAGTAATTGAGAAGAACATGGTGCATTAAAATTGCTTTTTAAAGTTTTTTTACTTTCTCAAATGTGTATTGCAAAACTATAAAAATTTCTACAAACTTACACCTTCAAATAATCTATTCATTTACACCTGTATCCAGGTTTTCTAGCATATTTGGAGTCTTGTCAGCAAAATACAAGGAAAGCTGGCAGTCATTATCAGATTGTGTTCCTGAACAATAACATCAAATCAGTTCATGATACAAGTAAAGTGCTTCTAACAGTCTGTCAGGCCTGGGTTATGGAGTCAACTCTGCCACAAACTAGCACACCAAGTGACTATCCCCACCCAAACCCTGTAAAACAAGAGGAGCACAGAGGATCAAAAAAGCAGACAACACTGACCATCTTACATAGATAATCTCCGAAGTTACTGTGGGGATCAAGTGAGATAAAGTAATATCAAATTACACTGTAAGTAGCAAGCAGTATGCAAAGGGGTGTTGTTCTATTTAAATACATAGGTATGTTACATTTAGCTTCATCCCATCCATTTTGTCTGTGAGGAGCCCTGAATCCAAAAACTGCAGTGACTGCTGGACCAGTGCTCTTTGCACTGCACCATGCAGTTCCCAAGTTCTTCAATGCTACAGAAGGCATCATTTCTCCAGCTCATGTGCATGGTGCTATAATACAAAGGTTGACAATAGAAGAGTGAACTGGGAATGTATGACTATTCTACCTGGGATACCTTACAACACTTTGGTTTCTTGTGACCATACTGAACATGGGTAAAATTATGTCTTAAAATACTGCTAACATATTATAAACTTAAATTGTACAACAATGAAGGTATACATTTCTTTTTTCCAAAACATCCTCATAAAGAATCAAAATACATATTCCAAGTTAATTCTATGTGTTTGGGAAAGTAAATACCACAATTCATTAAAACTGACAGTGAAGACCAGCAAAAATTAGACAAATACTCTAGTGTAGTAAATCCTTGGAAAGTTACTCTAAAGATTTTACATAAGATGAATTCTAGCCTTATATATCTTAAACATGTAAATGTTGTAACGAAGCATTGCAATTAACTGCTCAATTACCTGTAGCCTGGTTCTAACCAGAAACTGCATCTTATGAGCTCTTCATAAGTAATATTAATACTCTGATGTTGTTGGCATTAATCCAATATTTAAGTTTATGAGCTAATCATAACAAGCTAGTAGAATAAGTATAAGGAATCAGAAATTAATGTCAGCAGGTCAATTATGGAAAGACAACAGAGAGTGATCCCAGAGACTAGTGAAGCCCAAGAGCACACTGAGCACTGCTGACACTCCAATTCCTCACAACCCTCAGCAGAACGGAACTCAGGTCTGTTACACACAATACAGGAGCTGCTAGAGGACAGAGTTCAGTTCACCCAGGAGCCAACCTGCTCTGAAACCATTAACTTAAAGCCTTGCTGTTTATTCCATCATTTCTGCCAAATGTTATGCCAACTGGGTATCACCACATTCAAGAAATCAAGCCACAGAAATAAATTTCTCTATTGCCTTGCCAGCTTCCTTGTCATATTAAAGATTGAGATTTCTCTGAAGATATGTTAAACTTTGATCATCTTTAGGGCACTCGAAATATATTTCTAAACATGAAATTTGAGTAGAGGCTAATTTCTGCCTCATGAACAACTCATGACTCAAGCCACAAGGAGGGTTGAGTGCCACAAGCAATGGTCACACATCTCCCAGAGGTGTTTGGAAGAACCAGTGCTGGAAAAGGAAGACAGCTTACACTTCTTCAAAGTCAAGAGCTTCAGCAGGGAAGTCCTGTGGTGAAAACAGTAACAGGCACTATAGAGGAGCTGCCTTTTCACTTTTAGTTTCTCTGTTTAACACATCTCATTTCCTTGCATTTTGGATAGTTAATTTCAAAGTACATTGTTAAAAACACTCCTGTCCCAAATCAGAATTTTGCCTTTAAATAAAGCATCCAAAAGCTAATGATCTGTGCCTCTGAAGTGAAACAAGAAATATTTCAGCCTCTTCGTGTTGTTGTAGTTAAAATACAATGTTTTAGAAATCAACATTTCCTCAGATATAATTCACAGATACATTTTTTATGCTTCTCTAATATATATTGATCATCACTAAGTAAACATTCATCTATCCAAAATGTCCTAGGTATGGAACCTTTTCTGTAAAGTGAATACCTCTAAGTATAATTGCTACTTAGATAATGATTTAGTGTTTAATCAATTTATAAAACTCTACTTTTCAGGGGTAATATGTTAGAAAATTTATTACTTATCCAATTAACTACAGTTTCTCTTTTGCAACTGTAAAAACCTCTTATTCGGAAACAAAGAATCAGTAATATTACTTACAAACAATTTCTAACATTAAACTTAATTGTTGGCAGCATCAGGTAGGTACCATAGGGCAAATTACCTAACAGTTCTATACTGCTGACATGTCAATCAAAGGTGGAATCGGACTAATTTTTTACATACAATAGTAACTATGTATACTGATAATGTTTTGCAATTCAAGGGTTTGTAAATCATGTAAGTTAATACTAAAGCTATACACATACTGTAATTTAAGAGAATGTACACTCTTTATAATACACAGAATGGAAATAAAGTTATTGCTGTATATTTCTACATATATTTTTAAAAAGGGAGGGGGCTTATTCTGCTTTGTATACATTTTGTCTTTCACCAGCAACAGCAAAATCCCAAAATGAAAATGCCCTACATTATTTTGATTATTATAAGTCTACTTTTTCTTTTGAGTTATGTTTTTAAAAGTTGGGTTTTGCTTTATATCCATTCAGGTAATTGTCTCTGTATTTAAAAAATTTAATCCCTATTTTAAAAGTTATGTTTTGATGAAAGCATAATTTTGCAACATTGAAGTAACCTTTTAAACTTTTTGATGGTAACAATAAATTTGTCAGGGTTTTAGGAAATCAATCCAACAAGGAAGAACTACAACTTCTGAACTAAGATTAATAGTTAAAAAAAGAAATATAACAAAGTTTTTTGCTTCACAAAAAGATGGAACAAATCGGAGGGACTGAACTATGGTCTACCATGTACTTACTCTATGGATGTGAAAGCATCAGATGGCAGTAACCTGTCCTCTAAGGAGTGTCAGGGCATTCACGACCAAATGGGGGCAGCACGATCTCTAGCTCCAATGAGTCACACTCGTTGAGTACAAAAGGTAGGCTACCAAAAAGAAGAAGCATACACATCTATACCTGAGCCCCTAAAACACATCACAGGAGCCAAAGCCAAGATCCATTCTTGAGGCAGGCAGAACAGCTGGCTCCCACAGGACGCAGACACTCTGGAATGAATGATCCTGAGCTCCATGCGGTGGGGGGTGGGGCAATCAACACAATCATCACCCCCTGATTTAAAAAAAACATAGGAAAAAATAAAAAGAGAGAGTCTGTCTAATATCTCTGCATTCTGTAACCTACAGTTGATGAAATCCAGGTTCAACTTTTACCTATTAAAAATAAGCCCTTTAAAACAGGCTTTTAATTCTTAATAACAGAGATCCCTCCTACAGCAGGCGAGGTTCCTCTCCCACATACTAGATGTCTTCAACTTATAAAAACATCAGTGAATGGGCACCTTTCATTCAAACCACTCAATCTCTATCAAAATTAAGTAAAATTAACGTGGTAAAAATTTCAGAGTTTTCACTTGGGGACTGGGGGGGAAGTCATCAGATTCCATATGATATCGCTTCTTAAAGAAATTCAGAATTTCTGTGAGTCCTGCTGGAAACGATTTAGTTTCTCTGGATTATTGGATGCCATTTGGGAAAAATCACGAAAAATATCCTGGTACGTTTCATCACCTGCATGAAAGTACAATAAGAACACATTTTAAATTTATACAGTTAAAGTATTAATAAACAACAATGATCTTTATGACTACTAAGTGTCTTATAAATCATTACATTAAAATGTTAATGAAATGAGCATTTCTGGAAGAAAAAGACCAATGGAATATAAATGCTGGGAAAGTATTTAATGAAAGGAAAAAAAAAAGAACTATACCTGAAAAAAGCACCTCAGATGCAGCCACAGTGGAAAGCTCACAGTTAGACAAGAGGAAAGATGCAAGTGTTTTAAAGCCAGGTAAAGAGATACATTTATTAACACATGAGAAATAAAAATCATTCTAGAAGAGTTATTATAGCAAACAAGACATTCTTCAAACAAGTATTTTCCTTGATAAAGGTCAAAAGAAATGACTAAATCAAATACTAAGATTTATGATGGATGCAAGTTATTAGTTAACGAGACAAACTGATCAATAGGTGGGAAAAAACTTCTACTTCCATTTTAAATAACAGATGGAAAAGTTATTCCTTTTTTAATGGTTAGAATTAATGTACCTAATCTACTCTTTATTGAGCTTAAAATAAAAAAAGGTAGAAAATGACTATAAAATCATATTTTATATGTAGTCAGAAGTTTTCTGTATATTACAGAATTTATGAGCAAGAATATTATGATAAAAATGCGAACAAATACCAAAGACTGTTAAATTAGCAAAAAAAAAAATGTGAATACATACAATTATAGAGAATATGCTACCGGTAATATAGCAGAGTGAATACTGTTTTTCTTGCCATGAGAAACTAAATATATACACACACATATATATACATATATATACACATGCAGATTAATCCCTCAGACAAAGGAATTTTATTTTCAAAATGAATCATTCATCATGAATGCTTCCTGCTAAACATTAGCTTCACACAGATGCTTGGTGTAATTCTGTTCTCCGGAGTTAGACCATAAAGTATTGTTTTTGGTAACTACTGTTGCAACATGATTTTATAATTATTTTCCATAAGATACCTTGCATCCATCTTATAATAAACTCATTGCCACAGTTGCTATTAACAGTGCAGTAAGTATTGTCAGTTTTTAAAAAGCAAGATTTTTGAGGCAACAAATGTCATACCAAAAGCTAGAGAATCAGAAAAGTGTTGGACAGAGGTAAAACGCTAGCAAAAATGTCTAATAGCATAACTCAAGATTCTCAATAAAAATCTTTAATATTTTATTTGCTTTTAATATTTGGTCTGTGTTGTAAAGCAATTTATTAAAATCTCACTATAGTTTTCACATAGCCCTGGAAATTTATTCATGACCTGAATCAATAAATTAAATCTAATCAAGTAACTTTACAGAGACAAAAACAGTTAAAAGACAATCTTAATAGTTGGCTGTGAATAATACCTAATTCATATCATTACTACCATAACAAAATAAGGGTTGACATATGTAACAAGTGGCAATACTTATATCCATCAATTCTTAAAAGTGTACTTCCACATTAAAAGACAGACTACAAACTACAACCTATTCCCATTTTTAGTCATTCTAAAAGATAAAGAGAGCAACAATAAATAGCAATTAACAAACCATACAAAATATTCTAAAAATTTTAGAAGTTAAATTAAAATATTTAAAATATTTATTGTAAACTTTATAAATATCTTTAAAATATTATTTAAAACAGGATAGTCTGGAATTTTACTTTCCAAGACAGTGTAAAGTGCAGATTATAATACAAAAATACCACACTGATTGTACCATTCAACACCAAAAGTAACTTAAAAGGCACACATTATACATTCAAGAAGAAATAGAAGGATCTAGCAAACACTAACGCCAAATGGTTTACAGATAGCACCAGATGAACATTCTTAAATATAATAACCGTACAATGGTAATATATGGCTTCTACTATCAGCAATGCTTATTTGTATGACAAACTGTGGATGTTTTTTATGACTTCCTGTTTTTTTATTTTTCAGTCATCTAGTACCTATTACACAACTATATTTTAGTAGAACCATTGTACCATGCAAAAAATATTAAGACCTTCCAATCATTGAATTAAATGCTTCCTTGAAGGAAAATGTTGGTGCTATAATAATCCTTGATTTCACTGACTAAAAAAAGTTATAAAGTTACTATAAAATAAAAGGAAGTTTCTACCTTCATTCATACAGACACATAGACACACACACACACACACACACACATCCCTTTCTGTTAACAGTTTCTAACAAAACACTTAATATACCATTAACATACTGCTTAAGGTCTACTTTTCTTAGACCTTAAAACAAAAACAAATGTTACAAGAAGGTTAATGATTAAGATATTTAAGACAGCTAACATAAACTGAACCTTGTGGTGATTATTTTAAACACTGTAATCACTTAGAACTTCTCCCAAGGCAAACATTTTGTGTGCACTAAAAAACATAAAGAAAACTCAGGATATGCTGCCTTGGAATGTTCCCAGAAGTAAACCTAACAGTTTATTGTAAGTGGTGAACAACTTGTCACCCAATAATGGTAATACTAACCATATTACTTGGTCATGTTTTTCCCCTCCAGAAAGCTAGGTTTTCTATGTGACTGAAGAATTTGAGGTTTTTAAAATACATACTGCTGTGTTTCCACTGAGAATGTAAATTCATTTTTAATTTTTGGTATTCAGAATAGCCATGACAATAGTAATAATAATGATTCAAGAACTGGAAGATTTCAATCTTGAAATGTACACCCTCAAAGGGAAGGGCACGTATGAGATTCGCCTCAAGCAGATTAAATGAGTAATCTTGCCCTGAGTTGGCAACAGCTTCATTTTGCAACTGAATAAATTAGTAACTACCAGGCTGACCTATTGCACACTCACAGAATCAGTACTGGTCCCCTAAACCAACAATCTCAACAAGACCAGAGACTGTAGAAACTACCAAACCACTCTCCAGCAATTAGCAGCACAATGAGCCGTTTCCCTCACCCACCCAGGCCTCCTGAGGGCTGTAGACACTGCTAACAGACAGCCCCTTCTTTCAGAAGACCTGCTGTCACATTCGTTGTCTTAGAAAAACTGAGAGTCCCAAGTCCTTGGAGCTGAGACACGAAGTGCAGGAGGGAGAACCTCCCTTTTGCCACATTTGCCAAAGATTACATCTGAATCTTTCAAAAGACAGAGCTCTTCATTACCAAAGACTGAAAACACCTGTACCTAGAAATGATGGGCATTCTGAGGCTTTTCTTTCTATTGCTAGAATAGCCAAGTAAGATTCCAATAAAGCAATGAACAAAAGTCTATGAGGAAAAAAAAAATTAGAGGGCAAACCATGAGCCAAACTTATCTGCTCTCAAAAGGCATGTAAAGGAGGGGGAAGGAGCAACTAGAAAGCAGTTACTGTGCCATTTCAACACATCACCTGTGTAAGCACACAATTATTCTGTTCCAAATATATCAGGCCCTATAAGTGAGTTTAAAAGTCCAATTTTCAGGTTGACCCTTCAAATGGATCAAAAGTCTGCTTTCAATCTGAGAACATTACTTCCAGAATTCTGATTAATTTTTAACCTCAAAACTAAAATTTGGGAATAGTATAAAAGTTTATTTAAAAATGAAGCTCTTTTCCCCTAATTTTTATTAAAATAAATTAAAAACTCAATGTGTCTCTATTACTAATGAGTGGCAGGCATTACTCATTTACTTCTGGATCAACTTAAATACACGTGATAGTCAAAGAGACATCTAAATGCTCCCAAATGTGGCAGCAGAAACCCCAGCAGGTGTGGTAGAAACAGAGGAGGTAAAAACAGAGGCCCTGTCCTGTCCAGCTCCCTATTTCAGGGGAGAGCTGCCCACTAACCTCTGACTAATAATGGTGCATTTCAGCAGCAATCACTAAAGAGACAGCAATTGCCCCAATGCCTAACTTGAAGTTCACCCTTATTTCAGGTCATATCCTTTGAGCAATTTTTATTTTAAAGTGCTTGAACACAAAGGCCTCAAAAATGGCCTAGTAATACTATCACATAAGTACATCTGTTATAAAATTATAACTTATTTAAAATCTGGCATTCAAGTTTAAAACAAATAGGTGAAATCCAGAATTAACTCTAGGGCTTCACCTTTAACCAGTACTCCTCATCCTGAAATACCATATCATGAGTCAGCAGTACTGTATGATCCATAGGATTAAAGCAGAACATCTAGATTAGAAACATCTAGCTCAAGTGCCTCTACTCTCAATTCTCACTTCTCTAATAAATCAAGCTGCAACGAAGTAGCAGATACAGTTCTAAGGAAAAAATGGCCCCACACTGATAGTGTACAATTCAACTAAAATAAAGCAAATGGCTTTAAACTAGCATAAAGTATAGAAATTTCAAAATACATTTAACAGGAATAATTGATATGATCAGGCCACTGTTAAAGCAATACATCAATATTCCCTTCTTAAATTTAATGACTCAATGCAATGTTCATTTCAAGTATTTTAGTTCATAAAATTCTGAAACTTTTTACCAACATGTATATGAATTCTAAGCCAAGAGTAGTAATTCATATACTCAAATTCATGAAATAATCATTCACTTCTTTGTAAAGAATATATAATCAGCACATGTTCATCAAAGAAAGGAATTCGATCAACATTTTCTTGTTTCTTGACCTCCTGACTCACAGGTGAAAATTATTCAAAATGAAACTTGAAGCAACCATGAATTAAGATTTCTCTCACAAGAGTAAGTCTAGTTAGACACAGGGTTCATGAAATATTTTAAATACTTTCACTTATCCAATAGATGTACAATTATTTGAGGCAAAACTAGTGACTAAATCAGAACTCTTCCTCAAACTTTTAAGTGGATTCTACTCCCTATGTGAACTTCTCAATCTATTGGTGTATTTTTATTTTAAATCTTCAAATTGTTTTTTAGACAGGTATACAAAACTCATCAATACTTTTTCATGATACTTTCCATAGTGACTTGTTATATATCAAATACATGATTTGTCTTTTTCCCTGAACAAAACTCATAGAAAATCCCTGAATAACACAAAGAAAACAATTTTGTTACAGTCACTTGAAGCTACAAAGAATTCCAAAAAGAAACCATTTTGCTGCTGTAAGTATATAAAGAATACTTTTATCATTCCATTCACTTCACTGGAATGTATATGGAAGACATCTGTACAGCAGATAAAGTCAGCAGCCAGAGTTAAATATAGCAGGTCAATGGGTACTGTAATAGGAATAATTCAGCATTTTTAAAGGCCCAGGATTAGCCACTCAAAAATTTGAGAAGTACAGTACATAGCTAACAACTCACAATTTACAAGTTATAAAAACTAAATTATCACATTGTTTTGCTACAGAACTATGAATCTTCCAGTTGTAAACTGATAAACTCCTGAATGCATTTCTTATATTGCATTTCAGTATGATTATTAGTAGAATATTGACCTGGCTGTCCATAAAGTCCTTCGGATTCCCGCATTTCTTCATTCATTCTTGCCAAGCGCAACCTTAAATCAAATAAACAAGTGTGTTAGGTGATTAATTCATAAACAAATGAACTAAACAGGCAGGTAATATGTGTACTAATGTAGTTCTTTTTCCTTTACTAATATTTGCCATAGACAAAAATAGCTTTTGGTTTATCAGACCCAACAAAATGAGATACAAAATTGTTTCGCAATTCTGGAATTCCCATGTGAAAACAATAAAACATTTCTGACAAGTACATCTCTGCTCCATTTAAGCAGCATCCCAGTGACAGCTCCAGCAATTGCATCCTCCAGACTCCAGGGGATTCCTGGCTCCTGCCACAACCTGTCAACTATCACCTGCCAACTGCTGAAATTATTGTTTCTCCAGAGTGGAAGCAATAGCTTCTCAGAAATTCTGGCTCACAGCAAAGTGAGAGAATGCCCAAGGTTTAAACTACAGGTACTATGTACAAAAATTAGGAATAGGGTCTGATTCATAAATTCTATTACCATAATAAATGACTTGGGCTACACTGAAGGTTTTCTGAAGGCTACCATGTTAGTTATAGATTCTTTTTGAAATTATTCATCCTAGCAACTGAAGATAAACAGGTAGCTTTGGGGTAAGGTGAGCATGTCTTCTCTTTCCATTTTTGCTGACTAACTTTATGCAACATTTTGAAACAGGAAAATTTTCTCTCTCCCACTTAGTACAGCTCGACAGTCTTGCTGAGCCAGCAAATGCCCACTGCCCTCCGGGACCCTCAGTTACCCTCTTAGGACGTATTCCCACAGGCAACTGCAACATCACACACAGACTTTCCTTATCTTCAGTTTCACAATTCCCTCCATCTTAATGTGCTCTCTTAATCACTGTTTGAATTAACAACCACTCTACTACATGTATTCCTGATTTTTAGAGAGGCTATTTATTTACAAAAATTCTAAAGTAAAAATTATGTCTTTACACCAAGAAAAAAATGTGAAAATCTAGACAACTTGAGGTCAAATAATGAATAACTATTTTAAACTTGCTGAGGGAGGAAATGGTTGTTATTTATGAATTGCCTGGGAAGTTGCTCCTAGGTTAGGTTCTCTAGAGTATATTTTGCTTTAATAATTCATTTGTCTTCTGTTCTAAATCCATAATCATTTAAAGGTTCTAGGCTTTCCTACAACAGACTCGGCAATAACAAGAATTCCTCTAGTGGGAAAAAGGTACTGAACATAAGAAATTGATTTGGGTTTTTTATTTTGGTTTTTAATTTGGAAAGGATTCGAGGAAGTGTTACATGTTAAGTCAAGAATTCTCAGTGGGAGCTTAGGAGTTAGTTCATGGCAGCCATAAGAGTTTGTCTCTTTAAGTGTCTGAAACTCAGCATTGCAGATGGACCCACTTTTACTTAAATGATGAAGAATCAGTAATTCATGTAGCCCAGGACAGAATAAGTAGGTGACTTCATACAAAAAAACACTTTAGATTTCCTACATTAAAAGTGTAACAAACTATTTTCATATAAGCCAAATCAAAACCTCAAAATTCTCTAACAAATCACATTAAACTTTATTAAAACATTCAGAAACATGTATTTTTATTTTAAAAAATTAACCTGATACAGAGTTGGCACTGTGGCATGGTGGGTTTACCACTGCCAGCAACACCAGCATCCCCTATGGCGACCAGTTTGAATCCCAGCTGTCCCACTTCCTCTCCAGTTCCCTGTTAATGCTCCTGGGCAAGCAGCTGAAGAGAGCCCAAGTTCTTGGGTCCCTGCACCCATGTGGGAGATCTGGATGGAGTTCCAGGCTCCTAATTTCCATGTGACCCAACCAACCCCAGTCATGGCAGCCCTCTGGGTAGTGAACCAGTGAAGGAAGATGCTACTCTGCGTCTCCCTCTCTGACTATGCAAATAAATAAGTACATTCATCTTTAAATAATTGGGTATTTGTATGAATTTTAAAAACTAAGCAAAAATTTCTATCGCTGTCCAAAAGCTATACAACTTCCTAAGTTAATAACATCGATGCAGTTGGGCTCTTCATTTAGAATCCTTTACTTGTCAAAACACTAGAATAATTAATTACCTGAACTCCCTTCCCACTTAGAACTATACTAAGAATTAAAGATGCTATTTTAAATAGCTATTTTAGATTTTCTCTTCTTACTGGTCAGGCAAAAGAGCAGAAATGACTAAGCAGAATTTCAGACCCAGAATCCCTTCTAGTTTCAATCCCAGCTCTATCACTGACTAATTTTTCAAACTACTTATTGTATAGCTTCCTTACATATGAGAAACATGTTTTCCTTATAGGATTTTTATGAAAAGCAAATCAACTGTTCATTCATTTACAGTGTTTGTAAGTAACGTACTTAGAGGAACATATAACACATAATAAATGGCAAATTTAAAGTTCACAAAAGTACCAAACTCCATGTTAATAGCCTGTACATATAACATATGAAAACTACCTAAAATAAAAGAGAATACTTACAAAGTTACTATATCAGCATTGGCTGCTTCTACAGCTATGCTCAAAGGGTCCTTCCCTTCCTCATCAGTGGCATGCTGATTGGCACCCCGTTTCAGAAATAAACATACCTGCCTGGTTAAGGAAACAACATTTTCAAGATATTTTTAAGGAAAATTATTAATGTTCATCATACAAAGTTCTAATTTAAAGAAATAATATTTTCATTAAGAAATTCTTGATTCATTCTACAAACATTGATTAACTACTAAAAATAAAGATTTACCAAGACTAGCATTATATAAGTCTGAAGATATTCTCATATATATTATCTTAATCTGCTATTTAGCATGAAATATATAAATTATGATCCCTCCCCTTAATGATTATCTTTAAAAAGTAGACATTTATAAGCCTAAGTAGAAAAATCAGTTATTATTTCAGAATCAAGGAAACCAATAATACATAATCATAATACATTAATCATAGTACAATAGCAATAAACATGATGTAATCTCCCAATTTTATTCCACAAGTATTCATAACTAAAGAAAGTGAAAAATATGAGAGGGCAGGCATTGGCACAATGGTTAAGGATGGCACTTTGAATGCCCACATCCTTCATCAGAGTGCCTGATCCGCTCCAGGTCTAGTCTCACTGAGAGGAAACAGGTGATGGCTTTAGGACATGAGTCAGGACTCACATTGTGCTTCTGTGGGTTAAACTGCCATCTGAGATGCCAGCATCCTATATGAGCACCAGGAAACTAAAAATAACAGAAGAAAGTATCCTGGACTCTGTCACCAAGACACCTAAATGAAGTTCCAGGCTGCTGGCTTCAGTCTGGCCCAACCCTGGCCACTGCAACCACTTGAGGAGTCAACTAACAGGTAAAAGATCTCTTTCTTTCCCCTTTTACAGAAGAAATTTCTTGAGTCCTTGCCGCCCATGTGGGAGACTTGGAGGGAGTTCCTGCTCCTCCTGTCAGCCTGTCTCAGCCCCAGTTGCCATGGACATCTGAAGAGCAAACCAATGATTAAAAGATAGCCTTCTTTCTCCATCTCCCTCCGTCTCTCTAGACCTCAAATAAATACTTAAATTAATATACTTATACACACATTAAAAACAGGCATATGGAGTCTGTGAAATAGGAAGAAGTATGATAATTTAAGAAGAAAAGGGCAAAACCTAAGTTAAATACTACCTTAAGTCAGTATAGAAAATTCCTTATGAAGTTATTGAATTAACTCTAACTAATAACAGAGGGAAAGAAAATAATCATAAAATAGAAGATACTATAAAAATACATTTTTAAAAATATTTAGATATCATGATATTTCATTTTAAAAAGTCATCTATGACAAACTTTCCACATAAATGACTATGTTTATGACATATTTATAATTTCTAAGTCTATTTTTAATTATTTTATTGTTATGAGATGCAATATTGCTCCAAAAGTCAGAATGTCAATAATCAAAACAGAGAACTTCATTTGTAATTTCACTTTAGCACACTTACAGAAAAACTAGCAATTCTAAAGTTGAAAATTCTCCCAAGATAGGTTGTGTGCTGTGCTATGCAGTCAACATAGGTGTATTTCTATCAATTCACATGAAGACAAGCCTGACACAAAGGATCATAATTTCAGCCACTCATGTGTGACTGAAGTTAGTATTACAACTATCTAGTTAATAATTTAGTTAGCTACTTGCTATAGTACTTACATCTGAAAATAGTAACTTAAATTTTTTTTTATTTACTTGTTTGAGAGACAGGTCCAACTGCTCCTTTATGATCCAAATGCCCTCAAAGCACGGCACAGGGCCTGGATAGCCAGACAGGAGCCAGGAATTCAACTCAAGGCTTCCATCTGAGTGTCCAGAACACAAACACTTGTGTCATCACAAGCTGCTTCTTATGGTACCTATTAGCAGGTGGAATCAGAGGCCATGTCAGGACTTGAACCTAGCACTCTGATACAGGAAGCAGACATTTCGAGCACTCTTTAACCCCTATGATGTCTGCATGAAGAATAGTTTTTGTTTGTTTGTTTGTTTTAGCTGAACAGTCTCTTTCAACTTCTGCCCTATTAATGAAAGTCACAAGAATGTATTTCTTTACAAACTATACCAAATAACCTTAACTTCAGTAAAAGCTAAATACGGTTTCAAATTAAAGTATACTTAAATACTTATGCTTTCTAGTTACCCTGTATGCCCCAAGACAGTAGCATGGTGTAGTGGTCCCCGCCCTTGGACATCTCTTTGGTTCACATTAGCACCATTCTGCAGGAGGAACTCACAGGTCACCAAAGAGCCCTTAAAGAAAAAAGGAAGGCAGCAATGTGTAACATAAGCAAGATATGTTTCTATTCCAAACCAGTACAGTTTCTTGTATGTTAGTTTCATACCATTTCTATTTCATTCTTCCCTAAAGAAAAATAAAATAACCCCCAGGAAAAGAGGAGAAATGATCAATTATTTTACTTTTGTTCATAGCACAATTTCTAGGAAGAACGCATTTGCAGTTTTTGATACAGCAAAACACTCCTACTTCATCAGATTTCTCTTACTTACAAAAAAGGCAAGGGAGGGGCTGAACCAATTAAAGTGACTCCCAAATACTATTACTAACCCCTACAGACGCCTCTGTTTTCTAATTCATCTATTAATGCTTAAAGACCATCTTCATAAGTTGCTGTGTTCTAAGGCACTGCCATCACTGAAAACCCCCAAGCATGCATCCATACCCCTAATACAGCCTGGATAAGCGGCGTTGCTTTGTTTTCCTCTGAATTAGCCCAGTTCACGTCTGCACCATGAGCCAAAGCCTCGGCCATTTTTGGAAGGTTTTTCTCATATGAAGCCCTATAGAGCTGAAGTCCTGGATTAAGATGTTTAGAATTGACAAACACAGAAGTATCTTGCCTTTCTCCTTCTGTAAAGCAAATACAAAACATCAATAAAAGTGTAGGATACAGAATGAGTACAGAATTTTGCAAGATAAACAGAGTTCTACGGATATCTGGAATTGTCAAACAATCCGGTGTACTTAAATGCCACTGCATTCTTAAAAACAGCTAAGATGATAAACCCTATGCTACACGCATTCCACAACAACTTTTAAAAAAATGAACTCAAACTTCCCACAATGTGAAAGCTTTGACACCAGAAATCGTAAACTATCATGATGAGATTTTCACACAGGTTTCTTACTGCCTGTACATTATCCCCTAAACTTTATTCAGTCTTCTTCTCTAATGGTATCAGCTGGCACATCAGGCTCTTATATCCTGCCAGTATCCAATGAACTGAGAAGAGGCTACATTACTAAAAGTTTGGACATTAAAAAAAAAAAATCCTAAAGAGATTTTACTACTACACCAAACCTCACTCCATTATATAATTCAAAGAATACTCAGTCACTCCCTGAATCTTCTATAAATCTAGTCACTTAAATCATAAAGGAAACAATCTAAGATTGATGCTCAGGTCAAAAAACAAAACCAGCAGCCAACACCTTAGCATAAGCAGTGAAACTACTGCCTGGGTGTGGGCATCCCACAGAGTTCCAGCTGCTCCACTCTTCAATTCAGCTCCGTATTAACAGCCTGAGAATGCAGCAGAGTGCTTGCGCCCCTGTACCCACATGCAAGGCCCAGAAATAGTTCCCCTGGCTGCAGACCAGTCCAGCTCAGGCTTGCCATTGCAGCCATCTGGGAAGTAAGCCAGCAGACAGAACATCTTCCTGTCAGATTTTAGCATTTCAATTACAAATAAATCTTTAAAAAAATAAATAAAAACAAAAAGCTAGGGTGATAGGGTCTGGTGGCGTGGCCTAGCGGCTAAAGTCCTCGCTTTGAACACTCTGGGATCACATATGGGCGCCGGTTCTAATCCCGGCTGCTCCACTTCCCGTCCAACTCCCTGCTTGTGGCCTGGGAGAGCAGTCAACGATGGCCCAAAGCTTTGGGACCCTACACCCGTGTGGGAGACCTGGAAGAGGTTCCTGGACCCGGAAGAGGTTCCTGGTTCCTGGCTTCGGATCGGCATAGTATTGGCCAATGCACTCACTTGGGGAATGAATCATCAGACAGAAGATCTCCTCTCTGTCTCTCCTCTCTGTATATCTGACTTTGTAATAAAATAAATAAATCTTAAAAAAAAAAAAAAAACTAGGGTGATGACAATAGTTCAATTACTTAATCCTCAACCTGCAAGTTCCAGGATCCCACACAGGTGCTGATTCATGTCCCAGCTGCCCCACTTTGGATTTAGCTCCCTGTTTATGGCCTGGGAAGACAGCAGAGAATGGCTCAAGGCCTTGGGACCCTGCACCCATGTGGAAGACCCAGAAGAAGCTTCTGGCTCCTGGCTTCAGATGTGCTCAGCTGTGGTCATTGTGGCCATTTAGGGAGTAAATCAGCAGATAGAAGCAGAAGGTAGTCTCTCTTCTCTGTAAAAATCTACCTTTCCAATAAAAATAATTAAAAATAAAAAAGATGGCCAAAGGAAAGAGAGAAAAATAATGACATAGAGTTTATGTGGATTAAAAATTACCCATAATTATTAGCATGGCACTTTTAGCATAGTATGATGCATGGGAGAATTCACAACTAGGAGAAAACTCCTAAACACGGGGTTGGGCAGGGACTGCTACTTTTTGAGATAACAGCACCTTCCAAAAGACTGGCTACATCCTTTAGAAATCATTCAGTCAAAATTTGGCATTTGCTCCATCTATTTTTCAGCAACAACACTAACGCTGCATTTCACAGAAACTCACCAGGCTCGTACAAACTATTGGCGGACACTGTGGAGGGTAAAGACTCTCTCCCCTCGTCAGAGCTCTGCTGGATCCCACTGTCGTTACTTCTGACTGCGGTAAAGAAAAATTGGCTGGTAACTGAAAGTTCACACCACTCAGAAAACAGTCTCTCCCACAAGCAACGGGGCTTTAAAATGAGCCTTTATGTATAAACATGAAATCTGCCACCACCAACAGAATACATTCAACACTATTTTAATCCTTTTGAACATTTAGCTTATCAAAACATAAGTCAACCACAAAGTCTAAAGATGAGCTTATTTTCAGAGTTGCAACACATCTCATTATCCCATACGCTGTCAGGATAGTGAGGCACCTAGCGGCCCGCGTGACTGTAAGTAATGTGTAATTCTGAGACAATGGGCAACACTGAGCGAGATGGCCACACCGCACAATGACCACTGGCACAGACTTGGAATGCTCCACAGGAGTAGTACTTACTACTACGCAGTTTTGAAGAAGTATCAAAGTAGGAGAAGAGTGAATCTAGCTCATCAGGACAGAACAGAGACTCCCGCCTGGCCTCGTCGCTATTTACAGCAACCACTGGGGACATGCAAGTTAGCAAAGCACAAAGCAGGCCATAAGAAGGGAAAAGGGCAGGAAAACACGTTACTGGGAAAAATTGAGGAGGAAAACATAGGAAGGAAATCAGGTAGTTAATCAGATACTTAGGGCTTTTGGCATGATAGACTTATAATTGAACATCTCCTCTTGCATTTTAGGCAGTTTTACTCTTTAGAATATACACATTACCTAGAAGTGTGAATAACCATGGCACTATTTAAAATTAGTAGTCTTAAAGACATAAAATTCAGATTTTTTTCTTACAATATGCAGAAGACAAGATTCTAGCATTAAAAAAGCATAATATAATGGCTACTAGTTCAGAGATTATGAAAGTGACTTCAGTTCAAGAAAATGTTGACATACACAACAAAGGAGCTGTAATACCTGAACTTTGGGTAGATGTTCTCACTTGATCTCCTGGCCCACTCAGTCTCTTTTCTTCACTATCTTTGGAAACAATCTTTTTTTCCTGCTCAGGAGGTGATGATGACACAGAATATTTATCCACAAATTTCCTTTCCACATATTTTGCTCTGATATATGCCTCTTTTTCCTGTCTGGTATACATAAAAATGTCATCATATGATGACACTTTTATTATTATTATTATTAGCACAGCTATTAATAATTAAAAAGAAGTCATTATATATGGAACATTTTTTTAAAGTTACTGAACACTATTAATTTCCTTCAAAATATCTTGTGAACTATGATTTTATAATCAAGTAAAATAAGAAAAAATAATTAACTGAAAGAACACAAGTATTCACATGGTAATCCTGCATTCTTTTAGTGTCAGTATTCACTCTTTTTCGTAGATATCCCTCCTTATGCTTTTTGAGGGATGAAAACCAGTACAGGGAAAATCATACAAATTCACAGTAAATTTTTACTCTAAATAACATCATATGGTAAACTGCTATTAATAGTTACCATGCTTTTTAAAAGACATCTACTCTAAAGTAATACAATATTCCTAATTTAAGGTAGAAGAAGAACATGTATCTAAAAAAAAAAAAACAAATACACTTTTGACCTGGGAATAGAAACATAAAACACCAAGGCTGTGTATACTTTTCCTTACTTAACCCCCTTTCAAACGCTTGGGTCTTCAACTAGTATAGGATAGTTCAAGGTCTGAAAAAACTCTGAGTCACATTTTAGCAAATCCTTGATATTCTGTTTTAATTGATACTGTTTTAACAGCAGTGCTTTAAAAATAGTAAAGGACTATACATGAAAATTTAGCCAAACATAACATCTTTTCTTTTTTTCCAATTTGTTTAAAAGGCTGAATTACAGAAACAGAAGAAACAGAGAAGATTTTCCATCCCCTGGTTCACTTCCCGAATGGCCATAATGGCTAGTGCTGTGCCAAGCCAAAGCCAGGAGCCCAGAGCTTCCTCAGGGTCTCCCATAGCAGTGCAGGGGGCCAAAGAGTTGGTCCATCCTCTGCTGTTTTCCCAAGCACTTTAGCAGGGAGTTGGATTGGAAGTGGAGTAACCATGACATGCACCAGAATCCATATTGCATACCAACATGGCAGGCAGTGGCTTAAACTACCACGCATAGCAAAGACCCCTGAAACATAAAATCTTAACATGGGATTGTGATAACTAAATTTTAATGCTAAAAATAAGTAACCACATGACTAAAAACAGCATCAACAAGAAAAATTGTACATCTTACAGGTAATGGTTCTTAATCGCTTTGTTCACTGAGTTTCCTTATATAAAATTGGAAGCATAATTTCAAACAGCAGTTAAACATTCTCCCCTACCAGAGATACTTTCTATATTTGAAGAACTAAGTCAAACAATGTAAAATGATTCACCATAAATAAAAGCAATTTTATCCTTGAAGATATTAATGAAAGAAGTACCCATTATGGAACACCCGTTAATAATAGAACTTTCATCTATCTTCACTGCTAAGAGCCTTAAAGTGTAAGATTCTTTCATCCGGACACTATAATGGGTTCATCAGCTTAATAAAATTAAACTATCTACTTAACACACCCAACAAAGTCATATCCATTTTTAAACTGAGGCAGTAACGACTGCTTCCAAATACTCCGTCTCACTGTTATGTATCAATTGCAGTGAAATAAACCCTGAGCTCTAATTAGGAAAACAAAACAAAAGTATCACATTAAAGAAATTGAAATAATACCTTTGTCCTGGTTGTGGTTTCTTTATTCCCATTTTTTCCACATTAGCTTCATAAACTCTATTTATAACATCATTTCCCAACTCACACATAAGCTGTTTGACAAGAAACAGAAAAATAAGATGTAAACTAGAAATCCTTAAAAACTAAAATTTAAAAATACTTAATGAAAGTAACTCCACTGTGTTTTTTACAATTGTGAATTCCATAAAGACAAATTCCATAAAACAAGAAGACAAACAATGAGTTATATAATTGCTCTTTTTCACCAGAATATCCTTGCTCTGAAAACTACCCCCCCACCAGAGTCTAGCTGCCTAGATATGACAAACACAGATGTATTTTGTGTGTGTAACTGTGTGTGTAAATCTACCTAAATATCACAACTAATGAATTCAAATATACATTTTAAGACACAAATTATGACAACAAAGTATTACCTATATAATAAGCCATAAGTACTATCCAGTTTCATAATTGCAAGCTAAAAATTCAAATATTTTTCAGTTTTACCTTCATTTCCACTTCTTCAAATTATTAAAAATTATCATACTTAAAACTTCATTGGAAATATTATTGGATTTTTTTCTTCTTTTTAAATTCTATCTTCAAATTAATTTTTGGTTTCAATATCTTACATTTTTCTTTCTACCTGTTCATTCACTTCTATAATTCAGTGTGAGTTGTCTTTACTAATAAATTATATCTATAGCCTCTCACCTAATCTTACCACTTCCAGCTATGCCCAACTCCAGGCTTACCAAATAGACCGAACTTCACCAAGACTCCTATCACCCACACCATTTCCCTGAACAACCATGTCTGAGTAAAAGGTCATAACCAGATGTTGCAGAAAAGACAGGTTAATGTTGAGACACATAAGTTGCTATGAGAACGAGCTTACCAAAGATGCACAAACAAGAGGCCAGCTGGACCCAAAAACAGAAATAAATTCTAGGTAGGGCATTCTAACAGTGTCCCTTCAGTGTGTAGTAACAAATGATGTCCCTTGCCCTTCTTCCTTACTCATAGTGCTTTCAGGATCCTATTACTTCTATGACTTCACCCTAAGGTCAAGTCACGGCTTCCACGTTTTGTTTCCATTCTTACTCAATTTCTCTCATTGACCTCACAGCCTAGCTACCTCTTAAAAATTCTGTATCATTTCCTTCCTTGCAAAATTATTACTTCCAGTTTTATATATATAAATACATATTTATATATCAGATATTTATATCATATGTTTTTATATATAATATATATAAATACATATTATATATACATAATATATATAAATACATATATGTTTATATATAATATATATAAATACATATTTATATATCAGATATTTATTATATATCATATGTTTTTATGTATAATATATATAACATATATTGCTTTGTGTTTTTGTTTTTTGTTTTATTGGAAAGGCGGATATACAGAGAGGAGAGACAGAGAGGAAGATCTTCCGTCCGATGATTCACTCCCCAAGTGAGCGCAACAGCCGATGTTATGCCAATCCAAAGCCTGGAGTCTCTTCCGGGTCTCCCATGCAGGTGCAGGGTCCCAAAGCCTTGGGCTGTCCTCGACCGCTTTCCCAGGCCACAGGCAGGGAGCTGGAAGGGAAGCAGGGCTGCCGGGATTAGAACCGGCGCCCATATGGGATCCCGGGCGTTCAAGGCGAGGACCTTAACCACTTGTGCCACCAGGCCGGGCCCTGCTTTATGTTTTAAAAGTAAAGATAACAGGGTCCAGCACAGTAGCCTGGTGGCTGAAGTCCTCGTCTTGCATGCACCGGGATTCCACATGTGTGACAGTTCGTATCCCAGCTGCTCCACCTCCCATCTAGCTCCCTGCTTGTGGCCTGGGAAAGCAGTCGAGGACAGCCCAAAGCACCTGCATGGGAGACCCGGAAGAGGCTCCTGGCTCCAGGCTTCAGATCGGTTCAGCTCTGGCCATTGTGGCTACTTGGGGAGTGAACCAGCAGATGGAAAATCCTTCTCTCTGTAAATCTGACTTTCCAATAAAAATAAGTAAGTCTTTTTTTTTAAAAAAAAAGTAAAGATAACTTCCTAATAAACATTTCAACAGCTTTTAAGACATCTGAAGTGGTACAGTGAGACAATACACACAATGGATTAGAATCAAAGGCAAAAGCGCAATAATAAACTCATGGGAAATGATAAGAGAATTATTAACAACTGGGGATAGGAAAATTAGAATATTGAAAAAGTGGTGTAAAAAATTAGTTAGAATATAAAAAATCATTGTGACACCTCAGGTTAAACACTTCCTGCAGTGCCACATTCCATGTAAGAAGCAGCTTGAGCTCCAGCAGCTCCACTTCTGATCCAGCTCCCTACTAATGAACCTAGGAAGGCAGCACAAGATACCCCAAGTACTTGGGACCCTGACACACACATGGGTGATAGAGTTGCAGGCTTCTACTACTGGCCCATTCCAGACTTAGTCAATGTGACCATACAGGCAGTAAACCAGCAGATGGAACATTTTTGTCTCTCTTTTCTTTCAAAGAAATAAAATACAGGTCTATGCACAGCAGGTAAAAGCTACCACCTGTATCACCAGCATCCCATATGGGCACCAGTTCAAGTTCCAGATCCCTGCTAAAGCACCTGGGAAAACAGAAGAAGATGGCCCAAGTGCTTACCATCACAACCATGTGAGAAACCTAAAAGAAGCTCCAGATTACTGGATTCAGATCAGCCCAGATCTAATGGTTGCAGCCATTTGGGGAGTTAACCTCTCTCTCCCTCTGTTCCTCCCATCACCTTTCAAATTAATAAGTTAATTAAAATAAATAAATAAAATACTTTCACAAAATATATGACAGAATATTTGCCACCCACATGGAGACCCAGATGGCTTTCTCGGCACCCGGCTTTGGTCTGGTGCAACCTGATCACTGTGGCCACTGGAGGACGAACACAACAATGAAGATCTGTCTCTCCCTCTCCCTTTCAAAGCAATAAAATAAATCTTAGAATAAAAAAAGTAGCAAGAGTTAGGTACACATTTTACACCATAAATAAAACAAATTTATGCAGTATTTGAAATTTTTGAAATATTTTATAAAAATGATGGAACTTCATTTAAAAACCAGCTCTGGCAAGTAAAAAAAATGAGAATTATCTGTTTTCCAAAATTTTTATTTTGCATACTACTTTTGTCAATTTACTTAGTTTTTAAGATATTATATATTAGTTGCAAAGAATGTTTGACAAATATTAATAATAGTTAATTTTGAGAGAAAATTGTGGATACTGTTTATAAATTATTTTCTTTTGCATCTGTTAAAGCTTGTCTTTACTAACATTATTTTAACTAATAAAAAAAAAGATTTACAGAATTTGTGTTACCCATATCCAATTATTCCTTATTCCTACACATACTTGCCCAAACAAAAACCTTCCCTATCTCTTCCCTTGAAGTTCTAGAATAAGAAAATATCAGTTCAAAACCCATCTCTGTGTTATGGCATTTTAGCCCCTCCTCCATTTTTTCCCAAGGAATTTTCCTAGTATTCTATTTACTCTTTGATTTACACCTTGTTTTCAAAAGGATTTATTTATTTTTATTGGAAAGGCAGGTTTATAGAGAGAGACAGATATCCATCTACTGGTTCACTTCCCAAATGGCCACATGGGCCAGAGCTGAGCTGATCCAAAGTTGGGAGCCTGGAGCTTCTGGGTCTCCCACATGGATGCAGGGTCTTAAGGGCTTGGACCTTCCTCCACTGCTTTCCCAGGAGCTGGACTGAATGTGAAATTGTTGGGATTATGGCATTTTCAGGTGAATTAGTCTTTATCTACTGCAATGGCCCCAATGTACAGCTTCTTTACAATGTAAATTGTTTTTGAAGCTTTACAACTGTCTCATTCACCTGAAGGATTAATTTCTCCTCTGGAAATTTTTTAGAACCTTCTATACTAACCATTCATTCTTTTACTGAATTACTTACTTATTTATTGAATTTCTTTGAGAGGCAGACAGAGACACTCTATCTAGTGTGCAGGCTTATGTCCCAAATGCCTGTAATAGCTGAGACTGGGCCAGGCGGCAGAAGGGGCACAGAGTCCAGCCAGATCCACCACGTAAGTGGCAGGGGACCAACTAGTCCAGCTATTATCTGCTGCCTTTCCAGAATGCAAATTAGCAGCAATCAAGAGTTCACGTCCTCAGGTTCTCTGTCCTTTATTTAAAGTTGGAACTAGCATATCAGTTGCTATCTATCTTCTTCGTTTTTTTAACATTTAGATTCACTCCTTCAACATGACTTTAACCTTCCTGAATATTTGTAATTATCTTCTTCTAGATTTCTATCACTACAAAACGGGTAGCATAATGCTACATATTATTCCTGTCTGGTTAGTTAAATGAAAAAAGAAGCCTATAATCAAACAAGTAGTCTTAAACAATTTACAATTTGTTTAAAAGTATTTCCAAGTATTTGGTTTGAAGTTTCTGTCATTTTTTTTAAGGTAACAAGATGTTTCGCCCAAATGTTTCAACCAAATTTTTATCTACATACAAAGCCAAGGCAGCAACTAGCTGTTTGTCCCTCAGCCACCATGTTCTTCTCCTTTGAGCTCAAAGTAACTCGTGGAAACTGCCTAAACAGAGTTCTGGAAAATTAATTTATCACTTTTATTTAGATAGTTAGATGTTTACAGAGTAATTCCACAAAATATTTCTTTTACATTACATGTAAGTGATAACTTACCAGTTTATCTACAAATTGAAAAAAATATACAAGCACATTAAAAATGCAATTATCTATCTTAGGGGCTGGTGCCCTGGTATACATAATAGGGTAAGCCTATGGCTGAAGTGCTGGAATTTCATGTGAGTATCAGTTCGAGTCCTGAGTCCTGGCTGTTCCACTTCCAATTCAGCTCTCTGTTAATGCACCATAGGAAGCAGTAAGAGATGGCCTCAGTTCTCTAATCCCAGCTACCGCAGAGAAGACCCAGAGGAAGCTCCAGGCTCTGAGCTTCAGATGATGCAAGCCCTCGCTGTTGCATTTGGGGAGTGAACCAGAGGATGAAATGTCTCTCTCTTTCCTTCTCTCTCTGTAAATCTATCAAACAAAAATGAATAAATGTGAGCCCAGCACAATGGCTCAATTGGCTAATCTTCTCTTGCAAAGTGATTGGATACCATGTGGGTGCAAGTTCATGTCCCGGCTGCTCCACTTCCCTTCCAGCTCCCTGCTTGTGGCCTGGGAAAGCAGCAGAGGACGGCCCAAAGCCTTGGGACCCTGCACCTGCATAAGAGACCCAGAAGAAGCTCCTGGTTTCAGATGGGCTCAGCTCTTGCCATTGCAACCATTTGAAGAGACAACCAGTGGATGGAAACTCTTTCTGTTTCTCCTTCTCTCTGTAAATTTGCCTTTCTGACAAAAAATAAATGAATCTTTAAATAAGTGGACAAATCTTTAAAAATAACACAACTATCTAATAAAGACATGCACAATATATTCTAACACTAGATTTTACTTTCTATAATATGGTAAACAAAATGGTGGGAATTAGTGAATATACTACTAAGTATAAAGATTTATAGAAAATAATAGATTAGAAATCCAGTAGTAAATCTAGTAGTAATTTGAAAGTACTCATAATATTTCCACAGTCTGAATTCTTAGACACAGGAGGAAAAAAGAAGGACTTGGTACGATAATGTCTGCCCTGACAAAAGTCATTTTGCAAATGGTTCTGTGCTAAAATAACTCAATAGTGCCAATATGCTATGTTAATCCATTCTATCACTTACTAAAGCGACAAGAGGTCATTTCAAAAAGTTCCTGGAGAGATGTAATCAAAAGAAATGTGTATCATAGGAAAACTATGCATAGATCTCAAAATAATTTTGCACCAGAATTATTTCATCTTCTAATTTAATTTTTCATAAAAAAATTTTTCGTTAAAATTTCACCCTAGTTCTTATACTTTCAATATGAATATAAGCACAAAACATAGCACAGATTCTTAGATTTTGTTGAGCAAAGACACAGAAAAATGAAGGGACATTGTGTTTTGTTTTTTTTAACAGAAAAACTGACTTAGCGCTAAGAAGGCTATATAAACTTAGCCATTTAAGAAATCTACACACCAATTCTCAAACAGAAGTTTTCCAGGACAATTTAGCTCATTGTTAGCATGAGAAACTCACACATTTTCAAACTTTAAACTGTTCATTTTTATGTAAAAATACAAAGTATTTTTATAGAAACATTTGTTTTACCTTTAATAGTTCAGGCTCCCACGTGTCTAAGGTTAAAGATCGTACTTTTGAAAAATGAACTCCAAGACTCCTAAGCAGAAAAAAAAACTGCATTAATACATAAAACTATGAAGTTGCTACTTGCTATATTTGCCTTTTTTTTCTGTTTTAAAGAATAAATGAGTTTCTGAACAGACCTTAACATCCATATCAGTAGGGACAGATCATCTGAGTAATAATGACTAGTGCAGAGAAATCTGCAAAAGCAGTTTAAAAATCAGAATTTTAATTGTATCTAAAGATACAAACTAGTAATTAAATTAGAGAAGTGGAAATAGTTGTCTAACAAGTGGAGCATGCTAATTCACAGAGCATGTTTACCCAAAGGCAGTTTCTCTGAGCACACACTCACCTGTGAATCCCGGAGCACTCAATGCACAAGGTGATGCCTAGGTTGATGCTGGCCCACCGTGGATCTGCCAGACCGCAGTCACAGCAGCTGGCATTGCCAGGGATACACTGGACCCGCTGCAGTGCACTTTCTCCTTTCAACAATTTCTCTTTTGATTCACTTCCAGAATCTAGGCTTCCTGTGGATGGAGATGATTTCTTATCCAGCTTCTAAAAGAATTAAGAATTATTGCTCTTTAAAAAAAAAAGATTGCAATATCATGTTGGACATTATATGCTCAAAAGAAAGTTCCCAACTAATAAATTAAAGGTCTATCATGAGCAAAAAACAGCGCACAATTGCAGCCACTGGAAATGCCAGGATGAAAAGATACAGGTTCCCAAATAAATGGGTTTTCAGTGTTATAGGGAGAAACATAAACAAGTACATATTTAAAATTAAACATAAGGGCCAGTGAGATGATATAGTAAACTAATCCACCACCTACAGCACTTGGCAGCCCATGTGGCTGCCAATTCAACTCCCAGCTGCTCCATTTCCAATCCAGTACCCTGCTAATGACCTGGAAAGGAAGCAGAGGATGGCCCAAATCCTTGGGCCCCTTCACCCGTGTGGGAGGCTGGGAGGAGTCCTGGTTCCCAACTTCAGACCAGCCCAGCTCTGGTTGTTGCAGCCATTTGCAGAGCAAACCAGCAGATAGCAGATCCCCTCTCTCCCTATGTAACTATTTCAAGTAAAATAAGTCTTTTGTAAAAATTAAATGTAACAATATATGCAGCAATAGGAAAATAGAAACACAAGCCTAACAGGTAGAGTGGGAGAAAAAGGAATAAACACAACACCATCAAGACTCAAAAATAAAATAAATATTTTGTACTCTATTTTCCTAAGGTATCCAATGAATATAAGCAAGTTATCTTAAGTAATGCAGTGAATAAGTTAAAAGGTACAGTCTTACACAGTTAGATTTACATTTACAGATTGATTCAATACAACTGCACAGTCTAACGTTGCTGGGGCTAGTAGGTAAATTAGGAAGTGGGACCTGTGAGAGGTGATTAGGTCATGAAGGCTCAGACCACATGAAGGGGAACTTAGCTGCTACAAGAGAGTTGTTCTAAGTTCAGTTCTGCCTGGCTCTCCTTCTTGCAGGTGCTCACTTGCCCTTCTACTATGTTATGAAGCAACAAGACCCTCGCCAGAGAGGCCACTCAGTCTTAGACTTTGTATCCTCCAAAACAATGAGTCAAAAACACTTCTGTGGTTTACAGATATACCCAGGTGGCAGTATTCTGTTATAGCAGCAGAAAAGGGAGTAAGACACCATCTAGAGAAGGAGCTATTTAGCATTTAGCTCCAAATGAGTCCCTTACCCCCATGCAAGACTCTTTCCTGGGAGGCTGCATCAGCCAAAAAGCCTCCAGAGATCCTGACCTTTTCTGTTCCTCAACAAATACTCCACGCTTACACAAGACTCAGTCAGCGAAGTCCTAAGTATACACAAAGCTTTTAGAAGTTTTAGTTTCTAATTGCAATCATGAATACATTACCACACAGTTCTCAACTGTGGTTGCTCATGGAAATCAGCTGGAAAGCTTTATAATTGCTGTGGCATGGAGACCTAAGAATTGATATTTTTTAAAGTTCCCTAGATTATCATTGTATGCATTCAAAGATAAGAAACATGGGATGTAACAGCTGTGTCCACAAATAAAAACTAACTTATAAACAAAGGAAAGTTTGGAAATTAAAACTGTATTAGAATAGAAATATTCAATGAAAGATGTGGCAAATTAGCTGACAAAAATCCCCAGAAAGTAAAGCCAAGCCACAAACACACTCAACATAAACAACAAAATCTAATACCATTCCAAAAATTCCAGAAAGAGAAATCAGAGAAATTGGAGAGAAGAAACACAAAAGATCAGTAATATGAAAAACTCCAACAGCAACACTGGAAATAAATAAGAAAGAAATGCTGTTAATTTTGGGGAATAATTATTTCCAGCCTAAAAATTAGATTTCAACCAAGCTATTAGACAAATGTGAGGATAGAACAAACACATTTTCAGACACGCATAAAGTTAAAAAAATTTTTTTCAGGAAGCTACTGGAGGAAGTCCTTAAGTTTTTCTTAAGTCAAAGAGAAAAGACATGAGCTACAGGAAAGAGAACACTCTCCAACACTGGTTAGGCACGGCCAGCACAGACCAAAAGCCCAAAGTCCTAACTGGAGAGGATTTTTGTTTGTTTCTGGTATGTTAGGATTCTGTTTCACTGTTTACATGGTACCAAAAACGTGCCATTGTTGCTGACCTATCTTTGCTCACTTCCTGAAGTTTCTGATGGAAGAATTTCTCAAAAAATTTAAGTAATTCTTAACGCAATTAGAGATTCAATCATGCACATTTTTTCAAGATATTTAATTTTTTTTACAGATTCTTTAACAAGACTTGACTAATAACATATCTATGATGCAGAAAATTTATGACAATTCTGTGATACTGCAATTAGAATTAAATAATAAATGAGAAATCTAACATAACTAAAGGTTACATCTATTTCTTAACAACAAGAATTTTTAAGATATACTTTACTATTAATTTGTGTAGGTGCCTTCTTTTTAAGATTCAGGGTTTTGAGTCAGATATTAAAGACCATTTACAATTTGTTGCCTGAGACTATACCAGTACTTTTCATGCTATTTTTAGCTTCCCATAACATTTTTTAACTTTAGGATGTTTTATAGAATAAATATCAATAAGACAAGTTACAATTGTTGCCCCAAAAAAGAAACATACCTAAGTAATAAATAGTACATTTTCCCAAACTCTATATATTAACTACCACAAATAGAAGAAAATATGTGATATTTATCTTTGTGTCTGATTTATTTCACTAAACACAACGCCCTCCAGTTTTATGTATTTTGCTGCAAATGTCAGGATTTTTTTTTATTATGTGGCTTTTTTAACCGGCCATCAGTTAATGCACAGCTGTTTGATTCCATACCTTAGCTATTGTGAACTGAGCTGCTATGGGAAACATAAACATGGGAGTTAGGTATGTTATTCATATGCCAATCTCATTTCCACGGGATACATTCCCAGGAGTGAGACAGCCAGTTCACATGACAGATCTCTGCTTAGTTTACTGAGGAATCCTCCTACTGAGGACTATCCTTACCGTGTCCTTTATACCCAACAATTCCCAGATGAACACGGCCAATAATGCAATTCCCATTTCCTACTCTATGTCTTGTTACCTGGATCAAGGACATTGCCCAATTTTCTGCTTGGGAACTCTGCTTTGATCTGCTTCTAGAAGCTATGACATCAAACTTTGAGAACAATTCATTCTTCTCATCACATTCCTGACAGTTATCTAGCATCACACCGGTGCCACAGTCTCATTTTCATTCGTCAAACTCCTCCCCAGTCTCAGCCAAAAAAGCTTATAATCTCATGGAAGCTGAAACCAGACTAAAATCACAACTACATTCACTTTATATTTTCCAAAAAGAATTCCGAGACAATCAGTTTTAATGTTAAATATATTTCTGGATCATTATTTGTTTTAATTATTAACTGAAGTAGTAACATACTTTAAGAAAAAATACTAACATAAAAATACTATACACCAATCTGGGACACACACTTAATAAACATTAAAATTAACATAAATTCAAATATTGAAATAAAATAAAAAGTAAAATAAGTAAAACATAAACAATTTACATTTCAAAAACAAAATTTGTTTTGTAGTATAAAATCATCTTGTAAGAAAATGTTATATTGATATACCACTTCAACCAACATTAAAACTTTGGGGAGCATCATTTGATATTGCTAACATGTCTACTAACCTCTGATTCGTCCCCCTTCTCTCTGTAAGCCGTAGCTATGCTGGTCTGAACAGCCTTAATCCATGCCTGCCGCAGCTTTTCGGAATCTGCCTGGAGCATACAACTTCTAAGAAGAATAACAGTTTTCTCAGACAATAAATTCAGCATAAATAAATTTTAAAATTTATACTGTTGTTTGCTTTGGTATTTAATGTTTTTCTAGCAAAATAGTAATTAACAGTAATTAATTTCTGCTGAAAACAGATTCATTTATTTTAACTTCTGGACAAAATGCACTCAAAAGGAAACAACGGTGCATCCCTTATCCCCATACATTTTTTTTTTAATTCAAGAATGCTTAAAGCTAAATAAATAAAACAGATAAATAAAACACTCTTATTTTTATTTGGTACAAATAAGAAATAATAATTATCAAAGCAATTCACAAGAAATATTTCATTTTATAATCATAATAGCTAAAAAGCTCTCATATGTGCATATCTTACAGAAATTCAAAGAAAATGATACATAAGTTAACATTTATCTATTGCAGATTTAATAACCAATTATTGACATTTATTTTATAAAGTACTTTTTCCATCTTTAGCACAGATAGCCATAAATGAAATACAGATTATTCTATATCCTTGAAGACAAATTACAGAGGCACAAAAGCAATTCCTAGATTCTTCAGAGCACTTACTTTGTTGGAGAGACCACCTCAAAGCAGAATCGCCTTTCTATGTCTTCACAATGTTTCACAGTGCACAGCCTGAGATCTTCAACCACTACAGTGGGATTATCCTAAAAGAAGAAACCACATGTTTCATATTTATCAACTTGGATTATTTTTCAAGATTTACTCTATTAACTTGAAAGACAGGGTAACAGGTATAGAAAGAGACCTTCATTCTACTTGTTTACTTCTCAAATGGTCTCAACTGCAAGGGCTGGGACAGGTCAAAGCCAGAAGCCTGAAACTGCGGGTAGCAGGGACTGAGGCGGGTAGCAGGAACTGAAGCACCTGGGCATCTCCCACTGCTTTCCCAAGCACATTAGTAGTTCACAGAGAAGTGGAGACTCCAAAATGCATTCCAATGTGGAAACCACAACCACAGGCAGTGGTTTAACTCAACCACATGACATTTGCCTTCAACTTAAGTTTCAAATCAACAATAACTTGGAGCCAGCACAGTGGCACAACAGGTAAATCTTTAACCCTGCAGTGCCGACATCCTATCTGGAAACCAGTTTATGTCCCAGCTCCTCCACTTCTGATCCACCTCCTTCTTTTGGGCTGTGCAAAGCTGCAAGGAATATCCAAGTCCTTGGGTACCTGCACCCATGTGGAAAACAAAGAAGCTCCTGGCTCCTAGTTTTGGACTGGCCCAACCATGGCCATTGTGGACATCTGGGGAGCGAACTCTGTAACTCTGCCTTTCAAGTAAAATAAATAAAACTTTCTAAAAATAAGCAAAATAGGGTGTGATGCATTAGCCTAATAGCTAAAATCCTCACCTTGCCCGTGCCAAAATCCCATATAGGTGCTGGTTCTACTCCCAGCAGCCCTGCTTCCCATCCTGCTCCCTGCTTGTGGCCTGGGAAAGCAGTCAAGGAAGGCCAGAAGTTTTGGGACCCTGTACCCACACGGGACACCCAGAGGAGACTCCAAGCTCCTGGCTTCAGATTGGCCCAGCTCCAGCCATTGTGGCCACTTGGGGAGTAAATCAACAGACAGAAGATCTTCCTCACTATCTTTCCTCCTCTCTGTATATCTGACATGCCAATAAAAATAACATAAATCTATAAAAAAATAAGTAAAATAAATGGTCTAAATGTAAACACTTAGGTTTTATGCTAAATATAGATACACAGGTATATTGACAAAGCTTTCAAATAATCATTTTTCTAAAAACCCAAAGGTAAGAATATCATAAATAAATACTTCATAAAATATCTAGAAAAATACTTTAAAAATTTTATACTGCTTAATGAAAATACAAACTCAAAACCACATTTATTGGAGTTTAAAAAAACTATGAAATACCTAGGATAAAAGACTTGGGTGTAACAAATGTGCATAGAATATAATGAAGACATTTTTCATAATGTGTCATCTTAAGAGTAAACTGGATATTTAAAATCTACACTTTATAAAATATCATCAATAAATGCTAGGTAGGTAAAAAGCAAATCATAAATTAACTAGCGATCTTTTTTTTATAGTTTTTTAATAGTTTCAAGTAACATAATCCCAGTTATGTCACTTCCTACTTCCTAGCTAAGGCCTGGCCCAGCCCATTGTTGCAGCCATTTGGGAGTCAATCAGAAGATGGAAGATCTCTCTTTCTGATTCTCATTCTGTCTTTCTCTGTAATTCTGCCTGCCTTACAAATAAATAAATAAATAACCCTTTTTAAAAAATAGGTCCAAGAATATAAATATAGAAAATGTAAACAAATTTAGAGGGTTTTTTTGGTCAAGTTAGTGTGAGATTACATCTTAAGATCAATTTCAATTATCACCTTTATCAATTAATACCCTAAGATGGTATTCCCTAAAGAGCATCCTTAAAACAGTACTACTGTAGAATCATAATGTTATTCCTATCACAGGATTGAACAAAGGCATAAAAGTAATTATCCTGGAACACAGAAAAATCCATCTCAAAGTTAGAAATACACATCCCAAAATTCAAAATCATTCTACTTTTATGATCAATTAGCATCCTCTTATATATATTCAACCATAAAACTAATAAAAAATAAGCACAGCAATGTTACACAAACAAGTATTTGTGGGCTTCAATGTTTAGCAAAACAAACAACTGAAATAGGGATTCTCTGGGTTTTTACTAATTCTTTCACAAACACTTACCTTAAACTTTTTCTGGTAAACCAGTTGATTGTTCTGTATTGAAAACCAGCGTCTAAACAAGATCAAAACAAATCAATTTTTCATAAGCATAATTTGCCTGTTATTAGAAATAAAATATTTGGAAAAGCACTGAAAATCAGTTTACAGTAATTACGTTTTTATAAGCACACTATTTTGCTTTGCTTTATATAAACTGATGTTTATAACATTTTAAAACCACAGTGCAGGAATATTTTGAATTACTTAATATCATAAATCTATATCCTGACAAAATCTGTTATCCTTTATAACACCAAATAATAATTGTTTTAAAGTACAAATTTATACTTATTTGAGGTTTCTCAAAAATAGTTGAAATATTCCCCCCAAATTATTATTCATTACAAAGTTGAAATAAATTTGTTTTAAGTAAAATATTCATCTGCATATAATAAAAAACTGAAATAAATAACTTATCCTCAGAAAATCTGGCAAATATTTAAGCAAAACATTAAACTAATCAGTCTGTAACTGATACCAAATAAGATACTATCAAATTTATTTGGGCTTATTTTCACATCCAATACTTGTACATAAAAGTAAAGTTATTATTACAAATTATTCCAACCTTTTACACTGCTAAATTCAATGCTATAAATTATTAAGCAAACAATTTACTGGCAATCTTCTCTAAATGGAAAAGCACTAATTCTAATTTATTGAAACAACAAAAGACCTCAAGACTTATAAAATAAAATCACAGCCAAAAGCCATTCGTAAGAGAAAGCAAAACTTCTCATCAAGCATGAAAGGTAACATAATTGTTGAGTCATTATTTAAAAATTAGTTTTATGTAAGATGACCGCTATTATAAACATTAGTTATTAATCTACAGTGGATAGAAATTCTACCTTTTCATTGATACTAATACAAGGCACTAGAAATTATACTTGGATACATTTAGAATTTTTCTTTTTAAAATTCATTTATTTCTCCAAAGCTAAGAAAATTATTAGAAGACATCCAATTTTTAAGACTTACTAAACAGACTGTTAGGTTTTCTTGCTTGCAATTTACAAAGGTATCACCTTTACCATTAAAATAGACAGACTGTTAAATGAACATGTAGACAACAGGAGGCACCCTTTCACTAAATACAAATCAACAGGCAAGCTAGAAAAGGAAGAACATCTGGGTTTCTTTGGGAATAGTTGGTTAGAAATGTTAAAAGAAATACCTACACACAAACAAAATGGTGCAACCCTGCTACATGGGATGACATGCAATGGAAACAATCTCTGACAGATTAAAAATTTTTTTAATCATTTAAAGTATGATGGAACTATATTAATAAAATTTCATACAATTTATATAACAGTAATCATAATCTTTAGCTTGATGAAAACTACAGAATTTCATTGAGCAATGGAAAAGATTCATATAATCATGCAAACTTTTCATGCTTCTGAGTTTTTAAAAAATATTTTTTTACCTGCTCCATTTCAGGATAATATCCTCTAAAAATAGTAACAAAATACAAGACAAAAACTTAGGTTTTTGTCACAGGCCATTCACTCTATTATCCTTTTACAATAACTTTATTGATTTGAAAGAGAGAGAGAGAGAGGTCTTCCATAAGCTAACTGGTCATTTCTCAACTGGATGCAAAGGCCAGAGCTCGAGCCAGGCCACACAGTCAGGAGCTGCATCCAGAACTCCCACCTGAGAGGCCCAAGTATTTGGGTCATCTTTCATCATTCTTCCCAGGCCACTAGCAGGGAGCTGATTAGAACTGAAGCAGCCAGGAATTCAACCAGTGACCTTATAGGATATCAGCACTGCAGGCAGAGGCTTCATGGGCTACACCTCAATGCAGGCCCATGATTGTTATCTTCGTGTATCATACAAACTGCTGAAACCTAATCCCCCTTCATCTAGATTGCTTCTGGGTAATGCTCTCATGTCATATTTTGTACACTCACAAATGACAGTACATACAAACTTAACTTGCTATCTCTAAAGGAAACAGTCATATAACAAATCCCAGGCAGAAAAACATACAATTCCTAAGATGTGCATGTCTTAATGACACTATCTCACCTCCACTGTTACCAAAAATTAAGGACATTCATGGTGCAGACTGAAGTGCCTGGGTTCAAGTTCCCACGACATTACTGATTCCAGCTTCATGCTCTGCTGCACAATGGGAGGCAGCAGTAGTGAGAGCTAGCTGCCATGGATGTGGGTGAGAGCCAGATGGAGCTTCTGGCTCCTGGTTTTGGCTAAGCCTAGCCCTGTTGTGGGCATTTGGGGTGTAAACCAACAGATGGGAAAGAACTCTGACTCTCTCCCTCTCTAAATATGTTTTTTTTTTAAGAGTTAAAAATATTCAACTAACATTGGCCAAAACATTAACCAGGTAAGCAAAATACAATCAAAGTTTTAATTGCTGCTATAAAATATCCATAATACTAACAATTCTAAGAGAAGAAAATAAATGAGACTTAGAAAGAGCTTATGTCCTGTAAATACAGAAAATGTGTCTAATATTTTAAGCACTTGATACTTCTAACTTGAATGTATTCAAATGCTATTAGATCCAAAGACACAAACTTTAGACAGCATTATACTAAAATGCTACACTATACCCTACACAAATCAGAAACTCAACACAAAGACAGTTTCTATAAGATGAAAATACCTTGCTTCATTATGAAAAATAGATACCACTTTCTAGTCATCTCAGAAATAACTGAATAAACATAATAAACCAAAATATTAAATGCACAATTAATTACTAAATTTCAACACCTGAGACCATCCAGAAAAAATGGAAAATAAAAACATATATACCTATATATGTATGTATATAAATATATGTAGCAGATATTTCTTACCATATTGATCATTAGTCCCAAACTGTTCTTAAAGTTAAGAACATGAATCAAAGTCAGACTTTTAAATCGGCAGATTTGTTAGTAAAACTCAGATTATGGTTTCATACATACATTCATATATAACAAGGTGCTAAACACGTAAATAGTTGATAATATTAAAAGCCTGAACATCTGTGATGCTCTTTATTTCAAATTCAATTAATGCTTTTACAGAGGCAAAAATAATAAGCCAAAGAAAACTTAGGAACTGACCATATATTTTTCAATATTAATTAATGTTGTTGTTAATGAATGAACTAATTACTACTCAGCTTTTTTTGTTTACTAACCCATTTCTGAGAAAAAGACATAAAGGTATTGACAGCCCTCAGTGTGTATTTTACTATGGCAGTTATAAACGCATCAAATGTCCTTTTACAACAAAGATAAATTGAGGAGATCAGTAATTCAAAAGTGCAATTTCAATCCTCATGTAAAACATTTACTCTGTCTTTCCAATGTAAAGCACAAAGAGATTTTATCCATTGCAAGTAATCCCACTGAAATGCAGGTTAATTATCAGCTTTCTCGTGCCAAAAGGGATACTGAAGTAAGATGAGCATGAAGGGAAGGAAGGAAGCCATTTGGTACCTGATATGATCGGGCTTTTTCCTGTCATGTGAAAAAATGGGGCAGGATTAAAACATAAGGGAAGGTGGTAAAAGAAAGAAAATGCAAATGTGCAAAATAAGCAAAAGACTAGCATGATACGAAAATAAAGCAAGAATTAAAGGAACAAGCTTAAGCTCATAACCTAAAAAAAGTCAAATGTATGTTGCATATATAATCTATATTTATTTTATATATAATTTCATACAATGAAATCCTATTTTTAGGAAGATTTAACATTAATATTTCAGAATTATTCAAAAACTTTCTTCAAGTACTATTTTATAGTTCCGGTAAGACTTAGCACATGCAGACATAGCTCAGCTATTTTTTTCTGCTTTTTTGGTCAAGGCTACAAAACATAGATAATCTTCACCTTGTCTTATAAAGCTCCTCCTAAAAATTAAGGAAAATAATCAAAGTAGGAATCTACATAGGCCTAAGACAAATGGAAACTTTTCTTAAGTGGGAACATTAATTAAGAACTTCAGGGATCATAATCCATTAGTCAAATAATCCTTTCTCTCACCTGCTCAATCCTATCAAATGATAGCAGCAATTCTAATGCTATACATCTTGAATCTGTATATACTCTTATTTCAAAACAAAAAGTCAATAAAAAGAACACATAACTATACTAAAAGCACTTTGCTTTTAAAATCATGTTAACATATCCTATGCTTTTAATTATTTTCTATGCAACAGCCCAGGCATAGAAAGGTATTCAGCTTCTTTATTAGTTTCTTCTAGTTATTAAGAAACATATCAATTTTTAGAATGCCTTGTTCATTCACTTTTTTTTACTTTATCATGAAAAACAAATGTATGTTGCATTTATATACATAAATGTATATTTATTTTATATATAATTTCATACAATGGAATCCAGTTTTTTGAGCCTGAAACAAAGCTGTCTAATGGAGAGCATGACCTGACAAGAAGATTTTTTGTGGCAGTCCTTGCCTGTGTCCTCAGAAGATACAGCCAGACTGTGGGCACTGGTTCTGGAACCTCACAAGTGCACTCAATGATACGGTATAATCATTGCCTACAATCTACACATATCCTCCCATTAACTTTAAATCAGTTCCAGAATATACAAAATACCTAACACAACATAAATGCTTCGCAAATAATTGTTACATTACAAAACTAAAACAAGAAAAAGAAGTCTATACATATTCAGTATAAAAATAGTTTTTCCCAAATATTTTTGTCCAAAGCTCGACCTTATGCTACTTGAATCATTTTACACAAAACATTTATCTTGTCAATTTTAAATTATGGAATAACTCTTCCAAGACACAATCTATGAAGCATGGGGTAATATTTTTAAACCGTTCTGAAATTCCTAGTCACACATTATCCTCAGGAAGGAAGTCCTATTAAAAAGTTTATTTTTACAATGTTATATATGCCCATAATTTCACATAATTGCAGACAATGACAATCATCTATACAATTGGTACCTTATGGTGACCACAGTAACTACAACAAAAATTTCCTAAAACTAATTAATAAGCAACCTAAAATAGACAGTGGGCAGAAAATCTTCAATTTTAAATGGCTAGATCTCCGAATTTTTCTTTAAGTGATGGCACAAATATCACAGTCATTTACTCAGAGGCAAGTAGAACGTACTTAATTAAACTGGATAGAGAACCAATTAGAGAAGTAGGGATGATTACATTTTATTAACTTTAGAGCTTTAATAACCCTCACTTGTAACATTAAAACAAAAAAGAAGGGCCCGGCATGGTAGCCTAGCAGCTAAAGTCCTAGCCTTGAAAACATTGGGATGTCATATGGGCGCCGGTTCTAGTCCTCCTGCCCTGCTTCCATCCAGCTGCCTGCTTGTGACCTGGGAAAGCAGTCAAGGAGGGCCCAAAGCCTTGGGACCCTGCACCTGCGTGGGAGACCTAGAAGAGTCTCCGGAGTGGACGAAAGATCTTCTTCTCTATCTCTGCTCCTCTCTGTATTTCTGACTTTCCAATAAAAATAAACCTTTTTAAAAAAGGAAAAAAATGAGAAAGAAAATTCTAAATAATATTTAAGAATACATCTTCTCATATATAGTTGGTTACCTAGAAAATATTTGATGCTTTTTTCCCAAGTTTGTGACTTCTGTTTTTATGCAATGATTCTTTCTCACAGAAATTGTGACTTTTGTTTTTATGCAAGATTTTATTTTCATATGTTGTAAGTCTATTTTTGTTAACATTTGCATCATTCTTTAAAAGGATGTCAAAATGAAATCAATTTACAATCCTTAATTTTTTTCTAGTAAAGTAAAAATATTATAAAGGTTTTTACAAATAACGAAGATGTATTTTTTCCAATAGCAGAAGTTATAATCCACTCTATCAAAACAGATTATTTGGAATTTCCGTAACAAGTGTCAAACCTGAATTATTTTCAAAAGCCGTTTGTCCAACTTTCTTGGTGCCATCATCTCTCTAAAGCACCCTTTCTTTACTGAAAATTGGAGCACTGAACTATAATTTAAGATTCTAACCAATAACTGTCATCTTATTACAGATACAGGATGTTCCTTCTAAAAAGCAGCTTAACGTCCAAGGTAATGCCTTTTTTACCTTGCAAGTGACAGTTAATACGTTTATAATTAAGAATTTAATGGGGCCCGGCGCCATGGCCTAGCGGCTAAAGTCCTCGCCTTGAACGCACCAGGATCCCATACGGGCGCCGGTTCTAATCCTGGCAGCTCCACTTCCCATCCAGCTCCCTGCTTGTGACCTGGGAAAGCAGTTGAGAATGGCCCAAGGCCTTGGGACTCTACACCTGCGTGGGAGACCTGGAAGAGCCTCTGGGCTCCTGAGTTCAGATTGGCTTCGCTCTAGCCATTGTGGCCACTTGGAGAGTGAGTCAGCTGACACAAGATTTTTCTCTGGGGCCGGGCGGCGTGGCCTAGCAGCTAAAGTCCTCACCCTGAATGCACCGGGATTCCCTATGGGCACCAGTCCTAATCCCGGCAGCTCCACTTCCCATCCAGCTCCCTGCTTGTGGCCTGGGAAAGCAGTCTAGAACGGTCCAGAACATTGGGACCCTTTACCCACATGGGAGACCCAGAAGAGGCTCTGGGCTCCTGGCTTCGGATCAGCGCTATACCGGCTGTTGCGGTCGCATGGGGGTGAATCATCGGATGGAAGATCTTCCTGTCTTTCCTCCACTCTGTATATCTGCCTTTCCAATAAAAATAAATAAATCTTAAAAAAAAAAAAAAGAATGTAATGGTTCAATGTGTGATTTAAGGTGTATTTAAATATCTGCCAATTAACAGAATTCATAAAACAAATTAAAAAAAGGTTCATGCTTAAATCAAAATTGTCTCCTAGTGCCAAAGTAGCACTGTAATTTTCCACTAATATTTACTGTGCTTCATTTTGAAGTCTGAGATCATTTATCAGTAGAAGTTCATTTCTTTTCTTCTTAACATAAAGGAGTATTTCCATGACTTCATTGTAAAAACTTTAAGTAGGCTGTTGTGAAATCTGAAGGTTAAAATTCAATTATAACATTATATCATTAAGCCATACTGGTTAAGTAATCTTTATTAATGATAAAGATTCACAAAATGTATTTTTGTTAATTTCCTACTCTGGTTAAAGAAAATCGACAGGAAACACTTTAAAAATCTCTTCATTTTTAGAGCCTAGAAAATGTATTCTACTGTTTTTGTTTTAATTTTATAGGAGTTAGAAATTTTATTACTAACCAGATCACTTTAACTAGTCTTCCCATATTCATGTATCATTTTTAAAATTCTCCACAACTTGAAAAGGCAAACTTTCGAATATAATCATTATTTTTTCCACTTTATTTTCAATCTCAAGTAAATAAATCTTACTGTGAATAACACAGATGATGTAACACTCAAACATCTCTGGCAAGTTCAAATAAGGAAACATCCAATGAGACACTTCTATTTTCAGTGTTTTCATTATGTAACTTAACTCTGAGAGATCAAAACAATGAACCATGAACCTATCATAGTAAAGCATTAGATGTTTTCATTTAAATGAACAAAAATACGAATTAAATTAAACTTTCCAAGAAGTTCAATTTAAACTTACTAGGAAATTTTAATTTCTTTTTCTAATGTCCATTTAGTTAAAAAAAAAAACCTTCTCTGTGATTAAGTAAATTTAAATTCTGTTCAAATAATAAGCCCATAACAATCAATCAGTTAATCCAGAGCTCAAGTATTGCATCATAAATTATAAAACATGTCTTTTTTTATATAAAAAGAAAATATACTGAAAAAAAGATTAATCACTGTATTCAGGATGATCCTGAAACTATAAATCTTTCTAATGCTGTAACATCTGAAATTATTTTATCTTATTGTATTAATACTGGAGAAAATACCATAATGCATTCATACATTGATGCTTTTAACATTTCCTGGCTTGTATTTTATAAAAATTAATTTTAGAAATTTTCAAAATTTTGAGTAGTTCTCAAAATTAAAATAAAGGTCACCAGCTGCCATACATATGAAAGAAAATTCAATTCCTTGAAACTCTTGGTTAATTAAGTTATTGCTTATTTACCTAAATAAGTCATAGGCAAACACTGAGTACAAACGTACATAAAAATCAGATAAAGGAGAAGTCAAAAGTAAAAAAAGTGAAAACAGTTCACTTATCTTTCTGATCTACTGTATTCAATATATAATTTGCACTTATATCTATTTTATAGCAATTACCAGAGGTAATTCATATTCAAACTATACTTAATACAATGCTCATGGTTAAATTTTAGAATTCAAAATAGATGTTTTCCATTGTTTCACCTGCTCCTCAGAGTGTATTTTCTTCTACAGACCAAGTCTGGGAGTGTACTATGGAATTAACAGAATTTAAGAAAATGAAGACAAGCATTGCCAAATCATGGTAAAGTCAGAAAATTGCAAGTATGGGAAAATCACAAAATATATTACCTGTTCCAAGTTTTGAAGGCATTGCTGGCCCGCTTGAACAGATATCCTTCCATTACAATGCCGTTTGCAGCATCTACGTTGTACTCTAACTTAGAATCATCACTGGAGAAATCCTAGACAAGTAATAGATAAAAAAGCTTTTATGATTTACCTAAGTATCTTAGACTACAAATTTACTCCATAAAAGAACTTAGAAGTAAGAAAGGTTATGTATTAAGACAGTTATGAAAACAGTATTCCTAACGAAGTAAAGAGAATCAATAATACATATCAACAAATTTCCATTCAACAGTCTATTAAGCAATCATAATGCTTACATAAGAACACAGATGATTATAAAAAACACACTGTAAAAAAAGAAAATAAAGCAATAAAAATTACATACATTCTAACCAAAGGCACAAAACGATATGTATACAAACAAATGAAGGGAACACCTAAACTCTTTCATTTTATTCCAATATTTTGCTGTGACATGTGTTCATTTTTAAATAAACAATGGATATAGTTCATTAGGATTATTTAAATCTACTATATACTAAATATATTAGTATGTTATGTTAGTTTTTCAATCTTACAGGAGTAATAACGACATTGAGAATGTCAGTAAAAAGACAAAGGATCTGCAGCAGCTTTCTTTTTTACAAAATAAAATTTAGCATTACAAAGGAGAAAGATGTTAGTACACAGTTTGAGGTGGGCATGTTGGGCTCACTTTCTATTATTAGGACTACAGAATCATTCATGGTCTTGTATCATTTTAACCAAATATTCATCTGAGTGCCATTCAAGTTTCAATTTTCCTACAAGGACTTACGAAACCTGGAAATCAGAAATTCAATGTTTAAACTATTTCCTAACGAACTATCAAGGTATTCTGAACAATACTGCAAGACTTGCTATCAGCAAATTTCCATTCGGTTCTGAAAGTCGGTTTCGGACCTTTTGAAAGTTATCCTGGACAAACAGTTAAAACAAAGAGGACTACCTGCCTTGAAACACAGAGAACACAGACAACTTCCTACTGAGATATGAGGATGCTGCCAAGGAAGGGAGGAAGAGTAAAACTAAAGGTCTTCAAAATCTAGGTGTCTACTATACTTTGAACAAGAAGTAACTGACTTCAGTAATCTTTTAGTGATTTATAAGTTTTGAATAACCTTGACTAGTCACTTAAAATGTTAAGACTTTCTTGAAAATACAGGGCAATGCAAGAAAGTCTCTAATTTCCAACTATATTTTTTAGGATAAACTAATCCCCCAATATTAATAACAGCACCTTATAGTATTTAAAATGTGATATAGTTCATAATGGTCTCAAATCATGTGAAATAAAAAGCCTAATGTTACAGTTCCTTTAAATGCACTGGTGACCATGGGGCTGGTACCACAGTATACACAGCAAGCTAAGCCTCTGCCTGCAGCCTGCAGTTCTGGCATCGCATATAGGCACCCGGTTGTGTCCCACTGCATTTCTGATCCAGCTTATAGCTGGGAAAAGTAGCCGAGGCTGGCTGTGTCTTCGAACCTCTGCACCCACATGTGAGATCAAGAAGAAGCTCCCAGTTCCAGGATTCTGATCAGTCCAACTCCTGCTATTGTGGTTATTTGGGGAGTAAGCCATTAAATTTGTCTGCGCATGTGTGTGTGTGTGTGTTTCTTAAAAAATAAACGTACTGGTGACCTGACAAAATAAGATGGAATACTCAAAGGCAAAATATTAAGCAGAATTAAAAGCAAGAGAGGTAGACCGAGAAAGAAAACCAGCTACTCCCTAAAAGACATTTCTGTATCAACAGTACTTGATTTTTGGTGTGGAACTCGAGGTATAAAGATCAAACAAAGGGTGGTCAGTGAATAGAACCTAACATAAGCTTTCCCTTTGAAATTTCAAGCAAGATTAAGAAAAACCACAGTTGTCACTTCCCTTCGAGACAGGATAAAGTTCTTACCTAATCAGTAAGACGAAATACAAATGAGAAAGGGAGAAGCAAACTATCATCATGTGTGGATGATCAGATACTGTACACAGAACAGTCACAGGAGTTCAGAGATAAAGCAATATTACAAAAGAGTTAAGGATTGTTATGAACTGCAAAACCATACAGAAAACTAACTTTACCCTAATATAACTCAAGGTAACAGTGAAAATGCAAATTCTTAATAGATAAAATGTACAGTGACATTGTCAGTGTGTCTAACAAATCTAACAAAAGATGCATAAGAAAATCATAAAACTTTGTATCATTAAAGAGAATGTAAATCAACGGTGAATACAGCAACCTCATAGATATTAATTAAGACATTTAGTCTCCTTCACGTTAATCCCACAGACCTAATGTAATCCCAGTCAAAATCCCAAACGTTTTTCAGTCTTAAAAACTGTTGTAGAAATTTACAAAAGTGGATAATTAGGCAATTTGTTTTTTAATAAGAGGAGGAAATTTTGCTTTCTTAAATATCAAGAACTACTGCAAAGCTAAGAAACAATTAAGATACCATAATATTGGCACAATTAAGACAAATACCAATGGAACAGACAGGAGGGCCTAAAACAAGGCTCACACATAAGAAAATATGACAGCCTTCACCACAGAGCAGTACAAAAAAAAATCTTAATAACTGGCCATATCAACTATTTTCCAATAGAAAAATAAAAGGAAATTGGATTTCTACCTCACATTACATACATTCATATACTCTCTGATGTAACAGCTTTACTGACGGCTACACATTGACTACATACAGACAGACATTATCTGAAAGGAATATATTTGAATGTTCACAGCATTGCTGTTTCTTCAACTGACCAATTCCAATTTTTAGAAAAACTAAATAAACACATAGATATGCTTTTCTCTTAATTTATATTTGACTAAATTTCTTTTACCTGTAATGCAGCCTTGTGTCAGCATTAAGTGGTAGAAAAAAGGTAAGTATTCATAATGAGCAAAATTAGCATTATTTTCTTTCAAAAAAATCATTTAAATAACAATAAAACATAGCTATATAAATAAAAACTATTTTAATAAATCATTCAGTGTGGCTTAAAATCAATTAGATTTAATCTTAGATTTAATAACTGACCAGTTTGAGGTCTTTAATACAACAATGAGAAGTGTATAAAATAGAAAAAATATTAAACATGTGTAATATTCATTAAACAACATAACCTAAGCAAATACTCATAGTTGTATCAATATGATCTCTCATTAAAAATGATTAATCTTGATTAGCACAGGTCATTAAGCCACCTCCTTTAGTGCCAGCATCCTATCTGGTTCCAGTTTCCTGTTATGTGCCTGGGAAAGCAGTGGAAGATAGCCAAGATATTTGGGTATCTCCACCCACATGGGAGACCTACATGAAATTCCTGGTTCCTGGCTTTGACTTGGCCGGCCCTGCCTGTTGTAGCCATTTAGGGAGTCAGGCAGCATATATACGATCTCTCTGTCACTCTGTCTTTCAAATAAATAAATAAATAAATCTTAAAGTAACAACAAAAGAAGGACATTCTATAATTTTTAACATTCTATCATCATTATTATTATTATTATTATTACTATTGTTCGAAAGGTAGAGTTACAGAGAAAGATCTTCCATCAGACAGCCCACAATGGCCAGGGCTGAGCCAATCTAAAGCCAGAAGCTAGGAACTCCCTGTGGGTCTCCCACATTGGTGCAGGGACCCAAGGACTTGAGCCGTCCTCTCCTGCCTTTCCAGGCTATAAGCAGGGAGTTGGATGAGAAGCAGAGCAGCTGAGACACCAACCAGCTCTTGTATGGGATGCTGGTGCCACAGGTGGCTTAGCAGTCTACTACACTGGGTAAGTTGGCTTGTATCTTTATATCAATTCTATTTAAGCCGTTATAAATCTACCATTGATTTAATTTTTTATTGTTACTATTAATTGGGATTTCATTTTTTCCACTAAGATTTTCCATATCAGATCTAGTTTGCTATATATATTTTAAAGATTTATTTATCTAGCTAGTTATTCAAAAAGGAGAGTAACAGAGAGGGAACAAGAGATCTTACATCCACTGGTTCACCCCCAAATGGCTACAATAGCTGAAACTGGGTGGGACAATAGCCAAAGCCAAAAAGCTTCCACTTGGATGGCAGGGGCCTAAGTAATCAGGCCATCAGATGCTGCCTCCCAGTATGCATCAGCCAAAAGCAAAGAAGCCAGACTTAACCCAATATTCCGATACAGAATGAGAAAGTATCAAGTGGAGATTTAACCTCTTCTGCCACACCCATCTCCATATGGTACTTTAAAGTCTAAATCAATTGTAAGAAAAGCTGATTTAACTGCTCAATACTGAAAGCACTGCTGAAAGACATCTAAGACATCTCATTCTCACACTTATATTACTCCATTCAGTCTTCAGCTCTTTCATTATACAAAAAATACTGTCGATCATATAAATTAAAATATTAGTAAGTATAAGGAATAGAACACTCAACTCTTTAAACATGAACAAATTAATTTAAGTTTTCATTTTTATAACATTTTTTTTCAAAAATTAGTTGAGCTAAAACTTCACAGGATACACGCCAAGAAAGGGGCAATGATGGAGAACTGTCACCTTAGAGTGATCGCACCTAGAAAGTCCGTAATATCAAACACAGATATTGATACTATGATCTTGTGTCTCATTTAGACAGTTCTTTGGGGGCTGGTAATCTCCTAAATGAAACAATGAATAACATTATAAATTCTAAAATAAGGACCACTTTTAATTCAGTGAAGATTATAGGAAATTAAGGTTTTTATACACTGGTTCAAAAGTACTGCTTTTCATCAGAAAGATAATAATACTTAATATTTAAAATTTTCTTTAATTTTCACAAAAACAAAATCTACCTACATGATTTAATTATTACAACTTAAAAGACTTGACAAAATGGTACTTAGCTTAAACTAATAGTCAATTATTCAAATTGGAATTAATCTCTTGCAATTTTTCCCCTCAGGTACCTTTTGTTGAATGGTAGAATGTTTTTGTTCCATCTCTCTTTTTTCCTTTGCTGCATCCACAACCAATCGATCCAACTATAAAAGGCAGGGGGAAGAACAAATTGTAAAATTTCAACTCAGAGAAAAAAGGTATGATTATTTTTCAAAACCATAACCCAGTAATTTCCTAGATAAACATAACAGTAAGTCATTCAATTTAAGTTTACTGAAAATGGTATCCAACAAAACACTTAAGTACGCGTTTCATGTTTTTGCTGTATCAAATCCTCCTTGTTTCCAAGAACAGTCATAGTGCCAAGAACATGTGGCAGGAGGCCTTGTGATGGACACTTTTTCAATGATAGCTGTTCAGTACTTAAATAAGGAAAACAACAGCAGCTTAAGTTACCTGTTTACACACTCAGGTACTTTTACTAATAACAATCAAAGTTACAAGGAGATACTACTTACAATCAAAGTTATAATGAGACACCTAGATTTTCTATTTCCCAAAAGAGTAAAGAGTGGCAGGCATTTGGCCTAGCTAACACAGGCCCATATTTTAGAACAGAATCCTGGGCTCAAGGCAAAGCTGTGCTCCCAATTCCAGCTTCCTGTTCATGGGTACTCTGAGAGGCAATAGGAGGAAAAGTTGGATTGAAGGCCTGGCTCCCTGATCAGCACCAGCAAGCAGGCCTTGTGAGCATCTCAAAAGTGAATAGTGAATAGGAGTGCTCTCTCCTTCACTTTACCTCACTCTGAAATAAGTATCCAATAGCAAAACTAGGACAGCTGAACTAGTGCAACAAGCTTTCACAAAAGCCACTGTAACTGATATTTCTGATCACTCAAGGTGCTTCATTTTCTTAACTCGTTTTCCTAATGTTATAATCCAATCTAAAGGGAAGAAAAATAATTCATCAGGTAAAAGAAAAAGTTTCACAATCAGAAATCATGAATCATTCATAATACCAAAATATACAATGACTAATATTCTTTACAATTGATTTATTTGAAAGGCAGAGTCAAAGACACAGACAGGGAGAAAGAGTTGGGGAGAGAGAAATAAGGAGAGAGAAAGATCTGCCACCCACTGATTCACTCCCCAAATGGTCAAAATGACCAGGACTGGTATGGCTATGCCAGGAGTCTGGAACTCCATCCTGGTCTCCCACATCAGGTACATGGGCCCGAACACTCAGGCCATCATCTGCCACCTTCCCAAGGCAGGAGTGGGAAACAGAGCAGTCAGGACTCGAACCAGCACTTCAACATGGGATGCTGTTGGCATCACAGGCAGCAACTTAACCCATGTGCCACAATACCAGCCCTCAAAATTATCAATTTTAAAGTTCATTTTGAAAAGTTCAATCACCAATGACTTCATAAATCTGCTTCTCTCTTGCTTCATCAAAAAGACAGGTTTTCTTTTTATTACAAGATAAATACTTGATTTTCAGGAATATATGTTGAGAATTGCTGGTTTCTTAAACATCAGAATAACAACTGGATTATAATTACATGGGTCTCACCCTCCAGGTTGGGATGTATTTCTAAATGGATCCCCATCACCTCTGATTAATACATACTTGACGAAAAGTAGTAAAAATACAAAGAGGTACAGGCATATGGAGACAACGATTTTTTAAGTGAAACCTTTTAAAAACTGCACTGAGTAAACAGGTTCTTAGAAAAACTCTTTGATCCTTTATTCAAACTCAATCACAAATTTTTTAAGAATAATTCTGGTTATAGAATCTTAATACTACTGAGTAGTAACCAAAAATCCACTATTGTTACTATGATATACCTGATATAAATAGCAACTATACTACTCTACTTTAAACACACACACACTTAGTGACATGTAACATTGATTTAATAGATACTGTTGGCACATGTTGTGTTGTGAAAATATATGTCCTCCAAAGCTCCAGGAGTGGACCTCTGGGGTGGGGGAGGGGGGACTCCGAGCTTTATTAAGTAAGTCTGACTCCACCTACTGCTCGCTTAGGCTGCAGCTGGGGTGAGGAATGGGAGGGGGCAGATCTTGGAATCCGAAGATCTTATCCTCCGGAAACCTCTGGGCCAGACAGTCGGTTGCCTCATGCCTACTTCATAGGAGCCGGCCACCACGTGCACGTGGTGAGCCACTCCCAAGTGGCCAGTGCGCCATTTGGCACCAGGCTCTGCCTGCTGGCAGCCCGGCAGGGAAGTTCTGGGATTTTGGTTCTCTGATGTGCTGCTTAGGTAGCTGCATGCTGAACCCACAGTGCTTTGGAGCAGTGAATCAACACTAAAGATTCCCAATGACAGTAAATCTTCCTCTGAAGAACCCGTAATTACGTAATAATGCTGAGCACAGAATACCAGTCCATTCAAAAGCTCAGACTCTGGGCATGCCCAGCAGGATGTCCCCATTACCTGCCATGATGATGGATCAGCAGAGGGATCACAGTGGGCAGGGCCATGACATTATCTAGCACTCGAGAACTAAATCTGGGGTGGAGTGTATGGGGGGGTGTGTGGGCCACACCCTGTGGAAATTCTAACCCCACTGGGAGACTTAGGAGAGGGGATGGTGACAGTCTAAGCTGGGTGAGACCAAGGAACTTAGCCACAGTGTCTAAGGCAGGGATTGCATCAGGCGACGGGCTGTGCTGAGCTGAGCCAGAGCGACCACTGGCACGCTTAGCACTGGCTGTGATCAGGCCCGGATGGGGAGCTGGGGGGAGACCCTGGCTAGGTGAAGGTTCCCACCAAGGGGTACACATGCAGGAATGGGGCTGCGTTCTGGTCGGGACACAGTTGTAGCCTCCCTTGGTACAAGTGTGGATTGTGACTTGGCGCACTGGGCCGGGTCAGGCTGTAACACCTTCTGCTGTTGTGGAGGACCAGGATAGATGTGGGACGGACTAGGCTGGGTTTCAATCCCAACTGAGCCATGTATGTGCTATATGTGGGTATGGATGAGCCGTAACTGGAATGAAACATCCAGCAGCAAGAACCAGAATGGGTTGAAGGCCAGTAAAAAAAAAAAAAAAAAAAAAAAAGCCATTACTCCTGCTAGGATGAACTGAGTGGTGCTGGCCCACCCACCCACTGGTATGCGTGAAACCTGACACCAGGAGGGGTTCTGAGGGAGGAGTCTGAGCAACTCCTCTGACAGGACATGGATCCTTCAAATAAGCACAAGAAGCACGGAAGGAAACAGCCCGCAAAAAGCACACCATTGGCATACATTTGGCATGGGTTGGGGGCGGACCAGGCTGAGTCAGTTCCCGTCATCCACTGGCAAATCTGAACGCCAGAGCAGAGTGTGGGTCGAGCCAGGTTCGGTCGTGACAAAAGCAGGATACAACACTCAATAACAAGGTGAGGCTGCCTGTGCCAGATGAAACCGCAGCACCCAAGCAACACACGTGAGAATCAGGAAGGAGGAGCAGAGCTGACAGGGGAATAAGGGCTGGTTCCCATGCTGGATAGCTACTCCCGCTGGAGAGCATGAGCTGGGACCAGACTAGGTAGGGCTGCAGCACCTGTGTGCCTCATATGGACCAGATCAGGGAAGAGCCAGGATGGGCGGACTATTGCTACTAGTGTTAACAAAACAGGAAGAGATGAGAGTCGTCGAGGCTTAGCTGTAGCAGAAGCTGGCACTAGGGGGCCATTACTGTCAAGTCCAACCACAGGGCCACCGGGAGAGAGCACAACTGAGAGTGAGAGTGACCCCGCTCTTGGGTCAACACTCCCATCGGAGGGCATAATAACAACTAGGACAGGGGCTGGGTTGGCAAGACAGAGAGGCACTCAACAACATCTGTGAGGGCTGTACAGTTGAGCTGGTTGGATGGAACTAAGCTCCAACACCCTTCGATATTTACGAGAGCCCAATGGGATATGGGCAGACTGAACTAGGCTGCTACACATGCTGGCAAATCAGGGCAGGGGCGGGCCAGGTGGGGGTTACTGGGATCGCTCCCACTAGGCTGCAGCTCCCAGTGGTTGGTGTCATGGCCGAGTACGTGACGAGCAGAACCAGGACGGACTACAACACCCTTTGATTCCAGTCGAAGTCGAGGTTCAAGACCGAATCAACCCAGCAATTGCAACCACCAGCTGAACGGGGACCAGAGAAGGTCTCCCCAAGAAGCCTTTGAACTTATCTGGACAATAAGATGCTGGACTCTGCTTGGTATAAGCTTGCAATGAAGGAATCTCAACTGAACTTGAACTGTGGTTATGCAACAAGGTGGAGGAATCTACTATGGGGGGAGGGTTAGGGGAGAGGTGGGAGGAATCCCAGTACCTATAAAACTGTGTCACATGATACAATGTAATTAATAATAATAATAAAAAAGAAAATATATGTCCTCAAAAGTTTCTTAAGCATGAGTTGGAATAACCACTACTAACCATGGTTCTTGAAGGCTTGTCCACTGTATGTGTCAATGTGGGAAATTACGAATTTTATTAACTCCTCTACCTAGCTAAGTGCTCCCAATCCCTCTGTGTTCCAAATTCTTTCCACTCCAACCACCTCAGAGGTCATCATTTCTCTCTCTCCTTTTCACTTCTCCCTCTTTAGTCAACCCAATTCCCATCTACTTCTGAATCTACGCAAATCATACTACCTTAAATTGAGCCTCCAACCCATATTCCTCCCCAATTGCCACCTTTTCTAGCCCTCTCTTTCCCCTTTATAACACAACATCTTTAAAACGTTATGCTCACAGTGGTTAATAGGTTGCTTGGGAAGTTAGCATCCTCTATCAGAGTTCCTGGGCTGGAATCCCAGCTCTGTCCTCGCTTCTAGGTGCCTGCTGATGCCCGCCCTAGGAGGCAACAGGTGATGGCTCAGGCACTCTGGAGTCTTTACACTCACACGGGAGACCTGGGTTGCGTACTGAGAAACCCGGTTTTAGCCTGACCTAGTCTCAGCTGCTGCAGGCATTTAGTAGATGGAACTGTCTTTCCAAAGAGAAACAGAAGTTTGAAAAGGTAAACAAATAAACATTTCTTAACATAACCATGTTCTACACCTGCCTACTTCAAATTCATCACCTATCATAATTCAGCTTCTGCCACTTGGGTCCCCAACAACATTTCACACAGCTATAATAAATAACCTTATTGCTGCTAGTAACAACAGATATTTCTAAGTCCTACCATTTACTTGACCTTCTTCTCCAATATTTGATATTGATACCACTCCTTCCTCTTCAAGATAATCTTCCTTTGTCCTGTGATACTACTTCTAGCTCTGCCTCCTCTCTCACCTTGGTCCTAATCTAGATCTTCTAACCTAGCCATCCCTTAAAAATTCATCCTTCTTAGATCCTCATCACAAGTCAGCTTCTCCGTTAATGCAATACTAGTGGATCTTGACTCGATAAAATCATCATCTTTGGGTATGGTGTCTGAGGCATTTATAATTTCAACAAATAGTTCTATGATTTTGAAAAACCTGTTTCAAAGTCAATTATTTTGGTTCCAATTAGAAATAATTATTGCCTGCTGATTCCAATGGTCCATTTCATTGGTCTTTCTTATATCCTTATTTACACTTGAACCAATCATGTCCATCTAAACCTATTTTTAATGCATATCCCTCTCCTCTACAGCCATGACTCCAGTTTCAGATGCCATTATTTCTTCAGTAAATTACTTAAAAAAAAATCTCACCTCCCTCCTGGGTTGCCACTCCTTATGGTGAGCATGAGAACCAGGACTGGGACGGGCAGGGCTATTCAGAGTGGCACCAGTCAGCAGGTGTGTGGGCTAGATAGTGGGACTGGTTGGGTTGAACTAGGCTTCAGTGCCCATATTGACATGTATGAGAGCTGAATGGGATATGGGACAGACTACACCAGTCTGCTGTACATACTGGCAAGCACGAGAACCAGGGCAGGGGACAGGTCAGGTAAGGGTTATTGGGAATCGCCGCAACGAGGCTGTAGCTCCCACTGTTTCATATGGCCAAGTGCATGGTGGGTAGGATTGGGATGGGCAACACCATTGGTTTATGTAGAAGACATGGCTGCAGGCAGAAGAGACCCAGCAATTGCATATGCATAAGCTGACTGTGGCGACAGACTGTGCTGGACCCTGTACTGGCAAGCACACCCGAGAATTTGGTCTGGGATCACTTCAGACAGTTTCTTTGGGGATCCCCTCAATCAAACTGCTGGACACAGAACCCCAACCACAAAGAGAATTGCAGGTTCCATGGTCTGACTGTGGAGTGCATGTGCCAAAGCTGAGCCTCCTCAGTGGCTCAGACGGAGCAGTGGACAGCACATTCAGGTGCACATGGAGGATATGGTAGTATACTGGAGCCTGCAGAGGACACCTGGTACGAAAACAGAGGATGGAGGACAGAACAAATCGATCAACTACCCCAGCCACATGTTGGCAGTGAATATCTGGGCAAGTGGAAGATGCTAAAGTGGACTATGTCAGCCAGTGGATTCTGAAGAGATATCATTGTGCTTGGAATGGTGAGACTGACAGCAATTCAGAACAGTTGAACCATTGAAACCATTTGAGCAGTGCCCTTGGAGCATGCCCCACATCGGACGCTGGGATGGTTGGGAAGGTGGGTGTGTCTTCTCCCTTTGTTTCTCCCCTTCCCCCAGATACAGGGAGGGAAAAAGAGAAAGTGTAAACAATGGTCTTACCCACATTCCTGCAGCCCTTGACCCTTTAAGCCCTAATCAACTATGTAAAGATCATCAAAAAAAACCACTGTCTCAAATCAGGTCATATTACCCACTGGGCACAATAGTGATTTTCAAGGACCTGAAAACATTTCAAATATGGAGAGAAAATGCAAACTAAAATTAATAAATTTTAAAAATACATAATCATTTCAACTTGTCAACTGTACTTCAACTCATAGTTTTATGATCTAATGTTTGAGCAGAATGTAGAAATGCCTAGAATCCAGGAAGTCTTTCTTTATTCCAAGTCTGGCTTTGATGTCCTGTTCATATGTTCCAGCAATACCCAGACTTGCTCTGCTATTCAACAACAAAGGGGGGGGGGAGCTGTCCTCATTACCTATTTCCTTTTTTGTTCTTTAACAATAACAACAACAAAATCTACCAGGTCCCAAACCTAACAGGCATTTAGACTATATTTGACAGGTTTCAGCTTGTGATGAGCACTGGCCATTGGGGTATACACAGAAAGTGACATGTGCATGAACTGCTGCCAGAGGCAGGGAGTATGTCTCTTTCCCTTCCTTCTTCCTTTTAGCCAAAATCTCTTTGTGATGGCTGCTGCTTCATTAACCACTTTGGACCATGAAGCAGAATCAAAAGATGTTCATTAGTCTAGGTACTTTCTAATAAAGTGAAAATCATACCACGACTTTCTTTATAAAGTGACTAAAGTGACCCTTGTGAACATAATAATGTTCTTAGTTTTCTATCACATCCAAACAAATAGAACAGTTAGCAAAGAGATTTAAGTCTTGTAACCTGTGGGTTTCTTCCAAAATAGTAAGTTCTACAGAAGTAGAAAACAGAATATGTATAACTCATAGCATATTCCTTACACCTCAAACTTCCCCAGCTCCACTTCAACACACATATGCATATCTCACATATACATGTTGGTCAGTGAAAAATGCAATTCCTATTTCGCTCTTTACTTTTTTTTTCATTCTCTTAATCTATTTTTCATCCCTAACTTACTATGCTCAGAAAATAAACTGAACCATCTTGGAAACAAGTCATGTAAAAATTAGCAGTATGAAACCGAAAAAACCTCATTAATCCATTAAAACATATCCCCAGGACAGATCTCACAGAAAGTTTAAGTCAGAAATGAAAAATTACTTGAGCATAATTAAATTTCTAAATATACATATAGCATCGTTACATGTACCTCTTACACAAACACACAGTTTGGCAAATTTGCGAAATTAAAAAGTTCCCAGGAGCTTTATAAAATCTTAAAATTCTAAAATTTCATTATTCAAATGACAAAAACAGAACTGTTTTAAACATAAGAACTATAGCACAAATGAAAAGAAAATTAGGATAGTAACTCATTTAACCAAATGTAAGAAATTTAAATATAGCTATTCATGTCATAAAACAGCCATTTCAATTTTAAATTCTCCTTTCCAGTACCTTTAGACACAACATTTAACACATGGTTATTTTTTACTTTTAATTTCATTTTTTTTGTTATACAGTTAACCCACATATAAATCTTCTATAGCATCTAAAATGCTCCACTAAGTAAATGAAACATGCTAAATAGTTTTTTTAAGGAAAATACAAATTACTGATGTAATTGTAATACAGAATCAAGAAACAGCCCAACATTACCTGTGCGCCAAGATCTTTCATGTAGGGTCCAAGTTCACTAAATAAATCATATCCTTGGTGAAAGAACGCCAAATGGGCATACATAAAGGATAACATCTAATAAGGGGAAAAGATTACTATTTTAAAATCCATTCTAAGATAAATATGCAAATTTTTAAAATTCTAATCCTATTTAATACTTAAAAATTATTTCACCAAAGCCCAAAGTATTAAACTTAATTGATCAGACTGAGATATTTTTCTTGAACAAGAAACTCAGAAATATTTGCAAATAAAATTTTTTAATTTAATTTAGAAAAACTTTTCTTGTAATTAAAAATTCTAATAAAGTCCAAAATTTTAGTTCTTTCGACCATCTGTAGATGATCGGATGCTGCGATTCAAATATGCAAATTTTCAGTGGTTTTACTATCTTCCTAAGTATATTTAAAAAAATATTTATGAGCTCGTACAAATCACTGGCAACATTAAATTACACATAAAAATAAAATGGCAAGAAAAAGATAAAATCCTCAAAATCAGATAGTCACAGGTCCCTTACAATCTATTAGATTACTAAGCACAAGCTTCATTCTTAAGACAACAAAATAAAGTGACTCAACAGACTTTGTAAGCACATTAGTTTCTCTGTTTACATCCAACAAATCCCAAGCTAGTATTAACAGCTTGGGACTGCTTTCTGGCTTTTCCTATATTTCATCTATGTGTAAAAGAAAAATTACCCTTATTCATATTAGTAAAGCTTTTATAAGGTACATTATATAACTAGAAGTAAAAATACATGAAGAATTTTGTAAATATCTGTATTATTTCTAGCAAGAAGAAGCATCTGTTGGATTCTCTGAAATCCAAAATTTGTCATAAAATACTTAACAGGACCCTTTTTTTCCCTAATAGAAAAACCAGTGTAAAAAACAGCAAAAAAAAAAAAATCACAAAAATAAATTATTCTTGTTTAGATGACAAAGACACAACGAGTGTACCATTTTCTGGATATAATGAAAAACTGCTAAATTATGGTTTTAAAAGAGTAGTGTTAAGGCTAGGGCTTTACACAAAATATGCCCATACATCAAAACATATAGTAAGCATAATAAAAGAGATTATAAACTAAGAAAAATGTGACAAAGTTACAGTCCTAATATGTAAGAGATCTTAAATTCTACAAAAAATATGAATACTTCAACAAAAATAGAAACAAAGGGGTACACAAATGATCAAAAATATATATGGAAAAAATGTAAATTCATTTTTATGGGCAAAATTGAGCGAGACAAAAAAATACGAAATCTACCAAAATATTCATTATTGAGTAGAGGTAATATGTTAAGGTGAGCAAATTAAAACCTGCAAACTACATCCAGCCCCATTATCTACTTTTGGATAACCAGTGAGTTAAGAAATGTTTTTACATTTTCAAATGGTTAAAGAAAACACATGAAATTTGCAATGCAAGAAAAGAAGACATACAAAATTTTATGATGCCCAGATTTCTAGGTCATTCAAACCAGTCTGACTGAAACAGAGCTACTGCTATTTATTTGCATTTTGCTTTGGCTGCTTTTTCATCACAGGGCAGAGTAGACACACACAGGTAACACAGTCCACAAAATCTACCATATTTACTACCTGCTTCTTTACGGAAAAGTGTGTTCATGTGGTAGAATTCTACCTGGACAGAAAAGCCATCCTTAAATGAGAAATACTTAGGACTTAGCAATGTGCTAATGAAAAACATACTTATAAACAGCAGCTGTCTTTAAAAAAAAAATCAGCGAGCTGTCATTGTCCTGTGGCATGTGGTAATGTTGACATCCCAACCAGGTTTGCCTGTGAGAGTCCTAGCTGCTCCACTTCTTACCCAGGTTGCTGGCAACGCACCTGGGAAAGCAGTGCGCCTGCCAACCATGTAAGAGACCCAGACAGAGCGCCTGCTTCCTGGCTTCAGCCTGGTCTAACAGCCATGGGTGCTGCAGGCTTTTAGGGAGTGAACCAACAGATGGGAGATCTGGGAGTGTGTCCCACTCTATAACTCTGCCTATTGAATAAATGAAAGCTTTTTTTTAAAAACTTTAAACAATTTAAAAAGACATATACAGTCATGCACATTCACCTACACAACAGACACGGAAAAGAGAAAAAAAGACAAACACAGAGCAAGTTAGTAACCGTGGTTGTTCTCTTGCAGTAGATTTAAAAATGCTTTTTTCTGTACCTTTTCCAATGTTCTGTGTTTAACACACTTTACTGTCAATCTGAAAAATGAAAGGAAAAATGCTATCTCTTTAAAAATAGGAAATACAGGGCCCGGCACAGTAGCCTAGTGCCTAAAAGTCCTCGCCCTGCACATGTCAGGATCCCATATGGGCAAAAGTTCTAACCCTGGTGGCCCTGCTTCCCAACCAGCTGCTTGCTTGTGGCCTGGGAAAACAGCTGAGGATGTCCCAAGGCCTTGAGACTCAGCACCTGCAGAGACCCAGAAGAAGCTCCTGGCTCCTGGCTTCAGATCAGTTCAGGTACAGCCTTTGCAGCTGCTTGGGGAGTAAATCAGTGAACAAAAGAACTTTCTGTCTTTCTCTTCTCTGTATATCTGAGTTTCCAATAAAAGTGAATGAATTTCTAAAATCAAAAAATAGGAAATATAATGTATCTGAGAAGATATATCATGCATATAAACATAACATTAAGTAAAAAGTTATATGTGGAAAATGAATTAAAGCCAAGTTAAGTGTAGCATTTTGGGAGGGGGTGGAATTAGTTCAACAAACAAATTCAGACAAATATGAAAGCATGTGATACCAGATTACACAACCCTCTCTCCACCTTTTTGTTAATTTTAAGACAAAACTATGAGCAAATTTAATTTAAAAAAAAAAGTCATCTATCACCGTCATGATGAGGAAAAAGGACCAGGGTGAAAAAGGTAATTCTCAAATTTCATCCCACAGGTTTTATAACAGCAAGAACAAACCAAAATGCTGACACATCATCAATCTAAGAGATACTTTTCATGTCAGTTTTCAATCCCAAATATTTTAAATGTCTAAATAGCACAGGAAATTGTGGGGAAAACAAAATATTCTGCTCAAGCTCAAAAGTTTTCAAGAGCCAACACAAATGTGAGAAAATCCAAAATGTAAGGGTAATTATATTTTATTTTAATAACTTTTCAAAATAAATCCTAAAACATTCTCACATGTTTTCACACCAACCATCTCCAGTAACTGACCAAACAGCACTGGGCATCTAGTCAATGTAAAATGTCCTACAAGGATTATAGAACATTTTGAAAAATAAAACAGTGTGAAGTCTACCTTTAAGGAGCTCACAGTATATATGTAACAGAGGAGTCACACATAAACAACTGTAATCCAAAGGAGACAGAAGCGGTTAAACATCACATAAGAAACACAAACATCAGAAGGAAGGGCAGTTAAACACCTAGAATGTATGCACTCAGTGCTGCTTCAAATGCTTAAATATGTGCACTCAGTTATATTAATAGCTACTTAAAATGTCATTTCAATTAATATCTTACTGATTTTAGGATTTCAGATCTCCTTTTTGATTGAAGAACATTAATCTGAAGGAAAATGCATTTGATTAATCATCCATGCACTATTTTTAAAAACCATAATGCAATATTGTAAAACTGACTTATTTCTACCAATTGAATACTTTTATAGAAAGCAAATAAAAACAAAATTCAAATTATTTCACCCTTTTAGCCTCCTTTTGTAAAAGTAGTTAGGACAAATACATCAGTGAATTTCCCATTCACTTCTGGTCTCAGAGGAAAAAAAGCCACCATTTAAATTTTACTAGCATAGTGATTAAATAAAAAAGTATTTTAACATTTCAACTAATTAGAAGTCCACTTCACCCTACCCTCTAATACACTACTTATCTAATTGTTTATCAAGGCTCAACATACAACCTTAATGCAAATTCTTACCACCTTAATACAACTATATTCTTGGACTGTTTCAATGGTTTGTTAATCATTGCTTGCATCCTTGACTCACTGCAACCCATTCTCCATGCACAGGTGAATCGACCAATCTTCTTAAAATCTAAGATCATGTAATTTCTATGTTATATTCTTCTAACATCCTACGTGACTGGCTCAAGGCCCATTCTGATGTGGCCCCTGCCTGGCTCTCCAATCTAGTTTTCATTACTTTCCTCCTCTGGATACTGCAACCACAGACCAAAACAGCTCCCTCCTTGATGCCTCTGAACTGGTCTCACTGTCTACATATCAGGATATTAACACTTCCCAAATGAACATGAAGCTATCTCTTAACCATCAAATATCAACACCATTTCCTCACAAAGGCTAAAGCACTGGCACGGAAGATTAAGCCAAGGTTCAGGTTCAGGCTATTCAGTTTCCAATCCAGCTTTCTGCAAATGTGCCTAGGAGGCAGCAAATGACCATCCAGGTATAATCATCCACATGGGAGACCCCAGGTGAAGATTTGGCTTCTTGGCTTCAATCTACCCAAGTTGTTGTGGGTATTTGGGGAGTAAACTAGCATCCCATTTGGGCATCGGTTCAACTTCTGGCTGCTCCACTCCACATCCAGCTGCCTGCTTGCGGCCTGCAAAAGCAGTGGAGGATGCCCAAAGCCCTTAGGCACCTGCACCTACACACAAGACCTGGAAGAAGCTTCTGGTTCCTAACTTCAGATAAGCACAGCTCTGGACATCGTGACCACTCAGGAAATGGTCCAGGAGGAACATCTTTCTCTCATTCTCTCTTTCTAACTCTCTGAAGGAAAATAAATCTTTTTCTTAAATGTTGTTAGTAAAAACAGACAGTAAACAGACTACTGTTCAAACTTTAAAGAATTCTTTAAAAAGTGCACGTTTGTAAAACTTCTATTCGGCAATGGAAAACAGCATTTAAGTTCTTTTAAAAAAAAAAAAGTAAACTCAAATATTTTTAGTTACTAAATATGCCAAACTTCAAATTTCAAATATTTGGATATTTAGCACTTTATATTTCCTAAAACAGATACCAAAGTATACAAGTTTTCATCAAAACGAAACAAAACAGCTATTTGTATTGAGAAGGAGAAAGGCAACACAACTGTAGGGTGGATAACAAGGGAGATGGATATTACTTAACATAAGCTTGAAAATAATATTTAAGTTAAACCTTATCCACATAAAATTGATAACTTTATAATCATTCAAACTTTCAAAAAGCATCTATTACCGATGTATTTGCCAACCACAGACTAGAAACTAAGAACATGAGCTAAGAACAGGAATGAAATAATTACAATGAAAATAATGAGTGGTCTAGCTGCAATGTGCATAAAAGTAATATTATGAAATACAGAAGGCAGAGACAAGAAAGATTTGTCCTGCCTGGAAAAGCCTGAGCAATCCTGACCCAAGAATGAAGAAATGAACTGGTGGTAAAGCAGGTAAAGCAACGCCAGGGACACCCATTTTATCAAAGTATCTAAACACCATAGACACTAAGACTGGGTTAGGAAAACAGCAAGGGTGATGCACATGGAAGGAATGTTCCTGCCATGCTGGTGGTTGGATGGATAGAAGAGCCTGGAACAAGGAGAATGTCAGACATTCCTATTTTGAACTTCTCAAAGAGTAAGAAAATCATACCACCACTCAGTTAAATATGAGTCAAAGAGAAAGAGAAGCCATTTTGGAAGAAAACAGATTTCAGTTGGGGAAGTGAAAATGAAATAAGCGTCTCTGAAAACATATCTTTGTCATGTGTGTGAAGGTTGCAGCAGCTCAAGGATATGATGAAACTGTCTGAAAGTAATTAGCAAAGAACAGAAAAGGAACCCTAAGAGATCGCAAAGGTGGGCAAAGCAGAGAAGTCCAAGATAGAAACCGAAAAGAAATATTTATGGGGAGGACATAAAAGTTATAGAGCAAGGCAACACTTATGCTTCAAGAAAGGTACGGTTTGTTTACTTTTTAATGAACAGAACAATCATTGGTTAAAAACGATGCATAATGAATTAATAATCAGAATGTTATTAATACTTATGAAAAATGTGGCAGAATATTTATACAGATATATATATATAAGAAGATATAACCACTTAAGTTTATTTAAAATTGTATTTTCATTATTACCAGTAAAAACCGGCAACATCATGATCATCTGAGAACTGAACCTTAATGCCATAACAGCACCATAAAATAAAACAGGTATAGTAATTTAAATACTATTCAAAAATTTTTAAATGGAGAAAATAGCAATGTTAAGTGAAAACAACCAGAACCAAAAATACACATATCTACACATGGGTTTGTTATACATAGATATACAGACGCATGAAAATTTTCCCTAAAAGATGTTTTAATATTAAATTTAGAAGGTTCAATTTATTCATTTTAGTGCAATCACTGAAAAATAACAATGTGCTTAGTAAGCACTGTTTGAAAACGTATATACCTGAAGTACATAGTCAAGGGCTATATGTCGAAAACATTTTCTTGTAGCTGTCAGAATGTTTGTGGCTTCTTCAACTTCATGCTGTTTGTTTCTTTGTACCTGGGCATTTTTTACCAATGCATTTTCTTTTTCTTCACTGACTTTTTCAAATTGCTTCTTGGCATCTTTGAATTTTCTAAGATCTCTAAAAAATAAAGACATCTCACTAAACTTTCTTGATCAAAAAATTCAACAAAGTAACATTAAGAATCTAAACCTTAAATTGATTCATTGTAAGCTGACATCTGCTACATTTTCCAACCAAAACATGCTTTGTATCTCAATTACATGCTGAGTGTTCCTTATGTAAAATGCTTATAAATATAAAAGTGTCTCAAATTTTGAAGTTTACAGATTTGAGATATTTAGGGAGACTATACTGGGCAGACATCTCCAACCTGAAAATTCAGCCTCTGAACACTACAGATTAAGATTTTAATAAGGGCTCCTCAATATTTATACATAAATCATGACACAACCAGTTAACAATTCATTATTTGAATTTTTACAACTTGAAGTATAAATTGTAAAACTAAAAAAAAAAAGTAAAGTTCATATTTTTTCCAAAGACAAAGAATTCCCACCATTGTTTAACCAAATGATTGCTAAACACTGACATACAAGTACACTAATGGATACTTTTATTAAAGTGTATATTCCAAGAATCTGTAATGGAAATTATAATTTATTATATTCTGGAAATCTGAGGGTTTCTTAAAGATACATGTTTCTTTTACTGTTGTAAGTAGTCTATAGATTACATTTTAAGAAATAAAGCCTGGGGCTAGTGGTATAGTAGGCAGAGTCACCACCTGCAATATGGAAAGCTCCCTTCAGACAGCCTGACAAAGGCAGCAAAAAATGGCCCAAATGTAGGGCTCCTGCCACCTATACAAGACCCAGATAAAGTTCCTGGATTCAGAATGGCTCAACCCTGGCAACTGCTGCCACTTGATGAGTGAAGCAGCAACTAATAAATAAGTAATTATTAAAAAAAAAGACATTGATTTCTTATTAGAGGGAACTAATGGGTAAAAGGATGTAAATAAATTAAGTCTGTGAACACACGCAAACATCAATTTCTAAAACATCTGTACCAGTGAAGGATTATTAACAGTATCCTTTAACAATCTGAAAATCCAGAACTCTTGATTCCCCGTGATCTTTTAGGCAAGCCACATAATACCCGTTAGCCTCTATTTTTGTTACTTAATGGGCAAAATAACTTGAAGAAAAATACCCTTTAAAGATTACAATAAAGGACCCAGTTCAATGGCTCAGTGGCTAAGTCTTTGCCTTGCATGTGCCAGAATCCCATCTGGGCACAAGCTCATGTCCCAGCTGCTTCCTTTCCCTTTCAGCCCTATGCTTGTGGCCTGAGAAAGCAATAGAAGATGGTCCAAAACCTTGGGCTCCTGCACCCACATGGAAGACCCTGAAGAAGCTCCTGGCTTTGGATTGGCTCAGCTCCAGCCGCTGTGGCCATTTGGGGAATGAACCAGCTAATGGAAGATCTTTCTCTCTGTCTCTCCTCTCTGTAAATCGGTCTTTTATTAAAAAATAATTATTTTTAAAAATTACACTGATGTGCACCTAAAAAGTAATTCAAACTTGTGGAAAGAAGCCATACACTCTTATGGACATATTCAATGAGAACATTCTGAATAATAGCAGATTTTAAAATGACTTATAATGAATCTGCAAAACAGTCTGAGAACACCTCAGACAAAGTTTCTTTGGAGATCTCCCCAATCGAAATGCTGGACTCAGAACCCTAACCAAGAAAAGAGAGAAGACAGAACAGGTCAACCAACCATCTCAGCTATACGTTGGCAGCGAAAAACGGGGCAAACGGAGACTCTATAATGGACTATGTCAATCAGTGGATTCTTCAAAGACCTCATAGTGCCTGGAGTGGCAAGACTGGCAGCGATCCTTAACTGGTAAACTATCAAAACCACTTGAGCAAGAACCTCAGAGCATGCCGTACATCCAGGACCTGGGGAGGGTAGGAAATTGGGTGGGCCTTCTCCCTTAATACCCCCTTTAAACATGAAGGAAACAATATGGAAATAATGGTCTTACCCACTTTCCTATAGCCCTTGAACCTTTTTACCCTTATTAACTATGGAAAGATTGTCAAATAATAATAATAATAAAAGATTAAAAAATAAATAAATAAAATTAAAAAAATTTTTAATCTGTAAAACAATACCTCCAGACAACAAATTCTTACTAAAATTGTATGTTAACAAAATGCTATTCATAACTTAAGTTGCTTATCATTTATGCTGAATATCATATCATAATCAATTTTTTCTGTAATTGCATACTTATTCAGGTAATAATCAAAAGAAAAAAAACCTGAAGCAGCTGGCTTTGTGTTACATTGAGTTCAGCTGTTTCTTGTGACACCAATATCCCCCACGAGTCTCTGCTCAAGTTCCTGCTGCTCCACTTCCAACACAGCTTCCTGCTAATGTGACTAGGAAATCAGTGGGAAAAGGCTGAGTCCCCTGCCATCCACTAGGGGGACATCTGGATGAAATTCCAGGCTCTTGGCTTTGGCCTATCCTAGTCCAGCACCAGCCACTGCAATAAACGAAAAATCTAAGCCCTAGTGGCTAAAGTCCTTGCCTTGAAAACGCCGGGATCCTATATGGTCACCCACCGGTTCTAATCCCAGGGGCCTCGCTTCCCGTCCAGCTCCCTGTTTGTGGCCTGGGAAAGCAGTCAAGGACGGCCCAAAGACTTGGAACCCTGTACCCAAGTGGGAGAACTAGAAGAAGCTCCTGGCTCCTGGTACTGGATCGGCTTGGCTCTGGCCATTGCAGTCACTTGGGGAGTGAATCAACGGACAGAAGATCTTCCTCTGTCTCTCCTCCCCTCTGTATACCTGACCTCAGAATAAAAATAAGTATTTTTTTAAAAAATGACAAGTCTGTAACTCTTTCCCTCTCTCTTTCTCCTTTCCCCCCTTATCTCGCTCTCTTCTTTTCTGCATGCCTGTACCTTCCCCCTCCTCTGTTTTCATCTTTCATTGTAACTTTGCGATTCAATTTAAAAAAATAAACCTTTTCAAAAATGAAGAGAAGCTGAATTACTAATATGGAAAACTAAAACTTCCCTAATGTAGACATTCTGTGTTTTAAAATAGTTTCACTTCATTTCACAGATACATGTGATGGATGTGTCATGAAAGGCTCATAGATTACAAAAATGTATGTGCTTCTATGATTCATTCTCATATACCCTATTAACTTCTTTTCAAAGAAAATGCCACATTGAAACAACACAAAACATACTCTTTTGTTTTAATTATTTTTTTAAGATTTACTATTTATTTATTTATTTGTTGGAAAGGCACAGTTACAGAGAGGAAAGACAGAAGATCTTTCATCCACTGGTTCACTCCCCAATTGGCTGCAACTGCCAGAACCAAACAAATCCAAACCCAGGAGCCAGGAGCTTCTTCTGATGTCCATGTGGGTGCAGGGTCCTAAGGCTTTGGGTCATCCTCTATTGCTTTCCCAGACCACTAGCAGGTAGCTGGATGGGATGTAGAGCAGCTGGGCAATGAACCGATGCCTATATGGAATTCTAGCACATGCAAAGATTTAGCCACTAACCCATCATGCCAGACCCAACAGAAAACATATTCTTATTTGCAGCTGGATTCAGTAAATTTCTCCACTAATGATATTTCAAACACTTTTGAGTTTGCTTTGATTCTGAAAGGACATTAGATCATTTTCTTACATTAGAAAAAAAAATTAAAGCTGTAAGAACCCTAGTTGCATAACCTAAACATTTAATAAAGGCATAAATTAGTCATTGAAAGACATGAAGTCTAATCCCCTTTTGGAGTAATTCAGGAGGAAATGTAACATCTTACAAAGCAAGTTAGCAAATTTTCAATATTTTAAGCAATTCACAGTCCATTCTTTATTTCAAAAGACACTCATTTCCATATGCGATCATTAACTTTCGTTTCCTCTTCACTGCAATTCACTTACTCTTTAACAAAGTTCTGAAGCTGTGCTTTAATTGATCTCTGAGTTTGGTCAAACAGAATCTGAAAAAAAAACATAACAATAAGCAATCAGAAAAGTAAACAAAGAAAGAACTTGCGTTTTAGCACTATAAATATTAGATCTCATCCTCAGTACTCTAATTCTAGTAATATCTCTATTTATTTTTATTGAAGACATGAAAAAGAAATGAACATATTGAAAAGAACCAAAACTGATCTTAAGCCAATCTCAATGGTCTCAAAGATAATACCGCTCTGATTTACAGAAGAAAACAAATCTGCTTTAACACTTAAATAGAAGACTCAAACAGTAGAGCAATCTTTTCCTTACTGTAAGACAAGCTAAAAGAGTAATACAAGTTCCACTGCATCAACTACACCAAAACAAGCAAACAAAAAACAACAACCAAACAACCACTACCAAACACTATACACAACTTCATAACAATCTGATGTGTTAGTGAGAAGTTAGCTATTTGGGAATACTGAAGGACTTAAAATGCTGCATCTTTCTTATTATAAGTGTTCTACAGTATTCTGTTACATGATTGTTACGATTAGAAACAGAAGTACAATTTTCTTCCTCAGGACAGTATTCCGCCCCCACTAAAATGATGTGACACTCTATTGAAGATTCTGTGAAAATTTCAAAAGAGTTCATCATGGGAATTCCAAATACTTTCATAATTTACACACATACTTCACTCACAGTTTGAAACAATCAAATGAAGAATCATAAAAATCAATAACCAAAAACAGGAAAGAAAATATTGTATCATTCTACTTATTATAAACAGTACAATCACACTGTCTCTGAAATTTTACTATTAGCAAAATCCTGTTTCTCTCAAATATTTTTAACTATGTGCGTGTAGATATATGTGCATTTAAGAGATGCATTTATTTTCTATATCAAAGGCAGATTTACTGAAAGAAGAAAAAACAGAGAGATGTCCATCTGCTAGTTCACTCTCCAAATGGTCACAATGGCTGGCGTGAGCCGATCTGAAGCCAGGAGCTTCTTTTTGATCTCCCACATGAGTCCAGGGGCTCAAGATTTAGGGTCCTCGGGCCTGGCGGCGTGGCCTAGCGGCTAAAGTCCCCGCCCTGAACGTGCCAGGATCCCATACGGGCGCTGGTCCTAATCCCGGCAGCTCCACTTTCCATCCAGCTAGCTCCCTGCTTGTGCCTTGGTAAAGCAGTCAAGGACAGCCCAAAGCTTTGGGACCCTGCACCCACGTGGCAGATCTGGAAGAGGTTCCTGGTTCCCAGACGGAAGATCTTCCTCTCTGTCTCTCCTCCTCTCTGTATAGCTGCCTTTCCAATAAAAATAAATTTTTTAAAAAAAAATTATTTAGGTTCCTCTTCAGCTGCCTTGCCAGGCCATAAGCAAAGAGCTAGATCAGAAGTGGAGTAGCCAAGACTAGAACCGGTGCCCATATGAGATACCAGTGCTACAGGAAAAAATTTAGCCTGTTGAGTCATTGCACCAGCCCCTTTTATCTATATTTAAATATGTGGTCCAATCTTGGAATACATGTATCGGGACTGGGCTTCATCAGTTGCTGATGCCTGTGCAGTGGACGGCATGCAGAGATGCACACGGACGACGTGACAGCCAGCTCATCTAGGTCAGCAGAGGACGGCAACTGCCTTCTCAGAGGATGGAAAGTAGAAAAGGTTAGAACACTCTTCTGGCCAAGTTATGCAACATGTCCCTGGGCCTGCGGATGCACTAAGGTGAACTTGGTCAACCAACAGACCTTAAAAGTATTTTCTTAATCCTGGAGCAACAAAACCAACAACTTCTCAGAACTATCAAAACTATTCAAGCAACACTCTCACTCTGAGGTCTCTAAGGCATCATTAAATGACCATCCCCATTCTTGGGTGCTGTTGATGTTTGATTGCAAGGAGTGGACCCTTTCCATCCCACACTATGGATACAGGAGAAGAAAAAAAAACCTGAAACATTTGTCCTACCCTCCTCCTTCCTTCTCCTATACTTTAACCCACCCCACTGAAATCAGAGACCCACATGGGTGTGCATCCCTCTCAACTAGGTGACAATATTAAAAATCAAATTTTTAACAAAGTATAAGAAAGAAAAAAATACACACATACACGTAGCTACCTCACCCTTAACAACAACAAAAAGCACTCCTTGACAATGTCCTTACTTTTGAAGAAGAGCAATCTAACACATACTCTTCAAATGCAAACTCTATTATCAGGGCAGGCATTTGGCCTATAGTTAAGACACCTTATTAAGATGTCCACAAACGGAGCCAAGCACTGCATATAAATGGTACTGCTGCCGCTTGAGATACCAATATTTACTATGGGCACTGGCTGATGTCCTGGCTTATCCACTTCGATTCAGTTCCTTGTGCCTGGGGAAAGCAACAGAAGATGGCCCATGACCCACACAGGAGACTCAGATGAAACTCTTGGCTCCTGGCTCCTGGTTTTGACCTGGCTCAGCCCTGTAACAACTTGGGGCTTGCACCAGTGGATACAAGGCCTCTTTCTGTTCCTGCCCCGCTTCTTCTCACTCTCAATTTGTCTCTTTTTCTCTATTTTTTCTTTCAAGTAAATAACCAAATCATTTTTATAATTGCCTAACACTCATATCAGAGTACCTGAGTTCATGTCCTAGCTACAGTCTCAAATCCAGTTTCCTGACAATGCATACCCTGGGAGCCAAAAGTGAAAGCTCAAGTAGCAGTATTTCTACATTATCTATCAAAATACCAAGTAGAAACTCAATTTTTAAACTAATATTTATAGGCCAACATTGCAACATAGTGGGTGAAGTCACTGGCTGTAATGACAGCATCCAAGGCAGATGCCAGTTCATGGCCCAGCTGCTCCATTTCCAATCCAGCTCCCTGAGAGTAGCCTGGGAAAACCAGCAAAAGATGGCCCAAGTGTCTAGGCCTCCCTGAGTTTCATACAAGAAACTCAGATGAAGCCCATCAACAGATGAATATACTGTTTTTATGGATTAAAAACTCAGTATATTAACATACAGATTCTGATCAAATTGATATTAATAGTCAATGTAATTCCATTCCACCTCTCAGAAGACGTTTTTGTAGAAACTGAAATGATGATTTCAAAATTACATGGAAGTGCAAAGCACATAAAAAAGTCAAATAATTTTGAAAAAGAAAAATGAAATTAGAATACATATGCTACCTAATCTTAAGATTTGTTACAAAAGCTTAAGTTATAAATGCAATGTGGTATAGAAGACATGCAAAAGGAAAAAGATGAATTAAACAGAAAAGAGTCCAGAAATAACCCACACTTACAGTCAATTTTTTTTTAACAAACAAAAATACTTACAGGAGTAAGATAATTTATGGAGCAAATGGTACTGAGACAAACTACTGGAGAGTGATATACAAAAACAAAAAATAAAAGAACTCTCAAGATCCTTACCATGGGACATGCATACAAAATTTAACCTGAAATGTGTCACAGACCTAAACTTCTACAAGGAAACACCAAACGAAATCTCAGTGAATTTGGGACAGGCAAATGACAAATAAACTAAGAAAGCAAAACAATAAATACCTGCAAAATGTAACTGACCAGCAACCACCATCCCAAGAGAGAGCCAGATCAAGTCATTGCTGCTCCTTATAAACCAGCTTCCTACTACTGGACTGAGAAAGCAGCGGATGATGACGGCCCAAGGCTTGGGTTCCTGTCACTCACATGAAAGACTCAGATGAAGCTGCTGGCTTTTTGGTCCAGCCCTGGCCTTTGCAGTCATTTGAGAAGTGACCAAAGCATGAGAGATTCTCTCCCTCCCTCTGTAGCTCTGTCTTCCAAATAAATGAACTTCTCCAAAGAGGAAAAGAAAAAAAAAAAAAAAAAACCCTGACAAAACACATATCTGCAATAGAGGCAGAATTCTTACACCTCAATATGAAGAAAATAAACGACAGAGCAAGAATTGTGACACAGAAGATTAAGCCACCACCTGGGATGCTCACATCCCCTACTGGAGTGCTACATCGAGTCCTAGATACTCCACTTTGTTCTTTTTTTTTCTTTTTTATCACAAAGTCAGATATACAGAGAGGAGGAGGAGAGACAAAGAAGAAGATCTTCCGTCCACTGATTCACTCCCCAATTGACCGTAATGGCCGGTACTGCACCGATCCGAAGCCAAGAACCAGGAACCTCTTCCGGGTCTCCCACATGGGTGCAGGGTCCCAAGGCTTTGGGCCGTCCTCGACTGCTTTCCCAGGCCACAAGTAAGGAGCAGGATGGGAAGTGGAGCTGCCAGGATTAGAACTGGCGCCCATATAGGATCGCGGCACGTTCAAGACGAGGACTTTAGCCGATACTCTACTTTCAATACAGCTCTCTTTTCATGTGCCTGGAAAAGTGAAAATGATGGTCCAAATAATAGGATTACTATTATTCAAGTGGTAGACCTGGATGGAGCTCCTGGCCCTTGGCTTCACCCTCATTCAGCCAGATAGAAAATCTCTCGGTCTCTTTGTCTTCCAAACAAACAAAATAAATAAATCTTTTAAGAAATATATACAACTAATTTTTAAATGGTCAAAACATGACATCTCAAAAATACATTGATAGCAAATTAATAATCAATACCACTACTTACAAATTAGGGAAATGAAAATTAAAACCACAATTTTAAAAAGCGACCACATCAAATGTTGATGGGCACATAAAACTGGACCTCTCACACTGCTGGCACTAAAACGATATAGTCAACTTTGGGAAACAACTCTCAAACTTGTGAAGTTTTAATTATTTAAAGATATTGTAGACATTAACAAATGTAATCTATGTATCTGGAGGCCAGTGTGTGACAGGGTAGCAGTCACTTGGGACACCTACAGCTCATGCTGTAGTGCCAGCTCCTTTGCTTCCAATCCAGTTTCCTGCTAACGCAGCCAGGAAAGGAGCAGATGGCCTACATAGGCAATTAGGATAAAATCCTCGGGTCCTGACATTGCCTGGCCAAGAGTAGGCTGTTGTAGCTATTTACAGCATGAACCAATGAATGAAAAATTTCCCTTTTTCTGTTACTGACTTTCAAATAAATATATTTTAAAAAACTGCCAGAGTCAGTGCTGTGGCATACCCAATTAAACTGCCACCTGCAGTGTTGACATTACATATTGGTGCCTGTTGGTGTCCTGGTTGCTTAATTCTCTATCTAGTTCCCCACCAATGTACCTGGGGAAGTAGCGCCAGAGCACAACCCAATTGCTTGAACCCCTGCACCGACATGGGAGACCTGGAACAATCTCCTGGCTCCCGGCTTCAGCCTGGCTCAGCCCCGCCATTAAAGCCATTTGGAGAGTGAAGTAGAAGACTTCTGTCTCTCTCTCGCTATATATAATGTGAATATATATATTATATATTTTCTTTTTTATATTATTTATATATATATTATATATATAAATAATATATATATTATATAATTATTATATATAATATATAATATATTAATATATATATATTATATAGCGAGAGAGAGACAGAGGTCTTTTATCATATCTGATTTCAAATAAACAGAATAATTTAAAAATTTTGTCTTTATGTTTTAAAAGGCAACCTCTATCTCTGAAAAAATATTAAAATCACTATTTAAAAAGCTGGCCATAGGGGCCAGCGGCAGGTAAAGCCAATGCCTGTGGCGCTGGCATCCCATATGGGTACAGGTTCAAGTCCTGGCTGCCCCACCTCCAATCTGCATGTTGTAAAACTACTGAAGAAGTTATGCAAAGAGGGTCTCGGTGGGGAAACTGAGTCCACGGTAATGAAATATCTTTGAATCGGGTCCTCTGGTCCCAGAGAAGGCTTCAAATGACTGTCACCCAGGTTTCATCCTAACAGTACTGCATGAAGATCCAGAGACTCCAGCTATTCCTCTCCCAAATTCCTGGCCCAGAAACTGTCACAATTAATATTTATTATTTTGTGCCAGTAGGTTTTGGGATTATCTGTTATAAAGCAAAAGAAAATTAGATCCATCAACAGGTGAATGGATACATACTCTCATAAATCCATCAAATATAATACTATCGAGCAATCAAAAAGAAATACTGATACATACAATATTATCAATTCTCTAATTAGACTGAATGAAAGGAATTAGACAAACAAAACACTTCAATTACATGTCATTTCAGAAAATGCAACCTAATCAACAACAATGGAGGCATGATTATTACACTAACCAAATTGACACCAGGTGCCGATTTTATGGAATTACACAAATACCTAAACTTGCAAAATTGTATATTTTACATAGTTTATATAAATCACTCCTCAGTAAGTGTGTAAAAGAAAAAAAGTCACTATGTTGGGCCCAGCTCAGTAGCCTAGCAGCTAAAGTCCTCGCCTTGCATGTGCCATATAGGTGCTTGTTCTAATCCCGACAGCTCCGCTTCCCATCTAGCTCCCTGCTTGTGGCCTGGAAAAGCAGTGGAGGACAGCCCAAAATCTTGGGACCCTTTAACCACATGGGAGACCCAGAAGAGGCTCCAGGCTCCTGGCATCAGATTGGCCACTGTGGTTGCTTGGGGAGCAAATCAAAGGACAAAAGATCTTCCTCTCTGTCTCTGTTCCTATCTGTATATCTGACTTTCCAATAAAAATAAAATAAATCTTTTTTAAAAATCACTATGCTCCAATGGAAAAAAACAGATAACTTTTATGTAGTACTATCTGCTTCATAACAGTAAGAGCCAGATTCTTCAAAGTACAGCACTGCCAAATTTAATTTTATGTACACCTGAATATAGTAAATTTCAATGAGCTAGCATATATTCACATACTGTTAAAGTAAACTGGTAATGACAATACAACTAAGAAAAAGCTCTGTCTCCTTGCCAGCTGCAAGCTACCCAGCTACCAAATATCTAACTCATCTCTGCACAGATCTGCTGCACAAAGCTGCCTCAACTCCTGTGCTGATGTCTCAATTCCTAAGTCACTGATCTATGAAAAAACTCAGATAAGAGAATTCACAACACTTCCTTCCATATGCTGAAACTAAACAGATGCAAAAGCTGCCAACAGAGAAGCAAAAGGTCACTTCCGTTTCTAGAAATGAATAGTATTATGCCTAGAATGCATGTATAACAAAAAAACAGTATGTCATTTGACCAAAATGGTAATTACTAAAGTGTATGGGATAATATATGAATACTTTAAAAGAAACAGCTGCATAACAGGCACTGTGCCCCATCAGGTTACATTGCTCCATCTATGGCAGATGACTGGCAAGTCCCACTAATCTGCTTCCAGGTCAGCTTCCTGCTCATACTCCTAGGAAGGCAATATGTGATGGCTTAAGTACCTGAGTCCCTGCTGCTCATTCAGGACACTTGGCTGGAGTACTGGGCTCCTGATTCCAGCCTGGCCTAGCCCTGGAAGTTTTAAGCAAATCAAGGGTGAATCAGTAAACGGAACATGTATTTCTCCATTTCACTCTGCCTTCCAAATAAATATTTTAACCTAAAAATAAAACCAACAGCTTCGACTGAAGTCATTCCCTGTTGGTGCCTGACCCTAGTCACAGCACACTATCTCTGCTATACTCAGGAGAGGATGAAAGTTGAAACACACTGCACATTTCACATGGAGTAGATGGCAAATCATTTACTCCAGAAAGTTAAACAGAACAGGCTACCAATTCATAAATAACAATGATCCCGTTTCCAGTTCAGACCATGAAGGTACTCATTGGCTCTAAGTACAAATTCTGCAGTTTAAAATTTCGTGGCTTATTTATTTACAGACTATCCAGGTACCACTGTCTCCTGCTATGATTGTACACGGCACAACCATTCCTGTCATTTCCAGAATGGGTGGAAAGGAAAAAAGCTAGGCAGTTAGTGATCTCTTTGGTAATCTCATTAGGCCCATAATAAACAGGCTTGAAATGAATTGTCTTTGCAATCATCAGCAATAGGTCCCAATAGGCACATGAATGTACATTAGTCGTTCCTCTTTTACTGTATCTCCTGCTTATACAAACCTGTTTCTCTAAACTCTTTCATACTCTAAGGTCTCCACTGTCATAGTGTGTATCAAAGGCACAGGAAAAGTTAACAGAAAATAGAAGACTCAGGTTGATGAAGCAAAATACAATCTTCTGTATATTCAGCAAGTTTGCTAGGTGACTATTACACAAACACTGAGAGAAATTGTTCTAATTTACAGGTTCTCAATTAGTTGCAGGCTGAAATAACCTGAGGAGTTTTTAAATATCCAAATGCTGAGATAAAAAGAAACACTATGGAGCAAGACTCAGAAATCAGCATCTTTAAAACCTTCCAAAGCATGAATGAGCATTATTCACAACAACAACAAAAAATCTTTAGAAAACTTGAAAGTTACAGCAATACATCTTATAAAGCACACAGTTACAACTGTTACTAGCTTTTCATAATGTTATAGAAACAATTTTTTTTAATCCCTGTTGACAGAGAAGTAATTTCATCAAAATCCATGATTAAAGGTAAACTTTGAGAAGCTCAGTAGCGGCAGTGGCATTAAGCACCACAGTTAGTACGCTTCTGGGCATGCTCACATCTCACACAGGAGTACCTGGGTTTAAATCTCCATTCACCTTTCAATTATAGTTACCTATTAAGTAACTCCCTTGCAGCAACAAAGAGCAGTTCAAGCACATGATCCCTGCCACTCATGAGGGAAATCCAGACTGAGGTTTCCCCTCCCAGCTTCAGCCTTGAGCTGCTCCAGCTGTTGGGTGGCATTAGTTGCACCTGTTAGTACATGCCACAGCCAGGACTAGGGTCAGGCTGGGCCAGATCACAGCACCTGCTGGAGCACATGGGACCCAGGTCTGGGGTACAGCATAACAGGGGCTTCAAGAAGTGACCAGTGCCTGAGAGAGGTACATGTGGAATATGTGGAAAACAGGTTTTCACATATGTTATGTGGCCCAGCAATTCCACATGTAAATCTCAAACTAAATAGGCATTGAAGTAAATGCTTGTAAACATCATCTTCAGTACTGTGAAAATCTGAACTACAATTTAAAGAATAATATTGTCATATAACTTAATATTATGGTCACCAAAAAGATTGACAACAAAATGAAGAACCAAAAAGCAGATTTCATATAGTAACTTCTGGTACTTTTGTAACACATAGCTGCTAGAAATTTGAAGCACAGAGTAACTATGACATACATCACTTAAGTTTAGAAAAATAGGTTGCATGTAGCTTAACGTTATCAAATTTTCAATAAACTTTCATAAAATATAGACAGAAATTTTATGACACTCACAAAGTTTCTATGTAATTATTGAAAGATAAATACCCTTAAATCTTAAAAATATAAGCAGCTCAAAGAATTCAGCAGTCTTCTTTTATGTTTAAGATTTATTTATTTCTTTGAAAGGCATAGTTACAAAGAGGAGAGACCAAGAGAGGGAGCTTTTTTGTCTGCTTATTCCCTCCCAAATGAACCAGAATGCCTGACATTGGGTGAAGCTGAAGCCAAAAGCCTGTAACTCCATTTGTGTCTCCACGTAGGTACCAGGCATCCATGCATTTACATTATCTCCAGTGCTTTCCCAGGGGCATTAGTAGTGAGCTCGATCAAAAGTGGAACAGAGGGAATGGAACCAGCAGTCATAGTGCTCAGAGAGGATTCAGCACTGCACATAGCAGCTTAACCTACTGTGCCATAATGCTTGCTCCTGTAGCAGGCTAATATTGGCAGTTGACTAAAGGGTATATATTTTAAAGCCTCTTTTTTTTTTAAGCTATATTTAAAAAAAAAAAAACTTTCACTTTGTAAATAATCTTTTAACTTGCAAAGCCACAATCTAACAAAAGGATAACTTTCACAAGTGTTTACTTCATCGATAACTACGTCTACCACATTAGAATGGCTCATCAGGGCCTGGCGTGGTATTCTGGTGGCTGAGGTCCTCACCTTGAGTGCACCATGATCCCATATGGGTGTTGGCTCTGATCCACTTCCTATCCAGTTCCCTGCTGTGGCCTGGAAAGCAGCTGAAGACGGCTCAGGGCCTTGGGGCCCTTCACCTACATACGAGACCTAGAGGAGGCTCCTGGATCCTGGCTTCGGACTGGCACAGCACCAGCCGTTGCAGTCACTTGGGGAATGAATCATCAGATGGAAGATCTTCCTGTCTGTCTCTCTTCCTCTCTGTATATCTGATTTTGCAATAAAAATAAGTAATTCTTTAAAAAAAAAAGGCTTATAAACTGTTTTCTTTCTTTGTCTCTTTCATTGCACATTGCAGTTACACAACAAGTTAGTAGTCAAAGTCAATAGACATCTCATAAAATACTGTTACTTGAGAAAAGTACTAAAATATTAACATGATCATAATAATACCTACTTACTGACACTTACTGTGTGAAAATTTATCATTTCTTGAAGACTGTCAGAAAACTTAGTCAAACTTGTCTATGAAAAACAAACAAAAAAAATCAAGTCAGTTAAGAACCACTAAAATAGGTCAAAAACATTAATTCAGCATTTGTAACAGGAATATCAAGTTCCATTGTGAATAGTAACATTTACTTCCAAGGGCAACCTACGGGGCATGCACTATAGAGAGGTCAAGTGTGCAGGCGGTAACGTAAAAAACCTTAGGAAGTAAAGGCATTAGGATCACCCCATTCAACAGTATGAGGTTATTTTACAAATTCATGGAATGTGCATTAATAAAACATTGGGCAAGAATTCCAAATATTATGAACTAAAATACTTATTTTTTTATCCCATTTTTCTATTAACTCCTTAAAATACTTTCCTATTATGCTTACAAATAAAAGCAACACACACAAAAAAAACTTAAGACTGCCCCTCTAGGTGCAAACAACTATCAAGCTACGTTCATTTACACCAGTTATAATTCTTCATGGAAGGAACGTAACTTCACACAGTACTCCAAGGGAGTAGTACTCTAAGCTAACTCTGCACTACTTACTGGCTGCCCATAATCTGTATAGTCTGCCTACATGTAGTTAAGTAAAATTCTTAGATTAATGCTTGGCTATATAAGCAACTAATTCATAAACTGGCCAAAATAATGAGAAACCTGATTAAGAGAGTGATGCTAAATATGCACAATGTCAATCAACAGGATTACAGGAACTTTACCAAGGGCTGACAGCTTTTCCACTTTGAGTTTTCACTATCACTATAACAATTAATAACCCACATACATAAATAATTCATGTCTTGCTATACCTATCATTTAAGCTATAATTTTAGTAATACTAACTTCAACTACAGCATCATTACTAGAATACTGGGCCAGGTCTCGGATCCCGTTCATGAACTGCTTATTTGCCACGCAAAAGGCTTTTCCAGTATCAATCATGGCAATACAGAGCTTCACAAGCTGAAAAAGAAAAAAAAAAAAAACAGAAAATAATTTTACAAATTATTTGTCTGAACAAATGTTGGCAGTAACCAAATGAGCTAACCTCGGTAAGAAAAATCACATTCCAACAATAAACCCGAAATAAACTGATAAAAAATGATTCCCCTTCGACTTACAAAGTAAATTAATCAGTCATTTCAAAAAGTTGGACTTTCTAGAACCTAAAGGTTGCCTGATAACAACAAAAGAAATCATTTTATCAAGTCAAATTCAAACTCACACATTAACCCTATCAAAATCAAGCATTCCCTAGAAAAAAGAAAACAGTAAACAAGCACTAAGAAAAAAGGTTTTTTTGAGCTAGTATGTTGGAGGAAAGGTTGTAAAAACTGATTTGGCATCTGAATGAACTATTCTATCATTTACTATAGAAAATACATATCCCCTGTGTACTGCTCTGCTCCAGGCACTGTGCTAAGCATTAGGACTATGGATTTCTCTTTTGTCTCTCTCTTCCTCCTCCACCCTCCCTGTACTTCCTACCTATTCTCCCTTCTACCTTTCATTCAGTCACAGAAAATTTCTTTAAAAAAAGAAAGATTTTGGTTTACTGTTGAATACTAAAAACAAGCAAAAGCACTAAAACAAAGGAAAGGAATAACACCAAGAAGATAAAGAGCCAAGAAAAGGGGCCAGGATTGTAATGCAGCCATTTAAACCTCTGCCTTCTATACTGACATATTTGTTCTTGTTTTGTTTTTTAATTTTAGATGACATTTACATGGTCGATCAGGGTGGGAAGGATTTAGGGTTATGGAGAAGTGGGTGTGATCATTGTCTCCAAGCTCTCTATTTCTTTCCATTTCTGGGGAGAAGGAGAGAGATAAGGGAATAGGCCATAGCCAGCCACCCTACCAACCCTGTGCCCGAGAATGGGGAAAGGCCACCCGATATCAACCCAGGGTCACAATGTCACATGTCCCAAAGGTTCTGTACAGATGGATGCAATAGTTTCAAAATGCTGTTGATCTTGCTGATAAACTGTTTCCTTTTTTGGCACGCTCTGGTGAGTTCTATGTTGTAGCCCTTCAAGTAAAGTGGCCTTGTTCATGGATGTTCCAGAGAGGTCATTTCATACCTAGACCAGACCATAAGGTTCTTGTTATACCCACCTATGCCATCTCTCAGACTCCCTGTAGGCCCACACCCCCAAGATCCCCGAGTACACTGCCAGGCAGCCTGCGGGCTTTGCCCGCCCCCACTGGTACCCAGCCACCTGGCCCAGGTCTCTCCAGCAGCCAGTACATGGTTGGGAGGGCTAAGCACCCATGCCTGTAGGTCAAATTCACTGGGATCCTCTCTCCAAGATGGTGGTGGTGGGCAGAGCCAGGGACCTGTGCCTGCCCAAAGCTCCCAAAAACCCTTCCCCCACCCCCGCACAGTGTAATTACTGTGGAGGGAGAAATCTCTCAGGCCTAGACAAGCTCAGGATTTGCCTACTGCCTGGCAGTAGTGGCTAGGGCTAGGGCAGGGGCCCAAGCATTGAGCCTTCCCAGCCCTGGGCCCCCACAGCAGCCACCACGCAGCTGGGAAGGCCAAACAACCATGAATAGTTGCATATTTGAGCAGCCAGCTCGCCAGCTGTTCCACTTCCCAGTGCTTGGGCTCCTGCTAACCTATGTAGGAAACTGATTCAGTCCCAGATGCCTAGCTTCCTTATGGTTATTCAGGAAGTAAATCAGCAGATCTCTGCTTCTCTTGTCTTAGAACTTTTAAATAAATAAGTCTTTAAAGAAAAAAAAAAAAAGAACTTTGGAAGGCTCCTGTAAGATTTCAAGGAGCTCTATTTCTAATCAGTAGATAGCAGCTAAATTCCACAAGCATAAAAACAATCATTAGGATAAAGCTATCCATATGTGAAGAAAATTCCTAATCAGGACTTCAGAAAATCAAGGTAGGAGTCCTGGAAAATATAACAATGACATATTGCTATACTTTTTAGACCTTTAGATTCACTAATGAGCATCCAATAGAGGAAGTGCAATATACAGCATTTCCTAAAGACACTTCACTATGATTCTCTTTAGAGGAAGCATTTTCACAGAGCCGCTGATCCAGAAAAACTCTATGTGAAACGCTAGAAGAGATAAATAGTTTGTTGTTTACAAAATAAGGTATCTAACCAGATAAAGTTTACTCAAATATTTATATGAAGTAACCAACATTCAAAAGAGTAAAAAGAAGCTTCAAAAATAATATTGGGCCTAGTGCAACAGTGGGGAACAGTTTTTCTGTCAATATTCTAATTTGGTACATCATTTTCAGGCCATACAAAAATCATCAACTTAAAAATCTATTGAGCCCGGCAGTGTGGCCTAGCGGCTAAAGTCCTCGCCTTGAATGTGCCGAGATCCCATATGGGTGCAGGTTCTAATCCCAGCAGCTCCACTTCCCATTCAGCTCCCTGTTTGTGTCCAGAGAAAGCAGTTGAGGGCGGCCCAAAGCTTTGGGATCCTGCACCCAAGTGAGAGACCTGGAGGAAGTTCCTGGATCCTGTCTCCAGATAGGCACAGCACCAGCCGTTGTGCTCACTTGAAGAGTGAATCATCGGATGGAAGATCTTCCTCTCTATCTCTCCTCTTCTCTGTATATCTGAATTTGTAATAAAAATAAACAAATCTTTAAAAAAAATTAATTTATTGATTTACTGAATTTCAAGTCCCATATGTGGTTGTCTTGGCAAGCCAAGCCAAATGATTTGGTGTCTAACCCACAGGCATTACAGAAGAGCAAAGCCAAAAAGTTTGAGAACATGTTCTTTCAGAGTGGATAAAGGGCAACAGGCCTGGTGATGAGAATGTAAGCTGATACAATTCTACAGAAGGCAATGTTATGGGGTGCAGCCAGTGATAGCCAGCACCCATTGACAGTGGGCAAATGAAATTTGGCTGTGTTCTCTACCCTCTGTCCTGAAAGTGGGTCCTAACAGCAATGGAAAGTTAATTCCATCCTCAACCACCCCCCTACATCCTAAATTAGCCAGGATATTGGAAGTCCAATTAGTCTAGGTGTTTTTATCTACAAGCCCATTTCCTGTTCCTGCCCATCCCAAAGAGCACTAATCAACCCTTTAGCCCACAACACTTAGGTATTCACTCCTGCCCACCTGTGACTCACCTATCAACTGAGAGCAGACAGTACTGTGTTGTTGTAACCACTCCCCCTCACAAGCCCCTTTAAAAGTCCTGTGAAGCAGCGGCTTATTTCTGGTTTGTGTGCTGTCAGGAGTTCCAGGAGAGGTGAGACCTAGCAGTAGTGGAATGTGGGCAGGGAAGCCAGAGAAAGGTGAATGTCTGCAGCTTTGCAAGTGTGTCCAGGTTATTCATTGCATGTCTCTTAGGATAACTTATATAGTTGGGGAAGCTGGGACATAGGTCTTCAGCTTAACGGATGGAATTAGGGTACTGACCATTTGTTCCTTTTGGGATTATGATTTATTGGATTATGATTGGTTGGATTGCCGTATAAACTTGTGATTTGCTATTGTGCTCTATTATAACCAAGCTTCGTTAATAAAGACTCCTTAATAAACCTTAGACATGGGCCCGGCACGATGGCTCAGTGGTTAAGGTCCTCGCCTTGCACACCCAGGATCCCATATGGGCGCCGGTTCTAATCCCGGCAGCCCCGCTTCCCTTCCAGCTCCCTGCCCGTGACCCGGGAAAGCAGTCGAGGACGGCCCAAAGCCTTGGGACCCTGCACCTGCGTGGGAGACCCGGAAGAGGCTCCTGGCTTTGGATTGGCATAGCATCAGCCGTTGCGCTCACTTGGGGAGTGAATCATCGGACGGAAGATCTTCCTCTCTGTCTCTGCTCTCTGTATATCTGCCTTTCCAATAAAAATAAAAATAAATCTTAAAAAAAAAAATAAAGCTTAGACATCTCTGGTGTGATCTTGCTCATACCCCGCAATAGCAACTTAACAAAAGATACCAAAATTAACACATACATAACCTTTAACCCAGTAATTTCACATTAAAAAGTGCATCACACAGATGCATTTGCATATAGTCATACACAGGTGAACCTACTGCAGAGTCACAGCCAAATATTGGTAGCAGTCTAAGCGCCCATCATTAAACAACTGAAATGAAATTACGATATGGGGGCAGCCATTGCACTGTGGGGGGTTAAGTAGCTGCGAGGACATCCACATCCCACATCAGGGAACATTCGAGTCCATACTACGCTGCTTCTGATTCAGCTTCTGGCTAATGGATATGGAATGACAGCAGAAGACCAAGTACTTGGTTCCCTGACACCCACCTGAGAGACCGGATGGAGTTCCTTGCTTCTGGCTTTGGGCTGCCCTAGCTCTGACTGTTGCAGATAAGTGAACTCGCAGATGAACAATGGGTTTCTGTCTCTCTCTTTTTCCTTCCCTCCCTCCCCTATCATTCTTTCCAATTACTAAAAAAATCTTTTTAAATGTGACATATGCATATAGCACAATCCAACCATTTAAAAAGTGAGATAGCCTTATGTTAAAACACATCCATAGAACAGTGTTAATATTTTTGTTGGACTAGGGAGTCATTTACACTGAAAAATACAAATACATATTATCTTTTATATGCATAGAAAATAAATGAAAGGATGTACACAGTGTACTCAAATAGGAAAGGTACTAGATGACTAATTTTTACCAGATATACTTTTCAGCTTTGAATTCTATACCACATAGGAAATACCACTTACTCAGCAAATCAAACAAAAAAAAATCAAATATTCATAAAAAGAGAAGTGAGTTGACTGTGTGATATTGTTTTAAAGTCATATTTTATCCACTCTTGGAGGCATTTAGGAAGTGAATCAACTCATGGAAGTGTATTCTCTCTCTTTTACTCACTCTTTCACTTTGCTTCAAGAGTTTTTTCTCATTGCGCTTTTTTCTCTCTCCCTTTCTCTCCCCCACTTTCTTAAATAAATAATTCAAATATTAAAACAACTTAAAATAAAACATAGGCTCTCAAGCTCAGTCAGCTTAGTTAAGTCCTGCTATCATGTATAACCACCTAGTTAACCTCAACAAACAAGTTTTTTTTCTTCTGAATGATACACAATGGTATCGAACCATGTAAAGTTACTATAAAAGAGTAAGATAATTCACATAAAAATGTTAGCACAAATTGTTACCAGGTCAGGGCCAGTCTTGTGGCCTAGTGGGTAAAACCATGACCTGTGGCATCAGCAATCAGGCCACTGGGGTGTTAGTTTGTATCGCAGCTGCTGCACCTCCAATCCAGCTCCCTATTAACAGCCTGGGAAAAGCAGCAAAGCATGGCACAAGTGCACGGACCCCTGCCATATACATGAGAGACCCAGATGAAGTTCCTGGCTTTGGCCTGCTCCAACACTGGCCTCTGCGGCCATCTGGGCAGGAAGCCAGCTTATGTAAGACCTCTATCTATCTATCTATCTATCTATCTATCTCTGTTTCTCCTTCTCTTTGAATAATTCTTGACCTTCAAATGAATAATTTTTTGAAAAAAAAATGATAATGCTTGGTGCTGGTAATTAACAGATTTGTGCTTCCTTATCAGAAGGAAAGTTTTATTAATTTTTTTTTTCCTTAGCTTTTATCATGGGGAGAAAAAGCTTTTGGTAAGGATAGGAAACAAATTTAGCCATTTTTAATCTACTTATGACAAAGAGGTGGCATAAGATGGGAGAAGAGCTGGCTAGAAAAAGATACTTTTAGGACACGAATGAGAGGAAAAACAAAAAGCAAGAACAGATTCTATTCAGTTTCTACATTAGTAGTAAGAACTAAAGGATTCCCACCAAGCAAAACAAAGAGGCAAGGTCATCTGCAAAGACTGAAGAACAAAGTGGCCAATCGTGAGGACACAGCGAAACACAGAAGAGCAGGAAAAGTAATGAGGGGGTCTACCTGGGCTGGAAAAACTGCTTTGCATTAAAAATTACAAGAAACATGCTTTAAGCAATTGATTTCACTAAACAGTTATATGACTTGTCCAAAAGGGCTTCAAAGCCCAAAGAAGAGACAGATAACATAGAAGGGTACACTTCAGACAGCAGGAATTCTGTGCAGAAGCTATTATAGAAAGAAAACGAAGGTTTCTAAAGAGAACAATGGAATAAAGCTTAAAGCATAGATCAGTACTATTCATAATAGCAAAAGAGAACAACTCAAATTACCATCAACTAATTAATCAGGATAAACTGTGACATATCCAATTATCACCTTTCTTTCGAGTAGTAAAAGTACCTTGTATTTGACGAAATTCTAAATCTTTTACCTCCTAAGGCCTTGGCCCCATCTTTCCTTCTCTACCACATCTTTAACAATTAGATAAAGATGTTCAAAAAGTTTATTTCATAATAAAACCAAACCTACCTGCTGCCAAGGAAGCACAAATCTCTTTTGGGATTGTTGAATAGTAAGAACATTGCAAGTGAACATAGCCAGTCACAAAACACACAAGTGCCACATGATTCTACCTATAACAAAACATTCAGGCAAATCCATAGAAAAAGAAGGTTGCCAGAGGCTACAAGGGAAGACCCACAGGTGACCGAAACAGGCACCAGGTTTCTGAGGGGATGGATTATTTGGCATCAGATAACGGTGATGGAGCTCAACACCACAATACTAAACTATCCTGAACTATACACTTTAAAAACAGTGGATTTAAAAATCACTTTAGGGACTTGGGGCAGTAGCCTAGCGGCTGAAGTCCTTGCCTTGAACATGCCCGGGATCCCATATGGGCACCGTTTCTAATACCAATGGTCTCACTTCCCATCCAGCTTCCTGCCTGTGGCCTGGGAAAGCAGTCAAGGACAGCCCAAAGCCTTGGGACCCTGCACCCATGTGGGAGACGTGTAAGAATCTCTAGAAGAGCTAGTTCGTGGCTCCTGGCTTCGGATCAGCATAGCACTGGCTGTTGTGGTCACTTGGGGAGTGAATCATCAGATGGAAGATCTTCCTCTCTGTCTCTCCTTTTCTCTCTCTCTCTCTCACTATATATATATATATATGTATATATATATACACACACACATATAAATGACTTTGAAATAAGAATAAATAAATCTTTTTTAAAAACATCACTTTAAAAACTACACTGAAATGAATTTAGAAGTAGTCTGAAACATCTCAAGCAGACCTAATGGAAGACCAGCAGTCTAGGTAAATTTGAAGCAGCAGTGAGGTTAAGAACTAGAAGGACTGGAGATTCAAGTCAGAAAGCAGAACAGCATTCTAGATTTCACAGCTGTGTTATGGGGCTCAGGTTTGGTCATGAAAATAGGGAGGCAAAATGAAATTATTACACAGCAAAATCACTGATACACTACAGATACTCAGGAGGAATCATCTCATGACCACATATGGAAGGAGGAGAAGAGAAAGGGAGAGACTGACTGCACCAGCTACCAAAATCCTAACTAGATAATGTTGATCAATGAGATCTTCTTTTTTTTTTAAAAGATTTATTTATTTTTATTACAACGTCAGATATACAGAGAAGAGGAGAGATAGAGAGGAAGATCTTCCATCCAATGATTCACTCCCCAAGTGAGCACAACGGCCAATACTGTGCCAATCAGGAGTCAGGAGCCAGGAACCTCCTCCAGGTCTCCCACGAGGGTGCAGGGTCCCAAGGCTTTGGGCCGTCCTCCACTGCTTTCCCAGGCCACAAGCAGGGAGCTGGATGGGAAGTGGAGCTGCTGGGATTAGAACCAGCGCCCATATGGGATCTCGGCATGTTCAAGGTGAGGACTTTAGCCGCTAGGCCACACTGCCGGGCCCGATCAACGAGATTTTCAATGGAATAATATAAGCCTATGAAAAGGGGAGGAATTTTTTTATCTAAGAAAAAAAGTAAATGTCAGGGTCAGCACTGCAGCACGGTGAACTGAGCATCCCATGTGGGTACCAGCTCAGTCCCGGCTGCTCCACTTCTGCTTAGCTCTTCACTGATGCTCCTGGGAAGCCAGCAGAGACTTGCCCAATTGTTTGGGACCCTGTACCCATGTGGAAGACCCAAAAAAGGTTCCTGGATCCTGGATCCTGGCTCTTGGCACAGTCCTAAATGTTGTAGCCATGTGGTTAATGAACCAATGAATGGAAAAGCTCTCTCTCCACCACCTCACCATCCATTTCTGTAACTCTTACAAAGAAATAAAAATAAATCCAAAGAAACGAGAATCAGATTAGTCAAAATATCAAATCTGTAGCTCCAATTTAGTAAGATTATTGTGCATGATGTACTTTCCCAGATGACAGAAATACAGCTTAAATTTGCTATCTTTAAGTAACTTGCTCTCTAGTTCCCACTTCTCCAGATGTAAACTGGAAATAATGTCAACATACTTGTAAAAATTTGTGATAATACCACTAAAACATGATCAATGATAATATAAGTAAAATATAGACATCAGTGGGGGAGAGGTGTATGTGAAGGGGTAGAAATCTCTGAGCCTATGGAACTATATCATAAAGAATGAAATACACAAAAATGAAAAAAACAAATAAAACTTAGAATGTGGCATATAAAGAGTGCTTAACAAATAAGGGCTTCTCCCCTCTTTTAAAGACAGACTATGTCTTGCAGGAGATAACACTTTGTTGAAGAAATAACATCACCATTGTTCACTTAAAATTTGCTATGTGTCAAATGACCACACTTGGGCAGACATTATATTAATGTCTGTTTAAATGCAAGAAGCACTGTAAAAAGCAAAGGAAATCAAAGTGTATTAGCATTTGAATTGAGATTTAAACAGCTTGTCCACTTAACAAACTGAAAACAAGCCTGCAAGTGACAATATACAACAGAAATTGTATCTAGATGGCAACAATGATGAAAAAGTCATGCTGCCAATGCCACAACATCTTGGCAAAGGGATGGTTAACTCAAAAAAGCAGTGCCACTCATAAAGCACTATTCCCTAAAAAGAATGTAATTACCGATGAAACATAACATAAGTAAAATAAACACAGGCTAAGTCATCAAACTAGTTGAACCTGTTGCTAACATAATTTACAATGATACAATAGGAGGAACTTGCCCTGAACAAAGTTATGAAACCTGAATTGGTCATGGGACAATCCTTCAGCCTATTGGTCCTTCAATGTCATCACTTAAAATAACAACCGTCTCTTCCTCCTATCAGGATCTTTTCTCTATTCCAATTCCTCACAGTTCTACAGAGAAATTATAGGTTCAGGAATCTGGGAGAAGTACATTTTATAAGTAATCAAAACCTTACACAAGAAAAACGTAACATTTCAAAAGATGTCAGGTTTCCAGGACACGATTAACAGCTCTTTGGCAAGATAGACTTTAGAATGAGCTTAAGTGTTCAAAGTAGTGAAGGTCAGGGTCAGCATGGTGGTGCAGTGTGTTAAACACCAGCATCCCCTACGAATGCCAATTTCAAAACTAGCTACTCTGCTTCCAATCCATCTCACTGCTAATGCAACTGTGAATGTCAATGCTTTAACACTTCTGGATTTGAATTTTTCTGGTTGTAAGATTTTATACCAATGTGCCCTAACTACAATAAAATGATAAGAGAAGGAAGAAAAAACAAACAAACAAACAAAAACAGAAAAAGAGTCAGTCCTAGGTAAACTTGCTGGCAAAAGCATGATCAGTGGATACTATAAATTCAATACATGAGGCTCCCTCCCCCACCTCACATTTCATATGGCACAGATGAAATTCTACTTGAAAAAGAACAGGTGTCATAAAAGCCATGTCACTCTACGTACTCTAATAAACATACTATAAAACCAAAACTAAGTGTTGCCTTTCATAAGAGTTTAAAACTTTGTATCAAAGACTGTAATGCTGCCATCCCTTATCAGAGCAACGGGATTCAAGTTCACAACTCCGTTTCCAATTCCAACTTCCTTCTAATGCAAACACTCAGAGGCAGCAGATGAGGGCGCTAGCAGCTAAGTCCCTGCTACCCAAATGAGAGACCTGGACTGAGTTCCTGGCTTGTAAATTAGCTTCAGTCCAACTCTAGCCAACATGGGTATGTGGGGAATGAACCACAGGACAGAGGCATTTTCTTTCTCTCTCTCTCTCTCTCTCTCTCTCTCAATTTCTTTTAACAAAAATCTTGACAGAAACATAATCATTTTATGGACAAGACACACTTCCAACAATATAAAGAATACATAGTAAGCTTTTTAGTCAAATATGAATTCAAATTCTTGCTCTGACATTGACTTTGAACAAGTTTTTAAATGTCTCTATCCTTAATTTCCTCATATATAAAATCACAGTAATAGTAGCACTTGCCACCATAAAAAGTAACATGAACATCCCAGAATTAGATCCATTAATTATAATTTATGGAAAGCAAGAATTATTATTTTAAAATTTTAAAAATGCAAATTTTACCTTATCAAGTTTTAGTTCCAATTCAGCCACATCTCCTTCTACTTCTTCCAAAGCAGCCCTAGAAAAATTAGATATAAGTTACTTTGTTTGTATAAATGTATATTTTATTCCTGAAAAAGACCTCTAAGAGAAAAGGTAGAAATCAATGTCAAAATTGGGACCAGCATTCTGGCACAACAGGTAAGGCCACGACCTAAGTTCTCATGCGTGCTGAAGTGCTACGTTCTCATGAGTTCTCAACTGCCAGGTGCTCAACTTCTGATTCAGCTCCATACTAATGCTCCTGGGGAAGCAAAAGAAGATGGCCCAGATGCTTGCACCCCTGCAACCCACTTGGAAGGCTTGGAGAAAGCTCCTGGCTCTTAGCTTAGACCTGGCCCGGCTCTGGCTGCTGTGGCATTCTGGGGAGCAAACCAGCAGATAAAAGATCTCTCTGTCTCTTCCCTCTCTTTCCCTCCCTTTCAGTAACTCTGTCTTTCAAATAAGTAAGGCAAGTCCTTAAAATAAAAATAATGGTTAAAGTTGTATTTCACAGAGTCATTAATACCTTAAAATAAAATATGAATACTTCACAGTCAAATAAAACAAAAAATGCAATTATTTTTTAAGACAATAAAAGAATGGACTAAGATGATTAACTCAAAGCATTAATATTACTCAAAGTAATAATACTAACTAGAAATTCTTAGCAAAGAATCAGATTTCCAGAGTGAATGCATGTAACCAAACTGCAAAGAATTATCTGCAACCAAAATCAAGGGTCTCATACCCACATGTACATGGGTCAAGGACTTGAGCCACCCTCTGATGCAAGGACCTAGATCAGAAGTGGAGCAGCTGGGACCCGAAATGCAATCCATACAGAATGCCTGCACTGCACGCCAGCTGGTACTTTCACTCACTAAGCCAAAGCACAGGCCCCACTACACAGCTTTTACAAATGTATAAGGCACTAACAAGCCCAAAATTATGAGCTCCTTTCACAGCTTAAAATTTAATGTTAAAAAACACAAACAACATATATATTAACAGTGAAAGAAAACATACAAGTAATCAGTAAAATACGTAACAATTACATGCAAGATCCACACTGTTGGTGGTGTATGAGTGTGTGTGTGTGTGTGTGTGTGTGTGTGTGTGTGTGTGTGTGTCCCCTCGTCTTGTGTTTTCCTAAATAATTATTTTCTTTAAAAAGAAGAAGAAAAAGATAAGAGAAAACAAAAAGGAAATAATTCAGTCACAGGAATTGGCAAATTGCAACCAAACAGGCAATTTTGGGCTGTAACCTGTTTGGGTTTTTTAAAATAGATATTAAATATTTTATTAGTTTAATAATTATATAATTCATTACATACTTTTATTACAATTTATTTATATTAATTTAATTTATGTTTATATAATATAATGTATAATTCACATAATTTAATTGTGTTTATTTAATAAACAATATTATATATTTAGATATACATAACAGATGAGACAAATATAAATAAATGGTTACCATTCTAAATAGTTCGGGGGATGTGGAGGAAAACAATATTTTATGACAAGTGAAAATTTCTATGTCCCTAAATAAAATTTCAGAAAACACAAATTCATTCATTTCCAAGTTATCTGCGGCAGCTTTTATATTATAATGGCAGAGCTAAATAGCTCAAGAGACATCACGCAGCCCACAAATCTAAAACATTTTACCTGCCCCTTTCCTGAGTGTATTGGTTCCAATGAATTTCAAACAGAAAACATGAATGAAGGTTCTTTCTCATAGATAAAATGCACGAAAAAAAAATAAATTGTATTACTTAGCTATTGCTCTCTGTATCTTAAGTTGAATACAGCCAGCATTTTAGAAGACACTTTAATAATACTACTTTCATCCTTTTGTCTATTTATACTTGAGTTTTATACTCAAAGAATAGTTAACTCAAAACATAAAACTGGAACAGAAAAAAAAAGCAGTAAGTGTAAACACCAAGACATCTCTAAGCACAGTGATCACTTTCAGCTGTGAATTAAATGAAGCTCTATAAAAAGCACAAAAATAGAACTCGCACAACCCAGATAATTGTATATCCCTGGTACTATAATGAACTTTCTGAATTACTGTTTTTTAAAAGAATATCTACAAAAATAACTAAATATTATAGGAAATAAGAACATCACATTGTCATCTTTTTTTTAAAGATTTATTTTATCTTTACTGGAAGAGAATTTCACAGACAGAGGACAGAATGATCTTTCACCCACTGTTTTATTCCCCACAAGGCCACAATGGCTAGAGCTGAGGTGAACTGATGCAGTCATGACCCAAGAGCCTCCTCCACAGCTCCACACAAGTGCAGGAGCCCAAGGACCATCCTCCGCTGCCTTTTCAGCCACAAGCAGGAAGCTGCATCAGAAGTGGAGCAGCTGGGACACAAACCAGTGCCTACATGGATGCCAGTGCTACAGGCAATGGATTAGCCCATTATGCCACCACACCATCCCATCACATTCTCTTTATAAATTAAAATTACCTGAAAGGAAAAAGTTTGATAAAGAATTATTTTTCCCAATTACTTAAGATTATTTAAAAAACTAACAACCATCACCAAAAAAGAAAAACACTTCACCTCAGCCTTGGCAACATCCTTAAAACAATAATTTAAAACTAGAGTCACGTGGTAATATAATCTAAAATACAACAAGATATTCAAGAATTGATGAGCAAATATTCTGAAACAGCTAAACACAAATTTGAGACTTTGTGTCACAACTAAATCTGAAGAATCATCTCATGGATAAAATATTTAAAATATAAAGAACAGGTGTCCGTGCTACAGCACAGAAGGACACTTATACCCCAAAAGACTACCTGGGATGGAATCTCACCTCCACTTCCAATCCAGCTTCTTGCTAAAGGGCATGAAGGCAGCAGATGATGGCCGGATTACTTTGATTTTTGCCAATCACGTGGGAGAACCAGATGGAATTCCTGGCTCTTTGCTTCAATCTGGGCAAATCCAACTCTTACAGGTATTAGGGAAACCAGGAGATAGAAGGTATCTCCCCCTCCTACTTCCTGCCCTGCTCTGTGCATCTCTGCCTTTCCCTCTCTGCCACTCTGCCTTCCAAATAAACACATTTTTAAAACTTAAAGAAAAAGATTTTGAAACTAACATTTTCTTATTTTATATAGCCAGTATATTCCTAAAAATTACATGTAACTTGAGCATTGATAAGAGCTACCTAAATGTGTCCGTCATAGAACCTAAGATTCCCAACCAACTTCTTTCACCTCAACAGCCTTATTCATCTCAGACTCTTCTTTGTGAAGAAAAGATAGTGGCTGGCTCAGGGTTGGTCCACTGACCCAAGTGAAGGCCTCAACTCATCATAACCCACCCCTACACACACAAACCCATGCAAATAATATCCCTACAACAGTGTGATGGCTCTTTCTGAGTTTTGACAAGAAAACAAAAAGCACACATCCTATTAGTTGGTCTAACAAAACCAAAATACCCATGGATTGGTGGCATAGTACAGTGGACTAGCACAGTGAATTAAGCCTGCAGCATAGCGTGTTAGGCCAGTACATGCTTTCTATGTAATAGCTGGAGTCCTGGGTGCTCCACTTCCAATCCAGCTCCCTGCAAATGGCCTGGGAAAGCGACACAAGATAGCCCAAGGCCTTGAGATCCTTTACTCGTGTGGGAAACTTGGAGGAAACTCCTAGCTCCTGACTCCTGGCTTTAGACTAGCCCAGATCCAGTCACCATGTTGGAGAGACCCAGATGGAGTTCCTAGCCTGTGCGTGGCATGCGTGTGTGTGTGTGTGTGTGTGTGTGTGTGTGTGTGTGTGTGTGTGTGTGTGTATGTAAAACTCTGCCTTCCAATCATTTTTTAACATTGAAAAATAAAATGTAACAAACAGCTGTCTATGTTCGAACCTCTCCTCTAAATCTTATTAGCTATGAAATAACTGAACAAGTTCTTGAGTTTAAATTTCATGCATAAAATACAGATAATAACAGTTTTTCCTAAATGAATGCATAACAATTAAATTTTCACATGAATGTAAAAACTTTGTGTCAAATACTGAGTAAGCAACCACTGAAAGTCACTATGATTATAATTATTACATTCGTAGTGTTAAAGAAAACAATCTATTTCGGTTTTCACTGGGGGGGCAAAGTGGGTTGAAAGTAATAATAAAACTAGATTATTATATATTTCCAGCAAGAATGGTTTGAAAAACAAACAAAAAAAGTTACAACAGGTATGTGATCATCAACTGTAACAGAAAATCAAATTTATTTCAACAAAAACACTTTTAACACTCTTGCTTACTTACAAAAACTGTATGCCAAATACACGCTGGAATCTTCCCCTAACTTATTCGTAACTTCAATCTGAGCCAGAGGACAATATAACATGAAGCAATCTACTTGGTTTTCAGGCTTATCAGTGTGAGTTTTATCCAACTCCTCTAATCAGTATAAAGGAAAATTAAAATCTCGGGGCCAGCACTGCAGTGTAGCAAATGATGCCATGGCTTAGAGGGCTGGCATCCCATATGGGCGCCTGTTGCCTCACTGCAGATCCAGGGAGGAAGAAGATGCTCAAAGTACCTGGCCCCCTCCCCACTTCACATGGAAGACCCAAGCTTGAGTGTTGGCTTCTGGCTTCAGGCTAATCCAGCCTTGGCCCTTGCAGCCATTTGGGAAGAAGCTTCTAGCTTCCGGCTTTGGAACCACCCATCTCCAGCAGCTGAGGTCATTTGGGGAGTGAACCAACAGACAAAAGATCTCTTTCATCTCTCCGTAATTCTGCCTCTTTAAAAGCTTTAAAAATTCCAAGGCTCTGAAGGCAAGTTTACTATAAATAAAAACAATAAACTACTCTTCCACAAGCTTCTGCCTTTATTTCTATCAGAAGTTTCAATGAACAAAATTAAAAGACCTTTCTCTTCCAAAAATTATCTCTGAAATACTGTAATTGCTTCTTTTACTCAGATTGTGCTAAGCAAACCTGGCAAGATCTATGAGAAATTTCAATCCTGAGATGGAAAAGAGAACAGTGGTAAAGCAAATTAGAAATGGAAACCAAAATTTTAGTCTAATTATCAAATAAAATAAGTCCCCCCCAAAATTATTAAATTTCTCCAAACCTCAGTTCTTTTACTCACATAAGAATGAGGGCCCAGCACAATAGCCTAGCAGCTAAAGTCCTCTCTTCGCAAGAACCAGGATCCCATATGAGTGCCAGTTCTAATGCTGATAGCCACACTTCCCATCCAGCTCCCTGCTTGTGGTCTGGGAAAGCAGTCCGGATGGCCCAAGGCCTTGGGACACTGCACCTGTGTGGAAGATCCAGGAGAGGATCCTGGCTTCAAATCAACCCTCGCAGCCACTTGGGGAGTGAATCAACAGAGAAGATTTCTGTCTCTCCTCTGTGTATATCTGACTTTCCAATAAAAATAAAATAAAATAAATCTTAAAAGACAAACAGAATGGGTTATTTTTTAATATTGTTTGTGTTTTCCTGAAATAAGTATACAAAGGAAACCTAGACCCTGAATTCAATTCTCTTCCCAAGCAAGATTTTCCCCAGGCCTTCACTACGCTTCAACAGAATTAGAGAAAAATATAAGGAAACATCTCTCTCTCTCTTTTTTGCTCTCAATCTCTTGCTGTTTCTGCCTTTCAGGTAATTAAATGCAAGATATCTGAGTAAGAGCCTTCAGCCTAGCATTTAAAAGTATCCTCATCCCACATCAAAACATAATGCAAGGAATCTGAACATAGATTAAAGTAGTAATGATTCTTCCAAATATTTTGCTCAGTTTAACACTTCGCAAGAAAAAAATTTTTGCTCTATCCACTCTTCTATCTTTCGGAGAACCTTTTACTGTAGCTCTTTTGTATCGAAGAAACCATTTCTAAGAGCAGAAATCTTTTTTCTAAAATGGCTGAGGAAACAAGTAACTCTTTCTCCCCTCAAATTCTCTGGTCAATACACAGTACCCAAAGTAAAATCATCAAGGTCAGAAAGGACTGTACTTCAAAACGCAGCCAAATCGAAACACCCACTGGGAAGGACCCGGACTGACTCCCCAGTTCCTGGCTTAGGTCTGGCCCAGGCCAACTGCAGCAGGCATTTGGGTAGTGAAGCAGCAGCTGGAACTCCTCTGTCTCTCCCTGTGACTGCCTTTCAAATAAATTTTTAAAGTAAAGAAAAAGGTCCTAACAATTTAGCAATATGTGTCAAGAGTCATAAAGAAGATCTTCTTGGGGGCAGAAATACGATCTGGTGTTAAGCTGCTAATTAAGACACCTGCAGCCCACATTAGAGGACCTTTCCAGCTGTAATTCCAGCTTCCTGCTAATGTGGACCCTGGAAGGCAATAATGATGGCTCAACTAACTGCGTTCCTGCCACCCACAGGAGGAACCTGGATTGAGTGCCCAGCTATCAGGTCCCCAGCTGTTTCAAGGCACTGGGGAGGAAACCAGCAGGGAGATGGTGGCTAGGTGGTGGGTAGGTGAGTGGGATGTGTGAGTGTACACCTGTCTGTTGAGGAATGGGATAAATAAACAAAACTTAAAATTATACTGTTATTTAAAATTAAAGTGTATTTATAAATATTTAGGGGCTTGCACTATCATACAGTGGGTTAAGCTTCAGGCTGTGACAACAACATTCCCTATCAGAGTGCCAGTTGAAACCCCAGCTGCTCTGCTTCTGATCAAGCTCCCTGCAGATGATGGCTCTACCACGTGGGCCCAAACTACCCAAGAGGAATCAAGAGTCAAAGGCTCCACTAGGAAATCCCAATCATGAGGATTCAAGCAAGGTCACATTGCTGCACAACCATCACCATGTCCAGAACACTTCAACTTGCCAAACAATATTGTACCCATTCAAAGATAACCCTTCATTTCCTTCTAAATTCAGCTTTTTGGAAACTTCATTCTGTTTATATCTCTGTGACTTTAAGTACCTCGTAGTGGAGGAATTACACAGTACTTGTCTTTTGTGTTGGTTTATTTTGCTTTGTATTATTTTGTGGTTGATTTACTTATGTCTGTAAAACTACCCTTCCAACAAAAATAAAATAAAGCCCATTTTCTGAAAGGTAAATACTGCCTTGTTTTTTTTTTAAGATTTATTTATTTACTGGAAAGTCAGATATACAGAGAGGAGAGATAGAGAGGAAGATCTTCCGTCCGATGATTCACTCCCCAAGTGAGCGCAACGGCCGGTGCTATGCCGATACAAAGCCAGGAGCCAAGAACTTCTTCCAGGGCATCCCACGCGGGTTCAGGGTCCCAAGGCTTTGGGTCATCCTCCACTGCTTTCCCGGGCCACAAGCAGGGAGCTGGATGGGAAGTGGAGCTGCTGGGATTAGAACCGGCGCCCATATGGGATCCTGGCGCATTCAAGGCGAGGACTTTAGCCTCTAAGCCACGCTGCCGGGCCCGGTAAATATTGCCTTAACAGCAATGGTAAACTCTGTTTACAAAAGAGATAGGACAAACATTTGGCACAGCAGTTAAAATATTAACTGGGATATCCATGTTCTACTTTTTTAAATAAAGATTTATTTATTTTTACTGGAAAGGCGGATATACAGAGAGGAGGAGAGACAGAGAAGAAGATCTTCCATCCAATGGTTCACTCCCCAAGTGACCGCAACGACTGGTGCTGTGCTGATCTGCAGCCAGGAGTCAGGAGCTCTTCCGGGTCTCCCACTCAGGTGCAGGGTCCCAAGGCTTTGGGCCGTCCTTAACTGCTTTCCCAGACCACAAGCAGAGAGCTGGATGGGAAGCAGGGCCGCAGGGATTAGAACCAGTGATCATATGGGATCTCAGGCGTGCAAGGCAAGGACTTTAACCACTATGCTCTCACACCGGGCCCCCATATTCTACTTTTTATGCCCAAGTTAAGTCCTGGTTCCACCCCCCAGTTCCAGCCTACTGGTACTGTGCACTCTGGAAGGTAGGTAAAAATCTTGAAAGTACTTGAGCCCCTGTCACCCATGTGTCAGACCTGAACTTGGTTCCTGACTATAGACTTCAGCCTGGCGTCTGTGGACAGAAATCTCCTCCCCTCTGTTTCTCTGCCTTTCAAATAAAATGAAAAATCACTTAAACAAAACAGGTGTCATTTAGACTAGATTTAGAGTGTGGAAGAGACCAGGGAGAGATAAACCACAAGTACATTTTCCAAGCTTTCCTTGCTCTGAGCAGAGCACTTGTGTATAATGCAAACAAATGTCAACAGTTGACAGAGATTTTACTCAGCCACAACATGTTCTTGATTCAGTTTGGGGAATGAAGCAGCAGGTGAAAAGCCTCTTTCTCCGCCTCTCTCTAACTCTTTCAAATAAAGAAAAAATCATCTTTGGAGGAAAAATAAAAATGTTGAATATGTTTAAGGATTTTCTTAATTTCAGTAATCTGTTAAACAAGATGAAAACATAGAAAACAAATCAACTCCACTAAGGTATTGAAAAACGGGCGTCAGATGACCACCCTAACATGCTACTTGAGCATTCACATCCTATGTTGTATTTAACTCCTTGCTCAATCCCCAATTACAGCTTCCTGTTAAGGAGCACCCAGGGAGGTCACCCATGAATCCCTACCACCCAAGGGGAGACCTACCTAGACTGAAGTGCTGATTCTTCGCTTGCCCTGCCCCAGTTGTGGGAATTTGGGTGGTACAAATGTCTTTTGTAATCTCTTCCTACCATCCACCATCCTTCCACTCCCCAGGCATTCTCTGTCACCCTTTATTAGTTTAAATTTCCAAGAATAGTGCTTGCTTTGGCAATAATAAATTTCCAAGAATATTACAGAAATTGAGTAATGCACTATACAATCTTTTTGGTCCGATTTCTTTTACTGAACACACTAAGATTCATTCATGTGCTACAATGTTAATTCCTTTTTTATTTTTTAATGAATAGTACTCCAGATCAAGAATATATCAGCTTCTTTATCCATTCATTTGTGGATACATATGGGACTTCATCCCATTTTCTTTTGCCCCCTCCCCGCCACTTCCCTAGCTCCAACCCATTTTTTAGCTATTAAAGAAAGAGCTGCAAGGAAACAACCTTATACAAATCTATGCATAGACTAATGGCCTATTCTCATGAATCTATACCTAGGAGCGGAATGCTTGCACCACTTCAGTATATTTTTAACTCTTCAGGAAACCACCAATTGCTTTTGTGCATATTGATTTTGTGCATAAGAATTTTGGTTGTTCCACACGCTTGTCAATACTTACCAGTAGTCAAATTGTTTCATTTTGCTTTTCTACTATGAAATGCAATGGCATCTCAGAGTAGTTTCAATTAACATGTCCTTAATAGGCAAAGAAGATAAACGTGTTTACATATCTTTACTTATTTGGCAAAATGTTCTGTTCAAATAATAAACTGTTCATTTTTCAACTGTATTATCTTCTTATTGAATTTCAGATGCTTTTTATATATTCTGAAAATAAATCTTTTACTAGATATATACTTCATAAATATATTCTCTAATTGTTTCATTCTCTTAACCACATAGAAGTTACTTTTCAAGAAAAACCTTTTATAGTTTCATGGAACATGCTTTTGAATTTTTAGACCTTTGTCAAAAGCCAGTTCTCTACTCAGGTCTGATCTATGTGTCTATCTTTGAACCAATATCATCCTGCATTAATTACCATAACATTATAATGAAGTTTTGAAAGCAAATGCACCTAAACTTTGTTCCTCTTTTTCAAAGTTCTGGCTATTCTAGGTGAATTTTAGAATTTCTCATCAAGTTCTACCTTCCCCCACTCCCACAAAAAGGAAAGAAAACAGAAAACAGATTTCGGATTGGGAGTGCACTAAATACACATACAAATTTGGGAAAAATTTTTATGCATAACTAACAATTTTGACCTTTTCTCTATTAGCGCTTTAATTTTCTCAGCATTTTTTTTATAGCTTTTAGTTTGAGGATCAAGTACATCTTTTTTGTCTTTCAAAACTTCAGTGCTACTATGTAAAAGATAAGTCTAAATATCAATTTCTGATTATTCAATATTGGTATATAGAAATGCAAATTGCAAGAATATGCTGCCTTGTCAGTCCTACAAAATGGTTAAAAACATGTAACACTTTCATGGGTTTTTTTAGATTCCATCAATTTTCTACATTGATAATGTCATCTGCCAATAGAAAGTTCCATTTCTTCATTTCCAATCCATCAAAACGCTGCCCTTTTATTTGTCTGTTTTCTTTTTTGCCTGCTTGCATCAGCTTTAATCTGCAGTATAAAACTGAATACTGTCGTGACAGCAAATATTCATGTGTTCTTCCTCATTTTAGGAATAAAGCAATTAATTTCATCATCAAGTACACATTAGCTCCATGATTTTCTTTCACACATGCCTTTTATTTGTGGAGAAATTTCCCTTTTATCCCTGGATTTCCAAGAACTTTGGCTTGAGTTTTTATCAGGATACTGGATTTTGGAAGCATCTTCTTGAGTTTACAAAAAAAAAAAATCATACGTTTTTTATTACTATAAATATGGTGGATTAACATCAACTGGTTTTGAATTTTAAATCAAACCTGCATTCCTGAAATAACCCCATTTAATATTTATGTATTACTGGGCATAACTGGCTAACTTTGTTTAGAATTTTCTGCAGCCAGTACTAAGACACACTGGTTGGTGCGTTTTCCTTTATGGTGAAGACTGTCTGGTATTTACCCTTACACGATGAACAGCACTGTACTCCTCATTCATCAGCTTTCTGGAAGAACTGCTGTAGAACTGACACTGTTACTTTCTTGAATGTTTGGCAGAATTTTCCCATGAATTCAAACATGCTTGGAATTTACTTTGTTAGTAGCTTTTTTTTTTTAAGATTTGTTTATCTACTTATTAAAAGGCAGAGAGAGAAATCTTTCATCTATCGGGTTACTCCCCAAATGGATGCAACATCTGGGACTGTGTCAGGCTGATGTCTGGAGCCAGTAATTCCATCCAGGTCTCTAATGTGAGTGGAGGGTCCAAAGGATCAGGCCATCATCTGCAGCATCATGGAAGCAAATCTGGTGTACCAGGACTCTGAAAGATGATGTAGTAGCCACAAACAGAAGCTTAACTTGGTATTCAATACCCACCCCAGTAATTTGTAATTAAAAATACAATTTTTAAGATAGACATAAAAATACTACTGATATCTGTTCCTTCATGAATGCGCTCTCATTGTTTATATTTTTCATAGAACATTTTAGTTTCAGCAAAGCTATCAAACTTGAGGCAGGCATCGTGAGGCAGCCACAGCTTGGGACACCTGCATCCCATATCAAAATGCCTGGGGTGGAGTTCAACCTCCTCCTCCACTCCAGTCCTCATATACCTGGAAGGCCACAGATGCTGGCCCAAGTACTTGAATTCCTGCCCCATACAGGAGACTGAGAATGACTCAGCTCCCAGCTCTGGCCTGGCCCAGCCTGGGCTGATGTGGGTATCTGCCATGAGTCAGCAGTGAGAATAAAGTCTTTCTCTTCCTCTTCCTTTCCCCTTGTCCCCAACACTCTACCTCTCAAATAAATAAGACTTTTGAAAACTGTCAAAGTTTAAGGGCATAAAGTTCTTCATATCCATCTTACTATCCCGTTAACACTTGTAAAATCTATACTGATATCACTTACTTCATTCATGACACTGACAATGTGATTTATTCATTCTTTTTCCCCCCAAAACCTGTGGTTAGAGGGTTCTGAGTTTTACTCATCTTCTCAAATTTTGTTTTAAATTTCACTAATTTCTGTAGTTTTTCTACTATTTTATTAATTTATATTTTGCTTTTGACTGTTTCATTTCTTCTGCTTGCTTCTCTTCCTAGTTTTTTTAAATCAAGACCACTAATTGGGACTCCAGGGTTGTAAATCTTCCCCAAGAAATGTTTTAGGAGAACAATCACAAATTCTGATACACTATGTTTCAATGTCACTTGATTCAAAATATTTTCTAGCTCTCATAATGATTTCTTCTGCAACATATAGGTTCATTCAGAACTTATGTGTTTTCTTTTCACATATTTGAGAACTCTCCAGGTATCTTTCTAAACCAATCTATAATTTACTTCCACTAGGATTAAAGAACATTCTTTACATACTTGAAAAATTTTTTTAATTTATTCAGACTTGCTGAATGATCAGAATAGTCTTAACAGAAAAATTTTTAAGTTCTCTCCTAAACAACTGTGAGCTGGGACAGACACTGTAGGGTACCAAGGTCAGCCATAGCTTTGGAAACCCATATTGGAGCACTTGAGATTCAGTCACACCTCTTCCTCTGGCTCTAGCTTGCTGCTAGTAATTTAGTCTCAGCTGTCCACCCAAAACCTGTATGAAGTTCCCAGCTCCTAGCTCAGTCCCAGCTGTTAAGAGTAATTAGGGAGTGATCCAGATGGGAAGTCTCTTTCTTTCTCTGCCTTTTAATAAATATTTTAAAACTGAAACTCATGAATTGACCTAAGTAGGTAAACAAAAAATATATTTGGTAAACTAAAAAATAAACACCTTTCAATTAACAAAGTGAAGAAAGAAAGCATCGACTTACAAAATTAAGAATGAGGACAACCTATAATATTTTATACAACTCTAAATCGCACAAACTTGAAAATCTATGTGAAAAAGGAAAATGTGCTTGTTTTCTAGGGCCTCTATAGAAAATTATCACAAATCTTGTGGCTTACAAAAACAGAAATTTGTTTTCTTGTGGTTCTAGGGGCTATTGGTTTCAAGTTAATATGTTGGTAGGGCCACATTCCTCAGAAAACTCAGGGCAAAATGCTTCCTCCTTTTAGTAATAATCATCAACCCTGGAATTTTTTTGGTCTGCTACTGCATCACTCCAATCTCTACATTTCCCTTATGTGACTGTCTCCACATCCTTGTCCCTCTACTTGCAGGACCTCAGTCTTATGGAGATTAACTGCCCACCCTGCTCTTGAATGACCATATCTTAACTAACTCTCTCCTATGATACATTCCCAAATAAAGTCATATTGTGAGATACTAGGGGTTAGGACTTATTTGTCCTTATGGCAGACACAATTCAACCCACAGCAGTCACTTTTCTGTACGATAAATTACCAAAGAGAGGCAGAAACAGAAAGCTCATGTTAAACTATATAAAGACTTCAAGAAGAAATCATTTCAAGATCAAATTATATCTGAATATGGTGAAAACATCTGGTAGCTTTCCCCCAACCATTTTGAAAAATCAATATGTAGGACTAGTGGGAATGAGCTCATTATAATTTTATAAGAAGTAATCCAATGAGAGGCCAACATTGTAGGGTATCATATTAAGCTGCTGCCTGCAAGGCCAGCATTCCATATGGGTATCAGTTCACATCCTGGCTGCTGCTCCACTTCCAATTCAGCCCCTTGCTAATCACACTGGGAAAACAGAAGATGGAAGAACCTGGAACACCCAGATGAATGTTTTGGTTATCACCAGGCCACTGAGAAGTTAAACAGCAGAAATGAGTTCCAAAGGCTGGGATTTCTGCAACATTAGCCTTTGTAATGATGTGAGGAGTGAACCAATGAATGAGAGGGAGACTGATCCCTCAGCTCCTCCTCCTTTGGTGTCTCCCCTTACCACCACAACTGGAGTCTCTACCTCTATGTAACTCTGCCTTGGCTCACTTCCCAAACGCCCACAATCACCCAGAGGCCAAATTCACAACCAAGAATTCAATCCAGGTGTCTCTCAGTTTGGCAAAGACTACATAGCTGAGTCATCATCTATTGCCTTATAGGTTACATTAGCAGGAAACTAAAATCCTGCTTGGTAAGCAAGGACTAACTGCAAGCCCCCTGATACGGGAAGCTGAGAGTCCAATTAACATTTCGGCCACTATGGTGCCAAATGCCCACCACAGAATGTATTTTAAATACTTATATTGCCTTAGTTATTTAACTGATACAAATCTTCTTTTAAATACTTATATTGCATTAGTTATTTAACTGATACAAATCTTCTTAAACTTTAACAGTAATGCTTCACAATTATTTAAGAACAAAATAAAGGAAACTTAAGTTAGACTATATCAAAATGTTTGAAGTGATCATATAGCAAGGTTTCAGTGACATGAAAAAGTAGAACACGCAAAGGAAGGACTAAACTGGAAGGCCTTTGCGAAGTTTACCCAAAAAGCAGTGTAAACAGTCTGGGAGTTTTTATTACAAAAGTAATAGTAATATTCGTATCTCTGAAAGACTATTAATATAATGAAGTAATAATAGACAGTGTTGAGTTGAAGCAGGAACAGGTTATCTTGACATGTGCTATGAAAAGACACACAGATGAATGGTTATTGATACCGGATTGAGTTGTAACAAAGTAATTCTGCTATTAATAACTGGCACATAGTGTCACCACATCATTGGCCTATTAGAAATAATTTAATGGTTATCTATATCAAATTTTTTAAATTATTTGTCTATTTAATTGAAAATAGAATACAGAAATCACTCATCTCCTGGTTCACTCCCAAATACCCATAAAAGCCAGGACAAGGCCAAGCTAAAGCCAGAAGCTAGGAACTCAGTAAAGGTCTCCTCTGTGGGTGGCAGGGCCTCAACTACTTGAGCCAACACCTGCTACTCCCCTGAGTGTGTATTAGCAGGAAGTTGGAATGGGGAGCAGAGTTGGAACCCAAGCATTCTGATAGAGGATATCACTGTAACAATTCGACAACTACACCAAATGTCCACTCCTCTGCCACAGTTTTTTGTTACTGCTAGTGACGTTTTCCAAAATTTATTTCTTTATTTGTAAGTCAGAGTTTCAGTGAGAGAAGGGGAGACATAAGGCAGAATCTTCTATCCACTGGGTCACTCCCAGTCAATTCCACAAGAGCTGGAGCCGGGTCCAGAGCTGGGACATGTAGAAGCCAGCAGCTCCATCCAGGTCTCTCTTGTGGGTGGCAGGGGCTCAAACACTTGGGCAATATTTCACTGCTTCCCAGGCCATGAACAGGACCTGGAATTGGATTGGAAGTGGAGCAACTGGAACAGAAATTAGTACCTATGTAGAATGCAGTGTAACAGCCCCTAGCTTTACCCACTGCACCACAATGCCACCCCTGCATTGTGATTTTGAATGATTTACTTGTTCTACTTCATGACAGAATCAGTTTCAGAGAGCCAGTGAAAAATTATACCTTGCCTATAACCATTAGGTTAATATGCCAAGAATTTTGAGATTATATATTTGAGAAGCCCAGACCTCTGGCTCATCCCCTTGGTACAGAGAAAGGGATGAACAGACACAGAGCTCCAATCTACTGGTTCACTCCCTAGATTTGCATAAAGGCCTGATTGGACCAAGGAAAAGCCAGGCAGGAATAAATCTAGGTCTCTGATGTGGGTAACAGGATTACACTACTCCCTTCCCAGATGCATCACAACCCAGGAGCAGGAGCTAAAACCAGGTATTGAGCCCAGGCACTCCAGTGTGGCATGTGCATGTCTTATTTTTTTAAGATTTATTTTATTTTTATTACAAAGTCAGATATACAGAGAGGAGGAGAGATTGACAGGAAGTGGAGCTGCCGGGATTAGAACCAGCAACCATATGGGATCTCGGCGCATTCAAGGCGAGGACTTTAGCCACTAGGCCACGCCACCAGGCCCATGGTGCATGTCTTAATTGTTAGGTCAAATGCACAGAAATAGCACTCAAAATCAAGCTCCTATATTCATCTCCTACCCAAACAAATATTGATCCACACAGCTCCAAGTCCACACTGGAACAAGAAGCATTCATACTCTAAACACGAAACACCCTCTACCACCTGTGCACATGCCCAGAGTAGCCCAACAGAACCTTTCAGATCTGATGTAGAGACCAAGATCACTATTTTAAGCATGTCATGTAAAACAACAGTGTCTTTGCAACCTGCACTGAGTACGCTACAGAGGGGGTGACCCACATCTCTCCCACCCAATAGGTATCGCTGCCCACTTCCCCTCACTGAGTCAGGGGCTGAACTATCTTCCTGGTGAAGCATCTTCCTTGTGCTTAAGCATAAGCTCCCAACAAACTTTGCCTGGATTGCATGTTGACTTCTTGGCAATTTCCACTGTAAGGGAATTAAAGAACCTCATATCAGCATCGACCCCATTGCAGAAATTTAATTTTTTTATTTTGGAGAGGCTGGAAGACAGAGAGAAACAGAGACAGACAGAAGGTTCCTGTCATTGTTTCACTTGCAAAATGCCTACAAAACCTGGGGCTGAACCAGGACAAAAGCAGGAGCCTGAAACTCAATCCAGCTCTCCCACCTCCTGCCAGGCAGGGTTTGCATTAGCAAAAAATAAAAAACAGAAGCAGAGCCAGGTTCCAAACCTCAGCACTTCCATATGGAATGGCATCTTAACTGGTGTCTTAACCTCTATGCCAAACCCCTAAAACACGGAGATTTTTTTTTTAAGATTTATTTATTTTTTATTGGAAAGGCAGATATACAGAGAGGAGAGACAGGGAGGAGATCTTCTATCCAATGATTCGCTACCCAAGTGGCCGCAACAGCTGGAGCTGAGCCAATCTGAAGCCAGAAGCCTCCTCCAGGTCTCCCATGCGGGTGCAGGTCCCAAAGTCTTGGGCCATCCTCAACTACATTCCCAGGCCACAGGCAGGGAGCTGGATGGGAAGTGGGGCCGCAGGAATTAGAACCGGAGCCCATATGGGATCACAGCGCATTCAAGGCGAGGACCTTAACCGCTACACTACTGCGCTGGGCCCAAACACTTAAGGCAATGATTTTTAAAGGTTTATACCATGACACAGAAAATGTTTTGAAGGCATTTATGTCTGAATCCTTGCTACAGTTTGAATACCTGACTTCCCAAACAAGCCTCAAGCTAATGGTACTAAAAACAAACCAAAAAATGTGAAAAGTTAGTCCAATTACATTGTTAAGAGGTACAGCCTTTGAGAAATTATTAGACTGCTTCCTTCCACCAGACACGTAGGTGACCTCAGGGGCGTCAGGACTCGGGCTGAGGGCCAGCAGAGTAGAGCTGGCCTGGGAACTCCTGCACATGTTTTAGGTCCCAGGCAGGTGGGGTGGAGGGTGGGGGGACTGAGGTGGGTACTATGGCCCCACGTTGGCAGGCTGGTGTGGTATATAGGTGGCCTGGGCTTGGGGACTTGTTATCATGCTTGAGCTGCAGTTGGGCAGAGGGGTACAGTCCCAAGCTGGCACATGTGACACTGCCCTGCCAGAAAACCAGGCAGGGGAACCTACGTGCTGGCAGGCACAGGAACTATGGATTGCTCAGGGAATGGGACATAGAATGTTTGGGTGAGGCATTGAGGGAGTACATTTCAGGTGAAGAATGACTTCTGGGGGATTTCCACTGACAAGGCCACTGTACTTGCAGGAAAGCAAGGGGGCTGAGGCAGAGCAGTTTGGAGGAGGGAAGCTGGAGGACCTTTCTGGGTCAGACTGATGCATCCGCTCACATGGGAGACCTGAACTGAGTTAGTTAGCATCAACCACAACCAATTACCACCCACCAACACACACTAAAGTTAGTGCTGGGGGCTAGATCACAGTACCTACCAGTGTCAGAGCAGTGGATGGGTAACTTTAAACTGGGCCATGACGCTAACCAGCATGCAAGAGAACCAGTTCTGAGGGCAGATTCTATGAAGGATATGTGGGTCCACCCAGTAGAACTACAATCATCTGCTGATTTGCTCAAGAGCTAGAGCTGATGATGGGTTGAGCTAGGCATGACTATGGAACACCCCCCGACACTCATGGGTACTGGGATTGGGAACGGGTCAGGCTGGTCCAGGCTACAACACCTGTAGATGCACCTAGGAATAGACTGTGGAACAGGCCAAATCACATCATCCACCAGCACACACAAAGGCCAAGAAAGAGGAGGCGGGCTATGCCAGGTAAGGACCTAACACCCACTGGCACATGTGAAATACGGAGTGGGCCTGGTGAGGGAACTTAAGGAATTCTGCCAGTGAGCTACAGCTCCCATTGGTAAGCACATGATTCAGGCCTGGGTGTTGTTCAGGCCTGGCAAGGTAGCGCCACCCATTGACAAGCATATGGATAGGTTCTGAGAGAGGTTGGACTGGGTAGGGCCAGGCCAAACCTTAGCACACTATCATATGCAGGAGCCAGGCTGCACAGCGGGCCATGCTAGGCTAGGCTATCACACCTATCAGTTTGCATGAAAACCAGGAATGGGGGGAGGCTGGGGAGGCCTAAGCTGCAGTACCCACCAGCAAGAGTTGGGACTAGAGGTAAGCCAGCACAGACCATGCTACAGCATCCAATGGCAAAATGAAAGACAGGGGATGGGCTATGTCAGGTTAGGTCACAGCAACTACTGACATGCTCAAGATCTGTGGCTGGGAGTGGGCCTGGTCTGGGAGGTAAGGGGACTCCCCAGTTGAGATGTAGTTCTAACTAGTGAGCACAAGAGTAAGAATGGCGGTGGTGATCTGGGCTAGACATAGCTGCAATATTCTTCAGTATTGGGTGGACTAGGTCTGGGGTATGTCAAACTGGGCTAGATTCCAGCACCCCTTGGTGCTCACAGGAGCCAGGATGGGTGTAGAATTGGGCTAGGTTTTGGCATCTGCTAAACCACGTGAGAGCTGGGTCTAGGGATGGACCAGGCATGCTGGACTATAGCACATAACAGTAAGAGCCAGAATGGGTGTGGACCAGTTGGGCAAGGCAACTGTTCCTGCCAGGACAGAAGGTGGACTAAGTCAGGCTGCACCAAGGACCCAACGGTGTGCATGAGATCTAATACAGGGAGAAGATCTGATACAGGAGCTTGGGGAACTCCTGCCGAGACACAGCATCTGCAAGTGAGCACAAGAATCAATACTGGGAGCAGCCCAGATGAAGCTAGGTTACAGTACCCACCAGAAAAATTATGGGTCAGGTTGGGGACAGGCCAGGCTGGGCCAATTCACAGCACCTACTGGCAGATCTGAGAACCAGAGAGCACAAGGGGCGGGGTTGGGCCACAACACCAGTCAGTTCACATTAGGGCTGAGACTGGACTGGATGAGGCTGCAGCACCTTCCAGCATGAGCTTGGACTGAGGGCAGACAGGGTTGATCCAAGCTGCAGTACCTGCTGATAAATGCTAAGATGAAGCAAGACATGCCAGACTGGACTGCAGCACCCACCAGCACACATAGGGCCTGGCAGGGAGGCCGGAGTGACCCAGTAGTTCTCCTTTGGCGAGAACTCCTTTGCTGGGCCACTGCTCCTATTGGTGAATGTGAGAACTGGAACTGGGGGCAGCCCAGGCTAGGCAGGGCTACAAAGTCCATTACCCTGCACGTTAAGCCACCATATCCACTGATGCATGCATGAGCCAAAGTTAAGTATAGCTGGTAAGGCTTTGTTGCAACATCGGCTAGCAAGTGCTAGAAATGAGGGCAAGTCCTGTCAAGCTGGACTACACAACCATCTGGAAAATGCAAGATCCAGGGTTGGGAGTGGGCCTAATAAGGAAACTGTGGGCACCTCTCTGACAGGTTGCAGCTCCCTGGGTGAACATAAGAACCAAGGCTTGGGGTAGACCTTGCTGGACAGGCGGTACCACCCATGAGCATAAATGTAGGCTGGATAGTGGAATCAGTTAGGCTGAGCTGGGCTATAGCAACAATTAGCATGTACAAAAGCCACATGGGATGCAGGACAGGCCAAACCAGTCTTTTTTACATACCAGCATGTGCGGGAACCAGGGCTGGGGACAGGAATGGTGAGGTTACTAGCTGCCGCTCTGACTGGGCTGCAGCATCCATTAGTTTGTTAGGAGATGCAGCTGGGGAGAAAACTGACCAGCAACTGCAACTATCAGTGTGTGAGGGGGTAAGGGGGTGGGCTGGTGTGGATAATTAGAATGAGCTGAACCCTGTACTGGCTGGAATCCTGTACTGGTTGGCACACACAGGAGTCGGGTCTGGGACCATCTCAGACATGGTTTCTTTGAGGATCACTCCCACATCCGACTGACTAGAATCAGAACTTCAACCACAGGAAAAATTGCAGGATCTGTGGTCTGACCATGGAGTGCACATGTCAGACTGGGCCTCCTTGGTGGCTAAGACAGAGTAGTAGACAGCATGCCCAGATGCACATGGGGGATATGACAGTTCATTGGGGTCTGCAGAAGACATCTAGTTCCACAGCAAAAGATGGAGGGCAGAACAAATTGGACAATTCTCTAAGGCAAGTGTTCACAGCAAGTATCTGAGCAAATGGAGACTCTAAGGTGAAATACGTCAGCCAATGAACCTTGGAAATATTTCCTCATTCTTGGGTCACTGAAATCAATAGCACCTCATAACTATCGAAATCACCTGAGCAGTGCCCTTGGAGCATGCTCTATATCACAACCCCGGGATGACATCGGGTAGCTATCCCCCATCCCCAGGTACTGATATAGTTGGGTTAGTGGGTGTGGTTTCTTCCCTTCTCTACCCCCCCTTACCCCACATGCAGAAAGAAGAAAAAGATAACTGAAAACAATGGTTTCCTCCAATTTCCTTTCTTTTTTACATTTTATTATTATTATTATCATTTTATGGTACAGTTTCGTTGGCTCCTGGCATTTCCCTTATCCCCTCCCCAATTCCCTCCTCCCCACTTAGTTCCTCTATATCATTACTAAAATATAGCTCTTCATACACAGTCATACATCCATCATTACGGGCATGGACAATGGCAGAGAGTCCAGAATCCTATTGTCAAGATATAGTGAACAGTTTCATTGTAAGTCCATCTTTGTCTGGAAGTAGAAATGCATACTACATTGTATCTTCACATCTGGTTGTTAGTCTCCATTTCACAGCTACTATACATCCCCTAAAATGAAAAGTCATAATATGAAATCAACAATAGAAAGAAAAATAGAAATTTACAATGCCATGAAGTTAGATGACATGTTACTAGATATGACAGTCTCCATTACACAGCTATTATACATCCCCTTAAATGAAAAGCCACAAAACAAAATCAACATCAGGGAGAAAAAAGAAATTAACAACACTATGAGGTTAAATAACATGCTACTAAATGACTAACGTGTAGCTGAAGAAAGGAAAATCAAGAACCTTCTTGAAGAAAATGATGTTACTATATGATCTACGAGTCATTGAATGATTTAATCAGAAGAAAGTGTTTTGAAGAGATGAAACTAACAGAAAACAACATGACATAGTTTCCACTAATTGTTGGTGAAGTGTCTCTTCTAGACAATAAATAGATGGGTTTGTTTTTTAATCCAGTCTACTAATCTATGATGTTTGATTGAGCTTAAGCCATTTACATTCAGAGATTAATATGTAAGGATGGTACTTTGGTCCTGTCATTTTAGGAATGGGTTGTTCATTGGTTTAGTCTTCTGTTGTCATTTTATTGGGATGTTCTTCCCATTTGCCTTTGGTTTTGGTGGGTGCTATTCCTCTTCCCTGTCAAGAGAACATCTTGAAGTATCATTTGTAGGGCAGGTTTGGAAGAGGCAAATTCTTTTAACTTTTCTTTACTCTGGAAGAATTTTATTTCATTTCAAAGACAAAAGAAAGCTTTGCTGGATATGTTATCCTTGGCTAACAATTTTTTTCTTTTAGAATCTGGAATATGTCACTCCATTCTCTTCTTGCCTGTAGTTTCCTGTGAGAGATCTCTTGTGAGTTTAACTGGCATTCCTTTATATGTCAATTGATTTTTTTCACATAGATTCTTTCTTCCGCTTGCTTCACTCTATTTTGGAGACTCTCCATTGTACTTTTAATTTGCTCTACTGTGTTCTTAATTTCTGATATATCAGACTTGATTTGACACATTGCTTCCTTAAATTCTTTGAACTCTTGTATGTGTTTCTCATTTTTTATCAGAGGCTTTAAAATGAGTTTTCTGTATTCTGTGTCCCCCATTTTCTCGATGTCTTCCTCAGTTAACTCTGAGGTTGGCATAGGGTTTTGCTCCTTTGCAGAGTCTTAGGTAATATTCATTATGCCTTTGTCTCTTCTTTTGCCCTTGGTAATTGTACAATTCTGGTTAGCAGAGTCTTCTCCTTGGGGCAGGTTTCTAAGCTGTGCCACCCACAGGTCTATAATGCGATTTTACTTATTGCAGTTGGTACACAACTTTTTGCTTGCAGCCACTTGTGCCACTCCTTCCAGCAAGTTGTAGGTCTGGGTTCTTACGTTAGATTTCCACTGTGGTCTCCACAGCCCCAGTTCCTGGTTCACCACTCTTTACCTCCTGTGATACCGTGCTGAAGCTGCACCGTTGTCTCTGCAACTTTTCTTCCACTTCCGGTTGGAGCAGGTCCCAGGATTAGAGAGACTCCGGGTGTCCTATATAGTCCTATATAGCTAGGTTGTTGGTGGCGCTGATCTTGCCAGAACCTGTTGGACGTTAGGTCTGGGTGCCACATGGACCTATTTTGACCCATACGATACCACAGTCCTGTGGGACCAGTGCAATGCATGGAACGGAGTTCTCATGAGCTCAACACATGCACAGTTACTGTTGTCCCCTGCAGTCCCAAAGCATTTGCCACAGTGTACAAAATGGCACCAGACATACCACTACTAGAGTTCTTGATCTGCTGGCTGTCAGATCTGAGGACTACCCAGACCTGTCTTGGGTGGAACCTGTAGAATGCAACGTTGATGCAGTTCACTGAGTCAGAAATGAGTTCACTCCCAGCTCAGCACATGCTCAGTCCTTTCTCTTGCTTTTGCCTCCTTACGCAAAATGACACCCATTTCAGCTCTAGGGGGCTGACTGGGCTGTGAAATCCACCCTGTTCTCGCACTGCCTGTCTGGGATCTGCTGCTCTGTCTCTGCTCCTGGTCAAATGAAATGGACCAACAGGATGGACAGTTCTTTGTCTGGGTTTACCTCCCAAACTCCCTTCCCATCTGGTTGTTGGTAGAGTTCTGGTTGCTGGTGGAGTTCAGATCGCTGTTAGCTGAATGCTGCTGGAGTATCATTCACTGCAACACCACACAATTGTGTCTACTGCTTTCCTGTGTCTGTCAGTCTCCTGGTACCCCTCTGCTGTTGTTCTGTCCTTTCCTATTTCCTGGAATGTGTCCTCTCTGCTTCATCCTGATTAAATGTTTTTCCGTCCGTTTAATTGTGTCCTTACCCTATTCCGCCATCTTGATTCTCTCTCATCCAATTTCCTCTATTCCTCAACCCTTCCCACCCAATCAGTGGTTCACACGGGCGCAACATCCTTCTCAACTATGTAAACATCAAAATTTTTTAAAGCAAGTATTTAAAAAAGAAATAATTCTATTGCATTAGGTCATTAGAGTGGAGAACCCATGACTCCATCCTGGTAGTGGTATAGGAAACCACACAGTCACAGAAAAAGAGAGGCACACAGACACATAACCCCCTTGCCATGTAATCCTCTGTAGCATCTCAGGACTTTACTTTTATTATTATTATTATTATTTGAAAGACAATTTTTTACAGAGCGGAAACACAAAGAGAGAGATGTTCCATCTGCTGGTTCACTCCCAAAATGGCGTGAACAGCAAGAGCAGAGCTGATCCAAAGGCCAAGAACTTCTTCACAGCCTCAAACGTGAATGCAGGGGCTCAAAGCCTCAGGTCATCTTCTTCTGCCTTCCCGGGCAATAAGCAGCCATAAGTACATTGCTTTAGAAGTAGAGCAGCTCAGCCTGGTGCAGTAGCCTAATGGCTAAAGTTCTTAACTTGCATACACCGGGATCCCATAGAGGTGCCACTTCTAATGCTGACAGCCCTGCTTCCCATTCAGCTCCCTGCTTGTGTCCTGGGAAAGTAGTCATGGATGACCCAAAGCCTTGGCACCCTGCACCCACATGGGAGACCCGGATGAGGCTCTGGGCTGTGAGCTCCTGGATTCGGATCGGCGCAGCTCTAGCCATTGTGGGCACTTGCGGAGTGAATCAATGGATGGAAATTCTTTCTCTCTATCTCTCCTTCTCTCTGTATATCTGACTTCCCAATAAAAATTGAGTCTAAAAAAAATTAAGTGGGACAGCCAAGATAAGAACCAGCACCCGGGCCTGGTGCGGTGGCGCAAGTGGTTAAAGTCCTCGCCTTGCATGCCCGGGATCCCATATGGGCGCCGGTTCTAATCCCAGCAGCCCCGCTTCCCTTCCAGCTCCCTGCCTGTGGCCTGGGAAAGCAGTCGAGGACAGCCCAAGGCTTTGGGAACCTGTACCCGCGTGGGAGACCCGGAGGAGGCTCCTGGCTTCAGATCGGCATAGTATCGACCCGTTGCGCTCACTTGGGGAGTGAATCATCGGATGGAGGATCTTCCTGTCTGTCTCTCCTCTCTGTACATCTGCCTTTCCAATAACAAAATAATAAAAATAAATCTTTAAAAAAAAAAAAGAACCAGCACCCATATAGATGCCAGCACTTGCAGACAGAGGAGTAGCTGTATGCCACAGTGCCAGTTCCCATCTCAGGACCTTACCATCAAGAAGGCATACCAGTCAGATTAATCATGAACAATGAATCTTCCACAGTGTAAGCTAAAATAAATCTCTTCTCTTTGTAAGTTAACTGTCTCAAGTATTGCATTACAGTAATACAGTCCTTTTTCCACTAACAGTTCTGATTGAGTAAATCTATAGCACAACCCAAAGGTATTTTGGAAAAAGCTTCCCAGAGATTCTGTTGTACATCTCTGGTTCCCATGTCACTAAACAGTTGACTTCTCAAATGATCAAGTAAACACTAAAATAAACAGAAACTAAAACATCTATAATACAGAGTACAGAGATCACAACACCAAGTAATCTGCTATCACTTAGGACCTAACTCTAACTTAAAAAGTCATCATTTTACTTCAAAAGTTGCTATTTGCACCTGTGAACAGGATACAGCTGCTGGATTCCAATCAAAAGAGATGCCACTGTTTATTGTGATCATGGTAAAACAGTGCATGGTAAAACTAGCGCTGTAGTCATAGGAAAGATTACATACAGCTCACACAATAGCTGATTGATCAGTAAGACATCTCATCTACAATAGTGTTCTACAATTGTGAGGGTGGCTTAAATTAAACAGTTCTGTCATTCGTAAAGAAGTTTTCTATTGTCATGGCAGGCTTTCTGCCATATTTAAAAGACTGAAGTTTATAAATAAACAACATGAAAGCAAAATTATTTCTTTATACCTTAAAATGTTGTGTTAAAGAGATTCAGAAACATGCCCTAGATTGTTTTTGCTCAAAATTGTTCCTCTAACCAAATATTTAGACATAAGTTCTCTCAGTATATACATCTTGACACAACTGTATAAAGAACTTCTCTGGAAAGTCACATAAGTTTTGAATACCAGACAACTTTCAAGACAAGTTAACCTTCATATTCATTTTTAATATTTTTTTAACATGTTACAAAACAAATCAGACACACAAAAGTAGAGAAGCACTGGAGCCAGAACTGTGGTATAGCAAGTAAAACTACTGCCTGTAGCATCAGTATGCTACGTGAGCATTATTTGGAGTTCCAGCTGCTCCCTTTCCAATCCAGCTCACTGCTAACATGTTTAGGAAAGCAAAGGAAAGTGGCCCAAGTCCTTGGGCACTTGTAACCCACATGTGAGACTAAGAAGGGGGTCCTGAACTCAGGCTTTTGCCTTAGACTAGTCCAGTTCCAGCCATTTGGAGACTAAACCAGTATGGGAAATCTCTCTCTCTTTCTCTCTCTCTCTATGTCTCTCCCCTCTCTCTGTAAGCTCTGCCTCTCAAATAAATTGAATAATCTTAAAAAAAAAAAATAAGGAGCATAAAGATTGGATACACAGGAGTTCCATGGAATCATCACCTGATTTTAATTATTAAAAATTGCTGCCATTCTTGTTTCCCATATTCCTAATACTTTCCTTGCTGGTGTATATTAAAGCAAGTCCAAGATGCTGCATTTTGTTAATTTTAATAAGGATATTTATCAGCCTCTCTTTGTTATTATCACATATAATAATTAGAGTAATTCCCATACTTATCTCATGACTGCCTCAGAATGTAAATTTAGAGTTAGTTTGGTTCAAGGTTCTTTTTCCTCCAAATTCTGAAACACTAAAATATTTTGCCTGAAAATTCAATGTTACACACACTATGCAAATTTAAACATGTCACATCTCTTTAAGGAATCTCGCTGTTTTCTAAGATGATCATCAAAATCTTTAACATGACATATAACATCTTGCATAATTTGCCCTGATCCAAACTTGATAAGGGTGAGACTTCTCCTTCCGGTGTAATAATCCAAAACTGTCTTACCCATTACATCACAGCAATGAAATGAATGGATTACAACAACCAACAAGGGGGCTGATGTTGTGACATAGCAAGTTAAGCCTCTGGCTGTGACACTGGCATCCCATATGGGCGGTAGCTCAAGACTAGTTGCTGGCTTCGGCTTGGCAGAGACCAGGCATTTACAGCCATTTGGAGAGTGAATCAACAGGTAGTGTTATAGGGTGCAGCCACTGATAGCCAGCACCTGACAATGGACTAAGGAGTTGATTAGCACTCATTGAGCTGGGCAGGAACAGGAAGTGGGTTTGTGGCTAAAAACACCTAGACTAATTGGACTCATCTGTACCCAATATCCTGGCTAAATTAGGACGGGGCGGGGGTGGGGGAGTTGGAGGGCGAAAGGGGAGCAATATACAAGAAGAGGGAAGGAACAATAAAGCGAAGACTCCACAGAAACTTCCACCATCACTGGTCTCCTGTCTGTGCTCCATCCCCTGACCCCCTCCCTGTCCAGGTTACTGGCTCTGCTGGTCAGAGCAATCATGGTCCCTGTGTGCTGCTTAGATGGGACAATGGATATAGTAATGTTCTTTCTGGTTTGTGTACTATCAGCAGTTCCAGGAGAGGTGAAGCCTAGTGGTGATGGAATGTGGGCAGGGAAGCCAGGGAAAGATGAATGTCTGCAGCTTTTCAAGAGTGTCCAGGTTATTCGTTGCATGTCTCTTAGGATAACTTATATAGTTGGGGAAGCTGGGACATAGGTCTTCAGCTTAAAAAATGGACATAAGGGTAATGACCATTTGTTCCTCTTTGGATTATGTTTGGTTGGATTATGATTGGTTGGATTGCCATACAGCCTTGTGACTGGCTATTCCTAGTATGCTCTATTATAACCAAGCTTCGTTAATAAAGACTCCTTAATAAACCTTAGACATGTCTGGAGTGATCTCGCTTGCACCCCATTACAGTAGAAGATACCTCTCTATAATTCTGCCTTTCAAATAAATTTTGAAAGGATCAAGAATATATAATAGGCTATGTAACACTACAAAAAAAAAACTCACTACATAAGTTTTGACTACTGAATTGAAAGGAAAAAACTGCTTTAAAAGACATTATTGGCACAATTGAGAAAATGTGAAAGCATAATTACTACCGGTGTTACAAAAGTGATTATGTAAGAGAATGCCCTTACACTTTAGGAGATATACATCTAACTTTTAAATGATTCAAGAAATGCCTGGCGTGGTAGCCCAGCGGCTAAAGTCCTTGCCTTGAAAAGGCCAGGATCCCATATGGGCGCCAGTTCTAAACCCTGCGGCCCTGCTTGCCATCCAGCTCCTGCCTGTGGCCTAAAAAAGTAGTCCAGGACGGCCCAAAGACTTGGGACCCTGCACCTGCATGGGAGACTTGGAAGAGGTTCCAGGCTCCTGGCTTCAGATTGGCACAGCTCCTCCAGCCGTTGCAGTCACTTGGGGACTAAATCAACAGATGGAAGATCTTTCTCTCCATCTCTCCTCCTCTCTGTATATTGACTTTCCAATAAAAATAAAAACAAATCTCTAAAAAAATGATTCAAGAAAAAAGGGTAAAGAGACATGCACAGTGCAAATGTTAATTGATAAATATAGATAAGTTAGAAAGCAACTTGGATGATTCTTTCAACTGTTCTAAGAATTTGAACAATGTTAAAATTAAAGTTATCACATATATATTTATTAATGACACTGTTATAATTAATAGTTTGAATATTCAATTTTTTTTAAAAAATGTATTTGTTTGAAAAGCAGAATGACAGAAATAGGCAGAGAGGGAAAGCATGAGAAGCAAGAGCAAGAAAGAGATCTACTACCCATTGGTTCACTCCCCAAATGCAACAGCCAGGACAGGGCCAGCCTGAAGCCAGCAGTTGAGAACTTCGTCCAAATCCCACCTGATGGCAGGAACCCAAGTGAGCCATCATATGCCACCTTTCCATGTGTGCTAGCAAAAAGGTGGAATGAAACCAAGCAAGCACTCGCAGCAGCACTTTAGATGCTGCTTGGAATACCTATAGCATAAGGAATGCCTTGAGGAAATGCTTACATACAAGTCTTCACTCTGCTTCTAATTCAGCTTGTTGCTAATGAACATTCTGAAAGGCAGCAGATACTGGCTCAAATACTTGGGTCCCTGCCACCTATGTGGAAGACTAAATTGGAGTTCTGGGCTCCTGACTTTGGCCTGGCCTAGCCCTGCCTACTGCAGGTTTTTGGGGACAAAACTAGTAACTTCTCTTTTTCTGCCTTTCAAATGAATAAAAAATGAATTGCTATATATTAAAGTAAAAATGGAAAAATTTAGCTCTCTGATAGGCAGTGATGATTTAATCTGTGAGGATTAGTGTAAAAAGATCAGAAATTGGGCCTAGCACATGGCTAAATCCTCACCTTGCCAGTGCTGGGATCCCATATGGGTACAGATCCTTGTCCTGGCTGCTCCACTTCCCATCTAGCTTCCTGCTTGTGGCCTTGGAAAGTAGTGGAAGATGGCCCAAAGCCTTGGGCTTCTACCCCCACATAGGAGACCCAGGAGAAGCTCCTGGTTCCTGCCTTCAGACTGGCTCAACTCCAGCCATCGTGGCCATCTGGGGAGTAAATCCAGTGGATGGAAGATCTTTCTCTCTGTTTCTCCTTTTCTCTGTAATTTTGCCTTTCTAACAAAATAATAACTCTTTTACAAAAAATTAAAAAGTGGGGTCAGTGCTCAATAGGCAAATCTCCCATCTGCCAGCCCCAGCATCCCATAAGGGTGCTGGTTCTAGTCCCAGATGATCCACTTCTGATCCAGCTCCCTGCATGTGGACTGGGAAAGCACCAGAGAATAGGCCCCTGCACCCATGTGGTAGACTTAGAAGTTCCTGGCTTCAGATCCCTGTGGTCACTTGGGGAGTGAGTCATGGATAGATCTGTGTGTATGTCTCCTTCTCTCTGCAAATTTGCATTTCAAATAAAAATAAATAAATCTTTTTTTAAAAATCAAAAAGTTGAGTCTCTTTAAAAGTGAAGAATTTCAAAATGGTGGCAACAGAGCATTAAATCAAGCAAAGGGACACATCTTGGGATGGCTCACTATCTTAACTGCACAGCAATGAAATATGCAAGTTATAGCAAGCCAACAACTAGCTTAGATTCTACTTAAGATGTTTTAAAATTCTGAGCCAAACTGACAGTTCAAATCCCTTCTCTACTACTTAATAGCTGTGTATCTTCTCAACATCTTAGTTTCCACATCTCTAAAGAGAGCAATGAGCAATAGTATATATTTTATAGGATTTTCGTGAGGAAGAAATAAAGTGTCTAAAATGGCCCTAATATATGTTAAGCACTTCATCCATATCATTTATCATTGTATTTGAATAAGCATTTGGCCAACATTCTATAATAAAATACACTATACAAAATGCACTTTTCAAACTATCTGATATATAGATATACAGCTATATAATACAAAAACTTCGCACGCCTGTCATATTATTCCTTAGAAGAAATTTCTACATGAAAAAAGAAGAGGATAGGAACACTGAATCTAGGAGCAAGAGCCCAGTGCCTATGATTTAAAATGTCTGTCCCACAACAGATCACTGAGTTTAATTACCAGCACCGGCTTCAACTCCTAACTCTGGCTTCCCACCAATACAGACTCTGACAGGCAGGAGTCAGCTCAAGTAATTGGGGTCCTGTGACCCACATGCAGCCTGGACTGCATTCCTGGCTCCTAGCTCCCAGTCCCAAATGTTGGGGAGTCAACCAGCTGATAGACTCAGCCAATCTCTTCTCCTCTCTCCCTTTTTCCCTCAAATTATTTTAATGCCAAATCAAAATGTATTTTAAATTTTGAAATACTATATACTTTGTCCCTAAATAAAGTTATACTCACACTCTTCCCAAGATTATGAGGACTTGGGGTGGGCACTAGGCATGACAATTAAGACATCACTTGTGATACCTGCATTTTATAACTACAGTGCTTAGATCTGAGTTCTACTTCTGCTTATAAACCAGTTTCCTGCTAAAACACACACTCTGCACATAAGTGGTGGTTTAAATCCTGACTATTCCACTTCCCAACCATCCCCTGATAACGCACCTGGGAAAACAGCAAAAGACAGCCCAAGTGTTTGGGCCTCTGCACCCATGAGGGAGACCAGATGTACTTTCAGGTTCTTGACTTGGGCCTGGACCAATTCCCATCATTACAGTCATTTGGGGAGCAAACCAACAGATGAAAGACCTTTTTCTCCCTCTGTCTTTCAAATAAATAAATTTACTTACTGCATCTTAATATTTTTCCTCACTATGATTTCAAGGTACTTTTGGACACAATGTACATCAGCTAGTAACTTGCAATATGACCTTGCTATCAAGTCTATTTCTCTACCACCACCCCCTGAAATCTACTTGGGCCTTTTGAGCACTCTCAGAATACAATGAAACTGATAGTGTGCTTGTTTCAAGTTTCACCCTTTGAAGGGACCTGGCAGCTTCAATTTCATGTCTTTTAGAAGCAACCTGCTTTACAAGTACAACTGCCCTAATAGCAAGAAGCCACAAACAGCCCAGTGCACAAGGAACAATACTGACTGAGATGCCAAATGAGAAGGACAGAGAGACCAAGGCATACCCGAGCATGGAACATACAAGGGAAGAAGCCATGTTATTTGAAAGGGGATCTTCCAGCCCCAGTCACCACAGTTGGGGTTATGGAAGGATTAGAAATGAAATCATTCAAACTTGTACCAAATTTCTGACCCATGAATCATAAGCAAGATAAAATGGCCACCTCAAATTACTACATTTTAGGTATCAGCTAGCCAGAACATGACTTAAGCATTGACTTTCAGGATTACAGAGCTCCAAATTAAGTATGCTTCAAAGGTTACCTTAGAAAACAATCATATGGGCTGGAACAGACTAGTGGGTAAAGCTGCCATCTGCCAACAGAGGCATCCTGTACAGACAGCTGCAGTTCAACAACTAGCTGCTCCACTTTGAATCCAGCTCCCTGTTAATGTGCCTGGAAAGGCAGCAGAAGTTGACCAAAGTTCTCGGGCCACTGTATCCACATTGACAGACTCAGAAAAAACAGGCTCCTGGTTTCATCCCCAGCCATCACAGACATTTGGGGAGTGAACCAGTGAATCTCCGCCTGTCTCTTCCTCTCTTTGTAACACTTCCAAATAGTTTTCAAAAATGTACTCAAGGAAAACCAGTTTGAATAATGTTGTCTTAGATTTTCAAAGTGGACAGTCAAATTTAAGAGTGTATCACAGCAACAGAATATAAAACGCTTTTGTTTTTATTTTCTATACAATTGCAAGGATTAATTATCTGAATAGTTCAGTAGTCAAAATGTTGGTAAAATTAAATACACTGGGTGTCAGTGTTGTAGCACAGTACATTAACCAGCTGCCTGCATCCTATACGACGCCAGCTTGAATCCTGGCTGCTCCGTGCTACTAATGCACCTGAGAAAGCAACAGAAAACGGACTAGGTGCTGGAACTGCTGCAACCACATGGGAAAACCAGATGAAACTCCCAGCTCCTCGCTTCAGCCTGGCTCAGTCCTGGCCACCAATACCTTCTGGAGAGTGAAAAAACAAAGAAAGATCTCTTTGTCTCTCTGTAACTCTGATTTTCCAATAAATAAGTAACTCCTTTAAAAAGAAAGAAAATGTAAGGTATTATGTTTAAAAAAAAACTAAATATATGATTTCCTTAGAGAACCCTGCTATGTATCTTACAAAACTAGGCTGGCAGCTTAGAAAAAGACTAGTCGGAGTCTCTCAACAATTACGACAGCTGCCCAAGGGGACTTAATGATTATTGTTTAACTATTATGTTATAAAGAAAATTTACCCATCTAATAAGCCAAGTTCACATTTAAAACTAAAATTATTTAAATGCAATTTTCAACTATTCTGGAACCACCAGGACACATTTGACATTAATAGTTTACTTACATTATTACATTAATATAGTTGTAAACTAGGGAAGGAGGAAGGGAAGTTGGAGGGAGCAAACCCTGTACCTATAAAACAGTATCATGGAAAACAATAATAAAAATAGTTTACTTAGCTGAAATTGTTAATGTTTTCATTCAACTTAATTTATGAGGAAAGATTATCTGATGCATTTTGAGTTGACTTCCCCTTTAGGGGTTTACACTGCTTTTTTCTGTCTATCTACAAATCAGATGTAAAATAAAATGTATCTGTATTGCTACTTCCCCATGGGGAAGAAAATGAAAATTTAAACAAGACCTAGCAGCTATCACAAACTAGTTACATTGTTGTAATTCTCCAATAATAGAAAAATTCCTAAAATAAAAGTGATACTATGTTAAAATGGAATATGCATGACTATATTAATAAGCTGTTCTTGGCAGTAAATGCCTATAGTCTATTATGCTCCAAAACGTGTGCTGAAGCCAAAGGAACACAAACAGTTTGGGGTCTCTGTCAAGAATCTAGAAACTGAAAGAGAATACAGAATGAGGTAATCATCAGATTGTAAGATAAACTGTAAAAAGCTATGCCTTCAACCCTATGCCTTCAACCCTATGTAACAGTTCACTTTGGTTATCTACTAGGTATCTTGATATTTTCCAAACAAACAAACAAAAAAAACCTGTTCTTCCCTTCTGCTCCTCTTATCAGTAAACACTACCTCCATATACCCAGGTGCTAAGCCCAATCATGCCATTTTTCCCTCAGTCTTCATAAAGAACTTAACAGCAATTCATGTTAATTGTATAAAAAACTTCAACTGTATACCAACCCATTCTTGTCTGCGTAGTCTAATAACTAGCTCCCTCCAACAGTTTCCAACCTGTTCCCTCTGAATTTACTCTTCCTCCTTACAACCCAATTTCCAAAGAATAGTGAAAACCTTTCTAAGAGCTTCCTAAAGATTTTCAGATACAGCCACCATAATATTCAAGCCTAACGTAACCTGACTCCACGTGTCTTGATCTTAAATCTCCTGAGATTCTTCTCTTGCTCACACTCTTCTAACCAAATAGGCCCTTTTTCTGCTCCCTGAAGATTACATTCCTTCCCCCATTTGAGCTACAAGCATCTTTCTCTCCCAACCCCAATCTCTAGACTTACCTCACTCCCTATTACAGCTGTGGTCAAATTTTGCACCACCACCACGGAGAAAAATCAAACAGCATGGGCCACCTGATGAAGATAGTACAACCCAACCAAGAAGCGTTCTCAACAAAAATACTTAAATTATACCTGTTCCAAGAAGAAAATTAAGTAAATTCAGAGTATGGAACATTCTACAAGGTAACAGTTTGTATACTTCAAAAATAGTGTCATGAAGGGTGAGCATTTGGCACAGCAGCTAAGATGCCACTTGGGGATCTGTGTCTTCTATCAGAGTGTCTGGACTCAAGTCCTTCTTCCACTTTCAACCTAGTTTCCTGCCCATACAGACCTGGGAGGCAGCACGGGATGGCTCCCTCAAGTAACTGGGTCCCTGTCATTCAAGCAGGGAACTCAGACTGAACTCCTGGCTCCTGGCTTCAGTCTAGCTCAGCCCCGCTGTTGTGAGCGTTGGAGGAATAAACTAGCAGGTGAGATTTCGTGTCTGTCTCTGACTCCCAAACAAATAAAATGTTTTAAGTACTTTGAAATTATTAGTTATCAAATTGTTTACAACCCAGAAAAGCAAGAGATCAACATATCAAGACAGGATAAGTAGCTAACATTATGCCATACTATCTTGATAGAGCATATGTTGCAATCATTTTGAGGCATGTAAACTTTCTTAGGAATATTGGAAATTTATACTATATAAACTCACAAAACTATCAAACATTTGTATATAAAAAAGTGATGGCCCCGGTGCAATAGCCTAGTGCTGGGGTCTGTGCAGTAGGTGTGGATGACATGAAGGTGTGAAGAGAACAGCTCCCTGCTTGGCAGGGCCTGGGGAGCTTCCAGCTGTTTGGCAGGGCCCGGCGATTTCTCTCTGACCACCTTGATGCAGTCTCACCCCCTGTTTGCATGGACACTCAAGTATCCCACTAAGAATTCTGTAATCTATTGAGGCATTGTTTGCCCCAGTAAGATGGCTTTGGCAACTACTGTGAGCTTAAGAGTTAATGTTATTGATAATGTCTTAGTGAGTGGGCCTTTAACTGCGCACAGGACTACAATTAAACCTATGCCATTTCTGGACACCTTATTGTGTGCCTACCCATTGCCCTGAAATCGGGCCCAGACATATAGCATGCCTTCTGGGAAACGGCTTAACAAGAATCTTACAAACTAATGGAAGTGATGGGAGTAAGAGCTGAAACTGCTATGGCAAAAATATAGTTGCTGTGACCTTAAAGGTTAGCCTGTCCTTGCAACTCTTTAGAGCACAGAAAATGTAGTTGCTTTAGCTACTTTCATAATCTTTTTTTTTTTTTAAAGATTTATTTTTATTATTTTTTGATTGGAAAGGCGGATATACAGAGAGGAAAGACAGAGAGGAAGATCTTCCGTCCGATGATTCACTCCCCAAGTGAGCGCAACGGGCCGATACTTTGCCGATCCGAAGCCAGGAGCCTCTTCCGGGTCTCCCACGCGGGTGCAGGGTCCCAAAGCTTTGGGCCGTCCTCGACTGCTTTCCCAGGCCACAGGCAGGGAGCTGGAAGGGAAGCGGGGCTGCCGGGATTAGAACCGGCGCCCATATGGGATCCCGGGCGTGCTAGGCGAGGACCTTAACCACTTGCGCCACCGCGCCGGGCCCATACTTTCATAATCTTTTAACTAGAGGAAATATAGGGCGATTCTATTAACATCATAGAGATATACTTTTGATTATTGTTTGATTGTTTATGAGGTTGTAGAGGCTGCAGTTGTAGGGGGATTTAATGTTTGAAACTTTTTGTCTTACATCTTTATGTTTTTTCCCTTTTGATGTATTTCTCCCATTTAGTGATAAGTTGTGAAAATAAAATGTAGTAGGAATGTTTCACTGATTAGCAGGTAACCATCTGTGCCTTGGCCTTGGAGTTCAGGCTGTCACCTAATGGCTACTTCTGAAGAATGAATAATGGCTTGCTTTAAAGAAACTGATTATAGTAACTTACAGAATTATCTTTAAGAGCACCTGGTTGACCATAAAGTAAAAATTAATTGAGCATCTGTGCATGCTGTCTTAGTTCTAAAGTAAAAGATAAAAAATCAAACGTTTGTGCAGAAGTTTGTGATGTGTCTAAGAAAATAAAAAGAACAGCTTCTTCTTGAAAAAGCAAGCAAGCAAGAAGCCAGGAAGCAGCAAAAACGCAACAAGTGTCTGTGTCTTTCTTTATCGCCGACTCCACGCACCCTTCCCGAGCTCCGAACTCAGCTGGAGCTGGACTCCGGCAGCCTAGTAGCTAAAGTCCTTGCCTTGCATGTGCCAGGATCCCATATGGGCACTGGTTCATATCCCAGCTGCTCCACTTCCCATCCAGCTCCCTGCTTGTGGCCTGGGAAAGCAGCAGAGGATGGCCCAAAGCCTTGGGACCCTGCACCCCCGTGGGAAACATAGAAGAAGCTCCAGGCTCCTAGCTTCGGATCAGCTCAGCTCTGGCCGCTGTGACCACTTGGGGAGTGAATCAGTGGATGGAAGATCTTTGTCTTTCCTTCTTTCTGTAAAATCTGACTTTCTAATAAAAACAAATAAATTTTAAAAAGAAAGAAAGTGATACTGGGGCTGGTGTTGTGATGCAGCTAGTAAAGCCACAGCCTGAGATACCAATATCCCATAAAGGCAGACGTCCCAGCTGCTCCACTTACAATTCAGGTTCCTGCTGATTGCCTCATAAAGCAACAAAGGATGGCCCAAGTGTGTGAGCCTCTAGCACCCATACGGGAGATCCGCCAGCCAATGTTGGCTCTCTCTGTCTCTCCCTCTCTCTGTGTAACTCGACTTTCAAATAAATCTTTTTTTTTTAAAGGTGATACAGGGCGTGGCGGCGTGGCCTACTTGCTTAAGCCCTTGCCTTGAATGCGCCGGGATCCCATATGGGCACCAGTTCTAATCCCGGCAGCTCCACTTCCCATCCAGCTCCCTGCTTGTGGCCTGGGAAAGCAGTCAAGGACGGCCCAAGGCTTTGGGACCCTGCACCCATGTGGGATATCCAGAAGAAGTTCCTGGATCCTGGCTTCGGATCAGCATAGCATCGGCCGTTGCACTCACATGGGGAGTGAATCATCGGACAGAAGATCTCCCTCTCTGTCTCTCTTCCTCTCTGTATATCTGACTTTCCAATAAATAAATAAATATTTTAAAAAATTTTTTTAAAAAGTTGATATAGACAATTAACATAGATTAGCTCTCTGGCAAAATTATAAACCAATTTAAGTTGACATCTTTGAGGATGCTGTGCTTGAGTATATATACTTTGCATGCATAGCAGTGGTGAATGGGTGCGCTGTGGCACACAAAACAATGCTCCCTTCCCAAGGATATCAATATGCTAAGCCCCTGTGAATGCATCAGATTACACGTTAAAGGGGAATTAAGGCAGTAGATGGCATTAAAATTACTATTACCTAACTCTGAGATGGGGTAATTATCCTAGAATTATCCTGGATGGGAAGTGGAGCAGCTGGAATACAAACTGGATTGTTGTAAGGTTATCATCGGGGTCCTTTTTCAATAAAAGACGCAGAATGGCAAGTATCACATTCTTGATTTTGAAAATGGAAAGGTACATTAGCCAAGGAATATGAGTAGCCATCAGAAATTGGAATAAAGTTTCTCTCCCTGTCTTTCAAAAAACAATGAATCCACCCCCAATGCCTTGATGTTAGCCCAGAGAGACCTATATCAAAACTCTGGCCCTCCAGAAGTGTAAGATAACAAACTCTGAGATTCGCACAGTAGCATAGCACACTAACCCTCACCTACAGTGCCAGCATCCCAAACCAAAGCAGTTCAAGTCCCAGCTGCTCTACTTCCAACCCAGCTCCCTGCTAATGCACCTGGGTAAGCAGAAGACAGCCCATTTTCCTGGGCCTCTGCCACCCATGTGGAGATACCAATGGAGTTTCAGGCTCCTGCCTTCTGCCTGGCCTAACTCTAGTCATTTTGGCCTACTAGGGAGTGAACCTGTGAATGGAAGAAATTCATTCTCATTAATTCTATCTCTTCCTCTCTCTCTGCTCCCTCCCTCTTTTTTCTTCTCTATCTCTCTCCTTCTGGGAAGGAGTTTAGGTCCCTGAATTCATGTGGGAAACCCAGAAGAAGCTTTCGGCTCCTAGGGCCAGATTAGCCCAGATCTGGCTACTACAGCCATTTGGGAGTGAACCAGCAGACGGAAGATCTCCCTTTCTTTCGCTCCCTTCTCTTGTCCTCTCTTCTCTCTGTAACTCCCCCTTTCAACTAAAAATAAATAAATCTCTAAAAAATTATCTTAAAAGCAGATCTCATTCAAAAGCTTTTTAAATTTTTCATTTACAAATACAATATTAAATACTAGAGCCAGCAAAACACAGAATTAAGTTTCTTAAGTGCAATAAACAGATGAAAAACTGGTAATTTATGAAAAATTGGAACTTGAATCTATCAAAAAAAAGTCACTTGAAATATCCTAACTTGACAAATACACTGAAAAACTCAAAAGATACAGATTTAACAGCAGGTTAGACAGCAAAAGATGAACCTAACAAACAAACATAAAGGTCAGCAACAGGAAACATATTTATTCATGAAAGATAAAGTATAAGAAAAGAACAAGAGACATATGGGACACAGTAAAAAGTTCTAACATATGTGAGATTGGGTTCCAGAAGGAGAGAAAAAAACATCAAGCAGAGGCAGAGAGAATAGCCAGGAATTTTCCAAACTGATGAGCCATCCTGGCAATGCCATCTACAGAAGAAGCCCTGCAAGGCAAAGCAGGACTAGAGCCCACAAAAACCACAATTACACATATTACAGTAAAACCACAGGGAAAAGGACAAACTATCCTCAAAAGAGCAACATTAGGATTAACAAGTTGTAACCTATGGGAGAGAGCCATAAACAAAAAACTGTAACACTCCTCTTTAAAAAAACAAAACTGGGGCCTGGCACGATAGTGTAAAGGTTAAAGGTCCTCGCCTTGAAGGCATTAAGATCCCATAAGGGCGCCTGTTCTAATCCCAGCAGCTCCACTTCCCATCCAGCTCCCTGCTTGTGGCCTGGGAAAGCAGTCAAGGACGGCCCAAAGCCTTGGGACCCTGCACCCGCGTGGGAGACCAGGAGGAGGTTCGGGGCTCTGGCTCCTGGATTCAGATCAGCGTAGTACCAGCTGTTGCAGCTACTTGGGGAGTGAACAATCAGATGGAAGATCTTCCTCTCTGTCTCTCCTCTTCTCTGTACATCTGCCTTTTCAATAAAATAAATAAATCTTACAAAAAATAAAAATTTTTTTAAAAAAACTGGTGCCTGAGACAATCATCTTTAAATGTCAAGAAGGGGCAGGCATGTGGCACAGTAGTTAAGACCCTGCTTGGTATACATACATTCCATATTGAAGCGTCAAAGATTCATTCCCATCTCTACTGCCAATTCCAACTTAGCGCTCATGCACACCCTGGGAACAACAGATAACAGTTTAATAACTTGGGTTTCTGACACCCATGTGAAAAAGCCCCAAATACTGTAGACATTTTGGGGGCAATCCAGTGACTGGAAGATCTTTATTTTTCAAATAAATATAAGCAAACATTTTTTTAAAAAGGCATTTTTCAACAGATATTAAAATAGCTCCTAGGCAGAAGACAAACTTTAAAAAGCATCCCAAGGAAAAGTCTTTAAACAAAATAACAGAGGCTGGTGTTACAGTACAGCAGGCTAAGCCTCCATGCCATTAGCATCCCACTAGGGAACCAGTCTGAGTTCTGGCTGCTCCATTCCACTCTAGTTCCCTGCTAATGCACTTGGAAGGACAGGCAGACGATGCGCTTGGAGCCCTACACACACGGGAGAATAGAAGAGGTTTCTGGCCTTGGCCTGGCCCAGCCTTGGCTGTTGTAATCATCTGGAAGGCAACCCACAGTTGAAAGATCTTTTTCTTTCTCTCTCCTCCCTCCCTTTCTTCCCCTGCCCCCCGCCCCCGCGAACTTTGCTTTTCAAATGAAATAAATAACTTTTTTAAAAAATTTAAAATGTGACAGGTGGTATCTTACTTTATTAAGTTCATGAAAACTATTACCTAAAAATAAGCAACAAATCTAGTCTCCTGACTGCTACACTATTAAATACGATTCAAAGCAATGAATTCTCTACTTATTATAAAGCTTCTCAATAAGCAAAAACTGAAATCAAAGTAAAATAATATAAAAAGTTAAAACTCATTTTAAAACAAGGTCAAAAAGAACAGTTTATTTACTTAAAAATAAACATTTCTTGGTAGAACTATTAAGATGAAAACGGTTAATCCCATGAACTTGGATTTTACGTAAACCAATTTAAAAAGTACACACACAATCTGTTCACATTCTGTCCAGTAACTAGAAAATACAAACATGCAGATAAAGTTAAAACCAGACAGTAAGCATTCTAGGGACCACTCTCCACTGTCATTCTTCAATTATACTACTTTTCTATGTTTTATACTTTAAGTATAAATTGCATGTTTAAGCAATGAAATTTTTTTCTTCTGAAAATTTAATTATTTAATTCATTTAATTATTTAATTATTAGAGTTGAGAATGGGAAAGAAAAAGAAACAATCTTCCATTTGCTGATTCACTCTCCAAATGGCCACAGAGGCTAGAGCTGGACCAGACCAAAGCCAGGACTAGAACGATAGCCAGGAACGATTAGCCAGGTCTCCTAGGTGGGCTCTCAGGCCCACAACTTGGGTCATCTGCTGCTGCTTTTCCAGAAGCATTAGCAGGGAGCTGGACTGGAAGTGCAGCAGCCAAGACTCCACCTGGCATCCAGATGGGATGCTGGCATGACAATAAGCAGCTTAGCTCACTGTACCTCAAATGCCAACCCACTGAATCAGTTTTTGAAAGATATCTTTTCAAAAGACTGATTTTATTTAGTTCATTTCTATTTATTTAAAACAGAATTGATAGAGAAGCAAAAATACATTTTCCATCTGTTGCTTTACTCCCCAAATGCCCACAATGACCAGAGCTGGACCAGGCCAAAGCCAAGAGTCTGGAACTCCAATCCAGGTCTCCAACATGGTTAACAGAGGCCTTGAGCACGTGGGCCATTATCTGCTGCCTTCCCAAACACTTTCACAGGAAACTAGGGCAGAGGCAGAGCAGCCAGAACTCAAACTGGCACTCCAATATGAGATGCGGTAGTGGCTAAATGCCCTGTGCTGTTTCTGCCTCTTTGTTACTCTTTCAAATGAATAATAATAATAATGTTTAAAATAAATAAATAAATGTTTAAAACATCTGGACAGAAAGTTAAGCCATTGCTTAGGATGCCCAAATCCCATGTGGCAATGCTTTGTTTGCTCCTAGATGCTCTACTTCTCATCCTGCTCCCTGCTTTCTACTAATGTGCCTAGGAAGGCAGCAAATGCTCAAGCACTGTCACTCACACGGCATCTAGGTGGAGTTCTTCACTCTTGGCTTCAGCCTTGGCTCAGCTCCAGTTGATGCAGGCATTTGGGGACTGAACGAGCAATTGAAGATCAATATCTATTTTCTTGAGGACCAGTGTCATGGTGTAGCAGATACTCACCTGCACTGCTGGCATTCCATTTAGGCACTGGTTCATGCACCTGCTGCTGTCCTCCTGATCCAGTTCCCTGCTAATGGCTTGAGAAAAGCAACAGAAGATGATCCACATATTGGAGCTTCTGTTGCCCACATGGAAGACCCAGATGAAAACTCTAGGCCATGGCTTTGGCAAAGTGTAGGTCGTTGTAGAGACTGGGGTAATAAAGCTCACTCTCTTTCTAAACAAATATACAAATCTTTAAAAAAAAAAAAAAAATCTCTTGGGCACAGTACAGTGTTTCAATTGGTTAATTCTCCCTCTTTAAGCACAGGGATCCCATATGGGCACCAGTTCGTGTCCTGCCTGCTCCACTTCCCATCCTACTCCCCGATTGTAGTCTGGGAAGGCAATGGAGGATGGCCCAATAATTCAGGACCCTGCGTCCTTTCAAATAAACAATTATTTTTATTTTTAAAAATTGCAAGTTATGGGCCCGGCGCGGTGGCGCAGTGGTTAAGGTCCTCGCCTTGAATGCACCGGGATCCCATATGGGTGCCGGTTCTAATCCTGGCGGCCCCACTTCCCATCCAGCTCCCTGCCTGTGGCTCAGGAAAGCAATCGAGGACGGCCCAAAGCTTTGGGACCCTGCACCCGTGTGGGAGACCCGGGAAGAAGTTCCTGGATCCTGACTTCAGATCGGCATAGCATCGGCCGTTGCACTCACTTGGGGAGTGAATCATCGGACGGAGGATCTTCCTCTATGTCTCTTCTTTCTGTATATCTGCCTTTCCAATAAAAAAAAATAATAAAAATAAATCTTTAAAAAAAATTGCAAGTTATTTATTTGAAAGGCAGAATGACAGAGAGAAAGGAAAAGACAGAGAAGTTTCAACCACTGGTTCAGTCCCCAAAATGGCTAACCAGTTGGAGTGCCTGAAACTCCTTCACAGTCTCCCATCCAACTGGTAGGGTCCAAGTACTTGGGTCATCTTGTGCAATTTTTCCTGGAGCATTAGCAAGAGCCTGGATTAGAAGTGGAGCACCAAGACTTGAACTGGTGTTCAAATGGGATGCCAGGACTGTAAGCAGCAACTTAACTCACTGTACTACAACATGGACACAATTTAAAAAAAGGAATATTTTTAAAACCCTACTGTACTATATTCATCCTCCACCTTGAGATGATGTCAGATGACACAATGTCTATGTGATGAAACAAAGTGAAGTAAATGACATAAGCAATATGACGTTAGCATTAGGTTATGTCCTAATAGGCTGGGTGTCACAAGCCATGAGAAAAGTGCTTGGGGATCTTCTATTTGTTGAAGGTTTTTATTCTAAAGCCTTTTAGAAGACAATGGTAACTGGAGATTATGATATCCACATTTTATGCTGTAGTTGCTGCTCTACAGTTCTCTGAATGTAGATATTATCGGGCATCTTCTTCAAGAGCAGCCTGGTTTCACTAAAATTGAAAACCTGCTTTGTAGGATATCCTATCTCCTTAATCAATTCCTTCAACTCCATAAGAAACATGGTTTCCTTCCAAGGTTTTTTCCCTGTTGAAAATGTTACAATAGTTTCTTCATCAGCAAATATAGTTTTCCTAGTAATTTTTGTAACTTTGAGTCCACACCCATTCCTGAGACTGTAACCATTTCTTGCAGTAAACTGTTTGGCTTTACTCATTGTGGAGGATTCCTTTCTGAAGTCTTCATGTAGGCTTGATGCTCTCTGGTGCAACATATTGCCATCAACTAGAATATGGTTCTATCAAGTCCTCCACCCACAGATTTAAAATCTTTTCCATCCCAACTAGGCAGTTATCACACACTGTGGATGTAACTTTTATAGTCTGAGATGTAATAGCAAAACTAGCATGAACTTCTTTTTCTAATCTTAGCAACTTCAACATGAAATCTTTTTTCCTTTATTAAATAGAAAACACATCTTTTCACTTAAAAGTAATCGTTTAATGGCTTTTCTTCAGCATATCCAAACCGTTAGCATTATTATTCTTTTTTTTCACAATGCAGTTTCATAGGCTCATGGATTTCCCATTCCACCCTCTCCATACCTTCTCCCCACTCCTGCTGATGACCCCTATATTATTACAACAGCATAGTCCTTTAGCAATAGTCACAAGTACATCATGACATTGTAAGTATAGACAATGGTAGAGTCCAGCATCCTATTTAGCATCAAGATTCTTGTGCTTTGGAGCCATTATGAAGTAAAATAAAGGTTGCCTGACTACAAGCACATGACAGGAAGACAGTCACGCTGATAAAGCACCAAGGCTAAGTGACAAAAGGACAAGTAGCATATCTTGCATACGCTGGGCAAATTACGTAAAAAGAGTGTAAGAAGCAGATGGCACAAGATTTTATCAGGTTACTCAAAACAGGTCCTAGTTTAAACCTTCTGAATTGTTTTGTATTGGTTTTTATAGACTTTTTTTTAATATTTCTGGATCACAGTTGACAGTGTATAAGTAAAATCACAGAATGCAAAATCACAGTACACCAAACTAGGTAAAAACTAAACTCACTTCAAGGTCTATTGTTTGAAAATTCATTATTAAGACAGTCAATTAACCTCTCAACACATCCAGTTTGGGATTTTTTTTAAACACTTAAAACTGAGGGAATGATATTTTAATAGCTAAATGAAAGAGTAGCAAGGCCAGGATTGTGGCATAGCCCGTAAAGCTGCCACCTGAGACACTGGCAGCCCATGTGTATGCCAGTTATGGTTCTGATTGCTCCACTTCCTAACCAGCTACCTGCCTGTGCACCTGGGAAAGCAGGAACAAATGATCCCAAGTACCCTCCTGAACCCACATGCAAGACCCCCAGAAGAAGCTCCTGGCTTTGGTCTGGCCCACCCTTTGCTATTCTGGCCATTTGAGGAGTGAACAATGGATAAAATATATCTCTCACTTTCCTTTTCTCTCTGTAACTCTGTCTCTCAAATAAATAAATCTTAAAAATATAAATATAGATATTTTTGAAACTCAGTGAAATGAGCCAATCCCAAAAGGACAAATACCATTATGTTTGCTCTAATATAAGATAACATCCAACCAAAATACAAAGCAAAAAGATACAAAGGTAAAATAAGCACACACTTGTAATCTCACAAACGAAGGATGTAATGGAGACCACAGAGTATCAGGAATCCAAGAAAATTAACATAATGCAGCTCTACCACGGAATAAAGGTAGACCCCCAATGAAACTTCTAAATATACCTAGATGAAAAAAAATTAGAGTTTCTATCCATTGCCTATATCAACAGTGTCCCAATACATGTAAAGAGCAGAATACTGGAGTCAAGACAACACCTGATGCACTATTTTACTATATATAAAGCACAGGGGACAAGAGAAAGGGATGGGGGGAGGAAGGAAGCCCTATACCTGCAAAACTGTAAAATGGAAAACATGAGTTTAAAAAAAAAAAAAATGTCAGTGAGGATGGCCACATGCCACGCTGAAGTCCCTGGGCTCAATCCCTGGTTCAGCTTGGGCTCTGGTTCTGGCTAATGCAAGCCCTAAACAGTCACGACTCAAGTAATTGCATCCCTGCCATCCATATGGGAGACCCAAACTGAGTTGCCAGGTTTCCAACTCCAGGATTAGGCACCCCACCACCCCCTCACACCTGTCAAGCAATTGCAGGCATGCAGGCAGTGAACCAGCAGATGAGACCTCAGTCTACATATCTCAAATAAATAATTTAAAAAATATTTTATGGCCCCACACCATGGTGTAGTAGTCAGGGTTCTCATCTTGAGCACACCAGGATCCCATATGGGCACCAATTCTGATCCCAGCTGTCCTGCTTCCCATCCAGCTCCCTGCTTGTGGCCTGGGAAAGCAGTTGAGGACAGCCCAATGCCTTGGGACCCTGCACCTGCGTGGGAGACCAAGAGGAGGCTCCAGGCTCCTGGCTTTGAATCGGCTCAGCTCCAGTCACTGTGGCCATTTGGGGAGTGAATCATTGGACGGAAGATTTTCCTCTCTGTCTCTCCTCCTCTCTGTATATCTGTCTTTCCAATAAAAAAAAAAATAATCTTTAAAAAAAATGTTTTCATGCCAGCCAGCCGTGTCACACAATGAGCTAGGCCATTGCCTGTATTCCCAGCATCCCATATCAGATTGCCAATTTAATCCCAGCTATTCTACCTCCAATCCTGTTTTCTACTTAATGTGTTTGGGAAAGTAGCAGAGGCCCAAGCCCAAGCGGATCGACTCCTGCCACCCATGTGGGAGACCCAGAAGGAGGACCTCACTGCTGGCTTCAGCCTGAGCTAGGCCCAACCAACACGGGTTATTTAAGGAGTGAATTAGAAAACAGTCAGGGGCAGGTGTGATGGCATTTCAGGCTAATTCTCTGTCGTGTGGTGCCAGCACTCACAAGGGTGCTGGTTCACGTCCCAGCTGTTCCACTTCCAATTCAGCTCTCTACTTAGGGCCTGAGAAAACAGCAGCAGATGGCCCAACTCCTTGAGTACCTGAACCCAAATGGGTAAACCTAAAAGCTCCTGAATCCCAGCTTCAGATCAGCCAGAGAAGCCATTCAGAGAGTGGATGCTGCAGATAAAATATCTCTCTCCTCGTCTCTCCTTCTCTGTAAAACTTGCCTTCAAATATATACACAAATCTTTTGAAAAAGCTTTTTATCCTTGGGACCCTGCTCCTGGATGGAAGGGACAGAAGAAGCTCCTGGCTCCTGGCTTCAAATTGGCTCAGCTCCTGCCATTGTGGCCATTTGGGGAGTGAACCAGAGGACGAAAGCCCTTTCTATGTTTTCCCTTCTCTGTTAAATTTGCCTTTTCGGGTCCAGCGGTGTGGCCTAACAGCACAATAGCATAGCGGCTAAAGTCCTCACCTTGCACATACCAAGATCCCATATGGGCACCGGTTCTAATCCCGGCAGCTCCACTTCCCATCCAGCTCCCTGCTTGTGGCCTGGGAAAGCAGTTGAGGACAGCCCAATGTCTTGGGACCCTGCACCTGTGTGGGAGACCAAGAGGAGGCTCCAGGCTCCTGGCTTTGATTCGGCTCAGCTCCAGCCATTGTGGCCACTTGGAGAGTGAATCAATGGACAGAGGATCTTCCTCTCTGTCTTTCCTCCTCTCTGTATATCTGACTTTCCAATAAAAATAAAATACATCTTAAGTAAATAAACAAATTTGCCTTTTCAATAAAAATAAATGTTTATAAAAATAGTTACTTAATTAACAATCTTTTTAATTACTAAGAATCACATCTAAAGATAAAAACAGAATCTATAATGGAGCAGCTGCCAGGATGATGCACAACAGACACTGCTAAAGTATAAACAATAAATCTGATAAAAACCAGTCTTTGAAAGCTTTTATTAAGGCCAATATTTTTATATCTGAACACTGCTCATGGCAAAAATCCTCCAATTTGTAACTCAGAAGGCTTTAATTCAACTTTATATTTCAAACAAAACACTCACTTTCTAAGTGAGCCAGAATTATGTTTAAACCAAGGGAAAGCACAATTCTTACTAAAATGTTATAAAATTTTTAACAGTTTCTACAAACCTGCACAACTAAGAACAAATCAGGACCTAAACAAATTCAGGTTTCTACAATGAAACTTAGAATGTCCATGCATACAAAGTATACTCAGACACATTTACACTCTTGTAGTTTTGCACCAACAAGATTCTAACATTTGAGTTAGTTTTAGACTAGTGCTTAAGAAACCAAAATGGGATCCAAAATTACACAATGAAATGTGCTCTAGAAACTGAAAAAATAAAAACAAAATGTCCATTAGAATGTAAAAACAACCAATGACTTTATACAAAATACAATGTTGCAACTTCAACAATCTTCTTTGTAGTTGCAAATGACATAGCTGGTAAAGCTCCCTGTAGATGCTGGCATCCCATATGGATGCTGGTTCAAGTCCTCGCTACTCCACTTACACCCCAACTCCCTGCCAATGCACTTCTAAAAGCAGCCGCAGATAGTCCAAGTCTTTGTTCTCTTGCGCCTACGTGGGTGACATGTGGCTCCAGCTGTTGTGGCCATGTGGAGAGTGAATCAGCATCTGAAAGAGCTCTCTCCATCTCTTTCTTTTTGACAGTCTGACTTTCTATCAGAAGCTAAAGTCCTCACCTTGAAAATGCCGGGATCCTATATTGGCGCTGGTTCTAGTCCCACAGCCACCCTTTCCATCCAGCTCCTTGCCTGTGGCCTGGGAAAGCAGTAGAGGACAGCCCAAAGCCTTGGGACCCTGCATCCACATGGGAGACCCGGAAGAGGCTCTGGGCTCCTGGCTTCAGACTGGCTCAGTTCCAACCATTTCAGCTGCTTGGGGAGTGACTCTGTAGACAGAAGATCTTCCTCTCTGTCTCTCCTCCTTTCTGTATATCTGACTTACTAATAAAAATAAATAAATAAATCTTTAAAAAAAAATAAGAAACTGTTTAAAAATCATGCTTTCTCTAGTTCAGTTACACTCTTCTTCTCTGTTGATTATTTAACAGGAAAATGAATATTTCAAGTTTGAACACCAGTGGAGGTTTTCCCTTACCAAGATCAGCCTCTTGCATTAAGTCTACAGTACAGCAAATATGGCAGTTACATGCACACACCAGACTTAAATGCCAACAATTCATTTGTGAAAAAAAAATAAAAACAGAAATTAACTCAAGGCAGCATATTGGATCTGGTCACTGCTAGTGTAACTGCCTCATAATTGAAAAAAAAAAAAAAAAACAAGCTTGGTCCTCACAAATTCATTTTGATCTGAGTTTCAAAACACCATCCATTAAATACACAATACTCCGAAGTTTCTCTGAAGGATGCAGTGCATGAATACAGAGTTCCAAAACATTCAAGTGCCACACACATCACTATACAATTTAGGGTGACAGAAAACTGTAAAAATTAGGCATGTAAATATAATGGCACTTCCATTTCTTGGCATTCTTTCCTCTATTCCAAATTCAATCTAGCCCCCCAAAATGTATCCAAGATACTGGAACTCTTAAAATCTCAAGACCTCTATCCAATTTATAGCCAACACTAACTGAAACACTTGAAACAGAATTCTCAAAAAAAAAAGTGCAATATGAGGGCACTGAACGTTAATGAACCAGTACCCCATAGCAACACAGGTATCCCACAGCACAGCGCCAGCTGCTCTACTTCTGATCCAGCTTCCTGCCCTGAAAGACAGTAGAACACAGACCAAGTAGATGGGCCCCAGCCATCCACTTAACCTGACCCACTCCTGGCTGTTGCAATCACTTGAGGAGTAAACCAGCAAAAACCTACCTCTCTGCTACTTGCCTTTCAATTAAATGCTTTAAAAAAAAAAAAAAAAAAAAAAAACTCTTACTATCTTAGGGCTTGCATGGTATAACACCTTAAGCCCCCTGCTTGCAGTGCTGGCATTGTGGCATCAGAAGCTAATTCCAGTCCCAGATGCTCATCCACTCCTAGCCCCTGATAATGCACCCCCAGGAAAGTGGTAGAAGATGGCCTAAGCAGTTGGACCCATGCCACTCAAGTAGGAGATCCAGATGGAGTTCCAAGCTCCTGGCTTTGGTCTGGCCCAGCTCCAGCCATTGTGGCTATTTGCAGAGTGATTCACTGGATGTCAGATCTCCCTGTGTCTCCCTCTATCATTCTGCCTTTCAAATTAAATAAATCAATATTTCCCCAAAAGTCTCTACTACCTTAATTAGAATATTTTACATTGAAGTTTAACAGGCATTAATCAGAATCCTTCCTTCTTGTTCTCACTCAGTGATTCATTTATTTCAGAAACAAAGATATCACATGGTTTGTGACCAACATCATTTCCAAATCACTTCTTTCAACTTTTTTTTAAAGAGCCAACTTCAAAATGTAAAAACAAAGAGCACAAAGCTACAGTCCCTAAGAGAAAAAAATGCTGTGATCACTTGCAGAATAAACAGCTGAGTCATTTTAATGAAAATCTTACACAACGCACCACTTTCTAAGGTCCATTTTCAAAATTACTTTATCTGACACACTGTCCTGGAAACTGACCTGAAAGACTAAGCCCAAACAATTGGCTTGTGTGAGTCCTTCGAGTCACACAGAGCACCAACGGCAAGTCAAACAGCGGCCAACTTAAACCACCGGGACTTTTCCTTAGGCAACAGCCCAAAGCTCCAAGTCAAACGAACACCATAAACCATGCAAAGAAGCCAAAAAGTGTTGTGAAAGTTTCTCCGAGCAGTCAAGAGTTGCTTAGTTTTACAATTGTTTTCCTTCAATATTGCACTGAAAGGAGACTGGGGACATCAAATGAGCAGTGCTGAGTAGCTCTGATCCTTTCCAGGCGGCAGGCACCAGGAGTTACAATTCAGGCTGGGAGGTCAACAGAAACACACATGGGGGGCAATTCAAAAAAATGTGTGGGGAAAAAAAAGAAAAATAAGTTTGTGTGCATTAAAAAACTGGAAATCTGTACAAAACTCTTTCCAGATACTCATTTTCTGTGAGTTCTTCAAAAACTCGGCTGTATTCAACACTCAGAGGAAATTTTCAGGAAATGTTACTACTGGAAGTCTTTATAGCCCTACTTTTTTTTTAAGACCTAAGGCCAACTCTGTAAACACACGATGCAAACACATCGGAGACAAACTCCGTTCTCCAAAAACAAGTCCCGAGTTCGCTAAGACGCCCCAATTGGAAAGAGCCTCCCACGGGCCCCCTCTGGGTAGCTACCTCCGGGCAGGGTAAGGTGACAGGTCCCCTGGGACGTGCAGGGTCCCTTGGCCAGGGCCCTCCCCAGACTGGGCTGCGGGAAAGCAACCAAAAAGCAATCCTCGGGGCCCTCCTACTTCCGTTCTCAGCAGAGAAATGCACTGTTTTCTCCTCGTCCTCACCCCCTGCTTCCCGACCCTAAAGCCCTGCACCTCTCAGGGGCCCGTGCCTGCGCCCGAGAGTGCGAGTGGACAGGACCGCGGACGCTTGGCCAAGGGGGCGCAGGAATCCACGGCGGGCGCGCTGCGGGGAGCCCCTCTGGCGGGACCCCAAGAAGCACAAGTCCACGTCCCCATTGGCCCCACCCCCAGCCCCTCCCGCGAGGAAGACGAGCGGAAAAGCGCAAAGAGGAACTAAGTGAGGGGCAGGAGGATGCCCAGCAAGCTGCCAGCGAGGGGGTGGGGAGGGGGTGGCTATCAAGAGGCAGCGGAAGGAAGAGGCGAGGAAGAGCGGCGGGAGGAGGCAGGGGCCGCGGCGCGCGCCCGCGAAGAGGGGCCGAGACTTCGGGCGCGCGGGCGCTCCGCCTCGGGCAGAGGGCGATCGAGACCGGGTGACGGGGCTTGGGGCGGCGGCGCCCCTTGGGCCACGCCTGGACCCCTCGGGAGAGGCCGGTGGGGAGACACGGACCCCCGTTTCCGCGCAGCGCCGGCTCTCACGCCTCCCCTCCTCGTCGCCCGGGGAGGCCGCTGCCGGACGACACCGGCCAACCGTGCCGGTTACCTGAAGCGGGGTGAGTCCTTGAGACACTCCTCGAAATCCACCGTCATCTTCATCCTGCCTCCGCCTCGCCTCGCCTCGCGCGCGGCGCTGGAAGAAGCCGAGGGGCCGCGGGAGCGGCCGCACTGGGGGCTCGGACGGCTTCGGCGGGCGCACGGCCGCTACGAGCGCTGCGCGGGACTGCGGAGGGCGCCTCGGCCGCTGGTCATAGCAGCCGCGAAGACAGCGACGGTTCCTCAGGCCCCAGTCCGGCCCCTCTTCCTCCTGCCCGGCCCCAGCAGAGAGCGCTGGCCTCAGGGAAACGGCCCCGGAGTGACAGCCGCGGCCAGCCAGCCACGAACCCGGCGGCCGGTGGGAGGGGCTTCCGGCAGCACCGCCTGCGGGTGCCCCGCAACGCACGTGAGCGACGGCTGCGCCAACCAATGAGCAGCGCGACCGTAGGCGGCTCCTGCCCCCGACGGCCAACCGGGATGCGCAGGCGTCGTTAGGCGGGACGCATCGGTTGCTGGGAGGCCGGGCGGCCGTGGCTCCTTGGGAAGGAAGTCACGTGACTGCGCGGCGCCGCCTGCGAGCCCCCTCCTCTGCTCGCGCTTTCCCAGCCCCGCCCGGCGGAGCTGCCAACACACAGAGGAGCCGCCTCCTGCGGGGCGGAGGGAGGAGGTTTGCTTTTCGAAGCGCCTTTGGCAGAAATCCCAAGAGGTTGGTTGTAAGGTAGGAAGATTCTAAGAGACTGGTTAAACCACCACTACTTTTCAGTTTAGAGAAACTGAAGCCAAGAGAGGTGAGGAGAGGCAACTTCAGTCATTGAAGTCGTGTTTTCCTTATGAGGCCCATGGATTTGGAATTCCAGAATTTAGAAAGAGCGCTTCCTACTGTAGGAGCTGGCGTTTAGGATGGGCGTGAAAGGAGCAGAAGGATGTCGACAGTTGGGCGAGCCTGGGCGGCCCTTGGCGGAGCATCTGCTCTGAGAACCCCAGAAGGCGTCTTTGCTGACTGACGCTTCTCCCTTCTGGTCACGACAGCGTTCCCAAGACTCGCTCCACCGTGCAACGCCTGCCCTGTCATAAGGGTCCATACCTGTTCCAGAAACACTATAAGACGTTCATCAGCCGAGTTTCCCTTTGACCCTAGACGGCAAGTATTTACCACGCTCTGGAATTTTAACAAGTCATCGGGACCCCAACCCGGGCAATGGAGACAGTAGTCCCAAATGCAGTTTTAGAACAGACTTCTGGGGTTGATTTTCTAGTTTTGCTGCTTTCAAGTGATGGTAACATCACTATTCCAAGTGTGTTGTCCAGTCAGCACAGTGTCAATATCGTCATCACTTAGTGAACATTAGTTACTGCAGTTGGCCACTTCCTTCTTCAGCCATCAGAAGCCAAGTTTAAGCCCGTATGTTTTCACCGTCTAAAGCTTCGGTTATAACTTTTGGACCACTAGCTAAGTGGACCGTGATGGTATAGTTTTTTCATAGACTGTGGTTATCTCTTCATCTGTTTAGCACCTTTGGAAAATAACAGCGTTGGGGGCGGCACCATGGCATAACAAACTTTACCTCTGCCTGAGGCACTGGTGTCCATATAGGCCCCAGTAGGGTCCTGTAAAGTTCCACTTCCAACACAGCTCCCTGCTGATGGCCTGGGAGGGCAGTGGAGGATGGCCAAGTCCTTGGGCCACTGCATCCACGTCAGCGACCAGAAGTGACGCCTGGCTTCCAGCTGTCCCAGCTCTGGCTGTGCTGTTTATAGTGAACCAGAAGACACAGGAGCTCTGTTCCTCCTTCTCTCTCTGTAACTTTACCTTTCCAATAATGAAAATGAAACAAACCTTTAAAGAAAAAAACACTGTAATTTTCTGACATTTCAAGGAGTATTACATATTTTTCCCTCTTTGGTTATAAATTTGATTTATTTTGTAAATTAAATTGCATATCCCTCAGGCAGGTTTTGTGGTGCAACAAGTTCACCTGCTTATTGGGGCATCCACAACCCATATCGGAATGATTGGGATCCAGCCCAACCTCCAGTTCTGATCCAGCTTCCTGCGAATGCCACAGACAGGGAGACTTGGTGGGAAATGCTCCTGGCTTCAGACTGGTCCAGCTCCAGCTGTTGGCATTTGGAAAGTAAAGCAATGGGTAGAAATCTCTCTCTTTTCCTCTCCATGCCCCTTTCAAATAAGAATAAAATTGTTGTGTATTGCTAGACTCTACAGAGCTACTCTTAATGGCTAGAAACTATTGGTTTTAATATATTCACTGTCCTCAAGTGCATCAGTGCTTTTCAAGCACTGTAACTGCCTACCACATTTATCAAGAGAGTTGGCAATTTCTAATAAATTTAATTATATTCCAGATGCATGACAACTAATCAACCTGCAGGTTAATTTATTATTTCAATTCTTTGTCACAATGTAGCCTTTTGAAAGACACCTAAAGTGACACTTCACTGTGCAAATTAAAACTCAACGCCCTGTGTGAGTATTTGGCACAGCAATTAACGTACCACTTAGGAGACCCACTGTTATACGGGAGTGCAACTCAGGCTCTTGATTGCAGCTTTTCTGATTTGCACCGCAAGTCCCTGCCACACAAATGGGAGACCCAGATTGAACAGGCGTACTGAGCCCAGGCTTCAACCAGGCTGTCTGCTTTTCAGATCAAATGAAAATAAACAGATAAAAAATGTTAAAAATTCAACTCCCTGTAAACATATACAATTATTAGATGTCAGTTCAGAAAAAAGACATGTAAAATTGTATAAATGCAAATGAGTCCATTTTGCTAATTTATGAAATGGACATCTTTCTGCAGATGATTTTATGTACATATTCCTAGATGGAGATAGAAATGTCACAGTCTTTCTCCTCTGCCCTGTGATAAAGCTAGTATTTTGAGATATTGACTGTGAGTTATGTCCAAATTAAGAAACATTAAAAATGGGATGGATGAGAGCATCCCACTCAGAATAGAAGAAATACAATATTATTATTATCCTCTTTCAATTATAGAAACTGAGACTTCACAATATAAATGTAACTTGCCAAGTGACCAAATCCAAACAGATTCTACAATGCCCAGCCCTAACTGTGAACTTCACGGCTCTGCCTTTTGTGGCTGTAGTTCTGTCTGCCTGTGTAGCATCTCCCTTTAAAATGCAGCTGAAATGCCACCTCCTTCAGGAAGCCTTCTCTGTTTGCTGCAATAGACATGCCTCTTCAACAGCTAAAAGCTAGTAATCAGGCTTAATCTACACTCTAAAAAGACGTGGATTATCAACCTTAAGTCTTTCCCAAATTCTTCTTCAGACTTCTCAGTCCCTGCCTCCAGCCCCCGGGGGACCCTGGGCATCCACAGGCCTTCCCGGCTTGCTGCTGATTTCCTCTGAGGATACTCTCAACCGTACTTCCTCTTGGGCAGTTGTTCATTCTTCCCCCTCCCTGATCCTCCTGGGATCAAGACACAGTCAGGAAGAGCCTAGCTCTTGGCAACTTAGAATTCACATTCCATCTGCATGCAGGAATTCTTCCTTGTCTTAGACTAATGTCCCTCTCTCTCTCTCTCTTTTTTTTTTTTTTTTTTTGAAAAATTTTATTTTACTTATTGGAAAAGAGGAGTTACAGAGCAAGAGAGGGAGATCCTCCATCCTCTGATTCACTCCCCCCCGGCCAAGGCCAAACCTTTTCCGGGTCTCTTGTGTGGGTGGCGGGTGCCAGAGCACCCAGGCTATCTTCTGCTACTTTCCCAGACACGTTAGCAGGGAGCAGGAACGAGCACTCACACAAGATGTCAGCAGCTTACTCCACTGCACCACAGCCTCAGCCCCCACTCTTCCCCTCCTACAGTCCCCATTCCTATTCTCCTACTTGCACCAAGTTTCCTCTCTGTGCTCAGTGGGTTCTGTTCTACCACGAGCTGGCTTGCTTGTAAGCCATCACTACTTCTGTTTGCTTCTACACGTGAGTTATCTTGTGGCTTCAGGGCCCAGCAGGCAAGGACGTAAAGAGTGTGGAGTGGTGGAGGCTGTGGGGAACAGAAAGCTTATGCCCCGTGTATGACTCAGATCCCACTGATTTTTGGTATACCGGGCTTCCAGATTTTAAGAGGACACAGATAGCTATATTTTCATGCCCAGTTTCCCTCTTTTTCTATCCTCGAAATTCTTCACATTATTAAGAACATTACACCAGACATGAAAGTACATTTCTGGGCCACTGTGCAACCACTCATTCTGCTTGGGGAGGGGACTAAAGGTCCTCTTGGCTGGGCAGATATGAGGAAGCTTAAAACATCAAGACCCAAGCAAAAGGCCTGAGGAAGCTCTTTCCAAACACACTGAGTCACAAGGCATTCTGACTCAAGCACAGAAGACAGAGAAACACGTGGCCTACCAGAGTTGTAGATGCAGCTTGTGGCTTTGGAAAAGAAGTGAGAAATGCAGCTGGAGGCATGAGCCCATGCCAGATTTCAAATGACATGGTCTGCCACGCCAAGGAATGTGTAGCTGAAAGCACTGGGAAGCCACTGCAAGAATTTAAGCCTGACAGTTACAGGGTCTAATTTGCACTTTAAAGGAGAGTAGGACAAGGGCATAGATGTTCTTAGGACTGAGAGCAAATGCTATGAACAGTTGAGGTTTTGTCAAGCCGTGCCAACAGCAATCAAGAAACGTTTAAGAAGCATAAATGGAAAAGACAACGAAGCATTAGGATTGAGGGAAAGAAAAACTGAATTCGTAGGATCACTCCAAGTTTCTGCTTTGGGTGACTGGGTGGGAGGTGATGCCATTTATAGAGAGAGGAGAAAGTTTATGTGCCTCAAAATATGTCGCTTGAGAGAGTCCTTGAATGTTTCCAGCTGAAACCCAGCCTCACCCAGAACGTTCCCTGCATAAACTCAATCTCACATGTCTGCAGTCATCTCACTCCCAGAGTCCCATCACTCCCACACCCCCAACCCGGGGCACCTTTTTTATCCACCCTCTCTGGCCTTCCCCCAACTTCATGCACCTAGCTCTGGATCAGTCCTAACATTCCCCTTCAGTTCCTCTAAACTCCTAGTTGCTGGGAAAATTGGAGACAGTTTTTTTATTTTATTATTTAAGATTCATTTCTTTTGAAAGGCTTGGGTTTTTCTTTTCTTTTTTTTTTTTTTTTAAGATTTTATTTAATTATTGGGGCCAGTGTTACATCACAGAGGATAATAAATAATGTTTTATTTAAAAAACAAAAAAGGAAAGACATATACTCTTTTTTTTTGGAAGGTAAAATATACAGACAGGAGAGACAGAGAGGAAGATCTTTCATCCAGTGATTCACTCCCAAAGTGACCACAACAGCTGGAGCCAAGCCGATCCAAAGCCAGGAGCCTTCTCTGAGTCTCCCATGTGGGTACAGGTTCCCAAGACTTTGGGCTGTCTTCTGCTGCTTTCCCAAGCCACAAGCAGGGAGCTCAATGGGAACTGGGGCCACCAGCATTAGAATTGGGGCTTGTATGGTGCTTGCAAGTCGAGGACTTTAGCCGCTAAGCTGCAGTGTCAGGCCCATACTGTCGCTTTTAAAAGAGAATTTTATTTATTTGAAAGGCAGAGTTAAAGAGAAAGAGTCTTCCATCTGCTGATTCACCCTTCCAAATGGTCACAGTGGCCACAGTAACCCACCATGTGGATGGCAAGGGCCCAAGAAGTTGGGCCTTCTTTTGAGCTTTATCAGGAACATCAGCAGGGAGCTGAATCAGAAGCCAAGCAGCTGGAATTTGAACCTGCGACCGTATGGGATGCCAGTGTTGCAAGCAGTGGCTTAGCTTGCTTGCCACAACTCTTGTCAGTTTGTACTTTAAAGCAATGGAATGTATTAGAAAAATTGCAGCAGGGGAATGTCATTTAATTTGGTTTGTATTGTAAAGCAGTTTACATAGGCAAAGAGGAGAAAGCTTTCAGAGTTAAGTCTCTAGTGCATTCAGCATTAGATGCTTAGGATTTTCAACTGTATTTGTGTAATTTATCTGTGGCCAGCTCCCTGACCCTACTGTTCTTCCCAAACTGCCCACAGACTGTGGCCCACTGTTCTCCTGACTTGTAGATAACCTTGATTGTTCACAACAAAAGTCAGAGCCTTTAAGAGCTCACTTCCTACCCCCAGCTCACACACTTATCTGCTTTCTGTTTTCTTTCTTACTCACCTATCTCAGAGAAAGCTGTATTTCTGCCACTCCTAACTTGGACTTCGTCCCCCACTCTTTCCAACAGCCTCATCTTCAAATTTACACTACACTGAGCACTTGTACTCGGAAGAGAAGAAATAAAACCCATACACCATCACATTAGGAATTATTTTTGTTGTAAGTTAACCCAAAACAAGGGGCTCATGTCATCTGATTCTCCAGGAGAAAGCTTCCAAGACTACTCAATCCACCGAAAAGAAAGGGCTTTCTATTCTCTCTTGCTCCATGTTCTAGTTTATTTTTTTATAAGATTTTTTTTTTATTGGAAAAGGCAGATACACAGAAGGAGATACAGAGATCAATATCTTCTATCCACTAGCTCACTCCCCAAGTGGCCCCAGTGGCCGGAACCAAGCCTATCCAAAGCCAGGAGCCTCTTCCAGTCCTAAGGTCATGGGCCATCCTTGACTTCTTTCTCAGGCTGCAAGCAGGGAGCTAGGTGGGAAGCAGAGCAGCTGGGACACAAACCTGCGCCCACATGGGATCCTGGTGCATGCAAAATGAGATTGGTAGCCATTAGGCTATCCTGCCAGGCCCCATGTTCTACCTTTCTTAAGGGAAAACCTAGGTTTGAAGATGTCTTCCATCAAGGATCAATGGACTGCAACCTGGGGGAAGAGGGGTCAGCCCTGTGCAAGCATGGCTTCCAAAAATGAAGCCCCCTCCTCAAGTAGAGGACAGACAACAAAGAAGGACCTGGGAGTTGAATTAGTTGCCCTCTGGCTACTGCCAGCTCTCCCTCCATGGATGTGTAGCTAAGACCTTTCAAGGGCATAGTCTCCATATTTTTCTCCTTCTAGTTGTCCTTGGTATTCTATTCTCCACTCCCTGCTGTGCCCCTCTCTGATTTCAGTAAAGTCACTTTCCTGTGTTCCCCACCTCTTGGTATCCATTTCCTCTGGCAACGTGGGCCTTGTCTAACTTATGTATGTGGGCAACTCCTCTTCACTACTAATTACTTGATTTAACTGAAGTCTACCCAGGTACTTCCCCATCATAGTTTAGACACTATTCAGGTTGGTATTCCAATTTGATATTTTCTATACCCATAGACTCTTCTAGATCCTCTGGGTAGTGACAGTAGACTCTTTTCTGCTTTCTAGGCCCTAGAGTCTAGCCCAGTGTCTGGCATTTGCTAGGTGCCTAATGAGTGCTCAATAAATGGATATATTTATTTCCATGAGTGAAATCCTTCTCATTCAAATCCCTATCATTGCATGCAAGTAGGTATGCATTTGCCCTTCAGATGATGAGCTCAGATAATGAAGCCTGTTTGGGGTGCTTGTGAAAATAAAGTAAGATCTAGATAACAGTGCCTGAGTCATCAGTGGTTTGTAACTATGTAATAAAATTATCTATATCATGGGGCTAGTGCCATGGCATAATAGGCTAAGCCTGTGCCTGTAGCACCAGCATCACATATGGATTTTCTATCATTTTGCAGCTTCTCTTCTTCCAACACAGTTCCCTGCTTACAGCCTGGGAAATCAGCAAAGGATGCTCAAGTCCTCAGACCCCTGCACCCATGTGCGAGTCCTGGAAGAAGCTTCTGGCTTCAGATTGGCTCAGCTGCAACCATTGCAGCCATTTGGTAAGTAAACTAGCAGATGGAATATCTTTCTGTCCTTCTCTCTGTACTGTTAACTTTCAAATAAAAATAAACAATTATTTATATAATTTTCTATGCTATTTACTTATTTGTTTGTTTGAAAAACAGAGTTACAGAAATAGGGGGAGACAGAAAAGGACTCTTCCATTTGCTGGTTCACTCCCCAAGTGTTCACAATAGCCAGGGCTGGGTCAGGGTTGAAGCCAGGATTCCGGAGCTCCATCCACTAGGTCTCCCACATGGGTAGCAGGGACTCAGATACTCAGACCATCATCCACTGCCTTCTCAGATACATTATCAGAGTGATCAGTCAGGAAAAGAGCAGCTAGAACTTGAGTGAGCATTCTGGTATGTGATGTTGGTATCATAAGAAGGAATATAACCCATATTTCCTTTTCAGATTTTTAAAGATTTTGTTTATTCAGAAGGCAGAGTGATCAAGAAAGAGGGAAAGGAAAAAGAGATCTTCCATCTGCTGGTTCACTCCATAACCTGCCACAACATCTAGGGATACCACAGGGAACCTAGAAGGTCATCCCCTGGCATAGTAGAGGGCAGGACTCTAAGTACTGGGGCCAGCTTCTGCTTCTTTGTCAGCTTCATTAGCAGAGAACAGGATCTGAAGCAGAGCAACTGGGACTTGAACCTGTGCTCAGATACGGGATGCTGGCAACGCAAGAGGCAACCTGACCTGCTGTGTCACAACATACTGCTTGTTTGTTTTAAAACATGGGCCCCACCTATTGAATTAGTTTTTCTGGGGTGGAGTCTGGGGCCTGCATCTCACAGATGACTCTGAGGCACACCCTTCATGACTGAAACTCTGGCAAAGGTTCAATTTTTTAATTCCAGGATTTGTCACAGAAACCATCAGCACAGTAGATGCTCACTAAATATAGGTTAGTTGGAAGTGAGAGAAGCTTCCAACTTTCCAAGTAGCAATGTTTAAGTAAGACACTTGGTTTAGAATAAAAGAATCCAGACCAGTTTTGTTCCAGATCCCCTTTTTGGGGGGTGGAGGGTCTGTGCCTCTGCTTCCTTCTATATCTTTTCCCAGTTTTCTGCTTTTGTTACACAGAGAGAAGGCGTATTCTTGGTTTGGGTCTTTGTCATTTCTTACCTAGACTGTTTCAAACAATATCCTAACTCATCTCCCTGCCACAATCCCACCCTCTCCAACTTAGCCTCTATATTGTTACTCAAAGTTGTCCTTTTCTTTCTTTTAAAGATTATTTACTTATTTCTTTGAGAGGCATTAACAGAAAGATCTTCCATCTACTGGTGCACTCCCCAAATCACCACATTACCCAGGAATGGGCCAGGTGAAGGCCAGGAACCTAGAAACTCAATCCTAGTTTCCCATATGGGTGTTAGAGGCCCAAGTATTTGGGTCATTTTTCACTGGGTGCCCAGGCATGTAAGCAAGGAGACTGTATCAGAAGAAGAACATCTGGAGCTTGAACTGGTACTCTGATATGGCATGTGGTGATTATAAGCAGAGGTTTATCCAGATGTCAGCCCTACAAAACGATATTAAGAGCTGATCTGGTCACTTCCTAAAATTCAAAAGACTGGGGCATTTTTCCATTGCTTCTGTGACATATCATATAAGAATTGTCTCTGGAACCCTTGGAATATGTACACATTGAGACTCTGGGTTGATATGAGGTGGTAGTTCCTCACCCCTGGGTACTGGGACGTGTGGAAAGTCATGAGTGGTTTCCCCTTTGTCTCTTCCCTTCCCCCAGAAACAAAAAGAAAAAATAGCAAATTTGGAAGCAATGAGTTCACCTGATTTTCCCTAAACTTCAATCCTTCCCACCCTGATCCACCATGCAATCATTATGAAAAAAATAATAAATTTAAGAAAAAGAAAAAGAACTGTCTCTGGCCCTATCACTAGCCCTGAATGTTACCCTTGTCCATCATTTCCAGCTCTGTAGGGTCACTGTGCCCATACACCGTGAGTTTAACAAGTAACAGAAACCACCTCTGATTAGCTTAAGCAGGAAAAAATTTCCTTAAAATGGAGCTAAGAGTCCATGTGGCTTTATTTATAACAAAGCAAGTGTCCATCCACAAGGAAAGAGAGCTACTATCTGCTGGTTCGCTCCTCAAACACCTACAGTTATCTAGCATTGGACCAAGCTGAAGCCAGGAGCCTGGAACTCAATCCAGGTTTTCCTTATGGGTGGCAGGAACCTAAGTGCTTGAACCATCCCTTCCCAGGTGCACATTAGCAAGAAGCTGGAATTGAAAGCAGTTTGACAGCTAGAGTCAAGACATTCTGATAGAGTGGAGCAGGCAAACAGGAGGAGGCTTGTATCCCAACCTTGAAGACTTCCAGATCCTCACCAAGGACTATCAGTATGAGCACCGAGGACTACATCCCAACTGCCAAGGAGACCACGGGGAAATGGAGTGCCTTCAGAGGCCCAGAACTCTGATGTCACCCACCTCCATTTGGGTCTACCACATGGGATGGAAGAAGCCCAAATCCTGCCTTGCAGGATCCAAGGTCATCGGAACGACAACCAGGAGCACTGAGTGGTCTACAGAAACAAGAACAGTAAACTTCCTTTGGGACTAGGGAGAGGAGCTTTCTCTGGTCCTTGCCTGGTTCCAACTTTGGGTCCCTACCCTCACTGGCAATGACCATCAGAATGGCTCCAGAAACCCCTTAAAATAAGCAAACAAACAAATAAATAAACAACAACAAAAAAAACTACAATAGATAGAGAACAACAAGGAAAGCTTAGAATCAGACAGGAAATGGTCAGCGGGGATGCACTTATAACTCATTGGGTGGAAACACTAGATTAGTTACTCCTCACTAGGTTATTGAAGATTTCTCTGCACACCTCTCCTAAAACTGTTCACCTAAACTGTTGACATGTCTTGTTAGAGTTATAGAGTTAGACTACCCAAAAAACAGCCAGGTTCACCAAAATCATGCTTCAACGCTAAATACTAAATACTAAAATTAAAATAGACATAAGACAGCTAAATAGTAATCTATAGCCATCTTAAGGTGTATAGAAACCAGTTGTATATAAACAGATAATTGGAATGTCAATGTAGAAGTCACAGGATGTGGCTCAGAACTTACTTTTTTTTTTTTGTCTTTTAACATATTGGTTACTCAATACCATGTCAACTAATTCCATAACGTTATAAATAGTTACTGATGTAAAGTCAGGGCTTTTAATTGATCAGGATGATACTCTGCCAGCTCTACCTTCATTTTAATTTATGCAAACCATACCTCAAACTGACTTTCAAAAATTTTGCCATTTGTTGTCTCACAAGGTCACAAAGAGGGCAAAAATCCAGGGTTGGGCCAGTGCAGAGCCTGTAAGCACACGCTAAAACCAGGAAGCCAAGCCTCTGCCACTGCCAGCATTATGGCACAGGGAGCTAAGGTATGGTTTACTGGCAATGGCCTTCCCTGGGTTGTAGCAGCCATTTGGGGAAAGAACCCGTGAGTGGAAGATCTCTCTCTCCCTCTCTCTTTCTCTGCCTCTCCCTTTCAACTAATAAATAAATCTGAAAAAGAAAGCAAGCTGTTACAGGTGCCCAGCACCACAACTGCCACTTGACTTCCACCTCTGCGCTTTGAGGGGGACCAAGCTACATTTCTGCAGCTGCTGCTCCTAATCCCAGATTGGATTCTGAACATTTACCTCTCCTGCTTCTGTTTACGGCTTCACACCAAGTCTGTGGAAGGTACATCTCGCTGACCAAGCCTGGGCGCAGAGGGCTCAGAAAGAAAAGGGTGATCATCTCCCTGCCTTGACCATGGCAGGTGAACTCTGCTCTAGCCTGTGGCTGCTTCCCCAGACATTGAGAGCATTTAGAGGTGGGCTGTGTGAGAAATTTGCTTGCTAGGGCTGCTGTAACAAAACACTACCACACGAATGACTTCAACAGCAGAAACAGTTTTTTCTAGCCTCAAGTCCAAGATCAAAGGGTTGGCAGGTTTGGTTTCTCCTGTGGCCTCTCCCCTTGGCTGGCAGATGCCCATCTTTTCCCTGTGTCCCTGTGTGGCCTTTGCTCTGTGCCTTCCTGGTATGGCTCTTCCTCTTCCTGTAGGGACACTAGTCATAGTGGGTTAAGGTGCCACCCATGACCTCATGTAACTTGAATTCCCTCTTTAAAAACCTAATTCCAAGTAGTCACATTGGATTAGGACTTCCGCACATGAGTTTTAGCTTCATTCTGCTCCTAACAGAGACTCAAAAAGCATGATCATGTTTATAACCCTAACCTGGCCTGTTTTCTCACCAATACATGCTTGCTATATTGCAGGATACAGTTTCCTCAGGTCCTCTGCCAGCTGCTGCTGCATCATTCATGATCCTTTAAGATCCACTTCACTGGGATGCTGGTTAGAACACTCATGTCTCATGTCAGAGTGCCTGGGTTCAAGTCCAGGCTCTGCTCTTGGTTTGTTTCTTTGAATGCAGCAGGTGACAGTTCAAAAACTTGGATCCCTGCCACACACATGCAAGACCAGTTGAATTTCTGGTTCTTGGCTATGTATGGCCTGGCTCTGCTCCAGTTATTGTGTGTCTACGGAGTGGGAACCAGGGGTAAGAGCTCTATCTCTGGTATCTCTCAAACAAAAGCAAATTTTTAAAATTAATATATCCAGTTCAATGTCTTCTTCCTTGGGAAACTTTCCTCTGATGTGGGCTCTTATTTTTGTACTTAGAACATGCAACTTCTCCTCACCTACCCTAACACATGCCACTGTCCCACTGCACACTGTGACCTGAAGCAGGGTCATAATTATGTGGCCCAGGATGTGACCCAGGTCCACCTTAGAAGATGCTCTGTAGCTGCATGATGAAGGAGTTTCCCAGCATTCCTTTCCTCCCACTTTATGCTCAGCTAATGACATAATGGTGAACCATCTTGTGTTTTCCAAGTGTTCCTTACTGTTTCGGCCTCCTGGCCTCTGTACATGTTGGCCCCTTCCTGCTGAAGTCATTTGTCTGCCTCACCATCCTCAAATGCCTCTCTGTGTGTGTGTGTGTGTGTGTGTGTGTGTGTGTGTGTGTGTGTGCATAAGCATGTAGGGTCAGAAATCATGTAGCAAACCTCTCATCCCTGTGACCCACCTTGCTTAAAACCCATTGCAGATACCTCTCTGATCTCCTCTCCCTGCCAACCACTCAGAAATAACAATGTTGAATTTGCATCTTTGACTCCTTCTATTTCTTTCTGCTCTTACATGTACTCCCAAACCATAGACTGCTATTTTTTCGTATTTTTGACTTTATAGGATTAAGATGTTATATATGTATTTGCCTATGGGTTTTTTTCTGTTTTCCTTGAGCTCAAAAGCATATCCATCCATATAATTCAGCTGCTTTGTTTTATGAATATACTCTCTCCAGCCTTCTATGAACATAAACAGTTAGTTCTTTGCCTTCTGAAATTGCAGCTGGGAACATTCTTGTCATGTCTCCCTGGTGCAGGAGTTTAATAAGAACAGCCCTAAGGCGTATGTCAAGGAATGGAGTTGCTGGACTGCAGGGTTAGATATATCTTTGGTTTTGTAGGCTAAAGGCAATTTGTTTGCCAAGTGTTAAACCAATTTTTATGACCTCATTCCCGCTACTCCATATCCTTGTTAATACTTAATGCTGTCAAATATTTTAGTTCCTGGCAACCTGATACTATAGAAATCAGCTCAGGAGTAAGCATTTGGCTTAGTGGTCAAACCATACAGGTTTAACATTAGGGTGCCAACATTTGATCACTGGCTCTGGTTCCCTAACTTTAGCATCCCACTAACACAGCCACTGTCAGGCAGCAGTGATGGGTTCCAACCACCCATGTAGGATACCTGGATTAAGTTCTTAGTTCTTGCTTTAGCCTGTTCTAGCCCTGGTGGTAACCAGCTTTCAGGTACTAAGCCTGCAAATGGGAGCTCTCTGTATATGTTTATTTGTCTCTGTCTCTCTCTCTCCTGAAAGTCAAATACTTTTATTTTTTAAAAAAATCATCTCAGGGAGGGGCCAACATTGTGGCACAATGGATTAAGTCACTGCTAGCAATGCTGGCAACTCATATTTGAGTGGGTTCAAGTCTTGGCTGTTCCACTTCTGAGCCAGTTCCCTGCTAATGTACCTGGGAGAGCAGTGGAAGATGGGTCAAGTGCTTGGGCCCCTACCACCCATGTGGGAGATCTAGATGGAGCTCCAAGGTCCCGGATTCAACTATGCCCAACCCCTGGCAAATGTGACCATTTGGTGTGAATCAGTTGAGGAAGACTCTCTCTCTCTCTCTCTCTCTCTCTCTCTCTCTCTCTCTCTCTCGTTCTCTGTATGTGTGTCTCCTTCTCCTTCACCGCCCCTTGTAACTCTGCCTTTCAAATAAAGGAAATAAATCTTATAAAACTACAAATAAATAAATCATCTCAGGGACATTTTGCACAGAGGTGTAAATAACACTTGGAACCCCTGAACTCCATGTTAGATTATCTGAGATCATGCTCCACCATTGCTTTCATTTGGTTCCGACTTCTTGCTAATATGAAGCCCGAGAAGCAGCAGGTGTTAGCCGAAGTACTGAAGTCTTGTCCAGCCTTGTGGGAAACCCTGTTTGAGATCTGGATTCCTGGCTTTGACCTGGCCTGACTCCAGCTATTGTGGTCATTTGGAGACTGAACCAGCTCTCTCTCTCTTCTTTTAAATGAGATATTTAAAAGAAATATCTCATTGAGTTTGTAATGTCCAGTATTTATGTTATTATAGATCTGTTCCCAGATTATTAATAAAGTTGAAAATATCTTCTGATGTTTCCTGGTCATTCATGTTGCCTCATCTGTAAAATATTCATTCGTATATTTAAAAAAAGATTTATTTATTTTTACTGGAAATCAGATTTATATGAAGGAAGAGCAAAAGAGAGAAAGATCTTCGTCCACTGGTTCACTCCCCAAGTAGCTATAACAGCCAAAAGTGAGGCAATCTAAAGCCAGGAGCCGGGAGCTTCTTCTAGGTCTCCCGTGTGAGTGCAGGTCTCAAGGCTTTGGGCTGTCCTCCACTGCTTTTCCAGGCCATAAGCAGAGAGCTTGATGGGAAGTAGAGCAACCAGGACATGAACGGGCACCCATATGGGATGCTGGCACTTGCTAGTGGAGGATTAGCCAGTTGAGCCATCACACTGGCCCCTTATTCACAGCTTTTGCCCAGTTTCTGGGCAAAATATTACAGTTATTTTTTCTTTATTTGCAGTGTACGCTTATGTGTTCTAGATAACAACCATTTGTCAATTTATTTTTGAAGGATTTATTTATTTGGAGGAAAGAGTTACCAAGAGAAGGACAGAGATTTTTTTATTCATTGGTTCACTTCCTAAATGGCCCCAGTGATGGGGCTGGGCCAAACCAAAGCCAGGAGCCAGGTTGTATGTGGGTAACATGAACCAAAAGCATCTTCTACTGCTTTCCCAGGGACATTAACAGAGAGCTGGATCAGAAGTGGTGTAGCTGGCATTCACCAACACTCAGATGGTATACCAGCATTCAGATGGTAGCTTAACCCTCTGTGCCACACTGCCAGCCCCATCTCAAATTCTTTCTAAGCACATAGTGTCTTATCTTTCTGTGTACCCTCTGTATGTACCCACATGATCAGCCTACTTTGTTGCACTGCTTCTGTATTCTTGGATTCCTAACACTACACACCTGCTGAACTAGAAAGAAACATTTCATTCATCCATTTTCTGTTGCTATAATGAAACACCCAGCAAACTACTTTGCTTAGACAGAGGAGTATTTGGCTTGCAGCTCCAAGATCCAACAGCTTCATGTGGGCCTCTGAGCAGGTGGCATTACCATGGAAGGTCACACATGGGGAGCTCTCAGACAGAAAGGCTGAAAGTGAGATAAAGTCTCACCACTCACTCTCAGGAGAGCCAAGTCCAAAGTCCCACAAGACCTACCTTACTCTATTCTGAGTGCAGCCCCCTCAGTAACCTAATGGCTCTGTACTAGGTCCTGGGTCACAGCAGCAGGAGAAAGCCCATGGCAGGAAAAGCCAAAGGCACATGAACATTTAGAGGTCAACCAGCATCCAAATCACAGCAAACATTTATTTTTTGTCTTGTGCCTTTACTCTCTAGGTAAGGAAATTGTAAGAAGATGGAGGCCTGTTTCCTCATGAGATCACACCAGGTTGGTGCCAGAGGCAGGGCTCCATAAAGGTTTGGATTTCTCATAAAACCCCTGGGAGTGAGCCAAGCTCTGCTTAGCATAGTAATGCAGAGTCTGAAGAAAAGCAAGCCTCTGTGAGCAGGAACAAAGAAGGGGGCCAATGTCTGCCCATGCAGCCAAAAACTAATGTGATTAAGTATTACAATTTAAAAAGGACAAGATGAAAAAACAAAACCAGGAATGGTCACATTAAGAAGTGGGAGAAGCATGGGTGCTATGCTATGGCACAGCAGTTGAGGTGCTGCCTGAGAGGTCTGCATCTCACACAGTATGCCAGGGTCCAAGTCCTGGCTGTGTTTCCTGCCAGGCTTCCTGGGAGGCAGTGGGTGATGTCCCAGATACTTGAGGCCCTGGGAAGTCCAGATGGAGCCCTGTCTTCAGGCAGATGAGAATGCACTCTCTCTCTCTCTCTCCCCCTTTCAAATAAATAAAATTTTGTTTATGAGTGGCAAAATGCTCACACAGATGGAATGGATAAAATGTTGTTAACTTCAGGAATTAAGCCTGAGTTATAAAGATACACCTTTTTTCCCCCTCATTCGTAGAGTAAAGCCTGAAAAGAATAGTGAGGCCTTAGTAATGGAATGAAAACTCAGAGAACTGGTGTCTCCCAATCTCATAGCTCAGGACCTGACAAATTGTGAAGACCCAATTCATAATTGGAATTCTATAAATGATCAGCATACATGTCAGGTGTGAGCTTTTCTTACCTTGATGAGGAAAGGGCAAATCCAAGGCCTGCAGCATTGCTTCCAATATGCACAACACAGAAGGAAATGCTTGCTCTGCACAAGCAGCAGCATCAATTGCTATACTACACAGCTCTGAAATCTCTGGCTCATGAGAAACTAAGCTATCTTAAAAAAGAGAGAGAGAGGAAGAAACAGGAAACATGTACAGGGACAAAAAGTTGAGTAACTACTAATGAGACTATACAGATAAAGGTCCTCCTGCACTACTGGTGGAAGCATGGAATGTTCCCGAAGGACAAGTTGGCACAGTCTGTCAACATTTTAAATGTATCTTTGGAATTGACACTAACAATGCATGCTGTTCTCACAGCAAACAGAGATAGAGGATACATTTTTACTAAAGGACTGGTTAAATAAGTTACAGTGTATCTAAACAGTAGGACACCATGCTGTGTATGCTGGCCCTATGAAATAGCAGCAATTGTTTATTTCATTTTATGTATGTGTTTCCTTTTTTTCTTGTTATTGGAGACATATGCATTATGACTGCAACCAGAAAAACACATTTTCAACAAAGAAAATATTTTAGACTTCTTATTCCAAGTAATTTGGAGCTAACAGTTCCAGATGTTATCTATTCATTTCAATGATTTATATGCTGTGTATCTCCTGGATTTAGAAACTATTCAATAATACTCAAAATGAAAGTTAAAAAGAAATCCAAACCTTATGGAGAAGAGAATAAAAGTTTGTTTATCGTTTATTCTTTCATTTTTGGACAAAGGGGAAATTTAAGTTAACTGTGATATTCTAATTATCTGAAGAAAGTGCATGGATGCCTTAGGAAACAACCCATTAGGCTGTAAGCCAGTTTGTCAGGAAAGAGGCTTTCTTGAGATCCTAGAGGGCATTATCTAGCTTGATTTCTGTTCCTATCACGTGTTCCCCAGGAAACACTCACTTGGACCAATCCTGTGGCTTACAGAGTGCTCACAGCTCAGCTTATACTGGTGTCACTAGAACGCATTTGGTATTTCCTTTAGCATCAAAACCAAATTTTATTTTCTTTCCTTCTTTTTCTCTAAGATTTATTTATTTTTATTAGAAAATCATATATACAGAGAGGAGGAGAGACAGAGAGGAAGATCTTCTATCCGATGATTCACTCCCCAAGTGGACACAACAGCTGGAACTAAACCAATCCAAAGTCAGGAGCTTCCTCCGGGTCTCCCACGTGGGTGCAGGGTCCCGAAGCTTTGGGCCGTCCTTGACTGCTTTCCCAGGCCACAAACAGGAAGCTGGATGGGAAGTAGGGCAGCCGGGATTAGAATCGGTGCCCATATAGGATCCCTATGCATTCAAGGTGCTAGCTCACCGCAACGGGCCCATATTTTCTCTACTCTTTAAAGATTTTGTTAATGCCTCCAGATGCAGAAATTAGGTTTAGTTCAAATATTAAGGGCTTCAGCTTGGCTGCTCTTCTTGATGTTTTTGAAGCTGTAAGAGTTTGCACATGCTAATAAATGCCCAGAGAAGTTTCCTGTCTCTGCTCTGATGCCAAAGTTATCAAGTCCTGGATATCATTCTGAGTACCAAGGGTCACCTGCCCGCCATCTCCAACAACAGCTACAGCTTTTCTGAATGTCTATCTTTTCCTTTCAACTGCTTCTAGACCCATGGTGGGGAGACTCGGAAAGCAAGTACGTTTGTTTTATTCCTCCATGTGGTAAAATTGGTCTGAGTACATAAAACCAAGTTGTTGACTTCCGGGCTGATTTTTCTTTTCTTTTCTTTCTTTTCTTTTCTTTTCTTTTCTTTTCTTTTTTTTTTTTTTTGTCAGCAATAGGAACAGAGCCAAATATGCCCCTTATTAAAAACAAAACAAAACAAAAAACAGGGAAGCTTCCTTCCCCTTTCATAATGAGGGTTCCTTATTGTGGCTTAAAAAATGTTTCAGAGGGAATGAATTTTGACTGTTTTTCAGTTCCTTTGAATGTACTGTCTTAGATCACAGTGCAAGTCTATGCTACAGAGGGAAGCTTTCATTTTTAAAGCATTCTAAGGTTGATGTTATCAACAGCTTTCTGCACCAGAGCAAACATTGGCCAAAGTGCTCTCCATCTCAAACTACACATTCAAAGCACCAGATGTGTGTGTTCTGGGAATCCAATGGGAAGCACGATATTTCAAGTTCATAAAAATAGACTGAGCAGGGAATTAACTGTGAGAGAAATGGCAGGGTCCAGAAGCGCCCAGCATTACCCACCCGCACGCTGGTGCCACCAAGTGTCTTGCTGTTCTGTGTACTGTGATTTCTCCAAAGCTGGTCACCACACAGCTCAATCCAAAGAACAGAACTTGCCCAGCAACCCGGGTCTCAGCTACTATGGCTCCCAGTCATTGATTCTGGGTGTTACTGTCTTGTTCAGAGAACTAGGAAGATTTATTAGAACAAAAACGAAGGAGTGAGCTAGTGACTGAAGGAGTAGGCGTGTGTAGCCCTGCTGGCGTTGGCTGAAATGCTATGTATGTGAAACTAGCTGGAGCATCTCTCCATCTCCTTTCCTCCACCCGTGGCTCCCCCCTGCCCGCTCGAGCTGCCAGCCCACCATCCGGCAGGCAAGTTCAGCAGAGGTGATCCTTGGGCTTTGCAGCTGCTGCACGACCTCCCAGCCCTGCCTTTCTTCTTCAGCTGATTCCATAAACTTCGGCCGGGCTGTCAGCAGCTTGTCTAGGACAACATGCCTCTCGAAGGCAGCAGAGGTGGGTGGCACTATGGAGATAAGCGATTCACACCTCCCCATCCTTCCTCCCACTCTCTAACTTGGAAACACGAGGTACTTTGAGATCTGGAACTGGCCTCCCACAGCTGCTCCGCTGTGGCTGTGCTCTGCCAACTGCTTCCTTGGGGCTGCCACTTAAGGAGAATTTGGCTTTTGCTTTTAATTCACTATAGGTCTCAGCAAGACATTTGACTACATCCCCAAGCAGGCGTGTTTCCTATATCTAGAGTCCTTTCAGAGCCTAAGAACTTCAAAGACACCAGGAAGGCCTCCTCAGGGTGACACTGCTGGCTTGCAGAACAAGCATTACAGCAGATCACCTCAGAGTCAGTCTTGTGGATCCAGGATCCATGGTCAGCACTGCAGTTTCTGTTGCCCAATGGCTGTGACCATGTGTGCGTGTGTACATGGTAGATACATCTTTGCAACTGAAATAGAAGTATTTATCTTTTCTAAAGGCTATGCTCTGATTTCTTATACATATATATGTATGTATATATATGTGTATATATATTATATATGCATTTTTATATATAATTTATATGTGTAATATATATATATAAATTTATTTGACAGGGAGAGAGCGAGGAGGAGGAGGAAAGAGGAGAAAGAGCAAGTCATTTCCCAAATGCCTACAATAGCTAGGTCTGGACCATGCTAATCCAGGAGCCCAGAATTCTTGTCTGGGTCTCCATGTGGGTAGCAGGAAACCAAGTCCTTGAGCCCTCAGCTCCTGCCTCCCAGGGTGTGCATTCGCAGGAAGCTGGAGTCAGGAGTGGTGCTGGGTTGCTGTGCTGACAGTTAAGCTGCCCCTTGGGAGGCCGGCATCCCACATGGGAAGGGTTCAAACTTTGTCTCCTCTTCTGAGCCAACTTCCTGTTCCCATGCACCCTTGGAGGCAGCAGGTGACATGCAAGTACATAGGACCCTGGCACAATGTGGGAAACCAGGACGCAGCTCCTGGCTCATGGCTTTGGCCTGGCCCGAGCCTGGCAGTTGTGTCAATTTGGGAAGTAAAGGAGTCAATGAAAGATCTTGTTCTCTTTTTCTCTTCCTGTCACTCTGCCTTGCAAATAAATTTCAAAGGAGAAGCAGGTGACAAGGAGGAGGTAGAGGAGTAGAGCAGGAGCTGGGATTCCCTTCAGGAGCCCCAGTATGGGATGCAGCTGTTTCAGGCAGGGTCATAACTGCCGGGTGAAACAAATGGACTTTTTTTAAAGCTGGTTTTAAATTTATGTTTATTATTTATTTGAGAAGCAAAGATGGGGAGAATTCTCACCTATCTCTTACCTATTGGGTCACTCCCTAAATGCCTCGATGGCCCTTGGGTGTGGCTGAAATCAGGAGCCAGAGAAGGCCTCCATTCTGCACAGCAGGAACTAAATCAGTTGTGCCATTACCTGCTGTTTCTCAATGTCTGCATGAGCAGGAAGGTGGAGTCGGGGTCAGGCTCAGGGATTGAAGCCAGACTCTGACGTGGGATATAGGCTTCTCACCATCCAGGCTACACTTCTCCTTAAAGCTGTTTTTGAACCCACTAAATTGATTCTGTCCTAGTAATAAGTCACAATGTGCAGTTTGAAAAGCATCCCACACAAAAGCAAAAACTCGTAATGTTTTTTTAAATTTTTTTTTTTCTGAAGGTCTATTGAGTTTATTTGAAAGCCAGAGTTACAGAGAGGGAAGACAGACAGAGAGAAACAAATAAAGAGAGAGATCTTCCACCTGCTGGTTACTCCCCAAATAGCTACCGTGGTCTGGGCTAGGCCAGGCTGAAGTCAGGAGCCAGGAGCTTCATCCAGGTTTCCTATGTGGGTGGTAGAAGCTCAAGAACTTGGACTAACTTCCTTTGTTTTTCCAGGTGCATAGAATTGAAAGTGGAGCAGCCAGAATTCGAAGCAGTATCCATAGTAGATGCTGATATTGCATGCAGTAACTTAAATCTTCCAATTTTGTACTTAGCATACAACTTTAACTGTATAGTGAAAATGTCAAAAAATAAGAGTAATAGTCAATTAAAAAAAAACAAACGCTTTTCTCTGAAGATGGTTATTTTCCTGCTCTTCATTCTCTGCCTACAGCCAGAGCAAGGCTTTGCACACACATCCTGCCCATCAATCCTGGCGTAAGCTCATCACTGCCACCCAGGTGCCAGAAACAACAGCACCTAACTCCAGTACCATGCTTGTTGTTTGCCATGTGCACGTGCTATCTGGTCACTCACTTCTTCCTGACAGTTACCTTCAAAGTGGGGTTACTGTTGCACTGTCTAACAGAGCTGAGCCTGAAAACGCATGGTTAGTAAGAGGTAGGATTTGAACCCAAGCAGTCCAGTTCCAGTGCCAGCACTTTTGGCCAGCATTCCCTTCCACAGTTATCCATGAGTCCAACTGCTTAAGAGTCTGAGTCTGTCATCCTGCTGCCCCGGGAAACTCCAGCCTTGTGGCTGCTTGCCTGACCTCACACACGCTGCTTGTTCCCTCTGGCATGCGTCACCTCCTGCACTTGGCTGGCTCTCTTGCAGTGTGCTTGTTAGGTTTTGCTTCATTCCCTTCTGCTGGCCCCATAAGAGCTGTTCCCACAGCACTCTGTCTTCATCCTTCCTTCTTCCATCCATTCGTCAGATTAATTATTTACTGGGCACTTACCCCATGAAAGGATAGAAAAGCAAAGGCGACAAAGACCCTGCCCCCATGCGCTCACATTCTTCTGATAGGGATGGAGATCTGTAATGTTAGGTGGTGATAAATGTTAATGTGAAAAACAAGGTAGGGTAGGGAAGCCTGGATGTGCCCATTTTGTGTCGAAAGATTGGGGGAGGTGACTGCAGCAGAGATCCCAGGGAGCAGAAGGATGAAGAATGAGATCTTTCGGGGGTGGAGTCGGATGGGAGAAAAGCCTAGCACAGGATATGAATGCCAAGAACTCCCAGTATCAGAGCTGCTGCACTGCAAGCAGTGAGGCTGGGTCGCCTGGGGCCTTGCAGGCCACTTAGTCTCTCACTCTGTGTGAGTGGTGGAGGCACTCAAGGGTCCTGATGAGGTGATGTACTGTAAAAAGGATCACCCATTGAGTGGCTTCAAACAACATACATGTATTATCTTACAGCCTGGCCCAAGAATTCTGCCTCTGTGATACAGCCTGCATGTTGGCAAGGCTCTACTTTAGAAGGCTCCAGGGGAGAAGCTGTTCCCTTGCTTTTCCCAGCTGCTAGAATCTTCCATCTTAAAGGCTAGCAAGGCTGCCCTCCTCTGTCTATGCTTGTGTAACCTCTTCTTCCCTCTAAACCACAGCTGGAAAGGTCACACACTATTTTAAAGATTAATTAGAAAGACCAAGTGACAAAGAGAGAATCTTCCATTTGCTGATTTGCTCTCCAAATGAACTGGCCCAGGTTGAAGGCCAGAGCCAGGAACTCCACAGTGGAGTCCCATACCTGGGTGGCAAGCCCCCAAGTGCTTGAACCACCTTTTGTTTCCTTTCCAGCATCATAAGCAGGAAGCTGGAGAGCTTCACTATTCAGTAGGAGATGCTGGTGTCACAAGCGGTGATTTAACCTTCGAGGTCATGTGAGTCCCAAGGTTATCCACTTTTAAGGAGTCCTATGCCAAGGTTGGGCTCACCTGAATAACCGCAGCATGATCTCCCATCTTAAGGCCCTTAATCATAAGTGTCAAGTTCTTTGGCCATGTTTGGCAACATAGCCATAGGTTGCATGGATTGGCACACAGTAATGAGATCATCCTGCTTCAATAGGATGACACAATCTGACCTCAATTCTAATAGGATCACCCTGGCTGCTCCATGGTAGGGAATGAACTCTGGGAAGCAGGGAGCCCAGCCTGAGACTCTAGGAAAAACTCAGTTCAGACTTGATCTGGAAGGACCAGTCAAGGGTGCTAACAGCACAGAGGATGAAGAGTGACTGAATTCTGGCGCTGACGAAGGCAGGGCTGACAAGATTTGTTAGGTACACAGTATGAAAGAACTCAAGGAAAATTTCCAGATTCAAAGATAATCTCAGAGCACCTGACACATGATGCTGTACTATATAGCTCTATGGCTCAGAACGATCTGAGAGTGAAGGCCCCAAGTCTGGCTTTTCCATGGTTATATCCACCCCATCTGGGAGGGCATGACATTTGCAGCATAGCTCATAACTATGGATGTAGTCATTGTGTGTCAGGCATTTTACATAATCCCATTGAATCATCAGAGCAACCTTCCGAGGTAGTTACAATTATTATCTCCTCTTCCAAATGAAGGACCAGAGAAATAAGTTTATATCAGTAAATAGAAAGCCTAGGATTTCAATCCATAGGGAAGAAATGACTTTATTCAATCAAATGAAGCAAAGATTTGAATTTCACTAACAATTCTGACCACATTTGGAATAGGAGATGGGGAAAAATGCATGAGTTATAAAGAGTTCAAAGTTTTAGCTAGAGAGAGATCATGTCAGTAAATAGCAAGAATCAGAGTGGCTCACTCGGGAATTTTCTAACTAGATAGTCAACTGAAGCTGTGGTTTGGTAGCTGTAATGCATAACAGACGATCATTTCAGAAGAGTCTTATAAACATGCTGGAGACAAAGAGGAGAAAAACAGATGACATCAGAGAGCCCATGGTGGTGCAGTGGAAAATGTCCAGGCTGAGGGTGCAGAGGGAAGGGCTTCTGTCTCATTGTAGTTTCAACTGCTTATTAACATCGGACGTGTTGATTGTATCGTCTGAGTCCAGCTCACCTGCAAGAAGGCCACCAGAGACATTGTCCACCCCAGCTGCTTTGGAGGTTCTTGGGAAAAACTAAATCCATTCAATAACTGCAGAGCACCAGTAGGTCTTGCTCTGGCTATACAGTCATAGCACGAGCAAAACAGACAAAATCCCCATCGTATGGAGTCCTCCTTCTGCTGAACAGGATTAACTAAAATGAGAGCAAATTGGGCCTAGTAGCTAAAGTCCTCACCTTGCTTGCATTGGGATCCCATATGGGCACCGATTCTAATCCCGGTGGCCCTGCTTCCCATCTAGCTCCTTGCTTGTGGCCTGGGAAAGCAGTTGAGGACAGCCCAAAGCCTTGAGACCCTGCACCCAGATGGAAGACCCAGAAGAGGCTCCAGGTTCCTGGCTTCAGATAGGCTCAGCTCTGGCTGTTGTGGTCACTTGGGGAGTGAATCATCGAATAGAGGATCTTCCTCTCTGTCTCTCCTCTGAATATCTGGCTTTGCAATAAAAATAAATAAATCCTTTTTAAAAAATGAGAGCAAATTAAGTTAACAGAGTAATAAAGGTTATAAAGAAGGATAAAACAGGGTAGGAGGCTATGGAGTGATGGAGGAGGCCGTATTGCACACAGATCTGAATAAAATTGAAGTAGCAGAGTTAGAGTCCCATCGCCTTTTCGGGTCTAGCCTCCTGCTAATGCTGCCTGGGAAGTAGCAAATTATGATTCAAGAACCTGGGTTCCTGTCACCCACAGGGGGGAGCCAGTTGGAGTTTCTGGCTCATAGTTACAGCCTGGCCCAGCCCTTGCAAATATTTAATGAGTGAATCAAGGGAGGCAAGATCTCTGTCACTCTGCCTTTCAAACAAAATGATGATGATGATGATGGAGCAGATATGGAAGCAATCTGGAAAAATGAGGATCCAGGCAGAAAGAATAAAACATTTTTTGATTGATTTAAAAGACTGAGTAGCAGAGTAAGAGGAAGAGATCAGTCTTCCACTTGCTTCTTCACTCCCCATTTATCTATTGCAGCTGGAGCTGGGTCACACTGAAGCCAAAGGCCAGGGAACCCATGCTGGTCTCCCACATAGGTAGCAGGAACTCAAGTCCTTAAGCATCATTTGCTGCTTACCAGATACATTAATAGGGAGCTGGATCAGAAGCAGAGCAACTGGACTCAAGCAGGCAGTGTGACATGGGATGTAGGTAGCCCAAGCCATGACTTAATCCACCAAGGCAGATAACATCTGCTTTGGGAACACATTTTTAACTTTCTCTGGTGAGAATGAATTGGAGCTAGCTAAGGAATACCAAGCAGTGATGGAGGCTAGAGACACCGGGTGGTGGATGGTGCAGGAAGGAACCGGATCATGCAGAGCTTTGCAGGCTGTGGCAGAGAACTTGGATTTTATTATGGAAAGACAATGGAAACAGAAATATGCAAAGAGCAACACAAATAGTAGACAAAAGAAGAATGGATTTAGGCAGTAGTACTAGCACACTCTTTAAGAATGGATTAAAGAGTATGGGCTCTGAAAACTACTGAAGTTGGAATTTTGGACGCATCAGTTACTAGTTATTTACACCTTCTCAGTGCTCTGTTTTTCCTTAACGTGAAAATAACAGTCATCATAGTACATAGAATATTATAGTGCTTTGAAGATTACATTTGTGATCAGTTTTTAGAACAAGAATACTCAGTAAATGCTCATTATTATGAGCATTTTATACAATTATTATTATATATACCAGTTATATATATATATACTGGAATGTATAACCAACAGAGTTAATTAATGTGGACTTCTTTCATTCAGAACCTGCAATTTTTTTAAAAAAAAAAAAAGAGCAGATATCTTAGCCTTAACTACTAATGCCAAACACCTGCCTCTGGAAGCAGTTTTTTTTTTTTTTTTAAGATTTATTTATTTTTATTACAAAGTCAGATATACAGAGAGGAAGAGAGGCAGAGAGGAAGCTCTTCCATCCGATGATTCACTCCCCAAGTGAGTGCAACGGCTGGTGCTGCGTCAATCCGAAGCTGGGAACCAGGAACCTCTTCCAGGTCTCCCACTCAGGTGCAGGGTCCCAAAGCATTGAGTCGTCCTCTACTGCTTTCCTAGACCACAATCAGGGAGCTGGATGGGAAGTGGAGCTGCCGGGATTAGAACTGGCGCCCATATGGGATCCCGCCACGTTCAAGGAGAGGACTTAAGCTGCTAGGCCACGCCGCCGGGGCCCTGCAATTTATTTTTTAAACAAAAAATTTACACGTAAAGAAACAGCTGATTTTTTTTTTTTAAAGAAAGGATATATCTTTAAATACAAAGTGTTCTAAAATTCAGACATTTAATCAATGAAATAAATCATCTCTGAAGTTTGAACTGATACTCAAGTCCTGAAACAAAATGGGGTTTGACAAGCACTTGTCTGTGCCTTGGAGATCAATTCTTCCTGTTTCCTAGGAATTCCTCTTGGTCCATGGTACTCCAGGTGGGGAGTGAAGATGAGAGGAAGTACCTATTGGAAACTCCTCCAAAGTTCCTTCATCATATCGAGCTTTCACTATATTTGTTCATTTTTAGGGAAAGTGATTTCAGTGGCAGGAAAACCTAACACACATTGTGGCATAAGGGTAACTCCTGTGTTAATAAATGATGATCCATTTTGAACAATGCATGTGTGATTCCAAACCCACAATTCTCACCCTATTTCAGTTTTGTAAGTTCTCCCTTACTTTCACAATATTTAGCAAAAGCTTATTGTTGCTGTTTGAATGTAAGGAGGAAATGACAGTGAAATGAGGTGGAAACAAAGCAGATGAAAACGAAACAAGTCTAAAAGCTGGCTGCTAACCAGCTACCCAGTTGCCCACTTTTCTTAATTTGTTCAAATGGAATTGAATAGCAGCTAAAATGAAATTTTCTTCAAAATTGGGTTGAGGTATACGTGAATAACAAAAGGTTGTTCACACTTAAGCAGTATCCTTGGAGCATGCTCTGCATCAGGGACACTGGGATGACATTGGGAGGCTGTCCCCCATCCCTGGGTACAGATGAGGTTGGCAGTGGCCTTCTTCCCTTATCTCCCTCCTCTCCCCAGGCACAGGAAGGAAAAAGGAAATTGGCAACAGTTGTCGCATCCACTTTCCCCTATTCCTCGATCATTCCCCACCCTAATCAGAGGTCCACATAGGCATACATCCTTCTTAACTATGTAAACATCATCAAAAATAAAATAAAATTATTATAAAAATTAAAAGAAAAAAAACCACAGGTGTCCTGGGTCCAGAATCTGGCTGCCCCATTTCCCTGAATGGTTGCTGGATTCCATTCACTTTCACTATCACTATCACAAAGATACTGTGGTTTAAATGTTTGCTGATTCATTGTCTTGTCTGGACTCCTATGTTTGCTTTTCAGGTCCTGCTAGGGAGAAACCACTGAAACATTGCTTAAGCATCTGGTTATTTGTATGGTGTTTTTGGCAAAAGGTGTAACCCAGCTGTGAACATCACTTGCATCCAAAGATCTTGTGAATTGGGGTCCAGACAATGAGAACGACAATAAACATAAAAATATACTAAAGTTAAAAAGGTTGTTTGACAAACCTTCCACATCAAATAAATAGTTTGAAAGGAAGTGCCAGATGAAAAACAAACAGGAGTTTATGAAACTTGGACAAGCTTATCAGCTGGGTTATGCAAGAAGCTATCCTGATAATAGATAACACTGATAAAGTTTTTGTGTAAAGCATACCATATTTTACCACCATTTGAAAGATATGTAAAAATGTTTTTGGCTTTATTTTTAGCCTTTCTAAATCCAGCCACCCACTGCCTTCCAGGAGCTGTTCTTGGTGACGGTACAATGTTCTGTCATGTTTTCCCTGAGACACATCTGCTGAAATGAACATTTTTATCTCTATGGATACATGTATCACAGAAAAATAAAAAAATAATTGTTTTCTTGCTAATCAGCCTTTGCTAGCTGAGTTTTTCAAATCAAAAAGTCAAACCTGGATCTAGGCAGTGACGTGACTGACATCCTCCTCCTGTGTGCTGGTATTCCATATGGACACCAGTTCAAGCACTGGATACTCTGCTTCTGATCCAGCTCCCTGCTTGTGCCCTGGGAAAGCAGTGGAGGATGGCCGAAAGCCTTGGGACCCTGCACCCATGTGGGAGACATGGAAAAGATTCCTGACTCCTGGTTTTGGATCGGCTCAGCTCTGACCATTGCAGTCACTTGGGGAGTAAACCAGAAGATGGAAGATATCTGTCTCTCCTCTCTATAAAATCTTTCAGTTAAAAAAATAATCTTAACAAAAATGTCAAACCCACTCCTGTGTTCCCTGGGAGGGGCCCATGTGTCACTGCTGTAATCCATATCATCTTGGTAAGGCTATGATAGAGGAAAGTATTAACCTCACCTACAACAAGGGCACATATAAAGGCTAAAAGGAAATATGAGATGGCTAGAATGGTGGATCAGGGCCAGAACTTAAGGGACCTATGAGCAAATTGAGTTTCCATTTTATTCTGCAGGCTGAGGAGGGGCTTTTAAGCTTGGAATCTCTCCACTCAAGATGGCATGTGTTTTACAAGGATCATCAACATTTACGGAAGGGTTGGCTATCGATTAGCAGAGGTGTCAGAGGAGAGGCAGAATGAAGAATGACACTCATCAGAGGATGGAGAAGAAAGGATTCCAGTGAGAGGCAGGTGGAAGACAAAAGTCAGCGATCTCTCCAATGCGACAGTGACAGGGCTTAGGGACGCGTGAGATGGAGGAGCGAGGACAAGGAGGACACCCAACATGATTGGATGCTGATGTAAGACTCTACCCTCAGTTTATGGCCTTTGTTTGGTGGGGAAAGTTTGAGCCTAGTTTTGTATATACCATGTTCAATGAAAAGAATGTAAGCTCAAGATCTGCTTTTTCTCAGATATCCTTTTGAAAATTTTTGCTTTGACTGCTGAGTTCCAAAATTAGCTCTGGGCTGTCTAGTTCCATGCTCAGGTACTTTGTCATGGAGAGCTGGAATATCCACCCCTTCCCCTTTCTGTAAGAGCTGCAGTGTTACTGTCCAAAATCTCATTTAACAATAAATAGGTGGGTGTAATGTTAGATGTTTTCTCAATAGCCATTTTTTTTTGGCCATCACCAGATATTTTAATTTGTATTATAACTACAACTTGGATGGAATAACTTTCCCTAATAAGATGTGTGAATACAGAACCATAACATTTGGGATTCTAACACTATATACAACAAGCCTCTGACTCTGAAAAAGATTTTTAGTCATGCCATCTGCTTGGAGATTAATTAATGGTTAAAAATAGATGATCTTTAGAAGGCAAATGACATGCAAATAATAGAAAATATTAATATAGTTCTCATAACCCATACTGCAGAAAACAAAGTTTTAGGCATTGCACTGAAAATAGGTTGAGCAAATGCCACAATGAGATACTTAGTAAGCATTATGTGTATGTGTACAGTATAAATGAGCATAAACTAGAAAGTTACTCCAATGAGCAGGAAGGCAATATCATTGATTATGTACTTCATAGTTCACTTTTCAAAGTATTTTCTTCCATTTTTTAAATTTTTGACAATCTTTACATTAGGGCACAAAGGTTCAAGGGCTACAGGAAAATGGGTTAGACTATTATCTCCACAATTTTTTTTTTTCTGTAACTGGGGTAAAAGGAGAGTTAAAGGGAGAAGCCCCACTCAGCTTCCCACCCATCCCAGGTCCCTGATGTGGGGCATGCTCCGAGGGTCTTGCTCAAGTGGTTTTGGTAGTTCAACAGTTATGAATTGCTGCCAATCTCACCATTCCAAGCATGATGAGGTCGCTGCAGAATCCGCTGATCAACACAGTTCACCTTAGAGCTTCCGTTTGCCCAGTTTTTCACTGCTAACATATGGCTGGGGTAGTTGATTGATTAGTTCTGTCCTCTGTTCTCTGTTGTGGTGCCAGGTTTCCTCTGCAGGTTCCGATAGAATGCCACATCCTTCATGTGCACCTGATTATGCCCTCCACTGCTCCATCTGAACCTCTTAGGAGGCTCGGCTCTGACACTTGCATTCCATGGCAGACCATGGAACCTGTGCTTCTCTTCATAGTTAGGGTTCTGAGTCTGGCAGTTAATATTGTTTACATAGCTGAGAAGCATCCACGTCATGTGAACCTCCAATTAGGGGTGGGGAGGGTCAGGTATGGAAGAAGGTGGTGGGACAAATGCTTCAGGGTTTTTGTTTGTTTGTTTTGTATTATTATTTTATTTCGATGATCTTTACATAGTTGATTGGAGGCACAAAGGATCAAGTGCTACAGGAAAATGTATAAGACCATTGCTTCCACATTCTTTTTTTTCCTTTCTTTATTTGGGGGAAGGAAGCCTGCCCCCAGACCCAGCTTACACATAGGCCAATGGATGCTACAGCCCACTCTGGCCTGACTTGCTCCAGCCCCAGCTCTTACACTCACCAGCAGCAGTCTCAGCCTAGCAGGGGAGTTCCCTAAGTTCCTCTACCAAGCCTGCTTCCAGACTCATATGTTTCAGCAGGTGCTGTGGCCCAGCCTGACATAGTCAGCCCCCTAAACTGTGATCATTAATTATTTTTAAACATCATCTGCATAATGTGCACACTGGTAACCACAGGCAAGAGATGAACCATCTCTTCCCACTTCAAATCCCTGCCTCAACTGGTCTATTCTGTTTCCATCTTTGCTTTGATAACTAAGCTTCTTGAGCAAACTACTTTAACAGGCAATTCTTGTTTCCACACCTCCACTCAACTCTGAGCACCCCCTGCATTGCAGCTTCCACCCTCATAAGTTCAACCAGGTCACTCTCAGTAAAGTCACCAATGATCTATGAATCCTAAACCTTCCAATGAAGACTTTGTCGTATTATTACTTTTGGGGTTAAATGAATCAACTCATGTAATTAAGAGGGTCTGAAATGTTTAAGATATGTTCCAAATGCATATTTTAAAAAATCTTATGCAGTTTTAGTTTAGAAATGAAAACTTACTCAGAGCTACTTATTTGAACTCACATACAATTAAAAAAAATTCAACTGCAGAATTAGAAAAACAACTGTGAAGAATCTACTTGTTTTGGATAAGGGATGGATCTACAAGTTCTATGAAGAGTGACAGCTCCGTGAAGCTGTTATTGAAACTCTATATTACTGAAGCATGTATTATTTGTACTTGATTTGTACAGAATTTACTCATTTCTAGCAAAGCCAGCATAATTTGAGAAAAATTTCCTTGCAATTTCATATTCTTTATTGGTCCATCCACATCCTTTGATTATAGATAACTCCTGCAAGTGAATCATTTAAAAATATCTGAAAAGTCATCAGTTTTACTCGTGTGATGTACATGCAATACTGTAAAACTGTTAAATCAAGTTAGTTAACAAATACATGCATCATCTCACTTACTCTTCCATTTAACAGAAATGTGTATCTTTTGACCAGCATCTTGCCAGTTCCCACAGCCCACAACCCCTTTCACTCACATATCTACAGTCTGAGTTCAGTGTTCGTCAGTTCCACATGAGACATACAGTGTTTGTCTTTTGTGCATGTTCACTCAGCAGAATGTCCTTGGAATCACTTGTGTCACAAAACACAGGAACCAATGTTTTTAATGGTTGAATCATCTGTGTGTGCCTTTCTTGATCCTTTCATCCACTGATGAACACTTAGTTTGACATTGTTGTCTTGACTATCATAAAGCTGGAATAAACATGGGAGTGCAACATCTCTTCAACATACTGATTTCATTTCTTTTGAATATATGCCCAGAACTGAATTGCTGAAATATCCAGTAATTCTATTTTTAATCTTTTGAGGATATTTCAAACTGCTTTTCATGATGACTATAATATTCTGGTGAAGAGTTTATAAGGAATCCTTTTAATGAAATTCTCGCCAATGTTTGTTATCCTTTGCCTTTAATTCTTCAGGAATCTCATAGTTTCTTCTAGAATATGGGCAGAGAGAGCTAAGTGTCTAAAGTAGCTAAGTGTCTAAAGTATAGTTCTCAACATTTATGCAAGAGAAAGAAAAGACAAATCACCAACCAGAATATATTTACAAAATAGTCATCTAATAAATAACTATTAACTAAAATATACAAAGATCCCTTAAAGCTTAGTAAGAAAACAATCTGATTTTTAATAAATGGGTCAAAGACTGTAACAGATACCACATCAAAGATGTTATGCAAATGGTAAACAAATATATTAAAACATGTTCCAGCACAGAAGATTCTCTTTTCATCTTTCAAATAATAATAAAAAAATTAAAGCTGATTCCCAAGGGGCTGGACTGTGGTGCAGTGAATTAGTCCACTACTCATGACACAGCAACTCATGTTGAGTGCTGGCTTCAGTCCTGGTTGTTTGCTTTCAACCCAGTTTCCCACCTAAGTGCCTGGGAAAGCAGCAGAAGACAGTCCAGGTTCTTAGGACCCTGCCACCCATGTAAGAGATCTTGATGGAGTTCCAGGATTCTACATTTTGCCTGACATAGCTCTGGCCATTGTGGTCATTTGTGGAGTAAACTAGTGAATGGATGATATATCTCTCTCCAACGATGGTTTCAAATAAACACATCTTTTTTTTTTTAAATCATCTAGTTTCAGAATATAAATAAATGCTAGGAAACATGTTGGCCTGGATTTATGAAGAAAAAAAAATGTGCTCTACATCATGCCATTAGTAAAAGTCAAATGAGAATAACCAAAATATACTACCATCACATCTATTTTAAAGGCCAAAATCCAGAACACAGAACACAGACAACTACCTAATGATAGTGAGGATGTATCCCAACAGGAATACTCACTCACTGCTGGTGGAAAGGCAAAATGGTGCAATCATGTTGGAAGAAACTGGATCTATATGATGCAACAATTAGTCCTTGGTATTTACCCAAAGGAGCTGAAATCTTATCCACACAAAAATCTGTACATGTATGTTACAGCAGTTCTATTCATAATTGTGACAACTTGCAAGTAACCCAGGTGTCTCTAAGCAAATGCATAAATGTGGTAAGTCCAGACAATGGATACTACTGATTCTGAAAAAGACATAAATAAACCTTAAACATTCTGGCACAAAACGTGGGTACACTGAGGCAAAGCATATTTGGGAATTTCATGTCCCTTCAGACTTTAAAGATTTATTTTAGTTTTATTTGAGAACTTGTTTGGAGGTTCTAGCAGGGGAAAGCAGCTACTCATATACCCTTGACCGAAGACCAGTCCTCCTCTAGCGGGGATGGTCGTCCTCTCTTCCACCAAGCACGCAGCTTTGGAAGGGATGCACATGGAGTGGTGAGGGAGGAAGGGGACACCCGCCTAGCCAGCCAGATCAGCCGAATCAACCCTGGCGATCAATGGGGTAACAGATGTCGCAGCCAGATCGCCCTCACATCCATTTTTAGTTTTATTTGAAAGGCAGAGTTACAAAGAGACAGAGAAATCTTCCATCTGGTTTATCCTCCAAATGGCCACAATGGCCAGAGATGGGCCGATTCAGAGCCAGAAGCTTCTTCCAGGTCTCCCACATGGGTGTAGGGTCCCATCAAGTTGGACCATATCTTCCCAGGCTATAATCAGGGAAGTGGATGGGAAGTGGAGCAGTTGGGACATGAACCAGTGCCCATGTAGGATGCTGGCACTGCAGGCAGAGGCTTAGCATACCCTAACACAGCACTGCTTCCCCTGCCCCTTTCATCTCATGCTGTGGTGAACTTACAACTACTCTAAAAATAAAAATCTACTTTTAAAAACCCTACAGAACTTTAACTCATCTTTTAATTCACCCACAGAATCGGACAACTGATAATCTCTTTTCTGAGAAATGTTAAAGATCGTCATCAAATAGGTAGAGCTAAGTTCAATGGGGGTTACATTCAATAGCAATCCATTCATCCTGGCTTGAGATTTTTGGCAATTTCTAACAGTAAGAAACAAAGGAAACTGGAAATCAAAAACAATCCTCTCAGAATAAAGGAAAATAATCAAAAAGCTTCCATATTGAAGCCAGTGAGATATCTTTGGAATAAGTTCCATATTTTAGGGCTTATGAAAAATCCCTCCAATAGACTCTTGAAAACAAGCTAGTATAATAATTAATGTTCAGGTATTACCAAATAAGCAGTAAGTAGAAACTATATGTGGGATTCTTGTGAATAATACAAAACACAATACTCTTTGCCAAGACTGCCTTCCAAATGTTTTCAAGTTGAGAGTTTTAGTAGCAGACCTCAGTTGCTTCCATGAAACTTGACTTGTGAAGGACTTTGTTTTACGTTAACTCCCCCCACTCTGAACAAGCAACCAACCAGCTGAGACAGGGCCACAGTGGTCCCAGTCATGGGGAGATTGACTGTGAAAGTGAGAGTCAGAGGAACTGATATCTGGTCTGTTCTCGGCAGGAACCAGCCGGATAATAATCACTTCCCTTTGCTGGAGGTGCCATTTCTCAAAAATTAAGGAAGTTCATTTCATTACATCAAATATTGTGTGGCTCTAATATTCAAATATTTCCAAGGATGAATGAAGGGTAATAGGAAAGAAAAGGAGGCTTACATTATGAATAAAGTAGCATCTTTTCATTTAACAGTATTTGCTGAGCCTTCCACTGACCTCATCCATACAAAGCTCCAGAATACTGTAGTAAACAGAAAGGCTCCTCCGTTACAGAGCTTTCTACCCACTGAGGAAGTAAGGTAATACTCATGTAAACGAACCAGATAAAGAAACAAATGCTCTGAGAGTTACTGGAAGGACTTTTTTGGACACAATAGGCAGGTATGGCATCTGAGGGGTTGTGTTTCAATGTAGAGAAGTCATACAAAAATTAGGGAATAGGGTTGGGTACAGACTCAGTTGGCTGGCTAATCCTCTCCTTGCAAAGCTCCAGGATCCCTTATAGGAACCAGTTTGTGCTCTGGCTGCTCCACTTCCCATCCAGCTCCCTGCTTATGGCCTGGGAAAGCAGCAGAGGACGGCTCAAAGCCTTGGGACCCCACATCCATGTGGGAGACCCAGAGGAAACTCCTGGCATTGATGAAAGATCTTTGTCTTTCCTTCTCTCTGTAAATCTGCCTTTCCAACAAAAATAAATCTTACAGAAGAAACGTAAGGAAGAGCATTTCAGGCAGAAGCACTTGTTCAAGTCCAAAAGGGATGAAAAACTGGTGAACTGGTGAAAGTGGAAACAACTCCTTATTATAATAGAGAGGCAGGAACTGGGAGAAGACTGGATAGAGGATTTTGGTGAACTCCTTTGTCAGGTTGTAGTCCCTTCAGATATGCGCAAGAACTAAGGCAAGTAGTGGCCCAAACCAGACCAGGTTACAGTACCCGCTAGCATACATGTGGTTCAGGTTAGGGGGTGGGCCAGGCTGGGCCAGTTCATAACATCCACTGGCAAATCTGAGAACCAGGAAGCAGTGCGGGAGGGGACCAGTTGGGCTGCATCACCAGTCAGTTCACACAAGCTGGGCCTGGGGGCTGTCTGGGAAAGGCTAGGCTGCAGCACCAACCAGCCCAAGCTGGAACTGGGGCCAGGCTGGATTGAACTAGGCTTGAGCACCAACTGGTAGATGCTGAGGAAGATGAGCCATGTCAGTCTGGAGGTGGTGTCAGGTCCATGAGCCCCAGAGGTGGGGTGTCTGGCAGGGCCTGGGTCACATGGCCTGGAGCCTTGGGTCCGCCTGCATGGTGGGTGCTAGATTCCTGAAGCTCACAGGTGGGAAGTCCAGTGGGCTCTCGGTCTCCTGGCCTAGGTCCTAGGGCTCACCTATGTAGTGAATGCTGGTCCATAAGCCCTGGGGTTGAACAGAGAGGAAGATTTTCCATACAATGATTTCACTCCACAAGTGATCACAATGGCCAGAACTGAGCCAATCTAAAGCCAGGAGCCAGGTCTTCTAGGTCTCCCATGTGGATGTAGGGTCCCAAGACTTTGGGCCATCCTTGAATGCTTTCCCAGGCCACAAGCAGGGAGCTGGATGGGAAGTGGGGCCACTGGGATATGAACCAGCACCCATAAAGGATCCTGGCACGTTCAAGGTGAGGAATTTAGTCACTAGGCCACTGTGCCAGGCCCTCAACTTTTAATTTTTTCAAGAATCACATTTTATTTACCTTTACCTGCAAGATTCCTGGGCACATAGTTGGTGATTAATAAATGTTTAATGTTCTCACAGAATAAATATTCCTCTCAATCTTATATTTTATCAGTGAGTCTTCATGCAAACTATAAAATCCCAGATGATTCTAGTCTAGGGTTCAGTTTACTTTGCAATCTGGAAAAAAAATTATATATTTTTAAAGATTCATCTAAACGGCAGAGAGAAATGAATGTGTGTGGGTGTGTTCCTCCCATAGGTTCACTTTTTAAATGTCTGCAACAGTCAGGGATAGGTCAGACTAAAGCTGAGAGCCATGAATATCCTCAGGTCTCTCACATTTGTGGGTGGGACAAACTTAACTGTTTCTATTATCATCTGCTGCTTCCCACACATATTAGCAGGGAGCAAGATCAGAAGTGGAGTTTCCAGGAAACCAAACTTTCATTCTCATACATGCCGATGAGAGTATGGACCGACAGCACAACATCCTCCTTTGTTGAAAAAGCTACCCCCCCCAGGTTGTTTTTCATACTCCTGGACTGGATAAGGTACCATTTTGATTTACCACGAAAAAGTCAAACACTCTGGCTTGGGGAAGTGGGGACCAACTTGCTTCTCAAGAGTTAATATTGAAAACGTGAGTACATTTCCTCAGATGACCATTTTGTGGTCCTATCCTGGCTCTTCCTTCTCCAGTACACTGACTTTAGAGATTGGTGAAAAGGCAGAAGCTTAATTGGCAATGGTCCACGAATCTGCTTCCACTTTTGAAACCCCATTATTTTGCATTTGGTTTTGATGTTTAAAAAGCCACTTGACATTTCTGATTTTTGTGAGAACATTCTATCCTGCGTAGTAACTTTTTTGAAATTAAGTGATTAAAGAGCTCATAATTTTAAGATCAAAATCTGCCAAGCAGCAAAGGCTTGCTAATTATATTAGCCCATTCCTCCCAGTCCCCCCTACAGGAGGCCTCCATGGAGCGGATGCAGTGTACCCCAACCCTTGGAGTTTGACCATCTCTAGAGGCAGGGCAAGAGGCAGTTGGCCACATTTCCCAGCTTAGCCTGGCACAAGAAGATGGCTTATTCTCAGCTGGGCACCTCTTACATAGGGAGATAAAAAGAATAACACGTCCTCTCTACAATTCCTTACACAAGGGTTACATTAGAGGCTGAGAAGTGTAATTAAGTCCATAGGCAAGCTTTATTCTATGTTAGCTGTGTTACTGGTCAGCACCTTTACAGTTTGAATTATTTTATTGGAATGTAGCATACAACAAGCTTAAACAAGAGAATCAATGGTGGGCATTGTGCAACCAGGCAAGCTGACACTTGAGACTCTGGTACCCCATTCAGGAGTGAAATTCTGGCAAATCCATTTCCGATCTAGCTTCTTGTTACTGTGCCTGGGAAAAGTGGCAGATGTCCAAGTACTCAGACTGTTCCCCTCTCATGAGAATGGCTGAAATTCTGAGCTCCTGGCTTTGGCGTGATCCAATACTGGTCATTGTGGCTACTTGGGGGAATAAACCAGTGAATGGAAGATATCATGTCTCTCCCTTTTCCTGTCACTCTTTCAAATATATCTTAAAATGAATAATTATTCAAGAAAATGAGGTCACTGACACTATTACGACACAAAAGATCAGCTTGCCCAATCAGCTTCTGTTTCTGATCAACATTGTCATCAATCCAGAAAGAACTAAACAAAGGGGAACAACTTATGTAAGTTCTCTTCCTGAGTGAGAATTTGGCAGACTGGTTAAGATGCCATTTAGGACGCCTGCATCCCAAATCAGAATGCTTGTCTCCTTTCAATCCAATTGTGGGCTAATGGCTAACGCGTGTCCCAGGAAACAGCAGGTGATAACTCAAGCATTTGGGTCCCTGTCACCTATGTAGGAGACCTGGAGGAAGCTCTAGTCTCTTGGCTTCAGTCTGTTCTAGCAGAATGAACTTGCAGACAGATACTCTTGGTAACTCTGCATTTAAAAAAAAGAAAAAGTTCTCTTTCAATTCCAGTACTTTGCATTGGTAATAGGGCTGAAACACTGGACATTTGGCCAGACTTACTGAGAAACAAAAATACAGGTTGGGCAGCTGAGCTAAAATCATGACTAAACACTTGCCAGATCCATTTACGTACCTACTCTCAGCATTACTCCTCCCTCAAATCATTTCACAAATGAAAAGCCAGATAAATCAAACCCAAATTTAAAGCGTAGGAATCAAAAAACTAAAACCACTCTGCTGGGGTAACTACCGAAGGCTTGCAAGTGTGAGCTACACATACATTTGCTCTCTGCTCTTTTATTTCCCAGCGACTAGATCTGCTCTTGGTAAGCTATGTAAGAGCAGAGAGAGTAAGACTTCCTAGGAAACTGCTTAAAAGCAGCAAATTGGAGCAATCATTTTATCAGTGGTATCCTCACCAAACCACAGTTTACAACCAACCACATCAACCACACTCTTATCTGCCTGGACGCACTCTTTGTAGTTTCTTCCATAAATTACCAAAAGTTAAAGCCTTATGTTTGGGAAAGTATATGAAATCCACAACTATGCTGCCCAATAATGCCAGTATGCCTTCCCTTTCTCTGATAATCATTTTTTCCCTACTTGGGATGTTAACTTGATGGGCAAGTTAGGGTAATTATGGTAAAATGTCTTTTAAAAACACCATGTTGGGCCCGGCACCGTGGCCAAGCAGTTAAAGACCACACCTTGAATGTGCCGGTTCTAATCCCGGCAGCTCCACTTCCCATTCAGCTCCCTGCCAGTGGCCTGGGAAAGCAGTTGAGGACAGCCCAGAGCCTTGGGACCCTGCACCTGTGTGGGAGATCTGGAAGAAGTTCCTGGATCCTGGCTTCGGATTGGCTCAGCTCCAGCCATTGCATTCACTTGGGGAGTGAATCATCGGACGGAAGATCTTCCTGTCTCTCCTCCTCTCTGTATATCTGACTTTGTAATGAAAATAAAATAAATCTTAAAAAAACCCCACCATGTTTAAATAAACTTTAAGCAGGCTTCTTAAAGCAGGATTTCTTTCAGATCCTTTAACATTAAAAATGCACATTACAAGTTTAATAATGGGTAGAGCATGTGCAAAGCATTATTTGCTCTTATGGGATGAAGGTTTCATGTAACACCTTGAGAAAGGCTGGTTTAGGTATACATTAGCCTTGAAAAAGCCAGCTTCATACTTGACCTCAAAACAATGGATGAAAAAAAGGGTCTATTTAGAAAATACTTTGCTGAATATAATCAAGTCTGGCCCAGCATGATAGCTCAATGACTAAATTCTCATCTCACATGGGCTAGGATCCCATATGGGCACCGGTTTGGACCCTGGCTGCTTCACTTCTTATCCAGCTCCCTTCTTATGGCCTGTGAGAGCAGTGGTGATGGGCCAAAGATTTCGGACCCTGCACCTGGGTGGGAGACTGGGAAAGAGGCTCCTGGCTTCAGTTCCAGCTATTGTGGCTGTTTGGGGAGTGTGCCAGCGGATAGAAGAACTTTCTCTCTGTAAATCTGCCTTTCCAGTAAAAATAATATTAAATTAAAAAAGAATACAACTAAATCATGCCTCAGACATCTAAAATTGCTGCGTAATTGTGTCTTTGGCAAACAGACCTCTAATAAAATAATGTTCCATTTTTCAGATTAAAATAAAATATAGAACTTAAAAATGTTACTCTTAAGATTATGGTACATAAATCAACAGTTGACTTGAAAATAAGGAGTAATTTGTAAAATGAGCTGTCTATCTTAAAAGTATGGATAAAGACTAGTGAAATTCAGTTAATTAGATCTGAATCTTATTATTTAGTATATGAGATACTGAAACTAAGTAATTTGGCAAAGAGTATTTCCCTCACAAAGTACTGACGATAGTGCCAACCTAACAGTGGTTTTGAGAAGCAGATACAAGGGACCATGCATACAGAAGGTAACAGTTTCTCAACAATGATAATGCTTGTTATTATTTCTATTACTAAACAAACCACTCAGACGCCATGCAGTCCAAGATCTATTGCTGGCATCAGACACATGGTCAATAGAATAGGGTTTTGAGATAGCTGCACAGGGAGAAAAATCACATTTATCCATAGGCAATTATCATCATAATACATGTAGTATCCATTAACTTTAAGGGAAAAAAATGGAAACAAAATGAAAGTTGAAGGAGAAATGGCATTTTGCTTTAATCTTTAGTCAAAGTTTGTATTTTTGAAGTTTTAGAAAGCCATCCCTGCTGAATTTTAGACAAACAAAATGACACCGAAGAGTTAAACAAAGGAAGTAATGTTGATGGAAAGGTTGAAGGTTCAGTTCTGCATGGCTAAAACAGAACATTCACATGGGATTTTCTCCAAAGGGAAATCCAACTTGACTTAAAAGTGTTCATTTTTTGAATTTAAACATGTTTTACTCAGTTGTATTTGATAAGATCTAAACTTGTACTTTCACTATTTTACTTCTTTGAGGCAACTATTGATTTTTTAAAAAACAGAAACAAGTTTGCTTGATTTATGTGTCAAGAAAATAGTGTGCAGAAAACACTAAAATTTCACTGTTAGACTTCCTCCCTGGTTTTCACCATACAACACCTACTTTCTACAGAGCATCTGGATGTGTTGTAGGAACTCAAAATGAGAAGCTCAGACCCAAGGCTCCAAGCATGTACACACGAACACACACACTCGTCCAGACCAACTCTCTGCCTCTTGCAGACGGCTTTTAGCAGTTATGGTCAGGCTGATATTTTAATTCAGGACACAGATTGTTTTGTTTATAGACCAATGATTATGTACCAGGTACATAAAATGTTTAATTATAATACCATATCTGCAGTTTGGAGGTACTGTGGTTAGGCCCCATAAAAAGAAAAAGAGACATTCAAAATACATTCATCTAACAGCAAAGAATTCTTCCACTTTTTATTTATTTTAATATACGGATATTTCCATAAACATGGAAGTGGAAGATTAAGCTGTTCCATAAAAGTCATTTCATATATATAATATTCAGCAATTGTTTTAAAATTCTGTTTACTTAATGAATTTTTGGTACTAACAAAAAATTCAGATACAAATAATTAACTAGAAATGGAAATTGTCACAAAACCGAAATACGCGGTAACTATATTCTTCAAGGAAATAACCCAAATAATTCTTACTGTGTTAGAAGAATAAAGTACATTTGTTATAGTATACCATTATCATATTCCCTTAAAGCAGGAACTAAAAGTTCATAAACTCAGAAGTGTTCAGGCTTACTTCTGTCCGTACATTCAGGAACAATCATCCAAGTGGTTACATACAATTCTCTCATGCAATATCGCAGTTGTCTTCTACAGTCTAATGAAATCAAGTCACATGGAGAACAGTAATTTCATTAGCAAGCTATAATTTAGAGGTGTAGAAATTCAGCCCTGAGCTGTATTTCCTGACTACTGCACTGCTGCTGCTCCATCTAGGTTCTTCACATACTAGAACTAACAGACCTCGATGACTAAGAATTTCATAAAAGCAAATGACAGAATATGGAAGTTCTTTACTGTTATGATAATCTTTACAGTCCTTGAAGAACTAAAGGATTCCATGTGTATGTGTGAAAGGAGCAGAAAACACAAGCAGGACGCTGAGATAGGAATATGGAGGGGATGCTGCGAATACTACATTGCAATGTGTGTCAAAAACTGACAGTCTCCCCAGTGTAGAAAACAAAAGCAAAAACAAAAACAAGAAAAATACTCCAAGAAACCAAAAACCAAAACCAAACAGTTGATAGTATAAATGTTTAAATGGATGATTTGTGGAAAACTGTTACTTTTGATAAAATTTAGTCCTTTCCTTGTAGCTGCAAAGAAACTTAACTGGAATTTTTAAATTAACAGTCTAGAAAACCCAATAGTTAGAATCTTTCTGAAACAAGTAGACAAATCAAGTTGAGGACCATGGTTAAAATACTTTTCACTCTGAATACTTATCAGTTCATGTGTTTTGTTACTCCAATTGGCTTCTCTCTCTCTCTCTCTCTCTCTCACACACACACACACACACACACACACACACACAAACTTTTCGTAAGAGCTACTACATCTAGGAGTGACGAAAATAAATTAGTTCCCTTTCTCCTCTAAAAGACATTACTTACTCTCTAAAGCATAAAAAGTTCTATAATATCTTATACAAATTAACCAGTGTTCTTACAAAAGTAATACAGTTTTGGACTGATGACATCACACTGTGGTGAAGTACTAGGAACAAGAATATATGGATCAATTAGGCATTTTCCATCTAATCAGTTTCTAAGTTATTTAATTCTTGGCAATATATAGGAACTGGGACGTATTTTGGTACTCAAGTCACAGATTACGGAGAACGAGAAGCAGTGCATCACAGTAACAAGGTTTGTATTGGACAAACAACTGCAAGCTGAAGAACTCTCTTCTATGAACTCTGGGATTTGTTTTGCTGTTGATCACTTGGAGTAGATCCTGAAAAAATTAAAACAAAAGTCAACAATTTGCTAACCATGGAACTAGCTAAGCCAAACAAATATAAAAAACTTAAAAACAAGCAGATACATTTCCTATAGGCTGACTTAAACCGTGATGAATTTGGGTCTTCCTGCCTACATATCCTTTTTCTTTTCTTTAAAGATTTATTTATTTATTATTGGAAAGGTAGACTTAATCTGCTGTTCCACAATGCCACTTTGGCATTATTTTTATTTATTTATTTATTCTTAAAATTTATTTTTATTAAAAAGTCAGATTTACAAAAAGCAGGAGAAATAGAAAGATCTTCCATCCTCTAGTTCACTCGCCAAATGGCTGCAACGGCCAGAGCTGAGCTGATCCAAAACCAATAGCCAAGAGCTTCTTCTGGATCTCCTATGCAGACACAGGGTCCCAAGGCTTTGGGTCATTCTCTCCTGCTTTCCATGCTACAAGCAAGAGCTGGATGGGAAGTGGAACAGCCTGGACACACACTGGTGCCCATACAGGATCCTGGTATATGCAAGGTGGATTTCGCCACTGGCGCACCACCCTGGGCCTCTGCCTACAAAATCTAAAGAGAAATGTAGCAGACTTGGTGGTAGGGCAAATAGACTTCAGACTGATTCTTTCTATGAGGAATCACAGGTGGAGAACAAAGTATTTACTGTAAGCACTGGACACTATAAAAAGGTTTTATAAAAATGCAATAAAAACACAGGATTGGGGAAGAAAACAGGGAGGGAAAGAAACTGCCAATGCTGAAAAGTAACTGGTCTTTTAGAATATGGAGATTTTAAAATCTTTTAGGTGTTTAAGGGCCTAAAAATGGGAGACAATAAATAGTTAGGTAGCCTTTCCTCCCCTGATGTGGACTTCTGAAGCCTATCTCCACTGGAGAAAAATCAGGCACTGAGCAAAAACAAAATTTAATCATATGCTATATGTACGAAGACAAGTGCATTTATGTTTGTGCAAAATTTAACAACTTACAGGAAGAGACGAGCAAAAGGTCACTGTTCTAAAAAAATCGTGGCTTAAGAAATGAAAAGGAAAGAAACTCTCTAATCTTTGATTTTTTTTTTGCAATGATTTATTCTTTATTGGAAAGTCAGATATACAGAGAGAAGGAGATACAGAAAACTGGTTCACTCCTCAAGTGTCTGCAATGGCAGAGCTGAGCCCATCTGAAAGCCAAGAGCCTCTTGCGGGTCTCGCACGCGGGTGCAGGGTCCCAAGGCTTTGGGCCATGCTCTAATGCTTTCCTAGGCCATAAGCAGGGAGCTGATGGCAAGTGGAGCAGTGAAGACACAAATTGGCACCCACAGGGGATCCCCACGGATGCAACAGGAAAATCTATCCACTAGGCCATCACGCTGGGCCCTAATGTTTGAATCTTTTGATATAATTAATACAGGTGCAATTTCTAGCAGAAAGGGGGTATTTGTAGGGTCTAACCATATTAATATGGAAAGTCTGAACAGAAATTGATGAAAAGTTGAAGCTATTCATTTAAATACATCAAAACCAGGACAAACAAATACAACAACCCCTATAGATATAGGTCAAAAGGAAAACAAAGATTCCAAAGCAGTTAGGACAGGAGACAGGCTGTCTAAATATAGATTATATATTTGATAAAAGAAGAGAAACATGTAGCACTACTCCTCAATGTGCATAACAAAAAAATTGCAACCAAGACAGTAATTCATCAGTTTGTATCAAAGAATTACTCATACACTTCATACTATGCACACCAAAACAATAATATAATAGTTTACTTTCCTAGGACTTAACCATTCTAGGTGTCATAAACAAACTAAGCTGCATCACCAGTAAGAATCATCAGTGTTTAAATATGAAAAGTAGGTAACGGGCATAGAAAAATCATTAGTTGAACAAGACATTCACCTTCAGAACAATAAATCAGCAAAACCCACTTCCTATCACTAGGAAAGAGATGTTTTAAGAGAATGTTCAAAGACTTAAAAAAGTAAAATCACAGGGCTCAGCATGGTAACATAGCAAGTTAATCATCAGCCGATGATGCCACATCCCATACAGGTGCTGGCTCTTATCCTGATCCTTCACTTCTGATCCAGCTCCCTGCTTATGACCTTGGAAAGCAACAGGGGATGGCTTAAGTCCTTGGGCCTGTGCACCCACATGAGAGATCTGGAAGAAGCTCCTGGCTTCAGACTAGTCCAGTTCTGGCCACTGTGACCATGTGGGAAATAATCTGATGGATGGAAGATTCCTCCCTCTCTCTGTAAGTCTGAAGTAAAAATAAGTAAATCTTTAAAAAAAAATCACACAACCTGCTAATCTGATAGAGAATTCACATTGGAAAGACATGAAATGTTTTACAACGATTGGGACATAAAATAAGTCTTCCACACTAAAAATTAGCTTACAGAATGGACAAAGGCATCTGCATTCCATATAGGAATGTCTGGGTTTGATTCACCATTTGGCATCCAGATCTCCTTATAGAAGGCCATATAAATCACAAAACAAAGTCACGTAACAAAATGTATGGTTTTAACAAACGTTTTTAAAATTTTTTTTGAAATTGGTCACCAAAACTAAAATTTTAAAAGCCTTTAGCTTAATGAGTTGTTTTCACTTTCAAATCATCAAACCTTGATTTGATTCTTCTGTATTCATGCTTTCTCCATCTGCAGTCTCCAACATTTCTTCATCTTCATCTTCATCATCATCATGTAGGTCTTTTGAAATCAATTGTCTAGCTAATTTAATATTCAGTCCTTCATTGTAGTGAAGTTTCCTTTTCATTTCAAATTGCCGTTTTTTTTCTGTAAGATATCATAAAAGCAAGCTTAGAAAGTCTCTCAAGAGTCTGGGTTTTCCTGGAGAACAGTTGCACTCTTTTATTTTCATCACGTTTAACGCTGCCTTTATGCTCCATGGCAGAGTTGAGTAGTCTGCAAAAACCCTACAAGACCACAAATTCCAAAATGTTTACTACCTGACGCTTTACAGAAAATCTTGCTAACCTTTGTTTTAGATACATCACAATAGAAGAACAGAAATAAGAGATATTAAGAGTCATATTTTTGTGGAGAAATTTTAAATATATTTCGGCAAAAGCTGAATCACAAAAAATATCATGCACAAAGTCTGTACATACACATATACAAGCATTCATGCATTATACAAGACAACAATTAATAGTGGTTAATTTTTGGCCAAGAACTAAAGGTTAATTTTAGTATTTTAATATACAAACAAGACACGTTTCTCTCATGTACACAGTATAGTCATGACCTTATTATTATTATTATTATTGTTGGAAAGTCAGATTTACAGAGAAGGAGACAAGGGAGAAAGATCTTCCATCTGCTGATTCACTCCCCAAGTGGCTGCAACGGCCAGAGCTGAGTGAATTCAAAACTAGGAGGCAGGAGCTCTTCCTTTCAGAAACAGAAAGAAATCTTAAAAAAAAAAAAAAAAAAGAATGCTTCTAATATAAGTGTGGTCTCATCTCCTTTGAATATCAGTATTCACTTCATTTGTAATTTTTGTACACCAGAGCAACATAATGCAAATGAGTAATATACTTTAATACACTTTGTAATTAAAGTAATATAAAGTATAAATAAAGTATAAACATAAAGCAATTAAAGTAATATACTTTAACACACTTTGGTTTTGGGCCCTAGCCATGGTCAACTATTCATATGAACAACAAGTCAGTTGTTCCTTTTTTATCTACCTTTATGTTTTACAGGGTAATGTTTATTCAGCATTTATAATACACCAGTACAGTGCCAGTGCTTTAAAGGATTCATCTCATTTATTGCCAAAAAGTTTGAAATAGTTTTAGCACTCTCCATTTAGAGAACAGAAAACGGCACTGTGATGTTAGCAGGTTAAGCTATCGCCTGCAATGCTGGTATCCCATATGGGCTCTGATTTGAGTCACGGCTGCTCTGCTCTGAGCCAGCTCCATCCTTATGGCCTGGGAAAGCAGCAAAAGATGGCCCAAGTGCTTGGACCATGTGGGAGACCTAGATGAAGCTCCTGGTTTCTGACTTAGGCCTGGCTCAGCCCTAGCAGTTGTAATCATTTGGACAGTGAACCAATGTATGGAAGATGTCTCTGACTCTTCCTTCCTTCTGTAAGTTTCCTTTCAAAAAAATAAACGAAAAAAAAAAATCAGAAAACTGAGTTTCAGAGAAGTTAAGCAAATCAGGGAAGCAAAATATCTACAGTACAAACTTAGATCTAACTTCATAGACAACTATTTTCAATTTAAATATTAAGATTTATTTTCTAGGAAACTTCAATATCAATAAATGTTTTTTCAGATGTAACTATGTTGCAGTTAATTACTGTCCTTCCCTAAAGTATGAGAATAATTAGGTGAAGGACTCCCCCTTTTGGTTGACTCTGGAACTGTAACTTAAGTAACCATTCCCCTGAAAACAGGTAACACAGGTAACAAAGGTAACAATTCTCAGTAGATCCTAACTTCAGAGAGAGTAATGAGGATACACACTCTAGTAACAACTTTCATCTTAAAACCTTTCCAAGGGCTCTTTCCCTTGTGAAATATTTTGGGAAAATAAATCAGGAAGTCACTGAAAGTAGAAGAGATAATGACATAACTTGAGAATGAACTACATGTAAAATTTCTCTCATACAAATATTAGGCTCAGACCATCATAGTTCTGTTGAATGGGCTGTATTCCTCTCAAAATTCATGGAAAGAATAGCAAACTATACCTCAGTAGCCACGTAAGATAAAGCTCTCGACAGCCAAGTGACAAATATCTGGAGTCTAAGCTCTTAAGTGTCTGAATTTCTTTTACAGCACAGGCAGGTCCCACATTGCAAAGTTTCAAGTATACTTCTACCTTCTTTTTTCTGAATGTGTGTTTCTTGCATATTTTCCCCTGTATTGAGACTCCTTTTTCTATTTTAAAGATAGTTAAAAACAAATAAACAAACAACCCCCCAAAACAAAGCATGGCCATCCCTTGGTACCCACAGTGGCGCTGGGTCCAGGATCTCCTGCAGATCTTGGAGGTCTGCAGATCCTGAAGCTCCTTATTTAGCTAGTGACAGGCAGCCCAATGACCCATGAACTGTGAATAAAGGACAGAGACTGGAGACTAACAAAACAAAACTGCTCATTAGTAAGCAGTAACACTGAAGGAAACCAAGGAACCAAGCTTGACCTGTTCATCACTGGGTGATAGAAGAGACCCCTCATGCAAATTTCTAATCTAGAAAATTTCCCCAGTGAGGAGTAGTCAAGGATGCCAAACATTTGAAAAGGAGAGGATGTGTGAGTAAAATGTGAATACAACACACTGGAAGTTCTGCTACAGCAGCTCTGTGAGCTAAGCAAGCACTGGTGACACAGAAAACCCTAACAAGATTATCTTGAAAAAGAGAAACTTGGATTTATTTGTTTTATTAAAACAAACCAACAAACAGACACTTCTTCCCAGGAGAGGCTAGAAGTCAGTTTGATTTTGGCAACTGCCAAGCTGACTGGCTTGGAAACAAGCAGAAACTGGGTTCAGTGGTGGTGCTTCGTTGCAAGAGGCAGTCTGTTTTTTTCGTTTATTGTTGTTTTAACCTACAAGGCTAAAAATGGAGCTGCGGAGTCTAGTTCTTCTGAACCTTTGAAACACCACACTGTACATGTGCCAGCTAGAAGGTTGGTAAAGGATTTACATAATCTGAGAATGAGTAAGAGTGGGCAATATCCACATCACTGCAGTTTCTTTTTCCCATGAAACAAGGGGCTAGAGGTTGCATTTCACAAAACATCCCCCCAAAATTGTGCCTAAGATGCTAGAAAACACAAAAATAAACACATACCCAACAGCAAACTTCAAGTAAGAATTTTAGATAAATTTAATGCTCTAATAATCTGACAAAAGCATCATTTGGAAACTGAAGGAAAAAAGGTCAAGTGTTTGCAAATAACCTTCTCATATTCCTATATACTTTAAATCATACCTAAGTTACTTATAATACATAATACCATGTAATGCCATGTGATCTAATACTGTAACTATATGACTAGCTGTTATTTATATTGTATCATTTAGGGAACAATTAAAGAAACAAGATCTGTGTTGACCTGATTAAAATTTTTTTCCTTAATAATCTTCACCCCCAGGCCTGGTGGTGTGGCCTAGCGGCTAAAGTCCTCGCCTTGAATGCTCTGGGATCCCATATGGGCACCAGTTCTAATCCTGGTAGCTCCAATTCCCATCCAGCTCCCTGCCTGTGGCCTGGGAAGGCAGTCGAGGACGGCCCAAAGACTTAGGACTCTGCACCCACAAGGGCGACCTGGAAGAAGTTACTGGCCCCTGGCTTCGGATCTGCGCAGCACCAGCTGTTGCTCCCACTTGGGGAGTGAATCATCAGACGGTAGATCTTCCTCTCTGTCTCTCCTCCTCTCTGTATATCTGACTTTGTAATGAAAATAAAATATATCTTTAAAAAAATATTTTCTTCATTCCAGGACTCGGCATGATAGACTCAACTGGCTAAACCTCTCCTTGTAAACACTGGATCCCAATATTGGCACTGTTTTGAGCCCTGGCTGTTGCACTTCCCATCTAGCTCCTTGCTTGTGGCCTGGGAAAGCAGTGGAGGATGGTCCAAAGCCTTGGAACTTTGCACACATATGGAAGACCCAGAAGAAGCTCCTGGCTCCTGGCTTTGGATAAGCTCAACTTATATATAAACAAATTTTTAAAACGTATTTTTGATTTCAGGTTGCTGCATCTAAAGATACAGATGTAGAAGCTGACTACACAATTTAAAATTCTTGAGATTATATATTCACACAGTCAGAGCAGCACAAAAAAGAAAAAGAAAAGGTGAAATACACTCCTTCTCTCCAGGCCCCTATATAAAGCCACCGTTACTTGCAAGAACAGAAACCATGAGCGGGTAGCAGTGTCTTAAACTGCACGTGAACCTTAACACGCTACCAGAGCCTCTCCTACCCGTTAAGAGGGCTCCACCTCATTTTCCATCACACTACTCCTCCTTTTCTTCCAATAAAGCTCTTTACATCTGACCATCTTGGTTCATTTGATAAATACATGTCTATTCTGCAGCAGGAAAAACAAAAGTCATAGGAAAATGAGCTCTTACAGTTATCCACACCCCAAAGTCCACCCAAACACTCAGTGGCTCTAAATGCACTAATTAAATACATACCGAGTATGCTACACCAAATACCAAAAAGCATAGAGAAAAGCATATTAATGATGATTTTAAAAATGGCAGTATTTCCCCAAATTCTTGAAATCAGGAGAGAAAAACCCTCATAAAGCAGAATGAGAAAGGTAACAGCATCGATTTTCATTTTTCTACCTGCCACTCTCCTAAATAAAAATGACCTGCTTCCAGATGATGAGTTTACATTAGCAATAATTATTAGCAGCACACAGCAAGCAATAAAGAAAACAAATCCACTACCTCGTTCTTCAGGGGACAGGTCATTGTCCTCCTCTCCACTGCTTTCCTGTTCCCGAATTCGGTACTTCGGCTCTGAGCCTTCAGCAGCAGCCAATCTACACAACAAGCATTTGCAAGGAGATTAGTGTTCTGATAGCTTAAATATTTTACTTATTCAACTTCTGAATGTCATAAAAACATCTCAATATTTAAAATCTAAATGTCACTAGAACATCTAATTAATATGCTAAGGGGGAAAACCAAAAAGCAAGAGTTAAAAATGGGTTTAGAATCGAACAAGCAACAAGAACAGAGGAAGGGTGCAAGAAATCAATGAGCAGCAGAAAATTCTCTAAACTTTTTTTTTTAAGATTTATTTATTTTTATTACAAAGTCAGATATACAGAGAGGAAGATCTTCCATCCGATGATTCACTCCCCAAGCAATGGCCGATGCTATGCCGACCTGAAGCCGGGAGCCAGGAACTTCTTCCAGGTCTCCCACATGGGTGCAGGGTCCCAAGGCTGTGGACTGTCCTCGACTGCTTTCCCAGGCCACAAGCAGGGAGCTGGATGGGAAGTGGAGCTGCCAGGATTAGAACTGGCACCAATATGGGCTCCACGGTGGGTTCAAGGAGAGGACTTTGGCCGCTAGGCCACGCCACCGGGCCCCTGAACTTTTCTTTTGACCTCTATATTTCTATTTTGAAAATGTAGATGGCAGGATATCACACACACACACACACACACACACACACACACACACACACATCCCACAGGAAACTGATATACCTGTATATCCTAGCTTCAAGTCCTGAACTACAATTTTCCTACCACCTGCACACCCTAATTTTAATCAAGAAACAAAACTATGAAAGTTGGTGTGAAAGATTCACATTAATTTGGCCTTTAATCTGTACTTGTACAAGTAATGTCTTCAATTTAGTACAATCAAAACAGCTTAAGTGGGTCCATTACAGTAGTCTAGTGGCTAAAGTCCTCACCTTGCACACACTGGGATCCCATATGTGGAAAGATTCTAATCCCAGCTGCTCCAATTTCCCATCCAGCTCCCCGCTTGTGGCCTGGAGAAGCAGGAGAGAATGGCCCAAAGCCTTGGCACCCTGCACCGGTGTGGGAGACCTGGAAGAAGCTCCTGACTCCTGGCTTCGGAATGGCTCTGACCTGAGTGGCCACTTGGGGAGTGAATCAATGGATGGAAGATCTTTCCTGTCTCTCTGTAAATCTGACTTTCCGATAAAAATAAATACATCTTTAAAAAACGAAAAAACAGTGTAAGTGATAATGCTTTACAGTCGATAATACTTACTTCTTAGCTAAGGTGTCTGGAGTTACGGCTTCACTGGTTTCTGAATCGCTGTATATGTCCTCATCGTCACCTATCATACTAGGGTTGGCAAGCATAATGTAATTAAAACAATTATATAATCAGAAAAACAAGACATACAAATGCAATTCTACCAATCTATTTTAAAATACCAATATACTTACTGTACTGTCACCATCTTTGAGGTTTAATTGTATAAAATTTCTATTCAATGAAAATATTTAAAATATACCACCAATAAGGAAAAAGTTCCAACTGATTAAAAGGAACAACAAAATACAGCAGGCATTTGGCTGGCAGTCAATATACCAGTTAAGGTGTCTGCATCCAGGTGGGAATGCCTGGCTCAAGACTGGTCCGTGGCTCCTTTACCAGCTGTCTGCTAATGGAGTCCCTGAGTCTCACATGGTTGGGGTTCCTTCCACTTATTGGAGAACCGGACTGATTTTTTGGTTCCCAGCTTCAGCAAAAGGGATGTTATAGCAGCCTTTCAAGTAAATAAAAAAATTGTAAAGTATCTTAAAATGCTAATAATCCAACCAAAAAGATAAAAGCAGAAAACTTGAATATTGGGAAAAAAATAAAAATGCTTTCTATTCCAACAAAGTGGGAGAAAACAAGTAATGCAAGGAAACCACTGTCTTGTTTTAGAGCATGCATGTGTCTATCAGCCTTAAGAGAGGCAATGAGCTACAGAGACACAAAAAACAGGAAAAGTAACAAAAATCTAGATCCAGTGGCTCTGATTCAGGAAGTTTAACTCTTTAGCTCTTCCTTTTCTATCTGCTAACAACAACAACAAAAAAAGTCCAGTTTACTGTAAAAGTCAGCCTCAATTCTTAAACTACTGAAAAGTATACAAAGCAGAATTGAGCAATATAATAAAAAACTCCTGGTCAATATGTTTATTGGTTAATCCAAAAGGCACGTTTAAAATAGCTATAGTTTAGAAGATGTTGCTTTTCCCCAAAGAAATGTGAATTAAATACCTGTGCATTACTGGATTTAATTAGACAAATTAATGTAAAATCAACAGTTTTCAATTTCTTCTAGGTTATGCCATGGAATTTACAGATGACTACTTTATAATTGTGCATGTAAATAAAAGAACTAATGTTTTATATCAACAGGGTAAAATTCTTAGGTAGTATAATAAATCTTTCCATGAAATGTATCTTCTGCTAAATGAACTAAAAGCAAAGCATGGAATGGGAATACTGAGCCTTGAACTGGTAAAGCTGAGGGCGTTTCTCTCTGCATACACTCAGCCTCCATTACAGAGTCCAAATAACTTCTCAGCAACTATTGGAGTAAGGATACACTTGGGGACTGGGTGGCGGGGAGCAATATCAAATATCTACCATTCACGTTTATTATGTTTTAAATAGTAAAGTTCAAAAAATAACAGCTGTAACTATGTCCAACCAATGCAGATAAGCAAGATCTGGCTACCACAATTACCCCAATTTTGGTACAACAAAGGTTCTGAGATGGTTTTAAACCATATATCTGTGATAAAAACAAATAAAACAAAAAACTTAAACAAATGACAAACAAAAAAATGAAATAAACAAACAAAAAAACAGAAAGCATATACCCGTGATTGGGAGAAAAATATGGTTACAAACTTTTTCTTGTATATGCAGTCTTGTCTCGGATTTCATTATCATTCAGTTTCATCATTTGGCCTACTTATTTCTACCTTTGTCACAATCTTTAACATCTTTATATTCTTAAATTATTTTTCTTAGTATCAAGTTATCTTGAATTAGCTTCCAAGGTTTTCATTCATTAATTTAAAATTTAGCATTTGAATCTATTGTACTGGTAACTTCTGGATCAAAGCTGTCTTAATTTCCAGGATGAAAACATTAAGTACTTTTCAGAGCATAACTTTGGGTAATGTTACTTATTTCAAATTTACATCTTATCATTTTTGTCTTCTTAGAGAATTTACAATTCATTTAAAAAATTATGAAATTCAAAACTACCAAAAATCATGACAATGCTGAAACCATCAAACTACATAAATGCAAAAATAAACACATCAAGTTGCTAGTAGCAGCAATGACTACTCATCTTTAGCATCATTAGCAGCTAGTGACTACTAAGGAACAAGAAGTAAATGTCTGACACTGTAATGATAATGTATACAATGCATTCCACAATTTTAAACCTATATATTACTTATACTGTCATTTAGAATTATGCAGTATTAACTGGTAATCTAGCGACAAACATAAAACAAAACAGAATCAAATGACCAATTATACAGAGAAGCTTCCAACAAGGCAATGCAGCAGCGAATCACTAAAGGAACAGCTTCCACAGAACATTACCTGTGGTAAGGGGTGCTTGGCTCATCTATTTTCATTAAGCCATAGTCTTTGTCTGCTGGATGATAAGTGGCCAAGATGTTCATTTCATCCCACTTCTGCGACTTCTTACTAAAATTAAAAAGAAAAAACATTCCCCAATGCAGTAAAATACAAAATGCACAACTATAATTTATGGCCATCTAAATCCTCTATATTAATTGCTATTTAACTATTGATATCTGTATATTTTTACATATAGTAAGTGCTCTGAATATGTTATACTAGAAAAACAATTTGTGCTTATATAGTAAAAACAAAGTAATTTAGAATCTCTCTCGGGCTCCAAACACTACTAAGGTACATGTAGTCTTTACCTGACCTATGGAATTAATAACTAATATTATTATCTAAACATTATTTACATTATCTACATATCTTAGTAGTTATGGATTTCAGACGTATATCAGTAATTGTTAAAAAAAAAAAAAAAGGACCAGGAATATTTCTTTGCACAACTTCTTCAGAGATAATCCACAACAATTAGTAAATAAATAAAACATTAATAACATAAAGTTACAGCAAAAATTTTATTGAATTCAGAGTTCCATGATGAAATTCCATTGTAAATAAATACTACAGCTCACCTTATTTTTAACAGAAAACAAGAGTTTATTAAGAAATGCAATAGCTGGGAGCTGGCTTATGGTGCAGCACTTTCTGAAGGCTATGGATGCAGAGACAGATATTTCACAGGTGATGAAGGCAATTTGCACCCCCTCCCAAAAAAGGTTAGAGTTGCCTTAAAGTCTCCTCATTGCGAAACAGTCAAAGTCTGAAACACCTACATGAAGCTAAAAACTAAGACACTGGTCGTTTTTATTTTTAAAAAAAATTTACTTATTTTTATTGGAAAGGCAGATATACAGAGAGGAGAGACAGAGAAAAATCTTTTTTTTTTTTAAAGATTTTATTTATTTTTATAGGAAAGGTGGACATACAGAGAGGAGGAGAGACAGAGAGGAAGATCTTCCATCTGATGAGTCACTCCGCAAGGGACTGCAACGGCCGGTGCTGTGCCAATCCGAAGCCAGAAGCCTAGAACCTCCTCCAGGTCTCCCTTGAGAGTGCAGCACCCCAAGGCTTGGGGCCGTCCTTGACTGCTTTCCCAGGCCACAAGCAGGGAGCTGGATGGGAATTGGAGCTAACTGGGATTAGAACTGGTGCCCATGTGGGATCCCGGGTGCGTTCAGGGTGAGGACTTTAGCTGCTAGGCCATGCCTCCCAGTCCCAGAGAAAAATCTTGTGTCAGCTGACTCACTCCCCAAATGGCCACAATGGCCAGAGCGGAGATCAGAGGCTCTTCCAGGTCTCCCATGTGGGTGCAGCGTCCCAAGGCTTTGGGCCATTCTCAACTGCTTTCTCCCAGGCCACAAGCAGGGAGCTGGATGGGAAGTGGAGCAGCAAGGACACGAACTGGGACCCATGTGGGATTCTGGTGCACGTAGGACAATGACGTTAGCCAGTAAGCTACCATGCAGGGCCCAACAGGTCATTATTTTTAAGAAAGAAAACATTTCTACTGCATCATTATTCATTCAGCAGGAAACTCTGAATTTTCAGCTAATCAAATTAAAATGTCTCTGATATTAAAAAAAAAATCAGTTAAGCTAGATTGGATAAAAAGACCTTTAATAGTACCTATTCTTCAGATGTCCGGTCTTCTACCTATCATACTAATAGTTGATTCTGTGCCAGAAAACAAAATACAAACTAGTTGGGAGACCACTGTTTTAAGTTGCAGCCACCCTTCGCTAGTGTCGTTTATTACAAACAATTCCAATAAACACCCTCTTTTGGGTTATATTTATGTGAAAATTATTATAAAATGGAGTTATAACACTTCCCATGAATAATGTTGAAATAACGTCTGTGAAATCAAATTATAAAAGCACCATATAAATGTGAAGGAGCTTTTAGGATTCTAAAATCCAAAGTCTTGGATTAAAAACACTAGAACATGGACCAGCACTGTGGCAGAGAGTGGTCTCTTATTTGAAACCTGGATGTTTCACTCGTGGTCCAGCTCCCCATGTGCTGATGCACCTGGGAAAGCAGTGAAAGATGGCCCAAGTGCTATGGTTCCTTGTGGGAAAAAGTTCTTGACTTAGGACTGACAGCCCCAGCTGTTGTGGCCATTTGGGGAGTGTACCAATCTTCCTCTCTGTTTCTCCTTCTCTGTAAACCTGATTCTCTAAATAAAAATAAACCTTTAAAAAATACTAAAACAAGATTTCACTTAATATACAGGGGCTGAGTTCCAATAAAGTTTTCTGAAAAGAAGTTTAAATTGCTTTTGCGTTAATTCCCTTCTACCTTTGTCCTATAAGATTTGAAACCTAAATCATTTTTGGAAATACTCAGGAATTGCTACAAAATGAGCATTTCTAAAAAGCAGTTAGTTCTCTACTTCAGATTAAATTTAGTTTCAGAAACTTTATTATTCATTATTTTCTGCAAATATTTGTAGATTTAGGGATGGCTGTAAATTTAGGTAAGACACTTGAGATGCTTGTGTCCCACTACTGGAGTGCCTGAATGGAGGTCTCATTCACACTGCTTCCAATCCAGCTTCCTGCTAAAGCGCAACCCGGGAGGCAGCAAGTGAGGGCTCAAGTAACTGAGATCCTGCCATCCATGGGGCAGAACTGGATAGGGTTCCCAGGTCCTGGCTTCAAATGGCATACCCTAGTGGCAGCAGTAGTTTGGAAGTGAACCAGCCGATGGAAGATCTCTCCCACTCTCCATCATTTTTTTTTTAAACAAATAAGTAAATCAGTAAATATTTTTTTAAAAGATTTATTTTTATTGGAAAGTCAGATTTACAGAGAGAAGGGGACATCCGCTGGTTCACTCCACAAGTGGCCACAAACGGCCGAAGCTGCACCAGTATGAACCCAGGAGCCAGGAGCTTCTTCCAGGTCTCCCACACGGGTGTAGGGTCCCAACAATTTGGACTGTTCTCTTCTGCTTTCCCAGACCACAGGCAGGGAGCTAGAAGGAAAGCAGAGTATCCAGGATAAGAACCAGTGCCCCAAAGGGATCTAGGTGTGTGCAAGGTGAAGACTCTAGCCACTAGGCTACTGCACTATGCCCCAAAACAATGAATCTTTAAAAGTGGGGAGAAGAAAAAACTACAATCTGCCCAAAATGTTAAGAAATCAATGAAATTTCAATAAACTATCAGAAGGCACTGGATATGAAGATCCACATCTCCAAAGCTTTAATATTATTTATACTTGCTGTGGAGTAACAGAATTCATGGCATGACCCTGAACTTTTAACATCAACATCATGCACTGCGTGACCTTTCTGGACCAGTCTCTCTGCAGACAGAAACAGAGGCACCACCATGGCAGGTCTGCTGTGATGGCAAAAGCACCTGCTGGTTTTAGGCCTCTCTCCAACTCTGTCTTGGGTCACTAGTTTTGCTGCAACCTAAATCTGATCAATAAAAAGTCCCAACTTCTCACTTTCACTTTGTTAGGTCAAAGGATGCCACTTCAAAAACCTACACATACTTTTTGTTGCTGTGACATGCTCTTTTGATAGCTTTGCCTGTGCCTGGTGTGGGAAGTAGGATTTTTGCTTCAGGGTGAAAAAACGTTAATTGCACATTTCATCAGTAGTTTTCTTTCTTTAAATAAAAATTCAACTTGCACAGGCTGACAAAGTACAAGATTTTGGAGACTGATGTCATTACCAAACAGTTGAAGACTTAATGATAGAAGCAATTATAAGCAAGCAAAAAATAACTTTTATACAGTGAGATTCGTGTGTAATATTCCACACCTCTTTATTAGCAGAAAAGACAGAATTGGATTATGCCTATACCTTAAATTATACCAAAGGAAATTAATTTAAGCACATTTTTTTGAAGCAGTAGTGGAGCCCAGATTGTATAGAACACCCCACTGAGATACAGTAAAAGTTAGATTCCTATATTCATTACTATTACAGCAAGACTAACACCCAAAAGTTAGGCACTGGGTTAGACAGCTGCATTTACTAATTCATTTAATACTTCAGCTTACCTACGTGCACATACAAAATAATTCACTGGAAAATCATAACTAATAGCTTGCCATGGCAGACAGGATTCAAACCCAAGCAACTACCCAGTTCAACCCTTAAGTGTAACACTTCTCATAAGATAGGCTTTTAGTGACATTTAACATATTTTAGTAATATAAAATGTGCATTTTTGAAATTTTAATATTTCCATAAAATAACTAAAATAGATGGCACCTTATAATTGGCAGTTTTTCTTTCTTGGTAATGTTTTAGAATCAATGGTGCCCTGTTTTCATGAAGTACACATATATATATGCACACACTGGTTAACTTACACCTGCAGCTGTACACTATCTTCAAGGTATGTTGAAAGAATATCGGAAATCTTACAATCAATAGAAGACAGTGAAGTTTTACTAGACAATGGATCACAATGTACCCAGATATATCTATGCCAAATTAAGTGTGTTTATAGATTCCATCTAATTTTAATTTAAGCAATCAATAAAAAGTAGTATCTAATAAAACAGTATCTTCAAGGAAATCATTCACTGAAAATAACAATCCTAATGCAAAGCACAAAGAGAACAGTAATACTAGTAAGGGCAGCACTCAGCCTCATCACTCACATTCCCTGGCTGTAATTAACTGTCAAAATGGATTTTCAGTATTCCAGGTGCCTCAGCATTTGCTCACAGACACCTGAATAGGAAGAAGTCAGACTTGCCCACTGCCCATGATTCTAGTTGAGGTGAACTGGGCCCAGGTGAAATCAAACCAGGCCTGCTCTTTCATTTCAGCACTTATACAGTGTATAAAGGTCTCTTCACAATTCCTTCAGGATCTGTTCTCTTACATTTTTGTTGGTAAATTTCCTATGCTCTGAAGTGTAAAACACTGTCTAATGTTCTTAAGTGCAAGAAGGTTGTGATGTGACTTTTAGAGAAAACAAGAATAGAGAACCTCTATTCAGGCACAAGCTAATAGTATCATTGGTTGTGAGCATAAGTTAATAAACCATTGCTAAGTGGAGACACAGAACAGGTGTGACCAGATATGTACAGGAATCTTATTCCAACTTCCCCTAAGAGCAAGGCTTCAGTACTCACTGATTCAGTGTATGGGCGCACTTCACAGAGCTTAATTATTGTAAGTAACAACAACAGACTTAGACCTCTGGTCAACTTCACACATAAAATTCTTCTGCCTTGTTCTGTATGTCAAGTTGTATCAGTACACTATCATTTGAAGTTTTCAATCCTTCAAAAAAAATTTTTTTTAATTTGAAAGGCAGATTTTTACAGAGAGGAGAGATACAGAGATGTCTTCCATCCACTGATTCACTCCCCAAATGGCTGCAATGGTTGGCGGTAAGCCAATCTGAAGCCAGGAGCCAAGAGCTCCTTCCAGGTCTCCCAGGTGGGTGCAGGGTCCCCCGACCTCGGGACAGCCTCTACTGCTTTCCCACGCAACAAGCAAGGGGCTGGATGGGAAGTGGAGAAGCCAGGACATGAACTGGTGCCCATTCAGGTGCCACAGGGTGGGCACTACATTAGCCTCTAAAGTTTCTCACTCTTAAGTGCCTTGTAATTGCAAGAATTATTCATTTCCTTTTTATGCAAAAGGGGGAATACTGATTATAATTAAATTAAAACTTGACATTAGAGTTCCAAGTACATTCAACTGTACTTCATTACTTCCGTTCAAAGAGGTCCTTATAAAGTTAGTAATGTTGCTTGCAAAAGCTGTGACATCACAATGCACACTGCTTGACAGCTTGACTAATAGAATTATTTCTTGGCTTTACTGTCACAGAATACTGATCATGAAAAGCCCAGCTCGTTTTACCACTTGGAACCAAGCATCAAGACCCTCAATGACTTACAGCTTGGTAGCTCCCTTTGAAGACACAATTCTAACTGCAGCTTCTACACACAAAGCCCGGAACAGCTGACTTAGTCCAGGACAGCAGCTTTGGAGACAAAAAAGACCTAGATGAAAACCCTAGGCAATTAGAGAGGGGCCAACCCATACAATGGGGCCAGGGGAAATTAGAGCAGATCAAAGGTGAGAATAAGTAGAAGAAAGCAGAGAAAGAAAAGACAAAAAGCTCACACTGCAGTATAACACAAGTGTCCCTGGACATACATTCCTGAAGCTACCTGAGGGCTGTCCACAGCTATCTGCCATCAACTACCTTGGTCTTCCTATTATAGCTTTGTTCTGCTGAGACTGTTTTCTTAATCCATGACCTAAAATGCACGCTCCTCCCCTACAACTCTCCATTTAAAGTGGCTTACCCCAAACAGGGTTTGGAAAATTGCCTGGCACCGAATGCAGGACTGCAGCACCCAAAAGGGAGTGAGTGAGACATGGCATTGGGAGCTGCTGGATAAAAGGAAGGCCCTTTCCAAACTCAGAAACTTGTCATACTATCTAATATTTTCTCTAAGGTAATGTAGGTTACCCCAAAGTTATCATCACGAAGTTATGAATTCCTTTTATGGTCCAAAATGAAATCCTTTTTACAGGAAAGCTCTGATTCTAACAGTCTCAGGGTTCATGATCACAGCTCAGTTTCAAGACTTCCCCAACTTCAGTAACTTTAAGCTCTTTTTTTTTTTAAAACAAAATATAGTTACATTTTAATACACTGGTCCTCTTGCACCTGTGAACCAGTGTCTCACACTTTATATCTACTGCAAACTTTTTTTTTTCCACCCAGCTTTGTATCTTGGAGATCTTCCTCTGTGTACAAAGTCACACTGGAAATTGTTCCATTATACACACATACACCATAATGAATATTTCACTAGTTCTCACTAATGGGCCTTGGGTTGTTTCCAATTATCTATTACTACATGCCAATGCTTCCGGGCAACACGGGTCCCTAAAGAGTAAGGCTCAAGCAACTAAAATATCACTGGACCACTTCAAGTTGCTCCTCTCCCAACGATGAGCTTACTTGTGTCTGCACACAAACTAGAAAGCATTCAAAACTAGCTGTAGATGCAAAAATTACGCGCAGTAAATAGCTTTCCATTAAATATAGATCAAGGACTTAGGAAGTGTCGTGACAATGACACACCAGGAAGTCAGGCAGACATGTGTGTGGCCCGAAGCTTAAGGGCGACAGTAAGGGTCTTTTGCGGGGGCCTGAGGGAGACGGTCTCAATGGCTCGTGTCTTAAAGGGTTCCCAAGATAAGTAAACACACTAATTACTAAAGATTCCTAGATAGCTCAGAAATGAGGCAAAGAAATGTCAGAGAAAACTCCGTAACTTCAGTTTGATTCTTTAAGGTCCCCAACCACGGCAAGCACAAGGCTCCTGGCTGTTTACCAAACATGACAGACGTGCGTACTTTTTAACAACAAGGAAACGCGGCACACGGCAGGGCTCCTGCCCCTCTTTTATCCTTACTCGCCGTGCGCTGCGGACCGGAGAGCCGGGCGCGGCCCCGGGGTGGACGCCGGCCGCCCGGCCGGAGAAGGGCGGACTCCATCCCCCGCCCCGGCTCTCACCTCAGCTCCTCGTCGACGCTCCCGCGGGGCTGCTCGGTCGAGGCCACCCGAGAGGAAGTCGCGGAGGTCTTGTTCTTCAGGATCCCTTTGATGGGCCGGTGCGAGGCCGTCGAGGCCGCCATTGCCGGGAGCTCCGGGGGTCGGCTCACGGTCGCTGCTGGCGTGGGGTCCGGGAAGAGAAGGGGGTCGGGCGCTCGCAGAGCCCCCCGCCAAGGCAGCCGCAACAGCCCGCTCGGGGCTAACGCAGCCTGAGCGCCTCTGGCTGTCGCGAAGACGGCCACGGACGCTGGTGGTCACGACACAAATGACCCCGACGCCAGAGCCTACGGTGCCCGGCCCGGCGGCCCCCGGCGCGCCGCCCTTCACCGCCGGCGTTTCACCCGCGGCCCGCGGAGAGAGGCCGGCCTAGAGCCCCACCGCGGGAGCGACGCGGCCGCCCCAACCCCGCGGGCCCGCCCTCTCGCGATATCTAAGGCGGGGCCGGGGCGGGGAGAGAACAAAGCCCACCTTCTGGCCCCGCCCCCTGCGTCCCTCCTCCCGCCGCCGGCTCGCTCCGGCCTCCCGCCGGCTGGCTCCGGTCCGGAGCGGCTCCCTGAGCGGGCGGGAGCGCTTCCGCCAGCCCGGCGCCGGGCTCGCGGCCTGGCCGGGCACCGCGGGGCGTGTCCGCCAGCCCCGTCCACGCCTCACACCGGCACGGACGGCGATTTCTGTTTCAACACTCTTAGACTCGAAGGTGACGTCACTTAACCACGCTGTTAACTGGCTTTTTAGAAAGATGACGTTTCGTTTCTCCCATTCAAGTCGCCGAAAAGGTTCTTTTCTCAAATCGTAGAATGTCAGCGTTAGTGTGGGCCTACTGTGAGGTCACAGGCACGTTGACTTGTAAGAAACAGGGGGCGCTTTGACCTTTTTCACCGCTGGAGAGGCTGCTAGGGCAGAGCGTGGACGTGATCGCTGCTTGTCCGGAGCCTGTGAGGAGTGACCCGGAGGGCGCCGGGTGCTGCGGGCGCAGGCCAGCCAGGCCTCCCTCCGCAGGCTGCAGGCGGGAGCTCGGAGGTCGGCCCTCCCTCCGGCCACCCCACCGGCCAGGAGTGGTTAGCGCAGGCCGCCCTCCCTCAGCCTCCTCTGGGCCTCAGACTAGCCCCGGCGCGCCCGGCAGCAGGCTGGTCTTGGCCTGGCCATCATCCTGCATCCTCCTCTGCTGGTCAGAGAGACGCCTCGGCAGGCAGTCAGCGGAGGAGGCCCTCTCCCTTCTGTCCCAGGACACCCCCACGTCACTCCTCTAATATTCCCGACAGCTCAGGAACCCCGATTTTCCCCCACTGTGGTGCCGGCTTCGGGGGTGCGGGGCAGAATTTTCCTAGGGCCGCCCTCTCTCAGGAAACTCATCTTCCTCAGAGTCTTAAGGACAAATTCCTGAAAGCTATTTCCGTAAAGCTGTTCTGACCCCCAGCTCCCAACCGAGTTCTTGGCAAGGGAATGGGTGCTGAGTGGAGATAAAGGAGAAGTGAGCCAGGAAGGGGAGAAGGGAAACAACTTTTGTTAGGGACCACTATCTCCCCACCAGGAAGATGCCTTAGCTCCCCGCCCCACCTCTGTTCCCAGCCAAGTATCCACCACTGCCCTTCCTCTCTCCCTCCCTCTCTGTCTTCCTCTCCTGCCTGGTGAGGTGGGCATCACACTCTGGGACCCCTCACAGTGGGAGAGGACTCTTCAGGGAAGCAAAGCCGGATAGCCACCTCCCTTCCCTTCCGGAGGCCTTTGCCTGCCAGCTCCCAGCACTTGTGTTGCTGGTTAGCAGGGGCCAGGTCAGTGGTGGAAATCCTGTTTCCAGGGATTATGCCAATGTCCCTTAGTACTGGGTAGATTTCTTTGTTCCTGCTTGGGCCTGACCTGAACCTGTGATGGGATGTTTAGTGACGTTCTGCCTTACTTTGAGACCCTGCTGTTCAGAGGACTACCACTGGATGATGTAATATGTTTTATTGCAATGCATAAACTAAAAAAAAAAAACAAACAAAAATGTGGAAAAGAGGCAATGATGAGTTCCCCAAAGGACCTTGGAAAAATGTTTTTCTCACCAAATTCCTTCTTACCCTCAGCTCCATCCCAATTGGAGAAGAATTTTAATACTTAAAAAAAAAATAAAGGAAGAAAAGAGAGAATGAATGGTAGAATAGTATTTTTGCTACAGAATTGTGAAGGCCTGGACAGGTGTACTTCATAATTTGAAGTATAGCTGAACCACTTTTTTCCTCCTTATTGCCCAAAAGAAATTTCCAAATATATCTAAACAGAGTTCTTCTGTGCCTGTGCTGAGGTCTGTCCTTATGGGAAGTCACCAGTCAGTCTAAAAACTGCATTTGGCTGTGTTTGTATTACGTTTCCTGTGTGTTGAGAGTTTGGTTGCCAAAACATGGACTGTGGGTGGAATCTTCCATTCTGAATTTGGTTTCTGAAAGCAGTTGTGGAACCCACAGAGAATCATAGGCTTAAAAGTACTTATATGTCTTAAGAATTATCTGGGTATTGTTTCTGCTCTTTTTGATGACTTCATTGTGCTTACCTGACCCCAGGAGGAGGAGATGCTTTTAATGATCATTGTGTGTCTTTTTGTTTGTTTTTAGTTTTTGTTTTTCTAACATTTTCAACTTTATATTAAAATGATTACATGAACCTTGCATGAGTTGAGGTACTTGGCTCTCTGTTCATTGGAGTGCTTTCCTGAGGACAATGCCACTAGGTTTCAAACCAAGAATGAAAGTCCAGAGCTAGAAAAGCCTTCCTTGCCTGAATCCACTCAGCCTACCTAAGTCATCAACCAGGGTTCACTGAATAGAGAAGTGGGTCATGGCCCAAGCCCAGCTTCTGGAAAAACACTCAATGGCTATGACTCAATGACCACTGAGTCAGCTGCAGCTCTTTATTTACGAAGAATAATCACACTGTTGTTGTCTTCCTTTTCAGGGAATCCTTTCCAGCACCAAAGAGCGTTGATCATGCAGTACACTGTTTTTATTTTGCTTCAATAGTCTTGCAGCAAAGGCAATATAAAAAGCAATATAAAAGCAATATAAGCAATATAAAGCAATATAAAAAAAGTATTTTTAAAAAGATTTATTTATTTATTGGAAAGTCAGATATACAGAGAGGAAGATCTTCTTTCCATTGATTCACTCCCCAAGTGAGCGCAACGGCCGTTGCTATGCCGATCCGAAGTCAGGATCCAGGAACTTCTACTGGGTCTCCCACACGGGTGCAGGGTCCAAAAGCTTTGGGCCGTCCTCGACTGCTTTCCCAGGCCACAAGCAGGGAGCTGGATGAAAGTGGAGCTGCCGGGATTAGAACTGGCACCCATATGGGATCCCGGGGCATTCAAGGTGAGCACTTTAGCTGCTAGGCCACGCCCCGGGCCCAAAATAAAAAAAAGTATTACAGAGAGAAAAATGAGGATTCATAATTTTCTGCTTTAAAAAATTAACTCGGGCCCAGCGCGGTGGCGCAGTGGTTAAGGTCCTCGCCTTGCACGCCTGGGATCCCATATGGGTGCTGGGAGACCCAGAAGAGTCTCCTGGCTTCGGATCGGCATAGTATCGGCCCGTTGCGCTCACTTAGGGAGTGAATCATCGGATGGAAGATCTTCCTCTCTGTCTCTCCTCTCTGTATATCCGCCTTTCCAATAAAAAAATAATAAAAATAAATCTTTAAAAAAAACTTATGGAAACATCTAAATGGATTCTGGAGTCTAGATCGTTCAATGGGAACTCATTTTTACTCATAATATTGTGCATATACTCATTTGCATTTGTCCTGGTTGAAATTTCTCAAATATGTAATTTTATTGTTCCAATTTGGCTATTATGACAGGTTGCAGAATGACCGAGGGTCCTTCCATTTATTCACAGTTTTTCTTGTCTTCCTATGGCTCTCACATGGAAAAAATTGAATTATGTAATGATCCTTAATTTATAAATTGAATTCTGCTCTGCCACACATGGTGCTGGGCTTGGGGCAAATAGATCCTTCCCCCTTTTCTGTGTTTTGCTTGAGGAATCCGGCCTTCAACAGTTACTTACGGCATAAGATGAGGTCCATTTTCCTTGTGCCTTAAAATTTGGCCCTGTGTGTTTTTCTAAGATTTTTTTTTCAATCACTTCTTTCCCCTGTGTTCTTTGCCCCTTGTCCTTCTCAAGGTACCAGAGCACTTCATGTTTCCAACCTATCTGAAATACCATCCCCTATTCTTGCCCTTCCATGATGCTGCTCTAAGCTCATCTTCTTCCGGGACTCCATGCAGGCAGCTAGTCCTGCATGCAAGAGATGCCACAGAATTGCTGTCATCCTTTTGTCTCTCAGTGCCCGCTCTCTCTAGGTTTCTGTTTGCTTTCAGTGGCATCTTCAGGAGCAGGCACACATCTTTCTCTTCCTATGCCCCGGCAGCATCCTTTAATGAATGAGGTGTCTGCCATGAGAAACCTTCAGGAAGTATTGGTTGAGTCAGAGATGGAGGATGCCTGGCCAGCAGCCATATAAAGCCTGTGAAGTCATATGGTCTGGCCCTGCCAAGCAATCACAGACAGAGCTCAAAATCCAGTAAATCTCTATCAGACCAAATTTTAAACCAATAGTTGTGTATGGTCTGCAAATGACGCTATGAATATCTAAATGACCTTTAGTGGGAATAAGTTTCCCTTTCCCTGTATAAATGAATGAATTGATCTTGGCTCTCTACATCATGGTGCCCACAACAACATGAATGTTTTTGGCAAGCAATCTGATTGTATATTTTGCTTTACATGGCAAAGTGAGGCACTGACAGCAAGAACACTGAGAAAAGAATGATAATACAAATAAAGGCCTGGTGCAATAGCCTAGTGGCTAAATCCTCACCTTGCACACACCAGAATATCATGTGGATGCTGATTCTAATCCAGGCTGTTCTGCTTCCAATTCAGCTCCTTGCCTGTGGCCTGGGAAAGCAGTCTGCCCCAGTGTGGGAGACCTGGAAGAAACTCCAGGCTCCTGGCTTTGGATTGGCTCAGCTTCGGCTATTGGTGCCCTTTGAAGAGTGATTCAGTGGATGCAAGATCTTCCTCTCTGTCTCTCCTCCTCTTCGTATATCTCACTTACCAATAAAAATAAATCTTTAAAAAAAGACATATGAAACATTGCTGAAAAAAAGCAGTTGTCCTGTGAGCAACACGTCAGAGACCTTTATTCAGGGCGCTTCCATGTCAGGCCCTTTCCCAGGTGCTCTCTGTTGTTTTCTGAAACACCAGCAGGTCCTTCCTCTGTTTTCATTTCACATTCAAAACTCTTCCTAACAACAACTCTGTTACTCAGTATACACACACACACACACACACACACACAATGCTTGTCTCTTCTACTGTTGGTTGTATGCACTGAGAGTAGTGATGCACTCTTCTTAAAGGTGTAGCCAGCTTCTCATTTGTGTTAGCCAGATATTGTCATTCAGTGGGGCCTCTGCCCTGAGTGGGATTCAGTCACCTATGTGTTCTCCCTGGGCTGAAGGTGCGAACCCCTCAACAGGAACCTCAGGGCTTTCACAAGGAAAATTGTGTCCAGTTGTCTTCTCTGCCATGGACCTGAAGCCAGGAGAAAGATGTGTTAACAGAGACTGCAGGAAAAAAAAAAAGCCCAAACTTGGGGAAGCAACAAGAGGCTGCGTGGGCTGTTGGTTTCTGTGCAAATGTTCTGAGGTGTGAAAAATACTCGTAAAGCATTTGCTGGTGAAGGCTCCCAATACTGCTTTTCATGTTTCCATCAAAAACATTGCAGAGCACATAAGAACTTACCTCTCACTGCTTCTCATACATGAAGGCTTTCTTGCCAGCATCTTGAATGGCATTGAATTAAAGATTAAACTAAGGACCAATGTGTGCTGCAAGCTGCTGCCAGCATCCCATGTAGATGTTGGTTCAAGTCCCAGCTACTCCACTTCTAATCCAGCTCCCTGCTTATGTGCGTGGGAAAGCAGTGGAGGACGGCCCAAGTAGCTGGGGCTCAGGCCACCACATGGGAAGCCTGGATTCAGACTGGCCCAGCTCTGGCTATTGTGTTCATCTTGGAAGTTAATCAGCTGTTGGAAGATTTCTCTTTCTCTCTCTCTCTCTCTCTCTCTCTCTCTCTGCCTTCCAAATAAGTAAATCTTACTACAAAAACAGTGAAGCCAAACTAAAAACTAGCTTTGTGCCCCCACACTCCCTTTTCTTCTGTTTTGTTGTCTCATATGTAACCAACTAGAATAGTCCCTGTGTCGGTTGTTAGCGATTGGCCCATTTGGAAGCTCAACTGTGTCTAAGAAAGGTCCCGGTCAATACTAATTTTATCTTAGCTTTATGAAGATCTACTATAATCCTGTTCTGATTTTTTTTTCAAAGTTTTAAAAAATTTTTTTCTTGGAAAGACAGATTTACAGAGAGAAGGAAAGATAAAGATCTTCCATTCACCAGTTCACTCCCCAAACAGCCGCAATGACTGGAGCTGAGCCAATTCGAAGCCAGGAGCCAGGAGCTCTTCCGGGTCTCCCAAAGCAGGGTCCCAAAGCTTTGGGCCGTCCTCAACTGCTTTCCCAGGCTACAAGCAGGGAGCTGGAAGGGAAGCAGAGCATCCGTGAATAGAGCCAGTGCCCATATGGAATCCTAGCATGTGCAAGGTGAGGGATTTGGCTGCTAGGCTATCAGGCTGGGCCTGATTACTATTTCTTTCTCAAAGATATTTATATTTATTTGAAAGCCAGAGTTATAGGGAAAAGAGGAAGGAGAGAAAGTGAGAGAGCACTTCATCTTCTGGTTCGTTACCAACACGCCTGCAATGGTGAGGGTTGGGGCAGGCGGAAGCCAAGAATCAGGAACTTTGTCATGTTTCCCACATGGTTTCAGGAGCCCAAGTACCTGTGCTATCTTCTGCTGCTTTCTCAAGCACATTAGCCAGACACTGAATGGGACATGGAGAAGCTAGGACTCAAACCAGTGCCTGTGTTGGACGCTAGCAATGCTGGTGGTTTAACCTGCTGTTTCACAATGTCAGCCCTTCCAATATATATATATTTTTAAGATTTAGCATTTTTTTAATTGAAAGGCAGATTTACAGAGATAAGGAGAGAAAGATGTTCCATCCACTGGTTCACTCCCCAAGTGGCTGCAATTGTCAGAGCTGAGCTGATTCAAAGTCACTAGACTGTTGTGCTGGGTCCTCTAATATTCTTAAACACACAGCTTAGCAGTCTTATGCAATGCCCATCCACCCGCCATACTTCCATGTTTGGAATGGCAGCAGCATAGGAGTGTGGTAACGTCTGGGTGACCACAGCTGGAACTCACTGTGATCTTGCTAGGTCCCTCTGTATAGGAAAACAGTGAACAAAGGCTGTGGGCCAAATTCCCTCAGAATTTTTCAAGGCTAAAGAGAATGCATAAGCATGTTAGCTGCTTTTGTTTCCCGTTCCCTTTCTCTCCATAGAGGGACATGGAAATTAAGGAAATTTATATCAGTGGGCAGGAATAAAATCTTCCAGTTAATCAAGTTAGCATAATTATTAAGTGTGGGATTATGCTTCTTAAAGGATTGGAATATAATACAATTAATTCTATGCTATCGAAGCTCAAGCAGAATTTAGCACAATATTTTTTGTTTCTGTACTACAAATATTGAACTCTGTTTTCTGTCGTTCCAGATACTGGGACCTGGCCAAGTCTTTGCCTCCTGAGACAGCTGCTCTCAGAACCAAGGAAGCCAGTTCAGCCAGCTGTCAGGGAATCATGGGACAGGTGGGCAAGTTCTTTTGCACTCAAGACAGGTTTGCTCATGAGGCCTCTTATCTCTGTCGCACTCTGGTCCCTGGACATGTATCCTCTTCTCCTATTGTCATCTCAGCGCTGCTTCTCCTCTGGGTCCCTGCAGGGATATTTCTGGCCTTCATTCCTTTCAAACTAACTGTTTCTACTCAGGATATCTGAGAACGCAGGCAGTATGGGCTGGCTCCAGCCCAGCAGAACAGAGCATGGCCACCATGCAGCATGGGTTCTTACATCTGTGAGGGCTCTGCTGTACTAGGTATCCTAAATGTAGTTTTGGGGGTCACCTGAGGAGACCCAAAGTGGCCCAGTGCTGGGGACATGCTGGAAGGACTGTGATATCACTTCTGCATCTCAGCCTGTTGGAGACCCCCAAAGCTTTCCCCAATTGTTATCTGCATTTCTCACTTACTTGCTTCATCTTCACTTTCCTCATCCCAACTCTCATCCCCTCGGGGAAAACTCCTTCCCAAAGCTCAACCGTGGTCTGCCCCTTTCTGCCTCTGGTGACCTCTTATCAGTCCCTGAGTTTCATCAAGAACTTTAGCTCTTGTTCTCATTTAAGCATGGTTTAAGTATTCATTGTGCCAGACAACTTGCTGAATGTACAAAGATGCATATAACATGGTATCTGTCTTAGATAAACTCACAGTTTTGTGAAGAAATATGAAATAATCATTAGATTATGTTGGTAATTGCAAAAATGAACAGTGTTTGGAAATAGGGGTCCATGGAAATGATGGTATATTGGTTTTCCATGGTTGCCATGTTGAAGTGGATGGATTAAAAAACATAAATTTCTGGGGCTGGTGAGGTGGTCTAGCAAACTAATCTTTTGCCTATAGCACCAGCAACCCATATTGGTGCTGGTTCATGTCCTGGCTGCTCCACTTGTGACCCCAGTTAACTGCTTAAGAACTGGGAAGGCAGAGGAAGATGGCCCAGTGTCTTGGGACCCTGCATCCACATGGGAAACCTGGAAGAAGTTCCTGGATGCTGATTTTTTTTTTTTTTAAAGATTCACTTCTTTATTTGAAAGGTAAATTTACAGGGATAAGGAGAGCAAGAGTGAGAAAAAGATCTACAATCTGCTGATTCACTCCCAAATGGATGCTGATTCTTGGATCAGCTCAGCTCTGGCCATTGTGGCCATGTGGGGAGTGAGCCAGCATGGAAGATGTCTCTTTCTCTCACTCTATCTTTCTCTCTGTAACCCTACCTTTTAAATAAAAATAAGTAAATCTTTAAAACAGTTAATTTATCTCATCATTATGAAGAGTGAAAGTACAAAATTAAAGTGCCAGCAGAACCTGGTTCTTTGTGACTCGGAGTGGATCCCTTCTGGTCTCCTACCAGCCTTCGGGGGTCACCACAGACCCCTGGCATCCCTTAGCTGCATCTTGCCAGTGTCATAACCTGATATTCTCCTTGTGCCTTTCTGTCTACGGGTGCCCCCTCTCCTCCTCTTCTGAGGAGAGCAAGTCTTCCTGTCCCCAGGGACCCCATCTTTATCTCATTCAATATGCAAAGGCCCTGTTTCTCAAAGAGGTCACATCCATAGGTACTGGGGGGTTGGCAGCAGATGATTCTAAAATGTGGCAGGAGTCAGTTTGGGAACCCAGGCCCTTCTTTCCACAGATATGCCTGCCTTCTTATGGTTCCCTTTGGCTAGCAGCATTCGGTTACGTTGGATTCCTGCTTCCGCAGCACTCCCCACATGCAGCTGATGTTCAATGCCTCATCATTTTGCTCCCTAAACATCTTCACACACTGTATTCTCCTTTCCATCCAGGCTTCATGACACTCAGCAGTGTAAAGCTGCCTCTTTGTCCTTCGCTTTCAGCCCTGCCCTCAGCTCATTGCCACTCTCCTCACTGTCAAAGCTTAGGATGGTGCCTGTCCCAGGGGAGAAGCAGAGCAGGTGGCAGGGAAACCTGCTGTGGAGTGCACGAGGTGACCTCTGCCTGCTGGCTGACCCTGCCTGCCACTCCCTCATCTCCAGCCTGCAGACACCGCCTCAGCTACCTGGAGCACTGCAGTTGCTGAGCCACTCTCCAGGGACTTTCCTTATTGTAAATGAGTAAGCTGACAGTCTGATTTTATTGTTCAATACGTATTCTCCCTTACTTGTTTTTAAGAGAAGTGATATTGTGAATTAAAGGTAAAGTTGTTCCTTCTGAAACTTTCAGAGTGAAACTGAAGGCAATCTAGATTTTTTTTGTTGTTTTGTCTTTTCAAATTTTCTAAATGATTACTTACTTCGAAGTCAGAGTGACAGAGTGAGACAGAGAAAACTTCCATGCACTAATTCACTTCCCAGTGTCCACAATAGCTAGGAATGGGCCAGGCTGGGACCAGGAACCAGGATTTCCATTTGGTTTTCCCATGCACTCGAAGAAACTCTTCCTTGGGCTATCAGCCATGGCCTTCCAGGCATATTGGCAGGCAGCTGGATCAGAAGCAGAAACATAACTTAATCCTGGGCACTGTGATATGATGTGATATGCTGGCATCACAAGCAGCAGCTTAACCTGCTGTGTCACAATGCCTGCCCCCTGTTTTTATATTTTTAATTAGTTTTATTTGTTTGAAAGGCAGAGATACAGACAGAGAATGTTGGACCACTGGCTCGCACTATCTAAATGCCACAGGGCTGGGCTGACCCAAAGGGCAAGTCTGCATCTTCCTTGGATGAGATGAGTTCAACCACTTGAGCTGCCCCCCGCCCCAGGGTGTGTGTAATCAAGAAATGGATTGGAAATGGAGCTGGAACTGAAGCCTAGGCACTGATATGGAAGGTGGGCCTCCCAACCAACATCATAACCAGTTGGCTAAACTCCTACCCTCTGACTTAATTAATGTATTTAAAACATTTTTTAAACTATTTTTTTTCTTTTTGGTCAGAGAAAGCTTCCATCCACAGATCCACTCTTCTAAGACACCTGCATCGGCAAGGGTTACACCAGGTCAAAGTCAAATGTCAGACACTCAATCCCAGTCTCCCAGATAGGAGGTAGAGACCCAACTACCCAAGCCATTGCCCGCTGCCTTCTAGAATGCATATTATGGTAATGTTAGGTTGAAATCAGATAGTTATGACATGAATCAGGCAAACTAATATAGCATGTGGTGTCCCAGGCTGCAATGTAGCGACTACACCAAGTGCCTGACCCTGATTTCATCCTTAAAATGCAAACTTAATTGACTCCTGATATTTACATCCTTTACCCTCTCCCTTCCTCTTCAGATCGAAATTTCAGCTTCTTGTCATGGAGTCAGAGCTGCCTGTGATCTGACCATTGACTACCTGCCTAGCTTCATCTTCGTTTGTTCCTGCTCAGGACCTCCCTGAGGTCCAGTGTTGTTGGAACTTCTGCCTGGGATGCTCCCATTCCCTCTCCTGGATAACTCCAGTTTCCACATGCAGTTTAAGATTTGTCCTGAATGAAGTCTTCCCCTCCTCTTCCAAAGCATGGGCAGGTCAGATAGCCCTCCTCTGTGCTCCCATGATGCTCCCATTCTACCTGAGATTTTAGATTCCTCACCAGTTTTCTTGTTCATTTTTTCTTGTGAGTTACAAAGGCCGGCTCCAGACTAATTCACGTAAAAGCAGTACATCTATATTGAGCATTTGGCATTCATAGGGGTATTCCATACTTTTTTCCTTTGGCTATTTTTTTGGCACTTTTGTTTTCTCTTAATGGAATTGCTGGATTTGTTGACATCAGATGTGGACTCAAGGCACTATCCTTTGGAGCAATGGTGTTTGTAGTTTCTTACGAAAGATACTGGACAGCCACGCCAGATGGGGAGAGTGATTAGCTGGCAGCTGGGGCATCATTGTGGATGAGAGGCTGAGATGATAACAGATGAAAACTGTTGGCTCTGCTTGGACCCTCACTGCCAAAAGTTGAAATAATTTGCTTTCCATCACCCGTAATATTTGATACAAATTAGTGTTTATGGCTTCTAGTATTCATAATTAGGATTTTAGAATCTAGCATATTACTTGGTGATTTTGATTTGTAGTAAATAAAGTGTGACAGCCACGACGGAACTAGGCAATATCATTCAGAGACTATTACAGATCTGTCACGAACTAATTTGAAATATGAAGTCTGAATCAGAATTTTTTAAAGCCCTTACAATGCCAAAAATATTAGAAGTGAAGAAAGAACACTAAAAAATTCTAAGAAGTGTTACATTTTAAGAATGCCCTACATAGTTACTTGTAAGATAAGGCTCCAGTCCATCACCCACTGGGAGGGACAAACTGCCATGCCAAGGGTTAAGAAGCAAGGATAGGATCTGGTACGGTGGTATAATGAATCAATCTTCCACCTGTGGCACTAGCATCCCATATGCTGGTTTGTGTTCCAGCTGCTCCACTTCTTTTTTTTTTTTTAATTTATTTTATTTATTTTGACAAGCTTTCCATAGTTAATTAGGGTACAAAGGTTCAAGGGCTACAGGAAAGTGGGTAAGACTAGTATTTTTTCCATATTGTTTCATTCATGTTTAAAGGGAGGTATTAAGGGAGAAGGCCCACCCAATTTCCCACCCTCCCCAGGTCCCGGATTTAGGGCATGCTCTGAGGTTCTTGCTCAAGCGGTTTTGATATTTCAACAGTTATGAATCGCTGCCAATCTTGCCACTCCAAGCACTATGAGGTCTTTGAAAAATCCACTGATTGACATAGTCCATCATAACTGAGATGGTTGGTTGACCTGTTCTGTCTTCTCTCTTTTCATGGTTAGGGTTCTGAGTCCAGCATTTAGATTAGGAAGATCTCCAAAGAAACTTTGTCTGAGGTGTTCTCAAACCAGATTCTTGTATGTGCTAGCAAGTACAGGGCCCGGCACAGTCCATCGCCCTGATCAGCTGGTGGTTGTAATGGCTGGGTTGGTTCTGTTTTTACTCCCGCCTTCCACTGGAACCAATGGGTGTTGCAGTCCAGCCTGGTTCTGCCCAGCACATACTCGGCCCTCACATAAACCAGTGGGAGCTGCAGCCTAGTTGGAGCGACCCACAATAACCCCCACCAGGCCAGCCCCCTACCCTGGTTTGCCAGTATGTATAGCAGTAGTCCAGTCTGTCCCACACCCCATTCCACCCCAGCTGCTTTCTTAGTTTTATGTCCTCCCGTGGAAGTGGTAACCCAAGAGGGATGAGACCACGGTTTCCCACTCCCAGATTATGCACTCTCCAGGTAGTTCTGTGGTTTGACTTGACAGAACTAGCCCCCGGTGCCAGCTTCTTCCAGCTGATGCTGTGGCTAAGCCCAAACAACCCTTGCCCACTCTAATTTTGTTTGCACCAGTAGAAATGATCAACCCAGCCTGGCTTTTCCCTGATCTAGTCCACCTGAGGCGTACAGGTGTGGTAGCCCTGTCTAGTCTGGTCTGCCCCCATCCCAGCCTATGCTCTCCTGCGGGAGTAGCTGTCCAGCAAGGGAACCCTCCCTTATTCCCCTGTGGGCTCTGCCCCCTTCCTTTCTTGTTCTCACACTGGTTGGGTGCTGCGGTCCCTTCTGGTACAGGCAACTTCACCTTGGCATTCCGTATTGTGCACTAGTCTTTGTTGCGACCAAACCTGGCTCGACTCACACTGGTGCTTGGATTTGCCAGTGGATGACGTGGACAGATTCAGCTTGGTCTTCCCCCAACCCATGCCATGTGTATGCCAGTGGGTAACTTTCCATGGCCTGTTCTGGGCTGTTTCCTATCATGTTTCTTGCGCTTACCTGCCAGGTCTGTGTCCTGCCAGAGGAGTTGCCCAGGCTCCTCCATCAGAACCTCTCCCAATGCCAGGTTTCACGCTTACCAGTGGATCCATGAGCCAGCCCTACTCAGTCCACCTCCTGTCCTAGCAGGAGCTGTGGCTTTTCCTGACTGGCCTTCAACCCAATCTGGTTCTTGCTGTTGGATGTTTCAGCATGGTTTGTCCATACCCACATATGGCTCACACATGGCTCAGTAGGGGTTTGAGACCTTGCCTAGTCCATCGCACTTCTGCCCTGGTCCTCCAGGACACCAGAGGGTGTTGGGGTCTGGCCCAGTTCGGTGCATCCAATCCCAGTGCCAAGGGAGACTACAACCATTTCCAGATCAGAATCCAGCTGCTCCACTTCTGATCCAGCTCCCTGCTTGTGAACTGGGAAAGCAACAGAAGGCTCAAGTCCTTGGACCCCTACACCCATTTGGGAGGCCTGGAAGAAGCCCTTGGATATTGGCTTCAGATAGGCACAGTTATGACCATTGAGGCCACTTGGAGCATGAACCAGAGGATGGAAGACCTCTTTGTCTTTCTCTCTGTATAAAATCTGCCTTTCAAATAAAAAAGAAATGAATGGTTTTGAAAAATTTTTTCTCAATGATGGAGAGTGACACTTGTCATAACTCAAATCAATGTTTAGAAGAGGTGACAGTTTTAAGGAGATAGAAGTAAGATGTGGGCCCAGCATGATAGCTTAGTGACTAAATCCTTGCCTTGCATCGGCTGGGATCCCATATGGATGCCAGTTCATGTTCCGGCTGTTCCACTTCCCATCTAGCTCCCTGATTGTGGCCTGGGAAAGCAGTAGAGGACAGCCCAGAGACTTGGGACTTTACACCCACATGGGAGACCTGGAAGACGCTCCTGGCTTCTGGCTTCAGATCAGCTTAGTTCAGGCTGTTACTGCTGCTTTGGGAGTGAAACAGCGAATGGAAGCTCTTTCTTTCTGTTTCTCCTCCTCTCTGTAAATCTGCCTTTCCAAAGAAAGAAAGAAAGAAAGGAAGGAAGAAAGAAAGAAAAGGAAATAGTATAAAAAAGAAAGAAGATGTGAATGAATGAGCCAGGACACATTTTTTATAAACTGTAAAGGGAAAATGACAATTGGACACAAAAAAACCATTCACATTTATTCAGAAAATAGCAATATTTTCTATTAATGTATGAAGTACATGCTGTCAGTATTTGCCCCTTAGATCTCAAGGAGGCAGCACAGCCTCATGTGAGTAGGGATATTCCAAGTTCCTGTTCATTGTGCCTATAATGCTGTCTTTCTCCAGGTGGTTCTCAGGAGCCACTCTACTCCCCTGCTTCCTGGGAGAGCTGCCTCAGCATCAGTAAACACTCTCTTACAGCTAAAACTAGCCAACTTGTGAGGCTAACCTCATGCACCTGGCAGCTCTGGGAGCAGAGGATCCTCTCTTGTCATCGCTCATTACAGAGTACCCTCCAGCCTAGTCTGAGTTGCCTCCTTATTTCTTTCTGGTCCCCTGCATAGTGGTTACTGACTTGCCAACCATACTCTGGATTTACAGCATCAATTTTTTTTTTTGTATCGTAGAGATCAAAACACTTATCTCATATAGAATGTGTTTTGTTTTGCTTGTAGAGGAAAGGAAGAAAATGAGGCAACATTCTAAATCATCCTGTGAGTAAATTTTTTAAAAAAATTATTTATTTATTTATTTGAACAGCAGAGTTATCAAAATAGATGGAAAGTCAGAGACAAAAATTTTCCATTGCTGGCTTACTCTCTGCACAGCCAGGGCTGCACCAGGATGGATCTTCCAAACAGGTGGCAGGAGGCCAAGCGCCTGGACCATCTTCTACCACTTTCCCAGGGATATTAGCAGGGGACTTAGTTGGAATTGGAGCAGCTGTACCTCGAGTTGGCACCCATATGGTATTATGTTGACATCACTGGTGGCCACTTAACCCACTGCATCAACTTGCTAGTCCCCAAGTAAATCATTTCTGTGATAGAAGTCAGGATCCAAATGTAACACATAGTTTTGTTCAAATTACTTCATTTAGCTGCATTTCAGCTTCCCCATTTGGAAGGTGAACATGCATGTAAGGCAGATGATGTTCCAGGAGTGAGTTATGGGAATGTACCAGAAATAGCAAATTGAGAAATGATCTAAGCCAAATATGTTCAGGCATGTGAAGATAAGGCATTGATATTTGAGTTCTGCTTTCTCCTTTGTGACCAATTTTTTTTAGGCGTGGGACATTTAGCCTCTATAATCATGAATCCATTAACTTATTCATTGATCGATTGAAGCAATGAACATTTGTTGAGGGTCTCAATATGTGTCAATATTGTCCTAGGCTCTGAGGATCCAAAAGTGACCTAAAAGCCAAATTCTTGCTTTCAGGGAGCCTGCATTCTAGCAGAGAGGTGGACAATAAACACACCATCAAAGAGAAAATAAGATCATTGCAGCTCATGAAAAGCAGCAAGGAGGAAATCAAAAGGCTCAGGGGATGGGAGGCAGCTGGGCAGTAACTTGTAAGTAGCTGTTTCCAAAGATTCCATCTGAGCTGAGATTTAGCAAGCGAAACACCAACAACACACATTGCTAAGCCAGCTGAGGTAGAGAGGTTGCCTGTAGTAGTAATCTACAAATGTGAACTTGACCCATCTACACTGTTTCCTGTGCATAGCAAACCTGCCCTTAAGCAACGCCCTGTGGAAGTCAGCCTCAGCTCTGTGATTTCCATAGCTTGGTCTGGATCCTGTATCAGCCACTCCCTCCCTTGGAAAAGGGAGGATGCAGGTCATCCTTGGAGTACGTGGTACACAGCTGACCCTCACCATCCCTGCTCAGCCCAGGCTTCAGGCAAAGAACAAACACCCACTTAATCACAGTTCAACTGTGTTGACAAAGGAGCCACCACCTGCTTCCTCCAGCCTTGCCCATGCCAGCCAGGGAGTTCCTGGGCACATTCATCACCCTCTGGAGATGGAGCTGACTCACAGAGTCCGGATAGCCAATTTGACCTGGGAAGGTTAGTTAGACAGAAGGCTTGGAGGAGAGCCCGTGGAATTGGAAGCAGTCAATGTAACATAACTGGAAATTTTTCCTTCTGACCTGTCCACTGTAGTTAAACTTGTGCTGCTAAAAAAATAACATCTAATCTACTTGGCTTTGAAAAGATGTTAAAAAAGATTTCATCTTAAAATCTGTTCATGAGAATTTGGGTAGAGAGGCTACTCTTAAAACATAATTTAGGGCCCGGCGCGGTGGCGCAAGTGGTTAAAGGTCCTCGCCTTGCACGCCCGGGATCCCATATGGGCGCCGGTTCTAATCCCGGCAGCCCCGCTTCCCTTCCAGCTCCCTGCCTGTGGCCTGGGAAAGCAGTCGAGGACGGCCCAAAGCTTTGGGAACCTGCACCTGCGTGGGAGACCCAGAAGAGGCTCCTGGCTTCGGATCGGCATAGTATCGGCCCGTTGCGCTCACTTGGGGAGTGAATCATCGGACGGAAGATCTTCCTCTCTGTCTCTCCTCTCTGTATATCTGCCTTTCCAATGAAAAAATAATAAAAATAAATCTTTAAAAAAAACATAATTTAATATTTAAAAAATATATTTATTTGTTTGAAAGGCAGAGTTAAGAGAGGGGGGGAGACACTCAGAGAAATCTTCCATCTGCTAATTCATTCCTCAAATGCCCACAACAGCCAGGGCTAGGCTGGTCTAAAGTCAGAAGCCAGGAACCAAGAGCTTCTTTCAGGTCTCTTACGTGAATGCAGGGGACCAAGGACTTGGGCTGTTGTCCACTACTTTATCAAGAGCTGGGTCGGAAGTGGAACAGTTGGGATACAAACTGGTGCCCATATGGGATGCTGGCTGCTATGCCACAGAGCTGGCCTCACAATTTAATATCTTAAATGAGATTTACAAAAGGATTTGAAAATACAGGACTGGTGTGATGGCTCAATTGGCTAATCCTTCAACTGCAAGCACTGGCATCCCATATGGACACCAGTTCATGTCCCAGCTGCTCTACTTTCCCATCCTTCTCCCTACTTGGGGCCTGGGAAAGCAGCAGAGGATGGTCCAGGACGCCTGGAAGAAGCTCCTAGCTCCTGGCTTGGGATCAGCTCAGTTGTGGCCACTTGAGGAGTGAACCAGAGGATGAAAGTTTTTTTTTTTTAATTAATAATAATAAAGAATCTGGAAATGCATCTTTACCACTTTACCATGGTTACTAGATGATTACATGTGAATGGGTATAGGACAGTCTTGTGGCCCAGAGAGCTTCACTAAGCCTGGTATCAATGTGCTCAGTCGTGGTCCCCAACTGCTTCATGGCAAATGTTCAGATCTCTTTGAAAGCCTACAGAGTCCACTTCTTGGAACCTATCGCAGGGCTATGCTTGTGAATGTTGAGTATTCTCTGGGTACACCTTCTGGGGTGGTAGAACAGCTCTTTTCCTTGTTGCCATCTGCTTTCGCCAGAGCCGTTCTGCTGGGCCCAAGTTAAATTATGTCTGCTCTCACCTACCATTCAGCTTAAGCAATAAAATGTTAGTGTGGTAGCCTTCCCCCCGTCCCCCCAAAAAAGCTGCTGCAAGTAGATCCTTGTAATCTCTAAAACTTGTAAATGTAAAACCTGGAAAAAAAAAGATTTTTTAAATTAAAGAGATTAAGATCTTGAATTGGGTAGGTAAATCCTGAATTATATAGGTAGGTCCTAAATGCACTCACAGACACTCTGACAAGAGAGAGGCAGAGAGAGTTCACACACACACACACACACACACACACACACACACACACACAGAGCAACGCTTCAAAGACAGAACAAAGCACGTTTGAAGGTTGGAGTGATGTGGCCACAAACCAAGCATCAGCAAGAGCTAAAAGAGTTAAGGAGCAGATTCTCACTTAGCAGCCCCAGGGAAAGCACAGCCCTGCTCACATCTCCACTCCCAAGCTGTGGTACTGATTCTGGAGTCCTGGTCTCCAGAATAGTGAGAAAACAAATTTCTGTGGTTTTAAGCCATCAGGTTTGTGATCATTTATCATAGCATCTGTAGAAACCAATGTAACCACAAATGCAATGAAAATCACCTTTGTTCTCTGATCTGAACAAAGTCCCTTCTTTCCACTCTCTGGAAATATCTACAACATTGAATTTGGTATTTATTATTCCCTGAATTTCATTATACTTTTATTACATATGTTTGTATTCTAAAATAATATATAATTTAAGAAATATTCTATTTATTTGAGAGGCAGAATTACAGAAAGAAAGATCAAGAGAGATCTTCATCCCCTGACTGGTTCACTCCTCAAAGGGCTATAATGGCTGAAACTGGTCCAGGCTTTAACCAGGAGCCTGGAACTCCATCTGGTCTCCCACATGGGTGGCAAGGGCCTGACTATCTTTGTCATCATCATCTATTTTCCATGATGTATTAATAGGGAGATGGATTGAAAGTGGAGCAACCAGAATTTGAGCCACTTCCCTTAGGGGATACCAATGTCACTGGCAATGGCTTGACTCACTATGCCCTAACACCAGTCCCTACAAAATTTTTGAAGCAATTTTTCTGTTAATGAATATGTGTCTTTCTGCTGGAGAGCAGTAATGCTTCTAGGATGTTCATCTATGAAAAGACTAAACCATCCTCAGATTCACCCATTATGGATGCATTGCTCTGAGCAAGTATCGGTGCACATGAGGTGTGTGCTGTATGTTGGATTTGACAGCAGGGTATTTCAGTAAGAGGAATGGTGACAGCAGACACAGGGAGTAGCCATTAGTCAGGTCTCAGAAAAGCAGTGGTTCTCCCAAGAGTGTAAAACTGACCCATGTAGGGCATTGCTTTTTGAAGCTCCTGCTCTCTTTGCCCACTCTCTCTCTATTCTGGGATATTTTCCCAAGGAACTGAGATATGGGAGGAAATGGGGTTTTTGCCTCATGGTAGAAGCCAGGGATGACTGCACCTGTTCACAGTGGAATAGCTGTCCCTTCAGCAGAGCATGCCGTGCCTAGGCCAGGAACCAGCACACGGTGCCCAAGGAGGAGCTAAGGGAGCAGAGGCAAGAAAGTGACCCTAGGAGGGCTGAGCTGCCAGGCCAGGGGCACGTGTGTTAGTCAGAGCCACAGAAAGTTTCTGAGCAAAAGCCGAGCACTGTCTCCACTCCAGGCATGCAGGCATCATTCAGGTTTCAGCTCCTGTAGGGTAAGAGACTTGGGGAGGGGGCAGCGCGGTGGCCCAGTGGCCAAAGTCCTCGCCTTGAATGCACTGAGATTGCAAATGGGCACTGGTTCTAATTCCAGCTGCTCCACTTCCTATCCAGCTCCCTGCTTGTGGTCTGAGCAGGCAGTTAGGACTGGCCCAAAGCCTTGGGACTCTGCACCTACATGGGAGATCTGGAAGAGGCTCCTGGCTTCTGGCTTCAGATCGGCACAGCACTGGCCTTTGAGGTCACTTGGGGAGTGAATCATTGGATGGAAGATCTTCCTCTCTGTCTCTCCTCTCTGTATATCTGACTTTGCAATAAAAACAAATAAATCTTAGAGAGAAAGAAAGAGACTTGGGGGGGGGCGGCGGGAGTGTGAGCTTGACCACGTGAATCAAGCCCCAGGCTCTGCTCAGCTCTCCAGAGCCCTCCTAACCCACTTCACTGAGATGGTCATTTTGTAGCACAATAGACTTCCACCCTCTTGGTATCTACCCTATTGAGAGTCATTTTGTAATGCACTGGACTGTTTCTCCCCATTGATGTCTGCCTGCATCAAGGCTGCTAAAGAGTTGGTTTAAGGGTGGCATTTTTGTATTTTGGTTATAATGGTCAGACTAGGAAAGCTCAGTGTAACATTTTTAGTGTGCTCATGGTATATAACATGGAGTATGAGCAAAATACACGTATCCCCATGAAAGTGCATACACAGCAAAATAATGTATGCACTGGTATAGTTTAGAAGAAGAAACAACTATATAAAAAGTTGGTCTTAGAAATACCTTGATGGGGCCTGGCAGGGTGGCTTAGTGGCTAATGTCCTCACCTTGCACATACCAAGATCCCATATGGGCACCAGTTCTAATCTCGGCAGCTCTACTGCCCATTCTGTTCCCTGCTTGTGGTTGGGAAGGCAGTGGAGGATGACCCAAAGCAATGGGCCTCTGCACCTGCGTGGGAGTACTGGAGGAGGTTCCTGGATCCTGGCTTTGCATCAGCTCAGTTCTAGCCATTGGGGCCACTTGGGGAGTGAATCAACAGATGAAAGATCTTCCTCTCTGTTTCTCCTCCTGTCTGTATATTTGTCTTTCCAATAGAAATAAATATTTTATTTAAAAAATACCTTCATGGCTTATTTTACTTAAAGCAAAAAGGGCACACTTAGCTCATCTTCCTCAGCACCTTCTCGTTTATGTGTACATGGTAATATTACACACATTTGACCTGGAAGAGTCCCTAGATAGGTCTGCAGGAACCACTTAATGGTATTGGACCAGGGCTGAATATCATTTCCCTGCTTCCCTGGTATTTCCTAGCCATTACAATCATATTATTCATATTATGTAACTCTTGGGTCTATTTTAATCAAAATCAGAATTTTTATATAAGCCTTGACCAGATCTAACAAATATTAACAACGGTAAAATTTCTCATATTTATCAAAGGGGAAATGATCACTTTTGGAAAAATCTATCAGAAAATAATGTTTAAAGCAACTGTAAAAACATGTTTTTCTGCATTATTTTCATCTCCTAATTGTGTACCAAGGACCTTATTAGTAGGGAATAAGGACTGTTTTAATATGGAAGTTTTGAACTAAAAAATATCCTGATTAACAAATCATGGCTTTGTTTCAGATGAGTTATATATGTAATGGAATCGGAAAATAGTCCAGAAAAGTTTTAAAGCCAGAGGTTGGTGTTAGAGGAAGAGGCACATTTTGGGTGCCCAGGGCTAGACTTCTCAGAGGGTCAGTATGAACTAGCAGGAGGATTTAAGTATCTAAATTTTTAAAATTCTTCATACAAAAAAAAAAAGTAGCTGAAGTTAAGAAAAATCTAAAATTCTACCTCCCTAACACATTAATTGCTTTCATTTTCTTTGTTCTTAGTCCCTGATTTTAAGCCATCTATTTCGTGTAGCTGCTATAAATACAGCGTACTTAAAATGCTGAATTCTTTTTCTTCACTCAACTTGATATTGTGGGCACTTTTGTCTTAGGACTATTTTGGTTGCAAAGAACAAGTCATGTTAAATTATCTCAGAGAAGAGTTGTGTGTGTGTGTGTGTGTGTGTGTGTGTGTGTGTGTGTGTGTGTGCTCTTAACCTTATAGACATCTAAGCACAGAAGCCTAAAGTGGCTAAGCTCTGCAAGATCAGGAGCCATCAGCTTCTGAGGCTGCTGTGTTAGGACCCTGGGAGGGGCAAAGTGGGTCTCTGCATTCTCCTAACTGCAGGGGCACATCACCAGCAATGTCACTACAAACCTCATGGGCGCCCCATTCTAGAGTTTACAACCATCCTCTCAACCCCTATTTTCCTTTCTCTTTAATTATGATTTTTCATTTTATTTGAAAGAGAGAAAGAGAGACAATATTTCCATCTGCTGCTTTACTCCCTAAATGCCTGTAACAGCCAGTGCTAGGTCAGGCTGAATCCAGGCGCCCAGAATCCAATCTGAGTCTCCCAGGTAGGTGACAGGAACCCTAGGACTTGAGCCATCACCTACTGCCTCCACAGGTGTGCATCAGTAGGAAGTTGGAATCAGAAACAAAGCCAAGACTCAAATCAGGCCTCCTGTCTTGGGATGCCAAACACCTGCCCTGTCTCTGCAATCTCTCTCTTTAAATATTTATTTTACTTGAAAGTCAGAATGAGAGAGAGAGAGGGAGAGAGAGAGAGAAACAGAGATTTCCCATCTGCTGGTTTACTCCCCAAATGGCCAGTACAGCCAGAATGGGACTAATCTGAAACTGGGAGCCAAGAACTTCTTCCAGTGTCTCCCAAAGGTTCAGGGTTCCAAGGCTTTGGGCCATCTTTTGCTGCTTTCCCAGGCCAGCAATAGGGAGCTGGATCAGAAGTAGGACAGCGGAACACAGAATTGGCACCTCTTTCAAATGCTGATGCTGCAGGCAGCAGGTTAGGCGGATAGACCACCACACTGGCCTCATTTTTTTAAAAAAAAAATTATTTGTTTTACTTGAAAGAATTACAGAAAGAGAGAGAGATAATTTTTTCTCTCTTAAAAGTCAGATCCTGATTTATTTGTCCCAATTTATGTTTTCACCCAGTTAGAACACGTAAGTCGGAGGTTTTTGTTCATGTTGTGGATTGGGTGTCACTAGCTCAGATGGACACACCTTGGTCCAGTGAGTATGCGCCTGGGAAGATGGAGTCCCATCCTCTGCCCTCTAGAGTAAAGGGCAGCGAGACCATGGGTACGGACTCCTCCAGCAGAGAGCCTGGTGGACAAACTGGTTCCTCTGGGCCTACATAAGCCTCTGAACTGCACATTTCAGTTGACTATGGCCCTGCTGGGTCCATGATCTGGAATACTATTCCTCTACTACTGTTAGTAACTCTTCCCTGTTTGAGGGCTGCTAGAAGTAAAACCACGTTAAATGTATTCATGTACACTGTTTCTTTTTCATCTATATTATACAAGCTGGTATTGAAATCACATTCTGTGAACATCTTCATGACATCGAACAGAGCATTACATAACACAGAGTGAGAAAGGGATCTTCTATCCACTGGTGTACTCCCCAGATGGCCTCAATGGCGAGTGCTGAGCTGATCAGAAGCCAGGACCTGGAGCTTCTTCTGAGTTTCCCATGTGAGTTCAGGGGCTTAGAACTTGGCCCATCCTTTGCTGCTTTCCCAGCCTATAAGCAGGGAGCTGGATCAGAGGTGGAGTAGCCAGAACACCAACAGGCACACATTAAGGAGCCCGTGCTGCAGGTGGAAGATTAATGTGCTATACCACTATACCAGCTCCAGAACCTTGCAAAAAAATTTTTTTTTGGAAAGTTTTATATATTTAAAGGCAACGCATTAGAGTAAGAAGGAGATACGGAGATCTCTACCATCCACTGTTTCACTCTCTAAATGACTGTAACAGCCAGATCCAGGCCAGGCCAAAGACTCCATCCTGGTCTCGGGCAGCTGGAGACTAGGCATTTGGGCCATGATCCAAGGCATTAGCAAGGAACTTCATCAGAAGCAGAACAGCCAAGACTCAAATGAACACTCCAATATGGTTGCCTATATCACTACCTAACTTGCTGTGCCACAATGCCAACTCCCAGAACCTTGAAATTTATTTTTTGTTGTTAAAAACGTGCCTAGTTTGCTAGAGATTTATGCTAAGACAACTATGAGCTCATAATAAGATGTAATGTTTGGGACTTGCTTCAAAATATGCAGGGAAGAAAACCGGGAGGAGGGCGGGTGATAGTAGAAGCCAGATTAGGGGAATGCCAGCTGTTGGAGTGGGCAGCGGGTATCCAGGGATTTACTCTGTACTATTGTCTCAATTTGCCCTTACTTCCAACCTCCCACCTCTTCCTATTCCTTCTGGATTATTCATAGTCTTCCCTTAGGTTCCTGTTGGGTGCTTGGTAGCTACATACTGCCTTCTGGATTCTCAAGCCTATCCATCTATCCGTCCATTCACTAATGAATTCAAATGAGAAAAAATTGAAGCCTATTGGGCAGGATTTTAAAACATGCAAAGTGAGGACACTTTCATTGCTTCTGAGGTTACCTCCCAGCTGCAAAGAGGAAACAAGTCACCACTTATTCTGTGCCTTGGCATCAAAGGCAGGCAGCCAGGTTGGCACGCCTCACCCACATAGTGCTTCCGAAGGACAGTCACGTGTCCTCTGTTGGGTGGGCATGTGTTGAACACAGAGCTGGGAGAGATGCTCTTCTGCAATCCCCATCACTTCCTCCCATCTTTTTATTTAAAAAAAATTACTGATCATTCATTTATTTAGTAGGCAGAGTAATGGGGTGGGTGAGGAGACACAGAGAAGAATCTCCCAAACAGTTGTTCACTCACCAAATAACTGTAACAGCTGAAGGCTGGCCAACCTGAAGCCAGGAGCAAGGAACCCCATCCAGGTCTCCCATGTGAGTAGCAGGAGCCCAACCTGAGCCATCATCTGATGTCTCCCATGTGTATTATGTCAGCAGGGAAGCCAAATCAGAAGCAAAGGTGGGACTCGATCCTGGACATTTTAATATGGGATGCAGGTGGGTGTCTCAAATGGCAGCTTAATCCTGTTTGCCACAACACTTGTTCCTCTTTCCCATTCTTTTGCCTGTTTCTTCAGCTTCTTGGAATTGTAAATTGGAAGCTATCATTTTTTTTAAAGACTTATTTTATTTCTATTGGAAAGGCGGATATACAGAGAGGAGAGACAGAGAAGAAGATCTTCCGTCCGATGATTCACTCCCCAAGTGAGTGCAACAGCTGATGCTATGCCGATCCAAAGCCAGGAGCCTCTTCCGGGTCTCCCACATGGGTGCAGGGTCCCAAAGCCTTGGGCCATCCTTGACTGCTTTCTCGGGCCACAGGCAGGGAGCTGGATGGAAGCGGGGCTGCCGGGACTAGAACCGGCACCCATATGGGATCCCAGGTGTGCAAGGTGAGGACCTTAACCACTGCGCCATCACGCCAGGCCCGAAGCTATCATTTTTAAAGTCATATTTAGTTAGTTGAAAATGATATGTATTCATGTTCTCAGAATTTTTGTAACCTTTAACATAAAGCATGAAAGATCCTCAAGTGTTCATGGAAATTAATACTTTATGTTCTTGCTTTAAAAAATCTAAAATCTAGGCCTGGTGTGGTAGCCTAGTGCTAAAGTCCTTACCTTGCAGGCACCAGAATCCCACATGGTTGACGGTTCTAATCTCAGCATCCCCACTTCCCATACAGCTCCCGGCTTGTGGTCTGGAAAAGCAGTCAAAGAAGGCCCAAAGCCTTGGGACCCTGCACCCGTGTGGAAAACCGGGAAGAGCTCCTGGCTCCTGGCTTCAGGTCGGCACAGCACCAGCCATTGTGGTCACTTGGGGAATGAATCATCGGACGGAAGGTCTTCCTCTCTGTCTCTCCTCCTCTCTATATATCTGCCTTTCCAATAAAAATAAATAAATCTTTAAAAAAAAAAGTAAAAGTCTAATCAAATAGTTAAAATTTCTATTTATTTCCCCAAACATTAGTGGACTATAAATAGCCTGTAAGCTAAAGTTAAATTACATGGGGTTAGTTCTAAAATATGATTTTAAACTCACAATGTAAATTAAAAAAAAAAAGAAAGAAAGAAAAATGAAATCCAGGGTGGTTCCTGAGCTCCTGTTTGTGCAGGGAAGAGGGGAACTTCACTCCTAGAGCCACAACAATAGCCCTGTGGTTACTTGTGTCTTGCAGCATTTGTTGAGCTGCCACTTTCTTAGAATTCCCTGGCACCCTCCACAGGCCCCCACCCTGCTGTGGACACCTTGGACATTGATGACATCTTTACTTGTTTGTCTCCAGTCTGTGAGAACCGGGGAGAACAGCAGAGGACATGGAAAAAATTTCAATATCTAGAATGCAGTTGGGTCTCAGTAAATGTCAGTTGAATCAAAGCAAACACCCTCCCCCATCGGAATAAGAAGAAATCATTGTCTTAACAACAGTCTCAATGGTTCCAGATTGTCTCTGCCACACAAAGACTGTGACAACCTCCTGAAAATAAAGTAAAAACTTCTTCAAGGAAAACTGCCCAACAAAGACTCCAAAACCCCAAATACCTCCTGCTAAAGGGGAATCTAGTACAGCATGGGCACCCAGGCTCAGGGCACCCAGAATATGTCTTTGCTGTTGGTTTTGATCTTCCAGGAATAGGACTGTTATCCTTACCCTAGCACAAGTCAGTGCTTTAGTGCTTTCCCAGCACACCTGGTTAAGGATTTATAAATAAAGCTTACAATGTGCAACTCACAATAATTGATGCAACTCAGAGTGTACGTGAGCACAGCAGGTCAGCAACAAGTTTATTGTAAGGCCAGCAAGATAACAAGGTGGGGCATGGCTGAATTTGAGCCAAGCTTTCTTGAATTCCCCCCCATTGGCTCCATTGCTGTTAAACCTCCCTTCTAGTAATTGCAACGGTTTATCTGGACCGTTGGTCTGTTGTTAGGAAGGGTAGAGTGGCATGGGGGAAAGCAAAGCAGAAGTGACGTGGAACAGGTGCAGCCTCTTCTTTGAGCCTTGCTACTTGAACTCAGGGCAGTTCATTTGATCGGTGACAGTCATCTTCTTAGTGCTGATGTTATTGGCAGTCAGGATTTCTTTCAGATGGGCCACTGTTTCTGGAGGGAGAGAACGGTTTCTGCCCAGGATCCAAACATAATCTATGTGGAAAAGCCAGATGATCGTGGTACAGGAGTACACGAGGGCATAATTCTCATAGTCGGTGGCCAGGACCCAGTATGGGGCCGTTGGCATCACTGAGAAAAGGAGAATGGCAGCATTAGGAGAGCCCAGGGCAAGAGAGAAACCCTGTCTTCAGATCTCTGGAAGTTCTCTTTCTTATAGACCCAACTCAGACATGTACAAGGAGTTTGAAAGATACTGAATCTATCTTTCCTGATGTGGATAGGGAGATAGTTGATGCTTTTGAAGGTTCAGCAGTGACGTTAAGAGGCAACCCAAGTTAAGAACCATTGTTATGGTCCTTGTCCTTTGTAGCAGGGGTTTTCCTTGGATAACTGCGAGTTTGGCTGAACTCTTGGACTGACAGACCCCACTCAGCACTTGTGCCCACAAGGGCATCACCAAGTGAAGAAGAGTGAAAATGTAAGGCCAGTGAGTGTGGCAAGACTTCTGAATCTCTACTACTCCACTTCTTTTAGGACCTGCATCATGAAGGAGGCAGAAGCTAAACTTTTGGTTCTTGTTTCTGTCTTTCTGAATGATCTTTGAAAATCCTTCCATTTTTGAGAACAGGGCAAGCCAGTTACAGCAAGTTATGAGTGCAGGAACAATGGATGTTCCTGCAAACATCCATTGACCAACATCTGTAATGTATTAAAAGCCAAGATTAACGGGGTCCTTGAGATAAGATGGAGGATTTATCTTCTCTATTTGAGTCTAAATCCTGTGAGCTTGACCTCCTCAGCTAAGGTTCAAGCTAAGGAAAACCCACAGCCCAGCCTTCAGTGGAAATTGCACCTAGGTAGGAGAAAGCTATGAGTCGATCTCCTAGGCATGAGAGAGATTTTGGGCACATATGCAATCTGTAGTGATTTTCTTTCCCAGCTTTTAAGCCTCCCACCTCCTCCACTCAAAAATAATCCTTATGTTTGTCAAATCAAAAGCAGAACTCAGCACTGTGGGTGATGTGAGAAGCCACTGGAGACAGTAGGCAATGAGTGAGTGGTTGGAGCTTGGCTGGGTTCTTGACACCCAGCTGGTTTACAGGACAACACAAGAGGGCTGGCTCGGATAACCAGCTACTATGGGCCTTTCTACCTCTGACTCTATAAATAGGGAAAGAGAAAAATGCCTGGCAGCAGTCTGGATGGATGCCGACACCGAGTGGAATGGCTGGCTCACCTTTATGGCCCTGCTGGTAGCCTGCCTGCCTGCCTCACTCACTGAGAGACAGAGAGAGAGATGGGAAGAGAGAGCGAGAGTGAGCTGTTACCCATCACTAATCTCTTCTCTGAAATCTAAAATTGCTTTGTGCATTCTCAGCGGAGTGAGTGATCCTGGATGAATATGTCTTCCACCTCTTCCAGCAGCCACGCTCTGGCCCTCCTGCACATTCCAGGCATCTGTTTCCTCTCACAAGGTCTATCTCTCAAAAGCAAATACCCACAGATGTTTCCTCTTAGTATGAAAAGCTTCCATCTCTTTCTTTATTATAAAATGTGAGTCTCTTTTGGCTTACAAAGGACTTGCAAGCCAACATGGCATTCCAGGCTCTCCCTAGTCTACTCCACACCACACTCTCACGTACCACGACTTTTTCCAGCCCTTTTCTTATGCCTTTCTCTCCTCTTGGAATACAAGAGTGGAGTGGCAGTGGGAGGAGCTGGAAGGGATTGCTCTCACAGTTGGTGACTTCAGTGTCATTCCTGCAGTTGGGGAGAAGGGCTCCCCAGCACTTCCATCATTAAAAAAATCTCACACTCCAAGCTAAATCTGCTAGTGTGTCTGCATTAGCCTTGGAAGTAAGATTTGGTACTTTCTCTGTTGCCAGTGTCCGTTCCTTGGTCAGCCCAGAACTCAGAGGTTCAATACCTGTTATAAAGTCTCTCTTAGAGTCTCCAACACAGTGAACAGACAGTGGCAGAGCCAGCACTCACACTAACCTTTGACCTCATCATCTCTTGCCTCTAGGTTTTTGCATGTCATGTGTTCTACCAGCTCGGGGACCCTCCGTTTCTACTGGGAAAACAGACTGGATGGAGTCTCTGATGACTCATGCCCATGTCCTTCCATTTGTGCCCCAAACACTGACTATAGTTTTATAGTAAATCTCCTGGCCAGTGGCCACACTGGGGTATATGATTCCTAAGGACAGGCTGGCTCTGCCGTGCTCATTTGTGGCATTCCCAGAAATGCCTCACCTGGTGGGAGGAAGGCTGGAGGTGCTCAACAACTGACCACTGTGTTGAATCATTCCAGATACGTTCAACCTCCAGCTCTAGCTCAGTTGGTTTGGCTTCTGTCATTAAAACCTCATGACGGGAGTGGATACTCACACTTGAAAAACTTCACTCCCAACTTGGCAGGCTCCAAGGGGTTATTCTGGGTGGCTTGGCCTTCAATTTGATTCACAGTTCCATCGGTTCTACGATGAGTTTAAAAAAAAAAGCAACAACAAAGAGAAAAATTAACCTGGAATCCTGGAAAGCCGAAAATCAGTGTGGGACATAGTAGTATTATAAATACTGATTGACTTAGTCTCTGCTCCTAGTTCCTGCCACACAATTCCTAAAACTCCCAGAATGTTCAGAGTGATGAGTGTGTCTTCTACGACAATGGGATGACTGGTGTGGTTGGGGACCCCTTCATAGCTCCAGGAAGTAGCCGAGGGCTGGGACTTTGAGCTCCATTTCCAATCTCTAGGGAAGGGAAAGAAGGTTAGTTGGTCACCAGTCACCAATGATTTAATTAGCCATTGCCTTACATCCTAAAGCCTTCACAAAAACCCCAAAGGATAGGAGTTGAAGTGCTTCTGGACTGCTGAATGTGTGGAAGCAGCAGGAGGGTGTGGTGTGCCTAAGTAGGATGTAGAAGCCCCTTCCCACACACTTTCCCCTGAGCATCTCCTCCATCCAAATCCTCTGTAATATATTTTACAATAATTGGGAAAATGTAAGCCTTCTCTGAGTTGCTTTAGAACATTGGCTGAACTCCAGGAAGGGGTGATGGGAACTTCAGTTTATAGATGATCTGACAAAAACACTGGTCATAGTCTAGGGGTTGCAATTGGCTTTTTTTGAAGGGAAGATAATCTTAAGGACACTAAATCCTTAACTTGTAGGCCTGACACTATCTGCAGGTGGATAGGGTCAGAACTGAGTAAGAGCATCCCCAATGATTTCTTCTGGAGAACTGCCTGTTGGTAGGGAGACATCTCCAGATGTCTCGTTGACAAGAGGTGAAGTGTTCTGCACTATGTTGGATATGTGAGAAACAAGACATTAGGGACTATGGCAGCCAACATTGTGACTTCTGGTGGGGGAGGCTCTCTAAGGTAGACCAGACTCTGCTCTTTGCTTAATGACTGACCCTGAAACCTAGATGGAGGAAGAGTTGCAGGGTACAAGCAGCAAATGCTCCAGGATTGCATGAAATGTGAAACCCTTGCCCTACAATGTTGTATCTTTTGATGGCCATGACCTAAAAAGTCATTTCTTCCTCCCAGGCTCCAATGAGAAAGTAAATAACTCAACACATGAAAAAAATTTACTTAAAAAAAAATGAGAAGGGAGGTGACTGTTTAGTTAGTGGTTAAACCTCCACTGAAGTACCTGGAGTTGATACCCAACTCTGGGTCCTGACTGCAACTTTCCACCAATGTAGGCCCTGGGAGGCAGTGGTAATGGCTCAGGTAATTGAGTTCCTGCCACTGAGTGGGAAACTTGGATTGAGTTCCTGGCCCTGTCTTTGGTCCAGCCCAGCCATGACTGCTGTGGGCATTTGAATCAGTAAATGTGAACTATCACTCTCTATTTGAAAGGCAAAATGACACAGAATGCAAGCCAGAAAGAACTTTTGGCCGCTGGCTCACTGCCCAGTCCTGGGGGTGGAGAGAGAGTGGGGTCCAGCCTGCAGGTTGTATTGATGGTCACCGCGATTATGGAGGAGGGCGGAGTTTGCATCAGACCCAAACCTCAGGATCTCAGGCCGGATCCTGAAGGGCGGTAGAGATCCGGCGCATCACCAGGGCAGCGGAGCCCTGATGGACCAGTGAAGAACTCAGGCCAGCATTTCCTAACCTAATAAGGACCAGAGCAGGACCTGCTGCAGCTTCCATGTCCTGCACGCTCCCTTGCACGCCTTTTCCTTCCCGCAGCTCCCCTCTTCCTCCCTGCCTCTGTTGCGTGGAGGAAACACCTGAAAACGGACTTCCCCTCAGTAAAGGCCGTTTTTTCAACAGTTGGCTGACAATTTTCTTTCCCTGGTGGTCGGTGAATCTGACATGTGTAAGTCTTACAAAAGCATTTACCTTGATTCTACCAAGGCAACCTCAGGCAGGAGTCAAATTTCAATTTTTAAGTTGATAATTTGGTATGGCCTGGAAACAATGTTGTGAATATCTAAATGACTCTTGGCAGAAAAAGGTTGCCCATCCCTGCCTCAAATGGCTGCAATAGCCAGAGCTGGGTGAGGCAGAAGCCAGGAGCCAAGGACGCTATCCTGCTCTCCCACATGGGTGGTGGGGGTGCAGGTACTTAGGCCATCCTGCACTGCCTTCTCAGGTGCATTAGCAGGAAGTTGGATTGAACATGAGTAGCTGGAACTTGAACCAACACTCTCACAGAAGATGCCAGCTTTGCAAGTGACAGCTTAACTTACTGTACCACAATACTGGTTCCCCTTCACTTCTTCTGCCCCCTTTGAATAAATCAGCAAACATTTTTTAAAAATGAGGAGCCCAAAGGAATAAAGACTGATGTTAACAGCAAAAATAATGCAAAATAAAGTCTGGAGAGACAAAAGTTTTCCCTCTTTTGGGCCTCAGTGACATCATCTGCCCCAACATGGGGCTTGAACATGGAAGCTCCTTTTAGGTATGCAAGCATCTCAGTGCAGGAGGGTTCGACACAGGCCTGGTAAAAACAGGGTGTGAAGGATTATTGCAGCGATTGTTAGGTGCACCTAGATGTCAGGGACATGTAGAGAAATGCACATCTCACATTCGGTCTTCTTTCTTAGTGGTATATGAAATGGTGATATGCCTTCAGAGTGAGGCTTAGATTGGAGGAAGTATTTATACCCTTTCAAAGAGACCTAGTCCATTTCAGAATAAGTCTCCCCATCCCATAAACCCAGGAGAAAGGTCTGGAAAAGGGGCCAGTGAAGGGGGGCGGTGCTTAGGTATTGGGATGTGATGCTCTTCCTAGGAAGTTTACAGAGGAGCTGCCTACCCATCAATCCTCAAATGGAACAGGCAAACAGGTACTGGAGAGATTGTATGTGCTAGAAAGTTGTGAGGTTGGTTTGGTGTGGAGGGTTAGGGGTAGTGGACCCTCTAGGAACCATCAGCAACAGGGGCAGGAGTGTGAGGAGTGACTCAAACATTTGCCCTGGAGACCCTCACCATTTGGGACTTAGTACAATTTTAAATGCCTGCTTCCTCTAGGTCTCAGTGTCCTTGAGATTTACGTGTCATTCAGGTTCAAATTTTGTGGTCTGCCAATCAGCTAGCTGTAACTTTGTAACCCTGTTCCCACCAATCCTCTGTAAGGTCATGGTGCTGTACTCAACAACCCTCTCCTAAAGCCTGCCCACCTACCAATTCCCTGCAGCTCCGACAATCTTATCCACCAATCCCGCATGGCCCTGTGATGCCTGCGCCTGGCCACAAAAAAGGCACATTCCGGTCTGAGTGTCTCTCTCTCCTTGGTGTATCGCCACTTCCCCTGCCCTGCTCTTCCACTGTCCTCCTTCATTTTGTCCCCGTCCACCACCCTTGCAACTCCTTTCTGCCCCTAGCCTGCTGGAATAAAATACCTCCTAGGTGCCTTGCTGCGTCTGATATTTTGGCTTATTGTGGCAAACTTATCCAAAAGAGAACTTAGCTACATGAAAGAACTAACAGGGAGGCTGAGGGAGGCTGAACGCTCCTGTCCTAGCTGCATCTTTGGTCAATTACCAGGTCACCTGGGACCATGCTTTACAATTTCACCTGCAATTCAGACATCTGGGTAAGATGGGCTGTCTCCTTCTCCACACAGTAACTTGGCCACAATTCAGATCCTGCCCTCTCCTCTTTCTCACCTCACCGACCATCACTTGCATTGTTCTCTAGAGCAATTTTCGGTCTCCATCTCTGATCACATGCCTTGTTAATGGGGAAGACACATTTTTATCTTCATGGACAGCAGGAGGTTAACAGTAACAGCTAACACTTACTAAGTGATTATTACACAGCAAACCCTGCTTTGCTAAGAGCTTCCCATGTGCTACCTTGTTTAACACTCAAAGGGCTCTGTGGAGGTGGAGTCTATTATCATCACCATTTTATAGATGAGAAATGCCCAGCTGGGTTCAGATTGTGATCCTGCACAATGCTATGCTCCACCTCAGAGCCCCTGCCGTGTTCTCCGCTCCTTCTGCAACCCCTCTAGAAGCAAGCACAAATGGTGCCATGTTCCTGAACTGACAAACTTGTTTTCCATGTGCCCCTGGGTCCAAAACTGGAGTAACCTTAGAGGTGGGGCAACCTAATACTTGAGAGACATGAAACAACATTCCTGCTCTGCCTCCCATAAGCAGGTGGGAGTGGGGTGGGAGTTTCAGGGGCTTCAGGGTTTGTGCCATCGTGTCACACTGACTGTTGGAATGGGGCAGCCTCTGCAGTGGGGTTGTATTGGCTTGGCTCTTGAAACTCCCCTGCAATCTGTCTGGACCCGCACAGATTCCCTGGGGTTCTGAACGCAGCTGGGTATTTTTCTAGGGATCTACAAGGTCTTTGTTTGACTTTGTCAGTTACTGGAGGGTCAGGTATCCCCTGCTGGGTTTTGGCTCACAGGAAGGCTCCAGAGGGAATGGTGGTGGCAAAGGGCCTCTCCCAACCCAGACATGCTAGTCGGTATCTCAGGGAGTTGAACACCATTCTCACACACTGTAGGGAACAGGAAGGACAATTTTCGACTCCAGGCTTCTTTCCATTTGATTTCTTTCTTTTACTTCTACCTGGGTCTGAACCTCATCTGTCATTCCTTCCAAGCTGTGTGACTGCTGGGCAAATTATTTTACCTCTATTTATCTCAGTGTCTTAGTCTACAAAATCAGAGTTAGTAATAACACCTGCCACAGGGTGCAAGGGTTAAATCAATATGTATTGGCTCACACACACACATATGCATACATACACACACAGGTGTGCGTGGTGGAGTGGTGCAGATGGAGAGGTCCCTTGCCAACTTAAAGGCGGGTTATGTTGCTGTTATCTTTGTTGATGAAAGGGAAGGAGGAAGGGGTTCTTTCCAGGCTTTTGGAAAGTTTCTGTTTACAAGATTAGAGCAGAAACATCTCTTTCCCACCTCTTGCCTCCTCGCCCCCTCTAGCCCAGGTGTGTCCGTGATTTCCTAATCTTTTACATAAACTTCATCAAAAAAGAAGAGCATGGGTTTGCTTGTCCGTGTGTAATCTTTGACTTATGTGTTAACATTGGAAGCCCTCAGTAATGGAAACATGTAGTTCTCCAGGACACCGTAACATGTACCTATTGGGTTATTGCTTGGAAAAGCAGAGGTGAGGCCACCTGGAAATGAGGTCACCTACTGTGAAAGGCAATGAGCTTCCAGTTTCCAGAAGCCTCTGGCAAGGCCAGGTACCCCCTAACAGTCATTGGTACAGAAGGAACTTCTGTCTTGGTTTAAGGTCACAACAAGGGACTCCCTAAAGTCCTTAGCTAACAGAGTAACTAACTGTATTGTTGGCAGGGAACCGCCAGGATGGGCCACCGTGGAGTGCCCCTGTATGACTCACCGGGTCTGGTAGGCAAAAAGTGCCCAACAAATGAGTGCAGGAATGAGTGTCTAGAGCCCCACTGCCCTGTCTCGTTTTTGGTGCCTGCAGTGAGCAGCTGTGGGGACCCAGCAGATGCGCTGGGCTCCATGCTCCATGCTCCACACTCTGTGCCTGGCTCTGGGCCACGGGTACAGCCACTCACCTCAGTTCCTGATTCAGCACTTTGATGTTTCCGCTCTCCATTAGCGAGTAGTTGGCTTGGATGCAGTTTCCCTTCTCAAAGCTCACGGGGATCTTCTCAATTTCATACCATTTTCCAAGATACTGCAGAGACAACAATAGGCAGAGCTAGCCTTGTGTTGGCCGGGAACCTATAGCCTCTTCCCCATTGTGATATATGAGAAGCAGGGCTTCCCTGGGGAAACCAGGGGCAGCTTGTAAGGCTTCCTTCCTGGCATTCACTGAGCACCATGCCAAGTTCATGGCCAATAAATAAATCAGATGTATGAGTATGGGTTGAGTACCACATTCAATTCCTAAGGCTGCAACTGTGCAGAGGGGCAAGCAGAAGGACATACTCAGGCCTCCTTCCATGCACTCCTCCCATAGAGACCAATTTACAATGTCTGAAAAAGGCAGCTTGTTAGCATCTAGCAAGATAGAAAATCCAGACTGTGTGTCCCAGAAATTCTACTTCTGAGAATGTTACCTCTTGACAAATGAAATGATGCAGGATCAGGTGATATGTTATAGGACTGTCGGTAACAACAGAAGACTGAAACCCAACTAAGTAAGATCAGGAGGGACCTGGGCAAATGAATGCTGGTATAGTCAGACAATGGAGTTGCAGGTATCCTCTTTTTTTTTTTTTTAATAATCTTAGTTTATTAGGGTACAAAGGGTCACGGGCTACAGGGTGAAAGTGGGTAATATCATTGTTTCCACACTAATATAATCATTTTGCCCTGTATCTGGGGCTAGGGAAGTAACAAAGGGAAAAGCCCTACCCTACCTCCCACCCATCCCCGATCCCCAACATGAGGCACTCTCCAAAGGTCCTGCTCAAACAGTTTTGATAGTTCATCAGTTCTGGATTGCTGCCAATGTCACCGTCCCAACCGCAATGAAATCTATTCAGAGTCCACTGGCTGACAGTCTCTTGATGGTTGGGGTTCCAAGATCAGCTGTTCAGTTGGAGAAATATCCAAAGAAACTTCATCTGAGTTGATCCCAGATCTGATTCTTGAGTGAGTTTGCTAGTACATACTCCAACACTGTTCGTCACACCAATCAGCTTATGCATATGCTGGTCGTTGCGATTGCTGGGTCCGTTCGGCTTCCAGCCCTGTCTTCCTTGTGAACCAATGGGTGTTGTAGTCCAGCTCGATTCTACCCACTTCATACTCGGTCTTCATGCAAACCAGTTAGAGCTGCAGCCAAGTTGGGGCGACTCCCCAAAACCTCTACCAGTTCTGCCCTGGTTCCCATGCTTGCCAGTATGCACCGCAGGCTTGTCCAGTCTGTCCCACATCCCATTTAGCTCTCACACACGTCAATGGACATTGAAGCCTGGTTCAACCCAACCAACCTATTATCCAGCCCATACACCCACTGGCAGGTGCCTTTCTGTCTAGCCCCCCCTGCTCCTAGCCTGGGTTTCGTGCTGTCCAGTGAGAGTGGTAACCCTGAGGGAGGTGCCCACTATTTCCCTACTAGGCCACACCCACTCCCAGAGTATGCAGTCTCCAGGTGGTTTTGGTATTTGACTTGACAGAATTAGCTCCCAGTACCAGCCTCTGCCAACTAATGCTGTGGCTAAGCCCAAACACCCCTCAACCCACTCTAATTTTAACTCGCACAAGTCAGAACAGTCAGCTCACCGTGAGGCCCACAGGTGCTATAGCCCTGCCTAGTCTGAACTGCCCCCATCCGTATTCACACTTTCCAATGGAAGTAGTTATCCAGCAGGGGTGCCCACGTTCCCCTGTTGGCTTTGCCTCCGCCCCGATTGTCACATGTGCTGTTTGTGAGCTGCAGCCACATCTGGTACGGCTCATCTCACCTTGGCATTACTTGTTGTGTACTGGTATGTGTTGCAACCGAACCTGGCTCGACCCACACTCTGTTCTGGTGCTCGAATTCACCAGAAGGTAATGTGAACAGATTCAGGCTGGTCTGTCCCCAACCCATGCCATGTGTATGCCAGTGGGTAATTTTCACTGTCTGTTCTGAGTTGTTCCCTATTGTGCTTCTTGCGCTTACCTGCATGGGACTGTGTCCTGCCAGAGAAGTTGCCCATCCTCCACCAGAACCTCTCCCAATGCCAGTTTTCGCGCATACCAATGGGTCCATGAGCCAGCACTACTCAGTTCGCCTCCTATCCTAGGTGGAACAGTGGCTTTTCCTGACTGGCCTTTGACCCAAGCTGGTTCTTGTTGTTGGATATTTCAACCCAGCCATGGCTCTTCCATAGCCCCACACAGCTCACACATGGTTCAGTAAGGGCTGAGACCTAGCCTAGTCCGTCACACATCTCTCCCCGGTCCTCCAGAGCACCAGATGGTGTTGGAATCTGGCCTGGCTTGGTGCTTCCTGTCCCAGTCCACACTTGTGCCACACTTGTCCACACTTGAGATTACAATCGTATCCTGATCAGAATGCAGCCTCAGTTCCAGCCCATGCGTTCCTTGGTGGGAAACTCAACCCAGCTAGGGTGTCCTGTTATTTCCCCAACCGGGCCTCTTCCCTGCCATAGAGCAGGTGTAGGCCGGTGGTTGTTCTGTCTCCGCTTGGCAGAGCCCCTCAGTTGTCCTGGCCCCTTGAATGCTGTGGCTTAGTGCCTCTGCCTCACGCAGATCAGTATGTGCAAGGACCTACATGGCATGAGCTGTGCTCCAACCTGATTTCTGTTGTTTCTTGTGAGTTAAGGTTTGTTCAGCCCTGCCCACTCTGCCCCCTTCCATTGGCAGCCCGGCCCACCCCACATCCTGTTTAAAGATGCACATTTGGGTGCTGCTGCCTTGACCTACCCTGACTATTGTGGATTCCTTTACCCATGAGTGAGGGCAGGTGGCGTGGTCACATCTAGCTTTGACCATTGCAACCCCAGCTTGCGAGCTAACCCGGGGGACTTGTATTCCAAAGGGTTGGGCCCACACAACCCCACAGAGTCTACCCCCAGCCCAAGTTCTCTTGCGTGCTGGATAATGTCTTGATCCTGCCAAATGTGACCACTCCACAACTCCAACACTCAGTCAGGCAATGGTACCCAACACTGCCAAAGAGGCCCCCATCCATAGCTTCGGTGTGGGCTAGTGTGTGGCGATCAGTAGGTATCCTCTTTAAAAGAGGTATTTGAGGGACCTGGTTCAATAGCCTAGTGGCTGAATCTTCCCCTTGCATATACCGGGATCCCATATGGGCACCAGTTCATTTCCTGCCTGCTCCATTTCTCTTCCAGCTCCCTGCTTGTGGCCTGGGAAAGCAGTAGATGATGGCCCAAAGCCTTGGGATCCTGTACTTGCTTGGGAGACCTGGAAGAGGCTCCTGGCTCCTGGCTTCGGATCAGCCCAGCTCTAGTCTTTTGCAGCTACTTGGGGAGTGAACCAGTGGCTGGAAGATCTTTCTTTCTGTAAATCTGCATTTCCAGTAAAAATGAATAATTTTCTTTTTAAAAGAGGCGTTTAAGAGAGCGAGCAAACAGGGATAGGGTTGCTTTAGTCACAAAGACGCAGCCATGTTTCCGACCACACGTTTCTCACTCATTTACTAAGACACAACTCTCAATGAAAACCACTAGAATATGCCAGTGCTGTGATGCAACCAACAGAATATGCTGCTGCTTGTGGCTTGGGCATCCCATACTGAGTGCCAGAGAAATCCAGAATATAAAGAACTGCCACATTTCTGTTATAAAGATAAGTTGCCCAATTAAAAGATGAGCAAAGGGAGCCAGTGCTGGGGTGTAGTGGGTTAAGCTATTGTTAATTTGAGTCTTGGCCATTCTACTTCCAAATGAGTTCTCTGCCTGTGGGCCCACAAAAGCAGAAAAAGAAGGCCCATTTATATGGACTCCCCTACCACTCATCACGTGAGAGAACTGAATGGAGTCCTTGGCTTCATCCTGACCCAGCCTGGGCCATCGCAGCCATTTGGGGAATGGACTAGCAAATAGACAATCTCTCTCTTCCTTTCTGTAACTTCACCTTTCAAATAATTAAAATAGCTTTTTTTTTTTTTAAGTGAAAAAAGATGGGCCAAGGATTTGAATGGAAAACATACACGTAGTCAATAAGCATATTAAAAGATGTTTTAACACTTGTCACCATTATAGAAATGCAAACCAAAACCACAAGGAGGCACCACTTCACATCCACTAAAATTGGTTATAAACAAAAAGACAGCAATAACAATGGCTAGACACAAAGATATGGAGAAATTGGAATTGTACTGCTGGTAGGAATGTAAACTGGTGCACACTGGTAAAGTCTAGCAGTTTCTCAAAGGGATAAAAATGGAGTTATAACTTCAGCAATTCCACTCGTCTCTGTATCATCAGGAGAACTGAAAAGGTTTGTCACCACTTTCTACAAAAATTTGAACATAAACATTCATAGCAACAGTATTAGCCCTAACACTAAAAAAGTGATAACAACACAAAAGATGAATAAAACAGCAGAATCCATCCAGTAGATCATTGTTTGGCCTTAAAATGGCATAGAATGCTGAGGTATATTTAACATGGACAGACCTTAAAGTATTATGTTCAGTCCAAGAAGCTGGACACAAAAGGCCAAGTTCATGGAAATGGAAAGGAGAGGATTGATTGCTTAGGGCTGGAAGCCAGTAGCTGTTAATGGTGTAGGTTTTCTTCTCTTCGTGAGGTGATAAAAATGTGTGAAAATTGATTGTGGTGGACCCGGTGGCTAAAGTCCTCGCCTTGCAAGCGCTGGGATCCCATATGGGCACAGGTTCTAATCCCGGCAGCCCCACTTCCCATCCAGCTCCCTGCTTGTGGCCTGGGAAACTAGTGGAGGACCACCCAAAGCCTTGGGACCCTGCGTCCGTATGGGAGCCATGGAAGACTCCTGGCTCCTGGCTTCGGATTGACGCAACTTTGGCTGTTGCGGCCGCTTGGGGAGTGAATCATTGGACAGAAGATCTTTCTCTCTGTCTCTCTTCCTCTCTGTATATCTGTCTTTTCAATAATAATAAATAAATCTTTTTAAAAAATTGTGTAATGTTTGCACAATTGTGACTGCTAAAAACCACTAAAAATGAGAAACCACTTTAAATATGGCAATGATACAGTGTATGAACCACATTTTGATAAAGCTTTTACTTAAGATTCATTTCTTCTATTATTAATTTATTATTCTCTATTTGAAAGGCAGAGTGACAGAGAGAATGGCCACAAACAACTGGATCTAGGCCAGGTCAAAGTTGGGACCCCAGCAACTGGGCTGCTTTCTGCTGCTGTCCTTGCCACGTAAGTTGGAAGTCAACTAGTTGGGACCTGGGCCAGCACTCCCATACTGCGTGCTGACATCACAAACTCCAGCTTAATAACCCACTGAACCACAATAGTGGCACGTGCTATTTTAAAAATCTTGCTTTGGTTCTCAAGGGACTTTTGTAAATGCAGATCAATTATAATTTCCAAAGTGTTTGGAAGTTTTACCCTAAAAGTAAAATGTGACCCATGTTCCCTGATCTTTCCTGTAATGTCCCATGTGCTCTGCGAGGAGTAGTGACTGGACCTCAGGGCCAGCCGGTGATGGCATCAAGTACTTGGACCTCTGCCACATGCCTGAGAGACCTGGATGGAGTTCCTGGCTCCTGGCTTCAGCCTGGCCCAGCACCAGCTGTTGTAAGCATTTGGAGTATAACCCAGGGGACAGAAGATTGATCTCGCTCTCTCTTTCTCATTCTACCTTTCAAATGCCTAAAAATAAACCTTGACAACCCTCCCCCCTCCACATCCACACACAGAGGAATCCTTCTAGTTAGGAGAAAATGTCTTTAAGGTAAGACCCCAGGCCTCAGGCAGCTGAGGCAGTAACCCTGAGTGATGCCAAATACCTGCCCCTGTCTGCTGCCTCCTCCTTTTCCTCCCTCCCAATCCCAGGAAGAACAGCTGTTTTGGGGAGAGCTGGTTATATGGATCATTTTTAGGGCAGGTGCAGCAAAGCCCCGACTCCAGAGGGGTGAGGGAGGGTGGTGCTGGCCTTAGCTAGGGTCTTGTCAGAGCAGTGCTGGGGCACTCTGCAAGCCTGGGAAGTCTCTTCTTGCACCCCACGCCGGTTGGCTGGCTGTCCTTCCTGCAGAAGGAGGGCCATTGGCTTCTCTGTATTTGGGTGGTGTAGGCTTGCAAGTTCACCTCCTCCACTGTACCCAATTCCCACAGGCTACAGGCTTACTTCCCAAGCTCAGCCCGGGCCTGGCCGGTGCACAGGAGTCCCCAGGCCAGCTGGCGCCTCAAGGGCTTTACTTGTGTGTCCTGCAGATCTCCCCAAGTTCCAACCCAGACCACATGCACTGCTAGTTCGCATCCCCTTATTGCGTCCCAGTCGTGCCCTCTCACTTTCCCACCTGCCTGGCTGGCTCCTGCCCAGGTCACTTGGCACATATCCTCTTGCCCTTGGTCCTCACCTCCGGGTCTGGAGACCCCAAGCAAGGTAAACAGGGGTCCCCAGGCTTGCTGGGAGATCAGAGAGAACTGTATCAGTGAGCCTCGCAGGATACTTGTGATGGTAGAACAGACAGGGTAACCTCTCACCTCACCTTGTGCACATCAAAATTCTCCTGCACCGGAGGGTTTGGACACTTCCCCATGTGGAATGCCTGCCCCTCTGCCAGGGCAAACAGGCCGGCCAAGGAGGGGAGCAGCAGCAGGAGCATTGGCGCCATTTGAGGGCTGGGCAGAGCACTGGGAACCTGGAGCTGCGGAAACAAAGAAGATGGAATGGTTCTGACCCCTCTGTGGATACCCAGCCCCAGGTCCCCATGCACTCAGCCCACCCTCTCCACGATGGAGATCCCTCCCTCTCAGGGGACACTTATTGCTAGTGCCACTGCCTGGCCTCCCCTAAGGTGCTGTTGTATCCAGGCAAGCCAATATATAGGAGCAACACCCCCTGATAAATATTTGAAAGTCCTTTATGGTCGCAGGTGGAAAATGGGCTCATGCCCTAAATATCTTTCAATATCAAATTACACAACAGTGGGATTTATAAAAGCAAACAAAACAAATCAAAAAACACAAATTGAGAGGGCCCCAGGAGGAGTGAGCTAATGCAGAACTACATTAGGGATGAAAAATGTTGCAAACTTGATGCTTTGTTGCTGTATCAGGTCAAAACCATTTTTCTCCTGGTCATGCTTAATCAGCCTAGCTAGGAATTCGTGCATCCTTACCAAACAGGAAGTGGTTTTCTCAAATGGATTACAATCTCACAAGTCACTGAAGAAGGACAAGGGGGTGGTACCTCACCTAAGCTGGAGCCCAGCTCAATATGGAGTCCCTCGTGTCAAGCCTGTTCTTCCAGCACCCTCTGTGAGGTTTCAGAGCGATCTTGGACTTGATTCCGTGCCCTCTTACCCCCCATGGGCCTGGATCTCCTGAGATTCAGACTTGAGGACCTTGGACTGTCAGGCTCAGAAAAACAACAGGAACAGCGTGGGCAAGGGGCAGGCAAAGGGGGCGAGGGTGGCCCTGCCACAGGCTGACGGGAGCAAGGGTAACACACAGAAGCATGCACAACTGTAACATCTTGCAACTTCTGAAGGAAAAGGTCTTCCACTTCTCCCCCAGTACACCCCAGCCTCCATCTTGCTGGGCTGTTTGGAAAGCTAGGGGTAGGCTTGAGAACGGGGAGCAGGATGTATGTGTGCAGGGTGACCCTAAATAGATCCCAGTTCTGGCTGAGATGCATAATAGGTGTGACTGGGTCCCTTCGTGCCTTAGTCTCCTTGTCTGCTAAGTGGGAGCAGCACACTTGTCAGTCTCTAGGAGCCTTCCAAGAGCCGACAGAGTGCATCACACAGCATCAGACAGTGAGCATTCAGGGAGCAGTAGCTATTCTCATTGCAGAAAGCAGAACCATGGTATCATTGCATTTCCTGAATCTCCATTCACTTTTGCCGTCCCACAGAGGGCATTTTCCATAGACATCACACGTCCCACCAGGAAAGGACCATCAGCTGATAGATAAAGGTGCAGCAAGTACGCCAACCCAGAGGGTCCTGTACCTGCGTTGGCCAGCTCTGAGGAATGGCAGTGGGCTGGCGATGAGCGGGGACCAAGGCTGCCCTGTGGGATGGCCAGCCTAGAACTCCTGGGGCTTCTCCCTGCTGCCGCCTCTGGCTTGCCTGCAGTCAGCTCCCGTCCTTGTGGCTGCTTTGCCTGTGAGTGCCATGAGCTATTTCCAGCTCCTTGCTTTTCTCGCCATGATGATGATGACTGAGTCAACACATGCAAAATGTTCTCAGATCTGAGCACTGAAAAGGCTGTGTCATAACAGGAATAATTATAGCTGCTTCATTATGAGCCTTGAAACCTCCAAATAACTTTAATAATCAATAGCTTGTCTTCTGGAGGCTTCGTTGCCTGGTGTTCAAAAGAACAGTTATGTAATGTGTGATAGCTACCAGCTGGGGCGGGCGGGTGGGGGGCAATTACCTCCACCCACCACCTCGGGTAAGTCAGAGTGGGACCACCTTGCTTATTCCAGGGAGCTCCTTGTCCCCATTCGTGCCTACCTCCTGTCTTTTAACCTTTCCTGGGGTGATGGATTTATAGAACTGCAACCCAAACTTATAACAATCTGTGTTTGTCTTCAAGAGACATTCAGAACCTTGGGAGCTTATCTCAGGAGGTCCAAGACCAAGGCCTTACACAGAGGACCAAACTTGAGGTCTGTACTGCAGGATCTCCAAAGTGGATAGGACCTTGGGGGGGCACCTAGCCAACCCCACACTTCTTCCAAGGTTGCAGAGGGAGACACTGAGGCCACGACAGGGGCCTCCTAGCCAGCTTCCTGTCTGTAGCACCCCAGACCGCAGGTTATCTCCTACACACAACTCCATTCACGAAACACCTGCTGGGCCTGGAGCAGTGGCCTAGTGGCTAAAGCCTTCACCTGTAGGCACTGGGATCCCATATGGGCACCAGTTCTAATCCCAGGAGCCCCACTTCCTATCCCTGCTCCCATGCTTGTGGCCTGGGAAAGCAGTGGAGGATGGCCCAAAGCCTTGGGACCCTGCACCCATGTGGGAGACCTGGAAGAGGCTCTGGGCTCCTGCTTTTGATTGGCACAGCACCAGTCGTTACAGTCACTTGGAGAGTGAGTCATCAGACGGAAGATCTTTCTCTCTGTCCTCCTCTCTGTATATCTGTCTTTCTAATAAAAATAAATCTTAAAAAAAAAAAAAACAAGAAACACCTGCTCTGGTGACCTGATGAGTCTGGCATCACCATGTTACAACTAGAACAAAAGGCAGTAGTACATGTGATTCTGACAAATGACTTGCGACAAAGCGTTCCTGGTGGACTGGCACATACTCTTTAGTGCTGTGGGAGGATTTCAGAACAAGGCTAATTCCTATTGCTTGTATCTATTCCAGAGATGTCTCTAGGTCACAGAAGTTAAATTCCGACAGTCAAAACCCTTGTGAGAGCCCAGTACAATAGCCTAGTGGCTAAAATCCTTGTCTTGCTTGCGCCGGGATCCCATATGGGATTCTAATTCCAGCTGCTCCACTTCCCTTCCAGCTCCCTGCTTGTGGCCTGGGAAAGCAGAAGAGGATGGCCCAAAGCCTTGAGACCCTATACCTACGTAGGAGACATGGAGGAAGCTCCTGACTCCAACTATTGTGGCCACTTGGGGAATGAAGCAGCAGATGGAAGATCTTTCTGTCTCCTTCTCTATGTAAATCTAACTTTCCAACAATAAATAAGTAAATCATTAAAATCAAACAAAAGAAAACAAAACCCCTTGTGAGACACGGGTTGATAACATCCACGGCATTCCTTAATGCCCCTTCACTTTGGGGTTTGCCCTACACTTCCTAAGCATCTTATTAAGGTATGCCCATGACCTTGGGTAAAATATAGATTATGGCATGCACTTGCATTTGTTGCTTCAGATACCAATAGGAAGGTTTTATCCAATGAGAATTTTTAAGTACTTTAAAAAGGAGATGAATACCACCTTAAATTGGACATTAAATAGTTAAAAAGCGATTCTACTTTGGCAACAGTGCATCCACCATGGACCAGGCACGCTGCATGAGCTTCCCTCTGCTTACAGTCATGGAGCTTCCTCCCAGAGAAGCTGTGACCTCCCAGTTTAGAGTGTGTCCCACCCTGAATCTCCACACTACCGGACCTGGAAATGCTCCTCGGGGACATTGTGTTTGTCCTAGCAAAGACAATTTCACAGGTCCCTTCCTGGTAAACTGTAGAGCCAGGATTTAAGCTCAGGTCTCCCAAGAGTCCTGGAGAAGCAGGACACAAATCTAGCGGGACTAAATTTGCAGCTTGCACATAACAAAATAAGATATGTTGCCACAGGGAAACAGAGCTTAAAAACAAAGCAAAACAACCTATTGAGCCCCTGACTCTAACAAGAAGCATAACTTTGGAAGAAAGCATTTCTATGCCATATCATTAAATGTGTTTTCCATTCACGCGATTAGTTCTAGGCTGCACTTCATTTCACTGCACAGTTGGACAACTCCCTGAGAACCCCTCTAGGGTGGTACTGGGACATGGAAAATTGTCTCGTTGTTTCATTTGCTTGGGGGAAGGCAGAGTGTACACAGAAAATTTTGGAAGTAAGTCAGTGTTGACGTGGATCTGACTCAAGGTCTGTGAAGCTTCCCATAGCTGTTCTCACCTGAACAACAGCACTCGCAGTACCTACCTTGTTAGTCAGTTTTAGGAGCAAAATGAAACCAAGTTTGTGAAGCTACCTCTCAAGCCCTCAATAGGAGGTTGTTATTATTTTTAGCCAAATGGAAGCAACAGAAGTTCAACCATCTCTGTTTGAAGCATTATTTATAAGCAATAAAAAAATGAACTATAGTACGTACCTTTTCCCCAAGATAAAGGCAGGGTCCACACACAGATTTTTCCAACCCAAGATACCTCTCATGGAGACCGGCAGCTCCGGAGTTGTTTTATAAGCGTGATCATTAGTGCTTAATTCTCATGCATGCCACACCCCCTGGCGTCCAGAGAGCTGGCCTAAAAGCCCAGCTCTGTATGAAACACAAAGATGGTATGTGGTGTCCATCCCCCGCCCTGCCAATTTCCTTCACAGCTGCCCTGGAAAGAAGGAACAAGGATATATTGTCTGTGTACAACGGAGACAGGGAGAGAGAATGACAGAGGAAGCAATATTTTAATCCAAAACATCTTTTTTTTTTACTATGTGGATTTTTCTAGTTTATTTTTTCCAGTCAGATGCCCTTTTTAAATTCCAGCAAGATGAGTTGCACTATGTTTTCAAACATCTGGCAAATACTGTTTTCAATTTTGGGTAAATGCAAAATCAACAAGCCTACTTCTGAATATAGACCATGGCCTCGATCCACCCCACATGGTGCCTGGACTGCAGCGGGGTTTGGTAGCAGAGAACAGTAGGGATCAGAATGGCTTTTGAGCAGAGTCCTGGGCAAGCCCTCCACATCCCTAAGTCTTAGCAGCTTCACTGTAATGAAGTAGGTATTGACACTTTTGTCCTCACCTGGAGTGGCCATGGGAGGGAAAACCAGTTCTATGATGTTGAGAAAGCCAGAAATGTCTTCAGCAGCTCCTCTCCGGGTGTGCTGGCCGGGATAAGGGTGCAGGGGGAGCAGTGTTGGTGCAGACACATACTGACATCGTGCAGGGCAGAAGAACAATCTCAGGACAGGAGAGTAGGAACATGGAAGAGCACAGGGTATGTTCCAGATCCACGTTAGCAACCCTGCCTTGGAGGATGCCCAAGAGACTGACTCAACAGGCCTGGTGAACTTCCCAGCCTTGATTGGTACAACCTGTCAGCTGTTCACATTCACCAACCAGAGAACTATTTACCACATCTCGGGCCTCACTGGGATCTGTGACCACACCTATAGGTTCAGCTCTAGAGAGAGAGCCTCTCAGACTATACTTGCTTCTAACTCATAGAGCTCTCTTGTGTTGAATAGAAACCCCCCAACCCCCCCGCCACCTCCCCTGTTCTTGGAGAACTCTTGCTTTCCTGGGCATCTGAAGTTTCAGAGCAGTCCAGCGCTAGGGACAAACTGTGCTGTGGAGGGTCACTGGTGGGCAGGTGAGGAAGGCAGGGTTTAGTGTCTGAGCAACAAGCAGCAGGTAGCCAACCTGGCTGGAGAACCAGGAAAGTTGAACTGTGCTCTCATTGGTGTCACAACCAACTGGGCCACAGTCTGTCTTCATGTAATGTGGATGTCCTATAAGGTCATTATCATGCTACATGTCACACCAAGGGAGTGAGTCAGTGAGATTCTCCCAAGCGCCTGATTAAAGACTTCTCTTGTGTGAAGCCCAGGTGACTTGCCACTTGCCTTGTATTACACTCGTTCTACTAAGTCAAATTCCCATCCTTTCTTGGCATTTGAAAGTCCTGTGACTAGGATGTGACACCTGGTCTGGAAGAAAGGCACGTTGCCAGCAGGTCAGGGGAGTCTAAGAGAGACAGAGAGCCGGGGAAGCATGGAAACTGTGGCAGCCTTAATCAACTCAGCCAGCACCTTTCAGAGTTAGAAGCCCACCTGCTGTGCTTCAGTTCCCAAACCACCCACCCCTTCTGGGGCTGTGTCTCCAGTGTTTCCGCCCATGCAATCTACAGGAGGAAGGAGACCGAGAAAAAGAGAAAGAGAGAACTTGAGGAAGGAGGGCAGGTGGGAAAGGGGCTTCCAGCCCAGCACGAGGAGGAGACCACACACGTCAGATGCTGTTGTCTTTAGATGAAATCATTTACCTTAAACAAGCAATGCAAAACACAAGTTCTTCCCCTTTCTGCTTTTTCCTTAGCCTGGTGGGATTAATAATAGTTGTGTAATCCACTGTGTGGTTATTGAGTTTATAGTCACAAAGGAACTGTAAGGAAGCCAACAGACACACACTGCCCAGGGCAGGATCTGGAGGTTTTGCAAATTCCAAACTGTGTGGCCAGTGAACTCAAGTAACCCAGCAGCAGGCTGCAGAGCACAGCTCATACTCCCAGTGCAGCCTGAGTTCACGCTGTTGTCCCGACCCCAGGAGGATTTCCCGTGTGTGCTGTTCTCAGGGTCTTACCCCACAAGCTCGTCCTGTACTCAGTAGGGTGGACATGAGGTGAACAGGGTGGCCTGCCCTCCCTGCACAGAGTGACCACAGTGAGGACTGGGAATGGCTCATGTTGCTGTGGAGGAGCTTATTGTATGACACAAACAGGCTGATGGAGTCTCCCAAACTGGAGGGATTTGGGTATGTGTTGTGTGTGTGTGTGTGTGTGTGTGTGTGTGTGTGTGTGTGTGTGCATGTATGTGTATGTGTATGTGTATGTGTTATGGGGGTGCTAGTCACCTGAGGCTTGGATCACTTGGACTCAGGAGTAAAGCAGCATTTCATGATGGGCCTTGAGGGCTTGGTCAGAACCCGGTTTCTGGGTTGGTTTTGAATGTGGTTCAGAACAAGGCTGCCTTCCGTGCTCAGGGTCTGCATGTTTGGATGCGTGGGAGTGGTGGCAGAGGGCAGGGAGCAGTCTGTACTCTGAGCTTCCATTGCTCAGCAGGACCTGGGCTACAGCCCCAGAACTAGGGCATACAGCGAGTAACACCTGGGAGAGGAGGACCAGAGGAAGACCAAGCTGAAACTTATCAGACCAAGCTTGCCTCACATGGGCATTCTGTGTTTCCTAGCGATCTGCTCAGTCCGAAGGATTCAGGTGGGGCTGACTTAGCCCCATCGCTGTAGGTAAAACAACACCTGTGCAGTAGACTTAGACTCCTAATGAAAACTTTTCCACACATTTGCAAGCAAAAAAAACCCAGCAGCAATGGGCCTTGTCAGGATTAAAACAACCACAGTCCCTGCTCCCAATGCTGAATAATGTTCCAACCACGACAGCTGTTACCTTGCATGCTGTTGCCTTTATGTCAAGATAAGGACTCCAACCCCTACCCTGAGTGCTGGCTTTTGCAAGGCTTCTGTAGTGTTCTCTGCACACCTTGTTTCATCCCAAGTCTCTACTCATGTGTACCAGTGAGCTAAGCAGGGGAGCCTGGCTGGTAGGCAAAAAGGGGGGATGCCCACAGCAGCAGTGCTCGGAAGCAGGTTCATCCTTTCAGAGTTACTTTCTTTGTCAAGGATGAAACAAAATGAACTTTCTGACCAAAATTTCTCCACTTAGGGATATGGCTATTTTGTATCTCCTGATTTCCTGGAAGGTCAAATAAATAGCTCAATTGTGGTTTGGGAACCTGGAATTTGAATGCAGATAACTCCTAGTTGGTTTGGTTTGTGGATCCCAGTGCAGGAGGTTCAATCTTAATCAGTGCTTTCCCCCCCACCCCCCAACATTTTATTTAGCAATTCTAAGCCATTTCCCAGAAGGTAACATTCCAAAGACTTGTAAAAATGCAAGTGGCTGTTCCATGAATCCGTGTATTTTATCTCCCAGCATTAACCAGTAACCATGGAGCTGACAACAGAAGTCAAGGAACAGAGCATGAGAAAAATCACACCTTTTAAGGTCTCTGTTCATTTTTCCTGTAAATGGTGGAAAGTGATAGAGTTTAGGGAAATCCTGTCTAGCCAATCACCAGTGTTTAAGGTGTCATAGAATCAATCACACCTATGTTCTGAACAAGTCTTGTTTTGACTCTAAAACCAATACACACTGAACCTAAATAATTAGAATAATACCAACATGTAGGACTCAGAACAAGTGTGGATTTCATAAATAAACACCTTGGGTATAACCATCACTATGTTTCATTTATTCTCCTAGGCGCTTTTGTAGAGCTCATGATGTATTAAGTGACAGAAACTTCTGTTGTTGCTGTGGCTGTGTATTCCGCTCTATCCATTCACACATGCCTGCCTCCTTCTTTTGCCTACCATAGAACCTTGCTTTTACTTGACAGCACAATTCTTTAAAAAGATGCAATGTATTATTTATTTATTTTTTATTTTGCCATGCCATCCTCTACTGCTTTCCCAGGCCTCAAGTAAGAAGCTGGAAGGGAAGTGCGGCAACCGAAACACAAATTGGTGCCCATATGGGATCTTGGCACATTCAAGGCGAGGACTTTGCTGCTAAGCTACTGTGCCAGGCCTTGAGATACCATATGGTTTTACAGGAAAATAGTTCTTTGGCTGGGTGATTTTCCTTCCTATTGATGTTTTTCTCATGTCTTCACTATGAGACCCACAGAAAGAAACTATTTCTGTGGACACTATGGCAAAAAAAAAAAAAAGAGAGAGAGAGAGAGTCTCCATTTCTTTTTCAAAAAGTTAAATCTTTCCTGATGAAAGCATTTCTTATTCTCAGTGATTCTTTGAAGCACCAGTCATTCTAGACGTCCTTATAAAGGGATTTTTCTCCTTTTTCCTTTTGTTTTTTTGGTGTCAGTTAAGACAAAGTGAAACACAGCTGTACTTTGCATTGGAAAACCCAAAGGGAGAGGTTTCCATGAAGTGTGTTTGTACTCCAGGACCCAACTCAACAGTCCACCCTTGGTAACATCTTCTTGAGTCCTTACTTACCCTCCACTTTACACAGTACCTGCTGGTCCTTCAAGGCTGGTCTTTTAACCAGATATCTTTTTTTTTTTTTAAAGATTTATTTGTTTATTTGGAAGTCAGAGTTACAGAGAAGAGGGGTTGGGGAGAGACAGTAGCCAGACCTGAGCCAGACCAAAGCCAGGATCTCCATCTGAGTTTTCCACATGGGTGGCAGGGGCCCAAGTACTTTGCTGGTGAGAAGAGGAAGGATCTCTTCTTTGTGGGCCGATGGCTGAGTCCCTGATTTTGCTGAGAGGTGTTAGAGATGTGGATTTGCTCTAGGCATGCCTCTCTTACATCTGCTTGGTTTATAAGGTGTAGCATTCAAGCTGGCGTGAGTTAGAGAGAGTAATAGCTCCTGACTGCAGAACCTATCGGGAGCTGTATATGCATTCTGATTATCCACTCCCTTCCTCAAATGCAAGTGTTACTACTACTCCCATCAGAGAGATGGAAGACTGAGGGAGCAGAAGAGGGAGGTGGTCACACCACTTGCCAACGTTGCAGAGTTAGAGGTGAACCTTGATCCAAATAATCTCTTCTAACTCTTACCTTCTCATCTCCCAACAGGGAGAGAAGGAGATGAAAAGGGTCAGCTGAGAGACTGATCCAGCGTTAAACACCAGCCAGCCTTCTCTGTAAGGACAGGGTGACAGCACATACTCACTAGTTCCTAAGGAGCGCTAAAGCTTCAAGGCTGGTGTTCCAGACGCTTTGACAGAGGACACCAGGGAGCAGATGAATTAGAGCCATTCACTCCATCCACAGTTCAGCACAGCCATCCATCATGTTCTGGGAACTAGGACATCTGCAGCCAGTTTCAGGGCACTGGCAGAATCTGCTCAGTTCAGCTATTGTGGCCTTAAGCTTTTCCAGATGTTTACCGGGAAATCAACTTTAGTTTTGCAATTCTGCATAGGCATAAAGCAAGGTTATTTCTGTTTTCAAAATCATTTTCATTTTATTTGAAAGTAAGAGAAAGAGAGAGAGTGAGCTAGAGCACTCACCCATCTATTGGACCAGGTCAAAGCTGAGGTAGTGGAACTTGGATTAGGCTTCTCATATGGGTGCAGGGACCCAAGCACCTGAACTTCCTGCATAGCAGCAGGAAGCTGCAATGCCGCACAGAGCCAGGCTTCCAATCCAGGCATACCAACTGACTTAACCACTGTGCCTGAAGCCTGTCCCAAGGCCAGTTCATATGGATACCCAGATGGCCAGTCGGACTCCCTTACACCTTCCATATGGACACAATGCAGGACTTTTCCATGCAGATACATCAAGATGTCTCTTGTTTTTCCTACTTTTCTGAAACAATAAATAACTGTGGAAGAGCTTGGGTCCAGGATTGGGAGATGAGGCTCTTGTCACGGCTCTTTCACGTACCTGGGTGACCCCAGCTTTTCAGTAAGGACTTTGGCTGTTGGGTGCTTTTCTATCTGTCTATTGGGTGGGTACCAGCAGAAGCTGGGCCATGACCTTTAGTTGTGAAGTTCAAATAAAGACCCTGGTGATGGGTGGCTTTAGGTGGCCGCTCTGAGGCTTCCAGGTAGGCTAGTGTTACAAAGACTAATTTTACAAATGAAGAGGGAAAGAGAAAAAGCACAGGAAAAAAACAGCTTTGATCCAGAATGTTCCCAATGGCATTTAAGTACTGGCCAGGCGCTCTGCCATGTTGATTTGCTGTTTCTTGTAGCAGCCCCAACCCCTGTTTCCCCAGTGTGTCACTGTCCTCCACCCATCCCCCGCACACTGCTGATCCCTACAGTCTGTGCTCCTCCTCCTGAATTCCACCCGCAGTGCTTCTCCCCTCCTCACTGGTAATGCCTTGTTTAGGCCAACATGGGGTGTAGCATGAGCAGATACAAGTGTCACTACTGAGTTAGCACTCCAGCTCACAGCCTCAGAGGGAGCTGCATCCAGTCCCATGTCTTGGATTCGAGGGACTCCTCCCTCGAGTCAACGACCAGGAGCCCTACAGAGATTGTCCCCTTAGATTTCCATCTGACTTTACCACACCCAAACCTGAATATTTAACCGGCTCTCAAAAATTAGCTTCTTGGTTTGCTTTTAAAGACTGATTTATTTTTATCTGAAAAATCTATTTTACAGAGAGAATAAGGATTAACAGAGAAGTATCCCATCCACTGGTTCACTCCCTAAATGACCAGAGCTGAGCCGATCTGAAGCCAGGAGCCAGGAACCTCTTCTGGGTCTCCTGCATGAGTCCAGGGACCCAAAGACTAGAGCCATTCTCCAGTGCTTTCTCAGGCCATAAAAAGGGAGCTGGGTGCGAAGTGCAGCAACTGAGACACGAACCTGTGCCCATCTAGGTTGCTGGTACTTGCAGGGCTGGCCTGTTGAGCCACCTCACCAGCCCCACCAACTTTTTTTTAACATAACAAATATTTGCTTCCCGTGGGTTAGGCATTCTGCTAGCCCAGAAGAGGTGGTGTACAGATGAGATTCTGTGTCTCCATGGAATTTGCTCTTTCAGTTCCCTTCCCTCTGAATGGCACTCTTGTCTCCTGCCCACAGCCTGGACTCACACTCTTTCCCACCTGGAGCAGAGCCTGGCTCCAGGGCTTTTGGGCCAGAAGGTGGATGTGGCCAGTAGTCAAACCCAAAGGTTCAGGGATCCCATAGGCTGTGCTGTCCCCTGCAGATGTCCCCTGCAATTGGTCTACTCCTACCATCGCCTCCACTCAACAAGGACAAATCCCTTGGAGCCTTGGGCCTCAGAGGCGCAGCTTAGCTCTGCTGCCTTCCACTCCACATGCCCTGGGGATGGCCAGGACCCTGGGTTATTAACCTGAGGCAGACCTTCTGACTTTGGTGTCATGAGCTTTCTGGCCCACATGACTCATATATTCTCCCCTTAACGATATCAAATAAATGCCTGTGTGTCTGGTACATTCTGTTTCTTCGCACAGGGTTGTTTTGATGCAGTTAGAACTAATAAAAAGTTGGGAAAACAAAGTTGATGTTTTAAAGCAAAGAAAAAGGCTCAGCAGCTCTGCTTGCAACAGGGAAGTTTCAATGAGGCATAGAAACCTGTGATTCTCTTGTGAGAGACTCAGAGGGGCTCATCTAATACAGGCTGCTGGGCATGGAGGACGTTCCCACCTCGCAGCCCCAGGGGATGAACAAGCAATTGGCTTCTCTTGGTCTGGGATAGTCTTTAATGGTATCACAGTCACTATTCTAGGTTGTGAATTTCACTTCTGGGAGATTCACCCTAACTCTTGGACAAGAACCCAGTTGGCAGCCTAGAGGATGAAGGCATTCATGTCCCTCATTCAACCTGCACTCTGCTTCTTTCTTCTAGGACCCAGGGATGGGAGGCTATGGATACCCCCAGGGACTGATGCCTCCAACTGAGGGGCCGTGATCAGATTTCCATTCCCCCTAGCAGGGCCATTTGCAAAGATGCCTGTGACCTGCTGAGGAAATGGTGACAAGTCCTGCTGCAGAGATGTTCTTGGTTCGGTGGCCTTCAACTGAATCCCAAAGAACTGAGTATGAGGGGAGTGGAGAGGGAAATGTTTAAGAACCAAAGCCAGGAAAAGCGAAAACAATGGTACAAAGGAAGCACTAGCCGTATGAACAGATGGGGTGGCGGGATCAGCCCAGCCTGGGTCACTATACCAGGCCTCCCATGTCATCTGTGGTGGGCTGGGAGGATGCCGCTCTCTGATTCAGGATCAGCGTGGGTGTGAAAGCAGGTGCAGGGATAAGTGCCCACAACAGGAGTCCAGCAGAGCCTAGGCACACACATGGAACTGTAGATTTGGTCACTGAAAAAGTGCAGGGGATGTACCAGAACCACGTTTTTTTTTTTTTTAAGATTTATTTATCTGAAAGCCAGAATTACAGAGAGAGAGATACACACACACACACACAGACATCTTTCCTCCACTGACTGACTCCTCAGTGCAAGGCTAGACGAAGCCAGGAGCCAGGAACTTCTTGGGCGTCTCCCATGTGGGTGATAGTGGCCCAGCACTTGGCTATCTGCTGATTTTCCCAATCCATTTGCAAGGAGCTGGGTTGGAAGAGGAGCAGCTTGGCCTTAAATCAGAGCCCACATGGGATGCTGGCATTGCAAGCTACAACACTGGCCACATAGATGCATTTAGCAACCCTGCCTTGGAGAATGCCAAAGAGACTGACTCAACAGGCCTGGTGAACTTCCCAGCCTTGATTGGTACAACCTGTCAGCTGTTCACATTCACCAACCAGAGAACTAACTACCACATCTTGGGCCTTACTGGGATCTGTGGCCACACCTGTAGGTTCAGCTCTAGAGAGAGAGCCTCTCAGACTATACTTGCTTCTAACTCATAGAGCTCCCCTGTGCTGAATAGAACCCCTCCCCTCCCCTGTTCTTGGAGAACTCCTGCTTTCCTGGGCATCTGAAGTTTCAGAGCGGTCCAGCACTAGGGACAAACTGTGCTGTGGAGGGTCACTGGTGGGCAGGTGAGGAAGGCAGGGTTTAGTGTCTGAGCAACAAGCAGCAGGTGGCCAACCCAGCTCAGATCCCCTGAGACAAGGCTAGACTGTTCTCTCGATAATGTCACAACCAACTGGGCCACAGTCTGTCTTCATGTAATGTGGATGTCCTATAAGGTCATTATCATGCTACATGTCGCACCAAGGGAGTGAGTCAGTGAGATTCTCCAGGCTCCCAGTTAGACACTTCTCCTGTGTGAGGCCCAGGTGTACAGCCCGATGATTACTGACCTTCTGTCCTTGGTTAGCCTGGTGGGATTAATAATAGTTGTGTAATCCACTGTGTGGTTATTGAGTTTATAGTCACAAAGGAACTGTAAGGAAGCCAACAGACACACACTGCCCAGGGCAGGATCTGGAGGTTTTGCAAATTCCAAACTGTGTGGCCAGTGAACTCAAGTAACCCAGCAGCAGGCTGCAGAGCACAGCTCATACTCCCAGTGCAGCCTGAGTTCACGCTGTTGTCCCGACCCCAGGAGGATTTCCCGTGTGTGCTGTTCTCAGGGTCTTACCCCCACAAGCTCGTCCTGTACTCAGTAGGGTGGACATGAGGTGAACAGGGTGGCCTGCCCTCCCTGCACAGAGTGACCACAGTGAGGACTGGGAATGGCTCATGTTGCTGTGGAGGAGCTTATTGTATGACACAAACAGGCTGATGGAGTCTCCCAAACTGGAGGGATTTGGGTATGTGTTGTGTGTGTGTGTGTGTGTGTGTGTGTGTATGTGTCTCTATGTGCATGTACTTGCATCTCTGTGTCTTGGTATATGTTCACATGTGTATGTGTGTCTAAAATATACATATGTGTCTGTACATGTGCATGTGTGCTTGCGCCTCTGTATGTTTGTGTGTCACTGTGTATGTGCATGTACGCCTGAATGTGTATGTGTGGGAGACTGGCCCTGGATCTCTGCCTATTTGGCCTGTGTGGGAGGCACACCATGTTGTTGAGGACCCTGACAATGATCTTGGATTGCTGTGACCTCAACCTGATGTGATCACTGGCCATGCAGGCAAGAGCTGTCTTTGGATGAGCTGTGCTGGGAAAACCTTGATAAGCAACTCTGAGAAGTCAAGGTATGGTCCACACTACCTGCCAGCCACACATGGTGTGCATGACCTTCAGCTGACCCATGGTCACATGTGGTGGACCTGACCTGCAGCATACCTGTCAGCCGTGTGTGTGTGTGTGTCCTGTGACTTGCGTGGAGGGCCTTCTAGCCAATTACAGTGTCATTGTTGGATGGGAGGACTGTTTGGAGACACCCTTCTGCCTGCCCCTTTCGTAGTCTATATAAGTTTTTGCATGCCTCATAATAAACAGACATGCTTGACCGGACTCTCTGGTGGTTCTTGCTGAACACCGTTGCCTTGCTCCCTCATGTGTGTGTGTTTATGTGTTCGTGTGTGCTTGTGTTTCTTGGTGTGTGTATTCATGTGTGTCTGTGTGTCACAGTGTGCATTCTTAGGTCGTGTGCTTGTGTGTTTCTCTGTGCATATATGTGCATGGTTGTAGTTTTTTGTGTATACATGTGCACATACGTGCATGTGTGTGTGCATGTTTGTGTGTGTGAGACTTTTGGGGGATCCTGGTCATCTAAGACTTGGAGCCCTGGAAACCCAGGAGTAAAAGAGCCTTACATGATGAGCTCCGAGGGCTCAGACCAGATCCAGCCCTGGGTGGGGGAAAGAGCCTTGGGCCATCTGGAGAGGAAGAAGAAGGGCCCAGGGGACCCTGGACAGAAGGCTTTTGTGGGGACAGGAGGTGATCCTCAGTAGTACCTGCCAGATGGGGACCTCAGAGGTACACATAGTGGTGCTGTCACTCTGGCTTTACAACAGGGCTGGTCCCCTCTCTGGCTCCCCTCTCCGGCTCTGCCTCTGTCTCAGCCCCCTCACTTCTCCCTAGGGCTGCCTTCTGTGCTCAGGGTCTACATGTTTGGATGCGTGGGAGTGGTGGCAGAGGGCAGGGAGCAGTCTATACTCTGAGCTTCCATTGCTCAGCAGACCCCAGGCTACAGCAGCAGAACTAGGGCATACAGCGAGTGACACCTGGGAGAGAGAGGAGGACCAGAGGAAGACCACACTGTGACCTGTCGTCAGAATAAGCTTGCCCCTCCTGACTGTCCCTCCTTTGGGAAGTTTCTCTTTCTCTATTGTATAGCTGTCTGCTCAGTCCACAGCATGCAGTTGGGGGTGACTCATCCTTACCCAACTGCAGGGGGCAGACATCTGACTCAGGCCTGGACTTCTGGAAACTTTCTTTCTGAACCAGCTTCCCTCTGGACTTATGAATCCTTTCCTGAATGTGTGCTAAGTCTTTCAGACAGAAATTCTCATTTTCCTTATCATGGTGCCTCAGAGCTTCCAGCAAGTTCTTAGCATGGCATTTCAGTTGAAAGTCTTTTTGCCTGAAGTCTAGCAGAGATGGCTTGGACCTGTCACTTAAGCCTCGGGTTTGTCTATGCCTCAGTCTGAGACCAGTGCAGGTGTAGGGAGCAGAGAACAGAAGTCCATCTATTGTTGCTGCAGAGAGTAACTCCAGCTAGGAATGTTGATGGTGAGTCTCAGTCAAGATGAAGGGCTTGACACCAGCAGCTCTGATGCGCTGTGGCAGGTGTCGATGGATGTCCCAGCTCAAGAAGAGAAGCAGAGGAGTTGCCCTTCTTCCGCCCACAAATGGGACACCGAGAGGAAAGAGGTTTGTAGTCTACACTCAGGCTGTAAGTTCCAGTGATAACCTTTTCTAGAAGCATCTGCACAGACTTGGGAACATTATCTTTTACCAACTCACTGGACATTGCTTAGTTAGGCCAAGTTCATGAATAAAGTTAACCATCATAGTGGTTATGGAAGATAAAGATTGTTACAGAGTTTAGAGAGCTAAATTTTATAAGCTTTCCTTCTGTCTTAATTCTTGGTAGGGTGGAAGGAAAAAAAGACCACCAATAGGGAGGGAGAATAATAAAGGAAAAACAATATTAATTTGGAAGATTTTGTCCTTTTGATTTGGCCTTGGAACTAGTTATTCCTGGAGCCAGCATTGTGACTTTGTAAGCTCAGCCTCCTCTTGAGATGCTAGAATCCACATGAGTACTGGTTTGAGTCCCAGCTAGAGATTACTTTTGATCCAGCTCTCTGTTAATGTGCCTAGGGTGGCAACAGAAGATGGTCCAAGTGCTTAGGCTTCTGCAACCTATATGGGAGACAGATGGAGTCCCTGGCTCCTGGCCCAGTTCAAGTTTTTGAAGCCATTTATGGAGTGAACCAGTGGGTGAAAGATTCTCTCTCTCTCTCTCCATCTATCTATCTATCTCAATCTCTCCTCACTTTGTTACTCTGCCTTTCAAACAAACAAATAAATTTAAAAAAAAGAGAAAAATTTAAAAACTTTATTAAAAAGGCAGATTTACAGAGAGGAAGAGAGAGACACACACAGAGAATCTTGGATCTGCTGGTTCACTCCCCACGTGGCCACAATGGCTGGAGCTGAGCCAATCAAAAGCTAGGAGCCAGGAGCCTTTCCCAGGTTTTCCACATGGGTGTAGGGTCCCAAGGCTTTGGGCAGGCCTCGACTGCTTTCGCAGGTCACAAGCAGGGAGCTGGATGGGAAGCAGGGCTGCCGGAGACCAGCTCCAGCTGACTGAGAGCTTGCAAAGGAGGCATGGATCGGTGAGATGATAGGAAGAGATAAGACACGGACCACTATGACTTGATGCTCATAATGGACAATTTCGAAAAGTTGCCTTCTTTATTTATACATAAATCATCAGAAGTTTTTGCACAGCATCCAATTGTTTCATTTTTCATTACATCATGGTTATGAAAATGCAAGAACCAATCCTAAAAAATATTTTTCTATTTCAAAAACCATTACTCATTGAAACCTGCAGTCACCTGGCTGAAGCCAGGAACTCCACGGTTGGCAGCGCATACAGTTACATAGTGACAAGTAGTTTACTTATACTCAAAATCAATTTTTACTAAGCACAAACTAATATTGATTAAAATATTAGGAATACAGAATTAAAAGATCATAAATGAAAGGATTTTATAAAAGCATGTAACATAGATTCTTTGCTAAATCTTATAATCAAATCATGCATTCATTATGGTCACCTTCATCTAGTCCTGATTCAATTGTTTTTTACTCTTTTGTTAAAGGGCAGTGAAAGGGATCAAGGCAATTCAGCTAATCTACAAACAGAGGGCCTCTACAAGAAACTTCCTTTCATCTATATAAACTATTTTCTTTCCCTAAATATAAATGCCAATATAAGATAGAAATTTTTATAAATTGTTTTTCTTTCCCTAAATGTAAGTGCCAGTATAAGATTGAGATTTAAGCCATTTTGAGGGGGTTTTGTTTTGTTTCCTTTTAGAAGATGCCCCACATATTTTGCTTTCTTGTGCTAAGAAACTAAAATGCGTCATATCATGTGTTGTAACAGTTCGAGGTGCATGGTAAACAAACTCTTTGTGCCTCCGTGATTGCCATCTATTCCAGGATGTTATCAAGCCGTTTCTTAAGGAAAACATTACTTATACTAGGGCAAATTTCAGGACAAAAGTGGGCACATAACAGGATGTTTGGAAACATAGTGGGCTCAATTGTACTATTGTATACTTTTAGCTGTGTGTTATAGCCTTACGTTACTATAGGTGTTTTTATCATAACATGATAGATCAATTTGAGGTGTCATACCAGTTACAGGAATCACTTCACATTAGCAGAAAAACAACAACAACACCCTCAGAAGAATTCTATGAAACATCAGAGAGGTGATTGAGTTCCATATAACGGGTGAGGCAGCAATGAGGTGATCAGAGACATTCTGCCGGGCCTTGCCTCGCAGCTAGAAACTCCTCGCAGCCTTGCTAACTGAGGAGCGGTGCTCATCACACACCCATGCCATCCGACCCAACTGCATGGCTCCTCACATCTGCCCCTCTTTTATAATTAAGTTGAAGGGTGTGAAATTCTCTGCGTGTGATTCCTAAATTAATAAAAATGAAGTAAATATTTTTCCAGAAACAAAGGATATAATAGACTGTAAAAATTGTTTAGTAACATTTCCTGCAGAAAGGGCTTAAAGATGAGAATGTAAGATGGCAGAAATTTGAGAGTGTAATTATTGAATATTAAGAGTAGTGGAGGTACTGTTCCATATACCTTGAAGATGAGTTTTAATATCATTTCAAGCCATATGTGAATCATTATAATAAAGAGGAGTAACACAAATCTATTTATAATTATTATGGCAGGTGGTACTAAATCTAGTTTTTAAGTGTTGAATTTCATTGCCAATATAAATTACTGCCTCTTCTAATGCATTAATTCTGGTTTCTAAATATTTATTGAAACTTTCTTGAGTAAACAACACAAGACTAACATTACGAGAAAGGGAATTATCATGATCAGCTGTATAAACATGTTGCACCAGTTCAGTAGTGGAAGCTCTAAGGGACCCTATAGGAGTAATAATATTAGTGAGACCTAAAGATAAGGAAATCACAAAGTGCTTAGGATGGGATAAAGCTGTAGAAATTGAGTCCAATGTATAAAGAGCAGCAGCATCCTACCATGGTTCAGTCAGATTTACAGTTAACATTAAATATGAGAGTTTTCTCAAGATAATAAAAATATCAGGCATCAGGGAAGAATTAAGACAATAAGTCCTCCCGCCTCCTCCTGCCAAACCTGGCTCTGCACCATAGCAAGCACTCAAAAAGGTTCGGTTCAAAGTGTGAGGTTCTCTGAAAATTCCTTCTTATCACAGCCTTTGCCCGGAGCCTGGGAAAGGATTGCCAAGGCATGCTGGCTTTCTAGAAAATTCCCTCCAGACCTGCTGGAGGCACAGAGGCTGAGCGATCTCACAGGCGCCTTCATAGCAGAAGCATCTAGCAAATGCTCATGAACTTCCCCACACCCAGCCCCTGGGGAGAGCCTCGGTTCTGGGAAGCAGAAATGGCCTGCCCTGGTCTCTGGCCATGATAACAGAACTGTGCCAACTTGGCAGATGCAGGAACAATAAACAGCTGTGTCACTTCTTGTTGACACATCCTCATTGCACATTGACTGGCGCCCTGCTGCCTGAGGACCTCGGTCCTTCAGCCTGGGCTTGCAGCCACCTTACACTTTCCTTTCTCCTTCCATTTGTCTGTCCATCAACACATTCACCATTCATCTGTGCATTGTCCTCTGTGCCTCGCTGCTACCCACTCATGAAGTTCAGCATCTTTCTCTGCTGAGCTCTATGATAGATATTGACTGCAAAGTCAAGGGAGAACTATCTTGCTCATGATGAGGCAGACACCTGCCATGGTACCCATGATTCCATGCAAAAGTTGATACACTCATAGCACCAGGACACCACAGGTGCTTGCAGGAGGAGCCTCACCTTCAGCTGGCCTTCCAGGGGTGCTCCCTCTGCACTTGCTGTGATCCCTCAATTCCTGCCTCTTGCTGCTCATATGCCTGCAGAGGGTGCCCAAGATACCTGCTATTTTCTTCCCCTCCCTTCCCTTTTCTCTTTTCTTTTCTCTTTCTTTCTTTCTTTCTTTCTTTCTTTCTTTCTTTCTTTCTTTCTTTCTTTCTTTCTTTCTTTCTTTCTTTCTTTCTTTCTTTCTTTCTTCCTTCTTTCTTTCTTTCTTTCTTTCTTTCTTTCTTTCTTTCTTTCTTTCTTTCTTTCTTTCTTCCTTCCTTCCTTCCTTCCTTCCTTTCTTCCTTCCTTCCTTCCTTCCTTCCTTCCTTTCTTTCCTTCTTCCTTCCTTCCTTTCCTTCCTTCCTTCCTTCCTTCCTTCCTTCCTTCCTTCCTTCCTTCCTTCCTTCCTTCCTTCCTTCCTTTCTTCCTTCCTTTCTTCCTTCCTTTCTTCCCTTCCTCACTCCCTTCTTCCTTCCTTTTTTTCTTTTTTTTTTAATGAAACAAGTTCCAAACACATGCTGTCAGGCTCAAGGTGTCCTGGTCACAAGTATGGAGAAAACAAACAAACAAGATGTCAGAGTGGGCGTTAGCCCTGGACCAGCCTGGGGAGTCTCCTGGCTGGGGTAGGGGTTGAGAGCTGGTCTCAAGTGCACCTGCACAGGCCCCTCTTCACTCTGCCACAGGCTGGCATGCAGGGCTGTACCCTGTCTTCATGCATATCACTTTTTCCCTTCTGGCTACTGAGGACTTCCTTCTTCACAGTCCCGATGACCCAGGATCCTCTGGGCCTCCACCAGAGTGGCCACCTGCCCACTTGGCTGGGGGAAATTGGGCATTCTCTTTGTTCCCCCAAGGCCCTTCGTGTTCTGTTGAGTCACTCATCGAAATTCAATGGGGAATCAGATCCACCACCTGGAGGCCGCCAACAGCCGTGCCTGCTGAGGATGTCAACACCCTTGTGGGCTGTGATGCTAACCATGGTGTCAGGAGCTAGGGAGACAGGTGCATGAATGGGATGCTGAGACGGTTGGAAACAAGGGGGGTGGAGATGCTCTGGGGCCCACAGCCAGCCACCATGACAGGGCAGCCTGTGCCATAACCAAGTTTTCACTTTACCTAAAATGATGATGCATGCCTTGCTGAGGTCTCTTGGGTCCCTTGCTCAGACGCTGGCTTGGAAGCCCAGGTGGGCTGTAGGAGCTGAGGGCGACTTCCAGCAACAGCCAACAGGACCCTGAAGACCCCAGTCCTGTGGCTGCCAAGATCGACCTCTGTTGGACTGTGAGTCGAAGTGAGTCCCTCCCCAGTAGAAGCGGGTGAGAATGAGTTCCAGCCAGCACCTGGACTACAGCTTGGAGACCCCACTCAGAATCTCCGGCTGAGCTGTCTCAAACTCCTGACTCATCCAAGCCATAAGAGAATACATGTGCTGTTGTAAGCTCTAAGCCTATGGTAATTTGTTACACAGTTTAATGCCCCATAACTGTGATATTCTGAGGAGTTCATAGCCAGGGGAGGCCTCCAGCCTTCATTTTCATTCATTCATTCATCAGTTGCTCAGTAAGCATTCTGTAGCACTGGGGATGCACCCATGAAGAAAGTCCTTTTCTCATGCAGTTAATCTTCTAGTGGGAGGATGACAACCAGAAATCAATAAGTTCATGTCTAGAAAGTTTCCAGATGAGAGATGTGGGGAGAGTGAAAAAGAGAGACAGAGTAAGAGGCTGGGAGTACCAGGGGGCTGGGTAGACATTTTTCATATGGTTGTTAACTAGAGTGGGTGTCATGGTCTGATTTTGCTGCTGTAACAAAATACTGGAGACCCAGGAACCAGGAAGTTTTTCTCACAGTTATAGGGGCAGGGAAGACTAAGATGGAGACTTTTGCACCTGGAGATTCAGTTGAGGGCTGTGGTCTGCACCCAGGGTGGTACCTTGCTGCCTCCTCTTCCACAGGGCACAGCTGCTGGCCCCATGCCTGGCGGAAAGGACACAAGAGAGCAAAAAGCACCTAGCTGGTACTCCTCAGCCCTTTTATAAGCCTCCAGTCCCAGCTGAAAACCCCCCACCTACATACAGTGGACAGGTTTCAAGGTGGATTACCGGGGGCAAGTCCAGAGTAGAGCTTCTGGGTCTAACCCTGCCCTGCGGGTATGTGGGTGGGAGCTGTCCTTTCAACCTTGCAACTGTTGCCCCTTCCCTGCCCAAGACCACCACACATCCTCACCTTTTGACTCACCTCACTCTCCCAGACCCACCCCTTAGCAGTGCCTGCTCAGCTGGCTCTCCCTCTTCCTCCTCCTCCTGCTCCTCCACTCACCTCCCCTGATGTTGCCCACCCCCGCGCCCCCTGCAGCGTGCTTTGTGATTCAGCCAGGCATTTTCCACCTCCAGCTCTGTTAGAAAAATCCTGGGCTCACTCAGAGCAGGGACCTGCGAAGGTCAGCCTGCATTCTGTTGTCCGCACAATCACAAAATGAACTAAATGCAGGCTGTATTTCTTTTTCTTTTTTTTTTTCCTTCCACCGTCCATCACTCTGCACTATTTCTGCAGCATTGAGGTTATTATTTGTTTGTTTGGGAGTCTGTTCTTTCTCACACAGACTCACACACCGCCATGTAAAGTTTCTTTGGAGCATTTTGTCTTCCTGGGGCAATGGGGGTGGTTGTTGGGAAGGAGGACTTGAGGATAGGGAGGGTGGGAGTAAGAGAGGAGCTCACACTTGGAGGGAAAATCTAAAAATGCATAGCCAGCTCCCCATATCTGTTAGATTAAAATAAGCTGTTAGCATGGTCCTTCCACCAAGGCTAGGTAAAGTTCCTTTTTAGGGCTATAGAGTCCGTCTCCCTCCACAGCAGCACTGCTGATGTCTGGACTTTGTTCACCCTGTAAGACAGGTTCCCCCAGGGTGCAGGACACTGGGCAGCACCCGTGGCTCTTCTTTACCCTAAGCAGCCCCCAAGTCAAATGATCCAAACTATCTCGGGCTTTGCGCAGTGTTCCTTCTCCCCACCACTGCTGAGGCCGCTTCTCCCAGGATCTGAAAGGACTCTTGGGAATGTTTCACATTTCTGCAGGGTCTATCCAACAACCCAGGGCCAAGTGTGGCTCTGCGAGATCCAATACAGACCTGATGGGCCTTGCAGTCCACAGAACATGCCTATGCTGCCCCCTTCTTCCATCTCCGAGTTAGGACACCAAGCTTGCAAGCAGGCAGCCAGTCAGTCACCTTTCTCTGTCTCTGTGGGGTCTTTTTGTGCAGTGCATAAACTGGACAACTGGGTACTACAGCCTCAGGCAGCATCCTCCCTTTTGCCAGCTACCAGGTACTGGAGCAACTTGCAGTAAGTTCTCCTAAAGCCATGGCAGCCTCATTCTCTAGTGTATCCTTGGCTGAGGTGCTTTGCATCCATGGGGGCGAAAGATGGGAGTCACATTTTCCACTTTCTTTTATTTTTGAAAAAGATTGATCTATTTTGAAAGGCAGTTGCACACACACATACATGGAGAGAGACAGAGAAATAGAGAGAAAGAAACGTTTCCTTTCTCTGGTTCACTCCTCACATTGGCTGGGGAGTGAACAAGCTGAAGACCGATGAACTCCACCCAAGTTGCCCATGTGGGTGCAAGGGCCTGAGCACATGAACTGTTCTCTGCTGTGTTCTCAGGCATGTTAGCAGGCAGCTGGTTTGGAAGTAGAGCAGCTGTTACTCGAACCACTACCCATACAGAATGCTGGTGTTGCAGGTAGAGTCTTAGCCTTCTGTGCCACAACGCCAGCCTAAGACAACAAAATTTTAACATTATCATTCACTTAGAATGAGTGTTAGGAACCCTTAGGGCCAGTCCTGCATAATCAGATCACAATGTTGTTCAGAAATGTTGAAGTGCTTAAAGGAAATTCATATCATTTTTTGCTGTGGCTTGTTAGAGTGCTCAAGCAAAGTCATGTTTATTTTCCAAATTCTTCGTGTGTATGTGTGTGAAGGGCTGTCTTCCAACTATTTTCCAACATCTGATGAGCTGACTTCTCCCACAGCACAGCCTTCCCAGCGCACACACATGTTCACAGCCACAGCCTTGGGAGCCGGGACATATGAGCACAAACATCCAAGTTCTGTCTTCTTCCTGTGGGAAAGGCACAAAACGGGTGACTTTGGAAGGCTGCAGACACCTCAAGAGAATAGTTTCCCTTCATTGAGTACAGAGTTCCAAACACACTGATGAAAAAGTCCTTGTTATTTAATTTCTTCTTGCAGTTAAAAGAAAAGCAAACACTCTGGTAGCAAAAAGACTGGCTGATGACAACCTCCGTGTGAAACGCACACACCTGACGCCTCCTAGGACTCTTCACTGTGTAAGCCACCCACCATGGCAGGAAGGAAGTAGCCTGCCTCTGATTACAGGCGATTGTCCACAGCGAAACAATAAACAAAGCCGAAAGACCAAAGGACGCCTGAGGGAAACACTGAAGAGGGCCTGGGAAAGGTTTCCAGTTGAGAATACACAAGAGAGAAACATCAACTGAGAGTCACACGGATAAAGATCAACCGCCTCAGTCACAGAGCAGGATGAAAGTTAAGTAGCAGATAGCTGGCCCCTTAGACTGGTAGAGGCCAGAGAGCTGACTCACGCCTCATGCGGCGGGGTGGGAGGCTGTAGGGACACGCCTGGGCTGCTGTTTTCTGGGGAGAATCAGGGTGCAGGCAAACACTACACATCCTGGAACCCACAGATCCTCTCCCGCTGAGTGTCACAGGTAAGCTCACACAGGGCCGTGAGCACAGAGAGATCTTTGAGGAACTGGAGGAAATCTGGGTGTGCACCATGGGAGAAATGGGAGGAGCAATTCTGGAGGATGTGCGCCTTGAAGAGCTGCCCAGCAGGTGGAAGCAAAAGGTAGCCTGTGCATGTAACAATACAGAACTGGGGTTCAAATGTAAAGCATCAGCCTGGTGCAGTAGCCTAGGGGCTGAAGTCCTCACCTTGCACGCGCCGGGTTCGTATCCTGGCAGCCCAGCTTCCTTTCCAGCTCCCTGCTTGTGGCCTGGGAAAACAGTGGAGGATGGCCCAAAATCTTGAGACCCTGCACCCATGTGGGACACCTGGAAGAGACTCAAGACTACTGGCTCCTGGCTTCAGATCAGCTCAGCTCCTGCTGTTGCAGCCACTTGGGGAGTGAACCATAGGATGGAAGATCTTCCTTTCTGTCTCTCCTCCTTTCTGTAAATCTGACTTTCCAACAACAACAAAAAATGAATAAACCTTAAAAAGTAAGATATCACACTAGGAACCACCTGCCAGTTTTATCATTAAAGCCTACACGTGAGGGTACTTTCAAAGAGTCAATGGAAAATGGAATAAAAATTGAAGTTGGTTTTAGTGCAAAAAAATTTTGTGAAATCCATTCCCATAAGGGGTCTCCACAATGTGTTCATAATATGCCTTTTCCATCCACTCTTTAAAGAGTCCTTCTCTCCATTCCAAAATTTTGCACCAAAATAGATCTAAAAATAAAATGTCCCTCAAATTTTCTGAACTATTCTTTTATATAAGCAATAAAACATAGTGTATAAAACACGGAGATTCATCTTGCCATGGAATAGAATTACCCATTCAGGGAACAGAAAGGTGTGAGAGTTGAAATTCAGGTAGAAGTGAACTTATAATTAAGCAGCAACTTTCACATTCCTGTGGTGCAAATCCACAATACATAGGAGAAGGCGAAGGAGTTCCCCCTGCTGGGCCCCAGAAAGAATTGCTGCCCCATTAGACTCCTCCGCCTGCCCCCTTCCCCTCCTTCTTATCCTTGTAAGATTCCTTACAGATTCCTGACCTCTGGAACTATGGGAAAGTCAATTTATGTTATTTTAACACATTTTTAAAGTGTGTGATACTTTGTGTGAAGAAGTCCGTACAATAATTATAACATGAAGTTTAGAGGAGCTATTGGAAAAGGTGTACAATATACATAAGTAGGGAATTACAGCAGACTCTAAAATAGTTACACTGAAATGTTGCAGAAAACAACATCAGAAAGTAAGACAGACAGACCTTGACTGTCATATCAGACAGGACACAGAATCAGTGGCTTTAAGGAAAGACCAAGAGCAACTACACAAACTGAAACACGCAGAGGAAACAAGATAACAACGTCAAGAACCAGCTCTGAACCATCATCAACCAGAATGCTCTGCCTTCCATGGCACCTTCCAAGAAGACAAGAGAGCGGATTTGGGAAGCAAAACATTGGAAGAGATAGTAGCTGAGAATTCTCCAAAGTGAATAAAACAAACCAAAGAGCAATGCACAGAGTCAACAAAAAGCCAGAAGGAAGATCAGCATCAAGAAAAGCCCAGATGCAAGGGACATCAGAGTCAGAATGCAGAAAACTAACAATACAGAGGAAATTGTGAGAGAAATCAGGGAAGGGACATAATACACGAAGAGAAATAAAGAAGTAGCAACTGTGGTGAGGCAGGCAGCTATTCAGGGTCGTGAGCTTGGAAGCCATTCCCCCTGTCCCCTCGGTGTCCCCTCCTGCCCACCTGTGATGTCATCACTGGAACCTGCAAGGGGGCAGTATTGCAGTGTCCACTCCCCTTGCAAACTCCCATAAAGGCCCACGATGAGGAGGGACTTTCTCTCTTGGTTGCGTGTTCTGGCACTCTTGGCCTCCCAGTACCTGCTTCCTGTACCCAGTTCCTACAGGCTCTGAGAATGGGTAGCCCCTGGGCATGGCCCCTCTGTGTCTGTATTCCTCACCCTCTGTTCACTGCTTGGCCTAATCAGGGAGCATGTTAGTGCTAAGATGCTTTGTATTTCTAATGTGTGTACTTTCTACAGTTCCAGGAGAGGCGAGGCCCAGCAGTGATAGAATGTGGGCAGAGAAGGAAAGGCAAATGTCTGTAGCTTTGTAAGTGTGCCCAGGTTGTTTGCTGTGTGTCTCTTAGGCGAACTTATGTTGCTGAGGAAGCTGGGACATAGGTCTTTAGTTTAATGGATGGACTTAAGGGTAATGACCATTTTTCCTCTCAGGGTCTTGATTCAGACTGAATTATCACATGGACTTTTCATTTGTTAGTTTTTAGTGGGCCCTGTTATCATCAAACTTGGTTAATGAAGACTCCTTAATAAATCCTAGATTTGTCTGGCATGATTTCTCTCGCCTCCCACAACATAACAGGCTTCTAGCCAGGACGCATGTAAGCTGGAAGCAATGAAGTTGCGTCTTTCAACTAAGACTTACCTGGTGACAGAATACCATTAAACATTATATGTACATATGTGTGTATATGAATGCATGTTTAAACCTGCTAATTTACTACTGTTTGCTATTTGGTGTTTTTCTTCTTCCTATTTTCTTGTTGAGTTGAGTTGAGTTGTCTTTGTGATGTCAATGTATCTATTTTATTGGCTCATTGTATTAAAAATCATGTTAAATATAAATGGTATACTACGATGACTCCTAATATAACAGTACAGAAAAGTGATACAACCTTAAAAAGTATTAGAGCATGGAATTCCCATCTTCATGAGAACATCTGTGTCTTTCTCAGGAGAGTCGGTTAGGTCTTTGGAGACTGGACTAGGGCTCGCAGGCATGAGCTGTGTCTCACAGTACTGATTAATCACTGTGGTAGTGGGTCGTTATTAAGCAAGTTTTAGCCCTGGCGTTTGTTCCTTCTGCACGCATTTGTTGAACACGCCATCCACCATGAGGACCTTAGCAACAGCTGAGTAGATACTGGCTCTATCTATATGTGTGTATATTTATATGTGTATACATATAAATATGTATATATTTAAGGAAGAGATGGAGATTTTCCATCCTCAAATGCCTACAACAGCAGGGACCTCAGCCAGGTCTCCTTTACTTGAGCTATCACCTGTTACTTTCCATGGTACACCATAGCAGGAAGGTAGAACTGGACAAGGAGGCCAGGCTTGAGCCTAAGCACTCTGACATGGGCTGTGGCCATCACAAGTGGCATCTTCACCACTTTGCCAAGCACCTGCACCTGGCACCTTGAGTGTTCCTGTTTCTACAACTGTGGACTCCATCAACTGCTTCTCTTTATAAACCCCTCAGATATATTTTTACAGTAACACAAAATGAACTAAGACATGTTGTAAATAATTCAGCTATCAAGGCTTGTCAGATTATATTTAAAATGTAAGCCTTAGGGACCAGTGTTGTTGTGCAGCAAGTTCTGAGTTTCAAATAAGGTAATTTAAAAAATAAACCAAAAAATACAAAGAAAAATCTAACCTTATGTTATCTACAAAACAGCAAAATCTTCAAATATAAAGAACAAATGGGTAAAAACTGAGATAGAAAAGTATGTATCACACTAAAAATCGGAAGACTCAAAATTATGTTGGTCCTCCCCAAATCAACCTGCAGCTTTAATACAATGTCGAGATCTCAACAACCTTTGTTGTTTCAAATTGATAAGATCATTTAACATTTTATATGGAATGTCAAATAATAGAAGCAAAAATTTTTAAAAAGAATAAAGTTGAACTTAAGAGATTTAACTTCAAGACTGACTGTAAGACTATAGTAGTTGTATTGAGTAAATGTCTTTTTTAAAATTTGTAGATTATTTATTTGAGAGGCCAGGAGTATGAGAAGGAGGGAGAGAGTGTTCTCATTCATTTCTTTTTTTTTAAGATTTATTTATTTATTGGAAAGTCAGATATACAGTGAAGAGGAGAGACAGAGAGGAAGATCTTCCGTCCGATGTTTCACTCCCCAAGTGGTCCAAAGCCAGGAGCCAGGAACTTCTTCCGGGTATCCCACATGGATGCAGGGTTCCAAGGCCTTGGGCCGTGCTCCACTGCTTTCCCAAACCACAAGCAGGGAGCTGGATGGGAAGTGGAGCTGCCGGGATTAGAATCGGTGCCCATATGGGATCCTGGGCATTCAAGGCGAGGACTTTAGCCGCTAGGCCACGCCGCCGGGCCCCATTCATTTCTTCACTCTCCAAATGGTAGCAATTCCCAAATGGTGGACCAAGGCCTTGCCAGGAGTCAAGAACTCAGTCCAGGTGCTCTATGTGGGTGGCAGAACTCTATCAGCAGGAAGCTAGAGTCGGGAGCCAGAGCTGAGAATGGGATCCAGGACCCCAACATGGAACATGGGTGTCCAGTGTCATCACTAACAGGCTACACACCTGCTCCCAGTTGTGCATTGCTGTAGTGACATATGTGAGGAAAGGAATTTTATGAAGAGAACATGTTTACTGAGCTCATGTGGAAGTTCAAGTCCAAGTTCAGGCAGCCCCCTGGTTTGGCATCTGGAGGGGTGGAGGGAAGGGCAGGTGGGAATGGCAGAGTGGGCAACAAGGGGCTCACACAGTAAGGCAGGAGAGAGCAGCTGGGCCTCACTCAGACTTCACAACCTAAGGAACCTAAGGCTTTTGCAGGAATTCCCCTCACAGACCACATCCTTCACAGCCTAAGGACCTCCCATTGACCACCTTCCAAACACTGCCATGAGGTGACGTCTTCAGCTTATTCTAGTACCTTATGTGGGATATGGGTAGTTAAAGCTGGGATTTAAGTATCTGCATGAGCTTAGGAGCCAAATCATATTGTGACTGTAGCAATGCTTAAGATCATGGGGGTAACAACATAAGAGATAGGCTGTTAGGGGAGCATGCCTTCCCACCTGTGACTGTGGGGGGGGTCCCTTCTCTTACTCTCCCTGTCCACCCTTGCCCTCCTTGTGGATCAAACAGAAGACGTGTCTCTGTCCACTTCACATCCCTGAGGGCTGTGGTCATTCCATCTCTTTACAGGACACTGTTCCTGCTCTTTTGGTTTAACTCATTCAGATGCATTTAAGAATCCAGACAGTGGTCAGTGCCCTGCAGTGCATGCTCTAACACACAGCCTATGTTTCACCAAAAATGTTGTGTCCAGTATAGGCATTGCCACTTGAGTCACCACATGTCCTGCTGGAGGCAAGCCGTACTTCTGCTTCTTCTGCTACAAAGCCAGCTTCCTGCTAATGTGCCTGGCAGGTAGCAAATGACGTCCCAAAGTGCTTGAGTTCCATCACCCCCATGGAAGAACCAGGTGGAGTGCATGTTGCAGCCTATCCCAACATGGCTACTGTGGGCATTCGGGGAGTGAACCAGTGGATCTCGCTGGGTCACCCAGCCTTTCAAATAACTCAGAACAGACAACTCCCCTGCCTTTATTAAATAATCATTTTAAAATTTTTGATACAGATCGACTATATTAAAACGCTGAATAAAATAGTCACATAAGAACGGCTTCTGTTTTAGCAACTGGATGTGGTACCACATTTGCCTTAGACTTTTCAAAGCAAAGAGAAGCCCTCTATACTGGCTCTACACACCCACCCCTCTCCTTTGGGGACATCATTATCAGGACATTGGTGTTTGCCTTTCCCACTCATGATTTTATTTGTCTAAATGCATGAGTGAGAAAACAAAGAGACAGCATTGTTTTTCATGTTTCACTTTGTACAAACCGGGACACGCTGAATGTGTCTCTGTAACTTTAGTGTCTGAGACTGATCTGGAGTGATGCATTTTAACTGCTACTTCATTATCCATTGAACTGTCTACAATGTATTTATCTTTCTTCCAGCAGCTGGGAATTTCTGTTATCTTACACAATGTTGCAGCGAGGGTTCCTGACCCTGACACTGTGGGCTGGTGGTTTAGCGGGGTGGGGAACAATGAAGGTCAATGACATCATCTCCTTTACCAGCTGTTGCACACTCACACTGTCATCAACTGATCTCTGTCAAGTGTGGGGTCAGCAAATTTCATCACACAAGACCCTACAGGGGGAAGTCTCCCTAGCGGGCCCTGCGTTGAACTAAATGGCTCCTATAAGAGCTCCCTCCATACCCACTGTGGGCATACGGTCAGATGGCAGGTCCTCTGCCTTGGAAGAATGCATGAGCATCTGAAGGCAGATCCTGTGCAGGGCTGGGTCTGCAGGTGCAGTGCTCTCCCATCTGTTCCACCACTGCCTGAAGACTTCCCCTCTACCCTGCTGCCCCAGTGAAGATACACAACCTGCAACCTGGCACGTGGCCAACAGCACCTGCCCTCCATAACCACCTCCTTTAGTTTTGCAATTCAGTATGCTTGGATGGACCGTCAGGCCCTCCAAAGTGCCTGCATTCACATTGTCCAGCTGCTGCTTATTCTCTCACCAACTAAAATGATTAGGGTCTGGTTGGAGTCTATTCAGCAGTCAGGGTGAGGCATGAAGCCTGGAAACAGCCAGCAGCAGCCTGGAGAACTGCTCCACAAGCTTCTGCAAGTTAATCCTCCTCCTACAGGTTGTGTTCGTGCATGGAGTCTGGTTTAAACCAGACAGGCTTACATCATGGCTATTAATCACATGGAAAATCAAAAGCTGCCTTGATCATTGATGAAGGGGTTGCCCTATAGTCTCACTCTCTGATGTCATCTGTACCCAGGAAGAGGGCAGAGGATCATTAGTCACGTTCCCTATATAGGCCTTAAAATGTTAAGCCTACTTCTTAATGGCCAGTAGATGTCTTTTCCCCCTTTTTAATATGAAACAGACTAAAACAGAGGAAACAGAGACACCTGTTGTTTTATTCCCCAAATGCCTGAAACAATAGGGCCTGGGCCAAGCCAACACAGGGAGCTAACTCAATCCACAGTCCCTCGCAGTGATTCCTTTATTTGAGCCTTCGTGGCTGTCTTTGAGCAGAAAGCCAGAAATGGGAGCAAGGCTGGGCCTCCATCCCAGGCACTCAGGTGTGGAATGCAGCTATCCTAAAGGATGCCTTGATCACTATGCAAAACGCCACCCCTTAGCAACCAGTGTCTGGGTCAGTTAAACTCTATTGCAAAACCGTCATGCATCTGTGGAGTGGCAGCAGGGCATCATTGTAAAACAGTCCCTGGGGTGACCCAGGCCTCTGCAGTCCACAGCGTCTTCCCTAAGAGCTGAGAGCTGGGTGCTCCTCCTGTAGCCGTGACTGAGCAGAGGCCTGGCAGCGTGGAGTGCACTCACCTCAACACAAGCCCAGCAGTGGGCAGAGCCGGAGCTGGGACTCAGGTCAGTGTCCTCACTCACCTCTGACTCGCTGCCGCTGAGAACCTCCAGAGGGACCTGACCTCCCCAGCTGGCACAATGCCATCAACCTGGCTAGGTCCTAGGTGCTTCTGGGGTGGGAGGGTGAGAGATAGAGGGCTCCCTCCTGCCTTTCATCAGGAGGAACATCTCCAACCGGAAGCAAGTATTTCTAGGCAGCACCTTCTTCCTACTTTCTCAAATCTGAGCACAGGTAGCTGGAGCCAGCAGGTGGCCACAAATGCCTCTCCCCCTTTCACCCATTGTGTAGATTCCTTTCCTGGGTGTCACTTACACTTCTCTTACCAAACTCCTGCCTGGGTTCAGGTTAGCTGATACATTACTGTGGAACAAAGCTGGGGTGTTGATACCTCCTGACTTCAAGACTTATTGTAAAGCTACAGTCATCAGAATTGTATTGGAGGACAGACTAGACATGGAGTGAGAAGCTGGGAGAAGACCCATGCAACACAGCCAACTGAGCTCTGGTAAGAGAGCAGAGGCAAAATCAACGGAGAGAGGAAGTGATGCTAGAACAGCTGGATACGCGTGTGCGAAAAAAGATGTTAATCCACACACTTACTCAAGCAGATCGTAGACCTACTTATAACATCGACGAGTATGAGGTCTGGAGAAGACACCAGGGTCGGGTCTAAATATCCTTGGGTTTGACAGTGACTTTTTAGATGCAACACCAAGAACTCAAACAATAAAAGGGAAAAATGGACTTTGGATTTCATTAAAATGAAAAGAAAAAAAATCCTGCCCACCAGGGTTGGTTTATTTTGTTCAGTGAATGAAACCACAGGCTTGGAGAAAAATATTTACAAAAGCACATATCTGATAAAGGATTGAGTCCAAAACACAAAACTCTTAAAAACTCAACAATTAAAAAAAATATATCAAGGCCCTACTTCCTGTCTGGCTCCCTGCTTGTGGCCTGGGGAAACAGTGGAGAAAGGCCCAAAGCCTTGGGACCCTGCACCTATGTGGCAGACCCGGATGAAGTTCCTGGCTCCTGGCTTCAGCTCAGCTCAGCTTCAGCCACTGCAGCCACTTGGGTAGTGAATCAGCAGACAGAAGATCTTCTCTGTCTTTCCTCCTCTCTGTATATCTGACAATCCAATAAAAATAAATAATAATTTTTTTAAATGGTTAAAAGATCTACACCACCAAAGATGGTATATGGACAGCAGAGAAACATAAGAAGATAATGGGGGCCAGTACAGTGGTATATAAGGCCAACCTTCCGCCTACGGCTGTCAGTTCAAGTCCTGGTTGTTCCACTTCCTGATCCAGCTCCCTGATTATGGCTTGAGAGGACAGTGGAGGAAGGCTCAACTCCTTGGGCCCCCGCACCCACATGGGAGACCAGTGGGAGGCTCCTGGCTGCTAACCTCAGATTGGCTCAGCTCTGGTTATTGTGGCCATTTGAGGAGTAAACCAGTGGATAGAAGATCTCTGTCTGTGTCTCTTTTCTCTTTAAATCAACCTTTCCTGTAGGATGGGCCTCCACCTTCAGAGATTGTTAGAATTAAATGGGATAGTGCATGCATGACTTGGAGCACATTCACTGAACACTAGCGACCAGTGCTTCTACTGGCAGGACACAGGGTGACATTTTGGGTGCGTGTGCTGAGCGTCAGGTTAGCACCTTGTTCTTCCGCAAAAGCGGCTCACCTGAGTCCCCCCCCTTTATTTCTGTGAGGAGGGGGTTGGGGAGAATGCTTTCTTCCATGGGGGAGGGGGTCTTTGTCCTTTTCCCAAAGCGAATGAATGCTTCTCATCCAGGGGCAGGGCTCTCACAGCTTTCCCAAAGTCCTCCAGAGTGCTGGCGTGAGATGTCTGAGGTCTGTGGAAGAAGAGTGAGGTCCAAGGAGACAGGGCCGCTCAGACACGACCCCCATTGACTCAGCCTCCCACCCCTGGGAGTGTAAGAGCTTCTCCTGGGAGAACCAGGGTGACTGGGAGAACCTCTGAGAAGGGTAGTGCTTCCCACAGCCCACGCACAGATGGACAGTGAGTCTGTGAGCAGGACAGGGGTAGACTAACAGGAAACAGTGCTGTGTGTCTTCCCCAGTACCTGCAACCAGTGGCAGGCTGCTCTGCAGGCTTGATGCCCCAGGAGACTTCAGCTTGAAACAGGTTTTACGGACAATTCCACGGCCAGAACATGAACTGAAAACGCGGCAGCCAGTAGGGGCATGACCCTGGGTGGCTGGGGCAGCCTGGGCGTCTCCAAGGCCAGTGCTTGCACAAGGCAGGTTGGGTTTCAGAGAGAAGCACGGGGTCTGGGAACCATGTCAGGTTACTGTACTACCTGGCGATGCCATCAGGGAGTTAGCCACTTCCCCTGCAGCAGCCCTCCGCAGGGACAGGTTTTGGAAGAAAATGAAAATTCAATCACCTTAATAGAAAGAAAAAGAAATGAAAGAAAAGTAACCCAGCTTAGATTTTGTGTCTTCTATATTAAACTGATTTTCCAGGTCCCTTATATATAATTTTACCCAATGAAGCTTGTAATTTTACCCAATAAAGCTTATATAATTTCATTTACTTAAACCTGACTGATAGTCTCTACTGGGAGGCATTGGATTAAGTAGTTTTCGTTTTTAACAATTTTCTTCGTGGACCAGCACTGTGGCGAAGGTCCAGTATCGGGGTCCCTCGTCCCGCGAGCAAGACCCCGATGCAGTAAAGATTCTTAAAAAAGTTTATTGGGTAAGACTTCAAGCGTTGTGGCAAAGTGAAAGCAGTTACAGCACTTGTAAGATTTATTACAGTAAAGCAAAAGCAGCCTAGTGCTAGCTAGCAATAGCCTTGAAGTGATAGCGATAGCTCTAGCTCTAGCCTTGAAGCGTGCCTGGTGGAATCTCCTCATTAACTATTTTTCACCCAGACCTTTTTACATTACACAAACCAATCCATACACAGTTCCTCACATCATGTGGTAAGCACACCAATCATGACTTAGGTCACGTAGCTTCCCTGCGTGCTCGGCCCAATCCTCAGTAACTTCCCAAAACCTGTTTACCACCTTTGTGCCACGAAGCAATGGTCAACAAGCGCCATCTTTGAGGCGCAGCTCCGCTCTCCACAGCTCCCCCTTTTTGTTTTATTAAAATAAGGGACCGTGCCTGTCTTAGGTGTTCCGAATCCAGACTTTCCTTACCCGTCATGGGCTAACCACGTGGCTAAAGGCGTGGCGCCTGTCTTAGGTCGGTAAAGCTGTATCAGATACTTACCCGTCTCTGGCTACCGGTCCAGCATATTAAGCCAGGTACCTGAGGAATCACGCTTGTGGAGAGCAAACACAGCTTGAGCCATGATCTGTTGTTGCTGAAGCTGCTTACGTGAGGCACAATAAAGGTAGCAATTAAAAATGAGTAACAATACCAGAATAAAAAGAACATTTCATCAAACCAAAAAAGAACCTCAAGGTGTTCTATGCATCCAACAAATGGAGAGGGCAATTCCATATGAATTAAATCATGCTGAGATTCAATCTCATACAGCACTGAATAATTAGCAACTGGAAACACAGTGAAATGACATACATTGATAGCATGTGTAAGTAAACAAGGTTCCACAGCATGAACAAGACCATTACACACTGGACCTCTGTCAGTAGGGACACAATCTTGCAATTGATAAGTAACATTATGTCCATCAATATGGGTTCCATCAATTTGAGGCTTCAGAAAATTGGAATCAATTAATACAGGTAACACATGAAAGGAAAACAACACTTTGGTAACTTGGGGAACATAATACACTACCATGCCATAACACCAAGTTGGGGTACAATTAGCAGGAGAGTGTGTCTTAGCAATCCAAGCATCTTCAGATATTTGTAACATAACACGCCACATGTCCGCATATCCTTGCATCAGCAGCCACTGGGCATTCTCTGTTTGTATTAGCGCATAGATGTTTAGCATAGAGCACGTGGTCCAACCAAGAGTTTGTTGATGAGGGATCACAGTAGGCATTGATGTGGAGAAAGTAGACTTGATTTGCGGCACAAGTGAAGCTGTCCTGGGTTCAACTGTGGGTAGAGTTCACCCATCCCCACTTCCAGACAACATGCTTGGCTGTAATAGACTTAGTCATTGAGAACCCAGAGTTCCAAGCATCCATCATCTGAAGAAATATCAACCCGGTCAGCATTCACCACATCTAAAGGTTCATCTTGCTCTGGCCTCAAACGTTCCGGCACCCACACTGGTCTGTCTGAATCCTGTGGAAAAACACAAACCGCTCCTCGCGTCCGTCGTAAGACAGGATGCGGGCCCATCCATTGTTTTGTTAAAACATTCACCAAAGCCAGCTGATGCTTAGGACTAGAGGGATATAGGGAGGCTCCTATTCCCCCTTTTTGTTTTATTAATGTTTTAAGGACCGAATGGGCACGCTCTACCACGGCTTGACCAGTAGGATTGTAAGGTATGCCTGTGGAATGCTTTATGCCAAATTCAGTACAAAAGGTGGCAAAAGCTTTGGCTGTATATGCAGGTCCATTATCTGTCTTATAACATTGAGGAACACCCCAAGCAGCAAAAGCTTGCAGACAATGGGAAATAACATCCCGAACTTTTTCTCCAGTATGGGCAGAGGCAAAAAGAACTCATGGGAATGACACAAACATAAGGTTGAAAAAATCCTTTGTGACCTTCACGGTCCACCCAGGAGATAACAGAGGCACTTTGTTGTGGCTAGTTAGCTACTCCAAGGCCTCGCAGGGTCTGGTTAGACTGCTTTAGAGGCCATTTTTTTGGCTAGTCAGATTGTCTGAGAGAATATTCAAAGAGTTAGGCACTAATTTTAAAATTAAAGCAACAGCAGCCAATTCTGCAGGCTAAGGAGAAGATGTAGCAATTGCAACAGGAAAAATCTGATTATCAATCATTACTGCTCACGAGCTCATTCTACTGCTTTAAGAATTACCTGGTCCATTAATTCTGGAAAAGTAGCTAAAACTTTAGAGGGCTGCATAGGTAAATATACCCAGACCAAAGGCCCACCTTGCCACAACAAGGCGAAGCCTCAGTCATCTGCTGGGTTCCTGATTGTGGCCAAGGTGGCGCACTAGGCAACAAAGAGCCTCGAGGAGACAGTGCAGGTGGCCAGGCAAACTTGAACCAAGGGGCATGTCGCTGCACTGTTTGCAGAAATGAAAGTACCGTCCCCGCCTTTACCGGCGTTCCATGCTTTTGTAGCAGTTTCTGTAATAAGTTCTGCATACGTGCCAAGGAAGCCAAGTTCCCCATATTGCTCAGCACTGCAGACTCAGACTTGTCCCTTTACCGGGAACTTGACTCGTCCCTTTACCGGGAACCTGGATTGTCGCCAACCTGTAACCCTGGCGAACCTGACGTGCACGTCCCCGCTGCAATTAGTGGCTCCCTGAGGTAAGCAAGACCTCAGTTTAAATGGGCCCTCCGCTGTTGCGGCTTCCTGGGTATTAATCCCAGCTTCTTCCTGGGCGAATGCTGCCCAGCTTCTTATCTAAATTTACTTACCTATTATGATGCAAATTCTCTCAAGTCAAGGAGTCACGGCACCAAATATCTTCCACCGAGTCACGGCATTAAATATCTTCTATCCGAGTCACGGCACCAAATATCGGGGTCCCTCGTCCCGCGAGCAAGACCCCGATGCAGTAAAGATTCTTAAAAAAGTTTATTGGGTAAGACTTCAAGCGTTGTGGCAAAGTGAAAGCAGTTACAGCACTTGTAAGATTTATTACAGTAAAGCAAAAGCAGCCTAGTGCTAGCTAGCAATAGCCTTGAAGTGATAGCGATAGCTCTAGCTCTAGCTCTAGCCTTGAAGCACGCCTGGTGGAATCTCCTCATTAACTATTTTTCACCCAGACCTTTTTACATTACACAAACCAATCCATACACAGTTCCTCACATCATGTGCTAAGCACACCAATCATGACTTAGGTCACATAGCTTCCCTGCGTGCTCAGCCCAATCCTCAGTAACTTCCCAAAACCTGTTTACCACCTTTGTGCCACGAAGCAATGGTCAACAAGTGCCATCTTTGAGGCGCAGCTCCGCTCTCCACAGTCCAGCTTCTACCTACTACACCAGCATCTCACGTGAGTGCTGGCCCAGCTCCCGGCTGCTGCTTCTGATCCAGCTCACTGCTGATGTGCCAGGGAAGGCAACAGAAGAGGGCCAAGTGTCCTTGCCACTCACATCAGAGTCTTGGATGGGGCTTCTGGCTCCCGACTTTTGGGGCCATTTGGGGAGTGAGCTAGCAATAGAAAACTTCTCCACCACTCCCTTTTCTCTGATGATGTGCCTTTCAAATAAATATATAAATCATTTAAAAATAAGCTTTTTCTTTATTTAAGAAGCAGAGAGGGCCTGATTTGATAGCCTAGTGGTTAAATCCTCATTTTGCATTCACTGGGATCCTATATGGACACCGGTTTGTGTCCAAGATGTTCCACTTCCCTTCCAAGCTCCCTGCTTGTGGCCTGGGAAAGCAGAAGAAAATGGCACAAAGCCTTGGGACCCTGCACCCATGTGGGAGACCCAAAAGAAACTCCTGGCTCCTGACTTCGGATTTGTTCAGTTCTGGCCACTGCGGCCACTTGGTCAGTGAACCAGTGAATGGGAGATATTTCTGTCTGTATCTTCTTCTCTGTAAATCTGAATTTCCAATAATAAAATCAAAGGTGTCAGCACATTGGCTCATCGGCTAACCCCATATGGACGCAGGTTCACGTCCCAGCTGATCCACTTCCAGTCCAGAGCCTATGGAACTGTGTCATAAAATAAATAAAATTTTCAAAGTAACACATGTCTCTCAAAAGGTGTTACAGAACATCCATTTTGTTATCTCTGAGGATTTCCCTGAATTCCAGCAAAAAGCCAGGGAGGTCGGCCTTGGCTCAGCCCAGAACATGTGTGATGTGAGCATTTATGCCATCAACGTGATAACGTAAATGTGGACGTGAGTGGCAGGCACGTGTTTCCTCAGCATGGGCATGAGGGGGATGCCCTCGGGAAGCTCAGTCAGGTCTGTGGAGCACCAGGACACGGCCAGGGCATAGCCAGGACACAGCCAGGACGCAGCCTGGGCACAGCTGAGGCATGGCCTGGACACAGCCAGGACGCAGCCTGGGCACAGCCAGGGCATGGCCAGGACACAGCCAGGACATGACCTGGAGCATGGCCAGGACACAGCCAGGACACAGCCTGGGCACAACAGGGACACATCTAGGACACAGCCAGGGGCATGGCCAGGACACAGCCAGGACACAGCCTGGGCACAGCAGCAACACAGCTAGAACACAGCCTGGACACATCAGGGGCACAGCCGGGACATAGCCTGGGCACAGCAGGGACACAGCAAGGACACAGCCGGGACACAGCCTGGACACAGCCGGGACACAGCCTGGGCGCAGCAGGGACAGCTGGGACATATCAGGAGTGCAGTGGGGGTATGGCCGGGACGCTGCCTTCAGCCCTGTCAGGCAGCTTCCAGCTTCTCTTTTCCACAGTCTGCAGCTCGGCCCTCAGCAAGCCTGCCTGGAGGGATCAGCCTGGAGCTGGGACCTGGCCCCCCCACCCCCCGCCGTGGCCTCCTCGGGTGAGGAGGTGTGGCCACAGGCCTGGCTGGAGTCCTGAAGAACCACCTGTTTTGCTTCTGACCACACAGAAGTCCTCCTCGGTTCCTGGAGACTGTCACGCATCTCCAGTGGATGCAAAGCCCAGACTGTCAAGGGTCACGCGGCTGGGCAGGCCAGCGACCCAGGGCTCCGGGTGATGGCCAACGCAGCCCGCCTGGGTGCCTGTGGGGAGCTGGGTGTAGACGCTCCCCCGAGGCCTGGCCCTCTTCTGCTACGGAAGGCCCTCAGCGCCCCATGTGGAGCAGGCGGCCAGGCTTAGGGTATCTGCCTGGACGGAGGGCAGACAGTTCGGAGCTGTGGGTGCCTCACCCCTTGCAGCCTCGCCATTCCCATCTCTCACTTCCCAGGTGAAAACAAGCTGAGCAGGCGTCCTCTCTGCTTGGAAAAAACTTGGCCAAGAAGAGCATTAGGGCGATGCAGGCAGCCCCCGCCCCGCCTCCTTTCCGTAGGTTAAAAATTGTTGCCTTGCAGTTCATGCACGCTGCGCTCTGCAGATTTCAGCCCTGCTCCTGGGAGTTAATCCCCGTGGAAAGGACTCAGCCTTTCACAGCCCTGTGCCTGGAAACAGGATCCCAAGGCACCGGACTCCCTGCAGGTTTAGCATCCTCCCCATAGGCCAGAGGAGCAGTCTATGAGATATATTCAAAAGGCTCGCAGAGGAATGTTTTTCTCTTAAGATTTATTTACTTACTTATTATTAAAAAGGCAGATATACAGAGAGAAGATACAGAGAGAAAGATATTCATCTGCTGCTTCATCCCCCAATTGGCTGCAATGGCCGGAGCTGAGCCAATCTGCAGCCAAGAGCCAGGAGCTTCTTTCAGGTCTCCCATGCAGGTGCAGGGTCCCAAGGCTTTGGGTCATCCTCGACTGCTTTCCCAGGCCACAAGCAGGGAGCTGGATGGGAAGTGGAGCAACAGGGTATGAACTGGTGTGCATTTGGGATCCTGGTGGATGCAAGGCAAAGATTTAGCCACTAGGCTATCTATCGCATCGGGCCCTATTTATTTTATTTTATTTTACTCTTTTGGAAGAGGAGGGAGCAGGATTCATCGCAGTGGTTAACCGCCACTTGGGCTGCATGCCACTTGGGCTGAAATCCCATGTTGGAGGACCTGCATTCAAGGCTCAAGTCTGCTTCCAGTTCTAGGTTACTACTAAAGCATCCCAAGAGACAGCAAGCAGATGGCTCAAGGAGTGTCTGAGCCAGCACGTGGAAGACTGGTCCCCCTTTCTATGTCTTAAAAATAAAATAATTAGAAAATGCATATTACAAAAAAGTTATTCATGGGTTTCAAAGTGTTGGCATCAAAACAGGTGTATCTTTTTATTCCATTTTCTGAGAACTCTTTGAAGCACCCTTACAGGAAGCTAGGTTACTCCCAGCATCCAACCCAGCACAGCCTCTCCTGCGCCTCCCTGACAGCTTGGTCGACCCAGCTTCTGCCCCAGGGTAGTGATTCCCACCTGTGGCGGGTGGTCAGGGGCAGCCACCTGCACTGGTGGCCTGGCTGCTCGCTTCCCACAGGACGTGGCGATTCCTTCGGTTGGAACCAGACTGGTCTGATGTTGGAGGAGGGCGACATCTGGCGGTAGTTCTTTGAAGAGACGCGGGAGCCGTCCAGCCCAGCAGTGAGAGGCAGAAGCCGGTGATTGGAGGTCCACGCTGTTCAGGGAAAGCTTGGAAATGCATGAGACATCTAACTTCAGGAGGTGAGACTGGGTGGCGGCCGTGACTTTAGGGGTCCAGACCATCTTTGTCAACACCCACCTCATCCTTTGCGATGGACAATCTTTTTCCCCAGTCTCCAATTGGAGACTCTAAACATTTGGCCTGGCTTAAATTGCTCCTTTAAGGAATTCTCAATCTGCAATGATTGGCCACAGGACAGGACAGCACTTAGGGGACTGAATGGTTGGAAGTAAAGTAACATAGGAATGTAAAAATATTTTGCATTGCTTGAAAACAAAATTAATGGAGTGTTTCTGATTTATTCCATTTGGAAGGCATCCAATTAGAAGCATAAGACGTAACTGTTTCTCTTCAGAGCAAAACTAAACGAGACCAGATGATTGACAGTCAAGCACTCCGGAACCTGTCATGTAACAAGTGTGTAATGCACGTGGTCTGCATTAGCAGAGTGGTGTTGGCCGGACAAATCATTAGGTAACAGTCAGGCTGCTGCTTCCGGCTTGAGCAAGTCCACGCAAGTCTGGAGATGGGTGGCATGAGGCACCTGGACAGGACCCCAGGGCTGTGGGTGGGCGGCAGGGGAACAGCTGTCCTGAGTTTGCTTCTCTCTGACTTCAGGCGTCAGGCAGGGCCCTAAGAACCACCTGGAGCAGCAGCTCCCAGACCCTTACATGTAATTGAATCACCTCCAGTTTCTTATTCAGTGGGTCTGGCAGGGCATCTGAGAATGTGTATTTCTTTCTTTTTGAAAAAAATAACTTGTAAAAGGTTTGTTTTTACTAGAAAGGTATATTTACAGAGAGAAGACGAGATAGAGGGAAAGATCTTCCATCCACTCCTTCACTCTCCAAGTGGTCACAGAAGCTAGAACTGAGCCAATTCAAAACTAGGAGCCAGGAGCTTCTTCCAGGTCTCCCACGTGGGTGCAGGGTCTCAAGACTTTGGACTGTTCTTGACTGCTTTCCCAGGCCACAAGCAGGGAGCTGGATGGGAAGCGGAGCTGCCAGGATTAGCACCAGCACTCATATGGGAGATGCTGGTGCATTCAAAGCATTTGGAGAGTGAACCAGCAGGTGGAAGATCTCTCTGTCTAACTCTGACTTACAAGGTCAGTAAATAAATATTTTTAAATACAGAACATTATCTATACTTGCCCTACTATGCAATAGAACCCTAGAACTTCTTTCTTCTGTGTATTTATAACTTGGTGCCCATTAGCTAACCTTCCCCAACCCTCCTTACTGAAACCACACCCTCCAGGGTAAGAAACAGGGGACTCACCGATTCCTAGATCTACTGCAGAGCAGACAAAGCTGGCTGCAACAACGGAGCGTGTCAGGTGCAGCAAACAGCACAGATATCACTAGCTGATGGATGAAACGCTGACCAAGCCAAAATCCACCTCCTCCAAGTATGCCAAAGTTGCCATTTTAGAACATGAGATCTGTGAAGAGACATGCAGCTGACCCGAGATGCACAGATGAACCAAAAACTCACCTTGTCTTAGTTAGCCCAGTAACTTTCACATCCCATCCTCACTCCTTGTTCCCTTCCCAAGAAACATTTTTGGTAAAAGCTGCACAGGGAATCAGATTGGAGCATTGCTCCAGATGCCTTGTTTGGACACCTTGCCATAAACTCTGTCTGTGAAAGACTGTGGCTTTGACGTTTGGCCCTCTGTTGTGAGTTGGCCGGTGGACTCATCTTGACCTGACTACACTACACTTCCCAGCCTTAGATAACCACCATGTTACTCATCGTGAGATCAGCTGTTTTCAACCACACAAATGGCATGATTGTGATGTCTTTCTGCACCTGGCTCTTTCTCTTAACGACCTCTGGTTCTATCTCACAGATAACAAGATGTCACTCTGATAGCTGAGTAGTGTTTCCTTGTGTAAATGCATAGCACTTGAAAATCTGTTCATCAAAAAAAAAAAATCGGTTCATCAGCTGATGCACACAAGTTGTTTCCATTTCTTGCGTGCAGATGTTTCTTTCATATACCGATTTGTTTGGTTAATGTACCCAGAAGTGGAACTGCTGGATCATATGGTAGTTCTATTTCTGGTGTTTTGAGGAAACTCCATAATGTATTCCACAATGAGTTTCCTGATTTACACATGCACCAGCCCCACTTATTTTACAAAGAGTAATCAGGTCTCTGGCAATGAAAAGCTATAGTTGTGTAGAATGTAGAATTCTGTAGAAAGTGCTTGATCACCAGTTATTTCCTTTCTAAAAAGAGTTTTTCCACATTTTCAAGCAGTCTCAGCAGAAAGAGTTGATCTGACCCCGAAAGAATACTGGTTAACTTTTCAGAGAATTTTGAACTGTTTTCCACCTGTTCCACTTCTTCAGAATGGTGTTGGGTGCAGACTTCTCAGTGAGGAAAATAATCCTTAATTCCTACTCACACTAAGGGATTTTCTTCCACTAGAAATCAATTTAAAGAGAAACTAGAAGAATTCTGGTTGGATAGACTTGGATTGCCACCCCAGCTGCCTTCTATCCCAAGCTTTCTCATCTACTCACAGCATTCTTCCTCAGATTGTATTCTGAATGCCAGCAGAGCTGGGATTTCCTCTGCTCACATCACAGAGGGATGATGCCTGGGAGAGGGGCCTGAGTGTCTGGCCTGCTGGGCTAGAGGGCACAGCCCTGGGGCACCGACTTACCCTCCCAGACTTAGAGTAGTCAGTGGGTACTCTTCCACATCTTATCTCTGCAGAGAGCCCTCGTGGCCAATGGAGCTGGCAAAAAAAGACCAGAGGGAGATGGGGGAGAAGTAACAGGTGAAGACAAGTGAGGCAGGACCGGAAGTACCAGTGCTCCCCTCTGAAATGGTGGCTTTCTGCTTTGCACTACACTGTGGAATCACTCAGGGAGCTTATGCCAGTTTGGCTCCGGGTCAATTAAAGAAGAGTCTCTGGGGTCCAAGGCAGCAGGACCTCTCAACGCTCCCTGTGTGCCAGGGTGCAGCCAGGCTCAAGGGCCATCTTGCCAGATTCCCTCCCTCCAAAAGCTGCTGTTTCCCTCACTCGGGGTGACAAGCCTTGGGACCCGGGCCTTTCTACTTCACCTCAATTTCTGTTTTCTTCCTTCTGCTGGGATGGCTTACCATTCTGCACAGCGAACCAATTACTGACACCCCTGTGGTGGGACAAAGTTTAGCAAGGAGCCAGGCCATTTCTATTGAATTCCCAGGCTCCTCCAGGGGTTGGATATAAAGGTTCCTATAGACTGAAGATAGGGTTAAGAGGTGCTTGTTTCTGATTGGTCTGGGTGATTGCAGCAGTTCCTTGCTCAGTTCTCTGGGGAATTTGAATGATGCCAAAGTGGACATTAGTCAGTCATGTGGGAGAGTGCTCAGGGCCTGGGGTTTCTGGAAAAATCCTTGAGACAAAGCTGACTATCCAGATGTATTCTACAGGGGAGAGACAAGCCTGAGTCTAGTGATCAGGGTTCCCATGGGGCTGGCTGCATTGCTCCCTCCGCCTAAAAGGAGATTGCTGAACAACCCCCAAGCTAGCTGGGGGTACTGCTATAGAACCCCCCAAACCTGGGTCCACTTGCTTGATGCACAGAAAGCCAGTCGGGGACAACAAGGTGTGAAAGAAAAGAGGTGTCTATTGCCAAGTGCAGAGCAAGGAGCCTGGCAGCTACAGCCAAGATGCCTGGATTTCCCAGCGTTAGGGATGGAGTTTCTTACAGATTGAAATTGGGGCTGAGAGGTACATAATCTCATGTCCAAGTTGTTGGCTGATCAGTAGTGTTCATGAACTTCCCTTGATTGGTTGGTGATGACAGATTCTTTAAGGACTTGATGATGAGCAGGCGGGCTCTGGTTGGCCCAGGGGATTACACGTGAGTGGTAGTGACCTTCTGCCCCAGACCGGGATTTTCCCCTGCTTGGATCTGGACGTCCCCTAAACAAACCCCAATGGGCAAGGCTGGCCAGTACAGTTTTCTCTACTAGAGAAGCAAACAACTTCTGGAGTTTCATAATTAGAATGTTGCAGGGCCAGCTGCCTAACTCTCTCAATTCAATGGATTCCTTTTGATCAAAGACAGCCTAGGACACCATGGGCTCAGGGAGACAAGTGAGAGGCTGCATCCTGCCTTTACCTTGTGTGTGGGGGGGGAGCGGTCAGTGTCAAGGTTGATTTGCAGAGAAACAACAAGGGAGGGAGACTGAATTAGAACCAACATCCAAGGCTCTACCTGGGGCCTGGTTATAAAACCATTTCTTCTCCCCTCATTGTCTTGGCAGGAGCCTGATAGGCAGTGAAAAAAGCAATAGATGCCCACAGGTTGTGCCCTAGGAGAGCCCAAGGCATGTGGCCTATGCTTTTCCTGTGGCGCCCCTTCCCTTACTCCCTCCTGTTTCTTCAACTGCCTCAGCTCTGCCCAGTCCCCAAGCTGCTCCCAGTGAAAACCTGCTGGTTCACTTAGCAGGGAGCCCCATTTTTGAACTTGGTGAATAGCTGTGTAGTCCACCTTGATATTTCTATGAAAGTTGGGTTCTCTGTTCTCCTCTCTGGGACAAATGGACTTACTGTAGGCACTTCAGTCCATGGAACAGGAAGAAAACCTCTCCTTCTCTTTCTTAGAATGGGCAGTCTTTAGGAACCCTGCCCAAGCTCAGATTTCCTATAAAATGCAGTCCCAGGCCAACCAAGCTGGCTTGCTAAATCTTTTCTGAGAACTGGTTTGGGTTCTGGGGAAATAAGAGGAGGAGTCAGGGAGAATGAGGCGGTAAAACAAGTGTAAGGTTCAAGGCAGTCGGTAATCAAGCAGCCCTGGTGTCTGCAGCAAACACAGCTGGATCCCAGGGCAGTGGATGATCAAGGAGGTTGGGACATAAAGCTGGCAGAGCCAGAACTGAGTTGGGGTATTAGGGAGGAAGTACCCAGAAGCAATGAAAGGAGCCAAGGGGAAAAGAGGGGAGTCCTTGATGGGGGCGGGGGAGTGGGGCGAGAGGGAAGAAGAGAACAGATAGCAACCTGGAAGTAACCCAGCCTTTTTCACAGCAAGTCCTGCCCATGTGGCTCCTGCCTTCCTCCCTAGCCTAGAGCCAAGAGGGCTTCCCAGTCTGACACCACTGGGTAATGAAACCTTGAGAGGAATTTCATGGCTTTCACACCCAGGAAGCCCTTTGTCCAAGAATTGGGAAGAGGGAGGAAAAACTTGGACAGCAGACACATCTCCAAGCAAGCCCTCATCCCAACATAGGCTCATCTGCTGAGTTGCCCCCCACCTGTTGGGTGTGCTGCCTCAGTAAGCCTTTCTCATTTGCCTATTAGTATTCTGTCTCACACTTGAAATTTTTCTCTTCCAGGGAAGGCAAGGACCTCTATTCCAACAGTTTCTGCTAAAACAGGTCCATTTTCTTAAGATGTTGGTCTTCACACTCTGGTAAGGAGCTCAGGGGCTGAGGCCTACTCCAGGGTGGCTTTTAGAAGCATGGAGAAAGTGTCCAAGAACAATACTGCGACAATTGAAAGACCATATGTGGCTTTCCTTTCTTCTTTAAAGAGCTGTTTATTTATTTGAAACTCAGAGTAACAGAGAGGAAGTGAGAATAGGAAAGATAACAAGACCCGGCTCACTGCCTAAATGACCACAATAGCCAGAGTGGGTCCATGGCCAAAACCAGGATCTGGGAACTCCATCTGAGCTTCCCACATGAGGCACAGGGTCTCAAGCACTTGGGCCACCATTTTCTGCCTCCCCAGGCACATTAACAGGGAGCTGGATGGAAAGTGGGGCAGCCTTGTCTTGAATTGGCTCCAAAAAGGGATGTCCATATTTCAAGTGGCAGCCTTGCCTGCTGTGCCATGATAACAGCCTCACTGATTCTATTTTCAACTCCTGAATCAGGCAACACTACACTCTATAAAAGAGATTTTTAGTCTTTTTTTAAATATTTTTTTTTTATTAGAAAGTCAGATTTACAGAGAGGAGGAGAGACAGAAAGAACTTTCACCTACTGATTTACTCCCCAAGTGGCCACAATGGCTGGAGCTGCACCTATCAGAAGCTAGGAGCCCAGAGTCTCTTCCAGCTCTCCCACATTGGTACAGGGTCCCAAGGCTTTGGGCCATCCTTGACTGCTTTCCCAGGCCACAAGCAGGGAGCTGGATGGGAAGCAGAGCTGCCGGGATTAGAACCAGTGCCCATATGAGATCCCAGCATGTTCAAGGTGAGGACTTTAGCTGCTAGGCCACCACGCTGGGCCCAGATTTTTATTCTAAAAATAAGCAAAGCAATGGAGGATGGTTTTTATAGATAGGGAGGGCTGAAAAAAGCAAAGACAGGTAGCAAACTATAGACCAACCATTTCTTTTACTTTCTTAGTGAGGAGGAGAAGGGAGACAGAATAATCCCCCTAAGAAATAACCCATTACCATCAGGTCACTTTTTTATGAAATAATTGAGACTGTCTAAGATTTGGGAAATTGGATTCTAGATCCTTAATGGTGGCAGGTCAGATAAATAGCTTTGTTCCAGCTTAATTACACAAAACTTTAGCATGAGTGATTCCATCTTGCTCAACTCTGGCCTGGTGTGTGTGTTTGGTATGAAAAGAAAAAACAAAACAAACATAACAACTTTTTGCAATCTAGCAAAAGGGAGATCCAAGGTGCTGGCAGAAGAGTGAAAACAAAAGGCAATAGATACATGATGTGAGACCAGACAAGACAGGTACCCAGGACTTAGCATGTCACTGGAACGCTGGAGTGAGGCAGGCAGCTCCATCACTCAGCAGGTGAGGCAGCTGCAGGGCCAGGACTAAACGTTTTAGGAAGCCATTGTTTTATTTTCTTTTTAATTTTTAAAAAGAGATTTAGTTGTTTTTACTTGAAAGGCAGACTTAAAGAGGGAGAGATCTGCCATCCACTGAGTCATTCCCCAAATGGTTTTGGATTGGTTGGAGCTGAGTCAATCCAAAGCCAGGAGCCAGGAGCTTCTCCCAGGTCTCCCACATGGGTACAGGGTTCCTAAGGTTTTCGTCAGTTGTCCACTGCTTTTCCAGGCCACAAGCAGGGAGCTGGATGGAAAATGGAATGGCCAGGACATGAACTGATGTCCATAAGGGATCCCTGTCCTTTTCAAGGGGAGGATTGGCCAATTGAGCCATTGCACTGAGCCCAAGGTCATTGTTTTGGACTATGCAGCCTCTGCACACACCAGGCTAAAACTCAAGACAGAGTGGCTCACTCAATTCTGCTTCAACAAGCTGAAACCATAGCGTTTATATGACCTCCTACGAGAATTTAGGATTAGGGAGCCACAGGAAAATTTCCTAGGCAAACTAGTCTCAGTCAACCTGAGTGAAGTGTCCTCTGCCCTAACCCTGCCACAGAAAGGCCACTTGCCATAACCTGTGCTAATCAACCAGTTATTCTGGCAGAACTCTTCCCTCTCTGTGTTCCCACTCTACCAGGAAATCAGTTTTGAGACAGCCAGCTTTGGCTTCCTGGGTTCTTTCTTCAGCCCTTTTCCGTCTATGGAATCAACCTTTGCTCACTCTACCAGGATACTCATTCTGCTTTATGGAATGAGGCATTACTCAATTCTAGAATTGGAGTCGGAGCCCATTCAGATCTCCAAAGTCAATTGCTGTGATTGTGGGCTTCTACAATGCCCACAGGGCAGTAATTGACCTTTCCCCCCGTAAGTAACAGAGGCCAGCTTGGGGCACTCACTATCAGGTGCCAGGAAGCCACAGCCACCACAGGGACCTGCATGGTCAGAGGTGCAGTGCATGCGGTGCCTGGCAAGGGAGAGGCAAGAGTGTAACTACGGAAAACCAGGCTCCTCAAAAAGTCAGAACACAGCATCCCTTGCTTGGCCTTTTGTTTTTCCCCAGCCCGAGTCAATTTGCACATCTGGAAGCATTTACGGAAGAGGTAACTGATCTCCAGGAGAATAAACTTGGTGACGTTTGTGACATGGTGGCAGGGATACGAGGCAGCAATTGCCCCATCCTTCAACCTTTGGCTATTCCCTTGGGTGACATTCACTGAGACAAGGAGAACCCAGCTCTCTGGGGGAGATTTTGGAAATGGGGTCCGAAATTGATACCTACTGATCCAAAAGATCATCATCTTATTATTAATTGGGGTCTGGGGAGTTAACAGGGGCCAGGTAATCAATGAAATCCTGCCTAAGATCTGGCCCTCGCTGGTGGCAGAGGGGCCTGGAAGACAGTTAGGAGCAAGGAGCACATTCACTCCAAGAGATAAAACAGTCACCACCTCAGAGTGTGGTAGGGAATGTAAGGGACGGGGCAGGAGGATGGGGGGAGAAAATAGAATTTTTATGTTATTATATTAGAAATCTTTATTTGCTAAATTTTTCTATAATAAGCTCTAAGCATTAAATCAAGCAAGTCATCTAGAGTTTGACAACTGTGGGTGGTGGTGGGCATGTGACACAGTGGGAAAGATACCAGTTCCTAGATTTGATACCCAGTTCTGGCTCCCGACTCTAGCTTCTGCCAGTGAGGACCCTGGGTGGCAACAGGATGGTCCACGTAATGGACTTTCTGACACCCACGTGGGAGACCTGGATTGAGTTCCCAGCTCCAAGCTGCAAAAGCCCTGGCCTAGCCCGAGCTGGTACAAGCATTTGAGGAATGAACCAACTGATACAAGCTGTATGTGTGTGTGCTTGTGTGCCTGCCTCCCAAAAATAGAGATAAAAATTTAAACAAAGAAAACTCAAATTCCTCCTTGTGCTTTGCATATGCCAATATGTCAGGAGCTGCTTGCTGCCAGCCAGGGTCAATTCCACCGTGTTCTTGCACATCAACATGGAGGGTAAGCCCTCAGGTGGTTATTTCCTTCAAGAGTAGAGACTTCACATTGCCATAGGGGCACTGGCAGCAAGTCCGTCTACAGAAATTTGATGAGCAGAACTTTGTTCTGGACCATACAGGTCTGTACTACCCACATTGAATGGTAGGGTGGTACACATCTATGTGGTCTCTGGCAAGGCTAAAGTAGGCATGAACATCAGGGAGGGCATGCAACACTTTGGGTCCAGGAATGGCAAAACTGCTAAGGACATCACCATTGCCAAGTGCAGACAATGTTGATGCATCTGTCTTATGCCTTACCTTAACTCTCAGAGCTTTCCCTCTGCAGCTCTGGAGAGCATTCCTGCCACACATATCTGCTCCCAAGATCCCAGGCTCTTGGTGCTGTCACTGGATTCCAGGTCTTGCTAGACTGCAGACCAAGTTTATGATTATGTAATGAAAACTATTTAACAACCACCACCACAAGGAGTGCCTCATCTGATGAGTTTTCCTGGACACAGACACTACAGGAAGATGGGCCCCCTTCAGGGAGTTGCATGCTCAAGGCCCGAACAAGTGCAGCAGAGGCAGAGGCTGAGCTGGGGGGAGAGGGCAGGTCTTGACGTCAAATCAGTAAATATTTGTACAACGTTAATGTGCCAGACCTGACGCCAAGCCCTGGAAATGCAGGCGAGAAGCCAACCTGGTCCCTTGAGGCCTGGGAGCCCCAGCCCCTAATCAGGCACTAGCCAAGGTGGACTTCACACCAGGGTGGAAGTCATCTCTCTGGGCCTCTTTGGAACAGGAGACATTACTGTTGGCTCAGTTGGAAAGGGTTGACCTTTGGGTTGTTTTCTCAGTAACTGAAAGTCCTTTGATCCACTTTCTGAATAGGGTAGAGTAGGCAGGTGAGGGCCTGAGCCTGCAGGGCTCCAGGCCAATCAGCTGTGGACCAGCAGGTAGAGGAGCCATTGGCCCCCTGGCTAGATGGGCAGCTTCCAGGGAAGGACATGAAGCAAGCACACTTCAGCTTGTGGCATCTTTCTTCCTGGGTTTCTGTGAGACTCCTGCCACCTGCGAAATGATGATGGAGAAAGAATGGGTCATAGCTGGCTGAACACAAATTCACTGGACGTATGGTTGTGTTGCCCAGTGCCTAGCACAGCACCTACATGTGGCAGGTGCCCTAGGTGGCTGTAAATTATTAAAAGACAGGTTTGAGCAACTCTACTCAATGCATTTTCTCTTTTTTCTATTGTTTTCATTGTGAAGGTAATAAATGTCTCAATAATACATCCAAACATATAAAAGCAAAAAGTGAAAGTTTCTCCCACCAATCCCTACTCTTACTAAGTAGAGGTAATAACTCTTAAACTTTTGGTAATTTCTTCTGGAAACTATCTTGGCAAATGTAAGCAGAGACGTACATTTGTATATGAGTAAGGACACGTGGGTGTGTACTCACACAGCTGACCATGCAATGAGGGGGGATCTCCAAATATTCATGACAAATGCATATATTGTGAAGAACTATGCACATCTTCTAAAGGATTTTTGTACCAACATAAACTCATACTACTTTTTTTTTCTCTTTTAAAGATTTTTTTAGTTAGAAAGTCAGATTTACAGATAGAAGAAGAGACAGAGAGGAAGATCTTTCATCTGTTGGTTCACTCCCCAAGTAGCCACAACAGCTGGAGCTGAGCCAATCCAAAGCCAGGAGCCAGGAGCCAGGAACGTCCTCTGGGTCTCCTAGGAGGGTACAGGGTCCCAAGGCTTTGGCCCATCTTTGACTGTTTTCCCAGGCCACAGGCAGGGAAGGGGAAGTGGTGCAGCTGGGATACAAACGCGCCCATATGGGATCCTGGTGCACACAAGGCAAGGACTTTAGCCACTAGATTACCGTGCCAGGCCTGCTCACACTGCTTTTTAAAAATATATTTTATTTACTACTGTCACAGTTATTAGCTATACTTTTTCTTAATTTACTTTTTTTGGAAAGGCAGATTTACAGAGATTGAGAGATAGAGGAGAAAATCTTCCATCCAGTGGTTCACAAACCCAAATTGCCAGAGCTAAGCTGATCCAAAGCCAGGAGCCAGGAGCTTCCTTCAGGTCTCCCATGCAGGTGCATGGTCCCAAGGGTCTGGGCTGTTCTGTTCTGCTTTCCCTAGCCTCAAGCTGGGGGCTGGATGAGAAGTGGAGCAGCTGGGACACGAACAGGTGCCCCTATGCGATGCTGGTGCTTACAAGGGGAGGATTTAGTCAATTGAGCCATTACATAAGAGCAAAGACTATTGCAACAGATTGTTGTGAATGTCTGAAATACTTAGCTTGGTGACTTTCTGGAGGACTGAAGGATAGCACCTGCTAGGAAGAAAGTGTTTTGAGAACATTAACTGAAGCTTTACTAGAAAAAAACCCAGGAAACTTCACCAGAGTCTTTATCCACCACCACAATGCTTTTGCTCTTTCTTCTCATGAAACAAAAGCAATTCCAAGCGTGTTTCCAGGGGAAACAATTATTATTCTCCCTTTCTCCCTTACAGCCCTGATTTGATTTTGAGTCCTTATTTCTTTCCTTTTCTCTTCTCTCTTCTTTCTTTTTTTTTTTTTCTTTTTCTTTTCTTCCTCTTCTTTCAATTTGTTTATTTACTTGTGCATTTGAAAGGCAGGGTGACAGAGACAGGAGAGATCCTCCTTCTGCCGGTTCATTTCCCAAATGGCCACGACAGCCAGGACTAGACCGGGACCAAACCAGGAAGTCCACCCTGGTCTCTCATAGAGACCCAAGTGCTTGGACCATCATCTGCTGCTTTTGCAGAGCAAGAAGCTGAATTGAAGCTCCATGGCTGGGGCTCCAACAGACACTCAGACATAAGATGCACTGCAGGAGACAGCTTGACACACTCGACACTGGCTCCTAATTTGGTTCCTTCTGAATTCTTTTTGTTTCCTAAGTTTGAGAAGTCTTCAAAGGACATGTGTTTTATTCTTAGTAATGTAAAAAGAGTCTATTACCATAATCAACCTCCAGGAACTTCAGCTCTTTAGAGTGGCCCATGTAGCTGGTATCATTACTTAAATGTCTTTGACTTGATGGGGTTAACAGTGAGAAATAAAGTTTATATTTTTAATTTTCACCTTTTAATTCCACATCCTGTGAACATCTTAATCTCCCTCATACACATCAGACCCCTTTTCTTACTTAAAAATATATGTTGAATATCCTGTCCTACATAATTACTGCAGAATATGTCTCATTACACAACGGGACCATAATTTAGTTATTCTTTCACCATAGGTAGATAGCTATATTGTTTTCAGCTTTTTTATTATGTCACGTTAAGGTGAATGAAATTGTGCATACAATACTGGGCATGTCTACAAATCAATTTAGATGACATATTATGAACATCAAAATTGTAGGTTGAAATTTGGAAGGTATGGTTAAAATTTTCTGCCAGATATATTTAAAGCAGCTAATGTATGGACATGCCTGATTCTGTACATCTAGTGTCCCTCTGGACCTGGCCCCACCGCAGGAAGCCCAGTTCTGGCTCTCCTCCGGCTCTGCCTCTTTCCACACGAGGACTGTTCACGTGGAGCCAGCAGCCCTGCCTGTTTCATTATGAACCCCAGAATGTCTTTGCCAAACAGCACCTCCCAAGCTCTGCACAGACCTCTTCCCAAGTCCATCTTGCAGAGTGTATGTGGCTGACACATTCGTTTGTATACCCCACAGGATAACTGTATGCAAAGAGCAGGCAGGGCTTGGTTGAGTGGGCAGGGTATTTGCACAGAGGGGGAGGACAGGCCAGGTCCAGAGGCTGCAAGCTGGGTCTCCTACTCCCAGGATCCAGTGCAGAAGTCTAAAGGGCAAGAAAATTTTAGACCTGAAATTGGACTTTCAGACTGTTACTGAGTGTATTTTTTAAGGAAAGAGAAAGTAATACATTTTATTTAAAATTTTGTTTTATGAATTGAACAAGATTCAGTTCTCCAAACACAGGTAAGGCATTTAAACATTCACAGTTAATGGATTCAGGGTGGATGCTTTACCTAATTATGCCATCTGGGCGCTGAGCCGCCAGGAGGGAGGTTTTTGGTCATAGGGGCTTGCCGTCAGAAGGTGGTACTCTGCAGAGGGTCTTCAGTGTTAACTCAGTGTGCTTCCTGTGTCTGCTTCCTGCTTCCGGTGTCTGCTTCCTGCTTCCTGTGTCTACTTCCTGTGTCTACTTCCTGCTTCCTGTGTCTATTTTCTGCTTCCTGTGCCTGCTACCTGTGTCTGCTTCCTGTCCCTCCACCCACACACTGCCTCAGATTAATGTTGTCAACTGCTCTTGGATGTGATAGTTCAAACGTAGTTCTAACTGCTCCTCTCAGGTTTTTTAGTTGAAGTAATGAAAATCTGTGTAATACACTGTGTTCGCTTGACCTATAAATCAAGTATTAATTATGGCACAAGAGTTATGCACTTGTTTTATGATTTTAATCCCCGAATGGTAGAGGTGGGTCATTCCTGACTGATGGTGAAAATGGGTGTGTGTAACTCTGGGTAATTTTTTACATTTAGTAAGGATGAGTACTTTACATATGTTTCTCAGCTTTTTACGTTTTCCTTTATATACTACCTTTACATGTTCTTTGTTCAACTTATTTTTTTAAGACTTTTAAAATTTGTAAGCATTCTCTGTGTTAAACTAAGTAGTTTTTGATATACATGTTGCAAATATTCTTCTCTATTTTTGTCACTATCTCTTAATTGTCTTGAGAATGTGTTGGTGTGTGTGTATGAAAATATATGTGTATACAAAGATAGATAGATGTTAGGTGAGAAATTAGCAATCTGTGTGTGTAAGAGAGGAGCCTAAAGTAGCAAACATCCATGGAAAGCGTGCAGGAGCCTTGGAATTCACCCTCATTTTACCCTGCAGAGTCCTGCTCATACCCCAGTGACGTTGTAGGTACGCCCTTCTTCCCCCAGGGAAAGCACCCCAGCACTATCCTGTCTGCCCTGTGCCGGGTATGCTAACATGGCACAATAAAATCTTGGAGGAATGTAGCCTGTTTCACATACAATCAGTCTGAAGCCAGGAGCTAGAAACTCCCACGTGGGTGCACATGTCCGGGTATTTGAGCCATCTTCAGCTGCTTTCCCTGGTACATTATCAGAGTACTGAATTGGAAGTGAGGTTGCCATGATTCAAACAGAAGCCCATATGGGATGCCAATGTTGCAGGTGCCTGTTTAACCTGATATGTCACAACAACACCCTCCTGCTATCTTGTGAGAAGACATGAGCCTCTCTTCTATCCATCTCTGCTAATACCAATGCATGGACATATCTTTTTAAAATTATACTTGTATAACTATGTAAAGATTTTGTGCTTAAAATTTATCGTTTTTGGGCCTGGCGGCGTGGCCTAGCAGCTAAAGTCCTCACCTTGAATGCCCCGGGATCCCATATGGGCACCAGTTCTAATCCCTGCAGCCCCGCTTCCCATCAAGCTCCCTGCTTGTGGCCTGGGAAAGCAGTCGAGGACGGCCCAATGCTTTGGGACCCTGCACCCATGTAGGAGACCTGGAAGAGGTTCCTGGTTCCCGGCTTTGGATTGGCACAGCACCAGCCATTGCGGCTCACTTGGGGAGTGAATCAATGGATGGAAGATCTTCCTCTCTGTCTCTCCTCCTCTCTGTATATCTGACTTTGTAATAAAAATGAATAAATCTTTAAAACAAAACAAAAAAACAAAATAAAATTTATCGTTTTTCTTTTTTTGTGAAATATTTATTTATTTGAAAGACTGACACATGGAACGCCCATCTGTTGGTTCACTCTTTAAATCCCACAACCTGAAGCAGGGCCAGGCCAACCTGAAGCTGGGGGCTAGAAGCTTAATCTGGGTTTCCTACATGGGTGCCAGGACCCAAGAACGAGCCACCACTGTTTCTTCCTGAGGTATGCATTGGCAGGAAGCTGGTGTCTGGAGCACAGCCAGGATTCCAACCAGGGACTCTGAGATGAGACGGGGGCATCCAAGTAACTTCCACCTGTCACACCAAATGCTCAACGCTTTTCTCTTTTTACTGTAGCTGTTCTTTACATACTTCATATATATTTTTTTTCCTGAAATACAGATTAATCCAAGAGTTCTTTTTAAAATACTACCTAAACTTTTTCCAACGCATTGTGGACATATATTGTGTCTTGAGTCAGTCAACCCTCAGCTTTAGGGGAAGTAGAATGGAGGCAGAACAGGAAAAAAATATTTAAAGAAATGATGGCCAGGAGCCAGTGTTGTGGTGCAGTGAGTTAAACCGCTGTCTGTGACACCAGCACCCCACATGAGTGCCAGTTCAGTTCCAGCAGTGGTGGGGGTGGGGAGGAGGGGAGTGGGTGAAAAGAAGATAAAGGAAAAATGTAACAGGAACAAAGGTAAAGAAGATAATAGATTTCCTACTAGGAAAAAATGCAAGCAGGAAAAAATGGAGCATTATCTTTAAAGCACTACAAAAAAATAAAAATTCCTGTTAACTAGAATTCTATAAGCAACACAAATACCCATCTCAAGGAAGGTGAAACTAAGGCTCCAGACACATAAATTCTGAAAGAATTTATTAGCAGCTAACCTGCACTATAAGAAAGCTTAAAGGATATCCTTCAGGCAGACAGAAAATGATAGCAAATAGCCTCGGCCCAGCCTTGGCCACTGCTGCAGGCATTAAGGGCCTGATGCAAGATCTCCTACTTTCTCACTCTCTCTGCCTTTCAAACAAGCAAGCAAATGAATACATAAAATTAAAAAAAATAATGGTCGCTTAAACAAAAATAAGAACAAGATGGTATAGGTTTTGTAGCTTAAACATAGTATGAACAACAACAAAAGGAAGATCAGGAGAGAGGTGAAAGTTGACCATGTACGGCTCTGGTATTACATGAGGATTACATGGTTGGAAGGTGAACTGGCTAAAGTTGAAGAGGATGTGTAATAAACCCTAAAACAGGCTTTTCTCAGTTAATGATTAAATATTCCTACCTGGGAAAAAAGAGCTTTTTTTGGCAAGCAGATCAATATAATATCTTTTAGCTGTCTGGTTACCATGACATTATATGTGCCTGGAGGCCCCTGGATCAAGTAATTCACAAAGTCAAGGCTGCGTTAATTCATTGAACAGATACCGTACATGGTGACTCATCTCCTTTCAAGTCTACTTCTGTTTCTTTATCCCCTGTTTTTCTCTCTCTTCCCCACCCAGAGAACAAACTTCCTAGTGGCCTCCAGTAGGTCAAGTTCTTTCCCTAGGTGTTTGGGTTCTGCCTGCAGTATTGGAGAGAACTCAAAGGCAAGAATAGCCCACCAGCCCTGGGTAAAGGATCAGAGCTGCAGTCACTCTGGTGCAGACACACAAGTTGGGCTAACGATGTAACTGCTGTCTGTTTGGTGTGCTGCTAAGGTCTGCCTCACAGATACACCTAGCTGCTTTTGGCAACATCACATCAGATGTCACAGACTCCACTTTGGGATCTGAGATGGTGTGCAGCCTTGTCAGCTATGCTCCCTGCGTTTCCAGAAGAGCCGTTGCTGCTGAGGTGGAATTCTCAGAGCTGCAAGGTAGTGAAGTGAGAGAAACCAGCTAGACGCCAATGTCTCTTATCTAAGATAATGGAAACTTTGTGTTTAACAGAGATCCCATCTGGTAGCTTAAAAAGAATTTGCATTATTTAATGATTTCCATCTTGTTTTTCCACATGAAACTAAGGCTCTCGAACTTCAATTTCCCCATTATTATAATGGAAAAAGAGAGAGAGAGAGAGAGAGAGAGAGAGAGAGAGAGAGAGAAAGAGAGGTGAGATTGCCTTGAGGGGTCAGTGTCACAGCATGCAGGTTAAGTCACTGTGATGCAGATTCAAGTCCCAGCTGCTCCACTTCTGAGCCAGCCCCTGCTGACGGACTTTAAAAGTAGCAGAGGAAGGTCTGAGTGCTTATGTCCCTGCACTCACCTGGGAGACTTGGATGGAGTTCTAGGCTCCTGGCTTCCACCCTGGCTGTTGCATCATTGGTGGGTGAACAAAAGGATGTAAAATCTCTCTCACCTCTCTGTCTCTTTCTCTCTCTCTCTCTCTATTCCCTCTAACACCCCCCCCCCCCACACACACACACACTGCCCTCAAATAGATTCAGCTGTTGGGTCACAGTCCTCATCTTCTGAACCACCACTCCCTCCTGCCTCTTGAACATACTTTATTTACTGGCTTACAGATCCCATTTCTTGGTTCTTACTCTCTGTTCTCTTTTTGTCTCCTTTACCACTTCATGCTGTCCTACATGCCTTTTAAATCTCAACAGGCCTTGGGATCCAGCCCTAGGACTACATCATTATCTGTACTGTCTTCCAGGTAATCTAATCCAGGTTCAAGATGAATTTGTTGGAGCGGTCGTTGTGGCATATCTTCTTAAGCTGCCACTTGTGTCACTGGTATCTGATGCAGGCTTTAGTTCAGATCATGGCTACTCCACTTCCCAGTCTAGCTTCCTGCTAATTTGCTGGGAATGCAGTGGAAGATGATCTAAGTCCTTAGGCCTTGGCATTCATGTGGAAACCTGGAAGAAGCTTTTTGTTGTTGTTGTTGATTTTTACATACTTGATTAGGATGCTAAGGATCAAGGGCTAGAGAAAGGTAGATGAGACTGTTGTTTCCATGTTTTCTTTTTTCCTTCCTGTATCTGGGGGAAGGCGAGAGATTAAGAAAGAAGTCACACCCAGCCACTCAACCATTCCTGGGTCCACGATGCGGGGCATGCTTTGAGGATCATGCTCAAGTGTCTTTTTAAACATATTTATTTATTTTTATTGGAAAGGCAGATTTACAGAGAGGAGGAGAGACAGAGAGGAAGATATTCTGTTTGATGGCTGGAGTTACGCTAATCCATAGCCAGGAGCCCAGAGCCTCTTCCAGGTCTCCCACATGGGAACAGGGTCCCTAAGCTTTAGGCCATCCTCAATTGCTTCCCAGACCACAAGCAGGGAGCTGGATGGGAAGCAGAGCTTCCAGGATTAGAACCAGGGCCCATATGGGATCCTGGCTTGTGCAAGGCAAGGGCTTTAATTGCTCAGCTGTGCCAGGCCCCAAGTGGTTTTAATAGTTCAACAGTTCTGAATTGTTGCCAATCTCACCACTCCAAGCATGATGAAATCTCTCCAGAATCCACTGGCTGACATAGTCCACCTTAGAGTATCCATTTACCCGGATATACACTGCCAACACTTGCCTGGGGTAGTTGATCAATTTATTCTGTCCTCCGTCCTCTGTTATGGTACCAGGTGTCCTCTGCAGCCCCAAATGTACTGCCATATCCTCCATATGCAACTGGATATACTGCCCATTGCTCCATCTAAGCCACTGAGAAGGTCCCGCTCTGACACATGCACTCCACAATCAGACCATGAAACCTGCAATTCTTTCCATGGTTGGAGTTCTGAGTCCAATGGTTCAGTTGGGGGGATCCCAAAAGAAACATCATCTGAGGGGATCTCAGACCTGATTCTTGTGTGTGCTTGCCAATTCAGTGTCTAGCACAGTCCATCGCCCAACTCAGTCTATGCACATGCTGGTGGTTGCAATTGCTGGGTCAGTTCTGGCTCCAGCCCTGTCTTCTACATAAAACAATGGGTGTTGGAGCTCAGCCCGATCCTGCCCACCACACAGTTGGCCTTAACATAAACCAGTGGGAGCTTCAGTCTAGTCAGAGTGGCCCCAAATAACCCTACCAGGCCCACCCTCTGAGCTGGTTCCTATGCTTGCCAGTATGTATAGCAGACTAATCCAGTCTGTCCCACATCCCATTCAGCTCTCATACATGTCAATAGGTATTGAAGCCGAGTCCAACACAACCAACCCCACTATCCAACCCACACACCTGCCAATGGGTGCCACTCTCTGTCTAGCCATGCCTACCCCATATCCTGATTTTCATGTTCACCAGTCAGAGTGGTAATCCCTAATGGGCCCACTCCCACTCCTGGATCTTGCACTGTCCAGGTGGTTTTGTAGTTTAGCCTGATAAAATTTGCCTCCCTGTGCCAGCATCTGCCAGCAAAGTCCAACCAACCCTCACCCACTCTGGCTTATGCATGTACTAGTAGGTATACTCAACCCAGCCTGGCTTTCCCCCGATCCAGCTCATATGCAGATCAACAGGTATTGTAGCCCTCCCTAGCCTGCTCTGCCCAAATCCCAGCTCTCATGCTCACCGGTGGGAGTAGTTGTCCAGCAGGGGAATCCCCCATGTCCCCCTACCAGGTTTGCCCCCTCCCGCCCCAGGTCTCATGTGTGCTGGTTGTGTGCTAGTTGAGCACTGTGGCCCAGTCTGGCATGGCCCTCTTCACCTCGGCATTTGCCAGTGGGTGCTATAGTCTGGCCCAGCACCGCCCCCAATTCCAGCTCATGCTGGTGAGGGCTACAGCCTAGTCCAGTCCTGCCAACGCCCAGTCTCAGCCCTAATGTGAACTGGCTGGCATTGCAGCCTGACCCAGCACCCACATACCATTCTGTTGCTCAGATTTGCCAGTTGGTGATATGGACTGGCCCAGCCTGGCTTACCTCTGACCTGAGCCAAATATTTGCCAGTGGGTACTATTACTTGGCCTGGTCTGAACTGCTCCTTGTCTTGGTTCTTGTGCTCACCTGCAGGGACTGTTCCCAACAGGGGAGTTCCTCAAGCTCCTCCATCAGAACCTCTTCCAGTGCCAGAGCTTGTGCACACCAGTAAGTCCATGACCCACCTCCACTTAGTCTGCTTCCTGTGCTAGCAGATACAGTGGCCTTTCCTGACTGGTCCTCACCCATTCCAGCTCTTACTGTTGGGTGCTATAGCCAACCAAACCTGGTCCACATTCAGACACAGCTCACGTATGGCTCAGCAAGGACAAAGACCTAGCCCAGCCCATCCTATACCCATCCTGGTTCTTGCAAGCCCCAGTGGGTGCTGGAGTCTAGCCTAGTCTGGTACACCCCAGAACCAGTCCATACCTGTGTGAGGGACACTGCAGCCATGTCCAGACCACATAGCAGCTCCCACTCTGGCCCTTGTACTCACCAGTGGGAACCACAACTCACCCAGCACATCCCCTTAACTCCCCAATCAGGCCTATTCCCAGCCACAGATTTTGCACATGCCAGGGACTGATCTCACCCAGCTTGGCATAGCCCCTCCCCTGTCTTGGCCTTTGCCATCAGATGCTACAGCCTGGCCTGACCCAGCCAGCCTCCAGTCCCAACTCTCACTTGCGGGTACTGCAACCTGGCCCTGTTCAATCTGCTCCATCCCTTGCTCATGCAAACTGGTAGGTATGTTGCCTAGCCTGGAATGACCTGTGCTCCAACTGTTCATGTGCCTGTCATGACCCAAGTGGAGCCAGCTGCACTGAAGCAGCTGGTGCAGTGGAATTCCCATGTTGGGAGGCTAGGCTGCACTCCCTCCTACCAGCCTCTGGATCCTCTAGGAATGGCAAAGCTTCCAGGTTACAAATCCTTGTTTCCCAGTTCTGAGGGTAACAGCCTCTCATCTCTATTCAGTTCCTCAGGAAATGTTGTAGTTTCTCTCCTCTGCCAGGTTCTTTGTCTCAGAATGAGGCACATGGAAAAGGAGGAATGAGCAAAGCAAACTGCTGGCACGTGTTTCCCCAAAAGGGTTGCCAGCTAAGACTGCCTGGCTTGGGATTTTTATGTGTTTTTATGGCAGGAAGTTTGCCTGATTGATCAAGGTGTATGTTAATAAGGCATTCTATGTGACCCAATCAGGGAGTCAGCCATAACCTGCATGTGATTAATTCGACCTGGAACGAGTCAGTATTGGCCTACATGGAGCTCTGTTAACATAGGGAAGTTAGGAGTGTACTGGAAGAGGTCCATGGTGGGCAGGACATTCAGCAGATGCAGCCATAGCCGAAGATTAACTTGTATGTGTTTCTCCTCCAGTCTACAGCTGGACCGGTCCAAAGCCAGGAGCCACAAATTCCCTCTGAGTGTCCTACGTGGGTACCAGGGGCTCAAGCACTTGGGCCATCCTCTGCTATTTTCCCAGGTGCATTAGCAAGATTGAAAGTGGAAGATTCAAGATTGAAAGTGGAAGATTGAAAGTGGAAAATTCCCATCCCATAGGATACTGGCGCCACAGATAAAGGCTTAACTTGCTGCGCCACAGTGCCAGCTCCTCTCTTACTGTTTCTTAAAGAGTGTCTCAAAGTTGCAAAAACATTATAACTAGGATTGTAAAAGTCAGGCAAAAAGCAGAGTAGTGGAACATTGGCAAAAAAAAATGAGGATAATGTTGAGTTTGTCTTTCACAGAATGTTCCAAGAGTTAATCTTCCAAACTTGCACTCAGAGGGGACTCCACTACCATAAACAAGTAACAATCAAAGCTGCAGGGCCCAGCGCAATGGCGCAGTGGTTAAGGTCCTCGCCTTGCACAAGCCGGGATCCCATATGGGCGCCGGTTCTAATCCTGGCAGCTCTGCTTCCCATCCAGCTCCCTGCCTGTGGCCCAGGAAGGCAGTTGAGGACGGCCCAAAGCTTTGGGACTCTGCACCCACGTGGGAGACCTGGAAGAGGCTCCTGGCTTCAGATTGGCTCAGCTACAGCTGTTGCGGCTGCCTGGGGAGTGAATCATTGGACAGAGGATCTTCCTCTCTATCTCTCCTCTCTATATATCTGCCTTTCCAATAAAAATAAAATAAAATCTTAAAAAAAAAAACCCTGCAAAAAGCCAGTGAGTCAGATCTCCATGGTCTAAACTGAAGTGTTCTCACCTGCTAAACCCTCCATCTAAGCAAGGAGATTGCCACCATTTTCTGAACACACAATGTATGAAGAGCATGAGTGCATCTACTCTCCTCTTTGCTAATCCTGAACACTTCTCCTGCCCGAGCTATAAAAGCACTGGCAGGGGCTGGCACTGTGGCATATCAGGTTAAGTCTCCATCTGCAAACACCAGCTTCCCATATGAACACTGATTCATGTCCTGGCTGCTTCACTTCCAATCCTGCTCCCTGCTAATATCCTAGCAAAGCAGCAGAGCATGGCTCAAGTCCTTAGGCCTCCACCCACATGTGGGAGACCTGGCAGAAACTCCTGGCTCCTGGATTTAAACCAGTTCATCTCTGGCCATAGCAGCCATTTGGGGAGTGAATCAGCATATGGAAAAGACACCCCCACTCCCTTCCCTTCCCCCCAACCTGCCCTACTACCTTTCAAACAAATAAAGTGAACCTTTACAGGAAAAAAAAAAAAAGCACTGGTAAACTCCTTGGAGAGGTAGTTTCTTTAAGAGACGATACTTTGCACTGTCTCCTTTTCTTGTCACAGTAAGGAAAGTTTTATTTGCTTAAGGCAGATTATGTAGTGACACTCCAAGCAGACAGAACATTGTGTCTGCTAACAAAATTGCTGACCCAAATAGGACAGGGAATCCCAGAGCAGGCTAAATGGCAGCCATAGCTCCTCCCTGGGGATTGGTCACCCTGGACTGTCAGCACAGGAGGTTTTGCTTTGTGTCTGGAAGTCCAGTTGCTGACCTTGAGATCCAAGATGGCAGGGGCCACCTGGGCCCCTTTCTGCTGAGCCAGTCCCAGAGTGGAGGAGGGAGGATTGTGGGTTTGCTGCACTAGATCAGTCCTTTACACAGTGCCTTACTAGAGAAAGGCCAGCTTGGAACCATCATGTCGTCCCTTTCCCAGTGGCATAGCCAGCATTCTCCAGCACAGACCGGTGACAAGTCTGGGGGAGGCATGTCCCCCTCCATCCATCAGGCTCAGAGGAGGGGAGAGAGCAGGGTTGATCAGTCAGCACCTCTGACTTGTGTAACTGCAAGGCACACTTCAGGTCTGAGCGACAGTCCTGATAAGAGGTAACTTACAACTCGTAATTCCACCCAGACAGGGATTCAGACATTCCTGATAGTGGAGAAGAAAGCTGTGCAAGCAAAGCCAGGCTGGAAGCCGACAGGCAGAAGAGGCCAGGCTAATAACCAGTATAAGACTGGCTACGGTGTTAGTCTCAGTAAGGGCCCCACAGTGGGATCCCAGTATGTCAAAGAGCCAAGGAGGTCAGAGCATTATAAACATATGCAGCTGGGGGCTGGTGCTGTGGTGCAGCAAGTAAAATCTGGGGACTTAACAGGTGCCATGTGGGTACTGATTCAAGTCCAGACTGTTTTGCTTCTGGTCCAGCTCCCTGCTGATGCACCTAGGAAAGCAGCAGAACATGGCCCAGATGTTTGGGTTCCTATGGACACACAGGAGACCTAAAGGAAGCTCCTGGCTCCTGGATTCAATCTGGCCCAGACCTGACTGTTGCAGCCATTTAGGGGATTGAATCATCAGATAGAATACCTCTCTAACTCTCCTTCTCTCTCTCTCCTTCTCTCTCTCTCCTTCTCTCTCTCTCCTTCTCTCTCTCTCCTTCTCTCTCTCTCTCTCTCTCTCTCTCTCTCTCTCTCGGATGCTGCCTTTCAAATGAAGAAATAAACCTTAGAACAAGAGTATGTTATGGAAAGGCTTGCAAGAAGTGAGCAGGTTCCCATCAGATGGAGTAAGCTAAGATGGCTACCACATGAACATGAAGAAAGTGCCTCTGCTTTCCCGGAGAAGCAAAGCGAGTCTCTGACAGTAAACTTCTAGGACCCTGATTCCTGGCAAAATCACACAGCCCTGAACACCTGTTCACAGCTCAGAGTGCTTCAGACATCCCAAGAAAGCTTCAGAGATGAATTCTCAGTCTGTAGAGGTGACCTGCAGAGCTCTGCACAGCCGCAGAGCTGCAGAAGATGAGCAGTGAGACACTAAGACGCAAGGGCAGGTGGCTTCACCAGCTGTTGTTATCCAGCCGGTCTTGGGGATTATCCAGGAAATTGAGCCAAGTCTTCATGGGCAAATAACTGGTCCCAACATGGAGAACTGACCACAGGCCACTAGATATGGTAGGGTTGAAGCGGTAAGCCCCTGTAAGCAGGGGAGGCCGAGAGAGGGGGTGGACTTGGGGTAAACCTCTTCCTCTCAGCAGAAGCCAGGGTGTTCTTGGTTGGATAAACCAAAACCTTCTCCAGGGAGCCTCTAAGTAGCAGCTCCACTTCTGCAGAAGTGCCCCAGAGCACTTGCTAATGCCAAGGGTGCCTGAAAGTAGTACAGCAGTCTGGAAGCAAGAAGTTAAGACAGGACCTGGGAAAGTCGGAACAAGTCAGATTGGACTTGGAAATGGGTCAGGCTGTGTGGCGATGGACAGATGCCATGAACACTGCAAGAGTGCTCCAGACTCACCAGGTAAAGTACACTGGCTGTGTGAGTCAGTTGGTGATGGCAGGAGACACACTATGCGGATGCAGCTGTCGGGGATGGATGCTGCTGCATCTAGCCCTGCCACCAAATACCCAGTTATCCAACCCACATCTCTGGGAACAGTTGTTGCCTGTCTAGGACAAGCTTTTGACCTGGGGCCCACATGTCTTTCTTTACAGCTTAGCTGTAAAGAACTGGAGAAGAACTGGGGGGGGGCGGGGGGGGAGAGCAACAGTCAAGAAAATGAGGTTCTGACGCTGGCGCCTTGGTGTAGCTGGTAAAGCTACTATCTGCTACCTGCAGTGCTGGCATGCTGTATGGACACTGGCTCAAAACCTAGCTACTTGACTTCTGATCCAGTTCTCTGCTCTTGCACCTGGGAAAGCAGTGGAGGCTGCCTCAAGTGCTCGATGGGAGATCTAGACAAAGTTCCAGGCTGCTAGCTTTAAACTGGCCATTACAGCCATCTAAGAGTGAATCAGAAGATGGAAGGTCTGTCTCTCTTCCTCTCTCTAATTCTCTAATTAAATAAATCTTTTTAAAAATGAAAGAAAAGGAAGAAAGAAAGGAAGAACAAAGACTAAAGAACTCTAAGGATTGCAGTTTCTGCTGGTTTCAACACATTTGGGAGCAAAATGATGCACTTTTTATATGGTAACTTTATTAAGGGAATGAACATCTACAACTTCACACAGCACCCAGGTTTGTTCCACCATAGATTTTACAAGCATCTTCCACAGACTTCCATAGCCCATGTGACTGAATGTCTTTCTGTTTCTTGCCAAAACACAGTCATCATACTCAGTAGTTTATCTTAGAACATGAATCTGGCAGTTACAACTGAACATGGGGCAAGTCATTCACTCATTGTAGGCAGAGGCCATAGTTGATGCTCACTGGAACACTATTGAACACCAGCTCTTCCTAAAGATTTATTTGAAAGGCAAAGTTGCACACAGAGAGAAAGATAGAGATCTTCAATTCACAGATTTAGTCCCCAAATGGTTGTGCCAAACAGGGCTGGACAAAGCTGAAGCCAGGAGCCTGGAACTTCTTCTGGGTCTCCAACATGGGTGCAGGAGCCCAAGCACTTCGGCCACCCTCCACTGCTTTCCCAGGTGCATTAGCAGAGAGCTGGGTGGGAAGTGTGCAGCTGGGGCTCGAACTAGTGTCCTTATGGGATGCCGGCACTGCAGTCAGCAACTTTGGCCCCTCAGAGAACTTTAAGAACAATAAAAATCAAAACAGCAAGAGTGGGCTCCACTCTTTTTCAGGGGCCCCTTGGACTGTCTTCCTTCAGGATCCAGAGGATATGGTAACCAATCAAACCATTGGGAACAGGACAGCTGGAGCTGTCTCACAGGACCTAGGAGAGGAAGACATGCAGGTGCCTGGCTGGCCCCAACTGCTCCACACAAGATGTCACCATGGTGTCCCTTGGAGACTCTTTGGCTGTCATCCCAGGAAACAGAGGCGACTTCTTGCTTCATGCATGAACTTCCCTCCAGTTGGCACTGAGCACCCCCCGCCACCCTGTCCACGACTGGGTAAACATTTCAGCCTGGCTTCAGGGTAGTTGCCATTCTGGCCCCATGCAAATGAGGGACAAAGTTTGTACCAGATCCAGGAAAAGATCACGTGTGATGTATTCAGTGTTGGGGTACTGTGTAAGTCCCCAAAAGGCCAGCAATTTGCCATGTCTCCAGTGTTACATCAGTAGTTGAAATTCCTCATGGTTTTGTAGAATGAATTAATACATGGATATTGGAGTTGAAAAAATATGATAGTGCCCTGCCTTCAGAAGTCTTCTACATTTATTTTTAATTAAAAAGAAGGGGGAGGGCCCGGCACGGCGTGGCCTAGCAACTAAAGTCCTTGCCTTGAACACGCCGAGATCCCATATGGGCGCTGGTTCTAATCCCGGCAGCTCCACTTCCCATCAAGCTCCCTGCTTGTGGCCTGGGAAAGCAGTTGACCCAAGCCTTGGGACCCTGCACCCACATGGGAACCTGGAGAAGGTTCCTGGCTCCTGGCTTTGGATCGGCACAGTAACAGCCATTGCAGTCACTAGGGGAGTGAGTCATCGGATGGAAGATCTTCCTCTCTGTCTCTCCTCCTTTCTGTATGTCTGACTTTGCAATAAAAATAAATAAACCTTTTTTCAAAAAAAGGGTGGGGGGAAGCCATCTGACCTAATGGTTAAGACATTGACTGAGAAACCCACATCTTGTGTAAGTCGGTGGGTCCTGGCCTGGCTTCTGATTCCACAGCTTCCTGCTGTTGTGCAGCCCAAGAAACAGCAGGTAACAGCTCATTCTCTTAGGTCACTACCTCCTGGTCGCTACCAGGAGGCCTGGACAGTGTTTCAAGTTGATCAAGCTTTCTTCCTCTAACCACCACCCTCAAAATGCACTGAATTCTAGATTAACATGAAAGGGAAAAAAATCCTCTTTTATAATGTTGCCTTCTTTTCTGGAACCATGCAATCCAACTTTCATGTTTTTCACTAAGGCTTATATTATAAGGGTTTTATGTATTCCTGTCATTGCCAGGTGCTTTACCATGTTTGTTGCTATTGTGATTACAATGAGTTCTTACCATCATATTTTCTAAACAGGAAAACTTTTCATTTCCTTCCCTATATTTGCTTTATTTTTAACCACCTTCCTAAGTGTCTCTATTTTTCTAATAGTTATGTTCTTTATACTTAGAAGTCCAGATTAGTCTCTGGTACCTGCTTTAATGTTTGACTCCTTTCACTTACTTCATTTCTGTTTATTGTCTCCTGCCCTTGCTCTTTAGAAGAGCATGTGAAAGTGCTGCGTCTTTCTCAGGCACCCTAGGAGCATGACTGTAGACCCTGAATTCCAACTGTGTGGGGGGCAGGGGAAGGCTTTTTGTGAGCCCTCCTCTGCCTGTCACCCTTCTCTCTTCTGTGGCCACCATCCCAGCAGAAACCCTGACGATGATTGGTTTGCCTTGAACTGTAGCACCCTGTTGTAGCTCACTTCCCACCCAGCCTGTCCCACCTCTTCCTTCTAGTACTGTCACCCTGGCAAGCCTGGACTGGACAATCTGGTGGCCTTTTGTGTCTAGGCCCCCTCATCCTTTTTTCCCTCATGCCTTCTGCTCTCTCGGGCTCTTCTATAACTGATCCAGGCCAAAGTCAAGTGCCAGGAATTTCTTCCAGGTCTCCCTCATGGGTGGGAGGAGCCCAGGCATTTGAGTCATCCTCTGATGCTGTCCCAGGCACATTAACAGGGAACTGGATGAGAAGCAGAGCAGGCATCTAAACAAGAGCCCATATGGGATGCCAGTGTTGCAGATGGTGGCTGCCACAATGCCAACCATGATGATAAATGTTCCAAATATTGTTACTGGTGAGGAACCTTTGTGAATTCTTTCCTTAGCTTAGTATACAAATAAAAAGCCAAAACACAGTTGCTATCAAAGGAGAAGCTTTATTAGCAAAGTAGAAGAAAAAGTACTTCTCAGTGAATGGTGAGATGGAGTACCGCAAGCAAGACATTGATTTTTAGAGTGTTCCTTGTGTTTAAGAATTCCCAAGATGTCCACTGGGTTGCCCAACTGGGCAGGGATCCTTCTATTGAATGCTTACTTAGGTACTTCCTTCATTGGGAGTTTTTGGATAAAGAATTAAACAATTCCTGTGTTGACTGCTGGAGAAACATGTTGCTGGCCATCTGGTGAGGAACCAAAAGTGGCTGCCTTCTCACTGGGCAACCTAGGCTTCCCCAGGTAAGCAAAGCACCCTGTTTCTCGCAGTCTTGTACAGTGAGCATGCTCAGTACATGCCAAAATGAACTAGTGGCATAGAGGCCAGAGAACTATAATGGCCTTATATGGGCTTACCCCAGAGCCTAATATGGAGTTCCAGCAGAACCCAGATGATCCCAAACATGAGGATAGCCTCATTCATTCATAGCTCTATAGCAGAACTGTCTGACCTTTTGATATCAAGGCTAAACTCTTTGGAAGCGATGGGTCTCCACATCTGCAACTACTTTCAATTGAGTCAGCACCATGCATGTTCATGTACAGGGAAGAAGATCAAGCAAGTGTGGCAAACCTCACAACCAGTGAATACTGATGATGAGTGTTCGGGTGCTCGTGACACTTGCATCTTTTCTGTTGAGTTTAAACTGTGTCAAGATGAAAAACTAAAGGAAAAAGACCCTACTTACCTTGGAATCCTAGAGTCAAGGCCATCACCTTCTCCATAAAACCCTTTCCTTGGCCCCACCCTGAAGAACGGGCCTCTTTCCCACCCTCCCAGGTCCCATGGTTATGCCTAAGCCGCCTGACCGGACTATGTGGCCTGGGCATACGGGTGGCTGCAGGTGTGGCCGCTACCTCCTTGGGCTGTGAGCACCTTGGTGGGAGGTGGCAGTGACCAAGAGGCCCCAGGACATAGATAGTGACAAGCAAGGTTTGGGACCAGAACTTTTACTTCTGACTTGTGCTCCAAGCCCTAGACAGAGGGGAATCAATTCCACAGGAGAGGAATCTGTTTCAGCTACTTCCACGTTGCATCAGATCCAGTCAGAGACGCTGGCCATTGGTGTGGATGTGGGTTCAACAAGTTCACGGAATATGTGTGTGTGTGTGTATCGAGAGGTGCAGTAAGGAGAGACTGTTTTTGCACAATTGGTTCCCAGCAGGCTGGGGACCCGGGAAGAGTTGCAGTTTGTAGCCAGAGGCAGTCTGCTGGGAGTGCTCTCTCAGGGGTGGTCTGCTTTCAACCTGAAGCCCCCAGCACCCCTGCACTACACAGAATGCAACCTGTTCCACTTAAGCTCCATCCACTTACATAATAATCCCTTTCAAAAAGTGCCATCACAGAAATATCTAGAACATCTGAGTAGATATCCCAGCACTGTGGTGCAGCCCAGCTGACACACTAACCATCAGAAGCCCACTCCTTGTCAACTTGGCACCTGTTCCTTATCTCACATTTAGCCTCCAGGTGGTCCTGCTTCTGCCACAGAGGGTGCCAAGTCCCAAGGTGGATGTTTAAATTCTTGCTATCATGTAATCTAAGTATCAGGATAGAAAGTTCACACTACTTAAATACCGTGGAATAAAAATATGTCTCATCATGTGATAAGAGGATAAGGAAAGGAAGAAATCAAAGCAATTTCCTATACACACACATTATTGCAAAATCTGGCAGAAAGATTTGTGACAATTAAACTTTTGTTTCCGTAACTGGCCATAGCTGCTATTTATTTGTAGTCGCCTTCTTCCACACACTATTCCTTCTTGCCTTTGCTCTCAACAATCACTTCAGCTGGTTCTGATCCTTTGCCAGCACAGTCTGGGTGGCGGTCCTGCCTGCATCAGGCTGTTGTGACTTTCCATTGTCTTTATCTGCAAGACACAGAGCATGTCCCTCCTTAGCTCAGCTGTACTTTTCCTTGCCTCCTTCACATCATGGTTATGGGTTTGGCCTCATCTTGCAGGCCCCACTGAGCCCTCCGGCAGTCTCTCTCTGTGCCAGTTCTGGGCTATGTTCTGGCATTCTCGGGATCTTCCTGTTGTGGTGAGATCCTCTCCTATGTGAATTTTTGCCCACACATACCTGATGGGAAGGGCTGACGATGGAGTCAACTGGGGCTGCCCTTTGGTATCATGTATCAAAAATTTCTTTCAACATTTGCATCTTCCCTAGATCCTCCACTTGTCAAAGGGTCAAACTCCCAGACATTTTAAGCTTAAAACAAACAGTTACACAGCTGGACTTTGCCTATTCCATGCCAGACACAGAAGCCCTAGTCCTGTCTGTCCTTTTATCATTCGGTGACTTTACCTGAGGAAAGTAGAGGAACTTCCCTCCTGTTCCAGGGAAAGGCAAGCCTGGAGGGAGGTCTCCAGGGGTTCTTTGGCCCCCTAACTGAGACGTGAGAGGATTCCAGGGCAGTTGGCTGCTCATTAGCCTGGAGACAGCTGAGCTCTAAACATCAAGGGTGCTGAGTGAGTCCAGCTGTACCTGCCTGTCAAGGTGAGAGGGGCTGAATGCGACAGCCCCAGAGCAAGTGCTTCCAGCCTTGGGGAGGGCCCAGGTGTGAGCGGGGCAGGTGGGTGGGCAGGAGCCAATGGGCTTGTGCAAAGAGGTGCTGGCGACCACAGGCAGACAGCAGCTCTGCAATCTGATTCTCTTTTCAAAATAGCATGCTCTGTCCCTGGCAGCAATCACAGAAATGAAAATAATACAAAGAAAAATGCATCCATGGGAGGAAAGACTGGGAAAAACTGAACAAAAATAGCATATACAATTTTATCTTTTTTTAAAAAAAGAAACAGCTTGTAACATATTAAATACTCTTTGGAAGATATCATTGGGAACTCAGAAAATTGGAGAATACTTAGAAGTTAAGAATCTTGTCTAATATTTTGGTCACTTGAAGTTGACATGCTCAATTAGGACCTAAGATCACTTCTTTTAGTTGAGGGCATCCGAAATGTACTCCTTGGGAGAGATTTCCATGTAACCAAGCAGTTTTCATGGGGTTAACTACAGAAACAGTGTCCATCTGGTTATCACTGAAATGTGTATGATGCACATGTGGGGCTTATCAAATCCCAAGAGACTTGTCTCTTCCCCTGCATGTGAGACTGACCCTCCCTTCCCAGATAAAGGAGAACTTTTCTTCTCAAAGAAAGAACCTAGGACATGTGGTGTGCTTCAAGCCAAGTTGTTGGAGAAGGACAGACTAGGTCAGGCTTGTCTCTTGTCACTTTTTACTTGTACTGCTGCAGGAAAACTGCCCCACCTCTCTTAGCTGCAAAATGGGCATAATGTTAGGTTGCTTTTAGGACCACTGCAAGAGTAAGGAAAAAATGACACCGAGGACACCTGGCAGGTACACGTGCCACCAGCTAAGCTGTATTAATCATGCTATGTTGTGTTATTGAAAACGGGGAACCGTCCCCAGAAGAACGTTGATCTACTAAAAGCACAGCAAAAGCTTGGGGTGTAATTGGGGCTCAATCACTGTCAACTGAGGGAACAAGCAAAGGTCGGTGATGGTTTCTTGTAACTCAAAGATACTGAGGTTGAGGCTGTGGGACTTGGTTGTTATTTTTCACATTCTTTCCTTTTCAAAAATGCCAATCACCTCAGAAGCACTTGGCTGTCCGGACTGCCCACTTCCATGTTCTCAATCTTGCAGCTTACACAATTGTCTTAAAGAAATCCATCGGAGTCACCAGACAGAAAGGAATGTGTGTGTGGGGTGTATGTGTGTATATGGGTGTGTGTGGTGTGTGTGTATGTATGTGCCTGGTTTCTCCCTCCTTCTACCCTTGTTTTCCTTGCTCACTCATACAGAGGAAGGGGCCCCTCTGATTCTCACTCATCGACAGAATGCAGCCTTGTGGTCATGGTAAGATTGACTGTCAAGCGCTCTTTCAACATGCCAGGTGCTAGGCAATAGCTGCATTTGAGAAGCAGCTCAGAATACACCTACACTAGCAGTTACAGAAAATGTTGCTTGATGCTTTTCCAGTTAACCAGATTAAATGTCTGGCTTCCAGAAAGCACAGAACAAAAAAGAAAAAACCTTAACTGCACCAAAATACACAGAAAACTTTTGGGGCCAAGGGTGGTGACAGTGTTCTGGCTGTGCCCCAACAGCACAGAGGCACACAGCTTAGGCTTGATGGAGGTGGTTGGCTTTAACCTGCCCTGTTGGGCACTGAGCACTCAACCGTGAGAACAGAGGAGCCCAAGGGCATTCAGAGGTGGGGTGGGGCTAAGGCCTTGGAAGGTGAGGGTGTGAGCAGGGAGGTAATTAGGTGCTGGTCTAGGGAGGACAAACATCCGTGGCTTCTCTGGACAGGGGGACATGTAGGATGCGTCAATGTCCCCGAGGGTCCTTGTGGGTGTTCTCTTTCCCTCAAAACCCACCATGAACTCCCACTAGTACCCACCACTTACACAGGATCCAGGATGATTCTCACAGCTTTCGCACAGGTCTCTCTTAGCTCCTTGAAGGCAGGAATAGGAGCTGCTTTACACCCAAACCTCTCTTGGCAATTTGCACTAGAACACTCTTGGGGCTGAAATGTGCAAGGCTGAGTCCCCGGCCATGGGCCTTGGCTCTAGGCAGAGGAGTGGCTTTTACAGGGGACAGTGGGGGAAGAGATTGAATCTTGGCACACACTGTGTTGGAAGTGACCTTGTATGTTCAGCCTCTCCAGTTCTGATGGTAGTAGCCAGAACCTCAGAGGGAGAGGACAGAGCTGAGGTGCGGCTGGGAATGGCTTGGTCTGTCTGTCACCATGTCCCAGCCCTTCAGCTGGCCCTGACTCTTGGGAGCCTCAGTATTTTCTGCCTATCTCTGAGAGCTTGTTAACGATGCCCTAGAGGACAGGGCAGTTGGAAAATAAGAGAGCAAAAGCTCAACCCAAACAAATGGGCTGTTAACAGGGTTTGGAAGGTTAGTGAGAAGAAAACTGAAAGGTAAGGTTGAGATACATCTTCCGGGTTTACCAGTTGGCTTAACCTGCTATCCCTGACTTTACACCCTCCCCAAAAGCTGCCACCCAGCAAGGTAGTTCATTCTGGGAACAGATCTATTTTGTGCAATTAAAATAGGGAGAGGATTAAAGTATCATAAATCACACTGTTTGACATATAGAAAGCTTCTTCCACTCTTTTTCACAAAGCTTAAAAGTAGGGGAGAATAATAAAGAACAAACCTCACAGGTTTATAGACAAGGTATGTTAGCCACAAAGTGTGTTCTAGTTTCATTTAGAGTCAATTATTGAAGTCCAGTTGCTCAGGACACAATCTGGTCTCTCTGGACACAAAGCCTGGTCAGAAGTTAGGGTACCTCCCTTTTCTAAACATATACTTTACTTATTTTTTTTAAGATTCATTAATTTTTATTGGAAAGGCAGATCAGATTAAAATTTTTATTGATTTTTTCATTGGAAAAATAGATTTACTAAAAGACAAAGATCTGTCTGCTGGTTCACTCCCCAAGTAGCCAGAGTTGAGCCCATCCGAAGACAGAAGCCAGGAGCTTCTTCCTGGTCTCCCACACAGGTGCAGGTCCCAAGGCTTTGGGCTGGCCTTGACTGCTTTCACAGGTCACAAGCAGGGAGCTGGATGAAAAGTGAGGCAGCTGAGACAAGAACTGGCACCCACATGGGATCCTGGGGCTTGTAAGGTGAGAATTTAACCATTGAGCCATCTTGCTGGTTCCCAACTTTACTGATTTGAAATGCAGAGTTATATGGAGGGAGGGAAGGAAAGAGTAAAAGAAGAAAGAGAGAGAGAGAGAAAGCTTCCTGCTAATGTGCCTGGGAAAGGAGCTGATGACAGTTCAAGTATTTTGGCACCTGTATTCATGTGGGAGACCAGGAAGAAGCCCCTAGATCCCGGCTTTGGCCTGGCCGAGCCCCCACTTTGCAGTCATTCGGGGGAATGAAACAGCAGATGGAAGATCTCTCCTGCCTCTCCCTCTCTTTCAAGTAAAGTTTTAGAAAATATTTTTAAAAAAAGAAAAGGGAGAATTGATCACCAGAAGGAAGAGAGGGGAAGCATTCTTCCACGGGCTCCTGCACTGTGCAGGTGAAAGGTTCCCCACCAAGATGTTTACTCCTCTGAACTTGTAGGTTTAGCCATGTGCTGGAATGGACAGGGGGCTCTTGCAGGGGTCTCAGGTTGCAGCCACAGAGAGGCCCTAAGGTAAGGAGACACCCACAGAGCTGAGGCAAGGTGACTCAAGTTACTCCTACACAGGGACAAGCTGGGTGGAGAGCTAAATGGTGGTCATTGGAGGTGTCTGATGGAAGCAGGGACCACCAAATGTCCACTATTCTCCATAAACAGAACAGTACTTCCATTTAATGCTCAAAGTTGGGGTCTACTCGTGATTTTCCTAGCATCTTTCAGCTGCTTCTCCAGCCATGGACAACCGGCAAGGTGACTCTCCTGGTTGTAGCACAACGTAAGGAAAGACCCCCATCCTGGGAGCAAGGACTCTGCCTTCCGTCTGTTTGTGAAAGGGCTATAAGGAGTATGGACCCTCCAGTCATGATTCTCCCCAAAGTTCTGGGTGAGGGGTACTGGGCATAAAAGGGAAGACACCACTTAGACTGGTAGGAAGCTCAGGGGCTGTGTCAGTGTTTCTTTTGCGTCTGCCTGCTCCTTTGCCTTACACTTTTGTCTCCGTAATTTATCTAAATATAGTCCTGCTACTAATGTGCCCTGCTGTCTTTTCTCCTCAGCCTGTCTCTCAAGCGTGGTTGGGTTTGCGGGGGGTGGGGAGGAGTCGCTAGGAGGAGACCCTGGTATGTGGTCAGTTTCCCTCTGAGGCTGGATTGTTGAAATTCGTGCTAGTTTTAAAGGATCTCTAACTGCTGAGGCCAGGGAAGGTGCCGCCTCCTCCCCGGCGTTTCCCCACTTCCTGGAGCCGCACCTTCCCTCCCCAGCCCGTGGCTTCGGTGGAGGCTGAATTCACGGGCACGCACACACACACACACCCCTTCACCCCCAATCCGCGGCTTCTAGTGGGGGCTGGGTTCTCCCCTCTGTGCGCACACATACCCACCCACCCACCCCCTCCAGTAAGCGGTCTAGGAAGGAGACGGTGTGAAGGGGGTCTGCGCCCGCCTGGGGGCCCGAGAATGGAACGGCGGGGGTGGGTTCATCTCGGGCTGGGTGCCTAGCCACTCCGGGCACCTTGAGCCAGAGGAGGGCCAGGCCAGGCGCCCGAGGGTGAAAGAGGCGGCGCGGGATCACTCCCCGCCCCCGCGCCACCCGCTGTCCCGCCCCGCCGGGCGCGGCCCCAACGCGCGCACTCTGGTGTGGAGGGCATCCCGGCGCCGGAAAGCCGAGGCTGCCAGGCCGCGCGAGTGGGGACCGGTGTAGGGGCTTCGGACCGGAAACGCGGCGGCAGCGCCCCCACTAGGTCCTTCGGGCCTGGAGCGCGGCCCCGGGCTAGGGCGAGCGCACCTGCCGAGCACTACGCAGCGGAGCCCCCCGCCCAGTTGGTTTGGGGTAAGACGAGGGTATCCGCACGTCTGCACCCGCGCCCTCCGCTCCCTTTGGTTTGGTTTCGGGCGACCCCCGAGCCCCATCGCCCGGATGCTGGTGGGGAGAGGGGACGCGGAGGGCTGTAGGCCGCGACGGGGCCGAAGTAGGAACTTGGAGCTGGTCTCGCCAGGCTCGTGTCCTCGGCGGGTGTGTCCTCACTCGCTGCCCTCCAGAGCCTCGGCGAGCACGATGGGGCGTTGATTATTCGGCACTGTGTGCTCCCGTGGGAGACCCTGGGTGGCTCCCGCGGGAACTCTCGGGGACTTGGCGTCCTCTGCTGGCCTCAAGACGAGAAGGAACTGGCCCGGCTCACGCGGTAGCCAGCCGTGTGCTGTAGACGCTGCTCCCGTCCCTACCCATCTCCTCGATTTGGTCCCGTGTCCCTTCAGCTCCCGCGTCCTCCACGTGGGTACTTGGGGGTGCTCCCTCCCCGTCCGCCACGACTTGGGGAAGGATGCTGGACCGCCCGCCACTTGAGCGTGAGGTGGAGCGGCGTGAGCCTCGCGGCCGGAGAACGAGGAGGGCCGGGCACGGTGGAGGAGCTGCGCGGGTGGAGGGTGCAGGCCGAGGCGGCGGCCTGCCGGGGTCCCGCCGGGGAGGCAGTCACGACCGCGCCCCGGCCGCAAGGACACTGGGGCTTTGTCTGGGCCGTCCCTTCCTGGCCAATGGGAAGGCGGCCCTGGCCGAGCCCCCGACTCCCCGGTCTCCCGCCGGCACGACGGGGCAGCGGCGCCGGGATTGGCTGCGCCATCCTCGGCGTCCCTGCGCGCGGCCTGCGCGATGGAGCGTGCCGGAGACGGCGGGGACCCGGCACCCGGATGGGGCCCGTCCTCTGGGCGGCGATGGCTGGGCCTCCGCCCTTGGGCGCCGCGGGGATGGCTGCGTGGGTTTTCCAAGCTGTCGGCTGATGAAGAAACATACTTAAGCTTGCGGTTCCTCCCCTGAGACCGTAGGGGAGGCACCTAGTTCGTGACCAGGGCGCCATCTGTGGGCCTGGACCTGCTGGCATCTTTTGTGGGGAAGGCAAGGAACTTAAATGCATTTATAAAGTGTCTGCTTCTTGACAGGCACTGGCGGGATAGTTTGAGGGGCCGGAAGTCAGTAATTGAAAACATGGGTTCCGGTGGTGGGGTGTGGGGGGGGTGGTGGGGGGGGGGTGGGGGGTGGGGGTGGGGGGGGGGGGGTGGTGGGGGGGGGGGGGTGGTGGGGTGGGGGTGGGCTGTGGAGGTGGGGGGGGGGAGGGGGGTGGGGGGTGTGGGCCTTCCTGTATTCCCTCCTGTTTGTAAGTCTGTTGTTCAGATAAACAATAAATGTGTATTTTTAAAAGATGCCCTCGTCCCCTCCCCCGCCCCATTAGGAGGAATGCCTGTGTTTGATTCCAGGCTCTGTGTCTTGAACACAGCGCCCGTCTGTTGAGTACCCTGAGAGGCAGCCTTAATGGTTCAGATAATTTGGTTTTTGCCTCCCACCTTGGGAGAATTGGATTGCATTCTAAGGCCCCAGCCCAGCCCTTCGTGTTGGTGTTGTGCTGGATTTTGATATCCCCAGAAAATCATCAAGTCTGAAGTTGGTGCTAAGGCATAAAAGTGGTTTATTCAGGTTAATGTAGGTCTCCCAACCACCTCTCCCAGCCCAGCAGGGCTGGGCTGGGGTAGGGGCAGCTGCAGCTGAGACTGCTGCAGGATCAGCAGGGAGGGCCAAAGAGGAGGCAAAAAAGGGCTGAGCTTGAACAACACAAGGTTCTTACACATTTCAGGACAATTCTATATAATTATACAGTCATGATTGGTCAGTTTTTGTTTTAAACATTTATTTTTATTACAAAGTGAGATATACAGAGAGGAGGAGAGACAGAGACGAAGGTCTTCCGCCCAATGTTTCACCCCCAAGTGAGCACAACAGCCGTGCTGCGTCGATCCGAAGCTGGGAACCAGAAGCCTCTTCCGGGTCTCCCACGTGGGTGCAGGGTCCCAAAGCCTTGGGCCGTCCTCAACTGCTTTCCCAAGCCACAAGCAGGGAGCTGGATGGGAAGTGGAGCTGCCAGGATTAGAACCTGTGCCCATATGGGATCCCGGGACTTTAGCCACCAGGCCACGCTGTTGGGCCCGATTGGTCAGTTTTAACTTAACTTTCAAAAATAGCAAGTTGGCAGGCTCCTTGTTGGTAGGTTTGAAGCAAGCAACTTCCAAAAGGTACAAACTGATGGGCTATAGGGCAGTAGGTCTTATCAAACACCAGATACCTCCTTCCTGAGGTGCTAGGTGTCCTGTGGGGTGTCACGTAGACTGACAGGCCTGCAGTTCACACAGCCCCCAGCCAAGCAATTACGGCAGAATCACAAAGGCAGAAAACACCTAGGTTCTTCATTGGGAGTGTTTGAAGCGGTGAGCTGATGGATAGTTGCCTGCTGTCCCTTTCTGTGTTTGTCTCTCAAATAATAAGGGCATAATAATAATGAAGATTTGTGGATAGGTAAGACTTGGAATGCCATTAACCACCCAGCAGGCAGTCCTGTAACTAGGAGCAGGTTTCAGGGGAGGTGGCAGGGCTGCAGAGGTTTACTAGGGAGCAGACAGCTCGTAAGTCATGTTTAAGACCGTGACAGCTCGCGATGATGGTGACCACAGGGCAGGACCAGAAGGCTGGGCCTCCATCATTGTGTGATCTGGGTGTTGGGTGGGTCGTGTGTGTCCCAGGCACAGAATACTTGATCTGGCCGTGGTGGTGATGATGGTAATGATGATCTCTGTAACATCTTTGTAACTCCGTGTGGCAGAAGTATACCTGCAGTTAGCATGGCAAGCACCCGTGGTTTGTTTACTGAAGGAGGGGAAGGAGCCCGCCTTCTGCGAGTTTTGGCTGCAGGTAATGGAAACTCCGGGCTCAGACACACGGAGAAGAATGACACAGCTTGCCTGGCAGAGCTGCGGGCAGGAGGGCAGCTGCTCTTGTTTTGCTGTTTGCTGCTATTTCTAGCTCATCTCTGCTGCTGCCAGCACATGTGTCCACACTCTTCCCCCTCCCTCCCTCACTCCCCACCCCCACAATGGCTCTCTCCACCTCCCTGTGGCTGCAGGGCCCAGCATATAGCAACTGACCTCGCTCAGCAGCCAGGTCACATGGCCCTACCCCCTACAGAGGCCCGTCCGCATTCTTTCCAAGGAGAAAGGGGACAAATGAGGGGTTCATGTCGGGCCTGTGACTCTCTCTGGCCTTGTCTGTCCCCTGTGGCAGAAGGGACAACCTCTCTGTCCAGCTAGTTGCCAAGGCCACGTGCTGTGGGTGGCCAGCAGGTCTGACTGGATGGAGGCATCAGATGAGCCAGACAGACCTCTCCTAAAAGGTGACTCTGTAGAGTATTTGCATTGTGTTATCAGGGGAGAACTAGTCTAAGCTGGTAACTGGAGTGGCTGCAGACCAATCAGAGTTCAGTGGGCGTGTCTGCTGAATTAGGCTGCCAAGTTAAAGACATCCCCAGCTGTTGAAAGTTTGTGTAGGTAGCAAGGAGAGTCCCACCTGTAGGTGTGTTGGTGTGTTAAAGTGACCCTGAGAGCTCTGTTTGATAGGTGTCTTTCTGGATGAGGACTTTATAAGTTGATCTTTTTTTTTTTTTCATTACCTCAATAAGCTCCAAATAACTATGAATTTAGCACACATAGTTGGGCAGGGCTAAAAAAAAATATTTCTTAACTACTTTTTAAAAAATTTAATGAACTAATTAATTAGCTATTTTTGAGAGATAAGAGATCTCTGATTTGCTGGTTCATTGCCCCAATGCCCACAACAGTGAGAGCTGGGCCAGGCCAAAGCCAAGGGCCAGGCATTCAGTCTGGGTCTCCTGTGTGGGTGGCAGGGACCCAATTCCTTGAGCCACCATCTACTGCCTCCCGTTGTGCACTGGGAGTGGAGCCAGGACTGGAACCCAGGCACTCTGCAGTATAGGATGCAAGCATTTTACATACTGCCCCTAACTCCTGCCACCATGGGCCGGAGCTCTGAAACAAGATTGTACTAAAATGACTAGAAGGAAAATGGCCAAAGGACAATATATCTCCACGTGGTTAGGGATCTCTAGGCTCCAGTAGTATCTGGGGCAAAGATTTTAAGACAGTAAGTGCAAATTTCTAGTGAGTTGTAGCATAACTTAGCTGGCTCATATTGCTTTGGAAAACACTAGGTTGAGGCCCGGCACGGTGGTCTAGCAGGTAAAGTCCTTGTCTTGAATGTGCCGGGATTAATCCTGGGCACTGGTTCTAATCCTGGCAGCTCCACTCCACATCCAGCTCCCTGCTTGTGGCCTGGGAAAGCAGTCGAGGACAGCCCAAAGCCTTGGGATCCTATACCCACATGGGAGATCTAGAAGAAGTTCCTGTCTTGTGCTCACTTGTGGGGGGTGAATCATCGGACGGAAGATCTTTCTCTGTCTCTCCTCCTCTCTGTATGTCTGACTTTGCAATAAAAATACATAAATCTTAAAAAAAAAAAAAGAAAACACCAGAATGGCTAGTGTGTGCATACACACGCGCGCGCGCGCACACACACACACACACACACACACACACGCTCTCCCAAAGAGCAGGCACGTCAGACACACTGGAAGTTTGCTGCCCAGAATTTGAAATCTTAGCAGAGACCCACAGTCTTCAGCTCCTCAGTATGGTCACCTGCATTAGGGTTGCACTAAGTAAACAGGTCTTCCCCTCCCATGTAGTGGTGTCAATCATCTAGGCTTCTTATTCAGAAACCCTTCCAGTCTTTCTGTCTGAGGCCTGCTCCCCTCCTGTTTCTTGTTTCCCGTGAATGCCCTGCCTCCTCTGAGATATCAGGTCCTGGCTGTGTGTGCCCTGCCCATGGCTCGCAGGGAAAAAAAAAAATAACTTTGTCTTCTGCAGGTCAGAATACAATGTAGAAAGCCCAGCATCAGAACAGGTGCTTCATTGGAGAGAAGGGTTGATTGCTTCTCAGGGGTGATTACTCACAGTAAAGAGGGGGGTGCCCTCGGAGAGGGGACCCCAGGCATCCCTAGCACTAGGTTTCTCTGAGACAAGAGATTGAATGTCAGCGTCTTGACTTGGATGATATCTTAAGGAATTTGGTCCCCACTGAGCAAGCCCCCATGCTCATCATCCTTGGGCACCTCACTGTTTATTTGTTGTTCCAAGCAATGGAGACCATCCCTGGTTCCCACGGCTGCTCTGCCTTTTTCTCACTGTACTTGCCTCTGACAATCATTTCCATTCCCAGACCAAAAGGCAAGGAAATAGCATTTCAAGTTTGAGAAGTGAATATTTATAGAGAAAGCCCAGCACAGGGCATTAAGGTGACAAGCAGCAATCCTGAAGAGTCTTTGGGAGGCCCAAGGTCTATTTTATTGTTGGGAGTGAAAGTAGCATTGAGTCTCAGAACAGAAGAAAGAAGTCTGCACTGGTATGGTCCCACATGCAAGAGACTGCATTGTGGAGCAGGCTTTTTGGCATTATAGTTAAGATGCTGCTAAGCAGGTGATGGCTCAAGGACTTGGGTCCCTGTCACTCGTGTGGGAGACCTGGATGGAGTTCCTGACTGCATTTCTCAGCCTGGCTCACCTGTGCTTGGGTGCAAGGCATTTGGGGAGCGAACCAGCAGGTGGGAGATCTGTGTCTCTGTCTCTGCTTTTAAGTGAACAAAAGAGCGTGAGAGAGAAGACTACAGTGTAAATGTGTTATTCAGTGGACTAAGTTTTTAATTCATTCTAAACTGCACTCCTGGACTTTTAAATACTGCTGTCTCTGCGGAAAATAAAAAGTTGGAAGCAGCCCTCTAAATGGTCTGCTTTCTGCTGCTGGAACAGGATATCTGGGCCTGGGTCATTTGTGGGTTATGTGGCTCACGGTTCTGGGAGCTGGGGTATCCAGGAGCATGGCACCAATACCTACCCAGCTTCTGGGAGGCCTTGTGCTGGTTTCAAGGTGGGTGTGGAAGAGGCAGGGTATGAGAGGACTTGGATTGTAGCAATGTACACTTTCCAGAGCTGATCACATTCCACAAGAGTGTGAAGACTTCACGAAAGCATTAATCTCCCTTAACCCATCCAATCATGTCTTTAAGGCCCCATCTCTCCACATCCCATACAATGGCCATTGAACTTCAGTATGAGGCAGCAGCTTGTTGTGCTGCATGTTAAGCCACAGCTTGTAATACTAGAATCTCACATCAGAGCACTTGTTCTAGTCCTTGCTCTGCTGACTCCAATCCAGCTCTCTGTGAATGAACACAGGAAGCTACCAAATAATGACTCAGGTTCTTGGGCACCTGACACTTGCATGGGAAATCTTGCAAGTGGAGTTCTGGGCTTCTAGCTACGGCCTATCATAGCTCAGCCATTGTGGCCATTTAAGAAGTAAACCAGTTCTCTCTCTCTTTGTCTCTCTCTCTCTCTTAAATGGTAAAACTTACAGAAGATAGAGGCTTGATCCCTTTGTGGAGTTTGGAAGTGGGTGTGATTCAGGTTCCTTGGGGGTGTGCCCTTGGAAGATGGGAGGAAAGGGTGGTTGCAAAAGCTGAGCTGGATACAGCCTTTCTTTCCTTCCCTTTGGTTGGGGCAGGAGCATAACTAAAGCCCACGCAGATCAGCAGTCAGCCATGACTGAATAACCCTGCCCCACTGCTCCGTAGTCTGAAGATGACACCAGGTTATACATGGCCTCAGTGTGGAAAGGCCGATTTACCCTTCTATGGAGAGGGAAGGGTGTGTGTGTGTAATTTAGATTGAAGAGTGTCTCGTCTTGCAGCTCCAGATCCCTTGCCCAGACTCCACTCCTCACTCCCCTTGCTCCGTGTGTGTCAGTAGCGGGAGGGAGGAGAGCTGGGTTAGACAGAGTAGGAAAGGCCACCTGGGGCATGCAAGTGTGTGGGCAGTGAGGGTCCCCACAGGCAGATGCTTTCCTTGGCATGGGGAGTCTGATAAAGGGAGCAGGGCTCACCAGGTTGGACTGCCCCCTGCCCCACATTAGCACTCGAGTGCAGCCCTGGGTGAGTTGCCTGGTCCCAGATCCAGACCTGAGCCTAACAGACCCCGCCCACTTCAACTTTGCAGCCTAGAAGAGACATGGCCGCTCCTCGCCTCAGCGCTGAACATGATAAGGTCACACTGAGGATGCATTTTGTGTTTCAGAAGCCTCAGGAGGAAGAGGAAGCGACCCTCCATCCTGTTGTCCACCATGCTGGCTGCCCGCCTCTCCAGACCCCTGTCACAGCTCCTGGGAAAACCCTTGAGTGTCCACAACAGGCAAAGTGGAGCAAGGTAAGCCGCCGAGGGCAGGGTTGGCTTTGGACAGGGGAAGGGGGCACTTTCTGGACAAGGAGAACCTTTGACATATGGGCAGAATGGGTAGAGCTGAAGTCAGACTGGCTTCAACACCCAAGGACACCCACAGGTGTGCTTGGGAGATGACCCTGCAGGACCAACAGCACAAAGGGGCGTGGCCTCCTACCTTCCCTGGAGACCTTTGTGTTTTGGAAACCTTCAGGCTTGCATAGAAGCCCCTCTGGAAGGGGCAGGACTTCTCAGCTCCCCTTTCCCTGGCTCCCTCGAATGTGAGTGTCTTACACACAGTGCAGGCAACGAAGTCGGGCTGTTGCCACTGATGGAACTGCAGAGCTAATGGACAGCCCTTACTCAAAGGCTGGCCAGCCAGCAATCTCTCTCGTCCAGGCTACCATACAGAATCCCACCTTCCATTAAGTTGTCCTATCTGCTTGCTCTCGTTCCTGAGAGCCTCGACCCCAGTCCTTTTCCATTTGTGGCTTTGGCATTCAGAAGGAGCGCTGCCCGGTTGTTCTGGAGATTGTCACGGTTTGGGTCTGTGGGATATTTGCTCTGGGTTTCATCCAGGTATGTGTGGCTGGTGAGAGGTCTGGTGGCACGTGGTGGTGTCCCCCTCTGCATCACGTCAGGAGGCATGTGGTGCTCACAGAGCTTGAACAGTGAGTCTTTTGTCCTTTGCTTGTGAGAGCAGTTTGCTCAAAATGTTTTGACGTGTCACTGAACTATTGTATGGTTTAGGAGAATTACAAAATAGCACAAATGCATTTTTAAAAATGATTTACTTATTTTTATTTGAAAGGCAGATTTGCAGAGACAAGGAGAAACAGAAAGAAACAGAAAAATCTTCCATCTGCTGGTTCACCCTCCAAGTGGGCACAACATCCAGAGCTGATCTGAAGCCAGGAGCTCCTTCCAGGTTCCCCACATGGGCACAGTGGCCCAAACACTTGGGTACCTTCCGCTGTTTTCCTAGTCCTAAGCAGGGAGCTGAATCAGAAGTAGAGCAGCCATGATACGATCTGGAGCCCATATGAGATGTCAGTGCTGTGACAGAGGCTTAAGCGACTATGCCACTGGAACTGGCCCAATGATGAAAATTTAAATAACTCTTCCTCATGGGCAGATGTAGTGGTGTATTAGGCTAATCCTCTGCCCTATGGCACCAACATTTCATATGGGTTCCTGTCCTGGTTGTTCTACTTCCCATCCAGCTCCCTGCTTATGAACTGGGAAAGCAGAGAAGGATGGCCCAAAGGCTTGAATCCCTGCACCTGCATGGGAGACCCAGAAGAAGCTCCTGGCTGTTGGCTTCAGATCGGCTCAGCTCTGGCTGTTGAAGCCATTTGAAGAGTGAACCAGCAGATGGAAGGCGGCTTTCTTTCTGTTTCTCCTTCTCTCTAGGTAAAATCTGCCTTTCCAGTAACAATTAAGTAAATCTTTAAAACAAAAACAAAGCTCTTCTTCTAGAGCTTCCGTGATCCCCTTACCCAAGGGGGTCCCATGAGCCGTGCTACTGCATTTTTCTCTTTTGCAGCCTGTGCAAGAGAAAACTAAGAAATGGACAGGGGAAAGGGGACTTTGAGGGGGGGATAGTTCTTTCCCTGTACTATTTCAAGGAAGTGAAATTGAATATCAGGTTAAATTTAAGGCTCCAGTGAACAGAAAATCATCCTTTTTTATATTGGTAAAATATGTCCAGAAGAACATGCATCTCAGCTTGTTGCAGCAGTCACCTACATATACTTCTTGGAGCTCAGAGGCTTCACTTGGAGGTGGGACTTTGGCTGCTGGAGGACCTGGTATGAGCAGAATTTGAAATGTACCCCAGCACTCCCTCCTCAGCAGAGAGGACTGGAGGCCGCTGGGAGGCATGGAGCCTGGCATGTGGACGAGATTTTAAAGGAGGATGGGTTTTGGGCAGTTTTTTTTTTTCTCGGTGAACATTTCCTAAAATGACAGCATTTGTCTCAGAAGAGACCCTTTAGAGATTATTTTTTCAATAGAGGAGAAAATCCCAAAGGGAGTTAGAAGACTTTTGTCTCCAACTTCCAGGGACATGGAACAACCAGAAGCTTCGTTTGAGGGGGCAGAAGGGCTGCCCAGTGCTGGATGGTCGGGGGATGTGGAAAGCCCATGTGCATGCTTTGTCCTCAGGGAGAGGATGTCGGCAGAGGCCAGTGGGGGAGGCCAGGGGCAGCAGGAGGGCTGGCATGACAGGTGATCTGGCAGGGGCCAGATCGGAGCCCTGGGGGAGCAGAGAGAAGCCTGGTCTAATGGTTCAGCTTGAATCTCAGCTGGGCAGAGCCAAACACTTGGTCTCCACCTGTGGGTGGTGCTGAACAAGTGACCTTCCAATTTCTGATTATCCATGTCCCGGGGTGGCAAGGTCACCACCTCTCCTGGCAGCAGCCCTGTCTACTTAGCAGAAACCTGTCCCCCTGTGACTGCCACCCCTTCCTCCCAGGCCTGCCTCTGAGGTCACACTGACTGAATGACTCCTTCCTCCTGGATCGCCAGGCCACCCCGTGTGTCCCCTCTTCTCGTGTGTGTGTGTATGTGTGTGTGTGTGTGTGTGTGTGTGTGTGTGTCTCCCATACTTCCCCACACGGCTTCTGGGAGTCCTTCCCCAGCGAGGATTCCCTTCTGGCTCACACTGAGCAGGATGCTCAGTGCCACTCACATGCCACCAGGGTAGAGGTACCTGCTCTACGTGCCTGCCCACCCTGCCAGATACCCAATAATCTTTTCAGCTAACCGGTTCTGCACGGCCCTCATGTTCTGAATTTCTTTGAATACCTCTGTCCAGCCCCCATTATCCCCGCACCCTGGGGCGCTGCCTCCTGAGTTGCCGTGACACTCCATTGCTCAGCTATGGCAGCCCAGATGAGACTCATGCTATGCCAGGGGCCCAGCCTGGGCAGGGAGAAGGCCTTTAGCAGCTACATCTTATCTGTGACCTGTGGTTGCCCTAGGTTTTATTGTCATGGTGAAATGCCTGGGTCACTTGTAAAGAAAGGCCAGTTCATTTTGGCTCCTGGGTTAAGGGCACATCCAGCAATGGTCTTGCTGAGTTCCCAGGTGGTGCAAGGCATCATGTGACAAGGGACAGGGAGTGTGTATGCATATCTTCCTCTTTTTTTCCTTAAGATTTATTTATTTATTTATTTATTTATTTAAAAGAGTTAAAGAGAGAGAAAGTAAAGGCAGAGAGAGAGAAAGGGAGAGGTGGACTAAAGGACTTGGGTCATTTTCCACTGCTTTCCCAGGCACATCAGTAGGGAGCTGAACTGGAAATGGAAGAGCCAGAACTCAAACCAGTGACCCTATGGAATGCAGGCATTGTAGGCAACAGCTTTACCTATTATACCATAGCAGGAGACTCATGTTCTCCCTTCTCATCAAGTTTCAGGGCCCTACTCCAGTGCCCTTATCTGACCCTGATCACCTCCCAAAGGCTCCACCGTCTCAATATGTGGCTGTGGGAGTTGAACTTCAATATGTGAACCCAAGGTCGTTGCACTGTAGCTGTATCCTGGCCATGGCCAAGGTCAGCCAGACCCAATTCTGGTGGCAGGTGCCGCCTCAGCCTGTGATTCCCCTGAGCTGCCCTTTGCCATGCTCATCTAATCCCACCTCCTTAGGTTCCGCCTGCGAAACACACTAATGGCTCAACTCAACAGGAAGCTGAGATTCTGATTCATGACGAGATCCACTAGGGGACTAGAAATGCAGGCTGGAAAGGTGGGGAAGAAGCCAGGATGGGAAGGCTTCCCAGATGCAGCCCAGCATGCTGCAGGGTGCCAGGGTTCTGAGGAGCAGCAGCTGCACTGCCTCTGCTGTCCCTGCTGATCCTGCTTGTCCTCCAGATCTGGTGGCCATACCTTGTGAATGGGTGCCAACTGTCCCCAGTACACCTGTGGGCTTGTTGAGCAGTGTCAAGAGGCTTGGTTGACCAGTTGCTTGCCACTACAGGTCTCACCCCATCCCCAGCTCTACTTTAGTATACTCTAGGAAAATATGTACTGTTTGGTAGTTTGGGGGTTGAACTTAACACTCAGAGACACTCTTCACCCTGGCAGGCCAGAAGATCCCTTGGATTTGTGTCACACTGAGGAAAGCAGGGACCTTAGAAATCTGAGCTGCTGTGTATCTTCTGTGACTTGTGACAGAGAGCATCTGTCAAGCAGGAGACAAGACGACATGGAGGAAAAGAGCAACAGCGCCACCTCCAGAAAGCACACTGTCCTCGCAGCCATGGCAGGCCTTTGCGGACTCCTCACTGGCCATGGCCAAGGAAGTGGCGTGGGAGGAGCTGGGTACAGGCCATCCCAGGACACGATCCAGACCTGGGCAGTGAGGAGGAAGTAAGGGGCGGATGTGGGCAGGCAAACAGTATTGTCTGCTACAGCCAAGAGAGCTTGGTTTGGGCAATCCAGAGATGGAACAGGAGACTCCTGGGGCAAGAGTCTCCCATTCCTGGGAGAGCTTTCCAAGTCGGCTTGTACAGGCAGAACAGAGCAGGGAGAAAAATAAATCGTCCCTCCTGGGGATTCTGATTTCATTGGTCAGGGGTGAGGCCAGGTGTGAGAAGTATTGAGAAAGCCTTCCTGTGTGGGGTTTTGTTTGTTTGTTTGTTTGCTTTTAATGATTTCATGAAAAAAATCTCTAGTCTGTATAAAAGTAGAAAGTAATGCAGGTGGAACCTCCCTCATCTGTGAAGCTGACAGCTGACATGTCCCCATCTCTGGGACATGGCTGTGCTGCCACGAGTGGAGCATTTCACAGCCGACCTTAGATGATGAGTTACGGGCAGAGCACCGGTGCATGGAAAATCCTGCAGGAATCCACCTGTGGGCTACATTCATTCGGTGCATATGCAGCCTAGGTGAATTCCTTGTTTAGATTGGGGTTCCACTCCCGGAACATCTCATTATGTATATGCAAATATTCCAAAACCTTTTCAAGTTTTTACCTGTGGAACGGGAACCACTTCCGGTCCCAAGCATTTCAGGTGAGGGATGATCCACCCACGTCTCGATCCTGGATGTACACGTCACCTGAGCCTTCATGTGTCTTTTGGCACCTATGTGCTCCTTTTCTGCATTTTCTTCCCCTTCCCCAACCTTACTGAGTTATTTGGAAGCAGATTCAAGTCTCGGTACTTCACTTGCGAATGTGAAGGACATTTTACCAAAGAGGATATTCAGATGATGCTGTGGGTGAATGTTTGCATTGCTCCCAAGTTCATGTCTGGCAATCCAGTGTCGCGCCCACGTGTCTTACCGCCCAGCAGTAAGAGGCAGACGCGAGTGAAGCCTTCTGCGGTAAAGTTTATTGCGCGCACAAAGATGAGGAAGAGGAAGGGGGCGACCCTGTCAGGCTTTCTGCTCTTATGTGCTGACTGGCCCCGCCTCCGCCGATGATAGGTCGGCGTCATGATCACGCAGGGTCCTGGGCGACCGGATTCGTCAGTCCCCAGTGTTCACGTGCCGGCCACGCCGCAGCTCACTGCGCATGCCTGCGCAGTACCGCGAAGGCTACGTGACTTCCACCACGCACGAAGGTGTGGCTTCTCCGGCCGGCGCCATTTTAGGCACAGCATGTGGCCAGTTCATACAGATGCGGCTTGCAACAATCCAGCTGATAGTGAAGGGGATAGTATTAGAAGACAAGGCTTTGGAAGGTGATAAGGCCATGAAGACAGAGCTCTCATGAATGGGATTCATGTCCTTACACCTCCTGCCCCTCTGCCATGTGATGTCTGTGGGCACCTGGCTAAGCAGGAAGTGCACCCTCCCTTCACACAGTCCACTGGGCCTTGATTTTGGCTCTCACGCTCCAGCATTGTTGGAAACACACTTCTGTTGTTTATAAGGCACCCATCCTACGGTGTTTTGTTTTTACAGCCCAAAGACAGATGACACAGGAATGTAGGGAAAGATGTTCAGCATCATTAGGCATTAGACAAATGCAAGTTAAAGCCACAGTGCATTGATACTGCGTATTTTTCAACAGGGCTGAAATGAAAACCAGTGGCACTGTGAAATGTTGGTGAGATAGGGGAAAAGCGGACCACCCATGCATTGCTACTAGGAGTGTAGAATGCCCCAGCACTCTGGGAAACGATTTGGAACCTTTTTACAAAACTGAGACTGAAACCACCAACAACTGGTCTCATGGTCATTTATGCAACAGAAACAAAAACTCATGTGTGTACTAAAACCTATATAGCAGTGCTCCTTAAAAGAGAGAGAGAGAGATTTGTTTGTCTATTTGAAAGGCAGAGTTACAGGGAGAGAGGGAGAGACACAGAGAGACTTCCATCTACTGGCTCACCCACCACAGTGGTTGGAGCTGGGCTGGTCGAAAGCCAGGAGTCAGGAGCCTCTCCCAGGACTCCCTGCTGGGTACAGGAGCCCAGGCACTTGAGCCATCCTGCTGCTGAGGTATAGTTCTGAAAGGCTAACACTGTGGTATGGAGACGATCTGGGTCTTGACTGTACCGGTGTCTATATCCTGGTTATCAAACTGACTGGTCAGAATCTCCAGCAAAAGTAGCTCTATGCCTGGGGAGCTTGGCAAGGCTCTTCCTATTGGGAAACTAAGATGACCACACAGATGCCAGCTCTTTCCATGGGAGCAACAAGCTGGTGGAGAGAAGGCCATTTCCTCAGCATACTAGGAACTGGGTCCCAGCACCCGGGCTTGGTGACACAATCCATGCCACTTCAGACTGAGGGTCCTTTGTGTTGCTCCCACCCTAGGACCAGGTCCAGGGTAAGACCCTCCCCCACCTCTACCCCATCCATGCTCACAGGGGTCTTTTCATTTGCAGGCACATGCTCTTGTTCTGCTCTGCTTCCTTCCCCACCATTGGCCGCCGGACTTATGCCAGCAATGTGGACTCAGTGAGTAGAAGCCCACGGGACAGCCAGATGGCCGGAACCCCTAACCGCTGACCCACCCTTAGAGTCAGCCTTCGTGGCGTCCACAGCACTCAGAGCCTCATTATCTTTCCCCCATCCGTCACAGCCCCCCTGCAGGCAGAAAGCCCACAGGCCTCATACCTCTGGGGAGCAGGGATACAGTGCTAGGCCCCCAACCAGCAGGACAGCCATGGAGAGGCAGAACTACACCCCCAACAGGACAGCTGGCTGATGTTAGGATCCCCCGATTCTGAATTCAGCCACTTTCCAGCACCACACGCTGCCCCACACAGCAGGGGCTGGGTGGGGAGGGGCCACTCAGTCCCTCACCCCACCCCACCCTGCTACTTGTCACTGCCTTGGGCCAGGGATGTTGGGCTGCAGGAATTCTGGTGGCTTGGCCTCAGGACTGTGGACTCCTAACATGGACTCTCACTTCATCTATAGGCGGGCAGCAAAGCTGTCCTGGTCACAGGCTGTGACTCTGGATTTGGCTTCTCCTTGGCCAAGCACCTGCACTCAAAAGGCTTCCTGGTGTTCGCAGGCTGCTTGTTGAAGGTAAGTCATGGCTCATTTCTGGCACCATTGGTCTTAGTGGGTAGTTGCTCTTGCTGTTTCTCTTTGAAAATGGCTGTCCCAGCAGCTGGTCACCTGTTGCTCAAAACAGCCTCTACCTTATTCTTCATGTCTTCACCTTCCTTCCCTCCCTCTCTTCTTTTTCCCATACCCCTTTCCTTCCCTTCTGTCACCCACCCAGCCATTTGTTTATTCATTTGCCTGCATCAGCCACCTTGCTGGGTGCTGTCCCAGAGTGGCACTGGCCCTGCCCCCGAGGCCTTCACTGTTCCTCCATGAGGGGACAGCTGTGGACAGACACAGCTGAGGAGCTGGAGTGAAGAGGCCTGCTGTGGACATGCAAGGATGTGAGTGTGTCCAGAAAGAGGGGCCTGACCATGGCTCCCAGAGGAGCTGACATTTGCTCTGGGCCATGGAGAGTGAATAATAGTAAATAATACAAAGTCCTTAGGAACAGCCCTGCCCCCTAATTTAGTTATCTAGCCATCACCACAACCCACTTTTAGTACATGTCCATCATTTGGAGTTCCCTTTGTTGACAGTGTACAATTAATCGCCACCCCACCCCTGGGCGTGGGCAGCCTCTGCTTCTACCTCTCCAAGCTTACCTTTTCTGGACATTTCACTGACCCAGAATCATGCGATGTCTGGTCTTCTGACTAGCTTGTTGAATGTGTCAGTGGGTTCCTTATTGTTGAATACCATTCTGTTGTGTGATGACTGCTACATTTTCATCCGTTCGCTGGTGTATGGGTATTTGGATAGAAACATCTGGGTTTGGGGTTATTAGGAGTAATGCTTCTTTGAACATTCACGTAAGTGGGGGTGTGTTTTACCTGGTTCCTAGAGTGGAACCTAGAAGCCAAGATCTGGGCCCTAGGCATGCCCCTTGCCGAAGGGGAGCTGTGTGTTGTTTCTTCCGGTGCACAAAACCGGAAGACCATGCATCATCACACATACACACACATACCCTGTCTGCTTGGGTCCCTCTCACATTTGCATGCAGTTAGCATGACCTCAGGTTTTATTTGTTTTATAGATAAAACCAGTGATTCATGAGGTCATGCTGACCTGCTGTTCCACTTCCACACAACGGCGTTCTTCCTTGTTTCCCTTGTTCCAGATTTGCTTCTTCCTTCTGCAGTGGGAACCTTGCTTCTTAACTATCTCAGCATATCCACTCGCGCACTTCATCCCGTGAACATGCACAGTGGGTTCAGAATGGCTCCATTCAGACCACGACAACAAACAGCAAGCATCCACTAAGTATGTGAAGCAGCTCTGCTCCTCCCAGAAGACAAGGCCACACAGGCGACTGATGAGGACCAAGAGGGCCCAGAGGGAGGGGCGGGCTGAGGCTTCTGGTCTGGGAAGGAGGGCCCGGCAGGCACCCTGAGCCTGGACTGGGTTGGAGGAGGATCCCCAGGATGAGGTCGCCTGATAGACAGGACCTGTGTTCTGCAGGAATAGCCCAGGGCTCCTGCCACCCTCTGTTGCTGACAGAGAGGAGCCAGGACCAGCACAGCCATGGCCGTGGCACTCACCCTGAGGTGGCCAGAAAGCTGCAGTGGCCAAAAGCCATCTGTTGGCCGTTCCTGCAGGAATTGTTGAGTAGGGAATTCTTGGGGCCACTGCAAGAGAGCTTAGGACTTCTAGAAGGCATTTGTATAGCTACAAAGACACACAAAATGTTGATTCAAGTTAAACCTTACTTGGATCAATTTTTGGGTTTTCTCTGTATCATTATTTTGTTTATAGTCAACACAATGTGATACACTTGTGATACACTTATTTATTTGAAAGTAAGAGAGAAAGAGAGAGAGAGAGAGACAAGCCCAACACGGTAGCTTAGTGGCTAAAGTCCTCGCTTGGCAGGCACTGGGATCACATATGAGTGCCAGTTCGTGACCCAGTGACCCAACTTCCCATCCAGCTCCCTGCTAAAATGCCTGGAAAACAGCAGGAAATGGTCCAAGTGCTTGTGCTCCTGCCAGTCACATGGGAGACTAGGATGGAGCTCCTGCTTTAGCCTGGCTAAGCCCCAGCCCTGGTGGCCGTTTGGGGATTGAACCAGCAAACTCAAGATCTCTCTGTCACACCTTGTTTTTCAAATAAACCCACATATAAGATCTTATATAAAATCTTACCATAAGTACCATTATTCTTCTACCTCCTATCTTTTCTACTTTTTTATTTGCCCCTTCTAACACAGTGTTTGCATGTTGTATATAGTCTTCTGTAGTTATTTTTTTTTAATTTAAGAATATATCTTGAAAATCACTTCATAGATCACAGAGATCTTCACTTTTTTCAAATATCGATTGATTGGCGAGGGAGGGAGACAGAGACATTTGCTGATTCACTCTAAATGTGTGCCACGGCTGGGGTGGGCAGGGCCAAACCATGAGCTGGGAACCCAAAGGCTGGAGCCATCGCTGCCGCCTCATAGGGTCTGCCCGGCACGAAGCTGGAGTCAGGAGCCAAAGCTTGGAAGAAGCTCCATTACTCTGATGGGGGGGGGGTGCACGTGTCATAACCTCTAGGCTAACCACCCACTCCCTGCTGTTTTAAAAATTATTTTTAGTGTATTTTTATTGGAAAGTCAGATTTATATAGAAGGAGAGTCAGAGAAAGATCTTCTGTTCGCTGATTTACTTCTTAAGTGTCCACAACAGCCAGAGCTGGGCTGGTCCAAAGCTAGGAGCCAGGAACTTCTTCTGGATTTCCCAAGCAGATGCAGGGTCCCAAGACCTTGAGCTGTCCTCGACTGCTTTCCCAGGCCACAAGCAGAGAGCTGGATGGGAAGTGGGGCCACTGGGACACAAATCAGCACCCATATGGGATGCTGGCACATGCAAGACAAGGACTTTAACCACTGCTGTTAACGTTTTTTGTTTAGGGCCCTGCTGTTAACTTTTTTTAAAAACAGCCTTACTGTGTTCCATCGTGTGAGTGGACCGTAGCCCACTGCACCAGTCTTCTTTGGATAAGCATTTCAATTGTCTGCAAAAATTCACAACTACAAATAAAGCTACAAGGAATAACCATAGGCATATGTATTCTTGAATTGTTGGAGGCTTATTTTTAGGATGGGTTCCTAAGAATGAGATTACTTTGGATCAGAAGATAAATTAAATATGGTATTGGCTTTTAAACTCCAGTATTCCTTGTGTGCCTGCTGGTTACACATCCACACCATAGCAGCAGATTTAAAAAAAAAAAAAAGGCATCTTTTTGGGGTAGGCATTGTGGCACAGTGCTTAAGCTGTCACTTGGAATTGCTGCATACAGCAGATAATGGGTTCATCCCACCCAGGTGGACTTTTTGGTTTCTGGCTTCAGCCTGACCCAGCCCTGGCTGTTGCAGGCATTTGAAAAGTGAACCGGCAGAATGACCAAGAAAGAGAAAGAGATCGCCCGTCTATGGTTCACTCCCCAGATGGCTGTAACAGCCAGGGCTAGGCTGGAGGAAGCAGGAGCACCAGCCTGGGCTCCCACCTGGCTGGCAGGGGTTCGGCTGCCAGGGTCATCTTACATAGCTTTCTTGGACACCTCGGGAGAAAGCTGGACCGGAAGCAGAACAGCGGGGCCTCAACCTGGTCCTTCAGTGTGAGAGGCAGACAGCGGCAGCAGCAGCTTCAGACTCGGCACCCCAACTCCAGCCCCTGCCCTTTTAAGCTGCTCTCCTTTTGAATGCTGAAAGTGAGACGTTTTCATCAAGCATTCAAACAGCGCAGAAGTGCGTGCTGTAGAGAGCTGACGTCTTGCCTATCTCTGACCCAGGGTAACTTGAATGTGGCTGAACATACTGTTGGTGACGTTTGTTGTCATCAACGAAGCCACAGAGAGTCGCTTTACACACACACCTTTGTATGCTTTCCGTGATAGTGCTTAGGAAAAACTTGTGGCTATGAAAGCCCTGGCTGGGTTCAGGTGTGTGGATCTGCTAAATTCCTCCCCCAAAATGGTTGTCCCGAGACAGTGCCAGGGAGAACCCTTAGGCTCTAGCACCATGCTCCCTGCTAACCCACATGGGGGACCTGGTCAGAGCTCCCAGCTCCTGGCCTGAGTCTGACCTGGCCCCAGCTCTTGCATTTGGGGAGTGAACCAGCAGGTGTAAACATTGCTGTCTGGTCTCTCTCTCTCTCTCTCTCTCTCTCTCTGCCTTTTAAATAAAGAAATAAAAATAGTGAATGAGTTACACAGCTTGTTCTGGAACACCAGGACAGACACAAACTCTGGAGACCCTGCAGAGGTTAGCCCAGAGAGCCTGGAGCCAGTTGAGGGCATGGTGGAAGCCGAGGAGGGCACCTAGACAGTGTGGGTCTTCCATTCACTGGTTCACTACCCAAGTGACCACAACAGCTGGGAACTGAGCTGATCTGAAGTCAAGAGCCAGGAGCTTCCTCCAGGTCTCCCATGCGGGTACAGGGGACCAAGGACTTGGACCATTATCTGCTGCTTTCCCAGGCCACAAACAGGAAGCTGGTTGGGAAGCAGAGCAGCTGGACTCCAAATGGCGCCCATATGGGATGCTGGCAAATCAGACAGGAGATTACCCTGATAAGCCACTGTGCTGGCCCCTCCCTTCTAGCTTTCATGCCTTACATATTACATACATGTATTTAAGATTTATTTATTTGAAAGTCAGAATTTCAGAGAGAGAGAGATTTTCCATCTTCTGACTCACTCTTTACATGGCCTCAACAGTCAGGGCTGGGCCAGACCAAAACTAGGAGCCAAGGGCTTCCTCCAGGTTTCCCAAGTGAGTGCAGGGCCCAAGCAGTTGGGCTATCCTCCTCTGCCTTGCCAGGCATAATAGCAGGGAGCTGTATTGGAAGTGGAGCAGCCAGCGCCCATATGGGATGCCTGGATTGCTAGCAGTATGGCTTATCCCACAGCACCACAGTGCCAGCCCCCTCTGCAACCCTGTAGATGCAGTGCCTGGACTTGATGGGAAATCCAGGGGGGTTTATAGCCAAGCCTGAGACCCACAGGGCCCCCAAGCTGCCTGCTCTGAGCAGAGGTGATAGAGGGAGGTGAGGATAAGATGTGGGTTGACATTCCTGGTGCCTGGCTGGACAGAAACTTCAGGGTCGTGCCAGTTCCTAAAAAGAGCTGTGGGGGGTGGCTAGCTGGGTCCTTTTCATGGAAAACCAAAGGGCAGATGATGATAGTATAGGAATGGGAGTGGAGCATGAGGAGGTCTGATGTCTCCTGGTCTGTCTGTCCTGAGCCATGCCAGCTCCCCCCCAAAACCTCACCCCCAAATGAGCCCCCCAACCACCTGCCACTCTTGTCTAAACTTCCCCCCAACGGTCACTCCTTATTTTGAACTGAACTTGATATTTTGGCCCTGGTTCTGCCCTCACACAGCAAGTCGGTCCCCATAGTCATGTCCCTGTCCCCCCGCCCACCAAGTCTTCTCTCGGAACCGATCATTTGCAGCTCCATTTGCCCCATCTGACATGGCCTTTTTACCATTTTTCCTGTGTCCCTGCAATGCTGCAGGTTGCAGGCGCTCCAGTCCAGGGCCCTTCTGGTCAAACCACTTGGTGGGCTCAGCCCAGCCAGTGGGAAACTCACCACACGTAACCCATGCCACCCATCCTGGACTCCCACTCTTGCCCAGAACCTGGCATGCTTGCTTCTGTGCCAGGGAGGTGTGTTTGGGCCTCCCTTCCCCAGGAGCAAGCCCTGGGCTGCAAAGTAAGCAGTCCTCTGTCATTGCATTCCCTGGCAGCCACTCCAGTCTTTCAGGAGGATGCATCAGGATTTCAGGTACCACTTAGAAAAACTGCTTCCATAATTTAATAATTACACGCAACAATATTTATTTTCACATCTAATGTAGCTTATTCCTATTGAGGTGGTGGGGTGGGAGAAGCAACCCTGTATGTCAGAGCAGGCTAACGTGTGATAGCAAGTCCTGCCTGGGGATGGGAGGGCCAGTGTCATGAAGGCCATCAGGTGCTCAGATTAGGGAACACTCAGCCACTGAGGGCTGCTTTGATGAAAACCCTGTGGCTGCGGCTCACCAGTGCCCCCTAGTGGATATCTGCCCGCCTCCCCAGCCTCAAACCCGCGGCTCTGGGCTTACCACAGCTGGCCCCCTGTGTCCTGAGGCCCCTCCTGTGTGGTCAGCTGTCACCACTGTGGCAAAGTTTCCCTTGCCCTTGCCCCCATGCTCCTCCTGGTGTGTTCCCTCCCGCCTCTCACGGGGTCCCCTGCACACCGCACTGTCTGCTCCTCTGTCTCCCCACTATGATGTTTCTCTGCTTCTAATCCACAGCACGAAGGAGACCTTCAGGGGGCTAAGCAAGGGACACCTTCCTCGTGTCGAACCAAACCTGAAACTGAGTTGTGCTTTGTGGCTTAACCAGTTCTTCTTTATTTTAAAAAGTAGTTGTGGGTTTTTAAAAAATTCTATTCATTACCCACCAACTAGTCATTAAAAAAAAAAAAAGATTCATTCATTTTTACTCAAAGTGCAAATTTACAGAGAAAGGAGACAGAGACGGAGAGAAGAATCTTCCATCCACTGGGTCACTCCCCAAAAGGCTCAATGGCCAGAGCTGAGCCAATCAGAAACCAATCAAAAGCCAGTCAGAGCTTCCTTTGGATCTCCTACGTGCAGGGTCCCAAGGCTTTGGGCCGTCCTCGACTGCTTTCCCAGGCCACAAGCAGGGAACTGGATGGGAAGCGGGGCTGCCGGGATATAAACAAGTGCCCTACAGGGGATGCCAGCACTTGTAGGTGGAGCACTAACCAATTGAGCTTGCGCTGGCCCCTTTAAACAGTTTCTTTAAAACCTACTTCCTTATTCCATGCATCTGAACAGGCTGGCACTAGTGGCAAGGTCCTTATTTGACAGCAGAAAAAAAAAAAAACAGCCTCTGTTAAATGGGACACAGGTGAGTGCACAGAGCCTGGCTAGTGTCCACACAGGGACCGAGGGCCTGGCACCAGCACTGACCTCTTACCACCTTGCAGTTGATGGGTATTTGGCTCGGAACAGAGCCAGCCAGCTGGCATCCTGCTGGCCCTGTGTGGCCTGGGGTGTACTTTGGCTGGCACAGTGGATGGCTTTTTCCTCTTGTTTCAGTATTTGATTTTCATATGAAAAGTTCCAACACTTAAAAAAATTAAACTACCCACAGATGTCCCAATCGCTAACTTCACCCTCAAAGCATCTGGCCAGCTGGGACGTATACCCCAAAACTGATGTGGGCTCTGTGCCAGCTGGGGCTTACACCCTCACACTGGCATGGGCTCTGTGCCCCAGGTTCCTTTCCCTGTCGTCTGTTTGCAGTCCCTGCCCGGGGGGGGGGGGGGGGGGAGAATGGTATCCCAGAGGCCTTTGGAACAAGGTCTCAGCTCTGTTCCCAGCTGTGTCTGTGGCACTTAGCTCAGTCCTGGATATGTCATCACTGTCTAGGGCAGGCTGGCTAGCTATTCCCTACCCCAGAGAATGCCACCTGCAGGGACCTGGGTAGTCCCTGAGGCTTAGGCAGGGACCTGGGGCCTCTGCCTCAGCAGGGACTCTTCTGCCCCACTGTGCCTCGGCCAGGGGAGGACAGAGGATGACACGGCTCCCCTTCTCCCCAGGACAAGGGAGATGCTGGGGCCAAGGAGCTGGACAGCTTGAACAGCGAGCGGCTCAGAACCATCCAGCTCAATGTCTGCAATGGTGAGGAGGTGGAGAAAGCTGTGGAGGCTGTCCGCTCAAGCCTGAAGGACCCTGAGAAAGGTAGGTGGTGGCAGGGGTTGACAGGGGCTGTGTGTATGGGGGGGGGCTTCCTAAATGCCACCTGCCACCTGCTGGCATGCTGCCCCTAGGCTCCTCTTGCTGCACCCAAGGCAGCATATGGACAGTGTGTGACAGAATCAGTGATGGACGGATGTGCCCTGCTTCAGGCCAGTTCAGCCAGCGCTTCCTATGTGCTGGGGATACAATGATGGCCACGTCTGTCCTGAGGACCCCATGGTAGAGTAGCAGGGGTGGACTGATTTCACCTTCAGGGAGCAGGGCGCTGAGAGAGGCAGAGTAGCACAGGAGAGAGGAACTGTCCCGGCTTGGGGACAAGGTTGAAGGGGAGGAGGCCAAGCATGGACAGCCACAGGGAGCAGCTGTGCTGAGGGTGATGTGCTGTGTTGGTCCTGGTCAAGTCTGCTGGAGGCTGCGGAGGGAAAATGGTCCAGGCCCCAGGCAACTGCAGGGGCTGCCCTGAGGGAAATGGCCTACCCCCCTGGGGACTGCAGAGGCCACATAAAGAGTGGCTCACAGCAGGTGCCAGGGTTCAGGGAGGGTGCTGGGAAAAAGGAGGGATCAGCTGTGACGAATGGAAGGAGGCCATGGTGGCCCGACTTAGTGACTTGGATATAGGGGGCCGAGGGAGGGAGGGGAGAGATTCCCCCTCCCTGCAGGAAGTCCAGCGCCCCTGGTGGAAGGTGTTGGGAGTGAGGGGATGCACTGAGGGACCCTGGGAAAGTGAGTACAGTATGTGTCTTGGGGTGCAGGGGGCAGAAGCAGTTGTCTGAGAGGCCGGGGACAGTGGGCAGAAGCTAACAGTAATAGGATTAAGTTGCAAGCGACAAGGGAAGGATGCTGCAGAAGGTTCCTGTAGTTAAGCACTCAGGTGTCTCCCCTCCCCCCCCCCCCACCCCCTAGTGCAGCCTGGGGGGCGTCCTGGGGAGAGGGGTCAGCTACAGGGAGGGGTACTGGGCCAGCTCGCCTAGACGGCTGGAAGGGGCCTTGGGCCACAGCCGGTGCTGAGCGAAGACCCTGTAAAAGCGCCTGCACGCGTCTCCAAGCGTGGAGCCTTTGTGTCCCGGGCCCAGGCCTTGCTGTCTGAACATCTGGTTCGCAATCAGTTGGCAGCACCGGCGTGGGTCCCGTTAAGGAAAAGCAGGCGGGGTCCAGCTGCGGTGGTCGCCGGACAATGGCGGCGGCCACGGGCGACTCCAGAAAGTGCCAGGCGCGGGAGCAGCAGCAGTCGGAGCCGTTAAGGTCAGACTCCCTCACGGCCGGCCAGGTCAGCCCTGCTCCCTGGCCACGCTCGCTCCTGACCCCGCCCCGGGCGCAGCCTCCTGCAGCTTGGACCGGCCACGCGGAGAGCTCCCCAGCGCCCGTCCTAATGCAAATCATTCCCCGTGACAGCGTCCACGGGGCGCGGGCCGCTCCCCCTGGCCTGACTAAACCCTCACTCAAGAGGGTTTTTTTTTAATGTCTGAGTGAGAAAACAGGTCTGTCAGAGGGACGAGCTCCTGGCCTCCCGGCTTTGTTCTCGCCGATCCGCCTGTCTCGGGCGATGCTGGCTCTGAGCGCCAGGGGGCGCTCTCGCCGAGCCCTCTGCCAGCCTGTGTGCCTAGCAGGCCGGTCCGCAGGTCCACCGGTCCACCCGTCCGCCGGTCCACCGGTCCACCAGTCCAGCCGTCCACCCGTCCACCAGTCCACCGAAGGAGGGTGGCAGGGAAGGCCGTGTGACCAAAGCAGCTACGCGACTGCTGCATCAGTCGCTTTCCAGCAGCCGGGCTCTGAGGGCCTGGACATCTGGAGCCCACTACTGCCCTCCCCCAGAGAGAGCTGAGGGGGGCAAGACCTGAACTTGGCACGGACCCACAGAGCACGGGAGTCAGGGCTCCCCGAGGGGCAGAAAACGCAGCTATGGAGAGAAGAAGAGACAGATCTTTGATCTGCTGGCTCACTTCCCAAATGGCCACAACAGCCAGAGCTAAACTGATCCAAAGCCAGGAGACCAGGAGCTTCCTCCAGGTCTCCCACATGGGTGCAGGGCTGTCCTCTGCTACTTTCCCAGGCCACTAACAGGGAGCTGGATGGGAATTGGGGCAGCTGAGACATGAACCAGTGCCCATAGGAGATGCCAGTGCTTGCAGGGAGAGGATTAGGCGGGTGAGCTGTGACACTGGCCCCTGGACAAGGGTCTTTAACACAGGGAGCCCGGGATTTAGAGACCACCTCTCAGATGATGCACACTGACTGAGCGCCTGAGGTGTACAGCAGTGAAGAGACAGAGCCGGCCAGGTGGGGACTGCAAAAAGGCAAGGGGATGGGGAGTGGAGCACAGAGTGAGGCGTCCCACTCTTCCCAGCAGGAGGCAGGAGACGTAGGCAGTCTGGAGGTTGAAAGCGGGGACTGTCCCGGATGACTAACGACTGCATCATGAGTGTCCACTGAGAGGACCCTGGTGCACCGAGAGCAAGGTAGCCTCTGCCCAGCAGGCAGGGCAAAGCAGGGAGCTCTTCCCCCACACTTTAACTAGTGGTTTCCTGTCCCTAATGAGTGTCCTTAATTCTCCACAGTTGAAGGAGAGTGCAGCAGAGGCCAGGCAGGGAAGAAAGCAGTTAGGGACCAATTATACAGAACTTTCGGTGATTAACTGGGAAAGTGAGCAGGGCTGTGTGCCCTCCGGCAGGGGTGTCCCGGGAGGGGTACTGGCTCAGTCCTGAGGGTCCCACTCCTGCCTCCACTCCCTGTACCCCAGAAAGCTGACCTCAGCAAGGGCACTGCCAATCAAGGCTGCCTCCTCCTGGCTCCCTTGCCTCATCGTCCCTGGAAGACCCTTCTTAACTGGGGAAACAAGCCTGGCCCTTCTCCTAGAGGCCCAGCTGTCCCCCACGGTAAGCTGAATGGATACAATAAGCTCCAAGGCACCTCAGCACCAGCTTCTCTCAGTCTCCATAAGCCACATGCCCCTCATGAGTCTTACAGGAAACAGCCGCCCCAGTGCACTGCTCCAGCCCTGTGCGCAGACCTCTGAAACCACCTACATCTTGGGGGTGGGGTCTCCCTGGCAGAGAGCAGGTGTGTGCACGTGGGATACTGGGGAAACGGGTCACCATGTCATCAGAGCTCGAGCAGACAGTGCCATAGCTTTAGGGAGGGAGAGGAGAAAGAGGAATCCCTGCCAGGAGGGTCTGGGGGTGGAGCTTGATGTGTGACACGTGAGACCTGCTCTGGACCTCCAGGGGGCACTTGGCCTGGAAGCCACCTGAGGGTCCGCTGGTATCTATAATAAAAGAAGGCATAAAGCAATAAGTGCAAGGTGATGGGTGAAGGGTGGGGTGGCATGGAAGTGAGTGAGGTGAGGAGGAACACCAAGCAGGGGTCCCAGTTAAGCCAGGTGCACTAGATGTAAGGACCGGATCCTGTTGACTTGGGGGACGGTGACAGCCAGCGCTGCACATCCCCTCCAGCCCCTGTCAAGCTCCAGGACCCTAGACACTGTGAAGTCCCCAGGGGAGGGCAGCAGCTGGATGCAAACCAACAGCTCTGCCTTCTCCCGTGCAGGCATGTGGGGCCTGGTGAACAACGCTGGCATCTCCACGTTCGGTGAGGTGGAGTTCACCAGCATGGAGACCTACAAGGAGGTGGCGGAAGTGAACCTGTGGGGCACGGTGCGCATGACCAAGTCCTTCCTCCCACTCATCCGGAGGGCCAGAGGTGAGTGGGCCGGGCAGCTCCTGCCCGCCCTCCCCCACGCCGCTGTGCCCACTGTGGGTGTCCCTCTTTGCTCAGAACAGAAACACCTGGGCCTGCAGAGTCAGCAGGACTGAGATGCTGAGTTCGGGGGGGGCAGGGGGAGGGTGGGCGTGGGGCAGAGATCCAAGGCCAGGTGAGGGTAGGGGCAGGTGGCTTTCAGAAGGAAGGACAGCCTGAGCAGCAAAGGCTCTAAACGTGATGGTGGCTGTCCCACTCCTGGCACCCCAGCTAAAGAAAGGGCCACCCTGTGCACCCGGCACTGTGTGTGCACGTGCCGCCAACAGGGCATGGCCACCTGCGTGCTGGCACGTCCATGCTACAGGCTACTGTGCTGCAGTCACCCATCAGGCAACCATGGTGGCAGGAAACGCTAGTTCCCTAATCAAAATGACGAGTTTGGGAAAGCAGACAAAATACCCAGTCACCAGGTCAGCCAAGTATAGACAGGTCACCATTGAACACGGCCTCCATTTGTCTCCTTAGAAGAGCAGACAGCAGGGGAGAGGAGCAGGACCACATGCAGCTGGGCACACTGGGGAGGGAAACTCCAACCCTTCAGCGGACTTGGAAACTGGAGGCTTCCAGAAGGTTCTTCTTCCCAGTGTCCAGGATACTTCCTGGGTGCACACAGGGACGAACTGGGCCCTGGCCTACCTCACCTTATCCAGCTAGACTGAGTAGGATTCAAAGGCAACACCACGACTCCACGGGCCAGGGGAGTCACATCAGACTTGTGGCCCACTACCTGGGGTGGGCATTGCCCGCCCTGAACCAACCCTCACTGTCTCCCTCCCCTTAGGCCGTGTGGTCAACATCAGCAGCATGCTGGGCCGCATGGCCAACCCGGCCCGCTCCCCGTACTGCATCACCAAATTCGGAGTGGAGGCGTTCTCCGATTGCCTGCGCTACGAGATGCACCCGCTGGGTGTGAAGGTCAGCGTGGTGGAGCCCGGCAACTTCATCGCGGCCACCAGCCTGTACAGCTCCGAGCGCATCCAGGCCATCGCCAGGAAGATGTGGGACGAGCTGCCCGAGGTGGTGCGCCAGGACTACGGCAAGAAGTACTTCGAGGAGAAGATCGCCAAGATGGAGACCTACTGCAACAGCGGCTCCACGGACACGACCCCGGTCATCGACGCCGTCACGCATGCGCTGACCGCCGCCACCCCGTACACCCGCTACCACCCCATGGACTACTACTGGTGGCTGCGGATGCAGATCATGACCCACCTGCCCGGAGCCATTTCCGACATGATCTACATACACTGAAGACTGCACTGGGAACCTTGCTGGGAGGGAGGAGATGGGGGTGTGGGGGAGGAAGGGGCACGTGTGGAACACCAGTCAGTGATGTTAGCATTAATCAGTGGGGGTCACCCCGTCTGCTTTATCACACAAAGTAGCTCAGGCCTTGGCAAACGGGGTGCCCATTGGCAGGCAGGGTTCCTGAAGGCCGGTGCATTGCTGGATCGCTCTCGGGTTGATTTCATATGGGATTTTTGGAGAAACATCTTTGTATTAAAACTAAATTTACTCTAGACTGTCATCCACATCCTTTGACGTCTTTGAGCCAAAGCATCCACTCAGAAGAATAAAATGTATCCACATTTGATCCATTTGTGAGCCTCAGGGGGTCAAAAGGCAGAGCTGGTTTGCTTTTTTCCTTAAGATTTATTTTTTTAGGGCCCAGTGGCGTGGCCTAGCGGCTAAAGTCCTCACCTTGAAAGCGTCGGGATCTCATATGGGCGCCGGTTCTAATCCCGGCAGCTCCACTTCCCATCCAGCTCCCTGCTTGTGGCCTGGGAAAGCAGGGCAGCCCAAGGCCTTGGGACCCTGCACCCGTGTGGGATACCCGGAAGCAGTTCCTGGCTCCTGGCTTCCGATCGGCATAGCATCAGCCGTTGCAGTCACTTGGGGAGTGAATCATCGGACAGATCTTCCTCTCTGTCTCTCCTCCTCTCTGTATATCTGACTTTGCAATAAATAAACAAATCTTTAAAAAAAAAAAAAAAAGATTTATTTATTTAACCTGAAGGAGTTTCAGAGAGAGAAGAGACAGAGAGATCTTCCATCTGCTGGTTCACTCCCCAAGTGGCCATAAGAGCCAGAGCTGAGTCCACTGGAAGCCAGGAGCCAGGAACTTCTTCCAGGTGTCGTATGTGCATGCAGGGTTCCAAGGCTGTGGGCCACCCTCCGCTGCTTTCCCAGGCCACCGGCAAGGAGCTGGATTGGAAGAAGAGCCTCTGGGACTCCAGCCTGTGTCCACACAGGCTGCCAGCGCTGCAGGTAGAGGAGTGGCCTGATACACCCCTGCACCAGCCCCTCGTTTGCTTTTGAAGGTTAGAGGGGATCCACAAAATGACACTTGTGTCAGTTCAGGTCTTGTGCCACTCGCTACCACAGCTGCAGGAATGGCCATGCCCCCCAGGGCTGCCCTAGGGCTTGTTTCTCTGAAAACCCTTGTGCCCACTCTGTCCTCACTGTGACACTCCCACCAAATGCCTGTTGTGTATACCCACGTCAGCCCACACACCTGTGTGTCTGGAGAGCAGGTCACCTTGGGACTTACCATTTGAGAAGCGTCCATGTTGTCTGAGGGCCTGGACTACTCACGTGTGGGTGCTGTCTGGCTGGACGGCAGGCTGTTTCTGCGTGGGATCTGCTGGGCTTTGCCTGGAAGCACTGTGGCTGGCATTGAAGGTACTTTCCTGGCAGGAGTAGGTCCTGTGACATCTTGTCCCTGAGGGGCGGGTGATGCTCCCTGTCTGTGCTCACTGGGTGCTCGCATGCACACACACAGCTGCCCTGCTGGGCTTCCAGAGTGGCCGTCACCAAGGCTCACCCTTCTCTGTGGCCTTTGAAATGAGAGTGAGAGAGCTTCCATCCACTGGTTCATTCCCCAAATGCCCACAACAGCCAGGGAAGGCCAGGCTGCAGCCAGGCAGTCAGTGGAATCAGAACTGAACATCTAGGCACTCTGATTTGGGGGTACAGACATCCCCAAACTGAGCCTTCATCGCTGTACCCAACACCCGTCCTCGTGGCTGTATTGATATAGGATTTGTAGAAGCTTGTTAAGACGTCAGCAGAGTCTATGTTGTCACTTTTTGAGCTAGGGTTTAAAAGCTGCCCCCTTGCAATTGCCGGCACATCACCAGCCCTGCAAACCTACCTCGGTGGAAGGACCACATCCGCCGCTAGGGGGCGTGCCGCTGCCTCTGCAGCCGGCTCCAGGCGCTGCCACCCCCAAGCCAGCAGGGTTTCTCCAAGGGGACTGGGAGCCAAAGCGAGTCCCGTTTAGAAACAGCGTCCCTGCTATTCCAGCAGCTGCCTGCCTGGAGCCTGGAGCCGGGTGCCAGGAGATAGCAGAAGAGCTCAGGCAGCTGGCACAGGCACTGAGGCTCAGGCGGTGCCAAGGGACGGGGGGTAGGGCACAATGAGTAAATTCAGCTTTGCCTTTGCGCCTTTGTCCCATCCGCCTTCCCACTTCCTGTCTGCAGGGTGAGCCAGGGAGGGCCTGGGGGAAGGGAGACTGGTGTTTACATACGGGAAGATGCTTGTGTAGCACCAAAGTTGCTTCCAGCAGGAACCTTTCTGAATCCTATCCTCTTGCGAGAGCTTATTTTCATGCTGTTTTATTGAAGCGGGCTCATGCCTCCCTTGGGCCTATCCACAGTGGGGAGCTGGAGGCAGGGGAGTGGTCTGCAGGTCCTGGGTGCCATCAGCAGCTGCGCCTGACTGAGGGCAGTTCAGGCAGTCAGCTGGGCCAGCAGGCTAACCCACGGTGCGTCCTGGAGATAACCTCCATGCTCATTAACACTGGAGCGTTTTGCCCTTACTTTCTGCCACCTGGGAGCCTGCTTGTGTGCAGTATCTAGCTCTAAGTTTTATAAGATAATTGGACAGATCAGAGGTGGTTGTGCCCATTCTAGAGATGAAGCGACTGAGGCCTCTGGAGGGGAAGTGACTCTGCCTCACAGTGGATCTGGGACATAATTGAGTCAGAACATGGCCCCTGAATGTTACAGTTTGTCCTCCCTGTGCGCCCCAGGAGCTCCAGCAATCCCAAGAGAAGTTGGGTGGGTCACCAGGCCCCTAGACCTGCATGCCTGTTAGCTGGAGGGGGTCTGGCCTGTCTTGTTGGTAGGGGGAGGGAGGAGCCTTCTAGAAGCTGCCACCAGCTCTCCCTGCCCCCATCCTGCTGGGAACAAATGGTGTCCACAGGCTGTGTTGGGTGGGAAGGCAGGGGACTGCAGTGCGCATGCCTGGGCAAGGTTCCTGAGGATGTGCACTGACCCCTCAGAACCACAGCTCCCAGCCTGGCCCACCAAAGGACCCTCCCGTCTCCCAGGTAACAGGGCTGTCACTGGCCAGCGGCAGGTGCTACACACTCAACCACATCTTCCAAGCCTCATCAAGCCCTACCCCCGCAGTGAGACTATATTTTGAGATAGAATTTATAGAAGATTATTAAGGCCAAATAAGGCCACAAAGGTAAAATCTTGATCCAGTAGGGTTGGTGGCCTTCTAAAGAGAAGTATGATGAGTTATACCACCGCCTGTGGAGACGGCATCCCAGTTCAGAGCACTGGTTTGAGCCTGGCTGCTTTGCTTCCCATCCAGCTTCCTGCTCACGCACCTGGGAAACAAGCAGGAGATGGCCCAGTGTTTGCCCTGCGCCCGTGTGGGAGATTGGATGGACCTCTAAGCTTATTTAGAGTTTCTAGTCCCAGCTATTGCAGACTTGTCTGCAACCAGTAAGTGAAAGCGCTCTCTCTTTCTTTCTCCTCGCCCAGCTTTTTGTCTTTGTGTCACTCTACATTTCAAATAAAATAAAAACAAAAATTATTTTTTTTTTAACAAAACGGGAGAGAGAGAATGGGAGCTGCGCATCTCAGTCTGGCAGCCTCTAGAACCGTGTGTGAACTGTTGTTGAAACCAACCAGGCTGTGGCATTTTGCCGCCTCCCCCCACCCAAGCTGACCCTGCAGCCCGAGCCTGGCATCAGGAGGCTCTTTGATCCTGCAGGGAGAGAGGCTAGTAGCCCCTCTCAGTCTGCCACCCACGGAGGTGGGCCATGAGCCCAAGCATGGGGCCAGGCACTAGCCTGGGGCTGAAGGAAGGAGGTTCAGGCTGGGTTCAGCTTGTACCCAGAATTTCTCCCAGCAGCCCTCTACCCATGGGGCACCTGGTCTGGTGCCTCTCGCTGGCCCAGACCACACACACACACACACACACACACACACACACACACACACACTCAACGCCCCGGTGGTTGGAGGCTAGGTGAGTTCTTTGCCAGATGTTCCTGACAGTACCTTGTTAGCAAACAGTTTGTTCGTATCATTCCACCTTTGACCAAGAAGACACCTGGGCAGGTGACAGGCCACCCAGCCCTGCCTGGCACAAGCTGCTGACGTAGCACTCCTGCTGCCAATGGCAGGAAGCCTGTTGCCAAAGGCCCCCATGTGAGGACTGCTTGCTTTCTGTATTGTATTGGCCCTACAAACCCATGCCAGCATCTGTTGGGGCCGTGCCCGTACGAGCGGGCAGAAGCTCTCTGTTATGGCCCAGGCTCGAGGGCAGCACTGAGCATTACCCGGCTGACGTGCACCCCTTATCACCTGGTGGACAGGTTTTTCCAAGTCTCTCACCAAGAGAGGGACAGAGGCAGGGTGCTGAGCCAGATCTAACCTCCGGCCCAGAGCCAGCAATGCACGAAAATCAGGGCAGATGGCACCAGGATCTAAAATAAGGAGGGGAAAAAATACCTCCGTTACGTAAGACTGAGAGAAGCCTTCGAGCTAAGGGGTGGAAACGACCAGAGAGGACGGCCCAGCGCCAGCTCCTCCTTCCTCTTGCTGTGGGCTCTAAATCCCCCTGCCCTTCCATAGACAGTATGTGCTGGCAGAGCAGTCCCTGCCAGGATCCCAAGCTTGGTGAGGCTGGCAAGCCACTTCCATCCAGCTTCCCCCCCTTGTGGCCTGGGAAAGCAGTAGAGGACAGCCCAAAGCCTTAGGACCCTGCACCCACGAGGGAGACCTGGAAGAAGCTCCTGGCTTCTTGCTTTGAATCAGCTCAGCTCTGGTTGTTAAGGTCATTTGGGGAGGGAACCAGCAGGTGCAATCTTTTTTTTCCTATCACTCCTCTCTGTAAATTTGCCTTTCTGATAAAAACAAATAAATATTTTTTTAAAAAATGGTGGGTCCCTGCCACCCTCATGGGGACCCAGACCAGGTTCTCTGCTTCCTCTCCACATGGTGCTGCTGTCCCAGCCATTGTAGGCATTGGACAAGTGACCCCCCGGAAAGAACCTCTCTCTCTCTCTCCATTTGTATCTCTGCCTCTCAATTAAGAAAAACAAAAACCCACCAACTTAAACTTAACCCCTTGGCACATCAGGTTACCACCCAGATCTGCATAGACAGCACAATGGAACCCATCTCAGGCAATGCCCCTAATACTAAGGGACAGCCCAACCCCACAGTTGCAGAGTCCAGGCCTCTCGCCTGGCAAGGGTGCAGTCCTCCTTGCTTCCAAGTGGAGGGCTTAGGCTGGGTAGTTTCGCCCCTTGACCAGGACGGTGTATTTAGGCCTAACTGGCCACCACAGCCCAGCACTAGGACAGGTGGACAGTGACAGCTCCTCACTCAAGTGTGCCTGTCACATCCAACCATGCACACTCATGGCCATCCCTCATCCGAGCCTCCTCAGCAGCTTATGAATTAAGCAGCACTGTCCTTCCCATTTTACAGATGAGGAAACTGAGTCAGGCAGTGGCAATCAAGACACAAACCAAGTGGTGAGGCTGCCTCAGTTTCCCCATCTGAGCCATAGGGCTGGACTGAACTCACTGCTCAACCCAAGGTTGGCCATGGTAGCCTAGTGGAGGAGCACAGGGTAGGGAGCACTAAAGCCACTCACCCTCTGGTCCACAATTACACAGAGAGCCGTGTGCAATGAGGACCCGCCCTCCTGTCTCATAGCAGGTAACTGCCATGTTGAAGGTATCTGCCTCTCCTCCCCTCATTGGCCTGAACACCCATGGCATATAGGGTGGCACCTGAGACTGTCCTGCCTGGGTTCCTGGGGGGCTGTATCCTGGTAGAGAGGGGGGTGGATGAGGGCCAGTAGTGCCAGAGACACCTTGTGCTGCTCTCAGTGAGACTTAATTCCTCTATCAAGTGCAAGGCTTCTCCTATTGCCCTCCGAGCAACCACACACAGTCCCCTCGTAGATAGCAGCAGGCTGTGATTGCTGGCTGCAGCTTCAGCCACAGACACCCCAGCAGCAGGAGGTCTCTCTGAGTGCTGCTGGGCTGTTGTCAGGGGACAAGAGCAGGACACTCAGGGATCCCTACCGGCCAGTGCATGAGTGGTTGGGCTAGTGGCTTCTGGAGCTGGATCCTCTCCTTCCTCCTCCTGTTGTGCCCTGGACAGCATGGTTCCCAGCTTCTGACACAAAGTGGGCAGTGTTGTGGCACCTGCCAGAAGAAGTGAAGGGACAGGCATTCCGTATTTGCTGCAGTAGCCAGGTGGTACCCAGAAGCCTGATTTTGCACTCCGCTTCTTCGGACTCCAGCATCCTGCTGATACACACCCTGCAGGTGATGCTCCAGTGCTGGAGTCGCTGCCAACCATGAGGAAGACCAGGAGTTTTTGACTCCTGCCTGGCCCAGCCCTAACTGTTGCAGGCATGTGGGGAGTGAACCAGCACTTGGAAGCTCTCTCTCTTTGGGGCTCTTTGCTTTTCAAGTAACCTAAATAGATAAATGCAAGAATAAAAGAGAGAAAAGGAAAATGAGAGAAGAAAAAGCAAAAAACAAGTGTGCTTGGTGACAATTTTTATGGAGACTTGGGGTCACCTGCAAGACAACTGGATGAAGAGAAGCATGCTGGGAGGAAGGGAAGGGGACGGGCCATTCTGCCAAACTCCATGCACTTCCTGCACCTGCAGGTTCGGCTGGCTATTGTTTCAGTAGAAGAGCTGGCCCAGTGTGGCTTTAGGGGTTTTGATGTGAAGGAGAAGCAGTTTGACGCTCATGGTCTAAATGCTGTTTGCTCTCTCATGTCCGGAAGTTTAGTCCTGTGTTCACAGTTTCTGCTCCCACTGTCTGTTTTGTGCCAGGCCCTGTGCTGGGCACGTGGGGATCCGTGAGAGCAGGCGACCGTCTTCACTCCCAGAGCGCACTGTCTGTCTAAGCTGCTCTAAGTCAAGATGACAGGTACCAAGAGCTGGGACAGAAGATGAGGGGAAAGACTTGGCATTGCAAGCTATGACTAAAGACAGAGCCATTTCTGGTTTGCACACAGTCACACTGTCTTCTTCCATGCACAGCTTGGAGCTGCTTGCCCACCGTGATGAGGGTATGAATATGTAGGGTAGATCCCAGGACCTTCCCACGTGTGATAAAAAGTGGGTTGCCCAGGGCCCGGCGCGGTGGCGCAGTGGTTAAGGTCCTCGCCTTGCACACCCGGGATCCCATATGGGCGCCAGTTCTAATCCCAGCAGCCCCGCTTCCCTTCCAGCTCCCTGCCTGTGGCCCGGGAAAGCAGTGGAGGACGGCCCAAAGACTTGGGACCCTGCACCCGTGTGGGAGACCCGGAACAGGCTCCTGGCTTCGGATTGGCATAGCATCGGCCATTGCGCTCACTTGGGGAGTGAATCATCGGATGGAAGATCTTCCTCTCTGTCTCTCCTATCTCTATATCTGCCTTTCCAATAAAAATAAAATAAATCTTAAAAAAAAAAAAAGTGGGTTGCCCTAGAAACCAAGGTGGCAGGGTGGCCAAGCAAACACAGCTGAGTTTGCCTGAAGCAGGACTGGCCCTGGGGCTGGGCCCACTGCACGCAGGCTGAGAGCTGAGTCTGACCAGACATGCAGGTGAGCCCAGATCTTCCAGAGTGCCCCCTTGAGGAGTTTCCTGTCCATGCAGTTAACTGAATGACAAAAGAATCCAGTAGAACATTCTTTTTTTTTTTTTTTTTTTTTTTTTAATATTGAAAGAGTTATAGAAAGAAGGACAGAGAGAGAGAAAGAGAAAGAGAGAGAGATCCATTGGTTCACTCCTCAAACGGACACAACAGGATCCAAAGCTGGGAGCTTCTTCCAGGTCTCCCATGGGTGCAGGGTCCCAAGGCTTTGAACCGTCTTCCTCTGTTCTCCCAGGCCATAAGCAGGGACCTGGATAGGAAGTGGAGCAGCTGGGACTAGAACCTACACTTAATGGGATGCTGACACTACAAGCAGAGGTTTAGTTTACTACATCACTGTGCCAGCCCCCAGGACAGTATTTTAACAGAGGCAGGCAGGCTGTAGTTTTCAGCATACAGACAGGGCACACTGGGAGAATGCCTGGCAAATGTTCTAGAAAGCGACACCCATTAGGAATGAATTTGGCTTCAGAGATCCTGTAGCCATGAGGCCTGGGAACGAAGCTGGGCTTACTGGCAATCTCCTTTGGGCTGAGGTTGGTTGGAGAGAACATTCAGGTTAGCCAAAGCCAGATAGAACCAACCTTGATTGTGCTGTGCAACTCCCAGCTGCACCGGAAGGCAGAGCCCTCTATCTGCTTCCCCAGCAGGTGCACTTGGCTGCCAGGGTTCACCTCCTTGCTCCGCGCCTTTACAGGGGGGCGCAGAGTGGATTAAAGAGTGATTGGCTTTGAGAGCTTAAGCTAGAGAGCACCTGACCCAGCCAAAGGCGGGTGGGAGGGCAGGGGGTATCTTCTGTCCAAAGATTGGCCCGTGTCTCCTGGGTCAGCTCCGTCGGCTCCCCACGGCTGCCTGTGCCAGGACCCTCCCTGTAACTTCACAGCTGTGTCTCACCTGAGCCCTGGCTTCCTTTTTGTCTCTTGTCTGTCACCCCTGAGAGGTCAATAAGGACTCAAAGCAGTCCGTAATCAGGCTTCAGGCAGCTTTGTTAAGATGGCAATCCTAATCTCCAGGCTGTCCCAGTCACACAAGGCTGGCCGCATGGGGAGGGGCAAGGGCACTGATGGGGTGCACTGATCTGGGGACTCAGCTGTCACCCAGGACAGCCTGTGCTATAACAAGTACACAGACAGCATCGGGCAGCAGCCTGTAGGAGGGGCAGGGAGGCCTCAAGGACGAGCACAGGTGTTACCTGATGCAGCCCATGCTTCAGCTAGTGGGGGATGGGAGGAAGCGGCAGGTGCAGTCAGAAGGCAGCCTGGGAAGGGCCCAGGAGGATTAAAGACTCCAGCTCCAAGAGGAAACTGTGAGTCAGACTTGACCTGGTCAAACAGAGGTCACTCCATGAGGACCTCAGAAACCAACTATCTGGAGCCAGCATGGTGTTGTAGCACGCTAAGCCTCTGCCCGTGGTGCTGGCATCCCATACAGCCTCTGCATTTCAAGTCCCAGCATTTCCACTTCCCATCGAACTTCTGATAATGCACTCAGAAAAGTCACAACGGATGGTCCAAGTTCTTTTGGCCTCTGTATTCACGTGAGAGACCTGGAAGAAGCTCCTGGCTCCCAACTTCAGACCAGACTAACTCTGGCAGCAATGGATGGAAGATCTCTCCTTCTGTCTCACCTTTTCTCTCTGTAACTAGTTTTCAAATAATAATAAAAAAAAAAAGCATTAAAAAACAAAACAAAAAGCACCCATCCCCTTGGCTCCCAAACCACAGTTCATGAATCTCCTGGGGAATAGCCAGGTCAGGGGAAAGATTCTGGGACCAGAACCCTGGTGTCCCGTCCCTGCTCTGTGTTCCTTCCTGGGGCAAATACACACACACACACACACACACACACACACACACACACACACACACACACACACACCTGTGGCCATGGCACTGCCCATCTCCAGCAGTGAATCACCTGAAACACAAGAAGGCCAAAGTTTATTTCAGTAGCACCAAGCATGGAGGTGCTGGAAAACATTCCTTCCCTTTGCAGAGACCCAGCATGGACAAGACAGATGTGCTAGGAGCCTGGTCGCAGCCAGTGGCAGCCAGTGGTGGCCAGTGATGATCGGTGGTGACCAGTGGTGGCCAGTGTCCTGCCTCAGTGCAACAGTTCTCAGGAGCAGAGAGGCCAAGGCCCCACGGCTCAGGCACTGGCTGGTGAGCTGGCTTTACCACCGTTGACAGGTGTGTGGCCCACCTGGGCAGCTCTGTCGAGCTGTGCCAAGTCTGCCTGCTTGCTGAGCCATGTGCCCCTGCACACTGCAGCTTTGCTCCATGTCCTATCCCTGGCCAGCAGTGAGCAGTCAGCTGTGTCCCCAGTGTCCCTTCTGCTTTTAGAGTTGAGCTTTGTAATCCCTAAGGAGATGGTGAAGCGGGACAGGGCTCCCTTGGCCCTTGGCAGGAGGCACAAGTTCCAGTCGCAGCTGTACATACTCAACTATAGACTGAGCCACTTGGAAGCAGCTTGCTCCCACCCTTATATTTTAGGGAGTCTGTCTCCCGGTACCTAGCTGGTCTGGACTAGCAGAAGGCTTGGGGGTGGGGACTGACATGTCCTAATTATTCCTTCTGTCTTTCATGTTGTAATGTAGCCACGAAAGTTTAGCTGGGCATTTGGCTGCTAAAAACTGCATTTCCCAGACTGCCTTGCAACTAGAATGGTCATATGAAAATATTCTGACCAATGGTAGTATAACAACTTCCAGGAACTTTCATTAAGCGAATTGTGGGCCCAGGGCAGTAGCCTAACAGCTAAAATCCTTGTCTTGCACACTCTGGAGTCCCATATGGGCACAGGTTCTAATCCCAGCAGCCCTGCTTGCCATCCAGCTCCCTGTTTGTAGCTTGGGGAAGCAGTGGAAGATAACCAAAGCCTTGGGACCCTGCACCCCAACATGTGAGACTTGGAACAGCCTCTGGGCTCCTGGCTTTGGATTGGAGTGTCTCTGACCATTGTGATCACTTGGGGAGTGAATCAATGGACAGAAGATCTTTCTCTCTGTCTCTCCTCCTCTCTGTATATCTGACTTTCCAATTCAAAAAGGAGAGAGGAGAGTTGTAAGTACCTCTTAGCCTGCCATGCCTTCATCCTGTCACACCTTTTACTATAATAGTGCCAGCTTTCATTATGAAGCCAAGGCTGTTCATGGCCTTGCCAGACCTGGATCCCACACAGGGTAGAACGCTTTTCTACCCTTGAACATCCATTCAGATTTTAAGTGACACATAAACCACCCTGTCAGCCTTGCTACTGGTTTGGAGTCTGCAGAACAAGTACATCCTAACGAAGGCAGGCCTCTATCCCAGCCGGACAGAGTGGCGGGGGCAGCACTGCAAGCACAGGGCGACAGGGAGCCACATCTGCTAAATAATGAGCATCTACAGAGTGCTGCGTATGTGCCAGGCCACAGGCCAAGCACATGACACGCGTTATCCTATCTGATCCTCCCAGGAATACCACGAGGCCAGACTCCTAATCCCAATTTTATAGATGATTAAACTGGAGCTTAGGTTTAAACGCCTTGCCCAGACAGTTAGAAATTGATAGGATTCGAAATGAGACTCTCTCTCTCTCTTCCCCCTCTCACTGCTGGGAAGGGACTTAGCATTCCTTAGGCAGGCAGGAGGAGCCCTGCTCAGCTGGCCGCCTGGATTGGGAGTGGGGGTGTTTTTGGAAGTTGCAGCTGCCCCTAATGTGAGGATGAGCCAGGCTGAACCTCCAGGCGACCGCTAGTGCAGCCTCTGTTCTGCGATTTGGAATCTCCCATATCCCCCAGGAGGGTCGTGTGCTACAGCGGTGTAGACTAGGCACCTCCTACCTCCTGCCCCTGCTCCCTTGGTGAGCCTCCACACGCAGGTGCATAAATGGCCCCCCAGAAAGAAGGGACGGTTTCACTTTCCTTTACTGGAAACGCTGGACTGGCCTGCATTTACAGTAACTTTTTTTTTACTTTTCCCTCTTTTTTTAATAAAAGATTTATTTTAAATTTTTATTGGAAAGGCGGATATACAGAGAGGAGAGACAGAGAGGAAGATCTTCCGTCCGATGATTCACTCCCCAAGTGAGCACAATGACCAGAGCCACTCCAATCCAAAGCCAGGAGCCCAGAGGCTGTTCCAAGTCTCACATGTTGGGGTGCAGGATCCCAAAGCTTTGGTCATCCTCGACTGCCTTTCTAGGCCACAAGCAGGGAGCTGGATGGCAAGCAGGGCTGCTGGGATTAGAACCTGTGTTTATATGGGATCCCGGTGTGTGCAAGGCGCGAACTTCAACCACTACGCTATTGCGCCAGGCCCTTACTTTCCCTTCTTGAGTGGCTTGGTCACATTCTGTTCCTCTGAGCAGTGGCGCTTTCTGGGACCTCCCACATGCTGTCTGAGTGTGGCAGGGAGCTTTGCCTGAGTGCTTGGTGAGAAAGGACTGTGCAGCATTCCTGTTTTGTGGGCCCTGCGGCTGAGGGGCACATCCAGGGCGGCCTCTCTTGCACCCCTGTCTAGGCCTCCTCCATCCTCCCTTCTCTGCCAACCCCACCACTTCTGAGATGATCAGATGAGAAAGCAGGCTCATGGTGGGGCTTGAGCCTGATAAACAAGCCAGTCGTTGGTAGAATGGCAGAAGAATCCTGGCATGGGTTTGTACCAGAGTGGATAACATCAATGAGGTGCAAGATGATAAAGAAGTAATGAGGGTGGGCCTGGTGGTGGCATAACAAGCTTACCCTCTGTCTACAGCACCAATATCCATCCAGCAGCGACGCTAAATAATGAGGCACACTCTCGAGGGTCTGGAAAAGCCGGAACCACAACCGGACCCCTTATTGCCAAAAGCGGCTGCGTTTATAGCCTTCTCTCCACTGCCCCTTTCCCCATTGGTCTTAGCTTTCCTCCCCGCTTCTCCAGCCCGCTCTCCGCCACCCTTCTTCCCGTTCCTCTCCTTGTAGGTCTGCATTGCTTCCATACTGCTTTTGTACCCCTCTCTGCCGCTTTCCCTCCCCCTACGCCTTAGTTCTTCCACCCAAAGATCTTAGCCCCTCTTCCCTTCTCTGCTGCCCCGTTCTTCCCGTTCCATCCTTCGTTCTTCTCCCCATCTTTCTCCTTGTCGTCCCTACTCCTTAACTTTTACCAGCTGCTTTTATACTGCTCTCCACCAATCACTTCTCCCTGTGGGTCCACTTGGCTCTACCTGATAGGCCAGTAAGCAATGACATAGTCGCAGCAAGGGCATCAGCCTATCTCTGTGACTTCCTGTTTACCTGCTGGCGAGACCAACCCCGCCTCCTGGCTCTGGGCCTTTTCTATTCCAGGGAGGTACTTCAGCACCCCGCTCCTCACAGATATCCCATTTGGGTGCCAGCTGCTCCACTTCCCAGCTCCCTGATGATAAACTTGGAAAGCCATGCAGAATGACCTTGGGACCCTGAACCGACATGGGAAGCCTGGAAGATTCTCCTGGCTTCAAATCAGTCCATTTCTGGCTGTTGTGGCCATTTGGGGAGTGAACCAGCAGGTGGTAGGTCTTCCTCTCTTTAGCTCTGGTTTAAAAAGAAAGAAAGAAAAAAGGTGACTGAGCCACTCGACCCTCTTGAACATACTCAAGCAGCCTAAACAGTTCTGAAGGACAGGGTATGGGTAACTCCCTTGATTCACTGGGCTCCTCTGAAAAACCCCAAGGGCTTCTGAGATAGAAAGTTCTGGAAGTACCAGGCTGGCTGCAGAAGAGCCCTGCTTCAAGGATGCCCATCCTTTGCCCAGTGTGCGCACGCACACACACACACACACACACACACACACACACACACACACACGCACACCTGTTGGTGAGAGGGGTCCTTGACACCCATGCTGACACAGCACAGGTGAGCAGGAGGGCCCCCTTCTGGCCAGCCAACCTCTGAGGCTCTGACTCATCCTCTCCCCACCCGCTCCAGCTGGCAGCTTCTCTGCTTCCTCTGCTGATTCTGAGATGGGCCTGGGTGTCCTCACGGGACCCTGAGTGGAGATCAGTATTCCAGCCGCACCTGCGACGTCTGCAAGCCTTCTGCTCAGCAGTGCTGGGAGTTTACCCAGGACATTCCTGCCAGAGGCCGGTGAGACATGGCCGTGGATGGCAGACCGTGCATGAGCTCCCTTCTTACAGAACACGCAGCGCTGAGGGTCAGGAAGCGGAGTGACCCATCCAAGATCACAGCCTGCTACCAGAAGTCCAGAATCAGAACCTAGGCTTGCCTGTGGGCTTTCCCACCCAGCAGCCTCGCTGGCCTACATAACAGCAGAGTATACATTCCTTGTTATAGCATTTCCCCAAGACAAATGGCTCCTCTCAATCAGAAAAGAAAGGGTCCCAGTAGGGGGCCAAAATCATGCAACTGACATGGGCAAGGCTTTCTAGACATGAGAAGGATGGAAGGAGATTTGTTTGAACGGCTCTGTTTCAGATCACCTCCGACTTCATTGCAAACCCTAGAGCCTGAACCTTCCCCCGGGCTGAGTGCACAGGGCTCTGCAGCTGGGGAGAGCCATGGGGACCACCCTCCCTGTGTGGAGGTTCCCCAGGGCCTTGCCTGTCCTGACACCTGTCATCCGAGGCATCAGGAAGTGTGGCATGTGTCCTCTTCCTTTCCTGTAGACTCGAGGTCAGAGAAGTGGAAAAATCAAACAGATGAACAAGCATGGTCTTCTCAGGTAAAGCAAAGCAGGTGCAGGGAGGCCCACAAAGGGTGGGCTTTGCCTTCCCAGGGTCTGGAGAGCTCAAGCCAACTACGCTGCCACGGGATCCAGGTTTCCCAGGTCCCCAGGCTGGGCAGTAGAAGGTGACACTCAGACACCCATCTAAACAGTCAGACAATTTCTCTGGTGTGGTCTCTCTTGATAGATTTTGGGGTGCTCCAACCTTGTCTGAAATCTGGCTGGCTTAAGTGCAGCCTTCTCTGGCTACCCTTGAAGACTCCCCCAGTCCCCCCACATCTTCCAGCTACAAAGTGGATCTGTTCACTCCAGGGCCATCTGCATGCTGGGAATGACATTGACATTCACGTGCTTGGCTACACAGGGAGGTCAAACCTCCCTGCCTGCCGGCCCCCGTCTAAGCCAGCTGTGGCTCTGGGCTGCAGAAGCCAAAGCTGGCTCGTTCAAGCAAAAACAAATTTCTTCAAAGTGAATGTGCAGTGTTGAGACTCGCCAGGAGGGCCAGAGAACCAGGCTAGGAAAACAGGAATGAAGCTGGCTGCTTCCTGGAAAGACTCCCCAAGACTAAAGAGTGAGGCTGGGTGCTGTGTCTGTTCCCACATGCACACAACCTGGAGGAGGTGAAAATCGTGCGTGATTTTTTGCCATGGCTGGGGCCAACAATTACGTCTTCCAGCTCTAGCTCTTTGAAATCCCGTTTGAGAAGAGTTCTACTGGGAGTAAGATGGGAGAGGTTAGAGCTGAAGGAGGAGAGGGCTTGGCGCAAGTAGTAGCTAAAGTCTTGCCTGGCATGTACTGGGATCCCATATGGACCCTGGTTCGTGTCCTGGCTATTCCACTTCCCATCCAGCTCCTTGCTTGTGGCCTGGGAAAGCAGTCAAGGATGGCCCAAAGCCACTTTACAGATGGGGAAATTGAGGCCCAAAGAGGTTAACCACCTTGGGCAAGGCCACTTGACTTATGAAAGGTGAATCTGAGATCGCAAAGCACTTGGTCTTCAGCACTGTGCTGGACAGTGCTAACCACTGTGTGGAAAGCAAGAAGCAGGCTTGTTTATGTTCCTGGCTTGTTTATGTTCCTGAACTCTGCGGCGCAACTTTCCCTTCCTCTCTGTGAGCATTTTCCAGGCATTTCCACTGCCCTCCTCAGATGAACAGATAACCCCTGTGGCCAAGCCGCTCCCATCCAGCCAGAATCAGCTGGCAGAGATTGGAAAGATGTGCACACCCCCAAACACACACATCCCCACACTGTGTTGACGGATCGGCAGGTCCATCACCAGTGAGAACCCTGAGTCTAGCAGCTGCTGCTGACTTCATGGTGTTGTCTGTCCCACCCGTCCACCCACTCCAGGTACCTTAGGAAGCACTGCTATTGCCAAGCACAAAAACTGGAGGGGGCACCCAGACCTGGCCTCACCCAGCCCACGTCCTGTCTGTCTGCCTTGCCCATGAGCCCCTAAGACAGGGGAGTAAGTGTTTCCATCGAGGGTTGACTCCCGGATGTAGGTCTCCATCCTCAGCCGGGCACTTCCAGGCTGCCTGTCCCTGTGCCAGCCTTGTGGTACTGTCATGAGAGTAAATGATTTCATATATGCAGGTGCTTGGCACATCCAGAGAGAGTTATAAAACAGCTTGCTGTCCTCATCAACATTCAGGCCTTGGTTTCCCACCCTCACACTTTAAAAAAATCAAAACTGTGTGCCATATGCAAAGTATTTCTTTAATACTTTTCATTTAAACCAGTTTTATTCAAGCTCATTTAAAAAAAATGTGACCTTGGGCCCGGCACAGTGGCACAGTGGTTAAGGTCCTCACCTTGCATGCCTAGGATCCCATGTGGGCGCCAGTTCTAATCCCGGTGGCCCCACTTCCCTTCCAGCTCCCTGCTTGTGGCCTGGGGAAGCAGTCAAGGATGGCCCAAAGCCTTGGGACCCTGCACTCGCGTGGGAGACCCGGAAGAGGCTCCTGGCTTCGGATTGGCATGGCATCCTCCGTTGCGGTCACTTGGGGAGTGAATCATCGGACGGAAGATCTTCCTCTCTGTCTCTCTTCTCTGTATATCTGCCTTTCCAATAAAATAAAATAAATCTTAAAAAAAATGTGACCTTGCAATCACAGGTTTGATAGTCCTAGTTATATTCTTTTAAAAAGGATTTATTTTTATTTATTCTTTGAAAGGCGGAGCTAGAGAGAGAGTGTGTGAAAGAAAAACTTTCCATCCGCTGGAGCACTCCCCAAATGGCCACAACAACGCGGACTGGGCCAAGCTGAAGCCAGGAGCCAAGAGCTTCATCCTGATATCCCACATGGGTATAAGAGCCCAAGCACTTGGGTCATCTTCTGCTGCTTTTCCAGGCACATTAGCAGGGAACTGGATCAAAAGAGGAATAGCTGGGACTCAAACCATTGCTCAGATGTGAAGCCAGCATTACAGCCAGTGGCTTAACCCACTATGCCACAATACAGTTATATGCCCCTCTAGTTATCTTCCTTTTTAAACATTTTAAAAATTTTATTTGAAAGTAAGATTTACAAAGAGAGAAGAAACAGAGAAAGAAGTATCTTTCATCCGCTGGTTCACTCCCCAAATGACTGCAACTGCTGGAGATGAACTAATCTGAAGCCAAGAGCCAAGAGCTTTTTCTGGGTCTCCCATGTAGGTGCAGAGGGCCAAGGACTTGGGGCATCCTCCACTGCCTTCCCAGCCATAAGCAGGGAGCTGGATCAGAAGTGGAGCAGCTGGGACTGGAACCAGTATGCTTAATCTCAACCAATACTGCAGGCAGAGCCTTAGCCTAGTATGCTATGGTGCCACCTCCTCCCTGAACCCAGTTACATTCTTACATACTTGTTTGAGAAACAGAAACACCCTCTAATCTGCTAACTTACTCTAGGACAGGAGCCAAGAAATGGAGACTCAAAGCCAGGTGTCTCACATGGATGGCAGGGATCCAAGTATTTGAGCCATCACAGTTCCCTTCCAGGGTCTGTGTTCATTGGAACTAGGAACCAAAGCAGAGTATCAAACCCTGTGATATAGGATTTGGATATCTTAACCAGAATCTGAACCCCTAAGCCAAACACCTGTTAGGCTTCCAGTCCTGTTCACAAAAGCTCATTACAATAAGTATGAGGGGTCTTTAAGAAGCTCTTAGCAAACATGTATCAGGGAAGAATGCTACACAGGTTTCAACTATTTGCACCAAAATAAATGTGTCTTTCACTTCAATCTCCCAGGAACATCGCACACTTCCCTGTGCGTGTTAAATGGTTAGTTTGCCTGACAGCCCTGGATCCCTGTGTGCTGACAGCGCTCTCACACCTGCCTCTGTCCTGCAGGTGCTGTGTTCCTGCCCTGCAGCTGCTAGCCTGCCCCAGATGTCAGGAAATGAAGACCCCAGGAGCTCCATCTCCCCTGGCTGTGTCACTGACCTCTTGCTCCCGGCCTCACCTGACACCAGGAGACAGGAAAGGTTTTTCTCTGCATCTGAACCTGAGGCCACTGCTCAGATTCTGCCTTTCCCATCTGCCTGATGACTCGCGAGACGCTCTGTATGCATCTCTTCTCACTCCTCCTCATGTGCCAGCCACCCAAAGGTCGGAAGCCCGCGGCCTGGCTTCGTATCTGAGAGGGTGCAGACAAACTCAATTTGGGCAGGAGAACCAGTTCCCCAGATGTTTTGCTTGCCCTGCCCAGTCAGCCATCCACGGCCTCACAAAGTCCCTTTCAGAGCCTGGTGAAACTCACCAGACACAGGAAAAGCAAAAAGGAGCTGGGGACAAACTTTAGATGAGCAATGATGATTTCTTTCACTGCATGGGAGAAAGGGAAATTGCACAGGTAGGGGAAGTGACTTTCAGTTTCTAATACCACTTTATCCTTAGCTCAGCTGTGCACCTGGAGTCCACAGAATGGGCAAGAGCGCTTGCAGTGTGTCTGGCACAGCAGCCCAGATGCCAGCAGGACCTCCACACATGTGTCCCTGGGTCTAAACAATGGCTCTGTTCCCAGGTCCTACTTCCTGCCAGTCCTCACGCTGGGAGGCAGCAAGCGCCGGTTCAAATAGTTGGCTCCCTGCCCAGGAGTTAAATTTCAGGCTCTCCTGGCTTAGCCCAGCCCGAACTATTGCAAGCATTTATGGAGTGAAGCAGCAAATGGGAGATCTCGCTCTCAAATATAGAAAACAAACAAACTAAACAAGTTCTTTCAAGTTTGAGCTGTGCCTTCCAAGAGTCAAAATCCATAGAATCATCTCCATCTCTCCCCCCCCCCCACCAAGATTGGGAGTCCTGGGGTCCCCCACAGCTTTGTGTCTCCTAACAAAGCCTGAGGACCCACCCACTTCACTTTCTCTCCTTTCATGCCCTTCCCACACTCCAGCTCCTTCAGCTGTCCTCATCTCCCTACTTCCACTCTCCAGTTCACAGTCTTCAAGACAAGTCTGACACGGCTCCCTGGGTCCTGCCATCCCAGGGCTGGGACTGGCTGGAGGCTGCAGGGAGCAGTGGGGCCATCGGGTCCCTCAGGAGGATGGACCTTGCTCGCTGCCCATTGGGCCTCCTGTCAAATCCCATGTCTGATCCTCCAATGAAATCTCTCCTTCCTTGTCAACTGACCTAGCTGTAGCCTCCCCAGCCAGGGTGGAGGATGAGAAGACTCACGCTGTCCTGGTTGGGACACTCAATTGCATCCTTTTGCAGGTTTGCATTTCATTGAATTGTCAACTTCGATCAGTGATGACCAGAAAGAGTTGTTTCAGCTTGTGGGCTTCTTGTGGGGAAACACTACCAGAACGGTGAGACAGTGCACGTCCCACAGAATCAGCCAAGTTGAAGCTGGCTACAGGCATTACTTTCCTGATGACAGCCTCATGCCTTGGGATGGGCAGGACATGCACAACAGAGAATCTGATACAGCCACAGGATCATAATCATTATAATCCAGTCGCTGGGCCCCAAGTCAGAAGGTGAAGGATCAGAGTTAGGGAGAGGCATTCAGCTGAGCAGGTGAGATGCTGGAGTAGTTGGGTTGGATGCTCAGCTCTCGCTCCTGATGCCAACTTCCCTGCCCTGCCCAGCATAGCTGGCTGCCTGCCATGAATGGGGGTGGGAGGACTGTCTGGATTGAGTACAAGCCCCTGGATTTGATTATTATAGACATTTGAGGGATTGAACTAGTAAAGAGATCTCCTTCTCTCCCTCTCTATATGTGTACATGTGTGTGTATAATGCATATATTTTATGCGCTAATGTTATAATACATGCATTTTAAAGAAAACGTTTAAATTAAAAAGACATGGTTTTTGTGCTGGGGGTGCCAGGTCTAGGTCAACTTGACTCCAAGAAGCTGAAATGATCCACTTTTCTCTGCCTTACAGCTCTGTCAGACAGGTGCAGCTGCATCTTAGGACCAGTCTCCACCCCCACAGTGCTGTGTGCCCAGATGCTGCATGGTCGATGCGTGCCTGCACAGCCCTTGACCTTTCAGTGCATGTCACTATGGTTTTTATTTCCCAGAGGAATTCCCATTGCTGAGAAGGAAACATCCTTAGTCATCCCAAAGGCTTTGGGCAAGGCTCTGCCCAGTCGAACACCTGCACTACGTTTTGCTAATGATGATGATGTGCATGTTGGCAAAAACTCGTTCAATCACCATATCCTAGTGTAATTTTTTTTTTTAAGAATGCCTGACTAGAACTTCCAAGTGACAAAGAGCAGTCAGGAGAGACTTCTTTTAGAAAATGATAAAAGTATTTGCTAACTCGGCAAGTAGAATGGAGCACCTCCTTGCAGTTTTGTCTCCACGAGGCACTGTCTAGGATATCCCCCAAATGACACCCCATCCCCGTGAGGCCTCAGCCCACCTGGTGCTGTCTTTCAGGGCCAGGGCCCATCAGTGCCCGAGTACTGTCCTTTCTGGCTCCCCTGGGCTTCCTCTGTGAGAGACACCGCCAGCAGCCGTGGCATGGTTTGTGGTATCAGCACAATCCGTGGCTCTGCAGCAGTGTCAGCAAGAAGCTGCAAGGTGGCTACTTTGATTTTTCTTTTAAAGAATTATTTATTTGAAAGGCAGGATTACAGAGAGAGAGACAGAGACAGGAGGGAGAGAGAGAGATCTTGCATCCACTGATTCACTTACTCCCCAAATGACCACCATGGCCAGGGACAGTCAGACCAAAATCAAGTAGCCTAGACCTTCATCTGTGTCTCCCACAGTGGTGCAGAGACCCAAGCACTTGGGTCATCCTCTGCTGTTCTTCCAGGTGCATGAGCAGGGAGCTGAGTTGGAAGTGGAGCAGCATGATAGCTCAATGGCTAAATCCTCAACTTGGAAGCATCAGGATCCCATATGCGCACCAGTTCATGTCCTGGTTGCTCCATTTCCTATCCAGCTCGCTGCCTGTAGCCTGGGAAAGCAGGAGAGGATTGCAGAAAGCCTTGGGACCCTGCACCCATGTGGCCAACTTGGAAGAAGCTCCTGGCTCTGGCTTCGGATCAGCTCAGCTCTGGCCATTGTGGATATTCTAGAAGTGAACCAGCAGATGGAAGATCTTTATCACTGTCTCTCCTTTTCTCTGTAAATCTTATCTGCTTTTCCAATTAAAATAAACAAATCTTTAACAACAACAAAAGTGGAGCAGCTAAGACTTGAACCAGCACCCACATTGGGAACCCCGTATCCTCCATGGTTGCCATGGTTATGAGAGAAGGGCGGAGCTTGATCTGAATTAGACTGGTCATTCTGATTTACGCTTGGATCTGAAAAGGGCAGCTGGAATCTGACATGCCCCTGAAATTGCAGGGCTAATGACGAACAACGATGGACTCAGGCCAACATTCCTTACCTAATAAGGACCAGAGCAGGGCTTGCTACAGCTTCGGTGTCAGGAGGGGTGTGAACACCCCATGCACGTTCCCTTGCTTGCTTTCTTGTTCCTCTGCAGCTCTCTTCTCCGTGTCTGTCTCTTCACTGTGCTGGAGAAAGGGCCAAGAACAGAGTTCCCCGAATAAAGGTCTTTTGCATTCTCTTCTACACTCGGCTGATGTTTTCTTTCACGGGTGGTCATTAAATCTAACACCCGCATGGAGGGTGGTGCCTTCAACTGCTTCTCCATAATGTCAGACCCAGAGTGTTGTTCTATGCCCAGTCCAAAACCCTCCTGAAATATAATGGTGTGGCTTAAAGTGAGAGTTGCTTCCAAAGCTAAGGGTAATACTAAACAAATGCAGTCTTGAGTCTGTTCTTTCGATCAAGGTGGAAGCTCTGATCCCAGTCCATCAGAGGACAGTGCTGATGCCCTGGAAGCCCCGGCAGGGGAGCTCCTCTGCTCCCTGCCCCTCAAAGGCCAATACAGAGGGGCTTCAAAAGGCACAGGGGGAAAATAGGATTTAAAGAGGCCTACCTTGTTGCAAATTTTTTTAAAAAAAATATTTACATTAAAGATTTATTTGAAAGGCAAATCCCCAAAGATACAGGGAAACAGAGAAAGAAAGAAATTGGCTGATTCATTCCCTGAATAGCATCTATAGCCAGGACTGGGCCAAGCCAAAGCCAGGAGCCAGACACTCCATCCAGGTCTCCCCCATGAGTGACAGAGACCCAGGCACTTCTGCTGCTTTCCTAGATGCAGAATCACGGAGCTGGACAGGAAGGAGAGCAGCTGAGCCTGGAACAGATACCCATACAGAATGTTGACACCCAAGCAGTGACTTGACATGCTACAGCACAACTTTTCAAAGATCCCTCAATTCACCTAGTGTGCAGGATAGAGAATGGCACCTCTTGTGTCTGGAAATTCCTCAAGTGGGGGTACTGGTGTAGCTCCCTCTCAGCCAGAATGGGTCACGAACATGAGGAGGAAAGATTTTAGATCCAGTTTGCATCACAGGACATCCAGAAGCTTCATAAATAACCCCAAAATTGGCCCGCTCTCATCCTCAGCTCTGGCCTGAGACACACTAGACAAAGTGAGAGGTCCTGGCAGCTTCTGTCTTTCCGTGTGTCTGACAGGTGCCTTCTTCCTTGGTTAGGTAGCAATACGAGCTTGCAGGAGCAGGGGCGGCCAGGACCACTTTCTCTGCGGAGATTGCCACTGCAAAGAAAGAGACCTTGAAAACCAAGTCATCAAGGATGTCAAGAAAAGATGAGTGGCTGAAAGAATCAACCATACTGCTGCACACAATAGAATGGATACATTGACTCTGGGGACCCAGAGACGATGATTAAATCCCTGGTCTTTGCCAAGGCTGCAGGATTCCTGTCGAGTTGTGAAGAAATCTGGAGCATGTCCAATAACCTGGGATTCGACTTGAAAAGCAGAGATGTTGGAGAATGAGCAGTAGGAGGTGTGTATGAGAGGGAGAATGATGTGGATGTAAGGGAAGGGGATTCTGCACCTAACATTTGAGGTTTGTTGTCACTTAGAAAAACATCAGCTGAGCTCTAACTGGGTCACTTGATCCAGGGTCCTTAGAAACCCTGTGGGACACTTTTAGTTGATACTTTTTTGTTCATCCAAGCAGTACTTCATGTTCCTCAATTCCTAGCCAAAGAAGGCAAGGATGTAGACCTGGTGGGGCCAGCCAGGAGCCTGGACCTAGTATCAGAGGAACTTGAGAGTTGTGCTAAGACACCAACAAGCACAATCTGTCTTTTTCTGATCTCTTCTGGATCCCCTGGGCATTGTCTTGGACAGTGTCGCAGTGGCTCACTGGGCTGGTGCAGCTGAGGGAATGGAAAATTGGAGGAGTAAGAACTGAATCACAGCATTTTTGTGTGTGTTTGGCAAATAAGCCACACTGCAGATTGTCCTCCATGCCACTTTAAGCCATCATTTATTACCAATTCTCTCCTGCCTGTGGACTACCACATTACCAAACTGGAAGCAGCAGATGGGCTGCGTGGAGACGTATCACAGAGGACTGGAGGGTATTGGGGCTGGAACGCCTTCATCCTACAGATGGAAGTTGAGGCCTAGAGAAGAGAATGTATGTTTATGTTTCTGCTTCTTCCATTAGCTGATGCGGTCCCTTAGGGCAAGGACTGTATTTTTGAAGCCTTAGGACCTAACAGAGGGCTTGGCCCATGGAAGATGCTCAATGGATGTGAAAGGGTAGAATAGAAGGAGGGAGAGTTGCCATGGTTGCATGGTAGCTGTGCTGAGTCACTGAACCCTGAACAGCCTCTCTTGAGACTTATACACTGTTGTCCTTCTCTGTAGTGCCAGGTCAAATCCGCACTCTCCATAAGTCAGGCTGGAAGTGCCACTGATGTTGCCAGACCCCACAGCAGCCACTGTCCCACAATAGTGTCCTGGGGGTGGTGGGGATGTCTCCCCTGGCTTGGGATGTGACTACTACCATGGATCTCCTGTTGGATGGGGTAAGCCTTGGGGTACCTGACACCCCTAGAGACAGCCCAGTAGAAGGGCGTATGGATCCAAGGATGCACCAAGAAAATAAAGAAAGGGTGGAGCCCAGCTAAGAAGACCTAGCAAGGCATCTATACCAGAAAAGTCAGTGGGATAGGACCTCAGAAAGTGAGATACAGATAGTGAAGTGGTCCTGCTTCTGCCCACTATGTCAGAGATGAACGCAGATTACAGGCAGGGTTTAGCCAGTTCGCAGGAGGGAGCAGAAAGTCTAGAAACGAACAAATCCTCCTGAGGCATTGCAGTGGATAGGGCATGGTAGCTTCTTCACAAGATGTCAGGAGCAAGCAAGGGAGAGAGCTGGGGCAGAACTAAGCAAGTGTGCATCATCCTGTGTGTCTCAGACCGCTTGTCTTCACTTGCCAGTCCTGGGAACCCCCTTCCTCTCCTGTCCCACTCAGGGCATGCCACAGGGACCAGAGCTGAGTGTATGGCCCTTTTCTAAGCAGCCACCAGCCTCAGGGCCTGCCAGTGACCTTCTGCAATATCCACAGACATGGCTGCATGTCCCTTGAGACCCAGAGAGATCTAATGCTATCGATATATTCGAAACATCCAGAACAGGGATCTCCAAGGCAGATACAGCTCTAGGCACATCCAGCAAGTTGTTCCCAGGAAGAGAGGCTTGTGGATAAGTTTACCTTGGCAGGAGATGACACTGGAACTGGCCTATGAGAATTACATGTTGGGATGGGAGTGTTGAGTGGGTCACTGCAGTAAGAATACACAGGCTTTCTGGCGAGGACAGAGGGAAGCAACGATGAAGTGAAGAGCAGTATTTCTCAAGCTTTCACTAGCAGCAGAGTGCTTTGCCAAAAGATGCCTCATGTACAATACACTGGCTTGCTAAGTGCCCAACTCCCATTTCCTCCAGGCTTCCCTTTTACCAAGAGTTTCTCTCCACATGAAAACGAACAGAGCTGTCCAACAGTCTTTGTTCAACTTCCTTATTGGATGAGCAGGGAGACTGAGGCACAATGAGCACAGGGCACAAGCTCAAGTTCATTTGCTATCAGAAGCAGAGACCGATGCCCATCAAGGTCACGCCTCAGGATTTTTGCCACTAGACCTTGTAGCCTTCAAAGTGGGGCCAGCCTGGAGATGCCTGGTAGCTATTGCACATGCCTTGACTAAGGTCTGCTTTCTAGCATTCTAGATTGGTAGCTCAGCTGGAACTGCAAACTCTTTCAAAATATTCATTTTTATTTATTTGAAAATCAAAGCTACAGAGAAAAGGGGATATTCTAGTTCACTTTCCAAATGTCCATAGCAACCAGGACTGGACCAGGCTGAAACCAGGAGCTTGGAATTCCATCAGGGATGCAGGGGCTCAAGTGTTCAGGCCATCTTCCACTGCTTTCCCAGAAGCATCAACAGAGAACTGGATTAGAGGTGAAGAAGCCAAGACTTAAACAAGCATCCATATGGGGACGCTCATATCACAGGCAGAACCTTAAACCACTGCCCCACAATGCCAACCCCTAAATGCAAACTTAAGATTTCAATCCTTTCACGCTGAGAAATATCACTAGCAACAAAAAGTTCAAGAAACCAGTGGGGTGGTGGTTTGAACGATAAAGGACAGACACATTAATAAAGTTTTGTTAGTAGATAAACTGCCAGCCAATAAGTTCCATGGAAGGCTTGGTGCTTCTTGAAACTACAGCCAAACTTGTGCCCATTAGTTCATTGGCCAAATGAAATGACTTTAAACAGCAACTGAAAAGTAACTGGAAAAGCTCTAGATTGTTTAAGCTCATAGATAAATTCTAGAAACGGATCCCCATCTTTGGGGGGATTCTTTCCTACAACCATGCTAAGGAGTGATGATCAGAGAAAAGCAGTCAGTCCCTGAGGCCTCTGTCACCCAAGGGAACTGCTGTCGGAAGCCCAGACTCCCCTCTCGGCACCGCCCAAGACAAGGCACCACTGCAGTAGACTTTATAGCTTGCTATGGATTTCCAAGTGTATCTTCTTCTTTGATCCTTTGATAGTATTGAACCGCCCCTTGGCAAGTGCAAGATGCTAAAGATGTTGGACCCGGAGATTGGCCCCTTGGTGTCACCAGTTAGCATTTACTTAACAAATATTCATTTTCTATCACTATTGGTGAACGATCTTTGTTGTTACAGCACGGCCAGATCTGCTAACTTGCTTCCCAGGTCTCCTGGAGGAACACCATGCTCTTGCTACTAAGGGTACTGATAAAAAAAAATGGATTATCCCATGGAGACAGGTCAACTGACTTGATACAGTCATAGACAATTCAGAGCAACTTGGTGAGTCCTAAGTGAGTCATGCTTCATTTGAATAACACAGCAGAGGAGCTCTGGGGCCTGCAGCACAATGAAATGGAATCCCACAGTGGGAGGATACTCGTTTATTGAGAACAGTGGCTGTTAAACATCTCTAATGCATAAAATCTATTCTTTGGATAAAGTCTTAGCAGGCAGTTCAGTGTGACAGCTGTCAAAGCTGCCTCTTGGAAGAACTTGAGGCCTCCCTTAGCATTTTGGGGAAACCCTCTGATTTCTAGACAAGGGAACAGGTCCAGATTTCTTGGTGGCAGCTGATACCTGCTGAGCTGGGGCTAGAATTCCCCAGTGTTTCCCCCCTGAGGGTGCTCATGAAGAATGAATTGGTCATCCTAGCTCACTTCCTGGCCGTGTCCCTCACTGCTACCCATACTTTGATATTCACCTTGTCCTTTCTATCCCTTTCACTTATGCTGGTGTTTTTTCTCAGAACACATCTCTACCTGTGAAACTTGTATTGTCCCCTCCGAATCAAGGTCAAAGGGATGACCTCTTCCTCAGGAGGGTTTCGTTGAGGGTTTGTACCTATAAAGACTCCCAGACTGAGTTCCTCTAGAACCTTTGGTGACACCCTTAGGACATTCCGATTTGTCTTCACATTATTGGAGGCTTAACCCCACCCCTGATGTTTCACCCACGAGGACAGGAGCCTTAAGACAGTGGTGTTCCCAGCTTGAAATCACTGTGAAGTTGTGATCTCAAAAGGTGTCACCCCAGAGTCTTTTTCATTTCATTCTGTGGATTATTAATGGAATCAGATGCATTTCTGAATAGTTCCAGCTGGTTGGGGTCTTGTCTTCATCCTACTCCTTAAGGACTTGGCTTGCAATCTGTCACACAGACTGTACACAGTAAGTCTCACCTAGGCCCCGGGAGGGTGACCTGCATCTGTCTTCGTGAACCTTGGCCAACGAATCAGACTGGCCCCACCATTTCTTAGGTAGGCATGTCTGCCCCAGAGTGTTTGTGTCTTTAGCCAGAGCCAGACACAGGGCTTAGGTAGAGGCATGCTAAATGTGGGCTGCCTTATTGAAATCACTGGAAAAAACTTTGAAATCAGCGTCTAAGATTTTAAACAAGTACGTGAAGCCAATTAACTGGCTTCACGGAATGCTTTACCTCCAGGGAGTGGCTGTGGCTTCCTCTGGTTCCAGGCTCTCTATCACCTTAGAGAGAGCCCAACTGAAAATGTTCATTCATTCCTGAATTCTTTTTCAAGCATTTTACTATGCCAGCTACTTATGGGCTGGATTCACTCCTCCCACCTTTACCCCTCCCCACTCGAAATGATATGTCAAAATCCTAATCCAGGGACCCTGGGATAATGTGACCTTATTTAGTAGTAGGGTCTCTGTAAATGTCAGCAAGGTTAAGGTGAGATCATACTGGGGTAGGGTAGGCCCTTCTGCTCCAATGTCACTGCAGTCCTTTATAAAAGACAGAGCTATGCAGAGAGACTGCCAAGAAAAAATGGAAGGAAAGGCTAGAATTATCCCGCCAAGCTACAAAAATCCTCCAACTGCAAGAGCTGGATTCCCTTTAGGAGCCTCAGAGACAGCACCACCCTGACAACAGCCTGGAACCTTGCGCCCGGTCTCCAAAACCCAAGAGAGCTTTGAAATTTTGTTGCAGCATTCCTTGGAAAACCATTGAACTTGGGATGCAGCCTCACAGAACCTGCATTTTGATGAGGGGGTCATGAATGAATGAGCAGGAAAAGAGCGGATCCTGCTGCCTACCCCAACAGGAACAACACAGGGTCATATGACATTCTTAGCTGCTACCTGAAGGAAGTTGATCCCAGGAAGATATTCAGAGACCGAATCATGTAAGAGCCTTCGGATGGTGTTGGCAAAATTGATTGCTTTGGAGCCTGAGCCATTCCCAAAGTGAGCTGTCCAAATGGATTCTGGTGGCTTGAAAGAGAAATGGGGGGCGATGAAGGAGCAGTGACATGGACAGACTCGGGATTGCTCGAGATGGGAAGGCCAAAAACTCCAGCTCATAGACTGGCTGCAAAGATGAGTGAGAAAGGCTGAGTCTAGGTTTTTTTATTGAAGCCACAACTGTATTTATTGGGCAAATGGCAAGGTCGTGTATTGAAAGGAGCAAGGCTTGAGGGAGCTCATGTGGGAGTGAAAGGGAAGGCATTTCAAGTTCTGTTAAAGCACCCCTTCCTATCCTGGTGAAGATGCCAAGCACGCCAAAGACGCTGCGAGCTCAGGGGCAGAGGGTTCCCACAGCCTGCATCCTTTATGTGTCTTGGTGACAAGCTCGGTTCAAATCTCAAGGCCTGCCGAGAGACTGGAGAAAGTTCTTTTCTCCTGTTGGGAGTTTCCTCTTTTTCCAGGGTTACGGCTCTGCCTGCACCCCCTAGGTGCCCTCAACAAGCTACCAAAACTAAGAAAGTTGCTAAGCAGCACAGAAGTTTTCAAACTCCTTCAGTAAGTATATTGTGCATCAAATGCTTCCTGCACTTGGCAGGGCTGAGTCCCTCGAGACGTGTAGAACAAGCTGGGTGGGAAGGTGACAGGGAAGGTGGAGGACAGTATTCCCAGGCCTCCTGGCTCTTCAAGGAGAAAACCTTCGGCTTTGCCCATTTCCCATACCAATAAAGGGCTTGGGAAAGAAAGCCAGAAATGCTTTCACACTGAATCGGTCGAGCCTCGCCTGGGGTTGCTGCTGACTCAGAAATAGCAGCTGTTTGCCCTGGGAGCCAGCAGTGGTTGGCACAATCAGAGATCAATTGAAACATGCCATTCTGGTTTGCTCTCCTTACACCAACCGCTGTAGGGCACTTCTTCTCACTTTCAGCTTTCCCCAGAGTCAGTTTATTTATTTATTTTTGCTGCCTAATTAACTTGGAGCCCAGTGGCCTGAGAAGGAAGCAAGTCTCATAGGAGGGAGCGACTTGGCACCGGCAGGCCAAGACCTGAGATTTGTTTGGGCTCTGCTGAGGCTATTTCGGGGACCGTGAGCAAGCAAGTCACTTAACTCCCTCAGGCTCTCTAACTCCAAGACCTGTAGTAGTTGTCTTTCTGTCTAGGTGCTTTGGGAGATTTGCTAGAGAACAGAGAGCACATGCATCTGAATATACCCTTGCTACTTGCAAGTGCCTTTCCCAACTGAGCAGCTCCTGGGATGCATAGCCGTGTACTCTTTAACCCACCTTGCAAGAAAGTTTCTTTAAAAAGGAATTTATTTAATATTTATTTTTTATTGGAAAGGCAGATCAGACATACAGAGAGGAGAAACAGAAAGAAAGATCCTCCAACCGCTGGCCGCAACAACCAGAATTGGGCTGATCTGAAGCAAGGTCTCCTATGCAGGTGCAGGGTTCCAGGGCTTTGGGCCATCCTCTACTGTTTTCCCAGGCCATGAGCAGGGAGCTGGACAGGTAGTGGAGCAGCAAGGACATGAATTGGTGCACATATGGGATCCTGGCACTTGTAAGGTGAGGAGACAGCCATTGAGTCACAGTGTCGGGCCCCAAAAAGGAATCCTCTTCTTGCTGCAAAATTGTTTGAATGGAGAAGAAATAAATAATCTACACTCCCCGAGTTTCTCACCTTTGAGATACTTTCTTTATTGGGCTTCAGTGGAGCGGAATTGTACCTGGATATGCCAGAAGGACTGTTGCAGAGGGTTCCAGAATTCTCTCTAGGAGAGTTGCCAGCTTGAGCAGCACATAAAAACACAGGACATCCAATGAAAGCCGTGTTTCAGATAAACAGTGAGTCATTTTTTTTAGTGTGAGCATGCTCCAAGTATGGTATGCAATATGGCTTAACACTCATTTCATTGTTTACCTGGAATTCAAAGTTAACTAGGCACCTTGTCTTCTAGCAGGCAGCTCTGCAGGATGCCGGGGGAACATCAAGCCCTTGGAGCTCCTGGAAGGAAGAAAATGGGCTGCCATTCATAACTCAACAGGTAACAGTCAAGGGCTGTCTGGGTTTATGGAGCCACATCTAAATATGTAAGACAAGAGGTCTGGTTGCAGTGGAGGTTTTAAGCACAGGAAAGTCTCCCGGTCTCAGAGGCAGCTGGGGCAGGGTGAGCAGGTGGGTAACTGGGAGAGCTGAGAAGACAGCCTGACTCAGGCTTCCCATGCCCCTCGTGCCCTCCCCTTCCCGCCCTGGCTCCCCTCTACACCCTCCCCTGCCAGCGTGCAATTCTTTGCTGTGTAGTCTACCCACTGGCATTAGCAACAGGCTCTGGTCACAAGCTCTTTGGTGAAGAGAGGCAGCATGAGGATGACCTGAAACCAGGCCTGAGAGTGGCACTCTGATCTGTGACCTGTCAGTAGCATCCCCAGAAACACCAAGAAAACTGCCTGTGGAACCACAGCCAAGACTTGGAAGATACTCACTGGGCCCCTAGTTTCTCTTTTTGTCTCCCTTCATCTTAAGCCATTTCCAACTGCCATGCCATGATCCCAGGACACAGACTGTGATGGACAAATAATGAGAAGCTTATTTGGCTCATGGTTCTAGAAGCTGGGAAATATAAGACTGAGGGGCAGCATCTGGGAAGGGTTCTTCCTGCCACACCATGACATGGCAGAAGTGGAAGCTGCTCTTACAACAATGACAATGCATTCGTGGGCTCTGACCCCTTGTGGCCTCATCACCTCCCCAAATCCTACTTCTCCATACTGTAGCACTGGGCATCCAGTCTCCACCAACTGAAACCTGGAGTACACCCTCAAATCCTAGCACCTTCCTTCCAGCCCTTCTTACTTCCTGATCAGCTGCCATGATGAGCAGGGCTATTTATCTGTCTCCTCGGCGGATGTTGACCAGGGTTTTGCTTCAAGGCTGCTGATCCCAAGGGTGAGAAGGTTCAGGTGAGAAAACAGTGGTGGGCCAAAAGAGCATGTCCAACAGAACACTGTTCTGGAAGGAAATACATTTGGATTTGTAGCAATGGGGAGGAGGGAATACCCACACAGGACAAGGCTGGGGGAACCCAAAACACAGGGAAGAGATAGTGGTGGGGTGCATCTCAGATCACCCTGAGACTGGTTTCAGGATACAAAGCAGAGCCCAAGGGAGAGGGATGTTTGCATCATCCTGAGCTGCTCTGAGGAACATTCTGGTCTATTATTTACCTGTTTTTCTCTTTCCTGTCTATTGAGCACATCTTTCTCTGTTGGAGTCTCATTTATAATTCAGGCAACCTCCTTCGGAGGGAGCAGGTGTTTCTCTGGGATGAAACACCTTGGGAAGCAGAATGTACAAGTGGAAAAAAACATGTCAGAGCACAGCCAGGCAGAGAAACATGGGTCAGCACAAGGGCAGAGGAGGAGAAGGCGTAAGACGGGAGGCAAGGGAGAGCGGCATCCTTCCCACTCGAAGGTCTCTCCTTTTCCCCGACATCACCCTGCTTCCATCCCACAGGCCACAGTTCCATTATCACAGTGTCTTTCCTTAGTCTCAGAACATCCTCCTTCAAGTACCCCCTTTCAAAATGCTCATCTCCCAGTGAAGGACTGTCCACCCTGAGTTTTTGGGAGAGCAAGGCCTGAGGAAGCGCTCCCACCTATCAGCTTTATTAGTGTGCTGCCACTTTATGGAGCAGAAGGAGGGTACCAGGGGACTGAGACAGAGGGTGAGCTGACAGCTGGGCATGACTTGACATTAGCTGCTCATTGAAGAAACCATCTTCTGAGAGGCTGTGTGGGAACTGTGTTAAGCACTCCATCTCAGTCTATGGGAGGAATATTTCTACCCACTCCCATCCCCTATTGGAGACACTGGGCATTCAGTTCTCTGCACCTCCAGCTGAGCACTGGTCAAGGCCATGGGATTTTGATGTGTCAGGGTCAACAAGAAAATCCCATGGTTGGAAGGGGATTAGTGTGAGGCACTGTGGGGTTGAGCCCAAGGAAAGTTTGTGGGAGCCTACACAGAGTCGATCATGGGAAGGGGGAGGGAGGAAGGAGGGTTGGGACTGAAGCAAGAGACCTTTCAAGAGGCCACACATCCGCTTCAGAGGTGTAAGAGTGGACCTGGTGTGATAGTGTAGTGGCTAAAATCCTCACCTTGCACACACTAGGATCCCATATGGGTGTCAGTTCTAATCCCGGAAGCTCTGCTTCCCATCCAGTTCACTCCTGTGGCCTGGGAAAGCAGTTGAGGAGGCCCAAGGCCTTGGGACCCTGCAACCTGCATAGGAGACCCGGAAGAGGCTCCTGGCTTTGTATCAGATTAGCTCTGGCCATTGCAGACAGAGTAGCTTCCTCTCTGTCTCTCCTCCTCTCTGTATATCTGACTTTCCTATAAAAATAAATAAATATTTAAAGTATAAGAGTAACTCCGTGTCTTACAAAAGGTCTTCAAGGAGCTGGCCTTGTGAGTTGAGCTGCTGCTTATGATGCTGGCACCCCTAGCCAAGTGCCATTTGAGTCCTGCCTGTTCTGCTTCTGATTCACCTTCTGGCAATGCACCTGGAAGTCAGTGGAAGATGGACCAAGTGTGTGGGCTCCTGCCATCCTGTGGGGGACTGGGATGGAGTTTCTGGCTCCAGGCTTCAGTCTGGTCCAGACCTAGTTATAATAATCAGTTTGGGGGTGTGAACCAATGGGTGAAAAAAATCTCTTCTCTCCCTTTCATCATCACTCTGCCATTCAAATAAACATATTAAATAAATCTTAAAAAGAGAGCAAAAGGGACCAGCATTGTGGTATAGCAAATAAAGCTGCCACCTGCAATGCTCAGAACCCATCATGATGTCAGTTCAGGTACCAGCTCTTTTGCTACTGATCCAGCTCCTTGCTAATGTGCCTGGGAAAAGAAGCAGAAGACAGCCCAAATGTCTGGGCTCCTGCCACCTCAAGGGAGACCCAGATGACAGTCCTGGCTTCCATCTGGCCCAGCTCTAGATGTTGTGACCATCTGGAGAATGAATTGGCAGATAAAGATCTCTTCTGTTTCTCTCTCCATCTCTCTCTCTCTCTGTGCAACTCTTTGAAAATCATCTGAAAAAATAGAGAAACATCTTCAAAAAGTTCATGAAAAAACCAAAATTGCAGAAACCATGCAAGGATTTCCATTTTTCATTCTCAGTGAAATACACTTCTTTTAATTCCATTTTTTTTTCCAGAAAACATTGAGGAACTTTGTGTTAATAGCCCTCCTCTTGGTTGCCTGTTGGCTGTTTAGCAGAGACCTACCAGCTGGTCAGCAGAGGGGATCAGAAGCTAGACTCATGTAGGACTTGGCTATGGGTGGAGGTGCCCGGTGGCTTCAAGGAAGCCAATTCCCTGTGCTCTGACCCAGGTTGGAGGCATGGCCATGATGCCAATCACCCCAACAGTCACATGGGACTATTCACCTTTGAGCAGAGCTCCAGAGGAACTCACCTGGGGAGAGACAGACCTTAAAGAGAGCCAGGAGGTTCCAGCACTATTAACAGCCAGTTCACTCCAGGGAAAATCAATAGCTGTTAGCAGGGCTTTGGGGAAGAAACTAGTTGAGATTAAGAGGAAAAGCAAATGCGTGTTCTCTGTGTGGATGGCTGGGAGGTGGGGTGCATCATTTCCCCCCTCCACCCCTTAGCAGTTTCTTCAACTTTTTGATGAACACATGATAATAAAGGAGGTAGGAAAGAACAGCTAGACAGAGTTTGCAATTTTCCCTCACCTTTCAGGAGATCCCAGCTTCCCCAAGAGAAAATGTATTGTTTTCTAAAACAGATTAGTCCCTTCTTTCCCAAGGTACTCAGGAAATGAAAAAAAGCTTTTAAAGCCCTGGAGGCCACATTTGAAATGCTGTATCCTTTTCAGTTTGGCAGTGAAAAAGTAAAAACAACCCTGGATTCCACTTGAATGGGGAAGTGTTTATCTATTGCTCTCCAGGATCCCCGAGCTCTGCTGGATGCAAGTGGTTTCTGCTTCCCTCCAGGGTCCAGGGACGCGATGGAGGGTCTGGGGTGGTCAGTTTACTGGCCCAGGTGGGCCACTAGGGAGGGAAGGCAAAGCACATGATGGGGAAATGATGTGTCCATAGGACACGGCAGTGGTGCTAGGCACAGCTGTTCTCCTCTGTGTTCTGACAGAAGTATAGAGATGCTTGTGAGGACCCTGGATTAAGTATTGCTCACTGCACATAGGAAAAGAGCTCACAAGACCACTCATTCAGGGTCCAGAAATCTTGCTTTGATTCACTTCCCTGCGTCCTATGTGGCATTCCTCTGTAGCCAGCACCCTACTAACCCAGTGAGGACTCTCCAAGCCTCCCAAGCCCTTTTGTCCAAAATCAGAGAGTTGGCATTTGTCCCTGAGATCTGACATGTCTTGTGTCATTGTTGGCATTTGTTTCTATGACCTGACGTAGCTTGTGTCATGACCTGATGATACTTGAGTTCAATTCTCCTTTGTTAATCAAAGCCTCCTTATGTGCTAACTCCTAAGTGATCACAGGAGGCCACACTTGGCAGAGAGGAGAACCATTTGAGACTGACTCCAGGGACAATGGCCTCTGGGGCAGGGTGGATGCAAGGCTATATGGTTTGTAGCATTCTGTTCCCAATGGCCGGAGTTTCTAGTACCACAGATGTCTCAGCTGTGGCTCAAACCCCAGCTCTATCACTTGTACCTTTGGCTGCTAGGGAAGCAGGTTGTATGACTTTGCCAAACACGTGCCTCTTCACCTGCCCTATGATGGTAACCATCTCTGCCTCCGACTGGGGGATTGAACTGTGCCATAGTATGTGAATGGTGGTGTGCAAGAGACAATAATTCCAGTCATTGCCATAGTTGTTGAACTTAGAGCATTTCAAGGTAATCTTATTTCATTCATGCCTCCCTCCTTTGGTTCCCTTTGTCACTCCGGGTTAGGCTTGGGACAATCAGGGAGGTCCACAGGTGGAAAATTCCAGGCATTCTGGAGTGTGCCTCTAAGCACAATCTCTGTTCCCACAGGAAAATCAGGAAACACCCACACTACAGGGCCTGGGACATGGCCCTGTGTGCAGGGTGGGGCAGGGTGTTTGAACACTGTTTTTCTCTGTGGATGTCTCTAAATCTGAATGGCAGAACCTGTTGCTATGGAGGCAAGACTTTTTTCCACCAGCTGTTGTCTGTCTAGTGGGACTGGGACAACGGAAAAGAGATCACATCTCTGGAGGTGCAGGGTCTGCTCCCTGGTTTCCTAACTGGCAAGGAGAAATTCCTAGGGGGAAGTGAACCAATGTGGTTCCTGAAAGAGCTGCATGACTCCCTTCCCCCACCCCACGGCTTCCTGAGGCTCCAGCAGCTGCCGTTCAGTTGCCAACACAGCTGGCTGGGACCTAAACACACAAGCTCCGCCTCCTCTCCTTTGCTGTTCCCATAAGGATGCTCTAACTGAAAGGGGCTGTGTTGTGCCATTTGCACCTGTACATGCGCCACACACAGCTGCCTGGATGTGTGCAATTTACGCAGGAGAAGCGTGCGTGTGCTGTTGTCATCTCTGGCATCATGGATAATAACCACTGTTTTTTTCTTAGATTACATAGATACTGAGTGTCTTCTTCCTATGTCTCCTCATCCAAAACCTCACATTGTGACTATATGTGCAGATAGGGACTTTGCAACGGTGATTACACTAAACAAGGCTGATAAGGGGAGCCTGTGAACAGACACTGGTGGTGCATCCAGACAGGAGACCCGTGAGGACACAGCATAAAGGTGGCCATCCCCAAGCCAAGGGGCAAGGCCTTAGGAGAAGCCACCCTGCCAACATCTTGAGCTCATATTCCCAGGCTGTCCAAAAAAGACTTTCTTATGTTTAAAGCCAAGCACCCCATGGTCCTTGGCAGACCTAGCCATCTAATGGACTTCCCACTTGTGTACTGTCACATTTGTAGCTTATATCAGGAATCTCTTTGCTTTGAGTTTGAGGGGTAGTTTTAAAAGAAGTGTGTTTTGTTGACACATAAGTTTTTTTTTTTTTTAAGACTTATTTATTTTTGTTGGAAAGTCAGATATACAGAGAAGAGCAGAGACAAAGAGGAAGATCTTTCATCTGCTGATGCCCTCCCCAAGTGGCCGCAACGGCTGGAGCTCAGCCAGTCTGAAGTCAGGAGCCAGGAGCTTCTTCCAGGTTTCCCACATGGGTGCAGGATCCCAAGGCTTTGGACCGTCCTCGACTGCTTTCCCAGGCCACAGGCAGGGAGCTGATGGGAAGCAGGGCTGCTGGGATTAGAACCGGCACCCATATGGGATCCCGGTGTGTGCAAGGCGAGGACTTTAACCACTACACTATCACACCGGGCCCGGCACATAAGTTTTTAAAGAAACCACCTCTTAGGGACTTTGCAATGATTCAACCTGCTAACCCTCCTTCTGCAAGCACCGACATACCATAGGGACATCAGTGCATGTCCCTGTTGTTCCATTTCCCTCCCAGCTCCCTTATTGTGACCTGGGAAAGCAGTGGAGGATGGCCCAAAGTCTTGGGAACCTGCACGCACATGGGAGACCCAGAAGAGGCTCTTGGCTCCTAGCTTCAGATTAGCTCAATTTTGGCCATTAAGCCATTTGGGGAATAAACTAGCAGATATTTCTCTCTGTTTCTCCTTCTTTCTATAAATCTGCCTTTGCAATAAAAGCAAATAAATCTTTTTAAAAGGTTATCTTTTGAAGAAGCTCTTAGAAAATTTGGAAAAAGAAAGCAAAACTCAGGCCTGTCCATGTTGGTCTGTCTGCATTGCACATCCTAAACTTTGGAGCTCATCTAAGCAGAGAGATCTACTGATGCTGACACAAAGGGCTTTGGGTTTATGAGAACTGGCCTGCTAGGCAGTGTCAGGAAAGATGAGCAATTATGATAGCAACTTATTCATCTTAAAAGTTGATTTGTAAGCATCACTAGAGAACTTGATACTTGTCTCACTGAAAACATTCTTATTTAATAAGAAATATGTTTATAACTATTGTCATTGTAGCTAACTTAATGCAGTACGTGTGGTCTTCAGTTTTTCCCTCAGTTCTTGATAATTCAATAAACCTTTATTGCATCTGCAGTTCTTCCTGGGGTTAGAAGATTCCCGAATTTCTGATAATAATACCTTCCTTGTTGTTGTTGTTGTTGTTGTTAAGATTTATTCATTTGAAAGGCAGTCACAGAGAGAGAGAGACAAAGAGAGACACAGAGAGAGAGAGACCTCCCGTGCACTGGTCCACTCTCCCAAATGGCCACAATGATCAGAGGTAGACCATTGGAAGCCAGGAACCAGGAACTACTTCTGGGTTTTCTATGTGGAGCAGGGCCTGAAGACTCAAGTCGTCTTCTGCTGCTCTCCCAAGTGCAATAGCTGGAAAATGGATTGGAAATGGAGCAGCTGGGACTTAGCTAGTGCCCACTTGGGATGCTGGCATTGCAGGTGGCTCTACCTGCTAGGCTATAATACCAGCCCCTCCTTGAACTACATTTTCTTTTCTTTTCTTTTTTTTTATTGGAAAGGCAGATATACAGAGAGGAGAGACAGAGAGGAAGATTTTCCGTCCGATGATTCACTCCCTAAGTGAGCGCAATGGCCGATGCCGTTCCGAAGCCAGGAGCCTCTTCCAGGTCTCCCATGAAGGTGCAGGGTCCCAAAGCTTTGGGCTGTCCTCAACTGCTTTCCCGGGCCACAGGCAGGGAGCTGGAAGGGAAGCGGGGCTGCTGAGATTAGAACAGATGCCCATATGGGATCCCGGGCGTGCAAGGTGAGGACCTTAACCACTCGCGCCACCGCGCCGGGCCCTGAACTACATTTTCAAAGGAGGGCCTCCTGGCCCCATGAGGCAACACATATGTCATTGCCAATAACTAACATGTACATGGTGCTCCATCTTTTTTTTAAGATTCATTTATTTTTATTTATGTGAAAGACAAATTGACAGAGTGACAGGAGAGACTGGGGTGAGGTGGAAAAAAATCTCATGGTTCACTGCCCAAGTGGCTGCAGTGATCAGAACTGGGCCAGGCAGAAGTCAGAAGCCAGAAACTCAATCTGGGTCTCCCATGTTGTTGACAGGAGCCTTCCCAGGCACATTTGCAGGGAGCTGGGTCAGAAATAGAGCAGGGACATGAACAGGTACTCAGATACAGGATGCCAGCATTCCAGGCCCTGATTTAATCTGTGCCACATGCTGGCCTCCACTTTATCATTTACAAAGCTCATTGAGAATCAGTTTCATTTAATTGTCACAGAAATTGGGGGCAGAAAAGTTAATTGATTAAAGATACATGAAGAATCTTTTTTTTTTTTTTTTTTAATTTGCAACTCAGAGGCAGATAGAGTTCCCACCTGCTGGTTCAGTGCCCAAATACCCATAATAACTGGGGCTGGGGCTAGGTCAGGCTAAAGCCAGGGGGTGCAAGCTCCATCTGGGTCTCCCATTTGAGTGCAGGGATTCAACTACTTGAGCCATGACCTGCTGCTCAAAAAGGCAATGAATGAACAGAAAGCTGGCACTAGAATCTGAACCCAAGTACCCCCCTTGGGGATGTAGGCATCTCAACTGCCTCTTAACCACTCAGCCAAATACCAGCCCCATGGTGATACTTAATGCTGAGTGAGAATCAGTACCCAAGCCGGAGCAATTTCCATGGCACTTTTTTTTCTGCAAATAGGAGTATAGCTTTTGACTTGGATTTTTGGTTTTGTATTGTTTTCGTTTTATAGTTACAGGAAAGAAAATAATTGAGGAATAAATGAATCTTAATGGACCTGGAAATGAATTACTTCCTTTGGCAGTCCCCTGCTTATGTGTATGATTCTGAAATAAAACATTTTGTAGGTGTCAACTTCAAGCTACATATCTTGGACTTCTCTTGGATTTTAAGTAATCTACTGAAAAATATCACTAGCTATTAGAGCTGTCCCTTCTCCATGCCCTTAGGGAAGGGCTAATCTCCCAGGTTAGGGACAGAGGGATAAGGAACAATCACAGGCAGAGCATCAGTCCCTCTGGGAGAAGCCATCCCTGCCTACTGTGGCTGTCTGCAGTGGGTTGGTGGTCTCAGTGTGAAATCTCCATCCAAGCCCTTCACTGAAGACCCAGAGCTCTGCTTCCCTGATCCAAACCTTCATCAGCTGTGGTCCGCCATGCTTAGCCCTGTCTTGCACCCTGTTGACCTCACTGTCACATCCTCTTCTCCAGCACTCTTCCAAAGAAAGAAAGCTAGTTGGAAGAGAAAGGTGAATTGGCCTTGAGCTGGGGCCTAGATTGAATACCAAGGATTTGTTTATAAGCCAGATGAAAGGCTCTGGGGGGTTCTGAAAGTCCCCTCTGGGCCTATCTCCACAGGCCCTGTCCATTTGCCCCCTCTGCTGTAAACTCCCTCAATACCCACAACACTAAACAGAGCTCTCCTCCACAAGCAGCCCCAGAGCACTTTGATGGGTCCTTTCTCACAGCACTCCTCCAACCCCACTGGCTTATATTTGCTTACCTACATAGGCTGTAATGGTGCACCGCCATTGAAGGCTCACACCTGCTTGACAGCAGGCTGGGCGTGGGAAGTTTATGCACCACGCCCTTCCTACATCCCCTCCCTCAAGTTATTTGAAGGCTCATCTTTCAGCATCATTCATAACTGACAGCGTGGAAATTACTGGGAAGAAGTTCAGTGCACTTGGCCCCTCCTGCCTCCTGTAGATTAATTAACTATAAATTTGGGGTCTGGTAACTCCCTTCTTGCTTGAAACTTTGTACTGTGTGGCTCTCAATCTGATTGGAGGATGAGAGATTAAAAACCCCCTGACTTTGGCGGCTTGGCGCAGTAGCTCCTCCAGTGTAGTGGAAGGTGCTCTCACCAAGCTTGGGAAATAGACTCCTAACATGCTACACTTGGGTCCAGTGTGATCTCTCTTGCACCCCGCAACAGGCATCTTCTTATCCCAACAGACAGGAACCTTAGAGCCCAACCAAAGATGCTCAGTGGGGCCAGGTGCAGTGGCTTAGAGGCTAAAGTCCTCGCCTTGAACGCACCAGGATCCCATATGGGCGCCAGATCTAATCCCAGCAGCCTGGCCATTGTAGTCACTTGCAGGGGTGGATCAACAGACGGACCTCTGTCTCTCTTCCTTTCTGTATATATCGGACTTTGCAATAAAAATAGATAAATCTCAACAAAAAATAACAAAGATGCTCAATGCATATTCAGGTTCAGAGGTATTCTATGGTCCCATAGGAGCTAACTGTTTCTCTGAGTAGATGGGAATGTAGAATTGGGTTTGTGTTCTCCTGATGAGAGGGTTCTTCATTCAGACCACTCATACCCACACTGGTTCCATCTTTCTCCTAAGCCCCAGCTGCCCTCACTCGTGTTCTCCGTCCTTTCGGTTTTTCATGGATAGGTTTCAGTGGTTCCAACCATCCATTCTACCTCCTATACCCTCTTTCTCCCCTAAGCCCTGGTCCACAACCCCTGGAGTGAACTCCCAAAACAAAGTAGCCTTCAACATGAAGACAGGTAGGTTGGCCTTCCACAGGGGTCCTTGAGGGAGTTAGTAAAATCATGGCTGACCTGAGGCCTGTTGATGAAGCTTACAATATCCCAGAAATATTGCTAATGACAGAATATGCCTGAGAAAAAATTTCTGTTTGTATTTTTAAAAATATTTTATTTATTTGAAAGGCAGAGCTAGAGAGAGAGAGGGAGAGGCAGACAGAGAAGCCCCCATCCACTGGCTCACTTCCTATATGGCCACAGCAGCCTAATGTGAGCCAGGCCAAAGCCAGAAACCAAAAGTTTCATCTGGGTCTCCCACATGGGTACAGGGGCCTAAGAATTTGCACCATCTTCCACTGCTTTCCCAGGTACATCAACAGGGAGCTGGATCGGAAATGGAATGGCCAGGACTTGAACAAGGACCCATAGTGGGATGCATCACAGGAGCGACTTTACCTGCTACACCACAATGCTGGCTGCTTGTTCATAATTTTTAAGGATGATGAAAGAGGATTATGACAATCAAGTTCAACTGATACCTACCATTTATCCATATATTCACCATAATTGGTTTCCCTGTAATCTTTGGATTCTCAAAAGATAAACAATGATAAATGGAACATGCTCTAAAACTCAAGCCACTCCCAGGACCCAGTGCCCCACCCAAATCTGACCCTCTCAGACCCTGTTTGCCCAGCTGCATTTCAAACCTTCCATAGCTTTTTTGTCTGAGAAAAGGTTTTCCTAAACTGCAGGTTGAGCTGCTGGTTCCTGACACGCAGGCAGACAGCAGGCTGCGCACCATTCTTGGGCAATTCCCTCAGAGCAAACAGTGATCTTTTTTGGGGTTTGAGAATATCAATCTGTGGCTGCTTTGCTAAAGTGCTTTCTGTCTCTCATGGAGAAATCTGCTTGCCTTGAGCTAGCCTCGAGTTTCTTGTTAAGAGCTAATTTTAGAGCTAATTTGGGTTCCATTAGTATATGGTTCTGTTGCAAATCTGACATTAACATTGGCGGCTTGATGAGTAACAAAGGGAGAAAAAGGCTTTTACCCTAACTGCAATAATACAGGCACATATGGTGTCATTTTTCAAGGAACAGATTTTTGTCTTTCATGCCATTTCAGAGCTGTTTCCCTCTGAAATTACCAGCTCTAATTTAATGCAGAACATGCCTGGATGTCACTGCAGAAATCTAGTTAAACCAAGAGAGCTGGCAGGTCCCACGGGTTTGCAAAAACAGTGTTTGTTTGGACAGTACAATGCCTTACAAGCCCATGCTTGTGAGCCGAGCGTCACCAGCCATCAAGCTTGGGGCTGCCTTCTGAGAGGGCCTGGGAGCCTCACCCTCTGAGCAGGTGCTACCAAGAATCCCAGTCTGGGGTCAGTGAAGAGGGTGCTTTGAGCGAGGGCAATGTTGACAATTCTGTGCAACTGAGACTTCACCTCTACAAGCCCTAGCAAGGGATTCCTGCTTTACTCTGTGGCCTGGTGTACATGTGGCCAGATGGCTTTGACTGAGATCCACGATTCCTGCTGGGGCTACGGCAGGGAGAACCTGCAATTCCGGGTGATCAAGTGCCCTGGGCCTGCATTTGTTTTTTCCTCTTACAAAAAGAGGAAATTCTGAGAGTCTCTGATAGATTGATAGCATGTGAATAGGAATTTTCATTGATCTAGCTTTTTACATTATTTTTTCCTAAAAACGTGGATGTTTTCATGTTCTGGGATCATCACAACATCCTGTGAGCCATCACTCCTCTCTTACCCTTGGGGATCTCTGACTCACAGAGGCAAGTGAGGAAACTTATCCAGGGTCACACAGCTGGTAAGGGGCAGAGCTAGACTCAAATCTGGCTGGCCTCACACCCGGCTCAACACTCCCAAAAGTCAACAGACTGAACTGGAAATGAAGCTCCTAACACCTCATCTCATATCATCAGGGGCCATCTACAGTGGTGCTGAACCATGCTCAACAAGCTTATGGTATTCACATATTTCCCAAGGGAAGAAGATTGTACAATAACTTGGGGAGTTCCATTCTTGCTTTAGGGCATGTAATATCATAAATGGATACCCCAGAAAAGACTGGAATGTGTTAGGAAAGGCACTAGAAGTGATTCTAGTCTTGGCTCTGTCTCCCTATGTGACTTTGAATAAAATTGGTTGGCCTTTCTGAGTCTCCGCTCCTAAGAGAGGCATGGGTGAGGTGTTGATAGGGGTGGGTAAATTACTCTCCTAAGTGACTTCCCCTGGGTAGGTCCATGATTCAATGGCAGCTAATTCAGTGCCAAGACCCAAAGGCTACAACAGCAGTGGTAAGATCTTTATAACACAATTAAACTCCAGGAAGCTAAAAAGTGACATTGATATACACAACAACCAAAGCAAGCTACTTTCTCTTAAGTGACCACACAGGTGAAAAACAGGGCCATAAGATCAAATCCCACAGGAGCCAGCAAGAGACAGGGGGCAGGTGCAGGATGGGACAGTGGAGGGTGATGAGAACAAGAAATTGACTAAAGGAGTCAGTGATTGACTCCAGCCAAGTCCTGTCACGTAAGAATGCCAATGCCATGCCAGCTCTCTTACAGCTCATCAAGAGCCCTGGAAATCTGAATATTCATGTGAAATACCTAATTTTTAAACATTAAAAGCAAATTAAAGGACTTGAAAAACCTTTTCATGCCAAGCAACATGTATCTGCTAGCCATATGCTGCCCAAGAGCGCCAGCATGCCAAATCTGTACCAACTCTTGTGATTTAGTTTAGGGTCTCTCCTTAGCTGAAACGATCCCAGAGGGCCTTGCATGCATGGCATTTGTGACCTGCCCATGCCATGTCAAGTTAGCAACATTCTGCATTCCATAAACCCCCATCTCCTGCCCACCACCTTTGAGCCTGGAACCTTGGCAGGGACCAGCACGCATGCCCAATTCCTATTCTGCCTGGCTGAAAGCCACAATGGGAGAGAGAAAGAATGAATTGGCCTGCCTGGTAGAATGAAGCAGACCAGGTTATTTTTTCCTGCCATCCATATAACTTTATTGGATCATGTAAGTGTTTTCATTTGCTAATTTAGGTACAAATTAAGTGCTAGACACATGAACAAAAACGCAGATGAATGTCCTTACCATTACTTCAACCTTAAACGGCAATTACTTGGCTTTGTAATCCAATAGAGCGAGTCTTAGTGCAGCTGTGGTACATTCCCCAGCCCACTCCACTGCTAATGGGAAGAGGTCCCTGGAGATCTTTGAACAAGCTTAGCAAACCTGAGAGGTGGATGTGGAGGATTCTAGAAGTTGTGCCAGCTGAGTCTCTCAGCCCTGGCTACTCGGAGCCCCAGGAAGCTGATTCTGCACTAACTTCCTTCTGAGTGTGATTGAATGAAGGTATTAGAGGATTTGATGGTAATCCCATACACTGTTTCCTCCCCTCTGGAGGATTTCTTATTATACTCGGTATTCTGTACTACTTTTTTTTTTTTTTCCTGAGCTGCATGTCAGGCATCAGTCCTAAAGGCTCTATTGAGACACTCTAACTTTCCATGTCTAGGCTGTACCCCATATCTGCCTGGGATTAGCAGATCCCCCATGGTTTTCCAGACACTGGCTGCATTATGGACCTGATCTCAGTGGGCTGGAGTCAACTAGGTTTTAGTGGAGTCTCCCCAAGTGGGGCTCTGGCATCTCCAAGTCAGGGCAGCAGGTTCCCCATCTAAGTGCTCCCTGCTCAGGACCCGGCACACAGCAGTGGTGTTCAAAACTAAACAAAAACCTGGCTGCACCCCTCACTGCCAGCGGCCCCTCAGTAACTCTTCCCCCATGGGTATACCGCATAAGTGATTTCCTCCTTTATGTAGCACACTTTTCTAATTCCATGCCTAATTTTGTAACCGTCCATCTAACAGTCAATTTAGAAGGATTTTCATAGTTTCCACTTGCCAAGTCAATTCTATCTCTCCCTTACAAATGAAATGTAGTTCCTTTTTGATCAAATGAAAATATAGTGACTAATGGAATTGTTCCATTTAAAAGAATTTTTTAGAAAAGGAAGGAAGGCCCCCAATGAACAGTAGTCAATACCAGACTCTACCCTGTGTCTAACAAATGTCTTTCTTGCTCTTCAGATAGCTGCAATGGGCTTTGTTTTGAGGTTTCTAAGAGGAGATTTCAAATTCCCATCACAAGAACTGAAGGCAAGGCATTCCATGACCAGTTTTTTCTAAACACTATTGCCACTTGAGAGCCTGTTCAGCATCCAGAGAATTTCTGACTCACTTGCAGGAAATTTTCTTGTTCTGCATATTTTACATTCCAGTGGCAGAGACTTTAACTTTTCATCTAAAGTGGTTTTAATATGTTGGTCATGATGACTATCTTGTAGTTACTGGTTTCCTTATACAAGTTAGCCACGTGAGTTTGTGTTCACTAGCTCTTCTCTGTGTGTTTTTCTTAAGCCTTTTGAGAGTCGCACCAGTGGTTTCCAGTTATTCCATGAAAAGGCCTCATCTATATCGTCAAAACATTTCCCAGACCCCTTCTCCCAGGATGATATTTATGCTTTTACAATTTGTTGACAGAGAAAGTACATCATGACAGAAAGCTAGGATGAATTCAGACCAATCTATAAATTGCTTATATTGTATTAATTGATGCAGCACAATAATATTTCTCACAAGTACTGGCACTAGCTTAGAGCACAATATCTTCATTATTCAACCTCCAGATACCCATGGATTAACTGACTTTTCAAAAGCACACTTTTTGGTCTTAGATCAGGGAACTCCTGCTTGGGACTGCAAAATGCAAACAAAAGAATAGATGAGAGCCAAGAAATACAATCATCTTAAGCACAGTTTGGGCCCAAATTGAAATCATTTTCCACTGATGATATCAACACATCCAGAGAAAGAAGGTACTAGTCACAAGAAAGCTTGGTTGCTTAGAAGAGGTAGCTCTGCCCATGGGAGAGTTGCCAACATCCTACAACATGACCCAGAGAAGAGACCCACGGTACCAGGGAGCTTGGCTCCCAATTCTGTTAGCCCAGAGTGCACCAGGTAGCAGGAGGCTTAGGCAACTCCCTACTTCCACTCCCGACTCAGCTGAGCATCTTCGCTTCCCAGCCAAGAGCAGTCAGACATCCTTATTGTTTATTTTATTACTCATGGATGTCCTGGCTTTCAATCTCACCATCCTAAGAACTTGGTAAGGTAATACCGGCACAAGTTAGGGAAGGCAGAGTAGGGCTCTGAGCTTGACCCTGAAGCCTGTGATTAACCATGAGGCCCTCAGTAGGAATACACCTTATTTTTGCCTCACTATGAGTCATGTTCTCTTGACCCCTCGCTGCTGACATATTGACATATTGCGTTGAATGGTTCTTTGTTGTTTTGTGCATGGTAGGATGCTGAGTAGTACCCCTTGGTCTGCTAGTTTCAACTGTGGCAAGCAACAATGTTAAACATTTCTTGAGGAAAAGGGGAGTTCCCCTCAGATAAGAGCCACTATCCGATCCATTTCTATCACGGATATACTAGGATGCAGCCATAGGAGGCCCCTGTCAGAGTGCAACTCATTTCTGAATGTTCCATGCGTGACATTTACAGACAGCAACACCTTTGTTCCAAGGCTATTAGAATTCTTGAAAATCCCATTTCAAGGGGATTGTGGTTAATTTAAGAACACAGTCAGGGTCCACTTCACTATAATGCAAAGGAAATTGGGGTTCTGGCAATTGAGTGAACAGGGACTTCCTTTCAGGACCTAGGGAGGCAAGGGTCATCCTTCTGAACATCAATCACATTTCTTGCAAAAGCGTAACAAAGATGGACTGCACCAGAGACCCTACAAGCTGCTGATACTGTGTGGTTTTGAAAAAATTCCTAATTTGTTTTTGACTCCTTGTTATTTACCTCATCCTCCTAAAAATAGTGCAAAAAAAAAAAAAAAAAACCCAACATCAGTCACCTGAGAAATTCCATTTGTCTTCTGCTGATGGATTCTAGTTCCAGAACCTTTTCCTAAAGGGCCAGCCGACCGGAAACCCCGTCAGCTCGGAAGACCATTCCCACCACCCTCAGCAGTGCAGACTCCATAAGGACTTCCGGGTAGAGAGAAATACACACTTTTGCAAATCAGGAGTGGATTGCCCCCTCTTGGTCTCCTCTTGGATAGGACCCTAGAAGCAACCATTTGCTTACAAGTGTCAGCACTGTTAGTGGGTGTTGGGGGGAGGGCACAATGAATGGCTTCAGGGGCCTTCACTCCCTCCTGCCTAGTCCTAACCCATGGGGAAAACACCAGTTTTTTTGTTGTTGTTGTTGTTGTTGTTTTCTAATCTTTGGAGGAGGAAATCCTGCCTCTGCTCTGCAATCACACTGCTGACAGAGTTTTATGTTGAGACCTGGCCCTGAGGTGTCTGGGAGTGCTTCTTTCTGGTCAGCGGGGACAGGATGCTCTTGAGTACCCGTGAGGGCAGAATGAAAGGAAGCGATTGGAGATACACTCTTACCTTACGCTGTACCAACTTTGTGAGCCAGAAACGAAGACAGGAACAGGTTACCATCAAGGTAACCCTTCCCAGAAGTGCTGCAGTCGATGGTGCAGCTGGCAGCTCAAGGTGGCTGTGCCAGGAACGCTTCTTGCAACCTTTTCCCCCTGGTGAGAAAAGAGAAAACGCTGTCGACGGCAGCTGTTCTCCACCTTAGCTAGGCCTCCATGACAAGCAGGAGAGGAAGGGAGCCTGGGAGGTGAGGTCTCCCTGGGGGGAGGTGAGGTATAAATGCCTGCGTTAGAAGGGCTTTTAGCAGAGCGAGCTCGGTTGATGACACAGACACCCAGCCGCCATTGCCGTTCACCCTTACGGGCTCTTTGTTAAGATGAGCCCCGCCCAAGGCGTCTGCCAGCTCAAGTGAAGGTGACATTTTAGTATCCATCCTGCTGGTCAGCTGGGTGCCTTTGGGGCAAGGGCAAACTGTATCACCTTTCCTACTGCAACCTTGCTCTCAGGGTGCTGTTCTCCCCTGAAGAGAAGTAAGAGGATCACATGGATTCAGCCCACACTGTGCCCTGTGCCCCAGCAGGTCCCGTCACCACAGACTGAAAATAATTAGGGGGAAGAAACGGCATCTATACTGAATGTGTACAGGTTTTTTTTCCCCTTGTCATTATTCTTTAAATAATACAGTATAACAACTATTTACATAACATTTACATTGAATTAGGTATTATAAGTAATCTAGAGAGCATTTAAAATATACAGGAGGATGTGCGTAGGTTCTATGCAAATATTGTATCATTTTACATAAGTGACTTGAGCCTCCATGGATTTTAGTATCTATGGGGGTTATGGAACCAATTTCCTACACATATCTTATGATATGGGGGAGCCAAGGCAGACAGTTAGGTAACAATCCTGAGATAACGTTTCCGCCAGCCCTGCATCACAACTCTATCCTGGGACCACTCAATCTAAGACATCCACCTTCCCAACCCGCATCTGTGTCTCATCCAGGACCAGGAAGAAGACACCACGAAAATCCCAGAAAAGCTCCAGGCTTGCTAAACTCCACCCTCTTTGTATATTCCCTTAGGGTACCACCCCCTATCTCATAACAGGCTGACAAGGGTCCTATGGCCATAGCCTAGTGGCTAAAACCTTGCCTTGCAAGTGCCGGGATCCTATTTGGGCACCAATTCGTGTCCTGGCTGCTCCATTTTCCATCCAACTCCCTGCTTATGGCCTGGAAAAACAGTAGAGGATGGCCCAAAGCCTTGGGACCCTGCACCCTTGTGGGAGTCCCAGAAGAAGTTCCAGGCTCCTGGCTTCAGATCAGTTCAGCTTTGGTCATTGCAGACATTTGGAGAGTGAACCAGCGGACAGAAGATTTTTCTGTCTCTCCTTCTGTCTGTAGGTATGCCTTTCCAATAAAAATAGTTACATATTACATATATATTATCTTAAGAGGCCGACAAGATTGGGGCGAGGTGCTTCTTTTGCTCTTGACCACTCTTGGGAATCCTTCTCTGGCCTCCTCCCCTCCTCCCAAGAACTCTCTGGCCTGCTCAAGACAGGTACCTCTCCCTGCAGGGTTGCACTCTCCTGGGTGAGTGTATATTCACCCTCAGATAAATCCTGCTGTCACTGGTACACTGTATTTATATCTCAGCTTTGAATGCCTATTTCTGTGGGGGTAAGAACCCGGAATAAAGATTAAGACTTAGGTACATAACAACCACACACACACAATTATGTTACTGAATTACCTCATCAGCCAAGAAAGGAGGCATTTTTATCCCGATCTTACCAAAGAGATAACCAAGGCTTAGCCACAGTTATGACCACCACGTGGGTCTCCACAGAGTGGGCTGTCCACTAGTCCTCCCCAGGAAATGAAGGCATAGGAATGGCTGCTGAGGGGGTGGCCAGTGCCTAATCCGATGCAGGCACGGGGCAGGGCCTCTCTGAGGAGGGTCTGTCACCCACGACTGTCAAAGTGAGATGGGTCCAGACTTCCTAGGCTACTCGTGTTACAAGTGCTCGTCTTGGGGGACTCAAGAAAATCTTCCATCTGCTACTGGTCTGTAATCTTTGTTACCACCATATCTGTTCCGCGGTTCGCCGCGATAAACTCACTTGAGGATTGGCCAGGGTCGAGAGGGGGGCTCTCAGCACCTTCTCTGTGCAGCCTGGAGTTGCTTCTCAGGCCAGTCCGTCGGGCGGCAGAGAAAACCCCATGCTCGGGGGTCTGCAGGGCGGAGGTGGCTCCGGGGCGCCCCGGGCAAGCCTGGCCTCAGGTTGAAAGTCAAGTGCAGGTCGGGAGACTCCTGGCTGGCAGCTGTCCTGGGGCCCCAGCCACCCACTGACAGTCAGGTGCACACATGGTCCTCGACCGCCAGGGTCCATGAGCACTCAGTCTGAGGCAAACCGCGTCCTTGGGCCTCGGTACCCCGGCTCTGGCTTGCAAATGGAAACCCACCCAGGGAACGGAGCCTGGGAACACTCCCCACCCACCACTACCACCCCATATAGTCAGGGCTCCCCTGTGGCTGCTCCTTCCTTCATTTTGATCTCTACCACAGCTCTTGTTTCTCCACGCTGCCAGAATGCTGTGACCTCTAAGGCTGTGGTTTTGGACTTTGAGTCTCTCCTGCCCCCTCGATAGGCGGAGAACACCTTTGTCAGGATCTCCTCAGTGGGAACTCGGGCACTGCTGACTCCTGGATGTGGGACTAGAAGAACCACAGTTGCCTTCTCACCCTCCGCAGGCCTCTTGGTTGGAATGTATTTCCTGGACATTTGTGCTCACACTGATTAGTCTAGATCCTTCCTCAGCCCCCTGGGCCCCTGGCCACAGGTCCCAAGACCCTTGTCTGTAGCCAAACAGAGCTGAATCCTCCCTGTGGTCTTCCAGTTTGTTCTTGGCTGCTGTTTTTTGTCCTTTCCCACAGACACCCTCATTACTGTCCAAGTCTTCTGTCGGAAATCACTGCTTTCCTGTGTATTGGATGTTAAAGTTGTCAGAAGCCAGTGTTGTGTCGTAGTCCTTTGAGAAAACAACCTCCAGTGAAAGAAAATCACTCCTCTCTTCAGAAATCCCAGTTCTCTTGTCAGAAGCCCACTAGCGGCTCCTGGGAAGCTAATACTTTCTGCCAGCAATCTTTGTCCTGTCATGAACCCCTGCTTGCCTGACAGAGACGCTTCCTGACAGAAGGCAGAGCGCGTGCTGCTGCTGGCCTCATCTCTCTCTGCTCCTGACTTTGAGTTGTTTGACACCCTTGGACATAGGTAGCTTTTCTGTGACTTCCTTGCTGGAAGCAGGGCTGTGTGCCTCTGTTTTGGGACATCCCTGGAGAGCTCAGTGCTGGGCCCAGCCGGCAGACCTTGCAATGGACGCAGCACGGGGAGCAGGAGTCTCGGCACATTTCCAGGGTGCTTCTGGCTGCTGGACCAATCCCGTTCTCTTTGGGAGGTGTGACTGCATTAGCTACTCTGCCTGCCTCACCGTGCCATTTCATTCAGGACAGAGACACTTCTAATTTTCAGAACACTGCTCCCTGCAGTTTTCGTTTGCAATTGCCCCACTGAGCAGGTCTCCACAAATACCACAGCCCTTCAGTTGAGCACCGAAACTTTCTCCAAAAGAAAAAAAAAAGAACCCAAAAGAAAAAGAAAAAGAAAAGAAAAAGAAAAAAAGAAAAACCAAAAGAAAAAAAAAACCCACTTTGGTTTTTCTGACATCCAAATTCCATCTGCTCAGTGCTGGGTGTGACATGGTTTCCCGACCTGTTGCAACTTGCTGCGCACCCCTAGTTCCTCCATGTCCCAGTTTATCTGGGTTTCCCTGAGTGTTGCAATTGCAGCGCACAGGGGGAGGGGGGAGAGCAGGATTGTCATCTCCCTGAACTTGACCTAAGACTGCATGAGATTTTTAATCCCTTAGGCTAAATACACCATTTACCAGGTTGAATCAGGCCACCCAGAAATTTCATTTATTTCAGTTACTTGTCGAAAAAATTTGAGACACACACACACACACACACAGAAACCTTAGGTGCCCACAGTGTTCCCTGGCTGAAGCCAACACCAGGAGCCTGGGACTCAACCCAGGTGGTAGAGACTCAACTATCTGAGCTATCACCATGTCTCCCAGGGCATACATCAGCAGGCAGCTGGAGTTAGGAAAGGATCAAGTTCAACCCAGGCACTCTGAAGGGGAATGTGGACTTCCCCGAGAGTTTTAACCATAGCATCAATGCCCACCCTGGGGGCCAGCGTCCTGGCATGCAGGCAGAGCCCATGCCTAAGCTCCTGCTTCCTGTGAAGTCTGCTCCACTTCCTACCCAGCTCCTTTCTTTTTTTTTAAAGATTTATTTTTATTATTTTTTCATTGGAAAGGCGGATATACAGAGAGGAGAGACAGAGAGGAAGATCTTCCGTCCGAAAATTCACTCTCCAAGTGAGCGCAACGGGCCGATACTATGCCAGTCCGAAGCCAGGAGCCTCTTCCAGGTCTCCCACGCGGGTGCAGGGTCCCAAAGCTTTGGGCCGTCCTCGACTGCTTTCCCAGGCCACAGGCAGGGAGCTGGAAGGGAAGCGGGGCTGCCGGGATTAGAACCGGCGCCCATATGGTATCCCGGGCGTGCAAGGCGAGGACCCCAGCTCCTTTCTAAAGGCCTGGGAAAATCAGGAGAGCTTGGCCCAAGTGTTTGGGCCTCTGCTACCGGATGGGAGAGCTGAGGGAAGCTCGTGCCTCCTGGCTGCAGCCTGGCTCAGCACTGACATTTCCGCCCTGTCTCTTCCTTTCTGTAGCTCTTTCAAATAAATAAGTCCTTTAAAAAAAATGCCTGCCCTTTAAGTTAGTCATTTTTTTTTTCCTCTTAAGTGTTTATAGTTTTCTTTGGATAGATTTGCATACTCCTTTAGGTTAGTTCAAAGTACTTAATGTTTTAGATTCTTCAGGAACTGAGCTGTCTTTTCTCATTGTGTTTTCTTCTAGTGTTCCTCACAGGAATCCAGAAATGGTACAAATTTAATTTTTTCCTTGTAATCTGCAATGTTGTTGATTTGTCATTTCTACTAATGTTTCTGGAAAATTCTGTGTCTTTCCTGGGGTAACTACCCATCCTGTTGTGACATGGAAACAGTCTCTGGCAAGTTATAGCATGTTCTCCAGTTGCCTTTGGAAACACTGAGCATCAGTGATCCTGCATCTCTTTGCACAGTTGTGTCAGCTGCATCTTAAGAAGTATACCAGAGTGTACCAGAATGAAAAGGAGTGGAGATGGTGCTATTTGCATGATATTTAGTCAATTCTGACCTTTATGCCCAAAAGTAAGTCCCTCAATAGGCACTGACATCATGGCATAGAAAGCTACAATGAACTCAACTTAATGCTCCTTCTGCAACCAACTCTTCCGCTCTCCCAATGACATGTGGTCAGGGTTAGTCGTGGTACCTGCAGGTGACCTTTTGTGAGCTTCTGTTTTCCAATAGGAAGATGGAAGTTTAGTCCTCTTATTTACTGGTGTTAAAATATTGCAAAATCATTTTAGGGTGACTTTTCAGTCACAAATCCTGCCGTATAATGAACATCCAGAATGACCCATTAAAATGACTATTTTTCATTCTTCAGGCGTTCAAGTAGGGGCTTCTAGGAACATAATACACCAAGCACCATGAAGACAAAGCAACCGAGATTTTGTCCTAAGGTCAAGGAAATCATTGTCTTGCAAGGACTGGGCCCTGAATATCTTGTTTATCATGATCTCACTGGAGTTCACATTCAAATATCTTGCTAGCCTTATTCACCATCCACTGTGTGCTAGGCACTGGGTAGACGAGTTTGTTGGCATTGTTTTTGCACTTGGCTATGGCTTTTTTCTAGTTTCGTCTCCCAGAAATATCCAACCAGTCGAGGCACAGCGAGGGGAGCCTTCACCCATGCATTCTCCCTTCCTAGAGAGCCAGCGGCCCTGCAGCCCTGTTCTCCCCCAGCCTTGCTGTCTGATCATAAGTAGTGCTTTGGTCTGTGGTCGAGTCTGGAGCTGTGGTATGTGCTGGCACTGGAAGACTTAGTTTTGTGGAAAACAAACGGCACTGATTCATAGTTAACTATTTAGAGCATGGGGCTCGCTTTCATATTCACCTAAGTGTTGATAGGTCATGGAGCATATTTTAAGATCAGAATGAACGTAAGATTTATCTTTGTCCTTCAAAAACACGTTTATTGATTACATGCTATCTGCTGGGCACTGTCTAGACCCTTGGGAATTGAGCAGTAAGGAATGCAGCAAAAGAAATTACACATTCCCATGGAAGAAAACAAACAAAATCTGTCAAATTTCAGATACTGACAAGTGCTATAAAATATCAGCTCACTGTCCTGGCTCCTCTCCTTGCTTCTGTTGTAAAGGTTCCCTGAGGGCAGGGCACAAGACTGGGAATGGGGTGGACCTGGTGTGGGAGGGTTTACCAGGAAATGAACTAGCCTAAGGGATTCACCCTGAGCATGTGACCCAAAGGGAGGAGATGCTAAAGGAAGAGAGCCAGAGCCGCTGAGCTCACCCACCCAGTAGGGCTTCCTAGCTCAGAACCCTTTCCTGGGGGATTCCGATCCTCAGACAGGATCTGAGCCCTCTTCAGCTGTCTCAGTATTTCTGCCGCTACACACAACACAGTAATCACTGGAGTTTCTCAGACGTCTCGGAGTTCATTTCCTCTTGCCAAACTCCATCAGGGAGCAGCCTTTATGGCCCAAGACTTCCCTTTTCTCCATCCCCATTCCTCCTCCATCAGAGCCTCATGGGCTGCACTGTCCTAGCTACCCCTCGTGGCAATTGCTCATGCCTTCTTTTTTGTGGAAGATAAGGAATTTCAGAGAGATGAATGGTAGGAGGCAGTAATAGGTCCCACACACAGGTCAGGCTGTAAGCCGGAGATTCTTAAACTTGACCATGCACGAGCATCATCTGCATGGTTTGTGAAAACAATTTGTGTATCTGAGGCTCCCAGGATCCCAGCAATGATAGTAACCACAGTGAGCATTGCTGTTCTAGGTTAAATAAGGAGGCAGGCAAGTACCTTCTACGGTCCCAACCTCTCCCCTCTGATTTGTGGATCCTTCACTCAGCTGCTTTTTTCCCTTCCTAAATCATTTGATTTCTTTCCTTCTTTCAAGAAAAAGAAACAACAAACAGAACTTTTTCGAAAAAACATGGTAAGTTGCAAATGACTGTCTGTAGCAATGATCCCTCCCAGAAACACATGGATTTGAACTATCCCATAGACTAAAAAGCTAAAGTAAAAATTCAAATGGGAAACTTCAAGGATCCACTGGTGAATGAATGAGGACTGCTGGCTCAGAGCCTCTGGAACTGTGTGGGCGGCCACCTCCCTCTGTGCGCCAGTGGGGAACATCCGCCAGGCAGCAGGAGGATTTAAATGCTGTGTCCCTCTTCTGAAGCAGGGAGGTCAGGAGGGCGCTGCTGAAGAGGAGAGCAGCCCCTCTGGCTGTGGCAGTGGAGCTCTCCAAGGAGGAAGGATGTCTTTTGTGTCCTGGAGAGCCTCTCACCACAGTGGAAGGAAAGAAAAACAGCCATGGCAGCACTGACTCTCCTGCTGAGGGAGAACCTGCTGTGTGCTCTGTGTCTCGTTCAAAGCGAGCTGAGTTTTAAAAAATAAGATCACTTCCTCCCATGCCAGCCTTAAAAAGAAAGAGCAGGAGGCCTTAGAGTCTGGGAAGGGATGCAGAAGAAAGAGGTTCAAGTATCTGGGTTCCTGTCACCCACATGGGGGACAGCTGCCAGGCTTCTGCCTTCCTGCTAGGCAAGGTCATGTGCAGTCATGGCCTTTCTCCCTCTCCTGGCAACTTCCTCAACTCCTTAGTCAAACCTCCTCTCCTTGGGGACCCGGGACACTGCCAACAATTCAAAGGGCACTATGCAGGGAGCCAGGGGGCTGGTTACCATCTACTTCCGTGTTCCTGACCTATTATTGGCTTAGGTGACCTTGAACCACTGGTTTTACCTCTCAAGATCTCAGTCATCTAATAAAAAAGTTATGGAGGTGAGTGGGACATGTGTCTATCTCTTGGAGATTTGAGGCCTTCCAGTTCTTGGGGTTTTTGTTTTCACAAAGGTCTGGGTCTCGCTGGGTAACCCCTGGTGAGCCCAACTGCCACCACCGCCCAGCAGCAGCGACACTAAAAGTGACAAGGCATGCTCTTGAGGGTCTGGGAAAAACTGAAACCACAATGGACCCCTTATTGCCAAAAGTGGCCATGTTTAAATTCTTCTCTCCACTGCTCTTGTCCCCATTGGTCTAAGCTTTCCTCCCCGCTTCTTTGGCCGGCCCTCTTTCCGCCACCCTTGCTCCAGTTCTTCTTCCTGTACTTTCCTCGCCTCCTTTCCGCCACCTTTCTTCCTGTCTCCCACTCTTTCTCGTCTGTCTTCGTCTGTCTCTCTGTCTATCTATGTCTGTCTGTCTGTCGCAGTAGTCCATCCTAGTCCATCATCGTTGTTTGCCTAGCTTTTGCCAGCTACTTTTATATCGTTCTCCAGCAATCACTTCTCCCCATGGGTCCACTTGGCACTACGTGATAGGCCAGTAATTGCAGCGGGGGCATCAGCCTATCCCTGTGACTTCCTGTTTACCTGCTGGCGAGACCAGCTCTGCCTCCTGGCCCTGGGCCAGCTGCCATCTTGCAATGGCCCCTCCCAATCCCAGGAGCGGCTTTAGCACCCCACTCCCCACACCCAACCCTCTGGCCCTGTCTGAAGGACCCTCCCCTTCTCTTACCTCTTCCCCCTGCTCATTCTCCCCTCCCTCTCATGAATTTCTGTGCACCACTAGTCTCACAGAAAGGGCTGTTCCAGATAGAAAGGGTATCTGCCATCTCACCCAGTTCTCCAGTAAATTCCACAATCCTCTGAGGATTTTTTCCTAGCCAGTGGAGACCCAGGGAATGTTGAAAACCATAGGACCAGGTAGGGATAAGGGAGAGTTGAAATGGGACTCTTTGCTGTGGTCACTTGATTGTAAGATGGTTGGCAAGCACCCTCACCCTCGCTCCCTCCAACACAATGATATACACAGCAGAGCACAAAAATCAATGGGGTGAAAAAGGCAGAGAATTGTGCTGCATTCAATAGGCGGATTTATCAGCTTGCCCTCCTGACTGCACTTTCTCCCTCTCCATGCCCTTCGCCCTCCTTCCTTGCAAGCACAATTCACAAGGGAGGGGGCAGGCCAGAGGATGGCCTCATGTGAACTGAGCTTAGTGCACATGGGGACCCTTGCTATAGCTTTGCTCAAGCACAGCAGGGAGACATGCTATATTCATCATGTAAGGATCCAGGCTGAAAGTCCTCTTTCAAACCAGTGTGATCTTGGACCCATAGCCATTTACCAGGTAGAAGATGTTGAAAGAACTCTAAAGACATTTTTGAGGTTTTTGGTCACTCTAGTAATCATAACACCATCTTTTAAGGACAATTTAAATCCAGAAGAATGCCAATTTATATGCAACTCCTCAGAAGTGAGAAGGAGTCTACAGCCATACCACCCTAAACGCATCCGATCTCATCTGATCTCGGAAGCTAAGCAGGGTCGGGCCTGGTTAGTACTTGGCTGGGAGAAGTGAGAAGGAAATGTTGGAGTTTTCTGTGATTGGTTCAGCCTTTCCATGGGTCCTCTCCCTGGGGTGTAATGGGAATGGAGGGGATAGTGGCTGGAGAGTTAACAGTGCTCAGTCTATCCCACTCATGTTGCTGGTGTTGGCTCACTTATTGGAGACACAGAGCAAGGGACTGAATAGACAGCGTTCACATCTGTTGGGTCACACCTCAAATGCCAGCAGTGGTAGGGGCTGGGCCAGGCTGGAGCTGAGAGATGCAGACTCTACCAAGAGGCTCAACTACTTGTGCCATCCCTCAAGCCTCCCAGGCTGTGCTCTGGCAAGAAGCTAGAATCTTCAGCTCGAGCTGACACCAGAACCCAGGCACTCTGATGTGGGATGTAAGTGACCAAGAGGCCAAGCATCCAAAACTCCTTTCTGATTCCAAGAGGCCCGTTTGGTGTCAAAGCTCAGAAGTCTAGCACTTTCTCTTCTGCTTGCTTCATCCCAGAATGAGGACAGGGTATGTGGGAAGTGACCTTGGAGCCCTTGCTTGTTTCATGCTAACTTCTGGGCCATTGTGGGTTCCTGTTGCAACCCAGGGTGTCTGACATTTTTCCATTTTTCCACAGTGGGCCAGTGGGCCAGTGATTCAGTCCAAGCCCAGGGGTTTCAGCTCCTGACCAACTCACACCCTGAAGGTCACTTCCCACATACTCCTTTATGATTGAGAGAATAGCAGCTGCTCTGTTCCTCCCTATGTCAGGCCCACCGGCTTGTACTCCAGTCATCATCTGTATTTGCCAAGGAGCCAGTGAGAGCTCCAGACCCTTCCATAACATGTGGGTCTTGCCTGGGATCTGGGGATACTGCCACAGGCCTCTCCTGGCCTCAGCACCTCATGTGATGTAAACTAGCTCCTGTTGTTGATAGGTTTCTGAAAAATGGCCTCAAAGACTGGGGTAGAAGCCACAGAGAAACTCTGCCTTTGGCTTTCCCCAAAGATTTCAAATTTGTGGGTAAGAGGCTCTTAATCTCTGGTCTGATTATTTCTCTCCCCCTTTTTTTTCCTTCTTCTCTTTTCCTTGGAGCAGGATGGGGAGGGGCTCCCAACTTCCATCTGGTTTCTATGTCTTCCTTCTTCCACAGGGCAGTGACCCTGACCATCAAAAGAATTGACATACTCCCCTAGAGGAAGGAAGGAGTTATGAGTTGGAGCCCCTAGGCTTTGCTTTTGTTATCAAAACTGCTGGGCAGCCAGGAAACAAGCATAGCAATGTATGCTTACCATTCCTCACATAGCTCTCTCTTTTAAAATTTTTATTTATTTATTTTATGGACTGTCTCTAGTCTTTCTGTCAATGAGAATTGCTGCTTAAAAAGACATAAAGGTTAAGCAGATAACTTATCTTTTAAATTCTTCCTACATGGAAATAATCAGACTGGGAGAAAGGAAACACAAATGACAACGTGAACTCTCAGACCCAAGTAAGCAGCCTGCAAATGGACGGCCATGAGCAGAAATAAACCACGGAGCGCAGCAGGAGCTTGCATGTGTTGCAAGGTACAGTGCAATGGCTCAAGCCAGAGAGATGTTACAAAGGACTTGTGTGCCTCTGACGGAAGTAGAAAGGGAACTGCAAAAAGTCACAGGTGAGTAAAATGAGCAAGATTTTAAGACAGGATGCCAGCAGCATGGAGGTATTGGGCGAGGCTTGGCGTGGCTTGTTTTGTTTGCTCAGAACTGGAGCACTAATTGCTTGCTTGCACTAAAGGCCTGCTTTCCAGGTGCTCTATGGGGTTTAGTGTCCTTCGTGGGCTGCTGCAGGGGTTCGCAGCCTGTAGCCCTGATTAGCTTCTCATATGCAAGCAATCTGTAGCGAAGCTCAACTCTATCCAGTTTTGCCCAAAGGGGAAAAATGACATTTGAAAATGACATCACCCTGTGGAATGTCTTACAGGAGTTACTGCCCCTTTGCCCAGAGACTCTCATTACTGACAGCAGCTGTAGCCCAGGGTGTACATTAGAACCAACCCACAGGGCTCTGAGGACTCTGAAAGACAGAGGATGCACTCTGCACCAACTGCTGCTGGGGCTGGAAGGCCCTGGCACCTAGGCTTCACTAATACGATTATTTGTTGCATGCCAACTATAAATTCATACTAGGCTTTGTTCCAGGGGTGGGGAACTTTTTGTCTGCCAAAGACCATTCAGATATTTATAACATCATGCATGAGCCATACAAGATTATCAACTTAAAAATTAGCTGGCTATAGATGTATTGAATTTCAAATCCCACTTGCAGTCGCCTTGGCCAGGCCAGACCCAGTGATTTCGTGGATGTTATGTGGTCGACAGGCCAGATGTTCCCCACTCCTGTAAAAGAAGACAAAAAAAGGGCTATGCTCTCCCTACATTCCAGCAGAGGATTTAGGCAGCAAATAAATTCAAGATATAAATAAGAACTTAAAATGTCAGAGAGTAAGAGCTATGCAAAAAATTAAAACAGAGTGATGCTCTAAAGAGAGGTGGAGGTGGGGCAGAGCTGTGATGGCAGGTTAAGCCACTGTGCACCCCTGCATTACTTCACTCATTAGCAACAGCATTTCCCTTCTAGCTCCCTGTTAATGCACTCGGGAAAACAGTAGAAAAGGGCCCAGTGCTTAGGACCTTGTGCCTGTAGAGGAGACCCGGATGAAGTTCTGGCTCTTGGTTTCAGCCTGGCCCAGCTTTGGCTATTGCAAGCATTTGGAGAGTGAATCAACAATGGAAGAATGTGTGTGCGCGTATGTGTGTGTGTGTGTAACTTTGACATAAACAAATAAATAAAATATTTCACGTAAAAAAATAGAGATTGAGTTGACTTATTTGACTTCTAAGTAAATAAATCAATGTTTTAAAAATAAATAAAAGGGCCCAGCACGGTAGCCTACTGGCTAAAATCCAGACCTTCCATGCGCCAGGATCCCATATGGGCGCCGGTTCTCTTTCCAGCGGCGCCGCTTCCCTTCCAGCTCCCTGTTTGTGGCCCGAGAAGCAGCTGAGAATGGCCCAAAGCCTTGGGAGCCTGCACCTGCGTGGGGGACCCAGAAGAAACTCCTGGCTTTGGATCAGCTCAGCTCTGGCCATTGTGGCCACTTGGGAAGTGAATCAGCAGACAGAAGATCTTCCTCTCTGTCTCTCCTCCTCTCTGTATATCTGACTTTCCAATAAAAATACATAAATCTTAAAAAAAATACGTAAAAGAGTGGTTGAATTGGCCTCTTTGAAGAGGTTGAGTTGACTTCTCAGGAAAGTTCAGGGAGAAAAAAAAAACGTTGGTTTCTAAGGTGAGCATAAGTGGCTTTATAATTTCTGGTATGAATTGTAGTTTTTGTATCCACATGTGTTAGAACATTTAGATATTATTTCTGACACCTGCAGTTCATTAAATATTTTGTAATAGTTTAATAATAGACCACAATTGTCTTGTTTTCTCCTAAGTTTTTGATAGATTAGATGAAAAGAGCCCTGTCTACTAGTTAGAGTGGAACAAGAGGTCACTACTTTGTCTCAAATTGCAAATAAGTTAAATAACTTTGCCTAGAAACTTCCATGGAGAAAAATGGGGTAACCAATCAATTCATGAATAAGAGAAATAAGAGGGTATTGGAGAGTGAAAATCTGCACCGTAACTGTGAACAATCAATCTTATTGAAAGATGGACACAGACAGGAACATTAGTCTTCCTTTCTTATTTGTCACTTCATAGCCATGGGTCATTTCTCCCTGAAATCACCTCTTGCCTTCTCCGAAAAGATTCTTCTAAGGAAAACACTATGTTTAATAGCCATGCTTAGAGACTCAGAGAGAAAAATCTAATGGTGATAACTCTCAAGCATTGCAACCAGGGTTTCTGAGCCTTTACATGAAGAAGCACCAATCAGAGAACGAGCCAGGGAGATCGGCTTGTGCCAGCTTGGAGGCTGGCCAGGTAGTGAGTGGGTGGATGCAGCCATCTCCTCCCCCAAGGAGGACAGCTGGTCAGCTTTGCCTCACGATTTAAGGAGCAATCAATTTGCTCATGACATTTAAGTATTTCTGGAGAACAGGGTTAGAAAATACACTGTTTCAGAGCATTTTCCCCCAAATGACCAAATCTAATAGAGATAGGAGTAAGATATAGAAATGAAAGGAGACTTAGCTCCAAAAGTATTTCGTTAAAAATGTTAATACCCCAGCTGTAGGAAACTATTAAAGGCCTAGGTTGCCTTTTTTTTTTAAGATTTATTTTTATTATTATTATTATTATTTTTATTTTTATTGGAAAGGCGGATGTACAGAGAGGAGAGACAGAGAGGAAGATCTTCCGTCCGATGATTCACTCCCCAAGTGAGCGCAACGGGTCGATACTATGCCGATCCGAAGCCAGGAGCCTCTTCCGGGTCTCCCACGCGGGTGCAGGGTCCCAAAGCTTTGGGCCGTCCTCGACTGCCTTCCCAGGCCACAGGCAGGGAGCTGGAAGGGAAGCGGGGCTGCCGGGATTAGAACCGGGATTAGAACCGCCCATATGGGATCCCGGGCGTGCAAGGCGAGGACCTTTAACCACTTGCGCCACCGTGCCGGGCCCCTAGGTTGCCTTTTATACCCAGGCAAGTGTTACACTGTTGGGAGAAAAGCAGCCAATAGCTGGCAGGTATTCTGGACCTGGTTAATGCCAAATTTGTGTTAACTATACCAGTGTGCCAGCATGGTTACCTACACTTTTTTTGAGGTGTGTAAGGATATACCACCTTGGCCCTTGGTCTGGAGGGGCAAGGGACACTGCAGATTACACGGGAAGAGGGTCTGTGGTTTTGTTACAATGGGCACATTTGGATGCATGTTTGACAGGGGAGGAATAATTTCAGGGGTCTTCCATGGCCAGTCACACGCTCAGAGCACTCTTTCCCACATCGAGTTGCTAACGTGTTATCAAACGACTGACTATCTGCCAGCTCTGGGTGCTGACTTAGTTTGGCGACAGGGGGTTGCCCCCTCTCCTTCCCCTTCTTTGGACAGAAGAGAAAAAGAATTGGGATGTTTGTCCCACCCCTCTTCCTCTCTGCCTTGACGTTCCCTGCCCTAGTCAGAGGCCTACTTGGGCGTGCATGCTTCTCAACTATGTAAATAATATTAAAGATAAAATTAAAAATTCCAAGAAAAGAATTTTTATACACAAATTAGGTTTCTGTTCAACATTCTGCTGAGCTTTCCTTTCTCTGCGGTTAGATCAACACTTTTGAGTATTGTTGCTCCAAGTTCCCTTAACTAGCAAGAGGCTCAACAAGAGGCTCAATTGCCATGTGACAAATTAGTAGCTTAAATTCACAATACCCGAGAGACAGACAGGAAGTGATTCTTCTTTCTGTCCTCCAATGTGATAGGGGAACCTCACCATGATTGTGACGGAGAAAAGCCAAGTAGGGATTTGGAAGCGTTAGCTTCTCGTAGGATGAGATACTTGTGTTTTGGTGGCTCAGCAAGCTAGAAGCCTCCAGGTGAGCAGAAGGAGGAGGATCAGTTATGTGGAAAGAGGGGACAGCTTGTTGGCCAAAGGAAGCCACCGTCTTCATGCTTGAGCTTGTCAGTATTATGCATAGTCCCTGCTCAGCAAGGAGCTGTGACTGAGGTTCAAAGTGCAGGAGTTGCCAACTGTAGACCCGTGGGTGATGACATATTTTAGAGTGCTGGCATGGAAATCCTCTCCTGGAAACCAATTCACAGCCAACTCTCAGAGAATCCACTCGTCACCTACTCCTTCACCTTCTGTTTCAGTTATTGGGCTATGAGTAGGTGTTTCTCCCTAGTTCATCCAGTCAGGTACTCTCTCCCCAAAATGTGGAATCAGGTCTCAGAAACTTGGTAGGTTTCTGCCAGGCTATGGTTTTGAACTATGAAATTGGCTGTTGCTATGGTTTAAATATATGAGTATCTCCAATACACAAATGTTAGGACCTGATACCCGATGCAGTAATATTTAAAGGTAGGACTTTAAGAGGGGTGATTAAGTCATAGGTGCTCTGCTCTCAGGAGTTAGAGCTCTTGAAGAAGTGCTTGAAGGGAGGGTCCTGATGCTTCTTGCCCTTCTCTCTCTTCTCTGCAAGGATACAGTGTCTCAAGGATTCTGTTTACTGCCACCTTCCAACGGAGAACACTGCAGCCAGATTCCACCTGGACAGCGGAGGGAGGGCTCTTACTGGGCACTGCATCTGCCAGAGCCTGCACTGTGAGCTTCCCACCCTCTAGACGGTGAGGAAAAAATTGCCCAGTTGAAGGTATTTAATTGTAGTAGCACAAAAGCACTAAAAGAGATGTGCAACTGGGATCAGAGCACTCTTGTTTGGACATGGCTAAGTAAGCAAAGGAAGACAAGCAGGAGGGCCCGCAAGTGCAGTGTGCCAGGCACTGTTCCAAGAACTTGGCATGAAGTGACTTGGTGACACAGCAGTCCTAGGAGAACACACCATGCTAGGCAGTAGGCCCAGTTTACCAGGACGACACGGAGCGCCAGAAGTCTAGAAATGTCACTCACAATCACAGGTAGCCAAGTGTGACACTGGCCCTTGAATCAAGGCATCAGAGCTCTACAGAAAGGAGTGACTGTGAGGGAAAAACTGTGCCTTTGATAGCCAGAAATCGGAGACAGTCTTACCCTAGAGAGGAAGGGGTTAGGAGACCCAGGCCAGCCTGATGCTGGTCAGCCTTGAGGGTCTCCTAACCCCTTGCTCTCTGGGCCTGAGAAGCCTGGCCTCATTTCTTGTCTTGGGATTCCACCAGAACCCTCTATTTCTAATCGGTTTTCTTTTCTTTTCTTTCATTCTTTTTTTTCATACTGAAGTCAGCGTGAATGGGTTATGTTCATTGCAACCAAAATGATCTCTGACTTAACAAATTGGAATAAGAGAACATTTTCCAGCAGGGGATCTGAAATTAGCTAGAAATGTATTATGTTGAAAAGTCAGAGAAGTATATGAGAGATGTTTTAATTTTGTTCTTTCTTAAATTCATTCAGTAAACTACGTAAAGATGATCTAACTGCTTTAATAAACAAGATTAAAATTTCATGCACAAGTATTGTTTACACAAAGGAGTTCTATCCGTGCTGCATGATTGAGGGCCCCTGTGCTCATGGCTTTCTTTTCACATGGAATTGGACCAAAATTTCGGGGAAGGCACTTGGAACAGGAGCAACCTGAGTACTGATCAATCAGGAGAGTGTGGATGATGTGTTCTCTATGATTCTTGATTGTGGTTACTGCATGACTTCTGTAATGTTGCATTACATACCATCTCAAAAACAAAACAAAACAAGCAAACAAAACAAAACCAGTGGCTTGAAAACCCAACAACCATTGAGTTCTGTCTCATGGTTTCTGGGGGCTAGGAATTCAGGCACAACAAAGCAGAAATACCTTGTCTTTCCCATAATATCTGGGACTTTAGTTGGGAAGCAGAGCAGTTGAGATGGGACTGAGGGCTGACATTACTGGAAAGTGTCCTCATGGATATATTTGGCTCTCGCTTTGCACTTACCTGGTTGCTATCCAGGACGCCCCCACATAGCTACTCCATGCTCCTTCTCAGCTGCACTTAGTGTAGTCTTTCTTGTAGGATTTTGTTGGGTTCCAAGCATAAAAGCGTCCCCAGAAAGAACAGGTAACAGCTGAGTCTTCTCTCATACTAAAGCCTTGGATATGCTATTGCAACCCTTCTGCCATAGTCAAAACCTGCCTGCTTTGAGAAGCAGCCATGTAGATCCCACCTTTTGGGAGCAGAAATGCCAGTGTCACTGTTATGGTTGGAATAGGATCTGTGCCTGCCACAACCCAGGTTGAGGTTTTAGTGGTCATTGTGAGGCAGCAAAAGGGTGAAAACTGAACCCAAACTATGGCGGTTAGAGATGGGATCTCAAGGAGGTGATTAAGTAAAGTCAACTGGGGGAAGCATCTGTGATTGAGTGCTGGTGGTTTTGTGAGAGAAGCAGAACACGTACACACATGCACACATGCACACATGTGCTTTTGTGTCTCCTGTGATGGCCTGTGCTGCCTTGGGAGTTGGCTAACAAAAAAGCCATGTCAGATACAGCCCCGCAATTTGAGGCCAGAACAGTGAGCTAATTAAGTCTCTTTTTTTCTCCAACTTTCCCAGTTTCTTGTGCTATGTGCAACAGAAAATAGACTAATGCAACCACACAAGGAGAAGATGACTTTAAATGGGAGATACTGTGGTGCATACCTTTGGAAAACAAGCACAGAAATAAAGTACAATAAGTAGTCTTAACTTTTTAAAAAAGACAATTTGGGGGGTCTATTACTTCTCACACAGAGCATTACAAAAGTCTTAAGTGACCTGATTGAAAATTTCATCCCTTGAAAGGAAGGTACAATGGCCAGGGTAATGGCTGTGTTACTCCAGACTTCATCCTGACAAGCAAACAACTGTTCAGGATGAGAAAATAATGGGAGCCTGGGAGGCAGTGTCCATCCTGTAAGGCAGGTCTTTAAACTCAGAGACTCGAGAAAAGCAGATTTTTTTCAAAAGTTCAAGATAGATGATTTCATGGTGAGAACTCTGAAAGGGAGCATGGTTCCAACAGGGTGGCACTCAAGATAAAATCCAGAATCTAAAATTGCATCCTGGTGAGGAAGATGAGGAAGTCAGAACCAACAAAACCAACACTGTCAGCCTTAGGGGATGAAAGATTGGAGAAGGGGCACAAGGGCAGGAGATAGCGAAAAGCATCTCAGATGCTATGGGGCAGGGAAAAAACACACATCCAGGAAACGGCTAGGGGTAGGGGCTGTAGTTAAATAACCCAGAAGACAAGAAGACCCCTTTGACCATGTGCCAAAGAAGAGCAAGACAGCAGGCACAACCCACTTCCCAACTTATGATATGATCTGATGGGACAATCAGAACTAGCCTGTTAATTAACAGTTTATCCTTGTGGCCCAAGTGTGATGAACAACGTCCTTCTCAAACATGTTCCAGTTTGCATCCTGAACAAGACACGACAGAATTGGCACCACAGTTTGATAGATCCCACGCCACAAAAAAAGAAGGTTAAAAAAAGGGCAGGAAGTATAAAATTGTTCTTGTCTTCTACAGTCCCTTTAGACTTGCCATGGAGGCTTTTAAATTAGTGTTTGTTCAAAGGCAGAGAGAAAGTGGCAGACAGACTGCCCGTGTGCTGGGTCAACCTGAAGCTGGGAGCTGGGAATTCGGTCCATGTCTTGCCAGGGGGTGACAGGGACCCAACTGTGTAAACTGTCACCTGCTGCATCCCAGGATGTGAACTGTCAGAAAGCACTGGGAATGGAACCACGTCTCAAACCCAGGAAGTCCAATACAGGATGCAGGTATCCCAAGTCACTGCTGAACTGTTGTAGCCCAAACACCTGTGCCTGGAATGGTTTTTTTATTTGTCATGTTATACTATGTTATTCTAAGTAAAGCAAAAATGAAAATTTAAAATATCGTGAATTGTAGCTGTCATCTTTATACTGTCTAATGCCTCTTTTAAAGGCAAATAGCAGTATTTATCTTGTATGCCAAATCCCCAAAATGATACAACTCCTGTTTTGTACTTCCTACACATATATGCATTTTATTCTTATCAGAACAGTGGAGTTTTCACTAAAGAACTCAGCTGTTTTATTTAACCTTTTTACACATTGTCATTCTGCCAACACTTAACTTTCGGCTTATTGTGCAAAAGAAAGAACTGGAAGGCAAAGGGACCGGGGGGTGTGCTCTCTGTCCCTTCCTTCCCATGTCCTAATATTTGATCTAGGTGACTGGCTGATACAGAGGCGTGAGAAAGGACAAAATATAGTTCCTAGATTATTTGTGTTTCTTCCGATACCCTTTCTCCCTTCTGTGTTCAAAACCAACTCTGGTTCTCAGGGGAAATGTGTCTTCCCAGGACTGTACCCACACCAGTCAGTCAGTCCTAGCTGTAACATCTCTCCCTGAGGCTCACTTTGGATCTGGCTGGGCTTTCCTGTGTACGGGTCTACTGGAATCCTAGGTGCCTCTTGCACTGGACTGTGTGCACACACTGCCAAGGGACAAATGCCCAATCTGATGAAGGTGCCCTTGGTGGAACTGAGATTGCTGATCTACGGCCACTCTGGGACCAGCAGGTGTCTGGAGGAGAGAATGAGGGTGGAAAGTGGGCTTTAAAGCATGGGCAGGGATGGCCCCAGTAAAGACAAGGGCAGATGTAGTCCAGGTGTGATGAAGGCAGGATGTTTCAAAAGGAGGCAAGACAAGGACTTGGCAGAGGCAGCTGCCCCTCATAGTGAGTGGGGAGTCCAGGCTGCAGATACACTGGCAGGATCAGTGGGGATGCATATGTTCCCAGTGCTGGAAGTTCTGGGGACAATGTCAGAGGTGCAGGTCTTCCAAAGTAGCTCTCTGTACACACTGCTGGGAGACTGAGCAGTGATGCGTTAGAAGCCTTTAATACTGCTGGTCTGAACATGGACTCTGAGCAGTGAGTCCATGTTCAAACCAGCAGTATTAAAGGTTTCTAACGCATCAGCAGTTTCACAACCATTGTGCAGCTTATGTTGGGCTGTAAAGCAGCTGGGATGAGGAGTGGGGCAGGGAGAGCTCAGGACTTTCTGAGACCTGCGTGAAGATACCCAATCAGTACAGGTGACTCTGGGTGAACAGTCTGGTCCTACTTTTCTGCAGGTGGGGCTCGGGTGGAGACAAGGCTCTTAGATGACCTTGCAAGTCTCTTCAAACAAGTTGTCATGATTTGTTGGGACTTGTGGCCCCTACTTCTGTCACCTACTCTATAGTAAGGGTCTTCTCTGTCAGGACACAGCTGAGTGTTGGGGGATGACAGGTCCCACCAAGTCCAGAGCACTGGGGCCTCACGATCCTCCTGCTCCCAGCCGCCCCTTGGTGTCTCCTTCCAGGATTAGGTGCTGAGTCTCTAAGGAATGGGGCAATTCTAGATCTCAATAAAGATACCTTCCTGGGCCCGGCACGGTGGCGCAAGTGGTTAAGGTCCCATATGGGCGCCGGTTCTAATCCCGGCAGCCCCGCTTCCCTTCCAGCTCCCTGCCTGTGGCCCGGGAAAGCAGTCGAGGACGGCCCAAAGCTTTGGGACCCTGCACCTGCGTGGGAGACCCAGAAGAGGCTCCTGGCTTCAGATCAGCATAGCATCGGCCCGTTGCGCTCACTTGGGGAGTGAATCATCGGACGGAAGATCTTCCTCTCTGTCTCTCCTCTCTATATATCCGCCTTTCCAATAAAAAAATAATAAAAATAAATCTTAAAAAAAAAAAAAAGATACCTTCCTAGGAAATGTACACTAACATCTAAGTCCTGAAGCAGACCTAAGCATGCTTAGGACAGACTAGGGGTGGTATTCAAAACCCAAGTTCACACTGCAGGTGTGGCTGTGTGAAGGAGGAGGCAGCTGCTCCCACTTCCTTCTCTGCTCATGCTGTTGTGGACTTTGGGTTTAGGAGGAACTACAGTGCTCCTGGCAGTAACCAATCATTGGTGGGAGTGGGGGTTGGGAGATTCTGATAAAAGTTAATAAGCATCATTCTAGGAACTTGGAAAAATGAATGAAATTACGCACCTAAGATAGGAGAAGAACAAGAGTTTCTCTCCTCCATGGCAAGAACAGAGAGGGCCCTTGGGTTTATCCCGGCTTTTGTTTCCTATTAGCAAGAAAAGATTCAGGTCTCACCTCCTGCCCCCAAGGAGGAGGGCATACCCCCTTCATGGGTGCTTTTAATTCCTGGGTAATCCTTTGCTTCCGAAGCCAGGTGGGGGGCGGGATCCAAGTCTTTGATCTAGGTTGAAGCAAAAAGAGAGACTTCTATAAAACTGTCAGGAAGATGGGAAGGGACCCGGAAAGAGAGGTTGTAAGTGGGCAGTTCACCTTTGATCAGAGCCTTTTTACAGCCCAGGATTAGGGGTCCAAAAGTGGCCTTGGTGAGTTCTCAAAGGAATCACGTGATTGCAGAACAAGTAGGTTACCAGAAAGTTTAGAGAGAGAATGTATACAATGGACTTTCATTTTTATTAAAGGGGAAAGAAAGAAGAAAGCGGAAAGCAGAGGATCTGCCCAAATCAAGAAGCTGATCTCTAAGTTCAACAAAAATAGGAAGCCTAGCTTGCTTCTTTCGTTGTAAGCAGGATACTCTGTGACCTGGCCAAGATTCCAATATCTATGAGCTGATGAAACGAGACATGTTTTTAATTCCCCCATTCCCCCACCCCATTTTCCAGACAAAAGAAACAAAGCATTTGCTGTCTTTTCCTAGATGGATTTTTATTTCTTGCTATTAAGATGTCAGAAAAACAGAAACTTGTCCTGACAGTTTCTACTTGGATATAAACAGATATTAGAATGGAAGGCTGATTTCCAACTAATGTAATGTGTGTGGTCACATACCTCATAGACAGCTCCATTCATCACAGCTATGTCTGTGTTTCCACGTCTGTGTTTCAACAGATGTCCCCATCCCCTCCAACCCCAGCAGCCACTCACAGGGAAGGGAAGTTCACTCTCAGTTGTTTGTCTTCAAAGTCAGTCAGTTTCAGGCATGCCCCTTTTCTCCGCCAAGCAGTGCAACTGCAAACTGCCCACCTACCCCCAGCCATGCTGGCAGCTACTCTCTAGCAATGTCCCATTTCCTAGGGCAGCCCTGGCTTCCTGTGTTGGTGGGGCAAACTCTTGTTCCTGGGAAGCTGCTCATCACATCTCAGCTTCTCCACAGGTTCACCGTGATCCCACTGGAGTGACATGAAAGAACCCCTTGCGTCCCTAAGTAAGATCCTCTGTTGGACATTGCTAGGCCTACCTCCTTCCGCAACTCCTTTGGATCCAATTACAACAGAAGAAGAACCAACCACTCCCTTGGCCAATACTGAACCAGCAGACCCAGACAGCAGGTCTGCAGTGGGTCTAGTGAAGTACAGAATCACCCAGTGCTTCATCAGCCCTGAGTAGGGACAAAGCAGCTAGGGCACAGTTGATACAAAGCAGAGTATAAACTGGAAGATGAGGCTGGTCAAGGGGGACAGAAACCCAGATCTCCCAGCGCAGAGCCATAAAGGATAGTGGCTCAGTGTGGTCACCTGTTTCCCAAGCAGCAGCCCCTGAGTGGGCTGACGTGTGAAGGTCTCCCAGGTTCCTCATCCATGGTCAAGGAAAACCTAACACATCAACTCCATCTTCCTACATCAATCCAAGAAAAAGGCTGCTAACTGTAATAGTCACATGACCCCATTGAATTGTAATGATTTATTCATTTCATTTGCATTGTCTGTGGGGTGGGGAGGTGCTGTCAAGAACTATTTGTTGAGCATTGTCTGCTTGTCTTCTAGTCTCCTCCTCATTCTTGGGTCTCTTCCTCCATCCCTGCTCCTTGTCCTTGGCCTTCTCCACTTGGGAGAGGAGTCTACCTCAATTCCTCTGTAATCTTCATAGCCTCAAGCCTAGCTCTTACCAGTCACTTCCCTGTATTGCATTGGAGACTTGGGGGTGTATGCATTGGGCTTGCTCTGGGTGGTGAAAACCCTGACTTACTTTTCTCTCATCTTCCTCAGTGTCTGGTACACTTCTAGAAACAGAGCAAGGGGCTCCCTAAATGTCTGTTTTGCAGAAGAATGAACAAGGGAATCAAGGATGGAGAGCAGGTCTGCATCTGATACAGATGAAAGGTGAAAGGTTGGTGCCAACAGCCAGGGGGCATACCTGGGCAAGGGGTTCACTTTAGGCCAGGCATGGTGCTAAAAGGATGTCACTGGGGCTCCCTCCTCTACCTTGGGCCAGAAAGGCTTTGCTGTTTGAGTTTTTCCTAGGTAGGAGAGTGTCTTTGCTTGTCCAGGGTTTTGGCAAATGCAAAATTTGCAGCGTGCTACTTTCAAGTTGCCTTCTCCAAAATTAAACTGTCATTTTTTTTTCTGGAGGTTTAACAGCATTTGTTGCCTTTTGTTGCTCTAGAAAATGACTCCTGCCTATTTGCTACATCTCCACCTGCTCTCCAAGCTTTCTATACCCCTTTCTCAGATCCTCTTTCATTTGCATAGCACTCTGGACTGGCCCTTCACCCCCTTACTTAGTGTCCAGTTGGCCTGGGCCTCCACTCAACACTCATTGTTCTTTTTGTTTCATTTTACTTAAACAGTAGAAAGATAGATGGAGAGAGATCATCCACCCACTAGTTCACTCCCCATATGCCTGCAACAGCTGAAGCTTGCCCAGGCTGAAGCCAAGAGCTATGAACTCTATTTGGTCTCCCACACGAGTGGCAGGGTCTTTATTTTCTGCCTCCAAAAGTGCATATTAGCAGGCAGCTAGGTCAGAAGTGGAGTAGCTAGGACTTTAACCAGGTACTCTGATATAGAATTTGGGTTGCAGATAAATCAAAACACATCGTAACTGCCATATCAACTGCCCATCCTCCACCAGCTTTTCTGTAGCTCCATGAGCAAGGTTTACTCTCACATCTTACACGCAACCTTCTGGCCACATACCAGGAGGGAGCAACCAAGGTAGCTGCCTCATCTGATTTCCCAGAAAAACCTGGACTAAAAGATCACTGAAACTTCAATTAGGAAGCTAGAGTTTTTTCATTTGGTTCTGAACATCTCAGGCTAAGGAGATCATCCCTCCCCACCGCACTCACATACATAGACCCTCTCTTAGCAGACTAGCCATTTCTAGTAGAGCACTGGGCACTTCTGGTAGGCCAGCAAGGGGAAACAGTTATAGACCAGCCTTGGGATGAGACTTAAAAAAAGAGGCGGGGACTGGGTAGAACAAGGTTGGGACTCAAAGGAAACAGTTCATCGCGTGCACTGTGGACCAGCCCTGGGAGGCCACAGTCACAGAGACCCAGGTTTCCTACCCAGCGAAGGATACACGTCCTAAGAGGACTGGGGCTGTAACACCCACACACACATGTGCACACCAGCAGATAACAGCCCAGCAAGCCCACACAGCATTGCAGTGTGGGGTTGGGTATCTTGAAAACTGTGCTAATTTCAGTCACTGTAGAAACTGGGACTGTTTACATTAGGAGTAATAAGGTCACTCAACAAGGACTTAAATCCCTGAAGAAAGTGCCAGATAGTGCTTTGCCTCCCTTAATTCACTCCCACACCCTACTCCGTGTACCCAAAGAGACTTCAGCAACCAGAGTTCATGTTCCTGACTTTGGATTGGATCCAGCCGACAAAGGGCTTGTGCATTCCAGAGAGGAGAGGGGAGGAGATGCCGGGACATCTGTCTCCAGCTGCATCCTCTTGGCGACATGGCTGTTGCCTGGCTGTCTTCTGCCTGTTGTCGCTGCTGCCCAGCTCTGCATACAGCTGGCTTGCTTTCCTGGCCTGGTAACCTTCCCCTGTCCTGGTGCCCTCATGTCAGGTCTGTCATTACTTGTCCTGGGATTCTTAACTCTCCTTGAGGGCTCTCCTACTTCCCAACCTTATCTTTGCTACCAACCAACCCCTTTAGGAGTACAACCTAGAGTTGACCTAATGCAGTGCTCTCTGTCTCTTGTTGGGAGCCTGTCTGATGCAGAGATGCTTACAGTGGGATTGTGCACTGGTGGTTGCACAGTAGGATGAAAAATGTCTGTGGTAGAAAATGACTATGACACACCTGACCCACTAAACATCACCTACTGGCCTGACCCATGTTGGCTCTGCTCAAAACACTCACATTTAACATAGGGTTATCATTCATCACAAAGTTTCTAAGATGAGGAAGTGTTGGGTAACTCCTGTCATTTTGTGAATCCTATACACAAAGAGAAAAACACAATATTTGTGTAAGAATGCTTCATACCATATAAAGTCAAAGATTCTAAACCATCGTAAACTAGTGACCTGTACAGGTTTGGGTTCTATATAAAATCACATTTCAGTTGTCAATTTTTATTTAAAAAATATTCTCTCTGGAACTGGCATCATGCTGTAGCAGGTTAAGCTGTTGCCTGCGATGCCGACATCTCATATGGGTGCTAGTTGATTTCCTGGCTGCTCCACTTACAGTGCAGTTCCCTATTAATGCTCCTGGAGAAAAAATAATGGAAAATGGCCTTATTCTTTGGATCATGCATTCACATGGAATACCTGGATGGAATTTCAAGCTCTTGGTTCCACTCTGGCCCAGCTCTAGCTGTTGCGACCATTTGGAGAGTGAACCAGTAGATTGGTAAATGTCTTTTAGGTAAACAACTAAGTCTTTAAGAAAAAAATACTCTCTCATCTGAATTATGAGAGAAAACAGGTGGTCAGAGCAGGCAAGCACAGCGCCAGTGAGCCCCAACAAAGGGCTCTTTGGTACAGGTGGTACAGGTAATCTTAGGGAGATACTTCATTGCTTCGTTTCCCCGCCACCTCCCCATATAGCTCATTGGCCAAATGGCAGGTGAGTCAGCATTAATATGGGGGACAGCTCGGTGTTGAGGGAGGCCCAGCAGAAGTTTCCAGCGGTTTTATGGACCTTTGCGTGAAGGAAGAGAGAGAGAGCCTGGAGTGGGATCCATATCAGGTTCCTCTCTCCCTCTGAAAGGAAGCCTGAAAAAGAACCCAGATAAGGAGACCTAGGGATGGCCAGGCCTGGGCCAGGAACAATAACCTGGGATGGCTTTCAGTTCCCCACTTTACCCTGAGGATGGCCACACCCTGACAGTGCAGGCTGGTGTGGGGAGCAGCGTCAGGCCTCTGATCATTGCCTGTAATTAGGCAAGTCATACACAGGCCTTTTATCAGGAACTGGTTTCCCCCAATGCATAACCACACAAAATTGAGGAAATACAGTACAGCCAAGTTAAAGACTGCCCAATGAAATAGGATGCCCATCACGTGAGTAGAGCTAGGGTTCTTACTACCTAAAACAGGCAAATGATGGGCAAGGAATAGCCTCCAATGTTCTATAGCATACTAAGTTTACCATGGTTGATAACAATTAATCATATATTTCAAAATGGCTAATGAGATTTAGGATATTTCCAACAGAAAGAAATGATTAATGTCTGAAATGATAGATAATACCACCTCCCCTGGTCTGATCATTGCACACTGAATACGTATATTGAAAGGTCACACAGTAACCCCCAAAATATACACAATTACTATGTGTTCATTAAAAACATGTAAAATAAAACAGAAAGGTTAAAAAAAAAGAAACAGGGGAAAATAACTTTGACATTGCATCTATTTAATCCAACACATTCAAAATATAATTTATGACACATAATACACATTCTTAAAAATACTAATAATGTATCTAGAGCCATGAGCTTTTTTCCAGCACTATCTGTTCAAAATCTAGGATGAATTTCACACTGATAGCATGTCTCAGTTCAGACTAGTCACATTTCAAGTGCTAGATGGCAACCATGGCTAGTGGCTATCACATTAGACAGCAGAGTGCTGGGTGCTGGGCTGTACAGAGTCTTAAAATATGTAAAATATGTTTTCCAAGTGTTCAATCACAAATACACTTTAATTTTTAAAAGCTGTAGCTGGCACTGGTGTTCTGGTGCAGTAAGCAAAGCTGCTGCTTAATTTAGCATCTCATCTGAATGCCAATTTGAGTTCTGGCTGCTCCTTTTGCAATCCAGCTCCCTACTATTGAGCCTTGGAAAGCAGTGGAGAAGGGTCTAAGTCATTGGGTCCCTGCCCCCACATAGGAAGTCTCAGAAGAAGTTCTTGGCTCCTCGCTTCAGCCTGGACAAGCTCGACCATTGAGGAGTGAGCCAGCAGATAAAAGATGCTCCTCCCTTTCATTTAGCCTTTCAAACAAATCTTTAAAAAGAAAAATATAATCTATAAATGCTATCATGTCTACAGTTGGATTGCCTACTATTTTATTTTAGGAAAAAGTTTCCCTTGAAAATTCTAACCTCGTCTCTGGGGGACTAAGATGAAAAAGGGCTGTTTAGTGTTGAGCACAAGAGCCCAGAGAAGATGGAAGGGGCCAGGGCTATACTCTAGATCTGGAGCCTCAGGAGGATGAGCTCATGTTTGGGCAGACAGGAAGAGCTGCACTAGCAGGTGCACCTGAGATCTTACCAGACATCACCTTGGATTCTACTTGAAATATACAGTTTTTTTCCTAAATAATTTTAGGTGCTTTTCAAGGAATAATTGGAACATTCAATGTTTGAGTTCCAGAGATCAAAGACTCAAGGAGAAGGGATTGTTCTGCTCTGTCCCAAAGATGCCAGTTCATTTTGGAAGAGGAAAGAGATAAATAAACACCATTTGCAGCAGAAGGCACTTTCTGAGGCTTGTAGAAAATCTTTGAAGGTTGGTTGGGTTGGGAGCACCTGCTAGGAGCTGGAAGCAGAAAATTTGCCCTGTGCATACTGGTAGTTTGGAAATGAAAGAAGCTTGAACCAGGTTCCAGCACTCCTTCCTCCTAACCTTGAACAAAGTGCTTCCCTTACTGCAACGGCAAGGTCCTCCACAGCAGGGGCTTGAACGGGATCACAAGATGATCTCAAAAATCCATCCCCGGGATCGCATTTTGTGATTTTACTTCCCAGGAGGAATCATTTACAAGTCAGGCAGTCCAAAATGAATTTGGTAATGATTCCCAAATTTGATTTCTGGGGCAGCTGGGGCCAGAAGGGGTGAGTAGTCTGCATGTATCATCAGGACAGGCATCACATGGAAAAGAATTGCCTCAGAGTCAAGGACCCGAGTAGGCAGGAGTTGGCAAGAACCGCCCAGGCAGACAGCATTGGCAGACATAATACTGATGATTTTTTCCCCCTCTGGAAAAGTCTTTTTTGGTCAGAGGCGCTGTTTTCCATAGCTCTGGGGGACTGTGGTCATTTCCTAACAAGATTTTCCTATTTTGTGCAACTGTGGTCTGGCACTGGAGGTACCAAATGTTTCTGAGACTTACTCAGGTCCCCCAGGACTGGGGGCTGGGGGTTAATCTCAGGGTCTGGTGCTTTCTATGCTGCATGTCTTCCGCCACTCAGATCATAGGGTACTGCCCCTCTCCTAAGTCTTAGAGCTGTGGGATGAAATGCTTACAATTACAAGCTGCCAAAGTTCTAAAGACTTGAAATAGTCGTCTGGTCTGTTCTTCCTCATTCCACAGAAGGCGCAACTGAGACCCAGAAAAGGAGAGGGACCAGCCCCAGGCCTTACAGTCAGTCAGACAGAAAGAAGGCTACTCGCTAGGCTTGTGACCTGGGCTCCTGGGCTCTCAGCCAACCCCTGCTCACTGTACTTCTTCCTTTGGGGATGTGGAAAGTGAAGTGACATAGACAAGGAGAACATTTCCCCTGCTGATGGCTGAATGCGTCTCAACCTTCCACCTGTGCCATGTGGCCACCTGACCCGCCTTTCTCTGTTTCTGGGTGACTCCATCCTTATCCTTTGCTTCCAATGCTTATTAGAGGTGATAGATGGAATACATGGACACACAGCGTCATCCAATCAGCAACCATCAAGAGCCTTCTGCTGTGGAGGATGTAGCATGAGTAAGACACAGGTCCGTTGTCCACTGAAAGACCCACTTTGCCTGGTAACCAAGGTCCAAGGCAATAAGCCAGGTCTTATCCAGGCACGGCACTGCTTAGAGAGCTCTAGCGAGAGGTGGCTCTCTCTGTCCAGAGCAGGTCAAAAACTGCAGGAAGGCAGATAAAAATCTGTGTGTCTAACAGATGCTGTTTTGTAAAGAACTCAAGATTGGCCTCTAGGGTGTAGGTGAATGTTTGTGTGTAATTGACAACCATCAGACAAGGGCCCTGGGAAAGAGGACTTCGCCAGGACTCAGCCTCGTCGAGTTCTACCTCTGTCAGCAACTATCACAGCCGCCTTCTCCACCTTCTCGCTGTTGGTGTTCTGGTTGTACTGCCAATTAGATGCACTTGGCTGACAGCCTGAGAGCCTCCACCACAGTCTCTGCCATCCCCTTGAGACCCATACCTTGAGAAAGGAGAGCAGGCTATGCTGCAGATGCGACAGCCTGGGAGCCTGCACTTTTGTTACATGCAGGGAACACAATAGGTCTGGGACCAACTTTTCCCCCAGTGCAATGGGCAACAGCTTCATGAGAGTGAAAATTGATCTTCTGGGTCTCTGAAAACAAAGTCAAATTGGAAATGTCAAACACCTGGCTTCCTTGGTCCTCTCTCTAGGTTGTTATTTACTGGTAAAAGGAACATCAATCAAGCCTTAAATGTCAGCTCCTGGCCTCTGAAAATATGGGATCGGGTAACCCTGAGCACTTCAGCCTGTACTATCACATCCAGGCCGGGGAGCCAGGGATGTTAACCCCAAGGACCTGGGTCCCAAGGGCACACCTAGTAGGATCCAGAAGTGATGGGATTCAGTATGTCTGAGTCTTTCATGTCCCATCCCTAAGAGCAGATCCTACTTCTTTACTCCTGAAAATGTTTGTAGAAAAATGGAATCAAAAGATTATTTCAGTGCAGAAGATATTGACCTCCATATACAATATTTTTTTCATACTGTGCATTTTCCATGAACTTTAAACCATAGCTTCACTTGCATGGATACTCACATTTTGTTGCTGCTAAATAATCTTTTTTTTAAAAGGAGTAATGAAAAGCTTTATTTTAAACAGATTCAGTGGTATGTGTATAACAAAGGCTAGTTGTAGCAAACAGTTGCATCTCAACCCTGCACAGATGTATAAATTAGACATTATTTCAGCATGATTAATTTTGGCTAAAATTTAGATCCATCCTTTTATCTGATACAACATGATACCAATTCTTATATTTATTGTAAAATCTTTTAATTTCCTATCTCCACAAACCCTGTGAAGTCCCCTCAAATATGCAAAAGATGACCATTCCCAAACCTCAGTCTCCACCTGGCAGCTCTTCCTATGTCTAGCTCCGCCCCTTTTCTCCTGGGAGCTGAGCCCTCTCTTGGTTCCTGTTTGTTAATGACCTTGGCTGGCTCCCTGAGGCACCATACGTTTAATGATCGCCTGAAAAAGGACGGCTGTTCCTTAGATGTCCAAATTTTGCAGTGTACTATCCTCTCCATAGCGTTGGGGGAAAAGACAAAGACACAAAAACATATTCAGCGCGAATGCAGCCAGCACGCTAATGGACTGTCTGTCCCAGAGAAAGATGCTTTACAGCTCCTGAAAATCCCACTGAGGGGCGATCAGTCTGAGCCCTAGCTGGCAGCTAACAAGCTCAAATTTGCCTGTTCAGTGATTGTCTTTTGTTCATTCTTCAATGCTACCTGAATTGTCTGTCTCTCCTAGACTGCAAAGAGGCAGTGAAGCAGAAGTTCATCTCGGGGGCAAGGGACAGGGATTGGATGCTGCAGTCATCATAAATCACTACAGCAACATCCAGCAACGAAAGATGATGGCAGTGTGTCTCGGTGGGCTTGGGATGAGCCGGCATTCCCAGAAACACTAGCGCTTTTCCAGGGAAGATTATTTTCCATGTGCACACTCCTTTTTCTTTTCTCTTGTTCACTTTGATCGTGAGTGACTTAGTAAATAGCATTAGGTTCTAACGATGATCACACAACACATAGGTCTTAACCCCTTATTTCTACATGATTGCCCTAGATTACTTTACATGAAATGCACATACCTTAATGAATCAGTCTGGGGAGATGTGGTTCATCCTTCAAACCTCACATAACTGCACTGTGATCTTGGCTTTGTTCCTGTCCAGATGGGGGCTGAACACTGACAAAGCTAGCTGGCCAATTCAAGTTAGGATCCTGTTGCATTAAATTAACACATTTCTCAGGCATCATTCAGAACCACAGTTCTCAATCCTGGTTGCTATTAAGATCATTGGGGAGCTTTTTAAAAAACAACAACCAAATCTTTGCCCAGGCCCCATTCCAAATCAATTAAAACAGATTTTCTTGGGTAGGAGGGCAGAAGGGGTGGTAGAGGTAAGCCTCTGCCCTGGGAATTTTTGTAAGGCTTTTGTGGTTATACCAGTGTGCAGTTCTAGAGGGAATTGCCGTTTCAGACAAACTCAATTTAATGATTATAGGCTTTTGCCTGTGTGCCAAGTGTTAATTTAATATTTGTAAAAAAAAAAAAAAAAAAAAAAGAAAAGAAAAGAAAAAAACCCCCACACACGGTAATCACACTTGAATTCAAATAACACCAGCAGGAAGTTGCATTGAACAGTGCAATCGAGTTGTCCAAAAGCTGGATCCTTGTTCAACAGTTGCCCAGGTTAGCCAGGTCTTTGGAGGCCTGAAAGCCACAACATAAACCAATTTTGGCCAAACATAGTGTCAGTGAGCAGTTTCCTGTTTGGCATGGCTCTAGGCAGCTGTAAGAGAGAGAGCTAGTCAGCCCCTACTCTGTGATCCCTCCACTGGGGAAGGCCAGAGTCGAAAGCCACTGGTATGATCAAAGTGGCTAGAGGAGTGGGGACAGCTGGGGCAGAACCAGGACACGAGCTCTTCACATGGACACAGGGCTCACAGAAGACTGGCACGTTCCCCCTGAGCACGTCCCTTCCTTCCCACACACCCACCCTGGGCCCATCCCAAAGATGACTCTGTTCCCTGGGCACCTGCACGCTCCAGCAGAGACATCCTGGCTGCCACCAGAGCTGCAGCTTCCTGCTGTGGCAGAGCCTGCTTTCCTGCTTTTGCTTGCCAACTTCATGTGTCCCCAAATGGTCCTTCTCACAGGCAGGTCCAGTTAGCAAGCCGCACCTGCTCTCCCTTGCTTGGAAAAAACGAGGAAATCGTCTGCCTCTGGTGATTGCGTTCCACACTTGCTCCCCTTTCTCTCTTGAAGAAAACAACTCCGGCTCCTTCTGGAATTACTTCCGGATGTTTGACTTTTGTCTGGGCAGCACATTTCTTTCCAGGTTTTTGGAAAGTCGAAGTCGCTGACATACGTCAGCTGGGTGATACCGCTGCTGAGTCAGTCATCCCTGGTTCCTAACACAGGAGGGCACCTGCTCTTTAGGTGGGGGCTGGGCGGGGAAGGCCTGATGTGCAGCTGCCAATGAGAGAGGTAGAGGCAGCTGCAAGGGGCATGATATTTCTCCATCTACAGGCCTCAAAGGCAAGAGCTGAGTAAGGTCTAGGGAAGGCTTTCTTAAGCCATCTCTCCACCCCCCCACCCCTACCCCAGGGCCATCTGATTACAGCTGGACCTCTATTTAGCACAGGCCTGCAGGAACACTTTGTGCCCCTTTGGGGAATAGAAACAGAATAGCCTAAATCCCCAGGGTTAGGCTTGCCAAACTTGTTGCCTGATTCTGGTCCCACTGCTCCTACTGGTCTGATAGATCCTCTCCTCTGAAGGGTGCAGGCCAAGCCAATCTGGTCTGGGACAATTGGCTGCTTGCTAAGCTTGGTTGCCTCCCAACCTAGTTCATTCTTGGGTCTCCTTGGTCCCCAGAGCCTGTCTTCCTGTGTGCACACCAGGGTGATCAAGGGCTGTGGGGTTTCACACAACAGTGCTGAAACCACAGAGAGACCAGGCTGGGTGTATAGGGGGGCCACAAGGACTCTGACATTACAGAGGGCCTAGTCAGGCTCAGTGGCAAGACCACACACTAGTTAACACCAGATGTAGCATGAGACCCAAAAACCCTAAATTTCAACTCAATCTTCTTTCTAACTCCTGCTGTAAAAATGATCAACATATTATTTTTCCAGGAAAAAAAAAAAAGAAAGGAAATATAAGCTGCTTTTGAGAAACAGAAAGTTAGTTGAACACACTCAGAGGGCCAGTTCAGAGTTTTGCGCCAGAGAGAAATGGAAGGAGCCAAGAATTAGGGGTACAAGGAGACTGGGGAATCAACCCACCGAAACCCTGTGCTTCCCAACACAGTGGCGCACGGGAGACCCAGGCAGCCCCCAAATTTGCTGTTGCCTTACAGATTGTCAAGGGAGAAGCCAGGAAGAAGCAGGGCTTCAAGAGAGACCCGTGACCCTGAATTAGAAATGGAACTATTCCGAGAAAGGAGAGCAAAGCCAGCCAAGGGCAGCGCTAATCCCGTCTTTGCTGCTCTTTGTTCCTAATGCAAGCTGAAGCAAGTAGGAGGAATTTCCAGTCCAGAACCCCCAGTGAGAAATGTCCGGTCAGTTGATCCTTTTAACCCACTGCCAATCCAGAAGACACCTGCAGAAATTAAAGGGACATTGTTGTTTACAGAGGAGGGGGGGGAGAGGTGGCGGGAAATGCAGCCATTGGAATGAAGCTTCCATGAAGTATGTTCCCAGGTCAGTCCTTGCCCCATCAGAGTATTTTCTTGATGCCAAACCTGTGGCAGAGTTCCCAGGGGATATTGCTATAGCTGCCCTTCCCCCAGTGTCTGGAAAAATAGAAGTCACAGAATTGAGACTCAGACCCTTGCATAGGCCCGTTTTGTGTTTCTGTGTGACCTAATGTACACCTGTAACCTGATACAGCACCTTGCCACCCCCAGGGCCTGGTATCCCGTGACTTACCCTGCAGCAGCCCTGGTGACTGCCCAAAAAGGGTCAGCCTTCGCTGTTGAGAGTCCAAGGTGGGTTTCCCTCTGGTTTAGACCAAAGTCAAACGGGAGAGTACTGACACTGGGATGAGTACAATCAATCCTAGAGTACAACCCTCTACTGCACACGGGAACTGGCTGGGATTCCTGGATTTTCTCAGTGGCAAAAATGAGTGAAGATGTCCGCAATGAGAGTATAAAAACTTCCAGCTGTTGGAACAGGATTTTCCTCTTTTCTCCCTTTATTCCTATTACCAACTAAGTACAGGGTGGTGGTGATAGCAAGCGTCTTGGAACTTCCTGAAGAAGGTCACTCTTGCCACACCTGCTTTGTAGGACACAGCAATAAACTTCTGTTTTATTTAAGCTCTTCCTTCTTCTGTCCCTCTATTACAGCAATGAAAGCAACCTTCCAGGTAATAACAGTCTGAAGAAACAGCACCGTGCTCCTGCCTATCTGAATGCCATTTGATCTTCCTAAAGACCCAGCTGAGTATGGGGTTATTACCTTTAATTATTGTTACAGAAACTCAGGCAGAGAGATCGTTATCTTGTCCAAGGTCACACAAAGGCAGAGCCAGGGACCCAAAACTCAAGTCCTCTGCATTCTGCTTCCAGCTTACCACACTCTGGCTGACCTGAGCTTCCCGGTGAAAGACAGGGATTCTTGATGCTCACTCCCTTCCCTCATGTGAATTTCTCCTCTCCTGATTACAATGTTCCAATTGCCTTAGCAGGTGCAGCCTAACTCCTCCTCCGGGCTCTCCTTGGGCTCCTGAGTAAGCACAATCCTGCTATTTGCTCCTTTTGCAGCAGCCTTTGACCGACTACTTGGGAAATTGCTGCTAAGCCAGGTGCCCTACACTTCCCTGGCTGTGGCTCTCCTGGAGTAATGAATCGCCCCTGGGGTGCAGCATATGAATCATTCAGATATTAGAAGATGAGTTTGATTCCTCACAGGTAAGAGACAGCTTTGCACACACCTTTGACTGGCTCAACCATTATGTTTCTTAGCTTTAGTGGAACCTTCCAGCGGCAGAGTACCAAAGCATATGAGGCCAAGTGGAAACTTGAGAAATCTTCTCCACATCCAGGAGGCTGCTCTTCTGAAGCCTCCAGAGGGTCAGACTGTTTGCCCAGCACTGTTGCTGTGTCTCAGGACTTGCCCTACTTGCTTTGGGACAGAAGGCTGCTCTAAGTGTGGGTACAGTTCTGTGTACCCCAGGGGATTCACTGCAATGTTGTGCAAATCCTCACAGAAGATTCTCCGCAATCTCAGATGATCCTTGCTCTTCCCATGCTGCCCCATCCTCTGGGTGACTCACACACACCTTGTGTCCCTGCACCTGGGTGGAAGCCCATGTCTCATCCTCGAGCTCCTAGCCCACCTGTCTATTGTCCTCTTAAATCTCCAGGCCTGGAGGTTCCCACAGGCTCTTCAAACTACACATGCCCCAGATGGAACTCATTATTTCCTTCCCCCTTCCTGCTGCCCCCTCAATGGCAGTGTCCCCATCCACTCCATCACCCAAGCTGGGGTCTGAGAATTGTTGCAGCTGTTGAGTTCTGGCAGGCACTTTGCTTTCTGTTTTTTGTATCTGTTCTTCTCTGTTACTTTCCAAGCATGTTCTGTTCTCTAAACTGATCTGGCTTTAGCATTCCTGTTCCCTCCAATCTGTTTTATCCATGAAAAGGATTACCTTTTAAAAAAAAAGATTTATTTCTTTTTATTTAAAAAGAAGAGTGAGAGAAAGAGAGAGAGAGATAGACAGAGAGAGACCTATTCACTGGCTCATTCCCCAACTGGCTACAATGGCTGAAGCTGGACCTGTCCAAAACCAGGAGCCAGAAGTTTCTTCCACATGGGTGCAGGGGCCCAAGGCCTTAGCCATCCTTCACTGCTTTCCCAGGCACATTAGCAGGGAGCTAGAACAGCAAGAGCTAAAACTGATGTCCATGAAGAATGTCACACATAGAAGCTTAGCAGGATATGGCACGCCTCTGACCCCTACAGTGAGCTTCTCTGAAGCAGAATATGATTGTGGTGGGATCTAGTGCTTCTTTCTGGGCTTCCCCGCAGCCTTGTGGTACTGTCTATAAGGACCTTCTTGGTCTGACCCTATCTACCTCTATCCTTATTTCATGCTCCCACCATACTCGCAATGATACAAACAGCTGCACACTTCTAGGGTCTGCCCGTGTTCCTTTCTACACCTTGATTGGTCTTCTCCATCACTTTACCTTAATGGTCTTCTTGGGGTTCAGTTCAGGCGGCTCCTCTTCCAGCACCCTTGGCTACCGTCACCTGCAGTCCCCTCAGTACCGTGCCTATCTCCTCTTCTAGGCTGGGAGCTCCTTAAGAGGAATCATGTCTTGTCTCACCCCAGGATCTGGCATGAACTTAGGACAGAACAGGAGCTGATTACATTTGTTTTGAAATGATGAGGCTATTATTCAGGAACCTTAGGATAACATGGTCACTTTCCCCTGAGACTTCACTACTACTACTTTGCCAGTTTTTTGTATTTGCAAGCTATAAAGAGAGGATAGTTTTGGCAATTGAAGCAGCTCTTTTCATTTTTCCTGTGGGAAGACTAATATATTAATTCACTTAGCCATGCATTCGTTATTCCATTTAACAGATAGGAGCCACTCCTCCACGCCAGGAACTGTGCTGAGCACCAGGGATGGGAAAGGACAGAGACAGCACCTGTCAAAGAGCTAGCAGTCCCATGCAAACAGAGCATGCCCAAATGCTCTGTTTGATATTACAGTAAAAAAGGGAGGAAAGGGAATGTGACAGATTTAGGAAAAGGATGAATGCTGAGTAGGAGCCTTTCTTTGTGGTTCCTACTGGTTCTCTCAGCATGTTCTCTTCTTGCCTCTACATTGTAATTTCCTATGGTTCTGCAATGCAGCTTCCATTAGATAGATTGCATCTTTGCTTTCATTCATCAGATACTTATTATATACTGGATTGTATCTTTGCATTCATTCGTCAGATACTTATTAAATACTGACCATATGCAAGGCATTTATAGGTGCTGCCATTGCAGCACATAATAATACAAATTAAACTGTCATTCCTTGTGGCATTTATACTGTGTCTAACATAGTAGCTTTGGGGGAATGACTTTAGTGGAATGAAGGGTAGATTTAGAGGGATGTAGGTATTGTCCTCACAGATCTGGAAGGCAGCTGTGGAAGAAGGAATGCACCTGTTCAAGGGCACTTCAAAAGACAGAGTTAGGACCAATGCAGGTACACCCCATGGGGAACTGAGGAGAACTACAGTGCCAGTGACAACTGTGCCAGATGCGTGCAGAAAGAAATTCTACTAAGAGTTCAAGCAGGTTAAGCCAAATGGCCTTCAAGACCTTTTTCAAACCTGATATCTTTGGAAATACTAAAATTTGCCCAAAATGTGCAGTCATCCACACATGTGACAAATTTGGCCTTTGACTTGTGGAAATTGTCTATGGAAAGAAAAGTCAAAATGTTGCCAAGTAATATAACTTTACAAGTAGTTTTGCCCTGGACATTTGGATACAGGGGAGCTCCTCTGTCTCACTTGGCACCTAGATCACAACCCCTGCCCAGGTGCACCTGTTGGCACCTAGCAACAGGGAAAGAGGATGAGAAGGTGCCCACGAAGAAGAGGATCTCTGAATCCCCCTGGACCAGGTTATTAGTCTACGGGAGAACATGGTAGTTAGTTCTAACAAAAAATAAAATACATACATCTCCCAAATATATTTGAAAGATAAATTGAAAAGAACAAATCAAAGCATGCCACTTAAGGTATGGCCACTTTGATGTATTTGTTAGAGTGAGTAGTTGCCGATATATTTGCATAATCTCTCTGGGTGGAATTATTAGACACTTATTTCAGAATATTTACTACAAAAAAGGAATTTGCAGCTTCCATTTTGTGTGTTTCATATTGATTCTATTTTCTAATTGTGCACCCCTTCCTCCATCCTTTTTTTTTTTCATTTATTTGATACATCTTTTCTTTTTAAAGTTTTTGTTTGTTTGTTTTGTTTCTTGCAACGTCAGATATACAGAGAGGAAGAGAGACAGAGAAGATCTTCTGTTCATTGATTCACTCCCCAAGTGGCCGCAATGGCTGGAGCTGCACTGATCCAAAGCCAGGAGCCAGGAGCGTCCTCTGGGTCTCCTACGCCGGTGCAGGGTTCCAAGGTTTTGAGCCATTTTCCCACAGAAAGTACAAGCAGGAGCTAGATGGGAAGCAGGACTACAGATATTAGAACCAGCACCCATATGGGATCCCAGCACCTGCAAGGTTAAGACTTAGGCTGCTAGGCTACTGTGCCAGGCCCCTTCCTCCATCTTTTTTTTTTTAAAAAACTATTTATTTATATATTTGAAATACAGAGTGGTTGAAAAAAGGGAGAGACATGGAGGGAGGCCTTCTATCCTCTGGTTCACTCTGCAAAAGCCTGCAACAGTCAGGGTTGGGCTAGGCCAAAGTCAGTAGCCAGATCCTCCATCTGCAGCTGTTACACAGTTGTCAAGAACTCACGTACTGGAGTATCATTAGTTGCCTCCCGAAAGCATCGTTAGGAAGCTGAATCTAAAGCTCAGAGTCACCAGGATCCAGTTTCAGGCTCTCTGTGAGGGATACAGGTTTCCCAGGTGGCAAGTTAACCTGCTAAACCACAATGACTAACTCCCTCCATCTTTCTAATGCCAACAGCTCTTACCCAGGTCATAGGATTACAGGCTGATTTTAAACTTCTCCTTTGTAGTTTTCTGCTAAAAAGACTAAAATCCGTATTTTTTTACTCCATGGAAGTTAGAGAGAGGGAAAGAGTGAGAGTAAGGACCACCCTAAGCATCAGCAAGATTTTGCCAACTCCATTTCTTAAAAGAGAAAAAGGGGCCTGTGACATAGGAGCCAGCCTGCTTCTGAGGCACTGCATCCCATGCGGGCTTCGGTTCACGTCTTAGAAGCTCCACTTCTGATCCAACTTGCTGTTTATTGCCTGGGAAAGTGCTGGAGAATGGCTCAAGTGCTTGGGACCCTGCACTGACCTGGGAGACCCAGAAGAAGCTTCTGACTCCTGCCTTCAGGTTGGCCCAGCTGTGGCCATTGCAGCTGTTTGGGGAGTGAACCAGCAGATGGAAGATCTTTGTTGCTCCTTCTCTCTGTAACTCTGCCTTTCAAATAAGAATAAACCAATATTTAGCAAAGAGAGACTCTTAATAGGAGAGAAAGAAACAGCCCAGAGAAGCTAAGAGCTGGGGAAGTGAGGATCTCTTTCTTGAGATTAATCTGCAAAAGATGTCCGAGTTGAGAACAGATTCCAGTTCTTTTAGGTTCTAGCATGATTTCTTAACTATATGAAATTAGTCGGTTTTTCTGATACTATAATGAAATATCTAAAACAAGCTACTTATGAAGAACAGAAGTTTATTTTGGTTTATCATGGTACTGGAAGTTCACATTCCAAAATCAAGGGGCTCACTGGTTGGACATCCAGTGAGGATGTTCTTGTCAACGAGAGTCCCCAAGTGGGGACAGGGCACAGGGCCTCACATGACAAGAGAGGACACATCTGGCAGAGTCCCATGTGTCTCCTTCAAAGCCACCAGGACTTAATCCTGGGAGCTCCACTCTACTGTTCCAAACCAATGCAGTGTCTTTCTAAGGGTCCCACTTTCAGATCCGATCACTGAATTAAATTCTACCCTTGTAGGAGCATTAGGATTTTGGGTTCCAAACCTTTAACACATAGGTCTTCTTGGGACATTCAACATCAAAACTAATATCCAAGCCATTGCATACATCAGCCAAGGAGAAGGAAAACAGCAGTGAGCAAGGGAGCTGACATTTGCAGAGGATCTACTAGTGTGCAGGCATTTTACACGTTGGCCATCCAACTGCTATTCCTAAAAAGCAAGATCCATTTTACTCTAAAGGTCTCACATCAAAGGTCTTAAAGCAAGAACAGAAGCTTGTCTTCTGAATTCAGAAGGAAAATATAGTTTTAAAAAAAATAGAACTTACACAAATGCCCGGCATGATATCCTGAGATTCTCATGTGCCCCAAGGGACTATGTATTGCAGACATGTTTGTTGAACATACTTCTAGTGTCTGGAAAAACCTTTTCAAAAATTACTTATTTAATTTATTTGAGAAGCAAGAAGAGGACTCTCCCATCCACATTGCACACTACAGTTATAGCCGGGCCAAGCTAAAGCCAAGAACTGAGAATCCAGTTAGGATCTCCCATTTGGCCTGCAGGGATCCAACCACTTGAGCCATCAGAAAATGCATTAGCAGGAAGGTGCACTTGAGTATGGAGTAGGGTTTCAACCCAGACACTCTGATACAAGATGCAGGGATCACAAGTGACATCTTAGCCATTGATCCAAATGCCAACCCCAGACATTAAAAAACTATTTTTTAAATTTTGAAATGAAGAATTAAAGACACAGGGTGATAAATCTTCCATCTACTGGTTTACTTCCCAAAAGGCGGCAACAATTAGGGCTGTGCCAGGGCAAAAGCCAGGAGCCCAGAGCTTCCTCTGAGTCACCCATGTGGGTAAAGGGGCCCAAACACGTGAGCCATCTTCTACTGCTGCTTTCCCAGGTGAATCAGCAGGGAGCTGGATTGGAAATGGAGCAACTGAGGCTCAAACCAGCACCCACATGGGTTGCTGGCATCATTGTAAGCAATAGCCTAACCTGCTACAACACAATGACAGACCCTCCTTTCTTTCTTTCTTTCTTTCTTTTTTTTTTTTAATGGTAACTGAGAAAGGCAGACAGGGTCCAATACTGGCTAAAGGTTCAGAGTGTGATTTTAGCTACCTTGACTTCCCTGGTTGCATCCTGTGAGTTTCGCAACAAGCCCTTCAGCTAGTCTTCCCAGCCTAGTCCATCCTTGCAAGGCTGGGTCTTAATCTCTCTGTTTCCTATTTTGGTCAGCTGACCGTGGTGTTTGGGTGCTGTGGAACAGGGCTGAGATTTCCAGCTGCTGAGAATTCCAGCTGCTGAGATTTGATGTAGCCACCATGGGAAATGGTACTCAAGACTAGATGGTGAGAGCCTCATTATTTTCTGGCATTCTTGGGCTCTCCAGTTCTTCTGGAACGGATGGATTATGCAAGGTCCAATTTCATAAAAGGAACTTGTGCCTCACTCATTCTCTATTCACACGGAGGGTTTATCAAATCAGTGGGCCAACCCATCAGGGAACCCATCTTCCTTAGGAAGTCATCTCACTGTCTGGGATGGGCAACGTCTAAGATGCTGCTCTGAGTTGGTAGTGTTCCTTCTAGCAGGCCATCTTGGGCTTTATCAAAATGGGCCCTGGGAGTCCCATATGTTACCCTTCACTTAGGGTGGTGACTGATTGGAATCAAAAGTAGGAGAATTCATGGTAAAATGAGTTAATTAGCTAACTAATTTAAAAAAATACTCTTTGCCCTGTTGCAAGCTGTTCTTCTGGGAAGAGGAATGGATCTTGGTGCCAGTGCCAACCTTTTCACCCCGCAGAGATGGGAGGTGGGTTGTCATCTCATCCACAGGTAAGAGCAGGCAGAGGTGTATGGCAGGACCCTGCAATTTTCCAGTGACTCAGCCTGTGTCTTGTTCACAGAGTTCTCAGGGGGAAGAGAAAGTGGGGAGTCTGAGCTTTAGGAGGAAGTTATGGCTGCTGCTTGTGTTAGAAGTCAAATGGAGAGCGTTGAATCCCTCCTCCTTGGCTCAGGAAGCTTATCGTTGTCTGAAGTTTGTTTACGTCCTTACTCTCTTCTTCTCCCCCTCCTACCATTCCATTCTGTAACTCAAAAATTCTTTAGTGTTTAAAGTATCCTTTTGTTTCCATGTTTTTAAAAGTTCTATTTATTTTCTTACTTATTTGAAAAGCAGGGTGCCATTTCAAAGGAAAAGAGAGGAAAGGAGATAGAAGAGAGATCCTTTGTTCATCTCTTAGTTTGCTCCCCAAACAACAACAACAGCCATTATTGGGATGGGCCAAAGCCAGGAGCCAGGAGCCAGGAACTCACTCTGGGTCTCCCAAGTGGGTGATGGGAACTCAAGTACTTGAGCCTTCCTGTGCTGCTTCCCAGCCACATGAATAGAAAACAGCACAGAAAGCAGCACAGTAGCCAGACTGGAACTGGTGCGGTGCTGCCATGAATCTCTGTGTCTAACCAGATAGTGTGTCCCTGTCCCAGCCTGCTATCATATCAGAGTAAGTTTGGCCTCATTGTTACAGGCTTTGCCTGCTGGCTTTGAGTGAGCAGCCCTTAGCTTGACCACCAGCTGCAGGTCTGCCGGCTGGTGGGCTTGATGGACCCTTGCATCATCACAGGGCTTGTGGTGGCTTACATTACAGGTAGTGCACACACGCAGCTGCACAGCGGGGAAACTTTGGGAAGAAACCAAGCTAAATGCTGGTATCTGATCAGTGTTTGGTCACCAGAAAGCCCTGACAATTCCAATTGCAATTGGAATCCAATCTGATGCAAGAGAAACTATCAATGGCCCACAGATTGGAATGAGCCAGGATGCCTCATTAGAGGCAGTAATGAGTGACATTAACAGTGCAACGTTGCCAAGATCACCCTAGCCAGAGCCTTGGTTTGGTCCCATTCTTTGGGATGGCAAGAGCCTGTCAGAAGACCGGCTTATGGCACTTGATGCCCCTCCACAGCTCCTGGAGCATTTCTGACCCCTCTGCTTCCCAGACCCCAGCTTGAAGGCATGTAGCACTTCCATGGGTGACAGTCAAGAGCCTGAGAGCCAGCCGCGGTGAGTCATCCCAGCAGCTGATGATGCTGGCTGCTCCAGTTCTGGAGGTGCAGATTCACACACGTCAAAGCCATGCTTGACTAAGGTGCTGGTGCAGGGGGTGGGGTGACTCAGCCCCGAAACCTGGAGCACTGAGTGTAAGAAGAGGGCCAAGGCTTTTCAAATGCAGAGTCGGTCAGTGCCAACCCTGGACAGTTAGGCCAGGAGAATGACCTCTGATCCAGTCTGAAGCACTCTGCTAGCACCAATCCAGTTCTGCACTGTCTCACACTTGCCCCACGCCATCTCCCTCCTCTGCTGCTGGGTCATACACACCTCCCTTTTTCATTTGGAGGCACTCACATCTAAGCTCACAGCTGTCCAGAACAAGAATTCTCAACCGATTTGTGTGGATACTATTTCTTCATCAAAGAGGCTCTGCTACCCTGTTAGGTTGCTTTACGCTTGCACCTCAAGAATGGTCAGTGGGTCACACTGTCCTGTGGCCCGTCCTACATTACCCAAGACTGTCACTGTCCTGTCCCAGGATGACTCCCAACACCGTGGTATGGGGACACCCCTATCACCTGCCCCCTTTGCAGGAGGCTAACAGCCTGACTGAGGTCTATGAGGGCCTGGGCAATGTACTTGCCTGACCCGGGTGGCTGTGCTGAGCCCCAGGAGGTCAGAAAACAGAGCCCTTGTTGCCTTGATCCTCTGCACCCATGTGACAGGTGACAGGCCACCCAGGACCTTGATCTTGCCCCTTCATTCTGCCTCTCCTGCTCTGGGGGTATTATTTAACCCACTTCTTCCCTCAGCTCATTTTGTAATGCAAATGCAAGCCAGGACTGGAACCTCCTCAGGCTGTTGCAGAGACTGGCCATTGTGGCTTTTTTTTTTTTTTATGAGTTGTTTATTTGAAAGGCAGAACTACAGAGAAGGAGAGAGAGAGAGAGAGAGGAGGAAGAGGAAGAGGAAGAAGAAGAAGAAGAAGAAGAAGAAGAAGAAGAAGAAGAAGAAGAAATCACGCAAGAAAGAGAGAGAGCTTGCATTCATTTGTTCATTTCCCCAAATGTCTGCAATACTCAGGACTGGCCAGGCTGAAGCCAGGAGCCAGGAGCTTCATCTAGGTCTCCCACATGGTCCAGGGGTCCAAACACTTGGGCAATCTTCTGCTGCTTTCCCAGTGATGGCTGCCCAGGGCACTGGAGACTAGGGTCTGGTCTGCTCCGCCCCCACATCTCCTAGGCTCCAGCCTGGAACAGGAGGAGGGGCCACAGGAGCCAGTTACGTCACCTACCTGGCGGGATTCCAGGTGACCAATGGCATACCTGAATGGACATTCCTTGCATAGTTGGGCACAGACAGCCCCTTTGCCTTCCCACGTGTCTAGAGGGGTATAAAACTCCTCCACACGTATCTCAGACGCCCTTTTCGCTTCCCTCTTCCTTCCCCTCTGCGTGAAGGGGGCCCAGGAGCGGATTTTCCAATAAAGCCTCCATCTCAACTCTGAACAACTTGCCGATATTATTCCACCAGCGGGCGGGCGGTTGGTGGCCATCATCTAACACCCAGGTGTATAAGCAGGTAGCTGGATTGGAAGTGGAGCAGCCGAGACATAAACCTGCACTCATATAAGATGCCAGAGTTGTAGGCCATGACTTAATTTACTGCACAGTGCACTCTCAGCCCCCATCCCCACCACCAGCAAAAGCAGGCTTGGCAGAGAACTTCAGATGGACTGCTGGGGTTTTGCTCTGAGGGATATAGGAGGACTTATCTAGTGTTAGTCTTTCTGAAGTGGAAGACAGGAGAATAAGGGAGAAAAAGGAAGCAGGTTTTGGGGGGCAGGCACTGTGGTGCTGTGGGTTAAGCTGCCACCTATAGCAACAAGATTCCATTTCAGAGCACCAGTTTGAACCCTGGCTGTTCTGATTCCCACCTATCTCCCAGTTAATATGCCTGGGAAAGTAGGGGAGGATCACCCAAGTATTTGAGTCTCTGCCATCTATGTGGGAGACCCAGATGAAGCTCCTGGCTCCTGGTATCAGGCTGGCCCAGCTCCAAATGATATGGTCATTTGGGGAGTGAACCATCTCTCTCTAACTCTGCTTTTCACATGAATCTTTAAAAAGCAGGGGTAGAGGAGCAGAGTATACATGAAAGTGCTCAGTGCGGCAATCTGCAAAGAGTCCATGATAGACAGAATATTCATAAAAGAAGGCAACTCCATGATGAAGGTCAAGTTGTTGACTAATCCGTTATCTGCACCTACTTGTTGCCCCCAACAATTCCAGACTTCCAGGAGGAAGAGAGGAATATAGTCCAGCCCTTGGCCTGGCCACTGGACAGGAAGCTGGGCTAGTTGAGGCAGTTTAGTAGCACAATCCGCTTCGGTGCCAGCATGGTGTTAAACATGTCTGTCAGGATGACAATGATCTTGATCACAGCTATCAAAGATCCAGAAATGTTCCCCCACTTCTAATAACCTCTGCATATCCGGATGTCTAATTTGAAGACTAGAGAACCCAGAGCCCACTCCTAGAGGGTTGGGAGTCCTCCAGACAATTAGACAAAGATGCTTCTTACACGAAGAACAATTATATCCCACAAGCTGGCTTTCCTATGTTTGTCTTCTCCCCAGGGCAGTAAATATAACTTTTTGCCTATTGCAGACTTCCAGGACGATCATGTGTCCAACAGACAACTTGGTGTGGGTTCCAAGCTTGGCTCTCCCCGCAGTTCCTTGAGGGCATCCCCCACTAAGCCACCCTAGGCCACTGGGGAAAAGCGTGTGAACAAGAAAAGGCAGCAAAAGCAGGAAGGGCCTGTGCTTCTGAATGCAAGGATTCCCTCTCTGGCCAGTAGTTTCTGTTCCCCAAATGACACTGCTTTCTCCAAGAGCTCCAAAGAGCTCGAGTCAGTTACTGACAACTCAACAGAATGAATGCAGCCACGAGGACATGTGGGAGCCACTCAGCTATGCGCCCTGGTGAGCCACGGTGCCTGTGGGTGAGAAGAAGATAGCACAGGAAGGCACTGAATGTTCCTTTGTGATTCAGAGCCTCTGACTTTCACTTCTAAAAACAAAGAAACTTGAAGACAAAGAATTCAGATAGCACAGGGCTGTGGATAGCTCATCATCCACGGAGAAGTGTGCAGCCTAGCCAAAAAAAAAGAGGGAAAATGCAAAGTTAGAAATAGAACATGGGTTCCACTATACATATATTTGTGAGTGGCCACCCTAAACTTGAGTTTTCTTTTTTAAAGACTTTTTTATTTTTACTTGAAAGTCAGGGTTACAGAGAGGGAAAGACACAAAGAGATCTTCCGTCTGCTGGTTCATTACCCTAAATGGCCACAATGAGCAGAAGCTGAATCAACCCGAAGCCAGTAACCTGGAGTTTCTTTCAGGTCTCCCATGTGGGTACAGGATTCCAAGGTTTTGGGCCGTCCTCTGCTGATTTCCCAGGCCACAAGCAGGGAGCTGGATGGGAAGCAGAGCAACTGGAGCACGAACAGACGCTTATTTGGAATGCTGGTGGCACAGGCAGAGGATTAATTTGTTATGTCCCCACACTGGTCCCCTGACCTTGAGCTTTCAACCCATACCAGCCCACCACATACCCTGCACACGTAGCCATCAGAAATGAATAGTTTTCCCTTTGCTCCACTTCTCTTTGCTTCTGACCAGTTCTGCTTCTTCGCTTCATCTTGGAAATCCTCTCCCTTGATGCCCTTCCTGTACTTCTAACTCTTTCAATCCCCGCCCCCAGTCTGCCTTGGCAAAAATGAACGCAAATGGTAAAACACAATGACAGCATGTGCCTGTGCTGCGGGGATGGCACATGCAAGTGGAGCTGGAGACCTTACAAATTGACTATCTCTCTGGAGAGTAATCAGGGAACAGTGAGAGATGAGACCTGGCCATGAGCCAGCTAGTTCATTTAGGGAAGCACAACCTGAATAAATAAACCCAAAAGGATAGAAAAAGCTATTGTAACAAAAATAACGCATGCACTCAACCTGAGGCAAATTGGAATGCAAATTATGATACACCCCCATAATAATACAGCATTATAATTAATAGATACACAATGGATGAGTACAGTATTACAGTTAACATTAACAAACAAAGTCTCTGTTGACATACCAACACATCTGAATATGAAGTAATATGAAGGAAAAGAAAAGGGAAAAGCCCACTGATAATACAATATAAAAGCTTGGCAAGCATCCTAAGGGAATTAACAGAAGCACAGATATTTAATGTGCAATGGGCCATTGCATAACACCCATTCCTCTGGAAAAGTTGTGTAAGTGCACAGGAAGCAAGATTATGGAATAAAATAGGATAAGGGCATGCATTCTCCTTCTGGAGGTTGTCCCTGTGCCAGCTTGGATAAAGGGCTTAGCTTATTTTCCTTTTAAGTTTCCTTTCTGCTCTATGAATGCCTGCAGCTAAAGCGGAAGACATGAGGAGTTTTTCTTTTAAAATTTATTTTTATTAGAAAGTCAGATGGGGAAGGAGAGACAAAGAGAGATCCTCCATCTGCTATTTCACTCTTCAAGTGGATGTTAATGGCCAGAGCTGAACCAATCTGAAGCCAGGAGACTTGTGAAGTTAGGAGCTTCTTCTGGGCCTCCCGTGTGGATACAGGAGTCTAAGGACTTGGGCCATCCTCTGCTGCTTTCCAAGGCCATAAGCAGGGAGCTGGATGGGAAGTGGAACAGCTGGGACTAGAATTGGCACCCATATGGGATATCAGAGCTTGCAGATGGAGGCCTAACCAGTTGAACCACCATGCTAACCCCATGAGGAGCTTTTCTATGAGCTTTGCACCTTGGCAACTCTGTCTTTCACTCTACTTTCACCACCAAATGGTCTGGCTTGCAGAAAACGTTTGGTTTGTTTTTACACCTAACTCATTTGAACAAACAACAACCAAATCCTATAACCCCTTGGGAAATAGCTGAAGAATGGCTATGGGCAGCAGTGAGCAGTTGAGATGCCACCAAAGTAAAGGTCTCTGGTTGTTGTTCTGGGCCTAACTTTGACACCACCTTGCTTGGCAGCCTCAAACACATCCCCTTCAGTCTTTAAGCAAGTCTGGCCTCAGTTTCCCTACCTGTAAGATGATAGCAATGGAGTATTTGACATCTACAGTCCCTGTCCTTTGGGATCCAGGCCCAAGAAACACAGCCCTGCACTGAATGTCTCATCACCCTGAGTCCAAGACTCAGCTCTTTCAGCCAAAGCCCCCACTGCAACTAGAGGCAGGTGCAAGGGGTCACATCAGGAGCTAGTGAGAAGCAGCAGCAGCATCCTGCATGTTTGGTGCCTTCCTATCAGACGGTGACAGCAGGTGAAGGTCTCCTGCAGGAGGTAAGAGTCAGAGAGCCCTAGCAAAGAAGTACATTTGCGTATAAACACTGGATAGTCAATGGACTAAAATCATTGGCTTGGGTATTCACAGTGCTGACTTTGGCCTCTGTGCCCGGCTCTGTGCTGATGGAAATTGTCTGCCTGACTCTCTCCTGAGGACTGTGTAAGCCAATGAGTGGCTTGTGGATTCTTGTCTGCAACCTATCCCACATTTCCGAGTTCTTACTATAAGGTTTTTATTATTTTTTTTTTTTTTTTTTTGCAGAGTCTATGAAGGAATGGGGAGCGCTCCTTTTGCTGTGAGATTCTTTCCCAGTGCCCCTCTGATCAAGTCAGTACACACCTCCCTCTGGGAGTTCAGGCTGCAGCTAATCAGAGCCATTCTTACTTGATGAGTCATTGCCTGGGGCTCCAGGGGTGTCTTTCCACTGTCTTTAAAAGCCTGGCTTCCTGGCCAACTTGTTCCTTGTCAAGAATGAACAACGCTGAGCCAGGAGCGTGAGTGGGCAGAAAATGCTGCCTAGCAGGCCTGCCACATCTTCCTCAGACAGAAGCAGGTCTTCTTACAGACTCCTCAGAGTTTTGCTTGATGTTGAGTTTCTGAAAGGAGACAGTCTGATCAGCTCTGAAACAAACACACAGTGAAATGGCCAGGCCCAGAGGTCACAATGGTTCATCTCCATGTGCAGCATTTGGGTGCAGCACGTTGAGTTGCCTCTTGAAATATCAGCCTCTCATATGAATGACAAGTCCTGGCTACCCAACTCTGATTAAGCTCCCTACTAATGGTCTGGAAAAACAGCAGAGGATGGCCTAAATGCCTGTACCCCTACAACTGTGTGGGAGACCCAGAGGAAGCTCCTGGCTTCAGACTGGTCCAGCTCTGGCCATTGCAACCATTTGAAGATTGAAATAGCAGATGGAAGACTCCCTCCACGCCTCACACACTCTGTATATCTGTCTTTCAAATAAAAATAAAATAAAGGTATCTCTGTTTCTAGTTTCTGTCCCTCCTTTGCTCACCTGCCCTACTTTTCAAATAAATAACCAAATCCCTAAACAAATTTAGCTTCATCTAAGCAGTCCCAAGAACCGAGCCAGCTGAATAGAATTTTGTGATTGTTGACAGATGAGGTTTAGCCAACTGGAGAAAGAGCATTTGAAGTAAATCAGACATTTTCCATGTGTATTGTAATTCAGGAGGAAAAGGGAAATGACAGAGGAATAGGAACTGGGTAAGGAAAGGAGTTGGTGGAGAATCAAGATGATAGAATAGACTAAGGACACATTTAAACAAGAAATGTTAGCTAGTGTGAAGCAGAGATGACACATTCCAGGAATAGGAGAGGACAGAATGACAGCAGAGGAACACCTGGAGACTGACACGCTCATAAAAGCAACAGACACAGCAGTGTGGTGTTGCAGTGACTGATACCCCAGTGGCATTCAGTGATTGATGATCTGAACTGCACCAGCAGCCGGAACTCCACCAGCAACAAGATGTGAAGGGACGTTCACCTTGAGCTCAGGTGATAAACGCAGACAAAGAACTGCCCATCTTGGAGGGCTGTTTGATTTGACCAGGAGCAGAGACAGAGCAGCAGGTCTCAGACCGGCATTGCAGGAACAGGGTACATTTCACAGCCCAGTCTACCCCCTAGAGCCGAATTGGGCACTATTTTGTCTAGAGAGACAAAGGCTATGGGACAGTACTGTGCATGCACTGAGCTGGGAGTAAACTCATTTCTGGCTCAGTGAACTGCAACAACATGGCATCCTACAGGCTCTGCCCAAGATAGGTCCAGGTAGCCATCAGACCTGATGGCCAACAGATCAAGAACTCTAGTAGTGGCATATCAGGCACCATTTTGTACAGTGTGTCAAAGGCTTTAAGACTGCAGGGACAACAGTGAGCTGCATGTATACTGACCTGGGAGTGAACTCACTGAGCTCAGTGCATTGCACTGGTCCCACAGGGAAAATAATACCTATTTTGGCATTGTATAGGTAAAAATAGGTTTGTGTGGCCCTCAGATCTAACAGCCAACAGGTTCCAGCAAGATCAGCACCACCAACAACCTAGTTATATAGGAAACCTGGTGTCTTCCTAATCCTGGGATGTGTTCAAACCAGAAGTGGGAGAAAGGTTGAACACACATTGGTGCAGCCTCAGCATGAAATCACAGGAGGTGGAGAGTGGTGAGCCAGGAGCTGGGGCTACAGATATCATGGTGGAAGTCTAGCAAGAACCCAGACCTAGAACTCGCTGGAGGGAGCAGCACAAGTGACTGCAAACAAAGAATCACATACCAAACACAATAAGTAAAGTCAAATTGTAGACCTGTGGGTAACAGAGTTTAAAAACTTGCCTCAAGGAGAAGACTCTTCTAACCAGAAGTACAACGACCAAGAGCAAAAGAAGAGACAAAGGCACAATGAATATTACTGAAGACTCCCATGCATTCCCACAATGATGGACAAATGACTGTTTATGAAGAACTATACTATTGTAATAATATAGGGAAACTCAATGGAGGGGGTTTGAGATTTGGGGAGGGGATATAGGAAATCCAAGGGCCTATGGAACTGTACCATAAAATGATAATAATAATTTTAAAAGAAAAGGAATTGGTTGTAATGTGCCAATAGGCTCTCCAACCATTTCAGTCTCTAAATCTAATAAGCTCATATCTCGTTGCACAGTAGCAAGTGAATGATGAGAGAGGCCAGTGCCATGGCACAGTAAGCTAAGCCATTACCTGTGGCATCAGCATCCCATTGGGCAACAGTTTGAGTCCCAGCTGCTCCACTTCCCATTCAGCTCCCTGCTTATCGCCTGAGAAAGCAACCAAGGATGGCTCAAGTCCCTGGGACCCTGCACCCATGTGGAAGACCTGGAAAAAGCTCCAGGACCCTGGTTTAGATCCGTTCAGCTCTGGTCATTGTGGCTACATTGGGAGTGAACTGGCAGATAGATGATCTTTCTCTCTGTAGCTCTTCTCTCTCTGTAAATCTGCCTTTCAAATAAAAATAAATTAATTCTTTTTTAAAAAATGGATGATGGCAGAGCAAAGGGGATAGAAGACAGAAGGCTTTCATCTGCTCTGGGCAGACAGAGTGGTGGTCTCTTGGCAGCTTCCGTGGCCAAGCCGTAGTGAGAGGAGGTAAAGTTCTTTTCCCCGGCTACTGTTGAGCAGGGGCCCTCGGGGGCATCTCTGGGAGTGACCTCAAAGGAATGATGAGCAGAGCACTTTTACTTGGGCCAGAATTGATCTTCAGTGAGTTAACTTATCATTCCAAAAGCTAGTAGCTGAAAACAGCAGGCAGTTATTTAGCTCATGGTTCGGTATGCTGAGTAGGCAGAACTTCTGACCTGGACCAGCTCGTCTGAGCTTGCTGGGCTTGTGTGCCTCTAAAGTCGGCTGGCAGGATAAATAGGCAACTGAATGATTGAGGATGGCCCTGTTCAGATATCTGGTGGCCAGCAGGCTGGGAACAAGAGTTTGGCTGCTTGGGCCCCATGCCTTTCATCAACCAGCACAAGTTTGAGCTGTGGGAGCAGATCTCAAAGGGTGGCAAGAGAGAGCTTTGAAACCTCCACAGGTTAGGTGTGGAGCCTGTCTGTTGTCACTTTCAGTATATCCCATTGGTCAGAGCAAGACATGAGGCTAGCTGGGGTGACCAGCTCTTCCAGTTTGCCCCCAGACAAGGAAAGTCTTTTGGAACCCAAACTAGTAAAGTTCAGGACAAACTTGGATAGATTCAAGGAGTGGGGGTCTCAACTAGACATTTCCACAAATAATATCTGCAAAGGGCACCAAGCCCATGAATCCAAGTTCCACGTCACTAATCGTTAGGAAAATGCCCATTAAAACCCCAATGAACTGCCATTTCACCACCATTAGTTTGGTCATTATGAAGGAAAGAGAAAAAGAACAAGTGTTGGTGTGGGTAAGGAAAAAATTGGAATGCTTAGGCATTGCTGGTGGGAATACAAAATGGTGCAACCACTGCGGAAAGCAGCGTAGCCATTCCTCAGAATGCCCAAAGGATATCACAAGGCCTAGCAGCTCTAGTTCCAAAAACATCTTCTGGGTAAATACCCAAAAGAATTGAAAGCGGGAAGTCAAGCAGGTGTTTTTGTACACTTGCCTTCCCGAGGAAGAATTCTGACCCGGGCTACAACATACATGAACCCCGAAGACACTATGCAGCGAGAAATAGGCCAAAGACCAAAGGACAAATATTGCATTATTCCACTTGTATGAAGAAAGTAGAATGGTGACTCCAGGGGCTAAAAAGGGGAAATGGAAAGTTGGGGGTTTAACAGGCATGGAATCTCAGTTGTGGACAATGGAATGTTCTGGAGATGGGTATGGCTATGACAGCACAGCAGTCTAAATGCATCAAGTGACACAGAATCGTGCATTCCAAAATGGTTAAAAATTTACACAGACAGCTAAATAGATGCTTCCACAATTAAAAAAAAAAAGAATGAGGAAATAGGCTCCCTATCAATAAGAGAAACCAAAATAATCATTAGTGTTTTGCTTTGTTTGAAGATTTATTTATTTTTATTGGAAAGATAGACTTACTGAGAGAGAGAGAAGGAGAGATAAAGATCTTCCATCTGCTGATTCACTCCCTAAATGGCTGCAACAGCCAGAGCTGAGCCAATCTGAAGCCAGGAGCCAGGAGCTCCTTCTGGATTTCCCATGCAGGTGCAGGGTCCCAAGTTCTTGTACCATTCTCCATTGCTTTCCTAGGCCCTAAACAGGGAGCTGGATGGGAAGTAGAGGAGCCAGGACACAAACCAGTGCCTACATGAGATGCTGGTGCTTGCAGGAGGAAGATTAGCCGGTTGAATTCCCCTCCAGTACCAGATTGTCAATATTTTTGCCATCTGCCATAGATGTGAATGGGAATTTAATTAAGCAAAAGCCGTAGTGTTTGAGGAAGTGTGCTGGGAGGCAGCGAGCAGGATACAAATATTGACTATGCTGATACTCTTCCTCTTGGGAGACTGTGGTTGCTCTCAATTGTTCACTCAGGTAGGAAAAATAAAGAGAAATTAAGGAAGGTACTTGGGGCAGGGTGAACAAAGAAGGGGGATGTATGGTAAGAACTAGGAACACACTAGGAAAACAGAACCAAATGAATAGAATCCTGAGCCCTAAAGGAATCACAAAGATGTATGAAGGGTTCAGCCCCTCACCACCACACACACACCCCTGCCAAAGAGCTGAGACTGAGCAGGCAGGTGCATGACTGGCCTGAGGCATCCAGCAGCCTTGCCTTTCCTAGCCTTCCCTCTCTGCTGTCTCTGACTTATGCATATGGGAAACACTCAGTATTTGATTCTCTAACCCCAAGGCAGGAGGTGCAGGCGGCCAGGAGAACCAAGGAGAGGCATAAGTGGGTGGCAAGGCCAAGCTGCTGAGGGAAGCATCCAGGGAATGGTGGCCACGGGAAGGCCAAAATGTTGTCACTGCAAGGAACTTGGAGAACATCTTGTCCACCCTTCCCATCAGGAAGAGGTCCAGAAAGCCTCAGGAACTTGTTTAGGGCCACCCAGGAAGCTGGGCGTGGCAGACCTGGCATCTAGAGCATGATTCTTTCATTTCTTTCTCTCTCTTTTTAAGGACTTACTTTTATTTGAAAGGTAGATTTACAAAGAGAGAAGGAGAGGCAGAGACAGAGAGGTCTTTCATCCATGGTTCACTCCTCAAATGGTTGCCATGACCAGAGCTAAGCTGATCCAAAACCAGTAGCCAGGGCCTTCTTTCAAGTCTCCCTTAGAAATGGTCCCAAGGCATTGGCCATCCTCTACTGCTTTCCCACACCATTAGCAGAGGGCTGGATTGGAAGTAGAGCAGCTGTAACTCAAATCAGTAGCCATATGGGATGGGAACACTACAGGCTGAGGTTTAACGTGCTACGCACAATGCTCACCTTTCCATATCTCTTTTAAAGTTGTATTACTTCTTATAACTAAAAGATACACAAAAAGAGAGAGACAGAGTTCTTCCATCCTGTGGTCCACTCTCCATATGGCCAAAATAGCCAAGTCTGGGCCTGGCTGAAGCCAGGAACTCCATACAAGTCTCCCACTGGATAGTAGGCATCCATTTACTGGGGCCCTCAACAGCTGCCTCCCAAAGCACAGCAGCAGGAGGCTAGATCAGAAGCAGAGCAGCCAGGACTGGAACCAGTGCTCTGATATGGGATGCCGGAGTCACAGGCAGTAGCTCACAGCCTTAGCTAAGCTTCCACACCCAGGGGCTTTCAAGTTCCCCTGATACTCCCCCTCACACCAGGTGCCCACCAAAATGAGGCTCCCTCCCTGCAGATTGCTGTAGAAGCCATGCCCCCAGCTCATAGGCATGAGTCTTCTAGCTTTTAGTCCTAGAAAGGCTGAAACAGAGGCGGCTCTGTCCGCTCAACAGCTTAATTCTATTGTGTTTCTCCGTCAAGGTTCCCACCCAGAAGTTATTTTTAGGTGTTACAAGAAGTACCAGGCAGACCAAATCGTCCATCTCACATCAGGAACTGAGATGTCACCTGCTCAGGGTCTGTGGTTACTATGCAACAGCCAGACCGTCGGTGGGCACAGTCGGTTCTAGGGAGGCATAAGGGCATGCAAGGGAACTGCCTTCTGGTGTGTATGTATGGAGGGGGGAACTTCCTGGAAGAGCCCCAGTAGAGAGGCATCTGGCAAATTGGCTAATTGATCCAATTGCCTTTTCCAGCTGGGAAAGCTTCCCTAACTGAGAAAAGCAGACAGAAGCACACAGCACTTAGCCGTGTCTGGGACCCTCTGCAGTGCTGTAGACTCTTAGGATGGGATCATGTGCTTTCACCAAGAACCTGCTATGGACACATGACTGTGAGATTGAGTGGATGAGAGCAGGGCTAGGCAGCGTTAAGTGCAAGGTGCCTAACACGCAGGCAGCAGAGGCTGGAGCCAGAAACTCCAGCCGCAACTGTATCACTTCCCCCATTCCAACCCTGTCCAACATGCCTGTTAGTGCAAGACTGCAGAAAAGAGGCTCCTGCTCTGTGGTCTAGTGGGTTAAGCCGCCATCTACTGTGCTGGCATCCTACATAGGTGAGGTTTGAGACTTGGCTATTCCACTTCCCATCTAGCTCTTTGCCAACAGACCAGGAACTCAGCAGAAGATGGCCCAAGGACTCTGGCCCTTGGACCCACATGGGAATCTGGGAAGAAACTCTTGGCTTCTGGCTTCAGCCTGGCCCTGCCCTGAATGTTGTGGCTATTTGGAAATGAACCACCGGATGGAAGATCTCTCTTCCTCTTTCTGTGTGTAACTAACTTTCAAATAAACGTATGTTAAAGGAGAAAGAGGAAGAGAGAGAGAAAAGACCCAAGACTAAGTGAAGAGGTCAGGTCAGGAGACTGGGAGATGATGAGACAGTGCACTAAGAAAGAGAAGGACATGGAGAAGCTGCCTAAGGACCCAACAACTAAGTGGGGTGGGACATGGTGGAGTCTGGGCCACAGGTGCAGCTACTTGGGACAGAGAGGGCTTCTCAGGGGGCATCTGAGCTTGGAACTCAGCTGGTTGATGCCACCACAGGAGGCTCATGGTCCTCTCCATCACTGTGCATCTCTAGGCAGCTGTTCTCATCCATACAGTTCCACGTTGGGTCCCCTGCCCCACATCCACACTGTAGCCAGCATAAAAGGGGAAAGCAGCCATGGAAGCGAGACTCTTTCCCTTTTGAACCAAAGAGCTCACCTTCATCATTTCCATGGAAAACCTGTGCTCTGCCTACATGGCTACTGCCTTGGAAAAGAGAAGTCTGGCCCAAGGGGGACACAGAGTGCCCCTGCCACAGACACAGACTAGAGGGAAGCAAGCAGGGCGGGGATCATAGTGGACAAGCCCAGACAGCAAGTGCCACCTTAGGAACTTGGCCAGGATGAGGTGGGTGCAAGTGACAGACACCCCCAAGAACTGAGGGAAGAACTGAGTGAAATGGGCGGGAGAGCCCTGTCAGCCTGCACTTGAGCCAAGGCCCGGAGGCCAGGCAAGTTTCTGACAATAGAGAAAGTGCATTCAAGGCCTGTCAGCTGCATGGAGAGGGCAGCAGGACTGGCATCCAGAATAGCGGGAGCCACAAAGGGGCATTCACAGGCAGGAAGGAGGAAGGGAGAGGATGCATCTGTCCAACAAGGATACTGAGACAAGAGGGAAGAGAACATGGGGTAAAAGAGACCTGGGCCCTGGACTCTAGGCAACTGTCCCCCTCTCCGGAAGAGCGTGACCTCTTTGACCCCACATAAGCCAGTGATGCTGCTACCCAACTCTTAAGACACTGACAGCCTTGCCTTCTCATTTATCTGGGAATGAGCAAGGCTCTGCTTTCCCATGATGGGGTTCCCCCTACCTCAATCCCAATGGGTGTCTTGATGGGGCCAGGCTGGCATCACCCTGCACATGTTACCAAGCTGGAAAAGCTGTGAAACCCAGGGAAGAGGTGTTGCTGTGCAGCAAATGCTTGTGATAAAAATAAAGTTTCCCTGTTATTCCACAACAATGAGCATCACTCCAGTGCAGCCAGTGCTGGGTGCACATAGATGTTTCTGGGCGCAGAGCTGGGGATGCAGGCCAGCCCACAGCAGCACATGTGCAGGCATACACACAGGCACATGCACACACATACACACACACTCATCATCACATCTTCTGCATTTCACCATTCACCCAGGCCTCCTCCATATTTTCAGCCAATGACAGCCTAGGACTGCAGTAAGGTTTAGAGAAACATAAAGCCTGTGCTTGTCGTCAGAATAACACAAAACACTCATCATTGAGATAGAGGCTGTGGAGCTTGAGTGCAACTGGTATAAAACTGCACGTGGAAGGTTTTCATGTTCCAAATGATACCATGGTATGGAGTTAGTATGAAATGCTAATATGCTCATTGGTTGCAGGCAAGCCAATGGAATTCTATAAGACAAGAAGTTGTTAATCCTGTTTCAAAAAAATAACTGACACTCAGAGACACAAATCCTGGATGGGATGAGTACTTGGATTAGTGGAGCTGATTTCAGAGAATAGAAGCTCCTGTGGCCCAGAGGAGATCTAGGGGCATAGAACAGCCACTGTTGCCACATACCCCAGGGGTTGTCATGAGGATGGTGACCATGCTGTCTCACGTGGGCCCAAGGAAAGAGCTATGAGCTTCCCACTTTGGCTTGCAAGTGGCGTCATCAGCTGGTGGGAGGCTCCCTGGTGAGGTGGAGGAAGAGGCTGGCAGAGCTGGATGTGAGAGGCTGAGGAAGCAACTCATACCCTGGGTAAGGGCACAACTGTGTAACCTGTGGACGCTTCTGCCAACTTTGAGGTTTTATAACTTAATGCTTTGCAGCCTTTTACACTTATTTTACTTGCTTATTTGAGAGGCAGAGAGAAATATGGAGAGTGCTCATCCTCTGGTTCACTCCTCCACATGGCCCAAGCTGGAGGCTGGAGCCAAGGGCTTCCACAGGATGGGAAGGCTCCAGCTATTAAGCTGACAGCTGCTGCCTCCAGGAAGCTAGATTTGAAAGTGGAGCCAGAATGTAAACCTAGGCATTGCAAGACGAGGTGCAGGGGTCCCAGTCAACACCCTAACTGCTAGATCAAATACCCGCCCTGTGTGAAATAACATTCTTTATGCTATTTCCTTGCAGGGTAAGATTTGCCACAGGATTGGACAGTCTCAGAGACAGGATACTAACAAGGTCTCCTCCTTCCAGTGCCTCAGCAGTCCCGATCCTTGAAGAACACCCAATCTAAAGGAGAAGACATGGGTGGAATTAAAAAATAGTGCAATCGGGCCCGGCGGCATGGCCTAGCGGCTAAAGTCCTCGCCTTGAACGCGCCAGAATCCCATATAGATGCCGGTTCTAATCCCGGCAGCTCCACTTCCCATCCAGCTCCCTGCTTGTGGCTTGGGTCCCGGCTTTGGATCAGCGCAGTACCGGCCATTACAGTCACTTGGGGAGTGAATCATCAGACGGAAGATCTTCCTCTCTGTCTCTCCTCCTCTCTGTATATCTGACTTTGTAATAAAAAATAAATAAATCGGGCCCGGCGCGGTGGCGCAAGTGGTTAAGGTCCTCGCCTTGCACGCCCGGGATCCCATATGGGCGCCGGTTCTAATCCCGGCAGCCCCGCTTCCCTTCCAGCTCCCTGCCTGTGGCCCGGGAAAGCAGTCGAGGATGGCCCAAAGCTTTGGGACCCTGCACCTGCGTGGGAGACCCGGAACAGGCTCCTGGCTTCGGACTGGCAAAGTATCAGCCGGCTGTTGCGCTCACTTGGGGAGTGAATCATCGGACGGAAGATCTTCCTCTCTGTCTCTCCTCTCTGTATATCCGCCTTTCCAATAAAAAAATAATAAAAATAAATCTTTAAAAATAAATAAATAAATAAATCTTTTTAAAAAAAAAAAAACCCAAATCTTAAGAAAGATCTTAAGAACAAACAAAAACAACAGCAAAACAGAAAAAAAAGATATATGCTGCTCTGCTGTGGCACGTGTTCGTCACTCAGTGTTGGGTGTCTCATAATTCACACTTGTTCATGCTTCCCTTCAGCATCATGCACACCAAGCCCGCAGAGCCAGTTTCTGTGTGACCTTTGCCCGTCTCACCACAGACTTGGTGGGGAAACGCTAGAGTGGCAGGGCCCGGGAGACTGGCGAGTCCCAGGATAAGCCCCTGGGGAAGACACCGGCTCTGGCCTCCTGACTTCTTCTGATACTCATTCTGAGGTATAAGGCTGGTTCTGCTTCCAACAAAGCCAGCCCCTCTCAAATCGCTTTCCCTGGATGGATGCCTGACAGTTCGGAACACTTAGGACAACACAGCGAAGGGATTGAGTGTACTTGGTTTCCTGTATGCACAGAAGCCTAAGAAAGATCAAAGCCTTTATAATTGGATGGTGTTCCTAAGTGTGAGTTGAAATTGCTGAGCCAAACAGCCACAACGGTGTGAAATGGCTTTAGCAGGACGATCAAGATGTGATGAACCTGTCCTTGCCTCCGGCGTCTTCCCCTCCCCCTTTGGCTGCCTCCAAACCAACCAGAGAAAATCCTGGGAGATTCTTGCCAAGGACAGACTTTTACCTGCCTAATGGTGTTTGGTTTGGCTTTGCACATAAACTGAATCAAGACCAGGTGTCGTGTGCATGGATTGGCTGCTGGCTATCGGAAGAGATTGATACTTCCCAGCACACCAGCTTGGAGTTTTCTGCTTCGTTGCTGCTGCTTTTCTCAGCAACTTTTCTCAGCTGAAAAGGAGGGAGGAGCTCTTTAGGCAGCTGAAGACCTGCTCCTCCCTGCTCCTTCCCTCTTCCAAGCACCTTTAGAGTGGCACACCCTTCGGCCAGATCTGGTTCAGCCTTCACGTATGCAGAGACTCAATTGGTTTAGTCTGTGGCTCTTGGAAACTCTGGGAACAAAGGCTGCCCACAGAGGCTGGGACAGCAGCTGGGAGTCTGTACTATGCTGTTTGGTGCTATCTCTAGGACTCAGGAAACTTCCCTAGCTTGGTCAACATGAGGAAGGCGGATGTCATGTAGTTTGTAAAGGACATGTTGCTTCTGCCTTTCCCAGTCCTGAGTTTTGCAGGGTGCCGAACTGTGTGCCACAGCCCCAGACTCACATTCACAAGTTAATCAGTTCCAAACACTGCTCACCCAACCAGTTGACAAAGAGACATCTCTCATTCGCTACAGCTCTGACCTCCCTTTCCAGGTCAGGCAAGGATGCATAGGCAACCCCAGGGAGGTCTTGGCCACACACAGTTTGGACATAGGCCCACACTCACTTCCTTTGTGACTGTCCCAGGACAGGAACACAGATGCATTTGTGTCCCTTGAATTCCTTTGCAAAACACTCTGGGGCATTGTCTGCCCTTCCCTACAGGGAGCTAAACCAAAATATCTGGGCTTCACAGAGATAGTAGAGAGGACCTAGCCAAAGGGGCAGCCAATAGCCACATCATGTCATTCTTCTCCCAGAAGCCAGCACTGCACTTCAGGTAACTACCCGGCCAGTTGATTGGCTTGCTAGGCGGTTTCTTACCTATCTTCTTCCCAAACCTAGATGGACACTTCTTTTTGTGTTCCTCTGGTGCTTCCAAAGCAAAGGGACTCTGGATTACTTCTTCAAATAAGGCTCAGGGAAGGCATTTACCTGGGGAGAAGGGCAGGGCCAGGATGAAGCCAGTAAGCGGGGCACCTAGGTTACAGCAAGTAGCGAAGTGCACTCAGGTGCCCTCCAGTGCCCACAAGGCTGTAACGGTAAGTATATAGACGGTGCCTCCCTTGCCTTACCCTCAGCCTTGCCCTAGTGGAGGATAGCATCATTCTTACAGCAATCAGTTCACTTCCCTACTTTACAAGCCTGAGAGTCTTGTAACAGCAGAACAATTAAACCTGATCCTGGTTTAGGTAGAGGTTAGCCTGGTGGTTAGGACAGACACATCAGAGGATTTCAGTTCTCAGCTCTACCTCCTGATGCTAGCTTGCTGTTAATGCAGACCCTGGAGACAACAGAGAGATCCCAAGTTCCAGACTACGTGCTCCCTTACCACTATCCCTGTGCGGGAGACCTGGATTGAAATCTCTGAACGTGCCTTCTGTCTACTGCTGCAGGCTGTGTGGTTGATGCAGTGGATGGGAGCACTCACACACGTTTTCTCTCCCTGCCTGTCAAATACGTTAAGTAAATCTTTGAAAATGTTTGAGGGTAGTGCCCGGGTACCCAAGATTCATTTCTAGATGGGTCTCTCTTTCTCTTTAAGATTTATTTTATTTCTATCAGAAAGGCAGATTTGTAGAGAGAAAGATCTCCCATCTGCTGGTTCACTCTCCAAATGGCTACAATGATTGGAGCTGAACCAATCTCAAGCCAGGAGTTTCCTCTGGGTCTCCCATGCAGGTGCAGGGTACCAAAGCTTTTGGGCATCTGCCACTGCTTTGCCAAGCCATAAACAGGGAACTGGATGGGAAGTGGAGCAGGTGTGACATGAATCATTGCCTATATGGGATCCTGACACTTGTGAGGAGAGGGTTAACCAATTGAGCCATCGTTGTGTGGGGCTCCAGATATGAGTCTCTGGTGCAGTGAAGGTTAAGAACTGCTGACCTGTAGCTCCCGTGGAGTCCCAGGCAGGGGTTGGAGGAGCCACTAGGGTCTGCTGCTCTTTGGAGCAGCAGGACCCAGCTGCTGTGGCCCTTCCCTTTGGCTCTGGGTTCCACAAGGCCCCAGGGGTGAGGGGGCTTGACTCACCATCCTTGGCTACAGAACCTGACAAGCCACCAGCAGGGTTGGGGAGGGAATGCTCCAAAGGCTGACTTTCAGCCAAGTTCCTTATGGGGCCTTAGGAACAACTACACAGAGGGCTGTCCAGGCAGTGCTGCCTTTCCTGTGATGTGGCTACAGATGCTGGGCACGGGGTGTGTGTGAGGAGTGTCCTGGCAAACCCCTGAGGGAGGACTAAGTGCTCTCCTCAACTTCTCACATGCACTTCTTCTCAGTCTAGAATCTGGGAGGGGAAACTAGAACACTTGATTTGGGGGATTCCCAATCCCCATCCTCTAGCTCCCTTTGCTCCAAGGTCATTGGGAATAAAAAGGATGGCTTTGCTTTGCTTCCTCTCCCACCTGAACATGAATCTCTGTGATTGGATCCTCCTGGCCTTTAGGAAACTGTTCCTCCTTAGCACTTTTTTTAAATGGAGAGTTTTCAGAAACTTTAAAAAAATATATTTAAGCACCCAGAAAAAAATGGCCCTAAATCCTCACCTTGCATGTACCAGGATCTCATATGGACATCAGTTCATGTCCCAGCTGCTCTATTTCCCATCCAGCTCCCTGCTTGTGGCTGGGAAAGCAGTAGAGGACAGTCCGAAGCCTTGGGACCCTGTACCCATATGGGAGACCCAGAAAAAGTTCCCAGATTCTGACTTTGGATCAGCTTGGCTCCAGCCATTACAACCACATGGGAAGTGATCCAGTGGATGGATCTTTATCTCTCCTTCTCTCTGTAAATCTGCCCTTCCAAAATAAATAAATAAATCTCTACCCCCCCCATACTTATTGGAAATACAGAGGTACAGACAAGAGAGGAGAAGAAAGGAAGAGAGAGATCTAGCCTCTGGTTCATTCCCCAAAAGCCACAACAGCTCCAGGCTGAAGCCAGGAGCCAGGGTGGCAGGTCCCAAGGGCTTGGGACATTATCCACTGCCTTTGAAAGCATATTACCAGGCCACTAGGTGGAAAGTGGGGCAACCAGGACTTCAACTGGCGTCCATATGGGATGCTAGAGTCACAGGAAACAGTTTACTCTCCGCCCCACAACACTGGCCCCAGCACCCAGTTTTGGAGCTTCTTGTCACTCTTGAGTCTCCACAAAATCCAAATTGATAGCAAATTCTCAGCTACTGTCCCAGCCACATCCCTCCCCTGGGGTACTGAGACCCATCCCCCTGCCCACTGCTCCACCTACCTCCATGAACAGGAAGCCCAGAGTCACAAGATTTAGAGCAGATCACAATATTACTGGAAATGTATTACTGGAAATGTTTCAAATAGCATTATCTCTGTTCCACTTTTCATGCCAAGAGTGTGTTTTAGACGTGAGCCTTGCACTGTGCAAGCTGCTGAGTCCCAGCAGCTGGAGAGGGAGATGTGTGTGTATTCCCACTTCCCACATGACCTTACCTGGCTCCTCCCTCCTCCCCACGCCCACCTGGCTCTGTTTGTCCCTCTCCACTTATGCCTGCTGCCAGCTGCTGCAGCTTCATTTTCCCCTCTCCTCTAAGGGTAGGTCTTGTCTGGCTTCTGCCCTGTGCCCTTCTCCTTGTCCTGCCTCTGTGGTTATGGAAACACCACTGAGCCCTCCCGGCTTGCAGGAGCTGGGCCTGTCCTCCACCAGTGACTCAACAGCCCAGCTGGGCCTCTGTCAGCTGGGACAGCCCCATCTCTTCCTTCTGCCTTTCCCCCAGCCCTTAAGTCAGTGTCTCCCTATCCCCCACGCCTCCACTTACTTCTGTTGCAGCCATCAGATCCCTCTCTGGTCCATCTCCCTCTCTGGTCCCATCCCATCACTGGAGCTATTCCACTGAGTGCCGTTGGCCTTGCCATCTGGCTATGTCCACGAGGCAGAAACACCTCTGGCTGTGGTGCTGACAGTGGCATTCAAGTAGACTTGAGGATGGGAGTGTCCCTTCTCTCTGGGCTGTGACCATATCTGCCTCCCACCGCACCCCCCTGCCTCCCTCCATCCCCAGACTTCGGGAAGGAGAGCTGAGCAGCTGCCAAGTCTCGCCCACAGGCCCCAGAGCACACGCATGCACGCAGTGAGTCACAGCTACTGTACACTGTGCTGAGTCACCAGCAGCGATCTGCAGACACATAGAGGCCTATTTTTAAGAGTTTTGGCAGTATAACCAAGGCTCTTACAAATGCCTGATAATTACCACCAAAAATAGGTGCGGGCTTTGGGGGCTCCCGTGCCAGCTAGACAGGTGCTTCCTTTGATGAGGGGTCTGCCTCACCCACATGATACAAACCTTGTAGTGGAGGGGGCCTGGATTGCAGCAGGTAGGGCAATCCCAGCCACCACAGCATTGGGTGTTGGGGACCACGCCTTTGCTGTTTGAGGGGGAGAAAGAGAAACTGCGGGCGAAGCCCTGGGCGCCAGCTTGGGAGAACAGAGACTGTGTCTTGGTGCCAGCTACACTCTGAGTCACTTAATGCCATTTTCATTCACAGGAAGAGCTGTGTCTGGTGCACAGTGCTCTACCTCCAACTTTTTGGTGATCCAAGAACTGAAGGCTTCTATAAATAACAAGTCCCCCTACATGTTCCTTCTTCTGGTGGGGTCTGCCCTTTTTCTAACCTTTCATTCATCCCAGGAGCATTTGGCAAGCAGTAGCTCACTGGCCTCTCAGCCAGTCTTGGTCACGTCTCATCCAGCTCTGTGATGACTCCATCCAGCCTTGATTACAGACTCATCCATGGCCCAGGGTGAAATATCAAGGATCCGGGCCTGGGGTGAATCTTGCAGAGGATGATGGACAAGAAGACACAGCCCACGCTTAGCGGAGGAGGAGGTCATATCCTCGGAGAGCAGTGACCCCAGGTTGGGTGTCATTTGATCCATACAAGTTAAAGTGGAGCATCATGGGAGAGCAAAGACACAAGACCACTTCTGTCTAAAGCATCTGGAAACTGTGGGAAAGACCATTAGAGCTGGAGCCAACGTGGCATGGTATAGCTCTTTAAGCGTCTGCTTACAGTGCTGGCATCCCATACCGATGCCAGTTTGAGTCCCAGATACTCTACTTTCAATCCAGCTCCCTGCTCATGGCCTGGGGAAGCAGCAGAGAATGATTCAAAGCTTTGGGACCCTGCACCCACGTGAGAGATCTGGAAGAATCTCCTGGCTCCAGATCCAGCTGTTGCAGCCACTTGGAGAGTGAACCAGCAGGTGAAGGATCTCTCTTTGTTTCTCCTTTCTCTACTGTAACTCTGCCCTTCAAATAAAGATAAATAAATCTGTAAAAATAAAAGAAGAATTGATTCTCAAGTTGGGTTGGATGTGGAGGACCCAGGGATGGGAGAAAGGGGATTGGGATGTGCAGACAAAAAGACACAAGTTGAGACCAGATGTGGTGTTGAAATGCCCAAGAAATGTAGGTCCGTTTGACTGTGATATACAACGTTGTAACATTGTAACAGAGTAATAGGGAGCGGGGAGGTTAGGGAAGCAGGGAGGTTAGGAGAATGGGGAGGTAAGGGGAGCAGGAAGTTAAAGGGGTGGGTTAGGGGTCAGGAGCTGGAAGGTCAGGAACATTCCAGGGAATAGCTTGACTTTCACCTTCATTGTATCATCTGATAACACTAGGGAGCAATGTGCCTGGTAGTTTACTGAACTAGATCACTCACTCACATCATACCATCTGTACTTGCTGGGAGCTTGAGATTCAAAACTAAGAATGAAATTCCGGGTAGACACTGGAGGCAAAAACACATGCATAAATAAGAAGTGACTTAACACAGAAGTACTTTAGTGCAAGTGAGGGAGTAAGTGCTTTTAATGGACTAGCAAGCAGAGCAGTCATCTGGGATTTGTTGCTGGCACATCTCCCTCTGCTCTTGGCCTCCGTTGCACTCTGCAACTCCTGGAAAAGCCTGGAAAAGCTGAAACCTCGGTCTTCATATTAAACACAGGCTTAGTGTGGCTTTGTCTTCTAGTTGGCTGATTTCTGAGTTGAAATGACTCTTGGAGCCTCCCATTCCTGCTCATGCACTGCTCCAGATCTCCTCTCTGTCCAGGCAGGAGTGCATAGTCCACTGTGGGTACATTTGAGGGGGACAGGGGTTTCAAGGACAGGGCCATTGAGCACAGCTGTCACTGCACAAGAGGTAGCTGGGATGGAGGAATTTTCTTTTTCTCTCTTTCTTTTAAGATCTATTATTATTTGAAATGCAGATTTACAGAGAAAAGGAGAGACAGAGAAATCTTCCAACCACTGGTTTACTCCCCAAATGACCACAATGGCTGGAGCTGAACTGATCTGAAGCCAGGAGCCAGGAGTTTCCAACATGGGTGCAGGAGCCCGAAGTCTTAGAACCATCTTTTACTGCTTTCCTAGGCCACAAGCAGGGAGCTAGATTAGGAAGTGGAGCAGCTGGGTCACGAGTTAGAATCCATATGGGATACTGGTGCTTGTAGGCCAAGGATAAGCACCTTGAGCCGCTTCACCAGCCCCAAGGGTGATTTTTCTAATTAGCCACATGAAGAGGCATGTTATGGATTTATGGCTCTGGCAAGGACATGGTCCACAGTTTCACCAGCCTTTCCCTTCCCCCATCCTGATGCCCTGGGCGGGCACTGACATACAGATCAGTCTCAACCTCCCAGGCCTCCACACTGGAGGGATGGATGTGGAGATCCTGGCTCACTCATGCTCCCTTGGGCAAGAGATCAGAGGGGCAGGAGAAAATTGGTACCAAGATGTAGTGGGAAGATTCAACACATATATACTCTTAGACTGGGTGATGCTCAGTCCTTGAGCTGTGGAACAGACTGACTTCAACTGTATCGAACACACACACACACACACACACACACACACACACACACACACACACGGAGAGAGATCTTCCATCTGCTGATTCACTCCCCAAATGTCCACAATAGCCCTGGCTTGGACACATAAAAGCCAGGTATCTAAAACTTCATCCAGGTCTCCCACATGGGTGGCAGGGGTCCACACACCTGGGCCACCTTCTGCTGCTTTCCCATGTGCTTTTACAGGGAGTTGAATTGGAAATGGAACAGTGGGGACTCAAACAAGTGCTCTGATGGGATGCCAGCATTGCAGGCAGCAGCTTAATCTGGCATGCCACAATGCAAACCCCAGCACTCAACACTTTAGTGCAGTGTAAGAGTTGGCAGGGCCTTGGCTTGATGAGTAGAAACCATGCCTCATCTCTCACTTGCCACCTGCTGTCCCACCCAGGAACCACCTGGCCTCTGAGTAGTTAAGAGACAGAGCTTCCTAACCCCCTCCCATCCTCCCACCCACCGACCCTTTCATCTCTGGCTGGTTTGCAAGTAAGCAATGCCCAAGACAGCCACCATCTCCCCTTTTTGTTCAGCTGCTGTTGGGCTCTGGAACTCCCACTACTAGTTCTATTTCTGTCCCCTACAGATTGTGTAGGCAAGAATAAAAGGAGTTGGGGATGAAGCCCTTTCACCAAATAAGTGATCTCTCGTCACTCATCAGTCTACAACAGGTGGTTGTAGTAGTCCTGGGTACTGCAGGAACCCCCAGGGCTCTCAGCTCAATATCTGCCCACTGTCCCTGGAAGCTGTCATTCTTGGTCTTGCTCCTGGTCCCAGCTTATAACTCCAGACCTCACACCCACCCTGAGCCTCGGCTGCTGATAGTCCTCCTCAAGGCTTGCTACCTCATTGCTTCCACTCCACTAGGCAGCTCATGGTGAACATCTTGCCTGGATCAGCACCAGGACGTCCATCAACAGTTTGCATAGATTGTGTATAGTCCTGTGGCTCGTATATCTTTAGGTCTTTCTTTTGTTGCTTCAGGTTTCTTCTGGGTTCACTGGGATCCCTTTTGAGTAGGGCCAGATAGAAGCCCTTGGTCTTGCATTGATACCTGGGGCTGACCTCAACCCATCCCAAATGGATTTCTAGCCTGCCTTCAAGGAGCCCCTCGCTCTTCACCTCTGCATGCTGCTTTTCAGGGTCCTGGAAGGGGCTCAGGAGGGTTTGCTGGAATGAATCCAATGAACTTTGAATGGATAAATGACAGAAAAGTTGACTTCAATTGCAGAGAGCCAGGGAGTGGCAGCAAGAGATGAGAAGATGCTGAGAGGCCCACTTTCCCCTGGCAACTGTGCAGATGGCTTGTCGTCACAAATGGATGTCATATTGATCTATTGGCCCCCAAGTCACTCGCCAGTGCCTGGTTTCCTTGCAGACACTATATTTCAAAAGGACCACTTTGTTCCTGTTTTTCCACTGAATCCTTAACAAAGAAAGTTGTCTGTGAGACCACTCACACAGGGTTGACATTGTGGCATGCTGTGGCAAGCTCCCACCTGCATTGCGCCAGTTTGAATCCTGGCTGTTCTGCTTCTGATCCCACTTCCTGCTGATGGTCTGGGCAATGCAGCCAGTTGGGGAGTGAGCCAGCAGATGGAAGAGCTCTTTCTCTCCTCTACTGGCCTGGAGTGAGCAGTCAGTAGAAACACAAGGTGAGAAGGAGAGGGAGGAATCAGAGTCAAGCCTGTCATGAGATGGTGGTTTCTGGTGGATGAAACACAGACGTCAGGAGGGCATACTAGCCAGAAATGGAAGGAGTTTGGATTGGTCTTAGGTATTTTGGAGGTACTAAATGGACAACCAGTTGCAACTGTGCAAACTGGTTATTGGAGATACAGGATGTAGTAAGCATAATAGAAACAGAAATATGAGCTGATGGTGAGAGTGTGAAGCTGGAAAAGTTCTGCCTGAGACCAGTCAATGACCCCAATCTCTTGGCTGGTTCTATCAGGACGAAGGCCCACCTTATACTCGTCTTAGAACAGTAAGGAGGTGCAAGAAAGAGCACCCAGCATGTCCCAGGGAACTGTGCCAAGTGTGCCACACAAACATACATTTACTCCTCACTAAACAGCCACACCAGCCCTGCCAACACGATCTACTCCAAAGGCGAATATTTCCTATGCGTGCTCCTCTAACTGTGGCTACTAACCTGAAAGTGTGGCCAATACAACTAGGAAATGAATACTATATTTTATTTCAATGTAATTCATTTTGATATAAATGCAAAATAACCACATATGGTCAATAGTTTTCATATTAGAATGGCAGATCTATTCCAAATTCCTCGATTGATATGTAGAGAAATTTAAAAAAAGGTGTGAATCAATTTAGCAAAGAATGAACTAATTTGCAAAAATTCTATTTTGAAAAGTTTATTTGAATTATTTGAAAGGCAGAGTGACACATGGGAACCAGGGGGAAAGACAGAGAAAGAAATCTTGTTTCTGCTGCTTCATTTGGAAGCAATGGTTAAGACTGAGCCAGGCATAAGCCAGGAGCCTAGAACTCCATCTGGGTCTCCCATGTGGGTGGCAAGGGTCCAAGAACTTGAATGATCTTTTGCTACTTTCCCAGGTGCATTGGTAAGGAGCTGGGTTGCAAGTGGAACAGCTAGAACTGGAATTGGTGCTTGGATATCAAACACTGGGGAAGGCAGTAACATACCCTACTGCACCTACAATGACAGCCCCTACAAAAATTCTATTGTTACATAACACTTTCTAAAAATACCTTGGATCATACTGCTGAATAGAAACTTTGACATAATTAGAATTTTAAGAATCTTAAGATAAGAAAGATCTTTCAAAGAATAGAGAATTTTGATAATTTTTTTGAAGATTTATTTATTTTTATTGGAAAGTAGGATGTACAGAAAGGAGGAGAGACAAAGAGAAAGATCTTCCTTCTGTTGATTCACTCCCCAAGTGGCTGCAACGGCTGAAGCTGTACCGATCCTGAAAAGCAGTCGAGGACAGTCCAAAGCCTTGGGACTCTGCACCCATGTTGGAGACCCGAAAGAGGCTGGAGGCTCCTCACTTCTGGCTTTGGATTGGCTCAGCTCCAGCTGTTGTGGCCATTTGAAGAGTGAACCAGTGGACAGAAGATCTTCCTCTCTGTACATCTGACTTTCCAATAAAAAATCAATTTAAAAGATTCATTTACTTTTATTTGAAAGTCTTACAGGGGGGAAAAACAGAAAAGTTCTTCCATCCACTGATTCACTCCCCAAATCACCACAATTGCCAGAGCTAAACCAATCCGAATCCAGAAACCAGGAGCCTCTTCTAGACCTACCATGTGAACACAGGATTCCAAGGCTTTCGGCCATCCTCTACTGTTTCCCCAGGCCACAAGCAGGGAGCTGGATGGGAAATGCAGCAGCTAAGATATGAACCGGCGCCCACGAGGGATGCCAGCGAAGGCTTAGCCTACTACACCATGGCACCAACCCACTCTTTTATAGCTGTGAAGGAACAATGGGCTTGCTCAACTTCTGAGAGCTATGGGGAGAAAGCAGCACAGCCAAGAAGTGGGAAAACACTTCACTGACTCAAGTGCGACAGACAGCAACACTGCTGGTTTGAATGAGAGCTCTGTGCCAGGCTATGACAAAACACAGACAGAGCCTGGCTCCCCAGTGCCTCTGATCCAGCTGTCACATGATCCCCTGAGCTCACGGGGTACTCATACTCATGTGAGCCGTGCACACCAAGCTGCTCCAGCTCATGTAGGCCAAGGGCAGGAATGCGTCAGCTAAGGACAGGAACAGGAGCACAAACTGATTTGCCCTTGCTCTGGCTCGGTTTCTGATTCAGTGCATGGTGCAGTGTTTCTGAAGGTTTGGCTTATCCCACAGAGGCACCAGCATCCAGCAGGCAAGTGTGGTTTTAGAACTCACAAGCCCTTCCCCATCATTTTCACCACGAGACGGCAGCACAGACCCTAAGTATCAAAGCCATGTCCCCCTCAGGGTCCAGGGCTCCTGCCAGTGGGGCTCTGGGCAAGGATGAGCTCCTGGGAAGTGTGGGTCCTGGGGCTGGGTAAACACAGTGAGGGAAGGAGAGAAGGTGGAGGAAGAGGAAGGGGCAGGGGAGCATGGAACAGGCCAGGAGCATAGCCCCCAGGTTCCAGACCTGCCCCTAAGATGCCCTGTTAGCACCAGAAGTGTTTGAGGTTGATTGTCCCACTCAGTCAGAATGAGTGGGCTGGAGGTGTTCTGGAGTGAGTTTATATGTGTCTTTCTCTGCTTTCAGTTCTCTCTGCTTCTTAGTCTTCCTCAGCGTAGGTGCATGAACAAGGTTGACCAAGGTTGACTCCATCTTGAAGTATGAAATGGGGTAGCTCTGGTTAAGTCAAATGGCATCATTGAAAGACTGATCAGTCAGACACACACATAGCCAGGACTCAGAGCTGAGAGTGACCTAGGAGAGACACCAAACAGCAGACAGACTGGGTATGGATAAGGAGCCAACTGCAGCTGAAACGGCCTCTGAAAGAGGAGCAGGCACTCTAGCATAGTGCACCAGGCAACACTGGCGCTCACTTAACAACTGGCAACTGCTGTAATGTCTTCTGCCTAGGTGACTCTGTAAGCAAGGAGGTCCATGGGCACCTCAGCCTCTACAAACTTGACATTCACTCACTGACACCTGGAGCTTTCTAGTCAATGGAATCTGTTCTTTCCTCTCCTCTTTGCTTAATGCGAAGACATACAATATATATATTTTTGAAGAATGGTTTACTGATTTAAAAGGCAAAATAACAGAGACAGACCTACCACCCACGGGTTCACTCCCTAAATGGCTACAACAGCAGGGTCTGGACCAGGCTGACGCTAGGGGCCTGGAATTCCACCTTAGTCTCACATGGGTGACAGGGGCCCAAGTTCTTGGGTTACCTTCCCTTGTCTTCCCAGGTGCATTAGCACAGAGCTGGATTAGAAGCAGTGCACCTGGGATTCAAACCAGCTCTCACCTGTGGGATGTTAGTGTCACTTTACCAGTTGCTCCACAATGCAGCCCTCAAATTGCATTATCATCCAACTTTCTCTGTTTGCTAGGATTGGAGAAGAGTGGCAGAGAGAAAGAAATAAACCTGACATTGTAGAAAGATGTATGCAATCACTTTTTCAGGAGAGAATATCTTCCCAGTATACAGGCTTGCACTCACAGCTAGCTCTCTCTCTCTCTCTTGCACGCGCGCTCTCTCTTTCTCTCATTCTCACTCTGCCTCTCATTTTCCTCTCTCCCACCACCTCACTTTATGCCTCTCTTTCAGTACTCCCATTTCTTTGATTCTCAATATTTCTGCCTTTTAGGTGCCATCTCTGTCTCTCTTGGCCTCTTCCAGTGCTTCTGTCCTTTTCTGCCTCCATGTATATATTTCCTCTCTTCCAACCTTAGTACTCAGGTAAAATGTCCAGGGGGCAGAGTGGAGAGGTGGGGGTATTACTGTGACATGGTAAGTCAGGTTGCTGCCTGCAACTCTGGCATCCTATTAGGTTCAAGTCCTGGCTGTTCGACTAGTGACCCAGTTCCCTGTTAATGCACCTGGGAAAGTACCAGAGAGGTCTCAAGTGCTTGGGCCCCTGCACCCAGTGTGAGAGACCCTGAGAAAGTTTCTGGCTTTGGCTTGGCCCCATCCTGGCCATTAGGGCCATTTGGGGAGTGAATCAGCTAATGGAAGATGTATTTCCTTCTTTCTCTATATAACTTTGCTTTCAAATAAATAAAACAAATCTTTTAAAAAGTGTCCAGATGGACCAAGGCTCTCCCCATGCCCCATAGAGCAAAACCAGGTGAATTGCCAGGCTAGATATGGAGAGTCAGTTTGCCACAATTCAATTGGGAATCCTCCCCTGTGGCCACATGAAGCCAGTGTCCTTGACAGAAAGTGTCCAACAGAAGGTGGACAAAGCTCCATGCACTCTCACTTCCTAAGCAGCGATCACACACACACACACACACACACACACACACACACACACACACATGCTGTCTTACCCTTGGTGGCCATGGAAAGGCAACTGCACATGGTGGCCACAAACCCTGTCCCACTTTGCCTCTCCCTCCAAGCAGTAAGACACTCTCAGCCCTTGCCTTGCCCAATCCTTCCAAGTGGCAGGAAGGACCCTTAAAAACTGATGTTGGCACAAAATGCCAGCAGGAAACCTCAATGAAAGGAAAAAAAAGTTGGGACTGAAAAATGAATAAAAAATTAATGAGGGAACTAGCATCTGTGACATATTAGGCTACGCTTCCACATGCGGCACTGGCATTCCATGGGTGTACCATTTCAAATCCCAGCTGCTTCACTTCCAATCCAGGCCCCCTGTAAATGGCCAGAGAAAGCAGCAGAAGGTGGCACAAGTGTGTGGGCCCCTCTACCCACTTGGGAGACCCAGAAGAAGCTCCTGGCTCCTGGCCTCGGATCTGCTCAGTTCAGCCATTGTTGCCATTTAGGGAGTAAATCAGCAGATGGAAGACCTTTCTTCACTCCATCTTTTTCTCTCACCATTTTGCCTTTCAAATGAAAATGAGTCTTTTTTTTTTAAATCAATGAGGGTATAAGTAAAACAACTGAGGTTCCTGAGCCCCTAAAAGCTTTCTATTTTTGGTGTGTTTTTTTTTTTTTTAAGATTTATTTACTTGCTTGTTTGGGAGTCAGAGTTACAGAGAAGGAGAAGGGAGAGAGATTGTCCATCTGCTGGTTTATGACGATAATGTCCAGGACTGCACCAAGCTGAAGTCAGGAGAGAGGAGCTTCGTCTGGGTCTCCCACATTGGGTGCAGGGTCCCAATCACATCCTCTGCAGCTTTTCCCAGTAGCATTAGCAGGGAGCTGGATTGGAACTGGAGCATCTAGGACATGGACCAGTACCTATGTGGACTATCATCATCACAGGTGGCATCTAATCCAATATACCATAGCGCCAACCCCCCTGAAAACTTTTGCAAGGACCACTGGGGCCAGTGCTTCTGATTGGCATATAGCTGTGACCAAGCCAATCCCCTCCCTCCAAAACAGTAACCAGAACATGAACCAGAGGAGCAATAATAGCCATTTGCCCTGAACGAGGAGTCTGTTCACCACTCTTCATATATTGTCCTGGTCAATGCAACCGAAAGTCCTGGGTCAATAGTCATGCCTCCATTTTACAGATGCAACAATTGCAGCTCTGGGAAGTGAAGCCATGGCTCAAATATATTCAGTTAGCAAGCAGAAGGTCTTGGAGTAGAACATAGCACTGCCAGGATCCAAGCCAGCTTGTCACACAGAAGAAACATTCTTAGTCCAGTGGAAATGGGTCTTTCCATAGCTGCACATCCTTTCTGTGGGTGGATGAGAATACAGAGGCTTAATCAAGCATCGGGTCAAGCAGACCTCCTCTCCCTGCTTTGCAGGCAGCAGGCAGGTGGTTCCAAGCATATCTGAGAAGCTGCTGCAATTAGTCCAGGCACCAAAGGCCCAGGGGGATGTGTACGGGGCTTTAGGAGCCCATCCACCTGTTGCTGCTTCATCTCCCCTTCGGCTGGAAGCTAACAGCTTAGGAAACCCATGAATAAGAAAGCAAACTTTGACTCCATGGAAATTTGATTAAACTTTGTTTCTGCAGAGGCCATGTCCTGTCTTTGTTCAAGGCAAAGAAAGCTTTAGGAAGCAGAAAGAAAAAGAAACAAATTCAGCGCACCTGCCTGAGGCTCCCGCTGTATCCGTGAGATGAATGGAAGGTCCCACTTGCAGTCGCCGCTTCTACAAGTGACAGGCGGGAGGGATGAGGCAGCCAGCCTTGGAGCCAGGCAGCATGACTCGCTGTCCACATTCAGGGATGTTAAAACCTGCTCGGGCTCTTGGAGCTAATCTCTCCCTACAGTGACCTCATGGGGACAAGATGTGTGTGTGTGTGTGTGTGTGTGTGTGTGTGTGTGTGTGTGTGTGTGTGTGTGTGTGTGTGTCTGGTTCTAAGATGACCGTGGCCTTCCATGAACCAGTGTACGAGGTTTCAAATAACCCCTTACTTCAACCAACAGTTGAACCTGAGAACACTCACCCCACGTGGATTTGGCCCCAACTATCAATTTTGCCGTCTTTTCCTATGACATTGACTGGATTCTGTTCCACTCTGCGAACATTTCCTGAGCTCTCATTGTGTGCCAGTGCCAAACCAGACAAGGGTGCTGCAGAAATATGTCAGGGGTATCCTCTAACCTGTGACAACTGGTGGCTCCAGGAAGGGAGTTTAAATGTGTCCTCAGAGAGATGGCCACTGTACACCCAGTGAGCAGATTTGAAAGTGTGATACACTCCAGTCACTCAGAGCTAGAGATTGCTGTGGGCCATTGCTGTGGCATAGAGGGTGGGGGGCAACACTACTAGTGGTATCCCATCTTGGTGCAAGTTTTTATCCTAACTGCTATACTTCCAATCCAACACCTTGCTAATGCACCTGGGGAAAGCAGCAGAAAATGGCACAAGTGTTTGGGCTCCTGCACTAACATGGGAGACCCAGAGGAAGCTATTGGCTCCTGGCTTCAGCTTGGCCATTGGTTATAGCTATCGCAGCCATCTGGGGAGTGAACCAACAGATGGAAGATCTCTCTCACTCCCTCTTTGTATCTTTGCCCTTCAAAATAAAATTTTTAAAGGCACTATGAATTACTAAAAAGAAAGTGTGGTGGCAAATTTTTGATCAAATAAACCAGATTCAGTTCAATTTCATAGCCACGTCCCTGTCCCTTGGGATCTCATAAATGAAGTTTAATCAAAATTTCCATCTTTCCTGTTGGATGGGGGAGACAGTAAGCTTTCACTATGTATCTTCTGGTCTCAGGAAATATGTGATCCTTGAAGAAGTTCAGGGGTGGTGGGGTGAACATAAGTTGGTTAATGGTTAAAGATACTGGTGCTGCTCTCATACACCTGTGAAAGTCAAATGTGGGTCTCAGAATTCTGCAGCTGTGAGCAAGTGATGGTATTCAAACCTTGCCCCATCATGCACAGGTACCTGGGTTGGCTCTCAGTACCTCCTTCCCTCTGCCACCTGGCTGGACCCTGGAAAGCTGAAGTCCTCAATCTCTGGCCTTCATGGCAGCTAGTGATGGCGCATAGCAAGGTGCTGATTAGTGAGGCATGGGTGAAGTCCTTTTCTTTGAGAACAAGAGAGGCAGCTGTGCCTCCTTGACCTCTTCTCCACCTTCCACTTTCCTGCCAGAGCCTGAATCAGGCGAGGGGCTCACCAGTCCAGTGCTCCTACCCTCTGTTTCTCCCTATAGCCCATAAAGGATTCCCTCCAGCACCCACGACTCTGTGTTGGGTTTCCACCTGACCACTAGCTCAAAACAAATAAAAATGAGCATGACTGGGGCTGGTGCTGTGGCACAGCATATCAAGCCTCTATTAGAGCGTTGGTGTGATTCCCAATCTGGTTGTCTGTTAAAGCTCCTGGGAAGGCAGTGGATGGTAGCCCAAGTACTTACAATCTGGATAGCCTTATGGGAGACTTAGAAGTAGCTCCTGACTTCTATCTGACACAGCCTTGGGTGGCTCTGCCACTTGGGGTGTGAACTCACGGATAAAAAATTCTCTCTCTAGCTCAGGCTCTGCCTTTCAAATAAATCTTTCTTAAAATGTGAGTGTGATGGAGCAGTTTCCCCATGTCTGAGGCTATGTATTTATCAGCCACTATGAAGCAAGGAAAAAAAACCAGGCAAACATTTACCAAGCATTCCTGGTGCCAGATTTTGTTCTGGGTGATCCTTACGCGGTAGCTCTTTGCCCCTCACCTTGCCATCAGCCCCATTTCCCAGATCTGCAGAGGCTGAGTGGCTGACACATCCAGGGAAGGCTAGAACTGCCAGCCATGCTCTTCCTGTATCCCTTCACTGAGGGAGGTCCTTCTCAATGGGGTGTCCCCTGCAAACATCAAACCCTCTGGACACCTGCTAGAAAGTCGTGTACTCAATCCAGGCTTCCTGACTCAGCAAAACTGGACTGGGTCTAGCCCTCAGCATTCTAGCAAGCTCCCCCTCCACAGAGCGATTCTGTTGTACAGGAAGGAATAGAAGGAAGGCTGCAGTGCCGGTGGGCAGAGCCACCTTCTCCACCACTCCTCTAGTTAAGGTTTGCACCTGCTTTTATGCACAAAGAAAAGGGCTTTATGGCTCTTGCAGCTGCGAGGCCATGTTGACCTGCATGGTGCCCACAGTTGGCAGCTTAAAACTCTGTCCCAGCATGTGTTTCTAGCTCAGCACAACTAGACCCCAGACCTGCTGTTTGGTTCATACAATCAAAGCACCAACCAAATTCCACCATGGACGTCACGCCTGAAGCTCCTACTTAGACCCGTTTCCATTTCCTGCATCTCTGGCCCCAGTAGCTGTCAAGGATCGCTGTAATGGGGTCTGGAGTCATACTAAGACCTCCGACGTCCAGGCTTTGTGACTTTTTTCTCTCCTAAAACTCAAAGCCGGAAAGGGCCTGAGAAATCATCAGTGCAGACCCCCGATTTCACTGGGAATCCAAGGTCAGGACCTAGAAAAGGCAAGGCCACATTCATCTGAGAGACAGTGCCAAGAATGGGGTCCAGCCACAGGCTGTAATGCAGGGCACCTTCAGGTCACCTGCATGGGACACACGCCTCCCAATATTCTGGGGGCAGATCCTTGTCAGCTGTTTTGGTGCCTGCGGGCCAAAGTTAACAGCCAAATTGTGGGCTAACTGGCCACAGTTACTGATTTTCCTCGAGAAGGTGAGCAGAAAGCTCAGGCCAGCGAGGACAGGAGCCAGGGCTATGCCCAGGCTGCAAAGCCCTAAGCCTGAAGATTGCCTGCAGCAACAGCCACTCCCCTTGGAGGCCAGTTTGAACTGGTTATGGGGGACTGATGCAGCACAAGGGATTCCAAATAGAAGGATCTGGGACTAGCATTGTGGCATAGTAGGTGCCAACATCCTAGTTCGATGCTGGTTGGAGTCCTGGCTGCGCCACCTCTGATCCAACTCCCTGCTAACAGCCTGGGAAAGCAGCAGAGGATGGCCCAAGTCCTCAGGCCCTAGCACTCACACAAGAGACCCTGATGAAGCTCTGGGCTCCTGGTTTCAGGCCAGCTCTGGCCATTGCAGTTATTTGGGGATTGAATCGGTAGATGAAAGCTCCCCCATCTCTCTCTTCTTTGTTCTCTCTCTCTTCTCTCTCCTTCTATCTGTAACTCTGCCTTTCAAATTAAAAAAAAATCTTAAGAAAGAAAAAAATACAAGTGGAAGCAATTGTGAGAGGGATATAATTTGTTTTCTCTCAAACCTTAGAGAAGACAAATGTGGATGCTTCCAGAACAGAAGGCGCTGGATCTCTGAGTCCAAGCACCCACTTCCCAAGTTCACAGTGGGGCAGGAGGCAAGACACCTCCAAGTTAATCTCCAGTGCCAAGATCCCCTGCCTGCTTTGGGGAGTGGCTCAATAGAGGCTAAGTGAGTTGAGCTGCCCTGTGCCACCCCCAGGTGCTGAGCAGAACTTGAAGCTGAGATGACCACCCAAGCCTTTGCCTCTAGAGAAGCTGCCCAGCTATGTTCCTCATGGCATTCACAGGCAGCCAAGTTCTTGGTGAGGAATTTCTGCTAGTCTCTTCTCCCAGAATAGACCTTGGCTCCCAGGATCGTGTCCATGAGCTCAAGGCCTAGCTGGACTGCCAGGCTCAGGCCACTGGCATAACCGGGCAGTAGAGGGGGTTCTGCAGTCCTCCTCAGAGGTCCCCCAGATTAGAATGGCTGAAGCTTTGGGCTCCTTGGAGTCTTTTGTGTTTCCAGGATGTGTGAATCAGCAGATATGGGGAACTTGTTTTCTGCTGAGAGCTATTTGTCTATTTACAGCATCATTTGTAGGCCATACAAAAACTGTCCATTTTTAAATTTATTTATTTATTTATTTATTCATTTATTTAAAAGAGAGAAAGAGAGAGATCTTCCATTCCCCAGTTTGCTCCCCAAATGGCCACATTGGCTAGGACAAGGCCAGACTAAAGCCAGGAGCAAGGATACTCTTCCAGGTCTTCCATGTGGGTGCGGAAGCCCAAGAATTTGGGGCCATCCTGTACTACTTTCCCAGGCATACTAGCAGGGAGTTGGATTGGAAGTGAAGCAACTGTGACTCGAACTGGAGCCCATATGGGATGCTGGCACTGCAAGTGGCAGCTTTACATGCCACACCACAACACTGATCTCCTCACCTATCCTTTCTACCTTCCTAACTCATCATCTAACTTCTGTCTTCATGTCACACAGTTTTAAGCTATTTGTTGGGAACAGCCTCTGTTGGTTTCAGATTTTGACTGCCCCTGAGAATGATCTTCAATAGAAAATTATTTGTGGAATAGCCCATTCAGATTTTTCCTTAAAATAATATGGAGTAGGGGAGTGGGTGGGTTAGAAATGAAATAATATCAACTCGGCGTTAATCATTGCTAGACTTTGGTGACAGAATAATTCATAACCACCACAAAGGTGGGAGCAAACTAGCGTACATGGAAAGATGAATGGATAAACCAAATATGCTATTGCCATTCAGTGGAATATCATTTCCTCTTAAAGAGAAAGCAAATTCTGACCCAGGCCATGCTGGAGAAGAAGCTTGAGTTCATTGTGCTCACAGAAGTACAATGTTCACAGAAAAACAGATAGGGTAAGGGGCCACTTACAGGAGGATCTGCAGTCATCAATTCCTTAAGGCAGAACACAGTTGGGCTGGCATTGGGGCACAGCAGGTTGAGCTACAGCTCACAACTCTGGCATCCCATAGCAGAGCACCGGTTCAAGTCCCACCTGCTCCACTGCCAACCCAGCTCCCTGCTAATGCACCTGGGAAAGCAGCAGAAGATGGTGCAAGTGCTTGGGCCCCTGCCAGCCAGGGAGGTGACCAGGATGGAGTTCCTAGCTGTTGGCTTCAGCCTGTACCAATTCTATTTGTCATGATCATTTAGGGAAGTGAAGCTGCAGAAGGAAGATCTCTTTCTACTTTTTCATCTCCCTCTCGCTCTCTTCCCCCTCCCTTACTCTCTCTCTTTCTCTCTCTCTCTCTCTCTCTCTCTCTCTGTCTGCCTTTCTGATAAAAGAAATTTTTAAAATTCAGTAGAATGGAGGTTGCCAGGGGTCGGGAGAGGTATGGGTAAAGAATTGTTTCCTGGATATAGAGTTTCAGTTTTGCAAGATGAGATTTGTAGATTCTAATTACACAACAATGTGAATTGACTCAACACTGCTGAATTGCACTCTTAGAATGATTAAGATAGTAAACTTCATATTCTACCTACTTTGTCATAATGAGAACTTTTTTAAAAAAGAGTTTTTTAAACAAGTGAGTGATGGTGCACATGAACATTCACCCTTTTTCTAGATGTATTTGGATTATTTTGGAATAAAGCGCTGAACATGTCCCATGGACCACTGTAGTCAGTTCTAAAGGGAAGCAGGACTAGGACAAAGCACACAGAAAATGAGATTGATGATGGATGTGGCTCACACAACGTGGGGGGCTGAGAAGTCGCAGGATGTGCTATCTGCCAGCCTGGGGACCAGGGTGATTCACTCAATCTAAGGATTAAGAACCAGGCCAGGTGTTAAACACATGTAATTACAGGGATTCAGCAACTGTAGAATTCACACACACTCTGAAGAAAAGAGCTTTTAGAAGACTCCAACCAAAGTAAGATTAATTCTAACAGAGAAGACAGAAATGCACAATAAATCACACTTATATAGCCATACACGCAAGGGCACATCCTCACTGTGCTAGATGAATTCATATGCATGTCTAGATACAACATACATATTATTAATCACAAGTTGGATAGTGATGAGCTACCTGGAAATGCATAATGCTGGATAAAAATTCCCAAAGTGGGAGCTGGTGCTGTGACATGGTGGGTAAAGTCACTGTCCACATCAGCAGCATCCAGAATGGGCTCTAGTTTGAGTTCCGGCTGCTTCACTTCCAATCCAGCTTCCTGCTACTGCCCCTGGGAAAGCAGCAGAGGATGGCCCAAATGCCTGGGCCCCTGCACCCACATGGAAGACCAAGAATATCCTGGCTCCTGGCTTCAGCTTGGGCCAGTCCCAGCTATTGCAGCTATTTAGGGAGGGAACCAGCAGGTAGAAGAGTATCCCATACAGTCTTGACAAGGAAGAAACCTGGGAAAGTGGAAGTCTGACTATTTCATTTGAGGAGCACAGAGCACCTACACAGGAGATACAGAAAGGATGAGTATCTGAGTGGGGAAAAGAAAATCATTCCCAGCTTCCCATAGTTTGGGAAATGGTTTGATTATGAGCCCCCAGGAAGGAAAGAGGAGGCAAAACTTAATGGAATGGAAGGAATCCAAGGCAGCTTTCCCAGCCACACCGGTGGGAAGAAATAGCCATTTGAGCATGCCAGAAACATCCGGGTGAAAATCATGCCCCAGAAGCCTGGGACAGGCTGTTCAGTGCAGCACAGCTGTGATAACTAAACCTTGCAAACAAGCTGAAGGTCTGGCGCTGAGGAATAGCTAAGTGAGACTTGACACACCCCAAGCTGTGGCATCTGGCCACTGTCAGAAAGAATGAGTTACTATGTAGCTAACACAAAGACAGATGAAAGGGGAAGCAAGTGGAATGGTTTATACAGTGTATCACTTGCATAAAACAGCAAATAAACCCACCCACAGAACTATAGAATGTTTGCATTGCACTAGTGTATAAAATGGGGAGGGGGCCGGAGTTGTGGATAAAGCAAAAGGAATTTTAGCCTTATCTGTATTGCTTGAGTGTTTTGCCATAAGAACACAAACCCAAGTTATATGTGTGTAATTAAAGAGATGCTGAGCAACAAGTGGCTGGCCTTGTGTTTAAGACCCTGGTTAAGAGTCCCGTGTCTCTCAGTGGAGTGCCTGCATTCAAAAGCTATATCTGACTTTGATTTCAGCTTCGTGCTAATGCAGGGACCTGGGAGGCAGCACTGATGGCTCAAAGGATTGAATTCCTGCGCCCACGTGGGGATTGAGTTGCCAGATCCTGGCTAATGGACACAAGTGTAACTCAAGCTGTTGCAGCAGAAAGCAGTTTCTTTCTTTTTTCTTTCTCTCTGTCTTCAAATAAACACATTTTAAAAGATCTACTTATTTTTATTGGAGAGTCAGATATACAGAGAGGAGGAGAGACAGAAAGGAAGATCTTCCGTCCAATGATTCACTCCCCTAGTGACCATAATGGCCGGTACTGCGCCGATCTGAAGCTGGGACCCAGGAACCTCTTCCAGGTCTCTCATGCGGGTGCAGAGTCCCAAAGCTTTGGGCCATCCTTGACTGCTTTTCCAAGCCACAAGCAGGGAGATGGATGGGAAGTGGGATTACCAGGATTAGAATTGAAGGCTATATGGGATCTCGGCACATGTGAGGTGAGGACTTTAGCCAGTAGGCTACAGCATTGGGCTCAAATAAGTACATATTTCAAAATTCAAACAAATAAAATATACGCTTAACCCATAATAAGAAAGACTTCATACATTCACTCACAAGTAAGTAATAAATGTCCATTTCAGCCATACTGCTGTTGGGGAGAAAAAACAAACCCTTCATAGCTGGGTCATACCAGTTCTCTCTGTCTGGGACAGAAGATAAGCCAGGAAGTGGAAGAAGTCGGTAATACACGGTCAGAGCCACAGGGAAAGAGCAGAAAAGGTGGCGGAAGCTGTGAAAGGAGATTAACTGCTGAGAAAGAAGGAAGAAGTGGGCAAGACTTCATGATGACGCAGCATGCGTCTGTGTACGAAGTGTACACGCTGTGTGTGGTGTTTGGTTGTGTGTGCACATGGTAGATGTATGATGTATGTATGTCATATAGATGTCTCTTATTTGCGCTGCTGTGTGTGTTGTAAGAGTGTATGGTTATGGATGTTGTATAGATGTATCATGTTTTCATGTGCTATATGTGTTGTATAGATGCATGGTGCACGTATGTGGTACTTATGTGTCTAGTGTATAGACGTATGGCATCCGTGTATGTGGTATGTGTATGTGTGTGCACCTGTTCCCACACACGTGTCAGCAGAGTTTGGGAAAGAGTGGCAGCAGAGCTATGGAAGGACAGTGGAGAGCCTTGTAGCAGCACAGAGAAGGGCAGCCTGGGGCACCAAAGAGAGCAGTGGGGACTCCAAGGAGTGCGGAGGAGTGAGAGTGACAAAGGAAGGAGAAACCAAGACACAAGTGCTCATTTGCTGAGCTGACATTTCCTGAGCATGTCTCTTCCTTGAAGGATATCACTGTCCTGTGGGAGAGGCAGAGGCGTTGTCTGGGGACACAATGACTGTCTGATTCTGCATTTTAATATAACTGCAGTTCCACAAGTTTGCTTGGTCACAGAACAAACACGGCCAGGCTGAGGGTAGATTAAACCAATAAGGTGGACAGGAGCCCAAGCGGGTTTCTGGAGCCAGTTTCAGGCAGCTCTCCCCAGCACTGAGAGCAGTGTGGATCAGCAAAGCAGGGAGCTGGAGCATGGTGACTGTGCCGCATATTAACAGAGGAGGTCAGGAGCATGATCCAGACAGAACACATGGGTGCCTGCAGCAGAGAGGGGAAAGGGACGAGGAGACAGCAACTTTGAGCCATTGCAAGTGAAGGGTGGTAACGATTTCATGATCTTGGTTTGGCTTTTTTTTTTTTTTGGAAGACAGAGAGAAATGGACATATAGACAGGGATCTTCCATGTGCTGGTTCACACCTCGAATGCCCACAGCAATCAGGGCTGGGCGAGGCCAAAGTCAGGAGCTCAGGAGTCAGTCCAGGTCTCTCATACGAGTGGCAGGGACCCAAGGACGTAAGCCTTCACCTGCTGCTTCCCATGATGTATACTAACAGGACCCTGGATTGAGAGCAGAGCAGGGACTTACAGCCAGGCAGCCCGATAGCAGATTCAACTGTCCCTAGACATGTCTTGTTCAATGCACCAGATGGCCACCCTAAGTTTTGCTTAAATGTATCACCTTTGAAGCATTTGGGAGACATTGAATCAAAGTTGTGTCACAGGAGCCTAGATAAAAGATGAATAGGCAGGAGGGTTCATTGGAGGTGACAGCTGATCTAGGTATCCTCATCCTGGGTGAAAGCCAAAAGACGGGAGAGGTCAGTCAAGGCAGGGCTTGGAGAAGTCCACACTGGAGTCACTCAGGAATCACAGAACAGGCAAAGACACAGGGGAGGGGCAGGATTTCAATGAGCCAACAAGGTCCTGGAGGAGCCTGCAGAGGAACCTGCTTCTGTCACCTTTACCCTGAACTGGCCTGCTTGTGGCACCTTTATCCTGAATTACGCACTTGGCACTGGCCACACAGAACTGCCTGGTGAGCAGAAACAGGAAGAGAGGGCATTCGCTGGAGGAAGGCTGGGGGCTGTGGCGATGGTGCCTGGCCTCCTGACCTTCATCTGGATGCTCTCCAGTTTCTCTCCAAGAGCTTGCTGGGGAGCACAGCCTCTGTAGGTCACAGAAGCAGAGCAAAGGAGCAGACTCGTGCTCTCTCCGTCCATTGCCTCCATGGGGCTATCAATGCGCCTATGGTGAGTGACCAGTGCATTTTACACAGTATACTTGTGGCAAACGGCAGGTGTATTCTACAACCCTTTGATAAAGATTTTTGTTTTGATGTCTGTCTCATTCAGATATCGCTCTTCCCTGAATAGCGGGCCAGCTGAGCGCAGTGTTCCAAGCCTCCACAACTTAGCCCCGTCTTCCTTAGCTGTACATACTGCATTTAGACTGGGCCTCCCGATCCACCCTCTTCCCTTTACCATCCAGTTTGCAGCCTAGGAGGGCCTCCATACAGGCCCCTGGCTTCACAGGAAGGGGGTACTAAGAGGTCAGAGTATTTTTTTCTCAAACACTGAGTGTGGGCCTCAGTTTTATGGAGCCAAAGTTTGCAGTTCTTTGGCCAGCGATTATGAGTAAAATGCAGGGTTCAAAAGAGAATATCTGTTTGCAATGAAAAAAAAATCGCAAGTTTTAAAAGAACAGATCCTGTTGTTTTATTGCATACTTGCGTGACTATAGTAATAATATAAAATAGCAGCTATTTCAAAATATTTAGACAAGAGAATTTGGAATGTTCTTACCACAAAGAAATGGCCTTTGTTTAAGGCAATGAATAATTACACAATATGTGCACGTGCTGAAACATCACATGTGCTCCACAAATACATCCTGTATCAACCAGGAAAAATACAAAGATACATTTTAAAAGCTTACAAACATCACAGATCAAAAAATGCAGGAAAACAGCAATGTTTCTTAACCACCTAGAAAATCTTCATACTTTTTTCGTATACCTTTCAGCCATATCAACTTCTCATATTACAGTTCGGTAATAGTTTTGAGGAAAAGAATGCAAATATTGATTGATTTAATTGATTGAGTTGATTGAGTTAGTTGAAACAAAAAAAATTGTCTTTTCATTTATTTGAAAGGCAGAGAGAGACGTCATCTACTGGTCTACTCTACAGATGCCCACACTTACTGGGGCTGGGTGTGCTGAGGCCAGGAGCCAGGAACTCCCACATGGGACCCATACACTTCAGCCAGCCCTTGCTGCCCGCCCCCAGGGGGCTCACTGGCAGGAATCTGGAGTTCAAAGCACTTAATATAGAACAGAGGCAACCAAAGCACCTGACTTAACTTCTACTCCATGTGCCACGTGGAAATAGTCTTTATCCCTGGTTATTTAGAATTGCTATGGTTTCATAACACATTATTTGTAGCATCACACAAAAGTCTTGAGATTGCTGTCTAATATTGGCAGACCCCACCATTTTGTTCCATATATAATTGAAATTTATTAAGACTTTTTTACTTTCCTTGCACAGTAGCTAATTGTAAGCTTTCTTTGGACTGATAATACTGATAAACCGATTTGTGTTTGATTTCTCCATGATCATGCACAGCCTGAGTTTTATGGCATTGTCTAAAGAACACTCTGAAGCCACTGAAGATTGGTCAAGGCAATCTGGTCAGCTTCTTCCACCCCACCACCTTCATTTCCTCACTGAGATCTACCAAGAGCACACCCCAGCAAGTGTTCCGCACAGCTCTACATCTCATAGCCACTGTCCAAGGAACCCAACCGAAGAGGTCTGCAAATGGGCCAAAGCAGGGAGGAAAAAATTAAAGCCTCCCTGTGAGTTGATCTACTTCTCATCATCAATAACATCAAGAGATTCAAGGGCCTCTGCTTTTATGCATGTTTTTTTCTTCCTCTTAAAAATGACAAATTTGGGGATCAACATGGTTGCATATAAGGCTAATTCTGGGCTTGGTGAGGTGGCCTAACAGCTAAAGTCCTTGCCTTGAAAATGCCAGGATCCCATCTGGGCCCAGGTTCGTTTCCTGGCAGCCCTGCTTCCCATCCAGCTCCCTGCTTGTGGTCTAAGAAAGCAGTGGAGGATGGCCCAAAGGCTAGGGACCTTGAACCTGTGTGGGAGACCTGGAAGAACCTCCAGGCTCCTGGCTTTGGATCAGTGCAGCTCTGGCTGTTGCAGTCACTTGGGGAGTGAATCATCAGACAGAAGATCTTTCTTTCTGTCTCTCTTTCTCTCTGTATATCTGACTTTGCAATAAAAATAAACTTTAAAAAAAAAAAGGCTAATCCTCTACCTGTAGTGCCAGTATCCCATTTGGGTGCAGCTCATGCCTCATTTGCTCCATTTCTGACTCAGCTTCCTGTTTATGGACTGGCAAAGAAGAAAACTCAAGTCCTTGGACCCCTGTACCCCTATGAGAAACCTGGAAGAAGATTTTCGCTTCTTGCTCCTGGCACAGATCAGCTTCCCTCTGGCTGTTGTGGCCGTTTAGGGAGTGAATCACCAGATGAAAAATTTCCCTCTCCCTGTGTCTCTCCTCTCTGTACATATCCCTTCCAAATAAAAATAAATAAATCTTTATTTTAAAATGACAACTGTTGGTACAACTTGACTTTCTGTATACTTATAGGCTACAAAAGCAAAAATCTAAAACTTGTAACATGTGAGATCCTATTTGAAAAGAAAATACTATCATGCATTTAGGTTGCATGTACTACACTGTTTCTGACAATGAGAACTGAAAGATCTGTGTAAAATTCATAGGTCTAAATATGGGAAACCACAGACTAATTTCTGGCTTCAGTCCTTACTGCCTCTGTTCTCTTTCACTCACTTGCAAGTATTTCCACCAGATCCATCATCACCTTCGAGTCCTGGTAGCAGGTGAATTGGAAGCTGCCCTTTTAGTGAGACAACCAGCAGGGCATTAAGAATACAATACAGAAGCTGGGCAACTTAACATCTCTGCAACCCAAACTCATTATTCCCTTTACCAAATCTTAAAAATGCTCCTTAAGACTATTCCAAAGCCACTCAACATGGGGTGAGTACAGTAGAGGGGAAATTGAGAGAGATGCTATTTTACTTTGGCTAAGCATGTGGCTTGCGAAAACCCTGGGGCCTTAGAAGACACCTGTGCAAGAGCGAGCCCCACCCTCACCAATGTCCCTGTGACTCTGCCTCTGCCTGACTTCCCCCTACAGGCTGGCTGCCCCTCTCCAGCCCTGCATGACTCTATCCTGGTCATTGTGCCTAGAGGTGGTAATCCCCTGCCTCTTACTAAATCCTGTTGACTACACTGTTTTTTTGTGCTTCCCTAAGCTCACACTCTAGAAAGGAACCTTCTTCAAAGTGTCCCATTTCAGGTGGATCCTCTGCTTCCCACTTGAACCCTGACTAACCCTCACTCCCTTCTCCCCAGCAAGCTTCTCCCAGCCCCTGTTTCTCTTCATCACTCCAATGCCAGGCACATTTATCTTTCCAAGCCTTGGCTTTATGCCATCTCCCTGCCTTAGTGTCTTAAGCTAAAGCCAACCTTATTTCAGATCCAGCCCCACCAGGCCCTCCTCCCTAGGCCAAGAGGGGCTCACGAAGCCTGCAGCATGAATGGTGTTTAAGCATTGCCTGTGCCATGCTTACCTCACAGAAACTCCAGGACAGAGAGTTCCCCAGGACACTGATTTCATAATGAACCCTTGAAGAAAGAGACTTCTTATGATGTCCTTCCTGGGGTCTAGAATCCCTGCAGACCCCACAATTTAGAAGATCCTTCCCTGGCTGAGACCAGTTTTCCCTTGCCAGTGACTATGGAGCTGATTAAAAGGGAGCTAGCCAGGGTTCTATGCAAATAATTTCCAGCCATGGCGCAGGGTCAGGAAAGAAGTCTGTAGGAATGTGGGGCAAGACACAGGTTCGCTCTTATCAGCTCTGTCTTAGAGGATAAAGTCAGACCTAGGGAGGGGGCATCCTGGGGGACTAACCCTAGAGGGGGGCAAACCGAATCTGCTTCTCTCAGCTTCCATCGGGTCCTGCAGCCAGAAATGAGGGCCCCTGCTGCTCAGGCCCAGGGAAGAAGTCATAGCCAAAGAAGGAGAGCTTTAGCCCTTGTCTTCAAAAGGCCTGGTAGGCTTCTTCCTGGGGTGGAAAAATGGGAGCAGGGGTTTTAGCTAGAGAGAAGATTCTTGTCACCAATCGCGCTGGAAATTTACTTAGCATTTGGGGGAGCTGCTACAAAAATAGGGTGGAAAGCTTTCAGACTCCCTGAATCTTTCTCCCCAGCAATGTAGGGAATTCAAATCTCCAATGCTGGGGAATTGCTTTCACTATTTCTTTAACATTCAAACACTTTTTGTCTCCTCATAAAGCCAGAGAGGTAAGGAAGCCACTGATTCCCCTCCCCTTGCTACCACCCCATCTCTGCTCTCCACAGCAGGGCGTGGGGCTGGGGTGAGCATAGGGCAGAATGAATGAAGCCTCATGTTCCACATGAATGAAAAGAGCATTCAGGACAGACCTCAATATCAGCCAGCAGGACTGCAGCTTAGACCCAGCTCTATGGCTAAGGTGATAGTGACCGTCCTCCACTCTGTTTCCTGAATGTTCTCATCTATAGAGTGAAGTCATTGAGCTAGATCAACTTTACAGCTGCCTCAGCTGCAAAAAAAAAAAAAAAAAAAAAAAAGTGTCATTTTAGTAAAACCAGTCAGAGACCACTGGCAGAGGAACAGTACTCCATTCGCCATCAGGTTGGCATCTTCTCCCCAGAGCATCTCAGCAACGAAGCCAGTAGCTTCAACAAATGGCCTCTCAGCTCGACTTTGCCTCATTCCCTCCGTGTGAGCTTGGGTAAGTTGGCGCATGCTGTAGTTTCAGGAAGGGATGCCGACAGCATTGCTTCCCCAGGACTGGCATGGTCACATGGTGGCTTTCCTTCTCCCAGAGAGCAATGTGGTAACATAAAACCTAAACTGTCGCAAGTCTCACTGTGTCAACCCCAGCTGAGGAGACTGGCTTGCCTGGGCCCTTTCTCCTGGGCATCTTATTGCAAGTAAACAGGGGTCCATCACACACCCTGGCTCAGGACTCTCACACCGCTAAATATCATCCTCCAGGGCTGCAAGGAGGCATGAATGCACAGGCAATGATGGTGGCTTTAGACATCCACCCCCCACCACCTTTTTTATTTTATAATTTTTTTTTTCAGAAAGGCAGATTAAAACTGAAAGATCTTCCATCCACTGGTTCACTCCCAAACAGCCACAATAGTCAGAGCTGAGCTAATCTGAAGCCAGGAGCCAGGAGCTTCCTCCAGGTCTCCCCTCCGGGTGCAGGGTCTCAAGACTTTGGACCATCCTTTGCTGATTTCCCAGGCCACATAGCAGGGAGGTAGACAGGAAGTGGAGCAGCTGGGACTAGAACCGGTGATCATCTAGAATTCTGGGCTTGAAGGTGGAAGATTAACTAGTTGAGCTATTGCACTGGGCCCTCGCTCATCACCTTCTTAAGCTGGCTCCTGGCCTTGTTCTTCACCTTGGGCAGCCCACCATGGCAAGAATAGTCACAGGATCCCTGGGAAAAGGAGAAGACCTGACTTGAGAGTTTTCCCTTCCCTGTAAATTCTGGGACCGGGAGCAGCTCCCCAGTGTGTCTCAATCCCTCAGGTTGCTTCCAGCCTGCATGTTCAGTTACTGATAACAGAACATGACACAGAACTTCCTTAGCCACAGAAACCAGAAAAAAAAAAAAAAAAAGGGCGCTTTCATGAGGCAAAGCTTGAATGAAGGCCTTGTCTCAGAACGCCAGCTCTGGATCAAGCAAACCCAGGTTTGGTTCTCAATGGGCTCCTTTCTGACTGCGTGGCCTTGGGTAAGTTACACAGCCTCTTTGAAGCTCAAGGTCCTTCTCTGTGAATACCTTTTCTACCCTGTAATTGGAAGGGGGTGTAGCCATGCTGTCCCCCAAGCAATGGCCTCAGTCCAGTGACTTGCGTGTATCTGGACTTCAATAGACTTCAGTTTCTGACCCCCTGCTGCTTCCTCCCACAAAGTACCATGGGGAACTTGACACGCTGCCTGGCAGCGTCATCACTGAGTTGTACCAGGCTTGTACCCTGCTGTCCAGCCCGTCATTGTCTCCCAGCCTCTTCCCTTCCCTCTCTAGCCACACAGAACGCCCTACCCATGCTCAAGGCAACCCTCTGCTGTGCTGCTGCTTCCACAGTCATCCCTCTGGTCTACAAATACATCTACACACCGAGCATTTCTCATTATTCAAGGCCAACTTCAATGTCATGTTACAAGGGAAGCATTCTCCAACTTTGAACTGGCCACAAACACTGTGTCTTCTGAGCCAACACAGAGCTCTGGCTGAGCCTCTTCTCATTCTCCTTCCCCTGCAGAGAATGGTGGCCCAACCCACCCTGCCTACAGCCAACTGTGACTTTCCAGAAAGATAAAGACTGCTCGGGGAGCATCCTGCAGATCCTCAGAAGAGAGCTGCTAGAAGCAGAAGCTCAGAAAATGCTGCGGCTTAAAAACACGAGCAGAGATGTCTCTCTGAAGGAGAGAGAGGCCCATGACAGCCCTTCAGAAAGGGAACAGTAAGGAAGACGCCTACATGCTTTCTCCCGCTGACTGTGGCCATCTCTCATCGCAGGGGTGGAAGATGAAGCTAATGGCAGCTGAGTCCCAGTGTTCTGAGACCCTTAGTGGGCACAGCCCTGGCTCGAGCCCTGCCCCGGCTCTGCACCCATGCTTCCATTCAATGCAGCAGGCTTTACCAACCTGCAGCATCCTTGTGCTGCACATAGAGCACCTGAGGCCCAGAGAAGTTAAGCAGTTAACCCAAGTTTAGAAAACTTGCAGGGTGGAGGAGTTGGGAGCACATAGCACATACACCAAATCTCCTCGGAGGCGCATGGTCAGTAGTTCCTCATTTTCTGTACCTGGTTCAATCCAGAGCCCCACAGCCCATGGAGGAGCAAGAAACCAAAGAGAAATAGTCAAGCAGAAGATCTCCAAGGGTATGGGGGCATTGCTACAGTTATTTATTTTTCACTTGTCTCAGTTTCTTTTGAACTTGTATTTAAATCATTCAAAGCTCATGCTTCCTACCATGCCTAGTTCTATCTCTCTGAGCTTTGTATACACACACACCCCATCTCCTCTCCAGAAAGGCTGGCCCTTGTCCCATTGAACAGGTTCTTAATGCCCTACAGAGAGAATTCCCGAATCACATTTGCCGCAGAAGTCCACGTCTGGCCAGCAGCGACACTAAATACGAGGCACACTCTGGAGGGTCTGGGAAAAGCTGGAACCACAACCGGACCACTTATTTCCAAAAGCGGCTGTGTTTATCCCTTTCTCTCTGCTGCCTTTATCCCCGTCAGTCTTAGCTTTTCCCCCTGCTTCTCTAGCCCTCTCTCCGCTGCTCTTCTCCGTTCTTGTCCCCATATTTTCAGCTGCATTTCTCAGTTCTTGTCCCCGTACCCCTCTCTGCCACTTATCCCTGTTCTTGTCCTCGTACCGCTTTCTGCCGCTTTTCCCCATTCTTGTCCCTGTATGTAGGTCTTACTGCTTCTGTACTGCTTTTGTACCCCTCTCTGCCGCTTTTCCTCCCCATACGCCTTAGTTTTTCCACCCGAAGATCTTAGCCCCTCTTCCACTCTGTGCTGCTCCATTCTTCCCAATCTATCCGCCGTTCCTCTCCCAGTCTTTCTCCTCATCATCCCCCTCCTTAGCTTTTACCAGCTGCTTTTATACTGCTCTCCACCAATCACTTCTCCCTGTGGGTCCACTTGGCTCTACCTGATAGGCCAGTAAGCAATGACATAATCGCAGCAAGGGCATCAGCCTATCCCTGTGACTTCCTGTTTACCTGCTGGCAAGACCAACCCTGCCTCCTGGCCCTGGGCCAGCCGCCATCTTGCAATGGCCCTTCCCAATCCCTGGACCCGCTCCCCACAGGCCGGGGCATGTGGTTCTCTCTTTCAGCCAGTCCTGCTGCAGGTACAGTGGCGCCTGTCCCCTGGGGCAAGGTCAGCCCTCACAGGGCTTCTGCCCTATGTCACCTCCCCTGGCTGTAAGAAGCCCAGGGCAGGTCTACTGGCCTCCACTCCTCCGTGACTTCCTGCAGGACCCTCAGGAACTTATGCATCAGGCTGGGGTGCACCCAGAAGAGGGGTAATCCCTAACACAGGAGGCCATCCCAGGTGAGTGGGAGGCTGTCTGCAGGGCAGGCTTCACCTGGAGAATTTGTAAGGCAAGTGGGGTTTGAACTATACATCTGGAACTCTCCCCACCTGAAGTGACTTGGAATCCTTCCCTTGGTCAGGTCAGGCCAGCCAGGGAGCCGGGTTGCAGGTGGCTGAGCACCTACTCTTTTCCCTCCCCTCCCTCATCAACTCCCATCCCTTCGTTCCTGCCACTCCCCCCTGCCACCTCCGTACTGAAAGACATTTCCTTTCCTTGTGCACTGTCTTACATTGATGCCTCCTAGGTTGTGCTCCTGGCTATCCCAAGATATCATTCATCAATGTCCCTTTCCTAGAGACCATGATGGCAGATTGAGGCAAGAATGTGCACCTGGAAGTATTCTGAAAATTATGCTCTTCATTCTGCTAGAAACACTAAGAATTCAGTCACATGTGTCCAATTCTCAAGCTTGCTCTTACACTCTATTGAGTAACCTCCAGATATAGACCCAAAGTAGAATAGATCCGGTATTTGAATCCCTGTCTAACTCAAGCTCAAAAACCAAACTTTTCTGCTCGGCCATTTTTTTCTTCCTCCTGCTAATAGAGCCTGTCTCTCTAGGCAGATGTTGGGACCTACCTTCCCTACCCCAGTCAGAGCCAGAGTCTGGGTACCTGTAGTTTAGCACCAACTCCTATCTATGCCCACATAATCTACAAGTGTCTCTGGTGCCTTAGGAGGAGAAATGCAAAAGAATTTGTAGTCTCGTGTGCATTTGTTTCCTAGCTTTTGGTCACATAAGAAAGACTTCAACAGACTCATAACAGGTTTGTTTTTTTTAAAAGATTTATTTATTTTCATTGGAAAGGCAGATTTACATAGAGAAGGAGAGACAGAAAGATCTTCCACTCATTGGTTCACTCTCTAAGTAGTCACAGTGGACCAGAGCTGAGCCAATTTGAAGCCAGGAGAACAGGAGCTTCTTCTAGGTCTCCCACATGGGTGCAGGGTCCCAAGGAGTCAGTTCATCCTGCACTGCTTGGCCACCAGCAGGGAGCTGGATTGGATATGAAGCATCTTGGATACAACCTGGCACCCATATGGAATGCTGACACTTGGAGATGGAGGATTAGCCAGTTAAGCCATTGTATCAGCTCCTATGGGATAAATGGCTGGTTTATTCTGTGAATACTTGGCGAGTGCATTTCACTCAGCAGAGTCAAAGAGGAAAAAGCTTTTGTGAGCCAGGCAGAGCAGCAAGTGTTAGGCCAGGCTGAAAGATGCTAAAGTTCCCCCCACCCCCTCGGGCCTCCCAAGCCCTGGCCAGCAGCTTACTCAGCTGCTTTGGAGCCAGGATAGTTTTCTTTTGTTTTCTCCTTATCCAAATATTCAAGATGTGTTTTCTTCACCTGGAAAGTTGTGTAATCATGACAAGCATAAGGCAATTAAGAGATTCCTTAGCAGCTGCTTCTGCTCCTGCTATTTATTAGCAAGGTGGAAGAAATGACATTGACCTCTAGAAGAACAGACTGTGCCTTCCCTCGTGAATAGCAGGAAAGAACTGAGGCGGTTTCTCAGATCACTCTGACCAATGTGAACCATTTCTTCAGAATACACTGGGTGCTAATTGTCAGGTAGAGGGAAAAGGAATGGCCCTTAATTACTTCGGTTCTTTCCCGTTGGCTCAGGGGAACTACAGTCGCAGAATTGCTTTTAGCAAACATTTGTTGAGTTTCTGGTGCACAAAAGGAAGTCCATGAACAGGTTCAAAATATGATGCCAAAGACAGCAGAACATGGTCTGAAACTTCACTGCTTTGGGGCTGGTGTGGGAACAGATGATGATAGGTCTGGGAAATCTTCCCAATCTTAACCCTTTCCCCCCCCAACTGTGGCTCTGCAGCCAGGTTTCTGGAAAAGCTGGCTCCAAGCCTGTCTCCCTCATCCTCCCCTCTGCTCCCTACAGTCCTTGGATTCTGCTTTAGCTACACATGCACCTACTTGCACATTTTCATCTTTATCTTACTAGTGTTACTATATTTAGCATATAAAAACAGAGGACAGACTGCTGCTAAAGAAATATTTGGAGGCCAGCCTTAGGGTGCAGTGCTTCAAACCAATGCTTGCAACTTCAGCATCCCATAGCAGAGTAAGGGTTGGAAACCCAGCCGCTCCACTTCTGATCCAGCTCCCTGCTAACGCACCTGGAAAAGCAGCAGAAGATGGCTCACGTACTGATCCCTGGCACCAATGTGAGAGACCAAGTTGGAATTCTGGGCTTTTGGCTTTGTTCTGGTTATTGGGGCCATTTGGGGAAGTGAACCAGTACATGAAAGATTTCTCTCTCTTTCTTCCTCTATCACTCTGACTTTCAAATAATATGATAAATCTTTTTAAAAAGCATTTGTTTCTCTCTGAATTAAAATTTAACTGGGCCTGTTGAATTCTACATGGCAATGCTGGGCTTTACTTATTTCCTGGTGTGCCATTGGCCAACCTCGCTACAGTCTGATTATCCCCCTTCACCCTGGCCCTCCGTCTATATCCTAATCTCTCCTTCTTCTTCATGATCCGTAAAAGCTGAGTTCCATTAGAGCGCCAGCCTCTCTTCTTAACTATACTCAGAATATCTCCAACTTAGTCCTGGCCTCAGCCATGGTGGCATCCACGCTAACGAGTTCACTCCTAGTGCAGACAGCTAGCCCACAACCACCCCAAATCTCTACACCTTGGACCTTGGCAACGCCAAGAGCACAGGTTCCCCAAATTCAGTAGGCTGCAATCCTCACTCACCTGTGCCCCTTCCAGTCCTGGTGCCCCTAAATCTCAGGGAATCTTACCCAGCCTGCTGCCTGAGTCTGGAACCCCAGCAGGAGCTCTCCATTCTGCCCTCTCCCTAACCGATACCTCGCATGGGTCTTCTTGCAGGATGTATTCTTCTGAAGATCTTTCATCTGCTACTGCTCCTCCCACATCCTTATCACAGCTATGATCATCTCTCATCATCAAACAGCAACCTCCTAATTACCCTCTGCTTCTGTTCCTCCTCTCCAGACCACCTTGCACGTGGTCCCCGAAGGCAGTTGCCTCACCTGAACATTTATACTATTACAACTTGCCTCATTGTTTTCCCATCACTGGTAGCGCCACATCTGGCATTTTTCACTACTTGGTACTGTCTTCAGCAAGCACACGGTGTGGTGCCTCCACCTGACTTTACATGTGGCAGAGCTCTTTCTTCTGTGTGCTGCTACCTGTACTTGAAACTATGCAAGATGATGACTCATTTTCGAAACCTCAAGTAGAGCTTGGCTTCCGTGGAAAGCATGGGGGGTGTGTGCTGTGTACTAAGTGCCCTGTGTTCTTACTGCTGGATTCTGGAACCTTTATCTGGCCTCTGTATTAAAGCGGATGAACTCTTTAGGTATGGAATATACTATGATTGTTTGCACATTACACCAAACCCTGAGCTCCTTCAACTAAAGGACCATATTCTTTGACCATATTTTCTACTGGGTTTTGTTCACTCTTAAAACTTCAATACCTGGAAGAACCAGAGGCTAGTACAACCCACCCCAGTGTTCCAACTGTCCAGAGTTGACCTCTCTCAATAGCTTGTGGTGTTTGTTTCCAGTCTTATCCTAAACCTCATTGCCCAGAAGCAAAACAGCAAGCATGAGAGGTAGACCAAGGAATGTAAGCATGCATGTGGAAGTGCTGAGATGACCTGGAGTGTTATCTGGGAGGGGAAGGAAATATGTCAAACGGAATCAAACCATTCCTGTAGTGGACTTTGAGACAGCAGAAATCCACCTTTTAAAAAAATCCTTTTTCCAAGTGACTGGTGGCCCACTGGGAGTGAACTGAAAACATTACATGAAAGAAATATCTTGGCTTAGAAAAAAAAATTAAGATGGTAGAAATATTTTAAAGTTTTGGCATAGTGGCATGGTTTAAGTTGTTTGAGTAATTGCTTACAAAACTCTCAGCTAGCTTGGAAACTAATGCATCAAAACATTCATTGTGATTATATTTGGATGTTGGAAATGAAGACAAATTTTTTGCTGTTTATCTGTTTTTTAAGCTTGATTGATTCACTGATGGAGCAAAAGGCAGAGTTAAGAGAGAAAGGGAAAGAAAGAGAAAATGTGAACTTCCATCTGCTGGTTCATTCCCATAAACACAACAGCCAAGGCTAGGCCAGGCCGAAACCAGAAGTCAAGAGCCTCATCCAGGACACCCATATAGATGGCAGGGGTTCAAGTACACGGGCCATTCTTTGCTGCTTTCTCAGGTGCAACAGCAGGGATGCTATGCCAGAAGTGCAGCAACTGGGACTCAAACCAGTGCCCTCGTGGGATACCAGCATTGCAGGTAGCACCTTAATCTGCTACATTGTCACGCCAGCCTCACTAGTTATCTATGTGAAAAACTAGAAAAAGAGAAGGTGCTTTTAAAAATACAATCTAAATTATGTTCAAGGAAAGTTTAAGAGATTGAGAAACTTTTTCATGACAAACAGAAGATTTGAAGAGAGGGAAATTATCTGTTGACAGCCGAGAATTTAAAGCTTGATGAGTAATGAGATTTCCCCCTATTGGGAGTATGGATCAACTGTACCCCTCAGGGAACAAACTGCTGACCTCAATCACTTGCCAATATATTCACAGTTACACAATCACTGAAGAAGCTATAAAGCACACAAATGCATGCTAACTGAAAATAATAAACAAGCGAGGCTTCTATTTGTGTTTTCTTGTCTGAGAACAAGGGCCTGTTCTTCTGGTCTTTATAATGAAATAGTGAGACTCTGAAAAAAAAAAAAAAGAAAGAAAAAAAAATAGCAGTTGGTAAATGTTCTAAGCAAAGAACTAATTGCTTCCCGCTTCACCTGTGACAACCGTTAGCAAGCAGGTGCTCAATGGGGCTCTCGATACAGGAAGCAACCACTCAAAACAATAAAATTTCAGTGTTGTTTTTTATGGCTTCCCAAGTTTGGGAGCTTGGGTTTAAAAATAGGAGAAGTATTTCAGATAGAGAAAGTGATTTACCTAGAATTTTTCCACATAAACTACTAAAATAATGTTTATCTTTCCCATATTCCAGGAGACATTCCCCATGCAGTTGGCACAGAAAGAGCGGCAAAATGCAAGGTTCAGTTCAGTTTCTCCCAGCTAGAGACTCACTTTAGTTTAGTTGTTTCTAGTTTCCAAGAGTTGTACTAATTTGCCCTTTGAACATCCAAATGGCAATCACTGTGGGTAGCCAGTCCCAGGATTTCATTTTAACATGGAGTCACAGCCCCATTTCCCTGAGGAAGCTTTGCTGGACAGCTTGCCAACACATCACGGGGAGCAACCAAAGGACTGTGGTCAGAAATGTGAGAAGCAGTGGTGGGATTTGTGTCTGATGGGGAATGAGCTGAGGCCCCAGGTCAGCTGCCAGCCTCCATTCCACCTACTGTCCTGGACAGAGTTAGCCTTTTGTTTGCTGAGCCCTGGCTACGAGATACCCAGGACTGTTCTGGTGAAAAGACAGAAGTAATCAGAGGTGTTTAACTATTCATTTACTCACTCAGTCAAAAAAAATCTGTATTGGATATCTACAAAATGTTAAGCACGAATAGAGCCAAGTAACTTCACTAATAACAGAAAGTGAAACCTGTGAAAGTATTTCATAATTTATAACAAGCTTTACTCTATGTTACTTCAAAGAGGATAAAACAGATATGCATTCAAACAATGTATACTCTGGCAAGGGAGATAAAATACGAAGGCAAATTATCATGTTATGCTCTGGCACTATAGAATAGGATACTTGCCATTTAAAAAAAAAAAAAGCCTGTGCTGGCCAGGAACAGCCAGGCCAGCCAGAGACCTAAGCCAGACCATTCAGAGAGTTCAGAAATGAGAAAGGGCATGTCCACCTTTGGTAGAGGCTGAGTCTAAACAAGATCCACCTGCTGGCATCTGTACATATGAAGATGGGTAAAAGAGTGGCTCTACTTTGTCATCTTCAAAATATTTAAAGGTGTGTTCAGTTGATTTTTGCTGTAGCAGAATGAAGTATACAATAACCATTTGGTAGCCTGGCAGTATCTGTGTTTTGAAACTGAGAAATATTCAGGCACCTAAAAGATTAAGCAAATAGAGACTGATAATTCATATGAAATTAGATCTATTGACAGCAGGTCTAAAGTCCCATGCTTGAAACATTTTTAAAGCACCACAATTTAGGAACTAATATCCTCTTTTAATCATGGGCATTTGAAGCTCTTCCGTAGAATCTCACAGAGGTCATGCTGCCTGTGGAATGGGACCTCTTCTGGCTCAAAGGTAAATGTTTTTGGTTTTACCGTTTTATTCTGGTAAAATGTGTTAATGAGGTACAGAAAGGTTTCTTACGTTGGTAACCAACGTGTTCTTTTGTCCTTGGGTGATTCAGTACCATGTGGTATACCAAGTTTCTCACTCCGCATGCCAGCTGTCATTGAACAGGACTGCACATAGGGAAGATGTAGGTGTTTTGGATGAATGTGTACTGACAGCATAAGGTTCCTTGAAAACAAGTTACTCGTCAAATTCATTCCAATATAAATGTGTACATTGTGATTTCCTCTAAAAAGAGAACTTTAGAAATAATTCTCATTCACCTGATAGTTTGCATTTCTGACTTTGCTTATGATTTAAAATATTAATCTTATCTACAGGACTCTCATGATCAAAAAAAAAGGTTTTGTTTTTATTGGAAAGGCAGATATACAGAGAGAAGGGGAGACAGAGGTAAAGATTTTCCATCTGCTGGCTCATCCCCCAAGTGATTGCAGCAGCTGGAGCTGAGCCTATCCAGGGCCAAAAGTCAAGAGCTTCTTCCAGATTTCCAGATGGGTGCAGGGTCCCAAGGCATTGGGCCACCCTCTACTGTTTTCCCAGGCCACAAGCAGGGAGCTGGATGGGAAGTGGAGCAGCAGGACATGAATTGATGTAAGTTTTTTAGCCACTGAGCCATTGCGTTGGGGCCAGAACTCTTAGGTCCTGATAGTCTATGTCCAAGAAGCTTAAGATCTTCCTTAGAAAGTCTTCAGGTGTCAGTATTGTGACACAGTGAGTTAAAGCCATGGTATCCTGTAGCTAAGGGACATTTCCAATCCAGCTTCCTGCTCATGCTCCTAGCAAAATAGTGAAAGAAAGGCCCCAGTGTCTAGGGCCTTGCCACTTGGCTGGAGACTAGGGTACAGCTCCTGGCTCCCAGCTTTGATCATACCCAGCCCCAGCTATGGAGGCAATTTGGAGAATGAATGAGTGAATAGAAGATTAATCTCTCTCTCTAGCCCTTCCTGCTCTGCCTTTCAAATAAACAAATAAATCTTTTTTAAAAAAATTAGAAAGCCTTACATTTTCTTTCAGCAAGAGAAAGGAAAATTGCCAAGTTCTGAGCTTAACACAATATCTTCTTTTCTCAATTGAGTGAAATAAAAATGTGCCTCTCAGGAACACATACAATAGAATGAAGTCTTAGTTTGCCTAGTAATTTTCTTAAACTTTTAAAATACCAAGATCAGCTATTACCACCTGAAATCAAAAGTCATGTAAGATGAACTTTATTTCAACAGGTAAGAACATTTTTGCCAAATGATGCCTTCCCCATCAGCATAGAAACACCATCAGAGAGACCTATATAAATGCCATAGCCCTCTGTTAACTACTTTTCAAACTAGTGTAATTGTTGGCTTACACAATAAAATCACATACACTTAAAAAAAAGAAAACATTTTTGCCGATCTCCAGTTATCTCTCTGTGATGAGGCAGAAAGGAAGATGGGAAACAAATGGAAGTCTCATGACAAATATAGAAAATGCTTTGCGTACTGAGTGAGCGTGTCCATGTTTTCCTGTTCCCATCTGGATCCTTTTCAGTATGTGATTACTTATTTTTAGGTTGGCATGTTAGACGGAAGATGAAATGGCCTCAGGAAATTATGTGAAAGGTTAAGAAGACGAATGGGAAGTGGCAAGTCCGTAAGACAAAAATTATCATAAGGGAAAATGTAGCAGTCTAGTTTTAAGTTCAATGTGTTTGTTGAAAACCACATCCGTATTTCTGCTAAATCAGTATGCTTGGACCCTGTGTGCTTAGAGAGCTCTGCCATGGCATAAAGAAGTGTAAGCGAATGTGTGGAACTCAAAGGCACGTAAGCAAAGGGGAGGCAGTGTAACCAAACAGTGAAGTGGAAATAGGGTGAGAGGTCAGAGCTCCCCAGGTTTGCAGGGTTCAAGGATATGGACTTAGTAGAAATAGGGATGTGGTTTTTCTGAGCTGTATGCTGAATGCAAAACTGTAAGGCTACATTTAGCCTCGGTAGTTCTTGTGTGTAAATTGGCGATAGTCATACGTGTCCTGCTGCTGGGGAAGGGTGTGGGATCAGTTGTGGAGGACAACGACAGGATAGTTCTTGACTTAACACTTCTCAGGGAACAGATCCCCAGACAGAATGACAGTCATTTTTTAAGCTTGGAGTCATGTGGAAGAAGGAGACATGAGCAAAGGGCCATGGAGCTGTTATTCCTGGGAAGCTCAGACAACCTATGAAAGCTGAATTATGTAATCACCCAGGTAGTGTCAAAGAAAGAAGCACTAAGAATTAGCATAAAGAGCTACTATTGTTCTAGCATCTGCAGAGTTTGAGACATTTAGAAGGCTTCCTGTTCTCTTAACTCCTTTATGTAATAGATCACTAATGAAGCCTTCAGTTCTGGCCTGGCCTCTAAGCCAGCCAGCCAGTGGGACAATGCATAACAAGGGGGCACCGGGACAGATAGATAAGGGCTACACATGTTGCCCTGACAGTTTCGATGCCCCATGTTTGTCTTTGAGCTACGCAGATCCTGTGCCCTTCTGACTCCAGGGTCTGGGTTGCCCCTGGACGCTACACCCGACTTTTGGACTGAGTTTGCCTCTCAATCAAGACCTTAGTCCATACCGTCCAGTGTGCTCCTCACACTGCAGACTGCTGGAGTGATACTTCCATATGCCTCTCTCCAGCCCTTTCTGGGATGTCCGCACTACAAGGGGCAGATTAACCTGTTATACCCCAACATTGGCCCTATTGTTAATTTTTTAAAAATAAAATGCTCATAGATTCACAGGAAGTTGGAAAAAAACAATGCATAGAACCCATTCCTCCCCAACCATGGGTGACATTTTACAGGCTGCAGTTAAAATATCAAAACCCAGGAACTGACCTTACTACAATACTGTTAAACAGAGTAAAGACCTTACACACTTATCACCAGTTTTTACATACCTGTACTCATGTGTTTGTATAGGTATGTATGTACACCCAGTTTTATTTGGGACCACATACAGATTGTGCAACCACAGCAATCAGGGTACAAGAGCAGTCTGTCACCATAAAGGACCTTCCCTGTGCTGGCTCTTTTGAGCCACATTTTCTTAACCACCGCTGCGCCCAACCTATAAAGCACTAATTGGCTCTCTGTCTCAGTAGTTTTCTCATTTGAGAATACTGTCTAAATGGAGCAGTATGTTACAGCGTTTCACCTTTCCAGACTGCCTTTTACCACTATACACAATATTCTTTCAAGTTGCATGTGTCAGTCATTTCTCTCCATTGCCAAGCAGTATGCAGTATGCACAGGATGCACCGGGGTTTAAACATTTTTTAAAACATTTTTTTTTCTGCTTGAAGCAATTGTACTATTTTTAAAATTTATTTATTGTTATTGGAAAGACAGAGAGAAATATTTTCTACCCACTGGTTCACTCCCCAAGTGGCCACAATGGCCAGAGCTGAGAGGATCTGAAGCCAGGAGCCTCCTCTGGGTCTCCCAGGCAGGTACAGGGTGCCAAGGCTTTGGGCTATTCTTGACTGCTTTGCCAAGCCAGTCCAAGTTGACCCCGATCCAATTTTTGCTACTACAGGTTCATTTTCAGCCTCATTGTTTTTGACTTAAAAGTGGGTTCATTTATGTGAGAGAGTGAAAGAAAAGAGACCTTCCATTTGTTGGTTAACTCCTGAAATTATTGTAATGGCTGGGAACCCAGTCCAGCTCTCCCTCATGGGTGACACAAACCTAATCACCCCTACAATTTGATAAAAATGAGAATGTGCTCTTGGAGAAATAGGACCTAGCTTCTCTCATACATGTATCTCACTGATGCATGTATTAAGAATTTATTCCTTTTCGTTGCTGAGTGTATTCCATTGTATTGATATACAGTAATTTGTTTATTCATTCATCTGTTGATGAGCACCTGGGTTGTTTACAATATGGGTTATGGCAAATAAAGTTGCTATGACCATGCTTAGTAGGCTGACTCCCTGTAGCCGAAGACAAAGAGGAAAGAGAAAGGGCAGTGGCTTTGGCCAGAGAAAGATCCAGAACAGGGAAATGCTGCCAGTGCAGAGGCAGTAGCAACAGTGCTTTCCTTTGGTGCTGGGAGACACTCGGAGCACTTTCCACTGCCATTGTCCTCCGTAACTTACCCCATGCCCTTCCCCAGCAGCAGGACACTTACTATCACCAGCTTAATACAAGAACAACTGATGCTCAAACTGACACAAGTGCCTTGTCCTGAGTCATGTATGTTCTGAAGCACGCAAACATTAATAATTGTTTTAATTGGTCCACAATGTCTTCTATTCAAGTGTTTCGGAAAACAGCTCACCTCAGGAAAATCTGATGAACATAAAAACTGGACTGACTTTCAAGAGTTCTTTAAACTGTCTAGAATGCCTTCAAAAGAGAGATTAAAAGACATTTGCTACCACTTCCAATGTGGTCATTTCTATCAGCTTATAAAAGACATTGCAGACATGTACTGGGCAGATTCAGTACTCCTTGTCCCACGGGCACACTGGCATTTATAAGCAGACAGTCCACTGATGCATTTTTATGATCCTGGGATAGCTCCTCACGTTAGGAGCCAAATGTAACTGCATGGGTTTGACATATATAATATTTGAAATGAGATGATTATTATTTCCTATTGGTAGAAGCTTAGACATTGCAACATAATGAATTTAAAAAACAAAGCGCTGGCACCATGGCATTGTAGGCTAAGCCTCTGTCTCTGGCACACCTGCATCCCATATATTTGCCAGTTCAACTCCGGACTGATCTACTTCCAATCCAGCTCCCTGCTTACGGCCTGGGAAAGAAGTGGAGGATGGCTCAAGTCCTGCGCTCCTGCAGCCACGTGTGAGATCTAGAAAAAGCTCCTGGCTCCCTAACTCAGTGTTGCTCAGCGCCTGCTGTTCAGGCCACCTGGGGGGTAAACCAGTAGAATGAATGTTCCTCTGTCCTTCCTTCTCTCTTTATAGAAAATGATTTCTGGTGGCTTCCGTAGAGCAGGTCGTTGAACCTGAAGGTAGCTGAGGGAGCTGAGATGAGGTAGATCAGAAGAGGGAATCATAAAGGCTTCCCTGGGTCAGACCAAAGCACCTGCTCACATGCACAAGAGCCACAGCTGAAGATGGACAGGCCCAGCTAATGTTGCAGCACCTGCTGGCACTCAAGAAAGCTGTGTTTGGGGGAGGATTTGGCAGGGGACTTCGAGGGTCAACAACCAGGCCGTAGCACCTGCTGGTGAGTACTAAGGCTGAGAGCAAGCCATGCCAGGTTGGGCCACAGTACCTTCTGGCATTCGCAAGAATCAGAACTGGGGGCAGGCCTGAAAGGGGATCCCTGGGGACTTCCTATTAAGTCGCAGTTCCTGCTGGTGTACTACGCTGTGCTATGCTGCAGCTGCCACTGGTTTGTGGGACAGCCAGGGCTGGTTGTGGGACTGACCAGGCAGCTGTACCCACTGATACATGTATTGACTGGTTCAGGGACAGACCATCTCAACCCTGCACCAGCTGGCATACAGAACAGCAAGGTCAGAAGACCTCCCAGGTGAGGTTTCTTAGGGGCTCCCCCACTAGGCCTCTGAGCTCGATACCTGACCTCTAGTCTGTGCGCACACTAAGGTAAACAAAGGCAGCCAATAGGCCTTAAGGAAAAATTTAGTACTGCTGGTGTAACAAAGCAAACAACCTCTCAGAACAATCAAGCCTACTCAAGTTAACACCCTGAGAACATTCTTCATATCAGTCCTCAAAACAAGTATCTCCAAGGAGGACAGGAGGACTGGCACTGATACATTGTGACAGCAAAAAGTAGCACATTTTCTCCATCCCACCCTCCCCCTCATTGTGGATGCAGGAGAGAAAACTGAAACATTCATCTCACCCACCTTCCCATCCCTCCCCAACCCTTTTCATCCTCATTGGAAGCAGAGGCCCACATAGGTGTGTAACCCCTTACTTTTATAATAAATATTAAAATAAAAAAATTAACTTTTTTAAAAGAAAATTAAAGTGGGTCCGGTGCAGTAGCCTAGTGGCTAAAGTCCTCACCTTGCAGGCACTGGGATTCCTTATGGGTGCCGGTTTGTGTCCTGGCTGCTCCATTTCCCATCAAGCTCCCTGCTTGTGGCCTGGAAAGCAGTGGAGGATGGCCCAGAGCATTGGGACCCTTCACCTGTGTAGGAGTCCCAGAGGAGGTTCCTGGCTTCTGGCTTTGGATGGGTAAAGCTCTGACCACTTGGAGAGTGAATCATTGGATGGAAGATCTTCCTCTTTGTCTCTCCTCCTCTCTGTATATCTGACTTTCCAATAAAAATAAAATAAATCTAAAGAAAAAAAGAAAAAGAAATAGTGCAGTGGACCAAAGAACACATGAGTCAACAATAAAAAGTAATAAATGTTAGCTTTCCATTTAACTATAGTGATAATCACATTAGATGTAAATTATTAATTAGAAACAGAAATTATCATACTAGATTGAAAAGCAACATCATTTTGCCAGATTGTTTTTTGGCCAAAATAAGACAACATTATTATGTGCACGCATCTTGAGGTGTGTCTTTCCTATGCTAATTTATGTTAATTTGGATGTGGGAACTGTCGTATCCAGGTTGGCCACTACTTTGAGCACCTGTATCAAACACCAGAAAATTTTGGCTTGAATTCTGCCCCAACATCTTCTCTGGATCCAGATCCTTGTCAATGCACCCGGGCAGCAGCACTGGATGGCTCAAGTACTGAGTCCCCATCACTCATGGGGAAGGCCAAGATGGAGTTTCCGGCTAGAATCAGTTGTTGAAGACATTTGGGGGGGTGAACCAGTGGATGGAAGTTCACATTGCCTTCTTTTCTCTCTGACACTCTGCCTTTCATGTAAAAGCAAATAAAGCTTTTTACGGATTTACATTGCATGGTTACGCTTTGCATCGTTTGTTATTTATCTTTCATTTGTGATACTGAAAGTGAAAGGACGTTGTTGTGAGTCCTGCGCTGCCAATGTCCATGAGTTCCATACCTTTGGACAGAGAGAATATAGTAAATTCCAGTCATGAACATGACAATTCTAGCAATATCCAACTAAATACTGTCTAAAAAACAATTTCAATATATAGTTAACAAGGTAGAAGTAAAAGAATGGGGCCTGGCAGCATGGTGGCCTAGCAGCTAGAGTCTCACCATATGAAGGCCAGTTCTAGTCCTGGCAGCCCCACTTCCCATCCAGCCCCCTACTTGTGGCCTGGGAAAGCAGTAGAGGGTGGCCCGAAGCCTTGGGACCCTGCACACATGTGGGAGACTTGGAGGAATTTCCTGGCTCCTGGCTTCAGATCAGTGCAGCTCCAGTTGTTGTGGTCACTTGGGGGAGTGAATCATCGAACAGAAGATCTTCCTCTCTGTCTCTCCTCCTCTCTGTATATCTGACTTTCCAATAAATAAGAATAAATAAATCTTCAAAAAAAAAGAAGTAAAAGGGTAGAAAGAGATACACTACACTGATGGAAAGAAACCTGAAATTGCAATTCTAACAGCAGACAAAACAGATTTCAGGATCAAGAGTACTACTAGCAACAAGGAAACACATTTCCTAATACAAACAAATTAACCAGCAAGGTGAACTATTCTGGATGGATGTGCAGAACTGGCATGCAGCCTGCTAGTGAGATGCCAGTTAGGATGTCCACCTCCCATGTCAGAGTATCTGGGCTCTGCTTGTCTGGCTTCACTCCTGACTCCAGCTTCATCCTGTGCAGCCTCTGGGAGGCAGCAGTGCTGGCCCAGCAACATGGGAGATGGAAGTGAGTGCCTAGCTACTAGCTTTACCCCCAGCGGGACCATTTCAGGCATTTGGGGAATGAACAAGTATAAATGCAAGCATTTTCTCCCTCTCCAACAAAATAGAAAAGAGAAATAGATGAATTCATGAATGACTGAAATTTTCAAACTCCTCTTCCAATAACTGATAGAACAAGCACACAGGAAAAATAGTGAAGTTATAGGGAACATGACAGACTGCCACTGAGTCTGACTCATCACCATTATAAACAATATTCAAAACAGCAAAATACACATTCACTATAGTATACATTGAACATGCACCAACTCTCTCTGATCATGACAGAATGAAATGACAAAGTGAGAACCAAAGTTGTCTAGACAGTCCCAACCATTTGGAAATTAAACAACAATAGCCATTAAGAAACTCATTAGTAACAAAAGGAATAACCTGAATGATATGAGCCAACAATCGATTAGAGAAGCCTTTTCACATTTTTTTTCTAGTCAGTTAGGAAATCAGAAAAACCCATTTTTTCCCCTCCTGGCCTGCTGTCCACTGGCCCCTCCCCTGTACCCTCCACTCCAAGACAGGACAATGGAACAAAGTTATCCGGGCCCCCATGTGCAGGCGATATTATGCATCAGGCAATTAGCTTGTGCCAGGCACAGTAGTCATGGCTTTCCTAATGTTATCTCATCCAATTTTCACAGTAATCCAGTGAGATGGGAGACATTGTTATCCATTTTGTGAGTGAAGAAATAGAAATTGAAGGAGATTAGATCATTCAACTTCTGTAACTAGTGCCATGGACCCAAAATTCACACCTGAGCAGGCTGGCTCTACAGCCCCATTGTATTTGACACCACTCTGGTTCAGTGCCATCAAGGTCATTACACAGTTCTGGGAAATAGAGAAACTATTACTTATTTTATACGCCTTGTACTGGCCACACATAACTTCTTATTAAGTCAGTGTCACTGATTAATCACTGATCTCGGACACTTTCCGTCAGTGTCTCGAAAACATTACCACCTCTCTCCAGCTTGAACAAAAGTCTTGAAAAAGTTTGTTCTAGGCTTACTCATTACGATAAGGTCTCAAAGGCTGGTGAATGACTCATGTTTAGCTTAAAAGGCAATGAACTTGGACCAGGAAAACACTGATTATCAGTTCTATAACCTCAAAGTCATCTACTTCTCGGGCTCTCAACTTCATTTGTGAAACAGTGATCACAATAATTACTTACAAGGAATGCATAGGAAAGCATAAGTGGATGTTTTTAAACTGAAAAGCAATATATAAATTTGAGGGGACTTTTTACATTTATTGAGGATCACTTAAAAACTGCCTATATCTCTTACAGTTATTAAAAATATAATCAGCAAGATCTGAGTAATTATTTTGCTTATTGTGATTGGAAATTTATACAAAATGTTTCATTTCTGAAAAAGAATTGCCAAAGAGAAATGTGTTTTCTTGAAGGATAAAGTTTATTAGAGGACCTGCGAACGTTGGGCTACCAACCCTTGCTCTGCTAATGCAGAGTGTTGATGACAGTAACTGATATTTCAGAAAAAAAAGAAGCCTTTAGAAACTTGCTCATGCACTGCAGCACCATGCATCAAAACTTTAAAAACGGTCAGCCCCTGGGGCTGGCTTTGTAGCATAGTGGGAAAAGCTGCTGTCTGCAATACCCAGCATCCCCTATGGGTGCTGGTTTCCATCCCAGCTGCTCCACTTTCAATTCAGCTCCTTGCAAATGACTCGGTAAAAGCAGCAGAAGATGGTCCAAGTTTGAGTTCCCTGTGACCCATGGGGGAGATGGAAATGAAACTCCTGCCTCTGGCCTTGACCTGCCCAGCCCCAGTCATTGAGGCCATCAAGGGAGTGAGCCAGCAGATGAAAGGTCTCTCTCTCTCTCTGTAACTCTGACTTTCAAAATAAACACATCTTTTAAAACACACACACACATACACTGACATTACTTATCCCAGCAACTTTATTTTTTTTAAGGTTCATTTTCTTTTCATCAGAAAGTCAGATTTACAGAAAGGAGAGACAGGAAGATCTTCCATCTGCTAGTTCACTCCCCAAGTGGCCTCAACTGCCACTACTGAGCTGATCCAAAGCTAAGAGCCTCTTCCGGGTCCCCTTCACGGGTGCAGGTCCCAACGCTTTGGGCTGTCCTCCACTGCTTCCCAGGCCACAAGCAGGGAGCTGGATGGGAAGCGGAGCAGCCATGACACAAACCGGCACCCATAAGGAATCCCAGTGCCTGCAAGGTGAGGACTTTAGCCACTAGGCTACCATACCAGACTCAGCAATTTCATTTTTAAGAATTGACCTAATTCGGGCAGGCATTTGGTGTGGTGGTGGATAATGCCACCTGACACGTCCACATCTCATATCAGAGTTCCAGGACCAGGCCCCAGCTCCACTCTCAGTTCCAACTTCCTGCTCACACAAGCTCTGGGAGGTGACAGTGGATGATTCTCCTTCACTTCAAAGAAATAAAGTAATAAATAAATTTCACAATGAAAAAGAATTCCTTATGGGGCTGACATTGTGGTGCAGCACGTGGAGGAGCTGTAAGCGCTGTATACTAGAGTGTTGGACCAGGTGCCAAGTGCTCTGCTTTTCATCCAGCTTCCTATTGATGTGCCTCTGAAGGCAGTGCAAGATGGCCCTGCCGCCCTTGCGGGAGATCCAGTGGAGTTCCAGGCTCCTGGCATCAGTCTGGTTCAGCCCTGATTTTTGTGGCCATTTGGAGGAAGGAACCAGCAGATGGAAGATCTCTTTACCACTCTATTCGCTCAGAACACTACCATTCAAGTAAATGAACAAATTTTTTTTAAAACATTGTAATTATGTAAAGGAATTCACTGTATGAATGGTTATTTACTTATCTATCCTTGCTTTTAATAAAGAAAACTTGGGAGCAACTAATTCTGACTGTTTGATAAAATTAAAACCATTCTGTAAAATGTTAGTATATTGTTAACCTGGGGAAAAGATGCATTAAAAAATATCAAAGTTAGGAACTGGTACTGTGCTATCTCAGGTTAAGCCACCATCTGCAGTGCCAACATCCCATTTGGATGTGAGTTCAAGTCACAGTCACTCCACTTCTGATCAGGTTCCCTGTTAATATGCCAGGAAAAGCAGCACAAGATGTCCTTGAGCCCCTACAACCAGGTGGGAGACCTGGATGAAGTTCCTGGATCCTTGTGGTCATTTAGGGAATAAACCAGCAGATGGAAGATTTCTCCATCTCTCTGTAACCTTTCAAGTAAATATATAAAATCTCAAAAAAAAAAATCAGTTTTAAAAAATGGCTACAAAAATAGAAGTACCACATGATCCAGCAACTCCAAGAAGACAAAGACAAAGAAACTGAATGCAAAATCTTGAAAATATCATTTGTGAGTTTTTTGTTTGTTTTCAAACAAAATGTTCTAATATTGTTTACATAGCTGAGAGGGATGCACACCCATGAGGGCCTCTGATTAGGGCGGGGAGGTCAAGTACTGAGGAAGGTGGGTGGGACACGTGTTTCAGTTTTCTTTCTTTTTGTGTTCACAGAAGAGGAAGGGAGAGAGGGACACTCCTTACTGTCAAACCACATAAGCACCAGGGGATGGGGGATGGCCCTATGATGGCACATTATAGACCCAAGGGTATTCCTTGAGTGGTCTCTATAGCTCTAAGATATTGTTGTTTTCATGGCTGCAGGGTTGAGAAAAGCTTTCCAAGGATTACTGGTTGACAAAGTTCACTTTAGTGCATCCACAGACTCAGGAACATGCTGCAAAGCATGTCCATGGAGTATTTTCCATCCTCTGACAAGGCAATCGACAGCCCCCGCTGACCTAGATGAACTGGCCATCATATCCCCCATGTGCATCTGGACATGCTGCCCACTGCACAGGTATTGGCAACTGAGGAGGCTCAGTCCCGATACATGCAATCTGAGGTCGTACTACACATCCTGCGATTTTCCTTGTGTCCAGGCTCTGAGTACAGTGTACAGTGGTCCAGTCAGGTAGTCCCCAAAGAAACCTCACCAGGGGTGACCTCATTCCTAACTCCCTTGTATACCAGTCTGTGCAGGCACAAGTGCAATCTGTCACGTTCACCAAACAACGCACACATGGGCGGATGCAGTTTGATCAGTTCTGTCCTAGCCCTGTATCTCACATGAACTGATGGGTGCTACAGCCCAGCCCAGCAAGTCCACCACAGACCTGATCCTCACATACAACTTCTGCTGCAGCCCAGCCCAGCCCAACCCACATCCCAACATCCCAACCAGTTCTCATGTATACTTATAGCTCATCTCAGCCTAACGCCCCCAGACCTGGCACTCACATATGCTACAGGTGCTGCTGTTTGTCCAGCCTGAGCCACCCTAGCCCCAGTTCTTGTGCTCAGCAGCTGTAAGTATAGCCTAACAGGGGAGTACCCACAGTACCCCTGCCAGGAATATTCCTAACTCTGGATCCTGAGCCTGCCAGGGGGTACTGTGGTCCGGCCTGACATGACTCACATCCAGTCCCAGAACTTAACAGCTGGATCTGTGGCCCAGCTTGGCTGGCTTGCACCCATTTTGGCTGTTGTAGATGCCAGCAGTTTAGTCCTGTCTGACAAGTCCTCAGACCAGCCTACCCCAAGTCCTAGCTCTCATCTCACCAGTAAAAGTAGTAGCCTAGCAAGAGTCCCTGCAAATCCTCTACTAGTCCTGCCCTCAGCTCTGTGTCTTGCATGTTCCACCAGATGCTATGGCCCAATCTGAGATGATCTTCCTTCAGTCTCGGCATTCATCAGCAGGTACTATAGCCTGACTTAACCCATCTTGTCCCTAGTCCTAGCTCTTGCCAGCAAGTGCAGCAAACCAGCCCACCTAGCCCTCAAGTGAACCAGCAGATGTTCAACCTAGCCTGACCTGCACCTTGTCCTGGTTTTCATTTGTGCCAGTGTGTGCCATGAACTGACCCTGCCTGTTCTGCCCTAAGACCCAGTTAACATATATGCCAACCAGTGTGTAGCCCATTCTAGTCTAGCCTGCTCCCAGCTCTGACTTTCCTGCTCACTAACAGGAGTTGTGCCTAGCAGGGGAGTTCCCCAAGGCTCTCTACCAGGCCTGCTCCTAGCCCCAGATCCTGCATGTGCCATTGGGTAAAAACATCACTTGTCTAACCCTGTTCATAGCAGCGTTCTCCACAGCTGCCAAAAGGTGAACCAGATCAACTGTCCATCAGCGAGTGGATAAATGATGTGTCATATTGCATTCAATAGAATTTTATTCAGTCTTCAAAAGGAAAGACAGGTGAGTATTTGGTGCAAGTGGTTAAAATGTCTGCTGGAATACCTCTATTCCATATCAGCGTTCTGGTTTCAAGTTGCAGCTCTGCTCCTGATTCCAACAGCTAGCTAATGTGCATGCCCTGCGAGGCAATGGGTGATGGCTCAAGGAACTAGCTCTCCTCCACCCACACGGGAGATGGAAATTCAATTCCCAGCTCCTACCTTCAACCTGGCTCAGCCCTCTCCTTCTGTTAGTCTCTCTGCCTTTCAAATAAAACAAGGAACAAAATGCTGACATATGCTGCAACATGTATGAGCTTGAAATACGTATGAACACATTGTACCAGGTGAACTAGAGCAGTCACAAGACAAATCCTGAATGAATCTATGTACATGAGGCATCTGGAGTAGTCAAATTCCTAGAATCAGAAAGTAGATGAATGGTTGCCAAGGGCTGGGTACAGGAAAATGTAGAGTAGCTTCTGAACAGGTATAGAATTTCAGTTTTGCTTTTCAGATGAACAGGATTCTGGAGTTTGCATAATGTTGTCAAAGTACTTAACACTATTGAGCTGTGCACTTAAAAATGGTTATGATGGCAAATTTTGTTTCCATATATACTTTGTCATAATTACAATTTTAAAAAGGTAAAGGCATGGGAAAAAAAACTAGTAACCAATCTGAAGGAGTGTTTCAGGCAAAATAAATAAATCATGTCCAGGGCTGAGCCAAACTGAATCTAGGAGCCAAGAGCTTCATCTGGGTCTCTCTTGTGGGTGCAGTGATTCACAGATCATCCTCCATTGCTTTCCTGGACCATAAATAGGGAGCTGGATCAAAACTGGCGCATCTGGAACTCAAACCGTGCAGGCTTAACCTACCAAGCCCTGGCACTAGATTCTTAATAGCTTTTCTAGATGAAATCCAAATTCTTAAACATGATTTAGGAGATCCTTGGTGGCAGATCCATCCAACTATGTAAAATTGAAGGCAACTTCCAGAATGTACTATACTCTTCCCTGCTTACAGATTTCCTGGATGGAAGATCTCCCTCTCTGCCTTGCCTTCTCTCTTTGTAACTCTGCCTTTCAAATTAAAAAAAAAAATCCTAAAAAAGAAAAGCAAGAAAGGCCACATTAAGTTTATTTACATAAGATCATGTTGAGAACAAAGGATGGACAAGATCTCTCAGATATCCAGATGTGTGTTTCTGCAGGCATCTGATATTTGTTGAATAGTCATCACAGATAGGGCAATGTGTATGAAAAACCAGAGTAAGTGGTGATGTACTTCTTGTTCAAGCCATCAGCTAGATTGTAGCTTACATTTTCCAGGGAGTGACTATCAATCATACAGATCCTTAATTTATTGTCAACACATGCGAAGCTCTTTTGAAGCTGAAAAATAAATGCAAATTTCACTTTTAAAAAGGAGGCTACATAATAACATGCATGATGCTATTTTTGTAAGAAAATATATATGCATTTAAAATACTAGAACATTCTACAACAAATGTCAGTTGGAGTTATCTTTGGATTGTGTGATTTTGGTTCATTTGTTTCTTAGTGCTTTTGTATTTTAATGCTTTTTCACTGAGCACATACCTTAAAGGATTTGTTGCATAAAAAGTGGTTATTGAGTTCTCACTATCAAAAAGGAAAATTTTAATTATTTTATTTTTATTTATTTGAAAGATACTGAAATCCATTATGTAGGATAGTAAGCAAAGCCAACATCTACAATGCCAATATCCAATATGAGTGCTACTTCAAGTCCTTGACTAGTCCTTTTCTGATCTAGCTCTTTGTTAATGAGCCTGCAAAGTCACTGGAAGAAGGCCAACATTTCTTGGCCCTTGAATCTGCTTGGGAGACCCAGAAGAAGCCACAGCCTACTGGCTTTGGCTTGGCCCAGCCCCAGCCATTATGACCATTTGGAGAATAAGTCTCTGTGACTGTGTCTTACCAATAAATAAGTAATTCTTAAAAAAAAAAAAAAAGACATACAGAGAGTTCTTTCATCTGCTAGTTTACTCCCCAAATGCCCAAAATATCTGGGCTGGCCAGCCTGATAGCAGGGACCTAGAGCTCAATTCAGATCTTCCATAGAGGTAGTGGGAATATGTATATATTTAATACTTACATATTATTTTATTTGTATAGTTATATATATACTTTATATCTATTAAAATTTTTATTTTATTTATTTGAAAGGCAGAGTTACAGAGAACAATGGAGGGAGAGACAGAAAACTTCCATTCATTGGTCATTCCTCGAAATGGCCACAGTGGTTAGCACTGGGCCAAGCTAAAACCAGAAACCAGGAGCTTCTTCCAGAACTTCATATGATGGTAGGGGGCCCAAGCATTTGAGTCATCTTCTTCTGCTTTCCCAGGTACATCAGCGGGGAGCCAGATTGAAAGTGAAACAGCCAGGCCCGGCGCAGTGGCGCAGTGGTTAAGGTCTTCGCCTTGCACGCCCGGGATGCCATATGGGCGCCGGTTCTATTCCAGCAGCCCCACTTCCCTTCCAGCTCCCTGCCTGTGGCCTGGGAAGGCAGTCGAGGACGGCCCAAGGCCTTGGGACCCTGCACCCGAGTGGGAGACCTGGAGGAGGCTCCTGGCTTCGGACTGGCATAGTATAGGCGGTTGTGCTCACTTGGGGAGTGACTCATCGGATGGAAGATCTTCCTCTCTGTCTCTCCTCTCTGTATATCCGCCGTTCCAATGAAAAAAAAAATAATAAAAATAAATCTTAAAAAAAAAAAAAAAAGAAAGTGAAACAGCTGGGCCCAGCGCCGTGGCCTCGCAGCTAAAGTCCTCGCCTTGAATGCGCCAGGATCCCATATAGGCGCTGGTTGTAATCCTGGCAGCCCCGTTTCCCAATTCAGCTTCCTGCTTGTGGCCTGGGGAAGCAGTCGAGGAAGGGCCAAAGCCTTGGGACTCTGCACCCGTGTGGGAGTCCCAGAAGAGGATCTGGGCTCCTGGCTTCGGATCAGTGCAGCACTGGCTGTTGTGGTCTGTCTCTCCTCCTCTTTGTATATATCTAACTTTGCAATAAAAACAAATCTTTAAAAAAAAAAAAGGTGGACCAGCCAAGACTCACATCAGCATGTACACGGGATGATACCATCACAGTAGGTGGCTTGATATGGGACACCTGACCCAAACCCAGGGATTTAAGCCATCACTTTAGCAGGAAACTGAAATAGAGAGGTGAGCTAGGACTGCAATCCAAGGGCTCCGCTATGGGATGTGAGTATCAAGTGGCACTGCATTAAATGTCAATTCCTAAAGTTAGATGTTTAAAGCATACTGTGGTAATTGTGTCAGTCTTGCCTTTTGAGCTCAGGAACTCACAATCACCAAAGCAGATATCAGAGAGCAGCCACTAACCAGACAAAGTTTTCTGTCCATGGCAGTCCCTGCTTCTCTCTTTTCCTCACTGTGCCATCTATCCACAATTCACAAGGCACTCCGTGACATTTTGTGCTCACAGGCCCAGATCCAACACACAGTACAAGTTTTCTGACAATGCCAATGAATCTGGCTTTGGAGATCAGATCTACTAGCCCCCAGCCACACAGCTAGATTGCTTCACTGATCCCAGCCTGGAAAAGAAGACATGCAACAAGGACAAGGCTGACCTCAATCTGTCGTGAACTTCCTGGCACTTTGGACCAGAACCCATCAAGTTTCCAAGGAAATAGAAAAGAGGGGTTGAAGGAAATCTTCCTAAACGTTAGTATGAAGTGTGGAATTTTGCTCGCTCTGACTTGGTCACAATGAACTTGGCCAAGCTGTGAGTGATCAGAGTTCCACAGAGATCAAGAAACCTAGAGATGGGTTAGAAGAACTGTACAATTTGCAGCACTGCTTGGGAAGGTTTTTCAAGCTAAGTCACTAGCTGTATTCCTTTTAGGTTTCATGTAGAATCACCAAACCATAGAACGAAAATGATTCACCAAAGAAACTTTTGCCTTTTTTCCCCTCTGATGCTTCATTGTACTGGTTTATCCCTCAGAGGACAACTGGTACAATGACATTATCCTTCTAACGAACAGTAGTGCAATGCCTTCTTGGTAGTATTATTCAGTGTTAAACAGCCAGTATAGCTTAAGGGAGTATTTGCTAATTTTTCTCTTGCAAATACTCTGGTCATATCTGCAATGAATGAATATCATTATTTTTGTGGGTTTTTTCAAATTTTTAATTCGTTTCAATAAATCATAGTTCTCAAAAGGAATAAACCCACTTAATTAGCAGCATTAATGAAAATGTCATCTTCAGTAAGAGGTAGCAGAATATCGTTCCCTAGGGCAAAAATTTCTTTAGAAGCTTTGTTTGCCAACCTTACTAATGAAAAATTTTGTGGTTGAGCTTACTAAATTGGATATAACTGAGGAACAGAGAGAGTGAGAAAGAGAAATCATCTAAGACATGTATAATTTATTTTTACAATGGCTCTAACAATAGTATCACAAATCTGTGGTGATATTGAGCATTTTTTTAAAATAAGAATACTGGCATGAAAAACATTATTAGTAGTAATTATTTTTCTGGAATTACTTCACTGCTGAAGCCTTCCCTCCCTTTATGGGTATCTAAGAAAGCTTTTGAGAAGTTTGAAGAAAATAATTTGTTACAGATCGTAAACAAGGACTCAAGATTTGAATTACCAACTTCCAAGGCTTTGGCTATGTATATTTTCTTTGACATTTTTGTCTCTGAAAAATGTAATTCATCTTAGTGTCTGTCTCATTTTAGATGCATAATACACATCACCAGTGACTTGATGAATGGGACTTTACTGGCATATCAGACTTACTCCGACATGCCTAGCACTTTTGCTCCTTTAGGGACCTTTTCTCGTCACACGAAATCAGGAGTGATTACTGAGACAGGGGTTGTTTTTGAAGAACCTGCTGTAGCAAGACAGTGAGCCCTCACCGCGTGCATGGGGTAGAGGCTCACAGGCAGGCAGAGGAGTGGGAAAGCTTCATAGCAGAAAAAGAAAAAAGAAGAAATCTTCAGTTAAACTCCATTGAGAGGCTGTTGATAAAGAAAAGCTGGAGTCCAGATCATCAGAAGCAGGGTGTTTTATGTTATTAATTTGGGAAGACAATTGGGCTTTTCCTGTTGAGTCGTGAGATAGAGACAAAGGCAAACATTAGGGAAGCTGGTGGTCACTGACCAAGGCCTGATCAAGTCAGGCTAATTGCTACCAGGATCATTGTCTGGCATCATGGATTGATAGCTGCAGAGGCTGGAGATTAGAGTTTCACTTGGTGTTCAGTCTTGTTGTCTGTGACTATATTCAGCCTCTGAAGAGAGCCAGTTACTTAAATCGCTTTCTCACTCCAATCCCCCTCCCTCGACATTTCCATTTTAGCGGCATACAAAATGATTTATTAACCTATTACAATCCATTCTTAAAGAGTGTAGGAGTAGAAGCAGTGAGAGCACAGGGGAAATTGTATTATTATGCATACATGCTTCCAAACTGTTTACAGCTTTATTCTAACCATAACTAGATATTAATTACACAATTTTTAAAAATTTAGGGGCCAACATGGTGGTGCATGGGCCTAATCCTTTACCTTATGATGCTGGCATCATATATGGATGCCAGCTTGTGTCCTGGCTGCTCTAATTCGGATCAGCTCTCTGCTTATGGCCTGGGAAAGCAGCAGAGGATGGCCCAAGTCCTTGGGACCCTTCACCCACATGCAACACCTGGTAGAAGCTCTTGCCTCCTAGTTTCAGATCAGATCAGCTCTGGCCATTGTGGTCATTGGGGAGTGAACCAGCAAATGGAGGAACTTCTCTTTCTGTCTCTTCTTCAAACCCAGGGATTCTAATGTGGGAGGCAGATGACCCAAATAGCAACTGCTCCACCAGTCAGACAGGCCCGACTGATTCTATAGATTACCTATTCTGGATATTTCATGTAAATGGAATTATGTAGCAACTACTCTCTTGTCTCTAGCTTCTTTCACTTAGTGTTTTTTAGTGTTCATCTATTTGTAGTATGAATATTTCATTTCTTTACTTGGTTGAATAATATTCTATTCTATTCTACTCTACTCTACTCTATTTTATCACATTTTACTTATCCATTCCTCAAGTCATGGATGTCTGCATTGTTTTCACTTGTTTTGGCCATTCTGAAAAACCAGTGTTATGAATATTTGTATGGAAGATTTTGCAGGGACATACGTTTTCAATTTTTGCTGATGTATACAGAGAAGTGTTGCATTGTGTGGTAAATCAGTTTAAGTGCTTGAAAAGCTGCCAGACTGCTTTCCAAAATCACACACCATTTCATATTCCCACCAGCACTGTGGGAGGGTTCTTTCTGATCTTCTACCTCTAGATTATGATAAAGTCACTTGCTATGATGATAATAGATAAACTCTACAGTTATGTTTGTGTTTGACTATAGCCATTCTAATCGATGTGAAGTCCAACTTCATGGTGCTTTTTTGATTTGCATTTTCCTAATGCCTCAGTTTCACTTTTCTTGCAAAGTCTCCACCTGTAAATGTCTAATGATGTTTTGTCCTGGGGTAATATCTGCCAAAAGTGTATCTGCCCAACTGTGGCTGGACAGAGGCAAGTAGCTGGTGTGAGAATTAGTTCTGTTTGGTGTTCAGACTTTCTGTTAGTCTACTGTTTTTCAAACTGTAGCTCACCACCACTCTCCCTCTCTTATGCTCTCTAGTTAATAAACTCTCATCTGAATATGTGACACTTGGACATCCAATCTCTCCTCATAAGAGGTATTGAACCATTTCCATATTTTCCCCCTCTACCATTCTGTCCTCCATCTTCCACGGTATCCAGAACCATAAATTTCATAGCTCTTCAGATAATGCCTGCTTGATTTTTTCCCCAAATATTTAGACATTTAATAAAGAATGTCTAATGTTGCTAATAGTTACAAAGGCATAAAGAAGAAACAGGACAACCTTGTGTTCATTGTGTATAGCCACGTTTGTCACACACATCCATAGAAATGGCCCCAACTCCCAATGGTTTGACTCACAAATTTTTAACTGCATAATTGTGTAGACGCGATACACATTCAGTAGAAACTATTCAGAATTTAGAATCTGGATTTTCTCCCAGCCAGCACAAGCAGTGCGATCCTGTCTGATGGCAGACCGCTGCAGCGGCCCAACCCCCCTGCCAGCCACACCATTGCTAGAGGAAGCTCTTCAGGCTCCATCAGCATGTGGTTGCCAGCGTTTTTTGGATAGAGGTATTCAACAAATTACTCACACGAGATATTCAACACTTCCTTACAAGATGCACTTTGTGCTGCAAGATTTTGTCCAACTCATGCAAGTGTTCTCAGCGTGTTTAATGTATACTAGGGTAAGCTGCGATGTTCAGGGATTTAGGCGTATTAAATGCATTTTGAAGATATTTTCAACATAGGAGGAATTTGTAACAGATCCCATAATAAGCGAAGAAACATCTGTGTGTAAGATATTCCTACCCATTTGCCCTGTTATTTGATTCTCGCATTTTCTATGCTCTTAACTTTAGGTCAGGTACTTAGAGCTGACTATTTTTCCATCTACTATTTGTCTTTTAGGGCTTGTCAAGGACTTTAGTTTTCATTGAAGATAGAATGACAAGTTACTTGTATTATTATTATTTTGGAAAGACAGATCTACAAAGGAGATACAGAGAGAAAGATCTTCCATCTGCTGGTTCATTCCCCAAGTGGCTGCAATGGCCAGATCCGAACCAATCCATAGCCAGGAGCCAGGAGCCAGGAGCTTCTTCCAGGTTTCCCATGTGCGTGCAGGGTCCCAAGGCTTTGGGCCATCCTCAACTGCTTTCCCAGGCCACAAGCAGGGAGCTGGATGGGAAGCAAAGCAGCTGGAAAACAAACCAGTGCCCATATGGGATCCTGGTACCTGAAGGGGGAGGATCAGCCAATTGAGCCATTGCACCAGATCCTAACATGGGAAATTCAGAAGTTCTTAAAAACACATTTGGAAAAACTTCAACTTATAGCCTAATTTGTGAAAAATCATAGAATGTTTTCATTACAAATATTTGCTCCTAGTTGACAATATTTATCCTGAAAAGAGTTTAGTCTTGGAAAATGACTTTAAGTACAGTTAAACAAAAGGTAAGATTAAATAATTAAAAAAAAAGATTAAATAATTATTTGATTTTAATGTTCTTAGCAATATAAGAGAAAACAAATAAAAGTAAAGGAATTTAGTGTTATACACCATGAGGAATAGGAAAATTACAGCTCTTGTGAGTCTCACTTTCCCCACAACAAAAAACTGGCGCAGAAGATTTCCTTGTGGAAGGCTGTGGCAATCTTCCATTCTATATGAGCCAGATCACTGGACTCAATCCACATAGAAGTACCAAAATACACACAGGGGCCCGGTGCGGTGGCACAGTGGTTAAGGTCCTCGCCTTGCACGCCCGGGATCCCATATGGGTGCCGGTTCTCTCCCAGCAGCCCTGCTTCCCTTCCAGCTCCCTGCCTGTGGCCCAGGAAAGCAGTTGAGGACGGCCCAAAGCTTTGGGACCCTGCACCCACGTGGGAGATCCGGAAGAGGCTCCTGGCTTTGGACTGGCATAGTATCTGCCATTGCGCTCACTTGGGGAGTGAATCAAGGGACGGAAGATCTTCTTCTCTGTCTCTCCTCTCTGTATATCCACCTTTCCAATAAAAAAAATAATAAAAATAAATCTTTAAAAAAAATACACACACACACACACATTTGGCTTCTTTCTTTTGCTTATCAGAATTCTACTAGCCCAACGATATTTCAGAAATGAAATACAAAATACTTCCTAAAATTCCAGTATCATTTCTTTGAATTCCAATTGAATTTCTAAGTTTGTGTCCTCTGGCTACAGACATTTAATCTGATAGAGGAGCCCCAACCCAGAGCTCCAGCTGAACAGGCATCGATAATCCTCTTGTCAGAGGATACGGTGGGAAGGCTGTCCGTGTAAGAAGGTTTTAGAATAATCCTGAGGATTTCAATGCAAGTTCTGTGGTTCTGTCAATACCACAAGTTCTTCAAAAGCAGAAAGGTAAATTTGGTTAAACATCAAGACATCTTTAGAAAAGATTACTGCCTTCCCTGCCCCTTCTATCCTTGGGGAAGATGAGTGTTCCTGAAATGCCAGTAGCTTTCAAGAAAATTGTTCACTGCTTACTGGAGCTCATTTCACCTGTCCCTCAAATGGAGTGATGGACTCAGGGTATCTTGGAACTCTTCAAGGTCAGACGGTCAGCGCATGTTTAAAGTCTTTCATCTGTTCTTAAGAAAACTTACCAAACTGCACCAGAAGAAGTAAGCATCGTGTATTTTAAATATACACTTTGAAATCAAAACAAAAAACCCAGCTCATTTAGTTCTATCTAACCTGGGCACACATACTTATTTCTTTGAGGTTAGAGGCAACTCCTACACACTTCCATCAACATTTTCTACACTGTTAGAGGCATTCAAATGTATGGTAACGAGAGAACTATTTAACTATAGCTTATTAGTTGCGCTTTGTTTTCTCTTAGTTTCTCTCTTCTCCTTTTTCTTAGTCTCTATCGTACACACATATCTTTACCCCGATGAACTAATGCTCAGTCCCAGCTCTGTTCCAACTAGCCATGATGTCCTAAACTAAGTCGTTGCCTTTGTCCTTCATGCTCCTCTACAAAATGGAATTTCATAACCAGAAAGGTTTTTTTCCCTCATAGACTAAAACGAGCTAAATCTGTCCTTGAGCACCATATGAAAGGCTCAGGATAAGGGGTATTTCAGCCCTTATACTGAAGATGATTATTAATTCTATACCTACTTAAGAACTCATTATGCCATAATGCAGAAATGTAAAGGTAAATTCTCCCTGAGAAAGTGTGAGCTCTTTGCCTAATGGCTAATTTCAGACCACTGTCACGTTTGCAAAGCATCATTTTCAACTTGTTCCTTTCCATTTGATAAGAAGTATCAACGAGAAAGAGGTCAATATCAGTGCCACTACCACTTCCACTGGATGCCCAGATTCTTGATGCAGAAAATTTAATACCAGTGCTGTGTAGTCTCAGATGCTGCCTTATTCAAGGCTCTGTCCTAGCTTCCATCACTCTCTGACTAGGAATTCTTGCTGGGTTTGTTCAGCTTCTTCCTTATGGGAAACTCCTACTGACTCAAGCGAAAGTAGTTCTTTGGAATCTTACACAATCTGGTAAACCATAATCAGCACAGATATCCTGTGTCCTTACAATTTTCTTCCAATGATTGTAACTCTTTCTCTTTCATTCATAGAACAGGTCTCTTTGAAGACTAGTCAACTACCTAGATCTCTGTTTTCAATGAAATGGAGTCTCCATTTGCTCCCCCTGATTGCTCTGATTACTCTGCTTTCCAGGGGTTGGTTTGTCTACATTTCTTTCGAAGCCTGCTGCCGGGAAATGCTCCCTGAACTGTCATGATGGTCATTTCCATCATTCCTTACTCCATTTCTTTTCTTGTAGCCTAAGCTGGCATTGGTTTTTAGTTTGCTTTTGTTTTGTTTTGATAGCATCAAATATTTTCCTTTTAATGACTGTCTTGGCATATTTCTACTCTGCTTCAAAGAGAATGAAAGATGCAGAAAAGCCTGGCATGATGAGGCTAGGATGGGTGAGAGCACAAAAACAGATGTACAGGTAAAAAGGTAGTTTGGGGTAGAAGGAAGATTGGTAAGGGAAGGCTTGAAACTGAGAGGCAAATATTCTTTGAGATCATATCTCTGAGATCTTAATGAATGAGCTTTCCTTGGGGTCCTTTGACTCCTAAGACTTAAATTATTCAAAAGGTTCACTTGGAGTTGGAAAATTGTCTGAAAACATTTACTCATCAGAATCTTGTCTTGTTATGGCAGCAACTTCTTCCCTCCCCCTCCCCCCCCTTTTTAAAGATTTATTTATCGGAAAGGCAGATATATATATAGAGGAGAGACAGAAAGATTTTGTCTGCTGTTTTATTCCCTCCTAAGCAGCTGCCAATGGCTGGAGCTGAGATGATCTGAAGCCAGGATCTAGGAGCTTCTTCCAGGTCTCCCATGTGGGTGCAGGGTCCCAAGGTCCTCCTCAACTGCTTTCCCAAGCCACAAGCAGAGAGCTGGATGGGAAGTGGAGCAGCAGGGTATCTCTTTGGGATGCCAAAAGCAGCTTTACCCACAATGCCAGCCTAGACTTTTAACTGCAAAAGGGAATCTTCAAAGAACTAACAATTGTCCAAAGTAAGAAGTCATTGTTTCGCACGTTGGGATGACAGGGTAGCCAGGCTTCTAGACACTCTCCAGTGATTCTTATTGTCTGGTATTTACATCCTTGAAGCGGCCCTAAGTAGCCAACAGAATTTTGTAGAAGTGACAGAGTATGCTATGGTTTCAATGCTTGCGGCCCTCCACTCCCAAAATCAACATGATGTAATTTTAACCCTCTGTACCAGTGCTATAGTACAGTGGGTGAAGCCTCCTCGTGACACTGGCATCTCATATGGATGCCAGTTTGTATCTCTGCTGCTCCACTTCCAATCCAGCTCCCTATTAATGGGGGTGGGAAAGAAGCACAAGAAGGCTCAAGTGCTTGGGTCCCTGGCATTCATAAGTTGGAAGACCTGGAAGAGGCGTCTGACTTTGGACTAGCCCATCTTCTGCCATTTGGGGAGTGAACCAGATGGAAGATCTCTGCCTCTCTCTCTTTCTCTAACTCTGCCTTTCAAATAAAATAAATAAACCTTAAAAAAAAAAAAGAATTCTTAAGTCTCAAGGTGACAGTACTAAGATCGGGCCTTTGGGAAATGATTAGACGAGAAGGCCAGAGCTGTCACGAATGGGAATAGTGCCTTTATAGACAAGGCCTGGGGGGCTTGTTCATTCTACTTTTACACAGAGCTGTGTCAAGAAGGCACCATCTGTAAGCAACAGGGATCTCACCAGACACTGAAATTGATACTCTACTTTCTAGCCTCCAGAGCCTCGAGAGACTGTTTATCACTGGCCCACAGAACTGTGAAAGTTTATCACTATCACCAGAGTTTCTACACAATTAAGTTCAAAGCTATTCAGCTTTGAGGCATTTGTTATGTGGCAATAAATAATACAGAGTGAAAGAGGAATAAAGAGTAGGGGTCCCTCTTGCATGGCCAGAGCCAACGCTGGGCCCTTATTAAGAGCAGGTGTGGGGCCCATTCCTGATTTTAGGCACTGTTGGGGAACCCAAAAGGATTGTCACAGCCAATGACAAGATAGATCACTTGTTTTTGTTTCTGACCCCTTACTGGCTTCTGAGAAAGTGGCATTGGGTTTTGTCTATTTGCTATGAGATTGTGCATCTCTGAGAACGAATCTTGAATCCTGCTTATTTTTAGCCCCATTGTCTAGCAAGTGCACACAGGCGAGTATGGTGCAAGATTTGTGGGGAGCCAGCTTTGGTCAAGGCCCATTTGGAAACCCTCCACCCCACCTAAGAGTGCCTGGGTTCAAGCCTTGGTTTGGCTCCTGACTCCAGCTTCCTGCTAATGCATACCCTGCGGGGTGGGGTCAGGGAGCAGGTGACACACAGTTTAAGTCCCAGAAAGACTTGGACAGAGTTCCTGGCTCCAGTTTCAGCCTGGCCCAGCTCTAGCTGTTGTGGACATTTTGGAATAAACCAGTCAATGGCACGCTCTCTCACCTTCCCTTAAAAAAACAAACAAAAAATATTAATTTAAAACAAATCAAATTATTTGTAGAAAATAAAAGATAACTTTATTTTGGTGTAAATTCTGAAATCCACACAAGTAAGGAGTCTTCAAAAAGTACACTGGCAAGCAGAATTATGAAAACACAATTCATGATATAATTTTTGGCATTGAAATGTCTTAATTCTATATTCCATTTTTTTTTTTTGGAAGCACCCTTAGATGCTTTGTGGGGAGCCCAATTTCAGAGTGATGAATAGTTAACAACAAACTTCCCTTCCTCCTCTCTCTTACTGCAACCTACCCAAGTCAAGTTCTCCATGAATCACAATGGAAAGGTCCCTGGACAGGAGGGGGTGGCCTGGACTTTGGATAGCCCACGTGTCCCTGGGCAAGTTGGCGCCCCCTTTTCTGGACCTCTGCTTCTACCTACCAGGCCAGAGACGAGGTCTCCATAAGTCTTCGGCTCCCCTCACGTTTGGATCCCCAGACGCATTCCGAAGAGACGCCGAGGGGTCAGCAGCCTTTGAGCAGCTGCTGACTCCACTCCTCTCCCCCTCTTAGGGGACGGCAGGGAGGGCTTTCTGGTTTTGAAGGCAGGGCCTCGGGAGTTCCACTTCTGTCACTTAGCTTGGGGTCAATTTTTCTGTTCGGGCTTAGACCGGGCCGGGGAGGACCCTGGCGCTTCTCCCGCTCCGGGGTGCGCGACGACTTCCGAACGCGGCCGAAGTCAGATCGGCTTCCAAGGAAGTGGCTACAGGTGAACTCTTAAAGGGGCCGCCAGGGCCTGGGCAGTACCTGGAACACATCCCGTCAGCTTTAAACATCCTCGATTGAACCCTCAAATTTCCCACACGAATTCGACACGCCCTCCTCTAGTAAAAATATCCCAAGTCCCCCAAATTCGGGGGGAGGGGTAGTAGTAACTTTGTAAAATTGGCAGAAAGTGGAAAGTGGCAGAGAAGGCACCACTGGACCGCCCCCTCCCTTTTCCCCTTCCGACTGCCGGCAACGCCCCTCGCCCCCTAAAGTGGGTGGCACAGTGGGCTTCTCCCCGAGTGGGGTTTTCGCTGTCGAATGCATCCCGGGGGCGTCAGGAGCTCTGCCCGGTCTTAGAGTTGGGAATAGCACGTGTTTGGTCCGATCAAAAGAGGGAGGTCTAGGAACAGCGTCCATCGGGTCTTTTCAGAAAACCCCGGTGCTTCCGAGCCCGACAAGCTGCTGCTTCGCCAAGAGCCGCGGAACACAGGAGTGGGCTGGGGCGAGGCAAAGGCGGGCTCATCCAGGGCGCCCCGGACCACCTGTAGAGTCCGGGTGTCAACTCTTTTGTCCTCAGAGCCGTTCCAGCGACCGCCCCTTTGAGCGAGGAGCCTCACGCGGGATGCTCTCCGGACCCCCTGACGTCCCCCAGCCTCCCTCCCGGCCCTCCTCCTCTGCTCAACCCTAAGGTAGCAGCGCCGAGAGCCCGGGGCTGGGCGCGAGCCGCCTCCTCACTTCCCATTGGCTGAGAGCGCCGGGAAAGCGGTCACGTGGCAGCGCGGCAGGCCAGCTTCGAGGCCGCCATCTTGGCGGAAAGTTTGGGGGGAGCGCGACCAGGGGCGCGGAAGGAGGCGAGGTTCCGGGGGTGGGGCGGCCAGGAGGCGAGAGGGCGAGCCGGTGAGCGAGCCGCGGCGGCCGCGACTGCCGAGGAGGAGGAGGAGGCAGCGGGGGTGCGGCCGCCGAGGGGAGCTCCTCCCCCGCCCCCTCACCCCCTCAGCTCAGCTCCTCGAGCCCCGGGCGGGGCGGGGGTACGTGGAGCTGGGCAGGGCGGGGGAGCCGCTGCGACTCGGGCCGGAGCGCACCCCAGCTCCGAGCGCACTCCGCTCGCTGCAACTTTGGTGGCGGCGCCGCAGGTGTTGGGGGGCCCGCGGAGGTGTGCATGTGGGGCGCGAGGGCGTCGCGGAGAGCGGCCGCTGCCCTGTCCGGACCCCGCTCGAGTAGCCCGGAGGAATCGAGCCAAGAGAAAGGCAAGCGCAAGTGGTGGGAGGGGGTTCGGCAGGGTTGGGTCCCCTTTTCCGATCGCAGTACGCCGGCGCTGGCACCTTAGGGCCAACGGTCGGAGCGCCCCTTCACCCACCGCCCCCACGAGCAGGTGGGGAGGCGGCCGCACGAGCTGGCGGGAGGAGGAGCAGGGGGGAGCCTTTGTAAAAGATTTGGAATCCTATTAGTCGGTCTGCTCTTAATTTGCGGGATTGCCCACCCCCTACCCCAACTGACACTGCTGGCTATTGAGGCTCTTCCTTTCGCTTGGGAAAACTTTGGAAGATGGGCTTTGGAGATTGGGCTGAAAGTTATTTTGGTTTGAGATTTAGTGGGGAGATGCTAGTTTCTGCACGATTCTAAGTTTCACTTGCTTCCCCCCCCCCCCCGCCCTCCCTTCTGGTGACTGCTTTTAAAGGTGTGTGCTGCCTTCCTGATTGTGGAGGAAAATGCCGGTCCGGAAGCAAGGTGAGACTTTATTTTAGAACTCTTGGGAGATGTTTTAAGTTTCTCGTATATCACTTTGTGGCTGCTGCTTTTTATTTATTTTTTAATCCTTTATATCGATTTTATGAGACAGTGTGGACCTAGAATTCTTGCTTAGGGGATCGAAAATTGAAACACCTGTTCAAACTTACTTTCTGTACATCACTGTAGTGCTTGGAGAGGCCCTGAGGCCCTCCCCTATCCCTGTTTTATTATTTTTTTTTTGAAGCTCCAATTGGTTTTTAGTATTTCACTTAATCATTCTTACTAAACACTTTTATTTGCTTCGGGGTAATAAGAAAAGTGTTACTTTGTAACACTTAAGATTTGTATTATGAAGACGCATTGTAGGTGATCTGGTTTTGCCTATCCCATAACCTGAAACTGTGCTGTTGGCACTCCCATCATGGTCTTTTACTGAGGCAGATGACCAGTACACATGTATTACTAACTGCACATTTGCTTCCCGTTTCTGCTATAGTATATGTTCCAGCTGTTTTCTGCTCCTTTCTGGAAAGCAGGTGTCCATGAACGCAGCAGCCCTGGCTCCGCTGGAGGAGTTGGGTGACTGCTTATGCATCTTGTGGGATTATTTGTATTGACATGTAGTCCTTTTAAATATGTACACACTTTTAATCAGTCTCCTCTTGCCTTCTCAGATACCCAGAGAGCATTGCACCTTTTGGAAGAGTATCGTTTGAAACTAAGCCAAACTGAAGACAGACATCTCAGAAGTTCCATAGAACGGGTTATTAGCATATTCCAGAGCAACCTCTTTCAGGCTTTAATAGGTAGGAATTAAGGGAATTAAAACTATATCTTTGACCGGGTTAGCTGGATATGCACCTCTGAGTTCAGTTAAACCTGAGAGAATGATTTACTTGATTTTTTTGTGAGGTCATTTGAACAGCTTCATGGCTTTATTATGTTTTCCATGGATAGATCAATGTCCTTTTCAGACTTAATGTAATAACCAAAAACCTTAGGATTATTTCAGTGGTTTTGAGAACAGGGTTTCATATTCTTGTGTTCACTACAAGACAGAGAAATTGCAGAAGTGTTTCGGGACATAGAAGGTGGTTGATAGATTGTTACAGCTTATTTCTGTATTTGATTGAATTTTTTTGGTGCCTTTAAGAATGTTTGGAGAGAGAATTTCTTGGCCTTTTGGATAAGATCACGTGAAGAATGTTTGGAGAATTCTGCTGTGTTTAAAAATATTCATTGTGTTAACACAAAATTGTTTAAACTTGACATTCATGGCACCAGAATTCTAGATGTGAAGAATGATCAAAGAGGTGATCTTTTCTAATAACCTTATTTTTCATACAAGAAAATTGAAATGAAAGAGTTTTATTCTTAACTAACTTAAATTTGTAGTGGGTATTGTTTTAAAGGAAAACTGGGTAAGTTGTCAAGAGTCCTTAATTCTGTTCCTGACACTGCTTTTGGTTGAACAATATTCCACAAGTTATTGAACCTTTTCTAGGGTACTAAATGAACTATAGAATGGAAATGATGAAATGTAAGGGTGAGTTTTTATATTATATTTTATATACAGTCCTTGATACATAAAACAGAGTGTCCTGGAGTGTCTCTAAATTTACAAATTACTGAACTAGAAAGTTTGTCCATTTGAGTCCTAAGAGTAAACATTTTAAAATCAGCTATTAACTCTTAAAAAAAAAAGCATTTATTTTTGTTTTGATTGGAAAGTCAGATATACAGAGAGGAGGAAAGACAGAGAGGAAGATCTTGCATCTGATGTTTCACTCCCCAAGTGACCGCAAGGCCAGAGCTGTGATAATCTAAAGCCAGGAGCCTGGAGTCTCTTCCAGGTCTCCCACATGGGTACAGGGTCCCAAGGCTTTGAGCCATGCTTGACTGTTTTCCCAGGCCACAAGTAGAGAGCTGGATGGGAAGTGGGGTGGCCAGGAAAAGAACTGGCGCCCATATGGGATTCTGGCATGTTCAAGGCGAGGACTTCAACTGCTGGGCCACCGTACCTGTCCCAGCTATGAACTCTTTAACACTTTAAAAAAGAAGACATGTACTTTATGGTGTTACATTTATTTTCTGTAACTTGCAAGCAGGTATGATCTAATATATTTTTTGTTAGAGTGGTTGTTGGTATGACTTGAAGACTACCTTCAAGTCTGTGTACTCTGATAACATATTGATAAATTGATGCTTTTTTATTAAAATTTAGATTTTTTTTTTTTTTTTGCCAAATACTGCTTTATGTATAGGAAAATTAAAAATTTTTTAACATTCTTAAAGACATAAAAATATGTACAGGAGGGCCTGGCGCAGTATCCTACGAGCTAAAGTGCTCTCCTTCCATGCATCAAGATCCTGTATGGATGCAGGTTCTAATCCTGGCGGCCCTGCTTCCCATCCAGCTCCCTGCTTGTGGCCTGGGAAAGCAGTGGAGGACGGCCTAAAGCCTTGGGACCCTGCACCCATGTGGGAGACTTAGAGGAAGCTCCAGATTCCTGGCTTCAGATAGCTCAGCTCTGGCTGTTGAGGCCACTTGGAGAGTCAATCAGTGGATGGAAGATCTTCCTCTGTCCTCCTCTCTGTCTCTCCTCCTCCTCTCTGTATATCTGCCTTTCGAATAAAAGTAAAATGAACCTTTTAAAAAAATATGTATAGGAATAGAGAACACAGTATAATGAATTACCATGTATCATCCATCTTCAGAAACGTATTAATATTGTTGCGTTTTTATTTATTTGGTAGACTTTTTTACATTAAAAAATTTTTTTTAAAAAGATTTATTTATTTATTGGAAAGTCAGATATACAGAGAGGAGGCGAGACAGAGAGGAAGATCTTCTGTCCGATGATTCACTCCCCAAGTGAGCACAACGGCCGATGCTGTGCCGATCTGAAACCAGGATCCAGGAACTTCTTCCGGGTCTCCCACACGGGTGCAGGATCCCAAAGCTTTGGGCCGTCCTTGACTGCTTTCCCAGGCCAGAAGCAGAGAGCTGGATGGGAAGTGGAGCTGCCGGGATTAGAACCGGCGCCCATATGGGATCCCGGGCGTGCAAGGCAAGGACTTTAGCTGCTAGGCCACACCACCAGGCCCTACATTGAAAATTTTTAAGTAATTTAAAACCTATCTTTTGAAAGTTTTTCATTTTATTTATTTAGAAGGCAGAAAGAGAAATTTATCTCCCATTTGCTGGTTCATTCCCTAAATACTTAAAATGGGAGAAAGAAGCTCAGTCAAGGTTTCTCATTAGGGTGACACAGGTGATGGTTCAGGTGCCACCCACTCTACCACTGCTAGGTTACACATGAACAGGAAGCTGGAATTGGGAGCAAAGGGGCATTCTGATGAAGGGCAATGGCCTCCCAGGTTGTATCTGAATCACTATAGCACACACCTGCCGCTGCAGTTCAGCTTTGCTTTGCTTTTTTCTTTTCTTTTTATTCCTTCCTTTCTTTCCTTGTTTCTTAAAGAGTTTTTATTTGAAAAGAAGATTTTTACAGACAGCAAAGGAGATAAAAGAGGTCTTCTATCCACGGATTGGCTCCCTAAATGGCCACAGTGGCCAGAGCTCAGGTGATCCAAATTTAGGAGCCCATACCTGCTTGCTAGCCTGTCCATGTGGGTGCAGGGACCCAAGGTCTTGGGCCATTCTCTGCTGCTTTGCTAGTATGTAAACAGAGCTGAATCAGAAGTGGAGCAGCTGGGACGTGAACAGTTGTCCATATGGGATTCTGGTGCTCCAGGTGGAGGATTAGCTTACTATGCCACTGTGCTGGCCCCATGCATTTCAGTTTTTAAGCTCTATGGTTTAAAGTCCAAATGGACAACCAGATTTGATTCCTTGAAAAGGAACAAAAAAGGAAGGATAATTCTTTAGTTATTTGTTTCTGTAGAATAACATTAAACTTTGGAATGTTTTATTTAATAGGCTCATTCTAGGAAAAAAGTATGACTTTTATGTCCTCAATTATATATATATATATATATGTATGTATATGTATATACACTTCAAAAATTTTATGGAGAAAGAGAAACTTGTAGAGTATTTTGGTGTGAGAAATTGTATTATTTTTATGCAGTTTTCATGAGCTTTTTGAACCTCCTTGTGTGCATGGATCTCTAAAACTTTTTTTAAAATAAGGATTTATTTGAAAGGCAGAGTTACAGCGAGAGACACAGAGAGATCTTCTGTTTGGTTATTCATTCCTCAGATTTCCACAGTGGCTAGGGAGGAGCTGGGCCAGGCTAGGCCAGGGCAAGCCAGGGCAAGCCAGGAGCCTGGAAGTCCATCTGGGTCTCCTACATGGATGCTATGGCCGAAGCACCCAGACACATTTGGAGGGTGCTGGATTGGATATGTTGGGCCCTCTGCAGCTGAGATGCCAACCAGTGCCCATCTATGATGCTGGTCTCCTAAACTGTAACAGCTTAACCCACTCCATCACAGCAACGATCTCTGAATTTCAAAACTTTTGCACCACAAACTTTGCTTTCCATGAACAATTTTTTTTGAAAGATTTATTTATTTATTTATTTGAAGGCGTTTGAGAGTGTGTGTAAGAGAGCAAGTACTTCCATCTGCTTGTTTATTACCTGGATAGCCGCAAAGGGCCAGGGCTGTGCCAGCTGAAACGAGCAGCCAGGGCCTTCATCCTGGTTTCGAGTACAGGTGGCAGGGGCTCAAAGACTGTGGCCACCTTCTCTTGGTTTACCTAGACCAACAGTAAGGAGCTGAATTGGAAGTTGAGTAGCTGGGAATCATTCCGGTGCCCATATGAAATACTGCATTGCAGACTGCGTTTTTACCCCATTTGCTGTAATGCTGGCCTCTCCGTGTATTTTTTTAAGTACTCTAGTAAATAGACTTAAGTAGATGTTTACCGAAAGCTGAACGGAATCTATACTTCATGTGTCTGCCACCACATCAAGTAGGGGTTGATATGTTTGGAGGAATTTTTGACATTCTGTTTTGCTTGTTTTTATAAAAGTTTATTTTCTCTTTACTTATTTTTGTATCTTGTTTTGTGTGATTTTACTGGTTTTGAATTTACTTTGGTGTGGGAATATTTTAATATTTTTTAGGACATAGTATTAGTTTTGGTGTTAAGAAAATTATTAGAATTTAGGTTTTTTTGTATGTTTCTATATGATAATTGGGTTTTTGATGCTGTTGAGTTGGTGAATGCATTGTTGCATTTGAATTAGTTAGCTTTTATTTTTTTCAGTCTGAATAATCTTAAGTTGTTACATTTTCTTTTTGTTTTGTGCCTCAGCCATTGTTTTTTAATCATGCACTAAGCCTGTAAATTACTCTAAGCTAAACCAATCCATTTGTATCTGTAGTGTGCACCCAGAATACTGGCCTAGCTTTTTCTTCTTTTGGTGGATGGCACTGTCTTGGTTGCTTAAGAACCTATGGACATTGAGTTAAAGAAGACATGGGTCTAGACCACATGGTTTATTTGAAAGACATGTGCTGCTTAGGTTTTTGACTTCCTTAGTTTAGAATTCATTTGTTTAGGCCAAAGTAAATTTTTTTACTTATTTGTTTGGGATGTGAAACATCTTTGGACATGAAAGAGGATAGATAGGAAGATCTTCTTTCTGCTGTTTCACTCCCCAAGTGACTGCAATGGCTGGAGCTACTCTGCTCCCATGGCAGGAGCCAGGAGCTTCTTCCAGGTTTCCCACGCGGGTGCAGGGTTCCAAAGCTTTGGGCCATCCTCGACTGCTTTCCCAGGCATCCTCGACTGCTTTCCCAGGCTACCAGCAGGGAGCTGGATGGGAAGCAGGGCTGACAGGATTAGAACTGGCACTCAGGGGATCCTGGAATATGCAAGGCGAGGACTTTAGCCAGTAGGCTACTGCACTGGGCCCTAAGTTGGAAGTTTTTATTGACTGGTTTCATGCATTGAAAAAAGTTTGTGTGGTGCTTTGGGTTTTGGTGTTAAATGCTGATTTTATTCTACTCCTTTCTGTACTTGGTACATAGATTTGGTTTTAGGTACCTTGGTTACTCAGAAGATCTTGAGAGTCATGTTATAATTGGTACATTGTGTGTTTTTGTGCTTTTAAAGATTTATTTATTTTTGTTGGAAAGTTAGATTTACAGAGAGGAGGACAGAGAAAGATCTTCCATCCACTGGTTTACCTCCAAGTGGCCATATCAGTCAAGCTGAACTGATCTGAAGCCAGGAGCCAGGAGCTTTTTCCGGGTCCCCCACATGGGTGTAGGGTTCCAAAGCTTTGGGCCGTCCTCAGCTGCTTTCCCAGGCCACAAACAGGGAGCTGGATGGGAAGTGGAGCCGCCAGAAAATGAATCAGTGTCCGTATAGGATGCAGTCATTGGAGGTGGAGGATTAGTCAGTTGGGCCCTGGTGCATTTTATGATTGATAATGTTCTTTGCTTGAGTAAATATGGAACTTGTGCTGACTCTGATACTTGGTATAGTATCCTTGAATTTGACTTAAATGTTAAAATTAAGAAAAGCTTTTGTCTGTTTGTAAGTTGCTTCTTTTCCGTTGACTAAATTTAAAACTTGAAAAAATTCTTGTGCCACATGTTTGTTTAGAATTAGTTATCAACAGTGTTTGATGATTATTTTTGCATAAATAGGAGATGAGGTATGCTTATTTTTACTCCGCAATTTAATTTTGTTTGATTTTATGTTTCAACTTTATATAGTGAAAAAAACGTGGTAATGCAGACTAACTGTTGTTTGATTACAGTCAGAGCCTGGATATTCAAATTCCTGGTTTCAGGCCTTTCCTAAATCTAAGGTGTGTGAGATCTGAGGAGTACCGGCAGCTAGATTTCATACCAGTCAGGCTCCTGAAGTTATTTCAGAGGGCTCATCTAGTTTCTTTGTGCACAGGAGAAAAATCTGACCTCAAGATCAGCTGGCTATGAGAGTAGAACACATTATACGTGGTTTGATTTGTATATTTTAGAGTAAATAATGAGCTTATTTTTATTTTTAAAACAACTTTATTTGAAATTCATAGCTAGAGGGAGAGACTGATACCCTCCGTTTGTAGGTTTACTCCCCAGGTGGCTCCAGGAGCCAGGCTTTCCCATTTGGGTGATAGGGACCCAAACACTGGGTCCATCTTTTGTCAGGCCTCTGGTAGGGAGCTGAATCAGAAGTGGAGGAACAGGGACATACCTCAGTGACCTTAGAGGATTCAGGTGTCACTGGCAGTGGTTTTACCTGTTCTACCACAATGCTAATCCTGCAGGCTTACTTAAGTTTCTGTTGTTTTTTCATTTTGTGTTTATTTGTGGTTTACCAAAGGGTGTTTTAGGGGCCAGTGTATGCTGGGTTAAGCCATTGCCTCTGATGCCAACATCCTATTTGGGTGCTGTTTTCAGTCCTGGTTGCTGCAGTTGCTTTTTTTTTTTTTTTCTTAGATTTATTTATTTATTTTATTGGTTTTACAGAGAAGAGAGACAGAGAGGAAGATCTTCCATCCACTGGTTCACTCCCCAAGTGGCCACAAAGGCCAGAGCCAATCTGAAGCCAGGATCCAGGAGCTTCTTCTGGATCTCCCATGCGGGTGCAGAGTCCCAAAGCTTTGGGTCGTCCTCGACTGCTTTCCCAGGGAAAGCACAAGCAGGGAGCTGGATGGGAAATGGGGAAATGGAGTTGCCAAGATTAGAACCTGCATCCATATGGGATCCTGGCGTATGAAAGGCGAGAACTTTAGCCATTAGGCTACCGTGCCTGGCCCAATGCATAAGTTTAATTTTTCAAATACTTACTAGTGAATATGGAAAATGTGATAATTCTGTCCACTTATGAGTTCCCAGTTCATTTGTTGCTACTCAGTTAATTCTTAATAGTTTCACTAGTCTTGCAAATATAATAAAGGACATTGCCTTGTCCTTACTTGTAGACACTGGATCTTAAAAATATTATTTTCTTATCATCTTAACCATTGAAAAATACACATTTCAGGAATACTAAGTGTATTTGTATTATAAAGTAATTCTTTATAGCATTTTCAGTTTATAAAATTAAAACTCCATTTCCATTAAATATTTGTACCACTCATCTACCCTGTCCATACTCCTAACCCCTAGAACTTGGTAACTACCATTTGAGTTTTGTGTTTTTATGAATTTGACTGATAATATATGTCATGGAAGTAGAATCATGCATTATTTGTTTTTTATGACTAAATTATTTCACTTTGTATAAAGCCCCTTGGTTCATACTTTAAGATTTATTTATTTTTATTTGTAAGGTAGAGGTACAGAGAAGGGAGACAGAAAGAGAGAGAATTTCCATCTGTTGGTTCACTCCCTAGAAGACTGTAATGGCTGGAGCTTCTTGCAGCTCTCCCACATGGATGCAGGGGCCCAAAAACTTGGTCTCTCCTTCACTGCCTTCCCAGATCATTAGTAGGGATCTTTTCAGGAGTGGAGCTGCTGGGACTTGAACCTGTGCTCATATGTGAATCATGTGCCAAAGGCTGAGGCTTGGCTTGCTGTGCTGCAGTACTGACTACACAGTTCATACATTTTATACTATATGATAGAGTTTTCCTTTTTTTTTTTTTTTATGGCTGGGTACTGTTCTGTTGTGTGTATATATATATAGTACATTTTGCTTATTTATCCACTGATAGGTATTTAGGCTATTTCCTTCTCTTGGCTACTGTATGAACAGTACTGCTGTGGAAGTATTTCTTTGTTGCTGCACTTGCAGTTCATTTGGATATTTACCTAGGAGTGAGGTGGTGGGATTGTGTGATAGGTACATTCTTTACATTTTGAAGAACCACTGTACTGTTCCCCATAGTGGTTACACCGTTGAACACTGCTGAGGTATTGTACAGGGTTGTGGTTTTTCCACATCCTTACAGTACTTCTTTTTCTTTCTTTCTTTTTTAAAAACATTTATTTATTTTTATTACAAAGTCAGATATATATACAGGAGGAGAGATAGAGAGGAAGATCTTCCATCTGATGATTTATTCCCCAAGTGAGCACAACAGCCGGTGCTATGCTGATCCAGAGCCAGGAGCCAGGAACTTCCTCCAGGTCTCCCACATGGGTGCAGGATCCCAAAGCTTTGGGCCGTCAGCTGCTTTCCCAGGCCACAAGCCGGGAGCTGGATGGGAAGTGGAGCTGCCGGGATTAGAACCAGCGCCCATATAGGATCCTGGCGCTTTCAAGGCGAGGACTTTAGCTGCTAGGCCACAGCACCAGGCCCAGTACTTCTTTTTCTATCTCTGCCTCCACGCCCCTTTCTTTCACAGTAGCTATCGTAATGGGTGTGAAAGTATGTAAAAGCTATAATGATGAATACACATCACTTTCTATGTAGTGTGTTATTTAGTCATCATAATTCTGTTGAGTGTATGTTCATGTGTGAGTTGATTACACTTTTTGATAGGTGAGAAAACTAAAGCATTGAGAAATGACCAGTTTTTTTTTTTTAAGATTTATTTATTTATTGGAAAGTCAGATATACAGAGAGGAGGAGAGACAGAGAGGAAGCTATTCTGTCTGTTGATTCGCTCCCCAAGTGAGCACAACGGCCGATGCTATGCTGATCTGAAGTCAGGATCCAGGAACTTCTTCCGGGTCTCCCACACGGGTGCAGGGTCCTAAGGCTTTGAGCCGTCCTTGACTGCTTTCCCAGGCCAGAAGCAGGGAGCTGGATGGGAAGTAGAGCTGCTGGGATTAGAACTGGCACCCATATGGGATCCTGGCGTGTTCAAGGTGAGGACTTTAGCCACTAGGCCACGCCGTTGGGCCCAAGAAATGACCAGTTTTACCCAGGGACTCGCAGATACACTAAATTGAATTTAGCTAATCTGAATCCAGAGCCTGTTTGTTCTCATCTTTAAGCGTTAGGAGATTCTTAGTTATCTCTTTTGAGGGATGGCGGTCAGAGTTAAGCATTTTAGTGTAATAAAGAACTCAGGAGGCAGGCATTTAGCTTAGCCATCATGACCCGTGTTGGACTAATGGGGTTCAATCCCTGATTCCAGCTCCTCCAGCTTCCTGTTGATGCAGACCCTGGGAAGCAGTGGTAATGGTTCAAGTGATTGAGTCCTTGCCATCCTTATGGGAGATCTGGATTGTGTAGCTCCTGTTCCGCCAGAACCCCACCTGTCAAGGGTGTTTGAGGATAGCAGCTCTCTCCCTCCCTCTCTACCTGCCAAGTGTCAAAATACCACCCTGATCGCAGTGATGTTTAATAGAGATGTTGGTCTGTAAGGGAATCTTTACGTTAATGAAATGACTTTATAATGTTAGAATTCACTGTTAAAATGTCTGTGTAACAGATGCACACACAAAGGAAATGAGAGAGAGATTGGTTCATTTCCCGTTTGTTGGCTTACACCTCAAATGCCTGCACTGGGCAGCAGTGGCTTAGGCTGAAGATGGAGCCTAGAAGGCCAGTCTTGGTTTCCATTGGTGGCAGGGACCTGATTACTTGAGGCGTCACTACTACCCTCCGAAGTCCCTGTTGGCAGTCAGTACCTGGAGTGAGAATGAGATTTATGTTCTCTGATGTGGGCCGGGGAAGTCTTAGATACTAAGCTAAATACCCACTCTCTAGAATTTATGTATTTTGAAAATTATGTTTATTTAGTAAAGTTTTAGAATTTGTACATGTAGTGGTAAGATATCTTGATTTCTTGGTTTTTTTTTTCCTGCTTATTTTTTGGTCTTGTTGATGGCACATTTTGATTTATTGTCAATTTTCTGCATCTGTGTGTATGTGTGTATGCTGTGTGCATGTATGATTTTTCAGAGTAGATTGGAGCAGGGAAAACATAACAGGATGTGAGGTACACTATTGGCTAAAATTTTGTGGAATTGGAGGAGAATTTTATTAACCTTTTACTTAAAGCTTTAATTAGATTAAGCTGTTTATTTGCTTCAGTGTGGTTTTGCTTACTACTGTTCTGAGGGAGTGTTTTGATTATGTTGAATTCTGGTTGAATTCAGAACCTTGCAATCAGAGCTCTGGGAGTATCTAAATCTTTCTTCCAAGCTGTTTTATGTATCAGTCATTTTTTTTTTCCCCAAATAAAATTTAAACTAAGACCAGGAATTCAACTACTTAAGCCTGCTGTCTCAAATTTGAAATCCATGCAATTTTTGGTGGGCTTTTTTATGTTCGTTTGTTATAATGCACAATTCCATGAACTTTCTGAAGATTTCTGCATAGATTATAACTTAATTTTCACAGGGAACTTATTGAAGTACCTCATATTTTTCACTTCTTTTGTAGGGAACATTCCTTTCTAATAACACTTTCTCACTTTTTGACATTGTCTTTTTTTTTAAGATTTATCTATTTTTATTGGAAAGGCACATATACAGAGAGTAGGAGAGACAGAGAGGAAGATCTTCCGTCTGATGGTTCACTCCCCAAGTGGCCACAACGGCTGGAGCTGAGCCATTCTGAAGCCAGGAGCCAGGAAGTTCCTCTGGGTCTCCCACATGGGTGCAGGGTCCCAATGATTTGGCTGTCCTTGACTGCTTTCCCAGGCCACAAGCAGGGAGCTGGATGGGAAGTGGAGCTACCATAATTAGAGCCGGTGCCCATATGGGATCCTGATGTGTTCAAGGTGAGGACTTTAGCCACTATGCTGTCGTGCCAGACCCGACATTGTCTTTCTGAAGATACCAGGCTGTTTGTGTTTTCGAATGTCCATTTCTGGATTTGTTTCACATCGGGCTTTTGGTCTCTGAGCATGTTGCTCTGTGTCCTGTATTTCCTGTGTACTAGTGATTGATTCTAAGTAATTGCTTTAGATTGGGGCTAAATAATTTTTTGTAAAATCGGTGTTATGATTTTGGATTATCTTCATATGGTTAAGTGAACAGTTTTATATTGTGATTCATGGTTTGTAAAGTGCTTTCACATAGAATTTTCTCTGCTAATTTTCTCAACACTGTGTAAAATGAGTTGATTGTCCTCAGTGTGCATACTTGGGAAGTTCTGTAATTCTGGTTATTAAAACTGGAAAAAGTTGCTTCATTTTCACTTTTTATTTTTCTTTTGAGATTTATTTTGTTTGTTGAAAGGCAGAGGGAAAAAGATCTTCCACTTATTGGCTCAGTCTCTAAATATCTGAAATAATGCTGGGCTGGTAGAGGCTAAAACCAAGAGCCTGAAATCCCATCTAGGTCTCTGTGTGGGTTGTCAGGGGCTCAAGTGAGCCATTCTCTGCTGCTCTCCTAGGTGCATAGCAAGAGCTATATCTAAAACCAGCAGCAGGGAGAAAAAATGACACTTAGGTATGGGCTGCTGGTGTCACAAGTCATAGCCTAAAGAACTACCACATTGGCTGCTATCTCTACTGTTTTCATTATGGCATTTATAATTCTAATAGTCTGAACAGTTTACTTATGTTACTAATGGTTTCAAAGTAGCGAGAAACAGGAAGTGACAGCCTGTGGAAATGTTTATAGCTCATGTGCAGGATTCTATGCAGGATGATGCCCACTTTTATGGTTAAGTAACAGTCTCCCTTCCCTTAAAAAAAATTCATAATAATATCATTAGATGAGTAAAAAAACGACATGGTCTCAACATATAACTCAGAGCTACTGAGCAACATAAGTAAGCAGTGTTACAATATCAAGTTCTTCTAATGATAGCAAAGTAATTTGATCTTTTAAAATAATTATTTTGCTATTGTAAGCAAATTTATGGTTTCTTTTAAGACTTTGTCACGTCTTTGTTTTTAAATATTAAGGCTAAACAGTATCTAAAAGCCCTCTGGTTTGGATTGTAACTTTTTTTTAATGGTTTTTTTTGGGGGGGGGGTAAAAGAGCAATTCAAATCACTTGAGGGTTTGATTCCCAGCCTGGCTACTAATGGTAAAGATAGAGAATATCAATAGTTGCTCATATCTGCAGATATCACACTAATGATGCTCACCAGCTTCTATTAAGAGCCTGTTTGTAGGTATTTAAGGTATTGCAGTAATAAAACGTTCAGCAGTTCATAGTAGAGGCAAATTACCAGAGGTTTAAAGTATGAAAACCATTTAACATTCACGTTGTATGCTTAAGATTCTAATATGATTGTGACATAATGAAATGAAATATACAGGAAGATTGGACTTTACTAGAGTAAAAGTTTTGTTTCTGTGTTGTTATTTTAGCATTGTATACTTTAATTAGAAAATATAAGCACTTTTGCATTTTTCTTTCCTTTTCTTAACTTCTAGATATTCAAGAATTTTATGAAGTGACCTTACTGGATAATCCAAAATGTGTAGATCGTTCCAAGCAGTGTGAACCAATCCAGCCTGTGAATACTTGGGAAATCTCTAGCCTTCCAAGCACTACTGTGACTTCAGAAACTCTGCCAAGCAGCCTCAGTCCCAGTGTAGAGGTAAGATAAGTTTTTCTGAAGCTATTTTTCAGTGATCATTTGGGGAACTACATTTTTCATTACAATGGACATTTTATGGAAATATAATTTATAATAGAAAGTAAAGGATGGAGTAAAAATATTTTTGGAAAGAAAATTCACAATCTGTTGCTCCTGTCTTAATGTGTTGTGGGCAATTTAAGGTCTGAAAATACGTGTTCTAGACTCCTGAAAAATACTTAGTGTGAGGGGACTTTGCTGAGGTTCTGTGTGATAGTTAGAGTGGAAATTTTACTTTGCCAGGTTTTCTCTGGTATCTTTCCTGGAGAAAGAATATGGTTTTGTGGTTCAGGGTGATTTAGTTACCTATTTATCCTAAATACTGTGTTTATTGACTTGAAGATTGCCCTAAAGCTCACTAGAGGTTATCATTGATTTCTACGTTTTTTTTGTATAATGAAAACTGTCTGGGTTTTCAAAACTATTTAAGCAATGTTCTTTTTCTGAGGTCCTGTTCTGTTGCCAGTAGAGCTGGATATGGAATTGTAGATGATAAAATATTTTGTAGTGAAGATTCTGCCTGAAAATTATTTGAGAATAATTGCATTTGATTCTACTCCTTTATACTTAGTACTATGTAATGACTGAAAAATTCAGTGGAATATAAATCCAAAGAAAAGTAGTGAGCAGGAAATAGATGGCACTTTAATAAAGAAACTGTCTCTGTTTTTTCTTTTATATTAAGTAGCAGGATTCTAAGACTTAGGACAATCACAGCCTGTTTAGTCCCTTACATTAATGTTAAAGATGAGGAGACTAAGCTGGAAGATTACTTGGCTCAGCTTATTTTGTAGTTTGGGTTAGTCTATTTTTGGAGTCCAGATATCTCAACAGCCAATCCTCAGTTCTTCTTCTTAATCCCGATGTGACCTTAGAAGATTGATGAAATCTTTATATTGTGGAAAAAAAAAAAGATTATATTGTGTATGTATCATTTCTTTGTGTCTCATTTTTCCCCATCACTTTTTCTTGGATAATTTCCATTCCCATTGCCTTCTTTAGTTAATATATCACTTTTGTCTTTTTTTTTTTTAATAGTTTATATCTGTGGTTTATATCAAATAAATTTTAAAATGTTTAAATTAGCTACTGCTGTGATTTGAATGTATTCCCTCCCAAATTCAAGTTTACCTAGTGTATTTGTGTGAAGGGGTGATTAGGTCATGAGGGCTATTCCTTTACAAGGATTAGGTCCTTGTAAAGGGACTTTGCTTAGGCTAGCTATTTTGGCTTGCCCTTCTGCATCTTACCCTGCGAGGACACAGCCAAGAATGCCCTTGCTAGGAGAGTCCTGGATCTTGGACTTTCCAGATTCCAGAATTGTGAAGAATACATTTCTCTTCCTTCTATCCAAGCATTCTTATAAAAACAGCATAAAATGAACTAAGAGAGTTAAACAGTTTTTCCTTCACATTTATTATTTTAGATCTAGGTTTAAAACTTTATGGGAAAAAAATAGCATGCTAAACCTTAGGAAATTTGGCTATTAAAATTCACTTAGTGGTTTATTCTGTCTTTTGATTTATGATACTTACCTATGATTATAAACCATAGAGTTCGCACAGTCGATTTGCCTATTTTATAAGACTTGTTTAGATACAGGTTGGGTCTGTGCAACCAGTAAAAGTAATGTTCATTAAGGTAGAATAACAGGATAGTTTTGTAAGATGTAAGCTTATTTATACATAAATTTCATCATAAGCATCAATGGTGTATTGAGTAACACTGAAAATGGCATTGGAGGAGACAGCAATTTTGTTGTTTAAATTTATTTATTCGAAGGGCAGTTAGAGAAGGAGGGATAGAGAGACAAAGAGAGGGGTCAGACAGGGCTGACCAGGCTGAAGTTAGGAGCCAGAACATTCGTACCAGTGTCATGACTGTGTCATCCTTTGCTGCTTTGTCAGGGCATTAGTGGGGAGCTGGATCAGAAGTAGAGCAGCTGGGACTCAGACTTGTGCCTATGTGGGATGTCAGCATTGACGGCGGCGGTTTAACTCACTACACCACAGCATTGGCCCCAGGAATGGGCATTTGGTCCACTGGTTAGGACACTCCTTGCATTACCTGCATCCTATATTGAAGTGCCTAGACTAGTCATACCTTCTTTGTTTCCTTTCCTGCTTCCTGCTAATATATATCCGGTAAGTAGCAGGTAATGGCTCAAGTACTTGGGTCCCTAAACCCATGAGGAAAATTTGGTAATGGACCTGAGGAGGAAAATAGTGCCTCTGCCTTTCCATATAAAACTAAAAATAAACAAATAGAAATGGTGTTGGAAACATTTCTACTTTTATTTATTAAAGGTATATTTATTATTTTAATGAAAAATTCCAAGTTAAAGGGAGAGACAGAGAGATCTTCCATCTGCTGGTAAACTCCTCAGATGGCCACAACTTTCAAGGCTGTGCCAAGCTAAAGCCAGGAGTTTCTTTCCAGTTTCCCACATGGATGGCAGGGGCCCAGATATTTGGGCTACCTGCTTCTGTTTTCATAGGCACATAAAAAGGAAGCTAGATTGTAGGTGGAATAGTTTGGATTTGAATTGGCATCCATATGGTTTGCCAGAGTTGTAGGCAGCAGCTTAACTTACAATACCACAATGCCAGCACCACACTTTCTAACTTTTAACTTTTTATGAATTTTGAATAAAATTTTTCCTAGCATGACCAAAAGCTACAAGATAAAATATTGCAAGTGAAGACTTTGTACAGTTTCTTTGTAGACTTTGTAGAATGTCTCTGTTTTGGAAGAAACAAATTAGAAATGATAAAGTAGGAAGAAAGTTTTTGAAATATGAATAATTAAAAACTTTGTGGAAAATAGAATCAAAAGATATGTTAATTTGGTGTAGAAAATTGCAGTCTGTGCATTTGAGGGACCTTCAGAAAGTTTTTATGAAAAGTGAATGTATTAAACTTACTCATAAAATTACAACAGAGTAAATATATCTTTTAATTGTGTTTTTCCATGAATTTTTAAAAAGATTTATTTATTTTTATTGAAAAGTCATATTTACAGAGAGAGAGGAGAGACAAAGATTTTCCGTCTGCTGGTTCATTCCCAAGTGGTCACAGTGGCTGAACTGAGCTGATCTGAAACCAGGAGTCGGGATCCTCCTCTTGGTCTGCTATGTGGGTGTAGGGCCCCAAGGCTTTGGGCCATCTTTTACTGCTTTCCCAGGCCACAAAGAGGGAGCTAGATGGGAAGTGATCCAGCTGTGTACAAGCTAGTGTCCATATGGGATCCTGGCACATTGAAGGCAAAGACTTTGGCCGTTAGGCTGTTGCGCTGGGCCCTTCTACATTCATATCTTTGAGCATATTTTATGGTATGTATTTACCCAAATTATTAAAGTTATATTGTATTTAGGAATGTTCATTGCAGCATTGTATGTAATGTTAATAATAGCTAAATGATTAACCGAAGAAATTAGACACACACATTATGGCATAGTCATTTAAAACAAGATAAAACAGCAGACATGAAAATATATCCCATGTTTTCACTGTGGTTGATCCACAGCTTAAAATGGTTCTACTTAACAATTTTTGAACTTTACCATTCTGCAAAAGCAGTAGACATTGAGTAGAAAATCTATTTTGAAATTTTACTTTTTCTTGGTTAGTAATATGCGTATGATACTCTGCTGATACTGAGCAGCAGCAGTGAGCCACAGCTGCATGGGAGGAAACAACCATATGATCAATAGGCCAGGGACATTACATACATTTGACTTGGTAGTTGTGTGTGTGTTTATTTTTTTTTAGGCTTGGCTTATTAGAACTTAATCCCATCCATCATTCATTGTTAAATGAATTAAGGCAAATTGCATATAGGCATATAGTATATGCATAGGGCATATAGTATGACTATATAAAAAGAAAAACTAGGGCCCGGCACGATGGCGCAGTGGTTAAGGTCCTCACCTTGCATGCCCGGAATTCCATATGGGCACCAGTTCTATCCCAGCAGCCCCACTTCCCTTCCAGCTCCCTGCCTGTGGCCTGGGAAAGCAGTCGAGGACGGCCCAAAGCTTTGGGACCCTGCACCCGCGTGGGAGACCTGGAAGAGGCTCCTGGCTTCGGACTGGCATAGTATCGGCCGTTGTGCTCATTTGGGGAGTGAAAAATTGAATGGAAGATCTTCCTCTCTGTCTCTCCTCTCTCTGTTTGTCTGCCTTTCCAATAAAAAAATAATAATAATAAAAAAATAAATCTTTTTAAAAAAAGAAAAATTATAAGTATGGAAAAATATGAAAGTACTTCATAAACATTGAGTGAAATTTAAAAAGGTAAAATTATTTGGCACAAACTTGTTTTTTACTTTTTACTTTGTTTTTTTTTTTTTAAGATTTATTTTTGTTGGAAAGACAGATATACAGAGAGAAGGATCTTTTGTCTGTTGGTTCACTCCCAAAGAGGCCTGGGCTGAGCCAGAGGAGCTTCTTCCAGGTCTCCCACGCTCGTGGGTGCAGGGTCCCAAGTCTGCGCCATCCTCGACTACTTTCCCAGGCCACAAGCAGGGAGCTGGGTGGGAAGTGGAGCAGCCGGGATGCAAACCATGGTTCATATTGAATCCTGGTATATGCAAGTGGAGGATTTATCCACTAGTCTCTCATTCCAGGCCTGCAAAAACAGTTTTTTCAAACCCATGAGTATGTTTTCATAGTATGCTTTCTGCATGAACTGTTTGAATTCTGGTCAAACATTTGTTCTGCTTTCAGTAGTATTCTGGTTTCAATTGTACCTGAAGCGACCTTTTTTCAGCCCTTCAGAGTTCATCTTTGGGGGAGGACTATTTTTTGACTGAATAACTTCGGGAAGTATCTCCATTACCTTTCTCTTTCTAGCTTAATGTTTTAAAATAATCTGTTTGCTTTCATTTTAAGTAGAATTCTAGGAAGTATGGTTTCAATATTCCTAATCTGAAAGTGGAAATTTTATATGCACTTAAATCAGAGTTTTGGAATGGAGCATTTTGAATTTCAGATTTTCTGATTAGAGATGTTCATTTGATAAAGGTGATATATAAATATTCTGAAATCTTAAAAATGCTGAAATTTCTGATCCTACGCATTTTAAATAAGAGATATTTGTAGTACTGTTAACACTTATGTTTAATCTGCTAGATTTAATCTGAGGTCCTATAAACATTGGCTTTAAACGAAAAATATATGTATTAACTTAAACTCTTTTAGTACTATTACAATATCTTTTTTTTCTAAGTTTTTATTTTAAATATATTTTTATTTTTAATTTTGAATTATGGGATACAATTTTGTATAGGCTGGGATTCCCCCCAAACTCCCACTCCCATCAGATTTTTCCCATTTTGTTACAATAGTATAGTCCTTCATAAGGAATCATAATAATATCAGTCTGTTACTTAAGTGTACCCCGACATTGTTGGTACAGACAATGTCAGACAGTCCAGCATCCCATTGTCTACACATGTCCAACAGTTTCATTAGGAATCCATGTTGCGTCTGGATGCAGAGATGCATGTTCCATTCATTATACTTACTGGGGTCTATCATATACAGACGTGGGGGTATGATGGTACTGTTACAATTTCTAAACACAAAGGTACACAAGTCACAAATGAATGGCTTGATGGATTACTACTTTGAGAATAAACTAGTCAAGAAAAGAAATGTAGAATGACACCTAAAGGGTTCTGGAATTAGAGTGGTGAGGATTACATAGCTCTGAATGCACTCAAAACCACTAAATTAAGTTTAAAGTTTGTTGATTTTTATGGTCTGTGCATTGTACCTTAGTTAAGACATGGGCCAATACCCTAGAAGTCCCTGTATCTTTACTTGTCGGTACCTACTCCTTTCTCATGAAATTCTGATCGTCTTGATTTATAACATCCTAGATGAGTTTTGCCTATTTTTAAATTGTAAAAGTGATTTACAATATGTACCTTGTTATTGCCGGAGGCCAGCTCCAGCCGAGTTCGGAACTGAAGAAGGGTGTGTGGAGTAGGCGTAGAGACAAGAAGTGGACCGCTACAACTTCATGGTCATAATGGACAATGCAAGAAAGCTGTGCCCTTTATACAGAAGCAGTCACAAACTCTGGCACAGACTTTTTATGTCACGGTCAAGTGGGTGTTTCCAAGGATAATTCTGCCATTTGTTTCACCTTAAAGCAGGATGTTATTTATCCTGACCCTGTGGTCAGGAAGTTCTCAATAGATGGCGCATATCATTCCTAGTACAGTCCTCATTCTACAACTTAATCTTGAATCAGTTAAGGGAGGAAAAATTGAGGATGATCAGTGGGGGGTGGGGCAGCAGAGACAGCATGAATTGTAAAAGGCCCTTTTGCCAATCAGCAAATCAACTTCCAAGCTCACACTGATAGTAAAAACCAACTCCACAGCTGCAAACAGTGCCTAAATAGATTAAAGAATTCTCAGCACGGTGTTCAGGTGTTCATGCAAAGAGGGGTGGAACTACCTTGATGTGGTTGCAGAGACATCCCTTGGCCTTGCCTGGGGGGTGGGGGAGGTGTGAGCTCCTAGGGCCTTGTCAGCAGGGGAACTGCTCTCCTCACACCTTCCTGTCCTCCATACCCACTGCACAGACTGACATCTTATCTTAGCTTATTTTTTCTAATATTTATGTATTTTATCCATGTAACTGAATTTGTCCCCAATCCTTGCTGCTTTGTGCAGTGTTGTATTATTATACCGTAATGTATTTATCCATTTTACTATTGATAATTGAGTTGTTTTCGGTTTGGTGTTAGTGCTGCTGTGAATGTTATTTTGCAGTCAGTTTGGCTATGGCACGACATACATATTCACTAAACTGTGAAAAAATGACACAGTGAAAATCACAGGATTTTTAAGGAAAATTTTTTTTATGCAAAATTTTGTGACTGCTATGTTAAAATAGAAACCTAATAAAAGTAATAGCACAGTTTTATATGTGATAAATGAGTAAGAAGTATATAATGTTACAGTAGGTATGATATTTTACCTTTGAAAAATTCAAGTTTCTTTATTGAAGTTGTGTCATAGCTTCAGCTTGTGAATTACTTGGTAGTGCTAGCAGGAAGAAGCACCTGAAGTTGCATACAAATATGTAACATCACTTGTAGCAGGATGTGGTCATAAGATCAGTGAACGAAGGAGTTAAGTCAATGTTTGAAGTTTGTGTTCTGTTGATTCCTATGTGGCTTATTTTACTGTATCTTTTTTTTTTTTTTGCCGTGATCTGCTACTTCTTGTGGACAATATTCTCCATAAGCAAATATGAAGTTTGTGTCATGGTCAGATTGTTCCATAATATATCATTCACAGTGGAATAGATACTAATTTTTCTTTAATTTTCATTTTTTATTTGAAAAGAAGAGACAGAGTGGTCTTCCTCTCATTAGTTAACTTCCCAGATGCCCCAAATAGCCAGGACTGTGCCACGCTAAAGCCAGAAACCAAAACTCCATTCAGAACTCTTGTGGGCATGGCGGAGGGGCTGCTATTTGCACCATCATCTGCTGTCACCCAGGTGTGCTTTAGCAGGAGGCACAGAGTAGCTGAGGCCCAGCCACTCCTGATGTGGAATGTACACAGCCCAAGCAGCCTCTCGTAACTCTTGTGTCAGATTCCCACCTCCCAGTGCTCATTTTCAGAGTTACAGCAATACTTTTTTTTGGGTACATCTATATATATACTTCAGTGGCATGTTGAATTTTAGTACATAATGCCAAGAGTTTTGCAAAAGGACATCATATATTTTAATAATCATCATCAGTATATGAAGTTGGATGTTTTACATCCATGGCAGCACTTAACTTTTACCAAATGCTTTTATGTATTAAATCATTCCAGTAGGTGTGTAGAGGTACTTCATATTGTTTCATTGCATTTTCTTTATCATTAAAGAGGTAACTAATGAGTATCTCTCCGTATGTTAATTATTCATTTTGCATGTGTTGAAATATCAAAATTTTTTGTCTTTGTCTTAATGATTTGAATATGTATACATTACAAATACATATGTATATATTTGTTGGATGTATGTATGTTTTTCATTACATGTTTTCCTGATTATGTGTTCTTGGGCCCAATGCCTTGGCATGGCAGGCTGGGCCACCTCCTACAGTGCCATCCCATACAAGTGCCATTTTGTGTTCTGGCTGTTCCATTTAGGATCCACCATTTAGGATTCCCTCTAAGTACCTGGGAAAGCAACGGAGGATGGCTGAGGGCCTGGGTGCCTGCACGCAGGCTGGAGACCTCGAGGAAGCTCCTGGCTTCCGACAGCTTAGCTCTTGCCATTGCAGCCATTGGGGCAGTGACCAATTGATCTGCTGGTCACTAACATGTTTTCCAATTCCAACATTTTAGTATTTGTGAGGAAATTTTGTTTTGCTCTTTATGCTCACCTCTATAATCCATACTGCAGTTTGCAGTTTCACATGAATCAGCCTTTCAGTCTGTTACAATTCTTGCTACTGTGGTCTAAGCAGCCTTCATAGTTTGTCTAGATTATTTTAATAACCTCTTTAATTGAAATGTCTGTATTTACTATATCCCAATTTCAAATTTATCACAACATTACCTCCAAAATTACCTTTATAAAATGCAAATCAGGTGATTATCTTTTAATGGCTTTTCCTTCCTCTCAGAATAAAGGGGGAAATCCCTGTTGAAGCTCAGAACTCCCAAACTAGTGGCCTCACCTGGTTTTTGCTTTTTCTGTTTTGAGAGATCTTTTCTTCTTTAATCACTATTTTCTCTTGCCTCAGGATCCCCACATAATAGTCTGTTTGCACAGAAGATTCTTTATACTTCTTTTTGCCAGCAGTGTCTCATTTTTAGCATCTCAGTTTAGACGTTAGCTCATTCATTCATTTATTTAATCAAGTATCTTGTGTTAAAGAAGATATTTAAAGCAAAAATTTCTGTCCTGAAGCTTACATTCTACTGGGGAGGCAGATAATAATGAACCAATAAATCATGTGCAATATTAGAAGATGGTAAGTGATAGGGTGGAAGAGCAGAAAAGGGCTCAGGAGTGCCAGGTTAGGGGAGTACTTTGGAGTTCTTAATAGTGTATTCATGATAGATCTCCAGGAAAAGATGAGGTTTCTACGGAGTTGGAAGTCTCTGTCTCTTTCTGGGAGAGGAGCTGATCAGAGACGCCAAGACAGGAGCCAGCATTTGACTCGGTGGTTTAGTGGCTGTTTAGATGCCTGTATCTCTTGTTGGAAAGCCTGGTTCCAGTCTCTGGCTCCTCTGGTTCTAGGCCAGCATCCTGCTGGTTTGCATCTTGAGAAGCAACAAATAATGAGCCAGCACTGGGTATTGCAGAACTTTGGAGTGTGAACTTGTAGAGAGTCTCTTTACTGTCTCTCTGCCTTTCAAATAAAAATAAAATGAAATTAAAAAGACCCTAAGAAGGAAGTGAAAATAGGAGAATAGTAAGACAGCTGATATGACTAAAGCAAAGGAAAGATCAATGGGAGATGAGATCAATCTATGGAAAACAGGGGCAGGTCGAGTGAAGACATTGCAAGGTTTTGGAGCCATCAAAAAAATTGGACTGTACTAGGAGACTATTTAAACAATTTAGTTAAAGGTGAGTGTTGGCCTGAACTAAAATGGTGATAATGGAAGTGCTAAGTGACTAAATAAGTGGATATTTTGAATGTAGGTGATGAGGATTTGAGCATTGATTGGAAATGAGTTTTCAGAGTAAGATAAAATTCAGTACAAGAGACTCAAGGCCCCTTTGGTATAAAGCCTTCGTTTTCTTCTCAAAGTCAGAATGTCTGTTTAGCACTTTATCCTTCTGTTTGATACTCTTAATCTGTGAATTTTGGACACCTTGCCTTCCTGAATTCTTAACTGTCTCCTCAGCTTAGGCAACTGGTCTTTGATTTTGGATTTCCTCCTGCAAGTGGGAAACTTTTCCAGGTCATTATAGGGCCTAGTCTTTCAAGGATCACTGTTTTTGCAGTCCCTGTGTCCATGACTTCAGTGTTTTTGTCCTTTTTTTTTTACTTGTTTAAGGTGAGAGAGTCAATTTCTGTTTAGAAAGCCATTGAAATGGTTTCTAGAATACTGTCAATTGTCTTACATGTCTAAATATTATTAGATGGAAATTTACTATACCAAAAGAAATATATTGAGTCTTTCTAGAGTTGTTCATATGACAGGGTGATCTCTAAATCATTCTGAACAGCAAGTGATTTTCTGAGGCAAACACATTAGCTTGAAATGTTGTCAATGTTAGTTTGGATGTTACAGGAGTTGGTTTGATAAAAATTAATCATTCTTAGGTATGACCTTAAAAACCTTTAAATATTAGATGTTGTATGCATGCTTTTATCAAAGAATTTAAATTTATTAAAAGGTAATATAGTAAATGGTTACATAAGAAAGCTGTAAAAACTTCCTACTGCCTTATTGGTAGGACAGTTGACTTACCAAAAAATAAATGGTATCAGTAGTGATTTGGGATGAGTGATCAAATGACACCAGTATCCCAAAGTTTTTATGCACTTAATATCAAATAGGTTAGGTAATTTAGAAGTGGTCATCGGTGAAGGCATTTAACCAGCTGTTAAGACATTGGCATTCCTTGTTGAGGTGACTGGGTTTGATTCTTGACTCCAGTTCTAGCTCCCAGCTCTAGCTTCCTGCCAGCACAGACCCTGAGATGCTACAGGTAGTTGCTCAGGTGGTTTAGTTCCTGTCACTCATGCAACTGGATATGGCAGTTGAATTCTCTGCTCCCACCTTGGGATGGACCTGATCCTAGTTGCTGAGGGTCTTGGAAGAGTGAACCAGAGGATGGAAACTCTCTCTTCCCCCAACTGCCCCTGCCCTGCCTCTACCAACTTGCTCCCTTCTTCTCCTTCTCACTTACTTTTCTTTTGTTTCCTTTCACTCTTCCTTTCTTTCTCCCCTTCTTCTCTTCCCCTCCTTTTCACCCTCTCTCCTCCCACCCCTTACTTTTCTCTCTCCTTACTCCCTCTCTCTTCTCTCTTTCCCTCTCCCCTTCTCCATCCCTTTCCTTTCTCTCCCTCTCCCCTGCCTCTTTCCCTGGCTTCCTCACTTCTTTTCCCTTCCCCTCCTCTCCCCTTTCCCCCTTTTTCCTTTTTTCCTCTTCCCCACTCTCTCCCCATGTTATTTCTCCTTCCCTTCTTTTCCAGTCCCCTCCTTCATCTGCTCCTGTTTCTCCATCTCTCCTCCTCTCCAGTCTCCTTCCCCCTCCCCCTTTCTCTCCTTCTCTTGCCCTCTCTACTCATTCATTCAGCAAATATTTATTGAGCCCCAGTTGTGTTGTGTTCACTGTGCCATCCTGTGGATTCTAGTGATAATGTAGTAGGCACAAAAAAACACTGGAGTTCTGCTTTATTGTAACTTAGAATGTGGTGAACATGAAGGTGAAGCATAGCAATAGGTGGAAGAGGCACTTAGAGGTCATTAAGTCTTTTATTTTATAAAAAGAAGAAATTTAGATCCCCTAAAAAGAAAATGGCTACTTAAAAAGAAAATGACTACTTAATGTTAATATTGCTTATTAAATAGCCGGATAATATTTCTGACTTGCTATAGTCAGAATTTTTAGCCCACTGTTGCAAGGTTTGACAAACTTAGGGATACCTTCTTGACTATTCCACAGTTTTAAAAAATTTCATGGAATAATTTAGACCACTTGAAAAGTCATCTAAATGGTTTCATGTATCTTTTAATTTTGCTTCACAAAGTACAATGGCCAGTCAATAATTAGATAATACTTGTTATTTCCTATAATCTACTTAAAAATAAGTTTTATTTCAAGAGTCGTGAACTTCGCTCCTTCTGTGGAAAGGAGAAGGATAGGAAAGGGGATCAAGAGAAGAGGACTCTCAGTCTTCAATCTGGCATGTCATTTCCAGGCATTGTTCTGTGGAAGGGAAGGGTATATTGGTCCAGAGTGAATGTACCTTTGCACGTGCACGTGCGTACATGCACACCCCCCCACCTCATAATTACATATGAGCAGACATCAGAAAGCTCATGAAGACAAGAATTAAAAGACATTTATTTTGGCACAAAACGTTTTGAAATCCATACATAAAAGGTATCGTCAAAAAATTAGGAACGATGCTAATAATTATGGGGGGGGAAAGGTTACGTGTTTCAAAAATTTTTGCACTAAAATAAGTTAATCTGCTCGTGCCAGTTTCTACAAGCTTTTTGAGATGCCCTTGTGTGCTCACATATGTTACAAGTCTGGCGGGGAGAGAGCAAACCATTTTCTTCTGTACTTGCAGCACATTTCTTTGTCCAGGTGGGCTGTTTGGGTTCCCACCGCAGTGGACAATCACTAAGTGTCTTACAGTTCAGTTCTACTCTAATGCTGTCTTCAAGTAGATATAGTAGATCCCACAAGTTAGGGCTCAAACCACGTGACTATCCTGCAGTGACAATCATAGGTAGTAGATCATTGCCTATAATTTTGAGTGGCTGGCTGTGGAATGAAGGTTTTCATGATTCCTCCCTTGGATGTCTACCACCTATCTCTTAGGTTCCATTAATTTGTGAGGAAGACTCAGAACTCATAGAGCATGTTTACTGGTTTATAATGAAGGATATTATAAAGAATACAGATAAACAGCCAGTTGAAGAGGTATACATGGTGAGGTCTTGAAGGTTCCTCAGTGTAAGAGCTTTGATCCTGGGGGTTTAGGGGTATCTGTACACTTGGCATTTGGATGCATTTGCCAACCTAGAAGCTCATCAAATCTTGCTTTTGAGGAGTTTTTATGGAGCTTGATCTCTAGTTCCCTCCAACCTCATCTTTTTCCTGTAGGTAGGTAGAAAGACCTGTAAGTTTTACCTTTCTAATCTTTTTGTATGTATAGACTGTAAATAAGAATTGTGGACAAGATTTGCAGATGATATTCTTCCTTACTGTGGTGTTTTTGTTTTTTTTTTTTTTTTTTTTTACAAGGGAGTGTGACTTGAAGCGTAAGGAAACTAAGTCAGTTGCCATCCCTATGCTAAACTCTGTTAGACTATGTAACTGTTCTCAGTTTCCTAAAATTAAGAGACTTCAGGGTTAAAGCTGAAGATGTTAAAGGATGTGTACAATTTGTTTCCTTCTTCACTTTTTTCTGTCTGTCTCATTTCTTTTAATATTTAAGAGAAGTAGAGAAACACAGAGATCTCCAAATTGCTGGTTCACTTTCAAAATACCCACAGTGGCGGAGACTGAGTCCAGCCAAAGTTGGGAGCTGGGATTTCAATTTAAATTCTCCCCCATGGGTGGCAGGGACTCCTGTGCTTCAGCTACTATTGCTACCTTCCAGAGCCTGCTTTACCAGGGAGCTGGAGTAGGAGCTGGAGCTGGGTGGGATTTGGTATTTTAATCGATGGACCAAGCCTCCACACTCTCGATCCCCCAGTTGAAGACTTTTTGAGGAGTTTGAAATGGTACATGGTCATAACTATATTTTTGTGGTGTGTCTTTGTTTTTGGAGGGGCCCAGAACTAGATATTGTAGGTTTAGTATGGCTCTGAAGTTAAAATCTGGCTTAAATGGTAAACTGTTGTGTCTGTTTTTATTTTAGTAAGCAGAGAGAAAGGTATATGTCCAGCGTATTATTTTAAATTATTGTGTTTTTTTCTTCTTGCTCCCCTTCTCAAAAATACCACTTGGAATATTCCATTCATTACTGCCTCAGAAAGTCATTACTTTGCAGGCTGCAGTTGCTGAAGTGGTTTAGTGGAAGAAGTGTTTGCATTTTTTTTTAGTGATCTCTTTTTTCTTAAGAGAGAGAAGGTAGTTGTTTTTTGAATATACGAACTGTAGCAGACAAGGAGAAGCAGATTTAAATTTCTGTCGGGGAAACCTCTGTGTTGAAACATTTCATCAGATGACTTCCTGTCAGTCTTGTATCTTGAAAAGAGGGATAAATGAAATAGCATCTGAAGCAGCAGTGAACTCTTGTGGAATAAAGCCTGCTATCTTTTGCAGTATTTTGTGGGATAATTTCAAGTTCTTCAGATACAGATTACATAAAGAAGATTGTAGGGCACGTGACACATTCTGGTTTCTTGTGTTTCAGATAGTAAAAAAATTGCTACCTCTAAGAATGGATCCTGGAGAGATCTTATCATAGTTATAATCTCTCATCTGCTTTTATCCTTCAACTTCATTTTTAATGTTTGTTTTAAACTTTTTGTCCAGACAAGCCATTTAAAATAGTTCTATTTTATGTGCAAAATATCATTGTGATGATAGAGTAATGGATTGCCTATGCATTGTAACCACAAAGGTAAGATAAAAATGCTTTTCTGTGTGTTTGTGACAGATGTGAGTGACATTGTTTCATACTGTATTTTTAAAGAGATGTAACATATATTTGAATGCATGCTGTGCTTAGTTTATATCCTCTAGGAAAGGCAATATTTTGAAATGTGTTTCAGGTAGCTAATAATAGTGTGTTGAAATGATATCTCTTCTGAGATTTACTAGGAAGTTTTCCTCCCCAAAACAAAGGTTTATAAGACAGGATTATATTTAAATCTTCTTAACAGTTGTATGTTCCCAAGTTACTCTCTTCTGTTTTATTTTGTATCCCAATGTATCATGCTGGCTGAAAGTATAACTTGTTTTGAGTACATTTTCTAAGCTCTTCCATCATTGCAAATGTGATTAATTTTTTCAAGAAGAAGAATTTAAGCTCTCTGTGTTGCCTTGGATAGAAGTTGATTTTAATTTAAAAGTTAAACTTATACAGGTATTGCCTAAAGTACTTAACTTAAAATCTGTTTTCCTCATTGTTTTGAAAGTTCAGCATTCTTAATTTTTGAGTTTAGATTCTTTTATTTCTGGGGACCAGTTTGTGGACATTGTGTGATTGTGCCCACACACACATTAGGAGGGCTTACAATTAAAATTTAAGTGTTTGTTTCCTCAGTGTGGAATGATTTACTTTTTTGGTTTTTATTTCTATACACTTAGGAATATCATTAAGTAAGTAAATCAATAAACTTTTGCAGTAGGCTCTAGACTATTCTTGTTTAGTGAATTATTTCTCTGAAGAGGAAAAGCGGGAACATTGATAGTAATTTTTGTTTTCTCGTTACTCAGAGTTCCAGTGTAAATAGTAGTTTATGTAGTAAGTAGTCAAGGCCGTATTATCTAGTTTCCTCCATGTTTTTCAGGGATGTCTTCTGTGTATATTTAGGGAAACTGTCTTACAGAAATATTCTTAAAGAATGTTTAAAGGGAGCAGAAGCCTGGAAAGCAGGGCTTTTCCCCCTTCTCAGTTCTTTTCATAAGAGTCTGTGGTTCTCCTTTGATTTACCTTTTATTACTTCATTCATTTTGGCTTTTATTTCTGTTATTATTGCAAAATTATTTCAAGATCTGTTTCTCTGCTCTATTTACTTACTAGATTTAGATTTTTTTTAATTTAACCCTATTTTAACAAAAGGGAGCTACATTTTTTTTAAAGTATAATCATTATTCTAAAGTATTTATAAATTTACATAACTGTTAAAGTAAAAATAGCCAAAGATGTGTAGGTTGGAAATAAGGAAGCCTAAAACATTTTTGTAGTTACTTCTGAAATTGCTAAATTAAAATGATTTGTTCTATTATTAGGAATGATTCCCTTGAATATATTTAACCAGAAGCTATAGCTGGAAGAGCAAAATTCTTGATTTTCTTTTCAACTAAAGGGTACACGATGGTGTCCCTCCTCCCCTGTGGGGAGATTTCCTGCTGTGTGGAGAGTTTCATAGCTTTATATGTTTTTAAAGTCTGACATTATGATGTAATTATATCATGTTAATGCTGAAACACCTTTCCAAGTACAATCTTTTTATCATCATCCGCCTCGCCTCTCTCCCACTTGTGTAGGCATGGTGAGCAAGGTAGGCATGTTGCATCACTGCTACCATGGATACCCTTAAGAACAGGCATGTGGGTTGAGCTAAAGCAGTGATGATTAGTTTTCTGGTTATCTCTCCCACCCGTCATAACTATATGTTCTTCACAATGAAGACAGTTATTTTAAAACGTTCGCAGATGACTGGGTTGTGAAGTGTGATGAGTAAATCATTACTGCTTGAACTCCTAGATCCTAGCCTTGATTTACAGTAGTATTAATGCCAATTCCTGATTTAAGTCTGCCATAAGTAGCTCTACATTTCTTTTCTGATTAATATGTTTTAAACACAGAAGTAATGTTTGATTTTGATTTGTCTGTTAGTGAAAATGAGGATTCATTATCTCTTTGATTTTAAAAAGTGTTGTTCTAGATTTAGGTATTTTTAAGAGGAAAAGATGCTAGTGAACTTTTTTATTGTGGCAGTGTTCTCAGTATTATTAGTGTATATAATAGATTTGTATGTAGTTTAATTAGCTTGGAGACAGTATTTTGTTGTTGTGTTTTTCTGCATAATATCCTTGGATTTATTTTTCTATAATTTCTTGTGTTCAGTATTAACCACTTTTAAATACCAGTTATATATTGTTAGGGGCTGGGCAGAGAAATGTGATTTTGTGGTTTTGTGATGCTCATTATCAGTGCAATAAAATTAACTTGGAATGATCTGGGAGTATTTAGGTATACAGTATTCTTTTTTTATGTTAATAGTAAGACATGTGTAAACTAAAGCCAGAGGCTTTCAGATTCTTTAGCATGAGTTTCCCAGGTTTCCAGTAACTGCCTAGATGGTGTCACATAACTTTAGTACCAAAATCTCTTGTAGGATCTGGTCTTTTTGTTACACTACTTGCTGATCAGGTGAGAGAAAGGGGAGTGTTCTCGGTTTTCATATAAAGATGGTTCAGCAAAAGTTAAGGTGGCAGTAGAAAGACTTGGGGAAAATGTTTTTTTGTGTGTGTGTGTTTGCTTTTAATTGAACCTAGAAAGCACAAAGTAAGGTTTCTTATTTCAGGAGATTGTTTTACACTCATTACTAATTATGTTTTGCTTCAGTTTACCTGGTTTGCCAAAATTTGGGGTCCATGTTTAAGTGGCTTTGTGACAGTGTTTGAAGTATTTGCAGTCTTAGGTTTCTCTTCCAGTTAAGGAATTGACAATACATACATTTTAGGAGCTCCAGCCCATGTTTTCATTAAAACACTTTTTTAAAGATTTATTTATTTTTATTGGAAAAGCAGATGATCAGAGAGAAGGAGATACAGAGAGAAAGATCTTTCATCCGCTGGTTCAATGGCCAGAGCTGAGCCAATTCAAAACCAGGAGCCAGGAACCTCTCTGGGTCTCCCATGTGGGTGCAGAGTCCCAAGGCTTTGGGCCGTCCTGTACTACTTTCCCAGGCCGCTAGCAGAGAGCTGGATGGGAAGTAGAGCAGCTGGAACATGAACCAGTATATGCAGGGAAAGGATTTAGCCACTAGGCTATTGTTCTGGGCCCTTCATTAAAACATTTTTGTATTAAATACATTTTCAGTAAATCGTTTCTCCTTGTTATAGCTATGACATATGTTCACTAAATTGTTTATCTTTTTTACGTCTAGCAAGGCTGTTAATCCTACTCACAATAATTGAGTTTCTGTTAACATTCTACTATAAAGAACTATTTCCTAAAATTTTACCTTCTGGTTAATCTGTAGTAGTCAATCATCTGGAGTTGACCTTTTGTGAGATCTACTGAGTTGGAATAATACAGGTTGCTTTCAAATGCTGCTCTATTTTCTGCTCATCCTTTCACAATCACTTTCCAAATGAAGAGAATAATTAAGGCTTCCAGTTTTCTTATTTCGTCACTCTGTCATTTTTAAATACTTTATAGTCTAATTTCTATAGCTTTTTTCAACGTCAGCTGTACACTTACAATTGGTATAGAGTGAAGAGTAATATCTCAAGAGCACTGGCTCTGGAGACTATTCAGATTCCAGTCTCTGAGACAGGTTACCTATTCCCACTGGATTTCAGTTTCCTCATCTATCATGGGGAAAAATGATACCTACTTGGCATTGCTAAGGATTCATTGAAGCAATATTTGTTCTTAGTAAGACTTCGCTAATTACTAGTAAACTTTTTAAAGATTTATTTATTTTTATTAGAAAGTTGGATATATACAGAGGTGAAGAGAGTTAGAGAGAAGTTCTTTTGTCTGCTGATTCACTCCCCAAGCAGTTGCAATGACCGGAGCTGAGCTGGTCTGAAGAAGCTAACAGCTAGAAGATTCCTCCAGGTCCCTCACGTGGGTGCAGGGTCCCAAAGCTTTGGGCCGTCCTCGACTGCTTTCCCAGGCCACAAGCAGGGAGCTGGAAAGGAAGTGGGGCTGCTGGAACACGAACTGGCGCTCCTATGGGATTCCGGTGCATGCAAGGCAAGGACTTGAGCCACTAGGCTACTGTGCCAGACCAGCTGGTAAATCTTCTAGTAATTTTCATCAAATAATGTGTTTATTGGTAAGATAGAATATTCTTCTTAGTTATACTTTTCTTTTTTTAATGATGCAATTGCACAGGCTCTGGTTTTCCCTCTTTTATAATTTCTTGTTCTTTGCCAGTTATGACTAGTGTGCTACTTCTCTTCTTATTTAGGAGTGTTGAATGGTGTAGGTTGAGTCCTTATTAAGGCAGGCCAGATGTAAGAATAATAGGAATGTGAAAGAAGATACGATTTAAACATATTTCTGCTTTTATGAAACTTTTGCTGTTTTTATTTTGGATTTTAGAGCTGTGGTGATGCCAGTTTTCTGAAGTAGTTTCCTAGTTGTCAGGAGTATATTACCATAAGTTTCCTTTGGTGATTGGTGTTTAGCTATTTTGTATGGATAGAGAAAAAGAATTATGCATGTGCAGGAATAGGGTAATTATGATTTTCAGTAGGTGTTGTGAATAACTGATACAATACTAGGTTATGAAACACTGGAGACGTGTTGGATTATTTTGGTTTGTAGTTTGGGAATTACAAATATAAAATGTGGCTCCTTTGGATAAAAGCATATCTGTTACTTCAATACTCCAATGTGTATGTCGGGGTACCTTTACCTATAGTAGGTTATATTAAAATTCTGTGCTAGTCATCATTCTTGAAACCTGCTAAAAGAAACTTTCAGTACAGTTTTCAGATTTCTTTTTGTCTTTGCTTTTCAGTTTTAATAAAGAATAAAATGCTGCCCTCTACTGTTGGCTAATTTTTTTACTTCTATGTTAAGATGTTTCTTGGTCTGCATGATACTGCTAGGTTGAAGTATAGCTAGGTAAAGATAATATTCTGATAATTTAGTTATTGTAATTAATGTTAACCACCCTTGAATATGTCCATCATCATTTTTGGGCCTTAAAAAATGGGTTCTAGAAAAAACTGATTTTAGTTTATATTATGTGGTGAGCTTCAAGTAGTTATCAAATTGATCCTATGTGTTTGATTTTTGAAAAGTCATAAGCAAATTGTAGGTAAACATTTTTTCTAAAACTTTGTTTTCTAAAATAATTCTAACAGGATTTTTAACTTATTTAATGTTTCAAAATTTATGTTTCAAAATGTTTCAAATTCAGAAAATTGGAAACTAATCACTATTAAGTAAGGACAGAAGATCTTTATTTACTGAACAGAAGGCATTGCTTTAAAATGGTGCTGTTGGTTGTATCTTAAGGTGATTGTGTGCCTTTGGCTATAAAATGGGCACAGTTAGAAGGGCAGATTAGAAGATTGTGAAAATTCGGGGACCTGGCTCAATGGCTCAATCGGTTAATCATTCCCCTGCAAGTGCCAGGATTCCATATGGGCACTGGCTGTCCTGGCTTCTCCCCTCCTTGCTTGTGGCCTGAGAAAGCAGTCGAGGATCGCCTAAATCCTTGGGACCCTGTACGCATGTGGGAGACTGGAAGAAGCTCTGGACTCCTGGCTTTGGAATGGTGCAACTCCGGCCATTGCAGCCACTTGGGAGTGAACCAGTAGAGGGAAGAGCTTTCCTTTTCTTTTCTTTTCTTTTCTTTTTTCTTCCTTCTCTGTAAATCTGCTGATCCAACAAAAATAAATGAATGTTTAAGAAAAAAAAAAAGAACTATTATGAAGATTCAACTTTTTTTGCTGAATTCCTACCCTAAAATCCTATAATGTAGGTTAGATAAGCATGGAAAACAAAAACTTGTAGTTCTTGCTCTAGATCAGGAATTAGCAGACTTAAGTCCAGTGAGCCAAAACGGGCTACTTCTGTTCACTTACTTTAGATTGTGTATGTGTTTTTGTTTTACAAAAGTAGTAGTTAAGTAGTTATAACAGAGTCCATGTGATCTGCAAATCTGAAATATTTATCTTGCCTTTGCAGAAAATGTTTTACCAACTCCTGCTCAAGGTAGACTTTTGGTGTCATATGAGCATCTAAAGCAATAATTTAAAATGGGTGTTTTTAAAGGACACATAGGTAAAATGCCATGAGTAGTTTAAGTAAAGTTGGTATATGTTCATGAAAATAATGCTTTCTTTGTTGGAATCATCATCTGATTCAGTAGTGCACTAAGATCTTTGAATAATTTCTAGAGGCTTATGTTTTATACTGGTTAGCAGGTGTCTTACTCTGCAGTATGTTTGCTGTTATTACCAGCCTTATTACTGTTTATTTTTGTAAAAAGCACAAATCTTTTTTTTTTTAAAGATTTATTTATTTTTATTACAAAGTCAGATATACAAAGAGGAGGAGAGACAGAGAAGAAGATCTTCCGTCTGATGATTCACTCTCCGAGTGATCGCAACAGCCGGTGCTGCGCCAATCCGAAGCCTGGTACCAGGAACTTCTTTCCAGGTCTCCCAGGCGGGTGCAGGGTCCCAAGGCTTTGGGCCGTCCTTGACTGCTTTCCCAGGCCACAAGCAGGGAACTGGATGGGAAGTGGAGCTGCTGGGGTTAGAACCTGTGCCCATATGGGATCCTGGTGCATTCAAGGCGAGGACTTTAGCTGCTAGGCCACCATGCCGCCAGGCCTAAAAGCACAAATCTTAATGTGAAACTTGATGCCTTTTAGTGTAATAACTGCCCACATAGAGACAGAAACATTTCTAGTATTCCAGAGGACTGTTTTGTCATTGCTTAAAGAGAATTCGACCTAGAAGATAATTTTCTGACTGCTTATGATATAATCAGTTCTAAGTTTCATACTGCATATATGTGAATATATATGGATATAAAGATCATACAGCATATATATGTTAAATATAGATGCAATTTTAATTGTTTATTTGAAAGACAGAATATGTCACACAGGCACAGAATGTTAGTCCACTCTTCAAATAGCCCTAACAGTCAAGTGTAGCTGAAGCCAGGACCAGAAGCTTCATCCAGCTTGTTCTTGCAAGTACCAAATGTCCAAGGACTAGAACCATCTTCAGGTATTTCTCATGCACATTAACAGGGAGTTGGTTCAGAAATGGAGTAGTCAGGACTTGAACCAGTACATATGGGATATGAGCATTCCAAGCAGCAGCTAAACTTGTGTTATACCATAACCTGTTGTCCCCTGCATTGTGATTTTAATTTATATTTCATTAATGACTAATAAATTTGGACATCTTTTCATATGGGTATATGTCACCTACATATCCTTTGTGGTGAAATAGCTTCCTCATGCCTTTACCAATGTTCTCGTTGCATTGTTGATTCCTTTTACTGTTGAATTTTGAGTTCTTTACGTTATCTATTGTACCAGTTCTTTCTTGGGTATATTATTTGCAAGCATTTCCCCCCACTGTGTTACTTGTCTTTTTTTTAAAAAATTAAGGTCTTTTATATATAATATACATAATATAGTATGCAACCTTAGTCATTTTTAATGATACAACCATTACTACAACCTGTATTAGACTATTTAACTTGCAAAAATTTCCTCAAGCAGTAATTCTTTATTACCCCTCCCAACACAGCCATCATTCTGCTTGTGTCTGATTTTTACTGCTGTAAGTACCTCATATATAAGAATCACAGTATTATCTTTACGTGGTTTGCTGTTGTAGTATATGTAGAATTTATCACCTTCAGTCTGAATAATGGTCTGTTAAATGTATATAGTATGCATAAACTGTTAGGGTGCTTCTAAGATTTAGCTATTGTGAATGATGCTGCTATGAATATGGGTGTTAAAGTCTTTTGCTGACCCTACGTTCAGTTCTTTGAGTAACTGCCCCCAAATAGAATTGCTTTTAATGTCATATCCAAAAACTTGCCACCAGTCTTCCTGAATTTTATAGGTCCATTTTGAGTTAATTCTTATACATGATATTAGGTAAAGGTACCATGTCATTCTTTTCTGTGTGTTTTTTTCACCACAGCTGCAGAAAAGGCTATCCTTTCATCATTGAGCAATTTTGACAGCCTTGTCAAAAACATTTGGGTTATTATGGGCTCTGTTGTGTGCTGATTGCTTGTACCTCTGTCCTTCTGCGGGCTCTAAACAGTCTAGATTGCTTTACTTCTGTGAAGAGTTTTGAAATCAAAGAAGTCCTCTGGCTATTGACTCTGTTCTTCTGTAAGAATGTTTTAGCCATTTGGTATTCCTTAAGATTTTCTTTGAATTTAGGGTGGGCTTTTAAATTCTTGCAAAAGAGACCATTGGGCTTTTGGTATGGAGATTGCATTGAATCAATAGATTTCTTTGTAAAATATTGATATCTTAATGTTAAATCTTCCAATCTGTGAATCTGGGACGTGTGCATCTTTTTAATTTTTTTATTTCTTCTTTTCTCTCTTTGACAAATCTAGTGTTGTTTTCATTGAATAGTGTGGCCCTTCAGTTTGCTTTCATGAATTCAATTGTGGATTGAAAATTTTTGGGAAAACCAGTTGTGTCTGTGCTGAACTTGTACATTTTTTTTTCTTGTCAGTATTCTCTAAAGTATAATATTTTTAGTATAATGTATGTTTTATTAGGTTATATTCTCTAAAGTATAATATTTATGTAATATATGTTTTATTAGGTTATATTCAGCTATTACAATGTTTTATGTTAGGAGCTTGAACATTTTGTTGTTTGCAGGGATCTTAGAATCAGTACCTCTTGGATCCTGAGGTGTAACTATTTTGTTCATATATTCTGGCCCTGTTTATCTGGATTTGGTATTAGGAAAATATTGACTCCGTTAAAAATAAGCTTGAAGTAGTTCTTCCTCAGTTTGAGAAGGATTGGTATTAGTTCTTTAACTGTTTAGTAGAACTTAACCAATGAAGGACCTGGCGCAAAAGGCTAGTGGCTAAAGTCCTTGGCGTTGCATGTACCGGGATCCCATATGGATGCTGGTTCATGTTCCAGCTGCTCCACTTCCCATCCAGCTCCTTGCTTATGGCCTGGGAAAGCGGTAGATACATATCTCGACAGCTCCACTTCCTTTCCAACTCCCTGCTGTAACCTGGGAAAACAGTTGAGGACGGCCCAAAGCCTTGACCCTGTACCCTTGTGGGAGACTCAGAAGAAACTCCTGGCTCCTGACTTTAGATTGGTTCAACATGGACGGAAGGTTTTTCTCTCTGTCTCCCCTTCTCTCCATATATCTGCCTTTCCAATACAAATAAATAAATCTTTTTTAAAAGTCAGGGGCGGGGCAGAGAGGGAGACCAATGTGGTAGTCTAATGACTAAAGTCCTCGCTTTGTAGGTGCCAGGATCCCATATGGGTACCAGCTTGTGTTCTGGCAGCCCTGCTTCCCATCCAGCTCCTTTCTTGTGTGGCCTGGGAAGACAGTAGAGGATGGTGCAAAGCATTTGTACCTTGCATCCATGTAGGAGATTTGGAAGAAGCTCCTGGCTTATGGTTGGTTCAGCTCCAGCTGTTGCAGCCACTTGGAGAGTGAACCAGTGGATGAAAGATCTTTCTTTTTGTCTCCTCTCTGTAGATATGCCTTTCCAATAATAATAAGTAAATCTTAAAATTTATTTTTTTTATTAGAAAGGTGGAGGAGGGGTAAAGGGGGTTAAAGGCAGGCAGGCAGACAGACAGATAATAGAAATCGACCTGGTTTATTTTCCAGGGCCAGGCCAAAGCCAAGAGCCTGGAATACCATCCAGGTTTCCTAGGTGTGTGCTAAGGGCCAGGCCCTTAGGCCATCTTCCACTGCTCTCCCAGGAGCATTAGTAGGGTGTCAGATGGTAAGTGAAGTAGCTGGGACTGGAATGGGTGCCCATGCTGTACAACAGTGTTGGTCCCTAGAAATATTAATTAGATAGGGAACTGCAGTTTGAAATCTGATCTATGGCTGTATTATTTTCCTTAAAGATCTGTAGCTTGATTGGTTTAAGAGGATGGAAGATGAGGCTCATTGATTCTAAGCCAAAGCGCTGTATCTTCTGTTTCTTTGGACTTCCATCTAAATTATATTTTCAGAGACATTTTATGCTGGAAGTGTTTACTACACATAGAGTTTAACAGAGTTCTGCTTCCCATGTGTAGTGGATTTCTTTAATCTTGTTAAATAGCAGAAAAATCTCTGTATGCTGTGAGATTATATTCAGGACTTTTTCAGGCTAGAGGAGCTTTGGAAATGGTTGATATATTATGTATCATGCAGTGAAATTTAATATGTGAAAAACCCTTAAGATTTCACATACGAAAATTACATGATGTGCATATTCTGAACAAATTTTAATGAGTTATTCGAAATGGTATTTAAATTTTTTTTTATTTATTTTTTATTGATTACATTGCATTATGTGACACAGTTTTATAGGCCCTTCCCTCCCGAACCCCCCCCTGGTGGATTCTTCTTGCATTACAGTTCAGATTCAGTTGAGATTCTTTCCTTGCAAGCATCTACAAAGCATAGAGTCCAGCATCTTATTGTCCAGATAAGTTCAGCAGTTTCTTGGGGAGACCGTCTCTGGTCTGAAGGTAGAGCTGACAGAGTATCATCCCAATCAATTAAAAACCCCGGTATTACATCAATAACAATTTATAACGTAATGGAATTAGTTGACATGTTATTGTGTAACCAGCATGTTAGAGAGAGAGAAAAAAAAAGAGTGCAAGTTCTGAACTACATCCTATGACTTCTACATTGACATTACAATTATTAGTTTATATACAGCTGGGTTCTATACACCCTAAAATGGCTATAAATTACTATTCGGCTGTCTCATGTCTATTTTAATTTTAGTATTTAGCAGTTCATAGCGTTGAAGCACGATTTTGCAGAACCTGGCTGTTTTTCAGGTAGTCTAACTCTATAACTAACAAGACATATGTCAACAGTTTAGGTGAACAGTTTTAGGAGGGGTGTGCAGAGAAATCTTCAAAACCCTAGTGAGGAGTAACTAATCTGTGTGTCCCACTCAGTGAGATATAAGTGCATCCTCACTGCCTGTTTCCTGTTTCTAAGCTTTCCTTGTTGTTCTTTATCTATTCTAGGGTTTTTTTTGTTTGTTTATTTGTTTACTTGTTAGTTTGTTTTGGGGGGGTTTCTGGAGCAATCCTGATGGTCATTACGAGAGAGGGTGGAGACCCAAAGTCGGCACCAGGCAAGAACCAGAGAAAGCTCCTCTCCCTAGTCCCGAAGGAAGTTTGCTGTTCTGTTTCTGTGGACTGCGCAGTGCTCCTGGTTGTCGTTCCGATGACCTTGGATCCTGCAAATTGAAAACTGATAGTTGCTGTTTGTACTTAGTATTTCTTCCAATCCATGAATTTAGAATGTCTATTTGTTTCAATCTTCTAGTTTACATAGGCAGTGTTGTGATTTTTCAGAGAATGTCTATTTTATCTCTTTTAATTCACTTCTTAATATTTTTCACTTTTGGATATTATTGTGCATAAAATGACTTTCTTAGTTTTCTTTTCATATTACACATACAGTAGTTAACTTTTATATGTTGTTCCTTTGTCATTCAGTACTAGAAGTGTTTTGTGGATTCCGTAGGATTTTCTACATATAGGATTATGTCACTTGCAAATACAGTTTTATTCATTCCTTTCTAGTTTGTGTTTTATATTTGATGCCTGATTATACTGATTAGAATTTCTAGTATAGTTTTGAATGGGATTGACAAAAGTTTATATCCTTACCTTGTTTATGGTCTTCAGGAAAAAAACATTTAACTTTTTCTTCTAAGACTTTTTTGAAAGGCAGAGTTAGAATTGGACAGACTGCAAAGGCTGGGACTGGGCCAGGCTGAAGCCAGGCGCCTAGAGCTTCTTTTGGGTCTCCCATATGTAAGGGCCCGGCACTTCGACCATCCTCTGTTATTTTCCCAAATGCGTTAACAGAGAGCTGGGTGTGAAGTGGAGCAATCTCAGCACCAGCCTTCCTGTGAACTGGTGGGTGCTGTGGTCCAACTGGGCTTGGCCTGCACCCTGTCCAGGCTTTCCATCCACAGATCTGCTCCACTCATATGCTGATGAGTACTGCAGCTTAGCCTGGTCTAGCCTGTAAGAGCTCTGGCTCTTACACTCTCCAGTGGAAACTGCAGTCCTGCGGGGAAGTACTTAAGGCTCCCTTACTAGGCTCATTCCCCACCCTATGTCTTGGGTGTGCTGGCAGGTGCTTCAATGAAGCCTGGCATAGTCCACACCCATACCTGGTCCACATAAATGCTGTGGAGTGCTGCAATTCTGCCTGGGCTCCCCCCAGTCATGGCTCTTATGCTTCCCAGCAATAGCTGTGTCATACAGGGGAATCCCCCAGGTTTCCCTACCAGACCTCCCAATCCGAGATCCCACAGGTACTGTACCCATGCTTGGCAAGGTCTGTCCTGAATCCTAGCCTTTGCATGTGCCAGCAGGTGTTGCAGCCTGGACCCACCTGGCCTCTTCCAGCCCTAGCTCCCACATGTGTCAGGTGTATTCCTATCAGGTGAGTTCTGTGGTCCAGCCTGACTTGTTCCATCACCAACCCCAGCTGTCCACATAAACCAGAGGGTGCTACAGTCCCAGAGGCAAGCCCACAAGTCTCCTACAGAATTTACCGCCAGATCTGGTTCTTACACATTCTGGTGGGTGCTGAGGCCCAGCCTGATGTGTCCCGACCCTTGTTCCGACACTCGCCAGTGATTATCATGGCCCATCCCAGCCAGGCATGCGCCCTAGCCCAGCTAAGCATGTCTTTTAGCTCCAGCTTTTGAGTGCTCCAGCAGGCTGTGGACAATACTATTTATCCAAGCTGAGGTCTCCCACATGGCTGAGTGCCTTGATTTGACCCAGAAATTCTCTAGTTTTCCATGTTAAACCACCCTGACTCAGTGCAGCTTGTCTACCAGCAAGTGCAGTGGCCCAGTCTGTGGAGAATCCCAGAAGTCTTTCCTTCGCTGTCAGAACATGCCCTCAGCCACTCTCTTACCGATACTTCTCCAGACCACCTTCCCCAAGCAATCTGCAGTATCCTCCTTCCCCCCATCCTGGGGCCTTGTGTAGTATATTCTGGCCTAGTGTTCGCTGCCTTCCCCACATAGCTTCAGAAAACAGATAAGCAAACAAAAAAACTATAAGGAACTGTGCTATCAGGCGTACCAATATAGTTAAGACAATTTTGGCATTAACCAGGTCTAGACTGCCTGCCAGCTACTGATTGGTTTTGCCCCATCAGTGTAACACTTCCTAGGTACTAGACAACAATTGTCTAAAGCTATGGGAGGCTTTTTTTTTAAAGTTGTATAATAAGTTTGTGGGAAATATTTTATTGTAATTTGATGTTGGATTTTTGTTATGTGTCTTTGTATACTAACTTTGTATACTAAGTTCTGTAGTTTTCAGGTTGATGTTAGCCCAAAAGAAATTTAAATGTTTTGTTCCTTTTCCCTTGATTAGGTGGTAGTTTTAGGGTTGCTATACTTTGCCTATAATAGAGCCTTGAATGAGTATGTGTAATGTAATTTGCTATCATCTCTTGAACAGATAGTCATGAAATGGCTACAAATATGCCTTCCTAAGTTTCACTTGTTTCTGATGAACACTAAAGATTTAGGTGAAGGAGGTTAGAGTTTCAAATGCATGAAGTTTTGTTTACTTTGTGAACTTAAGTTTTAAAAAATTTCAAATATTTATGTGTGTAGCTTTAAAACTTCAGTTACATCTTGCCTAGCTTCACTTCTTCCCAAAATAATAACTTTGTTAGTATTATATCTAGTGTGTTTTCTTAAACATTTTTATCACCTATTATGATTGCAAAATACCACTCAAAGAGGCAAGGCAAATACTTTTTAGATTTACTTATTTATTTGAAAGTCAGAACAACAAAGAGACAGACGAGCATAGATCTTCCATCTGCTGATGTACTCCCCACAGGGTTGCACCAAGCTGAAGCCAGACGCTGGAACTCCACTGAGATCTCCCACTAGAGCAGGAGTTCAGTTATGTGGCCTATCCTCAGCTACTTGTCCAGACACAGTAGTATAATCTAGAGTGAAGGTAGCATTTGTTTTTGTGTTCTTTTTATTCCATATTTTATTTGAGAGTAATATTTTAATTTATTGTTCTTAAAGATTTATTTATTTTTGTTTGAAAGGCAGTTATTAACAGAGAGAAGGAAAGACAGAGAAAGATGTCTTCCATCTGTTGGTTCACTTCCCAAATGGAGAAAATGGGCAGAGCTGGGCTAACCTGAAACCAGAGCCAGGAGCCTAGAGCCCAAGGTCTTGGGCCATCCTTTGTTGCTTTCCCAGGTCATAGGCAGGGAGCTGGATGGGTAGTGGAGAGCTGGGATTTGGGGCAGACCAGACTATGCTGGGCTAAGTGAGTGCATCCACTGTTTTATGTGTGAGCCAAAGTGCAGGCTGCTGCAGAATCAGCTGGCAGATGCTGAGACTTGGGAGCATGTCAAGCTATACTGCAGTACCACCTGGAAAGTACAAGATCTGGGACTAGGAATGGGTCTGGTAGGGAAACTGGATGATGGAGACTCTAAGGTGGACTGTGTCAGCCAGTGGGCCTTGGAGCAATGAAATCAATAACGTCTCAGAACTGTAGAAACCACTTAAGCAGTTACCCTTGGAGTATACTCCACAACAAGTGACCGTCCCACATCCTCAGGTACTGATCCATTAGGTTGCTGGGTGTAGCCCTCTCTCCCTGTGCCCCTATCCCAAATACAGGAAGGAAAAAAAAAAAAAAAGAACCAGAAACAATTGCCAGGGAAAAAAAATCAGTTATATGCTTGATACAGAACTCAAATATTTATTGATATGTAAACCTTAATGGTTATGAAGGATGAAAAAGGGGGCTGTGGAATGTCAGGCTCACACAGGAGCCTTAAAAGAATGCACATCCCTGGGCCCAGTGCAGTAGCCTAGCAGCTAAAGTCTAAAGTCGTCTCGTTACATACCGGGATTCCATGTGAGTGCTGGTTCTAATCCTGATGGCCCCACTTCCCATCCAGCTCCCTGCTTATGGCCTGGGAAAGTAGTCAAGGACAGCCCAAAGACTTGGGACCCTACACCTGCGTGGGAGACCTGGAAGAGACTCCAGGCTCCTAGGTTCCAATCAGCTCAGTTCCAGCCATTGCAGCAGCTTTGGGAGTGAATCATCAGATGGAAGCTCTTCCCCTCTGTATATCTGATTTTCCAATTAAAATATAAATAAATCTTAAAAGAATGCACATCCCCATGCAAATGAGTGTCTACAAGTTTAGATTTTTAACTATGAACTTACTAAATAATTTGTTCACCTTAGTTTTGTGACAATAACAGCAACTTTTTTTCAGTGACTAGAATTTGTATGCAATTAAAATTTCATGAGTGAATAGGCAGAGTAACATCCTTTTCCCACTGTATTGTACTCTTTAGCCTATTAATGTGGTAAGTGAAGGTATTTGGTTGGACATTCTTGTGTTTTAACCCCTTTAGTCCTTTATTTTAGGTTTCATTTGAAAGTGAAATCTTAAACATGAACTGTAACATTTGAGTAGATTTATTGCCATATATTTGCTTTTGAGTTCAGATTTATAACTTATGCTTATTATATAAGGGCAAACGGGCAGTCTTAAGTAATGCCAGTATTTTTATATTAGTCTCAGTATCTTTTGTTTTTTTTTTTTTTAAAGATTTATTTTTATTATTTTTTCATTGGAAAGGCGGATATACAGAGAGGAGAGACAGAGAGGAAGATCTTCCGTCCGATGATTCACTCCCCAAGTGAGCACAACAGGCCGATACTATGCTGATCCGAAGCCAGGAGCCTCCTCTGGGTCTCCCACGCGGGTGCAGGTTCCCAAAGCTTTGGGCCGTCCTCGACTGCTTTCCCAGGCCACAGGCAGGGAGCTGGAAGGGAAGTGGGGCTGCCGGGATTAGAACCGGCGCCCATATGGGATCCCGGGCGTGCAAGGCGAGGACCTTTAACCACTTGCGCCACCTCTTTTGTTTTTGTTTTTTTAATTTTTATTTTTGAAACGTATACAATTCTGCATAGTCTCGTATTCCCCTCCTATAACCCCCCCCCCAATTGATTTTTCCCATAATGTCACACTCTTCATAAGAATTTACAATTCCATCAGTCTGTTATTTAAGTGTGCCCGACACTACTGGTACAGACAAGGTCCGACAGTCCAGCATCGCATTGTCTGGATATCCAACACTTTTGTTGGGAGTCCATCTTTTGTTTGGAAGCAGAAATGCATGTTGCATTGTGTCTTCACTTCTGGATATGGTAGACTTCATTTCTCCACCACTATACATTCCAATTTGCATGATGGATTCCTGATATTAGAGAAAATATATGGTAATTCTCTGTGATTGACTTGGGACCATCTAGTTGCAAATTGTCATATAAGTACCGCGTGCTAACCGATTGTGCGACTGGAGCCCCATGTAGTTGCAAATTGTATATTTTCATTCTTTTTAATGCTGAATAATATTCCATTGAGTATCTGTCTAGTGTTAGTATCTTATTCTAATTTTGTTTTTTATAGTTTTGGAAAGACTCAAATTTAAATTTGGTAAATGATAGATAATTTTAAAACTTACCTTATATCCTTAAATCGTCATGCTTGGAGTTAAAATAAGTCATTAGGTCAAAGCTTACTCAAAAAAGAGCTCCTCATTACTTGTGCTTATTAATTGTTGAAAATTGGCTTCAAAACCAGACAAAATCTCTTTTTCTGCTGTTGTGACATTTTGGACACATCATTTAATCTTTTGAAGCCATGAATTCCTCAGTTATAAAATGAACATTGTGAAATTTTTTTACCTCATGAGATGCATGCATTTAAGTATGATTTTTTAGAAAAACAAATATAACATTAGCATCTGTCAAGAATAAATAAATACAAAATGGACATGTATTCCACTCACATATCAGAGAACCATTAAGACATTAAACCAGCCCAGAGTATGTTAGGTAGTGTTAGCGTATAATTGCTGGGTTAAGTAAGAAACTGGTTAAACATCCAACAAGGCCATGTGTCTAATTTTGTGGTTGGTTATCTTTTCCTTTGGGGAGAAGTTACTTGCCTCTCTACCAGATTAAGATCTGTCAGTTAACATATGAGCGTATAGGGGTAGATAGCCTAGCAGCTACTCACCTTGAACGCACTGGGATCGCTTATGGGTGCCGGTTCATATCCTGATGACCCCACTTCCCACCCAGCTCCCTGCTTGTGGCCTGGGAAAGTAGTCAAGGACAGCCCAAAGACTTGGGACCCTGCACCTTGTGGGAGACCTGGAAGAGGCTCCTGGCTTCGGATTGGCTCAGCTCTGGCTGTTGCGGTCACTTGGGGAAGAATCGGGACAGAAGATCTTCCTGTCTCCTCTCTGTGTATCTGATTTTCCAGTAAAAAAATAAATCTAAAACAACAACAACATATGAGGGTACTTCAAAACATTTGAAATAAACAAAAGATGTTTTTTTGTTCCCGAATTTTGAAATCCATGCAATAGCTTTTTTTTTTTTCCATGATAGACATTTCCGTGGACTTTTTGAAGATCATTTATGTAGAACTGTGCTAAGTGTTGTGAAGGTCTCATGCATGTAACTTGCATGATCAATAAGCAATACTCCACATGTGTACAAAAATTGAAGATATATTTTGAGACAAGCACGAAATGAATGTACTTGCTAGTGTAAATTAACAATTACAAGTAAATACCAGTATTAAAACTTCTTACACATTTCTGCTTCTGAGTTTTTAGAACGAACACTTTTAAAACCTTGGCAATGAAAGATCATGGGTAAGACCACTGAAGTACTGCTATAGAAATCACCTGAGGCACAATTTAACAACTCTAGTTCAGGCTTGTAGTCTTGTAAGAAGTAGATTAGCTTTTCTTGCCATAGTAACAGTTGTCATTTGACCTTTCATTTAAATTTGACAGGTTCAGATAATTTACAACTGCTTACATATCAGGATAATTAGATTTAAAGAACCAGCCATTTCCTGTAAAGCATGGTTTGAGAAATTTAATGTAGCCTTACTTTCTTTTCTCCCCTTATAAAATTGCCAAAGTGGGAAAGGAATACAGTAGGGAATTACATAGGAAACTAGCACTAAAAGTCCTCCTGGATAGTTTTGAAATTACAGTAGTAATTGGCAGTGAATTCTTGTCTTGACACACTGCCTTTGGAGCATGCTTTTTTTAAAAAAACTGATTTAGTAGATAAAGAAGGTTCTTTGAGTAAAAATATATAAATTGATAGTTTTTCTTTTACAAACTCTTTACCCTCTTCATCAACAATTATCTTTTTTCATGAACAATTATCCTGGTCATTTCTTGGCTGCAATGTAGATATAATACTTAGAGTGCTCCAGGTGTAACTGGAGAACAAAGGCAAGTACACAGATGAAGCAGTGAATGCTCCTTTCTTGCATCGCCTTTTGTTGTCATTGGTTCAAGCTTTTAGGTTTAAATAATGAACATTTTTAAGTATAAAACAATCTTAAGAATTAATTTTTTTGTGATGGAAATAATTAGATAATTACACTTTTGCTAATGAGTTAATTAAAAACCCAAAAATGATCAGGTGATTAACCTAGTGGTTAGAACACAACATCCCACCTGGGAGTGCCAAGGATTCAGTTCCCAGCTCCAGCTCTGGTCTCCAGCTTTCTACAAAACCAGACCCTTGCAAGCATCGTGTGTTCTTGGCCCCCAGTTTCATTCCAGGCTAAATCCCTACCTGTGTGACCATTTGGGAAGTATTGCAGTGGATGGAGCAGCTCTCTCACTTGCTCACTCCTACTCTCTGCCCTTCAAATAAAAGAAAGACCAAAGTATATAATCTTTGGAGGAGTAATAAACACTTGCTTGGATTTTTGCTTTAAATTTTTCAGCTTTCTGTGTGATGTGAATGTGTATCAGAATCAGCTTAGTAACAATTCTCCTGATTTTGATGTTTCAGGAAATTGAAGTTTTTAAAAAATATTTTTGATAATTGTTTTATTTGTGTAAGGGGAACAAATTTCACATATTTCATGTATATAATCTTAAGAACTTAGTACTGTCTCCCACCCTGTCCTCCCTTGCTCTTTCCTACCCCTTTCCCCTTCTGTTACAATTTTTAAATATTTTTTGAATGACATATTTATTTTTTATTTATTTTTTATTTTTTTTAAAGATTTATTTTTATTATTTTTTTATTGGAAAGGCGGATATACAGAGAGGAGAGACAGAGAGGAAGATCTTCCATCCGATGATTCACTCCCCAAGTGAGCACAACGGGCCGATACTATGCTGATCCGAAGCCAGGAGCCTCCTCTGGGTCTCCCACGCGGGTGCAGGGTCCCAAAGCTTTGGGCCGTTCTTGACTGCCTTCCCGGGCCACGGGCAGGGAGCTGGAAGGGAAGTGGGGCTGCCGGGATTAGAACCGGCGCCCATATGGGATCCCGGGCATGCAAGGCGAGGACCTTTAACCACTTGCGCCACCGCGCCGGGCCCGACATATTTATTTTTTAAAGATTTATTTTATTTATTTGAAAGGCAGAGGTAGCAGAGAGAAAGAGAGGTGTGTCTTTAATCTGCTCATTCACTCCACAAATGGCCAAAACAGCCAGAACTGGAGCAGCAGGGAAACCAGGAGGCAGCAGCTTCATCTGGAGGCACATTAGCAGGAAGCTAGATAAGAAGTGGAACAGCTGGATACAGACTAGCACCCATGTGGGATGCCCCTCTGTAGTGTGGCTTAACCCTCTTATACATAGTGCCTGCTGTGCCCTTTAATCACAAGCTAATTTTTCATTAAATAAATAATGCAACAAATAGCAGAAAAATAACTGCTCCTCAACTGTGTAGAGAAGGACTGCAAACAATCAAATCTGAATTCACCATCACTGCTTTAGGGCACTTTATCTCCACATCCTTTGCCAGTACTTTTTTTTTTTTTTTGACTGACAGCCATTCCATTTGGGGAAAGGTGAAACCTTATTTTGGTTTTTATTTGCATTTCCGCATTTCCCTACTGGATAGTTAAGCAGAACATCTTTTCTTGTGTCTCTGACCATTTGTATTTCATCCTTTGAAAATTGCCTGTTTGTATTTCATCCTTTGAAAATAGCCTGTTAGTGTCCTTGACCGATTCCTAACAGGATTCTTTTGTATTGAATTTCTTGAGCTCCTTATATAGTCTGAGTATTAACCTTTGTTGTATGTGTAGCTTGCAGATACCTTCTCCCAATCTGTCGGTTTCCTCTTTGTTGTTTCCTTTGCTGCACAGAAGCTTCTTAGCTTGATGTAATCCTGTTTGTCTGTTTTTGTCATTATTGATTGCCTGTGCTTCTACGTTCTTACCCAAGAAGTTTTTCATACGCCAGTGTCTTTCAGTGTTTTTTCCTAATTTTCCTCTAGTAACTTGAAGGTTTCAAGTCTTAGATTTGGATCCCTAATTCATTGTGAGTTGATTTTTGTATAGGATGTAAGTTAGGGCTATTTTTTCATATTTCTACATGCAGAGATCCTGTTTTCCCATTTGTTGAAGAGATTGGAATGATTTTATTTTGTTTGTCAGTGATTAGTTTGTTGTAGATGTGTGGATTAATATCTGGGGTCTCTAATTAATCCATTGGTCTACATGTCTATTGTGTCACTACTAGGCTGTTTTTTTATTTTAAAGATTTATTTGTCTGCATTAGAAAGGCAGGCTTATGGAGAGAGAGACAAAGATCTTCCATTTGCTGGTTCACTCCAAATGGCCACAATAGCCAGAGCTGAAGCCAAGAACCTGGGAGCTTCTTCCAGGTCTCCCAGGTAGGTACAAGGCTTTAGACTATCCTCTGCTGCTTTCCCAGGCTACAGGCCTGGGGCTGGACGGGAAGTGGAGAAGCCAGGACTTGAACCAGGGCCCATATAGGATCCTGGCGCTGTAAGAGAAGGATTTAGCTGATTGAGCCAACATGCTGGGCCCTAGGCTGGTATGATTATAACTGCCTTTGTAATATGTTTTGAAATCTGGTTTTGTGATACCTCCAGCTTTTTTTCAGATGTGAAAAGAACATCTTTGCTATTTTCATTAGGACTGCATTAAATCTATAAACAGCCTAAGTATGGACATTTTGTTGTTCTGCTGCTGAATTTTGCCAGATAATAGATTTTTATTGTTGCTACTTGAATGGTTGAGAAAAATCACACCACTAAATATGAATGATTAAAGCATTCATATTACCTTTAAAGTTTATTTTAAGTAAAATCAGAATGTTTAGTGGTATAATATGAAAGCATCATGTATAACAAGCTTTTGGCTTTTCTTATCCACCCTGCAAAAAGTCCCTTGCTTGAAACATCTTGTCCTGCCCCAAAGCAGTCAGCGTAGCTTTGAGCATCGTGGTTGTGCTTGAGTTTTATTTTACTTGCTTCGAGGAGATAACAGTGCTTACACTGCCGTAGGTGAAGCTCCTAGGATGAATGTGTTGTTGTGTTACACCTTAAGGGTACTAGTAAGACAAAGGGTACTAGTGCCCTGACGAAGTGTTGCTGAATGAGTGCTTTTGTTCTATCCAATGAGTTTGATTTTAATTATTATTGAAGCAGTTTTATTATGGAGGGAAAGAAACAGTTTCCTATTTCCATTCATAGTGTGCAGACTTGATCTTATTGGGGGTAAAAATAGATGAGAATGCAACATTTTAGTATAAATCCTTAAAAAATAGTGCTTTGGATCTAGACTAAATGTCCAAGAGAGTCAGTAAACACCATTTACAGAGATATTTTTCTGGAATTTCTCTCGGATCAATTGAAGTACTCAGGGTCTGCAAAAAAATGTCTCCTAGCATACAAACTTACATCATTTTTCCCTGATATTACTGTGACGTAGCATGCTCCAACAGCACAGGATCCTTAAGGTTTGGGTATAAGGTAGATTGAATACTTCCTTAAAGCACTTTTTTTTTTAAAAAAAGATTTATTTATTTATTTTTTATTACAAAGTCAGATATACAGAGAGGAGGAGAGAGAGAGAGGGGAAGATCTTCTATCCGATGATTCACTCCCAAAGCTGCTGCAACAGCCGGTGCTGTGCCTGTCCGAAGCTGAGAACCAGAAACCTCTTCTGGGTTCCCCCATGCAGGTGCAGGGTCCCAAAGCCTTGGTGTGTCCTTGACTGCCTTCCCAGGCCACAAGCAGGGAGCCAGAAGGGAAACAGGGCCGCCGGGATTAGAACCAGTGCCCATATGGGATCCCAGCGTGTTCAAGGCAAGGACCTTATCCACTAGGCCACGGCGCCGGGCCCAAAGCACTTGGTTTTAAAATCTGCAGTATTTCAGCAAAGAAATAATTATGACTTGCTTTACTTTTTTTTCTACATTTAATTTCTTGTCCTTTGTGTGCCTGATATAAGATGATTATTTTGTGTTATACTCTTAGTGCCCGGATGAATTTTTTACTTATAACACAAAATAATCATTTTTATGAAAGCTACATGTTAAATGTGATTCTTCATTAATTAGAATTGACTATTGCCTTATTCTTTGTTTTTACTGCTAAGAAACAACTTTTGTATGCAGGACTGTAAATGCCTTGTGATATCATTTTCATCAAAGAAACTTTTGGTAACTGATTTTTTTTAAAGTATTTTTTTGTTTGTTTGTAAGGTAGATTTACGGTGGTTTACTCCTCAGTTGGCTGCGTGACTGGAGCTGTGCCAATCCAGAATCAGGCGCGAGGAGCTCCCTCTGGGTCTTCCGTGTACAGGGACCGAGACCTTGGGCCATCCTCTGCTGCTTTTCCCTGGCCATTAACAGAGAACTGGATCAAAAGTGCAGCAACCAGGACATGACCCAGTTGCCTATGTGGGATCCCATATGTATGCCGATACATGTCTAGCTGATCCACTTCCCTTCCAGCTCCCTGCTTGTGGCCTGGGAAAGCAGTCAAGGACAGCCCAAAGCCTTGGGACCCTGCACCCACACGGGAGAACCGGAAGAGACTCCTGGTTCCTGACGTTGGATCGGCTCAGCTCTGGGTGTTGTGGCCACTTGGGGAGTGAATCAGGGGACAGAGATCTTCCTCTCTGTCTTTCATTCTCTCTGTAGATCTGATTTTCCAATAGAGATGAATAAGTCTTTAAAAAATAATATTTGCCACCAGGGACTAGAACAGTAGTATCTCAGGTTAATCCTCCACCACATGGAGACGAAAGTTCTTTCTCCATCTCTCCTTTTCTGTGTAACTCTGCATTTCCAATAAAACTAAATCTTTTAAATGACTTGAAATTTTTCCTTTTTTAATATTAGACCAAATACATTCTTAGGTATATGAGGTGCTTTAACAGTGCTGTTATCTTTATCACAGAATCCTTCTTCAGCTTCATTTTTTTGGCATATATTTGCTCTTGACTAGTCTGTGAACTTTGAATTGCTGTCCTATCTTGACTCCTTTAAACCATTTTAGAAACCTATTTTATTCATCAGGGAATAGCAGTTGATGTTCTTGGTTGCCCTCTGGTGGGAAAATGAAGAAAGTATTGTGTTGAAATGTCTTGCTGTGATCATACGTAGTAGTTAGAGACAGATAAAAGGATGCTTAAATTATACTTTCAACATGTAGAAAATCACTGGATACTTACATTTGGAAATAATAAGAATGTGGGTAATTGGTGTAAGGTTTTGTTGATAGAATCAGATTATTTTCTAAAATGTTTGAATCTTATGGGAGGTAGTGCTTTACAAATTCATTAATTTATTTGAAGAGTTAACAGGGACAGGGACCACAGAGAGACAGTGAAGCCAGGAGTTTCTTCAAGGTTTTCCATGTTAGTGCTGGGGCCTAATTACTTGAGCTGTCTTCATCTGCCTTCCCAAAGCCATTAGTTAGAGCAACAGGAGCTCAAAATTGTATCCATAAGGGTTACTGGCATCACAGGCCCTAGCTTTATCTGTTACATCACAACGTTTGCCCCTCTGGAATATAGTTCTCACAAAAGACTGTGTACAAAAATGGCTTAAAAGACAGCAACCTATTTTTCTGTAATGCGTTTCAATATATTAAAAATTCATTATGTAAAGCTTTGTAGAAGATCTCTTTCATTTCCTTTCTCTGTAAAATCTTCTTTTGAAATAAAAATAAATTAAGTCTTGTAAAAATATATATTTGGGAGGGTTACAGATTCACCCCAAAATAACATCCTTGTTAATGTAAGAAGGGCCAGTGGCTTAACCCATGATCTCACAGCCCCTGCCCCCGACGCTGGATATCTGCTGTAGACTGCCTTGATTGTTCATTTCTTTTGGCTAGCAATCACTTAATCATCATTACACAGGAAAAACTATTCTTCATCCTTAATAGTTTTTCTTATTAGTTTTGAATGTTGTCTTATAATTAATTTACAAAAGAATAAAGGAATAATTAGACTTAAGTAAAAGTTTTAATTCTGACCTAAACAGGGTTAAATCCAGTTTTCTCATTGGCCTTGCTTATACATACAATACACAGTGAACATTAACAGGGTAGTTTCCTTTTTGTTTGTTTGTTTGTTTTTAAGATTTATTTATTTTTACTGGAAAGTCAGATATACAGAGAGGAAGATCTTCTGTCCACTGATTCACACACCCAAGTGGACGCAATGGCCAGAGCTGCACCAATCTGAAACCAGGAGCCTCTTCCAGGTCTCTCATGCAGGTGTCAGGTTCAAGGCCTTGAGCCGTCCTCTACTGCTTTCCCAGGCCACAAGCAGGGAACTGGATGGGAAATGGAGCTGCTGGAATTAGAAACCACATCCATATGGGATCCTGGTGCATTTAAGGCAAGGACTTTAGCTGCTAGGCTACAGTGCTGGAACCCAAGGTAGCTTCTTAGGTTTTGACTTATATACACCTATAAAATATCACCCTGATCAAGATAGAAAATACATGTATCACTTGCAAAAGTTTCCTCCGACTTCTTTGCAGTCTCTCCCTTTTATATTTTCTTCCCTGTTCCCTATTCCCCTAGACTACTACTGATTTGATTTATTTCATGATAGATTAACTTGCTTTTCTGATGTTTTAAATAAATCAAACCATAAAGCATGTTGTTTTCAAGTTCTGCCTTTCATAGTATCTTAAAATTTGCTTTATTTCCTGCGTCAGTTATGGTTCATTTCCTTTTAATTGCTGGGTAGTATTCTATTATATGTGTATAATACTTTTCCTTTTGCAGATATTTATCTTTTGAATATAACTAAGCACACATTAAATGTTATACATGACCGTGTAGTAACTATCCTTTTGATGATACTGATTTAAGATACTAAATAGATTCAGGTTTTTCAAGCATGATGCTTACACAAATTCTGATGGTTCATAATTTTGAATTATAGAGGCTAACCATTTGCTTCCCTTATATCTCATCCTTCTCCACTCAGTAACTGTAAGTTTGAATTTTGTTTGGCATTCCTAAATGTAGTTTGGTTTTGTGTATTTTCTTTTTAGAAAGTTTTAATTTTGTTTTAGTATTTGTTGCAAAGGTGAGGGGCTTGTAGACCCATGTGGTCCTCTGGTTACGGTGGAGAGGGTTAGGTGAGGAAGTAGGTGGGTGAGATGATTCACTTTTCTCTCCTGTTCATGGCAGGCGATGGAAGTGCACCACTGCTTGCTATCATACTGCATCAGCACCTGGAGTTAGAGACAGCTATTTGATGTCAACTTAGAGACCTGGATGAGGGGTAGAATGTTCTCAGGGTATTACTGGAGTGTTTTCAGAAGTTGCAGCTTTATAGCACCTGAGGTGAGAAATTTTTTCAAAGGTCTGTTGGATATCCTTGTCTTTCTCAGTGTGCCCACAAACCTAGGTGCTTGTTGTAGAACCTGGCCTGGAGTTTGTTCAGTGTGTTCTTTCCATCCTTTAAAGAGATACTTGAAGTCTTCTGCTGACTTAAATGAGCTGGCTGTCAGCTTGCATGAGCTGGCTGTCTTGTCTTTCATGTGCATCTGGGTATGCTCTCATTTCTTGCACAGCAGTCAGCAATGGAGGTGCCTCTTGGGTCTGACTACATGTCCATGTGATTTTCCTTGAGGTCAGGGATTGAGCACAGTGGTCTAGTTAAGGACTTTAAGAAACCTGCCTGGGGATCCTCAGACCTTGCTCTCAAATGTGTCAGTTGGTGCAGGGTTGGGCTCAACCCAACACTGGCACAACCAGTGCTCATACTAATGGGTATACAGCTGCCTTTCCAGTCCCACACCCAGTTGGGGGCGACCCCAAATAACCTCTGCATGGCATACCCCAGCCCCTGTTTTTCAATGTAACAGCTTTCACTGTGGTCTAGCCCAGGCTTCTTCTAGCCCCAATTCCTGTGTGCAATAGCAGTTGCTATGGCCTAGTCAGGGCAACCTCTACAAACCCCTAGTATGCCTACCCCAGCCCTGGTTCTCACATGTGTCCATGGATGTTGCAGCCTGGCCAGAGCCAACACTCACCAGCAGTTGGTGTAACCCAGCCACATCTGGGCTACCCCTTACCCCACTCCTTGTCCTAGTTCATGCTGGCAGGTGCTGTGGTCTACAGAGCCTAAATTTTAATAGAGCTCACTTAGGGCCCAGCACAATAGCTTAGTGGCTAAAATCCTTGCCTTGCAACCACTGGGATCCCATATGGATGCCAGTTCATGTCCCTGATACTCCTTTTCCCTTCCAGCTCCCTGCTTTTGGCTTGAGAAGGCAGTAGAGGGTGGCCCAAAGTCTTGGGATCCTGCACCTGTGTGGGAGACCTGGACAAAGCTCCTGCCTCTTGGCTTTGGATCAACTTCTAGCTCTGGTCCTTACCGCCATTTGTGGAGTGAACCACCAGATGGAAGATCTTTCTATCTCTCCTCTCCATTAATCTGATCTACCTTTCAGTAGAAAATAAATAAATCTTTATGGGCCCGGCGCGGTGGCGCAGTGGTTAAGGTCCTCGCCTTGCACGCCCGGGATCCCATATGGGCGCCAGTTCTAATCCTGGCAGCCCTGCTTCCCTTCCAGCTGCCTGCCTGTGACCCGGGAAAGCAGTCAAGGACGGCCCAAAGCCTTGGGACCCTGCACCCGCGTGGGAGACCTGGAAGAGGCTCCTGGCTTCGGATTGGCTCAGCTCCAGCCGTTGCGGCTGCCTGGGGAGTGAATCATCGGATGGAAGATCTTCCTCTCTGTCTCTCCTCTCTCTATATCCGCCTTTCCAATAAAAATTTTAAAAAATAATTTAAAAAAATAAATAAATTTTTAAAAAAATAGAGCCCACTTAACACAAACTTTGATCATTATGCTTTTTGTGTCTAGATAATTTTTCAAAGAAATTTCTTGTTTCCTCCTGTAAGTTTCATTATCTTAGATTTTACATATAGGTCTTGATCCATTTCAAATCAGTTTGCCCATGATCTGAGGTGTGATGTGTACTTTCAGTTGCTCTAGCATCGTTCATTGAAAAGCCTTTTCCTCTCTTTACTTGCCTTTGCATTTTGTCAAAAATCATTGCTTGTGTTTGTATGAGTTTCTTTCTTTCTTGTTCTTCCATTGCTTGTTTCGTTTTTTGCCCAATCTAGAACTGTCTTGACACCAGATAATATAAGTCTTCAGTCTTACAACTTTATTCTTTTCCAATTCAGTTCAGTTGTTCTAGATTATTTGTGTTTCAACATTTCATAGTCATTTTCTTAGTTTCTATAAAACGTACCAGGATTCTGTTTGGATCTACATTGAATATATAGGTCATTCTGAAAAAAAAAAATGAACTAACCTTTCAACAATATTGAGTCTCTTAATCTACAAATGGACATTTTTTTCCTTTAGGCATTAATTAAAATAAAAAAGATCCATTTATTTGAAGGTCAGTGTTTGAGAGATTGAGAGAGAGAAGGGATGAGAAAATTCAGCCTGCTGGTTCACTACTCAGGTGTCTAGGAGCCAGGAGCTTTTCCAGGTCTCCTCTGAAAATTCAGGTAGACCCAAACCGCCAAGCCATCTCCCACTGTTTTCCCAGGTGCTGTAGTGAGTAACTGCATCACAAGGGGAGCAGCCAGTGGAGCTGAAACTTGTGCCCATATGAAGTGTCTGTACCATAGGTGGTGGCTTTACCAGCTACACCATCTTGCTCTCCCTAGGTATTAATTTCTTTTAGCAGTGTCCTGTAATTTGCATTGAAGACATTGTGTACATTGTGTGTTGTTTATTCTAAAGTGTTTTATCTCTTCTAGAATTGTTATAAGTGAAATTTTTAAAAAAAGATTTTGCCTTCTGGTTGTTCTGTAGATGTTTGATTTTTGATTAACTAATATTGTATCTAGCCATTGTTTTAGTAGTCTTATAGTTCCTTGAATTTCATTGTGAACAATTATGTCACTTGCAAATAGCATCACTTCTTCATTACTGGGTTTTGTATACCTCTTCTCTCTTTTACTTGCCTTCTAGCTAAGGTTAGAATTCTCTACATAACGCTGGACATGGTGGTGTCCTCTGCTTTGTCCACTCTTTTAATAGACTATTCAACCTTTGGCCCTGAAATATATATGTTGTAAGCCGCTGGCATGGATATGAGGAGAAATTACCCTCCTTCACTGCCAGTGGGAGTGTAGGCCAGTATAACCACCATGGAAATCAATATGGAGAGCGCTTAGAGAATTACCAATAAACCTGTCATATGACTTAGCTATCCCACTCGTAGGAATATATCCAAAGGAAATGAAACCTTCATATGAGAAAGGGATCTGTAATCCTGTATTCACAACAATACAATCTACAATAGCAAAGATGTGGAAACAACCTAGATACTCGTCCAAAGAGGAGTGGATAAAGAAACTGTGGTACTGGGCCTGGCGGTGTGGCCTAGTGGCTAAAGTCCTCACCTTGAATGCACCGGGATCCCATATGGGTGCTGGTTCTAATCCCTGCAGCTCCACTTCCCATCCAGCTCCCTGCTTGTGGCCTGGGAAAGCAGTCAAGGACAGCCCAAAGCCTTGGGACCCTACACCCATGTGGAAGAACTGGAGGAGGTTCCTGGTTCCCGGCTTCAGATCGGCGTAGCACTGGCAGTTGTAGTCACTTGGGGAGTGAATCATCGGACAGAAGATCTTCCTTTCTGTCTCTGCTCCTCTCTCTTTATCTGACTTTGTAATGAAAATAAATAAATCTTAAAAAAAAAAAAACCCAAAACTGTGGTACATCTACTCCATGAAATACTGCTCAGCCGTTTAAAAGAATGAAATTCTACCATTTGCAACCAAATGGTCCAAACTAAGACCATTATGCCTAGTGAAATAAGTGAATCCACAAAGGACAGATACCATATATGAGTCATGCAGTAACATCACTTTCTCCAAGAAGGTTTTTGTTTTCTTTATTTCTTCATCAATGCATTGACTTTTCAGTAACATGTTATCTAACTCCATGTTGTTGTAATTTTTAAAATTTTATTTCTGTTACTGATTTTTTATGGCTTTTTATTTAAGTGAATGTATAGTGACTGTAATAGTATCATATCTGGATGTGAAGATACAATGCAGTATGCATCTCTACTTTCAAGTCAAAGATGGACTCCTAGTGAAACTGTTGACAGTAGGATGCTGAACTGTCTGCCACTGTCTACCCACAATTTCAGTATATACTTAAATAACCGAATGATGGACTTATGACTGCTTGTTAAGGACTATATTGTAACAATATGGGGGAAATCATTAGAGGGAGGGAATTTGGAGAGGGAGTAAGGGAAGTCTCAGAGCCTATGGAATTATATCATGAAATTAAAATAGAAAAAAAATTTGATAGCTGAAAAAAAAGTGTGTTGTACTTTTATAGATTCCTTGTGTCAGATTGAGATTTAGATGTTTCTCTGATTTTCTAGTTTTCTGGGAATCAGTATGAAATTGACTCATTTCTTGGAATGATCATATAAATTTTTGCATTTTTTTTCCTCAGGGATTTGTAGTTTGTAGTATCTAAAATATATGGATTAAAGTCACATTTTTTTCCCCACAGCTTTTAGCGTTGTGAGTTTTGGCCTTATTGATAGTTTTTTTTCTTTTTGTGACTCCTCAGTTTTATGTTATGAAAGAATTTGATACCATAGCGTTATGATTTCATTTAACTCATGTGGATGTTTTCTATTCTAGCTACACATTTTCTCCCTTGTCACTTGCTAGATAATCTTTTGTGCAGTGATTTTTTTTGAAGCACAGGGTTTATCGAATAATACTAAATTGCTGTTAATTAAATGCTCAGCTTTTGTCATACTGATATTTCTGTTTATTCACCACTGGTAGCACTATGTGTAATCCTTTTTAATGAGTTACACTAGATGCGGTCAGTATTTATGGAGGGCTTAGTTTGCTACATCCTATTCTAGCAAATTGATTTTATATAAAAATTTCACTTAAAACTTTTTGATAATGGGTTGAGATCAAACTTAAGATAATAATAATTGGGTCCCGGAGTGATAGCGCAGTGGTTAAGATCCTCGCCTTGCATGCACCGGGATCCCATATGGGCGCTGGTTCTAATCCCCGCAACCCTGCTTCCCATGCAGCTCCCTGCCTGTGGTCTGGGAAAGCAGTCCAGGACAGCCCAAAGCCTTGGGACCCTGCACCAACATGGGAGACCTGGAAGAGGCTCCTGGCTTCAGATTGGCTCAGCTCCAGCCGTTGGGACTGCTTGGGGAGTGAATCATCAGATGGAAGATCTTCCTCTCTGTATATCCGCCTTTCCAATAAAAATAAAAAATAAATGTTAAAAAGAGATAATAATAAATGAAGATGAATATTGCTGTCCAGTGTAAAGGTGGACGTGAAAAATTACTTGGAAATATTTTCTCTCCTGTTAATTCACATGAACCGCCGGGAGCATCCTCTCCTCCCTTTAAAGGCTTATTTATTTTACTTGAGAGTTACAGAGAGAGGCAGAAAGAAAGAACTTCTATCCACAGGATCACTCCTCAAATGCTCACAATGGCTAGAACTAAGCTGATCTGAAGTCAGGAGCCAGGTGCTTCTTCCAGTCCCCCAGCTGGATACAGAGGCCTGAAGACTCTGACCATCCTTTCATTACTTTCCCAGGCCATAAGCAGAGAACTAGATTAGAAGTGGAGCAGCTAGGACTTCAACCAGCATCATATGGAATGCTGCCACCACCTTTCTCGGATCATTAAGTATTAAGTTTACTTTTAGTTAAGTCATGTTTTATTGTGTTAGCATTAGGAAATTCAGACATTAAGACAACTCCAGTGACTTTAGAGATAAGGCATTTTATGATTCAAAAGGGTATTTACATTGGATTTAAATAAAAAATATGTAATTCATTAATTCATAAAAATACATTTTAAATTAAGACAGTAACATACCTTACAGTTTATCCTTTATAAATTTGGTGCAAGTACTGCTACTAATTGTAGAATGTTTTCATCACTGCAAAGAAAAATTCTATACCCAGTAGCAATTAACTCTCATTTCTGCCTCTCCTCAGTCCTTGAAAAAAAACAATCTATTGGCTGTATAGATTTGCCAATTCTGAAAAGTTCATATAATTAGAATTAAGTAATATGTGGCTTTTTGTGTCTGGCTTTTATCAGACAACATTTTGTGGATCCAAGTAGTAACATGTATCAACATACTTCATTTTTTAAAATAAGATTTGTTTGTTTGAAAGGCAAAAACATCAGCAACTAAGAGAGCTCTTCCATAAGATAATTCATTCCCCACTTAGCTATAATAGTCAGGCCTGGGCGAAGCTGAACATAGGAGACAGAGTCCATTCTGCTCCCCTATGTGAGTGGCAAGGACTCAAATACTTGGGCCATTCTTCTACTACCTATGGCATCTCCATAGGAAGTTGGATGGGAAATAAAGCAGCTGGTACTCAAATAGACATTCTTATATGGGATCCTGGATCTGCAGTCTGTGGCAACACAACACAGGTCTCACTGTGTTCCATTTGTAATTGTAATTGGATAACATTCCATTGTATGGCTATTATATAGTTATTCTGAATTGATTGATATTTGAGTTGTTTCCACTTTGAAGGTAGAAGCACTCTCATAAATAGTGTCACGAGGAGTATTTTTGCCAGAGTACTTTTCATGCGGATTTACCTTTTTAATTCTCTTGTGTTTAAACTAAGTAGTGGTTATATAGGAATTCTGTGTAGCCTTTTGAGGAATTGTCTAACTTTTCTAAAGTAGATGTGCCCTTTTATATCTTCACTAGCAATGTCTGAGGGTTTCCCATTTTCCACATCCATAGCAATTCCTGTTGTTGTCAGTCTTTTTAATTTTTTGAAATTTAAATTTATTTATTTTTCAATGTTTGTTGCGTAGGTGCAGGGATTGAAAACCCATGAAAGTCTCTGGGTAGGATGGGAGGGAATGATAGGGAAATTGGGTGAGGGAAAAGACCCTGCCCTCTTATGACTACAATGTGCTGCTCCTTCTGCCAGATTGTATCAGTGCACAGGACAGAAATGATCCCCTGCTTTTGTCGCAGGAACCCTGATAGAGGGAAGAATCCTGACGGTGTTACTTGAGTAGTCTCAGTTGTTCTGAAAACTTGTTGGCTTCATTGCTTGCCAGCTGTCTATGTCTGTTTTAGTATGTCCATGGTCTTAGATGCTTGCTGGAGAATTTAGTCTGTTGAGTTGTTTAACCTGCTATTCTTTCCATCTCTTGTCCTGTTCAATCAGAGAGGCCAGCTGTCTAGTCTTTCATGGGCATCCCCTTTCTTTTTTTCTTTTTTAAAGATTTATTTTTATTATTTTTGTATTGGAAAGGCGGATATACAGAGAGGAGAGACAGAGAGGAAGATCTTCCGTCCGATGATTCACTCCCCAAGTGAGTGAGCGCAACAGCTGATACTATGCCAATCCGAAGCCAGGAGCCTCTTCTGGGTCTCCTACACGTGGGTGCAGGGTCCCAAAGCTTTGGGCCGTCCTTGACTGCTTTCCCAGGCCACAGGCAGGGAGCTGGAAGGGAAGCGGGGCTGCCGGGATTAGAACCGGCGCCCATATGGGATCCCGGGCATGCAAGGCGAGGACCTTAACCACTTGTGCCACCGCGCCGGGCCTGGGCATCCCCTTACTTACACAGAATCAGAAATGAGGGGCAACCCAGTCCCAAAACATGTACTTTAAGACCAGAGCAGACATCCATGTAGTGTTCCGTGAGGTTACAGATCAAGTGAGGGAGCCCCAACTGAGTTGATCACAATCCCAGCTCTTGCATAATGCCAGTGAGTGTTGCAGCCCAGCACAGCCTGCTTGGAGTGATCCTCAAGAACCGTAAGCAGGCCCTCTCCCATACCTGACCTCTATGTTTGCTGCCGGATGTTATTGCCTAGTTGAGAGACCCCTGAAGATGCCTTTCAGGCCATCCCCAGAATCTGTTTTCTAGTGTGCTGGCAAATGCTGCAGCCTGTCCCAGCCCACCCCAGGACTCCTCATTTATTTTTGTACCAGTGAATGCTGCAGCCAAGTTGAGGATACCCGCACCTCTAGTCCCAGCTCTTCTGAGTGCTGGCACCTACAGCACCTTGCCTGGCATGGTTCCAACCCCAGCCCCGGTTCTCATTCAGATGGGTGTTTTGGCCTGCCTGACACAAGAAAGCCATCCAATTTCTGACTTTTGATCTCCCCAGTTACCTGAGGGTGCAGTGGCTCAATCCATTAAAGCCCGCTGGAATCATTTTTTGTATGTGAAATGAGCCCTCAGTGATCCCCATTCTCACCCATCATCCTTAGTACCCCAGCTCCTAGCAATGCACACCTCCCTTCCCCTCTTTCTCCACTACTACCACATGGTTACAAACCTGGCCAGTGACTCAACCTCCTTCCCCAGATCTTTATAAAAAAGACAAAAGAATAGCCAATCATAAGGACATATTTTATTTGGCATTATTCCGGCCAAGAATGCTCACCAGCTGTTGGCTGCTTTTCTCCTAACAATGTAACACTTACCTAGTTACAGGGCAACCTACAGCTGGGGAGACTTTTTTATTAAAGCCATCATATTGGATAGGAAGTAGTATTGCATTATGGTTTTGATTTGCATTTTTGTAGTGACTAATGACGTTAAACATCTTTTTATGTGCTTATTGGCCATTTTTCTATCTTTGGATAAATTTCCGTTTTAAAGTTGAGCTGTCTTTATTCTTGAGTTTCTTATTCTTAGATTCTTATCAAGTATTTTATTTGTCAGTGGTTTTTATTTTTTTAAAGATTTATTTATTTTTATTGCAAAGTCAGATATGCAGAGAGGAAGATCTTCCATCCGATGATTCACTCCCCAATTGGCCTCAACGGCCAGAGCTGTGCTGATCCAAAGCCAGGAGTCAGGATCCTCTTCCTGGTCTCCCACGGGGGTGCAAGGTCCCAAGGTTTTGTGCTATCCTCGACTGCTTTCCCAGGCCACAAGCAGGGAGCTGGATGGGAAACAAGGCTGCTGGGATTAGAACTAGCACCCATGTGGGATCCTGGTGCCTTCAAGGTGAGGACTTCAGTCGTAAGCAACCACGCTGGACCCTATTTGTCAGTGTTTCCCTTTACTCGCTTGCATAGTGCCTTTTGATGAGTGCCTTTTCATTCTTGAGGAAGTTCAGCTTCTCTGTATTTTTTTCCTCTGGTTGCTGATGCTTTAAATACATATCTAAGAAACCATTGTCTGAGGTGAAAATATTTACATTTAGATTTTCTTTCAAGACTTATGATTTAGCTGTTTTATTTTGCTGTTGATTTATTTTTAGCTGCATATTGTGCATTTTTAGATAATTATTATATGTAGTGTATAAGAAAGGTTTGATTTTGGTCTTCTGAGTATGATTGTCCCAGTATTACTTGTAGAAATTATTTTTCCCCCTGTTGAATCGTTTTGGCACACATAATAAAAATCATTTGACTGTAAAAGTAGGATTGAAAATGAAACTAAATTATTTCATCCAACGGCCAGTTGGGAGGAAATGTGAAAGGCAAGGAGCCACATTAAATGATCTCATGAATGTGTAGTGATTTTACTGGAAATCCCTGCAAGTCACCTTTGGGTTTTACAGTAATTATAGGGAGTAAAACTGAGCAAAAAGGAAATTTACATATTAAGAGGTAAAGGATGTAAGTTTACACTGATTTCTTTATTACAGAATGGCCCTTGTTTTGTATTAGTTTCTTTCAGATTGCTTCAAATTACGTATGTACATTCATGGATATGGATATTCTTCTGCACACTAAAACAGGTTTTTCAAAAGTTAATGGGAAATGTGTTATTTAAAGAAGAAAAACAAAGCCTGCAAGAAATTTCAGAATTTTTGCACCAAAAGAAACTTGTCTTAATTGCATTTTTCCATTAAACTAAATATAAGAATCCTTAATATTTTTTAGTTAGCTTAAAAAATATACTTAGCTTTCATTTATTTGAAAGGCAGAGAGAGAAATACACAGGCACAGAAAGAGAAGACTAACTTTCATTGGCCGGTTCACTCAGCAAAGGCTGCAGCAACCATGCTGAGTCAGGTGGCAGCCAGGAGCCTGGAACTCAATCCCAACCTCCCTGTGGCTGCAGAGATCCAACTATTTAATCCTCATCACTGCCTCCCAGTGCATGCATTATCAAGAAGCTGAAATCGGAAATCGGAAGCAGAACTGGCACTCCAAGCCAGGCACTCCAATTAGACATGTAGGCATTCCAAGTTAAACTGCTGTGCCAAACACCTGTTCCCCATGAACTCTGAAATATCCTTGTATACATTGAGATGCTTATGTATGTATAATATTTTTAAATAAATACACTACTTAAAAATGCTCAGATTACTTACTCCTGTGTGTTTATGTATGTATGTATGTAATTTTTTGTTTGTAATTTGAAATACACTTAGTTTCCTTAAGACTATGTTAATCCTTTGAAGATAGTTTGTATAGAATTTTGTACTGACAGATTATTTTGTAGATTAAAGGAAAATGATATCTACTAGACTCATTTTTGTAAAAGTGAACTGAGTAAGAAAGGCAGACTAATTTTGATGAGTAACTGAATTTTCGTGTGCACTTGTCCTAGAGATATAGGTTCAAAAGATACTGAGTGAGAAATGGGTAAATCATTGTTTTTTCATCATTTAATTTTAATAAGTGATTTTGTTAACATTGATATAACTTGTAAAATGACATCCCATTTCCTTTATAGTTGATGTATTAAACAACAAAAATATACTTTTCATATTGTAAAGTGTTTTGAGTGGCAAGTTAGAAAAACCGTATTCCAGTGCTTCTTAATACATAGCATTTTTCTTTACAGAAATACCGATATCAGGATGAAGATACACCTCCTCCAGAGCACCTGTCCCCGCAGATCACCAATGAGGCACTCGGTCCAGAGTTAGTCCATGTCTCAGAGAAGAACCTGTCAGAAATTGAGAATGTGCATGGATTTGTTTCTCATGCTCATATTTCTCCAGTAAAGGTAGGATAACTTTCTATGTTTTTTTGCTCTGAATTATGTATTATTATGTATGTATTATGTATTATTTTTCTTTAAGTTATAGCTTGTGCTATTCTTTAGTATATTCCCCTCCTTAATTGATTCTAGCCCTATAGTTATGATATCAAGGAGTTTGTCAATATTTTTCAAACGTTTTTAAATTAATGTATTTAATGATTGAAATCTATGATGAAGAAAGGTATTTCAAATAAGACGCACTGAGATATTTTTAAGCACTTGTTTAAAATAGCACTTAATAATATCTTCAGGTTTCCATATGTTATCTCAGAAGCAGCCACAAATTTGAGTTTGGCATTTCCCCCAATAAAATCCCATGATATGTTTAGATCTCATATCAATGCTTTGTTTATTTTGCGCATTTTCAACTTTATACATTTGAAGTGGTACTTTATAGAATAATCTTTAGCGTGCCTTTTGTGCTCTACGTATATCTAAGATTCATTATTTAGTTTCTTTGCTATAGAGCTTTCAACCTTGTGAGTATAGTGTAACATACTTTTTAAATAGACATTAAATTTATTTTCATGTAATTAGTAGTATAAAAGGTAAATTGAAAACTAGTCCATAGGTGTGTGTGTGTACATTTTCATAGGACATGCCATATTATTTAAATTAGTCACTCAATTTTCATTTGTAATAGCAGGACATATTACAATAGTGTGATAGTTTTTAATCCATATCCTCATCAACATGTGGTATTCTTATTTTTCCCATTGTTTCAGTTTTGTGTGATATCAATATTTTTTAATGTGAATTTCCCTGTTTACTAATGAGGTAGATATATGACTTATTTGCACTTCTATTCTTTTATATGCCTATTTAGAATTTTTGCTCATCTCTGTGTTGGATCGTCTCTCTCTCTCTCTCTCTCTCTTTTTTTGCTGACTTGTGAAAGTTTTTTTTTTTTCTGAATACCATTCCTTTGCTGGTTGTATGTATTGTATGAATGAGGATTGTTTCTTGCTAATAAAGTTGCTAATAAAATCTACTTGGGCTTTATATTTATCTTCAAGAGATGATTTTATGCTATTCACTAAAAAAATTGGAGATTATAGTATAATTTAGCCCTATTAACAGTTGCTTTTGCTGTGCTGTTTTTCTAGGAATGTTCTGAGTCACATGCATTTTGAGATTATTTTTCATAATATCCTGTCATTTGTAGACATACCTCTTTTTTATTTCTGGTACTGTTTTGGCAGCATTATATGATTTTGTTTCTGGTAAATCATTCTTGCCAGAGGATCATTTTCAGAAGTGGTCTTTTCAAGGAACCATCTCTTTTTTTCAAAAGCAAAGAAATTGTGTTCTTATCCCTTGTACTAGTACCCTTGTCCACGTTCACACTTTCCTGTTTTCCTTACACATATATGTAAGCATACATGTTGATGGACATACATTGTACATACAGGATAGCTCACATGTCAGGCATTGTGATGTGTAACAGCAATCTGATCCTTCAGTGAGACAGCAGTCACAAACCAGTTAGCTGTTAGTGGTAGAGATCAATCTTTTCTCTTTCTTGCTTTACCCTCTTTATATTATTTGTTTTCCTTCTGCTTTCCTTGAGTTCTGTTGTATCTCTCTCTGATTTTGAGCAAGTTGCTTATTGCACTAATTATCAGCTGCCTTTTTCTAATAATATGAGAATTTATAAATTTTCTTGGAAAAGAACTTTAGCTATGATACTCCACAAGTTTTAATATGTAATATATTTTATATCCTAACATTTTTGTTCGATTCTGCCATGACTTTGTGTGTGCCCAATAAGTTGTGTAGAAGTCTGTTACGTTTTTTTGAAGATTTATTTATTTTTATTGGAAAGGCAGATTTACAGAGAGGAGGAGAGATAAAGATCTTCTGTCCTCTAGTTCACTCCCCAAGTAGCCGCAAACACCAGAGCTGGGCTGATCCAAAGCCAGGAGACAGGAAGTTCTTCTGGATCCCTCAGAGCCCAGAAGTTTCTTAATTTTAAATGTAGGAGATTTTATTCCTCTTGTATTTTCTTCTGGCTTATATTTTTTGCATCACATTTCTCCCTTTTATTTAGCTTGGAAATTAATAATTTGGCTTCTCTTTAAAATTTTTAATGTGTGTATTTAACCAAAGAAACTATGAAGTTACTAGATACTGTTTTTTCTTTTTCTTTCTTTCTTTTTTTTTTTAATTTTTGAGAGACAGACAGTGTATCTCTTCTCTTATGCATTAGAACATTTGAAGTCTAAATACTCCCTCTTGTTCTGTATGCTGTTCTTGTCACCCTTTGCCTGTTTTGATGACTGAATTAATCTAATTTCTTTCTTTGTTTAGACTAAACCTCTCCCAGGGTGTGTATAATCCTTTCATTTCTGATGTTTTGAATTTGTGGTTATTGTGATTGTGTATTGGCCAAAGCCAGTTTGTTCACTGATCACTCTTAATCTATTGGTGGGCATTTTGGTAGTTACTAAGTGATGTATGTATGGTTGCATTAATGAGCTATTATGCATGAATTTTTTTGTGTGTCTTTTTTTGGGGGATGTGTATCTTTAAAAAAAATCTAATGGAACCACAGCTGCCTATTTTTATATAAAATTATTTGCTTACTGTAAGATGAATTTAAAAATATTTCAGTGATAAAATCTTTTTTATCAACATTTCTATATGTCTTGGGCTAAGGTGCCATCCTGTAGGCGTCCTCTTTACACTCATGTCCTACCCTTATACAAAGGTCTAACGTGACAATTTGTTCAGTCTAGATAGCTGGAATACTGAATTTCACTGATTAAATCCCACCTTGGCATTTGATAGGCCAGTAATTTTATCAAAGAATAATTTAACAAAAATCTTAAAGCAGTTACCTCCAAATAGAAATCTAATAAAAAACTAGCAAATAAATTTCAAAATGTGAATTCCTAATTTGGGTAATGGATTCTTTGTAGAGTAATAGTTCTCAACCAAGGCTGGGCATGAGAATTACCTAGGGAATATTGAGACTGATTGATCTCTGAGGCCAACATTGTGGGAAACCCGGATGAAACTCCTGACTTGGGTCTGGCCTACACTGTTGCCATATGAGGACAACCAATGGTTGGAAGATTCTCTCTCTGTTTTTGTCTCTGTTTCTCAGTCTCTCTCACACACATTTATTTTGACTTTCAAAATAAATAAATAAATCCTTCAAAGAATTATTGATGTCAGAGATTCTGGCTTAATTTTGCCTAGGATGCCAAACTTTAAATATTTGTAATCTGTGGAGACAGCTGAAAAGCACACAGCAACACTCTGTGTTATTTTAAAGTAAATTTCAGACGTTGTTCTATTTATTCCTGTCTGAAATGAGAGATACATATTTTCAGTATTGAGAACAGAGCATTATTATTTTAGCATACACACTTGTTTCCTTAATCTGACTCATTTGTTCCTAATTTCTTCATGGGAAAAGAATAAAAAGCCAATTTTACTTGACCTTTTGGTATCTGCTTTGAAATACTCATCCTCTACATAAGGAATGATTTAATTATTATGCATAGAATGAATGATTAAGAAAAATAATACAGGATTATGACCCTCACAGCTTTTTCTAAAGATAAGACAGACCTTTCCCACATTTTATTTTTCCTGAAATTGATATCCATCTTAGAATTGCTGAGTTCATCATCTTATTGAGTGATCATTTTTGTACAGTTTTGTGTAATCCTTTTTGCTGACACAGTATCGAAGCATATTTATGTATTGTGTAATGATTCCATGGCTTCATGAAAAAGGACTGAAAACCTGGCCATTTGGGGACATTCTGTGTTTCTTTAAGATCATCTTCTTTTAAATGTTATCAATATCAGGTTATTAATGAGCCTCTGGTGCTAGTAAGTAGTATCTATGGTCTCACCCATCCTTTGTCTTGCTGTCTGTCTGATTAGATCTGGGAACTGGTTAGGTAAAGATTTTTATACCCTGCAGGAGAAATTATCTTAAGCTTATAAAATTCAAAATTATATTTAATGTTATATAGTTTATTTTTATGAAAATTTAATGAAAGTGTCTTGTGTTTGATATTTGTTAATTACATCTTACTGGGTTTTTGTAAAGAAAGCTGTAATGAATAATCTTAACGCACATACAAAGTATTTGGGTTATTTCCTTGGAATGAATTTCTAGGAGTTGGTTTACTGAGTCAAAAGTATATGAATGTTTTTCTAAATTCTTAATACTCTTTAACAGACAGTGCTGATATAATCATATTTTTAAAATCTTTAAGGCTGACCTGTTGTGGTAGTTTCTTGTATTTTTCCTACTTCATACATAGGTTACTACAGCAAACACTTCATACAATAGTAGTATTTGGTTTAGAATTAAACAAGTAACCAATATTTTATGGAACTGAGCATTATTATTTTTTAATTTGTAAAATTTTCTGAATAGTACTGCTTGCAGAGTGGAATTTACATTAGGTATTGCTTCAGTTTTCAGAATTGTAATAATAGCTAATGGTTAATAAACTTTCATTAAATGAATGATTGAAAGTGAACTGAATGATTAAAGTGAACTGTTAGAATATACTTAATTTGTTTGACATGATATACATGTAAAAGATACTTATTCAACATCTATGAGAGTGTTAGAATTCTGTGATTAGTACAAAAAGGAAAATGTAAGATGCAAAAATAAAAATTAAATTATTAAACTATTCTAAACAAATTCATTGATATTTGTAAAAGTGTTGAAGGGTATTCTCAGAATGCCACGTTGGAAGCAATCATTCGAATGGTAATAAGAGTATGAGGTTAATAATCAGAGGATATTTTAACAATGTAGGAAAATCCGTGATACTGCGACTTGTTAGGAAATAAGGGTGAAGTGTAAAGGGTGTTTATCTGTAGTGGTCCTGTGAAGGATTTGCCAAAGTGAGAGCTATATAATAGTATTATGAAATGTTCCATTGGTTTTCTTGTATTAGTAACGGTATCATTTTTCATGACTGAAGTGGACAGTGAATTAAAAATATTTTATTTAGTGCTTAACATAAAGGTGACTATGATTTCATGCTTTAAAACTCTGAGAGACATGGGGAGGGCATGGTGTGATGGCCTAGGGGCTAGATCTTTGTTTTGCATGTGTCAGCTACTCCACTTCCCATCCAGCTCCCTGCTTGTGGCCTGGGAAAGCAGTAGAGCATGGCCCCAAAGCCTTGGGACCCGGCACCCACAGGGGAGACCTGGAAGAAACTCATGGCTCCTGACTTCGGCTTAGCTTAGCTCTGGTCATTACAGACATTTGTGGAGTGACCCAGCCGACCAAAGAGCTTCCTCTCTGTCTCTTCTCTCGGTATATCTGCCTTTCCAACAAAAATAGATGACTCTTAGAAAAAAACAAACAAAAAACACCTCTGAGAGGGAAACTTTTCTTGCCAGGGTTGGGAAGAGTCTCAAGAAGGAACTTGGTTGTACAGTATTCTTAAAAAATGTGATGAGGAAGAAAATGACACAAGCTTTGTAAGAACAGTGTCAAAATTACTAAAACTGAAAATGAGCTAAGAATTAGAGAAAGTGTTGAGAAAAATGAACAGAACAAGTAAACAAGCAAATCTCCAACCTTTTTCAAAATAGATGCCAGAGAGACAGAAATTTACCTTAATATAGGTGAGTCATTGAGAAAACAGAATAATTAATTCAAACTAGGGATCTGAAAAATAAACATTGTCAAGAACGATTGATTTATTCGAAAGACAGTATCAGAAAGGGAAGAAATCTTTTTTCTGCTGGTTCATTTCCATATAACCACAACAAACAGGGCTGGAAAAGGCTAAACCAGGAGCCAGGAATTCCATTCTGGTGTCCCACATAGGTAGCAGGGGCCCAAGTACTTGAAACATCTTCTCGTGTGATCCCAGGGCTATTATCAAAGGAGCTGGATTGGAGGCAGAGCTACCAGGCCTTACACAAGCACTCTTAGGGGACAGTGGCATGGAAGTGGCAACTTAATGTGCTGCACCACAACATTGACCACAAAGTAAATATTTTTAGAAGAACTTAGCAATCAAAAAGAAAACAAGGGTATATGAGCAGGCTCTTATGCTACTTCAGTGCATCTTCTAGCCTGAACATGAAGCGTAGTGCTGAAAATGCTATACAAAGTTTTGAGACTTGGAGGTGGCAAAAGAATGAATATAAACAAATGTATCTTTTGAACAATTGGAGGAATAGAATCTTTTTTGTTTCCAATACACAATTACTTTTTAAATTATTTTGATAAAAATTACTTTTGTATATCAATTTTGTTTCCTTATCTTTGAAACATACTGGATTTGGATTTATGAAAATCCAAGATATTAAATTTAAAAGATTTGTTGAGACACAGTGACTGATCATCTTGGTTTGCTCTCCAAATGACCACAACAATCAGTGATGGGGCAAGCTGAAGCCAGACACCAAGAATTCTCCAGGTTTCTAATGTGGGTGGCAGGGACCCAGGTGCTGGGCTATCTTCCTTTGCCTTTTCAGGTGATTTGATTAGCAAGAAACTGAATTGGAAGGAGAGCAGCAAGCTGGGACCGGCACACTGACATGGGATGCAGCCTAAATGGCAGCCTAAACCCCCTGTGGCACAGTGCCGGCCTTGAACATACCTGGGTTTTTGTTTTTGGTTTTTTGGTTTTTTCTTCCATGGCCCTGTGGTAGTAAGTTGAGCAGAGTTTCCATACAATTTGGCCACTAGATGGTGCTCCTACAGAGGTGATGTACATACACATACATATGCACTTACACGTCCGCGTATACACGTTTACATATGCAATATATAGACACCACATGTGTATATGGTGAGGATTTTTGGACAACCCATTTTCCTTATCTGTCTTCTGAGTTTATTATTAATCTCAGTACAGTTGTAAATTTTTTAATTTAACAGCTCGGGTAATAAACAGGTAAAAAAAATAGTAGTGGTGATGGGTTCTTAGTGCTTCAGTATTGTTTTTCTGATTGTTTTTGATGTTTATGACACTTCATTTAAAATATTTTGTTTATAGGTGGCAGAGTTAGAGAGGGGGAGAGAGAGATGAGAAAGGAATTTTTTCATGCACTGATTCTCTCCTCAAATGGCCACATTGGCTAAGGCTGGATCAAGTCAGAGCCAAGAGCTTCATCAGGTACAGGCGGCCCAAGGATTTCAGATGTTTCTGCTGATTTCCCAGATGTGTTAGCAGGGAGCTTGATTGGAAGTGGAACAGCTGGGACTCAGACAAATGCCCCTATGAGATAGTGGCATTGCAGGCAGTGGCCCAACCCTTTATTTTATTTCATTTTATTTTATTTAAAAGGCAGAGTAACAGAGAAGCAAAGACAGAGAAATCTGTCTGCTGCTTCACTCCCAAAATGCCAGGGTAGAGATCTTACATCTGCTGGTTCACTCTCGAGGTCAATTTGAAACCAGGAGCCAGGAGCTTCTTCCAGGTCTTCCACATGGGCACAGGGGCCCAAGGGTCTGAACCATCATGCACTGCTTCCCCAGTCCATAAGCAGGGAGTTGGATTGGAAGTGGGGCAGCCAGGACTAGAGCCTGTACCCACATGGGATGCTGGCCTCCAGGTGGAAGCTTAGCCTACTACCCCACAGTGCTGGCCCTGGCGCGTGTTTTTTGTTGTTGTTTACTATTTTAAATCGTTTTTCTGGTTCTTCCTGTTTGTTAAAACTTATTTTCATTTTAATGGAGTTTCTTTTTCATTTTTGCTACAGTATGAGTGTGGCTATTCTAAAGCTGCTGCCTTTGTGAAATCACATGAAGCCGATTGTGGTTTAGATTTTATGTTAAATACTAGGTTATGAATTGACTTAGTTCTGTATTTTTATAGTTCAGATGATAAGATATTATTGTAAAGAAACTTATTTTCTTAATGTGAACGGACTTGCATAGTGAATTCATACATGGTGAAGAGTATTCCTTCACTGTACTTCAGGGAATGCCAGCTGGAATGATGTCAATCTTACATTGTACCCAGACTGTTTAATTCTCTAGGATAAATTTCTGTAGTCTGTATTGTTAATGTTTGCAATTCGAGGCAAGAGTTGTACATTCAACATTTGTATTCAAAGTCTTCACCCATACTAATACAAAGAGTAGTAGAACCTATTATAATTATCATATAATTGTTTTTTTTCTTCTCCCTGAGTTACCGTCACAGTGGATCAAGGCACATTTTTGGAACTGTGCCATTTGCTACAGCACTTATAAAATACCCATTAACTATTATATACTTAGTCCGTGGTAAAGCTTAAATTTTTTTTTTCAGGTAATTCACTGTTTCCCTTTAAAGAGGATTCTTAATTCTGTTTTTACATTTTACGCTTTTTGTAGTCTACCCCCAATTAGGATAGATCTGTTTAGGGTCTCGAATTTCAGTTGGTTAACTAACACAGTCCTTGGGAAAGGACATCAAACTTCCTGTGTAATCTCTGTCAGAAAATATCTTATTCCAACAATCCCACTTGTCTCTTTAACCTTTCCTTGAATTATGACTGTGTCCTTAGGGAACAGTTTATAGAGGTAGCATTGATACCCTTTTTGCTTTTTTTTCAGAGCTAGGATTTGCAGTAGGACTTTGAAGTTTGAATTTGCCAATGCTGTTTTCCAGTATGCTACATCTGGTTGTTGCTGATGTGCATACAAGATGACCAGAGCTTTGTCAGTTCGTATCTGAAAAATACATTCATGGCTGAAGATAGGGCTTACAGTGTGCCCAGATAAACTTAAAAATTGAATTACTTAGCCATTAGTAAATTATCAAGTAATTTTTTATTTATATACTGTTACAAGATGGCCATTTATTATCACATATGCCAGTATAACAGTGATTAGAGAACAATCTAAGTCTAGCAGTCAAACTTGTGATTTTTGTAAACCAAAAATTCTGGGATAGGTATTTGGTGCATTGGTCAACCTGCTACTTGAGATGTCTGCATGTGGTAGCAGAATAGATAGATTAGAATCCTATCAGTTGTAGATTCCTGCTCATTTTCACACTAGGAGGCAGCTAATGGTGACTTGGGTGGTTAGATCTCTGTCAGTTATGTGGGAAAGCCACATTGAGTTCTTGGCCCCTGGGCATGTAGGAAGTGAACCAGCAGATGAACGCCCTTCCCAGTCTATTAAAAACCATACCATTCCCAGGTTTCTTCTCCCCTTGAAAAATCTAATGCAGAGAGAATATATGATTTTGCATTTTTAAATTAGCTCCCTGCAGATTCTGAGGTTGACTACTATATTCAGAAATACAGATCTAGATGATAGATGTTAGAAAGTGTTGATTCCTTAATGAAACTGTTATTTTGTGAGTCAGAATATGATTTATACAGTGTTAAGCAAAACACATTTTATTGGTTATGAAAAAAGAGTATTGTTACTTTTTTTTTTTTTTTTTGAGAGGAAGGGAGAGATGCACATGGGGATGGAGCTTCCATCCCCTGAGCAGCTTCCCGAATGCCTACACGATCACTGCTGGGCTAGGCCAAAAGCTGGGAGCCAGAAACTCAATCCAGGCCTCCCATGTGAGTGTCAGAAACCAAATTGATGAGTTATTATCACTGCTTCCCCAAGAGTCTTCATTCTTAATAAGAAGCTATATACGCAGCCAGAGCCAGGTATCACATAAACCTAGGTACTCTAGGATGGGGTAGAGCATCTTACCCACTAGAACAAAGGCCCATGTCACAAACTTGTGAACTTTATATATAAAGATGCTAATAATCATAACAATTTTTTGTCATAAAAGTTCCAGAAACCTTGATTATTTTGTTAATCTGTTTAATTTCAAATTATTAAAAATAAGTTGCATGGTTGCGCTATATTATAAATGGATTTCGCCTTCTCAGTAAATCCTGAGTTTAATGTTGATTGTGCCTTTAAAAAACTTAGACCAGTGTTAAATAATGTAAGATTCTTCCTGATGTAGAAATTTATATGTAAATGTCAAAGGCTCTCTTTAGTGAAATTGTTTTAACATCTAGAGCTATTGGCCAAAAGAATCCCCTAAGATTTGTTAAATTCATGCCATACTTATAATTTATCTAATCAGAAAAGCTGCCTTTGGATTTTACTACAAGAGGTGATTGAAACTTGGTAATCCAGGGTTTCTCCACCCAGTGCATTAAATCAGGCAACCCCAAAGGGTTTCAGTAGTCCAGTGTTCCTAACATCCTTCTTTACCTGCTAATCGACCTCACTTCCTGGATTTCAGTCCGTCTAGTTATCAGCTAACAAAAGAACAGCTTTTAGTTCCTGCAGACGCTGCTGAAAAAATAATCACGAGAAAGAAATCCACCTTATGTCGTCTTTTTTATCTGCAAAAATAAACTCAGCCATCATACAGCTAACAGGTACGGAGGGAAGATACAAGCTCTTTCATAGGAAGAAATTACTGAGAAAATGAGCATCATTTCTCAAGGTTTTTGTTTTCCCTGATCTACAAGTGATGCTGCTGTAATTCTAGCTGCAGTTTTTACCGATCGTTCACTACTCAGCAGCTGGTAGAGAAGTAAGACTGCTTGGCAACCACCTGCAGGGCTGCAGAGATGAATTACATTTTCGGAAACAACACACTTCTGTATTCTCGCGCCAGTCGAGGAGGCAATACTAGCTCTAGCCATGGCTCAGTAGGCCCAAAGCAAAAACATTGGGCAAAAAAGGGCTCATCAGATGAACTGCAAGCTGAGCCCGAACCTTCACGCTGGCAGCAGATAGTTGCATTTTTTACTCGAAGACACAGCTTTATTGACTGCATCTCAGTGGCCACCAGCTCCACCCAGGTAACATACCACTTGTTGAAATGATTTTCAGTATATTATATGTTCCCATTTGCTTTGCAAAAATGTCTTGGAATGTATTTCCTATTTAAAAGATGCTCTGTAGCATTGGCTGCGCAGAAATGTTATGTTTTCAGTCCATCTATGCAGCACAAAAGAGGGAACAAAAAATATTTTTCCTTATGCTCTTATGTAATGCCAAACAAAACAATCTCAGATTCTGTTGAATGACTTCTGTAAAAAAAAAAAAAAAGCCATTGGTACATAAACTGAAATGTAAATTAATAATGCTCATATTCTTGTTTTTAGATTGTTAAATGCTATAGAGTATGTCTGACCAATGAAAATTCCTGTTTGCTTAGTTGTGTGTTATTAATAACCTTAGAAAGATTATCATAAAAACAAAACAGAATAATATGTTGTTATGTTTCCCATTGTTTTGAAGCTATATTAAATTTAATGTAGTTAGCTAGAATTGTATATACATATCATAAAATTATATTAAATTATGATTTATTCAAAGGATTTAAATAACCCTTCTGTTTCTGTGAATATATATGATCTTTGGTTAATTTGGAATTGATAAGCCTGTGTAATTACACAGTCGTGAGGGTATTTTTGTTTCACATGTTCAAATTGCAATTCAAAGAGATGAGCAAACACTCAAAGTTTCCCCGATAAAAGAAAAAAATATACATGTAAAACACTTTCTGAGGAAATGAGTATTGATAATGTAACAATAATGGAAAATAAAATTACTAACTGAATAAATTTTTAGTATTTGGCATGAGAATTGTTTGGGGGAATAGTCATATTTTTAAAAATGTTTTTTAAAAATTCATCTGACCTCAGTAAAAAATTAAAGAATGAGAAATAGTCTAATTTGAAAACAGTGCTTTCATCTTTTGACATCAGTAATATATAAGTTAGCAAAATATACATACATACTCCTAAGGCCTGTTAAAAATAAATTTCCTTAAAATGATCTTTTTTGTTGTTGTTGTTTAATTATCAGTAGCAGCTAGATAACTGTATTTGTCATAGCTTTTTAAAAAATTATTTGTGATTACAGAATTAGCTTTCAGTAACTAATTTTAAAATATCAACTTTCTTAAGAAACTGCTTGTTTTTCTTATATACTTAAGAGGAATATAATGATTCAAGTAGGGAAACATTTTTATATAAACACTGGGGTTACTTACAGTCATAACTTAATGAGAGGCAATGATTGAATTTAAATAAGCTTTGACTGCAGTTACATAAAAAAGGATCCCAAGGACCAGATGTTGATGGTGTTACGTATTTTAAGTGGCATTTTCTGTTATGCAAACAGTTGATATGTGTATCTATGTGTATGTTTTTACATTTGGCTTATGTAATTGCACACACACTATACCATGAGTATAATACATAAACATTAACACATCTGTACTTCATCTTGGGCCACATGAAACTTATAATCACAGAATTAGATTATGTAGTTATGACTTGTAACACATTGCTGTCATACCACACTGAAATAAAATCATGACCTCTGTGGGCAGTTGATCCTACAAAGCCCTTTGAAATTCTGCCTGCTCCTCCCACTTTGATTCAGATAATTTCTGTATACTGGTAACTATTTTTCTTTTGACCTCTTTCCTGATGATCATCTTTCTCATTACCTCTACCATTCAGCCCTAGAAGCATAGACGTTAGGTCAGACGTTTCAACTTCAGTTTTTATTCTGCTCTGGAGTTCTAACATTTCATTTTGTATATTTTTCTAATGGATGAGATGACTGGTTTCTATAGCCAAAAATTTTTTTAGTAACTCAGTAAAATTCATTTTATGGTATGAAATATAATGAGAACACTATACTTTAGAACCTAATATAGGACATATTATATTCATACATACATACATGGGACATAATATGGGACATAAAACAAAATATGGGCCTATTTTGTTGCTAGACTACAACTTTCTATTTCTCTTTACTGATCAATGGTTGGCACTAAAACCAAAGGGATTTGTGTTATGTAAATAAATTAGATTAATAAATTTTCACTATTGCGCATATACTCTTTACTTATGATTATGGTAGGATGATAGTGCTTGGTGCTGTCATAGCAGATTTATTTTAGTGCTGTCAGAAATACTCTTCTGTGATCTGCTAGAAAGCTTAACTTTGAATTCGGTTCCTTTTAACAGATCCCATAATAGTTTTAGTACATTAAAAGATGCTAGTAAATCAAATTTATTAATATGAAAATCATTAATCAGATTTAATATCCCTCCAGGTACCTATTATAAATAGAAAATTTACTCACCATACTGATTAATGTTAAATTGTATATCTGTTAAAAGTGTTCAGTTTATAGCAAGATTATAGCAAGGTTCTACTATAATTTGTAATGTAGTAGAAAGTCAGTACTGCTGTTCCGCAAGATAAGGAAGTCAAATCGTTTGTCTTTTTTTAAAAAGATTTATTTTTATTGGAAAGTCAGATATATAGAGAGGAGGAGAGACAGAGAGGAAGATCTTCTGTCTGATAATTCACTCCCCAAGTGAGCGCAAGGGCTGATGCTATGCCGATCCAAAGCCAGGATCCAGGAACTTCTCCCAGGCCATAGCAGGGAAGTGGAGATGCTGGGATTAGAACCAGTGCCCATATGGGATCCCGGGCACATTCAAGGTGAGAACTTTAGCCACTAGGCCACACCGCTGGGCTGAGGAAGTCAAGATGTTCCCACTTTTTTGAGTTGATACCCATAAGTATTTATAGAATAAATTTCTTTTTCAGTCCCCTGCAGTTTTTTCTTGACTTCTAATACATGGTACCAAATCTAATGCCTCTTGCACACTTAGCTTTATTGGGTCTGTTTCCTCATAAGTGCCTTTCTCTTCACAGGAGCACATCTCTTCCTTTGCTTCCCTTTGTTTTCCTGCCTTTTTTCATTCTGTGTTCAACCACACAAATCCCTGTACATCAGATTTCTGCAGCCCTTGCAATCCCTACCAAATAGTAATAACTGTATACTTAATAAACTTTGTCTATAATTTTCATCATTTGTTTACACTGGGGTGGGGGGGAAGGTTATTTTATTAAGATCAGTTCCTTGTGAATTCACTTGCTTTGGCATAAGTTTTCCTGTTTAGAGATTCATACTACTTATACCCTTAATTTTTAGCATAAATACACAAAAAGTAGGCTATGCATTATCCAGCCCATCTTGATTCCTCATCCCTATATCCCTATTGCTTTTTAGGAGATTTTTGAAAAATAACTATTATAGTATGTAAAATCTCTTATTATGGCATTGTCTAGATTTTGTGGAAAATGTAGTATATCATCACATCCTTTTTTTAAAAAAAAATTTATTTATATATGTATTTATTTGAAAGGCAGAATTACACAGAGAGAAGGAGAGACAGAGAAATCTTCCCATCTACTGGTTCACTCCCCAAATGGCCACAACAGCCAGAGCTGGGCCCATCTGACGCTGAAAGCCTGGAGCGTCTTCCAGGTCTTCCACATCAGTGCTAGAACCCAACCACTTGGGTCATCCTCTGCTACTTTCCCAGCAGCATTAACAGGGAGCCACATCAAATGGAGCAGACAGGACTGGAACCAGCACCTATCTGGGATGGTGTTATGTCACAAGTGCCGGCTCTGTCCCTCCTGTTTTTACATCAGGATCATTTACTACCAAACTGCCTTGATCTATATAGTGTATTCAAATCCCTAAAGTAGATCATTGTAAATATACAAGACATTTTTCTTAAAACTATTGAAGTGCCAAATTAAACCAAAAACAACAACTCTTTGTTCCTAGAACAGCATGGAACAGACACAGTGGCTTGTCAGAATTGAAGTAGAATGCGAATATTTTATAAAAGTAAATATTAGCTACATGAGTTGAATAATCTATTTAAAGGAATTATCCTAAACTAAAACACAGGAAAGCTTTGTTCACATACTCGTGTGGAAAAATACAGGTTAGTATGTTAATTTGCATTTTTGTCCCAGATATATTTTGGACAGTAAAGTATTTCACTTTTAGAACTGCGTGTTGGGTATTATTTTATCTCCCAAATGGAGTCAGTAATATAAATGCTTTGATATTATATAGTATCACTGTGTGTGTGTGTGTGTGTATCAAATATAAATGATTTGATGATACACAGTATGCTTAGAATTGTGCCTGGCACATAGCAAGTGCTACATTAGAGATAGATTCTGCTCTTATTTATTTTTAATTACCTATCATGCAGTCCCTGAACAAATTAAAGTATAGGAATTGCAGAACCTAGGACAGTGTAGTGCAATCAGGTTTTCAATAAATACTGTTTGCTGAATAACCTAACTAAGTGCTGATCATCTACTTTTCTAAGAACCACAAATTTTAACACCTTAATTTGAAGGACTTAATGAATGGGTCTCCGTGAATCCTCAGATTCATGGTAAGATCAAGTCCCTAACATTCCCTTCTGCAAATTACCAGCAACCATTCATCAGTAGATGACTAGATTCAACTGACAACACTTCATTCCAAGTTCCCTCAAACATATTATGGCTAATCTTAGATCTTACATGTCTTATAACCACAGAAAAACATACCTACTTTCCATGTTACTCTCACTAGTTTCATTATCCCTTTGTGGGTGTACTTTATCCCTAATCTGTTTTGCACTTGTTTAATCTCTCTCATTTAAAAAAAAAAATGTTTACTTCTTTTTATCAGAAAGGCAGATTTACAGACAAAAGGAGAGACAGAAAGATCTTCATCTGCTGATTCACTCCCCAAATGGCTGCAGTGACCAAAACTGAGGTGATCTGAAGCCAGATTTCTCTGAGTCTATGATGCAGGTGCAGGATGTCAAGGACTTGTGCTGTGTCCTCCACTGTTTTCCCAAGCCGTAAACAGGCAGGTGGATGGGACACCTGGGATACAAGCCAGCACCCATATGGGAGGCCAGCACCTGGAGCCTAAGGATTAGCCAATTGAGCCATCACACCATCCCTCCCATTTATCTGTACCACACAAACCTCTTCACTCTGCCCTTTGGGACTTGGAATTTGTCATCATAACAATTCCCTTTAAGCATAGGTTCTCTTGTGATGAAATCTGGCCACTCTGACCCCGGTCAAAAGCAAACCTCTACACACCACCTGTACTATGGAACCAGCAGGTGGAATGAGTGTCATTCTTTACATATCCTTGGTATTTGGAGGATGATTATATCTGTTCCGTTTTGAAACCCTTTTTTCACCAGGCAGCATAATCTGCTTCTCCTCCTTTTCTACATCTCTGCCAGTCATTCTTACTCTTTGATTGTTTAAGCACCTGTTTTACTATCTTTCCTGTATTCACTGTTCTTGAAATCATTCTTAATGAATTTCACTTCCTTGTGTGATCCATACAAAACTTTTGATGTCTCAATTCTTTCATATTCTTACCCCTAGGGATCTTGGTTTGGATTTCACTTGAGTAACCTACTGGAATGATTCATTGAAGACTTTGTCATTACAGTCATGTATGCTACCAAAATACTTTCTGTTTTTTGTTACCAGCATTTTAACCTATCATACCAGCACTTTCATTCTTTTTAGTGCCTTTTCCACAGTTGCACTATGATTTTTTTTTAATTCTCTTAAGACTTCTGGCCCAATTTTTTTATTATCTGACACCTTTTAATGTGCTGTTGATAATTTTCCATGGTCTGTGGCTATAAACACTGCTTTTCATTATCTCAGCCTCCTTGCCTTTCTGTCACTTCATTGGTAAAATCCAATCTTGGTTTATATTAACTCTACATGCTATACTTTTCCCACAGTGTAATATCTGTTTCTTGACCCTCTATCTTGATACATTCTGCTTTATCTTGTACTCTGTTAAACAAACAAGCCATCTACATTTCTAAAGTTTGTTCTTCTGTAGTAATTCATGGTCCTTAGACTATTCAAGGACTTCTGAAAGTCCTTTGTTGCATCATCTGTCTTTTCCTCTATGCTGATTCTCTCCAGCATACATAGCACCTATAACTCCTTCTACTAAAGCCAGTAACCTTCCCCCACCACACACAAAAAAAATCCAAAAACCCTCATTGTGTTAAATGGTCAAATCCAATGATGAATTCTCAGTGTTTGCTTTACTTAAGACAGTATGTTACTGCTTTGAGCTCTGGGTGCTGCTCTAATGATCACTGCTGTGTTCACTGATACTTTACTAAGCTCAATTTTGTCCGACGTGTTCTCCTTTTTCCTGCTGCTAAATGTGAGTGTCTCAAGGTTTAATCCTTAGACATTTCTGTTTTGTTCTCACATTTCAGGCAGTGTCATCCAAACTTGTTCCTTCAAGTACTATTTAGTGCAAAGCATTCCCTTTCTGTTCAGTATCTCCTATTGAATTGATAGTTTTACATATTAAAGAGAATGTTTGATCTTCAGTGCACCGAGCCACCATTATAATAATCTTCTGTTCCCTTTTCCTTTGTTCCAAATCATTCCTTCCAGCATAGAGCCTATCTCAACACTTTCACAACTACTAGTTTAGGTAATTTTTGGCAAGGCTCTGTTGCAACCATTTGCAGAGTGAGCCAGCATATGAAAGATCCATCTGCCTCTGTCTCCCTCACTCTCCTTCTCTATATATTTCTGACTCAAGAAAAATAAATAAATCTTTAAAGAAAAAAGAAACTGTGATTGCCATGGGTTTGAAAGGAAGAAGATAGACTACAGGGAGTCCAGGAGATTTGCAGGGGACAATGAAACTGATCTATCTAACAATGAAGGATGTGTGTTATATTACCTGTAAGTATCCCTAGAATAGCATCACCAACAATGAAACCTAAAATGTGGTCTTTGAGTAATAGTGATGTATTAGTGTAGGCTAATTAATTATAACAAACATAGCCACTTGTGCAAGGATATTGATAATGGCAGGCTGCAGATGTGACATATAGAATTTTTTGTGAACCTGAAATCACTCTTAAAAAAATACAAACACTTATTTTATTTATTTGAAAGATAGGGTTACAGAGACAGACAGACATGGGGCAGGCGGAGGGGTTTCCCACTTGCTGGTCACTCCCTAGATGGAAGGCTGGAGGTAGGAGCATCATCCAGGTCTGCACATGAGACTTAAGCCAGTGCTCATTTGGGATGCCATTGCATCTTTTTATGGGAAGAACAACAGCCTGTTTTGAAAAATAGGAAATTGGTGTCAACATAGACTAGATGAGCTAGTTTCAAGAACTACTCAAGTTTGTTACATAATCTCATACAGATATGGTATTAATTTTGTTGTTTTTATATAGTGTTTGGAGTGCTATAGATTCCTTCAAGGATAAATAGGCCAAAAAAATTATACATCTTTTAAAATATTTATTTTTATTTTTATTTGAAAGTTAGATTTATAGAGAAGGAGAGACAGAAAAATCTTCCATCCACTGGCTCATTTCCCAAGTGGCTACAATGGCCAGAGCTGAGCTGATTCGAATCCAAGAGCTTTTTCCGGGTTCCCCCCTCCATTGCACCCCTCAGATGCAGAATTGGGCCATCTTCTGCTTTCCCAGGCCACAAACAGGGAACTGGATGGGAAGTGGAACAGCCAGGATATGAGCTAGTGACCATATGGGCACATGCAAGGCAAGGACTTCAGCCACTAGGCTACTGTACTGGGCCCCAAAATTTATACTTTTGATATATTCAACAAGATTGAAGCCATGTGTTAAAAATGACTGACCCATATACTGTATGACAAGATAGGAGATAAAATCTTCATCTTTTGCCCTTTATTTATTTAAAAGTAATGCGTGCTTTCACAAGAATTGTGTTTGATACTGCTATTGCAGCTATAATTTAATATTCAGTTGGGTAATAATTTTGTTTAACATTAGCTGCTAATCCTTAAACTTCACAAGTGCTGGTGCTACAGTGTATGTGCTTTTCCCCTAGTCTAGCATGGAATATACACTTGATGAATATTTACTGAATGAGTAGGCAAATGTTCTGCTGTGTTTTATTTCCTTTCTTTTCTTTTTGGGGTGGATATTTATTTTATCTTAAAGGCAGATTTACAAAGATTTTCTTTCCTCTGATTCATTCTGCAAACAGCCACAATGGCTAGAGTTTAGACAATCCAAAGCCAGGAGCTTTCTCTGCACATGGGTACAGGGGTCCAAGGACTTGGGCTATCCTCTGCTGCTTTCCCCATCCATGGCAGGGAGCTGAATGGGAAGTGGAGAAGCCAGGACTAGAACTGGTGCCCATATCAGATGTCAGCATTACATAGGAATTGCCCTTTGAGCCACTGTACCAGCCTCTCTGCTCTTGTTTATTCTCACTTCATGTGATGATAGGTAGGAAGGATTTTGTACGTTTTGAATGTGAATTAGTTATAAATTATTCAAGCCATTTTAATGTAGAACTACAGCCTAAAAATGTGTAAATCTGGGGCCACTATTGTGGTTAAGTAAGTTCAGTCACTATTCTGACACTGCCAAAATGCTGTTTCTAATCTTGGCTGCTCCACTTGAATTCAGCTTTCTGCATTTGTGCCTAGAAAGGTAGCAGATTTTATGTGAGTATTTGGGCCCCTGCAACTGCCTTGTGTGAGTTCTGAGCTCCTGGCTTGGCATGACTCAGGCCCAGTTGCAGCTATTTTGCAACCAGTAGATAGAAGAATATGCTTGTTCACTCATTCTGTCTCCCTCCCCAACCATCTCTCTCTCCCTCCTTTAAGTAAATAAATCTTTTAAGAAAATGTGTACTCCTAGATTATAAGAATTTGGAGTAATTCAGAATGCAATGTGAATAACTTAAACTCTTATTTAAATGTTGCTTACCAATTTTTAAAAAATACTATGCTGTGTTATTTTTGTTCTTTCTCATACTGTTGTTTAGGTAACATTTCCAGCCCTCCATGTTAAAGTTGAGATTTTGGGCACAGTTAAAAATACAGTGTTCGGAGCGCAAGGAGAACAGTGCTACCATGAGGCGGTCATTTGACCTAGCATTAAAGTGCTGCTTTGGACCCTAAGGTCCCACATCAAAATGCCTGTATTCAGTGCCCGCTCCAAGTCCTCATTTCTGTCTCTGCTTATGTACACCTTGAGAAGCAGCAGGTGATGGCCCAAGTAGTTGGGACTGGGCCACTCATAAGGGAGGTGTGGATTGAATTCCCAACTTTTGGTACAGCTGTTGTGGGTGTTTGGGGAGTGGCTCGCTCTCCTCTGCCTTTCAAATAATGATTAATTGATGATTGGATGTTTGCTTGTGAGCTACTTAGGGCATAAACAGAATTCCATGGGTTCAAATAAAATTTTCTTTTTTAAATATACGAGTTTATATTGAAATTACCTACTTGCAATGAGGCTAGCAAAAGAACATCTGAATGAGGTAAACTGTTTAAGCCACAAAAAGCAACTTTTTAAATACATTCTGGACTCCATCCAAACAGTGTTTGATCAGTCAGTGTTTGCTATATTTTATCTTAATATAAAAATTCAAGATTTGCACGTTTTTTCCCCTGATTTCATTCTTGCTCTTAATTAGCCACTTTGATGTTTAATCAGAGAAACATGTCTCATTAAAGTGTAGTAGATCTTTAAGCAAAGGATCAAAGAACTCAGCTTAAAAATATTAATAATGCCTCATAAAAACAGAATGTTTTTACTGTCCCAACAGTATCATGACAGTGCTTTTCCCTGTCACCTGAACTAGACACCAAAAGATTTGCTAATTTATTTATTTAATCTTCCTTAGAATGATGTAAGTACTTTAGATCTTACTTTAGAATCTTTGTGTTTATTCTAAATTCTGTTTACTTACTCACAGAACATGTTCATGTAAGATACAAGCATTGTTGCCTGGTACTACGGTTTCAGTTATTTTTTTTTTTTTTGGAATTTATGTTGTGTTTTGTAACTAGTTTTAATAAATAGAAAATTTTCTTAGTGTAGTTAGATATCCTTCAAATCTTTAATGCTTGGGTCTAACTGATCAAAGAGATATTTTAGGGATCATTATTGGTATTATTGTTAACAGTCTTTTAGTTCTGACTTCTCAGACACACGAATATACCAGCTCTACATTAAGAAATATTTCTTGATTTGATCACACATGTTCATTTTCACAGTTAACCGTCATTCAGCTTAAGGCTCTCGTCATCTCAGCTGAACTACCACAGCCATAGTAGACTCCATGTTTCCCCCTCTATATCTCTTCCTATAGCTGTCAGGATTTATATGCACATAATTAAGCCACTTTAGCTATTTTAAACAGAAAAGAGTTTAATAAAGGTAGTCATCTCAATCATATATATTTACTGCTGAAGAACAAAAATAAGGGAGAATAGTTTGTGATCCTAAATGTGGATGTACCTGATGAGACCCTGTATCTCTTCTCTGAAAATCTCTTGTGTTTTAAATGCTGGTTTCATAATTTGAATATCTTACACTAGATGTAAAATAAAGTTTTAAAGGAAAAATAACCATCTCTTAAAAAAAAGTCATTGTAAACATTTTTAATAGTTGTCAAATTGATACCAATTTCAAGATACTTTAAAATATGTACAATCTGTCCAGTTATTATATAGAAATTTATAATTTTTTTGGCAGTGCTCATCAAGACAGTGTTGGTATTATAGCCTCTGTTGTCATGGAAACAAGTCTCTGAAGAAGGCAGCCTCAGAGACTAACAGTTCCATGGTGTTGCTATGGATAGAAACAGCTGAGAGGGTTGCTTGTCACATGATCAAGATTTTTTTTTTGAAAAGCAACAAAAAATTCTTTAGGGCTGATCTTATTAAGTGATGCAAATGGAGCAGGACAAGGATAATGGAATAACAGTCTTTACTATCCATTTAATTGAAATAGTTATATAAGATTTTTCTAATTTAAAATGCTATTCTTTTCTGCAGTAACCCAAATGGTTACTGCATATTGCTGCCTTACTATTTATATTGGAAACTTAAGCTTGACATTTTCCAATTTAGAACCATCTTACACAGTTCCCCAGATTCGTACCGTGCTCTCAGTTCTGTGCTTAAGGACTTCCTCTTATCTCTTTAATTTTACTGTATCAGCTTTGATATCTATGCTGTTGCTTATCTGTCTACTGTTATTTGATTATTTGTTTAAAACTATTTTTTAACTGAATTATTTTTACTGGTTTGTAATTTTGTTGTTGTTAAGAGGTTTTTATCATTTCTGGGCTGGAAATCATTTGTGATGCTCTGTCATTTCTTTTTAAGTATTTGTGTTCCTTAAGAAATAGGCAAATGTTTTTTTAACAAGTACTTGCCTAGTGCCCTCTTGAGAATGAGATGGTTTAAGATGATCTAGGTTAATTTAGGAGTTTATTTAAATAGTATTTAGATTTTAATCTAAGGAAAATAGATGCTGTAAGAAGCCTCAAAGACAGAAGGTTGCAATTGAGTTTAAGTATAACATTAAAGGATTTATAGTTTATCATAAAAATGGGACAAATTCTTATTTTCTTAAATAACGAAAGCAAAATAGTAGCAATAGAGAGGCATGAAGAAACTTTTTGAGATAATGAAGTGTATTTATTTAAGAAAAATTATTTATTGGAAAGGCAGATTTACAGAGAGAAAAGGCAAAGGGAAAGAGCTTCCTTGCACTGATTTCCTCCCCAAATGGCCCCAACAGCCAGAGCTGAGTTGATCTGAAGCCGGGAACTTCTGGGTCTCGCATGTGGATGCAGGATCTCAGGAACGTGGGCCATCGTCTGCTGTTTTCCCAGGCCATAGGCAGGGAGCAGAATGGAGAGTGGAGCAACAGAGACATGAACTGGCACTCATATGGGCTGCCAGCACTTCCAGTAGAGGATTAGCCTGTTGAACTATCATGCCAGCCCCAATGGTTGTGTTTATTACCTTGAATGTGATGCTGTATTCATGAGTACATATATGTGTCCACGCTCATCACATTGTATATATTTAATATGTATGTTTTTTACATCAAATTTTTTCAATATATTTTATCAGAAAGTGGAAATCAAAAATGTTAGATTTGATGACTGAAACTCTTGTATGGCACGTGATTTTGAATGGAGTTCATTAGCTGTGCTTGCAGGAGCTAGCAAGTTCTTATTAGCAAGCGTGAGTTACTATGTAATTGCTATGTAGTTAACAGTTCTACCAGTTGTAAAATAAAGGTAATTTTAAAAAGTAGGGCTGATTGGGCCCGGCGCAGTGGCGCAGTGGGTTAAGGTCCTCGCCTTGCATGCCCGGGATCCCATATGGCGCCGGTTCTAATCCCGGCAGCCCCGCTTCCCTTCCAGCTCCCTGCCTGTGGCCTGGGAAAGCAGTCCAGGACGGCCCAAGGCTTTGGGACCCTGCACCCACGTGGGAGACCCAGAAGAGGCTCCTGGCTTCGGATCGGCATAGCATCGGCCGTTGTGCTCACTTGGGGAGTGAATCATCGGACGGAAGATCTTCCTCTCTGTCTCTCTTCTCTGTATATCCGCCTTTGCAATAAAAAAATTAAAAAAAAAAAAAAAAGTAGGGCTGACTGAATCAGTTCTGTGAGATAGTTCATAGAGCCAGGTGTCCATGACCATGATTGGAGTGGTTTTGTTTGGTTGGTTGTGGGGGATTTTATTTTGTTTTGTTTTGGTTTTGCTATTATGCACTTCCACTCCATTTCCATGGAGTGTAACAGGAGGATCTTGTTTTTGAAGAGTGAATTTTCACATACACTTGCTGAAATGAAGTTTCACTCTGCAACCAGAGGAAGTTTGAACATCTATTGCTTTTTCTTCAATGAGTTGTTGCTATGGTGGTTGCCAGATGATACATCTATCACTCCTTGTGTATTTTTAGTTGTCATCTGTTAAAAAGAAATGTTTTATCTCCTTTTTTTTTAATATCAGTGTGGACTGTTAGATTCTTTACTCAGTTTTTAAGCTACCATTGTCATTACTTGAGTCTCAGATTGTTCCTCTCTGCCCACAGGCAGCCTTTTAAACTGCCTTCTGTGTCCTTGGTCATCCTCGCATCATTCTCAAGCACTTTATTTTCTGGCTCAGTGAGAAGTCTGCACCCCTTTCCTGTACTTAACTGACATTCCTACAAGGACCTCTCTTCTTCCTATTCTTTTTTTTTTTTTTTTAATTGAAGACTGTGTATTTGGCAGTCTGGTCACAAGTGCTGAATATGTTCATTCTGATGAGGTGTTAACTGTTTCTTGTTCCTCTCATGGGCAGGACTAGGGAGTATACACACACTTCTGTTTTTTATGTGTATCTGAGTATATCCAAGCACATTATGTTTCCAGTTTCATTCAGCACCCTGGATCTTCCTTCCTGTCTTTATCAGGAGGCTTCAGAATGTTTATGGAAAGTTCATGTTCTGATCTCATTTTCCATGAATATTTTAATATTGTCTTGTATCATTCTCTTTTTCTGATACAAGGATCTTTGTACTCCCTGCTCTTGTTACTCTTTCTATATGTGTCAAAATCCCTTTGACATGAGCAAGCCCCATCATCATCCCCATCGTAGGCAGGCACATTCCTGCTCTGTGCAAGTTGCAGCAAATATCCTTTTCCTCCAAGGCCCGCAGCCTTCATGCCACATTCTGGCGCCACATCGCTTTTCTTTTCATTGCTTTCAGCAGCATATACCATGCTGCTGCCGCTGCTGCTACTTCCAGTCTACTCCATGCACACAGATGTTCGGACCCTGCTTAAGATTTAGCAGGATACCACATAACACCAGCTTAGGCTTCAACAATATACACTTTTCTGTTCAATAAATTGCCAACCTATGATAATATTTTATTTTATTTACTTCTCTCAATTATGCAGGTAAAACATCTGGAATTTATTTTATGTATAATATGAGATAGAAAGCAATATTCACATAATTTTCCATATTTATATCCAGTTTTTTCATACATTTTTTGTAAGTCAAAGAGTCACAGCCTATTGACTACGTAAGTTACTAATTTGAAGTTAATATTGTGAGATTCAGATTTTTCCCCCGTGGAAATAATACATAAATAGTAATAATGGTAATACAGCCAGTCATACAGAGGCTTTATTTGTAGTATTTTTTGTGCTGTGATGTAATGTATGTAAGAGAAAATTTCCTTTCATCCATTTTTTAAAGAATTTATTTATTTTTGTTGGAAAGGCAGATATATAGAGAGGAGGAAACATGGAGAGGAAGATCTTCAATCCGCTGGTTCACTCCCCAGGTGGCCTCAGTGGACGGAGCTGAGCCCATCAGAAGCCAGGAGCTTCTTCTAGGTCTCCCACGCGGGTGCAGGGTCATAAGGCTTTGGGTTGTCCTCTCTTGCTTTCCCAGGCCACAGAAAGGGAGCTGGATGGGAAGCAGGGCTACTGGGACATGAACCTGTACCCATATGGGATCCAGTCCTGTGCAAGGCGAGGACTTGAGCAATTAGGCTACCATGTCAGGCCCTCAACCATTTTTTTAAGTATACAATTCAGTGACATTTAATTATATTCATTAATGACTGTACATGTGGGTTTGGGCTGGATTCTAATGTTGACAGTAAAGGTTATTAGCACCAGTTATTTAATATAAATTTAATTTTGAAGCACTTTGAATCTTTGTGGCATTCTAAATCCTCATTTTCTGACTGATGGGTTATTAAGAATCCTTTTCTGTCTTTGAATGCAAAGAAAAAATCAATCGTGTATTCTGAACGCTAGGAAAACAGTGAATTCCAAGGTATTGTACCCAGGGGGATTAGCATGAAGGGATTATTATCATTTATTTGTATCTAAGCATCTAATACATAGTAATTTTGACAAAAGAATCATTGCATTATTGGTGCTATACTTATTTTAATTTTTAGGAAGTGTTTTCTCATTACTTAGAGTATGTTTTAGTATTGTACGAATTTCTTAGTCATTTAGTTTATGGCACAACTGTCTGTTATATGTTTTCCCTTTGTTTTGGTGTCTTCCTGATTTTTTCTCATTGATGATTTTTAGCCAACAGAAGCTGTTCCTCCCTCTTCTCCCACTGTCCCTGTGATCCCTGTCCTGCCAGTCCCTGCTGAGAATACTGTCATCCCACCCACCACACCACAGGTTTTTATTCGTTTCTTTTTTTCTTCATAAATATTTCATTTGTGTTTAATGTTTTGTTTGTATTCTTTTAAACTGTTTTGACTGCTTTTTGTTGGATGTAGTAGTTTACTTTTACTTTCAGTTGATATTTTGAGGGGAATTAAGTGTTAACAGAAAATAGGATCAACATTTGCAATGTTTGGTTGCCTTAGAAACAGGACACATTTTAAATTTATTCATACTCAGTCTCCTTAGAATTTTTATCATGCTTTTTTTGCACTTGTAAATCTGTTTAAAATTTAAATTATTTTTATCCAAAAACATTTTATTTCTTTTCTAAAAATAATGAAAATTATTGCACTTCTAATCTTATACTGAATGTGTCATTTCATATACCACTTTGTTTCCCTATATATATGTATTTCTTTGGAAATATTTCTCCTCTGTCCTTTAGATAACGTGTCCCACTTATTAATTTAAAAGAATAACTCACGCGTCTGGAGTATATGGGAATTGTTTTTATCTGTGCTAACTGCAACTTTTCTGTAACTCTAAACCTTTGAAATGAAAAATGCATATGTATTTTTATTGCAAAGTTAGATACACAGGAGAGACAGAGAGAAAGATCCTGCGTCCAATGATTCACTCCCCAGTTGGCTTCACCGGCTGGAGCTGAGCCAGTCTGAAACCAGGAGCCTTTTCCAGTTCTCCCACATGGGTGCAGGGTCCCAAGACTTGGGGCCGTCCTCTATTGCCTTCCCAAGCCACTGGATGGGAAATAGGGCTGCCAGGATTAGAACTGGTTCCCATATAGGATCCCAGCGTGTTCTAGGCGAGGGTTTCAGCTGCTAAGCTACTGTGCTGGGCCCTAAAAATGCTATTTTTAAAGTTAATTGTAAAGTTACATTTAAAAGTTAAATGTCAGAGAATATGATCGCTTTTAGTTTACAGAGCCTTGTTACTCCAAAGATCAGTTTATTGAGACATAACTGACCTCACAATAGTTACTCAGAAGGAACATAATGAGAATATTAAGTGTAATAATCATCTCTGGCATGAAAAACCTCAGTCTCATTTTAAGTGTGAATAATTGTATGCATAGGTATTTTGGTACTTAGTTTCACAAATAATCTCATTAAGGGGAAAAGGAGAAATCAGCTTTGATTACTCATATCTCAATACCCTTTCTATCCTGAAAATTCAGAAACTCATCATATAAAATAGGAATATAGGAGAAATTATGAGAGTAATGAAGTCTTATTGTAACATTTTAGTTATATTGTGAAAAGACTTAACTTTAGTAAAATTTGTGCTTCTATATAATCTTTAAATCCTTTTGAAAATCATTAAAACTAAATTATTATATAAAGCTGGCATGAAGTAAAAAGATAAATCTAAATGAGTGTTCTCTCCATACTGCAGAGAAGAAATTGAATTTATAAATAAAATATAATTCTGAGTGAGCAGTATAATGATTACTGTAATTTAATATTGTAACATCTTTCAAAATACCTAGGGCTTAAATAGTACTATATTTTTTAAAAGGAAACTGAAATTTTTTTTTACTCTTTTTCACTTTGGTTGAACATTTTAATATTATAAAATCATTCTCTAGAATCTTTTGAAGTTTTGTACCAGCCTTTTTTTTTTTCAGTTGAGACCCTGTCCTTCCCTGTTAAGAATTCTCATCTATATACTCCCAAATATCCCTAACCTAGTATCCCACTATACTTAAAAACTGTTGCCTGCACAGCCTTATAGTTAAATGCTGGCATTAGAGTCAGATTGACCCACACCAATCCCACTGTTGCTATTGCTTACTAGTTGTGTAACTTTACAGTTTTCATAACCATTGTGAGCTTCTGTTTACTCATCTGTAGGATTGAAGATGATGGTAATACTTCACTAAATGCATTTTATAGTAGTTGATAGCATAATTAATGTATGTAAAATATACAAAACAGTGTTAGTAGTCTCCCAAGGATTAATTTTTTCAAAAGGTGAAGAAAACATGTTTGGCTCAACAGTTAAAATGCCAGTGAGCATGCCTGCATCCCATGTTGGGGTAGTTGCAATACCTGATTCAGCTTGCTGCTGAAGCAGACCTTGAGAATGCAGTAATGTTGGTTCAAGTGATTGGATCTTTGCCACCCACATGGAAGATCTGGTTTGAGTTCCCAAATCCTGGCTCCAGCCCAGCGTATCCTGGCTGTTGTAAACCTTTGAGGAATGCTCTTGTGGATGGAAACACTCTTTGCCTTCTCTCTCTCTCTCTCTTTCTCTCTCTTTCTCTCTTTCCCCCCACCCCCTCAGAGAAAAGTGTGGGTCTGTGGGTGTACTTTTAAACCAGTGAGATTATAAATACATAAAAGTAAAGCTCATTGCTTTGCTGATCCTCACTTCAGGTTTTAAATACACCACAGAGACCCATGAATGATAATGTGTTCTAATTCAGTATAATGTATGTATTATAAAATGAATACAACTGGTTATGTGTTTGTCTAGGAATTTTTTTTTTTTTTTTTAAATCCACAATTTACTTGGAGGCCAGTGCTGTGGACAGGAGGTTAAGCTGCCATCTGCAAGGCTGGCATCCCATATGAACATGGGTTCACATCCCAGCTTTTCCACTTTCAATCCATCTTTTTAATATTGTACTGGAAAAGTAACAGAAGATGATCCAAGTGTTTGGTCTGCTGCCACCCGTGTGGGAGACCCAAATAGAATTCCAGGCACTTTTTTGTTTCACCTTGCCAAACATTGCAGCCATTTCCAGAGTGAACTAGCAGTGGGAAGATATCTTTTGCTCTCCCTTGTTCTTTCATTCTGTCTCTTTGTGTATTCCCCTCTTTCTCCATAACTCTGCATTTCTTAAAATATATAATTCAATTTAACATTTAAAATGGATATAGGGATATGTGTTTGGTGCAGCAGTCAAGGTTCCTTTTGGGATGCCCATATTTTATATCCAAGTGCCTGAATTTGATTGCCTGCTTGAATTCACCCTGAGAGGCTCACATACTTCGGTTTCTGCCACCAGGTGGAAGGCCTAAAATGAGTTCTGGGCTCCTGGCCCAGGCCTGGCTGTTGTGAACATTTGGTGAATGAACCAGCAGGTAGAAGGTGTCTCATTGTCTCTGTCATGCAGTAGGTGGGTGGATGGGTGTGAAATAGGTAGATGGATAGCACAAATGTTTAAAAAATAAAATTGACAAAATTTCCCTTAAAAACCCATTACTTTCAGTGCATAATATATAATAGAAATAGCAGAAAACACAAAATTTAGATTATACACCTGTCTGTATCACTTGTACAAATTACTAGGTCTAAACCTTCATCTGTTAAAATGAGAAGGAACACCTACCTTACTTCAAAATTAGTTTGACAGACAAATGAGACAGGATGAACGATCGTATTTTAAGCATATTGTCTTTCACCATTTGTAGAACACTTTATATAGTTCTTTTATATTGATTATATCACTAGAACTTATTGAAAGCCCTCTGCAAGTAGGAAATATCATACAGAGCAATATATAGAGAGGAATGTAACCATTGGTTATTTAAAGTTGCAGAAAGAACATAGAATTTGTACTCTGACCTGACTCTACCTCTTCCTAGCCTCACCCATTTCTAGGTGTTTGATGGTAAGGAAGTAACTGAACTTTGTAAAACCTTAGTTTTTCCATGTAGTAGGTGAGTAGCAGATTTCAGTTCTTCCTATTAGAGATGAATTTCCTACTACAGATGAAACCACATAATTTCTCTTGCACATTTATGTCCAGATAAAGGAAGTAATGGTTTTTAATGCATTAATATCTTTATGTAGAAGACAAAATGCGAAATTAAAAGCCAAAGTTAAAATAATAGCTTTGAAATTAATCATTTGTTTTACTTATTTACCAAATCAGACTTTAATATTTTAGGTTCATATCTAGCTTTTAGGCCAATTTTACACAATAGTTTTTAAAATACATATGTATCTTAAATTGTGGAGAAAGCAGAAAGTAAATTCACACACCATTTTTACACTACAGGCTGAGCATCACTAATCTGAAAATCCAAAATCCTTCAAGATCCAAAACCTGCACCCATGTGGTGTACCTATAGGACGTCATCATAAGCACAAAGTTTGGTATCATGAAACTTTTATTCAAATCATTATTCTGTGTTATATAAAATTATCTTAATGAAAACAGGCATTTAGCCTAGCAATTAAGACTTTCAACATCCAGCCTCAGCTACAGCTTCTTGGCAATGCAGACCCTGGAAGACTGATAACCTAGTAATTGGGTTCCTGTCACACACATGAAAGACCTGAGTTGCATTCTTGGCGCTTATTTCCATCCCTGCCCCAACCCCTGCATCTCAGGAGTGAACCAGTACATTCGAGGTGTCTTTGTCTAAAAATAATAATTTAAACATTACTTTTATGCTATGTGTATAAGGTTTATGTGAAATAAATGAATCTTGTTTTAGGACTGGGTCCCATCCCCAAGATACTTCATTGTATATAAGCAAATCTGAATTTTTCAAAAATCTGAAATGTAAAATCCTGTGGTTACAAAGATTTCAGATAAGGGATACTCAGCCTATACTATCTTTTATGATTTTCTATGAGTTTACCATTACTGACATCTTTATTTCATCATGGGGGTTTGAGTTACTTTTTGTTCTTTTCATTTTTATCTATAGCATAACACAAAGCGGGTCCAATGGTAATGAAACTCAATGTCATAACTTCTTTGTCATTTTTCTCTTTTTAAAAAAAGATATAAATCTATAGTACTATGTCTTTTTTTATTTTTAGAGATTTATTTACTGAGACAGGTGTGGGAGATCAAGGGCTAATCCTTCCTGCCCAAGCAAGCACCAGCATCCCTTATCAGCACCAGTTCTAGTCTCCACAGCCCCACTTCCCATCCAGCTCCTTGCATATGGCCTGGGGAAGCAGTGGAGGATGGCCCAAGTCCTTGGGACCCTGCACCTGTGTGGGAGGCTTGGAGGAGGCTCATGGTCCCCTACTGCAGATTAACTCAGCTGCAGGTATTGCAGGCATTTGGAGAGTGAACCAGCAGATGGAAGATTTCTCTGTGTGTCTCTTCTCTCTGTAAACCTGAACTTCATGAAAATAAAAAAATTTTTTAAGATTTATTTACTTTACATATGTTAGAAAGAGAGATCTTCCATCTGCTGGTTCACTCTCCAATAGTTGTCATGACCAGAACTGGGCTGGTCTGAAGCCAGGAGCCAGGAGCTTTCTCCAGGTCTTCCATGTAAGTGCTGGAGCCCAAGAGTCTTGAGCTGTTCTCTGCTTTCCCAGGCCGCAAGCAGGGAGCTGGAATAGAAGTGGGGCAGCCAGGACATGAACTGGTGTCTCAAGCAGAGGATTAGTGTACACTGCACCAGCTTCCTTATTTTTCCTTATTAAGACGTATTTATTTTTTGGAAGAGTGACTGGAAGAGAAAGAGAGAGAAGAGCACTCTTCTAATCTACTGGTTCATCTCTGAATGCCTAAAGTAGCTGAAAACTGAAACAGCCAGGTTTACAGCTCTCCCACATGGGTAGCACGGACCAAGTACTTGTACCATCAATTACTACCTTTCCAGACATGTTAGTGGGTAGTGGGATTGAAAATGGAGAGAATAGAACTCAAATCAGCACTTTGATTTGGGATACAGGAGTCCCAAGTAGTATCCCCTGTGCCAGCCTGCCACCATTCGCCTTGGCTTTGTTAAGAGTTTATTATTTTTTTTTTAAAGATTTATTTATTTATTTGAAAGTCAGATATACAGAGGAGGAGAGACAGAAAGGAAGATCTTCCGTCCGATGATTCACTCCCCAAGTGAGCGCAACGGCCGATGCTATGCCGATCCAAAGCCAGGATCCAGGAACTTCTTCTGGATATCCCACATGGGTGCAGGGACCCAAGGCTTTGGCCCGTCCTTGACTGTCTTCCCAGGCCACAATCAGGGAGCTGGATAGGAAGAGGGACCGCCGGGATTAGAACCGGCGCCCATATGGGATCCCGGGCATGCAAGGCAAGGATCTTAACCACTGCGCCACCGCGCCGGGCACCGCTAGGTGCAGAGTTTAAGATACAGATCTCTGGTATTTGGAGTGCAGGAATTTTTTTGCCTACCTTGACCTCCTACAAATTATATGTTAAATATTTCATGAGTATTGCACAGCTCTCTTTCTAGTACTTTGGGGGCTATCCTCTTAGGTGAAGACAGATGCTGCTGGGTCTTCACAAAGGGAGAAAATGAGTTTCAGTAATGATTGTCATTTACCCATAGTCAAATGTCACTTAATGATTGGTACAGTGTGAGCTTGAGAGACCTGGAACCCTAGGTCTTTGAGATACAGTGTCACTGGAAGGAGGTGCAGAAAGGGATTCTGTTTGAAATAATTTTCCGTCCTATATTTGATTATTTGTTAAGCAAAGTTGATAATTCATATCTATTCCGCTCCCCACCATTATTGGTAAAAATCCTGGTGTCTCAAATTGGCCAGGTGAACTTTTGCGTTTACTTCACCTATCTGAAAGTACTAATTTGTGTGTGTGTGTGTTCTGTATCTCTTCCTTCTAAAATAGCCAGTTCTTTAGAGTTGCTGCTAGAGTAGTCAATTGTTTGATGCTGGGGTGTAGCTTTTCCTCTGAGTTTTACAATATCCAAACCTATTCAAATTGTGCCACCCATTTAAGTCCCATTCCTACTTTTGCTGAATTAGAGCTAGAGATTACTGCTTTATCAGACTCACATATTTTTTAATATGAGAAAATTTAACATCTCTGGCTTATTTAAAATTATGTGATTTATTCCAGGACAGATATTTTATCTTCTAAAAAGATGTTTTTATTCAAAAGGTAGAGAAATGGAGAAAATGGTTCACTCCCAAGATGGCTGCAACAATGAGGGCTGGGCCAGGCTGCAGATAGGAGCCAGGAATTTCATCTAGGTCTCCCCCATGTGTGACAGTGACCCAAACACGTCAGCCATTTTCCACTGCTCTGCTAGGCCATTGAAAGAGTGCTGGATCAGAAATGCAACAGCATGAACCAGCTCCCATATGGGAAGCTGGAGTGTAGACAGCGCTTTGTACTGCCTCCGGCCCCATATCATTGATTTTTTAATTGGAGTAAACTACTATAAATTTGCATGATCTGTACCTGTTATTGAGATATTGATACTACAATCTTGAATGTATAATCTTGAATGATAAATTTACAAATACAATTTTTGATTTTCAGGTATTTCACTAAATTATTCAGAAGAATAAGTAGGACTGAACATGAAGTAGTTAATGTATATATGTATATGACAAATTATTACCTACTTTTTAAAACCTGCTTTAGGTTATTGTATGATTTTTTTGATTATTTTTTTCTTTCTTTTTGTTTGGTCATGAAGCTGTCTTCTTAAACATTTTATGATGATCATTCACTTTGCTGGAAATAAAGTCTCATTTGAACTCTGAATGGTCACCTATTTTTGTTTGTTTATTTGAAAGGTAAAGTTACAATAAAAGAAAGAGAGGGAAGAAAAATCTTCCATCCGCTGGTTTACTCCCCAAATTGATATCAGTGGCTGGGACTGGGTCACGTCAAAGTCGGAAAGAGCCAGAACTCCATCCAGTTCTTCCAATAGAAAGCAGGATGCTACGTGTTGGACCATCTTGTCTGCTTTCCCAGGTGCATCAGCAGGAAGGCGGACCTGAAGGGAGCAGTCAAGACTCCAACTGGTGCTGTGATAAAGGATATTGGTGTCACAGATGAAAGCTTGAGCACTGTGCCAGTCCCTTACAGTATTTTTATGACTAGCTAGTTGGAGAACTGTTAATATTAGTAAGCTTACCCTCTAAAGTATCAAGAAGAGTCAGATTTTTATTCTGTGAAATACCATTTATCTTGGTATTTTATACTAAAAATGCAGAAGAAATAATTTTGAGGAAATTATATCAATTTTCTGTTGTTTTACATTTTTTAGTAAGTGCATTTTATTCTTCAGTTTCACCTACATAATAAACATTTCTGTACCAGAAAACTTTGTGATTTTTCAAATAGTACTTAGATTTACATTCTTTTGCCTTTGTAATATAATAATCTGTTGTTTTTCTATGAGTAGTCTAGAATAACAGTTAAGAGCAAAATTGTAATGAAATAATCAGGAGCTTTTACATTTGGGCATATGTTTCTAATTTTGTAGAACTTTGCAGTCTATTTTTATTTTTAAGATTTATTTATTTTTATTGGAAAGTCAGAAATTCAGACAAGTGGAGAAACAGAGGAAGATCTTCCGTCTGCTGGTTCATTCCCCAGGTGGCCACAACAGCTAAAACTGAGCAAGTCCAAAGCCAGGAGCCTCTTCTGAGTCTCCTCTGGTGCAGGGTCCCAAGGCTCTGGGCCATCCTTGACTGCTTTCCCAGGCCGCAAGCAGGGAGCTGGATGGGAAGTGGAGCATCCGTGATATAAACCAGGGCTCATATGGGATTCTGGCACATGCAAGGCTAGGACTTTAGCCACTGAGCTACTGTGCTGGGCCCTGCAGTTAATTTCTTTGTGTGAGAGCCTTTTCATGTTCAAATAATTCAGTGCAAAGGAGAATTTTTCTGACCAGTAAGATTATTGGCATTATTATAGAATCCTTGAAACTATGCTGCCTAGGAAGTTGTTTGCCAATGTTCTAAGGCCTAGTGCAATAGCTCAGTGGCTAAATTCTCACACTTAAAACCCAAGGATCCCATACAGGTGCAAGTTCGCTTCCCAGCTGCTCCACTTGCCATTCAGCTCCCAGCTTCTGACCTGGGAAAGTGAAATAGAATGGGACCCTGCACCCATCAGAAGAAGCTCTAGGCTTGTGACTTCAGATCGGCTCCACTCTGGCCGATGCAAAATCTTTGTCTCTCCTCTTTGTAAATCTGGATTTCCAATAAAAATAAATAAATCCTTTGAAAATAAGTTCATAGATTTTTAAGAGATGGCTATTTTAAACTTATTTATAAATTGTAAGAAAATTACGTATTTCTTAGATAAATTTCACAAAAACAAATGTAACTTAAATATGTCAATTTTTTTTGTTTAGTACTGGAAAGTGAATTAATTGTTTAAAATATAAAGCTCATATACAATCATAGGTTACAAAAAATCAAGTCATTCATATGTGTCTAACATTTGTGAATGTTTTGATTTTCATATTATGCTAATGTATTTACAATTCTTTCTTTAAAGGCGAATCCTCCTCCAGTATTGGTCAACACAGAGAGCTTAGAGACACCAACTTATGTAAGTTCCATTTTTCTCCCTACATGTAATAATTATGTTTTTCATATTCAGATTTGATACAAAGATTATAGCATTATTTTCAGTAATACATTATTTACTTAAGACTGTAACATTTACTATGTCTGTCATTGTTATAAAAATGAAGCAAGTCTGTCCTGTTTTGGTTCTTTTCTTTCGTTTTGAGATGTATTTGTTTTAAAGGCAGAGTTAGAGAAATGCAGGAGATGGAAAGGAAGCTCCTAGAGAAAGGTCTGTCTGCTAGTTCACTCCCTAAATGGCCTCAACATCTGGGGCCAAACTGGCAGCCTGTACCTCGTCCTGGCTCTTCCAAGGCTTACAGGGGCCCAAGTTCTTGGACCATCCTGTACTGTTTTCCCAAGTACGTTACAGGGAGCTGGATTGGAAGTGTAGCAGCTAGGACTTGAACTGTTGCATCACCAGTAGCTGTTTAACCCATTGTGCTACAATACTGGCCCAGGTTTCTTTTCCTATACTTTTACAATTCAAAAATCCTAATAGAAATTATGGTTTAATTTTGAAATTATGATTATTAATTTTCACTAGAAGTTGTCTCTGTCCAGTGGTCACTTAACACAGTATCTTATTGTCAAACAGTGGTTTTAGAAGTCTAATTGAATGACTCAACTTGTAATGATCAAGTTTGTGCATGTTTTTATTATAATAATAAATTGTAGCTTCTTAATTTTAAATAATTAGTACTTTTCTCTAAAATTTTATTTTAAGGTCCTCTTTCCTTTACAAGTAAAGAATTTTATATGTTGATTCTCCAAGATCACCTCTATGGTTCAAGATTGTATAAGTGACTAAAATGTGTACAGCTTTATTGTAAGGCTCTACAGGTAAATCATTTGGGTATAGGTCTAGAGAAATCTGTGCTTAGACTTCCTTATTCTGTCATCCTCCCATGACCTGACAAAAGTTCTCTAATGGTGGCTGTGATTCTGCCTTGCAAGCCAATTCTTTTTTTAATTTTTTTTTTTTGTTTTTGACATTGTTTTTATAGTTGATGAGAAAGCCCACGAGGACTACTGACTAGAGTTGGGAGGATTGAGGCATGGAGAAAGTCGGTGGGACAAATGCTTCCAATTTTCCTTTTCTTCCCTTTTTTCCTGTATCTAGGGAAGGAAGAGGGGAAAAGGGACTGCTCCCAATTGCCAAAGTACATCAGTACTTGGGGATGGCGGATCTCCACCTGCTGTCGTCTTAGAAACCCTGATGGGCACTGGTTCATGTCCCAGCAGCCCAGCTTCCCATCCACCTCCCTGCTTGATGCAGATGCAAGGCAAGAATTTATCCACTAGGCTATTGCACTGAGCCTCAGACTTGACTCTTGCATGTGCTAGCCAGTACAGTGTCAGACTCAGTCCATCAACCTCATCAGACTATGTACAGACTGATGATTGGGTTGCCTAGTCAATTCGGACCCAACCACATGTCCTACGTATGCCTACAAGTGCTGCTGCGCATCCCAACCCAGACCACCACAGACCTGGCCCTTACACACACCAGCAGCAACCGCAGCCTAATGTGGTAACACCTAAAACCAACACCAGGCCTGCCCCAGGCCCATTTCTGCATGTACCAGTGTGTACACAGCAGACAACTCTGCTCTGTGGTACATCCCAATCGGGTTCTCATATTTACCTATGGGTGTTGCAGCTTAGCTCAGCCCACCTCACCAAGACCTAGTCCAGCCTGTCTTGTGCCCACTTTAACTCTTACAAGTACCAGTAGATGCTGGAGCCTAGCCCAGTCTGGCACACCCCAGACATAGTCCACACCCACGCCAAGAGATGCTACAGCCATATCCAGCCAAGTTTACCACCCCATTTCCAGATCTCATGCTCACCAGTGGGTACCTCAGCCCAACTGGGATGTCTCTATAGCTCACAAACCGGCCCTCTCCCAGCTGCAGATCTTGCCGTTCCAGTGGATTTCCCGACCCAGCCTACCATAGCCCATCCTCCAACTAGCTCTTTGCCATCAGATATTGCAGCCTGACCCAACCTGCCCCAAGTCCCAACTCTCATCGCTAAATGTTGCAGCCTATCCCTTTTCAGCCTCCCCTATCCCTGGCTTTCATGAAGACCAGTAGGTGTGATAACCTAGCTCAACAAGGCCCACATCCCATCTTGGTTCCTTAGCATGCCAGTGTGTTTCATTTTGGCCCGGCCCTAAATGATCCAGCCCTTCACCCCGCACCCTGACCTGAGCCAGCCCATATGCATGCGAACAAATGGAGCAGGCTCGCCCCATCTGGCACATACTCACCTCTGACTCACATGCTTACCAGTGGAAGCTACAACCCCCTAAGGGAGTTTTCCAACTTCCCCCCACCACGCCCAAACCCAGACGCAGATCTCATGCGTGTCAGCAGTTGCTAGGTCCCTGCCTGGAATAGTTGGCTCTCTTGTCTCAACCTTGGTGTATGCTGGTGGATGCTACAGCATGGCCCATCCCATACCCAATTCTTGGGAGCGCCTGCAGGTGCTGCATCCTGGACCAACCCAGCCCATACCCAACCCCAGTTTTGGTAAATGTCCATGAGTTCCATGGTTATGCCTAACTTGGTCCGTTACCACCCCTAGCCCTCGAGCAAACCAACAGGTATTGTAGTCCCACAGGGTTGAGCCAATAAATCCCCCACAGAATCTGCCCCCAAACCTAGTTCTCCTGCATGTTGGTTTATATCATGGCTAAGCCTGTCGTGATCCATTCCCTGTCCCAACATTCACTCTCTACTCCAATACTCACTCCCTGCTCCAACACTCACTGGCGGGTACTGTGGCCTACCTCTATCAGTCAGGCCCCCCACCCAGTTCTAGCTTTCATGTGTGCTTCTGGGCTGTGGTTGATGCCAACTAGCCGAGCTCAAGTCCCTGACATGGGCAGGTGCATTGGTCTGACCTAGAAAGGTCCTCTGGTTTCCCTCCTCCTTACTGTCTGGTCTCAGCCCCCTTGCTTATCTGCAAGTGAAGTGGTCCCGTAAGTGAATTCCCCTGAAGCCCTTCCTCATCTGCAAAATACTCCCTCAGTGGACACGGCTTCTAAACATCCCCATAACCCTTTCCCTGAGCAATCCACAGTCCCCACATTCACAAGCGTTGGTTACCAGCCCAGGTGTTCGAGAATATTCCCTTGGGCCTGATCCAATGGCATGCCATACTAGTGTGTTGGCCCTTGGACCCTACCAACCCACCCACCCACCCACCCAGGACCCAAGAACATGCACAAGTCTCCAGGCCTGATTTGCCAGGTGCATGGCCACTCTGGAGGTGGTTTCAAGCCTGGTGTTAACTACTTGATCTTAAGGAAGTAGTTTCAGTTCCATGATTGAGATTTGTCAAGAACACTTCTTTAATCATACTTAAAGGACAGGTATTAAATGTTTGGGTAGTAATTATCCTCTTGTAGGCAAAGCAGTATTTTGTGTGGGTGAAATAACATTAAGCTTTTAGAAGAATTTAATTCTGAAATTTAAAACATATTTCAGAATGGTTTTTAAACTTGTTTATTATTTCTTTGTTAATTTCCTAACCACTTAATACTGTGTGTTGATGAATAAAAATAGAAGTCTCAGCGGCTGCCTAAGAGCACATATTTTTCCAGCTGCAAATTTCCCTCAAATTAAGGAATTTGATATAGTAGAATATACACATGTAGAGAATTAAAAAGTGAATTTTTCCTCTACCCCTGCTCTTAACTCCTACATGTCCCATTATTGGAAGCAAAATGTGTGGCATTTTAGAATGTGTACATATATCCTTCTGTAAGCATGCGTATGCTAGTGTAACCAAGTGTTTTCAGCCTTCTGTCATTTAAAATCAGTGCCCTAGTGATAATTTGGTATATATTTTTGAGTTTACATACAAGTACATAATCAGAGTTTCTTAGTATGTTTAGATTTGATTGTTAATGCCAAATTGCACTTTATAATAAAGTTGTGCTCATTTATACTTTAACAAAAAGTGTATCCGTGCATTTTACCTCATGCTGTCACCAGCACAGTGTCTTAATAAACATATCATTTTTATTCTGTTTACCATAACATCATAAAGTAATATGCTTAGAATTTTGGCTAGATTTTATTCTGTTATAAAAGATAAAAAAATCTGTAAACTAAAAATGAAATATTGAAGAAAGCAACAACAAATTCTTGTATTAAAAGAATTAATTATGTTGAAACATGGATATGCTCGAAGCATGCTACAATTTTAGTGCAACCCTATCAGAATTCCAATGATATTTCTTTTTTTTTCCTTTTCAACTTTTCGGCTTTATTCTCTTCAGAAATGATAAATTTTGCTACTTTAATTTAATTTTCTCTTTGATAAGATTTTTCTTTATATATATATATTTTAATAATCTTACCTAGTTGATTAGGGTACAAAGGGTCAAGGGTTACAGGTAAGTAGGTAATACCATTGTTTCCACACTAATATTATTATTCTTCCCTGTATCTAGGACAGGGGAGAAACAAAGGGAAAAGGCCCCAGCCAGCCTCCCACCCATCACAGGTCCCCAACAGGAGGCGCGCTCCAAGGGTCCTGCTTATGCAGTTTTGATAGTTCATCAGTTCTGAGTTGCTGCCAATCTCACCATTCCAATCGCAGTGAAACCTATTCAGAGTCCACTGGCTTACAGTCTCTTCATGGTTGGGGTTCTGAGATCAGCAGTTCAGTTGGAAGGATCCCCAGGGAAACTTCGTCTGAGGTGATCCCAGATTGATTCTTGCACAAGTTTGCTAGTTCAGAGTCTGCAACACCATCCATCACACCAATCAGCTTATGCCTATGCTGGTGGTTGCAATTGCTGGGTCAGTTCTTTTTCCAGCCCTGTCTTCCACTTTGAACCAACAGGTGTTGTAGTCCAGCTCGATCCTACACACTTCATATTGGCTCCTCACGCAAACCAGTGGGAGCTGCTGCCTAGTTGGGGTGACTCCCCATAACCCACACCAGGCCTACCCACTACCCTGGTTCCCATGCATGTCAGGATGTACCACAGGTTTGTTCAGTCTGTCCCACATCCCATTTAGCTCTCATGCTTGTCAGTGGGCATTGAAGCCTAGTTCAACCCAGCCAACCTACTATCCAACCCATACACCTATTGGCATGTGCTGTTCTGTCTAGCCACCCCTGCCCCAGTTCTGGTTTTTGTGCTGTCCAGTGAGAGTGGTAACCCCAAGAGAGGTGCCCACTATCTCCCTACTAGGCCACTCCCACTCCCAGATTATGCACTGTCCAGGTGGTTCTGGCATTTGAACTTGACAGAATTGGGCCCCAGTGCCAGCATCTGCCAGCTGATGCTGCAGCTAAGCCCAACCAACCCTCACCCAGTCTCATTTTTGCTTGCACCAGTCGCAACAGTCAGCCCACCGTGGCCCTTCCCCAGTCTAGCTCACCTGAGGCCCACAAGTGTTATAGCTCTGCCTAGTCTGATCTGCTCCATCCCGACTCACGCTCTCCAGTGGGAGTGGTTGTCCAGTAGTAGAACCCTCCACATCCCCCTTGCTGGGTTTACCTCCTCCCTCTGATTATCACATGTGCTGTTTGGGCTAAGAACACACAGTGGTATAAGGAAAATGTGTTCAATCAATGATATTGGAAAATGGAATAGCCATATGCAGAAGAATGAATTTTACCACTTAAAATCACCCCAAATACAAAAATCAACTCAAAATGAATAAAGCACTTTAAATGTTCTTCATTTTGTTGATTTCCTTTGCTGTTCAGAAGAAGCTTGTTAGTTTGATGTGATCCCATTTGTTTATTTTGGCTTTGACTGCCTGTGCTTTTCTTGACTTTTCTTAGAAGTCTTTACCAAGGTCTATTTTTGTAGAGTGCTTCTTGTGTTATTTTCTAATCATTTGATGGTTCCTAGATTTAAGCTGATTTGTGTGAAAGGTGATAGATAGGTGGAGGTCTTGCTGCTTTCTTCTGCAGGCTGTTTTTCAGTTGTCCCAATAGCATTTGTTGAAAAGACCAAACTTTTTCCTTTGCTTATTTTCAGTGCTCTCAGTGAAGTTTAGTTGGCTGTACATGCATGGGCTCACTTCTAGGTTTCTATTCTGTTCCTTTGATCTCTGTCTCTGTACCAGTACTGGACTGTTTTGTGATTTCTCCAGATTTATTTTTATTCTTCAGGGTAGTTTTGGCTATTAATAGACTTATATTTCCAGATGAATTTTTGTATCACTTCCTTATCTGGGAGAATGTCATTGGGATTTTGATTGGAATTGCATTGAATGAAAGATGAGCAAAAAAGAAGAGCTTTTTAAATAAAATCGAAAGAAGTAATAATTTGTTAGAAATAAAAGTAGAAAGTAGTAATATATAATGTGCTTGTTTATATACTGAAGTCCCAGGGGTCCAGCGTGGTAGCCTAGTGGCTGAAGTGGTTGCCTTGCATGGGCTGGCATCCCATATGGCCCTGGTTCTAATCCTGGTGACCCCACTTCCCATCCAGCTCCCTGCTTGTGGTCTGGGAATGCAGTCGAGGACAGCGCCACTCCAACCGTTGTGGCCACTTGGGGAGTGTATCAACGGATGGGAGATCTTCCTCTCTGTCTCTCCTCCTCTCTAGATATCTGACTTTACAATAGAATTAAATAAATATTTTAAAAAGACTGTTAAGCTTTTAGCAAATCTAAGCAAAACCATTAAAATGAAAAAAACGGCAATAATTGCAAATAATTTTATTTTTATTCATAAAGGCACTTGTGCCCAAGTTGACAAAACGGACATTTGTATAACCCTCTTATACTCTAGATGGACAGAAATCATACATTAAAAAAGGCTTTCCTAGCACAATCTCCAAAATGAAATGAAAGTGTATCCAGATGAGCTGTAGAATAGCAGGGTTTGACTCCAGGGTACACAAGAATTAACAACCCAGGCGAGAATGGGTTTCAAAAAGGCCTCCAAGGGAAAGTCGTGTTTTAAGATTTATATTCTTATAAAGAAAAAATGAAAGTAGTTTGCTTAGGTTTTATTCTTTCTTTTATGATTATGTTTCATTCCATAACAAACCATCCTAAAACCTTGTGACTTAAAAGAAAAATTCATCATATCATATTTTTCTGTATCATTCTGCTTTATATATTATTGACTGGGGCATTGAAAAGGAATAGAAAATCCAAAATAGCATCATTCACACATGTAACTGGAGCTTCTTTCTTTGATTCTCCCAATAGTCTTAAGTTTCCTGTCATTACATTCTGCTAAGAACATACATTCTGAGACCAAGTGAAAACACGGTGAGGTGCCATATGACCTAACCTTAGAAACCACACTGCATCTTTGATACCACATTACTTATATCCTGGTTACAGGACTTAGCTCAGTCTGAGTGGAGTGGGGAGAGGCAGAACGGCCTCATGATGGTATCATGATTTAGTCATATTGATGAGACTGTGTGGGAAAGAAGATGTGAATTGTTTTAGAAGTATAAATCCTATTTGCCTTTGGTCCAGCCTCAGATCACTAAACATTTTAAAGCAAGGATTTCAGCATGATTTAATCTGATTGCGGGACCATTTTGCCTTTCACTGCCTCTGCTGTCTGTTGGAGTTACTTCATTCAGTAGAGAATATGAAATAAATTGGAGGAAAAAGGGACCATGCCTGGTTTCTAAGAAGTGAACAAGATCTTGAATAGCGATTTGGACATGAAATTCATGTAAGGAATTTGTGATAAGGATAGCATATAAATCCAGCAGAAGTGGGAAATTGCATGATATTTAATACAAAGAGCAAGTCATTAAAATTGAGTGGTGCGGAGGCCTGTGTTGTAACATAATACAGTGATATCTGCCACCTGCGTTGCTACATCCTACCTACGTTCTGTAAATGTGCTGGTTCATTTTCCAGCTTCTAATCCAGCTCCTTGCTAACAGTCTGGGAAAAGCAGTAGCGGATGGCCCGTTACCCCAGTGGAAGGATCCAGATGAAACTCCTGGCACTTAGATTTGGCCTGGCCGAACATTAGTTGTTGCAGCCATCTGGAGAGTGAACCAGCAGATGGAATTTCTCTTTGACTCCTTCTCTCCGTATAACTCTTTAAAAAATAGTAATTTTTTCAAGTTCATATGTTATATAAAGAGCATTAAGAGGTGAGAATTACATGTTGGGAAGGATGGTGGTGACTAGTGGGTTCTTCTTGGTTCATAGAGAGAACCTCGATCACTGAGAGAAGAAATTTAGAAGTTTCTGGAGAATAGGAGTTTCTCAAAGTTTTGGAGATGTATTACCAGCCTGGGATTTAAAAATAAGAATCTATTTAAAACAGAGGATTATTTGAGTACTGAGAAATACTAATCTGAGCAGTTGGGTTGATTGTCTTCATTGGCAGTGTACCAGAGTAGGATAGCAAAGCTTAGATCAAAGTATCAGAAATAAGAATAAAATGGTGATGGTTTATAGAAAAGTTAAAGTATTCATATCAGCATGAGTCAGCAATTGATTTAAATATTTGGATCAAAGCAGCATAAAAAACTTGAATAATCTTGAAGGTTAACTGTACCTATTTTACACGAAAGTCATGATACTGTGGATGTGAACTCCTTACTCACATTTGTTCTCTTACATTCACTGAAACACTTCCCTAAAGTTATTTGATTACAGTCACATTTGATGGGTTTTCATTAATAAACCATACGAAAATTGTGACTTACCGTTTCAGCTATTGCATTCCAAATTTCTGAGTGAATTCTCTTTTTTCCCATTAGGTTAATGGTACTGATGCAGATTATGAGTATGAAGAAATCACACTTGAAAGGGTACGAACTGTTAATTATTCTATTTTGGTGTTTTAAATATATTGCTTTCATACAGAATTCAAAGGAAAATCTTTGAGAACAGGAATTTGTAATATTTCCTGAGTTTACGTATCATATGGTTAACCATGGTGTTTTAGAACATGTTCCATTCTTTAGTAACTTTCCTTAAGATTAATTTTTTATTTTCTTATTAATTTTGGTTATAAAAAAGTTGTGAAGTTGGTACAGAGAATTCGTATCTACCCTAGTCCTAGCTTTTCCCATTGTTAACATCTTACATTTCCAGAGTGTATTTGAACTAGTATTAATACATTAACTGCAGTCTGTGCTTTATTAAGGTTCCTTAGATTTTATGGTCTTTCTCTTACAGGGTCCCATTCAGGATGGTACATTACATAGAGTGCCTGAATATCTCTTTGGGCTCTTCCAGACTGAGTTACTCAGTTTTTTCTTTCTTTTTTTTTAAATTTGATTTTTAAAAATTTCTTTATGTGTATAAAATAGTAAGATATCATTGATTTTAAATTAGTACATAGTATATTAGCAACATGGTCACTTTTCTTTCCCTGTAAAATGGAAACGGTACTAAAGAACAGAGACTATTTCAGAAACTTACTGTACAACCTCCTCATCTAAAAATAACTGAAAGTCACAATTCAGGCAGAAAAGAATCTGTTTCATATGTCTTTTCTTTAAGAATATCCACATTTAATTAGCACTGTATTTAACAATGCCATCTTTTCTAGCCAGTTGTTTTTAGAAATTTCACATTACTGTACTTCCATGTTAGTACGGTTCATGAGTCTTTTAATTAAGGGAAGGGATACTATTAGTAATATAATTCTTACTCAGCCTCAATTTTTTTTCTCTTCCCCCAGGGAAATTCAGGGCTTGGTTTCAGTATTGCAGGGGGTACAGACAACCCGCACATTGGAGATGATTCAAGTATTTTCATTACAAAAATTATCACAGGGGGAGCAGCTGCACAAGATGGAAGATTGCGGTACATTTTTCAAATTTGTTGTCATGTTAAATTTGCTTTGTTTGAAACAAACTTGTCAAGGATAGATAATAAGTAAAGAAATCTTGTGATAATAATTAACAGTATTCAAATGAACAATTGAGGTAATTGTGCTATAAGAATTGTTTCCTTCTTTTCATTTAGAAATTTAATTTTCTTCATACATTATGCTTATAGCTTTTAAATAATAAATGTAATTGATTTCTGGTCAAACTAATAGAATCATGAATTTATTTTTTTATTTTGATACATATTAATAGGATATTTCCAACTTTTTTTTGGTTTTGAAAAATGTGTAATTTATATATTTGAATTTGCATCTCCTGCCACAAAGAGTAACATGTATGGAAACTTTAAAACTCTGTATTTTCTTAGACAAAAGTAATGCTGGTTGATTGTAGTATTATATTTTTGAAAACTTCTGTCACAAAGAGTATTGTTTTCGTCAAGCCACAATTCTGACATTTTTCCTATGTGTTCTTTTCATATATATGTGGTAACAACCTGAAGTTTTGGAGATGATTATTTTAGATGATTTATATAAAACAGCATCTTAGTCTAAAGCTGTTTGTACTATATGCAGCTTTTTAGTTTCTGTATGTTTCAGTATAAGGCAACTGGTATATTAATAAAATTTTAGATATAAAAATAAATAATTTGACCATTCATGTAAATATAGGCTTCTACTTTGTTACTTTTCTTTCTTTCTTTTTCCTTTTTCTTTTTTTTTTCTTTTCTTTTTCTTTTATTTGAACGGCAGAAAGAGGCTTCCCAATCCACTGGTTTACTCCTTAAATGCTCAGGAGCCAGGAACTCAATCCAGGTTTCCCATGTGGGTGGCAGAGAGCAAAGTACTTGAGCTATCACCTACTGCCTTTAAGAGTGAACCTGGTCACGAAGCTGTCATCGTGAATAAGACTGGGACTTGTGCCCAACAATGCTACAGGGTGTGTGTGTAACAGCTGCAGCAAATGCCTATCCTTCTTACTTGGCCTGTATGTGGGCCACTCTTATGAACATGACTGTGGTCCCTTTGTTTCATTAGAATAGACGTAAAGTGCTAACTTTAAGGTATTACTGCCTTTGGATGAGTCAGTCTCTTTCCTCCAAAGAAAGAAAGAAAACATAAATAAATGTTTATGAGAACCACGCCCACTGCTTGCCCACTGCAGGCATTCTCTCTCACGCATGCCCTCTGCTTCTGTAACTCTTTCAAATAAAATAAAGATTTTTAAATTATATCTAATGATAAGTAACTTACATAAGAAATATGTGAATTATGTTTCTTAATTTTTAACTTTATATAAATGTCAAAAAATATCTTCATTATTTTAATTCTAGACTATTGATTGGTAAAGGAACTCAGAAAATTAGTTTTGGCTAATTCAGTAAGTTAAGCTAAGTCTTGATTCTTACCATCTCTGTGACTTTGTACCACCTCTGTAAATTTTGACTAAATAGCTCTATCACTTGTTTTTCAAGTGACTGGGAAAAAGCCCTTTAAACTCTCTGTGCCTCAGTTTTTCCATCTATAACATGGGAACAAAAAAATGTGTATCTGCCTGACAAGTTGCTATTGGGCTGAAGCACTAAGGAAATACCGAGCTTGTGCTAAATGCTGAATGAATGTTTTTTTTTTTTGTAAAGTATCTTAATGCTTCCACATAATAAGCACATAAATGGTAGCTATGGTTATTTAATATTTTTATATAATTTCCATTTACAGTATTGTTTTACTTCCATGGCTAACCATTTGGAGATATTTGTTTGTATTTATATTAGTAATTGATATAGTTTCATATTCAGTTTCTTAATTTATATATCCCGGAGTTTAAAAAAATTATCTTTTCCTTAGAAAATGAATTTTAAAATGGTAAAAATGTAAAATTGATGTTGCAATTTTTAGCATCCAGTTTTATTTTTAATTTTTAATTTTTCTCCTCAGGGTCAATGACTGTATTTTACGGGTAAATGAAGTAGATGTTCGTGATGTAACACACAGTAAAGCAGTTGAAGCATTGAAAGAAGCAGGCTCTATTGTACGCTTATATGTTAAAAGACGGAAACCAGTATCAGAGAAAATAATGGAAATAAAGCTCATTAAGGGTCCTAAAGGTATGTGATAAACCAAACTAAGTAAACCATTAAGAGATAGCTAAGGTAAATGTAATTGTGAATGTAATGTCACTCATCCAAGATTAAGAACACTTTAAATAATCTCAAATTTAGTAATTAATTAACCTGTAGAACCTGAGTAATTTTTATACTCTCTTTTTTTTGTCTTAATGATTTTGTGTAAAGAGAACAACATCACAGGGGTGGAAATTTGGCTCAGAGATAAGACATCCATGTCTGTATCAGAGTGTCTGATTTCCAGGTTCTGATTCCAGCTTCCTGCTAATGCAGACCCTGGGAAGCCATAGCAGTGGCCCAGGCCTCCATGTGAATTAAAGTACTGGAGCCCTCCTTTACATCCACCTGATCCTGCCTTTCAAAAATATATTTTCTAAAGAATGTGTTACTAAGACTACAACATTTAAAAATATCTGAAACTTTATACACACACACACACACACACACACACTATTACACATTTTATTGCTATGAACACATAGGATTTCTCTTCTATTCATGAGAAAAAAATCAAAAGATCAGTTCCTTTGGTGCAAGGAAAGTTAAAAATCCATGCACAGCTTCTTTTGTAATGCTTTGTTAAATTTCAAGTTTTTTCACCAAAATAAATACATCTTTATTTTATTTCATTTTCCATGAAAATGGAAGTAAATTTTATGTGGGTTATTTAGTTTGTTGGTTTGGTTTGGTTTTATGAAACAGAGTGGGGTCAGGTCTGTGGTTTAGAGGGTGAAGACAGCTCTGCCTGTAGTGCCAGCATCCCATATGGGCACTGGTTCCAGTCCAGGCTGTTGCGCTTCCAATCTAGCTCTCTGCTGGTGTGCCTGGGAAAGCAGTGGAGTACTGCCTAGGTACCTGTACTCACTTGGGATACCCAGAAGCTTCTGACTTGTGGCTTATGACTGGTTCAGCTCTTGCCTTTGGAAGACATCACTCTCTTTTTCTCTTTTCCTCTGTAGCTCTCAAATAAATAAACATCTTAAAAAAAAAAAAAGAAGAAGGGAGCAAGAGAGGTCCTGTCTAATAGTTCATACTCCAAATGCTTGCAGTGCCTGAGGAAGCTAATGCTAAGAACCAGGAATTCAGCCAGTTCTCTCATGTTTCCCAAAACGGTGATGGCGTGGATCTAATTATTTGAGATGTTGCCTGCTGGCTGCTTGTGTCTGTATTAGCAGAAAGATTGATGTTGAAGGCAGAGCCGGGATGCAAATACAGCCACGTGGGGCATTCCAATGAGCAGTTTAACCATTGAATCAAACACCTGCTTTTCCTATTGATTTTTATATTCCAAACTTCCACAATCTGTCTCCAGTAGTTTTAACTTAAAACAGACTCTGGAATAGTTAGATATGACATTAAGTATCATTGTAGAGACAGACTTTTTTTAAAAAAAGATTTATTTTATTTCTACTGAAAAGTCAGATGTATAGAGAGGAGGAGAAATAGAAAGGAAGATTTTCCATCTGCTGATTCACTCCCCAAGTGAACGCAATGGTTGGAGCTGCGCCAAACCAAAGCCAGGAGCCAGGAGCCTCTTCCACAACTCCCATGTGGGTGCAGGTTCCCAAGATCTGGAGCCATTCTCAACTGCTTTGCTAGACCATAAACAGAGCTGGATGGCAATTGGAACTGCCGGGATTAGAACCAGCGTCCACCTGGCGCATGTAAGGCGAGGACTTTAGCCACTAGACTACTGTGCTAGGTCTGTTAAGACAGACTTTTAGCCTCCAAAAAGATGAAATAATGAGATGCTAATTTCCTTGAACACTTTGAAGTCCTGTGTAATATTGGTATTGACTTTATGTAATTAATCTATCAAGTATTTTAAGTGCAACTATTGGGCCCAGCGCCCATATGGGATCCCGGGCGTGCAAGGCGAGGACCTTAACCACTTGTGCCACCGCGCCGGGCCTAATATTTATAATTTTTAAAATGATAGCTAAATTGAAATAATAAACATTAGTGTGATGGAATTATTGCCTTTTGATTATCAACTGATTCTTTCTGAGTTCATATTTATTGATATGAATCTAAAACCAGTGTTTTCCAAGCAGGTCTTGGGTTCAGCATTGCCGGAGGTGTTGGAAATCAGCATATTCCTGGGGATAATAGCATTTATGTCACCAAAATAATTGAAGGAGGCGCAGCACATAAGGATGGCAAACTTCAGATTGGAGATAAACTTCTAGCAGTAAGTCTAAGATACTTATTATTTTTAAAGATTATTTTGATGTCCTTATTTGTGTTAACAGACGTTGGACTTTCTACATTCTTTTAAAAAGCTTCCTTGATGTTTAAATGAGTGACAACTGCCTTGCTTTATCAAAACTTTTGAAGAATAAATCTTTGTGTTACTTTGTCACTTTTTCTATATTACCCCTCTTTTTCCTTTTCTTTCTCCTTTTTTATTACAGGTTAGGTTGTTGAAATGCACTGAACTGTTTGAATAAAAATCGGATTTATAACACAGAGTCGTTATTTGTTCATGCACAGACCTCTTTCATTTTACTTTAGTTCATTAATTTATAATATAATGAGAACTATTATAAAGTGAATCTCCTAGAAACTGGAACATCAACAATTTTGTGCTTCCTACTCCTTTGTTTCTTAAAAATTCTTTAATCATAATGTACAGCTAAATATTTGGTTTAGTCTTTTTTGGGAAACTTTTTAAAAGGTTTTTACCATACATAGTGTTTTAATACTTATAAAACATTTTCTGAAACTGTATAGTAAATATTGTATCTTTTGACATGGTATGATTTTACTATTTTACTCCCCTAGCAGTAGCTAGATCAGGACCAGACCAAGACCAGGAACCAGAAGTTGTATCCTTGTATTCCTAATGGATGGTTGGAACTTAAGTACTTAAGCAATCTTCCACTGCCTTCCCAGATGCATTAGCCAGAAGCTGAATCATAAGCATAGCAGTGGAGCTAACATTGTTGCACATTGACTTGTAACACCAGCATTTCGTATCAGCAGCCGCTCTGATACAGTATGCTAGCATCATTTGCAGAAGCTTATCCTGTTTCTTAACACTGGCCCCTGACCATGATTTCATGATGAAGTATAGCCTATTGATTGTTAAATAGAATATCTTCCCTACCAGCTCCTCTGGTCAGGTGCTAAGGAAGCCAACCCCTCCACTGTGTGACACAAATCCCTTCTGAGCTCAGAAGTTAGGGCTTAGAAGTTCAGAGTCTAAATGACTCAGAAAATGTTACAGCTCTCAAATATGTAGAACACATCAGCCATACCCAGTCCCTGCCCAGAAACAGCTAGAACCCACTGGCTGACACAGTCTCTTCATGGTTGGGGTTCTGAGATCAGCAGTTCAGTTGGAAGGATCCCCAGGGAAACTTCGTCTGAGGTGATCCCAGAGCTGATTTTTGTGTGTGCTTGCCAGTACAGGGTCCGGCAGAGCCCATCACCCCTAATCAGCTTATGCCTGTGCTGGTGGTTGCAATTGCTGGGTCAGTTCTTTTTCCAGCCCTGTCTTCCACTTTGAACCAACAGGTGCTGTGGTCCAGCCCGATCCTGCCCACTTCATACTCGGCCCTCACGCAAACCAGTGAGAGCTACAGCCTAGTTGGGGCGACTCCCCATAACCCACACCAGGCCTACCCACTACCCTGGTTCCCATGCATGCCAGGATGTACCACAGGTTTGTTCAGTCTGTCCCACATCCCATTTAGCTCTCATGCTTGTCAATGGGCATTGAAGCCTAGTTCAACCCAGCCAACCTACTATCCAGCCCAAACACATACTGGCATGTGCTGTTCTGTCTAGCCACCCCTGCCCCAGTTCTGGTTTTTGTGCTGTCTAGTGAGAGTGGTAACCCCAAGAGAGGTGCCCACTATCTCCCTACTAGGCCACTCCTACTCCCAGATTATGCACTGTCCAGGTGGTTCTGGCATTTGAATTAACAGAATTGGGCCCCAGTGCCAGCATCTGCCAGCTGATGCTGCAGCAAAGCCCAACCAACCCTCACCCACTCTAATGTTTGCACCAGTAGGAACAGTCACCCCTGCCTGGCTTTTGCTGATCCAGCTCACCTGAGGCCCACAAGTGTTGTACCCCTTTCTGGTCTGGTCTGCCCCCATCCCAACTCACGCTCTCCAGTGGGAGTGGTTGTCCAGTAGGGGAACCTTCCACATTCTCCCTGCCAGTTTTGCCACCCTCCTCCCTTGTTCTTATGTGTGCTGGTTGGGCACTGCGGCCCAGTCTGGTACGGCCCACCTCACCTTAGCATTTTCTGTTGGGTGTTGTAGCCTAGCCTGGCCCGGCCTGGCCTACCCACAATTCCAGCTAATGCTGGTGAGGGTTATAGCCTAGGCCCAGCCCACCAGGCATCCAATCCCAGCCATAATGTGCACTGGTATGTGCTACAACCATACCTGGCCTCATCCACACTTTGTTCTGGTGTTCCGATTCTCCAATGGGTAATGTGAAGTGGTTCAGCCTGGTCTGCCCCTGACCTATGCCAAATGCATGCCAGTGGTTACATTTCCCTGGCCTGGTCTGGTCTGCTCCCTGTTATGGTTCTTGCACTCACCTGCAGGGACTGTGTCCTGTCAGAAGAGTTGTCTAGGCTCCTCCATCAGAACCTCTCCCATTGCCAGATCTCACACATACCTGTGGGTCTATGAGCCAGTCCTACTTAGTCTACCTTCTGTCCTAGCAGGAACAGTGGCCTTTCTTGACTGGTCTTCAACCCATTCCAGTTCTTACTGTTGGATGTTTCAGCCCAGCCAAGGCTCATCCATACCCAAACACAGCTCGCACATGACTCGTTAGGGGCTGAAACTTATCTTGTCCATCCTACATCTACCCTGGCCCTCCAGGGCACCAGATGATGCTGCAGTTTAGCAGAGTCTGGTGCGTCAAGTCTCAGTCTACACTTGTGCCAAGGGAGACTGCAGCCATGACCAGACCAGAATGCAGTCCCCACTCCCCCGTTAGGGTATCTCCTTAGCTCCCTAATCTAGCTCATTTCCAACCATAGATCGTGCCAGTGGTTACTCTGACCCAGCTTAACATAGCCCCTCACTTGTCTTGGCCTTTGCCTTGGTTGCTGTGTCCTAGTATCCTTGATTCATGCAGACCAGTCATTATAAGAACCTAGCTCAGCATGACATGTGCTCCATTCTGATTTCTGTTCTTGCTTGTGAGTTAAGGTTTGCTTGGCCCTGCCCAGTCCACCCCCTTCCAGTTGCAGCTCGGCCTACCCCATATCCTGTTTTAGGATGCACATTCGGGTACTGCTGCCTTGACCTGCCCAGACTATTGTTGGTTCCTTTACCCGTGAGTGATGGCAGGTTCCATGGTCACACCTAGCTCAGCCCATTGCCATTCCAACTTGGCGAGCTAATCAATGGGACTTGCATTTCCACTGGGTTGGGCCCATACTTCCCCCACAGAATCTATCCCCGGATCTGGTTCTCACATGTTGATTATTGTCCTGACCCTGCCAAGTGTGACCCATCCCCTGTTCCGCCACTGGGTCAGGCACTGATGATACCTAGCCCTGCCAGATAGGCCCCCATCCATAGCTTTTTTGTGGACTGGTGTGTGGCAGTCAGTGATGTTCTACACTAACAGCCCATCTCAGGATTCCCATGTTACTTGGTGAATCAGTCTGGCCCAAATAGAACTTATGGGATCTCCCCTCCAAACCCTCAGATCTCAGTCTCCAGGCTTGCAAGCAAGTTCCATGACCCCATCACTAGGAATCACACAGAATTCATCCCTCACCTATTCTCACATTAGCCTTATCCTTGGATGACCCTAGGCAGCAGTCACATACCCTGAAAAACCTTAAAGCTCACCACCAGGTGGCCAGTAGGCAGAACCTGGTCCCAAAGCCTACGCCCCGGTCACAGTGTGGCAACGGTGCCCATGGGCTGAGTCCCAGTCATTGGGTCTGACCTGGCCCAGGTATTCCCCGCAAGCAGGTCACCCCTACAGTGGAGGGCTGCTGTCACCCGAGCCACCAAGGTAGAACTCAGATTCCTCCATTTCACAACATGTTTTCCATTATGGTTTCCCAGAAAAATTTTGGTGATAAAGAACCAGAAGTCTGTGTTGATTCTATCTCCAGTAGCAGTATGCTTATTTCTCTTGAATCCATTTTAATGAGGCTCTTGTTCTCATAAACACACTGAAATTGTGTAGTTGTCCATCCCCATCATAATTGGCTTCTCTGGCATTTGACACACTCCTTATTTCATTTTGCCTAATGGTTACCTTCTGTCTTGATGCTTATTTTCTCTCCAAGTCGTTCCTCATTCTCCCTTGTATATCCTCATCTCTCTTACCTCTTACATTGAAGTGATCCAGGGCTCAGTATTTGAACATTTTCAGTATTCACTTCCAAGATCACTAATTGTTAACCTAAAAATTCATAACTCTGATTAATGATCACATAACTTTACTTGGGTGTTAGTATTTAAAGACATCCTCTTTATATGCCGCATTGAATCCCATAGAAAGTTTTGTCGGCTCTTATTTTAATTGTGTAATACTGCATTTAAACAAAAAAATTAAAAATTAGTGACCAATAGTAATCATATGTTTGCTTGTACTTCTGTAAGTTGGATAGTATTCAGTAGCAACCACTTGCCTCTGCTCCAAATAACGGGGCTAAATGTGAACCAAACAGTCTACTTCTAAGTTGGCTCACACAAATTACAGGTAAATTGGTGTGACTATCAAGTAGGAATTTTTTGAAGTTAACTAGATGTTTATTTCTGCAGTGCTTTCTCATTGCTCCTCACAGGCTGGTGACTAGACTCACAGAGTACAACCCTTAATGTGTATCCTGTATCAGCCCTTACATTGCACCATAGCTGTTTTATCTAATTTATTAAAGGTAGTTCATTAGCCAAGCAAGTTACATTTTGCCTTCTGCTTTGCCAGGGTCATTTGTAGGGACTGGAAGTAGAGCAACCGAGACCCAAACACGAGTGTTTCAAGCGGAGTTTAGTTCATTGTGACATCGCAGTGTCCCAAGAATGAGATTTTACAAGGATGGGAATAACAGGGGATTTGGCTCACTGCAGACCATCAAAGAAACAGTATATTGCAGATACACAATATATCATAATATATTTCAAAATGCAGGCAATCCTTGCTTTGCATGCCGATATTGTACAAATAACCAGCTAAAGCTCTACAAAGCGATGTTAATAACCAACAAGGAAAATTATGCTTCTGTGATTTCCTCTCTGTCTCTCCTCCTCTCTGTATATCTGACTTTGTAATAAATAAATAAATCTTAAAAAAAAATTTTAGAACACTGTAATTTAAAGCAGAAGCATTATTTGCCCCACCCCCAAAATAATGTTTATCAGAGAGGAGCAGTCTAAACCTAAAGTAAACATAAAAGGGAAAATAATAGGCTCAGTGGCTAAATCCTCCTGTTGAAAGCACCAATTTGTGTCCTAGCTGCTCTGCTTCCCATCCAGCTCCCTGCTTATGGCCTAGGCAAGCAGTAGAGGATGGCCCAAGGCCTAGGGACCCTGTACCCATGTGGGAGAACTGGAACAAGGTCATGACTTCAGCCCGGCTCCAGCCATTACAGCCTTTCGGTAGTGAACCAGCAAATGGGAGGTCTTTCAGTCTCTGCTCTCCATAAATCTAATCTGACTTTCCAATAAAAATAAATGAATCTTTAAATGAAAGGGGAGGGGAACTGCTAAAGATTAGACCTGTATTAATAGAAAAAAGAATAAAAAGAAAAGATTAATAACAGATAGTGGAAAAATTGACAGAAATTTAGCTGTGCTGGCCAAGAAGAAAAAAAGAAAGCTTAAAAAAGCAAAATGAGTAAGAAATTGTTTAAGAGTGAGAAAGGGCATAACAAAATACTCTGAACAACTTATGCCAACACATTGAAACAGATAAAATGAACAAATTCCAAGAAAAATTCAAACTACTGCTTGTAATCAGTGTTACATTCCATTATAACATCAGTCCTAGTCATGGAAACATGACATAGTAGTAGCCCCTGTGATTTAGCATCCCACATGGGCACAGGTTCAAGTCCCAGCTGCCCCATCAATCCAGTTCCATGCCAATGTACCTGGGAAGACAGTAGAGGATGGCAAAGTGCTTGGGTCCCTATTCCCACCTTGAAGACACAGAAGAAGCTCCTGGCTTTGGTGTGGCCCAACTACAGCAGATGGAAGATATCTGAGTCTCGCTCTCACTTTCTATAACTGCCCTTCGAATAAATAAAATATTTTTTTAAAAAGCACTCATGATTATGTCCACATTCCTGGCCCCTTTCTCCAATTCTAGTTTCCTTCTACTATGTATACTGGGAGCAGTGAATGAGTCAGATTCTTGGGTCCCTTCCACCTATACAGGAAACCCAGATAGAGGTGCCAGTTTGCATACCCCGGAAGGCAGCAGGTACTAACTCTGTTGCTTGGATCCCTGCCAGCCACATGAGAGACCCTGATGAAATTCCAGGCTTCTGGCCTTGGCCTGGCATGGCCCCCCTTTGGCTGAGTCAAGCATTTATGGTGTGAACCAGCAGTTGAAAGATCAATCTGTTTCTTTCTGCCTTTCAAATGAAAATGAATATAAATAAAAATTAAGTATTAATTTAGAAATGATTTAGTAAATTCTGATACAATCGCACTGTGGAAGTATTATAAGTTTTTAAAATGCATTGGTTTTGTGTGTGTCTCAAAATACAGCAATCCATAAGATATCAAATATAAAATGACTGTTTGCAGAACAAAAAATGTATTATCCCAAAAACTTAAAAAACTGCCACACACACATTCCCAAGTACCTACATGTGAGAGAGAATTTAGTCTGGGCCATAGGAGAGAAACAAAAAAAAAAAAAAATCAAGATTGGCAAATCTGTTAACATGTATATAAATAATTTCACTAGTCATAGTGGACAGTTTCCTGATAGTGTTGTAGGGTTTTTGACCCCGAATATGGCAGCGACTTCAATTCTTGTTTCGCAGGAAAGAAGAATTTTCATGCAGACATAGTTTAGTTTTAAAGCAAGATTTATTAGAAAAGTTGAGAAGAGAGGCTCCCATCCTAGTAACAGGAGGGGGCTTTGAGATAGTGGCAGGAGGGATAGTGGAAAAAAAGAGACCCTAGTCCTCTGCCATAGTGGCAGAAGGACAAGAACCACCCATATTAATGCTGCGGAAAGCACCTTTTTTTTTTTTTAGATTTATTTATTTTTATTACAAAGTCAGATATACAGAGAGGAGGAAAGACAGAGAGGAAGATCTTCCGTCCCAAAGTGAGTGCAACGGCCCGGTGCTGCGCCAGTCCAAAGCCGGGAACCAGGAACCTCTTCCTGGTCTCCTTGACTGCTTTCCCAGGCCACAAGCAAGGAGCTGGATGGAAAGTGGAGCTGCTGGGATTAGAACCAGTACCTATATGGGATCTTGGTGCGTTCAAGGTGAGGACTTTAGCTGCTAGGCCACGCCGCTAGGCCCAAACGGAAAGCATCTTTTAAAGGTTCCCCTCAAATATGTTTTTCCATAAACGAATTCCTGGTTTCCATGGTACCTGACCTTGGGACAAATGGCCAGAAAGGTGTCACTGGCCAACTTCCTTGGTCCCTTTCTAATGAGGCAAGTCTGAAGCCCTCCCCTTTGGCTATGACCAGGAGACAGAATGGCTTCAGGTGGGGAATTGATATGTTAATGTCGCCCTTGTCTCTTGGGGAAGTATGTTTCTGATAAGATATGCACTTGTCTTCGAGATTCACTCTGGTGAATCCAAGACATGGGGGGAAAATATCCATTTATATTTTAGGAAAAATGACTTGGGGACCCAGAATACCCTGACTACCTACTACCCAGTATAACTCCTCTCAAAATAGCATGGACTATCAAAAATGCCAGATCCTAGGGCTGGCATGCTGGCATATCTGGCTAATCCTCTGCCCTGTAATGGCGACATCCCATATGGATACTAGTTTGTATCCCACCTGCTGTACTTTAGGTTCAGCTGCTTGCCTGTCACTGAGAGAGTAGCAGAGAATGGCCTGAATCTTTGAGAATCTGCATTCATGTGGAAGACTTGGGAGAGCTCAGCCTGGGATCAGCTCAGCTCTGGTTGTTTGGGGGGGTGAACCAGAAAATGAAAAACTCTCTCTGTAAATTCTGCCTTGAAAATTAAAATAAATCTTTCTCTAAAAATCATTTTTTTTCTTTCCACATACTTTTACTTCCTTAAATTGCTTATTTTCCCTACCTTTGGTATAATTATTGATAGCAAAAATCAGAAAGAATGTCTTAAAACAATCATCATTGGGAATTTTTTTCTTCAGGTGAATAGTGTGTGTTTGGAAGAAGTTACTCACGAGGAAGCAGTAACTGCCTTAAAGAATACATCTGATTTTGTTTATTTGAAAGTGGCAAAACCCACAAGTATGTATATGAATGATGGCTATGCACCACCTGATATCACTAACTGTAAGTCAGCCTGCTTGCATTTACTTAAGTTTGTCTTACTTTAGATAAGATACATTTTAATGAAATATACTTTTTAAATATATTAAGCATTTTAATGTAGTAGCTTTAAAAAACTTTTGAGAATCTTTCTATTAAGGAAGGGAGGGATCTTTTCACCTTTACTATTTTATTGTACTAGTTAATTTCAGCGTGTAAGACATTGGTTACCAAGGAGTATTTGAAAATAATACAGACTTTTTTGTTTGTTTTCTTGTTGTTTTGAGGTTTTGCAAAGAAACTGCTTTTACCTGTAATTTAGTTCTGTTAGCTGTCATAGTGATTCTGATGTTTATAGTATTGCTGGTTTATAGACTACATATTGAATACTGGTTTTAATATTTCTCAATTTCAGAGTTTAAAATCTCAGCTTCATGAGAACAGTTAATATGTACTCTTAGTATTTTTTTTTGGTACTTCTACTATATTACATAACCATATTTGTATGCTGTTCCATTTATTTGAATCGAGTTGATATCAGAGTTCTTAGATACATTGGTGGTTTTTATCAGTTTTTTAATGTACAATTTAGAAAGAGATTTAAACATACATTTCAAAAACTTTTAAAATTTCAGAGTAGGTTTGAGTATACAAAGCAAAAATTGTGAAGTAGCACAAAGAGTTCTCAGTACAGCTTCTCTTATTGTTAATATATTACTGTGACATATTTGTCACAATGTGTAAACCACTGATGTTTGTTTTGATTGAAAAACAAAAGATTTATTTGTGTGTTGAGTTAACGGAACCCAAAGTAATCTTAAATATTTTTCTTGTACATTCGCTTTTGATGTTCCTTTTTGGAATTACAGAATTTTTTTAGATATTCTATATAAAATCACTTTTATACCTTTTGTAAATGATAATGTTTTCGATGTTAACACTGTCAAAATCTACCACTGACACTAATCCTTATAAGACAAATACAGATTATAGTTAAAATCTGTATATTTTCCTTAGATTATCTATTTTTAACTGCTCATTGACTTATTGTTCACATACGATAGAATCATTTTCTTAATAATATTCATTCTTTCTAAGGGACAGATATGATGTCCTAATGCTTCTTTCACATAAAACAAAAGAATATTGGTACTTAAAATTTTTGCAAACACTTGATATTTCTGTGATTGAATAAGCAATTTTATTTATGTTTTATTTATCAAGTCATAAGTTTATTTTGAATATTGCCAGTTTCTTCAACTCTCCCTTGTTCTTATTTGTAACAGTTGCTCCACAAATTAATAATTGAGATCTTGATTATGGCCAAATATCCAAGTAGCCGTACTGCTGCTTACAAAGGTGTTAGCCTGAAAAAAAATACTATTTCCTAATTGAGTTATACTTTTTTACACAAAACTTAAACATGAAGAGGTAATTATAAAGAATAATAATTGAATGTTGATTGTTTCTTATAGATATAGGTAGGATAGTTCTTTCTTTTTTTAAGATTTATTTATTTTATGTGATAGGCAGACTCATAGAGAAAGAAGAAAAGACAAAGAGGTCTTCCACTTGCTTAATTATTCCCCAAATAGCCACAAAGGCCAAGGCATGGCCAGGTCAGAGCCAAAAGTCTGGAGCTCCAAACAGAGCTCCAAAGTGTCTTTGACTGCTTTTCCAGACATATTAGCAGAGAATTGGATTAGAAATGAGTTGACCAGTACTTGAACTAGCACTCATACTGGGATGCCAGTATCACAGATGGTGACTTAACCCGCTGTCCTGCAATGCCAGTTCCAATATTTATATATTTTTTACTACTATTGATTGGCAAAGTAATAGTCAATTAGGAAAAAATAGCAATTCATCTTGCTAGTTTATCATGTTTCATTCCTATTCCCCTCCCTTCTAGGCAACAAGTTATAAATTTTATAAACATCTATAATGTCTTCAATCTTGCTTGGGTCCCAAAGATTGAGGTGCCAAGCTCATCATTTTTCTTGCTGCACATTCTTGGCTTTCACATTGTCATTTTCAATAATGTACAAAATCCACATAGATGACTGATTCATCTGATATCCTGGGTTTTTGGTTTCTTGATCTCTTCCCCAACTTCTATTTCAACCCAGATATTTGGTTCCAAGTTATATTTTAGATCATACTGTAGATCAATACCTCATCATTTCTGAAATCTCAAATTAAATTATACTGTTATTTGACTGTAACCTTTAGTTCATCATTATTGTAACAGATCTACCTCACTTTGACTTTCAGTCATTTCACACTACCACTTCATTACCCTGTTGTATTACCGATGGTTCTACTTCTTTTAATTTGATGTATTAAATTTTCATTACTTGATATAGGGGAACTCAGTGAGGCAGCGGGGAGCAGCTAGGGAGGGGATAAGAGAAATCCCAGGACCTATGGAACTGTATCCTAAAAAGATAATAATACTAAAATAAAAATTTTTCATTACTATGCATAGATTATCTAAAGCAGCTGACTTGATAAAGGGTCTATTTTAGCTCATGGTTTTTAAAGTTAAATGAGCTGCTTTGTTGGTTTGATATCTGGTAAGGGTAGAGCCCTTGCAAAGAAAGTATCACGACAAGCCAAGAACAGGAGGAGGTTGGGGTCATCTCAGATTTTTTTCTACGCCTTGTGAGAATTACTTCCAAGACCATGCTTGCAATGACCTGTAAGACCCCTCACTAGGCCCCTCTTAAACACTCTAATTGGATTAAGTTTCCACTGTCCTAGTATCATCAATTTAGGACTCAGATTAAACATCTGTATGATTTTGGGGGACCAAATCATACTCATACTATAGCTCTTAGAATTCAAAGTTTGTCCTGATACTCATATCTAATATTTTGCTCCTTTCTTCTTCATTTGCAAAATTCCAGTACTGTATCAGTGAAACTCTGTCATATAAACAATTCCTTCACATCAAAAAACAAAACACTTAGTAGAAAAATATGTTTTTCCCTGAACTCTTTAAATATTTTTTGTTCACATAGATTTCTTTTTATTATTATTATTATATTTTATACAATCTTTACATAGTTTATTAGGGTAAACAGGTTCAAGGGCTATAGGAAAGTGGGTAAGACTATTATTTCCATATTGTTTCCTTCATGTTTAAAGGGGGGGTATTAAGGGGGAAGGCCCACCCAATTTCCCATCATCCCAGGTCCCGGATGTAGGATATGCTCCAAGGTTCTTGCTCAAGTGGTTTTGATAGCTCAACTGTTATGAATCACTGCCAGTCTTGCCACTCCAAGCACGATGAGGTCTTTGAAGAATCCACTGATTGACATAGTCCATCATAGAGTCTCCATTTGTCCAGTATTTTGCTGCCAACATATAGCTGAGGTGGTTGATTGACCTGTTCTGTCTTCTCTCTTATCTTGGTTACGGTTCTGAGTCCAGCATTTCAGTTGGGGAGATCTCCAAAGAAACCTTGCCTGTGGTGTTCTGAGACCAGATTCTTGAATGTACCAGCAAGTACAGGGCGCGTCACAGTCCATCACCCTGATAAGCTGGTGGTTGCAATTGCTGGGTTGGTTCTGTTTCCATCCATGTCTTCCACTGGAACCAATGGGTGTTGCAGTTCAGCCTGGTTCTGCCCAGCTCATACTCAGTCCTCGCATAAACAAGTGGGAGCTGCAGCCTAGTTGGAGCGACCCACAATAACCCCAACCAGGCCCACCCACTACCCTGGTTTGCCAGTATGTGTGACAGACTAGTCCAGTCTGTCCCACACCCCATTCCATCCTAGCCCCTGTTTTGGTTTTCATGCCCTCCTGTGGAAGTGGTAACCCAAGAGGGAGGAGCCCACTATTTCCCTCCCACGTTCTCTCCCACCCCAGATTGTGCTCTCTCCAGGTGGTTCTGTGGTTTAACTTGACACTATCAAGCCCCCAGTTCCAGCTTCTGCCAGCTGATGCTGTCTGTGACTAAGCCGAAACCATCCTCACCCACTCTAATTTTGTTTGCACCAGTAGGAATAATCAGCCCAGCCTGGCTTTCCCCTGATCTAGTCCACATGAGGCACACAGGTGTTGTAGCCCTGCTTGGTCTGGTCTGCCCCCATCCCAGCTCATGCTGTCCAGAGGGAGTAGCTGTCCAGCAAAGGAACCACCACTTATTCCCCTGTCGGCTCCACTCCCTCCCTTCCTGGTTCTCATGTGAGCTGATGGGTGCTGCATTCACATCTGGCTCAGGTAACCTCACCTTGGCATTCCGTGTTGTGTACTGCTTTTGTGGCGACCAAACCTGGTTCGACCCACGCTCTGTTCTGCGTTCAGATTTGCCAGTGGATGACGTGAACTGATTCAGCCTGGTCTGCCCCAGACCCATGCCAAATGTATGCCAGTAGAACACTTTCCATGACCTCTTGGCTGTTTCCTATCATGCTTCTTGTGCTTACCTGCCGGGTCTGTGTCCTGCCAGAGGAGTTGCCCAGGTTCCTCCATCAGAACCCCTCCGAGCACCAGTTTTCAGTCATACTAGTGGTTCCATGTGCCAGTACTACTCAGTTTACTTCCTGTCCTAGCAGGAAAAGTGGCTTTTCCTGACTGGCCTTCAACCCATTCTGGTTCTTGCTGTAGGATGTTTCAGCCCAGCCACGGCTCATCCACACCCCCATATAGCTCATATATGGCTCAGTTGGGGTTGAGACCTAGCCTGGTTCGTCACACATCTACTCTGGTCCTCCAGAACACCAGAAAGGTGTTGGAGTCTGGCCTGGCCTGGTGCGTCTTGTCCCAGTCCACACTGTGCCAAAGGAGACAATAACTGTATTCTGACCAGAGCACAGCCCCATTCACCTGTCGTGACACCTGCCTTAGACACTGTGGCTCAGCATCTGTGGCTCATGCAGGCCAGTTGGTGCAGAAACCTAGCTGGACATGTCCTGAGCTCCACCCTGTTTTCCAATCGTGCTTATGGGCTAAGGTTTGCTCAGTCCAAACCTTCAGGTCTCAGTCCCATGCTTGCCCTGAAGTTTCAAGTCCCTGTTCCTGGGAATCACCAGGAATTTGTGTCTCACCTTCACTAAAGCTGGCCTTATTCATGTGTATCCCTAAGCTGCCATTTCATGTCATTAAAACCCCAGAGCTCACCCAAAGCCGAGGACTGAGCCGCCACCTGGCGGGCGGCGGCTTTGGCCTGAGTCCCCCATTGGATTCTGTCTGGCAGGGGTGCCCCCCACAGGTGCCACCCCGTGGGAGGTTAAGACCGCCCCCAGCCCTAAGTTGGGAATCCACCCCAACTTGTCCTGTGGCCAGTTTTTGGTGGCAGGGCGGAGCTAAGACATTAACCCAGCTCCCACACTTCCCTCATGGCTGCTCACCCTGAGGGGATGGTTGCTCCTGGGCCAGGAGACATGGCTTTGGCCTGAGGCCCCCCCCGTCAGATTCCATCGGGAAGGGGCTCCCCCCACAAGTCCACCAATTTCTTTCTACTTTTACTTCAATCTTCTTGATTTTCACTCAAATGTTAGGGGTCTTGGGTCTTTAATCTTGATATCTAAGGAAAATGAATTGGGCTTCCTTATTTTTTAGCTCCCTGAGGCACCTTTTCATGTAAGATTTTGACTATAAGAAATAGTATTTTATTTTTAGTCCCTTCTGAGATATTGTGCCTAGTACCCTAGAAAGGAGCCCTTGACTAATGGGCAGTGTGGATATGGCAGTAAAGAGGCACATTTTCTGACTTATGCATTTTTTACTATATTTTTCATCCAGCTGCTATAGGGTTTGCTTCTTTATCTGATTTTTTGCTTTGTTTTGGCACCATGAAGATATAATATAGTACATGAAATTAATAGTAAAATATCAGTAAACTGAACTTGAGAAGTCTGGTGATTGTAGAGTTTCATGAAGGTATCTGTTGCTTAGTGTTACATACTGACTTCTTTTTAAAAGCACATATAGATCGCTTCTCGGCCTTTTGGCTAAGATCAAGTGTAAAAGCACAGATAGGACCTGGCTTGGTGACCTAGCAGCTAAAGTCCTCGCCTTGAATGCGCTGATCCCATATGGGCCCCAAATCTAATCGTTGCAGCTCTGCTTCCCATGCAGCTCCCTGCTTGTGGCCTAGGAAGGCAGTCGAGGACGGCCCAAAGCCTTGGGATCCTGCATCAACATGGGAGACCCAGAAGAGGTTCCTGGCTCCTGGCTTTGATGGTGTAGCACTAGCTGTTGTGGTCAGTTGGGGAGTGAATCATCAGAGAGAAGATCTTCCTCTGTCTCTCCTCCTCTATATATATATATATATATCTGCCTTTCTAATAAAAATACATAAATTTTATTAACAAAAAGCAGATTTTCTTACATATCATCTAAGAAAGACTTTGGAGGACAGTTAATACCGATTTAAAAATTGCTTGGAGGAACCAACATTGTGGCACAAATAAGCCACCATCTGCAACTCCTGCATTTTGTATGAGCAAAGGTTCGAGTCCTAGCTACTCCACTTTCAATCCAGCTACCTGCTAATGTGCTTAGGAAAATCAACCCCCAGCCACCCACATGGAAAAACTCAGAGATTCAGGCCTCTAACTCTGACATGTCCCAGCCCTGGGCATTGTTACCATTTGGGGAGTAAACCAGCATAAAAGATCCCTTTAATGCTCCTTGAGTTATTTTTTTTTTAACTCAAATATGGATTTATAGTGCTTTGTGGATGATAACTAAATAATTTAATGAAGGAAGAGTTTAGTATTTGATAATAAATATTGTAGCTAATTTTTCATAGTAACTATCATGGTTAAAGTCTCAAGAAAACTGAATCTGCTTTTTCCTGTGTTTTGGTAAGGATTTATGTAATTTAAGCTGTGCCTTTGTAACTTTCAACTGAAGTATGTAGTCAGCTTGGATATTTGGAAAGCATGGTCAGGAATAGCTTTATCATTACCTATTCTTAGCTTTTACTACAAGGATAACCCCCAGCGCCTCTGTGATTCTTGTTATCATTGAAATAAACCAATGGATAGATCAGGGTGTGTAGGTGTTTTTGTTTTTAAAGATTTATTTATTTTTATTGGAAAGGCACATATACAGAGAGGAGGAGAGACAGAGAGGAAAATCTTCCCTCCAATGGTTCACTCCCCAAGTGGCCGCAACGGCTGGAGCTTAACCGATCTAAAGCCAGGAGCCAGGAGCCTCTTCTGGGTCTCCCACATGGGTGCAGGGTCCCAAGGCTTTGGGCCGTCCTCGACTGCTTTCCCAGGCCACAGGCAGGGAGCTGGATGGGAAGCAGGGCCACTGGGATTAGAACCGGTGCCAAATAGGATCCTGGCGTGTGCAAGGCGAAGACTTTAACCATTACACTATCGTGCAGGGCCCCATGTATGTGGTTTTTTTTTACCAAGTTTTTGTGGTCTTTGTGAACAAACTAGAAGTAATAAATATGGATTTGGTTGGCAGACATGTGCTTAGCCGCTTATTTTTAAGCTTCAGATTTTCATTAATTCACAATCAAAACTTGAGTATACTTTTTAAATACATATACTTTTAGAAATACTAAGCTCTAAAATAATTTTCATGAAAATGTTATTGTACTTCACCCTTCTGTTCTTTGTTTTTGATATGATAATCCTTTTTATTTATCTTGCCCGACTTTTCCTAAATTTTATAAGGGAGTTCACATGGAACTCTTCTTTAGTTGTGTTTTCTCAAGTCAAATGAGATAAATTTGCTTTATTAACCTGAGTTTATCTAAACTGTTTTATGCCTGGAGACTGTCCAGTTTTTTAGCTAATAAATAAAGTCTTCTCTACCAAATTCTGATATACAGAGAAGCAAATGTGAATTATACATCAGCTAACTATAAAATTTACAAATGAGATACTGGGTATCTTGTTTCTTTTTGGTTTTAAGTAAATCGCATTCTCTTTGTTTTGAAGCCTCTTCTCAGCCTGTTGACAACCATGTTAGCCCATCTTCCTACTTGGGCCAGACTCCCACATCACCAGCCAGATATTCCCCTGTTTCTAAAGGAATGCTTGGAGATGATGAAATTACAAGGTGAGAAGCTTAACATTGTTCCTTTAAAGAAAATATGTTTATGTATTTATTTGAAAGAATTTCAAAGAGAGAAGAGATTGCTCTTCTATCCACTGCTTCATTCTCTCCAATGACTGCAGTAGCTAGGCCTGGGCAAGCCCAAAGCCAAGAGCTTCCTATTGGTCTCTCCCACATGGGTGCAGGGACCACACACTTATGCCGCTTTCCCAAGCACAGTAGGAAAGAACTGAATCTGGAAGTGGAGCATCTGGATTTGAACAGGCACCCATACAGGATACTGGCATCACTTTATCCACTGTTCCACATCCCTCATTCATCTTTCTTTCTTCAACTGTTAGATGAAATTTTAATTAGCCATGTAAGGTAATTAGAATTTTTGACACTTTTGGAAGGATTCATGTAATTTGTGCTGTGCCTTTGTAAGTTTCAGCTGAAGCATGTAGCTTACTTGGGTGCTTGGAAAGCATAGTCAGGAGTAGCTTTATCATTTTTCATTCCTAGTTTTTACTAATAGTACAACCTCTTTGTGGTTCTTGTTATTATTGAAATAAACCTTTGATATTGAAATTATTTAAAATAAATAATCCTGAGCTTTTTTTATTAGATGCTTCATTCATGAGCCTAAAGTATAAAAACGTTTTGTATTGTAAATAAATACTGCTTCTTTCCTAATGATTTTTTTAGGCTTGGTAAACTGTCCCTAGATATTAGCTTAAATATAACCAACCTAAGACTGTACTTATATATTTTAAATTTGTATAGTTTTTATTTAATATGGGCGATAAAATAATATATTGTAGCAATTACTTGATTCATATTCAGAATTCAGCAAGCAATATTTTCTTTCTTTGGTATATAGCCTTGATATCTTGACAACTAAAATATTCTTTGAACTAACATTAATAACTTCATCAAAGTTTGTAGGTTAGCTGCTTTTGTTTATTTTTATGGGAAAGGCATATTTACAGAGGGAGGTAGAGACAAAGATCTTCCATCTGCTGGTTCACTCGCCAAATGGCCACAACAGTTGTAGCTGAGCCAATCTGAAGCCAGGAGCTAGGAGCATCTTCCTGGTCTCCCATACAGGTTCATTGTTCAAAGGCCTTGGGCCATCCTCCACTGTTATCCTGGACCACAAGCAGGGAGCTATATGAAAAGTGAAGCTGCCAAGGCACAAACCAGCACCAGTATAGAATCGCAGGTTTGCAAAACGAGGATTAGCCAATTTAGCCATGGCACCAGGCTCATAAATTAGCTTTTTACTCCGAAAGAATTCTCATGAGGTGAGCAAAAATTCAAAAATATTTTAGATCTGATTGTTTTATTATTAGCATTGTTATCATTATTCTTTATTTGTCAAACTCCTAACTTTAGGAGTAAATGGTTTTTTTTTAAATTATCTCTTTTAAGGACAAGTAACACTGTCTTTTGTTCCTTTCGTCAGAGTTTGGCAATATTGGAAACTTAACTGATCCTCAGTGCTTCTGTTGGAATGAAAATGAGCACAAAGAATAGCTTTCTGATTTATTAGTGACAAGAATATTCAAGGCTATTACTCTCCAGGCAGTGCTCCTTTCATCATTTTTCATCACTCTAGCTAAATACCTTATGTAGGCTACTTGTGAAATGTTACCAGAGAGTGTGTCCAGCTTTGATGCTGCCACAAGAAAGAATCCTGGGATGAGCAAAGGTTTACTAGAGCAACAAGCAATTTTTTGTAAGTGAAAATACACTAAATAAGAGTGGGCTGACTTAGGACCAGAGTATCTGCCCAGAGTATACAAGCAAATGTTTCTCCTTGTCTTGTAATAATGGGGCAAAAATGCTCATGAGACAAAGAGGAAAGTTCTGGAAATGTGGTGGTGAGTCCTGACTATGGTTCAGCCCTAGCCAATTCAGCTATTTGGAGGGTGATATAAAGATAAAGATATCTTTATCTTCCTGCCTCTCCCTTTCCTTTTCTCTGTGATTGTGCCTTGCAAATAAAAACTAAATGTTTGAAAAAAATTCTGCTTTCAATTTTGAGTAGACATGTGTTTAAGAAGGTAAATTCTGTTTTTATGAAAGGATTCATAAAATTCATTCCTTAAAAGTATTTAATATTATTAAGGCTAATGTTTTTTGAATTTTTTAGAAAATAGACTTTAAAATATTTGCAAATATAGTATATACTGTTTAGTAATATTATCAAATGATACTCTGCATTTCATTAAATTCAAAATTTTCTTAGTTTTTTTATGGTCTTACCAGAAGATGTAAATGGTGTTCATACTGTGTCTAACTCCCAACAGTTATGAAAAAATACCAGTGGGAAGTTGTATTTCAGAGATTTTAAACGTGGGAGAAACAATAGAGAATCTCAGAATTAACACTAAATAAATAAATGTAATAGAGGCTTCAGCATTATATTTCATATGAAAAGCCTGGAAATGGATCAATCAGGGTAGCCGAGAAGAATGGGATTGCTATGAATGGGTTAAGTTAGTTGTGATTTGTCTTGTTGGTGCTAGAGAAACAACCTTCCTAAAATGAAGGAAAACTGCATTTTACAGACTCAGAGAAGTCGTCAGGGATATGACTGCATTATGTGCAGTAAGGCACTCTGTGCATACTTATAGATTAATGGCTGTTTATTAAGTTATCAAGTTTCCAAATTGGTTTTTTTTTCCTCTTTTTTATTTTGAGCTGGTGTTTTTCTAACACTGAAACCTTTTATATAAAATTAGATGTATAAAATTTTCTGTAGTCTCATTTATAGGCTTAGAATATCTTGAACCTTTTGCATTTCATCTAGCTTTCCTTGAAGTCTAATAATATAAAAATTGCCAGTTGGGAGTTCTCTCTGGTAGGTCTTTATAAAATTTCCAAAGCATTCAATATTTTTTTAATTTTTAGGGAACCTAGAAAAGTTGTTCTTCATCGTGGCTCAACAGGCCTTGGTTTCAACATTGTAGGAGGTGAAGATGGAGAAGGAATATTTATTTCCTTTATCTTGGCTGGAGGACCTGCTGATCTAAGTGGAGAGCTCAGAAAAGGAGATCGTATTATATCGGTAGGACATGTTTATCTAGACGTTTGTGTAATTTTAACTGGTATCTATTAATTGTTAAGTGAGTTTTTTCTTTTGTTCTGAAGTTATCCTTGTTACCTTCAGCTTAATTGTAGAAGTACATTCTATGTGATAAATTTTGTTTTGGCAATCAATTTTGTTAGGAAGGATTAGTTTTTGTAGATGAACCTGAAGCATGTATTCTCGTTTTAAGACCAACATTTTTTTCTTTAATGTGTTTATTTGAGAGGCAAAGAATGTACCTTTATCCTCTGACTGGTTGAGTAACTGAGATACCTGGCAAGCCACAACTGGGAACCCAGGTGTATGGTCTACCGCATGAGTGATTGATTATGGTATTTTTACTAATTTTTAAAACTCTTAATGTAGTCTATTTTATTTTTGGTTTGTATGAACTTATACTGCTTTTATAACCATACTTTCTTTTATCTTACTTCTTTCGTCTGTGTTTCTTTGGTGGGCCACTGAAAGCATTTGGATTGCACAGTTATTTGTTGTATAAGATTGCTTATTGTTGTGAAAATTCTAGATTTTTCTGCTTTCTGTCCTTCACAGGATAGTAGAATGTCCTATTCATGCATCCTTAATTTGCTTTTTTCAGGAGTCTAAAATACTTGTAGATGTTGTCTAAAAATAGCTTTATTTTGTCCTCACTTGTAAATTTAATTCAGTCTAGAACTGTGGGTTGACAGCTATTGCTTTCTTAGGCTATTTAACACAAAGGCCTGTTGTCTGTATTATTTGTATATGATTATGTTTTTTGCTGATTGCTTTTAACATCTTGTCTTTGCTGTACTACAGTTTCCCTAAAATGGGTCTGTTATTTAGCATTTGATTTTTCTGTTTGTGATTCATTAAGCTTGTTGAACCAGAGGAATCATATCTGCAACAGTCCTGAAAACTTCTTATCCCTTACTGCCCTTTCCCATTTTCCTTTTTCACATGTCCTCATGTCTTCTTAACCCATTTCATATTCCTCAACTATGTATCCTTTTACTTCAATTCAGTAATTTCTCTAGGTCTATTTGTATATATATCTAATGTGCTGTCTAAGCCAAAACTAAGATTTTTAATTTTAAAGTACTGATTTCTGAAGTTTTTCCTGATCCTTTTTTTCCCTCCTCTCTGATTGCCTTGCTAATTTTGAGAGGTCTTTTTAGAAAGGTTATTTTATTTACATAAGATGAGCAAGTTTGAGGGGTCTTCAATACTTACAGCTTCTTACATCCTTCTAGATTCTTCTAAACATACTTATTCTGTTTTCTGCATTTAATATCTGTTCTGAAGTTCATAGATTTTTAGTACATATTTTATGGTACCCCATTGTGGATTATGTTGTCATATTCTAAATTTTTTGTGTTGAGCTTGTTTTCAGCGTTATTTTCAGTATTCTTATATATATAGGAATACTAAACTGTTAGAAAGTGGTATCCAGTGAACTATTTTACATTTTTGATAGGCTTTTCAAGAGTATCATTCTTAACATCACTTTTCCAATTGTTACACTAAATTTAGACGTTATTTTTCCCATTGTAGTTAATATATGAGCTATTAAATGGTACAGACAGAAGTTTTTAACCAGTGTGTTGCACTGTGTTGTCTGATTGGTTGGTTGGCTGTCTGCTAGTTAGCTGACTTTAAGAGACAGAATTCCCATCCGCCATTTCACTCTCCAAGTACCTACAATGGCCAAAACTCGGTCATACTGCATCCAGGAGTCTGAAAAATCCATCGCTGTCTCCCACACAGGTGGCCAGAGCCCAAGTACTTGGGCCATCTCCTCCTTTTCCAAGTGTATTTATTACCAGGGAGCTGGAGCAGAAGCAGAGCAGTGTGCACTCAAACCGGTACCCCAGTGTAGGATGCCAGCGTTGCAGACAGCAATTTATGGCACCACAATGCTAGCACTAAAGAGCAAATCTTAAAAATAACAGATTACAAACAGGAACAACAATACAGTCGACAGCTGACTTCTCTGCAAACTGTAGAAGACATTGTACAGTTGATAGGTATATTTAAACCTCTAAAAGGAAAACTGTCAGCATAGAATCCTATATGCTATGAAATTATTCATCACAAACGAGTATGAAAATAAAATATTTTCCTGCATATAACAGTGGAATTTGTCTAGAGGAAACATAAGAAACAGCATAGAAATTTTTGTTGTTGTTGAAGAAAAATTAGACCAATTCTTATATGTGCAAAAGGAAGTTTAGGAAAACAGGGTAAATATATATATGTATAGATATAAAAGATCTAGTTTTTAAATAGAATTTTACATATATTATTATAAACTATTTGTTGTCTAAAACAAAAATAGTAATAAACTGTGGTGGTTATGTCGTAAATAGAAACAAAATAAGACCGTGAAAGTACAAATCACAAGAAAACAGAATTATAAGTTGTTTCTTAGAAAATTTGTAAAGTAGCATAAAATTTTTCAGAACTAAACTCTGGAAACTTTAGCATATGCACAATAAAAAAAAACTACAGAAAGATATACTTTTAAAATCAATATTGAGGAGTAAATAAAAAAGCACTTCTGTGATATAAACAAATGCAGGGAAAGAGGAATAGAGGGTAAATACCAAGATGTGAGATTGAAATCCAGGTATCGCAGTAACTACACTACAGTAAACCTTACAATTAAGAAACTGAAATTCTCAACTTGGTTCCAAAAAAACAAAACCAAGCTACAAATTGTTTAGTATACATTCACTTAAAAGGCTCATATGGAACCAGCATGGTGGCACATCAGGTTAATCCTCTGCCCTATTCTGCGGGCATCCCACATGGGTGCGGGTTCATGTGCTGGCTTCTCTACTTCTGGCCCTGCTCCCTGCTTATGGACAAGGAAAGCAGCAGAGGGTGGCCTGCATCCTTGGGATCCTGCACTCACATAGGGACCGGAAGGAGCTCTAGCTTGACATCATCTCAACTCTGGCCACTGTAACTGTTTTGAGAGTGAACCAATAGATTAAGGATCTGTCTCTTATCTCTCTGCCTCTCAAATAAAAATAAATCAGTGTCTTTTTTAAAAAGAAGAATAGAAAACACACAAGGCAAATAGCATTCAAAAGCTACTATGGGGCCTGGCACGATAGCACAGTGGCTGAACTCCTTGCCTTGAATGCGCTGTGATCCCATATGGTCACAGGTTCTAATCCCGGCGGCCCCACTTCCCATCCAGCTCCCTGCCTGTGATCTGGGAATGCAGTTGAGGACAGCCCAAAACTTTGGGTCCCTGCACCCACAAGGGAGACCTGGAAGAAGTTCCTGGCTCCTGGCTTCGGATTGGCTCAGCTCCAACCGTTGCGGCCACTTGGGGAGTGAATCCTCAGATGGAAGATCTTCCTCTCTCTCTCTCTCCTCTCTATATATGCCTTTCCAATAAAAATAAATAAATCTTTTTTTTTTTTTAAGCTACTATAAAATGGTACTTCGGTAGGTTTATCAAAATGAAAGGTATTTATTTGGTCCATGACAACTTTTAAATCTTTATAGTTTTTTTCATAATATATACCTTTATGAACTTTTGAAGACCTGTAACATGGTAACATGCACAAATTTCAGATTTTTACACCAAAACAAAAGGCTCCATTTTCTTTTCTTTTTTTTTTTTAAAGATTTATTTATTTATTGGAAAGTCAGATATACAGAGAGGAGGAGAGACAGAGAGGAAGATCTTCCGTCCAATGATTCACTCCCCAAGTGAGCCGCGATGGCTGGTGCTGCGCCAATCCAAAGCCAGGTACCAGGAACTTCTTTTGGGTATCCCACACAGGTGCAGGGTCCCAAAGCTTTGGGCTGTCCTCGACCGCTTTCCCAGGCCACTAGCAGGGAGCTGGATGGAAAGTGGAGCTGCCGGGATTAGAACCAGCGCCCATATGGGATCCTGGCACGTTTAAGGTGAGGACTTTAGCTGCTAGGCCACGCCGCTGGGCTCTTTTCTTTCTTTCTTTCTTTCTTTTTTTTTTTTTTAAAGATTTGTTTATTTTTATTGGAAAGTCCGATATGCAGAAAGGAGGAAAGACAGAGAGGAACATCTGTCCAATGGTTCACTCCCCAAGTGGCTTCAACGGACAGAGCTGAGCTGATCCTCTGGGTCTCCCATACAGGTGCAGGGTCCCAAGGTTTTAGGATGTCCTAGACTGCCATCCCACGTCACAAGCAAGGAGCTGAATGGGAAGCAGGGTCAGCGGAATTAGAACCAAGCCCCATATGGGATCCTGGTACATGCAAGGCGAGGACTTAGCCACTAGGCTACTACTCCAGGCCCAAAAGGCTCCATTGTTTATGAGCCTTTTCAGGTACCCTCATACATATAGAAAGCAAATAGAAAAGGTAGAATTTAAAGAAGAATGTATTGTTATAGGTAGAGATCATAGATTTATCATAATGATAAAAGCCATTAGTTTATGAAGAAGACATAACAGTCCTATGTGTATAGCATAAAATAATCCTTTCAAAATACATGAAATGAAAAGTATCAGAACACAGGACAGAATAAACAAATTTGTAACATATTTGGAGTCTTAAGTGCCTTTTTCCTACACATTGACAAAAATTAACACTTTTTAATGAATCATCAAACTGGACATCTAGAAAAAAAATCATAGTGACTTTGGGTTCAGCATGTTTCTTTTTTTTCCCCCGTTTATTTTTGACAATCTTTACATAGATGATTAGGGCACAAAGGGTCAAGGGCTATAGGAAAGTGGATAGGTTCAGCATATAAAATAATGCCACATAGTCTTTCGAAAACATGAATTTCAGCTCCTCCTGGTGACATAAAATTAATTTTAGTAGGATTATTAATAAAAGTACACAGCCCAGAACTATAATCTTAGAAGAAAACACTAGAGAATATCTTTGCAACACTGTGATAGGTCATTATTGCTAGACAATAAACATTAAGTATAAAACTAACCATAAAGATATCATGACCAGGCTGGCGAGGTGGCTTATCAGGCTAATCTTCTGCTTCTGGTGTTTCATGTGGGCACCAGTTCATGTCACAGCTACTCCCCTTGTGTTCTACCTCTCTTCGAATGACCTGGAAAAACAACAGAGTATGGCCCAAATTCTTGGACCCCTTGGTTAAGTCTCCTACTTGGTTAAGTCTCCTACTTGGGAGACTTAACCAAGCTTTGGACTAGCCCAACTCTGGCCATGATGACCATTTGTGTAATGAACCAAAGGATAAATCTCTCTATCCTTCTCTCTCAGTAATTTTTTCAAGTAAAATAAGGAAATCTTCAACAAAAAATTCATTAAGAAACCAAAAAGTAAGCTATTTCTATTCTTTGTATATGTGTGTGCATGTGCACCTGTGTATATATATGTATATATATGTATTACTTACTTTTTCAGTTAATGGCTCTAGCAATATTTAAACTTGTAATATATAACCAGCTCTCCCATAAGTCAATAAGAAAAATGGTAACTTAAAAAATGTATAAAAGTTTTAAACAGATATTTCACAGAAAGAATTTATCTTAATGGCTGATAAATACATAAAATGGGGCTTAGTATTTGGTATCAGGGAAATATGCAAACTGCAATGGATTAAGGGGTTTGGAGGAATTTGGGCAGGAGTAATATGATTGTTTTGTGATTTCATAGTAGTGGCACCGATACATCTTACAGATTTGTCACAACTTTCAGCTAAGCAATAAAAAAAAAAAAAATAGGCCTAAACAAATTTAGCCATTTATTTTAAAGCAATTATGAAAACAAATCACCAAAAACCTTCATTTGGTAAGGATGTGGTACAACTGCAACTCTCATTCAATATGGATGGGCAAATGAAGTGGTAGCACCACTATAAGAACTTACACATGTAGTTGCTTCTCTGTTTTTTACCCAAGACACATAATGAAAGTTTAAGTCCATAAACATTTGTGACAGCCTTACTGATTATACTTCAGATTTGGAAGTATAAAAATAAATTGTGTGCCGAAATAAATTGTGGCATGTGTGTATAGTGTAAAATTGCATAGCAAGGAAACGGAGCAAGTGGCTAAAACATGGAGCAACATCAGTGAACTCTTAAAAATATTATGTTAAGCTAAAAAGGCACTGCAAACAATGCTCTGTGATTCCAGTTACCTGATAATCATGAATAAGCAACACTATGTGGTGACAGAATTCAGAAAGCAGGTTGCCGGTGGCTAAGACAAGGTGTGAGAGTGCACAGTGGACCTTGTTGGGTTGCTAAATGGAAAAAGGCATATATCTTACTAGGAATAGTGGTGTTTGGGAATATGCAGGTGTCAAAATTCTTCCAGCTGAATTGGTTCAAGTTTGTGCATTTTTATGTAATGTTTCAATGAATTGTGTTTTGGGAATATTTATTTTTAAAAAATTTTATATTAAGTTTATATGTGAGTAGATTTCATGTTTTTAACGATACAGATTTAGAAGCATAGGAACAAATTAGTGGTAAAAAAAATGCTTGCTTTCAAAATGACTGTTGTTGGGACAAATTAGTTATTTGGGAGAATAAAATTAGCTTAGAGTCTCACTTCACATACTGTGTCAAAATAAATTCTCAGCTGGCTTATTGTTTGCTGTGAGAAATTCAAAGCAAAACTAGATATTTTTTAATTGTCCATGTAGAATCATTTTATATGGGTCACTGACGGTGCTAAAGGACAGTACCAGGTTCACCAATGACTAGGTTCACCCATAACTTTTCCTGGTGTTAGCACTGTAAGCCCCATGTCTACACATTTCCTTACTCCTTAGTTTTATATTTTAAAACTAAGTGTTATACAGCACAGAGCAGTTTATTTCCCTAATGTGAGTATAGTTTAATACAGTATTATGTTTAGTTAACAGCAAACAGCAAAACTAAAATTTTACTGCTTCTCCAAGGAAATGCCCTGAAATAGGAAGGAGAAAAATGTAAGAAAAGATACTCAAAAATAAATAAAATGATAAAAATGAGCACATGTAAGTGTCTCATTACACAGAATTTTAGTTTTTTAGGTTCAGGTTTGATCAAGATCAGCTGATATTGTATTGAAAAACAAATTCCTCATACCTAGACTTCATACTTAGAGTTTCTGGCTGAGTGGGACTTGGTTGAGGCCTAAAAATTTGTAGTTCTAACATTTCATGAGATGCTGCTGTTGGTGTTCCTGGGACAAAGCTTAAAAAGCTTCTTAAGACTACCTATTACTTGATGTTCTTAATGAGTTATTTTGAGAAAGCACAAAAATTGATCATATATTTTTATTAAAACTTCTTTTGAAATAGTTAATTTTGATAGAGATGCTTTTGTAATCTAAATGTGGTAGTAGAACAACACATTTTTCAATACTGTAAAAATAAAATTAATTTTAAAATAATAAAATTAATGTTATTTCTAGTGATGCCAAGCATGGTGGAGAACATATTTGATATTCATTGAAAACTTAAAACCTTGGAGTCAGAATTAACAAGTACACACTATCAGGGGAAAATGTCTGTTTCCTTTGGAATTAGGAAAGTAGGTAATATTGTAAGAACTCAGGAAACTAAAACCTTGTAGCAATCCAGGAAGTATTTATTCAAGGAAAAAATTACCTAAATTTGTTTTAGAAGAATGAGCTTTGTATAGTTTTAACTTTACCTCATCCACAGCTCTCTGTTAACATAAGTTGCCTTGAAAATCAGTAGCATACATATGCAGTGAAAACCAGTTACCTAGCAACCCCTGGGGGCAGGACTCTTCCAGACCTTTAGGTCCTAAGACCTGTCTTAATTTGACCTATCTGGTGGCTCTAATAATACCTATCTGCAAAGCTGTGCTTATTCACCTGATTTAAAGTTCTTCTGGTACAAAAAAAGCATATTCGCCTGGGATAATTGTCAAAACATGTACAGCCAGATTATTCTGCCTAACACATTAAATACACAGTTGAGACAAACAGTACATCAATCTTAATGATAATATATAATAAACCTTAAAGGAATCACTAACAAATGAATTGTCCCCACACCCTTTGTAAAACCCTAACTTAGTCTTTTAAATCAAGAAGGCTGTTAAATATGCAGGGCTATATGCATCTGGTGTGTGTGCTGATGAAAGACCTAGAAAGGCCTTGAATTCCACCTCTGGCTCACCATGAGATTTTGTACAAGTAGGAAAAGGTGCAGTTGTCAATTGATTCATTGAAGGTAATACCTCCAACATATTCGCAGAACTCTCTGGGAAAAAAAACCCAAAGTACTTAAGGAAATAACTGTCCAATAAACAGACAAATCAATAGAGTCTTGACTAACCACATATGATAGAAAGTGCAAAATTCATAGGAATAATAAAAATGATTAAACAACAGCAACTGCAAAAAAAAAAGGTATGAATGGGGTACAGTTCTAATACCCCAAGTTGCAATATTATCTTGAATGTCTAGTTTTCAATTGAAAACTGGTATATGCAAAAAAAAAGCAAGTGTGGGCTTTATGTTTGAGTGTTCATTTTAATGTTAAATATAATCAATAGAAATTATCTCTAGCAAAGTTCAGGTATTGGATTTACTAAACATAGTATTTTTTTAGACATAGGCTTTTAATCAGGTATTTTAAATATATTCAAAGAATAAAAGTAAGCCATGCTAAAGAGTAGAACAGAAACTGTGAGAGCAATATTTTGTCATGTTGGAATAGTCAATGCACAGTTGAAATTATAAATAAGGATCAATTGGAAATTATATTTGAGGGGCCAGTGCTATAGCTCAGCAGTCTGATCCTCCACCTTTAAGTGCCAATATCCTATAGGGGCACTGGTTCGTGTCCTGACTTTTCAATATGTCCTGAGAAAGAGGCAGAGGATGGGCCAAGCCTTTGGAATCCTGCACCTCTGTGGAAAACCCAGCAGAGGCTCTGGGCTCCTGGCTTCTGATTTGCTCAGCTCAAGCTGCTGTGGCAATTTGGGGAATGAACCAGTGATTGGAAGATAGTCTCTCTCCCTCTCTTTCTCCTTCTCTCTATAAATCTCCCTTTCAAATAAAAATTTTAAAAAAGAAAAACACAAAAGCCATTGCTGTGCCACAGCAAGTTAAGTTACTGTCTCCAGTACTGGCATCCCATTTGGACTCCAATTCGAATCTCAGCTGCTCCACTTCTGATCCAGCTCCCTGCTAATGTGTCTAAGAACACAGTGGCATATGGCTTTGCCATCCGTGAGGAAAATGTGGAGGAACTTGCTTGTTTCTCCTTGGCCATACCTGGCTGTTAAAGCTGGAAAGTGAAGTAGGAAATGGAAGCTCTCTCTGTAATTCTGACTTTCAAATAAATATTCTTTTAATTACAATATCTGAAAATATTATTGATAATGAATATTCATGGTAATATCTGAAAATATCCAAAGCAGATGTAACTGACAAGCAAATCAGCAACTTGAAGATAGAAAGTGAGATTATTCAAGCTAAAGGAATGAAAAAGAAAAAATGAAAAAGATTTAACAGTTAAACCCTTAGATCATTATGAAATGTAACAACATATGCTTCATGGGAGAGGCTGAAGGAAAGAGAAGAAAAACAATCAAGATGACGAAATGGAGTAAGAACACACATAAACAGAGAAACTTTTTGCCAGTGTGAAACAGAGAGGGCACATTCCAGGAATAAATGAGGACAGAGCAACAGCAGAGGGGCACCTGGAGACTGACACGCTCATAAAAGCAACAGACACAGCAGTGTGGTGTTGCAGTGACTGATACCCCAGCGGCATTCAGTGATTGATGATCTGAACTGCACCAGCAGCCGGAACTCCACCAGCAGCAAGATATGAAGGGACGTTCACCTTGAGCTCAGGTGATAAACCAGACAAAGAACTGCCGATCTTGGAGGGCTGTTTGATTTGACCAGGAGCAGAGACAGAGCAGCAGGTCCCAGACCGGCGTTGCAGGAACAGGGTGCATTTCACAGCCCAGTCTACCCCCTAGAGCTGAATTGGGCACTATTTTGTCTAGAGAGACAAAGGCTATGGGACAGTACTGCGCTTGCACTGAGCTGGGAGTAAACTCATTTCTGGCTCAGTGAACTGCAACAACGTGGCATCCCACCTAAGATAGGTCCAGGTAGCCATCAGACCTGATGGCCAGCAGATCAAGAACTCTAGTAGTGGCACATCAGGCACCATTTTGTACAGTGTGTCAAAGGCTTTAAGACTGCAGGGACAACAGTGAGCTGCATGTGTGCTGACTTGGGAGTGAGTTCACTGAGCTCAGTGGATTGCACTGATATCACAGGAAAATAATACCAATTTTGGCATCGTACTGGTCAAAATAAGTCTATGTGGCTCCCAGACCTAATAGCCAACAGGTTCCAGCAAGATAGGCACCAGTAACAACCTATATAAGACACCTGGTGTCTCCCTAATCCTGGGATGTGCTTGAACCAGAAGTGGGAGAAAGGTTAAACACAACGGTGCAGCCTCAGCATGATATCATAGAAGGTAGAAAGTGGTGAGCCAGGAGCTGAGGTTATGGAGACTGTGGTAGAAGTCTAACATAAGAACCCAGACCTGGAACTCACTGGAGGGAGTGGCACAATTGATTGCAAAGAGCCGTGTACCAACTGCAATAAGTAAAATTGAACTATAGACCTATGGGTGACACAGCTAAGAAACCTGCCCCAAAGAGAAGAATCTGATAACCAGAAGTACAATGATCAGGAGCAAAAGAAGAGACAAAGGCACAGTGAATATTACTGAAACTCCCCAGCAAAGCAACAAAACCCTTTGCCAACCTCAGTGTTCACTGAGGAAGACATCGAGAAAAGGGGAATACAGAATTCAAAACACTTGTTTTAAAGCTTTTTCTCAACAACACGAAGCATGTAATATAGGAGTTCAAGGAATTTAAGGAATATGTCACACTGGAAACTAATCAAATGAAAGCTGATATATTAGAAATGAAGAATACAGTGGCGCAAACTAAAAGGACAGTGGAGAGTCTCCAAAATAGAACGAAGGAGGCAGAAGAAAGAATTTCTTAATTGGAAGATATTTCCTGTCACCAGGGGGAAACAAACAAAAAGCTGGAAGCAGAACTGGATCAAGATTAAGAAAGTATTCAAGAACTGAAAGAGTATTAAAAGGCCAAACATAAGAGTTCTGGGAGTCCCAGAAGGTGCAGAAAGAGAAGCTGGGTTTAAAAATGTATTTAATGAAATAATAAGGGAAAGTTTACCTAATCTAGAGAAAGAATTGGAAAACAGCATCCAGGAGGGGCACAAGCGATCTTCACCGTGACAATTAATAATCGAACTCTCTTCATTCAAACATTAGGAAGAGATCCTTAAATGTGCACATGAAAAAAAAAAATCAACTGACATATAAAGGAATGCCAGTTAAACTCACAGGAGACCTCTCACAGGAAACTCTACAGGCCAGAAGAGAATGGAGTGACATATTCCAGATTGTAAAAGCCATGCTTTCTTTTGTCTTTAAAAATGAGATGAAGTTCTTCCACAGTAAAGAAAAGTTAAAGGAATATGCCTCTTTCAGTCCTGCCTACAAAGCATAGTTAAAGATGTTCTTTTGACAGAGAAGAGAAATAGCACCACCAAAACCAAAGGCAAATGCAAAGAACATCCCAGCAAAATAACAACAGAAGACTGAATCAATGAACAACCCATTGCTAAAATGACAAGACGAAAGTACCACCCATACATATTAACCCTGAGTGTAAATGGCTTAAACTCAGCAATCAAATGTCATAGATTGTAGAGTGGATCAGAAAAACAAAACCCATCTATTTTTTTCCTACAGGAGATCTATCTCACCAACAAAGATCAGCAGAAGTTATATCTCATGGATTTTGATTTTGTTTTTTAGTTCCATCTCTTAAAAATCCTTTTTTCTCATTAAGTTCTCGACTGACTCATAGATCATACAGCAGCATCATTTTCTTCAAGAAGGTTTTTTATTTTCATTTCTTCAGCAGCACATTATTCATTCAGTAGTATGTTGTTTAACTTCATGGTGGTGTTAATTTCTTTTTTTTTTTTCCCCTGTTGCTTATTTTATCTTGTGGATTTTCATTTAAGGAGATGTACAGTAATTGTTTAATGAAGACTATCATATCCAGTGGCATGTTTTTTAACTTCATGTAAATTTCTGTTTTTCTCCTGTTGTTGATTTTGTATTGTGGCTTTTCATTTAAGGAGATGTATAGTTACTGTGTAATGAAGACTATCACATCCACGTTTGAGGATACAGTGCAGTATGTATCTTTACTTCCAGATCAAAGATGACTCCCAATGAAACTGCTAACTGTGTCTTGGCAGTAGGATGCTGGACTCTGCCATTGTTCATTTTTGCAATGATGGACATAGGACTATGAAGAACCATACCATATAGTAGTAATACAGGTTAACTCAGTGTGTGAGAGGATGGGACTTGGGGAGGGGTAAGGGGACTCCCAGGGCTTATGGATATATATCATAAAATGATAATAATAATTTGTAAATAAATAAATAGAAGACCATTTGAAAAAAGAGAGTCCAAGGGACCAAACAACCAAAAAAGAAAATAAATTATGACCAGCAGGTTCTAGAATTTTATGAGAAACATTTTAATAACACATCCAAGAAGTTCAAACTAAATTTGAAGAGATCAGTACCCTAAATATATAATTATCTTTTCAATGGATATTAAAAGCTGTGCAAAAATTAAAGTGCAAAGGATTTCTCATCAGAAAGAGTGGAGATCAGAAGACAATATGGTGAATACTGAGAAGTTAGGCAAGTGAACAATAATTTTGTTGACCAAGAATTCTGGTTACATCTGAACTATTCTTCAGAAATAAAGCATAAATCGGGACATCTTTAGTTAAATGCTGAGGGATTTGATATTATCCAACTGTTTAAAAAATACAGGAGGGGCTCTTTAAGGCAAAAACAGAGGGATGAGAGTGACTGTGATCCACATGAAGAAATTAGGCAGGTGTTTGACTTAGAAGGTAAGCTGCTGTTTGGGGTGTCCTCATCCATATGAGAGTACTCGGGTTTAAGTTCCTGCTTCATTCCCATCTGCAGCATTGTGCTGTTGAACAGATGGGTTTCTATCTCCAACCTTTATTATGTTGAGATGTTCCTTCTGTGACTTCAGAGTGTTTAGGTAGGCCTTTTGGCACTAAATGTTAAGCCACCACTAAAAGTGACACCTGCATTCTGTATCACAGTGCAAGCTTATGCTGTTTGCTCCACTTTCTAGTCCTGCTTTCTGCTAATGTGTCCTGGGCAATAGCGGATGATGCCTGAAATGTTGGGCCCCCAGCATCCACATGGGAGACCTGCATGTAGTTCCTGGCTCCTGGCATCAGCCTGGCCAAACTCTGGCTGTTGCATTTGTGGAAAGAACCAGAAGATGAAAAACATCTATCTGTTGCAAACTATCTGTCGCACTCTGCCTTTCAAGTAGATGAAAATAAATACACTTTTTGAAACAAAATGAAAATATGAGGCTGCAGTGTGGCATAGTGGAGTAAACCACTGCCTGGGATGCCAGAAGCCCATACCAGAGTGCTGATTTTAGTCCCAGCTACACTTCAGATCCAATTTCCTGCTGATGCACCTTGGAAGGTGGTGGAAGATTGTAAAAGTATTTGCCTGCCACCCATGTGGGAGATCAGGTGAAGTTCCAGGCTCCTTGTTTTGTCCAGGATCAGACTTGGCTGTTGTGGCTTTTTGTAGAGTGAACCAGCAGGTAGATGATCCCGGTCTTAGCCATTTTCCTCTCACTCTACCTTTCAAATAAATATTTTTGTTTTGTTTGCTTTTAATGGAAGATTTAGGTAGATATATAACAAGGAAGACAATTGAATTGATTATCAGAAATTTTCCAAAACTCTGAAAATCCAAGCCCAGATGGCTTCACTAATGGATTCTGCCAAACCAGTCATTTACAAACTTTTCCCAAAAGGGAGGAGTATGAGGAATACTTCAAACTCCTTGTGTGAGGCCAGTATTAGCCTTACACCACGCCAGAGACATCACAAGGAAAAAAAAAGCCACAAATCAGTATTTGTTATGAATATAGGTATAAAAATCTTCAACAAACTAACTAGATGGTCCCAACTGTATGAAACAAAAGATTTATAAGCCATCACCAAGTAAGTTTATTAAGAAATGTAGAAGAAATGTAGCCTCATATTTTTCATTTTGTTTCAACTAAGACCAAAGTAAGGCAGCATTTTTTTAAAAGATTATTTATTTATTGGAAAGTCAGATATATAGAGAGAAGAGACAGAGAGGAAGATTTTCCGTCCGATGATTCACTCCCTAAGTGAGCACAATGGCCAATGCTATGCTGATCTGAAGCCAGGATCCAGGAACTTCTTCCAGGTCTCCCACACGGGTTCAGGGTCCCAAAGCTTTGGGCCGTCCTCGACTGCTTTCCCCGGGCCACAGGCAGGGAGCTAGACGGGAAGTGGAGCTGCCAGGATTAGGACCGGCGCCCATATGGGATCCCGGGCATTCAAGGCAAGGATTTTAGCCGCTAGGCCACGCCGCTGGGCCCACGCAGCAGTTTTATGCAGCATTTAAAGTACACGATCACCTACAGAAAAGGCAGCTGTCAAAGTAATCAATACTTTTTAATGATTAAAGACACTGAATAAATTATAAATAGTTGGTTGCCAGGATTTAATAGGTTATATGGAATAACTACTAAAGCATATAGAGTTTCTGAAAATACTTAAATATTTTAGAATGAGATGGTGGTGTTGGTAACACAGATGGGTAGATGTATTCAAAAATCACTTACATACTTTTTTATTTGTTTAAAAGAGTTACACAGAGAAGGAGAGAACCACATGTATCTTCCATCTGCTTATTAACTCCAGTGAATGGCTCCAACAGTTAGGGCTGGCTCAGCTGAAGCCTGGAATTCCATCTGATTTCTCACATGAGTGCCAGGACTTAAAGATGTGGACCACATTCCGATGCTTTCCCAGCACAGTAGTAGAGAATTATATGGGTCAGAACTCGACTAGCGCTCCTGTGCAGTGGGGATGCTGGCATCATCTATGATGATGGAGCTTAACTACTAAAACATCACACTTTGAAACTGTGGATTTTGTGGCTTGTGATTTATTTCTATGTTAATGCAAAAAAAGTAACTTAAAATTTATTTACACAAATGTTTCTCAGTACAAGGATTTTTTCAAACATCCTTGATAATATTCTTCCATTGAAATGTTCAGTGATTTTTTTTAATCTGTAGTCTTGTTCAATAAATTGTTATCTTTTAGTCTGCCATTATCTTCAAATATTTTTAATAGCAGCAATATTTGATACACATAAATAAAACATTAAAATGCTTTTATTATTCTTGCAGTAATCTGTGAAAGTTTAGCTTCCTTTATGTTTTCTTTATTCACCCACTTCAGCTAGAGACATTCTGTAATTACCATATTATGCTGCATTGGATTAGAGTTTAAAGACATATGTTTGGGGCCCGGCGCAGTAGCGCAGTGGTTAAGGTCCTCGCCTTGCACTCCCAGGATCCCATATGGGCACCGGTTCTAATCCCGGCAGCCCCGCTTCCCTTCCAGCTCCCTGCCTGTGGCCCGGGAAAGCAGTCGAGGAAGGCCCAAAGCTTTGGGACCTCTGTGAGAGACCCGGAAGAGGCTCCTGGCTTCGGATCGGCATAGCATCGGCCATTGCGCTCACTTGGGGAGTGAATCATCGGATGGAAGATCTTCCTCTCTGTCTCTCCTCTCTGTATATCTGCCTTTCCAGTAAAAAAAATAATAATAATAAATCTTTTAAAAAAAAGACATGTTTGAATTTGATTTTATACTTTACTTTTGTTGCATAGTGATACCCTTTTTAGATCATTATAAAACATACACTATATTTAATAATTAAAGTGTTCTTTTTTGTAAATTTTATGATCCTAACAATTATGGGTGTCAGTCAAATTTTTGAAAATTGATATGTACAAGTTCTAAGTTCAGATATCTGAAAAATTTTTAATGGAAAATTCACATGATAGTTTTTTCCCAAAATTTTACATGAAGGTTCTGATAATTGCTGTATTCTATTCATTCTTGGTTTTTAAATTTGTTAAGATCAAAGTTTATTGCATTCAGATTTAATGCTTCCACAAATGTCCCCTTAATACAAGAGGAATGGTCTCTTATGAAAGTGTGGCTTGTAATGTGCACTATTCACAATGCTTTTCAAATATATCTCCTAGTTCCTTATTCTCTCTAAATGAGTCTTTAAAAGTCTGAGGTTTCTTAACAATTTTAACCAATTGCTTTCATATCACATCAAAAGAATGAGTGGTTTGCTTTGTGAAAGGATAAGGAGAACATGAACTGAGTCAAGCAGTGGGGTAAGAATGCCACAAAGTTTACAGATGCTTATAAGTAAAATCGGTTTCCCTCCTATCCAAGAGTTACTAATAAAATAAAATGTGCCAAGTTATGACATTTGGGTTTTTTAGGTTGTGCAGTTAATTTGTTAAAGCTTGTAGCCAACCTTCTGGGGGAAGATGTTCTGATTTTGCTCACTTCATGTATTTTTAGTAAGCAAAATTATTTGAGTGATAGCTTTTGTTTTGTTTTACTGAGCAGTATACTTTGGATAAGTTAGGACCACAAATGTCTTGAAGGTGAAGTTACTACAACTAAAATATTTTATCTGGCTTCTCAAAGAATAATCTATCGTGGTTTCTAATTAAAGCAATTCTGTTCTGTCATGTTAAGATTTGGTTTCATTTACAGGTAAACAGTGTTGACCTCAGAGCTGCCAGTCATGAGCAAGCAGCAGCTGCCTTGAAGAATGCAGGCCAAGCTGTCACAATTGTTGCACAGTATCGACCGGAAGGTAAGGAAATTCTTGCTAATTCTGTTGCTTATTTCATTTGTTAAAATTTTTCCTCTTAAAATGTTTAATTTCCAATCTCAACTCTTTTTGTATTTTTTTCTGATTTGTTAACCTGTTATTATAATCTGGACCTAATTAACTTTCTACATCAAAAGTGATTTTTAATAGGATTCTAGGAATTTTATCATCCAATTATTTTGAGCATTGTGTAATTTTTTAATAACTAAGTACATGTCTTTTAATACCCCTTTTGTTAGATCATTTTTCTGAAAGAAAAAACAAAGTGATATTAACAAAGGAAATTAAGTCATTCACATATTTTACTTTGAATTTATATTTATTAGTGTCAGGGTTTAATATATGTCTCTTTCAGGTTTTTTCTTTTTAAAGCTAATAATGTAAGTTTGAAATGTAATTTGTTTCTAAGATAAGGTATCATGGATATGACTGTATTAAGTTTATAGCAGAAGAAAATGGTAATGGAAAGTTTGAAGTCATGCCATAGTAAATATGTGTAAGATCCTGGTGTATGTTGATACAACTGTTTTAACCAGTAAAATCTCAATGGAATTATAAAGTTAAACACCCAAAAGAATACTTAGCGTACTTGTTGATGTTCATAAACAACATAATAGAGAAGGAAAAAATGACGCGACTTAAGGAGCTAAATGAAACACTCTGTAGTTTAACAACAATTGTATTATTCTCAGCTTGGAACAGAATTTATTCTTGCAACAAAAGCAAGTAACTTTTAGTTGATCAAAGTGACATACTGGACATTGCTTGATATTTCATCAAACCATAATATTGATCGAGTCCATCTATCCATTAGACTTTAGCCATTTAGGTTAAGTAACTAAACAAGTATAGATTGATTCATATAGAGAGTAAATTCAAATTAAATTCACATTAATCAGGCGAACAAGAAATCACATAGACGATCAGAATGCCAGCTCATTAGTTTTTCTGAGAAGCATATCTACCAGAGGAACTATACATGCTTTTTATCTTCTGGCCAACACATACCCACCCTCTAAATACACTATATGGAAACTAAATTACACTTACCTTTCATTATTGACAGATCTCATAGTTTATGAAGAATGTAGCTGCTTAAGTTGATTAAGGTTAAGCCAATAGGGCCCAGAGCCGTGGCCTAGAGGCTAAAGTCCTCGCCTTGAACACTCCGGGATCCCTTATGGGCGCCGGTTCTAGTCCCAGCAGCTCCACTTCCCATCCAGCTCCCTGCTTGTGGCCTGGGAAGGCAGTCGAGGATGGCCCAAAGGTTTGGGACCCTGAACCCGTGAAGAGACCCGGAAGAGGTTCCTGGATCCTGGCTTCAGATAGGCATAGCATTGGCCGTTGCGTTCACTTGTGGAGTGAATCATCAGACGGAAGATCTTCCTCTGTGTCTCTCCTCCTCTCTGTATATCTGACTTTCTAATAAATAATCTTTAAAAAAAAAAAAAGGTTAAGCCAATAACTACTTCCTGATTACCCCAAAACCAGACATGCAGTTCACCCATGTGACTCTACCTCATGGTAAGCAAAACTAAGACAGATGATAATACAAGTATAGTTTGCTTACGCAGCCAAGATCTGGCAAAGTGCCACATTGGAAAGGGAAAGAGTGAAAAATGGAATGTGAAGAATACTCAGTGGAGGCTGTTCCATTTCCAGTCCAGCTTCCTGTGACGGTATTCTAGGAGCCAGCAGAAGATGACTCAAGTACTTGGGGCTCTGCCTTGTGGGACACCTGGACAGAGTTCCTGGCTCCTGGCTGCCACCAAGCTTTGGCTGTTGCAGGCATTCAGAGAGTGAACTAGTAGTTGCAAGATCTCTCGCTCTCGATCTCAATCTCTTTGTTTCCCTGCCTTTCGAGTAAATAAAAATGCACTTTTAAAAAAATGCTTAGTGATAGCAGTAGGATATGATAGAAAATTGCACTTCCTAGAGGTGAAGGACTCATTTTTTTAACTATAAAAACCTGACCCCTTTTTTATGGTAAACTTCACGGGAAATAAAGGAACAGGCTGAAGTAGAAGCCATCCATAGTGTAATTTGGCTTAGAGAACAGATGAACCTGTGTTTGAGTAAAGCAGTGAGCCCTTGAAAAATTAGGTAATGCAACACAATATTTTGATTTTTAGCCTGTTAAATTGCCTGTGCTTTCATCCGACTTGAACCCTCAAACTTTCTCCAAATAGCTAGTCCAAAAGTTCAGCTCATGGTGTCATAAGTAACTTAACAGTGACTAGATTGATATTCAAAGATATAAATAAGAGGTTGAAAAAACGAGATGAGTTTAGTAACAGAGTAGTCAAACACAAATACAAATCAAATGGAAAATTAACCATAATATACTCAGCAATTTATGCATTCACTTTGAAAGAAAGTCATAAAGAAGAAATGTTGGAACTGTCAGAAAAGATGGCTCAGAAAGCGAAAGAGTTTAACTTGGAGCTAGCAGAACCCAGCAAACAAGAAAGCAAAGCAACTAGTGAAATTTGAAACACAGTGACAGAAATAGTGAAAACTAAATAGTATTGGAAGATAGGCAGCTGTGTACAACATATACATAAGGACACTGTAGAAAATATTTTAAGAGAAATGTTTGAAATTTATAATTAAATGCATTCAGGAAAAACATTTATTGAAATATAAAGTGAGAGCCTGCGCTGTCGCCTAACAGGTAAAGCTCCCACCTGCAGTGCCGGCATTCCCACATTGGTGCCAGTGCCACTATTAATCTAGCAACCTGCTAATGGCCTAGGATCTTGGACCCCTGTCAGCCAAATTAGCTCCTGGTTATGGCTTGACTCAGCCCTAGTCATTGTGGCCATCTGGGGAGTGAGCCAGCAAATGGAAGAAATCTCTCCCACACATATGCACTTGAGCCTACTCTCTCTCGCTGGCTGTGTAAATAGAGTGACTTTCAAATAAACCTTTTTAAAAAATGAAATAAAAACAAGTGAATTTTCGTATTGAAAAAGTACAGCATACTCTTGGTATGCTGTACTTGGTAAACTAGCTCAGAAAGGATCAGCTTCAGAAATGTTTTAGTTGTGTTTATCAAGACTCTTTGTGCCCTAAACAAAAACAACAAATTATTGATAAGGGGATGAAAACTGGTTGATAGGAAAAGACAAGATTGCTCTAATGCTTCATGTACGTAGAATTGAATAAGGTACCTATGGACTTGGGCCCTCTTCTGCTGCTTACCCAGCCGCATTAATGAGCTAGATACAAGTGGAGCCATCAGAACATAACGTGTGCTAGTTCACTCCCTAAATGCCCCACCACAACCAGGGTAGCCAGGCAAAAGTCAGAATCCCAGAATTCTGGGTCTTGACCCTGTGAAGCAGGAACTGTAGTACTTGAGCCATCACCTGCCACCTCCCAGGGTGTGCTTTAGCAGGTAAGAACTGGAACCCAGGCACTCTACCATGAACTAGGGACATCCTACTTAGGGGCTTAACTGCTGTACCTAATAGCCACCATTAATCCCCCTAATCTCTCTCTTTTTTAATTTATTTTATTATTTTTATTGGAAAGGCAGATATACAGAGAGGAGAGAAAGGGAGGAAGATCTTCCGTCCAATTATTCACTCCCCAGGCGGCTGCAACGGCTAGAACTGAGCCAATCCGAAGCCAGGAGCCTGTTCCGGGTCTCCCACGCGGGTGCAGGGTCCCAAAGCTTTGGGCCATCCTCGACTGCTTTCCCAGGCCACAGGCAGGGAGCTGGATGGGAAGTGGGGCTGCTGGGATTAGAACCGGCGCCCATATGGGGTCCCAAGTATGCAAGGCAAGGACCTTAACCATTACACCATCGCACCGGGCCCATTCCCCCTAATCTCTTAAGGAAATATTATCCTATATTTTCCATTACAATTGAGTAGTCTCAGACATAAAGAAGCTGAGTAATATACCAGTTTCACAACTGTGAAGTGGTTAAGATTTCTTCTAGGGGAAAAAAATCTATTTTTCTGTTCCTCTAAGTTCAGTCGTTGACATTAGTGAATTAAATTGACAAGGGACAAACAAGGAAAAAATATTTCCTAGGCATGTGTGAACCAATAAAAGAAATAACTAGCTCATAGATACAGTTAAATACTCTCCCTCTTGCCTTAATGGGGAAAAGAGAAGGGTTTAAAGTGGCTTCTACTGGAAAAACAAATCAGTTTCATTGGAAAGACAAGCAGGTTTATTTTTTGTTGTTTGTTTCTTATTTTATTTGGAAGAGTTATGGAGAAAGTGAGAGATCTTCCATCTGCTGGTTCACTTCCCAAATAGCCACATTGGCTGGAGTTTAGCCAACCTGAGGCCAGGAGCCAGAATCATCTTCCAGATCTCCCACATGACTGACAGAGGCCCTTTCATTTAGGCATTCTCTGCTCCTCTCCCAGGTGCATTACCCAGAAAAAGAACATCTGAAACTGACACTGGGCCTCAGGTATTGGGTGCCAGTAGTGCAAGTACAGGCATAAGCTTTCTTTTTTTTCTTAAAATTTATTTATTTTTATTGGAGAGACAGATTTACAGAAAGATACTCTGTCGACTGGTTCACTCCCGAAGTGGCCGCAACAGCCAAAGCTGATCTGGTCTGAAGCAGCAGCCTCCTCCAGGTCTCCCATGTGGGTGCAGGGACCCAAGGCTTTGGGCCATCCTCTTACTGCTTTCCCAGCGGGAGCAGAGAGCTGGATGGGAAAGGGAGCAGCTGGAACATGAGCCAGCACCCATATGGGATGCCTGTGCCTGCAGGGGAAGGATTAACTAGTTGACCCGTTGTTCCAGGCCCCAATTTCAATTCTTAATCTCAATTTCTGTCTTTATGGTAGAGATTGCATGTTTAGAAAGGGATTGAAAAGGATGTGTATTTGGCATAGGGGTTAAGACAACATACAGAATTTCCATATTGGATGCCTTGGTTAGAACCCCAACTACACTCTTCATTCCAGCTTTCTAATGATGTCCACTATAGGAGGCAGTAGTTGATGGGCCAAGTTGCTAAGTCTATACCACTCATGTGGAAGATGGAATGCCTGGGCCAGCCATGGTTATTTCAAGCATTTGAAAACGCAACAATGAATGGGAGAGAGTGTACTCTTTCATTCTCTTTCTCTCCTCACCCTCTTCAAATAAAGTAAATAGATGATACTGGGAAAAGTACAGTATCCCCCCAATTCCCTACCCCACTTTCTTCCATCTTTTCATTTCTAATATAGGGTTGAGAACAGTTTAGAAATTAAAAGTATATTATTTCAATGGGGGAAAAAAATCAACTGTTAAATATCTCTTTTCCTATAAACATACACATGTTATTTCATCTACAGCCGGCAGTTCAGATACTCCCTAATATGTTTCAAGAAAATAGAGTTTGGTACAATGATTTCTGAAACATTGAAGAGGCAAAATCTCCTATACTAGTACAGCTCAGCTTTGCCAAGTTTCAATGCGAATTCTAGGAGAGGAATGCAAATAACTTAACGAAGCAGATGAATGGTGTATAAGAGAAACGTGAATTGATTGAAATAAAAGAAAGATGTGGGAATCTTGATTAGGTTAATAAAATAGGCTTAAAAGAAAAGTAACTTTGAAGAAAATGCTAAAGTGTATTTTGAACAGACATGAAGAATGATTTTAAGAACTATAAATATGAAAAAATCTAAATAGAATGAACAAAATAAGTCCCAAATTTTAAAACTTTTGGGAATTGATATTTTTCCACTATTTTAAGTGTTTAATATCGAAAATTTGTTTTGTTAACTTTTAATTACTTCCTAGAATAGAGTGTTTTTCTGCCTCATTACGAAAAGTAATAATGTTCTTTGTATAAAATGTCTTAGTATTTCAGAGCTGTAAGATATTTTAACTCATTAAGACTTACATTAACTAAACCAGCAAATTGCTAAAAAAAAAATTGTTGAATATATGAAATACAACATACCTTTATTAAAAAGTGCCATGTATCTGTTAAAGCAGCAAGGAGCTACCAAAGAAAACAAGAAGGAAAAGTGGAATCTCATAGCTAAGGAAGCAAAGAAGTCACTCTTCTAAGTGCAGTTGTATACTGGCTTCTGAGAACTGATTTTTAAATTTACAGCAGTTTTGCCAACTAATTGCTAAACATAGCTTTTACTAAAAATAAAAGTAGGAATGAACATATGACACAGTGGTTAAAGCACCACTTGGGACACCCACATTCCTTTGTCAGAGTGCCTGGGTTCAAATCTTGGCTCTGTGTCAGATCCAGCTCATTAATGCACACCTTGGGAGGTGGCAGATGATGACTCATGTACTCAGTTCTTGCCAGCATTGTGGAAGACCAGGCTTACGTTCTGAGCTCCTGTCTTCAGCCTGACTCAGCTCTTGTACTGTGAGGCATTGGGTGGTGGAACCAAAGGCTGTAAAGTGTGCATGTTAGGGAGTCAGGGAGGGGGAGTGAAAATAAATGAAACTTTTTAAAAGTTTTTAAAACTTTGATCTGCAACAAAACTACATAGAGCGGTCACCCCAGAAGCCCCTAAATAACAAGCAGATGTAAATAAGGTATCAGCAATTAGAAGACCTTATTATATCAGCAACTGAACAAGGAAAAGTAACAGAACCCCAAAAGCCAACCCGTACTCAATAGAAAATGCAGTATGACAGTTTGAGAAAAGCACTTGAAATAGGGTATTAGTTTAATCTGCATGTTGAGTGAAGGGAATAAATATGCAGTAAAATGTGAAAGGGTCAAGTAGTCTAGGCCTTATGGTACAATTTGCCAACTCTAACATTCTTCAGTCAAAATCCCATGCTAGAGAAGAACTGCTGATAATAAAGTATGCATTGAATGATACGAATAGTACAGCCAGAAGAAATAGAAGTTCCAGATTAATGGGAGTAAGTATGGTATCAGATAGTCTCATGGTGTCCAAGATTTTATCTTTAAACCTGACAGAAGCTACGAAAGGGAGAAATCTAAACTGTAAAGTTAGAAAACCTATACTGAGTGACTAGTGCTGTGACACAGGGAGCTAATCCTCTGCTTGCAGTGTCAGCATCCCATATAGGTGCCAGTTCATGTCCTAGTTACTCTATCTCTGACCTAGCTACCTACTAATGTGTCTGGAAAAGAAACAGAGGTTGGCCCAAGTCCTTGGAACCCTGGAAGTGGAAGTCCTGGTAGAAGTTCCAGGCTCTTGATTTCAGATCTGGCTGTTGTGGCCACTTGTAGAGTGAACCAGCAAATGGAAGATCTTTCTCTCTCCTTCTCTCTGTAAATTCGCCTTTTAAATACAAATAAAACAAATTTTTAAGAAAGAAAGAAAATCTATACTGAGCCATGATTCCTATGTAAAAATTGGATAAAATTTGTTTCACATGGAAATGAATTGTGCAAAAAATATTCTCATGAAAACTTACTAGAAAAACGAAAACAGTGACAAAATGTCTGTGCAGTGAGAACAAGCCAGAAAGATATAACCACAAAACAAATGAAACTAATATTATTGTCAAAGAAAAATGATAAAATAGGGCCCAGCAGCGTGGCCTAGCAGCTAAAAGTCCTCGCCCTGAACGCACCGGGATCCCATATGGGCGCCAGTTCTAATCCCTGCAGCTCCACTTCCCATCCAGCTCCCTGCTTGTGGCCTGGGAAAGCAGTCGAGGACGGCCCAAAGCCTTGGGACCCTGCACCCGTGTGGGAGACCTGGGAGAGGTTCCTGGATCCTGGCTTTGGATCGGCACAGCACCAGCCGTTGCGTTCACTTGGGGAATGAATCATTGGACGGAAGATCTTCCTTTCTGTCTCTCCTCCTCTTTGTATATCTGATTTTGTAATGAAAATAAATAATTCTTAAAAAAAAAAGAAAAGAAAAAAAAACGATAAAATATATAAAAGAATACACTAATGATTTGGTTTATAAAAATTGGGAAAAAATTTTAAACTTACTAGAAGACATAATATTTCATAAAAGCAAGCGTGGGTCTGTTTTTAAATTAAAAATAAGAGATCCAGTGCCTGCATGGTAGCACAAAAGGTTACACCTTAGTTTATATACCAACATCCCGTATCAGAGTTCCAGTTCAATTCTTGGATAGTATGCTTCTGATCCAGCTTCCTGCTCATGCACTTAAGAAAGCAGAGGGTGATGGTCCAGTTTGGGCGCCTGCCACCTACAGGGGAGACCAGAATGGACTTCCTGGCTCCTGACTCAGCCTGACCCAGACTTAGCTATTGGTACCTTTAGGAAGTAAACCAACAGGTAGAAGATATCCCAGTTTTCTCTCTGTCACTTCTAATTATGCCTTCTAATTAGGGTTTGTTGATTTGTTAATTTGCTTGTTTGAAAGGCAGTAACAGTGAGAAGAGAAACACAGAAAGAGAAAGAGAAAGATCTTCCATCAGCTAGTTCACTCCCCAGATGATGGTAATGGCCAGGGCTGGGCTAGGCCAAAATTAGGAGCCCAGAGCTTTGTCTAGGTCTCCCATCTGAGTGCAGGTGCCTAAACATTTAGGCCATCTTCAGCTGCTTTTCCCAGGTGCATTAGCAAGACAAATGGATCAGAAGTAGAGTAGCCAGGATACAAACTGGTGCTCATATGGAATCCTGGCATTGCAGGCAGTGCCTTTAGCCTTTTACCTCTGCAACATTGGCCCAAAATAAACTTTAAAAAATAATAGTAATAAAAGATCTTTCCTTTCTACATCCTAATCAATTTAATCCTAGCACTATGTATCTATACCTCATATCTCGGAAGAGGAAATTGGATGTTAAGGAGAGCCATGATGGCTCGTTGGACATATGAAGGACTTCTGTGTGTATTAGTAGCTTATTTTTGAAAAGTCAGAGCTTGAGAGAAGGGAATAATATGTGGCAATGCTCAGAGCCAAGTCAACAGGGATGGTGGTAGAGACAGGTCATAGATCACAAAGAGATTGCTCCAGTTAAGTTTCTATGTTGCTAATGTTATCTATGATTTTCATTGTTGAGGGGCATAGTTGGAGGTATGCAAAGAGAAAAAACCCTAAATTCTGTATTACTAGGTTAAAAATGAAGAAATCAGTATGAACTCAGGGCTTTTAATTTATGTAGCTGTAAACATAGCTCTAAATGTCTATGTATAGATACATACTTGTACACAAGGGAACTTCAGAAGTTCATGAAAAATTAATTAAGGTATAAGTATTTGGATATAAAGAAATTTTGAGGGCCCGGCACGGTAGCCTCTTGAACTTTTTGGATGTCATTATGTACATTGATATCAAAATTGTACCAAAAATTTTGTTCAGCACCCTCGTTTGTTTATGCACACACACACACACACACACACACACACACACACACACACACACACACACACACACATTTAACACTCTTCTAATTGTGCCACTTAGAGAGCCTGGTCTCAGTACCACCCCAGTACAAGTGAGCTGACCTAGTGCCAAAATCTTGCCTTGCAAATACTCTTCCCTAGTAAATTTACCACAGATTGGAGAAAATGGCTGATTCCACCCTGTGAAGCACTGATTATTCTGTAGTTTCCTGTGCTGGAAATCGACAAGCACTCAAGAAATGATGAAAACATGGCAATGGGGCACAAAACAAGACTTCAAATAAAATGCCAGACATTAACCTACTGAATAAATTAAGGAAGCATGAGTTCTTGCTAGTGTAAGTTTAGTGAAAAGATTTGACAATAGTAGAGAAATACACAGTTTGAACTTCTTTGCAAATGGCAAAATTAACTTTATAATGGAAAAACCTGTTTGTAATGTTATCAAAGTTAAGAACATTAATAACATTAATAATGACATAAATCATAATTGTGTACCACTTGATAGAATACATTTGAAAGAATAGAACAGCTGTTTTGTAATATTCTTGCCAAAGTTGTATAATCTCAATATAATCATGTAGACATGGACAAATTCACATTGAGATATATTTTCCAAAACAAAGATACCTACTTAGAAAAATAATGTGAAATTTGAAAGGCAGCTTTTAAATTAGAAGATAAAAAGAAGCAAATGAACATAAATATGTATCCTTTTGGCAGCATTAATACACAAGAAAAAACTATTGCAAGTTACCTTCAAGCAGTAAGTCAGTGTTACATCTCTAGTGGATTGTACCTATGAATTTAAAAAATTTAGGGGAAATAGCTGTTTACAGTAAGTGCCAGGAGGGATCTGGCTGTTCACATTTGTGAATGTTAAAGTATAAAAAATAAACTAAGTCATTATGCAGTGGTCAATTGTATTATTTCCTGTTTCTTAAAACTCTTTGCCTATGGAATTGTATCATAAATTAAAAATAAAATAAAAGGAAAAAAACTCATTCTTCATATATAAGAAGTCACATGTAAATGTCAGATAGATTAAGTAAAAACCCCATAGTACTAATTTATAGTTTACAGAACTAGTATAAATCCATAATGTGCTTTGTATTTAGATATGTATTTAGCTTGGTTTTTCTGTCTGCATTTGCCATAGGTTCTGTTTATTGAGTTGCAAGGCATACATTGTATTAATCTATTGGTCTTAGTTTTGTGTTACGTTCTTTTGAGAATAATAGAAGAATATTTCATTAGATATAATTGATAATTTTTAATTGTTTTGTGAGTTTTTCAGCAAATTCTTAGATTTGGTTGATCTTAGTATTCATGTAATGAAAGGCAGAGTAAGCAGTCATCATGTTTGCTCTTAACCTGTAGTATCACCTTGAACTGTACCAATTCCCACAGAAACTGTTTATTGTAAGACTGGCTTTAAAAAAATGAAATTTGATGTGACCTAATTGTTTACAAAAAAATTTGTTATAAAGATAAGTATGTATAACTGTGTAGCTACAATGTTTTGGAAAAAGTAGCTAAAGTTTTTGTCATTACTAGATTGTTATTTATATGATATACTTTCAAATAGTCCATCTTCCAAAAGCATACTTGTTTTTGTCTGAAAAACATTTTAAATGAAAATGTTTGATGTACTTCAGATTGCTTTTGTATCTTGGCAGTTTGACAATTTATTAATAACAAAATGAATTAAATTTAGTTTCAATTGTTACTTCAAGATATATTCTTTCATTTATCATTGACCCTGTACAAGTTCTATATTTAAGAATGTAAGATTAAGTGATTCTCTCAAAGGGAAGAAGTCAGTAAATAAAGCATCCAGTAAATTCTTTCTTTTCCAATAAAATGAGAATAGATCCTGATTTTTTAATTATTTGAATTAGTACTGTAAGATTGTTAATTCCATCTCATGCATAGAAATTGTCTTTCAGTTGACTGTCATTTGAACCTTAGAATAGCACAAGGAAAAATTCTCAATTCTACTTAATTGATACACTTTGTTTTTGATTCTTATGTTGGATGAAATATAGATTACTATTTTAGGGTTCTAACATTTAGTCAGCATTAGGACAGTTTGCATTTTTAATACTTTATCTTCAACTAACGTGTTAAGATTATAAAATATGAATTTAATTTTGTTTTTCTTCCTTCAGAATACAGTCGTTTTGAAGCTAAAATACATGACTTACGGGAGCAGATGATGAATAGTAGCATTAGCTCAGGGTCAGGTTCTCTTCGAACTAGCCAGAAGCGATCTCTCTATGTCAGGTAAATTTTTTACTACTAATTTTGACAATCTTTAATGACTTGTACATGCAGATTCTTTCAGATTTATTATTATGACTTAATTAACTATATGAAATGGATTGCAAATCATGAATTTCTTTATAATTGGTTTCCTGACAGTATGCCTTTCAAGAGTAGAATATTATTTTAATGGTATTAATTAAAAACTAAAGAAAGATATAATAAATGTGAATTGGAATTTTTTAGATTGATGTTTTAATAGTGGCTTAATGTCATTTTATCTAACATTTAGATTTCTCTATTTTTTTATAGAATAATTTTTATTCCTATAACATTTAATTACCATGACAGTTAACTTAATAGCAAGGAGAACAGGTGTAAATATTAATTTAAAATGTGAATAGCCTCAGGAAACACTTATATCCTTAAGTGTTTGTGAGGAAATGCATTCCTTCCTGACATGTAAGATTAATGTGGCAAAATAGATACAATAATATTAGGTACAATTGTGTATTAGAGTAAAAGTTTCTTTTCTCATTTCATTGACTATAAAATTTAAAATAGAAATCTCATTTTTACCCTGCAAGGGTACTTCTTTTTTTTTTTTTCTTGTCCTAAAAATGTTGTTAATGTATATGCAGATTATGAATAATTGTGTTCATTAATAATCTGCATATATTATATACTATTAATAATCTGTATGTGTTTTTATATATATATACTATTAATAAAATGCAGGTTTCATACATTCCATACAATTCCAAAAAGACAACCACACTTGCCTCCCTCCCTTTTTCTATCACTCAAATATAGCCTTATCACTTACAGTCATGTTACTGTGTAATGGTGGCTATCATTACTTCAAATAGTACTTTATGATCATGCCACCTTTCCTCTGCTGCCCTTCATTTTTCCCGGACTTCATTGTCTCACAGTCTCATTTTCTTATTTCACCACATACTACTATTTTTCAGTGACTTTCTAGTTTTTACATGATAAAACATATGCCATCAAAAAAAAATGTTTAAGGTTTATTTTATTCATTTGAAAGAGGCACAGACAAAGGGAGAAGCAAAAAGGAAAAAATCAAGCCTCCATCCACTGGTTCACTCTAAATGCCACAAAAGCCGAAACTGGACCAGAATAAGCTAGGAGCTTCTTCCAAATCTCCCACATGGTTAAGGATGTCCAGCCCTTGGGTCATCTGCTGCTTGCCCAGGGAGCTGGATACAAAGTAGAGCAGCCATAACACAAACCAGTGCCTGTATGGGATGCCAACATCAAAGGCAAAAGCTTTACCCACTACACCACAATGCCAGCCCCAAACATCAAATTGATTTATTTGAAAGGGTGATAGACAGTTTTTCTATCCACTGCTTCACTCCCTGCATGACCACAACAGTCAGGTTTAAGCCAAGTGCCACCAGTTTCATGAAGGTCTTCCACTTGAATGACAGAGGCCAAGGATATAATTCATCTTCAGCTGTTTTTCCCAGACCATTAACAGAGATCTGGGTAAACAGTGGGGCAGCAAGGACACAAACTAATGCCCACCTGGGATGCCAGGGGTGACAGCTGTACCTGCTGTTGCCACAATGCTGGCCCCAAGAAATGAATTCTTAAAAGTCGAGTAGCATGAAAAGATTATGACTTTTGTTCTTATTTCCAGTTGCCAAGTTAGAACAAAAGAATGAATAAATCATTATATGCATGTACTTGCTGTGTGATTCCTGTAGTCTTTAGAGAACTTAGTTGGACTTAACAATTTAGTTTAAATGCTTTGTATTAACATTGTTTTCTTTTTATCAGATTTTAAGTATTTTTATGAAATATTGGCAAGTGATAAAGCCATCTATACTTTTCTTCATGGATGTTGATTCTGAAACCCTGTTAACTCTAGTTGTGTGAATACGTAGAAGGAATAAGTAGCTGGCAGAACGACCACTGTGTCAGTCTAGTCTTATAGCCTATAACTAATAAATCTATCAGGAGTTTGTTTTCCTCAAGTATCTAGTCAGAATAAACGAAAGAGTATCTCTTATGTTTACTTGAAAATTTTTTTGTTGCTTACCTTTGATTTGTTAAGAACATCTCTAGCTTTGTCTTCACTTTCAGTTCCATTATAGATTGTCCCTGATTGTACTAAAAGTGTGTAAAGTTTCTTCTGCACTCTCTTCCAAATCTGATTTAATCTTCAAAACAACTACTCTTTTTCTCCTTCCCCATCCCTCTCTCCCTACCTTGTCTCACCGCCTCCCTTATCTCTCTACCCTGTAACAATGAAAGAAACTAGCTAATATATGTAATTACTAATAGTTCGTGACAAGCTGTTTTGCTGTTTCTATTTTGTCATGTCATCTTGTATACTCATAATGAAAAATAGAACTTGGCATTATTTTATCTGCTACAGCATATTATATCATTATCAACCCAAATTATATACCTTCAGAATCATGTTATTTAATATTATTAATACTATAATAAATGATTATGAACTTTTTCTTCTGAATCTAGAGCCCTTTTTGATTACGACAAGACTAAAGACAGCGGCCTTCCCAGTCAGGGATTGAACTTCAAATTTGGAGATATCCTCCATGTTATTAATGCTTCTGATGATGAATGGTGGCAAGCCAGGCAGGTTACACCAGATGGAGAAAGTGATGAAGTTGGAGTGATTCCCAGTAAACGCAGGTAACTGTTGTTTTTTTTTTACCACTTGAAAGTAGAATAACATTAATAGTTTCTGTTTTGTCTAATTTTTTTATTTGTTTAAAGTTTTAGTGTTTTTGCACTGCATTACTTTATTAACAGAATCTTTTCTTTTCTTTTTTTTTTTTTTTTTTGGCTATTTTTGTTTCTGGGGTAAGGAGAGAGATAAAAGGGAAGCTACACCCAGCTTCCCAGTCAGTACCCAGGGATGGGAAACTGCCACACAATATCAACACAGAATCTCAAAGTGTATGTGTTTTGAGGGTTCTGCCAAGAGGTTTGAATAGTTCTGAAATGCTGTCAATTTTGCCAGTCAAGTATGATGCAGCCCTCCCAATGTCCATTGGCTGGAATAGTCAACCTCAAGTCTCCATTCACCAGATTTTTTTTTTTTTTTTTTGGTCATCATTTGGCTTAGGTAGTTGTCCAATTTATTCTGTTCTGCTGCTGCGGTACCAAATGGGCTGCCATATTCTCCATATGTGTCAATTTCTGCATCCACTACTCCACCTTTTTCACTGAGGAAGATATATTGCAGGCAGGCCCAAGGACTGGGAAAGACAGATATTGTCTTTTATATTGTATTTTGTAGGGAGAAGGGGAAATGGTAAGGCAGTGGTTAAGATATGAGAACTTTCAGTTATACCAGATTAATAAATTCTGGAAATCTGTCATACAGCATGGAGAACTTAATTAACAGTGTTGTACTGAGTATTTGAAATTTACTAAAAGTAGATTCTGAATGTTCTCACCTCCCCCTTAAAAAAAATGATGAATGTGAGGTGATAGGTAACCCTAGTCAGCTTCATTATATTAGTTAAGGTAAATTAATATGCACTTAGAAGTATATGGAAGTATGCTTTACATTTCTTCTATTTTTTATTTATGTGTATTGATTTCATCCACTGGTCTTTATTTTTTTTTTTTTAACTTTTCTTGTGAATAGTTCACTGGCACATTCTTACCATCTAGTGGCAAAAGTGATTAAGTGCAGGCTGTCTTTGAAAAAGACATGATCCCAGCTTAAGAGAACCCCTTCAAAGGTTTATGAAATGCTATTAAATGCCTTATTTCTATTGGAAAACAATAACATATCAACTCTTAATTCCTCCAAGATAGATTATGTATAGGATTCAATTCATCTAAATCATTGTCTAAAAGATAAGGTTTTAGTTTTAGTTTTTGGTCACTTTTACATGTAGAAATACTGCTGCTTCGCAATCATACAGAAATACTGCTGGTTTGGTTTGGTTACTTTGTGTAAAAATATATATATATTCTGTATATATATATATATATATATATATATACATACATACATATATATATCTGTGAGATTGTCTTAAAGCAAAGGGCCCGGCACAATGGCTCAGTGGCTAAAATCCTCCTTTGCACAGGCCGACATCCCATATGGGCACCGGTTTGTGTCCTGGCAGCTCCACTTCCCATCCAGCTCCCGGGCTGTGGCCTGGGAAAGCAGTAGAGGGCACCACCAAAGCCTTGGGACCCTGCACCTGCATGGCACACCTGGAGGAGGCTCCTGGCTCCTGGCTTTGGATCAGCTCAGCTCTGACCATTGCAGCCATTTGGGGAGTGAACCAGCAGGTGGAAGATCTTTCTCTTTGTGCCTCTTTCTGTAAATCTGCCTTTTCCAGCAAGATATATAGATCTTTAAAAAAAAAAAAGATTGTTTTAAATAACTAATATGAGAGATAATGTGAGAGCTATACCCATCCCCAAATTAATTATCATGAAGTCATATCATAGTCTAATTGTTATCCTGTAAAATTCAATATGAAACCACAAGTACTTATGCCATTTTGTTCTTCAATGTATTCAGACATTGTACTTTTGTAAGTAGAACTACCTTCTTCGGAGACCTCTCCACTGATAATATCAGAAAGAGTTAAAGTCCTTCCAACTCTAGAGTTTGTTTCAGGAATAGCATTTGCAGTCACTATTTTAGTCACTCAAATTTTTACTTAGAATATTATGATTAATACAAACTGTTTTGTGTTATAAATGCCTATTCATTAAATGATAGTTTTAAGATTTTCTTGAGGGCCTGGTGCACTGGCCTAGTGGCTAAAGTCCTCGCCTTGAACGCACCGGGATCCCATATGGGCTCCGGGTCTAATCCCTGCAGCTCCACTTCCCATCCAGCTCCCTGCTTGTGGCCTGGGAAAACAGTTGAGGATGGCCCAAAACCTTGGGACCCTTCACCCATGTGGGAGACCTGGAGGAAGCTCCTGGCTCCTGGCTTTGGATTGGCGCAGCGCCAGCCGTCGCAGCTCACGTGGGGAGTGAATCGTTGGATGGAAGATGATCTTCTCTGTATCTCCTCCTCTCTGTATATCTGACTATGCAATAAAAAATAAATAAATCATTTTTTAAAATAGATTTTCTTGACAATTACCCAGGCAAAATAGTAAATTATTTATGTCTAAAGCCTTAGGGTTTCTCTGAAATAGTGAAAAAAATCTGTTTTAAATATGTGAGTACTAAGGTTCTTCTTCTATACCCATAATAAAGCTACATAGATAATTTAAAAAAACGCTTTTATTCTTTGGCTGTTGAAGTAGGTGTGGGAGGCCTTTCCCCACTTCACTAGTTGTTAACATTTAGCCACATTTGTTCTTTTATTTTAAGCATAATTTTTAGCATGTGTTATATACTAAACTAATATTTAAATTGAAAGCTAAGAAATAGATAAACTAAAATGGTGCCTCATAACACTTCCAATGTAATTATAAAATTGAGTGCTGTGTAAATATATGTGTCAGTAAATTTTGATACTACATAAATCGTTTTGGTTTTTTACTTGATGAGCCCAGAGTTCATTTTAAAGAAATTCTAATTAATTTTCAGATATAAATCTGTCTGGATTCTAAAGGTTTTAGAGTGTTAAAATGCCTATTCTGAAGTTACCAGTTTTTGTGATTTCTATTTTGACCATGAGATATATGTGGCTTACTTAGAAATAACACTATATTTTGATAGGGTTGAGAAGAAAGAACGAGCCCGGTTGAAAACAGTAAAGTTCAATTCTAAAACAAGAGGAGATAAAGGGGTGAGTATGTGAAAACTCATATATCTAGAATTGAAAATTGAAGATAAAAGGCCTTTTCATAGTGTTTTTAATGTTTCTACATTATTAAAATAAGGATTTTATTGTATGATTTAACTGTGAGACATTAAAGTAAGCATTTATCAAATCACAGTACCCATTTAACAGATCTTTCCAAATTATGAGGCTATCATTTGATAAATTCTAGCAAAATGATTTTTGACTAGCCATTCTTTTACAACTGGAACAGATTCAACCTTTACTCAGATATATAATTGGAAACTTGTATTACCAAGTGATATAGTGTTGTTAACTAAGTTATTTGTTTGCAAGTTGTACTTCAATTATGGAAACTCGTTTGTTCTTATTTTTATTCCTAATAAAATTTCTGAGAATTCATGTTTTACATGTTGAAACCAATGTGCATTTTTATATGGAGAGAGTAAGGAAAGTGACAGGCAAGAGGAGCGCTTTGTGGATAATCAAGAAATATATAAAAATTATTTAATATAGATTTTAATGAATGTTTTTTGTTTTATGTTCTGCTTAGATATAATATTTTTTTTATTTTTTTAATCGGAAGGGCTTGGAGGCTTTATTGCATACTGTATAGTTCTAGTTATCCTGAACTTGTTGCAGTGGAATATTTTGACACTAAGTCTGAAGACAGGCTATTCACATGTTGTTCTGAATGAAGTACTATCTCATAGTAATATTTTATGTTTGGATTCTTTTTCATTCTAGAGCAGAATTTTTTATGATATTTGAAATAAATGTGGAAAATTAGCCACTACATTCACTGCATACATCTGAAATCAATAAATATTCTAACTTAAGGTTTTAAAATTTAAATGACAAATATGAACTTTGTCCAAGAAATTAAATTTGACTCACTTGTATAATATATTAAGCTCATTTTTTCAGAAGTGATAAATTTCTTTAAAATTGTAGCCTTTGAGAAACATAAAGTATGATGTGAAGGAGTATTTAAAATAGCAGATGCTAATATTTCAAATGAGTACAATGCTTTTGTGCTTGTTTTATGTATGTCTTTAAAAATAATTTAGTACAATACACTGTCAATGAATTGAAAAAGAGGTTGCATGATGTAACTTTTCTTTCATACTATAAGATGGTAACTAAATTAACAATATATTTAAATCTCAGTCTTGTTTGTTGACTGTAACCAACCTTATACACAATTACTGTGGTTCTAACACAGCACCAAGAGTTTGCATGATACCAAGTGGGGTAAAAATACGCTTGCCATTGATACAGAACTGCATTACTTTCAATAATACCATTTCCTATTGCTCCTTTTCCTTTCCTGTTATGGTGATTTGTGGACTTATTTTCACTAAAGACTTAAAACATCTCAGTTTCTCAATAAAAATTTTAACATTCATTTGGTTATTTTGTAATATTACATATGGAAATGTCTCTGCATTAAATGTGTCCTGAATTTGTGATATTCTATCAGTGCTTGCATTTATTGCACTCTTTCTCTTTCAGTGCAGCATTAATAAGCAATTAAATGCTATATTGTGATTGAAAATACAGAGAAACTGGAGGTAGCATGTCTCTTCAGTTTTGTATTTCTCTGCACATTTTTGTCCTGTTTGCTTCTGCTATTTATTTTCATGTTTAATAAATTTTTCACCCAGAGGATATTAAATGTAAAGCAATTAATACATTTCTTAACTAACAATAATTTCTTTCTGTCCTTATTATGATATCTTTATGATATCTCATTTTGGCTGGAATATCATTTTGGCTAGCATTAAAGTTATCAAATCAAAACATTTTAAACTTCATGTTTCTTTTGGTTATTTGCTGTGAAACTGACTCTGACCACTATATATGCAGTGAAGGGTATATATATATAACCTTTACTTAAAAATACTAATTTTTGCAGATTGAAAACATGTTTAAATTCAAAATCAGTGATTCCTATGAACAAAAAGGTTTAACCCTTCTTTAAATCATATTATTAGTATTTCTCCATTGAAACAATTTTTTCTGTTTTCTAAAATTTGAATCCACGCAAAAATTTTTATTCAGACAATGCTACTTGACCGTTTATAAAATAATTATAAACACAGATTTCTCCACAATACCATTTTCTCATCAACAAAGTTTTTACTTTCTGGTTAGAGTTCTTTTATCTAGTTCCATGGAGACTTCAAAACTTATACTTGAAATCAAGACAACCTATTTGGCTGACAAACTGTGAACATATTCTATCCTCAGTTATTGATAGGAAAAAGTAAAGAGAAAGTTTAACTTTGCAAAGATCCTTATAATAAAAATCTTCCTTTGCCTCTTTATACAATTGGAGGTAAAAATGAGTTGAGTCTGCTTTACCTTAAACACCTTGGATCCATGCTTAGAAATAAGAACATGTTAAAAACATAGTGCCTGCTGCTGACAGCCTTTAAATAACTGTAACAATATCCTCTCTACCTCTCCCTAAAGGGTATGTTCCAACACTGCCAGTCAGGGTCTAAACTAAACCCTGTATATGTTCTCTTTTTTTTTTTTTCTATATGCCTTCCCACATATCTGTGACAAAGTTTAATTTATAAATTAAGCACAGTAAGAGACTAACGATGATAACAGTGTAACATTCTGTATAAAATGAGTAGCATCACTAGGGTGACTTGAACAAAGCACTGCGCTACCACAACTATTGATCTAATAACCACTGGACAGATAGCATATACTGTGTTAGGAAGAAAGGCACAAAATAGAGAGGAAATGGGATACACACTCACTGCCAGAAGATATTTACTAAAGAGAAAGAAATTTGCGGAGGAGCTCAACTGCCTGTGTGTATGAAGCCAAGCTCACGGCAGAGGCCTGGTCCTCCAGCAGACTGCATCTTACAAAGTTTGGGAGATGACGTCAGAGTACTGTAGGAAAGGCAGTGGGTGAGTTTTCAACCCCAGTAGGCCTTCCTCTCTTGGGGCCTGGTGATTGGAAAAGAATGCCAAGGGTGAGATGGGGAACAGTGTAGGGAATGAGTTTGAACTGATTTTTGGAATTCCTGAGAAGGGGAGATTGGCTCTGCCTTCAGGTACGGTGCTAAATAGCCAAGGAGCTATCAAAGTCTGAGGCTTATATCCTGCTCGGTCAGGTTAGTTACACAAAACAAAGGGCTGATTCATCCATACGTAGGATGGTTATGAGCTTTTATCATGCTACTCAGACTCGTGCAATTTAAAAATTATGAATTGTCTGTCTCTAGAATTTCATTTAATATTTTTAGACTGTAGTTGACCATGGTAACTGAAATTGTGGAAAGCAAACCATGGATAAGGCCTACTGTAGCATCCTATGATATGAATGCACTCAAAAACAAAAGGAATGGAATTTCCACCCTTTATATTTCCTTCCTCTACCTCCAAGATAATAATTTCTAGTGTCACTGATAGATTAAGGATATTTTCTTAAAAACATTAATACCTACGAGAGAGAGAAATCAGTAAGGAATCTATTCCCCTTTAGTATTAGTGCTGCCAAAGCTATTCTGCCTCAGCATTATTTATAGTGTGTGCTCTATCTGTGAATGCACAAATGGGACAATTAAGGGAAAATATTTATTTCCAATTACCTCTGCAATAATGGACATCAGATCAGCTGCTTAGTCACCTCATGACAATCATGTGTATATATAAACTACTAGAATCATAATTGCCTTTGTGGCTTTAATCACCAACCAGATTTATTCTCTATGCAGCATGTGGATTGGGTATGGTTCAGTTGTTATAGCTATGCTTTTTAAATGGGTAATTATAAGGGCCAGCATTGTAACATAACATGTTAACTCACAACCGATAGTGCTGGCATTCCTTATGCGTGCCAGTTTGAATCCTACTCATCCAACTCCCTGATAAACGCACTTGGGAAAACAGCAGAAAATGGCCCAAATATTTAGGTGCCTGCCTCCCCACATGGGCACTGCCAGTGGAATTCCAGGTTCCTGGCTTTGGCTCGGTCCATCCTCAGCTACTGCAGCCAGTTGGAGAATAACCAGCAAATAGTTGATCTTTTCTTTCTGTCTCTCCCTTTCTCACTCTAACTCTGCCTTTCAAGTACATAAAATAAATCTTTTTTTTAAGTCACTATAGTGCCTGGTGCAATAGCCTAGTGGCTGAAGTCCTCATCTTGTGTGGGCCAGGATCCCATATGGGTGCTGGTTCTATGGCCATTACAGCCACTTGGGAAGTGAAATAGCAGACAGAAGATCTTTCTGTATCTTCATCTCTCTGTATATTTGCCTTTCCAATAAAAATAAATTAATCTTTTTTTAAAAATCGTTACAGTGCAACTTAAAAGCAAGTAAATCCCTTGGAATTGCAATTAAATTGGCTAAGAGACTTCTGTTGTTTTTCGTTCACTTAGATAATAGTCATAAGTCTTTTTCCTGGATTCTATGCACTTAATGGACCTCTAAGTTTTCTGCTCATTTTCTAATTTATGCTGTAAGCTTTTAGTTATAATTGTTCATCTTCTAAAAATAAGAATGATTATTTCTAAATATTTAGCATTACCAACTTTCTCATATGTGTTTTTTACATTTTTTTAATAGTGTCTTACTAGTTCATTATGGATAAATGGAAAAGGAAAAGCTGAGATCAGGTCAAAGTGAAATAAAGTTTACTACCTAATACATAAAAAATAATTGAGCAGCAAAGTAACATTTATAATGATTTCCCATAGAGCACTTAGTACTGTGTTTGGAAATTCTTCGGGAAAAAAGTGGATTGATAGAAGCAAAGGTTAACTTAATTTGTGCTATACTAGTATTTAATCAGGCACACTTTTTTGTCAAGTAGCATTTTTTCTTGCTTTAGAATAAATAATTACATTTTTTAATTTTTTAATATTTTAATTACAGAATGCATATACAAAATTAGAAATTCATTTTATATGTAATAAAAGTAAAATTCCTACACAAAGTGCACGCTGTGGTCACAGGAGTCAGCTTCCTCAGAGCTGCTAGGCTGGGTCTTTGTTCACACAGACGGTAGACATCCCTTTGTTTTGCCCCTCCTTCTCTTCTTCAGCAGTCATTCAATGACAAGCGTAAAAAGAACCTCTTTTCCCGAAAATTCCCCTTCTACAAGAACAAGGACCAGAGTGAGCAGGAAACAAGTGATGCTGACCGTAAGTATGTGGATCCAGTGGTCAACTGAAAATAAATGTAGAGGGAACCTACTGCCCTGCAGTTGGTTGTTACCATGGAGACAGTTTCAAGAGCTGCAACAGGTTACCAATTTTCTTAACCAGGAAAATTTAATAGATGTGGATTTATTTGTATTTCAGCCTTAAATTAGGAATTCTTAATTCAAAGTAATAAATTAGATGTTTATGATTGAAATATATAAATATAAATCATTTTAAGTGAAGGTGCAATGAAAAACTTTAATGTTCATACAATCAAAGAATGTTTTGGAGAAAAAATAATGCTACCCTGTTGGTTTCTAGGTATACCATTTCCAGAATTTAATGCCAGATTTTCTGGAATCGTTTTATTCTATCCTGTTTTCCTCATTATATATAAATGACCTCAGTTTTTCTTTTAAAATTTTTTTCTCCTCTTAACCAGCCATTAAGCTAGAAATTTTTATTTGAGAGAGAGAGGGGGGCTAGATAATATTCAGCTGTTCACTCATCTCAGAATCTAGGAAATTTACAAAAATGTTCTGTAAGATATGTGTACCTGTAATGGTCTTGGAACTGTCTCTTACTGTAGCACCAATTTGATGCATTACTGACAACTATTTTCTTTGATTATCTTTTATTGCTTGCTCTCTGGGGACTACTCTCTACAGGAGATCCCTGACGACATGGGATCAAAAGGCCTGAGTAAGTGATCAAAATACTCCCAAGTTATTTTTAACCTCCATCTGCAGATCCCCCCTTTTCAGATGCAGTTTCAGATTCACAGTAGTGCCCTCTGGCAAAAGGAGGTGTATGATTTACATTGCTGTTAGACTTTTCATGTTATGACATGCTTGGGATTTTTTTTATTTATAATGCATATCATTTGTTTTTCTTATACTCTGTTTTTCACATATGACTTGAACAACTCTTCTCATATTTCCATTTTTCTTTTTGTAATTTTTAATACAGAGGCTTTTTTAACATAATACTATCCATCCTTGATATTAAATTGTGGAAATATGCTTTCTTGGAGTTTTATATCCCCCTTTTCCATTAAAATAAGTTAAAGTCACTTTGATTATATATTGGAACACTATTGCTATGATGTTAACATATGAAGCACAGTGGAAATTCAAATAATGATTTGTTTGGGGGAAGTTACATTTTTTTTTTTTAAGGAGCTAATAGATTTTGAGAAGAGTTGTAAGAAAAATTACCTTTTGTTTTTCCTTTGAGATTCTGTGGGTTTTTTTTTATTCTTATTGTTTAATTTTCTATTTAGTACTTAATCTTCATGCAAAGTTTAGCACAGAGTCTATAGCTATCAAGAGGACATTCAGTGTTGGTATGAGTGAATAAAAAATTTAATAGAATTTTAAATTTGAGTGTTTCAAATTGTTTTAGCTGAAAATTAACCAAATATCATGTAATCTTAGTTGGTAATGACTCACAGAGGTAATTTTCTCAGCTAATTTTTGTAGTTGATTCTCTCCAACTAGACCCTTTGAAAACATTTCTATTTAAAGCACTGATCATTAAGAATATAGCTAGTATCGCTTAATTTTCTTAAGACAGTGAATTTCACAGGGTTCTTTCATTTATGCTGAGTTTACACTGGACTTTTAATTTAAATTGAAGATGCTTTATTTCATTCATAGTAAAGTAAATTTCTATTACATTGAAGGTGGTTATACGTTATGTATAATTATTCTGTTATACATACACTGGCTTTTTTTTTTTTTTTTTTTTTTTATGTACCTTACTAGAATCTGGTTTCCTATTGCTAAGGGTGTCCTTTTGTTAAACTTTTAGATTTGGAGAGTTATCAGTGAAAACTTTCAAAATTGGAAAATGTTGCCACAGATTATTAATGCCATCTAATTTGAGATCTGTAACATCCTGCATAGGTGATATGGATCAGGAAAAGGATCCACCTCTTAACCACTTTTGAGTCAGCAAGAACCTAGGAAAAACCATAGAAAAGGGAATAAATCATGACATTGGTTTGTAGTGAGAGATGATAATTACAACTTTATCTTGAATCTCTAGTTCTGACAAGAGGAATAATATAAAAACTGGTGATTTATTATCAAGCAGTGTCAGAAAAATACTTGATTTTCTGGACAATGACTTAAGATGCTTTGAATAATGGACTTGTGGTTCATTTCTGAGAAATTAAAAGAACTACTCACCTAGTAATTTGGTGAGATCAGTTTTTAATTTGAAAAATATTGAAGGAGACAAGTAGATATCAGTTAAATTAGAAACAATTATCATGAAAGTCACCACATAAAACAGATCACATAAATCAACTGACAGAGTGCTCAGTATGCATTTGAAAATAGACCAACAGGACAGGGACATTCTTGTAGCCTTGGATTTCTGTTTTCTAGATTCCAGTGTTCAGAATACAGGGAATAAATCAAGCAAAATTCAGTAAAATTTTAATATAATAAAGTAAATGTGGACTTACACAGATAGTCATTAAACCTTATTGGAACTGGACTTCCTGAAGATTTATAGAAAGGTGGATTATTTCAGAGAAACAAACCTGAAGAGTGGTAAATATCAGAAAAAAATGTACATTTGCATATAAATTCAAACCTATGAAATTTAGCATAATTCGTTGAAAGGCAGAGAGAGAAACACAAGTAATATGATACATTGCTTTTTGCAAATATGAATCAGTGATCCTTTATTCAGAATTCAAATTAATGGTTTACCCTGTTGACAACAGATTGTTTTTCCAAACCTGATTTTGAGTATGAGGACTATAGAGTATGAAGTCGGGGAGAATGCAACTAAATAATATTTCTTAGCAATAAAAACCTAGGCAGCTCTTCTACTTGCGTGGGGCCATTTTGAAAAAGCTCAACAGAATAAATTTGGGTGTGAGTCAGTGAGAATAAAAGGAAGCAGGGCACAAAGTTGAAATCATTGCACACAGGTTGGAAAAAGGTTTGTTACTAGCTATTGTATGCAGCCTTGCCATTTTTGTAACTTTTCTATTATGTAGAACCCTTCAAAAGCTTGCTCTCAGGTGCATAGATTATCCAGTATATATCTCCTTCCCTTTCTTTTCATTTTAAAGACTTACTTAAGTACAGTTGTACAGAAATGTTTGATACCAAAACCAGACCTAAGGATGGTGTAAAGCTAGTAGTAGTACTTGAAATTGATGATGTGAGATTAATAAAGAATAAAGGAATGATAACACTCTTATTGAGTAAAAATATTTGAATGAAAAGATAATTCTAGTTTAGAGATTTTAAATACTTTATTCCTCAAGCATCATAAACAAGATTTTAAAAACTTGAGAAAGAATATTTATACCATGTGTATCAAAGGAGTTAAATCCTTACACTGTAATTCTTTTTTTTTTTAAGATTTATTTATTTATTTATTATTACAAAGTCAGGTATACAGAGAGGAGAGACAGAGGAAGATCTTCCATCTGATGATTCACTCCCCAAGTGAGCACAACGGCCGATGCTATGCCGGTCCAAAGCTGGGAACCAGGAACCTCTTCCTGGTCTCCCAAACGGGTGCAGGGTCCCAAAGCTTTGGGCCATCCTCGACTGCTTTCCCAGGCCACAGGCAGGGAGCTGGATGGGAAATGGAGCTGCCGGGATTAGAACCAGTGCCGATATGGGATCCTGGTGTGTTCAAGGCGAGGACTTTAGCTGCTAGGCCATGCCGCTGAGCCCTACACTGTAAATTTCTAACAGAGAAGTAAAAAGCAGGCTAACCCTCCATCAGAAATTTTGACAAGTGTTTAAAAGATAAGTGAAATAAGCATTTATTTTCCTAGAAATCAAAGAACAAAATGATGTTTCAAACCTGTCAGTTTGACACTTGTTCCTTTTAGTAGAACTTGATGATGGAAACTACTTTCAAGGTAGTATGAGAGTGTAGAGGTATATAATCTTTCTAGGAAATAATCTTTTTTAAGATTTATTTATTTGTATTGCAAAGTCAGATATATAGAGAAAGGAAGAGAGACAGAGAGGAAGATCTTCCATCTTACGATTCACTCCCCAAGTGGCCACAGTGGCTGGAGCTGAGCCATTTCGAAGCCATGAACAGGAGCCTCTTCTGGGTCTCCCACGTGCGTGTAAGGTCCCAAGGCTTTGTGCCATCCTCGGCTGCTTTTCCAGGCCACAGGCAGGGAGCTGGACGGCAAGTGGGGCTGCTGAGGCAAGGACTTCACAAGGACTTCACAAGGCTATCACACTGGGCCCAGGAATAACCTTTTGTTCCACTAACTCTTCAAGGAATTTTATTCTAAGAACATGAGAATAATTAAGAGTTGGTGATTAAGGCCTGGCACAGAGGCCTAGTGGCTAAAGTCCTTGCCTTGAACACGCTGGGATCCCATATGGCCACCGGTTCTAATCCCAGCAGTTCTGTCTCTCCTCCTCTCTGTATATCTGACTTCACAATCAATAAATTAGTTAATTAATAGATAGATAAATCTTTTTTTAAAGTTGTGATTAAAACAAACTGAGTCACATTTATTATTATTTGGGAAAGATTTTTTGAATGAAGCTATTCTAAAGTGTCTTAAAATTGGGTAATGTTTAATGAAGTATGATTTGTCCATATTTTGTTATGTTGTATAACCGTTGAAAATCATAATTACAAGGAGAAACACTAACAAGCAAATGAAATATGAAATTATACAAATGAGTTTTATCCCTGACTTTCAATTAAAGCATATCCTGGGCTATTTAAATAGTGTTGTTGAACATTCTTACACATGTTTTCTGCTGGGGAAATACCTAGGAAAAGAATTACTAGGCCAAAAGAATATAGATGTTTGTTGTCACAGAGTATCCACAAGTTTATCTTTTCATTTTAGAAAATCTGGTGTATGGTGGAGATAACTTGTCTATTATTCTTTCATCTTTTTTTTTAAGTTTATTGATTTTTATTGGAAAGTCAGGTACCAAGAGAGGATCTGAAGCCAGGAGCATGGTCCCAAGGCTTTGGGCCATCCTCAACTGCCTTCCCAGGCCACAAGCAGGGAGCTGGATGGGAAGCAGAGCTGCTGGGATTAGAACTAGTAACCATATGGAATCCTGGCGCATGCAAGGTGAGGATGTTAGCCACTAGGCTACTTACTGTCCCAGGCCTAACTTGTCTGTTCTTAAAAGATTTGTATAATTGTTTGGAAGACAGAGTTAGAAATCTTCCAGAGCCCAGCACAATGGCTCAGTGGCTAAATCCTTGCCTTGCACACACTGGGTGCCAGTTCATGTCCCAGCTGCTCCACTTCCCATTCAGGTCACTGCTTGTTGCCTGGGAAAGCAGTGGAGGATGGCCCCAAAGGCCTTAGCCATATGGGAAACCCAGAAGATGCTCCTGGTTCCTGGCTTTGGTTTGGTTCAGCTCCAGCCTTTGCTGCCACTTGGGGAGTGAACCAGTGGAACAAAGATCTTTCCCTCTATGTTTCTGTATATCTGTATATCTGCCTTTCCAATAAAGTAAATAAACATATATATCTTAATATATAATGCTTTGTAAGTTAAGACATTTATAGTTATTGATGTTTGTGATAAACAGCAAACTATAATGTCTAAATATAAATATAAAGAGGTAAAGAAAGCATACATCAACCCAACAGAATCTTACGTAGTTTGAAATAAGAATGTTGAGGTATATGTACTAACATGAAAAGAAATTTCAAGGGCAGACATTTAGCATAGCCCCTAGGCACCCCGACATCCCGAATTGGAGTGCCTGGGTTCAGGTTCTCTGGTCTTGATGCTGGCTTCCTGCTGGTACACAGCCTAAGAGGCAGCAGAAAAGGCTCCCATGTTGGAGACCCAGATTGAATTCCCAGTCTTACCTGTTCCATGCATTTGGAGAGTGGTTGACAAAACTATGCTCACTCTCATCCTTGCTCCCTTGCTGCCTTTGAAATAGATAAAATAAACATTTAAAACAAAATATTAGCTTAAAAGAAGATATCATTTGTGTGATTGTCATTGCAGATAACTTTTGTAAATGTTTGCCTTTTGCAGGTTAGAGTAATGCATTTTACACTATGATGACAATTCAAGAATTTTTTAATTTGAAGTTTTAACTTCTGTCTCTACTTTCCAGTAGTGCTCCCTAACTTTAGGAGACCCATGGATGTTCTTACAGATACTTACTCCCAAATTTTGTCTTTTTCCTTAAAAAAGAAGTCTTTCCTTTCTTTTACAGGAAAAAATATAGATTTCACTTTTACTGAAAGCTTGATTTCCAGTGTTTTTCAATAACAATATTAGTCTTGTTTACTGTTGAAGGAATGTATTTATTGAAGGAATATCCAATATTCCATTTATGTGTATGAGAAGAGTGCCTACTGATTTTCTGGCAGTTCAGTTATGAAGTAGGGTCTCTTATGAAGGAAAACAAAATTGTTTTCAGTTAAATATATTTTGTTGTTATGTTTTGATTATAAAGATGTAATCCTACCGTCTAAAATTCCATTCTATTTTAACTTTTTGAGCATTTGAATTTATGGTATCTAAAATACAGTGTATGATCTCAGAAACTTGGATTTTCGTTATCTTCAAGAACAAGAGAAGCTGTACTAAAAATCCCACCATTTATTTATTTATTTTCAGTTACAAAGACATCCCTTTATAAAAATGGACATCTAGTATGCTATAAACGTAACTTGTCTCCTAAGCCATTGTTTCTGTTTCACAGACTAAATTAAGTGATGCCAACTACATTTCCTCTTTTTGAGGTTTGGATTTACATAGGACTAATTTAAAATTGCTTTGTCCTGTTTGTCATATATTGTATGTGATTTGTAATATAAATTATATTCATAAGCTGTTTTACAAAAATAAAGCTTTGTTCTTAATTTCAGGTATTCTTCCTTACTATTCATGTTCATTTGAAAATATTTAATTTTTCAAAGAAAATCAAAAATGTTTGTTTAAATTGATTTGATATATGTGGTTTATATTTCAACATTTCATAATGTTTTTATTTTGATAGTTTTCTGTTTTAAACTTATGATGCTTTTTTTTTTCATTATCCTGCAATTTCAGAGCATGTAACTTCTAATGCCAGCGATAGTGAAAGTAGTTACCGTAAGTGTTTAAAGTAACTTATATTTTATAATCTCAAAGTAATAAATATCCTTTGGGAGGGATCGATAGTGTTAAATTTCATATTGAAATGCTTAAATTTTTTTAAATATCTATGTTATTTGCAAGTTACGGAGAGAGAAAGGAAAACAAAGAGAAGAAGAGACACAGATCTTCCATCCATGTTTCACACTCAAATGGCTGCAACAGCCAAGGCAAAGCCAGGAGCTAGGAGCTTCTTCCTGGTCCCTCATGTGGGTGCATGGGCCCGAGCACTTTGGCCATCCTCCACTGCTTTCCCAGGCACACTAACAGAGAATTAGAGTGAAAGTGGAGCAGCTGGGCCTGCAACTGGTGTTCATAAGGGATGGCATGGTAATGGCAGGTGAAGGTTTTTTCCCTCCAAGCCATAAAGCTGGCCCCAAATGCTTGTTATTTTTGAATCTGTATCACTAAGTAATATTCTGTTCTTCAGGAAAAAAAAAAATCATGCTACAGTTTAACATCTATAGTCTTCAGATTTGAAATCTAAAGTGTGCCATCCAGAATTTGCAGTTTAGTCTTCAGAAACCTTTTGAATTTTGAACAGTTTCAGATTTGGAAATTTCAGATTAAGGGTGCACATCCTGTTTCAAAACGCAAGAAACTAAAGGCTGCAAAAGCTGAAAAACTTCTTCTTTAGGCATTTCCCTATAAGAAACCTCAACCCATGCAATTGCTGAGATTTTCAAAGTTTTAATACTTTAAAATCCTTATTATAACCAGTATTATGTGTATACACAGTACATATTGCTGTGTACATAGCTTTTATAAGAAAAAACAAGTATCTCCATGAGAGTAAACTAGTACTTTGACATTTGTTTGATAAATGTTTTTAACCTAAGCACTAAAATATTTTTCAGAAAAACAAACTATACTTAGCTTTATTTCCTTTCTTATTCTGTGTCAGCAGTATAGATAGAGATCACAGCTTTTGGTGAATATAAGAAATAAAGAAGGAAAAATTTCTAAGGATTGCTCAGAAAATAATACTTTTGTGTATTATATTCTTGGTATAGCAAAGCAATATGTATGAGCATATTTTTACACAGTTTTAGGCATGGGAGAATGGGAAAGTTCATGAATATTACCAATTCTAGCACCTTAAAAATTAAAATTCTTTTCAACCTTTTCTTTCACTGCTGTCTAATATGAAAGTAATCTTGATTACAGATGAGTATGGCTGCCCACAAGGTCCATCATGTTAAATACCAGTCCCTAATATTTTTTCATGTTGACAATATATACTTTTAGCCCTCGTTCATTTGGTTAGTTATTTCTTTTACATAAGTTAATTAATCATTTTTTATGTAGGAATATGATATTTTTATTTTGGCATTTTTATTAACTAGAACCCATTACAGAGTAGTTGAGTGGCTTTCTAGACTAAAATGAGGTAATGAAAGTATATACTGTCTCTCTCACCATTTGCATGAATTAAGATGTGGAATATATTCAAATTGCATGTTTTTGCTAGTATGTGAACCATGTTTTTTATATCCAATACTTTGAAAAACAACTTATAAAGTATTTGTTTCATATATTTCAGTCAGGTTATTGAAACAAAGAAGTATAGTTCTAAATCAAGAAACAATGCTTGTGCAGTATGAATTTTTAAAAGCAAGCTGCATATGTACAGTATGATTGCTTTCATTAACACTTGGATGAACACTCTTTCTGAGTTTATTTTCTGTATGTGTTTATGTGTGTTAAGAACACTTGGAACTTGGAACTTCCTAATTCTTCTGAATGAATTCAAATTTGACTTGCAGACTTCTAATTTATTATATTTCCTAAGCTGTAAGCCTTTAATAGACTTCTTAAGTGCTTGTAAAATCAAAGCATTCACCTCCGTTAGTACTGATTCATTTTGTAGGAAAGGAAGGATATTGCTGTATCTAAAGTTCTTTTTAATTCACTTTTTTTTAAGATCTATTTATTTTGTTGGAAAGTCAGATATACAAAGAGGAAGAGAGACAGAGAGAAAGATCTTCTGTCTGCTGGTTCATGCCCCAAATGGCCGCAACAGATGGAACTGAGCTAGTCCATAGTCAGGAGCCAATTCCAGGGCTCCCACGTTGGTGCAGGGTCCCAAGATCTTGGGCCATCCCCGACTGCTCTCCCAGGCCACAGGGAGCAGGAGGGGAAGCGGGGCCGCCAGGACATGAACTGGCACCCGTATAGGATCCTGGCACCCACAAAGCGAGAACTTTAGCCTCTGGTCTACTGCACCAGTCCCCTTTTAAATTCACTTTAGATGCTGATATTTTAAATTGAATTCATGAAATTTGGTGAAATAATAACATCCTTACCTTTGTATTTACAGTTTTTAAAAGTAAGATTATTGTAGTTACCTTAAAAATAAAATTAGTCTGATAAATATTACAGTTGGTGATGCCAAAAAAAATCATTTTAAGTAGCAGTAAATTAACAAATATGCATATATGAAGAACTACTAAAACTACTAATGTTTGAACGGTTTAATAGTTCCTAACTCTAAATTTAAGAAGTAGCATATACTCAGTATCACAAATGTAGATTTTAGTAGGTTGAATGATAATCTTTTAAAATCACAAAAATATTATTGAATAAATAGCACACATCATTTTGTATTAAACCTTATGACTATAATTTGCAACGTTTTTTACTAAACATTGTCATCATTAATTTATGAAAAAAAGTACCATTTTCGAAATCTGTACCATTTTACAGGAAAGTCCTACTTACTGATAGGTATATATGAAGAATTAGACTAGTAGTATCTTTTCAGATTTTCTCATCTATGCTTTACCTTTTTAATAGGTGGTCAAGAAGAGTATGTCTTATCTTATGAACCAGTGAATCAACAAGAAGGTTTGTGAAGCTTGTTCATCTTTTATATTCCTTTGGAAAAATACATGTCCAATTCACGCCTTTAAAAAAATATTAGAATTTGACTTATCACACAGATATACACAAGGGTACTTAAGAAAGTTCATGGAAAGTGGAATTAAAATAAAATTAAGGGATAAGTTTATTTTGTTATAAAAAATATTCTGAAATCCATTACATAGCTGTTTATAATACACTTTTTCCATGTACTTTTTGCCAGATTCATTTCAAAATCTTTAGTACCACAGTAAACTTGAGCCCATTGTCCGTTAACTCCTTTAAGTACCCTCATATTTATAGAAATGTACAAATATATTTGTTTTATGAACTACAGTTTAGCCCTAATTTTTATATTGGTATTTTCTAAGTAAATTTTTTTCAATATTTGAAATAGTATTACTGTCTTTCCAGTAATCTTTCTGAAAATCTTGGAAACATCTTTGACCTTTCTCTGTTCCTTGTCTTCGTGCAATTATGTTCCAAGCTCAATTTATTCTACTTTCATCATATCTTTCTTATGTATTATCTCCTTTTCCTTCTGAAAGAAACTTATGTATTTGAAAAGCAGAATTACTCTGAGAGGGAAAGACAGAGATCTTCCATTGGTCTGCTCCTCAAATGAGCCGTAGGCTGGGCCTGACCAAAGTCAGGAGCCTGATCAGGTCTAACGTGATTTCAGGAGCCCAAGTACTTAAGTCATCTTCCACTGCTTTAACAAGCATGTCAGCAGGAAGCTGAATAGGATGTGGAGCAGCTGAGACTCAAACCAGCCACACCACAACCCCAGCCCCATGACCTCCTCTTCATCCTCCCTACCACAGTGTTAGTTCTCACTAGCAAGTCCCTTCTTTCCGCATTGAACCCCTGATAATCCAACTCATACATGACTGTTATCTTACTGTGATTTTAGCCCTGCCCACACCCAGTTTCCATTTTATGCTTCCTTACAAATTCTACTTCAGAACTTACATGTAAAACACTGTGTATTCCTATTTGTAGTAAGGTAATGTTAACAGTTCATAGAAACATCAGCTAAAATGCTATATTTGTTTTATTATCAAGTACTTGATATCTAGCAGGAAACTGAATCAAGGTCAAGACCTTAATAATAGTTTATTAAATAGCAGGTTAGGCATCTCTGATTAATGGTCCAGTGATATGAATAAAAAAGAGAAAATAAATTATTCAAAAGAGTTAATGTTTTGATCTCCAGTGTAATGAAATAGCTTCGTTTTCATTGAATGTTATTGCTTTTAACATGCAGTTTATCTTTACAGTGAATTATACTCGACCAGTGATCATATTGGGACCTATGAAAGACAGGATAAATGATGACTTGATCTCAGAATTTCCTGACAAGTTTGGATCCTGTGTGCCTCGTGAGTAACTCAAAGGAAAACTCTTATTATTCCTTTTTTTTTGTTTTCCTGTCACTCTTTGGAACAAAAGTAAACATAATAGTTTTTTATCAGTTACTCCTGCTTTTAAATATTGAACACCTCCCCAAGTTCTTTTCTCTTAAAGATACGACTAGACCAAAACGAGATTATGAAGTAGATGGAAGAGATTATCATTTTGTGACTTCAAGAGAACAGATGGAAAAAGATATCCAGGAACATAAATTCATTGAAGCTGGCCAATATAACAACCACCTGTATGGAACAAGTGTTCAGTCTGTGCGAGAAGTAGCAGAAAAGGTAGGCATCATGTTAATGCAGAATATGGCTTCTCTTCAGACAAGTGTTTGACCGTGTACAAAAAGAATATTTATGAAAGGATACAAGATAAATATTACGTCTGATTACTTTATTATTTTTTATTAATAGTTTGTTAAGCTAATTATTTAATTTTAGGTGGCATAGAAAAGTGTAAGTTTGCATGTAAGATAAAATAGACAATGAAAATGAGAATAGAAATAATACCATGAATCTTCTAAGAGGAGAGATTATTTTGAGGCCTTTTTCCAGAAAACTTGTGTTTAATCCTAGCCTTCCAGCATTTGAGGGACTAAAATCAGTAGTATCCATCAATAGAAATGATTGAAATGTTCAAGATAAGTGCAGCTGTTCCAGTCTTGAAACTGGACAAAAACGTCTCCTCTAGTCTTCATTTAAAGAACAATATGGAGCAGGTGTTGGCACAACAGGTTAAGCACCGTTTGCGAATGCCCACGTCCTATAGCAGAGTACCCAGGATTAAGACCCAACTCCACCTTCCGATCCAGCTTCTTGTTGTTCTGCCTGGGAGGCAGTAATGATGGTTCAGGTGTGTGATTCCCTGGCAAATTCAGGTAGAAAACTCAGATGGAGCTCTAGGCCTATCCTACACTGACTAGGGCATTCAGTGAGTGTCCCAGCAGATGGAAGCTCTATCTTTTGCAGCTCTATCAAATAAATTTAAAAATGTATGCATATTTTTAAAAAGAATCTGACTTAAACAGCATAGCAAAGGGAGAGTGGTGTTTTTTGTTTTTGTTTTTGTGGGGCTGGGGTGGCCAAGGGGTTTTAAAATTGATTGATTTATTAGATTTCCCTGGCAGGGGAAATATCATGATCGTGAAGGTGGTTTACCCAGGGTGAGGCTCACCCATTGCACTCCAGATGTGCTGACTCCTGTGGTTTCCCCAAATGTGAGAAAGTGAACTACTTAATTTGGGGTAGTAGGGGACTGTGTTTGTTCCCTCACCTTATTAAAAAGAAAGAGAGAGATTTATTTGAAAAACAGAGTTAGAAAAGGAAAGACAGAGGGAGGAATTGATCTTCCATCCATTGGATAACTCCCCAAATGGCTCCAGCAGCCAGTCTGAGCCATACTAAAGCCAGGAACAATAACTCCATCCAGTCTGCCACATGGGAGGCAGGGTCCCAGGGACTTTGGCCATCCTCTGATGGTCTCCGAAGCACATTGACAAGAAGCTATATTAGAAGTAGAGCATCCAGGCCCAGCGCATGGCCCAGTGGCTAAGGTTCTCACCTTACCTGTGCCAGGATCCTGTGTGGTCACCTGTTGGTGTCCTGGCTGCTCCGCCTCCCTTCCAGTTCCCTGCTTGTGGCCTGGGAAAGCAGTCAAGGACAGCCCAAAGCCTTGGGACCCTGCACCCATGTGGGAGACTTGGAGGAAGTTCCTGACTCCTGCCTTCGGATCAACACTGTACCTGCCATTGCGGTCATTTGGGGAGTGAACCATCGGACAGAAGATCTTCCTCTCTGTCTCTCCTCCTCTCTGTATATGACTTTAGGATAAAAATAAAATAAATCTTAAAAAAAAAAAGTATATCAGGAAATAGAAGGTGTCTCCCCTTATTTCTCTTCTTTATCGCTTTCTCTCTCTCTCTCTTTCTTTCTCTCTTCCCTTTCTCCTCCCCCTTTTCAAATAGAGACCATGAAAGATAGAGGGAGGGAAGAAGGGAGTTAGGTGTGGGACCAAGCATTCTAAACAAAATTTTAATAAATGTGATCTAAAAAACATGTGAAAAAGTAATGTATTAAATGGTATTTATCTAGTTACTGCTAAATATTTCAACATTAAAAAATCACAGCAATTCACCATATTAAACTTAAAGATAAAACTGTATAACCAGGGGCTAGTATAGTGGTTTGGCTGACTAGTCCTCCACCATCATCCCATATGGGCACCAGTTCAACTCCTGGCTGCTCCACATCCATTCACCTCCCTGATAATGGCCTGGGGAAGCTGAGGAGGATGATCCAAGTTCTTGGGCCCCTGCACCCACATGAGAGATCCAGAGAAAGTTCCTGACTTCTTACACTTGTGTCTGAGAGGTAGCAGATAGTGGCCGTGTGCTTGGGTTCCTGCCATCCATATAGGAAACTCAGTGTGATTGCCTGCTCCTGACTCCTGCCTTCAGCCAGGTCTAGCCTGGCTGTTGTGGACACTTGGGGAGTAACCGTGGGTAGACGATCCATCTCTCTATCCCAGTCCCTCTCTCCTCCCCTCCTTTCTTCCTTTTGGAGAAGTGAAAAATAAGTACAAATACTTTTGGTTTTTTGGTTTTGATTTTTTTAAAGATGCTTGAGAAAAACCTGTGTTTCAAAAGTTGTGGTAAAATCTGTCATAAAAAAATTAAGTGCTGCCCTCTTTAACACAGAAATGTTGATCCATGTGAAAAACCTAAATGGTCTTTGTTAAGCACTTCAGAAAAGTTGCCAGTTAAAGTCAAAATGAAGGAGGAGAATGGTGGAAATATAAAGTCAAATTCATTCATTTTAGAATGCTTGCCCATTGTCCTAGGATCTTTTATATTCTGTTGATCATATGTTATGAAATTATGGTATGGGGCCAGTACAGTGGTTCAACAGGCAAATTGTGTACCTGGCAGCACTGACATCCCATGTGGGCACTAGTTCACATTCTGGCTGCTCCACTTCAGTGCAGTCCCCTGGAAAGCAATAGCCTAGGAAAGCAGCAGAGAATGGCCCGAGGCCTTGGGACCCTGTACCCACGTGAGAGAACCAGAAGAAGCTCCTGGTTAGTGGCTTTGGATTGGCTCAGCTCAGCTCTGGTCATTAATGGCCTTTAGAGGAGTGAATCAGCAGATAAAAGATCTTTGCCTCTCCCTCTCTCTCTGCAGATTTGTCTTTCCAATAAGAATAAATATTTTAAAGTATTTTAAAGAGAGAGACAAAGAGAATGTGTGTGTGAGAGAGGGAGGGAGGGAAGGAAGGAAACATAACAAGAAAGTAGTTTGGGGTTTCTTTTTAAATGCTGTGCCCTGACATAAGATAAGGACACTATGTTACCATTCGGCAGATTACTAGTGTTTGAACGCTAGGAGTATGGTAGCTGTTTTTCATTCTTTATGAAATGGAATATTGGCATAAAAATGGAAAATTGATTATCTTTAAGGTCCATATTTTATTCCCCATCTGAGATATGCTAATAGAAATGATGGATTTGCCTACAGTGATCAAGGATCCAAACATAGGATAAGATATTGTGCCTGCAGGATGAGTACCTTTGCTGTTATTGGAGAGAAATGGTTCACCTGTTTTCTGTTTTATTCTTAGGGCAAGCACTGTATTCTTGATGTATCCGGAAATGCCATAAAGAGATTACAAATTGCACAACTTTACCCAATCTCCATTTTTATTAAACCCAAATCCATGGAAAATATTATGTAAGTATGATTTCCTAAATTATGGCCTCTAAATGCAAATCCAGTTGCTATTTAACTGTTTCCCATCCCCTGCAACTCTACTTGTAAAATTTGTAAAATGTTCACCTTACAGAATGTTGTGAAGATTCTAACACATCTTCAACATTGTTAAAGTATAAGATAACATGTATGTATTACAATGTAAAGCTTGAATAGCCACATGTGTGGCTACTGAATTAATTGAGCTACATAGCTATAAGGAAACCATTGCAATGGTAAAGGGATGTATGTATTCCTACCTCTTAATATGGAGAAAAAATAGAATCTGCATTAAAAAATTATTAACAAATAGAAACAAAAAATGGGTGCAGCAAAAGAACATTGGTAGTAAGATGTTATAAATTAGCTGAAATAAATAGAACAATGTCACCGGTCTACTAGTAGGTAGATTAAATAAAAATGATTAAAAACGAGGGTTTTAGGAATGCATGTTTAACAAAACAAGATTACACCTAGGGTGAGTATTTGGCACAACCTTTAAGATGCCACAGGGGACAGTCCATCCCATGTTGGAATGCCTGATTCACTCTTGGCTCTGCTTCTGATTAAACTTCCTGCTAGTACACTTCCTGGCTTAATTGCTTGGTTACCTGCCTACCATGTGCAAAATCAGATTGAATTCCTAGTTTCTGGCTTTCAGCTTATTTAGCTATTGCAGTAATTTAAAAATTACTCAACTTATGTTACATGCTTTCAAAGGGTTGAAAGTAGTCAAATAGAAAAAGATACATCCTAAGAATATAAGCCAGAATCATACTAGCTTATATTGTTGTTAGAGTACATTTTACAGTAAGAAGGATTACTACAAATGAAAAGGAATATGAAAAATTCACTCCACCAAAAAGATATGTTTGTTTGTTTGTCGAAGCTTAATGGTAGTAACAAAATATGTAAAGCACAAATTGACACCTGTGTTGTAGGGGGAAAGATAATTCCTGAGAAATCAAATAAGGACACAGATTCTATGTGAATATAAATCAGAACAATTTAAAAGCTCTCTGAAGCACACCTTGGCCACAGTAGTGAAAATGCCACTTGGGGCACCCACGGCCTATATCAGAATTCTTGGATTTGAGAACAGCTACTGTTGTGATCACAGTTTCCTATTGCACCCTAAGAGGTAGCAGATGATGAATTAAATGCATGAGCCCCCTGGCATGCACATGGGAGACCAGGATTGAGTTTCAAGCTCCTGGCTTTGGCCTGGGCTGGACATTTTGAACCAATAGATGAGTACTTGCTTTCCCTGCCTTTCAACCTGAAAAATAAAATTTTTTTAAGAAAAATGAACTTGGTCACATCACAAAGTAAGTGTCTTCATTCCTAGAGACACAACATAATTTGGCCATGTATATACCAAAACATTTGCTAGATTGCAAATAGAAGTACTACTCAAGATAGCAAAAAATTAGAATGCCCATCTGCAGAAGAGCACATAAATTATAACATTCACAATGACACATTCCACCATGATGAGAATGAGTAGTCTCTACACAAAAATATGGAAGAATCTCACAAAGATGAATAAAAAAATCCAAAAACTGCATACTCTGATTCCAAATTTGATCATTACTTAGGAAGTTACCCTTTATATAGAACTGACTCGAATGGATACAGGTAATGTTCAAAGTATTAAAAATTCAAGTGTATGTACTCTTGTAAAAAAATTGCTGTATATTTCTCACATTTGGTTTTGTTTGAAAGTTGTACTTCAAAACAGTATTGAAAAAGAAATCAAAAATCAAAATAATCTGTATTTAATAAAGACCTTGAATCTCATTTAGAAAGTCTTTCCACAAATAGAATTCCAGCCCTAAAGAACTTCATAAATTCATTCAAATGGTAAAGGATAATGCCCATCTTACACAGATTTTTCAGCTGATTTGTAAGAACATGTTTGATGCCAAAGTCCTGATAAATGACTTTGCAGGGATAAAAATAAGCCAGTCTCACATTAACATAAATGCAGAATTCCTAACCAAAATATGAATAAATTGAATCCAATGATGTTTTGGCTTTTTTGAAAAATATATTTATTTTGGTTTTTGTTGCAAAGTCAGATATACAAAGAGGAGGAGAGGAAGAACTTCGGTGCACTGATTCACTCCCCAAGCAGCCACAATGATGGGAGCTGATCTGCTCTGAAGCCAGGAGCCTGGAGCCTCTTCCAGGTCTCCCACACGAATGCAGGGTCCCAAGCCTTTGGGCCGTCCTCAATGGCTTTCCCAGGCTACAAGCAGGGAGCTGGATGGGAAGCGGGGCTGCCAGGTTCAGAACCAGTGCCCATATGGGATCCTGGCGCGTGCCAGGGGCAAGGACTTAAGCTGCTAGGTTACTGCAATGGGTTCTTATAGTGTTTTAATAACAAGATATAGCAACCAAGGTGAATTTATTCCTGGAATGCCAGAATTGTTTAACATTTAAAAACATCAGAGATGGACATATTGCTTAACAGGATGCCATTTGAGAGGTCAGTACTGTGGCCCATCATTTAAGTCACTGTGGTGTCAGCATCTCATATGGATAGGACAGTGGAAATTAATGAGTCTGAGGAACAGCAGGATTGAAGAAGTGAACGAAGGGTAAGGGAGCTCGTGGGATGTCACCAGTTAACCAGTGTGTACATGGTGAGAAATAAGGGACACCGGGATGACCTGAAGAAATGAGCATCCCAGATCTGATAGGAGATAGTGAATGTACACATCCAGAAGTACACTGAATTCTAGGTAGGATAAATTCCGAGCTCCACATTAAGATACATATAATCAAACTATTGGAAAGCAAAAAAAAATATATATATATATATATATAGAAAGAAGCAAAAGAGAAGGCAGTCATCATATACAAAAGATTTTCCAATAAGATTACCAGCAGATCTTGTATCAGAAACTTTCGAAGCTGAAGGCAGTGTATTAGTATATTCAAATTAGAAAATACCTGGCAATCAATAATCCTTTACCTGGAGTAGCATGGTGATATATCAAGCTGATCCTCCACCTGTATTGCCAGCATCCCCTAGAAGTACCAGTTCTAGACCCAATCCTCCTCGTTGCTAATAGCCTTAAAGCAGTAGAGGATGATCCCAAGGCCTTGGACCCATGCACCCACTGGGAGACCCAGAGGACACCACTGGCTCCTAGCATCAGATCAGCTCAGCACCAGCCATTGTAGCTGTTTGGGGAATAAACCAACAGATGGAAGATTTCTCTTTCTCTACCACTCCTTTCCTCTGTAACTCTCATTTTCAAATAAATAAATAAATCTTTAAATATATAATAAAAGAATTATATGGCCAGCAGAACTATACTGCAAAAAATGAGAACTTGACACACTGTAAAATAAATAAAAGTTAAGTTTCGTTACCACTAGACCTACCTTACAAAAAGTTTCTCAGGGGAATCCTACAGGCAAGATCAAGGGATACTAGACAATAACTATAAAAATATCAAAACAAGCTTCATACTTGATGAAACACTAAAAATACCTCCTCATAAGTTGAGAACAAACACCCATTAACTCATCATGTGGCTGTAACATTGTTACTAATTTAAGACCGGTCTTGTTTCCTCCACCCCCCACCTCCTTACCCTTCAACTCCAGATTATTTTGAAACAGATGCCGGAAACTTCAATTTACCCATACATGTTTTTGAAAAAAAAAAAAAAATATCACCACTCTGTCTGTCATGCTTAAAATAATTACCAGTATTTCCTTTACATCATCATGTTGTCCAAATATTTCTTAATTTTTTTTATTTGTTTTTAGCAAGATCCCAAAAGAGCTATTCTTTTTCTCTTATCCTTTCTTTCCCATTTGTCTGTTAAAGAAATCAGGTTAGGGTTGCCTTCTCATGAAGCTGTTTAGAATGCCCATGTGTCGCCTTTGTTTTCTCTCACTTGGTAAGTCAAATTGTAATATGAAATAGTCGTGAAAAGCAAAACTGTCACAAATCTGTGCTTAAGTTCCTAGCTGTTTTGAGCAATGCAGAATATGTTGAAACTCTTCAGTCATTCCAATATAAAGCAGCATGATCATTGTCAGAATCTGTTTCTAATGTTCTTAACAGAGCCTTGTTTCTCATGATGTTTTATTTAAGTCTTCTCTCCTTTGTTGTGTTTTTTCAAGTACTGTAATGAGGCAGTTTACCAATTTCTTAATTTGTTTGCTTTAGGGAAATGAATAAACGTCTAACAGAAGAACAAGCCAGAAAAACATTTGAGAGAGCCATGAAACTGGAGCAAGAGTTTACTGAACATTTCACAGGTCAGAACCTATGATAATGCCCTTAATAGTCACATTTTTGCTTAGCAGCCACCTGACCTAACACAAATTGATTTTGAACTTTGACTGTGTCTACCAGTTGTAACCAATACTGTCATTTTAAAAATAAACCTGCAATTTCCTGTGAGAAATTGACTTAGCCTCAACAGTCATATTGAGAAGTATTGAAGTTTATCATTTAATATAATGTTGATTAGACGGTAAGTACAGGAAAAAGCCATACTTCACCTCAGAAAATTTGATTTGGACTTGGTTTTTTTTTCTCTGAAACTGCTTTTATGCTTTATAGATCTTGAGCCATTTTCCCAGCTTTATTGAAGTATAATTGACAAAATGTATCAATGTTCGAGGTATACAATGTGATTTGATGTATGTATGTATACATTGTGAATTGATTACCAAACTCAAACATATCTGTGGCCGTCAATGTGGTGCAGCAGGTTGAGCTGCCTGCAATGCCAGCATCTCTACACTTACTACCCAACTCCCTGCAAACGCCCGTGGGCAGGCAGCAGGAGATGACCCAAGTCCTTGGACCCAATTGGAGTTCCTGGCTTTCACCTGGCCCAGTCCCAGGCTTGCAGCAATTTGTCTCCCTCCCTGTATATCACTTTACTTTTCAAAACATAAATTATTTTGAAAACAAAAACTTTTTTAAAAGGTTAACATATCTGGTGCCAGCACTGTCAGGGATGAACTATGATCTGAGGGCCTGTCAGTATTGTTACAGTGGCAGTCAGGTTCCAGTAAATGTTGCAAACGTCATTCAAATCATAGCAATATGATAGTAATACCTTTAATTTTTTTAGAAACTCCCAGACTGTTTTTCAATAATGGCTCTACTAATTTACATCCTTCTAACCTTTTGCAAGTGTTCCTTGTCCTCCACAGTCTAGTCAACACTTGCTATCTTTTGTATAGGTATCTAAGCATGAAGGAAGTGATGCCTCATTGTGGTTTTGATTTTCATTTCCCTAATGATTAGTGATATTGAGCATCTTCTCATATGCCTGTTAGCCACATGGAGTATCATCTTTAGAAAAATCTGTCCTTTGTTCATTTTTTAAAAGTACAAAAAAATCCAGTTTCTTGCTACTGAGTTGTATGAGTTCTTTATGTCTTTTGGGTGTTAGCACGTAATCATGTATATGGCTTATAAATATAATCTCCACTCCCATTAGGTTGGCTTCTCATCATTGTAATCGTCTCTTGCTGCCTACGAGCCTTTCCTTTTGATACAGTGCCATTTGGTTTCATTGTTGGGAAGTTTTGTGGTCACATCCAGAATGTCATTGTTAAGAACCAGTGTCAGGAAATCTTTTCCTTTGTTTTATTTCAGAAATTGTATGATTTCAGTTCTTATGATGTGAGTCCTTAATCCATTTTGAGTTAACTTTTATACTTACATATGATTTTACAATATTAGATAAATAGCCCACATACAAAAGATCAAGACATTATCAAAGACACTAGCCTTCAAGGTTAATTATTCTTTGGCTCATTTAAAAACATACTTAAGTCTTTAAAATGGGAATGGGTATTTGGCATGGTGAGTTTCGCCACCGCATGGGACATCTGTGTTCAGTGTTGGAGTGCTAAATCAAGTTCTAGCTACTCTACTTCAGTGCAACTCCATGCAGATGTGGCTGCAGGCAGAAAATCATGGCCACACACACATCCCTATCAATAGCACTTTTTAAATATTACTTATTTAAATTCAGGTGGGTAGCAGTTTCCTATTATGTTACTCAGTTCATCCTTTTACATATCTTTGGGCTCAGTTTCGCTTTTTGGAGGGTTTTTTGTTTGTTTGTTTGTTTGTTTGTTTTGCTTTTTTTATTGGAAAGGCAGATACTAACTGCTGCATCAACTTAACAAACTAAACAAAATATGTGTGTTTCTGGGGCAAGCATTGCGGTCCAGTACATTAAGCTACCAATAATAACACTGGCATCCACTATCAAAGCTCTATTTCAGGTCCTAGCTGCTCTGCTTGTCATTCTGCTCCCTTCTAATAATCCTGGAAAGGCGGTGGGTGTTGGCCCAAGTGCTTGGTCCCAACCACCCGTGTGGAAGACCGAAATGGAGTTCCTAGCTCCTGACTTCAGCCTGGCCCAGCCCTGATTGTTGTGGATAGTTGGGAACCAAACCGGGAGGTTGTTCTCTGTGTCTACTTTTCTTCTGTGTCACTTAGCCTTTCAAATTTAATAAATAAAAATTTCCCAAAACAATTCTTGAGTGACTCCTCAAACAAATAGTTGTGCACTGTTGTCAGTTTCAGCTTTGAAATTCTGTGGGCTTTTGTCTTGTGCTGTTTATGGTTCATGCAGATGCCAAACTGGTGGACCAAATATTTGGTCATATGAATCATATTTAAAGGGACATTAAGACACGTGTTCATATTTAACTCAAATTGTGAACTTGGGGTGTGGCATTTGACCTAGTTGTTATGCCTAGGTTTGCTAACCAACTCTACTCCTGCCTCTACCTTCCTGCTGATGCAGATGCAAGGAGCGAGTGGTGATCACTCAAGTTAGTGGCTCCTGCTTTACCCTGGGAGCTCACTCATTTGTTCTGTCCCTCTTTCTCTCTCTCTCTGCCTTCCGTATGGGTGTTTGAGTGTCGAGTGTCTGCCTCTCAAATTTTCTATAAAAAACAGTAACTTTCACAAAACTAATACTTGTGAATATTGTGTTATTTAAAGCTATTGTTTACTCAAGAAATCTTAGCTGTTTTATGTTTTAAACTCTCGCTGCATATATCCTTTTTCTTACAGGTATATAATCTTGGTCACCAGGCAGATAATTTTTTTTAAGATTTAATTATATTATTGGAAAGTCAGCTATACAGAGAGGAGGAAAGACAGAGGAAGATCTTCCATCTGATGATTCACTCCCCATGTGAGCGCAACGGTAGATGCTATGCTGACCCGAAGCCAGGATCCAGGAACTTTTTCTGGGTCTCCCACGCAGGTGCAGGGTTCCAAAGCTTTGGGCCACCCTCAACTGCTTTCCCAGGCCACAAGCAGGGAGCTGGATGGGAAGTGGAGCTGCCGGGATTAGAACCGGCGCCCATATGGGATCCTGGTGCATTCAAGGCGAGGACTTTAGCTACTGGGTCACGCCCCCAGATAATTTTATTTAAAACTCCATGTAATACTTGATGCTGGGCTTCTAACACCACAATAATCTATATTTACGATGCTTTTCCGAACTCATTGAGCATTTTTTGCAATTTAATATATGACTTGCCTTATAGCTCTAAATCCTTGCATTTAGATAGAAACATTTTTTTTGCTTCTTTAAAAAGTTAAGGTAAGTTTAAGGAAAAATGTTATAAAACGATTTGTTTTAAATCAACAAATTACATTTACAAAGTTTCAAAAATAAAGTGTTTTATATTGTACAAGTAGTAAAAGCGATACCTAAACAGTGACTCTTCCTGGATGAGTATCTGTCACACAGCTCAGATTTAATTCTGTTTGGCCAGTGCTTGTTAAGATAGGCCAGTAACGGAAGCTCTGACTTGTCTGTCATTACAGCTATCGTGCAGGGAGATACGCTGGAAGACATTTACAACCAGGTGAAGCAGATCATAGAGGAGCAGTCTGGCCCTTACATCTGGGTTCCAGCCAAAGAAAAGCTATGAAGAAGGCGTGTGTCTGCTTCTCTCCCGCCGTCCGTCACCTGCTCTTCGACACTTCTTTGCCTTTCCTCTGGAGTTCGTCTTCTGGACTCCTTTCATGTCGAATCATGTCCCACTCATCATGGTCTGCAGTTGCACTTAATTTTGACAAATAGTGTCTCCTTCAAGTTGCATCGTCTGTATTACTCTGTCATTGTTGGTTTGTGGCCATTTTTCGGAACTGAAGATGGAATGGCCTGACCAGCTATTAAGGGTTTGGGGAGATACGGAAATTGTGGTAAAATTCCTTAATGTTTAAGGGAAAGTAAATTTAAGAGATTTTCAGAAAAGCTTTATATACCTTCTTTTCAAATTTCAATATAAATGAAAGAAAAGTTGTTTAATCAGTGATTTCGTAGACTTTGAGCAACTATGCACGTTTAACTTTAATAGCATGGTTTGGCCAATGTATTAGCTATCAAGTCCTTTTCCCAATTGACTGCTCTTATCAAAGTGATTTCCCTGTAGGCATAAAAAATGGATTTTTAATTTCAAAATTAATGTCTGAGTTAGCTTTCATAACTTCACAAGGGATATTCATTTTTCATAAGAGTTCTTAAAGTCTTCTATTGTTTGAGATTTTATTTCCCAGCACATTTATCAGAAATAACGATGTTCAACCGTTTTTAATCTACTTGTGCAACACTATTTATAGTGTCCTACAAAAGTTGTTCATACATAGCAGTCATCACATTTTCTGAATTGAGGACATGTCTAGGTGCTAAGGGAACTCACCTTTTACACAGAAGGTTGAGAAAATCTCATAACCGCAGACATTACAGTGGTGATTTAGTAATTACTATGGCAATGAAAAAAAAAGTCCAGTTCATAGCCTAAAACTTTAAATGTATTCTTAAGGGTCAGATTTTAATGAATATTTTACCCACAATAACTGCCTATTTTGTTATAATAAAATATATAAATAAATATATATAAAACTTTCTTTAAACTCTGTAACTATGGGAATTATTTTCTTTACATAGTTGCACACACACATATATATATATTTAAAATATATTTTTTTTCTTTTGCCACCTACTCCTTTTTGTTTGGTTTTTTAAATTAAATATGAATTGATTAGACCTCTCTTTAATCATATGAACTGAAAATAGGAGTACGGTGGTTGTGAGGAGAAACCTCTAGGGAATTAGATTACCAGTCAAAGTATGGGCATGTTCTCCTCTTTTCTACAGAAGTTTGCAAAGAGTTCCTGGGTTGTCATTTGTTTATTTTTGTCATTGTTCTTGTCATTAGGTTTGATTTTTGGCCCTTTGCCTTCCTTCTGGTTGTGTTCCTTGCACTGATTGGAAACAGGCTAAAAGCTCCATTTCTGTGTGAGTTTTCTCCTTAGACACCATTTGTCTCGTGCGGCTGCTCTGCCCCAGGGTTACACTGGTACTCCCGGAGAGCAGTAGCGACAGGCAGCAATGACTTCAGAAATCCGTTTCTCCAGTCCTTTACATCAGTAACAGCATTTGGCTTCCCGTTGCTCCTTGGAATTGTTTATTAAGTATGTGTTTTTGACAGCCTCCTCGTCACAATTTCTTAAGTGAGTACTGGTTTGTAAAGAATTATTAACATTATCCATTCCATTTATGAGAAAGAGGAGAACAGCTAATAAACTTTATTGTAAAATCCATATGTTAAATGTGTCTTGAATTTTGAAAGAAGTATTTTACAAGCTAACATTTCCTTGCATCAATTTGGACAACACCTAATTGGTAACTTGAAGGCAAACTAATAAAATTTTCTTCTGCAAGTCTTGGAGCAGAGTATATTATATCATATATATATATATAGTTGGTATAATTCAAGTATGTTGTTACCAAACATATATACTAGAAGAAAATTGTAAAATCTCAAGAGCTTCAAACCTTGCAACAACACCCCAGTATAAACCACTTCCAGGTATTCATCAGTTACACATTACAAAATATCTAATCAGGTATAAAAGGTTGCCATTTATTGAAATCTATATTACATTGCTTTCTGGGTGTCCTTAGTAAGCAATTTTTTTTAATACTTATTTGTTGGAAAGACAGATACCACAGAGAGGAGGAAAGACAGAGAGAGCAAGATCTTCTGTCCGATGGTTCACTCCCCAAGTGACCTAAACGGCCAGTGCTGTGCCAATCCGAAGCCAGGAGCTTCTTCTGGGTCTCTCACGTGGGTGCAGGGTCCCAAGGCTTTGGACTGTCCTCGACTGCTTTCCCAGGCCACAGGCAGGGAGCTGGATGGGAAGCAGGGCTGCAGGGATTAGATCCTACATCCATATGGGATCCTGGAGCAATGAAGGCTAGGACCTTAGCTGCTAGGCGACCATGCCGGGCCCAATGTCAGTGGGTTTTTACAAACAAGGAAACACTCCTCCTGAGAGTCATGTAATTACCAAGGACAGATGCATCCCAGCTGAAAAGACTGGACACCAGTCAGTCTTTCACACTCATGGAAACGTCAAGAGCCTGTTGAGAGGCAAAATTGAGATCCTGTTATTCTAACGTATTGGAAGGAACAGTTTAACACGTTTATGAAATGTTTTATGTTTGTATGCTTTGGTATCCTTTTTTTTTTTTTTAAGATTTATTTTTATTGGAAAGTCAGATATACAGAGAGAGGTAGAGAGACAGAGGAAGATCTTCTGTCTATTGATTAATTCCCAGGTGCCCGCAACAACCAGAGCAGCACTGATTCAAAGCCAGGAGCTTTTTTCAGGTCCCCCATGTTGGTGCAGGGTCCCAAGGCTTTGGGCTGTCCTCAACTACCTTCCCAGGCTACAAGCAGGGATCTGGATGGGAAGCAAGGCTGCTGGGACTAGAACCAGCACCGATGTGGGAACCTTGGTTGTGTGAGGTGAGGACTTTAGCTGCTGGGCTATCGCACCAGGTCCCATGCTTCAGTATCCTTCAGTCAGCATAAACCAACCAACCTCTGAAGTGTGGGAATGTGAAGAGACGTCTCTGGTTGCCTTCCTGTCTTCTAACTGCTGGTTTCCATGAAGATTAGAGCTGAGTCCAGCAAAAACACTCTAGTTACAGCTACTTGTTAAGCACGGTATGGTATTTAAAAACAAAGTGGCAATTCAAGGATTTTACATTTAAGCACAATTTGTTCCCTATAATATGGGAAAATAGGTATTTTGCACATTCCTCTGCCTGACCACTTAACACTGAGGCAAGAGACCTGCCAGTATTTCCTAGTGAATCAGAAACAGCTAGGATTGGAACCTTGAACTCCTAGATAAGTAGTTTTCCTTCTCCATCACACTATATACACTGAGTCTACTAGGTTGTTTAATTCATGGGAGTTTTAATTACTGATTAAAAGCAAGTCAGTAAGGGTTACCATTGCCCACAAGCTAAAGCTGCTGAGATGCCAGCATCTCTTGTGGTTACTGGTTTGTGTCCCAGCTGCTCCACTTACAGTCCAGCTCTTTGCTCATAGCCGGGGAAACGCCGCAGAGGATGGCCAACCCCTGCCACTCACATGGGAATCCCAGATGAAACACTAAGCACCTAGTACCTGACTTGGCCTTCCTGGCCATTACAACCCTGTGAGAAGTGAACTAACAGGTAGAAGATCTCACGAATGAATAACTAAAAAACTATCAGGCCCGGCAGCGTGGCCCAGCAGCTAAACTCCTCGCCTTGAACGCACCAGGATCCCATAAGGGCGCAGGTTCTAATCCCGGCAGCTCCACTTCCCATCCAGCTCCCTACTTGTGGCCTGGGAAAGCAGTCAAGGACGGCCCAAAGCTTTGGGACCCTGCACCCGTGTAGGAGACCAGGAAGAGGTTCCTGGTTTCCGGCTTCAGATGGGCACAGCACCGGCCATTGCGCTCACTTGGGGAGTGTATCATCAGATGGAAGATCTTCCTCTCTGTCTCTCCTCCTCTGTGTATATCTGACTTTGTAATAAAATAAGTAAATCTTTTTTAAAAAAGATCAGTAAGTTGGTATTTTATTGAAGAATTTCTATTCTGAAAAGAACAAACTATTTACTGCTCCAAATGTAGATCATCTGATGTTTCAGTGCAGTTTTTTAAGGATTTTTTTAATTGGAAAAGCAGATTTGCAGAGAGAAAGATAGATCTTCCACCCGCTGGTACACTCCCCAAGTGGCTGCAACAGCTGGAACAGCCAGAGCTGAGCTGATCCAAAGCCGGGAGCTTCTTCCAATTCTCCCACATGGGTGTAGGGTCCTTGGGCAGTAGCCATCCTCTACTACTCTTCCAGGTCACAAGCAGGGAGCTAGGTGGGAAGCAGAGCAACTGCGACACAAACCACACGCTTGTGGGATCCCAGCGGTTACTAAGCGAGAACTTAGCCACTAGTCTGTCATGCCAAGCTCAGTGCAATTTTAAGGATTCCATTTACCTCTCTCCAAACCACACAATGTACAAAATTATGTGTACAAATCAACATCACTTCATCCAGCACAAGGCATGTCTAGCACCCGGTGCCCCTCGACACCCTCACAGGTGCTGCTCCTGCTAAGGGAACACTGTTGTTAAGTATATTTATTTGTCCACAATAAGAGGCACTTTGGCATACAGCTTGTGAATCAACACACAGGGGTCATGCAAACATCACTGCCACATGTGATTCAGAATAAGCTCAACACCCTGGAGAGTGCCACCTCTGCTCACCCCCAAGCTCTAATAGCCTTTGGTCTGGTCCCCGTGCCTATGGTCCTACCTGCCCCAGGATAATATAAATGGAATCATAAATAGTGCAATCTGTTTTAGGTCAAATTTTCCCAATGCCAGTTTGTATTTCTTTGGGACCCAAACCTGCAAGAATCAGACCTCAAGTAGGAATGGCTTATGAAGCTGAGAGCCCCACTGGGGCTCACTCATCCCACCCCCATCACTGCTGTGAGCATCCTCGTTCTGGTGCTAGCTCCCAAGACTGTCGGCCTAACATGGAACTTAAGGAGTAGAGTCAGGGGCCCGGCACAGTGGCGCAGTGTTTAAGGTCCTCACCTTGCACGCCCGGGATCCCATATGGGCGCTGGTTCTATCCCGGCGGCCCAGCTTCCCTTCCAGCTCCCTGCATGTGGTCTGGGAAAGCAGTTGAGGACGGCCCAAGGCTTTGGGGCCTTGCACCCACACAGGAGACCCGGAATAGGCTCCTGGCTTCGGATCGGCATAGCATCGGCCTTTGTGCTCACTTGGAGAGTGAATTTTCGGACGGAAGATCTTCCTCTCTGTCTCTCCTCTCTGTATATCCGCCTTTCCAATAAAAAAATAATAAAAATAAAATCTTTAAAAAAAACTTGTTTACAAAAGAAAGTATATATTTAGCGCAGAACACAAAATGAACACTTAAGAATTTCAGATGCTACGCTGTGGAATAGCAAGTAAAGCTGCTGTCTATAGTGCTGGCATTCCATATGATTGCCAGTTCAGATCCCAACTGCTTTGCTTCTGATCCAGCTCCCTGCTGATGCACAGGGAAAATCAATGGAGGGTGGTCCAAGTGCTTCGAACCCTGCTCGCAAATGGGAGATCCAGAAGAAGCTCCTGGGTCCTGGCTTCAGATCAACTCAGCTCTGGACGTTGCAGCCACCTGGGGAATGAATCAGATCTTCCTCTGTCTCTCCTTTCTGTAAATATGTCTTTCAATTAAAAATAAATGTTGTTTTAATTTTAGACTCAATAGTGATAGTCCTGTTGATTATAGTTAAAACCATTGTAATAAAATAACAGGTGCTTTAATAAAGTTATTTTTTTTAAGATCTATTTATTTTCATTGCAAAGTCAGATATACAGAGAGGAGGAGCCACAGACTGAAAGATCTTCTGTCCATTGATTCACTCCCAAAGTGAGTACAGCAGCCGGTGCTGCACCAATCCAAAGCCAAGAGCCAGGAGCTTCCTCCAGGTCTCCCACGCGGATGCAGGGTCCCAAGCATTTGGAATGTCCTCGACTGCTTTCCCAGGCCACAAGCAGGGAGCTGGATGGGAAGTGGAGCTGCCGGGATTAGAACCGGCACCTATATGGGATCCCAATGCGTTCAAGGCAAGGACTTTAGCCGCTAGGCCACCACACCATGTGGGGAGCCACACAGTGGGGTTGGATAGTCTGGATCTGTGATGAGCACCGCTCCTCGGTTAGCAAGACTACGAGGAGTTTCTGGCTGCATGGCAAGGCCCAGCAGCGTGTCTGCAGAGTGTCGCCTCGTTGCTGCCTAACCCCGTTGTATGGACACTCAGTCATCTCTCTGATGTTTCATAGAATTCTCCTGAAGGTGGTGGTGGTGCTTTTCTGCAAATGTGAAATGATTCCTATAATTGGTATAACACCTTAAACTGATCAATCATGCTATGATAAAAACATCTTTAGCAACTTAAGGCAATGACACACAGCTAAAAGACAAACAATAGTACAATTGAACCCACAATGTCTCCAAACATCATGTTATATGCCCACCTTTGTCCTGAAGTTTGCCCTAATAGAAGTCATGTTTTCTTTAAGAAACTGCTTGATGCTATCTTGGAACAAATGGCAAACATGGAGGTACAAAGAGTTTGTTTACCATGCACCTCGAACTGTTACAACACATGAAATGATGCATTTTGGTTTCTCACCACGGAAAGCAGAAAGTATATGGGGCATCTTCTAAAGGGAGACAAATGTGAACCTTCCCCAAATAAAATGGTTTAGAACTTCTACCTTATATTGACACTTATATTTAGGGAAGCAAAACAGTTTATAAAGATAAAAGGACATTGCTTGTAAAGGCCCTCTGTTTGTAGATTGGCTGAGTTGCCCTGATCCTTTCACTGCCCTTTAACAAGAGAGCAAAAGGCAGTTGAACCAGCACTAGGTGAAGGTGGTGGTAATTAATGCATGACCGATTACAAGATTTAAGAAAGAATCTATGTTATATGCTTTTATAAATTCCTTTCATTTATGATCTTTCCTTTTAACTCTGTACTCTTAATATTTTAAGCAATATTAGTTAGTTTGTGTTTAGTGAAAATTGATTTTTGAATATAGGTAAACACTTGTCACTATGCAACTGCAAGTGCTGCCAACCGTGGAGTTCCTGGCTTCAGCCAGGTCACTGCAGGTTTGAATGAGTAACAGCTTGCTGAAAATATTTTCTCTGAAGCAAAATAATAATGATGTTTTAGGATTGATTTTGTAATCATTCTTTTATAATGAAGTAAATAAAACAAAATTGGATGTTGTGCAAAAGCTTGTGATGACTTGTGTATAAATAAAGAAGGCAACTTTTCTGAATTATCCATTATGAGCATCATGCCATAATGGTCCATGCCTCCTCTGCCTCTGCTCCATGCCTCCTCTTCGTATCGTCTCACTGGTCCACCCATCCTTTGCAAGCTCTCAAGTCAGCTGGAGCAGGTGTCCGGTAAGTGGTGCCTAAACTTGGGGCTCGACAAAGGTAAGCCTCCTCATTCTCGATAGCTATTGATATTGATATTCATATTCGCGGTGTGGATCGGACTTCACCCAAGGACACTGCAGGCCCCATGATAAGAGTTCAGATCAGGTGGAAGTGAACAGTCAGAACATTTATGTTTGAGAAGCATTGTAGCCTCTGTTAGCTACAAAATGGAACAGAGTGCATCCAGTGAGAGAAACTTATATGCTGATATTATTAAACATACTTTGCAGAGGAAAGGCATTGAAGTGAGTAAACAGCAGCCTCTGGAATTGTTACAGTCTGTGCAGACTGTCCTCTCCTGGCTTCCAGAGGTGGGAACTCTGATTTGCCTTTTAAGCTCATTAAAAAAATAAGACATACGCTTTCTGGTTATGGTCCAAACTTCCTATACCCACCTTGAGTCTATAAAGAAGCCTCTTCCCTGTGTTTGCTCTCTCTTTGCTTTCTTTATTCTGCTCCTCTCTCTCCCTGCTCCTGCTTTTTCTCTGCCCCATAGAAGAATACCTAGCCTCTCGTACCTATGGACAATGTTAGTATACAGTTAAATATAATTCTTAAATTGGTCTCTAAAAATATAATGTTTATATCAAGACTAAATGAGTATAAATGTGAATTTCAACACACTGTTACATTGTTACAAGGTATGAGATGAACCCATGTGTTCTATGTACTAATTTTAATATTAAAATTGGAAATGGTTACAGCATAAAATGTGTTCTTGATAATGACTGTGAAAGGAAATTTGTGTGATATAATTAATTATAGTCCTTAAAGTATCACTTACAGTATTTTTCTAAATATTTATCATTGATACATGCGATTAAAATCTGGCCCTCTGTTAAAACAACAAATTTTAAAACCACGTGTTATTGTTCATCTCCTTTTAAATGGTTTTTATTCAATTAATTAAAATCTAATTTATATTTTATTATATAAAGAGATTGTACCCAATCAGATTTCTTAAGCCTTCTTGACATCTTTGACAGGCATCTAAAACTTTTAAGGCTTCAAATTTCGGGGCCTTGATATTTCTACTGGGGCCTCCTGGCTATATTAAAGAATTTATCTCTTATTTTGTGTAGACAACAACTGACCAGATTATTTTAATTGTATTAAAAACTCTGTCAAATGTCAAAGGTACAAACTTTGGTTATATCAAAATACTACTACTGATATCTAAAAAAAAATTACACAAATCTAATTCAAATTTGTGTATTTTCATGTTTCAGAATAGATAATCTCTAATGATAATGGAACTCAAAACTCACAAAAAACAAATAAATGTAGTTTTGTAAAGATTTCCAGGTTGTCCACCATACATGTCCCAGAATAATTTATATTGCTGGGAAACCTAATGTCTAGGTCATCAGTTTAATGGATGGATTCATCATAATGATCATTTTCTCCTTTCAGGGTTTTGATTCAGGACAAAATTTAAAAACTATTTGGGTCTGTTTCAATACCATGTAAAGCAGCAGGTGCATCTTCTTGTTGGTTAATAATCTTTATGGTGCCAGCCACAATTATATGAAATCTAATCTATCTATATTTCTAAACCATCTTTAAAAAATTTTTGGCAGGGCCCGGCGCGGTGGCTCAAGTGGTTAAGTCCTCGCCTTGCACGCCCGGGATCCCATATGGGCGCCGGTTCTAATCCCGGCAGCCCCGCTTCCCTTCCAGCTCCCTGCCTGTGGCCCGGGAAAGCAGTCGAGGACCGCCCAAAGCTTTGGGAACCTGCACCCGTCCGGGAGACCCGGAAGAGGCTCCTGGCTTCGGATCGGCATAGTATCGGCCCGTTGCGCTCACTTGGGGAGTGAATCATCGGACGGAAGATCTTCCTCTCTGTCTCTCCTCTCTGTATATCCGCCTTTCCAATAAAAAAAATAATAAAAATAAATCTTTAAAAAAAAAAATTTTTGGCAAACTCGTGTTATTAAAAATAAAAATAAATTGTAATCAACTGAGTATAATTTAAAAAGACACCTGAAGATTTTAAACTCTTACCAAAATTGGGTAATTTTTCTGTTCTAAATGAAGATCACTAAATCAATAACAAAAAAATTTTCTGGTTCATATGACTTAAATTTTTGAGAATCTGTTTTTAAAATATCTTAAGTCATTGATGCATTAGTACTCAGGTTTGTCAAATAAATTACTCATGTTATATTCTCTTTCTGTCTGTAGTGTACAATTTAATTGTTAACCTATGCTCTTGTCTCAAATTTATAGCAGTTATTGAATCTTTGGGTGAGTATTTTCTAAAGCTGTTATTTAATGCCTTTCACTTGATCTCATTTCTTATTGTAAGTAACTTAGTCATTTAGATTTATTTATGTTCTCCTTTACTCTCTCTAAAACTGAAGGGCACTCCATTGGACCCTAAATTGAGGGGAAAAAAAAGGCTTTTAAGGAATTAGAACATTGAAATAGGAACATATAAAAGCTTCTTTTAGTTCCTGAATGCCCCTGTGTTTGTTATTAGTCCTTATTGTGGTTTGGTTTCTACCTTGATTCTGAAGGGATGTTATAGAAGTAAGGAGCTTTTTGGTAAAGATGTAAATGAAATAATTGGCCCTTGTGATTCTAAACAACTTATCTACTCAATATCTGAGGATGAGACATGGCTAATTGTACTTTTAACCATTATGGACTAAATTTTCCACCACTTACATAAAAACCCAAAACTGAAAAAAAATTTCTGCCCGAACAATAGAACTCTGTGCTGTTATTGAGGCATTTAAACGTTTTAAAATTTTAATTGCTTTTAATTTTTACACTGATTCATTTTATATTGTCACTCTTTGCACATAGAGTCTACTGCTTTAACTGGCAGTCATACTGCTATTATTAACTTGCTTACTCAGCTACAGGACTTAATTCATTTTAGACATTTGCCAGTTTTTGTGGACCATGAGAGAGCTCATTCTAATCTACTGAACTGGTTCATGAAAGCAGTGCACTCACTGATTCATTAACTAAAGCTCTTGTGGGTGCAGTTCAAGCTGCTAAGAAAAATCATACTCTTCATCATCAAAATGCTAGTTCACTTAGATTTCAGTGTCCTCTTTGCCAGCTTTGGATGATTGGCATATGTCCATTTTTTTGTTGTTTTTTAAGATTTATTTTATTTTTATTGGAAAGTCAGATATATAGAGAGGAGGAGAGATGGAGAGAAAGATCTTCCATCCGATGATTCACTCCCCAAGTGACCGCAATGGCCAGTGCTGTGCCGATCCAAAGCCAGGAGCCAAGAACCTCTCCCAGGTCTCCCACATGGGTGAAGGGTCCCAAGGCCTTTGGCCGTCCTCGACTGCTTTCCCAGGCCACAGGCAGGGAGCTGGATGGGAAGTGGAGCTGCCAGGATTAGAACCTGCGCCCATATGGGATCCTGGCACTTTCAAGGTGTGGACTTTAGCCACTGAGCCACGCCGCCGGGCCCTGGCATATGTCCATGTTACTGTTAACATCTTCTTACATGTAATTTGGGCTACAGCTCAAACTGGGGAAGTAGTTAAAGGGGTTACACAATATTTATGTGCTTGCTTTGCAGTGTTCAGTTGCCCTAAAACTACACAGACAGTGCTCCAGCATATATTTCTAAGGCACTCCAGTCATTTTGTTCTGTTTTCTATTTCACAATCCACCAAGATTCCTTGTAACTCCAAAGCCAAGCCATAGTTAAGCGTTCTAACCGCATTTTTTTAAGGTTACAATGGGGCAAATTTAAACATTTGCCTTCTCACCATATTTTAAATCATGCCTTGTTTGCACTTATTCCTCTTTATTTCGATCAGCCTGGTGAGAGTTCTGTCTCTGACATTGTTCTCATACTGCACCCTAAAACCTTTAGTAAAATGGAAAAACCTTTCCACAGGAGAATAAAAAGAACCTGATTTTCTTCTTACTCCCAGGAGAAGGCATGCTTTGTTTTTCCACAGGACCCAGGCTTGCCAATTGAGTTCCCAGGTGAGCGGATTACACACCGTGTCCCATCTTCCTCAACTCCCGTGTCAGCCACTGATGATGGCATGCCTGTCTCACGGGAGATGCCATCCGTGCTTCCTCCACCAACACTCCCATTCTGCATGATTCAAGTTGCCTGCCTGAATCTCCTCCAAGAAAAGTGCACCGAGTGTATTGTTACCGATTGCTTTAATTATTTCCTAACGCCTGCCACATTTGTTATTTTAAAACATAGCTACTCATATGTACTATTGCCTGAAAATTTAATTGAACCATGGTATGATGATGCTGCCCTTCATTCTTTACAATTAATTACTACAAACTTGTCATATTCTCAAGGTTTTATAGTTTCCTTAAACTATCATTTATCATTCCATCTATTATTCTTAGAGGGCCTCTCGCAGCCTCTACTGCTATCTTAGTGCAACAAGTTCATATAACTAATCATGTTAATTATATTTCTTATAATATTAGTTATGGCTTATTCACACAAAAAAGTATTAGTAGAAATTTAGAGATAAAAATTAATGCATTAAAAAGGCTGGCATTTACATTGGCAATGAAATTTAACACTTAAAAACTAAATTTAGTACCACTTGCCATACCAAATATAAATGGATTTGTGTTATTCCTCTTTATTATAATCATTCACATATGTCTTGGGATGGCATTAAAATTCATCTTTGAGGTATATGAAACAGTACCTCCACTATTCTTAGTATTCAACAATTACACTCCCAAATTTCTGCCATCTCACAACCTCATCTTCAAGCCCTTTCTGCAAGAAATGTTACTAATCAATTTTTACAATTACATCCTTTGTTTGCGGTAAAACATTTACTTCATTTTTTATTAATTTAGGAACTACACTAATTGTCCTTTTTCTTCTACTGTTTCTTGTCCCAGTCTTCATCCGACGGCTAAGTGTAGTTAAGTATTTCAAAACACACACCAAGAACTTCGCACCCTTCAACTCAATTATAACAGAGGGGAGATGTGGGGAGCCACACAGTGGGGTTGGATGGTCTGGATCTGTGATGAGCACCGCTCCTCGGTTAGCAAGGCTACGAGGAGTTTCTGGCTGCATGGCAAGGCCCAGCAGCGTGTCTGCAGAGTGTCGCCTCATTGCTGCCTCACCCCGTTGTATGGACACTCAGTCATCTCTCTGATGTTTCATAGAATTCTCCTGAAGGTGGTGGTGGTGCTTTTCTGCAAATGTGAAATGATTCCTATAATTGGTATAACACCTTAAACTGATCAATCATGCTATGATAAAAACATCTTTAGCAACTTAAGGCAATGACACACAGCTAAAAGACAAACAATAGTACAATTGAACCCACAATGTCTCCAAACATCATGTTATATGCCCACCTTTGTCCTGAAGTTTGCCCTAATAGAAGTCATGTTTTCTTTAAGAAACTGCTTGATGCTATCTTGGAACAAATGGCAAACATGGAGGTACAAAGAGTTTGTTTACCATGCACCTCGAACTGTTACAACACATGAAATGATGCATTTTGGTTTCTCACCACGGAAAGCAGAAAGTATATGGGGCATCTTCTAAAGGGAGACAAATGTGAACCTGCCCCAAATAAAATGGTTTAAAACTTCTACCTTGGGCCCGGCGGCGTGGACTAGTGGCTAAATCCTCGCCTTGAATGCACTGGGATGCCATATGGGCGCTGGTTCTAATCCCGGCACTTCACTTCCCATCCAGCTCCCTGCCTGTGGCCTGGGAAAGCAGTTGAGGACAGCCCAAAGCTTTGGGACCCTGCACCCGCGTGGGAGACCTGGAAGAAGTTCCTGGATCCTGGCTTTGGATAGGCATAGCATCGGTCATTGCGTTCACATGGGGAGTGAATCATCGGATGGAAGATCTTCCTCTGTCTCTCCTGCTCTCTGTATATCTGACTTTCCAATGAATAGATAAATCTAAAAAAAAAAAATCTTCTACCTTATATTGGCACTTATATTTAGGGAAGCAAAACAGTTTATAAAGATAAAAGGACATTGCTTGTAAAGGCCCTCTGTTTGTAGATTGGCTGAGTTGCCCTGAGTTTCACTGCCCTTTAACAAGAGAGCAAAAGGCAGTTGAACCAGCACTAGGTGAACGTGGTGGTAATTAATGCATGACCGATTACAAGATTTAAGAAAGAATCTATGTTATATGCTTTTATAAATTCCTTTCATTTATGATCTTTCCTTTTAACTCTGTACTCTTAATATTTTAAGCAATATTAGTTAGTTTGTGTTTAGTGAAAATTGATTTTTGAATATAGGTAAACACTTGTCACTATGCAACTGCAAGTGCTGCCAACCGAGGAGTTCCTGGCTTCAGCCAGGTCACTGCAGGTTTGAATGAGTAACAGCTTGCTGAAAATATTTTCTCTGAAGCAAAATAATAATGATGTTTTAGGATTGATTTTGTAATCATTCTTTTATAATGAAGTAAAAACAAAACAAAATTGGATGTTGTGCAAAAGCTTGTGATGACTTGTGTATAAATAAAGAAGGCAACTTTTCTGAATTATCCATTATGAGCATCATGCCATAATGGTCCATGCCTCCTCTGCCTCTGCTCCATGCCTCCTCTTCGTATCGTCTCACTGGTCCACCCATCCTTTGCAAGCTCTCAAGTCAGCTGGAGCAGGTGTCCGGTAATGCCGGGCCCAAAATAAAAAGTATTTTAAACCTGAGACACAGTATAATATTCAGTTTCCCTTTGTGTTTAGTTGTCCATGATGTCATAGCCTGCAGGGCATTGGTTCCAAGACACCCCCTCCCTCACCAGAAAATACCAAACTCTGAATGCCCAAGTTTCTTGCATGAAGGGACTTCAAAATGTTCGTGCAAAATTTACTTTTTTTTCCATGAACTATTTTTCAGAAGCCAAAAGAGTTCCAGTCTACCGGTTCCCTACTTCAAATGCCTGCCATGGGCAGGAGTTGGGAAGTCGTGTGCGTGGCGGGAACCCAGTGACTTAGGAACCCACTACTGCTGTCTCCCTGAGTCTGCGTTAGCAAGGTAATAGAATCGGGAACTGGAACAGGGAGGCCTGTGCCCCAATGTGGACATGTTCTCTTTTTCTGGCATCTTGACCACTATGCTAAGGGCCTGCCCCTTCACCAACTTTCAGGAGCATCCTGTTAGAAAGTGCCATAGCATTTACCCTTTGTGCACCTCTCATCTACTTTAAATCATCTCTACTTATTAGTAGAAATGCTTGAGTACCATGGCTTGTGGTGCCCACTGGGGATGCTCGAACCACCTGCCCACTCCCCTAGCCCTAAGACACAACTACTGAAGACAAGTCATTGGGTGAAGGCAGAATTGTGCTGCCTTATACTTTACAATACTACTCATAGCAACACAGCCCAAATATTTTAAGATAATCTTGTTTGGGGAGACAGCATTGTACACCACCAGCATCCATTTCCAATCCCGCTGCCTGCTAATGCACCTGGCAAAACAGCACGTGTTGGCCAAGTCCCTGAGCCTCTGTTCCCACAGGGGACGCAAGCTCCAGGCTCCTGGCTTTGTCCTAGACCAGCAGATGGGAGATTCTCATTTCTCTCTCTCTCTCTCTCTAACCTCCTTTCCTCTCCCTCCTCCCCCATTTTCCACTCTGACTTTCAAATAAATAAATTTTAAAGAGTGAAACTTACTAATGAATTAATGATCCAATTTTCTGGAAAATTTAGAAGGGTGATATAATCTCCCTTCTTTTGGATATCTAAAATTAGGCTCATTTACCTCGCAGATGGGCTAGCTGAAGACAAGGCAAGGCGCAGGAAAGTCCCATATGTTCCAAGCTAAGAGTCTTCCACAAAAAGATTTTCTAAATCTTGTGAGAGTCATTTGATCAAAAATATCTGCTTTCCCAGTGATATTTAGGAGTAGAAAATACATCTTTTGAAGACAGATCTCTTTCTCTGAAACTTCAGTATCTGGTTCCCCTGATCCCCCCGCCCTTGTTTAGAGAAAGTATCCCGGAACTAATCCTGCAGCTGTTTGCCTACCTGCAATGAACAGCGGTGGCACGCCCTGCAATGACGTGTACCCGGTCGCCTAAGCCTTGAGCTGTTTCCCATTGCCCTCAACACGCTCAGTCACAAGTGCAGCATCACCTTGTTCTCACAGGAGACATTTCTGCTGCATGATCCCTGGCCCAGAACCCAACCCGTCCCTACCACTAGGCCTGGGTTATGGCAGCGGCTCTTTCAAAATTATCCCCCTTAGTGCCTATATGGTGGTACATCCGGCTAAGCTGTCAGAGCTGGCATTCTATGGTAGGGCTGGTTCAAGTGCTCCACTGCTGACCCACCTCCCTGCAATTATGTCTGGAAAAGCAGCAGAGGATGACCCAAGTCCTTGTGCTCCTGCACCTAGGTGGGAGACTGGGAAGAAGCTCCTGGCTCCTGGCTTAAGACCAACCCAGCTCTAGCCATTGCAGCCATTTGCAGAGTGAACCAGGCAGTGGAACATCTCTCTTCATCTCTCTTCTCTCTCTGTAAATATGCATTTCCAATAAAAACAAATGTTTAAAAGGATTTTTTATTGGAAAGGCAGGTTTACAGAGAGAAGGAGAGACAGAGATCTTCCATCCTCTGTCATTCACCAGCTGACCACAATGTCTGGAGCTTAGTTGATCCAATGTCAGGAGTAAGGAGCTTCTTCCAGGTCTCCCACACAGGTGTCCCAGGGCTTTGAGCCATCCTCAACTGCTTTCCCAGGCCACAAGGAGGGAGCTGGATGGGAAGCATAGCAGCTTGGGCACAAACTGGTGCCCATATGGGATCCTGGTGCTTGCAAGGTGAGGATTTAGCCCACTGAGCCATCGTGCTGGGCCCAGATCCTCTTTTTTTTGTTTTGTAATAGTCACCCAGCCCTGCCCCGCTCCCTCACTGACCCAGCCACCCACCAACCACAGGGCTTCTCCTAAAGAGAGCTTTAAGTATCCTCTCACACTTGCAGAGTGGCCGTGGAGTCTGTGGCCAGGAAAGCACCTGCCACTTCCACTGTTCAGAACCTCTGCAAAGCCTGTTTGAAGGATGCTGGCCACACCCATTCCTCTCTACCACCTCCCAGCTGCTGGAGTCCTGGACTGTGTTGTGGGTGTCCACTCAACATCAAGCAAGTGCTTCCCTGGGGCCACTTTTCCCTAACCTAGTATCTCAGATCAGGTAGCATCTGTCCCTGGAGGCTGGTGCTCCAGGAGTACCAGCTCCTCCACTTCTGAACCCACCCACCCCGTGTGGCATGGCAGAGGCTTCACTGCCTTGACTTTTCAGGCAGCTGAAAAGAGCCCTGGGAAGTGTGGGCAGGAGCTGCATTTGCAGAAGGCTGGGGTGGAGGAGGAGGCGGGCGTGGATAGAGCGGTCTGACTATAGATCTCGGCACCTGCCAAGTTTGTGTTTAATTATAGTCCCTTCCCTTGCCAGCCCAGGATAATCATCTCCCTTCCCAAACAGGCTTTGTGGCATTCTCATTTTGTAAGAATTCCTTCTTCCTTGAAGGAGCTGGGGTGAAAATCTATGTTTCTGACGGTCGCAGGGCACAGCCAAATGTTGCTGCTGCTGGGGGCTTGGTGAACACCTTTGGCCCTGATGTCTGTTCAACCCTGTGTCCGCTGTAGAGGGTTTGCAGCTCTCTCTCTCTCTCTCTCTCTCTCTCTCTCTCTCTCTCTCTCTCTTTCTCTGCCTGGCTTCTGAGGCTTTACAGTTTGCTTCTCCATCTGCAGGTCGATAGGCAGCCCGATTTGGGTGGGAAAAGCAAACTCATGGGGTTGCATCGCTGAATTAATACCTTGAGCTTAGGCATGGCAGGACCTAGGCTGGGCTGCAGGCATGGCATGGTCAGAGCCATTCCCTGCCCATTCTTTTTTCCTGCCTCCATGGCAGAAATTTTTCTCCTGATTTGTCCTTGTCACTCAGGGCCCACCACCCCACCCCTACTCCCACCTTGTATTGTTATGTCTTTTTGAAGTGTATTTATTTGGAAGAAAGAGACAATAAGACAAAGAAAAGTCTTCTATCTGCTTATTTATTGTCTGAATGCCCACATTGGCCAGGACTGGGCCGAGGCAAGCTAGGAACCAAGGACTCCATCCAGGGACCAGGGCAGGGAGGAGGCAGGAGGGAGGGATGCAGCCATCACCTGCTCCCTCCCTGGGGCGCAGCCTCAGCAGGTCACAGCTGCCTTTGCTGTCCTTGCACCTGAGTCCCCACAGGTGGCTCACAGCCCCGTAGTTCACAGCCTGCAGTGTGCCAACTGCAATTCGCTTCCCTGAGGAGCAAACTGCAGCTTCTTTGGAGGAGAAAGCACCAGGTTTCTCCTGCTGAGCGGAGGAAGAGCCCTTTGTATTTTATATTATGGGGCACAACCTGGGGGATCCCCAAGCAGAGTTGCATGGACTCCAGATGGAGCAGGGCTGTGAGTGAACCCCCACACCCTCGCCAGCCTCAAGCCAGCTGCTACACCCCCCTCACCCCCGTCCCGCAACGAGCCTGTGCCAGCGTCTCATCCCTGGCTTCTCACTCCCACCCACTCCTCAGACCCTCCCAGAAGTGGCAGAGCCATGCTCAAGCTGAGACCGAGGAGCCTGTTGGGCACAGGATGAGCAAAAGGAGGCTTGCTGGCCCAATGCAGGAGTCCCTGGGGCCCAAACAGCAGGCCCCTGGCGAGGCATATTAAGGAACCTGTCCTGAGAGATGGCAAAAAGACCTAAGCATGGAAGAGTACACACTGCCACTCCCTTTTAGGCCAAGGTTGTTCTCACTCCCTTGGGGCATCAGCAGAGGGGTGACATCATCGCTCATCCAGCCTCCTGCCCTCCCCCCCACACACACACAGCCTGCAACCACCACGTGTGGCCCTAAGGATCGTGAGCAGACAGGAGGGGAGGGCTAGTACCCTGTCAGAGCCCCTGCCCCACCTCTCACAGGAGAGGTAGCTGCAGCGAGAAAAGGATGAGTTTGCCCAAGGCCAAAGGCAAAAGGTGGATGAGAAAGAAAGGACCAAGCCCAGAGGCCAGTGCTGTGGCACAGCTGGCTAAGCCAGCACCTGCCATGCCAGCACCCCTATGAGCTCTGGTACAAATCCCAGCTGCTTCACTTCTGATTCAGCTCCCTGCTAATGCTCTGGGAAAGCAGCAGAGGATGGCCCACGTGCTTGGGCCCTGCCACCTACATGGAAGACCTAGATCAAGTTCCCAGCTCCTCACCTGAGTCTGGCCCAGCCCTGACCATCTAGGCAGTAAGCCAGCAAATGGAAAATTAATATATTTCTCTCTTTCTCTCTCTCTCTCTGTACTCTGCCTTTCAAATAAACCCATTTTGAAAAGATTGAGACAGGTCTCTGTTTTCTTCCCCAGTTTGGGGGTACAATTGAACCAGCCAGGGCTTTCCACCCTTTGGTGGAGTTCATCTGCTTGGTCCCACCTCTTGCCAATCAAGGCTCTTGCTACACACCCCCTGCCCCCCCCCCATGTTACAGGAACTGGAACCTCACTTCTGAGGCCTCAGGAGGCCTGATGAGAAAAGTGAGGGTGTTGGTGGAGATGGCCGCCCACTACTTTCTGGCAGTGTTTGTGCCTCCAGCTGTGGCGCACACCGGGACCTGCAGCGTAGGGCTGCCCAGCACAGAAGCTCCCAAAACTGGTCCCGCAGTCCCAGTTCAGGGCTTCAGAGTCACCAGGTGGGAGCCAGGTTTAAGCGTTGCTCTGCAACCACTACCAACCCCCCAGTGATGCTGATGTTGCTGCAGTGGGGCACCCTGAAGAAGTGGGGCACCCTGAAGAACTGGGGCACCCTGAAGAACTGGGGCCCTTTCTCCCTCTGCTCTCCCTCACTGTCCTGGCCGGCTTCCTCTCCCAGCCCCTCCTAACCCTCTCCCTGTCTTCCAATACTGGTTTCAAGGAGCCCCCTCAGCCAGCCGCTGACCCAATGTGAGACCCGGAGCTTGGAGCTAGTCCTTTTCCGGCCCAAAGGGAGCCAGCAGTTTGGACCACAAGCTCCTTAGGTTCCTGCTGGGTTGGGCCAACTCTGCCTGGCTCAACCGGGGCTCTTGTGTGCAGCCGGTGTGTGATCAAAGAAGCCTCTGGGTGAATTGTGCGGTGCTCAAATCCTGCGATTCTCACCCCTCTTTTCCTTCCTAATCCCAGCTTGTCCTTCCCGGGCAGACAGGATATTTGGGGCGGGGTAGGGGAGTTGTTCCCCAGCCCGTAGTCACCACCAGAGACGTCCCATCACCACCACGCCTGCATAGACTCCAGCAGGGGGAGCCTGAGCGAAAGTCAAGGCCGGGCAGGTCAGCCCAGGTGTCCAGTCCCGGGGGGCGTGGACAGAGCGAGGCCCGCCCGGACTGCGCTTAAGTAGCTGCGGGCCCCTGCGGGAGGAAGCTGCGGCCGCCGCTCACTCCTTAGGACCCGAACCCTCACCTGACCCGACACCTGGCCTGCGCCATGAGAGGTCCAAGCCCGGCTCTGTGGCTCTTCCTCGCCCTGCGCACCGGTGAGGCCCCGCTGTCCGGCCGTGAGAGCAGGACCCCGGGGGTGGAAGTGGGAGGAGTGTGAGGGTCCGATCCCGCGCGTCCTCAGGGCAGAGATGGAGATCCCTGGAGGGCTTCTCGGAGGAGTCAAGCCGGATCCTGTCAATGCCAAGCGCCGGGTGCCGTTTGGGGAGCGCTTGGGGTGTCAGGAAGCGGTCGAGGGGACTCTCCTTGTGTCCCGTGGAAATGGGGGACTCGGTGGGGTTCTCTGAGGCTGGGGGCGGGGGAAGGGAGAGAGGAGGGGCGGAAGGGGTCAGTCTCGCAGAGGCAGCCCAGGGAGAGCCGGCTTGGGATACCCGCCCCGACACACGTTCGAGAGCAGCCGGGAGGGGAGAGGCGGTGGGCTCCCTCAGGGGTGCCAGGAGATAGCGCTGTCCGAGCTGGGACTGGGCGGAGGGGCACGGGAGCAAAGGTGTCAACCCCAGCGCCCACGGCACCCCCGTCCGGTCCCGCATACGGTGGGCTCTGCGCGTGCGTGCACCCATACTTCACACGCACATACAGACTGCTGGTCCCCGAACGAAGCAAGCTCAGAGAGGGCAAGTGGCACGGCCCAGTCACCACAGAGTCTGGCCTGTGCGTTCCTCCTCAGGCTGCTCTGTGCGCCTGGGGCGCACCTGCAAAACCTCCCCCTATCCTGCTATCCCGTCTGGACTACATGGGGCTGGCCTGCCAGGAAAGGGGCCAGAGGCCACATGACAGAGAGCAGCTGTCACCTGCCACCGGCTGTGTCCCCCGCTCGCAGGGTCCTGAGCCCGCAAACGCTCATGGGCCCGACTGGGTGCCTCAGTGCCCCCACGGAGGGCCTGAGCTCACCTTCCCACCCCCACTGTCCCCGCAGCACTGAGCTTGGAGGTGCGATGGTGCACCGTGTCCGAACCGGAACAGCAGAAGTGCAGCGACATGAGCCAGGCTTTCCAGCACGCGGGCCTGCAGCCAGCGCTGCTGTGCGTGCTGGGCACCTCGGCCGAGCACTGCGTCCAGCTCATCGCGGTGAGTCCGCACCCGCTGGCCGCCTCCCGCTGGTGGCCAGAGCTCTGAGTCAGGAGGCCGCGCACAAGGGCTTCATTCACGACCAGCTGCCTTGGCCTGCCGCCCTCCGGGCTGTCCGTTTCCTGCGGGTGTGGCAGGCCGGGAAGGGTGACGCTGACCTGATCTTCTCTTGGGGGTGGAGGCGCATGCCACCCACCCCACTCATGACACCCTGCCGTGGAGCTTTCCAGAATAGGTCCATGGGAGCTTTGGGGCCAGAGGGGCCAGTAATCTAGATTGCGTGAGCACAGGAGCCCTGGGCCCTTCAAAGACCTACTCCCATCAGGCTGCTGTGTGAGGGGACAGAGATGACTTACACTGAACTTGAATTACCTTTTCTATTGATTTTGTTTATTTGAAAGACACTGACACAGCAATAGAGATCCTGGTGGCTGGTTTTCTCCCCTAAAGGCCTCTCGGGCCAGGGCCTCAGCCCAGGGCTCTCGCTGGGTGGCAGGGAGTCAGCTACTGGAACCCTCACCTACTGTCTCCCAGGCACCAGCAGGGAGCTGGAATCTGGGGTGGAGCCAGGACTTGAACCCAGGCATTGGGATGCAGGATGCAGGTCATCCCCAGTGGCATCTGGACCACTGTGCCAAGCACATGCCGTTTTGGTCTGAACCCTGTCCATGGCCTCCAGGCCCTGCCAACAGTACATTGCCTTCTGAGTTCAGACATTATAAAGGAGGGGGCAGTATTGTGGTACAGTGGGGAAAGCCACCACCTGCAATGCCAGCATCCCATCTAAATGCCAGTTCAAGTCCCGGCTGCTCCATTTCTGATCCAGCTTTCTGCTAATGGGCCTGGGAAAACAGTGGAAGATGGCCCAAGCCCTTGGGGTCCTGCACCCTTGTGGGAGATGTGGAAGAACCCCTGGCTGGTTTGGCCTGGCCCAGCTCACACCATTGAGGATCTCTGGGGAATGAACTACTGATGGAAGATTCTCTCCATCTCTCTCTCTTCCCCCTCGTGTGTGTGTGTGAGCATTTCTGGGATCCTGTCCACAGAGGCCCTATTAGGAGGAAAATAGGCTCAGTGGAGTAGGGGAGGCCGGGGCAGGCAAACAGGTGTGCTGGCCTCAAAGTCTCCACCAATTAAACCAGGCACAGGTAGATTTGGGAATGGAGCATGAGAAACATGCTCTGTCTTCTCCTCTTCAATTTGTCTGTGAATGCAGTGAAGAGCCCCCATCTCTCTAGTAAGAGCCCTATATCTGAATAATCAATGTTTCCTGGTACAGTTAGGAGAACATGATGAGGCCCTGGCCTAGCCAAGGAGGGCCCCGCAGAGAGGACAGCATAGAGCCCTGGGCCTCCCCAAGGGGCCCTCAGTCCCTGACAGGCGTCCCCAGAATAAGCAGGAACAGGCTGACCTGTGGGTTCCTTAACAGGCCCAGGAGGCTGACGCCATCACTCTGGACGGAGGAGCCATTTACGAGGCGGGGAAGGAGTACCACCTGAAGCCCGTGGTGGGTGAAGTATATGACCAAGGTACGCGGGTGGAGAGGGAGGGAGGGCTCATCACTGTTGCTACTTGCCCCCCATCTGGGTCTCCCAAGAATCAGGGACCCCAAGTACTTGTGCCAATTTCCGCTGCTTTCCTAGACACATTATCAGGGAGCTGGATGAGAAGTGGAACCTCCAGAACTCAAACTGGTGCCCGTATGGTATGCTGGCATTGCAGGTAGAATCTCCTTGCTAAACCACAGTGCCAGACCTCGCCCACAGAACTGTCCTGAATTCCCTGGGGGTCACAGAGCTTGGAAAGCAAGAGCTGGCCTGAGCCTGTTCTTCACAGGGCACCCCGCAGCTCCCCTCCCCCAGTCTTGCTCACTAAGCTCTTGCAAGGAAATGATCCAGGTGTAGCGTGTAGCATGGAGCTGAGTGTGCTGTTGCCCATGGCAACCAAGGCACCACTAATGCTAAGCTATGGCAGAGCCCTCAGACCCCACCACCATCCTCAACTAGGCCCCATCTGTGACCTCAGACAACCTCGTCCTCAACTGTGAAATACACATAACACCCACCCAGTCACACAGGTTGGATGAGCCAAGGCCTGTGCCCACCCGATGCATAGTGCGTGCTCAAAACTGAGTTCCTTGGATCCCGCACCAGCAGCTCAGCCCAGCCCTAGTCTAGCCTGCTCCACCTGTCCAAGGCCCAGTCCCCAGTACAGTTCTGTACCACTGGGGGAGCTCCCGTGGTCCCTTCCCACCTGTGCAAAGTGCTCCCAAGGCCTGGTCCTCATACGTGTTTACCTATTAGAAAGCGAGGTGTAGGCAACTGGGGGGGAAGGAAAAGGGAATATGGAACAAGCCACAAGAGGGCGCTCAGGGGAGGGCATTTCAGCTGAGCCCTGACCCAGGTCTGGGACAACCTGGAAAGGGCCCGGGGATCAGGAGTGCGCCCCAGACAAGTAGCTTAGCTTAGCAGGTGCCAGGCTCAGGTGCGTTAGAAATAGCACAGACTTCATTTTCTAGAATTCAGTTGCATTTGCTTTTTTCCAAATGTTATGTATTTATTTGTTCATAAGACAAATCTTCCATCCACTGGAATAATACAACAGCACTACCAAAACGGCTGCGAATGCCAGGTCTGGGCCAGCTCAAAGCAAAGAGCCAGAAACTCCATCTGGGCCTCCCATGTGGATGGCAGGAGCCCCAAGTACCTGGGCCGTCTCTGTCCCACAGACACATTAGCAGGGAGCTAGAATGGAAGTGGAGCAGCCAGGACTCACGTGGACACTTGATATGGCATGCCAGCATCACAGGCAGCAGCTTTAACCTGTTGTGCCACCAGAACTCATTTTCGTTCTGATCCTAACACAGGCATGACACACAACAGGCAGCGTGTGTGTGACCCAGGGTATGTTTTGGCAAGGCTGCAGAGTTCGGCCATTGGGATCTTAAATGACTTGGGGAACATACTGCTGCTAATCCTTCCTGTGCCCTCAGCACCAGAAATTCACCCTTCTAGAATGATCTAGAATGCCAGCTGGTATATATACACATCTCCCAGCTCCTCTGTGAAACTGGGACAAGCAGCCTCCCTCAGGCCTTCCTCCCTCATCTTGGCTCCTAGAGGTGGGCACCTCCTACTACGCCGTGGCCGTGGTCAGAAGGAGCTTCAACGTAACCATCAACACCCTGAGAGGCGTGAAGTCCTGCCATACAGGCATCAACCGCACGGTGGGCTGGAACGTGCCCGTGGGCTTCCTGGTGGACAGCGGCCGACTCTCGGTGATGGGCTGTGACGTGCTCAGAGGTGGGGTCTCCCTGCTGCCCCCTCTCTCAGGACACACTCCACCTCCCAAGGGATAACCTCCACCCTCCAGCCCCTTTCAAGTGCACTGAAGTTCCACCTCCCCCCAGGGAGCCCTCCTGACACCTGCTCAGTGGGCTCGCACCATCTGCTGCACTGGCCAGCCCTGAAACTTCTGACACCCTGGTGCGCCGGGGGACACAGGAACCAACCTGCAGTGGAGGGGGGTGGTAGCACAGTGACCGTTCTCTGCCTCCTTCCCCACAGCTGTCAGTGAGTACTTCGGGGGCAGCTGCGTCCCCGGAGCCAGAGAGACCAGCTACTCTGAGTCCCTCTGTCGCCTCTGCCGAGGTGACAGCTCCGGGGAGGGGACGTGTGACAAGAGCCCCCTGGAGCGGTACTACGACTACAGTGGGGCCTTCCGGTGAGGGGGCTACCCCCCGGGGTGGAGGAGCTGGAGGGAGAAATGCCTTTGCAGGGGGAAGGGGTGGGGCCTGGCAGGGGTGGCCTTGCTGGCCGGCTGGCGGGGCCCAGGCCTTATAAAGCACCCTTTATTTCTATGCACTGGTAAGCTCCAAGGCATGTAATGCAATGTGCCAGGCTGGGCTCGCTCAGAAACTCGGTAGGTTTGGTGCAGCAGGGAGGTGAGGGCTCAGAGGAAGGAAGAGAGGATCTAGAGCTGTGGAATCGCACAGTGACAGGTCTGGGGGTGATCCCTGCGCCTCAAGGCCAGCCCTTTGTGGGCCCCAAAGCAGCCCTGGGTTGGAGTCCTCCCCACCACCCTACCCCACCCCGGCTATCCAGCCCAGTGCCCCAGGGTTGCAGGGGAAAGAAGGGTAGAACATGGCAGGTGGGATTGAGCAGTGCCCAGTACCTCCAAGCTGCAGACTCTGGCCCATCCCTCACCCCGGCATCCTGGCCATCACAGTCCTCCCTCTCTCTCCTAGCCCTCAGAGCTGGTCCTTGGGACATCATACCTCACTCTACCCTACTAGTAGGAATCCCGAGCAGCTCTTCCCACAACTGCCTCCTGCATGAGGCCGTGAGGTATAGAGAATCTCAAAGGCGTGGGCACTGCACTCAGGCTGTTCTCAGCTATGGCACCAGGGGTGTCCTTGGGCACTGCCGGTGGCTGGCACAATGTCCCAGCCTTCATGGCTGCTGGGTCCTCCCAGAGCCTCTGGCTCCCCTGGCCCCAGTTGGGCTGCACAGACTCCCTGCTAATCCTAAGGCAGCCCCATGTCAAGCTGCTGTGTGTGACAGGCTCGAGGGGCTATGAAGGGCCCACCGCTTAGCAAAGTAACATGGGCAGCAAGTGAGGGCCACAACACTATGGAGTCTGGGCTCACTGTGGCCACTCTCCACTGCCCAACCCAGACCCCCAGGGAGGGAAGTCAGACAGGTGCCACTCAAGGTTTCTCCCCCTGCAGGTGCCTGGCAGAAGGGGCAGGAGATGTGGCTTTTGTGAAGCACAGCACGGTGTTGGAGAACACAGATGGTGAGTGGGCTGCCCAGGCTGTGGGTAGGGGGTGGGGGCATGAGGAGTAGGCTTCCCAGGTTTGGAAGTCCCCATGGCGAGTGGCTCTGTTGTGCTGTGGGCTAGCCCTCCCACCTGGAGACTGGCATCTACCTCTTTTTTAAAAATCCCTATTTATTAATTTTATGGTGAAGGCAGATCCACAGAGAAAAGGAAGGACAGAGAGGAAGATCTTCCATCTGGTGTTTCACTCCCCAAATGGCCTCAGTGGCCGGAGCTGAACCAATCCAAACCAGCAGCCTGTAGCTTCTTCTAGCTCTTCCATGTAGGTGCAAGCTCAAGGGTTTAGGTCATCCTCTACTGCTTTCTCATGCCACAAGAAGGGAGCTGGTTGGGAAGCAGAGCAGCCAGGATATGAACTGGTGCCTGTGTAGGATCCTGGCACCTGAAGGGGGAGAATGAGCTAACTGAGCCATTGCACCTGGAGCTTTGTGACCCTACATGAGATGTTCTCTGCTGTCCCCCAGGGCACTTCCCTCCCCTGAAGAGGCCACCCTTCTCCCCTATAGGAGATCCCTTTAAAATGGCTCGGTGCAGTGTGTGGGGCCATTGGACTGTTCCCATTTGCATTTGAAACTATTTGAGCTTTAGACAGTTTCTAAGAGCAGACTCTGTGCCATCTGTTCTTTTATATTTTAAGATTTATTATTTATTTAGTTGAAAGGTAGAGTTTCAAAGAGAGAGAAACGCCCACCCACTGGTTCACTGCCCAAATGGCCACCATGGCTAGGTGTGGGCTAGGCCAAAGCCAAGAAGCAAAGAGGTCTCCTCCATGGTGTTTGAGCCGTCATCTGCTGCTGTCCCGGGTGCATTAGGAAACCGTCGGAATTGGAGCATCTGGGCCATGAACTGGCACTTATGTGGGATGCAGGCATTACAGGCGAGGGCATAACTGGTTGTACCACAAAACCAGCCCCATACCATCTGTTCTTGACTCAGATGCCTGTTTTCAGCTTCAGCCACCCATCACCTTCCTTCCTATCCCTGAATGTATGGGTCCTGGGGCGTACGAGCTTGCGTGTGCCTATGCCTAACTCCCTGGAAACATCAAGGTGATGTGTGCATGGCCATCATCGTCTGATTCAGGAGACACATCATGATTGGCTTAGGCAATCTCCAGCTCACGTTCCAGACTCACGACTCGTCCTGGTTCTGTCCGGGTTGCCAGGTGCCCATGCCTGAGTGTAGGTCCCTGATGGCCCACAGCTTGCAGCTGCTAGAGCAGCTCAGTGCCCTTTGTCTTGGAGAAGTTTACCGGTTTCTCCTTGTGTTGTATAGCGCTGACTTTTTAAAGAGGCCAGTTATTTTATAGCCTGTCTCCAAATGTGGATCTGCCTGGAGATCGTTGCTTTTTTTTTTTTTAATTTAGATGTAATTTACATGCTGCAAAATGTGCTCTTTCTCAAATATACAGTTGTCTACATTTTCCCAAAAGTGCAGAGTTGTATAACCATCCATGGTTGAGGTGCTGATGGGGACACACCTTTTTAGAGAGTCAGAGTTAGAGCAAGGGAGGGAGATCTTCTGTCCACTGGCTACTCCCTGAATGGCCACGGTCCCAGTCTCCCCATGGCCAGTGGCTTTACCTGATCCTGCCCCATTCTGGTCACCCCTTTCCCCCGCACCCCCAAACCACATCACCTGTGTCCTCTGTCTCTACGGTTTGCCTGTTCTGGAACAATGGTCCATTGCCTTGTTGCCCTGGCTGTTGTCTCTCATTGTGACTCTGTGCATCTCAAGTCCATGGCCCGTTGTGTTTGTCATCAGAACTTGACCTACAAGGGTGAGCTCGGGCCCCACTTGAGAGAGAAAAACAAATGACCCAGAGAGCAGGGCTGGTCCCCTAGGGAAGGCGGTCCCGGGACAGTGTGCACACCCAGCTGGCACACTGGCATGAGTCAAGCCCAGGGAATGGCAAAGAACTAAGGAGACATTGTCTTAAAACAGGTTTTTTATTTTTTATTTATTTATATTTATGGTTTCAACAGCTATCAAAAACTAGCCTCAAGAAGTCAGTTTTTAAAAAGAGAGTTTTTATGTTCAGCAATCGAGAGGCAAAGAGTGGAATGGGCGGCAGGGTCTGGGGCAGCGAGGTGATGACCAGCAGGGTCCCCAGCCGACAGGAGGCGGCAGCAGCAGCTGGTGCGCTGGCCTCATGGGAGGCGGAGGTGCCAGTCAACGCAGAGGCTTGGCAGCACGGTAAGAGCCAGGGGTGGGGAGAGGATGAACCACTTGAGTTGTTCAGAACAAACACGTCCGTCCGTGCAGCTCTTGCTAACGGCCTGTGTAGTGTTTTCCAGACTATCATGCTGCTGTTTTTGGAGTTTTGCTTTTAAACAGCCTAGGAGTGAGAGTTTCCACAATCCCATAAATAATCCATTCCCTTACCTTCTTCCTGGCAAAGGCTCCTCCCCTGGTTTTTGTTGAAAAGTGGGGAAAGTAAGGGTGGATCGGGTGCTGCTGGGGATGCCTGCCCGGGTTCAAGGCCCAGCTCGGCTGTGGTTTGCAGCCTCTTGCTGGCACACCTACCCTGACAGGCATCAGGGGAGGCTCACGTAGTTAGGTTCCTGACGCCCACACAGGAGACCGGGGCTCTGTTCGGGGCTCCTGGTTTCCGCCTGGCCCAGGCCCTGGCTTTTGTGAGCGTTTAGAGACTGAGCCAGCAGTCTCTGCTTTTCAAATAAACAAGAAGTAAAGGAAGCGTTTTTTAAGTCGTAGAAATATTGTCCCGCAGGAACAGTTATGGTTTCCCTACAGTCTGTTAATCTAAGTCTTCTAACTTTCCTATGTTGCGTCAGTAGTCCCTGTTTCAAATAAATCTTGCTTAATGAGTCTTATAAAAAATGTATAGAGATAAAATGGAGCAAAAACTAGGATGCAAAATTACCTCTCCACAATGTGCTTAACCGTGTTAAAAACGGTTACAGGGGCTGACATTGTGGCACCTGCCACGTGCCACTTCAAGTCCTGGCTGCTCCACTTCTGATCCTGCTCCCTGCTAACGCACCAGAGATCACTCAGCCCCTGAGCCCCTGACCCATGTGGGGAGAACCAGAAGAAGCTCCTGGCTTCAGCCTGGCCCATTTGGGGAGTGAACTAGAGGATAGAGGATTCTCTTTCTCTTTTTGTAACTCTGCCTTTCGGGCAAAAGAATCTTGGAAAAAAAAAAAAAAGACAATAGGAAAAAAAGCCCCACAGTAAATACACAAAAAAATCAGTAGTCAGAGCTGTGGGTGATGCTTTGGGGTGTCACCTTTTTGCTGCTGGACCACAGTTCCAGGAAAATCATGTCATTCTGTGTTCCCACCCTGCTTCTGCCCCTGCTCAGTACTCACCTTAGTGACTGGTGGCAGCTGGGAGTTAGAGCAGCCTCCAGATGAGCTCTCACCATCTCCATCTTATGTCCTGTGTCACCAAGTCACAGGACAGGTGTCATACAGTCAGTGTGATTGATAGACACTGGGGAGAGATGCAGACAGCTGGCCTCGTGGGTGTGGCCATCACGCCCTCTTCTAGCCTTGGGAGAGGTTCTCCCCTCCACAACGCCTACTTCTCCTTTGGGCCCCTCCCAGGACAGGGACCGGCTCACCCCAGGCTGTCTCCCCAGGGAGAACGCTGCCCTCCTGGGGCCGCCCACTCATGTCACGGGACTTCCAGCTACTATGCCGGGATGGCAGCCGTGCCGATGTCACGGAGTGGCGGCGATGCCACCTGGCCCGGGTGCCGGCTCACGCTGTGGTGGTCCGAGCTGACATGGATGGAGGCCTCATCTTCCGGCTTCTCAATGAAGGGCAGGTGAGTTTAGGCCCCCTTACACTCCTCTCTACCCCCCTCCCGCACACACACAGAGCTTGCCAACTAGTCACACCTGGGGTAAGGCCAGTAGGGGCACCACCCACTGCTGCCCCTGCCCAGTCCCACTGCTGGCACCATCCCCTGCCTCGGCATCCAAACAGCTGAGCATGGTGAAGCTAGATGAACTGAATGGAGACCCAGATGCAGAAACTCTTGGAGGAGGAAGGTAGGAGGAGGCAAGCATAAATCTGGGGAGACTCTGTATAAGAGGGGATCTCCCTGGCCTTGAGAGTGGGTGACTGCCTGGTCTGAGGTCACAGGCAGGAGGGGGGGGGTGACTGGGCAGGGGCAGGGCCAGGGGGAGAGGCCATGGCCAACAGCACACTCCCCAGCTCCCTTACCTGCCCCTCGGCACAGCGTCTGTTCAGCCACGAGGACAGCAGCTTCCAGATGTTCAGCTCGGAGGCCTACGGCCACAGGAACCTGTTATTCAAGGACTCCACGACGGAGCTGGTGCCCATCGCCACACAGACCTACGAGGCCTGGCTGGGCCGCGAGTACCTGCACGCCATGAAGGGTCTGCTCTGTGACCCCAACAGTAAGGCCACTTGTCCCTCCTGCAGGCCTCAGCCCAGATGCACAGCATTGGGGCAGGGCTCCTAGGGGAGGTGGCGGGAGTGCAGGACCCTCACACAGGAGGCCTACACTTGTCTCTGTGGGACCCTATCATGCTCCCCTCTGTGCTTCTGGGGATATAGGTGGAAAACACCTGTGCAGGTGTGCAGCCTCTGGATGCGGAGGCACTGGAATGCAGGTGTATCTTAGGGGACTTGCCTCCATCCTCTTCATCCTCCTGGCTCTGCCACCAACTCCCACCAGCTCTTCCCTGCCATCGGTCGCTGCTCCCTCTCTCCATTTCTGACCTGCAGTGGTGCAGAGGTCTACCAGTTGGTTTCCTGCATGTGGCTCTGCTAGCCCATGCACAGGGAATCTGGTGTTGTAGATTGTGTGTTCAAGTACCTGTAGCCCCAGTCTTCCTCCAGCCCAGGCAAATGGGACAGTGACTCCTGCTGTTAGGAGAAAATAGGCTTTGGATTTCAGTAATGTATGCTGGCCATGCAGCCACCAAGAGGAGGGTCCAGAATTGTCCCCTTGGGTCTGGCTCCAAGCTCTTCTCACAGATGTACCCACCACTTCCCTCACAGGACTGCCCCCATACCTACGCTGGTGTGTGCTGTCCACCCCCGAGATCCAGAAGTGCGGGGACATGGCCGTGGCCTTCAGTCGTCAGAGGCTCAAGCCTGAGATCCAGTGTGTGTCAGCTGAGTCACCCCAGCACTGCATGGAGCAGATCCAGGTGGGAACCATGCCCAACAGGGCAGGGGTCTAGTTGGGTAGGGTACACAGAGAGCAACAGCATACCTGGTGGTCCTTCCTGCCCACCTCAGGAAGGAAAGGGGTGTACCTCCTGTGACAAGCCCGAGATAAGGCCAGCAAGGACTTCAGAGACCAACAGCCACTGGCCCAGGGCTCCTTGCTGAGCAGGTGGCCTGGCAAAGACCTGGGACCTTGGCCAGCTCCCTTCTGCTTTCTGAATCTTCTGCACAAGAGAGGCCAGGCTTGGGTCACAGTGTGTTAAATATTTCTTTTCAAAATATAGATCTGTTTATTTATTTGAACAGAAAAGAGAAAGAAGTAGTAAGAAAAAGAGATCTTCCATTCACTGGTTTATACCCCAAATGACCACAACAGGCAGGAGCCAGGAACTCTTGGTCTCCCATGTGGGCGGTTGACACAAGTGCTTAGGCCATCCTATGCTGCTTTCCCAGGAGCATTAGCAGGGAGCTGGATCAGAGGTGGAACAGCTTCCCATACAGCTCCTTAGACCAAAGTCAGCCATCTCTGCTGCCATCAGGGGGCTCACCCCAGTCTGCTGGCTCTTCCTTTTTGTTCCCTTCAGGCTGGCCACATCGACGCAGTGACGCTGAAAGGAGAGGACATTCATACGGCAGGAAGGATGTATGGGTTGATCCCAGCTGCTGGGGAGCTGTACGCAGGTGAGAGAGAGATTTTCCATCCACCGGGTCACTCCCCAAATGGCTAAACAGCCAGAGCTAGACCAGGCAGAAGCCAGCAGGCAGGAGCTTCACCCAGGTCTCCCACATGGGCAACAGAGGCCCAGGTACTTGGGGCATCCTCTGCTGCCTTCCCAAGATGCATCAGCTCTTCCTGAATGGGAAGGCAGAGGTGGGAGTAGATTTCAGACACTTTGATGCAGAATGTGGGCATTGCAGGTGTCACTTTAGCCCAGTGCAGCAGTGCAGCACCCACCCAAATTCTTCTTTAAAAGGAACACACAAACCACTCCCAGCCTGGAACCCAGGCCACAGCATTTGCTGACCTTGGCATGACTGGCCCTGTAGAAGGCGTCTCGAGACCCTAGCCGGTCAGCTGGCGCACACCTTCTCAAGCATCAGGCCGGAGCTTTGGTTGATCTCCTCATTTGCACAATTTTAACATGTATGAGCAAGGTAGAGAGGGTGAGAGACGGAGAGAGCTCCCATGTGCTGTATACTTCCCCAGCGGGGCTAAAGCTGGGAGCAGGAACACAGTGTCAGGGTCTCCCACTTCCTCGGCTCACTGCGGGCACTCAGAAGGTGTATCCTAAGCATAGGCCAACCCTGTGACATGGGGACCACAGGGCCTCCATCTCTGCCATCTGGGTGTGAGAAATCTCTGCATGGAGGGAAAAACTTCTCCCAGGAGGTGAGAAAGATGCCACCTGGTGGGGGGGTAAGAAAAGAAAGGAGCCCCTTTGGGTGCAGGCATGACAACCCCTGCCAGAATTGGTTCAGTGAACACCCCCTGGCCTCAGCCCCCCAAGACAGGGCAGCAGCTGGAGTGGGTCCTGCCTGTCCTCCTGGCCGAGGGAAACCTTCATAGCTATCCCGCTTCCCCAGACGACGACAGAGGTAACTCATACTTCGTGGTGGCGGTGGTCAAGCGTGACAGCTCCTACGCCTTCCCCCTGGACGAGCTGCGTGGGAAGCGCTCCTGCCATCCCAGCTTTGGCAGCCTCGAGGGCTGGGACGTGCCCGTGGGCGCCCTCATCCACAGGGGCTTCATTCGGCCCCGGGGCTGTGACGTCCTCACAGGTATCACCCTCCACACACCTGACTCGAGGGAGGGGGCAGGACGAGGGACCGGGCAAGAGTAGGGACTCTGGGTCCCGTTGTGGCACCCGCCACCCCCCAGTCCCTGGTGGATGCCCTGTTGGAAAACAGCTGGGTGTCCACCTAAGTGAACAAGTACCCAGTCTGGGGACAGAAGGAACGTCGCCCCATACCCACTGTGTAGTGCATCCTGACCAGGGGTGTTGGGTGATGTGGTGCGCGTGGCAGTCATAGGCAATTGGAAGCTGGGTCACCCACCGGAGCCCCGCAGAGAGTGCACCTGGAGTGGGCTGACCCTGGACCTATCACCCTCCCCACTAGTAAGGCAGTGAGCCCCCTGTGCGTGTAGGAGTTCAAGTGCAGGCTGGACAAGCACCGTTCCCACCAGAGGCTACGGACACAGCTTCTGCCTTCTGCCAGTCCCCGAGTCCTGGGGTGGTGGATGGGAGGGTGCGTAGGAGTAGGGAGCACAGGAGGCAGGCCCTCGGGATGGCCTGCTGGGAGTGGCCCCTCAGCCCTGCCCTGGCCCTCCTGCCAGCCGTGGGTCAGTTCTTTAACGCCAGCTGCGTGCCCGTGAACAATGCCAAGGAGTATCCTTCTTCACTGTGTGCACTCTGCGTGGGCGACGAGCTGGGCCGCCACAAATGCATCGGCAACAGCCAGGAGCGGTACTACGGTGACAGCGGTGCCTTCAGGTGCTGGCTCCCCCTGGCCTGGGGCGGGGGGTTCACTCAGTCCAGGAAAGAAGTGGGGAAGCGGGGGGGGGGGGGGGGAGGGAGGAGAAAGGGCTCCCTCCCGACTTCCGCTCCATTCCTTGTGTATGACAGGTGTCTGGCAGAGGGTGCAGGGGACGTAGCCTTCGTGAAGCACACGACCGTCTTTGACAATACCAATGGTACGTGAAAAAAGTCGGGCTGGGGGCTACACAGGGAGGCCCTGACTGATGAGGGGTTGCAGCCCCTAGTCCACTGCAGTGGTAGTGACCCCCGGCTCAGGCTCACTTCCTTTGGAACTTACCCACACAGGTGATTTTGCAGTGTTGAAGGGTGCCGCTGGGGGCGCGTGCAATGCGTGTTAGCACCTGCTTTCTGGCTGTGAGCAAATGCCTACGGCAGACAGGGACACCACTGTGCAGCCTGAGCCAGCTGAGGGCAGACAGGGGCACCGCCGTGCAGCCTGAGCCAGCTGAGGCAGGACATAGCCCAGGGTCCTTTTGTTCTATAAGTGGCTTTTCCTCTGGCCCCCCATAGTCAAGAGGACAGGAGACTGCGTTCCTTCTGCCTACACCCCAGGCTTTGAAAGCCCAGCCTTCCCCACCCTGGCACCATCCCTCTTCCAAGAGACACACTGTGTAAGCAGGGATGCCAGATCACATAAGTAGGGGCAAAACTGGTACTCAGATTCCCTAATCTGGGTGTCACCCCTGACAGAGCTGGGCTTGGCAACCTCCACACCCTAAAATCTCCCTGCTGCCACAGCTTTACCTCCCTGCCCAAGCTTTCTCAAAGACCTCCTGGGGCCACCCCAGGAGTGCATGTGGGTGTTCTTTGTGACCCTGCAGACACCACCAGCCCTGTCATGTTTTAGATGCCAGCCAGGTGGTCCCAGGAAGAGGAAGGCAGACCCATAGAGGCCCTGGGGGGTGATTTGCCTGCCTCAGGTGCCCACTGCCCATAGGCTCATGTCCCCTTTCATCCTTAACCTTGCCCAGTTCCATTTAGACAGGGGAGGAGGGGGAGTACTGAGCAGAGCACCAGATTGTGCAGGGGCCAGCCACCTGTCTTGGAATCCCAGGGGTGCAGGGTTAGAATGCAGGTGCTCAGGTACCACTTCCCACAGCACACCACAGCTTGTCTCTGTCATATTGCTAATAGAGTGGCACCAAGACAAAACAGCAGCCTGGGGACCTGAGCAGATGGAGCTGCCTCCTTCCAGTACAGGATCCTGGAGTTGGGGGAGGGGAAGGGTGGCAGCCTCCCTTTACATCAACCACTGCTCTGTCCCCTCAGGCCACAATTCTGAGCCCTGGGCCGCCCATCTCAGGACACAGGACTACGAGCTGCTGTGTCCCAATGGGGCACGGGCAGAGGTGCACCAGTTCGAGGCCTGCAACCTGGCCCGGATACCATCACACGCTATCATGGTGCGGCCTGACACCAACATTTTCACTGTGTATGGCCTGCTGGACAAGGCCCAGGTAAGCCGGCGCAGCAGCTGCCTGGCTGAGGCCTGGATGGAAGATAGGGGAGGGTTGTGCAAGCAAACCCTGGGGAGAAACTGAGCAAACTCGAGAGGGGAAATTCTATGATTTTTCATTTGGGATGTCCCTGCGGTGACTAGCCCCTCAGTCCTGTCCATGATGTATTGGTCCTTATCAAGCTAACCTCCCTCACCAATGCTGCAAGCATGCTATGATTCTGACCGCCTCTTTAGCCATGAATGAGCCCTGTGGTCTCACATCCTCTTGCAGCCAGAACCCTGCTTCCTCCAAGAGCAACACTTCCCCAGAGCACGGGGTCCACTCTTGCCTATCTTCTCCGCCCTCCCTTAGGAAGGCAGCCCAGCCCTCACCAGGACTGACCCCGCCCTTATCAAGGCCACAGCGACACAAGGGCTCCCCACTTCCTTGGCTACACATGACCTCTCAGCAGCCGGGCTTCAGCTCCCTGGGCTCCTGGGCTGGTCCTGCCTCACCTCCCTGCACACACTGAATGTCCAGACTTCATCCTCAAGCCTCGTCTCCATCTACACCTAGCCCCTAGCTGACCCCACCTAGGCCCATGTCACTAAATGCCATCTGTGCATACAGACAGCTCCCAGCTGCCCACCATCAGCCTAGGCTTCCACCCCAAACTCACAGACCTAACTACCTGCTTGACTTCTGGTTTCTGTGTCTCATGGGCATCTCAGGTGGGTCAAGAGCAGGAGTTGTGCTCCTCTTCCTCCCTGCCTCACCTGGTGGCAGCCATGCCAGTCAGCACTTCCGCAGGAAATGTCCTGGATAACCCATCCCGTTCTATATCCTGCTCATGAACAAGCCACACTGACCACGCTTTCAAAACATGTCTTGAATTTAAACTAAGCTGCCTTCCAGCAGAGCCTTGGTTTTTAACACCCTCCCAACCCTGCCCAATCTCTCCCTCTCCTGTACTTTGAAATAATCAGTGTTTTCATCTTCCCCACGGAGCCCCTCAGATCCAGCAATTCTTCCCTCTGGGCTTCTCACTTCTGGGGTTGGGGGACAGAGGAGAATCCAATGTGGGTGTGAGTTTCCATGAGTTTTCCAGGAGTCCTCTCTGAGCACAATGATGGCCCCACAGTGCCTTCCCCGGGCCCTCGGTCAGCGTCTTCTAGCTGACAGCACCATGCCTGTCCTCCTAGTGGCCTCATGCATACACGTAGTTAAACTTCATTTGACTTGCAGCTTTTGGAGTTCTAGCCACTGCACACACAACCCACAGCACCAGCTCTAGGCCCTTCTCAGCTCATGTGCTAGCTCCTTGTTCCTGGTGACAGAGCAGTCTCACTTGGTGGCGTTGTTCGGGTCTGTGGGAAGGGACACCAACAAAGTCACAAAGGTCAGCGAGGTGGCCCAGCCAAGCACGCAGTCACCTGTCTCTGGTTTCTGGATCTTAGCACTCACCAGCTTGGGGAGATGGTGCTCAACATCTTACAGTGCTGTCTGCAGCCCTGTCTTCCCCCAGGCCTTCTCTGATCCTGAATGAGACAAAGGGGGGTGGTGATCCAGCCATGACTGCAGAGTGGTGATACCCTGAGGGGTGCCTTGCTTCAGGTCAGCCCATGACCATTTGCAAGCCTGGACAGACTCCAGGTGTGCCCATGCCACTTCCAGGACCTGTTTGGAGACGATGGCAACAATAACGGGTTCAGAATGTTCGACTCCTCCAACTACCACGGTCAAGACCTGCTCTTTAAAGATGACACAGTCCAGGTGGTGCCCGTGGGGCAGAAGACCACCTACCAGGACTGGCTGGGACCTGACTACGTGGCAGCGCTGGAAGGCATGCTGTCCCAACAGTGCTCGGGAGCAGGTAGGCCAGCCACCTGCTGGACAGCGGGCAGAAACAGCCCAAGGACCCTGCCGTTTGCCCCTGCCCCAAGTGTGCCTTACAGTTTCTTTCTCTTCCAAATCTTGGGGAGTGGAAGGTACCCTGTGTCTTTATGACCAGGGGGGCAGAAAGAGACTCCCATTTTGCAAAAATGGTGGAAGTGAAGAATGGGGAGGTGTTGGGGTGGGGGTGCTGGAGGGAGGAGCAGCCACGTCACCAACATGCCCTCCCAAGCACCCTGACTGAAGGTGTTTCTCCCGCAGCTGCCAGTGCCCCAAGGGCTTCGCTGCTGCTGCTGCTGTCACTGCTGGCCCTGGCTAATGGCCTCCTCCTGCCTTCCGTCTGAAAGCAACACTGGGCAGACTCGGCCAGCGGTGCACAGGGCATCGCGCCATCGCAGGGGTATGCGAGACCCCGGGACCACCGTGCTCCCTGCCTGAGGGCAACCTCCCACCACTCATGCCCAGACCCAGGATCTACTCCAGGGCACCTGCTGGCCCCCATGCTGGGGAACCGTGTCTTCTGCAGGCCTGGCGTGCTTCCCGTAGCTTCCTGGCTTGGTGGCGGTGGAGGCTGGTTGTCATGGGAACCACTGTGCCCACGTCGCTGCCCACCTGGCCACCCACAGCCCCACCGCCTTAACATCCCCTTGCCGTTGCCACATCTGGGCCCTGGCTTTCAAGTCTCCTGAGGACACTGGCCCCCATAGCTAGCCACAGTCTGTGGTTGTATCTTCTGGGGGGCCTGATGCGGTGTAGGTATGCAGGCTTAGCAAAGGGCAGGAGCTGGAGTTGGACTGTAGGGATGCCTGGAAGAAACTTTAGAAGAGGAGGTAGGATGTTTGCCCAGTGGTCTGTCTGGAAGGCTAGCCTCCAGCTCCTATGTGCCCTGCCCTTCGCTGGGGTGAGCCAGGCCGGCTCCACATCAGGGATCCCATAGCTGGAATTCCAAATGCTCCATGTCATGCTTAGCTCAGGTGCTCCTCCTCCTCTGCCCCCATCACGGTGCCCATGATCCTCGTGTCATTTCTGGTCACCTGTCAGCTCCTTCCAAATCCAAGAGAGCAGCCCTGGAAACTTCCCTGGAATCTGGGCTGGGGGCTGCATGCCACTGGTGGGTACTGGCTAAGCTATAGCTCCTGGCTCTGCCCTGGCACCCTGGCATCTCATGGGTCCCTGGTCACACCCTGCATGCTCCCTGTGGCCTGCCCATGACTGCATCTTGCCTGTCCCTGAGGGAAAAGCTGCAGAACTGCCCAGTGCTGGAGAGGGAGGGAGGGAGGGAAGGAAGGAGGGAGAGAGAGAAAGAAAGAAGATAGGAAGGAAGGAAGGAAGGAAGGAAGGAAGGAAGGAAGGAAGGAAGGAAGGAAGGAAAGAAGGAAGGAAGGAGAGAAAGAAAGAAAGAAAGAAAGAAAGAAAGAAAGAAAGAAAGAAAGAAAGAAAGAAAGAAAGAAAGAAAGAAAGAGAAAGAAAAGAAAGAAAGAAAGAAAGAAGGAAAGAAAGAAAGAAAGAAAGAAAGAAAGAAAGAAAGAAAGAAAGAAAGAAAGAAAGAAAGAAAGAAAGAAAGAAAGAAAGAAAGAAAGAAAGAAAGAAAGAAAGAAAGAAAGAAAGAAAGAAAGAAATCTGGAGCAGGTGTCCGGGCAGCAGCCTGAGCTCTGTGTGGGCCTGGAGCTATTTGCATCCTGCTCTGCAGGGGGATGGGGCCGCACAGGATCGCCCGGGTTCCCAGAGGCTCACTGCCACAATCGGCTGCTGTCCATCTCTCAGCATGGGAGGAGGGAGGCGCTGACAAGTTCCACACCACTTCCTGGAGGGGCACCCAGCCACCTCCACCTTTGCCTACCGCAGCCAGGGGCACTGGACCCCTCACGTGCCAGAGATAGCCCAGGGTTCTTCCCAACCTGACAGTTGTTGAGTTTCAGCTTTTTTGTTTCTAAAGGGAATACATGCAGCCTACTCTGTGTCATTCACTGGGCCTGTTGCTCCCAGGGGTGGAATATCTCCTACAGGTGCCCCTGGGGGTGTGGCCTGTGTATGTGGGGGTGTGTGCATGCGTGTGTATGTGGTGACTGGCAGGTGGCAGTTCCAGTGGGTGCTGATCTGTTGTTTGAATAAAGCTGAGCGGCCCTGTCCGGCAGAGGCTTGAATTCCAACAAACTCTCGGCTGCTGCTTTTTTTGTCTCCATGGTGCTCATAGGACCCACCCGCCAGGGGTCCCCATCCCTCCTGCCCCAGAGGGACCAAGGCCACTTGGAGCCCTGCTCTCACAGAGCTAGAACCAGGGCCCATCCTGGACCTCTGGCTAGCAGCCCCTCCCTGCCGTGTCCCATTTCTCCAATCTGTCCAGATTCCTGTCCACCACCACCACCCCCTCACACAGCCCTAGGAGTTGGCACCTCCTGCTGCTGCCTGCCACCAGGCTCCAAAATCAGCCACCCACACCTTCTCCCTGGCCAGCTCCCTGCTGACGCTGGGCAGTGGGGGAGGGAAGCAGATCTGTGGGCAGGCTCATAGTGGGCAATCTCCAGGCTGGTCTGTGGCCCCCCATCTGTGCTCAGCTCTCACTCAGCAGTAGGACTGGGCTCCCCCTATCGGGGCACCTGCCTTCATTCAGCCCCTGGGCCCCCCCTCCCCCATCACTGAACCATCTTAAAGCAGGGTCTTGCCAGCCACTGTGCCCAGACCGTTTCCCCCACCAGCAGCTGGCCCAGCATCACGCAATGATGACTGATTTCATCCCAATGATGAAGTCATTCTGAGCCCATCTGGTTCTCTGTGTGGGTGGCCCTGGCTACCCCTGCAGGCCTGTGCCCTACCCCCACCACCCGTTGGTGCTCTCAGCTGCTGCTGGGCAGGACAGAGCCTGGAGCCGCCACAGGAAAAGCCCGAAGGGTCTATGCTGTGTGATAGAAGGTCAAGCCTCTACCTGCCACACCAGCATCCCCCATGGGCTTCAATTTGAGTCCCAGCTGTCCACTTCTATTGCCACTCCCTGGTTATGACCTGGGAGAGCGGCAGAAGATGGTCCAAGTCCTGGAGTCTCTGTACCCTCATGGGAGGTAGAGGAAGTTTGTTGCTCCTGGTTTGTTCCTGGCCATTTGCAGAGTACTCAAGGAATACAAGATAACCCTCCACCATCACCCTGCCCTGCTCACCCCATAGCTCTCTGCCTTGGAAACAAATGAAATATAATTTTTTTTAAAACGAAAGAAACCATTGGTTCCAGCGCGATAAGCTAGTGGCCAAAAGTCCTCGCCTTGCACACACTGGGATCCCATATGAGTGCCGGTTCTAATCCTGGCAGCTCTACTTCTCTTCCAGCTCTGTGCTTGTAGTCTGGGAAAGTAGTCGAGGACAGCCCAAAGCCTTGGGACCCTGCACCTGCATGGGAGACCCGGAAGAGGTTCCTGGCTCCTGGCTTCAGATTGGCTCAGCTCCAGCCATTGCAGTTGCTTGGGGAGTAAATCATTGGACAGAAGATCTTCCTCTCTGTCTCTCCTCTTCTCTGCATATATCTGCCTTTCCAATAAAAATAAATAAATCTTAAAAAGAAAGACACCCAAGTTCCTTCTGATTGGCAGCAGCCAGTTGGTGAGTGCAGCTCTGTGGCGCACAGGGAGACCCAGGTCTGGAGCACAAGTTACAGACCTGGTTCTAGAGCATGGCTGCCCCCACTCCCCAAAAATACAAAACCTAAAACTGAGACAGGAGGGCACATGGGGGGGGGGACCAGGAGTCAGAAATTCAAGCACAAGCAGGGGAGGAGCCCACCCCCAGTCAGAGCATCCCCACCTGGTCCCGCCACAACCTGGGCACGAGTCCAGCAGACACCTGCTGATTCTACAAGCCCTTAGGAGGAACAGTGTCAGCGAGGTGAAGAACGTACTACGGGTTCTTCGTGAACGGAGGCACTAGCTGGAGACTGCAGCTGATGTAAACTCCGGTTTACAGCTGAGGAACTCTGGTTCACCTCCCGCATGGGGACGACCTGGGTCCAGACCCTGCCGGGATGCGGTTTGCTCCTGCCCACCCTCCCTGTCCACGAACGAAGCTTCTTCTAGATGCCCAGCCCTTGATGGGGCTCACGGCTCCCCAGGAAGCCCATCTGCGACTTCAGGGTGCACTGCAGAGACAGAGAGAAACTAGCCTGTGATAGATGCAGATTCACCTATGAAGAGGAAATGTGATCATTTTAAAAATTCACAGTGAGTGCCTGGCGCAGTGGCTCAACTGGCTAACCCTCCCCCTCAAACGCCAGAATCCCATATGAGTGCTGGTTCATGTCCCAGCTGTTCCACTTCCCTTCCAGCTCCCTGCTTGCAGTTTGGGAAAGCAACAGAGGATGCCTCAGCACCTTGGAGCCCTGCACCCAGGTGAGAGACCCAGAAGCTACTGGCTCCTGGCTTCAGATCAGCTCAGGTCTGGCCACTGCAGTCATTTGTGAGGGGTGGAAGTGAACCAGTGGATGGAAGATCTGTCTTCTCTCTGTACATCTGTCTTTCCAATAAAAGCAAAAAAAAAAAAAAATTAAGTTAACAGTGAAACTTCTCTGGGGTACTCTAACAGTTGGCCCCAGTCATTATTCATGCGGCCGCATCCACAATGTCCAGCACACAGGAGGACCCCTGCTGGGAGCGTGGGCTCCAGGTCACCCATCTGAACACAGAGGATGCCTGCAACCCCTCACTCATGTGGCTATTCAGGACGCAAACTGGTAGCCAGAGAATCTCTCTGTCCTTCAAAAATAATAACTTGGGCCCGGCGCTGTGGCCTAGCGGCTAAAGTCCTCACCTTCAACATGCCAGGATCCCATATGGATGCCAGTTCTAATCCCAGCAGCTCCACTTCCCATCCAGCTCCCTGTTTGTGGCCTGGGAAAGCAGTCAAGGATGGCCCAAAGTCTTGGGACCCTGCACCAGTGCGGGAGACCTGGAGGAAGTTCCTGGCTCCTGGCTTTGGATTAGCACAGCACTGACCACTGAGGTCACTTGGGGAGTGAATCATCGGATTCAAGATATTTCTGTCTCTCCTCCTCTCTCTATATATCTGACTTTGCAATAAAAAAAAAAAAACTTTAAATAATAATAACTTATATTAACTGGTTGATTTATATCAAGGTGTTGTTTTTTTTAAGTGTTAGTATCTAGTCCCTGCCTCCCTCCCTCCCTCACCCCACTGCACACCCAAACTCTCACCCTTGGGCCATCTGTGACTGGGGAGTCCCCACTGAGTCCCTGATCCTGGCTTGCTCAATCAAAGAATGAACCAAATGTAGCCCAAGACTAAGACCCTGGCAGCCTGGCCCCAGTTCCCTCCGGCTGGGCAGGAAACCGAGCAGACAGGCACCCCAGGTCGGCTGGTCCTGTCTTTGGATTTTAACTTAGAAAATTCACACGTGGGGAGCCAAGGCTCCTCCCTGCCCCATAACCAGAACTGCCCAGGACATAAGCTGGCTTCCCAAGTGGCCCAGTTGTAGGGAGTGTCCTGCTGTGCGGCATCTGAGGCCACAGCGGTGGTTGTTCATCCGGGGATGTTTGCCCTCCTGGGTTGGCCATGCAGCAGCGGGTGCATGCCTCAGCCTATAGGGGAAGGTGATGGGTGGATGAGGGCTGGAGATAGATTAATGAAGCAAGAGAGATTCCAGAGCCGCCCCCTCGAAGGGACAGTCATCCACTGTGATGTCATCAACGCAAACCGCCTGCGCGCACACTGACGCAGGGCCGCCTGGCCATCGGCTCACCAGCGCCACCTTCCGTTGCTGGAATGGAAGGCTGATATTTATTCTGCACAATTTTATTTTTAGCTCCTGCCATCTCTGTATTTTGCATTTGAAAGCGTTTTAAATGACGGATCGTGTTCACTTGGGGCCAGATCAATAAACAAGCAAGCACACACAAAAAGGGCACCTTTTACTGGCTCAGTCACAAGTCCCTGTCTCTTCTGTCCCTAGCTTAGCTATCCTGTGTTGCCTGTGTTGCCTAGCAAGCGAGTGAGCAGCCTGCAGATGGAGGCCAGGCTTGGAGCCACTCAGTCCTGGGTGTGGATGGGGCTCTGCCACCAGCTGTGTGTCCTCTGAGAGGTCACCTAGCCCATCTGAGTCTCTGCAGGTGTCCAGGCAGCCCTGGCCTGATGTGGGTGCCAGCATGAGAAGTTAAGTGCCAGAGCCAAGGCCAGAGCCAGGATCAAGCTAAAGACAGCTCACCCTCAGTTGCTCTCCACACAGGGCGCCCTGGCTCCTCAGCTCACAAGCTGCTTGGGGTCCTCAAGGTGGACGTGCCCAGCACGCAGCACTCAGCAAACCCAGTCGTCCCAGGCAGGACTTGCTGCTGACGTCGCTGCCACAGCTCCAGACTCAAACCCCGAAGCTGACTCCACTGGGGTGAAGAGGGTCCCAAGTCGGTGTGTTCACAAGCTGCATGCCAGAGAGGACTCCAGCGCCAAAGCCCAGCTTACAGTCTATCGGACTCCCCTTTTACACTGGGGGCTCTGAGCAGCCCCCTACACACACTGAGACTTCTACAGGAAGAAGGGGCCTGCCCCAAGTCACATAACTGGTGAAAGGCGGCATTGAAGATAAATCCATACAGCCAGAGCCTACACTCTAACCTCAGCAATAGCAGGAACGTCTAATGCTTACAGGGTGCGTTTGCTGTGTGCTGGGCGCCCCCTCTAGACGTGCCCGTGTAGATCCCCACTGCAGCGTGGCGCATTGGCTGTTGCCATGACAGCGCCACGTTACAGCTTGGCGAGCCTCCGTGACTTGCTCAGCATCCCTCAGCCGATCTGCCAGGATGCGACCCCCAGGCCCTTGGGGCTGCAGAGCCACTGCACAGGACAAAGCCAGACCCACCAGCCTTTGCCCAGCCGCGCAGCAGGGAACGATTTGGGAGGGAGGGCAAGCACGGGAAGCCTTGACCTCCGCGCATCCCCTCACCTGACCACGTCCTCCCAGGCCCATATCCTTGGATCAGGCCAGGACGCTAGTTCACCCACGCAGGGAGGGCGGGGTGCACGGTGCCCGAGTCCCTAGGTCGCTCCCCTTGGCCCCGACCCCCAGCAATGTCCAAATGTCAAGATGGAAGCAGAGGCAATGTGACCCTCTGGGCTGCGCCAACTCGACCCAAAGACATGCTCAGACGCACCCCACTCTGCGCTCCACCCCTGAATTCCCTCCCTGGGTGGAGAGACAGGGAATAGGCCTTGGCAAGCTTGCACTACATGGGACCGGCTCAGAGCGTTCGCCCAGACGGCTGTGGCATGTCGGCAGGGAGGGGGTGGGGAAGACGCTGGTCCTCTCAAGGCCAGGTTCTGTCCACAGGGCTTAGCGCTTCCAGGGTGTTTGTGCCCCAGACAGGTCTTCTCCCACCCCACTTGCTGTCCCTCCACCACTCCCTCTCACTCCTCTGCAGTTCCACCTGTTCTCAGCAACACTGCTGGTCCCTGGAACCCAGCTTCCCAATCCAGGCTGCAAAGCAAGTAAAATGTGGGTAGCAGCAGGTCCCAAGGACTCTGTATTTTTCACTGTCAACTGTCAAAGCTAGAGTCATGGGTGGCCCTGTGGCATAGTGGGTGCTGGCTGTGGCACCAGCTCAAATCCTGTCTGCTTCACATCCAATCCAGCTTCTTACGAATGCATCCGGGAAAGCCATAGAGGATGACCCAAGTCCCTGGACTCCTAAACCCACATTGGAGACCCAGAAGATCCTAGCTCTGGACTGATCCAGTTCTGGCCATTGCAGCCACTTGTGGAGAGAACCAGCAGAAGACATCTCTCTCTGTCTCTCTCTCTCTCCAGCTCTCTCTTTCTCTATAACTCCGCCTTTTAAATCAATAAAATCAATTTCTTTTTAAAGCCCTACAGCCGCCTCTTCTCCCTCCCAACACCCCCATTCTCTAGGCAAGGGCATGGGAAGCCAGTTGCCAGCTCCCAGCGTCCCGCACCCAGCTCCCAGCCCCCAGTGCCCAGCTCGCAGGACTCAGCTCCCAGCCAACCCTGCCTGCACCTCTGACATCTGACAGCACAGCCAAAGTCCAGATGTCCTTATCTCTTCTGCTCTAGCTCTCCGTGATGATCCCTGAGCGCGGCCTCGCGGCCCTCGGCACAGGGAGGCCTGCTCAGCATCTCTGGCGTGCGGACACACTGCTGATAACAGAGGTGCAGGCCTTGGTGCAGGGGCGGGAGACTGAGCTTATCTTGCAGAGGACAGAGTCCCACCGCAGCCAGCCCCCACTTCTGTCTCCTACAAGGGGCACCAGGCACCCCTGCAGTCATTCTGCCCAGCCTGCCACTCACCCTGCTGGCTGAGTGGTCACTGGGCCCGAGCAGCGGCCAGGAACAGTGGCCAGGGGGCTGAACAGGCCACCTGCCCAGCTCCTGAGGCACAAAGGGACACCATTTACTAACTTTGCATGCTGATTCCACCGCCCCAGGCTGATGTCCCAAGCTGGACATTTGATTATGCCGGGCACCTCGTATAAGACAAAGCGGAGACCAATTATCCTCCCGTGGCTGACTCATTCCACTCACCCTAATGCCATCAAGGTTTACCCACATTGCCATGTTGTGTCAGAATGCCCTTCATCTCCACACTAAACCAGCCACATTGTGTGGACTCCACTTTGTTTAAAATAAAGGACTTCATAAGCATTTGTAAAAAAACTGAATTAAAAGATAGGCTTATTTTGGTCCAAAGCTTTTGAGATCAATGCGTAGTTATTTTTAAATTATGAACATTTTCATTAATTTTTTAAATTGAGGGCCAGTCTTATGGCACTGCAGGTTAAACCACTGCTTGCAATGCTAACATCCCATGTCAGTGTGCAGCTTTGAGTCCCTGCTAACATGCCTGGGGAAGGCAACAGATGGAGGTCCAGTGCTTGGGCCCCTGCTTCCATATTGGAGACCCAGGTGGCATTTCTGGCTCCTGGCTCCTGGCTTCTGCCTGGCCCAGTCCCAGACACATGATCCTTTGGGGAGCGAACCAGCAGGTGGGTGTCTTCTCTATTTCTGTCTTCATTAGATGACAGGGGCCATGAGGAACACTGTGTGACAGTGGTCTGGGGAACATCCTTCTTGGGATTGCAGACCTACTGTTGGGGAACTCCTTCAGTTTAGCCTATACCAGGCTCAATTTTGGGTGGTCCAGGTGATGATGGTCTTGCGTCTCTCCCAGGACAGAGAAGGTGGCAGTGAGGGGGCTGGGCTGAGCAGTGAGGGGGCTGGGCTGAGCAGGGAACTGACCCAGCTCCTAGCACGTCAGGGCACCACCTGTGGTTCCAGTCACCTGTAATTGTCCAGGGAGGCTCTGCCGTCCGCTGGGCACATGACACCTGGAGTCACATGCCCCAGTGTTACTGCTGATAGGAAAGGTGGCCCTTGGGCTTGGGCAGGAAGGTGAGTGTACACCTGCTGCTCTTCTCAGTTCTAAGTCCAGCAGCAGCAGCAGCTAACCCGGGGCTCCTGTCTTGTTTCTTGTCCCTGCTTAGTTTTAGGGCTCAATTCCTGTCCCCACTTATCCCTACTTGAGGGACACCCAATCTACTGTGTTTATTGCATATCCTTATATCCTTTTCTTCTTTAAGGCTTATTAATTGGGCCCAATGTGATGGTCTATATCCTTGACTTGCAACTGCCTGGATCCCATATGCTGATTCATGTTCCAGCTACACCACTTCCCGTCCAACTTCCTGCTTGTGACTTGGGAAGAAAGTAAAGGATGGCCCAAAGCCTTGGGACCCTACACCCACGTGGGAGACCCGGAAGAAGCTCCTGGCTCCTGGCTTCAGATTGGCTCAGCTCCGGCTGTTGAGGCCACTTGGGGAATGAATCAGCAGATGGAAGATCTTTCTCTCTCTCCTTCTGTCTATAAATTTGTCTTCCAAAAAAACATATAAAACTTAAAAAATAATTTATTTACTTACTTGAAAGAGTTACACAGGAAGTGGGACAGAGAAAGAGATCTCCCATCCACTGATTCACTCCTCAGATGGCCATAATGGCTAGGGTTGGGTCAGTCCAAACTGGGAATCAAGAGCTTCTTCTGGGTCTCTCAGCTGGATGCAGGGCCCCAAGGACTCCCCATTGCTTTCCCAGGTTATAAGCAGGGAGTTAGATCAGAATTGGAGCAGCCAGGACTGGAACCTGTGTGGGATGCTGCCATAAGGCAGCAGCTTTACCCACTATGTCACCGTGCCAACCCCTGTATCCTTGGAGATTTATGCAATACACATCTTTCATGTCTCTGTCTGACTTACATTGCCCTGTACTGATATATCTCATTCTCTTTCTTAGTTTTCCCTGAATCCCATGCTTCTAAAAACAGGCCTGTTCCTGCTTGCTTCTCCTTCCTAGAAGGTTCCAGAGCCAGCACAGTGTGCCACCTTTAGATACAGCCTCATCTTTAAGATTATTAACTGATTGAGTGATTGGGCCCAGCTCAATAGTCTAGTAGCTAAAGTCATCGCCTTGCATGTACTGGGATCCCATATGAGTGCCAGTTCATTTCCTGTCTGTTCCACTTCCCATCCAGCGCCCTGCCTGTGGCCTGGGAAGGCAGCTGAGGACGGCCCAAAGCCTTGGGACTCTATACCCACATGGGAGACCCAGAGGAGGCTTCTGGCTCCTAGCTTCAGATTGGCTCAGCTCCAGCCATTGTGGCCACTTGGGGAAGCGAATAGGACCAAAGATCTTTCTCTGTCTCTCCTTCTCTCCGTAAATCTGACTTTCCAATAAAACAAACAGATCTTTTTTTTCTTTTTTTTTTTTTAATTTTAATAATCTTAGTTGATTAGGGTACAAAGGGTCAAGGGCTACAGAGTGAAAGTGGGTAATACTATTGTTTCCACGCTAATATAATAATTTTTTCCTGTATCTGGGGTTAGGGGAGTAACAAAGGGAAAAGCCCCACCCAACCTCCCACCCATCCCCGATCCCCAACAGGAGGCGCGCTCCAAGGCTGGTCAACAGCCTTCATCTTTGTCCTTTTCTGTTTCAACTCTCTCTTCCCGAGGATTTAGTGCAATCCAATCACAGCTGTTACACTGTTTGTGCTCTTGCAAAGTCCTGTCGGTTATTGCTTTATGTATTTTCAAACTACTATTAGATGTATATATGTTTGTGACTGTTTTACCAAAAACCAAATCCCGTGGGGATAGCAATATGATGTTTACCTTGAATTATACCTTCTTAGTTATTAATACTGCCACTCTCAGCTTTTTTTTTTTTTCTGGTTCATTTATGCCAAATTTCTTTCTTTCTTTCTTTTTTTTTTTTTTTTTGAGGGCTGGGAGAGTGTTGTTTTACTTTGTTTTTATCTGAAAGGTAGATTTACAGAGAGAGGGAGAGACAGAAAGAGAAAAATCTTCCATCCACTGGTTCACTGCCCAAGTGGCCATCATGACCAGAACTGAGCCCATCTAAAGCCAGGAGCCAGGAGCTTCTGCTGAGTCCCCCAGGTGGGTGCAAGGGCCCAAGGTTTTGGAGCATCCTCTATTGCTTTCCCAGGCCACAAGCAGAGAGCTGGATGGGAAGTGGAGCTGCCAGGACACAAAGGTAGCTCCTGCAAGGTGGAGGCTTAGCCTAATATATCACAACATTGGCCCTGAAAACTAGTCTATTTAACTGAAGGTAGGAAAGGAAAAAAAATGACCAAAATGCTTGGCAATTATAATACATAAAATAAGATAGAAATAAGACGTAATATAACAGTATTGACAATAATCATATCACTAGTCATAATATTCAACAAGGCAGTATCTAGAAGAAACTCTTAATCCTAATAAGATTGTAAAGAACATACTTAAATTGATAAAAACGGAAAAGAAACAGAAAAAAATAGGACCCAATGCAATTGCTCAATTGACTAATCCTCCACCTCCAAGTGCCGAGATCCCATATAGGCACCAGTTCATGTCCCAGCTGCTCCACTTCCAATCCAGATCCCTGCCAATATACATAGGAAAGCACCAAGCCTTTGGATTCTTGCACCCATGTGGGAGACCCAGAAGCAGCTCCTGGCTCCTGGCCTCAGATAAGCCCAGCTCTGGCCATTTGGACTATATGGGGAGTAAATCAACAGGCGGAAGACCTCTCTCTGTCTCTGTAACTCTGTCTTTCAAAATAAAAAAGTTTAAATATATAAGTATAGTAGGTTTGAAAATTGCTTTTATATTTATATAAAGCTATGTAAAATACCCCTTTCTGGGAGCAGATGTTGGGCCCAGGGGTGAAGTCACCAGCTGAGGCACTCACACCCCGTATCAGAGAAGCTGGGTGAAGCTACAAGTCAGCTCCCCACTCCAGCTCCCCTGTGAGGCAGGCCAGATGGTGCAAGTACTTGGGAGATGCTATTCACACGGATGACCCAGACTGAGTTCCCAGCTTTTGCTTGGCCATGCCGCAGCTAGTGTGGGCATCTGAGGAATGAGCCAGTGGATGGGAGACCTCTCTGTGCCTGTCTCTGTGCCTCTATAAACCTGTCGCTTCTTTTCAATTACATGTTTCTTGATGACCTCAGAAGAAAGCTAAGCTATGAGATAAAAGAGGAAGTGCAGAATAAATAAGTAGAAATACATATTATATACTTAACATTGTCTTCTAAAACAATAATTTTAGAAGCCAGCCCTGTTGTTAAGCTGCCACCTGCTCTACTGTCATCCCATATGGTAATCAGTTCAAGTCCCAGTTGCTCCACTTCTGATCCAGCTCTTTGTTAAAACCCTTGGGAAAAAGCGGAGGAGGATGACCCAAGCGCTTGTCCCTTGCACCCATGTAGGAGACCTGGAAGAAGGTCCTGGCTTCCAAACAGGAAGCCATTTTGGGAGTGAGCCAGTGGGTGAAAGATCTCCCTCTTTCTCTCTACCTGCTTTTCAAAATAAATCGGTAATAATTTTATGTTTTCAGATTGCCCCACTGGACGCCGTACCAGCTTACCGGGCAGTCCGAGGATGTGCCCTTTCCATGACTCACTGGCAAGGTGCTGTTGTCAGACCTGCTGAATTTTACAAAACCAACAGGTGGAGTTGGTCCTTGGGGAGTCTGCTTCTGAGTGTGTGCCTGTTCAGGCCCCAGGGAGTTTCTTCAAGCTTTGTGTGTCCATGATGGCAGTGTCACAGACCTCGTCCCTGCTTTACAACTCCCAAGTCTCCCTTCAGGAACCTGTCTCTGCACTCGGCTCAGTCCCCCTGGACGGCCAACTTCCGCACCCACTCCACTCCAGCTCCATGATCACAGCTCAGGGCTGCTTGTCTATGATACTGGCAGGCGTTCCACACACTCGCCAGTTCAAGCCCTGGCTGTACTACCTCCAATCCAGCGTCCTGCTAATGTCTTACAAAACATCTGGGGAGTGAACTGGCAGACAGAGCTCCCCTTTCCTCTTTGTCTTGCCCTCTCTGTGTATGTAACTCTGCCTTCCAAATAAACAATTTTGTTTACATGATCACAACTCCAAAAGATGCCTCACTCCTTCATAGCTCCAACCCGGAACTCCATCTGACGCACCTGCTTGGGCCATCACCTGCTGCCCTTCAGGGAGTATGTAAGCAGGAAACAGGATCAGAAACAGGTGGGCTTGAACCTGGGCACGTGAGGCAGGACACGTCAGGCAGCGTTTGCATCAGAAGTTCCTCTCTAGATTTTAGTTTTGTGTTATTAAAATTAATTAATTTATTTTGAAAGTCAGAGTTATAGAGAGAAACACACACACACACACACACACACACACTATCTTCCATCCACTGGTTCACTCCCCAGATGACCACACAGCAAAAGCTGGGCCAGGCTGAAGCTGGGAGCCAGGAGCGTGTGTCTTCAGCCTATGCAGGTTCATCCATCATGGTCCTGCGGCCACAGAGGCCCGGAAGCGCATCCACGGGACCTTCCCTCGTGACACGCACACTCAGCTGAGCTCAGGCAGGCAGCTTTGCCCCTGGACCTGTCTGCAGCTCTTGCTGGGGCCCCACCACCCCTGGGGTGAGTCCCTCCTGCTCTTGGAGTCACCACTCAAGTTCTGTTAATGATCTGAGATCTTTCCTAAGGTTTCCCAACTTCTTACACAATGGAGGGGGCCCAAAGCCAGCTGTGCAGGTGGTGGGGTGGAGGTGGGGGGGACCCAAGGGACAAGAAGCAAGGAAAAGAAATTCAGGGTCACATGGGCAAGATGTGAACTTCTGGGGTGCTTGGGGCACAGCGGGGAGACCACTACTGCTGTCATACTGGGGGCTCACCTGCTCTGTTCTGCCTGGCGCTCCCATTTGCTCCTCCCCTGTGTCAGGCGGACTCCAGCAGGCTCACAGGACCTGTCTCCAACAGGGAGGGCGAGGGGAGCCCCAGCCAGCTACAGCACAGCATGAGTCAGTGCTTAGCTGAAGCAGGAAAACAGCCAGAGCAGGGGCACCACAAAAATCTGGATAGAGCCATATGAAACTGTCTGCAAGTTGCTGGTTTTGACCTCTGAAAGAAGGTGCTGGAAAAATGAGCAACCAAATCCAGAAACCCAGTCTGTGGCGCCACCCCGTGGTCAGAGCGAGAAAACAGCGCTCATTTCATCAGTGAGGGCGAGTCTCCGCTGTGGGCTGGGCAGAGTTCACACACGTGGTTAGTCAGCGCTGTTGCGCAGCTGATGATAATTACGCACAGGGCGCATATGTCAAAAGGTTCGGGGAAAAGGAATTAAGAGATGAATGTGTTTTGATGCAAAAATTCTGAAACCCATAATTTCTTCTTAAATATAGATGTATTTATTTGAGAAAATGCAAGGAAGAGGGAAGGGGAGGGTGGAAAGAGAGATCTTCCAGCCATTTGGTTTACTCCTCTGAATATCCAAAATGGCCAGGACTAGATTACGCAGAGCCGGGAGCCCGGTACTCCATCTGGGTCTTCCATGTGGGTGCAGGATCCCAAGCACTTGGGCCATCCTCTGCTCCTTTCCCAGGTGCAAAGAGCTGGATTGAAAGTGGAGCAGCTGGGACTGGAACCAGCGCCCATATGGAAGGCTGGCATTGCAGGCAGAGAATTAGCCTGATATACCATCATACTGGCCGCAGCAGATATGCTTTGATAATAATGCCCATTTTAGACGTGAAAAAAAAATGAGGCTAGAGGATTGGGACAAGCGAGCAAGATAGCACAGGAGAAGTAGGTCAGCTCGAGTTAGGTTCAGAGTCAAGCAGGGAAGACACGTCCACGCTGCAGCTCCAGGCCGGAGAAGTCCCCCGTCACTGCCTTCCAAGGGCCATCAAAAGCAGCAGGTGCCAGCTGGGCATCGGGTGTGGTGTGAAAGCCTTGCTCAGGGCCTGGGTTGGACTCCTGCTGATGTCCTCCCGACATTAGAGACCCCCAGAAACAGCACACACGCCCCGACTCTCCTGCACACCGCCTCAGCCACCAGGCCCTGGACGGACCGTTTGCACATGCTCTCCTTCTGAGCACCCAACCAACCCGCCCAGCTTCCTCTGCAAACCTTGGGTGCTAGGCAACCAAACTGAACGTAAACTCTGCCCCTGAAGTCAGCTGCACTCACACACACACACACACACACACACACACACACTCCCTCTCCAGCCCCTGCAGCCCTCGCTCTCTCAGCGCGCGCACACACACACACACACACACACACACACACACACTCCCTCTCCAGCCCCTGCAGCCCTCGCTCTCTCAGCGCACACACACACACACACACACACACACACACACACACTCCCTCTCCAGCCCCTGAAGCCCTGGCTCCCTCAGCGCACACACACACACACACACACTCCAGCTCCTGCAGACCTGGCTCCCTCAGCGCGCACACACACACACACACACACTCCAGCTCCTGCAGACCTGGCTCCCCCTGGGCTCCCTGCGCTCCAGCTCCTGCGGTGGAACCTGCCACCAGCCTACAGCAGGGGGCGCTGTGGGACTCACAGAGGCCCGGGAAGTCAGGGCCCGTCAGTCTGACTTGTACACTCCCTCCCTCTCTCTTTCTCACCACAAAGACGCAGACCGGTGGCTTCTCTCCACCCAGTGTGTCCTGGCATTCATTTTGAGTAGGTTGTTCTAATACGTGATACCACAGTCAAGTTTAGGAAAGAATACTTGGGGCTCAGCACGTGTAGCCAGGATCCCGTATGGGCATCGGTTCATGTCCCAGCTGCTCCACTTCCGATCCTGCTCCATGCTGATGTGCCTGGGAAAGCAGTGGAGGATGGTTCAAGTGCTAGGGCCCCTGCACCCAGGTAGGACACCCGGAGGAAGCTCCTGACTTTGGCCTGGTCCAGCCCTGACAGTTAGTTATTTGAGGAGTAACACAGTGGATGGAAGATAGAATTGTCTTCCTGTTACCTGACACTCTGCCTTTCAAACAAATAAATAATAAGGGGCTGGCATTTGGATGCAAGGATCAAACTGACATCTGGGGCGCCCAGATCCTACGTCAGAGTGGCTGGCTTCCTGCTACTGCACACCCTGGGAGAGGCAGCGGTGGATGGCTCAAGCGACTGGGTCCCCCTGACCATGCGGCAAACTCAAATTATGCTCTGGGCTCCTGGCTTTAGCTTGACCCAGCCAGGATCACTACAGTCATTTGGGGAGTGAAGCAATAAATGGAAAATCTCTCTTCTCTCCTTCTTCTTTCTCTCCTTTTCCTTCTTTTCTCTCTCTTTCTCTAATACTTTGCATTTCAAATAAGCTTTGTTCTTTAAAGACTTCTACATAGGCATGAATCATTATCAACTATGTATATATCATCAAAAATAAATCTATAAATTTTTTTTAAAGATTTATTTTATTTTTATTGGAAAATCAGATATACAGAGAGAAAGATCTTCCATCCAATGATTCACTCCCCAAGTGACCACAACGACTGGTGCTGCGCCGATCCGAAGCCAGGAACCAGGAGCCTCTTCCTGGTCTCCCACGTGGGTGCAGGGTCCCAAGGCTTTGGGCCGTCCTTGTCTGCTTTCCCAGGCCACAAACAGGGAGCTGGATGGAAGTGGAGCTGCCGGGATTAGAACTAGCACCCATATGGAATCCCGGCGCGTTCAAGGCGAGGACTTTAGCCGCTAAGCTACGCCTCCAGGCCCTAAAAAAATTTTTATTTCTATTTGAAAGGCAGATTTCACAGAGAGAAAAGGAGAGAGCAGAAAGATCTTCCATCCAGTCTTTTGCTCCCCATATGGCAGCAACAGCCAGCTCTATGCTCTTGCTACAAGTTGCTGAGATGTAGCCAGCTGCTGATGCCGTGTTCAAGCCCCTGGTACCCACCCACTGTCTAACACTGACTGTAAGTACCCGACTCCCCCACTCTGGAACCCACTTCTTCTCCACACTGCTGCCCCATTCTAGAATCTCAAACCCAGTTAAGAATTGCAAAATGAAATCTGCTGCACTTTCCCCTGTTGTCATTTATTTATTTGAGAGAGATCGCACCAGAGCAAGCTCCCACGCAGTCACTCGCAGACACCCAGGGAGGCAGGGGCTGAGGCCTGGAGCCAGGAGCTCAGCCCTGGTGTTCCACGCAGGGGCAGGATGCCATGGCTCTGCTGTTCTTGGTCCGGTCACCTTTGATACGATGTCCTGCTCGCGGGGTTCCTCTCTGTGACGGATCCCCATATCTGGGCCCTCTGTTACTGTCTCCTGTGAACCATCTGCACCAGGGGGCATAAAAGTACAATCTAGCAGGCCCACAATGCCCTCCCTGCCTGCTGGACCCAACAGGCACGGGGACCATACCCAAGTCCAGCATGGCCCTGTGGGATTGCAGTGTGTTAGCTCACAAGGAGCCAAACAGCAACCCCCTTGGGAAAACTGGTCTGGGCAGCAGGAGGGGCCTCGGCCTGCGGGTTCAGGGCTGTCTGGTTGAGGAGGGTACCCCCTGCTCCTGCACCCCCACCCCAGAGGCCCCTCTGCCTTCATGAATCTGTGAGCAATGCCATGCACTGTTACTCCATGGACTGTGTGGGTGCCCTGTTGTCTCTACCCTGACTCTGGCTTCCTCCCCTGTCAGGGTGTGTGTTCTCTCTCTTTGTCTCTCTCTCGCGTGCGTGCGGCCAGTGGCTGTCTGCCTCGGCACAGAGTGCCAGCAGGTCGGAGTAGAGTCACCTGGAGCTCCAGCAGAAGGCAGAGCCCCAGGAGAGGGACCCCTGGTGGCCATGGACCCTGGCACTGTGTGACTGAGGCTCACATAGGAAAAGGAGGGAGGGTTTGAGGCAGAATGTGACTGGCCTGTTTGCATGCAGAGGAAGTCAATCATCAAACACTGTATTTTTCTACCAGGCTACTAATAATTAAACAGTACATGCATGAAAGACACTAGGAAAAAAAAACACTTTTCTTTTTTTTAAAGATTTATTTATTTATTGGAAAGTCAGATATACAGAGAGGAGGAAAGACAGAGAGGAAGATCTTCCGTCCAATGATTCACTTCCCAAGTGAGCCACAACAGCCAGAGCTATGCCGATCCTTAGCCAGGAGCCAGGAACTTCTTCTGCATCCCACGTGGGTGCAGGGTCCCAAGGCTTTGGGCTGTCCTCAACTGCTTTCCCAGGCCACAGGCAGGGAGCTGGAAGGGAAGCGGGGCTAGCCGGGATTAGAACCGGTGCCCATATGGGATCCCAGCGCGTTCAAGGCGAGGACCTTAGCCACTAGGCCACACTGCCGGGCCCCAAAAAACCACTTTTCTTTAATTTCTTACCAAAGCTGGAGGATCAGGGAGTTCCTACACCCATGTTTCCCACTCCAGCTGCCTCGGGACCTTTGCCCTGGTTTTCCAGATCTTTCTCACGGGATTACAGAAGGTTACAGTTTTGTATCAATGAGGTCCCGTCCTCCCTCAGATCCCTGTCTTCCTACAAGGATGTGCTGGCCTTCTGTTTCCATCCATCCACTCACAGATCCCCCTACAGTTCTTACAGGCCCTGGTTGACTGTGGTATGTGAACAGTGTGGACTTAAGAGAGGAATGACTGGGGCAGCTGTTGTGGTGCAGGGGGTGAAGCCCCTGCCTGGAGCACTCACCTCCCACATTGGAAAGTCTGGTTCAAGTCCTGGCTACTCCACGCTCTGAGCTAGCTTCCTGCCAAGGCACCCAGGAGCCAGCAGATGATGGCTAAAGGTCTTGGCTTTCTTTCTTTTACTTTTTTCTTTTTTTTTTTTTTAAGATTTACTTATTTTTATTACAAAATCGGATATACGGAGAGGAAGATCTTCCGTCCGATGGTTTACTCCCCAGGTGACTGCAAAGGTTGGAGCTGAGCCAATCTGAAGCCAGGAGCCAGGAGTTCTTCTGGGTCTCTCATGCAGATGCAGGGTCCCAAGGCCTTGGGCCATCCTCAACTGCTTTCCCAGGCCACAAACAGGGAGCTGGACGAGAAGGAGGGCCGCCAGGATTAGAACTGGTGACCATATGGGATCCCGGCATGAGCAAGGCGAGGACTTTATTATTTTTTTTTCAAAAGAATGATTCTTTGATTTATTTTTAAATTATAGATAGATAGATAGATAGATAGATATAGATTACATTGCATTATGTGACACAGTGTTATAGGCACTGGGATTCCCCCCACCCCCTAAACCCTCCCCCCATGGTGGATTCCTCCACCTTGTTGCATTACCACAGTTCAAATTTAGTTGAGATTCTTTCATTGCAAGCATCTACAAAGCATAGAGTCCAGCATCTTATTGTTCAGATAAGTTCAACGGTTTCTTGGGGAGACCATCTGGTAGAGCCAACAGAGTATCATCCCAATCAATTAAAAGCCCTGACATTACATTAGTAACTATAACATTATGGAATTAGTTGATATGGTATTAAGTAACCAGTATGTTAAAAGAGAGAAAAAAAAATGCAAGTTCTGAACCACATCCTGTGACTTCTACATTGACATTTCAATTATTAGTTTATATACAATTGGGTTCTATACACCTTAAAATGGCTATAGATTACTATTCAGCTGTCTCATGTCTATTTTAATTTTAGTATTTAGCAGTTTATAGCGTTGAAGCATGATTTTGCAGAACCTGGCTGTTTTTCGGGTAGTCTAACTCTATAACTCTAACAAGACATATGTCAACAGTTTAGGTGAACAGTTTTAGGAGGGGTGTGCAGAGAAATCTTCAATACCCTAGTGAGGAGTAACTAATCTTTGTGTCCCACCCAGTGAGTCATAAGTGCATCCCCGCTGACCATTTCCTGTCTGTTTCTAAGCTTTCCTTGCTGTTCTCTATCTATTCTAGTTTTTTTGTTTATTTATTTGTTTGTTTGTTTGTTTTGAGGGGTTTCTGGAGCAATCCTGATGGTCATTACGAGAGAGGGTGGGGACCCAAAGTCAGAACCAGGCAAGGACCAGAGAAAGCTCCTCTCCCTAGTCCCAAAGGAAGTTTACTGTTCTGTTTCTGCGGACTGCGCAGTGCTCCTGGTTGTCATTCTGATGACCTTGGATCCTGCAAGGCAGGATTTGGGCTTCTTCCATCCCGTGTGGTACATCCAAATGGGGGTGGGTGACCTCAGAGTTCTAGGTCTCCAAAGGCACTCCAATTCCCCGTGGTCTCCTTGGCAGTTGGGATGTAGTCCTCGGAGCTCGTACTGATAGTCCTTGGTGAGGATCTAGGAGTCTTCAGGGTTGGGACACAAGCCTCCTCCTGTCTCTGCCTGCTCCACTCTGGGGTCCCCCCGCTCTGTGCATATGACCTTCTGTTAAGAAGTTGTTGGGATTGCTCCTGATTCCCCCCATATAAGGCGAGGACTTTAACCACTACACTATCGCGCCAGGCCCTAAAGGTCTTGGCTTTCTATAACCTGTCTGGCTCCTGGCTTTGGCTTAGTCCAGCCCTGGCTGCTGTGGATGTTACTGGGCATAAACCGTGGATGGAAGATTTCATTCTCTCTCCTTCATTCCATCTTTCAAATGAGTAGATAAACTTAAAAAAAGAAACGCCTCCAGAGGACCCTAGCCAGGGCTGCTGGGTAAGAACCCCTTTCAACAAATGTCAACGAAGGAAACTCCAGCCTGACCCCAGATGCATCTACTATACCTTACACAAGAGTTGGGCATTGTGGCATAGCAGGTTAAGACTGCTGCTTCTATGATGGCTACCACGGTGGCCAGAGAAGGGTGGAGTTTGCCTCCAACCAAACCCGGAACAGATGGTGGAATTCTGGTGGGCCCCTCAGGCTGTGAGACCACTGTTGCACCAATGAGGGACATAGACCCATATCCTCTCACCAATAAGGGCCAAGGCAACCCCCATCTCAGCTTCCATGTCGAGGAGAGTTTAAAAGGGCCCGTTCCCCGCCTCTTCCGCACTCTTCTTCCTCTGCAGTCCACTCCTCCATGTCTGTCTGCTGCATGGGGAAGGGAAGTCCGTGACCGTGGTTCCCTGAAATAAAGGCCATCTAAATTATTTTCATATATTTGGTTGTGTTGTTTTCCTGATGGTCGGCGAATCTAACATTTTAGCGAGTGGCGAATCTAACACTCTACCTAAAATACCGTCATCCTATGTGGATGCCAATTTCAGTCCCAGCTGCTCCACTTCCAATCCAGCTCTCTGAAAGTGTGCCTGGGAAAGCAGTGGAGGATGGCTTAAGTACTGGGCCCCTGCCGCTCACATATGATACCAGGGTGGAATTCCTGGCTCCTGCCTTCTGCCTGACCCAGTCCTGGTTATTGCAGTCATCTGGGCAGTGAACCACCTCTCCTCTGTCTTTCCCTCTCTCTGTGTAATTCTACTTTTCAAGCAAATAGATTTTAAAAGAAGCAGGAGTTCATTTTACAGCCTTGGAGCAGGTGTTCCCTGGGACCTCAGTAGAGCCTCTCCTTGGCCAGTCCTCAAGTCCTCATTTCCAGTTCCCCTGAGGGTTTTGCTGTGATTGGTCACTGTGTATAAACCTGTACCCACACCTGTAACAGAAGTTTAGAAACTGCCAGCCAGCTGGGGCTGCTTAAAAACAGTCAGGTGTGATCAGCTACCTCAACTGGATTTTTCCAACCAGGCTGTGATTATTCCAGTACCTAGCAGTGCTTGAGCAAAGTGACCCTGGGGTGTGGTTTGCACAATTACGTGAGCCTTGCTGTGCAGCAGGAAGAAGGACAAAGGTGCAAGGGCTCTGCTCAGGTCCTCCCCCAAAACACTGCAGAGCGGGAGGGGGGGGGGGCGTGAGAGGCAGGACTTGGCCATGGACTCCCAGCCAAGGCAGCTGTTTACAGCCCCTGTCCAGGTGGGAGCAAGGGAGGAGAGGGGCTGGCCACCCAGGCTCTCCTTGGTTTTGGGACCAGAGGCTGCCTGCTCAGTTGTGCTCAGTCTGGTCCAGACCATCAGAGTCTATGACCTGGACAAGACAGGAGTCAAATGTATCCCTTGGCAGTCCAGACATTCGGAGCTGGAGTGACTCTTCCCTCTTCCCAGTCTTGGCTTCCCGAACCCTAACACCAGGCCTAAGGAAGGTATGAAAGGCAATGGGATGGTCCTGGGAGGTTCCCAAAGCCCCGGGCAGCCACAAGCACCTGCTCTTTCCCCACACAAGGACCGACCGTGGGGCCCACAAAAATAAAGTATGGCAGAGAAATGCTGTGTGTAATTACCCCTGTGCCATAAAGATATAGCTCGCCAAGGACCAGGCTGCTAGTGCAGCCAGGCGGGGATGGGGTGGGGGAAGGGACAAATTGCAGGATGAAGCCGAGGGCGGGTACGGACAAGATCAATCTTCCTGCCACGGCCAGAGGGATCCCGGCACGCCGCGATTTGCCCCGGGGCCCCGGGGCGTAGGCGGGGCGGGTCCGGCACAAGCATAGCCCCGCCCGCCCGGTGCCGATCCCCATCCCTCCCTGCCCCGCCTGGCGCACGGCGAGGGCTTCCTAATTCCCCGGGCGCAGCTGAGTAGCGGGCCACTGGATTGACCCACCGTCACCGCCTCTCCCCGTAACCCCCGCCCCGCCTCGGGCCCCCCGGATATCGCCACGCTGCAGGTGCAAGCGCAGGCAGGAACAGCGCGCCGGTAAGTCAGTCCCATCCGCTCCACGAGAACCAGAGGGAGGGAGGGCGGGAGCAAAGAAGATAGCGATGGTCTCCTTCCCTCCCTCGGTTGCAGCTGGGAGCCTAGAACGTGCCGGAGGTTGGCCTGAAGACAGTGGGTGGTGTTGGGGGGCGGGGAGCTCCGGAACTGAGTAGGGGAGACGCGAGGCTCGCGGTGACTTTTTTCCCGGGAGGGAAGGCAGCGGGCGCGCGCCACTGCAGAGTGTTGGGGCTGATGTTCTTGGGGGTGGTCCTAGAAGTCCATCGAGTCTCGCCTTCCTCCGTGTGAAGCCGGGGGTAGATCGCCAACGCCCGTGCGGCCAAAACCTCATGCCACAGCTTTGCGCCGAGCAGATCCACTCCCTTGGACCGGAGGTAGTTGTTCCTTGGTGGCTTTGGCACTGCCCTCTGCGCCAGGCCTGCCTCCCAATGGTGAGAGTGCGGCCTCCGGACACCAGAGCTGCAGGAGGCCACCAGCCAGGGCCAGCCCCGGGCACCCCAGCTGGTGACTAGGCGGGGGGTTCGCCCGGTGCCTGGTGCGCACAGCGTAACAGGAGGGCCTTGCTGCTTCGTTTAGGGAGACCGTCCCTCACCTGCTAAACAGCATCCCTCCACCGCCATCCCTTTGTTTCCTAGTGTAGCCGCAGTCAAAATCTTCCAGGATCTTCCAGCCACAAGGCTGAATTGCTATTTTGTAGGACTGCAACCGCGCGAGGTGGGTGGCCCAGGGATCCAAGGTGTGCCCGCGGCCATTGGAGATGCTCAGCGGTCTCCCTCTGCCCTGGATAAGGGTTCAGTACCATGCATTAATGCATTCATTCATGCCTCCCCTCCCTACATGACGACCCTGGGACTTAGTCTGGAGGTAGAAACTCCAAGGTCACGTGTCCTGGGACCACAAGCCGCACTCAGCATCCCAAAGTCGCAGCTGCGCATGCCCCACACGCAGGACGGACTACGGGCGGCAGAGCAGACCTGACCTCCGCCCTCCGCCCTCCTCCCTCCATGGGCCCTGCTCGTGGCCATCCCTGGCCAAGAGCCACCCTGCGAGCGAGGTCTGCCTCCAGAAACTCCGCGGCTGCCCCCTGCCCTGCCCGCCCAAACACCTTAACCCGGCGGCTCCGCATGGGCTTTGCGTGGATGAACAGGCGCCGGTGGAAAAGGCCACCCTTGTTAGCAAGAGAGAATAGCCATTGTAGGAAGAGGGCTCAGGTACACAGCCTCACCAAGCCTTAAGGGAGACCTCGGGCGCCCGGTGTCCCACTCCCGGCTTACCCAGGACCCCGGGGTAAGGCGGAAAGAACACGAGCCTGGTTTCAAAGACGAATGAAGGCAAAGCTGGGGCCGCAGGCTGCAGGTGCAGAGGACAGATCTGGCTCCAGGAAGATGAAGGTGGGCTCCCTGTGACAGCTGGGTTTGAGGCTGGTACGGAAGCCCAAGAGGCACTGGGGGCAGGACTGTGAAGGCAAAAGGAGCGGCTTCTGCCCCTGGTTGCACCTGTACGCTGCTTCTGATACAATGGGCAATGACAGCTATAAGCTGTAAGAATAGAGCAAGGACAGCGTCAGGAATGCAAACACCCGATAAGTGGCAGTGTATTGATTACAGATTAGTATTCTAGCGATACACTTCAAGTTCAGAAAGGCAGCAGCTGCAGAGCTGCCCGGATGGAGCAGGAACCCTTGAGAATGGGTGAGGTGGTCCGACAGGCTGAAGGGAAAACGCTACCAACCAGGAATACCGAATGACCTGGACGACCAGAGCTGTGGAGGAGGAAAAAAGCTACTGAGCCTGGTGTGTCCTCCTTCCCCCTGACCTCACAGGAAGCGCCCGAAGCCCTAGCTCCAACCCAGCAGATGCGTCCTCACCAGGGACCAGCGTAGGGAGGACTGCTTGATACAGGTCTCTTCAGTGTAAAGTCCGCCCAGGGTACGACAGGAAGAAGTCTCTTTGGTGTTTGGAGGCTTGTGAAAATCTAAGCCACAAGGAGATAGCGCTTCGCACACACCAGGATGAAGAGAAACAGAAAATTCGGACAATAAGGGCTAGTCAGGATGCGGGGAAACCAGAGCCCTCCTCTGCTTCCTGAGGGAAGTGGGGTTGGGGCTCAAAATAATATGGCCACCCTGGAACTTGGGTTTCCTCCAATGACTGAACACAGAGTTACCAAGCTCTCCCCTCCTACAACCCTAGAAAAATCAATCAAAATATCTGTCTACACAGGCACTTACACTCAAATATTTCTAGTAGCCTTGTTCACGATTGTGCCAAAGAGTGGAGAAAGTCCTACACTCATCAGCGGATGAATGGAGACACAAAGCGTGCCCTGCCCATCATCTAGCAGAAAGTATTTTTGGCCATAAAAGGAAGAGATTATGGGGGCCAGCACTGTACCATAAGCCTCTGCCTGTAATAGGTACTGGCATCCTATATGGCTATTGGTTTGAGTCCTGGATGCTCCCCTTCCAATTCAGTTCCCTGCTCTTGCACCTGAGAAAGCAGTACTTGGGCCCCTGTAGCCATGTGGGAGGACTAGATGAAGCTCCTGTCTCCGTTTTGTACTGGTCTTTTGGGGAGTGAATCACTGAATAGAAACTCTCTCTCCTCTCTCTAATTCTACCTTTCCAATACAAATAAATAAATCTTAAAAAAAAAAAAAAGGCCAATGCTACGGACACATGCTAAAACATGGATTGTTGAGAGCATTATATGAAGTGGAAGAAGCCAGCCACCAAAAATCACCTGTTGTAGCTCCCATTCCTATGAGGGCACAGAAGGGGACACTGTTGGAGACAGGAGCAGACCAGCAGCTGCTCAGGGCTGGGGCTGGGGAGGCAATGGGAAGTCTTAACCAAAGGACATGGGTTTCTTGGTGAGGACAATGTACTAAAACTGAGTGTGGTGATGGACACATTTCTTGTTGACTATCTTAGAAAATACTGAATTGTACAGTCTAAATGAGTGACTAATATATGTGAATTATTTCTCAATAAGATTATGTGTCCCCAGAATATGATGCTGACTTGTCCAGGCAGCAGGTGGGCACTACAGCCAGCAGGTATATAGGATGATAATCACATGTAGACAGTGGCAGGACCAAGGGTCACTGACTAGTGGCCGTGCAGCCACACGCAGCCCGGCTGCTACATCCTGTGACCAGTCAGAAGAGTCCTTGCTGATGTTATTGGCAAACAGCAAAGTGTCGTCATCACGAAGGGGTGAGATTCAGGCAATGAGCTGCCCACCAAGTTTTGGTGGTATCCTTGACCGAATGCCCTTTGGGGTATCTTTTAGGACCCCACAAGAATTGACCCCATGTTGGAGCTCCCGCCTGCAACCCCAGGAGCCTGGGGACTCAAAAGCCAGCCACCAACACACGTTGCTTCATTCCTGACTCAACAATCAGAAAACCACAACTCAATCACCAATGCTGCCTGCCGGCACCAACCCTCAAAAAGCTGGTGAATGAGCCAGCACTACGCCCCCCTAAGACTCCACCATCAACTTGACCTTGCTTGACAGAAGCAGACAATTGGGCCTGCACTTGACATTCACCTTCCAGTTGTCAGTCCCTGGTGCCCAGCTTAGTGGCTCTCCATCCTACTTCTGGCCAAGCTAGTCTGTCTGCAGCCCCTTCTCCTGGTGCCTGATTCATCTCCTTCAGGGATTCTCAATAATTGGCTGTAAAGATCTTTGTTTTCATTTTCGCTGAAGATCTTTGAAAATCTTTGCTGTCATTCTTGAGTCAGTGTGTTTTCTGGACATAGCAGATGGACTGGTAGTTGTCTTCTTTTAGCCCGTAAAGGTTTTCATTGTTCAGAGTCTATTGCCCCACCATTTCTGATACCAAGTGATACGCTATCAGGACAGGAAATAGAAGCCAGGAGAAAAAACGAATTTGGGGTCTGGCATGATGGCAGAGGGGCTAAGTCCTCACCTTGCAGCTGCCGAGATCCCATATAGGTACCAGTTCATGTCCTGGCTCCATTTCCCATCCAGTTCCCTGCTTGGGGCCTAAGAAAGCAGTAGAGGATGGACTGAGCCCTGAGGACCCTGCACCCATGTGGGAGACCCAGAGGAAGCTCCAGGCTTTGGACTGGCTTAACCACCAGATACTGTGGTCGCTTGGGGGAGTGAACCGGCAGATGGAAGATCTTTCTCTGTATCTCTTTGTCTCCCTGTAAATCTGCCTTTCCAGTAAAAAATAAATCTTTTTTTTAAAAGGAAAGTTAATTTTTGTTACAGGAATACAGGCCTTAAAATTATTAGGTACATTGGGGCTGACGCTGTGGCTTAATCTGCTAAGCCTCAGTCAGTGGCATCAGCATCCTATATGGGCATCAGTTCTTGTTCTGACTACTCCACTTCTGATCCTGCTCCCTGCTTATGCATTGGGAAAGCAGCAGAGGATAGCCCAAAGCCTTGGGACCTTGCACCTATATGGGGGACCAAGAAGAAGCTCCTGGCTACTTGCTTTAGACTGGGAGGCTCTGACCATTATGGACATTTGAGAAGTGAACCAAGAGCTGGAAGATCTCTCTCTAACCCTGCCTGACAAACAAAAATAAACCTTTTAAGAATTCATTAGGTACACTGAAAACGGCTCTCTGTAGGCCTTCAACAAACACTGGACTTCCTGAGAACTGCACAAGTGCAACTGTGCTGCTTAACCTCTGAGACTCCACTGGCTAACCCCACCCCAGGGGAATGTCTGAGACATGCCTTTTAGGTGCCTGGCCTTGGCAACCCAGTGAGACCCTCTGGAGGAAGGTGGGAATAGAAGAGGGGGTTTCTGTGGACAGGCGGAAGGCGACGCAGTGCTCAGCAGGGCTGCCTGTGTGGGAGATGGGCACCTCTTGGGCTGTGGTGGCAGTGCAATGCTGGCTGTACAAAGCCAGAGAAGAGTGAACGGAGTGAGGTGTGAATGGTGAGTGTGGATGGGTTGGGCATTCCTGTGAAGGGAAGAGGAGAGGCATCCCATCTGAAGGGAGAGTTTTGGTTGCTTTGTGCTAAGACTGGTGAAGACACGTGTTTATGTGTGTGTGGGGTGGGGAGCAGATGTGGACCTGTGCAGACGGGGACTGTGTGTGTTTGGGGGGGTGTTCGTTTTGACGGGAAGTGAGTGTGTGAGTGTGTGTGAGGGGGTCGTTTGCAGCTGGGAGCGAGGAGTGGGGCTCATCACGCTTGGGAAGATGGTCATGATGTTTTGCTAAATTTGTTGTTATTGTTTGTTTTTGTTTGTTTTAACAAGGTATTGGCTCAAAAAAAAAAAAACCAGAAAAGAAAAAGGTATTGGCTCCATTGAAAACAAACTGAATTATCAACAAATAAAATTTTCTGTTTCACTTGTCAGCCCTCCCCACTGGGAAGGTGCGGTTCCCTACAGGGAGAGGAGTAACTAGGGGTTCAGGCAAAGTGGAGAGAGAGTGTGAGGGAAGACAGAGAGCCGTGCTCCTGCAGGCTGCAGGCTCGTGAGAGGACACCAGCTCATGTCACAGATCTCTAGCTTAGGACTTTAGGGGGAAGGGGACTGCCCGACAGGAGGCTACCCCAGAGCTGGGGCTCCCCAAGGATGACATTTTCCACATGAACTTGGCCTGGACTTGAATCCTTCTGTCCCAGAGAATGGTGAGGACTGCTGTCTTGCTTGCATGCTGGTGCTAATCAAACTGCAGTAGGGTGGGGAGGGTCTCCATCCCACACAAGGCTTTGGAGCCCGAGATGTGTCAGACCTCCCCCCCCTCAAAAAAAAACAAAAGACCTGAAGCCAACAATTATGATTAAAATTAACCCTCCTCCCCAGGGGCAAGTGTCTGCCTGGTAGTTGGGACACCCTGGTATCGGAGGGTATGTGTTTGGGTGCCAGTGCCAGGTCCTGGCTCCAGCCTCCTGTTGGTGCAGACCTTAGGAACTAGCAGGCGATGACTCGAAAGGCTGGATGTCTGCTACCCACGTGGGAGATCTGGGCTGAGTTCTTAGGGGCTTTGATCTGTTCCAACTCAATGCCAGAGCTGGGCTGGTCCTAAGCTGCAAGTCAGGAGCTCCCCCCAAGACTCCTACTTGGGCAGATGCAGAGATCCAAGGACTTGGGTCATCACCCTCTGCTTTTCTAGGCCATAAGCAGGGAGCTAAATGGAAAAGTAAAGCAGCTGGAACACAGACCGGCACTCAGAGAATTAGCCTGCTGCACCACTGTGCCAAGCCCATATTTACTCTTTTTGAAAAAGTTTGTTTTCATCTACTTAAAAAGAAAACCAACAGAGAGAGAGATCTTCTATTTGCTACTTTACTCTCCAAATGGATGCAGTGGCCCAGGGCTGGGTCAGGTGCTCCATCCTGGTCTCTCACGTGAGCGGCAGGGACCCAAATACTTGATCCATCATCTGCAGTCACAGGAAGCATTAGCAGGAATGCACTGGAAGCAGAGTGGCCAGAACTCAAACTGGTATTCCAGTAATGGGAAACAGGCATTGCAAAGGGGAGCTTGCCCTGGCCTGCCACAACACTCTCCCCCAACAACTCTCTACAAGACACAGCTGAAAACATTAAAATACAGAAAGGTTGGAAGTTAACAAGATAAAAATGATAAATCAAATAAGAATTATGTAGTTACATTAAACAAAATAATTTTTAGAGAAAAACATTAGCAAAGATTAAAAAATTATTATATTGATGATATTCCATTCCAATAGGGTATAACACTTCTAAACTTGTATAAATATGGTAACATAGCTTTAAAATGATACACAATTATAAGAAAAACTAGACAATTCACAATCTCATGAAATCTTTTTTCCCCACATTCTGTAGTTGATAAAAATCAGTAGAAAATAAGGTTATAAAGACCTGAACACCATGATTAACAAGTGTGAGCCAATGAACATATATAAAAGTCTGTGCTTGACACATTCAGAAAATGAGTACAAGAACACATTAAAAAGCTCATATAAGATGGAATTAAAATATAAGCTTCATGGGGGCAATGCAGGGTGGTATTGTAGGCTAATCCCTGCAGTCCACTTCCCATCCAGCTCTGTGCATGAGCCTGGGATAGTAGAGGATGGCCCAAAGCCTTGGGACCCTGCATACGTGTGGGAGACCCAGAAGCCCCTAGCTCCCAGCTTCCTATCAACTCAACCCTGACCGCTGCCATTATTTGGAGAGTGAAACAGTAGATAGAAGAGCTTCTTTTTCTATCTTTCCTTCTCTTTCTGTAAAATCTGCCCAAACAAAAAATCAAATCATTTATTTTAAAAAGATAAGCTTATTTTATTATTATTATTATTATTTTTTATTGGAAAGGCAGATATACAGAGAGGAGAGACAGAGAGGAAGATCTTCCGTCCGATGATTCACTCCCCAAGTGAGCACAACGGCCGATGCTATGCTGATCTGAAGCCAGGAGCCTCTTCTGGGTCTCCCACGCGGGTGCAGGGTCCCAAAGCTTTGGGCCGTCCTTGACTGCTTTCCCGGGCCACAGGCAGGGAGCTGGATGGGAAGCAGGGCTGCCGGGATAGAACCAGCGCCCATATGGGATCCCGGGCGTGCAAGGCGAGGACCTTAACCACTTGCGCCACCGCGCCGGGCCCGATAAGCTTATTTTGAAATAAATTGAAATACACACAGTTACCTTCATAATAGCCATTGCCCAGTGCCTGTGAAGTTTCTGGGTTTTGTTGTTTTGTTTTTAAGATGTATTTGTTTATCTGAAAGAATTATAGAAATAGAGTGAATGACAGACATCTTCTATCTGCTGCCTCATTCCCCAGATGGCTTCCAACAGCCAGGGCTAGGTCAGGCTGAAGCCAGGAGCCAGACACTTCTTCTCCCACATTGCTGACAAGAGCCCAACCACCTGGCCCATCTTTTGCAGTTTTCTCAGGTGCGTTATTATGGAACTGGATCAGAAGCAGAGCAGCTGGAATTCAAATCCATATGGGATGCCAGTGTCAGAGGCAGCAGCTTCACCCATTGCAGCACAACACAGCCCCCATTTTAAACTTCCTGAAGATCACTTCTATTTATTCTTCATTTTAAATAAAGATTTACTTATCTTGTTGGAAAGTCAGATTTACAGAGAGAAGAAACAAGAGAAAGATCATCCTTCTGTTGGCTCACTCCCCAAATGGCCACAATGGCTGGAGCTGAACCGATCCAAAGCCAGGTACCAGGAGCTTTTTCTGGGTCTCCCATGCAAGTGCAGGGTCCCAAGGCTCTGGGCTGTCTGTCACTGCTTTCCCAGGCCATAAGCAGGGAGCTGGATGGGAAATGTAGCTGCCAGAACATGAACTGGGAACCATATGGGATCCCAGAACATGCAAGGTGAGGACTATAGCCATTAAGCTAGCGCACCAGGCCCAATATGCCAAATTTTCAAGCGCTCGCACAATGTTTACAAAAAAAAGGACCATTAAGAGATAGGTGCTTTGCTTAACAGTTGAGTGGCTCAAATCCCACATGGATGTGTCAGTTTTCCTTCCAGTTAGGTTTACTTGGGTTTACCTTCCAGTTCCAGCTTACCTTCCAGTTATCAGCTTTCTGATAATGCGGGCCCTGCAAGGGCAGTGTGAAAAGCAATGTGGGTTGTTGCCAGCTTTGTAGGATACCTGGATAGAGTTCCAGGCTCCCAGCTTCAGCCTGGACCAACTTTCTTTCGGGGACATTTGGGGAGTGAACCAGCAGGTAAAGGTTCTGCTCTCTCTACCTTCCAAATAAAATGAAGATACATTTTTAAATTTCTTTTTATTCTTTTATTGGAGATAATTTTTTAAAATAAAATGCTTGTTTTGAAAGATTTATTTATTTGAAAGGCAGACATCCTATATCAGGGGCTGGGTTGCGTCCTGGCTGCTCTATTGCTTATCCAGCTCCCTGCTAGTGTGTCTGGGAAAGCAGTGGAAGATAGCCCAAATGCTTGGCTTCCTGACTGGATTATCTTATGCACAGACCACAACAGAGTCTCAGTCCAGACTCTGTGCCCACTGGGGAGTAAGTAGAAAATGTCCCTCCCGATGTTGCTCTGCCTTTCAAACATGTAAATAGGTAGGTAGGTAGATACTTTTTAAAAGCTTTTTTTAAAAAGACTTATTTTTATTGGAAAGGCAGATCTACAGAGAGAAGGAGAGAAAAAGATCTTCCATTGACTGGCTCACTCCCCAAATGGCCATGACGACCAGTGCTGAGCCAACCTGAAGTCAGGAGCTAGGAGCTTCTTCCTGGTCTCCTACACGGGTTCAGGGTCCCAAGGCTTTGGGCTGTCCGTCACTGCTTTCCCAGGCCACAAGCAGGGAGCTGGAAGGGAAGTGTAGCAGCCAGAATACAAACCAGCGTCCATATGGGATCCTGACGCTTGCAAAAAGAGAAGATTACCCAACTGACCCATCATGCCAGGCCCCAAAATAAAGCAGCCCAAAATTTGCAAAAAATAAAATTTTTAAAAAGCCATAGTTTGCTTTTTCAAAAGCTTCATAAAATCAACAAAATTATAGTGAGAATGATCAAGAAAAAAAGCCACAAATAAACAATATTAGGAATTGAAATAAATAAGCCACAAATAGGAATATTTACCATGCAATAATGAATGCCTGAGCATAAGAAAAAGTCCACTTAATAAAAATGATCAAAAGGAACTCCAAAAAAGCAAAAATTTTCCACATTTGAAAAAGTGTTTAGCCTCATCAGTGATCAGAGAAAGTCATTTTAGTGTGCACAAGAGTCACAAACCAAGCTGTGAGACAATTCCTAGCACCAGTTAGCACAGGAAGCCGTGAGCTCTGCTCTGCACAGCAGCCGGCAGGGGCCTCTGGAAAGGGCTTGGCACTGTTCCGGGCTGCTAAAGTGTGTGCACCGCCAGGACTCAGTGATCCCACACCCAGGTGCACACACCATAGGACTCTTACATAACAGTTTATTGCAGCAGGTAAGAATTTTAAAAAAAACCTGTGCTTACAGTGGAATAAAAACCAGGTTTCAGTGAATTTTTAAAAAAAGATTTGTTATTGTTTTCTATTTGAAAGGCAGATTTACAGAGAGGACAGAAAATGCCTTCACTGGTTTATTCCTCAAATAGCTGCAATGGCCAGAGTTGAGCCAATCCAAAGTCAGGAGTCAGGAGCTTCTTCTGGGTTTCCCATGAGAGTTCAGGGGCCCAAGGACTTGGGTCATCTTTGGCTGCTTTCCCTGGCCACAAGCAGGAAGCTGAATTAGAAGTGGAGCAGTCAGGCTTGGAACCAGGGCTCATATGGGATGTCAGTGTTTAAAGGCAGATGATTAGCATGCTGTGCCACCATGCCAGTCTCTATAGCATAATCAGAAGGAACCAGAGCTGCAAGGAACACATTGGTAAACCATTAACAAAATGTTGGTCACAGTGCAAACACAGTTACAGACACTGAGTTATTTAGGGTGTGATGGCGATTCCCTAAATCAGCTTGTCTAGGTCCCAGGCTCTATTATTCATTCAACCATCCTCAGTGGGTACAGACCTGATTTAATAGCTGAAGGACCTGCACTTCCCAATGTCTGCCCGATGGAACTGGGACTTGTCTAGAGTGTACAAGTCAGCTCCTTACAATAAATGTTACCATGTACGTACATTTCCTATTGGGTTCCTCAGGCTAAACCCTGACATACATATCTGGGGACTGGACGTGACTGTAGAGAAATGAATTTTTTTAAATTGAGGAATGAGTTTCCTGAATAGGTTCTGGGGTTTTCTGGGATGAATTCTCTCATCAGAACAGATGACTATCCCCACTGGTAAGGGTAGCATTGGCAAGCCACAGAGCCTAGGGAAACACAGAATAGTACCCTTGGACACTCCAGGCAAGGTATGATGACTGATAATGTGACACCTTGGGACACTTGAATACAAATGAGTGTCTCAAGACTTGGCTAGTTACCCCTCACCACACTGGGATGATCATCTGGCTCCATTCCCAGCTCAGTTCATAAAATGACTTGAGATTCCTTGCTGGCCCTGGGTACCATTATCTCTTTAAGCCAGAGGGCTGTGGCTGCTGAGAGCCAAACCCACAATCTGAATTCCTGGTGGTATAGGGTACCCATTGTTGGAGAGTGGGCATTGACTGTCTGGCTGTCTCCTCTGGTATGACATCACCCCTGATAAGAAGTCACTGAAGGCCAGGCTGTCTCTAAGGCAGGTCAGCAATCAGCATTTCTGGAGGAGTGACAAAAAGGCTGTCACACTAGTTTTCCCAATTACTGGAGGTGAGGTGCTACTTAAATGTCACTCATCATGCAGTAGACTCAGATTCTCACTGATGTCTGAGATGAGGCGCTGAGAACTCCAGTCTCACTTCCCCAGAGGCAGCCACAGTGGGCTGGAGGCATGCCACCCATTCTGACAGGGGAATGGTGATATCCCAGTGGGGTTGCCAGGTTTTTCAAAGTGTAAGAAACAGCCTATTATGCTGGCCTGGTGATCAGGTGAGGCTACAAGACCCAGATTTTTGGAGTACCCTAACCCTACTTGCAAATTCCATATCTATCCAATGTCATGTTTAGACACTTAACAAATGCCTTGTCGGGAAATCTGAGTTAGCAAATGTCACATGTACACACTGGATCACAGAGTCCCCAGAGAGGCAGAAGCAACAGGGAGTGCATTCTTTACTGGGGGAACTAGCTTGTGCAAAGGGAGAGGCCAAGGAGTCCAACAGTGGTTTGGTTGTCTGAAATCAAAGCTGGAGCAGAAGAGCTTGTGGTATAACTCCCAGTCCCAGCCCAGAGACCTGAGAACCTGGACTTGGGGTTGGGGGAGCTAGTGCTGTGTAACAGGCCAGTTCAAAAGGCCTGACAGCCAGGAGCTCTGAGGTCTGAAGGCAGGAGGTACCAGATCAGATGGGACAGCAAATATGCTCTCTTGTCTTGTTCAGCCCTCAGTGGACTGGGTGGTGCCCCACCCCCGCCCCATTAGTGAAGGTCCTCTTTCCTCAAGTACGCCTGTCTTCCTGAACCACCACCATGAGCTCTCTCAGAAATGATGGTTGGCAGCTCTCTGGGCATGTCCTTAGCCAAGTTCATGCCTCAACAATCAAGGCCACAGACCCCTCACCAATGCAATCAATCAATAAAGTGGTTATCCAACAGAGGTCTTCATTTCCCCATCTGTGAAAAGGTGGGAAATCTACGGCTCTAAATTGTGGAAAAGATTAAATGTGACATACATGTCAACTGCCTGGTATTTGGCAAAAGCTTAGTTAGAAAAGAAAAAAGACAAAAAGATGGCTATGATTCTCATTTGTCTTGTATGGAGATTCATTTTGAGCTTGGTCAGGCAGCTGGATGTCTGGTAACTGACACTGTGAAACCTGACAGATCTCACCCTCAGGAGATGCAGCCCTGCCGGCCCAGAGGAGCATCTGCGGCAGCTCCAAGTCCCTCAAGCTTTCGGTCACGTGTGTGGTGTAGCACAGCTGGTTCGCAAGATCGCCGCCAGGTGCTCTGGCGCAGCTTAGGCCTGTTCCGGGTGCTGTGGTGTCTCCTCCCACAGACGGGCTACGTGCATCCGGATGAGTTCTTCCAGTCGCCAGAGGTCATGGCAGGTAAAGCTCCCGACTCGGGCTTGAGATGAGTGCAGCAGAGTGAAGATCTGGTAGGATGTTGTGTGTGTGGTGGGTGGAACAGCCTCTTTGTGTGCACAGCAATGGGTTAATTCACTGCCAAAGTCGTGGCCTCTCCACATGAATGACTGAGAAGCAAGGATTCCACATTTCTCTGGGTGGTAACACTGACCTTGCGGTTGACACTAATAAGCACCAGCCTCTTTTCCTGTTTGTACCCATGGCACCGATGTTCAGTGTAGAGCTGTATGGAACTTCTCAGTGGAACAGTGTTAGAAATGGTCTTCCCAAATGGTTGGGAAAGCCTGAACAGTGTGTACATGTGAGCTGAAACGACAAAGCCTTTCTTCTGTAGGCTTCAATGCAAGGGGAGCGAGCCCAGCCCCGAATACCAGGCTGCTAGTGCAGAGCTGCTTAGCGTGTAGGACATACAGAGGAGAACTTTCCAAATGCTGTGGGCCTGGACCTTCCTCCTCATGGGTTCCAGATGGCTGCTTGAGCTCCACTCATCAAGTCTAAAAGCAGGTCTTTCTGGCACTGGAGGAAGTGAATGTGCCTCTTTTAGGCCATGTTTTTCTTTTTATTTATTTATTTTTTAAATTTTCTTTTTAATTTGGGAGCCATGTTTTATGAAGCTACCTTTTTTTTTTTTTTTTTTTTGCCTGTTTCCACCCCACTAGTCAGAATGTATTACAAAGGAAGCTGAGAAAGGTGTTTTTTTTTTTTTTAAGATTTATTTATTTATTTTTACAAAGTCATATATACAGATAGGAGGAGAGACAGAGAGGAAGATCTTCCATCCGATGATTCACTCCCCAAGTGACTGCAACGGCCGGTACTGCGCCGATCCGAAGCCAGGAGCCAGGAACCTCCTCCAGGTCTCCCATGCGGGTGCAGGGTCCCAAAGCCTTGGGCCGTCCTTGACTGCTTTCCCAGGCCAGAAGCAGGGAGCTGGATGGGAAGTGGAGCTGCCGGGATTAGAACCAGCACCCATATGGGATCCTGGCACGTTCAAGGCGAGGACTTTAGCCGTTAAGCCACGCCGCTGGGCCCGAAAGGTGGTTTTTATATGAGGTGAACAAGTGCTCAGAAAGAGCAGGAAGAAGGGGTGGGCGAGACTACAAACTCAGGAACCAGAGCCATCTGCCACAGGACTCAATACGTGCACTCATTTCCCCCCCCAGTGGAAAGGTACAGCCTCCTTCTGCACTCATTTTTAAAAAATCTAAGCTAGTGGATAAACAGTCAGATAGATCCTGTATTTTTTCCATTTTCCCTTCTGACATAAAGTGGGCCAAAAGCCTGGAGGGATAAATGGCAGAAGAGTGTGAATGATTCATAAGCCTTATAATCAGTCCCAGCTCCACACAGCCAGAAAGGTTGTTCAACCTGAAAAGCTGGGGGGCGTTGGGCAGATGGAGGGCACCGGCCTTAAGTATGGTTGCAGAAGAACCTGTGTCCCATCCTTACCTCTGAACTCTAGGACTGTTAGAATCCATTCTTCTTGTAAGAAAAGTTTAAGTATCTGCAGCAGAAATGTCACCCTTGGCTATAATAACCCTGATGCTTTATTCTCTGGCCCTGCTGTGACAAAGCTGGGATTCTAACTTGGACTTTTGAGACCTTAGAGCTCTAAGATGGGCACTGAGGCCTCCCTGGGCTTCTCCTCACAGCCCCTGTCCAGGGCACAGCCCCTCCTGCGCCCTTGGCAAAGTTGGGGTCCCGCTCCTCCTGGGGCTCCCTCTAGTTGCCCTGGGCCATGGGGTTCAGCCTGGGCTCTCTGCATCACAGGGTCAAGAGTCAAGGGAGGGGCTGCGCTGCATTCTGGTTTTGGGGGGGACGGGCGGGGGATCTGTTTGCAAGCTCTTTCTTGCTGTTGGCAAAACTGTGGCTCCTATGTCCTTGCTCTCACCTACATTCCTTGCCAATGGCCCCCTCCTTCTAAGTCCATAATGCCACATCAGATCCCCTCTCAGACTTTGAACTGCTGGCCTTTTCTGCATTGAGCTGGAGAAAACTAGCTTACAGGGTTAGCACAATGAAGTCAGGCCCTCCTTGTAACCGCTCCCTGTACTAGCCAGCACGTACACACTCATACCCATGTAACCCAATCACAGGACTGGTGCCCATCCTGGAGTTTTGCTCAGCTTGTCCCTGAGCTTGGCACTGGCTCACCTCCACCTCCCTCTCTCTGCAGAGGACGTCCTGGGCTTACAGGCCATGCGACCCTGGGAGTATTTCCCCAGCAACTCCTGCCGGACTGTGGTCTTCCCACTGCTGACCTCTGGTTCTGCCTTCTGGCTGCTCAGGTTCTTGGAAGAGCTAGGGCTGTGGACTGGCCCAGTGAGCAGCTACACACTGCTGGTGGGGCCTCGGCTACTCCTCACCGCCCTCTCCTTCACCCTGGACTTGGCTGTGTACCACCTGGCTCCACTGTGGAAGGCAGATCGCTGGAACGCCCTGCTCTTGGTATCTGGCTCCTATGTCACCCTGGTCTTCTACACAAGGACCTTCTCCAATGCCATCGAAGGCCTGCTCATCGCGTGCCTGCTCATGCTGGTTTCCTCCCGGGTGGCATGGAGCCGCTCACCCAGGACACCTGCACCAGAGCCATGGTGGCACCGTTGGCTTCTCGGTGGTGTCCTGGCTGCTGGCTTCTTCAACCGGCCCACCTTTCCCGCCTTTGCTTTGGTGCCCCTTTTTCTCTGGTGCTCCCATGGGGCCAGGAAGTTCAGCTTTAAGTCTCTAACCCAGGAGGCCCTGCTGTTGCTCCCTGGGGTGGCTCTCACAGCAGTGGTGTTTATAACCTTTGACAGCTGGTACTTCCACCACTCAAGCTCCAGCATGCTGGTGCTCACACCTCTTAACTTCTTGCACTACAACCTTGATCCCCAAAACCTGGCCAAGCATGGCACACACGCTCGGCTCACTCACCTGGCAGTCAACAGCTTCTTGCTCTTTGGGGTACTGCATGCCCAGGCCCTGTGGGCTGCATGGCAGCAGCTGCAAATCTGCCTCCAGGTCTTTTCCCGGGTAGGCCTCCTTAGGACGCTGAGTGCCCCCAGCCTCTGGTCCAGCCCCAGGGCTTGCCTTCTTCTCCTGTACTTCACACCCCTGGTCCTGTTGTCTGTCTTCAGCCATCAGGAGGCCCGGTTCTTGATCCCTCTCCTGGTCCCCCTGGTTCTGCTCTGTAGTCCACAGACACAGACTATACCCTGGAAGGGCACCCTGTTCCTCTTCAATGCCCTGGGTGCCCTCTTTTTTGGCTACCTACATCAGGGGGGACTTGTGCCCAGCCTGGAGTACTTGGAGCAGGTGGTTCATGCACCTGTGCTCCCCAGCATGTCGACCCACTACACACTCCTCTTCTCTCACACCTACATGCCCCCCCAGTACCTCCTCCACATCTCAAGCCTCAGGTCGACTGTGAAGGTGATGGACATGGGTGGGACTGAAGACTGGATCCTGTGCCAAGCCCTCAACAATGTCACCAGACAACCTGCCTGCCAAGCAACCAGGGGACCACGGCTCTGCCGCGTCTTTGTAATAACACCTGGCACTACCAGGAAGGCCGTGGAGAAGTGCGGCTACCTTCCTAAGAATGAGAAGCGTCTGTTTCCCCACCTGACCTTGGAGGACCCCCCGCCCCTGTCCTCCCTGCTGAGTAGGGCCTGGAAGGACTGCCTTAGTCTCCATATCGTGGAGCTAGAATTGAAGCCGGATGACAAGCCCAAGCACCCACTGCCCAGAATTTGGCCCTAGGAGAAGCCATCGCACCTGCTGTATGGCTGGGTAGCAGTGCTGCAAACAGGGTTTTCTGGCTGCCTCTGCTGGGTACGGTTGAAGGGGGCTCTGCCTCCTGGGTGAGTGGGCACTTTTCTCCTCAGAGGGCCAAGATCTGATGAGTCATGGTCCTTGCGTGAAGGTCCCCCAAGAATCCTGGTATGATGAGTTGCACCTGACGTCTGCCCTTGCCTTACTCCTTCCAGCCACCATGATGTTTTAAAATATACAACAGAGCCTGGTTGTATGAATGATACTTGTGAGTGACCTCTTGCTCTGTGGACTTCTCAGTCAGTCTGGACTGCCGAATACCTTCAGGGGAATGTGGTGAAAGAGAGTAGCTGGCTCAGATGCAGGTTGGGGGACCCTCTGCTCCCAGACCTGCCACTCACTGTGCCAGCTAATACTGCCATTCATGGACCCCACAGTACAAGCCCCTCATCTCAACAGGCTTTGTTAGTGTGGGTAAAATGTTATTGTTGGGCAGTGTGATTCCTTTGTGCTGAAAAACTGCTACTTTGCTAGGCCAGGAGGCAAGGAAGATTTCCGTAACTTTGTGAACCCAGGTGGGGGGGGAGGGGCCGGGAGGGGGAAGGGCGCAATTCTTCGCCGGTCCCAGCAACAGGAGGAAGTTAAGGGTGTGAGAATGGGATGAGCCATACAGATAATGGGTGTGGGAACAGAACAGGCTGCCTGTGCCTGAAGGCCGTAAAAACATGTCTAAGGTTGTGTTACTTCTGATGTATTTCTCAGCCCAAAAGGGCCTATATGAGCTTCTGTCTTAGGCTGTTCGGGGTCCGACCGCCCGCTTGGCTGGCCTGTGTGCCCCAAGCGAGGTCTGACCCCAGCATGCTGGCGCAATAAACTCTGTTTGCTGTTTGCATTACCAGTGAGACTTCTGTCGTTCTCTGGGGGTTGACTAGCTCCCACCCTGACGGTCCGGGGGGCTTTAGCCCGGACTCTGACAGCTTCTCTCACTCTCTTTTTGAGCGGAAGTGGGAGGAGGGATCCACTGAATGGCTCAATGGCACCCTGGTACCTGCTGATTCTGAGTTCTGGAAAAGTTCTCCCCTCTCCTCCTGTCCCTACCAGCCTGGTCCAGTGGGCTCGGTCCTAGTCACCTGCCTGAAGGCTTTCCTGGGGAACTCAGGCTTTCTGGACGGAATGACTAATTGGGTGGGAGAACATGGCAATGAATGATGAGGCATTATTTTATCATGAGTACGCTAATCACAGGTCTGTTGGCTGGACCGCACTTTTGTATTCCAGACCCTTAAAAATGTTGACTGGGAATCCTGGGAGCATTTATGCCACGGTGGGCAGTAGTCTTAATGCCTGGCAGTGATGATGGTGGAGGACAGTACGTATTCCTAGGGAGGGTTGCTGCTGTTTGGAGCTGTGCTGAAGGGTTTAGGTCCTGGAGTCAAATGCCTATCCTCACATTCCAGTCTGTAAGACCCTGGCCAACCTCAGAAGTCATATCTGCCTCCTCCTATAAACGCGATTGTAAGGAGCAGGTGGGATAACCCAGAGTGCAGCAGTTAGCAAGAGTCACCCCTGAATAAAGCACTCACTCTGTGTGCATGTCCCTGTGGAGCCTAGGATCCCGGTCCACCTCATCTTAGAAGCACCACACTCATGTCTAGCAGTTCATGCATTTAATCAGAGCATTCTTGGCAGCGGCAGGGCCGTCTTGCCGTCCGTAATCTTCAGATGCGCATCCAGCTCGTGTGTGTGTGTCCCGTGCAGGCAGGGCAGGCTCCCTTTTTGGTTGTCAGTCCGCAGTCCTCCCGCTGTCCTCCGCGCGGGCCTCAGGCTTCGGGGTCTCTTTGCACCGTGCAAACTTGCTCCTCACAGGAACTTCAAAAGGATGACCGTTTGCCCTAGGCCATCTTCAGGCCGCGTGCCAGACCTGGGACGACTCCTCCGCCCGGGGCTCAAGGGTGTGCGCCTGGCCCTTTCTGGCTACCCGGCGGTGGCCCCGGGCGGTCCCGAAGGCCGCGACGCAATTCCTGGGCAAAGGCGTCTCGGAAACGCGCGGCGCGTTGGCCGAAGGAGCTCGCGGGCCCCGCCGCCAGGCTCCGCAGACGGCGGGCCGCGTCCTGGCCGCGCAGCTGGGCCTGCAGCAGCGCGAAGGCCGTGAGCTGCGCCGCGCGCCGGATGGGCCACGACTCGGCCAGCCGCTCCACCAGCTGCGGGCTGTACAGCAGAGCGGCCAGCAGGCGCCGGAGAATCATCGTGCTGAGGTGCTGCCCGGAACCGGAGCACGCCGCTCTGCCCGCCCGGCTCGGCTGCGGACGGCGGGGCGCCGCCTGATGACGACACGGCCGCGCTCGGATTGGGCCTGCCCGTCTCCGCCTGCGCCGCGCCGTTTCCGCCGCCGCCCCGGTGTGGTGCCGTGCTCTCCGGCGTCGGCGCGTCCGTGTGCGGCTCTGGGAGCGATGTCGGGCGGCCTCCTCAAGGCGCTGCGCAGCGACTCCTACGTGGAGCTGAGCCAGTACCGGGACCAGCACTTCCGGGTGAGCGAGGCCCGGAGCCGGAACGCCGAGGAACGGCGCGGCCCGGGGGATTGTGTCGGCTGGCGTCCGGCGGCCCCGACGCGGGGAGAAGGGCGCCCCGGGGCGCGCTGGGGAGGCCGCGGCTGGGTGCCGGAGTGCTGCGTGGGGCTCGCTGGGGTTCCTTCCCGGCTGCGCCTCCGGAAAAGGGGGTGCGGAGTCCGTGGGGGCACCTGTGTGACCCGGGTACCGGGTTTTTTTTTTTATTCTTTTAAATAACCAGTGTTCTTTGGTGCCTAGGGTCCTTTAAGGATGGTCAAACCCTAGGGGCTCTTTCTACACGGTGTGTGTATATATATATATGATTGGTGTATATGATACATCTATCTATATATATATATATATATATATATATGATCGAAAATTCAGTCGCATCTCCGGACCCCGGGAGAATTCCCGAGTGGAGAGAGGCGCCTTGAGGATGCCCGCAGCGTGCGGATCGCAGAACTGCTGGACTTCGCAGGAGGGGGTTTTAGCTTAGGCTGTATCACAGGGAAATCGAACGACTGCAGATACTAAATGGACTTTTCCTTACAGCACGGTGGGGACGAGCATTGGTTGGAGGGGGGCAGCGCTCATAAAGTTACCTAGGTTAACTATTCTGTTAGCAGAATGAGCCAGTTGGCTGGAGCGCTTATTCCTCTGCCTCTTCGCTATATATGTAGGTTATCCCACAGTTGCACAAGTTTCTTTTTTGATAAGTTGACAGAACCCATGGGACTGGTTCACTCCCTCACATGCCCAGGAACACAACCCAGGTCTCCCCGGGGGGCGGTGGCAGGGATCCGGTGCCTTGAGCTGAGCAGGAAGGGAAGTGAGGCTGGGACTTGAACCCAGGTTGCTGTGACCCAGGATGCGGCTGTGCCAAACACTCACCCACCCTGTTTACTTGTGATCTGAGTTTAGTTACCACTGAATGTGGTCGCATAAAAGCTATGCAGAGGGGCCCAGCGCGATAGCGTAGTGGTTAAACTCCTCGCCTTGCACATGCCAGGATCCCATGTGGTCACCAGTTCTAATCCTAGACGCCCCGCTACCCATCCTGCTGCCTGCTTGTGGCCTGGGTAAGCAGTCAAGGACGGCTCCAAAGCCTTGGGACCCTGCACCTGTGTAGGAGACCTGGAGGAAGTTCCTGGATCCTGGCTTCAGATCGGCGTAGCACCAGCCTTTGCGGCCACTTGGGAAGTGAATCGTTGGACAGAAGTTCCTCTCTGTTTCTCCTTTCTGTATATCTGACTTTCCAATAAAAGTAAATAAAATCTTAAAAGAAAAAAAAAAAAAGGAATGAGGTCTTTTGTAGTTAGTGATTGTTATCTTTTCTCCTAAACTCCAACCTTACAGATCATCTAACCCATTGTAAGGGGGAGTCTCTGTATGAAAATCCACTTCTCACTCAAGAGGAGGAAAGTGTCTTTTCTGGTGCATTGGGATTTGAACAGTGCCAAGTGTGGCACCCAATGCAGGAGTGAAAAGGTGGCCTGCAGCACTGTGACTGATTCCAGCCTTGTCCTTCCCCTGAAACCAGCCGGGACCTTGCATGAGGATGTTATAGAATTTGAATTCCCCCTTTATTGACACAGGATTTGTCATGAATTGGGTTGGTGAAATCATTTTATTTCCAAATCAGAATTAATGTTTCATTGTATTTAAACAAAGCTTTTTTTTTTAAAAAAAATATTTTTATTGCAAAGTCAGATATACAGAGAGGAAGATCTTCCATCCACTCATTGACTCTGCAAGTGGTTGCAGCAGCTGGAGTTGCCAATCTGAAGTCAGGAGATTTTTCCAGGTCTCCTATGCGGGTGCACGGTCCCAAGGCTTTGGGCTGTCTATGGCTTTCCCAGGCCACGTGCAGGGAGCTGGATGGGAAGTGGGCCTCTGGGATACGAACCAGTGTCCATATGGGATCTGGGCAATCACAAGCCAAGGACTCCAACCATTAGGCTGTGGTGCTGGGCCCTAAACAAAGCTCTTTTAAAAATAACTAGTGCTGTTTAACTTTGTCTCTCTTTGGAATTCTAGGGTGATAATGAAGAACAAGAAAAATTACTGAAGAAAAGCTGTACACTGTATGTTGGGAATCTTTCCTTCTACACAACTGAAGAACAAATCTATGAACTTTTCAGTAAAAGTGGTGACATAAAGAAAATTATTATGGGTCTGGATAAAGTGAAGAAGACAGCATGTGGATTTTGTTTTGTGGAGTATCCTTCCTTTGTACATAATGCAGCTGTTGACCCAGGATTGCGCTGAGGGAAGTTAGCTGCTTAGCAAATGAGGAGGCAGCCATTCCCAATGTGGCAGTTAGGCTCATGCTGGCTCCAGTCCCAGCCACTCTGCTTCCCAGTCCAGCTTTCTATTAATGGGCTCACTGAGAGGAAGCAGATGATGACTCCAATGCCTAGGGCCTGGCCCACTCATGTGAAAGCCCAGAATGAGTTCTGACCGCCTTGTTTGATCTATCCCTGGCCCATGGGTTGCATTCGTTTGAACCAGTGAATATCTTTTTTCCCCCTCTGGCTTTCAAATATGAAAATAAGTACATTTTAAAATGAGGCTAGATTTAGGTAGACATCACTACTAGCTCTTTTTGCTTATTTGTCTATACTGATATTGTGAAAGTTTGTTATATTTACATTCTACCCTGAAATATATACTGTATGGCTGATTAAAAAAAAATTTCTGCTTTGGGTGCTGTGGTAAAGGCAGTTGCTGTTTAGAACACCGGCATCCTGTTTTGGAGTGCTGGTTTGAATCCTGGATGCTGTGTTTCTGACCCTGAGTCCTGCTAATGCACCTGGGAAGGCAGCAGAAGATGCTTGAGTTCCTGACAACCATGTGGTTGGTCCTGATGGAGCTTCAGGTTCTTGACTTTGGTCTAGCCCGGCCCTGGTTGTTGTGGCATCTGGGGAATGAACCACTGGATGGACGATAACTCTGTCATTCTTTCAAAGTAACATGTTTAAATTAAAAAAAAATAAGTGTGAAGTTTGTGCAACATCTGGATTAAAAGATGAGATAATTTCGGTGCAAAACTGTGTTAGTTGAGACAGAGACCCCTTTTGCTGGACACTCCTCAAAATATCTGTAATATGATGTAGCCCTGAACCAAGGACTCAGGCTAGGTTTCCTATGCAGGTGTCAGTCACCTAGCTACTTGTACCGTCAGCAGCTGCTTCAGCAAGAAAGAGTGGAGCCGGGACATACACAGGCACTCAAGTATGGGCTCCAGGTGTTCAGGAAGCAGCCTAACTACTAGGCCAAACACGTGCCCTCGGTGCCAAAAAAAAAAAGGAAATTATGCATATAAGGGATCTTAGGTTTCAGGACTATATGTTTTATTGGAAAACTAACCTTACATTTAAAAAATATACCAAAAACAAAACAAAACAAAAAAAAACCAAAAAGAAAAAAAAATATTATACAACAAAATAAGCTTGCCTCTAATTCACATACTATGAGATTTTTGAAATGCCTTTGGGGTTAAAAAACCTAAGAACTGTGTTGAAGATAAAATTTCTAGGCCCAGTGCAGTAGCTGGCTAAAGTCCTCAACTTGGATGCACTGGAATTCCATATGGATGCAGGTTTGAATCCTGGCTGCTCCACCTCTCATCCAGCTCCCTGCTTGTGGCCTGGGAAAGCAGTTGAGAATGGACCAAAGCCTTGGGACCCTGCACCCACGTGGGAGACCCAGAAGAAGCTCCTGGCTTCGGATTGGCTCAGCTCTGGCTGCTGTAGCCAACTGGGAAGTGAAAAAGCAGACAGAAGATCTTTCTCTGTATCTTTCCTCTTGTAAATCCTAAGTTCTAATTTAATAAAATCTCCATATTATTGTAAACCCCCAAATCCTGTCCTAGGAGTTTGGATTTCTTTTTAGGAATAATCCTGTGCCTATTTGCAGAAACAGTGTTACACATCAGCACATGCAAAATGCAAACCTCTATAAAATGGCTGTATGGAATTTCATTTTAGAGGAAGATATAAATTTCACAGGTAAAGCCTCAAGCAGTATTTACTTGTGATCATTGTCTTTTTTGAAACTGAGTAAAACCTGGTTCTCTGGGGTTTAAGCTGACATTATTTAATATTACCAATACTTCATATTTATTAATACTTAAAAAAATTTTTTTTTGCTAATTTATTTTTGAAGTTCTCCACACCTGAGCTATCATATGAGCAAAGCAAGAAAGAAGGGGAAATGAATATTCCATCTGCTGGGTCACTCAAGAGACACTAGCTGAGAGTGGACCAGGCTGAAACCAGGAGCCAGGGAGCTCCACCTGAGACTGCCACGTGAGCACTTGGATGATGGGCTGCTGCTTTCCCAGGCACACCAGCAGTAAGCTGGATTGGAAACAGGCTTAACTCACTGTGCCACAATGCCAGGCTCCTAATGTGTCTTTTGAACTGATTTTTTCTGTGCCCTGAATTTTTGATTCTCTCTCTATATATATACTATTTTTTTTTTTTTAATTGGAAAGGCAGATACACAGAGAATGAGATACAGAGAGAAAGATCTTCCATCCACTGGCTCACTCAAGTGGTCACAATGGCTGGAGCTGGGGCTGACCTGAAGCTAGGATCCGGGAGCTTTCTCTGGGTATCCAACGTGGGTGCAGAGTCCTAATGCTTTGGGGCATCCTCTGCTGCTTTCCCAGGTCACAAGCAGGGAGAGGGCACTGGATGGGAAGTGGACCAGCTGGGTCATAAACTGGTGCCCATATGGGTTCCCAGCAGATGCAAGATGAGGGTTTAGCTACTAGGCTGTTGTGCCATGCTCACTATTCTATAACTTTTAAAGAAGTTTTGTTTATTTGAAAGGTAAAGAGGAAGACACTGATCTTCCAGCTGCTTTTTTACTCCCCAAAGGGCTGAAATGGCCATGGTTGGGCCAGGCATAAGCCAGGAGTCAGTTCCATCCAGGTCCACTATGTGAGTGGCAGAGTCCAAGTACTTGAGCCACAAGTGTTGACTCCCTAAGAAACATTTACAAGAAGCTGGAGCAGAAGCAGAATAGCTGGGACTCAGAACTGGTACTCCAAGATGGCATATAGCTACCCAAGTGGCAGTTTAATTCACTGTGGTATTGCACCTGCCCCAGAGCTGGCTCTTTGAATTTCAGACAGGGCATCCCTCTCAGCGTGGCTCTTGGCTACAGATCGGTGCAGTTTCAGCCGTTGCAGCTGCTTGGGGAGTGAACCATCAGGCAGAAGATCTTTGTCTCTTCTCCTCTGTATATCTGACTTTACAATAAAATATTTTTAAAAAGATCTATTTTTATTAGAAAGGCATATTTACAGAAGAGATAGATCTTCTGTCCGCTGGATCACTCACCAAGTGGCTGCAGAACTGATCTGATCTACAACCAGGAGTTAGGAGTGTCTTCCCAGTTTCCCACATAGGTGCAGGGTCCCGGAGCTTTGGGCCATCCGCTGTTGCTTTCTCAATCCACAAGCAGGGAGCTGGACTGGAAGCGGAGTAGCCAGGACATGGAATGGTGCCCATGTGGAATGCCACTGTTTGAAAGGCAAGGATTTAGCTACTGAGCCATTGCACGAGGCCCGTCGTGTGTGTGTGTGTGTGTGTGTGTGTGTGTGTGTGTTAAATATTCCTTCCTACATCTGCATTTAAAAGGAGATGTTTAAACTATTTACAATATTACTTCTTTCTTAATTTTGAATGAAGAGCTTCCTGTGATAGGTATCTCCTCTGTTGGGCCTGTTTCATCCTAGCACTCTTGCCAGCTTGTATTAAATCTATTTGGCTGCTGGTCTCTTCCGTTCTTTGGGTGTCCCCTCCTGTCATTTCCCTGGTGCCTTTAAGAAGAAAAAAGAAACATGTTTCCTCATCAGTTTGACCCAGAAATCCTCCTTTGAAATTATGGTATATCATTTCTGGGCCTAGCAAGCTCCTTCTGTTCTTCCTTCAGACAGAAAGGACCAAACTGTCCAGATTTTGCTTTCCCCATCATAGCAATGGGCATAAAGTAGTTCTTTGGTGACATGGAGAATAAAAACCAAATAGCTACCTGGTAGACAATCATTCTGACATGTTGTATTTACAACTTAACTTTCCTTTCAAGTTAAAGATCAAGTCATAATGGCAGAGGTGCACAGGGAGGCTGTCATTGCCAGGTGCTTTCTTTGTGCTCCTAGCATTGATGTCATTCATCAGAAACTACCGAGTGGCTACTGACCCCTTCTGAGTGTTAGAAACGACCAAATAGTTCCCTTCCTGTATAATCAAAGATGATGTAGGGGGGAATCTAGATCAGCATTTCCCAAAGCCAGCTAACACTTTTAAATGTTTATAGAGATTTTTAGAAATACTATCTCTGGGTAGATGTTGTGGTGTTGTAGGTTAAATTTCTGCTGAAATCCTAGCTCTGCTTCTGGTCTAGGTTCCTGCTACTGCACAGCCTGGAGGTAAAACCTCAGGGTCAGATGATTAAGAGCCATCAGGTCTCTGCTGTTGTTTTATTTTTTTGTTTGTTTTTGTTTATTAAAGATTTATTTTTATTGCAAAGTCAGATATATACAGAGAAGAGGAGCGACAGAGAGAAATATCTTCTGTCCAGTGATTCACTCCCCAAGTCACCACAATGGCCGATGCTATGCCAATCCAAAGCCAGGAGCCAGGAGCCTCTTCCAGGTCTGCCTCGCGGGTACAGGGTCCCAAGGCTTTGGGCCGTCCTCCACTGCTTTCTCAGATCACAAGCAGGGAGGTGGATGGGAAGTGGAGCAGCCGGGATATGAACCAGTGCCCATATGACATCCTGGCACATTCAAGGTGAGGACTTTAGCCACTAGGCTGTGGCGCTGGGCCCCCTGCTGTTGCTTCCAAAGTTTTCCAAAGGTTTTTAGAGCAATGCTAGCATTCCTTAATGCTTAACACTAAAGATATTATTCAAGAGCAGATGCAGAAAATGCCATGCGGTATATAAATGGAACTCGTCTGGATGACCGGATCATTCGCACAGACTGGGATGCAGGCTTTAAGGAGGGCAGGCAGTACGGACGTGGACGCTCTGGGGGCCAGGTACGCAGGAAGGGCCTCTGCACTTGGCTTTGGTCCGACACTCCACTCCTGATCACAGCTGCCTTGTCATTTGTCTACTCTTGTGAATGATATGCCTCTACCTTTGACCGTGGGTTCACAAAAAAATTTTTAAACCTTGAAATGGTAAATTCCAAGAATTTCTGTAAGCAAGCATTACTGAACTACTACCTGCAGGGTGCCTAGAACAAGAGCACATGTACTAAGCTCTTTTTATTTTCAAATTTCTATTTTGAATTTTTGCAAAGTCAGATATTTCGTATAGACTGGGATTCCCCCCGCCCCAAACTCCCTAAAATAGTTTTTAAAGTGATCTAATGCAAATGTCCTCCCTGAATAGTCAAGTCACACCATGACATCTGAAATAGAGTAGAGCTGTTCGTGTGACTTGTTAGTGAAAGGCACACTTGTTCCACCAATGTTCTCTGTACGGTAACTTACTATTCTTTAAATTAAGGTACGAGATGAGTATCGGCAGGACTATGATGCTGGGAGAGGAGGATATGGAAAACTGGCACAAAACCAGTGAGCAGTAAGAGCCCCATCAGTGAGAAACTCTTGCGTGCTGAAGAATGCTACCCAAGGTCTGCGAGTCGGCTGCTGTTGGGAAACTTCCATCAGTATCTGCGCAGCTTCAAGCCCCTTGGCTTCCCTCTGAAAATTATTGAAGGACAACCCTGAAGAATACCTTTAATTCGTCTTCAAATCTTGACCATATGTCAGGTTACCAGAATGATTTTCTGTTAACCAGGTCAGAAATTGTGTTCCTTGGCAAGAGAGTTAATGTTGATTAATCTGTTAGCCAAAACACCACACTTCTTTTAGGTAGACTGGAAAATTAAAGTGTTGGCTTTACCATGTTTGCATCAAAGCAGGTTCACTATTCATGTTGGAGCCTAGATTGATTACTTTTTATTGTTAAGTCTGCATGTTTAATAAATCAGTTTTTTAAAATGTTGTACACATTTATTCAAAATCAGGAACAAGTATTTAACTGTGTTTGTCTGCTGTGCTAATTGCTAGTCTTGAAAGGCAAATTTAAAGGTTAAGTGACCCCCCTCAGTAGTTGATAGAAAAGGTTAGCCCTACATTCAAGGGGATGCCACTTGTTTCCATGTTTTATTATTTGGAAATGTTATGCAGAATCTAATATAGTGTTTAAAAAAATGCAACTAAAGACAGCAAGGGGTTAGGGTGGGCATGTTAACCTACTATCTGGGATCCCATACCCGAATAAAGTCCCTCCTTTACTTTGGATCCAGCTTCCTGCTAACAGACCTGGGAGGCCACAGGTGACAACCCCAAGTACTGGGGTTTCTGCCACTCAGGTGTTCCTGGATTTAGCTTGGCTCCAGTACTAGTTGTCTGTAGTTATTTGGGGAGCAAACCAGTAATTGGAGGACCTATGCCTTTCAAATAAATAAGTAAACCTTTAAAAAGAAAGAAATTGCCAGGAGGATGGGGTGCAAACAAAGGTTTATAATATAGAGAGCCACAGAGTGTGGACAGTTTCGGTAAGAAATGGAAGAAAATCGGGCCCGGCGCGGTGGCGCAAGTGGTTAAGGTCCTCGCCTTGCACGCCCGGGATCCCATATGGGTGCCGGTTCTAATCCCGGCAGCCCCGCTTCCCTTCCAGCTCCCTGCCTGTGGCCTGGGAAAGCAGTCGAGGACGGCCCAAAGCTTTGGGACCCTGCACCCGCGTGGGAGACTCCTGGCTTCGGATCGGCATAGTATCGGCCCGTTGCGCTCACTTGGGGAGTGAATCATCGGACGGAAGATCTTCCTCTCTGTCTATCCTTTCTGTATATCCGCCTTTCCAATAAAAAAATGATAAAAATAAAATCTTTAAAAAGAAATGGAAGAAAATCTCAAGAGAGTTGTATTGGGACCTGTTTTGTGGTGCACATTTAAGCTCTTGCCTGTGGTGGTAGAATCCCAAAGGGGTGTCGATTCAAGGACTGGCCACTCCACTTCCATGCCAGCTCTCTGCCAATGCACCTAGGAAAACTGGAAGATGGTACACATGCTTGGGCCTAGCCAAGCCCCATGACTGTTGAAGCTATTTTGGGAGTGAACCACTGCATGCAAGTCTGTCTCATAGCTCTCTACCTTTCAAATATTTTTTCAGCCCCCTGATTTGCAGATTGTTGTTAGGGCTGTTAGATTGAGTGATCTTGGGAGTAGAGCAAGTTTAATATCGCTTTAGGATATTTAACAAAAACAGTTGCTTTGTGTCTACTTCAGCCAATTCTCATACTACAGCTGGCTTTACTTTATTTCCAAATTATTCTTACTAGGCTGAATCCAAAATAATAAGCTGGTGGTCCCTAAAATAGAAGAGTCTAGAGAATTTAACACAGATTTGTTGGGTAAGAGGTCATTTCTAATATGTGAACTATTGCTTAGTTAAAACTGAGTCTAAAGTTTTCCTGATAAAGTAAGTATTAATTGGGCCTGGCACAGCAGCCTAATAGCTAAAATCTTTGCCTTTCAACTGCTGGGATCTCATATGAGCACTGGTTCATGTCCCAGCTGCTCCACTTCCCATCCACCTCCCTGCTTGTCATCTGGGAAAGCAGTGGAGGATGGCCCAAAGTCTTGGGACCATGCACCCATGTGGGAGACCTGAAAGAAGCTCCTGGCTTCAAATTGACTCAGCTCTGACCATTGTGGCCTCTTGAGGATTGAATCAGTGAGTGGAAGACCTTGTCTCTCCTGTGTAAATCTGACTTTTCAATTAAAAAAAAGTTATATATATATGAATATATATATATATATACATATATATAGAATGTAGCAACGAAGTATCTTCCGACTTCCAGTAGTTTATAAAAACTGAGGCTGAAATATCTGTCAGTACATTAACTTTAGAGTGGATCTTTGGTTTGAGAAGAACTAGCTAGTTTTACTCTCATGGGATAAAAAATTTTAGACTCCACTGTTTGCTTATCTTGTGCAGGCAGGCCTGCATCTGGGGAGTCCTCCTGTTCCCAGATGTAAAATTTCCGTAAGGAAAGCTAAAAAACCATTTCATGCGAAACTGACCTATGCAACCCCTGCCCTGTTTGTTTCCGCCTTTATAAAACCTGCTTGGTGCTGTTCCTCCTGCAGAGGACAGTCAGCTCACGAGCTTCAGTGGACTCCTAATTAAATCCAGCTATGGTAGTTTTAGCTCTTAGAACATTATGTGCTTAGGAAGAAACCATCTGCAGACATTTAATGAGGATACACTGTGTCCTTATCCTTATGTATTCTATAGCTTGAACAAATATTTTTAATATTTTATAGTAAAACATGTCAGATTTTTACAGGCCTTAAAACCAAAGACGGGGGCTTCTTACTGCAATTGCCATCTTCTGTGATAGGTTTCAATAAAAGTTGGGCCAACTTACTGTTTTTCATCTATAGAGAATGACATGTTCTTGAACCCCCTTGCTGTATGTAAGCATGAATGAGTTTTGGGGGGGATCCATGAATAATACCCAGTGTCCTTTTGAGCTGACATTACAGCTAGTTATATGAAGAGAAAGTATGCATGTTCTTATGAAAATGTTGAAAGTTGCACCATTTGGGCCTAGTGCAATGGCTCAATGGCAAAATCCTCCCTTCGCATGTGTTGGGATCCCATATGGGTGCCAGTTCTAGTCCCAGCTGCTCTACTTCCCATCCAGCTCCCTACTTGTGGCCTGGGAAAGCATTAAAGGATGTTTGGGACCCTGTACCTGTGTGGGAGGATGTTCCAGGCTTCCGATCAGCACAGCTGTGGCCACTGCAGCCACTTGGGAAGTGAGCCAGTGGAAAGATTTTTCTGTCTCTCCTCTGTAAGTCTGCCATTCCAATATAAATAAATCTGAAAAAAAAAAAAAAGTTGCACCAAGCAATCTTCTCTACTGATAGAGTAATTTTCCAGAAAACACACTCTAGGATCATTGAATGGGAAGGGAAATGAGAGTAACATAAAAAAGGACCTGATATTTCTCGGGCTTGATGGTGTTAATGAGTCTTTATTGTATCCCTTTTTTCTGTTTCTCTCAGGATCAGTATCTTACCAATTTCTCAACTTCAATCAAATAAACTGACAATTCAGACACATACCAAGTAGGGAACAGGATTAGGTGAAACATGAGGTCTGTCTAGATTGTTACCTGTAGGCTTAATGGGTTCAAATCCATTGTCAGCTAAAGTGAGAAACTTGACACCTGCTTGAGAGCTGGGCCATTGATATGGCAGATGCTGAGAAAATGAAGCATTCGCTTTCTTAGTCACACTAACTACATTTTAAAAGCTCACTACCTACATGGGTCTAGTGGTTGTAGTCCTGACAACAATATAGAATGTTCTCATCACTGCCTATGATTCTGCTGGACAGTTCTGCTCAGAGTGTAGGTGCTAAGGGCCTACATGGTTCACTGCACTTACATGAGCCTTGTCATGACTAGAATGTCACTGGGAAAAGCAAACAATGTTATCCAACACAGAGAACACAAGTTTATAAAGGCATTTAGTTTATTTTTCAAAAAATATTTTGCTATAAGGGTTGAGTACTGTAATTTTACATGATCATAATCTTTAAATAAATTCTTTTTTGACCAACAGGTACCATTTAAGTGAACAACTGGTTTAGGTCCGCTTTTGCAACACTCAATGTAATAAGCACTTTGATGGTTTCCTCAAGTCCTCTACAGGTCAGGAGGCAGAGCTAGTGCATAACATGTGCTTCGTAACTGCTAACTTGGTTTCTTGACATAAGTAAGCACACTCCCAGTACACTGTTCTTGCCTGAAAGGACGACACCCCCAGGCTCCCAAATCCTTGCAACCCACGGAAGCAATGAACCACAACAGTAGAAAGAAAGGGAAACCAGATTAGGCTAGTATCGACTGCATCCCATTAGTTCTGTTACTGTCTTATTCCAACTCTAAATTCAAGATGACCATGTCACTCATATTCAAGGCTAAGTAGAAAAAATAATGCAAAAGCTGGAAATCAGGGGGAGGAGGGTAAAACTGAGGGGATTATTAGCAGCAAATGCTTCTTTTCCATCCTTAATGCTACCTGAAAGTTGTCTCTATACATAAATTTAACTAAAAGTTGAATAAAACCTTATTTTCATTGTTACACTTTTAATAAAAGGAATGGCCACTGCAAAGAAGCAACTATGTCACCTGGTAAATCTGCTCATTAGAGGACTGGGCAGCTTGCTGAAGGACTTAGTAATTAGCTTTTATTTTGTACAAGGTCTACATTCAATCCCAACTGCATAAGGGTTGCCTACGTTGTGGGCAGCTAACAGTTCAGTGCCAAGCAAATAACAGTAAAGAAATGCCTGTCTCTTTCACCAACAGCCCAGGGAATGTTTCAAAAATAGCTTTATTGCAGGAAGCAATTATTGCAAACATCAGGACAAAAGATATCCTATTTAGGACTTGAGCTAAATAAAGGTTTCGGTTTATACCTAATTATAAGAGGAAAGTAACTGTTTGTACTAAAACCAAGTTTCATAAATGACAAGAAAACACACCTGTAAAACAGACTTTTAAAATACAACATAGCCTAAACCATGCTGGGCATCACACTTTAAGGTGCCCAATTAAGCTGGACGTGAAAAAGTAACTGCACTTGGAGAATTCACTTAAGGGTCTCTACACTCATCCCTGCAGGCCTCAGGGCTGACATGGACCGTTTCTCAGGTTACTGGAAATGGCAACTTGAGCTCTGAGCATTTAGACGGTGGCAGAAACACAATTCCATGTCCGGTATGGCTGGGATGTCCGTGAGGAAATGAGCTACTGCCTCACTTTGAAATCACAAAGACATTTCATGTCCATAGCCGTGTTATGGGCTACTTTGGTATATCCAGGTGGGTTGTGGATGGGCAGGGGGAGATGAGAGGCAGATATCTTGCACACAAATTGTGAAACAAAGCTCATGTTGGTATGATTATCTCTGGAAACTTCAGCAAGACATCTTCCTCATTTCAAATTGTCATTTTTCCCACTGCTGACACAACCCTACCTGTAACAGCATGAAGTGCCTCCACTCTTACTTTTTAACCACCTGAAGCACAGTTAAGAAATACTGACCTGGTTTTATGCTAAGGAGTTGGAGTCTAGAGGACGCCAGAGGTGCAGAGGCTGTTTCCCAGGATCAGTACTAGTATCAAGAACCCTATGTGTAAACATGGTCTGACTCAACCCTCAGCTGCCCCTCAGGGCCAAGGTAAACCAAACATCTCAGCCCTTTCTTTTCAACATCTCATACCTAAGTCAAAGTATTGAAGTTCAAGTATTTTCTGCTATTTACCTGGTTATTTTTCTAAACAAGCTTCTGAGATTCTTATATACATTCGTTGCTTCCCTCCCCAGTTCAGAAAAGATAACTGAATAGGTTTAATACACTTCCTCCCTTATTTCCTTTCAAATATGTCATAGAAGGCCACATTAACCCTAATGCAGTTCAGGGGTAAGTTCAGGACCACTTTAACAGGCTTTTCCGGGGTGTCGAGGTTCCACAGGCGGGGAGGAGCCCTGTGCTGGGATGTTAGGACGGTCCTTCAGCAGCCAAGCGCGCCTCCCATGTTGCTGCAAGGCTGAAGAAACAGGGATGGGAGAACCTCTATGACATTTACTACAATCTGTGACTTTCCCTGTTCTCATCCCACCTGCAAAGACCTGAAATCAGCCTTCAATTTTGGATGTTCTTATTTCTGAAACCCTTGAAATAGAATTGCATTTGGTAAATCACAATTTCTTCCACTCAGGTGGTAAGATGAAGTGACGATTTGAAAATCTTTCAATAGAAAGGCTGAATTCTTATTTGACCACTAATTTGATGGGTAAGATTTTTAACAAGTCAAACCCAGAGAAAGCCAGGCAATTCAATGTCCCAGCAAAATCCTTTTTGAGATTTAAGCTATGTATCATAATTCTCAAAATCTCACTTGTTAAGATAACTGGCCCACAAGGTCACTATCTTTTTGTCATACCTTACTTCCTTACTCAGTGCTTCCCAAAGCAGGCACTGTGCGCTTAACAAGCATGCCTCCATAAACAGAACACCCCGTCAGTTCAGTCACTTTTCACCTCACTCTTACACAGGAATGCATCTGTACTGAGATTCCCTTGGAGAGAGAAGTTGGCGACAGGTGCTCCTGGTAAAATAGGACTGGCTTTGTCAACACCACTCCTGGCTTCCCTTTATGTTGCAGGGAACATCTACAGAGTTATTTTGTATCAAAAACATCTTGCATTTTTAGGTTCTGGGATTAAATTTTCAACCTGTATTCAGTTCATGTCTAACTAAGTTTCAAAAGCTGCACCAAATCTACTAGGCTTTTTTTTTTAATACTCTTCACTGCATGCTCTGTCTATATGCATGCGTTTGGATAATAAATATTAAATATGGGAGGGGAGACGCGCGAAATCCATAAAATTAAAAATGAAACCAAACTGAACATTAAAAAATAATACATGATATAGCTGGAGAAAAGAATAAGGGCAGAAAATAAATTTGAGGTAACAATAGTGGCCCAACACCACTGATCTGAAACATCTGTAAAAATTCAAATAAGTGTTTGGAGATTCAAGTAACAAACCATCTGTTCCAACTAGGCCAGACTTCCCAGAGTCCTTGCAGAGATTCAGTCCATCAGTCGGCACTCACACAGCTCCTTATAGATCCGCTTCCGCACCCGGGGCATGTCTTCCTGGGAGAACTGGAAAGGCTGCTCTAAGGCGAGGCACTTGCAGTACTGCAAAGGGTCCAGAGACACTTCAGTCTGGTGTGCAGACTGGCTTGCCAGCCCAGTGTGTATCACTGGATGCAGGCTTTCTACAGTCTAAAACAGCATCTCCTTGAAGTTTTTTTAACACTTGTTAAAAAAATAAAACTGTACTCTTTCAAAACATTTACCTGAAGTTACATGACCAGGATATTCCCTCCCTGACCCCATCTGTGAAAACCCAATCCTGTGAAGAGCAGTCTAAGTACAAACTGCTGAGAGTATAGGCTGCCCTACCACAGCTCCTAAGTGGGATCCAACATTTGTTCACAGACCCCAAACATTCATGGGGTGTACGAATGAACCCTAAGGTCCAAGATCCCCAAGCTCTAAATGCAAGAATTACACTTTCTTCCTGGAGCACTGTCGTGTGAACAGCCCAGCAGACATAAACAGCTGTGTGCACATCCCATTACATGTTGGCTGAACTGTAAACCCTCCACCTTTCGAGTTCACAGTACTGCTGCTCTATGAGAAATACTTTCACCCCTCTGTAAACATCAAATCCCTGTAACAAATACAACCATCTGACCTTTATAACCATCTGCCATTCCAAAAGGGAAGCTACTTTAACTATTATCCTCCTCACCATCTTTACCCACTCTTCTTGACATGAAACTACAAGAAAACACAAACATCAAAAACACTGATGCTCAAACTGCCAAATTATTAGGACTTGGTTTTAAAGTCTGTCATATAGACAAATTCATGTCAGCCTCTTGTGTACTTTATCCATAACCCCTGAGAAAGAGAATACCCCACTGTCCATCCTTGGCCTCAGAAGACAGTTTCTCCAACGACAACATCTGGGAATGCAGAAACTACTGCTTCTCAACAACCAAGGGAGGGCCAAAGTATTCTGTGGCCTGCATCTAGATTCCTGTTCAACACAGGACTCTATCTCGCCGCTAAAACGCCAACATTTAATTCACTCAGTGTAAATGTGGGGGGCGAGGCAGGGAGAAAGAAAAACCAATAGTATTTCTTTACCTGGAGCACAAAGACTCCACAGTCACTGTCATTCTTCTGTTGTGGAATACACTAAGGGGAAAAAACAAAATGGCATAAGATCAAATACTCTTAAAAAAAATATTCTATGGCAACATGAGCAAGAGACAGCAAAGTTGTTCCCTATTCCAACATTGCTGCTACCTCCAGCATCTGATTTGATGCAGGCATCTGTCCACATGGAGAGAGCCAGGAAGTGGCACCTGTCATTTTACCTGAATACAGCAAATAAGAAACAAACAAACCAAAACAAAACAAACAACAACAACAACAACAACAAAAACCAAACAAACAAAAAAGCCCTATTTTTAAAACATTCATTTGGATAATTAGCACTAATAACAACTCAATAATAATGCAATCAAAATGGAACTGTGGATCAGAACATATTCCTGGACTCGGAATATTTAGCAGGTTAAAAACTGCTTAACTGTCTTCGCTTTCACCTCTTTTCACCCAACTGTTTCAACTCTGAAAGAAATCATAAAGGCAAAGTGTTTCTAAAGAACCAGTTACTGATGCTGCCAGAAGTGGGAATATAAACAACCCTGACTGAATTTCATTCTAAAAGTTTACAAGTTTAGATCTCATTTGCACGAGTATGTTAGGTAACCCAATGTTATGCGCCATTTTAAAATTTAGTATTTGGTTCAGTTCAAGGATAATCAACTATCTCCCTTAGGATTTGGGTGAAATGCCTGTTTTAAGGCCCCACCTGTAATGTTATCGATTTCTTAGAGATCTCAGTTCAAAGACCTATGTTCACTTTCCTTTGCTGCAGAATAAAGATTAGGCTTATCTCTAAATGACCCACTACCACACAGGTTGTAAAGATCAAATGAGATCATACACAGGAACTGAAAACAATACAGTATCAATCATAAAATACAAGACACTGGTGTTCATGACAGGATTCAGAGGCACTCTGCCCCACATGCAGTTTCAGTGTCTACAGGTCTGCTGTGGGGCTGCCTGCATCCAGGATGCTCAGACCTTTGTCCTCACCAAGTAGACCCAAGTGGATCCAAGCAGTCATTCTGGCAAGTCCCTAGAATGAACAGTCACAGAGCAAGAGGCACATGACATCTCCCTAAATCAATCTGACTTTAGTATAGCAATGTCATCATTACAATTGACCTGATCTTCAGCCAGGTGACAAACACAAAAGGGAGGTTTGTTCTCAGCCACCTCCTTGACTACTATCTTTGACAGCAGTTTTCAAAAGCTCTCACAGGCAACCCACCCCTGGTGCCATTCCATGTCCTGGGCATGCCTAGGTTTCATTCATATCATATACTCACCTTTGTAACAGCAGTCTGCCAACCTTGAAGAAATTCAGGTCTATTTTTCTCTCTGGCTTCAGTCAGCAAATACTTTCTTATATTCTGGTTAAAAAGAAATTAACACAGACATTGTGTTCCATCAGCTGATAGAAAATGGAACTTGCCCCAGAAAAGGGGAACTACAGGCTCATAACCGGGCAGAGTAGGCATTAAGGAGTTTAAAACTAGAATTTACTTCATAGCTTTCAGGTCATACTATTAAGGCAGGCTTCAATCCTTTCTACTCAAGGTTTTTATTTTTGAAATGTGGATGCAGACATCTATTTAAATAGACTGCTTGATGGGATGGTTAGCCATTTCTAGAAGTGAGTCAAAGAAATTTACATAATGGAAAGACAAATAAAAAATCACTGTCATGCTTAACAGAGGAATTTACTGCAGCAATTAATAGTTAAAACTAAGCATATACTTCTTATTTTTGAGCGCATAGGAAGGGTCACATTATTGAGTTTCTGGAAAGTTATCCTTAACCTATTCTGAACACAATCGAGTCCATTGTTGGAATCTTTATGAAGATTTGGCCCATTGGAGTATCACAATTTCCTTCATGCCCTCAATCTCTATGCACAATGCTCTGTGTATCAAGTGAAGACAGGAGTTACAGAAACTAAATAATGTTCATTGGAAAACATTTAGTGAAAGAAAACATGTGTTATTTTACAAAGCATAACTGAATATTACTTTTCTCCCTCCAAAGAAGATACTTCAACTAATAAGCAGTATATATGTAAATTCATGCATAAAATACAAGCAAAGATTTGTCCTTTGAAGTAGTGAACTACATTCAACAGTTACTACACATCTCTATACAAAATGCAGATAGAGACACAGTAGTGAATAAAGCTGCTACTCCGCATTCATGGAATAGACATTCATTTGGTAATTTTAAAAACATCTTTTTTTCCTTTTTCTTCTTAACCGTTGACTGAAACCAATCCTCCTCTATCAGGTATGGTTGTCCTCTTAGCCTGAGCACACAACTTTAGGAGAAACATACACAGACTGGTGAGGGAGAATGGGGACACCTGCTTGCCAGCCAGATCAGCCGAATCAATCCTAGTGATCAATGGGGTGACAGATGTCACAGCCAGATTACCCTTACATCCATTTTTAAAACATTCTGTTAACTCTTTGGAGATACAATCATCTTCCCCCAATCTCCCAGCGCTCATTTATAGCCACTTTTGACTACTAAATTCACATAAAACAACTTTCTAATCCCACTTACCTGAATGACTGTGCTTGGTTCTAAATGACTTTTAGCTAAAACCAAAACTACTGTTAGAGACTTTCTGCAGATAGGTAAAGTTATCAAGCTGGTTCCAATTTTTGCTGAAAAGGTACGAACTGCAGGAGGGCTTAGACAAAAAATCAGAAGATCAATTTTTGAACAACTGCAGAAGAATCAGACTTCCAGTAATTAAGCACTGACTTAAACACCAACTGCCTGCCTTAAAAAAGTTTATTTACTTATTTGAAAGGAAGAATATCACAGAGAAAAAGACAGAGGCAGGCAGGGAACAGAAAGAAAGGGAGGGATAGAGACAGACTGATTTTCATTGCTGGTCATATCCCCAAATGTCACAACAGCCAGGGCCGCATTAGATGGAAGCCAGGAGTCGGGACCACATTCCAGTCTCCAATACGGGTGGCAGAAGCCAAACCATATAAGCCACCATGTGCTGCCTCTCCAAGCAGATTCTTTCTTCAGAATTTTCCAGGCAAGAAACAACATAGCCAAGTGCTGGCAAGTAGAATGTGCTGGTGGAGAAATATGCTGGAAATTGAGGGAAGTAAACTAGAAAACAGTCATATCTGGTATTTACCTCTTCTGGGCTGCAGCTGGAGAACCCAAGGACCAGGACTCCTCCCCCACTACCTTCTGGATTTCTTAGAAACAAAAACCTGTATTTCAAAAACTTGATTTTGGGCCCAGTGTAATGGTAGTCTTCGTCTTGCACATGCCAAGATCCCATAAGGTTGGTTGCTGGTTCATTTCCTGGCTGTTCCACTTCCCTCTCAGCTCCCTGCGTATGGCCTGGGAAAGCAGTAGTGGATGGCCCAAAGCCTTGGGTCCCTGCACCCCCGTTGGAAATCCAAAAGAAGCTCCTGGCTCCTAGCTTCTGATCAGCCTAGTTCCAGTCATTACGGTCACCTGGGGGTGTGAGCCAGCAGATGGAAGACCTTCCTCTGTCTCTCCTTCCCTCTGCAAATCTAATCTGCCTTTCCAACAAAAACAAATTAAAAAAAAAAAAAACTTGATTTCTTCCCTTAGTTTTCATATTTAACTTTAAATTAAATTTTTAAATTATAGGAATGGGGGATGACAGAGTGACTATCCCACAAGTTGCAACAACCACAGTCCATAAAAAGTGCTTGGCAAAGAGTCCTGGCTCCGCTTTCACCGCAGCTTTCTGGTGAGGCCTACTGCAGGAGGCATGGTGTTCTAGCTCAAGTGGTTGGGTCTCTGACACCCATACAGGAGACCTAGACTGAGTTCCTAGCTCCTGGTTTTCACCTTGTCTAGTCTTAGCCTTGGCAGGTGGCAGGTATTATGGAATAAACCAACAGATAAATGTTTGGGGACCCAGGAGATGGAAGATGGTTAGTAGGCTCTTCGTCTCTCTAAATATCAAAATTAACATTTACAAATTAAGTTTGTAGGGCTGGCATTGTGGCTCAATAGGCTAATCCTATACTTGTTGCACCAGCATCCCATATGGGTGCTGGTTTGTGTTCCAGGTGCTCCACTTCTAATCCAGCTCCTGCTTATTGCCTGGGAAAGTAGTGGAAGATGGCCCAAGTTCTTCCAATGCTGCACTCGTGTGGGAGACCAGAAAGAAGCTTTTGGCTCCCAGTTATGGATCAGCTCAGCACTGGCCGATGTGCTACTGAGGAACTGAACCAGTGATTGAAAGATCTTTCCCTCACTGTCTCTCCTTCTCTCTGTAAATCTGCTTTTCCAATAAAGATAAATATATCTTAAAAATTAATTATGTGGGGGCAGGACACAGCACAGTGAGTAATCCCGTCACCTATAATGCTAGCATTCCATATGGGTGCTCGTTTACATCCCACCTACTCCACTTCTGATCTAGTTCCCTACTAACAGCCTGGGAAAAAATGTGGAAAATGGCATTAGTATTTGGGCAGGACCCTGCCATTTACGTGGGTGTCCCGGAAGAACCTCCTGAATTTAGCCCGACTTAGCCCTGGCAATTGCAGCCACTTGTAGAGTAAGCCAGTGGATTTAAGTCTTTCCCTCTTCCTCTGTAACTCTTTCAAATAAATAAATCTTAAAAAATTAATTATGCAAGTAATAGAGTTTATAGAGGCTGCTACTATGGTACAATCTGTAAAACTTCCATCTGCAACACCTGCATTCCCATTTGCTACTGCCAGGTCATGTCCTCACTGCTCCACTTCTGATCCAGTTCCCCACTGATAGCCTAAGATTAGCAGCTAAAGCTAGTTCAAGTATTTGGGTCCCTGCTTCCCATGTGGGAGACAAGAGCTCCTAGATCGTGGCTTTGGCTTGGCCCAGCCTGCCCTTGCAGTTATGACCATCTAAGGACTGTAACAGCAGATGGAAGAGTGTGCCTGCTCACTTTCTCTGGCTTCTCCAAATAAATAATCTTCAAAAATTATACATTACCCTTACAAAAAAAGTTAAAAATATCTCAAACAAGGTTAAATACCCTTAAGGTAGTAGTCATCCTTCTTTCTACATAGAATTCTAAGGTTGTCACTGATATCAAAGTGGTAAGCACCCATCCCACCTTATTACTTACAAATACTATGTATAATACACACTGGGGTGTATTTGTGCAAATACTCAGACTTGTAGGCATTTTGCAGTTTTTTCTAATAACTGTATTACAGTGAATCAGTCCGTAATCACTCTACATAAAACTCAGTTATTGCTTGGACCTCTTTCCACTTTAGAACAAGGAGATCTACTATATATTTTATTGCTATGGCCAGTTTAGTAATGTGGACATATTAAAAATGCATTAAGCGAGTCTTGTGATAGAACTCAATTTAGGTTTTACCATTTTTTCCCTGTTTTAAGTGATGCTGCAATGATCATTCTGGTATATGGTCCATAATTATGTACATATGGAAGCATTTTTACGGAGTAGGTACTACGAAATAAATCTGGAAAACAACAGGAGATGCACCACTAAAATTATCAGATACTTACAAAATATCAGATTTTTTTTTCACTGTCTCTATTTTTTTTAATTGATTACACATTTCCACCCTTATTTGTAGTTCTTAATTTGTATAAATACTATTATATATGTGACAAGCATTTTTGCCAAGTAATAATCTTTTGTGTGTCTTTTAACTATATGGCATATAGTTGGCTTAGCTTTAAATAATGATATGGCTAAATTTACCAAACTATTCCTTGAAGCTTTTTTCTTTTTGAAAGACTTCTCTACTCCAAAAACGCTGCTGCTATGGGTTTTATTTATTTATTTTTCAAAGACTGCAACGACAACAGCTGGATCTCAGCCAATCCGAAGCCAGGAGCCAAGAATCTCTTCTAAGTCTCCCACGTGGGTGCAGGGTCCCAATGCTTTGGGCTGTCCTAGACCGCTTTCCCAGGCCACAAGCAGGGAGCTGGATTGTTATTGGAACAATCAGGACACAAACCAGTGTATATACAGGATGCTGGTGGTTGCAAGCAAAGGATTTAGTCATTGAGCCATCACACTATATCCTGCTACCATTTCTTTAACAATACAGTATCTTCCATAATTTTTTTGCCAAATACTTTAACAGTTTTGTGTTTTACATATAAGTCTTCATTCAATCTGTAATTTGTTTTTATGTAATATGCAGTACGAATCTACAATTTTCCAAACAGATAGCTCTTTTTCCCAGTGCATTGCTATTTTGTTATTATAATCACAAGATAAATCAACAAATAAGGCAACATATTAACTTACCTCTACACAAAACTTAAAGTGAATGCCTTGGGAATCATAAAATGAAATAATTCGATTAGAGAGTGTCACAGTAATAAGAGACCAGTGGACTTCCAGGTGAATAGGAATCAACAGAAGACTCTTTTTAAACAAATCCACCTGATCAAAAAAAAAAAAAAAAACAGAAAAAAAGATGCAGCCATCACCATGAAATGAACAAACACAGCTTCTACACAGCTTCTAGCCGAAGGTCATGAAACCAGCAAGCAGTGAACCTGACTTTAAAACAAGGTCTCATCTAAAGCTGTGCTAATTGATCACTAAGCACTAAGACACAGTAACAAGAAACAGGAAGATACAGAAAGTACTTGGTCAATTATCCTAGGGAACCAGTATTTATCAGCCCTCGGTGTGGTGTCACTTGTCCTTTAATTATATCTCATGCACACTTTCACTTAAACTCAACTTATGTTCAAGAAGAAATCATGGCATTAAAAACAATACAAGGTATATAAAAAGTTTTCTTTCTTTACAGACTCAGTTAAAATCATGGGATCCATCCAAAGCAGTTCTATTAGATGACTTAGACAATTTTCTTAGCTTATCTGTGTCTTGATTTCCTCAAATGTAAGATGTGGAAAACAACCGTATCTACCTGTTGCATTTTCAATCTAGCTCCCTGCTTGTGGGAAAGCAATAGAGAATGGCCAAAAGCCTTGAGAACCTAAACCCATGTGGGAAATCCAGAGGAAGCTCCTGCCTCCTGGCACTGGATTGGCTCTGCTCCATTTTAGCCACTTGGGGAGTGAACCAGTGGATGGAAGATATTTTTCTTTGTCTATCTTCTATATATATTTATCTTTCAAAAAAAAATCCATATGCATATATATTTGGCTGAAAAGTAGAGTTACATACACAGAGAGCGAGAGAGAATCATTCATCTATCGGATCACTCCCTAAATGGCCACAATGACTGGAGCTGGACCAACCTGAAGTCAGGAACCAGGAGCTTCCTCTGGATTTCCCCTCTGGGTACCGGGGTCCAAGCACTTAGGTCATCCTGTGCTTTTCCAGACACAATAGCAGGGAGATGGAATGGAAATGGAATAGCTGGGACTCGAACCAATGCCCAATAGGATGCCAATGACACACACAGCGGCTTTACCTGCTACACCTTAGTTCTAGTCCCTTCACCTTAAAATTTATCTCATCTGCTATTAATACTGCCATTACTTCTTTTCATTTGCCATTTTCCTTTGGGTTTGATTTGCCTAAAACTTCTTTAAATATCATTTATTTTTTTCACCTTCCTTTTTGTATTATTTTATTATTTTATTTCTTATATTTAGCACATAGCTTTTAAAAATAATCCAATTAGAATCTAGAAAATGGATTCTTTTTGCATTTAATTAATGGCCCTGAATATTATTTATTGCATTAACATTTAGAAAAGAGGCTCTACAACAGCAAACAGATCTGAGGAAAATATGATTCCTAGCCTTAAAGGTTCAAGTTTCAGTAAGAGAAATAATGTAATACAATACATATTATACAGCTGTATATATAAATGGACTCAAGGACATAAAGTAATATGAAATTATTTCTATTGTGGTTGGAACCACAAAGTACAGAAACTTGCTGAAGTAAAAAAGAGAGTCAGGAAGAAAGGAAACGGCTTACCTATCCCTGATTTCACATTCCTTATACTCCACAATAATAAGATCTCAGAAAAACACAAGAACTATGGAAGTCATACTATTTTCAGTTTTTACACACAAATAATCTTCATTTCTCTAAATTCCTTAATTCAACACACATTGCTCTTTTATAACTACATTAAACAAAACAGACTTGAATGCAGTATTCATTCCAACAGAGGACAACAAATGAATATAATAAATCAAGAAACGGGAAGTACAGAGGCGAGCAGAACAGTGGGGCAGCACTGCTTTAGAGAGGACAGTGCAGGGCAGCCTCTCTGAGCAGCCAGCACGGAGGCAGAGGCCGCAGCAATGTAAGAGAATGAGCTGTCCTGGAGAGACAGTCTTCTAGGCAGAAGCGGCAGGCAATGGAGACCCCTTTAGACAAGAACGAGTGTCGTAAGGATTCCATTCGGAGGGTTCTTAAAAATGTTCACGGAAAATTCTTATTATGAAAAAGCTGTGCATGGTTTTAATATTTTTTGCACAAAAAGTAATTTATGTATCAGTCCTACTTTCCACAAAATATTTGAAATCCCATCAAATGGCAGACGCATGTGATTGAGGGAATAATTAACAGAAAACCTGACTTAACTGTTTTTCAAGCTGTTCATTCCCCTGTAGGAAAATCACATGTAACACAACTTTCATTCCTATTTGGTTAACATTACAGCAGTTCAGAATACATTTGCAGTAAGAAACTGACTAAAACCATGAGCTATCAGCAATTAACATAATCTTCCATGAAACTGATGTGTCAATCATTTTCATTTTTTGCTACTATAACTAGTGATCTAACGATGATTTATTACATACAGAACATTCCTTGTTGATATTATTTTCCCAAGAATAAATCCTAGACCTGTATTATTAAATCAGAGAGCTAACATTCACATCTTGCTGGTCTTATCATAAAATCATAACAATAATTAGCACTTTACTGTATGGCCAGCATGTGCTTGATGATTTACCTGCATAATGTCACTGGATCCTCACAACCAAGTAAACCCCAATATTCCTATTTTAGATGATGAAATAAAGTTTGTAGGAATTAAATAATGTGTCTAAGGTGGTCTTTCAGATGGTTAAGGAATCAAACTAGGATCTGAATGCAGGTCTGATTTCTGAGCTTATTACATCTATTGCCCGGGTTTGTACTCTTCAACCACATTTCATTCACGTTGAAGCAGCTAATGACTTTCTACACAGCAATGTTCAATGAGATGTTTTTACTTTACACAAACTTATTTCCATTCATAGCTACTTCAGACTCTTTAATTGTCCAATCTATGAAGGCTAAAAAGGGAGCAGTAACAGTAAGTTCAGCTTTATGACCTTGGAATTTGAACTTGGAGGTAATATTGCAAAATATCAAAAACGGAACATCCATGGATTTTTAAAATAACATTTCTGACAGTAGAGAGAACTAGAAAGTGTTTCAGAGATTATCCTGATTTTTATTTTGCAAATAAGAAATCTAAGGCCCAGACAAGTTAAATGTCTTGTCGAAGTCGCATAGCAAGAAAACAGTATTTACTCTCAACCTAGTGCTTTTCCACTTATACCACATGCCAACCACCTGGATGGACTCAAGAGTTTCATTTAGTATCTTCTCTTCCAAAGAGCCAAATTCAAAAGAAGCTTTTAAAAACCTGTCACTCCAAATCCACATCATATTGCCATTAAAGATCTTTCCTTCCACCAAAAACGGCTTCTCATTCATTTCAAATCCAGGATAAAAACAAACAAAAGTGAATACCTTTTTAGTCCATCTTTTTACACCATTGTATCCTTTGGTTACCAGCTGTCTGTGAAAAAAGCTGTTGAAGAAGTGAACCTGGAACAGATGCCAAATAAAAACAACAGATATATATTTGGCAAAGCCCAGATTTAATATGAGAACAAAATGGAAATTTAAAAATGCTTAAAAACGATGAAAAGGAAAAGATTCATCTTCAAAAAATGAAAGACATACAGACAGTACACAAGATTTACAGAAGAGTCTATCCCAAACATTTCAGGTTATAGTCTTTTAATGTAAGAGCTGACATAGTCTATCGTCAGAGCTGACACAGGGCATAACTGATTACCTGGATCCAATCAAGTAGAGAAGCAACCTGACAAATCTCTTCAAATCAAATGATAAAGTTGAAAGAGGCTATGAAAAAATGAGGTAACAATTACCTTACATTCAAGGAATATGGATTTCAGAAGTAACTGCATCTGAAGGTTTTGAATTTGGAGACTTCTATTGTCCTAATCATTTCTACTATCAAAAGATTTATCCTGGACATATAGAGAAAACCTACTCTGCATCCTTGGTTTCAGATTCCTGGCTCATCAGTGGTACGCAGCCACTATCAGCCCACCCGACAGAGGTGTGGTTCTTGCTGTGGTCACCAAACCTGTAGCAACAATACCACATGGCAATCTGCTAGAAATTCAAGCTCTCAGGCCCCACTCAAATCTTCTAAAGCAGAAACTCAGAGGATAGAGCCCAGCCATCTGGTCTGATACTTTTACCAGACACATTGTTAGATATTCTTTTGAGAATCACCCAGCTTAATATATGGATAAAAAGAGTTTGTAATTATCACCTTCTAATGCAGTGAATCTCTAACTCAATGTGTATCAGAATCATCAGGAGAGTTTGTTAAAATGATTCCAGGAAGGCAGGTGTTGTGGCACAGCAAATTAAGCCTCTATCTAAGACACCACGCCCCACATCAGAGGGACAGATTCATTTCCTTAAGTTCCTGTTACTTTACTTTAACTAATTTGAAAGGCAGAGATACAGAGATTGCCCATCCCTTGGTTCACTCCCAAGTGGCTGCAACAGCCAGGAGGATAAATATCCTAGTCTCTCACACGCGTGGCAGGGGCCAAGCATTGGAGCCATCTTCTGTTGCCTTTCCAGGTGCACTGTCAGGACACCGGATCCAAAATAGGACATCTGAAACTCAAACTGGCACTAAACTGCAGGATGCGTTTGCAAGCAGCAGCTGAAGTCTCTATGCCACCATGCTGACCTCTCTCAATGCTGGCTCTTCAACCATTCCACTTTACTTCTGATCCAACTTGCTGCTAATGAAGTCATGAGTGACAGATGATGGCCCAAATAGCCAGGATCCTGACAACCACACTGAGGAGTCGGATAAGGTTCCAGTCTCCTGGCTATTATAGACATCTGCTCTCTCAAATATCCCCCACCACTCTGCCTTTCAAACAAATAAAATATTCAGGGTCTTGGCGGGGAGTGGGGGCAGATAGACATGAACCAACTACTGAGTCACACCTCTAGCTTCCAGTTCAGTAGGGCTGGAATGGGGCCCAAGAGTTTGAATTTCAGGTGTGTTTTTTTTTTTTTTTAAAAAAAACATTAATTAATTAATTTTATTGGAAAGATAGATATGCAGAGAGCAGGAGAGACAGGAAGATCTTCCGTCCAATGATTCACTCCCCAAGTGGCCGCAACAGCCAGAGCTGAGCCAATCCAGAAGCCTGGAGCCTTTTCCAGGTTTCCCACGTGGGTGCAGGGTCTCATCAACTGCTTTCCTAGGCCTCAAGCAGAGAGCTGAAGAGGAAACAGAGCCTCAGGACACAAACCAGCGCCCACAAGGGATCCCAGCACGTGCAAGGTGAGGACCCCAGACACTAGGCTACTGCACCAATCCCTGGATTTCCATGAAGTCCAAAGGCGCAGGTGCTGCTGGTGCTACTGCTGGCCTGGGAACCAAGCTGCAAGAACCACTGCCTTAGTACATATCCTTTTTTACACTGAAAATAAAGGAATACTGAATGCTTGAATACTTTCACATTTTCTCTGTGTGTGTAAACTTGCTGACTGGAAAAAGACAAATGATAGAATCTTTTTCATTTTCCTTAAGATTCCAATTTACAAAACAGACTGACGTTTTGACCTCTGACACAGGTAAGAAGGAAAATAACAGCACTGGGATTCTACAGAGAACAATACTTATTCCCAATTCTGGTAAGCGGCTAATACAAAATCTTAATCATTTTTCAAATATCTAAGGAATATCAAAAATTTTTAAATGTTTAAATGTTTTAATTAAATTTAAATGTTTAGATGTTTAAAAGTTTCAAAATGTATTTTTAATACATAAAAATCCAGCTGAATAAAGGAAATTTCACTTACTTTGTCTGGAACTGCATCCATTATCAGCTCACCGTACATGTTAATGACCTATAAAAAGGTAAAAATCACTTACTAAGCCTACACATTTCAGAACATCACAGACTGAATGAATGATACTGCTGATGGTAATACCACTGTTAGGATCCTGGGTTCGTGAATGAGTCACCTGGATAAGGAACAAACAATCCTTGATAGCAAATGATGACTGAAGCCAACCAGGAGGCTACAATCTTATTTTGCTGACCAACATTTTCTGCAATGTCCCCACACTGAGAGCCTACAAACTAACTAACCTGGTCATTCAGCCAGTTCTGACCATCCAGGGTGGCTAGATCATCCATGTCCAGCATGTGCTTATTGTAGAAGATGCGAAAGTTGCACTTTTGATGTCTGGCTCGATAGTTTGTGATTTCCCTATTGATAAATGGTTTCCTGAAACAAAGATGTTGAAGCAGCAGTTGAAAACATGAATTCTGCATGATTTATTGCTGAGTATTTCCCCCCTAAAAGAACAAAAAGTAATAAATCCCAACAATTTTATCTGAGGGCTTAACTTTATTATCAATGACATACCTATTTGAGAAGTCTTCATTAAAAACATCTTTTAGTCTTCCAAGGACATCTTTTTCACTGAGTGGAACCAAACTGCCATACTTCTTCATAACCTCATCTAGGAATCCTTAAGTAAAGGAAGAGGGGGGGAAAAAAGACATTTTTAGTAGTCTCTGCAACAGTTAATCTATATATAACAATCCACAAGTATTTCAGATATTGTAATTAAAAAAATTTTTTTGGAAAGATCTATTTATTTTTATTGGAGAGTCAGATATACACAGCAAGAGAGACAGAGAGGAAGATCTTACGTTTGATTTACTCCGCAAGTGGCTGCAATGGCCAGAGCTGCACCGATCAGAAGCCAGGAGCCAGGAGTGTCTTCTAGGTCTCCCACACGTGTGGGTGCAGGGTCCCAAGGCTTTGGGCCTTCCTTGACTGCTAGGCCCATTGGCAGGAGCCTGGATCAGAAGAACAGCAGCCGGGACTCCAACCAGCACCCAGGTGGGTGCTGCCACTGCAAGCAGCAGTTTAACACACTATGCCATAGAGCCAACCGCTGAAGACTTTTTAAACATTTTTTTAATTATAACTATTATTATCATCATTTTGTCAAACAGTTGAATAGGCCCTGGGATTTCCTTTACCCCTCTCCCCAAGTCTACTCCTCCCCCACTGAGTTCCCCTGTATTATTACTGAAGTATAGTTCTTCGTAAACAGTCATATGTCCATCATTATAGGCATAGAAAATGGCAAAGTCCAGCACCCTATTGTCAAGATATAGTTAACAGTTTCCTTGGGAGTCCTCCTTTGATCTGGAAGTAGAGATGCATACTGCATTGTACCCTCACATCTGGATATGACAGTCTCCATTACACAGTTACTATACATCTCTTTAAATGAAAAGCCACAAAACAAAATCAGCAACAGCAAGAAAAAAAGAAATTAACAACATCATGAAGTTAAATAACATGCTACAGAATGACTAATGTGTCGTTGAAGAAATGAAAATTAAGAATCTTCTTGAAGAAAATGATGCTATGTATTGATCTGAGTCAATGAAAAATTTAATCAGAAAGTTTTGAAGAGATGAAACTTAAAAAAAAAATCAACATCTAGGAGAAATAATTTTCTGCTCATCTTTGTTGTAGAGATACGTCGCCTGTAGGCAACAAATAGATGGGTTTTGTCCTTCTAGTCCGCTTATCTATGACATTTGATGAGTTTAATCCATTTACATTGAGTTAATATGAATGAATAATAATTTGGTTGTCATTTTAGCAATGTATCGTTAATTTCGTTTTTCTGGGGCCTGGTGCGGCGGCCTAGTGGCTAAAGTCCTCGCCTTGAACGCACCAGGATCCCATATGGACACTGGTTCTAATCCCGGCAGCTCCACTTCCATTCCAGCTCCCTACTTGTGGCCTGGGAAAGCAATGGAGGACAGCCCAAAGCCTTTGGGACCCTGCACCTGTGTAGGAGACTCGGAAGAGGCGCTTCACTTCGGATTGGCTCAGTTCCAGCTGCTGTGGCTAATCAGGAAGTAAACAAGTAGACATATCTGTGTGTCTGTCTCTCCTCCTCTCTGCACAACTGACTTATAATAAATAAAATAATGAGCACAAATAAAAATAAAATCTTTTTTTTAAAAAAAAAGGTTTACATTTTCAGTTTACCACTGAAGAGAAATCATATCTCCTTTTTTCTTTTTAAGATTTATGTTTTTAGAGTCTGGCGCGGTGGCCTAGCAGCTAATGTCCTCACCGTGAACACACCTGCCAGGATCCTATATGGGCACCAGTTCTAATCCCGGCAGCTCCACTCCCATCCCGCTCCCTGCTTGTGGCCTGGGAAAGCAGTCAAGGACGGCCCAAAGACTTGGGACCCTGCACCCATGTGGGAGACCTGGAGGAAGTTCCTGGCTCCTGGCTTCGAATCAGCACAGCACTAGCCGCTGTGGTCACTTGGGAAGTGAATCATCCGACGGAATATCTTACCCTATATCACTCCTCTCTTAGACCCGCCTTTCTAATAAAAACCTAAATTTTTTTTTAAAGATTTATTTACTTACTTTTTTTTTGGAAGATTTATTTATTTATTTGTATTGGGGAGGCGGATCTACAGGGAGCAGAGAGACTGATTGCTTCCTAGACTTGTGCGCTCTTCATTCAGCACAGGTGAGCAGTGCACGTCATGTTTCAAACCTATCCTCGGGTCTGTTTTCTTAGAAATAGTTTTCATTTCCTAAAGCCTTTTTACATATGCTTCTTGATCCTTCTAGAAGTCATTAAGTACACATAATTTAAACTGAGAATGTCACATAGTCTGGACAAAAATGTCACCTTTTGGGGCCCAAAACCATTGTGTAGCACACTAAGCTTCTGCCTGTGGGCCAGAATCCCATGTAGGTATGAGTTCAAGTCCTGGTGGATTCGTACACAATCCAGCACCCTGCTAATACTTGAGAAGGTTACAGAGAATGAACAAGGGACATAAAACTCCTTAAGCAAGAAAACAGGACAGTAGGCAAAAGCTATTTGCTATACCTCAGATTAGTTTTCTTTTCTGTCAAAATTACTTAAAAACAATCTAGCATTATCATTTAAATTAAAGTTCTTTGAGTATTAAAAAGATTTATTGGAAGTGTTCTATGGGTTCCCTAGAACACAAGTACTAAAAGTAAAATTCCTGGGTTAAAGATCATGCATACATGAAATTAATAATAATCATTACTTCCTATATATCTTATTGCTTAAAGAATCACATCGGCATATTTTTATGGTTTTCGAGTGTCCTATTATGTAAAGACATCTTGCCAACATAATATCACAAAAAGTCTTATCATTTAGGGAATTGACTATTGTGTATTTGTTTACACTCCTGAGGCACAAGGCTTTGTTTGCCCGCCTGCCTGCCTATTTTTCTGTGTTCTTTGTTATTACTATTATTTTATGCTTTTCAGAGGTTTATTTTAGATATAGAGAAGACACAGACATCTTCCATCCAGGTTCACTCTCCAAGTGGCCACAACAGCCAAACTGAACTAATATGAAGCCAGGAGTCAGAAGCTTCTTCCAGGTATTCCATGTGGGCATAAGGATTTGGGGCATCCTCTGCTGCTTTCTTAGTCCATAAGAAGAGAGCTGGATCAGAGAGATGCAGCTGGAACATGAATCAGCACCCTTGTGGGATATCAGCACCACAGACATAGGATTATTTTGCTGTACCACCACAATCTAGTAAGCATGAAACTGGAGGTCAATATCTGTGACACAGTACATTAAGGAGCCAGCCGCCAACACTAGCCCCCATATGAGCACTGGTTCAAGGCCCAGCTGCTCCACTTCTAATCCAGCTCTCTGCTAACAATTCTGGGAAGAGCGGATCTCACTGGAGTTAGGTGGTACCTCAATCTGGTTTTCATTTGTATCTCTGATGGCTAGGGAGCCTGAACATATTTTCACAGTTGTTAGCCATTTGAATCTGTTCTTTTGAAAAATGTGTGTTGGGCCCGGGTCAATGGCCTAGTGGATAAGTCTTCGCCTTGAACGTGCCAGGATGTCATATGGGCACTGGTTCATACCCTGGCAGCTCCACTTTCCATCCAGCTCCATGTTTGTACTTATGTACTTATGTGTACTTAATGACTTCTAGAAGGATCAGGTGAGCTACAGTCATTGCAGCCACTTGGGAAGTGAACCAATGGATGCAGGATCTTTATCTTCTCCTTCTCTCTGTAAATCTGTCTTTCCAATAAAAATAAATAAATCTCAAGGAAAGCAAAGTATGTAATAGCCTTGATGACAATTATCAACAACAAAAAAATGATCCCATATTTGGAAAATATTCTAACATCACTGATCATCAGGGAAATGCAAATTAAAGCTACCATGGAATTTCACCTCATACCCATCAGAATGGTCTTCAAGAAAAAAACATAACCCAATCATCAGAGTGGGCTCAGAGGATGTTGCTTGGGATGCTTGGGTTCCATATCGTAGTGTTCAAGTCCCTAGCCAGGCTCTCAATTCCAGCTTCCTACAAATGCACAATGCAGCAGGTAGCAAGAGACAGGTAATACTGAATTCCTGCCCTTCACATGGGAAATCTGGATTGAACTCCTGGCATGGCCCAGCTCTCACTGTTACAGGCATTTACAGAGTGAGCCAAAGGATAAAAGAGCTGTTTCCATCTGTCTACCTTTCAAGTAAAGTGAAAGTAAATAAATGGCAAAAGATCATAAGATTGGCCCAAAGCCTTGGGAACCTGCACTCATGTGGGAAACTCAGAAGAGGCTCTAGGCTCCTGGCTTTGGACTGGCTCAGCTCCAGCTGTTGCAGCTGCTTGGGGAGTGAATCAATGGACATGGAGATTCTCCGCTCTGTCTTTCCTCCTCCCTATATATCTGACTTTGCAATAAAAATAAATAAATCTTTTAAAAAAAAGACACTTAAAACCTTTAGTACATTAAAAAAATGTTCATGTTGCATAATTCACAATAGCTAAGAAGCAGAAACATCCCAAACATTCACCAAAAGATGAATGAACAAAGCAGTAAGTCTATACATTGAAACATAATCACCTATGAAAGGAATAAAGCGCTGGCACATAGTACTGTGTAAACAGGCTTTGAAAGCCTGATGCAAAGAGGTCAGACACATATGTTATGGATACATTTACATGATATGGGTACAATAGGTAAATCCATAGAGACAGGAAGGATATCATGGTCGCCAGGGGACAGAACAAGCAGTAACGAGGAGGGGTTGCTAAATGAGGACGGGGGATTTCTTCTTGAGACAATGAAATGTTAAAAAATTAAATAACTGGCCCTGGCTTGGTAGCCTAGTAGCTAAAGTCCTTGCTTTGCACGTGCCAGGATCCCATATGGGTGCTGGTTCTAATCCCAGCAGTCCCATCCGGCTCCCTGCTTGTGGCCTGGAAAAGCAGTCAAGGATGGCCCTACGTCTTGGTACCCTGCACCTGCGTGGGAGACCCAGAAGGAGCTCCTGGCTTCAGACTGGCTCAGACACGGCTGTTGCGGCCACCTGGAGTGTGAATCACCAGACGGAAGACCTTCCCCTATGTTTCTCCTCCTCCCTGTATATTTCAGTTTCCAATAAAAATAAATAAATCTTTTAAAAAAGGTTTTAAAAAATTAATCATGGGCCCGACGTGGTGGCGCAGTGGTTAAGGTCCTCGCCTTGCATGTCCGGGATCCCATATGGGCGCTGGTTCTATCCCGGCAGCCCTGCTTCCCCTCCAGCTCCCTGCCTGAGGCCTGGGAAAGCAGTCAAGGATAGCCCAAACCCTTGGGACCCTGCACCCGCGTGGGAGACCCGGAAGAGGCTCCTAGTTCCCGGCTTCGGATCGGCATAGCACCAGCCGTTGCGGCCACTTGGGGAGCCAATCATCAGATAGAAGATCTTCCTCTCTGTCTCTCCTCCTCTCTGTACATCTGTCTTTCCAATAAAAGAAAAAGAAAGAAAGAAATCCATACGAAAGGGTTGGTCTTCAAAGTGCACCTAAAAAATCTCACGTTATGTAAAACCATACAGATATTTCAAAGTTTGTTTTTTTAAAATGTATCTTTTAGTTCTACTTCTCACGAGATTTTGAAATACTCTTATATACAATAACTATATTGGTTTAAAATGCATAAAGATCTATTTTCTCTGAGAGAGGGACAAACATATTCCACCTCCTGGTTCACTGCCCAAAAGGCTAGTGCTGGACCAGGCCAGAACTTCAAAGTTCCATCCAGGCCTCTCACAAGTGTGGTAGGGGCCCCAAGAATTGAATCATGTTCAGCAACTTTCCCAAGCACATCAGCATGAAGCAGTCAGGCTTCAACTAGTGCACCAAGAAGGGATATAGTGCCACAAGCGGTAGATTAGCCAACTGAACACACAAACCCCCAAAGGACCTGTACTATGGCTTATTAATCTGCCTGCAGTGCTGGCACCCCATACAGGCACCAGTTTTAGTCCCAGCTGTTCCATTTCCAACCTAGCTCCCTTCTTAAAGCATAGGAAAACAGTGAAAGGTGGCCTGAGGCCTTGGGCCCCTGCATCTATGCTGAACACCCAGAAGAAGCTCCCATCTTCAGACCCACTCAGCTGTGGCCACAGAGGTCGGAATGAACTAACAGAAGATCTGCTTCTCCTAATTCTTTCAAGTAAAACCATTTATTTATTTATTTTATTGGGAAGTCAGATATACTGAGAGGAGGAGAGACACAGAGGAAGATCTTCCAGCCGATGATTCACTCCCCAAGTGGTTACAACACCTGAAGCTGAGCCGATCCAAAACCAGGAGCCACAAGCCACTTCTGTTCTCCCACGTGGGTGCAAGGGTCCCAGTGCTCTGGGCCATCTACCACCGCTTTCCACAAGTAGGGAGCTGAATGGGAAGCGGGGACGTTGGGATTAGAACTGGCACTCATTTGGGATCCTGGCAAGTGAAACGCAAGGACTTTAGCTACTAGGCTACCACCCTGGACCCCATAAATAAATCTTAAAAGAAAAAACAAACCTAAAATATTTTCAACATGTACTGCAGGGAGCCAGTGTTGTGGCACATAGATTAAGCCACCTCTTAAAATGTCAGCATCCAATATGAGTGCCAGTTGGAATCCCACTTGTTCCATATCTGATCCAGTTCTCTACTAACACACTCATATTAGTATGGAAATAACAAGACTGCTTAAGTACTGTGTCCCCTGCCCTCCACATGGAAGACATGGATGAAGCACCTAACTCCTGCCTTGGCCCAGTTCCAGTCACTATGGCCAACCAGGGAGTGAACCAGCAGATAAAGCATATCTTTCCTTCTTTGTAACTTTGTCTTTCAAATAAGTAAATGTTAAAAAAAAATACATGAGCCAAAGTGGAAGTTCAACAGGCTAATCCCTTTGCCTTGCAGAGCTGCTGTTTCATATGGACACTGGTTGAAATCCTGGCTGCTTCAGTTCCCACAGAGCTTTCTGCATATGAGCTGGGGAAGCAAAGGAGGAGGGTTCAAGTCCTTGGGATTAAGCACCAACATGGGAGATGAGAGAAGGCTCCTGGCTTCAGCTCCACTCAGCTCTGGCTGTTGAGGCAATCTGGGGAGTGAATCAATGGACAGAAGATGTCAATTTCTCCTTCTTTCTAGAAATCTGCCTTTTATAGGTCTAGAAAGATGGTTCAATGGCTCAAACTTAGCCTTGCAGGCATTGGGACCCCATATGGATACCGGTTTGTGTCCTGTCTGCTGCACTTCCTATCCAGCTCCCTGCCTGTGGCCTGGGAAAGCAGTTGAGGACGGCTCAAAGCTTTGGGACCCTGCACCCACGTGGGAGACCTGGAAGTTCCTAGTTTCGGACCAGTTCAGCTCCTGCCAATGCAATCACTTGGGCAGTGAACCAGCACACAGAAGAGCTTTCTCTCTGTGACTCCTTCTCTCTGTAAATCTGCCTGTCCAATAAAAATAAGTCCTTAAAAAAAACCTGTCTTGCGAATAAAAAAATCTTTAAAGATCACAGATGTATCACCCTGACTTAATCAAATCACAATGATTATATATAAACATTATAAATACAAAAAAATGTTGTTCTAAATAATATCTCTCTCCTTTTTAAAGATTTGTCTCTACTGCGAAGTCAGATTTACAGAGAGGAAAGACAGAGAGAAAGATCTTTCACCTGCTGGTTCATTTCCCAAGGGGTTGCAACACCCAGAGCTGAGCTGATCTGAAGCCAGGAGCCAGGAGCTTCTTCTGGTTCTCCCTCACAGGTGCAGGGTCCCAAGGCTTTGGGTCTTCCTCTACTACTTTCCCAAGTCACACGCAGGGAGCTGGAATGAAAGTGAAGCAGCGGGGATACAAACCAGTACCCCTATGGAATTCTGGCATATGTAAGGCGAGGACTTTAGCTTCTAGGCTCCTGTGCCAGGCGCCAAATCTCACCTGACAGTCACTCCCAAACAACCACACAGCCTGGCTGGGCCAGACTGACTCCAAAAGCTTGGAACTTCAACCAGTTTCCCGTGTGGACCCAAGCATTGCTACCATCACCTGTTGCCTCCCAGGATGCATCTTTGGGAGCCAGCTTGGAAACAGAGGAGATGGGACCCAAAAGCTGCACTCCAATTTGAGATGCAGGTGCCCCACGTGACAGCTTAACCCACTGTATCACTGCACTTTATACCGCCAAATTTCTTTTTTAAACTTTTATTTAAATGTTTGGATTTTATCCTAATCAAATTTCTAATATATCTACAACATATTATGGTACAAGTATTCTCATGATCCTTGATGTGCTACAATTTTATTCCACAAAATGTAGTGGGGGGGGCTGCGTATGTATATGCCTTAATTCTGGTACTTACTGAATTTCTGTTCTTCTTGAAATGAAGAACTTATAGATTACTTGCAGAAAGACCTGAGTACAAAATCCTTGATATTAATAATACTCCTCCCAAATCTTGGTAACATCTTGCACAAGCCTAACTCAGTATTAAATTTTTACAGCAGCTAACAGTGGTCATTATAAAGCATTCAACTTGACTTTGAACGCAATAACTATCTGTTCACCCCCACATTTCATCACTGAATATGATACTGGATAAAATTGTGAAACTGTAATCACTTTCCTGAATCAATAAATATGTAAGTCATTTAAAAAGGCACATAATGCAGTTATGTTAGAGACAAGTCAGCATTCAATGCATCAACGAATTCAATACTGACTAATGCTGTAGAAGTCTGTTAAAGAAGCGTCCACATGGTCAGGCGCCGTGGCCTAGCAGCTAAAGTCCTAGCCATGCACACGCCAGGATCTCATACGGGTGCCAGATATAATCCTGACAGCCTCACTTCCCATTCAGCTGCATACTTGTGGCCTAGGAAAGCAGTTAAGGATGGCTCAAAGCCTTGGGACACTACACCCTCGTGGGAGACCCAGAAGAGGCTCCTGGCTTCGGTTTGGCACAGCTCAGACTGTTGTGGTCACTTGGGGAGTGAATCATTAGATCAAAGATCTTCCTCTCTGTCTCTCCTCCTCTCTGTATATCTGACTTTCCAAAAAAAATAAAAATAAATAAACCTTTAAAAAAATAAAGAAGCGTCCACGGACCACAGTGAATGCCGTACGGTGACTCCTGCTCTGAGTGTTCTATTAGTCCTGGTTATTCAGGTTGACTTTTCTATTGCTACTGATTTTGTCTTTCATTGGGTTTGCTTTTCTCAGATGATGATGATAAATCTGAGCTCATCTCTCTTTGCTGAGGCAGGAAGGAGGGGCCTGTTACAGGCAGCAGCTATTGGGTGTATGACACAATGAAACGAACACAGTTCTCCATAAACATGTATCATAACACGTTTGTCAGTTGAAATTGTTTAAAAATTGAAAACTCTACAAACTGCACCCTTCCCAGCACTAGCTTTCTGCCCCTCTGACATTCCCCTTGCTTTCAACCTCGTGAGAACTTCTCAGTTTCTGTTCACACAGAAGTTCCTTGTTTTTGAGTACAGAGACGCAAAGACGTCTGCAAAGAGGTCACAGGAAACGTGCTGTGAAAAAGCTAGGCATGGATTTCAAGAGTTTCTGCATCACAGTACATTTAATTCTATTTTTTGTTTCAAGATTTTGAAGTACCCTTACGTGTATTTTTAATATTTTTCATAATTTCTATAGTTTTGGTAACATGTGGAATCTCTTCTACATCTTAAGCCTGTATTAGCTATTAGTTTCTAATAAATTTTTTACATTTCTTTTATTCCTCCACAATTGCCAAAATTTTGATTTGTTTTCAATTTTTTTTTACTATAGTAACATAAATTCCCCTACAAAGTTATGTGAGTATTTGTACTATTATAAACCCAGGATTAAGTCCAAGGAGAAAAAAATGTATAAAAGGTTGAGCTGTCATGTTATTTTCCAAAACTGTGCATATAGCAATTTATATCATGTAGTATTTTTGACAAAAAAAAAAAAAAACCAAAAAAAACAGAAGTGTTGGAATCAAAGATAAATTTTCTGTGCAGGAACTCAAATTTTCTGTTAAGCAGTATCATAAATCATGTTGTGATACTGAAGGTTTTTAACTATTGGGAGGTATAATTCCTATGACATTTATAATTAGTAATTTAACATTATTACCATAAGAATGACACAATGTCTACGAATGTAGGAATCAGTATATCCTGTTTGCTGTAACCTTCTTGGAATCTAACAGAATGATTGATACATCGGAGCTTCTCATAAACAAAACAGAAAAAGCCAAATAGCAACAAAAACTGGCCAATAAAAACAAATGTCCAATCTTAACAACAAATTAAAACTCTCTCACTATCTGTAAGACTCATAAAGCTTTGGGGCCAGCAGAGTCAGCTAAACCTCCACCTCTGATGCTGGCAATCCACGTAGGTGCCGCTTTTGAGACTCAGCTCCCCTACTTCCAATGCAGCCCCCAGCAAATGGCCTAGGGAAGCAGCGAAGATGGGTCAAGTGCCTGGGCCTCTAAACCAACATGGGAGACCTGAAAGAAACTTCTGGCTCCTGGCTTTATTTAGCCTGGCCAAGCTCCAGCTACGATGGTCACTAAGGAAAGAACAGCGGATAGACAATCTTTTCTGTAACTGCCTTTCAAAAAACAACAAAAAAAATCCTTAGGGACCAGTACCATGGTAGATTAAGCTTCCTCCTGCAGTGCTCATATCCCACATGCATGCCAATTCAAGTCTTAGCTGCTCACTTCCCTCCTAGCTACTTGCTAATGTACCTAGGAAAAGAGAAGATGGCTCAGATCCTTGGACCCCTGCATCCACACGGAGACATAGATGAAGCTCCTGGCTCCTGGTTTCAGGCCAGCCCAGCACCCTACATTACAGCCATATGGTGTGAAAAGCACTTGTTTTCTCTTGAGCATACACGTGGTCTTTCCTTCTATCTCTGTAAATCTGCCTTTCAATAAAAATTAGTAAATTTTTAAAAAACAAAATCTTAAAGAAAATAAAGACTGGCAAAGCTTAACAAATACAAACTGGTTCAAACTTTTGGAGGATAATTTAGCTTAATAATTCTCTTAAAGTTAAAAGCATGACTATATACTTTCACCAGCAATTCTAATAGTGGGAGTATCATAGAAAGTAATAATTTCATTGCAGCATTCTTTTATGCATGACACAACTGGAACCAATGCAAGTGTCAATAATCAAAGACTGATCTGATAAATTACAGAGCATCTGTAATACAGCATTATGAAAGGCTGCAAGATATGAGTAGAAAGTACAGGATTCTTCTAAAAGGTTAATGGAAACCAAATGTGGGTTGGAAGTTGAAGAAACAAAGTAAGGGTGCATACCAGAAAGGCAGATGGACAGCTGCTCATCATCCACTGGAGTTGCTTTTTGACTGTTCTTCCCACCTCCCACTTGGTTCTCTACCTTGAGTTCACTGCACACCAGCGGAGCCTCCAGTGGACTTTTACAGTAAGGGTGGTCCAGCAACTTAGAACTGAGAATATTCTGCTTGAGAGACCCATCCTCTTCCATGTGATGTGAGTTTTCATGGGGGCCAGTTTCTTCAGACACAGGCCCATCCACATGACTCACAGATTTGTCTGTCTCAGACACTGACAGTGGTATTCTGTCCTCACTCTCGGCACTTGTTTGATTTTCCTGAACCAAAGTCACAGTCTCTCCTTCAGTTTCCGAGATGAACATGTTACCAGAATGATGTTCTGACAAGGGGGTATCATGAATCAGCTCTGCACACTCCCACTTTGGAGAGGAACAGGGTGACTGGTCCCAGGTGTATGGAGCACTGCCATTTTGTTGGTCAGAGAATGCTTCATCTAAATGATGCTCCTTGCCCAAAAAAGGGTTTCCTTTAATTTGGCCATCAGGCACATGGGAGTTCTTCCCCTTCACCAAAGCACTGCTGTCCATATTTGGAAAGTACGGCTGATGCCAGCAAGAAGTGTCTTTCTCTTCTGGAGAAGGGAATGGACTACAAGTGCCACCCTCACTGTTATCCCTAAGTGTTCCTTGATGGTCCCCAGTGACCTTCTGTACCCAGCTTCTCTGGGCTTTCCTCAGTTTGCAAACTTTGCCTCTCGTTCTAAAGTACTGGGATCTCAGAATCCTGTACCGAAATCTGATCATGGATAATTTCTCAAACATCATAAGAGGAGACACCTTTATTCTCTTATGTTGATTAAGTTGAAACTTTTTTGGAATCAGGGGGACCCCATTCCTGTGATGTTCCAGCCCTTGGCAGCAACCATAACAAAAGCGCTTTCTCTTATGGTTGCTCAAGGTGACCACAATCGTGCCACTCTCACCTGGACTTTGGCTCTCCCCTTGGAACTTCATGGGAAAGTCAGAAGCTTGTGGCTCCTTCCTAGGTCTGCGACCACTGGCCTGACTTAAAAGACCATTTGCTGGCAAGTCAGCAACTGCTTCCAAGAGACTTCTCTCTCCACAGTGCTCATAGTCAGAGTTCTTAGCTGATGACAGCAATTTCTCTGTTTGGACTTTCAAGAGACTCCTTGAAGAAGAGATTAAGGGCTTACAGTCCTTTCTTTTCACTTTCGAGGAAAAAGCACTAACATTCTCAGCAGCCACACGAGGCTTGGTCTTAGCACAAAGTGGTTCATCCTGGATCCACGATTTCTGGATTTGAAGGTCCTTCTTTTTATTCTGGAATTGTCTTAACAGTCTATTATAAGTAATTGGCCTTCCCAACTTAGTTTTCAGAATGTACAAGTGTTGGTGAAGATAGAATTTTTTAAAGACTCCAAACCCAGTATTCCATTTCTCAGAAAAAGCTACATGGATTCTGTTCCTCCATAGAATTTTCCTCTGCTTTTTCATTTTTCTGATACATAATGAAGCTTGGATGCAGCTGTAAAGAAGAAAACAAAAAATTAAATTTTGATTAAAAATTACAATTTGATTTAAAAAAAAGACAATAAAGTTATATACATATCAATTAAGGTAGAACATGAAAACAAAAGTAAAGATATTTCAAATTAGGCTTTCAGATCTAACGAAATCCCTCCTAACCAAGGTTTTCATCACAATGAAAACTGAGGTAGATGGAAGATATGTGTATCCAAGAAGATTTTATTTTCTTTACTCCTGCTCCAACACAAATTTTAGAATCTTTTCCCAGTATGTAGTCAGTTTCTTAACACACTGTATAGGGCAGAGAATCAAGGACATTTTTAAGTTTGCCCTGTTTCTCATTAGCAAAGTGATTTTAACCAAGTCCCAAAACTTAAATTAAAAAAAAAAAAAAAAAAAGACTTATTTTATTTTTATTGCAAAGTCAGATATACAGAGAGGAGGAGAGACACAGAGGAAGATCTCTGGTCTGATGATTCATTCCTCAAGTGGCTGCAACAGCCAGAGTTGAGCCGATCTGAAGCCAAGAGCAAGAAGCCTCTTTTGGGTCTTCCACGAGGGTACAGTGTCCCAAGACTTTGGGCCATTCTCAGCTGCTTTCCCAGGCCACAAGTATGGAGCTAGATGGGAAACAGAGCCACTGGGATACAAACCAGTGCCCATATGAGATCCTGGTGCACTTAAGGCAAGGACTTTAGCTGCTAGGCTATGTGCTGGGCACCAAAACATGGATTTTTTAAATGCAAAATGGGGCTGACACTGTTACCAGGCATGGAATCAGTGAGGGGGTGGGGGTGGAGAGCCTGGGCTGGGAGCAAGCCAGGCAGGGTGTCTGAAGGAATGTCCCACGGGCCTTTCCAGGTCAGGTGGTTCACCTGCTTATGCATCAGAGAGTTGATGCTGAGGGTGGGCTAGGCCAGGGGCCTAAATGGTTGGTACGCCAGGGCTCCCTAGGCCAGACTGCAGCACTCAATATGGGGAAGGTCCACTAATGGCTTTTGATGCCAGTAAGTAGCCACTGCTTTCATGTCCTATTAGCCTTAGACAGGTCAGGATCTCCAATCTGAAGGACTATGGCCCATGAGTATGTGCTCTGTTCTTGGTGCACAAATTACATGATTACACCACCCCTGTTGCTGACTTGTGCAAAAATGGAGAACTGGGTCTAGCACAGTAGCTCAGTGGCTAAAGTCCTCACACTGAACACACCAGGATCCTATATATGGTCCTAGTTCATATCCTGGGTGCCCCATTTCCCATTCAGCTCCTGGTTCGTGGCCTGGAAAAGCAGTTAAAGATGACCCAAAAGCCTTGGGAACCTGCACCCGCATGGGAGACCTGGAAGAAGCTCCTGGCTATTGGCTTCAGATTGGCTCAGCTCTGGCCATCGCAGTTACTTGGGGAGTGAATCATCGGACAGAAGATCTTCCTCTCTGTCTCTCCCCCTCTGTGTATACTGACTCCAATAAAAATAAATAAATCTTTTTTAAAAAATGTAGAGGACTTTTCAGAACAACAACAATAAGGGAGACACAGCCAATGAAACTGACTGGAAATTCTTTGGCTTATGAGAGGAACCCATTAGCTCAGATTATTGAGCCTAGGTTGGACAAGTCCATGCATCTAAAAAGCAGGCAGTAACACCAGAAGATGTGATGAATCTATATCCTTTAGCAACCCTAAGATTAAGGGTTGACCCTAGCTGTAGGCAACAGCTTAGGCTGCCCTGTAGCTAGGCAAGTGCCAGAACACTGGCATTCTGTACCTGGCTCATGAGATCTGCATTAATTATATCAGTGTTTATAACTGCCTGTTCTTTAACATTAAATCTGCAAAAGGTGGAGAGATGAGCAGTCTGCTGCCAGTGCTTGCTAGGATTCCTGGGTTGGGGTGGGAATCCCTGATGGGTTTTGATGTGGGCAGAACAGTAGTCACAGGCCTTCCTGAGCCAGGCAACTGTACCTGCCAGTACACACGAAAACTAAGGCTGGGGTGGACTAAGTAGGGAACCCAGAGGACCAACACTGTGGGATTCCTGAAGCCAGGCCATTGCACTCACTGTAGGAGAAGACCCACCAATGGCTTTTGGCATTGGCAAGTGGCTCATCATTTCATCTCAAGTTGCTATCAGACACGTCAAGATCTCCAATCTCAGGAATCAGAACCATGGGTGTGTGGCCTGGCCTCAGTACACAAATTGCCATGATTAGACCATCTACATTGCTGACTCCTGTGTAGAGAAATCAACGCCTCAGAGCAATGATGAAAATTATGTGAGACAGTTGTTAGTTCTTTAGCTCATGCAAGGAATCCATTAGATGAGATAGAGGTCTGATTCCTAGACAGGCAAAGCCCTACACCCCTAATTAGCAAGAAGTCAACTACAGTATATGCAATCAAACTGCAACCTTCAGTAACCACTTTAGATTAAGAGTTGGAAATCTCTGAGGGGGCAATGAAACAATATAGGTAGATACCTAGGCTTAGTGTCAGGAACCAGAAACCAAACTTCTGCTTTTTTCTAAATCTCATCACCTATCAGTCAAATGACCTTTCACCCAGGAAGTACTATCCTCCACCCTGGACCTGGAGGTGCTATCATGTAACAATCCCCCTTTCCAGGCACATATGTAGTATGACAAGGTGGAGGGGTGCTCGCTCTCTCGTGCGCGCAATAGACACAGGATGGAAAATAGAAACATTTTTTTAAAAAAGATTTATTTTATTTTTATTGCAAAGGCAGATATACAGAGAAGAGAGACAGAGAGGAAGATCTTCCGTCCAATAATTCACTCCCCAAGTGAGCGCAACGGCCGATGCTATGCCAATCCGAAGCCAGGAGCCTCTTCCGGGTCTCCCACACGGGTGCAGGGTCCCAAGGCTTTGAGCCATCCTCTACTGCTTTCCTGGGCCACAGGCAGGGAGCTGGATGGGAAGCGGGGCTGCCGGGATTAGAACCAGCGCCCATATGGGATCCTGGCGTGCAAGGCGAGGACCTTAACCACTGCGCCACCACACCGGGCCCTCAATAAAAATTTAAAATAATAAAAAGACCCACTTTCTTGTAGCCCTTGAACCTTTTTACGCTAATTATGTAAAAATTGCCAAAAATAAAAAAATGGAAAAAGTTAAAAAATTGATAAAAAATGTTAATGAAAATGCATATTGTGAAAAAGTGTGAACACAATTAAAGCCTCCATTATTTTTCTTAAAAATAAAAAAAAAATAATAAAAAGACCATTGGAGCATTTTTGTTTTTGTTTTGTTTTTTTAAAAGAAGCACTCAAGATGTAGACCTAGAAAAGAAGCTAACTCAATAACACTGTTCTTTCAACATATGGATGCTGTGAAAGCACTGAAAGAAAAAAAAAAAAAAGAGTACAAGACCTCAATAGTCTAGAAAAGATCATCCTATCTGCAGTGTGCACTGAGAGAAAGGTGAGTGAGAGAAGGCATTGGCAAAAAGAAATCTTAAGAGGTTATTACTGGCGAATGTAGGCATGCTGTGATAGCCACTTATACTAAGGGACAAAACTGGAAACATGTAGCAAAGTAAACTAATCCTAAGATTTTTCAGGACAACAAAATGACAGCATGTGCAGAAAACCTGCATGTTGGGCGGAGACGGTAGGGGTGCATTCTGGCACAGCAGGTTAAGCTGCCACCTTAATTCCTGCATCCCAAATGGGCACTAGTTTGAATTCCTGAATCCAGGCTGCTCCACTTTGAATTCAGCTCCTACGAGAGCAGTGGGAGATGGCCCAAGTGCTTGAACTCCTATCACCCATGCAGAAGACACAGAAGTTTCTTGCTACATCTGATTCCATCCAGAGTCACATGGAAAACATTTCTCTGCCTCTTCCTCTTTCTGTTTGTTACTCTGCCTTCCAGATAAAATAAATGTTAAAAAAAAAAAAAGTGAAGTTGGGCCCGGCGCGATGGCGCAGTGGTTAAGGTCCTCGCCTTGCACGCCCGGGATCCCATATGGGCGCCGGTTCTAATCCCAGCAGCCCTGCTTCCCTTCCAGCTCCCTGCCTGTGGCCCAGGAAAGCAGTCGAGGACGGCCCAAAGCTTTGGGACCCTGCACCCACGTGGGAGACCCGGAAGAGGCTCCTGGCTTCGGATTGGCATAGCATCGGCCGTTGCGCTCACTTGGGGAGTGAATTATTGGACGGAAGATCTTCCTCTCTGTCTCTCTTCTCTGTATATCTGCCTTTGCAATAAAAATAAAATAAATCTTTAAAAAAAAAAAAAGTGAAGTGCCTAATATGAGAATCTAATGTGAGCTCTCGGACACAATGGTTATTATTCATGTGGAACACAACTGGGGCAGAATGAGGAAAGGTTACATTAAGTATGTCCTTAGATTTTAACATGTTGAATATGACGAGATTAAGAAATCAATGTGGATGTATATTGTTGGGTATATAGTTCAGCCCTAATTAAACCAGATGTTCTAAAGCAATTAGAGAAGCAGAGTCCAACAGCAAAGCACTAGTAATAAGGTCATACTTACTGAGATGAGAATGGAGGAAAAAGCCCGTATCTAGAGCTCTGGGTTCATTAAGCCAGAACAAAAGCAAAACATTCTTTAAATTGGAATTCTCTCATGTTTTTTGAAGGCTTAGCATATAAGTCTACCAAAAACAGATTTACACAGAGCTACTAACTAGGACTGTTCTCTCCCTTCTTGGAAGAAGGTATTATAAAATTTAAACTAGTACTACTGAGTCAAGTAAAGTTGCTTGGCAATTCACATATGGGACTGGCAAGGTGGTACAGCAAACTAATGCTCTGTCTGTGCCTCCAGCGTCCCATAGGCACCAGTTCATGTCTCAGCTGCTCCACTTGTGATTTAGCTCCCTGCTAGTGGTATGGGAAAGAAGCAAAGGATGGCCCAAGTCCTCGGGCCTCTACACCCACATGGGAAGCGCAGAGGAGACTACTGGCTCCCACCTTTGGACCAGCTATTTGGAAAGTAAGCCAGTGAATAATGATTTCTAGCTCCTGGCTCCAAATCAGCTCAGCTCTGGCCACTGCAGACACCTGGGGAGTGAACCAGCAGATGGAAGATATTTCTCTTTGTATCTCTCCTCCTCTCTGCAAATCTGACTTTCCAATAAAAATAATCTTTGAAAAAAAATGTTTTTCCTTCTAAATCTGACTTTTTCTTAAGAATAAGAAAGAAAACCAGTTAGTTGGGCATCATTGGGCATTTTTATTTATTTTTTTATGAATAATTGTTTAATACTTTTTTTTTCACGTTTCCATTACATGTAAACATATAAATTTGGCATCTCTATAAAAACTCTGAAAATGGTGCAAAAAAGTTTCATTGTCTTTGAGAAAGCCATTGACAAAAAATATTCACACTTCACTAAAATTTCGAAAAATGGTCTTCTTTCAAAGCTTCGTTATTAATCTGAAATCTTCGGATTTATCAAAATCTATGTTTGCTTCTTCCTCCTAAAACACTAAAGAACATTTATTCACATGGAAAAAAAAAAGAGAGGCAGGGGGGAGAGGAGATGGAAAACCGATAGACTTTATTTTTTTCTTTCTGAAAATATTTTTTTTCTTTAAAAAAAGGCAGTCACATCGAAGCATCCTTCAAAGAACACAGCAGGATTCATTTATTGTTGACTTTTGGACAGTAGTCGTTAGATTTTATTGGAGACAAACCCAGGTGAAAACAAAGTTAAAATGAAAAAAAAAAAAGGTATCTGAAAAAAAAAATCAAGTATTTCATAGCAAACAAAAACGGAACTTCAAACACGCTAGGGTACAAAGCAGCTAGCCATCTACCATGCAAGGTGGGGAGCAGGTGGCCCCCAGGGTCACCAGGCAGCCCCACCCACCACCAAGCTTCTCGCCCTGTGGTGCTCTCAGGCCTGATGCTCAACACAGTTTAACACAGCTACTGGTAACAACTTCCGTGGAAAAAAAATAATAATAATTTTTCTCCCTTTAAATGATCAAAAAAAAAAACAAAAACAAAAATAAAAAACAAAACAGAACGAGCTGACGGCGATTTGGGGAAGCTAAGAGCCTGAGTGGGGTCCCCACCTGCACCCTGCACCCTGCCTGACTGGGGGGGCTGCACGCTCTCCTAAGGAGCCACCCCAGGTGCTAGGAGGGGAGTGCTAAGTTAGAGCAGCCTGATTCTCCCATGGCCAAGGTGGATGGCTCTGTCTCTTCCATACCTTTTAGGTAAACTGCCCTCGCTGGCTGCCCTGGCCCAGCAGGGACGCTCCCACAGTGGCCCATTCACGCCTGGGTGCAGGGTCTTTCTATGCCAGCACCACGGGTCAACTCTGACACGTTAACGCCACTGCCCTTGGTGAGGGAGGACTCCCCCCAACTCCCACTTCCAAGAGGAAACAGAAAGGACCTGGCACCATAGCCTGCTCCCAGGCCCTGGGATGCCCTTGTCAAAAGACCACACGAGCTGCAGGCGTGGAAGGGACTCAGCATTCCAGAGGGATCCAGTGGCTGGCTACAGGCAAAGGCTGGGCAAGCTACAGGGAAAAGTTCAATCAGGGCAGATGGACCCCTAGGGGTGGGGAGGTGGGTTCAACCAGTCAGCCTTGCAAATCCACAGCACTGGGCATTTTTAAAACTAAAATGTGTGGGCCCGGCGTGATAGCATAGAGGTTAAGGTCCTCGCTGTGCATGCCCAGAATCCCATATGGGCATCAGTTCTAATCCCGGAGGCCCCAATTCCCATCCAGCTCCCTGCTTGTGGCCTGGGAAAGCAGTCGAGGAGGGCCCAAAACCTTGGGACCTTGCAACCGCTTGGGAGACCCAGAAGAGGTTCCAGGCTCCTGGTTTCGGACTGGCTCAGCTCCGGCCATTGCAGCTTCTTTGGGAGAGAATCAATGGACAGAAGATCTTCCTTTCTGTATATCTGACTTTCCTATAAAAATAAAATAAATCTTTTAAAAAAAATGTAGCTAGCACCACGGTGTAATACATCAAGCCTCTGCATGTGGTGCCAGCATCCTATAGGAGTGCCAATTTCTGTCCTGGCTACTCCACTTCTGAACCAGCTCCTTGCTTATATGCCTGAGAAGGCAGTAAAGGATGGCCCATGTATGTGGGCCCCTGCACCCAAGTGGGAAACCCAGAATAAGTTCCTGGCTTCAGACCTATCTATCTCTGGCCACCTAGGGAGTCACCACCAATAGAGGAGAGCGATCTTCCATCTGCTGGTTCACTCTACAAATGGTTACCAAAGGCCGGAGCTAAGCCCATCTGATGCCTGGACCCAGGAGCTTCTTCTGGTCTCCCATACAGGTGCAGGGTCTTAAGGCTTTGGACCATCTTGTACTAGTTTCTCAAGCCACAAGCAGGGAACTGGGTTGGGAAGTGGAACATTCAGGAGTGAACCAACAGATGGACAATCTCTCTCTCCTTGTCTCCATAAATCTGCTCTGCCTTTCCAATAAAAAAATCTTTTTTTAAAAAAAAGATTTATTTGTTTTTATCGGAAAGTCAGATATACAGAGAGGAGGAGAGACAGAGAGCAAGACCTTCCGTCTGATGGTTCACTCCCCACGTGACACACAGCCAGTGCTGTGCCGATCTGAAGCCAGGAGCCAGGAGCTCTCCGGGTCTCCCACACGGGTGCAGGGTCCCAAGGTTTTTGGGCCATCCTCGACTGCTTTCCCGGGCCACAAGCAGGGAGCTGGATGGGAAGTGGGGCCTCTAGGATTAGAACCAACAACCATATGGGATCCCAGGTGCGCATGCAATGCAAGGACTTTAACCACTACGCTATTGTGCCAGGCCCTAAACATAATCTTCTAAAAAAAATTAAAACTTCACAGTGATGAATATTCAGCATAGAAAACCATCTCCTCAAGTTAACTTAGAAATGTACATGTCACTCCAAGAACTTACTCTCTTGCCTTTCACTAAATGGGAACTGTATCACAGCCTGAAAGAGGAGTCTTCACTGAATGTATCACAGGCTGAAGGAGGGGTCTTCACTCAACGGGAAATGCATCACAGGCTAAATAGGGGTCCTCAGAAACATGCTCAAGCGATTTTCCTCTGACGGAAGCCTCTTACGGCTTCTCCGACATAAGGTTCACTGGGCAGAAGCCACGGTGGGTACGAAGCAAGCCTGATTGCTTTCAGTCTTCATGGACCAATAACGTTGGCATTCCGACCACACAAGCTCCCAGGTCTTCCAGCACCTTTCTCCACGCAAGCTTGTTAGTTGTTACTGGTAACAAGAAGACCTAACACCCAGTTAGGGGTCCACCATTACGTGTTAGGGTTACTGTTAAATCCACTAAATGGGCAAAGACCACTTCATGACTACTGTTCTTTTTCTTCATTTTTTTCCCCCAACTAATTTACAGAGGTGTAAGAAAGCTGTGAAAACGTCGAAAAAAGTCTACCATGAAACTGAAACTGGCTTGCGAAGATTTCAACTCAGCTCTTCGGGGGACCCCACATCCTCTCCGCAATCCCCAAATGAGCTGCCGCCCAAGAAAGGCTGGGGGAGGAGGGGGGTGATGACTCGGCCTAGCAGACAGACTAGAAAGACAGGTTCCCACCTCCTGATGTTCAATGGTACCAGAGTGACGGGGGAGAAATCGAGGCAGCAAGGAGGCGGCACTGTCCAAACAAACAAACAAAAAAAAAAAAAACGTGACTTCCCGAGTCGGAAGGGGCCCCTAGCAGCAGCGCTTCCTCTCCGAGCTCTCCCGGGCTTCCAGAGAGCAGCCGGGGGCGCTCGCAGGCTCGGCCGCCAGCGTCGCGCCGCTAGCGCCGGGGAGGAAGGGGCGAGGGCAGCGGTCCCTTGGGGCGAGCTCCCTCTCCACCCGCGGGGAGACATCGCAGCCTCGGGCTCGGGCGTGGGGGAGGGCAGTGGCTGCGGCCTCCCGGCCAGGGCGCTGAGGTGGCGCGGCAATGGCCAGTCAGCTCCGTCAGGCGGTCGCCCCGTCCGTCATTCGGCCAAGTCCCCCCGGCTCCCGCTTACCTCGGTCCCCGCGCTGCCCGCACCTGTCCTGCTGTCAGCCCCGACGCGGAGGCTGCCCCACACAGCGGCTCCGCGTTCGTCCAGCGCTCGGGGAAGCTCCGCCAGCGAGCGTGGGGGTCCGGCCTGCTCCACGGCAGCCACGACCGCCGCCGCCGCCGCCGCCGCCGCCGAGCTTCCCCGGGACCTGCTGCGGCGACGCAGGCGCTCGCTTACTGCGTCATCTCCCCGCTGTGCCCTTTCGCCTGCAGCCTTGCCCACACCTCGTGCGGGAGGCGGGACGAGCGAGTAACGGCTCGGGGCGCGTGGGCGTGGCGCCGCGGGCCTTCGCTTCCGGCGGTCCGCGCTCCTTCGCCTTCCCCCAGGCGGCTGCTGCGGGGCCGCACGTCCCCGCCGGCTGCGCGCCGGAGCTCTTCCATCCTGTGCTAGTCCATGATTGTACCATTCGGGACAGCGATGGCCTCGTTGACTGTGTCCCGTCCTCCCCTTCTGGGAAGACTTCTCCAGGAGTGAGAGACCCGGTTCTAACGGGTTGCCCTGCAGGAAATCTTCTGCTGTAAACCTGTTGTTCTGGCAAGTCTGGAAAGAGACGACAGCCTCAACTGTTGAGGTTCTGTTTAACTATTTTTTGAGGGGCCAGCGCTCGTTGTGGCCATTTGGAGAGTGAACCAGCAGATGGAAGATCTCTATTTTCTGTAACTCTGTTTTTCCAATCTTTTTAAAGCCTTTTTTTTTTTTTTAATGTGAACAACTTTTCTCTTACAAGGCTTCGCTGTAATGGTGAGAGACAAATAATTAGGGCTTGAAGTCCTGACAGAAAGCATATAGATTCATGATGAAAGATTCGGTTTCAGATATTTTTCTAATTTTTTCCAGGTTTTACAATTGATTTCTGCAAGAAGAATTGCTTAACTTCCTCCTGCCCCGTGGTCTTATTCCATCAATTGATTTTAATTAATGTGGCACAAAAACGTATAGGTACATTTGAATAATCAAGTTGAACAATAGTCACTAAAAGTATAGGCAAGGCAGTATTATTTTTAAATGACCTGACAATTTTGTACAGATTTTGAAAAACATTTAATATTCATTTTGCTGGAAAAGTTATTAACAGGGCCCGGCGCGGTGGCACAAGTGGTTAAGGTCCTCGCCTTGCACGCCCGGGATCCCATATGGTCACCGGTTCTAATCCCGGCAGCTCTGCTTCCCTTCCAGCTCCCTGCCTGTGGCCTGGGAAAGCAGTCGAGGACGGCCCAAAGCTTTGGGACCCTGCACCCACGTGGGAGACCCAGAAGAGGCTCCTGGCTTCGGACTGGCATAGCATCAGCCGTTGCGCTCACTTGGGGAGTGAATCATCGGACGGAAGATCTTCCTCTCTGTCTCCTCTCTGTATATCCGCCTTTCCAATAAAAAAAATAATAAAAATAAATCTTTAAAAAAAAGTTATTAACAGTACAACTGATGAGTATCCCAATGTGATCCAGAGAAATGCCTTAAAACACAGAAACCATAAGTTTCCTTTTAAAAAATTATTTTTCATTGGAAAGACAGGTCTACAGAGAAGAGATATAAAGAGCTTCCACACAGGGGTTCACTCCCCTAGTGGTAACAACTGCTAGAGCTGAGCTGATCAGAAACCAGGAGCCAGAGGCGTCTTCCTGATTGCCCATGTGAGTGCAGAGACCCAAGGACTTGGGCCATCCTCTGCTGCTTTCCCAGACCATAAACAGAGCCAAACCAGAAGTGGAGCTGCCGGAACACAAACTGCCCATTTGGAATGTCAGTGCTTGGAGGTGAAGGATTAGCCTATGAGTTACCACGCTGGCTCCTGTAATAGTTTTCCCTTTGGATGGGAACTTACAGCGTTAAGGAGCTTGTTATCCAAAGTGCTGGAATCAACAAACACTGGGAATGTATTTCTCTATTAAATACTTAAATTATTATTTTTAATATGATTTTCCATCTGCTGGTTCCCTCCCCAAATGACCACCATGCCCAGAGCTGAGCTGATCCAAATTCAGGGGCCAGGAGCTTTTTCCAGGTCTCCCACACAGGTGCACAGTCCCAAGGCTTTGGATCATCATCTACTGCTTTCCTAGGCCACAAGCAGGGAGCTGGATGGAAAGCGGATCAGCCAAAACATGAACTGACACCCAAACAAAATCCCAGTGCTTACAATGATTTAGCCATTGAGCCATCACCCTAAGGCCTTAAATTATTTTTTGAAGGGGAAAAGTATCAGGGATGGACATTTGGCATCAACATCCTATATTGGAGTGCGAGTTTGGGTTCTAGCTTTACGTCATGTGCACCCTGGGAGGCAGCAGATGATGGCTGAAGTACCTGTGTGTACTTGCCACTCCCACGGGAGACCCCGATTGTGGTTCTGGCCTGAAGCTTCAGCTTTAGTTTGTTCTAACCCCAGTTGTTGTGGGCATTTGGGGAGATGAACCAGTAAATGCAAGACATTTTTCTCTCCCCTTCAAATAAATGCAAGCAAAAACAATTAAATAGTATATTATTATAATAATAATAAACAAAATAAAACAAAAAGGCAAGAACATGGGCTTTCTGGAGCATAACCTGGGGAGTCACCTGGATTTGTTCCCACATCCCTACTCCCTTGAAGAATATGGCCTTGCTGACATTGAATTGGATTCAAAACCAAAGAATTTTGTCTCTGGACAGATGGTTATACTTAAATTCTTCCAAAAAGGCGGCAAAAAGCTGGATATATAGCAGGGCAATGGCAAGCATGGCCTTTTCACCAGGAACACACCTGTTTGAGACTATCACCAGCAGCAGCACCCCCTGAAAGGCTCTTGGCCAGGAACATCCAGGAAGAGCCATGCTAGGCTAAGTCCCTTACTGATTTGAGAATTGAAGGCAGGCACCTGTGTTCTCCTTCCATTGACTGATTATTAACGATTCAACACTGCAACTAGTACAAAGGCCAGAATTTCAGCTGGGAAATGCTGAGCAAGTCCTTTCACTCCTTTGGCTTTTCTGCAAACCTAGACGTGAACATACACTTCTCAATTATCCCTGTGGTAAGTACCCAAAGCCACCATTGCAGGGAAAGAGAAGTATGAGGGAAGCAGGATGGCCTTTGGCTTGGCAGTCAGGTCACTGCTTGGTGTGTGCACATCCTCTATGGAAGTACCTGGTTTAAGACAGTGCTGGGCTTTTCCTCCAGCTTCCTGCTAAGCACACCCTGCAAGGCAGCAGGTGATGACTGAAGGACTTGGTTTCCTGCCACCTAAGTGGGAAGCCAGACACAGCAATTCAAATCTGGTCTCCCAGGATGAGTAGCAGAAACCCAAGTGCTTGAGCTATCAGGTGCTACCTCCTAGTTTTCATTAGGATGAAAGTGGATATAGAAAGCAACTGTTACTCAGGTAATCTCGGTGTTGAAGAATGGTCTGTTTCCTCCCTGCTGTTCCCCTCTCAATTGCTCAATTCGAGTTACTTGTATACTGTATAGTCAATGGAAAACACCAAATCCCTACCTACCTACCAACCACATTTTAGACATTAGTTCTGCCCAAACCCAAAAATGCTTGGGATAAAAGCTAGGAATCAAAGTCTTGTATTTCACAAGGAAGCTGTAACAGGAAATGGTCTGTGAGTGCCTGAAAACCTAGACTGCAGTGCTGCGTTAGCCAGCAGTGGGCTCACAGGAGCGCTTCCTGACATGCAAGGCGGCTGGACACCAGGGAGTTAGAACTGTATCTGAGAATGCCAACATCTCCTTCCCCTGGGACTCTTTCACAGCCATTCCTTAAAGGCAAACGTTGACACTAAAACCAAGGGACCAACATGCAAAGGTGCACACAGTGTTATACAACTTTCAAATTAATGAGGTTTTGTTGCACAGATGTGAAAACTAGAGCCTGCCGGGATATGAAGCAGCTGAACCTTTGGGCACTTGGCAGACTCTCCAGGTTACAGAATTGTTTCCTTCAGATCAGGGAAACTGTCATACATTTCTTTGAAAACAGCCATAGTTTTCTCTTTTCCTATTATTTCTATTATTAATAGAATTCTAACACTACTGTAATTTTTCATTTGCGTTTGCTTCCTGTCTCTATTTTTTGTTTTCATTTCTCTGGGACAATTTCCTTGAACTGCTCTGTGACCCTTCTGGAATATGTTTTGATCATCTTTCAGAGTTTTGTTGTTTTGAGAAACAAGATATTAGACGTACTGACAAACCATTTGACTCAGCGATCAACACTCTCACGAGCAAAAACTGATTAGTAAAACAATATTTTTATTTGAAAGCCAGATTTACAGAGAAGAGGCAGAGGGAGGTCTTCCATCTGTGGATTCAATCCTTAAATGGCTGCAATGGCCAAAGCAGAGCTGATTCAAAGCTGAGAGGAGTCAGGAGCTTCTTTCAGGTCTCTCACATGAGTGCAGGGCACAAGGACTTGAGCCATCCTCTGCTGCTTTCCCAGGCCAATAACAGGGAACTGGATTGGAAGTGGAGCCACAGGGATTAGAACTGGAGCCCATATGAGATGTCAGAGCCACCGGACAAGAATCAGCCTGGTATGTTAATGTACCGGTCCCAACAGTAACAGCAGTCTTAAAAGATTTAGTTGAAAGGCGGAATTACTGAAGGAGAGAGGCAAAAACATGACTTGTACCCACTGGTTCACTTCCCAAATGCCACAACTGGGGCTTGGTCATGCCAAAGTCAGGAATCTTCACATAGGTCTCCGACTTGGGTGCAGGATCCCCAGAGTCTCAGGCCATCCTCTGCTGCTTTCCCAGTTATATTAGCAGGGAGCTGGATAGGAAGTGGGCTGAGGCTTACTGACACACATATAGGATGCCAGCTTCACATGCACTGGAACAGTGTCTGTTAAGCCACAATACTGGCCCCTGAAAACAATTCTTTTGAATGGGAGACTAGGATGGGTATGATGGAACCCAAATCCTATGCCATAACAACAGGAAGTTACTAAACTAAAAAGGGTAAAATTAAGATTATGAAAAAACTACACAAACATTCTCACATCAAAATAATAACTACATCTTCCACATTTGTTTGGGAACCATTTATCTGAAAGCCAGAGTTACCAAGAGAGGGAGAGCCAGAGGCTGTGCTGGTTCATTTCCCAGATGGACACATAGCCAAGACTGGGCCTAGCTTAAACTAGGAGACAGCAGCTTTATCTGGGTTGGCCATATCTGAGTGGCAGGGCCCAAACTCTAAGACCATGTTCTGCTGCTTCCCTCGATCCCAGGTGCTTCAGCAACATATAGGATGTTGGCATCTCAGGTACTGGATGAATCCATTCCAACACAAGGCTGATTTCCTCACAAACTTTTTAAGGTATCCTTTGTGGCATTTAGGAATGTTAAGATGACAACAGCATGCCATCCGTGTGCCTGGTCCCAGCCTCGGCTGATCCATTTCTCATCCAACTCCTGCTAAAGCACCTGGAAAAGCAGGTGATGGCCAAGATGGGTCCCTATATCCACATGGCAGGCCCAGATGGAGTGTCTGGTTCCTGCCTTCAGGCTGGCACAGTCCTAGCTGCTGTGCCCATCTAAGAAATGAACCAACAAATAGATCTGGCTATACTTTTGCCTTTAAAAAAGGGGTGGGTGCTCACTTCAGCAGCACATACAATAAAATTTAAACACATAGAAGATTAGCACAGCCCCTGTGCAAGGATGACATGAAAATTGTGAAGCCTACCATTTTTCAAAACATGTTTCACATCCAGTGGCCTTCCCCCATTCCTGGGTATGATGCAGCCAACTTGCTGCAAACAGCCCTCCCCTCTCTCCACTTTCCACAGACACCAGAAGAAAAAAGGAGATTGGAAGTAGTTGTCTTATCCACCCTCCCCGATTCCTCAATCCTCCATACCCGGATCGATGGTCCACATGAGTATGCATCCCATGTAAACATTATAATATGACTATACTGTAAAAAAGGGGGGTAGTGAGTGGTGGAGTGGGAGCCTTAGTGGAGCAATTTAAGCTTAAAGCCAAGGATTGGTTCTATTTAATGAAAATCTCTCTCTTTAGTAAATAACAGTTTTGAGGTTTCTTTGTTAAAAATCTAAATAACCAGGGCCAGCACGGTGGTACACTAAGCTAATCTTTTGCTGCAAGAGCTGGCATCCCATGTGGGCGCCTCTTTGTGACCTGACTTTTCCATGACTGATCCAGCTCCCTGCTTACAACATGGGAAAGCAGTGGAAATGGCTAAAGTCCTTGGGCTCCTGCAACCACATGGGAAACCTAGAAGATTCTTCTGACTTCTGACCAGCCCAGCTCCAGCAATTAGAGCCATTTGGAAAAGTGAGCCAGTGGATGGAAAAGCTCTATCCTATGAATCTGGCTTTTTAAATAAACAATGGAGTTTTAAAAACCATATAATTCCTTAATCTAAAAAGTCACAAACATCAAAGGAGTAGCTAACCATACATCAAGCTCTAGAAATAGCATTAATCATTCAGGAATTATGAACTTCCCTTAGGCAAATGCTCAAGGAGTCACTCTAAAAGGTTTAAACAGGGTCTAGAGTGATGGCTCAATGCCTTAAATCATCACTTTGCATGAAACAGGATCCCACGAGTGACAGTTTGTGTCCTGGTTGTTCCATTTCCTATTCAGCTTCCTGCCTGTGGCCCTGGAAAGCAGTGGAGGTTGGCCCAAAGCCTTGGAACCCTGCACCCATGTGGGAGTCCCAGAGGTAGCTCCTAGTTCCTGGCTTTGGATTGGCTCAGATCCAGCTATTGTGATCACTTGGGAAATGAACCAGCAGATGGAAGATCTGTCTCACCTTCTCTGTGTAAATCTGGTCTTTTCAATAGAAATATTTTAAAAATGTTTAACAGCATTAACAAACGTATTTTTAAGAATTTGCTCATTCACTCTCCAAGTGCTGGTAATGGTGAACCCTGGAGCTGGAGACTCCATCCCGGTTTCCATCACTGCCACCTCCCAGGCTCTGCATTAGCAGGGAGTGGGATTCAGGAGGCACAGCAGGGACTCTGCAGTATTCTTCCGTGAGAAGTGGGCCCTAAGATTTTAAGTAGTCACTGCCTATACCTCTTATGTAAAGCTTTTCAATTAATCCAGCTGGGTGATCATTAGAGTTTCAACTCAAGTCAACAGAGGTAATCAAACAAATGGAAGTTTTCATCTTGGAGCCTGATAACTAAGAGCAGTTGTAAGAAATTTATCCTGAGTTTAATTGAGAAGACAAGTGGAACAAGCTTATTACTCACATATTTCTAGAAACCTCCCTAAATTCGGGTTTTGAAATATACTCAAAATGGTTCTAATGACACCAGTAGATGATTTAAAATACCATAAAATATTTTAGGAATTAAAAATGTCCACCATTGGGCCCAGCGCGATAGCATAGTGGTTAAAGTCCTCACCTTGAACACACCAAGATCCCATACGGGTGCCAGTTCATATCCCTGCTGCCCTGCTTCCCTCCAGCTCCATCCTTGTGGCCTGGGAATACAGTCAAGGACGGCCCAAGGCCTTGGGACCCTGCACCCATGTGGGAGACCTGGAAGAAGCTCCTGGCTCCTGGCTTCAGATAGGCTCAGCTCCAGCTGTTGTGGTCACTTGGGGAGTGAACCATCAGACAGACGGAGGATCTTCCTCTCTGTCTCTCCTCCTCTCTGTATATTCACTTTTCCAATAAAAATAAATTTTTTTTAAAAGTCTACCCTTGAAAAATAAAAGGATACTTACATTTGGAAACTGCTAACTTATTCTTTTATCTGTTTCTGAAAAGAATGAAAATTTAAGAAAGGGGAAAATGGGGCCCAGCGTGATAGCGTAGCAGCTAAAGTCCTCACCTTGAATGCGCTGGGATCCCATATGTGCACCGGTTACAGTCCCGGTGGCCAGCTCCCTGTCTGTGGCCTGGGAAAGCAGTCAAAGACGGGCCAAAGCCTTGGGACCCTGCACCTGTGTGGGGAACCTGGAAGAAGCACCTGACTCCTGGGCTTTAGATTGGCTCAGCTCTAGCCTTTGCAGCTGCTTGGTGAGTGAACCATCAGATGGAAGATCTTCCTCTCCATCTCTCTGTATATCTGCCTTTCCAATAAATCTTTAAAAAAAAAAAAAAAGGTGGGGGGAATGGACATTTAAAAAGTTTATTTCTAGCCCTTTCAACAAAATTTTTTCATACTCCCTCAACAAAATTTCTTAACATAGCAGTTACTATCAATGCAAACTTTAAACGACCAAATTTGATTAAATTAATAAAGCAGTAATGTGAGGTTCGAAGAAAAACCAGAAAATACTTTAATTTCATTTCTATCTACCAAAACACCAAGTCAACAGATTCCAACCAAAGATGCTGAAATCAAACTAGAACTGATTTTTTTCAATGTAGAATGCGCACTTGTTTAACAGAATTGTCTTACATTCCTTCCAGCCTCTTTTCTTGACAATATTCTACATTTGATGAATAAGGAAGACTTCCTTCAGTTCTTTCAAGGCCAGAGCACTGTGATCCTTTAATGCCAATACCTACCCTAGCATCTCTGTAGGAGTATTCAACAAATGTGCTGATAAAAAGTGGGGCTTTAAAAATTCACATATTCATATAACATACTGCATAAAAACTGATATTAACTGCTCAAATATCTATTGTGGAAATAGTGGAAGACCATCTTGTTTTTATATTGCTGTGAAATTCTATTATAATAAAAAAACAAGTATTAACTTGGATTTAACCTATATAAATATTACATTTGACATTTTACTGGATATGTATCTGTTTACTAAAAGCATTTTAGATTTGAAAATGATGCAAATTCTTTAAGCACTTGTTTTTTCATACTACAGCTACTGCCTAAAATTGCTCTGGTTAGAATATAATATAAACAAAGAAACACGTATTTAAGGGAGCCAAACAAAGAAATACTCATAGGTAGTTTAAGTGGCTGGTTAAAGGCACAGGTTTGTTTAAGCCTGGGAGTTACTGGGTAAATGTTTAGCAGCGTAATGTTACTCAGGGGGCTCAATACATGAAGGCAGAGTTATGCCAGCCTTGAGGTCACATGTTATACCATCACTCCATGTGTTTACTACTGAAGGTAGGATAACATGTTCAATATTTTCATGGTTTCCAAGTTTTTAACTATCCCTTAAAGCAGCAAAAGGAATAAGAAGAAAAGATAACTTTAACACCATCTAAGTCTAAAATATAATAAATAAGGAGCACAGTAATACTGCCCTAGCAATACATGACTGCTAATGTTTAAGTTTTAGATTTAAATGCGGAATTTTCATACTGAAGTGGTGACAAGAAGAATACATAAGGCAATTAATAAAAAATACAAAAATCTTGATTTAGATACAGTAGTTTTTTTCAAAGAAGATCTGAACATTTTAATTTAAAATAACTAATAAATCACAACTCATATTGCTTTTAAGATTATTCTGTTTAAAAATGACACATTTCAGAATTTACCAAAGTATAATTCTATTACAGGTTAGTTTATCCAGGTAAGTAAAGAATAAACCACAGTGTAGCTCCCGTAACCCAGGAGTCAGATTTCCAAGTCCGTTGCCAGCAATGGACATGCAAGTCACCATCAAAGAAGCTGTGAAGCTTCCACCATCTGGAAAGCCCCCGAGGAATCACAAGCATAAACTGGGGCCTTGGCACATATCCCATGGATACGGTGTTCATGACTTGGGATGGGCAGTGCCTTCTTGAGTGGTCATGATCACAGTTTATTTTATTGGCAGCATCTTCATCAAAATCCATCCAGACAACTGTTTACAAAAAACGTTCATACTGGACCTTAAGGGGCACTCCAAGCTTTCCACTAGAAATAAACCACTCATATTTGTAATTTTAGTAAGAGCTTTAGAAGGCCGATACAGTCCAGAGAAAAATGAAATCAAGAACCATACAGGAAAGAGAGACCACTAAGTGCTTTATGTAAATTTCACTCATTTTCTGAAAACTTCTGCCTCCTAACACAGATACAATGGGAATAACAGGAAATAAAATCCTGCTGGTTTCTTCAACATACTACCTAACAGAACATTTATTTCCATTAATGATTTGTACTAATGCAAGATGGCAATCAGATGTGAAGTTCATTGGGAAGGCATGTCTAGAACAGAATGTTAGAACTCAGCAAGATTTTTCTCCTGTATATGGTTCAGATATGTCAGAATGGACAATACCTCCTCCAAAAGCAAAACAACAAAGAAATAAGTAGAGAAGTAGAGGGGAGGAAGGAAAAGGGAAGGGAGAACAGGCAAGGACTCTTAATTAACAGGTCACAGACCTTTCTTAATCTTTAAGATCAAAAAGGATTGTTATCAGTAAGTACATTTCATTTTCCTTTCTTCATTTTACTTGAATATTCCCTACTTACCTGAAAAAAAATTTTTAAAAAGTACTTTAACATCTCCAATGATCCAAATTTCTCATCTAAGTTTTCTTTGACAGAAAAATACTGTTAATGTGTTGGATCAATGCAACTTACAATAAATCTTTACAGTTTACCGGTCCTGTGGTTCTAACTCTATAAAACTCTGTCATGAATACAGCCTTGACTAATTATTTTAGAACTCACTAGAGTTCAATCTCCCATACTGTCTCTGCCAACCCCAAGTATTTGTCCTTTTAAGTGAAAAATAAAAAATAACTTTTAAATTCTGAAAATTCAATGGTTATTATGTTATTTGCCACAGGGTGAGATGTGGTAGGGAAGAGAATGTGTGAGGTGAGAGAATTATAAGCAAAATTATAAGAACCAAAAAAACCCCGCTAAAGCTAAAATTGCAACATATACAGAAACTTATTTCCAAATGAAAAGAAAGAGAAGGAAGGAGAAGGTAACAGCACTAACCAAAGTCGTACTACTCAAGGTGGAACAAGAACAAATTACTTTGGTTCATAAAGCCAAATCTGAAGAGGAGACAGGCAGAGAGGGAGACAAAATTGAACAGATGCATAGGCTGGGATTCTTTTTCTGTTGCAATGATTTAGTTATAAATATAGATTAGTCTTTTTTCTATACATGTAAAAATGCCAAACTCACTACCATGAGATTCCTAAAAGTGACTCTTTCACATTTGTTAAAAAAGGTAAAAATCACATACTTTTCTTCCCTTCTTTCAGTTCAAGTTTTGAACTGAAATATTACATTAAACAATTGCTGGTCCTAACTTCTATACAAAGTTAAATTATACTGAGCTCCTCTGCCAATACGAGGAACTGCATAATTTCTATCATACTTGCCTTGAATCTAGGCATGAGAAAAATTTCTCAAAGCAACTCAAAAGGAGCAAGTCAAGGAAAGGAAAGCTCTGAAGAAGAAAAGACCAGCAGATGAAAAACTCCCAAGAACTCAAATCCGCTCTTCAAGTATTGAAAACACCCTGAAGGGGACAACAAACGGGATCTATAATAACAAAGTTAGCCAAATACAATGAAATCTCAAGCACGAAAAATGGCCATGGTGGCTGTCTGCTGAAAGATGTAAGGCTACTCAGGCCACAATTCCTTTGGACCCTAAACAAGGGGTTCATCTCAAAGTCATGATTTTCTTTTTGCAATTTTGTCTTGGTTGTCTTCAAGAAAGAGCTGTTTCCTCTGTCACGCAGAATATTTTTTAAAGCCCACAAAGAGCAGTTAACTTTCATATATTAAAAGACTTCTTTTTAGAAAATGGATAAAAGAATATGAGGCCACGGCAATGATGTTAACGGTTACTCTTCATTGCTTCTTTAGCTGCCAAGATGAGTGGTGTCAAACTTGATAATGGCTTGGCCAGTTTCAGGAAGGGATGCTGACAGAAAATGGGGAGAAACAAAGGTATACACATCATCAGTTTAGACACAAAATGTTTCTTTCACTAACCCCCAAATGTTATTTACAGACTAATAAAAAATATACTAATTAAAGCCACAGATAACATTTATGTCAACAATGAATAGGTCTGAGAATTGACAATATGCAAAAAGTCATTACGATTTAAGTTTTTCTATTACCAGATAAAGTCTTAAAAATTAAGTTACCACACTAAAGTAATTAACAGAATGTGAAATGCAATGAGTTGCCATTTTATGAAAACCATCTATAGGTTACATGGAAGACAAACTCAACTGAATTTCCCCAAACTGGCATTTTCAAATTTACCTGTAATAATTCTTTGGCTGAACCCCTTTTTTCCACATCCATTTCCAAACACCGATTCAAAAAATCCCTAAATATAGGGGAAAGTTTTTCTGGATTCTGAAGTTCTGGGGTTCCATTAGTTGCTATCAGGTACAAAGCCTAAAAATGAGAACATTTTGGCATATTATGGTAACTCAACAAACTGACAGACAACTTTATAAAATTTGTGGATCTCCAAATTCCTTTTTTTTTTAAAAAAAAAACAATAATGAATAATCCCTTTTTTAAAAAACTATTTTTTTAAGGGCCCGGTGCAATGGCGTAGTGGTTAAAGTCCTCACTTTGAGCACACGGGGATCCCATACGGGCACTGGTTCTAAACCTGGAGGTCCCGCTTCCCATCCAGCTCCCCAGTTGTGGCCTGGGTAGGCAGTCGGGCACAGCCTGGTCCTTGGGACTCTCCCGCATGGGAGACCCAGAAGAGCTCTTGGCTTCAGACTGGCTCAGCTCCATCTGCTCTTGCCACTTGAGGAATTGTAACCATTGGATGGAAGTCCTCTCTGTCTCTCCTCCTCCCTGTATACCTTCCTTTCCAATAAAAATAAATAAATCTAAAAATAAATAAATAAATAAAATTTAAAAAAATATTTATTTTTAATTTTATTATGGTTATTATTTTTATTGGAAAGTCAGATATACAAAGAGGAGGAAAGACAGGAAGATCTTCCATCCAATGAAACATTTCCCAAGTGGCCACAATGGCCACAGCTGAACTGATCCGAACCCAGGAGTCCCTCTTCTGTGTCTGCCATGTGGGTGCAGGGTCCCAAGGCTTTGGGCCCTCCTCGACTGCTTTCCAGGCCACAAGCAGGGAGCTGGATGGGAAGCTGGGCTGCCAGGATTAGATCTGGCGCTCATAAGGGATTCCGGTGTGTGCAAGATGAGGACTTTAGTCACTAGGCTACCACGCCAGGCTTGGGGGTGCACATTTTTAATTCTCTCAAATATGCCTCTATCAGTACTATTGCAAAATCATATGGTAACTCAACATTACTTTTTTGAGGAACTGTCAAATTTGTCTGAACTAAAACTACTGTTTTACATTTCTACTAGCAATGCAAGGGTCCAAGTTTCTCTACAGACATCCGCACTTCATACCTTTTTTTAATGAACTTTGTAACAAATGTGAAATGGTTATCTTCAATTTTGAAAAAACCTGGGCCGGCACATGGTTAGCCCTCCACATCTAACTAAGCAACACATTCCACATGGATGCTGGTTCATGTTTGCTGCTTCACTTCCCATCCAGTTCCCTGGTTATGGCCCCGGAAAAGGCAGGGGAGGATGGCTCGATGTTGTGGGTCTCTACACCTGCATGGGAGGCCCAGAAGAAGCTCCTGCCTTCTAATCACCTCTTCTCCAGCTGGTGTACCTACTTGGGGAGTGAACCAGTGGATGAAAAATGTTTCTCTCTCTCCTTCTCTTTGAAAATCTGCCTTTGGATTAAAATAAGCAAATCTTAAAAAAAAAAAAAAAGTATGGGGGTCAACACTAAAGCACAGGGAGTAAAGCTATCAACTACTATGCTGGCGTCCCATATGGACACAGACTTGATTCCCGACTATTCCGGCTTGGGAAGGCAGAAGTTCTTGGCCCAGGTACTCGGATCGCTGCCACCTAGGTGGGAGACCTAGGGGAGCTGGCCTGGCCCAGCCCCAGCTGCAGCTACCTGAGCACTAAATCGGTTCATGGAAGATTTCTTTCTCTAACAGTGCCTTGCAAATAAGTAAATACCTCCTTTAAAACATTTATTCACTTTTATTTACTCAAAGAAAGAAAGAGAGATCTCCTATCTGCAGTTTTACTCTTCAGGGCCCAGTTATGCCTGGACCACAAAGAAGCCAAAGCCACAAACTTGGTCTGGTACTCCATGCGGGTCACAAGGATCCACCCACTGGAATTATCGCATGTAGCCCCCAAACATCTGTATTAGCAGGAAACTGGAATCCACAGTAGACCTGGAACTTGAATTCAGGCACCATGATATGGGATTTAGGGATCCCATGGAGGCTTAAGTGGTGTGCTATAAGTCTAACTGCATACTTGGCCATTTAAAAGTGGTAAAGGGGGCCCGGCGCAATAGCATAGCAGCTAACGTCCTTGTCTTGAACATGCCAGGATCCCATATGGGTGCCAATTCTAATCCCGGCCATCCTGCTTTCCATCCAGCTCCCTGCCTGTGGCCTGGGAAAGCAATTGAGGAGGGCCCAAAGCCTTGGGATCCTGCAACCACATGGAGACCTGGAAGAAGCTCCGGGCTCCTGGCTTTGAATTGGCTCAGCACCAGTCATTGCACCTGCTTGGGGAGTGATCCATCAGATGCAAGATCTTCCTCTCTGTCTCTCCTCCTCTCTGTATATCTGCCTTTCCAATAAAAATAAATAAATGTTTTTTTAAAAAAGCAGTAAAGGAAAGGAAAACAAGTTTTAAATCAGGGAGGAGGAAGCAGAAACAGATTTTCAAACTCTCTGCCACTCACTTGCTGGAACTTTTCAGTTCTTTTTTAAAGTCTAGGGATCTCAGGATCTCTACTCTCATGTGAATGTGAGCTGTCACATTACCATTTATAAAACTATCAGACAAACTCTGCCTTTCCTTTCTGTGTATCTTGGGACCAAGGATCAAAGTGGGTAAGATGATGAGTATCTCTAGGGTATTCCACTGTGCAAAAAGACATTTACCCAGGGTCCTCAACTCTGTGGCAAAAGAAACATACACACTGGGCCTGGCGGCGTGGCCTAGCAGCTAAACTCCTCGCCTTGAACGTGCCAGGATCCCATATGGGCGCCAGTTCTAATCCCGGCAGCTCCACTTCCCATCCAGCTCCCTGCTTGTGGCCTGGGAAAGCAGTCGAGGAGGGCCCAAAGCCTTGGGATCCTGCACCCACATGGGAGACCTGGAGGAAGTTCCTGGTTCCCGGCTTCAGATCGGCATAGCACTGGCCGTTGTACTCACTTGGGGAGTGATTCATCAGATGGAAGATCTTGCTCTCTGTCTCTCCTCCTCTCTGTATATCTGACTTTCCAATAAAAATAAATCTTTAAAAAAAATAAAAAGCATACACACTTACTAAAGTGTATATGTTTAATAAGAAAAATTTACAAACTCTTGAACTAGTGTGTTTAACTCCATAGCTCAGAAGCAAGTGAGTTTTAGATGAGACCAATGGCACTGACTAGGTTTATTAACTTTCTCACATTCTTGACCAGCAGCTGGCACAGGTTCTAATGAAATGATTTAGAGTATTTTGTATATAACACAGCTTGTATTTAAGTGGCCTTACCCTTAAGGGATTTTCATTGAGGTATGGAGGTTCTCCTTCCACCATCTCAATAGCCATGATGCCGAGAGACCATATATCAACTTTAGGGCCATACGCTTTCCTTGTAACCACCTCGGGGGCCATCCAGTAAGGCGTTCCAACCATGGTACTACGTTTGCTCTGTTCAGGAGTGATCTGGGCACAGAAACCAAAGTCGGCTATAAAACAAAACAGAGTATGTTCGTTTCAGATGACATAATCAATAACATTCTGACTAATCTCTTATTTTCTACGGTACTACTAACACAGACTGAACATTCCTACACAAAAACTCCACATCTAGAACTGTGCATCAATATGATAGTCACAAATTTTGACTGTGAAGCATTTCATATTCAGGGTTTTCAGATTAAGGTATTCAACCAGTAAAGAACATAAAAATTCCAAAATCTGAAAGATTCTGCAATGTGAAACAATTCTGGTCCTAAATATTTTGGATAATGAATACTCAATCTGTAAGGTAAATCAATCACTCATAGGAGAGAAGAAAAATTTTTGGTTTCTTAACCCAGAAAATATCTTAAATTTTGCAGGGCTGGAAAAATCTCAGCAGGAGGTTCTTCTGAAATCCTCCAGAGGGCATGATCAGAACTGAGAGATCACAGGCGGTAGACGAGAAAGCAGCTCAGGAATTTCTTTTTTTCCCATGGTTCTACTATGTCTGATAGAGAGGGCAATTAGAGAAGGGAAGACTGTTTTACCCAACATGTCATGCCCGAGGGCAAGATCTTACAGCCCAGCCTGTCCTTATTAGACCAAGCTCTACAGAATTCAGAAAAGTCTGAAGCACATGAGAATCATAGAGGCAGAAACAGATTTAAACTTTGTCTTTTTAAGACAGTAACATTACCAGTCCTAGGCAACTGCTTAATTTTTAATGCTTCATAAAATTCTGAGACAGGAAGTATTAGTTCCCTTAATGACAAAACAGACACAGATGAAGCAACCGACCCCAAATTATTCACCAAGTAGTCCCAAGCTATCAAAAATCCATTTCTTACTCTTTCCATATATTTATTAAATCATGAAAATATTAATACAATAAATCTGTAATTAAACAAAAGGTGGCTATCATAAATAAAAACAAATTTTGTTTTTTCACTTATTACTCACTAAGTTTAACTGATCCTTCCATCCCCAAAAGCACGTTGTCACTTTTGATGTCTCTGTGGATCACTTGATTAGCATGTAAAAACTCTAAAGCCTGTAAACACTGAACAGAAGAGAAATAATTATCAAAGAACATTCTCAAAAAAGAACATTCTCTCATATGCAAATTTATGAACCTATGCCTTAATTAAATAAGTGGATCTTCTCTCACGCTAATTTCATCCAGGAGTATTAGTCCATTGTCTACCATTAATCATTGCTCGGTCTTCAACCATCTAAATACAAAACAAAGGGCAGCTGGGTACACATAACTTCTAGGCTGTTTCAGTTTTACTATTTTTTCTTTACAATGATACTTTTTTAAAAAGATCTATTTTTATTGTAAAGTCAGATTTACAGATAGGAGGAGAGACAGAAAGATCTTTCATCTGCTGATTCACACTCCAAGCAGCCACAATGGCTGGAGGTGTGCCAATCTGAGCCAGGAGCCTGGTGCCCCCTTGGGATCTCCCACCCAGGTACAGGGTCCAAGGCCCTGAGCCATCCTCAACTGCCCTCCCAGGGCACAAGCAGGGGGCTAGATGAGAAGTGGGACTGCTAGGATCAGAGGCCACATCCACATGGGATCCTGCCACATGCAAAGTGAGGATTCAGCCGCTAGGCTACCATGCCAGGCCCGGCTGTTTCAGTTCTAAATGCCTAATGGTATACTACACCTTCTAAGCATCCAGAAGCTCTTCAGAAATCGTGTCACCAGGGTAAGGTGTTGTGGCACAGGGAGTTACGCAGCCCCTTGTAATGCACATAATCCCATCTTAAAGCACTAGTTCAAGTCCCAGCTACTCTGCTTCCCATTCAGTGTCTTGCTAAGGCAGCTGGGGAAGCAGCTGACAATGGCTCAAATGCTTGGACTCTAGTCACCTACATGGAAGTACATGGACTTCTAGACTCCTGATTTTGGCCTGGCCCAGTTCTGGCTACTGCATGTTATTTTGGGGAATTGAACCAGTGGATGGAAGATCTTCCTATCATCCTGCTTTTCAAATAGATGAAAATAAATTTTAAAAAAATAAACACTTAAAAAACAATGTCAACAATGTAGAGTAACCCTTGTGGGGCCACAAGGGGTATGGGGTTTGCACCTGTCCTAGCAGTTTAGATGCACATATCCTGCACTGGAGTTACAGTTCAACTCACAGCCCTGGCTTCCGTCAGTGCAGATCCTGGAAGGCAGCAGGTAAAATCAAGTTACTGTGTCCCTGACATCCATTGCCCCTGTTTCCCATACAGCTCTCCGCTTGTGTCCTGGGAAGGCAGTCGTGGACGGCCCAAAGTCTTGGGATCCTGCACCCATGAAAGAGACCCGGAAGAAGCTCCTGGCTTCTGGCCATCCTCTGCTGCCTTCCCAGGCCACAAGCAGGGAGCTGGATGGGACGTGGAGCAGCAGGACACGAACTGGCATCCATATGGGATCCTGGCGCATACAAGGCGAGGATTTAGCCATTAGGCTACCATGCTGGGCCCCTAGACTTTTCTTCTTTATTTTTAATATAAAGAATTACAGAGAGCGATGGGTAGGGAGATGGGATCTTTCATTTCTAGTTCATTCCCAGATGGCAGCAACAGCTAGGGCATGGCTGGGACAAAACCAGGGGCTTCAAGCAAATCTCCTATGTGAGTAGCAGGAGCCTAAATGCTTGGGCCATCTTCTGTACTTTTTCCCAGACCATGAGCAGGGAGATGAACCAGAAATGGAGCAGCAGGCCACAGATTAACCCTATGTGAAGATAGAACCAGAAGCTTCATCTTACAGGGAGAAAAGTTAGATTAAAATTTTAAAACATATCAAAATTTATTCTCACTTTATTTGAAAAAGTGAGAGAGCAGGAGGGAGGGAGGGCAGCAAGGAAAGAGAGACAAAAAAACCAGATCTCCCGTCCATGGATTTACTCCTCAAATGTACCCAACAGCTAAGGCTGGGACAGGTGCAAGCCAGGAACCTGGAACTGAATTTGGATCTCCTTTGTTGGTGTCAGGAACCCAAACACTTGAGCTGTCATCTGCTGCTCCCAAGATGCTCATCAGCAAGAACCAGTACAGAACAGAGCTGGACTCAAACCCAGGTACTGATATGGGATGCAGGCATCTGAAGACCTATCATGACCATTATGCCAATGCCCATCGAAGAATATTTTTAACATCCTAATAAAAACTGAAAAAAGTAAAACATCATACATATTCTCATATGAACAAAGTTTATAACTCATTTTATGTATCACTGTAGAATGGCTGAAAGCCAAATCTTCAAAAACACAATACAACAGTTTTATCAACTCTTACTAAGTTTTCCCTTTGTGACAATAATTCCTATGATATTAGAAGAAAGCAGCATTGCAGCTTCAGAGGCAATAAATCAGTCCTTGACCTTGGTCTTTTCTGTAGAAAAGCATTAAATGCAAATAAATTTTTCTGGCTCTGACTTAGGCAACTTCACAGAATTCTATGGACTTCACAAGGACACTTAAAAAACAAAATTACAGTGAAAAATGCACTTTCCGCAAACTCAATGAAGTGCTTTTGATGTTTGTTTAGAAAGTCACTAATGAACACAAGGAAACAAGCTGTCTGTTTATTCTCATTAAAGGTTTTGGTCCCTGGTTATCCTTCAGGAGATAGGAAGTGGTGGACAATTATGGACAGCCTTGCAGAGAACCCGTGATTGGAAATTATTACACACAATAAAACTTTGCAGAACACACATTACTTTTATTTTTTTTTCAAACCTCTGGCTGACTATAGATCATGGTAATGTATCACCAAGTGAACAAACCTCTCTGCACACGGCGGCGATCTGTGCCTCATCCATGCAGGTTTCTGTTACAACATCAGTGAGTGAGCCGCCAGCAAGGTACTCCATTACCACGAATAATTCATCTCCCACTAGGTAACTAATAATAGAACACACAAATATACTCACATTTTTACATTGTCTACACACAGGGTTCTCTCTGCTGCAAAATTTTCAAATATAAAACCTTGAAAACTAGATGAAAAACTGAAAAATTGCTATGTACAGCACAAAACAATAATGAAAGGTCATTGTGATATTCCTGAACAATTCTGAGTGTGGAAATGGATTATTCCAATGGGAATAATCCCATGAGGTGGGCATTATGAGTCCTGCTTTACAGATGAAGAGGGTAAATGACTCATCCAAGGTCACACAGATGGTAACTGACAGAACCAGGATCTGAAGCCAAATGACCCCCTAGCCTGTAGTTTAATTTTGACCACCATGCCATGCTGATTTGAATTATTACTTTTAAAAAAAGGTACCGAAAAATTGGTTTCTTCATTTTGAATAAATTCAAATATGGAATAAAATTACTTATAATCTTATTCTCCAACAAAAGCATTAAAACATTTTCTTTTTTTTTTTTTAAGGTTTATTTATGTTTATTGGAAAGGCAGATATACAGAGAGGACAGACAGAGAGGAAAATACTCCGCCCAATGGTTCACGCCAGAGCTGTGCCAATCCAAACCCAGGAGTCATGAGTCTCCTTCGGGTTTCCCATGCGGGTGCAAGGTCCCAAGGCTTTGGGCCGTCCTCGACTGCCCTCCCAGTCCACAGGCAGGGAGCTGGATGGGAAGCAGGACCAGGAGGATTAGAACTGGCACCCATATGGGATCGTGGCATGTGCAAGGCAAGGACTACTTGCTGAACTATTATGCTGGGCCCAACACATTTTCATTTAAGTCTTTCATTCATATATACTGTGGATATTTTAAAAACACGATTGTAGCATATACATCATTTTCTATTCTGCTTTTTGTTATTATTTAACATTAATTCCTACACTAAATGAGAGGTTTATAAAAATGTTTCATTATTTCAAAGACAGATAGCAATTAGTCAGGGAGATTTTTCCATATACCACTTCATTCTTAAACGCATGCAACAGTCAGGGTGAACTAGGCTGAAGCTAGAATCTTGGAACTCAAAAGTCTGTCACTTGAATGGCAAAAACCTGAGTACTCGAGCCATTACCTCTGCTTCCCAGGGGTATATCACCAAGAATATGGATCAGAAGCAGGGCAAGCAAGACAATAAGCCAACACTGTGAGATGGGATGAAAGCATCTCAAGCACCAACTTAGTGGCTGTGCCAACCACCCACACCTAAGTGAGGTTTTGATAGGTAATAAACAATTTTTCCATGGAGCCTAGCTTATGAGGGAAAAACTGTTAAGACATATGATTTCTCCATTTAAATATTTTCTCTCGTGTGCCAAGTAATATCCCTCTAGAAAACGAAATTTCTAAATCAGAAGTGCTACTTATATCTCTCCATCTTTAATCCTTCTCCTTAGCAGTGACATTTTAGAAAATTAAAGGCAGAGTTATAGAGAAGAGACACACTCACATACATAGGTACATTTGTCCACCGGTTCACTCTCGAAAGAGGTGCAACAAGGGCCTGGCCAAGTAGAAACCAGGGGCCCAACTACCTGAGCCAACCTCCACTGCTTCCCCAGGAGCATCGGCAGAGAACTAGATAGAAAGCAGAACCGTGGGGGCTCAAACCATCAATCAAACTGGATGCTGGTGCCTCACAATGTTGACCCCAGTGCTAACATTTCATTTTAGCCAAAGCAGTTTGCCCTTCGAACCATGAGAATTAAGATTTCCACATTTTTAGTCCATTTAATTACCTGTCCAAGAAGTTAACTATGTTGGGATTTTTTAATTCCTTCATCACCAGAATTTCATTAATAATCAATTCCTTCTTTGGCTGTTTCTGTAAATTAATTTGTTTGATAGCAACCTGTAACAGAAGCAGAATTGAACAGGTCTCCTAATTCTCACAGAAAATTAGAAATAACAATGAATTTATAATTAAACATCTATCAGTTAACAGACTATATTCTGTATTACACAAGCTTAAAAATTCATTCAAAGCAATATATCCACACTGCTTATGCAGAATTCTTTGTAATACACAGAGGCTAGATATTTTCAATTTATCAAATCCAAAGACTGTATAGCACCAGCAATTCATTTTTTTAGTCCAAGCTAGGAAAATGTTTTAATATTTGCTCATTGATGACGCTAAAGTTATAATTCTTTTTTCCCAATCTAGATAAATCTAACAAAAACGCATACAGCAATTCTCATATACCATACCAAACTTACAAGAATTCTGATTATTTTCAGCTTTTATCTAGTTTCCTCCTACACGAAACATTAATTATAATATTCGGAAGTATGAAAAAGTAGCTACCTCCTGTCCCAATGCCACATCAGTAGCAGTAAAAACTGTACCCGAAGCCCTAGAGGGAGAAAAGATACAACCAGATTTAAGGTTTTTAATTCACTATAATTTACAATATCTACAGACTTCAAACAGTTGAAAAAGATTAAAAAACCATTTAAGACTTACCATCTTTAAAAGTAATAAGGAGTAAAATAAAGGGAAAAGATGAAAAAAAAAAAACTAAGACATTGGGGAAAAAGGAAAAATGTAATGCAACTTGAGAATACAAGTCCCTGTGTCAGAAACCACGACAAATAACATGGAGGGTCCTGTGTATCCTTCCTGATCGGCATCCTCCCAGGTCTCAAGGGTCACCTGTATTTGTCAGACATCATTTCCATGCATTTCTCTGTAGATTTAGCTACAAAGGACACAGGAGGTAGCTTTACAGAATATACTACTACCCAGCCTAATTTTTAAACAGCATCTAGTTTCGTTTTACACATTTTTCTGCAACTTGCTTTATTTTTTTTTTAACTTAAAAAGTTTAAAGTTACTTCAAAGACAGAGGGAACACTTTCCCATTTTCTGGCTAACTCCCGAACACCCAAAGGATGGAAATGGGCCAACCAAGTCTAAACAGAGCACAGAACTCAGGTCTCTTACATGGATAAAAGGCATTCAACATGACTTGACCCATATTTGGTAGCTCTCCACTGAAACTGGAAGCTGGGACTTGAACCCAGGAGTTCCACACGGGACACAGGCATTTTAAATAGAGGCCAAATACTGCTCCAAGCAACTGGCTTTTCTTAGTCAACACTGGATTTGTGATGGTCACCCACAGAAATAGGTATTATTCTTATTCATTATTATTATTAATAATGTATTATTTAATATATAATTCACCCACTACTATGTCAAAAATAGCTATTTCATTTTTATTAAAAATGTCCATTGAGCTTATTTTTTAAAAATTCAAAAATTTTGCAACTCAGGCTTGTTTTTTCTAAATCCAAAATGCTACCCACAGATTAACTGCATTTACAAAATTGAGATGTGCAGGTGTCTTTAAGCAATGGGAAAAAAATTAAATTAGTATCATTTAAAAATACAATTAGACAAAATCAAAACAGTAGATGCCAAGATCTCTGTCAACAACATAATTTTTTTTTATTATTATTATTTTTTTTTATTGGAAAGGTGGATATACAGAGGAGAGACAGAGAGGAAGATCTTCCGTCCAATGAGTCACTCCCCAAGTGAGCACAACGGGCCGATACTATGCTGATCTGAAGCCAGGAGCCTCTTCCGGGTCTCCCACGCGGGTGCAGGGTCCCAAAGCTTTGGGCCGTCCTCGACTGCTTTCCCAGGCCACAGGCAGGGAGCTGGAAGGGAAGCGGGGCTGCCGGGATTAGAACCGGCGCCCATATGGGATCCCGGGCGTGCAAGGCGAGGACCTTTAACCACTTGCGCCACCGCGCCGGGCCCAACAACATAATTTTTATATTGATTACTTATTCACATTTTTAAAAAAGATTCATCTGGGCCTGGCGACATGGCCTAGCAGCTAAACTCCTCGCCTTGAATGTGCCGGGATCCCATATGGGCCCCAGTTCTAATCCCAGCAGCTCCACTTCCCATCCAGCTCCCTGCTTGTGGCCTGGGAAAGCAGTCAAGGACGACCCAATGCTTTTGGGCCCTGCACCCATGTGGGAGACCCGGAAGAGGTTCCTGGTTCCTGGCTTCAGATCAGCGCAGCACCGGCCTTTGCGCTCACTTGTGGAGTGAATCATTGGACAGAAGATCTTCCTCTCTCTCTCTCTTCTCTGTATATCTGCCTTTCCAATAAAAAATAAATCTTTAGGGCCCGGCGTGGTGGTGCAAGTGGTTAAAGGTCCTCGCCTTGAACGTGCCAGGATCCCATATGGGCGCTGGTTCTAATCCTGGCAGCCCCCCTTCCCTTCCAGCTCCCTGCCTGTGGCCTGGGAAAGCAGTGGAGGACGGCCCAAAGCTTTGGGACCCTGCACCCGCGTGGGAGACCCGGAAGAGGCTCCTGGCTTTGGATCGGCATAGTACCGGCCCGTTGCGCTCACTTGGGGAGTGACTCATTGGACGGAAGATCTTCCTCTCTGTCTCTCCTCTTTGTATATCCGCCTTTCCAATGAAAAAATAATAAAAATAAATCTTTAAAAAAAAAATAAATCTTTAAAATAAAGATTCATTTTATTTTTTTAATTTTTTTTAAAGGAACTTCCTCTGGGTCTTCCACAAGGGTACAGGATCCCAAGGCTTTGGGCCATCCTTGACTGCTTTCCCAGGCCACAAGCAGAGCTGTATGGGAAGTGGGGCCGCTGGGATCCTGGGGCGTGCAAGGACTTCAGCCACAAGGTTACTGAGCCGAGCCCTATGCACTTTAAAGAAATATAAAGAAGAAGGCAGAGATTTCCAATTTTCATCTGTTGATTCACTCCCCAGATGGCATCAATGACCAAGATAAAGCCAGTCTGAAGCCAGGACCCAAGAGCCCCATCCCAGTACACAGCATAGGTGGGAGGGCCCAAGCCCTTGGGTCTTTTCTGCCACTTTCCCCAGGCAATCAGCAGGGAGCCATACAGGAAGTACAACTGAACCACAGCCCACATGGGAGGCTGGCATAACAGTTTACTCCTTCTGCCACAATGCCAGTCCCAACAATGTAATTTAAATACAAGTTTTTATTGCCTATGTCCTTCAATAAGTACTGTTCTTATGTATTAAATATACTCTTTGGGCAAAGTTTTTATTTCTCTGTTGCTTTCACCTCTAATATGATTTAACCTTTCAGAGAAAAAAAAAAGGTGATGTAAAATCATTGCTAAATGATGTTAAAAACCTGTATCAAGAAGTAACTGTAGGGTCCAGTGTGATAGCATACTGGCAAAATCTTCCCATCACAAACTCCAGGATCCCATATGGATACCAGTTCATGTCCACATTAATACACTTCCTTCTAGCTCCCTGCTTTTGGCCTGAGAAAGCAGTGAAGAACAGCCCAAAGCCGTGGGGCCATGTTCTCAAGTGGAACACCTGGAAGAGGCTCCAGGCTCCTGGCTCTGCATTGGCTCAGCTCCAGCTATTGCAGCCACTTGGAGAGTGGAAGGAAGATCTGTCTGTCTTTCCTTCTCTCTGCAAATCTGACTTTCAAAACAAAACAAACAAAAAAAAAACTGCCTTCCCAATAAAAATAAAAAATAAATCTTAAAAAGAAAAATGCACAACATTATAGGAATAGATGGAAACTTAAGAATTAAAAAAAAGTAAGTAACTTTATTAATAGACACAAATCTACATTGAGTGCTCACTGTCAAAGAACCAAAGCTAAATGTTGTATACCTAGAAAATAGTGAATATCACGGTAATATATTTATAAACACTTACCCTTGTCCAATTTTTTCATATCTTGTGTATTTTTTCTTAGGGTCACCTATGCTCACAATAGTTCCTATTTTAAACAAAAATAAAAATTTGAAAATCAGTTATGCATTTTAACATCAAATGAATTTTGAAATCACTACCCCTTCTTGAAAAAATATATTTATTTGAAAGGCAGAGTTTCAGAGAGGGAAGGGAGAGTCAGAAAGACCTTCCAGCTACTAGATTCACCCTCCCAAATTGACCCAATGAACAGAGCCAAGCCAGGCTGAAATCAGAAACCTGGAACTCCTTCTTGGAGTCTAATGTGGGTGCCGGGGCCCACATTCTTGGGCTATTTTCACTCCAGTCCCCTGCACATTAGCAGGAAGCTGGATTGGCAGAGGGACTCAAACCAGCACCCACATGGGACATCTTTGCAGGTGAAGCTTAGCTGGCTCTGCCACAATATTCATCCCTATCTTTTCTCTCTCTTTCAAAGAAATTTTTTTTTATTATTTATTTGAAAGGCAGAGTTAGAGAGAAGGAGGGGGGAGGAACAACCAGGATTTCTCTCCCCAAATGACTATCAGCAAGGTGGAAGCCAGCTGACAACTACAACTACAACTACACGTGGGTTTCCCAAGTGGGTGGCAGGGGTCCAAGTACTTGGGTCATATTTCACTGGTCTCCCAGGCATACTAGCAGGCAGTTGAACTGGAAGTATGCTGCCAACATTGCCAAGTGATAGCTCTAACCACTGCACCTCAATGCAAGATCCTATTTATTTTCATCTATTTGAAAGGCACAGTGAAAGCTTATTTCACGTCCCCCCTCCTCAAATTCCTGCCTGGCTCCTCCACATGGGTAGAAGGGACCCAAGCACTTGAGTCATTATCAGAGCTGCCAACCAGGCACATTAGCAGGAAGCTGGATGGAAGTGCAGCAGCCAAAACTTCAACAGACACTCTGATATGAAATGCAGGTGTTACTTAACCTGTAGCAACAGCAAACTCACCCCAATTTTTTAGTTTAATATGCATTAGACATACACTTGCTTCAAGAAAATTTAAAGTCATGACTAAAACAAAATTAGGGTGCAACATAAAATCATAACTTAAATTTTGATTATACTTTTAAGTCAAACCATGAGAAAATCACTAAGTTTTCACTTGTTCATGGTAAAAGAAGATACAAACATACCAAGAAATTCACATAAATAATTTTATATAGGTTCTTAACCTCCAGTTAACCACTTTGGCCCAAGCTAATAAGCACAACAAAAGGATAACCAGAAAGATTCTAATGGCGGGGTCTGGTGTCGTAGTACAAGTTATGCTAACACCGGTGATGGTACATCTCATATCAGAGTGCCATTTGAGCCCCAGCTGCTCCATTTCCAATCCAGCTCCTGTTAATGTCCCAGGAAGCAAGTGGAAAATGACCCAAATACTTGGACCCACATAGGAGACCCAGATGGAATGTCAGGCTCCTAGGGTTGGCCTGAACCAACCCCGGCTATTACAGCCTGTTGGGGAATGAACCATCAGATGGCAGCTCTCTGCCCCATCCTATCACTCTCCCTTTCAAATAAGTAAAGTAAAAATCTTAAAGATGCCAAGGGCTAAAAAAAACCAAAAGATAGGGGAAGTGACATGCAAAGGTCCCAATTAAATGGTGAAATTGCTATTCAAGTTTTGTTTCGTTAAATAATCTTCTCCTGAATTTGCAGACAAACCACTGAGAAATCAAAAACAAGTAAACAGACCCGGCACAAAAGTCTAATGGCTCAAGTCCTCGCCTTGCATGTGCCAGCATCCCATAAGGGCACTGTTCATGCTATGGTGGCCCTGCTTCCCTTCCAGCTCCCGGCTTGCAGCCTAGGAAAGCAGTCGAGGATGGCTCAAAACCTTGGAACCCTGCACCTGTGCGGGAGACCTGGAGAAAGCTCCTGGCTTCTGGTTTCAGACTGGCTTAGGTCCAGCCATTGCTAACTATTAGAACTAGTGGATGGAAGATCCTTTTCTCTGTAAACTTGACATTCCACTAAAATAAATAAATCTTAAAAAAAAAAAAAAAAAGAAAATATATAGCACACATATGTTTAAAATAATTCATTACTGAAACAGTCTTCCTGGGCCCGGCATGGTATCCTAGCAGCTCTAGTCCTCACTTTGCACATGCTGGGATCCCATATGGGTGCCAGTTCTAATCCCAGCTGCTTCACTTCCCATCCAGCTCCCTGCTTGTGGCCTGGAAAGCAGTCAAGGATGGCCCAAAGCCTTGGGACCCTGCACCCACGTGGGAGACCTGGCAGAAGAGGCTCCTGGCTCCTGGCTTTGGAATGGCTCAGCTCTGGCCATTGTGGCCACTTGGAGTGAATCAATGGATGGAAGATCTTTCTGTCTGTCCTCCTCTCTGTATATCTGACTTTCCAATAAAAATAAAATAAATCTTTAAAAAACACAAAAACAAAAAAAACCAGCTTTCCTTATTCCCTTTAGGTCAGTGTTCTTGGGAAGTATAGTTATTCCAACTATGTGGTTTAAGACAAAAGGTACTGCCTCCAAAGATACTATTGCCAAAATGCTGCTACCTCGTCAACAGATAAACCCTTTCAAATGCACCAACAAATAACTAAGAGTATTACTTTGGTTTAACTAGTTTTCCATTAAAACTACTATTCTTATAAGAAATCAATTCATTCTTCAGCTTGAAGTCAAAATATAAGGTACTAGTTTAAAACCCACTGGAAAAAAAATGTTGTAGAGAATGTTAACAATTTAAGAATACTATAAAATGGGCCTGGTAACCTAGCAGCTAAAATCCTCACTTACATGCACCGAGATCCCATATGGACTCCGGTTCATGTCTCGGCAGCCTTGCTTCCTATCCAGCTCCCTACTTGCGGCATGGGAAAGCAGTCGAGAACAGCCCAAAGTCTTGGGACCCTGAACCCACATGGGAGACTCGGAAGAGGCTCCTGGCTTCAGATTGACTCAGGTTTTGACTGTTGTGGCTGCTTGGGGAGTAAATCAGTGGTCGGGAGATCTTCCTCTCTGTCTCTTCTCTTCTCTGTATATTTGACTTTCTGATAAAAATACATATTTAAAAAAATACTTTTAAAATATAGAAAACATACGTAATTTCTCCATAATCTCTTCATCTGTCATCTTGGTCTTCTTTTTCTGTTTATCTGTAGACTTGGCAGCACCATCAACATGAGAATCACCAGCTGGTACAGGAATAGGATCAATCACAGATCGAGTGTAAATCTGCAAAGACACATAGCAACACTGTGAGTGTTGTTTCATTTGCAACACAGAGAAATGCAGATTGACAAAGAGAGATCTCTGGCCTGACTTGTACCTCTTAGAGTACACATTAGCAGGAACCTGCAATAGAGAGTGAGCCAGTAGATGGAAGACGTCACTCTCTCCTCTCCAAAAATCTATCACGTGGAAGTAGACGAATGTTTAAAATAAAAAAAAAAAAGAGCAGCCAAGACTCAAACCCATGGCCTCCAATATGGGATACAGGCAGTCCAAGCATCAATTTAATTGCTGTGACAAACACTGGCAACAAATCTGAGGGAAAATGTTTTCACATTTATTTACTCTCTATTCAGTTATTTTGTTTTATACCAAAAACAAGCTGTCTCTGCCATTGTTCTATAAAATGGGAATAATATTTTCCAACTATAAAAATACTATAATTAAAAAGTTAAAGATTTTTCATTGGCACAGCCTGTTTATATTCTGAAGTTTAGCAAATCAGCAGGACTACTAATGAAATTTAGGCCTGACCAGATCTTCCAGTGTTAGCAGAAATAAGTAAAGTTTATAAATCATGTTTTCAGAATAAAAGGTAAGTAAAATACAAGAGAATAAAATCCTGGCTACTGAAAACAACTGTTGCTGATACCCACAAGAAGTCTCACGGAAACATAATAGTCAACATTTCATTTCAAGCCATGAACTCTAAGGAACAAAGAAAATCCGTTAGCACAAGCTAACAAACCTGAGATTAGGGCACAGAACTTCACCTGCCACACTACATTCCATGGCAAAGCATCCACTCCTAGTCTGTTTTCTGTGAGCACAGGGAGAAGGACAGTACTTTCTCCTTCCTCTTTCCGGCTCCATGTAAGGTCATTATTATCAAAATTCTCTCTTACCTGGTTAGGAATTTCACTCTCAATTGCCTGCTGAGTGACATCAGCGATTCAAGAGAAATGTAAGAGGAAGGGGAGACAAAATATATAATCCGGGTAAAAGGAAAGATCTAAATTTTACAGTAATAATAGTTAAGATGAATAAAAAAAAAACTCAGTGAATTCAGTGTTTTAACTTTAAAGAAGCCATTAGATTTCAATTCTCAAAACAAAAAAAGCTTTTTAGAAATAGTTTTCAAGCAGAATCCTAGTTTAATCTCTTCATTCCAAAATATTTTAAACTCAAGGACTTTCCAAATTAAAATAAGTCAAACACAGACTACTGTTTTTATGAACATACACCACCTAAACACTCACTGATTTTGTATGATCCGGCCGTGGGGCAATAACAGGAGGAGCAGCCTCTTCATCATCGTCATCCTCCTCTGTTACCACGGCTGATGTTTCTGATCCCTTGGTATTCAGCTGCATTTGTCATGTAAACAAAGGAAGACAAGCCAATAAAATTAAAAGGCAAACATTGTTCCTCATTTTTTTAATTAAATATATCTTAGAAAATTTATTCAACAGCTCAAATCAAAATGATTAATCCTCACTGGTTCTAACACAACAATTTTAAAGGTAAGAATGTTTTTATGAATCATGAGAATGTTTATGAAATAAATATATATGGAGATAAACAAATATTCTCAAGAGTATTATTCTAATATTTATTTTTTATTTGAAAGGCATTCCACATGGACACCAGTTCATGTCCCAGTTACTCCATTTCCAATCCAGCGCTCTGTTAATGGCCTGGGAAGGGAGGCCAGGAGGATACTCTGGCTCCAGGCTTTGCATCATTTCAGCTTTGGCTGTGGTGGTCATTTGGGGAGTAAACCAGTGGATACAAAACCTCTCTCTGTAAAAATCTTTCATTAAAAAATAAATCTTTAAAAAAAAGTCAACAACGTACTTACTTGTAAGATGAAAAAAAGATATGAGCTGGCATTGTGGCACTGTGCATTATACCAGCATCGCATACAATAGTTCCAATCCTGGCAGTTTCCAATCTAGATGCCTGATAATGCACCCAGAAAAGCAAAGGAACATGTGCCATTCCCCATGTGAGATAATGGGACCCAGTTCCTGGATCCTGGCTTTAGCCTGTCCCAGTCCAGACCACTGAAGCCATTTGGGGAATGAACAGCAGATGGAACATTTTTGTCTCTTTGTCAGTCTTTCCTTCTCCACCCTCTAAAAAAATAAAGTGTCTGGCATTGAGGCATAGCTGGTTAAGACACTTAACCATATTAGCACTGGTTCAGGGTCAAGTCACAGCTTCTCCAATTCCAAACCAGCTCCTTGTAAATGCATCTGGGAGAACAACAGAAGATGGTCCCATTGCCTGGGTCCCTGTCATCAATGTGAGAGACCCAGATGGACTTCCAGGCTCCTGGCTTTCAGTATGGTTGAGTCAAGGCTTTTGTGATCATTTGGAAAGCTGAACCAGAAGAAAAAAGTCTACATCTCTTTACATACAGAATTATTAAAAATTAAATAAAACAAAAATAAATAAAAAGCAGATCAATTCTCAGGACTTTATACATCACAATATTCTTAGGACATTTAAAATAGTCATGGGTCTGGCATGGTGATGCAACAGGCTAAGCTACTGTTGGCAACATTGGTATGTCGAATTGGAACACTGGCTTGTGTTCTGGCTGCTCCACTTCTGATCCACCTCACTGCTAATATACACAGAGAAGCAGCTGATAATGGCCTAAGTACTTGGGCCCCTGACGCCCAATGGGAGACCTGGTTAAATTTCCAGGAACCTAGCTCTGACATCACCCAGCCCTGACTACTGTGCAGCCATTTGTGAAATGAACCAGAGGATGTAGGATCACTCTCAGTAGCTTTACCTTTCACATCAAAATAAAAAAATGTTTTACAGCCGAATCATCAGAAAAAAAATGATTAAAGAAGCAAAAGGGGGGCCCCAGCATGGTGGCCTAGCGGCTAAAGTCCTCGCCTTGAACACGCCAGGATCCCATATGGGCCCCAGTACTAATCCCAGCAGCTCCACTTCCCATTCAGCTCTCTGCCTGTGGCCTGAGAAAGCAGTCGAGGACGACCCAAAGTCTTGGGACCCTGCACCCGTGTGGGAGACCTGGAGGAAGTTCCTGGCTCTTGGCTCCGGATTGGCACAGCACCAGCCGTTGGGCTCGCTTGGGGAGTGACTTATCGGAAAGAAGATCTTCCTCTCTGTCTCTCCTCTCCTCTTTATCTGAATTTCCAATAAAAATACATAAATCTTTTTTAAAAAGAGAAAAAGCAAAAAGGGTAAGGTCAGTATAGTGGCAAAAAAAAAAAGAAAGCTATCACCTATGACGCCAAAATTTCATTGAGTACTGGTTTCTTTGCTGCTTCACTTCTTTAAGATTCATTTATTTTTATTGGAAAAGCAAACATACAGAGAAGATCTTCCATCTGCTGGTCTACTCCCCAAGTAGCCCAACAACCAGAGTTAAGCTGATCCAAAGCCCACAGAGCCAGGAGCCTCTTTTGAGTCTCCCACCTGGATATAGGGCCCTAAGGCTTTGGACCATCCTCTACTGCTTTCATAAGCCATAACAGGGAACTGGTTGGGAAGTGGTAGCTGGGACACAAACTGGCACCCTAGGTGATCCTAATGCTTTGCAAGGGGTAGGATTTAGCCAATCGAGCCACTTTACTTACTAGGCCTCCGGTTATTTTGCTTCTGATCCAGCTCCCTGCTACTGTGCTTAAGCATTAATATTGACTGGGCTCCTGCTCCCATGAGGAAGTCCTGAAAAAACCTGCTGGCTCCTGGTTTCAGTTCAGCCCAGCTCCAATCACTGTGGCCATTTAAGGAGTTCATTAGCATATGATTATCTTTCTGTGTCTCCTTCTCTGTAAATCTGATGATCAAATAAAATAAAATCAATAAACATGGCATGTAAGTATTTTATTCTTAGAAAAAAAAACAAACTTTGAAAGAGTTGGCAAAAAAGAGAGATTAGTCTTCCATCTATGGGTTCACTCTCCAAATGGCCACAATAGCCAGATCTGGGCTTGGCAGAAGCCAGCAAGCCAAATTCTATCCCAGTCTTACATGTGGGTGGCCGGGGCCCAAGATAATTACAGGGGTCATCCTGTAATTATCTCCCTAGCAGGAAGCTAGATTGGAAGTGGAGTGCAGGAGAACAATTGATTGGATATAATTTGCATGGAATAACTGATTGGATACCATTTGTATGAGGACAACTGATTGTATACAAAATAAAGTGAGGTGCTTCTCCCCTAAGAAGGGAAGTGGGAACTAGCAGTCCAAGGAAAGGAGACTCCCACTAGTTGTTGAAATGTCAATGCCTCAAGCCCTCCTTCCCTTTGCCTACATGACCCTCAGTCCTTAAAAGTCTAATGCTGTTAATAAACTTTGGCTATCAGTCAGTAGTCCATGCATGTTATCATCAGCTCCATGCACCAAGTCCATCGCTGCTGAACAGCAAACAGCAAAGCAGCCAGAAATTAAACCAGCAACTCCTATGAGCAATGCAGGTACAGCAAGTGGCAGCTGAAGCCATTTTGCCACAACGCTGGCCTCCATAGGTAGATATTTTAGTATATGTGTTGTCCAAGCAAGCAAAAAGGCAAGTATTTAAAAAAAAAGTTACTCCTCATGCAAGAGACTTCCCCAAGTGAGGAACTGAACATGACAAAGCCTTAAACAACTCTTTAAACGGGCTAGTTTTAGTTGCTCAGGATTTTTCTCAATTCATAGTAGAATGATACAGAAGATGAAAAAGGGGACCAGTGCAGTAGCCTAGCAACTAAAATCCTTGCCTTGCACGAGCCGCTGGAATACCATATGGATGCTAGTGCTTAATCTCAGTGGCCCTGCTTCCCATCCAGCTCCCTGCTTGTGGCCCTGCACCTGTGTGGGAGACCCAGACAAAGCTCCTGGCTCCTACTTCGGATCAGCACAGTTGTGGTCTTTGCGGCCACGTGGGGAGTAAATCAGCAGATGGAAGTTATTTCTCTCTGTCTCTCCTCCTCTCTCTGTATATCTGACTTTCCAATAAAAACAAATCTTAAAAAAAAAAGGATGACAAGGAATATGCTGCTTAAGTTCTTCATCCTTGTTTATGTATGGAAACATGCTACCTCTGGGGTCATTACATATAGTTACTTTATCTCATCAAGAAAATTAAATTTACTTATTATGTCTTCTTCAAGTACTTATTTACTTCTGACGGAAATATAATTTAGAAAGCAAAATGAACACTGAGGCTTGTATTACATAAGAAATAAATGATAACTTACTGCTGGTGTTCCAGAAGGGAAGCCATCTTTCTCTGAATATAAAGCAAAAAATAATGTTAACAATTCAAGAAATAAAATGTTTATATGATTAAAAATATAGAGCAAATGAGGTCATCTTAAACTGATTTCCTATTAAGCTGAATTAAAGCAAGCAAATGAGAAAACCAGTATTCAAGCAAGAATTTACTGATTAAGCTAATGTATCTCAAAACCTAATTGAGCTCTGTAAGTTTACTGTCATTCACCTTCTCCAGAAAACTTTCCACTGAAGGATTTATTATATTAAAGTCATCATTCAAACAATGGCTACTGTATAAAATAAAATTCCTGACTTAGCAAGTTTCACGTTTACTTTTACAAATGCCTAGAGGCTAATGAGTGTATTCACATACCCAACAATGCATGAAAACAATCTACTGTTTCCTGGCCTAACACTGTTTTAAAAAAAATTACTAAATGAGGAGCCAGCATGATGGTTCACTTAGCTAATCCTCCTCCTGCAAGTGCTGCAATTCCACATGGTTGGCCATTTGTGTTTCAGCTGCTCTACTTTCAATTCAACTTTCTGTGTATGGCTTGGGAAAGCAGTGGAAGATGGCCCAAAGCTTTGGGACCCTGCACCAACACAGGAGAGCTGTAAATTTAAACTTGCTTAATGAGAAGTTATTATTCTCCAAACAGGTTGACTTAAAAAAAAAAGATACAGATTTACTATTTGACGCACTGCGGTATAAAAGGTCAACACCACTTGCAATCCAGCTCTTTAATTCACAGGGATGCAAACATTAAGCACAGCTAGCCCAACCAGATGCTACATGAGAGGCAGCTCTTAAGACAATATGTCCCATACTGGATTGCTGGGTTTGACTCCTGGATCTGGCTCCTGATACCAGGTCCCTGCCAATGCAGACCCTGGGAGGCAAGAATAAAACACTCAAATAGTAGACTACTGCCACCCATCATTAAATGCCATCCTGGGGACATAATTATTAAAATCTTTATTCAATAAATTACAGGAAAAGAGAGTAAGAACAAGCATGACAGCAAGGAGCTTACAAATAAAAGGACAGTGAAGACATCAACCAACCATAATGTGTGAACTTTCCATAAAATTTTTTAAAAGACCCACTACACTCCAATTCTCACCAGGTGAAATTGTGATTCTAAGGAATAAATCCTTTCAGTTCTATTTCTTTTTTACAATCTACATATTTACATGATTGGAATTTCAATTTCTGAGTAGACTTGTTTTCCTTTAAGCCTGTTCATTTATACAGTGAAGCAGCCTTCCTTCTGTCCCACTAAAAATTCATTAATTTCTAATATTAGCATGCCTATAATTTGTACTTTTTGCTTCTGTTGCTGGAACTTATTAAAAGCAGTGAGAATGAAAAAAAGTAAAAGAAAACAAAAGCCAATAGATTTATCAACTCCACTGTGGCATCGCAATGAGCCAAAGACTCTCCAAATGAAGCTTCCAAGCCACCCTAATGAGTTTACAAAGGCAAAATCTGGGCATGGGTAGAAAGTGGAAAGAGAAACCACAGCTCAGCCTTTTACTTTTGTGTTACCTTTTCATCAGGAAGTGGTCCACCCTCCTCTTTCCCTGTGAGTCTTTTACCACTGCCTGCCTCTTACCAGGAGGAGTAAAGCTCAGGTATTTCTGCTTCACTGTGTTGGAGTCGTAGAACTTTAAGACATCCAGTACAGCCTGAGGATTCTTCTTCTGCTCAAGTTTGGTGATATTGGAGGTCTGCAACAACCGTGCCCACTGCTCCGGCATGCCCTGCCAGAAAGACATTCAGCTGTTAGCTGTGGTTTCAACTGTGCTAATAAAATCAGTTTTCAGGGATAAATGACAAAATACAGAGACTGGCGTCTACACAACTGTGGGTTTGACTATATTACAAAAGGCTTACTTTTTTACAATGTAGAATACTAACAAATACAGTTAGTTTCCTACAAAGACACACCCACTCACTAAAAAGCAAAAAGCAGTAAAAACTCTGTTAGGGACAGAAAAGCTATCTCTGAACTAATCTCTAAGAGGGAAAAAAGAAAAAAGGTCTGAACTAAGGAAACTTACAGTGAATTCTCCAGTAACAGCATCAAAGCCAACATGGATGGTGTGCTCAAAATCAGAGGGAGGAGAAATTTCTGGACGTTCTTTTTCTTTCTTTTTACTTCCTAGAGGGCATTAAAACATCAGCTTATTTAAACAAAGTTAATAAAGGCACTTATACTCATCTATTTTTTCATAAACAGGTTAGGCACAAAGTTACTCTGGAATAAAGGTTTCCCCTAAAAACTGTGGCTAACAGGATACTGCTAGAAGAAACAGGCTACCCTGCCTAAGGCAGAGGTGGGTTCAGGCAGTGAAGAGCACACAAACTGCTTAGCACCAGACGTGAAGAGTCAACCATTAAAGAGAGTCAGAAATTGCAGGCTGTATCTCAGATACTGACCAAGCAGGCTGGCAAACAAGTACATCATGACCAACCACCATTATGAACACACGAACACAGGAAGCAAAATTACACTACTTAAACTACATACACACTTTATGTAAAGACAAGGAGTTTACAATGGTCACCACTTGCTTTTTTTTTTTTTTTTTGCAAAACACCACTGATAACCTTTTTGTTGAAGTTAACAGCTGCCACATTTTAAAACCACCATTTCTACACTCCTATTGTAAACTATTTTTGAAACATGCCAGCCACAAAACAATTGCATTCCCTGGGTTTGGTGTCTGGCACACAGGTTATGAAGCTGATTGGCACATCCACTTGGATAGCCAAGCCCTGTTTTGAATGCCTGCTTCTAGCTCTGTTTCCTGCTAATGTGCAACCAAGGGACCTAGATTGAGTTTTCAGCCATAAGCTTCAATCTGGCCTAGCTCCAGCAGATGCATTCAGAGTTAATATAAATAGGTGGTAATTTTGTCCTGTCATTTAGCAATGGGTTGTTCATTGACTTAGTCTTCTGTTGTTATTTGACTGGGATGTTCTTCGCATTTGCCTTTGGTTTTGGTGGGCGCTATTCCTTTTCTCTGTCAAGAGAACAAGAGTATCATTTGTAGGGCAGGTTTGGATGAGGCATATTCTTTTAACTTTTGTTTACTGTGGAAGAATTTTATTTCATTTTCAAAGACAAAGTAAAGTTTTGTTGAGTACGTTCTCCTAAGCCAACAATTTTTTGTTTTTAGAATCTGGAATACGTCACTCCATTCTCATCTGGCCTGTAGAGTTTGCAGTGAGAGGTGAGCTGTGAATTTAACTTCCATTCCTTTATATGTCCATTAAATTTTTTTTTAACAAACACATTTAAGGATCTTTTTCTTATTTTTTTCAGTCTCTTATTATTATTACTATTATTATCATTTTATGTTACATTTCCATAGGCCCTGGGATTTCCCATATCCCCTCCCCAAATTCCTCCTTCCTGAGTTCCCCCATATCATTAATACAGTACAGTTCTTCACAGTCATATGGCCATCACTGCAGGCATGGACAATAGCAGAGTCCAGCATCCTATTATCAAGATATAGTAAACAGTTTAATTGGGAGTTCATCTTTAGTCTGGAAAGAGATGCATAGTGAGTGCATTGTATCTTCAAATCTGGATATGAGAGTCTCCATTACAGTTACTATACATCCCCCTAAATGAAAAAAACCAGAATACAAAATCAGTAACAGGAAGAAAAATAGAAATTTACAATGCCATGAAGCTAAATAACATGCTACTAGATATGATAGTCTCCATTACAGTTATTATACATCCACTTAAATGAAAAGCCACAAAACAAAATCAACAAGAAACAAGAAATTAACACCATGAAGTTAATAAAACATGCTGATGAATGACTAATGTGTCACCGAAGAAAATCAAGAACCTTCTTGAAAATGATGCTACTGTATGATCTATGAGTCATTAAAGAATGTAATGAATTTTGAAGAAATTACACTAAAAAAGAAAAAATCCATGAGGTAAAGTTCCCACTGATATTTTTTAGTGAGATATGTCTCCTGTAGGCAATAAATGAATGGGCTTTGTTGTTTTAATCCAGTCTACCAATTTATGATGTTTGTTTAATGAGCTTAAGCCATTTACATTCAGGGTTAATATGAATGGACAGTATTTTGTGGCTTTTTAAAATTATTTTAGCTTGATCACCTTTACACAGTTGATTAGGGCACAAAGGGTTAAGGGCTATAGGAAACTGGGTAAGACCATTGTTTCCACATTATTATTACATAAATTTTTTTCTGTATCTGGGGTAAGGGGGAGATAAAGGGAGAAGCCCCACCAGCCTCCCACCAGTCCCACATCCCTGATGTGGGCATGCTCCAAGGGTCTTGCTCAGGTGATTTTGATACTTCAACAATTCTGAATTGCTGCAAATCCCACCACTCCAAGCACGATGAAATCTCTCCAGAATCCACTGACTGACATAGTTCACTTTAGAGTCTCCGTTTGCCCATATTTTCACTGCCAATGCATGGCTGGGGTGGTTGACTGATTTGTTCTATACTCTGTCCTCTGTTGTGGTACCAGGAGTCCTCTGCAGGCTCGAATGGACTGCCATATCCTCCATGTGCACCTGGATATGCTGTTGCAGGAATCCAACTACTTGAGCCTTCCAGACTCTACGTTAGCAGGAAGCTGCAATCAAAGTAGAACTGGAACTTGAATTCAGGCAGTCAACTAGGAATACAGACATGCTCAGGGCTGTCTTATCACTGCACCAAGTGCCTGCCCAGTTGAGTAATCTAAAAATTCTGACTACCCAATGATTCTTACTGTCCTCTGAGAATTCTATTCATGCTTTATGGATCCAACTTATCGTCTCTCGCTGAAGATTATACAGTGTGCTTACGTGTAGGCTGGGTTTTTTGGTTGGTTTCTTTTTCTCCCTACACAGTGGAAGTTAAATCTTGTAAGTTGATTTTCCTCAAACATCTGATAATCCTTTGGGTCTACTCATACCTCCAACTATTTTAAAAGCGAACAAGAGATAGGTCAGTCTTGACTACAGATGGGGAGCAGGATATCTGAAGTATTTTCCTCCCAAGGCAATGTGTTTATCCAAAGAAAAATCTTCTGATCTCTTGTCCGAGGGGTATGAGTCAGGCCATAAGCATTCCAAGAGCAGGGCAGAGGAAGGGAGTTTCATATTTGGACTTCACTGAATCCACCTTCTTTATTCTCATGTTTCAACTTTTCCTGTCACCCCTGACAAGAACAGAGGCCATTCTGGCTTAATTTGTAGCAAAACAAATGTAAATATCAGCTTATTCTTCTCCCCAGGAGATGGGGGTTATGTTTTCATGGCAATTAGAGATAAAGAACAATCTTGAGGCAATCTTTGATACTTCCTATGTGAAATACCAATTCCTTGCCTTTTATTCTGTGTATTAAAATTTTATTTAAAGGTAGAGATACAGATCAGATATTCCATGTGCTGGTTCACTCTCCACACGGCTGCAACAGCTGGGGCTGAGACAGACGGAATCCAGGAGCTTCATTCAGGTCTCTCTCCCACATGGGTTCAGGGGTCCAAGCACATAGGCCATTTTGTGGTGCTTTCCCAGTCACATCTGCAGGGATCTGCACAGGAAGTGCAGCAGCTAGGACTTGAATCAGTGCCCAAATGTGATGCTACCATCACAGACAGCCAAACATGCTATGCCACAAGCCCTGGGCCCAAGCCAGCGTATTCTACTCGCACTTCTCTCAACTCCGACAGTCTGAGATTTTTAGAGGGAAACAGGTTCAACTCTCAGAGACAATCCATTCTGCAAACTCAGGTTTCACCTACTGCTATTCTTACCAGGAACCTCTCTCCTGCACCTCCATCTTCTGAATGTGCACTGAAACTGCTTGCACACTCTCTTCTCCTATTCTCTTCACCCATATCACAGTAAACAATTATTTTTGTTTTTACTGTCCTTCTAGATGGATTCTGGAAGGAAATCTGGGGCAAGAATAAAATCTGGGCAGCAGAGTCGGGCACACCAATCATGGGAAGGAACACAATACAACTGTTACAAGTTACAACTGGATTAACTTTTGCTCCCTATACCAAGCAAAACACACAATTACAGTGATCATAAACAACCTCTCATTTTCCATTAGACTTTGAGTACTCTGAGGCCATGCCATCTACTTTCCTTTGGCTACATATAAGGAAATATTGAATAACCAACTAGAGGGCTCGGTGCGGTGGCACAAGTGGTTAAGGTCCTCGCGTTGCACGCCTGGGATCCCATATGGGCGCCAGTTCTATCCCGGCAGCCCCGCTTCCCATCCAGCTCCCTGCTTTGGGACCCTGCACCCGCGTGGGAGACCCAGAAGAGGCTCCTGGCTTCGGATCGGCATAGCATCAGCCGTTGCGCTCACTTAGGGAGTGACTCATTGGACGGAAGATCTTCCTCTCTGTCTCTCCTGTGTATCTGCCTTTCCAATAAAATAATAATAAAAATAAATCTTAAAAAAAAATAACCAACTAGAACATAAAAGCTTGGAATACAGAAGGGAGGGAAGAGCAGAAAAAGGTTGGTGAACATGTATGAAATTTCAATGAGATGGAACAATTCAGTTCTAGTGTTCTATACTACAGCAGAGTGAGCATAATTAACAATAATCAATTGTACAGTTCAAAAATAGGTAGATACGGCCAGTACTGTGGTATGGTACACTAAGCCTCTACCTGCAGCACCAGCATCCCTATAGCACAGATGCTTCACTTCCAATCTAGCTCTCTTGCTTATGGCCTGGGAGGGCAGCAGAGGATGGCCCAAGTCCTCAGGGCCCTGCACCCACATGGGAAAAGCTCCAGGCTCCTGCCTCTGGATCAGATCACCTCTGGCCATTGCGGACACTGGAGGAATGAACCAATGGATGGAAAAACGTCTCTTTGTCTTTCAAAAAAAAAAAAAAACTAAAACCTTTAAAACAAAATAAGTAGAAAGCAGACTTTGAAAGTTAGACTTTATCTGAAGTGACAAATAAGCTAATTGTCCCCATTTACATAGCACACATTGTATACATATCAAAATCTCATATTCTAGTCCATATATAATTACATAACCCATTTAAAAAAAAATATATCTATTTTTATTGAAAAGTCAGATATACAGAGAGGAGGAGAGACAGAGAGGAAGATCTTCCACCCGATGGTTCACGCCCCAAGTGGCCACAATGGCTGGAGTTGAGTCAATCCATACCAGGAACTTCTTCCAGGTCTCCCACGTGGGTGCAGGGTCCCAAGGCTTTGGGTTGTCCTCGACTGCTTTCCCAGTCCACAAGCAGGGAGCTGGATGGGAAGCGGGACCACGGGGTTTAGAATTAGCGCCCATATGGGATCCCGGTGCATTCAAGGTGAGGACTTTAGTTGCTAGGCAACGGCGCTGGGCCCTACATATCAATTTTTAAAAAGATATTTCACATTATTTTTCTAGTGACACTAAAATCAATAACAATAATTGAAATGGGGGTCCACACTCTGGTGTAGCAAGTGAAGCCATCACCTCAGATACCAGCATCCCATATGGGCACCACTTTGTGTCCTGGATACTCCACTTCCAATCTAGTTTCCTGTTAACGGCCTGGGAAGAACAGCAGAGGAAGACCCAAATGTATGGATACCTTAACCCATGAGGGAGATCTGAATGAGGCACTTGGCTTCACCCTGGCTCAGCATTGGCAACTCTCACATTCTGGGAAGCGAGCCAGCAGACAAAAGATCTCCTTGGTAACTCTGGCTTTTAAATAAATACATCTTTAAAAATAATAATAACTGAAGTCACTGCATAGATATAAGTTTTTAAAAAATCATACAATCCATTCCTTTCTCAATCTCCGTTTTAAGATGACATAATGGGCCCAGTGCAGTAGCCTAGCAGCTAACGTTCTCACCATGAACGCGCTGAGATCTCATATGGACACCAGCTTGTCTCCCCGTGGCCCTGCTTCCTATTCAGATCCCTGCCTGTGGCCTGGGAAGACAGTGAAGGATGGCCCAAAGCCTTGGGACCTGGCACCCACATGGGAGACCTAGACGAGGCTCCTGGATCCTGGCTTCAGATCTGCTCAGCTTTGGCCATTGCGGCTACTTGGGGAGTGAATCGGCAGATGGAGAATCTTTCTGGCTCTTTTCATCTCTATATATCTGACTTTCCAATAAAAATAAATATTTTTTTAAAAGAAAAACAAAACAAAAAAAAATTTATTTTTGAAAAGAAAGCTGACGTACTGAGAGGCCAGCATAGTAGCTAGCAGGTAAAACCCTCGGAGACAAAATCTCATGTAGGTACCAGTTTGTGTGCTGTTATACTTCTGATTCCATCCCCTGCTAATGACTTGAGAAAAGGATGGCACAAGTGCCCAGCCCCTGATACACACATGTGAGATGTGAAGAAGCTCTTGCTGCTGTCTATGACCCAGCCCAGCCCCGGACAGTGCAACCATCTGGCGAGACAACCAGTGCACACAAGATCTCTGCTTCTCTCACTCCATACTTTTCTCAATTAGCACTTTTCTATACCAAATCACTTTAAGTCACAGATCAAAATCCATAGAAAATGCTTAAGAAAGAAAAGCTATTAGGATAAAACTAAAGAGAAACAGCAATTCAGGACATAGGCAAGGAAACACAACAGCAAAATGGTGCAGGCAGCTGAAGTCAGAAACAAAGGAAGGACCCTAAGGCACCTGCTAGGCTGAAACACGTGCTAACATGGTGAAAGCAGCTAAGCAGCCGGATCTCTCTGTACAATATGGGCACACGCGTGTACACACACACACACACACACACACACACACACACACACACACAGAGCTCTCCTTCATTCCTAACTGCTGATAACAAGCTTCCATCAGGGTTTCAGCTCCTACTAGGAGCAGGAACTGAGCTAAGATGGGTCAGAAAGGCAGGACAGTGGTTCAGGGACTAGAAGGAATCAAAAAGCATGCCTAGACTCCCAACTCCTGCACAGCTCTTTCTTACACTGAAAATCACTTCTCCTAAACCTCCCTCCAAGCAGGCTTTGGGAAAAGATCGTCTATCCTATCTTTTCAACTACAAAGCTGAATGCAAGACGTCTCAACCTCAAGGCAATTCTAACTGACCTATCAACAGGGGATAGATTCAGTGAAGTGGTTAAGATATGTATGTCAACACACAAAGATCAGTGGTATTACCTATGGTAAACTGAGAAAGAAGTCAAGAAATCAATCTTATTTAAAACACAGTATCAAAAAATATCTAGGAAAATATTTGAACAAGGAGATGAAATATCTCTATAATGAAAGTGCAAAACAATAATGAAAGAAGTGAAGACTCCTCATTTTCATGGGTTAGAGGAATTAATGCTAAACTATCCATACCACCCAAAGCAGTTTACCAATCGTAAGTAATCCCTGTCAAAACACTAGCAACATTCTTCACAGAAACACAAAAGTACTCCTAGAACTCGTGCAGAACCAGAAAAGGCTGCAAATTCAAGCATGAGTAAAAGCACAAAACTAGAGGTACCAGACCACCTGATTACAAAGTATGCTACCAAATTCACAACAGCATGTAATCACAAAGATCAATGGGACAGAATAATAAAGGTTCCAGACGTAAACCCACATATTTACAGCCATAATTTTAACAAAGATGCCAAGAAAATACACCAAAGGAAGGATAGTGTCTGGGTAATAATATGCAAAATAATTAAATTAATTTGATATCTCATTATATGCTAAAAAAAAATCAACTCAAAGTGGATTAAATCTTAAATGGAAGACCACACTTGTGAAAGTACAAGAAAACACTGGGAGAGAAACCTCAGGATCTTTGTAAGGCAAAAAAAAAAAACTTTTTGCTTTTTTTTTTTTTGGAAAGACCTCAGAAGCATAAGCAAATGGACAAATAGGATTGTATTAAACTATAACACTTCTGGAAGAAACAACGAAGAGTGAAGAGACAACCTATAAAATAGGAAAAAATAAACGTAAACTTCTTGTCTGGAAAAGGGAAAAACCTATATATTATAGTAAGGCACTAAAAAACTTTAACAACAGCCAGCAATAATGGGATTTCTTGAAAAACGCAGTAGCCTCAGGTGTTCTGCTACCAAGGCAGTTTCCTGTTAATACATCTGGGAAGGCAGATGATGGCCACAGCATTAAGGCCTCTGCCACCTACGACAGAGATCCAGATGGAGGTCTTGGCTACCAGTTTCAGTCTGGTCCGGCCCTAGCAGCTGCCAAGTTTATTAACTGTAATCCCAAAAGCCTGGCCAAGAGTGTTTGAAGTAAATGATAACTAGATGTTAAAATTTAGAGAAGTAATGACAGCCAAAGTAATTTTTTTAAAAGATTTATTTTATTTTTATTGGAAAGGTGGATATACAGAGAGGAAAGACAGAGAGGAAGATCTTCCATCTGATGATTCACTCCCCAGGCGGCTGCAACGGTTAGAGCTGAGCCAATCCGAAGCCGGGATCCAGGAGCCTCTTCCAGGTCTCCCATGCGGGTACAGGGTCCCAAAGCTTTGGGGCATCCTCGACTGCTTTCCCGGGGCTGTATTTTCTTTTCTTTTTTTTTTTTTTTTAAAGATTTATTTATTTTTATTACAAAGTCAGATAAATATACAGAGAGGAGAGACACAGAAATATCTTCCATCTGATTATTCACTCCCCAAGTGATCGCAATAGCCAGTGCTGTGCCGATCCCAAGCCAGGAGCCAGGAGCTCTTCCAGTTCTTTCATACGGGTGCAGGGTCCCAAGGTTTTGGGTCATCCTTGACTGCTTTCCAGGCCACAAGCAGGGAGCTGGATGGGAAGCAGGGCTACTGGGATATGAAATACCAGTGCGTGTTCAAGGCGAGGATTTTAGTCGCTAGGCCACTGTGCCAGGCCCAGTTCCCAGTGGTTTCTAAACTACAACCTTTATACAAACAGGGGGAAAAGAGGGTTAAAATTTTGAAGAATTACTTATTTGAAACCCAAAGTTATGAAGAGGAGACGACACAGGGAGTCAGAGGTCCTATCTGCTGGTTCACTCCTCAGATGGCTCCAACAGCCAGGACTTTACCAGGTTGAAGCCCAGAAACACATGCTGCATCCATTAAGAAAAAGCTTATTCTACCATGCTACAGCACTGACGCTCACCACCACCACCACCACCACCACCACCACCCCTTTTTAAAGATTTATTTATTTTTATTGGAAAGCAGATAAACAGGCGAGACAGAGAGGAAGATCTTTCATCCAATGGCTCACTCCCTAAGCAGCCCCAACGGCCGGAGCCAAGATGGGCCAGGAGTTTCTTCTGGGTCTCCCATGCGGGTGCAGGGTCCCAAAGCTTTGGGTTATCCTTTCTGCCCTCCCAGACCACAAGCAGGGAGCTGGAAGGGAAGAGGGGCTGCCGGGACCAGAACTGACACCCATATGGGATCCTGATGCATTCAAGGAGAGGACTTTAACCACTATGCTATTGCGCCAGGCCTGTCCACCCTTTTAAAAAAAGATTCGTTTTATCTATTTGAAAGAGTTAGAGAGAGAGAGATCTTTCATTCACTGATTTATCCCAAATGACCACAAGTGCTGGGGCTGGGCCAGGTGCAAGTCAGGAACCAGAAGCTTCACTTGAGCCTCCCACATGGACAGCAGAAGTCCAAGAAGTTGGGTCATTTTCTGGTGCTTTCCGAAGACATCAGCAGGGAGCTAGATGCAACTCAAATGGGTGCAGGTGGCATATTAACCCACTTTGCCACAACAGTGATCCCAATTTCAAGCCTTCATAATTTCTGTTGGCAGCAATTTCTACAAATTTTTATTGAGTTCTATAATTTTAAATATCATACTCCTATTGTCATGTCTAATAGATCTTCCCACTTTACACTGACTTGCTACTAGATGACTTCACTCTCCAACACACGTTTGTTCATTCTCTTTTTGTGAATGATCTTTGGCTCATTGTTCCATCTTGCCCTTTATCATTTACCTCTACCCCAGTCTAAGTACATTTTTCATCTTCAGATATGCCAGAGAGCCCATCATTTCAATTAGATAAACTCAAAGACTTACATCCATGAGGTTCTTCAGTTACAATATGGCATAACACCATAACAAAAGCAAAATTAGAAATGATAAAGAAAACGCACAATATTCAACTGTCCCATGATTATATCCTGGCTACAAAGTTAAATTTACTAAGATTGGATTTTTCATTAATACTAACAAATTCAAAGTTTCACTGTCCTAATTCAATGTACATTAAGTAATATTATATATATATATATATTTAAGAATTATTTTATCGGAAAGGCAGGTCTACAGAGAGAAGAAGACAGGGAAAGATCCTCCACCTGCTGGCCCACTCCCCAGGTGACCACAATGGTTGGAGTTGAGCTGATCCAAAGCCAGAAGAGAGGAGCCAGGAGCTTCCGTGTCTCACACGTGGGTGCAGGTCCTTGGTCTTTGGGCTGTCCTCTACTGCTTTCTCAGGCCACAAAGCAGGGATGTGCATGGGAAGTGGAGCAGCAGGAACACAAACCAGTGCCCACATGGGATCCTGGTTGCATATAAGGGTAGGATTTAGCCACTAAACTATCTCACTGGGCCCTTAATATTATATGCAAAGCATCATTATTCTTATTTGGGCTTATCCATATAAATTTAATGATCAAAAATGTTCTCTCCACTTATACTGAGTATCATCTGTCAGAGAAATATTATGCTTAATATGACTAAATAAATGAACTTTTTACCCTTACCCTAAAATCCAAAAACCTATGAAAATAAAAAAATTCTTCCCTTGTGGGCCTGGCACACTGGCTCAATTACCTAATCTTCTGCCCTTAAGTACCAGGATCCCATATAGGTGCCAGTTCATGTCCTTGCTGCTCCCTGCCTGTGGCCTGGGAAAGCAGTCGAGGACAGCCCAAAGTCTTGGGACTCTAAGGCTGGACACACGTGGAAGACCCAGAGAAACTTCCTGGCTCCTGGCTTCGCATCAGCTCAGCTCCAACTGTTGTGGCCACTTGAGGAGTAAACCAACAGGTAGAATATCTTTCTCTGCCTCTACTCTGTTAAAAAAAAAATCTGCCTTTCCAATAAATAAATCAATCTCTAAGAAAAAAAAATTTCCCTTAAAAATAGTCACTAAGTTGCAGAAGACTGTTAGGTCTTCATATCATTTTGTATCACCAAATCAGTGGTTCTTACCAATTCTTCATTTAAACATTTTTAATTTTTTTATTTTGGTGCCGGCATTGTAGCATAGCCAATTTAAGTACTGCATATAATGTCAACTGTTCTACTTCAGATCCAGCTCCCTGCTAATGTGCCTGAGAAAGCTGAACATGACCCATGTACTTGGTCCCTTGCTGCCCAGGAATCCTGGGCCCCTGGATTCAGCCTGGCCTGGCCACAGTGGCTGTAATCCTTTGGCTGTGAACCAGAGGATGGAAGATCTCTTTCTCTTCCTTATGTCATCCTTTCAACAATAAACAAGCAATTCTTATACTTTACTACATTAATTTGAAAGGTAGAGAGACAGAAAGAAAAGGATAAGGGGAAGACACTCAAATTTCATCTGGGTCTCCTACAGTGGTAGGGAGCCCAGCATCTGCTGTCTCTTAATGTCTGCATTAGCAGGCAGCTGGGAAAATGGGCACTCTGATAAAGGATACAGGTGCCCAGTAATGCCTTATTAATTGTTGTGCTCAACATCACCACTGCCTCAGACAGAATACATGACAGTACAGAATACATGACAAGCAAATAGTATCACTACTCAAAGGTGAGAAAACTCTTCATTTCCAATTCCAAAACGTGGCTGGCTCCAAGGGATTTGCAATGGGACTGTGGAATCTACACATCACCACTATTAAAACAGCACATACACATATATCCCCACCACGTGCTGGTGGCAACTATGATGGTTGGAAAGTGGCCCTGCTTGGCAAGTGCCTGTGGTGGCATGGCAAGTGCTCTGTCCCCTTACCCCGAGACCTTTAAAAAAACAAACAAATCAATCACAGAATAAGCAACTCCGCTATCTTGTACAGTTAACACAGAGCTGGTATTAACCAGGCCCAGGGGTTCCTCCCAGCCAATGGTTGCTTTTCTCACAGCAGTGCAACACTTGCCTAGATATACAAGGCAACCTAGGCTGCTGCCTGCAGCTGGGGACAAAAACAGTTTTCTTTACAAAGTCCCCAGCCTTAGATATCTGTTAACAGCAACACAAAATAGACTACAGCAATCACAAATCTCATCTCAATATCAGGAAGAAACATGTTCGATGGCCAACAATTTTATAGTACTAGTCTTTCATCATGACGCCTGTATATCACCATCAGCTGTTTCCTAGGATCCGCCTTACTGCCATCAGCTAAAAAGACATCAACAATGCTGGTACACAACAATCCATCAATTCTTAGACTCTTGAAACAAGAGACATTAACCTTTTTCTGTGCCTGAGAATATGGAGATGATTTTATTCCTCGGCTTTTTTTCTTCTGGAACAGAGGGCAAAGGCTTCAAGCTGTGATTGGCTGACAAAGGGTCTTTGCCTCCAGTGCTAAAAATGGTGCTGCTCATTCGCACTGGAGGTGCTGGAGGCTTGTCTTCCAGTTCCCCGTTATCAGACATGGTTCAGAGTTAAGAAATGGCCTGGAAAAGAGGGGAAAAAACAATTAATAATAAGGTAAAAAATAAAAACAACTGTATGGATAGGCACAAAGTAAAAATATCTATATCCTGGGGCCAGCACTGTAACACAGCGAGTCAAGTCACTGCCTGTGGGCACTGCTTCATGTCCTAGCTGCTTCACTCTCAATCCATCCCTCCACTAAGAGCCTGAGGAAAGCAGCACACACATGCTAGTGCAAGTGACTGGACCTATGCCATCCCCGTGGAAGACCCGGATGGAGCTCTTGGCTTCAACCTAGCCCAGTCTTGGCCTCTGCATCCATGTGGAGATTAAACCACTTGATGTTAAGATCTCTTTCTGTAATTCCTCCAAAGAAAATAGACAAATCTCTATTTTTAAAAATATTTTCTCATTTTTTAAAGCAGATTTTACAGAGAGATAGAGAAGATCTTCCATTGCTGGTTCATTCCCCAAAAGGCCACAAGGGCCAGAGCCGAGTTGATCCAAAGCTGGAATCCAGGAGCTCCATCCTGGTTTCCCTCATAGGTGCAGAGGCCCAAAAGCTTGGGTCAACCTTTGCTGCTTTCCCAGGCTGTAAGCGGAGAGCTGGATTGGAAATAGAGCAGCGAGGACAAGAACTAGCATCCATGTAGATGCCAGCACCACAGAGTCGAGGATTCACTTCCTTGTCACTACTGCAAACACTGCAGGGGTGGGGAGGTTTTTCTGCCATATGGATATTTATAACATCATTCATGGGCCCAAAATTATCAACTTAAAAATTAGCCAGCTATACATGCACTGAATTTTGAATTCTGTCTATGGTCTTTTAATTTTTTTTTAAAGATTTATTTTATTTTTTTATTGCAAAGTCAGATACACAGAGGAAGCTGCACCAATCTGTAACCCAGAGCCGGCCAGTGTTGCGCCAATCCGAAGCCAGGAGTCAGAAGCTATATCTATATGTCTGTATCTATGTATCTATATCTGCATCTGTATCTATATCTATACCTATAAAGATTTATGTATCTAGATATCTATATCTATATATAGATATATAGAGAGGAGGAGAAGAGACACAGAGAAATATCTTCTGTCTGATGATTCACTCTCCAAGTAGGCACAACGGCTGGTACTACACTGATTCGAAGTCAGGAGCCAGGACCTCTTCCAGGTGTCCCACATGGTTGTAGGGTCCCAAGGCTCTGGACCATCCATAACTGTTTTCCCAGGCCACAAGCAGAGAGCTGGATGGGAAGTGGGGCTGTCAGGATTAGAACCAGCACCATATGGGATCACAGCACATTCAAGGCGAGGACTTTAGCCTCTAGGCTACTGCGCCAGGCCCAAAACTGACATCTTTTAATTCGATGTTAGGAAACAACACATTTATCACACTGAACAAGATTATGACTGTAACTGAATCCTGATTTAATAATATTAAAGGATTTAACTAAAAAAAATACATAGACAATGAAAAGGATAATAACTGCATTTTGAGAATATTAAAAATAAATTTCTATTTTATTGAATTTGAATACTAGCACCTATAGGAAAGTAGGTATAATTCCAGAAGACCTGGACTGATGGAGAGATGTCCTGCCTAATTACACTCTGCGTTCTACAGCTTTGTTTTACTTGCTGATGCACTACTTTGGTATGTCTTATCTCTCAAAATGCAAATATTTTTCAGCCTACAGAAGCGGAAGAAGAAAAGGTTAAAGAGGAAAAATGCAATTTCTGGGGTTAACTGCTTGGAAAAACAACCAGGAAAGAAAAATAAAGAAGATGCCTATCTGTCTGTAAAAGAACAAAGACTGGTCCAGGAGAGAAAGGGTGGTGCAGAAGACACAGCATAGGCCATCCTCCCACGAGCGGGATAGTTTTCCCCACCCTGCTTCCTTCTTACTGTTGGCTGTTTGCAAATGCAGGTCATTGCCAGGGTACACATTATCACATGGAACCTACATTGCTACATACAGAAAAGTTTGGTAAAGACATTGCAATGATTAATTCATGAATTGGTAAATCAAGACAGGATTCAGGTCTTAATCTGACCACAACACTAAGGCACACAGATTAGCACTGTCACAAAACAGTCAAGGCACAATAATCACTTAGTGAAAAACTGACTACAAATTCTAACCTGACAATTCATTCATAGATAGAAAAAGTCTATAAATTGTCAATGCACCTTCAATTTAAAAAAAAAAAAAAAAAAAAAAACCTTGTGCTGTGAGCCCCGCACATTAGTCTAGCGGCTAAAGCCCTCACCTTCCACACATCGGGATCCCATATGGGTGCCAGTTCCAATCCCAGCAGCCCCGCTTCCTATTTAACTTGTTGCTTGTGGCCTGGGAAAGCAGTCAGGAATGGCTCTATGCCTTGGGACCCTGCACATGCGTGGGAGACCCAGAAGAGGTTCCGGGTTCCAGGTTTCGGACTGGCTTAGCTCCAGCTGTTGCAACCGCTTAGGGAGTGAATGGAAGATCTTCCTCTTCGTCTCTTCCTTGTATATCTTACTTAGCAATAAATAAATCTTAAAAAAAATAATAAATAAAACATGAGGTGCATGCTTTCCAGATTTGTGGCTAACATTACAGGTTGTGGAATCCAACTGCTTTGGCTAAAATCCTGTCTCTAACACTTTCTTAAGATTGCAACCTTGGACTACGTATTTAACAGTGTCTCATTGTTCCTTGGTGGGTTCCAGGCCAGAGACAGGACAAAGTGTAGAGCATTCTGTAGTATCAGAAGGTACAGAAAAACTTCAAACAAAGGCATGTCAGAGGGATCAGCAAAAGCTTTCTGAAAGGCCAATGTTGAACCAAAGTTGAAAGTGTTTCGTTAGAAACAAAATTAGTATAGCATTAGATTATAAACCAAATATAAAGTAAAAATACATCTTCCATATTGATACAATAAATAAATACATAAATGTGCAGATGAAGGGATACATCTATCTCAGAAGAATCCCAAATTCATGTATGCAGACATATTTCCCCCTAAGATCTTAAGCTTAATTTCTACCTCCCCTCTTAAAAACAGGCTAAACTTTGGGACTCAATCTCAAAGAACAGATGATGGAAAATGAAAAATGACTCTGCAGTTAAAAGAATCTGGCAATCACAGCATCAATCAAGTGACCAGTCCACATCACTTGGCCCTCAGTGACGGCAAGCATACTTCTGTGGCGTTCTCCCTAAAAAGACAGTACTCAAGTGTAATCATGAGCAAAACACCAAATCCAACTGAGGGATGCTGTATACAACTGAGAACTAGCAAATGTCCCCAAACTGCCAAGAACATAAAAAACAAAGAAAGACTGAGAAACTGACATGTATCAGAGAAGAGACTAGTGTACATGCAACATAGTACTCTAGGCTAGTCTCAAACAGGAAAAATAAAAGTGACCAGATACTGCAAGGAAAGAAGGGAATAGGAAAACAATAGCCTCACCCACTCTCCTCTAGCCCTTGACCCTTTGCACCCTAATCAAATATGTAAAAATTATCAAAGATAAAATACAATTAAAAAAAAGCAAAAATCCTGGTAAAATCCAAGTAAAACCAAGGATCTAATGAACATTAACATACCACTATCAGCTTCTTTGCTTTGCAATGCATATCACATTTATGTGAGATACAGTAAGGAAGCTGGGTGACAGGTAAATATAGCTAGGAAATTTGTTTTTGCAACTTGTCTGTAAATCTCAAGTTATCCTAAATCTTTTAAAAAGTTTTTGAAAAAAAAAACAGAAGTTTCTCAAGAGTTAAACATAAAGCTCCCATAGGAATTAGCATTTCTACCTCAGGTGTATAGCAACAAAACTGAAAATATTCACACAAAAACTTGTAGGGAAATGTCCACATACACAGTCCTAGTAGCCAGACCACAAACAGCCCCAATACGCACCAACTGAAGCTGCAAAGTGGACACACAAAGCGGACATTCCATCCAACAGAATATTGTTCAGCCACACAAAAGGAGTGACATACTGACAAACAGGATGCTATGGGTGAGCCCTGAAAGATTAGTTGAAGAAAAGCCAGGCACAAAACGCTGTAACGGATTGAGTCCACTGAGACAAAATGCCCGGAACAGGCTAATCCACAGAGATAGAAAGTTCAGTTCATAAAAATGTTGATTAGTGTTTGCCAGAGACTGAGGAAAATGAAATGGGACTACCAGTGAGCACTGAGTGTCTATGGGAGGAATGGAAATGCTCTAAAGTCAAGTCAGCAGTGATGCCTGCACAACTCAAAGATACTAAAACTACTCAACTGTGTACTTTAAAATGGTAAACTGTAGGCTCTGTGCAACTGTATCTCTACAAAAAAGTGAGGAGCAGGCCCTGGGGCAGAGCATGCCAAACCACCACCTGGGATGCCTGCATCCAAATCAAGAATGCTGGTTCAGGTCCCAACTACTCCACTTCTGACCCAGTTTCCTGCTAATGCATCCTGGCAGACAGCAGATGATGTCTTCAGTGCCCACACGTCTGCCACACAAGAGATCCAGAAGTTCCAGGCTCCTAGCTTCAGCTTGGTCTAGCCTTGCCGTTGGAGGAATTTGTAAAACGAACAACAAAATAAACATTAAAAAAATAAAGCCAGCTTAAAAAGATTAAAAGATGTAGGGGCGGGCAACATGGTACTTACAGTAGGTTAAGCCACCACCTGTACCACTCACATCCCATATGGGATCTGGCTCACATCTCCGCTCCTCTACTTCTGACCCAGCTCCTGGCTAATGGCCTGGGAAAAGTGGAAGAAGATGGTCCAAGTGTTTGAGCCCCTGCCACTCATCTGAAGACCTGTACTGGAGGTTCCTGACTCCTGCTTTGTCCTTGCCCGGCCATGGCCACAACAGCCATTTGAAACAGAGAATAGAAGATTGATATGCATATTTCAAATAAATTTTTGGAGATTCTAACTGCTGATTCACTTTCCAAACTGCTCCAACAGTTGGGCTGTCCAGGCCAAACCCAGAAGCCAGGAACTCCAACCTGTTCTCTCAGGCAAGGATAACAGTGGCACAAATCCTTGATTCATATTCTGCTGATTTCCCAAGCACCACAGCAGGAAGTTGGATTACGAGCAGAGTGGTTGCAATCAGACCAGCACTCCCATAAGGATGCTGGCATCCCAATAAGCAGCTTAACCCACACGCCCTCTACTGCTCTTTTTGATGGAAGGATGAGCATACTAACAAGTTGACACCTCTTTTTAAAAACATATTTATTCACTGCTATTTCTCTGAAAAGCAGGGAAAATGCTCTGAGAGCAAGTGGGGAGGGAGATATTTTCCATCTACAGGTTCACACCTCAAATGTCCACAACAGCAAGAGAACAGTTAGGCAAAAGCCAACAGCCTGGAACTCAACCAGTCTCTAACACAGGTGGCAGGAATCTAAGTACTTGAACCATTACCTACTATACCAGATAATTCAGCAGGAAACTGGATCAATATCTCATACTCCATTATGGGATGAAAAAATCCTCAGTGGCAGTCTAACCTGCTCCATCACAATGCTCACCTCTAAACCAACACAAACTGATATAAAGCAATGGCAGGTATGTCCTTTACCAACCTGTTCTAAACTCATGTATACTGATGTCAGTTTCTTCAAAGGAGTGGTTTTCAAAACATTTTTTCCCTGAGATTAATTTTATGCTCTTTTAAAAAATGATTTATTTATTTATTATTGGAAAGTCAGATAGAGAAGATAGACAAAGATCTTCCACTGATTTACTCCCCAAGTGACAGCAATGACTGGAGCTGAGCCAATCTGAAGCCAGGAGCCTCTTCCAGGTCTCCCATGCAGGTTCAGGGTCCCAAGGCTTTGGGCCACCCTTGACTGCTTTCCCAGGCCACAAGCAGAGAGCTGGATGGGAAGCAGAGCTGTTGGGATTAGAACCGGCACCCATATTAGATCCCAATGTATGCAAGGCAGGACTTTAGTTACTAGGCTACTGTGCCTGGCCCTCATTTCTCTGTGTATGTGTGTTTAAAATTTATTCACTTTATTGCAGATGCAGATCAGATTTACAGAGAAAGAAGAAAAATGGCCAAACACTGGAGCTGAGCCAATTCTAAGCTAGGAGCCAGGGCCTCCTTCTTGATCTCCTACATGAGTGCAGGGTACCCAAGGAGCTGGGTGGTCATCTACTACGTCCCCAGTTCATAAGCAGGGAGCTGGATAGACTTGAACCAGCACCCATATAGGATCCCAACACTTGAAAAGTGAGGATTTAGCTATTGGGCCACTGCACCAGGCCCTCATTCTTATTATTTACACAAATTTTATATACTACATATTGTTGAGGATCTACCAATTTTTTGACGGTTATATTTATTATAAGAACTTTTAAAAAGTTATGTAAGCAATTGATTTAAAATAAACCTTTAAAATATAACAATTTAAAATATTTAAAGTGTGCTCCATTTCCATTTGAAAGGCAGACAGAGACAGAGAAGGAGGGAAAGTCAAGAGAGAGTGTGAGATGGGGGGGTATCTCCATCCACTGGTGTACACTTCAAAGGCCAACAGAGCCAGGGCTGAGCTGGGTCAGAGCCAGCACCCAGAACCCACGCCCTGGGGCCAGCATGTGCCGACTCCAGAATATGGACAGGAGCTGGCGTGCAAACTGAACACTTTGATATTGGATACAGGCATTCCAGGTGCTGTCAATCAGTGTGACCAGTGTCTGCTCCCTAAGTAATATATTTATGTAAAAAATGATTATTTTCTAAACCAAATAAATTGAGCCAGAAAACTGGCATTATTTTGTATTTCTGCAATTCTTTAATATCTGCCTCAAGTAGATGACAGCTAGGTCCTAAAATCTACTTTTGCATTTAATATGTTATACTGCTACATTAGTTTATGAAAAGAATTTATCTCACACAGATATGTAGCTAAATTATTTGAACAGCTTTTAAATAACTATGAATAGTCTCTGATATTACACCAAACTCAACTGTTTTAGAGTTGACTGTGCAATCTGAATCCACAGGAATCAATTTCTTTATACCATTAAATTTAATCATACATTAAATCTAATAGTTTCTCTTGAACTTTGAATGCTGTTTTACCCATGTTTAAATGTTATGATTTACTAGGTTTTGAAGATATTCCAAGTGTCAACATGTCATGCTAAAAAAAAAAAAAAACTCCACTAATCTCATCATGAAATCTCAAGAAGGAATCTCATGAAACTCACAATACAAATAAAAATTTTCTGAAATTCTAGTTTTCACTTCAAAGCATAAATCTTATGGATATTTTTTAAAATGTTCACTCCTGGGACTAGCATTTTTGTACAATGAGTTGGTATCCCATCAGTGCCAGCAGGAATTTCAGCTGTTCCACTTCTGAGCCAGCTCCCTCCACGCTAATGTATCTAGGTTGATGATGGTCCAAGTCCTTGGGTGACCAGGATCGAATTCTATTCTCCAGATTTGGGCCTGGGCCAGCCCTGGCCATTGCAGCTATTTAGGAAATGAACTAGCCTATGGAAGCACTCTAATTCTGCCTTTCAAATAAATTAGTAAATAAACCTTCTTAAGAATGTTTAGGTCCTCTCTGTATATATCAGCCTTTCCAATAAAAATAAATAAATCTTTAAAAACCAAGAAAAGAAAAAAAAAAAAAAAAGAATGTTTAGGGACCAGCACCGTGGCCTAGCTAAAGTCCTCACCTTGAACACGCCCGGGATCCCATATAAGCGCCAGTTCTAATGCCGGCAGCTCCACTTCCCATCCAGCTCCCTGACTGTGGCCTGGGAAAGCAGTCGAGGAGGGCCCAAAGCCTTGGGACCCTGTACCCGTGCGGGATACAGAAGTTCCTGGCTCCTGGCTAAGGATCGGCATAGCATCGGCCGTTGCACTCACTTGGGGAGTGAATCATCGGATGGAAGATCTTCCTCTCTGTCTCTCCTCCTCTCTGTATATCTGACTTTCCAATAAATAAACAAATCTTAAAAAAAAAAAAAAAAAGAATATTTATTCTGGGCCTGGCGCCATGGCCTAGCCGCTAAAGTCCTCCCCTTAAACTCACTAGGATCCCATATGGGCACCGGTTCTAATCCCAGCAGCCCGCTTCCCATTCAGCTCCCTGCTTGTGGCCTGGGAAAGCAGTCGAGGACAGTACAAACCCTTGGGACTCCGCACCCATGTGGGAGACCTGAAGAAGTTCCTGGCTCCTGGCTTCAGATCGATGCAGCACCAGCTATTGCAGTCACTTGAGGAGTGAATCACCAGACAGAAGATCTTCTATATCTCTCCTTCTCTATATATCTGACTTTGCAATAAAAATAATAATTTTTTTTAAAAAAAGGTTTATTCCATTATTTATTTGAAAAATAGACAGATGGGGGCAAGGAAAGACATCTACACACTTGTCCATTCCCCATTTGCCTGCAACAGCTGGGTCAGAGTCAGGAGCCAGTAATCCCACCTAGGTCGTTCACAAGGGTGTCAGGGACTCAGGCACTTGGGTGCTGTCTCCCAGGCGCATTAGCAGAAATGCTGGATCCGAAGGCAGAGGTGGGACTTGGCCCAAGCACTGTAGCAACAAAGGGATAGGGGCTTTCAAATCAGTGGCACAGCCAGTTACATCAAACACGCTCCCCCAATCTTTTTTTTTTTTTAATGTGGGGCAGGTACTGGTACAGCAGTTAACTTGTCTCTTGGTACACCATGGTATAGGTCGAGGTGTCAAAGCAATTCTGCTTCTGCTCTAGCTTCCTGTTAATCCACAGCTCAACAAGCAGCAGGAGATGATTCAAGTGGCTGAGTCAGCCTCACAGGAGACCTGTACTGAATCAGGAGCTCCTGGCTTTGGCCTGGCCCAATCCCAATACTGCAGGGATTTAGAAAGTGAATCACCAAACAGAAAACCTCCTTCCATCTCTCATTCTTTCTGCCTTTCAAAAAAAATTTCAAAATGTTTTTGTAAGAATCAATTCCAACATTATATTCTATTTTGGGAAAATGTCCGCAAAATATCTAAATGTGAGCAGCTAAAATCTGTGAGCTAGTTGTTCTTTCAAGTAAAACTGGTGATCTATCAAATAAAGAGCCGATTTAGCTCACTTGCAAAAGTGTTTATAAGATGATTTGGCAAGCAGAAATGCTGAGTACTTCCCATTTCCACTACACAGAATACTTGCACAGTGAACTCAAAAACAGACATAAAATAAGAGCAATCTAGGGCCGGCATCATGGGGCAGCACAATAAGCCTTAGCCTGCAGTGTTGGTGGTTCATATCTGGGCTGTTCCACTTCCCATCCAGCTCCCTGATGGCCTGGGAAGTGGTCCAGCATGTAAGTAAGAAAAAGAAGAGCATGAGATTAAAAGCTATAAGGAAACTTGAATTCTGATCTTGGTTTTGTTAATGATTAAATCTGTATAATTTGAGACAAACTGCCTTTTTTGTGGATTGCTTCTTTCCAATATAAAAGAAGATAGGTGAATTCCAATTCCTTAGAATGTCAATACTTTCTGAATTTACACAGGTTCAATTGATGAGGGATTGTTTTGAGCAGGGAAAGACCTGATGACTTTACACAGCTGTTGACAGAGTCTCAGTGGCAGTCACCTGCAGCCCCAGTCACTCGATTCTGTGTGTTGGGCCAGGGAGATGGAGCAGCTGCTGCTTTTTAAATGTACTTTTTGGAAATGGCACAGCTCCCAGGCCTGGCATTGTGAAGATGATGCTTGCAACACCAGCATTGCATATCGGCACCAATTTGAGTCCTGGCTGCTCCACTTTCCATCCAGCTCCCTGCTTGTGGCCTGGGAAAGGCAGCAGAAGATGACCCGAGTGCTTCTTGGGTTCCTGTCACCATGTGGAAAACCCACAAGAAGTTCCTGGCTGCTGGCTTCAGTTTGGCCCAGCCCTGGTCTTTGTAGACATTTGATGAGTGAGTTAGTGACTAGAAAATTTACTTCTCTTCCTCCCTCTCCTTCCAGAAAGACAAAGAGGGGAGTGGGAGTAGGGGTGGGGGAGAGGCATAGAGAGGGAACAGTTTGGGCCATTATCTGCTGCTTTCTCAGGCGCTTTAGTGGAGAGTCAGATCGTAAGTGGAGCAGCCAGGACTTGAAGCAGCATTCACATGGAATGCTGGTCTCTAAAGAAAAATGAAGAATGGAGCAACACCTATGCAAAAAACGATTCTGATCTTTGGTACATAAGGCCACATAAAACATAAGAAAGCCAGAGGTTCTAGCCCTTCAGTAGCAGGTTGTGGGCGGCTGCCAAGGAAGGCATAGCCAGACAGAGTAACATGCGTTCCTTTTAGTTAACTTTATGTGACTATTAAACATCCTAGAAGATCCTTAGGTAGCCTGTTAGAGCTTTTGGCTTGCTCTGCACTGCAGCTGAAGACACAGAATCAGAAAAACCCGAGATGAAGTGAGAAAGTCTTCAGCCAAGCTGCGGCATCCTTGTTCACGAAGGAATGTGCATGTGCTTAGTAAGGTCTAGCCACTTCTTGGGCATATTATTTGTAACTGCTATCATATTTGTCAAGTTGAGTAATTTCACTGGGGACATGTATGACTCATGTGTTTAAATTTGGGCATTGTTTTAGTAGCTATTGCTGAAACAATTTGGAATTCCTTGAAAAACAGCCATTGTCAATTCTGTGTGTTCACCATAAAATAAGAGTAGACTGAATTAGTGAAGGAAAATTAAAGTATTTGCACAGTATATTGAACAGAAGACAAATTAGGAGATGTAAAATATAAGGAAAAACTTGTGAAAGCTACTGTGTAGCATCATTTATGATACTGTACTGAAGAGCAGTATGGCGAATACTTTTTCATGTATATGAATATTCAACCACGTTACATACTGAGTCAATTTTTGCACCTTAGCTTGAAAATCTAGCTATTGACCACCTTTTCCTACGTTAAAATGTGAAATATAGGATGAACTAAATGTTAGTCTTCCACTATCTAACTAAAAAGAAACTGGGGACATGTGGATGAAGTACAGAGGTGGGTGCATTTTAACAATCTCACTGTGCGGTCTGTCACATTGTGGTTTTGTGATGTCAAAACTTTCAGAATCCAAGTGATTATTTGCCTTTTATACTGTATTAATAGTGCAAAAGCAATAGTGGGTTCAGTACTTACTGTGATACAAATTGGATGACCATGTACTTGCTTTTTTTTCTTTACCCCAGAGAGCAGGTGTTCAGCCTAATTATTAGGTTAAGATGCAGCAACATCCCACGTCAGAGTGCCTAAGTTTGATTCTATTCATGATAAAAACTTAATTTATCCTATATATTGTTCTACCATTACCCAAAAATCACTTTATTAAAAAAAAAAAAGAGCAAACGATTACTGTCTTCTAATTTTCAACTATACTTTTTGCTACTTTTCAACAAAAAAACAAGTAGGCAAAACACAAAGTGTGCCCAAAACATACTGTACTGTTCTAACAGGCTCATTGTTTAACAGTGACACGACTCAAACAATTACTCAATTGTCTACTGAAGGAGACCAGGGTAGCTCACTGCACAGCAAAAATGAAAAAATTAGCAGTGTCTGGAGCCAATCAGTCCAGTTGATGGAAATTACTGTATTTATTACAATTTTTAGTAGGATCAATACAGTATCCCAGGTACAAGCCATATAGACATAAAGAAATGATATTTAGTATCATACGAGTATATGGACAACACCACTTAACCATACTATAACCACGTATAACAAGGAGTAAGGGGCTCAACATCAGTGACCCTGAGCTCCTCTCCTCAAAACAAGCCAGAAATGCCTTTGAGAGCAAACACATCAATGAAAATGTCCCCAGATCACCTGAAAATGACAACAGAGCATAAGCAAGAGTCACAAATCAGAAATCTTACTGGATGACTAATTATAACATCAGGCCCATAACCAGCAAAGCCAGCAAGAGAAACAAGAAAGGAAAAGAGACGTAAAAAATACAACCAGGGAACTAGAAAAAAGAGAAGAAAAAGAAATTTTTAAACTCAAACAAATGAAACACTGGGTACTACAAAATCCTAAAGCACATGCGTGGATCAGTAAAAAAAAAAAAAAAAAAAAAAAAGGGGTATGATTCCACAGAGCCCAAAACAGAGTGAAACTTACGGAGCCATTTAATAACCTAGTTATTTGTCAGGGATTTTGACTAAAGACCTGATAGCTGTCACAGGACACGGATGAGAAAACCCAAAATCTATCTAAGCCACAATTTTAATAGCAGTCTCTCTTACACCAGGCTAAGACCTAAAGGGTTATACTCTCCTATCAGGAAAATGAGTAACACCCTGCTTCTGAACAGAATGGACAAGAAAACCCAAATGGTGAAGGCAAGGCCAGGCCTTCACACCCATCAGCACACGAGAGCCAGATCAGGGCATCGGTTTGGTCAGGGTTCTAGAGGGTCACCCTGACCAGCCAACTGCACTTACGGATGAGCGCGAGAACAGGGGTTGCGGGCAGGCTGGGACAGGCTGCTATACCCACCGACCACAGGAAAGCTAGGCCTGGAGGCAAGCCAGTTGAAGGGCCAGGCTGTAACACAAACAGGCACACACAAAACCTGGAATCGGGGGCATGCCTACTAGGGAATCTTAGGGGTATCCCTAACTAGGCTGCTGGCGCACACAAGAGCTGGGACTGTGGACCAACCTGCTGGGGATTCTTAGTGATCTGCCCAAGTAGGCCACTGCACCTGCTGGTATGAGCAGAAGCCAAGGCTGGGGGTGGGCCAGGCCACACAGCTATATCTGCTGGTGTACAGGAGAGCTGAGATAAGATAATGGACTGGTAGGTGTTCTTAGGGGCTTCCCCAATGAGGCCTCCACACTCACTCTTACATATGAGGACTGGAACCGGGGGTGGGCCAGGCTGGGTACCATATCTGCTACCACACAAAAGGAATCAACCTGGTGGGCTAGTTTCTGTTTTTGTTTGCCTTTTTAAAAAGATTATTTTTATTTCAAAGGCAGATTCACAGAGAGCAGAGGCAAAAGGATTTTCCAATCAATTACTCACTCACCAAATGCCTACAAATGGTCAGAGCTGAGCTGATCTGAAGCCAGGAGCCTTCTCTGGATCTCCCATACAGCTGCAGGATCCTAAGACTTTGGACCACCCTCCTCTGCTTTCCTAGGCCATAAGCAGAGTGAGGGAAGTGGAGCAGCTGAGACATGAACGGTTCCTATACTGTACGGCAGTGTTTGCAAGCTAAGGAGTAGCCAGTTGAGCCATCTCGTTGGCCCCCTGGTGGGAGTTTTTAAGGAGCTCCCCCACTGGACCATTGCAACCAATCCCCAACCTCAGGGAACATCACATCGATGCATGGTTGAGCCTTCGAGCCCATGTTGCAGGACTGGGGCACCTTTATTACTGACTCCAATGCAAGGATGAACATACCCAAATGCACACAAAGGACGAGACAGCCAGCTCCTCTAGGTCACTTCATCAAAGGGTGGAGGGAAGGAAGGTTGAACTACACTTCCGGCCAAGTTCTACAGCAAGCACCTGGGTCTATGGATACACTGAGACGGTGGACATGGACATCAAACAAGTCTTAGAAGGAATTTCCCATCTTTGGTATAACAAAGGCAACAACTTCACAGAACAAATACCACTCAAGTAACACCCTCAGAACATTCTTTCCCTAAGATGACAACAGACCATCCCTATCCCTGGCACTGACAGCAAAAAGTGGCACACCATATCCCCACACCAGCAGACATGGGAAGGAAAATGGAAACATTTCTCTCACCCACCACCCCCTACCATCCTCCCTTCTCCATCAGTGTACCTGGGTCTGTACCCCCCACCTTTGTAATAAGCATTGATTCTTTTTAAAAAATCTAAGAATTGGCAAAGTTAAGCATCTAACCTACAAAATACAAGCAAAATTAACACAAAGAATGCAGGGATGAAAGAGGTAAGCAGCAGCAAGTGTTGAATAAAACACTAACACACAATAGAGAAGACAAAGCTAAAAACTATTAGACAAAACCTGTAAGGCCTCTGTCAAAATTAACCAAAAGTGCACAAACTAACACTGACAGTGAAAATCAGTTGTGATGACACTTAGCGGGAGGACGCAAGTATCAAGTGTTCTGCAAAGTCCTCTCACTCAAGCATCCCACCCTGCACTGATTTTTACTTAAAAAATAATTATCCAAACCTCCTGTACAGTTCTATCTCACAACAGATATTTTTAGTTTCCACATACATTGAAATTTTCAGATATGCAACCACCAGATAAGCCAAGAGGAGACTGTAATTTGTTTTGCTCAGACTTTACCATGAAGTTTACTCATCATTTAGATAGTCACTTAGTGGGCGCACTGGCCAAGTCACCAACAGAGGTGCCCACGTAACTGGCTGTACTGTGTCCAATCTACGTACAGACACGAACCTTAATTATTTCATAGTGACCTTCTGTGTAGCTGCAACCAAGGTTTACTATCAAAACAGGCTTTTCATCATAGCTTTCATCTTTTTTTTTTCTATTACACTAAGAGTTGGATATTGATTTCCCCTTGAACTTCCGTAAGGACAGGTTTGATCATCTGATTTTCATTTCATATAAAAGCAACATAAAAATGCCTTAAAGTATAGACTATGCTTTTTGACTCAAGATATCTTATTTGTAGGATCTATTCCAAAGATACATTGGCAAAAATATAGACATATACGTTAGGCTGTTATTGTAGCATTATCAGTCAAAAAGAAAAAAAAAAAAAAGAAAAACCACCCCAAAAGTGATTCAAACAGCCATGGACACTGGTCTGGACTGGCTGAGTTAGCACTAGAATATCACATATTAAACTACTGTCAAATAATACAATAAAATTAAAAACGTCACTCTATTCACTACCATGGGTGCTTCAACAAATTTTTATCTGAATTTAGTATTTTTCTCCAGCATTCTGCTATATTAGAATTAGCAAATAAAAGTCATTAACTGCAACTAAGACTGTTTACAGGAACTGCCACGGTGGTGTAGCCAGTAAAGTTACTGCCTGCAATGCTGGTTCCCACATGGGAGACTTGGAATAAGCTCCTGGCTGCTGCTTGGTCTAGCCCTGGCTGTTGCAGCCATCTGTGGAGTGAGCCAGCACTCGGAAGATCCATGTGTAAACGCCATCTCCCTTTACCCCGTCCCTCTATAACTTTGCCTTTCCAGCAAGCAAATGTATGTGCTTTTAAAAATCTGTGTGTGCTTGAGCAAGAACCTCAGAGCATGCCCTACATCCGGGACCTGGGGAGGGTGGGAAATTGGGTGGGCCTTCTCCCTTTAAACATGAAGGTAACAATATGGAAAACATACTAGTATTATCCACTTTCCTGTAGCCCTTGAACCTTCTTACTCTAATTAACTATGTAAAGATTGTCAAAATAAGATTTTATATATTAAAAAAAAAATCTGTGTGTGAAGTTTAATTGTATAACTGTTTAAGCTTTTCAGATAAACAATGGTGGACATTGTTTTGGCTCCCTTTAGGTGATTTTCCAATAAAAATAATTAATTAAGAAAAAAAGAACCTGCTGCACTGATGAAAATTTTACTTGTCTGCACTGTCTAGTACAACTGCCACAATTAAATAACAATTATGACCACCCACAGATCCACAGTTTACAGTTTCTTCCTGTTTCTGTTTAAGATCTACATATATTGATTTGAACAGTAGAGACAGAGAGGGAGAGAATGACCTTCTATCTGCTGGTTTACTCCCCAAATATCTACAAGGTCACAGCTGGGTCAGGCAATATCCAGGAGTTTCTTCTAAATTTCCCATGAGGATAAGGGGTTATCTTCACTGCTTTCCCAGGCATGTTAACAAGACCTGAATTGTAAGTGGAGCAGGGCCTGGGACCATAACCTAGCAGCTAAAGTTCTCACTGTGCATGCACCAGGATCCCATAAAGTCCCAGTTCGTTTTCTGGCTGCTCTACTTCCCATCCTGCTCCCTGCTTGTGGGTCTGGGAAAGCAGTGGAGAACGACCCAAAGCCTTGGGACCCTGCACCTGCATGAGAGACCCAGAAGAAACTCTTGGCTCCTAATTTTTGATTGGGTCAGCTCCGACTGTTGTGGCCCCTTGGGGAGTGAACAAGTAGATAGAAGTTCTTCCTCTTTTTCTCCTTCTGTCCGTACATTTGCCTTTCTAATAAAAATAAATCAATCTTTTCTTAAAAAAAAGTGGAGAAGTTGGGGCTTCACGGCACCCATATGGGATACACAGACAGAGGCTTAATGTGCAACGCAGACCACAGATGGATTTCTAAGGTACAACATTCCGACAAAAATCTTTCTGGGGCTGGCATTTGGCACAAAGGTTAAGATGCTGCTTGGGATACCCATATCCCCATTGCCTGGCACCTCCCTCAACCCAGCATCCTGCTAATACAAACACCCTGGGAGGCACAAGTGATGACTCAAGTGCTTGGTTTCCTCCCATCCACATTGGAGATTCCCACTGAGATCTGGGGTCCTGGCTTTGCCTTGGCCCTGTCCCAGCTGTAGTAGGCATCTGGGAAATGAACCAGCACATGAATCAGTCTCTCTGCTTTTCACATAAAAAGTAAAAAATGTCTAGAAAAAGGAAAATAGTGTTATCTTCAACATCAAAGAATGTCTTTAAAAATACTATTCCCAAGCCCGGTGGCATGGCCTAGCCGCTAAAGTCCTTGCCTTGAATGCGCCAGGATCCCATATGGGCACCAGTTCTAATCCCAGCGGCTCCACTTCCCATCCAGCTCCCTGTTTGTGGCCTGGGAAAGCAGTCAAGGATGGCCCAAGGCTTTGGGACCCTGCACCTGTGTGGGAGACCTGGAAGGAGGTTCCTGGTTTCTGGCTTCAGATCGGCACAGCTCCGGCCGTTGCGCTCACTTGAGGAGTGAATCATCGAACGGGAGATCTTCCTCTCTGTCTCTCCTCCTCTCTGTATATCTGACTTTGTAATAAAAATAAATAAATCTTAAAAGAAATACTATTCCGTTTACTGTTATAACCCAATATGATCTCTACTCCTTCCTGGAGCTCAAACAGCACTTAATAACCACTCACTGTTTCTCAATTCCAAATTCGCCCCGCACCCTTTTCTCATCCCCCTCTCTTTTGAAGTTTTATACTTGTGCATCATCTTTTTTTTCCCATTTTTTAATTTTGTTTTTGACAATCTTTACATAGTTAATTAGGACACAAAAGTTCAAGGCGCTCTCTTTTTTTAAAGATTTATTTATTTCTATTACAAAGTAAGATATACAGAGAGAAAGCTCTTCCATCCACTGATTCACTCCCCAAATGAGTGCAACAGCCAGAGCTGAACCAATCCAAAGCCAGGAGTCTCTTCCAGGTCTCCCATGTGGGCGCAGGGTCCCAAAGCGTTGGGCCGTCCTTGACTGCTTTCCCAGGCTACAAGCAGAGAGTTGGATGGGAAGCAGAGCCACCAGGACTAGAACCGGCAGCCATATGGGATCCTGGCATGCAAGGCGAGGACTTTAGCTGCTGGGGTACTGCGCCAGGCCCCTCATCCATTTTACCTTTAAAGAATCTGGGACCTTTGGGTAATTTTCCTTTGTCAGATAGCACAATACTAATCTTTGTCAGTAGAGGGAGCTACAGAGACTTTAAAGCCAAAGTTCTGCTTCCTGGTCCAGCTTTGTTCCTGGAACCCTGAAGGTGAGGTGATTCAGCCAGTGTTGGAATCCTAAGCAACCGGCATGACTGAACCTACCAGAACCATGTTCCAGCAGCCAGCAACTTCCCTTCCAGACACCCTTACTAGGCACTTTTGTGTGATGCTAACAATCTACCTCTGAACAATTACTACGGCACTCTAAGGCAAAGGAGTCAGGCAGTTTGGGCCAGCAGAACCACAAAATGGTAGAGACCTCCTGCTTCTCAATGATCCGCAGTAATGTTGTATCCAATGGGGTCTGGATCTCGGACCTGAGAGAAGAGAGGGTTCGTCCCCGGGGACTCAGTCTCAACCTACAGCAGGCCAGCACTCTGGCGCAGCAGATACTGGAGGCCAGAATGCTGATGCACCAGATAAACTACCACCTGCAATGATGGCACCACACAAGAGCACCAGTTCAAGTCCCAGTTACTCCACTTCCAACCAGGCTCCCTACAATGGCCTGGAGAAAAGCACCAGCAGATGGCCCAAATACCTGGGCCCCTGCCCCCACTTGGGAGACCTGGATGAAGTTCCTGGCTTTGGGCCTGGCCACCCCTTGCCACTGTAGCCACCTGGGGAATGAATTGAGGATGGAAGATCTTTGTCTCTCCATCTCTATAACTCTTTCAAATAAAAAAGTCTCAGCCTACGGGGGGAAGAAGGGAGGCCCTTTCCCAGGCACTCCCAGCTCAGCCGGGGCGCCTTTCCATGTGCTCCACCCCAGCCCCAGGAGCAGCTGCTCCTCGCTTTTGCTATTTAGAAGATCTTTAGAGCAATTCCTCATCAGCCAATTCTTCCATTACAGTCCATCATTCTTTTCATGCTCACATTATAATGGTTTTTCTCTCCTGAACCCCCATCCATCAATACAGGGTTTACATACTTCTTTTTGGCTCAGTCATCTAGCTTCTAACCATTCTTCCTTTTACAAGATTATAAACACCTGGATGGCAAGGCTCTGCTATGCTTTTTTCTGGTACTCATTTATCTGAAAGGGAATTACAGAGAGGAAAAGCCAGAAAGGGGAGGCAGGGAAAGAGGAAGAGGAAGAGAGAGAGGGAGTAGAAGGGAGAAAAACACTCCCATCCACAAGCGCATAAAAAAATCCGAGAAACACAAATTGACAACATAATGAGATGAGACAGCACTTAGCATCATCTAGGATAGCAATAATCAAAAAGACAAAAAATAACAAGTATAAGTGAAAACTCAAAGAAAATGGTAACCACCTTGAAAACATTCGCCTTTCTGTACGACTCAGCAATTGTATTCCCATGAACACTGGCAAAATCAAAAGAAATGAAAACCTACATCTATCCAAACATCTGTATATGTTAATATTAGCAATATTTATATAACTGATGGGTTAATGAATGAAACACAGTATTTCCACAATGGAATATTGCTCAGTGACTAAAAAAACAGAATGAACACTGATACATGCGGTAACACATACAGATCATGAAAACATCATTCTAATCAAGAAAAAAAAAAGTCAATCACCAAAGACCACACTGTATCATTCCACTTATGTACCACTACAGGATAGTTTAGAGGTAAAAAGTGTATTCGTGGTGACAAGAAAGTGCTGGGGGATAAAATGAGCAACCAGTCTGGAGTGTGATATTCATCCTTAAGGTAACACAGCTATTTTGAAACTGAATCCTGGTGATGGCTGCACAACTTTGGGAACACGAAAAACTCCAATGCATCATGCACCACAAAGGACAAATCTTATCAGACAGGAATTACACTTGGCTTTTGCTTTTTTAATTAAGGGTACTTTTAAGGAAAAGAATAAATCATAGTGGGGCAGGGAGATGTAGAGAGCAGAGTGACCCAAAATTAGCAAAAAGCATGGATGAAGTGTCTGCCTTCTAGCCACAGGCACCTAGGGGGACTCAAAAAGCAGAGTCCTTACAATGACCTCAAGAACAGAAGTGCCACTGGGATAAATACACAACCTTTGAATGGGACAATTCTGCAGGTGACACCGACATCTGTAGTTTTTACTGTGTCCAAAAAAAGGCCACAGCCACGTCCCCTACATTCTGAGGCATTAACTGTTCACATCTGAAATTACAAGGCTGCCAACAGTCATCATTTAAAACAAAAAACCCTGCTGGCTGCATTATTTACTATGCTAGTAAAACTTCCACCCAAACAGGCAGAAATACACAGAAAACATATTTTGTTTTCCCATTTTAAATAAGTTTACTTAAGATAGCGATTTTTGAAACTCATTTGTCTCAGGGGTTCACATCTCCATCAGACTTCTCTAACTGCCAAACCTGCCCATGCCTCACAGACCATCTAAGCCAGCAGGCATGTGACTTAGTCTTCATGTCCACCTCACCTCCCATATCCACTCAGTTCCTCCCCGTCTATCCTTCCCACTGTAGGCAGCAACCTGCACACACACAAAGAGCTATTACTTCACTCTCCTATTCAAAACCTTCCGATGGGCTCATCAAATTGCGCCCAGTACTGCCCTCAAGATCAGGTATCCACCTAACTGTTCAGCTTCACATCTTTTTAACCTTTCTTCCTATACTCTTAGATTGTTGCCATTCTCTCTGTTTCTCTAGTAACTGTCAGATGCCTTCACTATGGACATAAGCTTTCTGAAAGGCTCTCTGATGACCAATCCGTATGCTAGGGACTAAGAACCAAGACAGTTCCTGCAGACAAACACTTTCAGCATTAAAAACAAGAAACATTTGGGGCAGGTGCCATGGCACAGTCAGTTAATTCTCTGCCTGCAGTGCGAGCATCCCATATAAGGACTCTTTGGAGGCCCAAGGCACCTCCAATCCAGCTCCCTGCTGATGTGCCCTGTGTGCCCACGTGGGAACCCTGCACCCACGTGGGACACAAAGTTTCTGGCTCCTGGCTTTGAACCAGCCCAGCGCTGGCCATTATGGCCATTCAGGGACTGAACCAGCAGATAAAAGATCTTTATGTCTCTAATTCTGCCTTTCACAGAAAAATAAATCTTAAAAACAAAAAGAAAGCCTCAGGCAAGGCATGAAGAGTTCATCAGCTCTTTCTGCCCATAATTCCACTTTATTAACACTACAAAATACTAGCCTAAATGTCACTTTCTCAGGAAATCTCTCCTGACTGCCTTATTCTCATCCCACACACCTGTTTATTTCAGTCTTTCCTTTTTTAAAAAAGACTATTTTACTTTTAAATTCTTCATTTTATTTGAAAGGAGCAGAGACAGAGAAAACTGAAAAAGATTGTCCATCTACTAGTTTACCCTTAAAATGCTGGCAATAGTTGAGACTAGGCAAGGCTGCAGCCTGGAGCCTAGAACTCATTCCAGGTTTCTGACTGGGAAACAGGAACCCCACCAACTTTAGCCATTATCTGCTGCCTCTCTGGGAAAGCATTAGAAGGAAGCTAACTCAGAAGCAGACCCAGGCACCAGAACAAGAGATGCAGGCATTCCAAACAGCGGGATAACCACTGCACCAAATGCCCAGCCCCTCCTTTTTAAAAGACTTCCTTACTACATTATTAACGCTATAAGCCTAGTTCCAGTGTCTTGTTAACCACTCTAGCATTAATACTGTAACTAGTCCAGTGTAATGAGGATTTGTTGAAAAAAATATATATATCAATGAATGAATAGCCTTTATTTGTGCAGGAATCAGAATTAGGCTAGCAGAGATTCTCCATTTACCTTGATCATAACAATTGATAACACATATCAACAAACCACGACATGTACAGGATAAGACCAGGATATCAGACAGTCTAAACTTTCAAGTGCAGTCTCTAACATGGCCCTTCAGCGTTTACAACACAGCATAACCCTAACCAGGAGATGGGATCCAAAGACAAGGGACAGTCTACAGCCTAACTAATAAGACAGGAAGGTGATGAAGGGCATACAGTAGTGAACAGCAGGAATCTCAAGTGTGAGGGGTTTGGTTTTCACACTCATAATAAAAGCAGCATGTGACCATCACAAATATCTTACCTCAGAATAAAGCAAAACATCTGGGCCCGGCGCAGTGGCCTAGCGGCTTAAGTCCTTGCCTTGAAAGCGCCAGGATCCCATATGGGTGCCGGTTCTAATCCCGGCAGCGTCACTTCCCATCCAACTCCGTGCTTGTGGTCTGGGAAAGCAGTCAAGGACAGCCCAAAGCCTTGGGACCCTGCACCCGTGTGGGAGACCTGGAGGCAGCTCCTGGCTCCTGGCTTCAGATCAGCACAGCACCGGCCATTGCACTCACTTGGGGAGTGAACCATCGGACGGAAAATCATCCTCTCTGTATATCTGACTTTGTAATAAAAATAAATAAATCTTTTTAAAAAATAAAGCAAAACATAAATAAAAGAAACATCCATCCATAATTCCATTTCTGAGACAACTGTTTCTGTCATTTCATACCAGAAATACCTGAACATAACTTGCTAGAATTGGGGAAAAATTTTCTTAAGTTTCTTCATACAGTCACTCATTCAAATACTTAAATATTTAAAATGTATCTAAAACGTGTCAGTCACCATGCCTAGATGCACATGGGTGCGTGACAACCAGTTGACTGAGGCCTGCAGAGGACATCTAGTACCATGAAGGGCAGAACAAATTGGACAGCTCCCCCGGACAAACTGACAGCGAGTATCTAAGCAAGTGGAGACTCTAAGGTGGACTATGCCAGTCAATGGACCTGGAAAGGATTTCCTCATCCTTGGAGCTTCTCAGAACTACTGAAGCAGTACACCAGAAACATGCCCCACATCAGGAACCTGGTACGACATTAGGTAGCTGTCCCCTATTCCTGGATTCTGATGTGGCTGGGCTGCTAGGAGGAGCCCTCTGCCTTTTTCTCCTTATTTTCCCCAGATACAGGAAGAAAAAAGAAATTTGGAAACAGTTTTCTCTTTCACTTTTCCTCATTCCTCCATTCTTCCCACCCTAACTGGGCATGCATCCTTTTGAATTATGTAATTACCAAAAGTTAAAAAAAAAAAAACTTCAAAATGTGTCAGATACTAGAGATCAAAGATATAACCTCACGTTTGCACTCACAGAAAGTAGAATATATTTAGGACAAAATTGATCTGCAGTGAGCTAACTCAGTGGAACTCGGCAGGAAAGAGAGTCAGGATTTCTGTGTCTAAGACAGGAATTGGGCAAGGTAAGAAGTGGCCTCTGAAGGATGAGAAGGAATTTGGCTGGCAAGAAAGAAAGGAAGATCTCTATATACAGAGGAAACCGGGAGTGTAAAGAAATTTTGTAATTCAAATGTAATCTTTTTTCTTTTTTCCTCTTGGCTACTACCCAATTGCTACACTAAAAAATGAAACAATGACCAAGCATAAAGGAAGCCAGGAAGGGTTAGAATGTTTCAAAACTGTAACCAGCCTCAGGGGGAGCGATTAGGTAAGCAACAGTCACCAAAGATTACTTTAAAAAGTAGCAAGAAGAAATGTGCAAGCCTGGTCACAAACTCCAGACCTCCACTCAAAATGGGAAGAAGGAGTGGGAGAGGCAATATCTATAAAGAGTGTTCTACCTCACTAGATCTCAAAACATCACAAAATTCAGAATAATAATCTACCACCTAAAGCTGAAGGTCAAGACTGATTTGACTGCATTAACTGGTTATTTCAGTTTTAAAAACAGTCCCAGGAACAGCCTCCCCGCCCCCCCCAGAGCATGTCATCCAGAGGTCGAGTTCCACCAACAGAAGCAGGCAGGACAGGACACCACTGCCCCAGCCCAGGCCAGCACTGTAGAGGAATGTCTCTTACCCCATGGACACCAGCCTAACAGCTAGGTAGCCACCTCTCAAAGCAACACACCAGAGAAGGGGATGCCACCAGCACCCGAATCCACGCACCAGGCAAGGACAATCCAGAAATAACAATTTACAGATACTCTAACCAATTACTATTCAGCAATGAACAAACAGGGAAAAAATCCAACCAGAAACAAAGCTGCACAAGGAAGAGGGAAAGCTCTCCTTCACACAAATGTGGAACTGACTTAGAAGTTAAATTACTTGAGGACAAAGGATTAACTCCCAAATGTTGTTTGGCAAACAGAGAGAGAGAGAGAGAGAGAGAAGTCCAAGATAAAATGGGAGTAATTTAAGAACGGAGCATGGTAAATTTTTTAAGGATGCAGAAATCAAAATTACAATAGTGAAAATAAAATCAACAATGGAGGCAAAGGGAAAATCAAACGAGTGATACAAAAGACAAACATCTGAGCAGCTTACACACAGGACAGAAAAGGTGAGTCAACCTAATTATAAATGTTTTCAGGGAGAAAACAGAGCAGCTGAAAGAAAGTAATAACCAAAAGTAATTTGGGAAATGAAAAAAGAACCAAACATGTAGATCATAAGGAACTACTGCTTCAAGTAGCACTCATCAACACGCACAGGACATGATCTGTCAAAAACACCTCAACCACTCACCACTGTCCAGGCCCTGGAACAACAGGCTGGGTGCAGCAGTCTGAGCTGAACCATAGAGCTTCCGAGTTTCCACAGAACAACTACAGCATGGATTATGCTTCAAGTCACAAAAAATGTTCAATAAATTTAACAGCATTTTAAGACAGTAGTTACTAACAAAATAAAATGGGCCCCGTACGGTAGTCTAGCAGCTGAACTCCTTGCATTGCACACGTTAGGATCACATATGGACACCGATTCTAATCCTGGTGGTCCCGCTTCCAATCCAGCTGCATGGGATTCCAACCCTGCACCTGCATGGGAGACCTGGAGGTTCCTGGCTCCTTACGAACTCAGCTCCAGCTGTTGCAGCACCTTGGGGAGTGAATCAGTGGAAGCTCTTCCTCTATCTCTCCTCCTCTCTGTGTACCTGACTTTCCAATAAAAACTGAATAACTCGTATAAAAAAAAATTAAAAGTACCAACTATTTAGAAAGCAGTCAATAGAATACTGCTCATGTAAGTTATTGCTGTAATCAAAGCTTTACTCAGACACCAGTTAAGAAACACTAAATTTGGGCCCAGCGCGATAGTGTAGCAGTTAAAGTCCTCACCTTGAACACGCCAGGATCCCCATATGGGCGCCGGTTGTAATCCCGGCAGCTCCACTTCCCATCCCGCTCCCTGCTTGTGGCCTGGGAAAGCAGTCAAGGAAGGCCCAATGCTTTGTTATCCTGCACCCAAGTTGGAGACCTGGAAGAGGCTCCTGGCTCCTGGCTTTGGATTGGCTTCAGCTCCAGTTGTGGCCGCTTGGGGAGTGAGACCGTCCTCTCTCTGTTATTTCTCCTCTCTGTATATATGCCTCACCAAAAAAAAAAAAAAAATCTTAAGAAAAAAACACTAGGGGCCCGGCGCAGTGGCGCAGGGGTTAAGGTCCTCGCCTTGCACGCCCGGGATCCCATATGGGCGCCGGTTGTAATCCCAGCAGCTCCACTTCCCATCCCGCTCCCTGCCTGTGGCCTGGGAAAGCAGTCAAGGACGGCCCAAAGCTTTGGGACCCTGCACCCGTGTGAGAGGCCCGGAAGAGGCTCCTGGCTTCGGACCAGCATAGCATCGGCCGTTGCGCTCACTTGGGGAGTGAATCATTGGACGGAAGATCTTCCTCTCTGTATATCCGCCTTTCCAATAAAAAATAATACAAATAAATCTTTAAAAAAAAAACACTAAATGTTTTGATTATTAAAATGGGCATTACAACACATCATGTTAAGCCTCTGCCTGCCAAGCACCAGCATTCCATACAGGTACCAGTCCAAGAACTGGCTGTTGCATTTCGGATCCAGATCCCTGCTGCAGTGCCTGACAAAGCAGCAGAAGACAGCTCAAGTGCTTGGGCCCCTGTGCCCACACGGTGCCTGGTTTTAACTTGATTCAGCCATTCATTGTTGCAGCTATCTGGGAAATGCACTGGCAGGCAGAAGATTTCTGTCTGCCCCCTTCTCTAGAACTCTGTCCTTCAAATAAATGTATAAGAAACAATAATTCAATAAGCTAGAAAAAGCACAACCGAAAAATTTAAGAAAATAAAGTAAAAATCAGCAATGCAGAAAAATGGAAAATCATTTAAATAAATTAATCTCAAAAGGATTAGTTAAATTCACAGAGTAGGAACAGATGCCCAGTGGCTATGACATCACTGTTCCAACTTCCTCTAATGCAAACCCCACAGCAGCAATAACCACTCCAGGACTGGGGTTCCTGTCATTCACTTGGGGGGATACCTGTTGGGTTCCTTCTCAATTGCCTGCCCTGCACACTTTTGGGGAGTGAACAGTCCAGGCGACCACCCTGCTTCTCAAACTAAAATTAAAAAGTAACTTTAATTTTAAAAAAAAGCTACAATCAGACATCACAAGATTTATAAAAAAAGGTATTCACCATAGTGTTGTTTATACTTTAAAAATTAAAGATAATTTGGGCCCAGAGTGGTAGCTTTGTGATTAAAGTCCTCACCTTGCACACTCCAGGATCCCACATGGGTGCTGGTTTGTATCCTGGTGGCCCCACTTCCCATCCAGCTCCCTGCTTGCGGCCTGGGAAAGCAGTGGAGGACGGCCTAAAGCCTTATGACCCTGCACCTGCATGGGAGACCTGGAAGAAGTTCTGGGCTCCTGGCTTTGGATTGGGTCAGTTCCTGCCACTGCGGCCACTTGGGAAGTGAACCAGTAGATGGAAGATCTTCCTCACTACCTCTCCTCTTCTCTGTATATCTGACTTTGCAATAAAAAAAAATAAATCTTTAAAAAAAAGTCAATTGCAAGAATTTTTTTAAAAAGATTTATTTACAGTATCTTCTTTCTTAATCTCAATAAGGCAATGAAATTCCACCTTACTCTCAAACTCCTCAAATACTTAAGCCTGCATTTCATTTCTATAGCAAAACTACCTCAGACTTTAACTTTTACCCCTCCCCCATAAAATATTCCAGAGAAATTCAGATCAAAACCCAGCAACTAAAAATACAAGAGACCATAAAAGAATGTTTTCTGTAAAGTTGAACAGGTAAGATCTTTGAACAGAAGGCTAAAGATTAATATCTAATTCTGTGTAAAAAGTTCCCACAACTCAACAAGGGAACACAGACTGGTAAAGTCTTTTTGAAAGGCTATTTGGCATCTAACAAAACTTAAAATACACTTAGGAAATCTTATTAGAAAAGTATTTACATACATACCCATGTGCACAAAGATTGTTGTCAAAGTTAGAAATAACAAATTATTATGAATAATTAAATAAATACGTTCTAATGGAATTTCTTACAACAGTTAAAGACAAGGCACCACTATGTCTATCTATTTTATATATATAGATAAATATAGATATAGAAAATATATCAGTACCAGATTTTTAGATTTTAAAATCACTGTGAAGACTATGACATCCAACAGATACTTATTTTTAATTTCACAAATAAAACTGGTAACAGCAGATAGCTAACCCTAGACTGGCCTTTGAGAACAAACTGTTCAAAATCCTGAAGACTTAAAAGTCTTGAACATTGCTCAGTTTCAAGTTTTAATCAAAAACACAAAATTGGGACCAGCATTGTGACACAGCACATTATTAACCGGTCATCTGCAACACCAGAATCCCACTCCAAAAAGTGACACACATCCCAGCACCTGGATAATACAACTGAGGAAGCAGTGGAAGATGACCCAAGTGCTTGGACCCCTGCCACCCACGTAAGAAGTCCTGGAAGAAGCTCCTGGTCCCTCTGGCTTTGACCTGAGCTCTCTTGCTCTCTCACTCGCTCTTCCCTTAAAACTCTGTACTTCTTTTCCTTAAAAAAAAAAAAAAAAAAAGATTTTTATTGGAATAATAGATCTATAAAGTGTAGAGACAGAAAGATTTTCCCTTCTCTGGTTCACTCCCCACATGGCCACAATAGCTGGAGTAGAGCCAATCCAAAGCCAGGAGCCTCCTCCCGGTCTTCCATGCAGACGCAGGATCCCAAGGAGTTGGGCCATTCTTTACTTCTTTCCCAGGTCACAGGCAAGGAGTTGGATGGAAAGTGGAACAGCAAGAACACAAACCAAATAAGTAAACCTTCAAAATTTCAGGTTGGGCCCGGCACAACAGCCTAGCAGCTAAAGTCTTTACCCTACACACACTCCAAGCTCCCATACAGACATATGTTCATGTCCCAGCAGCCCCGTGGAGAGACCCAGAAGAGGCTCTGGACTCCTGACTTTGGAACAGCGCAGCTCTAGCCATTACGGCCACTTGGGAAGTGAATCAATGGATGGAAGATCCTCCTCTCTGTCTCTCCTTCTCTCTGTATATCCGGCTTTGCAATAAAAATTAATATATATGTGTGTGTGTGTGTGTGTATATATATACATATATATATATAATTTTCAGAAAGTCAAAAGATGTTACATTTGAACATTATTCTTTTGATAACCAGTAGTGACAGATAAGAGACAGGAGGAATTTAACAGTACCTACATACTTCATTCCTGGCTATTAAAATAAATACTGTTTTAAAAGCATAAACGAATGTGACCGTTTCCTAAATTAACTCCTTTAAAAAGTACAAATGAAAAGAAACATAAATTATCATTAATCATGTTCACTTCAAAATCTGCCTATCAAAAAACCTCAGAAGACCCACAGGAATCCCTGGAGAAGATAACTCCCCCCCCCCCCCACTCCTACTGCTGCTTTATGAATTCAGATGTGCAGGCTCAGCACTAAATATCACACAGTCCAAAAGGATAACTCTAAACAGAGGTTCAACCAGCAGGCCTTAGGGGAAGTCAAATAATGCAGGAGTTCTCCTTGTTACAAAACAAACAAAAACAGAGGCCTGGAGAGAGAACCAGGAAGCCAAGCAGTGGACACTAACCCGCCAGGCTTCCCACCTGAACCCTGCTCCACTTCATCCACCCAGCCAACGCGACACCCGTCACCTGTACCATGACAGTGCTGTAGCCAAGCATCAGGCCCTATTTTTCCAGAGCCCGCGGAAGGGAAAAGACAACAATGGCCTATTTAAGGAACACACAAATTATGCTGAATTTAGCTCAACCTTTTTCGCAAAACCTGAAAATCAGTCTGAGAACCTACAGGTCTTACAGGCCAAAAACATGAAGTGCCAGCTTCAGTAGTGGAAACGCAGATCCTGCTAGCCCTCAGGCTAACTAAGCGCTGAGGGTGCACGTGTGAACCCATCGCCTCACAACCGAATCCCAACTAGCAGCTGGGGAAGGCCTTTCTTCCCGCAGATACAGGGCAGACACAGCCGTCTAAACCAGCACTCACGCTGTACTAACCGCCACAGACCAGCAGGCAAAGTCGGCAAGCTGTAACCCGCTTTAAAAATTACTATCTGCTGTCTTCATCCCCCACCCCACCCCACCCCACCCCCGACTTCATTTAATGTTAATTCTTTTGGACATCCCTACCAGGGGGAAAAAAAAAAACAGGAGCAAAAATTCCTGTACATCTCAATATCCTGCCTACTTTATAAGAGCGGAAGAGTTCAACACAGTAAGAGCAGAAAAAAAAAAAAAGTGACGTGAACAACCTTGATCCAAAATACAGCTCGTCTTAGTCTAATTTTAGGCCTGCTGGTTCCGACGGTCTGTTTGATGCAAAAGGAAGTTTGGAAAAACAAAACAATTTATAAAGTTCTCTTAAAAACAGCTGAAATTTATTTCAAATCACACACACGAGTCCTGGGAGTTTAAGATTGGAGGATTTTGTGGAAGGGTGCCAAAACCTCACTCCACCGGGTTTGATCATGGCAATTACCTGGGCGCACTGAAGTTTTGGGGTGACTTTCAATCTTTCAAGAATTAGCCCGAAAAAGGTTTGAGTGCAAAAGCGTTGGAAAAAAAAAAAAAAACCAACGCCACCCCCTCCAATTTCACCTGAGAAGACGCAAACGCTCACCTCCTGGCCCCAGATCAAACCCCGACTCATCAAAGTTCTGGTTTGAGGCACACAGCCCTCAATGCTCCCTCCCCCAGCACCCCGGAAAACTCGCGTTTCTACCAACGTGGGGATCTGTGGAAAAAAGGGCAGAGACTTGCAAGTTGAGAAAAGAGTGAAAGGGGGGACTCGAAGTCACATTCCTAAGCAATGAACCTGGCGGAGAAAGCGACTGAAAAGTAAAAGGAAGGTTGGGGGGAAAAAAATGAAAGAAGTTAAAAGTGGGGTCAAGAGGCAGAAACATGAGGAGGCAGAGCCCGGGTGCGCCACGGTCCGGACAGGGCTGGGTCTGGCAGCCCTGAGAGCTCCCCAGCCCAGCAGGCTTCCCATTTCGGGCTAACGCCGGAGAAGAAAACACCCCTAAAGGGAGCAGACAATGAAGCCACCGCCCCAGGAGCCGCGGCGTCGGGGCTCGCAGGTGGCGGCTTCCCGGCCCAGCTCGGGCAGCCCCGCGGCTCCCGGGGCCGCTCCCGCCCGCCAGGCCGCCGAGAGGGGAAGAGGAAGGAGAGCGGCGGCTCGCACCCCCGGGGCCTGTCTGCACACTTACCCCAGGCGAGGAAAAGGTCCCCGCCCCAAGCGAGGCGCCTCCGTCCGAGCTCCCGGCGGGCTGCGGAGCCGCCCCGGGCCAGGCGCGCGGCGGGGAGGGGAGGGACGGGGCGGCGGGGCGGGAAGACGAGTCCCGCTGGAGCGCGGCCGCTGCTGCACCGCTAGGCCAAGCTGCAGCCGGAGCCCTGCGGGCGTCGGGGAGGGGAGGGGAGGGAGCCTTCGGCAATGGCGACGGCCCGGGCTGGAGGGGAAGCGGAACAACCGCCGCCGCTGCGCGTGGCCACAACCCTGGGGAGGAGGGAAACGGCGGGGAGCGGGCAGGGGCGGGGCGCCCCGCCCCACCGCCGGGTGGCTCCGGCCAATGGGCGCGCTCGCGCGGGGGCCGCTGGGAGTTGTAGTCTAAGGATGGGCAACGCTTGCTTTTTTTTTTTTAAGAGTGATCTTGTATTAAAAGGAATTGCCAGACTCTCCGTCGGTTGAGCATTGTCTCCAATCCGGTTTTGCCAACTGCACTTACCAAGGACGATTGATGATATACAAATCTGACCCAAGGGCATCTGTTTCTTAGAATCCATCCATTTTGATTTTTCCCTGACCTACAAACTCTGTTTTGCTTCTAAGTCCCATCTTTGGGAATCCCAGACTTCCAGATTTTATCCATAGAGAAGTTCATCAGTGGATTCACTTGTTGTACAAAAAGTTAATCATATAATGAGTGCCATATGCCATTAGGCATCACACGCAGTGAACATGGTTGACCTGGCCTGTGGCGCTTACAAATAGAACACAAGAGTAAGTTGCGATATTGGTATGAGATTGCCTGGGATAGGCAGCCAGAGCCAGCCTCCTGAAGGAGACGACCTTCAAGCTAAGAACAGGCAGAGACAGCCAGGAGAAACATTCAGGGGAAGGCATGCCAGGGAGTGGGCAGTAGAAACGGTCCTGCTACGGTCAGTGGAGGAGGCCTGGGTAGCTAGAGTTTATGGCAATAAGGGCAGAGTGTAAGGGAAACCCTGGAAAGACAAGATTCAGACCATGAAGGAACTTGAATACCATGGAGACAAGTCTGCACTTCATCCCAAAAGGGTACTAAGCAAGGAATGAGTAACCTGCTATACACTCTAAAATAACTGCAGTGCTAATGGAGACTGGAGTACAGAGATAGCAAAATAGGAGAGAAATGAACTGGGAAGGCAGACAGCAGTAGTGGGCATGAGCTTGTGAAGTGGGCACTGGGTACAGTGGTTAAGATGCAACTTGGGGTACTTATATCCCATATCAGGATGCTGGGGCTTGAGTCCCAGCTCTGCTTCCAATTCCAGCCTCCCGCTAAAATAAACCGTGAAAAGAAACAGGTGATACTTCACGTTAATGGGCCCCCTGCTACTCACATGGGAGATTTAGACTTGCCCAGCCCAGCCAAACATGGCATTCTAGTAAGGACAAGACATCACAATCCTCTCTCTAGCTCTCTCTTACTCTTTGATAAAATTTTATAAGAAATGGGGAGAGGGAGTCAAATTGTGCTTATCTCCATAGGTGGAGCAAAACCCACAACTGATAGGAAAGCTACAGGAGAGCAACACAGCACACTTGACCTGAAAAACACACAGGAGCACGGGACATCCTTCCAGAAGTGTAACTAAGCTGTGAAAAGGAACCAAACAGAATGTCCACAAGAACTGATGCCAATGCCAATGACTGCACTGAACAGCAGATTACACAACATTGAATGGAGCTGTAAAGTGGAAACCTATTGAGAGATGCGAGGCTGGCAGTTTTCTGGGAGAAAGCTTAAGAGACAGACAAACTGGAGAGGCTTACCATTCCCTAAGGAGGATTTCAGGAGAGAAAACAAAAGAGGCCACATATGATGAAGCATTGGATAACAATCCAGAACTGATTAAAGACAAGAATCTTCTTTGGGGCCAGTAAGGTAGTAGGGGGTAAAGCCTCTATCTGCAATGCCAGCAACTCATTGGGGTGCTGGATTGGGTTCCAGCTACTCCACTTTTGATCCAGCTCTCTGCTGATGGCCTGAGACAAGCAGCAGCAGACAGTTCACGTGCCTGGGCTGCTGACACCTATGTGGGAGACCTGGAGGAAGCTCTCGGTTTCAGCCTGGACCAGCCCTGGTTTTTGCAGCCACCTAGGGAGCAAACCAGTAAATAGCTCTCTTTGTCTCTTCCCCTCCACCCTGTATATCTGACAAAAAAAAAAAAAAAAAGACAAGACTGTCCAGGTTCAGGAAACAAACTGAATATAAGTAAGATACTTCAAGAGTTGGGGTGCAGCAGATAAAGCTGCTGCCTCTAACATTGGCATCCCAAATGGGCTCCAGTTCATGTTCCAGCTACTCTACTTTGAGTCTACCTCCCTAACGGCCTGAAAAAGGGAATGGAAGCTGGAGTATTTGGGCCCCTGTCACCCACGAGGGAGACCCAGATGCAGCTCCTGGCCCCTGTTTCTGGCCTGGCTCAGCCCTGACTGTCTCTCTCTCTGTGTAACTCTGACTTTATCAGATGAATAAGAGTAAAAGATATGATGAAGCAAAAACAAAGATGCTACTAACTGACATCTATTATCTACTAAAGGAACTCCCTCAAAGATCCAGTTCATTAGGAAAATTATTCCAGAAGGAAATTGTAAGATGGAAAAAATCAGCTCCAGAGTAAATACCTACCTCTTATCACAGATTAGGACAATCCAGCCTACCAAACCCTACACCCAATTACCATTCAGCTGCATAATTTATAAATTGGAATGGTAACAGGTAGGTTCACTTCACCTTAATTTTTTAAATCTCCATTATTATCAATCAGCATCAATTATCAATATGTCACTTTATATAAGCTGAAAATCTGGCCAGTATACTTAAACCACACACATCCATATACACACACCCTCAAGTCACATCCACTGAGGACCACCACCTGAAAATAAGGTAACTTGTTTCTCTGTTCCTGCCATCTCAAATAACTTATCACAATACTTGAAAACAAATCTTCCCCAGCTATAGGCAACTGCCTGAGTTGCCTTGTTCCTAGGCATGTGTAACACTGTTGGGAGAAAAGCAGTCAACAAAATGGCTGGCATTCTGGGCCTGGTTCATGCTACCTGTGTTAACTATACCAGTATACAAACAGTTGTCTATTTTTTCATCTTAAATCTGTAACAAGGGTAAGGGGGAGCCCCAGCCTTGCTACCATAACTGTGTGCCAAACTAGGCATAGGCTGGAGGGAGGCCACTGAGGGCTACTGAGGTATATAAAATGGTTGCTAGAGACCTCCACAGAACAGGTCACTGCACATGCATGTCTGCCTGACAGCGGCAAGCAACTGATGGAGTAGAGGTGAGAGCCCAGAGGTTCCATCAGGGCTGGGCCACTATGCTTGGCATGCATAGTATAGCTAGGTCAGGGGATGAGCTGGGTTAGGGAGCCTGGGAGGATCTCCCAGGGCAGGTACACAAGGAATTGGGAATGTGGAGGGTAGGACAGGCCAAGATGTAACACTCACTGGTATGTGTGAATGCCGGATCAGAGGGCCAGCTTGGTAGAGATTCTGGAAGGGAGCCCTGTCTAGGCCAAGGTACCTGCTACTGGTGAGTATTAGAGCTGAGTCTGTGGACAGACTGGGCCAGGCTGCTGCACCCATCCATACAAGTAAAGGTCAGGGTGTTGTTGGGTAGAGGGGCAGGCCAGGTCACTTCTACAATTGCTACCACACATGAAAATCAGGTTTGGGAACTGGTCTAGTAGGGGATCCACAAGGTTCCCCCCAAGTAGGCAAAGCTAAGGCTATGGGCAGGGCAGGCCAGGCCAGGTCACAGTACATGCTACAGTACATAGGAGCCAGGTCTGGGGTATGGCCTAGTAGGGACTCAAAGGGTTTCCCTGACTGGAATGCTGCACCTGCAGGCACCTATGCAAGCTAGGTCTGGGGGCAGGCCGGGCCAAGTCATAGCACCTGCTGGCATGCATGACTACCACATTTAGGTGCAGGCCAGGTCCATCCCTGGCACCTACATGCTGGACAGGATAGGCCATAACACTTACCAGTATGCACGAGAGCCAGGTCTGGGTGTGGACCAAGCCTGAATGCAGCACCTAGCAGCACACACACAACTGCCAGGTCTGGGAGTGATCTGGGCCAGGCTGCAGCACCCACCGGTACACAAGCTGGGGGACAGTTTAGCAGGGGTTTGCAGAATCAACTTGTCCAGGCCCAGGTACCCCCTGTGAACCTGAGTCATGTAATTGGGGCAGGCTGGGTTGAGCCATTGCTACCCATAGATGCCCATGACAACTGGGTCTGAGGAACAGCCTGGTAAATGTTCAAAGGGTCACCCCAACTGGACCACTGCACTTGCCAATGTACTTTAGAGCCAGGCTGAAGGTAGGCCAAGAGATGCTCACAGAATCTGGGACTGAGCTAAGTTGGTAGTGGTTCTGAAGGGGAACACTTGCTGATCATACTGATTTGCATAAGCAGAAATGTCCAGGAGATTGAGCAGGTCCAGACCAGGCCACAGCACTCACCATGGAGCATGAGAACTGGAGCCGGGAGCAGGGCTGAGAATGGGCCCCCTGAATTACCTTAGACTGATAGGATCCTTAATTCTAGAGAACATCCCATGGAGTGTAGTATGATTGTGGAGCACCTGTTGTGGGATTGGGTCACCCCAGTGCTGACTCCAGGGAAGGATGAAGAGTGTGCTTAGATGCACATGATAGACAAGACAAGTGGACCCTGTAATCAAACAGAAGAGCCACCCCTTCAAAAGATGGAAAGAAAGGCAAGTGGCACAGCACTTCAGGCTAAGTTCTATGGAAAGCACCCGAGCTTGTGGATACTCTGAGGTAGACATGGACAACCTACAGATCTCAGAACTTACACAGAGAGAACAAGGAAAGAGCCAAGGATAGATGGAAAACATCAACAATTAATGATCATTCAACAACCTCCCCTCCAAGGCCCCTTAGGCGACGGTATAGACCATCTTTATTCTCCCCATTGTAGTCTGACAATAAGGAACAACACACCACCTCACATTTCACTCATCCTCTTCCCAAACCCTCTCCTTCCCTAACAAAGGCCCACATGTATCTGCAACCCCCATCCCCTCACCTCTGCAATGAATGTTAAACCATTAATGATTGTTTATGAAATAATCTTTAAAAAGATAAAAATGAGGGCCTGGCACAGTAGCCTAGCAGCTAAAGTCCTCGCGTTGCATGCGCCGGGATCTCATGTGGGTGCTGGTCCTAATCTTGGCCTCCCCACTTTCTTTTTTTTTAAAAAAGATTTATTTTATTTTTATTGGAAAGGCGGATATACAGAGAGCAGAGACAGAGAGGAAGAGCTCCCGTCCGATGATTCACTCCCTAAGGGGGTGCAGGGTCCCAAAGCTTTGGGCTGTCCTCGACTGCTTTCCTGGGCCACAGGCAGGGAGCTGGATGGGAAGTGGAGCTGCCAGGATTAGAACCGGTGCCCATATGGGATCCTGGGTGTGCAAGGCGAGGACCTTAACCACTGTGCCACCGCACCAGGTCTGCCTCCCCACTTTCCATTCAGCTCCCTGCTTGTGGCCGGGGAAAGCAGTCGAGGACGGCCCAAATCTTTGGGACCCTGCACCCGTGTGGGAGACCCAGAGGAGGCTCCTAGCTTCAGATTGTTGCAGCTCCAGTCATTGCTGCTGCTTGGGGGGGTGAATCAACAGATGGAAGAACTTCCTCTCTGTCTCTCCTCCTCTCTGTGTATCTGTCTTTCAATAAAAAAATAAATCTTTTTTAAAAAAGAGATAAAATAGTAAATGGAATAAATGCCAGAAAACAATGATCATAAAAACAGTATCCACTCCCTTGGCCTCAAATAAAACAGACCTTATACGGAAAACTAAACCGATTTTAAAAAGTGCTTATTCATTAAGTATCTAAAAAAGATGATAAATCAGGTCAACAATAGAAGTGCTGTTATATCAAAAGCAGTATCATCTGCAACCATTTATTAAATAAGACATATCAAAAGAAAAATAGTCATATCAAAGTTTTCTTTATCTTTATTATACTTCTGCATAAAGGGCTAAACAATGTTCCAAGTCACCAATTTAAACATTAATTTGAAAATCTGTTAAAATTCTGAAGAAACTTGGTTCTGATAAGCAAAAGGAAAAATGTTCTATTATATATATATAAAATATATATTTCTACACATACATACCCACACACCTTTAATGAGTTAACCAGTGTTATGTTCCAACACCTATCTAACCATAACTCCAAATCCTGTGCCAATATTAGTGATTTTAAATGATTTATAATCCCACTTAGTATCATATTACTAATCTCATAATGAAAGAAATCCTTCTAAACTATAAAATTACTTCAGGCCCAGTGCATTAGCTTGGCGGCTAAAGTCCTCGCCATAAACGCGCCGGGATTCCATATGGGCGCCGGTTCTATTCCAGCTCTCTGCTTGTGGCCTGAAAAAGCAGTGGAGGATGGCTCAAAGACTTGGGTCCCTGCATTCCTGTGGGAGACCTGGAAGAAGCTCCTGCTCCTGGCTTCGGATCGGCATAGCACTGGTTGTTGTGCTCACTTGGGAAGTGAATCATCGGACAGAAGATCTTCCTCTCTGTCTCTCCTCCTCCTCTCTGTACATCTGACTTTGCAATAGAAAAAGTACTTGGATGCTTGCCAACCAAGTGGAAACCAACATGGAGTTCTGGGTTACTGGTTTTGACCTGGTTCAGTCGCAGCTGTTATGGGTTTCTGGGAAGTGAACCAGCAGATGGAAGATTTCTATCTCTTTATGTCACTCTGTCCTTCAAGTAAATAAAAAGAAAAGTTCCAAAAAATCTCCACTAGCATTTCTGCTTGATGACAATGTGTTGCTTTCTCCAATATTTTAGTCTCAAACACATTTGAAAAGAACTGTGATGACCAGTCAAATCCTACAAGTCAAATTACGAAAGATTAACTAAAAAAATAAAGACACCAAAATTTTATGGAAATAAAACAAAAATAACATAAATATATATCAAATCCTATTACTCTATATAAGATAATGCTAATATCCTGGCTTCTGTTTTAAAATTTACAATATGCTTGTTCTCAGGTATTGTGTTTTGCTGGTTTTTATTGTGGCTGTTGTTGCTGTTTTTAAAAGATTTATTTTATTTTTATTGGAAACTCAGATATAAAGAGGAGGGGAGACAGACAGGAAAATTTTCTGTCCATTGATTCACTCCCCTAGCGGCCACAAAAGCCGCAGCTGAGCCAATCCAAAGCCAGGAGCCTGGAGCCTCTTCTGGGTTTCCCACAAGGGGGCAGGGTCCCAGGGATTTGGGCAATCCTTGACTGCTTTCCCAGGCCATAAGAGGGAGCTGGATGGGAAGCGGGGCTAAGAGGACACAATCTAGACCTATATGGGATCCTGGCACATGCAAGGCCAGGATGTTAATTGCTAGGCTACCACACCATGCCCTACTGTTTTTATTTATTTGGAAAGCAGAACAACAGAAAGAGACAGAGATATCCCATTCACTCGATGCTGCAATAAGCAGGGATGGGCCAGGCCAAAGCCAGGAACCAGGAGCCAATTGCATGGAACCGTATCTGAGTATCTACTGTGGGTGGCAGGGACCTACCACTGCTCGCCTCCCAAGGTACACAGCAGCAGGAAGCAAAGTGAGGACTCAAATTCAGGCACTCTGTCATGAAATGAGGTCCTCACGAGCAGAGTCCTAACTGCTATGCCAATTGCCCAGTGGTATTTTTATTTTATTTATTAATTTATGTTTTAAAAATTGCATACATTTTATTTTTGATAACTTTCACATACTTGATTAGGGTGCAAAGGGTCAAGGGCTAGAGTAAAGTGGGTGTTACCATTGCTTTGACATTCTTCTTTTTCTTCCTTACTGGGGAAAGGAGGTAGATAAGGGGAGAAGCCACACCCGTGCTTCCATGCTGCCAATCTTGCCACTCCAATCACAACAAAATCTCTCCAGAATCTACTGGCTAACATAGTCCATCTGAGAGTCTCTGGACAGATAGTCATTTTCAACACATTGTGAGCCCAGCAGTTCAGTTAGGGGAATCATCAAAGAAACTTCATCTGAGATAATCCCAGACCTGATTCTTGTATGTGCATCCCAATACACAGTTCAGCACAGACCATCGCCCAAATCAGCCTGTGCGCACACTGTTAATCAAAATTGCTGAATCAGTTGTCTCTAGCCTTATCTTCTACACAAACTAATTGGTGTTGCATTCCAGCCCGATCCTGCCCACCGCACACTCAGCCCCCATGCAAACCAGTGGGAGTTGTAGCCTAGTCAGAGAGACCAATAATAACCCCTGCCAGGACCACCTCCTGTCCTGGTTCCTGTGCTTGCCAGTATGTACAGCAGGTTACTCCAGTCTGTCCCACATCCCATCCAGTTCTCATACTATCAATGGGCATTGAAGCCTAGTTCAACCCAACCAGCCCCACTGTCCAGCCCACACACATACTGGCAGGGGCCACACTCTGTCTAGCCATGCTTGCCCCTAATCCTGGTTCTCAAACTCACCAATCGGAGTGGCTACCCAAGAGGGAGGTACCCTCTGCTTCCCTACTGGGCCCACTCCCATTCCTGGATCTGGATCTCTCCACAGAGTTTTCCTCCTGTGCCAGCAGCTGCTAGCTGATGCTGTGGCAAAGCCCAACCAACCCTTACCCACTCTGGCTTATGCATGTGCAGTAAGTACAGTCAACCCAGCCTGGCTTGTTCCTGATCTAGCTTACATGCAGGCCAACAGGTGTTGTAGCCTGCCCAGCTGGTCTGCTCCTAGTCCTAGCTCTCACGCTCACCAGTGGGAATGGTGGCCCAGTAGGGGAGCTCTCTGCAGTCCCCCCTACAGGTTTTGCCTACCCTCCCCCAGGTCTCACATGTGTTGGTTGGGTGCTGCAGCCCAGTCTGGTATGTATGGTCTTCCTCACCTCAGCGTTTGCAAGTGGGTGCTGTAGCCTGGCCCAGTCTGTCCCCAGTTCCAGCTCATCTGGTGGGGACTACAGCCTAGCCAGTCCAACCAGCCCCCAAGTCCTGGCCCTAATGTAAACTGGCTGATATTGTAGCCGGACCTGGCATGACCCACATTCTGGGTCATCCAAGAGCATTCTGGCTCTTGGATTTGGCAGGAGGTGATACAAACTGGCCTAGTCTGGCTTGCCCTTGACCTGAGCCAAAGGTAAGCCCATGGGGACCCATAACCAGGCCTGGTTTGGGCTGCCCCCTTTCTTGGTTCTTGTGCTGACCTGCAGGGACTGTGTCCTGCCAGAGGAGTTGCCAAGCTCCTCCTTCAGAACCTCTCCTAACACCAGTCTCGTGCACACTAGCCCGCCCTCTTTGTCCCACCTCCTGTCCTAGCAGGAACAGTAGCACTCCTAACAGGTACTCACCCATTCCGGTTCTTATTGTTAGATGTTACTGCCCAGCCAAGCCTGGTACTAACCCAGACACACCTCACACATGGCTCAGCAAGGAAGGATACTTAGCCCTGCCCATCCTAAACCTATACTGGTTCTCACAAGCTCCAATGGGTATTGGAGTTGAACCCATTGAATGCTCCAGACCCAGTCCACACCCATGCTGGGGAAACTGCAACCATATCCCAATCAGACCACATCACCCACTCTGGCCCCTGCGCTTACCATTGGGACCCACAACCCAGCCAAGGTGTCCCCATAGCTCCCCAACCAGGCCTGTTCCCAGTCACTGATCTCGCCTGTGCCAATGATTGCTCTGACCCAGCTGGGCATAGTCCCTCGGCCCCTAGTCCCAACTCTTGTTGGTGGGTGCTGCAACCTGGTCCTGCTTTTTCTGCTCTCATCTAAAGCGGTAGTTACGGCAGCTTAGCACAGCTTATCTACACTCCATCCTGGTTTCTGCACTTGCCAGTAGGCTATGGTTTGCTTGGCCCTGCTAAGTCTGCCCCCTTCCAAAACCAACTCATAAACATGCCGACAGATGGAGCCACCCTGCACCCAGGCCTGAATTATGTGCTCTCCAGTGGGAACTATGACCCATTAGGAGAATTTTCCAGGTTCCCACACTCAGGCTGCTCCAAGACCCAGATCTCATGCACGTCAGTGGGTGCTTGGCCCTTACTACATGGCCTGCCCCATCCACCCCAGCCTTTGTATGAGCTGTTGCAGCCCAGCCTGTCCCACACCCTGTTTTAGGGTGCTCGTGTGGGTGCTACAGCCTGGACCTGCCCCACTTATTCCCAGCCTCAGTATCTGTGAGCATTGGTGAGTTACATGGTCATGCCTAGCTCAGTCCATCACCATCCCAACTCTCAAGCTAACCAGCGGGACTTGTAGTTTCATAGGGTTTAGCCCACATATCCCCCCCAGAATCTACCCCAGACCTGGTTCTCTTGCGTGCTTGTTGGTATCATGGCCCAGTCTAATGTGACCCATCCCATGATCCCACACTTACTGTTAGGTACTGGGATCTAGCCCTGCCTGACAGGCCCCCAGCCATTGCTTGCATGTACATTGGCATGTTGTGGTCAGCCATGTTCCATGCTAACAAGCCCAACCCAGGACTTTCATGTGGGTGGTATATCAGTCTGACCCATAAAGATCTTCAGGTCTTTCCCCTCCAAACCACCAGGTCTCATTCCCCTTACTTACATGCAAGTACAGTGACCCTGTTGTTGGGTGTCCCTCAGGATTCATTCCTCATCTATACGTACTGTGGCCTTATCCACGGATGTTCCTAGGCAGTAATTCCACACTCCCAAGATACCAGAGCTTGCCGCCTGGTGGTCAGCAGGCAGAGCCCAGTTGGAACTCAGTCACCCACCAGTCCAGGACCCTCCCCTGGCCTAGCAGTGGTGGTCAGGGAGCTAGGATCCCTGCAGGAAGTCTGGGCTGGCATGGATCCCTCTAGCCACAGCTATGTGGCTGGTGGACCGAGATACTTGTACTGTCTCGCTGCTTAGACTTACCTGGACTCCACCTACCAACATGGCATAGGTGGGCAGAGCCATGGTCCTGGGCATGTCTAGAGCTGTCTGAGATCTGTTCCTAGCATGGTCGCTGTGGATGGAGGAAATTCTTGGACCTCAGGCCTGGAAAAACCCAGGACCCTTCCCCACCTCACAGCTATATGACTGGACACCTGTGCTGTGCAGCTGCTCAGACTTACCTGTATTTATTTTTTTTAAAAAGATTTATTTATTTTTAATTGCAAAGTCAGATTTTCACAGCGAGCAGGAGAGACAGAGAGGAAGATCTTCTGTCCGATGATCCATTCCCCAAGTGACCACAACAGCTGGTGCTGAGCCAGTCCGAAGCCAGGAGCTAGGAACTTCCTCCAGGTCTCCCACACAGGTGCAGGGTCCCAAAGATTTGGGCCGTCCTTGACAGACTTCCCAGGCCACAAGCAGGGAGCTGGATGGGAAGTGACGCTGCTGAGATTAGAACCGGCACCCATATGGGATCCTGGCACATTCAAGGCGAGGACTTAGGCACTAGGCCACCGTGCCAGGCCTGAAAGTTTCATTTTTTAATTAGCCTATATAGCACTTATTTTAAATTTTATTTTTTCCTCATGTGTAACAATAAATCAAGACCTGTTGTTTTTAAAAAAATGAGGCCTGACATTTTTTTAATAAATATAAAGCTTAAGAAAATACATTCTCTTTAAAAAGATAATTTTGGTATTCCTACTGACAATGTCAAGTATGTATACTTAATATTAGTAGTAAGTTTCATCAAGCCCTGTGTCAATTCATACTGCAAAAAGAAATATGAAATTTAAAAGAATGAAGATATTTTAACAGATATTATAACACTTTGATATTACAACTCTTAGAGCCCTATCTCAATAATGTTTTTTGAAACTCTGTTAAAATGGTTTAATATTCTCATAAAATTAACACTGAAATAAACTTGACTTTTTCCTTATTTACAATGATTTTTTTTCAATTTTAAATTCAAAAGTTTCTGTTTAAAAAATGGAATAATTTAGCTCTGATACATAAACATTTCATTTCCTTATCTTCAATCTAACTAAAGCCACAACTCACGCATGAAAATTCTAATTTAATAAAATAAAGTTTCCTGTTCTGGCAGTTGATATTTAGATTTGTCAATATTCAATACAATAGGGCATGGGATTTTGCAATTAGCTGAAAATGATCCCAAATTTTCTTTTGTAAACACAATTTTAGTCATAGCTAAAGACAAAAGCAAAAGTAGCAAGCCTGGTCTAGTCCAATACCCCTAGTCATCAGTGAGTGGTTCTTAAATTTTAAAGAAAGCATTTTACCATATGAAACTTAAAGGGAAAAATGGCCATGCTTGAAAACAGTTACAAGGATCAGCATAGAACACAGGACAGTAACAAACAGAGTCACAAAACACACTAAAGGGGTATGAATGGCCACTCCCACCGGGACCTGCAGAGTCACATTCTTAGATGCCTGTAAAGAGACAGAGGGGGGACCAGTGAGGCACACTCCAAATGCACAGCCAAAGGTAAGACCACCGTATCTCACACTGTAAATCTGATTTCCTTTAAATATCATTCAGCTAATTCTATAATATATGTAACATTGTTTGAATGACTATTTGAGATCCAACATTCCATTTAGGTCATAAAATCAAACTTCATCCTTACAATTATTCATAAAGTCTCATTAGTTCTGATTTTTTTTTTTTTGCTTTTTACGTAAAGTTGACTATCTTTAAAAAATGTTATAGCTCAACATCACCTCTGTAGTCACCATAAAGATTTACCTCCTCCATGCTGCACATTAGAATGTAGAATTCTCTCTCAATAAAGTTCTAGAGGAAAAATATTAAAATAATAAAACTCTACATTCATTCTTGCTTTGCAGCTTTTCTCCCTACACATCTTTTTAAAGCTTGTAAATCACAAATAGCACAAGTGAACAGGACCTCTACCATGGCTAGCAATGTGAAAGTTTTGTGTTCAACTTAGCTTCTACTGAACGCAATCTTTACCATAGCTAGTACTGTGAAAGTTATTTGTTCAACTTAGCTGCCAGGAGCAGTAGACAAACTTTTAAGTAACCACAAGAAAATTACTTCAAACCCAAATATCCACAAACTCTTAAAAAAAATAGTGCTAATGAGGTATTAATGTGATATCTGCTTCAATAACTGAGATCAAAACTACAAAAATAGCCACAGACAGACTATATTTAGGTATAAAATAACAAAATAAAACTGCCTACAAATATTACTGAAGTTGACATACTTTGAACTTTGTTTTCCTTTTTTTCACTTCCTCTGAAGTTAATTTACTTTGTTATTTAAAAACTAGAAGATCTAAATAAAAATAAACACATCTTACACTTTCATTTTATTCATTTAATATTTATTTTATTTACTGAAAGGCAGAGTTAGAGAAAGAGAGGGAAAGAAGGCAAGAAGGAGGATTTATGGAAAGGAAGAGGAAGATGGGGAGAGAGACAGAGAGGGAGAGAAGAGAGAGAGATCTTCCATCTACTGGTTCATTCCCCAAATAGCCGTAACACTTAAAACTAGGCCAAGCTGAAGGCAGGAACCTGGAACTTCATCTAGGTCTCCCATGTGAGTGAAGGGGTCCAAGGACTTGGGTCACCTTCTCTCTTCCCAGGTGCATTAGCAGGCAGCTGAATCAGAAGTGGGGCAGCTAAGGCTCAAATTGGTGCTCAAATGGGATGCTACTGCTGCAAGAGGCTGCCTAAGTCACTATGCCACAACAACATATTTTAAATGTTTGTTTATTTCGAAGGCACAGCAACTGAGAGAGACAGGGAGAGGTTTTCATTCTCTGGTTTATGCCCCTGAAACCCCCAATAGCCAGGCCTGTGCCAGGCTGAAGCCAGGAGCCCAGAACTCCTTTCAGGTCTCCCATGTGAGTGACAGGGACTCCTCCCACGGTACAGCTAGCAGAAAACTGGATCCAGCAGAGATGAGACTTTACCCACTATACTACAATGCTGCCTCAAATAAAGCTTTATTTATAAGAAGAAAAAAAAAAGATGTAAATGCTACTATATTCTCTACTATTTCAGATTTAAAAAGTGTACCTGCTACACTTATGCCATTGACCAACCAATGTGTCAAAGGACTAATTCTAAGTCCTCAACCTCCATGCCCAAACATGCACATAAACTTCACCCAAATGAGAAAAAACTGCTGGCAAAGAAGTAACATTAAAAAACAAACGGGGGCCAGTGTTACAGCTTAACAGGGTTAAAGCACTATCCATGATGCCAACATCCTGCATTGGTGCCCATTCGCGCCATGCTGCTCCACTTCCACCCAGCTCTCTGCTAACCACCTGGGAAGAGTAGTGGAAGGTGGCCCAAGAGTTTGGGTACCTGCCATTCACGTGGGAGACCCAGAAGAAGCTCCTGGCTCCCGTGCTTTGGATCAGCCCAGCTCAGGCTGTTGCGGCCATTTGAGGAGTGAAGCAGCAGATGGAAGGTCTCTCTCTGTCTTTCCTTCTTTTCTCTCTGTACAACTCTTCCTTTCAAACACATAAATAAATATCTAAAAACAAGTGAACAAATGTTTGACTATAAAACACTAATTCTTTAAATGTAGTATAAACATATAGAAAGACTTTCATATGTAAAAACAACATAAAATATTAGCTTACTGATTTGTACTTCATATTTTTCCACTGGCAAATATCCTCTTTCTTCAAAGCACAAGGAGCTGCCACTTGCGACTGAGCCCAGCATCTCAAAATTGGGAACTCTGAGCAAAGCAAGCAGGAAAATATCAGAAAATTTGTACTTGAATTCAAGGTTATTCTTGCATCGAGTCTCAACAGAAGTCCTTCATACTGGGACGTGAATATTGAAACATTTTAATATACAATATATAAACTCTGTATGACCTGGACCCATCTATCTCAGGATGTTATTTGAGCACTCTTTTTATATGTATGGATGCCTAAATAAGATTACAAAGGTATCACAGACTTTAACATGAGTTTTAACAAATTCTATCATAGTCAAACTAAGGACAAATCTTTGAAAAACACTGCTACATGTACAAGCTGACAACTGCCCACATGAAACACATCAATATAAACATCTCTAAGACCAAAAAACAAAATAACAACAACAAAAAAGTCATAAAAATACCAGACCCTCCAATATTCTTGCAGATGGGGCACTTTTTCAAAATTTACTGAAGGTATGTATAAGATAGCATTAATTGAAAGTTAATTTAGTTGAGCACTTAAATGTTCTCATCCTGAATGGCATGATTGTAGCAAACATATGATTAAAAGCTTTCCCTTTGGGCCCGGCGCGGTGGCACAGTGGTTAAGGTCCTCGCCTTACACGCCCAGGATCCCATATGGGCGCCGGTTCTATCCCGGCAGCCCCACTTCCCTTCCAGCTCCCTGCCTGTGGCCCGGGAAAGCAGTTGAGGATGGCACAAAGCTTTGGGACCCTGCACCCGCGTGGGAGACCCGGAAGAGGCTCCTGGCTTCGGACCGGCATAGCATCAGCTGTTGCGCTCACTTGGGGAGTGAATCATCGGACGGAAGATCTTCCTCTCTGTCTCTGCTCTCTGTATATCCTCCTTTCCAATAAAAATTAAATAAATCTTTAAAAAAAAAAAAGCTTTCCCTTTGTCAGTTTTTGGTAATGATGCTATTATCCCTCTAAGTCCACAGGAAGAGACAAAATCTGGAGCAGCTTCTTTAACTAGAAAGAATAGTCTTGATTATTAGAAGTCTGCAAAGAGTTAAAAATCATGTCTTAATTCATCCAGCTCCTAGGATTAAAAAAAAAAAAGGAGAAGAAGAAATAACAACTTTTTGGTTAAACCAAACCCTCATGAGCAAAATCACAATAAAGGTAAGTAATAAAGTATCTTCCTCAAATACTAGAATCCTCCCGACTGGAGACAAAATAGTGAAAGCCAGAAAGTCTTGCAACATCAGTACTGAAGAAACAGAGAGCAAGAAACACACTGGGTGTCAGCCAGCTAACTGCTCACAGAACATGGCGCCACCCAGGGCTTGTTCAGGGACAAACTTTACCCTCACTGAAGGGCTGCTGTCTGCACCGCTCCATGGCAAATAGCTAAGTGTGAGGAACACGGGAAACTGCCTCATGAGGATGATCAGGAAAAATCTCCAAAAGGAGGAAATCGACAGGGTCAAACGGACCGTTTTTTGTTTTGGAGATCTATTCATTTATTTGTTGATCTCAGGCCATTAGCAGGGAGCTAAATTAGAATCAGAGCAACTGGAACTCGTACTGCTGCTGCAATAGCGGATGCTGGCTCCACAAGAGGTAGCTTAACCTACTGCACCACAACATCAGTCCCAAGAGCATGTTGCTTCAATAGTTTAGTTTCATAGTAAAGGGAGAGAAACCTGTACATGAGCAGACCTGATGGAGATAACATGCTTTTAACGACAAAGCAGTTGTGTCTAAAAATGTTCATTTTCATAACACAAATGTAAAAAAAAAAAAAAAAACCACACATGAGAAGTGGGCTAAGTAGGAAGAGTGAGTGAGTTTTGAAATGGAAGAGGCTATGGCTGGAACGGAACACATGGAGTTGCTGCTGGGGTGGCCATCAAAGTTTTCTCTGGTCTCCTGGCTGGTATTCACAAGGGCAACTGTCTTAGAACCATCTGCAAACTATCCACAGATAAGCTTTTCCATATCTGAGCTTATATCTTACAATTAAAAATAAAGCAGCATGCCTTAGCGTGGATTTCACTCCTGGGGCCATAGCTTTCACTCACATCTTCAAGCTTTAGAAGACTTAACAACCCTCACCTTGGTCACAGCGCATCAGCAAATCTGGGTTCCTGAGCATGATCAAGGCCTCTCCGACTTCACCGTGTGGCCGGTGATAGCGGCAGTGCACAGGCACAAAGGCCTGGAAACAGTTCATGCACTGGAGATCTCGTCTGGCAGAAATGAGAACTTCAGATTCCTTGGACAAATAGTTCGGAGCTTCTATATCAACATTTTCTGAAACCATCACTGCCTGTCAAAAAAGAAAACAAACATTAATGTAAAAGAAATAAATGAGGAGGGTTTATAAACAAGTAAAACTGGAAGAAGATGGCTATACAGACAGAAGTGTCAAATGGGGCCCTTGCATCAATATTTTCCATCTCCCTTGCATCCTCAGTTCAAAGTAGAACACAGAGGATGTGATCTACGTTTAACCAACCTTGCTTACTCAAAGCAAATTGGAGAAAGAATATATCGCCTTAAAACATATTTCTGTCAAATTTCCTTATTAACCTCTGATGACATGACAAAACAGGTACCATGAACTCTCTATGACAAAAAGTGTTGAACCTGTATTGGGAAAAATAGTTTGTGTCATTCTGGTAATTTCCTGTTCTTCAGACAAACAAGTAAGAAGGTAATGAGTAAGTTAAAGCACTGTGGTCAGGAAGTCAGATCAAAGGTCAGGGGGTATAAAATGTCACAGGGAGTGGGTGTCTAGCCGAGTCATCGAGATACCTACACCACGTATCCGAGTACCTGGGTCCAACACCCAGCTCTGGTTCTGGACCCCAGTTTGTGCTAATGTAGGTCCTAGGTCACTGGGTTTCTGTTATCCAAGTTGGACACCCAGATGGAGTTCCCAGATCCTGGTTTCTTGGTTCAGCATGGTCTGAAGCTGCTGTGGGTTTTAGGGTGTGAACCACAGGATGGGAGCTCTTAGTTGCTTTGCCTTTTAGGGAAAAACACTTAACTGAAAAGAAAAATGGCAAATAGTTTTTTTTTAAAATCATTTTAAGATGAACCTTCTACACAAAAAGTGAGACTGCACAGGTGCACACGAGTTACATTGTATTTATCATGTATATATTATCTATATCGATATAAAATGACTCCTCAAAAGCTTGATGGAAAATGAGTATTAAAAAAAAACTATGCATGAATTTCAATTTTTTTTGTACCAAAACAGACTTTATAAACTATTTGAGAGTGACAGAGACACAGCAAGAGAGAGACATAAAGAAAGCAAGCTGCCACCTGCTGATGTTCACCAGACCACTTCGCAGAGTCTCTGCAGAAGGAACTGGGCCACAGGCGCAGCCTCAGCACAGCTCAAAGAAACAGCAGCTGATTGATCAAGAAATCAGCTTCCAATTACTGCAAGTCACTGGGTAATGTCAATTTTTCTACGGATTTACAATTTTATAACATAACTATAACTAGAGACTAACTGGGGAAGCAGATCATCAAAATCAAGAAATCTAATCAATAAAGATATGTCTTTCCTTTTAAAAATTTTTAAATTTTAATATAACTATCTTTAGTTTTGATAATTTTTATAGTTAATTAGGGTGATAAGGGCCAAGGGCTACAGGAAGGTGGGTGAAACCATTATTTCTGCATTCTCTTTTTTTCCCGTCCTGTATCTGGGGGAAGAAGGGAGATAAGGGGGGATGCCACACCCAGCCTCCCAACCGCCTTCGTGCACAGGGACGGAGGGTAGCCACCCAATGCCATCATAGGGTCCCCACTGTGGGGCATGCTCCAAGGGTCCTGCTCAAGTGGTTTTGATAGTTCAACAGTTCTGAATTATTGCTGATTTAACCACTCTAAGCACAATAGAATCTCTCCAGATACTGCCAACACTTGGCTGGAGTAGTTGATTGATTTGTTCTATCCTCTGTCCTCTGTTATGGTACCAGGTATCTTCTGCAGGCTCCAATGTACTGCTCTGTCCTCCATTAGCACCTGGATATGCTATCCACTGCTCCATCTGAGCCACCGAGGAGGCCCAGCTCTGACACATGTACTCCACAGCCAGACCATGGGACCTTCTCATTTCTTCATGGTTGGAGTTATGAGTCCAGCAGTTCTCCATGGTTGGAGTTACGAGTCTAGCAGTTCAGATGGAGGGATTCCAAAAGAAACTTCATCTGAAGTGATCCCAGACCTGATTCTTGGGTGTGCATGTCAATACGGGGTTCAGCACAGTCCATCACCACAATCACCTTATACACATGAAACTTTCAGGTCAGTTCTGACTCCAGTCCACGAACCAATGGATGCTGCAGTCCAGTCCAATCCTGTCCACCACATACTTGGCCTTCATGAAAACCAGTGGGAGCTGTAGCCTAGTCAGAGCAACCTGCAATAATTTCTACCATGCCCAGCCTGTGCCCTGCTTCCCATGCTTACCAGTATGTACAGCAGATTGGTCGTCTGACCCACATCCTATTCAGCTCTCATACATGTCATTGGGCACTGAAGCCTAGTCCAACCCAACCAGCCCCACTATCCTGACCACACACCTGCCAGCAGATGCCACTCTCTGTCTAGTCATGCCTGTCCCAGTCCTGGTTCTCACGCTCACCAGTCAGAGTGGCAGCCCAAGAGGGCGGTACCCATTCCCTACTCCCAGATGTTGCACTCTCCAGGTGGTTCTGCATTTTAACTTGACAGAATTAGCCCCATGTGCCAGCATCTGCCAGCCCAACCTACCACACCTGCCCAGTCCACCTCCTTCCAAAATCAACACACACACTTGCCAATGGATGGAGTTACATTGAGCAGCCTGCCTGACCCCTAGCTCTGGACCACGTGCTCATCAGTGGGAGAAATGACCTACTAGGGAAGTTTCCCAAGTTCCCCCACTTGGGCCACTCCCAGATCCAGATCTCACACATGCCAGCATGCCAGCATGCCAGCATGCCAGCAGGTTAGGCCCTTGCCCAGTGTAGCCTGCCCCTCCATCTTGGCCTTGTATGAGCTGGTGAATGTTGCTGCTTGTCCTGCCCCACACCCTATTTTAGAATGAACATGCGGGTGCTACAGCCTAGACATGCCCACCCTGTTCTCAGTACTCCTGAGTGTCGGCAGGTTTCATGGTCACATCGGGCTTAGCCCACCATCACCCTAACTCTTGAGCTAACCAGTGCGACTTGTATTTCCTCAGGGTTTGGCCTACATATCTGCTACAGAATCTACCCCTGGACCTGGTTCTCTTGTGTGCTGGTTAATGTCATGGCCCTTCCTAATGTGATCCAGACTTTGTTCTAACCCTTAGTCAGGTACTGACATCTAGCCCTGCTATACAGGTCCCCAGCTAGCTTTTGTGCAGGCTGGTGTGTGGTGGTCAGCAATGTTCTGCACTAATAAGCCCAACTGAGATTCCCAAGTGGGCTAGTTCATGAGTCTGACCTATACAGATCTTTCGGTCTTTCCCCTCCAAACCACCAGGTCTCAATTCCTTTGCTTACCTTCAAGTACAGTGGCACTATCATTGGGTGTCCCTCAGCATTCATTCCTCACCTACATGTATGGTAGCCTTATGGATGTCCCTAGGCAGTAATTCTACTCCCCCAGAGCCCCCAGAGTTCGCTGCTGGACAGTCAGTGGGCCCAGGCCAAGATGGTTCGGTTCTAGCTGCCTTTAAGCAGCCAAGTCAGGCTGCGCCCCTCCCCCATCAGCCAAAATTGGCCAAAGGGGTTGAGGGTCCTGTTTGTGCGCCCAGCCCCACTGTAATGTTTTTTTTTTTTTTCCTTTTAACAAATTTGCAATTTCTATAAGTTTTGGTGATGTTTGCACAGTTAAGGATGCCTCTGTTTAGGGTGGGAGGGTGGAGGAATGGAGGAAAGTTGGTAAGACAAAGGTTTTCAATCTCCTTTTGTTCATGTATCTTGGGTAAATGGGAAGAGGGACATTCCCAGAAGCCCAACCGCATCACTGCCTTTGGATGGGGACAGGCACCCATATCCCAGGGTCCCCAGTGTGGAGCATGTTCTGAGGGCACTGCTAACCTGCCCTGGGATGGGGAACAGGCACCCGATATCCCAGGGTCCCCAGTGTGGAGCATGTTCTGAGGGCACTGCTAAAGTGGTTTTCCTAGTTCTAAAGCACTGTTGACTTCATTGCTCCAAGGATGAGGAAATCCTACTAAGGTCCGTTGGCTGACACACTCAACCTTAGAGTCAATTCACCCAGATACTTGCTGTCAAAGCTTTGCTGGGAAAGCTGTCCAGTTTGTTCTGCACTCCATGGTACTAGATGTCCTCCGCGGGCCTCAGTGAACTGGGTGTCATGTCCCTCAAGGCTCCTCTGGACATGCAGCCCACTGAACAGGCTTCAAAAACCGAGTAAACCCAGTCCTGACATATGCACTCCATGGTCAGACCACAGGTCCTGTAATCTCCCTCATAGATGGAGTTTTGAGGCGGTCCAGACCCTGTCTGCTGGCATGTCCATGTCTGCACTCCACATATCTTAAAAATAAAATAGCAACTATGTTGGCACACTGGTATAGTTAACACAAACTTAGTAAACTTAGTATTAACCAGACCCAGAATGTCCGCCAGCTATTAGCTGCTTTTCTCCCAGCAATTTAACACTTACCTAGGTACAATCAACCTGGACAGTTGCCTACAGCTGGGGTTGCTACAATGTTTTTCTTTATCTACTTATTTTTCTTGTAACAGTCAACCTGAAAGCTTACAAATCTCATTCAAATCAAAGGTACATGTCTTTTGCGTCTATATCTTCAACAAGGGTTTCATTTTCTAAGAGCATGGTAGATGATGTTATTAGGGTGGTTTAATATGATTTCGATCCATGAGATTGTAAGCCAAACACCGTGTTTTGGGTACAGCGAGGCCGTGTAGTCCTCTCCTCACATGTACCAGGATCCCATATGGACACTGATTCGTATCCCAGCTGTTCCACTTCCCTTCCACCTCCTTGCCTGAAGCATGGGAAAGCAGTGGAGGATGGCTCAAGGCCTTGGGACTCTGTGTCCACGTGGGAGGCCAAGAGGAAGCTCCTGGTTCCTGGCTCCTGGCTTTGAATCTGCTCAGCTCCAGCCATGTGACCACTTGGGGAATGGGCCAGTGGATGGAGGAGCTTTCTGTCTCTCCTCTCTGTGAATCTGAGTTTGCAATAAAAATAAATAAATCGTGTTTAAATTTGAAATATATATTAATTTTTAAAAAAAGATTTATTTTTTTTTATTTGAAAGTCAGATTTACAGAGAGAAGGAGAGACAGAAAGTCAGAGAGAGATCTTCTATGGGCTTGTTCACTTCCCAATGGTCACAGCAGCTGGAACTAAGCCGATCCAAAGCCAGGCGCTTCCTCAGGGTCTCCTATGTAAATGCAGAGGCCCAGGGACTTACCCATCCTTTGCTACTTTTCCAGTACATGAGCAGGATGCAGGATGGGAAGCGGACACCTGGGGTGCCTACAGTGCACAAATGGAATGCTGGTGCTTGCAGGCAGAGGATTAGCCTGTACACCACCAGGGCAGCCTGAGATCCATTATTTTAAATTTGAAAGTCTCAGAATTTATAACTCAAGGAAGAAAAGAAACTAACAACGTCCTTCCTTATATGTATACAGAATTCCATATATACCCAAAACCTGAGAGCACACAGGAAGAAGCCAGCTAACTGAAGGTTAAAACATAAGGTGTACGCTTATCACTGCATACCTTCACATGTCTCGTGAATGCTGAGCCACAGAATTCAAAGCACATCAAACCATAATGACAAAGGTAAAGAAATTGGTCTACATCATTACTAGAAACAAGATACTATCAGAAATGACTGGAAGTTTATCTATTTTCCCTTTTCCTTTTTAAAAAATATTTATTTATCTTTAAAGATTTATTTATTTTTATTGCAATGTCAGATATACAGAGAGGAGAAGATACAGAGAGGAAGATCCTACGTTCAATTATTCACTCCCCAAGTGAGCGCAACGGCCGGTGCTGTGCCGATCTGGAGCCAGGAGCCAGGAGCCAGGAACCTCCTCCAGGTCTCCCACGCAGGTGCAGGATCCCAAGGCTTTGGGCCATCCTGGACTGCTTTCCCAGGCCACAAGCAGGGAGCTGGAAGGGAAGTGGGGCTGCCGGGATTAGAACTGCCTCCCATATGGGATCAGTGCTTTCAAGGTGAGGACTTTGGCACTAGGCCATTACACCAGGCCTTTTGCTTTTTTAGTTTTTTTTAAAAAAGATTTACCTTTTTTCTTTTAAAGATTTATTTATTTTTATTGGAAAGATTTACAGAGAGAAAGCAAGGAAGATCTTCCATCCACTGGTTCACTGGTTCCAAATGGCCAATGGCCTGAGCTGAACCAACCAAAGCCAGAAGCCAGAAGGTTTTCCAGGTCTCCTACACGGGTGCAGAGTTCAAGGTTTTGGGCTATCCTTCACTATCTTTCCAGGCCATAGGCAGGGAGCTGAATGGGATGTGGAACATCTGGGACATACAGAATCCTGGCATTTGTAGATGGAAGATTAGCCATCTAAGGCATTGAACCAACCCTCCCAAAATTTATTTTATTTTATTTCCTTATTTTCATTTTATCTGAAAGGCAGAGAGAGGAAGAAATCTCCCATCTGTCAGTTAACTCCTCAAATGTCCGCAACAGCTAGGGCTGTACCAGGGTTTCCCACCTGATGGAGGGGACCCAAGCTCTGAGCTATCATGCACTACCCCCAGCACGTGACTAGCAAGATGCTGGCACTGCAGCAGCACTAACACTTGGTGGGAGGCTAGAGCTGGAAACAAAGCCAGACTTACACTCGGCTGCTCTGTGACCTGATGCAGGCTTTTCAGGTCTTAACCTCTGATCCCTAACAGCAATTATTTCAGTTGTTAAACAGGTCCTTGGGCCCAGTCTATACCTGTGGAACTGGGACTTCCCCAAAAGACAACAATCTGTACAAAAAGTGGCCCCAGATGATTCTCTCTTCAAAGCTAGAGACACTCTGAGTTAAAGAGCCAAGATTCCCATCAGGTAATGGCAAAATCTTTCCCATTCAATAACCCTGGGTCCATTTCTTGGCTCTACCATTTATCTACATATCTTGGATAAGGTACTTGCATTTCCAAATCACAGAGGTTGGAATCTATGTCTATCTAGTTTGACAAAACTGCTTTTTAAATGCTATTTATTCCTCATTAATCTTCTCATGACTTTATATAAAGGGGGGGGTCTTTAAATAGTTCGTAGAATATGCAAATTATCTTCTAATTTCATTTGTCAATGCATTTTTTGAAATTTCTTGTATACACACACACAATTTTCTTAATTACTCATCAGTCAGCCTGCCAAAGAGGATTTAACAAGCTCAGTTCAGTGGGTTTATTCCTGGCAAGTGAACAAGCATCACTTTCTTGTTCAAGAAAATCCCCACACTGGCACAGGCACGGAGGAGCAGGAAGTGAAACTGCAGCCTGAAATGTCTGCATCCCTTAATGAAATGCCGAGTTCAAGTCCCGGCTACCCCAAACTTCTGATCTGCTCCCTGCTGAGCACTTCGGAGAGGCAGCAGAGGACAGCCCACGTGCTTCGATTCCTGCCACCCACATGGGAGACGCTGCTGCAGCTCCTGACCACTGGCTTTCTAATCCGTTATGGAACCAGTGCATTTAAGACTGATCTTTCTCTTGCTTTCATTCTGTCTTTCAAATAAATAAACCTTTAAAAAAATACTCCTATCCCAATGTTACTAAATATGCTTTAAGAAAATGTGAAAAAATTACAATGTTATAATATCTAATATTATAGATTAGATAATATTATCTAATATATATCTTTATTGAAGATATAGCATGCTTAAGTTTTTTTTTTTCCAAAGAAAATTCCTTGGTCTCGTGCAGTGGTTCAACAGGCTAATCCTCCAGGTATAAGCAGCAGCACCACATAAGAGTGCTGGTTTACATCCCAGTTGCTTCACTTCCATCCAGCTCCCTGCTTGTGGCAGTGGAAGATGGCCCAAAGCCTTGGGACCCTGTATCCACGTGGGAGACCTGGAAGAAGCTCCAGACTCCTGGCTCCTGGTTTCGGATCAGCTCAGCTCTAGTCACTGTGGTCATTTGAGGTATGAAACAGAGGATGGAAGATCTTTATTCTCCTCCTTTTCATAAACTGGGCTTTTCATATACTAGACTTTCCAATATAAATAAATAAATGTTTAGGAAAAAAAGAACATAACCAGAACAGTTTTTAAAATTCCCTATAGCTGTACCTCTGTTATGTTCTTCTCTCGTAATGAAGCCAATTCGTACGGATCCACAAGAAGTCCTGTCGGGATGTGCTGTTTAATTAATAGTCGGCAGGGCTGTAAGTCCTCGCCACTTTCTCCAAAGTTCACCTTTATCGAAAGGTCTCTGTAAGATGAATATATTTAAAGTAAATTTCTTCCTACAATTATTAAATGAGATGACACTATATTAATAATAATGGAAACATTCTATTTCAAATTCATTTCCAAAACATAGCTGTTTCAAAACTTACATCATAAACCACATTACAACATTACTATGAAAATAAACAACTACCAATGGAAAAGGACAGTCCAAAAATATCCGTACATATTTTTCAATAAATGTACTAATCTAATTGGATAGGGGAAAGACCAGACTCTTCCACAAACAGTACTGAAACAATTACAAATTAATATAGGGGAAAATGAACATTGATCTCTACCTCACACCATACAGAAAATTTAACATAAAACAGATATAAATTTGAGTGTATAACTGCCTCACATCTCTGCTTGGAGGCAGATCTCAGACCACAGTACAGGGAAGGAACTGAAAGTTTGGCATGCTGGTCTTGCTAAAACTAGGAACTACAGATAGACGCTCAGGGAGACTGAAGTGGAAGATAGGGAGAGAGGGAGAGAGGGAAAGAAGGTGAAAAGGAGAGAGGGAGAGAGAGAGAGAGATCAATCTTCATAGCAGTGCTATACAATCAAATAGCAATTTCCAATATTAATTACTTTGTACGGCCATATTTCCTTGATACCACAACTAGAATAAGGGATTGCAAGAAAAGTACAAACCAACAGCCCTGAGGAACATCAGTGAAAATCCTGACTAAATCAAATCCAGCAAAATTTCAAAAGCACAGCAAGTACTGTTATGCAGCAAATTAAGATGCCACGTGTGCCATTCATATCCCATATTGGAGTACCAGTTCATGTCTTACCCACTCCATTCCTGATCCAGTTCTCAGCTAACCAGCCTGGGAAGCAGTAGCTGCTGCCCACATGGGAGACCAGGGAGGCCCAGCTCTGGATGCTGCAGCTGTTCAGCGAGTGAAGCCAAATAATGGGTGGAAGATCTCAATCAATATCTCTCTGTTGGCCCAGCATGGTAGGCTAGTGGCTAAAGTCTTCGCAATGCACACACCAGGATCCCATATGGGCACTGGTTCTAATCCCAGTGGCCCAGCTTCCCAGTCAGCTCACTGCTGGTGGTTTGAGAAAGCAGTTGAGGATGGGCCAAAGCCTTGGGAACCTGCACCCATGTGGGAGACCCAGAGGAGGCTCCTGGCTTCGGATTGGCTCAGCTCCAGCTGTTGCAGCCACTTGGGGAGTAAATCAGTGGACAGAAGATTTTCCTTTCTTCTTCTTCTTTTTTTTTTAAGATTTATTTATTTTTATTACAACGTCAGATATATAGAGAGGAGGAAAGACAGAGAGGAAGATCTTCCATCCAATGATTCACTCTTCAAGTGAGCGCAATGGCCAGTGCTGTGCTGATCTGAAGCCAGGAGCCAGGAGCTAGGAACCTCCTCCAGGTCTCCCACACTGGTGCAGGGTCCCAAGGTTTTGGGTTGTCCTCGATTGCTTTTCCAGGCCACAAGCACGGAGCTGGATGGGAAGTAGAGCTGATGGGATAAGAACTGGCACCCATATGGTATCCTGGCACATTCAACGCAAGGACTTTAGCTGCCAGGCCACTGTGCCGGGCCCCAGGTTTTCCTTTCTGTCTCTCCTCCTCTCTGTATATCTGACTTTTTAATTAAAAAATTTAATTTTAGAAAACATCTCTCTGTCACTCTGTCTTTCAAACAAATAAATCTTTGAAAAAAATGCTGGCATTTTGAAAGTCTCATGCAACTCTGAGATTTCTATTTTCTGAAGCAAGCCATATGTGTTTTGTCAGTCCATATTCTTGGTTTTATATATTCTTCCATTCTGGGTATTTGTGTATTAGAGAGCCAGTTGTGCCATCACAAGAACCTCTTCAGGTACTTCCTTTGTCCTTTTTAAAATAAATAATGATTACACTGTCAGGTTTGCATTACTTAGCATCCCCTATTCCTCTGGAAATTCAGGCCATGAAAGCAGCTTTATGAATCCTAATTACTGCGAAGATAGCAGTGTGTACGTGGCATAATTACTCTGCCATTGCCTAAATCGTGTGTAGAACTCCACTTAAAACTTTCAAAGGTGTCTTTCCACCATCTTCCCTTGCAGAATCAACTACGCTGTCTTACAGTCACAGCTCCTCTGACGAAAACTAATGCCCAGGTAGATCACTTGTCTCATTACTAATAACAGTTGTCATTTTTTAACCTTTCACTATGTGACAAGGACTATGTATTTTAATATAAATCGTACTGCTTTGATTTCTTTGAGAGGCAGCTGGACAGAGAGAGAAACAGCTGGTGCTTGCTTGCTAGTTCACTCCCCAAACACCTGCAACAGCTGCCCAGGCTGAAACCAACAGCCAGGAATTCAATCCAAGGCTCCCACACAGGTAGCAACGACTCAGCTACTTGAGCTAGCCCCACTGGGAGTTAAAATCAGAAGTAGCGCTGAGACTTGAAAGCAGGCACTGGGATAGGGATGTATGCATTCCAAGTGGTACCATCTTTGCACCAAACATCTGCCCCTTCACACTGCTGTTTTAACCATTGAGTCAAAGTATGGCTCACATCTGAAAAATCTGTCACGCATATATTTTAAGCAAACGGTTATTTCAATTTAGCCATATTTCAATTATCAATTTCTTTTTTATGAAAAGAGTTTTTTTTTTTAATTTGAAAAGTATAGTTATAGAGAGAAGAGAAAGACAGAGAAACAGAGATCTTCTATTAACTGGTTCACTCCCTCAAAGGGTTGAAATGGTCAGGGCTGAGCCAGGCTCAAGCTTGGACCCAGGAGATTCATTCCAGATCTCCCACATGGGTATAGGGGAACAAACACTTGAGTCATTCTCTACTGCTTTCCCAGGTGATCAGCACATACCTGGACTGGAAATGGAGCAGCAGACACTCAGATTGGTACCCATATGGGATGCCAGCATCACAGAGAGTGACTTTTCCTGCTATACCACAACATTAGTGCTTCAATCATCAATTTCTTACTGCAAATCATGATACACTAATTTTTTTGAAACAAGAATTTATTTCCATTTGAAACAAAATATGAAAAAGAAGAGATATTCCTACTTAAATCAACCTTTTTATAATACTCTGATCTCTAGGGTTTTTTTTTTACTTATTTTTATTATTATCATATTATGATACAGTTCCACAAGCCCTGGGATTTCCCATATCCCCTCCAATTCTCTCCCCCCTCACTGAGTTCCCCTATATCATTACTATAGTATAGTTCTTCGTACACAGTCATATGTCCATAATTGCAGGCATGGACAATGGCAGAGAGTCCAGCATCCTATTGTCAAGATATAGTAAGCAGTTTCATTGGGAGTTCATCTTTGGAACTGGAAATAGAGATGCATACTGCATTGTACCCCCACATCTGGATATGATAGTTTCCATTACACAGTTACTATACATCCCCCTAAATGAAAAAACAGACTAGAAAATCAACAACAGGAAGAAAAATAGAAATTTACAATGCCATGAAGTTAAATTACATGCTGCTAGATATGTCGGTCTCCATTACACAGTTACTATACATCCGCTTAAATGAAAGGCCACAAAACAAAATCAACAACAGGAAGAAAAGAAAGAAATTAACAACACTATGAAGTTAAATAACATTCTACTGAATGACTAATCTGTCACTGTCTTTATTTCTTTGTTGTTATATTTTAGAAAATCTTTTTTAAAAAATTATTTGCAATTTTAAAAATTGATTACATAATTGAAAGGGATGCATATCCATGTCAGCCTCTGAGGTGTGTAGAAAGTTGGGTGAGATTAATGTTTCAGTTTTTTTTTTTTTCCCTCTAGTAACCATGGCAGGAGGGGTATGGGAATGAGGAGGAAGGGAAAGGAGCTGCTTCTTTTAGATGGTTGGTTGACCCGTTCTGTCTTCTCTCTTTTCTTTGTTATGGTTCTGAGTCCAGCATTTAGATTAGGAAGATCTCCAAAGAAACTTCTTGTATGTGCTAACAAGTACAGGGCCTGGCACCGTCCATCGCTCCAATCAGCTGGTGGTTGCAATTCCTGGGTTGGTTCTGTTTTCACTCCCGTCTTCCACTGGAGCCAATGGGTGTTGCAGTCCAGTCTGGTTCTGCCCAGCACATACTTGGCCCTCACATAAACCAGCGGGAGCTGTAGCCTAGGTTGGAGCGACCCACAATAACCCCAACCAGGCCCACCCCCTACCCTGGTTTGCCAGTAAGTGTAGCAGTAATCCAGTCTGTCCCACATCCCATTCCACCCCAGCCGCTGTCTTAGTTTTATGTCCTCCCGTGGAAGTGGTAACCCAAGAGGGATGAGCCCACTATTTCCCTCCCAGGCCTCTCCCACTCCCAGATTCCAGTTGATGCTGCCCAAACAAACCTCGTCCACTTTAATTTTGTTTGCACCAGTAGGAATAATCCGCCCAGCCTGGCTTTTCCCTGATCTAGTCCACATGAGGCGCACAGGTGTGGTAGCTCTGCCTAGTCTGGTCTGCCCCCATCCCAGCCCATGCTCTCCTGCGGAAGTAGCTGTCCAGCAAAGGAACCCTCCCTTATTCCCCTGCCAGCTCTGCCCACTTCCTTGCTTGTTCTCAGGCTGGTTGGGCGCTGCGGTCCATTCTGGTACAGGCAACCTCACCTCGGCATTCCATAATGTGCACTAGTCTTTGTTGCGACCGACCCTGGGTCGACCCACACTGGTGCCTGGATTTGCCAGTGGATGATGTGGACAGATTCAGCCTGGTTTTGCCCCCACGTCTGCCAACTGTATGCCAGTGGGTAGGTTTCCATGGCCTTTTCTGGGCTGTTTCCTATCATGTTTCTTGCGTTTACCTGCTGGGTCTGTGTCCTGCCAGAGGAGTTGCCCAGGCTCCTCCATCAGAACCTCTCCCAATGCCAGGTTTCACGCTTACCAGTGGGTCCATGAGCCAACCCTACTCAGTCCACCTCCTGTCATAGCAGGAACTGTGGCTTTTCCTGACTGGCCTTCAACCCAATCTGGTTCTTGCTGTTGGATGTTCCAGCCCAGCCATGGTTTGTCCATACCCACGTATGGCTCACACATGGCTCAGTAGGGGTTTGAGACCCTGCCTAGTCCATCCCACATCTGCCCTGGTCCTCCAGAACACCAGGGGGAGTCGGGGTCCGGCCCAGTTCGGTGCATCCAATCCCAGTCCACACTTGTGCCAAGGGAGACTACAACTGTTTCCAGATCAGAACGCAGCCCCCTTCCAGGCCACGCGCCTCTTGGTGGGAACCTCAGCCCAGCTAGGGTTGTCCCCTTTGCTCCCCAACCGGGTCCGTTCCCAGGCATAGATCACATGCCTGCCAATGGATGCTCTGACTCAGCTTGGCACAACCCCTCCCCTGTCCCGAACTCTGCCTTAGACACTGTGGCTTAGCGTCCCAGGCTCCCACAGACCAGCAGGTACAAGAGCCTAGCTCGGCATGACCTCTGCTCCCTCCTGGGTTCTAGTTTTACTTGTGGGCTAAGGTTTGCTCAGTCGTGCCTAATCTACTCTGTTCCATTACCAGTTGACACATTGGCCAACTGTTGGAGCTACTTGTGCAGGGCAAGCCCCAAGCCATAGCTTCTGCATGACTGGTATTTGGTGCTCAGAATTATTAGTGATTACAAGTTTTGCTAAGGAAGAGTTACTGCCTCTTTCAGGTCCAAGAAGCACAATGGGTTCAACCTGGAGCTAATTAAGCAGCAACTCAAAGAACCAAATCCCCAGAGCTCCCCAGCCGGGCGGCCAGCAGGCGGAGCCTGGCACCAATGGCGCACTGGCCGCCCGGGGAGGATGGCTCACCATGTGCCCATGGCGGCCGTCCGGGATCCAGGCATGAGACGCCCCGTCCTGAGACCCACCAGCTGCCAGGAGGCAGCTGGAGGTTTAAATAACCCAGGCCCAAGGTCGCGCCCCTCCCAAATCCCATTCACCGCCCCATGAAGGCGGCGGGTGGGCCCCGGACCTGCCCAGTCCCGGAGGCCTCCCCCCCTCGGTCTACTCACCCCGAAGGAAGCGGCCCCCGAAACCCAGCAGGCCCGGGGAGGACGGCTCACCATGTGCCCATGGCGGCCGTCCGGGATCCAGGCATGAGACGCCCCGTCCTGAGACCCACCAGCTGCCAGGAGGCAGCTGGAGGTTTAAATAACCCAGGCCCAAGGTCACGCCCCTCCCAAATCCCATTCACCGCCCCATGAAGGCGGCGGGTGGGCCCCGGACCTGCCCAGTCCCGGAGGCCTCCCCCCCTCGGTCTACTCACCCCGAAGGAAGCGGCCCCCGAAACCCAGCAGGCCCGGGGAGGACGGCTCACCATGTGCCCATGGCGGCCGTCCGGGATCCAGGCATGAGACGCCCCGTCCTGAGACCCACCCAGGAGCTGCTTCTTGTCATCAAACTACATCAACACCTGGGGATAAGGGATGATCATTTGATCATGCCTTAGAAATCCCATGTGGGGAGGAGTTTTCTGAGGGTGTTACCTGAATGGGTTTGATAGTTTTGAGACATTGTTAGCCCTGCTGCACCAGGGTCTAATGGCTAACCAAGTCCATCTTAGTGCATCCACAGATCCAGACACTTGCTGCAAAGCTTGGTCAGGAGAGTGGTTCTAATCCGTTTTGCCTCCTGTTCTCTGATTAGGCTGACATTGTCTTCTGACGGTCTAGATGAGTTGACTGTTATGTCTCCTGTGTGCATCTGGGTATGTGGTCCACAGACATTATCAACTTAGTACGCCCAGTCCCAATACATGTGCTCCAAGGTCAGATCACATATCTTGAGGTTTTCCCTGAAGATGAGGTTTGAGCCCAGTGGTCTAGCTGGGGAGTCCCCAGGAATTCTTGCCTGGAAGGTCCTCAGACTTGACTGTTGTGTGCACTAATCAGTACAGGGTCAAGTTCTGTTTGCCTCCCATACCAGCCTACAAACATACCAAGCACGCAGCTCTCTGGTCTGTCCCACCCTCAGTCCCATCTCTCACATAAGCCAGAGGGTCTTGCAGCCTAGCCAAGCCTAGCAACCTCAAGGTCTGGTTCTCACATATACCAGTAGGTGCTGTGGCCAAGGTGGGACAATCAAGAATAATCCCCACCAGGCCTACCTCTATCCCCACCTTCTGCGCATGTTGGTAGGTGTTGCAGCCTAGCCCGGCCCAAACTGCAAACAACCCTGGCTCTCATGTAAACTGTAGGGTGAGTGGCCCACCATGGCCTGCCCACCCCCGACCCCAGCTCTCATGTTCACCAGCAGGAACTGTGAGCCAGCTTAGCATGACCCATTCCGTCTTGGCACTCACCAGCAGGTGCTGCAACCTGGCCCAGCCTGCCCCTCCCAGGTCCAGCTCTCATGTTCACCAATGGGAACTGCAGCTTAGTTAAAGATTCCAAAGTTCCCCCATCAGGCTCACTACTAGCCCTAGATCTCACACATCATGGCCAGCACTGCAGCCCGGCCTGACATGGTCCACCCCCAGTCCCAGCACTTGCTGAGGGTGCTGTGGCCTAGCCCAACCTGGCCTATTCCCAGCCCCAACCTTTGCATGTGCTGGTGAGTGTTGTGACATAGCCCAGCCTAGCCTGCCCCTAGACTTAGTTCTCACATGCGCTGGTGGGTTCTGCAGCCTGGCCCAGCCCAGATTGCTCCCAGGCCCAGCTCTCACAGGTTCCGGTGGGTACCACAGAATTATCTGGACTGTCCCACCACCAACCTCAGTTCTTGGGCATACCAGCAAGTGTTGCAATCCAGCGGGGACAAGCTCACAAAATCTCTACTGAATATAACCCCGTCCCAATACACAGTGGGTATTGCAACCCAACCCTGCCTGGCCTGCCCCTCAGCTCTAGGTTTCACACGTGCCAGGGGGCGATACTACTTAGTCCAGCCCAGGTCTCCTACGAGGGTGGATGCCCAGGCATGTCCCTGACGAGCCCTCCAAATTCCCCTTTTTAAACCACCCCATCTCAGCTAACCCTCAGTTATCTGTGAGTGCAGTGGCTTGGTCTGTGGAAGCCCCCCAAAAAGGTCATTCCACATCTGTCAAACACTCCCTTAGTGGCCCCTGTTCTAATATGTGCTCAGACTCCCTTCCCTGGGTAATTTGCTGCCCTCCCTGCATGGCCTCGTGGCTTTCAGAACTGAGGTCACATGGTTCCTGCTTGGCTACCCTCTGCCTCCAGGCTGTGTGGCCCCTATGAGGTAGACATGTATGCAGAACTCAACAAGTTGGGCCATTATTGTGGTACACAGTGGCTTAACCCGTACCTTACATGAATGCTGGTTCAAGTCCCAGATGCTCTATTTTTGATCCAGTTTCTTGCTAGTATGCCTGGAAAGCAGCAGAAGATGTCCCAAATGCTTGGGTCCCTGCCACCCATGTGGGAAATACAGGTGGAATATCAGACTGCCTGACTTGACCTGGGCAGTCCCAGCTGTTCTGGTTGTTTGGGGAATTAACCAGTAGATGGAAGATTTCTCTTTGTCCAAAAATCCCTGTCTATATATCTATCTTTGCCTTTCAAATAAATAAACCAGAGAGAGAGAAAAAGAAAGAGAGAGAGAAAGCCAGGGAGGAGTTTTCCATCCACTGGTTCATCCCCAAATAGCTGTAATAACTAGGGCTAACCCAGGCCAAAGGCAAGAGTTTCTTCTGGGTTTCCCACGTGTGTACAGGGCCCAAACACTTGGGCCATCCTCTGCTACTTTCCCAAGCAGAGAGCTGAATTGGAAGTAGAGCAGCCAGAACTTGAACCAGCACCCATATGGGATGTTACCATCACAGGTGGCAGCTTCACCAGCTATGCCACAAAAGTGGCCCCTAAATAAATGAATCATTAAAGGAAAAAAAAACAGGGAAAAAAACCCTCAATGGGTAACTTACCTGTGGAAACCATCTTTCAAAATTTCTTGCTTTACAATAATTTCAGAACATGTGGCCCTTATACCTGTAAGAACCAAAAAGATTACATTAAATAAGTACACAGTAAAAGAATATTTAAATAACTAGAATGAAATCACTTCATTAGGCTTTACCTGCCTATAAAATCTAACCAATCTAAAACCAGAAACTTTTTAAATTAAAGCAGTTTAACCTAAACATAAATCTATTTCTAGTGTTGCATAGTAGTTAACTTTGATTTTAGAGTTTTCTTTTTAAAGATTTATGTATATCTATTTGAAAGAAGATCTTGCATCCGCTGGTTCATTCCCCAAGAGGCCACAACGGCAGAGGGGAGCCGATCTGAAACCAGGAGCCAGGAGCTTCTTCCAGGTCTCCCATGTGGGTGCAGAGTCCCAAGGTTTTGGGCCATCCTCAACTGCTTTCCCATGCCACAAGCAGGGGAGCTGGATGGGAAGTGGAGCAGCCTGGACACGAACCGGTACCCATATGGGATGTACATGCTTGCAGACAAAGGAATGGCCAATTGAGTCACTGAGTTAGCCCCTCATCGTGTTTAATTTTAATGAGGTTAGGGAGGAAGGCCCAGCATTTTTCCTTAAGGCCTAACATCTAACGACATATTTAAATAGCAGGAGAGCAAGCTTGGGGGCAGCGTTGTGGCACACTTATGCTACTCCATACTGGAGTATGAGTCCCACCTGCTCTGCGTCTAATCTGGCTCCCTGCTAATGCATCTGGCGAAGGCAGCGGAAGATGGCTTAACTGCCTGGGTCCCTGAAACCACATGCAGTTCCAAGTTCCTGGCCTTCTGCTGCGTTGCAGGTAACTGGAAAGTGAACCACCCTCTCCTTTTCTTCCAGGTAGATAACTAAAGCAAGTCCTCACAAACGATTCTTTTCTCTTTTTGACCTTCGGTTTTAATTCACTCCAATCAGTCCTGAAGCCCATGGCCTGGCGCCAGGAGCACCTGCGCACACCGGCGCTTGCCCAAGCCCCGCCCACGCCGGAGCCCCGCCCCCCCTTACCGTCCGTGGGAGCGCCGTCAGCGGAGGTCGCGGCTGCCGTGCGGCCGAGCTCCACCGCCGCGCCCAGCAGCAGCCAAGCGACCGCCCAGACAGCCCAGACCGGAGCAGCCAGGACGCCGCAGGACGCCCGCCCGAGAGGGGCGCGCGGGAGCGAGGCGCCGGCCGAGGAAGCAGCCGGCAGCTGACTAGGCCTGAAGCTCGGCACGCCCGCACGCCCGCGCGCCGTGTCTTCCCCCGCACTACCCGCGGCTCCCGCGCTCGGAAGTTCCAGCCTCGCGCGAGGCGGTGAGGCGGTGAGGCGGGGGCACCGGGCCCTTTTTCGTGCGTTCACGGCCCCGGGGGCGGGGCGAGGAGCGACGCCGGCGTGGTGACGTGCGTCCCGGGCTGTTGCTGTGGGAACGGCTGGGCTGGGGTTTGGACCTTGAATCCCGCACGCCGCGACGCTGCCCGCCGGCTTCCGCCTGCGCTGCGGGCTGTGGGCACGCCGACCCTGGAGGAGGCTCGCTCCACGGTGCGGACACGGAGGCCGTGGGGTGGTGGCCTCTTCCTGCAGCTTCGGGCCTCGACTGCGACGCGGGTGTCCCTGTGTGCGGCCGTGGGGGTGGACGTCGCCGCACCTGAGGGTTTGGACGTTGTCTCGCAGGAGAGGATGCGCTTTCCATTCCTTCGGGTAAGGAGACCAGCTTTGCACCAGAGGCGCGCGAAGCTACATCTACCCATTGGGCAAAATCTGTATCCTCATGGCGTGTGTAGTGGGGGTAACCCTGCAGGATTCTGGCAGTTCCTGCTCTCTGCAGAGAAAACAATTCAAACCCAAGTAGAGGAAAGAGTGGACGCGCCTTCCCTCTTCCTGAATGCCTTAGCTGCAGGGCCTGGGCCTCAAAGGGGGCTTGTGGCTGCAGGCAGATCTGAAACGGGGAACGGTGCTGTAAGCATGGCAGACAATTGGAAAGGCTTTCTGGAAGACCTTTCCTTGTGGAGAGCAGTGGGCCAGAGGACCAGTAATTTTGGTTTGTCTGACTTTTTAAAAAATTACTTATTATTGTTATTATTATTGGGAAGGCAGAATTATAGAGAGAAGGAGAGACAGAAAAATCTTGCATCTGCTGGTGAATTTCCGAAGTGGCTGCAATTTCTGGAGCTGAGCCTATCAGAAGCTAGGGGCCAAGAGCTTCTTCCATGTCTCCTACTTGGGTAGAGTCCCAAGGACTTGGGCCATCCTCCGTTGCTTTCCCAGGCCATAAAGAGGGAGCTGGATGGGAAGTGGAGCAGCTGGGACACGAACTGGCACTCATATGGGATGCTGGGCACTTGAGGGTGGAGGATTACCCAGTTGAACTATCACGCTCATCTGGTTTGTTCAGTTTTTGCTCTCTGCATCTTAAACCTTTACATTCTCAGAGGAGCACAGACATTTATATATAGATATACATAGAGAGAGAGAAACAAGAAGGGAGAGTAAAGTAGCGTGGCATGCAGAGTGTGTTGGATTTATGTTCAGTAAGCTTTCCTACAAAAGTTGTTAACATTGAATTGTAAAGAGAGGCAAAGGGTAATATTGAGTGAAAAGGAAAAGGCTCGAAAAGGCGGGATTACTGTATCTGGTCAGAGGCAGAATATACTCATTTGCAATAGTAGTACTTTTATATATTACAAATTTTCTATGTAAAAATTCTTATGTCTGACAATGAGAGCTGCATGGAATAGGTTATGGTACATCCATAAGACACTTGGAAATCTGGTAAAAATTATATCTTTTTTTTTTTAAAGATGTATTTATTTTTATGGGAAAGATATACAGAGAGGAGGAGAGACAGAGAGGAAGATCTTCTATCCGATGGTTCACTCCCCAAGTGGCCTCAATGGCCAGAGCTGAGCCAGTCTGAAACCAAGAGCCAGGAGCTTCATCCAGATCTCCCACACGGGTGCAGGGTCCCAAGGCTTTGGGCCGTCCTGAATTGCTTTCCCAGACCATAAGCAGGGAGCTGGATGGGAAGTGGAGCTGCTGGGATTAGAACCTGCACCCATATGGGTTCCCGGTGCGTTCAAGGCGAGGACTTAAGCCGGTACGCTATCGTACAAGGCCCAAAAATTATATCTTAACAAAGTTTAATCACAAAAGGAGTTCTTAAGTTTCAGTGTAAATAATCTGCATGCTAAAAACTAAAACTGTGCCTCGAAAAAATGCCGGAAGTAACTAGGGTAGTTATTTTCTTTCCTTTCTCTTTCCTTCACCCCAATTTTCCAACAGTGAATTATGTAGTTATTGTTAGGAATAACTGTGTTTGCAGGACAGGCTTTTCTAGCCATTAACATGGTTAAGGTGCTGGGGATGCCTTCGTCCTGTGGGAATGCCCAACCTTAGATGCACGCTCCAGTTCCAGATTCCTGCTCACGCTTATCCTGGGAACAGTAGTGGTGGCTCAGGCAGTTGATTGTAAAAAACCTGGCTTGAGTTACTGCCTACTGCCTTTGGCCTGGCCAAAACCTACCCCACCCCCTTCCCCTTGCCAACCTTGGGGAATTAACTGACTCATGGAAGGTCTCTTTGTCCCTCTCTGCCTTTAAAAAGAACTGTTTATCCATTTGTTTGTTTATTTCCTTGAAAGGTAGAGTTTGCAGAAAGAGAGCTTACATCCCCTGGCCCACTCCCAAAATGACCGCAGTGGCCAGAGCCAGGCTGGTCCAAAGCCAGGGCGTCATCCAGGGCTCCCACATCGGTGCAGAGGTCCAGTGATTGGGGCCATTCTTTGCTGCTTTCTCAGGCACGTTAGCAGGGAAGTGGATTGGAAGTAGGATGCCCTTAACTTGAACCAGTACCCGTATGAGATGCCAACACATGTTGCAGGCAGCAGCTTTACCAGCTATACGGCAAAGCCAGTCCTTTAAGAATAGATTTTAAGACAAGGATCTTTTTAAAAAGTATGTTTCTGGGGGTGATTGTCCAACAGAACCAGGTTTGTAAACTATGGCACTGTACCTCAAAGTGTTTTTAATGTTTGCAAATCTTTCTAGAATATTATAGATAGGGGCTGACAATTGTGACATTCCAGATAAAGCCACTGTCTGCCATACCTACTTTCCTCTTGGTCACCAGTATTCTTCTAATCCAGCTCCTTATCGATGATCAGGGAAGGGCAACAGGAGAAGGCCCTAGTACTTGGTTCCCTGTCACCTGTGGGGAAGACCTGGAAGAAGCTCCTAGCTCCCCGCTGAGCCTGCTCCTGCTGTTGCGGCCATCTCGGGAGTTAACCAGCAGTCAGATGATCCCTCTTCCATTTCCTCCATCTCTGTGTGTAACTGACACAAATAAATAGATATTATTTAAAACGGAGTGTTAGGGCCCAGTATGATGACTCGATGGTTAAATCCTTACCTTGCAAGAGCTAGGATCCCATCTGGGCACCTGTTCACATCCCAGCTGCTTCACTTCCCACCTAGCTCCCTGCTTATGGCCCATATGGGATCCTGGCGCTTGCCAACGCCCTGACCAAATCGCCATCTGAATGCAGGCTTGGATCCTGAGGACCATGAGGTCCAAACTGTCCTGACAAAATGATCCTGTGCCAAGACAGGGGAGATACCTGAAGAGACATATCTGCCATTTGCTTGTTCGTTCCCCAAATGGCTGCAACAGCTGAGCCAGTTTGAAGCCAGGAGCCAGGAACAACTTCTGGATATCCCACACGGGTGCAGGGTCCCAAGGCTTTTGAACTGTCCTCCACTGCTTTCCCAGGCCACAAGCAGGGAGCTGGATAGGAAGCAGGGCCTTCGGGATTTGAACCGGCACCCATATGGGATCCTGGTGCGTGCGAGGCGAAGACTTTAGCCGCTACGCTATCGAGCTGGGCCCAAAAAAATCATGTATTTTTAAAAGCCTCCTACATAGGCTGTTTCTCCTTCAGGTTAGGCTTCTGTTTTAGTCAGACTTCTAGACTATAAATGCTTGCACAGAATTGCTGAGGCTATATCTTATGTTAGTACATGAGGATTAAAACAGCATAGGAGTGGTGTTTACCTTATGGGTGCCAACTCATGTCTCAGCCACTCTGCCTTGAATCCTTTGCCTTGCTCTAATGGCCTGGGAAATGCAGCAGCAGATTGACCAAGTGTTCGGTCTCCTGCCAACCTCATGGGAGGCCCACCTGTAGCTGCTGGCTCCTGGCTTCAGTCTGGTCCAACCTGGCCTTTGTGGCCATTTGCAGAATGAACTAACAGATGGATGCTCTCTCTATATCTTTCTCTTTCTTTCTCCTGGTAACTCTGAATTTTAAAATAAATAAATTTTAGAAAAAGAAAAAAGGGTATGGACAGAATGCCTTCTGTACTCCAAGTGTGCTGCCCTCATGGCACATACAGACCAGAAGGAAAGAGAGGTTACAGCAAACTGGATGAGTAAAGTAATTGGGAAAATTCAAAGAATATAGGTCTAGTTCAGTGATCCTCTCAGAACAAATTGTTTGAATTTATTTCTTAAGATTTATTTATTCTATTTGAAATGCTATTTATAGAGAGAAGGAGAGACAAAGAGATCTTCCATCTGTTGTTTTAGTTCTCAAATGGCTACAGCAGCCAGTCTGGTCCAAATCCATGAACCAGGAGCCCCCTCTGGTTCTCCCACTCCCCTTGCAGGAGTGCAAGGACTTGAGCCATCCTCTGCTGCTCCCAGACCATAGGCAGGGAGGGAGCTGAATCAGAAGTGGAGCAGCCAGGACGTGAGCCAACACCCAATGGGGTGCAGATCATTAGCTTGCTAAGCCACTGTGCCAGCTCCAAAGATGAAAAAAGAATAATACCTTGATGTAGAGGGGAGCCTTACTAACCGATAAAGAGGAAAGGCCCTGTTGATCGCTTCTAGGGCCAACTCGGGCTCATCCATTGTCTTTGTTGTGAGTGCAGTACACAGAGAGGTCTAGGTGGACACTTGGTCATCCAGCTCATATGTAAACAAACTTAGGTCTTTCCATGAAGCAAAGACTCTGAGGAATCCACCAGCGGTAACCCCAGGCCGTATGGAACTTTGAGGGTGGCCCCTAAGGATTGGGGTTCCCAGCCTGGGAAATGCCTTTGGGCTGGACTAGAGCCAGATTTGCTATAAAGGAACAAGAAAGGGGAGGGAGATGTATCTCACTGTGCTCTTTTTCCCTTTAGCAGGAAGTGAGTGTGCAATAAATACCTTTTCACCAGGTTTCCTCTGGTTGACCCCGAAGCCTGTGTGAATGATGTGTACTGCCAAGAAATGTGGAATCAGATTCCAGCCTCCCGCCATTATCTTAATCTATGAGAACGAAACCCAGGGGAAGCGTCGACAGCGCATCATGCCCGTCCGAAACTTTTCAAAGTTTTCAGGTATCTCCCTTCTCTCTTGGCACAGCATCATTTTGTCAGGACAGTTTTGACCTTGTGGTCCTCAGGATCCGAGCCTGCATTCAGGTCAGGGCATTGGCACGTGGGCTTGGGGAAATTACTTAGTGTACGTGAGCTTCGTTTCCCCAATCTGTCAAAGGGAATTCATTTTTTTCCAGTTTGAAACTTGATGATTATTTTGAGTTGTATGGATTAAATGTGATAGCATAATTCAATGATATTCTCTCCTGCTATTTTTTATTTGTAGCCTCTCCCCGCCTTTTAAAAATTAGAACCACTACTGGGGGCCCAGCACAATAGTCTAGTAGTTAAAGTCCTCGCCTTGCACTCACCAGGATCCCATTTGGGCACTGGTTCAAATCCCAGCAGCCCTGTTTTCCATCCAGCTCCCTGCTTGTGACCTGGGAAAGCAGTCGAGGATGGCCCAAAGCCTTGGGACCCTGTACCCCTGTGGGAGATCTGGAAGCGATTCCAGGCTCCTGGCTTCAGATCGGCTCAGCTCTGGCCATTGAGGCCACTTGGGGAGTGAATCATCGGAAGGAAGATCTTCCTCTCTGTCTCTCCTCCTCTCTGTATATCTGACTTTCCATAAATAAATTAAAACAAAACAAATCACTATTGCTATCTAAAGGCTGTAATAAAACTATTTTGCTCTGATTTTCCCTAATTGAAATTGTTTAACATCTCCACAAAGTGATTTTTTAAAAATTGTTTCTTTTTATTGGAAAGTCAGATATACAGAGAGGTAGAGAGACAGAGAGGAAGATCTTGCATCTGTTGATTTACTCCCCAAATAGCCACAACGGCCGGAACTGAGCTGATATGAAGCCAGGAGCATCTTTATTTATTTATTTATTTATTTATTAAGATTTATTTTATTTTTATTGCTAAGTCAGATATACAGAAAGGAGGAGAGACGTGAGAAAGATCTTCCATCCGTTGATTCACTCCCCAAGTGACTGCAATGGATGGTGCTGTGCTGATCCGAAGAGCCTGGAGCCTCTTCCAGGTCTCCCATGCAGATGGAGGGTCTTAAGGCTTTGGGCCATCCTCAACTGCTCTCCCAGGCCACAAGCAAGGAGCTGAATGAGAAGCAAGGCCGCTGGAACAAGAGCCAGTGCCCATAGGGGATCCTGGCACATCCATGGCGAGGATTTTAGCTGCTAGGCTACTGTCCCGGGCCCTCCACAAAGTTATTTTAAGTTAAGCAAGCAAAAAGTTAGTTCCTGTGGTCATTATCTCCTAGCCGGTTAAGCTGTCAACTGTTCCAGCCATGTTCCATACAGAAGTTCCAGTTCGAATTCCAGCTACTCCACTTCCAGTTCAGTTCCCTGCTAATGTGCCTTGAAATAGTAGGTGGTGGTTAGTTACTTCTTGAGTCCTTGCCACCACATGTGAAACCCAGATGGATTCCCTGGCTCCTGGCTTCAGCCTAACCCAGGCATAGCAGTTGTGGCTAATTTGGGCAGTAAACCAGTGGATTGAAGATAATTTTTCTCTCCCTGTCATCCAGCTTTGCAAATAATAATTTAAAAAATTATTTCTCTCCTTCCCCCACCACCTTTAAAAAACCAAGTATGAAGGAGTAAGTTCTATGAAAGAGTTCATTCCAGAGGCCAGCTTTATGCACATTGGGTTAAGTAGCTCCTTAACCTGCTTACCATAGAACAGTGCTGCTTCAAGTCCTGGCTCCTCCTGCTTCCAACTGGGCTTCTTCTTGGTGCCTGGGAAAGGAACAGATGATGGCACAGGTGGTTGTGTCTCTGCCATCCTGTGAGAAATCAGGGTGGTGTTCCTGGCTTCAGCGTGACCCAGCCTTGGCTGATAGCACACGTGGGCAGTATACAAGCAAATGGGAAATTTCTCTTTTTGTCTCTTTTTCTCCTCTCTGTCACTCTGGCTTTCAAATTAAAAAAAAAAAATTTTTTTAATATTCCAATGAAGACAATTAGTCACTTAGTTGTGAGGGAGATAATACTTTCAAAATTCAGAGTTTTTGACCCTTGCATTAACTTGTGGTGTGCTTATTATTTATGATGTATAGAGTGTATATGGAATGCAGTTTTCTCTCTTCTTCTAGACTGTGCCCGAGCAGCTGAGCAACTAAAGAATAATCCCCGACACAAGTCTTACCTGGAACAGGTGTCCCTGAGGCAGTTAGAGAAGTTGTTCAGTGTTTTACGAGGTCACCTGCGGGGGCAGAGTCTGACAGAAACCATGGACCAAATTCAGCGGGAAACAACCATTGATCCCGAGGAGGACCTGAACAAACTGGATGATAAGGAGCTTGCCAAGCGGAAACGCATCATGGATGAACTCTTTGAGAAAAACCGGAAGAAGAAGGATGACCCAAACTTTGTTTATGACATTGAGGTTGAGTTTCCACAGGATGAGCAGGTGCAGTCATGTAGCTGGGACACAGAGTCCGCTGATGAGTTCTGACATAAAGTCCTCGGAGAAGTGATGGGCAAGCAGAATGTCCCTGTTTAGGCAGAGCATGCATTGGTTCTAGAAAAATCTGTCAAAAGCACGAAATGTATGTGTTGGGTCGTAGTTGGATTGACCATGTTGCTTTTCAAAAGCAGGACATTTACGTCGACAGGGTAAGTGCATAGAGACTATCGGACATTCCATATATCTGTTCTGTATAGCAGCTTGCTTTTAATGAGGTTAAAATCTCAGTATAAGTCAGAAGCTTTTGCAAAGGTAATGATGTCTGTGTTAAGGAGATGAGAGCCAGGTGCTTGATAGAGGCTAGAACAGGTCAGAGCTTAGATTGTAATAGAGTTGGATGGTGAAGGGGCAGGTAGGACTTTGTTCCTGGAAATCATAGAATGCAGTAGTAGTTTGTATGGGGAAAAGAATGATTGAGAGATAAGAAATAGACACTTTTACTTGAGGAGCAGTGGGCAAATTATAATTGGACAATATTGGAAGGCATGTACAATTGCCAGGACGTTGTCATGGATACACCATATCTATGCCTGCTGACATTCAGAGTAGAAGCATAACCCTGCGAAATGCCCACAACTGCACATGTGTCACCCAATGGGTATGACGGCCAGCAGGGGAATTCTGCCCCGTCATGTCAGGAAATACATAACAGGCATTTCTGAAATCCGGAACCTCTTCCTGTAAATAAGGGGTTTGTTTATAAAATGGGAAATCCACCTATAATAAATGAACAATAGATACTGCCAGTGTGGGCCTGCTTATGGTTGGAAGTCTATAAAGACACAATCTTTGTTTAACCAGGTTATCTATGTAGAGATACGTTTATTCTTATTGGAATATTTAAATGGTAGAAATCCTGTGTTTTCTACAAGGTAATATCAAATAAAACTATAAGAATAATTATTCACTGTTCTAATCTGTTCATTCCTATTAATACGTATTTCAGGATTAGAGGAGTATGATAAATGCATAGATAAAATACTGGGATGAGAAGTACTTGGCATACTAAGGAAGAACAGGGGACCAGCATGGCTAATGCAGATTGAGCCATCTTTCCCAAGCCATTAGCATCAAGCTGGATCAGAAGTGGAGTAGGAGCCAGCACCTTAGTATAGCAACTTAATCTGCCTGTGACAATGACATCCCATATGGGTACCAGTTCATGTCTCAGCTGCTCCAGTTCCCAATCCAGCTCCCTGCTTATGACCTGGGAATGCAGCAGAAGATGACCCAAGGCCTTGCACCCCTGCACTCAAATGAGAGACCTGGAAGAAGCTTCTGGCTCCTGGCTTTGAATCAGCTCAGCTCTAGCCACCATTGCAGCCATGTAGGGTGTGAACCACTGGATGGAACAGCTTTCTCTTCTCTCTGTGCCTCTGCCTTTTACATAAAAATAAAATAACCTTTAAACAAAAATAGAAATGGAGCAGCCAGGACATAAACCTGCACCCCTATGGGGTGCTAGCATGGCAGGTGGCAGCTTAACTTGCTATGACACAGCCCCATGAAAGTTCTTTATTAAGAAAATTAGTTCTTTTTTTTATTATTATATCTTTGACAATCTTTACATAGTTAATTAGGATAAAAAGGTTCAAGGGCTATAGGGAAGTGGGTAAGACTATTATTTCCATATTGTTTCCTTTATATATCTGAGGTAAAGGGGATATTGAGGGAGAAGCCCCACCCAGGCTCCCACCCACCCAAGGTCCCAAATGTGGGGTATGCTCTGAGGTACTTGCTCAAGTGGTTTTGATAGATCACCAGTCATGAATCGCTGTCAATCTCGCCACTCCAAGCACGACAAGGTCATTGAAGAATCCACTGATTGGCATAGTCCATCATAGAGTCTCCATTTGTCCAGTATTTCACTGCCAACATATAGCTGAGGTGGTTGATTGACTTGTTCTGTCTTCTGTCTTTTCATGGTTAGGGTTCTCAGTCTTGATTGGGGAGATCCCCAAAAAACTTTGTCTGAGGTGTTCCCAGCCCAGATTCTTGTGTGTACTAGCAAGCAAGGGCCCGGCACAGTCCATTGCCCTGATCACTTGGTGGTTGCAATTGCTGGGTTGGTTCTGCTTTCAGCCCGGACTTCCACTGCAACCAGTGAGTGTTACAGTCCAGCCTGGTTCTGCCCAACACATACTCAGCTCTCACATAAACCAGTGGAGCTGCAGCCCAGTCAGAGCGACCCGCAATAACCCCCACCAGACCCGCCCCCTACCTTGGTTTTCCAGTACGTGTAGCGGACTAGTCCAGTCTGTCCCACATGCCATTTGGCTCTCATACATGTCAATGGGTATTGAAGCTTAGTTCCATCTAACCAACTCAACTATCCAGCCCTCACGGATGTTGTTGAGTGTCTCTCTGTCTAGTCACTCTAGCCCCGTCCTAGTTTTTGTGCCCTCCCATGGGAGTGGTAACCCAAGAGGGAGGAGCCCACTACTTCCCTCCCAGGTCTCTCTCACTCCACTCTCCAGGTGGTTCTGTGGTTTGACTTGACAGAATTAGCCCCCAGTGCCAGCTTCTGCTAGCTAATGCTGCGGCTAAGCCCAAACAACCCTCATCCACTCTAATTTTGTTTACAACAGTAGGAATAATTCACCCAGCCTGACTTTTCTAGTCCACATGAGATGTACAGGTGTTGTAGCCCTGCTTAGTCTGATCTGCCCCTTTCCCAGCTCATACTCTCCAGTGGGAGTAGCTGTCCAGCAAGGGAACCACCCTTTATTCTCCTGCCGGCTCTGCCTCCTCCCTTCTTGGTTCTCACACGTGCTGGGTGGGTGCTGTAGTCACATCCGGTACAAGCAACCTCACCCTGGCATTCTGTATTATGGACTGATTTTTGTCACGACTGAACCTGGCCCGACCCACACTCTTTTCTGGTGCTCGGATTTGCCAGTGGATGATGTGAACTGATTCAGCCTGGTCTGCCCCCTACCCATGCCAAATGAATGCCAGTGGGAAACTTCCCATGGCCTGTTCTGGGCTGTTTCCTATAATGTTTCTTGTGCTTACCTGCAGGGTCTGTGTCCTGCCAGAGGAGTTGCCCAGGTTCCTCCATCAGAACCCCTCCCATTGCCAGATTTTGCACATACCAAGGGGTCCATGAGTCATCCCTGTCCTAGTAGGAGCAGTTCACCTCCTGTCCTGGTAGGAACAGTGGCTTTTCCTGACTGGCCTTCAACCCAAGCTGGTCTTGCTATTGGATGGTTCAGTCCAGCCATGGCTTGTCCATACCCACATATAGCACTCACACATGGTTCAGTAGGGGTTGAGACCTAGCTTAGTCTATCCCACATCTACCCTGGTCCTCCAGGACACTAGATGGTGTTGGGGTCTGGCTCAGCTTGGTGCGTCCAGTCCCAGTCCACACTTGTGCCAAGGGAGACTACAACTATTTCCTGATCAGAACGCAGCCCCCATTCCAGCCCACGCGCCCCTTGGTGGGAACCTCAACCTGTTCCCAGCCATAGATCACACGTATGCCAGTTGTTCTGACTCAGCTTGATTGAGCCCCTCACCTGTCCCGGCCTCTGCCTTAGACACTGTGGCTTAGTGTTCCTGGCTCATGCAGACCAGTAGGTGCAAGAGCCTAGCTCGGCATGACCTGTGTTCCATCCTTGTTTCTAGTTTCACTTGTGGGCTAAGGTTTGCTCAGTCCTGCCCGGTACATCCCGTTCCATTACCAATTCACTCATTGGCCAGCCGTTGGAGCTACTTTGCCCAGCTTGTCCGACCCCCAGGTCTGGACCACATATTCACCAGTGGGAGCTATGACTCGCCAGGGGAGTTTTCCAAGTTCCTCCACGTAATCCACTCCCAGACCCAGTTCCCATACATACCAATGGGTTTTAGGTCAGTGCCCAGCGCAGTCTGGCCTTCCATTTGGCCTTGTATGAGCTGGTGAATGTTGCAACCTGGCCCTCTGCTGATCCATCATCATGTCAGGTAATAGGACATCCTGCTGGAAAAGCCCCGAGCCTTAGCTTTTGCATGAACTGGTGTTCGGTGCTCAGCATTGTTAAGTAATTACAAGTTCTTCAGTGGAAGAGTTACTGTCGTTGGGAATCTTTGGGATTGATTCATATCCCAAAAGCACTGTGGGTTCAACATGGAGCTGCCTAAGCAGCGATTCAAAGAACCAAAACCCCAGAGCTCCCCAGCTCTTTGGCCAGCAGACAGCCTGGTACCAAACGGCGTGCTGGCCACCCGGTACAGCTCACCACGTGCACGTGGTGGCTGGAGCCAGGATCCGAGCCAGACACCCATCCTGAGGAAGTTTAAACCTCCAGGCCCAAGGTTGCGCCCCTCCCCAATCCTGTCCACCATTCAGGAAATTAGTTCTTGTTCCTTGATAAGAGTTGTAACTGTTGCCATCATGTCACCTGTGTGCGTTGTATTTTTCTACTTTGTTTATGTGGCAGGTACTCCAGTGCTTGAGCCATCATCTGCTGCCTCTCAGGGAACAGATCAGCAGGAGATTGGATCACTGGTGGAGTGGGGAGCAGAGCTCGACCTCTCCAGTCTGAGACGTGGATGTCTCACATTCAAGCTGAACCCATTGCTCCACAGTGCTTACCCCAGGTAGAAATTTTAATGTGATGTAGTAGCATTTTTCTCTCCACATCTGCATTTTTGTCAAATTCCTCAAACCAAGATTTTTTTTAAGAGGCCTTCTATTGGTCTACTCTCTTTTTTTTTTTTCTTATTTAAGATTATGGTTTTTGGGATTTTGTTTGTTTGTTTGTTTTAGTGGTTTTGGTTTTTTAATTGGAAGGGCAGATTTACAGAGAGAAGTAGAAACAGAAAGATCTTTCCATCTGCTACTTCATTTCCCAAATGACTACATCAGGCAGAGCTGAGCTGATCTGAAGCCAGGAGCTTCTTCCAGGTCTCCCACATGTGTGCAGTGTTCCAAGACTTTGGGTCATCCTCTACTGCTTTCCCAGGTTACAGGCAGGCAGCTGGAAAGGAAGTGGAACATCCGGGCCCATATGGAAGGGCCCACTTGGAGGTAGAGGATCAGCCAATGCGCTGGCCTGAAACCAAGATTTTTTTTAATATTTTGTTTCATATGTAGATTGATTTTGGCCTAAGGTGTGAAATGTGAACACAACTTAATTTGTGCAGATACTTAGCCAAGTGTCCCTGTAGCATTCTCCACTGAGTCTCCCCTCACTGATTTGAAATATCCCTTTTATAATCACCTACATACCCATCTTTACTGAAATACTTAACTTTTGATGGTGTTAGTGTCATCTGTGGCACATTTCCCAATTTATAATTTTTAAAGTGTAATTGAGCACATTTTTGCTGGCTTAAGAGCTATAGAAAGATGCAAAATAGGTCATAACTTTTGCCATTGAGGTGTTACATAATTTGATCACAGCAACAAAATTACCATATGTGAAGGCGCTTGAAAGAGTTCATGGAAAATGCTGATGTCGTTTACATAATATGCTTTGATAGCTGCCTATTTAACTATGCCTGCCATCAAATCAGTAAGCTTTCATCTTTTATACACCAACATAAACTTAGGTTTTTTCAAAAAATGTGTTTTATTTATTTGAATCAGACAGTTATCTCCCCTCTCCTGGTTCAGTTTTCAAAAGGTTATTCAAGGCAGGTCTGGACAGGGCTGAATCCAGGAGCCAGGAATGTCATCCTGTTTTCCCACATGAGTGGCATAGGCCCAAGTACTGGAGCCATCATGGCTGCTTGCCAGGGTGCACATTAACAGCAAGCTGGAACTGTGAACTTGAACCAAGACTTGAAAATAAGTGCTACAGTAAGGGAAGCAGAAACAGAATCATGCACGATGCAGAAAACTCACCCCAAGTTATCTTTCAATTCCTTCTTCCCCTTTTTACAGCACTCATGGGTGTGATAGAGGTACTGACTAACTGGAGGAGAAGGGGACAATCAGGTGAGTTAAAAAAATAATTTCCCCTGAGTCCTGATCTACTATGTGATTGGTTTGGGAAACAAGCCTGTCACCTAGTTCTGGCCAATGAGATGTGGCTCAACAAGGGCTTCTGAGAAACTTGTACACTTTTTTTGGAGAAAAGGAAAGGTCCTTCCATTTCTCTCAACAGGCTATACCTGCATGTGAACTTGAAATATAGTAATCATTTTGTGACAATAAGCACATATTGTGCTTGTATCCTGCCCTTTCTTTGACACTTTATTATATGAAATAATAAAGTTCTGCATTTTAATGCCAATTTAAATTGGTATTTTTCAGGCCGGGCATGATGGCGTGATGGTTAGAGTTTTCACCTTGAACATGCCAAGATCCCATATATGTGCTGGTTCTGGTTCCAGTGCCCCCACTCCCCATCCAGCTCCCTGCTTGTGGCCTGGGAAAGCAGTTGAGCACGGCCCAAAGTCTTGGGACCCTGCACCTGTGGGGAGACCCAGAAGAAGTTCATGGCTTCAGACTGGCTTTGGATTGGCTCAGCTCTGGCCGTTATTCCTGCTTGGGGAATGAACTAGCAGGTGGAAGATCTTCCTCTGTGACTCTCCTCCTCTCTGTATATCTGCCTTCTCAATAAAAATAAAAATAAATTTTTAAAACATAAATTAATAAATTGGTATTTTCCTGCTCTCTGCAAACCCTTCCCCCCCACTAAAAAAGGGGGACCATGAATAAAGGAACAAGTGTCTTGCTAGCCTCTTTTTGGACCCAGTACAGACTCAAAGACAGGAGCAGAGATCTCTGGGAAGAACTGGATACAGTGGACAGAACAGGGCATAATGGATCAAGGACAGCCAGGAAGTTGGCAAGGGCAGAACAAAGGAGCGGATCTTGGGCTGTAACACTGCATAGGGTTTTGTGGAGCCAGAGGCAGGGTAACATGGGAAGAATGGAGCATTTAAAAGGACCAGAAAGTGGCACCAGGGCAGGTCTGGCAAGTTGTGGCAGGTGAACTTGGAAGAAATATATGAAGTAATTGGGTCAGAGAAGGGAAATGCTGAGTTAGCAAGCACTGCTGCTAATGAGACCCAGCATCTGAACTTCCCAGGCCAAGGCAGATGGAGAGGGAAGTCTGCAGTCGGCAGAGTTTTGGATTCAAGGCGTCTGACGTAGCAGCAACATAGATGCTGGGGGATCCTGGGCAGAGGAAAAAGAGCCAGATCTTCAAGTCCCCTGGCATTTGAAGATAAGTCTGTTTTGGTACAAAAGATATTGAAACCTATGCATGGTTTTTTTCATAATACAAAATTTCCATTAACGTTTTGGAAGACTCCTCTCTAAAATGCCTATTAATGGCAAATGCATCATAATGTAAAGGAGAACACAGGAGCAGGCTTTGGTGTAATGATTATGCAAATGCTGCCTGGGGCAGCCACACCCCAAATCCGAGAATCTGGGTTTTGAGTTTGGCTGTCTTTCCTATTCTAACTTCCTGCTAATGCACTTCCCAGAGTGGCAGCAGTGATGGTGCAAGTAGTTGGGTCCCTGCCAGCCATGTCGGAAACCTGGTTTGAGTCCTGCACTCAGGCTCTGGCCTGGGCCACTGCCAGCTATCCTAAACCTTTGGGTGGTGAACCAGCAAATCGAAGATCTCTTTGTCTTCCAAATATATAAAAAATATATAAGTGAAAATTGAAGAAGGAAAGGTAAGAGCATACTATTTGGGAAGTGCTGCCACACTTCAAATCAGGAGGAGACTAAAAGAGAAGCTAAAGACCCTGAAAAATACACAACTGTGTGTTTATTAGGGCCATGATCTTGTCTGGCTCATGCTGGCACATTTTCCCCAAGCTTGCCAGGGACTGTGAAGTTCCTTAGAACAATGTCAGTTTTTTCTGTTCTATTTACTGCTTGATGAGAGCCTCCTCATTGTGCAGTCATGTGTTGGGCTAAATATTTCTGTTGATGAAGATAACCATGGAGTTATGGTTCATTTCTCAGTAGGATACAAACCACTTTTGCATCTAACCGAACAGCATTCTTTTAACATCCTTTTACAACTGCCTGTTAAATGTTAACTTTCTGAAAATTTTGTTTGAACCAATTTTACCAGCCTATGGGGTGTCCTCTAATTCAGTGAGTTCAAGTCTTAGATGTGTATATGTTTCATATTTACTTGAGAGTTGTGGATGTGAGGTTTTAGTAATTATACTTCGGCACAGACAGCTCACAGGATACAGAGACTGACATCCTTTTGGTCTCTGGGGACCCATTTTTGATGAAATGGACTGTTATACTTAAACGTCCCACATTTCTACCAATGCTAATAGAAGCAGGAAAGAGCAGAAAGCTAGAGACATAAACGTCAAGTTGAGAATCCAGACAGGTAGAGGACACTTGCCATCTCAGGGGCCACCACTTTCTTGGGTCCCCTGCTGTCCCAAGCAAGCTGACAGTCCTTCTGGGCACACCCACTCTAGCACTTGCAGGTTAACCTGTGAATCTCCAGAATTTCTGTGTGAGTAGCTAGCAGGCTACAGTCTAGTCAGAGAGGTTGGGGCATGGAGGTAGTAGCTAAAATTATCTTAAACACATATATACAGCAATGACGTAATGCATTTAAAAAAATTGTTTAAAAGGCAGAGTTACAGAGAAAGAAGAGACAGAGAATCTTGCATCTGCTGATTCACTCTCAAATGGCCACAACAAGTAGGGCCCAGACCTTCTTCCTGGTGATACAGGGAGTACAAGCACTTGGGCCATCTGCTTTCCCAAGCACATTAGCAGGGAAGAGAATCAGACATGGAGCGGTTGTGAATCGAACCAGTACCCATATGGGGTTCCGGCATCACAAGCACATGCTTAACGTGCTGTGCTTGACACCAGACCCCATATCATCCATTTTATTTATTTTTGCAGTCTAGTATTAGATTTTATTTCTTGTTCTTTTTTTAAAGTACGTATATTGTATATGATGGTGACCACTCTAGATAATGCAATCACAATTCAAGCACACTCTGGGAACAGAACTATTGCTCTCGTCTTACTGACATGAAAGTGAAGGCCCCCTCATATTTCCCTCACCTACCCAGGGGCGTTGTGTTTCATAACTCTGAGTGCCCACAGACAAGCTAGAAGAATGCAGCCAGATCTAGAGGAGACTTTGAGAAGACCACAGACCAGAGCCATGTTTGATCATTATCTTACAGTTCATGGGGAGCAGCACTGGGTTAAACGTGCCAGCAGCGCTTTCCATTTAGTCCAAAATGCTGACTTTCTCATAATTTTTCTTGGTTCCATGTGTAGAAGTAAATGAATTCTCTCCAAATTGAAGGCAAGCCGCCATCTTTGACTGTGAGAAGCCTTGCCTGTTGCCTCCTGGGCTACCTCACTGGTCTGTCCTGAGTGACATTCCTTCCCTGGCTGACCCATTGACTTGGAGACCTTCCATTTGCTTCCATGTGGACAACAGAGCCCCATGACACTCCTCTGACAAGTTTCCTGCTGAGCATCCTGGACTCTGAATCCAGCAGTCTGAGTTCAAATCTCGATGGGATTTTGCTGTTAAGTTAAAGCTAGTTTTCAAGTCATTTTTAAATTTAATTTTTTGCGTTGTTTACATAGTTGGCAAGGATGCATGCCCATGAGGACCACTGGTTAGGGTGGGGAGGGTTGAAGGTTGGGGGAAGGTGGATGGGACAAATTTTCTTCCCTATCTGGGCAGGAAGAGCATTATGCATTTTAAAATCCCTCCCAGGGGCTGTGCCATTGTTGGCAGCCTTAATTTGATCTTAAGGAGATGAATATGTTTATTACTGCTAAAATAAGAAAATAAAAGGAGTGGGTTTTGTGACATAGTAGCTTGGGACATCTGGTTCTCATATACCAGTGCAGGTTCAAGTCCCAGCTGCTCCACTTCCAATCCAGCTTCCTGGTATGCTCACTTCGGCAGCACCTGCACTAACATTGGGACAATACAGAGAAGATTGGCATGGCCCCTGTGCAAGGATGTTGCCAAATTCAGCTTCCTCGTAATGTCTCCTGAGAGGCAACAGATAATGCTTCAGAATTAGGGCCCCTGCCACCCGTGTGGGAGAGGTGGGTGGGGTTCCTCTGGCCTCCCCTACCTGCTGTGGGAATTTGGGGAATAAATCAGGATATGGGCTCTCTCCATTTCTGTGTCTGTCACTCCGCCTTTCAAGTAAGTGAAAATAAACACTTGAAATAAAAACAAAAAAAAAAAAACCACTACCGTTAGAGGGCACTATTTATTTATCAAAAGATAGCTTTTGGCTTGACACTGCAGGAAATGAACTATATTTTCTTGCATTCTGTACAGTGTGCTTTTGTCCCTATCTGAGCCTTCTAGAATGCTGCGGTGCCTGTGATACTTAGAGTCAGTCTTAATGTATGCATCTCATCTATTTTAAGCAATTAAAATTTGCCTCATGGGTTTGGTGCCATGGCTTGGCTTCATAAGCTAACCTTTGGCCTGTTTAACCTGCGTTCCATGTGGGCACCAGTTTAAGTCCTGGCTGCTCTACTTCCAGTCCAGCTCCCTGCTAAAGCACCTGGGAAAACAGCAAAGGATGGCCCAAGGCCTTAGACCTCTACAACCACATAGGGAGACCTAGAAGAAGCTCCTGGCTCCTGGTGTTGAAACCAGCCCAGCTCTGGCCATTGTGGCCGTCTGGGGAATGAACTAAAAGATGGGAGATCTCTCTTTATAATTCAGACTTTCAAATAAATAAATGCATATATAGATCCTTTTTAAAAAATGTACCTAGTCCTACTCCAGGTAAATAATCAGGATACAGAGAATGAGTCAAGGACCCTGCTTCATATTTTTTTTGTATAAATTTTATTTTTGATACTTTTTACATATTTGATTAGGGTGCAAGGGGTCAAGGGCTAGAGGAAAGCAGGTGAAACCATTGTTTTAGCATTCTCCTTTTCCTTCCTGTATCTTGAGGGAGGGGAGAGATGAGAGGAAAAGCCACACCCAGCCTCCCAACCATCCCAGGGTCACCGATTAGGGCATGCTGCAAGGGTCCTGCTCAAGTGGTTTTGATAATTCAGTAGTTCAGTATTGCTGCCAATATTGCCATTCTAATCACGATGAAATCTCTCCAGACTCTACTAGCTGACATAGTCTACCTTAGAGACTCTGCTTGCCCAGGTATTCACCTGACCAGGTATAACACTTGGCTGGGGTAGCTGATTGATTTGTTCTATCCTCCGTCCTTAGTTACAGTACCAGGTTTCCTCTGCAGACTGCAGTGTACTGCCATATATATTATCCACATCCATCTGGATATGCTGTCCATTGCTCCATCTAAGCCACTGAGGAGGCCCAGCTCTGATACATGCATTCCATGATCAGACCATGGAACCTACAATTTTTTCCATGGTTGGAGTTCTGAGTCCAGCAGTTCAGTTGGGGGGATTCCCAAAGTAACTTCACCTGAGGTGATCCCAGATCTGATTCTTGGGTGTGCTTGCCAATATAGGGTTCGGCACCATCCGTCACCCCAATCAGCTTACGCACATGCTGGTGATTAGAATTGCTAGATTATTTCTGCCTTCAGTCCTGTCTTCTACACAAACCAATGGGTGTTGCAGTCCAGCCCGATCCTGCCCACCGCACACTCAGCCCCCATGCAAACCAGTGGGAGTTGTAGTTATTGGTTATTGGTCAAAGAGACCAATAATAATCCCCATCAGGCCTGCCCCCTGCCCTGGTTCCTGTGCTTGCCAGTATGTACAGCAGGTTACTCCAGTCTATCCCACATCCCATCCAGTTCTCATACTATCAATGGTCATTGAAGCCTAGTTCAACCCAACCAGCCCCACTGTCCAGCCCACAAATGTTCTGGCAGGGGCCACTCTCTGCCTAGCCATGCTTACCCCTAATCCTGGTTCTCATGCTCACCAGTTGGGATGGCTACCCAAGAGGGAGGTACCCTCTGCTTCCCTACTGGGCCCACTCCCATTCCTGGATCTGGATCTCTCCACAGAGTTTTCCTCCTGTGCCAGCAGCTGCTAGCTAATGCTGTGGCAAAGCCCAACCAACCCTTACCCACTCTGGCTTATGCATGTGCAGTAGGTACAGTCAACCCAGCCTGGCTTGTTCCTGATCCAGCTTACATGCAGGCCATACATACATACCAACAGGTGTTATAGCCCTATCCGGCCAGGTGTGCTCCTAGTCTTAGCTCTCACACTCACCAATGGGAATGGTGGCCCAGTAGGGGAGCTCTCTGCAGCCCCCCTACAGGTTTTGCCTACCCTCCCCCGGGTCTCACATGTGTTGGTTGGGTGCTGCAGCCTAGTCTGGTATGTATGGCCTTCCTCATCTCAGCATTTGCAAGTGGGTGCTGTAGCCTGGTCCAGTTTGCCCCCAGTTCCAGCTCATCTGGTGGAGATTATAGCCTAGTCGAGCCCAGCCATCCCCCAAGTCCTGGCCCTAATGTAAACTGGCTGATATTGTAGCCGGACCTGGCATGACCCACATACCATTCTGGTTCTTGGATTTGGCAGGAGGTGATATGAACTGGCCTAGTCTGGCTTGCCCTTGGCCTGAGCCAAAGGTAAGCCCATGGGGACCCATAACCAGGCCTGGTTTGGGTGCCCCCTTTCTTGGTTCTTGTGCTGACCTGCAGGGACTGTGTCCTGCCAGAGGAGTTGCCAAGCTCCTCCATCAGAACATCTCCCAGTGCCAAATCTCACACACACCAGTGGGTCTATGGCCAGCCCTACTTAGTCCACTTTCTGTTCTGGCCAGAACAGTGGCCTTTCCTGACCGGCCCTCACCCATTCCCATTCTTACTCTTGTATGTTACAGCTTAGCCAAGCATTGTCCATACCAAGACAGCTCACACATGGTTTAGCAGGGACAGAGATTTAGCCCAGCCAATCCTACAGCCACCCTGATTCTCCTAAGCTCCAAGGGTTGCTGGAGTCTTGCCCAGTATTGCATGCCCCAGAACCAGTCCATACCTGTGCCGAGGGAGACTGCATCCATGTCCAGATGAGATTGCATTCCCAACTCTGGCCCCTCCGCTCACCAATGGGATCTACAACCCAGCCCGGGCATCCCCTTTGTTCCCCAACCAGGCCTGATCCCAGCCACAGATCTCACATTGCTCTGACCTAGCTTGGCATAGCCCCTCTCCTGTCTTGGACTTTGCCTTCAGATGCTGTAGCCTGGCATGACTCAGCTTGGCCATCCAGTCCCAACTCTTATTGGCAGGTGCTGCAACCTGGACCTGTTCAGTCTGCTCTTATCTCTGTTTAATACAAATCAGTAGGTGTGGCAGCCTAGCCCAGAGTGACCTGCACTCCATCCTGGTTTCTGCACTTGCCAGTAGGCTATGGTTTGTTCATCCCCACCAGGTCTCCCCCTTCCACGCTTGCCAACAGATGGAACTATCCTGCCCAGCCTTCCCAACACTCAGTGCTAAAATGTGCTCATCACTGGGAACTATGACCCCCTAGGGGAGTTTCCCAGGTTCCCCTACTCAGGCTACTCCAAGACCCAAATTTCACGCATGCCAGTGGGTTTTTGACCCTTACCTGACATGGCCTGCCCCATCCGTCCTGGCATTTGTATGTGCTGGTGTGGCCCAGCCCGCCCCACACCCTGTTTTAGGGTGCTTGTGTGGGTGTTACAGCCTGGACCTGCCCCACTTGTTCCCAGCCTCAGTAACTGTGACCATTGGTGAGTTCCATGGTCATGCATAGCTCAGCTCATCACTACCCCAACTCTCAAGCTAACCAGCAGGACTTGCAGTTCCATAGAGTTTAGCCCACATATCCCTCACAGAATTCAACCCCAGACCTGGTTCTCTTGAATGCTGGTTGCTGTCAGTCTAATGTGACCCAGTGATCTGATACTCACTGGGATCTAGCCTTGCCAGACAGGCCATAGCTTGCGTGTGCGCTGGCATGTTGTGGTCAGCCATGTTCCATGCTAACAAGCCCAACCCAGGACTTCCATGACCCATAAAGTTCTTTAGGTTATTCTCTCCAAACCACTGTGTCTCAGTCCCCTCACTTACCTGCAAGTACAGTGGCCCTGTCGTTGGGTGTCCTTTGAGATTTATTCCTCAGCTACACGTACAGTGGCTTTAACCATGGATGTCCCTAGGCAGTAATTCCATACCCCTAAGACCTCAGAGTTTGCCACCAGGCAGCCAGCTGGTGAAGGCCCACAAGCTCAGGACCCTCCCCCTGTGTAACAGCTGTGGATGGGGAGCTAGGACCCCCAGCATGAAGCCTAGGCTGGAACAGGTACCCCCAGCCACAACCACATGGCTGAGGGATCCTGTCATCTGTGCCACTGCTCAGACTTACCCAATTTCGCCCGCTAAGATGGCGGTGGTGGGCAGAGCTATGATCCTGAGTGTGCCCAGAGCTGTCTGAGATGTGTCCCCAACATGGTCACTGAGGACAGAGGAAATTCTTGGACCTTGGGCCTAGACAAGGCTAGGGCCCTCTCCCTGCCTAACATCGGTAAATGAGGAGCTAGGATCCCCAACAAGATTCCTGGGCTGGTACAGGTACTCCCAGCCACTGCCACGTGGGTGGGTGATTCAGTTACTCCTGCCACTGCTCTGACTTACTTGGCTTTGGCCCAAACCCTGCTTCTTAGGGAGCTCACATTTCAATAAGGAGAGAAAAGTCAGGAAGAGAAATGTCACATGGTACTAGATAAAGCAGGATGAAAGGGACAGAAACTTCAAGTCTCTCCTACACCATGCCTCCAGTGCGTTGCAGTCACCTGTCAGGACTTGCTGTGAGGCACGTCACTGGGCCCCGATCCTGACTGGGTAGGCCTGGAATTGGGGCTGAGAGTATACATTTCAACCCTGCACACACAACCCTGAGCAGCCCCAAGCTTGGCTTGCACCATCCTTGTTTTTGTAGGTGCAGGTGGTTTCAATCCACACCTCATTTTCATTCATATTAACACCAGTGCATTCCAGGGTATCTGTGTTTAACAGGCTTCTCAAAATAGCCGTTTCTGTAGGCTTCAGTTATTCAGTGACCTTCTGTCTTAAGCCTTCCCCCAGATGCTGACTCCCTGGCCCAGAGATTCACCCCTGCACAGGTGCCATGCGTTCACAAGGCTGTCTTGAGGGAAGAAAAGCCCTAGTGGGAAGGATTCATGCAGAAAGGTTCTAAAAAGGGCTTAGGTTGGAGTGCATCTTGAGGGAGGCTTTCAGCTTTTTTATTTATATGAAAGAGTTATAAGAGAGAGAAGTCTTCCACCTGCTGGTTCATTCTCCATACTAAACAGGACTGGGCTGGGAACTCTCTTCGACACTCCCATGTGGGTGATAGGGATTCCAACAGTTGGGTTATCCTGCACTGCCTTCCCAGCACATTAACAGGGAGCTGGATAGGAAGTAGAGCAGCCAGGACACAAACCTGCATCCATATGGGATGTTGTTGTTATGCCACAGTAGCAGACCTGGGAGGCTTGTTTATAAGGGAGTGGAAAGAACCCTTTTTTATATATTTAAGAGTCGTTTAATTATTTTTATTTTTATTTACTTGGAGAGCAGAGAGAAGCAGAGACAGATGAAGAGAGATCTGTCATCCTCTGGTTCACTTCCCAGATACCAAAAAATGCCTGGGCTGAGCCAAGCCGAGCCAAAGCCACGGCTCAGTGTGGGCCTCCCCCATGCGTGGCAGAGATCCACCACCTGGTCAGCTCTGGGGGAAGCCTGGCACACACTCAGGCCCTCTGGTGTGGGGTGGGAGTGTCCTAAGTAGTGCTTTCACCCCTGCACACCCCCCTCCCCTGCCAAGAGGAGCATCTGTAACAGGAGCCATGTTAATGGTGATCCTACGTCACCCATGTTTTTGTCCCACCAAAGCCACAGCTGGAGTTGCCCACCCCTCAAAGTGGTGTGGTTTCCGAGGTTGATTGGTCGAGGGCATTTTCCAGGAGGCTGCTGCAGCTGTCTCCCGGTAAGGAAGAAGGGATACACCACAGGAAACAGCCACAGCAGGGAAATGAGGGATGAGTTCATCCCAGCATCGGAGGAGGAATCTGGGTCCAGGGCCAAGGCCAGTTTCATTCCCGGTTTCAGGCAATAACCTTGAGCATATTCAGCTGTGCCTGGAAATGTTCTAGGTCCCAGCCCTGCTACGGAGTTGGGGGATGGGGGGCAGGCCTACAGCTGGCTGGGCCTGGACACCTAGGGAGCAGGGCTGGGGCGGGCTGAGCTTAGCTCTTCAATGAGGGGAAGTACATCAAGGAAGGAGGCTGAGTGTTGCCAGGGCCATTTTAGTCCATTATGTTGATTTCACTGCCACAGCTTAGGGAGCTGTTCTGAAGCCACAACCCCATTCCACTCCACCAGGGCAGGGGTGCTGTCTGGGAAAGGCAGCACCATCAGAGGGATGGGTGTGTTTGGTCCCAAGGCTCTGGACACAAAATTTCACTTCTTTCTGCAGAAACAAACAAACAAACAAACAACCCTGCCGCTGCAGGGTGTGGCAAGAGCTTTGCTCCATCAGATAAGAGCTGCCAGGGCGCTAATGAGGATGTCCTCAGAGGCCTTAGCCCCATGGCTGTGCATCCTGCCAAGGAAACATGTCCAAAGGGAGCTTGCACAGGGAAGAGAATGGGGGCCACCCAAAGCAGCCCTGGATGAGATGCGGGTTCAGCAGACATGGAGGGGGTGCGCTGGGGCCCACCATGAGCCCTGAGCCAGTGCTGGACATGAGGGCCTTGAAGTAACGCCTCACTAGCCTGACTACACAGGGAGCCCATAATGACAAGTTGTCCGACTGAGGGTCCTCTTGAGTGCCAGGATTTAACAAGAGGCACTGGTAAACACTCTCGAGGTACATCCCGCCAAGGCGGGAAGTGAGGAGCTTAAGTTGGTGTTTTTAAAATTTTTTTTAAAGGTTTATTTATTTTTATTTAAAAGCCAGTGTTACACAGAGAAAGAAAGAGACAGAGGGCTTCCACCTGCTGGTTCATTGCCCAAATGGCTGCAGTGGCTGGGCTGAAGCCAAGAGCTAGGAGCTTCTTCCAGGTCTCCCATGTGTGTGCACGCACTTGGGCCATCCTCTGCTGCTTTCTTAGGTGCAGTAACAGGGGGACTGGATTGGAAATGGAGCAGCCAGGACTGAAACCAGCACCTATATGGGATGCTGGTACTCTAGGTGGAAACTTAACAGGCTCTGCTGCAGCACCAGCCCTTGATGTTTTATTCTAAAAATGGAATCTCTTGATGACTTAAGTGACATCAAATACGCAACAGTAGTAACACTAAGGAACACGTTTTGAGCTGCAGACACTTTTGAGAATTTGAAATCTCTCACTTGCTGACTCCCCACAACAACCCTCTTGACATGGGGATTATTAATTTTCTCCACTTTACCATGATATAGCTGAAACCCAGAGCAGCTAAACACCCTGACTGCGGGCACACAGGTGATAAGTTGGGATGCAAACCCAGATCATCTGGATCCAGCTCAATATGAAGCCTGTGGCTGGACCCTGAGGGCCCACTGTATGCTAACCGGTGCTGTAATGGGATCCCAGCTTCGGCACGAAAGGAGGGACTCTGTGAGTAGGCAAACAACATGGAAGTCTCCAGCCAGCCCTTCAAGACAGCTGAAGATTGCTCCACAAGTCCTGTCCAGAGACAGTGATTCAAGGCACGGGAAGACCTTTTTCTCTCTTTCCTAAATGCTGAAGAACGTTTCTTAACAAGCACTACGTATGGTAGTTATTTATTTGTTTTTTTTAAAGATTTATTTATTTTTAAAAGATTGATTTATTTATTTGAAAGAATTGGTTTCTTTTTTAAAGATTTATTTTATTTTTATTACAAAGTCAGATATACAGAGAGGAGGAGAGACAGAGAGGAAGATCTCCCGTCCAATGATTCACTCCCCAAGTGAGCGCAACGGCCGGTGCTATGCCGATCCGAAGTCGGGAACCAGGAACCTCTTCCGGGTCTCCCACGTGGGTACAGGGTCCCAAAGCATTGGGCTGTCCTCGACTGCTTTCCCAGGCCACCAGCAGGGAGCTGGATGGGAAGTGGAGCTGCCAGGATTAGAACCAGCGCCCATATGGGATCCCAGGCATTGAAGGTGAGGACTTGAGCCGGTAGGCCACGCCACCGGGCCCAAGATTTATTTATTTTTATTGGAAAGGCAGATATTCAGAGAGAAGGAGAGACAGAGAGGAAGATCTCTGGTCCGATGGTTCACTCCCCAGGCAGCCACAACGTCTGGAGCTGAGTCAATCCAAAGCCAGGAGCCAGGAGCCTCTTCCGGGTCTCCCATGCAGGTGCAGGGTCCCAAGGCTTTGGGCCGTCCTCCACTGCTTTCTCAGGCCACAAGCAGGGAGCGGGATGGGAAGTAGGGCTGCTGGGATTAGAACCGGCACCCATATGGGATCCCGGTGCATGCAAGGCAAGAACCTTAACCACTACACTATCGTGCTGGGCCCTATTTATTTGTTTTTGAGACTCAGAAAGACAAAAGCTCCCATCCATTGCCTCCTTCAACCAACACCCACAAACCAGGGCTGGGCCAGCTTGAAGCCAGGAACCCAAAGCAGCTCTCATGGATGATATAGGGACCAGTTAGTGGCACAATTACAGTTGCCTCCTAGGGTCTGTATGGGCAGGAACCTGGAGTCAGGGGCCAGACCCTCTAAGGTGGTATGCGGGTGTCTTAACCACTAGGCCAAATGTCCCTGATCGCAGAACTCAGTGGGTTTGTGGTTACTACTCGAGGACAGAGGAGTCCAGTTTGTAAGTATCTCTGGATAAGGTGCCACCATCTTGGATTCAATTGTGTATGTCTGTGTTTTACTGTCACTAAAATATACAGAGTAACCATTTGAAGAGCAGGTGGTGATAGGAGAGGGTAAAAGGAAGAGAGGACGCCTTGGGGTTCCTAGGGAAGGAAGCAGACAGCGGGGGGAGCTCTGCTGGCTACCAGTGATGCAGCTGCACACTGATGAAGACCCCGCCTTCTGTAAGTGCGTGCCTGTCCACACCTGCCAGCTACATGACCCCTGATGAGCTGGAGGGGACAGATACACCCATTTCTTCTTCTTCTTTTTAAAGATTTATTTATATATCTGTGCAATAAAAATATGGAGAGAGGAGGAGATACAGAAAGAAATATCTTCCATTCGATGATTCACTCCCCAAGTGACTGCATTGGCCGGTGCTGTGCCAATCCGAAGCCAGGAGCCAAAAGCTCTTACAGGTCTCCCACGTGGGTGCAGGGTCCCAAGGCTTTGGGCCGTCCTCCACTGCTTTCCCAGGCCACAAGCAGGGAGCGGGATGGGAAGTGGGGCCACTGGGATTAGGACCAGAGCTGTGGGATCCCAGAGCATGCAAGGCGAGGACTTTAACCGGTAAGCCACAGCACCAGGCCCAATTATGCCCATTTCTACAGAGAAGCAAGCCAGGGTCCCAGGGGTGCCGATTTGGTGAGTGACTGTTCAAGCGGGATGCAAACAAGCACTCTGGATTCTCCTTCCAAGGATCCAGCTGCCTTAGCTAGGGTTGGCGCCAGTGATAGGAAGGGCATCGCACACCAGCTCCGGATGTTAACAGTGACAACAGGCCCGACTTGAACCTACAGGGGGACAGCCAGGTGGGCTGACAGAGGCAGGATGGTGACCAGGCAAGTGCTGAGTGTTGGGGGAGGGCTGCAACCTGACATGCGGGAGCTGTGGGCCAGCGTAGCCCCAGAACAGGCTGGGGTTGTGCTCTCACCCCTCCTCACCCCTACTTGGTTCTGGCTTCTTGGCCTCCCGGTCCAACTTCAACTCCAGACTCTCAGTTACTGCTGTGGAAAGGGGGGTGAGAAACCCATGATCTTTAAAAAGACACTTGTCCTACTAATTAATTTATAATCCATTCACTTGAGCCCAGTTTAAGACCCTATTTAAACCAAAAGATTGGTGTGTTTAAAAGGCAGACAGACTCACAGAGAAAGATTGGGCTTCCGTCCACTGGCTCACTCCCCAGATAGCCAAAAGGTCAAGGCTTCATCCCAGCCTCTGGGTACCGCTGCCTTTCCCAGGCCATGAGTAGGGATCTCAGAAGCGGAGCAGCTGGGCAGAAACTGCTACCATGTCCATCCCCCACCCCCAGAGTCTTCTGATTATTTGATCCTCTTTTGTTTTTCATTTAACTACCTGACTGGGGCACTACCTCAATTGCCTCACCCCCTAATTAAATCCATTCAATCAAATCACTACTACTTCATGCAGCCTTGAATTCTTTTGTTGTTGTTTAGTGTTAGTTTTAATTTTAGATGTTAACAAAGTTGATAAGAGTGGGATGGATCAAGGGTTAGGGAAAAGTGGGTGTGATCATTGTTTGCAAATTTCCTATTTCTCTTTCTTGTTTTGGGAGTGGGGGGATAAAGAGAGAAGCCACATTCAGCCTCTCAACTGCTCCAGTACCCAGGGATGGAGAACGGTCACCCGATATCAAGCCAGAGTCCCAGTGTGGCGCATATTCCTGGGAGTCTGCCCAGATGGTTTTGCTAGTTCTGAAATGTCAATCTCACCAATCCAAGGATGAGGGAACCCTTTGAATGCCCATTGGCTGACAAAGTGAACCTCAGAGTCTTCATTCGCCCAGGTATTCGCTGTCATTGTTTAGCTGGGATAGTTGTCCTTCTGTGATGGTAGCAGATGCCCCCTGCAGGGCTCAGTGGGCTGCCATATCCTTCATGTGGAACTGGGCCAGCTCTCTGCTACTCCATCTTTTCTACTGAGGAGGACCAGATTTTTAAGGTGGACCCACAAGACCCCCACCCTTGGGGCTTACAGAGCCAGCACCCATTGTGCAGGCAGGCCGAGGACCCAGGCCAGGCAACACAGGCCTTGCTGCCCCCCCCCCCCCGACCCCGGGAGCTCATGGACCTGGCACCCATTACCCCCTGACTGTCATGGCTCACCTCAACTCAGCATCTACCAGCGGTTGCTGAAGCCTGGCTTGGTCCAGCCAGCCAGCCTCTAGTCCCGGCCCTGATGTGTACTGGCTGATGTTGTGGCCTTACCCGGCCCCTCCTGCACCTCATCCAGGTTCTCAGATCCACCAGTGATGCAATCTTGCATTCTTTTTTTTTCAATTGTACTTCTATTTATTATTATTATTTTATGAAACAGTTCCATAGATTGTGGGATTTCCCTTATCCCCTCCCCAATTCCCTCCCTCCTCACTGAGTTCCCCTGTATCATTACTATACTATAGTTCTTCCTACACAGTCATATGTCCATCATTTCCAGCATGGACAATGACAGAGTCCAGCATCCTATAGTAAACAGTTTCATTGGGAGTCCATCTTTGTCTGGAAGTAGAGATGCATACTCCACTGTATCCTCACATCTGGATATGATAGTCTCCATTCCACAGTTACTATATATCCCCCTAAATGAAAAGCCACAGAACAAAATCAACAACAGGGATTCTTTTCATATTCTTCACACCTGCTAGGGTCACAGTGGGTTTTTGCATATTTTTAAATGACCTCTAGTTGGATTTAGCTGCTTTCTCATGGTTCTGTGAATGACGCGAAGATACCTGCTAATGCCACGAAGACACAGGTGGGCACAGCCCCATGTGCTCTAGGGAAGGGGAAAACAAACATGAAAACATAAGTGCTTCTGTTCTTATCAGGAAACTTCCTGCAGAGAGAGAGAGTACTGCCAGTTGTAAGAGGAAGGAGAAAGCATGAAGATGAAGAGATGAGATAAGAAAAAACAGTTCCCAAGCTCAGTTTGGGTAGTTTTCTTTTTGGCCCTGGCCACTGTTCACGTAGTTCTAGCACCTGCCACCAGGGGGCAGGCGTGTGCCAACCATAGGTTGGTTTGGGTGTGGAAGATTTTGTCTGGGATTTGCTGATGATAGCTTACACAGCAACAGAAGGGAACAGCAGGTGGACCGGCCTTACCCAAGCCCGAGGGGCGGTATTTAGACTCGACCTGGAGAATCCATGGAGGCCAGCAGTGTGTGTGTGTGTGTGTGTGTGTGTGTGTGTGTGTGTGTTTTCTCCGTAGAAACAGGATTTTCATCTACTGGTTCACTTTTCAAATGCCTACAACAGCTAAGGCAGAGCTAGGTCAAAGCTGGGAGCCTGAAACTTCTCCCACATGGTGGCAGGGACCTAACCACTTGAGCCATCACCTGCTGCCTCCCAGGCACATTAGCAGGAAGCTGGAGACCGCGGTTAAGGTCAGATTATCAACCCAGGCACTGCTGTGTGGGACGTGGGCGTCTTAATCACTAGGGCTACATGCCACTTCTTCACTGGCTCCCCTGCGCTTACAATTGCCACTTTTACCCCCAGTGTTTCACAGGTCTTTCTTTTCTTCTTCTTTTTTCTTTCTTTTTTTTCTTTCTTTCTTTCTTTCTTTCTTTTTTTTTTTTTTAGCAATACAGTAAGAAAGCTTAAGACACCATTACTATAACTCTTCTTTCATTTCTTCCTGATTTTGTCATTCCTGACCCTCTCTGTGCCAAAGGTCTACAAGTCTTATGATCTTCCGCCAATTTCCATCTATAATTCACTCTGAGAGGCAGAGACAGAGAGCTCCCATCCCCCAGAGGCACCTCTGTCGGTAACTTCTCTTAAAGATACCAGCCTGTGTGCCGATTAGATTAAATCTACACTCCCCACCCGTCCGCTTTCTCACCCCTTGGGGATGGGCTGGTGCCCTGACCGGGTCAACAGTCATTTCTGTGAGCTCAGGCCTGTTTACTGAAGCCTCAGCTGCTGGCAGTGACCTCCTGAGGACTGACAGGTGCTCCCCATAGGACTCAACAGAACTGTGTGACCCCAGGGCAAAGGCTCCTCTGGGATGAGCCAGATCCCCAAAGAAGGCAGAAGCTCCAAGCCTTGCCCAACTCCAGGCCCAGCCCTCCTGTGTGTTCTCTCTCTCTCTCTCTGTCAGTGGATGCTTCAACGTAGAAGTACCTAAGGCCTTAGGAAGCCCAGTAGTCCGCAGTCCAGGTTGGAAGTGCCTAGTCTCTGCATGGTGGCAAGCATTCAGTGCATATGGCTGAATTCAGGTGCACCTGCTTTGCCGAAAGCCAGAGGTGCAAGGCCAGAGATCTGGGGTGCCCCTCTGTGATGGCCAGATGTGAACAGCTCCTGTCTCCTGCCGTACCTGCTGTGGAGATGCCCCCACGCACATTGCCACCTCCTCCTCTTTCTCAAAGGGAACCTCCTTTCTGTGCATTAGGGGCTGCTCTCCAGGGTTTGGGGTTTTTTTCTGTCTTGTTTTCCTTAGGGAGTAGAGCTTGCCATTCTCTGTGCCTCTGCTAATGAAGGAGCCCTTTGACAAGATATTCTAGGTTGCAACTTGTCATAATAACAAAACAAAACAGACATTTATATCACTGGCTTAAAGCAACAATGTCTCTTAAGAGAGGAAATTGAAAAGAAAATAAGCCTATTTCTCATTGTTGGGGAAAGACTAGAGCTGAAGAGCTGACACTGCAGTAAGCTGGTTAAGCCCTGCTTGCATTCCAGTACCCCATATTGGAGCATTGGTGCAAACCCCAGCTGCTCCGCTTCCAAACCAGCTTCCTGCTGCTTTGCCTGGGAAGGCAGTGGAAGATGGTATAGGAGCATGGGCCCCTGCCGCCCTGTGGGAGACTTAGAAGTTCCAGGCATTCGACTGCACTAGGGCTGATCCAGTTCAGCGCTGCTAGATTAGTCTGCCAGGTTCTTTGAGATTCTGAGCTCAGAGCCTGGCCCATCGTTTCTACCAGATGACTGGATCTGTGGCTTGTTGATGTTGCATGTCAGCTAGCCTTGAAATTAACAGAAAGGGCCCATTGTGGGGCCGGCACCATGGCTCAACTGGATAACTAGCTTCAAGTCTGCCAGAATTCCACATGGGCTCCAGTTTGTGTTCCAGCTGCTCCACTTCCCATCCAACTCCCTGCTTAAGACTTAGGAAAGCAGCAGGGGAGGCCCAAAGCCTTGGGATCCTGATCCTGTGTGAGAGACCCAGAAGAGGCTCCTGGCTTTGGATCAGCTCAGCTCTAGCTGAGTCTTTTGGGGAATGACTCAGAGGGTGGAAGATCTTTCCTTTTCTCTCTCTCTATATATAAATCTCTTTCCAATAAAAATAAATAAATTTCTTAAAAAGGGGACTACTACTATTGTACAAGAGTGCTTGAAATGTTGATGGAAGGGCCTGGTTCAGTAGCTTAGCAGCTAAAGTCCTATAGCGTTGCACCCCTGCGATTCCATATGGGCACCGGTTTGTGTCCCAGCTGCTGCATTTTCCACCCAGCTCCCTGCTTGTGGCCTGGAAGAGCAGTTGAGGACGGCCAAAAGTCTTGGGACCCTGCACCTGCATGGGAGACCCAGAATAAGCTCCTGCTCCTGGCTTTGGATTGGTTCACTTTGGATGATTCACCTGGGGAGTGATCCATCGAGTGGAAGATCTTCCTCTCTGTCTCTCCTTTTCTGTCTGAATATCTACTTTGGCAATAAAAATAAAGAAGTCTTTTAAAATTGTTGATGGGAAAAGAAGTATTATGAAAAAATGCATATCAAAACGTGCATCAAAATAAATTAGCCTGGGGCCCAGCGTGGTAGCCTAGTGGCTACAGTTCTTGCTTTGCACATGCCAGGATCCCATATGGGCACTGGTTCTAGTCCTGGTGGCCCTAATTCCCATCCAGTTCCTTGCTTGTAGCCTGGGAAAACAGAGGGGACAGTCCTAAGTCTTGCTACCCTGTACCCACGTGGGAGACCAGGAAGAAACTCCTGGCTCCTGGCTTTAGATCAGCTCAGATCTGGCCATTACAGCCACTTGGGAAGGAGTCAAGACCGAGAACAACCATCATATTAATTTGATGGTGGCGGGGCAGGATGGTTCTGTCATGCAATTTAAAATTAAAAAGCACACATCACTTAGTAAACTAATGAAAGCCAGGGTTTGTCAGTGAGGCAGCTCGGATTCCGACGTGATGGACAGCCAATCAGTGAATCAGACACACCAGCACGGTAGGAGGATGAAGACCCAGTAGATGTGTTCCGGCAGCAGACAGGAGGAGTCTACTAAGGAAACCTGCTGCTTTCCTCCAGAACTCTCGTCTCACACGCCAAGAATACATTCTCATAGAAAATGGCAGTTGGGTTCCGTCACATCCTGACCACTACAGTATAGTTTATTCTTTCATTGTCCCCTTCCCCCTTCCTTTATTGTACAGAAAGTAACTGGTGTATGTGCACGGATTGCATTTCTCTTTCTCTGTCTCTCTTTTAACTAAATGTCAATGGTATGTTTTGACTGACATCAGATGGGGATGGAGTGGGGAGATGTACTGGTTCCATGACAATGTCCCGTTCTCCATTGTGGCATGCTCATTCAGCTGTTATCTTTACATTCCAGTACGTTATTTTGTTCTCAATGGTTTAGCAAAAGACCCAACAACATAAAAATCCCTGCATACTTTGATTGGAGAATTTTAATGTTTTTCATTTATCATTGTAAAACCAAGGACAATTTTATAACTTTTGTGTACGTAGCTGTTACATGTAGGGCAATCTGTCTTTAAGTAGGGGTAAATTATTCTTTAAAAAAAAAAGAATCCTAGATAGTTTTCCCTTCAAGTCAAGCATCTTGTTGTTTAAATAAACTTCATTTTTAAGATGGAAAAAAAAGGGAATGAGGGAGAGATTAAGTCTGAGCCTTAATCCATTAACTATTCTCATTACCCCATTAACTGTTCCCATAAGGCTTTGGGGGACAGGGGGAGGGGAGATGCCCAAATTGTTACCCAAACCATAACAGAAGTGGATGACTGTTATTTACAAGTGACAACCAATGAGAAAAATCATCTTTGCACATGTCTCCGGAGTTAACCTGGAATGGAGCTAGGCTCAATTACACATCCACTGAGCGAGTGAATGAATGAATGAATGAATGAACAGCACTGGAACCAGGAGTGCAATGGTTCTGTGCATTTGGGTCTGGGACAGGCCCAGAGCAGACGAGTGTGTCTTACTAAAAGTCAGCAACCCTGAAGGGTTTCTGAGGCCGAAGCAGCAGAGGAGTCACTGACACGGCCACAGGGCTCTGGTTAGCACACCACTCTAGCTGGAAAGGAGTAGGACAGTGGAGCTGGACTTTGCAGGTTTGGCTGTGGGCAGCCTGCAGCAGAACACCCTTTGTCACATTCAGAAACCCACCGCTGCCTCTGGCCCTGTTCTCTCTGGTCACTTCAGTTGGCTTGGGGTAGGAGGTAGGGGAGCTGCTGATGGGGCAGTTCAAGTTCTTGGCCAGTCTTCATGCACGGATCCTGAAACTTGGATGGGCAGGTGGTGGAGTTGGGACCCAGCAATGGGTCCTTGGCCTCTGGGGACAAATTAGCTCAAACACTCAGAGGCAAAGAGCTTTGATTTTGTTGGAATGGCCCTGAAAGCCACCCTGTACCCGGAAAGATAGCACGAGTGTGGGGTGGGGTCACAGAAGGGAAGGCCACTTCAGCGTTAACGTTGGTGTATCCGTGGACAGAGTCTCTTAGATCAACCGACCCCTCTCCCTCTCTATTGTTCGTATTTTTGCCTGCCTCACCCAGAGTGAAGCAGCATGCTCCTTAGAATCACAGAATGTGGGATTGGCAGGGACCTGGAGAAGTGATGTAGCTCAGCTTTCTTCTGTCAGTGGGGAGGGTCACATCCAGCAGGAAGATGCCCAGCTTGCAGATATTCACCTTCTGCCCTGTAATGCTGCTTTGCTGGTAGATTCCACACCAAACCCAAGGCTGCCCGACCTTCCTACCCATCAAATCTCCGGGACCCTGGCAGTGGAAAAAGCTCAAAATCTCATGGTTGACTTAGAAATCATGCATCTAGAACAGACAGGTTTAGAATTGAGAAAGACAGCATGTCCTAGTAAAACATAGAAACTGTGAGCCATCAGTGACTCAGGGGAATGTGACCACGCAATCAGCCACCCTCCCCCAACACATCAGGGTTGCCACAAGCCTCCGAAGGGAGGTGTGCTCAGTCGGCTCCAAAGGGGCACTGAGCATCTGTCACCAGAAACTAGCAAGCGCTGACCTTTAATACCGAAACCCAGCCCAGTCACCATCTCCTGGTTTCAGGCAGCGACTTGAAAGCAAATCGTCCTTGGGGCCATCATTGTGGTGTAGGGAGTCAGTCCGTGTTTCTTGTGAGTGCTAATTCCTGTCCCAGATGCTCCATTTTTGCTCCAGATCCCTACTAATGTCCTTGGAAAAGCAGCAGATGATGACTCAAATGCTTGGGTCTCTGCACCCATGTGGGAGACCTGGAAGAAGCTCTTGACTTTGGCCTGGCTCACCCTTGGTCATGGCAGCCTTTTGGGGAATGAATCAGCACTCGGAAGATCTCACTCTGTCTCTCACTCTTCCTCTATTACTCTTTCAAATAAAAAAAAAACCCCTAAATCTTAAAACAAAACAAACAAACAAAAAACCAGAACAAATCTAAGACATCAAAGTATAGCAGGTACTTTAGTCCTAACAGCTCCATCAAGAACTCACCACCTGCCTGACTATAGCAAGAATGAGGCTCCCTGAGGGAGTAAGCAGTAAGCGCAACATCTTGCAAGACTTACAGATTCTGGCATTTGGGGACAAAGATGTCAGCATCTGAAAACTAAAGCAAAAGTCCAGAGTTTGGTGCAGCAGGTAAATTGACACCTGGGATGACCACATCCCACACTGCAGTGTGCAGTTCAAGACCTACCTACTGTGCTTACAATTTCTTGCTGATGCTTACCTGGGGAAGCAACAGGCAATGGCTGAATACTGGGTTTCTGCCGTTCAAATGGGCAACCCGCATTGCGTGCCAGGCTCCTGGCCCAGACCCAGCCCAGATTTAGCTGTTGTGAGATAGAAGATGAAGAATCTTCTCTCTCTGTTGTTCTGTTTTTCAAATAAATAAGTAAATACATACGTTCTTTTTTATTTTTAAAAGATTTATTTTGCTTCAAAGAGTTACAGAGAGACAGAGACAGATCTTTCATCCATTGGTTCGCTCTTCAGGTGGCCGTAATGGCCAAGGCTGGGCTGATACAGAGCTGGGAACCAGGAGCTTCTTCTGGGTTTCCCAGGTGGGTCCAGGGTCCAAGGCTTTGTGCCGTCCTCCACTGCTTTCCCAGGCCACAAGCAGGGAGCTGGATCAGAAACAGAGCAGCCAGGGCTTGAACTGGTGCCCATAAGGGATGTCAGTGCCACAGGCAGATGCTTATTCCTGCTATGCCATGGTGCCAGCCTCCATAAATGATGTCTTAAATGAAAGAAAAGGAGAGGAAATGGCCAGAAATGGAGAACAAGCAAATTCAATGCTTAAATGTACAGGAACAGATGATAAGTAATGAGTCTGTGGAACTCGAGGCCAGACACCAGAGACAGAGCGGCTCCGGGGAAGACATACTAACTCATCCCCTGGAGCCTGAGAAACAGTTTGGACCAAAATGCCCAAAGCAGGAGGACACTGAAGCTAATGGTCATTGGAAGGGGAAAAAAATGAGGTGTTTAAAGATTTTTCTATTGGCCTGAATAAACTCTGAAAATATGTAACACTTGTTTGGTGTTGGGACAAGGTTTAGAGAGGGTAGTGGAGATCCAAAAAAACCCAGAGGAATGGCCAGCCCTGTGGTGTAGCGCAGTAAGCTGCCACCTGTAGCACTGGCATCCCATATAGCACCATTTTGAGTCCCAGCTGCTCCACCTCCAATCCAGCTCCCTGCTAATGTACCTGGGAGAGCAGTTGATGTGGACCCCAGAGTATGGACTCCCTCCCACAAGGGGGACTCGGATGAGAATCCAGGCTCTTGGCTTTGGCCTAGGCTGCTACTCACAGATGTCACAGCTATTTAGGGACTGAATCAATAGCTGAAAGACCTCTCTTTGTAGTGCTGACTTTTAAATGTATAAGTAAACAAAACTTTTTTAAAAATCCAGAGAAAGTTGAAATGTTGCAAAAACTGCCTTCCTGGGAGCCTCAGTGAAAGCACCAGCAATCAAGAGCTCCAGCACCTCTCACCAAGACGTGGTACATTTCAACGTACTCTCACACACCATCATCCGTCCGTGACTAGGTAAATGCCAATTTGCAGCCTGTGAGTGCACTCTTCATGCCAAGTTCTTTCATTTCCAAATGCAACTGTTCCTGTACACCCAAACATTTGTACTGCCTACCTCTTGTCCGTTTTCCCCCATTACAATATGCCTATTGACAATACAACTTCTTTCCTGAACTCTTTTGTACCTTTTCTATTTTTTGATTGTGAACTTTCCTACAGGATTTTATTCCTTTAACATTTACCGTATGCTGAGATTTTCTTCTTTTTATTTATGTGCTTTTAAAAAGTGTTGATTTCTTTGAAAGGCAGAGAGAAAGAGACAGAACATCCATTGGGTGATTCTCTCCTCCAGATTCCCACAACAGCTGGAGCTGAGCCAGGCTGAAGTCAGGAGCCCAGAACTCTATTCTGTCACATGAATGGCTGGGATCTAAGAACTTGAGCTGTCTATATTCCATAGCAGGGTGCCTGAAATTCAATTCCCAGCTCCACTTCTTGACTCTAGCTTCCCACCAGTGCAGATCCTGGGAGGCAGCAGGTGATGGTTCAAATTATTGGGTCTCTGCCATCCTTATGGGGGACCCAGATTGGGGTCCTAGTTCTCAGCTTCTGCCCAGCTCAGCCCTGATCGCTGTGGGTGTTTGAGGGGTGAACCAGCAGATGGAGGATCTCTGTCTCTCTTTCCAACTCCCTCTGGCTCTCTGCCTTCCAGTTATATAATTATATATGTACATAATTAAAGAAGCACATTAAGACTGCTGGTAAAGAAATGTGAAGTAGGAAGACATTATCTTCAGAAATAAAACTGGGTGTAATTTTAAAAGGAGCTAAGGCAGCAGCAAAGGGGCCCAAGCCTGCTTGGTTTTCTTCTTCACCTGTTAAACCGTCCGTAGTTGCCGTTTAAGAAAACTGTACACCACGCAGCTGGCGATGTAAAGGTTAATCATCTTTCTGGAGGAAAGTGTGGTATTTGAAAAGTTAGAAAACTGTACCTGTCTGCTTTCCAACAGATCATTGTGATCACAGCAGAATTTTTGTTGCTATTCCCTTTGTTTTAGAGGAAGGATGAGGCACAGGTGCTAGAGGAAGGTGATATTGTTCAAAGACTCAAATTCAAAACAGGGGCTGGCGCTGTGGCTTAGTGGATTAAGCATTTGATCGCAATGTTAGCATCCCATATATATGCTAGTTCCAGTCCCGGCTGCTCTACATCTGACTCAGCTTCCTGCTAATGCACCTGGGGAAGACAGTGGAAGATGATCCATGTTCTGGGCCACTGCACTCACATGGGAGACCTGGGAGAAGTGCCTGGCCCCTGTCTTCAGCCCAACCCCATCCATTGTGGCCATTTGGGAAGGAAACTAATGGATGGAAGTTTTCGCTCTCTTTCTCTCTCTCCTCTTTCTGTAACTCTGTCTTTCAAATAAAAATAAATAAACAAACAATCAGGTTTGGTTGGAAATCACCTGGATAACTGCAAAACTAGGAGACATAGCATTATCTATTGTAATGTAGTCTTTTCCGAAGATTTAACAAGAGAGTATGGGGAAGGTAAACAGCCAAAAAAAAGTATGTATGTATGTGTGTGTGTGTGTGTGTGTGTGTGTGTGTGTGTGTGTGTGTATATGTTAAGGTGAAGAGAAATAGAGATGAATGTGGGGAGAGAGACTAGAGAGAGACTAGAGACAGAGTTCACCAGGGCCGGGTCTGGACTGGAACCAAAACTGCTAGCCAGGAACTCAGTTTAGGTCTCCCACGTGAGCTGTGGGGACCCAGCTATTGGATCCATTGACTGCACATCAACAGGAAGCTGGAATCAGAACTGGATCCGGGATTCAAACCCAGACTCTCTGATATGGGATGAGGGTGTCCAAACAGGGTCTTAATAGCTGCACCCTAATAGGAAATGTTAGTGGGACTACAATGGCCTTGCCTTTTCAAGAATCAAAAAGAGATTGTCAGTAAAGACAAAAACAAAAACAAAAAACTGAAAGATTGCTTTTGTAAGTGATGCACTGTATTATAACATCATCAGCATGCTTGTTGACTTACAATGACATAAATAAACACAAAAGTGTATAATGATCTGCCAACAGCCCCTTTATGCTCCAACTTAGGAGCTGGAATGATGTGTCTGCTGAGTCTCCTGAAGTATCTAAACGCAGTGCCAGAAAAGCTAAGCAGCAAAGCAAAAGCTAACAGGGAAACAATCCTTTAGGGGTGGACAGACCCCAATCACACTGCCTTCCTCTCACGTTGGAATGTTCGGGCTCAATTTCTGGTTTGAGCTTCCAGCTAATGCAAACCCTGGAAAGAAGCGGTGCTGGCTCATGTCACAGGGAGCCTGTCGAACATGTGATCTAGTAATCTGGTGATCTGGTTTGAGTTCCTGGCACTCATCTTTGGTCAAGCCCAGGACCTACTGTTGTGGGGAGAGCGGACCAGGGAAACAGAGTTCTCTTTCTCTCATTCAAATAAATAAATGTGTTTCAAAAGGCTCTTGTCAACATTGCAGGCTATGGAACAGTTCTTAGATTGGAACCACTTTAGGAATCCGAAGCAGGGGCTAGTTATTTCTTGGGCAACCTCATCCTAGGCAACATTTCTCCTTATTCATCCTCTCAAACTTTTTCAACTTTGTTTTCTGTTGCATTTGAAAATGTCCTTATTTTTTTTTTTAATAGCGAGATTGTTTTCTGAACCCAAACTGATGGGAGATGAAGCTGACCGTCTGGGATGAGCTTCCTCCTCTCCCTGTCCAGGACACAGTGTGCTGAGCTGCCTCCTCCAGGCTGCCATCCCCAGCCCAGCTAGGAGAACTTCCCAGCATTTATTTCCCTTTCACCTTATTTTTCCTCTGCTTTAAGTTGCATTTCTCAGCACTGGTAAGAAAACAGGAAGTGCTAGGCTTCCTCTCCAGGGCATTCAACTAAAGGGATGTGCTCACCATATCGAAAACAGGAGCCGGAAAAGAGAGAAACACACCCACCCTCCAGAGCGCAGTGCCCTCCCCACCCCCGTGCCCTGGTGCCTTTTCCGTGCTGGCGCTGGCGCCTGCATGGGACTCTTGCTGAGGGTGCACTATTCTGGCCACCCCAGGGTGCAGGCCAAATTTATCCCCATTGAAAAAAATTTTTTAATTTTAATTTTTATAAGAGGCAGAGCACTGGAGAGAGAGACAGAGAGACAGAGAGAGACAGAGAACTCTCAAATTGAGCACTGGTTCACCTTTCAGACAACCCAAAGTCTGCCCCCACTGAAATCTGGTTCAGCCATTTGCTGTCCCTATGTACTCCGATTAGATCCTTATTTTTGGAGATCTGTGGAAAACTGTCTCCAAACTGAGATCGGCTAGTTCCATCTCTTAAAAAAAGCAATACCTTTTAAAAATTTTAAGTTATCTTTTTATTTGAAAGGCAAAATTTACAGAGAGGAGAGACAGAGAGAGAATCTTCCAGCTGCTGTTTCACTTTCCCAGGTGACTACAACAGTCAGAATGGAGCAAACCCGAAGCCAACAGCTTCTTCGAGGTCTCCCATGTGGATGCAGGGCCCCCTCGTGGGAGTGTAGGGCCCAAGGACTTGGACCATCTTCTACTACCTTCCCAGGCACATTAGCAGGGAGCTGCATTGGAAGTGGAACAGCTGGGACTTGAACTGGCACCCATATGGGATGCCAGCATTGCAGGTAGAGGTTTAACCTACTATGTCATGGCACCAGCCCCTAACACCATCTCTTCGAAGTTTTTGTTATTACATCTTCTCTCCGTTTCAGCAGAGCGTGTAAGGATGTACTGTGTAGAGTTGTTGAGGACTGACGCTATTTGGTATCAGAATTACTCAGCATGTTCTTGTGTGTAGAATGACTGTTGCATTGCTCCTAAGCAGTACACCTTGGAAACGAACAAAACAAAGCTATATACTCTTTTGGTTGCTTTGGAATCTGGTTTTTGTATTTCTGTATACTGGGGGAGCACAGAACTAAGTGCCTCAAGAAATATCACAGCAGTTCTTCAGTGGCGAATGATGCTCATTGATTGCACTGGCATGAAGATGGGACATTTACAGGCAAAGCTGGGTCTAGGAGGAGTGCATGGCACAAACAACTCTTGGAAGAGTCATCAAAGAGAATTTTTTTTAAATATATTTATTGGAGCTGGTGTGGTTGCGTAGCATGTTGATCCTCTGCCTTTGGCACTGGCATCCCAAATGTTCACCAGTTCACGTTCTAGCTGCTCCATTTTTAATTCAGCTTACTACTAATACCCTCAGAAAGCAGTAGAGGATGGCCAAAGTCCTTGGGATCCTGCAACTGCATGAAACACCAAGAAGAGTTCCTAGCTTCAGATCAGCTCAGCTTCAGCTGTTGCAGCCACTTGGGGAGCAAACCAGTGGATGAAGATCTTTCTCTATTTTTCTCCTTCTCTCTGTAAGTATGTCTTTCCAGTGAAAGTAAACAAATCTTTAGAGTTACAGAGAGACAATAGAGATGGATGTGAAGGCACAAGGAGTGACTCCTGCCTGCTTAGATGGGCCTGGGGCTAAAACCGGGAGCCAGGAACTCAGGCCAGGTCTTCTGTGCAGGTGTCAGGAATCTGGCCCCTCGAGTCATCCCTGCTGCCTCCAGAGGTGTGCACAGCTGGGAAGCTGGGGGCAGGAGCCAGAGCTGGGAACCAAACCCAGAGACTCCAGTGCAGAAAGCAGGGGTCTTAGCTACCAGGCCAAATGCTTGCTTCATGTGACAAGTTTTGCTTTTTTGTTTTTGTTTTTAATTTTTTTAAAGATTTATTTATTTTTATTGGAAAGGCAGGTATACAAAGAGGAGGAGAGACAGAGAGGAAGATCTTCCACCTGATGGTTCACTCCCCAAGCAGCCTAAGCTGAGCCAATCAGGAGCTTCCTCTGGGCCTCCCATGTGGGTGCAGGAGGGGGAGGGGGAAAGGCTTTGGGCCATCCTGGACTGCGTTCCCAGGCCACAGGCAGAGAGCTGGGTGGGAAGCGAGTTGCTGGGATTAGAACCAGTGCCCATATGGGATCCCGGCGCATTCAAGATGAGGACTTTAACTGCTACTTTATCGCGCTGGGCCCTCATGTGACAAGTTTTTAAAGAGTCCTGAGAAGTATAATTTGAGAAAGACTCCACCTGGTGTGTCAGCTCTTCACATTGCAATCCTCTTTTCAAGCTTTTCCAGAGGGTTGGCCAGCCGTTTCCTGCCATCTGTGGCGACACTAAGAATCAATCTTAGAGGCCTAGTGTGAATGGCCAATGTTCCAACGACCCCAGGCCACTGACTGAACATAACATATGCCTACAGGTGTTTAACCTAATTGCTCTTCCTTGAGAAATTACATCTACAACATTTGGGTCCTGCGTTTGAAAAGCTTGGATCAAGGGACATGACACTGTAGTATATAGCAAGTTAAATAGCTGCATGCAGTGCTGGCATGTCATATGGGCAATGGTCTAAATCCTGGCTGCTTCACTTCTGATCCAGCTCCCTGTCAATGCACCTGGGAAAGCAGTGGAGGATGGCCTAAGTCCTGGGGTCCCTGCACCCTCATGGGAAACCTGGAAGAAGCTCCAGGCTCCTGGCTTCAGACTGGTCCAGCCTTGATCATTGCAGCCATTTGGAGAGTAAACCAATGAGTAAAATATCTCCCCATCTGTAACACTGCCTTATTCATTATTTGGTTATTCCAGAGACAGTCCCCTCCATGAAGAACTGGTATCGCTTATCACTTCCCACACCTGTAGGAACCTTTGAAGTCATGAAGCCCCAAGTCCTGTCACATCAGCCTTTCATGCTGATGACGCAGCAGGGACAGAATAGAGCAGGAGTCGTTGGTGGGTGGCTGAACCATTCTGCTGCCTTGCTAGAAGTCTAGTGGAAGTGGGAGATCTTCAACCCTGTCTGGCCCCACATGAACTGTCTCTGCATTTGGCTGTTTAATCAGCAAATGTGTGCTGTTGAGCAACCTCTAACTGCCTACAGTTGACAGTCTGATGGACTTGATAACCTTGGGCAAGTTGCTGAAGCTGCTGTCTCTTTCTCAGCATAATGAGGACATCCTTCCCCCTCCCCCAACACCGTGCTGCATGAACTTGGGAGGATCTTAGCTGCTGTCAGCCTAGGCTTTCTCCTGTGAGTCTGAAATCATCCATACAAGCGCTGGGTACAAAGTGCTTGGTAAGTGTTGATGAGGATGAAGTCAGGAGTGCTTCCTTTTAATGTGTACCACATGTGTGTGTGTTTATATACACATTTATGTAGAACAGCTTTTTCCTAGCCCCACTGGTTAATTTTCTGACCCCATCTTTTGGTCATAGCATCATCCACTCTTTTAAAGAAATTCTCCAGGTCCAGCATGATGGCTCAGTGGATAATTCTTTACCTTGCACGTTCTAGGATCCCATAAGAGTGACAGTTCATGTCCTGGCTGCTCCACTTCTCATCCAGCTTCCTGTTTGTGGCCTGGGAAAGCAGCAGAGGACAGCCCAAAGCCTTGGATCCTGCACCCATGTAGGACACCTGGAAGAAGCTCCTGGCTCCTGGCTTCAGTTGGTTCAGCTCTGGCCGTTGCAGCCATTTGGAGAGCGAACCAGTGAATGGAAGACCTTTCTCTCTGTCTTTCTGTTTCTCCTTCTCTCTGCAAATATGCCTTTCCACTAAAAATAAATAAATCTTCCAGAAGTTCTCCAAGGCTGTGAACTTGTCTCATTTCAATGTGGGTAAAACATGAATATGTTTGGAACACAACAGATGTGCCATCTTTCTCATGTCCTCCCATGGTGAATTGGAAAAACACCACCTTCGGGGTGATTTGCGTTCCTAGCTCTGGCTGCACTCTTGGCATGCTGGGTTTCTGTGATGCAAATACTGGGATGTCTCCAGCTCAGAATGACTAAACCAATAACCCTCTGCACCACTCCGGGTCTCAGCAGGAAGCAAATGGCACATCCAAACACAGATAGCCCCAGGGCTATTTATAAAGGGGAGCAGGCAGGAAAAGACAAACCACAGAGCTAACATGGCCGCAGGAGCTGCGGAAACAGAACCCTCACTATCCACAGGCCCAAAAGGGAAGGAGCCGCATAGCCAGCAGCTCCTGCAACCACAAGGCAGAGATGTGGCCACAGAGGGCCACCTGGAGAGTCCTGTGATCTTTGGTTGACAGGTGCAGCCAGTTTAAGATAACTCTGTAGAGGAGACAGGGTGGTGCGGAGAGGGTGCAAGGTGGGTTTGGAAGGGCAAATGTGAGATCCACATGTGGAAATTCAAGAAATAAAAACAGGACACCCATCAAGGATGACCAAGAGAAGCAGTGGTAGGAACTGCAGGTTGGAGTTTATTCCATTCCTTGCAACTGTGGGGCTTCAACAGATTGGTGGGCTCCCTAGTTATATGCTGTGTGTCTAGGAACACCTGGGCTTTTATTTCATGATTTCATTAGATTCTTGGAGTCTGATGACTGCTCATGCCAACAGGCCAGTCCCTGGCATCTATTATCTGTGCCTTTGAACATTCTCTTGTCTGCCTATTAATGACATGTGGCAACAGGAGGTGGCTCAGTGCTCAGCCTGGCCAAATGGGACATGTTAGGCAGAAAGGAACATGTAACTCTGGAGTCTGTTCCCCTCTGGCAGTGAGTGGACGATGCTTCCTCCTTCAGGCAGGGGCAGAGTAGGCAGACAGGCAAGGTAAGCCACAGCTCAGGACTAGAGGCAGAAATCCACCTGCCCCAGAGCCAAACTTCTTGGGGGACTGAAAGAAATCTGGGACACAACTCTGGTCCCCAGGTAAGGCTTCAGTGGGGAAGGACAGTCCATAGCCATAAGCAGTCACTGTCACAAGCAGGGTAGGGCTCTGTCCCAGTATCTCCATCTTATCCTTCTAGGATGGGCCTTAAGGACTAGAAAAGTGGTGATCAGCTACATGATCTGACTCAGGGAATTCTCCAAAGACATGCCAGACCCCAAACCATTGCCCTACTGGCCTGAAGTTTCTGTCATTTGAGTCATTCTTTTGTACTAAAGAACTTGCTCCTGGAAGGCTTTGAATAAGAGGTCATGCTACCAAAAAGCACGTGACACTCTCTTCTCTGCTAAAGTCTCTTCTTTCCTCAAGTCCCTTTTTATATTTGGACAACCATGCCCCTAACCAGTAATTGGAGGAGGTAGAGCCTGTCTTCTCCCACAGGCATGAAACCAAGAGCAACAGCATTTTGCTTTCCCAGCCTTTTGTGTGGCGAGGGCAGGGATAGTGTCAGAAGGTCCTGAGATAAGGAACAGCATCTGGGGAAAACTGATTGGGCAGTGGTTGGCAGGAGGGGGGACAGTTCGTGCAAATTAAGCATCCTATGTGGGTATAGCCACATTCTCTCAAATGCTGTTAAGGTTTATAATATTTTTATTGGAAAGGAACACTTGCAGACAGAAGGAGAGACACAGAGAGGAAGATCTTCCATCCACTGGTTCACTCCTCAAATGGCTGCAATGGCCAGAGATGATCTGCTCTGAAGTCAGGAGGCAGGAGCTTCTTGCAGGTCTCCCACATGGGCGTAGGGTCATGCTCCATGGCTTGGGTCATACTCCATGGCTTTCCCAGGCCATTAGGAGGGAGCTCAGTTGGAAGTGGAGCAGCTAGAACACTGGCACTTGCAGGCAGAGGATGAGCCAATTGAGCCATTATGGCAGCCCCTGGGTGTGGTTTCAGGGGCTATTGGTTGATGGAGCCTGCCCATAATGACTAGACTAGGGCTTCAAGGCACCATGAGGGGCCTCTGAGATGCAAGAGCAAAGCAGTACAGAATAGAGAGAGCCACGCTAGAGGAGAGGCAGGGTGACATTAAGGGGAACCACTATCTGATGATGTCTGCCACCACACCCCTGAACACAGGACCGTATGGAAATGGCTTTGTGGAGCGGCAGGGGTAAGTTTGTGCTGTGTCAAAATCAGACCACTGATTGTGATCTCCGATTCACCCCAATATTTCTGCTGACATTTATTGTCTACGTGCCAACAGTCATCAGCTTGTGGGACTGCTACTCTCGTACCTTCCCCCAGCTCTCTCCGCATTTACTAAGCCAGGGTGAGCAGAAGGACAGGGGATGTGCCTTTACTGCCCTTCTCCCTCTCCCCAGGCCCCCAGAAGGGAGCACAGGGATTATTTCTTGCTGCTTGAAGGACTGGAGGCAAAAAGGGTGTCAGGACTCTGCTGGATGCAGATACTGAGCCCCTGCAGAGTAGCTGTTGGTGATCCCTCCGTGCAGAGTTGGTTGGTCCACAGTTAGCAGACTCCATTCCTTTCTGCACTACGCAGTGGTCCTCAGAACCCAAACTGCACCTGGTGTTCAGTTTGCTGATTGGATAAACTCCAGGTCAGGTTCCTGTTCTCTTAGTGCTTCCACGGGAAGGCTGTAGGTCTTCCTGCCAGACTGCAGGCATGAAGCCAGGCACCTGACCCCATCACAGCTGTTCTGACTGTGCTGGCAATCCTGGTCAGCCACCACAGCAGGGTGGGACTTCTGAACTCATACCAAACCTGTCAGTCATGCTGTGAAATTTCTGTCCTTAGTCACCGGGCCACAGATTCCCACCCTTTGCAGGATATGCTCTTGGAACTGTTTGTGCTGGAGGGGAGCACTGAGTAGCAAACCTTTTGGCTCCATGGATGTCACCAATGGAAGAGTACTGAACAATAATCTAATTGAGAACACAATAGCACAGTGGGTTAAGCCACCATTTGTGATTCTGGCATCCCATATAGGTTTCTGTCCAAGTTGATTCACTTCCAATCCAGTTTCCTGCTAATGTGCTTGAGAAAGCAGAAGTAGATAGCCCAAATGCCTGGGCCCCTACAACCTACACTGGATACCTGGATGGAACACCTACCTTTGGCTTGACCCAGTCCTGGCCAAAGAGGTCACCTGGGAAGTGAACCAACAGATACAAGAGCTCTGTGTTTCTCCCTCTCTCCCTCTATACCTTCTGAATGGATAAATAAATCTTTCAAAAAAAACCTAGGTGAAACCAACAAAAAACTTTAGAAAAAGAAAATATATGAGACCATTGTCTTTTATTTTTATACAGTGTCATTTAATAAATATTTGACCAGAATGATGAGGCTGAACCATCAAAATGAGATAAAAACTTATAGGTGGAGGGGGAGGCAGAGGCTAAGGGATGGAACCATTTTCCAGTTTAATTTAAACCCTGGCTTATCACACTAGCCTCTGCATGGAGAGCCCCCAGTCCAGCCCAGAGATGTCCTCAGCTGCCCAGGCCCAGTAGCAAACCCAGGCTTGCCCCTGAGTCAGTACACAGAGGACCAGCGGCAGCGGGTCTTGATCAGTAGGAACAGAGGTTTCTTAAAGGTGAGGAAGATGACAGTGCAGGCCACCAGCAGGGTGAGGCAGCTGGGCAGGATGAGCACAAGGTAGAGGAGGCCCGTGTCCACCTGCTCCCACTTACAGTCATGCCACACACTACCGGGCAGCTCCAGCACACGAATGACCCTGGAGGACAGGTTGCAGGTGATGGAGGCTGCGTCAGCCACGACGCCCAGGTGCTGCAGGGCGTCCCAGCCCTCCACCAGGCAGCAGTCATAGGGATTGTGACTGAGGTAGATGATCCGCAGACTCTGAGGGAGCTGCTCAGACACAGCCTTGTGGGGCAGGGCTGTGAGTCGGTTCCTGCGCAGATCCAGGGTCTGCAGGGGCAGGCTGCCCCCTAGCCTCGGGAAGCTGGTCAAGGCGTTTCCTGCCAAATCCAGGTTCTGCAAGTGCCCAAACCCGGAGAAGTCCAACTGGGTCAAACTGGAACTGAGGCCCACATCCCTGAGGGCCAGGACCTGCAGCATGGGGGCAACATCCCGCAGTGGGCTGATACCCCCGTTTAGAACACCCCAGTTGCTGGACAGGTCCAAGTGCGTAAGGGGTGTCCCTTGGAATGGGCAGTCCCGCAACGTGTCCAGCCCGCAGTCCTCCAGAGAGAGGCTCCTCAGAGAGGTGAGATTCCTGAAATCCACACAGCTGGATGGGCCAGCCCCGGGACACAGTGAGATTCGATTGTGGCTCATGTCGATTGTAGTGATGCTGCTGGCATTGGCAAAAAGGCCGGAGGGCACGTCCAGGAGCTGATTGGAGCTCAAATTGAAGGAGCGGAGGTTTCTCAGGCAGCCACTGGGCCCGGGCGTCAGGTGCAGCTGCGACAGCTGGTTGTGGCTCAGATCCAGCTCGGTGAGCGCCCCGGGGGGCTCCTGCTCCTGGATGTGGAGCGTGGTCAGGCAGTTCCGGTTGAGGTTGAGGTGGGCGAGGGCAGGCATTTGCCTCAGGAAGCCTTCGGGCAGGTACTGGAACTGATTCTGGCTCAGGTCCAGGAGACGGAGGTCCGGGAGGCTGTTGGCAGAGAACTCGTCCCAGAGGCTGACGGTGGTCACGTTGGTCACGTTGCCGTCCACCAGGAGGAACTGGGCCACCATCTCCTGAGGTGATGAGGTGTTATATAGGTCCCGGTAGAAGCCCATGTTGTTGTCCCGCAGCAGCAGTGTGCGCAGCTTGGGGCACTGGGGCAGCAGCGGGAAGAAGAGCAGCTGGTTGTGGGACAGGTCCAGCGTCTCCAGCTCGAAGGTGGCCTCGGTCCTCGACGCCAGGAACCACTCAAGGCCGTTGTAACTGACGTTGAGGAAGCGCAGCTGCGTGAGGCGGAAGTCCACGATGCACGGCAGGTTGTTGTAGGCCAGGTGGAGACGCTGGAGCCCCGGCAGGCCGTCAAAGGCGGCGCCTTCGATCTCGAAGATGTAGTTTCTCTGTAGATCCAGTTCCCGGAGACGCTCCAGGCCCTCGAAGACCGACTCGTCCAGCCTCATGAGCGTGTTCCTGGCCAGAGACACGGCCTCCAGCGACGACAGGTTGTGCAGCAGGACGGCCGCCATGTCTTCCGTCAGGGAGTTCCCGGACAGGTCGAGCGTCTGCAGGTGCGGCAGAGTGTGCAGGGCGGCGGCTGCCTCGTGGTAGTCCTCGGCCAGTCGGTTGTCAGCCAGGTCCAGGCTGCGGAGGTGGCCTTGCTGCTGGCGGAAGGCGTTGCGGTCCAGACGGTGCAGGTGGCAGCCGCGCAGGCCGAGGCTCTCCAGGAGACGGTAACGCTGCAGGGAGTGATTCTCTAGCTTCTCAAGCGGGTTGGCCTCCAGGAGGAGCGTCCGAGAGCGCGGAGAGAGGCTGCTGGGCACCGAGGCCAGGCCCTGAGCACGGCAGTCAGCGGTTCCGGTTCCGTCGTCCTGGGTGCAAAAGCACATGGGTTAGTGGGGGAACCCAAACCCAAGTTCTTTGACCCGGCGATCCTGCTGGGAAAGGCCCTCCACACTAAGGCTTCTCCAGTGGGCGAGGAAGGTGTTACTGACACTTAGCTAGGAGCTGAGCTCCAGGCCTGCTTCAATGTTCAGAGGCAGGCACTTGGCCAAGACAGGACCTCGGCTCTGTCACTTACTAGCCTTGGACCCTTGGCAAGGAATTCACCTTGTGGAACCTCAAGTTTCTATCAAATTATTAAACTAAAACTTTGTAGGGGTTGATGCTGTAGCTCAGAGAGTTTAGAATCCGGGCATCTGCTGTAAGCACCAGTGTAAGTCCTGACTACTCTGGTTTCTGATCCAGCTCCTTATTCCTGAGCCTGGGGAGACCAGCAGATGCAGACCCAAGCATTTGAGAGATGGATCACATTCTGGGCTCCTGGGTTTAGCCTGGTCCAGCCCCTGTTGCTGTGTGCATTTGGGAAGTAACCAACAGATGGATCTCTCTGTCTCTCCTTTTCTCTCGGTCACTGCCTTTCAACTTCACAAAATAAATCATTAAAATTAAATCTTGTAATAATTTAAAGCTGTTCTTTTACTACATCTTCTGGTTCTTCCTTACATCTTTCAAAAGCATGGGATTATATTCTGCAAATGGCCAAGTGGTCTACTTTTCCCCCTTAAATAATACATGGTAGGCATACTGCCTTGGTGGTACTAAGTTTTTCTTTAGATATATTTATTTTATTGGAAAGGCAGAGTACAGAGAGAAGGAGAAACACAGAAAGAGAAAGATCTTTCATCTGCTGGTTCACTCGCCAAATAGCCACAATGGCCAGAGCTGAGCTGATCCAAACCAAGGAGCCAGGAGCTTCTTCCGGATCTCCTACATAGGTGCAGGGTCCAAGGATTTGAACCATCCTCTGCTGCTTTCCCAGGCCATAAACAGGGAACCGGATGGGAACCAGAGCAGCTGGAATACAGACTGGAGCACATATGGAATGCCAGTTGAGCTGTCACACCAGCCCTGGTGGCAATAAGTTTGATCAACTTCTTTTTAGCAGCTCTGCGGGTTCATTCATAAGCAGCACTAACTGAGAGGAAGAGAAACAAGGTCAGCCCATTGGCTCTGTGCATTCATTCGGGGCACACTTAAATGACAGACTGATGGAATTATAACTCCTTATGAAGGACTGTACTATTGTTACAATATGGGGAAAATCAGTTGGGGATAGGAACTTGGGCGGGGGTGTGGAATCCCAGACTCTATGAAATTGTACCATAAGATTCAAACTTAAAAATTTAAACAAAAACAACTGTCATTCATGAGTGGTACAATTTTGGTTTTGACAAAATTGTATCTCCCCTTCCAGGAACAAGGTGTGTTTGTTTATTTGAGTCAGTGTTGGTCTCCCTGCTCCTTGGGGACTCTGTGGAGAGGGTTGTGGTCAGGGGCTTTCCTTGAGCTAGGAGACCCTGTCCCACCGTGCCTATGGCAGTTGCAGGAGATAGGCCTCTACTCTTCCAGGGGCCCTGCTGGAGTGCTGTAGAAGACCACTTGGCTGTTAGAGTCCAGAGCCCTTGGCCTTGACTGTGTCCTTGTCCCTTCCAAGGGCTGATGCAATGAGGGGCGAGGTGGGGGGCACCTGCACAGATTGAGTGCTCCCTCCAAACGAGTCACAGGAAATCTACTTCAGAATCCCCCGAGCAGCCAAGTCCCTGCAGGGTCAGGCAGGGAAGCCAGCATGGACCCCAAAACTCAGGCAGACAATTCACTTTTTTCCCCATTTCCTCCTGTGCCTGATAAGCCTTAGAAGGCAATCTTTTTATTGCATCTGTAGGGTACTGTTGGGGGTCAGATGCAGCAGAGAGGAATATTAACATTGATGAAAAGAGGTAAAGCATGGAGCACCAACCACACAGCAGCACAGTTCGGAGTGCTTCATTCTTGTACATGTTAACTTATTTAATCGCCTCGAGGATCCAGCGGTATTAATTGTCAGTGCTTTTCTTTACCTTTCTGTCATACAGATGAGAGAACTATGGCACAGAGTGGCCTCAAGGTCACCAGCTTAGAAGTGGTGGGGCTGGGATTTCAAGCATGGTCAGCCTGGTTCATAACCCTTATAGCATACTAGCATGCACTCGTGGTTAGAGGTTACTACAAGTGGTTAGCAACCATGACAATTGAGTTTTTCTGATTAATCAGCTTGGGAACATGTTCTCAAATGTCTTACCCCTGATATCCAGTTGGTTTTCCCTGGGCTTGGTAGGGCTCAAGGAATGTTTATTAAGAGCAACTGGCACACAGCATTGTGACACCAGGTGGGCAGAGAGCAACTCGGTCTTCTTCACGCCCCTGCCCCTCATGACTGACAATCTGTCAGTTCTCCCAGATGGACCAAACCTTGTTGGCACAGGAACAGCAGACAAATCAGGGTTAAAGAGAAAACTCACCCACTTGCAGCTCCCTTGGGACACAGCAATGTCCGCTCCACTGCTCTTTGTCCATCCCACGGCTAAGAAGTGACAACCCAGGCAGAGCCAGAGGGGCAGCAACTCCATTTCAAGGGCAGCCCTGTGGACAGAGGGTGGGGGGAACAAGTCAGAGATGGACATTCCAGAGGGTTGCTTTGCATTTTCAGTAGCAGGAGCCAGTTCCTAGTTCTATCTGGGGTTGGAGGCCACAGCCCGCCCGTAGGTGGGAACCCACAGAGTATTCAAATACCCCGGGGAAACCAACACTTTCGACCTTTCGTTCAAGCTCGTGGCATCAACTCAATTCTCTCTTTTGAGGGGCAGGTGGCTGGACACAGACACTGTAGTCACCTGGAGCTTCCCATGTCTTGTAGCTTTGCTACCTTTCTTGCTCCAACTCCTGTCAGCCTGACGTGTCACATGAGTACAATAAACGTTTGCTGAATTAATGACAGAATGAAGGAAGAAAGAGTGACCAGGGATTGAAATACTAATTAGAGCCTTGGGACCTGTACAGTTACTAATTGTCTTTTTAACGTGGTTTTCAGGCATGCTGGCATAGTGATCTAACCTGCCTATAGCAGGCAGGTTAGGATCCTGCACCCACGTGGGAGACCCGAAGGAGGTTCCTGGGCTACTGGCTTCAGGTCGGCACAGCTCCGGCCATTGCAGCCACTTGGAGAGTGAATCAATGGAAGGAAGATCTTCCTCTCTGTCTCTCCTTCTCTCTGTATATCTGACTTTCCAACAAAAATAAAATATATCTTTAAAAAGTGGCATTCAATTATTTAAAAAAAAGTTCATGGAAAATACACACTCCTTTAATTGTTTTGTCTGCATGTCTCGCACCATGACAAGATCCACAGATGGTAACAGGTTCAGGTTAGCAGCTCATCCCCAGTGCAGGGCTTAGAGCAGCCCCAAGGGCTCCCTCTCTGAGTCCAGGGAGGAGAAAGCAGGCTGGTTTCATGCCCTGGAGGTGCCTGTGCCTGGACTGCCCTCCTGCTGTGGCACTGACAGCCCCATTCTCTTCAGAGTTAGAGGCAGGTGTGCCCAGCACCCCATCTGCCCCATCCTCATCCTCTCCTGATGTCCACCCACTTAAGACTGGACCTCAGTCTCCTCCTGGCCCAGCAGCACCGGCAGCACCACACTATTGCTGTAACCCTGGGACCCCCAGACCTTGGGACTCATCGGGGTCAACTCTGATCCCTTTCTCTTGGCCTTTGTATGAATAAGCTTACCCATCTCCAGGGCTAATTTTAACTTCTTGGTCAGATCTCAAAAGGCTCAGCCTAGGAATGCAGAGCAATAGAAAGGCTAAGTGCATCAGGTAAACCAACTGGAACCTTTCCTTCCTGCTAGGCCAGCTCTGCTTACTGCAGAAAGAACTCCAGCGCAGCAGGCAGCAACGCTTGCTGGCACCAGGAAACCCCTTCCAGGCCCTCCTGCCACTTGTGCACCTGGGCAGAAGCAAGCACCCTCATGGCCCACACCAAGACATAAACTGGCAGAAGCAGAGTCACAGACATGGGCTCCTGTCCTCAGCATCCTCCGGGTCTGCACAAGCTGTCTGCCCACCCACATGTCCTGGAACCTGGAGATCACTGCCCACCTCCAGATGAAGTTGCCAGATACAACAAATTGCAAGATGCCGTTTGAATGTCAGAGACGTGCTTATACTAAAAACGTGTTTATCTGACATCCACATTCTATTGCAGAGAATTTTCCCTGCTTTTCATCCTCACCCTATCAGGCTTAGGTGGGAATATGCTGTCTCTGACTTCTAGAACTGCCAGCTTTACAACAATTATGAATCTAGGGGTCTGGCGCATGGCAGGTGGGGTAAGGTGCTACCTGCAGAAGCAACATCCCACATAGGCACTTATTCAAGTTCTGGCTACTCCACTTCTGATCCAGCTTCCTGCTAATGTGTCTGGAAAAACAACAAAGGATGGTTTAAGTCTTGGGCCTTCATAGGAGACCTGGATGAATCTCTTGGTTCCTAGCTTTGGACTGGCCCAACCCTGGCCATTGTGGCCATTTGGGGTATGAGGCAGTGGATAGAAGACCTCTCTCTGCCTCTCCTTCTCTCTCTGCAACTCTGCCTTTGAAATAGATATTTAAAACAAGCAAGCAAATAATCTATAGTGTGTCAGGCAAGAGAGCAGTTTCATCTGGGAGCATGTAATGCTTCAGACGGGCATGCTAGACTGCGGGGGTCCGTGCAGTAGGTGTGGATGACATGAAGGTGTGAAGAGAACAGCTCCCTGCTTGGCAGGGCCTGGGGAGCTTCCAGCTGTTTGGCAGGGCCCGGCGATTTCTCTCTGACCATCTTGACACAGTCTCACCCCCTGTTTGCATGGACACTCAAGCACCCCACTAAGAATTCTATAATCTATTGAGGCATTGTTTGCCCCAGTGAGATGGCTTTGGCAACTACTGTGAGCTTAAGAGTTAATGTTATTGATAATGTCTTAGTGAGTGGGCCTTTAACTGCGCACAGGAGTACAATTAAACCCATGCCATTTCTGGACACCTTATTGTGTGCCTACCCATTGCCCTGAAATCGGGCCCAGACATATAGCACGCCTTCTGGGAAACGGCTTAACAAGAATTTTACAAACCAATGGAAGCGATGGGAGTATGAGCTGAAACTGCTATGGCAAAAATATAGTTGCTGTGACCTTAAAGGTTACCCTGTCCTTGCAACTCTTTAGAGCACAGAAAATGTAGCTGCTTTAGCCGCTTTCATAATCTTTTAACTAGAGGAAATATAGGATGATTCTATTAACATCACAGAGATATACTTTTGATTATTGTTTGATTGCTTATGAGGTTGTAGAGCCTGCAGTTGTAGGGGATTTAATGTTTGAAACTTTTTGTCTTAGATCCTTATATTTTTTCTCTTTTGATGTATTTCTCCCATTATGTGATAGATAAAGTTGTGAAAATAAAATGTAGTAGGAATGTTTTACTAATTAGTAGGTAACCATCTGTGCCTTGGCCTTGGAGTTCTGGCTGTCACCTAGTGGTCACTTCTGAAGAATGAATTACGGCTTGCTTTAAAGAAACTGATTATAGTAACTTACAGAATTATCTTTAAGAGCACCTGGTTGACCATGAAGTAAAAATTAATTGAACATCTGTGCATGCTGTCTTAGTTCTAAAGTTAAAGATAAAAAATCAAATGTTTGTGCAGAGACTTGTGATGTGTCTAAGTAAATAAAAAGGACAGCTTCTTCTTGAGCAAGGAAGCAGCAAAAACGCAACAAGTGTCTGTGTCTTTCCTTATCGCCGACTCCACGCACCCTTCCCGAGCTCCGAACTCAGCTGGAGCTGGACTCTGGCACTAGACAGACCTCATTGTCTTCTACACTTCCTTACACTAGACTTACAACTCAGGGTTAACTCCAACTCCTGGATCAAGAACTTTTCAGATGTAAAGCACATCCTCTCCTTCTTCTTAAACTTGGCCAGCTGGCCCAGAACAGCTCTCTCTATGCCCCTTGGCCCGCTCCCCTGGCATGAAGCAGAAAGATTCCTTGGAATGATTAAATCTGAAACTCAACAAGCCCAGAGTTCGAATTCTTTCTCCAGTATTTGTTTAGTCCTTTAGCAACTCACCAAAGTCCAAGACAGACATAATCCTTTTGTTAAAAAAAAAAAAGGAATAATAACAACTATCCACAGAAGCTTATAATACATGAAAGTGCTGTGTTGCCAGAACCTGTGAAGGTAGTTAATAACATAATTATTATTCATGAATCCTAAACACCAGTGAACTGGTTAAGTGGTGGTTATTCCTGTATTCATTCTGCAAGGTAATTCAATAGCTACACAAAGCCCAAAAGAAAGGATGACTAATTTGGGTGGAGAAATGAATACAGTTTTATACCAACTAAATGTCTAAAAAGTAGGCCAGATGGTTGGATCAGAAGTTTCATGTTAATGAATTTTAGAATAAGACTGATTTCCAGAAACAGATGTCTGTGCTGGTTGTCAGCTGTTTGTCCCCTGCGCTTGCTTTGCTCTATAGGCAGTGGCTGATTTCCTGAAGGATCTGCTTCCCACACTCCAGCTGGTTGGGTCAGTGGTGACTAATGAAAAGGCAAAGGAGAGGATCTGGCACTGTGGCTTAGCATAGAAAGTCACTGCCTGTAACACCAGTATCCCATATGGGTACCTGTTCAAGTCTGTCTGCTTCCCTTCAAATCCAGCTCCCTGTTAATGCTGCTACAGAGAAAGCAGCAGCAGATGACACAAGGACTTGAGCCCTGCACCCATACGGGAGACACGGAGGAAGCTCAAGGCCATTTTCTGCTGCTTTTTCCAGGTGATTGTCAGGGAGCTGGATCAGAAGTGGGGCAGCTGGGACATGATGGTGTTCATATGGGATGCTAGCACTGCAGGCAATGGTTTTACTAGATATACCACGGTGCCAGCCCCCTCAACTCGGTTTCTAAAGGAATCTTTCAGCTGCCCTCCACTTTTCAATTTCCCGAAATGCCCATTTTCTTACCATCATAAAACTCCAGGTAACTCAGGAGGAAAGCAAGCTCCCTGTTAGGTCTTGTGATCAACACATAGGTGTATTATTGTTTCCTCCAAACTGTATGTAAGTCTTTTCCTACGTTTCTTTGCCTAGTGGTTATCACTTCTAATAGCTTTCTGTCACTATGTAGTATCTTACTCAGCTGATAATAAACCACAGCTACCATCAGGTAAGGATACATCCTATAGATGTTTTTGATCATAAAGAAGTCAGTCCCCTAGCGGCTGGCATTGTGACACAATGGGTGAAACCACTACCTGTGAGGCCAACATCCCACATGAGTGCTGGTCCATCTCAGCTGCTCCACTTCTGATCCAGCTCCCTGTTGATTCATCTGGGAAAGCAATGGGGGATCGTCCCAGTGCTTGGGCCCCTGTTACTCACATAGGAAATCTAGATGGAGTTCCAGATTCCAGGTTTTGGCCTGGCCCAGTCCCAGCCCTAGTCACTGTGGTCATTCAGAAAGCAAAACAGCAGAAGGAAGGTTCTCTGTCAAACTGTCTACCTCTCTATAGCTTTGTCTTTCAAATCAACACTCTCTCTTTCTTAAAAAAAAATTTTTTAAGATTTATGTGTTTTTATTACAGAGAGGAGAGAGAGAGAGGAAGATCTTCCATCCAATGATTCACTCTCCAAGTGAGCGCAACGGCCAATGCTATGCCGATCCGAAGCCGGGAACCTGGAACCTCCTTCGGGTCTCCCACGCGGGTGCAGGGTCCCAAAGCTTTGGGCCGTCCTCTATTGCTTTCCCAGGCCACAAGCAGGGAGCTGGATGGGAAGTGGAGCTGCCGGGATTAGAACCAGCATCCATATGGGATCCTGGCGCATTCAAGGTGAGGAGTTAAGCCACTAGGCCATGTCACCGGGTCCAAAAAATCTTTTCATGCTCAAAAATTTGGGAATTCTGGGCACCCACGCACGGAAGACCCGGAAGAGGCTCCTGGCTTGGGATCAGCATAGCATCAGCCGTTGCGCTCACTTGGGGAGTGAATCATTGGACGGAAGATCTTCCTCTCTGTCTCTCCTCTCTGTATATCCGCCTTTCCAATAAAAATAAAAAATAAATCTTTAAAAAAAATTTTGGGAATTCTAAGGAGTAATTCAGGGATGAGCTTCTAGCAAAGGGTGCTAGATTTTAATATTCAGGGGAAACCCTGCACATCAGAAATAGTGGTGGTGTGTTGTGGTCTCTCCCTACCCTCACACCCCAGTTCTCTGCACTCAACCCCACCCCACCTGTGTTTCCCACATTTCCCCATTTTGGCTACCCCTCCCACTGCCACTGCTGTGGCAGCTGCTGCCATAGCTGGGCCTGCAACCCCCTGGCTGAAAGAGCTGTTAGCAAGTGTCACACCAGCATTACGATGTGATGCAGAATGTTCTCTTCGAGAGAACTAGAACATCCAAAAGCCCTCAAAGGACTTTCAGGAATACTTGGAATTAGAAGCAAATATTTAGTTTGGCCTATGGGAGGGAATCTCCAGGAGCAGGGTGAATATAAGCCGGTGACAGAGTGATGGTGGCCCCACTACTACTGAAAGGCACACTGAAGCAGTGGATGGCGGGCTGCCCCAGAAAGTGGCCCTGCCTTTGAGAGTCAAGGGGGACAGGTGTCTGACCCAGCAGTCACTCAGGACACTAATGTTCCCTATGGAAGTCCTTGGAATCCAATCCCACTTCTGCTTCCAGTCCAGCCTTCTGTTAATGCAGCCCTGCAGGTGTAGGTGATGGCTCACATACTTTGAGCCATGCCACTCATGTGGGAGATGGAATGGATATCCTAGCTCCTGGGGTCTACCTGAGCCAGCCCCAGCTGTTGTAGGCTTTTAGGAAGGGAACCAATGGATAAAAGATCTCTCTTTCTCAGCCTGTTACTCTGCTTTTGGAATAGCCATGAACTAAAAAAAATTTTTTTTAAATAAAAGACTCAGGTTGCCCAGTGTCCACATTGGAGCTCATGGATATCATTACTTGGCTCCTGCTTCCAGCTTTGCAGCTCAAGTGTTTTGGATCCTGCTGCCTACAAGGGAGACATGAATTGTATATGCTGGCTTTATCCTTGATCCAGTCCCAGCGCTGTGGCATTTGGGAAGTGAATCAGCACATAGGAGCATATTTCTCTCTCTCTCTCTCTGCATCTCTACCTCTCCAATAGATAAACACAATTTTTATAAGACAAAAGAAACCAAAGATCAAATCGCACCTGGAATCTAGGGAGAGATGGGAGAGCAGCTGGCCACACACCACAGAGAATAAAGAACAGAACCGAATGTTCACTTTAAGTGTCTCCCACAACAGACTGGACTAGTCTGCTACACATACTGGCAAACCAGGGTGGGAACGGGCCTGGTGGGGGTTATTGTGGGTCTCTCTGACTAGGCTGCAATTCTCACTGGTTTATGTGAGGGCTGAGTATGTGCTGGGCGGAACCAGGTGGGGCTGCAACACCCACTGGTTCCAGTGGAAGTTGGGGCTGAAAACAGAACCAATCCAGCAATTGCAATCACCAGCTGATCGGGGTGATGGACTGTGCCAGGCCCTGTGCTTGCTAGAACACACAGAATCTGGTCTGGGTATACCTCAAAGTTTCTTTGGGGATTTTCCCAATCAAAATGGCAAACTCAGAAACCTAACCAAGAAAAGACAGAAGACAGAACAAGTCAATCAACCACCTCAGCTATTTGTTGGCAGTGAAATACTGGGCAGAAAGAGACTCTGTGAAGGGCTGTGTCAATCAGTGGATTCTTCAACGACCTCATCGTGCTCAGAATGGCAAGATTGGCAGCGATTCATAACTGGTGAACTATCAAAACCACTTGAGCAAGTATCTCAGAGCATGCCCCACATCCGGGACTTGGGGTCAGTGGGGCTTCTCCCTCAATATCCCCTTTACCTCAGATACATGAAGGAAACAATATAGAAATAATAGTCTTACCCACTTCCCTATAGCCCTTGAAACTTTTTACCCTAATTAACTATGTAAAGATTGTCAAAAATATAATTTAAAAAAATAAAATAAATGTCTCCTACAGTGAGAACACGTGCCACTCTGAGCCCTGAGCAAGGGCAGGAGGCTTGAAGAGATGCACTGGCAGTGCCCCTGCCAAAAGCACGGATCTTAAATCCAGTCATGTGGACACAATCTGACAGAGTCAGGCTGTGAGACGTTCCTGCAAGATAACTGGCTTTGATCCCTCTCGGCAAACAAAGTAAGGCTGTCCCCACTACACAAGGACCTAAGACGCATCATACCCAACCACAGCGCATGAGCGTAGAGAGGATTCCATCTTTTGTTGTTTTGTTTTGTTTTTAAATCTCTGAAAGAATTTCTGAGACAGTTGAGGAGATCCACGTCTCTATGGCAGGATATGCTTTCAAAGGTATGTCACATCCAGGCATAGAGCAGACTATTGCTAATTTCCTGGGGTGTAAATATGCCATGGTTATGTGAGTGTTTCCTGATCCCAAGGATATGCATGCTGAAGTCTTTAGGTTTGAAACTTCCTGATGTCTATGATTTGTACAATGAGCTTTTTAAATAGCTTGACAGAGTCGAAATATCACTAACTGATAAAGTCAGCATTGTATTCTTGTTTGCTTTTCTATCAATGTGAAGTTTATCAAAATAAGAAAAATATGAGCATGTTGGTGGGCGTAGTCTAGGTAAGTCTGCTCAGAGGTGGCAGGTACTGAATCCCCCATGTCACATGGCTGTGGCTGGGAGATCCTGTGCAGAGCCAGACTCCCTGCTGGGGATTCTAGTTCCCTGTCCACCGCTGCCAAGCAGTGGATGAATCCTGGGCTTGTGGGCTTCCAGAGCAGCAACGGAGCTGGCCTTCACCTGTTGGCCATCCGGAGGCAAGCTCTGAGGTCTTGCGGGTCTGGAATTACTGCCTAGGGACATTCATGGATAAGGTCACCATAAGTGTAGGTGAGAAATGAATCCTGAGGGACACTCAACAACAGGGCCACTGTACTTGCAGGTAAGCAAAGGAATTGAGACCTGGTGGTTTGGAGGGGAGAACCCGCAGATTTGTATGGGTCAGACTCATGAACTAGCCCACTTGGGAATCTGCAGTTGGGCTTGTTAGTGCAGAACACTGCTGACCACCACATGACAGTCCACGTGAAAGCTAGGGCTGGGGGCCTGTATAACAGAGCTATTTCAGAGTACCTGACTACTGTCGGAACAGGAGAAGAGTCGCATCAGGCAGGGCCATGACACTAACTAGTACGTGAGAGAACCAGGTCGGAGCATAGATTCTGTGGCAGATATGTGGGCCAAACCCTGTGGAAATGCATGTCCCACTGGTTAGCTCAAGAGTTGGGGTGGTGATGGGTTGAGCTAGGTGTGACCATGGAACCTGCCAACACTCACAGGTACAGGGACTGAGAATAGGCTAGGCAGATCCAGGCTGCAGCACCCTAACTAACATGTGCATCCTAACACAAGGTTTGGGGTGGAGTGGGCAGCAACATTCACCAGCTCATACAAGGCCAAGATGGAGAGGCAGACTATGTGGGCAAGGGCCTGGCACTCACTGGCATGCATGAGATCTGGGTCTGGGAGTGGGCCAAGTGAGGGAACTTGGGAAACTCCCCTAGTGGGTCATATCTCCCACTGATGAGCATGTGGTCCAGGCCTGGGGGTCGGGCAGGCGGGGCAAGGTAGCAACAATGTTGGCTAATGTGTGGGTGGGTTTTGGAAGGGGGAAGACCGGGCAGGGCCGAGTAACCTTAGTTCACTGAATAAACCTTAGCTGGAGCGCAGGTCATGCTGGACAAGGCTGTCACACCAAGGCTGCCAGTCTGCATTAGCCAGGGATGGGAGTAGACTGAGCAGAGCCAGGTTGCAGCACCTGCTAGTGAGAGTTGGGACTTAGGGAAGGCCAGATCAGGCCAGCCTACAGTATCCAAAGGCAAAGGACAAGACAGGTGAGTGTCTATGCCAAACTGGGTCAGAGCAACCACTGGCATGTGCAAGGTCTGTGGCTGGTAACAGGCCCGATTGGGGAACAAAGGGAACACCCCAGTTGGGTTGTGGTTCCCACTGGTGAGTGTGAAGGCCAGAGTGGGGGCTGCTGCCTAGTCTTTGCATGGCTGCAGTGCTCCTCGGCACAAGTGTGGGCTGGAGGTTGTGTGTGCCAGACTGGGCTAGACTCCAGCACCCACTGGTAATCATGAGAACCAGGGTAAATGTAGGACAGGCTAGGCTAGGTCTCTGCCACTGCTGAGCCATGTGTAAGCTGTATTTGGTTATGGACCAGGCTTTGGCTGGGCTATAACACTCAGTAGTAACAATTGGAATGGGTTAAAGGCCAGTAAGGAAAAGCCACTGTTCCTGCTAGGACAGGAGGTGGACTAATTAGGGCTGGCTATGGACCATGGACCATGTGGGTGAGATCTGGCATTGGGAGAGGTTCTGATGGAGGAGCTTGGAAAACTCCTCTGTTGGGATACAGTCCCTGCAGGAGAGCACAAGAACCATGATAAGGAGCAGCATGGACCAGGCCAGGTAATGGTACCTAAAAGCATAAATTTGACACAAGTCAGAGGCAAACCACACTGGGTCAGTTCATATCACCCACTGCTGAATCCAAGCACCAGATTAGAGTGTGGGTCATGCCAGGGCTGGTTGGGTCACAAGACAAGCCAGTCCACATGAGGACCAAGACTTGGGGCTGGCTTGGCTGGGCTAGGCTGTAGTCACCACCAACATGAGTTAGAATTGGGGTGGGTCAGGCTTAGCCAGACTGCAACACCCCTTGGCAAATGTAGAGGAGAGGCAGGCCATGCCAGACTGGGCTGCAGCACCAACCAGCACATGTAAGACTTGGGGCTGGGGAAGTGGGCATAACTGGTAGTAGTGATGTGGGGGGCTCCCATGCTGGACTGCCACTGCTATTGAAGACTATGAAAATTGGGATTGGGGCAGACCAGACCAGGCAGGGCTATAGGACTTATTAGCTTCATACGGGCAGGATCAGGGGAAAGTCAGGCTGGGTTGACTGTACATGCATAAGCCACAGTAGATATGGGTTAGTTGCACTTTGCCACAGCATCAGCTGGCAGATGCTGACATGGGGGTCTAATTCTGTCAAGTTAAACTTCAGAACCTCCTGGAGAATGCAAGATCCAGGAGTGGGAGTGTACCCAGTAGGGAAACAGTGGGCACCTCCCTCTTGGGTTGCCACTCCGACTGGTGAGCATGAGAACCAGGATTAGGGGCAGGCATGGCTAGACAGAAAGTGGAACCTGCCAACAAGTGTGTGGGATGGATAGAGGGGCTGATTGGGTTGAACCAGGCTTCAATGCTCATTGACATATATGAGAACTGAATGGGTTGTGGGACAGACTGGACCAGTCTCTGGTACATACTGTCAGGCACAGGAACCAGGATTAGGGGCAGGCCTGGTGGGGATTATTGCAGGTCGCTCTGAGTAGACTGCAGCTCCCACTGGTGTCCATGAATGGTGAGACTTTGGTGAGCAGGAATGGGCTGGGCTGCAACACCCATTGGTGTGTGTAGAAGATAGGGTTGAAGACAGAAATGACCCAGCAATTCCAATCACCAGCATGTGCATAAGCTGATTGGGGCGACAGGCTATGCCGAATCCTGTATTGCCAGGCACACACAAGAATCAGGTCTGGGATCGCTTCAGATGAAGTATCTATGGGGACAGAACGAATCAATCAACTGCCCCAGCCAAGAGCTGGCAGGGACTATCTGGACAAAGACTTCAAGGTGGACTGTGTCAGCCAGTAGATTCTGGAGAGATTTCATCGTGCTTGGAGTGGCGAGGTTGGCAGCAATTCAGAGCTGTTGAACTATGGAAACCTCTTGAGCACGGCCCTCAGAGCATGCCCCACACTGGGGGCCCTGGGATGGTGTCGGGTAGCTGTCCTCCCTCCCAGTTGCAGAGGTGTTTGGGAGGCTGGTGTGGCTTCTCTGCTTCTCTACCCCTTCCCCCAGATACAGGAAGGAAAAAAAAAGAGAATGTGGAAATGGTGATCTCACCCACTTTCCTGTAGCCCTTGACCCTTATCACCTTAATTAACTATCATTACAAATAAATGTAATAATTAAAAAACAAACAGAAATTAAACACTGTCAACAGGGTGAGCAAAGTACATTCCTCTCAATTGCCTATACAGAAGCTGAATAAACAAACATCTTAAGTCCCAAGAGGCTACTTCTTTCTGAAGATAACCTACAGGTTGCTCTGAACAACATCCCAAACAGCGACAGACAACAGTCTAAGCAGCAAACGTTTGGGGGAGGAGCCAAAAAAAAAAAATAGGGCAACAGGCTGGTCTTTCTATTGCCTGATATTGCAGCATTTTCTCAGAAAATTTAAACACAGTGTAAAAGTCTTCAAAAATAAAATAGTTAATAATTTTTTAAAAAATAAGAAATATATGGGCAATAAAATAAATATTGAAGTTCCTAAACACAATGATGGTAGCATTTTGTTTTAGAAGTTTCCAGGAATCTTGTCATCCCTTTCTCAAAAAATCTTCTCAGAAAGGTGCTCATGTTTTAAATTTAAAAAGCAAATACACAGAAGCCTGAAATATGTCTCAAAAATTCTAACATTTTGGCATTCAAACCCAAGTGTCCAGATGGCATTTCATGCTTGAGAGGATGCAAATGTGTCAGATGATGTGTCCTGATTGTAGCTTATGAAACAGGGATGAGGGGCTGATACAGCATCCATTTGGAAGGTCATGGCTCTGTCCACTATACCCAGGCTCTCCAGGGAGCCACTACTAGTAGTTATAAGCCTCTGCCCCACCAAGCTGACAGGCCCCAGGGAGGCGTCTAACCCAGGGGAGGCCCATCCTCAGCTGCCACCAGCACCCAGTGAATGATCCTGGCACCCACAGGCAAAGGAGTGTGCTCATCCATCAACAATGGAAATGGGAGCACAGAGGCACAAGAGAGAAGGTGGGGATTAAGAACTTGTCACGGAAGCAGATAACAAGGTGTGTGAACAGAAAACAATAAAACAAGAGGGATGGAGATAGAAAGGACAAGGACGAGCGGATGAGAGGATGGGTCATGAGGGCTGAGAGGGTGAAGCGAATGGCTTCCTTACACAGCTGCCTCTTTTAGAGGCCAAGTTCATCTCCAAGCTTCGTGTTTTCTCATGATAACCACCCATCCTAGCCTCACCCTCAAGAGCTGACTCAAAAAAAAAAAAATTGCATCTTGGCAAAAAGAAGGAATCTGCTGAAACAGGACTTGGACCCTACAACAAGCTTAGATGCAAAAGACCAACACGTAAATCCATAAAAACACATGTAAGCTTTAGTATGCTACCCATTAAAACTGAAGAGAAAGTAGCTAACATCGGTATCCAGGAAAGTATTTTTCAAAGTATAACTTGCAGATACGAATCCTCAAGAAACACTAAAACAAGAGGGGGAAAAAGTGTTGGAAAGCAAGATATTAATGCAGTCTCAACGTATCTCCCTAGAGCCTTTGAATGAATGTCACAAGGTGAAAACAGAAGCTTTATGGTGGAGAAAGTAGCATATACCTCAATTAAATTGTCAAACTAGAGATTACTGTGGAAATTTCAAATATTTTCAAAATTCAATCTTGACTATTTTACTGGGACAAAATTCATATCTAGACTGTGAGGGAAATATTTGCATTGTATCAATATTCACATTTCAGATTGCTTGCCCACCTCTCTCCCGAAAATTATTGTGTATTTGAGAGTCAGATAGGATGCATGCCCATTTCCTGGTTTGTTCTCCAAATGACCCCAAAGCCAGGGCTGGATCTGGACTGGGGCCAGGCAGCGGAAATGCAATCCACATCTCCCATGTGGGTGGCATGTCACCTCCAAGGTCTGCATTAGGAGGAAGCTGAAATCTGGAGCTGGAGTCAGGAATTGAACCCAGGACCTCCACTGTGGACCTTGGATATTAACCATCGGCTAACCACCTGCTCCTTCCCTTCCTTCCTTTTTTCTATTATTTTTTTCTTAACTTTGAGGATTTTAATAATTATTGTGCTATAAGTATGCAGAGAAACTGTTGAAAAATGATGGATGTGTGTGTATAAATATGAATCCATGCGTATGTGATATAGATACATATCTATATATATTCAGGAATGTAGCACAAAATGCTAACTATTGTTGAGTCGGCTATAGCTTTTGTGTGATTCTTTTATACTATTTTTATAACTTTTCAGTAAGTTGGAAATTTTGTTAAAAAATAAAAGGGGGTCCAGCTTTGTGACTGGTTAAGCCAGTTCCCACACGAGATATGTGTCCTTACATGAGAGAGCTGGGCTGTGTCCCAGGTCCTGGCTCCAGCCTGGCCCAGTCCATGTCAGTCTGGGTACCTGGGGAATGAACCTGCAGTTGGGAGCTCTCCCTCCATCTGTCTCTTTCTGTCTTGCTGTGTTACCAAAACTATTTTTTAAACTGCATTCTAACACTCATTAGATTCATGTAACATAGGAAAAATGATTTAGCTTTTAAGTATTGACAAATCATCCTGTTAAAAAAAAGAATCTATGCCAAAAATAATTTCATTTGCAAGGATTTTGCTTGAAGAAATCACACTTACGCAAGCAGATAGTCTGGCAAAATCCAAGTTTATGTATTGCTGATACATAAGCCAATACAGGAAAGAAGAAAGACAGGGAGAGAGAAAGCCAGGCACTGTGGACCAAACTTTAAATACAATATAGAAACCATTCAATTGTAGATAAATGATTTCTGGATTACTTTGAGAGCAAGTTACCAAACCTAAGGGAGACTCTGAATACTTTCAAAATGATACCATGGGTTCCATTCCCTAAAAATAAGGCACAATCTGTACTTTATTAAAATTGGAATATCATTCACATAAAATTCACCCTTTTAAGTGCACAATTCACTGTTTCTGTAGCATATTCGCCAAGCTGTGCAACCACAACCACTAATTCTAGAATCTCTGCCTTGCCTCCAAAAGAAACAGCACATTATTGGCAATCATTCCCATTGCCACTTCCTGGTAGCTGGTGATCAATTTTCTGTCCCTGTGGATTTCCTAGTCTGAAGATTTTTCTATAGACAGAATCATACACTATTTGGCCTTTTGCACCTGGCTTCTGTCACTTAGCATATGTAATGCATTCAAACTTCCTCACTCACGTTGCAACGAAAAGTTCTTCCCTCTGGTCTGTGTTCAGTAGTAGTCTTTTTCTAAAAATATTTTTAAAGTATTATTAGAAAATAATAAATAAATTATTGTTTATTAATAAATAAATAGAAAGACAGATATACAGAAAGAAGGAGAGACAGAGAGAAAAATCTTCCATCTGCTGGTTCACTCCCCAGATGGCTGCAGTGATCAGAGCTGAGCTGATCTGAAGCCAGGAGCCAGGAACCAGGAGCTTCATCAAGTCTCCCATGCAGGTGCAGGGTCCCAAGGATTTGGGCCATCCTCTACCACTTTTTAATGCCTCAAGCAGGGAGCTGTATTGGAAGCGGAGCAGCTGGGACATGAACTTGTGTCCATATGGAATCTTGGGCTGATGCAAGGTGAGGACTTAGCATCTAGGCTATCATGCCAGGCCTGCTCAGTAGAGTTCTACTGCATGACTACACCTCATTTCTCTACTTACTCCTCAGCTGATGGGTTGTTGGGCTGTTTCCATTTTGGGGCTATTGTGGAGGGCACTGCTATAAACATTCCTGGCTGAGTGTGCAGTGGTGGGCCACATGTTTTCAGTTGTCTTAGATACATAGCTGGAGGCAGAATTGCAAGACTTTTCCACCATACAGCAATGTTGTATGTAAACTATGAAGTGGTGGCAGATTATTTTTCTGAATGGTTGCACCATTTGCTCTCCCAGCAACACCAAAAGGGGTGTAATTTTTTACATCCGCATTGGCACTTGTTATCACTATTAGGATCTCCTAGTGGGTGTGAAGGGGCTCTCATAACTCATTATGGTTTTCATTTCCATTTCCTGAATGAGTAAAGATGGTGGACATCTTTTTATAGGTTTATTGTCCATTTCTGTATTGTTATTTTTAAACAAAATTTTAAAATACATGTATTTGTTTTCTTCTATTATTTGAAAGCCAGGCAGAGAAAGGAACTTCCATCCTCAGATTCACTCCTCAAATAGCCACAACAGGGCCTGGTATAACGGCTCAACTGGCTAATCCTCCAACTCCAAATGTTGGCTTCTCATATGGGCATTAGTTCATGTCCCAGCTGCTCCACTTCCCATCCAGCTCCCTGCTTGTGGCTTGGGAAAGCAATGGAGGATGACCCGAAGCCTTGAGACCCTATATCCATGGGAGACCTGGAGGAAGCTCCTGGATCCTGGCTTTGGATCAGCTCAGCTCCAGCCATTATGGCCATTTGGGGAGTGAACCATCAGATGAAGTATCTTTCTTTCTGACTTAGCTTCCCTCTGTAACCCTACCTTTCCAATAAAAAAAAAAAACAAAAACAAAACAAAACAAAAAAAACAGAAAGAAAGAAAAATCTTTTTCTAAGAAAATGTCTACAACAAGATCCGATGGGGGCTTAGGTTTCCTGGCCCGGGTCCTGAGGCCCACCTGTGTGGTAGGTGCCAGGTTCGTGAGCCCGGAGAATGGTGGATTTGGCAGGGCTTTGGTCGCCTGGCCCTAGTCCTTGGGCCTGCCTGCGAGTGAATAAGGTGGAGCAATGGACACAGACTCTGATGCACATGGAGAATATGGCAGCCCATTTGTACTGTAATAAGAAGGAGAACAGAGCAAATTGGACAACTATGCTAGCAAATGATGACAGCAAAAATCAGGGTGAATGGAGACTTGAGGTTGACCGTGGCGGCCAGCCAGGGGACATTGGGAGGGTTGCCTCACCCTTGGATTGGAGAAATCAACATTATTTCAGAACAATCCAAACCACTTGGACAGAACCCTCAGAACATGCACTAGAGCAGGAAACTGGATTGATATTGGGCAAAGATTCCCCATCCCTGGATACTGGGACATTTGGGAGAGTGGGTGTGGCTTCTTCATTTTCCCAGAGATAAGAACAAGTACAACAAATTTGGAAACAATTATTTCACTCGCTTTTCCCTAACCCTCGATCCTTCTCACCCTGATCAACCATGAAATCATCATCAAAAATAAATTTTAAAATGAACTTTAAAATTTAAAAAAAAAAAATTTTTTTTAATGTCTACAACAGCCCCAGGGCTGAGCTAGACCAAAGCCAGGAGTCTGGAACTTAGTCTGGGTCTCCTAGTAGGGGGTGACAGGAATCTAAGTAATTGAACTGAATATCAGGCACGCATCAGCAGGAAGCTAGATCTGAAGAGGAGTACCCAGGGCTTGAACCAGATACTCGGGTAAGAGGCAGGAATGTCCCAAGCAGCAACGTAACCATTTTGCCTGGACTGGGAGTAAGGGACCCTGGGCCCAAGTCCAGCTCTTTCACTCCAGTAGTGGCCACCAGGAACTGTAACACCAGCCTTGCTCCTCTCACCGAGTTGTGTGAATTTAGAATAAGGAAAGGTATGTGAAAAACCTTGGTCAATACGAAGGACATAGAACCCCGCCAGATGGGCAGAATGGGAGGGGGGTCTTCCCAGGCTGCAGGAGGATATCCTCCTCATCACAGGGCAGACATTTTCTGAGGCAGACTTAAAAAGAAAGCAGAGACAGCAGAGTCCCAGGCAGGGGAGCTGGCATTGAGCTTAAAAGCACAAGGGAGCTGTTGCAACAAGGCACACCCTTGTGAACTGTGGAATATGCATCTTGGGACATACAGGGGAGCAGAGGCAGTCCAGCAGGTTGTGGGCAAGGATTAAAGGCGACAATTTGGATTTATCATTGGCTGCAATAGAATGACAATGAAAAGACACCAACCACCCCAACATGACTTTCTTAAAAGAGATTACAACTGAAGAATGAACTGATAACAGATTCCTAACAATGGGCCACTTCAACTCAGTGGGATGGTTTGGGTGTCCCGAAAGGCCCAGGTGTTACAGCTTGGTTCCAAGCATCTTAGGTGAATGGCTAATCGGGTCAACCCAAAGCTATCGATTTATTAGAGTGGATATATTCTCATGAGTCACTAGAAGATTGCCCAAGTGAACTATTGGCTGTGATGAAGAGAGCAATAGATGCAGTGAGCCTTGAAAAATGAGCAGAAGTTAAGTGAAAAAGATCAGAGGAAGGACCTTCCCCATGGAAGGAACCAGCATGTGAAAATGTGGATTCAGTCAAGGAGAGCAGGTATCCTGGGGTGGCTGGGCTTGTGGTGTTGAGGTTGCTGGGGTGAAGCCCCACAATCAAGTCATGGGAGCTTCATAAAGAAATAGGATAGAGGGCAGCACTGTGCTGCGGGCATTCCAGATAACCAATGCGAGTCCCAGGACCTCTACTTTCAATACAGCTCCCAGCAAATACTGCTTGGAAAGCAGAAGAAGATGACCCAAGTACTTGGGCCTCTGCTACTCATGTGGGAGATCCAGAGGAAATATCAAACTCCTGCCTTTGGCCACGCCTAGACCCAGCTGTGGTGATCATTTAGGGGAGTGAACAAGAGGATGGAAAAATTTTCTGTCTCTTCTCCATCCCCTTCTCTTTCAAAAAATACATACATCTTAGAGAAACAGACATGATGTCTCTCTCTGCTTCCTGGCTTGCTACATAAGCCTCCCCGCCTTTCCACCATCCACTGCCCTCATCAGAGCCCAATAGGCTCACCCTGATCTTTGCCTGAGACTCTCCAAAACCATACTAAAATAATCATCCTCCACTTATAAGGAGCTTCTCCAGTGTCTTTGGTTGCAACAGTGAAAAGCTGATCAACAGAGTATGTAAGGGTTGTGGAGTAGTTCCCAGATTCCTTCTGGGCTCCCAGCTGTCATGACACATGCTAATCGGTGCTCACCTGGAGGCATCAGGTATTTTGCACAGCATAATCCACAGCGGGAGACTCCATCATTTCACACATGGGAAACTCAAGAGGTGCAGGTCACGTAGCTAAACAACGTTAGAGCTGCAGTTCAGCCCAGGTCTGCGAGTGCTGTTGCATCTACTCAACCTCAAGACCACAAGCCCAGCCACCCTGGGTTACGTGCTCTCCTTGACTGAATCATGTGCTTCTTTTCACATACTGTTTCCTCCATGGGGGAGGCCCTTCCTCTGGTCTTATTTACTCGGTCAACTCCTATTCATCCTTCAAGGCCCACTGAGTGCCTCATTGTCCTCACCACAGCTCATAGTTCAGTAGAGCAACAATGCACACAGGATAGTTTATTACAGGTAGTTACAGTTCCTATGAAGGTTTTCTAACTTTTAACATGAGCAGCTATTAGGTACTGTTAGTTCCCCAATTTTCTCATAACATCTTATAATGAAAACTTTTTAAGGATTTATTTTTATTTATTTGAAATCCAGAGTTACACAGACAAAAAAGAAAAGTCATTCACTGGTTCAATCCCCAACTGGCTGCAACAGCTAAGGCTGGGCCAAGCCACACTCAAGAGCCTGGAGCTCTATCCTGGTCAACCACTCACAAGGGTGGCAGGGACCCAAGTACTTGGGCAATCTTCTACCTCCTTCCCAAGCACATTAGAAGGGAGCTGGATAAAGAAGCTGCTGGGTCTCAAACCAGCATAAAAAGGAATGCCAGAGTCACAGGCATGGACTTAACCTGCTGTGCCACAACACTGGCCCCTACCCTCTAGAACCTATTTGAACTCATAAAGAAATGGGAGTAATGTGATTAAAAAAAAAGAATGTTTAGGGAATTATTTGGGGAGAAAGCAGAGTGAAGTAGAAGATAACTTAATGTTATTTTTGATCAGTAACAGTTATAGCCATGGAAATGGCCAGGCCTCTTGTAGAACTTTGATCATATTTGATGTCTGAAGTGGTTCTTACCATGGGCACTATTTCCACTGCTACTGTGGAACACAAACTGAACCACTTTAGCTCATCACAGACACCCCCGTTGCTATGCAACCATCCCCATCATCCTTCTCCAGGATTTTTCCCACCATCCCAAATGAAACTCCACCTGTTAAGTGATACTCATTCCCTCTCTCATGGTCCTGGTCACCACTATTCTTTCTTTCTCCATGAATTTGCCTATTGTAAATATTCTAGAAGTAGAATCACACATTTGTCCTGTGTGCCTGCTTGTTTCACTTCATAGTGTTTTCACGATTCATCTATACCACTTCAACAACATCCATATAGTATACACCAGAACTCCATTCCTTTTTCAAAGTTAAATAATATTGTACCTTATGCATTAGTCACACTTTATTTGTTTGTCTGTCATTTGGATGGTTTCCATCTCTTGGCTGTTGTAAGTGCTGTGACTACTGATCTACTAGTTTCTATTAAGAGCCCTGTTGATGATTTCCCATCTTTAATTCCAAACGCAAAAGAGGCTGCAGAGACTTGGTCAGGTCACGCAGCTTGCCTATGGTGAAACCAGAATGAGAACCAAGTCCAGACCCAGGTAGGAGGGTCCACATGTGCCTGTCTTAGAAGCAGTGAGGGTCAAGTGAGTGTTCACCTGAGGACCAGGATGTGTGTCTGGGTGAACAGCCACCCTGTGAGCCCTGCTCAGCTGCCTGGACCTTTCAGAACTTTTGGAAGCCCCACCAAGATCCAGTAACCATGGAGGTTCCATGCCCAGCCCAGCAGGGGAGAAACCCCTTCTGATCTGCCAGTGCCTGGGCAGAGCAGTATTAGATATTCTGAATATTAAACTATGATCTGAGTCATGGTCTCCTGTGGCGCTGATATAAAACAAGGGCCTGTTAGCAGCTCCTTCAAAGGAGTTGGAAGGGCCTAGAAAAACCTGGGGACTTGGAAAGAAAGGGTGAAGATAACAGGGTTCTTGGTTAAAACAGAAATTTTGGTTTAGGGGGCTGGGGTGGGGCCTAGTAACCCAGAAAATGGGCAAACCCCTGAAGAGGTCTCAGGGTGTAGACAGGACATGGGTAGAGGACCAGGAACTTGCCTGAGCTGGGGTGGGGGGAGTTTGTCCTCCAACCCTGGCCAGCAGCAAAGTCCTCTCAATGGGGAACTGGCAGGTGGAAGGCAGGTGCTCAGGGATCTCTTGAGGGAAAACCCTGAGAAGACAGCAGAGACCAAAGGAGTCAGGGCTGGGCCATGAGAGGCAGGAGTGACAGCAGTGGGCTGGTGATCAGGGGCAGAAGGGCCGGCCTGCAGTCTGAGGATATCCAGAAGCCCAGAAGCGCACCCATGACAAGTGAGCCCCTGCTGGCACTGCGGGGGACAAGCCGAGGGTGTTGGGGTACCTGGGCACTGAAGTCCTGCTTGCCAAGACCCAGAGTGAGAAGGCAGAGCCCCAAGCGCCATTCCCAGCTGAGGTTCCTTGCCTACAACTCCTCTCTCTCTAGCGGGGGAAGCAGCGGAGAACTGCTCAGGGCACCCAGCCCAGCACCTGAGTGACCTTCTGGGAGAAAGGAGGTGTGGTGACTTCCTAGGACCCTGCAGCCACATTTAGCCTCTAATGGTGACCAGCCTTGCCCCTCACGCCCACTTGACTGCTGAGAGCAAGGACGGGTCTCATCTTCCTCCTTTGCGCTTTTGCTGGGTCAGGAAATCACACATGGAAGTGAACAAAAGACACCTGTGGTTCGCCTGCTGGTGCCTGACTCCACTTGCTCCGGAAATCAGGTGGTTTTGCCTGCCCACTTTCATTCTTCCTTCTGGTAGCAGCCCCTCAGGCCCTCAGGAAACCATTCTTCCCCCCCCCCCGCCCCCTTCCTTTCTAAAAGAACGTCAGTTACGATGGAATGTGTCATCTAACCATTTAAGACAGCAGTGTGACACTGACATCACTGTGCAACCAGCCCTTCCCTTTCGTAAGAAGTTCACTTGGGTTTAGTTCTCATCCCAACTGCTGATGGCAGAGTGGGGCCTGCAATTAGGGCTGGGCCTGTCAGAACATCCCAGTTTAACTCATCAGAGTGAAAAGAGCCCTGGGATAAGTGTTAGAGTAACAGGGAGAGAAAGGCTGGTGATGAGGCACAACATGTGGAGCACCTGCCTGCAACACCAGCATCCCACATCACGGACTGCTGCTTCAGGACTTAGACGTTCTTCTTCCAATGCAGCTCCCTGTTAATGCTCCTTGAAAAGCCATGGATGATGGATCCAAGTACTTGGATCCCTGACAAACAGGTGGGAGATCTGATGGGGCTTCTGGCTTTAGCTTGGCCCAGACCTGGCTATTGTAGGTGTTTGGGAAGTGAACTGGTTGAAGAAAGGTCTTTCTCTCTCTCTCACACACACACACACACACACACACACTCTTTCTCTCTCTCTCTCTCTCCCTCGCTCCCTCCCTCCCTCCCGTTAAAAATAAATATATAGGGGCTGGCATGGTGACTCAACAGCTTAATCCTCCACCCTGTGGCACCAGCATCCCATATGGGCATTGGTCTCAGCTGTTCCACTTCCGATCAAGCACCCTGTTGATGTGCCAGGGAGAGCAGTGGAGAGTGGCCTAAGTGCTTGTGCTCCTGCACCCACATGGGAGACCCAGATGAAGCTTCAGGCTCCTGGCTTGGGCTCGACCTAGCCCTAGCCATTGCAGCCCTTCGGGTAGTAAACTGACAGGTGGGAGAGTCTCTTTCTGTGTCTCTCCGCCCCTATCTGTAACTCTTTCAAAATAAATAAACATAAATAAAGCTTTAAATAGATATATGCACATTTAAAGAGAGAGAGTGACTGACTGAGTGAGCAAATCCACTCCCTTCAACAAGTTCACTCCCCCAAACGCCTGCACTAGCTGTGGCCTACCCACTGTGCCATGCAGGCTGTAGCAGCTCTCCTGAGCTGCCTGTGTGTATGTGTGTGCATGCATCTCTTAAAAGCAAATACATATTTTTTAAATTATCACCTAACCTGTCCCAGAACCCCTCACAAATGGAGCATGCAGCTTTTATTTCCTGATGAAGCTGAGAACGAATGAATGTGACTGAAGCTGAAGAGAATGAATGTAACAAAGACATTATACCAAAAGCAAAGTGCAAAACAACCCTGGCCACTGGCTGTCATTCATGTGCACTCAGGGAGCACAAACAGCCTGGAAACAGGTCCTGGGCCACGGTGGGAAGCTCGCCCTCCACAATGTGGATGGCCCAGACATGGGTGTGCCTGAGGGGAGGCTCATGAGCCCTCCATCACACGGGGAGGCAATTTCTGCTGTGCAGATGTCCACTGCAGCCTACGTGCAAGTCACCATCAGGACTAGCATTGTCATTAGGCCAGAGCCAAGATCAGCACTTTGCTAACCCTGGGCCCAAGCAGCAATATGCAGTGGGGGGCCAGCTCTCTGTAGAGGAGGGTTCCTGCTCTTGAATGAGGGCTGGGGTTGGGGGATCAGGTATAATGGGTCTTCACCGAGTTCCCTCCTGGGAAAACACTTTTACTGGTGAACCTGAGTGTTTATCTGAAAGGTAGAAAGAGATGTGAGAGAGAGAGAGAGAGAGAGAGAGAGAGAGAGGTCATCCATACACCTGCAGCACCTGCAGCTGGGTCCAGCAAAGGTCAGGAGCCTGCGACTCTACCTGGGTATCCCTGAGGATTTGAGCCAGTGTCTGCTCCCCCAAGGATGCCCATCAGAGGGAAGCTGGAGCTGAAAGCTGAAGCCAGGTTCTCCCCAGAGGCGCCCTCACCTCCGCGCCGAGCACTTGACCCTGGTCTTTTGCTTTCAACCCAAGATGAGAGCCGGGGTTTTTCTCCAGTCTTAGGAGCTCCGGTGTTTACAAGTACACATCTATGAGTTGTGTTTGAAAGTCAGGCATGGCTCAGGACGACAAAGCCTAGCAACCCACCCGACCATCCCTGGCCACGTCGGGAGACAAGAAGGGTCTCAGGAAATCATGGGGGCCAACTCCACGCACTGGGAATCTTTCCACCACAAAGCCTGAGGTGGGATCCCCAGAACTGTTCCTCCCAGGATCGGCAGTGTCCAGGGCTCTGTTCTTGTCAGCCTGCCCCTCCTTTAGTCGCAGCCACCATCAGTCAGGCACGTGTTCCTCACTTCAGGGAGCAAGGCGGAGCTGCCAGCACACTCCAGGGGGCAGCAGGAGCCACAGGGGTGCCTCCTTGCTTCTTTTGGGCCCACCAGGATGTGTGTTGGTTGCTTCACCACCTGGCCTACATTGAGAGGCCATGAGGATCACAGAAAAGCACTGAACAAAGAGTCAGAAGGGTGTGGGATTCTAATCTCCCTTTGGCCCTTACTAGTGGGACCCCAAGTAATAGCTCAGTCTGCCTGGAGTCAAACACTAGAGGTGGCGATAGTGATGGCTCTGCCAACCCAGCTGGATCCCCAGGGCCTGGCACATGGAAGACATTGGTGGGCTGGGGTACTGATGACTGTCAGTCTCAGGGTCCTCCACTATGAACTGGTGATGGCTCTCCTTCCAAGCGGGGCATAGGAAAGCCGAACCAAGCTGTAGGGAGGACAGCTTTGCTGTTCCCATTCTGCAGGTGGAAAAACTGAGGATCACACAGGGCTGCTGACCGGCTGGCATTCCCCCCCCCCCCCCGGGGCAGAGCCAGGACTCAAAAGGCACGTCTGAGGCTGTACCCACGGCACCCCACCACCTTTTCACCCCTAAGCGCTCCTGGAGGGCATTGTTTCCACCGAGCATGCCAAGGCTGAAGCCCCCCACTGCCCCAGGGCGGCGGCCAAGCCAACCTGCAGCCGCAACTTCCCACTCAGTTCCGAGCTCAGCTGCGTGGGCCAGGGCGCGTACCTTCTCACTCATCTCCCCAGCCCTCCGCGGCGCGCCCACCTCCAGGTGGCTTCCCCCACGTTCTCTTGCGCGCGAAATACTCACGGCTCCTCCCGCAGGCCCAGGCGGCTCGGCGGGGTGCATCCTCTCCCAGGGCTCCTGCCTCCCTGAGAGCAACCAAACGCAGGGCTGGGCTGCCTGCTCTCTAGGGCATCGGGTTATTTTCGCACTTGCGGAAGGAACGGACGGAAACTGAAGTCACATGGAGCGCGCGCTCACTGCTGCTCGGCGACTCGGGCCAGCCCCCTTGGAGGGAACTGCCCCCGGCGACGCGGAGGGTGGGGCGCACCCCCGCAGCCCCTGGCTACCTGCCACGCTCGGTCACCCAGGTCACCCAGGAGTGCAGCTGTTGCTGTGAGCCCCATCTCGCGACAGCTTGCAAAGCAGGCTCCCTATGCTTTGGGGTCCTAGCCGTTGAGGACTAGCTACCCAGGAAGGCATCTTCACAATTCTGTTCAAACTGAGGCAGGTTTGGGGACTGGGCAGCGCACAGATATTCCAGTTACAGAACAGGGGACTCCACGGTCGGGGAGGTCATCCGTTCAGCCAGTCTTCAATGGGCCCAGTACCCGTGCTATGAAAACGAATGGAGGGGCCCGGCGCGGTGGCGCAAGTGGTTAAGTCCTCGCCTTGCACGCCCGGGATCCCATATGGGCGCCGGTTCTAATCCCGGCAGCCCCACTTCCCTTCCAGCTCCCTGCTTGTGGCCTGGGAAAGCAGTTGAGGACGGCCCAAAGCTTTGGGACACTGCGCCCGCGTGGGAGACCCGGAAGAGGCTCCTGGCTTCGGATCGGCACAGCATTGGCCCGTTGCGGCTCACTTGGGGAGTGAATCATCGGACGGAAGATCTTCCTCTCTGTCTCTCCTCTCTGTATATCCGCCTTTCCAATGAAAAAATAATAAAAATAAATCTTTAAAAAAAAAAAAAAAAACGAATGGAAAAGGAATGACAGAAATGAAGGGGACTTGCTTGATTGGAGAGTGTCTGGAGCATCTCCATCACGGACTGCGCCAATAAATTGGTTCTTAAACTTTAAAAAAAAATTGTACTCTTTAATCCAATTGAGAAGCAGAGACAGAGCAAGCATGCAAGGTTCACACCTCAAGTGCTGTGGCTGAGACTGAATGGGAAGAAGCTGGGAATCAGACACAAGCAAGGTCTCCCAAATGGACCTGGTTGCTGGAGCCAACATGTGCCACCTCCCAGGGTGCATGCCAGCAGGAAGCTGGAGTCAGGAGCTGGAACTGGATGCTGAAGCCACGTGCTCTAACACGCTACAGGAGTGGGAGTAGGCAGTGGCAAAAGGTGACTTCTAGACTAAATATCTGTTTTATTGTTGCTGTTTATTTTACATCTATTGAGAGTTTAAGGAAAAAAATATTTGCTTATTTGAAAGACAAAGTTAGAAAGAGGTGGAGAGATACAGAGACATGGAGATCTTCCATTTGCTGATTAATTGCTCAAATGGCCACAACGGCCAGAGCTGGGTCTGTCTGAAGCCAGGAGCAAGGAGCTTCTTCTGGATCTCCCAAATGGTTACAGGGGCCCACATGTTTGATCTATGAACCAGTGGGAAGCAGTTCCCCAGGAGTATTAGCAGGGAGCTGGATTGGAAGTGGAGCAGCTGGGACCTGAACTGGAATCCATATGGGATGCCAGCATTGCAGGTGGTAGCTGAATTCACTATGCCACAACACAGGTCCCTACACCTAGTAGGATTTTGTTTTTAAGGTCTCTGCTAACTCTTGGCAAAAATTCAAAAGGGCCATGTGAATTTATGAACTAGCTGCCTCCAAAAATGTGGCTGGCATTGTTTGGGAGGTGTTCTATAAATGATGTTTTAGAAACTGGGGAAGGCAAAACACTGTGATTGTTACTTGCTGAACAGGTGCTGCAGGCAACCAGAGTCAGGGCTCAGGCTGGCGGGGGTGGGGGGTGGGGTGGCTCCTGTATGCTGTAGCTCCCATCAGGGCTGCAGAGGTAAGACAGCCTCTGGGATCTGACCACCTCTTTGCAGCCAGGAGATCCATGATGCAGTGTAACACCATCACGTTTGGCACATCTGTCCTGAGAGACAGACAGACATGCAGCAATGGTCTCTGCTTGCTACACTACTCCTTTGTGATGGCAACAGCAATGACACCAGTGAAAAAGCTCAACATTCATCTATCCCAAGCCCAGGGTTTCGGAGACAAGTGCCTCCCTTTGCACTGTTTGTATCTCTTGCTGCAAATTTCCTCCCCACAAGCAAAGATTCAGACCAATGTGTTTTTTACCATCTCTTCTGCTTGCATCAACACTTGGATGTCCCAGAGCCACTAGAGCGTGACATGTCCCCACCTGAAGTCCCAGCCGGTTTCTCAAGTGTTTTATTTATTTCTTTCTTCCTCTTTCTTTCTTTCTTTCTTTCTTTCTTTCTTTCTTTCTTTCTTTCTTTCTTTCTTTCTTTCTTTCTTTCTTTCTTTCTTTCTTTCTTTCTCTCTTTCTTTCTTTTGATTTTTATTTTTCACTTTTATTGGAAAGTTAGATAAAGAAAGAGGAGGAGAGACAGAGAGAAAGATCTTCCATCTGATGATTCACCCCCCAAGCGACCACAACAGCCAGAGCTGCGCCAGTCTGAAGCCAGGAGCCTCTTCTGGGTTTCCCACATGGGTGCAGGGTCCCAAGGCTTTGGGCTATCCTCGACTGCTTTCCCAGGCCACAAGCAGAGACCGGGACGGGAAACAGAGTCCACATGGGATCCCAGTGCGTTCAAGGTGAGGACTTTAGCCACTAGGCCACCGTGCTGGGTCCCTTTAAGTATCTTCTACATTGGGGCTTTCTTTTGAGAAAGACAGCCACAAGCCACTGAGAAAATACAGAAAACCCGTGAACTTCGAGGTTGCTTAGGGACAAGCAATTTAGTTGGAAAACAACACCTCTCTATTGGCTTGGCAGAAGGTCAGCCCAGCACACAGACCCTGACCTGCAGCGCAAACCAAAAGCAGATTTGTAGCTGAAAACAGACCAGTCCTCATGCCAGCCAGTCTGTCAGTTTGGAAGTCTTTGGCATAGTTCAGAGCTCTGAGCTCTCTTCCCATCTGTGCCATGGGAAGTGGAGGGCATCAAGGCATTCCTCCCTGAAAACAACCCATGGTGCATCCAATCCTGCTGCCCTGGCCAAACACACACAGTCCCCCTCCATGACCAGTTAGAACCTGCGGGGCCTGGATCCTCTTTCTCAGAGTCTGTTCCACATGTGGTGACATTCGTGCCCAGCCCCCTGCTCAGTAACAACAGAACAAATGCAGGGTCAGGCAGTGCACCAGGAATTCTCTCAAGGGGAGCTGAAGTGAAAGCAAGGAATCAGGCAGGAGAAAAGTCTAGAAGCCCCATTGGGCCTGAGCCTGTCCCTGCCTCTTCCACAGTGGCCACCCACACCTCCACTCACAGTGGGCAAGCAGTTGCCCTCCGGGCTGGCCCACACAGTGCTTCTCCAGCAGCGCCACACCTGCTCCTCACCCTTGCGCTGCCTCTGTCAGAGTAAGTTCTCCTACTTGGCATAACCTCTCCTCTGCCTACCCCAGCCCTCCTTGTTGCAAAGGTCCATGTTGTCCTTTGTGAAACTGCCCCCACCGCCAGCAGTGTCCACAACAGCTTCACAGGCCCACGTGGCATCTCTTAGGCTATGGTTTTGTTTATTTGTTTGTGCATTTCTATTTTTTCCCTAGCTATGCTACAGACTCCTGAGGGCAGAGGTCTTGCGTTATTCCAAATCGTATTGTCCAACACAAGTGAAAAAATTCAGTGAGTATTTGCTCAAAAAAGAAGGAAAAGAGGAAAGAGGGGGAAGAAGTGAAACCGTAAGTCTACCTTGGCTATGACAAGGTGTCGTTTTCTGAAGGTTGAGTTTCTTTCCCTTCCTTGCTTCCAACAGAGCTGCGTAATACTTCGCCATTTTGGTGACTTCTCGATCTCACAAGGAGATTGGTTTTGAGGATAGTATCCGCACACTGTTCAGGATGGCAGCAGTAGTGGGGGGCAGCTGCAGCAGAGACTGTAAGGAGACCCACGTGAGGATGGGAGTAAAGTATGTGAGGGATGGCAGCCACTGTGGGAGACCTGGAAGAATCCTTAGAAGAAGCCCAATCCTGGCTTTGGATCAGCCCAGCTCCAGCCACTGCAGCCTATTGGGGTGTGAACCAGCAGATGGAAGATCTTTCTCTCTGTCTCTACTTCTTGCTGTAAATCTATCTGCCTTCCCAATAAAAAATAAATAAATAAATTCTGCAAGAAACTGGAGCGAGTCCATTGGATCCTGCCCTAGAGTGGTAGAGCACTAGGACCAGCAGCACAGCCCCAGCCGCCATGTCAGCCCTCTGGCTCTGGCTTTGGTTTGTTTTTCACTCTGCTTCAAGCTCTCAACCCCTGGTCAGCCCTCCCCTCTTGGCCTTTCACCTGGATGGCTGGGCTGAGATAAGGCATGAGTACAGTCCCCACCTCTCCCAGCCTCAGCACATGACAGTGGGGGGATTTCCTCTGGGGCCCTAACTGGGAATTGTTCACTTGCCCCACGTCAGCTGGCCATGGTGGGGGAGTCTGCAGCAGTTTCATTTCCCCCATCTGGAATGGAGATTTTCAGAACCAAAAATCAAAAACAGAGAGGAGGCGAGGCCCCCGCCCACACTGGTCACCCTGCAAGCCCTCATGATGCCAATATCAGAAAAGCTTAGAGGGTGATGCAGAGACCAAGTGAGACAGAGGATAGTTTGACTGTGACTTCCTTATGCCATGTGTACTAACCATGGAGGGGCAGGATGAAGGGCTCTCAGACCGTGAAATCATCTCCCCATACTTCCTGCTGCCCAATGCCTCGCTTGGTCACTAGCTCCAGCCACCGAATGGGGATATCACCCTGTCCTTATCTGGAAACACTGATAATGTTAGCAACGCTGTGACCAAAGCTCCAGGCTGTTCAAAGATACCGCAGGTGCTCCCAGAAGCATTCTGTTGGTCCCAGGGCATGGCTACCTGAAGGATGGCAAAGGAGAGGGTCCACGCCACCAGCCATGGTCCTGTCCCAGGTGGACCAGAAGATGTCCCAGAAACAAGGCGATGGGGACAGCGGGGAGCAGTGGGAGGCCAAGAGCACGCCTGACTGGAGACTTCATGTGGAACTTTTTGGAGGACACAGCTCCTAAATGGACTCTCAGGGCGTGGGACCGAGCATGGGGGCAGAATGCAGAAGAAACTGAGAGGGGCTGTGTGTCTCCATGGGACTTGTTTCCTGAACTGTCCAGGGTCACCACAGGAGGAGGATGGAAATCATGTTTGTCCATCACCTTCTGCCTGTCCCAGGGAACAGCAAGTCTCAGCTGGCAGGGACTGTGTTCTGTTGGCATTTGTGAGCATCCTGAAACCACATTCAGTCTAGTACCTCCTCGGTGCTGAGCAAGCTTCCCTGAGTGAACGAAGGTCAAGCGTCACTTGCTGGAGAAGCAGGTGGTGAGATGTAGGACTTGGAAAGTCATTCACTGGCCACCAAGAAGTACCTCTTCATAACATCACCTCCTTAAAAAGTCCTTCTCTGACAACAGCGTCTAAAACAACACTTCCATCTTGCTTCTCTCTTGCTTTGCATTTTCTTCACATTTAAAAAAAAACATGTATCACTGCCTAGTATTTCATTATATATTTGCCTGCTAACGATGTGCCTCCCCAACTAGACTGCATGCTCCTGAAAGAAGGGACCCAGCCTGTTTATCCGCTGCTGTCCCCCAGGGCCTGGGACAGAGCCTGCCACAGACCTAGCACGCATACATTTCTATATGCATGAATGAATGGGAGATGGAGTTTGTCACAACAGAGTGGTGGGCCCCAGGGCCAGGCTGCCAGGGTGGGTTAATTAGTGCACGTGGCAGTGAAGTCAACACAGGGAGGGAAAGAAAAGAGGGTCATTACAGGCAGGGCCAGGGGTGCCTGTCACCCATGAAAGCTGAAGGATCAGTGATTGTGGACTGAGCAGATCAGGAGAGATGCGAGGAGATGGGGGCGCAGGTACATATGATGTGGGTGACCTTGACAAGGTTAAAAGCCTTCTGCAGGTGCAGAGCAATGACAGCCAGTGGAAAGAAGAGACAGAGAGATGTGAAAGTCCCCCACAGCCTCAGCAAGGACCCAGGTGTGAAAGGGTAACCACAGGACCAATACAGTGGCAACAGGCTAACCCTCTGATTGTGGCGCAGGCATCCTACATGGATGCTGTTTTGATCTGGCCATTTTGCTTTGTCTTATTTTTTTTTTTCCCTTAGAATGTAGTGCTTGACATACTCTGTGCCTCTGCTAATTAACAAGCCCTTAGGCAAGTTTTCTTAGGTTGTAACACTTCATTTAAGAGAGAAAAAAAAAATTGGAGGTTGGTGCTGTGGCTCCTGTTGAACACTAACATCCAATATGAATTCCGGTTCAAGTCCCAGCTGCTCCACTTCTGATCCAGCTCCCTGTTTATGGCCTGAAAAAGCAGCAGAAGATAGCCTAATGATTTGGGTCCCTGTACCCACATGGAAGACCCGGAAGAAGCTCCTGGCCCCCAACTTCAGTTCAGCCCAGCTTTAGCTGGTACTGCCATTTGAGGAGTGAATCAGTGGATGGAAGATCTCTCTTGTCTCTGTGTCTCTCCTTCTGTCTGTAACTGTGCCTCTCTCCATTCACAGGAGAAAGAACCAGGGCCCAGGCTAACCAAACGATTTGCCCCAAGTAACACAGCCGAAAGTGTCAGTACCAGTTTGTTTTTAGTAACGCTTACTAGTTTTTTTCGGTTAGACTTCTAATTACAGAAGTATTACGTGGCTACCGATAAAGCAAGGCTGAGAAGAAACTCTACCACAGACCCACGAGGCGGAGGCAACCCACCATGAAGCCTGCGGCACGCTGCTTTCCAGGCCATTCCCGTGTATGTGTCAGGGTGCAGACACAAGTGAAAGCCGGTTCTGTGTGCTCCTTGGCAAGGGGGCAGGTGTCACAACAGCCTGGAGGATCCCTGCCCCTGGGTCCCTCATAGACAGAACTACAGTGAGCTCCACAGTGTCTTGCCCTGTCAATGCTGGTAACAAACTCTTTCGTCCTCTTTGGCATGGTGTAACTGCACAAGTCTCGAACCCTCAGCCTAAAACATGGGATCCAATATGTTTCAAAGACCACAGCTTGGGCCCAATGGAATAGGCTAGTAGCTAAATCCTTCCTTGCATGAGCTGGGATCACACAGAGGTGCCAGTTCTAATCCCAGCAGCTCCATTTCCCATCCAGCTCCCTGCTTGTGGCCTGGAAAAGCAGTTGAGGATGACCCAAGTCCTTGGGATCCTGCACCCGTGTGGGAGACCTGATGAAGCTCCTGGCTCCTGGCTTTGGATCGGCTCAGCTCCAACCATGGTAGCCACTTGGGGAGTGAATGAGATCTTTCTGTTTCTCATTCTCTCTATATCTGCCTTTCCAGTAAAAATAAGTAAGTCCTTAAACATACACACATACTCTCTCACACACAAAAGCCAGCTTTTCATGGCTTGGAGAGGCTACAGAGAGCATTTGCCATTCATTAACCACTCGCAGGTTAAGCCTCTACCTGCAGCACCAGCTGGTTCATGTCCCAGCTGCTCCACTTCCCAATCCAGCTCCCTGTTGTTGCACCTGGGAAGGCATTGGAGGATGACCCAAGGCCTTGGGTTCCTGCACCCATGTGGGAGACGCTGAAGAAGCTTCTGGCTCCTGGCTTTGGACTGGCCTAACTCAGGCTGTTGCAGTCATTTGGAGAGTGAACTAGTGGATGGAAAATCTTTCTCTGCCTCTCCTTCTCTCTATAACTGTGCCTTTCAAATAAATCATTAAGAAAAAAAAAAAGACCTTCTCCAATATAGTCTGGAATCGTGTACCCTAGTGTTGGAGCTACAACCACAGACATTCCCACTGCCTGGGCAGGGTGTGGACATTATAGTCTTTGTCCACTTCACCTTGAATTAGTGCACTCGGAGTGGCAACACCAAGAAGGGCCTGTCTGCGAGGCAAGGTCCTGGCTGCACAGGGAGAAGAAAACCAGGGTGACAGTGGATTCCTAGAACAGGGAGGGGTGCGGGCCTCTGGGTGGAGGGGGTCAACTGCAGCTTCCTGAAGAGGGAGTTACAGGGAAGGAGGAAGTCAGTGATGAGGCCAGAGGGGGAGTCGCCAGCAGTGCAGAGAGCAAATGCTCCCAGATGAACTTCAGGCCCACTTTCCCCACCCAGGATCAGGCCCCGGGGTCGGGCAGGCGTGTGTGTGTGTGTGTGTGTGTGTGTGTGTGTGTGTGTGTGTGTGTGCCCGTGCTGGGCCTCCAGAGACCAAGGGCAAAGGGACGAAGGGCGGAAGCTCAGTGGCAGCCCGTGTGTGTGTGTGTGTGTGTGTGTGTGTGTGTGTGTGTGTGTGTGTGTGTAGGGGGGGGCACACCCTTGTTGATGCTGCGGGAGGCCCAGGGCAGTGGGCCTGTGCTTCCTGTGTCAAGTGCGGTTTGCCGGTTTGCCGTCAAGTGGTGGCAGGGTCAGCCGCAGCGAGGGGCGGTGGGGGCGCGGCCCTGCGGCGGAAGCCCCAACTCCGGCAGGTGATTCGCTGGGGCCGCTCACAGCCACCCTGAGCAGGATGAATGGTGGGGGTGAGGGGAGGGTGGGGGCTTCTGGCTGGTGCAAGGCATGCTGGGAAGAGTGGGTTTACACTGGCAGTTGGGCAGTTTGGCCGCAAGCTGGGGGCAAGCTGGGGTTGGCCGAGGAGGAGGTGTCGATGAGGCGGAAATTGCGAGGAGCTTTTCTTACACCAGTAAAGCCAAAGGAGGATGAAGCTATTGGTATCCTCATTGCCCAGTCCTGAGGGCAAAGGACCTTCGTTCCTCCTCCCAGCTTTGCCTCCTCCCAGCTTCTCACCCTCGTGACCAAAATGGCTTGCATCCTCCCCCCCCCCCGCCCCCGTTCAACCCCACCAACTCCGTTTCACGGGACCTAGTGCTCTAGTGCTAGAGGCCACGGCGCACCCCACCCTCGCGGGCCTTGGAACCTCCTCCTGCCTTGCTGGTCCCCTCTCCCCCCATTACTCCCAACTTGTCCAATCCAGTAGCTCGACTTATGTGAAAGGCTACCTCATTCCTGCAGAAAGCAGACCATGGGCAACCACAGTGGTCCCAAACACAACAGGAAACCACTTCCAAGGCAAGGTGCATCATCCCTGCGAGAAACGTACTCACCCTTGGCCTCTCCCCAGAGCGTTAGTCACTGTGAGAACAAGAGATGGTGGTAGGGAGAAAGAAAAAATAAAGAGGAACACAGGATGCACCCCAGAGCTGTGGCTGGATTTCTCCTGAGAGCATCCCGTGAGAGTCAGTGGGCTGTTGGCAGAGCCCATGTGTGATCCTGCCATCAGTCAGAGGTGCCTGACGAGGCTGCCAGCTGTACGGACGGACTGATGTCAAGAGTTCCAAAATGCAGTCATAGATCCGCGACCCAGTTTTACAAAAAGGATAGACGACACAGCTCTCCAGGAAAAAACAAATAACTGTCAGTAAGAAGAGGTAAAGATTGGCATCACGCGGGAGATGCAATGAAGCTCTGAGGAGGGGCCGGTGCAGTGGCACAGCAGGGACACCCACACATACTGCTGGAGTCCTTGGTTTCAGTCTTGGTTACTGTGCTGCAGAGCCAGCTTCCTGCGAGCTGGCAAGTGAGGGCTCAAGTGCTTGGCCCCCTGCCACCCACATGGGAAACCCAAATGGAATTCCAGATGCTGGCTTCAGCCTGACCCAGCTTTAGCTGTTGCAGGCAGGTAGAGGGGATGAACCATTGTATGAAAAAAAATCTCTCTCCATTTGTCTCTGTTTCTCTGCCTTCCAACAAATGGAAAATAAACATTGACACACCTTTAACAATATTTTCTATGCACGTTGGTTGAATCCATGGATGTGGACTCAGCAGGTGTGAGCTGGAAAAGTTCAGCTGTATATGTAGACAACAGATTACTACTCAATCATGAAAACAAATGAAGTATTGACACATCGTTCTAGTACAGGTAAGGAGACAGGGGCCCCAAGAAAGAGCTGGAGCAACTATGTCCCCACACCCTACCTGCCCAGGTGGCCTCTAGGACTCCTCCCCTGACCATAACCCGGAATTGGGTTATTCACTGCCCTGAACCAATGCTGGCAGTTAAGATCCAGCCTGGCAATGAGCTGCAGCCTCTGATGACATTAGAATGAAACCAGGTGGCTGACACCTCCTATCATGCACCTGGTACTTCTGAGACTTTCTATTATGATCAGAAAATTCACCCAGTTGCCTGGAAATTCCCACCCTATTCTTCCCAAAGCATCACACCCCTCCATGCCTCCAGATCACATAGGGAGATGACTCCAAGCCTTGTGGGTTATGACTCACTCTAGAGCATGCCCATGGCTGGTGCCATGGGATATCATGTTAAGCCTCTCCCTGAGGGGCTGGCATCTCATGTTCACCAATTTGAGTCCCAGCTGCTCCACTTCTGATCCAGCTCTCTGCTGATGACCTAGGGAAGCAGCAAAGATGGCCAAAGTGCTTGAGCCCTTGCACCCACGTGGGATATTTGGGTAGATTTCTAGGCTCCTGGCTTCAGCCTGGTCCAATCCCTGCTGTTGCAGCAATTTGGGAAGTGAAGCAGTTAATGGCGGACTCTCTCACTCTCTCTCTCTCTGCCTTTCCAATCAAATGCAAACTAACAAATAATTTTTTATTTTTATTTGAAAGTCAGAGTTATAGAGAGAAGGAGATGCAGAGAGAGATATCTTCTATCCACTAATTCATTTCCCAAGTGACTCTTCTCTCTGCAGTGGCTAAAGCTGGGCCAGTCCAAAGTCAGGAGCCATCAGCTTATTCTGGCTCTCCCACCTGTGTACAGGAACCCAAGGATTTGGGCCATCATCCACTGCTTTTCCAGGCTGTAAGCAAGGAGCTGAATCAGAAATGGAGCAGCCAGGACTCAAACTGGTGTCCATAAGGGATGCCAGCACCACAGGCAGAAACTTAGACCCCTAGAGGAGCCTTTCTATGTGTGGCCTTGGTGTAAAACAAGCCCATCCTTGCGAAATGAAGATACAATGTGTGACCTGTGTTCCACCATCTGACTGTGTGCCAGGAGCTAGGGTCCAGAGCAAGGGATATGGAGAAGCTGGCTCTAGAGCAGGAAGCAGTGGCCTCTGATGTCTTGGGCAGTGGGGCAGCCATGCCAGGACGGTATTGGCAGCCCCCATGTCACAGCCCTAAAACCAGGCTATCCTCATGGCATAGTGTGAGCTGTGGTCTCTGCTGACCTCCTCCTCTACACCTTTGCTCACCTGCGTCCCCAGCCTTGGTGCAGATGCCCACCCCCTCTACCCTCCAGGCCTTCCTCACCTGCTTCAGTGAGCCAGGATCAGCTACTGTCACTTGCAAGTGACAAACTCAAAACACCTGACTCTCAGGCCCACTGTGACAGCTCAGTGCCTAAGTCCTTGCCTTGCAACCACTGCCGGGATCCCATTTGAGCAATGCTCCACTTCTGTCCTGCTCCCTACTTGTGGCCTGGGTAATAGGCCTTGGAACCCTGCACTTGTGTGGGAGACCTGGAAGAAGCTCCTGACTCCTGGCTTTGGATTGGTTCAGTTCCAACGCTGTGGCCACTTGGGGAGTGAACAAGCAGATGAAGGAGCTTTCTCTCTGTCTTTCTTCTCTGTAAATTTGACTTTCCAACAAAAATAAATAAATCGTAAAAAAAAATGTCTCTGACTCTCAAAGTAGGAAAGCCATACATACAAACCCTTTGAAGTTAAGAAAGGAGATGGGAGAAAGAAAGGAAAGAAATAGGAAAAGAAGCGAAGTCTTGAGGTGTGGAAAAGTAAAATAAGGGTTTTTTTTTTTGAAATAACCAGAAAACAGTGACAGATAAGAATCTTGCTAAAGCCGCATTAACTTGCGCTAGCAACCAGGCTGCCAGGTGTGGGCAAACCACAGCTGCAACTCAGTGGGCACAAATCAAATCAAATTGCAGTCTACCGATCATGGAGAAACTTAGACACTTGAGTGCCAGAGTGAAAGAATTCCATCAGAGGCAGTGCATCTGATTTTCTGAGATGATGTTTCTTGGTGGGTGTAGTCTCGTTGAAATCTGCAGACCCAGAAGAAGAGATGAATATGAACCCAAAGTGGTCAAGAATATGAGAAGAACTGAAATACTTCCCACATGCCCGAAACAGGAGAAACACCCACAGACAACGCATGTTGACACAGGAAGTAATCTCGGATCAAATGTGACAACTGACTTACAGTTGGTTACAGGATAAGACTATTTGCAGGTGGGATTATAGTTGTTATATAAGGTATTCTGAAATTATAATTCTATATAGTTCTTTTTAAAGATTTATTTATTCTATTGGAAGGGCAGATTTACAGAGAAGAGAGAAGGATCTTTGACATCTGCTGCTTCACTCCCCAAAATGGCTGCAACAGCTGGAGCTGAGCTGATCTGAAGCCAGGAAACAGGAGCTTCTTCTAGGTCCCCCAAGCTGGTGCAGAAATTCAAAGACCTTGGCCATCCTCCACCTCTTTCCCATTCCATAAGCATGGAGCTGGATCAAAAGTGGAGCATCGAGACACAAACAGTACTTCACTGGAAACGCCAGTGCTTTCAGACTGAGGTCTAGTTTGCTGAGCCACAATGCTAGCCTCTTCTATATATTTCTAACAGAAAACATAGAAATGAAATTGTCAACAAGAGAAAAGACTTTCTAGTGATTTGTGGGGAGAATTTGGTCATTTGAATTTAAGGTCATTTCAATGAAATGCTGCTTCTTTCAGTCTGGAGTTACTGTGATCACAGGAATTGGTTGAGAATAATTAGTGGAAAGTTTGCAAAATACACCAAGTTGTGCAAGCTTGGTTTTACTCTAGCCCCAAACTGGCTATTCTCAGCAGAAATGACCTGCTTCATAGTTGCCGTGGCTTCTCTGTGCCTACTTCCACATTTGCAAAGCTTTGGTAATAGGACCTACTCCCCAGAACTGCTGTGCAACATTAGTTAGTATCATGACTTTGTTCAATTAAGTCCTCAGCTATACTAGCGGCTCAGTTAGCATTAGTTGTTTTCGCCGTAATTGTTACAAACAGCTGTCATTTGGAATAAAGTCTGATGCACTCTCAATGGCAGTGAAAGCCGAGGCAGCCTAGGACAGCGATCCAGTTGAATCAAGGTCACTTCAAAAACACAGGGACAGGCATGTGGCCTAGAATTTAAGAAACTGGATAGGATACCCACATCCAATATCAGAGTGCCTAGGTTCAATTCCCAGCTCTGGCTCCTGGTTCCAGCTTCCTGCTGATGTGGCTCCTGGGAGACAAGGAGGATGGCCCCACCAAAGGAGCCCCTGCCACCCATATGGGAGACGTGGATTGAGTTCATAGCTCCTGGTTCCAACGGCAGAGTTCAGACAAGGTAAAGAATCAGCAGCTGGGAACTCTCTCTATGCCTTGCAAATAAATAAACTTTAAAACTTAAAAAGAAATAAGTAAGAATTAAACAAAAGGAAAGAAACACAAAAGGTGTGGCATTCTAAAAACTTATCTAATGTTTGGCTATTTATTTGAATGACACAGAAAGCAGCAGAGACAGAGAGCACTTTCATTTGCTGATTTCATGCTCCAAATGCCTACAACAGCCAGGCCTGGGTCAAACCAAAGCCAGGAGCCCAGTTCAGTCTGTGTTTCCTACATGGGCGGCAGGGACCCAAGCACTGCAAGCCATCACCTGCTACCTTCCAAGATGCACATTAGCAGGAAATTGGATTGGAAGTGGAGCTGGACCACTAACCTAGGCAGGGACTTTCGCATGAGATATGATGATCGAAGTGGCATGTTAACAACAAGTGTCTCACTCCCTCCACTTCTCCAATTTTAGGAAAAAGAGAGGATCGTGGCTATTTTGCCACTAGCACTGTAATGTCCCACTGCTACTTTCTGACACCCAAATCTGTAAGCAGTCTGAAGGCAGAAGGAAACCAGGGTGCCAAGAAAAAACTGCAGGATAAGAGCCGTGGCAAGGCAAGTTAAGCTGCCACTCGCAGTGGCGGTGTCCCATATAGGCTCCAACTCAAGTCCAGTTTGTACTTGGCAACAGTTTGTACTTGGCAATCCAGCTCCCTGCTGACGTGTCTAGGAAAGCAATGGAGGATGACCTAACCCTGCATCCACATGGGAGATCCAGAAGAAGCTCCTGACTCCCAGCTTTGGCCTGGCCCAGGTCTAGCTATTGTAGTTATTTGGGAAGTCAACAGCAGATAGACTGCCTCTCTTTCAATCTGTAACTGCCTTTCAAATAAATAAAATACAAGGAAAGAAGGAAGGGAGAGAGAGAGGAAAAGAGGAAGAGAGGAGGAGAGGCTGGCACCATTGCATAGTACAGTAAGGTTCTGCCTGCTGTGCCAGCATTGCATACAGCACCAATTCAAGTCCCAGCTGCTCCACTTCTAATCCGGCTACCTGTTAATGTCCTAAGAAAGCAGCAGAGGAGGGCCAAAGTCCCATGTGGGAGACCTGAATGAAGTGCCTGACTTCTGGTTTCAGATCTACCTAGCCCCGGCCATTGTAGCCATTTGGGCATGAACTAGTGGATGAAAGATCTCTTATTCTCTCATTCTCTCTCTCTCTCTCTTCTTCTTCTTCTTCTTCTTCTTCTTTCCCTGTAACTCTGTCTTCCAAATGAAAATAAATAAGTCTTTTTGAAAAAGGAAATAAAACCTTGTAGATGAGATTGTAAGGGGAGAGGATGCAGAGGTCTGCGGGGAGAACCCAGGAACACCTGTTAGGTGAGGAAGGGTGCTGTGCTGCGAGAACAGAGAGCTGAAGGTGAAAGAGGAGGCATGTGTTCATCTGCTACTGTTACTACAGTGATGTACCTGAGGCAGCCAACGGCGCAGGGAAAGGCCTGATTGAGCCGACACTTGTGGAAGGGAAGGTCCAAGATCAGGAAGCCTCCTTGGTTAGACCTCTGACAAGGGTGGCAGGTGACAAGGACAAAATGCATGTGCAGAAAGGAGCCTGTGCCAAACTAGGGCGCAAAGACAAAGGCTGGACCCAAACTTGGGCTTCTAGAACATACCACCGTGGGAACTCCCTTCCCAGGGCCTTTCTGCAGTGACTCCAGCACTTCCCCTTTCCCTCCCTAAGACACCACCTAGGAACCAAGACTTTAACACATGAGCGTTCAGGAAACAGTCAGGTCCCCAAAGCAATAGCCAGACCACGGCAAGGAGAGGTTCTTGGAAGGTGCCTCATAGGGTCAACTTCAGCTCCCATAAGCAGACACAGTCAATGGCTCACAAGCCCCTCCGTGTCACAGAGAAGGCCCCAAGAGAAGCAAGAAGATGCTGAGGATGTGTCTTGGCATCCTCAGGCACGCTGACAGCAGCCCATGAGACAGCCCTGCCAGCAGGGGCCAGAACCTGGGCTCTGGAGTCAGACCCTGACTCTGATACCCACAGCCTTCCACCTGCCAGACAGACGGCCTTGACCCAGAGCCAGGGCTTCCTAATGGAGAGATGCCTTTCACCCAGTGGGAGCTCAGGCGACCTGAGCTGTTGCTCTTGCCTGCTGACCATTTCATCTTCCAGAGGAGAGGAAGTGCTAAGGGGAACTGCCCTGCTGAGCCTAAATTTGGCCCAAAGGAGGAATTAGTTGGCAGAGTAGGAGTGACAGGAAACTTGGAACGAGGCAGCTGTGTCTTCTTCAAGCTGATGACAGGACAGCAATGCTGGGGCCAGTAGAATGTGATCCCCAGATTGCTCATAATTAACAGAAAAATACCATGGCTGTGGGGGCAAGAGAAGGGGCATTTGCAAGTGTCCTTAACTTTTTCAGAGCATTTTCTTGACCTTGGGGATCATCCCAGGAGCTCCCACAAATGCCTTGGTGGTCACAGGTATTTGTCTGACGAACTACAGGAGGGAGCTGAACCGAAGGACACACACTCATCATCATCATCATCTCCAGGGAAAGGGCAGATGGAAGAAGTGTGGAAGATGCTGCTGTGACAGTGACAGCCTCCCCTCACCAAGGACTTCACACTGAAAACAAGAGCGGGCCACACCGCGTGTGGTCGATGTTGTCACGTTGGTGGGTGACAGAGAAAGCAGAACTCCACGATCTCGAGCTTGCTTCTGCTTTTGCTGCCGAAAGGATCGCGCTTAGGGCTGAACACCCAGGGGAAAAGTGAACCCAAGCTGGGAGGAACAAGCTATGAGAGACTTGTCAAAGCAGGCGTCTTCTCTGGGGAGTTCCGGGAACCTGATGAGAACCCAGGAGGTTGCAGAAGTGAGGCAGCCTTGCAAAAGAACACCCTCATGGAGACTCAGTGTCAGGGGCAGACCTCCGGGGATGAACGCTTACAACAATGATGAAAATGGTGAGGACACCGAACTGCCCACACAGCAGGCCCTGTGTTCATGCACTTCCAGATCCAAAGTGGAGGACTGCCGTGGACAGAAAGCCTAGTGGTTAAGATCCCCCCCCAGCCCATGTTGGTGGGGAGCCTGGGTTTGAGTCCGATTCGATTCCAGGTTCCTGCTAATGCTGACCCTGGTGGATAGCCAGGATGGCTTAAAGATGTGGATTTCTGCCATCACATGCAAGTCCTGGATTAAGTTCCTGGTTTCTAGATTCTGCAGGCTGAGCTTAAGCATCATAGGCATTGGGAAGTGAATCAGTGGATGGTACTGCATGCTCTCTCTCTCTTTGCCTTTCACATTTGAAAAGTAAGCAAATGAACTGCTAAGGAGTGCCTCAAAGAGATAGTGAGTGGTCTGTAGTAAGGATACAGGGCACTAGAGAACATTTGGATCCCTGTCATTTTGTCCCCAAGGAAGTTTCCAATATGAGTATTTCAAATAAATTATACCAACATTGATTATTTTCATCCAGAGTGTTCTCTGGAAGAAATTTCATTTGGCAATTTAATTCTTTGATTGTCTCTCCATGAAATTTATTTGAAACATTCCCACTCATTTTTGTTTTTATTCAACTGAAGTATTGTCTTTTAAAAATCATTTCAGGGGCCCAGGGTGGTGGCGCAAGTGGTTAAGGTCCTCGCCTTGCACCCCCGGGATCCCATATGGGTGCCGGTTCTAATCCCGGCAGCCCTGCTTCCCTTCCAGCTCCCTGCCTGTGGCCCGGGAAAGCAGTCGAGGACGGCCCAAAGCTTTGGGACCCTGCACCTGCGTGGGAGACCTGGAAGAGGCTCCTGGCTTCGGATCGGCATAGCATCGGCCGTTGCGCTCACTTGGGGAGTGAATCATCGGATGGAAGATCTTCCTCTCTGTCTCTGCTCTCTGTATATCCGCCTTTCCAATGAAAAAATAAAATCTCTAAAAAATATATAAATAAATAAATAAATAAATAAAAAATCATTTCACAGTGGAGTCCAGGAAAATCTGAGCAGTAAGCAGGTGTTTGGATCTCCCAGCCACGTGGCTGGGGGAACCTGTGTCAGGCCAGGCTTCCTGCTGGGGATCCCAGTTCCCCATCTACCGCTGCTAGGCAGAAGAGGGTCCTGAGGCAGGAGTGCCAACTGGCACAGGACTTCACTTGCTGGCAGCCTGGCAGCGAGCTTCGGGGTGTTAGGGGTCTGGAATTATTGCCTAGGGACATCTATGGCTAAAGACACTGTACGTGTATAGGTGAGGAATGAATCCTGAGGGACATCCAATGACAGGATTTCTGTACTTGCAGGTAAGTGAAGGGACTGAGATCTGATGGTTTGAAAATCTTTATGGGTCATACTGATGCACCAGGCCACATGGGAGTCCTGGGTTGGGTTTGTTAGCATGGAACATGCCTGACCACCACATGCCAGTGCACACAAGCTATGGTTGGGGACCTGTCTGGTAGGGCTAGATCCCAGTACCTGACAGTGTCAGACCAGGTGATGGGTCACATTAGAATGTACCATGACACTTACCAGCACGCAAGAGAACTAGGTCTGGGGTTGAGTTCTGTGGGGAATATGTGGGCTCATTCCTATGGAACTGCCAAGTCCTGCTGGTTAGCTTAAGAGTTGGGATGGTGATGGGCTGAGCTAGGCATGACCATGGAATTCACCAACACTCACTGGTACTGGGGTTGGGAACAAGCTGAGAAGGTCCAGGCTACAGTACCTGCGTGAGCACCCTCAAACAGGGTGTGGGGCAGGCCGGGCTACACAGCACATACAAAGGTCAGGACAGATGGGACAGGCATGCTGGGTAAGAGTCAAGCTGCCACTGGTATGTGTGAGATCTGGGCCTGGGAGTGGCCTGAGTGGGGGAACTTGGAGACTTCCCTATTGGGTCATAGCTCCTGCTGATGAGCATGTGGTTCAGGTTGGGTGTTGGGTAGGCTGGGCAAGGTAGCTCCATCTGTTGGCAAGTGTATGGGTTCCTGTGCCTGCCAGTATGTACAGAAGACTGGTCCAGTCTGTCCCACATTTCATTCAGTTCTCATACATGTCAATGGGCATTGAAACCTAGTTCAACCCAACCAGCCCCACTATCCAACCCACACATGTGCCAGCGGGTGCCACTCTCTATCTAGCCATACCTGTCCCAGTCCTGGTTCTTATGCTAAGCAGAGTGGCAATCCAAGAGGGAGGTGCCCACTGTTTCCCTGCTGGGCCCACTCCCACTCCTGGATCTTGCACTCTCCAGGAAGTTCTGCAGTTAGCTTGACAAAATTTGCTCCCCTGTGCCAGCATCTGCCAGCTGATGCTGTGGCAAAGTGCAACTAACCCATATCCACTGTGGCTTATGCATGTACAGTCAACCCAGTCTGGCTTGTCCCCAATCCAGCTTACATGCGGGCCAACAAGTGTTGTAGCCCTGCCTGGCCTGGTCTGCCCCCAATCCCAGCTCTCATGCTCAAACAGTGGGAATAATGGCCCAGTAGGGGAGCTTCCTGCAGCTCCCCTATTGACATCACCCACTCTCCCCTGGGTCTCACAAATGCTGGTTCGGCACTGTGGCCTAGTCTAGCATGGCCACCCTCACCTCAGCATTTGTCAGTGGGTGTTGTAGCCTGGCCTGGCCAAGCCCATCCCCAATTCCAACTCATGCTGGTGGAGACTACAGCCTAGTCAGCCCAGCCAGCCCCCAATCCCAGCTGGTATTATGGCCCAACCTGGCATGACCCACATTCCATTCTGGCTCTTGGATTTGCCAGCAGGTGATATGAACTGACCCAGTCTGGCTCAACCCAGACCTGAGCCAAAGATAAGACCATGGGTACCATTCCCTGGCCTGGTCTAGATTGCTTCCTTTCTTGGTTTTTGTGCTCACATGCAGGAACTGTGTCCTGACAGAGAAGTTGCTCAAGCTCCTCCATCAGAACCTCTCCCAATGCCAGATCTCGTGCACATGGGTGGGTCCATGGCCAGCCCTAATTAATCTACTTCCTGTCCTACCCGGAACAGCGGCCTTTCCTGTTTGGCCCTCACCCATTCCGGTTCTTACTGTTGGATGTTACAGCCCAGCCAAGCCTAGTCTGCACTCAGGCACACCTCAAACATGGCTCAGCAGGGGCAAAGACCTAGCTCAGCCTGTCCTATACCTACCCTGGTTCTCACCATCACCAGTGGATGCTGGAGTCTAGCCCACTCTGGCACACCCCAGACCCAGTCCACATTTATGCCGAGGGGCACTGCATCCATGTCCAATGGTCTTAATATTTTTCTATTTTTTATGATTTATTTTATGGGCCCGGCTTGGCGGCCTCAGCTAAAGTCCTTGCCTTAAACATGCTGGGATCCTATATGGGTACCGGTTCTAATCCCAATTGCTCCATATCCCATCTAGCTATCTGCTTGTGGCCGGGAAAGTAGTCAAAAGCCTTGGGACTCTGCACCCATGTGGGAGACCCGGAAAAGCTCCTGGATGTTGGCTCCTGGCTCCTGGCTTTGGATTGGTGCAACTCCAGCCATTGCGGTCACTTGGGGAGTGAATCAATGGACAGAAGGTCTTTCTCTCTGTCTCTCCTCCTCTCTGTATATCTGCCTTTCCAATAAAAGTAAAATGAAAGATTTATTTCATTTTACTTTTATTGGAAAGGCAGATATACAGAGAGGAGGAGAGACAGAGAGAAAGATCTTCCATCTGCTGATTTCATTCCCCAAGTGGATGCAACACCCAAAGCTGAGCTGATCTAAACCAGGAACTTCTTCCTGGTGTCCTATGCAGGTGAAGAGTCCCAAGGCTTTGGGCCATCCTTGACTGCCTTTCCAAGGCCACAAGCAAGGAGCTGGATGGGAAGTGGAGCAACTGAGATACAAACCAGCACCCATATTGGATCCCAGCACGTGCAAGGCTAGGATTTAGGCACACTAGACTATTGTGCCAGGCTCAATATTTTCCTATTTTTTGATGACTCTCCAGATAATGTATATGAGTATCTAGAATAAAATTTGGAATAATCAGAATTCCTTTGATTGTTAGTAACAGAAACAAACTGGCAGACTGGCATTGTGACAGTGTTAAGCCACTGTCTATGAGGCTCTGTATGAGCCCTGGTAGGAATCCTGGCTCTTCATCTCTCAGCCAGCTCCCTGCCAATGCACCTGGGAAAGCAGTGGAAGATGGGCCAGGGTCTTTGGTTGCTGCACCTATGTGGGAGACCTGAAGGAAGCTCCTGGCTCCCGGATTCAGATTGACTCATCTCTGGCCATTATGGCTAATTAGGGAGTGTCTCTCTCACCCAGGCAACATTGATGATGGTTTTCAAGAAGTTTTAGGCCAATGACTACCAGGTTAGCAATGCCCAGGGGAACGAAGCCCTTTCTAAACAATGTTCAGCAAAGGACCAAGGCCTGAATATCCTTGGCATGGCCCGGAATGAACAACCTTTCCTCTAACCAGTCTCCATGGTTGGGCAATAGAATATGTTGATTTTTCTGGATCAGGTGCTTATTCCCAAAATGTCACTCATTTGACATGTCCTAAATGCAGAGGGGAAAGGAGGCCCTCAAGATAATCAGGGTGCTTTCAATAGAAGCAGCAGGGACGGAGTATTGGCAGAGAGAAGCGTGGCCCCCTCGCCCCAAGGTTACCATGGTTTCTGGCAAGAGCTGAAGGCTGGGCACCGGCCTCCACCTCTTGCTCCTGGTCTCTAAGCCAGCTCCTGGAGATGAGAAAACACACGTACTGTCCCCAAATACAGATGGTAAGCAGTCCCTTTTAGAAGGTAGGCAACTTTGGGGATACATAACTAGATTACTTTGAAGAAGCATGCGAAGGTTTCCCCATTGGAGAGTCTCGCTGGAATAAAGTGCCCTCTTTGTTGCCTTTCCCTGTCATCGGTTTGGATTCCCAGGGAGTTTGTTATCATCATCAGGAGATGTGGGGTGAAATGGCCAGGGAGGGCTCTGGTGGCTAGTCATGGGAGTGAGATTGGTTGAGTTGTCAAGGCCTGCTCTAGCCTCCCTTAGAACCCACTGCAAAACGTGTGTCTTCAAGAGGACAGCAATACAGTGGCTAAGGTCCTCACACTGCAGCTCTGGGCCAGAGACGGGGGAAAGACCTGCAGTTCCAAACTCCCTCAAGAACTCTGTGCTCATCAAAGGATGAACATCTTTTTATTCATCGTCAACAGAATAGAAAGACAATACATCGGATAGGAAGAATGTTTGAAAATTTCATGGGGGCACTTCAAAAAGTTCATGAGAAAAAGAAAGTGATTTTGGTGCAAAAACAAAGATTTGAAATTCCTGCACATGAAAGATCATGAAAACATCCATGGAAAACAGCAATTAAGAAAGATCACAGCTGGCTCTGGAGTCCTTGGGTAGAAGTCCCAGCTCTGTTTCCAATCCTAGCTTCCTGCTGATGCTCGTCCTGGGAGGCAGTAGATGACGGCCTGAGTCCCTGAGTCCCTGAGTCCCAGCCACTCTCCTGGGAAACCCGTGATAAGATGCTGGCTCCTGCCCGTGAGACTGGCCCAGCCCTTGCTGTTTGGGCCATTTGGAAGTAAACCAGTGGACAAATTTCTCTCTCTCTCTCTTTCTCCCTCTCTCTCTCACTATCTCTCCCCCTTACTTTTGTCTCTCTCTCATCTCTCCCTCTTTCTCCATAACTATGCCTTTCAAATAAAAAATAAATCCTTTAAGAAAGAGTATGGGTTAAGTATTAGATAATATTAGGAAGTATGGCCCCTTGTTAGCTACCACATTTTTATCCTGATCATGTGGAAAATACTTTAATTAAAATGGTTTATTTATTTGAAAGGCAGAATTACACAAAGAGAGCCTGGCATGATGGCCTAGTGGTTAAGTTCCTTGCAAGCGCCAGAATCCCATACGGTTTCCATCCAGCTCCCTGCTTGTGACCTGGGAAGGAAGTAGAGGACAGCCCAAAGCCTTGTGACCCTGCACCCGTGTGGATGCCTGCAGTTAACCAGCAGATGGAGGATATTTCTGTATAACCTTCTCTCTGTGAACCTGCTTTTCCAATAAAAATGAGTAAATCTTAAAAATTACATAAAGAGAGATTGAGAGACAGAGAAAGAGACTCTTCCATCTACTTGTTCATTCTCCCAACAGTCCACAGTGGGAGGTCAAGAGTCAAGAGTTTCATCTGGATCTCCTATGTGGGTGCAGGGACTCAAACACTTGAACCATCTTTTGTTGCTCTTTCAGATGCACTAGAAGGGAGATGGATCAGATGTGGAGCAGCTGAGCCTCAAAATGGCACCAATAGGCAATGCCGGCATTGCAAAAACAGCTTTACAAGCTATGCCACAACACTACCCCCAGAAAATACTCTTAAAGATACATATTGAAGTATTTAGGAATGTGATATCTTGATACTTTTCAATGCACTTTTAAATATTTCATCAAGAATAATAAAGTGAGCTGAATTGCAAAAGCACTCTTCCCACCAGGAACCGGGCAGCAGAGTGGGGGAAGCAGCATGTGGAGGTTGTAGTACACAGCATGGTGAAACCAGCACACATGTCGTCTTGGCCAGGGATGGACCCGTGAATGGCATTGTTCTCTATATTTCCTTCCTGTGAGGCTCACTTCCTGACTTTTTCTCTGGGTTTGTAGATTTCTGAGAAACTTGGGCTTCTACCAAGGGACTTTCCAGGGGGGGAGGGACAGGACGGGGTTAGCCTGGAGAGCAAGGCCTCTGAAGGGTGTCCCATAGAGGAAAGGGGTTCCCTAAGCCAGCAGAAGCCACTGGAAGACGTAGAGCTCAGAGAACAAAAAGCAAGAGTGAAGTGGACATTGTGTTGCAGCAGGTTTTCCACATTGGAAAACTGGTTTGAGTCCAACCTCCTCCACTTCTGATCCAGCTTCCTGCAAAGGCATCGTGGCAGGCAGCAGACGAAGGTGTGCGTGCTTGGGTCCCTGCCACTTTGACCTGACCCAGCCAAAGTGAAACACTGGGCAAAAAAAATTCTCTCTCTGTTTCCTTACTTGTGTCGCTCCACCTTTCAAGTAGATGAACATAAATAATTAAAAGAAAAAAAGATGGAGCAGACTTCTTGATCAAGCAGTGAAAATTCCATCTCTGGAGGTGTAGAACAAGGACTGGAAGATTTTTTGGGAATGACTTGAGGGTGGGGTGCTGCACCTGAAGGCTCCTCCAGGCTTCCGCAGCCTCAGATGCCAGGACCTGAGAAAAGAGCAGGTGGGGCCGGAGCTGATGAGCCCAAGATGGAGATGCAGCCAAGGTGACCTGTGGCCTGCAAGTGAGGGAGCTGGGCCTTGGCTTCCTGTCTCTCACCATCTAGAGAAGCCCATCTCAGTGGCTGATTGCATTTGATAAGGGAAGGGCGGGGAGCTGCTGGCAAGCCCTCTAAGGGCACTGTCCCCAAGCAGAAAGACCATGTGGTCTTGATCTTTCTGGCCTCCTTTCCAACCCACCCAATAACCAGGAAGAGAAGCTGCAAGCTAAATTACAGCCAGTTTTGTTTTGAATTTCCCAAACGGTGCGTTTCAAGCAGATGAAGAATAGATGAAGAATAGCCAGCGTGTTTCCTGGCTCCGGAGACGACAGAGCAGGCCGCGTTGTACTGGACTTAAAGGGTGTTGTGTCAGATTTTGAGATCCTCCGAAAATCATTGAGCCTGAAGTTGGTGCTAATGCATAAAGGCAGTTTATTCAGGTTAACCCAGGTCACCCAGCCACTCCTCCCCCCAGTCCAGCAGGGCTGGGCAGGGGAGGGGCAGCTGGAGCCAAGGCTGCAGCGGGAACAGCAGAGTAGAAAAGAAAAAAAGAACGAGGTTCAACAGCACAGTGGTCTTACACATTTCAGGACAATTCTATATAATTATACAGTCACGATTGGTCAGTTTAACTGCTAACTTTCAAAAAGAGCAAGTTGGCAGGCTTATATTGCTGGGTTTGAAGCAAGCAGCTTTCAAAAGGTACAAACTGATGAGCTAAGGAGTAGTGGGTCTTATCAAACACTAGGTACTTCCTTCCTGAGGAGTGGTGTGCTTACGTGAGCTGCCAGGGGTCCTGCCGGGTGTCACATAGACTGACAGGCCTGCAGTTCACACAGACCTCAGCCAAGCGATTACGGCGGAATCACAAAGGCAGAAAACACCTAGGTTCTTCAAGGGATCCAAAAGATGAATAGGAGATGTTTCCGTTCTCAGAGCCATCACAACCTTCGGCTGCAGGAGAAAGGCTAGAAGGCAAGCATACAGCCACACTCACTGCAACACCTCCTCAGTGCTGGGTCATCGGGAGTGAATACGGAATCTTCTAGCAGACACCTGTAAGCTCTGTCCTCCCTTACCCATGTAGGTTGGCCCGATGCAGCCTTTGGTGAGCAGCAAAGCTACGTATGGCTTAACCCCAGTGGTGGCCTCCTCCAGCCCCGGATTCTAGAAGCAGAATCCCTTGCTTCACTCAAAGAAATTAAGTGCCCCCCCGCTCCCCCATAAAAGGGCTGGGAGCCAACTCCCTGGGAACAGTCCCAGGGGTGTTATCTTAGGGTACCCCTCCATGGTCCTGGCACCCTTGGGAATCCAGTTTTTCCAACACTTAATTCCATGGCTTAGGTTCCAGCTAGGTACCCACGAAGCAAGGGCCAAGGTATTCTTCCAGGTCTCTGGAGGATCTCAATTCTAGGAGGCAATCGCCAAAGGCACGATGAATTCCCACTTAGAGACAGCATAACCAAAGGTTGTGCCTCTTCCAGCCAGCTCCCTGCTTGTGGCCTGGAAAGGCAGTGGAGGACGTCCTAAAGCCTTGGGACCCTGCACACACGTGGGAGACCTGGAAGAAGATCCTGGCTCCTGGTTTCAGATCAGTTCGGCTCCAGCCATTGCAGTCATCTGAGGAGTGAACCTCTCTCTCTCTTCAAATAAAAATGAGTCTGTAGAAAAGGAAGAAAAGATCCTGTTCCTCATCACTTAGCCTTGGTACCCAACCCTACAGGTATGCGAGAGAAACCCAAACTAACCTTGGCCTTGGCCAGTTACAGTCATTGAGACCCACGGGAAAACATAGCAGGTGCGCGAGAAGCTAGGCTGGCACACAGTGCCTCTTCCCAGGACCAAATGCAACGGTTTGGTTTGACCCATAATCCTGACTGTTGGAAAACGACAGAATAAGGGTAGAATGAAAGAAACTGGAACTAGGACTGCCAAAGAGAGGATCGCGGATCAGGAAGGGCCTAGTGCTTCCGGAGGAGGCTTGAGGAGAGGCCTGTCCTGCGGGACTCGGGCCCCCATCCCGCGCCCTGCAGCTCCTGCGGCGGGAGTTACCATCTCTGCGCCTGCTGCGTTCCCTCCTGCACGCTCCTCCCCGCAGGGCCTCTCCCAGCCCCTGCCCGGCCCTCTGCGCGCCGCTGCTGCCCCCTGCTGGGAGGGCTGGCCCACCCCTCGGGGTGTCGGGGCAGGGAAGCAGGGCCGGAGAGGACCCCAAGCAGTGAGCAGTGACGATGGGCCTCAAGAGTCTGAATTACCTGACTTTTTGCCAGAGCGAGGCCTTATGTCTAGAGGGCAAGGACAAGCAAAGCAGAGGGGTGGTCACCTGGAAGGGGACAGCTTTTAATGCATCCGCTGTCCACCTGCGTGGAGCCCATCTTTAGCATAATAACCATCCTAAAACACAACATTCATTCAATAGGCATAGAAAAAAAAAGTCAAAGATGACGTGTTTTAAAAAGTTGTTCCGATGCCACAGCAAGCCTTCCTTTACCTCTTATTCTAACCCTCACAGGCCCACGTGACTCCACTTCTGATCCTACTCCCTGCTAATGTGCTGGGGGGCGGGGGAGGGGAGCAGCAGAGGATGGCCCAGTGCTTGGGTTCCTGCCACCCATTCGGAGTTCCTGGCTCCTGATGTCTGCATTACCTTACCCAGATTGTTGTGGGCATTTGAAGGGTGAGTTATGGATGGAGGGAAGAGATGTGTGTGTGTGTGTGTGTGTGTGTGTGTGTGTGTGTGTGTGTGTGTGTCTTTGATGAGTCTGCGTTTCAAATACTTAAAAATATGCAACACTATTTAAAACAGCAGTTTGAGTTTTTGTTTCCATCTAAAAGCCTCAGAAGGCAACAGTAGAGAAAACAGTAAGGAAGGAAGAATGGAAAAAATAATAGTTCAGCTGGCAGTGGGCATCTGGCGAGGATGCCACTTTGTGATGCTCACATCCCGTATCGGGGTGCCTAGATGGCTGCTCAGATGTGAAACTAAAAGCCTAACTTGTCAAAGAAGAAATAGATAAATTGGACTTCATCAAAAATAGTTTGCTCTCAAACGTACAGCATCATTTTAGAATCTATAAAGAACCACAACTAAACAGTACAGAGGCAAACTCTCCTTGTAAACTATGACCCAAGGGGGTAGGTGTTTAGACTTGGTTAAACACCAGATGGAGGCGCTAGTGTCTACCACTGGGTCTGCTGTGTGCCTCCAACATGCAGGACTCCAGCTCTGCAAACTCAAACCATGGGAGGCAGCATTGATGGCTTGGGTGCCTAAGTTCCTGCTCACACGCGGAAACCCAGATTGGGGTCCCCAAGTCTTGTTTGGGGTCTAGCCTCACCTGGCCTGTTGTGGGTACTGGGCAGTGAATCAGTAAATGGGAGATCTCCCCCCTCTCTCTGTCTCCCTCATAGATGGATACATTCCAAAATGATCCAAGGATTTGAATAACCATTTCTCCAATGAGATAAACAATTACCCTATATTACATAAAAACATGTGTTCTATAGCACTTAAATCACAATGCATTTTTAATTCAGTCTATTAATCTATGACGTTTGATTGATGAGTTTATGCCATTTACATTCAGGGTTAATATGAATGGATGGTAATTTGGTCCTGTCATTTAGCAATGGGTTGTTCATTGATTTAGTCTTCTATAGCTATTTTCCTGGGATGCTCTTCACATTTGCCTTTGGTTTTGGTGGGCGCTATTCCTTTTCTCTGTCAAGAGAACATCTTTAAGTATCATTTGTAGGGCAGGTTTGGAAGAGGCATATTCTTTTAACTTTTCTTTAATGTGGTAGAATTTTATTTCATTTTCAAAGACAAAGGAAAGTTTTGCTGGGTACGTTATCCTGGGACGACAATTTTTTTGCTTTTAGAATCTAAAATATAGATTAGTAGACTGGATTAAAAACAAAACCTATCTATTTATTGCCTACAGGAGACACATTTCACCAACAAAGATCAGAGGAAATTATATTTCATGGATTTTTGATTTTTTTGTCAGTTTAATCTTTTCAAAACACTTTCTTGTTATTAAATTCTTCAATGACTCATACATCATACAGCAGTATTATTTTCTTCAAAAAGGTTCTTGATTTTCTTTTACATTTCTTCAGCGACACATTAGCCATTCAGTAGCATGATATTTAACTTCATGCTGTTATTAATTTCTTTTTTTTATTCATGTTATTGATTTTGTTTTGTGGCTTTTTATTTAAGGAGATGTACAGTAATTTTGTAATGGAGATTAACATATCTAGCAGCATGTAACTTAACTTCATGGCATTGTAAATTTTTATTTTTTCTTCCTATTGTTGATTTCGTGTTGTGGCTTTTCATTTAAGGGGATGTATAGTAACTGTGGAATGGAGACTAATGTACCAGATGCCAGGATATAATGCAGTATGCAGCTCTACTTCCAAAGATGAATTCTCAAAGAAACTTGCTGGGGTCCGTGTGATGGGTGTGGAAGACAGGAAGGTGTGAAGAGAACTGTTCCATTGCAGCCAGGGCCGCAAGGAATTTCCTGCTGTATGGCAGGGCCCAGCGGATGTTTTTATAGCCACCTGAATGCAGCTCCACCTCCTTTTGCATGGACACGGGACAATCCTGCTGAGAATTCTGTAATCTATTTAGGCATTGTCTGCCTCTGAGTTAATGTTTAATATCAATGTGAGCTTGGAAGTTGATGTTGCTGTTACCATTTTAGCCAAAGGGCCTTTTAAATAAATAATAAAAGCAATAAGCTGCCCCCATTGACCATATACTAATCAAGGGTGTTAAGTCCCTAGGTGTTGTGGAAACCTATTCTTTCCCCTCTTTCCTTGATCTTTAGCTCCCTCCTTCTGTGATGCATTTCCTTCCTTAACTGATTCAAGATTAAGTTGTAGAATGAGGATTGTAGTAGGAATGTGTTACTGATTTATATGCACCATCTATTGAGAACTTCTTGACCGCAGGGTCAGGATGGATAACATCCTGCTTTAAGGTAAAACTAATGGCAGAATTATCCTTGGAAACACCCACCTGACCATGATGTAAAAAGTCTGAGCCAGAGTTTGACTGGTTCTGTATAAATAAAGTGGACAGCTTTCGTGCATTGTCCACAATGATCATGGAATTGTAGTGGTCCGTCTCTCTCTTTGCACCGCATCCACGCACCCTTCGTGAGTTCCGAACTCAGCTGAAGCTGGACTCCAGCAGAAACTGCTTACTATATCCTGACAATCAGATGCTGGACTCTCTGCCATTGTCCATGCCTGCAATGATGGACATATGACTGTGTATGAAGAACTATACTATAGTAATGATATAGGGGAACTCAGTGAGGGGGGAGAGAATTGTGGAGGAGATAAGGGAAATCCCAGGGCTTATGGAACTGTAGCATGAAATGATAATAATGAAAAGAAGTAAAACAATAAAAATCACAGTGCAAGCTGACCAAGATGGCTGGAATTGAACAGAAAATAACAAGTGTTGGTGAGGACATGGAGAAGCCAGACCTCTCCTGCCTCCTTGGCAGGTGTGTGAGAAGGCACAGGTGCGGTGGAGAAGTCTGGCCTTTCTTCACAAAGTGAAGTGTGGAGTGAACATGCTGCCTAGCCATTCCATCCAAAGGTATTGAAACCAGTCACGTGATCATGTCTAAATTCATTGGGAAAAAAAAAAAAAACCTCGTTCACAAATGCTCACAGAAGCATTGCTTACACCGAAAAGTGGTGAGTGGATAAGCAAGATATGGTATGCACCAACAGTAGACATCAATCAACCATGAAACTGAGCAACAACTGCCACACGTAGAGGAACCTCGAAAACCATTATGCTTACAGAAACAAAACAGACACAAAAGGTAGAAATCATGTGACTCCGTTTATATGAAACATTCAGGATAGTTGGATTAGTGAAAATAGTAGAACACTGCCTTGGCAGGGTTTGAAGGAAAGGAGGTAAGAGGGGTGAGTGCTGCTGGGTATTAAGTTTATTTGGCTTATAAATTATTCTGGGATTAGGCATAGCACGTTAAGCTGCAGCCCGCAATGCCCCCAATCCATATGGGCATCAGTTTAAGTCCTGGCTGCTCCACTCTTGATCCAACACTCACTCCAGCAGAGAAATGTTCAGGTCCTCAGGTCCCTGCACCCAAATGGAAGACCCAGAAGCAGCTCTGGACTTCTGGCTTCATCCTGGCACAGCCTTGGTCATTGCAGCCATGTGGGGAGTGAAGCAGAGAATAAAGCATCTTTCTCTGTAACTGCTTTGCAAAAAATAAAATAATATTAAAAAAATATTCTGGAATAAGGCAGTGGTGATGATTGTACAGCTTTGAGATTATATGAAAAAACTATCATATTGTATACTTTCGGCTAGTAAATTTTGTGGTACACGAACAAAGCTGTAAACAAACTTTTGTCTTTGTTTGCTTGAACATTGTCTAGAATTGAGAATGGAGAGCCTGAGTGCTCCTATATAAAGTTCACACTGAGAACTCAGAAAAATGAACACAGGGTTGTGGGCCACTCAACGACAGGGCATGTTCTGACAAATGCAGGGCTTGGTGGTTCCAACACTGTGCGAACACCGCGCAGTGTTCTAACTGCTCTCAGGCACAGCCGACTGCTCCTTGGGCCAATTGTGAACAAAACAAGATCAAATTAAGCACAAGAGAGGATGATACAAGAATCACTGTTCACACAGGATGGATGCACCTGCTGACAGCCTAATACAGCAAACTGTGTTAGAGTTGGCTCTTTTTCTTTTTAAATAAGAACAGGAATAAACTTCAAATAAAGATTGAAAACAGAGTAGATGCAGGAGCCAGTGGCAGTCATCTGTTACTGCATCAAGTATCATGTGCTGTATATATTCAGCATGCTGTTAGTTGTTTTAAATATTTACTCATTTTTATTAGGAAGGCAAGAGTTACAGAGAGAAGGAGAGACAGGGAGACCTTCCATCTGCTAGTTTATTCCCCCAAATAACCACATCAGCTGGAGCTGAGCCAATCTGAAGACAGCAGCCTGGAGTTTTGTCAGGGTCTCTGCATGGGTGTGGGGACCCAAGGATCTGGACAACCCTCAACTGCTTTCTCAGGTCCTAAGCAGGGAGCTGGGCAGGAAGTAGAACAGCTGGGATGCAAACCAGCACCCATATGGGATGCTAGCATATGAGACCTGCAAGAAGTTCCTGGCTCCAGGTTTCAGACGGACCCAGCCATGGCCATTTGGGGAGTGACCCTATGGAGAGAAGATTCTCTGTTTCTCTCTTTCTCCTTCTGTAACTGCTTTTTTTTTAAAGATTTATTTTTAAAATTTTTATTGGAAACTCAGATATACAAAGAGAAGAGATAGAGAGGAAGGTATTCTGTCCAATGATTCACTCCCCAAGTGGCTGCAATGGCCAGAGCTAACCTGATCCAAAGCCAGGAGCCAGGAAATTCTTCCAGGTCTCCCACACAGGTGCAGGGTCCCAAGGCAGCTGGGAGCTGGAAGGGCAGTGCAGCTGCCAGGATATGAACCAGTGCCCATATGGTATCCTGGTACACACAAGATGCTACCGCGCCGGGCCCTGTAACTGATTTTAAATAAATAAATAAATAAATAAATAAATAAATTTAAAATGTTTCTCTTTCTCCCTCTGTAACTCTGCTTTTTGAAAAATAAGTAGGGTCCGGCACCATGGCCTAGTGGCTAAAGTCCTCACCTTGAACGCGCCGGGATCCCATATGGGTTGACGGTTCTAATCCCGGCAGCTCCACTTCCCATCCAGCTCCCTGCTTGTGGCCTGGGAAAGCAGTTGAGGACAGCCCAAAGCTTTGGGACCCTGCACCTGCGTGGGAGACCTGAAGGAAGTTCCTGGCTCCTGGCTTCGGAATGGCTCAGCTCCAGCCGTTGCACTCACTTGGGGAGGGAATCATTGGACGGAAGATCTTGCTCTCTGTCTCTCCTTCTCTCTGTATATCTGCCTTTGTAATAAAAATAAATAAATCTTTTTTTAAAATCTCTAAAACAAAAAAGTGAGGGAAGAATGAAGGCACTTTTGACCATTCAAAGATGAGTCTTCCTGGATGACCTTCACAAGGTGTACAGATCTCGGTCCTAAACAGCATTCCCCATTGAAAGGGAACCAGGGCTCGTTGCAGAAATACTGGATGCAGGTCCGGGGCAGGAAAAGCTCAAGGTGAGACTTGGGCTACTTGTCAGACTGTGATTTTTATTTTACTGTTTGTGCCTATGTAATGACACAAGTCCCAGGTGACAGCGGGCTTTATCCGCAGAAGTGTGCCTGTGCCCGGGACCTGCACGTGTGCAGTGCCCTATGCACTCCCCAGGGGCGCTGCCACGTTCTACCATGCACTTATACACACATAGGCCATTTGCTGGGCTACACCGTGGGCGAGGGCAGCATTTAGCCCGTCCTGATCCTCCTGCCTGTGCTCATGGGAGATCCTCGGTATGGATCTTAATAGGGGAACGCATTAAATACCGGCGTCTGCTTCTTGCAGCTGCCAAGTGGAAGTCGTCTCTTGCATCCTGCACTTGGGCTTTAGGCCCCTGACATCTGCTCTTTCGACATTTCCTCTTGGGCCACTTCCTTGGAGACACAGTTCTGCCAGTTTCTACACAGCCCTCAGGACCAGCCTGTCAGTGTGGTGCCAGGGTGGCGCTCTCAGAGGAAAAAGCTAAGTGAGAGAACATGCTGAGGGATTTTCTCAGTGGGCTGTGCCAGGGGCCTAACGCAGCAGCAAATGCTGAGCAGCTGTGTTGAGGCCAGAAGTCCAGAGTCAGGATGTTCTACCCCACAGTCAAGGTTAAGGAGGGTAAGCTGTGGGCGGCCAGGGCCAGGCGACAGGACTCAGGCTGGGTTTTAGGGTTGCTACATTTAGCAAATAAAATGATTGGATGCCTCTATCACATATCCATTAAGATGGCTTTGATTACATATATACACACACACAAGTGTTGACAGTTGCTCCAAAAAGCAACCGTGAGATCACAACATGACCCAGAACCCCACTTCTGGATCCCTACCTGAAGGTACTGAAAGCAGGCTGACTCGGACCCACCAAATTTCACTGCAGCATAATTCATGATGGCTGAGATGCTGGAGCAGCACAAGGCTCCAGTAGAGGATACATGGATAAGGAAAATGGGGTTACCCTCAGCACATGCCTTAGAGCATGATTCAGTCCTATGAAAGGAAGAACATACTAACGCCTGTTACAGTTTGGGTAAACCTGGAGGACACTGTGCTAAGTGAAAAAAAAAAAAAAAAAGAAAAGAAAAAACCATTGCCAAAGACCAATACATGCTGATACCTCTTGCATGAGGTATTTAAAGAAGTCAACATTGCTAAAATAACAAGTGAGATTGGGAGTACCAGGGCTTGAAGGTTAAATGAGAGTTATTATTGAGTGGATACGGTCAGATCATGTCTTACCTGCTCCACTTTCTAGTTAGTTCCATGCTTATAGTCCAAGAAAGCAATGAAACTTATCCTAAGGCTTTGGGCCCCTGCACCCACACGGGAGACTCACAAGAAGCTCCTGGCTCCTGGCTTTGGATTGGCTCAGCTCCAGCTGTTGCAGTATTATGAGAAGTGAACCAGAGGATGGAAGATCTTTCTCTGTCCTTCTTTCTCTATCAAATCTGCCTTTCCAACAAAAATAAATTTAAATATCTTTTTTCAAAAAACAAGATTATTTATTTTTATTTAAAAAATCAGATTTAAAGAGAGAAGGAAAGACAGAGAAAGATCTTTTGTTCATTGGTTCACTCCCCAAGCGGCCGCAATGGTCTCAGCTGAGCTGATCTGAAGCCAGAAGCTAGGAGCTTCTTCTGGGTCGCCCACATGGGTTCAAGGTCCCAAGGCTTTGGGCAGTCCTCGGCTGCTTTCTCAGGCCACAAGCAGGGAGCTGGATGGGAAGTGGAACATCCGGGACATGAACTGGCACTGGTACGGGATCCTGCTGTGTGCAAGACGAGGACTTTGGCCATTAGGCTACTGCATTGGGCCCTAAAAATCTTTTAAAGATAAAAAATAAATACATGTATTTACTACCACAGAGCTGTTGTCCATTGAAACTGATTAAGATGGGACATGTGTGTATTTTTTTTTAAATGTATTGTGCCCAATGAAATTTGAATTTCAGAAAAACAGTGAATAACTATTTAGCATCTTTATATCTCACGCAACATAGGGTTCTATCAAAAACATTTATTCAATGAACTTTGTATCAGCCGGCCCACATTTTAGGTTGCAATCCAGATACAAGCTGGGGGTGCATGGGCAAGGATTTTCATGGTAGCAGGCCTGCTTCCCACGAGGGAGCGGGGAGTCACACACACTAAGCACAGGGGCTATGCACTGTCCCCCACCTGTCCCCAGTCCTGATGAATGACATGGTTGCAGAAGGTCTACATGATTCTCACACCAAGCAGCCATGTCATGGCCAGCAGGGTCTCCCCCTGTGACAGCGCTTGCTGATATTGGTGTAGGACACTCATCCACTACAGATGTCTGTCTCCCCACTGAGTGGCTGGTGACCCAGCATTTGCTTCCTAAGATCTGGTTTTAAAGGCAGGCTTCAATGTGGAAAGCTATATCGCCTAAGCAAGTCGTTCTGGCCTCTGTGATCCTAGCTGCCTATACAATCAAGCATGGATTCTGTTGAGGTATGGATATAAAACAGTGACATTGTGAAGGGAAAGCCCAGAATAGGTGTCCCCACAAAGTACTGAGTATGACACCCTTGAAAACCCACAGTGCAGAGGGCTGGTCCAGAAGGACAAGCACTGCACTCAGGGCACTCGCAGGTGCACACAAGGCAAGAAAGCTACGCCCGTGAGACGAGGGAGCAGCAGGCTGATTACTTAGGCTGGGGGTTCATCAGGTTGTGCACTCTGCCAGTCATGAGCCTGATAGAAAAAGGAATGAGAGGGGCTAGAGCTGTGGCATAGCAGCACCAGCATCCCACATAGGTTCTGGATGGAGTCCTGGCTGCTCCATTTCAGATCCAACTCCCTGCTAATGCATCTGGAAAGGAGTGGAGGATGGCTCAAGTGTGTGGGCCCTGGTACACAGGTGGGAGACCCGGAAGAAGGTCTTGACTCCTGGCTTCAGCCTGACTTAGCCCCAGCCATTGCTGCCATTTGGGGAGTGAATCGGCAGATGGAAGATCTCTCTGTCTCCCACCAGGGTTCCTCGTGGGAGTGGCAGCTGCAGGAGAGCCTTACCTTCCTTCTGGGATCCCTAGGTGAGAGTGCTCATGGTGAGAGGTGAGAGGGTGGCAGCCAGGGGACCCATGCAGGCTCGTGTAGGAGAAGGAAGCCTACTGGAGGATGGCCAGCTCCATCTCTCTACCAGAACCCCTTGTCCAGCCCAAGCCCACAGCGCCAAGCCTGGTGGTGATCGGCAGCCACTAGTCCTGGGTAGACACTGAGAACTCATTTGCTGCCCTCTCTCTTGATCCCCTCACTTGTAGTCTGGGCCCCTGCAGCTCACCGTGCAACCAAGATTAAGTCCTAGGGTTCCTAGAGGATGAGTCTGGAGACAGATGGGCACATGCTGCCCCGAGAAGAGGAAGCGGCTTGTTCACAGCACATACCCCTGTCACTTTTCATACCAAGATGAGCGTGCAGGTACGGGACCTGCCTGGCAAGGAGCTGCCCAATCAGCTGCAGCCCCAGCCAGTCTTCAGGCCCTTTCTTCAAACACAGAAAGAAAGAAGAACATACAACTAGTATGGCTGCTCTCTTCACAACACCAAGCCTTAAACTGCTAGTTCTTGTCCTGGGTTCAGTAAGCTGGGCTGGGCTGGGCCGCTGTCCTTGTTCCCACTGGTGTCTCTTCCACTACTTTGTGGGGTTGCCTTGCTCTCCATTTAGTTATCTTCCCCCGCTCACTCTGCAGCTTCTGGTCCTAATCAGGTTCCTTAAGTATGCTTTGCATTCTATGGCTGAGCTTTGCTCAGTGTCTGCATGACCGCCTGCCTGAGATGGCATCCCATGGGGGCGCCAGTTCAAGTCCTGGCTGGCTGCTTAATTTCCAATCTAGCTCTCTGGTCCAGGGTTGGAGAAGATGAAGATGACCCGAACATTTGATTTTCCCCCAGGGAAATCCTCTTCACACACACACACACACACACACACACACACACACACACACACACCCCTACCTGGGAGACCACTGGTAGCCTAGTCAACCCCACCTCCATTTTACAGGAAACTGAAGCACAGAGCTACTGCAGATCCCATCCGTTGTGACAGAGCTAACAAGGGGTAGAGCTGGAGAGTGAATTCTGCAAGTCTTGACTCCAGAACCCAAACCATTCGCCACCATATTATTACATAAATGCAAACCTGTAAGAAGCCCTCCAACAAATCTGTAACAAATCCATAACACCCCTGAAATTGTTCTTGCCTCACCTCTGTTCCGGTGATAGACCAAATGAGGCATCACCTTACAAAGAGCCATTGCTTCCAAAGAGAAAGAGCAGAATCGCTAGAGAGAGAACTCAGCTTCCCAAGGCAGCCCCAGCAAAGTGCCACCAACTGCATGGCTTGCTCAACACGTACTCCCTGGCTGCTGGAGAAGCTGGGAGTCCGTGCCTCCGCCTTCACGCCTGTGGTTTGCTGACAGTCTGGCTGCCCAGGCTTTTCATCGGTCACCCTCTCAGCATTCATCTTCACTCAGCATTGCCCTGTGTGCACATTGTGTCTGAATCTCTTCGTTCTTGAGGTCACTGATGGCACTGGATGAGCCCAGTGCAAGCTCATCTTAACTACACGTGAAATGACCCTGTTGCCCACGCAGGTCCCATTCTGAAGGACTGGGGGGGTTAGGACTGCATATGAACAAGTGAGTCACTGGCCACATAATTCAGTCTGAAATATTAGGTTTTCTTTTCCTCTCCTGAAGAAATATTCAATAATTATACAAAGGGATCAATGAAAGTTCATAGGAAAATTTGCTTTATATAAAAAAGCACATATGGGTTTCAAAAAAATTTATAACCAAAATACATGTCTTTTACCTCTATTTTCCCATGAACTTTACAAAGTGCCCTCACATTTCTTTTGGCCAGAAAGATAAAAATTTTGATTCTGGGGCCAGCATTGTGGTACAGGCAGTAAAACACAGCAGCCTCCCATGTGGGTGCCAGTTCATGTCCAGCTGTTCCACTTCTGATCCAGCTCCCTGCTAGTAGCCTGGGAAAACAGAATGGTTCAAAGGCTTGCGCCTCTATACCCACATGGGAGACCCACCCCAAAGCTCCTGCCTCCTGGCTTTCCTGGCCCACTTTGAGGTCTTGCAGCCATCTGGGGAATGAAATGATGGGATGGAAGATTTCTCCCTCTCCCTTAAAATGTTCAAATAAACACTTTGGAAAGCTTGAACCTAAAATGTGACAAATCACAGATGAAGCCTCTCATGGTTGGTTTGGCACCCAGACTTCATTGCTATCTAAAAAAAAAAAAACTTTTTGTTTTTTTGTTTTTTTTTTTTTTTTAATGTGAAAGGCAGAGTTATAGAGGAAGAGCCAGAGAAATTTTCCATTTGCTAGTTCATTCCCCAAATGGCCACAAGAGCTAGTGCTGGACCAAGTGGAAATCCAGGAGCCCTGGAACTCCATCCATGTTTCTCACGTGAGTGGCAGGGGCCCGAGCACTTGGGCCATCTTCTGCTGTACATTATCAGGGAGCTGGATCGGAAGTAGAGCAGCTGGACTCATCTGGTGTGTACATAGGACATCAGTGTTACACTGATGTTACTGGTGTCACGGGCATCCCCAAATGAGAACTACTGAACTTGTGTCAATCTCCTCATTTTAGCATCCAAGAAAAACAGCCCCAGAAAGGAAGAAATCTGCTTAGGATATAGAAGCTGGGATTCCTGAACTACTAATCCAATGGTCTTGACGCAAAAATGCAAATAAAAATGCAAACAAGCCTTTCAAGAACTCTAAGGGCTAGGATTATATGTCAGAGGTTCTCTGCCTTTTAAGTAGCTGAAAATAATTTTTTTTCTGAAAAAAAAAAAAGACTTTGAGTCATGGATCTGGAGGCCCACAGGTGGGCTTAATTGTCTGGTTGAGGGCGTTCTCACCCAGAGCCTTGAGGTGCCACACAGCATCACGTGGCAAGAGGCAACATGAATGCCTGTGCCTCTGTAGTCTCCATTTGATAAAGCCACCAGGATTCAATTATGGTAACTCCCACTGAATGACCCTAATGGCTCCATCTAATCCAATCTCAGACATGATGTTTGGGTTAAATTTCCTCACTTAGTATCAACATGAGGCCTTGGAGACTAAACTTTTAACACGTGGGCTTTCTTACGACCCAGCTGAAATAGCACATGCTAAGTTAAATATCCCCTCTTTTCTGCCATGTGTAGATTTCCTATGAGGGACTTCCAAAAGTTTATGTAAACCAAGTCTGTTAAAAACTGTGCATGGGGCACGGCGCAGTGGCCTAGTGGCCAAAGTCCTCACCTTGCACGTGCTGGCATCCCATATGGGCACCAGTTCTATCCCAGAAGCTCCACTTCCCATCCAACTCCCTGCCTGTGGCCTGGGAAAGCAGCCGAATATGGCCCAAAGCTTTGGGACCCTGCACCTGTGTGGGAGACCCAGAGGAAGTTCCTGGCTCCTGGCTTCAGATCAGCTCAGCTCTGGCTGTTGCGGTCAAATGGGGAGTGAATCATCAGACAGAAGATCTTCCTCTCTGTCTCTCCTCCTCTCTATATATCTGACTTTCCAATAAAAATAAATAATTCTTTAAAAAAAACTGCACATGGATTTTAAAATGTTTCATGCCAATAATATCCAAAAATTTCCCCTTTTACTTGGAAGGCAGATAAAAACAGAGAGAGATCTCCACCCACTGGTTCACTGTCCTAATGTCCGCAACAGCCACGGCTGGACCAGGATAAAGTCAGGAACCCATAACCTAGTGTGACTCTCCCCCATAAGAGATAGGTGTACAATCGCTTAAGTCGTGATCTGTTACCTCTCAGGCTGTAAATTTGCAGAGATTGGACTCTAACACTTGATCAGGAAGCCATCTGTCCAGTGATCACCCCGTGGCTCCTTGGAAGGGCTGTGCTGCCACCAGATACTTATGCTATCCATAAACCTCCTTTCCTTCAGACATGATGATAAATGCAAGCATACAATGACTCAATGGTCAACCACATTCAAGTAAGACATCTCAATAATTCCCTTAGAAAATGCCTCCAATGAACCTACGTAGAGACCTAGGCATTTTAACTATTTCAGGAATCATTCTCAAGACACAGAGCCTCAAAATCATTTATTCTAATTGTACTGTTCCCTTTACTTAGAGGGAAGGGAACAGAAATGCAACTACAATCTAAGTGTTTTTGAGGGAAGAGTTGTGATTTTTTCCATTGTAAAAGCAACAGAAAATAAGAGGCTGGCACTGTGGAACACAAAGTAAGGCTACCACCTGTGGTACTGTATTCCACACGGGCTCTAGTTTGAGTCCTGGCTGCTCACCTTCAGATCCAGCTCCCTGCTAATGTGCCTTGGAAAGCAGTGTAAGATGGCCCAAGTGCTTGGGGCCCTGCACCTACATGAGACACCTGGAGGAACTCCTGGTTTTGGACTAGCCCACCCTCTGGTTACAACCATTTAGGAAGCAAATAAGCAAATGAAGATCTTCCTATCTCTGCCTTGCCTCTCTTCCTTTGAAGGAAAATAAATGAAATCTTAAAAAAAAAAAAAAAAACAAATTAGGGTGGCTGCTGGAGGTACCTGAGCACAGTCAGGCTCAGTGTTTGGGCCCTCACCCCAGCCACCACTGCAAAGCGGTGAGTCCTGGGCTTGCCTAGGCCTTTTCTCCCTTCATGGTAAGTACATTGTGAAAGAATCTCTCGGGAGTTTGGGTTGGTCTCTGACTCCGCCTGCCACTATCTTGGACTTACGGGAGGCCAGAAAACCAACTGGCACCGGGTTCTGCCCCCGAGCCACCCAGCCACAAGCTCTGGGGTCTCGGGGTTGTAGAATTACTGCCTATGGACATCCGGTAAGGCCACTGTGTATGTAGGTAAGGAATGAATCTTGAGGGACTCCCAACAACAAGGCCACTGTTCTTGCAGGAAAGCAAGGGGACTGAGACCTGGTGGTTTGGAGGGGAGAATCTGAAGATTTTGTGGGTTGACTGATACACTAGCCCACATGGGAATCCTGAATAGGGTTTATTAGCATGGAACATTGCTGACCACCACACACCAGTCCACGTGAAAGTTAGGGATAGGGACTTGTCTAACAGGCTAGATCCCAGTACCTGACTACTGTTGCAACAGGGGAAGGGTTGCATTAGGCAGGGCCATGACACTAACCAGCACACAAAAGAATCAGGTCCAGGGATAATTCTGTGACAGATATGTGGGCCAAACCCTGTGGAAAAACACGTCCCACTGGTTAGCTCAAGAGTTGGGGTGGTGATGGGTTGAGCTAGGTGTGACCATGGAACCTGCCAACACTCACAGGTACAGGGACTGAGAATAGGCTAGGCAGATCCAGGCTGCAGCACCCTAACTAACATGTGCATCCTAACACAAGGTTTGGGGTGGGGTGGGCAGCAACATTCACCAGCTCATACAAGGCCAAGATGGAGAGGCAGACTATGTGGGCAAGGGCCTGGCACTCACTGGCATGCATGAGATCTGGGTCTGGGAGTGGGCCAAGTGGGGGAACTTGGGAAACTCCCCTAGTGGGTCATATCTCCCACTGATGAGCATGTGGTCCAGGCCTGGGGGTCGGGCAGGCTGGGCAAGGTAGCTCCAAGTGTTGGAGAATGTATGGGTGGATCTTGGAAGGAGGCTGACGGGGCAGGGCTGAGTAAACCTTAGCTCACAGAAAGTGCAGAAACCAGGCTGGAGCACAGGTCATGCCAAGCTAGGCTATCACACCTACCAGTTTGAATGAGCCAGGGATGGGAGCAGACTAGCAGGGCCAGATTGCTGCACCCACTAGTGAGTTAGGACTTACTTGGGACAGGCCAAGTCAGGTCTGGCTACAGCACCCAAAAGCAAAGGACAAGACAGGTGAGCGTCTATGCCAAACTGGGTCAGAGCAACCACGGGCATGTGTGAGATCTATGGCTGGGAGCAAGCCTGGTTGGGGAGCAAAGGGAATATCCCAGCTGGGTTGTAGGTCCTACTGGTGAGTGTGGGTGTCGGAGTTGAGGCTGCGGTTTGATCTGCAGTGTCCCTCGGCACAAGTGTGGACTGGGTCTGGGGTGTGCCAGACTAGTTTAGACTCCTGCACCCACTCGTGATGGTGAGAACCAGGGTAGGTGTAGGATAGCCTAGGTTAGGTCTTTGCCCCTTCTGAGCCATGTTTGAGGTGTGTCTGGGTGTAGACCAGGCTTGGCTGGGCTGTAACACCCAACAGTAAGAACTAGGATGGGTTGAAGGCTGGTCAAGAAAGGCCACTGTTCCTGCTAAGACAGGAGGTGGGCTAATTAGGGCTGGCCATGGACCCATCCATGTGCGTGAATTCTGGCATTGGGAGAGGTTCTGATGGAGGAGCTTGGGAAACTCCTCTGTTGGGACACAGTCCCTGCATGTGAGCACAAATACCATGATGGGAGCAGACCAGACTAGGCCAATTAGCGATACACACCAGCATACACTTGGCACAGGTCAAAAGTGAACCACATTGAGCCAGTTCATTTCACCCACTGCTGATTCCAAGCACCAGAATGGAGTGTGGGTAGGGACAATTTCAGTTCCAACAAGTGAGTTCACATGAAGGCCGAGACTGGGTGCCGGCTAGGTTGGGCTAGGTTGTAGCTCCCACCAGCATGAGCTGGAATTGGGGGGTGGGCCAGGCTAGGCCATGAGACAACATCCACTGGCAAATGCCAAGGTGAGGCTGGCCATGCCAGACTGGGCCACAGCACCCAACCAGCACATGAGAGACCGACAAGCGGGCAGCTGGGGAAAGCGGGGAGCAAAGCCAGTAGTGAGGCTGTGTGGGGCTCCCATGCTAGGCCACCACTTCCACTATCGAAGTGTGAGTTGGGACGGGGTAGACCAGGCCAGACAGGGCTACAACACTTGTTAGCCTCATGTGAGCTGGATCAGGGGAAAGCCAGGCTGGGTTGACTGTCACTACTGCTGCACACATAAGCCAGAGTGGGTGTGGGTTGGTTGGGCTTTGCCACAGCATCAGCTGGCAGATGCTGACACGGGGAGGTGGGGCAGATTGTCAAGTTAACCTGCAGAACCACCTGGAGAGTACAGGATCCAGAACTGGGAAGCACCTCCCTCTTAGACTGTCCTCTGACTGGTGAGCACGAGAACCAGGATTAGGGGCAGGCATGGCTAGACAGAAAGTGGAACCTGCCAGCAAGTGTGTGGGCTGGATAGTAGGGTTGGTTGGATTGAACTAGGCTTCAACGCCCACTGACATGTATGAGAGCTGAATAGGATGTGGGACAGACTGGACCAGTCTTCTGTACATACTGGCAGGCACAGGAATCAGGGCAGGGGGCAGGCCTGGTGAGGGTTATTGTGGGTTGCTCTGACTAGGCTACAGCTCCCACTGGTGTCCATGAATGGTGAGACTTTGGTGAGCAGGATTGGGCTGGCCTGCAACACCCACTGATGTGTGTAGAAGATAGGGTTGAAGACAGAAATGACCCAGCAATTCCAATCACCAGCATGTGCATAAGCTGATTGGGGCGACAGGCTATGCCGAATCCTGTATTGCCAGGCACACACAAGAATCAGGTCTGGGATCACTTCAGATGAAGTTTCTATGGAGACAGAACGAATCAATCAACTGCCCCAGCCAAGAGCTGGCAGGGACTATCTGGACAAAGACTTCAAGGTGGACTGTGTCAGCCAGTAGATTCTGGAGAGATTTCATCGTGCTTGGAGTGGCGAGGTTGGCAGCAATTCAGAGCTGTTGAACTATGGAAACCTCTTGAGCAGGACCCTCAGAGCATGCCCCACACTGGGGGCCCTGGGATGGTGTCGGGTAGCTGTCCTCCCTCCCAGTTGCAGAGGTGTTTGGGAGGCTGGTGTGGCTTCTCTGCTTCTCTACCCCTTCCCCCAGATACAGGAAGGAAAAAAAAGAGAATGTGGAAATGGTGATCTCACCCACTTTCCTGTAGCCCTTGACCCTCATCAACTTAATTAACTATGTAAAGATCATCAAAAATAAAAAGTATGTAAAAACAATTTCACTTTTTAAAAAATGTAAACAACTACATGTGGTATGTTTTAACTTTTTATTAGGAAACTAAGGCAAAACAACAGAATTCAAAAAAATAATACAGATCATAATTTTAAACAAATAGGAAATCTACATCCAGAACTAAAAATTAATTTGCCAGTCTTTGTGAAGAACGGGGAACGGTGACAATGTTCAGTCGTTACTTCTCCTTCCCAGCCTCAGGCTGGCACCCTTTCCTTCCTACTCCACTTGGACTCGGAGAAAGCATTTCTTCTCCATCTGTCCTTTGCCACTACAGCCTGTGATTTCAGAGGAGCGTCTGTCTTGCTACATGGTTCTCTGTTACTTTAGCAAACATGTGAGCACCTGCCTCGTGGGCTTGGAAGAGGCAGCTATGAAGATAAGCCTGTCCTAGTTTAAGGGAGCTAAGACACCAATAAATAATTAATAAATATAAATAATGTTACACAAGGCATAACGCAACACAACAGGAATTCAGCATGGGTAAAATATAGGACTAAGGACATTTCAAGGAAGATTACATTTGGCCAGGGGACCTGGAAGAGGTTCTGTGGGGACAGCATCTGAGCTGGTGCAGGTGGTTCCTTCCTAGTGAAGGCTCCGAAGTGGCCCATCGCAACCCGGGGGGGGGGGGGGGCCGCTTCAGAGCCCACGCCTCAGACAGTAATCCTTCTAATACCACTAATCTTTAAAACTCTCTAGCTAACTCTCCAAATCACTTAGTTCTCAAAAAACTACCAAGAACTAGTAATTTTAGTCTACATAAATGGTAATTTGAGGATGTAAGGTAAAAGGTTAATTTGGTCAGCTTCCATATGGTATCAGGCTATTATTTTTGAAACTCTTTCCTGGGCTAATCATATCCATAAGGCAAATGTCTAATCACTGAAACCATGATTTCAAATAGTCAATGGAGATGAAACCCACTCAACTTTAGGTGTTTTTAACCGAAAGAATGGCAGATGATATAGACGGCTCCAAAAGTCAGAGTGAAAATGATGAAATGATTCTATCAACCAAGAATTCCTTGTATGAAAATTTTAATAAACTACGAGCCACTGGACGATTACAGACTTTAAGCCTTGAGAATTTTTCCTTCCCTTTAGACAACTCTTTAGACAATCCATCCCAAGGGTAACAGAAGACGGTAACATAAGAGTCATGTTGGCTCCCACATCTGCATGTTGCATTAAGGAGAAAAAAAAAGTGCTCCCAACTTCCCCAAATTCAAATACATTTTTTTCCTGATCATAATTTTGGCTGAAATATAATAAATATGACTTTGTTTTTTTTCAACAGTAATTTTTCATCCATAACACAGCAGCTGCCCATTTTGTCCTTTACCCTCAATATCCTGTGAGGTAGTGAAAAGGGAGGGAGGGAGGGAAGGTTTTCATTTGCAAATGAGAATTCAAGATGAGTTTTAGATCAATGGTTCTCAACCTTAGTAGGATATGGAAATCAGCACAGAGTTTTAACAAAAAATCATTTTGGCCAGTTCTAATCCCATGGCAGTATCAGATTATCAAGAGTATGGGACCCAAAAATCATTATTTTCAAAAACATACGTCAAACTCCAAAGGACAGACAAGGTAGAGAACCACTGGTTTTGATAATTTATACTCAATTTTCAGGTGCAATTGTCTTCTACACAAATACTCTCTGCACCAATGAAAAAAGAGGCTGCGTGTCCATGAACGATGTAGCAGGTTAGTACTGCATACAGACACTATTGATCTAGGAATACATCTTCTTACCAGGCTACAAACAAGGCTTTCACTGCCCTGATGCTCTTGCTGACCTGGATTCTCCATTTTATTATAAAAGGTATAAACTGGATATTGTGTTTCCTTTGCTACAGGAATGGCTTACTGTTAAATTTTAGACAATTATTTGATGCTAGGCTTAATGTGCAAAAACCATGTGTTTCTGTTTTCCATTCTGCACCTTCAACACTATTACAAATGAATATTTACTAATAAGACAAAATAAAGATTATAAACACTCTTTAAAAAAAAAAAAGGCTCTTGGAATTGGCCATACCATAACCTGAAAAAGAAGCAAGTACTTGCAGAATTTTATCACTTTGTAAGTAGCCAATTTCCATCCTGAACCAGTTTTTTGCAATCAAATTTTAAACTTTGCCAAATTGAGTTGTTCTACACCAAGTAAAATCAATTTCTTTGATCAGCTACATTCTCTAATACATTTAACATCACTCTGTACAAGATTTCTTCTTTTGACACAGATATCAAAAGTCTTCAATAAATTTTACCCTTTCAAGCCACATACCAAATACACAGTAAATACTTGTAAACCTTTCAGGTGGCAACAGCAGCCTTTGTTCTATGGTTGAAACCCCTGGCTTCACTGGAGTACTGACAATTTCAACTCTCAAAGCAACCCAAGATCCCCAGCAAGCTGCTTGCTGTTCCTAACTTAGACTTAAAACAAAATATACCTACAGCAACAATCTCAAAGTACAAAGATTTCACTTGCCTTCGTCAATTCTTATTATCAGAAACCATACAATTTATACTTTCATACAGAAAGATATTGTTTACTTCTCTTCTAACAAAAGAAAATCTCAGTTCAGGGGTAACGGATCACCGACACAGGGAATATTAATGAAGAGAAATAAAGTGTATCAGTCCAAATAGGAGGTAATGTTAGATTTGTCAAGGATGAAACTTTCAAAATACTGCCAACCCGAAGCTGTCACATTTCAAGTCCCATGGGGGCAATTTTTTATCATTAAATCAAAAATGTTCTCAACTTGGGTTCAGGCTGTCAGAGTTTCTGGGAGGTGAGTAAACATTTTCGTGGTAGCCCCAGTGAAGAATCTGAAACTAGGACTACTGCATGACGTAAACAGTATGAAAGGAAATTTTTCCAATATTATCTGTAGCATTATGAAGTTACAAAATAAAAGGAACATCATTCTCTTACTTGCCAGGAGTCTGCGATGACAGCTTTCATGGAGTAAATAGCAATGTTCTGTATTATGAGACACTTTCTCAGCCAAAACATAAAACCAGACACCAAAAGGTATGCATTGCTATCATGCTTGGATATGTGTCTTGGCCAATATTTGTATAAATAGAAATAGATGTGCCTTCCCTCAGTGTTTAACCAGGAAACTGAAGGATCTTTACTGTAACTTTAATGGCTATAAAACCTTACAATCCAGCAAGACTGTAAAACCTATGGGAATGGTAAGCCAGAAAGAATACAAAATGAGCCAAAACTTATCTCCTCTTAAAATCCTCTTCTTTGTAGTAATGCAATTGTCCCAAAATGTTATTTTAACTTTGTACCATGTAGTGGTTTTTAAGAAACTGAACTAGAACAAAGCCACCCCTTTGTCCTTTTTTTTTCTTTTAGTTTTTTAAACACACATATTGTATATACAACTTTTAAAATAGCTGCACAATTTTCTGTCTCAGAGAAGTGCAGTCCCAGGCAGACCATGCTTCTCAATATATTAAAAATATTAAATAGAACACAGCCAGTTTCATACTTCTCTGATAGTCAAGCTGGCTGGGGGGCGGGGGGACTGGAGAAAGAACAGGCGGTTGTAACATGGGATCAATCTTTCTTCACCAACACACTGGTTGAAAATGTGCTACTTCCTTAACCCTCTCTCACAGCATCTCAAAAATTTCACCTTTAAAGCTGGAAAGAAAAACATTGCTAATTTAGAGACAAAATCTGTTGCAACCTGCATAGGTCAACTGCCCACTCAACCAACTGCGACCCGGAGGCTTTCCCTGGCCCGGTGGAAAGAGAAAACACTAAAAATAATCTGCAGCCGAGTTGCTTCTCCAGTTCACAACTTCTCGTGTTGCTGAGGATGTTACTTGGACATGCACATAACACACCGTCACTTCATGATTCCCAGAAGCGGCACTCTCTTCTTTCATCTCAAGAAAGCCACTGTCATCCATCCAGGGGTTTTCCAAGGTACACCAAGGTCACTTCTGTGTTGCCATATACAGCGGAAACTGCTGGATACAAGCAGACCTTCGGAAGTCCTCTAAAGGCAACCCCCAGGAACTCATATCCGCGTTCAAAAGCTAAAGTCTTATCTTCCATGTCCAAGATGACTCGAATTCTTTCTCCTATCTGCAAACAGATGTCGAAAGATGGTTAGAAGAAAATTCACCAAGGATACAATTGGAAGAAACATAATGAGAATGTATATCCTAAAGTTTTCCAGAACAATCAGAAGGGAAGCTTGCTGGGTCAGGGAAAAGGACGTAGTTACGGAAAATACATCAGTCTCTTTGCAAATGCTTATTCTGATCGTTTTGTTTAAAGACTCACATGGGACCTACATTTAATTACTAACAACTTACATGCTCTCTCTAAACAATCTCCAGGTTTTATTTACATTTTGTTTAAACGCTTTTCTTAAGCCTCCTAGTGCTTTACCATAAGACTTTCTAGGTAACCTTGTAGATTGCTTTATATACCCTCAAGAAGTTTACTTAGCCAAATTTTGATAAACACTACTGTAAAAAAAAAAAAAGGATTTTTTTTTTTTTTTACTTTTTAAAAAGATTTATTTTTCTTGGAAAGGCAGATATACAGAGAGGAAGATCTTCTGTCCAATGGGTCACTCCCCAAGCGGCCGCAAAGGCTGGAGCTGAGCCAATCCAAAATCAGGAGCCAGGAGCTTCTTCTGGGTCTCCTAAGCAGGTCCAGGGTCCCAAGGCTCTGGGCTGTCCTTAACTGCTTTCCCAGGCCACAAGCAGGGAGCTGGATGGGAAGCAGAGCTGCCAGGATTAGAACTGGCGTCCATATGAGATCCCGGGGCGTGCAAGGTAAGGACTTAACTGTTACACTATCGCACCGGGCCCTGATTTTTAATTTTAAAGTTAGAGTTACACAGAGAGAGGAAGAGACAGAGACAGATCTTACATTCACCGGTTAATTCCCCAAACAGCCACAACTTGGGCTGAGCCAAGCAGAACCAGGAATCTGGAGTTTCTTCCATATCTGTCACATGAGTGCAGATGCCCAAGGACTTGGGTCATCCTCTGTTGCTTTCCCAGAAACATTAATAGGGAGCTGATTCACAAGTGGGGCAGTCAGGACACGAACAAGCACTCATACAGTATCTAGGGCACTGCTGTTGCAGGTGGAAGTTGAACATAATACACTATGTTAGCCCCAACTGCAAGTTTTTTGAACCACAATACACAATTTTTTTGAATTCCACTTTTCTGGTTCACTCCTTAAATGCTGCAACACCCAGGGCTGGGTCAGGGAGAAGCCGGGAGCCAAAAACCAAAACATTTGGGTCATCATCGTCTGCTTCCCAATCAGCCTGATACAGAATCTGGGGGTCCTAGGCAGTAGTTTAATCTACTATATCACAACAACTATCTCAAGTATATTATTATACACACAACACACACACAAAACCACCATGGTAATGTGACACTTAAAATCTCTTTAAAGTTCAAAAGTAGTTCCACATAAAATATAGAATTTATAAAGTCAGTTCCAACTATAGATTCCAAACATGCAAAACAGGCTTATTAAATAGTTAACTGTATGTAGCTCCCTGCTCTGAGACAACTTTTAATTGTGACAACAGCAGCACCACCTGTTAAATGGTAAGCTCAGTATATCCAATTCTTATTTGGAAAAGCAAATAAAGAATGCTGCATCTAAAATCTGCAATCAAAAAATAAAAAATCTGGGCCTGGTACAGTAGCCTAGCGGGTAAAGACATTGTCTTGCACACACTGGGATCCCATATGGACGCCAGTTCTAATCCTAGCAGCCCACATCCCACCCAGCTCCCTGCTAGTGGTCTGGGAAAGCAGTCAAGAATGGCCCAAAGCCTTGGGACCCTGCACCCACATAGGAGACCCGGAACAGGCTCCTGATTTTGGATTGGCTCAGCTTCAGCTGTTGCGGCCGCTTGGGGAGTGAATCATGAGACGGAAGATCTTCCTCTCTGTATGTATCACTTTCCAACAAAAATTAAATCAGTATTTAAAAAAAATCAAAACTCCCTACTTCTTAATTACGATAACCTTATGGTTGTCACTTACTCTCTCTCACTGTATATCCTGTCACAAATAACTGCCAATGTGCTTTTCCTCTATTTTCCTTACTTACAGATTCATCCATAATCCATCTTATGGATCAAAGAATCTCCAATTCATCACTACCACCACAATTACCCACAAGATACAAAAAAAACAAAAAAACAGGAAAAGGGCCCAATACTGTAGCAAAGTGGCTAAAGTCTTTGCCTTGCATGTACTGGGATCCCATATGGGCGCCAGTTAATATCCCAGGTGCTCCACTTCGCTTCCAGCTCCCTGTGTGTGGCTTGGGAAATCAGTCGAGGATGCCCCAAAGCCTTGGGACCCTGGCGTAAGACCCAGAAAAAAGCTCCTTGCTTCGGATTGGCAATGCCACCACTGCAACCACTTGGGAAGTAGTAAACCAGGGAATGAAGATCTTTCTATTTCCCTTCTCCCTGTAGATCTGACTTTGCAATAAAAAAAAAAAGGAATAAAATGCTAATATTCTGTTGAGTAACTATCTTGTGCTTTATCTGTATGACCTTATTTAATCCTCATATTAACCTTAAGAGTTAGCTCTTATTTTACTAAAGACAAAATTGGGCTTGGAGGCATGGTTTACCAGCTAAAGTCCAAGCCTTGAATGTGCCAGGATCCCATATGGGCACCGGTTCTAATTCTGGCAGCTCCACTTCCCATCCAGCTCCCTGGCTTGTAGTCTGGGAAAGCAGTCGAGGACGGCCCGATGCTTTGGGACCCTGCACCCGTGTGGGAGACCTGGAAGGAAGTTCCTGGCTCTTGGCTTCAGATCGATGCAGCACCGGCTGTTGTGCTCACTTGGGGAGTGAATCATTGGACGGAAGGCTTCCCTCTCTGTCTCTCCTCCCCTCTGTATTGTAATAAAAATAAATAAATCTTAAAAAACAAAAACAAAAAAAGACAAAATCAAGAGCTATTTTTGCTGTAATTTCAAGGGTGCTCCACCTTGGACAAGCAGCAAGCAAAAGCACAGGCAGCAGACAAAAGTCCTTCAAATTGTGGGTATCTGTGGGTAAAACCTGGAGATGCCAAAGCAACTGGACACAGGAGGATCTTGAAAAGCAAGGGAACCACAAAAAGTGACGAGCTCTACATCCTGATGGGAATAAACTCTGCCTGAATGAGTGTGTGAGCATCAGACAGGCTGTAACCCCAGGGAACCAAGCTGGAAAAGCAGCAAGGCTGACAATACCGAGCAAAGACATTAGACATTGCACACCTCAGGAGAGACAGAGTTCAGAGACGGAATCCAGTCTAGGTAACTGCGCACTGTAACCAGGCCCAGGGGGTTTCGTTTTGTTTGCAGACAGAAGTTCTATTTGCAAAGTGACCAGGTGAACACAGAAAGCGGGAGGGGAGAGCACCCACCAGGAGGAAAGGGCCGGCAGGTTAGGTGCCTCTTGAAAGGCACCTGTGCTCTTAAGAGTACAGCAGTTTTTGGGAAACAAAACATTCCAGAATAATTAGAACCTGTATGTCCAGTTTTTAATTTAAAAATTACTGAAAAGCAGGAAAGTGTGACTCATACTCAGGAAGGAAAAAAAAAGCAGTCAATGAAAAGTAATGTCCTGAGGCCCATGCAGCAGAGCACACACAGCAGCACACAGGGGACCTGCCAGCAGCTCGGCCTGGCACCAGAGGACAGCCCTGCTCCCCAAGACACAGGAGAAAAATAAAAATTGGAAGCGCTTGTCCCACCTACCTTCCTCCATGCCTGAACCCTCTCAACCCTTACTGGGTGCCTACATGAGGTATAACCTTCTCAATTATGCAAACAGCATTAAAAATTAAAAAAAAAATAATAAAAAAAGCTAACATCCCCAACTATAGGCAACATCTTAGGTTTCCTTGTATCTAAGAAAGTGTGACACTGCTGGAAGAAAAGCAGCCAAGAGCTGGTGGGCATCTTAGGGCTGGTTGATGTCAACTCTGCTAACTATACCACTGCGCCAGCACAGTTCCCTATTCTGTTTTTTTTTTAAGATCTTGGAGGAAGCAGATGGAGTGCCCATCATCTTCTGCTTCCCAACCACCCTAGTGCCACCATGGGGGGGGGGGTATTGGCATGCATCACTAGGGGATGGGGGACTGGAGAAGGGTCATAATGGAGGTCACTAAGAACTTATTTGGCATATAGATTTCGAATGGCAAACATGGACCAGGCCACTGCACTTGCAGGGAATAAGGAAGGTGATATGAAATGGATCTGAAGGGGATCCGGAGGACCTCCCTGGGTGAGGCCAAAGCACCCACCTGCCAAGTACAAGAGGCAGGACTGTGGGCAGACAGGGCTAGGCTAGGTCATAGTACTTGGTGCATTTGGGGGTGGGTTAGGTAAGGAATTAGGTAAGGAATCTTGGGGAATTGCTCTGACTGGCCACCGCACCCACTGCTAAGTGTCAGGGTTGGGAGCAGCCCTGGTAGGGGATCTTTGGCAACACCCCTGCTAAGCCGCAGCACCTATCAATGCACATAAGAGCCAGGGCTGCAGGAGGGCGGGGCTGCGTTGTGCTGTAGCATCTGCCAGCAAGTGCCAGGGGTGGGCCATGTTAGACTGGACTGCAGCATTCATTAGAATGTATGAGAACCAGAGCTAGGTACAGGCCTAGTAGGTAATCTTTGGGGACACCCCTGATAGACTGCAGCACCTGCCCGCACCTTTAAGAACTGGGTTTTGGGGGCAGGCACAGTAGGGGCTTGTAGGGGTTGCCATGCCTAGGTCACAGTGCCCACTAGTGCACCCGGGAGCCGGTTAGGTCCGATTAGGTCATAGCACTCACTGGAACCTGTAAAAACTAGGGCTGGGGCAGGACCAGATAGGAGTTTTATCGAGGTCACCCCCACTAGGTCGTAATACCTGCTGGTGTGTGCAAGAGCCAGGGCTGGGGGATGTTGTGGGCTAAGGAGTTGATTAGTGTTCGTTGGGATGGGCAGGAACAGGAACTGGGCTTGTAGCTAAAAACACCTAGATGAATTGGACTAATCTGTATCCAATTTCCTGGCTAAATTAGGACTTGGGGGGAAGAGTACATAAGGAGAGGTGAAGGAGTGATAAAGAGAGACTTCCACCATCACTGGTCTCCTCTCTGTGCTTCATCCCCAGACCCTCTCCCTGTCCACGTTACTGGTTCTGCTGGCCAGAGCAGGGGGAGGCACTAACTAAGCAGGCTGTACTAACTGGTACATGTGCTGGCTGGTGCAAGGGGTGGACTGAGTCCAGCCCTGCACCAGATGGCACACACACGAGAGCAAGGCCTGAAGACGTCCAGGTGAGACTTCTTAGCAGCTTCCCTGAACCTGGTGCAATGGCTCAATTGGCTAATCCTCCCCTTCTAAGTGCCAGGATCCCATATAGGTACAGGTTCACGTCCTGACTGATTCACTTCCCATCTAGCTCCCTGCTTGTGGCCTAGGAAAGCAGGATAGGATGGCCAAAAGACCTGGGACCCTGCACCCACATGGGAGACCCAGAGGAGGCTTCTGGCTCCTGACTTTGGGTCACTCAGCTCTATCCATTGTGGCCATCTGGGGAGTGAACCAGTGGATGGAAGATCTTTCTCTCTGGCTCACCTTCTCTCTGTAAATCTGCTGTTCCAATAAAAATAAGTAAATCTTAAGCAAACAAACAAACAAATAAAAAAGGAAACATTCACACACATACTACTCACACACACTCAAAAAAACCTACAGAACAGCTCTCTAACTAGACCATAGAACTTGATTTCTGATCCCAGGGAAAATCACAGACATGTGGTCTAATCCTGGAGCACATGTTGCAGCTGCAGGGCTGGACCACCTCAGGGGCTGCTGACCCTTGCGTAAGAATGGAGTATGCCTAGATGAGTTTGAAGAGCAGGACAGTTAGCTGCTTTAGGCCAACAGAAGACTTCGAGTACCTCATCAAAAATAGGAACAATGGACAGTTTGAACACTCCAAGCCAGGTTCTAAAGCCAGCACCTAGGTCTGTGGACAGGTGAAGGTGGACAAGGACAGCCAACAGCCCTTACAAAGAAGTTCCTACCTCTGGTATAACAAAACTATAACGACTTCTCAGAACAATCCAGACCACTGAAGTAACACCTTTAGAGCCTTCTTTCCCACATCAGGGCCTCCTCCGTGAGCACGGTTATAGCAGCAACAGCCAAGAGTGGGGCATTTCCCCATACCCCTGTGCACACAGGAGGGACAAATGAAACCTGACTTCACCCTCATCTACTCTCTCCATCCTAATGGGAATCCCACATGGTTCTGACCCCCTCACCTTCAAAAAAACCATTAAAATTTTTAAATGTCTACAATGAAAGATACAGTATTATTTTTAAAGATTTATTTATTATTTTTATTGGAAAGGCAGATGTACAGAGAGGAGGAGAGAGAGAGAGAGGAAGATCTTCAATGATTCACTCCCCAAGTGGCCCCAACAGCCGGTGCTATGCCTATCCACAGCCGGGACACAGGAACATCTTCCGGGTTTCCCACACGTGGGTGCAGGGTCCCAAGGCTTTGGGCTGTCCTCGACTGCTTTCCCAGGCCACAAGCAGGGAGTTGGATGGGAAGTGGAGCTGCCGGGAGTAGAACCAGTGCCCATATGGGATCCCAGTGCATGCAAGGCAACGTCATTAGCCACTAGGCTATCGTACTGATCCCAATATAGTATTTTTTTTTAAAAAAAAACTTATATTTATTGCAAAGGCAGATTTACAGAGAGAGACAAAAATAAACATTTCGCAGGCCTGAAGCAGTAGCCAAGTGGCTAAATCGTCACCTTGCATGATAATACTGTATCATCAAGCAGTAGAAGATGGCCCAAAGACTTTGGGCCGTCCTCTATTGCTTTCCCAGGCCACAGGCAGGGAGCTGGATGGGAAGCAGACCAGCTGAGACACGAACCTGTGCCCATATGAGATACTGGCACTTGCAAGGTGAATTAGCCAATCTAGTCATCATGCCGAGTTCAAGACACAGTATTTATGAATGAATGAATAGTGATTTTTCAATTGAGAAAAAGAACCAGAGACACACATTTGATCTTACAAATAAGATGACGCCTGGGATGTCCACATCTCAGAGTACTGAAACTCAGGTCCCGACTATTCTTGATTTCAGCTTCACATTAATGTGCATTCTAAAAGGCAGCAGGTGGTGGCTCAAGTACTGAGATCCCTGCCACCCATAAGGACTCAAACTGCATCCCTAGCTTCTGGTTTTGGTCTGGCCTAGTCCAGGCTGTTTCAGGCATTTTGGAGGAAGTGATCAAGAGGATAGAATACTTTGGACTCTCAAGATAGCTGAAGGGCCCGGCACTGTAACCTAGAAGTTAAAGTCCTCACCTCGCATGTACTGGGATCCCATACAGGTGCTGGTTCTAATGCCAGCAGCCCTACGTCCCATCCAGCTACCTGTTTGTGGTCTGGGAAAGCAGTCGAGGATGGTCCAAAGCTTTGGGATCCTGCACCCATGTGGGAGACCCAGAAGAGGCTCCAGGTTCCTGGTTTCAGATCGATGCAGCTCTAGCCATTCCGGCCACTTGGAGAGTGAATTAATGGACAGAAGATCTTCCTCTCTTTCTCTCCTCCTCTCTGTATACCTGACTTTGCAATAAAAATAAGTAAATCTTAAAAAGTGTATATATATATATATATATATGTAGCTCAATAAAAATAAATTATTTTAAAAAGGAAAGGAACCAAATGAAAATTCCAGAGTTGAAGAATGCAATAACCAAAGTTCACTCTCCTGGCTCAATAACAGAGTTGAGGAGAGGAGAAAAGAATCTATGAATCTGAAGAGGCAGCAACAGAAATCATCCAAACCAAAGAATAATAGCAAAAGAATATAACTAGACACTGACAAATAATCCAGCGATTATATTAGATGTAAAAGGACCAAATATTCAACAGGTAGAGATTGAAACTAAGTTAGATAAAAAGGAAGACTGAGCTATACTCAATCTAGAAGACTCACTCTAAATACAAAGAATTACGTAAGCAGATGGAAAATGCATAATTTGCAATACTAAGTATAAGAAAGCAGGGATGAGGGTCTGGTGCCGTGGCCTAGCAGTTTAAGTCCTCGCCTTGAATGTGCCAGGATCCATATGGGTGCCAGTTCTAATCCCGGCTGCTTCACTTCCCATCCAGCTCCCTGCTTGTGGTCTGGGAAAGCAGTCGAGGACGGCCCAAAGCCTTGGGCCCCTGTACCCACATGGGAGACCTGGAGGAGGTTCCTGGCTCCTGGCTGTGGATAGGCACAGCACCGGCCGTTGCGCTCACTTGGGCAGTGAATCATCGGACGGAAGATCTTCCTCTCTCTCTCCTCCTCCTTTCTGTATATTTGACTTTGTAATATAAATAAATCTTTAAAAAAGGAAAGCTGGGGTGAATATATTAACATTTACAAACAAACTTCACGAGAGAATTACTAGAGACAAGAAAGGTCTACTCATAATGACAAAACAGGAAGACAAAACAATTGGAAATGTACATGCTCTAAAACACGTAAAGCAAAAATGACAAAGTGGAAACACCAAGTAGTAAGTAAATTGGAGACTTCGGTACTTCTAACCATAAATAAAAGAATTTGCACAAAGCACTGGCTCTGTGTTTAAGGGGATACACAATGGAAGTGTAGCAGACTGATATGTTCAGAGGCGGAGACAGAGAGCAGTGTCTCTACGCATACACAACAAGGGTGGACTCCCAGGACGACGGCTCCAGATTCCTCACAGGAGAACGCTGGACGCTCCGACACTGTCCACACCTACGCTGCCGGGAGACACTTCAATGACCCATTGTGAACTAGAGGGGAAGTCAGTGGGGAGGGGAGGGAGCTTGGCGAGGGGGTGGGAAATCCACGTGCCTATTAAACTGCATAACAAATTAAAAAAAATCAATTGAAATAAACATATTGAAAAGATAACAAAAAAATAGTACAAAGGAAAATCAACAACATACAGGACCTGAACACTATTAACCAACATGACAAATCGCCATTTAAAGAATATTCCATCTGGGACCAGTGCAATGGTTCAATGGCTAAATAGCCATCCTGGAAGCACCAGGTTCCTATATGGGTGCCAGTTCATGCCCAGGCTGCTCCACTTCCCAGCCAGCTCCCTGCCTGTGACCTGGGGAAGCAATCAAGGACATCCCAAAGCCTTAGGACCCTGCACCCGTGTGGGAGACTCAGAGAAGGCTCTAGCTTCTGGCTTTAAATTAGTTCAGCTCCAGCTGTCACGGCCATTTGGGGAGTGAACCAGTGGATGAAAAATCTTTGTCTTTCCTCTCTGTAAAGATAATCTGCCTTTACAATAAAAATAGATAAATCTTAAAAAAGACTATCCCATCCAACAGAATATACTATTTTTAAGCACACAGAAAACACGAAGATTAAATTTTATCATGGGAATAAATCAAGTCTGAATCAATACAGAGGACTGAAATCTTATGAACAGATTTAAGTACTCTCACGACTTCATCTTAAGGCTAATGACAGGATTGTTTCTTCAGTAATCATGAAGTCCAGATACCCCTTTCCTTAGGGTTCTGTCAGAACCAAAAGATCAATCAGGAAAAGTCTTTGGTATAAATCCTTCCAGCTTTTAAACCTTGGGAAATAGGATACATTTTCAATTTTTCTATATTAATATGCCTGACTTGAGATCATTATTGAGGTTGGGAGCTTTCAAGATACATGTGCCTCTGAAATATGCAACTCACAGTTCCTCAAGATGTCCAATTTCTCATCACACTGCATATTTCTGCCAAAATATGCCAATTATACAGCTTTTAAAAATAATAGTAATTTTTAAATTTATCTGAAAAAGCCACAGAGAAAGACAGAAACAGACAGTAGATTCCTACCCACTGCTTTACTCTCCAAACACTCAAACCAAACAAGTTTGGGTCAGGTGAGAGCCAGGAACCAAGAACTCAAACCTGTTCTTCCCTCAGGGCCTCACAGATGGGCACTGAACCCAGGTACTCCCCAACATGGGATGTGGGCATCTCAAACACTAGTTAAAAATGCTGGCCTCCTACTGTAATTTTGATTCTAGAATCAAATGAGTACAAATAAGTCCAAAATTAAACAACAAAAGTGTAGCTATCTGTCTGAACCTGCCTATATACAGGAATCCCTGAAGCCTCCAGGGGCTTTGAATCCACACAGATTAACAAGGACCCAGGGTGAGCACGTCTGTGCATGCAAACAGGTGCACAGTAAGATGTCCAGAAATAACGTGTGGATATGCATTGACACAGTTAAGATGATAATCTAGAACATGAGCTGACAAAAACTAGGCCCCTGGGCTCAATCTGCCTTACAGCCCATACATAAATAGGGTCGTATCAGAACACAGCCAGGGCCATTTGTTTATGTATTATCCACAGCTGTTTTCAACTTGTAACAACAGTTGAAAGTTGAACTGTGCAGTCAAAAATACTATCTGACCCTACACAGAAAAGCTTGCCTTTTTTGAGTTACAGCAAAAATGAACTTGCCTGAGGTCAAACAGGTACTAGGAAACAAATACCAAGATATGCTATACCATTTATTTTTATATGACCAAAAAAGACACAGTTGCATAAAAATGTGTAAATTAAAACAAATTAAAGTATGACTTGACAAAAGCCCACACATGAGAAAATATCTAGGTTCTTACCTGGTATTTTGGTGCATTGTTGCATTGTGGAAAACTGCCATTGACCTCCCCATTATGTAGTAGATTATTGTCCACCAGATTCCAGCCCCAGCTCTGGTCGTCACTGCCTAGCAATGCCACATAACCTTGACACTGCATGGGGGCTCGCTTGGTGGCAATTCCAATCACTGCCACGGTGCCCAAAGGGCCCTCCCACCACACTTCCCATGCGTGGCGGCCCTCACTGAAACCAATCTTGGTCCTTGCACCATCAGTGCTCTGAGCGATGGGGTTTCGATGTAAAGTGAAGCCATTCTTCTTAATATAGACATTTCTGGAGCAGTCATTAGTGCTGAAGGCATGTTGGAAAGCACGTACCTGAAAGGAGGAGAAACACACTAAAGAAACAGAAATTTGATTCTCCTTTGAAGTACCCCAAACTTCAAAATATATGCTTTGAAATCATAGTTATATTTTGTAGCTGACACTTTGGTAATAGCATGCTAAGCCTCTGCCTAAGGTGCCAGCATCCTATCTGGGCACTGGTATGCATCCTGGATGTTCCATTTGCAATCCAGCTCCTTGCTAATGGTCTGGGAAGGCAGCAGATAATGGCTCAAGTGCTTGGGGCCCTGCACCTACGTAGCAGCCCAGAGAAAGATCCTGGCTCCTTTAATCTAGTATTTTATATTAAAAGGACAAGCGATGCACTGTTTCCATATTGGTAATATTGTCATAAAAAGGTTACACTTTGTAAAGTAGAGACCTTAGGTAGCTCTAAAATTAATGATAAATTTTAGAAACCACAGACCTCCAAGGGTCTTTAACCTACCTGCTGGGAGTTACTCATATACCGAGATAGTATCAACCTCTTTTGATGAAACCAAATAATCCCCTAAACAGCATCTCCATTCAACTAGCAGGGTTTAATAAAAAGATGTTCTAAAAGAGAATGTGGAAATGGTGATTTCACCCACCTTCCTGTAGCCCTTGATCCTTATCACCATAATCAATTATGTAAAAATCATCAAAAATAAAAAGTAGAAAAAGACATTCTTTAAGAGTCACGTACAGGGCCCAGTGAAGTAGCCTAGTGGCTAAAGTCCTTGCCTTACTTGCGCTGGGTCCCATATGAGCACAGGTTCGTATCCTGGCTACTCTACTTTCCTTCCAGCTCCCTGTTTGTAACCTAGGAAAGCAATACAGGACAGTCCAAAGTTTTGGGAATCTGCACCCACGTGGGATACCTGGAAGGAGCTCCTGGCACCTGGCTTCAACTCAGCTCAGCTCAGCTCTGACCAATGCAGTCACTTGGGGAGTGAACCAGCGGATGGAAGACCTTTCTGTATCTCCTCTCTGTAAATCTGACTTCCCAATAAAAATAAATAAATATTTTAAAAAAGAGGATATGTACAACAAATGAAGTAGCCTAACATTACTTATGAGGCCTTTTTTCTTTTTTTAAGGATTTATTTTTGTTTTTTATTGAAAGGCAGATAAACATAGGAGAAACCAAAATCTTTTGTCTGTTGGTTCAATTCCCAAGTGGCTGCAACAGCCGGAGTTGGCTGATCGAAAGCCAGGAGCCAGGAACTTCTTCTGGGTCTACCATGCAAGTACAAGGGTCAAGGCCTTGGGCCATCCTCTACTGCCCTCCCAGGCCACAAGCAGGAAGCTGGACGTGAAGTGGAACAGGTAGGACACAAACCAGTGTCCATATCAGATCCTGGGGCATGCAAGGAGAGGATTTAGCCACAAGACTATCAGGCCAGGCCCAGCCTTTTTTGTTTTTAAACTTATGTAAAAGGCAGAACGAGAGTGAGAGTGAGAGAAAAAGACACATCTTGCACCTGCTGATTCACTCAACTGGCCTTAGCAGCCAGGAGCCTGGAATTCCATCCTGTTCTCCCACATGGAAGGCACTGAGACAAACTTCAGGGTCATCACCCGCTGCCTTGCCAGAAGCATCAACAGGAAGCTGGATAGGCAGCGGAGTAGCATGCACCGTTCTCCATGCAGCACGCCAACATGAAAAATCAGCTTCTTTGTATAAATAATCTCTCATGTTTTAACAATCTGAAACTTTTGGTTTGTGTATTTTGTTTAAAATACTTCCTTCATTTTATTAAAATTGCTCAAAAATCTTGAGCAATTTGCTGGGAACTACTGCTTAGGTTAATCCAGAAACAATCCCAGTCAACAGGCAGCAAGCATTATAAAGAGTCTTAGAGGTCAGCTAGTTCAGTTCCTGAAAGCGGACAGCTCCTGAGGTAGAGGAGGCCCTAAGAAAATAACACCCTTGGGGGCCTAGCGGCTAAAGTCTTTGCTTTGAACGCCCTAGGATCCCATAAGGGCGCCGGTTCTAATCCCAGCTGCTCCACTTCCCATCCAGCTCCCTGCTTGTGGCCTGGAAAAACAGTCAAGGAAGGCCCAAAGCCTTGGGACCCTGCACCCACGTGGGAGATCCAGAAGAGGTTCCTGGTTCCCGGTTTCGGATTGCCCCATAGCACCCGCCGTTGCGCTCACTTGGGGAGTGAATCATCGGATGGAAGATCTTCCTCCCTGTCTCTCCTCCTCTCTGTATATCTGACTTTCCAATAAATAAATAAATCTTTAAAAAAAAAAATCAACATTTTTCTGAAAGAGAGAAGTGGCAAAACAGAGAGCCTCCATCCACTGGTTCACTCCCTAGACGGCCATAAAGGCAGGGGCTGGGGCCTAGGTCAGGGCCAGGATGCAGACAGGAGCTTCATCCAGGAAATCCACACAGGGCAGGGACCCAAGCATACTTGAGCCATCTTGTGCTTCTTTCTCAAGTTGATAGCAGGGAGCTGGATGAAAGTGAAGCAGCTAGGACTCAAACCGGCACCCACACAGAATGTCAGTACCTTCCTAGGCAGTGCTTTACCCACTATACCAACACCAGGCCCCACTCTTCTTAAAAAAACAAAATAAGAGACCAGTGCAGTGGCACTGTAGACTAATCCTCTGCCTGAGGCACAGGCATTCCCTATGGGCTCTAGTTCATGTTCTCAATACTCCCCTTCCGATCCAGCTTCCTGCTTACAACTTAGGAAAGCAGTGGAGGGTGGCTTGCACCCTTGAGCCTTTGAGTCCACACAGGATACCTGAAAGAGGATCCTGGCTCCTGACTACAGACTGGCTCGGCTCTGACCAATGCAGCCATTTGGGAAGCGAACCAAGAGATGGAAGATCACTCTCTTCCTCTCTAAAAATCTGCCTTACACATAAAAATAAGTAAATCTTTAAAAAAAAAAAAAGAATTAAACAAAAAAACCCTCAAACCTGTGGCTTCAAATAGCTCCTAATTTTACAAAGAAATGATAAATCTGAAATGTTCTTACACTTTTTCTTATCTGGACCCAGCAGCATGACAGCTCAAAGGCTAAATTCCCACTGTGCAAGCACCATGTGCATGCCAGGTTGTGTCCCAGGTGCTCCACTTCCCATCCGGCCCCCTGGGAAAGTGGATGATGGCACAAAGCCTTGGGACCCTGCAGCTGCATAGGAGACCCAGAATAATCTCTTGGCTCCTGGCTTCAGATCAGCTAAACTCTGGCCATTGGAGCCTTTTGGGGAGTAAACTAGCAGACGGAAGATCTTCCTCCCTGACTCTTTCTCAATGTAAATCTGCTCTGCATTTCCAATAAAAATAAATTTTTTAAAAATATTTTTTATTTTCATTGAAAAGTCAGATATACAGAGAGGAGAGATAAAGATCTTCTGTTCAATGATTCACTCTCCAAGCGGTCACAACAGCCAGAGCTGCGCTGATCTGAAACCAGGAGCCTGGAGCTTCTTCCAGGTCTCCCACACAGGTGCAGGGTCCCAAGGCCTTGGGCCTTCCTCTAATGCCTTCCTATGCCACAAGCAGGGAGCTGGATGGGAAGCAAGGTTGCCAGGATTAGAACCACTGCCCACATGGGGTCCCAATGTGTACAGGGCAAGGACTTTAGCTGCTAGGCTACCACGCTGGGTACCAATAAAAATAATTTTTTAAAGATTTATTTATTTATTTATTTTTATTACAAAGTCAGATATACAGAGAGGAGGAGAGACAAAGAGGAAGATCTTCCATCCAATGATTCACTCCCCAAGTGAGTGCAACGGCCGGTGCTGCACCAATTCAAAGCAGGGAACCAGGAACCTCTTCCGGGTCTCCCACGCGGGTGCCAAGGGTCCCAAGGCTTTGGGCTGTCCTTGACTGTTTTTCCAGGCCACAGGCAGGGAGCTGGATGGGAAGTGGAGCAGCCGAGATTAGAACTGGTGCCCATATGGGATTCCGCTGATTTCAAGGCGAGGACTTTAGCCACTAGACCATGCTGCCAGGCCCTAAAAATCAATTTTTTTTAAAAAAATATTTTTTCTGGGTCTGGCATGGCAGCCTGGTAGCTAAATTCCATGCCTTGCATGAGCCAGGATCCCATATGGACACCAGTTTGTATTCCGGCCGTTCTGCTTTGCTTCCTGCTCCCTGCTGTGGCTTGGGAAAGCAGTCGAAGATGGTCCAAAGCCTTGGGACCTTGCACTTGTGTGGAAGACCCAGAAGAAGCTCCTGGCTTCTGGCTTCTGGCTTCAGATCAGATCAGCTCAGCTCCGGTCGTAGCAGCCACTAGGGGAGTGAACCAGTGGATGAAAGATCTCTCTGTATCTCCTCTCTGTAAATCTGCATTTCCAATAAAATAAATAAAAGAAATCATGGTGTTAAAAAATATATTTTTTTCCCTGTCTGTGTCTATTATAACATGTTTTTAAGCACTTAAAAGTTCAAAATGAGTAATGGAGGAAAAGTAACCAAAACAGTATTAACTAAAATGCTCAAGACTATTAATCAGTGTGGGCTGTGACCTACGACACCAGTACTCCATGTGGGTGCTTGTTCATGTCCCACACGTGCTTAGATCAGGCTCCTTGTTTATGCGCCAGTACAGAAGATGGGCCCAAGTGCTTGCGCCCCTGCATTCACATGGAAGGTTCAGGATCTTGGCTTTGGTCTGGCCCAACCCTAGCCACTGCGGCCATTCAGAGTTAATCAGCAGATGCAGGACCCCTCTTTCTCTTATCTAGCCTCGTTCTGTCTGTGCCTTTCAAGTCAATCATTAAAAAAAAAAAAAACACCTGGGAGCAGGCACGGCTTGATGGGTAAGGCACTACGGGGGGCATCCTCTACTCAGTGCTGGGATCTAAATCCTGGTTCTTTTCTAATTCCAGCTCCTGTGTATATGCACACAGGTGACGGTGTAGCTGGGGCTCAGCTGCCACAGGGGAGCTCCAGCAGCTGGCTTGGGCATGGCCTAATCCCTGCTGTTCCAGCCATTTGGAGAGTAAAGCGGTGGAGGGAAGATTTCTGTGTGTCTGTTTCAGACAAAAATAAAATTTTTAGAAAGTTAATTTCTTCCTTATTAAAAAATATTAATAATTCTCTATGCCTAGAGTTCCCAACCATTACAAATTCCAGGTGCCTTCCCTCTGCCACACTGACACTTGGCACAACCCCTTTCTCAGACATCTGGTATCTTCCAATTTCCCTGGACGTATCTTCTACTGGAATCTTTTTCAGTGAGCATCTTTCCTCTGCACCCCAAAATTCTCCAAACTTATTGCTTGTTTACCCTGACATTTTCCAGATCTGTCTTCCTACAACAGCACCTTTAATACATTCAAACCTAGGTAATAAACTTTGATAGCTCCATAGCATTATCAACTGTAAATTCTTCTGCCCATCTCTCCAAGCACTCCAGATTTGTTTCATAATTTCCCTTCCTACTTCTCTGTTCTCGGCCACAGCATCATGTATCTGTTCTCTTCTCCCACACACTGTTCTCTAGGACCACCTCCAGGAAGCTGCTCTTACCCAGGGCCACGGCCACCCAAGTCCCTTCACTTCTGTTTCTTCCCAGTGGTGTTTACATCACGCAGCATATCACCTGTCAATCTTGCTTTTTAATGCACCTCTACCCACTTGATTCCAAAGAAAGAAACATTTGAGGAAAAAACAGAATCTAATCTAAATTGATCAACCACTGTAATGGAAAGTGGAGGGCAAAAGGAGCATGTTCAGCAATACCATGGAACTGAGATTAGTAAAAGCCAGGGTGAGATACAAAATCTACTCTCTTCAATAAAAGTTGCAGGGATGGAAGGTCGGGGAAAGACGGATTCTACAGACTCCAACGTCCTTAAAGGCACATGCAGTCATTTGCCATAGGAACTTCATGCAGAACTTGGTTAAACAAAGTCAATTTAAAAATCGTGGCCTAGTGGCTTAAGTCCTTGCCTTGAGTGCGCTGGGATCCCATATGGTTGCTGGTTCTAATCCTGGCAGCTTCACTTCCTCTCTGTCTCTCCTCCTCTCTGTATATCTGACTTTGTAATAAAAATAAATAAATCTTTTAAAAAAATAACACTGACATTTAATGAGAACTAGAAATCGATATTGCATTTGTTAAGGAATTACTGTTAACTTTTTGTAGATGTGAGAACAGTAAGGTGATTATGTGATTACTATTTTTTTAGAGATGGGAAGCTAAACAATCCAGCTGAAGTGAAAAATAAACACCAAAGATAATAAAAACAACCCATAGTTTTTGTCTCAGTCTCATGCACAAACCAAATTTTATGTTATAGCAAACAGCTTTAATACTAATGATCTAAGCCAGAAGCTTAAGAAATCTAGAAGCTGGGCCTGGCGGCGTGGCCTAACAGCTAAAGTCCTCGCCTTGAACGCGCCGGGATCCCATATGGGTGCCAGTTCTAATCCCGACGGCTTCACTTTGGTGGCCTGGGAGAGCAGTCAAGGAAGGCCCAAAGCCTTGGGACCCTGCACCTATGTGGGAGACTTGGAAGAGGCTCCTGGCTTCAGATCGGCGCAGCACCGGCTGTTGTGGCCACTTGGGGAGTGAATCTTCAGACGGAAGATCTTCCTGTCTCTCCTTCTCTCTATGTATCTGCCTTTCCAAGAAAAATAAATCTTAAAAAAAATGCTAGAAATCCAGCATGACTGACTTGATAACACATACCACACGAGCATTTAAAAAGAAAACCCCGTAAATACAATGACCAGTTCCAAAGGCTTTCCAGTACTCTGCCTGACCAAGCCCGTACCCGCCCTTCTCTTACCCAGGCTCCTCGATGATTCTGTCTCCGCGTTGTTGCTCACCCGCTCACCTGGTAAGCTGTCCACTATCTGAGCCACCTGCTTCTCTTGCCACAGAACCAGCAGGCCTGTTCTATACCAGCTACCCCTGGTATAGGTGCCAACATCTGTCCTCTTGGATTCATCTTTTCTGCCTGTTTTATTTTTTTCCCCTGAGACACACAGACCTGCACATCTACTGGTTCATTACCCCAAACGCCCACAAAGGCTCCTGACTGGAGGCCAAAGCTGGGAGCCAGAAACGCAAACCCAACCTCCCAGGTGGGTAGCAGGAACCCAATTATTTGAGCCAGAGGCAGCACTGGCAGGAAGCCAGAGTCAAAAGCAGAGCAGCGTCTCAAACTCAAGCCTTCCAGTGTGAAACATGAGGGTCTCCAGTGCTAGGCCAAATGCTCTCTCTGGCCTGTTTAAGTACAGTCTTTTGGATTTTTTTTTTCAATCACTCCTCTGTTCAAAGTCACTGTAGAACAAAGCCCAAATGACATACTAGGCTGTACTTCCAAGGCCACTCATGTCATACCTAGTGTACTTCCCACTATTACCTGACAATTTTTTTAAAAAAGATTTATTTTTTATTGGAAAGTCAGATATAGAGGAGGGGAGACAAGAGTATCTTCTGTCCGCTGATTCACTCCCTGAGCGGCTGTAATGGCCAGAGCTGAGCCGATCTGAAGTCAGGAGCCTGGAGCTTCTTCCAGGTCTCCCACACAATCAGCGAACTGGATAGAAGTGGAGTGGCTGGGACATGAACTGGCACACAATGGGATCGTAGTGTGTACAAGGCAAGAACTTCAGCCGCTATGTTACCATGTCAGGCCCTATCTGACAATTTTGTATATTTTGACTTCCCTAAAGTGCCAACATTAAAAAAAAAAAAAAAAAGATATTTGGGAAGTATAACTTCAATAACCTGATCCATACTGTTTTTGGGGGCTGCATCCCATGTGTTTTGATGTTTTTATTTCCGTTTCATATATTCCAAATACTTTCTTTTCTCATCAAATTCATCGCTGGCTCATGGATTACACAGTGGCATCATTTTTCCCAAGAGACTTGTGTCTCCTTTTTGCCACTCATGGTTTGGTTACTCAGTGGTGCATTTTTTTCATTGTGGCGTAATTTGTTGTTGCTGTTGTGGCTGTTGTTCTAATTCACACTAGTTGTTGACCTTGTTTCATGGCTTCTCGTTTATGGAAAGTATAATGATGGAGTACTGGGGTCTACCATATCCAGATGTAGGGGTACAATGCAACATACATCCCTGCTTCCAAACAAAAGATGGACTCCCAATGAAGCTGTTGGAAATATGTAGACAATGAGATGCTGGACTGTCTAACATTGTCTGTACCAGCAATGTCAGGGCACACTTAAATAAGAGACTGATAGAATTATGATTCCTTATGAAGTACTATACTATTGCAGCAACATGGGGAAATCTGTCAGGGGGTGGGAGTTTGGGGGGAATCCCAATCTATATGAATTTGTACCATAAAATTCAAAAATTCAAAATAATAATAAAAAGATATTTGGGGGCTGGTGTTGTGGTATTACAGCTTAAGCCTTAGTCTGTGATGCTGTCATCACATCTGGGTACTGGTTCAAGACCCAGCTGCTCCACTTCTGATTCATTTCCCTGATAATGCACGGGGAAAAGTAAAGGAAGGCTCCTCAAGACTGCCCATGTTGAAGACCTGGAAGAAGCTCTAGGCTTCTGGCTTTGGATTCACCCAGCCCTTCCTGTTGTGGCCATCTGGGGAGTGAAGTAACAAATGGTAGATTTCTTTCCACCTCTCTCTGTGATTTTGTCCTTCAAATAAAAATAAATAAATCTTTTTGAAAAAAAAAAAACATTTATTTGAAAGGCAGTTATAGAGAAAGAGGGAGAAAAAGGATTTTCTATATGCTGGTTCACTTCCCAAAAGCCCCAATTGCCAGGGCTAGACCAGAATGAACACCAGGAGCTTCATCAGGGTCTTCTACATGCAGAGACCCCAAGTGTAGGGGCCCCAGCACTTGGCCATCCTCTGCTGCTTTTCCAGGTCATAAGCAGGGAACTGGATTGGAAGCGGAGCAGCCAGGACTCAAACCAGTGCCTCCATGGGATGTCAGTATCACAGGTGGTGGCTTAACTTGCTGTGCTAAAATGTTGGCCCCTTAGCTCTAACTTCTAACAGCTACCTCTCTGAAATATCTCAATTATCTCAAAAACACAGCAACTCCTTCAAGTTCTAGCCTAAGTGATCTCTTTATTACGTGAGCTGGGTCTCTCACAGCAGTCCCTAGTCTCTAGCACTTTCCTCTTCCCACCTGTTTAAAATCACTCTCAAGGGGCTAGCGTCTTGGTGCAGGATAAGCCTCTGCCTGTGGCACCAGCATTCCATACTGGCGCTGGTTCAATGGCTCAGCTGCTCCACTTCCAATCCAGCTTCCTGTCAATGGCCTAGGAAAGCAGTTAAAGATGACCCCATGTCCTTGGGCCTCTGCACTCAAATGGAAGGGAGATCTGGAAGAAGCTCCAGGTTCCTGACTTCTGATCAGCCCAGCTCTGGCCATGGTGGCCTGGGGGGGCGAACCAGTGGACGGAAGATTCTCTATGTCCCTCCTTTTCTCTCTGCAAGATCTGCCTTTCAAATAAAATAAATCTTACTAAAAATTTACAGTCTGGTCCTACAGGTTTTTCCTAAATCTGTTAAGTTCCTTCCCTCCCTCCCACTACTTGCTTCCTAATTGATACACCATGTACCTAAGGTCCTTCTCCAACATGTTCTTCACACTCAATTCAGAAATCACCTCTCAACAATGCAAAATAATCAGAGGTGGACATTTGGCCCAATGGTTAAGACACTCTGAAAATGTCCACTTCCACACTGGAATACCTGGGTTTGCTACCTAGCTCTGACTCCTGGTTCCAGCTTTCTACTAATTAACATAGTTCCTGGGAGGCAGCTGATGATGGTTCAAGTGACTGGGTCCCTTACCACCCAAGCAGAAGACCTGGGTTGAGTGCCCAGCTTCAGTGTGGTCCAGCTGTAGCAGGTGCACGCATCTGGGAAGTGAACTAGCAGACTGGAGCTTTCTGGATGTCATTCTATTCATAAATCTTTCAAAAACGGAAAAGAACCACGTCACCAATTTGCACACCCTTAACTCTCTGCAGCTGACAATTTGACATGGCTTCCCTATAGTATGGCCCTGGTCCACCTCTCCCACCAGCGCACAGAATGGCATCCCCTTTGTTCTCACTGTACTCCCTCACGCTAAGGAAGTTCTGAGAAGGCTCTTCTCTTTCCCCTTGGCCTGTGAATCCGTATCCATCAAGTCTCAGTACACGGGGAACCTGCAAGAAAGCCTTCTCCAACCTCCTCATCTAAGTCAAATCTGCCATTACCTTCAGAGCACCATGCACTTGTGCATTGTAATATTTGGTCTACGCAGTTTACAATGCGAGTCATTATTCGATGAGCACCCATTGCCCCACTAGCTTGTAGGCTTCAACAGCCACAGCATCCATAAGGGTCTGAGTCTATTTTGGTCCCACTTCTTCAGCAAACCTGGACAGAATACCCGACACTCCCATTCCTGAGTAAAAACAGACACTGTAGACTCTTGGCCTGATTCTGCTCTCTTGCTACAATGTTCAGAACCTCCTCAAATTTCAGCTCAAACACAGCTATAACCTCAAACCTTCCCCAGACCTTCATTCCACCTAAATGTCTCCCTTCATTAAACTTGAGGTATACTTTTCTATATCACTAACACTGAGTTTCTACTGCATACAACTTCACACAGCTTCTCTTCTATTAGACTGGGGGCTTCCCCCTTAGTCTACCTGACCCCTTCTGAATTAACCTCAAGAGAGAAAAAAAAAGTCTGGCAATGTCTAAAGGGACAGGTCATTAGGATGAGCCTGCAATACCTCCAGGGCACACTGCAGAAAAGCAAAAAGTTTAAACCACTTACAAAACCTAAAACACTGCAGGATGGAGACCCAAGCAACCACTGCACAGGCTGCTTCCAAGGAGGCAACTGAGCAGCAGGGGGACAGGACCAGAGGAAGACACTTTGCTGGATCTCAGTTTGCTTGTACTGAAACTTAACTCACATGAACACATTGTCTTTTAATGAAGCTTATGATGTAGGCCAACAGATGTAACCTATTACAAATTAAGTCCTCATTTAAAACCAAGGCCAAAGAACACTGGGGGCCCTGGGTTGATATCAGGTGGTCGGGTGCTGGGGTGGTAGGGAGTCCGGATACTGCTTCTCCCTTTATCTCCCTCCTCCCCTCCAGAAACAGGAGAAAGAAACAGAAAGTTCGAAAACAATGATCACTCCCATCCTTCCCTAACCCTGGATCCTTCCCACATCAACTATGTAAACATTAAAAAAGAAAACCAATAAACTTTATGAAAAAAAAGTCAAAGCTAAATAAAACTTGAGAAAGGAGAAAACTGCACTTTGTTGCACTCTCATATAAATTTCACCTGGCACACACTGCACATCTACCGTGCACAAATACTGTCCTGATAAATGCTGCTTCATTTACTCCGAAAACAACTTGACAGCTTTCATATTTCACAGCTAAGTTCCTTATTAAACTAAAAGCCTACTTTATGGAGGGATAAATTTTAGATCTACTTCACCTAAAACACAACTTTCATTTGTTACTTTGATACAACCCCTTGACCCCCAGCAGTCTCCCACTAAAAAGGGTATGAACTCCTGGTTTTTAGTTACTTTTGTTTGTTTGTTTACCACACTCCAGGTCACACTTCTCTTTCACAATAACACTTGGTGCCCACTGTGCTGAGTAACTGCTAACCGATGGCAAGGCCAAGGTCTTTGGTTTATATGGCCTTAAGAATCCTCTCGCCCTCCCACAGTCTGTTACTCGCCATTTTTAGGTACATGAACGTGGCAGGAATATGCCTCAAGAATCTAGGAGGTGAAGGGCGAAATCAGCACCTTGGACGACACACAGACAGACCGACTCAAGGTAGGACTACGAGAAAGTTGGCCATCAACAGCCATTCAGTGGCACTAGGCAATGCTTCGAGGGTTAAGCAGTGCCTAGGACCAGCAGCAGAGGGAACGAAAGAGAACAGGGGGCGAAAATAAAGAAAAACTGGTTACGGATGGAGTTTGGGAAAGGTGGAATGAATGACAAGCTCACAGAAATGAAGGTTTGTTTAAAACAACCGAGGCTGGGGGAAGGGAGGTGTGGAAATAGGATGAAAAGGCACAACAATAGCGATGGTTTGTCTTTTAAAAGTAGAACGGGTGCTGGAAATCAGAGAAAACCAGCCCGCCTTAAAAAAAAAAAGCGTGGAAGTGGAGTGCAGCAAAGAACAGAACTTCATTCCACAGGGACAAGACGATGCTTTTTTTGCGGGGGCGGGAGGCAGGGGAAGGCACCGATGGGGAGCGCGGGGAAGGCGGGATGGAGAAGCGAGCCGTCTGATTCCCAAGCTTCGCCGAGCAGCGGCGTGGCCCCGGGGGGCCCCCTCACCTTGGCCTTGTAGCTGGGCAGGTTGCAGAGGATGTCCGTGCGCAGAGCCTCTTCGGCCAGGCTGCGGGCGCACAGGCTCCGCCACACCTCGCTGTTCTCGTCGCCGTGCAGGCAGCGGTACCAATGCTTGCACACCAGGGCGCAGCTCCGCAGCTCCGACAGCTCCAGATAGGAGAACACCAACTCCAGCACGCGGCTGGGCAGCCGGCCGCCGGCCCCCGCGGACCCAGAGCCCGAGCTCGCACCCGCACCGCCGCCACCGCCGCTACAGCCAGCACCGCCCGAGGCTGCCCCAGCCCCCGGGGCCGGTGCCGCCATCGCCTCACCAGCCGGCCCGGAGGCCGCCGCCGTCCCCGAGCGGGAGGCCGAGCCGTGCCTTGACACCGGCCGGGAGCAGCTCGCTCACCGCCCCCTTTCAGTGCCCACCGCCCGCGCCTCCAGCACTCCCGCCTCTGCCCGGGGGCGACCGGCGCGCGCCCCGCCTCACTGAGGGCAGACGTTCCGGCTGCCCGGGGCGTCCCCCGCCCCTCCCGCCGCGACTCAGCGCGGGCGCCGGAACCGCCCGGCTCGCCCGGCCTCCCCGCGGCGCGCCCGTGGCTCCGCCATGCGGGTTGAGGGCACGAAGCAAGGGCGCACGCCCAGCTCGCTCGCGGTTCCTCTCGCTCCCGGATGTGACTGTTTGGCTGAGGCGCCTCGCACCCTACGCTCGATGCGATTGGGCAGCGGCAGGTGAAGTCATCTCGAAGCGCCGAGAAGGGCAGCGGGAAACGCAGGTATGGGGCTGGCGCGGGTGGGTTCAGAAGTCCTCTGTGGCGGCTCTTCCTTCTTTATGGTGTGGCAGCCTCGGGTCAGCTTTCCTGGGGGAGAATTGGGGCTGGGGGATCTTTTCCGATTTGAGTTAGGTCTCTGAAGCTTACCTTGGTAGCCAATTCCTCGTCCCCCCCCACCAACTCAGGCTTGATTATCTTGGGGTTTCTGGGTCTTTTCTTGGTCAGACCTTGTTGTTCTCCCCGAGGAGAACAGATGTCTAGGAGAGCTTCTGCCCCAACGACTGGTCGGAAAGGAAGAACGCTAACATCCTAACACCGTCCCACTGCACCCCTCACACTTAACCCCTTTCGCCGCAATTTGAATAATTTAAAGTGCCATTTTAGGGCTAAAGTGCCACATTAGACAAAATATGGTCTTCCCCAGATGCACTAAGGCAGTGTGCTTTCTATGCAACACCGCGCTATGGAGAGTGACACGCGGGGCTGTACTTGGAGGTGGTTTGCTGGGAGGGGAAGAATTTGAGCATTGTGTCATCATACTGAGCTTTCCTGGGGGGGCGGTGAGGGGACCACGTTTTTCAGGGAGTGTTTTAAGGGCGTCTACTAAACGAATAGCTGTCGATTGACCCATAATGTGAGCCAGGCACCTACTGACAATAGTGAGAACCTTGCCCCATTACTAAATATAATTTCCCCAAACAACTCTGTGAGGTAAATACTTATAATAATGGGTTTCGCAGTCAGCGTGTCCCCACCTTGCTTTGGTAAGAAATCATCCCTGTTGTGTCATCCATTTCTTGTGAAAATAACTACCTCTTACACCCTCTGTTGTAGTTGATAACCTGTTGATCTTTGTCTTTCCTGATGCCTTTTTCACCAAGCTCCAGAACCCAGATTTTATTTTTTTCAGTTCCCACCATGGCCACAGCTCTGCCAATGAGTTTGATGGTTGTCCAGCTTCACATAGGAGGGACTTGAGAAACGGCAAACCTGTAGGTAAAAAGCTGGCCTATCTTGGCTATAGTGATGGTGACTTTCAGATTACAGTTCCTAAGTTTGAACCAAGTTTTGTCTGAAAAGACAGCTGTGCGTTTCTTTTGAATCTTCAAGGATCAATGGAATTGGTCCACCTGAGAAAGGGGAGTCTAGAGCCGTGCCAAATGATCAGGTTTCTGGGCATGGGTAAGTGGAGTCAGGACTGGAGCAGAGTGCTGAGGGTACAGAACTCCCAGCCATTCAACCTACTCTGTGTCCTGTGTGTCACAGGGAAGGTGAGGTAGAGCCTGTGACACATTGTGGTCATATTGTCCCTGGTTGAGGTGGCTTAAGTGGCAGTCTGTCCCCTCCCACCCCCCCAGTAGCCCTGGTAGAATGTCAAGGTTGCCTGTATCACTTTCCTGCTTTTCTTTTTGCAAATCCTTCACCTGCTGATCCCATCTCCCCACCAAGCCCTCTCCCCATAGTCACTGGCACTCTACTGTTTTTTAGAAAGTGTGCTGAAATACCCTCACCTTTCCCTCATCCACTCCATGATCTCCTTAGGTGTTTGAAGGAAGGGATGCATTTATGTAAAGTAATTTCCATGGGGGATATGCTTGACTGCTCTGCTCAGACCCTCAGGTGACACGAGAAACAAGAGGCTGGTTGACGAGGCATTGCCTGCTTCTGCTAAGCTTTCCAGTTCAGTCATAGGAAAAACAAGACACAGGGACTTGCCAACTCATTTCTGAAAGTTGTTTTGATTTGACCCCAATTTAGTTATTTTTTTTTCCCACTACCCATCTACCACAGCAGTTTATTCACACTTTACAATGATGGTCTTGGGTGTATCTCAGATAATGAAGGTTTTACTCATACAGACTAAGTAAGCGTCTGATTTGATTGCCAATCAGCACTCTGCATGGGAAACACTGGTTGACTAAAATCACTAACTTCAGAGTGTCTTTTGGGGACTTTCCCAACTTTTTCTTAACATTTCCAGTAATAGGTCTTCATTTTAATTTTTCTGGCTAGGCAGGTGATCAAAAAAATTTTAACTGTGTGATACAGAAACTAGTAATTCAGCTTGTTTTTATTATGGTGCGTGTATTTTAAGGTAGAGCTATTTTGGGGTCTTGTGAGATTAATAGAACAAGAGTTCCTACTATTTCACTACAGAAAAATATATAGAAAATGTATTATTGGTAATAGTACCTTTGCTTTTTAAAGGTTTTATTTATCTTTACTGGAAAGCCAGATTTACAAAGACAAGGAGAGACAGAATGATTTTCCATCTGCTGGTTCACTCCCCAAATGGCCGCAATAATTGGAGCTGAGCTGATCAGGAGCCAGAGCTTCTAGGTCTCCCATGTGAGCGCAGGATCCAAGGCTTTGGGTCATCTTCCACTGCTTTCCCAGGCAACAAGCAGGAGCTCAATGGGAAGTGGAGCAGCCAGGACATGAACCAGTGCCCGTGTGGGATGCTGCACTTGGAAGTGTGGAGGATTAACTAGTTGAGCCACCACATCATGCCCCGTAATAGTCCCTTTAAGCAGATTTCATTTGTTGCCTAACTCCTGTTCATTTGGGGATAGAACTGAACCTAAACATGCCTCTAGAGATAGAATACCCTTCCAGAAAAAGGAAGAAAATCTGCGAAGACTCCTGTCTGCCAGTGAGCATTTATTTGTCAAACCCTGTGAATGGGTTTGTAAAGGAGAAGAGGAAGTGCTGGAAACTTGCCTCATTTGAAATCCCAGGAGGGAGACAAAGCCTGTACTCCAGGAGTCCGGCAGAGAACAGAGGTGCTGACTGTCAGATTGATCCCTCTTAGCAGCAAGAGAACTGACATAGGAAAGAAGTGGTTAATGCCCTAAAAGTCCATAACAATTAAAAATGCCAACTTCAGTTGCCTTTTAAATAGCTAATTCAGATTTCATATTTTAAGGTAGGATGCTGTTAGACATCATCTAAGTCTCCATAATACTAAGTCTAAATCGCATCAATACCTTTTCGCTTGAAATCGTGAGTTTTTTTTTCTTCCCCTCGATCTGTCTGGAAATTTTGCCAGATTCTTTCTCAGAGCAGAGAATTAATTCTTGTTTCAGTGCTTGTCAGCAAGAATCAAGCCGCCGAGCTCCCTGTCTTTCCCTCTGAGTCATTTCCTCTCTCAGCCGCTCCTTTAACTCTTGCTTGAGTCTCTATTGAATTAGTTTCCTCTGCATACTAACTGTGTTTCTGCTAAAAGTTTTAAAAGAGGGGGGCTTTTGTGTATTTTGTCATCTTGATGAAAATCTTGTGTGACTTTGCTTTTGTGTGTGTGTGGATGTGTGACCGTGATCTGTCACCTCAGTTACTAATAGGTCAGGGATTTATTGTTGTTGTCTAGTAATTTGTATATTTTATTGATCAGGGATGATATCAAAGTAGAAGAAAATAAACAGTTTTGTATTTGGAATACGAAATATTGCCAGATTATTTTAAGTGACTTTTCCAGTCGGGATTGGTAAATCTGTCTTTGTGCCATGCAATTAAATCCAAGTGTCATAACTGAAAATAATAAAATAATTCTAGCAATTTTTCGCCTGGTATATTCTCCCTAGCTTTGTAAAATGAACAATTAGCTTTAGCCAGATAAATTTGTTTTCTTCCTTTCATCTGACCATAGGAGTCTAAATTGCCCTAATTTTCTCAGTTGCCTTGACAGTCAAAGCAGGGTATAACAATTCTAGTCTGTATATTTGGGATTCCTAAGAGATGAGGAATCTGGATTTTGTACTCAAGTCCTGTTGTATAAGTGTAGGTAGATGGTAAAGTGCTGAAAAAAGTAGGTGAATGTGTTTTTTAAACAATGGGGAGTTCGTAGCTTTTGGTCATTTCCTGCAAACAATACTAACAAAGCTTGTTAAGTTATTCAGAGAAGGGTATTGGGGCCAGTGCTGTAGCATAATGGGTGTATAGTGGGTAAAACTACTGCCTGCAGCACCAGCATCCTATGTGGCACCGGTTCCAGTCTCAGCTGCTCCACTTTTGATCCAGCTCCCTGCTAATGTGCCTGCAAAAGTAGCAGAAGATGACCCAAGTCCTTGGGTTCCCACACCCACATGGGAGACCCAAAAGAAGTTCCTGGCTTCAGACCAGCTCAGCTGTGGACATTGAGGCCATCTGGAGTGAACTAGCAAGTTAACATATTCTCTCTCTCCCTCTGTAACTGCCTTTCAAATTTAAAAAAGTAACCTTTTTTAAAATGAGAAAAGATCTCTGTTATTTAAATACTTAGGATGTCGTTATGTTAGACCCTATGTACAAATTGTAAGAATCAAGATACCTTGGGCAAATTATTCGGCATTTCTGACAATTTTATCATCTGTTAAAGGAACTCTAGCCAATCAAATCGATTGTTTTAAGACCAAAATCAGATAACCTAGTAAATGAATATCTGAAGTACAGCTCCAAGGGTCTGCACTTTTGGCTGGATTCTCAAGTGATACATGTTCTGAAATTCCAGTATGTGATCTGAAGAAAGGGATCCCAAACGTGTAAATAATGAAGACTCTTTTCTAATAACCTGATTTGACAAGTTATATTTGTCAGTGTTCTTAGTGTTTAATATTTATCAGTTCCACAGGTATATTCCCCATATGGTCACCGTAACTGGGGCTAGGTCAAATTGATGCTGAGACCCTGAAACCCAATCCCAGTTTCCCACGTGGGTACAGGAGCCCAAGTACTCAGGCCATATTCCACCACTTTCCTAGGAGCATTAGCAGGAAGCTGGATCAGAAGTAGACGGTCCAGGACTTGAACCAGTGTTTGTATGGGATACTAGCGTTGCAGACAGCAGCTTGATGTGCAGTTCCACGATGCCAATCCTCAAACAGCTTATTTGTCCAAGGTACCAGGTGATGCTGTTGCTGCTTATCTGGAGACCATACTTTAAAAAAAAAATATATATATATATATATTTATTTATTTATTTATTTTATTACAAAGTCAGATATACAGAGCAGATGTACAGAGAGGAAGATCTTCTGTCCAATGATTCACTCCCCAAGTGAGCGCAACGGCCAGTGCTGCGCCGATCCAAAGCCAGGAGCCAGGAACTTCCAGGTCTCCCACACGCGGGTGCAGGGTCCCAAGGCATTGGGCCGTCCTTGACTGCTTTCCCAGGCCACAAGCAAGGAGCTGGAAGGGAAGTGGAGCAGCTGGGATTAGAACTGACACTCATAGGGGATCCTGGCGCGTTCAAGACAAGGACTTTAGGCGCTAGGCCACGCCGCCGGGCCCTGGAGACCATACTTTTAAGATCCCTAGTTTAGTATGTGTGTATGTGTGTCTGTATGCCACTACTTAGACTAGCCTAATAAAAAGAGAAAAGTAACAACAGTGATATTTATCAGTTTCTGTTTCATAACAGACACTATTATTTGGGCTTTATATATAATGTTAATTATCTTAATGACCTTGGCAAAGGATGTTATTCCCATTTTGTAGAGAAGCAGAGTGAGTCACAGAGGTGCTTAGAGTCAACCAGCACAAACCTGATAAGTCTGTCTACAGAGCTCACTCCCTAAAACATTTAAACGAAAAATATAAAAAAAAATAATAATAATAATAATAAAGAAAAATATAGTCTAATGATCGCATAGCCTTCTCATTAAGAGTTTTTCTGAATTTATATAATGTTTAGTATTGTTCTCATGTCAAAGACTGGAGGACCAACTTGTATGGGTCCCTAATAGCAGAAGTCTTAGACATTTGCCAGACATTGTTCAACTACCTTTGGTATTCTTGAGCTTTAATTTTTTTTTTTTTTAACTATTTTTGATTAAGGCAGGGTTTTTTTTTAACATGTCTTTTTGGTATTTCAGTGATATCTTGTTTATGATATTTGACCTTATTTGGGAGGGCGTAGGGGAAATCCCAGAGAACTGTATCATAGAATGATGATGATAATTTAACAAGAAGTTAAAATTAAAAAAAAAAACTACAAAAAAAAAATCTGACCTTATAGTTCTTATACAACACTTGAGCTGATAGCTCCCTCTCTGCCCTCATCACAGAGTCTTCCAGGCCAATATGTCAGTGAAGTGGACTGGTGGACATTCTTCTCCCATTCTCTGCTTAAATGCAAGTAAAGAAGGGCTACTGGCCTCCGGAGCGGAAGGTGGAGAACTCACGGCCTGGGGTGAAGACGGGAATCTGCTGGGACACACACAGTTCCCAGGAGCTGATGACGTTACCAGTGTCATATTTTCTTCTTCCTGCCCCACCAAGCTCTTTGCCTCCCATGGAGAAACCATTAGTGTGCTGGATGTCAGGGCCCTCAAAGCTTGTGTGGACCACTTCCATGTGAATGAAGAAGAAATCAACTGTCTCTCCCTGAATGAAAACGAAAACCTGCTGGCTTCTGCCGACGACTCTGGGGCAATCAAAATCCTAGACTTGGAAAGTAAGAAAGTCAGCAGATCCCTGAAGAGACATTCCAACATCTGTTCCTCTGTGGCTTTCCGACCGCAGAGGCCTCTGAGCCTGGTGTCGTGTGGACTGGATATGCAGGTGATGCTTTTGCAGGGAGATAATGTCCAAATGGGATTTGCTAACAGAATCAAATGATTGATCAGGCTAAATATACCTTTGCATCTTCTGTTTTCTGTGCTGACATGTCTTATTCATTTATGAACTATAAGCCTTCCTTCTATGTTTAATGCCAGCCCAAAAAATCTCATTGATTTTATTCAGAGCAAACCTTAATCCTTTAGTCTTCCTTTCTCTGTGCCTTAAGACATTCCTGAGATTTGAGAATTCAGACACTTAATTCTGAACATCTGTTGAAACAAAGGGGATATCAGAGTTGATCTGCCCATCCTGTATAAGCCCTGTGCTTAAAAACTGAAAGAGCACGTTGGAGGAGATGGGTTTGTTTTCACTTTGCAATTCTATTTTTCTAAAGCTAATTGAAAGATTATGACTGGGTGATCAAGATCAGAGCATTACATTCAGTCCTGGGTTTTTAATAAACCATCACAAGTTAGCCCAAATCCAAAGTTCCACCATTGGGAAAGCAGATATGTCCAATATATTGGGAACTGGAAGAGTTTAGCTCCTAGTTGTCTTTTGGGGGGTGGGGAAACATGTTAGTCTAAATAGCAGAAATGATGGGGAGGCAGATTTTGGTTTATTTTGGTTTCTTCAAGAGCTCACTGCCCCACAGTGGTGTGTGCTTCCTTGTGAGAACACGAATCTCAGTTATCTTGAGCATTTTAATTCCAAATCATATCGTCCAGATAGCTATCGCTCTCTTTTAATAGATGAAAAAACAGATCTAAATTAAATGTGCACACAACTGCTGACTGCGATTCAAACCTCATCTCTGACTGTGAACTGTTTTTGTGGCATCAGAGTTGTTTAAGCAGAGTATCCTTGGTTGAGAATCAGTGAGCTCCCAAACCACTTTGAACCATTGTTCATCAGTGACCTACTTGTCTAGCACTGTTGTGAAAATGTAATTGGTGCTCTCAATACTACTACACAGTACTTTGCTTCTATAAACTCTGTGTTCCTTTTAATAGCATCAAAGGTTTTGTCTTTGCATCTTCTTGGCTAGTGGACTTTGCTATCTTTTCCTGTATCTTCTATAACTCTTACAATTTAGGAATTCAAGTGTCAAACTTTGCTTTAAAAAAAATCTTTTTTTTTTTTTTTCAAAAAAATACATTTGAAATGCAGAGTTAAGCAGGAAGAGACAGACCTTCCATCCACTGGTTCATTCCCCAAATGGCCACGATGGCCAGAGCTAAGCCAATCCAAAGTTAGGAGCTTCTTCTGGGTCTCCCACGTGGGTGCAGGATCCCAAGCATTTGGCTATTTCTCTGCTGCTTTAAAACCAGGCTGTTAGTAAGGAGCTAGATCAGAAGTAGAGCAACCAGGATTTTCCTATGTGGTTGCCAGTGTCACAGCCGGAAGGTTTTACATGCCGTACCACAATGCCAGCCCCTGATGGGTCTGTCTGTCTGTTTGTTTGTTTTTATCACAATGATTGCCCCTACTTATCTCTTAGCATTTGATAGGCCCAATCAGCAGATATACTGTAATGCTAAGATAGTCCCAGAATGATTAAAAATTGTCCTGACAAAAATATCTGTAGCATCTCTTTTGACAATCACTCTCGAGAAATTCCTTTTCCACTCCTAGATCTTGACCAAGCCATTTACAAGCCTTCTGCATCTAATATATCTCAACAGTGGGGAGGTAGCACCTGCACAGCCAGGGGGATGTCTTTTTAGATAGGCATCCTATCTAAAATTTGCCTTTGACAAACTTCTGTCATCCTTCCGCCATACCAACTTTTCGTTACGTACTTATTATTCGTTCATTAGCTGTAGCAACAGACAAGTGCACAATGGTGACCTGTACTCTGCAGTTAGGTGATGGACATCCAGAATTTACCTTTTTGTCTCCAGTAATAGGCAAGATGCTTTTACAGCAGGTAGCTGACAGGGCAGTCTAGAAAGTAAATACTTATAAAAGGAAAATAATAGAGTTAGGTAGTTACCTATTTCAATTGTCCTGGCAAATTTTTTTTTCTTTTAATTTTATTGGAAAGTCAAATATACAGAGAGGAGGAGAAACAGAGAGGAAGGTCTTCCGTCTGATGATTCACTTCCCAAGAGACCACAATGGCTGGAGCTCAGCTAATCCAAAGCCAAGAGCCCAGAGCCTCTTCTGGGTCTCTAATGTGAGTGCAGGGTCCCAAGGTTTTGGGCCATCCTTTATTGCTTTCCCAGGCCACGAGTAGGCAACTGGATGTGAAGTAGGGCAGCTAGGATTGGAACCAGTGCCCATATGGGATTTCTGTGTGCAAGGTGAGGACTTTAGCTGCTAGGCCACACCGCTGGGCCTGAAGCAACATTTTTTTAAGATTCACTATAGATAAACTTAAGAGTTTTAATTTATTTATTTTTATTGGAAAGTCAGATGGACAGAGAGAAAGATCTTTTGTCCGTTGATTTCACTCCCCAAACAGCTGCAATGGCCAGAGCTGAGCTGATCCAAAACCAGGAGCCCAGAGCCTCTTCTGGCTCTCCCATATGGGTGCAGGGTCCCAAGGCTTTGGGCTGTCCTAAACTGCTTTCCCAGGCCACAAGCAGGGAGCTGGGACAGAAGTGGGGCCACTGGGATACAAATCGACACCCATAGGGGATTCTGGCAAATGCAAGGCAGAGACTTTAGCCGCTAGGCTAGCGTGCTGGGCCCAGGGGGAGGATCTTTTGAGCAGGACCGCTTTGACATGATCACATTCACTTAGGAACTGAGGCCAGCGAACTGGTTTTTTTTGATGTGTTGCGCGTCTATAAGCCCCAGCCTCTCATTTTTGTCTTCAGTTTCCAACTGCCTTGCTTAGAGTGACAACTGCTCAAACAGCTGATTGAAAAATTAAGTATGAAATGTCTTGAAGTCTTTGACAGTTGGGAAAAGTAAAAAAGTGTAAAAGGCAATGTCCAGGCAGGAACAGTCTGTAATGCCTCAGTACTTGGAAATGTAGAGTCTGGGTGATGGCTAACACAGATGTTCAGCCAAATGCAAAAATGGTTCAGTTGCTGTAGGCACTAGGGTGCAGTGCGTGCTTTACTGCCGCAGGCTGGTAAATTCAACCTAGGCTTGACTGAGGCCAAAAGAGGAGACCCATAGCGGTGCCTGTCATTCATTCAGCTGCAAATTGGTCATTTTCCTTATGTTCAGATTTTTTTTTTATATTTCATGTCAGGTTTCAGCACTCATTTGTGTTATGCTTTCTGATATGTTACTGTAGCTCACTGTTAGCTACTAACTATGATGTTATAAACCCAGCACCACGTACAGCGCAATGGCTCAATGACTGAATCTTCACCTTGCAAGTGCCAGGACCCCATGTGGGCACTGGTTCATGTCCCGTTTGGAATTTCTGCAGTTTCAGAGGCGTTATGCTAGACATTAGCAAAGATGGGTTAAATCTCAAGAAACTGACAAGCTGAAAGTGTATGTCAGTTAATACACTCAGAACTAACTGTGGGAAAGAGGAGCAAGTCTTCTCAGAGGACAGGGACTTCAGCTTAAGCCCCCATCCGGGTAGCTTGGGTAATGTGAAAGGAAAGGCATTCCAGATGGAAATTATTCCCATGATAGCCCAAATTTCATTATTTAGCTGACAGACACAGCGCAGAATAAAACTCACAAATTTCATACTCTTCAGTCTTATTCAGAGTTGAGAGTAGAAAGACATTTAGAACCTGGCAGCTGCTTAACAATTATGCTGTAATGGGACTTGTTAATCAAAACTTATTCAGGGTCTTGTTTTATAAATGCTGACTTCCCATCTGCCTTCTAGCTTTGGTTGCAGGGTAGCATCCCTACTGGAATATTTTGTTAGTGTCTGATTTTTTTTTTCTCTTTTCAATATTGCTTGAAATTGCTGAGTGGTCAGGACAGTAGAGCAAAATGGCTAGAGTACTGTGTGACCCTAACTTCTTCTTGTTCACAGGTGATGCTGTGGAATCTTCAGAAAGCACGGCCGCTCTGGATTACAAACTTAGAGGAGGATAAAGCGGAAGAAGCAGAAGGCCCGCAGTCCCCTGGTCAGCTCTTAAACCCTGCTCTGGCCCACTCTGTCTCTGTCGCATCATGTGGCAATGTTTTTAGTTGTGGTGCAGAAGATGGTAAAGTCCGAATCTTTAAAGTAATGGGAATCAAGTGTGAACAGGAACTGGGATTTAGGGGCCACTCTTTGGGGGTATCCCAGGTCTGTTTCCTGCCAGAATCCTATTTGCTGCTTAGTGGTGGGAATGATGGGATGATAAGGCTGTGGGATGTGAGCAGTGAAATTGAGAAAAAACAGAAGAGTCCTACAAAACACCCCCACCGGAAGAAACCTAAAAGGGCCACTTTCACCAAGCAGGGCAGAAATACTAGTGCTTCAGTAACAGAACAGGAAGACCATGGCAGAATTTCTCCAAAGCTCAATATCGAACATGGGGAAAAAGTGAACTGGCTTTTGGGAACAAAAATAAAGGGACATCAAACTATATTAGTCGCTGATCAAACTAGTTGTATATCGGTATATCCCTTAAATGAAGTTTAATTCCAATAAAGACATTTGAACAACTGGCAAAACTTTTTTAGGTTAAAAAAATTCCAGATTCTGAGGCAGACATTTGGTACAGTGGTTAAGGTGTGACTTTGGCTGCCTGCATCCCGTATCAGAGCACCTGGGTCTAAATCCTGGCCACTGGCTTCCTATCCAGCTTCCTGCTAATGCACGCCCTGGGAGGCAACTGCTGATGGCTCAGGTGGCAGGGTCCCTGCCACCCTTGAGAGAGTTGGGTGGAGTTCTGGCTCCTGGCTTCAGCCTGGCCCAGCCTTGGCTGATGCAAGCAATTAGGAAGTTAACCAGTGGATATCTCTCCCATCTCTCTCTCTCTCTCTCCCCCTTTCCCTCTCCTCTTCTCTCTTCCCCCCCACCCCCCATCTTTTTCTCTCTCCCTCCCTCCCTTCATCGCTAGTAAGGTTTTTTTTTTTTTTTTAATTCTGTATTCTGGGTCTGGCTTTGTGATGCGGTGATTCACATCCCATATCAGAGTGCCTGTTTGAACGCCTGGCTGCTCTGCCTGCAGTCGGGCTCCCTGCTGATGTTCCCGAGAAGGCAGCAGGAGGTGGCCCGAGTACTTGAGTCCTTGCCACACATGTGGGAGATTTAGAGGGAGTTCATTCTCCCGGCTTCAGCCTGATGCATCCTCAGCTGCTGTGGCCATTTAGGGGTGAACCAGTGGATTAAAGATGTCTCTCTCTCTGCCTCTATGTTTCTGTCACTCTTGCCTTTAAAATAAATGTTTTTTAAAAAATTCTAGATTGTTCATTTGAATTATTTATTATATAGAATCATACCATTCCATGGCAGAAATGTTAAGACATTTGAAAAGATTGGATCCTACTCTGTTTAGTAAAGGACATAAATAAAAATTTGGAATCAGTGTTCATTGAGTCCTGACTTGTTCTACCTGTTCTACATGTATTTCATTTCTTAATACAAATCAATGCAGAAGGTTTTTTTTTTTCTCTCGTATGTTAGTTGTAGCGGGAATCAAGACTCAGAGATGTTAAGCCACATAAGGATTCTGGAAAGCTGCCGGCACCATGACTGCCTGGAAAGGCCCTTGCCTGTGCAGCCTCCCACCTTAGGAAAGTCCACTTCCCAACCCAAACACAGTCACCACTGTGGTTACCACGTTCATTGTCATGAGGCTTACCAGGCTGGAATCTTACCACTTGATCTGTATAAAGGTCAGAGGCTGTGCTCATCATTACTTCAGCAGTGCTTCTAAAAAGCTTCCAGGAGACCTCAGTCAGCTGAGGATATTAGGCAGCAGTCCAGGATGTGCTACTGGTAGGGCCAAGAATGAGCTGAAGTTAAAGGATTTATAAATAAGCAGAAGATACAAAGTGGAGCATAGGCCACATTTCATGCATGTTTCAGTGACAGTTGCTTCTCATCCTGGCCTCCATGCATGTTCTGTTCTGTTGAAGAGCTTTAAAGGAAGAAGCTGTTGACCGTTGCCCTTGTTTGAGTCAAGGCTTGTTTTACTATGGCAAACACCAAATGCCGATCGGCATAAGAGAATGGACAGGAACTTAACTGCCTCACAGAATGAAGAGGCCCTGCTGTAGTCAGGTATGTGCTGTGGGGCAGCTGTGCTGACAGGATGTGACCTGTGAGTGCTCCACCTCTGGAAAGTTGCCTAGACATGGAGAGAAGGCTTGGTAATTTTAATCTTAAAACCAGCCATTCCTGAAACAGGTGGATTCCTTGAACCTGTTTTGTGTGCATGTGTGTTTACTTAAGCTAGTTTGAGCTGGATTTTCAGCTTGCTAATGAAAGTCCTGAGAAATACACAATCAGTAAATAATGTTTAGTGATCTCACTTGGCATTTTAAGTTGGTCCTGCAAAGTTCATTGACCAAGGACTGATTTTCGAGTACTGACAAATGGACCTAATCCCAGTACTGGGTGATTGTCTTGGCAACTTGGGGCCTTCGTTTGAGAGTGAGTGTGTTGAAATAGACATCTCCTGAGATGTCTCCTCTGCCTCGCCTCGCCTCGAGGAAGTGAAAGCAATGCCATCACAGTGTTGTGCTAAGTGCTTTTCTAATGGTTCTAATATGCATTAAGATATCAGGAAAATTTTTGGGCAATCTGGGATTTTTAGAAGGACCTTTTGAAAAGATATTACAACATTGTTTCATCTTTTAAGTATGAGTAACAGACACCCACTCAGGAGTGGCTAGGCAAAAAAGGAAATGTATTATCCAAAAGAGGGGAGAACAGGGTGTAGACTTAATCTATAGCAGAGAAACAGCTCTGCTGCTCTTGGAGCACTAACCAGGGAAGCCAGTAAGAATGAAGGCATGGGCAGTGAGGGGTAGGTAAGAAGCAGTGATTAACAGCAGACACCTGCATCCCACATCAGATGCGCTGGGTTTCAGTCGGCTTCCACTTCTCATTCCAGCTTCCCAGTGAACACCCTGAGAGGCAGCAGGTTTTAGCCGTTGGTCCTGCTGTTCATGGAAGACCTGGATTGAGTTCTGTCCCAGCCGTGGCTATTGCAGATGTTTGGAGAGTGAGTTCACAGACGGAAGATCTTTCTGGATCTCCCTTTCAAATAAAGTGGAAATAAGTCATAAAAATAAAGGCAGCCACCTTCAAACAAATAAACCAACCCAAGTATTTACGCTTCAGTTTTAAGTCCTATGGTCATTTTGTTACTGTATGGCTGGGTCCAGGTTCTTGTCTGTGCAAGAATTCAAGGACAAAGAATAAAGTTTATCGTTAACAGCAAAAGTACACAGTCAAGAGGGAGTACAAGTACACTTAAGACTGAGCTGCAGACCTGGCATGGTAACCTAGCAGCTGAAGTCCTCTCCTGGAATATGCTGGGATCCCTACGGGCACTGGTTTGTGTCCCAGCTACTCCATTCCCATCTAACTTCCTGTTGTGGCCTGGGAAAACAGTAGAGGATGGCCCAAGGCATTGGGACCCTGAACCCACTAGGGAGACCCAGAAGAAGCTCCTGGCTTCAGATCAACTCAGCTCCAGCCATTGTGGCCACTTGGGGAGTGAATCAGTGAATGGAAGATCTTTCTCTGTCTCTCCTCTGCAAAATCTAACTTTACAATAAAAAATAAATCTTTTTTTTTTTTAAATGAGCTGCACCCATTAAGTTTCAGGATTATCCTTTTGTATGATCTGCAGAAATTGAATATTCATGGGCAATGATGTTTGAGGCAGAGTTTAATTGAATAGAAGAGGGGCAGAATTTAAGTATGTCAGCCATGATAATTAGAGTTACACTGTAGTGAACTGTGTGTTGTGGGTTGGTATAGTGCTATCAGTAACCATATATGTGTCTTCAGTTGGAAGTTCCTGAGAGATTCCTAGAAATAGCTGTTTTCTGCGGCGCAAGTGGGGAAGAGGAGTGTTGGGTGGAGTAGGTGGGACGGTAGAGAGGCTGGTGACCTCAGCATTCCCCTCGCTAACTGCCTATCTATATCAGCTTGGCTGTTTCTAGTATACAGTGCCGTTCATTTAGCAGAAAAAAAAAAAAAGCATTTCGGGGCTACATCCATAATCCTTGCTGCCAAGTCCAAGGCCCAAAACTCAAGAGAATCTGGCCTGTCAGGTTCTTTACCCTTGATTCCATCAGTTGTGCTCAGAGAGTGCTGTCCTGGAGGATGAAGGATGCCAAAAGGGCCCACACTCACTGGCTAAAATAACAGCCCCTGAAGTCTACAACCTCACCTTGTAGTAAGTTTACAGTGTGGAAATGATGTGAGAATGACGTGCTCTTGGGAGTGCTGGCCATTTCACTATAGTTTGAGTCTCAATTTGTGAGAGCTACTATTAGTCAGTGGGTGTTACGGATACGAGGATGTTTGTATATTGAAGAATGTTTTGTGAAGTACATAACTACTTCCTGATTTACACCTCAATTAAAAGGAAAAAAAGGCTTTGTGAGGGTGAAGTCACAGAAGGAAGCACCTTGGCCTGACCCTTCAGAGGATTGAGCATATTTTGAACAAAGCTTAGCCGAGTTAGCCAGCAGACCACCCAGGTGACCAAGAGGAAATGGACATCTTATCTACACTGTGTGCAGGAAGCCAGTAGATGTCCCCCACAGGTATCAGGGTGTAGCTCTCAGGGATAGTTCAGTCGAGCAAGTTAATGAATAAGCAGACATTGAGAGCATGCAGTGTCCTATTGACACAATATTTACTTTTCCTTATTTGGTAAAAGAATCTTTGCAGTTAGGATTCATAAATGATCATACTAAAAATATTTTTAAGTTTTTTAAATTTTATTTTTACTATTGTCTATATTGTTAAGGATGTATGCCCATATTGGCCCTTGATTAGGGTGGGGAGATTGGAGGTATGGAGGAAGGAAAGTGGGAGGGACAAAGGTCTCATTTTTCCCCCTCCTATACCCTCAGGGAAGGGGAGGGGACTATTCCTTGCTATTAAACTACATCAGCACACAAGGATGGGGACAGTCATTTGATGACGTCTTAGAGACCCTGAGGTGAGGGTCTTACTTGAGTGATTTTGATAGTTTTGAGACAATGTTGCTTTCATTGAACCAGGGTTGAGAATATCTGTATCAGCTGACCAAATCCACCTTAGTGCATCGACAGACCCAGAACCTTACTGCAAAGCTTGTCCAAGAGTCCAACCTGTTCTGCTTTCCATCTGCTGACAAGGCACTTAGCATCCTCTGTTGGCCTAGATGACAGTCTTATCCACCATGTGCATTTGGGCCTGCTGTCCACTGCACAGACATCAGCAACTGAGGAAGCATAGTCTTGCTACATTATCTTACGAATTTCCATTAGGCTGGGGTTTGAGACCAATGATCTAATTGGGGAATCCCTCATGAAACCTTACCTGGGGTGACCTCAGACTTGTCTCTCCCCTGTGCTTGTCAATACAAGGTCAGATTTGGTCCATCATCTGCACCAGCCAACGCATATACCAGTGGATGCAGCTGCCTGATCAGTTCTGTCCCTAGCCCCATCTCTCTCATGAATGGATGCTGCAAACCAGCACTGCCTCCATGGGTCCAGTTTACATGCACACCAATGGGTGCTGTGGTCTAGTTGGGGCAACCTCTAATAGCTCCCAAAGGCCTGCCTTTTTATGTATTCCAGTACATGCTGCAGCCTAGCACAGTCTGTCCCACATCCCATCTGACTCTCATGCACACCTATGGGTGTTCAGCCCAACCCTTCTGCAGACCTGGACTACATACTTGCCGGCAGGTGTCACCACCTTCTCCGACCCAGCCAGCTCCAACCCTGGCTCTTGTGCTCACCAGCAGAAGCTGCAACCTAGCAGGTAAGTGTCTAGAGTGTCTGCATCTTTTTTTTTTTCTTTTAAAGATTTTATTTGTTATTGGAAAGTTAGATACACAGAAAGCAGGAGAGACAGAGAGGAAGATCTTGCATCTGTTGATTCACTCCTTAAGCGGCCACAACAGCTGAAGCTCAGCTGATCCGGAGCCAGGAGCCTGGAGCCTCTTCCAGGTCTCCCACGTGGATTCAGAGTCCCAAGGCTTTGGACTGTCCTCGACTGCTTTTCCAGGCCACAAGCAGGGAGCTGGATAAGAAATGGGACTGCCGGAATATGAACCAGCACCCACCCATATGGGATCCTGGTGTGCAAGGCAAGGACTTAAGCCACTGGGCAACAACACTGGACCTAAAAAAGTGTTTTTATAAGAATTTTATGACGTCTGAGTCAACAGACTTAACAAAATCTGAATGTACCTTTCTACATGATCAGAGAAACTTCTCTAGTCAGAGACTATAAAAATGACCCCTGAAAGTGTAGTCTTTGAATGTACCTTTCAAACCCGAAATTACTCATAGATAGCATGTCACAGGCTCAAGAATTCAGTTATTAAATTCATCAAGTATTATACGTGAAATGAATAAGCCAATGTGTGGCTAGACAAATGCAGTATGCACTGCGTTCTAAACCACTAAGACACAATAGGATATCATCATAGCAGGCGTCAGGAATCACATAACTGTAGGCTAGTGAGGGCACTCAGCTTGGTGCACCTGGGCGTGCTATACTTACGGAGGAAGGAAAACGGATAAATTAAGTTCATGAGCTGAGAACAAACTGAAAGCCTGGAATGGATAGAGCTATGGCACAGGGCTCTGGGAATGGCATGGCACCATGACATTGAGCTCCTCTGGAGTTTTGGCCCTCTCTCTGAACACAGGAAGAATGAGCTGGCATTCCCACTAGCCCACCATCTTTGCTTTAGCTTACACTCCCCTCCTTCCAAGCCCTAGAACGTGGCCAGCTGTTCACAAGCGTCCTGAGTATGCAACTCAGAAGTGGGAGCTGAAGAGAGAGCACATGTACTGAAGCAGAATTAGTGGCAGTGGCCAAGTCCTTCCTTTCTGTGTTGGTTCTTTGGTATAGCTTTTCTTTGGTAGGAGGAAATAAACCTATTGCAAAATGTTTCTAAGGTAAAAACTCGAGAAAAGGACCCAATACAATGGCTCAGTGGCTAAATCCTCACCTTGCAACCACTTGGATCTCATATGGGTGCTGATTCATGTCCTGCCTGCTCCACTTCCCATCCAGCTCCCCGCCTGTGGCCTAGGAAAACAGTCAAGGATGGCCCAAAGCATTAGGACCCTGCACACATGTGGGAGACTCAGAAGAGAGGCTCCTGGCTCCTACCTAGGAGGCTCTGGATTGGCTCAACAGTGGCCACTGTAGCCATTTGGAGAGTGAAACAGTGAATGAAAAATCTTTGTGTCTCTCCTTCTCTCTGTAAAATCTGTTTTTCCAATAAAAATAAATAAACCTTTGGGACAACGTGGTAGCCTAGAGGCCAAAGTCCTCTCCTTGCATGCACCAGGATCCCATATAAGCACTAGTTCTAATCCTGGCAGCCCCACTTCCCATCCAGCTCCCTGTTTATTGTCTGAGAAAGCAGTCGAGAACAGCCCAAAGCCTTGGGACCTGCACCCTGGGAGACCTGGAGAAGCTCCAGGCTCCTGGCTTCAGATTGGCTCAGCTCCAGCCATTGTGGCCTCTTGGGGAGTGAATCATCGGATGAAAGATCTTCCTCTCTGTCTCTCCGCCTCTCTGAATATCTGCCTTTCCAATGAAAATAAATAAATCTAGATGGGAAGTGGGGCCTCATCCAGGGTCCATATGGGATCCTGGTGCATTCAAGGTGAGGACCTTAACCGCTACACTATCACACTGGGCCCCAAATAAAGCTTTTTTTTTTTTTAAAGAAATAATAATACATCTCAGAGTTTAACTGTGCACATGTTAAACAGAAATCTTGAATGATTTTTTCCCGAAGCCAGCATCCCCTCCCTGTACCAATGTTCCACATGGTAGTGCCTGGGTTTAATTCTCTCCTGCCAATGACATACCCTTAGAGGCAGCAGTGATGGCTCAGTCACATCAGTGATGTAACTGGATTCTGGCAACCCATGTGGAAGACCAACATTATGATCCTGGTTCCTGGCTTTGCCCCAGCTCAGCCGTAGGTCATTATAGGCGTTTTGTGGACAAACCAGCTGATCTCTTTCTCTTGATTTCTAGCTCTTTCTACTCCTCAAATATATTTTATAGTCGCTTCACAAGGGAGAGATAGAGAGGGATAGGGAAGGAAGGAGAAATGGAGAAAGAGATCTCACATCCACTGGTTCACTCCCTAAATGATCACTCCCCAAGCCCCATGGGGGTTGGGCCAGGTCAAAGTCAGGATCCTGTAATTCCATCCAGGTGTCCTGAGTGAGTGGCAGGGACCAAAGCTTGACCTGTCATCTATTTCCTCCCCAGTGCAGTAGCAGAAAGATGGCCCAGAAGAAGAGCAGCCAGGACTTGAACCGACTAACACTCCAATATGAGATGCAGGTGTCTCCAGTGGAGGCTTATCCTGTCACTGTAACGCCCACATGCACTCCTCCAATGTTGTTGAATAAGCAAACACTTCCCCAATGTTCCATCATCAATCTTCCAGTTAACAGTAGCAGTATGGTCCTGGCGCGGTGGCGCAAGTGGTTAAGGTCCTCGCTTTGCACGCCCGGGATCCCATATGGGCACCGGTTCTAATCCCGGCAGCCCCGCTTCCATCCAGCTCCCTGCCTGTGGCCTGGGAAAGCAGTAGAGGACAGCCCAAAGCTTTGGGACCCTGCACCCGCGTGGGAGACCCGGAAGAGGCTCCTGGCTTCGGACTGGCATAGCATCGGCTGTTGTGCTCACTTGGGGAGTGAATCATTGGACGGAAGATCTTCCTCTCTGTCTCACCTCTCTGTATATCTGCCTTTCCAATAAAAAATAATAATAAAAAAAATCTTTAAAAAAAAAAACAGTAGCAGTGACAGTAGCAGCAAGAACCTATCAAGGAATATCTTTAATTGGAAAAAAAAACTCGAACAATATAAAAATATTTTTTAATGTGAATAAATGCTCCTGCTGTAGGCAACTGGGTACGCTAAGCCTGATTAATACCAAATTTCTAGTAATTATACCAGTGTGTCAGCACAGTTTCTTATTCTATTTTTTTTTTTTCTTTTCTTTAAGATATGTGGGGAAGGTGGGAAATGCTGGGCCGGGACACACCACCCATGCAGATGGAAGATCTTTTTCTCTGTCTCTACTCTGCAAATCTGCCTTTCTAATAAAAATAAATAAATCTTAAAAAAAAAAAAAAAAAAAGAGGGCTTGGTGCAGTAGCCTAGTGGCTGAAGTCCTCTCCTTCTACACACCAGTATCGTGTGGCCTAGGAAGGTAGTCGAGGATGGTCCAAGGCCTTGGGACCCTGCACCTGTGTGGGAGAACTGCAAGAGGATCCTGGTTCCTGGCTTTGGATCAGCTGAGCTCTGGCCATTGCGGCCTCTTGGTGAGTGAATCAGCAGATGGAAGATCTTTCTCTCTGTCTCTCCTGCTCTCTGTATATATGACTTTCCAACAAGAATGAATGAATCTTAAAAAAAAAAAAAAAGAAAGAAAGAAAAGAAAAAAGAAAGAAAAGACTAGAAGAATCATGGCAGAAGTATTTGGATTCCCACTACCCAGGACAGGGGAGATGAGGGTTGAGTTCCTGGCTCCTGGCTCTGTACTGTTGTAGCTGCTGGAGGCATCTAGAGAGTAGAGCAATACAGGGGAGATTCTCTCTCCCTCTGTCTCTCTCTCTATCAATCTTGATACTGCTCTTGAGATTTGTCATTCAAATAAATAACAAGATAAAATAAATTTAAATTTAAAACAAAGTTCAGTGGCTAGCATCGTGGTGCAGTGAGTTAAGCTGCCAGCTTCCCAGTTGATGCCGGCATCGCATTTTGGAGCTCTGATTTGAGTTCAGGTCGCTCCACTTCTAATGCAGCTTCTTGTTGAATCACCTGGGAAGGTAGCTGAATGTTAACCCAAGTGTTTCAACTTCTGCCACCTAAATGCAAGACCCTGATGGAATTCTTGGCTCCTTACTTTGAAAATTGACCCAGCTTCAGTCGTTGCAGCTCTCTGGGGAGTGAATCAGAAGATTGGAAACTTGCTCTCTCTCTTCTCTCTCTCTTCTCTGTCTCTGTCTCTTCTCCCTCTCCTCTCTCTCCTCTCTCTCCCCCCTCTCTTTCTGCCTCCTCTTGCTTTCCAATTGCCTTTCAAATGAACAAACTAATTTAAAATAGACTTTTAAAAAGAAGCCCTAGGGCCGGCACAGTAGGTTTGCTTGCGCCAGAATCCCATAAGGCTGCCAGTTCTAATCCCAGCTTCCCCACATCCCATCCAGCTCCCTGCTTGTGGCCTGAGAAAACAGTTGAGGATGGCCCAAAGCTTTGGGACCCTGTGCCCGCATAGGCAGACCTGGAAGAGGACCTGGGCTCCTGGCTTCAGATCGGCTCAGCACCAACTGTTGTGGGGAGTAAATCATCAGACAGATCTCTCTGTCTCTCCTCCTCTCTGTATATCTCTCTTTCCAATAAAAAGAAATAAATCGTAAAAACAAACAAACAAAAAGCCTTAATCTGTGGTGGAAATGGAGTGTTCTGGTAGAACACAGAAAATTCTTCAGTTTATACCCTAAGGCAGGCAGGGAAAAAAAAAAAAAAAAACAGCCGTGCTACGGGAGAAGATTGGAGTCCCCATTGAAACCAGGCATTCTGGCTTCCATGCCGGTGTGCATCCTGGTCCCATCAACCCAGGGAGGGAGCAGCAGAGGGGGGGCAGGTCTGACTGCTTCGTTCCACTTTATTGGCCCTGTCCAGCCCAGACAAGTCATCCTGTGGCACTGCCACCTGTTCTCTAGGTGCCACATACCTTCTGCTGGCAGTCAGGTGCACACGGTGGGGCCCCACTGAAGAGGGAGACACAGCTCAGAGAAAACAGAGTTTTTCTACCTCCTGTCTGTCTTACTCTGAGCTCCGTTTCTTAAGGCAGATTTATAGAGAGAAGGAGAGACAGAAAGATCTTCATCCACTGGTTCACTTTCCCAGTGGCCACAATGGCTGGAGCTGAACCAATTCAAAGTCAAGATCCAGGAGCTTCTTCTGGCCCTCCCACATGGGTGCAGGGTCCCCAAGGTTTGAACCATCCTCCGCTGCTTCTCCCGGCCACAAGCAGGGAGCTGGATGGTAACTAGAACACTACAGGACCATAACTAGAGTTCATATGAAATGCCAGCACCCTAGGCAAGCATTAGTCTACTAAGCCATTCCACTGACCCCAACTTGCTCCTTTTTAAACTGTGGACGCTAATGTTCTAGATGCTGTTGATCTTGAGACATTTGAAATGGCGTCCCTTCCTTAATTTATTTGTGGTGGTTTAGCGCCCTCTGGTGGCACAATGCACATATTTACTGTGTCATCAATATTTTGGTGGCCTCAGATTAATCAGTTAACACCCTAGCTTTTGTTTAAAAAAGAAAAAAAAAGATTTTTTTATTTATTTTAGAGGCAGAGTTAAGGTTGTCCTGTGGCATATCAAGGTGATCATCCACCTGGAGCACCAGCATGCCAAAAGGCATAGATTTGAGTCCCAGCTGCTCCACTTTTGATCCAGGCCCCTGCCGATGTGCCTGGGAAAGCACTAGGATGGCCGTAGGTCTTGAGTCCCTGCATCCATGTGAGAGACCGAGAAGCTCCTGGCTTCTAGCTTCTGGCTTCAGATTAGTTCAATTCTGGTTGTTGTGGCCACACAGAAACATCTGTTTCCAGCAGACGGAAAATCTTTCTCTATGTCTCTCCTTCTCTCCGTAAATCTGCCTTTCCAATAAAAAATTTCTAAAAAATAAATATATTTTTTAAAAGTGATGCAACCTGATTTTGAAGCTGTCCTCATATGGGATGCTGCTGCACTGGCCCCACTTGTTCTCTTGAACCCATTCTTTCTGGTGTTTGAAATGTTGTGTCTTTTGGGGCCTGGCACAGTAGCCTAGCAGCTAAAGTCTTCCCCATGCATGGGATGAGATTCCATATGGCAGCTGGTTCTAATCCTGGCAGCCCTGCTCCCCATCCAGTTTCCTGCCTGTGGCTAAGGAAAAGTAGTCGAGAATGGCTCAAAGCCTTGGGACCCTGCACCCGTGTGAGAGACCCAGAAGAGACTCCGGACTCCTAGCTTTGGATCGGGGCAGCTCCGGCCCTTGTGACCCTGGGAGTGAATCATCAGACAGAAGATCTTCCTCTCTGTCTCTGCTCCTCTCTGTATATCTGACTTTCCAGTAAAAATAAAACAAATCTTTAGTCCCCCCAGAAGCTGCTGCTCTGCATAGTTCACTGTGCACTGTGTCTATGAGTTTGACACTTTAGAGTCTATATTTAAGTAAGACCCTTTGGATTTGTTTTTTTTTTTTTAAGAATACAATTTTGTAAAGATTTATTTTTATTATTTTTTTTTATTGGAAAGGCAGATATACAGAGAGGAGATACAGAGAGGAAGATCTTCCGTCCGATGTTTCACTCCCCAAGTGAGTGCAACGGCCGATACTATGCCGATCCGAAGCCAGGAGACTCTTCTGGGTCTCCCACGTGGGTGCAGGGTCCCAAAGCTTTGGGCCGTCCTCGACTGCTTTTCCGGGCCACAGGCAGGGAGCTGGATGGAAGCGGGGCTGCCGGGATTAGAACCTGCGCCCATATGGGATCCCGGGCGTGCAAGGCGAGGACTCAACCACTTGTGCCACCGCGCCGGGCCCGACCCTTTGGATTTGTTTTTCCTGACTTCCTTCTCTCAATGCACTCTAAGCTCTTTCCTATTGTTGTAAATAGCAAGACTTCCTTCTTGGAGGCAAATAGGACCCCATTATGTAGCTAGACCACATTGCCTTTGCCTGCACAGGCTGATTCCATATCTTAGCCATTATGAGCATCCCTGCAATGGACATGGGGACGCATATTCTTTTCAACATGATGCTTTCATTTCCTTCGGTATGTTCCTAGTAAAAGAGATTTGTAGATCACGTAGTAGCATATATTTTAATTTAAAAAATTTATTTATCTTTATTGGAAAGATATACAGAGAGGAGAGACATACATAGAGGATGATCCTGCATTCGTTGATTCACTCCCTAGGTGATCGCAATGGCCAGAACTGAGCCGATCCAAAGTCAGGAGCCCAGAGCCTCTTCTGGGCCTCTCATGCGGGTGCAGGGTCCCAAAGCTTGGGCCATCCTTGACTGCTTTCCCAGGCCACAAGCAGGGAGTTGGATGGGGAATGGGGCCACCAAGGTTAAAATCAGTGCCCAAATGGGATCTTGGCACACGCAAGGCAAGGACGTTAGCTTCTGAACTACCACTCCGGGCCCTATGTATTACTTTTTTTTTTATTTAAAGATTTATTTTTATTATTTTTTTATTGGAAAGGCGGATATACAGAGAGGAGAGACAGAGAGGAAGATCTTCCATCCGATGATTTACTCCCCAAGTGAGTGCAACGGGCCGATACTATGCTGACCCGAAGCCAGGAGCCTCTTCCGGGTCTCCCATGTGGGTGCAGGGTCCCAAAGCTTTGGGCCGTCCTCGACTGCTTTCCCGGGCCACAGGCAGGGAGCTGGAAGGGAAGTGGGGCTGCCAGGATTAGAACCGGTGCCCATATGGGATCCCGGGCGTGCAAGGCGAGGACCTTTAACCACTTGCACCACCGCGCCGGGCCCTATGTATTACTTTTTAAAATATTTTCCTAGACCCACCGCAATAGCATAGTGGTTAAAGTCCTTGCCTTGCACGCCTGGGATCCCATATGGGCACCGGTTCTAATCCCGCCTGCCCTGCTTCCCATCCAGCTCCCTGCTTGTGGCCTAGGAAAGCAGTGGAGGACGGCCCAAGGCCTTGGAACCCTGCACCCGCGTTGGAGACCCAGAAGGAAGTTCCTGGCGCCTGGCTTTGGACTGGCTCAGCTCCAGCTGTTGTGGGCACTTGGGGAGTAAACCATCGGACAGAAGATCTTTCTCTCTGTCTCTTCTCCTCTCTGTATAACCGCCTTTCCAATAAAAATAAATATATATCTTTTTTAAAAAGTAAGTAAATAAAAGAAAATATTGTCCTGAGAGGCAGAATTAGAGAGAGGCAGAGGAGGCAGAGCCCCCATCTACTGATTCATTCCCCCAAATGCCCCCAGGGGCATCTGTTGTGTCTTTTTCAAGTATTTTCTCCTACAAACTCTTATAACAAAGTCACAGCTTAGATCCTGTTTCAGGGAAGAGGTTTTAGAAGGGTGCTATGCTCAGGGACTCAACCCTAATGCCAAGTAAGTGGTGCTTTGCTCTACTGATAGAAATCCCTAGAAAGAACGGCAGGCTTTATTATTGTAGAATGAGATCAAACACTAACAGGTGAATATCCTGAGTCCTTTGAGTACTGTACTTTGAGCCCTGTACCCAAAGTACAGTCACTAATAAGGTAATGTTACCTCCAGACTTCTGAGTCAGGAAAAAGATCCCACAAGGTGTTTTGTTTTGCTTTGTTTTGTTTTTCTTAACCAGAGATGAAGTTGCCTTTGATACAGTGCTTTTTGGCCACCTTGCCTGAAGAGGTTTTGCAACAGTAGCAAATGTGGAGGGAAATCAGATCTGCCATTAAAGCCATACTTTGCCAGGCAGGGACTGCCAGTCTGAATGGCTCCCAATGCAGTCTTTAAGGGAGTAAACTCTGCCCAGATATTCATCTGCACCTGTGTTCAGAAAAGAGAAATTTTTTCCCATTAATTTCCTTTCTTCTACTTTTAAAAAATGTATTTATTTGAAAGGCAGAATTACACAGAAAGAGACAGATTCTTTCATCTGCTGGTTTACTCTCCAGATGGCCACAATGGCTAAGGCTGGATCAGGCTGAAGCCAGGAGCCTGGAGCTTCTTCCAGGTTTCCCATATTAGTGCAGGGCCCAAACACTTGTATTGGACCATCCTCCACTGCTTTCCTAGGCACACACTAGCAGAGAACTGGATGGAAGTGGAGCAGCCAGGGCAGGAATTGGCTCTCATATGGGATGCCAGCACTGTAGGTGGCAGTTCAACCAGTGTACCACAATACCAATCTGTAGAAGAGGATTTATTTAACTTGGCAACTGATAAGGAATACAGAAGAAGTCATGGAGAATGAGAATTCCAGATATGTTTTCACTTGCACCATCAGATTCAACCTAGTCCTTGGCCCGGTCATCATGACACGGGGATTCTGGTGTCTGTCCATTCTTGGTTTGCCAAACTTTCTGTGGTTTTTCTGAGAACTTGACTCAGTTCCTCATTCAAGCAACCATGGCTGCCCAATTTTAACCTTTCTGTTGTCCTTCTGAGTCATACAAAAGACATGAAACAGTGCAGATTCTAGCCAACTGTGTCGTTTTACTCCCAACCTGTGTGTGGTTCTCTACTGCCCACTCACATAGATGCCAGTCTCTAATGATTAGTTCTGGTGTTCCCTCTGGTGCCCATGCTTTTGAAGTCCTCAGCCCAAACTCTCCCTCAATTCTGATGAGATTGGCATAGATTCTGATGCTCCATCCTTTAGTAGCTGTGTGAGGTGGCACAGGTTACTCGAGAGTTCTCAGCTTGTGGTCATGTGTCCACTAAGTGGGATCACAGCAGAACTGAAAGACCCCTGGAGACATGGACCCACAACTCCACTGAGGCAGTCCGTGCTTAATACAACCTACGGTGGCTTCCTTCCCTTCTGGGTGGCAGGTGCTTCTTGGAATTACCTTGCAAACTTGTCCAATTCCTTTGTTTCTGGAATAAACCAAATTAAGACTGTCCCATTATTGTATGTGAGAGGCATTTCTTACTGGGCATCGATCTCATTGCTTCTTTCTAATGTACAATTTAGGTTAATTGTAAACCTGTGCTCTTGTTTCACAATTTATAGCAGGTGTCTGACCTTTTTCTGGAGCTTGTTATTTGATAGTTTTCACTTGACAGTGTTATAACATTAATCTGGTGTTTCTAACTCCTTTGTCCACTCCCCCTTTCTCTCTCTCTCTCACTCTTTCTCCCTTTCTCAGACTCAGGCTGCACATTTTGATCACCAGACCTTATAAAAGGAATGGCTCTTATTAAACAAAATAGCCTAATTATCTCTTCATGGACACTACTTTAAAACTGTTGGGCCTGGCTCGGTGGCCAAGTGGCTGAAGTCCTCGCCTTGAACGCGCCAGGATCCCATATGGATGCTGATTCTAATCCCGGCAGCCCCACTTCCCATCCAGCTCTGTGCTTGTGGCCTGGGAAAGCAATAGAGGACGGCCCAAAGCCTTGGGACCCTGCACCCGCATGGGAGACCTCCAGGTCTCCTGGCTTCAGATCAGCGCAGCACTAGCCATTGCAATCACTTGGGGAGTGAATCATCTGTCTGTCCTCCTCTCTCTCTATATCTGGACTTTGTAATAAAAACAAATAGATCTTTTTTTAAATGGTAGGATGTCCCCGTGATTACAAATTTCTAATTTAGTCCACTAAGAATTTAGGGATAGAATTGAGCATCCGCTTGACTGACACCCCAAAGCTGCTTTACCGGAGACCTAGAGGAAGGGTAGCAAGCTAGGCAGCAGGGCACCCATCAATGCAGCTCTATGCAGTAAAGGAGACTCAGCAAGACCAGTCCACCCTCAAGTAACACTTGCTTGCAGTGTGGGAAACCAGAAGGTCAGGGAAACTGCTGCCATTGATACAAGGCTTTCAAGGAATCCTGTCAGCTCTGCCAAGAACCAGGCTATTAGAAAGGCGGATATACAGAGAGGAGAGACAGAGAGGAAGATCTTCCGTCCGATGATTCACTCCCCAAGTGAGCACAACGGGTCGATACTATGCCTATCCAAAGCCAGGAGCCTCTTCCGGGTCTCCCACGCGGGTGCAGGTTCCCAAACCTTTGGGCTGTCCTCGACTGCTTTCCCGGGCCACAGGCAGGGAGCTGGAAGGGAAGCGGGGCTGCCGGGATTAGAACCGGCACCCATATGGGATCCCGGGCGTGCAAGGCGAGGACCTTTAACCACTTGCGCCACCGCGCCGGGCCCGAACCAGGCTATTAGAAAAGGAACTGTCCTGGAGGTCACAGAATTCCTGGGTCAGAATCATGGTGGGCCACAAGTCAGAAGCCCTTTACTCTGCCCAGCTCCCAAATCATCCATCTCCATGGAGCAATGGCCTAGGGTCAACAGCATCACAGGGAAAGCTGTGTATTCCATCCAGAGGAACCATCTGTTCTATACCAGCCTCCATTTCAAGCCAGCTGTTCTCTCTGTCCAGCCAGGTAATGGGAATCAATGGGATGGCTCCCCACAGAGCTTCACACTTTCTTTATGATGTCTCTTCTGGTACCTTATGTGAAGAGATAGATGGTCCTGGGCCTCACATAACTCCTGGGCAGACCTTAACACCCACCTCCTGTCAACGTCTGGATTTGGACAATAGCAGAACTTTCCTGGGTGCCTGCAGACTTGAAGTTCCAGTGCTCATGTGTGTAAGACCTCAAAAACAGTTTTTGCTAGCTGGCATTGTAACCCTCAAGGCCACTGTCGGTTGGAGCCCAGGCTTTACCATAGGCCCTTACTTTGTTCCTATTCAGCTCAGAAAGGCCAGAACAATTGCCCTAGCTCTTGCAAGCAGCCAGAGTCGCCATGAGCAGAGGGAGGGAAACAGCACAGAACTAGAAGTAGGCCAGACTATCTCCACTAGAAAATAGGCACTGTACTGTCAGAAGTGTTTCTCTTTTCCACAACTATACATATTATTGGTTGCTTCTTTTTACACTTGTCTGTTTCTTGAGGCCTCACTAAGCAGTCTGAATCAATTCTTCATGCCTATTCTAGCCAAGCCTCCCCACTAGTATCACACAACAAAAGGCTAGGATAGTGGGATGGAGAAGTGACCTCAGTACCCTGCCAAAGCCAAGTGGACACTCCATCCAAGAATGGCCGAATGCAGAGTCTGCACAGAAGGTCAGCACCTGCCGTGGTGATCGATCACCACCACAGAGGCACCCCCGAGAAGCTCCTCATCAAAACAAACCCTCAGACATTACATATTCCTGTGAGCCTCAGGAAGAACTCAGGCCATCTTTCGAAAGGACTTTTGATAGCCTCCCTCCACTCCTATGTCATCCACACTCAAATGCAAAATGTTTTCTAACCAAACCATTAACCAGCTTCTTTTGCAAGACCAAGTGTCTCTCATTTCTCCCCCACCAGGTTGAGACCACTGCCAAGAGAACACTGCGCATAAACTCAGCTCGAAGAAGCCATGGAGGAGAACAAAGGTCCTTTTCCTTTAGAACAAAAAGGAGGAATGTGAGTAACTTGAACATAGGCCCGGAAGGCTTCAGCGATTTTGACTCTGTACTATTTCTGTGCCATTCCGGTTATTCACCAATGAAATGGTATCTTACCTGAGAACCTCACCCAACGGTCTCGCAGTCCCTCCCTGTAATCCTTGCCCACCTACCAATCACCTACGATAATCTCAGTCACCAGTCTGTGCTACCCACCCACAGCCCCTCCCAACCAGTTCCCTGCACCTCCCATGCTTTCAGGCTCACCTGGGTTGTTCAATGAGCCTCCATGTGTGCTCCCTTCCCCCATTCTACTCCAGCTTGCCCCCTGCCCTGCCCTCGCAGTTCCCATCCTGCCACCGTGGCAGGAGATGTTTCTTTTCTTGTTCTTTCCCCCTCTGACCCTGCTCCTATTCATACCCCGTTGGAATAAAAGACTTCCTAAGCAGCTTGCTGCATCTGAGATTTTGGCTTGCAGTGAACTTATCATGAAAAGAGGACTTTGCTGAGGGAATTAGCTGCGTATAAGAACTTTAAGTGCACTTTAAAACCTAACACACACCCTCTTTTTAAGATTTATTTCTATTTGAAAGACAGATTTACAAAGAGAAGCAGAGAAAGAATTCTTCCAGTTGATGATTCACTCCCTAGATGGATACAATGGCTGAACTGTAGCTGATCCAAAGCCAGGAGCCGGGAACTTATTCTGGATCTCCTACAAGAGTACAGGGTTCCAAGCACTTGGGTCATTCTCCATTGCTTTCCAAGGGCATAAACAGGGAGCTGATGGGAAATGAAGCATGTGGGACATAAACCAGCACTCATAAGTGATGCCAGTGCCACAGGGTGAAAAATGAGCCTGCTATGTCACTGTGTCAGTCCAAGAGAATTACATTTTTAATTAGTGAAACTGTTTTTAAGTTAAGCTACAACATATATATACTTTATATCATAGTATGATGATTTGGTTATCACAAGCAAATATACTCACATAATCTTAATTCAGATGAAGAAATCGAACATTTCCAACATACCAGAAGGTCCATCATGGTCCCACCCAATTATTATTCTGCTCTTCGCAAATGCAGTCATTGTCTCTATGCATCACTTATGCTTGTTTTTTTTAAAAAAAATTTGTTTGTAAATGGATTCACACACTTTTTTAAAAAGTTTTTTTATTATAAAGTCAGATATACACAGAGGAGGAGAGACAACGAGGAAGATCTTCCGTCCGATGATTCACTCCCCAAGTGGCCACAATGGCCGGTGCTGTGCCAATCCAAAGCCAAGAGCCAGGAACCTCCTCCAGGTCTCCCACACGGGTGAAGGGTCCCAAGGCTTTGGGCCGTCCTCTATTGCTTTCCCAGGCCACAAGCAGGGAGCTGGATGGGAAGCGGGGCTGCTGGAACTAGAACCGGGGCCCATTTGGGATCCCAGTGTGTTCAAGGCGAGGACTTTAGCTGTTATGTCACCGTACCAGGCCCAGTTCACACACTTTTGAGAACTTTGTTGAGGTAGAATGCCCACAAATGTGCAGCCTGAGACTGAGGGCAGACCATGTCAAGCAGAGGCACTGCATCCACCAGCATGTGTGAGATCCAGGGTTAGGTGGAAAGGGCCTGGCAGGAGAACTGTGGGTACTCTGCTGCTAGGCTGTACTTTCCAATGGTGAATCAGGTGAATCAGGGCTGGAGGTGGTAGACCAGGCTCGACAAGGCAGCAGCACCTGTTGGCATACCTGAGGGCTAGGTTTGGGGGCAGGACAGACTAAGCTTAGCTGCACCACCCATGGGTGTGCATGAGATCCAGATAGAATGTGGCTGGGCTGGACTAGGCTGCAGCAGAGCATGGCATGCACAAAAACTGGTGCTGGGGATGGACCTGGTGGGAGTTATTGGTAGTTTCCCCAACTAGGCTGTGGCACCCACTGGTGTGCATGAGGACTGAGTCTGTGGCAGGCTGATAGGAGGGGAGGTCACAGCACCTGTGTTGGGTTACACGTGATATGTGGCTGGGATCAGGCAGCTACATGCACTGGTATGTGTGCTGACTGGTACAGGTGACAGACCAAACCTAACCCTGCACTGGCTGGCACACACAAGTCTGAGGTCACCTGAGGTAAGGTTTCTTGGGGGCTTCCCCAGCTAGCCCACTGGATTTAGACTCCAGCTACAGGGAAAGTCACAGAATGTGTGGTCCAACTTCAGAGTGCATGCATGCACGCCTTGGTCTGGGCCTCCACAGTTGCTGGTGTCTGTGCAGTGAACAGCATGCCCAGATGCACATGGGGTCATGATAGCCAGCTCATCTAGGACAGCAGGGTATGTGGAGTGCCTTGTCAGAGGATGGAAAACAGAGCAGGTTAGACAAGTCTCCTAGGCAAGCTGGCAGCATGTTTCTGGGCCTGGGGACACACTAAGGTGGACTTTGTTGACCAGTAGACCTTGGAAAGATTCTCTCAACCGTAGAGCAATAAAGCCAAAAATATCTCAGAACTATCAAAACCACTCAAGTAACAACACGATTGGAACATTCTTCCCCACATCCGAATCTCTAAGGCATTATCAAATAACTATCCTCCATCCTTGGATGCTGACGTAGTTTGACAGCAAGGAGCAGCCCCATCTTCCTCCTCCCCTGCAGACACAAGAAAAAAAAAAGGAAAGGAAAAACTGAAACATTTATCCCAATCACCTTCCTATCTACCTGACCCTCCCCACCCTGTAGGGAGGCCCACATCGGGGTACATTTCTTTCAATTAGGTAAACAATATTATAAAGAAAATTTAAAGTTTTATTTATTTATTATTCCTTTCTAGATGTAGAGATATCATCCATCAATTGATTTGCTCCCTAGATCCTGGGACCTGCCCAGACTGAAGCCAGGAACTTGGAATTCCACCCAGGCCTGACTTGAACCATCACTACACCCTCCCAGAGGCAGCATTAGAGGGAAGCTGGAACCAGGATCTAGAGCCACATCCTGATTCCAGCATTCCTAAGTAGGATGCAGGCATGTGACCTGACAGACTCAACGCTTCCCCTTTGTTGATGGACTATGACTCAGTTTTCAAAAGCAAATGTTGTAGTGCATTCCAGGACACCTGTGTTCACAGGATCAGTTCTGTGAAACTATATTTGGATGTCCACGCTATTAAAAGCTTCTTGTACTGAACGACCTTTCGGGCAGAATTTAGATTGAATGCCCATGCTGCTGCTGCCTGTGGCTGAGTAGAAGACAGAAAACTGAAATTCAAACATCTCTGGGATTTTGTTTTGTTTCTCTTCATTCTGCTTTAAGAAGATGAGCATTGAAACCACAACCCTGATATCCTTGAAGGAGGCAATGAAAAGGTTTTTAAGGGCCACAGGGAGGGAGCAAGCATGGGTGTGTTATTCTAAGAAGACGGGTAAGAGAAGGATGAAGACTAGAAATAAGAACTATACAGACTTGTCTGTGCTAAAACAGCTTCAGTCTTCCAGGCTCAAACCATAATTAATTTCATAATAAAAGAAAATCCTACTCCTGGATGCTGTAAGCCCATGCAATTTGTGTGTATGTGTCTAAATTTACAAAATTAAGTGAAATTTGGCTGCTGCCCTTCAGGAACTCACAGCTTGTATAAATGGTAGACATACTTAAAATCACAAGTTAAAGCAAGTGACCTAGGAAGGACATGCTCCTAAATGGCTGTGGAATGTGAAGATCAATCAGTTTAGTCTTTGACCGTAGGAAAAGGAACCCCCTTCCTAGATGGACACTTCAGCTGGATCTTCAAGGGTTGGTGGGTTTTGAAAGAGAGAAAGAAATGGAAAGGAATTCTAGATAGAGGGAACAGCACTGGGAAGCCAGATGGCAGCTTGTGATTGTATATGGATGACTAGCGGGTCTGAGAGGACTGCTAAAAGGTGGGAGCAAAGGGAAAACAGTTCTGTGTGTCCTGATGAGGAGTTCCAACTTGGCTCTGAGATGCTACAAACAAATCATGGTGGCCCAGAAGGCACGTAACCACGTGAGTTACATAAACCACATTATGTCTTGGAGGACTCTAATTGAAGGGTGCGTCGGAGGCTGAAACAAGGTCCTGACAAGAAAGGGCTGATCAGAAAGATACTAAGAGGGAAGGGAAAAAAGGTGGGAATTATTCTGAGATTTCCAGTTTCAGCAATTGGTTTGATGGTGGAGATCTGTAGCAAAAAGACTGCTTGATTGACTTAAGATTTCTTTGGATGGTCTGAGAATGCCATTTGATGAGAAAATTCCAAAGACCTATTGTAATGGTAAACTTTTACACTGATTGACATGCTAGTGTTGATCTTTAAAATTTAAGCGAAAGAGGACTCATGGTAGTAGTCTTAAATGTCCAAAGATTAATACCACCTATATATATTCTTGGTTATATGTTTTGATTTGCAGCCAGGCTATTGGCATATGGTTATACAGGCTTATACTCCTTACAAAAGTCATTTATTACAGGGTTTTACTGTCAAATTCCCTACAGTTCTTACCTATGTGTGAATAGAATCCAAAGCAGTGGGAGAACTCCTTCATAGTAATCTCTGAAGATGCGAGTGGGCAGAGGCAGTGTACTTAGATTCAGTTCAGGACAACTGAATTTGACATCTGCTTCCAGGTGGAGACAGGCAAAATAGAGTTGAAAACACAGATGTGGAGCTGATCTAGCCTTAGGAATAACTTGGAAGCAAGAAGAGAAGATGATCAAACATAGAAGCCCAGGCAACCTCAAAAGTATTTAGGTCATGTGGGAGTGGCATGTGTCTGTGCTTTACTCCAGCCATGAGAGACACTGTGAGTGGTAGTAGGCAAGTGAGTTGTGTGGCTGCGGATGTTTGTGGGTCTTTGTGCTGTTCTTTGCAGTGTGACAGTGCCCTCTGATGATTAGGGCTCTTCAAACTATTCACATCACCATGGTGGTTTGCACAGTTCAAAATCTTCACATCACAGCTGTCAGTCACAGAGTAGATGTATTTTATTATTTCTGTGTAAGGCCTCTGCTGCCAGTGGGGGGAGCAGGTCAGACAAAGAATATCTAAGAAATGATCTCTGATCCTTCCCTTCCAAAACAAAGATTTGCATTTATAAAAATGAAAAATAAAGTAAGAGCTGGAAAATCAGTTCCTGAGAGAATCTAGACAGTGAAGAGATCTCTAGCAGGGGGGAGGGAGCATTCCAGTGGAATGAGGACCAAGCTTTGAAGGAAGGTTAGGCTCTGGACAGGCAAAATAGCATAGTGAAAAACATCTTAAAACGTGATGGTCCCAGCACAACCAGCTTTGACATGAAAACTGAGTCTTCTTTGGTAATTCAACTTTTTAAAATCTGTAAAACCGTAAAATATCACAGATTTACTTCTTATGGCTGTTTTGAGAGTCACAGTAGTTCTTATATACTCTTTTAAAGTCTAATGTATAAGTAAGACATGAAAAATAATTCAAGGAATTAATTCAAGTTATACAACACAATAAATAAGGACAAGGGCTAAAGGGAGTGGCAATGGCAATATGTGTTAATAATTTTAAACTCAGTTACCCAATGTTGAAAGAAGTTGTAAATATTAAAATCTAAGGTTAAGCCTAAATCTCTTTATTCCCTGGATCTATGTTTCTTTCATATTACAGAGTAGACCACAAACTCCAAGCTTTGCAAACACAATTCAAAGACCTGGACTTCACCGTGGATAATCTGACACAGAAATTTGAACATCATAATAAAACTCTGGCAAACCAAGCAGCCCAAGATGAGATGTGGACAGCAGTATTGGCACTTAAGTGAGTATTAAATGAGAAAACAGGAAATGTTGTGACTCTGGGAGGAGGTTTTCAAAAATTGAATTTAATATTGTACCAACATTGGATTGTGAAGAAACTACATTTGGGGGATTAATTCATTCAGGACATACTAACTCCACCTTCGTTTACTGGCATTGTGCTACAAACCTCCTCACAGAGTCTCTCACTTGCCAAAATCTTACTAACACAGAAATGCGTAATAGAACTCCCGAGCCACCAAGGAACTTACAGTATGTGTGGTTTGAGAATTCACCTGCCCAGCAGAGGGCAGACACCGAATCTGAGCTATTTGCTAAAATATAGCAGCTAGTGCATCTAGTGGTTTGTGGTGTTGTGTTGCAAAGATCACCTTATGTTTGGCACACGCTATTATTCCAGAAACTCTTTTTTTCCCCATAGGTTCACTTCAATGGAATTCAGTATCTTATACAGCTATGTCATTGAAGTACTTATCCATCTACATACTCATGTGCTCGAGAAGCTGCCTGACCTGGCGAGGAGTCTTCCCACTTTAGCCTCTGTTCTCAGGCGGAAAGTCAAGAACAAGCACGTTAGAGTTGTGTGGCAGTCTGTCCTGGAAGAGGATGGGCTAGAAGAAGGAGATGTCACAGCACTTTGCACCTTCTTTATCGTCCACGGGAGCAAGGCAGAACACTACACTGCTAAAGTGAGGCAGATGTACATCAAAGATGTCTCACTCTTGATCACCAACATGGTGAAGAACCGGGCTCTGAGGGATGCTTTGTTGAAGGCTGTTCAGGTCATTGAAAAGGGAAAAGCAGGGAGGAGCTACGAAGAGCCAAAGTCATCCATCAAAGAGCTCATACTGTCAGTCAAAAACTAACCTGGAGCCAGCAGGTGGCATCTCTTTCTCCGTGCCTGACTCTTAAAACAAACAAATAAAAAAACATCAATTGTTTAGTGAAGGCTTGTTTTTAAACAGAAAGTAAGAGGAATATTAAAAATATTATGGGGCCTGGAATGATAGTTTAGTGGTTAAAAGTTCTCACCTTGTATGTGCAAGGATCCCAAATGGGTGCAGGTTCACATTCCGGCTGCTCCACTTTCCATCCAGCTCCCTGCTTATTGTCTGGGAAAGCAACAGAGGATGGCCCAAAGCCTTGAAACCCTACACTCGTGTGGGAGACCTGGAAGAAGCTTCTGGCAACTGACTTCAGATTAGCGCAGCTCTGTCTGTTACAGCCATTTGGGGAGGGAATTAACAGATGGAAGATCTTTTTCTCTCTCTCTCCTTCTCTCTGTAAATCTGATTTTCCAATAAAACATGAATAAAATATTTTTAAATTATGACAAATGGCTACAATGACCTTTTTTCCATCTTGCATTATATTTTTGACAATCTTTACATAGTTAATTTAGGCATAAAGGTTCAAGAGCTATAGGAAAGTAGGCAGGACTATCATTTCCACATATTTTTTTTCTATATCTGGGGTAAAGAGGGAGATAAAGGGAGAAGTCCCACCCAGTCTCCCACCCATTCCAGATCCCCAATATGGAACATGCTCAGAGGGTCTTGCTCAAGTGGTCTTGATAGTTCAACAGTTATGAATTGCTTCCAATCTCGGCAGTCCAAGCACAATAAGGTCGCTGAAGAAACCACTGATTGACATAGTCCATCTTAGAGTCTCTATCTGCCCAATGTTTCACTGCCAGCATATGGCTGAGGTAGTTGACTGACTTGTTCTGCCCTCTGTCCTTTCATGGTTATGGTTCTGAGTCTGGCATTTCGACTGGGGAGATCCCCAAAGAAACTTTGAGGTGTTCCCAGACCAGATTTTTGTGTGTACTTGGAATTGCAGGGCCTGGTACAGTCCATCACCCCGAGCAGCTGGTGGTTGCAATTGCTGGGTCTATTCTGATTCCAGCCCTGACTTCCACTGGAAACAATGGGTGTTGCAGTCTAGCCTGATTCTGCCCAGCACACACTCGGCCCTCACATAAACCAGTGGGAGCTGCAACCTAGTCAGAGTGATCAACAATAACCCCACCAGGCCTGCCCCCTACCCTAGTTCCCATGCTTGCCATTATGTACAGCAGACTAGTCCAGTCTGTCCCACATCCCATTCAGCTCTCATACATATCAGTGGGCATTGAAGCCTAGTTCAACCCAACCAGCTCTACTATCCAACCCACACACATGCTATTGGGTGCCCTTCTGTGTAGCCACCACTGTCCCTGTCCTGGTTTTTGTGCCCTCTGGTGGGAGTGGTAATCCAAGAGGGAGGAGCCCACTATTTCCCTTCTAGGCCACTCACTCCCGGTTATGCACTCTCCAGGTGGTTCTGCAGTGTAACTTGACAGAATTAGCCCCCAGTGCCAGCTTCTGCCAGCTGATGCTGCAGCTAAGCCCAAACAACCCTCACCCACTCTAATTTTTGTTTGCACCAGGAGGAACAATCAGCCCAGCCTGGCTTTTCCCTGATCTAGGCCACATGAGGCCCACAGGTTTTGTAGCCCTGCCTAGTCTAGTCTGCCCCCATCCCAGCTTATGCTCTCCAGTTGGAGTAGCTGTCCAGTAGGGAGTGCCCCCCCCACATTTTCCCTGCTGGCTTCACACCCTCCCTCCTTGGTTCTCAGCAGTGCTGGTTGGGCACTGCAGCCACATCTTGTACAGGTCACCTCACCTGGACATTCTGTGTTGTGCACTGATTTTTGTCACGATCAAACCTGGCTCGACCCACACTCTGTTCTGGTCCTCAGATTTGCCAGTGGGTGATGTGAACTGGTTCAACCTGGTCTGCCCCCAACCCATGCCCAAATGTATGCCTGTGGAAAACTTCCCGTGGCCTGTTCTGGGCTGTTTCCTATTATGTTTCTTGCGCTTACCTGTAGGGATTGTGTCCTGCCAGAGGAGTTGCCCAGGCTCCTCCATCAGAACCTCTCCCAATGCCAGATTTCACGCATACCAGTGGGGTCCATGAGCCAGCCCTACTCAGTTCACATTCTGTTCTTGTAGGAACAGTGGCTTTTCCTGACTGGCTTTCAACCCAATCTGGCTCTTACTGTTGGATGTTTCAGCCCAGCCATGGCTTGAATGAACATTTTCTTTATGTCTAAATCAAAGAAAAAGAAGGTTTCTGGATAATGATTCAGTATTATCACCAAAATTTATTGTTGCTCTTAACTATTTCCAAAATATATTGTTAAATGGAGATAAACATCTAATACAAGCCAGTATGGCAAATATAAAAATAGGATTCATATTAGCTTATATATCCATAAACTTCTGCAGAGAAGAAAATGATGGTATTTGCCATCCTAGGAAGAAACCTGAGACTAGAGGATGACTAGGAAAAAAGACTAAGAAGTCTTCTCATTATTAATCCACTTTATATATCTTGAATTTTGAATTATGTGACTTTATGACTATTAAAGGCAAATAAGTAATAAAACACACCTAACATGCAGTGCTACAAACCACATGTTGATGTCGATTTTTTTGCTAGTATGGTAACAGTTTATCTTTATTTGAAAGGTAATTCTTACATACTGACCACTTAATTATAATATTAATTGAACACCTAATGCCATGTGCTTTGTGCTGTTACAGAAACATTAAAAGATGTGGAAGTTTCCAGTGCCTAAAAGACTGTGTCACATAATGCAATGTAATCAATAAAAAGAAATTAGTAGGAAAAAAAAAGATGTGGAATGGTCATTCAGCTCATATCAGGTACCTGGTTTTGAGTCCCTGTTCCACTCTCCTCCAGCCTGCTAAGGCACACCCTAGGAGCAACAGGTGATAATATACGTAGTTGGTTGCTTGCCCTCAAATGCGCTATCTGGATTGAGACCTGGACTCCTGGCTTGGATCTGGTCCAGGTCTGGCTGCTATGGGCATTTGATGCGTGAACCAATTAATGGGCGATCCTCTATGTCTTTTTTTGGTTTTTTGTTTTGTTTTGTTTTTTGTTTATTTTTTTATCTTTTTAATTTATTTTTCTTCTTCTTCTACGTCTTTTTGTCTCTGTTCTCTCTCTCTTAAAAATATAGTAATAGGGCCCGGCACGGTGGCGCAAGTGGTTAAAGGTCCTCGCCTTGCACGCCCGGGATCCCATATGGGCACCGGTTCTAATCCCGGCAGCCCCGCTTCCCTTCCAGCTCCCTGCCTGTGGCCTGGGAAAGCAGTCGAGGATGGCCCAAAGGTTTGGGAACCTGAACCCGCGTGGGAGACCCGGAAGAGGCTCCTGGCTTCGGATAGGCATAGTATCGGCCCGTTGCACTCACTTGGGGAGTGAATCATCGGACGGAAGATCTTCCTCTCTGTATCTCCTCTCTGTATATCCGCCTTTCCAATAAAAAAAAAATAATAAAAATAAATCTTTTAAAAAATACAGTAATAAATAAATAAATTTTAATAATATACACCCAGCCATCAAGGCAAGGATTTGGTGTTGATGCATTGTCTTGAAGTACAAATTCAGCATGGTCAGAGCTAAGTAACATGCTGGAAGGGTTGGGTAGAGAAGGTTATGAAGTGATAATAGGTGAAGCCAGCCCCTCCTTGGAGATGACAAGACACACAGGAAGTTGTGCAGCAGGTACATCCTCTCCATCTTGTCCTTCTCCAGACACACTGGAGAAAGCAGGCGTAGGCAGAAAGGAGAAGGCATTGGTGAGTTGTGCTCAGTCTACCTTTTTCAATCTGCCAAGGTTGTTCTGGACATGGGTGGGTTGAGGGTTGGATACTTCCAGCGGCCACCGAGAAACCAGCACTTGGCATTGTCCACAAAGGGGCAGGAGCAGCCAGAGATGCCAGGAATGCATCTGATCAGTTGTAGGAACAGCAAGCAACTGCTGCTCCAGCAAGCCAACAAGCCAAGGAAATCCAAGGAAGCATGTTGGACACACCCCTTAGCCAAGACATAAACCCCTGCAGATAGAAATCAGAATGCAGTCATTAAATACCTTACAATAAAAACCCACTATTACTAGGAATGATGTTGGGCAAATTTAGAAGAGGGGCAGCACATGGGGAAATCACAGGTGAATATTTTTAAATAATGGCAACTTCCACAAATAAAGCATGCTGTGAACCTAACAGGGAGTCTGGAATTGCAGGCTAAGAGACTGGCACAGGAGGTAGCTAAATCAGTTTCTGGATCCACAATAAAAGCAGCAGAGGTTGGTGCCATGGTTCAACAGTGCTTCCATCTTCAAGTGCTGGCATCACATACAGGTACAGGCTCGTGTTAGATAGGCGCCGGCTGCTCCACTTCCCATCCAGCTGCCTGCTTGTGGCCTGGGAAAGCAGTTGAGGACGGCCCAAAGCCTTGGGACCCTGCACCTGTGTGGGAGACCTGGTGGAAGATCCTGGCTCCTGGCTGAGGATCAACGCAACTCTAGCTGTTGCAGTTATTTGGGAAGTAAACTAGCTGATGGAAGATCTTTCTCCCTGTGTCTCTGTAAACCTTTCAGATACAACTAAATGAATCCTTAAACAGATTAAATAAACGAAAAATTAAAGTGCCAGGGCTTTTACATGGCGTTGTGACACAGTGGTTGAGGCCTCTATTTGTGATGTCAGCCTTACATAGGAGCCCAGGCTAAGAGTCCCCACTGCTCCACTTCCGATCCAGCTTCCTGGTAATGTGTATGGGAAAGTAAAGAAGGATGGTGCAAAACTGTTTTGGGCTCCTGCGCCCGTGTGGGTGACCGGAAGAAGTTCCTAGCTTACAGCTGGCCCAGCTCTAGCTGGGGGTGCCATTTGGGGTGTGAACCAAAGGATAGAAAATATCTTTTTGTAACTGCTTTTGAAATCAGTAACCTCTCGAAAAATTCCTTACGTGGACTCTTTTTTAAGTTTGGTTGAGGCTTCAGGCTTTCTGCACAGGTTGCCACCTCGAGACATTCAAGGATCTCGGCCGCCATGCAGGCAGGGATGGCACCATCCAGAGCCGATGCCATCCGCACCCAAACCTGGGAAACTGCGAGGGCGACGGGCGGGGTCTCCGTCCAGCTTGGAAGGCGGGGTTGGCTGGGACCGCGCGTGCGCGGGAGGCGGGGCCGGCGCGGCCTCGGAAGTCCCGCCTCGCCGAACGTTGCTGCTCCTGTTTCTTGGCGGTTCTGTGGGTCGGAAGTGTCGTTTTGGCGGCTGTTGTGACGTCACTGGTCCGTGTATGGTTGCTACGGGAGCCCTAGCGTAAGTAGAAGTTGGGAATCACTGAGCAGAGAGGGGCGGAGCGCGAGGCTCCCCAGGCTCGAACTGGGGGTACTGGCAGCTGTCCGCCTCCCGCTCGCCCAAACACAGCGCCGGTGAAAGGGAGCTGGACTTCCGGCCGGGAGCGGCGCTCGTCCCGGCTTCGGGGACCCGGCGTCCGGAGCATCCTCGTCCTGAGGTAGAAAGAGGAAGGAGCGAGTTTGGCGCCTCCTCAGCCGCGGGCGGGTCGGCTCATCCCGCGCGCCGCCGCAGCCTCGCAGTCCTACTGCGTCGGCCGACACAAGTTGTCCACTGGTCCCCTTGGCGGGGATGTCGGTCATCCTGCGTGTGCCTGCTGGCCGCAGGACGTGTCTGAAGTTGCTCCTCTCGTCCTTGCTGGCCCAGCGCTGGGCGTCAGACTAAAACGGGACACTGAATTCGGGGTCTCCGTCGTGCAGGGAAAACGCCCCATCGACTCGCCTGCTTGCGAGTCGATTGTGGAGGAGGCCTTGAGGAGCACTGTTAAAAATGGCTGTCCCCCGAGACGGCGTCCCTTCCCTGTCCGAGTGCCAGTGCAGGATCTGCGTGGAAATCCTGATTGAACCCGTGACCCTTCCGTGCAACCACACGCTCTGTAAGCCGTGCTTCCAGGCCACGGTGGAGAAGGCAAATTTGTGCTGTCCCTTCTGTCGCCGCCGAGTCTCTTCATGGGCTCGGTACCATACCCGGAGAAAGACCCTTGTCAATATGGAGCTGTGGGAGATGATTCAGAGACTGTATCCGAAGGAATGCGAGCTCAGAGCTTCCGGACAGGACACGGGAGAAATCGGTGAGTGTGGGCCTGGGGGATGGGGCGGGGTGGATGTTGGAGACCCCAAGGTCGTTTGGTTCATTTCTGGGAGACCTGGCGTTGTATGGAGTGTCAAAGGTGGAGGTCAGGGTCACGCCCCTGCTTGCAGTGCCCGGGCTTGTGGCTGTTAGTGGTCAGGTGCGCGGTGTTGGAAAGGCACCGCGAGCACAGATGGGTACTGCGGCTTCCTGCATTGGTATTCGTTTCACCCCTTTTAATTTCTCCAAACTGAAGCTTCCTTTCCAGTAAACACTAGCTCATTTTTCCTCCAACCCGTAGCAACCATTATTCTACTTCCTGTCCTCATGACTTTGACTGTTCCCAGTGTCTGTGTAGTAGAATATATTTGATCATTTGTTTCTGGCCATTTTGCTTAACATGTCTTCAAGATTGATGCTCACAGTGTGTAACGTGATTCCCACCCCCCTTTTTTAAATTCATTCATTCATTCCCCAGGTAGCTACAATGGCCTGGCTGGGCCAGGCCAAAGCCACAAAACAGGACTTAATGTGGGTCTCCCATATGTGTGGCAGATGGCTTAAGTACTTGGGCTTTTCCAGATGCATTAGGAAGGCACTGAAACAGAAGTGGAGTATCCAAGACTTAAAAGGGCGTTCCATTATGGAATGCTCGGTTAATACAGGATGCCATTGTCCCAGGCAGTGGTTTAACTTGCCATCCCTTCCGTTGCTTTTTAAGACTGAATAATATTCCATCGTATAGGTCTATGTGTGTGATATAGGGAGCCAGGTTGCTGCGTGCATCATGTGTAAGCATGGATTCAGGTTCTGGCTGCTCTGCTTCTGATCCAGCTTCCTGCTAAGGTAACCCAGGAAAGCAGTGGATGGTGGCCTGCACAGCTCAATAGGACGCCTGGATGGAGCTCCTAACTCTTGGCTTCAGTCTGGTCTAGCCCTGGCCATCCAGCCTTTTGTGAAATAAATCAGTAGATGGGAGGTCTTTCCCTCTCTGTATCTCTGTCTTTCAAAAAGTAAATCTTTTAGGGCCTGGCACGGTGGCCTAATGGCTAAAGTTCTCACCTTTAACACACCAGGCTCCCATATGGGAGCTAGTTCTGATCCCAGCGGCCCCACTTCTCATCCAGTTCCCTGTTTATGCCCTGGGAAAGCAATGAGGACAGCCCAGAGCCTTGGGACCCTGCACCCTGGGAGACCCAGAAAAAGCTCCTGGCTCCTGGCTTTGGATCAGCTCAGCTCTGGCCATTGTGGCCGCTTGGAGAGTGAGTCATTGGATGGATGATCTTCCTCTCTGTCTCTCCCCCTCTCTGTATATCTGACCTTGCAATAAAAATAAATAAATCTTTTAAAAATATGTACTATATATTTTTTCTTTTACAGCATTGAAAAAATCCATTATTTCAACAGGGAACATTGGGTTGCTTCTGTCTCTTGGCTATTATGAATAATGCTGCTATGAACTTGGATGTAATGATATCTCACTAAAGTGCTGCTTTCACTTCTTTTGAGTAAAGCCCATAAGTGAACTTTCTAGATCATACAACAATTCTATGTTTATTAGCTTTTTAAGGATTTGTTTATTTTTTGTTGGAAGATCAAAGTTACAGAAAGAGGGAGAAACAGAAAGATCTTTCATCCACTGGTTCACTCTCCAAATGGCTGCAGTGGCCAGAGTTTAGTTGATCTGAAGCTCGGAGCCAGGAGTTTCTTCCAGGTCTCCCATACCGATGCAGGGTACCAAGGCTTTGGGGCATCTTCCACTGCCTTTCCAGGGCACAAGCAGGGAGCTGAATGAGAAATGTAGCCAGGACACGGATCAGCACCCAGATAAGATCCCAGTGCTTGGAAGTGGAAGATTAGATATTGAGCCATTGTGCCTGGGTCCATATGTTTAATTTTTTAAAAAAAGATGTATTTTATATCTCTCCTTCTGTCTATAAATCTGCCTTTCAAATTAAATAAGCAAAAGAGAGATATATTTTATTTATTTGAAAAGCAGGATTAGGGCTTGGCGGCTTAGCAGCTAAAGTTCTCTCCTTGAACGTGCCAGTATCCCATATTGGCACTGGTTTTAACCCCGGCAGCTCCACTTCCCATCCAGCTCCCTGCTTGTGGCCTGGGAAAGTAGTGAGGACGGCCCAAGGCTTTGGGACCCAGCACCCATGTGGGAGACCTGGAAGAGGTTCCTGGCTCCTGGCTTCGGACTGGCATAGCACTGGCCGTTGCGCTCACTTGGGGGAGTGAATCATCAGATGGAAGATCTTCCTCTCTGTCTCTCCTCCTCTCTGTGTATCTGCCTTTCCAATAAATAAATAAATCTTTAAAAAAGAAAAGAAAAGAAAAGCAGGGTTAGAGAGATGCAGAGGGAGACCATCCATCTGCTGATTAATTCCCCAAGTAGCCACAACGACCAAGGATGTACCATAGGGAAGCTAGCAGCCAAGAGTTTCCTCTGGGTCTCCAGTGTGGATGCAGGGGCTAAACGCTTTCCCAAACAGGGAGCTAGATCAGAAGTAGAACAGTTAGGACTGGAACTAGTACCCATATGGAATGCCAGCATTGCAGTGCCAGTCTGTGTTTAACTTTTTAATGAACTTAAGTGATATTTTCCAGTGACTGTGCTATTTTACATTTCCATCAATAGTACACACTTGTTATTTTCTGGCTTCTATGATAATAGCCATTGTAATGAGTATGAGGTTCACTGTAGTTTGATGATTTGCCTTTCCCCAGTGACTAATGGTGTTAAACATCTTTGCATATCTTTTTAGACCATTTTTGTGTCATCTTTTTTAAAAGAAAAAATTAGAATTTTTATTTATTTGAAAGGCAGAGAAGCAAAGAAATTTTCTATCCTTTAGTATGCTCCTGAAATGTGCACAACAGCCAGGACTAGGTCAGGCTGAAGCCAGGAGCCAGGGACTCCACCCAGTCTCTCAGGACGGTAACAATGACCCCAGTACTTGAGCCATCAACCGCTGCTTCCTGTGTTAGGAAGTTGGAATTGGAAGTAGAACTAAGACTTGAACCCAGACTCCTTCAGTGGGGAATATGAGTATGCCCAGTGGTATCTATCTTTATTTGAAAGGCAGAGTTACAGAAAGAGAGCCCTTTCATCAACTCATTCACCCTCAAAATGGCTACAGTGACCAGGGCTGGACCAGACCAAAGCCAGGAGCCAGGAGCATCATCCTGGTCTCCCTATGGGTGCAGCGGCCCAAACATATGGGCCATCTTGTCCTGTTTTCCCAGGAGCATTAGCAGGGAGCTGGATTGGAAGTGGAGCAGTCAGGACTTGAACAGGTGTCCATATGGGATAAAAGTATCCTGATATCTTAACCCATTGCACTACAGCACTCCTTCCACCACCACCACCCCCCTTTTTGTTTGTTTTAATTTTTAAGAATTTGCTTTTATTTGAAACGCAGAGTTAGAGAGAAGGAAAGACAGAGATCTTTGAGTTGCTGGTTCACTCCCCAGATGGTTGCATCGGCTGGAGCTGGGCTGGTGTGAAGGTATGGGAGGGAGGGTGGAGAAAGAAAGAAGTGGTAGGGGAGACAGACAGCTATGCTTTTCATCTGCTGGTTCACTCACAGCTGCCTACAGTTGCCAGGATTAGGATGAGCTAAAGGCTGGAATTAATGAATTAGTACTCAATCCTGATCTCCCACATGGGTGACAGGAACACAGGCACTAGGGCAAAAACCAGCTAGCTGCCTTTGCAGGCACATTGGTAAGAAGTTGGATTGGGAGGCTGGTTTTGTTGTGAATTAAGTAGAACTGCTGTCTGTAATGACAGCATCTCATATGAGTGTTGGTTCCAGTCCTGGCTGTTTCACTTCTGATCCAGCTCCCTGCTAATACTTCTGGGAAAGGAGCAGAAGGTGGACCAACTACTTGGGCTCCTTTCTACCCATATGGGCAAAATGATGAAGCTACTGGCTCCTGGCTTTGGCCTTGCTCAACACTCACTGTTGCCATCATCTGGGGTCATTCAAAAGTTGGATGAGAAATTGGATGGCTCAATTGGCTAACTCCACTTCCAGGATCCTATACGGGCACTGGTTCATGTCTGGCTGCTCTACTTCCCATCCAGCTCCCTGCCTGTGACCTAGGAAAGCAGCAGAGGATGGCACAAAGTGTTGGTAGCCCCACTTCCTTTCCAGCTCCCTGCTTGTGGCCTAGGAAAGCAGTCGAGGACGGCCCAAAGTTTTGGGACTGTGTACCCATGTGGGGGACCCAGAAGAGGCTCCTGGCTTCAGAATGGCTCAGCTCTGATTGTTGCAGCTGCTTGGGGACTAAACCTATGGTTTTTTAAGATCTATTTATTTTTAATTGCAAAGTCAGATATACAGAGAGGAGGAGAGACAGAGAGGAAGATCTTCCTTCCAATGATTCATTTCCAGGTGACCACAACAGCCGGTGCTGAGCCTATCCACAGCCAGGAGCCAGGAGCTTCTTCCCGGTCTCCCACGCGGGTGCAGGGTCCCAAGGCTTTGGGGCGTCCTCAGCTGCTTTTCCCAGGCCACAAGCAGGGAGCTGGATGGGAAGCAGGGCAGGTGGGATTAGGATTAGCGCCCGTATGGGATCCTGGTGTGTTCAAGGCGAGGTCTTTAGCCACTAGGCCACCACACTGGGCCCTCTGGAGCAAGTTTCATGCAATTAACTTGAGCAATGAATGAGGAGGTAAAAAGGGCAAGACCCCAAACTCCTTTTCTGCACTTCCCTGCTATCAGCCCAGGAGCACGTGCTAGCTGTCAACTGATTGGACCCTATCACAGCCATTTTGGCCATCTAGAAAGTTAACCAGTGAATGGAAAATCTTTCTCTAACTTTCAAATAAGTTTATTTTATCCATGTAAAGAAGAGCCAGCATTGTGGTGTATTGGGCAAGGCTACTACCTGCAATGTCAGCATCCCATATGGCTGCTGGTTTGAGCCCCAGCTGCTGCACTTTCAGTTCATCTTTGTGCTAATGGCGTGGGAAAAGCAGTGGAAGATGGCCCAGGTACCTGTACCCCTGTTACCTGTATGAGACACATACAGGAAGCTCCTAACTCCTGGCTTTGGCCTTGCCTTGCCCTGGTTGTTTAGGTCATATGGGAGTCAGCCAGTGGATGAAAGAACTATTATGGGACTTTTTACCTTTTTAATTTTTTTTTTAAGATCTATTTATTTATTGGAATGGCTGGCTGATATACAAAGAGGGATATCTTCCATCCGATGATTCACTCCCCAAGTGATTGCAATGGCTGGAGCTAAGCTAATCTGAAGTCAGGAGCCAGAAGCTTCTTCCAGGTCTCCCATGCAGGTGCAGGTCCCAAGACTTTGGGCTGTCCTTGACTGCTTGCCCAGGCCACAAGCAGGGAGCCAGATGCGAAGTGGGCCTACTGGGATTAGAACCGACACCCTTGTGGGATCTTGGCACATTAAAGACGAGGAGTTCAGCTGCTAGGCCACTGCACCAGGCCACCAAAATGCCATCTTACTGTGTTTAAAGATTCAGCTCAGTGGCATTATGTACATTGACATTGTGTAACTGTCACCAACACCATCCATCTCTGAACTTTTTTTCTCCTCATTCTCATTTTCTCTCATTGACTTCCTGTTTTGCTGAAATTGGTTAAAATTTGATTTTATTTGATTGATTTCCTCTCCTAATCTATGTTGCTATGGGAATGCATTCTTTTGAAAATATTTTTGTTGTTATTTTAGTGGAGTTTAGAGGAAGGGTTAGATACGTGAATTTGTATGCTATTTTAAAACAAACAAAAAGACTTTTCAAAGATTTATTTTTATTTGAAAGGCAGAATTACATAGAGAAGGAAAGACAAAGAAATCTATTTTGGATTCATTCCCTAAATAGCCATAACTGTTGGAGCTAAATTAATCCAAAGTTAGAGCCAGCAACTTCTGGGGCTCCCAGATGTATATAGGGGCCCAAGAATTTGGACCATTCTCTGCTGACTTCCCAAGCCGTAAACAGGGAGTTTTGGATCGATGTAGAGCAGGCAGCTAGCACCCATATGCAATCACAGACAGAAGCTTTATATGCTGTGCCTCTGTCCTGTCCCAGTCTCTTTTTTTTTCTTAAGATTTATTTATTTTTATTTGAAATATAGATTTACAGAGAGAGGAGAGACAGAGAAGCTTTCCATCTGCTGGTTCAAACCCCAAATGGCAGTAACAGCTGGAGCTTGGCCAGTCCAGTCAGTAGATTGGATCCTTCTCAGGGTCTCCCAAATGGGTGCAGAGGCCCAAGGACTTGGGCCGTTGTTTGCTGCTTCTCCAGGTCATAAACAGGAAGTGGATTGGAAGTGAAGCAGCCTGCACTTAAACCCATTTGGGATGTCTGTACCGCAGGCAGAGGCTTAACCTGCTATGCTATGACATCTGACTTTTTCATTGAAATTTAAATTTTACAATTTAGCTCTGACATAGTAATGAATATAACTTTGGAAGATAAAGATTGGTCATAAAAATCTGTAGTGCCTAAAATATTTTCCTTTTTTGATGTGAAACAGCTGAAGACTATCAGCCAGTTCGTCTGATAAGTAAGCCTGGGGAATTGAGAAAAGAATATGAAGAAGAGATAAGCAAGGTAAGGTTTTGCATTGTTGTCTCTGGAGGGAAGTTTTTTCCTGCTCTATTTTCAGTTTCAGGTTTTACATAGAATTTTTTTTTGTTTACATAGAGTTCTATGTGCCGATATAACTAGTATATATTGAAATTTAAGTAATATTGCATGCTTTTGTAAAGGCTCAATTATGTGTTTGAATTAGTTATGAACTATAATTGATATAATTAGTACTGCTTTGTAATAGTGATTAAGCATTTAAGGATAAGGGGGTTTCATTTCTCCGAGGTTTTGAGCTTCAAGGATGGAGACAGTGATGGATGTAACGTTAGATGAGGCATATGGAAAGGACTAATTGGGAAGGACCTACATAGAAAAAGGAGCATTGCTGACAGGGTAGCCTTCACACTTGTTCAACACAACCCTAGAGAAACCCTAGCAGTACCCCCACACGCCTGCTTTGTGTAAAGCAGCATGACAAACACAACATGACCGCATCTGTAGCTTAAATTGTTCTAATAGTCACATTTAAAATATAATATTATGCTTAACCCAGTATCTCTAAAAATGCAGTGTTACTTACATAATTATTGGGAAAGTGATGTAATCTGCACATTATGCGGATAAATCCCCGTTTCAATGATAGGCCCTTATCATTCCTGGGCACTTTAATCATTTGAGAGGGTGCAGGAAGTTAGGGGTACCTCAGTAAGAACATGGCATTCTATTACCTGAGAATGTTTTACCAAGAAAGCCTCAAACAAATGTATGGCATTGTAGTGTAGTGACTGAAGGAAGGACAGGTGAGAAGAGGGCTATAGTCAAGGCTTGGGCTGACCCCAAGGACTGCTTTCCCACAGCCTTTCTAGATCTCTACCTTGTTTGGGGGTAGATTTCTACCAACCTGTGTTCTTTTACTATTTTTTTTTTTTAATTTACTCACTTTTGTTGGAAAGGCAGATATACAGAGAGGAGGAGAGACAGAGAGGAAGCTATTCTGTCTGTTGATTCGCTCCCCAAGTAGCCATAATGGTCCGAGCCTAGCCAATCCAAAGCCAGAAGCCAGGAGCTTCCTCTGGGTCTCCCATGTAAGTGCAGGGTCCCAAGGCTTTGGGCCATCCTCAACTGCTTTCCCAGGCCACAATCAGGAAGCTGGATGGAAAGCGGGGAAACTGGGATTAAAACCAGTGCCCACATGGGATCCCGAAACATGCAAGTTGAGGACATTAGCTGCTAGGCTACTGTGCACTGGGCCCTCTTGAACTATTAGGATATATTGCAGGCTTGTTGAAAATTCAAAGAAGTATTGTTTATTAATCCTTATTAAGGTGGAAGCAGAGCGACGAGCGAATGTGGAGGAAGAAAACAAAGCCAGTGAAGAGTACATACAGAGATTATTAGCTGAGGAGGAGGAGGAAGAAAAGAAACAAGCAGAAAAAAGGCGAAATGAGATGGAAGAACAACTGAGAAATGACGAGCAACTGGCAAGAAGACTAAGCATTGATATTGTAAGTGTTAGGAGAGGACTTAAAGCTGCTCTTTATGTGTTATAATTACTAGCCTATTCAAATTTCATAGAGAAACTGTTCAGTGAAAAATGAAAGCTTCCTTTCTCCCCATTTCTGCTTCTCTATTCTCATTCCTGTTGCATTATGTTAGTCTCTGTACAAGGTAACTATTGTTACCCATTTCTTACAACTTTTCTCCCCTATTCACCTGGAAAGGATTATATCATATCACTTGCCCCTTGAGTTTTCTTACTTATAAATTCGAGTCTTTTTATGTAGACAGCACGTAGTCTGATTCTTTAAGAGTAGACTACTGTTTCATTGTATAGCTGTAAATCACTTTTTAAAAATTTTATTGCATTTTTGACATTCTTTATATAGTTAATTAGGGCAAAAAGGATCAAGAGCTATAGGAAAGTAGGCAGGACTATCATTTCCACATATTTTTTTTCTATATCTAGGGTAAAGAGGGAGATAAAGGGAGAAGTCCCACCCAGTCTCCCACCCATTCCAGATCCCCAATATGGAACATGCTCAGGGTCTTGCTCAAGTGGTCTTGATAGTTCAACAGTTATGAATTGCTTCCAATCTCGGCAGTCCAAGCACAATAAGGTCGCTGAAGAAACCACTGATTGACATAGTCCATCTTAGAGTCTCTATCTGCCCAATTTTCCACTGCCAGCATATGGCTGAGGTAGTTGACTGACTTGTTCTGCCCTCTGTCCTTTTATGGTTATGGTTCTGAGTCTGGCATTTCGACTGGGGAGATCCCCAAAGAAACTTTGAGGTGTTCCCAGACCAGATTCTTGTGTGTACTTGGAATTGCAGGGCCTGGTACAGTCCATCACCCCAAGCAGCTGGTGGTTGCAATTGCTGGGTCTATTCTGATTCCAGCCCTGACTTCCACTGGAAACAATGGGTGTTGCAGTCTAGCCTGATTCTGCCCAGCACACACTCGGCCCTCACATAAACCAGTGGGAGCTGCAACCTAGTCAGAGTGATCAACAATAACCCCACCAGGCCTGCCCCCTACCCTAGTTCCCATGCTTGCCATTATGTACAGCAGACTAGTCCAGTCTGTCCCACATCCCATTCAGCTCTCATACATATCAGTGGGCATTGAAGCCTAGTTCAACCCAACCAGCTCTACTATCCAACCCGCACACATGCTATTGGGTGCCCTTCGTGTAGCCACCACTGTCCCTGTCCTGGTTTTTGTGCCCTCTGGTGGGTGTGGTAATCCAAGAGGGAGGAGCCCACTGTTTCCCTTCTAGGCCACTCACTCCCGGATTATGCACTCTCCAGGTGGTTCTGCAGTGTAACTTGACAGAATTAGCCCCCAGTGCCAGCTTCTGCCAGCTGATGCTGCAGCTAAGCCCAAACAACCCTCACCCACTCTAATTTTTGTTTGCACCAGGAGGAACAATCAGCCCAGCCTGGCTTTTCCCTGATCTAGGCCACATGAGGCCCACAGGTTTTGTAGCCCTGCCTAGTCTAGTCTGCCCCCATCCCAGCTTATGCTCTCCAGTTGGAGTAGCTGTCCAGTAGGGAGTGCCCCCCCCACATTTTCCCTGCTGGCTTCACACCCTCCCTCCTTGGTTCTCAGCAGTGCTGGTTGGGCACTGCAGCCACATCTTGTACAGGTCACCTCACCTGGACATTCTGTAATGTGCGATGGTTTTTGTCGCGATCAAACCTGGCTCGACCCACACTCTGTTCTGGTGCTCAGATTTGCCAGTGGGTGATGTGAACTGGTTCAACCTGGTCTGCCCCCAACCCATGCCCAAATGTATGCCTGTGGAAAACTTCCCATGGCCTGTTCTGGGCTGTTTCCTATTATGTTTCTTGCGCTTACCTGTAGGGATTGTGTCCTGCCAGAGGAGTTGCCCAGGCTCCTCCATCAGAACCTCTCCCAATGCCAGATTTCACGCATACCAGTGAGGTCCATGAGCCAGCCCTACTCAGTTCACATTCTGTTCTTGTAGGAACAGTGGCTTTTCCTGACTGGCTTTCAACCCAATCTGGCTCTTACTGTTGGATATTTCAGCCCAGCCTCGTATATACCCACATACTGCTCACACATGGCTCAGAAGCGGCTGAGACCTAGCCTATTCCGTCCCACATCTACCCTGGTCTTCCAGAGCACCAGTTGGTGTGGAGTCTAGCCTGGCTTGGTGCGTCCAGTTCAGGCCACACTTGTGCCAAGAGAGACTATAGCCATATCCTGATCAGGACGCAGCCCCCATCCCAGTTCCCGCGTTCCTTGTTGCGAATCTCAACCCAGCTATGGTGTCCCCAAAGCTCCCCAATCAGGCCTGATCCCAGCCATCTATTATGCACATGCCAGTGGTTGCTCTGACTCAGCTTGGCACAGCCCCTTACCTGTCCCAGCTCCTGCCCTAGATGCTATGGCTTCGCGTCCCTGGCTCACGCAGATCAGTAGGTGCAAGAGCGTAGCTTGGTATGACCTTTCCCCATCCTGATTTCTGATTTTGCTTGTGGGCTAAGGTTTGCTCAGTACTGCCTGGTCCACCCCATCCCATTACCAACCCACACATTAGCTAGCCATTGGAGCTACTTAGCCCAGCTTGTCTGACCCCCAGGTCTGGACCGTGTGTTCACCAGCAGGAGTTATGACCCGCCAGGGGAGTTTCCCAAGTTTTTCCACTTGATCCACTCCCAGGCCCAGTTCTCATACATGCCAGTGTCAGTCTTAGTCTCACCTTCCATTTGGCTTTGTATGAGCTGGTGAACGTTGCAGCCAGCCTAGCCTGGCCCACACCGTATTTAGGATGCACATTTGGGTGCTGCTGCCTTGACCAGTCCAGACTGTTGTCGGGTCCTTTACTTGTGAGTGATGGCAGGTTCTGTGGTCACACCTAGCTTAGTCCATTACCACCCCAACTTTTGAGCTAACTAATGGGACTAGTATTTCCACAGGGTTTGACCCACATATCCCCCACTGAATCTACCTCTGGATATGGTTCTCTCGTGTGCTAGTTAATGTCATACCCCTGCCTAATGAGACCCATCTCCTGATCCATCATTATGTCAGGTAATTGGATATGATCCTGCTGGGCAAGCCCCAAGCTTTAGCTTTTGCATGGACTGGTGTTTGGTAGTCATCATTTTCAGTGATTACAAGTTCTATACAGGATTGATAGGAGGTTGGTATATCAGACTTTTCCATAAAGATCATCTGGTCCTTCTCAAACCTACAAGGTCTCATTACCCTCGCTTACCTTCAAAGGAAAAGTTACTCTGTCATTGGGAGTCTTTAGGATTGATTGACATCCCAGAAGTACAGCGGGCTTAACATGGAGCTACCTAAACAGCAATTCAAAGCCCCAAAATCCCAGAGCTGGCCACCCAGGGACAGGTGTCAGCATGTACACGGTGGCTGGAATTGGGGCTCTGAGCATGGAGACAATCCTGGCCTGGCACCCACCAGCAGCCAACAGGCTGCTGCAAGTTTTAATCCCCAGACTCCAAGATTGTCCCCTCCCCAATCCCATCTACAACGCAATGATGGCAGCGGGTGGGGCCCAGGTCCACCTAGCTCTCCAGACTTCCCCCTTCGGTGTACTCACCATGAAGGGAGCCACCTCTGGAGTTCAGGCAGGTCCAGGGACAGGTCACTGTGTGTACGCGGTGGCTAGAATTGTGGCTCTGAGCATGGAGATGATCCTGGCCTGGCACCCACCAGCAGTCATCAGCGTAAATCACTTTTTGAAAGTAAAACAAATATTCTTCATTATTATCTTATCAACTTGCTATAAATTACAGCCTATAAGAAAATGAATTGAATGTTGATAAAATACATATTTTTATTAATATAGTATTACATACTTGCTCTAATCAGATTATTTAAAAATATTTTTTAAAATATTATTAGTATGTAGGGAATTATGTAGGGAAACTTATCAAGTGAAAAAATGAAAATTTCTTTTCTCCCATTCTACCTCTTTGCTCTTCCTCCTATCCATTACTTTGGTCTCTTGGATTTTATTGTCTTGCTGTGGTTAAATTACTGCCTATCAGAAAAGGAATGAAAGGATAATAAAACATTCAGTAAGACCAAAGGGTATGGGTGGAACCTAGTAATTCAGAGAGCCTGGCAGAATTACCAAGGTTATTTTAAAACACAGTCTCATACCTGTTCTAAATCTACCGATTTAATAGTGTCTGGAGGGAAAATGGAGTCTGTCTATGTAAGTCTTAGAAGTGCAGGTTTAAAGGCCTCTGATAACAATTCCTTTTTTTCAAACAATAAATATCTTTAAAAGTATACTTATCAAAATGAGACATACTGAGATTTGGCAGCATTTTTTTCTCTTTCTGAAAGGGCTGCAATTCACAAAAATGTTTCTAAGTTTTAGATTGTAGGTCCTATAAAATTTTAATAGAACAACTTTAGGAAGATACCCAGTCAGGAAATTAAAGATTTGTAACAGTGGAGCAGAAAGGTAAATATGTGGAGAGGACAATTTGCAGTCACGTACATGTGCCTCTCTTTCAGGTGTCTATGATTTTAAGCCTTCTGGTTTTTCACATGTGGTTACAGAGTATGTTTATTGGTATTTTGTAGTAAGTTTTGGTTTACTTTGAAAGTGTGGTCCACAGCCACATATTCACTATCACAGATTATATGACTTTTCCCACTAAGGTGGTAAGAAACTTCTGAGACTGATAGCACAAGTAAGTATTTGTAATATTTGTTGTTATACCCTTAAAACCTAGAATCAATTATGAAACTAAATTTCATTCCTGGTATATCCAAAACCCTTTTGAGTTTTTGCCTATTGCTCAATAGTCATTTCCATAATCTTATGAAAACATATTTAGAAAAAAATAATCATCCACATAAGATGCATAGCTGACCACACCATAGACCTACTGGTCCCTGGCCACCATGCATAAGCCAGGGCTGAGGGTGGGCCTGGAAGGGACCCTTAGGGGGTCTTCCTGCTTAGGCTGCAGCACCTCATGATACAAATAAGGACTGGGACAAGATGGGTAGCAGCACCCACAGGTGCTCTTGAGAGCTGGATCTGGTGGTGGGCCTGAAAAAGGTTCTCAGGGGTCTCCTGACTAGGGTGCAGCACCCATTGGTGTAAGAAAGCTGGATCTGCAGATATGCTGGACCAATCTGCAATACCTGCTGATATACACTGGTGCCAAGTCTGTGCGCAGGCTGGGTTGGGATTCTTAGGAGTCCTTGACCAAGCTGTAGCAGCTTCTGGCACAAAAAGCTGGGTTTGGGGGTATACTGGGCTGGGCTGTGGCAACCAATGGCACACATTGAAAGACGTGTCTGGGAACCAACTCAGCAGGGGCTGTTAGGAATCAGCTCAATGGGTCTACTCCATCTAATCTCCACCCTCATGAAACAGCACATGAAAGTCTAATCTAGCCTCCAAGCATATGTTGTGGAACTGGACCGACCCTGTGTCTGATTCCGTATAAGGAGACAACATACTGGGATATACACAAAAGATAGGACAGCCAGCCTCTGTGAGTCAGCAGAGAACCTTGAGTGCCTCAAGAAAAAATGGAAAAAAATGGCAGGCTGAACAACTACAAACTAAATTCTCTACCTAGCATCTGAGGTCATGGACATACCGAAACAAACATAAACAGCCAGCAAGTGTGGAAAGTGGTATCTCACACCTGGAACGACAAAGCCAACACCGTATTAGAACAATCGACTAAAGTAACAACCTCAGGACATTCTTCCCTCTTCAGGGTCCCTGAGATGATAGCAGAGGCCTTCTCTGTGCCCTGATGCTGATGTGATCTGGCAGCAAAGAGCAGTGCAACGTTTCCTCTGCCTTCCCCCACCAGTCACAGGAGGGCGGGCAGGGTCTCTTCCCTTACCCTCTTCCTCTCTCCATCCCTCCCCATCCCACTCAGAGACCTGCATGGGTCTGTGGTATCCCTCACCTATGTGTCAAACATTTAAAATTAAATTTATCAGCCAAAGAAATATAATTGGCACCATTTATGTGCTTTGTAGTGTACAATGAAAATGTAGTTAATTAAGACCACTTTGGATAGACTTAATTCTGTTTATATATTCATCTGTCAGTATCCGTAGAGGGTTTGGTTCCAGGAGTTCCTGCATATGCCAAAGTGTGTGGATACTCAAAGTCCTTATATAAAGGGTGTATTATTTGCCCATACCTTTAACTCATCTCTAAATCAGGACAGGTACTTGTCACTGTTTAAGGGCCTCGTAAGGCAACTGCATCTGTTGATCCAGCTTCCTGCTAGTGTATACTCTGGGAGGCAGCGTGATTGGTACTATTTTGGTCCCTGTCTTTCATGTGGGCCTGTATTGAATTCTAGGCTCTTGGCTTAAGCCTGGGCCAATACTGGCCATTGCAAGTGTATTGTTTAGAATACCTAATTCAATCTAAATATTTGTTATAGTATTGCTTAGGAATTAATGACAAGAAAAGAGAGTATATGTTCAAAACAGATCATCTTTTAGCCACATATTTTAAAAATATTTTTGAACTATTGATGTATGAATCTGGTGCAAATCCCATAAACATGGTAGATTGACAGTACTGAAGTTTACATGGTGAGTATTATTCAATGGATGTGTAGAATTTAAGTATTGGTGTAATTCCTAAGAAACATTCCGAATGCTGTATTAATCTGTTGTTGTTGTTGTTGTTGTTGAAGAATAATTCCTCTGAAGGAAGTATCTTGGCTTCTCCGCTGGATTCCAGAAAATCTGATTCGGTAACAACCAAGTCACAAAAGAAAAATAACAATAAACAGAGATACACAGGAAATATTCAAAAGTAAGTGATTGTAACAATAACCTTTTATGTCTATGTACCCAGTACTTTTTTTCTTCATAAACATGAGTTTTGTTTGAGAGCTCTACATGAAAGCCCTCAACAGGCTAGTAATGTGGTACAGCACGTTAAGCCAGCACTTGCATCCCATATCAAAGCACCCATTTGAGATCCTGCTGCTCCATGTCTGATCTAGCTCCCTGCTAGAAAAACTGTGGAAAATATCCCTAGGAAAGCAGTGGATAATGGCCCCAAGTAGTTCTGCCCTGCCACTCATGTGGGAGAAATATGAAACAAAAAGAAAACTTTGTTGTCCAGCAGTGAGGGGACTTGGTGCACAGAGCCAATAATTACATGGTTAATAGCCAGAGTTTATTAACAGCAAAAGGCTTTTAAAAGACTGCAGGTCACATAGGCAAAAGGAGGGAGGGTTTGAGGCAGGATGTGATTTGCATGTGATTTTGCATGCAGGGGAGGTCTGTCAGTGAGCAATGTGTTTTTCTAGCGGTTTATTAATAATTAAACAGCGTACACATACTTAAAAAAACACTCCACTTTGATCTTTTACTGAAGCTGAAGGATCAGGGAGTTGAGTTCCTACACCCGCGTTTTCCTGCTCTGGATGCCTCAGGACCTTTGCCCTGAGTTCCGGAGCTTCCTTGCAGTGTTGCAGTGTTACAGCTGGTTATGATTTTACACCAGCAAGGTTCCTCATTATCCTTTCCCAATCAATTGTCTTCCTACAAAGGAGTTCCTGTGCCTGTGTTTCCCCATTTCAAATGCTTCAGGGCCTTTACCCTGAAGTCTCGGAGATTTCTCACAAAATTACAGTTGGTTACAGTTTTACACTAGCTAGGTTCCCATCCTCCTACAGAAAACCCTCAAGATAATCTGATATTTATATAAGATGAAGAGAGACTTGAAATCTCGTCTGTATTTACCAGCCAGTTAATTTGGGCAGATTTGTGCTTTTTATCTTGCTTCCTCAGAGTTTCAGGTTATTACCATTTATCCAAATGAACAGGTTGAATTCCTCCTAATTCTCTTGGTTTAAACTCCAGCAGCGAGAAAAGCTGCTCCCACATAAGCTCTTCATTGTAGGAGCTTACAGTTTGACATGTAGGTCATTCTCCCTCCTTCCCTTTTCCCATCAGTTCAAGATAAATGGTGGTGGAGTAATTTACTCCCCCCCCCCCCAGATTCCTTCAGCAGCGAATAGAGCTGATAGCTTAATGAGTATAGAAACTTTCCCATAGTATTTCAAGTTGGAAAAGTTTAACATAACATAGAAATGTCCGCGGGGCCCGGGACAGTGTCCTAGCGGCTAAAGTCCTTGCCTTGAACGTGCCGGAATCCCGTGTGGGTGCTGCTTCGCATCCATCTCCCTGTTTGTGGCCTGGGAAAGCAGTTGAGGATGGCCCAAAATCTTGGGACCCTGTACCCGCATGGGAGACCTGAAAGAGGCTCTAGGTTCCTGGGTTCTGATCGGCTCAGCTCCAGCCATTGCGGCTGTTGGGGAGTGAACCATGGGACAGAAGATCTTCCTGTCTCTCCTCCTCTCTGTATATCTGACTTTGCAATAAAAATAAATCTTTTGAAATAAAGAAGAAATGTCCATAACATAGTAACATAAGAAACATCTAAGGGCTACTTAGTTCAACTGATTAAGGATATGCAGATAATTCACTTGCTTCCAGAGTTTGGATTTGGGGTCTGGCAGTGCAGTAAAAATAGACAGTTGATAATAAAATGTAAAAAAAAAATACATGTGGTGATATTTTTAAAAAAGATTGGTTTCGGGCCCGACGTGACAGCGCAAGTGGTTAAAGTCCTCGTCTTACTCGCCCAGGATCCCATATGGTTGCTGGTTGTAATCCAGGTGGCCCTGCTTCCCATCCAACTCCCTGCCTGTGGCCTGGGAAAGCAGTCCAGGACAGCCCAAAGGCTTGGGACCTTAAACCCACTTGGGAGACCCAGAATTGCTCCTGGCTCCTGGCTTCGGATGGCTCAGCTCCAGCTGTTGCGCTCACTTGGGAGAGTGAACCATCGGACGGAAGGTCTTCCTCTCTGTCTCGCCTCCTCTCTGAATATCCGCCTTTCAATAAAAATAAATAAATCTTTTAAAAAAAGATTGATTTCATTTATTTGAAAGGCAAAATTACAGGGATAGAAGGAGAGATAGATCTCCCCTCTACTAGTAAGTAGACTCCAAATGACCACAATGGCCAGGGCTAAGCAAGGACAAAAACAGGAACTAGGAACTCTCTCCCCTCATTAATGCTGATGACATGTAGAGTTCAACAAAGGAGGGAAAGCATAAGTATTTCATATTGATGGGTGTTTTTTGTTTTTTGGGTTTTTTTGTTTTTTGTTTGTTTTGTTTTTTTGTTAAGAATGTAGCTCACGGGGCCAAGTACAGTGGCTCAACAGGCTCTTCATCCACCTGCAGCACCAGCATCCCTTACATGTGTGTTATAATCCCAACTGATCTAGTTTCTGATCCAGCTCCCTACTGAAAAGCAGTGTAGGATGGCGCAAGGCCTTGGGCCCCTGCACCCATGTGGGAGACCCAGAAGAAGCTCCTGGCTCCTGGTTTTGGACTAGCCCAGCTCTGGCCATTATGACTATTTGGGGGAGTGAACCAGTAGATGGAAGATCTCTGTCTCCCTCTCTTTGTAACTGTGACTTTCAAGTAAAAAAATCAATAAATCTTAACTCATCAGTCTTTTTTCGTCTTTATCTATTTGAGAAGCATAGAAACTGCCTGCTGATTCACTCCCCAAATGCCTGAAATGACGAGGGCCAGCTGGGAGCTGAGAATTCAGTCCAAATGTTCTACATGGTGACAGGGACCCAGCTACTTGAGCCATTACCAGTTTATTTCACAGCCTCTAACTAGCAGAGAGCTGGAACTAGACATCAAACCCAATTGTCCAGCATGAGACATGGGTATTTTAACAGGGTTATTATCTGCCTTTTGAGCATTTACATACCTAAATTATGTATTTTGAAATATGTGAAGATAAGTAATTACTAGAAATGTAAGGGCAAACTGATAGATTTAGAAAAAAAATCATTGGGAAATCCGAATTAAAATTATAAGAAAACAACAGATAAAACCTAGTCTGTAGAACATTTTTAAAAGTTCTATTAACGCGACAACTAAAGACAAAGCAGTTTTAAAATGGGAAGAATAGTAGACATCTGATGCAGCACTGAAGTCACTACTGGGGATGTCCATATCCAGTATTGGGATTCTGCTTCATCTTATCCCCACTTCTTTTTTTTAAGATTTATTTATATTTATTTTTGTAAACAGATTTTACAGAGAGAGAAAGTCTTCCATTCACAAATGGCTATAATAGTCTGAGCTGAACTGATCTAAAACTGGGAGCCAGGACCTTCTTCAGGGTCTCCCATGTGGTTGCAAGGGCCCAGGCATTTGGGCCATCTTCCACTGCTTTTCCCTACTCTTTGGAAAATCAACCAGTTACCATCCCTTGAAGACAACCAGTAGTTTTGGGAGATTTCTGCCATTTAATAGCACTATTTTTGTATGTTTAAATATTTTAGTGTTTAAAATATGAGCATTCTTATCATATTGTAATGTACCTTTTATTCCTACCTCTTCTCTAGTGTTTTCCATTTTGTTACAGATTTCAAACTTTGAGGAGCAAATAGCCTACTAAAAATTCTTAAAATTTATAGATATATGCTGTTAATGTGATATACTGCTATATATATATATATATATATGTATTTTTTTTTAAGCAGATGATTGATACTGTAAGCATATGGAATAAAACATCCATGCTTCCGTGGTAAAACATCTATCTGATCATAGTCATAGACTGGTTTTGTTTGTTTTTCATAGACCGTTTTCTAATAGTAAAGACAAATTTTAAATAGGCCACATTTCTGGCAGAGAAAAGAACTAACTTTCTACTATCTTAAAAATGTCATTTCCATTATTTTTAGGAGGACTATAAATTTTTGCATTGTTCTGATACTGTCTTCCTTTTGAAATTCTTTGAAGAATTAATAAATATTTAGATTGTATTTTTTTACTTTTCTTTTTCTCACTAACGTATCAGTATTTACCCTTTAAATTTATTTACCCTTAAATTAAACCAAAATGAAATGAGATGAAATACACTGTGATACATTTGCCAAGCAAAAAAAACAGACAATCTCACACATCAGTTTTTCTGATTATATTATTTTGAATATGTACCACCTTTCTTTCAAAACACTCACATTTTTTTCTCCTTTCTCCTTTTAAAGATATTTGTCACCTAAATCTCAATTAAAGTCAGCATCATGGTCTGAAGTTATTCAAGAAATCAGGAAAAACTCCACATTCAAGGTATGTTGATGTGAAGGTGTTCCTAATAGGCAAGTTTCTTAAAGTCATAGGAGTCAGTGAAACAACTTTCTTAGTCATCTTAGGCTCACTTAAACTACAGGTCAGTAAGGCTTGCCTTTTAAGGCTCAATAGTGCTACCCTGTAACCGAGCTCTTGGCTCTGCCGTTGTAGTACAGGAGATCCACAGATGTCAGGTAGACAAAGGAGCTTTTCCGTGTTTGATAAAGCTTAGTTTATAGAAGCAAACAGCAGGTTGGATTTGGTCCATGGACCATACTTTGCTGATGCCTGACATGACTATTCAAACCAGAAAGACTATGTTACACCTAGCACCAGCCCCTCACAGAGGATACGGAGTGAGAGAGAGCTCCTAGGTGGAGACCTAGAAACTGTACTGCACCAACAAGCACTGAGACTACATGCCATGCAAGAATCTGCAAGTGTAGGAACCCATAGGCGTAGCTTCTGGCGTGGGGGGTGGGAGGGTCCTGGAAAGTCAGGAAAGCTGCAAGTCATTTCAGAAGACCATCTTTGCCTTTGTAAGATACTCCTAGTCATGGCACAGATGCAGGCATCTTTCCTGTAACCTGTGTAGCCTGACATTCTGTCTTTGTCAGGTTTCCAGGAAAACAGCTAAGAAAGGGAAACTTGATTCTAAGGTCAATTTCCTGAAGTCAGTTTTGTTAAGCATTTACCCAAGGATTTCTAACATTTTTTCTTTTGTTTATTTCAGTTAAGTTGTTTTATGGTGCCTAATGTTATTTTTAAAAATGTACATATTTGGGCCCGGCGGCATGGCCTAGCGGCTCACCTTGAACGTGCCAGGATCCCATATGGGTGCCAGTTCTAATCCCGGCAGCTCCACTTCCCATCCAGCTCCCTGCTTGTGGCCTGGGAAAGCAGTTTAGGACGGCCCAAAGCCTAGGGACCCTGCACCCGTGCAGGAAATCTGGAAGAGGTTCTGGTTCCCAGCTTCAGACTGGCGCAGTACCAGCTGTTGTGCTCACTTGGGGAGTGAATCATCAGATGGAAGATCTTCCTCTCTGTCTCTCCTCCTCTCTGTATATCTGACTTTGTAATGAAAATAAAATAAATATTTTTTTAAAATGTACATATTTGAAAGAAAGGGATAGAGGACCGGCCCAGTAGCCTAGTACTTAAAGTCCTCACCTTGCACACACCAGGATCCCATATGGGCGCATTTGTGTTCCAGCAGCCCTGCTTCGCATTCAGCTCCCTGTTTGTGGCCTGGGAAGGCAGTAAAGGACGGCCCAAAGTCTTGGAACTCTGCACCCACATAGGAGGCCCACAAGAAGCTCCTGGTTCCTGGCTTTGGTTTGGCTCAGCCCCAGTTGTGGCTACTTGGGGAGTGAATCAGCAGATGGAAGATCTTCCTCTCTGTCTCTGCTTCTCTCTGTATATCTGCCTTTCCAATGAAAATAAATAAATCTTGAAAAAAAGGAAAGACGTATATCTTCCAAACTGTTAGTTCACTCACCATCTACAAATATCAGCACTGGGCTGAGCTGAAGTCAGGAGCAGAAATTCCACCCAATTTTCCCATATGGGTGTCAGAAACACATTTACTTGAGCTGGAACCATAGTTTCCCAGGATGCTCGTTAGCAAGAGCTGCAGTCAAGAGCCAGAGCCAGGTATTAAATTCAGGCACGTTGTTTTTCTTAAGATTAATTATTGGAAAGTCAGATTTACAGAGAGGAAAGACAAGATCTTCTGTCCATTGGTCTGCTCCCCAAGTGGCCACAGTGGCCAGAGCTGAGCGAGTCTGAAGCCAGTCTCCTACTTGGGTACAGGGTCCCAAGGCTTTGGGCTGTCTTGAACTGTTTTCCCAGGCCACAGGCAGGAAACTGGATAGGAAGTGGAGCAGCTGGGATTAGATCCGGCACTCATATGGGATCCCTCAGATACAAGATGCAGATTTAGCCATTGGGCTATTGTGCTGGGCCCCAATCCAGACACTTTAATGTGAGATGTTAATATCTTATCAGGCATCCTAGCTGCTGGGCTAAACTGACACTAACACCTATAATTTAGGTTTACTGTATAATGCAGTAGTCTAGATTATTTTGTTTCATTTTTATTATGATCCGCAACTCTGCAAGACAGTTACCCTTGTGCCCATTTTATAGTTTAAAAAACCTGAGGTCCAGGGTTTGAAGAGACTTGCCCCCCGTCCCTCAAGTAGTTAATCCAGAGACTTCCAGTCCAGGTAGTCTAGCTCATATTGGAACTGAGTGTAGGTACAACAGCCATTGTAGGGCTAACATATGTTTCTGCTTGTTGTCCGGCAGCTATGGTCTTGGTGCACAGAGCTGATAATCACCTTTGAACTACTCACTGATGTTCAACAACCAAAGGTTATTAGTGGCCTCAGGCTTTTATAGACTGAGGATCACATAGAATAAAAGAGTAGACTTTGATGAGTTTACATATCAACAACAGGTAGTTGAGTTGAGATTATGGGAATTGCTCTAAGTCCTCACCTTGCACACACCAGGATCCCGTTTGGGTGCTGGTTTATGTCCCAGCTGCTCCACTTTCCATCCTGTGGCCTGGGAAAGCAGTTGAGGATGACCCAAAACCTTGGGAACCCTGCACCTCCGTGGGAGACCTGGAAGAGACCAGGCTCCTGGCTTCGAATTTGTTCAGCTCCAGCTGTTGTGACCACTTGGGGAGTGAACCAGCAGACAGAAAATCTTTCTCTGTATACCTCCCTCTCTCTATATATCTGCCTTTTCAAAAAAAATAAATAAATCTTAAAAAGAAAAATTGGATATTTTTCTGACTTCTAATTTTATTGTTTCTTTTACATATGAATTTAGACAGTAAACAGTGATAGTTAGTTAATATTACCTCAAAGTATTTTCACATTACATTGTATTTGTTGTTGATCTCTAAAAATACCATCTGTTATCATACCCGTACTATGAGTTATGAAGCTGTTTGATCTTATTTGTGATATTAATAGATAAAAATTTTAAAAATCATTTTAATAATTGATATAATATAAATTATTGCCCTGTAAGGCCATGTATCCTAATTTTTGCATGTAAAAATAATTCTCAGAAAAGGCCTAGGAGTGTCCTAAAATGGTTAAAGGTGGATCCAGCACCAAAAGAGATTTAGACCTCCTGGGCTGGAAGACATTTATAAGGTGGCACAGAGGTCTGGTCCCGATGCCAGCTGTTTTCCATATGTAACATGTGGTTTGTAGATTTTCATCCAGATGCTGATATGAGAGTAAAACAGAAATACCTTCATTTAAATTGGCACACAAAATAATGCTAAGAATCAATGTGCTTTATTGGTAATACTAACAATATATATTGTTAGTGCAGATATGGTCACAGTTATAAGTAAGCTTTTTTAAGATTTACTCATTTTTATAGGAAAAGCAGAGTTACAAAGGCAGAAGAAGGAGAGAAAGGTTCTATCTGCAGGTTCAATTTCCAAATAGCCAGTCCAAAAAGCCAGAAGCTAGGAGCTTCTTCCGGGTCTATGACATGGGTGTAAGGACCCAAGAACTTGGGCCAGTTTCTGCTGCTTTCCCAGGCCATAAGCATATTGCTGGGCTGAAGTGGAACAGCCAGAACTTGAATCAGTGCCCATATAGGATGCCAGCACCACAGGTGGAGGCTTAGCTTGCTACACTAATATATTGTGGTTTGGTATCTTCCTGTGGTATGCTCAGTCTTTTTCTGTTTTCTCCAGGAAACAGACAGTAGTGATGTAGGAAACCTTTCATGGCAAGACACAGACAGTGAAGATATGCCAACACTTTCTCCTCAGATGTGCCTTGAAATTCAAGAACAAAGAGCAGAGTCTGCAGTAGAGTCACCAATGCCTTGTTTGTGTGCCTATGATGTAGACGAGTGCCTTGAGGGAGAAGTCAAAGCAGAACCAGACAATCAGGATAAGGAACAACATGTCCTAAGTCATGAGGAACTCAAACCCACAGCTCCTGATGCTGGAGAAGCCGTGGTGAAGCCTGCTGGCCACACAGAGAGTGGATGTACCCCATCAGCTCTGACACTGCCAAACAACACAGCTCAGGTAGCCAACCAAGACTCTTGCCTCCTGATGAGCCAGGCTATTTCTAACAGTGAAGACCAGGCATCTCCATTGGAAACGGTCACAGAGCCAGACTTATGTGCTAAAAGGAGGAAAATATGTCCCAAATCTCCTTCAGGTCAAGAAGAAACAAATATAACCTTTACCCAAAAACTTCTGGATTTGGAACGTCTACTTTTTGAGAGGCACAAACAGGAAGAACAAGATAGGTTATTAGCATTAGAACTTCAGAAAGAGGAGGATCGAGAACTAATGAAGCCAAACAGGAAAAAGGGATCCCCAGGTGAGTATCAGTTGCGAGCTACAACCTCACCTCCAGACAAGCTGCTCAAAGGACCAGGGCAGAATCTCAAGGATAGGAACAGCAGAAGGCAGACTGATAGGGAGTCTTCCAAACTGCAGAGAGGCTGCGGGTATGAAAACCGGCAACCTCCTTTCAAGATCCAGGTGAAGACTCCAGCTGCTAAAGGAAGAAGGGTGCGGAATTCTACCAGAGATAACTGTAATATATCTAAAAGTGCTTCTTCCTTACAGCCTAGTAATTCACAGAAAAGTATTTTCCAAATGTTTCAGAAATACACAAAATAATGCATGGGTAGAGGGGAGTGTTTTATAATCCGGTAAAGTTGGATTATGAAATTCTCTTTTCTAGCCCAGAATCTACATTGGTCATCCATTTCTGCTCTGTAGACATACCACTCTCTGTCTTGAAAGGAGGGGGGACACAAGGGAAGAACAGACACTTCTGCAGAATGATTGAGAAACAGGGGTCCTTATTCTTACCATTGCTAATCATTGGACTGGCACCTCCCAAAGATAGAAAACTGCTTCAAAATCTTCTCATCCCATCCTCTTTCCAAAAATGTGCATGTTTTATGATGTTTGCTTACCTTTTCGTCGTATTTCAAAGCAAGATTAAACTAAATCAAGTAGTTAAGAAAACCATACAGAGTTTAAAGTCTTACGTATCTCTGCTACTTTCCCATACGTTTACAGAACTCTTGAAATGTATCTTCCGTAACACTACAGTAATTAATTTTCATCTCGTTTCATAAAATTTGAAGCATGATACTATTTTCTTTGCTTTAAAATAGATTAGGATCAATATTAAATCAGAATATTGGTTTTCTAGAAAATTAGAAATTAGTTGACAGGAAGTCGGATCCCTTATGTAAAAAGTGTTGAGTTGAGATGAAGTTGAGTGGGGTGCAGTCACCCTGTGGAATCCCCTGGAACTGAGTGAGTGACCAGAGACAGGGTCCAAATTGGCATAACAGATGTTGCTGGGCAGAGTATTTGCCCCCATCCTTTTTTTACGAAATGACAGAGAAAGCATTTTGATTTTACTGCTTTTGATGCTAGTATCTGGTGTCAAAATAAAAAATAGTTCCTAAATTAACTGAAATTTTGAAAATCCACATTTCTGTTAGGTTAATATTCCAGGAGAAAAAGGGAGGGAATTTACTGTGCAATGTTATATATCACAATTTGTTATAGAATTTGAAACATCACTGTATATCTACTTTATGTTGTCATTTGTGTTGATATTAACATTGCTTATGAAAAGAAATTTTTAAAATGTGATACCTGGGTCTTGTCCTCTATTAATCCCAAAAGTTAATTCAAAAGACAGTGATGTCATGAAATTGAATTTAGAGACTATTTCATTAATGTGAACAAATTAATATAAAAATACAATAAAATGTTCTAGAGCTAATTTTAGTTAAGTTTGTCAATATTTTATGTCATTACATTCTCCTCTAAATTTTACAATTGAAATTCTGTTATTCTTTGCATTCTTGATGGCATCTATGCGAACACTGATTAAATAATGATGGGTAAAATGACCTTTCAAGTAACTGCCTCCTCCTGAATATTAGTGTGGTGAAATAAACTATAGGCAGAACTGACCAAATTTGGCTAAAACAAACTAAAATACATCTTGTCAAACTAATATTTTTTTCTGTGTTCTACAGTAAGCATTGTTAGAAATCCTCAAATTAAAAATTGTCTAACTTGGTCTTCCTGGAATAATCCATCACCAAAAGGGAAAACAAAGGTAGCCGATGATACATGTATTTAGGCTTTATGTATTTAGCCCTTTACTTGTCTGTGAAGAAATCTTCCAAACTAAAATTGGTTTAAAAATGTTTGATTTCTCTGATAATCTGCTATTGCTACCATGTATGCCTTTTTATTGGAAATTAAATGTTTTGTGTCAGTCAACAGGGTGTACTGCTACTGGTTTTCTCTTGTGGAAGGGATGTGAGAATGTTGGATTGCTCAGGGAGTGCTGAATCTGTACAAACATTGAGAACTGAAAAATTAAAAATTATTGAAAAATATAAATTGTGTATTATGTATATTTTATTACAGTTTAGAAATAAAGATTAGTTGCATAACTATACATTGTACATTATAAAAGTAACCATAAAAGAAAATTGGAAAACTGGGGGATGCGTGTGAATAGTTGCAGTTTATTATAAAGAACTAATTTTCTCTATGTAGAAATTATCTGCCAACACATTAATAAAAAAGTAATAATAACTCATTTTGAAAGTTAGAAAAGTTTGTTTCCTGGACCACTGTGTTATGGCACAGTGGGTTGAGCTGCTGCTGGTAACATTGACATATTCCATATCAGAATACTGTTTCTGAACCAGCTCCTGCTAGTTTGCTGGGGAAGGCAGCACGAATGGTCCTGCCACCCACATCTGAAACCTGGGGAAAGTTCAGGTCTCAGCTTTATCTTGGCAGTTATGGCCATTTTTTAAAATTTATCTTTTATTGATTACATTGCATTATGTCACACAGTTTTAAAGGCACTGGGATTCCCCAACCTCACCCCCAATGGTGAATTCCTCCACCTTGTTGCATTACCACAGTTCAAATTCAGTTGAGATTCTTCCATTGCAAGCATCTACCAAGTATAAAGTCCAGTGTCTTATTGTCCAGGTAAGTTCAGCAGTTTCTTGGGGAGACCATCTCTGGTCTGAAATTAGCGCCGGCAGAGTATCATCCCAATCAATTAAAAGCCCCGACATTACATTAGTAACTATAACATTATGGAATTAGTTGATATGGTATTAAGTAACCAGTATGTTAAAAGAGAGAAAAAAAATGCAAGTTCTGAACCACATCCTGTGACTTCTACATTGACATTACAATTATTAGTTTATATACAATTGGGTTCTATACAGCTTAAAATGGCTATAGATTACTGTTCAGCTGTCTCATGTCTATTTTAATTTTAGTATTTAGCAGTTTATAGCGTTGAAGCATGATTTTGCTGAACCTGGCTGTTTTTCGGGTAGTCTAACTCTATAACTCTAACAAGACATGTCAACAGTTTAGGTGAACAGTTTTAGGAGGGGTGTGCAGAGAAATCGTCAATACCCTATTGAGGAGTAACTAATCTGTGTGTCCCACCCAGTGAGTTAAAAGTGCATCCCCGCTGTTTCCTGTCTGTTTCTAAGCTTTCCTTGTTCTCTATCTATTCTAGTTTTTGTTTGTTTGTTTGTTAGTTTTGAGGGGTTTCTGGTGGGTCCTGATGGTCATTACGAGAGAGGGTGAGGACCCAAAGTCGGAACCAGGCAAGGACCAGAGAAAGCTTCTCTCCCTAGTCCCGAAGGAAGTTTACTGTTCTGTTTCTGCGGACTGCACAGTGCTCCTGGTTGTCATTCTGATGACCTTGGATCCTGCAAGGCAGGGTATGGGTTTCTTCCATCCCATGTGGTACATCCAAATGGGGGTGGGTGACCTCAGAGTTCTTGGCCTCTGAAGGGGGATGTAGTCCTCAGTGCTCATACTGATAGTCCTTGGTGAGGATCTGGGAGTCCAGGGTTGGGACACAAGCCTCCTCCTGTCTGCCTGCTCCACTCTGGGGTGCCGCCCTGCTCTATGCATATGACCTCCTGTTAAGAGGTTGTCAGGATCACTCCTGATCCCCCCATATGCCTTTGTAGTTTTGATTCGAGTCTGTTGTCTATGAGTTACGATCCTAATAGGTTATACTTCCCATCTTTCTCACACCTTCTAGGGTGATGTAAGATTTCTCTGCTCTCCCTCCCCATTTCTGAGTAGCATAAGGCCTTACAAATACATTAGGTTTTACAATTCTTTGATGTAGATCATAAGGAATCTGACTCATATTGATTGTTGGTTCACTAGTTACTTCACAATTATTTCAACCCCAAACAGCCTGTATCTAATGCAATAAGATATTGTGAAGTTGTGGCCATTCTTAAGATTTTTTTCTCAGTGAAAAAAAATACGTAAAAACACGTGTAATATGGTTTCCCATCTTCCTTATTGAGCACAAATAAAAGTGGTTTTGGTTATTTTGTTTTCCTGTTTTGCATATTTTTAAATTTATTATCGTTGTTATTATTTGATAGATCAGATTTTTATGAAGAGACAGATCTTCCATCTGCTGGTTCATTCCCCAAACGGCTGCAACAGCTGAGCCAATCCGAAGCCAGGAGCTCTTCCGGGTCTCCCACATGGGTGCAGGGTCCCAAGGCTTTGGGCCGTCCTCTACAGCTTTTGCAGGCCACAAGCAGGGAGCTGGACTGAAAGTGGAACAGCCAGGACATAAACTGGCACCCATGTGGGACCCAAGTACTTGCAAGGTGAAGATTTAGTCATTGAGCAATTATGGCAGCCCACCTTTGCACTTCTTAAACCCTGATAGGCATCAGCAGTTTGCTTTGTGCAGTGTAATTATGCCATCAGCATTCCTCTCCCTTACTTAAATTAGAAAAAGATTTGGAGTCTTAATTACTAAGTGTGGGTCTCATATTTTGACTTTTTAAAAATTTATTTGCTTTAAAAGAGAAGATCGTACATCTACTAATTCACTCCCCAGATGGCCACAGTTCAGGGGTTGGCCCAGGGAGAAATGGATTTTGGATGTGTGTTGGAAGGATTTCCCCTCTACAAAGCTATAAAGCTTTCGACCTTCAACCATCACTGGTGGGATCTTTTTTCCTCATCAGCAAGAGGCCTTTATCTCAGTTCTGGGTGCCAGAAGTCCAGGAGCAAGGCTCTCGGTTCAGGGTCTGGTGAAGATCCCTTTCCTGGTTCTTAGTTCACTATTTTCTCACTGTGTCTTCACACAGCAGGAGGGCTACTGGAGCTTTTTGAGTCTGTTGTAGAAGGGTATTCATCATATTCCTGAGGAATTACTGCCACCTCCCAAAGACCTGCCCTTCACATACATCACAATGCAGATGAAATTTTCACATCTGGAATTGACCCCACCCCTGCCCACCCCCCCACACACACTCCAGGGCACAGACAGACTATTGCAGACATTAAATGAGATTGTTGGAAAAATTTTACAAATATAACTGAGTCACAGAATGACACTGGAGACTTCAACAGAGAAGGCACCACAGTAATATTCCCTAAAGGGACATCTGATCCCTCTGGTTAACGAGCACTCGAGCAGCCATTATTGGATATAAAGGACTTACTGTTCCCTGGGATATCTGATGGCCTCCTGAGTAGCATCTCCAGACGGCTTCCCTGCCATTTCGCAAGAAAGCTTGTGGAATGCTGTGATCTTGTTTCAGCTGTGTCCAACTGCGTGGCTGTGCCTTTGCCTCAACCATCTGGGTGGAGTCCTGGACCCCAGCGGACAGATGCACAGAGCCATGGGACAGCCAGCTAGTATACCCTGGGAAAAGGTAGACAACAATCCTGGGGCCTTGGGAGGGCAATTTTTGAAATTCATGGGGAAGTCATTGGTCTGCTTTGGGAGATGAAGAAGGGATCATGTGCAGTTCTCTATACCTGACATGGGGTGGGGTATCCACAGTTCCATAGAGAAAGCACTTGAGCTCTTCCCAAGATGGCCCTGACAGGACGGGGGCAAAGGTCAACATTTTATCAAGCAAAAGACACTGCCCTAGGCCCAGCACGATGGCCTAGTGGCTAAAGTCCTCATCTTGAATATACCAGGATCCCATATGGGCACCAGTAGTAATCCCAGCTGCCCTGCTTCCCATCCAGCTCCCTGCTTGTGGCATGGGAGGTTAGTCGAGGACGGCCCAAAGCCTTGAGACCCTGCACCCGTGTGGGAGATCCAGAAGAGATCCTGGCTCCTGGCTCCAAATCGGCTCAGCACCAACTGTTGTGGTCACTTGAGGAGTGAATCATCAGACCTTCCTCTCTCTGTATATCTGACTTTGCAATGCAAATAAATAAATACATAAAAACAAATCTATTTAAAAAGGTGTTACCTTGTTAAATTCATGCTCTGTGGAGTAAATATTGTGGGGATGGTTATACATTCCCTTTCCTTCTGGTGATATCCTATCTTGAGGAGGGAGAAGAGTGCTGGGCCTGGGGTGGGGCTGGAGACACAGGGAGCAGCTAGTGGAAAAGCAGCAGGGGTAGAGGAGGAGCGGCAGCAGTGTAAGGAAATGGACCTGGGACTGCCTGTTGTGGGCAGGGAGCCAGCCCCTGGTCAGATCCTGTGAAAAGACAGAAACTTCAGCTGCTTGAGACCCAGTGAGAGAGGGTTGTCTGCACCGTGGGGGCAGGAGCAGTCCAGAAGTGATTTTGAGGGCAGGGTGGGGAGAAAGTATTTACTAGACAAAAAGGGAGGGACGATGCAGAAAAGGGATGAAAGAGCAGCTGGAATGAGCCAGGAGACCTGTGGACGTGTTTCAGTGTCAGTAAAGAACATATGGCTGTGAGGCAACATTTTCTGATAGGGGTTCATGGAAAACAGCTAAAATAAGTTTACTAAACAGCAATTTTGTTTGAAATCCCTGCAACTTTTTCATGATATGCTGTTCATTGTCCTGCAGCAATGGACTTGGGGCACAGATCTGATAATAATGATAATAACATACTAACACACTTGATGTTCAATAGCTGAAGTTTATTAGTGGTCATATAGGATAAGGGAGGAGGGATTGAGGAGCTTACAGAGTTCCCATAAGCCTGCCTACAGAACCCATCAATTGTTTCCACACCCTTGTCTGAAAATATCTGTTTTGTATATCCAATCAATTGTTCCCATTCAAATGATATCCCATCCGTTGTCCTACAATATGCATCCTTTTTTGATTTGAAAGGCAGAATTATGGAGAGACAGGGTCTTTCACCTAATTCACTCTCAGTGTATAGTGTGGAAGGGGGCAGCCCAGATCAGATTACTACAACCACTGGTGCCCACAGGATGAAGTGCTAGGGTCTAGCCTTATAAGGATTTTGGAGGGGGTCGCCCCAACCAAACTGATACACCTACAGTTGGTGGTCCAGATCAGGCTGTAGCACCTGTCGAAGAGCAGGCCAAACAAGGTGACCTGGTAAGGAGTAGACCCCCTGAATCATATGGGTCCCTTAGATCAACAAGATCCCCGATCTCAGGGAACATCTCACAGACATGTGGTCTGACCATGGAACACATATTGCCAAGACTGGGCCACCTCTGTTAACTAATTTCAGAGAAAAATATACATAGATGCACATGCACAGCTCTTTTGTTTTTAATTTGCTTTTTTTTGTTGTTGTATTTTGTTTTGTCTTTTTGACAGCCAGCTCTTCTTTTAAAAAAAAAAAAAGATTTACTTTTATTGCAAAGTCAGATATATAGAAAGAGGAGGAGAGACAGAGAAATATCTTCCATCTGATGATTCACTCCCCAAGCGACAGCAATGGCTGGGGTTGTGCCAATCTGAAGTCAGGAGCCCAGAGCTCTTCTGGATCTCCCACACGGGTGCAGGGTCCCGAGGCTTTGGGCTGTCCTTGACTGCTCTCCCAGGCTACAAGCAGAGGGCTGGATGGGAAGCGAGACCGCCGGGACATGAACTTGTGCCCATATGGAATCCAGTGCGTGTAATGCGAGGACTTTAGCCGCTAGGCTACTGCACTGGGCCCTATGATATTTCTTAATCCAGAAATGCCTAAATCCCTGCTGTAGGTTGAATTAGCAACATCACCCTCTCATTCTGGAGTGGCTCAGTGGCAGAGTTCTGGCTAGGGCTTTCATCAAGTTGTGGTCAAGATTTCATTTAAGCTCTTTTGCTCATGACCATACGTGGGCAAGATGGGCAACTGCTGCAGTGTCCGGACAGCCAGAAAGCTGCATAGCCACCGGTAGGACCAGAAGTGGCATGACAAACAGTAAAAGAAGGTGCACCCAAGCATGGCCCTCAAGGCCAACCCCTTTGGGGGTGTCTTCATGCCAAGGGGATTGTGCTGCACAAAGTGGGGTTTGAAGCTAGGCAGCCCGAGGTGGCCATGAGGAAATGCGTTCTGGTGTAGCTGGTCAAGGCCAGAAGATCACGGCCTTCACACCCAAGGATAGCTGCCTGAACTTCACTTGAGGAAAATGATGAAGTCCTGGTGGCTGGATTTGGTTGAAAAGGCCACATTGTTGGTGACATTCCTGGAGTTCTCTTTAAGGTGGTCAAAGTAACAAACGTGTCCCTGTTGGCCTTATACAAAGGCAAGAAAGAGAGCGCAAGATCATAAATCTTGGTGTTAGACGTATACTAATACATTTTCATATTCCAGGGGAAAAAAAGATTTCAGGTAAGTCTGTAGTCATCTGAAAGTTGTCTGGGCTGAAAGTACCCAGCTAGCCACATGTGCCTCTCTGCACAACTGCTTGAGTATCCTTGTCCATGGCAGCTGATTTTCCCCAGAGCGAGTGATGCAACAGGTTGCCAACAGGAGCTGCAGTACCTGTTATGACCGCATCTTACAAGGCTCTTACTTCCACCAGATTCTTCTCATTAGATGCTCATCATTAAATCTGGCCCACTTGGGGGAGAAGGGGAATTAGGTACCATTTTCCCATGGGAAACCTATCAGAATTTGAGATATACTATATATTATATGTATATTATATACATATTATATATTCAAATGTTTGTCATCAAAATCAACTTATAAGTTTCCCATGAACTTTTAAAAATATTCTTATAGTATTTTTTTAGTCTCTTATTAAATATGAGTCTCCATCCTCCTACCTGCCATTCCTTTCCCCAGCCCTGAACCCAGAGACTAGGAAGCAGTGCAGTGGGCACAAGGAGAGACCACCATTTTGGAAGTCTGATCCCTTATTGGAATGCCTGGGTCCAAGTTCTGGCTCTGATTCTGATTCTAGTGTTACGTATTTTAAATACGTTCAGTTAACATCACCAGCCCAGCTCTGAATAACTTGGAAGAGGGAGCTCCTGTCCTGTTGGAATCTAATCTGTGGGAAAAAATAATCCAATCTCCTATCAACATGAAGGTGACGGAGCTTGCATGTAAGTAGCAGCTTCCTTTAGGGCCCAGCATGATAGCCTAGCAGCTAAAGTCCTCACCTTGAACATGATGGGATCCCATATGGACACTGGTTCTAATCCCAGTGGCCTACTTCCCATCCAGCTCCCTGCTTGTGGTCTGGGAAAGCAGTCGAGGACCCCCCCACGATCTTGGAACCCTGCATCTGTGTGAGAGACCCAGAGGAGGCTCCGGGCTCCTGCCACTTGGGGAGTGAATCATTGGATGGAAGCTCTTCCTCTCTGTCTCTTTTCCTCTTTGTATATCTGCCTTTTCAATTAAAAAAAATAATAATAGCTTCCTTTGCCCTCTAACACAATAGTAATCAATTAGAAAACTGCAAAAATCTGCCAGGGGGTTCAGAGGCAGTTTGTGCTTTGTCCTGCCCCTTCTTCCTGCCTTAAATACTGGTGTGATGTCTACAGTTGCATGCATTATCTTGCAAACATGAGCAAAAGGCCAAGAAGTAAATGGCCTTGACTCCAATGAACCTGTACCAGCCTGCCTACCTCTTGGCATCCTATTGCACTGGTGAAGAAGCAACTCTTCTGTACTAGAGCCACTGGCAGTCAAGTCTTGTATTATGTGCCGCCAAAACCATTTTGAACTAACACCATTGATTTAATAGGAAAGGAGAAAAGGGGGCAGCAGAATTTTGACTTGAATTTTAAAGCCATAGCCTCAGGATGGTCTAATAAAACCAAACCTGGAGTAAACACAATAGATTTGGGAGAGTAATTGACAGCTAATAACTAAGTTATGCCATCCTTAGGTTGCATAAAGATTCTCTGGTTTGAGAATAATAAAAGTTAAATTGAGTTATAGAAAGAGAAAAATCACATTTTTTCATTACATGAGTTTGTGTGCTAAGATTTATGCTTATTTGACCAAAATGCTATTCCTTTCTTGTCCTTTGATGTCTCACCAAAACCAAAATTAAAAAAAAAAATTGCTTAAAAGTATCACAGAGCTCTGGTTAGCCAGAGCTCAAACAGGCAAGCATCTTTTTAAAATCTTTAATAAAGATCGTATCAGTTCAGCTTTGGCTCTTGCAGCTATTTGGGGATGAGCGAGCTGATGGAAGATCTTCATCTGTCTGTCTTCTCTCTGTAAAATCTGCCTTTTAAATAAAAATAAAATAAATATGGGCTGGCACAGTGGTATAGCCAGTTAGTTCCCCACCCCATGGTGCCAACATCCCATATGGGTGCCAATTCTTGTGCTGGTGCTCCACTTCCAATCCAGCTCTCTGCTCACGGCTTGGGAGAGATGTGGAGAATGGTCCAAGAACTTGAGCCCCTATACCTGTGTGGGAGACCTGGAAGAAGTTCCTAGCTTTTGGCTATGGATTGGCTCAGCATTGGCCCAGCATTGGCCATTCAAGGAGTGAACTAGTGGATGGAAGACCTCTCTCTAACTGCCCTTCTCTCTGTAAAATCTGCCTTTCAAATAGAAGAAATAAAACTTTTTAAATAACAAATAAAAATAAATCAAAGGCAAAGTTCCAGAGAGAAAAGAAAAGGCAGAGATATTTCCTCTGCTACAGGTGGAAGCTTAACTCTCAATGCTATGGCACCGGAACCAGCCCCTTAACTTATTTCTTAATCTTCATGCATTTTTGGTAGTTTATAAACCAGGTCCAAGCCAGTGCATTGGCTCAACTGGCTAATGCTTCTCTTGCATGTGCCAGCATCCCATATGGGCACCAGCTTGTATTCTGGGTTTTCCACTACTCGTCCAGATTCTGCCTGTGGTCTGGAAGAGCAGCCGAGGATGGCCCAAAGCCTTGGGACCCTGTGTGTAGGCTGGAGACCCAGAGGAAGTTCTGGGCTCCTGATTTTGGTTTGGCTTAGCTCCAGCCATTACTGCCACCTGGGGAGTGAACCAGTGAATGAAAGATCTTTTCTGTTTCTCCTTCTCTCTGTAAATCTGCCTTTCCAATAAAAAGAAAATTTTTTAAAAAAGGAATCAGGTCAGGCCGGCGCGATAGTGTAGCAGTTAAGGTTCTCGCCTTGCACACACCGGGATCCCATATGGATGCCAGTTCTAATCCCGGGAGCTCCACTTCCCATCCAGCTCCTTGCTTGTGGCCTGGGAAAGCAGTTTAGGACGGCCCAAAGCCTAGGGACCCTGCATCCATGTGGGAGACCCCGAGGAAGCTCCTGGCTTTGGATTGGATCAGCTCCAGCCGTTGCGACCGCTTGGGGAGTGAACCATTAGATGGAAGATCTTCCTTTCTGTCTCTCCTCTCTGTATATCCGCCTTTCCAATAAAATTCTTCTTCTTCTTCTTTTTTTTTTTTAAGGAATCAGGTCTAGAATTTTGGCTGGTGGTCATTTTTCCAAGAATATACCTAATGATAATTCATATTTCCTAGATATCACACTTGGTTAAGATGATGATTGTCAAACATCAGAAAATTGTATGTTAAAAGTCATAGAACAGAGCCAGGCACAGTGGCCTAGCGGCTAAAGTCCTCGCCTTGAACGTGCTGGGATCCCATATGGGCACCCGGTTCTAATCCTGGCTGCTCCACTTCCCATCCAGCTCCCTGCTTGTGGCCTGGGAAAGCAGTTGAGGACAGCCCAAAGCTTTGGGACCCTGCACCTGTGTGGGAGACCTGGAGGAAATTCCTGGCTCCTGGCTTTGGATCAGCACAGCACCGGCCGTTGGGGCCACTTGAGGAGTGAATTATTGGATGGAAGATCTTCCTCTCTGTTTCTCCTCCTCTCTGTATATGTGACTTTGTAATAAAAATAAATAAATCTTTTTTAAAAAGTCATAGAACAGTTTTTTTTTTTTAGTTTCTTACATGGTCAAACATATACTCAACTATTCAAGCCAGCAATATTCTGCACCTAAGTATTTTCTCAAGAGAAATGAACACTTGTGTTTGTGCAGACACTCATTCAAGAGTACATAGCAGCTCTATTTTAATTGCCCATCGCTGGAAACAATGCAAATGTCCTGCAAGTAGTGAATGGATAGAGACTACTAAATCCTCACACTGGAATCCTACTCAGCAACAGAAAGGAACAAAAACTGATACAAACACATGATGATTTACAGGCATTATGGCAAGTGCAAGAAGCCGATTCAAAGTGCGGTATTCTGGGGCCAGCACAGTGGCTCACATGCTAGCATCAGGAGTCTATATTAGTACTGGTTCATGTCGCAGCTGCCCTGCTTCCTGACCCAGCTCCATGCTTGTTGCTTCAGTGAACAGAAGAGGATAGTTCAAAACCTTGGGATCCTGTAGCCGTGTGGGAGACCCAGAGGAGGCTCCTGGCTTCAGGTCAGCTTAGCTCTGGCCATTGAGCAAATTTGGGGAGTGAAATAGCAAATGGAAGATCTGTCTTTCCTTTCCTTTGTAAATATGCCTTTTTTTTAAAAAAAAAAAGATTTATTTAATTTTATTACAAAGATATACACAGAGGAGGAAAGATAGAGAGGAAGATCTTCCGTCTGATGATTCACTCCCCAAGTGACCACAACGGCCGGAGCTATGCCAATCTGGAGCCAGAAGCCAGGAACTTCCTCTAGGTCTCCCAAGCGGGTGCAGGGTCCCAAAGCATTGGGCCGTCCTCAACTGCTTTCCCAGGCCACAAGCAGGGAGCTGGACGGGAAGTGGAGCTCTCTGGATTAGAACCCGGTGCCCATATGAGATCCCGGTGCGTTCAAGGCAAGGACTTTAACCACTAGGCCACTGTGCCTGGCCCAATATGCCTTTCAAATAAAAATAAATATATTTTTAAAAGTGTTTGATTCCATGGAAATGTCATTCTATGAAAGCAAATCCCTTAAGAAAATAAACCCTAAACCAAAATACTGTATGTAAATAACAGAGAAAGTCTCCAAAGAGGAATGGTGGGCAGAGTATTGCATTGGAATACAAGTGCCATTGTAAACCATGAGTGAATTCAAAGAGGTGGAGATGAGGGGCAACTGTCAAAGGCAAAATACAAAAAGTTGGGCTTGGTGCAATAACCAAGTAGTGAAAGTCAACATCTTGCAACTGCCTTGATCCCATATGAGTGCTGGTTTGAGTCCCCGCTGCTCCACTTCCCATCCAGCTCCCTGCTTGTGGCCTGAGAAAGCAGTAGAGGACAGCCCAAAGCCTTGGAATCCTGCACCTGTGTGGGAGACCCAGAAGAAGCGCCTGGCTTTGGACTGACTCAGCCTGAGCTGTTGTGGCTACTCGGGGAGTGAACCAGCTATATTTCTAGTGATATGCTTCACTCTAAGGTCTATTTTATCCGAAACTTACATAACTACTCCAGCTTTCATTTCCTTATGAAGTACCTCTGTAAACATTTTTATAAATCCCTCCTTGTCAGCAGCATATAGTTGGATTTTAAATAATTATGTTTTTTAAATACAATTATTTTTTAAGCAGAAGAAATATTGTCATTTTAATTTATAATGAAAGTAGTACATTTCTCCAGCATTCAGGGGAGCTGGGTTCCAGGCTCTACCCACAATTGTGTGATTCTGAACTTCTCAAACACTTTAAATTTCAGGAGAGTCGTGATCAAAAGCAAGCACTAAATCATAATATCATAACTATACCTTCTAGCTCATTTACTCTGTATTTCATTAAGTTACAATAATGTGGGAAACAGATTGGGAGCTTTAAAGATAGATCTAAATTAAAAACAAAACCTTAGTGTTTTTGAGGATGATAATTTGAACACTACAGATATTTTGTTTTCAGGCTATTTGCTTTTTTCATATAAAAAAACTTTCATTTTCCATTCAATCTACAGTAGTTTTATAGTTTATGTTAGTTTATGTACACAGTGCAATTTAAGCAAAAAATTAGGCCCATCTTTTGGTCCATTTCCCATATGCCCACAGCGGAGTGGCTAGGGTTGTTGGAGATTGAAGCCAAGGACCAGGAACCCCATCTGGGTTTCCCACATGGGTGGCAGGGGCCCAGGCATTGCCATCACTGCCGCCTCCTCAAGTGTACCTTAGCAGGAAGCTGGAATTGAGAACACAGCTGGGATTCAAACCACGCAGGGTAATGTGGAATACACGTTCTTCAACCTCAACTGCTGTGCAAATGCTCATTTCAAGTATATTCTCTCTCTCTCTCTTTTTTTTTTTCAAGATTTATTTATTTTCATTGGGAAGGCAGCTCAGATTTACGGAGAGACCGATCTTCCATCTGCTGGTTCACTCCCCAAGTAGCTACAACTACCGCTCGATCTGAAGCCAGGAGCCTCCTCCAGGGTCCCAAGGCTTTGGGTCATCGCCTGCTTTCCCAGGGCACAGGCAGGGAGCTGGATGGGAAGTGCAGCAGCTGAATATAAACCGGTGTCCACATGGGATCCTGCCTCATGGGAGGTCAGGATTTTGCCCCCAGGACTCAATTCTGTCTTTTATCCTGTTGATCAGAAACTCCCTTTTCTTTCGTAGCAATCCTGTCTCCAGGAGGATACAGCCCTTAGGTCTACCTTGATTTGCTTAGGTTATTTTCAGTTCACGCCCCTTCCCCTGCTCCCAGCAGTTAGGATAGGTCAACGCCCTAGGCAGTCTTTACCTGAGCCATTCCCTAGAAAGATGCAGGAGGTGGGAGGGTGGAACATAAACTCAATTTTCTTTTTTAAAAATAATCTGTTCACTCCCCGCTTCCCCCTCACAATTTCTCTTGAGAATTCACTGGCACCTGTGGCTGCCGAAACGAAACTATGCAAACTTACTAACTTCCCCGAGGCATTCCTGCTGGTTTTCCAGGCGGGGAAAATCTGACGCACCCTGAAGGGAACCCTGGGGGTTGGCAAGTTTTGTGACGTACCGTAAACGAACAATCCTCGGTGAAACCCTATTGTGCGCCCACAGTAGGTTGGCTAAGCTCATCTTGGCTAAGCCTGTGAGTTCAGATGTTAGCCGCCTCAGCGACAAGAGGTAGGATTTGAACTAGTGGTCATCAGTGGGTGGGTCTGGCTTGGATATAACAGCTTGTGAAGGAGACGTGCGCAGCGGGACCGACCACGTTCCGAGAGGGAAGCGTCCCTCGAAAGAACTATCGGAATCCGAACCGCCGGTCCCGGAGCCCGGCGAGCAGCGCAAGCCGCCAGCAGGCAGCGAGCGAGCATCGCAGCCTCTCCGCGGCCGGGCAGCCCACGGCGCGCTCGGGAGGGGTGCGGGGCGGCGCGCGTGCGCGGGCCGCGGGGGGCGGGCGCCCGGAGGGGGCGGAGCCTGGGGCAGGCAGCGAGCCTGCGCGAGTCAGGCGGCGAGGTGGGGGAGGGCGGGCCGTGTGTGTCTGTGTTGTTGTTCGGCGGCGACGGCGGCGGCGGCGGCGGCAGCGGCAGCGGCGGCGGTAAGATGGCTGCCCACGGGGGCTCCGCGGCGTCCTCGGCGCTGAAGGGGTTAATTCAGCAGTTCACCGCCATCACCGGTAAGAGCCGCGGTTACCGGAAGGTGGAGGGTGTCTGTGTGTCGAAGGGGGTCCTGAGCGGGGCAGCGGGGCTGTCCGGGCTTCCCCGCCTCCCCCTTTACCTTCACGCGTCCCCTCCTCAGGCTTCACCCGCGGCTCGCGTCCTCCCTCCGGAGGAAGAGGCGACGACGGCGGCGGCGCGGTCTCGGGGTTCAGGCGGGAGGCAGCCCTCCGCCTACCCCGCGCTCCCCTTAGCCTCCTCCTCGATCCCCTGGCCGCGTGGAGGCACAGCCCCCCTCTGCACCCCTGTACCTCCAGCCTGCCTAGACCAGGGGATGGGTCGGGCCCTCCGCCCTCGCCGGCCGGGTGGGGGGGGACCGCACTCGGGCCACCGCCCTCCTCCTCCATCATCATCTCTTCCGTGTGCAGACTTGGGGTGCAGTGCGTCTCCTCACCTCTTATTTCCTTTCTTCCCCGGCCGGGTCACCCCCCGCCCCACACCTCCTGGCGCTGGCCCGTCCTTCCCTTCAGTGGGCCCCTTGGAGCCATCGCGGTGGCCCTGGCGTGTGCCTGGGGCCCTCCCGCCTTTAACGGCGAAGCTCGGGGAAGGTTCGGCTGCGCCTTTACCCATGGGGGGGGCAGGCCTCCAGAAACTGGGGGGGGGGGTGCCGAAGAGCACCTTAGAGACCGAAGCTTGGAGAGAATGGGAAGGGGGAGCCCGAAGGCCTGCGTAGCGTTACCCACCTCCCCATAATAAAACCATCCAGATTGAGAGACCATGGCGCCGGGGCCTCCCGCCGAGAAAATAGGGAAGGCGGCAGAAACTTCTTGGGGGACAAAATTGCCTCTGGGTGTTTAGTATTCACCCCCCCCCCCAACCTGAGGCTTGGGTTTTTCTTCGGACCTTTCGAAGGGCACTGGCTGAGTTACCGCCTTGGAGGAAAGGCCCAGAGCCATTCTGAGAATTCTGTCTTGTTTCTTTCTCCTGGTGTTCAACTTTTTTTGCATGAGTTATTAGAGGGCGGAGCAAATGATGAAGTTCTCTGTGGAGGGATTTGAGAGACTAGGACTCCATGTGCCTGAGTGAAATTTTGCAGTTCTGGTTGGTCATTTTGGAGGAAGATGAGAATGCTAGTTCCTTTTCTTAACAAAGCTGTATTTCATATCTGGGAGTGGTTTGCCAGAATAGTTGCACTGGGTTATGGTGCGGCACTCAGAGTATGCCGAGGTCAGTTTTTAGGTTGTTTTAAATACTGTAGGTTTATTTAAGTGGCTGTTCCGAAGTGGTTTTATTTAACTTCTTTGCTCTGCGTTGGGAAGTAGGTGTGTTTGGTTCATTGTTGTCTGGTTTGTGGCATGAAGCATGAGATCAAATGGTAAAATGAAATTTGTAATGAAATTGGCAGCGCGGAGATGGCATGATAATTTGTATCATTAAACATGTTTATTAAAGATACAGTAGACACAATTGATTTACCAGTGCCTAACCAGATTGGTTAGGAATTTATTTTGTGGGCCCGGCATGGTAGACTAGTGGTGGCTAAAGTCTCGCTTTGCACTCAAATGGAATCCCGGTTAAGGGCCCGGCGGCGTGGCCTAGCGGCGAAAGCCCTCGCCTTGAACGCGCCGGGATCCCATGTGCGCCGGTTCTAATCCCGGCAGCTCCACTTCCCATCCAACTCCCTGCTTGTGGCCTGGGAAAGCAGTTGAGGACAGCCCAAGACTTTGGGATCCTGTACCCGTGTGGGATACCCAGAAGAAGTTCCTGGATCCTGGCTTTGGATCGGCATAGCATTGGCAGTCGCGCTGACTTGGGGAGTGAATCATTGCACGGAAGATCTTCCTCTCTGTCTCTCTTCCTCTCTGTATATCTGACTTTCCAATAAATAAATACTTTTAAAAAAATGGAATCCCGGTGAGATCTAGGTGAAGACTTTAATCACTACACTATCGTGCCGGGCCCAAATCTGACTTTCTAATAAAAATAGATGTTAAAGGAAAAAAAAAGGAAAATTGGGCCCAGCGCGGAGATCTGGCAACTGAAGTCCTTCCTTACCTTGCACTCGCTGGAATCCAACATGGCCGCTGTTTGGCGCACAGAGGCACCCCCGCTTCCTGTCTAGCTCACTGCTCCTGGACCTTGCCTCCACATGGGAGACCGGAAGAAGCCCCAGGCTCCTGGCTTCCGATTGGCTGAGCTCCTGCCTTTGCAGCAGCTTGGGGAGTAAATTGTCGAGCGGAAGATCTTCCTCTCTGCCTCTCCTTTCTGTATATGTTACATTGTACAGATTTTTTTTGTAGCATTGAAAAGCATATTTTTGCATGTAATCTTTATAAAAGTGGTTTGGAATGCCACGTAATTGCAGTTTTTTATGTGACACTTAAGGTTGAAATTTAATTTTTAAATTATTTTTTAAAGATTTATTTTATTGAAAAGGCAGATGTACAGAGAGGAGAAGAAACAGAGGAAAATCTTCCGTCTGATGATTCTCTCCCCAAGTGGCCCCAACGGCCGGTGCTGCGCCGATCCTAAGCCAGGAGCCAGGAACTTCTTTCTGGGTTTCCACAGGGGTGCAGGGTCCCAAGGCTTTTGGCCGTCCTCAACTGCTTTCCCACGCCACAAGCAGGGAGCTGGATGGGAAATGGAGCCGTCTCTATTAGAACCGGCAACCATCATGGTATCCCGGCGCGTGCAAGGCGAGGACCTTAATCATTACGCTATTGTGCTCGACCCTAGGTTAAATTTTTTAAAATTTACTTTCGGGGCCCGGAGCGGTGGCGCAGTGGTTAAGGTCCTCGCCTTGCACACGCCCGGGATCCCATATGGGCACCGGTTCTATCCTGGCAGCCCCGCTTCCCTTCCAGCTCCCTGCCTGTGGCCTGGGAAAGCAGTCAAGGACGGCCCAAAGCTTTGGGACCCTGCACCCATGTGGGAGACCCGGAAGAGGCTCCTGGCTTCGGATAGGCAAAGCATCGGCCGTTGCGCTCACTTGGGGAGTGAATCATCGGACGGAAGATCTTCCTCTCTGTTTCTCCTTTCTGTATATCTGCCTTTCCAATAAAAAAATAATAAAAATAAATCTTTAAAAAAAATTTACTTTCGTTTTAGTTAAAAGGCAGAGAGGTGGATATCTTCTATCCATCTTCTGGTTCGCAGTTAGCTGGGGTTGATTGGGCCAGACTGAACGAGGAGCCAGGAGCTCTCCCTCTTGGTCTCTCCAGAAGATAGTAGCAACCTAAGTTCTTGAGCTCTAACCTGTTGCTAGGTGGGGCTCACATTAGCTGGAAGCTGTTACAAAGTGAGCTGGGACTGTAACCAAGGTCTGTGATACTGGATGGGAGCATCCCAAACCATGTCTTAAACTACTCTTCTAAATGTTCACCCTGCTTTGTTTCTTGTACCTTTTTTCTGTTTTTTTTTTTTTTTTGTGTGTGTGTGGGGGGGGAATAAATGGAATCACTAATTGCCATGGATCTGCTTTTAGTGGGATAGTTTTTTTCCTGGTTCCAGGGCTCTGTATTGCTGGCTCTGATTAATGACCCCTAGTGACCACTCTTATCTGATTAGCTCTCCCTAGTTTCTGCTAGTCTATGGAAGGGTAAATACTTTGCACTGTTCTTGCTGTATTGTGAATTTCTGTTGATAATTTTTGGGTCTATTTTTATAAGATGGTGATTAACCATTAAAATGCATGATCCATTTAAGCAAGAGTTGGGGAACTGTTTTCTCTGTCAAGAGCCATTTAGATATTTATAATATCATTTGCAAACCATACAAAATTATCAATTTAAAAATTATCTCTGCTATAGATTAATTGAATTTCAAATGTCACTGTTTCCTTGGCAGGGTCAGGATAAATGATTTCTGTCACTAGATGGTCTGCCGATGAACATTGCTTGCCACTACATTAAGCATTTGTTTGTATACCTTATTTATTTTTATTGGAAAGGCTGATATAGAGAGAGGAGGAGAGACAGAGGAAGATCTTCCATCTGATGGTTTATATCCAAGCGGCTGCAACAGCTGTAGCTGAGCCAATTTGAAGCCAGGAACCAGGAGCCAGGAGCCAGGAGCCAGGAGCTTCTTATGGGTCTCCCACACGGGTGAAGGGTCCCAAGGCTTTTGGTCGTCCTCCTCTGCTTTCCCAGGCCACAAGCAGGGAGCTGGATGGGAAGTAAGTCAGGCGGGATTAGAAGCAGCTCCCATGTGGTGGGTGGGAAACTGGGTGGGGCTTCTCCCTCAATATCCCCCTTTATCTCAGATACATGAAGAAAACAATATGGAAATAATAGTCTTACCCACTTTCCTATAGCCCTTGAACCTTTTTACCCTAATTAACTATGTAAAGATTGTCAAAAATATAATAAAAAATCGGAAGAAAAAAAATAGAACCGGCTCCCATTTGGGATTCCAGCACATTCAAGGTGAGGACTTTAGCCGCTAGGCCATTGCACTGGGCCCTGAAATGGCTGACTTTTAATAAAACTATTCAAAATATTGTGTCAAAAAAAAAAAAGATTGTGTCACAATGTGAAGTAGTTTGGAAGAAGTGGAGAAAGCTGTATTTTCACTTTGACAACAGACTTTATGTTACATATTATCTTCCAGTTCTTGTTTATTTGAAAGCAGAGTATAGTAGAGACAGAGGAAGACTCTTCCATCCTTTGGTTCATTCCCTGGTGGTCACAGTGTCCCCGACTGGGCCAGGCTAAAGTCAGGAACCAAACTCTCCATCTTTGAGTCTCCTGCATGGGTGACAGACTCAGGTACTGAGCCATCATTAGCTGCTTCCCAGGCACACCAGCAGGAAGGTGGGTTAGAAGAGTACTTCGCTGGCGCTTAACTGGCACTCTCATAGGGGGTGTTGGTGTCCCAAGCAGTGACTTAATTTGCTGTGTCATCATGCCTGCCCACATATGTGTACCTATTGTGGGTTATGTTATACATAACATAAAATCCTCTAGTTTTCACCTTACATGATTGTTTCTTCTGTGATCAAGCTGATAAGCAACAACCAGGAGAAGTGATGTTCTTTGAAGCCGTTACTGTTGGAAAGCTGCCTTTTCCATTGATGCCTTCAGTCATTTTAAAGCTGCATATGAATACAAATACTGTTACTTCACAATCATACAACATTTTATAGTAATACTGTTTTATCTCTTTTGCTATTTATCATACTTGGATTTGGAGTTCTGTTGCCTGCTTTCATAAGTCCTTGATTCACAAAACCTAAAGAAAGAGTGCTGTTAGATCTTTTGTAAAGAGCAGTTAGTAAAAATGTTTTGAGTCCTGGCAGTATTCCATTAACATCAACTTTGAGGTGGCATCCAACTGCACATGTTCAAAATGTAGACATCTGATCAGGGTAGTTTGTGTTGTGAAAGTGAGAGAGGATACGTAGGCACTATAGGACAGGTGGAAATAAACTGACAATCAGAAATAAGGACTGATGTGAGGAGACAAAGTAGAGGTTGAGGGACCAGCACCCCTAGTAGGCTAATTCTCTGCCTGCAGCACCAGCAGCTTGTATGGGCACCAGTTCGTCCTGGCTGTCCCACTTCTGAACCAGCTCCCTGCTTATTATGGTCTAGGAAAGCAGCGGAGGATGGCCCCAAACCCTAGGACCCTGCACTCATGCCAGCAGGCTGGGAAGAAGTTCCTAACTTTGGATCAGCTCAGCTCTGGCCACTGTGGCCATTTGGGGAGTGAACCGGCACATGGAAGACCGCTCTATCATCTCTCTGTCTCCTCTCTTTCTGTAAAATCTGCCTTTCAAATAAAAAACATTGAGTTAAGAGGGATTATTAGTATGGAATTTCATAGAACTTTGTGAAGAGCAGGCACTCCACACTTTTTGAGATTATAGAATCTTGGAGTCTTAAGTCTTATCTTAAGTCTTAAGTTTTATCTTTGTTCAAAATTCCTGAGTGAGTGCATATTTATTATAAAGGTCAGAAAATGTGTGTGAAATATTTGACCTTTTGGCTAGTTTCCATTCAAAGATATTGGGAGAAATCAGTCAGGTCAGAATGAAGTTTATGAGTCTGTAGTACTTGTGTAACATTCTGTCTATGACAATACAGGAAGGTAGAAGTTTTTGGGGAAGATAATTAGTTCAATTTTGGTTAAGTTAGGGTGCTGTATATGGGCCTTCCAAATGGAGTGTTCAGCAAACAAATGACTATTTGGATCTAGAAGAGACCTATCTTTTTGATGGTAGTTAAAGCTATGAAAATGACTGACATCATCCTGGGGCGAGGGGAGAGTCTAATGTAAAAGTGGTTGCTTTCTGGTTGCTAAGGAATACCATCCTGGGGGTGGGAAGCGGCTATTGGGAAGACTCAGGAGGACCCGGAGATGCAGGAGGAAAGTCAGGGGAGTGGTGGCACTTCACCCATTGTGATCCAGACCAGAGGCACTGTTGGAGTGCATTTTCTTTTGTTTGTGTGTTTTGTTAAGACTGGAAGGTGTCATTTTTGAACCATATACATGGGGGATTGGAAACACAGAGGCATAAACTGACTGGGTTTCAGCTCTTAAGTCATTGCTCCTCAAATGTATTTATAGTAAAAGAACCCTCCCCCCACTTTCCTTTTTTTTAAGAAAAAGTTATTTCCAATTTTTATGTGCAATACTTTGCAAAATATAGTGAGCATTAAAATATACAGTGAGTATATAAAATATACTTACAAGGTGTAATTATACCCTTTAAATTACTTTCATTTGTTTGTTTGAGAGACAGTAAATGAAAGTGGGGAGAGTGTTGGGTGGAAGGAATGTGTGTTCTCTCTCTGTGTTCAGCTGGGTGTCAAGGACCTAGCTGTGTAGACATAACCTGCCTCCCAGGGTCTGCCTTGGTGGGAGGCTGGAACCAGGAGCCAGAGCCAGGAACCTAACTCAGGCACTCTAACATGGGATGCAGTCATCTTACATGCCGGGCCATGCCTACCCCAACTGTTACTTTCACTGAAATTTATTTATTTATTTAATTATTTTTAAAAATTGCGTTATGGAGAGGTAAGCGCGTTGCAGTGGTCTAGGTAATGGCACAGCAGAGACTCAGACACCTGGTGTCTGTTCCCAGGCTTGTGCATTTTCAACCAAATCACTACTTTCCTTACTGTAGTAACTTTTTTTAAAAATGATTTTTCACTGTTTAGTTTTATTGGAAAGGCAGATTTACAGAGGAGGAGAAACAGATCTAGGAACTCCATCCTGATCTCCCATGTGAGGTGGATGGCAGAACACCAAATACTTGGGCCATCTCCCACTGCCTTTTCCAGGTGCATTAGCAGGGAGCTGGATCAGAAATAGAGTAGTATCCAGTCTCAGCCCCACTGCACATCCCCAGCCCTATTTCACATTATTTTTACAAGGATTGATCACTTGATTAATTTCTGCTGAAAGGCAGAGAGAGGAGGAGAGGCAGAGTTAGAATCTCTCCAAATGACTGCAACAGTCAGGGTTTGTCCAGTCTGAAGGCAGGAGCCTGGAGCTTCTTTCAGATCTCCTGTGGAGGTACAGGGACTCAAACTATATATCAGAACCACAAAATAAGACCATTTTAACAAGTTAATAAATAGCTTAAGTCTGCAAGCCTGTTTGTCATTCCTCCCGTTAAAAGATAAACTCACTATTTAACTACAATAAAATAAAAATTCACATTCTTTACAGCTGGCTCACCAGAAGTTGTTACACATCTGGGTTAGTAAGTGACATTTGAAATATTTGCTTTTTCCTTGATTTCATTTAAGTCCTCTCTGATTTTTCTCTGCCTTCTCAGTTAACCATCACGTCCTCTGTTGAGCTCAGGGGATGTGTTACTAGCATTTGTGGTGAGACAGTTTTGGTGGCATGAGACTCTTGCCCATTGCAGAAGGGTTAGCACTTGTACTTCTCATTTCCTGCAGCTGCTGTGACAGATTCCTGCAAATTGCCTGGTGTAGCATACATTTATGCACTCACAGTGCTGGAAGCCAGGAGTATGAAGTGGGGGTGGGGGTGGTGAGCAGTCCTTCCCCTCTCTGCCAGCATCCCTGGCTCCTCCCCACTGAAAGCAAGAGTAGTTTCCTCTCCCAGTCCTGAAGTCCTGAAACACCAGGAATGTTCTTCCTGCTCCAGTGAAGAGCCTTTCTTTATCTTTCGATGATGTTTCTGTTTCTAAAACGATATACTAAGTGACACAACAAGAGATGCATTAAAAATGCTTATCCAAATGGCTCCAGTGGTTTCTCTAGTGAAGAAAGTGAATGGCACTCTGCTCTACGGTCTTCTTCAGTTTTGCTGGGACTTGGCATGTGCTTACCTTCTTTAAAAAAAAGTCCTGTCTAAGTTCTTGCTGTTCAGTATCCATCTTTGGAAATCATCCTGTCAGACTGCTATGGGAGGTGTGACAGAGGCATCTGGAGGCTGTGCCGCCTGTGGGCTAGATTTCTGACATCAGATGGGTACATGGGGTCAGTGCTGTTTGTGGTACTTCAGTGTTTTGTGAGCGCTGCAGGATTTTAGAACCTTTTTTCCATCAAGGGTATTTGGATGCTTATAATACCTTTTGCTGGCCATACATCATTGCTAACTTAAAAATTAGTCTGTAGATTTATTGAATTTTGAGTCCCAACTGTGGTTTCCTTGGCAAGACCAGACAGAATGATCTTGTGAGCCGTATAGGACCTAGAGGCTGGCTGTTACTCATCCCTGACTTAGAGAAATGAAAGCCAAAATAATATAAGCTCAGCCATGTAATTCTTGAAAAGAAATAAAACAGTAACTGCTGGGGGGAAGCAGATTTAGGGAAAATTAAGAAGCAGGTGTTAATACATACATCTCTGCTGGAATTAATAGCCAAAGTAGTCTAATATAGAGAATTTTCTTTTTTTAAAAAAATGATTGGTTGATTTTAATTGCAAAGTCAGATATACAGAGGGAAAGTCAGAGAGGAAGATTTTCTGTCCAAAGATTCACTCCCCAAGCAGCTGCAACAGCCAGAGCTGAGCCAATCCAAAGCAAGGAGCTAGGAGCCTCCTCCAGGTCTTCCACGTGGGTGCAGGGTCCCAAGGCTTTGGGCCATTTTCAGCTGCTTTCCCAGGTCACAGGCAGGGAGCTGGATGGGAAGTGGGGCTGCCGGGATTAGAACTGGTGCCCATATGGGATCCTGATACATGCAGGATGAGTACTTTAGCCTCTAGGCTATTGCACTGGGCCTCTTTTCTAAGATTACTTATTTTAAAACCTGAATTTCAGAGAGAGAAGGCTAGATGGAGAGAGTTCAGTTTTCCTCCTTTAGTTCACTCCCTGGGTGGCTGCATTGGCTCTAGGGCTAGGCTAGACCAAAGACAGTAGTAGGGGTGAGTGGTAGGAGCCCAAGCACTTGGATCATCTACTGCTGCTTTTCCCAGCTATTAGGGAGCTGGAAAGGAAGTGGAGCATCTGGGACTTTAGCTGGTGCCCATAAGGGATGTCAGTATTGCAGATGGCTGCTTTATATGCTATGTTGCTGCACCAGCTCCAGAACTTCAACTTGCAGAAACTACTATGTAGGTAAATAAACCAAAGTGGTAGAATATGGCTAGTGTTTAAGAATTATGGTAATACAGTGCAGCTGGAGACAATGTAAAAATATTACAGAAATGCTGAAATAAGATTGGATTTCATGCATAAGGTTGTGGAAGCATACGATTCTTGAAATCTATTGAATTTGTGCTGTTTCCCCTGGCTTATGTTTAGTTCCATAGTGTAGGATTTGCTTTGGAATATATGAACTCTTCCATTCCCTCAAAAAGCTGTCTTTGTAGGGTAGGCAGTTGGCCTAGTGGTTGGGACAGCAGAGAAGACCTGTCCCATTATTGAAGGGCCTGGAGTTTGGACTCAGCTCCACTCTTAGCTCCAGCTTCCTACTGGTGCAGACCCTGTGATGACAAAAGTGGTTGGGTCTGCTGAATGTGTAGTGGACAGAACTTGCGTGCTGGCTCCTGACTCTGTCTAGAAGGGGCTGTCACAGGTATTCACAGGGAGTGCAGCAGTGGATGGGAATGTATATTGTGTGTGTATATATATATATATATATGGATTGATTTATTTTTATTGGCAAGTCAGATACACAGAGAGAAGGAGAGATAGACAGGAAGATCTTGCATATGCTGATTTACTCCCCAAGTGGCTTCTGTGGCCAGTGCTGAGCCGATCTGAAGCCAGGATCCAGGAGCCTCCTCCAGGTACAGGGTTCCAAAGCTTTGGGCCATCCTCTACTGCTTTCCCAGGTCACAAGCAGAGAGTTGGCTGGGTAGTAGAGCAGCTGGGATAAGAACTGGTGCCCATATGGGATCCCAGGCATGTAAGGCGAGAACCCTGGCTATTAGACTATTGAGCTCGACCCTATATCAATGTTTAATTTATTTGATAGGTAGACAGATAGAAAGGGAAAGGGTGAAAAAAGGGGAGGGGAAAGAGAGAATGTGTTAGTAGGAAGCTAACATTGACGATATTAGCCACAATGCACTATAGATGAAAAAGATGGTAAATATACATGGATATTTCAGAAAGTTCATGGAAAATGGAATGAAAGAGGTTATTTAGGTGCCCAAAAAAAATTCATAGTTTTTTTTTCGTAATAATTAATACTTTTTATGAACTTTTGGAAGGCATTTGTATGAAAGAAAGGTTGAAAAATAAAGAGTAGAGTGAAGAGTTCTACATTTATCCAGTTGGAGTTCCAGAAAATAAGTATAAATGGAGGGATGAGGCAATGGTAAAATAGAACTGGCTGAGAATTTTTCATAATTGTCAAAAGATGATCCTTAGGTGGTAGAAATCCAGTGAATTCCAAAGAGAATAAGTATAAAATCAGTTCTGGCAAACATAGGGCCAAACAGAAATATCTTTTAAATAGCTAGAGAGAAACTACAGATTGCTATGAAAATATTTTTTTTAGCCTGACAGCTGATTTCCCAGAAGTGTTGACAGAAGTCATAGGACATTGGAATGCTGTTTTAAATGTACTCAGAAAATAGCTGTGAGACTTGAAATGATTTACCCAGTAAAGCTGTCTTCGAAGAATGACAGCTAAATGAAGATGCTGTTAGACAAGAGGTTAGTCAACAGAGTCAGATTCTGAGGGTCATAACGCAGATAGGGAAGTTCCAAGTGGAAACCCTGATGTGCTTCCTAGGGGCTACAAAGTGTTCCATCAAGTGGATGGTTTAATTTAAATTCCACTATCAGGCCTGTTTATGCTTCACCTTTCTCAGTATTAACATGTGACGTGTTTGTTCATATAATGTTTTATATATATATATTTTTAAAGATTACATTCCCAAGTTCTTTTTCTTTTTTTTTAAGATTCATTTTTTTTTTAACTAGGAGCCCAAATTAGTGAGTCTAAAAAGGAATGGGTTTTATTTTTTACTGAATATATATATATATATATATTTTAAGATTTATTTTTATTATTTTTTCATTGGAAAGGCGGATATACAGAGAGGAGAGACAGAGAGGAAGATCTTCCGTCCGATGATTCACACCCCAAGTGAGCGCAACGGGCCGATACTATGCCGATCCGAAGCCAGGAGCCTCTTCCGGGTCTCCCACGCGGGTGCAGGTTCCCAAAGCTTTGGGCTGTCCTCGACCGATTTCCCAGGCCACAAGCAGGGAGCTGGAAGGGAAGCGGGGCTGCCGGGATTAGAACCGGCGCCCATATGGGATCCCGGGCGTGCAAGGCGAGGACCTTTAACCACTTGTGCCACCGCGCTGGGCCCTTTACTGAATATATGTTACACAATACTTTTTAAGAGTTTATTTTAGGGCCCGACGCTGTGGCCTAGTGGCTAAAGTCCTCACCTTGAACGTGCCAGGATCCCAAAGGGTGCCAGTTCTAATCCTGGCAGCTCCACTTCCCATCCAGCTCCCTGCTTGGAACCCTGCACCTGCGTGGGAGACCTGGAGAAAGTTCCTGGCTCCTGGCTTTGGATTGGCTCAGCACCAGCCATTGTGGTCACTTGGGGAGTGAATCATTGGACAGAGATCTTCCTCTCTGTCTCTCCTCCTCTCTGTATATCTTTGTAATAAAAAAAAAATCTTAAAAAAAAAAGTTTTCCATCATTGTTCTCTCTCATTAGTATTGAAAATGCTTTCTTTTTGGGGGTGTGGCGTGGTAGCCCAGCAGCTAAACTCCTTGCCTTGGACGTGCCAGGATCCCATGTGGGTGCCGGTTCTAATACCAGCAGTCCCGCATCCCATCCAGCTCCCTGCTTGTGGCCTGGGAGATCAGTCGAGGATGGCCCAGTCTTGGGACTCTGCACCTGCATGGGAGACCTGGAGGGGGCTCCTGGTTCCTGGCTTTGGAGTGGCTCAGTTTTGGCCATTGCTGCAGCTTGGGGAGCGAATCAAGAAAATGCTATCTTTTTGGATTGGGTGTTGCTTATCATTATCGTTGTCATCTTTTGACTTGAGTGAGTGATTTAACTGTGATTAAAAACATTTCCAGTGTCTACGGATGCTTGGCTGTGGTCTGGCCTTCTCCTCCCCCATCCTGCCCAGGGAGCAACCCTGGACTTCTGGAAGGCAGGTGAAGGGTTTGCTGTGCTGGGGATAGGGCTCACTCCTTGGGGGTTGCTTTCCTCATAGCTGCCAGGGTGTTGCTCAGCTCCTTCCACTCTTAGTACAGATTCATGTCCCTACCCTTTTCTTCACCACCACCCCAAGATTGATTTCTTAATTTGAAAGACAATGTTATAGAGACAAAGAGGTCTTCCATCTTTCTTGTTCATTCTCCAAATAGCCATAATGTCTGGAGCTGAGCCAGTCTGAAGCTAGAAGCCAGGTCTCCCATTTGGGGGCAGGGGTCTGAGCAACTGGGGCTCTCTTGCACTGCTTTCCCTGGAAATGGAGCAGCCAGGATTGGAACAGGTACTCAAGTGGGACTGCTGGTGCTGCAGGAGACAGCTTAACCTGTTATTCTACATCATTGGTCCCCTCCCCCTACTTACTTTCCTTGTTGAACTGAAGGCCTGCTTGTTTTTGGAGACTTTGAGTAGCTCCATGATATATCTATCTGTACACACCTCCTGAATCGTGTCCTACATGAACTTGTTGGTTTCTTCAGTGCCTCAGCTTGCTCATGTTTTTGGTCTTTATCGAGGCCCATGTCTGGGGTAGCATAGGATCATGGCTGCTGCTGTTTCAGTGGCTGTTGAGGCAGAAGAACCTGTTTCTTTTTTCTTTTGTTTAATTTTTATTTTAAATTTTGAATTTTGTGGTACAATTTTGTGTAGTCTGGGATTCCCCTCCCCAAAAGAACCTGTTTCTTTATTTGAAGGGTTCAGAGAGAGATCATCCATCTGCTGTTTCACTCCCCAAACACTTGGAGTGGTCGGCTAGTACAGCCCCAAACCAAGAGTGAAAATCCTGATCTGCCACATGAGTGGCAGGAACCCAAGCCACTGGGCTGTCATCATCTGCCTCTAGGCACAATAATAGGAAATTTGGATCTGAAGCTCAGTGTAGGGAGCTTCAGTGGCACAGAGAAATAAGCCACCGCTTACAATCCTAGCTTCTCATGTGTGTGCTGGTTTTAGTCCTGCCTGCTCTGCTCCTGATCTAGTTTCTTGCTAACAGGAGTGGGAAAGCAGCTTTGGAAAGATGGCCCAGGTGCTTATGTTGCTGCCATCTGTGCATGAAACCCAGATGGAATTCTGTGTTTCTGACTTCTGTCTGCCCAGCCTAGGCAGTTTGGGCCAGTTGGAGAGTGAACCAGCAGATTTCTTTTGTGTCTCTCCCTCTGTCTCTGTAATTCTGTGTTTCAATTAAAGTAATCTTTAACAAGAGAAGGAAAGCGTGGTGTAGTTAAACAAATCTCCTTTATGGCATACAGGTGTCCCCACAGGCAGTTTAAACATGGAATTACACCATAATGCCAGCCATTATGTGTGCTTAGTCTGGTGATTAAAGAGGCCTGTACTGGGCTCTTTTCCTGGCTGTGGTTGATGCCTTCAACTTCCCAGTAGTACAGGCCCTGAGAGGCATTGGAGGTGGTGACTCAGGCAGTTAGATTCTTCATACTCCTGTTGGAAACATGGGTTGTGTTTGTGTGTTGACTTTAGTTCTGACCCAGCTCAGCTGTTTTGGGTGTGACCCAGAGGATGGGAGCTTTCCTTGGGTTTCAAATATATAAAAATAAATTTAAAAGAACTTAATTGCTTAAAAAAAAATGATTTATTTGAAAGAGTTAACAGAGAGCTAGGACAAGTGCAAGATCTTTCATCTGCTAGTTCATGCCCCAGAAGGTCGCAGTGACAGGAGCTGGGTGGGTCCGAAACTAGGAGGTTCTTCCAGGGTTTTTTTTGTTTTGTTTTGTTTTTTTTTTTGTTTTTTTTTTTAGGATTTATTTATTTTTATTGCAAAGTCAGATATATAGAGAGAGGGGAGAGACAGAAACATCTTCCGTCTGATGAATCTCTCCCTAAGTAACTGCAACGGCTGGTGCTGTGCCGATCCGAAGCCAGGAGCCAGGAACTTCTTCTGCATCTCCCAAGCAGGTTCAGGGTCCCAAGGCTTAGAGGCCGTCGTCGACTGCTTTCCCAGGCCACAAGCAGGGAGTTGGATGGGAAGTAGAGCAGCTGGGATTAGAACCAGCACCCAGATGGGATCCCGACACTTGCAAAGTGAGGACTTTAGCTGCTAGGCCACGCTGCCAGGCCCTCTTCCAAGTCTTTTAATGCTGCTTTATTATCTAGCTCTTTATATTTCATATCATGCAAGCAACAGTAAGTTAACAAACATGTTTTAAACACAGATGGTCATTTATTCTAAAAGATGATACTGTTAATATGCTTAAATTGTATATTTTAATATAAGCTGAATGATCGCTTCTCAGCCTTTTGGGTAAGACCAAGTGTAATGTAAGCTGAATGTAAACTGTCTTTTTCTAAATTTTTTTTTTCTTTTTTGCTATTTCAGGTGCAAGTGAAAGTGTAGGAAAACATATGCTTGAAGCCTGCAACAATAACCTGGAGATGGCAGTCACAATGTTTTTGGATGGTGGAGGAATTGCTGAGGAGCCCAGTACGAGTTCTGCAAGTGTATCTACTGTCAGACCACACACAGAGTATGAATTTCTTTAATATTACCTCTTGTCTAAGTAGTTTTATTTTTATAAAAGTTATATCAGTTGTCTGGTTTTGAAAAACTAAAAGTTGAAGGCTTCTGGAAAAATATTATGGATGTTTTTGTACTTATATAGTTTAAATTCTGTGGAGTACTCTGATAGCTGTTATTGAATCCTCTCTCTTGTTTACTCCTCAGAAGAGCCATCAGGGCTTACTGCAGGAGGCAGGACACCTTGTGGTCTGGAAAGTCGATCTGATGACCAGGTGTGGCAACCAAAAAAGAAGAAAGTTGTATCGGATGCATTATTACGCACATTTTTTATTTGATGAAACAGGAGCGCAGTTGTTTTCCTAAACTACACATTGGTTAAGTAGCTGTTATAGAAGTAAAGCTACATAGATTTTCTTGTATTGTCCCAGGAAAATTTTTAGTTGCCTCAGAAAATTTTGACAAAGAATTCTTTATTTTTTTTTAACATGAATTTTTATTGGAAAGTCAGATATACAGAGAGGAGGAAAGATGGAAAGGAATAGCTTCAGCCTGCTGATTATCTCCCCAAGTGGCCGCAATGAACAGAGCTGAGCTTATCTGAAGCCAGGAACCAGTAGCTGCTTCTGGGTCTCCCATACGGGTGCAGGGTCCCAAGGCTCTGGGTTGTCCTTGACTGTTCTCCCAGGCCACAAGCAGGGAGCTGGATGGGAAGCAGAGCTGCCAGGATAGGAACCAGTGCCCATATGGAATCCCAGTGGTTGCAAGGCAAGGACTTTAGCCTCTAGGCTACTGTGCCGGGCCCGGTGGGGACATTTCTAACACATACAGAATTTAAAGTGAAATAAGTTAACAATAGAAAGAATTGCTTAGGGAACACTGTCTTATTTGAGTTTTCGTAATATAATTAACAGATGTGTTTCTTTTTGATGAAAGCATTAATAGCTTCCTCTTAAATTTTTGTGCCTATTTTTTCATATTGTTTAAAGTTGGTGAGCAGTTTGTTCAGTTAGCTGATATCTGACAGGAAGAAGTGTTTCTTGCTTATCCTTGGTTATTTTGCATATTGAAGATTTGTCTAACTAGTGATTAATTATAGGATTTTAGTAATAATAGACATACTTTATGTTATAGATTATATTTTAGTTTCAACTCCTAGATATTGAAAGCAGGTCCTTAAACTCAATTATTACTATTATAAACACTGAACAAAAGCTTTATTGCACCTGCCTTAAATGTAGTTTTACATAGTATTTATATGCTTGTAACATGAACAGGAAGATAAGGAATTTGGAAGTTACTGTTATTTGCTGTTAACACTTACCAGCATAGCTTAATATTTGAATTACAACTATGAAATAATGACTGTTACAGGTAGGCGTTTTTTAATAACATATCTAAGTATTTTTTACTGGAAAAGATGATTATTGGTAGACATTGTGTAGATAAGCTTTAAAGAGAAATAGCCTTTAATTACTTTCTCCCTTCTGTATGTGAAGGTCCCTTTACCAAATAAGTCAAGATTGTTACGTTGTTAAATTTCTTTTTCCTTTTTTTTTAAAGATTTATTTTATTTTTATTGCAAAGTCAGATGTACAGAGGGGAGGAGAGACAGAGAGGAAGAACTTCTGTCCGATGATTCACTCCCCAAGTGACTGCAACGGGCGGAGCTGTGTCGATCCAAAGCCAGAAGCTCTTATGGGTCTCCATCGCGAGTACAGGGTCCCAAGGATCTGGGCCGTCCTTGACTGCTTTCCCAGGCCACAAGCAGGGAGTTGGATGGGAAGTGGAGCTGCTGGGGTTAGAACCGGCACCCATAAAGGATACTGGTGTGTTCAAGGCAAGGACTTCAGCTGCTAGTTCACCACGCCAGACCCCTAAATTTCTTCATGATTAGTATAATATCACTTGCTTGTTTATTTTAGGATATTTTTGTGATTAAGATATGATTTTTATTTACTTTTCCCTTATTTTGGGGAAAGATTTTTTTTTAATTGGAAAGTGAGATATACAGAGAGAAGGAGAGACAGGAAGAATTTTTGTCCATTGATTCAATCCTCAAGTGGCCCCAAGGCCAGAGCTGAGCTAATCAAAGCCAGGAGCCAGGAGCCTCTTTCAGGTCTCCCATGTGGGTGCAGGATCTCAAGGCTTTGGGCTGTCCTCCACTGCTTTCCCAGGCCACAAGCAGGGAGTTGGATGGGAAGCGGAGCAGCCGGGGCACACACCAGCGCCCATGTGGGATCCCGGTGTCTGGAAGGTGAGGACTTTAGCTTCTAGACTACCGCACCAGACCCTGGGAAAGATTTCTAATTTCTTTTTTTCCCTTATGGTATTTTTGGGTGGAGAACTTGGTGGGGAAAGGGAGAGATTAACAAATATTTATTATAATTCAATTGAGTTATCTATGTCAGGTCCTGTATTCCAGTTATGTCTAAAACATTTAGCATGTTTCTTAAAAGTCTATTCTGCCTGTTAGTTTGAATGCATCTGGAATGCTTACAGCAAGAAAACAGGTAGTAGAAACACTTTCATTTTTCCTCTTTTTTTTTTTTTTCTTTCAAAATAGAGAAGAAGTTCGTGCCCCAATTCCTCAAAAGCAGGAAATATTGGTGGAACCAGAACCCTTGTTTGGTGGTAAGTTAATTTTCCCTTCCCCCAGATTTACTTGCTCTGGTTACCTTTCTTGGGGATTCTAATGAAATTATCAAAAGATGTGAAAGGTTGGTCAGAGATTACTTCAAGTTTTGGCTCAATTTTTGTATTTCTGTACTTGTTTCAGTAAAGTTCTGCGGTTGATTGACAGTGATATATAAAAAGAATTTCTGCTTTGTATTGGAAACAAATCTGTTCTATAAAAGATGGGTTATGTTTTTTGTGTTCTGAATACCCACTTAACTACCATATCCTCACTGTCTTAATTTGCATTCTTTTGTAATGCATATTAGAATTGCCATCAAATTTCTGCAGATGCTGTTTCTATTTTCCATGCATGAGAAAATAAAATCCTATAGTAGTAATCTGATGGTATTGAGAAAGATAATAGAGAATAGTACGTTTAGGCAGATTTTGAAACAAAAATTATAAATATTTTGTGAACCAAAATGTATTAGACGTTAATAATTTGATTAAGAAAAGATGAATTTATATTCTGCTTTGGGAGGCAGAAACAGAAATATATATGGTATGTATTGAAGATTTATTTTTATTACAAAGTCAGATACACAGAGAGGAGGAGAGACAGAGAGGAAAATCTTCCATCCGATGATTCACTCCCCAAGTGAGCGCAATGGCCTGTGCTGCGCCAATCCAAGCCAGGAACCAGGAGCTTCCTTTAGATCTCCCAAGCGGGTGCAGAGTCCCAAGGCTTTGGGCTGTCCTCGACTGCTTTCCCAGGCCACAAGCAGGGAGCTGAATGGGAAGTGGAGCTTCTGGGATTAGAACCCGGCACCCAGATGGGATCTCGGCATGTTCAAGGCAAGGACTTCAGCCACTAGGCCATGCTGCTGGACCCGATATTTTTGTTCTTAATGTTGTTTACATAGTTGAGAAGGATACATGCTCATAAGGAGCATGGAGTAGGTAGAGTAGGGAAGGTCAAGGCATGGGGGAAGGTGAGTGGGACAAATGCTTCCGGTTTTCCTTTTCTCCTATATCTGGTGGTGGGGGTAGAGAGCAAGGGAGGGGGAAGAGGTTGATGCTAGCTATCAAAGTATATCAGAATTGAGTAGCTTTGCAATTTGCTAAAGCATGAAATGAAACCATCCTTTTTTATCCATTAGATCCAAAAATCCTTTGCTTAAGTCTGTTAAGTAAAATGGTATAGTGTCTATACATAACCTCTGTACTTCTTCCTGTGTACTTTAGGCCACCTCTAGTTTATTTATAGTACTCAATACAGTGTAACTGCCATGTAAATGGTTATGCTGTATTGCTTAAGAGGAAGATAAAAAAAAAGTGTATACTTGTTCAGTACATAGTTTTCCCCTCTGAGTATTTTCCATCTGTCTTGTGAAACTTGGGCTGTTGGTACTATCCAGATTCAGAAATAAAAGTAAGAGGAAAACATTAGGTCTGAACATTTTAGTGTAACATGCTTTCCACACTGTTCATTTCTGGTCATTATACTTTTGATACACAAATTAATCAAATTTATTTTAATAACATTTTTAAAATCCATGTATAGTTTTTTTTTTTTCTGTCAAAATAAGTGATTTTTGAAGAGCATTTGACTCAGTAGTTATGACGCCGGCATCCAGTATTAGAGTATTTGGTTTTGAATCCTGCCTTTGGGTCCTGGCTCCAGCTTCCTGCTAATGCATACCCTGGGAGGGAACAGATGCTGGCTCAAGTTGTTGAGTATATGCTCACCATGTGAGAATCCTGCATTGAGTTTCCAGATCTGCAGCTGTTTATAGTGATATAAAGCTACTTGCCGTTTCCATTGTCATGACATTTGGACTGAGTTCAGAAACAATGATAGGTAAAACTGTGCGTTTTAGTTGAATTAGGGAAGTAGTACCAAATGACACTGCTTCCTTTTACATAAGTGGATTTTATTTATTGTTATTTTAATATGAGTGAGGGAGTTGCAAATCCATTTGTTTTCACTTGTCTTTCAACTATTCTGACTTTTGAATCTCTTCACTCTTTGTTGCTTTCGCCTCTTAGACCTCATGACCACATGTCCATTCCATGGGCAGCAGATTAAGTTCAGGGGCTGCTGCTTGCTTGTGACAAATAATTTGGAAGAGCTAAGAAATAACATTGAAGAGGCAGGCAATGAGAGTGGTCTTTGGGTTAAGGGTGTTTTGGCCTGAAGCGAGGTTCTTGACTAAACTTAGAGTAGATGCAGGAGTTACAAGTGGGAGCAGGTTATGAGCACAGGATTTTAAAAGGTTGGGTAGTTGGCTAGCAATATGAGAAACCAATGAGAATACTCAAACTGCTTAATAGAGAAGGAAGAAATGGGAAAGCAAAGTGAATCATGTGAAAAGCTAACGGGCTTGTCTTTGGCATTTTGAAGTATAGGAAACTTTTGCTATGTCTTCTATAATAGGCTTTCTTAGGCAGTCGTTTTATATCCAATGCTAATGCAGTTTTATTAATTGTTATTGTTAGGGAATAGCAAACAACTGGTTTTAAGAAGGCATAACTTGGGTGTGGCATTGTGGATAAAGATATTGCTGGTGACTCCAGCATCCTATATGGGTGTTGGTTTGTGTCCTGGTTGCTTCACTTGCTATCCTGCTTCCTACTAATGGCCTGGGAAAGCAGCATGCGGATGATCCAAGGCCTGTGCCCTTGTCACCTGTGCAGGAGGCCTGGAGAAGTTCCTGGCTCTTGTTTTTGGCCTGCCTCAACTTTGCCCATTGCAGCCACTTGGGGAGTGAACCATTAAATGGAGGACTTTTTTATTATTCTTACTTTTAAATGGAGAAGTAACTCTTTAAAAAACCTGTATTATTTGATAGACTTTGTTATTCCTGCTACAAAAATATTTGAAATAGGAATTTCTAATCAGTAATTTTAAGATTGAAAATAACATTCTTTGAGTCTTAAGTAGAACAAAAGAAAGAGGGCGAGCTGAGAAGTTTTTTAAATTTTTAAAAATTCATTGTGAGCTGAAACATTAAAGTGTTTTACTTTTTTGCTAGATTACTTTTTCTAGAAGTAATATTGTGATTCTTTAAAATAAACATTGATACACATGTAAGTATGCAAGACATAAACCAAGTATGTTTTTAGCAAAGCTGAAGGTTTTAACATATGCTTCTGCAGTTTTTGTGTTTTCATTTTGTTCTTTACTCAGTAGTGTTCAGTGTATTAGAAAACACAGATTGTTGGGAAAGGATTTGCAATGAGTTGGGAGACTTTATACTCATCTAATCCTGCTCCTAATCATTTATTAACATGATCATTGACCTGGTTACATGGTGGTTATATTGAAAAAAAAATCATTAAAAGTCCTTGTGTATGGAACTGTATCATAAAATAATAAAAAAAAAAAGGAAAAAAGTCCTTATGTATTATAATATGTATGAGTGACCTGGCCAGTTTTTCCAGGTACATTTTGGTTATTAAATTGAAGATTCTGTATTAATTGCTCAAAGATGAGTAATAGGTATTTCTGAAACAGCAGAAATTTTTTTTAATTTACTTTTCTTTCACTATTACAGAATCTTGAGTGGGTTTTTGCTTCTTTCTCTGATTGTGTATCCAGTCACTTAGAGACCTTAAACCTGTGGTTTATGACCTTTTTACTCAAGCACACACCAAATGATGTTAGATGCCTTTGTTGTAGAGTGCAGTTAGCTTACACTAGACACAAGTGTAGATGTTAATAGGAGTCTTTATTGGCCAAGTTTGGTGACAGACATTCACATTGTGCTCTGGGAACCATGGCATAGGCAGAAGTCGAAGTCTGGGGTTTTTAAGCTCTCATCTTCCAGGCGATTGAGAGCCATACATGACAAAGTTTCCATGCATTTAGTTAGCGAAGTGGCAGGAGGGGGTCAGGTGTGGGCAGCCTCTGGAGACATTTCCCTGGGTCAATTAAGTTGAATGGCACAGGAGGCAGAAGGGTGGAGCATGTGCAAGGAGGAGCCTCCATAGCCACAGGCCTTCAGTTAACTTCAGTGGCAGTAGAGGAGGTAGGAAGGGTGGGCACAGAACCTCTGTGTCACAGTCTGCTTGCACCCCATCACATCTTACTGTGTGTCTGTTGCTTCCATTTTATGTGGAGTCAGATTGAAAGTCATCTTGCTCTCTAATTCTGCCAATTGGACACCGGCTTTTCACACCTATTTGGTCAGTTCTAATAGGAATGTAGTTTTTTTCATTTGTGACACAGATGAGTGGACAAAAGATGGCTGGATTAAGAATGACGAAAGTTTCAAAAACTTTTTGGTTTTTGAAGGAGAATATCATGCGCGTCATCAATACATAATAAGGAAGTTTTTAATGTTTATTTAAAAATCAATTCTATTTTTCCCCTAAAGCTCCTAAAAGACGACGACCTGCACGATCAATATTTGATGGTTTCCGAGATTTTCAAACTGAAACTAGTACGTATTTGTGGGCCAACTTATTTCCCTCTCCCCTGCCCTATTAAAAAGAAAAAGATGATTAACGTTAGGCAGTTAAATCTACTTTGAGGATTCACCTTATTTACAGAGTGAAGTAGCCAAGGTGTGCATTTGGTGCGGCAACTGCTTAGGGTGCCTGCATCCCATCCTGGACTGCTCTGCTTTCAGCTCCATCTTCCCGTTAATGCATACACTGGGGGCAGCAGGTGATTGCCCAGATATTTAAAGATTTATTTTTATTATTTTTTTCATTGGAAAGGCGGATATACAGAGAGGTTAGACAGAGAAGAAGATCTTCCGTCCGATGATTCACTCCCCAAGTGAGCGCAACGGGCCAATACTATGCCAGTCCGAAGCCAGGAGCCTCTTCCGGGTCTCCCACGCGGGTGCAGGTTCCCAAAGCTTTGGGCCGTCCTCGACTGCTTTCCCAGGCCACAGGCAGGGAGCTGGAAGGGAAGCGGGGCTGCCAGGATTAGAACCGGCGCCCATATGGGATCCCGGGCGTGCAAGGCAAGGACCTTTAACCACTTGCGCCACCGCGCCGGGCCTGCCCAGATATTTAGGTCTCCAACCATAGACGTGAGAGACTCGGATTGAGTTTCCCGGACTGGCTGTTGCAGTTATCTTTATCTGGGAGGTCAGCAGGTGGATGAAAAGACTTTGTCTCTCAGCCTTTCAGATAAGTAAAAAAACAAATGGAGGTATTAAAAATGATTAACTTGTTCCTAAATTTGAAATGTTCTAAATTCTAAAATGTTTTGCTTATAGAATAAATGTTGTAATTAGGAAGTTTGCTAATTTATGAATTTAATTGGCTTCTAAATGAGTACTGAAATGCTGAGTATAATAATGTAAAAAAAACTAATTTTCCCAAGGATCCTGATATCTGTCAAAAAATGGAATTATTATATCAAAAATGGCTATTGCAAATGGTTGAAAACTAGAAGAAAAAGTCATATTGTCCAAAGCAGTCACTTTAAGCATTTTGGCTACAATTGCTTGGAATAGGTATGTATCATTCTGTGGAATAAGTTAGAGTGAGAATCTCTTTTTTTTTTTTTTTTAAGATTTTTTTTTTTCATTACAAAGTCAGATGTATAGAGAGGAGGAGAGACAGAAAGGAAGATCTTCCGTCTGATGATTCACTCCCCAAGCAGCACTGTTCCAAAGCCAGGAGCCAGGAGCTCTTCTGGATCGGCCATGCGGGTGTAGGGTCCCAAGGATTTGGGCTGTCCTTGACTGCTCTCCCAGGCCACAAGCAGGGAACTGGATGGGAAGTGGAGCTGCTGGAATTAAAACTGGTGCCCATATGAGATCCCAGCGCATTCAAGACCACTGTGCTGGGCCCTAGATTGAGAATCTTTAAAGAATTAAAAAGGTTGTTGTCTCTGTTGCCAGAATCCTTAAAGATTGAGCATGAAGGTAGACAGAGATGAATTAGATCATTTCAGAGCCTGACACCATAGCCTAGTGGCTAATTCCTTGCCTTGCAAGCCTGGGATCCCAAATGGGTACCAGTTTATATATCAGTTGCTCCACTTCCCATCTAGCTCTCTGCTTGTGGCCTGGAAGAGCAGTAGAGAATGCCCAAGGCCTTGGGACCCTATACCGACATGGGAGACCCAGATGAGGCTCTGGCTCTGGCTTCAGATTGGCTCAGCTTTGGCCTTTGCGGCCACTTGGGAAGTGAATCAGTGGATGGAAGATCTTTGACTCTGCTCTTCTCTCTGTATTGCCTTTCCATTAAAAATAAATGGGTCATTTAAAAAAATCACTTTCAGAGCTAAAAAAGTGAGGCTTAAAAGTTTTCTTCTAAATTTTTGTGTATGTGAATGAAACTGTTTTCATTCGGAGTCTTTGATCTTAATTTTTATTTATATCTACTTGAAAGCTTGGGGGAAATTATATTCTACCTATTGGTTCACGTCCAAATGCCTGCAACAGTCAGGGCTGCGCTAGACCAAAATCAGGAGTGCAGAGCACCATCCAGGTCTCTTGACTAAGCACTTAGGCCATCGTCTGCTTCCCTCCAGTGTGCATTAACAGGAAACTGAAGCAGAAAAAGTAAGACTCAGACTTACCACTGTACCACAATACCCACGTGTCTCTGTTTTAATTAATTTTATGATTTTATCCTTCCTTGGGTGAACACCTTTGAGCTTTGAGACTCCCTTCTTAACCCTCTGTTCTCCCCATCCCCCCCGAGCCAGCTCTCGATTTTTGGGTTTGCAGTCAAGTGCATTATTTGTTAATTTTCCCAGTTGGTGCAAGGGTTTGTTGTTATTGTTGCATTCATGACTATTCTATGATTCAAACTTTTTCTTCCTGTGTTCCAGTTCGGCAAGAACAGGAATTAAGAAATGGAGGAGCAATAGATAAGAAACTGACTACTCTTGCAGATTTATTCCGGCCACCCATTGACTTAATGCATAAAGGCAGCTTTGAAACAGTAAGCTTTCTGAGAGTATTTCATTTTTTTTAACGGTTTGTTTATTGGAAAGTCATATATACAAAGAGGAGGAGAGACAGAGAGCAAGATCTTCCGTCCGATGATTCACTCCCCAAGTGACTGCAACAGCTGGAGCTGCACTGATCCAAAGCCAGGAGCCAGGAACTTCCTCCAGGTCTCCCACATGGGTCCAGGGTCCCAAGGCTTTGGGCTGTCCTCGACTGCTTTCCCAGGCCACAAGCAGGGAGCTGGATGGGAAGTGGGGCCGCCGGGATTAGAATCAGCGCCCATATGGGATCCTGGCACGTTGAAGTCGAAGACTTTAGCTGCTAGGCCACAGTGCCAGTCCCAGGAGTTTCATTTTTAATGCCATTTCTTTTTCTGAAACCAAAAAAATATTTTCAGAATATAGAAAATAAATGTTAGTAAGAATTTCTGGAATAGGCCAGGTTAAACCATGGCCTGTAATGATGGCGTCCCTAATGGAGTTCTGGCCTGTTGAATTCTGGTCCAGCTTCTTGTGATGCTTTTGGGAAACCTGTGGAAGGTTTACTCAAACAGGAAACCTGGATGGAGTTCCAGGCTCTTGACTTTCACCATGCCAGCTCCAGCTATTTGCAGTCATTTGAAGTATTAATGAACAGTGGAATATTCTCTATGTGTATGTGTGTTTGTCTCCATCTCTCTCTCTCTGCCTTTCAAAGTCTTATTAAAAAATCTTTAAAAGCATTAAGTACATGATATACCTAAAGCTTACTAAGACTTACATTTCATCGGTCAAGATGCACAGTGTATTTTTCCTACCAGTGTATGAAATTGTTTGTTAAATTCTTGTATTATTAGCTTTGTGTGACCTTGCTTTGGAAGCTTTACTGTTTTGATATTTTTTTTAATCACTATCGTTTATTTGAAAAGTAAAATTAGAGAGGAACAACAGACAGTATTTTCCATCTGCTGGTTCAGTCCTATAATGGCTGCAGTCTGTAATGACAGTGACTCCACTTTCAATCCAGCTCCCTGCTAATGCTCCTGGAAAAGCAGTAGAGGCTGCATACCTGCCTGCCTTCCCCCACACGCCCCCCTGCCTCCCTTCCTTCCTTCCTTTTTATTGATTTGTATTATGAAGGCAGATTTTACAGAGAGAAGGATCTTCATTCCACTGGTTCACTCTCCAAATGGTTGCAGTAGCCGAAGCTGAGCTGGCCTGAAGCCAGGAGCTTCTTCTTGGTCTCCCCTGTGGGTGCAGGCCCAAGGCTTTTTACTTGTTCATATTCGGTAAAGTATTAAGCCTTCTGTTATAAGTCTAAAATGTGTTATTTCAGAAGTTAGCGGAAGAAGAACAGATGAGGAGGAGGAGACGTCATTTTCTTAGAATTAATTATACTGAATTTGTTAAATATTAATTAAAATGTAAAATACATGGAAAGGGGACAGCTTTTGAGTTGAAGCTGAACGTCACCAGATAGAAATTGTTTGTAACGAATATTGTGTAACTTTATTCTGATAGGCCAAAGAGTGTGGCCAGATGCAAAATAAGTGGCTGATGATAAACATCCAGAATGTGCAAGACTTTGCATGCCAGTGTCTCAACCGTGATGTGTGGAGTAATGAAGCTGTAAAGAATATTATCCGGGAACATTTCATTTTCTGGCAGGTGAAGTGAAGTGTTTTTGTTTGTTTGTTTTTTTTTTTTTAACATTCATGATGAATAAAAAAGTAAGAGCAAGCAGATGACGGCAGTGAACTTCTAGGAGATGGTGGGCAGGAGATGGGGGACAACTGTTTAACAGGAAAGCTCTTTAAAAAGTTCATGGGAAATGAGTATTTTGAAAGATTAAAGAATTCTATGGAAGTCAAGCAAAAGAGGGAGACAACACAGAGAGAGAGGGAAAAGGGGTTATGGAGAGATCTTTCATATGCTGGTTCACTCCCCCAGGTTTTGCAATGCTAGCTAGGGCTATGCCAAGCCAGGAGCTGGAACTTGCTATGGATCTTCCCTGTGCAGGAACCCTAAGTTAGATATTCTTTTAACTATTTATGTCCTTGACATGTCACTTAGTCTTACTGACTCTAGTTTCTTGACATATTTAATGTTGAGCTGAGGTTAAATGGTTTTGTATCAGTTTTAAAATTTTGTAGAAAATTAAAGAAAATAAAAACTTTTGAATGAATTTGATCTTTTTGGTACTGCAAGATAATACTACTAGTGGTATTAATTTGTCCATTCATGGTTTAGAGGCCCCTGAATTCTGTGTATCTTTTTAATAGTAATTGCATTCTTTACAAACATTTTTATTGGGGTTGACCTTGTAGTACAGTAGCTTAAGCTGCCACTTGCAATCCAGGCGACCACATGGGCTTCAGTTAAGTCCTAGCTGCGATACTTATGGTCCAGCTCCCTGCTAATGAAGATGGCCCAAATCCTTAGGCCCCTGTACTGATGTAAGAGACTCATATGAAGCTCATGGCTCTTGGCTTTGACCTGGCCCAGTCTCAGCCATTGTAGTGTTTGGGGAGTGAACCAGCTGACTAATGAATGATCTGTCACTCCCTATGTTTTCTAACTCTTTCAAATAAATAAAGAAATCTTAAAGCAGAAAAACTTTCAGTTTATATTGATTGAGCTTCTTTGTCCACCGCTGTGCTAAGCCCTCAGATTTATAATGTTAATATATTATTGTGATTTATTAAGATACATATGTGAAAGTCGAGAATGAAGTAGGTAAACAGATAATTTGAATGGAAAGAGCAGTACCTCTGCTTAACTGAGAAAGATGATTGCTAAGTTTCCAGGGGGACTGAGGACAAAATTTTGAGGGAATTCTCCCAGATGAACTTCATTTTCTCTTTTCAAAGGAATGAGATTCCAGCACATGGCAATTTTATCAAAGGTGTATTTGTAAAATCAATTGCTATTGTTGTAAAAGCAAAGTTATATTGATTCTTTATTTTATATTATTGATTTAACAGGTTTATCATGACAGCGAGGAAGGTCAGAGATACATACAGTTTTATAAGCTAGGGGATTTCCCCTATGTTTCTATCCTGGACCCGCGGACAGGTAAGAACTGTCAGTACGGTCTTCAAACTGTCATGTATCTTTAGTTAAATGATGAACCTTTAATATTTGACTAGATCTGGTTTCAGAATTATAATTTAGGTACAGAATTCCTATTCGTTCCTAATTAAATGCTTAAATACCAGTTGGTATGTTTGAGGACTTTTCTGACAACTTTGGAAGAAGGTAATGTTTTTAATGTTTTTTTAACATTTTTGAAAAAAAGAACTGATATTCTCATCATTTTACAAGTGATTCCTTTAGGTTTTAATCACAAAAATATTGATTGTTCAGGTATTGATTGAAATCCCCACCAGAGAAACAGAGATTAGAGTTGTTCTATTACTAATTGAGTGTGTTTCATGTGGATGTTGCTTTGGCTCTGTCCTTCTGTATGTTAAAATAACATCAGTGTCAATCAGATGATTTCCCCTATCATGGTAGATTGGAATCTGTTGAATGAGTTAAATTAATATGTCTTCCTGGTTATAAAGGTAACTTAGCCTGACAGGGATAGAGATATGGATTCACTCTAAGTTTTAATTATACATGTGCTAAAAAAATTACCTGATAAGAATGTTTAGGAAATGTATTGATTTTATTGTATCTGTATGTCTTGGTTTCTAATCTTCAGGTCAGAAGCTAGTGGAATGGCACCAGTTAGATGTGTCTTCTTTTTTGGATCAAGTGACAGGATTTCTGGGTGAACATGGGCAACTGGATGGACTTTCTAGCGGCCCGCCCAAAAAATGTGCCCGCTCAGTAAGTATGACCAGGAAGTGGTGATGGGTAGATAAGGGTAACTGTGGAGGTTTCTTGTAAAATGATGGCAGAGATAATAATGAAGGGTAGTGAACAGTTACTGTTTGTGACTGTACAATATTGGTCCTATGATATATTTACTCTTTTTCATCTTAAGGCAATCCCATGATGGGTTACCTTGCAGCTAGGGTTTAGGCACATGAATTAACATTTGGATCTTGAAATAAACAATGTAAATGGGCAGAGAAGGGGATCTGACTTAGCAAGCCTAGGAGAGGCTTTTGTTTTCTCCGGAAGTAATTAAATGGCTTTTGGTGTCCAGATTTAGCAATGGAAATGAAATATTTACCAGAACAACTTGTGGTTTAATTGTAGCTTACTACCAACCTCTGTACCCCTTCTCAAAATTATTTCTAAACTTAGTGTCTTCTAAAGAAAGCTTGCATTGAACAGGTATATGTAATGATTGGTATTAAGATTAGGTTAGGTAGATCTTCAAAACTGCAGTAGCTTCACACTAATTGTTATTTGGGATGATGTCCATGAGTATAGAAATAGTCCTTACCCTTTCACTTTGTTAGTCCTCTCAAGTATTATTAAACCATTCCAGAGGTTAAATATTGAATTATCCAAAGAAAAAGCTTTAAGATGTAGTGTACATGAGTCTTTTTTAAGGCATTAAAAAATAATTATTTTTTCTTACTTAAAAAGTAGAGACACAGATCTTCCACCCTCTGATTCACTCCCGCAGAAGCCCACAACAGTCAGAGTTAGGCTAGGCTGAAGCTAGGATCCCAGAGCTCAGTCTGGGTTCTCCTGTAGGAGTGTAAAGACCCAGGCTCTTTTTCACGATTCAGGTGAAGAAACATAAGGATGCCTTCCTCCTCTCCCTGCTCCTCCCAACCCTCATTTGTTTAAGACTATTTCTTGATCTTAAGCAGTAACAAGCTTAACATTCTGGCATTTGAAGATACTGTGACATAGCTAGTAGAGGATACTTAACATATTTGTAGTTCTCAAGTATTTTAGTTTTGTTTTTCTTGATATAGTTCCATAGGCACAGGGATTCCCCTTCTTTCCCCCCAGCTGCTTTCCTCTGATATATGTAAAAGTACAGTCTTTGAGAAACAGTTGCCAAGTCCAACATTCTGCTATGAAATCTATCATGGTATTGTAGGTATAGACAGTGGTAAAAAAACAAAAAATCTGGTGTCCTGTTCTTAAGATGTATTTAACAGTTTCATTGGGAGTCCTCCTTTTATTGGAGAGGAGATGAATATTACAGCTTATCTTCACTTCTTGGTATGCTAGTGTCCAATCTGCAGTTCATCTGTGAGAATACATGTATATACATATTTACTTATATATTTATTTATTTTGTATTTTGCATGAAGTACCTTAGGGAAAACATATGATATTTGTCCTTTTGGGATTGGCTTCTTTTTAAAAAATTATTTAATTTTTGATGTTTACATAGTTGACAAGAATGCAGACCCTTGAAAATCACTGAATAGGATGATGAGGGTTAGAGGTATGGGAGAAAATAGATGGGACACATTCTTCCAATTTTCCTTTTCTTCTATATGGGCAGGTGAGTGGGAGGGGGCAGACTACATCGGTACGCAGGGATAAGGATGTCCAGTTGAGGTCATCTTAGAAACCCCAGTGTGTGGACTCCCAATGTATCTAGACAGTGGGATGATGGACTGTGTGACATTGTCTTTACCAGCAGTGTTGGAGCACACTTAAATAACATACTGATGTAATTGTAACTCCTTATGAAGAGTTGTGACGTTATCAGAAAAATCAGTCGGGGGGTGAAAATTGGAGGGAGGGGAACCCCAGACTATGCAGAATTGTGCGATAAATTTATATATATACGTGTGTGTGTGTGTGTGTGTGTGTGTGTGTGTGTGTGTTTTTGAATTATGAGGTACAATTGCGTATAGGCTGGGATTCCCTCCCAAACTCCCACGCCCCATCAGATTTTTCCCATTTTATTACAGCAGTGTAGTCCTTTATAAGGAATCATAATTCTATCAGTTGCTTATTTTAGTGTACCCCGGCATTGTTGGTACAGACAATGCCAGACAGTCCAGCATCCCATTGTCTACACATGTCCAACAATTTCATTGGGAATCTATCTTTTGTCTGGAAGCAGGAATGCATGTTCCATTATACCCACATGTCCGTATGACAGAACCCAGTACCCATCACTATACATTTCTATAAGTGGGAATAAAAATAAAAATTAAAAAAGATAATAATAAGAAACTCTAATGTGGAGAATAATGTTGTGACGGTGTTGCTTGAGTGGTTTCGGTAGTCCCAAGACACTGTTGCTTTTATTGCTCCAAGGTTGAGAAAATACTTCTAACGTCCATTGGCTGACAAAGTTCACCCAAGTGCATCCAGACACCTGCCAAAGCTTGGCCAGAAGAGTTTTCCAACCTGTTTGTTCTCTATCTTCTTACATAACACTCATGTTCTCTGCAGGTCCAAATGAGCTGGCCATCATGTTCCCCTTATGCACCTGGGCATGCCGTCCACTGCATAGACATGAGCAGTCGAGGCCTAGTCCTGATATGTGCATTCTTTTTTTTTTTTTAAAGATTTATTTTATTTTTATTGGAAAGGCTGATACACAGGAGGAGAGACAGAGAGGAAGATCTTCCGTCTGATGGTTCACTCCCCAAGTGAGCGTAACGGCCGATGCTATGCCAATCCAAAGCCAGGAGCCTCTTCTTGGTCTCCCTCGTGGGTGCAGGGTCCCAAAGTTTTGGGCCGTCCTTGACTGCTTTCCCGGGCCACAGGCAGGGAGCTGGATGGGAAGCAGGGCTGCCGGGATTAGAACTGGCGCCCATATGGGATCCTGGGCGTGCAAGGCGAGGACCTTAACCACTTCGCTATCACGCCAGGCCCCTGATATGTGCATTCTGTGGTTGTACCACAAATCCTATGATTTCATCCTGTAGCTGGAGTCTGATGGTCCAAGAAACTTCACCTGGGTGACCTCAGGCCTGATTCTTGCATATGCCAGCCAGTACAGGGTCCAGTTCAGTCCATCACTCATATTAGCATTAGCATATAAACACGCTGGTGAAAATAGTTGACCAGTTAGATTTGTTTTCAGCGTACATCCCATACAAACCAATAAGGACTGTGGCCCAGCCCAGCCCAGGCCTGTCCCCAGCCCCAATTCCTGCACATGCCAACATGTATGGCAGACTAATCCAGCCTGTGCTCCATCCACCTATGGGTGTTACAATTTAGCTTAGTCCAGCTCATCCCATGAACCAGTCTGCATGTATGTTGATGGAAGCTGCTTCTGTCCAGTCTGGCCCACTCCAGTCCTGGCTCTCTTGCACATCAGTGGTAGCTGCAGTCCAACAGAGTACCCAGTTTGCCTAACTAGGCCCAGTTCCCATCCCAGAACTTGCACTTTACAGGGAGTACTGCAGTCCAGTCTGACACAACTTGCATCCTGTTCCAGCACTTGCTAGTGGATGCTGTTGCAAAGCCTGACCCATCAGCACTTATCCTGGCTCTTGTATTGGCCATTGGATACGGTGGCCTGGCCTAGTCCAGCCCTTCCCAAAACCCAGTTCACATGCAGGCTAAGGGTTGTTGCAACCTTGCCCGGCACAGAGTGCCCCCAGTCCCAGCTCTTATACTCAGCAGTGGGAGCAATGTTTCAGCAGTGGAGTGCTACAGCCCTCTACTAGGTTTTTTCCTAGCCTGGGGTCTGGCATGTGCCACTGGGTGCCATGGCCCATCTCATCTTGGCATGAGCTGGCCTCTCCCCATTTCTGGCTCATGCCACGGGTGCTGCAGCCAGCTGGCCTGGTCTGCTGTCTTGTCCTGACTCCCAGACCTGCTAGAAGGTATTGTAGAGTGGTCCAACCTGGCCCACCCCCAGATCTGACTCACGTTATGCCAGTGGGCACTGTAGCCAAGCCTGGCCTGAACTGCCCCTGCCTTGAGTCCTGTGCTCACCAGCCAGGGCTATGCTAACAAGGGAGTTCCTCAAAGTCCTCTATTAGATCAGCACCCAGTTGTAGCTCTTGCACACACCATTGTTTGGCTGAGCCTGATTTGGCCCACCTCCAGTCCAGACATTTACTGGAAGATATGGTGGCTTTACCAGAGCAGCCCACACCTTTTTGGCTCTCATTGGTGGATGTTACAACCAAGCCTTACCTGCCCTACCCCCAGACCCAGATCTCATGTTGATCATGGTGCTATGACCTAGGTCAGCCCAACCCCTACCCATTCTGGTCTTGTGAGCTCCAATACTGGCATACCCAGACACAGTGCATATATAATGAAGGATGTTATAACCAGGTTCAGTCCATTCCACCCTTATTCCCAGCTCTCAAGCTCAACTGTTGGAACTGCAGCCCAGCAGGAGGTTCCCCTTAGCTCCCTTACCAGGCCCACTCCCAGCTACAGATCTTAGGCATGCTGGTGGTTGCTCTGACCCAGCCTGGCCTGGCTCATCCCCAGTCCTAACTTACGGGTGGGTCTTGCAGCCTAGGCCTGCCTAGCTTGTCGCCATCCCTGGCTCTCATGCAAACTAATAGATATGATAGCCTAGCCAATCATGACCCACATCCCATCTTGGCTCCTGTGCATACCAGTGTACTACAGTTTGGCTCAGCCTTGCCTAGTCCACCCCGCAAGCCAGCCATACACCTGCCAACAAGTGGAGCAGCCTTGTCAGGTGTGGCACACACCCACCCCTGACTCTTGAGCTCACCAGCGGGAGCTACAGCCTAATAGGAGTTTCCCTACTAGGTTCACTCCCAGACTCGGATCTCACGCAGGCCACTGGGTGCTAGGCCTCTAGCCGATATGTTCTGTCCTTCTGTACCCCCAGTCTCAGCCTTTGTGTATGCTGGTAGATGTTGCAGCCAGGACCATCCTACACACCCATTGGGTGCACTTGCAGATGCTATAGCCTGGAGCAGCCTGGCCTATTCCCGGTCCCAGTACTCATGAGTGTTGGTGAGTTCATGGTCATGCTAGCTTGGCTCATCACCACTCTCCTACCCATTTGCATACCCCCTTCTCTAAGCAATTCACAGTCCCCATTCCCGGAAGAACACAGTTCCCCAAGTCAGGTTTTCCAGCTGTTCCATGTCAGTGTGCAGGGATTCCCAGACCCTGTCTGCTGGTGTGCTGGCTGGGGTCCTGTTTGTTTTTCTGGGGTCCATGTCCAGTTGCATGCTGACCCCCAGAATCCTTGTGCCAATTTCTTCTCTGGGATTTCATTGAGTATAATGGTCTCTAGTTGGGAACATTTTATTGCAGATGGTACAATTTCATTCTTTTTAATAAGTTTGCCAAGTTTTGATATTGAGGATCCTTAAAAAAAATGATTTGTTTATTTTTAATGGAAAGGCAGATCAGATTTTTACAGAGAGAAGGAGAGACAGAGAAAGAACTTCCACCTGCTGGTTCACTCCCCAAATGACTGCAATGGCTGGAGCTGAGCTGATCCAAAACCAGAAGCCAGGGGCTTCTTCTGGGTCTCACACACGGGTGCAGGTTCCCAAGGCTTTGGGCCATGCTCCACTGCCTTCCCAAGCCACAAGCAGGGAGCTGGATGGGAAGTCAAACAGCTGAGACAGAATCAGTGCCCATATGGTGCTGGTGCTTGCATGCCAAGGACTCACCAATTGAACCATTATGCTTACCCTTATGAAAATATCTTTTAAAAATAAAAATTTTATGATATTCAGTGTGTCTACATCTTCAATTGAGAAGAATATATATGTTTTAATTTGAGGGAAAGGTGTAGTGTGTTAAGCCACCATCTGCCACACTGACATCCGATATGGTATGGCTGCTGGTTTGAGATCCAGCTGCTCAACCTCTGATCAAGCTCCCTGCTAATGCAACTCTGCTTTGCAAACAAAACATAAATAACTTGAGGGAAGGAGAGAACGAGTCAGTATGTGAGCAAGCATGCATGAGCAAGTGTCCCTCTTGTGGCTCCCTTCAGTGTCTGCAACAGCTTCATCTGATCTAGGAACCAGGAACAGAGCCTGGATCTCCCTTGGTATCCAGTTGCTTGAGCTGCTGCCTCACAGGTCTACGTTAGTGCAAAGCTGGAAGTGGGAGCCAGAGCTGGGAATTCACCCCAGGCACCAGTCTTTTTACTGATGCCTTACCCGTTGGCCCAAATACCACCTCCAACATTTTTCTGTTATACTTTATGCTTTGGGGCCTATGAAGTATTTGCAGAACCGAAGGTTTTACTTTTAAGATTTTTATAGTTTTAGGTCTTGAGTTTGTGATCCATTTTGAACTATTTTTTATGTGTCAGATTAAATTTGTTTTTTAATTTTTATTTTGTTACATATGAGTTTCAACTTTGTGGTGTATATGGGTATCAGAATGATTTGTTGGAAAAAAATTTTCCTTTTCCCATTGAATTCCCTTCTGTCTTCTGTATGCATAGATTTGTTTATGGACTCTTACCATTTGGTCTGTCTTTTGTAATAGTATTTTACTGTCTTAATTATTGTAACTTTATAGTAAGTCTTGAAATCACATGATGTAAGACATTCAACTTTAAAAAAATTATTTTGTTTAAAGTCCCTTACATTTTAATGTTAAGCTTTAGAATCAACCTCTCCGTTTGTATCAGCAAGCTGCTGGAATTTTGATTGGAATTTTAGAAGCTTATGGATCATTTTGAGTATTTACATTGTAATATTGAATCCTCAAATCTATAAGCATGGAATGTGTCCCTGTCTTTACTCCTTGCAGCAACACTTTATAGTGTTGAATGCTGTGTAGCTTGCAGCCTCACTAAATTCATTGATTACTTCTGTGCTCGTACTATCAGCCAATAGACTTGACCATGATCTTCAGTACAACATTAGATATAGATTGTGAAATTAGAAATCTCTACTTAGTTTCTGGTTTGAGATGATTAATATTCAATCTTTTACCATTAGTTTTATGTTTTTAATCCAGAATGGATTTGTCATCATTTCTTTTTTTTACATCTGTGGGAATAATAAAAGAGTTTTCTGTTTTCTAAAAACAAATTTATTTAAGAGGAGTAGGGGAGAGTGAGTGAGAGAAGTTAAATTTGTTGGTTTATACCTCATGTGCTTACAATAGCCAGGGCTGGGTCAGGCCAAAGCAGGAGCTGTAACTCATTTTAGGTCGTCCCTCATGGGTGGCAGAAACCAAATGCTTTGGCCACTGCTTGCTGCCTTCAACTTGTACTTTTGCAGGAAGCTGGAGTTGAAAGCATAGTTGAGGCTCTGACCCAGACTCTCAGAGGGTTTCAAGTGTCATCTTAACTGCTGTGCCAAATGCTTCTGTGGAGCGAATTTCATTGGTTGGGTTTTGGATGTTAAGCCAACTTTGCATTCCTTGCAAAACATCATTTAGTTGTAAGCATTAGTTTCTTTTTTTTTTTTTTTAAGATTTATTTATTTTTACTACAAAGTCAGATATACAGAGAGGAGGAGAAATAGAGAGAGGAAGATCTTCTGTCCGATGATTCACTCTCCAAGTGACTGCAATGGCTGGTGCTGCGCTAATTCGGAGCTAGGAGCCAGAAACTTCCTCCAGGTCTCCCATGCAGGTGCAGGATCCCAAGACTTTTGGCTGTCCTCGACTGCCTTCCCAGGCCACAAGCAGGGAGCTGGATGGGAAGTGGAGCCACCGGGATTAGAACCAGCACCCATATGGGATCCCGGCACGTTCAAGGCGAGGACCTTAGCTGCTAGGCCATACTTCTAGGCTCAGCCTTAGTTTCTTTATATACATATATTACTTAATTTGATTTTGTCAAGAATTTGTGTTTCTGTGTTCATGAAGTTTGTTGATTTCAGTTTTTTGGGATGGAAGACTTTGTTTTATTCCCCTCTGCCTTGTAATACTTTGTAATGTCATTTGTCTGGTTTTGGCTAATGTTGCCCTCACAGTGAATTAAGAAGTGTTTCCTCCTTGGTTTGTCCAGTTACATGATTTCTTCCTTAATGTTTTGTTTTTAAAATATCCATTCTAATTTAGCTAAGATAGAATCCTTGCTTTCCAGTAGTTTTAAACTTCAGCGGGAAAGAGACAGTATACCAGAAAATAATCATGGCTAGTTATTATGTTAGTTCTGCCCTGTTTGACGTGACTGTTCCTTGGTTTAATTGCTTTTTTTTTCACCCTGTCTTTCCACGTGTTTTGCCTGTGTCTCACAGGAAAGCCTGATAGATGCAAGTGAGGACAGCCAGCTGGAAGCTGCCATCAGAGCCTCTTTGCAGGAGACACATTTTGACTCCACGCAGACGAAGCAAGATAGTCGTTCAGATGAGGAATCTGAATCTGAACTTTTTTCTGGTAGTGAAGAGTTCATATCTGTATGTGGCTCTGATGAAGAAGAGGAAATCGAGAATCTTGCCAAGTCTAGAAAATCTCCCCACAAAGATTTGGGGCATAGAAAAGAAGAGAACAGAAGGCCACTGCCTGAGCCCTCTGCTAGAACTGAGCCTGCAACAACCACAAACCACCAAGGATTGCCAGCTATGGATTCTGAAATCTTGGAGATGTCGGCTGAAAAGTCAGATGGGATAGTGGAGGGGGCAGATGTCAACGGTGGGTTACACTATAGACTTACTTAAAAATGTGAGCATTGCTGAATAGCTTTGTTTTTTATGTATTAATCTGAATCTGTCTTAAGCATTTGTGTCTTTTTTTTTTTTTTTTAACCTTTCGATCAGGACCAAAAGCACAGCTGATGTTGCGATATCCAGATGGAAAAAGGGAGCAGATCACTCTGCCAGAACAAGCGAAACTGCTAGTAAGTGTTTGTAATTGGAAGCATTTGCTTGAAGCAGAGAGACTAATAAATAGAGCTAGTTAGGGAGTATTGCTAAATGAGCTTTTAAAGTAGGTGTTAGATACTCAATTTGATCTCTAACTGGAAATTCACATCTGTAGTGGAACCTTCTCTCTGGCCATTTACAGTAGCAAAGAGTGACTGTAAAGCAAGTAAGCTCTGGAAGCTGTAGGACAGATAACTCGGAAGGATTTCCGGACAATGGAAATAAGCGTCGTAAGACTCACTGGTTTGTTTGAAAGGCAGAGTTAACAGAGCGAGCTATAATCTGTCCACTGGCTCACACCTCAGGTAACCACATGGCCAGGGCTGGTCCAGGGCAGAGCTGGGAACCTGGAGCTTCGTCTGGGTCTCCCAGGTAGGTGCAGAGGTCCATACACTTGGCCATCCTCTGCTACTCTCTCAGGCCTAAGTAGGGAACTGGACTGCAAGAGGAACAGCCAGGGCTCACATTGGTACCCATATGGGATGTTGGTGCTGCAAATGGTGTCTTAACATGCAATGCCACAATGCTTGGTCCAGTTCATGTTTTACATAGTGTATCATTCTGGAGTACTGTGATGTCATCTTTCACTGTCTCCTGCTCTGCTGTCCAGAACTTGAGTCATCCTTTTGGGTAGTGTGTACCAATACTGTATACACTGTCTGCTCATTAGCCAACTAATCACCTCTTACAGCATCTCAGTGCTTGTGGCCAAGGAATCCTTATTTTATGTAATGACCCCAAAGCTCAAGGGTGATTGTGCAGTATATTATTAGAATTGTTTATTTTTTTTTTAAGATTGATTTTTATTGGAAAGTCATATATACAGAGAGGAGGAGAGACAAAAAGGAAGTTCTTCCATCCACTGACTCACTTCCCATGTGGCCGCAACGGCAGAAACTTAGTCAATCCAGAGCCAGGAGATTCTTCCGGGTCTCATGTGGGTGCAGAGTCCCAAGGCTTTGGGCCGTCCTCGACTGCTTTTTCCCAGACCACAAACAGGGAGCTGGATGGGAAGTGGGGCATGAACCAGTACCCATATGGGATCCCAGCCTGTGCAAGGCCAAGACTTTAGCCACTAGGCTACCATGCCAGGCCCAGAATTGTTTAATTTTATTGTTTAAGTTCTTAGCATGTTTGATTTATAAATTAGACTTTAGGAAAAACCATTATGTAGAGTGTTTGGTGCTTTGTGATTTCAGTCATCCACTAGTGTATTGGAACATATTCCCCTCATGGAGAAGGGGGCCCTGCTCTAGGTGAATTTTTGGAGATGATTGTAAAGCTGGAGAGAAGCATGAGTGGACAGAAGCCAGAGGGAAAAGTTGATTGAAGAGACAGCTTGTCTGTTTCCTGGGAAACATCTGAAAAGGAAGACATTGAAGAACTTGTAAAGGAGATATTCTGTAGTGATTTGGTTTCTAAGAAAGCAGGAAGGAATTTGCATGGGTGGCAAGGTTGATTATCACTAGAAGGAAGATATATTTTCACTGATAAAAGAACTGATAAGACAAAATATTTTAAAATTAGGACATGAGTTTTACAGGAAACAATTGGATTTGTTGCAGGAGAGACAATAATTCTGATCATTTCAATATTACTTAATGGTCCTAACTTACTGGATACAGATTCATTATCTCCCCCATTAAAATGTTTATATTGGCCTTTCCATAGGCTAAGCTTTAGTTTTTAGAAAGAAAAACTCTCACAGTTAATATTTTACCTGATATTAAAGAATGTTGTTATCTGAGAGTATCTTTCACAGTTTGTGAAGCAGTTAAAAGTACAAGTTTATTTTGGTGAAACAATTTTTAAATCCACGCATAATTTTTTTATATGTAGTACAGAATCCTTGTGTATTATTAAACATTTTTTGAATCAAAATAAGCTCATATTTTAAACTCAGCTGTCCATTTTTTTTAATACTTCGTGTGCTTGATTTGCTACTGAACTCTGATTTCCAACTAACAGCTTTTTCTTCCTCTTGTTTTCATAGGCTTTGGTGAAGCACGTGCAGTCTAAAGGGTATCCTAATGAACGTTTTGAACTTCTTACCAACTTCCCCCGAAGGAAACTGTCTCACCTGGACTATGACATCACATTACAAGAGGCAGGCCTTTGTCCTCAAGAGACTGTGTTTGTGCAGGAAAGAAATTAACACTATGGCCTGACCTCTCTCAGCTTCTCCCCTTTTCTTCCTTTGTCTTCGTGAGGTACCATGTCACTAAGTATGCATTTTGGCTCACAGGACCACAGAGCCAAAGTTGGACAAGCAAGTCACCTTCCTTCTCTTTTCTTACTATAATCAGTCTGTTCCCCTAATCCCCGCTCTTTCTTTCTTGTTTCTATTTTCTATTTCTGTCTTTCTTTCTTACCTAAACTGGTGACCAAATGGAAATGTAAACCTCTAGTACTGGCAGCAGGATATGTGTGTTACAATAATAGGTGGTCTACACAGCTTTTTTTTTTTCTTTCTCTTGGATCAAATGATAAAGTTAGTACTCCTCAGATATGGCAGAGGAATGGCTAGTTTCAGCATAAGAACAACCCTCTCCCACCCTTTTCTTATAAGCCCACATTTTTAGTAGGTGCAAGAAATTCTCTAACACATTTTCTTTTGTTCTTTATATCAGAAATATCTGGAGTGTGTTATTTACATGGAAACAAAATCTTTAGGGTTATTGCTCATTGCATTAAATTTTTTTTTCAAAGGATTCCTGTCCAGCTACAGAAAGTATTTCTGTGATATGTGTAATTGGCAAAATGAGTGTTAAATGTGGAGTTTGTAGCACAGGGTGACTTTTCTGAATGTCTGTCCTAGCCTGAGATGACCCTCTTTATTAATACTCTGTTAACTGTATTGATCCTGCTAATCCAAGAGTAGAACCTTAGCATACTGTAGTGACTATGAGAGGAAAATGCTTGCTATTTTTGCCAGTACAGCATGTAGGTTCTTTTGGCCCTTCCATTGTCTTGAGTCCACAGGGATTTGTAGGAAGGCAGTTCAATAATCATGCAGTGCCATGGCTTATGATTGTAACCACTGTGGTTATTGATTGTCTTGTGTGCTTAAGGCATACTTACATGTGTCCTGGGAAGAGAAGAAAAGAATGTAGCTGAGAGTTGTTAGCCATATTCCTTGGGTTAAAAATAATGGTTCATTTTTTTAGCCTCTGGTTGGAATAGTCTGTAAAAGGCTCTGGAAACTGATCAAGCTTAACTTCTTCATGCTGTTTTCTTTCAAAGGATGTCATAAACAGAAAGATTCTCTAAGGGGAAGGCCTTTAAACTCAATTCTTAACACATTTAGTAGAGAATAGGGGAGGTTACCAGTCATCTTCCGGATGTAGGTGTTTTTCTGCCAACAAAAGCCACATTCAGATTATAGTTGGCAGATACTTCTATAGTGCTTAGGACATGCCCTTTTGAATCCATACAGAATCATCATAAGTTTCACTTGTGCTCAGTTCTTAATGTGAGCCTTAAATAGAGTCCTCTGAAGGAAGAGCAGTGATTCTGGTGCCCTAATTAAAACTCAGTATGTTATCAAACTGTTCTAGAATTGGAACTATTTTATCAGTTGAAGGTTGAGAGTAGTTCTACCTGAGGAGCATAAATTGCATTGTTCGGAGGTCTTTGGACTCCCACCTACTTTGAGATAAATCTCTTGCTAGTACACAATTATAGGATATGGTTTCCAATGGTTGCAGTTTGAGGGACCCTTACTAAAAAGTTGTGTATCTCCTCAGAAAATCATGGAAAATTCTGTTTATTCTACAGTGAGTCCTTTTGAATTAATGTTCTTACATTTTTTCTAAGTCTGTGTAAGTGCTTATGTATAAGTATATAATTGTATAAATATTTATAAATATATTTATATAATTACACTTTCATTTATACGTTGAGTCAAAGTTCTCTTTAGATTGATGACTGAATAATACCCTTTTGGTGTGTTTTTTATACCTTTTGGTGTGGATTTTTTTTTCCTTCCATAAGCTCCCAAGGCTTACCTAGCAGCTTGTGATGGTTGAGGAAACATGGTTGTCATGTTAATTCCTCAGTGTGTCTCTGAATTTGAGTAGCATCCTTGCTATCTGAAAAATAGAGCCATGTACTGTAAAGGGTACACTGGAGGGCAAAAAAACTGCTGGTGGTGGACAAAGTGAGAAAGCAAAAGTCAGCAAGGCCCAGGGTCAGAAGTGAGGGTTTGATTGATTTTGCGCTCTTGGTGGGGGTACCCATTTCCATTCCTGGCAGAGTCACAACAAAAGCCCAAGTCAATCAGAAATGGGAAGTTGAGAATTGCTCCTGTAGGCCTGCTTAACTCTCAAGTACTAGGACATGCCCAGAGAACTCGAGACCAAACCCTCTTATTGATGAGACAATGAAGTTCTTTTCACTACGTTCACAACAGTGACACATTCATTTAGGAGAAACCAAAGTAGCTTGCAGCTTTGTGACATGATCAGGTGTATATAAAATGAATTAAGGGACAGTGTGTGACATATCCATTCAACTTACAAACAACTGAGATTCTTAGAATACAAGCTGTAGAGAGTTTGTTTGGTTTGATTCTGATCTAGGAGTGTGATTATCTTGGTTTGATAAAGAGGCCCTCGTGGGGAGGGGTTATAGATTGTGCTTGGGAAGAATAATAAGAAGCATTGCCTTGCTCAAGACCTTCATCAACTTAAGGAGCATCCTTCGTCCAGCTTGCCATACTCTTGTCAGTACCCTTGCTCCTCACTGGAGAGATGAGATGGAATGGGGTCAGTAAGGATGGTTCAGTCATTCCTTGGAGGTGACAGAAGCAGCTTGAAAAGTGTGAAAATGTTGGGAGGAGAGCAACAGGTAGAATTGGAGAGTGACAGATGAACAATAGCAAAGAAAAAGAAATATTTTTTTAAAAAAATTTTTGATTCAGCAATCAGAGAAACAACAGTGCCAAATAAAGGAAGAATGTGGATGTAATTCTGAGTAGCAAGCATGCACTAGGTGTTCATATTTGCTTTCTCCTTTAATCTTCCCAAGAATCCTGCAAGTAGTTTCCTCCCCCCCCCCCATATTATTCAATCAATCAATCAAATAGCACACAGAAAACTGTGAACTTCAGAGAATTTGTCTTGGATGTGACAGCTGGGAAGTGGCAGGTCACAATTAGAATCTGAAGACCATGCTCTTTTCATATCCATACAGCAGGGAAATCGATTTGCCCAAATTAGTGTTACTTCATTTAGATGTGTAAGTTATCTTGTGTTTTTAGTTTTTTAAGCTATAGGTGGTAGTTGAGGTGAAGCTTGTGGGATTTACAGTATGCCTATACATTTTTATTTATTCCATTATTGTGAAAAGCAATTATTGCTTTTAAAAATGATATACTGATGAAAATGTGAAAGTAACTGTGTAACATTATTTACCAAGAAAAGTGAAACAAATTTTGTGAGAACTATCTTTTTAAACCATTTTTCAGAAAAAAAATTCTATGTTCCATCCATACCAGATTATTGAACTATGTAGTATGTTTTTAAATCTTTCATAAAATTCTGTTTCCTTGACTTACAAGTCAGCAATTGTTCATTGAATTCTTAGTCAAATTTGGAAATTTTTGAAATTAAGTTCTGATTCCTGCCCCCTTTTTACTAACCAGTTAGACATGACACAGCACTTAAGATGATTGGAAGGCATGTAAATGTTTTCCTTTCTGAGACTGAACTGTAATTATAATATAAATTTTGAAAGGGAAAGTGTAGTTAGGAAGGTTCCACAAAGAAAGCAAGCTGAAAAAAGGCAATTCCTAACTAGCTCAAATTATCCTAGAAGTCATCCATATTTCTTTTAACTACATCTAGATTTGGGCATAAAATTCATCAACAGAGCATAACCATTACCTAAGGAGAAAAGAATTGTTGGCGCCACCCCACACACGCAAGATGCTAAACTAGCAGGAATCTCACTTCAGCACTTAGGAAAAATACCAGAACCACTACAAGTGAAATTGAAGGCCTGGTCTCTGTCAGCTGCGGGTGGAATGGGCAGTGTGCTCTCTGAGCCCTGCTGGGAGGCTACTCTGTGCTATCAGTACACTCTGGATTGTCACCTTAGCAAGTCTCATTCTTGGGAGTCTTGAATTCCTCATGGGAAAAGTGAGAAAACTCAACCAGTACCTGATCCTTTTTAGTAGAAGGGCTTGTGATTTTAAGATAGTGCAGGTGAAGTGTTAAATATAATTACATAGTTTGAAAAAATGTAAATGTGTGCATGTGAATTCAGACTTCTTGGATGAGCCCCAGGAACTCAAATTCTAGATCACAGATTGTCTCTGAAGGCCTTTCTTACTTTATGCTGAAAGACTTTATGCTTTATGCTTCTGGTTTCTCTCCTTCTTATGTATATTCCTAGACTAATTAAAGAGAACCTGTTAATCCAGGTATTATTTTCCAACAACTTGACCTAGCCTCACTGTGATGACTGAAATTTCCAAAAAGGAGAGTTACTGTCACAGTTGCAGATCTTGTCATAATCTTTTGAACAGTTCATTACATTTTAAACTGCCAATTTAGTGTTGAGACTAAAATGTAATTAGAACTAAATGTGTCACAACTTTGGAGTTTTATTTTACTTGTTACTTTAAAACAACTTCACTGGCTGAGCAGTTGGGAAATTGATTTGTCTAAGTTACAGAATTGTCTCTTGAATTTGGTACAACTTTTCAGTATCCCATTCGGCTGGCTTTGGAAAGCATTTCCTATCCCATGGAGTGTGTCCTCCTTGTGTCATTTCTATCTTCTTTTTGGCTGTCTTTTGTTTAACTACTTAGTAGTAAGTCAGTAATAGATTGCAGGTTGATGAATAAGAATGTGTTGTATAAAACAAAAACTTGAAAGTAAGGATAGGAAAAGCCAAACCTTCTGATGAACATGGCGTTTTCCCGTTATACCAGCCTTGATGACTAGACTGAACACAGCCATGCTCATGATTGTTCTGCTCAGTTGACTTGCTTGCTGATCGTTTCAGTTACTGTCAGGCCCTGGAATGTAGTATTGTCCAGTGACAAGTATATATTCTTTAAAATGGAAAGCAACAGAACACTGTACCAATATATTGATATCTTCTGTTACATAGAGCGAGTTAGGATCTCTGTGTTGGTTATTTCGGGTTCTGACTGACCTATACGTCAGTCCTGCTTTAGTGTCAACTGAGAATCAAGAAAAAATTTGTATAGAGTGTGATGGCTATTTTTCTTACATTTAGATTATTCCATGTGATGCAATCTTTAATTAGAAAATCATAGCCTTTTCTCTTTGATGTCTTCACATTTTATTTATAAGTTAAGATACAGGAAATGAATTTGAGGCGAAAGCATCCTTATTGTTCATTTTATTTCTACTTAACAGAAAATTCTCTTATTCCAAGTAGGAGGAAGAAGCTGGCTCTGTGATACCCACTTCCCTTTTTTTGGCCTGCAGGTTGTTGTTGCTTAGATTCTTAGCTGTTCTCCAAAATTTTATTTTTGATGTACACCCTTCTTTACTGTGATCACAAAGTTGGATAATTCAAGGTGAACTACTTTAAGTAAACAAAATCTAGCATTTCAGTGGTGAGGTATTTTTTTTTAAACTATTCAGATTTACAGGTAGGATTAGAGATGCAGATACAATGGTAGACTTTTGCCTAAGAACAATGGTAAATATGGGAAGTTAACCTTGTTGTATTTGATTTGGTGGCAACAAGTGTTTGTTGTTTGTCTAATGGTATTTGCTCTGTAGAGACCAGGATGCCCTAAGATTTTATCTGCCTTCTAAGGTCACTCCAGTTTCCAAATGAGGAAACCTAATGTTGAGCAGCATAAGTAATATGTTTATCTCCATTCCCCTCCCCAAAAGATAATCCAACTAGGCTGCCTTGAATCATTTATTCATTAGACTTAGTAAATAAATGGGCAGCATTTCAAATTATAAATTCAGACCTCAGATTAAATTCTCTCTTGCTTAAATTCGTTCTTAATGGCCTTTTTTATAGCATGAAATCTTCACTGATATGGGAAAGAATCTTGACCTGGAACCATTCCGTGCTTTTGTCCCCTTTATCAAGATAGCAGGCTTTGCAGTGCCTGTCACCAGGATCCATCTCAATGGATTGGACCGAGTTGTGTACCTTTCTGTCTTCAAAAAAAAATTATTTTATAATAGTATACTTTTCTCAGTGTGTCTGTGTTCTTAATATGGAGAATATCAGTAAGTTAATGGTGTGATTCAAAATATAAGTAGGTTTCTGACACTAACATTATGTTCCTAATAACTATTTGATAGCAGAAATTATTGCCCTCCAAGTTATACCTCCCATAGAGTGAGTGACCCATTGTCAGCAGAAAAATCCCATTGTTCCTGTTAATTAGAATGAAAGTAGGATGTGCCATCCACTACTTTTTCATTTGATGAGTAGCCAGCTTCTAGTAGGAGCTGTTTGACCTCTCTGGAGACGTTTGCCTGGTTACTTTCCTCACTTTGTCCCACCTTTTGCAAAGGCAATGTAAGACACTTGTTGGGAAGCAGGCTGTAGGCTGTGAGATAATCATCTTGTCCTTGAAACAGATGAACCCCAGTTGATGCTAGTTAGCATGATCCCTGGACTCTAAGGGCCTTCCATCCAAGCATTGACAGGATTTTCACTCCTCTAAGAATCTTTTCTTTCCAAGGATGGTTTTTCTTTTGATTATTAATGACTTACTAAACATCTGGGGTCTTTTCCCCAACACTCCATCCTTTAAGGAAGTCCTCCTTTTTTAAGTAGCTAATAATTGTTCTCTGGAAGCCTTCAGGAGCACACTGTGGGCTCTGTGCATGCCTTGTATGAGTTCTGTGGGAACTGTGTTTTGAATCCTCTAGGATGTCCCAGCTCTGGCATGTCGTCACTAACTGTTTTAAAACATTTTTTCCTGTCGTTTCCTAAACCTCACTTTCCATCTCGTTCAGAGAGATTGGTCAAGGAGTGGAGTTTGTGTGGGGCTAGGGGTAAGGGTGGGTTGGGGAGTTGAATGAAGTCAACTTGGGATATATGCTTTCAAGTGTTTCCTCGAGCAGTTCCTAACAGTGTTTGCAGATTCCCTGGGAGGTTTGTGTCCTTACCTTGACAAAGTGGTAGTCTTCCTGAGTTTTAATTCTTACTGCAGGACAGGCTCTAGGTGTTATCTGTAGTGGAACGTGGTGACTCAGTACAAGAACACAATGGACAGAGACAGTGCTCCAATTGTTGGTTTCTGGCAAGTTCTCCCTAAAATGCACACAGAGTTCTCAGTTTTGTGGACCTTTCATTCCGTGGTGCTAGGAGGTAATCACATGTTTCTACAGCTTTTCCCCAAAGTGGGAAGAAGGCTTTAGGACCAAAGAGAAGGAGTAACTGAACCAGCCACTAAATTCTTTTAAGATACTAGAAACCCTCGTGTACAAAGGTGCTAGGGAAAGCCTTAAATTTGGAGACATGTGGAGTGGTAGAAAATCTTGGAGGAGAAAGGCATGCCTGTAGGTAAACCAGAGCTGTAACTGCTAGCTAATACTCAGTGGAACTTCCACTTGCTCTAAAACCAGGGAACTCTTCAATAACTGGGTGTGATATATCTATAGCTACATGTAGTCTATAGGTAAATGCTTTTTAAAGGAGGATCTTTCTCTCCCTTGGTGGTCCTCTGGTTTTGGCTGTACCAAATTGTGAATATTCTTGCTGTGTTGTACCCAGTTGCTTTATATTAATACTGCAACTTGAATTGGGGTGGGTGGGTGGGAGAGCAGCGTGGGGAGGGAAGGGAGTGGGATGATAATTATTTTGAAGACATCAGCTCACTGTGCTGAGAGAGGGACCAAACTCAAGGAAACCTCTAATCTATAAATTCAACTGCTGCATTTTTTTATAAATACATGTAAATGTCCTGTTGTAATATTTGATCTTGGAAATAAAAACAAAAACTTTTCTGTATCAGTTTTTTGTGTCATTGTTTTCCTAAGATAAGACTTTTGGTAGGGCCCTGCATGGCATGATAGATCAGTAGCTAAATCCTCACCTTGCAGGCGCCAGTATCCCAATTCATGTCCTGGCTGCGCCATTTCCCCTGCAGCTCCCTGCTTGTGGCCTGGGAAAGCAACAGGGGATGGTCCAAAGCCTTGGGACCCTGCACCTGCGTTGGAGATCCAGAGGAAGCTCCTGGCTCCTGGCTTCAGATCGACTGACCTCTGGCCATCACAGCCACTTGGGAAGTGAATCAGTGAACAGAAGATCTGTCTCTCCTCCTCTCTGTAAATTTGTCTTTCCAATAAAAATAGATAAGTCTGAAAAAAAAAAAAAGACTGCATATATTACTTCCACTTTTGCAATTCAGATTCCAGAAGCATGTCTCATGTTCTCCTGTGTAAGACGTTGAATATTGATTGACAGGCTGATATGTAGTACCGTTGCCAGGTGTTAATGTTTGTGAACTTTATAGTGTGCTGGACATTTATGGTGAGTACTGTTCAAATGTTCGTGAAAGCATTATGGAAACGTGGGTTGGTTGGCCCTGTTAAGAAGGCATAATTCTGTTTTTGATCTCTGGGCAAGTCATGTGTCCAGGACCTCAGATCAGCAGTAATGACTATTGAAAAATGAAGGAGCAAGCATTAATAAGAGGAAAGCTGGGAGATAGGACCAGCGTGACATCTGTAATGAGGTTGAGATGGCAGGCTGGTGCACCATCCCACCATGATTAGTTTGTATTTCTTGTGTGGAGCGTTCCTTGCCAGCTTGCTATAGTGCCTTTAACATGCCAAATGGGAAGGATGGCGTGTTGGTTAAAAGTCCCTACCCTGTAAGGAACTTTCTGGTTCAGCACACATAATAAGCATAAGAAGCAAAAACAGAATTGATTCCAATATTGCAGAAAAACCAATGGAAACTTCCTTAAATAGGAAGCTGGTAAGTTGAACTGATGACCGAATGAATGTAAAAGGAAGTAGTCCATGCTAAGAGCAGGAGGGAGACTTGCTAAGGCTGTGGGATGGTGGTGTGGGGGAGGGATTTCAGGCATTGGGAGGTTGAGAGTGAAAAGGGTCCTGGACCCTGATCGTGAGCTTGAATACTGTTTGGGTATAATGAGAAGCCATTAATATGTGGAGAGTGGACTAGAAGAGAGCAGGCAAGAACAACTAAAGTAAAAACAGGTCACCTGGATTAGTGTTGGGTGTGTTACAGATGCATTTTGAAGATGGAAATGGAAGGAGTTGGTGTTGAATGTGGGGGAAATGAAGGAGGAAATAACTAAAAGGTGAGGGGCTCCAGCACGGTGGCCTAGAGGCTAAAGTTGTCACCTTGAATGCATATAGATGCTGATTCTAAACCCGACAGCTCCACTTCCCATCCAGCTCCCTGCTTGTGGCCTGGGAAAGCAGTGGAGGATGGCCCAGTGCTTTGGACGCTGCACCCAGGTGGGAAACCCAGAAAGAAGTTCCTGGCTCCTGGTTTGGATTGGCACAGCAACGGCCATTGCAGTCACTTGGGGAGTGAACCATTGGATGGAAGATCTTCCTCTCTGTATATCTGACTTTCCAATAAGTAAATAAATCTTTTTTAAAAAGTTGGGTCTGGTGTGATAGCGTAATGGTTAAGGTCCTCACCTGGAACACACTGGGATCCCATATGGGCGCCGGTTCTACTCCTGGCTGCTCCACTTCCCATCCAGCTCCCTACTTGTGGCCTGGGAAAGCAGTCGAGGATGACCCAAAGCCTTGGGACCCTGCACCCATGTGGGAGATCTGGAGGAACTTCCTGGCTCCTGGCTCCGGATTGGCACAGCACTGGCCATTGTAGTCACTTGGGGAGTGAACCATTGGATGGAAGATCTTCCTCTCTGTTTCTCCTCCTCTCTGTACATCTGCCTTTCCAATAAAATCTTTTTTAAAAAAAAAAAGTGACCCAGTTTCACTGATGGAGTGTGGTTTCACTACTGAGGAAGACAAGAATGGTGGATGACCCAGTTTGGTGAGGGAGAAATTGTGGATAGTTCCTAGTGCAGATGCATTATAGAAAGTTTGACATCTTAGCTGAAAACCTGGAGGTGATATTTAAGAATCGGCAGTTTAGATGGGATTTAGGAGAGTCCACAACCAAAAAGAGACCCAGTCAAGGAGCTGCAGGAAAAACACCAGAGTGAGATCCAAGGAACTAAGAATGACAAGAATCTAGAGGCCATTATGTCTTGGGCTGCCTGCAGGCCGAGGGCAATGAAGTGTCCATCAGGTTCAGAAACTAAGAACCGTGTCAGTGTAGTGTTGGCTAGAAGTCTACTTAGGGTGGGTTGAGGTTCGTAGTATTTTTATGCTGGGAGTAGAGGGTGAGGATAGATCCAAACTTCGCTTTTTTTTTTTTAAGGTTTATTTATTTTTATTGGAAAGGCGGATATACAAAGAGGAGAGACAGAGAGGAAGATCTTCTGTCCTAGGGTTCACTCCCCAAGTGACTACAACAGCTGGGGCTGAACCAATCTGAAGCCAGGAGCCTCTCTTTCAGGTCTCCCCCGCGAGTGCAGTGTCCCAAGACTTTGGGCCATCTTTGACTGCTTTCCCAGGCCACAAGCAGGGAGTTGGATTGGAAGCAGGGCCGCCAGGATTAGAACTAGCACCCATATGGGATCCTGGCGTGTGCAAGGCGAGGACTTTTGCTACTACGCTATCATGCCAGAACCCAAACTTCCTTTTTATTGGACAGAACTTTCGACATCTCTTTTATCCTCTCTCTAATTAGGAAATGTGCCATTTTCCTGTCAGCTGTGAGTTGAGATGGGAAGTCACCCACAGAAAACTGGCTAGTCTGTCACTCTTCAGAAGACTGGAAAACAGCCGGCTCAATTATTTGAGCTGTGTCATCTTTTCCTTTTCCCGTCTTTCAGTGGATTCCATTTTCTCTACTTCCTCTATTCCTGGCTCAAGGCCCACTTCCAGTCCCTACAGTGTTCCAGAGAACAGAACCTCTGCCCTGTTCTCTCAAGCATGTTATAGGATTATTTTACACACACACCCCATTCCTAATCTGTGTTCTCCGACTCTCATTTATTTTTCCCTAGAAATATGACCACAAAGGTATTAAATAGTAGTTTTGTTTACTTAGCCAAATTCTAAGATAATATTAGCAGATGCGTAAAAAGATCATATTTAGTTTGTTGGGGGCGGTGGTCAACCTTCTATTAACATGGAAGGCTTATCATAGAAAAGTAAAGCAGTTAATTTAGTAAACTTGACTATTGCATGGATATAGTTTTCTAGAAAGGTGTCTGAGGGGCAAGTGTTTACTGTAGCAGCTCAGTTGCCACTTGGTCACCTGCACCCTGTGTCAGTGCCTAGGTTCAAATCCCGGCTTTGCTTTCTACTCTAGTTTCTTGCTAATGTGCACGTTGGAGGCAGCATTTAATGACTCAAGCACTTGGGTCCCTGTCCCCTGCAAAGGAGACCCACTTGAAATTCCTGGACCAGCCTGATTTGTGGGCACCACCTGCAAGTGGAAGATCTCTGACCCTCTGCCTTTCAAATAAAATGTAGCTGAACATTTTGTAAAAAAATAGGTATCTTAGGACCTGGCGTGGTGGCTTAGCAGCTAAAGTCCTCACCTTAAACGCTCCAGGATCTCATATGGGCACCGGGTTCTAATCCTGGCTGCTCCACTTCCCATCCAGCAGTTGAGGATGGCCCAAATCTTTGGGACCCTGCACCCGTGTGGGAGATCTGGAGGAAGTTCCTGGCTCCTGGTTTCAGATTGGCACAGCACCAGCTGTTGTGCTCACTTGGGGAGTGAATCATCAGACGGAGGATAGTTCTCTCTATCTTTCCTCCTCTCTGTATATCTGACTTTTCAATTAAAAAAAAAAAGGTATCTTATTTATGAAATTTGTGTTTGGGGTCTGGCACAGTAGCCTAGTAGTTAAAGTCATTGCCTTGTAACTGCCGGGATCCCATGTGTTCCAATTCTAATCTGAGGAGCCCTGCTTCCCATCCAGTTCCCTGATTGTGGCCTGCGAGAGCAGTGGAGGACGGCCCAAAGCCTCGAGACCCTGCACCCATGTGGGAGACCCGGAAGAGGCTCTTAACTCCTGGCTTCGGATTGGCTCAGCAGCTGTTGCAGCCACTTGGGGGAGTGAGTCAACAAATGAAAGATCTTCCTCTCTATTTCTCCTCCTCTCTGTATATTTGACTCCAATAAAAATAAATAAATCTTTAAAAAATAATAAAATTTAAAAATAAAAAGAAATCATTTACTTGAGATCCAGAGACAGAATAAGCAGAGCACATACCATTTACCATTGGTTATTTTCCAAATGCCTGCCATGGCTAGAATGGGCCAAGGTTAAACCACGAAGCCAGTGATAGGATCCAGGCCTCCCGTAGATGACAAAAACCCAATAACTTGCATCGTCAATGCACACATCCAAAGTCTGCATCAACATGAAGCTGAAACTTGAGAACCAGAGCTAAAGTTGGGACTCCAACCCAAGTAGTTCAATGTGGGATGTGGGGAGTCCCAGGGCCTATCTTACTGACACCCTTCAAGAGTTTCTCCCCCTCCCCCGTGTTCCCCTATATTATTACAGTAGCATAGTTCTTCATATACAGTCATATATCCATCATTGCAGGCATGGACAATGGCAGAGTTCAGCATCCTTTTGTCAAGATAAACAGTTTCATTGGGAGTCCATCTTTGTCTGGAAGTAGAGATGCATACTGCATTGTATCCTCACATCTGGATATGATAGTCGCCATTACACAGTTACTATACATCCCCTTAAATGAAAAACCACAAAACAAAATCAACAACAATAACAAAAAAATTGCAACACCATGAAGTTAAGTAACATTCTGCTGAATGGCTTATGTGTCACTGAAGAAATGAGAAAGAAAATCAAGAAGCTTCTTGAAAATGATGCTACTGTATGATCTATGAGTCATTAAAGAATTTAATCAGAAAGGAAGTGTTTTAGAGAAATGAAACTAAAAACAAAAACATCAAAATCTGTGAGATATAGTTTACACTGATCTTTGTTGGTGAGATATGTTTCCTATAGGCAACAAATAGGTGGGTGTTATTTTTTTAATCCAGTCTACTAATTAATGAAGCTTGATTGATAGATTTAAGTCATTTACATTCAGGGTTGATATAAATAGGTGGTACTTTGGTCCTGTCATTTTAGTAAAGGGTTGTTCATTGATTTAGTCTTCTGTTATTTTACTAGGATGTTCTTCACACTTGCAATTATTTATTTATTTTAAAACAATTAGCCCCAAATTGGGCCCGGCGTGATAGTGTAGTGATTAAAGTCCTGGCCTTGAACGCATCAGGATCCCATATGGGTGCCGGCTCTAATTCCTGTAGGCTTTGCTTCCCATCCAGCTCCCTGCTTGTGGTCTGGGAAAGCAGTCGAGGATGGCCCAAAGCCTTGGGATCCTGCACTCATGTGGGAGACCCAGAAGAAATTCCTGGCTCCTGGTTTGGATTGGCTCAGCTCCAGCCACTGTGGTCGCTTGGAGAGTAAATCAATGGACAGATCTTTCTCTCTGTCTTCCCTTCTCTGTACATTTGCCTCTCCAATAAAAATAAATAAATCTTAAAAAAAAAAAAACCCAAAAACCCAATTGACCCTAAATGACCAAAATAGCCAAGACTGGACCAAGTTGAACGTAGGAGCCAGAAGCTTCTTCTGTACCACCTGGGTGGCAGGCTTATGCTCACGGGCCATCCTCCTCTGCTTTCCCAGACACATTAACAGGAAGCTGGATTGGAAGTGGAGCAGCCAGGATTTAAACGAGTAACCATATGGGACCCCAGCACCACAGAAAGAGGCTTAATTTCCTATGCCATGGTACTGGCATCCCATGTGGGATGCTGGCATTGCAATGGGTAACTCAACCCCCTGTGCCACAACACCAATCCATGAAAGATTACCTTTTGCAATGAAAATATAAACTATATGCTTAATGAACTTTTCCTTGGTTATTTATCAGATTTAGTTTGATGCACATACATGTGTATATACATGGGAATTCCTACACAGACAGTAACCTCCATGCAGTTTATTAAAAGAATTATACCGCAATAGTTAATTATTTTTTCTTAAAGATTTATTTTTATTGGAAAGGAAGCATAGAGAGAATGAAAGAAAACCCTTCTATCTGCTGGCTCACTCCCCAAACAGCCACAAGGGCTGGTGCTCTTATGGGATCCCTGCACTTGCAAAGTGGTACATTAGCCAATCAAGCTATCGTGGTGGGCCCTGCAAATAGCTAATATGAGAAGGGCCCTTTCTCATACATATACAACAAAAGCTTCCTCACCAATTTTGTTTTCCTTATTAGAAGTAAAATCTCTACACTGAAGTTATGTGTTACTTCATTTAGTGTATGAGTGCATTGATTAATTAACTTTAAAAAAATATGTTTAATGCCCCAGTGCAGTGGCCTAGCATGCACTGGGATCCCATATGGGAACCAGTTCTAATCCCGGCAGCCCCGCTTCCCATTCAGCTCCCTACTTGTGGCCTGGGAAAAGCAGTTGAGGATGGCCCAAAGTCTTGGGATCCTGCACCTGCCTGGGAGACCCGGAGGAAGTTCCTGGTTTGGATTGGCTCAGCTCCAGCCGTTGCAGCCGCTTGGGGAGTGAATCATCGGATGGAAGATCTTCCTCTCTGTCTCTCCTCCTTTCTGTATAGCTGACTTTCCAATATAAAAAAATAAATAGGGCCTGGCGGCATGGCATAGTGGTTAAAGTCCTTGGCTTGAACGCGCCGGGATCCCATATGGGCACCGGGTTCTAATCCCGGCAGCTCCACTTCCCATCCAACTCCCTGCTTGTGGCCTGGTAAAGCAGTCGAGGATGGCCCAAAGCCTTGGGACCCTGCACCCACGAGGGAGACCCGGAAGAGGTTCCTGGTTCCTGGCTTTGGATCGGCACAGCACCGGCCATAGTAGTCACTTGGGGAGTGAACCATTGGATGGAAGATCTTCCTCTCTGTCTCTCCTCCTCTCTGTATATCTGACTTTGTAATAAAAATAAATAAATCTTTTAAAAATCTTTTTTAAAATTATGTTTAAGACTGATACATAAAAATTACATATATGGAGCCAGTATAGTGCATACTAAACCTTTGCTTGCAAGCACCAGCATCTCACGTGGGTGGCGATTTGTGATCCAGGACTGCTCCGCTTCCCATCCAGCTCCTTGCTTGTGGCCTGAGAAGGCAGCAGGAGACGGCCCAAAGCCTTGGGACCCTGCACCCACAGGAGAAACTCTGAAGAACTTCCTTGCTTCAGACTGGCTGAGCTCCAGCCACCCGGGGAGTGAACCAGTGAATGGAAAATCTTTCTGTCTCTGCTTCCCTCTGTAAATCTGCCTTTCCACTAAAAATAAATCTTTATCTAAATTATTTGTATCAGTCAGAGGAACAACTCAGGAGGACAAAAGATTTGCTTTTGGCTTCCAGCTTGGAGGTTCCCAACAGACTGGCATCTGGCAGGGGTGGCTAACTGTGGACATGTGCAGAGGGAGAGTTGTGTGTGCTGGCGACCCGAGAGAAGGCCAGCCCCTCTCTGAGAACTGCCTTTTCAGTACAAGCCCCAAGTGACCTGCAGATGTCTGTCAACACCATCAATAATCCGTTCACTGCTAACCTAAAAATGAAAAACTTAAGTGTTCAATTTTGGGGAGCCAAGTCTGGCTCCATCCATAATAGTTTCATAGAGTTAAAATGAATTCTTACAAACCAGTAAGAAAAAGATGACTGACAAAAAGAAATGGGCAAAAGATGTGAATAGGAACCTCTCCCAAAGAGGATCTCCAAATGTCCCAACGGTGTAGAAAAAGAGGGCTGACTCATCAAAAGTTGCAAACTGAAATAACGAGGCAAACCAGGAAACACCCACCAGAGACAGTAAAGTTCGGACTGTGGGGAGGCTGTGGAGAAACTGCCTGCTGATGGGAGTGTGGATTGGCAGGACCCCTTTGGGAAACTGAGTGGCCATTTTTGCCAAAAGTATTCATCTAACCTATATCCTAGCCACTAAATTCCTTGGTAGATTTACTAGAAAAACAGTTCCTTCAAAATATGTGGGCGTATCTAGTCCCTGTTTGTGATCTGGGAAACCAAGAGAGGATGGTCAGAAGTCTTGGGACCCTGCACTGCCATGGGAGACCCAGAAAAGGCTCTGGGCTCCTGGCTTCGGATCAGTTCATCTTTGGCCATTGTGGCCACTTAGGACTTGAACCAGTGGCTGGAGGATCTTTTTTCTGTCTTTCCTTCTCTTTGCAAATCTGCCTTTCCAATGGAAATAAATAAATCTTTAATATGGGTGTGTGCATATATATGATCAATATGGTGACTGAATTGGTTGATCCTCCCGCTTCAAGTGTTGGGACCCTATGTGGGCACTGTTTGTGTCCTCAGGGCTCCGCTTCCCATCCTCCCTGCTTGTGGCCTGGGAAAGTGGTGAATGGTTGAGTCTTGGGACCCTGCAAATGTGAAGAGGACCTGGAGGAAGCTCGTGGCTTAGGCTTAGCTTCTTGCTTACGTTTAGCTCAGCACTGAATGTACAGCCACTTAGGAAGTGGACCAGTGGATCGAAGATTTTTCTCTCTCCTTTTCTCTGTAAATCTGGTTTTCCAATAAAAATTAACATTTTTTTATAAAAGTATGTGGGTAAAGAGTACCTACAGAAGGACTTTTTAGGATAGACAGAATCAATGTCCATCAAGAATAAATTGTAATATTGCCACATGATGGAATGGTATTTAAAAGTTAAAAACAAGAAAAACAATGGGTCCAGCACTATGGCATATAAGCTTAAGCCTCTGCCTGTGGTGCCAGCATCCCACATGGGTGCTGGTTCAAGTGCCTGCTGTTGCTCTCTGCTCCAGCTCCCTGCTAATGCTCCTAGGAAAGCAGCAAAAAAAAAAAAAAAAAAGGCCCAACTCCATGGGCCCCTGCACCCTCATTAGAGACCCGGAAGAGGCTTCAGGGTCCTGGCTTCAGTTTAGCCCAGTTGAAGCTGTTATGGGCATTTAGGGAGTGAAGCAGCAGATAGAAGATCTCTCTTTCTGTCTCTTCTTCTCTCTGTAAATCTGACACGCCCCTCCCAATAGATTTATTTATTTTTATTGGAAAGGCAGATATGCAAAGAGAAGGAGATATAGAGAGAATTATCTTCTGCCCACTAGTTCACTCCCCAAGTGGCTGCAATGGCCAGGCCTAAGCCGATCAGAGGCCAGGAACCAGCAGCCTCTTCTGGGTCTCCCATGTGGTTGTAAGGGTCCCAAGTCTTCAGGCCAGCTCCTTTCTTTCCCAGGCCACAAAGAGGGAGCTGGATAGTATGTGGAGCAATTGGGACACAAACTGATTCCCCTATGGGATCCCAGTGCATGCAAGGTGAGGACTTAGCCACTAGGCTATGGTACTGGGCCCTGTAAATCTACTTTTCAAATAAAATCCTTTTTTTTTTTTTTTTCTTTTTAAGGACTGTATGGATGGATCTCACAAAAGTATTGAGTGAAGAAAGCCAGATAGAAAAGAGATATTGTGTGGATCCCATTAGATGAAATTCTAGAAAAACCAACAAGCTAATCAAGGATGAATAACGATTGTATAAGAGCATGTAAGCAGGTGATTGCATGTACGTATACATATTTTCAACATTTTCCTAGGGAGAGTACAGAGGAAGAAGTGCTGAACTCTGAATGCAGACATCCAAGAATATTTTCCCAGGGATGTTCCAGTTGATCTTGAGGAGGAGCTTGTCGAAAGATGCTTTGGATCTCCAAGGCACAGACTACCAGGAAACCGGCCTGACTGGGGTAGGAGATGATGGTGGCCTGGAGTGTGAAAGGACCAGAGGGCCAGTTCAGGACACGTAGCCAGCGCGGCCAGCCGTGGAGGGTGACAAGACGACAGGTGCCTTGAGCTGCATGCTCTTCTTTCCCAAGACCCTTACCCTCTGCTAGGAGTGATATGGTGGGGGTGAGGGGGAGGATGGAGCCGCAGGCCGGCGCGCAGGAGAGGAATGAGTCCGTGGGGGGAAGCAAGGAGGGGGCTGTGTTTTCACGGCTGCGCCCAGTGATTCACTGAGGTCGTGCGGTTCACGAGACTGTCTCCCGTTTCCTTCCCTCGAGAGTCACATGGAGATGAGCAGAGGGTGGGTCATCAGGGCAGCGCCGTCCAGGCGGAGGCAGCTCCTCCGGTGGGTGACCGCGGGGGCAGCGGGGCGGAGGCGCGCGCTCTTGCAGCCAGGCGCGGGTGACAGCTGCGTATATACTGGGGCCTCCCGGGTTTCCTGAGGATCCTCAGGCTTTCCGCCCCAGGGGCTGAGGGACCCCAGGACGGCTTCTGCAGGGAGCACTCATCTCCAAGCTCTCTCATCTGGATTCTCGCTGCCACCGACAGGTAACCAAAGGGTCCTAGAGGTAGCGGGCGGGCGGGGCACGAACTGTCAAACCCGCTGAGGCCAGGTGCTGCCTCCAAGCCACACGGTGGCACACGCCAAGAAGGAGTACTCCTAGTCTAGCCTCTCCTGCCAATTCTTCCCTCCAGGAGGCTTTACCTTGCCCAGGGTTAGCTGTCTCCTGATGTGTGGTTACCGTCCTGCCCTGCTCTTTTAAGTCTGACCCTATGATTGTCACGTTTTATCATCACTTTTTATTTTTTTGTATTTTCGGTATTCCCACTAGACCCTAATTTCCTCAGGAAAAGGGTCCCCGTCTTTACCAGTATTGTGTCCCCAGTCCCTAGTGGTCCCTTAATAATATCTGATTGGAAAGGAAAGCTACCTTGGCAGCAGCCAACTAAACAGACACACAGGGACCTCTGCATCTCTTTCTGCCTCCATCACTTTAGCCTCATCGCTTGGAAGTTGCTAGTTGGAATGTTGGCCTGTTGGAATCTCCCCTATATTTTACTGTTAAGATTTCACCTTCCAATTCCATTTGTCTTCTTACACACCAAGTTAGCCACGCTCTTTGCTGCTCTCCAATCTAGCCGGCACTGGAAGCATGTCTCAAACGGCTGTCATTTCTAGGGGGACTGAGGTAGATTGAGGAAGTGAAATCCCAGCTAAGCCATAGCTTGTCTTTAAGATAGTCCAGCTGGCTAGCCTTCTGCCAACTCTACTCATCCCAGTGGCAACTCTCAAGCTGGCATTCCCTTTACGCGTGATTGTCTAGGAAAATTTGCCTTGAAAGGGATTGTCAGCGGTGGGGATGAGGGTAGCGGCTGATTTTGGTGACTGGTGTCTAAACCTGCTGACAATGTCCATAGTGTTTCCCCATTCCACTGTGGTTCTAGGGTTTTCCAACCTCACACTGCTGCCAGCAGGTGTGCTGTGACTTCCGCTGTGACGCTGTTCTCTCCCTGCAGGATGGCATGCTCACGGACCTGCTCCCGCATCCTGGGGCTCAGCCTTGGGACCTCAGCCTTGTTTGCCATGGGGGCCAACCTGGCACTCCTCTTTCCTAATTGGGATGTGATGTACCTGCTGAGGGGCCTCATTGGCAGGCATGCCATGCTGGGCTCTGGGCTCTGGGGAGGAGGCCTCATGGTAAGTGTCTAGGACTTCCTGGGTGTGAACATCCAAAGTATTCCCCAGGGATGGGGCCAGAAATTGATAGGCAAGGAAGGCTTGGATTTCTTGTGGAAAAAAAAAAGCCTGGTGCTGGGAGCTGAAATAGGATCCCTAGCAGCTTCAGGGGGGTTAGGGCTGCAGGAGTTAGCTTGGGCCTAAATAGGCTGGGTGTGAATGTGAGCATCCTGATTCAAATCGGGCTCATCCTACAAAATTGGGTCCCAGGGGTCAAAGCCAACAGCATCATGGAGGTCACCAACTCGATATCAATAGTTGCAGGTAGCAGCTAGAAACTGGTGCAAACACAAATGATTCAATGTGTTCTCAACTTTTTTCTGCAGGTCCTCATGGCAGCTACCCTTATCTCCTTGATGGGCTGGAGATATGGCTGCTTCAGTAAGAGCGGGCCCTGCCGAAGCGTAAGCATAAGATTCTACTCTGCCCACACCACGAACGTTCCCCCAAGCCTGCTGTGCTGGAGGCAGAATGGGAAGAGGCAGTTGTGGTCTATAGGTTTGCTCTCAGATCCTGATCATGCTCCTTGATAGCTCTAAGTTCTTGAGCAAGTTGCTTAGCTTCTCTGGCTTCATGTATCATTTGTAAGTGGGAGTTAAGTCAAAGGAGTAAGAGTTTAGTGAACCATAACTTAAAAAAAAAAAAAGATTTATTTTTATTGGAAAGTCAGATATACAGAGAGGAGGGGAGTCAGAGAGGAAGATCTTTCATCCAATGATTCACTTCCCAAGTGGCTGCAATGGCCGATGCTGCGTCAATCTGAAACCAGGAGCCAAGAGCTTCTTCCAGATCTCCTATGTGGACACAGGGTCCCAAGGCTTTGGGCCATCCTCGACTGCTTTACCAGGCCACAAGCAGGGAGCCGTATGGGAAGTAGGGCTGCCGGGATTAGAACCGGCTCCGATATGGGATTCCGGCTGTTGCAAGGTGAGGACTTTGGCCGCTAGGCTATAGCACTGGGTCTGCAAGCTTTCTTTTTAAGATTTATTTATTTTTATGTGAAAATCAGAGTTACAGAGAGGAAGAGAGAAGCTTACATCCACTGGGTCACTCTCCAAATGGCAATGGCTGCAACAGTTGGCACTGGTCTTTCCAAACTCAGGAGCCAGGAACTTCTTCTGGTTATCCCACATGGGTACAGAAGCCCAAATACTTGGCCCATTGTGATGGAGCTGGCACCCTGATACTTGGCACCCTGGAACTTGAACTGGCACCTAAATGGGATGTCAGCATTGCAGGTGAAAGTTTAACTTGCTATGCCAAAGCACTAGTCTCATAAGTTTTCTTCAAATTATTAAAATACATATTGTTAAGGGTGGAGAAAAAAATTCTAATATCCTAGGAAGCCAGAGGCAAAGCAGACTAGATACCAGCCAAGATATTCAGGTTATTTTGTGGGGAGGGAGTCGCAGAGCATAAATTCCTAAGCAAAGGCACTCTAGGTTGGTTGGAACTGTAGTCATGCCAGAATGTGATCACAATTTTTCCTTCTCCACTAGCACTCTCCCCAATATCCATCCATGTTTGATTTGAGAAAGAGAGGAATCAGGGATGGGAAGCTTAGTAATTTTTAAAAAATATGCTTTTTAGAAAAGTCAGAGGTGGGCATGACAGCTAGTTTGAGCCTTTAACCCGAGGCTGAATGACTGGGGTGTGTGTGTGCGCAGGTTTTTGACACCACCCTGAGAAAGTCCACAGTCTGCAGATCAGGGGGTTGCCATTACCCCCTGCTATAGAACAGGGGAAAATCTGGGAGCCAAAGCAATCACACCTGTCCAGCTCAGCCCAAGTCACCAGTCTCAGCTAGCTGCTTCCTCTCTGTCCCCTCTGCAGATGCTTGCTACCCTGTTGTCAAGTGGCCTGGCTTTGCTCGGAGCCATGATTTGCTTTATCACTTCTGGAGTAGCCCTGAAAGATGGTCCTTTGTGCATGTTTGACGTCTCATCCTCCAATCAGACACAAGCTTGGAAATATGGTTACCCTTTCAAAGACCTTCATAACAGGTAAATGGATGGACACTTGAATTTGCAGCTCCCTTCTCCAAATTCACAAATGGTTGGAAAACTCCTTTGGGGTCACATAGTCTAGCATCTTGCCCCTTTCGTGTGCATATAACTCATAAAATAAAATGAATCCAGTCCTATGACCTAGGATAGCAGGGGTCCCCGTTTCCAAGCTTTCCTTACTTCCCAATCACTGATCTTCATATTTTGTGGGGACAGGAATTACTTGTATGACCACTCGCTGTGGACCTCTGTGTGTCTGGAACCTTCTGGAGCTGTGGTTTGGCACGTGTCCTTCTTCTCTGTCCTACTGTGCATCAGCCTCCTCCAGCTTCTCCTGGTGGTCATTCACCTTATCAACAGCCTGTTGGGCATCTTCTGCAGCCTCTGTGAGGAGCGATAGGTAAAGCCTCTATACTAGCTACCTTGACCCCTTCAGCAAGTTCTAAGCATGAACTGTAAACAAGCTCCCTCTTTAGGCGTTCCTGTAATTAGAATGACAACAGTAATTCCTGGCAGGTGGAGTAATCTAATGCATTTCCCCCCCTGCTTGTTTTATTTTTAAATTACTTCTTACTTTTTATTCTTCATAGTATAGTTCCTTAGGCTCAGGGATGTTTCCTCCAACCCTCTCCTGTTCCCCCATGTCCCCAATACCATGCATTTTAAACCACATAGTAAAATTTCAGAAGATGCCCTAATGGGAGGAAACATCAAGTCATGATGGTTGCGTAGGAACATATAGTTGAGAAAATGTCCTCAGTCATGATGCCATTTCAGCTACTTGACAACCCCCAGAAAACTGGCCACATGTTACAGATAGACAGAAGCTGGGTTTCCCGGAGGGCAACAGACTTACCCCCAAAAAAGCACATTGCTGGAATAAGGTAAAGCTTATTTCATCAGTTGTTAAGAACTGAATTGTGTTGTCCCCAAATTTGTAGGTTAAAGCCCTAACTCCCCAGTGTGACTTCACTGGGAGAAAAAGCCAATAAGGCAGTAATAAAGGTTAAATAAAGTCAGAAGAGTGAAGCCCTTGTCCAATAGAACTGATATCCTGATAATAAAAGAGGAAGAGACAGCAGCTCAAGAAAAAAGGTCATCTGCAAACTAAGGAAAGAGACCTCAGCAGAAACCAAAGCTGCTAGTACCTTGGTCTTGGACTTCCTGCTTATGGAACTGTGAAAACAAACAAACCTCAATTTCTACTGCTGAAGCCAGTTAGTGAATGGTATTGTGTTGTGGTAACCGTGCTGAATAATATATCAATGTTAAGCATTCAGTTGAGTTCAGGATGTAGAATACACTGATTGCCTACTGTGTGCCTGGCCCTGCCACATAGGTTGTGGAACCAAAGGAGGTCAGAATGGAGAGATGGACAGACAAAAGGGACAGAAGGAGGTGAGGGAGTCTTGAGGTCCACGTACTGTGTCCAGTAAGCGTCACCTGTGTTTGTCTCACATTCTCCTGTTGGCTGATTTAATTTCAGGTTCACGACTGGGACCCACCTGATCCATAAAAGCTCTCCGTGCAGGAGGAAGGACTGAGGCCTTCACACAATTGGTAGAGAATTTAGAGATACTTTCTATCTAGTTTTGGACCACGAGGCACATGCACACATGGATGAATGCACACTCACATGCTGATGCATGTGCACTCATACACACTGACCAAGTCCACGTAGTTCTTCCCACCCCAGCTGCCTCTTCAGCAGCTCAGCAGGATCTGCAGGTGAGAAGGGTTCATCCTTGGCGCCAAGACATTTCACAGTGGATAGCTGACCTTTGCTTCTATCCTTTCAGCAGTTTCAGATATGGAGTCCGATTAGTCTTCAAAGGACTACTCTGCCTCAGAGAGATTGAAGGTTCTCGCCTTTGAAGTCTGTCCCTAGAGTGTGGCTCCTCTTATAGTTGGTTGCTTCCTAGGTCTACAAGTACACAGGCTCAACAACGGAAGCTGGTGGTTGGTGGGATTTGGTCTAGCATGGAAGGTGCTAGTTAGGATGCCTGAGTCCTGTGCTAGAGTACGTGGCTCTGATTCCTAGATGTAGCTCCTGGTTCCAGTTTCTTGCTAGTGCAACACTGATGGTTCAAGTAGTTGAGTTCTTGTCACCCAAGTGAGAGACCTGGATTGAGTTTCAGTTAACAACCCTGGCCCCCTACTCTGGCCATTAAGGACATTTAGGGAGTGAACCAGCAGGTAAGGGCTCTGTACCTGTCTCTTGCTGTCTCTCAAGTACACGTATGAAAATGAAATTTGGGGATGGAATCAACTTCTCTAATTTTGAAGCGCAGTTCCTCCAGGTGAAGGTGCAACATCCCGAATCCCAGAGATGTTCTTATCTATCTGAATAACTCGTTTACCTTCTGTCTTCACCATTTAACTTAAGAGACCATTTAATGTAAGAATAGAGGGAAGGAAGGGCTATGGAGAGGCAACAGGAAGGAAGTTCTCTACTATAGGACCATGGCTCTCCATACTTGGCTGCTGGCTGCCCTGAACTATTCCAGAGAGCACCTGCCATCCTCTATCTGCCTTCTCCATCCCAGGACCACCTCACATGCAAAATAATAGGCCTTCACTCTGTTTTCCTTCCGCAGAACACTACCTCTGGCTCTTGGTTTGGCTTCCAACCAGGGTGCTAGGCAGAGGACTTGACACTGTCCTTTGCTCACAGGGATAATGTTAAGTAAATTAAGGTGAAAAGCTGGGTCTTACCTTATGTGTGCCTTCTTGAATCTCATCCTGGGAAAACAAGTGTATTTTTTTTTTTTTTTAATAATTAGACTGGCTAGAGAAACGTAGGCTAGTCTTCAGGACGGGTTGACCTTCAGCTCTCAGTTTAGAAGTTAAAGGGTATTTCTCATGCATCTAGTATCCAGCATTGTGGTTCAGAAGACTAATGAGATGCTCAGTCCAACACATACTCATATAATGAACTTTTTCACTAGGACACACGTGGGGCAGTGGGCAATCTTCCAATGGAAATGAACTTTACATGATAGGAATGTGTCAGTATTACATTCCTAATTTGATGGTGTAGTCTTGTTAAGTAGGAAAATGTCCCTGTGGCAGGAGACCCAAAAGCATTGGAAGTGACAGGCTTAGCCATATACTCTCAAATGGTTTAGGGGGAAAAAGTTCATGTATTGGAGTTGCAACTTTTTCCTAAGTTTTAATTTTTAAAAAATTTTGGGGAAGGAAACTAAAGCACGTGCCCAGGAAAACTGCATGGGTAAAGAATTATAAAGATCACAGTTATTGCTAAAACTTTTAAATTCTTTTTTGGGGGAAGATTTTCTCACATGACTGCATATTGTTATTATATTGTTATGTATTACATATTATTATAGGGTATATATTGTACATCACTATATTTAAAATGTGATTTATTCAAGTATATAATCAGGGCCCAGCACGGTAGCCTAGCAGCTAAAGTCCTCACCTTGCATGTGCCCAGATACCATATGGGTGCTGGTTCTAATCCCTGCTTGTAGCCTGGGAAAGCAGTCGAGGCTGGCTCAAGGCCTTAGGACCCTGCACCCATGTGGGAGACCCAGAAGAGGCTCTGGGCTCCTGGCTTCAGATTGGCTTAGCTCTGGCTATTGTGGTCACTTGGATAGTGAACCAGTGGACTGAAGATCTTGTTCTTTATTTCTCCTCTTCTCTGTGTATCAGACTTTCTAATAAAAATAAAACAAGAATCATACAACTTGTATAATTCAGATATACAACTTAATGTTTGTATTCCATACAACTCTGCTCCTGCTCTTATACCAAGTGGCACTTTTGTAATAACTGTCTTAGTCCACTGCTCCCCAAAGTTGTTCGTCTCTTTAAGGTACCAACTTAATTGTATTCATTTTTCTATACCAACCTCTAGCACAGATAGTTAAATAAAATGTTTGTTGAATCATGTATCTAAAGTCTGTGTTTTTTTGATGGACTGCAATGGGTAGAGTCTGCGAAATATTCCTGAAGAAGTCATAAAAGTCAGGGAAAGTCTTCTTCCTAGGGGCATTCTCTTTCTCTCTCATGTCTGGTTAAAGAGCAAAGAAAAAAAAAATGTACTTTGGGTGGGGGGCAGACCAGGCCGAACCAGTTCACATCACCCACTGGCAAGTCTGAGCACCAGAACAGAGTGTGGGACGAGCCAGGTTTGATCGTGACAAAAACCAGTGCACATTACAGAATGCCAAGGTAAAGTGACCTGTGCCAGATATGACTGCAGCACCCAACAGCACATGTGAGAACCAGGGAGGGAGGGGGCGGCCCGGAAAGGGGAATGTGGGGCGGGACTCCCCTGCTGGACAGCTACTCCAACTGGAGAGCATAAGCTGGGATGGGGGCAGACTAGACTAGGCAGGGCTACAACACCTGTGGGCCTCATGTGGACTAGATCAGGGAAAAGCCAGGCTGGACTGATTATTCCTACTGGTGCAAACATAAATTAGAGTGGATGAGGGTTGTCTGGGCTTAGCCACAGCATCAGCTGGCAGAAGCTGCCACTGGGGACTAATTCTGTCAAGTTACTCTGCAGAACCACCTGGAGAGTGCATAATCCGGGAATGGGAGTGGCCTGGGAGGGAAATAGTGGGCTCCTGGGGCTGTGGTGGCTAAACAGAAAGGCACCCAACATCATGTGTGTGGGCTTATAGTGGAGCTGGTTGGGTTGAACTAGGCTTCAATGCCCATTGACATGTATGAGAGCTGAACGGGATGTGGGACAGACTGGACTAGTCTGCTGTACATAATGGCAAGCATGGGAACTAGGGTAGGGGGCAGGCCTGGTGGGGTTATTGTTGGTCACTCCAACTAGGCTGCAGCTCCCACTGGTTTATGTGAGCGCTGAGTGTGTGCTGGGCAAAACCAGGCTGGACTGCAACACCCATTGGTTCCAGAGGAGGACAGGGCTGGACACAAAACCAACCCAGCAATTGCAACCACCAGCTGATTGTGGTGATGGACTGTGCCGGGCCCTGTACTTGCAAGTACACACAAGAATCTGGTTTGGGAACACCTCAGACAAAGTTTATTTGGGGATCCCCCCCATCGAACTGCCAGACTCAGAACCCTAACCATGAAAAGACAGAGGACAGAACAAGTCAACTACTTCAGTCAGTCAACTACCTCAGCCATGTTGGCAGTGGAAAACTGGGCAGACAGACTCTAAGATGGACTATGTCAACCAGTGGTTTCTTCAGCGATTTCTTTGTGATTGGAATGTTGAGACTGGCAGCAATTCATAACTGTTGAACTATCAAGACCACTTGAGCAAGACCCTCAGAACATGCCCCACATTGGGGACCTGAGATGGGTGGGAGACTGGGTGGGGCTTCTCCCTTTATCTCCCCCTTTACTCCAGATACATGACAGAAAAAATGTGGAAATAATAGTCTTATCCACTTTCCTGTAGCGCTTGAATCTTTTTGCCCTAATTAGCTATGTAAAGAATATAAAAAATAAATTAAAAATATATACTGCATAATCCAACCAGACAATGGACTTCTGTACCAGATGAAATTTGGGCTTACTGGGCCCGGAGCGGTGGCGCAGTGGTTAAGGTCCTCGCCTTGCACACGCCAGGATCCCATATGGGCGCCGGTTCTAATCCCGGCAGCTCCACTTCCCATCCAGCTCCCTGCCTGTGGCCTGGGAAAGCAGTTGAGGACTGCCCAAAGTCTTGGGATCCTGCACCCGCATGGGAGACCCGGAAGAGGCTCCTGGCTTCGGATTGGCTCAGCTCCAGCCGTTGCGGCCGCTTGGAGAGTGAATCATCGGACGGAAGATCCATGTTCCTCTCTGTCTCTCGTCTCTGTATATCTGCCTTTCCAATAAAAAAAAATCTTAAAAAAAAAAAGAAATTTGGGCTTACCTTTGGATCATGACTTATGCCAGATATGGCAGCTCCTGTTGAGTCCACGGGTATCCAGGGGTAGCAGCAGGAGGTGGGGCTGTACTGAAGTGGTATAAGATGTGTCCCTGAGCCTGTGCCTTTGCAAGCCAGCCAGGTCACAAAGAATTTTATTTACAAGCAAAGAAATGTGAGTGCTGAGGGAATAGCCACATTTAGTTACTGAACAATTTCAAGCAGTGACAAAGGAAAGCGACTTTTGGTAGCAGTTAGAAAGGTGGACTGGAAGGTGAGGTTGGAGTTTGCTGGAGTCAGGGAGATCAGTCTGGACATATCATCAGGAAGGTACTTTGCAAACTATAGTCTGAAGCAGTAAAATTAGTCTGTAGTGGAACTACCAAGGGAGTTCTAGCATCTGACAGAAGACAAGTTTTGAAACCCATTAATGAATAGGTGGAGAGGACACACGAATGGATGCTATACTCTTAGTGTCCGAAGCTGACAGGCGCTAGGATACCATATCCTTCCAAAACAGGACCAGGGACCTGTGCTTATCAGCAGGCAGTGTCCCTCCCTCTACTCGTCTCTGATTTTTGAACTGAAGCAGCTGTGTGGGTAAGGTGACGCAAGGTCGCTTGCAGGTATCGTAAACTGGCAAGTACAGATTCCAACAGGGCTTTGAAAACTTTCTGGAGGAGACCAGTTGGGCATTGTAGTGCAGCACGTTAAAGTGGTGTTCGGGACACCTGCATCCCTCGTTGCAGTGCCAGCTCAGGTCCCAGCCCCCCCACACTTTGCTTCCAGCTTTCTGCTAAAACACCTTGTGTAGTCCAAGTCCTTGGCTTCCTGCCCCCCACGCAGGAGACGGAGTTCCTGGCTCCTGGTTGGAGTTTAGCCCACTTCTGCCTGTTGTGCGCATTTGGCAAGTGAAGCAGCAGATGAAGCCTGCAATCTTTAAACTCACGTGCCTGTGTTCCAATAAAACTTTATGGACACTGAAATTCTAACTTCCTATCTTCTTCATACGTCACATAATGTCAGTATTCTTTTGCTTCTTCTTTAATCACTGACACCATGCAAAAGCTGTCTTTTGCTCCAAGTCTTTCACACACAGGGAGGAAGGCTGGGCAGGGTCCGCAGGTCACTGAGAAACTTGTGATTCGACCGCGGCCCTGCCGCTCGTTAGCCGCAAACTCCAGGACTGAACAACCATCCTAACTTTACTCCCGGCTTTCTCCACAAGACTGGATAGCGGTCAGTCAGCGGTTCCTGCTCAATGGCTCCGCCTGTCAGGAATGGATTCCACCTCAGGGAGCCCTCGCCCCGCAGCGCCTGCGCAGGCGCGGGGAAAGGCGGGGCCTCGGGCCGCGTCCCGTGAGGCCTGAGCGCTGTTGCCCTGGCGACGCTTCCCCAGCCGCCGCGCGTCAGGCTTTCGGCAACGCGTAGGCCCAGGCCAATAGGCCCTGGCCATGGCCAAGCCGAGAGTCGCGTCCGTCTCTAAGGGCATGTCTTTCTCGTTGGGCGACGGGTTGCCTGAGGCGGAGAGGAACGCGGGCGAGCCCGAGAACACCTATATTCTGAGGCCCGTTTTCCAGCAAAGGCAGGTAACGGGCAGGAGGTGGCAGGGGATGACTTCGAGAGCGCTGTGTCGGCAGGGCAGAGAGCTCGCCTGGGAGGCCGAGCGTCCGAAGAGAACGCTGGGCCGGGCGTGGGGACCTCCTGGGGCCGGAGGACGCTGGTGCTGCTCCGACGAGCGTACCCGTCTCCAGGAGAGGGCAGCAGTGTCTGGGAAGAGCTTTAAGGGGGCTCAGCCCCGCTGGTTAGCTCTGCCAAACCTGAGCGGGGACAAGTGGAAAAGCAGGGCCTTTCCTCGGTGTGTTCCGGGTGTGTCCCGGGTTAACGTGTGCACGGGGGTGCTTACTCCAGTCCTGGGACCGCTGTAGATGCCAAGTCCTGCCCCGCTCTCCGGGCACCTGCCGGGAGAGGGCAGTCTGCTATATCTGCGGGGTGCAGATCACTAACCCTATCCTGACAAGAAAAAGATCAGCAGCAACAACAAAGGTTTCCCAAGCGCGTTGTCTTTTGTTTGAAAGCGGTAGTCAAAAATAGGAAGTTTTATATGTGATAAAGTTCACGGAGCAATTTTTCTGTGGGCTCAGTTATCTTGGTAATATGTTCTCGGCGCATAGGATCCCATTCAGCTGTGTTTCTGTTAACTGCAGAACCAAGTTAACAAATGAGGATGCTGTAGGGGCAATCCTGTGAGATCATGTGTGGCTTGTTTGAAGAACATTTTACTGAGGATTAAAAGGCTCAAGGCAAGAGCTAGAAAGAGTGTGTTAATAGAAAGACTGTTTTGAACAGTTGACATGTTGGAAATTTGGTGAAGATAAATCTTGGATTCATCTGAGCAAGTGATCAGGCAAGAGTGCAAAGAATAGCTTAAAGGTAGTAAATGAGGGAGAAATGAGTAATAAGGGAATAACATAACTATTAAATGTTGAGTCACGGGATAATCTCAAAACTGGAACCATTCTGAGAACCAGCACATGCACAAATCAGTCAATAGAATATGCAGCCTGGAATTAGTTCCTAGTGTTATGATACAGTCCACAAAATTTTTTAAAAAGATTTTTATTTATTTTTGTTAGAAAGGCAGATATACAGAGAGGAGGAGAGACAGAGAGGAAGATCTTCCATCAGTTGATTCACTCCCCAAGTGGCTGCAATGGCTGGAGCTGAGCCAATCTGAAGCCAGGAGCCTCCTTCAGGTCTCCCATGCAGGTGCAGGTTCCCAAAGCCTTGGGCAGTGCTCAACTGCTTTCCCAGGCCACAAGTAGGGAGCTGGATGGGAAGCAGGGCTGCCGGAATTAGAACCAGCGCCCATATGGGATCCTGGTGTGTTCAAGGTGAAGACTTTAACCGATAGGCTATCGCACTGGACCTAGTCAACAAATGTTAATGGTATTGTTAGGTTGGTGAAATTAAGGGAGAAGTTTTTTTTTTCTCTGTTCATTTTTTCCCCCAATAATTCACACCTTTAAAATATTTATTTGAGTGTGTGTGCTGGTCATTGCTCTAGGAAATGGAGACGTAGTAGTGCACAAAACAAGCAAGATCAGGGAAGTGTGTGTTGCGTCCTAGTGCTGGGAGGAGGAGTACGGGGTGATGTGGGAGGATGGCAGCTTGAAGAGTACCTGGGAAGGCAACTTTTGAACAAAGATGAAAAAAGTGAGAGTGAGCCAGACCTATACAGGGAGGAACAGAACTTCAGACACCTAGGGGAAGAGAGGTGTGAGGCTGTGGTGTTCTCATATGGTTTCTTTTAGGTTCAGACCCTCTGTGGTTAAAGAATGCATTCATGCTGTGCTCAAGGAGGAGCTGGTCAACGCTGAATATTCTCCAGATGAAATGCCTCAGCTCACGAAACGTTTATCAGAGACCATTAAAGACAAGTTAAAAGGTAATTGTGGTTAGCCCTAGAAGTGATTTGTTCCTTTCCAAAATTCAATCTTACCCATTGTCCCCATTCCCATATTTATTTATTTATTCATTTATGTTTTAAACTGCATTTTAAAAAAGATTTATTTTATTTTTATTGGAAAGTCAGATATACGGGGGGGGCGGGGAGGAAGACAGAGAGGAAGATCTTCCGTCTGATGATTCATTCCCTAAGTGACCGCAGTGGCCAGTGCTGAGCCAATCCACAGCCAGGAGCCAGGATCTTTTCCGGTCTCCCACGTGAGTGCAGGGTCCCAAGGCTTTGGGCCGTCCTCGACTGCTTTCCCATTCCACAGGCAGGGAGCTGGTTGGAAAGTGGGCCGCCAGGATTAGAGCTGGAGCCCATATGGGATCCCGGCGTGTTCCAGGTGAGGACCTTAACCATTACGCTATCACACCAGACCACTTCCCACCCAGCTCCCTACGCTACTATGCCGCCCACTCCACTCTCCCATTTTTAAACAAAGGATAAACTTTGTTTTATCTGTAGAGACAAATTTGCCTCTCAGTGTCTAGTGTCTGTAATTATTTGATGAGTTACTCAGGGTTTTAAAGATGGTGGGAAAGAGTAAAGAGGTGAAATAAAATATTGTAAGAAACTGCTGTCCAAAAAAAATGAGTATTCAGAGAGGCCCAGAGTACGGAGGCTGCCTTCCTCCATGATTCTTGGTCGCTTTTGCACCAGCTGTTCATGATTTGTCCAGCTTTCAGTAACTTCTTCCCCTCAGTCCATCGTTGCGTCATCCATAGCTGCTATGCACTCACTCCTCCAGCAGCTGGCACATGACATCCACGGACAGGTTTTGTGCTCTTGCCATTCTCTTTTCTTTGTTTTATTACTAATGTTAGCAAAAACGTTACTATATTACTGCTATTAATGTTATAGCGTCTGAAAAGTTCCTTTTCTTTTTTAAAAAAAAAGGTGTTTTATTTTATTTTTCTGAAATGTAGAGTTAGAAGGACAAAAAGAGAGGCCTTCCATTCACTGGTTCACTTCCCAAACGGCCACAGTGGCTGGGGATTTGTCAGGTTGAAGCCACGAGCCAGGAGCTTCTGAGTCTCCCATGCAGGTGCAGGGGCCAAAGGACTAGGACCACCTCCCACTGCTTTCCTAGGCACATTAACAGGGAGCTGGGTTAGAAGAGGAGCAGCTGGGACACACACCAACTCTCATTTGGGATACTACCATTGTAGACTGTACTTTAATCCATTATACCACAATGCCAGCTCGCCTACACCCCCCCCCCCCCGCGCTTTTTTGGCGTTTGTTTTAAAGGGCAATTGTCATGCTAAGAATTTTGAAATCTATGCATAGCCTTTTTCCAAATAGACATGTTACACGAATGGTTTTCTTTTATAATTATTATTATTTTTGAAAGTTTTGGTTTTTATTGGAAAGTCAGATTTACAGAGAGGAGGAGAGACAGAGAAATGATCTTTCATTCACCGGTTCACTCCCCAAGTGGCCACAATGGCCAGAGCTGAGCTGATATGAAGCCAGGAGCCAGGAACTTCTTCTTGGATCTCCCACGCAGTTACAGGGTACCAAGGCTTTAGGGTGTCCTCTGCTGCTTTTTCAGGCCACAAGCAGGGACTTGGATGAGAAGTGGAGCATCTGGGATACAAACCTGCACCCAGATGTGCCGGAGACCAGCTCCAGCTGACTGAGAGCTTGCAAAGGATGCGTGGATCGGCGAGATGATAGGAAGAGATAAGACACGGACCACTATGGCTTGATGCTCATAATGGACAACTCAGAAAAGTTGCCTTCTTTATTTATACATAAATCATCACAAGTTTTTGCACAGCATCCAATTGTTTCATTTTTCATTACATCATGGTTATGAAAATGCAAGAAGCAATCCTAAAAAGTATTTTTCTATTTCAAAGAAAACATTCTTAACAAACCATTACTCATTGAAACCTGCAATCACCTGGCTGAAGCCAGGAACTCCACGGTTGGCAGCACATGCAGTTACATAGTGACAAGAAGTTTACTTATACCCAAAATCAATTTTTACAAACTAATATTTATTAAAATATTAAGAATACAGAATTAAAAGATCATAAATGAAAGGATTTTATAAAAGCATATAACATAGATTCTTTGCTAAATCTTATAATCAAATCATGCATTAATTACGGTCACCTTCACCTAGTGCTGATTCAATTGTTTTTTATTCTTTTGTTAAAGGGCAGTGAAAAGGATCAAGGCAATTCAGCCAATCTACAGAGGGCCTTTACAAGAAACTTTCTTTCATCTATATAAACTGCTTTCTTTCCCTAAATATAAGTGCCAATATAAGATGGAGATTTTAAGGCAATTTGAGGGGGTTTGTTTTGTTTCCTTTTAGAAGATGCCCCATATATTTTTGCTTTCTTGTGGTAAGAAACTAAAATGCGTCATATCATGTGTTGTAACAGTTTGACATGCATGGTAAACAAAATCTTTGTACCTCCATGATTGCCATCTGTTGCAAGATATTATCAAGCCATTTCTTAAGGAAAACATTACTTATACTAGGGCAAACTTTAGGACAAAAGTGGGCACATAACAGGATGTTTGGAAACATAGTGGGCTCAATTGTACTATTGTATACTTTTAGCTGTGTGTTATAGCCTTACTGTTACTATAGGTGTTTTTATCATAACATGATAGATCAATTTGAGGTGTCATACCAGTTACAGGAATCACTTCACATTAGCAGAAAAACAACAACAACACCCTCAGAAGAATTCTATGAAACATCAGAGAGGTGATTGAGTGTCCATACAATGGGGTGAGGCAGCAATGAGGTGATCAGAGACATTCTGCTGGGCTTTGCCTCACAGCCAGAAACTCCTCGCAGCCTTGCTAACTGAGAAGCGGTGCTCATCACACACCCATGCCATCCAACCCAACTGCATGGCTCCCCACACAGATGGGATCCTGGCACTTGCAAGGCGAGGACTTTAGCCACTAGGCTACCTGCCGGGTCCTTTTTTTTTTTTTTTTTTTTTTTGCCTTTTATGCAGTGTATTTTTTTCTTGTTACTCTTTTTTTGCAGTTGCATCTTTGGATGTTGCCTTTCAGTCTTTGTTGATGCTCCTGTGTTCATTCATCATAATTGCTCTGATGTGATGTTGGTGATTTTAAGCATTCCTCCCACAGGACAAAAATACTTTAGAAAGTTTGTGGAGGGAATAGGCATTTGGCCAAACGACTGGAATTCCAGTTAAGACACCTACATCACCAGGGGCCAGTGCTGTGGACATAGCTGGTAAGGCTGCCACCTGACTTTAGGCTGGCCCAGCTCTGGCTGTTTTGGCCTTTGGGGAGTGAACCAATGAATGGAAGATTTCTGCTTCTCGCTTTCTCTCTGTAAGGATGCTTTTCAGATAAATAACTATATTCTTAAAAAATATATTCTATATCCGTATCATAATGCCTGTGTACCAGGGAGGCTGCCGGTGATAGCTGAAGTAATTAGCTTCCTGCCACTGGTAGGAGATCTGGACTGAATTCTGGCTCCAGCTGTTGCAGGCATTTGGGTGTGACCCCGTGGGTGGGAATTCTTTCAGTGTTTCTTTTTGCCTCTTAAACAAATAAACCAGGGCCTGACACAGTAGCCTAGTGGCCTTGCCCACCCAATATCCTATATGGATGCCAGTTTGTATCCCAGCTGCTTCACTTTTCATTCAGTTCCCTGCTTGTGGCCTGGGAAAACATTCAGGATGGCCCAAAGCCTTGGGACTCTGCATCCATATGGGAGACCCAGAAGAAGCTCCTGGCTCCTGGCATGAAGTCGGCTCAGCTCTGGCCATTGCGGCCACTTGTGGAGTGAACCAGTGGATGGAAGATATTCCTCTCTGTCTCTCCTTCACTCTGTAAATCTGACTTTCCAATAAAAATAAATAAATCTTAAAAAAAAAACCAACAAAAATAGTTCCTGGGACATAGACTAAAAATCTGTTTAATGCAAATAGAATTTAAGCCTACATATATGAAGAGTCATCAAAACTTCATGGACAATATACATTATGAAGACACTGTACATGGATTCCGAAGGTTTCTTTGGGATCAAAAACACATTTAACTCCTTTTTCCATGAACTTTTTGAGGTACTGTCATTTGGGCCTGCTTACTTTTCCCTCAGAAGTTATTTAAGGGCTGGGTTGAAGAATGTTGAGGGATTCGGGAGAGTGGAGGCAGCTGAGGTGAACTGTGTGCAGTTCTGTAAAAAGAAAAACCTGGGCTCTATTTCTTTAAGTTTTCTTGAATATTCCGAATTAGCATTTGTGCTCCACATGGGATGGTACCTGTGGTGTCTGGGTTTCTTGCCCAGTTTTTGAGAATTATGCAACGCTGGGGTTTTGACTTGCATCACCAAGAACTGGTCTTGTTTCAATAGGGCACATTTCACTTTAAAAACAAAAAGCCTCCTTTCACCATTGCCTGGCCTGACAAGTTGAAAAATAAAGATGCCTATTCAGTTTTCTTCTCTCCAGAGTGGGTATTCATGACGATTTTCAGGCTTTTGTGGGTTTTCACGGGACTGTTTTGGGGACATGTAGCTGACTTGTGCTGGGGCTCCTAGCATACTCTGGAATCTTGTGGCTTTATCTTTTTCTTTGCTGCATTACTGAGCATCTTGGTTCCCTGCAGGTCCCGGGCTCCCATGCCTTGGCGGGTCCCTCCCCACAGTCTGGAGAGGTGTCATAGGGCTGCTACATTCTCTTTCATCCTTCAGGTCTCTACCTGTTTATCTATCAGATCTTCCATCTCTTCCCAGCGCCCAAAGGGAGGTCCCAGAGCTCTGAACTTACACGTGCTTCTCCTTGAATTATGGCTGCATTATATTTTCATCTTGGGAGTCTGCCTGCCTTTCGACTCTTTGAGTTCTAGAAGGCCAGAGGAGTGTCTTGTTTGTATCTTGAGAGGGCTTGTTCAGAACCTGACTTAGAGTGGGGGGCAGGAAAGTTTGCCTGTTTTGCCTACCATTCCAAGTGCTTTATTTAGTCCTGGATCATAGCCCACCTTACCACATCCATCCCTACAAGCCAGTTGAAGATATTCCCACCTAATAGACGAGGAGGAATAAAGCTGGAAAGTTAAATAATTTGAGTTTGCTGATACACTTTGTACATTTGCAGTTAGGGTCAGCCTCTAGGCCTCTCTGAATCCCATGCTTTTCCACACATTCCTTAAGTACTCATGGATTGAATGCTGTGTCAACTTCTGGGCCTTCAGTGAACAGTTCTATTGTGCATTCACTTACAGACAACATTTTTTTTTCTTTCTAGAAATGGGATTTGATCGATATAAAATGGTGGTGCAAGTAGTGATTGGAGAACAAAGAGGAGAAGGAGTATTGTGAGTAGTTGGTTTTTATTTACACGTTTCCCCTGAGGCATTCACTAGGATTGGAGCTTTGCGGTTGTGAGGAGACAGTGGAACAGGCTGCACTGGGAACTGAAGAGGTCCTTGTGTGGAGGAGTGAGCTTCCTCCAGGAGCTGTGTCACTGTCAGGGTATCTGCAGGCTACTGAGCACTTTAGAGTTCATGAAGGCCTGCTTCTGTGCATAATGGGGAATTCTATGTATGTTTCTCTTCATATTCTTTGTGGTCAGTTTTTACTTCTCTCTCTCCTAAATGAATTGTTTTAAAATTATTCGAAACCTCCTTTATTAGTACTTCTAACGGGCTGTTTTGGCTCTTGTTCCTGGCATTGGCTTCTGGTTCTTAAGATGGACTCTAGTGGTCTTTTGGGTCACACTGTCAGCTGTCTGACTCGTTGGTCTAAGTGTTTATTTCCTTCCCTTCGCTGGTTCATTTCTCTCCCGTGCAGCCCCAGCTACCTGTTGTCTTCAAGGCCTTGAGGCCATGTCCTCGCTCTTCTGTTCTCAGGGTTTTTCAATGAGCCTATTCATTCTTATGATTTCAAACCATCATTGCTGTATTGAGGAGTTAAAAAAATTTTTTTCTCCATCCTCTTAAGTGCCTATGTGTTACTCTGTTTTCCTTCATAAATAGTGTCTAACAGTTTAAAAAAGATTGATTTAGTTTTACTGGAAAGGCAGATTTGCAGAGAGGAGAGACAGAGAGGAAGATCTTCCATTTGCTGGTTCACTGCCCAAGTGGCTGCAGTGGCCGGATCTGAACCAATCGAAGCCAGGAGACTCTTCCTGGTCTCCAATGCAGGTTGAGGGTCCCAACGCTTTTGGCCATCCTTGAATGCTCTCCCAGTTCTCCTGAAGCAGGGACCTGGAAGGGAAGTGGAGCAGCTGGGACACGAACTGGTGCCCATACGGGATCCTGGCGCATGCAAGGTGAGGCTTTAGCCACCAGGCTACTGTGATGAATCCAGTGCCTAATATTTTTAAAGAAAGTACTGAAATATGTGTTGAGTGAATTGAAAAAAAGACTTGTAGGCAACATTGTTGAGGATTTTCACTGTAGAATATTAGATCTGAAAAGCACCAAAGATAATTTTCTATAGTCTTGTTGCCATGTTTTATGAATGACATGATTTGCTAAAAATGAAATATCTTGCCAGTGTCAAAGTGATGAATTGAATCCAGTCCTCTGACTCCTAATACAGTACTCTTTACTCTAAGGTGTTCTGCCATTTGGCCAAAAGGCTGCAGTTTTCTTTACCATGAAGAGACTAAGATGAGGCCAGCGCATTGACTCAGCTGGCTAATTCTCCACCTTACAAAAACAGGCATCCCATATGAGCGCCAGTTCATGTTCCAGCTGCTCCACTTCCCATCTGAACCAGGCTACAGTTCCCTGCTTGTGGCCTGGCAAAGCAGCAAAGGATGGCCCAAAGCCTTGGGACCCTGCACTCACGTGGGAAACCTGGAGGAGGAGGCTCCTGGCTCCTGGCTTTGGATAGGTCCAATTTTGGTTGTTGCAGTCATTTGGGGAGTGAACCAGCAGTTGGGAGATCTTTCTGTCCATCTCTTCCTTTCTGTAAATCTTTCCAGTAAAAATAAATAAAATCTTAAAAAAAAAAAAGAGGCTACAGATACTGCTATTGTTTAAAGATTTATTTATTTTTATTGGAAAGTCAAATATACAGAGAAGAGGAGAGACAGAGAGGAAGATCTTCTATCTGCTGGTTCACTCCCCAAGCAGCCACAATGGCCGGAGCTGAGCTGATCCAATTCCAGGAGCCAGGAGCTTTTTCCAGGTCTCCCATGTGGGTGCAGGTTCCCAAGGCTTCCCAAGGCTATGGGCAGTCCTCAACTGCTTTCCCAGGCTACAAGCAGGGAGCTGAATGTGAAGCAGGGCTCCCTGGACATGAACTGGTACCCATATAAGATCCCAGTGTAGGCAAGGTGAGGACTTTAGCTGCTAGGTTACCGCGCTGGGCCCCAGACACTACTATTTTATCACGTCAAATTCAACATGTTCAAATAGGGTTTTCCCTGTTCGTTTTCCCTCTACCTCCTTAATTTGTCATTCAAAAAAGGTGTTTTATTCATTTGAAAGAGTGACAGAGACAAAGAAACAGATGTTCCATCTGCTGGTGCATTCCCCAGGTACCCACTATAGCCAAGGGCTTTGGGTTCCTTGCAGCCAGGTGCCAGGAAAACGCATCTGGGTCTCCCATGTGGGTGCAGGGTTCCAAAGCTTTGGGCTGTCCTCGACTGCTTTCCCAGGCTACTGGCAGGGAGCTGGATGGGAAGCGGGGCTGCTGGGATTAGAACCGGCAACCATGGGATCCTGGCGCGTTCAAGGCGAGAACTTTAATCACTACACTATCGCGCCGGGCCTGGTTGTCTTTTTTTATCTTGGTGATTGACAATGGCTTCGGATATTATCACCTGGCTCCATTCATTGTAAAGTTCTCCGTTAGATTTACCATGAACAGTTTTAACAGGATGTCATAAATCACTTTTTTTTTCTAAAAATTACTCATGTCCTGAATTTATTTGAAAGGGAAGGAGAGAGAGCATTAAGCGCAAGCCAGCACAAATTTTCTCTGCTACTTCACACCCAAACGGCCATAAGAGTCAGTATCAGGTCAGGCCAAAGCCAGGAGTCAGGAACCGGGAACTCCATTTGGGTCTCTCACATGAGTGACAGGGACCACTGCCTCTCAGCATGGGCATGAGCAGGAAGCTGGGAATGGAACCATTCCAGTGTGAGATGCAGGCGGCTCAAATGGGGTCTTCACTGCCCACCTCCTATATCCTTTATTCGTCAAGGGTTACAAAATAGTAATCTTCTGTTATAGTTACTATTCACCTATTAAATGGAATTGCTTGGATCATGAATAACTTCGTTATCTTTAAGCTGTTTGCTGTTTGAAGTAACATTTCTACAAGAGGGTACATGTCTACTTTTTCTTTTTTGACTTTTTTTTTTTAACTATTTTTATTGGAAAAGCAGATTTACAGAGAGAAGGAAAGACAGAAAGATCTTTTGTCTAATGATTCACTCCCCAAGTGTCCACAACAGCTGGCATTGAGCCAATTTGAAGCCAGGAGCCCTGAGCTTCCTCTGGGTCTCCCATGCAGGTGCAGGATCCCAAGTCTTTGGGCTGTCCTCGACTGTTTTCCCAGACCAGAAGCAGGGGACTAGAAGGCAAATGGAGTAGCTGGGACTCAAACTGGCACCCATATGGGATCCTGGTGCATGCAAGGCGAGGATTTAGTTCACTAGGCTATCATGCCAGGGCCACATGAGTATTTTTAAAAATCTATTTATTTTTATTGGAAAGGCAGATTTACAGAGAGAAGGAAAGAAAGATCTTCCATCTGCTGATTCACTCTCCAAATGGCTTCACAGCCCAGGGCTGAGCCGATCTGAAACCAAGAGATGTAGGCAGGTCCCAACACTTCGAGCCATCCTCCACTGCTTTCCCAAGCCACAAGCAGGGAACTGGAAGGGAAGCGGAGCAGCCAAGACTTGACACAGTGCCTATATGGGATCCTGGTTTTTGCAGGTTGAAGAATTAGCCATTTGAGCCATTGCACCGGACTCTACATGCTTGCTTTTATTCAGGATAAATTTACTGATCTTCGGAGTGATGTTTTGTCCTGTAGCATGAGTTTCTTTTCCTATCTCTGAATTCCTGACTTAATATATGTAGATGTGTTTAGCTGCATTCAAATTGTCATCCTTATCAGTGCTCACACTGTCCTCATCTGCTTCTTCAAGTTAACGATGGATTATTTTTTCCTGTTTTTATTTTATAAACTGCGCCAGATAGGACTCCAAGCCTGGGCTGCTGCCTCACCTGTGTCCAGGCTGCAGGAAAGGTGACTCTGTCCTGATGCTCTGCAGATCCTCTGAAGCATGGTTGAAGCCCACTCGGGATTGGAGGCAGAGGGAGCTGGGGTGGCCCTCTGCCTGCTTTCAGGTGTTAGAGTTGTGGTTACATTGTATTCTGTTTTTTTCTCCTTCCTCCAGTGGAAGTCAGCTGTAAGCCTTATTACTACTACCAGGAAAATGATTTTTTGCCCCTAGCCACATGTTATCTGCATGACATGTGACTGAGATGGGGCTGTCAGCTTTCTTCACTGCAGCCACTCTTCCCCTGTTTTCGTGGGGTCCTCTTGGTAAGAAAAGCACTGGGTGCACCCCACTTCAGAGCAGGAAGGTGTGCTTTGTCTCCTGGAGTGAGTGGGATCCAGTGGCACAGGGCTTTCTCATCTCTCCCATTTATCAGCTCAGTCGTGTTCTTCAGCATGAGCTCAGGGACGCTTTATCCTTTGGGTTATTATCCAGTGCTACTTCTGTGTTGTGTTTGAATGGTCACAGTGTTGACCACTGAGAATCCTTTATTGGCTCTCTTTATCCCTTTGACATATTCCAACTGTAAATATTGGGGGGTGTTCCCTTAATTTAGTTTTTTCAGATTTACTTATTTATTTGAAAGGCAGAACAATGGGAAGAAAGGGAAGCACACACAGATACACACAGATTTTCTGTTTACTGGTTCACTCCCCAAATGGCTGCAATAGTCAGGCTGGGTGAGGCCGAAGATGCTTGCCTAATTTCAGTAGTCCTTATTTAATCAACATCTGCAGAATTCCTTTTTGCCATGTTTAAATAAAACAGATGTTGCACTCCCAGCTTCTGGGGTTTAGGACAGAAGCATATTTGAGTGTCCATGATTTCGTCTGTCATCATCAGCTTTTTAGGGTTTTCACTTAGGAACTGAGCATGTCTTAAAAATGGCCATGTGATGGGCTCAGTTCTACTCTACTGTCTGCTTTTTGTCCGGAATCTTTCTCCTTCCAGGCTCCAGCTGGCAGACACAGACCCACTAGCTTCTGCTTCTCTCAGTAGTTGATCCTGTACGTCGGCAAAGCCAGGATCCTCAGCCTCGATCCTTTGTCCAGAATCAGTGTGTCAGAGAAAGTTCTAGAGAATATCGGCTTTCCTACTGACAGCCACTTCCTTCGAGGATTTTGGTGTCTGGAGGCCTGTTTGTTCTTGTAGCTGTTTAATCTTTCATTCCTTTTTTTTTTTTTCCAGACTACTCTCAGTATTAGTCATTATATGTCTACAAAAAATCGTTTTGATACATATGTAGCATTCTTACTGTGTAACCCAGGATTTTGGTGTGACTTTGGCTCCAGATTTCTGTCTCCTGACCTGGCATTGCCATTTCTCTAAGGAGTCTTCTTTATGTATCTATCTATCCATCCATCTATCCAGAGAGGAAAGAAAGATCCTCTGTCTGCTGGTTCACTTCCCAAGTGGCTGCAGTGGCAGGAGCTGAGCTGATCTGAAGCCAGCAGTCAGGAGCTTCCTTTGGATCTCCCATGCAGGCACAGGGTCCCAAAGTTTTGGGCCATCCTCTGCAGCTTTTCCAGGTCACAAGCAGAGAGCTGGATGGGAAGTGGAGCATCTGGGACACGAACCAGCACCCATATGGGATCCTGGAGAATGCAGAGTGAAGATTTAGACACTCATGCTCTTTTGGATTGGGAAATGGTACAAGGAGACCTCAATATGAAGGCAAGGATTGTTTTGTTAGGCATGTTTGAATTATTTGTACCCAGCACTTTGCCTGAGATAATAATAATGGATACTTCACTCAACAAATGTTGCTAAATAAATCTGCAGATTCATACTTTCACTAGATTCTGTTCAGTTTAGGTACCATTTATTAAGTCTTCTTTTGACTTTTCAAAAATGATTATTTTGTAGCTCAGCATTTATTTTTATTTTTTAAAATTTTACTTTTTATTATCATTACATGATACAGTTCCATAGGCCCTATGATTTCCCTCATCACCTCCCCAATTCTCTCTACCCTCACTGAGTTCCCCTATGTCATTGCTATAGTATAGTTCTTCCTACACAGTGATATATCCATCATTGTGGGCATGGACAATGGCAGAGAGTCCAGCATCCTATTGTCAAGATATGGTAAACAGTTTCATTGGGAGTCCATCTTTGTCTGGAAGTAGAGATGCATACTGCATTGTGTCCTCACATCTGGATATGATAGCCTCCATTACAGTTACTGTAAATCCCCTCAAATGTAAAGCCACAATACAAAATCAACAATAGGCAGAAAAAAAAATTAACAATACCATGAAGTTAAATAACATGCTACTGAATGAATAATGTGTCGCTGAAGAAATGAAATTCAAGAAGCTTCCTGAAGAAAATGTTGGTACTGTATGATCTATTGAAAAATTTAATCAGAAGAAAGTGTTTTGAAGAGGTGAAACTAACAAAAACATCAAAATCCATGAGATATAGTTTCCACTGATCTTTGTTGATGAGATATGTTTCCTGTAGGCAACAAATATATGGGTTTTGTTTTTTTTAATGCAGTCTACTAATCTATGACACTTGATTGATGAGTTTAGCTGTTTACATTCAGGGTTAATACAAATAGGTGGTGATTTGGTTCTGTCATTTTAGCAATGGGTTGTTCATTGATTTAGTCTTCTGTTGTGATTTCACTGGGATATTCTTTGCATTTGCCTTTGGTTTTGGTGGGCGCTATTCCTTTTCTCTGTCAAGAGAACATCTTTAAGTATCATTTGTAGTGCAGGTTTGGAAGAGGCATATTCTTTTAGCTTTTCTTTACTGTGGAAGAATTTTATTTCATTTTTAAAGACAAAGGAAAGTTTTGCTGGGTTTGTTACCCTGGGCTATTTTTTGCTTTTAGAATCTGGAGTATGTCACTCCCTTCTCTTCTTTTTTTTTTTTTTATTGTTGCTTACGGGAAATGGGCAAACATTTCACAAAGGAACAAGTCCAAATGGCAAACAAACATATGAAAAAATGTTCCAGCTCCCTAGCAATAAGGGAAATCCAAATTAAAACATCGATGAGGTACCACCTAACACCAGCAAGATTGGCCCACATAAACAAGAACACCAACGACGCTTGCTGGCGAGGATGCGGGGAAAAGGGAACCCTACTCCACTGCTGGTGGAGCTGCAAATTGGTACAGCCTTTATGGAAATCAGTCTGGAGAACACTCAAACAACTCAAAATCTGCATACCATATGACCCAGCAATAGCACTCCTAGGAATATATCCGAAACACCTGTTTTACGACAAACCAACATGCATCCCTATGTTCATTGCAGCACAATCAGTAATTGCAAAAACATGGAAGCAACCAAAATGCCCATCAGCAGAAGATTGGATAAGAAAGCTTTGGTTCATCTACTCCATGGAATACTACTCAGCTATTAAAAAAAACAAAATGCAGTTCTTTGTGGCTAAATGGGCACAACTGGAAACTATAATGCTAAGGGAAATGAGTGAATCCCACTCCATTCTCTTCTTGCCTGTAGAGTTTCCTGTGAGAGGTCTCCTGTGAGTTGTTTTTTTTTTTTTAAAGATTTATTTTATTTTTATTGGAAAGGTGGATATACAGAGAGGAAGATCTTCTGTCCGATGGTTCACTCCCCAGGCGGCCGCAACGGCTGGAGCTGAGCCAATCCAAAGCCAGGAGCCTCTGCCGGGTCTCCCACGCGGGTGCAGGGTCCTAAAGCTTTGGGCCGTCCTTGACTGCTTTCCCGGGCCACAGGCAGGGAGCTGGATGAGAAGCGGGGCTGCCGGGATTAGAACCTGTGCTCATATGGGATCCTGGGCGTGCAAGGCGAAGACCTTAACCACTGCAGCATTGTGCCAGGCCCTCCTGTGAGTTTAATTGACAGTCCTTTATATGTCTGTTGATTTTTTTCCACGTGCACATTTAAGGATCTTTTCCTTATGTTCGATTGAAGAGAGCTTGATTATTATGTGTCTTGGTGAAGACTGCTTTTGGTCAACCCTGTGGGGAGTTCTGTACCCCTCCTGGATGTTGTTCCCAATTCATTCTCTAGGGAAATTTTCCCTTATTATTTCATTAAATACATTTTAAACCCAGCTTCTCTTTCTGCACTTTCTGCAACTCCCATAACTCTTATATTTGGCCTTTTAATAGTATCTTTCCATTCTTGAATACTTTTTTTGACCTGATCCAGCTCTGCTTCCAGCATTTTGTTTGTTTCCCCCGGTGACGGAAATATCTTCCAATTCTGAGATTCTTTCTTCTGCTTGTTTCATTCTGTTTTGGAGATTCTCCACTGTACTTTTAATTTTCTCCACTGTACTCTTCATTTCTGGTATATCAGCTTTCATTTGATTCATTTCCTGTGTGATATAGTCTTATTTTCACTAGGTTTTGCCCAGTTTAGGTACCATTTCCTTATTAAATCTTCCTTTGACTTTTCTAAAAAAGATTTTAAAAAATGTACTTGAAAGGCAGTTACAGAGAAAAGGAGGGGAGAGAGACAGAGAACATGAGCTTTCATCCACTGGTTTATTTTCCAAATGGCTGCAATAGCCAGGGCTGAAGCCAGGACCCAGGGCGTCTTCCGGGTCTCCCACATGGGTCCAAGGGTCCAAATGCTTAGGCCACCTTCCATTCCTTTCCAGGGTCATTAGACAAGAGCTGGTTGGGAAGTGGGGCAGCCGAGTCTTTTTTTTTTTTTTTTAAAGATTTATTTTTATTATTTTTTATTGGAAAGGCGGATATACAGAGAGGAGAGACAGAGAGGAAGATCTTCCGTCCGATGATTCACTCCCCAAGTGAGCCGCAACGGGCCGATACTATGCCGATCCGAAGCCAGGAGCCTCTTCCGGGTCTCCCACGCGGGTGCAGGGTCCCAAAGCTTTGGGCCGTCCTCGACTGCTTTCCCAGGCCACAGGCAGGGAGCTGGAAGGGAAGCGGGGCTGCCGGGATTAGAACCGGCGCCCATATGGGATCCCGGGGGTGCAAGGCGAGGACTTAACCACTTGCGCCACCGCGCCGGGCCCGGCAGCCGAGTCTTAATGCTGGTGTCGAAGGTGGTGGCTTTACTCACTATGCTGTAACACCTGGCATCTATTCTAAATTATCTAAACTTTTCTAGAACTTCTAATTTAATCCAAATTACTTCATAACTTGGAGGCTTAGACTAGGTAGATTTTACAAACTGTTAGTAACTTATAAAAGACTACCAACTATACATTATCATATTCTTCTCAAGGGTGTTAATTTTTCTTACCTAATTAAACAGAATTATTTAAGATAGGGCCAGATACTAATCTCTCTGGAGATAAGATAATTGTTAAATAAATATTATTTGATTGACTAATTAAGTAGGTTAATTTTACATCATATTATTACTCTGACAGTTTGAAAACAGATTGTTTTAAGAATTATGTGAGGGCCCAGTGCTGTAGCCTAGTGGCTAGGTCCTCATCTTGCACATACCGGGATCCTATTTGGGTGCCAATTCTAATGCTGGAAGCCCCACTTCCCATCCAGCTCCCTGTCTGTGGCCTGGGAAAGCAGTTGAGGGCAGCTCAAACCCTTGGGACCCTGCACCTGCATGGGAGACCCAGAAGTTCCTTACTCCTGACTTCAGATTGATTCAGCTCAGCTCCGGCCATTGCAGCTATTTGGACAGTGAATCAGCGGACAGAGATCTTCCTCTCTCTCTCTCTTTCTCGCTCTCTGACTTTCCAATAAAAAAAAAAAAATTAATCTTTAAAAAAAAAAGAGTTATGTGAGGGACAAGCATTTAGAAGAGTGGTTAAGATATCAGTTAAGATAATCCTATATGATGTCAGAGGGCCTGGGTTTGCTACCCAGCTCTGTCTTCAGACACCAGCCTTTTTTCTGGGACGCAGCTGCAATGGGTCAAGTAAATGGCCTCCTGCTATCATTGGAAAATGTGGATGAAGTTCCTGATTCCTGGCTTTAGCCTGAGCCGGGCTTAGTAATTAAGAGAGATTTGGGAAGTGAGCTAGTAGGTAGGAGCTGTTTCTTTGTCTGTATCTTTTTTTTTGTTTTAAAGATTTATTTAATTTTTATTACAAAGTCAGATATACAGAGAGGAGGAGAGACAGAGAGGAAGATCTTCCGTCTGAAGATTCACTCCCCAAGTGAATGCAACGTCCAGTGCTGCACCAACCCAAAGCCAGGAGCCAGGAACTTCTTCTGGGTCTCCCACATGGGTGCAGGGTCCCAAAGCTTTGGGCTGTCCTCAACTGCTTTCCCAGGCCACAGGTAGGGAGCTGGATGGGAAGTGGAGCTGCTGGGTTTAGAACCAGCGCCCATATGGGATCCTGGCACGTTCAAGTCGAGGACTTTAGCTGCTAGGCCACACTGCCAGGCCCCTGTCTATCTATTTCTATGTGTGGCTCTAAATTTTTTAAATTAATAAAAGGTTGAAAAAGTGAAATATTAATATGAGGGAACTTTTTAAGGTGTTAAACTTAAAAAATATTTTAAAAGCAAAGCTGTATATGTATCTTTTCTTCTGCAGTCTTGGGCTCAGAACTGCTTGGGTTCAAAGTCAAGCTTTGTCATTTATTAGCTATATGACCTGGAGCAGCACATGCAATTCTCTGCTCCTCTGCTTCCACGTCTGTTAAATAGGACTAATAATAGTATCTACCTCATGAGATTAGATGAGTTAATGTAAAGCTTTTAGACTAGCTGCTGGCACAAAGTAACCACTCAATACATGTTCATGATGATGAGTCATAAGTACACCTAATTAAAATGTAAATACATTTAATTAAAATTTTAAAAGTAATACAAAAATTTGATTTGATTTGCCTTATTCCCCACGCCCTCCTTCAAGTTTAGTTTTGTTTGAAAGGCAGAGAAACACAGGGGAAGAGAGTTACTGTCTTGTGGTTTATTCCCCGACGTCCTTCTGTAGCCAGAGCTGTGCCAGGTGGAAGCTTGAGGCCTGGTGCTGAGTCAGAGTCCTGTGTGGGTGGTGGAGATCCAGTGCTGGGACCACGTCTGCTTCCTCCCACCATGACCATTAGCAGGATGGGGAGACAGGGAGCCAGTATCAACACAGGCACTCAGATGCAGGCAAGGGATGCCTCAAGGCGCAGCTTCAACTGTAGCACATATGTGTCCCCCGTAAAACTTTTTTAGTTGCTTTATTCATTTAATATATTGTGGACATATTTCATGTTCTTGAAGCTTTTTTTTCAAAAAAGTTTTTTTTTAAGATTTATTTATTTTTATTGGAAAGGCAGATATACAGAAAGGAGGAGAGAGAGAGGAAGATCTTCCGTCCGATGATTCACTCCCCAAGAGGTCACAGTGGCTGGAGCTGAGCCAGTCTGAAGCCAGGAGCCAAGAGCTTTTTCCAGGATCTCCCACGTGGGTGTAGGGTCCCAAAGCTTTGGGCAGTCCTCAACTGCTTTCCCAGGCCACAAGCAGGGTGCTGGATGGGAAGTGGGGCCGCTGGGATTAGAACCAGCACCCATATGGGATTCTATTCAGGGCAAGGACTTTAGCCGCAATGCTATCGCACCGGGCCCTCAAATATCTTTTTAATAGCTATATAGCATTTCATTGCCAGGAGACATTGTAATTTCATTTACCAATCTAGTCCTAGGAAGCATTTAAGTTATTTTTATTTTTAAAATATTTATTTATTTGAAAGGTAGAGAGAAATATTGCTTTTCCGTCTAATAGAAAAGGGGATGGCGGCCAGTTTGAGGATTTAGCGGCATTGTGTCATCTGGAAGAGGGAATACTGGATTGGGAACTGGGTGGAAGACTGAACTGTAGTTCAGAGTTTATCACCCTTTTTTTTCCTGGTGCTCTATAAAGTTAGGAGGTTGGATTTAATAAACCATGTCCCCTTTGCACTTCTTCTTCTGTTATTGTTCAGGAGTTGCTCTCATGGAGTCATGAAGTATCTGCTGACGGAGTCCAAAATGGCGCTTCCCACCCAGGGTGCCCAGTCTTCAGACAGCCAGCTGGTCAGGGTCTGGTTGTCTCTAGCATTATCTAGACACCTGTCTTTCCAGTTTACCCAGTAAACTCTACAGTACAAACAGAGTTTTCTCCCAATGCCAGCCTGTGCAAAGGTTTAAAGACATTGATCTGTCAAGATGTTTCTAGGAAAACTGCCCATTGTTGTGTTCCAGTCCTTGTCACACTGCTGACGGGTCTTCATGCTTTGTCTTTTTAGCATGGCTGCCCGATGTTTCTGGGATGCCGACACAGACAACTACATTCATGATGTTTTCATGAACGTATGTATTTGCTTTTTATTCTCTAAGGCCATTTGAACACTGCAAATCAAATGATTTAGCATTTACTAAGATGAGAAGACACTTCATTCTCTGTAATTAAAAACTTTAGGTAGTAATTGTAGCCAGGACTTGAACCGGTACCCCATGGGATGCTTTACTTGCTCCACCACAAAGCCAGGCCCCAGATGATTTTACTACTGCTTTTTTTGTTGTTGCTAATGAAGAAACCTAGAGTTCTGCTCCTGAGCAAGAAAAGGTCTGAATTGGGGACTAGCCCATATTTGGCACATTATTGAAAATATTTTAGCCACTTTACCCATCAATCAACTATGTTCTAAAAGCTCATCTTAGAAAGTCATAGCTGTGACCTGAAGTTTTTAATTACAGATTTCTTCATTTGAATAAACCATGCTTTGCTAATTTGCAAAGAAATTGGATTAGCAGGGATTGCATGAACAAAAGCAATTTTTCCTTCGCTAGCAAAATTGTGTTATCTCAAAGCTATTCCTCAAAACTAAACAAGAATAAAGAGGAATCTTTAAGAGATGGTTTGTCTACACCCTGGTCAGTTCCTGGTCCAAACATTGTCTGTGTTTTAATTATATGCTGTTACTTTGTACTTGCATTCTCCATTTACTGTCCAGCAGCGATGGACTTGGTGCATAGAACTGATAATCACATGTGTGGACTACTGACTGATGGTCAATAGCTGAAATTTATTAGTGGCATCAGGCTTTTATAGACTGAGGGTCACAGAATAAGAGGAGGCTTTGGGTTTACATATCTACAACAGGGAGTTGATTTGAGATTATGGAGCTCCTGTAAGCCTATCTATGGAACCCATCAATTATTTCCACACAGTCTCTTAGTTTTGTATATCCACTTGTCCCCCTACAAATGATATCCAATCAGTTGTCCTCCTACACCCTGGTTGGGATTTACTAGAGCGTCACAGAAGCTGGGTCAGGTAGGAAGAGAGACTGATTCCATCCGGGGCCCTGTCGCTGTTGCGCTTTCTAACTGAATGGCTTTAAATAAGTCATTGGGCTTTTCACCAGGACGTGCCAGGAGCACAAGAAAGATGTAGAGGATTTTCCTGAACACTGGTTGTGGCTTCCTAAGAAGGATTTGGGAAACTTTCTTGGGGAAAACCTGCCAGCAGGCCCCTGAGGGGTGAAGCTACGGTGTTCTTTGCAAGAACCACCTGGGACAATCTGGTGGGAGAATCTTCGTTTATTGTGAAGAAAATATAAACTTATATAGACTAGGAATGGGGAGCACAGGAGAGTGCCTCCTTCCAACAGTGACACTGTAATTGGCTACAAGGCACACCTTATCCCTTTAGATTCTCCTGTTACAGATAATGGTCAGCAGGCACGGCTGGAAACTGCCTCTGGTCATTGGCAGGCAAGCTGTGAGCCACGCCCACCAGGTAGCAGGCAACGATCCAAGGGTGATCTCCCACAAAACTTTTATAAGGTAGAGATACCACATCCCTGCTCAAGGAGATTGTGGTCAAAAGATCCAGGGGTTGTGAGACTGACGGTTCCCCTTACGATTCTGCTGGGTTTTTGTTCATTTTTTTTTTTTTTACAAAAGTATTAGCCCACTGGAAATTAGAACAAAATAATAAAACCAGGTTCCTCACCACAGAAACAGAACTGTTGTAGAACATAGCTCAGTTATCCAGCAAGGAACCAGGGAGCTGGGTTAACCGAAGACTTTAGCTTCCGCTAGTAATCAGGTCCTTGAGTTCAGTTTTTCTCCAGTTAGTATGAGGCTTGAAGTGAGGCTGGTGAGTCAGAGGTCACTAAGGCAAGTGAACTTCCTATAGTAAGAACCTAAAAACATGTTCTAACAGGGTTAACGGCTCTGGAAAGCAATGTCAGATTCTGATCTGAAGATGGGCAAGTGAATTATATTGATTTAAAAAAAAACCACCTAAGGACCATTTCTCTTACGTAGAATTTATGACAAGGCACTGTTATCAGTGACAATGCTATTGTTTCTGAGGTCGGATAAGTTCAAGAACTTCATTGGATTACTTCATGGATTACTTCTTTGAAAGGCTGGGTCAGAGAGACGAGAGAATGAGAGCGAAGTCTTCCATCTACAAGTTCACTCCCTAAAGTGGCACAGTGGCCGGGGCTGGACCAGGAATAGCACTCACATGGGCTGCCCCTGTGGCAAGCGACAGCTTCACTGGCAGCACCACTGTGCTGGCGCCAATTCATGTATTATGTTGTTGCTGTGACAAACCAGGACAGATTGTTCTTTCTGAAAAAACAATTTTATAAATTGACGGAAAATTGGCAAAATTTGTGGTGGTAAATTTCGTTTGCTTTTGCTGCCCTTATTCTCTGATATTACTAACATTCTGGGCTTTTGTGTATTTTTCTTTTTTCTTTTTTAGGACAGTTTATTCTGCGTTGTAGCAGCATTTGGCTGTTTCTACTACTGACTCTTTGAGAAGCTGGTAAAGAGATTACCGTGAAGATAATTGAACTTTTTTTTGAACTTTTTTTGAATCGTCAAATAACTGGACAAAAATAAAGATGAGTTAGCAGTTTGGCAACTTAATCTGGTGTTTTCTAGAACATGTGTTTTGATTTGTAATAATATGTTAAGGACATTTCAAAAGATAAATTAGGAAAGAATCTATTTCATTTGCTGTATCAGAACCAACTGTAAATGTTTTGTATTTTCTACCAATTAAAAAAAAAATTGAGGGCCCAGCGTGGTAGCCTAATGGCTCAGATCCTCACCTTGCACCTGTTAGAATCCCATGGGGCGCCGGCTCTAATCCCAGCAGCCCTGCTTCCCATCCTGCTTCCTGCTTGTGGCCTGGGAAAGCAGTGGAGGACGGCCCAAATCCTTGGGACCCTGCACCTGTGTGGGAGACCCTGGAAAGGGTGGCCACAATGACCAGAGCTGAGCTGATCCAAAGGCAGGATCCAGGAGCCTGGAGCCTGGAGCCTCTTCCAGGTCACCTAGGTGGGCACAAGGGTCTCAGACCACAAGCAGGGAGCTGGATGGGAAGTGGAAGAGCCAGGACATGAACTGGCACCCATATGGGATACTGGTGCATGCAAAGCGAGGACTCTAGCCCCTAGGCTTCCATGCTGAGCCTTGTAAGGTTTTAAGAATGCAGTTTTGAGCCCTGATTATTCATTTCTCATGTCAGCAGTTCTTCTGTCATTGTATTTGCATCATGATTTTCAGTGTCATTTGTTCCATTAGGTTTATTCTTTTATTTTTGTCATTTTTTCCCAAAGGACTACTTGTTTGATTTCTTCCATTATAAAAAGAGATGACTTGATTTATAGAGAAAAGGACAGAGAGAAAGATCTTCCATCTGCTGGTTCACTCTCCCAGTGGCTGCAACAGCTGGAGCTGGGACAATCTGGAGCCAGGAGCTTCTTGTGGGTCTCCCATGCAGGTGCAGGTGGCCCATGGACTTGAGCCATCCTCCATTGCTTTCCTGCAGGGGGCATTTAGCAGGGAGCTGGTTGGGAAGTGGAGCAGCCCAGGCTTGAACCTGGTGTCCTCAGTGGCAGCTCTACCTGCTATACCACAGTTAATTACAACAATCTTGAGAGTCTTATATCGGTCCTGTCCAAACTCCAACTTACATTTGCAATGATGTTCTGCTGTAAAGGTGTTCTATAGCTTAGCTGGCCCTAGGCACGTTATCTGCCATGTTGAAATGCGCATTTGAAACTTGCAAAAGAAGGGGTTAGAAATGGGGCTCCTCAGCAGATATAACAATTACCTAGACCCTTTCTTCTCAGCCACTTTAAGTGAATCATATATCAGAAAATGAGGAAGAGAATACTCTTAAACCATCTTTGCCTCTGCATTCCTGACCCCTTGCCTCCACTCTCCCCCTCTCCCTGGTGGGGGTCATGGCACGGTTTCAGACCCAGGAAGAAGATCCAAGCAGTGGATGGCCTAGGCACTCTGACACAGGAGACCAGGATTAAACTGCTGGCTTCACCTGGTCAGGGCGTTTGGAAGCCAGCAGATGGAAGATCTGTTTCTCCTCTCCCTTTCTCTGTATCTCTGCCTTTCAAATAATAAACTAAAAACCAAAACAGAACCTCAGTCTCCCTATCTCTGTTGTCCCTGCCTTTCAAATCAATGAATGAGAAAAAAAGAAACCCACAAAAAACAAATCTCTTCAAAGGCCCATTCTAGAAAACGTTTCTCCTCCTTACACGCCGCTCCGTGAATTCCTGGGAATCACTGCGGGTGCGGGTGGCAGTGGGTCCAGCGGGGTGAGGTGTAACTGCGGGCGTGGGGAGGGTCTGGGCCGGCGCAGGTTCCCCTCCCTTACCCCGGCAGGTGGACGTAAATTCTTACATCACCAAAGAGATGGGGGCGTCGCCGGGGGAAGGCTCCCGGGGGTGGGGAGGACGGGCCGGTCCGCACAGTGGACGCCGAGGCGCTGGGCGCTGCGGATGCGGGCTGCAAGGACAGCCACGGGCAGGTCCGCCTGCGCGGTGCCCAGCCCGGAGCTGGGCGGAAGCGGGGTGGCCAGCTAACGCTTCCTGACGGGACTGCAAGCGAGCACGCGTGAGACCGTTGCCCGCCGTGACCCTCGGGTTCCGGGCGGAGACGACGGACCCGGAGCTGCCGCGTCCCGCGTCTCCTCGGTGTCCTTGCTCCGTCGTCCTCGGCTTCCCCGGGCCTCCTGCGCAGCGGAACTACTGTGTTGGGGGGTCAGGGTTTTCAGGAAGAACTCGTGGTCGGATTGACAAGGGGGCGGGCAGCTAGGCGGGACTTCCGGCCTGCTGCTCCGTCAGCTGTCTTTCCCGGGCGTCTCCCCGCAACCTCTTCAACTTCCCCCGGCGGGTGACGCGGCGCCCGGCAGAAAAGCGACGGGACGAGGGCGGCCGGGGAGCGTGAGCTGCTGCTGGTGAGAAACACCCCCGGTTAAAAAAAAAAGCAAACCCTGCCCAAACTTGGCGGCTGTGTCTCGGGAAAGTGCTGGGGCTGGAGCTGCAAGGAAGCAGTGGGTCGGTGACAGCCGGGAGGGGCACCGGGCAGCAGGGGCGAGCCAGGCTTGTGTGACCGAGGGGCAGTGACAGCGAGGGGACGGTGACCCGAGGTGTGGCTGCGACCAGGCGCGGTGCAAGCCGAGGGCCGAGGATGTGGGCGGCAGCGACTGCTCAGGTTACTGGGGCCACGGGGCAGTGCTCCGATGGAGACCTGTGGCTGTGACGGGGACTCTGACCTCCGGGGACTTTGATCAAGGAGCGGGGAAGTGACTCGGAGCACAGCGTGGAGCCTGTCCCGGGGAATGGTACCGTGGGGTCGTGTTGGGCACGGGGGTGTGTGACTGACTGGCTGCGACTGGGCGGATAGAGTCCTTAGCGGAAAGAACTGGTCCCGGACTCGAGTTGAATTGTGTTGACACAACTTGAGGCTGAGAAACGTAGCTTTCCGCCAGTGTTAACAGGTGTTTCTTCAGGGAATGGGAAGTGTGGGTTGCATGACTGTCTTCCCCACGCGTGGGTTCCATCCATCCTGTTACTGGATTGTGAAATCAACGGCTACTGACGTTTCCAAAATGGAAGAGAGCAGACGTTGTCCGTGTGCTGGCAGGGTCAAGGGAAAGTATGTTTTGAGATTGTGAGGTAAAACATGTTGCACATCTGGAAGGGTGCGATGTAAAAGGCAAAGACGTTTGAAAAGCTTTGGAGCTTTACTTCTGCGTTTTCCTCTCCGATCCAGAATAACATGATTCTGTGATGAGGTGATTTTTTTGAAAGTACAGAGATGCAGTTGGGAGTTCGGGATCTATGGCTGGGGAAGTGGGGAGTCTCTATCATGATCTTAACTGGAGAAGGCTGCCTGATTGTAGTCAAGCTGGCTAGTTTAGACCAGAGTTCAGTTGGGAGAAGTTACATTAAAGTCGAGACAACGGTATTTATGGAGACGGCAAAGGATTCAGGAGAAATGGCTAGGAATATGCATGAAGAAAGGGGGAAAGCGCAAGGGTTAGGAACAAGGCTTGGGAAAGGAACTGAAGATAGAAACCAAAAAGGTCCTGTCGAGAATAAAATGGAGGTAGAGAGATAAGACCTTCAGATCCTGTTCAGTTTTGACTTGTAGGGATCTTCAAGTACAAAGAATTGGTAATAAAACAGAAATTAAGAACGATTTGGTTCAGTAGATGACCACTGTGGGGAAGAAAGGTGACAAGAGGATGGTACTTGGAATGGGGACAATGGTAACTAGACTGACACCTGGGGGAGAGGATAATGTATAACTCCTCTGATTTGTACACTGGAGGCCGAGACAGACCGCACTGATTCATTCAAGTGCAGTTTTAGCTGCTGGCTTTATTTCCTGTTTATTCCCTTTCCTTAGGGGAGTAAAGATGCAGGTGAAATTAACTAAATGAGTGTTACTACTCCTCTCTTTCAGCCCTTTTAAAAAAGTGCTACCAATTGTGCCTCTCAATGCTTTTTAACAAAGACTTAATAGGTATCATCATTGTGGTGTAGTGGGTAAGGCTCCTGCCTGGAATGCCAGCCTCCCATATGGGTGCTGGTTTAAGTCCTGGTTGCCATTTTCAATCGATCCAGTTTCCTGCTGATGTGCTTGAGGAGGCAGAAGGAGAAGATGCAGGTGTTTGGGCCCTGCACCGTGTGGGAGACCCAGAAGAAACTGGCTCCTGCATGATCCAGCTCCTGCTGTTGCAGCCATTTGAGGAGTGAACCAGCAGTTACAGTCTGTCTCTGTAATTGTCTTTCAGAGAAATAAACAATGTTTAAAATGATGCAATAGGAGAAGCTTGGGGTCATTTAAAGTTATCAAACACTGTCTTCATCTAATTTATACACATCCTTTCTATACATACATATACATATATACATTTAAAGTTCTAATTATTTTTATTGGAAAATCAGATACACAGAGAGGAGGAGAGACAGAGAGGAAGATCTTCCATCTGCTGATCTACCCTCCAAGAAGCTTCAGTGCCAGAGCTGAGCCAATCCAAAGCCAGGAGCCCGGAGCCTCCTCCGGGCCTCCCACGTAGGTGCAGGGTCCCAAGGCCTTGGGGCATTCTTTCCCAGACCACAGGCAGGGAGCTGGATGGGAAATGGGGCTGCCAGAATTGGAACTGGTGCCCATATGGGATTCCAGCATGCATAAGGCGAGGATTTTAGCAGGTGGGCTACTGTGCCAGGCCCACATGCATATATTTTGTAGTTTGGGACGAGAGTTTAGAAAGTACTTTTTTAAAAAATATATTTATTTATTTTATTGAAAGAGACAGAGGTCTTTTGTCCACTGGCTCACTCTCCAAAAACCCACCATAGGAGGGGCTGGGGTAGACCAAGCCGTCATCAAGGAACTTTCTGGGTCTACCATGTGGGTAGTAAGAGCCCAAGTATGTGGGCCCTCATCCACTGCTTGGCAGGTAGGTCTGTTAGCATGAACCTGAATCAGAAGTGTGGAATAGCTGGGACCCAAACAGCCACTTCAACATGCCATACAAGTGTTCCAGGTGGCAGCTTAACCCACTGCACCACAGCACTCTTTCTTCTGGAAAGGGTGGAATGAGTTGGGAATGGTGAGGAATAGTCTTGTTTGGCTTTAAATGGTTAGTTGCACATTTCTTTAGAACATTAGATGTTTACTTGATTTGTGTTCTAGGTAACTAAAAGGAACTACTCAAGGACATCTAGAATAGAACATACACCTTGAGGTTATTTTAGAAGGGAAGACACTTATGCTTGGGGACCATGGCACTCTCTCTAGGGTCTTCTGTATTTGCAGAAGGAAATTATTCTTCCTGACCTAATCTGCTTTGCAGATTCCCTTGGAAAGCCGATATGACGGCCTGATGGATAAAAAATTAGCTTTATTTTCTCCACAGCCTATGATTTCTCCTTCTATGAACAGGTGGGGCTTTATTTTTCTAGGTTATCTCCTCTTTGGATACATGATCCCTAAAGGAGAGGGATCCGTGGATACACTAGTCCCAGGTTCTTTTATCTGATGTGCCATTGACTCACTCTATGATTATGGTGCTCATTACTGCTTTCTCTTGTTTAGATTTTCTAACTATGACACAGGTAACTGTTCTTCAGGTTAGCTAACTCTTTAACAGTCTGAAATACATATATTATATTATATTATATTATATTATATTATATTATATTATATTATATATTACAGCAAGTGTTGCATACTCTCTCATGGAGTTTCTAAATGATCAGATCCCATCCTGATTCCCTTAGACGCTGCCTGACCTCTGTGTTAGAGCTGATCCCCAGAGATGTGACAATCACTCCTAGACACACTGTGTTCAGAGGATTGGTTTATAAAATGCTCACAGAAAAAGCAAGCATAATAATCTTCTGTTGTTATTAATCACAAAATTCTATTAATAGTAGTAACATTCATAGACATGCTTTTCTTTCCAAGAATTTGTATGGCTCTGATCTGAAGCCAAATCTTGTAACTTTTCTGCTCAGAGGAATAATTCCCTGTTCTGAATCAAAAAGAAACACAAACTTTTAAGGTTTGTTAGATTGGAATGAGCATGTTTCTCTAGAAGTCATCATCTTTATTTTGGATTTGTTGCCAGTTAGAGAAATACTAGATCAATGTACTTGTCAAATGTTGCTGGATGGTGAGAATTCTGTTTCTTTCTCTTTTTTTCCCTTGTTCTAGATTGAAACTGCTTCTGCACAGGTTATGTTATCACACATCAGTTATGTTTTTAAAACCTGAATTTCTTAGAAGAAAGACAATGTGTGGTAACTGTAGGCGTTGCTTGTCTTCTCTGTGACTTCTGGCACCTCCTGCTTTCAGAGCCCTTTGCCCTCCTCCTTACAGTAAACCTTTCTGCCTATAATGCTCGTTTCATAGTTTCCTATCAAATAGTTAGCTGCTTGGACATGAGTTTCCGATGGGATTTGCTTTGTTAATTGCTTTACGGATGTTTTGTGGCAAAATTTAAATCCTAACTCCCTCTGCAGTTCAGACCATGAATTCATGGAATGCACAATTTTTTGCACTCATAATTTTGTGGAATATGCCAGGACTGCACTCCAAAAGGAAAAAAGAAAGTGCAGGATTTTTTTTAGGACTGTGCTAGGTTTGTTTACATACATCATCTTATTAACAGAGATAATGAAATTGTTTGTATTTTACTTTTTGCGAACCAGATTAGTAGGTAGATATATAGCAAGCTTGCTTTATTTTCCTTATTTATTTTTTGTTTGTTTCCTTTTCCTCTTCTTGTGCTAACTCTTGTAAACACAAGTTGAAAGCTGTATTCATTTGAAGCTATGTTTGGATTAGGATGACTGCCAGTGGGCCACAAGAATCCCTGGATCCGCTGGGCTTATAGAGCACAGAAACTATTTGTTTCCGAGTTTTGCAGGGAGGGCTGCTAAATGTAGTGACATGTAGTCTTTGCTGTATGCTAGAGAACAAAATGAGTGTATGAATCTTAGCAGAAAGCAGAGGTGGCTTTTTATGTGCAGAGAATAACCTTAGACATGATTGTATTAACTGTTCAGTCCTAGCATAGGAGTCTAAATCTCCTTTTTGTCTCTTTTCATCATGGACATTTTTGCAGACCGACGCAACCTTGGGGAGTGTGTTTTGGAATGTTTTCCTATGTGCAAAATAAAATACATAGAATTAGAAAGGAAGGCAAGTATAAGGTACATGATATAGCCCTGTATGTTTTTTTTTTTAATTAAGATAGTAAATAATATTACTGTCAATAGGTCTCACAGCAGTTCTTAAAACTGTAATGATTGGGCCCGGCACGATAGTGTAGTGGTTAAAGTCCTCACCTTGAATGTGCCAGGATCCCATATGGATGCCGGTTTGTATCCCAATGGTCCCGCTTCCCATCCAGCTCCCTGCAGGCAGGGACACATAAATCAATGGAATAGAACACTAAGAAATAAATCCACACATTGACATGCAACTGGTTTCCAACAAAGGCAGCAATGGTGCTAAGAAACCTGGATATTCATATATAGAAGAAACCGCACACTCTTTGTCTTTTGCCGTATATAAAACTCAACTTAAAATGGACCAAAGACTTAAAACGTAAAACTCAAAGCTATGAAACTACTAAAAGAAAATGCAAGGAAATGACCATGTGGACACTGGAAGAGAATTTCTCCAAATGATGCTAAAACCTCAAGGAACAAAATAAAAAACTAATAAAATGGAATACACCAAATTAAAAAGCTCTTCACAGCAAAAGCAATAATCAACAGAGGGAACAGACAGCCTACAAGTTGTAAGTAAATACTTGTAAACTACTTATCCTTCAGGGTATTAACCTGCAGGATATCTAAGGAACTAAAATTCGACAGCAAAATAATTATCATCATCATCATCCAATTAAAACTGGATGAGTGACCTAAATATATTACTTAAAAGAACAGAAAAATGATTCATATAAGTATATGAAAATATGCTCAGCATCGCTAGCTATTGGGGCAATACAAATCAGAACAAGGTTATCAACTTGCCCTATACAATGGCTATTACAAAAAAGACAAATAAAATGCTGGTGAAAATTTAAAGAAAGGTCAATTCTCATACACTGCTGGTGGGAGTGTAAATTAGTGTAACAATATTAAAGAAGACTGTATTATGGAAAACAGCATGAAAGTGGGTAAATGTTTCACCAGTCAAAAGAGATTTCTGAAACTATTCTGGAACCACAGTAAAAATGTTCTCTCTCAACATGTTTGTTCTAAATAAAATATTTTATGACAAATAAACAAGAGAATGGATCAAGTGTTTCAAAAAATTGAACACAATTATATCATTTCTATATCTAAAGTTACTCATTTTTTAAAAGATGTATTTATTTTTATTACAAAGTCAGATACATAGAGAGGAGGAGGGACAGAGAGGAAGATCTTCCCTCCAATGATTCACTCCCTAAGTGACCACAATGGCCAGTGCTGCGCCAATCCGAAGCTGGGAGCCAGGAACTTCTTTCCAGGTCTCCCTTGTGGGTCCTAAGGCCTTGGGCCGTCCTTGACTGCCTTCCCAGGCCGCAAGCAGGGAGCTGGATGGGAAGTGACGCTACCGGGGTTAGAACCAGTGCCCATATAGGATCTCAGAGTGTTCAAGGCGAGGACTTTAGCTGCTAGGCCACGCCGCTGGGCCCTAAAGTTACTCTTTAGAAAATAAATACACATTGCTTCTTGGCCTTTTGGCTAATTTCAAGTGTAAAAAATAAATTAAAATGCATTTAAAATCCTTAATCATTTGGGTGTTCAATAGGATGTAAACCTATTTCATAATGTCATCATTTAATCCATGCATCTCCACTGCAGTCCCAAAGGGATGATAGTATTTATAGAGTACATATATAACAGAACACTTCCTATGTGCCAAGAAGTTTGAAGCATCATATACACTAAAATAATTTGATCCCCACAACAATCATGCAAGGCAGATATTATTCCTTACACATGAGGAAATCAAAGACTTCACTGAGGTTGCATACCTAGTACAAAGTAAAAATGGGATTTGAACCCAGGTATTCTTGCTCTGGGGTCTGTGTTCTTAAGCACTACACTTACTGCCTAGCAAATAAATGAGACATTGATCACAACTGCTTATTGCACAATGACCATGGCACCTTGAGTCAGGTAGGAATTTAAGTTTACCTTTCATAAAGACTGGGTTCCCTTTCCACCAAACTTATCACCAGCAGACCATCCAGAACCCCCAGGGGCTTGGGCCACAGAGGAAGAGTACAAAGGATAGTAGAGCAGGAAGCTGAGTGCTGAGACTTAAGGTACAAGGATTCAATCTGAGGTCTCCATAGGTTAGAGTTAGACTCTTGATGTTAGGAGTTTCTTCATGTCGCATGGCCCACATCAGGGACCTGGGGTGGGTGGAAAATTGGGTGGGGCTTCTCCCTTAAAATCCCCTTTACCTCAGATACATGAAAGAAACAATGTGGAAACAATGGTCTTAGCCACTTTCCTATAGCCCTTGAACCTTTTTACCCTAATTAACTATGTAAAGATTGCCAACAATATAAGAAAACACACAGAGAAAATGTATTTGGGAAGAGGAAGGCAGACTAAGAACCATAAATACATCATGATGGCTTTGTTTTAAAGAAATTTGTCTATTCAACCTAGTAAAAATAATAAAAAAATAATTTTTATTATTAAAAAATAAATATTTCCACATCCTGGGGAACCCTTCAGTACTGGATAAACCAGGAAAGTTTTTTTTTTTTTAAATTATTGTATATTTATTTGAAAGGTAGAGTTACAGAAGAAGAAATAGAGAATCTTTCATCTGCTGGTTCACTTCCCAAATGCCCACAATGGGTAGGGCTGGGACAGGCCGAAGCCAAGAACTTCCATTTGGGTCTCCCATGTGGGTGTAGAGGGCCCGAGCACTTGCGCCATCTTCTACTGTTTTCCCAGGAGTAGCAGTGGACAGTTGATTCAGAAGTGGAGGATTCAGCACCCAAACCAGTACCCATATGCAATATCAAGGTCACAGCTGAAGGTTTAGCTTGCTATACCACAATGCCAGCCCCTATGACAGCTTTTTAATTTATACCAAAACCATATCATCTTTACCATTGATAATTGCTCTATAACCATTTGTATGGCTCCAGCAACCTCTGAGACTTCATTTATTTTTTTTTTTAAAGATTTATTTTTATTATTTTTTATTGGAAAGGCGGATATACAGAGAGGAGAGACAGAGAGGAAGATCTTCCATCCGATGATTCACTCCCCAAGTGAGCCGCAACGGGCCGATACTATGCCGATCCGAAGCCAGGAGCCTCTTCCGGGTCTCCCACGCGGGTGCAGGGTCCCAAAGCTTTGGGCCGTCCTCAACTGCTTTCCCAGGCCACAGGCAGGGAGCTGGAAGGGAAGCGGGGCTGCCGGGATTAGAACCGGCGCCCATATGGGATCCTGGGCGTGCAAGGCGAGGACTTAACCACTTGCGCCACCGCGCCGGGCCCTGAGACTTCATTTATAACTGTACCTTTAAAGTCAACCAACAGCGTTCCAATAAAGGTGCAGGCCCTGGTAAAGTAGGTCACTTTAAATGTCTGCACTCAAGTCAGGGGAGAAAACACACACACACACACACACACGCTGCTGGAACACACGTTTGTCCAGTGGAGCTGGAAAACGATAGCACCTCCCCAGAGTCAATAACAGTAGGAGGTCAAAATGGGGCAGCAAATTACCTAATGCCTAATGTGGATAATGGCTTCAAGCCACAGCACCCACATTAAGTCAGGGTGAGTCAGAATGAAAAGCAGTTGGAGAGAGAATGCAGAACCTCCCTTATGAAAACTACTGGGATGTACCAAAATTTCTTTTCTGTTAGTAATTTGTTCTCTAGAAAAGTTTTTTTTGTTTGTTTTTGTTTTTTAATCAAAAGAGCTATAACAAATGAGACATGGAATCTGACAGCCAGAATGCACCATTTGCAAGGCCTGATCTTTCCAACACTGCTGCCTATTCAGGTCACTGCAAAAGAGTCACCAGATCTTGGTCACTTCAATCCTCCATTCAAGCACAAGCTCTAAATGTGAACATAAACATCCACGCAGCCTACACAGCATATTAGTAATTGTCTCCAAAGTGCTCTCAAAATACAGAATGTAGTATCTGTGCCTAGGATTTTTACTCAGATTCATAAGATCTGGCTCTATTTCTGCTGAATCACCTCCCAGGACACACTGCCCGCCTTGTTCCTCAGTGTTCCAACAGATGCCTGCTTGGATGCATCAGCTGCTATGTGAGCAGGAAATGTACTGGTGGAGGAGGTGGGGTGACCATGGGGAGAAACAAGAGACAACCAAGTCAAGCATCTTACCAATATGAATGTTCAGAAACAAAATCTGGGTGCTGCCAGGCAATAACCAAGGACCTGAAGATGAAAGGTTTCTTTCTCCTGTAAGGACAGTTTTAAGAACTCCTTCCCAGTCCCCTCTCTTCTACTTACTTAGTGTGGTTATCCTAGGAAGCATCCTAGGGGAAGCCAGGAAATGGGCCATGCTTCCTAGGCCAGCTAACACTGTAGGTAGTAGCAAGCTGCAACCACATATAGTATTCCAAATTTCAAATTCAGACTTGAATTTGCCAGAGAATTCTGCCAGAACAGGAGGTACGAGTTTCAGCTTTGAATTCTGTTCCTGCTTCCCGCATCCCCGGACTTGCATTTCATCTCCCCTAGTAAAACCCTGTCTATGCTCAACATCTTTCTGTTGGCCTACCACTGTTGGCTTCCAAAGCTGAGTGAGCAAGCATACTTCATATCAGAGATCTCTGCCTGCCTCGATCATGGTGGTTCTTCATTTTATCAGCTCCATCTTCCAAGGGGTACATGTAATACACAAATCCTGTCATCTGCTATATATCTTGACCTTTCCATAGATAACAGAGCAGTGACCCAATCCCTAAAGTTAAAGTCCTTTGAAGCTTGAGGGAAGACAAGGGTAATTCAGACTTTAGAAGGAAGATTGGAGTTAAGAAATGGCAGACTAGGGTCAGCAAAGTACAGCTGTCAGGCAAAAAATGGCCCAGGACCCAGTTTATAATTAAAGTTTTATCAGGACACAACCATTTTTGCTCATTCACTGTTATGCTAACTTCATGCTACAACAGCTGAGTTGGGTGGCTGAAACAAAGACTGCATGACCTTCAAAGCCTAGCAAATTTACTCTCTGGCTCATTATCAAAGGACTTTGCCGGGCCCGGCAGTGTGGCCTAGTGGCTGAAGTCCTCACCCTGAATGCGCTGGGATCCCATATGGGCGCTGGTTCTAATCCTGGAAGCTCCACTTCCCATCCAGCTCCCTACTTGTGGCCTGGGAAAGCAGTCAAGGACGACCCAAAACCTTGGGACCCTGCACCCATGTGGAAGACCTGGAAAGAAGTTCCTGGCTCCTGACTTTGGATGGCGCAGCACGGCCTTTGTGCTCACTTGGGGAATGAATCATCGGATGGAAGATCTTCCTCTCTGTCTCTCCTCCTATCTGTATATCTGACTTTCCAATAAAAATAAATAAATATTTAAAAAAAATTCTAATAATTGCATCTTGCTAACTTTAATGCTCTTCCTATGTAAGGTATGTTTAATAATATCAGCATATAAACTTCTTTCACTAGAATCACTCTGGCCCATTTTTACAGCACAGACAGTACACAGCTTCTCAATATAAGTTCTGACTATTCACCCCTCCTAACCTGACCTTCTGTCCTATCCATTCTGCAAAGAGAAAGAAAGAAAAGACCTACCTTCATCGAGCCCCATGTTGGGCGCCAATTGACGGAGTCCAGCTCCAGCTGAGTTTGGAACTCTGAAGGGTGCGTGGATGAGGCATAAAGAAGAAAGAAATGGACCACTATGATTTCATGATCATAATGGACAATGCGGGAAAGCTGTCTGCTTTATTTATACAGAAATAGTCATACTCTGGCTCAGAGTTTTTATGTCATGGTCAAGTGGGTGTTTCTAAGGATAATTGTGCCATTTGTTTTACCTAAAAACAATAAAAGTTCCTACTACAATTCTTATTCTACAACTCAATTTTGTATCACAAAGAAAAGGAGAACCTAAAGATCAAGGAAAGAATGAAACCCTATATACAGGTCCCTACATTAGCTTAAGGTCAAGGGGGACAGCCAAGACAGTATGAATAATAATTAACCTCCAAGCTCACATTGAGCAAAAAAGCCAACTCTACAGTAGCAAACAATGCCTGAATGAATTAGAATTCTTCTGCAGGGTGGTCTGGTGTCCATGTAAAGGACACTAAAAAACTAAAATAAATCTCTAAAAAAAATCATTCACATAATCTGAATTTGAAACAAATATATTTTGTCCTTGTTTTCATCAAACTCTGACAAATCACCTTTTTCTTTCATAAACGAGTCACAATAGCAATAGTAGGCTTAGTAGAAAAACAGACTTTATCATCAGTAGAAATCATGAATATTTCATATCGTACTTCTTATAAGTATCTTGAAATATTATATATTGACCATTTTTATCATTACATTTTAAATTTAAGATTTTAGTCATTTTTATTGGAAAGTCAGATATATAGAGAGGAGGAGAGACAGAGAGGAAGATCTTCCATCCGATGATTCACTCCCCAAGTGACTGCAACAGCCGGTGCTGTGCCGATCTGAAGCCGGGTACCAGGAACTTCTTTCTAGGTCTCCCACGCGGGTGCAGGATCCCAAGGCTTTGGGCTGTCCTTGACTGCTTTCCTAGGGCACAAGCAAGGAGTTGGATGGGAAGTGGAGGTGCCAGCATTAGAACCAGTGCCCATATGGGATCCCAGCATGTTCAAGGTGAGGTCTTTAGCCACTAGACCACGCCACCGGGCCCCTGGATTTATGTTCTTATCCTCTGTTCTGTTTCCTCACCTTATAACATAGTGAGTGGTTTAGTTTCTGTGTGTCAGAAGAAATGCATACATAATGTGAGAATTTGGGTAGTTTAATATTTTGAAGTGCTTTTTAGAATATAAGTATTATCTAAATGCTCACGTTTAGTAACAGTAGTAATATGTTTTTCTTCGTGTTACCTTAGCATCAGATTCTAGAAGAGTTCTTACTGGAATGGTGATTCTTAAGTGGGATAGTGGGCGGGAAGGGCGAGATGTAGCATATGCCGGGTTTTTCTAGCCTTTGCTAGAAATCTGTGAATCTTTTATCTGTGGATCTGACTTTCTAATAAAAATAAGTAGATTTTTAAGAAATTTTTAAAAACTCAGAGTATTTGAGTATTGATCCCCTCTGTACCACTTGGTAGCTGGACAAATTCCTCTAAGCCTTAGTCATCATCTATCCAATGAGGTTCAAATGGAATAACCCAGATAAAGCCTTAGCTCAGCACATGGCATATAGTAAGCACCTTTATTTTTTATTATTATATGTCTCTACATGTATTCCTTATATTTAAACTTCTCCCAAACAGTTATAACTGTAAAAAGTGGAGCAGCCAGAACATGAACCACCACCCATGTGGGATCTTGGCGGATGCAAGGTGAGGACTTTTTTTTTCTTTTTTTTTTTTTTTAAGATTTATTTATTTTTATTGGAAAGGCGGCTATACAGAGAGGAGGAGAGACAGAGAGAAAGATCTTCCATCCATTGATTCATTCCCCAAGTGACTGCAATGGCTGGTGCTGCGCCGATCCGAAGCTGGGAACCAGGAACCTCTTCTGGGTCTCCCACATGGGTGCAGGGTCCCAGCTCTGGGCCATCCTCACCTGCTTTCCCAGGCCACCAGCAGCATGCTGGGTGGGAAGTGGAGCTGCTGGGATTAGAACCAGTGCCCGTATGGGATCCTGGGGTGTGTTCAAGGTGAGGACTTTAGCCACTAGGCTACCATGCTGGGTCCAGTGAGGTGCCCTCGGCTAAAGTCCTCACCTTGCATATGCCAGGATCTCGTATGGACACCAGTTCTAATCCCAGCAGCCCTGCTTCCCATCCAGCTCCCTGTTGAATACAGCCCAAAGCTTTGCGACCCTGCATCCATGTGGGGGACGTGGGAGAGGCTCCGGTTCCTGGCTTCAGATCAGTGCAGCTCCGACTATTGTGGCCACTTGGGGAGTGAAATCAATGGGCTGAAGGTCTTCTCTGTTTCTCCTCCTCCTCTCTCTCTATATATCTTACTCTGCAATAAAAAATAAATAAATCTTAGAAAAATTTTTTTGTTGGCTACACTGGCCATAATTTAACTTTCAGATTTTCTTACCTAGTGCAAAGACAGCAACTAGGACTCTGGCTGCTGAAGTTGAATTCTGACAAGATGGAACAATACTTTAAGAAATAAGTAGCTGGGCCCGGCGCGATGCTGTAGTGGTTAAGGTCCTTGCCTTGCACTCCCGGGATCCCATATGGGCGCCGGTTCTAATCCCGGCAGCTCCACTTCCCATCCAGCTCCCTGTCTGTGGCCTGGGAAAGCAGCCGAGGACGGCCCAAAGCCTTGGGACCCTGCACCCGCTTCGGAGGCCTGGGAGAGGCTCCTGGCTTTTGATTTGGCTCAGCTCCAGCTGTTGCGGCTGCTTGGGGAGTGAATCATCGGACGGAAGATCTTCCTCTCTGTCTCTCCCCTCTGTATATCCGCCTTTCCAATAAAAATAAAATAAATCTTTAAAGAAATAAGTAGCTGAAATACATAGTAAATTTTGTTATGAGTATTTTATTGTAATATAAAAAATAGACTGAAAAAGCGAGGGTGGACTGTAAAGTGGCATGAAGAAATGAAGGTGATAAATATGCTCATTGTCCTAATTTTGATTATTTTATAGGCATATAAATATATTGACTCATTAAATACACTTTAAATATATAGTTCATGATATCTCAATGAAGCTGTAAAAGCACAGCGCACCTGCTGCACACACAGAGCAAGCACCTCTGAGAAGCCCCAGTAAATGTGTCTGTGGATGTGTTAAATGTCTTTCTGTAAGTCATTTGGAGACTTTAACATCAATTTGAGATATTAAGTAACTGGGGAAAACATGATATCCACTTGATTTATTATGGTATTCTGAAAAGTTGTTTTGTGTTACAAGTGAAAAATACAAGATTTTTTAAATGCTACCTATCGCAGTGTCAGAAGAGGCAGGAAGAGAGATGAAATTCTTGATTACTTAATGTGGAAGTTTATTGGGAAATGCTAACACAGTCACCCAGTAGGAACCCGATCTGTATATCTGCACAGCTGTCTGACTGGCATCTGCTGACTAAATCAGGCCAAACTTTGTCAGTTTGATTTTTTTAAAAGTTATTTGTTTATTTGAAAAGTAGAGTTAAAGTAGGAGAGTCAGCCTTTCCTTCTTGTTTAGTCCTCAAATGATTGGTATAGCCAGTGTTGGGCTAGGCTGAAGCCAGGAGTCAGGAGCTTTTAGGATTCCCCTAGGGGAGGCAAGGGCCCCAATAATTGGGCCATTTTCTGTTGCTTTCCCAAATTGGAATTGGAGCAGACAGGATTTAAACAGGCACCTATATGGGTTGCTGGCATTGCAGGCAGTGGCTTTGTTCACTACACCACGACACTGGCCCAACCATGACTTTTTACTCTACTGTTTAGTTAGACTGGCCGGCCTGAGTCTGAAAACACTTAAGAAAGCCATGCCAGAGAGAGTGTGTTTCTGATAGAAGGAGGCACAGTAATGGTGGAAAATACCTTCTAAAAAATCTTGGATCTCTGAGAAACATAAAAATATAGTGATTAGGTCTTTAATTTTAGACAGTTCTAGATTTAAACCCTGTCCCTCCCACTTTCCCAGCTAGCTGTTCTGTCTCTTGTGTAGGTTAGCTTCTCTCATCCTTACTTTTCTCATTTGTCAGTAGAGCTAATCATATCTGCCTCTGAGGTTTTAAGGGTTACATGGGGTTAATGTCATAAAATGCCTTCTCTGGTACCTGGCATATGGTAAACATTCAAAAACAAAGCTGTTGTTAGAAGTGTTGCTTTTATTATCTTACTTCTTGTAAGACTCTTAGCTTACCAAACCGTACTTCTTAGGGTATATGTTATTCAAAGCCAAAGGAGAGGAAATCTGTCTCTCTCTTTTAAAAGATTTATTCATTTCTATTGTAAAGGCAGATTTACAGGAGAGGGAGAACAGAGAGAAGGATCTTTTGTCCTCTGGCTCACACCCAAGTGGCTGCAACAGCATGATCTGATCCGATCCAAAGCCAGGAGCCAGGAACCTCTTCCAAGTCTTGCATATGGGTGCAGTGTCCCAAGACCTTGGACTGTCCTCGACTGCTTTCCCAGACCACAAGCAGGGAACTGGATGGAAAGTGGAGCAGCCAGGACACAAACTGGCACTCATATGGGATCCTGGTGTTTGTAAGGTGGAGGATTAGCTAATTGAGCTGTCTCTCCAATTCATCTCCCAAAAATCTTGTTTCTGAAAACTTCAATAGACAATCATTTGCAAGGGCCTATCCATCTAGGAAAATGTTGTGAGTATTTTTATAATAAACTTTTATTTTGGAAAAAAATTTAAAATTACATTATAGAAAGTTGTCAGGGTCCAACATGGTAGCCTAGTGGCTAAAGTCCTCACCTTGCTCACGCTATGATCTCATACGGGCGCAAGTTTGTGTCCTGGCTGTTCCACTTCCCATCCAGCTCCCTGCTTGTGGCCTGGGAAAACAGTTACGGATTCACGTGTTGACAGCATCTTGCCACATTTTCTTTACCTTTTTTTATATGTGATATATCTGTTCCTCCCACTCCCTCTCTTTTTCCTGAGTAAGCTACAGAGATCATGACCTTTTGTCTCTAGATGCTTCAGCACATTATCTGCTGTAACCAAGGACAGCCTTTCAAACAGCAGTGTGGTTAGGACAGGAAGTTTAGTGTTGGTGCCCATTGTCTGACACACAGTCCGTCTTCAGATGTTATTGGTTGTCTTGGGTAGCTATCCTTTCTTCATAATGATTTCTCCCAAATCTGGAATCATACGTTACGTTTAGATGTCCTCCCTTGGGTCCTTTCCAACCTGGAGCAGTCTTTCAGCCATTCAGTGTTTTCTGTGATTGAGGTATTTTGCAGAAAATGGGCTTGTTGTGGAATGTCTGTTAGTTCGGATTTGTCTGCTTGTTTCCTCACAAATCAATGCAGGTTACATATTTTTGGCACATAATGTTGTGTCCTCGTTGCTCCTCATCAAAGATTTTTCCATTATCCAGGTAACTCATTTCCCTTTATAATTACTGTATAATCTATGGGGAGATACTTTGGAACTATATATATATCTCTTACATCAGCAAACTTTTGCCCAGGGGATCTAGAATACAAGCACTTTATGTCATAAGTATTTTAAAATGTGGGCTTTGTGGGTGGTTTCCTGGCCTTGCTTAAAGGTTCTTTGTGAAAATAATTCATTGCTTAATTTTTAACTGGCAAATAGAAATGACATGTATTTATGGGGTAAGATGTCATATTTTTGATAGTTATTTACACTGTGAAGTTAAATAAAGTTGTTACCTTGTGTGTTTATTCTTTGTAATGAATGTGTTAAAGATACACCTTTTTTGGGCCCGGTGTGATAGCGTAATGGTTAAGGTCCTCATCTTGAACGCGCCGGGATCCCATATGGGCGCCGGTTCTAATTCCGGCAGCTTCACTTCCCACCCAGCTCCCTGCTTGTGGCCTGGGAAAGCAGCTGAAGACGGCCCAAAGCCTTGGGACCCTGCACCCACATGGGAGATCCAGAAGAACTCCTGGCTCCTGGCTTTGGATCAACGCAGCACCAGCTGTGGCGCTCACTTAGGGAGTGAATCATCGGATGGAAGATCTTCCTCTCCGTCTCTCCTCCTCTCTGTATATCTGCCTTTCCGATAAAAATAAATAAATCTTAAAAAAAGAGAGAGAGATACCTTTTTAAAAGCAGTTTTGAACTACAAAGTGCATTATTGTTGGCGTTTTGTACAACACATCACTATGTAGCTCTCCTGTCTAACCGATCAATGTCTCCCCACCCTCACTCAGTCCTCTGCCCCAGCCTTTGCTAACCAGCCTTTTAATCTATTTCTGTGAGTTCAGCTTTTTTAGATTCTTCATGTAAGTAAGATCATGCCATGTTTATCTTTCTGTGCCTGGCTTGTTTTCCTCAGCAGAATGTTCTCCAGATTTCATTTATAGCTTAGAAAGCTGTAATGTTTTGGATACAGTAAGTGCTTCCATAATTGACCACCTGATCTGGATTTGTCCGATACCAAGTTGCTGATTTAAATATCCAGCAGTGGGTTTTTTCATCTTCCTATCCTGGGAAGAATTTAATGGACACTTAGAGAAGTTCTGTAATGCAAATTATTAGCTGTCATCAATTGGACTGATTGGACATTCTGAGCATTAGACACTCTTAGTACTCTGGGTATTTTGAAAGAATGAATGATCATAGAGAGAATAGCTCTGGTCATTGCCCTGGAAGAACTACAACTGGTGTTAAATGTATATAGTGACCTTCTTCCATTTTTGTTTGCGCTTGTGTTGGAAAGTTTCTGGGTAGGATTCATCTCTCACTTTGAACTGACATGTTTTTCAAGTCAGCCTACTGCTTGGCTGTGACTCATGGGGAGTTACCTTCATTATCTAGGAATTAGGTCGGATTTCTTTTTTTTTTTTTTTTTAAAGATTTATTTCTTTATTATTATTTTTTTTTTATTGGAAAGGCGGATATACAGAGAGGAGAGACAGAGAGGAAGATCTTCCGCCCAATGATTCACTCCCCAAGTGAGCGCAACGGGCCGATGCTATGCCGATCCGAAGCCAGGAGCCTCTTCCGGGTCTCCCACGCGGGTGCAGGGTCCCAAAGCTTTGGGCCGTCCTTGACTGCTTTCCCAGGCCACAGACAGGGAGCTGGAAGGGAAGCAGGGCTGCCGGGATTAGAACCGGCGCTCATATGGGATCCCGGGCGTGTGAGGCGAGGACCTTTAACCACTTGCGCCACCGTGCCGGGCCCGGATTTCTTTTTCTTTTTTAAGATTTATTTTTATTGGAAAGTCAGATATACAGAGAGAAGGAGAGACAGAGAGGAAGATCTTCCATCCGATGATTCACTCCCCAAGTGAGCGCAACAGACGGAGCTGCGTCGATCCAAAGCCAGGAGCCAGGAGCTCTTCTGGATCTCCCATGTGGGTGCAAGATCCCAAGGCTTTGGGCCGTCTTCAGCTGCTTTCCCAGGCCACAAGCAGGGAGCTTGGTGGGAAGTGAAGCTGCTGGGATTAGAACTGGCATCCATATGGGATTCCAGCGCGTTTAAGGCGAGGACTTTAGCTGCTAGGCCACGCCGGGCCTCTACTCCACAGATTTCAGAGCTCGCCCTGGTGGTTGTGGTTCTTGAAATTTTCAGGGCATTTGCTGTTAAGAAACCTCATTCCTTGTTAAAGCAGGATTTGTTGATAGGTATCCCAGTTAAACAAGGCTTGAGTCACACCTTTCACGTTGCCTTGGACCTACCTTCTCAGAAATGACCTAAGGATCGCTGGCAGTCTGTACAGTTTGAATATCTGTAATCTCTTCAAAAGGTGTCAGATTTTGGAGAATTTTGAATTAGAAATATTTGAATTAAGGATATTCAGTCAGTAAAGTCTAGGCAAGTATTCCACCATCTGAAAAGTTCTGAAACCTAACAGTTCTGGGCCCAAGTATTTCCATTAAGGTATATTTGCCCTTGTTCTAATCTTTTGCAGATAGCCAAGATATGAAATCATCAGTTAGAATATAGGTTCCTTTGTCAGGGGTACTACTTTCCAAGATCAGGCAGTTAATTGTAGCTGTTGTTCCCCAGAGAGGCGTTCTGATGCTCCTACCTGGTGTTTTGTGAAGCGTGTGGCTTTTGCAGATGCCATTGGCTCATCTTAGTGTCATGTATGCTATGGAAGTAATGTTTTGGGCAGTATTTTAGGGTCATTGAACACTGGTGACATGCTTTTTCGCAGCCTAATGAGTAAAGCAGTTATTTCTCACTTTCTGTGACCAGTTAAAAGAAAATGGATGTGCAGAGTTCAGCCAAAATCAATGCAAGGAAGAGGAGGAAAGAAGCGCTTGGACCCAACGGGGCAACAGAGGAAGATGGAATTCCTTCCAAAGTACAACGCTGTGCAGTGGTAAGTAAAGAAGCAGCTTCCTTATAAGAGTGTTAACCTGGCAGACAGAGGGGAAAAAAACCAGATATGGTATTGGCAATTGTGGTGTTACAGTTTTTTAAAATAGTGGAAAGAATGGAAAGTGTGAGTAGTCATTTTATCTGTGGAAATTCTGGTCTTTCTTACCACTTCAGGAATTCCACAGTTCAGTTTTAGGAGCTTTTACATTAGAATTAGGAAAAAAAGAATGTTAGGAAAATTTGTAATTTTTGTGTATGTTAGACTGAAGATCAGGTTGAAACTAATGAAATGGAGAAATTGGACTCCAGCCAGTGCTTTGCTCTTGGTATTTTCTTTTGTCTGTGTTGAGTGTCTATCATAGGTAAGAACCTGCTTCATTGCTACCTGCTTTAACTCCTAGGATATTATCTTCGTACTTCGTGCGATGCTTTAAGTGAAAGTTTCCATTCTATACTGCCTGTCTTTTTTCTGTTTGTTGTCTTAAAGTTTTCCTAAAATACATATCAAAGAGCACTTAGATACAATCAAAGTTACTACTTGGGCCAATTTCTTCTGCCTTCCTATATGCAGCAACAGGGAGTTGGATTGGAAGTAGAGCAGCCATGACTCACATATGGGATGTCAGTGTTGCAAGACAGTGCCTTAACCTGCCACAATTAGATGATTTTTAATATATGTATGCCTGTATAATCACCACTACAAAATATTTTAGGATATTTTTACTACCCCCAAGGTGGCCATGCATCCATTTAGCAATCCCTCTCATTTTCCCACAACACCTCATCCCCAGGCAGCCTTTCGGAAACCACTGATCTCTGTCTCTGTAAATCTGCTTAGTTTGGATATTACCTCCAAGTGATTTCATACTACATGTGGTCTTTTGTGTAACTGGCATGGTGAATCAGAATGAAGGGGATAGTGGAAAGAAAGAAAGGAGTTAAGATGGAAAAATGAAGAAATAACGTATGACTACTTTATCCATAAATAATTTACTAACACGGATTTTCTAATTGCATCATCAAAGAAACATAGAAACATTTAGTAAGACATTTAGCCTATGTTAATATTTATTACATGAACAGGTGAGTCACAGAAGTCCCTAAGTCTTGGGAAAAGTAGCCGTTCTGCCAACCAGATCTCATATTATTATTATTTTTTTTTCCAACTAACATATATCGAGAACTCCTGTAAGCCAGTTGCTATGCACTGGAGATAGGCAGATGAAAAGATGCTTTGCTGTTAGAAGCTGACAGACAAATAGAGGAAAGAGATAACAACAAATAATTAATGATATAATATGAAACATGTTAAGCAGAAGGAAATTAGAGGTACAGTGAGGGTGTAGAGAATCAGGAGATTGACTGTGACCAAGGGTAGGGTCGTGGTTTGGAAAGAGCGTCATCCAGCAGGTTGTTTCCAAGCTGAACTTGGAAGGGTAAGAATTCAGTGAATGGACAAGAGATAGAGTTCAGAAACGTGGGAGTGCAGGGTAATAGTATCTGTGGCAAACTGCAAATAATACTGGTAGAGTTTTAAGTTCAGAATAAGGATTTGCCAAGAACGAAGAAAGCAAGGACCTAATCACAGGATCTTGTATGCTGTGCTAAGGAGTTTGAACTTTATCGTTATAGATAATATGGTCAGATTTAGGGAGATCATTCTGATTGTTTTAAGTCAGACTAGTTAGGAGACTGCTATGGTTATTTAGGTTGGAAATGAAGAGGACTTAAGCTTCCACAGTAGATATAGGAGTATAAAAATTTTAAAAATTCTAAGAGGTAAAATAGACCATTGGGAGATATTTGGGAAATAGAGATCAGAAATACTAAGGGTGACTTAGATTTCAGCTTAGGTAGGTGTTAGAAATGCATGGTGCCTTTTTTTTTTTTTTTTGGATGTAAGAAATGTAGGAGGGTGGGCATTTATTCTCTTGGTTAAGATGCTAGGTTAAAATGCTTGTGTCCCACATTTGAATATCTGGACTTGAATAGGCACTCTGGCTCCTGACTCCAGCTTCTGTTTAACACTGACCCTGGCAGACTGTGGCCCCTGCCCAGGGAGAGTACTCTTCTTTCTGCTCTCCAAGGATTCTCTGGGAGTAATTGGGTCCTTGGCACCCACATACGAAACTTAGGTTTGAGTTCCTGGCTCCCGGCTTGATCACTGCTCAGCCTCTGCCCTTGCAGGCATTTGGGGAGACTGTCAGCACATGAGAGCTCTCTGAAGCACAGAAACAAAGCTAGAGGAAGACAAATAATTGAATTTGGTGTACAGTTTAGAAGGCCTACAAAGCATCCGAATAGTAATTGGACAGATGGGCTCATTATTTACACTTCAGCAGTGTAAATAATGAAATAGGAGGAAGTTTTTTTGGTTTTTTCTTTCTAAGCAAATCCCTGGTGGGGTGCGGTTACAGAATCTTCTGCTCTATTTATTACCTCTTCTTTCTCATACCATATAATATTTATTCATTCTGACTCCATAACCATTTTCCTGGTGTTATTGAAAGAATTGGGATCCCTGGAAGACCCATTAACATTTATGCAGAATAAAAGGAAAATATTTCATTGTGCATTCAGGATGTTTTTGGTGAAAAGCATTCAGGAATCTTGGAAAATAGAAAGATTACCAAGAAGCTAATATCGAGTTCTAGTGTCTTATGATTTGACTTATATCCATTTCTCCAGAATTTCCTCTTCTCTTTCACTGGAATTTTCAGAAATAGTGAGTTAATACGTGTCAGTATAACTAGTAAAAGTTGTTTTGAAAGCAATATTGCACTAAGAGACAATTCATAATTTTGAGAATGTGACTTGTTGTTATTACAATTTTTAGATGCATAGATTAAAAAATTTCCCATAGCATTTAGAAGCTAACACCTAAGGTGCAGTAGTGAGCAGGCTAATCCTCCAGATACATCACTGGCTGCTCCATATCCCATACAGCTCCCTGGTTATGGCCTGTGAAAGCAGCAGAGGATAGCTCAGCTCCTTGGGACCCTGCACTCATGTGGGAGACGTGGAAGAAGCTGGCTTCAGATCAGCTCAGCTCTGACTAGTGCAGCCATGTGGGAGTAAGCCAGTACAGAAAGATATCTTACCATTCTTACACTGTAAAATCTGCCTTCCAAATAAAACTAAATACATCTGTAAAAAACAAACAAACAAACAAACAAACAAACAAAAACAAACACACTCACCCCTTGGATCAATTCAATTTAGCTAGCTTTGTTAGCATGGTGAAACTTGGGGTCCCTGTAAGAGGGATGCTAATAACAAACTATATGTAAAATATTATTCTAGTTACTTCAGAGACACAATTTTATTTAATCCTGAATAGTAAACTTGTGGGGCAGGTGTTACTGTGCCATTTTAGAAGTTTGCTGTGATTTTGTAGCTATTAAGTAAGCTAAAACTTAGTCCTAGGTTTTTCCCTTTGCCTGCCTCACTACTTGGAAGTCAAAAGCCTTGAGAACAATACAGCAGGATTCTCTTGACATTGAAATGGAGCAATGCTTCAGGAAGTACTTAGCCCTATAAACCTCAGCTTCTAGAAGCACCATACTCCAACCGAGAAGAAAATATCAGAGTTTGAAAAAAAACTACCTGTCATTCTATCTGGAGACAGCCCTGGAAAGATCAAGATTTTGCTGATCTGTTGTAATTATAGAAACTTGGATTTCATTCTCTGTACGTAGGAGAAATTGACTCAGCATAAGGCCTGCTCAGTGAGGAGAGCTGCATTTGACCTCTGCTTAGGTACACTGTATATGAAGAAGATGACAGAAACAGAGTTGTGAAAGGTTATTTAATGCATTTTTTAAATTGGGAAAAAATTGTATAATAACATAATATTCACCATTTTTTTTAAAAGATTTATTTTTATTATTTTTTCATTGGAAAGGCGGATATACAGAGAGGAGAGACAGAGAGGAAGATCTTCCGTCCGATGACTCACTCCCCAAGTGAGCGCAACAGCCGATACTATGCCGATCCGAAGCCAGGAGCCTCTTCCGGGTCTCCCACGTGGGTGCAGGTTCCCAAAGCTTTGGGCCGTCCTCGACTGCCTTCCCAGGCCACAGGCAGGGAGCTGGAAGGGAAGCGGGGCTGCCGGGATTAGAACTGGCGCCCATATGGGATCCCGGGCGTGCAAGGCGAGGACCTTTAACCACTTGCGCCACCGCGCCAGGCCCTATTCACCATTTTTAAACATACAGTTCAGTGACATTCACATGATTGTGCATCTATCATGATTAATTTTTTAAAACCTTTTTTAAAAGATTTATTTATTTTTATTGGAAACTGAAATATACAGGGAGGAGGAGAAACATAGGGGAAGGTCTTCCGTCTGTTGATTCACACTCCAGGTGGCCGCAACAGCCGTGTCTGAGCCAGTCTGAAGCCAGGAGCTCCTTCTGGGTCTCCCACGCAGGTGCAGGGTACCAAGACGTAGGGCCATCCTTGACTGCTTTTCCAGGCCACAAGCAGGGAGCCGGATGGGACTGCTGGGATTAGAACCAGCACCCATATGGGATCCTGGCGCGTGCAAAGCAAGGACTTTAGCTACTAGGCTACCAAGCCAGGGCCAGTTATTTAATGTTTTAACATTTCATTGTCTCAAGAAGAAATCCCCCGTCCTCATTTAGCAACCCCTCCTCGTTACTGCTTGTTCTGTCCCCTGGTGACCATGATATCCTTCCTGTCTCTATGGATTTACCTATTGTACCCATATCATGTAAATGTATCCATAACATATGTGTCTGACCTCTTTGCATCAGGCTTTCAAAGCCTGTTTACACAGTACTATGTGCCAGCGCTTTATTCCTTTCATAGGTGATTATGTTTCAATGTATAGACTTACTGTTTTGTTCATTCATCTTTTGGTGAATGTTTGGGATGTTTCTGCTTCTTAGCTATTGTGAATTATGCAACATGAACTTTTTTTTAATGTACTAAAAGGTTTTAAGTGTCTTTTTTTTTTAAGATTTATTTATTTTTATTGCAAAGTCAGATATATAGGGAGGAGGAGAGACAGCGGAGAATCTCCATGTCCATTGATTCACTCCCAAAGCAGCTGCAACAGCCGGAGCTGAGCCAATCCGAAGCCAGGAGCCTAGAGCCTTCTCTGAGTTTCCCACATGAGTGCAGGTTCCCAAGGCTTTGGACCGATCTTGACTGTCTTCCCAGGCCACAAGCAGGGAGCTGGATGGGAAGCAGGGCTGCTGGGACTAGAACCAACACCCATATGGGATCATAGCGTGAGCAAGGTGAGGATTTTAGCCACTAGGCTACTGCACTGGGCCCATTGAGTGTTTTAAATTTACTTGGGCATATACCTAGGCGTATAAATTGTAGCTCATTTGGTAATTCTGTTTTTAACATTCTGAGGAACTATTTTTCAAAGCTGTGTGTCGTTTTATGTTCATAGTAGCAAAGTTAGTATGTGCCTGTCTTTGTGTTTATAGCTATCTTAGTAGGTGTGACGTGGTAGCTCACAGCTCATAGCTCATCCTGGGTCTTTTTTTCTAGAAAGAAAAGAAATTTTCTTTTTTTTGTGTGTGTTTGTGTGTTTTGTTTTTTTTTAATGCATCACATATGTCACTTCTTTCCACTTCGTGGTTAGCAGCAGCAAGGGAAGAAAAGAAGAAATGGACTTTTAAACATTTGGATACAATACACTGAAAGGAGGAAAGAATGGGGAATAAATAGCTGCATGGCCAAACATGAACATAGCTTTTTCTTTCATAACCATTTGGAGACCTTTTAAGAGCGAACTTATGCTCCAGTCACACAGATAGACTCGGGTAGAATTCTAGTCTTCTTTTTCCATTACCCTTGCCTCTCCAAGATATTTTCCTTCCTCTACTTGAAGGCAGAGTGCCAGAGAGAGAGAGAGACTGAGAGCTAGAGACAGTTATACACACACACAGAAAGAGAGAGAGAATCTTACATTCCTTGTTCACTTCCTGAGTGCCTGCAACAGCAAACACTTGTTCAGGCTGAAGCCAGGAGCCCAGAATTCCATGTCAGTCCCCCTGTGTGTGACAGGGACCCATGCACTTGAGTAGTCATCTGCAGTGTTCTGGGGCGCATCGGGGGAAGCTGGGTCAGAAGCAGAGTGCTGGGTCACCTGGAGACGCTTCACTTGTCACATTGCTGATTATTCTGATTTTCTTTTGTATTTCCTTGAAGACCGAAGTTGAGCATCCTTTCTCAAACTTGTTTCCCATTTTAAAATTTTCAGAGGACTGTCTAAATTCCTTTCTCTCCTGAGCTCTTCACTTTTTTCCTTCTATTGAATGTAGACTATCTCTACTTCTTTTACAACTGCTGTTAGTTCTTTGTTTCTCTTTCTGAACCTATTCAGTTGACCTTTAAAAATTTAAAAAAATCGTGGGGCCTGGCTCAGTGGCTAAATCCTCACCTTGCATGTGTCAGGACCCCATATGGGTACCAATTTGTGTCCAGCTGCTCCAGTTCTCATCCACCTCCCTGCCTGTGGCCTGGGAAAGCAGCAGGGAATGGCCCAAAGCCTTGGGATTCTGTGCCCATGTGAGAGACCTGGAGGAAACTTCTGGCTCCTGGCTTTGGATTGGCTTAGCTCCAGCTTTTGTAGCTACTTGGGGAGGAAGTTCTAAAGCCAGACATTTCTTATGTTTTTAAAAGATTTATTTTTTTAAAAAAGATTTATTTATTTTTATTGGAAAGGCAAATATATAGAAAGGAGGAGAGATGGAGAGGGAGATCTTCCATCTGATGATTCACTCCCCAAGCAGCCGCAATGGCCAGGTCTGAGCCAATCTGAAGCCAGGAGCTGGGAGCCTCTTCTGGGTCTCCCACGCGGGTGCAGGGTCCCAAAGCTTTGGACCGTCCTCGACTGTTTTCCCAGGCCACAGGCCTGGAACTGGATTGGAAGTAGGACAGCTGGAACATGAACTCACTCTCATAAGAGATGTTGGCATTAGCATGTAGAAGATGAGTCTGTTGAGCCACCACACCAGTGCCATTACATACTTCGATTTTTTTTTAAAGCAACAGAAGACTGGTTTAGTGGAAATCCTGCTACTTGTGGTATATTTGATTTTAGAATATTAAACCAATCTTACATTGCTAGGCAAAACCTCGATTGGTGTGTGTTTAACTTTTATTTCTTTCTTTTCTGCTTCTTAAGGGTTTACGGCAGCCAGCTCCTTTTTCTGATGAAATTGAAGTTGACTTAAGTAAACCGTATGTCAGGGTAACTATGGAAGAAGCCAGCAAAGGAACTCCTTGTAAGTACATACCAACTTATTTTGTTGCTTTCCCATTATTTCCAGCATCCCATTCTATCTATCAACTATTCCTTTTTTAAAATTTTTATTTATTTATTTTTATTGGGAAGTCAGATATACAGAGGAGAGGAGAGACAGGAAGATTTTCTGTTCCTTGATTCACTTGCTGGGTGGCTGCAAAGGCCAGAGCTGAGCCGATCTGAAGCCAGGAGCCAGGAGCTTCTTCCCAGGGTCTCCCATTGCAGGTACAGGGTCCCAAGGCTTTCGGCCGTCCTCGACTGCTTTCCCAGCCACAAGCAGGGAGCTGGATGGAAAGCAAGACCATCGGGATTAGAACTGGTACCCATATGAGATATTGGCGCATATAAGGTAAAGACTTTAGCTGCTAGGCTACGATGCTGGGCCCAGTTAGTGACTTTAAGCAGTAACAAGTTCACCCCTCCTACTCTCCAGATTTTCACAAGGGAGGTTAAGCAAGTTCAAGGGGAATATTTGCATAATTAGGAGAAAATTTTCTATCCACCGGGAAAAGTAAGACTCCAGAGATGAGAAAATCAGTTTTAGAAATCTTTTGGAAAGTGAAAAAAAAAATCAACAATATATTTCACTCAGAGAAAGGGTGACAAAGGGAGAGTCTGCAGGGCCATGATAATCTGTTTGGGACAGGATGTTTTGAGAATATATATTTGAGAGAAGGTAGCCAGAGAGAATACATTGAAACTCTGGTTTGTTCTACCCGAAGGAGAACATGTGATTACTTAGCCAGCAGTCATGTGACTGTATAATTTCTAATCCAAATTAAGACATCTTAGAGAGTAAAGGGAAGTTCCTTTAAAAAATGTGCTCTATGTAAGTGGGAGGGAGCAGGGCTGGTTTTCCTGGCTAATAGCCACTTGGTGAAGTAATGGCTTGCCTGCTTTCTCCCCAGACTAGTTCAGTGGCCTCTTCTGGTCATTTAGTTGATAAGTCAACCTGAGGTCGCCCAAGGTTTGGGCTGAAACCATTGAATTCCAATGTTGGGAGTCTGGGGAAACACTGAAGTGGGCAGGAGGTGTGTCTGAGGTTCCTGGCAGAGAGGAGTCCATGCTGTACTTAGCCTGGTATGTGGTAATTGCCTATCCCGGCAAACTGCACTCCACAATGTTCCAGGCAGTGTGATTCCTGAGCCACACCTGCCTCATATGAACTCACACTTGCTCTACTCTAATAGCAAAGAAACAGCAACATATCCTTAACCTTTAAAACAAAAAAGATTTATTTTTATTGGAAAGGAAGGTTTACAGAGAGAAGGGGAGACAGAGGAAAAGATCTTCCAAACCCTGGTTTATTCCCCAAGTGGCTGCAATGGCCGAGCTGAGCTGATCCAAAGCCAGAAGCATCTTTTGAGTCTCCCACATGGGTGCAGAGTCCAAAGGCTTTGGGCCATCCTCCACTGCTTTACCAGGCCATAAGTAACAAATTGGATGGGAAGTGGAGTAGCTGAGACACGATCTGGCACGCATATGGGATTCCAGTACATGCAAGGTGAGGATTTAGCCACTGAGTCATCGTGCTAGGCCCTATCCATACATTTTATTTTCTACCTTTTGTCATAATCATGGTCATGATTTCTAGGATAAAAAAAGGACTATACTGATCAAATTTTAGCTTATTTTTGCATCATTTTAAAATGCATTATCTGAGGCTTTAAGAGAAAGCTATCTGGCAAGCCTAAACTACAAACTTTCTGCTTCTTAAGTCCATTATATTATCTCAATTTTTATTATATTAGTGTGTTTATTTCCATTGTTATAAAATCATTGCATCCCTATAGTTTAAGATCCATAAAGTACAAAAGGATAAAGGGAATTATCTTCTTTCTTACAACCACATGGTATCACTTTTATAGGCAGTCTATATTACCAGTTCCTTGTGGATATTTAAGTAATTAGTTTGTATACCCTCCTGCCTGTCGATGGTATATTATAGTAGTTCAGTCTTCTATTACAATTTGGATGGTCTCTGAACTTTTGCTGCCAGAGTTGCAGTGATGAGTTCCTGGAATTGTTGTAGCTGAGTCAGAATGTAAGCATTTATCATTTTCTCTTTGATAAATGTTACCTAATTGCCTGTCTTAAAAATTGATGATATCCCCATTCGCAATGTATGATTCATGGTTAAAAGCTACATGGGTAAAAATAAAAAAGCTACATGGTTGTAGATCAAGCCATTTAAAAAGTCTAAAAGCTGCAAGGAACCAATTTCCTCTTCCTTGCTTAGGACAGGAGGGAGATGTTCCCATCCCTGCCATCAGTCAGCAATGACTGATGAGATTCTGGCTGTAGTGCCCAGAAGGATGTAGACACTCCTGCTATCAATTTTCTGCTGCTACAGTGAAGTATCTCTTCCTTTATTCACATCATGGGAGCATGTTTTGAACTGCTTAAATTTAATATATGAAACATGCTAAACCATTCTATCAGTTTCATTATCAGTGTGCTAATTAGTTTGGCACCTTAGGAGATCGTTTCCTGGCTTATCTTTTTTAGGCCATTGTCACTAAAAATAAATTGCCAGTTTTCCATTATTCTCACCAATGGAGAGGAGAAGAAAAGTTCTAAAATATTTGCATTTGACTTGTAACTATTTGCTATATTACCTCTATTAAAGCTATATGCACGCTGTAAAGGAAGGAGTGCTTCAAGGAGTTCTGTTATGCTAGACCAGGTACTGAGGGCAAATCTGGAGCTGAGATGCAGTAAGTTGGTAACTGGCCAGTTTAGGAACTTGCTCTCCTTTTTCAGTTTGTCCCTCTCTGACTCATCCTTTCTCTGGGCTGTAGTGCCAGGGCCGGGGGAATAGGGAGATGGTAAAGGCAGAGAGTGTCTTCAGAGCAAAGCCTGAACTATCAGTAATTAAGGCAGCTTGCAAAGAGAAGACAGGGTAGTCAGAGTAGAGTTTGATTGTTTAAGGGTACTTTAAAAAGTTTGTGAAGAAATGAAACTAAAAGATAAACCTAGGAGCCAGAGTTAGGATGCAGCAGGATAAGCCTCTGCATTGCTGGCACCCTCTATCAGAACCCAGGTCCAGTTTGAGTATCAACTGCTCTGCTTCTTGCCCTCTGCTAATCTGGCTAACGTGCTTGGAAAAGCAGAAGATGGCAGAATTCAGGGGGCCAGCCACCTATGTGTGGGACCTGGATGCCGTTCCAAGTTTCTGGCTTTAGCCTGACCCAGCTCTGGCTTTTTGGGCCATTTGGGGAGTACAACAATTGACGAAATATTTCTTCCTCTTTGTCACTTCCTCTTTGTCACAATTACTCTTTGTCACTCTGACTTTCAAATAAATCAGTACTTTAAAAAAACTAATTTATTTTGGTGCAAGAACTTTTGGAATGCATGTATATATGAACTCTTCAAAATGCCATTAAATGTATATTATGAAAAAAAATATTCATAGCCTTCAAAATTTTGCAACAAAATAAACTTAGCTGTCCATTTCATTTTTCTACAAATCTTTTGAAGTTTCTGTGTACTGTGTTTTAACATAATTGAAGAATCAAACTAAAGGTGAAGATTTTTAAGTTTAACACTTAAATCTTTTTAATAACTCCTTTTACTTCTAAAATAATTTTAAGTTAAAAAATCACATTTTGATTCTTTTAATCCGGGAAAATTTTATATAACAGTACAGAGGAAATCAAGAAGACATTTTTTTATTCAAGGATGTATGTGATGTTGTGCACAACTCCAAAACATCCCCAGAATTAGGGTGAAAGCTTAGAAAATTCTTTGAGATGGATACAGCTGTAGGACAGTCACGTGGTACCGTTTTCATTTGTCAGACATGAAACCTTTAAGAAATGTTTTTATGATAAATTCTTCCATTTGAATTCAGGTGAACGGCCTGTGAGAGTTTATGCAGATGGAATATTTGACTTATTTCATTCTGGTCATGCCCGGGCTCTGATGCAAGCAAAGAACCTTTTCCCTAATACATACCTCATTGTGGGAGGTAAGAAAACATATGAAAGACTCTAAGTGTTATCCATTTAGAAGATTACAGAGATTGCTTGCTCTCTCCTGCCTTGTACCTTAGTCCTTGTATCAGAATCAAACAGGAAGTACAGGAAGTCCTGGCAACATAAGCTGGGAGAGAGGAACTCCAAGGTCATGCATTGCCTTGAGCTGCCCAGCATTTGCCACCCTGTTTGCAGTTACGTTTCTGTAGGCATGAGAGCGACACTGGCCCCTTTTGCCTGCTGAAGAATAACATTTGCTCTAGTTTTTAGCTTATCATTTCAAATCCACTGGGATGTGAAAGGCTGCTAAAGCCAAAGCTGTGTGGGCCAGCCAACTGTTGTGAAAATAAAACATTTTTTTAGAAATTTAACTAATGCACGAATGTGCTGGCAGCTCATTTCAAGGATCTTAGTCCTCTGTCTTACTCGCTCTTCTCCGAAGTGTAGATACTCTGTTCATTGAGTGTTGTTGCAGGTGTGTGAATGATGAGAAACAGTTGTTCCCAGATTGAGCTACATCTAGATTTTTCTCCAGGTGGGGAGGATGGTTACAGTCCTAGAAGGTGGGAGAACCTGGGAGAGGTTGGTCAATGAGGAATGGCTAAGCAAAGGGGACCTCACAACTTTGTGATGTGGTGAACTCAGTCTGCAGTGACGAGCTGACGCACAACTTCAAAGGCTTTACGGTGATGAATGAAAACGAGCGCTACGACGCAGTGCAGCACTGCCGCTATGTGGATGAAGTGGTCAGAAACGCCCCCTGGACCCTGACTCCCGAGTTCCTGGCAGAACACAGGGTAAGAAACTCAGCACACGTCTCCATTCCTTCTTCTGGAATCTTTCCTACGCTCAAGGTTCTGGCACCTGGCCTCATTTTCTACTTCTACCTCAATGTAAATTTCACACAGGGGAGATGACAGGTGTGTTATTGCTATGAGTGGTCATCCCTGACATTTATGGGGTTTGAAGATCTGCAGAACCTTTACATCCCTGTGTTCCATTTGCCCTACCTAACAGTCGTACCAGGTATAACTTAGTATCTCTATTTTGCAGATGAGGAACGAGGCCTAGAGAAACCAAATAACTTGTCCCACTATTATTAAGAGGACTAGGAATTGAGCTGTTCAGTTCTGTGATGCTTCCCCCACACTGTAGATACCCTCACTTTTATAGCATGCTGTGCCAGTCTCTTTAGACTATTCATGCCCCAGTCATACCCTCAGGAAGTTCACATTCTAAGCAAACAAAGCATGTTAACACAGGCTTCTCTTTTTTTATTATTATTATATTTTGACAATCCTTACATAGTTAGTTAGGGTAAAAAGGTTCAAGGGCTACAGGAAAGTGGGTAAGACTATTATTTTTTGCATATTGCTTCCTGCATGTTTAAAGGAGGGTATTAAGGGAGAAGGCCCACCCAATTTCCCACCCTCCCAAGGTCCCGGATGTAGGGTATGCTCTGAGGTTCTTGCTCGAGTGGTTTTGATATTTCAACAGTTATGAATCGCTGCCAATCTTGCCACTCCAAGCACTATGAGGTCTTTGAAGAATCCACTGATTGACATAGTCCATCATACAGTCTCTGTTTGCCCCGTATTTCGCTGCCAAGATATGGCTGAGGTAGTTGGTTGACCTGTTCTGTCTTCTCTCTTTTCTTGGTTAGGGTTCTGAGTCCAGCATTTTGATTGGGGACATCTCCAAAGAAACTTTGTCTGAGGTGTTCTCAAACCAGATTCTTGTATGTGCTAGCAAGTACAGGGCGCGGCACAGTCCATTGCCCCAATCAGCTGGTGGTTGCAATTGCTGGGTTGGTTCTGTTTTCACTCCCGACTTCCACTGGAACCAATGGGTGGTGCAGTCCATCCTGGTTCTACCCAGCACATACTCGGCCCTCACATAAACCAGTGGGAGCTGCAGCCTAGTTGGAGCGACCCGCAATAACCCCCACTAGATCCGCCCCCTACCCTGGTTTGCCAGTATGTGTAGCAATAGTCCAGTCTGTCCCCCACCCCATTCCACCCCAACCCCTGTCCTGGTTTTATGCCTTTCCGTGGAAGTGGTAACCCAAGAGGGAGGAGCCCACTGTTTCCCTCCCAGGCCTCTCCCACTCCCGGATTATGCACTCTCCAGATAGTTCTGTGGTTTGACTTGACAGAACTAGCCCCCAGTGCCAGCTTCTGCCAGCTGATGCTGTGGCTAAGCCCAAAAAATCCTCACCCACTCTAATTTCGTTTGCATCAGTAGGAATAATCAGCCCAGCCTGGGTTTTCCCTGATCTAGTCCACATGAGGTGTACAGGTGTTGTAGCCCTGTCTAGCCTGGTCTGCTCCCATCCCAGCCCACGCTCTCCAGCAGGAGTAGCTGTCCAGCAAAGGAACCCTCCCTTATTCCCCTGCTTGCTCTGCCCCCTCCCTTCCTTGTTCTCACGCTTGCTGGTTGGGCGCTGTGGTCACTTCCGGTACAGGCAACCTCACCTTGGCATTCCGTATTGTGCACTAATCTTTGTTGCGACCAAACCTGGCTCGACTCACACTGTTAACACAGACTTCTCTTGTTTGACTTAATTTTAGTTTCAGGATTTCGCTTTTGGGTTAGAAATTGTGTAGGATTAGAAACGAAGAATGTTCTCCACACTTACTCTGAGTTACTCTGTGAATTATTGCACATTAAAGCAGTAGGGTTTCTGTAAAAGGTGGGCATAGAAGATAGGAAGGACTTACCAGGCTGAGTTGGAAGCCTTCCAGCTTGAAGAACCAGCAAGCCCTTTTAGCCCTCCATAGGGTTAGGTGGGATGCTAAGGTGACTTGTTCTGTAAGCATAGAATAAAGGTAGCCAAGATATTTCTAAAACAATATTTATGTGTGTCTGAAGCTAGGGGTAATGTATTCTAGCTGTTTATGATCAGGACAGACCTCTTAGAGTCCTCTAGCTTTTCTGCATCAGCACTTAATGTAGCCAAATGGCACCAAAGGTGATGAGCAAAATTCTCAACCACACGGCCAAGCAGGCCCAAGCAGAGTATGTGGTTAGGGTGACTAACAACTTCCTTTTCCCATGTTACCAGTAGATACCCAATCATGAGTCTGCATGCCCCCCACTCTTGACTGTGCTGCCTGTGGATCCTGACAGATTGTCATGGGTAATTAAGATTTTAGCTGAGAGGTCCTGATGAGCACACTCTACTGCAGTGGCTTCTGGGAGTTGGATGTAGTGCTAGCCTGTTCAGAAAAGAGGGAGAGTTAGTTTATCTCCCAGAGAGGTTACTGATCCCAGTGCCATTACTTTCTTCTCCCTCTTGCAAAAAGTGTTGACAGTCATAAAGTGATAGATCATGAGACCTAATGATCTTTGGAGGCTTTGAATTTCCCAAGAATATAGATGTGTCTATTCCAGGGAAAGGGTTCTTGTGCGATTTGTAAGTTTCCCCTTTATTCATAAACTGGAAAAAGGAAATGATTAATAAAGAAGTGACTATGTTTTCATACTTCTAGAAACCCTTATATGGCCAATCACAAGAGGATATGACGATTTCCTTTTTCCAAGGCTCCATTTGCTAACTAGCTCAGCAGCAAATACTGTTGCCTTGCTGAGCATAATGTGACTAGAGTACCGTGAAGGTGCTATAGAATGGCTGGAAAAGAAACTGACTAGCTTCACATTTATAATCAGTAAATAACTTAGCTCGGTGGTATGTGATGGATCATGGAATTGATGAGCAAAATGAGAGATACAGACAGAAAATTCATGAGGGGCCTAGTCTCTGCTTACTGTTCTTTTTTGGGGGCCTCAGGGTATTTTCTGAGTCTTTCTGAATGACAGTTATTCTGGGTTTTGAATGATGTTTCCTTATTTTCAGATTGATTTTGTAGCACATGATGATATCCCTTATTCTTCTGCTGGGAGTGATGATGTGTATAAGCACATCAAGGAAGCAGGTGAGTAAACTGATGTGCAGTCTCATTTCTTAAAAAGGCTTTATTCATTTATTTTGGAAGTTAAAATTACAGAAAGAGATGAGCGGAGACACACAGAGAGAAAGAGAATGAAAGAGAGCTTCCATCTGCCACTTCACTCTCTAGATGGCTGCAGTGCCCAGTGCTGGACAAAGTGAAAGCCAGGAGCTAGGACCTTCGTTAAACCTCACATGTGGGTGCAGGGGCTGAAAGATTTGGGCCATCCTCTGCTGCTTTTCCCAGGCCATTAGCAGGGAGCTGGATCAGAAACAGAACAAGTGAACTGGCGTGCATACAGGATGCCAGCCTTGTGGACATTGGCTGTGCTCACTAAACCACAGTGCTGGCTCTACAGTCTCATTTTTATGAAGTCTCAAAGTGGCTACGGAAATTCAGCTATATCTTACATTTTAGAGGAAAATCCATACACTGAGAAATTCAACATCCTCTTTGTGGTCACCTTTTGGATTAAAGGTAAAGATGAGCACAGCATCAACATCTGCTACTTTTTAGCCTGAATATCTATTTTTAGTGTCTCTCTTAATTCAGGAAACTTCCCCCACTTCCATATTTTTCTCATTAACAAGGCCACGTAGTTCCTTTCTTTCCTTTAGTCTGTGATGCAGTCTTCCATGTAATGTTAGCATCTCTATGCTTGACTCTGTAATAATAAATTCCACTTCTTAAGGAAGATACTGTTGCCCAGTTTCCATCTGCTTCCTGAGGATTCCAGAACATCACAGTATTTGTATGTGTTCTTGAGTTAGGCATGTTTGCTCCAACGCAGAGGACCGAAGGCATCTCCACATCAGACATCATTACCCGAATTGTCCGTGACTATGATGTGTATGCAAGACGAAACCTGCAGAGAGGCTACACGGCCAAGGAGCTCAACGTCAGCTTTATCAACGTGAGTCCCACCTCCCTGACCCTGGAGGACTCCTGTTGCCTCCAACTGTAAACCTTGCCTTTCTGTCTGTTGTAATGATCACTCCCAGAAACTAATGAATCGCTCTTGGTAGGTAACACTGTGCTGAGCTCTTCACAGAAGCAGAGGGAGTTTTCTGCCCTTTGGTCGAGCATCAACATATTTATACAAGGACACATAGCCAATTAAACAAATGAGGATGTGTGGCTTCTGTAGTACAGTATTTATATCAAGATACTTTTAACAGTGATACTTACTTTTCCCTTTTTTAATGGGATCTTCTGATGACAGCTGTGGCTTCTCACCCCTCAGGTGATAACATTTTGCTTGTAATTTCCCCACATGAACCAAAATGATGAGAATTTACTTTTGAGATCTTAAGTTTCCTTAGCTCAATATTATCCTATAAAAACGCTATATATTATATATGTAAATTATACCCCAGTAAATCTTAAAAAGAAGGTTATTAACCAAATCTTCTATGTAATTATGCTATGAAAGTAGGTAAAATAGTTTCATTTGAGTATTCAGTTAAATCCTGTTAACTTCCCTCCCACAGAATCATTATCTGTTTTCTCAAAAGATTCAGATTTTTAAAAATTCTAAACATTTCCTTTGTACTTAGTAGTCTGGAATTATGAACATACTTTTCATGTGACTAAAAATTCCATACCTGCCCCCACATCAGATAAGATCTAAGAGCATAACTTGTATTTTGCAGGTAAGCATACCTTGAAATACTCAAATATAAAACACACAATTCATAGGCTAAAGTCCTTGCCTTGCACACGCCGGGATCCCATATGGGCGCCAGTTCTAATCCCAGCAGCCTCTTCCCATCCAGCTCCCTGCTTGTGGCCTGGGAAAGCAGTTGAGGCCGACCAAAAGCCTTGGGACCTTGTACCCATGAAGGAGACTCGGAAGAAGTTCCAAGCTCCTGGCTTCAGATTGGCGCAGCACCGACCATTGTGACTACTTAGGGAGTGAATCAACGGTCAGAAGATCTTCCCCTGTCTCTCCTCCTCTCTTTATATCTGACTTTTCAATTAAAAAATAAATCTTAAAACACACATACACACCCCTCATGTTAAAATCTAAAGAATAAGGTATTGATGTGGAGGAAAAATCCAGGACAATAAAAAAGTAAAATCTAGTACTTTCATTTTTATTTTATTGTACTTGGCTCATTCTTGAAAATACTGTACAGTGATCTTATTACTCTCTTTATGTCTTCATCTAGGATGAAATTTTGTGTCTTGTCAAATGTGTTTAGATTCTAAGTTTGTTTTATTTTATTTTTAATTCTTTTATTTTGATAATTTTACATAAAGAGAGTAATAAGATCAGGAAAAGCCCACTATTTCCCTCCTAAGCCACTCCCACTCCCGGATTATGCACTCTCCTCCAGCTGGTTCTGTGGTTTAACTTGACAGAATTAGCCCCCAGTGCCAGCTTCTGCCAGCTGATGCTGTGGATAAGCCCAAAAAATCCTCACCCACTCTGATTTATGTTTGCACCAATAGGAACAATCAGCCCAGCCTTGCTTTTCCCTGATCTAGTCCACATGAGGTCCACAGGTGTTGCAGCCCTGCCTAGTCTGGGCTGCCCCCATCCCAGCTCATACTCTCCAGTGGGAGTAGCTGTCCAGCAGAGGAGCCCTCCACATTCCTCCTGCTGGCTTTGTCCCCTCCCTCCTTGGTTCTTACATGTGCTGCTTGGGCACTGCAGCCCAGTCTGGTACGGCTCACCTCACCTTGGCATTTGCCAGTGAGTGTTGTAGCCTGGCCCGGCCCATCCCCAGTTCCAGCTGGTGAAGGTTATAGCCTAGCCCAGCCAGCAGGCATCCAATCCCAGCCGTAATGTGCACTGGTTTGTATTGCGACCATACCTGGCCCGACCCATACTCTGTTCTGATGCTTGAATGCACTAGTGGTTGATGTGAACTTGTTCAGCCTGGTCTGCCCCCCAACCTATGCCAAATGTATGCTGGTGGGCACCTTTCCCTGGCCTGGTCTGGGCTGCTCCCTATCGTGCTTCTTGCACTCACCTGCAGGGACTGTGTCCTGCCAGAGGAGTTGCCCAGGCTCCTCCATCAGAACCTCTCAGTGCCAGATCTCGTGCATACCAGTAGTCCATGAGCCAGCTCTACTTAGTCCACCTCCTGTTTTAACAGGAACAGTGGCTTTTTCTGACTGGCCTTGAAGCCATTCTGATTCTTACTGTTGGATGTTTCAGCCCAGCCAAGGCTCATGCATACCCAGACACAGCTAACCACATGGTTTAGTAGGGGCAATGACCTAGCCTAGTCCATCCTACATCTACCCTGTTCCTCCAGAACACCGATTGGTGCTGGAGTCTAGCCCGGCCTGGTATGTCCAGTCCCAGTCTACACTTGTGCCAAGGAAGACTTCAGCCATGTCCAGACCAGAACTCAGCCCTCACTGCAGTCCCCGCACTCACCAGTAGGAACCCCAACCCAGTTAGGGTATCTTCTTAGCTTCCCAATAGGGCCTATTCCCAGCCATAGATTGCATGTATGCCATGGTTGCTCTGTCCCAGCTTGGCATAGCCTCTCACCTGTCTTGGCTTTAGCCTTTGATGCTGTGGCCTAGAATCCCTGTTTCATGCAGACCAGTCAGTGTAAGAGCCTAGTGTGCCATGACCTATGCTCCATCCTGATTTCTGTTCTTTCTTGAGAGTTAAGGTTTGCTTGGCCCTGCCCAGTCCTCCTCCTTCCAGTTGCAGCTCGGCCCACCTCACATCCTGTTTTAGGATGCATATTCGGGTGCTGCTGCCTTGACCTGCCCAGACTGTTGTGGGTTCCTTTACCCGTGAGTGATGGCAGGTTCCATGGTCACACCTAGCTCAGCCCATCAACACCCCTGCTCATGAGCTAATCACTTGTATTTCCACAGGGTTGGGCCCACACTTCCCCCAGAGAATACCCATGGATCTGGTTCTCTCACATGTTGGTTAGTTGTCTTGCCCCTGCCATGTGTGACCCATCCCTTGTTCCGCCACTCAGTCAAGTACTGGTACCTACCCCTGCCAGACAGGCCCCCAACCATAGCTTTCGTGTGGACTGGTATGTGGCAGTCAGTGGTGCTCCTATGCTAACAGTCCATCTAAGGATTCCCACGTGGGTTGGTGAATTAGTCTGGCCCAAATAGAACTTATGGACTCTCCCCTCCAAACCCTCAGATTTCAGTCCCCATGCTTGCCAGCAAGTTCTGTGACCCCATTGCTTGGAATCACACAGAATTCATCCCTCACCTAGACTTTGACTTTGGTTGCTATATATCTATCCATGAGTAAGCCTACCCTGTACACTTAATTTAGTCCCAAGCATACACGGCGTTAAAATTATTATACTTTTTGTATAAAATCACTAACCAGAGCATGTCTTACCCATTCTGCTAAAGAAGTGTGCAGTAGACTAAAGTACAGCCAGAGAGTCAAGTCTGAGAAGAACATCAGTAGAATGCTTGAGCCTTTTTTTCCTTGGTCTTTTGGTTGGAAAAGTTATTTCTCAAAGCACTATTTCTTTACCTAGGAGAAAAAGTACCACTTGCAAGAGCGCGTTGATAAAGTAAAGAAGAAGGTGAAAGATGTGGAAGAAAAGTCAAAAGAATTTGTTCAGAAGGTGGAGGAAAAAAGCATTGACCTGATTCAAAAATGGGAAGAGAAATCCCGAGAATTCATTGGAAGTTTCCTGGAAATGTTTGGTCCAGAAGGAGCCCTGGTATGTTCTTTTCCATTAGGCAGAGTATGAAATTTTAGGAGAATCTGGAGAAGTTCAGTGGTGTGAGAGGAATTAGTAAATCCTTCAGCAGAAAGGGATGTTGACATTCAGAAGTTATCTTGTCAGTTCCCTTTGTCTAGGGAAAACTAAGTTTCAGCTCTCCCCAGGAAGTTCTTTATAAGCTTTCTAGAAAGAGGCTACACATGATCCTAAATATTTTTTTGCCAGCTCCCCATCAACCTGGAAATCTGATGACAAGGTGAATGAGTAGCCTTGACCAGCTTACTCTTCTACATTATAATTTTAAATAGAATTTTAAATTTAAATAAAGAACAGGAAAAAGTAAATTGTCCCACCACATAGAGCCACTGCAGGGTCCCTAGGAAAAGATGATCATTCTCATCTTGAAGAATAGCAGTCTTTTTAAACCAATTTTTAAAAATCAGCAAGTAGACTCTTAGCTATTAGGATGGTTCTGTTAGGGGCTTTTCGATACTAAAATAGTTTACTTAGAAAGAAGATGGAGTTTAGAGAACTTTACAACTGGGTTGTAAAGGGTTTATCTTTATCTGCATGAGTCCTTTTGTGTTTAGCTGGAATTTGGACCACGACTAATTCCTTTGACTTAACAATCAAGGATTTGATAACTGTGAATAAGCAAGTTGGAAAAAACTCATAAATAAATAGCATACATAGACCACTCCATGGAGGGAATTGCTTAGAATTCTAGTTCTGTCCCTGCCCTGCTTTGTTTCCTCACCTTTCACATTGAGGAGGAGACTCATAATAACCTAAATGATACTCCAGTGGTGAGGAGGATGGTTCAGAGGTGTCTCCTAACTGTTGTTTTTGATCTCCCCAGAAACATATGCTGAAAGAAGGGAAAGGCCGGATGCTGCAGGCCATCAGTCCCCGGCAGAGCCCCAGCAGCAGCCCAACCCGTGAACGCTCCCCCTCACCCTCTTTCCGATGGCCCTTCTCTGGGAAGACTTCCCCGACTTCCTCGCCGGCAAATCTCTCCAGGCACAAGGCTGCAGCCTATGATATCAGTGAGGATGAAGAAGACTAAGTTTTTATTCCTGCTTTCCTCTCCTCTCCTCTCTGTCCCATCACCTTCAGAGGCTCTCTGTTGAATCCCACATTGTGATACCAACACTAAACCTAAGGACAGCTGCAAAGAAAAGACAGTTGGGGCAGAAAGAGGACCTGGGAATGGGGGAAGCAAAGCAGCCTGTCTTCCAGGAAGCATCTGTCACCCATCCCGAGAAGGAGGCTGGCTGTACCTTAGAAGCCTCTTCTACATCCATATACCCTCCCTAAGGACTTTGCTTTACTGTTTATGTTCATGTGATCTTGACAGGGAAATTGTCATTTTTATTAATTTTTTAAAAGATTAGTCTTTCAAATATAATAAGTAGAACTAATTTTTTGCCCCTGAGGAGTGGGCAGAAGAAGGAAGTGGTATACTACCCAGAGGCCTTTTCTTCCTGACACACTGTAGAATTTGCCCTTTGAAGCAAAGCGGCTCGCACTAAGCCTTTCAGACCATGAGCCATGCTAATGGTGGGTGATTTGGGGGGAAATACCTAACTTTTTGTTTCCTTTAAAAAAAAAAAGAAAACAAAACTGAGCTACAGTCTCCAGTCCCCCAAACGTGCACTGGCACAGGTCTCAGTGTGGCTATAGGAAGAAGGAGATCAGAGCCGAATTCTCTTACTCCCTGAGGAGTTTCTTGTTGGACCCAATGGGGTCCATGAAGACACTGATGGGGATGGAACCAGACCACACGGCATCATCAGCTGCTCTCTGCTGTGTTCATCTTCTCAGAACATTCTGTTGCCCAGTTATTTGGGAGCTCTTTCCTGCAATCTACCTTTAAAGGAAGGAACACTTTGAGGGTCTACTGTGATTGAGGAGGGGAGTAGACAGTGTTCAAGCCCATATCAAGTCAGTTTAGATTCGTTTCCTCCTGGAAGGAAGTCCCTGGCCCTGCTGCTCCTATTTTATTGGTGTTGTCAGCTCTTTACAGAGAGTACTTTACAGTTTGGACTTGATCTGTTCATTTGTGTTGCTCATGGCCATATTAACTATTTAGAGAGATTTGCACAGAACATAAGAGGCTAACGCATAAGGAAGCATAAAGATGCTTCTTTGTTTCAACAGCCTTATGTTGACCTTGACCCTCTTAAGAAGGTTCTTTAAGTAGAACCATATGCCTTGGAGTGTTTCTTTACCTGTACAAGCTGTAACTGTCAAGGACTTCTGCCCAGCTCTCCTGCCGCAAGCCACAAAGCATGGGCTCACCAGACACCCTCCCTCCTTCCCAGTTGTGCCTGTTGGTTGTAGCCCCACCTCCCCTGTTAGGTTGCCCAAGAGGATTTAGCACTTGAATTGCAAATCAAAGAGTACTGATACTTAGCATTTGCTGTCCAGCATTGTATCTCGTCAGTTACATGACTAGTATACTACCATCTGTCAGTAATCCTGTAACTGGATTAAGGAGACAGTGGTTTAGATCCGGGTCTCACCCCCTTTCATTCATAAACATCCCTTGTCAGTGGGGAGTTTTGGTGTTTTCAGCAAAGAAAATCACATTTTTCTTGCTCCTGTGCTAGAGCTGTGAGCATCTCATCTCATGGTCCCTTCTGAACCCTAGGAAAAGCTGCTCTTCTGTCTGAGCCCCAACAGCTGCCATTCTGCCTGCCAGCACTGCAGGGTAACCTCGGCTTCTCCCTCATTGCAGCTCAGCTCCTTGGTGCCAGGGAAGTCAAAGAGAGGAACCAAGGCGGGGGGAGCCTCTTGTCCCTATGGCCCATGAAAATGACATTTCTAACTCTGCTCATGCAGTGCTGTTTTCATTGCCAAATTTGGAATCCTTTCTTTGAAATAGTTGTGATTGATATTTCCCACATGGTGCAGCTTCATCTGGTCTTAGATTTAGGTTTTCAGCTTCCATCTTCCCTTTTAGGAATTCTACCTGTTTCTATCTAATTTATTCTCTGTAGTCTAGAAAGGTAGCCAGGTCATCGCTGAGCCTATCCTGCTGTTTTCCCAGAGAGGACACATTGCCCTGGCGTATTTGGGTGGGAAGGAAGATGCCTCTCTAATGTATTGCCTGGATCCCAGAGCTTTGCGCCCTTCCTCTCAACTCCCAGCAGGCCGCGCTTGGTCTGCTCTCCACTTGGACTGGCACCTCCGGGCTGACCAGGTCTGAGAGACTGCTGGGATTAGGGTCAGCTGACGCCCATGGTCTTGGAAGGCTCCTTCGCCCCTTCTGGTAAGCCCTTACTGCCTCAGTCTACCAACACTGGTGTATTTTCAAATAATTTTGACTGAAAACAAAAAACTTTTATAATGTGATGTGTTCAACCCTTTAGAGGTAAATGTGATCTTAAGAATTGGACAAGGGTGAGCAGGTGGAGAAAGTCATTGGAATGATACACTATTTGATCATTTGTGCCTAATTAAATGAAGTTTGAGGTCTATGCACCATGACCATGCCTGTGATCTGTAATTCTCCAAATATTCATGTTTGAGACTGTGGAAGCCATTTCTCTGAATCCCAGAGAAGGAAACAGTCAGCAGAGACAGGAGAGCCTATAGAAGTTTCTTGGCCTTGCAGCCTCCATCTGCAACAGCGAAGGAAGTCCAAGACAGAGGCCCCATAGCTTCTGAGGAGATGCCCCTTCAGCTGCTCCCTTGAGGTGGGCCGGCAGGAAACTTGCCCTTTTCACATACACTGGGCTCAGGACACTGAGAACCCAAGTGGAAACTTCAGAGGAACAGAAATGGATTGATTGTAGTGCTGCAGCAGCTGCTGCTGATAGCTGGGGCCAAGACGATGACTTGCAGAGACTCGGATCCGAAGCTGGATGTGGTGAAGAGGAAATGTGAAGGAAGCCGAGAAAGCTCGTGACTCTTCAAGATCACTGATAACATCTTAGGCAGCACCTGAGTGAGACTCAGCTTACCTGTGGCCCCCACCACTCATCAGTCTCTAGCTAGATCCTGTTCAATGGTTCTGCCCAGGGCTTTGTTTCTTTGTGAGCAGTTTATCTTCTGGAAGGCATTGCCTTTTGAATCCTGTTTCAAATCTCTTGTCTAAAAATCTTTCCAGAACAATCTATTATGCTGCTCTTTAATTCCTTAAAAACCAGAGTTCCAGTATTTTATGTCATCTCACCAGAAGGTGAACCAACATAGGTAGACAAATGCTCCCTTGACTGTGTTTTTTAAATAATAGTATTTTTAAGCTCATCAATATAAGTATTTCTAAAAGTTATATTTTTAAAAGTCACAGCAATGATTGGTTTTATGTTTTCTTATAAAATAGATTGTCATGGAGCACAAAAAAATGTGTCCTAGCTTCTATTTTTCCAAAGGAAGTAGTAGAACGTGTTCCTGGGATTATACTACTAAATGTTCATTTTCTCAGAAATAAACAAGATCTTTCAGTCTGCCAAAGGTTTAAGTTAGAACACGGGTTAAGATAAGATGACTCGGCTGTGTGCCTTTGCGTTTGGATGAGCCTTTACCCTTCTTAGGGAGGTGCTGATGGGAGCACAGAAACCTGATGGGTTGGCTCTTTTGTATTAGGGATCCCGAAAAGGAAAAAAAAAAAAATCTTGGAGAAAACTGCTGGCCTTGGCATGAGTGTTTACCCAACACCAGTATGAGTCCACAGGGAAGTTTCCTCGATTGGAAATCAGTGTATCATTTTCCTGTCTGAGAGTTATTCATCTGTTCAGTTTTTTTGGCTTTTGTCATTTAGCCAAATAAAGGCAAATGTGGGTTTACCTAATGTTCCATTTCCCGTGTTTTTGACTTAGTATACGGATGTATACACATTTTATGTATTGGGGATTTTTACTTATGCTCTCAATTCCTTTGCTTTTGCTTCCTAACTCCTGTCTTCAAAACTGTCTTCATGGGTCATCTTATTGAGTGATTCCTTTTACAGTGTGGCAGATAGACAAACATACACAAAAAAAGAAAAGGCATTGACACACAAAGGGAAGTTCCAGATCTCCCTGGTTCCTTTAAGACTTTGTTTGAACTGCTGTGGGTTTGTTTGGTCAAGTACCACTCCTGTTTGTATACAGGCTCTCTCCCCGCTTTGGTCTGCTTTGGGAAAGCTAAGTAGCCATTCAGTATTCAAGCTTATAAAGGGCCAATAGTGGCACCCACAGAGGCTATGTGCTCCATCATAGAGTTTCAGAATTCATCCTCTTTATTGTTAAAAAAAAAAAATTTTCCCTGAGCAATATTCAAACATTTTCAAACTATTGCATAATATGCCTTCATCTCCTAAAGTCAAATATACAATCTACCAGCTTGCATGGGTGGGTGACAGGAGTCCTTTCTGTTGAGTAGTGAAGAAATCTTATGCTCTCCTAATGAGTACAGTTTCTTTTCCATTGTTCAAGCCATCTACCTCAGGCTTTGAGGTCCAAGTCCAGTTCTGGAGAAGTGAAAGCTTCATACCCAACCTTGTGGTCTTTCCTGCGGTAGTACTTTCGTGTCAACACAGTTATCAGAAAACTCTCTAAGATGAGGAGGTGGCAATTCATCACTAGAATGTGGAATGAAATATAATGCAAGTTATGGTAAGTTGTAGAGATGGTGTCCCACCAGCAGCCCTGCTGTATCAGTCAGACAATTGTTTTCTCCAATGTGTCACAAACCAGAACCTAGAATTACCAAATGGTCATACTGTGAGAGCAGAGTAATGGTAGAGCCAGCACTGGGATTTGGCTCTCTTTGTTGAGCTCTTGAAGCGGGCTTGAAGACCCATTTCTTAGGAGGGTTTAATCAGCATGACCTTCCACTTTCCAACCACGTCCATTCTCGGAGCTGATGATGGACCAGCGGCTTCCTGGTTGGTATTGTGGCTGGTCTCAAGCTCAGGGATTGTAGTTCTCTGATCAGAGGTCATATTCTCATTAAAGCTTCAGCATAGATTTCTCAGAGAAATGTCCTAAGCACAAATGAGACTGGTCTAACCTCTTTTCCAAGGTCCTCTTCCCTCACCCTCTCCCATGTCACCTATGCACTCACCTTGAGACCTGATTTTCGAAGAATAGGGAGGTGAACAAGCAATCTGCCCACTGTTGGCCAAGACGGAGAAGATGGAGGGCTGAAGGGCACTCAGGATAAGAAGGGACTGCGCAACGGAAAAGAGAAGCAGGTTGGGCCCCGCCTTCGTGTTCTGAGGCCAGCTGGCCCACTGCTGGGCCTCCTTCCATGGCAGGTTTGGCCTCCATTATGTGTGCAGTTTCACAAGGTTAAGGTTCGCAATGGATTAAAAATGTGTGGTATTTTTCATCTTCATGCAAATGATAATCTACCTAACAATCTTTTGTTGAGGTTTATTTTTATTTCTATCTCTGAGGCATGGCTATTAGTAAGTGCTTAATAGATGAAAAAAGCAGATAATCACAGAAGAATAATTCAATCTAATCCAAACACCTAAGATTCTTGTTCCTAGAATAATGCACAGTTAACCATTAAAATGACCTCTGGGAGTAGGTCTTTAACCTTGTGCGTTAGATACCTCTGTCCCCCCTTGGAGGGATGGGATGAAGTCCCACCTCTGATTCCTAACTCACGCAGGAAGGATGATAATTCAAGTAATAGGGTTCCTGGATTGAGTTCTCAGCACTTGGCTGCATCTCTGGCCCAGCCCTAGTCCTTGCAGGCGTTGGGGTGAATCGGTGGATGAAAATATTTCCCTCCCCATCTTCCTCACCTCCGTCTCTCCTCCTTTCCCTCCCTTAATCCCTCATAAATAAATAAGTATTTCTAAAAAAAAAATGCCATTTGAAAATTTTACACCATGGCTGGGGGAGGGAGCACCGAGGACTTCGTGTTTAATGGGTACAGAATGTCATTTTGGGAAGTTGGAAAAATGGCAGAGATGGATGGTGTGAATATACATTTAAATAATCATGAAGAAGGTAAATCTTACATTGTGAATTCTCCCACAATAAAAGAAGTTGAAGACTAAGAAAAAATGGAGAATGCCAAAAAAGATGCTGGCAGAAGCAGAGGAGAAAGAGAAGTATCTGGAGATGGGCCTGGAGATTCCCATTTGGGAGGCGAGGGCTCAGATCTAATGAGAACGTATGTGAAATCCCTCTTGGACTATAAAGCTCATGTCATGCTTTGGGAGTAGAAGGGTCCAGCAGTGAGACAGAATCCAAGGAGAGAGAAAGAAAATAAGACTGGGTTTGAAGCCACTGCATTTGGTAGATAAGTCACCTTTGGGTGCAGAGAATACAAAATGTCAAAGATAACAAAATGTGCCTCTGAGAGAATTTCTAGAAGTTTGAAGATGAAGGGTCAATGAGTTAACGAAGGAATGTTGGTTTGATGATGGCCCCATCCCCTAAGTGCCACTGAGCAAGCCTCATAGCTTCTCTGGATCCCATTTCATCCTTTGTAAAATAGGAATAGTAAAGACTTCTAGGAGTGTTGTGAAGATGTGAGTGTATTCTGTGAACAATGCCTGGCACAGGGTGTAGGTAATGACTGGTAGTTGCCATCTGCTGCTTCTGCTAGAGCTCATGGATTATGGGACTCTGGGAAGTAGCAGATAGTATGATACTATCGGTGGAGTGTTGATCCCATATCTCAGAATGTGACCTGATGTAGAAACAGGCTCATTGCAGCTGATACTCATGAGATGAAATCATAATCCAATATGACTAATGTACACATAGGCGAGGAGGGGCTAGTCTTGTGGCATAGTGGGTAACAATACCACCTGTGACACGGGTGTCCCATTTAGGTGTGGGCTCATGTTCCAGTTGCTCCTCTTCCACTCCAGCTCCTTGCTAATAGCCTGGGAAAAGCAGCTCAAGATGGTCCCAGCATTTGGGCTTCTGCCACCCACATGGGAGACCCAGAAGAAGCTCCTAGCTCATGGATTAAGCCTGGCAAAGCCTTGGCCTTTGCAACCATCTGGGGAGTGAGCCAAAAGATGGAAGATCCCTCTCTCTCCTATCTCTGTAACTCTGATGACTTTCAAGTCAATCATTAAAATAGGAGAGGAGGCCACATGATGAAGACACAAATGAGGGATGCAGCTGCAATGAAGTATAGCTGGCAGACACCAGAAAGGCAAAGAGCTGAAAGCATTTTTTTTTTTTTTTGTAAACCTCATAAGAAACTTGGGCTGGCAAGTAAACTTTCATTTTTACCTGTCTCACCTCACCCAAGTCATTCATAGTTCTGTTATCTCCCAGGGTGAGTTACCTGGAACAGGGCAAACTTGGCTCCCATGTTCTGCTCTCGAAGGTGTAGTCTGGCCTGACGGAAAACGATGCCCAGGGCCCAGAGCGCCAGTAGAGTAGACACACCGAGGAAAACGTTGATCCACAGAGCTACACTCCTCTCAGAAATCTGGGGGGAGGCCAGAAAGTAGCATTGAGGAGGGCCAGTCCTTTTCTTCTTTCCCTTCTACTCTGGCACCAAAGAGTGATTGGGAAAGAAAAGCCTCCAAGCCTTGGCCTAGTTTCCCCAGCCACCTTGCCCCTGGGGCTTGGGTCCAGAGTTTGGGTTCCAGCTGTTTCCTTCTGTGTCTCAGAGACCCTTGCTTACGTCTGAGGGGTCAAAGATGCCATCAGGGATGAGAAACAGGCCCGCGAGACCCAGCGAGATCTTGAAGAAAGCGTACTGGAATGGGCCGAACATCAGCAGTTTCAGCTTATTCCTGAGGGTGGGGTGTGTAGAGAGGATTAGGAACTTGGATCCACAAACTGCCTTCCCCCCTGCAAAAAAAAAGATAATCCCCAACCATGCCCACATCCTCTCTGAGCTTCTGGACTGAAGTGCTGCCCGCCCACCTCCATAGCCAATGCCTTTTGAAAAAGAGCTGCCAGCATGTTGACCTCAACCATATTAGCCAAAAGGGAGGAGTCAGTGGCCCAAAGCCAGCCTCCCCTGTCTGAATAGTTTGCAGCAGGGCTATGCTGTGAGCTGGAAACTCAGGAGTACCCCTGCTTCTGAGTCCCTCTCCCTGGGATTGGGTGCCCCTGTTGTAGGTCCCGGCTGCAGGCTGCATGCCTGCTTGTTTATTGGCTTTGTTCTGTTCAAAACTAATTCCAAAAACCTCAAAGCAAGGCCCACGAGCTGCAAATGCCTCACTCGGTCCTCTTGTCCTACCTGGTGAGCGCAAAGCGGGGGCAGCAGAGGCAGCAGCAGCAACAGGGGCCCGTGTGGATCATCATCGGTGTGTCCTTCAGGGCCCTCAGCACGGCCTCCTTCCCACCAAATCCTTCCACCATGACCATCATCAGCAGGTAGAAGTACACAGAGTAAAATCTGGAGAGGAAGCAGGACGTAACTTTACCACCAAGGACAAAGGCTGTGGGGAGAAATGGGGTTTACTGAGGGCAGAAGAATAGAGGCTGGGCACTCCCTAGGTGTGATTCAAGGGCCAGGGTGAGGGGAGTTGGGAGGCTGTGGGGACCAAGAGGTGGCTGGGGGATGTGTCCATGGCATTGCCTGAATAGGAGCTCCAGCTTAACATGATGGAAAACATGCTGGGTTTTCCATCACCTGGGACTGAAGAGTGGTTTCTGGCATCCTGGTGAGTGGGGAGGGAAGGAGCCTTGGAGGAGTGCCCAGCCCAGAGTTGGGGCTAGGGGGAAGGGAAAACACTCACGAGGTTGTTATCAGTTCCACGAGCGTGAGGGATCGAGGGATCCAGAGACCGAAGGAGCAGAACACAGACACCACCTGCTCACCGGAAGTGGGAAGTAAGCTTGGGCCTTTCGTGGTCATGGCTCCAGGAAGAAAACCTGTCTACTTGAGGCCCCATTCTCTAACAGTCACCAGCCGGAAGAATCACCAGTTACATCAAGCTAACCCAGGATTTCTGTGGTGGCTCTCGGAGTGAGTTAAAAAGGCCAAAAGCGTTGAGGACAGCCCTGCCTGCAGGCTGGGGTAGTGGGTGTGGAGCGGCAGGTTGGGACTGGACCCTGGGTGGCAGGTTGGGGGGGAGGCAGGAGTGGGCGGAGCAAGTGCTCCAACCTTTCTAAGTCAGTCTTACCACTTCCCCACTCCTTGTGCCTGTTGGCCTTCCAGGCAAGGATCCTACTTCCAAAAACCATGAGATTATAAAGCCCAGGCAGGGCGCTCACCGTTGGGGCGGAGCTCGTCCACAGCAGGGTCTTCCTCTTGATGGGACAGCTGGTGTTCTTGTATAGGTAGACGGCATCTTCCAAGTAGATGATGATCGAGATCAGGGCAAGACAGGTCAGGGCACACGAGAGGGTGATTTCTACAGGGCCCAAGGCTATAGAGAGGAAGAGGAGACAGGTTCCAATGAGACTGAAATGGAAAGATGTGGCCCTCCTCACCTGGACCTAAACTGCTTAATCTAGAATTTGGGTTCCCATCATTGTAGAAGAATGACTTGATTTTAGACTTCAGAGGTTCCAACGTGTGACTAATAAATAGTCCTTCTGCTTTGTGAATCAGAGCCCAAATCGGCTGCTCCCCGGGGGTGGCAAGATCTTCCTGCACCAGGGGTGTAGACACTCAAACAAGTTTTTATATCATTGGCCAAAGTTTGGTTCAAGAGGCCCCCAGCAGGGCCTATCCACTCTGCTACCTCCCGTGCTGGATGCTACCCTAGCAGACATGGACTGTGAGCCAAACAGTGTGTGATGACTGACATGCCTTAGTGCTTACTCACCTATGATTTCACCCAAATCGAACCATGAGTGAAACTGGGCACCCGCAGAAGAGAAACAGGTGTAAATAAAGGCTGCACAGCCACCTGGCCCAGCTTCAGTGTTGGTTAGAATCCTCTGGGGAGCTGCTAATAAAAGCAGCCATCGATCTGGGGTGGGCCCCATCAACTGTATTCTGTACAAGTTCACTGACCGCGGTCGGAGGGCAGCACGCTGTGAACCTAACCTCCCCCAGTGCTAACAGAAAAGATGAATGGAGTCACCTGCACTTGTACACATGACTCACTAAGGCAACAGCTGCTTCTCAATAGAGTTCTGTGTGCTCAGAGACAGGGCCTGTGCCCCTCTGTCTGAGTATCTTCTCTAGTTGGCACATGCCCCCCCCTTGGCACCTGCCACTGCTTAGACAAGGGATAGCACAGGAGAAAAGGCTGTCAGGGCGCAGGGCACCCGCCTAGGGTGCCGGTGGAGGAAACCTCGAGAGGCGAGAGGACAACTCAGATGCAGCTGCTGAAGGAGGAAGACCCGACATATCTGCTGCTCACTCATTCCTGGTGGGTGGGAAGCAGCAGCCGGGACCATTTATAACCAATGAGAGCGGCAGCGTGGACCCTGGCTACTCTTGCTTAAGGCACTCTCCTATTTCTCTTTGCTTCTGTCTGCCTTCTCTGGTCTGCTTTATCTCTGACCACACGCTGGTGTCCTGACCCAGGGAGAGGCGATGGGGTGTGCCCTATCACAGGGAAAGTGCCTCTGTGTTTCATGTAACTGCTGCTCTCTGTGCTTGGTTCTGGCAGCAGCTCCAGGCTTTTATAACCACGCCCATACCACAAACTCTTAGTAGAAAGGAGAGAAGCTTCCCGGGTACTCATGGCCTGATATGGCCTCTCTTCATCCTACTCCTAAATGGCCACCCCTCCTTTACCGGCATGGTCTAACTCAGTTTCCCCCAGCAGTTACTATGGGTTAAAAGCATCCATGGCTGAAGGATTTCCGACTATGCGTTAAACAGAGTTGAACATGGTTCCTTCCTGCAAAGCACACAGAAAGTTTTCAATTTACTCATTCGTTTGCATTGCTCATTTCCAAAAGTTTGGCCATGGAATGTAACTTTTATGACAAATTTTCACAGAACTGTTATCAGCATGCTTCCTGGGGACCACCATCCCGTCTAATATTTCCAGGAAGACATGTATACAAGTGACATTCTGAGATGGCTTCAACCCAATGTCATTCCCACCATGATTCCACACAGACACCACTGCTTCCTGCCCATGATCCCAACCAATAGGTCCACCTCACACACTGTCCCACCCCATGCTTCCCTCGCTCTGTACTGTACAGGCATCCAAATCTTCTGCCAGTGTAGGATCTACCTAGATAACTTTTATTTCTTTTCGCTGAATTAGGAATATGCTTTTGAAATTTGAAAATCAGGGCCCAGAACAGTAGTCTAGTGACTGAAGTCCTCGCCTTGCATGCACCGAGATCCCATATGGGCACTGGTTTGTGTCCCGGCTTCTCTACTTCCCATCCACTCCCTGCTTATGGCCTGGAAAAGCAGTAGAGGATGGTCCAAAGCCTTGGGACCTTGTGCCTACATGAGAGACCTGGAGAAAGCTCCTGGCTCCTGGCTTCAGATCACTGCTGTGGTCACTTGGGGGGTGATCCAGCACATGAAGGATCTTTCTCTCTGCCTCCTCTCCATAAAGCTGACTTTCCAATAAAAATAAATAAATCTTTAAAAATTTGAAAGTCAGACACACAGTAACAGAGAAAGAGAGAATCTCCCAATCACTGGTTCATTTCCCTAAATGCTTTCAATAGCCAGTGTTGAACCAAGCAACACCCAGGATCCAGGAACTCAACCCAGGTATGCTCCTCAGGTGTGGAGCCCCAAGTCCCTGAGCCATCATCAGTGCAGCTTGATCCTGAGCACAGTCTGTCCCTCCAGGATGGGATGGAGGCATCCTGAGTAGCATCTCAGTCCACTGCACCTGCTACCCACTCCTCTTTCTGCAATCTTAGACTATGACATTCACAACCTGGCTGTAGCAGACATTTCCCCCGCTCCTATCCAGCCTTAACTTGTCCCAGTCCCAGTTCTGGTTTTTTCTTTTTGTCTGTGTTTTCTTCAATAAATCCTTTTGTTTCAGAGATCCCTCAGTCTCAAGAGTTTTGGTTTAATAGCACTTTGGGAAATGATTGTCTAACCACTGCAAATATAATTATTTATTTGGCAACTAGTATTATTAAGTTCATAGTTCCCTGATTACTAGTGAAGGCAAACTTTTTTTTTTTGAGTACTTACTATTTGGAGTTTTCCGTCCACAAATTGTTTGCTCATATATTTTATTCAATGTTTATTGCTTAATTTTTCTTGTGCTGATTACTAATCCTTTGTTGGCTAGAGATCTGAAAATATCTCTTACTCTGTAGCTTGGCTTTTAACTTTGTTTGTACTACTCCTAGTTTAGTGGTTTTTTTTCTTAAAGATTTATTTTGTTTATTTGAAAGGTAGAGTTACAGATTGAGAGAGAGGTATTCTACCCACTGATTCATTCCCCAAAAGACTGCATTGGCCAGAGGTGGGCCAGTCCAAAATGAGAAGCCAAAAACTTCTTTCAGGTCTCTTATATGGGTACATGGTCCCAAACATTTGGTTCATGCTCTACTGTTTTCCAGTTACATTAGGAGGGAGTTGGATCAGAAGTGGAACAGCCAGGACTTGAACCAGTGCCCATATGAGATGCTGGCACTGCAGGCAGAGGCTTAACTATGTCACAGTATGGCCCCCAGTACTTTCAGTTTATACAAAAGATTTTTACTCTGTGTGATCCACCTTCATGCTTTCCTGTGGTTTAAGAAATTTTTTCTGTTCCCAATCACGCAGATATCCTTCCATATTTTCTTTTGTGAAAATATTTGCCTTTTGTATTGAGGCATTTAATCTGTCTGGATTAGAGCTATTTCGGAGCTATTTTTGCATATATTTATTTGCTACTGGGAAAGGCAATTGTTTCACAGCTTTTTTAAAAAAAATTTATTAATTTGAGAGGCAGAGTGACAGAGAAAGAAACAGAGAGAGATCTTACATCCCCTGGCTCCCTCCCCAGGGGGACCCCAACATCCAAATCTGCGCCAAGCCAGAGCCAGAAAATAGGAACAGCGTGTGGTCACCCATATGGGTGGAATCGACTCAGGTTGCTGGGCTGTCCTCTTCTCCCTCCTAGGCACATTACCAGGAAGCTTGACCGGAACTAGAGAAGCCAGAACTCATACTAGCACTCTGATCTAGGGTGCTGGTGCCCCAAGCAGTGGCTTAACCTGTAGCCCACCCCGGGGAGCATCCATCCTGCTCCACCAGCGTGGGGAGCATCCTTCTGCAGGTCCAGTCCTCCAGTAGGAACACTCAGGTTCCAAGCCCTCTCACTGTTCTATGTTTCTTCCACCAGGGCCTTGCCATCAGCACCTCAGTGCTCACCTTCCCACTGTCTTCTCAGAAGCCTTAATCTCAGCTAGGGAATCCTTCCTCCCTTTCAAAGCTGTCTTGGGTTTTCTTGGTCCCTCTATGTATCTGTATGCACTTTTTGTTCAGTCCATTTTTAAAACTCCTGGATGGAGTATAATCACAATTTTACCCCAGACATCTCAAAAATGGATGAGTGAAAGATTCTGTTTTTCTTCCAGAACAATGCTTTCTTAAGTAGCATCTTCTTTAAGAGCAAAAGGATTCATAAAGGAAACAGGAAGGACTTCTGCCATCTATCCTCCATCTACTTCCTGGTTCTAGTCCTGGCTGTGTCATCATCACCCTTGCCCAGAACCTGCCCTTGCAGTGTGGACACACTTACTGCACTGCCTGCTCTCTGGGTTGCCTGTGTGGTTTCTAGTCCTTGCTTCCCTTGGTTGCCTCAGCCCTGCAGTGTCTGGGGAATAGCCTCTGGTTTCTGTGCTTGCTTCTCCGGGCAGCCCATTCTGATTATGGAGTAATGATCCTGCAGTCTCCTTTCAGCTGGCTCCTCCCCACCTCGGAGCCCTCATGGCTCTTGCACCCCTTTCTGTCTGCAGGATAAAGCACAGCTCCAGGGCCCGACATTCATCAGGCCCTACCTCACCAGTCCAGCCCTCCCTAGGGTCCCAGACTCTTAACTCTGAATCCAACCAGAGCCAGCTGCCCAGGGTCTGGAGGCTTCATCGGATTCTTTTACCATTATCCCTGCCCCAGGAGTGTGTACTGCCTGCTTCTGCACTCTCCCCAAATCCCACCCACTCTAGCTGTAACACAGCAGCTGCCTTCACTGGCAGGGCCATCGCACACTCTGAGAGTCTCTAGGTTTCTATGTGTGTACTCTGTACAGAACAAAACAACACAAGGGCCACTCTGATATTATATGGTCAGGCTTCTCTACCTGAGCTGTGTGGAACTGGCCTGGCTCATTGCTAGGGGGGCAGGAGGGGCTGCCCTGGGTCCTGGAGGAAGTTGGCAGCCACCACTGGTGCAACTACAACTGTCTCCAGCTATCCCCTGGCTTGAGAGCTCCTGGGCTGCCAACTATGAGGCAGCAGCATCCACTGCCACTGATGGGCAGAAGTGACACATCAGCATGTGGCACTCACTGTAATTTGGAGCACCTGCAGCTGTTGGCAGGCAGGACAGACCCATACCTGCCTCCTAACATGCCTAGTGTGCTGATGGTGTCCTGCCGCTCACACTGGGACTGTCCCAGGAGGAGACCACGTGTGGCAGGGCCGGCTGGGTAGGAGTGTACCACTGAGATGCCGATCCCTGGTCAGCATCTCAGAGGCAGGTCCCTGCGGAGCAGGAAAACAAAATAAACTACACGTGTTGAGTCCTATTGGGCAGAAAGACAATGCGGCCATCTGACTCTCAGTGCTTTGAGTGTCCAGGGACTAGGTTAGTCTCACAGCCAATGCCTTTGACGTTCAAAACCAGGCCAGAACAGGATCTTGTGGGGCCAACACTGCGGTGCTCTCCCAGGCTCGCCCATGGTTACAGTCCACCACTCATAATTAGCAGTCCCTAGAATGTTAGCGGCCTCCTGCCTTGGGCCCTCTGACTCCTCCCAGATGTTGACTCCAGGTTCCCTGGCTGCCCCGACTGCCCCCTGGGGCTGTGCATCTCCCTGGGGGTCGTTCTGGGGAGTGGACCCCGCTGCTTACCTCTTAGGAGCTGGGCAGCCGAGGGCGGGTAAGAGAAGCAGGCAGAAGAGATGCTGTAGTTGGTCTTTAGCACCTCCACGAGCTCCGCCGTGTACCTGGGGAGATACCAGTGCGTGTTCAGAACACTGGAGGACTTAGAGGCAGTTGGTGGCGGCAGTAGGTTGGACCACAGTTAATTACTATTCGGGCAACACTCCTGGATGCAGAGAGATCTTCCATTTCCCCTCAGGGCTCCAGTCTAGCGTGGTAAGGCACCCGGTCTACTGGTCAGCGGTATGTCCAAAGAGCTCCCAGCCAATTGTCCTTGCTGCTGTCCAGGTGGCAGCCCAAGTATCAGGCAGAGGAAGAAATATGCCTCTGCCCCCAGGGCTGGCTCCCCAGTGGCCAGGGCCTCTATACATTCCCTCTGGGCATGCCTTCCACAGCCCCAGATTCAGAACCAAAGTTCAGACCCTGGTACATCTGGCACATAGTACATCTGAAGGTTTAGAGGTACCACCAGAGCCTCTTCAGTCCCTGTCCCATTCTGGCTGCTGGGAGCCAAAGGGCTCCTGGAGAGAGGAAGGGAGAGCCAGGCAGGTGCAGTAAGTAGGGACCACTGTTGCTTAGCAACTAACTCCTGGCCCAGGGCCTGCTCTCGTCACTTACCTGGGGTCAAGCTTTATGTGAGTCCTGCCCAGCTCCATCTTCTCTGTTCTGGCTCTCCCAGCTGGCACCAAAGGGTGAAGGCAAGCAGTTGGCTGGGCAGGTGGAGGCTGAGAGAGAGCGTCCTGCCCAGCCCCTCTGCACTGCCTGACTGCCTGCCGGCCTCTTCCAAAGAGAGGTTCCGGAGTTGAGCTCAGGTGCAAAAGCTAGTCTCCCTCCGTCTGGTTCTCTCGCAGCTGCTCAGACCTCTCTTGCCAACCTTCTGTCTCACACTTCACCCCAGAGGAATTTGACCTTCTGGGCTGGCTCACTTCCCGGGCTCCTGAACCCTCCCTGCCCACAGGTGTGGCTCCTCCCAGCTCTTCCAGACAAATGTCCTTTGCTTTCACTGTCCCTAGCCTGCCTTCATCCTCAACACCCCATATTTAAGGAGCCTTCTAGGCCTGGATGTAGCCAAGACAGAAGTCTGACCATCTGGAGCCAGGGAGGGAACCGAGTCCTGGCTCTTCCCAGCCGTGTCCCCTGGTCAGCAGCCCCTAGACTCTGGACCCCTGGAGGTGGGGGCAGCAGGGCTGAGGCCCTGGCCTGGGCTGCTGTGTTTGGCTTGTATGTGGAATGAAGGACTGGCTGGAAAAGAGGAATGGAAGACTGCAAAAATACGTGGGTTCCCAAGCCTAAGCCCATCATAATATTTTTTGAAAAAATAGGTCTTGTTTGAAATGCACTGTGATATACACACACACTGATAGAGATGAAGATCTTCCTTCTGCCGAATCATTCCCTAAATGACCATAATAGCTGGGGCTGGGCCAGGCCAAAACCAGCAACCAGGAACCCCCATTCAGGGCTCAAACACATGAGCTGCTTTTCCAGACACATTAGCAGGGAGCTTGGGTTGAAAGTGGAGCAGCTGGGCCCAGTGCAATAGCGAAGCGGTTGAAGTCCTTGCCTTGAATGTGCTGGGGTCTCATATGGATGCCGGTTCTAATCCCAGTGGCTCTGCTTCCCATCCAACTCCCTGCTTGTGGCCTGGGAAAGCAGTCAAGGATGGCACAAAGCTTTGGGACCCTGCACCCGTGTGTGGGAGACCCGAAAAAGGCTCCTGGCTTCAGATTGACTCAGCTCCAGCCATTGCAGCCGCTTGAGGAGTGAACCATCAGATGGAAGATATTCCTTTCTGTGTATTTGCCTTTTCAATAAAAATAAATAAATATATTTTTTTAAAGTGGAGCAGTTGAGATCCAACTAAGATTCTGATGGGTGACGCCAAGTGTCACAGCTGGTGGCTACCTTGCAGTGCCTGTCATGCATGTCTTCATGAGGGTTTACCCAGCCCACAGCCAGGACTGAATTCACAGCGTAGCAGAGGCTGCATTTAAGAGTCAGAGCTACCCGATGAAGCTTCCGGACATTTTGACAGGGTTTGGAAAATTGCCCAATTAGATGATTACAAATTATCTCATTGGCTGGTATTTTCTCTTTTCTCTCTCCCTCTCTCTTTCCAACCAAATAGAATCTTTACAAAGATTTATTTTATTTCCTTTTTTATTGGAAAGGCAAATTTACAGAGAGGAAGCGAGATAGAGAGAAAGATCTGTCTGACGATTTACACTCCAAGTGGCTACAACGGCCGGAGCCAAGCCAATCCAAAGCCAGGAGCCGGGATCTTCTTCCAGGTCTCCCACGTGGGTGCAGAGTTCCAAGGATATGAACCATTCTCGACTGATTTCCCAGGTCACAGGCAAGTGGCTGGATGGGAAACAGGGCCACCAGGACATGAACCGGTTGGCACCCATATGGGATCCTGGTGCATGCAAGGTGAGGACTTCAACAACTAGGCTACTGCACCAGGCCTTCTTCTTCTTTTAAAAATATTAATTTCTTTATTTTAATTATTTTTAAACTTCTTTTTATTATTATCATTACATGATACAGTTCCATAGGCCCTGGGATTTCCCTTATCCCCTCCCCAATTCCCTCTACCCTCACTGAGTTCCCCTGTATCATTACTATAGTATAGTTCTCCCTACACAGTCATATGTCCATCATTTCCAGCATGGACAACAACAGAGTCCAGCATCCTATTGTCAAGATATGGTAAACAGGACCCGGCACGATAGCATAGTGGTTAAAGTCCTCGCCTTGCACACTCGGGATCCCATATGGTTGCTGGTTCTAATCCAGGTGGCCCCCCTTTCCACCCAGCTCCCTGCTTGTGGTCTGGGAAAGCAGTTGAGCATGACCCAAAGCCTTGGGACCCTGTACCCGCATGGGAGACCCGGAAGAGCTCCTGGCTCCTGGCTTCAGATTGGCTCAGCTTCAGCCATTGCGCTCACTTAGGGAGTGAACCATTGGTTGGAAGACCTTCCTCTCTGTATCTCCTCCTCTCCATATATCTGCGTTTCCAATAAAAATAAATACATCTTCTAGAAAAAAAGATATGGTAAACAGTTTCATTGGGAGTCCATCTTTGTCTGGAAGTAGACATGCATACTACATTGTATCCTCACATCTGGATATGATAATCTCCATTACACAATTACTATACATCCCCTTATATGAAAAACCACAATACAAAATCAACAACAGGAAGAAAAATAGAAATTTACAATGCCATGAAGTTAAATGACATGCTACTAAATGACTAACGTGTCACTGAAGAAACAAAAAAGAAAATCAATAACTATTTATTTTACTTAAAAAGCTACTGTGCCAAGCCCAACCAAATGTAGTTTTAAATGATTTATTTTACTTTTATTTGAAAGAGTGACATAGAAAAGACAGAAAGAGAGAGATCTTCTGCCCTCAAATTGATTGCCCAAAGGTTCACAATGGCCAAAGCTGGACTGAATCAAAGCTAGAGCCAGAAACTTCGTCTGGGTCTCTACACGCATGCAGGGTCCCAAGGCTTTGGGCCGTCCTCTACTGCTTTCCCAGGCCACAAGCAGGGAGCTGGACGGGAAGTAGAGCAGCCGGGACATGAACCAGTGCCCATGTGGGATTCTGGCACGTTCAAGGTGAGGATTTAGCCACTGAATCATTACGCTGGCCAGACAAATGGGATCTTGTACTACAGCACTCACAAATTCCAGGCGGGGAGGCGGACACATGCCATATGCTTATTGGAATTTGTCTTCCTGACACTGAGATGGGAAAATCCAAGCCAGGGCAGCAGTGAATGCTTTTGTGCACAAACATCATGGAAGTGCAAGCTGTTCCTTATCTCATTTAAATTCACAACCGCTCTCAAGTGAAGGGCCCTCTGTACTCCCATTTCACAGATAAAAAAATGGAGCCTAGATGGTTACAAAACTAGTTAGAGAGTTGTGGGAATATGTAGAGAGACATAGGAACTTGAGAGAGGGCTGTGGTAGATTCGGGTGAAGACTTGAGATGGTGAGACCCCGGCCCCTAAGGGGGACCCTCTGGAACTGCGGAGTGGATGCAAGCAGAGGAGACAGTTCCAGGACCACCAGAACTCCCGCCTCCTGCTCCAGTGTCCCGTCAGGATCCAGTGGAATCCTCCTCTAGGGGCTAGATGTGAGGAGAGTTTGGGGGGTTGATGACCCCTCAGGTGGAGGTAAGGGCAGGAGGAGGAAGGCAGGGGCACTGCCTCCCAGAGGGTCAATAGCCCAGCCCCTCCCTGGCAGGCACAGGCTGACTCAGCCTCCTCCAAGCGCTGGTGCAGAACGTCCCCTGGGTCATTCCTCTCTAGCCCAGTGAGAGACATTGGGTTTAATGGCCCTGGGCCCTGAACTCTAGACTTCCCCAGGGAGCAGATAACGTTGCAGAGAGGCGATTCCTGGGCCCTGAGGAAGTAGGGGAGGGGCACAAGTGGGAGAAGGAACAGTTGGGTGGGTGGGGCCCTCCGTGGGCGGGCACTGCGTGACTGGGGCTGGGAGGTGGTGATGTCCCAGGGGACCGTCCCTCCTCGCAGGGACGCTGGCCAAAGAAAGTAGCAATAGCAAGGAGGAAGGCTCTAGCTCCGCGGCAGGTGCTGCCCTGGGCCAAGACAGAGGCGTGGCAGAGAGGAGCTGGGCGACAGCAGAGTCTGTAGCTCTGACTTCGTTTCTGGTTTCAGGGGCTAAGTCTTCCCACAAAATGATCCGATGGCATCATACGACACCTAAGACTTCAGCCCAGGGCTGCCCAGGCCACCACAGGAGGGATTTGAGTTCAATAAATCTTGCACAGCAGGCTGATCTCTAAATTGCTCATTTTCTATGACCTGCAGGTGATACTGTAAACATCCAAATGGCCCTTGGCAGAAAAAAAGTTCCCCACCCCCTTATGTCTCAGGATTGTTTTTGAAATATCAAAAAAACATTTGAGGTTTTATCACTTTTAAAGTTATTTCATTCTCAGTATTTTAAAATTAAGATTTATTTTATTTTTATTGGAAAGTCAAACATACAAAGAGGAGGAGATACAGAGAGGAAGATCTGTCCGTTGATTCATTCCCTAAGGAGCAGCAACTGTCAGTGCTGAGCCAATCCAAAACTAGGAGCCAGCAGTTTCATCTGGGTTTCCCACGTGGATGCAGGGTCCCAAGGCCTTGGGCCGTCCTTGACTGCTTTTCTGAGGCCACAAGTAAGGAGCTGGATGGGAAACAGGGCTGCTGGGATTAGAACCGGCGTCCTAATGGGATCCTGGTGCGCTCAAGGTGAGGACTTAAGCTGCTAGGCCACAGTGCTTGGCCCTCCAGCTGTTTTTCAGAACCATTTTACGTTCCCAGGAGCAATTTATTTTGCCGTGTTTATTCTATCCATCCTACTATTTGGGAGGCGGTATCTCATGTTGGTTTTGATTTGTGTTTTTCTAATGACGGAGGCTGTGAGCACCTTTTCCTGTCCTATCTTTGGAGAAATGTGCACCTGAACCTCTGGCCTGCTTCAAACTTGTGCTGATGTTAGGAGAGGTGGCGAGAACAGAAGTTCATGTCTTCACACAAGGGAGTATTGAGGCGTGACCCAGAGAGGAGTGGTAAACCAGGTGGCAAAGTTCAGTGGGGCAGGGCACCCGTAAGAACAGATGGGCGCCCTTCTTGGCAGCATCTGAGAGTGAGTACTCAGCTATGCAGTCTGTGCCAAGCAGGGTCACAGCGCCATAGACAGAGTGCACATGCCAGGCTGGGCAGGAAGCTTAGAAAAGAGCTGAGGCCACAGTTTGCATTCTGAGTGGGGCCTGTGTGGGAAGAGGGCTCAGTTCATCCTGTTGCTATGTCTCCTTCCTTTTACCTCGCCCTCTTCTCCCAGATGAAGGATTTGGCAGGTGTGCAATAAGTAAAATTCCTCCTGAGTTTCTACTATGCAGTGTTTTTGACTAGGGAGCCTTCCTGGTGCTGGGCAGAGAAGAACTTCCTGAAGTTCTTATTTGGGGGCAAGGAGGCTAGGAACACCTATAAAGTTATTGGGATCTTGGGGACAATGCTGCAGCACAGCAGAGTAATCTGCCCTGTGGTGCTAGCATCCCGTAGGAGCATGGGTTCCTGTCCCAGCTGCTCCACTTCTGATTCAGCTCCCTGGTAATGGACTGAGAGAACAGCAGAGGATGGCTGAAGTCCTTGTGCCCCTACACCCGGTGGGAGACCCGAGGAAGCTGCTGCCTTCAGGTCAGCTTAGCTCTGGCCATTTTGGCTGTTTGGGGAGTAAATTAGTGGATGGTAGCTCTCTCTCTATCTCGGTAAAATCTGCCTTTCAAATAAAAATAAATCTATAAAAAAAAAAAAAAAAGATTGGGACTTGGGCAGGACTTTGCAGTTTCCCAGGCTGCTGGAGGCTGCTAGCTTGCTTTCCATACTTTGTTTTCTGGAGGCCCCTTTCTCATACACAGGCTAATTTTTAACTTTTTGGCTAACATGGATACCTTTAAAAATCAGGTCTGGGCTGTTCAAGATCGGATTGCCAGCTCCCCCAAGAAAAGAGTTGATACAAGGGAACAGCTTTATTCATGGGGCTTCATGTTGGCACTCTCTAAAGAGCTTTTCTGCATTCACAAATTGGCAAGAAGACAGTTTGGGAAGGGTGTAGGTTTCCAGGGTTCACGTGATGAGCCCTGGATGGAGGCTTCTGGGGTGTTCGGCATGGATGTGTTCAGCTGGTGGTGCTAAAGTCCTTCCTTGTGTATGATGTGCTTGAGCCAGCGTCGGTTGCAGAAACAGTCTCATCGGACACAAGGTTAGCAGTTGGCTTATGGCAACTACTGAGGGAGAAGAAGGCATAGTGAGTGTGGCAACAGCGTTACTGATCTACTGTGGAGTTACAGGAGGTCTTGACTATATTATGAACCATAGTCCTTTTTTTAAAAATGAATTTAACTATTTTTAATTTAAACAGAGATTCACAGAGAGAAGTAGAAATGGAAAGATCTTCCTTCTGCTGGCTTACCCCCTAATAGACCACCACGGTCCAGTGCTGCGCTGATCTGAAACCAGGAGTCAAGGCCTCTTCCGGGTCTCCCACGTGGGTATAGAGTCTGAAGGACCTGAGCCGTTTTTTCCCCTGCTTTCCCAGGCTATAAGCAGGAAGCTGGATGGGAAATGGAGCAGCTAGGACACCAAATGATGTGCAGATGGAATGCCAGCTCTTGTAGGTAGAGGTTAGCCTTTTGAGTTACAGTGCCAGCCCCAGAACACAATCTTTTTTATTTTTTAAGGTTTATTTATTTTAATTGGAAAGTCAGAAATACAGAGAGAAGGAGAAACAAAGCGAAAGATCATCCATCTGCTGGGTTCCTCCCCAAGTGGCCCCAACAGCCAGAACTGAGCCAATCTGAAGACAGGAGTTTCTTTTGGGTCTCCCATATGGGTGCAGTGTCCTGAGGCTTTGGGCTGTCTTCTACTGCTTTTCCCAGGCCACAAGCAGGGAGCTGGATGGGAAGTGGGACCCCAGAACACAAACCTGTGCCCATATGGGATCCTGAAGTATACAAGGCAGGGATTTAGCTTCTAGACTATTGTGCTGGGCCCAAGATCACAATCCTTTATTAGACATGATTCGCTAAGGGTTTTCTCTCACTTCATGGGTTCTCTTGTTACTTTTGTTGCCTGAAATAGTAAAAGTATGGGTGGAATATACAAGTTAAACCTGGAAAGAGCTGAATGCATTGTTGCACAGGCTGGAGTTTGGTTCCAGGTTTTAATCTTTTCTTACAGGGTGAGTGTGGTTGTCATAGCCGTGAACACTGAGGTCTGACTGGGCTCTGTGGGGAGAGCCCAAGGTGGCACTGTGGATCGCTCTCCCTCCCTTGGCTTGGAGACAGAGCTGATCCTTAAGGCACAGGAGACGCTTCCTGCATCACAGAGCCTGTTGAAAGATCACATCACCTGGGAACCGACCAAGACAATGTCTGGCCTCACCTCAACTTCCATAGTCACCATTTTAAGCTCCTGACCACCTTCTCTTAGGAGTGCCCTTGGAAGCACAGGTTTGTATTTTTTTCTATCACCTGTAATATAAAACATACCGAATTAATTTTGAGTGCCCAAATCTGTCTTCCTAAACATACTGTAATGCTATGCAAAATGGTAGCCTCAACATATCTCTAGACTCATTTTCAACTAGAGAAACAAACAGCTGCTAGGGCTGGTTCATCCTCCACCTGCAAGTGCTGGCATCGCATATGGGCACCAATTCGTGTCTCAGTTGTTCCACTTCCCATCCAGCTCACTGCTTATGGTCTGGAAAGAATGGCCAAGTCCTTGGGACTCTGCACGGTGTGGGACACCCAGAAGAGGCTCCTGGCTCCTGACTTCAGATCGGCTTAGCTCCAGCCATTGTGGCCATTATGGAGACATTAAAGCCGTGAGAGACAGACGGAGAGAGAGAGAGAGAGCTTCTCTCCCCTGATTCACTCCCCAAATGGAAGCAAAAATTACTTTTAAAACAACAAACAAAAAAAAAACCCCCACAAAGTTTGGGAAGGGTTTAGCTAAACACATGTTTAAATAACTCTACTCTGCCCCCCAAGTTTAAAAAAACAGGCATGTAGATAACTTGCTTCACATCACTGGGGAGTAAACTGTGACTGGCCTATGCTACTAATTGGAAGCATCTGTTCTTGATAACCTCCACCCTCCCCAGCAGTCCTCTGTGCGTGTGCTACACTGTGAGTCAAGCCAGTGATGTCCTTCGATTGTGTACTTTTGTCAGCTCATTTATGTGACTTTAACAGTGAAACTTGCTGAATGCAGAAAAAAGATTAGTTAAGAAAGGATAATGAAGCCTCCAAATCTTCAACATTGGAATGTGAACAGAGACATAAGTAGGCAATTCAGGGACCCGGCATGATAGCCCAGTGGCTAAGCCATCATCTTGCATGCGCCAGGTTCCTATATGAGCACCAATTCCTGTCTCGGAAGCTCCACTTCCCATCCAGCTCCCTGCTTGTGGCCTGGGAAAACAGTAGATGTCCCAAAACCTTGGGATCCTGCACCCACATGGGAGACCTAGAAGAAGATCCTGGCTTCTGGCTTTGGATCATCTCAGCTCCAGCCGCTGCGGCCACCTGGGGAGTGAACCAGCAGACAGAAGCTCTTTCTCCCTGCCTCTCCTTCTCTCTGTAAATCTGCCTTTCCAATAAAATAAATACACCTTGGGCCTGGCTAAAGTCCTTACCTTGCATACACCGAGATCCCACATGGGTGCTCGTTCTAATCCTGACTGCTCCACTTCTCTTCCAACTCTCTGCTTATAGCCTGAAAAAGCAGTGGAGGGCAGCTCAAAGCCTAGGAAACCTGCATCCACATGGGAGACACAGAAGAAATTCCTGGCTCCTGGCTTCAGTTTGGCTCAGTTCCTCCAGTTGCAGCCATCTGGGGAGTGAACCAGCAAACAAAAGATGCTTTTCTCTGTAGACCTGCCTGCCCAACAAAAATAAATAAAAAAACACAATTCACAAAACAAAATAAAATGACTTATGGGTATATGAGAACATTTAATTTCAAAAATAAGGAGAAATTTAAATTAAAAGATTAAAATTGAAATTAAATTAAAAGTTATCATTTGTCACCTGTAAATCTTTAATTACTTATTAGCAGTATAACATGGGTATGCTTAGAATAGGTGTATAAACTTGTATAAAATTTCTGGAAAACTTGTGGAAATTATGCATTGAGCTACCTAAATCCTATCATTAGGAATCCATTGTAAGATGGACGTATGACTGTTTATGAAGAACTATACTGTAGTAATAATATAGAGGAACTCAGTGGTTGGGAGGGCATTTGGGGAGAAGAGAAATCTCAGGGCCTATGGAACTGTATCATAAAATAATAATAATAATAATAATAAAGAAGTAATAAAAAGGAATCCATTGTAAGGAAATAATTGGAATTATAAGGAAAAGTAAATTTACAAGATTCCGAATTACAGTAGTGTAAACAATGGAATTGATGAACCAACCTAGATGTCTATTACTAGAATTTGGCTAAATAAATATTAACATTTTAACTCATCCTTCTATTCCACAGAAATGCATGACGTGATCCTATGTGCCAGGCACTGTTCTAGGAAACCAGCACGAGCAGAACATCACCACGCACATGCTCACTCAAGCGTGTCTCTGCACACATACATGCCGTATCAGCAGTTCTTGAACAAAGAACTCAGTGACAGTAAGGATGAAGCTCTGTGACTACTTGTGGGCTGAAGGCCAGAGCTGGGGCCTGAAACTCCTCAGTCAGATTCATAGGACTATCTGCAAACCTCCTCTCTCTCTTTTTAAATATGGATGCAGGGCCGTCATGGGCAAGCACACATGTGCTGAGATTGTCCCAGCATCTCTGCTAACCACCTCTCTCTGAGGACACAGCTTACTTGTGCTGGGTGACAGCAGGCCCCACTGCATGTGATCCCAGCTGTCCTCCCCTGGAGGGACACTTGCTAGCTTTCACACTGGGCGTGGTGGTGGGGGGGAGTGGTCAGAGCTTGGGAGAGCAGAGAGGACGTAGCACCCTCTAGAGGTGATTCTGGGGATGGGACAGGCTGAGCTTGGGGTGGTGGAACCCTGGCTGGTGGAGGGCCACTTGATAGTGCAACATCAGCTCTGGGGAGGGTTATGGAGAGTGCCATGAAAGCCTGGAAGTCAGGGACTTCTGATCATTTTTGATGCTTCCTACTGCCAAGGTCAAGTCTAAAGGACAGTGTTAACATTGAAGGTCTGATACGTGGAGGGGTGGGGCAGTTGGGAGCAGGTAGGGTTAATGGGAAGGACTGACAACCTCGGCTCTTCTTTGCTAGTCGCTTCTCTGCTTACATCAAATAAGTAAGGAAAGAAGGAAGGAAGGAAGGAAGGAAGGAAAGGGGAGCGACTGAAGAGCAAGGGAAAGAGAGAGAAAGAGGTAAAAGAAATGTCTTATTCAAAACATACCCCCTGATTGGTAGATGGCTGGATCTCCTTGGTAACCACCTAGGAGAACGCTCAATCTGACTAAAATCTGAGTTTTGAACAAGCACCCCAGGCATGCTCCAGCAGCAGTAGTGAATTACACACACACACACACACACACACACACACACACACACACACAAGAGCTATCTTGCTCTTCCATAACAACCTAGTCTCCCAGGAAGGAGGTCTCATGGGAACCACACTCCTTGGGGGTGAGAGGACTCGCACTACCTCTTAAATCTTTTTTTTTTCTTATTTTTCATCCGTGACTTCTTAACATGGATGCATTGAAGACCAAGTGGACCTCCTGGGGACAAATCCTAGCAGTCAGTCATGAAGCCAAACTCACAGGGGCAGGCCGTCTTCCTCTGTGTATGTGTCTTGGGAGGAGGGAGCAGAGGAGTTGGTGTTGGAAGGCATTGGAAGCAGCCAGAGCCCCCATTCTTCAGCCTCTATGATGTCACACTCAGACCCACTCCTTTCCTTCTAGCCTGGACTGTGGCTTCCGAGGCTGCTGTGGTCATGGGGCTGCAGGCACCATCAGACGGAAGGGTGCTTGGTGACTCTAATCTACCCTGGGGACCCGGGACAGCCAGCCATGCCACTGCTGAAGGAGGCGGTGCCCATGGGGAAGGAGCTGCAGCATCTGCCTCCAGGCCCACTCGGCTGGTTCCTCCCAAGCCTGTTCGCCGCCTTCAATGTGGTGCTGCTGGTTGTCTTCAGCGGCCTTTTCTTCGCCTTCCCGTGAGTCTCCCATGCAAGCTGTCAGACTTCCCACTGACAGACTGTGGGGCGAACAGCTCATGAGAGCAGGGAGGCAGGGGCACGGCCTGGGAGCCCAGAACAGATTCCACATGGAGGCAGGGGACTTCACATTTGGGGAACTACCTTGCAGGTGGCTGATACTGCTGGAGATGTTTAGTGAGCCCCTGTGGATGCCGACCCCCTGTAAGCCAGGCCCTTGGGTCAGGGAAGGGGAGCTTCGGGCTGCTGCAGATCAGGCTTGACTCTGATTCTGGTCTCAGTTGCAGGTGGCTGGCTCAGCATGGGAACTGGGCCTTTGCCCTTGTCACAGGCCTCCTCTTCATCCCTACCTTCTTTAGCCTCGTTTGGCTCAACTTCTCAGACCCTGGCGTCTTACATCGAGGTGAGGCCTCCGTCTCCTGGGAGAAGGAGGTAGCTGCCCTAGGGGTTGGAGTCTGCAGCGATGACTCCCAGAGTGCTCTCCCTACCACTCTTCCTCTGGCCTCAGCACACTTTCACCCCCTTACACTTGTTGCTCAGGTCCTGGCATACCATCTCCCAGTCTGCCAGGGTATAGATAAACATAGTGCTAAAGGTTTACCAGTTGCCTTAAGGGGAGAGCTAGACAAGAGGTGGGGAAAGAAGCCAATGCATTCTCCTAAAAATTGCTGCTACACTCATGCCCAGAAGCATGGATCACTGTTTCAGAGACCCGAGTTACAGCATCTTCTCCCTTGACCTCCAGCCTTGCTCAATGGGCTCAGCTTGCTCCCAGGGGACAGAGTCCTCTGCCACCATCTCCACATCCTTCCTGTGCCCAGTGATGCTGTGACACTACTCAACATTCCCCTCTCCTGCCCTCCTCCCATCCCAGGCTCTGTGGAGCAGAGTCCCATGACAGTGCATGTGGTGTGGGTGAACCACAGAGCCTTCCGCCTGCAGTGGTGCCCCAAATGCTGCTTCCATCGCCCGCCCCGGGCCTGCCACTGTCCCTGGTGCAACATCTGCGTGGAGGTGAGTGCCACCCATGCCCAACATACTTCAGTCAGGGCAGAAGTAAAACCATCTCCCAGAGCAAAAGGCCGAAGAGGGCAGTAACACCCAGGCTTCCTTGGTTATTGCGTCTGTGTTTACATCTGCCATGCCAGGCTAACCCTTGCCTGCACAAACGGCACTCACATCTGTGCTTGCTGCTGGTCGGTACCCAAGGCCCTCGGGCTGGCTGCATCTTGGTCTGGGGAGCTCAGCCTGGTCTCCCTGGGCCTCCTGAGCTCTGAGCGCCCAACCTTTCCCATGAGCACATTCTGCACAGGCTCACCTGCCCAGGCCACAGTTTCAGCCTCGTCCAACAGGTCACAAGGTAGAGTCTCCAAGGGGTTTTGTGCCCTTCCCCTGCTCCCACTGCTACCACCACCACCACCAAGTTACAGTAGGTTGTGTGTCACAGAAGACAGGGAACGTCTTGGGACAAATCACTTTCGGAGCCATAGAGCCCCTAACTGTGCTCCAACAGCAGAAATACTCATACCAAAGATTTCATGGTATTCTTCCTAAGGACATCAGCCAGTGAGGGTGGGGAAAGGCACGGGCAGGTGTTCTAAAGAGGGTGTGGAAGGCAGTAGGATTTAGAGATGATGGAGGCCGGGCCAGACCACAGATCCTGAGATCTGCCTGTATTCTCTGTCACCCAGGACTTTGACCATCACTGCAAGTGGGTCAATAACTGCATCGGCCAGCGCAACTTCCGTTACTTCATGCTGCTCGTGCTGTCCCTCTGCCTCTACTTGGGCGCCTTGCTGGCCACCTGCCTGTTCTTCTTGGTGCACACCAGCCATCTGCCCTTCTGCCTTGACAAGGCAATGGCGTATCCAACACACAGGCCACGTTGGGAGCTGGGGCTCGCACACAACCAAGGGAGGAGCAGAGTCCGGGGTGGGGGAGGAAGGAGGAAGCCAGAGAGAGGGATGGGCCTGTGGGAGGACAGATCTGGGATTAGGTGAAGGTTAAGGGGGCGGGATCAGGGAAGGGTTGAAGCCAGGAGGAAGCCTGAAGAATCAGAGAGTAGCAGATGCCAGGAGAGGCGGGGCCGGATGGAGTGAGGTTTAGCTTGGGGTGGCTGGCCGGGCACTGGAGCCTCTCCTTAGCACCTTGCAGCATCCTTGTGGCTGTGCCTGCCGCAGGATTCCTGGTGCCGCTGTTCCTGCTGCTGATGATCCAGTCCCAGTCGGTGAGCGCGGCTGAGCGCTCCTACGAGGGCAAGGTACCTGCAGCCCGTGGGGAGACCCTGACCCCACTCCCTAAGATGTCTGCTCTTGCTCCTCTGTTGTTGCCCTTGGCCCTGAGAGTGCTATCACCGTGGTCCTTCTTGTTTTGGCTCCTAAAGACACAAATTTTGCCCCCCTCCTGGGTGCCTGCACCTGGGGCATCCTGTGTGCAAGTTATTTTGAGGCCTGGACCTCATTGGGCCAGCACAGACATTCAGGATGAGCCACTTAGGAGGGCTGGCTATTGCAGGTGAGGGACCCATAGTGCTGACCCTGCAGAGGCAGAGGGTCTAAACTTAAAAAGCTGGCTCGGGCAATTAGGTGGACTTTGTGGGCATGACCAAACTATAAAAGCCCAGGTCAGGTGGTGGAACCTGGGAGCCATGGTAGAAAAGTCAGGTTTATCAAGAAATACTTGACATGCAGTAAAATTTGACCCTTTTGAGTGTGTACAGTCTTTAGGTTCTGACAAGTGTATGCACCTGTAACCACCACAACCTGCACCCCAGGAAATTCTGCCAGGGTCTTTTGTAGTCAACTTCTCTTCCTTACTGTGACCCCTGGTAATTGTCATTGACCTGTTTTCTGCCCTTATACCTTTTTCTTTTCCAAACTCTCATCTAGATGGGCTCATGGCCTTCGAACCCTGGCTTCCTTCACTTGGCATAAAGCATTTGGGCTTCAGCCATGCTGTTGCTGGTATCAGTAGCGTCTTCCTTTTTTGCCGCTGTGGATAGATAAACACAGGTCACTCACTCCCCTATGCGTTGAGTGAAGGGGGGTTGGCATGTCTCTGGTAAATATAAAACTATTGTGTACAACATGCGAACTTCTACTTCTGTTTCTATTGGGCAAATATCTAAGGATAACAGCAGTGGCAACAGTGGGGTTGAATTTCATTGAAAGGCAGAGTTATAGAAAGAATGAAGAAGAGGTAGAGATCTTCCATCTGCTGGTTCACTTGCCAAGTGGGTACAACAGCAAGAACTGGGCCAGATCAGAGCCAGTAGCCAGGAGCTTCTTTTGGGTCTCCCACTTGCATACAGGGACCCAAGCCCGTGGACCATCTTCCTCTGCTTTTGCAGGCATATTAACAGGGAGCTTGATTGGAAGTGGAGCAGTTGGAACTTGAACCAGTGCCCTATAGGATGCCAGTGTGTCAGGTGTCAGCTTTGCTTGTTATGCCACAGCACTTCGTCTCCCCCCCAGCAAGGTGTGGGAATTCCAACTGCTCCAACATTTGATGGTGTAACATTTTTTATTTCCTGCTTTTTATGTCAGCCAATCTAACAAACATTTAATGATACCTCATTGTAGTTACAACTTGTCTTTTCCTAATGACTCATGATGTTTAACATCATTTTATGTTCTTTCTTGCCATCTAATTTTGGTGAAGTGTTAGCAACCTTTTGTCCATTAAAAACTAGAGCTTTCAGTTCTTTCCTGCCTCCAGCCTCTGCATGTCCTCCTCCCTCCTGGGCATGCCAGGTCAGGGTTAATAGCAAGGGCTCTGGAACTGGGCCACAGCAGCTCCAGATGCAGCCACCCAACGCCAGCTCGGAGATGTGGGCTGGGTCACTTAGCTGCCTCAGGCCTCAGCTCCCCTGTCGGTTAAAGGAGGTGGCAGGGGGTGATTTAGGTAAGCCACAGAGAGGGGCAGCTGGGACAGGTGAACGTCCCAGGTCTGTTACTATTGGTTGGTGCCCATTCCTTCTCAGTTTTGCTGTCATAGGCTCTTGCTTCTGGAACCTGGCCCCCATCCTTAACATTGCAGGCATGCCCTCCCCCTACTGTAGTCTCTGCCGGGCCCAGGCTGCATTCTGTTCCTTCCTTGGCGCTTTTCAGCCTAAGTGGCCAAAACCAGCTGCTGCTGCTGCTTGGCACCATGACCTTGGCTCCCTGTCCTTTCATTTGTCTGCTCCTTCAATCCCATTCCTGTGTTGCACTAACCACTGACCACTGCCCCCCGGGTGTGGGGGCATCCTGCATCACAGCTTCTCTCACTCCTGATAAAGACAGAGTTGGCTGTGTCTTTTTTTTTTTTTTTTGGTGTGTCCTCAGTCTCAGCACACCAGAACATGTGTGGTATCTTGCAGTGTTTCTGAATGATTGGGTGAACCAAGAAGCAATGAGTCAAGGACACTTTAGGGGAGAGAGAAAGATCTGATGCCATGGGCCCTGGAAGCTGGGGGTGAGGTTGGGAGGAGTTTGAGGGCAGCAAGGAGCTGGGGAAACGGATATGGGGCATGAAGATGCCCCTGTTGGTTCTAGCCCCAGGGAGGGTGAGGGTGTTGCAGACACAGCCCAGGACTGGAACCGAGGCCCTCCAGAGCTGCCAGGACAGTGCCTTGTTGGGGAGAGGAAAATCCTCCGGTCTGTGGCTAATCTTTATAAATTTATCTAACATGTATACTTCATTTAAGCATTTCTCTATTCTGCATATAAAGTCAACATTTCTTCATTATTTGTGGCCATCTAACAAGTCAGGATTTACCTATGTTTTAAAGTTCTGCATAATGACACACTTTAAAAGATTTATTTTATTTTTATTTGAAAGATTTACAGAGAGGAGAGATAGATTTTCCATTCTCTGGTTTATTCCCAAGATGATTGCGATGTCCAGAGCCGGCTGGTCTAAGGCCAGGAACCAGGAGATTCTCCAGCTCTCCCGCATGAGGCAGGGGCCAAGCACTCCGGCCATCCTTCACTGTCTTCCCAGGATGCATTAGGAGGCAGCTAGATGGGATGTGGTGTAGCTGGACTCAAACTGGCACTTGCATGAGATGCCAGTGCTGCAGATGGCAGCTTAATCTGTCATACTGCAGCACTGGTCCCACGCATTTCTCTTAAATGCTGTGAACCCTTTTTAGCAGGCAGAACCTCAGCCAGCTGGATGGCCAGTGTGGCCTGCCAGCTGCAGCAGGAGGCTCCCAGCCTACCCTGACTCTCCCTCCTTTGGCTGACAGCTGCCTTATTTGGATGGGGTGGAGGCTGCCGGCTGAGTGGGCTGGGGGTGGCAGGTGGTGATGGGCCACTTTCAGTTGTGATTGGGCACTTGATAATTACAGTTCTTCAAGTAGGGTGGGGTCTGGGCCTAGGGTGGAGCAAGGCCCATGGGCAGGAGCGGAACAGGAGGACCTGGCCAGGGGAGGACTTGACCTTTGCTGCTCTGTGTGCTAAGTTAGGAACACGTGATGGGGTCCTCAGATCTCTGCCCCTGGAGACGGTGAAAACCAGTGAAGGCACCTCTCGAGCTGAAGGGGAAGAGGAGATTGGGGTGGGGGTGGGATGCCGCTGAGCAACAGAAGGCAGCAGGAGTGGCCCTAGAGAGACTGAGGGGCGGGAGGCTGCAAAGAGGAGCTAAAAGTGGACCCCAGTGAGGCAGAAGAAGGAGAACTGCTCTGAAGTGGGAAGGGGGAGGCTGTTCTGATGGGACCTGAGGAGAGGAGCAGCTTTGCCTCACTCTGCTGGCATCCAGCTGGCTGCCGCTCTGGCTGAGCTGCCCAGATCAGGGAGGGTGCCAGGCAGGGTGTGGGGCAGCATGGCCACCCCTGCTGATTCTGAGCACTTCTTCCTCTTTCTGCTTCCCTCCAGTGCAGACATCTTCAGGGATACAACCCCTTTGACCAGGGCTGTGTCAGCAACTGGTACTTAGCCATCTGTGCACCGCTGGGACCCAAGTGAGTTGTTGGAGCAGCTGGGCCAGGAAGGGGGCCCCTGGCACAGCTCCCAATCCCCCCACTTCCTGCCTGCCCTCCACAACCCCCTCTTCCCTTCCTCTGGGGTTTTCTCCAGAGTGCTGGGTGGGGGAGGGGTGGTCTCTTTACCCTACAGGCCTGGGGGTGGGGGGATTCTTGTCTCAGGGAACGGGTTGGGGGAAGTGATGGATGGAGGGGCACAGCCTGATGGCGAGACTGGCTTAGCTCAGCACGGGACTGCATCTTGGGCTGCTGGGACGGGGATTAGGGTAAGGGGGTACAGAGGAGAACAAAACCGAGGGGGCGATGACCTCTTGCCCGCGTCTGTGGCTCCCCAGGTACATGGCCGAAGCTGTGTGGCTGCAGAGAACGGTGGGACCCGAGTGGGCGCCTATGCACTTCCCGGCCAGCCCCTGCATACACAGGGACCCTCCAATTCCCTCTGACCTCCAGCCCCAGCCATCGGATCTCCAGGAGGTGAGGAGCTGTGTGTGTGTGTGTGTGTGTGTGTGTGTGTGCTGGGAGGGATAGCTGCAAGCTGTGCAGGTGTGGGGGAACTTCCAGTCCCCCAGGATGCTCCTGAAACGGGAACTCCTGGAGTCCCACTCGTGGTGACGCTGAAGGGACCTACTGGAAACACAGAGTCCAGGCGCACTGCCAACTCGTCCTGCCTGCCATGAGCCAGACCCTGGGTGCCCTCAGCTGTCCCCTACAACCAAGAGGCCGAGAGAGGCTTAGGATGCTTTTGAGGGGGAGGGTCCTTTTCTTCCAAGGCAGGTTGCCCTGGAACCCTCGTGGATAACTTCTGTTAAAGAAAGAGGCTTTCATACACCGTAGCGCGCCCTGGAGGCGAACACCCATGGCTCTGCCTAGGCCGGGGAGGGGTAAGTGTGGGAAAAGGGGCTTGCGGAGAGAACCCCCTCCATCTCCACCACACCTTGATCTGTTTAGATCCCCTCTAGCCCGGTGCTGCCTCTGCTGCGGGAAGCCCCTGAACCACGCTCGGCATCTCACTCATCCCTGCGCACGCCACGAAGCCAGGAGCCCCCGGCCCTGGACCTCGCCTCCTGAGCCCGGCTGCGCCCTGCCCTTGCCCACTCTCCTGACGCAAGCGCCGTGCCCATTAAAGGCCCTGGGTCAGCCTCCTCCTGCTGCCTACCCTACTGTGCGCGCCTTTCCGGCGTGTGTGCATGCGAGGGAAGGGGCTCAAGGGGTTGGGGCAAGGACCCCGGTGGGAGGAAAGGGACGGGACCCGTGGGGAGCCGAGTTCAGACACACCGTTCCCCGCCCCCAACACTGCCTGGCTCTGTAAGCCAGAGCCGAACATTCTCTTCATCCTCCAGCTAGTGCTGAGGCGGCCTGAGGTGACTGCTGGCGGTAGAGAAGTCACAAAGTCTGTAAGGGGATTCCGCCTTCTGGCTGCAGGGGGCGCCGGATGCCCAAGAATCCGCGTGCAACAGCGGTCTGCGGCGCTGGAGCCTTGGGGGTGAGAGGGTGGGGAGTCCCTCCTGGCTGCCCAGTCCCCGGGGAACATAGAGGTGTGCACGCCCCGTCCCCACAGTCCAACCCTGTCTCGGCTGGTAGCTGTGTGTGTGTGTGTGTGTACGCGCGTGTGTTGGGGATGGAGAAGGTTAGGTGCTGGCTCAGGCCCTATGAGTTTGTAGGCTCCTGGGTTGTAGTTCCTGGAAGGCTGCCAGAGCATACCACCACCACCCCTCCCCGCCGCCGCCCCCGCTCCCTCCATCGCCCAGGGGTGCCCACAGGGAGAGCAGTCCTGGGTCAGACTGGGCTCTAATCTGCCCCACACTGCAGATGGACCACCCAGGGTCTCCCCGAAGGGTTCAGTGTTAACTATGGAGTGGGAGGGCCGTTGGAGGGGCCTGAACGCTCAGCCACTGTTGGCTGCCGCTCTTGTATCCAAGGCAGGGGGAAGGAGGTCACCTAAGGGCTTCTAGGAACTGGCTAGAGGCCAATGCAAGTGTGTGTGTGTGTGTGTGCGTGCACGTGTGCATGTGTGTAGCATATTCACACAGGTGTTCATGCCTATTAGCACAGGTTGTGTGAATATGTGTGCATACATGCATTGTGCAGGTGTGTATGTGCGAACACACATGTACATGTATGTGGATGTCTGTTCCTGTTCTCACATGTAAGTGCATACACATGTGTGTGTGCTTAGCATCAGAGAATGAACTCATCCCTGGGGGTGGGTCCCAGCCTCCCAAGGGGGTGACCACCTGCAGGGCTTGGCTCCATCTCTGACCCCCTATTCAAGGCTCCACCCTCCATCCAGCACCGCCACTGACACTGGAGGTCCCAGGCCCTTCCCTTTTCAGGCAGCAGCCTTGCCTACCAGCCTGGCTGTGGCTCTAAGCTGGGCTCCTGGCCAGTTTTCTTTGTTCAGCTGCAGGGATTCAGACTTATCTCACTCACCTTTTCTTGTCGCAGTGTCTCTCTGGTCCCCCACTGCTTTGGGAATGGAGTCCTTTCAACTTTCAACTCCTATCTCTGTTGACTCAGCAACCCTTGGCTTGTGGGTGGGGCTGGGGGTACCCTCTGGCAGTCTGGGTGTGTGAGGGGGAGGTACGCAGTCCAGCTTTGCCCTTGCTGCAAGGAGCTTCAGGGTCTTAGAGTCCTCATTAAGACCCAGCTGGAGCAGCTGGCCTAGGTCTGGGAAGGTCATAGGTCAAGGACGCAGGGCAGCCTGGGCATGTGTGTGTGTGTGTGTGTGTGTGTGTGTGTGCAGCAGAGCCTAGCTCAGCCATGGCTGCCCAGTGAGAAGAGGGACAGCAAAATTGGGCAGTCCAGGAGCTGTCAGGCCACTCTGCATAGGAGAGCCCTCGGGGTAGTCTGGTCTAGATCCCAGAGCTTGGGGATCCAGGAGCCTGCAAGGTGGAACTGGCTGGTTGTAGGAGTGCAGCCCACCTGGAGCCCCAGCTCCACAGTGGCCGTCCGTCCAGGCCAGCGCCTGCTTCTGGGGCGTGTTGCCCCTCCCCTGCTATCCTCCTCCACATCAGGCCTGCACTTGCCTTCCAGCACAGAGGCAGCTCACTCGGGGGCCTTCCAAGTCTAAGCCAGCAGTAAGGCGTCTCTCTCAACACCATGACTCTCTGTTTCCCCACTGGGCCCAGCTGTCCCTGGGTGGGAGCCAGGGCGAATTCCAAGCCTGTAGGGCTACTGGGTGTTCATGCAGCTAGAGCTGCCTCTGGGAGACCACCCAGCCATGCCATCCTCCCTCCCCACACTGGCTGGCTATAAAACCCGAGGCAGGGGCTTGCAGTCTGGGATGGGGAGCCCAGAGGCAGTCCCCCGACCGTTAACCAGATCTCCCTCACACCTTCTAGAAGGACATAGCGCAGGCTGGGAGGGGCTGGTGAGCACAGGTGCTCAGCTCTGCTGCCAGGCCCTGTTTTCAGCCTGAAGGGGGACTTTGGGCGCAGTAATCGGACTGTCTTGTCACACACACCACTCCCCCACAACTACCAGTGTCACTGCTGGAACCTCTGGGTCCCTCCTGGACGCATAGTGGTGGTAGTTGGGTATCTTTCAGCCCAGCCTGCCATTGCTGCCCTGGGGCTGTTCACGAGGCAGTCATCCTAGGGCCCTGACTGTGGCCCCTGGGGCCTGGCAAGCAGGGACAGTGTGGTGGAGCACAGGGCCTGGGTGTGATAAGATGGCAGGCAGTCCTGTGCTGCCTGGAGATAGTGGCCGCCTCAGGCTCACCCCCACCCTGCTCTGCCCTTGCTGCCCCACCCAAGGGGGCCAGTGCAAATGACTGAGGCTGGGGCAGAGCAGGGCCTAAAGCCCCAATGCCTCCCTGGGCACAGTCCTCCCAAGGAGCTTCCCCAGCCCCTTCTGCTTAGCTCTTAGCAGGCAGCACATGATTGGCACGGGCAGGAGAAGTAGCCCAGGGCCCAAGTGTCTGGCAGAGCTCCCGGCAAGGCCAGGGCTGGGCCACGTGGTTTCTATCTCCTGCAATCTCTTGCCCCCTTCCAAGAACCGTCCCCCGTTTCTGTGGCACTGCTGTGAGGGCGGAGTGGGCAGCAGGCAGCAGACCTGGTTGCCAGCACCGGCACCAACACACAGCCTGGGTCAGGATTGTTCGTAGTGTGTCCTCAGAGGAGGACCCCATGACTCAGGGCTTCGTGATCTGGTCAGTTGAGGGATGGGTGAGGGGGCTGTTTGGGGTGCTAGTTTCAGCATCAACCTGTTCCGGCCTGGTTTGGTGCAAGCTCAAGGCCAGAATAGGTGGGCAGAAGTGTTTGTGTTATGATTTTCCCAAAAATTAACCGTTTGGACTGCATCCAAGCCCACAGCACTGAGACCTGCTAGGATGGCTTCCCACCCACCCATGGCTCTGCCCTCCTATTAAGAATTCTGCATGGCTTCTGTCTTGTGGCCACAGTCTGCCCCCACCTCCTGCAGCTCTTCTCTCCTCTCCTGGGCTCGGTGGGTCCTCTCATCTCCTGTCTGCACCCCCACTGTGTTCTGCCTCCTTCTCCTCTTTCACCTGCTTTTATCACCCCCATTCACGTGCTTTCCTGCTCTCACCCAGCCTACTCATCTCCTTTTCCCCAACTTTTCCTGGAGCTCAGCTTCCAGGAACACAGAGCTGCCTGTCTGACAACTTGCAGGCTGTAACCCGCAGGCACAATTCTTGGAAGCCCCTGGCTGGTGGGCATGGGAACAATAGAAGCTGGGCCAGACTGGAGGCAAGGTCTGCCCTGACTGAGTACCTTTGTTTGCCACCCTGCCTGGTACCCATGCCCCTGGCTGCTTTCTTGTCTAGCCCCTGCCCCAGTGCCCACAGAGGGCCCCCACCCACAACCCCATGCTCACATGGTTAGCTGGGGGTCCTGCAGGGACTGTGCCCCAACCTCCCACATTGGCAGCTGAGTCAGAGGACCAGAAGTCCAGGAGTAGGGAACCCTTATGTCTGCCAAGGGACACCAAAAATTATCAACTTAACAGTTAGCCTACAATAGGGGCAGGTTAAATCACTCTCAATGATGTTGGCATCCCACATGGTGCCAGTTCAAGTCCTGGCTGCCCCACTTCTGATCCAGCTCCCTCCTATTGACCTGGGAAAGCAGCAGAGGATGGCCCAAGTGCTTATGCCACTGCACCCACGTGGGACATCCTGGCTTCGACCTGGACTAGCCCCGGCCATTCTGGCCATTTGGAGAGTATACCAGTGGATGGGAAGGGGGTCTCTCTCCTTCTGTCTTTAACTCTGCCCTCCAAATAAATACATCTTTATTTAAAAGATTTTTAAAAATTAGTCTAAAAATTAGCCTGCTATAGATTTACTGAGTTTCAAAACCCATCTCACTGTGGATGCCTTGGCATGGCCAGACTAAGTAACCTCCCAGACCTTCTACATGGCTGGGGGCCAGCTGTTCGCCAACTCCTGGGAGACCACAGCCCACTGAGATCCTATGCCTGAACATGAGTCCAACTGGGCTTTGTCTGTGCCCTGAGGCTCAGGGGTTAGGAGGTCCCCAAGCAAAGGTTCTGACCCTTGACCACGTGGATTGGGGAATTTTCTAGCGCAGGAGTTACTGGCTCTCTGGCTATCTGCTCGTCAGCCACTGACGACAATAGAAACATGCCCTCCCACCTGTCCTTTTCCTGACCCAGGCAGCAGAGATGCTGTGGAGCAGGTGAGTATGACGTCCCTGCAAACCCTACCCCCTCACCTGCATAACTGAAGCTGGCCTAGGTCCACTCCCTCCCTGTGTCCCACCGATGGTTTTTGAAGATTCCAGGGCTGCGGGGTGATCTTGGCTCCCATTCTTCCCCAGCTCTGTCCCCCTTCTCAAAGATCTATTTCTAAGGGCTAGATACAGCTGAATTTGACTTCAGGACAGGAATAAGGCACCCCTACTCTCAGTTGACAACACAGTCTGCAGCCCCCTCATGGTGCCGGGGGAGGAGAGTGGGGGAGTGTTGTGGTGTAATAGATAAAGTCACCACCTACAATGCCGGCATCCCATATGAGCACTGGACTGCCTGCTGCTTTGCTTGTCTTTCAGCTTCCTGCTAATGAAGTGGGAAAAAGTAGTGGAAGATGGCCCACTGTTGCCCACCTGGGAGACCTAGAAGAGGCTCCTAGCTCCTGGCTTCAGCCTGGCCCAGTCTTGGCCATATGGCAACCTAGGGAATGAACCAATGAATAGAGAATTATGTGTGTGAACATATATTCTTATTTCTGTAATTGACTGCCAAATAAATCTTAAAAAAAAAAAAAGTGTGCTTGGAGTAGAAGAAGTCTCTAGAAAGCCTCAGGGCCTGGTTGTATTCAGTGTGCTCTACATCCCCAGTGGAGACTTGGGCTGCAGGCCAGCCTGGCCAGGGGGCTCGAGGTGCTCTGGGAAACATCCAGCCCGAAGGGCAAAGGAGGTTTGTTTGTGACACCCGGAGCAGAGGTGGGCGTACAGAGGCCTCTTTGCTTTGAAAGAGTGGTTTTCTGTAAATATCCTGGCACAGGAAAGAGAAGCCCCAAATCAAACATTCCCGCACTGTGGATTTCAGGTGGCTTTGAAGGAGCGCTTTGTTGGGTTTCCGTCCCACCCTGTTTCTGCTCAGTGGGAGCTGGGGCGCTCATCCTGGTCTGGCAGGAGGACCAGCCCCGTGCATCCCAGGTCTCAGTGCTGATCACAGTCTGAGCCTCCAGCTCAGTGCAGGGGTGGGAAGGAGGGGCTGGAAGTGTATATCCCAAGTAGTGGCACGGGTGGGTTCATCCTGAATCCACACCTTCCTGGGCACAGCTGCCCACAGCCTTTTTCTGAAAACTCTTTCCCTGCTCTTGGCCTTGGGGAGGTCTGAGACTCCTGCTACTAAATCTTCCCATCCAGTCCTTGGATGCTCCGTGGTGGCCTTGCTTGAATCCACCACCCAGCCTCCTCTGGGCTGTGGGTTGTCCAGAGCCCAGGCTCTGTGCCTTAACCACCCAGGGTTGAGGATGCACTGGGAGGTTTCCCCACATGCATGGAGTCATCCCCCATCCCAGCACTGGGGGAGGCAAGGTGAAGTCATGGGCAACTGCTGAGAAAGAGAAAACAGAGGCAGCTGAATGGAGAGGGTGGGGAGCCATGTGGGTGCATGCCTGGCCATCACCAGCATGTCCTAACTTGGTACTAGCTTGGAAGAGTTCAGAAAATGTCCCCAAACCAGCCAGGCCAGGAGGGGATCAGGAAGTGGGGAAAACCTCCAATAGCGGGGTTTGTTCTATCTGCTTCCTAGATCCCTGCTACTGTGACACTAGTAGCTTCGAGTGAGGTGGGATGAGGTGGGATAGGAAGGGAGGACACTGGGAGGAGAGGCATCAAGAGGCTCGGAAAGCCTTGGAGAGTTTATTGCTTCCCAGGCAGGAACTGCATGGAAGGAACAGGTATCTATCCATTCTTTCTTGCATTCAACAAACGCCATTGTTTGTGTGCTCAGCAGGCAATAAAATTTCAAATAAAATGCGTTCCTGTATGGTGTAGTGAAGTAATAGTTAAAATGTACACAAACGGAGTTCAGTGCCATGGGTAGCATATTAAGTTAAGCCTCCCCCGCCTGTAGCACCAGCATGGATGCTGGCTTGCATTATGGATGCTCCACTTCCAATCCAGCTCTCTGTTTATGATTTGAAAAAAACAGTGGAGGGTTGCTCAAGTTTATGGGTCCCTGCATCAAGGTGGGAGACCCAGAAGAAGTTCCTGGCTCTTGGCTTCTGGCATCAGATCAGCTCAACTCCTGTTGTTGTGGCAGTGGGGAGTAAACCAGCAGATAGAAGATCTCACCTCTCTGTGACTTTCAAATAAATAGACAAGGATCATATTAAAATAAAATAAATGCCCACATACATATTTTTCAAAGACTGGTACGAAGGCACCGCCTGCTCACAGCAGCTGAGCAAGCGCTTCCTGACAGGGGTCCTGGCTGCCACTGTGGGTAGCAGGAAGCCCACCTCACTTCCAGGCCTGACTCCTCCTCCCTCACCTGGCTCAGTGACAGTGATGAGTCCTTCCCTGTCTGTGCCTGGAGCAGGGAGATCCAAGGCCCTTTCAGTTTAAAGGTTTCATGAGAATTCTGAGGACTTGTGGTCGGGACCAGTGCAGACATGGGCTGTGCCAGACCAACCATTAGTAAGAGCCCAACCCCTCCTGGTCCGTCTTGGTTCCTCCTGGCAGGCTCCACCAGGGAGGAAGCAGCTGCTGAGGCCTCCCAGCTATGGGCCTCTGCTCTCAAATTAGAATCTCACCTCCTGCCCTCTGCATTATTTTGAATCACAAAAACTCCTCTAGCCCTTCAGTTGGAGCCCATGTGACCAGGAGCAAAGCAGGTTCCAGTGGGGCTGCTGCCCACCCAGCCTCCAGGGTCCAGGAGTCAGGCAGGTGGAAGGGGTTGACTTCATACAGCCCTGCCAGCCTCCCTACCCCCATGGGTGCCAGGCACCTTGCATATGTTTGAGTTGTTTAATTGGTGTTTCCCGGGCAGTGTGCACCCTGCCCCTGAGTGCAGATGGAGGATGGTGACTGGCACTTCTGTTGTGGAAAGGAAGGCATGGGGTCCTCCTGGGCACACTCCAGGATGCTGGAGAGGACCTGGCCCCTTGGTGTAGCTCTTATCAGGCTCAAGGGGAGGTTTCCAGCTGATGTCATAGCTGTGTTGGGCCCCCAAATTTTGTGAATGTTGGCAGGGGTTCCAACCTGTTTTTGGAAAGCAGATTTAGAGAGTGAGAGAGAAAGAGAGAGAGGTTTTCCATCTGTTGGTTCACTTCCCAAAGGTTCACAACAACCAGAGCTAGGCCCGTCTGAAGGCAGGAATCAGGAGCTTCTTTCAGGTCTCCTGCGCAGGTAGCAGGGACCTCAGCACTTGGGCCATCCTCTGCTGCTTTCCCAGGCACATCAACAGGGAGCTGGTTCAGAAGTGGAACAGCTAGGACATGAACCAGTGCCCATATGGCACTGCAGGTGGTGACTTTACCTGTGATGCCCCACGTGATAATCTTCGAATGTTCCTTTGTGAGTCCTGAAGGGTGTGGACTGGCCTGCCCTCTTTGGGCTGCCCCCACACTCCAGGGCAGTGACCATCCAGCTTCACAGCAGCCATGTTGGCGGAAGCACAAACTGCCTTCCGTCCTAACCCATTCAAATCAACTGCATTTTGATAGGCTCTTCAGCCTTATTTACTGGCCAGTCGAAGCTCCTTTTTTCAGAGATGGGCATGTCCATGAGACAGTCTAGCCCTAGTCTGGTTCACATGGTCCTGGGAGCCCACTTGGTGGCCTCTTCAATCCCCAGTTGCTTCCACTCTGAACATGGGGACAGGCCTGGAATTGTCCACCCACTCTTGGCCTGGTGGTGAGGCCCTGAGCTGGTAAGATGAAGGGGCGGTGATGTGAAGGCCCAGTTGCAGCCTGCAACCAATCTTGGAGGTGACACTCCAGCCCCCAGGTCCTTCAGTGCCGCCCACCATCAGGTCCTGCATGTCTACATGGCTCTGGAGGCCCCGGCTATGGCCAAAACCAACTCTTCCCTTCCCTCTCCCTGCCCTCTTCCCCAGCTCTCAGTTCCCAAGCACCACTCACATGGCTCCATATAATTCCAAGTTGGCTCAGTGATGAAAACCCAGGAACAAACAATAAGGATGATATGTGTGTACAGTAAAAACTGTGATGGGAAATGGAATGCCTCGAGTCTGGAGAATGCTGTTTTCCCATCTGATGCTCATTGAGAGCTGGTGCTCTGGTCTACAGAACAGAAGTAAGCCTTGAGAGGCAAGCCAGGGGCCCAGCATCACAACAGGGATGGTGGTGGTTTGGGTTCCTTGGTGGTTGTGAGCATGGGAGATGTCTGGAGGGAATGGACAGACCCCAGAGGCATCAGCCAAGGATATCCTGGCCTAACTCCTCAGCCCTCCTTCCACCGTGAGCTTGCCTAGAACAGTACCTAGTTGACCTCAAGCCAGAAGCAGCCGAGCTGACTGGGGCTTCGGGAGGAGGGGACAGGAGCCAGGCTGGGCCACTGCAGGCTCTGGGTGCAGCCCAGTTCACAGCACACGCCCAAGTTACTGATCTCTAGCAGGTCTCCCACGACTAGTGTGGCAACTTGGGGGGGGTCAAAGGTAGTTGGAAACTTTGCAACCACACCACAGTTGTGCATGTGGCCCCTCCCTGCACTGTACCTTCATCTATTGCTGACCTGTCGCTCTGCCTTGGCTGGGCAGGGCTGTCACCTGCAATATACACAGTTTTTTTTTAATAACTGTGTCCCAGCCATGGCTGAGAGCCCAACCAGGGGACCCAGGAACAGGCCATGGGATACCACCCTCTGTGGGCGAGGGGACAGTGCACAGGATGGTCTTGTTCTCAACGGATTTGGAGCCCCCCGAGGGAAAGGGGGTGGAGGACATGTTGCTTCTCCATCATCCTCAGAGCTCACTGACCACCATGGGGCCCGAAAACTGGAGCCCACACTGCATGGTCAGCGAGGGCTTCCTGCTCTTCCTCAACAGGGAGATTTGGGTTGTCACATGTCACCAGGCACATTCACATCCATGCTCATGTTGGCTCCCCAGAGCAGCCCCACAAAGCACAAAGGACAAGGGTGATCCCCATCCCACTGGACAGATGAGGAAACTGAGGCACGGGGAAGCGACCAGGACAGTGGAGGACGAGAGCCCTGCAGAAGGGGCCAAGCCACTCCCTTCCTGGGCATGGTGAGGAGGGAGTGGCGAGCAAGAAAGGGGGCTTCTTTCTGGAGTTTGCAAAAGAGGAAGGAGGAAGCGGACCTGGTTTCAGCCTCCGGAGAAGTGAGTGTCTGTGGTTGGAGCACACCCAGGTAGTGCTGGGGTCAGAGTGGAGGGGAGAGGCAGCCTTAAAGCCCTCCCCCTTGCAGACATGGGCGGTGCTTCTGGAATCCGCCTCCTCCGTTCTTTTTTAAGCTTTAATACTATCAACAAAAAAACTTCACTGCTGACCCAGTGCAGCAGCCTAGTGGATAGTCGTCATCTTGCATGAGCTGGAATCCCATATGGGTGCCAAATCTAATCCTAGCCACCCTGCTTCCCATCCAGCTCCCTTCCTGTGGCCTGGGAAAGCAGTGGAGGACAGCCCAAAACCTTGGGACTCTGCACCTGTGTGGGAGACCCAGAAGCAGCTCCTGGTTCCTGGTTTCGGATTGGCTCAGCTCTGGCCATAGCAGCCACTTGGGGAGTGAATAAATGGACAGAAGAGCTTCCTCTCTGTCTCTCCTCCTCTCTGTGTATCTGACTTTCGAGAATAAATAAATTTTGAAAAACAAAAGTTAACACTCCAGTGCTTTTCTGAAAGTTTGTGTACTGTGGGAGGATTGGCAAGGGCCACTGGCACTGTTCACTGAACTGCTTGGCCACCTGCAAAGGCTGCTGCCATGTGCTGTGTCCCAAGCGGAGACACAGAGGCCACCCAGCCCACAGAGCTCGGGTGACGCCGAGGCAGCTGGCTCCAGGGCTGGCTTTGTGGGGTCAGGGCTTCCTGCCGTGGTTGCAGGCGCACGCCCTTGAACTCCATCTGTGGCCTTCACAACGTCCCTGTCACTAAGAGACTGCTCTTGTTTTGAAACAAGTGCCTCTATTTTCTGACGACTATTTTGGAAACAAAATCTGAAAGCCCAGGAAAACAGAGGACAGTTAAAATCTTGGGTCATTTCTGAACCCAGAACAAAGCCCCGCTTGCATACCTTGGAGATTGTTGTTCCTTGTGTCACCCTGCATGGTGAGTAGAGGTGGCCACCATCTTTTATGGGGTGTGATGGAGCAAATCGCGCACAGGGCAAGGGAACCATTTGCTAAGTTTGGACAAACATGTCCCCTCATGAAACCACCGTGACCATCCAGCCACAAACAGTTCCTCGAGCCCCTTTGGGGTCCCTTCCTCTGCCCCACTCTTGGCACTGGTCTGCTGGAACTTGGTGGTTTCTGGCCAGCATCACAGATCTGGGCAGGTGGCACCCAACTCTGTGCTGGCCGGAGTGTGCTGCAAGAAGCACAGACAATGCTACCACGAGCTGTATGGGAACTCTGTGTCTTCTGCTCCTTGAGGTCGTGAATCTGAACTTACTCTAGAAAAATGAAGTTCATTTTAAAAGAAGAAGGAAAAGCTTCTGTAAATGTAAGGACACTCTAAATAAAAAGACACAGAATAAGACAAAGATCTTTGTAACGGGTACACCCATGGCTGGGATTACAGTCCAGACTATGTAAAGAACTTCTGGAAATAAATAAGGAGTGGGAAAGGGAGGCAAGGCAAGGAAAACATAACCAGGTGTTTTGCAGTAAAGGGAACATATATTGTCAATAAACATTTACCAAAGATGTTAAATTCATGAAGGATCAGGAAAATGTGAATGAGAGACACCCATCCAGTTGGCAAACACACACACCCACACACACACCCCAGGTGATTTGATGACAAGAATGTGGGGCAGAGGGTGTGGGTGAGAGAGCAAGTTCCTCTTCCTGCTTAGCAGTTAGCGGTGCCTTGTTGACTGGATTATTGCTGCATCTCCCACCTCCAGCTCAGGGGGATGGTGTAATCCCGGTGGCACTGGGCTGGGTGTTTTGTTCTGACATTCCCAGGAAATGGGTACACCTCTCAACACACTGCACTTGACATCCACTGTTAGCAAAGCTGAGGCCACGATTCATCCTCTCTAAACCACGATGTCGCCAAGGTCCCTTGAAATGCTACAAGGTGTGCATGTGTGTTTTCTGCCATGGCGGACAGAGCTGGCCTGAGTGTCCTGGCAGAAGTTATAGGAGAGAAAGCCTCGTAGACCCTAGAAGGGATAGCAGGAGTTTAGCATAGGCAGATGTCCTCCTTGACTTCATCTGTACCCCTTTCCTTAGCTCTCACCAATCTCTCTCTTTGATCATGAGCAAATCACATACCTGAACACCTGCCAGTCTAAGGTAAGGAGTCAGAGCCATTGCTCTGGAGAGAACTTGCCCAGCTCTGCCTAAGGGCCAGGATGTGGGCACCATGGGGTGGTCATCTCTAAGGCCAAGTCCGAAGACGGCCCTAACTCACCCCATCCTACCATTAAAAAACTTTCATCTTCACTGGAAAGGCAAAAGAGACAGAAACAGAGAGAGAGATTGAGTTCACCTCTTCTGCTTTACTCCCCAGATGCGTGCAACAGCCAGGGCTGGGCTGGGAGGCAGGGATTTGATCTTGGTCTTCCACATAGGTAGCAGGGAACCAACTACTTGCTCCCTCACCTCCTGCCTCCTGGGGTGCACATCAGCATGTAGCTGAATGGAAGCAGAGGAGCCAGGACTTGAACCCAGGCACTCCAATACGGGCAGTGAGTGTCCCAAGCCGCATTGCAGCCACTGTGCCAACACCTGATCCTTGTAACCATTTCTAAGTGTCCAGATCAATAGTGTGAAATTCATCTGCACTGTTGTGCAACCATCCCCCTGCCCATACCCTAAAAATATTTTCATTTTACGGAACTGAAACCTCTGTACCCATTAATAATACTTCCCCTTTCTTCCGGCCCCAGGCTCTGGTAACCATGGGTACAGAGTTCGTGGAATCCTACACCTAGCACTGTGTTCTCCGGGTCTCTCCAGGTTGCAGGACATGCCAGTAGTCCTGTGTGTGTGTGTGTGTGTGTGTGTTGTGTGTGTGTGTGTGTGTGTGTGTGTGTGTGCAGACAACATTTTGTTTATTCATTCATCCATGCCTGGACAGGCTTCTTATTTTTCAGAGCTGCTGTGATTAAGGGCGCCTTGAACATGGGTTATAAATGCCTTCAGGAGACCCTGCCTTCAATTCTTTGGGGTGTCTACCCATAGTGAGATGGTTGCAAAATGTAGTCATTCATGTCTCCTTTTAAAAAGACATACCAGTCTTCCAAAGAGGCTGAACTTCATAATTCCACCCACTGCAGACAAGGGTTCCAACTTTGTGGAATTCTTGCCAATACTTATTATTATTTGGTATCAGCCCAAACATGTCCCTTTTAAAAGAGAGCAATCCAACTGGACAGTTTCCTTATGCTCCTGTGTGCCACATGCAGATTCTTGGGCTCCCCTCAAAGTCCCAGACTCCCTGCAGAGTAGGAACCTGGCTGCCACCCAGCTCTTAGGACCCCGCGCAGGCATCTGGCCCCTGGCCCTTAAATCATCTCACAGGGGGTTGGTTGTTCAGGAAGGGCTGGGGACAGGGGCTGTAACCTGCCCTGGCGCCAGGAGCAGTGAAAGAGCAGGTTTGGGCCAGTCTGGCAAGCCTAACGGGCATTCTCGTTGGTACAATGTGGCTTCTCTGCTTCTGGTCTAGCCTTTTGGGCTGAGGTGGGAACATGAGCCTGGATTGTCCCCAGTTAAATCTGCTTCCAGAAGTGGGGATCCCCAGCGAAATGGGAGGCATTGTCAGGGTTGGTTTTAGAGCTCTGAGTGGGCAGTGGATAGCATGGCCCTAAGTGGGAAGCAGCAATTTCAGCCACATGTTTCTCCAGATTGCAGGAATCTAGTGACATGCCACATTCTAGAATTTTCTCAGTGCCCTTGACATTGCTAGAGGCAGACATGGGCCCAGACAGCCCTCTGCACATTTCCAAAGTCTTCCTTTCACTGAGTGCCTACGTAAAAGAGGGTCATGATACAATTCATCTTTTGCGTCTTGCCAGTTCCTGTTGAAGGTACCTGTGTCTGAGAGTGGAGGCTCCCTGCCACTTCTCTGATTTGTGATGGGTTCTGAGCCCATCGCCTTCCCTGAGCTCGGAACCTCCTGCTGCTGGTTTGCAGTGAGGCAGAAGATGTAGGGGTTGGGGGGTGGTCATAGGCCATTGCCTGTAGCCCTAGGTGGATCTCCCTCATGCTGGAGAAGCACCTGTCCTGCTCAGCTGGTAGACATCAACAGTCACACTCCTGTGACTCTCACCAGATGGGAACGAGTCTCTCCAGGTTGGGGCAAGCAGCCATGAAGCATGGTCAGTAGCTTGCAGGAGGCCTGATGGTTCAACTCCCATAGGTGCTGCCTCCTACCTGCGTCTCCCAGAGGCCAACAGCCACCCTCTCTGCAGGACCTGGGGGCAGGACAGAGAGAGATCATGGGTGACAATGCCCAGGGCCACGCGATGGGCAGGTGACCCATGCTGCTGTACAAGGCACCATGCTCAGAAAGACCCTATACTTAGTTGAATGCCCTGCTATCACTGACATTCTTTCTTAAAGCCATTTTATTTATTTGAAAGGCAGAGTTACAGAGCAGCCGAGGGAGAGATCTTTCATCCGCTGGTTCACATTCCAGATAGCTACAACAGTCAGGTCTGGGTCAGGCTAAAGTCAGGAGCCAGGAGCTCCATCTGGGCTCCCAGGTGGGTGGCAGGAGCCCAATCATTCAAGCCATCTTCTGCTGCCTTCCCAGACACATTAGCAGAGAGCTGGATTGGAAGCAGAGCACCTGGGACTCAAACTGGTGCTCACATGCGATGGCAGCATCAAAGGAGGCAGCTTAACTCACTACACCACAAGGCCAGTGCCTGAAATTCCTAATATTTTTCACATAAGTCCCCACAGCCCTAGAAGAGTGGTTACATGTTTGAAGTCTCCATGCTTTGAATGCATAGCATCCCTCTCCTGCCTATTCTAGAGTCCCTGGCCTGTATGTAGCATTCTGCAGCAGGTACACGGGGAGTCCCTGGAGGGTAGGGCCCAGGCCACTGAATGTCAGAGTGATGGTCACTTAGTTGGTGCAGAAGCAGCAGTTGGCTGAAGATGTCACACCACATTGACTTTTCCATGGTGAAGGAAAGTAACACTGGCCACTCTGGAGGATACTGCCATTGAGTTGTATCAGACACCTGTGTGAGTAATAGGGTGAACCTGACTAGCCCATAGCTGAATTTTCACGCTGGTGCATCTCTAGAGAGATGCTGATATTTGTTAAACACCCACTGTTTCTTGGCTCTGTGCTGGGGGCTCTGACCTACCATCTCCTACCCATCCTGCCGTTTCAGGAGGAGGCATCCTTCCTGTGTGGGAAGCTCAAGGACCCACAGTCCTTCCCTGAGGCCACAGACTGCTGACTCCAAGGGAATTTGAACTTAGGTCCCACTGACGTCAAAGGCCTCATTGCTGGTATTTGGGCCCCCAGGCTAGAGGCAGGGCAGGGGATATGGAACTTCCCGTAGGGAACTGGCATGCCCATCCAGGTGAGGAACATCTGGGTTAGAGCCTGTGGGCGTTGCAGAGGTGGGGAAGGTGGGGGAGAGGGTGTCTTGGCCTGGAGGAGTTTAGAAACAAGGGTTCCATAAGGATTACTCCTGCCCTGCCACTCACTGTCTGTGTGACCTTGGGCCAGTTTCCGAACTTGTCTGAGATGTTTCTTTTTCCACATTAATGGATAGTAAATAACAGCTTCCATGTCTGGAGGTCACCGTGACATCAGATAAGATGATTAATGATGACTGATGTGATTCTGTCAAGGGCTCAGGACCTCAACACTGGGACCATGCTTTGCCATTTCCAAAGCAGGGTCTTTTGCTAATCTCCTGAAAGTGTTTTCAGCTCCACTTGAGATTAATCTCTTTATCAAAAAAGTTATTTATTTTTGAAGAATTTGATCAGAAGAAAGTGTTTTGAATAGATGAAGCTAACAAAAAATCAAAATCCATGAGATACAGTTTCTGCTGATCTTTGTTGGGTTTTGTTTTTTAATCCAGGCGACTAATCCATGGCATTTGATTGATGAACTTAAGCCATTTACATTCAGGGTTAAGATAAATAGGTGGCAATTTGGTTCTGTCATTTTGTCAATGGGTTGTTCATTGATTTAATATTCTGTTGTTATTTTACTGGGATGTTCTTTGCATTTGCCTTTGGTTTTGGTAGGTGCTATTCCTTTTCTATGCCAAGAGACCATCTTTAAGTATCATTTGCAGAGCAGGTTTGAAAGACGCATATACAGTAGCATCATTTTCTTCAGTGACACATTAGTTATTCAGTAGTATGTTATTTAACTTCACGGTGTGGTTAATTTTTTTTCTTCCTGTTGTTGATTTTGTTTTGTGGCTTTTCATTTAAGGGGATGTAACTGTGTAATGGAGACTATCATATCTAGCAGCATGTTATTTAACTTCACGGCATTTTAAGTTTGTATTTTTTTCCTGTTGTTGATTTGGTATTGTGTCTTTTCATTTGAGGGGATGCATAGTAACTGTGTAATGGAGGCTATCATATCCAGAGGTGAGGATACAATGCAGTATGCATCTCTACTTCCAGACAAAGATGGACTCCCAATGAAACTGTTTACTATATCTTGACAATAGGATGCTGGACTCTCTGCCATTGTCCATGCCCACAATGATGGATATATCACTGTGTAGGAAGAACTATACTATAGCAATGACATAGGGGAACTCAGTGAGGGTAGAGGGAATTGGGGAGGTGATGAGGGAAATCCCAGGGCCTATGGAACTGTGTCATATAATGATAATAATAAAAAGAAGTTTTTTAAAAAAAGACAGTCATATCCCAATATGACCAGAAATGTTTCTTACACTCTTATTTGTAAAAGTAAAGATTTAAGAAAATATAAATGTATATTAAGAACAAAAGAAAAATTTATTTTTATTGGAAAGGCAGATTTGCAGAGAAGGGAGAGAAAGATCTTCTGTCTGCTGGTTTATTCCCCCACTGGCCACAATGGCCAGATATGACCCAACCCCATGTGGGTGCAGGATGCCAAGGCTTTGGGCTACCCTCCACTGCTTTCCCAGGCCATAAGCAGGAAGCTGGCTGGAAAATGGAGCAGCTGGGATTAAAACCTGTGCCCATATGGGATCGCTGGTGCTTGAAGGAATGAGGATTAGCTAATTGAGTCATTATGCTGGGCCCAGGATAGTATTTTAACTCAAAGTTTACCAGACTCTGGCACTAAGTCAAGCCTCCACCAGAGGTACTGACTTGACATCCCTGGCTTTGGGTTGACCAGTTCTGGCTGTGACAGCCATTTTGGGAGTGAATCAACAGATGGAAAATCTCTGTCTCTTTCTCTCTCGTACATTTGTCTTTCAAAGAAAAATAAGTAAGTCTTTCTGGGTTGATATGAGGTGGCAGTTCCTCATCCCTGGGTACTGGGACATGTGGAAAGTCATGAGCAGTTTCCCCCTTTGTCTCTCCCCTTCCTTCAGGAACAACAAGAAGAAATAGAAAATTTGGAAGCAACGAGTTCACTCAATTTTCCCTAAACCTCGATCCTTCCCACCCTGATCAACCATGCAATCATTATTAAAAAATAAAATTTATTTTAAAAAATTGTTTATCTCGGGCTCAGTTCTGAGAGTTGTCTTCCCAGGAACTAATATGGATAATCTTCCCGAGATGATCCATTTGTGCTTTGTCCTTCCCCTGATTTTGTTTGGGGAAACAGAGTGATCATCCAGGCCCCTGCTGTGACTCATGGAACCCTGTTTACTGCTATCCCAGCCTGCCCACACTGCGAGACAAACTGCTTCTTGTTTAAGAATGTGCAAATTATTTCTCTGTTGCTTACACCCATCTTTATCTCTGTTGGATACATCATGCCACCTTGTGTTCACTCTTTGGGGTACCAGGGTGTCCTCAGGCACTGGAAGAGGTGCCCATGTTGCTGCCATCTCTTCAGCTCAGCCAGGCTCCAAGAGGGCACCCCTGTCTTTCTCTGACTACCCAGCGCTTACCTCATCTTTTAAGTTCCTTGACCACTCTGGCCTCAATTTTCCATTTTCTTTTCTTTTCTTTCTTTTTTAATATGGTTTTTTTTTTTTTTTTATGAAAGGCAGATTTATGGCAAGAAGAAGAGACAGAGAGAAAGATCTTCTGTCTCCTAAGTCATTCCCCAAGAGGCCAAGGCCATAATGACTGGAACCGAACTGGTCCAAAACCAGGAGCACCCTCTGGGTCTCTCACTTGGGTTCAGTGTCCCAAGAACTTGAGCCATCCTTCACTGCCTTCCCAGGCCATAAGCAGAGAGATGAATGGGAAGTGGAGCAGTCAGGACATGAACAGGGGCCCATGAGGGATGCTAGCACTTGGAGATGAAGGATTAGTCAATAGAACCAACACAACAGCTCCTCCCATTTTCTTTAGTGAATCCTATTCCTGAAAAATCACCTCTAGTTACCCAGTCAGTGGCCATTGTCTGCCCCATTTCCCCCCTACACTCATACATGTACATGCAACATAAACACATACAACCACATCCCTCACACATACACACATATTGCACACACAATCACGAAACACCAATCCCATCACACACATGACCACATTGCACGCATATTCGATTATATATGTCACACATATCACACACAATCATATCAAACACGTACATACAATTACACACTGACACCACACACTTGATCACATTATACACATATACAATCACATGCCTCGCACATATTACACACATAATCACATCACACACAATCACACATGGACATCAGACACACACATATACAACCACACACACTGACACTACACACATCATCACATCGCACACACATGCAATCACATACCTCACACATATCACACATAATCACGCACGGACATCACACACAATCACAAACATTGACATTGCACAAAATCATACCACATACACACACGCAATCACATACCTCACAGCACACATAGAATCATGTCACACTCACACTTTATACACACAAGCTTATCACTCCGAGAAACACACACACACACACTGCGTCTTACACCTCTCTCCTGATCTGGATGTGTGGGAGCTTCAGGTCCAGTTCCAGTCATGATTAGGCTTCTGTAGTCCCCATCTGCTCTGGCCAGATGGAATGTACTTAAGCCACATGCAATTTGAAAAATGGAAGAGATTGCCAGGGGAAACAGACATCCCCAGCAGCACCAGGAGACTGCCCCTCCTCCCCCCAGCCTTGCCCAGCCAGCCTGCCCGAAGTGCCACACCCAGGAGGATGCAACAGCAGAGCCTCTCCAGGATTTTCCATCTCAGAGTCTGACCTTGGGTGACCAGGCTTCCCAGGGGACTGTCTTGGGATATGTGCCTAGCCTCCTGTCCCAGATAGGCCCAGAGCTGGCTGAGCAGCTGTTGCTATAGGGAATCACACATCATTCTCCCTGGGCCCTCTCCCAAGGGCACCCTACCCTCCTAACCAGGAAGTCTTGGCCCAGGAAGGGTTCTGCAACCTTCCTCTTCCCCCCAGCACTGAAAGAAAGAGGTGAACTGAGCCTGGTGTGGTCACGTAGCGGCTAAAGTCCTTGCCTTAGCTGGCAGAGGCTGGCACGGGGGCTAATTTTGTCAAGTTAAATCATAGAACCAGCTGGAGGAAAGTGCATAATCTGGGAGTGAGAGTGGCCTAGTAGGGAAATATTGGGTGCTTCCCTCTTGGGTTACCACTTCCACTGGAGAACATGAACACCAGGACTGGGGCAGGGGTGACAAGACAGAACAGTACCCACCAGTATGTGTGTGGGCTGGATAATAGGGCAGATTGGGTTGAACTAGGCTTCAATGCCCATTGACATGTATGAGAGCTAAATGGGATGTGGGACAGACTGAACAAGTCTGCAGTACATACTGGCAACATGGGAACCAGGGTAGGGGGCAGGCCTGGTGGGGGTTATGGGGAGTCACCCCAACTAGGCTGCAGCTCCTACTGGTTTGCATGAGGGCCAAGTATGAAATGGGTAGGATTGGGCTGCCTGCAACACCCATTGGTTTGTGTGGATGACAGGGCTGGAAACAGAACTGACCCAGCAGTTGCAACCACCAGCATGTGCATAAGCTGATTGGGGCGATGGACTATGTCTGACCCTGTACTGGCAAGTACACACAAGAATCAGGTTTGGGATACCTCAGACGAAGTTCCTCTGGGGATCCCTCCAACTGAATTGCTGATCAGAACCCCAACCATGAAGAGACTGTGTCAGCCAGTAGGTTCTGAAGAGATTTCATTGTGCTTGGAGTGGCAAGATTGGCAGCAATTCATAACTGTTGAACTATCAAAACTGCATGAGCAGGACCCTCAGAGTGTGCGCCACATTAGGGACCTGGGATGGGTGGGAGGCTGGGTGGGGCTTTATCTCCTCCTTTACCCAGATACAAAAAAAAGCCCCAAAACAAAAACAACAACCAAAAAAAAAAAATAGTAATGTGGAAACAATGGTCTTAGCCACATTCCCATAGCCCTTGACCCTTTGTGCCCTGATCAACTATGTAAAGATTACCAAAATAAAAGAATTAAAAAAAAAAAAGTCCTTGCCTTAAATGCACTGTGATGACATATGGGCGCAAGTTCTAATCCTGGAGGCCCCATTTCCCATCCAGCTCTCTGCTTGTGGACTGAGAAAGCAGTCAGGGACGGCCCAAAGCCTTGGGACCCTGCACCCATGTGGGAGACCTGGAGGAAGTTCCTGGCTCCTGGCTTCAGATCAGTGCAGCTCCAGCCATTGCAGTCACTTGGGGCGTGAACCATCAGACAGAAGATTTTCCTCTCTGTCTCTCCTCCTTTCTGTGTATCTGACTCTGCAATAAAAATAAAATAAATCTTAAAAAAAAAAAAGAAAGAAAGAAAGAAAAAGAAAGGGGTGAGCTGTAAGAAGGATCCAGGGAGTGGAGGGAAGTCATGGGAGACTAGACCTCCCACTTGCAGGCAGGTTTCTTCAGGGGACCTGCCTCCTGCCAGGATAACCTGGTGCTGTTTTGCCTGGGAGATCAACGGTTTGGGTGTCTAAACCACAATTGCAGTGGCTTGTCCGTGCCAACTGACCTTCAGCACAGATGTTGCAAGATCTCCTGGCTCCTCTCTCTCCTACCCCTGCAGACAAGGGTGAAGGAGGCTTTCTTTTGGCTGATACGACCCTGCCAGCTCATGGGCTCCCTGCCCCCTCCCTTTGGCACTCCTGGCTTGAGGTGGTGGTTGCTGTGGTGGTGCACAGAGGGCTGCAGAGTGGGAGGAGGGACGGTTCCAGGCTGGAGTCTTGGGGATCAGCCCTTGTGGCATGTTTTGGCAAGAGGTCTAGAGTTTGTGTCCAAAGTCCCGACTTGCCCCCTAGCTGGTGACCTTGGCCCAGTGCTCAGCGGTGGTATCTGGAGGTGGTGGGTTCTGCTCTTGTCCGCCTCCTGACAGTGGAGACGACTCTTGGGGACCCCCTCCGCAGGCCAAGGAGGCGTTTCCCTCTGGAAACCTGCATGTCAGATGCAGTTCATGAGCCCCTGCCTGTAGCCCCCCCATGGGAATATTTTCTGCTGGAAACTTTTGGAGAAAGTTCGGTGAAAGTTGCTTTAGAAGTTCCTTGACAATCCATAACTTGATGAATTGTGGTTATGTGAGTCCCCGTCACAGTGGTGTATGTCAGACGGTCTTAGAAAAGCAAGTGATGGAGAGTTTCTACATGAGGGGCAGGGACATTTGCTTGAATCCTTCTGGTGAAGACCCCTCTGTCCCTAGAAGAGGAAGGGGCTTCACCATGGACGTGGGTGAGCCCTGGAGCCGTCAGGTTTAGTCGCTGCCCTAGCTGACTTTGGGGTGGACCACTGGAATGGTGCCCGGGCTTTCAGATCTCGCCAGGCGGCTCAAACACAAAAGCCACAAAGTTGGAAGAAATCAGTGAGAAGGGCCCACAGGCACCCCAGGCTCATTCCTGTAGGGGAAGGGGGCTGCTCGTTCAGAGAAGGGCTGCCTGCCCCCAGCCCCAATCTTGGTCCCGAGAAAAGTCCTAATTTAGATCAAGGCTCAGCCAAAGGAGATTTGATCTCTTTATATTTTTATGTTTGCACTGTGGTCAGTTTGTTTTGCTTTATTGCAGCTTTTTTTTTTTTTTTTTTTAATTCAGTAACCTTTCATCTCCTTTCTGGTGCTTAGTTTACTTTACTTTTTATCTTTCATTGGGAAAAAGCCCAGTTGGCCAACAGGAGAGAGGATAGGCTGGCCTTCCCCCTACCGCCTCCCTGTGTCTGTGGGCCAGTGAGGCTCCTGGAATCCCCTGCTGAGTCCTTCCTGCTCCTGAGGCAGATGGTCTAGGAGAAGTCCTTGATCTTGAACCCAGACTGATAGGGTCTGTGGGTAGCCCCCACCTTCAAAGCAAGAACTTCCCCTGATTCAGGCCTCTCTAGCCAGAGGAAGTAGAGGAGCCTGGGACAGATGCTCAAGGACTCTGTGTAGAGCCCACAAGCCCACAGGCCGTGCAGTGAGGGGCAAGAGCGCCAGCACCATGCAGCAAAGACAAACCAAGTTGACCTCGTCCCCAAAGTGGAATTTGGCAATCTCAGGGACATGCCTGATTTCTGGGAGGTGACATCATGGTGCAGTGGGTTAAGTGGCTGCTAGCAAAGCCACAATTCCAAATCAGAGTAACGGTTCTAGTCCCAGCTGCTCCACTTCTGATCCAGCTCCCTACTCATGTAACTTGGAGGCAGAAGATGACAGCTGTTTGGACTCATGTGGGACGATCCTGTCACTCACATAAGAGACCTGGCTGGAGTTCCAGGATCCTGCCTGTGGCCTGACGCAGCCTGAGTTGAACCAGTTGATGAAAGATCCCTGTCTCTATCTCTCTGCCTTCCAAATAAATCTTCAAAAGAAAAGAAGAAAGCCTTAATTTATGTTTTCTGTGAATGGGGATACCTCTCAAAACATTGTGGAGTGAAAAATGAAAGTTCCTGGGCCAATGCTGAGTCTAGCAGGCTAAGCCTCTTGCTTGCAGGGCCAGCATCCCATATGGGAGCCAGTTTGAGTCCTGGCTGCTCCACTTTCAATCAGTCTCCCTGATAATGGCCTGGGAAGGCAGCAGAGGATGGGCCAAATTCTTAGGCCCCTGCACGCACACAGGAAACCCGGAAGAAGAGTCCTAATTTAGATCGTGGCTTTGGATCAGCTCAGCTCTGCCCATTGGCAAAAATTTGGGGCGTGAACCAGTAAATGGAAGATGTCTCTCTCCTTCCTGTAACTCTGACTTTAAAATAAAGTTAAATTAAAAAAAATTAAAGTCACCAAGTTATGTGTTGTCCGTGATGCCAATGAAGCAAAAGCAATCACAAAAACACAGTACAACACAAAGATACTTCATAACAGTGGGAAACAAACTTCCTAAAGAACCCATGGCCAGTGTTATGGCACAGTGGGTAAAGATACTGCCTGTGACACCTATATCCCACATGGATAACACTTCAAGTCCCAGCTGCTTCACTTCTGATCCAGCTCCCTGCTGAGACACCTGGCAAAGCAGAGGAAGATGGCCCCAGTGCTTGGGCCCATGCAGTCCCGTGGGAGATGCAGAAGAAGCTCCTGGCTCGATCCTGGCTGTTTCTGTCATTTGGGGAGTCAAACAGCATATGGAAGGTCTCTTTCACTCTCCCTCCTGTTCTCTCTCTCTCTGAAACTCTGCCTTTCAATGTGTGCACACACACACTGCATCATACCATGTGACTGAAATCCACTCTCCTGTTCTGGACTCCAGCTGGGAGTCCTGTGTTGAGTGCTGGCAGGGCCAGGCTTCTGTTACAGGCTCATGGGAAGATCGTTCTGGTCTCATCCTGGCTGCTGGGGCTGCTGGGACAGTTGGGCACCCTGGGTGCTCTTGGGCAATAGCCTCTTCAAACCCACTTCTGTCTCCATATTTCATCCCTTGTGATGCATTGTCTTTGGGTCTCCGTGTCCAAAATCCCTCCTCTCCCTCCGATAAGGACCCCCATTATTGGATCTGAGACTCACTCTGCTTCCGTGTGAATGCATCTTGATTACACCTGCAAAGGTCCCTTTTATAGCAGGGAGGACAAGAGTGAAACTTCATGCAACTGTGTCAGTTTCATCCCCCATGCCCTTAATGTGCTCCAGGCCTTACCAGAAAATAGCCTTGCAGAATCTCCAACCTGAGCTAGTGCCCCAGGCTGCAGCCAGAGTGGCCAGCCAGGGCTCTCCGTGGCTGCCCTCTTCCTGTTCAGTCTTAGGGATTGTGAGAACATCTCCTCCTTGGGGAAGGAGGTTGGCATCTCCTAGGGGTGGAGTGGGGACAGGAACAGTGACAGGTACTGGTGGGAGGCTCGTGCAGAAAGAGACAGTTCCATGTCACTGGGGACGAGCTAACTCAGCCTCTGTCACATCCCATTGGACAATGAAACCTATTGGAGTGCTAAGTGACATCACACCTATAAGGCGCATGGCCCAGAGGCACCAGCGGCTGTCACCTTGCTGGGGGATGCTCACGCCCCTTGTGGCAAGCTCCTGGATACCCCTGAAGCTCATTGGTTTGCCACTAAGCAGTGAGAGATTTTGCTCGTAGAGCGTCTGAGCCCTCGGTGTGCCAGGTGGAGACCTGCGGTCCATGAAGGTGGTACCAGGCTGACGCCTTTTCCTGTGAGCAGAGGAGGTGATGGAACCTGTTCATGGGAGCGTCAAGGGGACTCCGTCTGGCGATCCTTCTCTTTACTGTGTTCTGGGGGAGACATCTCGTATTTGATTTGGAACTTGTCTTTATATAGACTCTAAATGACTTTTTAAATGAAGTACTAAATACTAATGTTATACTCAACTCTGTCAGTGGGTTCTTTATTCTTATCTTATTTTTAAAGACTTATTCATTTATTTGAAAGTCAGAGTTACATACACACAGAGATTGAAACAGAGAGAGACATATTCCTCCCTCTGGTTCCTTTTCTACATGACGGTCATGACCAAAGCTGGGCTGATCCAGAGCCAGGAATTGAAAGCTTCTTTCAAGTCTCCAAGTACTGAGGCCGTCCTCCACTGCTTTCCCAGGTACATTAGCAAGGGCTCAAAGTGATGCAAGAGATTGGAAGTGAAGCAGCTGGGACTCTAACCAGTGTCCATTTGGGATGCCAGTGCTGCAAGTGGCAGCTTTACCTGCTAAATCCTGACTTCTGGCTACCCCGATTTCTGCTGATGGACATCCAGTTTGTCCATGTGCAGTGGCAGCTCTGGCAAGCTAATACAGCTCAGCTGTTCCCCAGAAAATTGGGCAATCACATCCCTCCACATGCTGATGTTGTCAACTTATCATATGGACTTAGGTAGTGGAGCAGAAGATTTTATCCTTGACCCTAATTTATTTTATTATCCTCTTGGATGAAAATGAAGAGAAGGCTTGTTCATCAAACTGGTGGATTATGCAAAACTTAAGAGGCAGTACTGGGGACAGGATTCATATGCAAAAACACCTCAACCAACTGCAGAGCCATACTAAAGTTAAATTTTTATTTATTCATTTCCATATTATTTGAAAGGCAGAGAGCCAGAGACAACAAGACAGGGAGGGATCTCTCAGCTGCTCTTTCTCCCCTTAAATGGTTGAGATGGCTTGAGCTGGGCCAGTCTAAAGCCAGGAGCCAGGAGTTTCTTCGGCGTCTCCCATGTGGGCGCAAGACACAAGTACATGGACCATCCTCTACTGCTTTCCCAGGTGCATTATCAGGGAGTTGGATTGGAAGTGGAGTAGCTTGGACTCTACCAGGCACCTACATGCCAATGCCACAGGCACCTTAAGTCACAATGCTGCTCCCCTTCAGAAACTCTCTTGCAAATATTACTATTCACCAGACTAGGTGTAGGTCAGTCACAATTTTTCCTGTAGCAGCTCATTCAGGGATGGGCATGTGACCCCTGCCTGACTGATGAGTGTCTGTCCCCACCAGGCAGAGTTACTCCTCCCTTGGGGCTCACTGTCCTATAGAATATAGAAACCTGGTGTTTCTGGGAACCCTCCTGATAAGTAGATATTGGAGGACACTGCTTGTGAATGAAGTCAACTCCAGAAATGGAGCCAGAAAGACTTCTGGGAGGCACCAAGGACATGCCTGGATCTACCCATTCCTGTGATCTCTGCAGACACCAGTGACATAACACAAAATGATCGGAATTAAGACTCTTATCGTTTGTGGTCAGCAGAACTCATACCTTACATCCACCTGCAAGTATGTTGTCCTGTCTGATGTCAGTGATGGCACGCAGCAAGCGTTATAATGGTGAGTGTTACTGCATCTTTTATATATATAAAAAAATCATGGCAGATTGAATTGTTTCCTAATTTATTTGATTCTTTGATTAATTTTAAAGACAAAGTAACAGAGAGGGAGAGACAGAAAAAGAGATGCCTTCCATCTGCTAGTTCACTCCCTGAATGACTTCTCATGGTTGGAATTGGGCCAGGCTAAAAGCAGAAGCCTGAACCAACCCGAAGCCAGGAGCCAGAGCCTCTTCTAGGTCTCCCATTGGATACATGGGGTCAAAGCCTTGAACCATCCTCTGCTATACTCCCAGGCCATTGTGAGTGAACTGGACCATAAATGGAACAGTGAGGTGCACATATGGGATGCCGATGCCACAGGAGGATTAGTATTATACACCACCACCTTTGCCCCTTCTTTTGACTATTGCATTTAACTTTTTTTTTTTCATTCTATTTGAAAGACAGAGACAAGGAGAGAGAGAGCTCTTCCATCCACTGATTCTCTTACTAAATATCCACATTAACCAAGCCTGGGTCAGGCTGAAACTGGGAAAGGCACCTTCACTCTAGATTTCCCATGTGAGGGGCAAGGACCCAAGTAGTTGAACCAGCACTAGGGTCTCCCCAGGGTGTGCATTAGCAGGAAGCTGGATCAGAAGCAGACATGCTGGACTTGAACCTGGCATTTTGATATGATCTGTAGGAGTGTTGAGCAGCTTCTTCACTAGTGAGCAGAATGTCTGGCCCCCTTCCTCTGGTTTTGGCAGACCATGTCTGCCAGGAACTTCTTGAGTGTCTCAGGTGCAGGAGAGATTCACGTTTTGCATGTTCTCTCAAATAATTTCATGCTGGCACGGAATTGCCGTGCTGGGACATCATTTTTCCCTCAAAAGCTCAAGGTTCCAGTTCACTATGTTTTACCTTCCCAAGTCAACAAGGACAAGGCTGATGTCAATCTAATTCTCAAATCTTTGTTCCAAATGTGTTGTTTTGTTCATTTCTCTAAACTTGCAGAACCTTCTCATTGTCTGAGCAGTCCCTGGAGCCCTAGGGGAGACTAAACCCCAATTTCAGACCAATGTGGCAGCATGCTTTGGTTTCCTATTATGTAATAAATTACCCCCAAAGCTACAAGTATATTACAGCAAGTGCTTGTTATTGCACAGTTCCTTTCTTTCTTTTAAAATAATTTAGCTCAGTGGCTAAATCCTCACTTTGAACATGCCAGGATCCCAGTTCACATCTCAGCTGCTCCGTTTCCCATCCTGCTCTCTGTTTGTGACCTGGGAAAGTGATAGATGACAGCTCAAAGCCTTGGGACCCTGCACCCGCACGGGAGATCCAGAAGAAGCTCCTGACTCCTGGCTTCTGATCAACTTGGCTCTGGGCATTGCTGCCATTTGTGGAGTGAGTCATCAGACAGATCTCTCTGTCTCTCCTTTTCTCTATAAATCTGCCTTTCCAATAAAAATAGATAAATCTCTAAAAAGAAAGAAAGACAGATAGACCTTTTTAATCCATTGTCTCACCCTTCTAATGGCCATAATGGCTGGAGCTGGGCAATTCTGAAGTCAACAGCCTAGCATTTCATCCAGGTTTCCCACGTGGATGCAGGTACCCAAGCATTTGGGCCATCCTCTGCTGCTTTCCCAGGTTCATCACCAGGATCTTGGATCAGAAGTGGAGTAGTAGGATGCAAAGCAGGACTTGTATGGGGTGGTGATGCAGGCAGGTGCTGGCTTAGTCTGCTCTACCACAATGCAGGCACCTATCGCACAATTTCTGTGGATCAGGAATCTGGGCTCAGCTTTGCTGGTTGCCTGTACCCAGAATTTCTTAAAACGAGGCCCATCAAGTGATCATTCGGGCCCCATCACCCCAGAGGCTTGATGGGGGCCACCTGTGTCTAAGTTCACCCACAGGACATTTGACCCAATGAAGTCCTATATTAGCTGTTGGCTAGAGATTTGCGTCCTTGCTGGTAAACCAAAATAATGATGTTGCTTCCTCCTTCACAAGTCTTTTTTTGTCTTCTATATTTGAGAGGCAGAGAGATGTGAGAGAGCACCCATCTGTTGGTTCACTACTCAAATGCTCTCAAAGGCCAGAGCATGACCGGGCTGAGGTGAGGAGTCGAGAGCATGTGTTGGCCTCCCAAGTGACTGCAGGAACCCAGTCATTCGAACTATCACCACTCTCTCCCAAAGCCTGCACCAGTCAGATGCTGGGGCCAGGAACTGAACCCAGGCATCCTGATGTGGCACATGGACTTCTTAAGCTCTTGGCCAAGTGTCTGCCCCTATACTGTATTCCTGTTGTTGAAAGTGAGTCAGGAAGAACAGTGGTGTGATGCAGAGCTTTAGGCTACCACTTGTGAGGCTGGCATCCTCTGCGAATGCCAGTTCTAGTCCCAGCCTCTACACTTGCATTGCAGCTTCCTGCTAATGCACACAGAAAGCAGTGGAGGATGGCCCTAGTATTTGGACCTCCACTACCCACGTGGGAGACCTGGATGGAGTTCTGAGTTCCTGCCTTGGGCCCAGTCCTGGCCATGTGGCCATATGAAGAGTGAGCCAGCAGATGTGAAATATCTCCTTTTTGTATTTCTCTCTAATGTTGCCTTCCAAATAAATTAAAAAAAAAAAGTGTACTGGTGAGCTCTACCTTCATTCAAGAATGGATTCCACAAGGACCAAAACCAAGAGGCAGGGACCATTCAGACCCCAGCGGATTTGCCTAGCACAGCAGGTCAATGGGCTCTGAGAGCATGGGGGTTGAGATATGCCAAGAGATGAGGTGAGTGCAAGCTGGTTCAGAAGGCAACGCTGTGAGTCCAGCCAGGCTTCCTTGAGGGGAGGCTTTGTGCTGCAACCAGAAGCTGAGGAGAAGCCAGTGGCTTGGGAGCAGTGCAACAGCTCGGCTGACTAATCCTCCACCTCCAAGCGTGGCATCCCGGATGGATGCCGGTTCATGTCCCAGTTGCTCCATTTCCCATCCAGCTCCCTGCTTGTGGCTAGAAAGGCAGCAGAGGATCGTCCAAAGCCTTGGTTTCCTGCATCCATGTGGGAGACCCAGAAAAATCTGGCTACAGTTCTGAGGCCATTTAGGGAATGGGGAGTAAACCAGTGGATGGAAGATCTCTCTCTCCTCTTCTCTTCTCTCTGCAAATCTGCCTTCCAATAAAACCCTTTAAAAAGAAAAAAAAAAGAAAAGAACCCAGTGGCTTGTGGGCACTCCATGAGCACAGCAATGGGCAGAAGAGTAAGCCTGGGGTGACTGGGGATGGAGGAAGGAGGCGGAGGCTTCTGGTGCGTGCTGGGGCCTGATCTAGGGCGGGAGCAGAGGGTAGAAGGGATAGCTAGGAGGCAGAGGTGACCCTTGCCTGACAGCAGCACCAGAGACAAGGCATTAAGCCTGTGGGTTGGGCAGGCAGGTGGCGGGGAGGCAGTCTTGCTTCTGCTTCAGAGCTGGGCAAGAACCTTGGGATTCTGGGAAGAAAGGTCAGGGCAGAGGTGGCAGCCGCCCCTTTGGCTCCATGGCTTGGCCCCAGGACTTACATCTCTTGCCCTGTTTGTTTTGCTGCACACCACAGCCTGGCTGCATAACAGGGCTCAGACCCAGATGCACCCTGAGTTTCCATGAGGGCTTCTAGACCCCTGCACCCCTCCAGCCCCAGACTTGCCCTGACAGTCTCACGAGCCCAGCCCATTCTTGCCCTTGTGAAGGTCATGGAAAACCTCAAGGTCCCAGGCTAAGTGCTTGTCCTCCAACCAGCCTTGTGGCCTCTCCTTGATGAATACCTGGGCAGATGAGTCACTTCTCGGTCTTCTAGCAAGAGAAAGAGGCTGGGCTATTGCCCCTCTTAGTCCTTGCCAGTGTGGACTTGCTGGGACTTCACCTGCCACCCCAGCCCAGGCCAGGCTCCAGGCTATTTGTGTTACATGCATTCCAGCCTCAACCTCTGACTTCCATCTGCTCAGGTGGGCCCTGGGGTGTGTGTGTGAGTGTGTGTGTGTGTGCACGTGTGTGTGTTGGGGGGTGGTAGGGATGCTCTAAGCTCAGCTCTATCTTAATTCTACAAACTCTTGAGGAGTTTCAGTGCCGTCCCCTGCTAGGGCTGGAGGTCCTGCTGGTATGGGAACTGCCCAGCTCACCTGAGGCAATAGCTGGGCCAGGGAGCTTTGAAAGCCACTTCTCCTACAGGCAGGACTGCTTATCAGAGGTCATGTGCCAACAGAGGCAGAGAACAACGTCACACCTGAAGGGGACAAAACATGCTCCTATCCCGAGACATGCAAGAGGAGATTCCTTCTCAGATCTGGCCCAATATCCTTCTAAAGCATAAGACAATAGGACTGCCTCCCCGGGGTGTCTGCATGGTGGGCTTGGCATGGGGCTGCCCCACTTCAGCATGACTTCACAGCTGTGGGGCTCAGGCCTCCAAGGGGAAAGGGACCCATTGCTTTGGCCTCCTGCCCTCCTGAGCGAGGCCCATGTTGGCCACAGCCGTCTTGGACCAGAGCTTCAATTGCCCTTGGCACTGCAGAAATCTGAGATGTTATGAAACAGACCTTGGCCAGACATTCTGGACCCTCAGGTACAGCCCACATGTTAGAAAATGTTCTAAAAGTGCAATGCAGCTGCCTAAACACACAGGCCTGCCTCGGGAGGATAGTGGCTTGGAACAGAGGTCACAGGCATTTCTCAGGGACTCTGGCCTCAAGGTGTTGATCCCAGGAAACACTGGGCTCGGGGACATGCCTATCCCCCAGAACAGCCTTGTGCCATTTTCTTTAAAGTTTGTGAAGGTCAGAAACCACAGCCCTGAAGGGCACTGTACTTTCATCCTGCTCCAGTGTCTCTTTCTCTTCTGTTGAAGTTAAAATGAGCACTCGTAGTTGAAAAAATGTTCAGAGCAATTTTGTTTTTCCTTTGAGCACTGCGCATGGTGAAGGAGGGCAGTGAAAGTGAACAAGATAAAAATGCTGCCCGTATGGGCTGGTGCTGTGGCTTAGTGGGTAATATTGCTGCCTGTAATGCTGGCAACCTGTATGGGCACTAGTTTGAGTCCTGGCTCTTTCACTTATGATCTAACCCTCTGCTAGTGTGCCTGGGAAAGCAGTGGAAGATGGCTCAAGTGCTTGAGTCTTCACATCCTTGTGGGAGACTGGAATGAAGCTCTTGGCTCCTGGTTGTGGTTGCAACTGGAAAGTTGTGACCAGAGGATAGAAGATGGAAGACCCCTTTCTCTATTTCTACTTCTCTCTCTCTGTGTAGCTCTTACTTTCAAATGAATAAAAACAAACTTAAAAAAAGCTTCCCTTGTTGTAACAACAGTCCAAATCACCAGACAAAGCAGAAAGGTGTCTGGGGATCAAATGGTGATCCCGCGTGAGGGTGCGAATGTGAGTCGAAGGTGGGGTGCACGTGAGCTGGGACTGGAGCAGGACTTGTAGGGGAGGGGGCTGGGCAGGCTTCCTGAGATGACAGCCTTGTAGGCTTTCATCACCACATGGGATAGTAGAGACCTGAATGTTTCAACAAGTTGGCTTTATCCATTTCCCCTCCAACCGCCTCTGCGTGTGTGTGCATGTGTGATGTTTAAGATCAAATTGTGAGATGTCACATAATTTTTCCATAGGTATTCCAAGGAGTATCTTAATTGATATTTTTTAAATTACACACATTACTACATCCCAATAATAATCAGCAATTTTTTTCTTAATATGACCTACTAGTGTGTATTTTCATTTCCCAATAGAATAAAAAAGTAACTTCCTTGGGACCAGCCCTGGGATATAACCATTTAAGCTGCTGCCTGTGGTGCTGGATCTTATATGGGCATGAGTTCTAGTCCTGGCTGCTTCACTTCCCATCCAAACCCCTGCTAATGAATTTGGGAGTCCAGTTAGGATGCCCCAAGTCCTTGAGCCTCCGGTTGAAGTCAATGGTTCCCAGCTTTGTCCTGGCCCAGCTCTTGCTGTTGCAGCCACTTGGGGAGTGACCCAGTGGATGAAAGATCTCCTCTCTCTGTACATGTCTCTCTGTAACTCTGCCTTTCAGATAAATAAGACATATCTAATAAAAAGTACCTGCCTGCAGTTGGTTTTGAGACAGGTTAGTAAGCTCTATGCTAACTGGCAACATATACTGATTACAATTTTTAAAAAGATTTATTTTATTTTGTTTTTTATTGGAAAGTCAAATATACAGAGAGGAGGAAAGACAGAGAGGAAGATCTTCCATCTGATGATTCACTCCCCAAGTGGCGACAATGGCCGGAGCTGAGCTGATCCAAAGCCAGGAGTCAGGAGCTTCTTCTGGGTCTCCCATATGGGTGCAGGGTCCCAAGGCTTTGGACCATTCTCAACTGCTTTCTCAGGCCACAGGCAGGGAGCTGGATGGGAAGCAGGGCTGCCAAGATTAGAACTGGCGCCCATATGGGATCCTGGTGTGTGCAAGACAAGGATATTAGCTGCTAGGCTACTGTGCCAGGCCCTGATTACAATATGTGGTGCTTTTATAACTTAAATTTAAATTATTTATTTATTTATTTATTTATTTATTTATTTATTTACAGAGGAAAACTAAGAAACCGACAGCAGCTGTGTGGCTCACAGAGCCAGGGTTTGACTACCCCCACCCCAGGGAGCCAGGCAACAGTGAAGTTTCATCAGAAGTTGTCTCTCGGGCTGGGCACAATGGCTTGATAGCTAAATCCTCACCTTGTAAGTTCCGGCATTCCATATGGTTGCTGGTTCATGTCCCAGCTGCTCTAGTTGCTATCCAACAACCTGCTTGTGGCCTGGGAAAGCAAAGCCTTGGGACCCTGAATCCACGTGGGAGACCCAGAAGAAGCTCTTGGCTCCTGCCTTCAGATTGGCTTAGCTCTGGCCATTGTGACCATTTGGGGAGTGAACCAGTGGGTGGAAGATCTTTCTCTCTGTCTCTCCTGCTTTCTGTAAGCCTGATCTGCTTTTCTAATATAAATGAATACATCTTAAAAAAATAGAAGAAGAAAAAGAAGGAAGTGGAAGAAGAAGAGGAGGAGAGGGAGTTGTCTCTCAAGCCCACAGGCTGGAAACAGGTAGATGCAGCTTAGGAAATATGTGGCTTTGAGCGACCTGCAAATATGGCTGGAACCAGTCCTGGCTCAAGGGAGCACATGCAACTGTCTGAAGTTCAGCCAGAAATGAGCCCCACCCCAGGAGCAGCCTGAGCTTTATTCCGATTTAGTGTGATGTACATTTGAGTATGTTTCTTTTTGTGTGTAGGCAAAAGATGACCACCAGCCTCTGCCCCAGAAACCAGGACCCTGGATAGAAATTCTAGCAACTCCTATTTGCTGCCCATAAATAACTTTGTGTGACAGCTACTTGTGCTGCGCACCAAAGCTGACTCAAGCCTTGACTGGGTAACAATTCCCCAACTGTCCACAAAGGCTCAGGCTGGGCCAGGCTGAAGCTGGGAGCCAGGAACTCCACCCGTGTCTCCCATGTGCACAGGCAACAGGAATTTGCCTATGGGAACCACCACCTGCTTTCTCCTCTGGACCCAGGCATGAGGAGGAAGCTACTGGAGTCAAGAGTGCAGCCAGGACTTGAACCCAGGCAATCTCATCCAACTCAGGCATCCCAACCAGAATCTTTACCAAGATCCAAATGCCGCATCCCTGCTTCTATAACATTTTCAAACAATAACTTTGAACAACAAAGAGATAAGACAGGCTGGAGAATAAGCTGACAGCAGCAGCCTCAACAAAGGATAAGCAGTTAACCAAGGATGATTATGAGCCAAAATAGAAATTTCATCCAATTTTACTCAAGAAACTTTGAAAAGATGTATCTACTTATTTGCAAGACAGAGAAGCAGAGAGAAAGAGAGAGAGAGAAAGAGAGAGAGAGAGAGAGAGATTTCCATCTGCTGGTTCACTCACAACTCAAGGTAGGCCAGGCCAAAGGCAGGAGCCAGCAACCAGGAGCCAAGTCTTTGGGCCATCTTCCACCACCTTCCCACACACATTAGCAGGGGACTGGATTGGAAGCAGATCAGCTGGCACCCAAACTGGTGTTGCCATATTGGGTGTCAAACTGTAAGCAGCAGTTTAACATGCTGAGCCACAACACCAACCCCAGGAACATTCCAGTACTGATGAACGCCAGACTAGTCTGATAAAGCCAAGACGCTGTCACATTATCAACAAGGTTGAAACTTTGCAGACTTGCTGGGAAATGTGCTCGTGTGTGCCTGTAAAGGGGTGATCTTTCCACTCTGGGGAGGACCATCATCCAAGTGAAATGCCAGTGTCATAGGTGGGACGCCAAGAAAGAAAAAGAAATGCATGTTTCTTTTTCACAGAAAAAAAAAAGAGCGAGAGAAAGAAACAAAGTAATGGATAATGAATAAACTATACAATCGCAGGTGACGGCTGATCAGGATGCTTATAAAAATACTGTTTACAGAAACTTCAGGATTATGGATGGGCATGTATGATAAACACACTGTGCGACATGTAGAACGTTCCATGGGTTCCTCTGACTCGACTACATCAAGTAGGCACGCGTCTGAACAAACAGGCAGGCCTGAACAGAGGGCAGCCTCGCTGGGCTGGAATGCTGGGATCACAGGTGATTTATTTTTCTTTTAAACATTCCTCTCAAGCCCATTTTGTGTTTATAAAAGTTCTTTGCAGGGAGAAGTCAGGACGTGGATAAGCCCTGGGAGCTGCCTCCCTCTCGCCAAGCCCTCCCTGCCTACACCCTGGGGGAGTGGGAGGAGCCGGTGAGGTCAAAGTTATGCAGGGCTGGCCATGCCAGTCTCCACTACTTTGTCCAGACCTCAGCTTCCTGGCATGCTGGCTTTATCTCCCCAGTGAATTCACAACAGCTCAGGGGGGTGGAGAGTGGGGGTGGCCGCCATTATCGGCAATTTCCAGATCTGAGAGTTGCCTAACTCGCCCAAGACCGCACCCGTGGGTGCATAGAGAGCAGAAGCAAACGCAAGCCTCTGCCCTTAACCCTGGGGCCCCCCGCTGCCAGCGGTGGGTGGCTGCATCACCGGGGGAGTGAACCAGTAGATGGAAGATCTCTCTGTCCCTCCCTCTCTCTATTGCTCCTTCAAATAAATAAATAAATGAACACTACTGTCAAGAGCAAGAACTTCTTCCAGGCCTCCCACATGAGTGCAGGGGCCCAAGCATTGGCGCTATCTCCCACTGCTTTCCCAGATACGTTAGCAGGGAGCTGGATCAGAAGTGGAGCAGCCAGGACTCAAACTGGCACCCATACAGGATACCAGCATCAGAGGTGGCATCTTTACCTGCTATGCCACAACACCAGACCCCTTGAATGTTTTCTGCCACGCTTTTCCTTCTAGACTTCACCTTAGCTACACTCACACATTAATGACAGGGACTTACTGTGGAAGATGTGCAGGCCTTTTGAGCACTATGTGACGTTAGGATGCGCTCACTTAAACCTATGCTGTTACACTACCCCTCACCTAGGCTACGTGAGACCTGGGATAGCCTGTAGCTCCTGGCTATAGACCTGTTTGCATGTCCCTGTATTGAATACTGCAGGCAACTGTAACACAGTTCTAAGTCTTTGCTCATCTAAACACAGTACAGACGGGTGTGACAGTGCCAAGCCCTGTGGTACTGTGAGTTAAGCCTCCTCTGGTGCTGTTTATATCTTGTATTGAGTGCCTGAGATTAGTCCCACCTTTGCCTCCCATCCAGCCTCCTGCCAATGCTGGCAGGCAGCGCCTGATGATGCCGCTACTGAATCTCTACGTGGGCACCACATGCAGCTCTTGGCACTGATCTTGCCCAGCCCGGGGGTTGTAGCCATCGGGGCAGTGAACCAACAGGGACGATATATCTTGCCCTCTCATTGTGTTTTTCAAATTTAAAAAAAAATGAAAAAATTTAAAAAGACTAAACATTACAATAAAGCGTTGATATTTTAAAGATTAAAAATGGGAGCTGGCATTATGGCACAGTGAGTTAAGATGAAGCCTGCAAAGCCAGCATCCCTTTATGAGTGCTGCTTTGAGTCCCAGCTGCTCCAGTTCTCTTCTAGCTCCCTGCTAATTCACCCAGAAAGGCAGCAAAGGATGGCTCGAAATGTTGGAGCCCCTGCAAATCGTCTTAGAAGCCAGAAGAAGATCCTGGCTCCTGGCTTCGTCCTGGACCAGCCAGCACCAGCCATTGTGGCCATTTGGGGTATGAACCAGTAGATCAAAGACCCCCACTCCTCTCTGCAGTTCTGCTTTTCAAATAAATAAATAAATAATCTTAAAAAAAAAAAGGCATTTCCCATGAAGGGAGCTTGGAGGACTGGAAGTTACCGTGGTGTCAGTGAGCGACTCACCTGAAGGCCTGGGACAGTCTGCACACCACGGGACAACATCGTGCAGCTAGCTTAAAACAACAACTCCCACCGCTGTGCAAATGGCTTTTGTTGTTGCTATGTGTGTATATAATTTAGCATGTATGTATGTAATGTACACATATCTATATAAGAGACATACATTTATCAGGCAGAGAAAAAGAAAGATAAAGAGAGACGGAGGACAGGCGTATCACTCCTTCAAGCAGCTGCTCCTGTTTCCTTTCCTTATATCCATATTCTTCAGTTTTTTTCTTCCTCAGTTGAAAAGCTTTAGGCACCACGCAAAAGTGCCCATGCTATATTTCCTTTTTTTAAAAAGATTTATTTATTTTTAGTGGAAAGGCAGATATACAGAGGAGGAGAACAGAGAGCAAGATCTTTTGTCCGATGATTCACCCCCAAGTGGCCGCAATGGCTGGAGCTGAGCCGATCTGAAGCCAGGAACCAGGAACTTCTTCCGGGTCTCCCACACGGGTGCAGGATCCCAAAGCATCGGGCCGTCCTCGATTGCTTTCCCAGGCCACAAGCAGGGAGCTGGATGGGAAGCGGGGCTGCCAAGATTAGAACCAGTGCCCATATGGGACCCTAGCACATCCAAGCAAGGACTTTAACCACTATGTTATTGCACTGGGCCCACCTGTGCTATATTTCTATCTGACTGGCAGTACGGTAGGTTTCTTTGTGCCACCAGTACCTCCTCAAACACAGGAATGCTGGCTTGCTCTCGGATGTTGAGCATCACATGGCAAGATAGTCTCTGCTCCAGCCAGCATAGCTTTATGAGACCATTGTCATGCACGTGGTGCATGGGGGACTGGATTGCCATCACAAAGACAACATGATGGGCACCATTCACTTACTCCCTTTGGAATTCTGGTCAAGAAGTCTCCAGTAACCAGCCTCATCTCTTCCCCAGATCTGGTTCCTTGCTCCCAGACAGGGCTTGCCCCCCACATTCCTAGACTCCTGAATGGGGCAGCTGCCCAATCGGGGCGCAGGGACCCATACCCACAGCGTGCCCTGTGCTGAAGACCATCCAGGAAGAAGAGATTCTCTGCAGAGCACAACTCTTATGGGGAAGAACATTGGGGCTAATGCTCTGGACTCCCGTTCTCTGCTCATGAACACACTCAAGGCACCTGTTTGCACCGAGGGAGGCAACAGCAATGGCACTGGGCCATTTCCATGCCCTGGAGTTACTCACACAGACATACACATAGACACATAGACACACACACCCCAGCATCTCCCTCACTTGATATTCCCAAGGGACAATAGTGCAGCTTCGCTCTTGATAGTAACTCAAGTCCTGCCTCCAGGTCCTCTGCTGGAGAACCTTCCCGACTCTCTGCTCCCAGAGTGTGACATGTTGTTCATTCTCCAGTGAGTTCCTGGGCCTTCCAGCTGCTGGCTTGGATGCTGGAATGCTTATGGGACTGAGACCTTGGGGAGTCTCTATCCTGTCTTCTTGAAATGCAGCTGGACAGGCCTCTCCAGCCCAGGTCCCCTGCACAGGCCTGGCAGCCGTGCTCTTATCCCACTGAGCTGACCTGAGGTCAGGGACCATGTTCCTCAGCTTCCCACACGTCTCCCCGGGCCACACTGCCTACAAGCCCTGCTCTGGTGCAGCTGTTTGCCTTGTCTCTGGTTTAGCATCACAGACACTGGAGCCTGCACTTTCTACCCACTCTGTGCAGCAATGTTCAGGGGGAAACCCACAGCCTATTCTGATGGCTTCCTGTTGCCTGCAAGGTGTGTGTCTCAAGGCCCCTTTGTGGCTCAGGTCCTCTGCTTGCCCCTCGGCTCCGCCCACAGTGCTCTTTGCTTGGGGATCAGCTTGACTCTGCCTCTCATTTCTGCAAGTCTTGGTTTAACCTCAGCTTCCTGCTGACCCCTGCATGGGCCCCATGCTCAGCACTGCCGACTGCATTCTCTCCCTGTTTCTCACCTCCCTGCTGTTCACAACCTACACAGAGTTAGCTTGGTCTCTTCTCTGCTCGCTGCTCTCTATCCCCTGTAAAGAATAGAGGCTCAGGGCCTTGCATAGCAGGTGGTCTGGATTGGGCATGACAGCCCCACTTCCCTAGTCAAGGATTGCAGTTGGTGGATGGGTGAGTCCTTGACCAAGTGCTGCCCACAAGTAAATTCCTGTAGGAGTTTTTGGGAAGGAGTTTCTGAGTACAAGGCCCTTGTCTTCCACCTCTTTAGACCCAGAAGAAGCTCCTGGCTTTAGCCTGGCCCAGCTCCTGCTCTTGTGGCCATTTAGGGAGTGAACCAGCCGATGGAAGCTCCCTCTGTCTCTCCTCTCTCTGTAACTTTGCCTTTCAAACATAAATAAATAAATAGATATTTAAAGAGGAGAAGAGACAGAGAGAAAGATCTTCTGTCTGATGATTCACTCCCCAGGTAGCCGCAATGGCAGACTCTGCACCAATCCGAAGCCAGGAGTCAGGGTCTCTTCTTCCGGGTCTCCCATACTGGTGCAGGGTTCCAGGACTTTGGGCTGTCTTCGACTGCTTTCCCGGGGAGTTGGAAGGGAAGTGGAGTAGACAGGACACGAACCAGTGCCCATATGGGATCCCAGTGTGTGCAAGGTGAGGTCTTTAGCCACTAGGCTACTGCGTTGGGCCCTGAATAAATATTTCAAAATATATTTTTGAAAATTAATTTTAAATGATTCGAATGGCAGAGAGATAAAACAGGTGCAGGGAGCCAAGCACTTGGGCCAGAAGTAGAGCAGCTGGGATTTGAACTGGTAGCCATATAGGATGCTGGGGCAGGTGGTAGCTTTACCTACTATATCACAATGCTACATCACATGCCCTTAATGTGATTTTAGGATGCTAAATTTGTGTTGTTACAAGAATAACTAAAGAAAATGTTCTCTATGAGCCTTGGGTTTGCAGCTCCAAGAGTCTATGATGACTGGCAGGCTTGCTATAGCCACTCAGTGAAACATTCCAAACTGCTCCCTTCAGCGGCAGACTATTCTAGAGTACAGTGGTTGGCTCTGCAGTGCTCACAGGCCTCTACTGGCTGGGGTTGGGGGTGGGGTAGCTGAGAAAACTCAGCCAAGCTGCAGCTTGAGCCAGGGTCCCTTAAGCGTAGTAGGGGCTGCCTTGATGCCTGGAGCTTCAGACCGTGACCCAGAGCTTGGGGCAAAGGGCAGAGACCGGCCTCACCAGGGTCCTGGAGAGCCACGCTGCCCACCCCCCCCACCCCCCTGGGGCCTGTGAAGGTAGGGAGGTAGAATCTGCTCTCAAAGCTCTTCACTTCTTTTTTTTTTTTTAATTTATTTTATTTTTATTGGAAAGGCAGATACACAGAGAGGAGGAGAGACAGAGAGGAAGATCTTCCGTCCAATGATTCACTCCTCAAGTGAGCCCAACAGTCGATGCTATGCCAATCCGAAGCTAGGAGCCTGTTCTGGATCTCCCACGAGTGTGCAGGGTCCCAAAGCTTTGGGCCGTCCTCGACTGCTTTCCCAGGCCACAGGCAGGGAGCTGGATGGGAAGCTGGGCTGCCGGGATTAGAACCAGTGCCCATATAGGATCCCGGGCGTGCAAGGTGAGGACCTTAATCACTGCGCCATTGCGCCGGGCCCAGCTCTTCACTTCTTACTTCACTCACCAGCCTGGCACTGCGGGCCAAGGCTCTAACGCAAAAGGGAGAGATCCTGGACCTCCCCGCGGCACGACTGCTGCCCTCTCTTGCCTTAAGAGCCCCTGAAGGTCCCTGGCACCGCATCCGTTCTCTCCTTTGCTATCCTGCTCTGTCCTGGCTGAGGCTGTACCCAGGTGGACAGCACCAAGTTCAGTGGGTTGGGGAGCGTGTGGCTGAGTACCCCTGCCCCAGAAGAGAGTAGTCTCAAGGTGGAGAGGCCCACTGGAGGGACAGCAGTGAATCCTCATCCCAGCTCCTGTGGCAAGGCCAAGGCCATTGTGGTTAAAGGGAAACTGGTCAGGGCCCGGCGCGGTAGCCTAGCGGCTTAAGTTCTCGCCTTGCATATGCCAGGATCCCATATGGGTGCTGGTTCTAATCCCAGCAGCCCAGCTTCCCACCCAGCTCCCTGCTTGTGGCATGGGAAAGCAGTTGAGAATGGCCCAAAGCCTTGGGACCCTGTACTCGCGTGGGAGATCCAGAAGAGGTTCCTGGCTCCTGGCTTCGAATCAGCCCAGTACTGGCCGTTGCAGCCACTTGGGGAGTGAATCATCAGACAGACAATCTTCCTCTCTGTCTCTTCTCCTCTTTATATATCTACCTTTCAATAACAACAAATAAATCTCATTTAAAAAAAGAAGGAAAGTAGTCAGTGGCAGTAGGTGCCAGGTCCCTGTGGCCCCTGACTGAAGCACTTTCTGTTTACCCCCCTCCCCGACACTGGCACATCCACCAAGGGCCTTTGAGGCCATAAACCCGAAATGGGGCTGTACTCCTGGAGGCTGCTTCCAAACTCACCAAACAAGCAGTGTGGAAAAGCAAGCAAGATCATATCCCCACCCCCTATCTCACCAAGGCCCATCTTCTTGATGGAACTGCAGGCTTTCGTGCACTGGACAGGGGCCAGGCCATCCTGTTGATTTCCGGTCCATGGACCCTTATCACACAGGGTACCACATTGTTCCGGAGTTAAACAAAAGAGAGCACACTTCCAGAAATTCACTCACCTGCTTATTGTTGACACCACGCCTATTTCCAAAAGTGTCTCTCATGAAAGCCACCTGCACAGCAGAACTCTTCAAAGCCAAGTCAAAACCTACCCTCCTTCTAAACCGAGGTGGGAGGAATTCTGGTTTTTTTAAGAACCAAAGGCGCCTTGATCTGAGCCACTTGAGAAGGTCAGATCTTGAGTGTGGCTGTTTCATGGGGCTGGGAAAACCAAGTAGTTAAAACTGGAGTGCTTGAGTGCAGGCAGGAAGACCAAAAGCAGGAAAAGAGGTCAAGAGTTAGGACAGGAGTCCAGTCCGGGAAACGGTCACTGTGTGTGTATTACTGCTTCCTGCCACTACAACAAGACCCCAGGGGCTGGCGTGGAGGTGCAGCAGGTTAAGTCTTCATCTGTGATGCCCACAAGAGCATCAGTTCAAATCCCAGCTACTCCATTTCTAATCCAGCTCCCTGTTGAATCACCTAGGAAAGCACTGACAATGGTCCAAGCTTGAGCCCTCCAACTCCCACACCTGCACCTACATGAGCACCTAGATAGGAGTTCCAAGGCTCCAGCATCCACCAGGCCCAGCCCTGGCTGGTCCATCCATGGACCTCACTTTGACTCACAATTAACGAAGCTCAAGGGCAGTACAGATGGGACACTTGCCACTCGCGCCCCTTCTTGTTTCCCTACAATAGAGCTCCATACCTAGCATAGCAGGTGGCCAGGATTGGGCATGACAGCCCCATTTCCCTAGTCAAGGATTGCAGTTGGTGAATGAGTGTGTCCTTGACCAAGTGCTGCCCAGTGAGACTCTAATGAAATCCTGTTCTGGGAAGGAGATCCTGAGTGCAAAGTCCCTGTCCTCCATCTCTTTTCCTCTTTCTGGATGCCGAGGTATGAAGATGTGATGCTTGGAGCTATAACCACTGTCTTGTGGCCATGAAGCAAAGCACAGCCAATACACACCGAAGCTGACAGATCAAAAGGGGCCTGCGTACTTGAAGACGTAGCTGTACTTGGCACATCAGGCACTTCCCAGCACACACACACACACGGAAACTGAGAGCCAACTAAGGCTTGTTACCTAATCAGGTTCCACAGCCACCTGGAGACAGAGTGGGACCCCCTTCCTCAAGCACTCAGCCCCACCACCCCTAGATTGCATAGAAAAAAAAAAAAAAAAAACTTGGGCTAACACTGCTCTGTCCCAGCCCAAGCCAAGAGTGGCCAGATCAACAGCTTTCAGAGCTTAAGGATGCAGCCTGTCCCCAGGGTGAGGAAGTTAGAGATAAAATTCCTGAAGCCCTTACTGATGATTACTTTTAATATCCTTTACAATCCCTCAGAAACAAAACTTTGAAAAACAAATAAATACAGATGAGCTTTGAAGTCGTTTGAAGATGAAAGGTGTTTCAGGGGCTGAGCTGGCAAGGGGAGGGGGTCTTGGCAGGTGTCTGCAAACAATGGTTTGAAAGGACCCTCACAGTGGTCAGTCACCACCTTGCTGAGATGCTGTCCCAGCTGGGGTCTCCACAGATGTTACCCACCACATGGTCCCAGCAGCATACAGGACCCTCGGCTCCAGAGCCTGAATGCCATACTGGGGGTAGACATTTGTTGCTTGGGACACTTGCATTTTATCTCAGAGGGCCTGGGTTCCAGTCCCATCTTCATTCTCCATTTCAGCTTCTTGTGAATGTGCATCCTGGCAGGCCGCAGGTGGTCGCTCCCAATGTGGAGATGTGGATTGTGTCAGGCTCCTGGCTTCAGCCTGGCTCCGCTCCAACTGCTGTGGCCAGTTGGAGAATGACCCAGTAGGTAGATGCTCTCTCCCAATCTTTCTTTCTTTTTTTCTTTTTTTTCTTCTTTGCTTCTTTCTTTCTTTTTTCTTTCTTTCTTTCTTTCTTTCTTTCTTTCTCTCTCTCTCTTTCTTTCGTTCTCTCTCTTAAAGATTTATTTTATATTTTATTTCATTTTTAACATTTATTTTTATTGCAAATTCAGATATACAGAAACAAGAACAGACAGAGAGGAAAATTTTCCATCCATTGGGCCCAGTGCGGTGGCCTAGTGGCTAAAACTCCTCACCTTGAATGCACTGGGATCCCATATGGGCTCCGGTTCTAATCCTGGCAGCTCCACTTTCCATCCAGCTCCCTGCTTGTGGCCTGGAAAAGCAGTCGAGGACGGCTCAAGGCCTTGGGACTCTGCACCTATGTGGGAGACCTGGAAAGAAGTTCCTGGCTCTTGGCTTTGGATTGGCATAGCACCGGCCATTGCGGTCACTTGGGGAGTGAATCATCAGATGGAAGATCTTTCTCTCTGTCTCTCCTCCTCTCTGTATATCTGACTTTCCAATAAAAATAAATAAATCTTAAAAAAAAAAAAAAAGATTTCCCATCCATTGATTCACCCCTCCAGCAGCCACAACAGCTGGAGCTGAGCCAATCTGAAGGCAGGAGCCTGGAGCCTTTTCTGGGTCTCCCACGCGGGTGCAGGGTCCAAGGATCTGGGCCGTCCTCCACTGCTTTCCCAGGCCACAAGCAGGGAGCTGGATGGGAAGTGGAGCGGCCGGGACACAAACACTCATATGGGATCCTGGTACATACAAGGCAAGGACTTCAAATCCCAGGCTAGTTACATAGCAGCTGAATCAAGCTCCTCAATCTTGCAATCCTCATCTGGAATTAGCATCGTAAGTCATCTGCTCAGGAGCTGTAGTGCAGATAGAATGAGTTAGTATAAAAAGGCTGGAGGAGTTGTGCACGAGCATGTCATGTGAGCACCGGTCCATGTCCCAGCGGCTGCACTCCCAATCCAGTTCTCTGTTAATGTGCCTGGGAAAGCACTGGAAGATAGGTCCAGGGCTTGGGCCCCTGCACCCATGTGGGAGACCTGGAAAAAGAGTCCTGACTCCTGGCATTGGCCTGGCCCAACCCTGGCTATTGCGGTCATTTGGAAGTGAACCAGCAAATAGAAAAGCTCTTTCTTTCTCTCTTCCTCTCTCTATAACTTTCAAATAAATAAATAAACATTATTAAAATAAATTTAAAAAGGTGTTGCCTTTCAAATAAATAAATCTTTAAAAGTAGGGGAAGGGGCAGGTCTGGAGCCATGGCCATCTTTGCTGCAGTGATCTTGATTAGCTCTGTCAATTTGGGCGAGGAAAAGCATTCCAGGTATGTCCATCTTACTGACCTCTGCAGTCACTGGCCACTGCCCTGCAATGGATGGCGTGGGCCCTGGCTACCAAACATGACCCCGCGACCTGCGGTACTCGTCACCTGCCAGACAGGAAGTGCAGGTCTGAGACTGCACTTTCACGCTACGGAAGCTCACTGTGAAGAGCTCCGCAGGCATTCAAGTCAATAATCGGGGATTGAGGTGCTCAGGAAAAAGCCACAGAAATAGGACCCACAAGCATCTCTGAGGGAGTGGCATTGGTCCCCCTGCAGCCAGTGTCCCTTTGGCCACAGGGACTGCCCATCCTGACCTGGGGTTTCTGTGGGACCCAGGACTGGGTGTCACTTCCCCTTCCAAATCAGTGGTCTGGCGCTGATGGATGGGGGCACGTGGGGAACTCTGATCTTACGCTAAGTCAGTTGGGAATAGCGAGTTGCTGCTGTGTCTGTGGAACCTCGAGCTTATCTCCACCCCCTCTGCCCTGGAGCCATGCAGAACGAGAGTCAACTTTCCCAATAGTCATCTGAAGGCCAGCTGCAGAGTCACGGGGCTGGCCTAGGCGATGACTTATCTTCAGCACAAGATTCTGGGAAGTTGGGGTCATCAAGAAGCCCTAAGCAGACAGAGGAGGATTAATTAATTCTCTTATTAATTAATTCCCTTATTAATTCTCTCCAATAATAATTTGCTGGAACTGGGATGGGGAGGAACCGGCACTATGTCACAATGGGTTAAGACACTGCCTGTGGAACCAGCATCCCATATGGGTACCGGCTCCACTTCTGATCCAGCTCCCTGCTAATGCACTTGTGGAAGCACCAAAGGATGGTCCAAGTGCTTGGATCCCTGCAGTCATGTGGGAGATCCGAATGCAGATCCTGGCTCCTGGCTTTGGATCAGCCCAGCTCTGACTGTTGTGGCAGTGAAGATGGAAGATCTCTCCTTCTCTCTAAATGTAACTCTTTCAAATAAATAAATCTTTTTTAAAAATTGCTGATAGGTGACAGCACTTAACTGGATCAAAATGTTCTGCCTGTTTAGATGTCAGGGAAGCTTTGGTGCTGCCACTATATGTGTGATCTCAAGCTAATCACTTGCTCTCTGATCAGGAGCAAGGATCAATATGCCTGAATCAGTAAATGGAGGTCAAGTTGAAGATAAGCTGGCACTCTAAACCTGTTCTCACCTCCGGCCCCATGAGCACTTCAAATGTGATTGCTCTGAGAGTTGAGCTGTGCTGCTAATTGCAAAATACATGCCAAGTTCTAAAGACTGCATTTGATTAAAAAGAATGCAAAAAAACATGTGACCATTATGTTGATGGGTGGGCATTTGGCATAGCAATTCAGACAATGTCTTGGGACACCTGTATCCCATAGCCGTGTGCCTAGAAACAAGGGCTGGCTCTACTTAGGAGCCCAGCTCCTTGCTAATATGTACCTCAGATGACACCAGCTGCTGACTCATGTTCTTGGGTCCCTGTCACCCAACATGGGAGCCCTCAGTTGAGCTCCTGGCTCCTGGTTTTGAGTGACTGTCGCAGGCACTTGAGGAGAGAGCCAGAGGTTGGGAGATCTGCCTGCGTCCCTCTACCTTTCAAATAAATAATATGTAGGTTGCCTACTGAAGTGATATGCTGGGTGCAGTAACATCCTTTACTCTGATTCATTTCTCCTGTTTGCTCTTGCTGCTTTAGTTTAAATGTAGCTTCTAGAAGAATTACAAGCACACACAAGGCTTAGATTAGGCACTTGTTGAACAGCACAGTTCTAGAGCTGCTTAACTGGTTTGTTCTGTGAAACCCACTCTCAGACTTAACCATCAAGGAAAGAATCCTCTGGGGGGCAGGGGTGAGGAAGAGAGAGAGAGAGAGGAAATTCTATAGATACTGTTCTTTCAAGAATTTGAGACAGAGAGCCCCCATCTACTGATTCACTGTTCAAATGCTTGCAGCTGGTTGGGGTGGGAGTAGGGCTGGGCCAGAACACAAAATTCAGTGTGCATCTCCTGTGTGGGTGGCAGAGACCCATATACTTGTGCCATTATGGTCACCTTCCAGAATCTTCACTGACAGAACTGTAGTCTGGAGCCAGAACTGGAAATTGAACTGAGGCTCACAGGTATCTTATCAGCCAAGACCAAAGGCCCACCCCCATTCCACAGATACCATAATGAAGTTTCCTGATTCGGTCCATGCTAGCCCTTTTGAAGTGTCAGCCTTTTGTGGTGTAACCCACTTCTCTGTGCCACTACTGACTCGGTGATTGCTTTGTGCCTCGCTGGCTGGTTGGCTGGCTGAGAACCAGGCGCGGGTGGGTGGTTCTTCAGGTCCTTCTTTAGCCACCTGACAGGAAGATAAACAAAGCTCTAAAGTAAACGGACATGTTAATCCTGAGAATGATGTTGCAACACAGAACTCCTGATGCAGCGAATTCTTCCCCTGGCACTGAAGGGAAAGTTTGTGTGGTTTAGATAAAGACTGGGCAAGGGAGGACACTGGTAGGGGCTCACGGCATTACAGGCACCTGTACACACTTCTATTGATCCACTTCCTGCATGAAATTCCACCACGAAAGTCCTGCAGTCCCTGGCCATGTAAATATGGAGTAACTGGGGCAATCTCTCCTTGCTGTGCAGGCTTGGCTCCCTGTCGGGTGCCATTCTGGGAGACCCGGCCTGGGGAGGCCCTTGTCTTGTGGCCAGGTCAGATCTTTGCTTTGGCTCAGTGCCTGCCTGGGCTAGTAGCAAAGGTGGTGGTTTAAATGCAAAGAGGGGCTATTGGCTGGGACTTGGCCTCTGGGCTCCTGTGGCGTTCAGCTGCAGCCCTTCACCAGCTGACAGCCCTTGCAGGCCCTGAGGAGCCCCACTCCCAGGTTCTACTGAGTCCTGCTCAGCCCTCTGAGCCCTTCGCTGTAAGAGGGCCACTGGTCTCACCTGCGGAGGTCCATGCTGGGTGACCTACGAGTCACAAGGGTCCCCTACAATAAGCTTACACTTTGGAGTGAAACCAAACTCCTCTATCTTTAGCTTGCAGGACACAGTCAGATCATTAGAGTCCTAGAATAAAAGGACATGAAGACTTTATTTGGGGACACACACACACACAAAGATGGAGGTCAGTGTTGTGACACAGCACCTTAATCTCCTGGCTATGATGCTGGCATCCCATTTGGGCTCCAGTTGGAATCCTGGTTGCTCCATTTGCAATCCAGCTCTCTGTTAATGTGCCTGGGAAAGTTGCAGATAATGGCTTAAATCCTTGGGTCCCTGCACTTCTGTGAGAGACCCAGAAGAAGCTTCTGGCTTCTGCCTTCAGGCTGGCTCAGCTCTGGCCACGGTGGCCATTTTTGGGGGGTGAATCAACAAATGGAAGATCCTTTCTTTCTCTCCCTGTCTTACTCTCTCTGTAATTCTGCCTTTCAAATAAATAAATTAAGTAACTCTTTAAAACAAATGAAGACACAGGATGAGATGAGAACTAAGCTGCTTTATCCTATGAGCAGGGCTCTCCCCTTCCCGTGGGTGGTCCAGTGTCCACATGTCTCATCCTACCTCCACTCCAGCCACCAAACACTGACCCTCATGGAAGACCCCTGGTGTCACCGTCCAGTAGGGTGGAGATGTCCGATTCAGTCCGAGGTGATGGGGCCCCAGGGCGCTAGACCTTCTTCTATGACCTGGGCCTGTGTATCTTGGATGTCAGGAATGAATTCAGCCTCCTTTTCATCATCATTCGCCTTCTTCTTCTTCTTTTTTTTTTTCCTAAAAAGTTTTACTTGTTTTTATTGGAAAGACAGATTCACAGAGAGAAACGAAGATTGAGACAAAGAACTGAGCTGAAGCCAGGAGTGAGGAATCTCTTTCGGGTCTCCTATGTGGGTGCAGGGTCCCAAGGAGAGGTCTTGCTTTCCCAGGCAAAAGGCAGGGAGCTGGATGAGAAGTGGAATAGCTGGGATTAGAACTGGTGCTCATATGGGGTGCTGGCTCTTGCAGGTGGAGGATTAATTAGCTGAGTCATCGTGACCTCCTCCAACCCCAAATATTTCTTTACTTTTACTCCAGTCTATCCCTTGCTTTTACCTTGATATTTGTGTCCTAATTAACATCGTTAGTGTGCTCACCAGAGTCACCTGGGGGAAATCTCGCAGTGCAGAGCCTGTCTGGGAAGAGCTTCCAGTGGCAGTGCAGCTGCGTTCCAGACCCTTCGTTGGCCTCTCCCTGTGGCCTGTCCTCCTGTTCAAGTAGGGAAGTTGGCCATCCACCGCTAAGGAGTATTTCTGCATCCAAGAGAGGAACTTGTCTGAGCTGAGCTGGTTTCTCCACCCGCAGTGGCCACCCTGCAATCCCACCAGCTGAGAACCACCACCCCACCCCACCCCACCCCCATCCTCACCGCACGGACTGGCTGGGGGAGGGGTTTGAGTCAACAGCTGCTGTCCCAGAGCCAGTGTGGGAAGAAGGCTTGGGAACTGGGGAAGGGGCTCCAGCCCCATGCTGCCTGCTCTCCTCCTCGCTCCATAGCCAGGGCACTGCACCCCAGCCACGAAATATTGGGACAGTCCAGAGAGGTCAGTGAGGGTGCTAGGAACTGCATCAGGTCTGCAGCCTGCTCTGTCATTGTGACTCCTCAACAGCCACCCACAGAGCCTCTTTGCAGCGCTGTCTCTCACTGCTGAACTTGCAACCAGGGGCCTCTGGGCCAGGTGCACAACAGCCCCAAATCCACACTTTGTCATGTTTTGCTTCACTATAAAGCATACTTTCAAAACAATATGGAGGACATATGCAAATTGTTAATTATTTTCTATATACGCATCATCTGTATGTTTATGTGTTAGAAACGTGTTTATAGTGTCCAGTGCGGTGGCCTAGCGGCTGATGTCCTTGCCTTGAATGCACTGGGATCCCATATGAGCGCCGGTTCTAATCCTGACAGCTTCACTTCCCATCCAGCTCCCTGCTTGTGGCCTGGGAAAACAGTGGAGGACGGCTCAAATCCTTGGGACTCTGCACCCGCCTGGGGAGACTTGGAAGAAGTTCCTGGATCCTGGCTTTGGATTTTCACAGAGCCAGGCATTGCAGTCACTTGGGGACTGAATCATCAGATGGAAGATCTTCCTCTCTTCCTCTCCTCCTCTCTGTATATCTGACTTTCCAATAAAAATAAATAAATCTTAAAAAAAAAAAAAGAAGGAAAGAAAGAAAGAGAGAAAGAGAGAAAGGAAGGAAGGAAGGAAGGAAGGAAGGAAGGAAGGAAGGAAGGAAGGAAGAAAGAAAGAAAGAAAGAAAGAAAGAAAGAAAGAAAGAAAGAAAGAAAGAAAGAAAGAAAGAAAGAAAGAAAGAAAGAAAGAAACGTGTTTATAGAGCAGGCATTGTGGCATAGCCAGTTAAGCTGCCAGTTGGGACACTCCGATCTCATGTTAGAATACAGGTTGGAATCCCGGATGCTGCACTTCAGATCCAGTTCCCTGCTAATGTGACTAGAAAGACAGTGGAAGATGGCCCAAGGGTAGGAGACCTGGATGGTCTGTCTGGCCCCTGGCTTCAGTCTGGCTCAGTCCGAGCTGTTGTGGTCTTGGGAGAGTGAATCAGCAGATGGAAGATCTCTCTCATTCCTCTCCATAAGTCACTCTGCCTTTTAAAATAATATGCTTGATATTAGCCAAAAAGCCAAGAAACAATGTCTTCCAACTAGCTGAAGCTTTTTTTGAAAAGAGATTTTTTTATTTTATTGGAAAGTCACATGTACAGAAAAGGAGAGACAGAGAGGAAGATATTCTGTCCGCTTATTCAATCTCCAAACGGCTGCAAAGGCCGGAGCTGAGCTGATCCAAAGCCAGGAGCTTCTTCCAGGTCTCCCACTCAGGTGCAGGGTTCCAAGGTTTTCGGCCATCCTTGACTGCTTTCCCAGGCTGAGGAAGGGAGCTGGATGGGAAGCAGGGCTGCTGGGATATGGACCAGCACCCATATGAGATCCTGGTGCTTTCAAGGTGAAGACTTTAGCCACTAGGCTACCATGTTGGGCCCAAACTAACTAAAGCTTTTTTTAAAAGAAATATATTTGTAGTGGGTCCATATGGCCACCGGTTCTAATCTCGGCCACATCGCTTCCCATCTAGCACTCTGCTTGTGGCCTGGGAAAGCAGTAGAGGACAGCCCAAAGCCTGGGGACCCTGTACTTATGTGGGAGACCTGGAAGAGGCTTCTGGCTCCTGGGTTCAAATTGGTTTGGTCTAGCTGTGGCAGCCCCTTGGGGAGTGAATCAGCGGACAGAAGATCTTGCTCTCTGTCTCTCCTCCTCTCTGTATATCTGACTTTCCAATAAAATTAAAAAAAAAAACTTTATTAAAAAAAAAGAAGATTGGTGGAAAAGACACATTCACATTGTAAGCAGATATAGCTATCAGCTGTTGTCAAGGCCCTTGGGGAATGTCTTTGAAAGTAAAAATAGTCTGCAGTCCTCTGAGGTGTAATGCTACCCAGCCCCTCTGCTGCACTGAACCACTACAAGTCTTCTTCCTATTCTGTAGAGCTGAGTCGATGGCCTCAGGGTCACTAAGGAAAATAAGTCTTAGTTCAGGCAACATTTTCTGCTTCATTTACCAGCTGGAATGTGCCACCTGTGTGTGGTCCTGGTGCTCAGACCCCCACAGGTATCGCTGCACAAGACAGCTCATTGTTCCCAACTCTGAAAATCTTGATGAGTCTCGAAGATTCTTGCAGCTTGTTACCCCACAGCAAACGTTGGGGTGCTGGAGTTCCGCTCCTTGCTTAACTGAAGACTTCAGGGGAAAGTGAAAAGCCCAGTTTTAACTGAAGTTTCTTTCATAATGAAACAAGTTCAATGCCAAGGACTTCTGAGAAATGTGATTTGGTTTGTTCCTCTTTAGTGGCTCATGGGATTATTTTTGCATCCCCCCCCCCCATTTCAGCAAGAGTGTAGTAGAACGGAAGGGTGGAAACCAAGGTAGGAAATCTTAGGAATCTGTGTATTCCCTCGCTAGGATGTCTGTATTTTCCCCCAGTCTCTCCAACTTTGATAGTTTCTGTTAATTACCAGGGGTGGATGCATTTTCTAGCGCCCTGTCAGGGGGACATGCCCACTGCAGCAATAACTACATCAGAATGTCAGGCGTGGGAACTGTGACATAATCCGACCTGACAGCTGTCACAGGTAGGGTGTCTGAGAAACAGACTGGGAGGGCAAGTTGCATACGGGACATGTATTAAAGATGCCCTTGGGATACGCATTTGCAGAGGAGGGAGGACAGCATTGTGTAAAGGGGTGGTCTGGGGTACAGCCTGCAGGTGCAGGGGAGCCTTCAAAGGAGAGGGGACTCTGGATGGATAGCTCTGGTGTGGACAGTTTCCTGGGTGTTGGCTCACCGCTGTGAGGACCTGACCTCGGGTGAGGCGGCTCCCTCCAGCCTCAGGTAACCCGAGAGGGACCTCATCCTACGATGCTCCTTCCTCATGACTTTAAATATACACGCACACATATGTACACATACATTAGTGATATATATGTATACACACACAATATTTACAGCTTTTATGAAGAGGGTATAGCTATTTTGCCAAAATGCACTCATCAGCATACAACCTTATTTCTCACCTAAAGTCCATGAGAATATATGAATATATTTGATACTAAATTGGACATTGAGGCAATCTGCCAAAAGTAAAGCACAACCCTAACGTTCTAATTTCACACTCTATATATATATATATAAAAAGCCAGTAAATTTCTCCAAATCATGAGAACATGCTGAACTAACCACACAAGAAAAATAAAGCTATGAAGTAATTTCCTTCTTTCTTGATGTCACATACCGAACACAGATGTACTTATAACTTCAGCCTACAGACAGCTGTGCACCTGCCCCTACCCTGTGTGTTGTTCCCTGACTGTTCGTGCAGGGCTGGTTCATTCCAATTCCTCTTTCATGGGATTTTTTTTAGGATTAACTGCTTGAGTTGCCACATAAATCCAAAACGTTGGATTTAAACTGTATGCATGGCCCGCCATGACAGCTTAGCGACTAACTCCCCCCTTTGCATTCAACAGGATCCCATATGGGTGCCAGTTCTTGTCCTGGCTACTCTATTTCCCAACCAGCTTCCTGTGCCTAGCCTGGAAAAGTAGAGGATGATGGCCCAAAGCCTTGGGATTCTGTACCCATGTGGGAGATCCGGAAGAAGCTCCTGGATTCTAGCTTTGAATTGCTTCAGCTCTGGCTATGATGGCCATTTGGGAAGTGATGTAAAATCTTTCTCTTGGGTCCAGCATGGTAGCCTAGTGGCTAAAGTCTTCACCTCACATGCACTGGGATCCCAGTGCCCCGCTTACCATCCAGCTCCCTGCTTGTGGCCTGAGAAAGCAATCAAGGATGACCCAAGGCTTTGGGACCCTGTGCCTAAGTGGGAGATACAGAGGAGACTCCATGCCCCTGGCTTCAGATCGGCTCAGCACTGGCTGTTGCAGTTACTTGGGGAATGAATCAATGGATGAAGTGTCTTCTTCTCTGTCTCTTCTCATCTTTGTATATCTGACTTTCCAATAAGAATAAATAAATCTTTTAAAAATATTTCTCTCTGTCCTTGCTGTAAATCTGCCTTTATGATTAAAAATAATAATAATAAAACAAAAAATAAAATGCAAACCTTGAAGTCCTGTTGAAATGGGTTGATGTCTGCACACAACATATATGTATTTTCTGGAGGAGCTCAAGCTAGTTGCATGGTTGGAAACCCTGGGTTCACCTGAGCTGCCTAAGCTTAAGTGGCCCCTTGGGACAGCCCCCCCATCCTGTCTCATCTCGCAGGCTGTGCCAGCAGCTCTGGGAGCACCACTCACAAACATGAATAGAGAGCATGACAGTGCCCTGGGCAGACATAACCTCATCTGCCCTAACTCTTCTGGCATGAAGGGGACTTACAGCTGAGGAGAGAAGGGAAAACTTCCTAGCCACTTTGAGGCCACAAGTGGTTGGGCCCTGGGGGAACCCGGAGTGCTGAGGGAGCCACGGCTGAGGCCCTGGGGGGCTGTTAACCCCCTTGGGCTGTCAGAATCAGGAATGAATCTGGGACTCAAACCCAGGCACTCAACTGAGATGTGGCTGTCCCAAGAGTGATTTCATTGCTGCGCCAAGTACCTGTCCACTGCAAGAATAATACAGAAAGCACTCAGATACCCACATCCAGCCTCCCCTGTCATTGTCTTAACATTGTTAGGTTAAATTTATCTCAATACAGGTGCCAATATTATGATGAGATAATCTTAAATAAAGTCCATACTTAAAGTGGATGAATTTAGTTTTTACCTAATGATCCACTTCTGTTCTGAATTTTCTTATTTTCATCTTCTTTTTAAAAACATTTATTTTTTATTTATTTGAAAGGAAGAATTATGCAGAGAGGAGGAGAGGCAGAAATATCCATCTGCTGCTTCACTCCCCAAATGACTGCCATGGCCAGGGCTGGGGCAGGCGGGAGCCAGGAGTCTGAAACTTCTTCCAGGTCTCCCCACATGGGTGTAGGGCCCAAGCACTTGGCTCACCCTCTGCTGCTTTCCCAGGTGCAGTAGGGAGCTGGATCAAAACTGAAGTAGCTGGGGCTTAAACTGGTGCTCACATGGGATGCCAGCATTGCAGGATTTTAAGATACCACATTCCGTTTAATTGCCACGCCTTTTTTTTTTTTTTTTTTTTTTTTTTGCCATGCCTTCTTAGGCTCTTCTAGAATGCAAGAGTCTCCAGATTTTTTGTGTGTATGAATTTGGCAGTTTTAAGGAATATTGGTTTAGCGTCTTATAGAATATCATCGAGTTAGGACTTATTATTATTATGCTGGGGTTTGGTGTTTTAGGGAATATCCACATTCCCCAAATAAATCAACCTGATTGATCACCGTTAATGCAGATTTTTAGCATTCAAGTGAGGTCCTACCTATTTGCAAAATTTGTAAAGTTACTTTTTCTGTTTTCCCTTATTCATGCACACTCTTCTTTTTTAAGGTTTATTTATTTTTATTGAAAAGCCAGATATACAGAGAGAAGGAGCGACAGAGAGGAAAATCTTCATCTGCTGATTCACTCCTTAAATCAGTGAGGAGCTAAAGCTGTGCCAATCTGAAGCCAGGAGCCAGGAAACTCTTTTAGGTCTCTCACTTGGGTGCAAGGTTCCCAGGCTTTGGGCTGTCCTTGACTGCTTTCCCAGGTCACAAGCAGGGAGCTGGATGGGAAGCAGAGCTGCTGGGAGTAGAATTGGTACCCATGTGGGATCCCGGCATGCATGAAAGCAAAGACTTTCTAGGCAACTGCACCGGGCCCCATTTTTATACACACTCTAAAAAAAATTATTTTATTTTTTTGGAAAGGCAGATTCACAGAGAGGAGATAAAGAAAGATCTTTCATCTGCTGCTTCACTCCCCAAGTGGCCACAATGGTTGGAGCTGAGCCAAACCAATGCTGGGAGCCAGGAGCTTCTTCCTGGTCTCCCACTTGGGTGCAGGGTCCCAAGGCTTTGGGCCATCTTCTGTTTTCCCAAGCCACAGGGAGGGAGCTGGATGGGAATTGGAGGAGCCAGGAGTAGAACTGGCGCCTACATGGGATTCTGGCATATGCAAAGGGGGGATTTAGCCACTAGGCTATCATGTTGGGTCCCATACTACTCTCTTAAAAGGAAAAGTCACAGGGATATTGAGTTAAGCTGCCTCCACAATGCCAGCATCCGAATATCAGGGCATGGTTTCTGGTTCTGATTAATCTACTTCCCATCCAGTTCCCTGCTAATGACATATCTGGAAAAGCAATAGAAGACAGCTTAGGTCCCTGCCACTCACAGCGGAGACTTTTGTGGAGCTACATGTTCATGGTTTTGGCTTGGCCCAGCCCCAGCTGTTGTGGCTATTTGGGGAGTTAACCAGAAAGTAAAAGGAAGTCCCAGCACACAGTATCCACTTTCACGGTTTAAAGCTATGCTCCACCTCCTTAATGGGAAACTAACTACATGTATTATATATAGAAGGTTCTATATAGGACACGAGTCTATTGTTTATTGATGCTATCTAACATTTATTTGCATCAGTAAGGGCTCATGGATCTTCATCTTTGTGTGATAATCTGGTATCATGCCATTTATTTTGTACTCAAATCATTCCAGCATTGCTTATTGCTTCTTCAGGTGGCCGTATCCGTAGATCACTCCCAACACACACACCCTTGTCATTTTGTTCTTTGAGAACTTTCTTACCTTCTGGTTCCAAATGTAAGATTCATCCTATATATCCCCTGATCCTGGCTTAACATTAGCCATTTCTCAAAGCAGTCTGGTTACTTTTTAGTAGAAAATGGGTTTAGAAGCCAAGCTTTAGAGGTATTGAGTTAAGCTGCTGTTTGGCATGCCCACATTCCATGTCGAAGAGCCTGGATCAAGTTCCAGCTACTTTGCCTTATTATTTTTTTTTCTTCTTAAAAATGTATGCATCTAAAAGGAAGAGTGACAGAGAGAGAAGCAAAGAAGAAGAAGGAGACAGAGAGAGAAATCTTTCATCCATTGCTGTACTCCATAGATGGTTGTATTGACAGGCCTGGCCCAGGCTGAAGCCATGATAGGAGCTGCATCCAGAACTCCTGCACGAGTGGCGGGGCCTGAGCTTGCACTATCTTCCACGGTTTTGATAGGCACAGTAACAAGGAGCTGGATGGGAAGTGGAGCAGCAAGGACTCAGAGACTCCCCTGTGGGATATCGGAGTTGCAGTTGGCAGCTTTACCAGCTGGGTCGCAACACCAACCCCCCAGACTTTTAATCACCGTATGTATTCCATTCTAGGACCCCTTGTCCTAATTAATCTTTTATTTTTTTTTTAAAGATTTATTTTATTTTTATTGGAAAGGCAGATATACAGAGAGGAGAGACAGAGAGGAAGATCTTCCGTCCGATGATTCACTCCCCAAGTGAGCGCAACGGGCCGATACTATGCCGATCCGAAGCCAGGAGCCTCTTCAGGGTCTCCCACACGGGTGAAGGGTCCCAAAGCTTTGGGCCGTCCTCGAATGCTTTCCCAGGCCACAGGCAGGGAGCTGGAAGGGAAGCAGGGCTGCCGGGATTAGAACCGGTGCCCATATGGGATCCCGGGTGTGCAAGGTGAGGACCTTAACCACTGCGCCACCACGCCGGGCCCTAATTAATCTTTTAAATTTACAAACATCAAGGTTGACTTTTTTTTTTTGATGTTGCCCTAATTTTTATTAGATTAAGGGGAAAATATCTTTAATTTCAAGGGACTAAACTTAAATACCAGATACCAGCCCATTATCTATATATCCTTCATCTTGGCCATAAGTTCTTCCAAGCTTTCAGCAGAATCTTCCACTGTTACTGCAGGTGCAGAATCTTCTTGCTTTTTGGGAACCGTGTATACCACTGTGATTCCTTCAGGTAGGTCAGGAACTGGGCCTGAAGAATCCCTCAGTTCTTCTTTGGAAATCTCCAATACCAGCTCGATCCCCCATTCATTATCTTCATGGATGATTTCGTCCTCTTCCTGAGCCACTTCCTGTCTGGGGAGTACTGCTTCCTTTCTCTTGTATTCCTCCTGCTGCTTCCGGCCGTGTCTGTCATCGCACTGGGGGTTTGGCTTCATGGACATGGTCGGAAAGAAGTCCTGCCTGGCATTGTAGCCCAGGTAGAAGCTAACTTTACCGAAATTTAACAGGAATTTTAACACATTTTGTACCAAGATCCCAGCCCCTGCTCCCATCATGGTGGGAAGTCTGGCTGGGTCTGGCACAGACACCTTCTCGTTTCAGAGTCTTCTTGTCAATGTTGGCTGCCACTACAAGAGGTGGGGCACACGCAACACAAGCTGACTCTCCAAGAACAATGAGCTGTACGTGCCCCAAAACTGCATTCTCACTGACTCCGGACTCCATCCACGTTTGTCCAAGTTCATGGCAAGCTGTATTTATTGCCATTCGAGCTTCAAAATTGTACACACAGCTAAGAACTAGATCGACAGGTTTTCCTTATTCTAATCCGCCTTTACTTATTCTATCCATGAAATGTTGGAAGTTGTCCACTGTGGTTATATTATAGTTGTGTAGTTCAAACAGAACATCAGGATTAATGTTCCTCAGAGTATGTTCTGCTGCTTGGACTTTACTTAATCCTGTTTGGTGAGGCTGTTCATGTTGGCCAGTTCCACCTTGTCGTAGTCAAAGAGTAGCAACTTGCCAATGCCACACTGCGTGAGCATCTCCGTGGTCCCACTGCCAACTCCACCAACACCTACTATTGCTACTGCAAATGTCCGGATTTTCAGATAGTCGCTGACAATTCCCATCCATTTCAATGCCATCAAGCCGGCTGTAAGGGTTGGAGTCCACTACCTCCAGGCTCATCTTGTCGATGCAGGTGTGGCCGCTGCCCTGCAAGCTCCAGCTCCTCTCCTGGGCCAGCTCCGGCTCCAGCTCCTGTACCCGCTGCCGTGGCTGCTCCACCGATTCAGTCATGGCTGAGTGCCTCTCGCACCTGCCCACCGCCGGCTGCTGTCCAGCTCGCCCGGGCCTGCAGAAATGTCCCGTCCAGCAGGACAGTCAACGGAGGTTGCAACCAACTTAGGAGAGGATGACTGGACAAGAGACACGAAGAATGGACAGCAAGACAGAATGTCTGATCAAGCTGTCGGTTTATTGGTTTTAATTGAAGGTTTTTATATTCTTCACTAAGGCTCAGGGAGGAAAGGAGAAACTGGGACACAAGCCATGGTCTCAAGACCAATTGTTCTTGAGCAGTCACCATATCAACCATAGTAACCACCATATTAACAATAGCATAGGTAATCAGTAACAAGATGTCGGCAGGTACAGCATAAATCACATTCTGAAACAGTTGCTAGAAACAATTGAGGCTAAGCATGTGATTAGTTTCATAACCTCTTTCCCAAGCATCTAGCCAGCCGGGGGTTTTCCACTGGCCCATAGTTTTATATTCAAAATGGCTTCAGTGTGGCTACAGTACACGGCTCCTGGCACAGATTGGCACATCTGCGAGCTTCCAGGGTGGTGTGGGCCTCGGGCCCGGGCTCGGCTTCCCGCCTGGCTGGCTCCGCGGAGCCAAGCAGCCGCAAGGCCGGGTTGCCAGTGGACGGTGATGGGGCTCCTACCGAAGGTTGACTCTTTATGTTCCTAGAATCTATGGGTTTTGTTAAGTGTATTTCACACGTGATCCAGAATATTTTCACTGTCATGAAGTATCACACACAGCTCACCTGCTCAGGCCAAAGCCAGGAGCCAGGAGTTTCTTCCGGGTCTGCCATGTAGGTGCAGAGATTCAAGGACTTGGGACATCTTCCATGGCTTTCCCAGACTGTAGACAGAGAGCTGGATCAGTGCAGGAGGGCGGCCTGAACCGATTGGCCTGCTGGCTGCTTGAAGCAAGAGGGGGCTGGCTAGCTCTGAGCTCCGGGGTAGCAGAGTTGGGGCCCGGTGGTCTGGGCCCCTAGGCCAGCCATTGGCTCAGAGCTGGGTATGTTGGTTTGTCCCTTGGATGCAGCTCGGGTCTGGAGAGAGGCCTGGGCCCATCGGTCCACCATTTGCTCAGAGCCAGCGAAACTCAACAGTGAATTTCTGGGCCAATGGAGACTCAGAGGTGAGCTATAACAGCCAATGGACCTCAGGAAGAGTTCCTCGTCCTTGGAGCAGTGGTATCAATAGCATCTCAGAACTATCGGAAACACATGAACAAAACCCTCAGAAAATGCTCCACAACGGGGAGCCGAGGACATCAGGTTCCCATCCCCCAGGTAATAAGTGGTTGGGAAGCTGGGTGTGGCTTTTCCTCGCGCCCCCCTCTCCACATAAACAGGAAGAAGAAAATGTGTAAACAAAGGTTTCACCCTCTATCCCCTGATCCTCGACCCTGCTCGACTATTTAAACATAATCAATGATAAAATGAAATTTTTAAAAAATCATGAAAAAAAATGTAGAACAGCCGGGACTCAAGCCGGGACCATAAGGAACGCCAGTGTTGGGGGTGAAAGATTGGCTTGTTAAGCCACTGTGCCAACCCCAATGTTTTATATTCTTATCGGCAATAAGTGAAAGTCCTTGTATGCTATGAAAAAAAAGTTCTCAGATACAATGACCCAGAATCTGCATTTATGGCCCCCTGCTAATCTTGCTCCTTACTATTCTGCTGAATCTGAGGCCATGGAAAACTGTAGGAAAGTAAGGGTGTGTCTAGAATTGTGAAATGGAGCCTTTCGTTAATTTTATCAGTCTCCTAGTTCTTGGCTCACCTTGTTTACACCAGCATTGAATTGAAAGCCAAGGACATCCCATTCTAATAGAAGGCTGAAGTCATGTGAAGCAAGGAGTGTTTCCTCATTAAGCTCAGTCTCACTTCAAGTGCTCCCCAGTTCATATGTATTTTGCACTCCCTATGAAGAATCCAGGAGGTTACTATTCTACAGGACCTAAAAGCTATTATATTTCTTTTAAAAGTATGTATTTTAGCTATCTTTTTCAACTTTGTCATTTATAATAAGAAAAGTGTTTGGGTTGAAGTGACATAAAACATGCCAATTCCTTTCTGAATTTTTAAGTTAATATCTGTGGGTCCAGCATGGTAGCCTAGTGGCTAAAGTCATCGCCTTGCATGCTCCAGAATCCCATATGGGCACTGGTTCTAATCCCGGCAGCTCCACTTCTCAGCTCCCTGCTTGTGGCCTGGGAAAGCAGTTGAGAATGGCCCCATTCTATGAGGCCATCACTAATAGGCCTCACCTCTCCTGGAACCCCTGAAGAGTACACAAATCAGAAATAACACTGCTACATCCATTGTCCTATCTAAGCAGTACACAGGGACCATGCTCAGAGGATTACCTGTGCTGGGCCAGCCAAGAGTCGAGGTGCAAAAGCCATGGAAGCACACAACCAGAAAGAGAGCGAGCCCTGCCTCAGGGGCCTTTTAAAGGGGCTTGTGAGGGGAGTGGTTACAACAATGCAATACCGTCCTCTCTCAGTTGATAGGTGAGTCACGGGTGGGCAGGAGTGAATACCTGGTGGGGGAGGAGAGTGGCAGAGGATGGAATTAACATTCCATTGCTGTTAGGTCCCACCTTCAGGACAGAGGGTAGGGGACACAGCCACATTTCATTTGCCCACTGTCAGATAACACCTGTGATGGGACAAATAAAAACTTGTATTATCTTGAGGTGGTTGGCTATAAAGAGCTCTAAAAGGACTGTCAGGATGGGAAGATGTGGAGTAAGGTTTCAGGAAGTTGTGATCAGTGAAACCAAAAGAAGAACTCTGGAGACAAGAAGAGGAGCAGAAGGCTGGGATGGGAGATCCCATGGTGGAGATCCCCCTGGGCTCTGGGGGAGGGAGAGAGGAGATGGAAAACAGCAGAGGACTGCTTTGGAGGGGAACCAGTTTAGAGAAGCAGAAGCAGGCTAATGTGCCAGGGGGCTGAGAGGGAGATTGGGAAGGAGCACCACTGGCTTAGGAATCCTTCTGATAATCATTGCTTTCACCCTTGCTAGGTGTTAAGCACCTCACTACATATTTGACATGCAGTAGTTATTCCATGTTACAGAGGTAATCAACGACTTAGGGAGCAGTGTGTCTAAGATACTTGGAGAACTAGGGACTTGAATTGAGGCTTGCTTGGTTCCAAGGTTGCTCTGAATTACTGGAAGCTTCTATGCTCCAGTGAATGGAGCCAGGTGCTCTGGACCTGCCCTGGGCTTATACCTTCAGCACCACCCAGATCTGGTTTCTGGCAGTAGCCCCTGGAGCTCCAAGGTCACAATCTTTCCTCCCACCAGCCCTTATCTAATCACCCTCCAGCAAACTTATCTTGTGTTTCAGCTTTTGCATTTACTATACAACTCCCAAATAGTTAACAATTGGGTTTCTTGTTTTCTTTTCCTAATCCTGTTGTCCTTTTAAAGTAGACTTTACTCTGTAGAAAACTTTTGAAAAAGCAGTACAGTGTTCCGAGGCTCTCACGGCTGCATGGCTGCACCTTCCTTCTTGGTTGCCTTCTATGATTGACGCTGAGTTAGCGTACTTTCAGAAACAGTTGTGCTTGGTGTGCCTTAGCCTCCTGCTCAGAGTTTAACCTGGAGAGAAAAGCCATGGCTCAGCACAGGCCAAGGAATGAAGTCCTTAGATTCCTCCCATGCACCTCTCCCGCAGTGTTCTGCTCCATCAGCAACTAACTGCAAGGCAGCAGGTAGGGAGAAGTTATTTCATCACAGACGAATGGGTTTCAGCTGAGCTCAGACACTAATGATGCCTAATAAGCTCCATTCAGTAAGCACTTACAGAGCACCTACCAGGTGTCTGGCTATGGAGAAAGCCCCCTCAACTGTCAGGGCTGCCCCCCAGAAGCTGTAAACCATGGTGTTGTGGAGACTGGACACACAGGAACAGGTGCACCTGTTCTGGAAAGTGGGCACTGGGTTCTCTTCAAGATAAGTGGAATGTGAGTGAATCACCCAGATAGAATGTCCCCACCCAGCTCCCTGCTATGGCATAGAAAAGCAGCAGACAATGGCCCAAAGCCTTGGGACCCTGCACCCACGTGGGAGACCTGGCTCCTGGTTTCAAATAAGCTCAGTTCTGGCCATTGTGGCAACTTGGTGAGTTAATCAGTGGATGAAAGATCTTTGTCTCTTGTCCTCTACATAAATCTGATCTGCCTTTCCAATAAAAATGAATAAAATTTTTTTTAAAAATCTGGCATTTGATAGGAGAGAGAAAAAAATTGCTATTTGCCCAGTGTAAAGAAGAAAGAGTAACCTTGTGGAGATTCAAATGGGAGTGTGTGGTCCTGACCTGCAACTCACCATGGATTTTCCCTTGGATAACTCATGGTGTTTGCACATCCAACATCTAGTCTCTTAAAAACAAAATGAAACAAAACAAAACTCAGCAACAAATAATCATGGGGACATTTCATAATTCTGGCCTTGTGTCTGGACCCAAGGAGACTTGTCTTGATTCTCCATAGGCTTGTGACACTGCCCAGAGGACGTGGGTGTTTGTCCCATGGGGCGCCTGATGGGTGAATCATCAGGGAGTTTCCAAGCGGGGGGCCATTACTCAGACTCAACATGGTAGACATTTAGGGAATGTTCACCAAATAGATGCATGAGCAAGGTGGGAAGGATGGGACATGAGTCTGGAGGGGCTTACTGTGTACAGTATCAGTATACAAATGTGAGCTCAGCAAATGGCTCCAACCCAAGCCTGGGCTTTGAAACAGAAGGAGGCAATGGAGTCTCCCTGGCAGGTGCACCTGAGTCCATCATGCAGGCAAGCCCTGGACCTGGATGCAGGCATAGAGCTATGTATGACCAACTCCCAGGGAGAAATGGCTTATGAGCAAGGGCAGGTCTTCTATGAGCTGACTCTACAGGGATGCCTACCCAGGCTGGAACAGTGTCTACAGGCTCAGGCTCTAGGGAGGACTGGACACACCTTGAGTCTTGAGTCACCCATGAAAGGATCATCTTGGAAACTCATTCTCAGGCTGATGCCCCGTGCCAGCCCCAACCCTCCATGTCAAGATGTCCTTCCCTGCATAACTGGAAACCCATCTCCTGTTTCCAAACTCACAGAGCCAGAGAACAGAAAGCAGATCCCCAGCTGGGACCCATGCAAGCTGACTAGACCCTAGAATCAGGTTCCCAGAGGCACTCTGGGGTCTCTTGGTTTCCCTTCTGTGAAGTTGAGAGTGGGTGAGTCAAAAGAAGAGATAAATAGCAACTTAGCACTTGTTTGCCTGGTGAAGATCTCTGTATTTCTTCAAAGATGGAAGTGGGGTGGAATGGGATTGTTGGTGCTGTTTGACTGTGTTTGAAGAATCCCACCCTGACAGAACTCCATCGTTCTGGGCAGCCAAGGGCACGGGGTAACCTGCTACCTGAGGGCACTTGGCACTGATTCACAAGGGCTCACGATTCACTCGTATGGAGTGACTTGGCATTTCCCAAGGATTAGAATAAGTGCATTTTGGGGCAGTGGTGGAGTCCCAGTGATGGACTGCATGGTTGGTTTACAGAAGCCATGATATCCCTGGGAAGTGTCCTTGTCCACTGAAAAGCATGAGGGGATGAGAGGCTACTAAAGCCACATCAAAATAGCTGCCACGCAGAAACCACTCTGGAGCCAGCTGGCTATAAGTGTGTGTGTGTATGCCTTCTCTGTGGGGAGTGCTGGTGAAGCAGCTAAGAAAAATCTCCCTGCTCTCCAAAACCAACTCAAGAGTGTTCTGAAGATCTGCAACATTATCCAGCCTCGTGGATCCCCCACTCAACTTTCTGAATCTGAATCTGTATTTTAAAATCTATTTCTTTGAGATGAGAGAGCAAAAGTGAGCACACCAATCTATTTGGTTACTCCTCAAACATCTACAACAGCTGGGACTGGACAGAAGTCAAAGCTGGGAGCCAGCAAGTCAGCCCAGGTGGCCTGCGTGAGTGGCAGGGAGTGAAGTATTGGAGCCGTTGTCTGCTGCCTCTAGGGGTGCACATCAGCAGAAAGGTGGGGTGGGGAGCAGAGCCAGGACTAGAGCCCAGACACTTCAATATGAATTGCAGGCATCCCAACAAACACTAGCCAAATGCCTGACCCTAGTCATATTCATTTTACAAAGCCCTTCCCCACCCCAAGGACTTATGTGCATACTCAAATTTAAGCAACTCTGGGCTACAATCCAGGCTTCATGTGGCTCTCAAAACTAACTTCAGCTGGGTTCATCCCAACCACCTGCAGTAAAATTTTCTGCGTCTTAATACCATCCAGACTCGGTCCTTGATCTTGACCACATAGAGGGACAAGCTGCTGGAATGGAGGAGAGCACAGGCCGAGCAGAACTGACCACTCTTCCCAGGCTTTGCATGCCCTTTGAAGCTGTCTGTTACCACTACATACCCAGAAGTCAAGGGTATGATTTTGACATTGAAGTCAGCAGGTCTCTTTAAGTATTTCCCTTTCTCATGAGAATCCAGTTTTTAAAACAGTAATGTATATATTTTTAGATTTTAGACTTATTTATTTGAAAGACAAGTGACAGATCTTTCTGTCTCTCTGTCTCTCACTTGGGAGAGAAAGAAAGAGAGATATCTTCCCTCTGCTGGTTCATTTTCTAAATGGCCATGAAGGGTTTGGACCAGGATGAAGCCAGAAACTCCATCTGGGTCTCCCATGTGGGTCACAGGGATTCAAGAATTTCTGTTGATTTTCCAGGCACATCAGCAGGGTGCTGGATCAGAAGTGGAGCAGCCAGGACTTGAACCTATATTCCATTGTGGGATCCAGCATTGCAGTCCGTGACTTAACAATGCTGATGCTAAAAATAAATAGATAAGTAAAATAAAAATGCTGATGCTAGAAGCAGTAATCTTAAGCCAATCTGAAGATGGTTTATCACAATTACATTTTTGGTTGACTACTTTCTGATGACCCAGTTGGTGATTATAGATCAAACTGCAGTATGGTTCATGTTTAGGAATTCTAGCATGCGTTTCTGCCAGACACATTGACCTTGTGAACTTCTTTTATATTTGTATGCCTTTCCACCAAGGTCAATGTAAACTGGACTGAAACCTTCCTAAGATGGATGTAGTTAAGAGGTCCAGGCCAGAGCCCAGCAGTAAGACATTCTGCCTTGGGCACAGAACTTCAGCCAGCGGCCCACTAGAATAGCATTTCAACACCTGATATGCACTGAAAAGTGGTTTTAAGACAGAAGATCTCTAAGATCTGACATTAGACTCTGCTGCTTAAAAGCTATGTCATTTCTAACCATCTCATTTATAATCTTCTATAAAATGAGGATTTTTTTTAAGAAAAAGATTTATTTTTATTAGAAAGGCAGATTTACAGAGAGAAGGAGAGACAGAGGGAAAGAACTTCCATCTGCTGATTCACTCCCTGAGTAGCCACAACGGCTGGAGTTGAGCTGATCTGAAGCCAGGAGCTCTTCCTCCAGGTCTCCTTCGCAGGTGCAGGGTCCCAAGGCTTTGAGCTGTCCTCGACTGCTTTCCCAGGCCACAAGCAGGGAGTTGGATGGCAAGTGGAGCATCTGGGACACAAACCAATGCCCATATTGGAATCCAGCACATGCAATGCAAGGTGAGAATTTAGCCAGTAGGCTATCGCACTGGGCTCAAAATGAGGATTTTTTTTAAAGATTTATTTTTTACTTGAAAGGTAGACTTACAAGATAAGGAGATAAAGAGAGATCTTCTATATGCTGAGTTATTCACCAAATGACAATAATGACCAGAGTTGAGCTGATACTAAGCCAGAAGCCAGGGGAGCCTTTTCTAGGTCTCCCCATATGGGTGCAGGAGCCCAAGAACTTGAGCCATCCTTCCTTGCTTTCCAGGCCACAAGCAGGGAGCTGAATTGGAAGTGGAGCAGTCTGGACTAGAATCAGCATCTATATGAGATATCAGAATATGGAAAATGACCCTGTTGAGCCATTGTGCTAGGCCCTATAAAATAAGTAGAACACTTTTTTCCATATGCTGATTTAGTTATTGAGGGCCAGTGTGGAGAGCGGAGCTGCTGCCTCAAAGATGGCACTTGTTGATTATTGCTTCGTGGCACAAAGGTGGTAAACAGGTTTTGGGAAGTTACTGAGGATGGGGCCGAGCATGCAGGGAAGTTACGTGACCTAAGTCATGATTGGTGTGCTTACCGCATGATGTGAGGAGCTGTGTATGGATTGGTTTGTGTAATGTAAAAAGGTCTGGGTAAAAAATGGTTAAAAGGAGATTCTCCCAGGGCGCTGCTAGAGCTAAGGCTATCGCTTCAAGGCTATATTGTAGCTGCTATCACTAGTGCTAGGCTGTAGCTGCTTTCACTTTGCTGTAATAAATCTTACAACTGTTGTAACTGTCTTTTTCTTTGCTGCTACCCTTGAAGTCCGCAGAAATAAACTTTTCAAAGAATCTTTACCGTAGCGGGGTCTTGCTCGGGGGATGAGGGACCCCGATAGGCCAGTATTAGATGACACAAATTCTCAGCCCAGCTCCTCAACAACATAGGGGTTAGTAACTATCGACCCCTTTCGCCTGGGAACCCCAGCCCTGTTCTGGGACTTCTCCTGTCACTTAGGAGACAGCATGAGAAGAAGCAGGGGTGGGTGGCCCAGCCAGCTGGCAGATGTGTCCTTCATCCACTCGCCTCCCTGACCACATCTCCATGTACAAGAAAGAAAACTCTTGGCAGAGTCACTTTCCAAACCAGGGGAAAAAGAATCTGTCTACTGTGCAAATTAAGCCAAAGAAACCAAACATCTGACAATTTGGTATTTTTCTTGCACACCAAATTTGCTGACTTGGAATTTGCACCCCAAATTTGCTGACTTTTGATACATCTGTTCTTTTTGACCATTTACAGCAACAGTCACCCAGCACTTGGCAATAATCTTTTGAAAGCCAGTTCTTTAGTCTTATTTTTCTTTTAAAATTCTTTACTTGGGTGGTGTTTGGCCATATGGCATGTAGTTTGCCGAGAGTTTTAGTCTTTAAGATGCCATATATAAATCAGAGAGAAAAGGGAACAGGGACCCAGAAGCCAGTGTTACAAGCTCAGATGGCAAAAGAAGGAACAAGAAAATAATGAAATCCAAACCGACTCATTGACATTGTGGAAATAAAATTATGTAATTCCTTGAATAACTCCCTTATAAGCTGAGTATGCCTTTATTTCGAGGGGGAGGGATTTATTTATTTTTATTGGAAAGGCAGATATACAGATAGGAGGAGAGACAGAAAGAAAGATGTTCCATCCGTTGATGCACTCCCCAAGTGGCTGTAATGGCTGGAGATGCACTGATCTGAAGCCAGGTGCCCGGAGCCTCCTCCGGGTCACCCATATGGATGCAGAGTCCCAAGGCTCTGGGTTGTCCTCGACTGCTTTCCTAGGCTACAAGCAGGGAGCTGAATGGGAAGCGTGGCTGCAGGGATTAGAACAAGCACCCATATGGAAACCCAATGCGTGTAAGGCAAGGACTTTAGCCACTAAGCTATCGCGCCGGGCCCAGAGTCTTTCGAGAATTCAAAGAAATCAGCTGCTTCACAAGGACAGCTCGAGTACACGGCAGTCTTGTCAGATTCACACCTAGCTTTCTGGAGCATCAGTTCATCTCCCTGTCTTGTCTGTAGAATTTTCTGGAATCTCCTCTTAACATGAGTATGACCCTGAATTTTGAAATAAAATGAAATCTTAAGTGAAAAATGTGTGTCTCTTCCAGATGCGCAATCTTCTCAAATTGTCCCAACTGGATAGTTCCCGGATCCTGTTAGGAAATTGCACTCTGAGCAGTCTGCAAGGTCACATCCTTGTGCAAGTTAGTACATGTCACGATCGGATTCCTCAGGTGGCAGTAGCACACAGTGAAGTTGTTTAGGCCATGTTCAGAATCCAGATTGCTTGAGTTCTGGTTGTTGCTACTTACTCATGTGAACGGGGATAAATCACTTATCTCTTGTAGAATGTGACTTTCAATACTTATTAGAAGAAAATAATATTAATTTTTACTTTTAAGGATTGTTACAAAGATCTCATCAGCTAATATATTGAAAGGCCTAACACTGGCCCCTGGCACTTACTAGATGATGGGTAAATACTAGCTGTTGTGATTTATCCCTGACAGCAAGGATGCTCCCAGCCAGCTAGCTCAGGTTCTGTCTCGAGCTGAATGAGGCTGGTGGTACACTAAGACGGCCTCCACATAGTACCTCCTTGGAAAAGAGACACGTCTAGAACATTCAACTAGGTCATGACAAGTAACATGTCAAACCCAAAGGCCAAGTGGTTCCCATGAACTTAAACCCTGCTGAGAACTCCACAGGAGTTGGCAGTGCACCGTGGCTATTAAGGGACTGTGTGGCCACAGGTGGATGGCATTCACAGGGGCTGTAGCATCTGCTGCAGAGGAAAGGTGGCTCTGCTTCCCCTGGCTTGGTCAAAGCAGGCTTCCAAAAGTGACCAGGAAGTAAGGAGATCTGTGGTGGTCCTGCCAGGGAATTGGTGATATTTACAAATTACAGAGAATTGATAACAGGGAGAGGAATTCAGCTTGACACAGGTGAAAACTTTCTAGCAGTTCTAGGTGCCCAAGCTCTTGGTTTTGGGAGGTCACAGCTTTTTCTCAGTGGAGAGCTGACGGAGAAGCTCAACAGCCACCAGCTGGTAGGGTGAAGTAGCGGGTTTGGTGTTTTTATTGAGCACCAACCAGAGGCCAGGGAGAGCACCTGATCTTAAGCTCCTTCCATGCTTGAAACTCCGCTATGTGTGTCCAAGCGTGTCCAAATGGGATTTCACATCCTGCTTGAAAGCTCACTTTGTATCAGTATACTGGATGGCACACATTTTTTTTTTAAGATTTATGTTATTTTTATTGGAAAGTCAGATATACAGAGAGGAGGAGAGACAGAGAGGAAGATCTTCTGTCCATTGATTCACTCCCCAAGCAGCTGCAATAGCCAGAGCTGCACCGATCCGAAGACAGGAGTCTGGAGCCCGGAGCCTCCTCCAAGTCTCCATTACGGGTGCAGGCTCTCAAAGCTTTGGGCGTCCTTGACTGCTTTCCCAGGCCACAGGCAGGGAGCTGAATGGGAAGTGGGGCTGCAGGGATTAGAACTGGCACCCATATAGGATCTTGGCAAGGTAAGAACTTTAGCCACTAGGCTACTGTGCTGGGCTCCTAAACACATACTCTTAACGAAGACTAATTATTTTCCTTCCCTTTGCCCTGAGCAACCTTTGCCATTTACCATAAACGGGAGCAAACTCCTCCCTGGCAATCCAAATGTTGTTTCGGCTCTAGGTTCTTGAGTGAGCTTCTTTTAAACACTGGGAAAACAAAAATAATTTTGTCAGCAGGAGGAGGACAGGAAGCAGGTTTCCAAGTATATTTTAAGGAAAAATGCAAGATGAAGTGGAAACCTGTACCACTTTGCAGCCTGTAAATTGACAGCTCACCAGCCTTTCTCTGGAGTGCAACCTATCCCCCAAGTGGCAGAGTTCCATACTTTCTTTTATGACTGCCCTAGACTTAGGACTCCAAGGTAAACAAAGCATTTCATGCGCTAAATATGAGCTATGATCAGAGCTGACTGTAGAGCACAGAGGGACCTGTGCTGGGCGTTAGGAAGGTCTGCCATGTGGTGGGAAGGGATCTCCCATTGCTGACCAAAGTGTGTGTTGTTATTTCCATCGGATCCTTTATATTTTTCTGATTCCAGTTCCCATCTCAAAACCTTCATCAGTATTTGCTGAAGTATAGGGTGGCAAAAAGTTGAAACTGTGGCAAAGTAACAGGGAGAAAGCTTGAGAGGTGAAATTTAACTTAGAAACAGGTCATGTATTCTATTCACACAAGAAAGACTTGTGCTCCGAGAAATGTGGCCAGAGCTACCTCCATTTTCTATTTCTTTTAAACAATATTTAAAGAAATTTTTTTAAAGATTTATTTTTATTATTTTTTTATTGGAAAGGCGGATATACAGAGAGGAGAGACAGAGAGGAAGATCTTCCGTCCGATGATTCACTCCCCAAGTGAGCGCAACGGGCCGATGCTATGCCGATCCGAAGCCAGGAGCCTCTTCTGGGTCTCCCACACGGGCGCAGGGTCCCAAGGCTTTGGGCTGTCCTCGACTGCTTTCCCAGGCCACAGGCAGGGAGCTGGAAGGGAAGCGGGGCTGCCGGGATAGAACCGGCACCCATATGGGATCCCGGGGGTGCAAGGCGAGGACCTTTAACCACTTGCACCACCGCGCCGGGCCCAATATTTAAAAATTTTAAATATTTATTTGAGAGAGCATCTTCTATGTGCTGGTTCACTCCCCAAATGCCCACAATAGCAAGGCTGGGCCAGACCCAAACCAAAAGCCTGGAATTCGATCCAGGTCCTTCATGTGGTTGGTAAAGATCCACAGGCTAGAGGCATCACTTGCTGCTTCCCAGGGTGTGCGTAGCAGAAAGCTGGATTCAGAAGCAGACCTAGGACTCAGACCCAGGCACTCTCATATGGCTTGCACGCATCTGAACTGCTCTGCCAAATGCCCACCCCTCCTATGGTTTGTCATAGCCCATTGGTTAGTGAATTGAATGGGTTAAAATAGGCATTTTTACAACAAAATAGAACATTTCCAGAGTGCTTTGTATAAAGCAAGGGTGTTACTTCATGAAACTTTTATTTCTGTTTCATGTGAATGCACACATAGGATGTATGTGTGTAAGGTGGAAATTTTTCCACGGAGTGCAGAAAAAAATGATTGAGAAGAAACATTGATCTAGGACCCCAACTGCCATTTAGCTCACAGGTAGGATCTCAGGAAAAGCAAATGACCTGGGCCCGGTGCAGTGGCCTAGCAGCTAAAGTCCTTGCTTTGAATGCACCGGGATCCCATATGGGCGCTGGTTCTAATACTAGCATCCACGCTTCCCATCCAGTTCCTTGCTTGTGGCCTGGGAAAGCAGTAGGGGACGGCCCAAAGCCTTGGGACCCTACTCCTGCATAGAAGATCTGGGAAGAAGCTCCTGGCTCCTGGCTTTGAATTGGCTCAGCTCCTGCCACTGTGGCCACTTGGGGAGTGAATCAGCAGATGGAAGAGCTTTCTCTCTGTATCTCCTTTTCTTTGAATATCTGACTTTCCAATAAAAAAATTTAAAAATCTTTTTTTAAAAGATTTATTTGTTTTTATTACAAAGTAGGTTGCACATTAGCAGGAAGCTGGGATCAGAAATGGAGCTAGAACTGGAACCCAGGCAATCAAAAATGGGATGTGGATATCCCAAGCTATGCCTACAGGCTGCGTCAAACACCGCACCCCTCAATTATACTGTTACATTAAAAAACCCAAAAAAAACCAAAAACAGATGAGCATGAAGGGTTCATATAAATAGAAGAATAGAAAGAGAAATGTAGAGCATCACACACCTTGGTGAGCTCGCCAAAACCTTATCTCTCTCTGTTTTCAGACCTGAGCACTTGTCTGCCACAGACTTCTGACTTGCTTTTATTTTTGCTTGCATTTAACATGTACATTCTTATTATCCATACCTAAAAATTGCCTCCCCAGCTATATCGTTTGCATTTTCAGAAGTATAGAAATGTTATCTCTTTCCATGTCTTTGCCTAGCACACAATGATCCAACAAACAATGAATTACTTTTCATCTCAGCCATTACATATGCCCAAATCACTTTTTTTAAAGATTTTTTTCCTTTTTTTTGGAAAGGCAGATATACAGAGAGGAGAAGAGACAGAGAGGAAGATCTTCCGTCTGCTGATTCACTCTCCAAGTGGCTGTAAAGGCTGGAACTGAGCCCATACGAAGCCAGGAGCCCAGAGCTGCTTCTGGGTCTCCCACTCGGGTGCAGGGTCTCAAAGTCTTGGGCCACAAGCAGGGAGCTGGATGGGAAGCAGGGCCACCGGGACACGAACTGGTGCCCACATGGGATCCCGGTGCGTGTAAGGCAAGGACTTTAGCCACTACACTGCACTGGGCCTCCCAAATCACTTTCTCTGGACTAGGAGCCCTTGAAGACAACTTCTTTTTCCCCTTGTATTTATGAAGCAATACCTCACTGCTAGTTGCTCAGAACTTTTTGTTTCCAGACTTCTCCCCATCACCACCACATTGGCTCACTTAGATTGGGCAATGACCTCTACAAAAAGCAATGCTTAATATTTGTTTAATCCTGCAGCCTAGCCCCCAAGTATAAGGAGCTTTTCTTTTTTGTTTTGTAGATTTATTTATTTGAAAAGTAGAGGAACTGAGAGAACACACACACACACACACACACACACACACACACAAACTCACTCCGAAATAGAGACAGAGACAATCTTCCAAGTGTTGGTTCACTCCCCAAATGACTGAAATGGCCAGGGCTGGACCAGGCTGAGGCCAGAGCCAGGAGCTCCATTTGAGGCTCCCGTGTGGGTGGCCAGGGTCCAAACATCTGGGTAACTTGTATTGCTTTCCAAGGTGCATTAGCCGGGAGCTGGATCAGAGGTGGAGCAGCCAGGACTCCTACAGGTACCCACATAGGGTAACAGCATTAGTGGCAGTGGGTTAACCTGATATACTACAACACTGGTCCCTCTTTTCTGATTTTTAATTCACTCATGAATAGAATAGCGATTTTCTCTGCAAATGGCCAACAGGAAAACTGAGACAGGGAGCCACTAAATCCAAGGTTCTGCAGTACAGTAGGTGACACATCTGGGTTAGTTGGTAACTTCTAGACTGGGGCTCTTCCCACTAGGTAAGTCACCTCTCTGGTTTGCTTCACTGCTGTCACCAAACAGCAAGGTCCCTGATTTCATCTCACAGTGAAGAACACAGGAGGAAGGGGGAATTTTGTGGCAGCTGACCTCTGAACCCTTTCTCTCTCCCCTTCTTTCTCTCTCTTTTTAAAATATTTTATTTATTTTTATTAAAAAGTCAGATATACAGATGAGGGGAGACAGAGAGGAAGATCTTCCATCCAATGATTCACTCCTCAAGTGGCTGCAACAGCTGGAGTTGAGCCAATCTGAAGCCAGGAGCCAGGAACTTCTTCCAGGTTTCCCACGCAGGTGCAGGGTCCCAAGGCTTTGGGCCCACCTCCACTGCTTTCTCAGGCCTCAAGGAGGGAGCTGGATGGGAAGTGTGGCTGCCAGGATTAGAACCACCAGCACTCATATGGATCCTGGTGCGTGCAAGGCAAGAACTTTAGCCAGCAGGCTGCTGTACCGGGCCCAGACAGAAAGAGCTGCACACTGATTCACTCTGTAAGTAGCCACAACAACTGGAGCTGAGCTGAGCTCTTGAGCCAATCTGAAGCCGGGAGCTTCTTCCCGGATCTCTGATGCAGGTACACGGTCCCAAGGCTTTGGGTCATCCTCCACTACTTTCCCAGACTGCAAATAGGGAGCATGATGGGAAGTAGAGCAGCCGGGACATGAGCTGGCACCCATATGATATCCTGGCATGTGCAAGGCAAGGACTTTAGCCAGTAGGCTATAGCATCAGGCTCTCATAAGAGCTTCACTCATAGCCAGGGCCCCCCTGCTGGGCGTGAAACACAGCATCAGCCTGCTGGCGATATGAAAGGGATTAAGAGAGAAAGAGTCTTTAAGTTCAGGTAAAGTGTTTTATTCACCAGGGAAAAAATCTGACGGACTGCTTCCTGGTGGGAGACCACCTGAGACCACTTCCACAGGAATGGGGTGACCATGTGAGGGAAACGGGGTATACAGCACTGGGCTTTTGTATGTCTTAGGTGCGGGGTATGGGAGAAGGCAGTAGCTTCTCAGTTTGTGCATTCTTGTAACAGGTAGCGTGGGGTACTCACCAAGGCAGGTGTTGACCTTCTGTGCACAGCCAAGGTTAAGGTGATTCAGTCTTCCAAATATTCCTGAGTGGCAGTGTCTTCTTGACCTTGCTGGGGTTCCGGAGCCACTTCTGCTTGGACCAACCTAACATTCATTCTCCTTGCAAGCTTTCCAGAGAGCTGAGCCATTTTCTTCTGCTGAAATGCCTTGTTTCTTTGTTTCCCAAATCCCATCCATCTGCACTCCTCTGCCCCGCCTGACACCCTGCCTGTGTTGACCAGCCGTGGTTTCTTGGAGAAGCCCAGCCCAGACTCAGTGAAGCCACGAAAAACCTGCAAGTCAGGTGTTTCCAGTCTCATTTCAGAGCTCATATAGCACAGGCCCAAAAAGGCAAGGACTTCAGCGCCTCAACTCACCAGGTGTCCTGCTGCAGTCCCCGAACACTCCATGTTGTAGCTTTCCTGTGGCACGCCCTTCGCTGCTCACCACCTCCATGAGTTTACATGGCATACATGACTTTATGTCTATGTATCTTTGGGAAGAATTGCAAGAATGTTAGTGCCTGTGTAAGGTAAATTTTCTGTAACAGTTTGTGAAAGGCTGGAAATGGAACTGGAATCATACCCACTTCAGTTACTTGGAATTGTTTAAACAAAGGTTGCCCAAACCACATTTCATTGTGGGTATTTAAGTTGCCAGGTCTCCAGAAGTATAAGGTAACACTGTGCAAATAATAGCAATAGCAGGGGGCACAGCCCAATGGCTCAACAAGCTAACCTTCCACATACAAGTGCTGAGATCCCATATGGGTACCTCCACTTCTCTTCCAGCTCTCTCCCTGTGGCCTTGGAAAGCAGTAGAGGATTGCCCAAGACCTTGGGCCTCTGCACCCACTTGGGAGACCTGGAAGAAGCTCCAGGCTCCTGGTTTTGGGTCAGCTCAGCTCCAGCTGTTGTGGCCACCGAATGGAAGTGAACCAGTTAATGAAATATCTTTCTCTTTTTCCTTCTCTCTATAAATACGCCTTTCAAATAAAAAAATTTAAAAATTTAAAAACAGCAATAGCAGGGACTGGTGTGATGGAGTAGTAGATTAAACCTTCACCTCTGGCATTGGCATCTTGTCTGGGCACCAGTTTCCATCCTGGCTGTTCCACTTTGATCCAGTTTCCTGCTTGCGGCCTGCCAGAAGATGGCTCAAGTCCTTGGGCTCCTGTACCATGTGGGAGACCTGCAGAAAGCTCCTGGCTTTTGATTGGCTTAGCACCAGCTTTTGCAACCATTTGGAGAGTGAATCAGCAAGTGGAAGATCTCTCTTTCTCTGTCCCTCGTTCTCTCTGTAACTTTGTCTTTCAAGTAAAAATGAAATAAATCTTTTTTTTTTTTGAAAAAAAATTAGTAATAGCAGTGACAGCAATGAAAGTCTCATAACAGGGACCTGCATTTAGCATAGTGGTTAAGACACCTGTTAGGATTCTTCCATCTGATGTAGATGCTGGCAGGCAGCTCTCACGGGTTTTCTGAATTGAGTTCTGCATCCCCAGCTTTGGCTGGCCCCGAACCCAGGCCCTTTCCAGCTTTTGAAGAATCACCAGCAGTTGGCAGCATGCTTTTCCTCTCTTCCTTTTTCTCTCTATGTCTAACTGAAAAGATGTTTTCAGAAAAAAAGCTAGATAAAGATAAAATCTTCGAATGTTTGTATAAAATAGGAACCAAAGACAAATTGCCTCTCCAAGTTACACAGAGATGACCAGTAAATACATCATACACAGACTTTCACAAACCCAGCTGTTACATTCTCCTTGTAACTACTTAGTCACTGAAATCATTATTTTTTTCAAAGTTTTAGTTTTATTTGAAAGCTAGATTTATGGAGAGAAGGAGAAGACAGATTTTTTGTCCACTAGTTCACTCCCCAATGGCTGCAATGGCTAGAGCTGAGCTTGTCTGAAGCCAGGAGCCAGGAGCCTCTTCCAGGTTCCCATGCAGGTACATAATTCCAAGGTTTTGGGTCATCCTCTGCTAGCCATAAGCAGTTAAGTAGGCAGCTGGGAAGTAGAGCAGCCAGGACAAAACAGTGCCCCTATGTGCTGCTGGTGCTTGGAGATGGAGGATTATCCAGTTAGGCCATGGCGACAGCCCCTGAAATTTTTATTATTAGTATTAGTATATATATATATTTTTTTTGGTATATATAGTTTTTTCTTTTTCTTAAGAAACCAATTTAGTTTAAGTAATCTGTTTAGAAGGTTCTTGTAGATAAGTAAATCAAATAAATTAGAACATTGTAAAAACCCTGCAAAATAATTTAAAAGGTCTCTTTCTTCAAATGAAAGACAGAATTAGAGAAAGATGGAGAGAAGAGACGCCGAGCAATCGTCCATCTCTGGTGGTTCACTTCCCAGATAGTCGCAACAGCCAGACCTGGGCCTTCTGAAGCCATGCTCCCCCGTGGGCTCAGGGGCCAAAACACTTAGTAGGCCAACCTCCACTGCTTTCCCAGGCCATTTAGGAGAGAGCTGGAAAAGAAGCGGAGCCAACAGAATTGGAACCACCATCAGTAAGAGATGCTGGCACCTACTTGCTGTGTCACAGTGGCAGCTCCAACATTGCATATTTATTGGGTAACTTTCTTCTAATGCAGTCTGAGAAATGCTACTGAAGATTCAGAGCCATTTTTAAGGGCTCTGAGTTGCTGCTCTCCCTGGTGAAATTGGCTTTACTATTTTGACTTAACTCATCACAAGTGATGTGGAGGGAAACAAAAATTCTAGTGTTTCTTTTTTTAAAAAAATTGGTGTTGCTCATTTCAGAACACAAAATAATAATAATAATAAAAGATGAAACACTGGATGTGTTGGGTACACAGGACACAGATCATGAATAACTTGGTTCTGTGAAGTACCCATCTGTTTGTACTCTCTCTCTCTAACCTGGAAGCAACCAATCTCTTGTCTGAGTTTGGTTATAGGTTTTATGTTTCTCTTATACGACAGGTATTTGCACTGAATCAAATTTTTTAAAATAATTTTTTAAAAGATTTATTTATTTTTATTACAAAGTCGGATATACAGAGAGGAGGAGAGACAGACAGGAAGATCTTCCATCTGCTGGTTCACTCCCCAAGCAGCCACAAAGGCTGGAGCCGAGTCAATTCAGTCAGGAGCTTCTTCCAGGCCTCCCACCTGGATGCAGGGTCCCAAGGCTTTGGGCCCACCTCCACTGCTTTCTCAGGCCACAGGCAGGGAGCTGGATGGGAAGTGGAGCTGCCGGGATTAGAACCAGCACCCATATGGGATCCTGGCACTCTCAAGGTGAGGAGTTTTAGCCAATAGGCCATTGTGCTGGGCCCCAAATCAGACTTTTTTTTTTTTTAAGATTTATTTATTTTTATTGAAAAGGCAGATTTTTATAGACAGAAGGAAATATAGATCTTCCACTGGTTCACTTCCCCAAGTAGCTGCCACAGCCAGAACTGAACCAATGTGAATCTAGGAGTCAGGAGCTTCTTCTCTCATGTGGATGCAGGGTCCCAAGTTTTGGGCCATCCTCAACTGCTCTCCCAGGTCACAAGCAGGGAGCTGGATGGGAAGTGGAGCTGCCAGATATGAACCAGCGTCCAAATGGGATCCTGGCAATGCAAGATGAGGACTCCAGCCACGAGACTAACGTGCCATGAATTTTCTTTCTTTTTTCTGTTTAATATTTATGCATTTTATTGGAAAAGCAGATGTACGGAGAGGAGGAGAGACAGAGAGCAAGATCTTCCATCTGATGATTCACTCCCCAAGTGGCTGCAATGGCTGGTGCTGCGCCAATCTGAAGCCTGGAGCCAAGAACCTCTTCCAAATCTTGCATATGGGTGCAGTGTCCCAAAGCCCCAGGCCATCCTCGAATGCTTTCTCAGGCCACAAGCAGGGAGCTGGATGGGAAGTGAAGCTGCCTGGATAAAAACCAGCACCCATATGGGATACTGGTGCATTCAAGGTGAGGACCTTAACCATTAAGCTATCACACTGGGCCCAGTGCCATGAATTTTCATGAATGGTTAATCTCCCAAATTCCGTTTCCTCCTGGGCTATAAAAGCTTCACTTGGAAATGTAAAACACTGTTTGCTTCTTCTTCTCCTTTTTTTATTTTAAGATATCTGGGCCCAGAGCGGTGGCCTAGCAGCTAAAGTCCTTACCTTGCATGCACTGGGATCCCTTATGAACGCCAGTTCTAATCCTGGAAGCCCCACTTCCCACCTAGCTCCCTCCTTGTGCCCTGGGAAAGCCTTGGGACCCTGCACCCATGTGGGACCCTGTACCCATGTGGGACCCTGCACCCATGTGGGAGACCTGGAGGAAATTCCTGGCTCCTGGCTTTGGATTGGCTCAGCTCTGGCTGTTGCAGCCATTTGGGGAGTGAACCATCGGATGGAAGATCTTCCTCTCTGTCTCTGCTCCTCCTCGCTGTATATCTATCTGACTTTGTGATAAAAATAAATAAATCTTTGGGCCCGGCGCGGTGGCGCAGTGGCGCAGTGGTTAAGGTCCTTGCCTTGCACACCTGGGATCCCATATGGGCACCGGTTCTAATCCCGGTGGCCCTGCTTCCCATCCAGCTCCCTGCCTGTGGCCCGGGAAAGCAGCTGAGGACGGCCCAAAGCTTTGGGACCCTGCACCCGCGTGGGAGACTTGGAAAAGGCTCCTGGCTTCGGATTGGCTCAGTTCCAGGCTTTGAGGCTGCCTGGGGAGTGAATCATCAGACAGAAGATCTTCCTCTCTCTCTTCTCTGTATATCGGCCTTTCCAATAAAAATAAAATAAATCTTTAAAAAAAATAAAAATAAATAAATCTTTAAATAAAATCTTTTAGATCACCAGAAAGTGAAAGCAGAAGGGAACTTGGTCTTATTGTTTGAATTTAAGGTGTCGCCTCATTTGGCTCCTCAGGGAGGTCTGATTCTGTGCCTTCATCTTTCAAAGGGTGTATCTAGCACAGAGCATCATGCTCCTGCTTAATGACTTTTTTTTTTCAGGCCTAAATTGCTTTATTTTCCTTGTGCAGAAAACACAGCTGAGGCCTGGGTCCTTTGCACCAACATGTGGGTGTGAAATATTTCTCTTTGAGCAGAGAAAGATTTTAGGGAATGAGAAGCAAGCAAAGGAAGTGGGTAAATTCCAAGTCCTTGCCCTATTTGGGGAAGTAATTAGGAGAAAGTATAACCAGAGGCATGCAAACAGATTTGCATCTTAAAGCACCTCTCTTTAAACCTTCCTCTCTGATCCAGAAAATGCCTTATCTGCAACTACTTTTTGGTTGGGGCTTTCTCTCCTCTTATCTGCATCTCCACTCTCTGAATTACTGGCCAGAAGGGAAAGGTTAAAAAGTGACAGGAATCCGTTTTTAAGTTGTCCGTGCATTCCAGTAATCCTATAATGGCAACAATGGCAATGAATCTGAAAGCTAGTCTACAAGCCTGACAGCCTAATAAATATTACCATTTCAATATTACCTAATAAATATTTACCATTTCCCGTTGCTCAGGTTTTAGACAATGGGCTACGCATTGTGCCCGACCTGGTTTACAGGCAGTTAGTATTTCTAATGAACGGCTATTTGCATTTTGTTGTTAACTGCCTTTTTTCCCCTAAGGTATTTTTGGGGTTGTAGAAACATAGCATAGCATTCCAGTGGAACTGCTTCGGGGAGTCCACAGTAACACAGCTGACCTTGTCCTTGAGGGACTGTTAGGTCAGTCAAGGTTAGGCCCAGAACTCTCGGCGGCTGCGCCCGCGAAGAAGGACGCCGCGGCGGAAGCGGCCGCTCCAATCGGCCGCCTCCCTCCGTGCCACCTGCCGTTTTGGCGCCTTTTCTGGAGGCACTCGGTCCCCACCTCGCGCTCCCTCAGCGCAGGACACTCCGTCCGGGTGCGCACGCATCCCTCGCCCCCGGCGCTCTCCTTGCCGTAGGTAGAGATACGTGAGACGGAAGTGACGCAACTCCTGCCGAGAGGGCGGGTCCAGCGTATAAACCGCCCGTTTGGGTCGTGTGTACCTTCAGAGGGCGTCGGGATCGCCGGTGTTGGCCGCGCTGTCGGCGGACGGAGGAGGCGCCTGTGTGAGTGACGCGCCGCTTCCACAGCTCGGCGGGCTCGGAGCCGAGCCTTCCCCGGGGGTCGGCCCTCGCCCCGGTGCTGTCCAGCAGGCTTTGGGGAGCAGCGGGGAGGGAGGCCGGCGGGATGCAGCGGCGCCCCGCGTGCGGGAAGGCGGCTGGGGCGCCCGGGAGAGCGCGGGGCTGCAGGTGCAGTCGGGAAGCAGCGTCCCTCCCCGTTCGGGGATGAGGGGGAAGGCCAGTGGCTACTCCACGAGGTTCCGAGACCGAGATGATGTCCCTTAAGCGTCCTCGCGGCTCCCCGGAGCTCCATCTTGTCCTCACCCCCTCGCTCTCTCCCTTTGAACACCGCCAGACCTTCTGTCCGGGACGGGCCCCGCGTGGAGGGGTTCGCGAACGACCGCGGCCACGCAGGCCTGCTGCCCCGGGCGCACGTGGCTGCTCCAGGAAGTGGGCCCTGGGGTCCGTGGGTGACCTTGGACTCCTCACTAGACCCCGGTCTTGGCCTGCTGCCCTAGGGGACGGAGCTGTGCGGGATTGGGTTGCGAGTGTGTGTGTGTGTGTGTGTGTGTGTGTGTGTGCGCGCGCACACGTGTGGCGGTTGATCTCGGGGACAGCCTGCGCCCTGCGGTCCCGGGCGGCTGGAATTGCAGACTGAAGGCCGCAGGTGTTGTGGTTAGGGATCTGCTAGAGGCTGGAGGCGGCCTGGCCGCTGCGGCCTTGCGTATGTCCGCGCGCGCGTGTGTGTACGTGTTGGGAAGTGAAGGGGCGATGCAAGGGGCCTGCCCCGGGCCTATTGTGTGTGGCTGTGGCTGTTGGACAGCTCTCAAAGGTGGTGACGGGGAGGCTGGCTGAGGAAATAAGATTTGATGAAGATTGCTCTCCCTGGCCGCACTCCCCTTGCGGTGGGTCACCTTGAGTGCGTCTCCTATTCCGGGGACTTGCCAGCAGCTGCTGGGGGGTGTGTGTGTGTGTGTGTGTGTGTGTGTGTGTGTGTGTGTGTGTGTGTGTGTGTGTGTGTGTGTGTGTGTGTGTGTGTGTGTGTGTGTGTGTGTGTGTGTGTGTGTGTGTGTGTGTGTGTGTGTGTGTGTGTGTGTGTGTGTGTGTGTGTGTGTGTGTAGAGGATAGGAGCTGCTGGGGTGTGTGTGTGTGTGTGTGTGTGTGTGTGTGTGTAGAGGATTGAAGTAGGAAATAGTTGTCCTGTTACAGAAGTGTTTGGCTACTTGATACCCTTTATTCCAGACTAAGGTATGAGGCTGGAAATCCTAGCTGCTGATTCAGTCCTCCGGCTGGGGAGTTGAACCTCATCCACAGGGTGACATAGGAGCAAATTTCCAGAATTGACCCCCTCCTGAGAGAGCCTTGGGGCCCTGCTGGTTTTGTCTACAAAGTATGTCTCCCAAAGACAATTCCATTGTAAAAGAAGTTTCTTGGAGATCGATGTCACGCCCTTTATTGTTTCTTTGATGAGATGTCCTTGTCTGGCAAAGGTGGCAGTGCAGCTAAGGCTGGGTGGAGGAGCTGTGTGGGGAACACAGTCCTCTAGCCAGAGGCAGTTACTGACAGCGTGACTTTTTAAACCTTGAGCTGACCTCTATAAAATGAGTCTCTGAGCCTTCCACCTGGTCTCCAGTGGGGCGCTCAATACAGAGATTGCAGTGACTTGAAGTGATCCCCACCTTCCAACTGTGCAATACCTGTGTTCTGAAATTTCTTCCTCAGCCCTTTCCCTTTAGACACCTAAAGTTAGACTTGGGACTTGGCTGTCAGCAAGTTCTGGGTCAATACATGTTTGTGGGTATATTTTTTATATCACTTAGAATCTCCCATGTATCAAGGAATTCTCCAGTGTTGTTAATCTATTGTTCATTAATTGCCACATAGTTCAGTATTAACAGTAGAGGGAAATGGGAGAATGCTTCTTAGATAGATGGTTCTTGAGCTGCCCCTGGAAGACATGAGTAGGACTCAAAGAGCAGGAAGAATGTTAGTGGGTAAAAAAGGATTAAAGTCGTCTTGTTTAAAAAAAAAAAAAAGATAGTTACTGGGCTGAGAAGGCCTCCAAAACAGGTGGTGAGGGCATATTTGGTGCAGGCGTTAACACACCTGCACGTCGTCCGGAGGACAGGGTCCAGGCCCCTCCTTGCTCTGCTTCCAATCCCAGCTTTCTGCTAACGCACGTCCTGGGGGACCTGGCCGTTAAGGGCAGTTGGGCAGATGGAAGATCTCTGTTCTTTCTCTCCCTCTTTACTTTTCAAGTAAATAACACATCTAAAAGCAAACAGCAGCTTCATCTCATACGAGCTCTGTTTTCTAAACTGAAATAGGCTCCTCAGTAATAACAAGGAAATGGCTTGTTCTTAAGAAAAATGGGGCAGCATCTTAGGTGCATTATGCAAGTGCCTTGCTGAATAATCCCCCTTTGGCTATATGTATTATTTGCAGATCTCTGGTTTTGAGACACCCCAAAATAGTTAAAGATAATGCTGTATTGCCAGAAAGCATCAATGAGGTAGTTGAGGTTTTTTTTTTTTAAGATTTATTTATTTTTATTACAAAGTCAGATATACAGAGAAGAGGAGAGATAAAGAGAGGAAGATCTTCCATCTGATGATTCACTCCCCAAGAGAGCACAACGGCCCATGCTATGCCAACCCAAAGCCAGGAGCCAGGAACTTCTTCCAGGCCTCCCACACCGGTGCAGGGTCCCAAAGCCTTGGGCTGTCCTCAACTGCCTTCCCAGGCCACAAGCAGGGAGCTGGATGGGAAGTGGAGCTGCCAGGATTAGAACCCGGCGCCCATATGGGATCCCAGCGCGTTCAAGGCGAGGACTTTAACCACTATGCCATGCCGCCGGGCCTGAAGTAGTTGAGTTTTAAAGAAGCTGTTATTTTTGCTGTTAGTAGTGTTTCGGAATCTCCTCCTGTCTCATGAGGGGCTATGTATTGCTGGCTTAACCGTCACTATTAGTGTGACAAGTTGGGAATTTTGGATCACCAGAGATGGGTCACTAATGAGTGACTATCCCAGTGATGATAGCCCATCCAGAAGAATGTTTGGTCTTGTTGCATATGGTCTTTTAGCAATGCAATCTATTTAAATAGGAAGCTTTTTGACTGTCTGTTAAGGTCATTTTGGAAGAGTGACTTTGCTATAAAGGAGATTTGTGTAGGTCATAGTTTCTGCCTGCCTCCCCAATGATTTCTTTTATGCCATAATTTTTTAAAAAGGTTTATTTTTATGGACAGTCAGGCATGCAGAAAGGAGGAATGACAGAAAGATTTTCCATCTGCTGGTTCACTCCCAAGTGGCCACAACAGCCAGAGATTAGCCTATCTGAAGCCAGGAGCCAGGAGCTTCTTCCAGGTCTCCCATGCAGGTGCAGGGTCCCAAGGTTTTAGGCCGTCCTCTACTGTTTTCCCAGGCCACAAGCAGGGAGCTGGAAAGGAAGTAGAGCAGCCCGGATATAAACCGGCATCCATATAGGATTCCAGCGTATTCAAGGCCAGAACTTTAGCTACTAAGCTACTGTACCTGGCCCAGTTGTATGTTTTAATATCTATCAGTTTCTGCAGATCCTCAGTCTTGCTATAATTGATTACTTTTTTGCTAACTTATTTTAAAGGTAGAGAGGTCTTCCAGCTGCTAGTTCACACCCCAAATGCCTGTAACGGCCAGGACAAAGGGCTGGCCCAAACGAGGAACGAAAAGCCTATCACTCAGTTTAGGTCTGCCACACTGATGGCAGGGACCCACGTATTTGAGTCATTGCTTCATACCTCCCAGGAGGCACAGCAGCAAAGAGCTCAAGCAGAAAGGCCAGCACCAAATGCCTATTTATTTGAAACTAGAACACTTGAAAAAGGCTGGTTTAGATGAGGGCTAAACTGGCAAGCTGTTTTTTTCCCAGAAAAGGCTGATTAAAATTGCCTCAGGGTGGGGCCCTGTGGTTCTGGCCCTGCTGATTGGGTCTGTGCAGCGGTAATGATAAGCTTTTTCCACCAGCAGGGGCTAAAGATTGTGCCTGTGAGAATAGTTCTAATGCGTCTGGTGCTGGTCTTTAATGCTTGGTGATTTAAAAAAATTGGGGGGGGGTGGTTAATACAGGTTTTAGAAAGAATTTTTCAAATGCCAGCTTATATAGTATCTTACATTTCACAATTTTGATATCCCTTACAGCTTGCTTTGTGCTAAGTGGGAATTTAATGTGCTATTAGTTTTACTGATGTACTTGCAAATAGACACAATCTTTGTACAATGAATGTAATGAATGTTCAACTTGCAAATTTCATCATCATATCACCTTCAAGCATCTAGGTTTACACAAGCTAAATTAATTAGAGGGAGCAAGTATGTGGAGCATCCTCCACTGCTTTCCATGACAGATTGTTGAGCACCTGGGGTTTGAACTAGTGCTCGGATAAGGAATGCCAGCCCTGCAGGCAGCGGCTTAACCCACAAATCAGCCTGGTCACACACCTCCACCCATCCGCAGTGACAGAGTTTGTGTCAAGGTTTTAACAGCACCTTTTCTTGTTTGCAAGGTATATTTTGCTTTGATTAGTTTCCTTAGTTTCTAGAGATGAGAACATACTTTCTGTAATCCATTGAACATCAGCTAGGTAGTCAGTTCCTACTTTGACCAGTTATTTAACCTCTCATAATTGGCTGCTCCATCTGTAAAATTGCAGCATTCTGTGTGTGCTGTTTTTGTTCCAAAGATGTCAGATCTTCTAAGGCCTGTTCATTTAAGCGGAAGGATCTTACTGCTTTTCTTAGGCTCTGTTATCTTTGTAGCCATAAGCCATTTTAAATTCTGCGTGTGTGTGTGTGTGTGTGTGTGTGTGTGTGTGTGTGTGTGTGTGTGTGTTCAGGTCATTTACTGTCTTTTTTAATTTCTCCAGCCACTGAATTTGATTACTCAATTTTGCTTATTAAGGGAGGCATTCTAACCAGTTTTCTCTACATTTTGATTTTGAAATTTGAAACCTGCTAGAAAAATGAGAACAGTACATTGACTGTCATTTAGCTGGATTTACCAATAGCTGGTTGGCTGTTGTTGTTGCTTTGTCATATACTTTTTAAAAAGGAACCCTCTTAAAGTAAGCTGCAGGCATCATGGTCATTTATCTTTAAATACTTCAGCATCTTCCTCTCCTCCAGAACAATACCATTGCCGTGCTCCTAGACTCTATAGTAGCATTAAAAAGTGCCTTTAATAATTAATGTAACCTAGTAATGGAAGGCCCTAACCTGGTACATTGGTGTCTATCTCATTGACTTTCCTTTCCATTTACCAGGTTCCTCTGCGGGGCAGCTCAGCATGATGGATCAAGCCAGATCAGCATTTTCCAATTTGGTAAGCTTCTTTCTCTTTTATTTCTGCATCTACAAGAAAGTGAAGTACAGTAGCATGCATTTCACTTGGTCACCATGAAGTAGTACCTAAAGTGATCATCAAGTATTTCAACTGGTGATCTTGAGCATAACTGATGCCACAAAGAAGGGCTAGATTCGGTGCTGGAAGAGGTTAATTATGAGAAATTGAGCTTCAGGATGAAGGAGAATTCAGGGAGTTAGAAACGTGAGAGACAGATACGCAAGAGCTGAGCCCTGAGCTAGCCCCCTGACAGGACGAATGCTGGTTCAAAGGAAAACTTCTCTTACAAGAATAGTACATGACTAGACTTTATTGTAAATATAACTGTCCCTTTGTCTCCTTCATAATATGCTTCTTTTTCAAAAAAACCTTCCCAGTTCGGTGGAGAACCATTGTCATATACCCGGTTTAGTCTGGCCCGGCAAGTAGATGGCGATAACAGTCGTGTGGAGATGAAGTTGGCTATGGAAGAAGAGGAGAATCCTGACCCCAGCGTGAAAACCACCGTCACAAAACCGAAAAGGCGCACTGGGACACTGTGCTGTGCGGTCATCGCGCTACTCATTTTTTTCATAGTTGGTAAGAATGGCCATTCGAAACTTCAGTGTTCCTTAGAACAAGCTGAGGGTAGTCCATTATTATAGCTCTGCATCTGTGTATCTTGTGCCTTTTAAATGCCACTATTCTGGGCATTTAGTCTGGTGGGAAAGAGACAGATGATTCATTTCAATATAATGTGCACATGTACACATGAATATGGGATGTTTGTGACAGAGAAATTCAGCCTGAGGTTGGTTCAAAGGAAGCTTTTGGAATGAAAAGATACCTACCTACCTGTAGGGGATTAAATGGTTCCAATAGGCAAACCTAACAAGGATGATAACTTGCATACCACTTAGAATTTTATTAAAACTGGTATTTTTCAGGCTTAACAGAACTAGTACTGCCAACAGGGATAGATTATAAAATGATAATTGGCAGAGTTCGGCTCTGAAATGTCTTTTGATCCTTAGGGTTCATGATTGGCTACTTGGGCAATTGCAAACGCGCAGAACAGAAAGCTGAGTGTGGCAGCTCGACGGAAACAGAGGTGCTAGAGTCAGAAGATGCAGAGCCAGCCGAGGAGTTGCCAGTGATACCACCTCAGCTGTATTGGGAAGACCTTAAGACACTGTTGTCCAAGAAACTGGATAGCACGGAGTTCACCAACACCATCAGGTCAGCCTGAGCTGCGTCCCATTCTGCAGAACTGCCTCAGCAGACTCTGCGTGCTTCCTGGGAGCACTGGAACAAAACAAGGGTGATGGTCTGGGTGACGTTCAACGGCAAGCTGGTGGGTGTGTGAAGAATCGGAACTGTGCTAGTCTGGGCAAAAGTTAACAACTTCTGAGGACCTGGCAGGTCTTTGGTCCTTGCAGCTTGCTTGCTCTCATTTTTTTCATTTTCACCTCTTGTAAAGCCAGGACATCAGTAGCTTTCATCTAGACCATGTAGTAACTGCATATGTTTGCTTTTTTTTTTTTTTTTAAGATTTATAATTTTCCTTTAAAGTCAGAGTTGGAGCGCTTCTGTTCTATGGTTCATTCCTCAAATGGCCAAAAGGGCCAGAGCTGAGGCATCCGAAGCACAGTGCCAAGAGCTTCTGGGTCTCCCACACGGGTGCAGAGTCCCAAGGACTTGAGCCCTCTCTTGCTTTCTCAGTCCGTTAGCAGGGAGCTGGATCAGCAGTGGAACAGCCAAGCCGGTGTCCATATGAGACACCAGTGCCACAGTGGAAGATTAGCTTGCTCCTCTCCCCCCCCCCCCCCCCCCCGCTGCTACCTCCTTAAATTTTTAGTGTCTTCTTGAGACATACAGTTCACCGTTACCATTTTTGTTAGCTTACTGTAGCTTTCAAGACTCTCATACCTCTGCCTTGATGATTCTTGAATGAAAAACATTTTTTTTTCCCTTTTTAAAGTAAACTCTATTGGACACTTTTATTTTCCTTCCCAGGAAACTGAATGAAAATTCTTATATCCCTCGTGATGCTGGATCTCAGAATGATGAAAACCTTGCCTATTTTATTGAAAATCAGTTTCATGACTTTAAACTTAACAAAGTCTGGCGTGATGAACATTTTGTGAAGATTCAGGTCAAAGACAGGTATGTTGAAACATGGCATACTGACTCTAGTAGTAGCTGCTTTTAAGTTTGCTTTTTAAAAAAAGTGATACTTAAAAAGGCTAAGAATCATAGCTGTATTTCTTTAGACCAGGTAATGCAAGTCATGTGCTTAAATATATTAAAGCTACTAATTATTTTTCTTAGCAAGCCGTTAGCTTCATTTTAATTAAAAATCTTCTCTCAACAGTATGCAAAACTCAGTGACCCTCCAGAATAAGAACAATGAGGCACCCTACCTGGTGGAGAATCCTGTGGGTTATGTGGCATACAGTAAGGCTACCACAGTTACGGTAAGTAAGTGAGTCCCTTTGTCCTGCCTAATAATTCAAAGCTTAATATCTTCATGAGAATAGGAGTTCTAGTATAAGTTTACTTGTAAGATATACTGATCTGGAGGTTCACAGATCTGTGGTGACACAGTCATGATAGAATTCAGAATTCTTATTAAAGTCTGCACAGCCTTCAGTGGTCTTGCATTCGCTGCTCTGGCTCCTTAACTTCCTTGCTGCTCTTGAACACTCCCGCCCAAGCATGCTCCCATCTTTTTCCCTTACCTGATCCAGTCTTCCAGAGCATTGACATTGAAAATAATTTCCTTACTTGGATAACTTGTACTTTTGGGAAGGGCATTTTCTTGGTTATTTTGTTAAAAATGCCCTCTTGCCAATCACTTCCCCCTTATTCTATTTTTCTTCTTAATACTTATGGTACCTGATATTATTCATTCCATTTGTTTCCATAAGGCATTAGGAGTTAGGTGTATTTTATTGCCATTTCCCAGATCCTGGGAGAGTGCCTGATAAATGCTAAATGCATGAATGTACTAGAGTCTCCCTTGTGTGGAAGGATACGCATCATGGCTTAATATTTTAGGGCTTGATGTTGTGGCGTAGCCTGTTAAATTGCCACCCGCAGAAATGTGCCTGGGAAAGCACTGGGCTATTGCACTAATATGGGAGACCCAGAAGAAACTCCTGACCCCTGGCTTTAGCCTGGTCCAGCACAGGCCATTGAGGCCATTTGGAGTGTGAACCAATATATTGAAGACCTCTCTGTCTATCCCTTCCTCTGTAACTCTACCTTTCAAATACGTAAGATAAATCTTTTAAAAAATTCGTTTGTTTGAAAGGCAGAGTAATAACAGGAGGAAGAGACAGATCTACTGGTTCATCCCCAAATGGCTTCAGCATCCAGGGCTAGGCTTGGCCAAAGCCAGAAACTTGACTCCCTTGATTCACCCATGTGGGTGACAGGGCCCGGGCACTTAGGCCATCTTCTGCTGCTTTCCTAGGTGCATTAGCAGGGAGCTGAATGTAAAGTGGAACAGCTGAGACGCAAGTCAATACTCACATGGGATGTTGGTGTCGCAGATGTCTGCTTAGCATACTGCACACCAGAGTTCACATCAGCCAAATTTTTTTTAAAAAGATCTATTTATGTTTATTGGGTAGTCAGATATACAGAGAGGAGGAGAGACAGAGAAGATCATCTTCCATCCGATGGTTCACTCCCCAAGCGGCCACAATGGCTAGAGCTGAGCCAGTCTGAAGCCAGGAGCCAGGAGTTTCTACTTGGATCTCTCACGTGGGTGCAGGGTCCAAAGGCATTGGGCCAATCCTCCACTGCTTTCCCAGGCCACAAGCAAGGAGCTGGATGGGAAGTAGAGCTTCAGGGATTAGAACTGGCTACCATATGAGATCCTGGTGAGTGCAAGGCGAGGACTTTAACCACTACACTATTGTGCCAACCACTAAGCCAAATTCTGTAATACTTCATCTTTGTGGCTTTAGGCATATATGACCAAACTAATACAGAATTGGAAAATAGGCAGATTATTTTTGGCTTAAAAATGTTTTATGGCAGGGTATATCTGGTGGTCACCTTCTTTCATTTTTTAGATAGATTTATTTATTTAATTCATTGGAAAGTCAGATTTACAGAGAGATGTATCTTCCATCTTCTGGTTCACTCCCCAAGTGGCCAGCATGACCAGAGCGGAGCCCATCTGAAGCTAGGAGCTTCTTGCAGGTTGAAGAGTCCCAAGGCTTTGGGCTGTCCTCAACTGGATTTTGAGGATACAAGCAGGGAGCTGGATGAGAAGTGGGGCTTCTGGGATTAGAACTGGCACCCATATGGGATACCGGTGCATGCAAGGCAAGGATTTAGCACTAGACTATTGCACCAAGCCTAGGTGGTTACCTTCTGAGTCAGATCAAGCTTGACAGTTCTCTACCTTCCTGGTCATATGTTCCTTATCACTTTCCCTGGACTTTGGGTAGGTAGATGGCTCATTGAAGGATTTTATTCACCTGTAGGCTTTCCGTAATTAGATAATTTGATTGTTAACTTCAGTTTATAGCTGCTCATCTAAACCTGAGTTTAGTAACATTCTGATGACAGCTTGTATGAGAGTTCTTCAGAAAGTTTGTGGGAAAATGAAATTACAAGATAAATTTAGTTTGGTGCAAAAATTCTTGCCATCTGCATCATCTTTTCACAACATACATTATTCATGATGTTTTTATAGATCATCAATCAAGTATGATGCTTAATAGATTTATTAATTCGAGTTTTCAATTCAAACCATTGCTGGTATGTCCCAAGCCGTGTGAGACTTGGGTGTAGGGCTTGATGTAATTGGTTCTCCCTAGCAAAGCTTTACATGTACATCCTGCTACCCCTTTCTGCTGCCCAACACGGAAAAAGTGTGAAGTGTAAGATACCCTTTAGATTGAGATTTTGGCAGCATGGGTTAGCGAGTGCAAGGCAGCAGGAATCCTGACTGCATTCGAGATAGCTCTTGCACGTTCTCACTTTAGATGCCTCATACATCATCTTAAGACCTTGACCCTTTTTCCCTACTTGAGACTTTTGAGCTTTCCCTTCTCTGTTAGATTCTGTGTTTGTTCTTACACTGTAATGCTCATGGGATATAATGTCCTTGTTTTAGGGCAAGCTAATCCATGCTAATTTTGGCACCAAAGAAGACTTTGAGAATTTGAAGTCTCCTGTGAATGGATCCTTAGTGATTGTAAGAGCAGGGAAAATTACTTTTGCTGAAAAGGTAACTATTGACCATGAAAAAAATTGATATCCTACTATTAAGCAAAATGTTGTTTCTTGTTCATTTTCCTACATTCTGATAACTTATTAATAATAAAGTGCTGAACAATCAAGTAAGTTTTAACCACATAAAGTCATAGCATATTTCAAAACTGTGACCTTTCTATTTGAATTTTTTTTTTAAAGATTTATTGTTATTGAAAGCGCAGATTTACAGAGAGGAGATGCAGAGGAAGATCTTCCATCCACTGGTTCACTCCCCGAGTCGTTGTACCGGCCACTAGGCTGTTGTGCCAGGGGCTGACAGTTGTTTTTAAGTGAAAAGAATCAGTATTGCCTGGTGACACAGTGTGCATCATGTGTGTCATCTATTTTAGTATGCCAGCAGAGCTCAGTTGCAATTGCGTTTTACATAAAGGAAGACCAGAAGGCAAACTGCCAAGGGACTAGACTGGGACATATCCTAAGTCAGTAGTTCTGTTGGATAGGTTTTCATTTTTTTTCTAGACTCTTCGTAATTTAATGGAATGTTTCCCCTAAATACCATTTAACTATTGGAGAGTGTAAATTTGATTCTCTGTTATCATTAGGCTTTTATAATTAAATTTAATCAGTATGTTATTTGTGCAGTAAGATCTTAGTTTTCTGAGCTGTATGGGTGTTTTTTTCCCTTAGGTTGCAAATGCTGAACGCTTAAATGCAGTTGGTGTCTTGATATACATGGATCAGGCGAGATTTCCCATTGTGAAGGCAGACCTTCCACTCTTTGGACATGTAAGTTCTTACATCTTGAGAAAATGAGGGTTAGGGTTCTTTAAATAATTAATTGGAACTGTACCTTCCATATCAGGCGCTATTCTGGGAAAATTTTAGCATGAAGCAAGAAGATAGATTACTACTTAGAGATTTTATTATTTTTGTTTGAATTCCAAATTTGACATCTGTTGCCATATACAAAGGAGAGTCGCAGATATTTTAAAGTCATTCAGCCTTTGAGAACTTAAACTGCTAGGCTAAGCTTAGGCTGTAGCTTCAGTACCAAGTCTCAGTAAGTGCCTGATGGAGCTCCTTCTTGTCTTACCAGGCTCACCTGGGAACCGGTGACCCTTACACACCTGGCTTTCCTTCTTTCAACCACACTCAGTTTCCCCCGTCTCAGTCATCAGGATTGCCTAATATCCCAGTCCAAACGATTTCCAGAGAGGCTGCAGAGAAACTGTTTGGGTAAGTTCTTCTTTTGCAGTTTTGTCCTATAGAATGATATTTTATGAATAGTGAAGAATGATAGTTTTCTTTGATAATGTGGTCTTAACCATGGACATCAGATTTATAAATTCTCAAGCCCTCGCCTAGATTATCCAGTGTAGGATTCCTGACATAGTTCCTGCTTGAGTATTTTCTATGGTTATGCAATTTGCTGCCATTCCAGTATTAGGGAAAATCTGAGTTTATGTTGAAATTTCATTTCCTGGTAGGCTCATTAGCTCTGGACTTGTTTTCTTCTTAGCAGCACGATTTTCCTGTCTGCTGACTCAATATTTTTGGGATTTAGATGCTTTGTGATCGCGAATGCTTTTTCTGGATATCCTCCCTATGTGTTAGTATCTATCTTTTAGATTTATTTATTTTATTGGAATTCAGATTTACATACAGAAGAGACAGAGGGAAATATATTCCATCCACTGGTTCACTCCCCAAGTGGCTGCAGTGGCAGAAAGTAAGTGGATCTGAAGCTAGGATTCAGGAGCTTCTGGGTCTAGGTGCAGGAGCCCAAGGACTTGGGCCATCTTTTTATTGCTTTCCCAGGCACTTTTAGCATGGAGCTGGATCGGAAGTAGATGAGCTGGGACCCAAATGGGATGCCAGCACTGCAGGTAGATGCTTTACTTTACATCATGGTGCTGGCTCTTAGACTTTTAAGATTTTTAAATTGGAAGTCAGATATGCAGAGAGGAGGGGAGACAGAGGAAGATTTTCCATCCGTTGATTCACTCTGTAAGTCAGGAACCAGGAGCTTCTTCCAGGGTCTCTCTTGCAGGTACAGGGTCCCAAGGTCTTGGGCCATCCTCAACTGCTTTTCCAGGCCACAGGTAGGGAGTTGGATAGGAAACAGGGCCACCAGGATTAGAATTGGTGCCCATTTGGGATCCTGGAGTGTGCAAGACAAGGACATTAGCTGCTAGGCTACAGCAACAGGCCCCTCAGTTTAATGGTGTAGTCTTTCATAAAGAATCATAATTCTATCAGTCTCTTATTTAAGTGAACCCCAACATTGTTGGTACAGATAATGTCAGACAATCCAGCATCCCATTGTCTACACATGTCTAACAGTTTCATTGGGGATCCATCTTTCATCTGGAAGCAGGAATGCATGTTCCATTCTGCCCCCACATCTGTATATGATAGACCCCAGTACTCTAACACTATACATTTCCATAATGGAGAAGCCATGAAACGAGGTCAACAACTGGTATGAGTTAGAACAGCTACAACATCAACATCAACAAATTACAGCAACGTGAAGAAATGCGCCACTGAGTAACCAACACATGAGTGACAAAAAAGAAACACAAATGTCTCTTGGGGAAAAATGATGCCATGAGCCAATGATGAATTCAACAAGAAAAGAGACATTTGGAATAAACAAAACTGAAATAAAAAACATCAAGACACATGGGATGCTGCCCCTTCCCCCTCTCCCCCCCCAAAAAACAGTATGGATTGGGTTATTAAAGCTACTTTCCGTGATGGTTTCCTTATATTAGAGAGAACATATGGTATTTATTCTTTTATGATTGACTCATTTAACTGAGCATAATGGTGTCTAGTTGGGACCACCTAGTTGTAAATGGCATAATTCATTCTTCTTAATAGCTGAATAATATTCCATGGAGTAGATGTACCACAGTTTCTTTAACCACTCTTCTTTGGAAGCACATCTGGATTGTTTCCATGTCTTTGCTCTTGTAGATTGTGCTGCTGCAAATATAGGATTACGTATCCCCTTCTCATATGCAGATTTCATTTCTATTGGGTATATTCCTAAGAGCAGGATAGCTGGATCATATGGCAAACTTATTGGCAATTCTCTAAGCACTCTCCATATTGATTCCCACAGTGGTTGTATTAGCCCAAACTCCCACCAGCGGTGGAGGAGGGTGCCTTTCTCCCCACATCCACGTCAGCAGGTGGTGTTAATTCTGAATGAAGGCCAGTCTCACTGGAGCTAGGTGGTACTACATGGTTTTCATTTGGGATCCCGGAGTGGGCAAGGTAAAGACTTTAGCTGCTGGACATTGCTTGTAAAAGTAGGAAGTTAACAGGTTTTAGTTGACTGCCCACATATTGGAGGAAAACCCAAGTAAGTGGTTTATGGCTAGAAAACAAATTTTATATGTTCTTTTGTTCTGTTAGCCCAGAATTTCACTGCATACAGGGTAGGATGAATTTATCAACCTGAGAAAAGTAACAAGATGAAAACTCTAACGGTCTTTTCCTACTTGCAGAAATATGGAAGGAAACTGTCCTTCAGAGTGGCAAATAGATGCTTCCTGTAAGCTGCAGTTATCCCAGGATAAGACTGTGAAGCTCAGTGTCAACAATGTGCTGAAAGAGATTCGAATTCTCAACATCTTTGGAGTCATTAAAGGCTTTGAGGAACCAGGTGACACCTTTGGTTTGGCTTTGTTGTTCTGTTTTCTGTGACCAGGGGAGGAAAGGGGGCTGGCTTGTCTGTCCTCAAGTGACCTATTTTGGGAATCACTTTTATTGAGAGATATCAAAGCTCCAGAAAAATGGCTTAAAAACTGGTTGAGATGGTAAAATTATTTAAAGTTGTGAACTGGCAGGGAGTGAGGCTTATTTTCTATTTGTTTATTTGAAAGGGAGAGAGCGAATCTTCCATCCATTGGTTTACTTCCTAGGTGGTACAGAGCGGGACTAGGCCAGAGTTAGGAGCCAAGAACTGCACTAGAGTCTCCACACGGGTCCGAGTACTTGGGCCATTGTCACTACTTTCCCGGGCACAGTATCAGGGAGCTGCTTTGAAGCAGAACACACAGACTCGGACCAGCACTCTACTGTGGGAAGTTGGCATCACAAACAGTGGCTTAACTTCTGTGTTAAAACACCAGCCCCACAATATTTTTCCTAAGGAGACAGATAATAAACATTACATGTAATCATATCATTTGTAATCTGCTAAACATATCATTTGATTGAGCATTTAGTAAGGAAAGTAATGTAATGTAATTTTTAAAGGAGGGGTGGGTGTTTAGCCTAGCTGTTGATATGCTTGATATTTGAGTTCCAGCTCTGCTTCCGAGTTCTCCTTCCTGCTAAGGCGCACTCTGGGAGGCTGGGAGACAGCAGCTCAAGGAGCCGTGGATTGAAGAAGCCTGCGCTGAAATCCTGGCTTTCAGCTTGAGCTGGGGCCCTCTACCTCTGTAGGCATGTGGAGGAAGGATAGGAGCTCTCTTCAGATAGTTCTTGAAAAGAAAACAACAACAAAACCCAATTTTTTAAAAAAAGAATAGAGCATTATTTATTACTTATTAAGCAATTAAGTGAACACAAGGAATTAGTAAACTTCATTGGTAAGGAGGAAAAAAGTAGTAATGTTATCAAGGACAGGAAGAGATCTAAAGTCAGGCTCTTATCCTTAATGCATGTGTTAGAATTGTGCCCCTCTATTGGTGCCTATTCTAGATTTCAGTGTTAGAAAAAGGCTTCAAAGCTCATTATGCGGGTTACCTTTTCTGTTTTGTGTTTTAGATCGCTATATTGTAGTAGGGGCCCAAAGAGACTCCTGGGGACCAGGAGCAGCAAAGGCCAGTGTAGGAACGGCTCTCCTATTGGAACTGGCCCGGATATTCTCGGATATGGTCTTAAAAGGTAGAGTACGAATGTTGGTAGCTTTGAATACTTTACATGCTGCATATAGCTATATACTTTGCTCTGTTTTGCCTGTAGTCTGGCTGATTTGTGCTATATTTGTAACCTTCAGAACTTTGTTGAAGGCCTATTGTCTTTTTTTGGAGCCACCTTTACCTTCTAACAGCTGTCCAAAACCTATCTTGATGGCAGCAGGAATTCAATGTATGATGTAATATAACAACATTGAAAAAATATTATATTGATGCCTAATTCTTAGTTTAAAACATCCAGAATGATGTATTAGCTCGTAAACGATCAGAAAGCTGTGGAATACCTTTATACTCATGACCCAAGGCCTATCAGCAGTTAAAATTTTGTTCTGCTTACTTTTTTTTTTAAAGATTTATTCCCATCTTCATTACAAAGTTAGATATACAGAGAGGAGGAGAGACAGAGGAAGATCCTCTGTCCGATGATTCACTCCCCAAGTGAGTGCAATGGCCAGTTCTGTGCCAATCCAAAGCCAGGAGCCAGGAGCTCCTCCAGGCCTCCCACACAGGTGCAGGCTCCCAAGGCTTTGGGCCGTCCTTGACTGCTTTCCCAGGCCACAAGCAGGGAGCTGCATGGGAAGTGGAGCCACTGGGATTAGAACCGGTACCCACATGGGATCCCGGCATGTTCAAGGCGAGAATTTTAGCCATGAGGCCACTGTCCCGGGCCCCCATCCTGGTTCTCAAATGTTCATATCCTAGATAGGCAATTGAAGTGGGTGGGATGGAGCTGCCACAGATAAAAATTCAAGAATTTTTATTCTATTTCATGATTTTGCAATAATCCAGGATCCTTTTTAAGATTTATTATTACAAAGTCATACATAGAGAGAGGAGGAGAGACGGAGAGGAAGGTCTTCCGTCTGATAATTCACTGCCCAAGTGTGTGCAATGGCTGGAGCTGTGCTGATCAAAAGCTAGTAGCTCTTCTATGTCTCCCACATGAGTCCCCAAGGGTCCCCAAGGCCTTGGCCCATCCTCAACTGCTTTCCCAGGCCTCAAGGAGAGAGCTGGATGGGAAGCAGGGTCACCAGAATTAGAACTGGCACTTATATGGGATGCCGGTGCATTCAAGGTAAGGATTTCAGCTGCTAGGCTGCTGCACTGGGTCTAGTAATCTAGGATCTTAAATGACTTTTCTCTAAACGGAACTTTTTTTTTGCAAAGATGATATACATCTTACTGAGTGGCTTCAATTTGGAGCTGGAAGGGTTACTTCTGTTAAGTTCTTTACTGTTGCATACTTGAAATCCTGTTTGCAGATGAGCTCCTGTTAGGTTAGTTTTATTTATTCCTATTTATCTGTAAGTGTGCTATCTTGAATTAGAAGCTTTTGATTCATCTTATGTCAGCTGCCTGACTGTAATCTTTCCCAAATGTAAGGCTAATTTTTTCCCCATTCTTTCAGGTGGATTTAAACCCAGTAGAAGCATCATCTTTGCCAGCTGGAGTGCTGGAGACTTCGGAGCTGTTGGTGCCACGGAATGGCTAGAGGTATTATTTATAGGTCTGCCTTGCCTGGAATGGGCACCTGAGCTGGTCTGAAGCTAAAGCTGTTCTCCAGAATCCAGGCTCTTTTTTATTTGATTGTCCTGTTTTGTCTTCATATTCTTCGGCTCAATAGATTCTAGAGTTCAGAGTAAATCCCTAGTATCTATTGTAAGTGATAAATGTATTAATTAGCATGAATTAATTAACAAATAGTTAAAAGCACATTATAGTAGTGTTTTCCCTTCCCTTCTAGGGATACCTTGCGTCTTTGCATTTAAAGGCTTTCGCTTACATTAACCTGGATAAAGTTGTCCTTGGTAAGTATCATGTTTGCTAGCTAGTGATGGATTCATGTAGATGACTTAGAAAACAGCAGAGGGAGAGAGAGACAGGAGTGTGGTTTAGTGGTTGGATGCCTATGTCCTACTTGAGTTCAATTTCCAGCTCCAGCTTCTGATTTCGGCCTATTTGTAATACACACTGTGGAAGGCCATGATTGTGGCTCAGGTAGTTGGGATTCTGTCACCCACATGGAAGAGTTGGATTAATTTAACCATCCTCGGTGCTCTGCTTTGGCCCTGGGGCATTCCTGCCTGGGTGGCCCCCAGGTAGCATCAATATCACCTGGGCACTTTGAATAAGAATTTAGTCAATCTGGAGCATGAATCCAACCTACTGTTTTAACAAGCATTCCAGGTGAATGCTTGAAGATGCACTGAAGATTTAGAATGTCTGGGCTGGACCATGTTGTAGACCAGAAGAAACTGATTTTACATCCTGCTGGAACACAGCATCACTGAAAGTAATCAGAACTGAGAGTAGCAAAGTGATTACATTGAAGAAAAGGGAATTGGTTAGAAAAAAAACTTCATAATAGATTGGTCATTGCTTTCCCATACTGTAATTAGCAGATGACTGAAATACTTTAAAAGCAGTCAAGGTATTGATACCAGAAGAGATAGTACAGTGTGTCAGGGCAGGAGATACATGGGAAATTTTTAATTTTACTATGGACCTAAACTGCCTTTAAAAAATTAAATCCTTATTGCATTAAGCATTTGCAGTGTATGAACTATAGCATCACATGGGTACCTGTTTGAGTCCTGCCTGTTCCACTTCTGATTCAGTTCTCAGCTGGTGCAGCTGGGGAGGCAGCACAAGATGGCCCAAGTATTTGGTTCTGGTGCCACCCTTCCAGGCTTCTGGTTTCCAGCCTGACCCAGCTCTGGCCACCGTGGTCATTTGGGGAATGAACCAGCAATGGAAGATCTCTCATTCCTTCTATGTAATTTTACTTTTCAAATAAATATTTTAACAACTTAAACTATGCAAATTCAAGGAATGGGAGCCGCCGTTGAATCAGGTTGATCTAAGTTGCTGAAGAATTTGACTCCTGAATTTTAACTAATTGTGGCAGGCCATTGACATTAGGTAAAGTCATGCTGTTTAGATGTATAAATGTAATTTTGAAAACTGCTCAACTAGAAAAGTGGCAATGCCACTAAAATAATTTCTTTGCAGGCACCAGAAACTTCAAGGTTTCTGCCAGTCCACTGTTGTATACACTTATTGAGAAAACAATGCAAGATGTGAGTATATACCTAATAATAACGTATCACGTTACTGGAACCATGACCAGTAGCAAGAATTTGGAGTAAATTCTGTAGCAATATTACTTATGGCATACTTTGGGTTTTTTGGCTCCCTGGCTGTTGGACTATGTAAGGTGAAACAGTTGGTGTGTGATGGGATCTCATCTCAAAGAATAGATGGCATGTATTTGTTGGAACATCCAATAAAGTGCTGTGAGGCCTGAACTGTGTTAAAGGTCCCCCCAGGGTACTGTCTGTAAAGTCAGATTTTCAAGAAGGTTTTAATGGACTTGAATTATACCTAAAACTTAAATATGGCCTAGAAATATTCATTGCATAAAGACAGATTCGCGAGCTGCCACAGTTTGAAATGATAGAAGAACGTACGAAAAGAGGGTATCTGCCGAATGGAGCCGGACGCTGTATGTATATTAACACGTTATAAGTTGGAGAGCAATAAAGGTCAGATAGAAGAACTCTGTCTTGGTCTCGTGGGAAATTAGAATTTCTAGAGGGTCTCAAATGAGGCAGTAATATCCCTGGGCGTCGGGTTTGAAGTATAAAATGTGCTAAACACAAGGCAAACCATGAAGGATAGAACGGGAATGTTGATTGAGAAGGAAGACACTTTCCCTCTCCCTGAAAAAACCAACGGAGAAACTAAAGGGAATAACTTAAGTTTGAGAGTGTTTTGATTTTTCTGAAGTTTAAGAAGATATGATTAAAATTTGATGTTTTATAGATGTTTATAGGGAAAATGCTAGATTAATTTTAATGTGAAATTTATTTTTTGCCTTCAGGTGAAGCATCCACTTACTGGACAGTATCTTTATCAGGATAGCAACTGGATCAGCAAAGTGTAAGTTGAGAAAAATGAATGAACAAGCCAGTAGACCAGTAGCATGTTTGAAAGTAGAGATTTAAATGAACCTGGCTGTGGGTTTACTTTTACCTTGTGAGATTCAATTTTAAATGTATTTGGGGTAGAGTATTTTTGTTTTTGTTTTTTGTTTTTTGTCTTTTTGTCTCTTAAACTTTCTGAAGACAATTTTCACTTTTCCTTGCAGTGAGAAATTTTCTTTGGATGATGCTGCTTTCCCTTTCCTTGCTTATTCTGGAATCCCATCGGTTTCTTTCTGGTTTTGTGAGGTAAGTGAAGTATCATCTGTTAGAGCTTCTTATATTTACTTTCTCATTGAGTTTATTAACAATCTGTGTTATAAAGTCTTGTTTATCTCAGCCTAATTCACATTTGAGTTTATTGCTAAAATTTCGTCATTGAAGTACGAGTTTTAGTAAGGCTTTTTTTTGAGTGACAGCCAGGGACTCTGTTGGACAACATAGGCATAGAATGTTTCCATCAGGCAGTCAGATTGGACAGTGCTGCTCTAGATGTTCTTGAAAAGGCAGTGCTTGAAGTTTGTCCAGAGATGATTTTGGTCTCTTAGCCAAGGCCCTGGGCAGAAGTGCAAACCCCAAGCATGTTAGGTTGCCATGAGTTCTAACTCAACAGGTTTAGAGCAAAGGGACTGGATTTATTACAACCCAGTCAGGAGGGACTACAGACCAGGCAGAATAACCAGAATGCTGAAGGCTTCTGTATGGAAATGCTGGAGTTGGAAAGCTAGCTCTGAGGGTAAAGAGAGCCTTCATTTTCCCTGAGACTGTGGAAGCTCCTGACTCTAGCTTTGCCAATTCAGTAGAAGCTAGGTCTCTACTGGGCTTTTCCCTCCCAGTATTTTTAGCGGTGACCAAGTGGAAAAAGTCTGAAATGAGGGAAAAGTGGAAAATCTAGAGTTAGCATAGCTAAGAAATCTCTTAGCCTGAACAATAGCAGGATGACTGTTGTGGAGCTCTGGTTATGATGACTTTTCAGTACACTGAGAATGAAGTATCAGGTCTTATGGCTGAAGAATTTATGGATGATTTCTCTTTGATCTTTTGAAGTCATGTTTTTTGTAAGTTTCAAATGTGGCTTGAGCTGCTGGAAGCTAGCAGTGCTGAGTAAGGTGCAGTAGTAAAGGTGCTTGAGGTGAAAACCAGAGGCATCGGTGAGGTTATCGCCAAGGACACTGGTTAGAGGGAACATTTGAAAAAGGAGGTGAGGTTGCCTAGAAAAGTCTATGATTTAGGATTGTATGAATAGAAAGAAGGTAATTTTGCCTCATTAGTCACACTCTATACTGAAAATACATTTGTGCACACTTTTCTTTCCGCATTAACATGGATCAGACTTCCTAAAGGCATACATACAACCTCAAGGGATTTGACCATACATCTGTTCAGGTGTATGAAATGGAATAGAATTCTGTGGAGCCTAGAAGAAACAGACATTTTAGGGATAAAATAAGTCAGATTCACAGGAAGTAGCAAAAGTGATTTTTTCAAACAGAAGAGGCACTTGGGTTGGGAACGGGTGAGCTAAGGGAGCTTGAATGGGCAGCTTCAGTGTGAGCCGTTGCCTTGCAGGACACAGATTATCCTTTCCTGGGTACCACCATGGATACCTACGATATACTGATTGGGAAGGTCCCTCAGCTGGACAAGATGGTTCGCACAGCAGCAGAGGTAGCCGGTCACTTCATTATTAAACTCACCCACGACATTGAGTTGAACCTAGATTATGAGATGTACAACAACAAAATCCTCTCATTTCTGAGGGAACTGAACCAATACAGAGCGGATATCAAGGTAAGCACTGACCAAAATAGGGTTCTTATTGTACAAGTATCAAACTGTTTAATGTTTTGCTGTTCCTTGGGGAGGGATAGAATTGGTAGCCAAGGTACGTTTTAAAAGTAAGCTAAGGTATGATTTTGCTTAGAATCCATAACCCATTTGGAAAAAAGTTGAAGGCTGTGGAAGTTTTTCTGGGTAGAACACAGCAAAGATTTCAGAATCCAGAGTTGTGTTTTCTGTGATTCATGTATTCCAGGCGACCCATAAACAGCTAGAAGCTAGAGAACTCCACAATTGAATTTGGGCTGTGCCTTTTGGACCTGACATGGTTGGAAAAAGAACATACATAGCTAATAATTAGTCTTAATGTTGACCCTGTGTGTCTGGTATTCAAACATTAATGTTAGTGAGTAATTTCTACTTGGTTCTATGGCACTAGCATCTTTGTTACAGGTGCCTTAATTGAAGTAAATTGTTGACAATCACATCTCATTGTCTCTCTGAAAGTAATTGTAACTGTTCAAAAATTATAAAAAAAATACTGGATTCTGAATTCCATTTAACCAAGATGCTTAATGTTTTCCATCATAGAGAAATTAAGCCAGAAACAATATAGCACTTTTACAAAGTAGACTATGTTCAGTAAATTTCTTGTTGAGAATGTTCTAAAGTTAATTATGCTGGGCTTTACGAGGAGAGCATGCCACAGCCTGTGGAGCTCGGAGTATGTTGTACTAGGTGCTTGACTCCCTATGTCTTGAGCTTTCCCGAGCTGCTTCCTTTGATCAGAAGCTTCTCATCTGCCACACCTAAATTAGAAATCAAATGTATTAGAAATACAGCATCTAACGGTGAATCTTGAACTCCTGTCGCAGGAGCTGGGCCTGAGCTTCCAGTGGCTGTATTCTGCTCGTGGAGACTTTTTCCGTGCTACTACTAGGCTAACGACGGATTTCAAAAATGCAGAAAAAACCAACAGATTTACCATCAGGGAAATCAATGACCGTATCATGAAAGTAAGTTAAAATCTTCTCAATTTTTTTTTAAAGATTTGGTTTATTTTTATTAGAAAGTCAGATATACAGAGATGAGGAGAGGCAGAAAGAGGTTCCATTGATGGTTCACTCCCCAAGCGGCCACAACAGCCTGAGCTGCGCTGATCCAAACACAGGAACCAGGCGTTTCCTCTGGGTCTCCCACGTGGGTGCAGGGTTCCCAAGGCTTTGGGCTGTCCTCGACTGCTTTCCCAGGCCACAAGCAGGGAGCTGGATGGGAAGTGGGGCTGCTGGGATTAGAACCAATGCAAAAATGGGATCCTGGCGCGTTCAAGGTAAGGACTTGAGCTGTTAGGCTACTGCGCTGGGCCTGGCTATCAAAAATATTAAAATTTTTAAATAGTTATTTATTTGAAAAGCAGAGTTGCACTCCTTAAATGGCTGCAGCAGCCTGGATTGGACCAGACTGAAACCAGGAGTTTCTTCTGTGTCTTCCACACGGGTGTAGGGGCTCAAGTCCTTGGACCATCTTCTGTTCCTTTCCTATATTCACTATCAGAAAGCTAGATTGGAACTGGAGTAGTGAGGACTTGGAGTGGCAGCCCTGCTGGTGGTACAGATGGCAGCTTAATATACTACTACTGCAAGAGCCCCTCCACCATAATTTTCTTTTCTCTGGTCTAGATTAGGCTTTCTTTAAGCCTTAATTACTTTAATCCAGTCTACATGAAAAAAAGACTTGTCAATTTTTTATATATATGAGGGAGTTTCAAAAAGCTGCTGAGAGGGCCTGCACAGCACTCTGGTTAAATCTTCACCTTGGAACTGCCTGGATTTCATATGGGTGCCGGTTTGTATCCTGTCTGCTTGTGGCCAGGGAGAGCAGCAGAGGATGGCCTAAGCAACCATGTAGGAGACCCAGAAGCAGCTCCTGTTGCAGCCACTTAGGGATTGAACCAGTGGATGGAAGATCTTTGTTTCTCCTCTGTAAATCTGGTTTCACAGTAAAAATAATTAATCTTTTAATTCTGTTTTCCATGAACTGTTTAAAGCATCTTGTATATACCCACTAAAGCCCTGGAAATCTCAATATTTAACAGTTTCATTGGGGAGTCCATCTTTTATTCAGGAGTAGAGATGCATACTGCAATGTATTTTCTTGATGTGCTAGTTTCCACTTTATAGCATTTGAAGTAAGTGTGACAGCGATTTTTCTCACCAGACAGAACAACACTGGATGAGCTGTGATATGTATTCTCTTTTCCTAGGTGGAATATCACTTCCTGTCACCCTATGTGTCTCCAAGGGACTCTCCTTTCCGACATATCTTCTATGGCTCTGGCTCTCACACCCTGTCGGCTCTGCTGGAGAACCTGAGCCTGCGTCATCAAAATAACGGTGCTTTTAATGAAACACTGTTGAGAAACCAGTTGGGTCTAGCTACTTGGACCATTCAGGGAGCTGCAAATGCCCTCTCTGGCGACATCTGGGACATTGACAATGAGTTTTAAATGTGATACTCGTAATTTACGTTAGGAACAGCAGGGTAATCTGGTGAGCTAAATTTTTAGTAGGGCTACAAAACTTAATGTTAAAAATCCACCCGAGTATCTTTACTACTAGATGTCTTTAGGCAGCAACTTTTTTAATACAGGGTAGGTACCTGCACTTCAAGTTAAACTGAATAACCACTTAAAAATGTCCTCGATAGAAGATTTTCTCCGATTATCTATAGAATTTTAAGTGCTTTATAATGGTCACTGCCTCTTTCCTGTTGCAGTTACAGAAATGTCAGAACCAGTTACAAAAACTATTGCTCTAAATCCTAAGGACATGAGCTGGTATCTTTTGAGGTAGGAGCTGAAGTGACTGCATGAGATGATCCTCTGTTGTAGGATCATATTCCCCCGCGAGATATATGTCTTTCCATAAGGATTAGCTGGTTTCCACATCCCTGTATGAAACAGTTAACTTTCAGAAGAGTCGGGACTTGTTTTCTTGCAGGGAGATCTGAAGTGGAGGTGCCTGAGCTGGATAAAATGAGGTTCAACTGTTCATTGCAGGAGTGAGGCCTTCATGTGTTCACCTCAATATTATTTATGACAAAGGAGACCAGAAGCCAAAGACTTAATGGGTTTTCTTTTCCTCCGTCCCCTGCTCCCGTGAGTCTGTTTGGTTATTTGTTATTTTTGTTTTTTTGTTTTTTTTTTTTTTCTTCCAAAGTATTTTGAAAGAGAACCAGTTTTAGGTGTTCCGACTCAGTTTGTCAGACTTTAAAGAACACACTGCCAGATTTTGGCCAAAGTGTCTATATTTTGGGAAAGCTTTCTATCATTTTGGCACTGAGATATTTATTGTTTATTTATCAGTGACAGAGTTCACTATAAATGGTGTTTTTTTTATAGAAGATAATTATCGGAAGCAGTGCCTTCCATAATTATGACAGTTATACTGTCGTTTTTTTTGAATAAAAGCAGCATCTGCTAATAAAACCCAATAGATACTGGAAGTTTTGCATTTATGAACAACACTAGAGGGTTTTAGAAAACAGCCTCAAGCTTCCCCCCTGCCAAAATAAATAAATAAATAAATAAAGCTAAGGATTGGAAAATAATTAGGGATAGCCAGTCAAGGTAGACTTGTATTTAGCTGACCAGCTAAACACGATAGTTCTCCTAAATGTCATAAACTATGACCGGGTTCTAAACATATGTCACCTGAAGGCTGTGGGCAGTACTCATACCCATGACTTAACAGCTCAACTTCTCCAGGCTTGCAAAATTTCCAGTACCTTTGTCAGAATCCTAACTCACATTATCGGGGGCAGTGTCTTCCATAATGTATAAAGAACAAGGTAGTTTTTGCCTACCACAGTGTCTATATCGGAGACAGTGATCTCCATATGTTACACTAAGGGTGTACGTGATTATCGGGAACAGTGTTTCCCATAATTTTCTTCATGCAATGACGTCTTCAAAGCTTGAAGATCGTTAGTATCTAACATGTATTCCCAACCCCCTGTAATTGTCTTTTAGTTGTAGTAGTCATTAAGCATTTGGTGGGTGAATTCACTTGCTATAAAATTATTACTTTTTTTTAAACTTGATGTGGGTGTTGTCCTGTTTGTGGCTTCTCCTAAGTCTTCTGTTTAGCAGGATAGTAGCATACATTTATAATGTTTGCTGTTGACAAATGAATTTAACTTTGTCCCAGTATTTGCATGTTAACTCCTGTAGACCTAGTTCAGACAAGTTTAAATCCAGAATTGACCTTTTGGCTTAAACTGGGAGCAACTTCTGCAGGAGATGTGGTGGAGGAAGTAAAGGTTACAGGAGGCAAAGCTGATAAAGGGGTCTTTGTTCATGTCTACCTACCTACCTACCTATTGATATGTTGAGTGGAAATTAGGTGTAGACATGAAAGTAAGTTGGAGGCAATGTGAGCAAAGACCAGCCATCACCATAAACCTAGAATCCTTGGAATCACTTAGGGGTTTAGTGGCACTGACCTTAACCTAAGCTACAATAGACTTAGGTTATTGAGAACCTCAATGAATCATTTTTTTAATTGTCACAATGTTTTATCAGTAAATAAATAAAATAGCCATAGCTGGGGTTCCAGGTTTGGACATCATCTATCCATGCTTGAAGGTAAGCTCATTGACTTCATGAAGTTATGTGAACACAGGGCCTATATTTGACAGAAGTAAATCTTCCAAAAACCTTCTGTGTGCTTAGACCTATTTCCAGTCAAGTAAACCAGTGACAAGAGACTGTTTTTTAAGGAACTATATATATATATCTGACTAGTGACAACTTGTAGTCAGTTTTTCTTCTGGTTAAAGATAACTTTGCATTTTAAAGATAAAGGCCAAGTTGAGTGAGTTTCATCATGATTCACTGTTCTAGAACTTGCATGACATTTTACTGTGTTTATTTGAATGTTCTTCAAATGTTAGACTTGCCATCCTACTGTTGAGCTGTATCTTTGTGAACAAGTGATATGCCCTTATACAAACCAGTATGCAACAACTTGGAGACTCCTTATCTGATTTAATAAAATGCTAGAACACTGAGCTGTCATTTTTTCAAATGGATTCTTCCCAAGTGAGGAAGTGAGTCAGGAGAGGAGGTGGTGAGATGGAAGCCTGCAGTACTTGGGGCCTGAGTGGGTAGCAGGCAACAGGAGAACCAGGGAAAAAGAAGGGGAAGGAGGGCTGCATGGGATTGGGCGGGGTGGGGGGAGCTTGGATTCCATTGCTGATTGAGAGCTGGTACCAAGGAGGGCAGGGAGCACTGTACATCTGGGTCTAATTAACTCAGATTTGGTGGTGGAAGGGAGTGAAAAATGGGCTCACCCAACTGGAGAGGGTGGCCAGAAAAGCTGCAGGTTGCATCAGTGCAGCAGGAGGAAGACCTAGCCAGCCAGGGATTGTGCGCCACCTACCAAGGGGGAGTTTGAAGCAGAGGAGGCACAAGAGCAACAGAAAAGGACGGAAGTGAGAAAAGCACTTCACCATCCAGTGGTGAGTCAACCACTACTCATTTCCCTTCAGTGTGAGTTGACTTCAAAGATTATTTTAAAACTATTTTGTATTTGAAAGGCACACACATGGATCTCATGCCAGCAGCCTGTGGGACTAAGCTAGTAACTCGGAACTCTCACGTGGGTGTGACAGGAACCCCCAAGCTCCCTCCCAGAGTGCATCAGCAGTCAGGAGCATGCAGCTTCTCAACCATTAGGTCAGACATCCACTTCTCGTTTTTTAAGTACAGTGGTTTTCAGCGAGTTTAGCAGGTGAATGATAGAAACCAGACTTTCAAATCATTAGTCTTGACCCTTACGCTAGAAGTTTGATGTGTGTACTGGACCACAACTCAAAAGGTCACAAGTTATTTATTCCCTGGGCCATAGTTACTAACTCTCCAGGTTGTCCACCAGGGGCCGTCACTGCAGGACTCTGTGACCTGAGGATTTGTAACCTTTTGGCTGGCTCATTTGGCTCTTGGCCCTAGCTGGGCAGAGGCCACAGGTGTGTGGGAAAGGCTGGCAGCACCTCCTCTTAATTCCCTAGTAAGGTATTTGAAAACAACTGCTTGGGGGCCAAGTGTGTGCTGGGGAGTCCTTAGCAGCTCTGAGGGGCTCTGATTAGGGGGATGGCAGGGAGCAGGCAAAGCCTTTTCCAGAACCTGGGAGGAAGTGGTCAGCACACAAACCACCCTGTACCTGAGAATTCTTTCAGAAGTCTCCATTTTCACTGAGAAACAGAAACCTGATTCCTTACTCTAATACCTTTTTGGTCAAATCAAGACTTGCCCTAGCGAGCAGTTGCCCTTCCTCTGGCCTCAGCTAAGGGTTTTGCTAGGCATGGAGAAAGGAAAGATCTGCATCTCTGGTCCCTCTACCTCCATGTCCAAGTGTCCCTTCTAGCCAAGCACCGCCCATTTCTGACACATTGGAACAAACTAGCAAACTTTTTAAAAAGGCAGAGGCTTAACCCCATCCCAAATTCCCATTTGTTTGGGGGTGGTGCTGGGCATCTGCATTCGGAAAGCTTTCCATGGAATTCTTACACAAGAGGTGATGTGTGGACCTGCACCTGGATGCTTAGGAAGCTGGATCTCCTAGGCTTCCTCTTCAACTTGTCTGGTTAGAATCTGCATCACAATAGGATCTCATCCCCACCCCATGTCTTTAGTCTGATCCTACAACCTGCGCCAAGCTGTAGCAGAGGGCTTCAGAATGTTTGACTATGATCTACACCAAGAGGTCACATGCATATCTCTGCATATAACGAAACAAAACTTGCCATGTGATGCCCTCTCAGTCCACAGATGTTTGGCACTTACTTTGTGCTGGGCATTGTTGTGGTTGCCTGTGCTTTGAACAAAAACCCTGTTGTGGGGTTTCTGGATATGTGGTGGAGGCAGGAGGAAATCAGTTAAACCATGAGTAGTGAGGACCTGCTAGAAGACCAGTTTCTTTTCGGAATTGTACTTTGGAAGTCTTCCAGGGTGCTGCTATGCTCCATATCTTGGTTTGGGAACTGGGTATATTCACTCTGTAAACATGCAAGTTGCTGGACTCCTTTGTGTGTGCACCTTGGTAAAGTTCAGAAACTTGGGATGGATGTGACAGTGGGAGACCACGCCTTCTCCTGGATTGCTGGTGCATGTCCTAGCTGCTTGGCCTCTAGAGACCTGCCTCGCTTCCTGGGAGGCAAGGAGTGATGATGCAAGTGCCTGAGTCCCTGCTACCCACATGGGCGACCTGGAGACCTGGAACTCCAGGCTACGACTTTGGGCTCTGACCTGGTCCAGCATTGGCTGCATCCGACACTGGGGAAGGAAACCAGAGGATGGGAGATCTGACTCTTGCACTCCCTGTCCCTTTTCAGTAGATGAAAATAAACATTTCTAAAGGTGCAAAAAATGACATTTCCAGTCATTAAAAAAGTCCAAATTCACCAGATTCAGTTTAACCTCCCGCGAAACAGTTCAACAATCCCACAAGGGATTGTGAAAATAATTTTTAATTTTTTAAGATTTATTTATTTTATTACAAAGTTAAATACGTAGAAAGGAGAGACAGGAAGATCTTCTGTCCAATGATTCACTCCCCAAATGACTGTAATGGCCGGTGCTGCGCTGATCCAAAGCCAGGAGCCAGGAATCTCTAGGTCTCCTATGTGGGTGCAGAGTCCCAAGGCTTTGGGCCGTCCTCTACTGCTTTCCCAGGCCACAAGCTGGATGGGAAGTGGAACTGCTGGGATTAGAACCGGCACCAATATGGGATCCTGGTGAGTTCAAGGTGAGGATTTAGCTGCTAGGCCATGGTGCCGGGCCCTAATGGTTTCTATTTTAAAAGGCAAAACAGCTATAACAACAAAAACATCACCTAGTCACCCAGCCATGTCCACCTTTTGATGGGAACACCTGCTTGGGGGTGTGAGCCATACTGCCCAGGGACCCCAGCAATGCCTTCCTTGCCCCCTTGCTTCCCTCACGCCAGCTCACCACCAAAGGCCTCCCTCAAGCAGCTTGGCTCCCCTTTGCCTAGAACTAGCCCTGACAAGCCCTGCTTCTTGCAGAGTCACTCTCCCCTGGACAGCTCTCCTCCCGGGCCAGATCTGGGAGGAGGCTGGCTCAGGCATATCATGTCACAGCACTGGGGTTATCCCCGCAGCCACCTCGCCATCTCCTGCAGCCTCTTGCTTCTATCACCCAGTTGGCTCTCTAGCTACAGGGTAGTCTGTCAGTCCTGGATTCACAGGACAGTGTGGAGATGAGACAACTAGTGCCTGATCCAGCCTAGCGCTCCAGAGGACCCTGCAGAGAGGATCAATAAAGGGAGCCAGACAGAGGGGCAGTGTGGAGCTTTGATTTGCAGCTGGATCGCCTGGCAGGCAGGTTTGCTGCAATCCATTGTTGGCAGCTGTTGACCGCTGAAATCCATTAAGCCAGGCTCACGCGGTCTCAAGAGGCTACAGAGCGCAACCCCAGGAGTTACCACGTGGGCTGGCAGTGCTCACTTCACCCCCAGTTCTGAACCAGCCACTTAGCCACGGGCAGCTTCAAGAAGTGCTATCTGCTGCAACAGGGGGATGATGACAGACTTTGCCCAGTTGTCGTGGGGACTGGACAAAAAAGGAAATGAAAGGTGCAGGGTGTTCCCCCATCACCAAGGTGCTAGTGTGAGGGAGCGTGGAGAGTGGACGTTTCAGAGTCCCCAGTGTCTCCCTTGAGGCCAGATCCCTGGGCTGGCCGTGGGACAGTGACAGGATTCTGTAGGTGGCTCCTTAGGGGGAGTGGCAGGCTTCACACCCAATGGTGTCTTGATATAGTAGCAAATTGCAAAGCACTGTGACCCGAGATCCATTCTAAGCTCTGTTTTGGAGGCATCTACAACTCCTTTCCCATAGTCCTCTTCCCTATGGCCATGGCCTGGAGGCCCAGTGCCAATGGGGCAGATGGGACAATCTTCACAGGACCCTGATGGATGGTGCTTCTAACTCCCTCTGCCTGGGGCTGCCTCCCAGGTGGGTGCAGATCTGGGGCTGCAGGGGTGTGGTCACTGGGAGTCGGAACTCACAGGAGAGCTCAAGAGGGCAGGGCCTAAGAGGGGCTGTGCAGGAAGAAGGTCCCTCTGCCCAGAGCGCACAATGCTTCAGCGACAAGCGTCCACAGGGCTCAATTGGGAGACCTACCTCGCTGAGGGTGGGAGTCAAGGTCCCCGCCCTGGAGCTGCTCCAGAGAAGATGCTAGTTCCACCCTGGCTGCAGGTAACCTTGGATACACCTGCCGAGACAGTCGCTAAGTTCCAGATGCAAAGCAACAGGAGGCCAGGCGGGAAGCAATTTAGGATGGGAGACACACGGGGGGCTCCTCCGCGTGGCCCCACGGATTCCCGGGGACCTTCCGACCCAGCCGCTGCTCTGCCTCACCTCCCTCTGACATCGCAGAGCGGAGGCCCCCAGACCCGCCCGGGGGCGACGCGGAAATAGAGGATGGGCCCGGGGAACTGTGGACACCCTAAAAGGGGAGGAGTAACGGGCCCGGGGCCTTTTAAGAGGGCGGATGGTCGCCGCCGGGCACGCCCCATCCGGGGCGGCGCAGGCGCAGGCGGGCTCCGGGAACCCAGTGCGGGAGGGCGCTCGCTCGCAGGCTGGGCTGGGCTGCGCGCGGGGCCGCAGCACCTGCGGGGGGCCGGCGCCCGGCGGGCGGACGCGGACGCCCGCAGGCGAGGGCGGGGAGGCGGGCCCGGGACGGGTGGCCACCCGGGGGGCGGGTGCCGCGGGCTCGCGAGGAAGGGGGACGCGGCGGAAGGAGCCGGGCCAGGGGGGCCCCGGGCGTGAGCGGGCGCCGAGGGCCGCACCATCTGGAGGGGCGGGACCGCGCGGCCTCTGGGGGGCAAGCGAGTGCGCTGGGCGGTGGGAGCGGGCGGCCCCCGGCGGGGAGCGCAGGAGGAGCGCGGCGGGCTGAGCCCCGCGCTGCCGGAGCAGCAGCCGCAGCGGGTCGGGGTGCTCAGCTGGGGCCCGCAGCAGCTCCGCGGGCTGAAGCTCGGCGTGGAGGAGCGGGGCGGGGTGGGTCCGGTCGTGCAGGAGGAGGGCGGGGTGGGCCCGGGGGTGCAGGAGCGGGGCGGCCGCGGCCACGAGCCCAGCCTGGGGGTGGTGTGGGGGTCGTCGGACGGCGCGGACCGGAGGCGCCCGGCGCCGTGGACGGGTTCGGCGGGCTGGCCTGTGGCGCAGGAGGAGGGCTTGGGGCCCCGCAGACAGCACCAGGAGAAGGGGGGAGGCAGCCCCGCAGTGCAGGAGCGGGGCGAGGCCCGCGCCGGGGTGCAGGAGCGGGGGGAGGGGAGCCCGCGGCGGCTGCTGCAGCAGCCCGAGCCCGAGCGGCTGCCGGAGTTGGGGGAGCGCGAGCGCGAACCGGGGATCGAAAGTTACGGCGAGCCGGGGGAGCGCGATTGGGAGAGCAGGGAGGCGGTGGTCCTGGGGGCGACTCCCACGCCACCCAGAGACCGCCCGGAACTTTTGGGGAGGGCCCGGCTCGTGGGGCCCCAGGGGCCTGAAGGGGAGGGGCGCCCCGGGGTGCAGGAAGCAAATTGGCGCCCCGGGGTGCAGGAGGGACAGGCGGTGCAGGCTGTCCAGGAAACGCAGCTGAACGGGAAGGAAGCCCAGGCGGGAGAGGGTCCTGCCGAGGTGCACAGGACCCGGCGGCGCAGACGGAGGAGGCGGTGGTGACCCTCCCCTAGGCCGCTCCAGCCTGGCACTCGGCTCGCCCTTCGGGCTTGGGGGCGCGCACGGGATGTAGGCGTTGGAGGAGTGAGCTGGCAAAGTTATTGCCCGAGAGCAGGAGGTGGCCGGTGAGGTCCTATTCTGCGACCTCCTCTGGGGCAGCGGCCGAGCTGTGTCTGCAGGGAGGCGGCGGCGGCCAGTGTCAGGTAAGGACCCCAGGTTCTGTTCTTTTCCAGGGGGAGGTGTTGGAAGTGTCTTTCAGCTGCCTTGGGCGGGGAGGAGGCAGGCCCGCTCCCCCGCCTCCTGGCACTGTCTGTCTGGCATCTCCTTGAGTCTGGACCAGAGGTGAGATTGTCGGGGAGCCCGCGAGGTCTGGGTAGAGGCGGTGAAGAGTATCTCTTGCCCTCCCCCACACACACCACGCACACGCAAGTGGGGGTGAGCTCTCCACCTGTCAACCTGTGGGGCTCAGGGTATCCGTACTGGAGGCTGGGGATTTCAGTTGTTCCAGGCGTTCCAAAGAAGGGAAGAGGACACTTTATAACCCTGGTTGCCCTGGGAGCCGAGATGCTTGTATGCTAGCCAGTGGCTTGAGCAACAGCCTGGCCTGCTCCCGCCACCGCGCGATGTTGTCACAGCTGATTTATACCCAGGGCGCCTAGCCAGCCAAGATGAACAGGAGCAGCTTGCATTGCGTGTTTCCCCGCTGGGACCCCAGGACTGTGCCCCGAAAGGGGTGTGATTGGAAGGTGCACCTGCACTGTTGCATTCTGCACTGCTTTATGGTTGGTTGGTGGTCGGGCTGGCAGCCTCGAGGTGGGGTTGCAGGTCAGCCCCTGCCCCTGGCGGGGTGGGGCTAGGACTAGATTTGGCTGGTTGTGCGTTCCCTCCTGGCCTGCTTGCTCCTCTGTCCAGCCTAACAGGGCTCCTTCTACGCGTTGTGTTCCCCGTCGCTGCTCACATCTCTCCCCCGCCCAAGGTGTGACCCCTGATGGCCACTAGACCCCCGACCCCTGACCCAAAGAATGGGCGGAACTAATGTTCTCCACGGGAGGCCGCAAGGGTGCTGGAGGAGCCGGTTCGCCTGCTCCCCGGGCAGAGCCAAACCTGTCTGTCAGCTTCATCCCGTGCCTGTCACACTGCCACGCCAGACACTCATGCACCACGCCGGAAGTTCAGCTGCCTCATCCAGACAGCGGCGCCTGGCTCTCCTGGGATGGCCCCAGTGGTGCTGGCTTCCCAGCTTCCATGGACAGCCTGGTTTGGGCTGACTGCATGCACTTGGCCTTACGTCCTTTTCTACTGGTGCAGGTGGACTTTGTTGAATTTGGGAACAATGAAGAGAGGAGGAGGGCTTAGGCATTGGATGAGTCTGGTCATGCCGTTTAACCAGCAGTGGCACCTCCTTGGACAAGACAGTGTTGGGCTGGAGTCTCTGCATGATTGTTGAAGGCTTTGCCAACAGAGTCCTGAGAGCAGACTCCCCCTTTCCCCTGCCCAGCGTCCACCTGCGCGGGAGCTCTGGCTGGCAGGTGTTGAGGTTGCTTTGTTCTCAGACCTTTTCCTCTGGCCTCTTCCCAGGCCCCTCCACCCCCCCCAAACGTGAGGTCATCACCCCCACTTTGTGCTCCTCCTAGAAGGAGGTGATTTTGTTTTGTTTAATAATACCTTTGAAGTCTAATGGCATATGACAAATGAAACATTTTTAAAGCATACCATTTTATAAGCTTTAACATGGTGCACCTTATTCCTCAAACCCCCAAAGGTCTTGCATTTCTTGGGGAGCCCCCTCTCCCACCCTTTCTCTGCCTGTCCCCTCTCTGCAGGTAACAGGTTGCTACACTTTCTGTCACCACCTGTGTGTCTGCAATAAATGGAATAAAATAGCAGGTGGTCTTTTATTGCCTGTTTCTTTCATTTGGTGGGATTATTTTGAAACTGGTCCATGATGCTGCCTTTAGCAGTTGCTCATTCCTTTTATGACTGAGTAGTCTGTTGCGTGTGTATGCCCCATCTGTTTACCCATTTCCTGTTGATGGGTTGTTTTCAATTTTCGGTTATTACCAATTAAATTGCTGTGAATGTTAATCTTCGTGTGGACACACACTTGTGTAAATCCCACGGACTGGGGTGACTGAATTGTTTGGTAGCTGAACTTTTTTTTAGATTTATTTAATTAATTTGTTTTTATTGGAAAGGCAGATAAACGGAAAGAAGGAGAGACAGGGAGAAAGATCTGTTGCTGGTTCACATTCTAAGTGGCTACAATGTCTGGAGCTGAGCTGATCCGAAGTCAGGAGCCAGGAACCTCTTTTAGGTCTCCCACAAGGGTGCAAGGTCCCAAGGCTTTGGGCCATACTTTGTTGCTTTCTCAGGCCACAAGGATGGGAAGTGGTGCAGTTGGGGTGCAAACCGACACCCACAGGGGACCCTGGCGTTTACAAGAGGAGGATTTAGCTACTGAGCCATTGCCCCAGGCCCTGGTTGCACAATTCCCCACACGCAGTAGCTGTGTGAGTGTTGTTTGTCCGCAGCGCTGGGCGTCTTCAGGCGTCTGTGGTGGTGTCTCCTTAGCACTTTAATTTGCGTTTCCTTTGTGACTGATGCTGTTGAGCATCTCCGTGCGGTGGGCTCCGCCGTGTCCTGGGTGACACAGCTGCTCAGATTGGTTGTCCTTTCTTAATTGTGGGAGGGATTTCTTCATATTGGGTTTTGAAGAGTTCTTTATGTATTTTGTGTGTAAATCCTTCACCAGATACATGATTTGCAAATCTTTTCCTGCCATCTGGCCTGCATTTCAGTTCTCTGAACAGTGTCTGTTAAAGGGGAGTTTTAAATTTTCATGAGCTACAATTTGCCACTTGTTCTCGCCAGGGTTATACTTTTGATGTCAGAAATCTTGGATGCTATATCTCAACAGTTTTCTCCTGTGGTTTGTTCTAGAAATTTCATGGTTTGGTGCCTCAGGTGTGTGATGTTCTTGTGTTAATTTTTGTTTATGGGGGTAAGGTGTGAGCCACAGGTTTTTACATGTTGGGGTTTAATTGTTCCAGCACTATTGGTGAAAAGGCTTCTCTCCCTCCACTGAATTGCTTTTGAATGTTTGTCAAAATGGATAGGCCTGGTGCAGTAGCTTAGCGGCTAAAGTCCTCACCTTGCGTATGCCAGGGATCCCATATGGGCACCGGTTCTAATCCCGGCAGCTCCACTTCCCATCCAGCTGCCTGCTTGTGGCCTGGGAAAGCAAGGACGACCCAAAGCCTTGGGACCCTGCACTCATATGGGAGACTCAGAAGCAGCTCCTGACTTCGGATTGGCTTGGCTCTGGCTATTGCAGCCACATGGGGAGTGAATCCTCTTGTCTTTATATGTGCCTTTGCAACAATAACAAAACATAAATCTTAAAAACAATGAATTGGATATGTGTGGGTTTAATTATGGACTCTGTTGTTTTGATCTCTGTTGATCTTTATCTTAATATCCTATTCTGAATTATTCTGAGTTTAACTCCTGAAATGAAGGTAAGATCTCAAACTTGGTTTGGTCTTTTTTTTTTTTTTGTAAGATTTTTTTATTTTTAGTGGAAAGGCAGATTTACAGAGAGAAGGCTCTTCCATTCTCTCTTTTACTCCTTAAATGATTACAACAACCAGTGCTGAGCTGATCTGAAGCCAGGAGCCAAGATCTTCATCTGTGTTTCTCACACAAGTGCAGAATCCCAAGGCTTTAGACAGTCCTCCACTGCTTTCTCAGGCCACAGGCAGGGAGCTGGATGGGAAGTGGAGCAGCAGAATATGAACCAATGCCCATATGGGTTGCTGGAGTTTGCAGGTGGAAGACTGAACCATCATGCCAACCCCTTTTACCTGTTCAAAATGGCTTTAGTTACTCTAGTTCTTTGTACTTCCATCTGTGTTTCAGATTGGTTTCTTTTTTTTTTTTTTATTGATTACATTGCATTATGTGACACAGTTTTATAGGCACTGGAATTCCCCCCACCCCTCCCCAAACCCCCCCATGGGTGGATTCCTTCACCTTGTTGCATTACCACAGTTCAAATTCAGTTGAGATTCTTTCATTGCAAGCATGTACCATGCATAAAGTCCAGCATCTTATAGTCCAGATAAGTTCAACGGTTTCTTGGGGAGACCATCTCTGGTCTGAAGGTAGAGCCGGCACAGTATTATCCAGATCAATTAAAAGCACGAATAAAACATCTACTGGAGTTTTTGCTATCAGTATGGGTAAGATGAACACCTTAAGTTCTGATTCCTGCACCTTATGTTTCCATGCTTAAGTTTTCTATGATTTCTTTCAATGACATTTTTTTTTTCAGATTTATTTTCATCAGAAAGTCAGATATACAGAGAGGAAGATCTTCTGTCCATTCATTCATTCCCCACGTGGCCACAAAGGTTGCAGCTAAGCCTATTTGAAGTCAGGAGTTTCTACCGAGTCTCCCACACGGTGCAGGATCCCAAGGCTTTGGGCCATTCTCATCTGCTTTCCCAGGCCACAAGCAGGGAGCTGGATGGGAAGCAGGGCTGCTGGGATTAGAACTGGTGCCCATATGTATTCTGGGTGCGGGCAAGGTGAGGACTTTAACCACTAGGCTACTGTGCTGGGCCCTGTCAGCAGCATTTTGTGTATGTGTGTGTGTGTGTGTGTGTTTTAAGTTTAGGTCTTCTGTTATCTGTTGTCACACATATCCTTAAATATTGGATATTCTTGATGTTACTTTAAATGGTATTAGTTTTTGTTTTCTTTTGGACAATATGGTTTTTAATATCGATTTTTATTTTATTTGAAAAACAGAGAGAGTAGGGGGTATCTTCCATTTGCTGGTTCATCCCATAAATGTCCCGAACAACTGGACTGTGCCAGGCCCAAACAAGGTAGTCTGAAAGTTAGTCTGAGTCTCCCAACTACTTGAACTATCACTTCCTGCTTCCCAGGATGTGCGTTAATAGTAGCTGGAATTGAGGGTGGAGCTTGGACTTGAACCTGACATGGGATGTGGGCTTCCCAAGCAGCATCTCCATCACTGTGCCAAGGCCATCCTCAGTTGGTTTATTTAAGGGCCCGGCGCGGTGGCGCAGTGGTTAAAGTCCTTGCCATGCACGTCTAGAATCCGATATGGGAGCCGGTTCTAATCCCGGCAGCCCTGCTTCCTATCCAGCTCCCTGCCTGTGGCCTGGGAAAGCAGTAAAGGACGGCCCAAAGCTTTGGGACCCTGCCACCGTGTGGGAGACCCGGAAGAGGCTCCTGGCTTCGGATCAGCGCAGCTCCAGCCATTGTGGCCGCTTTGGGAATGAGTCAGCAGATGAAAGATCTTCCTCTCTGTCTCTCCTCCTCTCTGTATATCTGACTTTGCAATAAAAATAAATCTTTAGAAAAATGCTATTTATATATATATGGAAAAAACCTTGGCTAGCATATAGATAACAAAATTTATCATTTTATGATGTACAGTTCAGAGGCATTAAATCTGTTTACCGTGTTGTGCAGCCACCGTCACCAACCCCAAAGCTTTTCTTACAGAACTGAAACTCTTTATCATTAACAGTGACTTCCTACTCCTTCTTCAGCCCTACTGGCAGGTTTCTGGTTCTAACTGCGTCTGATGACTTCAGGTGCCTCATAGGAGTTGAGTCATGTAATGCTTGTCATTCTATCACTGGCTTATTTCACTTAACAGAATGCATTTAGAATTCATCTATGGTATAGCGGGTGTTAGAATGTTGTGCTGTTTTTCTCCCGAGTTTTTTCATTTATTTAAAAAGAACTGGAGATAGGGAGGAAGGAGAGAAAATCTTCATTCACTGGTTCCTTGCCCAGTGGTTGTAACAGCTGGGGCTGAGCCCAAGCCAAAGCCAGGATCCTATAGGTCCATCAGGGTCTTCCTTGAGAGCACAGGGGCCCAACCACTTGGGCCATTCTCTTCTACTTTTCCAGTTGCCATAGCAGGAAGGCGAGCAGGAGCAGAGCAGCTGGGGTTTGCAGCAACACAGGGCGTGGTTTAACATGCTGAGCCACAATGCTGACCTTTCTTTTAACAGACTGAGTGGTATTTCATCTTATGAATATGCTGTAGTTAAAAAATCCATTCATGGGCACTTGGATTACTGCCACCCTTTGGCTGTCGTCAGTTAAAGCTGTTATAAGATGGAAATTGTCTCCTAATGTCCAATGTCCAGTTGTTGCTAGAGTATCTAAGTACTGTTTTGAAATGTGTCTCTAGCTATAAATTGTGGGCTATAGGTTAAGCCTCTCAGAGCAGAGGCTTGGAATACCATTGTGCAGCCTTTGAAGACTCCTGCACAGGCACATACCTCAGTCTAATACCTGGCCCTCCATCCAAGGTTGGCTAATGCTAGAAGTGCCATCGATTTTTGCATCCTGAACTAAATCCGATAGCTGTGCTGACCCTAAATTGGATCTTTGTCATCTGCCAATAAGAACAGGTTTACTTCCTCTTTGCTGAACTTTGTGCTTGCGTGATGGCCCTGGCTGGGATCCCCTGGGATTCTGTGGAATACAAGAATAGGTAACTTGTTTCTGACTTGAAGGGGAAAGCCCTCTGTGTTTGCCCGTTAAGCATGGAGGGAACTGTGGGTTTCTCCCAAATGGACTTTATCAAGCTGAGACGCTTCACTGCTGTTCCTCCTTTTCTGTTGGATGTTGCTAGATTGTTTTTTTTCCTGTGGCTATTCAAATGATTATTTGTTAAAATGTTAAATTACCTTGATTGCTATTGCTTTTCAGATATTAAAACTACCTCATATTCTTGGCACAAACTCCGCTTGGTTAGGATGTGTTATTTCTGTGCATGTATGTTGTTGGAATTTAAGAATTTTTGCTTCTTTCTTTGTGAGGGTACTTCCTTCCTTTACATGTTTACGGGATCATAGTACACATAATCATGTTTGTATAAGAATCTTAAAATGGTATATTTTCATTTCTTTCCTCTCTAGAGTCTATTATTAACAAGTTACATGTAACCAACGCCATACTACATTGCTCTTATTTAATCAGCATATCTTAATGTAATTTAAGTAATTAAAAAATACTCAAGTAGCTTATGTTTATTGTAGTGCATGTTTGCTGGTAGTGAATTATCTTATTTTTAATGTATTTTGAATATTGATTTTACCTTCATTTAGCTATTTTCATTGGCAAAGCATTCTAGGTTGTCAATTGCTCTGACTGCTTAAATGATGCTGTGCCACTGTCCTCTCGCTTCTGTTGTTTCTGCAAAAATCTTTTTTTTATTATTATTCTTTTATTTTTATTTGGAATGCTGAAAGAGAGGGAGGTACAGAAATACAGAAATTGTCCATCTGCTGGCTTACACCCCAGACACCCGCCAACAGTCAGGGCAGGCCCAGGCTGGAGTCAGGAGCCTGGAGCTCTGCCTGTTCCTGGTACCTGCTGCCTCCTGAATGTGCATTAGCAGGATGCTGGAAGCAAAAGAAGAGCAAGGCAGGGCTCAAACCCAGGCACTGGGGTGTAGTTCTCACCTGTCTGGACCCATCGAGAGACATCTAGACAGAATGCCAGTCTCTTGGACCAGGCTGACGAGACCCTCTGAGGCTGGGAGCCGCACTTGCCAAGCTCCCGCGGAATCTGAGTGTACAACTCCTGAGTGTGGAGGAGACCTTTGCTTCTAAGAAGGTGGTCGGTGGGCCTGAGGCACGAACTCCACTCAAGGCAGAGTTCTCTCGGGGAGCCGTGCAGTTGTGTGACACCCGAATCCCAGCTTTGCTTTATTTCTGGGTGACCCTGGACCCTTCTCCCGAGCCTCCCAGTGCTTAGCTGTGACCTGTAGAGTAAGATCATTCTTCAGTCCACACAGCTTGCACCCTTTGCACAGGGACACCTGGTGGATGGCTCAAAAAAAGGAGAGCTGGCTGGCCCCTTTGTCCAACAGCTGTATCCTCTTGGGCAGCCCATGGTGGGTGAGACAGTACCATGCTCTTGCCACCTCTGTGTCTCCTAGTGAGGCAGTGCCCCTCCAAGCCATGTGTGTGTGTCTTCTCTCCCCTCCACCTTAAGCAGCTTCCTGATACCTTGGGCCAGACAAGCTTCTTTTAGAGGCTCGACCAGCGCAGTAGGCATCAGAATTTTGTGAGGATTAAACTGGCTGGAAACCCCTGATGCTTTTCACTTGCATCCTCTCCAGGGGCATCAGCCTGCCCTGGATGGCGAGCTCCTCTGGTTTGGGTGACATGGGTGAGCATCAGCATCTTGAAGCAGAGACATCCCCCAGCCCTGGGCTTCTCCTCACTCTGATCCTCTGCCCACCCCACCTCCATGGCCCAACAATAGGCCCCTTCAGCTCTGGGCTCTTGCTGAGGGGGAGGGTGGAGGCCTGAGCCAGCAGAGGGCAGGCTGATGGGCCAACCCTGGGAGAGCTCTGAGGGATGGCAGGCCTCTGGGAACCATCCACCTTGCCCAGGAGTCCCTGTGGGGCCTGCCAGGATGATCAGGAACAGCTGGCTCTTGGCAGAACTCAGCCTCCTAGCCCTGGTGCCAGGCGTGTGGGGGGGGGGGCGCGGTGAGCCTGGGCTACAGGAATGCTGCTCCTGGTGGCTGAGGGGGCGATGCTCGAGGCACGCGGTGAGGCTCTGGGCAGTGAGGCTTGGCTGGCAGAACAGCTTCATGACCCCTGTGAGATGCACTTGGTGGGAAGGCCGAGTACAGGCTGTGTCACATGGAGTGTCATGTCCTTTCCTGCTCCGACCAGCAGAGCCAGTAACATGGACAGGGAGAATGGGGATGAAGCACCGACAGGAGACCAGTGATGGTAGAAGTCTCTGGGAAGTCTGGCTTTATTGCTCCTCCACCTCTCCTTATATACTCTTACCCCCCACATCCCCATTTAGCAGGATGTTGGGTACCGATGAGTCCAATTAGTCTAGGTGTTTTTAGCCACAAGCCCAGTTCCTGTTCCTGCCCAGGCCAACGAGCACTAATCAACTTCTTAGCCCACAACACTTTCCCATCCTGCATTGGGCCTGCAGGAGATGAGGTACGGGAGGGTCCCCGTGTCGGGTGTGCCATGTCTGCTTCTGTGTCCTCCTTCTCAGCCAGACTCTGTCCTGGCTCCCTGCCTCCCTCCCTCCCATGGAGGCCAGAATAGCCCAGTCTGCCTTGTGAGCAGTTCCTGCACTGCCTGCTGAGGGGTTCCTGACTCCAGGGGCCAGCACTTGCAGGGTTGTAGTTAGGTCTGGATTGGCCTTGTGGGAGAGTAGGGTAGCTTTAGTAGGAACAAGGAGACTGAGAGCCCCTCTTCTATGAGGGTAGCAGCATCCGTTGGGATGGGGAGGTAGAGGGCAGAACTGCAGAGTGAGGTGGTCAGTCAGATGGGAAGTGAGTGGCAGCTTCTCCCAGCAGAGAGGCCCCTACCTGCCCCCTTCCTTCCTTCGGGGTCACTAAGGCTGAAATCCTTTTGATGTGTGTACTGTGCAGGTGTGAGCTCCTGTAGGTTTTTTGTTTTTTTAACCTTTGGTAGAACTACAGAGAGAGCAGGAAAGACAGAGATCTCCCATCCCTGGCTTCAGTCCCCAGACAGCTCTAACAGTCAGAGCTACACTGAGGCAAAGCCAGGAGCCAGGAATTTCTTTTGGGTCTCATGAAGATGCTAGAGTCTAAGCTTGGGTCATCCTCCGCCACTTTCCCCAGCTGCAATAGCAGGGAGCTGGATTAGAAGTGGAGCAGCCAGGACTCAAACCGAAGCCCATATGGGATGCCAGTGCTGCAGGTAAAGGATTAACCTGCTCTGCCATGGCACTGGCCCTTGTAGGAGCATTCTGTGGAAATAACAGTTACAGTGTGATGATTGAATCATGATGGATACAAAATTGTTTATGTTTGGCTGCCTTATTTTTTACATGTACTATTGTGTGTTCATACTATCTTTTTTTTTTTTAAAGATTTATTTATTTTTATTGGAGAGTCAGATATACAGAGAGAAGGAGAGACAGAGAGGAAGATCTTCCATCTGATGATTCACTCCCCAAGTGGCCGCAATGGCTGGAGCTCAGCCAATCTGAAGCCAAGAGCCTGGAGCTTCCTCCAGGTCTCCCACGCGGGTGCAGGGTCCCAGAGCTTTGGGCCGTCCTCAGCTGCTTTCCCAAGCCGCAAACAGGGAGCTGGATGGAAAGTGAGGCCACCGGGATTAGAACAGGCATCCATATGGAATCCCAGTGCATGCAAAGCGAGGACTTTAGCCATCAGGCTATCGTACTGGGTCCTATACTATCGTTTTCAAGCATTCCTTCAACAAAACAACATGGGAGCATCACAAAAATAACCTTTTGGGAGTAGGAAATGGAGTTGATAGAAGAGATGGTATTTGGGGGCTTGAGGGTTGTATAGGAAGGTGTTTCAGGCGAAGAGACAATGTGGTACAAAGAATGGCTCATAAATACTGAGAAGGACCTGGTAGGGGTGGGAGGCAGGTGTTTGACCAGCCATTACAAGCAGTGAGAAGGGAAGATGTGGAGAAATAGTAGGGGTGGGTCGCAGAGAACCTCACAGCCAAGGGCTGGGCTCAGCTCAGGGGGCCACCCATGTACCTGCCTGCTGGGCTCAGTGGCCTGGTCCTTGTCCAGCTGAGGCCTCATAACCGCCCAAACATCGTATTTATCCCGCACAGATGAGGAAGTTGAGGCTTAGAGGTTATGCGACTTGCTCAAACATTGCCCAGCTGGAGAATGTGGAGCTGGGCTCAGGTCTGCCTGGCTTCTGATAGCTGTTGAGGGTTTCAGGGCATGCTTGGGGGTGATGAGTAGGCAGAGGTGGGTTGGGAGGCGGGGCATGTAGTGTGTGAGTCGCCTGGGACGCCTCCAGTCAGAACACAGGCAGGATTAGCAGGCCACAGGCGTGGTGGTGGTCATCTGTTGAGATTCACAGGCCATGGCGCTGGGCAGCCACCTTCCTGGTGGGATGGCCCAGTGACTCTGCAGGAGAGAAAGCAGCCCTGGGAACAGGGAGAAGGAAGCTCCTAGAGAATCCAGCAGTCGAGTGTGGGAGCTTCAGGCTGGCCTTGATCTTTAGGTCAGGCACCTCCTGTGGGCAGACACAGCCAGTCTCAGCCGTGCCCAGCTGCCAGCCCCCCTGGGGAGAAGGGGGTTGGGGAGTGGACCCTGGTGTCCCGGAGCAGCAGAGGGTGTGGATAGCCATGCCCTGTCTCTGAATCACTCTCTTCTTTTCCTTGGTCCCCAGCCAGCTAGCCTCCTGACTGAGCCAGTGTGATGTCAGATCAGGCTGACCTCAAAGTGCAGGCTAGCTGGTGCAGTTCCTTCTGGGATAAGATAAGGGGAGCCAGCCTGGCCTTCCAGGACACGGAGGGGTGAGTTGGCCAGACTGAGGGGTCCCCAAGAGGGGGACTGCTGTGTGGAGGAGACAAGATAATCCTCTGGCTGAGGGTGAAGTAAGTAGCTATCAGCTGCCCTTGTCCTCCCCCACGGTATTCGTTCCCCAAACCCTCTCAGGGCTTGGAGAAGAGGGAGGTAGAAGCGGGAGAGAGGGCGCCAGCTTGGAGGTGTAGAGGTGGCACGTATTCCCAAGAATACGGTAGACTGTTTTGGAAAGAGCTGCTGCTTTGCCGGAAATGACATGTCTTGTCTGCTCCTTGGTGTGGATTTGTCACTTCACTGATGCTGTTGGGGAGGCTGGGGAAGGTGGGTGGACAGTGAAGCAGGCTGGTGCCCAGCCACTGCTGGCTGCCTTCGGGCCAGGTGAAGGCCACATGTAGAGGGCACTCCCCATAAGCTAGACGCAGTGCTGGGAGCTGGGTGTGCAGGAGGCGAGGTGGGGAGCAGTGGCTTTGGGGTCAGAGCCTTGGGCCAGCAGGAAGACCTTTCAGCCCTGCTTTCTCCTCGGCCTGTGGCCTTCAGTGAGGGCCTGTAGCTACTCCTGAGATGTTTCTGCTGTAGCTACCTTCCCTGGCCCCTCCATTTTGTGCCCCCTGAAGGGTTGGACTGAGCCAGAGGGAGCCCTTTGGGAAGGCATCCAGCGTCTTTCTGGGATCTCTTGCGTGCACCATGAACCTGAGTTGGGGGAGAGGAACCTCCCTCCCCTCTCCTCTGCCTCTACCTAGGGAAGGTGCCCTGAGCTCAGCCCTAAATACCTGGGACTCAGGAGTCAGTGGATACTTCAGATGCCATCCCGATGAGAGGATGTGTGAGAGGCGCCCAGGGGCAGGAGGGAGGGGAGGAGCCTGGGCTGGTGGGCTCCCCAGTGTGCCGGGTGAGGCACCTTGCGTGGGCACAGCCTGGGGCAGCTCGGCCAGCGGCCTCCTCCTGAGGTCGAGCAGTCTGACCACCCCAGGACCCAGGCGCAGCTGCAGTCTGACTTGTGGGGCGGGGGAAATGTCAAGACCGGGCTGGGGGCGGAGCGGGCTGGGTCTGCGCCTGCCCGCACTGGCGTGGGAGTGTGTGGGTGAGGGCTGGGCTCCCGGAGGCGCACACACTGGAGCGCTGCAGCGCGGAGCTGGGCAGGTGGGTGCTGCGGTGGGGTAACACATTCTCGTATTCTCTCCGAGCTTAGAGGAAGCTGCTGCGGCAGGTGGAGGGCTGGGCTTCGGGCGCTGGGAAGCCTAGAGGGTCGGGTCTGATGCAGTGGCAGCGACGCGGGGGAAGGGGATGGCTTTCCTTCTGGGCTTCCCTGGACTTCATGGCATCCCAGGTGGCTATGATGGAGCCCTGTGGGCTTGTGCGCGGGGCCAAGGCCAGGGGATGCTATGGTCCAGGGGCGGCCTTGGAGCAGACCCCGGCACCCCTGCGCCCCAGCCCTTGGCATGGCCCATTGCAGTAGGGCCTGGGAGGTGAGGCCGGGATGGACCCTCCTGGGCGGGCGAGGCGCTGCGACCGCCCTGCTCTCCTCCTGGAGGATGCTCGAAGCCCAGCCCCTCAGGACGCAGGGCAGTGACGCCGCCAACGCCGCTGCCCGCCCCGCCGGCTTGGGCTGCAGGAGGGGCGGGAGCTACCGCTGGCAGGCTCCAGGACATTGGCAGTTGAGCCATGGGGGATAGACCTGCTTACCAACGCCTGGCCTCCTCTGCCGTTGCCGCGGAGAGCGAGAAAGTGCGGCAGGTAATGCGGGAGGCTGGGGGAGGGGGCAGTGGCCAGGTAACTGGCGCTCAGACCCCACCATCTTCCTTGGCGTCCCTTCCCCCTGCAGAGCTTCCCAGGAACAAGCAACCTGCACCCCCAGGCCTGCTCCCAGAGAGCTGGGCCGCGGTGGGGGTGCGGTGGGGGTGGTCTGAGTTCCTGAGGCTGGCATCCACCTGCGTGCGTGTGAGCCCCCTGGCATGCCAGTCAGCTGCCCGTTGGACTCCAGGGCCTTAGGGTTTGTGTTAAGTCTTGTATGGGAACTGGTTCAGCGTCATAGACATTCCCGTGTGAATATGCCTGTGAAGCCCAGTAGCCTTGTTTGCTCTGGGAAATACGGTCACCGGATTTATTTATGGGGCGCCAGCTTCCCTTCCCCTGGGAGAACCCGCGCTTTCTCTCCTGGCCAGCAGGGGGCAGTGGCGGACAGGAGAAAGGGGGAGCTGAGTCGAGAAGGTGGGGGAACTGTTTGCCAGGGCTGGCTGGGGCTTGTTTTTTTTTTTTTTTTTAATTTTTTGAAGATTTATCTATTATTTTTATTGGAAAGACAGATATACAAAGAGGAGGCGAGACAGAGAGGAAGATCTTCTGTCCGATGGTTCACTCCCCAAGTGGCTGCAGTGGGGCTGGAGCTGAGCAATCTGAAGCCAGGAGCTTCTTCCAGGTCTCCCATGCGGGTACAGGGTCCGAAGGCTTTGGGCTGTCCTCGACTGCTTTCCCAGGCCACAAGCAAGGAGCTGGATGGGAAGTAGAGCTGTGGGATTAGAACCGGCGTCCATATGAGATCCCAGCGTGTCCAAGGCAAGGACTTTAACCGCTAGGCTATCGTGCTGGGCCCAGGGTTTGTTCTTAGCAAACATCCAAGGGAAGGGTCAGGTCTAGGGGTCTGGGGACTTGGAGCCCATCCTTGTGTGAATGGCTGGAGACTTTTTTTGAAATTTGCGTATTTGAGAGGCAGAGATCTCTCTTCTGTTGACTGGTTCTTTCCCCAGGGGCCACATTGGGTGGATCTTGGCCAGTCAGAAGCCAGGGGCGAGAACTCCAGGTCTCCCACATACATACAGAGCCCCCAAGGACTTTTAGCCACCATCTGCTGTTTTTCCAGACTTATTAGCAGGGAGCTGGATGGGAAATGGAGCACCGGAGACTTGAACCAGTTCCCGCATGATACCAGCATTGCAGGCAGTGGTTTTCTTTGCTAAACCACAATGTGCCAATCCCTGTAACTGGACAGTTTTTTTTTTTTTTTTTTTTAAAAGATTTATTTTTATTATTTTTTCATTGGAAAGGCGGATATACAGAGAGGAGAGACAGAGAGGAAGATCTTCCGTCCGATGATTCACTCCCCAAGTGAGCGCAACGGGCCGATACTATGCTGATCCGAAGCCAGGAGCCTCTTCCGGGTCTCCCGCGCGGGTGCAGGTTCCCAAAGCTTTGGGCCGTCCTCGACTGCTTTCCCAGGCCACAGGCAGGGAGCTGGAAGGGAAGCGGGGCTGCCGGGATTAGAACCGGCGCCCATATGGGATCCCGGGCGTGCTAGGCGAGGACTTAGCCACTTGCGCCACCGCGCCGGGCCCTGGACAGTTTTTTTAAATTAATTTTTAATTTTTAGAAGTATTTTTGATGGTGTTTACATAGTTGATAGGGTGGGAGGGGTGGAGGACTAGGGAAAAGCAGGTGAGACCACTGTATAGACACCTCCTTCTTGCTGTGTCTGGGGGGAGGGACAGACAAGGGGAGAAGCCACATCTAGCCTCCCAGCCGTCTCAGTACCCAGGGATGGGGAACAGCCACCCGCTGTCATCCCAGGGTCTCCAGTGTGGAATATATCCTAAGGGTTCTTCTGTTCAAGGGTTTTTGATAGCTCTGACATGCTGTCGATCTCACAGATCCAAGGATGAGGAAATCTTTCCAAAGTCCATTGGCTGACACAGTCCACCCTAGAGTCTCCATTTGCCCAGAAACTTGCTGTCAAGCTTCACTGGGGTAGTTGACCAATTTGTTCTGCCCTCCTTCCTCTGCTGTGGTACCAGATGTCCTCCGCAGGTTCCAAGGCAGATGTACAGAGAGGAGAGACAGATCTTCAATCCAGTGGTTCACTCCCCAGATGACCACAATGGCCAGATCTGAATCAGATAAGCCAGGAGCCTCCTCCAGGTCTCCCACATGAGTACAGGGGCCCATGGACTTAAGCCAGCATTTGCTGCTTTTTCAGACACATTAACAGGGAACTGTATTGAAAGTGGAGCAGCAGGGACTTGAACCAGTGTCCATATGGGATGCTGGCATGGCAAGGTGGGAGATTAGCTTGTGGGCCACTGTCCTGTCCCCATGGCTTGAGTTTTTAACTTGTCTGCATTGACCCATGGCCGCTTGTTGGAGTAGGGGGAGTTACTTCTCCAGGGTGTAGGGCCTGGTCAAGAGTTGGCTTCAGTGCAATGTCAGTCTGACCTCATCTTGTCCCTTAGCTGTGACCTCAGCCTGGTTACTCACTTGCTCTGAGAGGAGGCTGCACCTGGCTCTGGCCACAAGCTTAGGGTCATGGGGGTGATGGGGTGGAGGTGAAGAGGGATTGACTACTGAGAGTGTTCCTCTGCCTGCCCCTGTGGTCAGAGCCAACCTTGGGAGAGGCCCCAGAAAAGACAGCCTGGACTGCTGCCCCCACCCCCCGCCAGCCAGCTGGGGCTCCCTGAGCTTGCAGCCAGCTGGCTGGATGGGGACAAGAGAGCAGTGTGTAAGAAACAGGGGCGCCCTGGGCACAGCTGGGGGGAGCTAGGGGAGCCAGAGACGACTTCCTGCAGCTGTCAGGTGTGTGTCTGGGGGCCGCAGCAAGGGGGTGTGAGAGCAGCTGGTACCCTCTGAGGGGGGGCAGAGGGAGCATTTGTTAACTCCAGGAACGTGGGGGCCAGTGTGCTGGAGCCTCTGCAGTCCCTCATCCTCCTGGGGGGTGGGGTATGATCTGAGAGATGCCCTACAGCCTGGGGTCCTGAAGCTTTCTCCGGACAGTAGGCAGGCAGATGGGTGAGTGGGCGGGAGATGGCCTAGCAGGGGTCTTGTGACATATTTGAGGGGCTTTGGGCCTTGGCCAGCTGGTCTGGGGAGGAGGCCCCCTGGGTGTTGTGGGCAGCAGACAAGGCAATCCCCAGGGAGGGGGCGGAGCTCCTCACTCCTACCCCACCCTTGCCTCTTGGCTGGACCGCCCCACCCTGGCAGGCTGCCGGCCTCCTATTTCCGTCGGGCACCAGGGTAACAGGGCCACAATCAGGGTCTGAGCCAAGACTGGGGGTTAGGGGAGGGGGTGGGTCTCAAATCTGCCTGCAGGGTCTGCAGTCTATACCCCCTAGAACCCCAGACAATCCCAAACGGGGTATATGTATGGGACGGGGGACTGCAGCCCTTCCCTAGGCATGCTGTGGGGTTCACATTTCCCCCAGCCCCCAAATCTCTGGAGTTGCCTGCAAACTGTGAGGTCTGCAGTATGAGCCAGAGACAGGGGCCTTGTGTCCAGGGAGGCAGGGGGGCAACTGGTAGGAAGAGCCCCCCCATTCCTGCCACCCTCTTGGCAGGGATTCAGAAAGGTCCTTTTCCAGCCAGTGTCAGAGCTGTTTGGCTGGGAAGGGAGGGAGGGAGGGAGGGAGGGAGGGAGGACGAACAGACAGTCGGGTGGGGGAGCCAGGGAGTAGGACTGGAGCTGTGACCACTGCACTCGGGAGAAGACAGCAGCGAGAGCCAGGGCGCTGGGTGAGGCTGGCCAGTTGCAGTGGACACCTAGCGGGCTCCTCTGTCCTGTTGCCCATCTGCTAGTGTGGGATTTGGGAGCCAGACCCCTGGCCACCTTCCCCATTTAGCAGCAGAGCCCATTTCCTCGGTCTGGTCCAAACTGCAGGGACCTGCTTAGGGTATCCGGTTTGTGTCACGGAGATGCCGGCTGCTCGGCGGTTCCCTGGCCTAGAGTTCTCCTTCCCTCTCTTGGCCAGGCTGCGACGACGCCTGTACACAGTGAGTGGGGACTGAGGCTGGGTGGGCTCCTGGGGGCCAACGCTTTCTGGAAGGGCAGAGGCCCTGGGCTACCAGTGGCTTAGACACAGATGTGCAGGCACTATAGGGGGCCAGGCATAGGCGCTGGCCTGCAGGCTGAGCTAGGGTGCGGGGGTGTGGGAGCTGGTGCCGGGAGGTCAGGGGAGGAGACCTCTGGGAGACACAGGACTGGAGCCCTGCCTCCTTTCTCCCACAGCAGGCTGGGGATCATAGTGTTCCTGCTGGGGAGAGGGCTAGGGAAGGAGCAGGGTTGGGATGACTGGCTTAGCAGGGGAGGTTGTTAGCTGGGAAGGGACAGGGAACTGCTGGTGGTGTAGTGCTGGGGAGGAGGGCGGTGCAGGCAGGTGGAAGAAAAGGAATGCTTGCCCTGGTGGTGCTGGAAGCCCTTGACTTGGAGCTGAGCCTGGCAGCAATGGGGTCGCTTTGCCACAGGGCCGGCGATGGTCAGGCTGTGCAGAGCAAGGCAGCCGGACTGGTGATGTTACAGCGCACTTGTGGGCTTGCCCTGGGCAGGCAACAGTGCTCCCCAACTCACCTCCTCTTGCACTTGCATCCCACTTACCGACCTTTGAAAACAGGTGATCCTGGTTGAGAGTTAGCAAGTCAGTACAGCTGATTGTTCAGAGTCTGGCCTGGCTGACAGTGGGAGTGTCAGAGGTTACCCTTCTGAAATGAAGCGAGTACTGACAGAGCAGTCATGCAGTGTGATGCCAACCACGATCCCGGGGGGTGGGAAATGCTCATGTTGGGCTTATTCTCATGTGAATGATGGAGGGAAAAGGTGCCGACTGCTACCTGGGGTTCTGAAATGGGTTAGCATGTGTGTCAGATGGAGCTGGAGTCTGAGTTATTGACAACAAGCTCTCCACCTCATCGAATTCAGTGGTGGGAGACTGGGCCCTGCAGGATGGCCCATGGTGCTCCCTGTCTTCCATCCCCATCCCCACCCCCACTCCAGCGCTGGGCCAGCCAGAATCTCCCAGGGAAGCGTGCAAACAAAGGATGACAGCTTTCAGTTGAAGCCACTGCCAGGCCCAGCTGCCTGTCTTGGCTGCTGCCGCCTTGGGGAACACACCAGGGTTTGAAGCCGAGGGCTTCTGCTTCCCATTTGTCACTCCCTGTGCTGTTCTGAGCGGCCTGGCAAAGTCTGAGCTCCCAACCCGGGGTTGGCGGGACCACTGGGAGTGGGGGTTGGGGTTGCTGCTTTCCATGCCTTGTGCTGAGAGCTGGGGGCACAGGCCAGGGAGCCCCCTGGCTCTCTCCTCCTCGCCTGTCTTCCTCACAGGGGTTGAGCCTGGCCAAACCCATTGCCTAGAGATGTCCCACTGCCCACCTCCTGCTCTGGGCCTGAGAGGTTGTAGGTCAGAGGTCATTCCCTGGTACTCCTGGGCTGACCATGGCCTGCAGTTGTGCTTTGTTTGGCCTGTAGTGTGTGTGTGTGTGTGTGTGTGTGTGTGTGTGTGTGTTTTAGACTGGAACCAGTTGATGTTTAAAACTCAGCAGAGGAGTTGGCATGGTGGCATGGTGGACTGGTCCTCAGCCTGTGGCAGTGATGTCCCATATGGATACGGGTTTGAGTCCCAGCTGCCCCACTTCTGATTCAGCTCTCTGCTAATGCACGTGGAGAAGCAGTGGAGGATGGCCCAAGTCCTTAGGCTCCTCTACCCATGTGGGAGACCATGAAGAATTTCCTGGCTCCTGGCTTCGGATTAATTCAGTTCTGGCTGTTGTAGGCATTTGGGGAGTGAACCAGTGGATGGAAGACCTTTGTCTCCCCACCTGTAACTCTGACTTTCAAGTAAAATTAATAAATCTTTTTTAAGAAAGTGCTCTATTTCTAAAACATAAGTACAAGTTAGATGAAAGGCACGATTGTTAAGTGAACACGAGGACAGGAGAATGGACCAAGTGGGCCTGGAGTGACATGGCTGGCAGCTGACTTTGCGGATGGGAGCAAGGTGGCTGTACAGTGGGGAGGGGATGACACCTGTGATTCTATGTGCTCTCCCATATGCTGGGCTGTATTCTTCCATATGCTGGAGTGTGGGTATTTCTCCAAGAGGCTGGAAGTGTTGGCAACACTGCACCGTATCATGTCCCGGAAGCTGTGGGCAAGAGCTGAGCTCCCCACTGACTAGGGCATCTGTGGGCCCACCTCTTGTGTGCGCCACACATCTGTGGCACTCAGGTAGTGGCTGTGGCAGGGTTTGACTTGTTATCACTGAGAGATCCCGGTGATAACAGGTGTTGGAGGAGCTTAGCCAGGACTCCTGTGGTCCCAGCGTCTCTGCCTGAAGTCCATCAGATGGAGCCCACATCAGAGGGTTCTTAGGAGACATTGGACACCATTTCCTGGAAAGGTGTTGGATGGGAGGAGCAGTGTGGAGCCTGAACCCTGAGAGTCTGACCTCAGATCTCTGGTCTGGGGACAAGGGGGACCCCGATTCCAGGGTCAGAGTTGTGTCTGCCCTACTTCTATCCTTTGCACTAGCAGGGACATGGGGTTTGGGGGAGCAAGAAGGTGGTGTGGGTCCTTGCAAGCTATACTGTGGTTACTGAACTACTCTCGCCTCCTCCCTGCCATCCACAGAGGTTGGGGAGCAGCAGCATGCAGCCGGAGGAGGGTACAGGCTGGCTACTAGAGCTGCTGTCTGAGGTGCAGCTGCAACAGTACTTCCTGCGCCTGCGCGACGACCTCAACGTCACTCGCCTGTCCCACTTTGAGTATGTCAAGAACGAGGACCTGGAGAAGATCGGCATGGGCCGGCCTGGTGGGTGGCACGTCGTTGTGGGCCTGGCTTGTTTCTCTCCCTGCAGCCTGCAGTGGGTGCTGAACATTCTAGGGCTGGAGGTGGGGTGCAGCCTCAGGCAGAGTGCCAGCCTATCCGGATGGTCCCTGGGTCCTGTATGGAATTTGGTGCTTTCTTCAGGATTTATCCTCAAATAGTGGTTGTGGTGCCCAGAAACCGTGGTGTTCTCCCTTGAACATTAGACTCTGAGACCAGTGCATCTAGCCTGAAATAGCTAAATATGGGCGGGTAGGGAGCGGCTGCGGCACCAGTGCCTTCGTAGTGCCTGTCTGCACCCCCTTTTCTCCTCTCCCTCCCCCCGGAGATCGGGAGGACCATTACTGTTGCACATTTGTGAGCAAACCACCCAATCCATCTCAAGGATCACCACCTGGGAGTAAAGGCGATGATGCTGGTCAGGGCACCTGGTGGGCTGGGCAGTTACTGAGTGGTGGGTGAGGAGGCAGCCGCTGCAGGTGCCATGGAGCACCTCAGGAAAGTGGTCCCCTTCCCCTCCTTGCAGGCCAGCGGCGGCTGTGGGAGGCCGTGAAGAGAAGGAAGGCCCTGTGCAAGCGCAAGTCGTGGATGAGCAAGGTGGGCGTCCTCACTCTGCTGCCCATGTGCGGCCCCCGCTTCCCTGGCAAGTGTAATCTCCCCATGCTCCCTGACACTTTGTATAAGCCACCCTCCCGTCCAGCGCTTATCAGGCAGGCCACTTGCAGAGCTGCCCCGCTAAGTGTCTGTCTCCGCCGAGACAGACACGTGAGCAGCCTTTGTGTGGTGAGGGCCTCACGGCTCCCTCTCAGCACAGGGGCAGGGATTCTTGACACGTGCACCCTCACTTGAGCCTGGTGCTGTCTGAGGCCCTTGGCCAGCCGGCGGCAGGTGATAGGGGCGCCGGAGAGGAGGCCTGTCTGGGCCCAGGGTATCTGCAAGCTGCTTTGCTTCCTGCCCTTCTCTGGTCATCCGGTCCTTCTGGCAACTTCCTTTCCCACAGCTGCCCTCACCCCTTGCCTCCTCCCGATTTGGGTCTGGTCTGTCCCTCTTGAGTGAGTCCCTGTTCTGACTCAGTGCAACTTTGCCCATTGTCTAGAAGACAATGAGAGAGGAAGTGAGCCAGCAGCGGCTGGCCTCCAGGCTGGGGTAGAGAGAGGGCAGGGTGGAACAGCTGGACTAGGATTGGGCACCAGAGCCTTCTTGGCTGTCTCCTGGGATCCCATGGCCTTTCCTGGGGACACTGTCCTGGGGCCTTGCCCAGGTGCTGGGGTGGATATAGGCAGCAGAGGAGCTGAGTGGGGTGTAAGGCAAGTCATAACACCCTCCCCCCTACCCCAGTGGTGCCTTCAGTAAGATGGTGCTGGTCTCATGGCTCAGCTCTAGAGTTTGGTGCCCAGCTCTAGGCACCCCTTTCAGAGGCCCCGCTGGCCACAGCCCAGGCTGCTCCGGCCAGCTCAGGCTCCCTCTTGCACTACACATACACACACACTGTGCCTCAGCCCGACCTCAGACTAAAATTATCCTCTCCCCTGGACAGGATGAAGGGCAGCCGGCTCTCTGGGGAGGGTGGAGACAGACAGCGCCAAATGGGCAACCCAGAGAAGGGGCCAGGGCTAAAAATGGACAGGGCGGCATTCGTTCATGGAGGGCCCCGCAGGCTCCTGCACCATCTTTGTGGGTTGGGGTGGTGGGGAAGAAAGGGGGCAGAGGAGAGCCCTAGGAGGAGACCCAGGCCACGGGAATGGGTGGGTGGGTTCCGTATGGCTCTGGCCTGCTCCTAACCTGGCAGCAGGGTATGGGGCTGCTTTCCTGTCCTCCTGGTTCTAGTCTGCTCCCTGATCCCACTCGGAGGCCATGGGAGTCCTGCTTCAGGGTGTGGGTCTGGAGAGAGTGTGGTCTCTAGCCAGGTTGTCCACCCACCTATCCTCACCTCCTTGCCCCCTCCCCCTCTGGCAGTGGTGATGATCCGGCAAGACGATGAGGACCAGCAGATGGACCAGTGGGGTGGGACTGAGTGACCAGGGGCCTACGGTCCCATCTGGCCCCTGGCTGTCTCCTGGCAGGTGTTCAGTGGGAAGCGGCTGGAGGCTGAATTCACTGCAGCTCAAGCCCAGAGCACCTTCTGCAAGACCTTGCCCACCTCAGGGGGCCCCGCTGGGGAGGGCCCCCTGCAGAGCCTCACCTGCCTCATTGGGGAGAAGGACCTGCGGCTGCTGGAGAAGCTGGGGGACGGCTCCTTTGGTGTGGTGCGCCGAGGAGAGTGGGATGCTCCTTCAGGCAAGACGGTGAGTCCAGGTGCGGGCCCTGGCGGAGGGCTCAACCCAGTCTCCTCACCATATCTGCTTCTCTTTCCAGTTATAGTAATAATTGACTTGTCATGACAGCTTGGAAAGTGGGCATAAAGAAAACACATTGATTGCCATGCTACCTCTGAGAGCAAGCAGTTAGTGCCTCTGCCTCCCTCATCCCTACCCCACCCTACAGGTCTTTTTGCTGGACCCAGGCAAGATTTTAAATACAATTTTATCCGTCCTTTCCCTTTTCTGAGGGACACCAAGTGTCCACTAAAGTTGTAGATCCTTAAGTGAGGTTTGTAGCCCCCTCTTAGACCACTGAACCCTCCAGTCCAGGTCCTGTACAGGGGCCTGACCTTTCTCAGCTCCCCTTTCTCCCAAGGGGGGGGCACTCTTCTGACTTCCATCACCATAGATGAGTTTTCTTGTCACATGTGAAGTGCCTTTCTCCTTCCACACAAAATAACCTACTACATTGCCTAATATTAGAACATCTTAATGGCTCTTGCCCAAATGGTTGACCAAGGCTTTGGCAGGTGAGCCCTGGGGTTGGCTGTCAGCCAGCTGTCCTTGCTCAGTCTGGCTGCAGGTGGAGTATATAGTGCCAACCCTGGGGACGGACGGACACACACACACAACCTACTTTGGGCTGTGTAGTCTTGGAGCAATGTGAGCCTGCCAAGTACCTAATCACTGTGACTCCTCCACTGTCCCGAGCAGGTGAGTGTGGCTGTGAAATGCCTGAAGCCTGATGTGCTGAGCCAGCCAGAGGCCATGGACGACTTCATCCGCGAGGTCAACGCCATGCACTCGCTCGACCACCGCAACCTCATCCGTCTCTACGGCGTGGTGCTCACACCACCCATGAAGATGGTGAGCCCCCAGGCACCAGAAGGCAGGGGCAGAGAGAGGCCTGTGGGTGGACCTTGGACCCACCCATTTACTTGTGTTGGGGTTGCTGTCTCAGAGTTTCCCCCTACTTCTACTAAGGGAGCTTGTGGTTGAGGCTGATGCTATGGCATAGCAGGCTAAACTTCCAAGTCTCGGCTGCTCAGCTTCCAGTCCAGCTCCCTGCTAACTGCTCCTGGGAAAGCAAGAGGAAATGGTCTAAATGCTTGGCCTCTGTAACTATGGGGCAGACCAGGAATAAGCTCTTAGCTCCTGGCTTTGGACTGGCCTAGCTCTGGCCATTGCAGATATTTGATGAGCAAATCAGTGGACGAAAGATCTTACTCTGGGGCCTGGCACTGTGGCCTAGCGACTAAAATCCTCGCCTTGAACGTGCTGGGATCCCACATGGGCACCGGTTCTAATCCCGGCAGCCCCACATCCCATCCAGCTCCCTGCTTGTGGCCTGGGAAAGCAGTCAAGGACGGCCCAAAGCCTTGGGACCCTGCGCCCACGTGGGAGAACTGGAGGAGGTTCCTGGTTCCCGGCTTCAGATCGGCGCAGCACTGGTAGTTGTAGTCACTTGGGGAGTGAATCATCGCACAGAAGATCTTCCTCTCTGTCTCTCCTCTCTGTATATCTGACTTTGTAATAAAAATAAATAAATTTTTAAAAACTCACTCTGTTTCTCATTCTCCCTAACAGTGCCTTTCAAATAAAAATAAATCTTACCAAAAAAAAAAAAAAAGTGGTGGTGCTCATAGGCCCAGCCCAGTCCTGCCAGGCTTTGTGCCAGCATGCATGGGCAGAGTTGCACCCATGGGAAAGCTGGTCCTTGAGCCAGATTTTTGGAATTAAAAAAAAAATTGTTTTTCCTTCTTAGCTGTATTTATTTATTTGAAAGGCAGAGTGAGAGGGAGAAATGGAGATCTCCCATCTGCTGGCTTACTCCCCAAACAACTGCAACAGTTGGAGCTGAGCCAAGCTGAAGTCAGGAGCTAGGAGCTTCTTCTGGGTCTCCCACATGGGTGTAGGGGCCCAGGGACTTTGGCTATCCTTTTCTGCTTTCCCAGGTGCATAATCAGAACTGAATAACAAATAGAGCAGCCAGGACTTGAACCTGCAGTTGTCTATGCCACAGGGCCAGCCCAAGCTCTTAGTTTCTAACCTGAGTCTTCCTAAGTTCCTGCACTGTGTAGAGGCAGAGATGTGGGAACCTGTAGGGCTCCCAGAGGTCCCCAAAGGACAGACTGTGGAGCAGCGCTGCTCATGGCTCTGACAGGCCTTCAGGGGAGGCCCCGGAGACCCAGCATCAGGGGTGGGGCTGTGGACTGGGGCTTACCTGGGTTTCTTCTTCCCACCATCCCCCTGGCCACAGGTGACAGAGCTGGCACCTCTGGGCTCGTTGCTGGACCGGCTGCGTAAGCACCAGGGTCACTTCCTCCTGGGGACCTTGAGCCGCTACGCTGTGCAGGTGGCCGAGGGCATGGGCTACCTGGAGTCCAAGCGCTTTATTCACCGGGACCTGGCTGCCCGCAACCTGCTATTGGCCACCCGAGATCTGGTCAAGATTGGAGACTTTGGGCTGATGCGAGCGCTGCCCCAGAACGATGACCACTACGTCATGCAGGAACACCGCAAGGTGCCCTTTGCCTGGTGAGGGGGCAGGTGCTGCCGGCTCGCAGGGTCTCCACCCACCCTTGATCCCTGCAGACCTGGGGCCTTCCAGACCCACTGCTGTATGGGCCCAGGGCTCCCCTTGCTGCACAGCCATTGCTTCACCATCTACAGAGTAAATTCTTGAGGTTCCTGTGTCAGTGTCTGGGTCGTGGAGATGGTGGGGAGGGGGTAGTGTAGGAAGACGCCTTCCCACAGAACTCAATATGAAGTGATCCAGGTGGCTGCAAGGATGGGCCCCACACCTACATCCTGGGGTGGTTACTGGCATGCTGCCCTGTCTCCTATGAGCTGAGAGACTGTGGTCCTTCTGGACCAGAGCAGAGCCATAGCCTCCCTGCTTTGGAACATAAAGCTCAGTCCATTTCTGCCTGTCCAAGCCAGGCTGCACCCATTCCTTATGAGCCAGAATGTGTGATATGTCTCATTGGGATCTAGCTCCATCCCCTGTGTGATGCCATGTTGACCTGTGGTCATTAACAGCAGGCATGCTGGCTTGGCATGGGAACTGCAGGGGCACCTCGCTTCTCTAGGTGGACCCCTCAACCCTTGTGATGTGAGCAAGTTGATATACCCCTTCCACAGCTGAGCAAGATGCGCCCTGTGTGGAGATCTTGGAGGACCCTGTGTCCCCTCTTGTCTAAGTGGTAGGGCCACACTCAGCCCGGGGCTCTGCCTACTTGTTCTGTCCCTTGCTACTCCTCTGGACTGCCCTGTCCCTAACTCTGTGCGGTGGCAGTTCTCCTCCCTTACTCCAGAGAGACGCCCCGGAGCAGCATGGGGTATGTGTGGGTGAACCCAGGCGGAGTCTCTGCACCCATCTGGTTGCTTCCCCAGGCCCTATTGGACTTTCCCACGCCCACTTTCCTGCTGAGATGGCCCAAATCCCAGGATTCTGATCCCATATCTGGATATGGTCATGTTCCTGCTAGTTAGAAAGCTTGAGATCTTACCCAGCTATCCCTTCCCTGCTTTCCCCATTGGGCACTTCACCCTTCACCTCCTGTGCCGAGCCACACACAAGCAAGGACCCTCATGTAGGTGAGGTTAAGGAAGTGATTCCCGTCCAGACCCTACCAGTTCTGAACTGGCCCCTCGGCAGCCATAGCCAAAGCTTGTGAGATGAGTGGCTTCTGTCCATCCAGGCTGGTGCAGGTGGAGTGCTCAAGTGGCCTTCTTTTTGACTCTTATTTCTGCCAGGTGTGCCCCGGAGAGCCTGAAGACGCGCACCTTCTCCCATGCCAGTGACACCTGGATGTTTGGGGTGACCTTGTGGGAGATGTTCACCTATGGCCAGGAGCCCTGGATCGGCCTCAATGGCAGTCAGGTGAGGGGACCTTGTTCCCTGTGGCTGGCTTGCTGGCCACATGGAGGTTGACATCAGTTTGGTTCTGTTGGAGCTGATGCTTGCCCCATGGGCTGCTTTCTGCTCCTGCCCCATATCTGTATGACCTCTTAGGAGGGGCTGACAGGGGCTTGGTGGTGGGGAGAACCTCCCATCATGTGCCGTGTGGAGGGCAGGCCCAGCAGCCAGTGGCTGTAGGGACAGTGGGATTTGAGTGTTGTGCCTGTGTCCCTGGGCAGATCCTGCACAAGATCGACAAGGAGGGGGAGCGCCTGCCACGGCCCGAGGACTGTCCCCAGGACATTTACAATGTCATGGTCCAGTGCTGGGCTCACAAGCCTGAGGACAGGCCCACATTTGTGGCCCTACGGGACTTCCTGCTGGAGGTGAGGAGCTGGGAGCTGGGACCAGGGGCTCCCCAGAGGTCAGTCCCCGGCGGGCAATGACGTGTGTCTGCCCCCAGGCCCAGCCCACCGACATGCGGGCCCTGCAGGATTTTGAGGAACCCGACAAGCTGCACATCCAGATAAATGATGTCATCACTGTCATCGAGGGAAGGTAGGGCTGGGCGCCCGGCCAGGAGCCCTTTGAGGGTGCTGGGGGGCTGGCAGGGCGTGTGCACAGAGGGCATCTCTGAGCTTCCCATAGCCACATGGGCTGGGCTGAAGACAATGGCAGAGGGTGATGACAGACCTGGGTTAGGGTGGGTGCTTGGGGCCCAGGACTTGGGTGCCACCACCAGCGCTGCCACAGCTCTGCCTCCAGGACCCTCCCTTCCCTGGGCTGTGGTCCTGCTGGGTGCATTGTGGCTAAGCTGCTAGGAAGTGTGACCCAGTCTGGCCCCAGGGCCACAGTCAGGCTTGAGAGGCGCCCCACATCCCCACCACCTCCTCCAGTATGAGGACTGCTGATGTGCACCTGAGTACCCCTCAGCATCCAAAGCAGCTCTCCTTGCCAGGCACCCCTTCTTTCTGCCCTTCCCTGTAGCTCCCCCTAAGGTTCTGTGCATCCCTGGAGCTTCTCCCACCCCTGCCAGCTTGTGCCCGGGGCTTCTACCTTTGCCCTTATGTTGCTAGTCTTGTCGCAAGGCCCTCTCTGTGCCTGACCCCTTCCCTCTCCGCCTCCACCCCCGGTACCTGGAAGCTGTTTGTACTTCTGACAGGCAGGCAGCAGCATCTCCGAGTCACAGCTGCTACCTGCAGCCATCCTGCCCCTGCCTTTCCCCGGCACTGCTAACACCTGTCTTCAGAGGCCCCGCCCATGCTGCCCCACCTTCTGCTATCTGATCCCCTGAGCCTCCGAGGAACTGGTCAGGGCAGGGCCAGCTGTGGAAGGGGCTGAGCAGGGAAGAGCAGTGAGGCCCAGGAAATCCCCATGCTCCCTGTTGCTCCTCTGACTCAGCCAGGTGAGGATGGAGACAGGAGCTGCTGCCTGGGGATCCCCTGTCTGCATGGGGCAGGGGACGCCTGTGGACCTTGGCTGGAGGATTGCTCCCTGTTAGCCCTCTTTCCCAGACACAGTGTTGAGGAACAGAAACAGCTAACAGGCTGCGGGAGGTGAGATTGATTTTAGGGATTCATTGGTAGCAGAGGAAAGCAGAAAGTAACTAAGAGGAAGGAGACTTACGGGGCAGGAAGGAACAGCTGTGAATTGGGAGCTGAAAGGCTAGGGAAGTAGGTTTCAGTGTGACCCACTGGGGTAATGCTGGACCCGGGGCGGTGGCCATGGGAGGAGCCCTTTCGGAAGTGGGGGGCAAGCAGGACCTTGGGCCCAAGGTGTAGGCCTGTAACTGTTCCTGTCCCTTGCTCATGGTGACAGCCTATGTTCCCCAAAGAGGGTGACTCAGGAGCTTCATGTGTTTGTGGGGCGTGTGTCTCTGGAGCTGGCGCCCTAGGTCAGTCACCAAAAGGAGGCAGGCTGCAGGCGGGCCGAGGGAGTGGCTGTTTCTGGGAGGCTGTGATGGGCGCGCCCATGCCTTGGCCCTGCCCTCCTAGTCATAGGCTCTGGTTGACCCTGGCCACCGGCTCCGCTGCCACCAGCTGCTGCCACCCGATGCTTGGGCTCCAGGGGCTCCTTGTCCTGGCCACCTGGTGTCCTAACTCTTGGACCACGGTGCTTGCTGCCCATGCCTGAAGCTGCTCAGGAGGTGGGGGGCGAGGGGCAGGAGGCCACAGCAGCTGGTGAGGCTTGGGAGTGGGCCGTGTCGGAATCTCTTTGGCTGCCTCTTGTCTCTTTGTCTGCAGGTGGACGGGCTCTATGGAGGGTGTGTGTGTTTAGGAGGGCTGTTCGCTTGGTCTCCCTCTTGGCTAGCCTTTGGTGTTCTCCTCCTTGCCAAAGCAGCCTCCTGGTTCAGAGACGGGGTAGCCCCCCTGGCTTCAGCTCCCACTGATTCTGATCTGGGTGGTTTCTGAGCTTAGGGGGCTTTGTGGGCTCAGAGGGAAGAGGGTGGCAGGTGGGGGCTTCCCGCACAGGGTTTGGTCAGGAAGCCAAGGCAGCCAGCAGTCCTTGCCTTGTGCTTTGCTATAAGCTGACTGAGGCAGGGGCTTTGCTATTTCCCTGGGAGGAGGCTCTGGCCTGGCCTCAGAGCCCCTGTGTCCTGCAGATCAGGAGCTGTCCCTGAGATCAGAGACCAGGACCTCATTATCCCCCAAGGCTGGGGACATAGAGGAGGAGGAGGAGGAGAAGGGTAGCAGGGACTAGGGTGTTGGCGTTCAGACTATTTCCAGACTACCTCAGGCCAGGAGGGGAGCGAGAAGCTGGGGCTTCCGCCTCCCCCAGTTCTCAGCCTGGGGCTGCAGTCTTCCAGGCTTGTCTGCCCTAGAACACTGCTGTCGGGACTCCTCACATGCCGGGAGGTGCTTGGCACTGGGGACGGGGTGGCAGGCCAGGGTCCTTCCAGCACCATGGGGGTCCCTGGCTTGTGCAGGGCAGGAAAAGGGAGTGTGGCTGAGCAGACTGGGCAGGGATGGGTGACAGCTATCCCCACTGGCCATTTGGGGCTGTTAGCTTCTGAGTGGCGGGGATGCAGTCCCAAGGGGACCTCTGTGTCTCTAGACAAGACTCTGTATTCCAACTCCCCCAACCCCAGGAACGAACAGGTATTTGGGAAGTGATGCTGGGACTAACCTCCAGCAGCCCCTGGCATAGGGCACAGACAGGAGGCTGTGTCTTCTTTCACTCCCCAGTGGGTCTGTGTCAGGAGTAGGGGTGGAGGGAGTGACCTCATGCAGACCTGACCTTGGACGCAAGTCCACTCTGCTTGGAGCAGCGGCCCCACCTCAGCTGCGGTTCTCACCCGAGTTAATGAGCACCCGTGCGGGGGTGTAGGGAGCAGAGTCCAGCGTCCGGCCCTGGGGTGGCAGAGGCCTTTGTGTGGAGGGTGTTAACAGGCAGGGCAGCCGTTGGGGTCTCTAGGGCCAGCTGTTCCTCCTGCAGTGCCCGACCCTGGTTGACCATGCACTCCAAGAGGAGCCTTTTGTCTCCTTGAAATGGCCCTGCTATTTTTGAATGGGCCTTGTCCCTTTTTGGGGTGGCATCCTCCCTTCCTTCCTCTCCCTGCCCTTTCCACCCTGAAGGGACCATGGTAATGGCAGGGTCTGATGTTTACAAAGAGGCCAGGCCATGGACAGTGAGTGTCACCCCACTCCACCCCACCCACCCCTCCCTAACGACCCTGTGCGTGTGGTGGCCTTGGGTATTTGGTCTCTGAGAGGTCACACTGCCCTGGCCGTGGCTTCAGCCCCTAGCGCCCTGCAAGCCTTATGCTCTGGTCTGGCTGCTTTTCAGAGCCTGTCTTTATACTTCTGGCTCTGCGCCGGGTGAAGTAGGGACTGGAGTGGTGGAGAAGGGCAGACAGCCTGAGGCCACGCGTGTCCCAGCAGTGTGGGGCCGTTCCCATCTGTGCCTTTGGTGAGACTTTGCTCCTTGGCAGGCAGGAGCCTCACCGCCAGATGGGAAGGGCGGGTCCCAGCGTCACGTCTGAGTGAGGTCCTCCTGGGAGGATGCCCCCTTCTGCCACCACTTACTGTAAGATGAGTAGACGGGCTCCCTCCACCCTCGAGGAGTGGAGTAAGGGTGGCGAGGACAGATCCCAAAGCCCTGCCATGAAGGAGGCCAGGGCTGCACTGGCTGCTTGCGTGTGCTGTGTGCAGATGGGAGAGCTTGGCTCCAAGCCCGGTGCTGCGGTCCCTGGTGTTGCTTTGAGCCGCATGTCCCTGAAAACTGCTGTGGAGTCCTAGCTGAGGAATGAAACCCTGGGGCCCAGGGAGAAGGAGGAAGGCCAAGACCCACCCACTGGGTTTGAATCCTGGGTCTGCTGGGAACTTTCTGGGGTAACTGTAGGCATGTTGTGTAACTTGTTAGAACCTGTTTTCTTGTTTATAAACCATAGGAAGGGCTGCCTGTCCCACCTAGGGAGCTTGGGTTACTCTGTACAGCATGCAGCCAGGCCCCAGGAAGGGGAGTTTTGGGGGCAAGTGCACCCATGCTGGCCACCTGGTCCAGAGGCTAGCCTAGTCCCTCAAGCCACCCAACATCTAAGAGAGCTGGGAGGCCCCTGGTTAGAGAGCGTGGCCTGAGAAGGGCCCCACTGCTGCTGGGCCCAGCTCCCCACCGCATGTATTAACTACAGCCTCTCTGTTGGGCAGGGCTGAGAACTACTGGTGGCGCGGGCAGAACACGCGGACACTGTGTGTGGGGCCCTTCCCCCGCAACGTGGTGACCTCCGTGGCCGGCCTGTCAGCCCAGGACATCAGCCAGCCCCTACAGAACAGCTTCATTCACACGGGGCATGGCGACAGCGACCCCCGCCACTGCTGGGGCTTCCCCGACAGGATCGATGAGTGAGTATCTGGGCAGTGTCCCCTGCCTTTTCCTCTCCTGGCCCAGCTGCTCGCATCCCCAGCCTTGCTTTTGGAAGCCCCCTGCTCCTCATCCCATGCACCTAGGAATCAGGAGTCCTGCTCAAAAAGTGTACCATGGTGTTTGTGACTGCACAGGCAAGTGTCCCAACTCCCAGGTGCAGTTGGCCTCCTGCATCTGCCCACCAGCTCAGCAGCTGCAGTTGTGCTGTTGAGGTCACCAGACACTCTCTTGCCAAGCTGCAGCCCAGAGGCGGCCCCTCAGCCCACGTGCTGGGGCCAGTGGCTCTGGTTGCCTCTCCCCCAACTGAGACCCTGGGTCCAGCCTACAGCAAGGGACACTGCTGGGCAGCAAGAGGCCTGTGCTCCCCTTGCCCATGGCAAGGGTGTCTCACAGTCCCCTGTAACAGGCATCCGGGCATGCCACCCTAATGTTCTTGAATGCCTTCTGCCCCTGCAGCCCCAGGCACATGCCCTTGGCATCCTGTGGTCCTGCAAGACATGGGTGGCTCATGCCTTGTGCTTGGAGATCCTCTCTCCTGGCTGGCCATGGGGGCAGCTCCAGTGCCCGTGTGTTTCTGCTCTCGCATTGTCGTCCTCTGACCTCCCTCAGAGGTTTCCTAGTGTTGGCATGGGTGGGCACACTGCAGTCTGCACTGCCGAGGGGACAGCTGTGCTCAAGGATGGAGCTGTAGGCATCTCTGAGACCTTGCTGTGCTTCCTGTCCCTCCCGGCTGCCCTCAGAGTCCGCTGGGGTTCTGCGCCTCCCTGCAGCCCTGGGCCCCAGGCATGCTGCCTGTGAGTCCTCAGTAGGATATAGAGGCAGAGCAGCGTGGAGTGAGGGTGCAGGGAGTCAGTACTGTGTGGAGGTAGGGGTGAGGAGGCGTCTCCTGCTGGGCCTGTGGGAGCCTCTTCTCCCTGGCACAGCAATAGGGCATGGCTCTCAAGGCCCTTTAGCTTCTCACCATAGGTACAGCTGGGCATCAGGGGCTTCCAAGCATGGGCCCACAGTCCAGCATGGTGCAGGCCACAGCCTGAACCCTCCTGGCACACCAGCCCTAGGAAGTGGACTTGACAAAAGCTTGCCATTTGGAAGTAGTTATGTGGTCAGGGATGCAACCACAGCCCATGCCTCCCGTTTCCTTCTGCTGCCAAGGTTGGTCCGGGATGCCAGGACGGAGCCACCCTGCATGTCTCTGCATTACTTGTCGGACCTCCTCATCACCTGAAATGGGGTTCACTGGCTCCTCGGAGTAAAAGGGGTGGGTGGAAGATTTGTATAAGGTGGACATTGAGAAGGCCCACCCCACACAGCCCCCACCCCCCCGGCAGCTCCTTCTGCCAGCCCACACACCTCCAGGCCACCTTGTGTCCATCCTCCCACTGCACACATGCCCCACGCACCACAACTCCAGGCTCCAGGGAGGGACGGGCCAGGCCAGGGCAGTCAGGGAGTCAGGGCAGGCGCTGGGAGCCCTGCGGGATCGGGCAGGTGCCCTCTGGCCCAGTCCCAGTGTGCATGCCGTGGCCAGCCCGGCCCCATTCCTCCGGGCTTGACTCAGCGGCTATGACTGAGTCCCAGAAACTAGCAGCCAGCACAGGGGTGGAGGGGTGCACTGAGTGAGGCAGGTGGCCCAGCCTTTGCTTTGCTCCTGGTGGGCCACCTGCTGCCCCTGGCCCTCTCCAGGAGACCCACTGGCCAGCTGCCACTGGAGCCCCGGAGTCTGTTCCTCCCCAAAGCTGCCTGTGCTTATGGCTTAGATCCATGGCAGGGCTCCCCAAGTTGCAGCTGTGGCCTGGGGAGCCCCCTGCTGTCAGTGTTGGCTGGGACTGGTGTCTCTGCTGCAGCTTTCCTTGTCGCCCCAACCCCTGACCCTGTTCTCCTCCCACAGGCTGTATCTGGGGAACCCCATGGACCCCCCCGACCTGCTGAGTGTGGAGCTGAGTGCCTCCCGGCCCCCACAGCCTCTAGGAAGGGGGAAAAGTAAGAGCCTCCTGCCCCTCCGCAGCTCGGTTCCCTGGCAGCCCAGTGTGAGGGTGCTGCTCTGCCTGCTGCTCCCACCGCCACCCTTCTGGCCTGCTGCTCTGGCTCCATGGGCGGCGGGTGGGGCAGCTGTGTCCTGGCCCTGGCTGGGCGTGGGGTAGGGAGGAGAGGCAGCTGCATCCGCCGAGGTGGGTACCCTCGGCTTGGTCCTGCGTCAGCCCTGCCTGCCTCGGCTTCCCCTCCCTCCTCCCTCCTTCCTTGCCAGCCCTGCTCGCTCTCATCCTGCCTTTTCCTCACTGCCCCTAATCCTGCTATCTCCTGAGCCAAAACCACCCCCTGGCCTCCATTGCCCAGATCCTCTGCCTCTCGTTCCGGAACATGTAATGGGATCATCTCCATCCTGCCGCTGCCGCGTTGCCTCCCATTTGCTGGGTTGCTTGTGCCTTCACTGGCTCCTGTTCACTGTGTACTCTCTCTCTCTCCTTCCTGTCTTCCTCCCGGTCTCTGCCCTGCTCTTCCCCCGCAACCTGATTGTGTTTCCCTACCTTCCCACCTCCGTCCTGTCCTGTCCTGTCCCCCACTACGCTGTCTCCTTACCCCTCAAATCCTATCCTCTGTTTGCTCCGTCTTTCCCCAACCGTGTCCTGCTCCGTCCCCTCCCCCCCGCCCCCCGCATGGCCCTTCTTGCAGGGGAGCGTCCGCCTCGCCCACCTCAGCCTTCCATCTACGCTCAGAGTAAGTGGGGCTGCTCTGGATGCCTTGGCCCCAGCCCCCGCCCCCTCTCTCCTCTCACTCCTCTCCTCCTGGAAGGTACAGAGTCCTGGTGGCTGGCCGGCTGGCGGGAGGGGACGAAGGAGTGTGCCATGAGCTTTTGGGTTTGGCTGGGCTCAGCATGCTTCCCACTATACCCCACCTCCCCATGCCTGGACCTCGGGAGCAGGTTTCCCACCAGCCCCCTTCCCCACCCCATTCCATCATAGCCGGGCCCTGCCCCACTCCCCTGGCTCCAGCAGAGATGGTCAATCATTGTCGCCTGACCGTGGGAGACTGCTTGTAGCCCCTGTCTGCATTAACGATGGCTGTCTTGGGGTCAGGGGAGGTTTGCTAACCTGGGCCCAGGAGCAGGGCCCTCTGGGCTCTTGCGTAGATGGGAGGGAACCTCTGAGGCAGCCAAGTATGGGGCAGCTTGCCATGGCCCACATGGGGGGGCCAGCAGCTGGCAATGAGCAGGGAACACTCAGCTCTCCTGCCTCTAACACTGCCCCCCAACCCCACTGGGGTCTCCTTGTTCATCACAGAGCCCACCTATGACCCTGTGGCTGAGGAGCAGGACACCCTGCCCAACGATTTCAAGAGGCTAGGCCTGCGGAAGCCAGTCCAGTCCCGAGGCTTGTGGCTGGCAAAGCCATCGGCCCGGGTGCCGGGCACCAAGGCGAGCCGTGCCGCTGGTGGTGGCAGCAGCAGCACAGGCGAGGCCCCGCTCATCGACTTTGGCGAGGAGCCTGCTGCACCTGCCCCGCGGCCCTGCGCACCTTCCCTGGCCCAGCTGGCCCTGGACGCCTGCTCCCTGCTGGACAAGACTCCCCCGCAGAGTCCCACGCGGGCACTGCCCCGACCACTGCACCCTACGCCCGTCGTGGACTGGGATGCCCGCCCTCTGCCCCTGCCCCCCGCCTACGACGACGTGGCCCAGGACGAGGACGACTTTGAGGTGTGCTCCATCAATAGCACCCTGATGGGCCCCGGGGAGGCCTCCACCGGACCTGGCCTGGGCAAGACCAATTACGCCTTTGTGCCTGAGCAGGCACAGCTGCCCCCACCCTTGGAGGACAACCTGTTCCTCCCGCCCCAAGGGGCCAGCAGGCCGCTAGCCAGCTCTGCCCAGACTGCAGAGATTTTCCAGGCACTGCAGCAGGAGTGCATGCGGCAGCTGCAGGTGCCGGTCACCTCCCTGACTCCTTCACCGGGTCCCGCGGGCGAGGACAAGCCCCAGGTACCACCTCGGGTACCCATCCCACCCCGGCCTACACGCCCACGAGTAGAGCTGTCCCCGGCTCCGGCAGGTGGCGAGGATGTTGGCCGGTGGCCTGGGCCCACCTCCCCTCCCCGAGTGCCTCCCCGTGAGCCCCTGTCCCCTCCAGGCTCAAGGACCCCCAGTCCCCTGGTGCCACCCGGGAGCTCTCCCCTGTCACCCCGGCTCTCAAGCTCACCTGGGGGGAAGGCCATGCCCACCACCCAGAGCTTCGCCTCCGACCCAAAGTACGCCACGCCCCAGGTGATCCAGGCACCCGGCCCCCGGGCTGGCCCCTGTATCCTGCCCATCGTCCGCGATGGCAAGAAAGTCAGCAGCACCCACTACTACCTGCTGCCTGAGCGCCCACCCTACCTGGAACGCTACCAGCGTTTCCTACGCGAGGCCCAGAGCCCCGAGGAGCCGGCGCCCCTGCCTGAGCCCCTCCTGTTGCCCCCACCCAGTACCCCTGCTCCCGCTGCCCCCACCGCCACCGTCCGGCCCATGCCCCAGGCCGCCCCAGACCCCAAGGCCAACTTCTCCACCAACAACAGCAACCCAGGCACCCGGACGGCAGCCCCAAGGACCACTTCTCGGTTGCCACCGAGGGGCTGCCCTACGGATGGGCCAGAGGCCGGGCGGCCAGCTGACAAGGTCCAGATGGTGAGCCATGGGGCTGGGCTTCAGGGGTGGAGAAGGGTGGGGAGGGCCCACATGGTGCTGACGGGTGGGTGGGTGTGCCCAGCTGCAGGCCATGGTGCATGGGGTGACCACAGAGGAGTGCCAGGCGGCCCTGCAGAGCCACAGTTGGAGCGTGCAGCGGGCTGCCCAGTATCTGAAGGTACCACCAACCCCTGCCCACTTGGGCACCCAGGGACCCTGCTGTTGCTCCTGATCCACACTCCCACCCAGCCATACCCCAGTAAGTCTGGCAATACCACCCTGTGTGCCTTGCCCCCTCTCGCGCCCCCAGGTGGAGCAGCTCTTTGGGCTGGGTCTGCGGCCCCGGGGGGAGTGCCACAAGGTGCTGGAGATGTTCGACTGGAACCTGGAGCAGGCTGGCTGCCACCTCCTGGGCTCCTGTGGTCCTGCCCACCACAAGTGAGTCCGTCCGTGCCCCACCCCGGGAGGGAGTGGGGAGGACTGACCTGGTGCTGGTGAGGCTAGGCAGTGCAGGGGATACAGGGCTCCCCAGCCTATGAAAGAGGGCAAGATCAGCACTGGGCCCAGAAAACAGGCAGTTTATCTCCTAAATGAACTCATTCATTCTTTTTAGCCACTGGATTTTCAAAGAAGCTGGTGGTAGGGGGAAGCAGGATGGTACATTGCAAACTTGGTGCCCAATGCTGCTACCTCTCTAGCGAGCTTGTCCAGCACCAGGAGGCCCTGCCTATAGTACTCCCTGCCCCTCAGGAAGTCCCACAGCCCCTGTCACCGGGCCCTGTGGGCAGATGAACTGTCAGGCTGCTTCTTGTCTTTTAGGCGGTGAGATTCGTCTGCAGAGCCAGAGTCTGACCTGAAAGAATCACTGGAACCTGTCCATCTGATGGGGTGGGGCGGGGCTGTGGCCTGACCCCAAGATCTGGAGGCCTTGTCTGCTCCCAGCAGCTGGAGTGAGGACCCATGGTGGGGAAGGAGGCCATGGGCCGTGCCTCACTCCCCACTCCCCTGCCCCTCGCTGTCTCTGCACACGTTGGCTTGGCCCTGCGTGCCCCAGCTGAGAGAGATGGGGAGGAAGCCCTGCAGGGCCCCTCAGTAGAAGGGGCTGCTTCACCAAGGTCCTGTGGCCTGATCTGCTGCTGGGACCGGTCCTTAGCTGGTCTTGTGGGGACCAGATGGAGAAGGCCAGGCTTGACCCGGCCAGGGAGGGTGGGGCAACTGCACAGAAAATTGGGCTGGCCCCTGTCAGCCCTCCCCACCACACCACCCCATCCCAAGGGCTGGGCCCTTGCCCTAGCAGTCACTGGCAGATGGCTGGGCTATCGGACAGAAGGTGACTTTGCAGCCTCACCATGGACATACTACGGGACTTGGCTGGCCCTGGGGTCTTGTGCCTGGAAATAGCCTGAGGTGGCTCAGGAGCAGAGTAGAGGTGCCAGTTGTTTCTCTGGTGTGGAACCAGGGCCCCGAGGCCCTCCAGGAGTTGGAGGAGACCATGGAGAGATGTGGGGGGCAGCTACCCTGGAGGAGCCGGTGCTTTCTCTGAGACCCCCAGCTCTTCCCCCTGCACCGTTCTGTTGTTTTCCCATGGCTGCCATCCCAGCTACCAGTTCCTGCTTCTTCCAGAGAAATAAAGTTAGTTTCTATTTTACGCTACCGCCCTGTGCCCGCCTGTTTCTTTGCCTGTTGGTCAGCAGCTTGAGCGCCCAGGTTCTGTGAGGTCAGCCGGCCATGCAGCGCTCCCTGTGGGCAGAGGGAGGGAGTGCAGGCCGTGGGGCCAGAGGACTTGGTGCTCCTTTGTCTAGAAAATGGTGTCCTGGACTGCCCTGGGGTTGCTGCCTGGATTGCTATAAGGGAGAAACGGGCAGGAGGGAGCTGAGTCAGGAACTTCAGGGACAAGGAGGGCACCTGGGTGATATGGTCATGTGGTCCAGAATGCAGAAGGTGCTGCAGGGTGCGCGGCCAGGCGTGCTGTCAGCCGCCCCGTCCCGTCGTAGTTATCAGTGTCTCTTGCACATTCCCCGTTCGTTTTGTTTGGCGGGGTCCTCTCACTGGTCCTCAGTAACCAGTGAGTTAACCGTGGTGTGTCTAGCCAGGCTCCCTCTGGGGAAGGGATATTCTGATGGTTTCTAAGTCTTTGCAGTTGCTGAGATAAATCACGAATGTCAAATTTTAGCTCGACAGCAGCACTTCAGGGTCAGTGTGTAGGCCACTTCGCCCAGGAGGTGGCCCCTACTGTCACAGCAGCCGCGTGTCGGAGGCTTTCTCACTGTCATCAGGCTGTGGTGGGAAAGGCCGCTTCTGCAGTTTTAATCAGCAACTATTTCTCTGATGAATGGATATTCTCTGTTAAGATTTACTTTATTACTATTTGAAAGGCAGAGATGTCTTCCATCCATTGAGCTCCACAAAAGGGTCCTGATGGCCAAGGCTAGGCCAGGCCAAAGCCAGAAGCATGGAATTCCATCCAGGTTCCCTATGTGGGTAGCAGGGACCCAAACACTTGGGCCATCCTCTGCTGCTCTCCCAGGTGCAGTAGCAGGGAGCTGGCAGTGGCTTATCCTGCTTGGCCATAACACTGGCTACTTGATTTACTTAAAAAATTAAAGCCATTTGTATTTTCTTTTCTCTGCATTGCCTGTGAATCTGTTTGGCCAATGAAACAATCTTTAATTGCTTTCTTACTGGGATTACTAGGGCCAAGGACCGGTGCCAGCAGCAGGTCAGCCCTCAGATGTTTTTGGATAGCCCAGCGGCTTCCGGCTCTCCTCAGGCCCAGAGGACAGGTGAAGATGCTCTCTGCCCTGCACACCTCCAGGGATGGAGTCTGTTTCAGCACACACAGCCTGAGCCAGCAGCTCTGGGATTTTTCACTGATTAAGGACTCAGGGAATCAAACCTCGTGCTGCAATGCTGCACTTTGTCAGTAGGTGGTGCTACCAACGAGTCCAGCAGCAGCCCTGGTGGTCTGTGAGCACAGTTCTCCCTGCCAAGGGCTGCAGGATCAGCCAGGGGTTCCAACGCCCTCCCCACAACCCCCAAAGTGTCATGGGAGCCACCTCCAGCCCACTCCTTAAACCGCAAAGGACTGGGCTCCTTGAACCACAACCCGCTGCACCATGGGGCACCAGCCCAGCAGACGCCCCCCACCTGCCACTCACCACTCACCTTCCCCCTCCCAGCAGTGGGCTGTTCTTCCCAGATCAGTGCAGCCATGCCTCCCCTGCTTTCAGGGCGCCTGGGCCATTACCTGGAGAGCTCTTGCTTTCTTCTTGTGACTTCACAGCCCATCCATCCCCCAAAGCCCGCCTTGCCCTCACCCCAGGGGATACCCGTGGGCTGTCTTTTCAGCTTGTGTCCCCTCATCAGGAGACACAATAGACAGAATGGAGAGGAGTCGGGAGCTCTGGCTGGGCGCAGGCCCATCAGCGTCTCCACCATTCTACCTTCAGGTCTGTCAAGAAACCAGGACAAAACGCTGGCAGGCTGTTCAGAAGCAAACAGCAGGGCCCAGCGCCATGGCATAGCATGTGGGACACCAGTTCCAGTCCCAGAGGCCCCATTTCCCATCCACAAAAGGGTGAGGATGACCCAAAGCCTTAGGACCCTGCAAGCACTGGGAGACCCGGAGGAAGCTCCTGGCTTTAGATGACCCCAGCTCCAGCTGTTGTAGCCATTTAGGGAGTAAACCAACAGATGGAAGCTCTCTTTGTCTCTCCTTCTCTCCGTAAATCTGCCTTTCAGATGAAGAGAAAATGGGTCAGGACTTTGGGCTTTTGGTACTTGGAATAGGAGCTGATGAGAGCCAGGTTTGTTAACACGAGCTGCTCCGTGTCCGTATGCTGGGCCTGTGAGGTTTGAAGCTACAGATCCTACCCTGCCCTGCGCACACACACTGTTTGCTGGAGCCTCAGTTAAAGTATTTTTAGCTACAATTTTATAAATTGATTTTACACACAGAGAGGTCTTCCACTGGTTCACCCCCCAAACAGCCACAATGACCAGAGCTGAGCCCATCAGAAGCTAGGAGCCAAGAGCCTAATCTGTGTCTCCACATGTGTGCAGGATCCCAAGAACTTGAGCCATTCTCTGCTGCTTTTCCCAGGTCACAAGCAGGGAGCTCAGAAGTGGAGCAGCTGGGACAGGATCCAGCACTTCCATGGGGTGCCAGAGCTACAGGACAGAAGATGTTTTGCAACCATCGTGGCTCCTTTTTGCTGCATTTTTTTTCTTAAGTTCACATTTAGTAACAGTAAACATCACTGTTAAGCCTAGAGTCCCTTCCTAGCCCCCTTGTGTCTTGGAGAAGCTTCTTGGCCTTGCTGAGTCCGCTGAGGGATGGGTTTGGGAAGGAGCAGCTCCTTCCCTCGGGGAGGCCCTTGAGCACTGAGACCGGGCTGAAGGGCTGAGGGCTACCCAGCGAGAGCCAGCGCTGTGGCTTCCTGCCCCTGCCCAGCAGCCGGGAGCTTCCATCACACCTCAGACACGCTTCGGGCATGAAACCGGGTTCCCTTTTCCCCTTAATGCCTTTTCTGATTCAGTTTGTTCTCTGGCTGCACACAGGCATCTATTTATAGATGGTCGGCATTTTGGACTTGGTTTGAAAAAACACGTCATTTTTGCATAAACATCGCAGTCTTGTGTGCCTTACCAGCAGCATGTAAGAATCTGCCACCCAGTTCAGGCGAGTTCAGTAAGATGTTTTGCCAGGCCTTGTGATGAGGAGACACTGAGGCGGTTAGCAATTTCCTGAAATCAGGACACTAAGTCCTCTGACCCTAGAGTTTCCTGCATTTTTTAAAGGTTTGTTTTACAGATTTACGGAGAGAAGAAGAGACAAAGAGAGCTTCCATCTGTTGGTTTACTCCCTAAATGGCTACAACAGCTGGAGCTGGGGTCATCTAAAGCCAGGAGCTTCCTCCGGGTCTCCCACGTGCTTGCAGGGTCCTAAGGCTTTGGGTCATCCTCACCCTTTTGTGGATGGGAAATGGGGCCTCTGGGACTGGAACTGGTGTCCCACATGCTATGCCATGGCGCTGGGCCCTGCTGTTTGCTTCTGAACAGCCTGCCAGCGTTTTGTCCTGGTTTCTTGACAGACCTGAAGGTAGAATGGTGGAGACGCTGATGGGCCTGCGCCCAGCCAGAGCTCCCGACTCCTCTCCATTCTGTCTACTGTGTCTCCTGATGAGGGGACTCAAGCTGAAAAGACAGCCCACGGGTATCCCCTGGGGTGAGGGCAAGGCGGGCTTTGGGGGATAGATGGGCTGTGAAGTCACAAGAAGAAAGCAAGAGCTCTCCAGGTAATGGCCCAGGCGCCCTGAAAGCAGGGGAAGCATGGCTGCACTGATCTGGGAAGAACAGCCCACTGCTGGGAGGGGGAAGGTGAGTGGTGAGTGGCAGGTGGGGGGCGTCTGCTGGGCTGGTGCCCCATGGTGCAGCGGGTTGTGGTTCAAGGAGCCCAGTCCTTTGCGGTTTAAGGAGTGGGCTGGAGGTGGCTCCCACGACACTTTGGGGGTTGTGGGGAGGGCGTTGGAACCCCTGGCTGATCCTGCAGCCCTTGGCAGGGAGAACTGCTCACAGACCACCAGGGCTGCTGCTGGACTCGTTGGTAGCACCACCTACTGACAAAGTGCAGCATTGCAGCACGAGGTTTGATTCCCTGAGTCCTTAATCAGTGAAAAATCCCAGAGCTGCTGGCTCAGGCTGTGTGTGCTGAAACAGACTCCATCCCTGGAGGTGTGCAGGGCAGAGAGCATCTTCACCTGTCCTCTGGGCCTGAGGAGAGCCGGAAGCCGCTGGGCTATCCAAAAACATCTGAGGGCTGACCTGCCCATAGTCCTCCCTGCTGGCAAGACCAGTCCATTTAGTGTCTCCCTGCCAGAATGAAAGACTGGATTCTCTTCTTTAAAGATGTCTGTTTGAAAGAGTTACAGAGGGAGGAGGGAGTAGAGAGGGAGGTCCTCTGTGCACTGGTTCACAGCCCAAATGGCCACAGCAGCCAGAGGAGGGCCAGGCCTAAGGCAGGGGCTTCATCCTGGCGTCCAAAACCTAGGCCCTCTTTCACTGCCTTCCCAGACCATTAACAGGGAGCTGGATTGGAAATGGAGCAGCCGAAACTCGAACCCATAACCCTTTGGGATAATACAGGTGTCACAGATGGCAGATGAAGTCACTATCCCATAATTCTAGCCCCTGTCCTCAGGGATATTTCTTTTAGAAAAGAATATTATTATAGCAACTCTCGCATACAGAAAAATAGAATCTTTAGTTTATTCGTAGTTGTTAGGAATATTTGTTTATTCGGAAGGCAGCGTAACAGGATAGTTAGAGATTTCTCCACCCCCTGCCCTGCTTCCTAAATTATCACAATGATGAGGACTGCACCAGGCTGAAGCCAGGAGCCTGAAACTTCAGGTTCTCCCACGGGCAGGGGCCTGGGAGCTGGATTGGAGGTGGGAAAGCCTCATCTGGGACTGCTTCCTATGTCGGATGCCGGTGTGATGCAACAGCCACTGCACTGCTTCACCTGCACGTCACTCATACTTCCAGCTCTTGAATGCAGCCACTGTTGAACATCGCGGCAGTCCTATCCTTTTGTGCTTTTATCTGAAAAGCAGGCAGAGATCTTAGATCTACTGGTTCACACTCCAGATGCCTGGAACAGCTGCATCCTGACCAGCAGAAACCAGGAACCTAGGGCTCCATCTGGGTCTCTCTTGTGGATTGGCAGAGATCTGAGTCCTTGGGCCAGCACCTGCTGCCTCCTAGGGGGTGCATGAGTCAAAACTGAGACGGGAAACAGAGCCAGGGCTTGAACCCAGGCATTCCAACACAGGGTGCTGGCATTCAGACACACCTGCCCCTCGTGCCCCTCCTCTCCGCCTTGTTACAGGTGCAGAGGCATTGGGTGCAGATGCCACAGCATGCTTGGTCATCCTCTGTGACTAAACTCCCATTTGTCTTTTCTTGGAAAAATATATTTTTATTTGAAAGGCAGATTTTACAGAGAAGCAGAAGCAGAGAGAGGGATCTTTCCTCTGTTGGTTCACTTCTTAAATGGCTGCAATGGCCAGTGCTGAGCCGATCTGAAGCTAAGAGCCAAGAGCTTCTTTTTCTGGGTCTCCCATGTGGGTGCAGGGTCCCAAGGTTTTGGGCCGTCCTCTCAGGCCACAAGGAAGGAGCGAGCTAGAAGGGAAGTGGAACAGTGGGACCCTGCCATTGCCTGTAACTACAATGTCAGGGTACACTTAAATAGCAGAATGAAGGGCTTGTAACTGTTGAAGGACTTACAATAGAAAGCAATGGGGGATGGCCCAAAGCCTTGGGACCTTACACCCATGTTGGAGACCTGGAAGAAGTTCCTGGATCCTGACTTCAGGTTGGCACAACTCCAGCTGTTGCGGCCACTTGGGGAATGAATCAGTGAATGGTAGATCTTCCTCTCTTATCTCTCCTCCTCTCTGTATTTCTGACTTTGCAATAAAAATAAATAAATCTTTTAAAAATGGCTTAAATATGGAAAGATTAGGAAAACATGCATTTCTGCCGCTGGTTGTTTGACCTTAAACAAATCCCTTCCTGGGGCCTGGGGTTTTACCGACTGGGGACAAGGGTGAGTTTGGTCCAGCCCTACCAACCTTGTTATTTTGCGCCCCATGGAAGAGCAAAGTCTGATGGAGATGGTGATGTTGAGCTCTGCACGTCTCTCTCCTCTCTCCTGTCTGGTGGCCTTGGGCTCTAGGCACAGCATTTGGCTTGCATCCCAACTCTGTGTGGTCTCCAGCCAAGTGTTGACATCTCGTCGGAGAGTCAGTTTCCTCAACTTCAGTATTACGAGGGTGACAGCGTGCTTGCGTTGGTGCAGGTCAAGATCTCATGCCCTCTTCGTCCTGGCTTCATCCCTACTAGCCCAGGTAGAGGTGAGGCTGTGCCTTTTGCAGTGTGCAGAGTCCTAGGAAGAGAAAAGGAGAAAGACTGTCTCCCCTTCCTGCGGCTTAAACCTGGATCGAGGCGCTCCCTAGCAGAGCCGTTAGAAAATGCACAGAGGTGGCAGCAGGGCTGAGTTAGCCAGACCTGGGCAGAGTGGGCATGTGTGGGCCCGGCATCACAGCATCAGGGCTTCTGAGACCCAGGTCTCATTCTGGAGTTTGTGCCCTTGCAGGAGCTTGCAGGGCTCTTTGTAGCCTATTCTGATCCTGTGCCCATCTGGGGAGGTTTTTTATTTTGCTTATTTTTTTTCCCAGTTCTACTATCTCCATTAGTTTGTTTTTCATATTTGGTTCCTCTGCGGAGATGGCCTTATTCACTTGGACAGAGTTTGTTCTTTGCTCGCAGTGCATGGCTGTCTTGCTCCCGATCCAGGCTCTGGTCTTAGGTACAGAAAGTTTCATGGAAATGTTTAGGTTTGTCTTAGCAGGTCAGTGTCTCAGGTTCAGGCGGTGGTTTCAAAGTCAGTTTAGTTTCCACCTTGGCATTGCTAAAATGAATCTTCAGAAAGTAGGTGGGAAATGTATATTATGTTAACAAAAATGATTGGGGGGCCCAGTGCAGTAGCTTAGTGGTTAAAGTCCTTGCCTTGCATTCACTGGGATCCCATATGGGTGCTGGTTCATGTCCTAGCTGCTCCACTTCCCATCCAGCTCCCTGCCTGTAATCTGGAAAAGCAGTCAAGGACTGCCCAAAGCCTTGGGACCTGCACCCACATGGGAGACCCAGAAGAAGCTCCAGGCTCCTGGCTTTGAATTGCGCTGGTCATTATGGTCATTTGGAAGATGGCCCAGGTTGATGGAAAATCTGTCTCTTTCTGTCTGCAAATCTGCCTTTCCAATAAAAATAAATAAATCTTTGAAAAATTTGTGCATGTACTTAAGAAATCAGCATCAAAATAATCCTTTGTTTACGTCTTTACAGATGCTTTTAAGGGGGAGGTGAAGTAGTTTTATTTCACAGTTGTCTTTGGGACTGTAAATGCACATTAGTATAGGAATCTACCCTGTCTACAAAATGATTATATAGACCCTCTTAAACAAAAATGCACCCGTTATGGCTTCCTTGAGGTTGTTTGGAAAAAACTCACACGTGGGTTGATTCTAAAACGTAGCATCCTACCACTTTCATCTTTCTGTTCAGAGTATAGATTGCTGTCGTCAGCTCCGGTTCACGTTTCCTTAGAGATCTGACAACACAAACTGCCTTTTCACCCAGTGTCCCATTGGCTCATCAGCCTTTTCTGCAGGTTCATCAGGCTGAGCAGGCTGTGCCTTTCTCTGTGGTCTTTCTTCAAGACCTTCCGGGAATGGAGACACATCATCATCATCAATTGTGAACTCCAAGTCTTTGCCAACATTTCCGATGGAAACTTTCTTTGTAGTTAGGTCCTGCTCTGCAGGGAGTGTCTCTTTCAATGTGTGCAGGCCATATATAACCAGTTCATTTAAATTGCATTCCATAAACTCAGACTTATGTCTTTCCAAGTAAGTGTGAGCTGACTGAGAATGGGCTCCGGTGGACATAACTCTGCAGTCAAAGTAGTTAGCAGATGGACAGGTCTGGAAAACATGCGGTCCCGTATCATCATATCCAGCAATAAGCAGCCCTGTGCCTTAGGGTCTCCAAATAACAAATCTGGAATTCCTGGCGCATAAAATTACGTAACAGTCGAGCATCAGCAGTAAGTCCCCCAGTTGAGATACCAACGTGGTTGTCAACACGCAGAATTCTTTTGTGATGAGCTGCAAGCTCTGTGCCCTCTTCAGTGCAACCAACACTGCATGGCTGTTTGATTTCGGACCAACTGTGGCTGAACCTTGTTTAACAGCTTCCATTGCATATTCAGTTTGATGAGTCTTGCCCTGAGGGCTCCGGACACTGACATCATTGTCACACTGGTTGCAAACACGGCTCCAAGCCCGCCTGGCTGCGGGACTCGGGTGAAGAAGGTGCGAACAAGGGAACAAGCACTGAAACTCTACAGACCTTTTTGGAGTATAGGTCTATTTGGGTCTCTCCCATGCGTGTGCCGCCTGGTGGCCAGCTTGAGAGCCAGGCAGTAGTAGTCTTTCCCTGGGTGGGTTATCACAACCTTTGGTGTGCGGGTGAGGGTGGGATTCGCGCATGTGCAGGTCACGGATGAGTATAGGAGTTTATGCAACACTTCGTAAGATTGAGGTCACGGGCCACCCTCTCCTCTTCAATCTCTTTGACCCACCGGTGCCCCTGCTCCACCTGCCCTTCCCTGTTTTGTGGAACACATCTTTCCCCTTGGCTGCTACTGGCTCTGGAGCCAAACGAAGAGAAATGCATAGAGAAAAAGGACCACCCTTGTACAGCAGGAGCCCCAGTTCCCTCAGCAGGAAGGAGGTCCCTCCTGTCCTCCGCTGGGGGGCAGTATTTGCTGTGAGATCCCCGTTGGCCTGGGGTGCATGCAAGCCGTGTGGAGGGGACAGGGGGCAAGTCTGAGCAGACAGCTGTGGTCACACTCTGGGACCCTGCCGCCTGCTGGGACGTTACCTCCACCGCGGGTGGGGGAGTGGATTTAGTCATCGATGTATCTGCCAGGTGCCTCGGACAGTGCCTGGTGCAAGGTGTGGCATTTGAGGAGTTTGGTGAACAAGTCTCCACTTTGTAAAATGTTCAGAGTTCTCAGTCTATCAAACTCAGTGCTCTCTTCCTGTGCCAAAACATTTTGAAATAATTCTCCTAGACTGAAATTATATAACAATCTGCACACACCTTAAAATGTTTTTTTGTTGTTGTTATTTTTGGGCCCGGCCCGATAGCGTAGTGGTTAAAGTCCTTGCCTTGAACTCACCAGGATCCCATATGGGTGCTGGTTCTAAATCTGGCGGCCCTGCTTCCCATCCAGCTTCCTGCCTGTGGCCCGGGACAGCAGTGGAGGACGGCCCAAAGCCTTGGGACCCTGCACCCGCGTGGGAGACCTGGAGAGGCTGCTGGCTTTGGATCGGCTCAGCTCCAGCCGTTGCGGCTGCTTGGGGAGTGAATCATCAGACGAGGATCTACCTCTCTGTCTCTCCTCCTCTCTCTATATCTGCCTTTCCAATAAAAATAAGTAAATCTTTTTAAAAATGATGTGCTACTAATAAAACTGTTAGCTGTATCTTGACGATAGGATACTGGACACTGCCATTGTCCATGCCCGCAGCGTGAACATGTGACTGCTTATGAAGATCTATGAGTAATAAATAGGCGAATTCGGTGGGTGGAGGGGATTTGAGGAGGAGGTAAGGGAAATCCCAGAGCCTATGGAACTGTATCATAGAATGATGATAATAATTTAAAAAGAAGTAAAATTATAATTTAAAAAACTGGCACCTATATGGCTTCCTGGCGCATGCAAGGTGAGGACTTTAGCCACTAGGCTACCATGCCGGGCCCACTTTTTAAAAAGTTTTGTTTATTTAAAAGAGTGACAGGGAAGGAGAGAAAGAGAGACCTTCCAGCTGCTCATTCACTCCCCAAATGGTCATAATACCGTAATAGCCAGGATAGGGCCATGTCGAGCCAAAACTAGGGCCTGAGAACTGCACGCAGGTCTCCCACCTGGGTGCCAACATTTAGTACCTTTCCAACTGGAATAGCAGGAAACCGGATCAGAAGTGGAGCAACTGGGACATAGGTAACTCTGATATGGGATTCCCGCATTGCAGGCTATGGCTTAGCGTGCTGTGCCACAACACTCCCACCCCAATTGTCAAAACCAGAGTACTGCCTGGAGTGGATATTGGTGTGTAACAAATCCTTCCAGCCAGCACTGAACACTCCTTCTCCAGCTGCACAGCTCACAGCTGAGGCCAGAACTGAACCTGTATGCCTAGTGGCACTGCCATGCTTATCCAGTGACTTGTCACTGGCATGCCTCACTGCTTCAATCGGAGACATCTCAGAACAGCGGGTGCTGTGGCATAGTAAGCAAAGCAACAGCCTGTGATGTTGGCATTCCCATATAGGCACCTGTTGGATTCTTGGCTGCTTTAGTTTCAATGCAACTCCCTGCTATTGTGCCTGTCAAGCAGTGGAGGACGGCTCAAGTCCCTGGACTGCTGCACCCATGTGGGACACCTGGAAGAAGCTCCAGACTCTGGGCTTTGGCCTGGCACAGCCCCAGCCATGGAGGCCATCTGGAGGGTGAACCCTTAAACAGAAGACTGTCACAGCGCTTCACCTGCCTCTGCCCACGCTCACATCATCAGCTCACGGTGTGTCTAAGAGCAGGCCTCTCTCTCGTCCACCCCTTCTGGGGCGCTCCATCCAGCACCATGTCCTGTCCTGAGCGTCGCCTGCTCTCCAGGCCACTGGGTAGGGGGCCACTGTGCCTGAACCTCACACCTCCTGGGTGAGAAGCCACACTTGACAAGGTCTCTGGGGACCCAAGTACAAACCAAAGGGCAAGGAGCTGTCCCAGGTGGCAGATGCTCCACCCCAGGGGCTGACAGTCCCCTGGCCGCCGGAGCTCAGCAATGCTGTCCGTAATGACATTTTCCAAATCTGTGAGCAAGCCTTTGGGGAAGAGCCCAACAAGGCAGGCCGAAATGCCCATGATGTCCACACTAGCTGAATTGCTGGAAAATTCCAGGCATCTTGAAATTGTGCAGGAGGCTGGCTCTTGCGCCTTACCGCTCAGTGGGTTTGCAGGAGGTCCTTGGGTCAGCTGCCTCCCGCCAAGATCCCAGAAGTTCCTACCTTGTCCGCTAGAGGTCAGCACCGCCCTTGCTAAGAGGAGCAAATGGCAGACTTCAAAAGTGAGTGCTCTCAGGGCCTCTTTATCTCAGAAAATCAGATTAGGAGATGTGAAGCAACCTGTCCAAGGTTACACAGCAAGCTTTGGGCCCAAGTGGCACCTCCTTCCTGTCGTTGCAACCCACGTTTGCCCTGGTGTGCTGCTGACAGGTGTCTGTGGTCTCTTGGAAGCTCCTGGTCAAGAACCGATAGCCGGTTTTGTTACTAACAGGAAAGGCTAAACTGTCTAGAACACAACACCCTGTTGAACTCAGGGCAACTATGGCAACTCGGGGCCTCCCTTGGAAGCCCCTGACTTAACTGTCCTGTGCCCTCAGAGCCTGGGTTAGCAGACAGAACCAGAGCCCCAGGCCACCCTTTCTCAAGAGGCACCCCCAAGTGACTGTCCACCCCCCCCCCCAGAGACCCACAGTGAGGCCAGCAGACCCAGGCCTGGAGACGTGGGAGGGGACATGTCCCACGCACGAGGCTGGAATTGAGCTCCTGGCATCTGGCCAAGCCCTAGCTGTTGTGGACATATGAGAAGTTCATAGAAAATTCTGCCTTGTTGTCTTTCAAATACATATACACATAAATACTATTAAATCCCGAGACACAGAGTCCCTTTGCTGTGTGAGCCCCTAGGGCACAGAGGATGGGTCTAATGCCTCAGCACCCATCCATACCCACACCTTCAGTGCCACCCCCAGGTGTGATGCCCAGTGACCCCAGGACCGTGAGCCGAGATCTGCTCTGCAATGGACCTCAGTCAGCTCGCACCACCCACCGCAGGCTGAGGTCATTGCTGCATCTTTGAACGATGCTGAAGAGGCACTGCAATAGGCCCATTTGAAAGATGGGAAGCTGAGGTTGGGAGAATTGATGGTGACTTCCTAAGGCAGGCTTAGCGGTCGAGATCGGGCTCAGCTGAGTGGACCTGGGCTGCTTTCCCTGGTCCCAGTAGTTCCCAACCCTGGGGCCTGCTGCCTGGAACCACCTTTGGAGGTTCAAACAGCTCTCACACCTGGACCTCCCAGGTTCTGACTTAATTAGTCTGGGGCAAACATTTTATTAAAACAAACAAAAAACCCCTCTCCGTGTAGAGTGAAGGAGGGAGGAAGAGAGTGTTATTATTATGTTCGTAGAATTGTAACTACTAGTGTCAGTATTGTGGCCTAACAGGTTCAACTGCAGGTTGCAGTGCCCTTGTTGGTTCCGGTTCGAATCCTGATTCCTCCACTTCCAATCCACCTTCCTGATAATGCACCTGGAAAAGCCACAAAAGAGAGTTCAGGGTCCTGGGTTCTTGCACATGGGTGGGAATGCTGGAGAAGGTCCTTTGGTCTGGCCCAGCTCTGACCGTGTGGCCATTTGGGGAGTGAACCAGTGGGAGGAAGATCTCTCTCTTTCTTACTCTCTGCCTGCCCCTATAATTCTATCTTTCAAATAAATAAAATAAACTTAAAAAAAAGACTGTATCTATGGATTTTATTGATTCTGCTAAAAGATAATTACAAATTTAAAGATATATTTAGGGAAAATTTTCTACTTACTATATACAGTCACATAAATTCATATATATCCATTGGTCTCCTTCCCTTTTAGACACCGCACACACCATACCTATTCTTTTTTCAATATTTATTTTTTTATTGGAAAGTCAGATTTACAGAGAGGAGATCTACAAATTTGCAGATTTACAGAGAGAAGGAGAGACAGAGAGGAGGAGAGACACAGAGAAGGATCTTACAGCTGCTGGTTCACTCCCCAAGTGGCCACAACAGCTGCAGCTGAGCTAATCTGAAGCCAGGAACTTCTTCCGGGTCTCCCACGTGGGTGCAGGGTCCCAAGGCTTTGGGCCATCCTCGACTGCTTTCCCAGGCCACAAGCAGGGAACTGGATGGGAAGTGGAGCTGCCGGGATTAGAACCAGCACCCATATGTGATCCCAGTGCATGCAAGGACTTTAGCCGCTAGGCCTCTGCATCAGGCCCCATACCTAGTCTTACAACAACTTTGTTTCTATAATACAGGAATATATCTATATTTGCATCTATCATCACTACTTCTTATTTATGATTCTCTCCAGTATTTTTGTAATTCTCCGAAGTTGTTCTTTATTATCAAATCTGTTTTTGCTGTGCTAGGTCCTTTGCATTTCCATATAGATTTGAGTCAGTTTATCAGTGTCCACGCACACACACACACACACACACACACACACACACACACAGCCAAACGCCTCACAGGTTTTTTTTCATTGTAACTGCACTGAGCTTATAGATTAGTTTTGAGGACACTTGACCCATTTTCTTTTCCAAGCCATGAAACTATTTTGTCTTCACTTTTAATCTTTTAGTTCTTTCAGTAAGTTTTATAGTGCTAAGTGTACAGCTTTGCATTCATTTTATCATGTGTAGCCTTAATTCACATGCTGTTATTGTAAATAGTCTTGCTTTTTAGAATTCAGTGTGTGGGGGGCCCGGCGCGGTGGCGCAGTGGTTAAGGTCCTCGCCTTGCACGCCCGGGATCCCATATGGGCACCGGTTCTGATCCCGGCAGCCCTGCTTCCCTTCCAGCTCCCTGCCTGTGGCCCGGGAAGGCAGTCAAGGATGGCCCAAAGCTTTGGGACCCTGCACCTGTGTGGGAGACCCGGAAGAGGCTCCTGGCTTCGGATGGGCTCAGCTCCAGCCGTTGCGGCCGCCTAGGGGGTGAATCATCAGACGGAAGATCTTTCTCTCTGTCTCTCCTCTCTGTATATCCGCCTTTCCAATAAAAATAAAATAAATCGTAAAAAAAAAAAAAAGAAGTCAGTGTATGACTACTCACTCATCCTGTATAGAAGCAGCTCATTTTGACCAAGTTTTCTGTAACGTTCATTGGCTTATTAGGTCTAGCAGTGTGATGAGATTTTTATAATATTATACATAGACAATTATCATGTCTAAAAGGTAGCTAACATTTTTCCTGTTTAATTTGTTGAAATGACTTTTGAAGTCGATTTTCAAAAATAATATTTCACTAGCAATCCAGCCTTGCATTTCCAAGATATGCCGGATTGGTCACGCTGTGTTGTCCTTTTCACAGAATTTCAGAATTTCATTCCCTTTGCTACACGTTTAAGGATATTTATATTTGTAATGCACATTGGTCTGTGGTTTTCTTCTGATTCCTTTGGTTTTGGCATTCGTGGTCTCAATGAAATGAGTCAGAAAATATTCCTTCCTCTTCAATATTCTCTATTTTTTTCAACAGTAAATGTTTTGTAAAGTTTATCAGTGAAACAAAAACACCCACACCCTTCCACGCTGTTTTAATGAGCAGCCAGGCTTGGGCACAATGCACTTGACTTTGTGTTAACTTGACATTGAGCAAGGCTTTGAAGGATAGCTCTGTGTGGCAGGTGTGGGAAGAGGAGTCAAGAGTCGGGGAGATAAGAGCCGAGGTGGGAGGCAGGTGAAGGTCTCTGCAAACCAAACCTGGCAGAGGTGGGCTCCGTGGGGCCAACTCCTGTGGGGTGGTAGTAGTGGATATGAGGGGAGCAGAGCCACGCAGTCCCGGGCTCCCAGGGGGCGGGCCAATGCCTCAATGCTTTTTTTAGGGGAGAGGCTTCCCCTTGCAAAGCCTGAGGGAAGGCAGCACCAGAATGCTGGGCCTGCCTGGGCACACCCGGGAGGCCTTAGATGCTCATGGCTAGGGGCCTCGAGTCCCTGCTGGTGGGCCTTGAACCACATCCACTGCATGTTCTCAGGGCTGCCAGCCCAGTGCTTATGAGGCCTGGGGTTTCCCCCGTGTGGGTTCCCTGCTGCAGGGACAGTGTCGACCTCGAGGCACTGGGGTGCTGAAAAGTGCAGAGGCGTTCCTAGCTACAGCTGTCTTGTGTGGAACAGTGGATAGATGACATAGTTGTGGACACCCAAGGGTCCACTGCAGAGGCCCACGCTACCTCACGGTTGGGGGCCAGGGAAAGAGGGTCCCTCTGCTCAAACGCTCCACTCCCTGCCCTCCCTTCTCCCTGTGGGGGCTTCAGGCTCTCCCACTTCTCTCACCCTAACCCATGGGACTTGGCTGTGTCCCAGTTGCCCCATTCCGAGAGCTGGGGAGACTCCTGGGGCAGTGGGAAGAGGGGCAGGCTCTGAAAGGAGCCACCACACATGCAGCTGCCTTCCTTTCTGGTGTCCCTGACAGCCACACTGCCTAAGGGGTGGGGGGAATACCGCATTATGCTAAGCATGTCTGCATTTCCTCCTGCTCCTCTGTTTACCTACAGTGGAGAATTTGGTGGAGTGAGTCCCCGTTGGTGGGGGATCAGTAGCAGAAATATCTGGGAGTGACCAATCTGGCAAGGTGTAGGCTGCAGGCAGCTTTAGGAGGCCGAAGGCGAGGAGTGGATGCTCCTTGTGCACACACAGGCGGCTCTGGAAGGCTGGGTTAGTGAGTGCTGTCTCTAGCTTGTTTGTATTGTCTCCTGCTACCTGCCTCCCAGGATGCATGCTGGCAGGAGTGGAACTGGCTCAAACCCAAGCCACTCTGGGCATCCTAGTGTCCCAACTCCTGCACCGAATGGCCACCCTCTACCTCCTCCCCTATATCTGCCACTCTGGCCTAGAGGCTGTGTCTTGTCCCCTGGGAAGCAACCCCATTTTCATTATGCTATGTGTGGCACCTGTCCTTGAGTTCTACATCCAAGTGTCTGCCTGTCACAATGGTTCTATGAGGGCTTGCTCTGAGCCTGTTCCCTGGTCCCACGGGCATCACATAACCTTGCTTCCACCCCCACGAAGCTTCCGGTCAATGACAAGCGCGTCCCCAGCCCCCCTGCACCCTCTCGCTCAGCCCACTCCCCTCCTGACCCTTGCTCCTCCCCCTTCCAGGACTTCACATCTGCGTCTCTGGCCACCTGCACTGTAGGACTGACGGATGGCTGCTCAGGTTCTCAACTATACCCCCTTGGGTCTCGGTTTCCGTTTTAGAGTTTGGCCCAGTTTCTGCTCACATGCGCGTGCACACACACACCCTGCCACCACTGCCCCAAATAGTATCTGGCTTGCATGTTGTCAGTTTCTACTACAAGGTTAGGCACAGAACCTACCCTTTCAAAATAATGATTATCAATCAAGCAATCATTTGGAAAAACAGGCGGGTGGTCCTTTGAGAAGTCAGAACAGGGTGAAGGGCAGGGTGTGTTCTTCAGGAGGGTTCCTGGGCTTGGGGTGCGCCACCAATGTCCCCCCTCTCCCCAGGGAGCATCCAGTGGGGAAAGGCAGCAGAGCCTATGGAACAAGTGTTCCTGGTTGCGTACTCCGCAGTCCTTTCTGGCCACGGGCCTCCTATTTGCAGCCATCCCAGGGGCCCCTGCAGTGTGATGGCTGGGAGCCACGAGTGGCTGTTGACACTTGAAATTTGTGCAGTAAGAAGACCGGCATTGTGGTGCAGTCACATCACCACCTGTGCCACCAGCAACCCGTGTGGCACTGGTAAGAGTCCTGTTTGCTCCATTTCTGATCCAAGTCCCTGCTAATGCTCCTGAGAAAGCAACAGAAGATGAGCCAGGTGCTGGGATCTCTGCCATCCTTGTTGGAGACCCTGATGGAATCCCAGGCTCCAGGCTTCATCTTGGCCTGGCCCTGGCGATCTTCTGGGGTGTGAACTCGCAGATGGAAAATTTCTCATTGTTTCTCTCCACCTCCCTCTCTAACTCTACCTTTCAACTAAATAAATCTTAAGATATATGTACAGTAAGTACAAAACACTCCTGCAGTTTAAAGCTTTGGACGAGAAAAGATGTGAAATATCTTACTCAGTTTTTTGGACTGATATGTCAAAAATGAAATGTGTTAAATGTATTGGGTTAAATAAACTTAGCAAAACCAATTTAATTCCACCTGTATCTTTTAGATTTTAGTTTTACCGTGGTTGATAGGGCATTTAAAGTTACACGCATGGTTTATACTTTATTTCTGCTAGAAAGAACAGCCCTGCCCTGTGCAGTTATGCACTTGCTATTTTTTTAAACTTAAAGTGGCCATGTTCCCCGTCAGTATGTGTGGCACTGTCTCACTCTCTTCAGTGGCTACATGGGATACAATTGCACAAAGATGCTGAGGTTCCAACCCAGTGCACTTGCTGTCATTCCAGAATCCAGTGTTGGGAGCAGGAAGACTTCTGGCTGGGACTCTAAGGGACCAGAAGCAATGTAAGCAGGTCCTTCCAGGCTGCAGGTCCTCGGGGACCTAGGGGCCAAGGTGTGGCTGGGTGAGCTGTGGCACAGGCCAGGCAGCTGTTGGCAGGAGTACATGTTAAATGCAGAGGGAACAAGCAAGGGAACGTTCCACAGTTGGGAGGGGGAGGAGGAAACAGGAAATCGACAAAGGGCTGGTCAGAAGTGATCGAAGAATCAGGAGAACGCAGGGCTGGAGGTCAAAAGATGAGGTTTACTGATGGAGGAGGAAGTCAAGGCCAGGCGGGCATCCATGGGATGGAGGCCTGTGACGTCAGCAGAGGCTCTTCAGATTTGTGAATTAAAAAAAAAAAAAATCAGGGTTGGTGCTGTGGCATTGCAAGTTAAGCACTGCACTGGTATCCCATCTGGACACCATCTAGTCCCAGCTGTTGCACCTGGGACTAGAGCAGAGGATGGCGCTTGTGCTTGGGCCCTGTCTCAACATGGGGAATCTGGAAGAGGCTCCCGGACAGGCTCAGCTACGCCATTGTGGCCATTTGGGTGCGGGGTGGACTGGCAAATGAAAGATCTTTCTTCTCTTTCTAACTCTGCTTTTCAAATAAATAAATATTTATGCAAAAGACTGCTCTTTTTCAAAGTTGTTAAGTAATTGGAAAATACTGTGTTTTGTTTTACACTAGATGTATGTGAGTCACTTGCCACACAGCTACTGAGTCCCTTCTATGTGCCAGCCCAGTCCTAGGGCTGGAGTGTAGAGGTCAACAGTGGGGTCCCAGATGCCACTCTTGGGGAGCTGTATTTTAGAGAAAGGAAATGGATATGAAGCACACAAATATGCCTGTAAGATTTTGGTGAGCTACAGATGCCAAAAATGAAATGTGGTGCAGTGGCGAGGGCAGGAAGTGATTTGGCATCAAGGGCAGCCTCTCTGTGCAGGTGACATTATGATGTTTGTGTGTGCAGACTTGGACAAGGAGCAAAGGGTAACCATGTCATTCCCACCCCCCAAGAGAGCATGCCACTACGTGTTTTAAGGAGCAGGGCATTCCTGGGGGCTCCAGGCCAGTCTGGACAGAGTTCAGTTCTCTGGAAGAGACCAAGAACTTCAGAGGGAAAACAGACCTGGTGGTGCGTACTGGGATGTGAGCTGGTTTGTCAATGAGAAGGGTCAGAGGCTGGTGTGTCCAGGGGGCTGCAGTGTGGAATGTAAGATGAGGGCTGGGATCCCAGACGATATGTGTCCTGTGGGGACTGATAAGCCCAGATGAGAATGGAAAACTCTGTCCCCCAGGAGACAGGCAGAACTCAGAGTTCTAAGGTGGATAGAGTGATGGGGGGGCAGGTCACTCTAACCACTACCCCAAAATGAGCTGCTTACCCACAGAGCCAACAGAGTGGCCCCTGCTCCCCGCTGTCCACTCCATTCAGGAGTCCTGCTGGCAGCATAAGATCTGTGCCCTGGCACCCCCTTCCCCACCCCGCCTGGCTCCCCAGGAAGAGAGCTGGGGAGAGCCAAGGCAAGCCCGGTGGTCATTCTTGCACAGCAGATTGACTATTTTCATGGGATGAGTGAGGGAGAAGCCGAGATGGAAGCGCCCCTCACTGACCGGTTTATAGCAACACAAAAAGCTAACAAAGGAGACCTGGTCCAGACTGCACAGCTTCCGGCCTGAGGGCAGTAAGGCCTGGGAAGTTTGGGATTTTTATTTTTCTTATTTTCATATTTAAACAATTAAAAAAAATTTATGGGAAAAACAAAACCAAACAAAAAAATTTTTGTGGGAAAGGCAGAGTTTCAAAGAGAAGGAAAGACAGAGACAAAAATCTTTGCTGGCTCACTCCACAAGTGGCTGCGACGGCCAGAGCTGAGCAACTGAGCCGAGCGATCTGCAGCCAGAAGCCAGGAGCCTCTTCTGGGTCTCCCAAGTGGATACAGGATCCCAAGGCTTTGGGCTGTCTTCCACTGCTCTCCCAGGCCACAAGCAGGGAGCTGGCTGGGAATTGGAGCAACCAGGACTTGAACAGGCACATATATGGGATCCTCGTGCATGCAAAGCAGAGGATTGTCCAATCCAGCCATTGCGCTGGGCCCAGGGAAGTCACTTGGCCTGGCTATGCCAAGGCAACTGTGGGCATAACTTGAAACTCAGCATATCCATAGCAGGCTTCCATTTCTGAGTTGATATTTTTGGATGGCGCCCAAAGGTGTTCTGTTAACATAATCTTCCCAGCTGTAGGCAACTATCTAGATTGCATTGTAGCTAGGCAAGTGTTACACTGCTGGGAAAAAAGAAGCCAATATTGGCAGGTATTCTGCACCTGGTTAATGTCAAATTTGTGTTAACTATACCAGTGTGCCAGCATAGTTGTCTATTCTGTTTTTTAAATTTTTAAAAAATATATATTGGGGAGCTGGTGTGACAGCGCAGTAGTTAAAGTTCTCGCTTTGAAAGTGCCGGGATCCCATATGGGCTCCAGTTTGTACCCTGGCAGCCCCGGTTCCCATCCGGCTCCCTGCTTGTGGCCTGGGAAAGCAGTCAAGGACAGCCCAAAGTCTTGGGACCCTGCACTCGCATGGGAGACTCGGAAGAGCTCTAGGTTCCTGGCTTCGGATCGGCTCAGCTCCAGCCATTGCGATCACTTAGAGAGAGTGAATCATCAGACGGAAGGTCTTCCTCTCTGTCTCTCCTCCTCTCTGTATGTCTGACTTTGCAATAAAAATAAAATAAAGTCTTAAAAAAGAAGAAGAAGAGGGAAACTAGAAGACATATCTGTGTCGGGCCAAGGCACCTGCCCTGTTGGGGACCTGGCCTGAGCTAAACAGCATTGCTCACTGCCTGCAGGCACACACAAAAGAGTCTGTCTCTCTTTCCCACTCTGTAACTTTGCCTTTCAAGTAAAATAGGATCTTTATTGAAAAAATGGAGGCAAAGAAATTGTACTTGCTGTTGTACTGCTGCTGTTAAGGTCATTTCCCATTGGGGATGAGGCTAACAGCTCTGCTAACCGGTACAAGGTTTTAACAGTTGACAGCTAAGTCCCTGGAGAGTGGGTCAGCCACTGTTGGAATGGAAGGCTACAGGCAAGCAAGCAGAGTAGGCTGGGCTGAACCATGTGGCAAAGCAGTAGCTTTATAGATATGAGCAGTATGAACTCTTGTTTAGCTTAATGTGTGAAGTGATGACTCCATGCAAATAATTTATAGATTCATGAGCATATGTATGAGTTAATCCACATGTAGGACAACACTTCCAAAAGCTCTTGGAAATATAATTATTTTTTTTAAAAGCACTTATTTTCAGTTGCAAGACAAAGAGATGAAAGATCGAGAGACACATAGAGATTTTCCATTTATTAGTAGGTTTCCGAATGCCTGCAACAGATGGAGTTATCATAGACTGAAGCCAGAAACTGGGGCCTCAGTCCAATCTCCCGCATGAATGGTAGCCAGCCAACCACTGAGTCATCTCTTGCAGCCTCCCAGGTTGTGCATTAGCAGGAAGCTGGATCAGCAATGGGGCCAGAACTGGGTGTCTTCACCATGGAGCCTAGGACTTGTCCCTGCATAATCTTTTTTTATTTTTCAAAGACTTACTTATTTTTACTGCAAAGTCAGATATACAGAGAAGAAGAGAGACAGAGAGGAAGATCTTCTGTCCAATGATTCACTCCCCAAGAGGCCGCAGTGACTGGAGTTGTTCTGATCCAAAGCCAGGAGCCTAGAGCTTCATCCAGGTCTCCCACACAGGTGCAGGGTCCCAAGGCTTTGGGCCGTCCTCCACTGCTTTCCCAGGCCACAGGTAGAGAGCTGGATCGGAAGTGAGGCCGCTGGGATTAAGGCTGTTTGGAGAAATGGCTAGTTATAAGGCTGGGACGGGTTGGAGTATCTTGTAGCAATGCAGAGAACAAGAAAATGTCCCCCCACCCCCCGATTTCTGTCAAAGGAACTGAAAGAATTCCCACTATCCGAAGATGGGACAGTTTTGCAACAACATAGTAGTATGGGCCACGTGCAGTAGCCTAATAGCTAAAGTCCTCACCTTGTATGCACCAGGATCCCATATGGACATCGGATCATGTCCCAGATGCTCTACTTCCCATCCAGCTCCCTGCTAGTGGCTTAGGAAAGCAGTCAAGGATGGCCCAAAGTCTTGGGACCCTGCACCCACAAGGGAGACCTGGAAGAATCTCCTGGCTCCTGGCTTCAGATCAGCTCAGCTCCAGCTGTTGCAGCCACTTTGGGAATGAACCAGCAGATGTAAGATCCTTCTCTCTGTCTCTCTTTCTCTGTGCAAATTTGAATTTCCAATAAAAATAAATAAAATTTTTTGAAAAGATATTAGTGTATTACAATCTAAAATGTATGATAAAATGCAGGATTTATCCTGATTTACATAACTGATTACATAAATACAAAACATGAAGGAGGGAAGGCAAATCCAGCAAGCCAAAACCCAGTTTTGTTTTGTTTTTGTTTGTTTTGTTTTTTAAAGAAAAACTTGTTTATTTTTTTAGTTGCAAAGTCAGATATACAGACAGGAGACTCTTCCATCCGATGATTCATTCCCTAAGAGGCCTCAACAGCTGGAGCTGAGCCAATCCAAAGCCAGGACCAGGAGCTTCTTCCGGGTCTCCCACTCGGGTATAGGGTCCCAAGGCTTTGGGCCGTATTTGACTGCTTCCCAGGCCACAAGCAGGACCGTGCCTGGCCCTCCCAATCAGTTTTTGTATGACACTTGCCTCCTGGCAAGGGATGCATAGTCCCCCGCCCCTCAGTGTGACCTGCACAGAGGAGTACACAGACCCAGGAGGAAAACAGAGCATGCGTGCAGCAGGGAGCCAGCCAGGTCATGTAGACGGCCTGCCACCAAGCTTGGCCACAACCCACAACTGCTGTCAGCCGAAGCAAATGCCAGGTCCCCAGTGGAGTGAGCAAACCCGGGCAGCATTCCCAGCCAGTGTCCCCCAGTCTGTCAAGGTCACCAGAAACAAGGGAGGTCTGAGAAACTGTCACAGCCAAGAGGAGGCTGGGGAACAGGACAGGTCAGTGCTGAGGTCTCAGAGCAGAAAAAGGGACATCAACGAAGGACACCTGAAGGAAGCAAAACTGAAGTGAACAAAGAAAACACCAGGTTGAGTTAGTAGTCATACATCGATACTGGTTCCCTAACGATGAAGAGGACGTGGCTACATGGACACCTGCAGACCCTCAGGTAGCTTCTTAGCAAAGCTAAAGAGGTTCTTACAATGATTTAAAAACCAATTACTGGTCCCGGCAGCAGGCGTGGCCTAGTGGCTAAAGTCCTCGCCTTGACCCCATATGGGCGCCGGTTCTAATCCTGGCAGCTCCACTTCCCATCCAGCTCCCTGCTTGTGGCCTGGGAAAGCAGTGGAGGACGGCCCAAAGCCTTGGGACCCTGCACCTGTGTGGGATACCTGGAAGAAGTTCCTGGCTCCTGGTTTTGGATCAGCACAGCACCAGCCGTTGTGGCTCACTTGGGGAGTGAATCATTGGATGGAAGATCTTCCTCTCCATTTCTCCTCCTCTCTGTATATCTGACTTTCCAATAAATAAATCTTTAAAAAGAAACCAATTACTAAGAACATAAGGCTGAAGACATTTAAATTACTAACTCCAAAATTACCTAAAGATTTATCTATCCTTATTTGAAAGGCAGAGTTACACAAATAGAAGGAGAGAGATAGAGATTCTATCCACTGGTAACTCCCCAAATGGCTTCAATGGCCAGAGCTGAGCTGATCTGGAGCTAGAGCCAGGAAGTTTCCTCTGAATCTCCCACGGGGGTTTAGGGGCCCAAGGACTTGGTCATCCACTGCCCTCCAAGGTCATTAGCAGGGAGTTGCATCAGGAGTGGAGCAGATAACACTGCAACTGGCACTCCTATGGGATTCTGGCATCCCAGGCAACGGCTTTACCTGCTGTGCTGTAATGCCAGCAAATGACAGTGATTACTTAGTCTTTTATTTGTCAAATTATAGGGTGTAATTGCAGCTATTTTGTGTTTGTAGTCATACATACTTAATGGTTAGAATATTTATTTACACAAACATAAATTATAGTGTAAGCAGATATCCTCTCACTTTTTTTAAAAAAAGATTTATTTATTTTTATTGCAAAGGCAGATATACAGAGAGGAGGAGAGACAGAGAGGAAGATCTTCCGTCCGTTGATTCACTCCCCAAGCAGCTACAACAGCTGGAGCCGAGCTGATCAGGAACCAGGAGCCTCTCCCAGGTCTCCCATGCGGGTACAGGGTCCCAAGGCTTTTCCCATTGCTCAACTGCTTTCCCAGGCCACAAGCAGGGAGCTGGGTGGGAAGTGAGACGTCCAGGATTAGAACCGGTGCCCATATGGGATCTTGGCACATGCAAGGCAAGGATTTTACCCACTAGGCTACCACGTGGGGCCCTCCATCTAGCTTTTAATTTATGTGATTGAAATTACAAAGAGCAGAGTTTGGCAAGTGCTTTCTGTGCAGCACCATGGGTCCCTGTCACAAGTACTTAGCTCTGCCTTTGTAGCTGCAAAGCAACCACAAATGAGACACCCAGCAGCAGGCAGTGTTCCAGCAGAACTCTGTGTATAAAATAAAGCAGCAAGCTTGGTGTTGTGGTGAGGCAGGTTAAGTTCCCATCCGTCTTGAGATAGCAACATCCATAGCCAAGTGTCTGATTTGTATCCCAGCTACACTGCTCCGAATCCAGCTTCCTGCTAATGCACCCTGGCACATAGCTCAAGTCCTTAGGTTCTTGCTACTCACACAGGAGACCCAGAAAAAGTGCCTGGCTCCTGGCTTTGGCCTGGCTGTTGTGGGAATTCTGGGAGTGAAACAGCAGATGGAAGATCTCTCTCTCTCCCTACCACTCTGCCTTTCAAATAAGTACATTCATATATTTTTTTCTTTTATAAGTATGTATATCTTAAAGCAAATTAGGAAGCAGTCAAATTTGACCCACGGGCTTCTCAAGTGTTCGTTAATAAGATCACTTAGGCCAGAACTTGGTGAAATGTCTCAGTTTTTCCCGGTTTAGTATCTTGGTTTTCAAAGAGCTGTTTCTGAAGGAGCCTACTTGAATTGTTTTTTCCATTGCGGATTGAAAAAAAAATTTTTTTCTTGTTTATAGTGGATATTTTTTAATGAGTCCTTAAGACAAAAAAAAAAAGCATTTTGAATCATACCATGAAGTGAAACAACCCAGCCCCCCGCCACAGACACACTGACTAAATACATAAAAGGTATTATTTCTTGGGGGTTCACGTAGGGTTTCATGTAGTGCTAGAGTTTTGCAATTTTCAACATTCTAATGAACTTTGTTGTTATTCTGTTGTATTAGCCTATTTGCCAGTTCTTGGGCTAGAACTACACTTCAAAGCATTCGTTTTCCATTTTGATGTTTTATACAAATGCTTTCGTTGTATTTATTGAATTAATCTTTATCACTTGTCTTAGCATTAATGGTTATTTTTCCACACAAACTTGATAATCCAGTTTTGAAGTTTCAAAAATAACCCTGACCTTCTTATTCTGATCACAGAGCTTAGCAGAGGGAGGATTAACTTTATCTTTATCCCATCATAACTTGTCATCTGGAAACATGACCTGCCTTTCCACTCACTTTAGGCTTTTTTTTTTTTAATTTGTAAGATTTATTTATTTTTATTGGAAAGTCAGATTTACAGAGAGGAGAGACAAAAAGATTTCCTGTCCACCGGTTCACTCCCCAAGTGGCTGCAACAGCTAGAGCTGAGCTGATCTGAAGCCAGGAGCTTCTTCCGAGTCTCCCATGTGGATATAGGGTCCCAAGGTTTTGAACCATCCTTAACTGCCTTCCCAAGCCACAAACAGGGAGTTAGACAGGAAGTGGAGCAGCTGGGATATGAACCAGGATATGGAATCCTGCAACATGCAAAGCGAGGACTTTAGTCACTAGGCTACCATACTGGGCCCTAAGTTTTTTTCTAAGTCTGTTATTAAGGGGTCAGTGCTATGGCATAGCAAGTTGAGCTATCACCTATAGTGCTGGCATCCCATGTAGGCACCGGTTTGAGTCCTGGCTAGCTGTTCTACATCCAACCCAGTTGCCTGGGAAAGCAGTAGAATCTGGCCTGAGTACTTGGTTCCCTGTACATATGTGGGAGCTCCAAATGAATTTCCTGGCTCCTAATTTCTGCCTGGTCCACCCTTGGCTACTGCGGCCACCTGGGAAGAAAATCAGCAGATGGAAGATCTCTCTCTCTCTCTGTAACTTTTTTCAAATAAAATAAACAAATCTATTATTAAAAGCTTAGACACTCTTCATTATGACTTCCCCCCCTGATCTTTTGATGTTTCTTTCACACCCAATGTTCACTGTCAGATGCAGGAGACATACAACAGCTCCAACAGACAGTGACAGAAGCTCCCAAACACTCTCTCAGTTCCTATATGGAGTTCACAGTATACCAGCTTGGAGCTGAGGCCTCCGTTCTGGCAAGCGCCAGCTCAGACCCCTGGAACCAAGGCCAGGATGCCCCTTCCTGCAGATGTCTTATGAGCAGGGGCCAAGCCAGGGGCTCCTGGAGGAGCCCCCAGTGCAACAATACAGAGGACAGAGTAACTTCTAGGCAGGCAGGTGCCTCAGCCCTGGGCAGCAGAGACCTCTCTTCTCTGTCCTGCCTCTCTGGGCCTAGTGGCTTCTCTCAGGGCTGCCCAGGGCTCCTCCAGTGTCCCTTCCCAGTCATGGCTGGACTCTCTCATGCTCTCTGATGGGTGATGGTCACTTCTTTTCAAAGAGCTCTGCTTTCTGTGGAAGGAATGTGTGTCCATCACTGTGACCTGTGACCGGCAGATCAATGGCTGAGCTCCAGCGCTGCTTCCTGACCTGTAGCCCGTGGAGCAATGAAGCTGGAACAGATAAGCAGCTCTCTCCCCCTTGCCCTAAATGCTCCCAGGCCCCACTGCTGGACGGGCTTCTCGGAACCTGCTCGGGCTTGCAGGGCTGCCCGGCTCATGCACTGTTTTTGGATTTGTTTTGTTTATATTAGGTAAGCTCCGTTAAGTTTAATGACGTGAAGATTTTTTCCTCCTTGACAAGCCTCACTTCCCTTGCAGCAGCCATGAGCGTTGGTCAGGCTAGCCTCTTCCTTGCACTTGAGGGTTGTGTCCTCATAGTTGGCCACCCAGGCCCAGGCCAGGCAGAAAGTGGAAAGAAGCACTTCCACTGTGCTGAGATGAGATCCCAGGACCTGTTGTGATCTGCATCACCTTCCAGAGGCCCATCAACATATAAGTTTGGTGGTTAAGTTATTTTCCCTCTTTAAGATTTATTTCTTTGAAAGGTAGAGTTGCAACAGAGAAAGGAGAGACAGAATCTTCCATCTGCTGGTTCACTCTCCAAACGCCCACAGCAGCCAGGGCTGGGCCAGGCCAAAGCAAGGAACCCAGAACCCTTTCTGGGTTTCTCCTGTGGGTGGCAGAGACCCATGTGCCTGAGCCATCACCTGCTGGCCCCTGCATGCCCATCAGCAGGAAGCTGGATTGGAAGCGGACCCCACACTCCAACCATGGATTCGGTTACAGGTGGTGGGCACTCAGCAGTGTCTCAGTGTTGCACCAGCTGCTCATCCTCCTGCATATTTGGACATAACGGAAGCTGCCTTGTAGATAGTCTGTGGCTTTCCATTTTATTTAGTACATTTAGCATCTTCAGTATCAATTCATGGGTTACAGTATGATATTTCTTTTTTAATTATATTTTTTATAATGATTACATGGTTGATCAGGGTGGGAAGGATCAAGAATTAGGGAAAATTGGGTGAAGTCATTGCTTACAAATTTGCTATTTCTTGTTGTTGTTCCTGGGATAAGGGCTGAGACAAAGGGGGAAAACACTCATGACTTTCCACACGTCTCAGTACCCAGAGATGAGGAACCACCACCTCATATCAACCCAGAGTCTCCATGTGTACATATTCCGAGGGTTCTGTCTAAGTGGTTTGCATAGTTCTGAAATGCTGCCGATTTCACCAATCCGAGGATGATGTCACCCTCTAATGTCCATTGGCTCCATTCACTGGGATTTTTTTGTTGTCATCGTTTCTTTAGGGTAGTTGTCCAGTTTGTTCTGTTCTTCTGCTACAGCATCAAATGTGCTGCCATATTCTCCTTTTACAACAGGACTTGTGCCCGCTGCTCTGCCTTTTTCATTAAGTAGGACATGTTCTTACAGGCGAGTCCAAGGACCCTAGCCAGGCGACCCAAATCCTGCCAGACCTCCCACCCGTGGGACTCATGAACCCAGCACCTACCTCACCGGCAGGCCCCAGGACCCAGGCTAGGTGACCAGGGTCCCGCCAGATCCCCCCCACACCCAGGGCTCAAGAACCTGACACCCACCTAGAAAGCAGGACCCAGGATCTGGGCCAGGCAACCCAAGCCCCAAAAGTTCCCCCATCCCTGAGGCTCAGGAACCTGGCCCCCACCACACAAGCTACCTGACTGTCAGATCCCCCATCCCTGGAACTCACGTACCCGCCTCCCCCCCTGGGTCCAGGCTGGCATGACTTATCTCACCTCAGTGTCCACAATCTTCCACGCATGCCAGTTCACGTCCCAGCTGCTCCACTTCTGATCCAGCTCTTTGCATGTGGCCTGGGAAGGCAGCAGAGGATGGCCCACATATCTGGGTTCCTGTACCCACGTGGGGATCTAGAAGAAGCTCCTGACTCCTGGCTCCTGCTGTTGTGGCCATTCCATCTGATGGAAAATCTCTCTCATTCTGTGTCTCTCCTTCTCTCTGTATTTCTGCCTTTTTAATAAAAATAAATAAATCTTTAAAGAAAAAGAAAAGAGCTGAAGCTTCCTTCCATGCTGGCATGGACTGGGCATGCCAGGACATCAGACATATATCTCCCCAGCCGAGGCAAAGGAAGCTTAGCACATACTTGTGACTACAATAAAATCACCTGTTTGTGAGTCACTTGGCCTGTCCTCTCACTCCCAGGCCTAGGCCCTGTCCCCCTGTCCCTTACAAATGCTATCTATTAAAAGACAGCTGCCTTGAAGAGTTTTTGTTCCAGAGGAGTGGGGAGCCACTTGGTATAGGGACCGCCATGGGATGCACCATCCATCGTGCTTGATACAGGTGCACAATTGAGTGACCTCCAGCTGCTGCTCTGCCATGCCCACCACCACCTTTGCCCAGAGGCCATGCCTCCTGTGGACTGCTGCCAGCCAGGACCTGGGCCCATGAGGCCACCAAGCAGGTACCTTGCAGCCAAAAATGTGGATGACTATGGCTTGGGGGCATCCTATGGGACTGACGAACCCAGCTGTAGTCTCAACAGGGTTGTGGTTGTGGCCACTGCAGAAGATTCTTGTGTAACTTATGGTGCAGCCATTTTCCTCCTGTAGCCCTTGCTTTCTTCATGTCTGTCAGGAAGGACCTAACTCACTGGGGTCCCTTTTGTGGAGGGAACAAGGAGGAGAGGGAGGTGCCACTAGCATTCAGAGCGTTAGCCTAGGATGACCGAAGCTCACACAAACACCGCTGGGATCAGAGGACAAACTGGATCTAACCGCATCCACCCCATCCTGCAGGGACCCCACCCCTTGCCTATCTCACAGATACCCTCTGCCTGGTCAAGTCCTGGGGATGCCCCCTCACGTGCTTCCCTCTGTCAGGAGAACCTGGCAGCTGTGTCCACTTCCTCCTGGTGACCTGGCACATCACAGCTCTCTTCCCAGAAGACAGAGGCTGAGACAACACCTTCAGGCACCATCCCCTCCACCCAAGCCCCACCCCCTCCACTCCTTACACACCATTAAGGTGATGTCCCCTCCCAGAGTTCAGAGCAGCCCAGATTGAGATTGTTTGTGAAACACCTCCCCACTTCCTTGTTCCTCCTGGTACCAGGGTCATCTCGGCGCAGCCCCAGGTGTACCTGCCACCAGTGTCTTCCTGATGCAGAGCCCAGCCTGGCCACCACAGAATTTGAAAGTGTCCTGGATGGAAGGGACGGCAGATTCTGGTGGGCAAGTTGCTCTCCCAAGGGAGAGCCCCATGCAGCACCTGCCCGAGCCTCATGCTGTGACCCAAATCCAGGGGCCAACATGTACAACCTCCTTGGCTGTCCTCTGAAGGCCTCAGCGCCACCAACATGTTTCTCCTTCACACTGCTGTTCTGTGTTGAGCCTCAATGTGTCTAGCAGGAAAAGTGAAATGCCCCAAGGTCTCTCTTTGCTCACAGAGGCGTTGTGAGGCAGAAATGAGCCCAGGGGGCGGTTGCTGTCGGTGGTGGGGTGAGCAAAGCTGTAGCGTCCACTGACAGGGGAACAGGGGCCTTTGCCACAGCAGGGACTCTGTGGCTGCCTCGCCCCATGTCCCTGGGAGCACATGCAGATCCTGGCCTCACTGGTGCTGTTGCTGAGAATCCTGTTGGAATCCTGTTGGAGAGAGCGCCTACTGTGCCATCCTCCTTTGAGGAGAAAACAGGGTCATCTAGTTTGCAATCAGACAGAGCAGCATTCAAATCCTACAAATTCTCACCAACCTGCTGTCTGGCTTTGATCTCAGTGGCTTCTGAATCTCTAAGAAAAGTCCCACACCCTCCATATAGCCGCTCAGACCTGCGCCTGTCTCCCTCGCAATAGCCTCCTCTCTCACTGGCACAGAACAGACAGCAGCTTGTCTCTGTGCAGGGGAGCGGGGCAGCACCACAACTCCTGCAGGGTCTGGAACCTGGTAGCACCTGTCCCTCCCCACCATCCAGCTTCTTCTCCCTCAGCCTCCACCTCTTGCCCATCTCACAGACGCCCTCTGCCTGCTATCCCCTCTGCTTCCTACCCCATCAAAGTGGCTGCCTTGCCTCAGGTCATTTCTCTTGTTGCTTGATTTTCTATTGAATGTCTGCTTCCAGACCAGCATTCCAACCAACTTCCCATTGGCTGCCTACTGCTTTTGGCATCCTACCTGGCACAGACAGGTGCTTCATAGACATTGCTTGAGCAAGAGCAGAAACAACAACAACCAACTTTGCTGTTTAATTAGTTCATCTGTAAGTTAGGGTGATATCATCCACTTAAAAAATGCAATGATTTATTTATATATGTGTGTATATATATGTATATGCATATATATAATATACATTTCAAAAGATATTTTTAAATTATTGAAAACTTAATTATTTTTTAATTTTAAAAAATTTATCTATTTGAAAGGCAAAGTGACAGTGGGAGAGTGAGACAGAGAGGATTCTTCCATTTGCTGGTTCACTCTCCAAATGGCCAAAATGACTGGAGCTGGGCCAGTCTGAAGCTTGAAACCAGTAACTTCTTCTAGGTATCTCATGTGAGTGGTGGGGGCCCAGGGAGTTGGGCCATCCTCCACTGCTTTCCCAGGTGTGTTACTAAGGAGCTGAATGGGAAGTGGAATTGCCGGGACAAGAACCAGCACTCAAATGGGATGCTGGTACTGTGGGTGGCAGTTTTACCCCCATGCCATGGTGCCAGACTTACCCAGCATCTTGTAATGATTCCTGTTCTCCTCTGTGTCCATGAGTTCAACTTTTTTAGAAGTGCATATAAGGGGCTGGGTGCTGTGGCATGGCAGGTAAAGCTTCCACCCTGGCTCTGGCATCCCGATCAGTGCTAGTCGGAATCCAAGGTGATCCACTTCCCATCCAGCTCCCTGCTAGATGTGCCTTAAAAAGCAACAGAAAATGGGCCGAGTTCTCGGGTACCTTGACCCATGGTGGGAGACCTGGAAGACCCTATTGGCTGTTAGCTTTCACCTGGTCATCCTGTCCATTGTGGCCATTTAGGGAGTGAACCAGTGGATGGAAGATCTCTCTCTTTCTGTCTCTCTCTGCTGTCTGTAACTCTGCCTTTCAAATAAATAGAATGAATCTTTAAATAATCAATAAAAAGGTGCACAAATAAGGTCCTGTAGTGGTCATTGTCTTCCTGGCCTAGCTGGTTGCACTCAGCGTTGTGTCCTCCAGGCCATCTGTGTTGCTGAAAGTGGCAGGCTCTCTGTTTCAAGGCTGCAGAACCTTCCCGTGGGGTGTGGTAAAGCACACCTCATCCAGCCATGCACTCACGGTCACTCAGGCTGACTTCTTCATTGGCTGTTGAGATCTCACCCATCAGCACATTTCATATCCTTTCAGTTGTATCAGCAGCAGGTTGCCAGACGTATGGTGGTGCTGTTTTTAATGTTTTAAGAGAAGCTTCCAGGCTCTTTTCTGTGGTGGCTGCACTAATTGACTTTTCCGTCTGTAGAGTACAAGAATTTTCTTTACTGTACATGCTCAGCAACTCCTTTGTCCTTTTTTTTTTTAAAAAGATTAATGGATTAATTTGATAGTTGGAGAAACACTGAAACATTACCATCTGCTGTCTCTTCCCAAATTGCTGCAACAGCCGGAACTGATGCAGGCTAAATCCAGGAAACAGGAATACCCTCTGGGTTTCTACACAGGTGACAGAAACCCAACACTGGAGCCAGCATCATTTACTGCTCGGCAGGTGCATGAGCAAGGACCTGGGATTGGAAACAGTAACTAGGATTCAAAAGGGTGTTTGGGGATGAGATCTGGGCATTCCAAGATCAGCTCAACCAGCTGTGCCACAATGCCTGTGCCTTTGTTTTTTGATAATACTTATTTTGACAGATCTGAGGTGGCACCTTATTGAGACTTTGTTATTAAATTTAAATAAATGTAATTGCTATGTAATGATTAATAACATAGGACTTTTTCACATATATGTGGCTTTTTGTCATCTTCTGAGAAATGTTTTTTCAGGTTATTTGCCTATTTTTAAAAGATTTATTTATTTGAAAGACAGAGTTAGAGAAAGAGAGAGGGAGAGACAGTGTGAAGTCTTCCATCTGCTGGTTCACTCCCTGGATGGCTGCAATGGCCAGAGCTGGGCCAAGTTGAAGCCAAGAGCCAGGAACTTCATCTGGGTATCCCACATATGTGCAGGGGCTCAAGCACTTGGTCCATCCTCCATTGCCTTCCGAGGCACATTAGCAGGGTTCCAAAAAATGCTCAAGGATGGCCTAAAGCCTTGGAGCCTCTAGAAATTTTATCGGCACATTATCAGGGGAACTAAATAGGAATTGGAGCAGCCGGGACATAAACCAGCACCCACATGAGATGCTGATGCTAAAGGCAGCAGCTTAAACCATTATATCACAGAGATAGACCCCTTAGCCCATGTATAATCAGGCTGTTTTAGAGCTATTGAGTTGAGTTCCTTATAAAGCTTGGATATTAACCCTTATCAGATGTGTGGCTTGAAAATATTTCCTTCCATCTCTCAAATTGCCTCTGCACTGTTGATTGTTGCCTCTGAGCAGAAACAGGTGAGATAAGCAGGTGCCTGTGCTTTTGCCGTCATAGCTAAACTCATTGCCCACACCCACGCTGTGCTGCTCTCCTGCCCTTTGCTTCTAGTGGTCTTACAGTCTCAGGATGGACATTTAAGCCTCTAGTCCATTCAAGTTGATTTTCTTAAAGATTCACTTAGTATTTATTTGAAAATAAGAATTATACAGAGAGAGCAGGAGAGACAGAGAGAGAGAGAGAGTTCTTCCATCTTCTGCTTTATTCCCCAAAGCAGCTAGGACTGGGCCAGGCTTGAAGCCAGGGAGCCAGGAGCTTCATTTGGGTCTCCTGTGTGGATGCAGGGGCCCAGGACTTGGGCTACCCTCTAATGTGTTCCTGGGTTCATTAACAGGCAGTTGGATCAGAAGTGGAGCCATCAGGACACAAACAGTGCTCATATAGGGTACTGACAGTAAAGGTGGTGACTCTACCACCTGCAGTTGATTTTTCTCACGCAGTGAGAAAAAGGGTCTAGTTCATTCTTTTGCATGAGGGTGTCATGTTTCCCAGCAGCTTTTAATAGATTCTCCCCTCTACATTGTATGGTCCTGGCACCTCCTTTGAAAAATCAGCTGACTATAAAGGCATAGATTCATTTCTGGATTCTGTTCCATCGATTCATGTGTCTATTTTATGCCAATATCATGTTGTTTTGATTACTAAATAGCTTATAGTAGATTTTGAGAGACATAGTATATTAAAATACACATACAGTGGATGTTCAAACAATGGTGACTTATGTTTAAGAAGTGGGAAAACCAACAGGATGGGTGAGGAAGTTGGCTGGGATGCCTGCATCCTATGTTGGAATAGCTGGATTCAGGCTCCTGCTAATACGCACCATGGGAAGCGGCAGGTGGTGGTCTAAGCACTTGGGTCTCTGCCACCCATATGGAAAGTCTTGATTATGTTCCAGACTTCTGGTTTCAGCCTGGTACAGTCTTGGCTGTTATAGGCTTTTGGGAAACAAACTAGAAAATGAGAGATTTTTTGTCTCTCTATCTTCTAAATAACTTTTAAACATTAAAAGAAAAACAAACAAACAAAAAAGTGAGCTCAACGAAGTGTCGAGCATGCCAGGACCTGGCAGAGAGTGTATTACAATCTATTAGGGCCTCTCAGACTCATCCCAAGTGGGAGGTCCCCTTTCATTCCATCACCTGTGCAGGAAGCGGAAGAGGTTACTGGTCTGCTGGAAGCTGCAGCAGCCCCTGAGTGAGGGTCCAGAAGAGGGGCAGAGTCTGTGTGGCCCTGGACTGCCTGCTGGGTGGGGAGGACTCAGGTTATTTAGAGCTTGCCCAGGGGATCTGGAGGGCAGTGGGACAGCAGCTGTCTTCTCTTTGCTTCAGCCTGGGTGTCAGTCAGTCCAGTGGCCTCAGCCAGTCCTCATGGGCACCATGGCTTCATCACAGCACAGATGGCCTGGGCCAGCTCGCCTCAACCCATGCAACTGGGGACTGCCCAAGGCAGGGGACTGGGCTTTCTTATTTTAGATGCCTCCCCTGCTCCCAACATGGTGCTGGGCCTCTGGCAGGTGTTTCAAAGACAACAGACATAGGAGATGTAACCTGAGGCAGATAGTCAGGGCCCAAGAGACTCAAGCCTGATGTGCAGAGGAATATGCCCAGGGCAGAACGTCTCTGTTACTCAAAAACAGGATCAAAGAAATGGGAAACAAAACAGGCTGCAGTCACGCCGGGCCCACCCACTCCTGGCAGAGACTCCCTTGCAATTCAATGATCATTGGTGACTAACTAGCGAGCTTACAAACCCTGTGCACATTTCCTCATAGCCAGCTATCCCTTGGCAGCCCCCCTGCTTGGGAACCCTTCCTGTGAGGGAGCATTCCCTTGGTTCCTCTGCTTGCCCGTCTCTGTCCACACTTCTCATTCTTTGTGGTCATGGGACACGAACAGCCACCGCTCCTGACTCCTGCCAACACCCTGGTGACCATGCAACAAGTCCGCTCAGGAGCACAAGCCCTGAGCAAGACTGCTTTGGTCCTAGGGTTGGCATGTGGGCATGGATGGCACATTTTAACAGCACAGATGGCTACAGGCAGGGTGTCTTCGGAACAGGTGCTAGAAGCTTAGTGCCTCCACTGACCAGGCCTGGGTTTGTGCTGGGCCTTGGGAGTTGGGGGACAATTTCTCACAGGTCTCTCTCTCTTTCCCCTTTTCTGCACATCTCACAGACACTGGCTTCCTTTGGTTCTGAAGTGTCCTTTTAAGGATGCTTCTACTGGGAGAGCCTTGGATGACAGGGACAGGGTCTCCCTTTTTGGGGAGGAGATTGACACTTCCTAAGCTTGGGGTTCCTGCGAGTGACACAAATTTACTGTGTCACACAGCACCCCCAGCCTTGGGCCTGCTTCTCTGTCATCCTGGGGGGCCTGGAGGATGTAGGAGTCCAATGTGAATGTCAAGGTCATACCTCTTTCTGCCCCCAACCCACCACGCCTACAGGAAGGCTGTGCTTTGTCTGAGGCCCAGGGTGTGCTGCCAGAATCCCCGACATTGGCAGGCTGACTGGGAGGCTAGCATGGAAGGCAGATCCCAGGCTCTCTACAGCTGGTAACACTGGTGTTCTGGCTCAGTGAGTGGGCTGTGCTCAGGCGAGGCCAGAAGGATCCATCAGGAGAGGCTGGGACTGGGCACTTGCAGACAGATACCCAGGCAGGAGAGCAGCTTGAGGAGCTAGGACTTGCTGAGGGTGAAGAGAACCTCAGCAGGTTCCTGCCGACCATGAGGGACTGTGCAGCCTAGCCAGGGGGCAGAGGTGATCAGAATGGGTAGCTGCAAGTCTCTCCCCTGTGGGGAGGAGATCCCAGGGGGGAACATGAAGCTGGCCTGCTCCTCGGGAGTAGGCCTCTGGACTGGACAGCCAGAGAGCTTCCTGCTGGTGGGAAGGGAAGAGGATAGAAGGGGCAGTGGCCAGCGAAGAAGGACCTGGCACCTGAAAGAACCTGCTGGCATCAGAAGGAAGCTGGGGTTCCATGCCAAGGAGGCTCCTGGCACACGGCTTCTCTCTACAGACAACGACTGCCATCTTTTGGGTCCACCTGCCCACCAGGAACATGAGGTCCTTCGTCCCAGGCAGAAGACAGAGATGCCCAAGAAATCCCCAGACACAAGTGTCTCCTGCACAAAAACCCTGCACCTCACCCTCATTCTGGGCCTCCCTGCTGCCACCTCCTTCCTTTCTGATGGGACTACAACAGCACCTAGGGGGAGGCCCCTGCCCCAGCCAGGCACAGAGGAGCTCACCCACATTTGAGAGCACTGGCAGAGTCGGGGACCAGGATACAGTGGCGCATCGACAGGCGGCACTCCCTAAGTGGGCAGACACCTGCTGAGAGCTCTCATTGCCTTCCTTGTTCTTGTCAAGCTCTCTTCCATGGCGCCTACATTGTAGCACAGCCGGTAAAGCTGCTGCTTCTGATGCACAGAGGGGCACCGGCTTGAGTCCTGGCTGCTCTGTTTCCGATCCAGCTCTCTGTTGATGTGCCTCGAAAGACAGCAGAAGATGGCCCAAGTGCTTGGGCCTCTGTCACTCATGTGGGAGACCTGGATGGAGTTTTTGGTTCCTGGCTGCACCCTGGTTCAAGCCTAGCCATTGTGACTCATTTGGGAAGTGAATTAATGGATGGGCAATTTATCTGTGTCTCTTGCTCTCTGTCACTTGACCTTTCAAATAAATAAATACATTTATTTTTTAAAAAGCACTCCTTTCACAGCTCATCTGGGTGCATTTTAACCTTGCCTCTCTCTCAGTCCTGTCAAGGGCTGGTAGGGAAGGAAGTGGAGGCTCTAACCCAAGATTATGCCTTTGGGTTTCATATTGCTGATCCTCAAGGCCAAATCTAATGCTCTTGACTTCCTGGCTCCTGGCTTCAGCTCAGCTCAGCTCCAGCCATTACAGAAGCTGGAAGTGGGTGTCCTGCTATTGACCATGGTTCCCAGGAAGCCAAGGCCTCATGGGAAGAAGGCCAACATCTTGTTCCTGTGCAGCACAACCCGCAGGCAGCCCTACGGTAGAGTGAGCTGGGCGTGGGCTTGCTGCTTGGCAGAGGGGCAGGTCTGGTGGTCTCAGGATGACCAGGGGGCTTGAGGCTTGGCTGCCTATGTCCATGAAGGTGGACCTGACATTTAGGGACTCCCTAGGAAATACAAGCTCATGAGATCTTTTAAAGAATTTTGATTTTTGAAAGAAAGATATATTTATTTATTGGAAAGGCAGAGTTACTGAGAAAGAGAGAGAAAGGGAGATTAAAAAAAAAAGATTTATTTTATTTTTATTACAAAGTCAGATATACAGAAAGGAGGAAAGACAGAGAGGAAGATCTTCCGTCCGATGATTTACTTCCTAAGTGACCGCAACAGCTGGAGCTGAGCCAATCCAAAGCCAAAGCCAGGAGCTTCTTCCAGGTCTCCCATGCAGGTGCAGGGTCCCAAGACTTTGGGCTGTCCTCAACTGCTTTCCCAGGCCACAAGCAGGGAGCTGGATGGGAAGCAGGGATGCTGGGGTTAGAATCAACGCCTATATGGGATCCCAGTGCATTCAAGACTAGACCTTAGAGAGAAAGAGAGAGATATCTTACTGGTTTACCCCTCAAATGGCCACAGCGGTTGGGGTTGGGCCAGGCTGAAACTAGGAGCCAGGAGCTCCATCCATGTCTCCCATGTGGACTGCAGGGTTGACAACTCCTATTGGCATCAGTTCGAATCCCAGCTATTCCACTTCTGACCCAGTTCCTTGGTAATACACATGGGAAAGCAGCAAAGGATGTTCCAACTGCTTAGGTCCTTACCACCCAAATGTAAGCATTTTGAGGCCCATGCATACAGAAGCATTCACAAAGTTCAGCAAAAAAAAACATATATATATATAAGTGACTGCAACAGCCGGAGCTGAGCCAATCCAAAGCCAAAGCCAGGAGCTTCTTCCAGGTCTCCCACGCAGGTGCAGGGTCCCAAGGCTTTGGGTCATCCTCTACTGCTTTCCCAGGCCACAGGCAGGGAGCTGGATGGGAAGTGGAGCAGTTGGGAATGAACTGGCACTCGTATGAGATCCTAGCTATTGCAAGGTGAAGATTTAGCCACTAGGCTACTGTGCTGGGCCCAAACTCCCAAGTTCTTGCTTAACCCCCCTCCCACAGTCTGCCTTTTAGGGCTCAATTGCAGCTCCTCAGACTCCCCCTCCTGTCCAGGCTAGTCACCTCCTGGACTTTCTCAGGTCCTGGACAGCTCACGCTGTGCCTTGGGCCTAGAGTTCCAGTTTGCTTCGGGAGCTGTTTTCAATGCAAACTTCATGTTGCAAGTAGAGCATCCATTTATCCATCAGAGCCCTCTGGCCTCCTTGTCGTGCTCCAGGGAGTGTGTGCGTGTGTGTGCGTGTGCGTGTGTGTGTGTGTGTGTGGAGGGGGAGCACCAGGGGCTGAGAAGCAAGACCATTCCTAGTATGCCTGATGAAGCAGTTTGAAAGGGGCGGGACCCAGCTAGAAGTTACTTTTTCCCCTAAAGGGAGAGGCAGCCATTGTCCAGGCTCCACAGAAAATGGGTTCAGCTCCTCTCCCACAGAGCAGCTGGGGTGTGTGTGTGTGCAGCTGGTGTGTGTGTGTGTGTGTGTGTGTGTGTGTGTGTGCAGCTGGGTGTGTGTGTGTGTGTGTGTGTGTGTGTGTGTGTGTGCAGCTGGTGTGTGTGTGTGTGCAGCTGGTGTGTGTGTGTGTGTGTGCAGCTGGGGTGTGTGTGTAGCTGGTGTGTGTGTGTGTGTGTGTGTGCAGCTGGGGTGTGTGTGTGTGTGTGTGTGTGTGTGTGCAGCTGGTGTGTGTGTGTGGGGGGGTGTTTTGCACGGGAGGGGAAGGGGTGCGGAGGGGGTTAGCTGCTCCCAGCTGTGGAATGCTTGAGGACTGGGCGGGGTAGATAGATTTTTAAATAAACTGTCCTTGGCCTTTCCCTTCTCCCCTCTCCCACACTTGCTCACTCTCTGGGGCCCCAGGCTGACAAGGAAGTGTGATAATTTTCACTCAACTGGAGCAAATTCATTTTTAAGAAAGAAGGGCTGACGTCACCAGGGCTGGGGACGGCATGGCCAGTGCGACCCAGTCCCTACCTGTCTGTGGCCAGCTGTTCCCTGCAGGAGTCTCAGTGGAGGAGGTGGTCCCAGCATGGATCCCATGAGGGTTCAGCCAGTAGCAGGGAGAGGGGGTGCAGCTCCCGAGTCTGTCTGGCCAGTTTCACACCCTGGCGGTGGTGGCGGGGAATTTTGATCAAAGAATGCATACATCTGTTTCCTGGATCACGCAGGCTGGCTCTGACTCAGTCATGATGCGACAGGAGGGGTCTGCGGGATCCCCAGGGGCCAGCCTAGGGTGGTATGGGCTCACCTGCTGGGCTTCTCATACCCCCGACTCCCAATCCAAGCATCGATACTTGGGGCAACCTGCACATGTCTTCTTCCTTCCATCCTTTGCCAAGGAAGTAGTATTGGGTGTGGTGAGGGTCTCTCCAAAACATACATCACCCAGAATCTGAGAACGCGAGTGCATCAGAATGTCCTGGTGCTGCTAGGTGTGGTCCTGTGAGGGCGGGGGCTGTGTCTTCCCGGGTCTGGGTTCTCTGCCTCCTCCACCGCTCATTAGCAGGAGGAGGGGTAGGCGTGCAAGGATGCTGGGCTGTCCCCTTTCCTTTCCAGCTTTAGCAAGCGGCAGTGGGGAAATGGGAAGCCTCGATGGGCAGCTAGGCTGTGCTCCAGTTCCCCTTTCTCCTGCTAAGCCCCTCTGCACTTTTTCTCTTTCTAATCTCTCCTGGATCACTTTCTCTAGAATATCCACCTGGGTTCAGGATCAAAGCCCAGATATTCAAATGAGATGCCTGGCAGCTGGTCCAAGTTCCTGGTGAGCTCACCCAGCTAGGAGCTCCGGGGGCCTTTTCCTGTTTACCAGCCCACCTGCAGAGCCCTTAACCTACCTCGAACTCCGATCTTGGGTTTGCTCCCATCATTAGACTGTGGAGGAACACACTGACCGGACCTCCGGTGTCTAAGAATAGTCGCACCTGGACTTGGCTGGTTTCTGCTTGCGACTTCCTGCTGCAGGGACAGGGAAGGGCAGAGCTGCTGAGCCAACCAGGCTTGATTCTGATTAAACAGCAAGATTGTCATCTCTGTGTGACTTGGAACAGGGATGACTGAGAACAACTCAAGTGTCCAGCTTGGTGAAAGTTATGCTGATAAGCAGTGAGAAATATTAGGTGGTCTTTAAAAAGACGTGAACAAGTTTATATGATGTCAGGGTTAGTGTATAGGCTTAAGAGACCCAGGTTGGGCCCGATGTGGTAGCCTAGTAGCTAAAATCCTTGCCTTGCATGCTTTGGGATCCCTTATGGGTTCTGGTTTTGATCCCAGCAGCCCCACTTCCCATCCAGCCGCCTGCTTGTGGCCTGGGAAAGCAGTCGAGGACAGCCCAAAGCCTTGGGACCCTGCACCCACATGGGAGACCCAGAGGAAACTCCCGGCTCCTAGTTTTTGATGCGCTCAGCTCTGGCCGTTGCTGCCACTTGGGGAGGGGGTTAGTGGACAGAAGATCTTCCTATCTGTTTCTCCTCCTCTCTCTGTGTCTGACTTTGCAATAAAAAATAAATAAATCTTAAAAAAGAGAGAGAGAGAGAGACCTGGGTTGAGTTCTGGGCTCCTGACTTTAGCCTGGCCCAGTCAGTCTTGGCTGTTGCAAGTGTTTGGGGAGTGAACCAGTGGATGAAAGATCTCTCAACCCTATCTATTGGCCCCACTTCTGTCTCTGTCTATCTTTCAAATTAATTAATTAATTAATCAATTTAAAAGTTTTTTTTTAGTAAAATAGAAATATAAATTGTAACTGTGATACCATAGATTAAAACTCGATTTATGAGCTACTCACAGGGAGGAGGCCCCAAATATATCAGATTATAATTGTTCATGGATGATGAGACACTGAAGGTGTCTTTCTTCTCCCTACTTTTAAGCATTTTTCAATATTTCATAGTGAGCATGTATAACCATTCCAATGGAAGGAACAAAAGTAAGCTTAAAAGTAAACTAGGCATTGGATTTCAAAATGTTTGAAAAGCTTTATTTACTTATTTATGCAAAAGGCAGAGTGACACAAAGAAATGAAAGGTGGAAAGAGAGAGAGAGAGAGAGAGATCTTCCCTCTGCTGGTTTGCTTCTGAGATGCCCACCACAGCTGGGGCTGAGTCAGGTCCACGTCAAGAGCTGGGAACTCCATCCAGTCCTCCCCCATGAGTGGCAGGACCCAAACCCTGGGACCATCGTCTGCTGCCTTCCCACGTGCACTAGGAGGGAGCGGGCCTGAAAGCAGAGCAGCCAGAATTGGTGCTTGGACAAGGGGCGCTGGCACTGCAGGTGGTATCACTGGCTGTGCTGCAATGCCAGGCCTGAACTTTATTTTCAAAGACAGTTCTGGGCCTGGGTTGGGCAGTCTGTCAAAGCCAGCGCTGGAGAGCTCTGTGTGCCCACCGTGCCCAAGAGCAGACTCCTTTGTTGCTCTGGTTCAAACATCCCCCTCCAAAACCCATGCTGAAATATAAGGGAATTAGAACAAAAGCGCATCAGCTTCCTGCAGCACCTTGCTCATCACAGCAGCAGACAATCCTCACTTGGTTCTCGTCAGGGCCGTGTTCACAGAGTGCTCATGTGGCAGGGGTGTAGGCGAGGAGCCAGGGCTCTGACTCGGCACTGGGAGGATGCATGTGGAGCAGGAAGAACACTGGGGCTCTGGGTCAAAGCTAGGATGTCCCTTTCCCAGGTGGGTGAACTTGCACACAGCCTTCTCTCAGTACCTGCCCCTTGTCCCTGGCAGAATGAGGGGTTTGGGCTACACGGTGTCCAGGGTCTTTTCTGTTCTTTTGTTTCTGCAGACTTCAAAAAGGAAAGTTCAGGAGCCAGTGTCGTGGTGTAGGCTAAGCCTCTGCCTGCATTGCCAGCATCCTCTATGGGCACCAGTTTGAATCTTGACCTCTACTTCCTAACCAGCTCTCTACTAATGTGCTTGGGAAAACACCAGATGACTCAGGTGCACCAGATACACCAGATGACTCACCCACATGGGAGACCCAGAAGAAGCTCCTGGCTCTTGGCTTTGGCTTGGCTCAGTCCTGGCTGTTGTGGCCATTTGGGGAGTGAAGCAGCGATGGAAGATTCTCTCTCTCCTTCCCTCTCTCTGTGTGAGACTTCACCTTTTAAATAAATAACATAAATGTTTAAGCAAAAAGAGGGAAGGGGGAAGTTCAACTATAGGACACAGGTGGCAAATCCTGCTGCTGAGCTCCCGTCTTAGAGCTGTCACTCACTTCCTGGTCTAAGTTCTCTCCCCTTTAAACTTGAATGGATGGAGTACATTTAGACTCCTGGGCTCCCAGCCAGCATTGCCCATGCACACCCACCTGGGCATGCATGATGACCCCTGCTTTGTGGGGACACTGCGGCATAAGTCATTAACCCCTACCCAATCCCCCCACTCAAAGGTAAAATGAGGAGGAAAATGAGCTCCTTGGTATGAAAATGCTCTGTGCTTTTGGAGAAAGAAGCCCGGCTGTATGAGGGAGGATGACGGTGGGCCTTGTAAGGCCCAGATGCCAGCGCCCCTCCTTCGCATAGCACGGGGTTAAGGCCCTTTGTCTTGGCATCTCCCTCCTTTACAGCAGCATCAACCCTAGCAATTTTAAGGGATACCCCAAGAGCCAAAGGCAACCGCTTAGGGCATAACTTGGAACTCTCCCGTAAAGATCCTCATGGGGCTATCCAGAGTCTGGGAAGGAGGTACCATGGTGCAGGGGGACGTGGCATAGATGACACCACCCAGTCCCTGCACTATGGAGTACTCTGGCACACAGACTGGAGAGTCTTCGCAGGTGGAATGGCCCTGTCCTTGTATTACTACCTTCTCAGTCACTGGCCAGAGGCAGGTGCACAGAAGAGCCTGATGCCAGCCACAAGGCCGAAGCCTAGGCCGGCAGGACCATCAGGCGGAGTAGGGACTCTTGCGATGGGGAGGCCCCTCACAAAGGCAGCCTTGGAGTCAGCCATGCACACATACCACTTAGTTGAGCACAGGACAAGCACCCGGCTCTAGTTAATCCCCTTCTGTGGCTTTGGGTCTGGGCTCAAATTCCAGCCTAACACATGAGCTGGCACAAGTGGAATCAGGAAGCAGCTTTCTGTAGTTTTGTTTGATCGCTAACTTGGCTCATGACTCAGTGATAATGGGAGTACAAATTCATTTCCCAGAAGTTTGGCTTTTGTCACATGTGAGGTAGGCAAAGTGGTTCATACCTCACAGGGCCTTGGGGACACATGCAGGGCCTGGTACTCTGCTTTAACAAGATTTAATAAATACACTGTAGTTCATATCCAATTTCCTGCCCTATATTTATTTATTATTTATATTTATTTTTTAAAAAAAAAACATTTATTTTGTGAAAAGCAGCATTTACAGAAAGAAAGAAAGAAGGGAGAGAAGAAAGAGAGAGAGATTTTACATCCATCGATTCATACTCCAAATGACCACAATGGCCAGAGCTAGGCCAACCTAAAGCCAGGAGTCTGAACTTCTACATGAGTGGAGGGGCATCAGCACTTGAACCAGCCTCTACAGCTTTCCCAGGCACATTAGCAGAGAGCTGGATCAGAAGTGAAGCAGCCAGGACTGAAAGTGGTACCCATAAGAGATGCTGGCTTTTACCCACCTCATCACCAGGCTGGCCCCTCTGCCCTTTCTCAATATAGGTATCTTCAGTTTGACCAGAAGTTACTCTGGAATAAGGTTCTACGAAAGCCTAAACCATATCATTGTAACCAATTTTAGGCCCCCCCCCCCCCAAATCAGAGGCTCCCTTTGAAGTAGCTTAGAGTTGTTTATTATTATTATTATTATTATTATTATTATTTTGTAGATTCTGGAGTTTGCTGCCTAGCACCAGTTCTATGTTCCAATTGAGTCTATTTCCCTCCTATATGAAAAGCTCATTCCAACTCATTTGTCCCCTAAGATGAAACATAAGCCTTTTGCCATTCCTGGAACATTAACTTGAACTTTACTTCAGATTCCTGGCCTTGGGCAAAGCCTAGCCATCCACAGGCCCAGGAGGTCTCCAGCAGACAGAACATAGAGTCCACTCATTTCCTCCGCTTCTTGCTCACCCATCTATCCCCCATCAGATGCCTTGGGAAGGAAGAAGGAAGGACAACATGTGTCCGAGAACCCTTTTTCAAGCATTTATCACATAGTCCTGTAAGCATTCAAAACATAAAAGTGGAGAAGGAGCTGGGTTCAGAGGGGCCTTGGAGTGGGTGGAGAGAAGACGAATCCAAATTGCACCTGTTTCCTGATCCACGCTGTCAGGTGCTTCATCCAAATGTGGTAAAGATCTGAGTGGACACTAGGCACAGTGGTTAGCTCATTGTCTGGATGCCAGCATCCCGTCTCAGAGCACCTAGGTCTGAGCCCCAGCTCCATCCTCAATTCCAGCTTCCTGGAGGTAATAGGTGATGGCTCATGTCTCTGGGTCCCTGCCACTCAAGTGGGAGACTGGATAAGTTCCTGGTTCTTCATCTTCGCCTGGGTCCCACTGTGGCAGGCAATTTGGAGAGTGAGCCAGTGGGTGGGAATGTTCCTTTCTGCCTATGAGTCTGTTTTCTTTTCAAAATAAGTAGAAAGAAAGAAAGAAAGAAAGAAGGAAAGAAAGAAAGAAAGAAAGAAAGAAAGAAGGAAAGAAAGAAAGAAAGAAAGAAAGAAAGAAAGAAAGAAAGAAAGAAAGAAAGAAAGAAGGAAAGAAAGAAAGAAAGAAAGAAAGAAAGAAAGAAAGAAAGAAAGAAAGAAAGAAAGAAAGAAAGAAAGAAAGAAAGAAGAAAAGAAAAAAGGAAGGAAGAAAGGAAGAAAACAAGAATCAAATAACCTATGTTGAAAACCCAAAGGTAACACAGGGAAGACTGGGTTGGACAATTATCTCCGGGCTCTGCCCCCTCCACTGGGTTTCCATTTTAATATTTCCCCCCTTGCCAATGTCAGGATGCAGTTAGGGGACAGGTGTCCTCTGCTGGTGTCTTCACTTTTGTGCACCACTTTAATGTCTTCTCTCTTGTTGCAGCCTCACCACCTTGGGGTTGGCGTGAGGGTTTCCATCTATAACTAGCCTGGGTGAGGCTGTGATGTGTCTTGTGTGGCAGAGCTGGCCTCAAACTCAAGTCCCATAAAGTCCCCTTGGATTCCTGGCTCCAGGTCAGCCCTTTGAGAACATGCTGTGTCTCTGGCCTTGTTTGCCCTGGGAAGTGGAAGCTTAGCTATGCTAGGTTGACAAGATGGCCAGCTCTTGCTTTGGCATAACCTGGGATGCTTTGGTGGGAAACTGATTCAGAGGAAAGTCATTAAACACACACACACACACACACATTACCTGTAGGGAGATGTGATGAGTAAGAACTGACATGAAAAACGACCCAGAAGGCCAAGTTGGACCATGATGTCCATGCATGCTGTCCTTTGTGAAAAGAGTCTTTTGCTGCTCTGTCCAGATTCCCAGTGCCTCCACGGACCCCCTCACCCACACAGAGGGGTGTCACATCACACCCTAGCACATGTGCATTCTAGCAGTGAGGGCCTACCTACAGGCTTGGGCTGTAATTGGACTTTTCACTTTGGAAGGCAACTGGTCACCAGGGTGGCAGGACCTCTAGTGCTCCGACCAATGTCACCTGCTCCTTCTGGGACAAGGCTGGCTCGGGCTGGGCACCTGGAAATGCTGAGTTCTCATCCTGGATGGGCCATGGAGCCTGGTAACCTGAGCTCAGCTCACGCTCAGGGAATGGAGTGTTGCAGCATCAGATGCAGTGGTCCGCTCTGGGGGCACAAAAGATCATGGAAGTTGCCATTGCTTTCCTCTGTGCAGCCACTCCAGCCACCCGCCTCCCACTTTCCTGCAGGGCACACCCTGTGAAAAGCCCCTGTCTCTTCTGGCTTGTGTCTGTATATTCCAGGAGGTCAAATGGTATGCCCTGAGCTAGGGACTAGGGAAGAAGGGTGGGCAGGGGCCAGGGATTCAATCCAAGTCTGGGACAGGGTGCTAGGCAACATCCAGCCACTTGAGCCATCAGTACTGCCTCCCAGGCTGTGCACTGGCAGTAAGCTGGAGCCCAGAGCAGAAGCAGGCAAGGAGCCTAGGCATTCTAACAAGCATCTGAGTATCTTAGCACCTGCACCTCAGTGACTCACTTCTCCCCCATGAACTGCCCTGGTGCCCTGCAACCCCACCTCTCATGCCACATTTCAACAGATGCTTTCTCAATGGCTTCGGGCTCCCCATCACTGACTCCGGAGCAGGCTCTGTCCCAGAAGGAATCTGCTGTGGGGCAGCGAGGGGCTACTGAGCTGCCATCAAAGCCCACCACCCCTTCCCAAGAGAGGCCTACAGTATCTTCTAGTTCTCACCTTCACCCCACACAGTACTCCCTTCTACTCCCCATTCACGTGGCCTCCAACTCGCTCCTTCTTGACCTCTCCTTCCTCTGAAATGACCAAGTGGCTCCTTCGGAAACCATTCAAGGGGTCTGGTGGGGCAGGGGCAGCAGGGCTGGGAAACCACACAGGCCCACTCGTTTCTGGGCTGTCTCTCCACTCCCGACGCCTCTGCTCACCTTCTGCCCCTTCCCCTCCCTCAACTACCTTCCCCCTGGGTTCAGGTAAGGAGGAGCAGGGCAATAGGTGTATCAGCATTCTCTTTCCTGGTGGGGAGAGGAGGGGTGGGAACTGAGGAACACTGGAGCAGAATGATTGGCACTGGGCCCCGCCTTCTTTTGTCCTCCTCCCCCAGCAGGTACTCACCCTGGCCCCTGTAGGGAAGCACACCTGTTGCTGGCCAGCAGCCGGAGGCAGCAGTGGGGCAGGACTCACCTCTGCCACTCGCTCGGCCGGCCGTGTCTGTGCTCTGCGCTGGGGAGCCATGACCGAGGCCCGCTGGCCCGGGGCCCCTGCGGTGCTCCTGAGCTGCTTGTGCACCTGCCTCCTTTGCACAACAGTCCTGGGTAAGTGATGGCCCTGGGCAGCATGGTGGGGGCAACAGGACACTGGCTTCCAGAGGCCCTCTGGAAAGCTGGGGCCTGAGAGAGAGAGAGGAGGGAATGGGCAGAATCAGGACAAGTGTGTATGGGGGGAGAATGAGGGAGAACTCTAGAAAGAAGAGAGCAGGCAGAGGTGCCCTGATTTAAACGAGCCCCCAGAACGGGGGTCCCCAGAATGGGGGCTGCCAAAGATGGGGCTTATTGTATGAAAAGAGAGGAGAGATGGGTAGGTAGAGCTGCTGGATGGTGAGAGAGCAGAGGATGGAGACTAGGAGGGAAAGATAAGAAAGGTGACAGGAATGGAAGAAAACCTGTAGAAACATGGAGGTAGAAGGACAAGGCAGGTGCGACGCCACTGAATCCAAGCCAAATGAACGGGCCACCGGGGTGGATGGCAGAAACAAGCAGTGGGAAAGCAGGGGCCCACGCAGGCGCGAGGCAGGCTAGCTTGGAGAGCCGTGGGGACAAGTGGACAGTGGACAGCAGCTTCAATGCCCTGCGGGGTGGACTTCCTGTCCCTGGCTTTGGGCTGCAGTGTCCTCTCAGACAAATGCCATGAGGCAGGCCTCGTGGCTCAGGTGTTAGCCTCGGCCAGCAGTATGCTCAGAGCCAGAGTCAGGCTGGGAGACACAGGCCAGGCCTCTTCCTGCTGCCTCCCAGCTTTCCTTCTGGCTCAGGGCAGGTTTTGCATATCCCTGGAGGGCGGCGTCTGCGTCCTCTGGGAGGGTCTGGAGGACCTGGGGAGCATAGAGCACCCAGGAGCCCAAAGCAAAGTAAGAATAGTGGCTTCCCCTCCTCACCTCCGTGCATAGGGTGGCCAGGTGGTGTCACAGCCCAGGGATGGTCAGCTGGAACACAGGCCCCTCCAGGTGCTAAGCACTAAACTCAGAGCAACCAACGGTGAATGCCCCCTGCAGCCAACCCTTCCTGCCACACCCTGAGGGAGCAAAGGCAGGCAGACCTGGGCTGGCCAGTCTGTCCCGAGAAGGTGGAGGAAGAAACCTCTGTGGCAGTTAGGACTCCTGGGCTGCCGTGAGCAGGCAGCTGGGATTCAGGAGTCAGCCAGGATTGGCCCTGGTACACCTCATCCTATTCGTCCTTTTGCAGGCTGGACTCCCCTGTGTTCAAAGCCAGGCAGCGAATGACTCTGAATTCTGACTTCTTAGGTTTCATCCTTTTGTGCATTAAAGTCAAGCCCCAAAGTATTAGAGGTCTCGAGCCTCTGTGCCAGGGCCATGGCACTCAAGAGGAGCTAGGAAGGGGGCAGCTGTGGCACCAGAGGGTGTGGTCTTGAGAGGCAGAGGAGGACCGAGGCCCAGGGAGAACCTGACGGAGTGCGAGTGTGGGTGAGGGGAGATAGGCAGGGCACGGGAGCTGAGAAACCTGGGCCATCTTGGAGGGGAAAAATATCTCCAGGATGGACAGGCAGTCCCACCCACCCAGGGCGGCCTCAGAGGCCTGCAGGCTACTCTGTGCCCCACAACACGGCTCTCTCTGGTGCCATGCCCGTATTTGTTTCACACTTGGCTGGCAGGACTCTTGCCCAGGCCTGGGTCACTGGCATCACAGCCTCCTTGGCCCTAAGCCAGAGGGAACAATCCCTGGGGCCTGGTCCCCACAGCAATTGCAGTGGCAAAGACTTCCTACTGTAAAAGAATGAATGGGATAGAGCAGGGGTAGTGGTGCAGTAGGGGCAGACTGGACCAAGGAGCCAATAGAAGCTTGCTGGTCCTGGTGGTTCCCAGAAGTATGACTCAGAGTGTAAAACCTGGCAAACCTACTTCCATGCCCATGGTGGAGAAACCGGGTCGGAATAAGTCTTTGTGTCCTATAGCATTCATGGCTCACTAACCCAGGTCTCCCCCCCTCCCCATCCCACCCCCGACTCTGGCAGTGACCAGGAAGTTACGATAAGTGCAGAATGGGAGTAGGGAGTGGAGGAGGAGTCCCCCAGCCCCAGGGGACCCTAGTCTGCTGGACTAGGAGGGGCCTCCTCCACTTCACCCCACTCCCAGCAAGCCCCATCCCCAGGCCCACTTTGCTCATCAGGAACATGCAGAAGCAGAGGCTCCCAGGACAAGGGCACCTGCCAACATAATCGGCTGCCTTCATGAAGGCAGTGGCTCCATGGGCAGTTGGGTGCAGAGCCAGAGCATCAGATCTAAAGGCCTGGGTCCGGGTTGCCACCTGCCAGCCCAGGGGACAAGGGTGAAGGCCCATCAACTGTGAAGTCATGGGGTCTTACCTGGCAAAGTGGGCCAAATGGAAATGGGGTTTCTGCACAGGCTTGTCATGGGGGAGATCACTTGACACATGACCCTTGCTTGAGGGGGGACTGCCAGGGAGGCTGGGGAGAGGTGTGTTGCATGGTGAAGGGACCAGACTGAGATGGGATCTTCTGTTGGCATAAGGGTAGGTGTATTCAGTCAAGGATTGGCATGCTTTAAGAAGCCGCTCACATCCTTCCCACAGGTGAATGCATGCCCCACTTGGTTTACACAGAGCATGGCTGATGACAGGAACTGCCCTCCTCCACCATGTAGCCAGTGTCCATCGTGGGGCAGCAAGGCACGCTGCAGCTGACAGCTCTGTATCACGGTGGTTCCTGGCCAGGCAGTCTGGGCTTTGCTCCAAGGCACTGTGCGTGATCTGTTAGTGTTTGGCGTGCAAATGATTTGTGTTTTGGTCGCCAGTCAAGACGCCGATGGCCTTTTGTGCATTGATGCTGTGGCTTTCTGGCCGCAGTCTCTGGTTTCATGGCTCCTTGGAGTGACTCACACAGATGTTTCATGCAGCTCCTGAAACCATTTCTCTCAGGGCCAGGACCGGGACTCTACAGCCATCTCTTTTGCTACTTGTTCCCTAGTGTGGTCACTGATGACTCAGTCTCTGTCCCTGCCGCCAAGCAAAATAATGGGGATGAGGTCTTAGGGGGAGGGTAAGAGAACATTTTATCAGAGAGCGAAGTAAACTTATGGGGCACAAAGACTATCGGTTTGCTGGATGAGAGGGTACGGAGTCTTGTTAGGGGGCTACAAGGAAGAGGGTGTTGGTATGGCAGACTTCACAAAGAAGTTGCTGGGCTCTGGTGTCAGGCACCATTTCTCGTCATCAGATGGATGACAGTGGATTCCTCTTCTGATCGGTCAGTGATCTGAGAGGAGGCACTTATTTGCTGAGTTTCCAGGGCAGCACACAGCCTTCTACCAGCAAACTTGCAAATCAGTGTGGCTTCTGCTGCGGCAGCCTTTCACTCATTCACTTGCTAGTTAAACCCCATACTACATCTGGTATTCTTTAGGTTCACACTACGTGTACGTGTAGGAGAACCAGAGGTGGCCTGGTCTTCCAGAGCCACGATGTGCCCATCAGCTAACAAATTACTATTATAACTGCAGAGGTGTTCCTACTCCCCAAGGCAGTGAGTGCAGGATGTTATGAACTGGGGTGTGAGGCGGGGGCTTCCTTTAGGTTGGTGAACTCAGAAGGGAAGTGCTGCCCACATGCCCCAAGGCCCGCAGGCTGAAGAGGAGCCAGGGACAGGACATTCCAGTTAGGAAAAGGCGAAGTAAGAGCAGGTATGGGACGGAAGAGCGTGGCCTTAAGAAGATGCCTGATAGGCAGAGGTGCTTGGTCAGGCAAGGCCTTGCGCACTGTACGTGGGCTACGGATGTGAAATAACTGAAGTAGGCCCACAGCGAGGAGGGTTTAACTGCAGGAGTGATGTGATCATACCAGGTCTTGGGCAGGATTGTCCTGGAGGCTGTAAGGAAAATGGATCGGTAGGGGAGCAGGCTGTGTGTGGGCAGGTGAGTGAAGAGCCAGTGGCAGGCATGCAGGCGGCAGGTGCTTGTGGCTGGGTCTGGGGGCAGTGGCAGTGATGTGGGAAGGTAGAAAACTGCAAGCTGTGGGTCAGCTCTGAGGAGGAACTCGGACCCAGGCACAGCTGCCTCGTTGCCTTGGCCTGTGTCTCAGGACTGTAGATGAAGGCTAAGGGAACGGGGCGGGCAGAGTGACATCTGTCGGGTTAGGATTCTGAGCCGAGTGCTGCTCTTCCATGAGGGTATTGGAAATGTTATGTGTCATTATCCTAATTTACAGCCTCAGAGAGGAAATGAATTGGGGTCACACAGCACATGGTGTTCAGTCTGCAGCCCATGCTCTTACCCACGCCAGGGCCCCACCATAGCCTCTTGCTTCTTTCCCATGTCAGGTTCACAAAGAACCTAGTTAGGGCGTGTCAACAGCACTATGTCTGTCTGGCAGGAGTGGCAGCAAAAACAAACCAAGTCACTGTAATGCCCACAAAATCACTTTCCTACTTCCTTTTCTTCTTCCTCAAGCCACGGATGTCAGCTCAGTAATTGGGCTGATCTCAAAAAAGCCTAGATCTGTGACACCAGGGGGAATCATTTCGAGTCTGCCCATAATGGCTGGCTCTGAGACACAAGTTTATGTGTTCTTTATGTCTCAAATTGCACCAAGCAAAGCCTCTCAGTCAGGCATTTCTTCACCCTGGGCCTTGCCACGGGTCACCTGACCCCATTTCCTCTAGTGTCTAATGCGACAGGACCTGGATTATCCAGGTGATGGCCCCAGAAGCTTCCAGAACCAAGCCAAGAGATGCCAAACCCAGCCTTGGCCACAGTGCACCAGCCAAGCTCCAATGTTTGTGTTCCCTGACAACTTCCCCTCCTCAGAGGACATCTGATCCCCAACCTCCACCAATTCAGTTTTGGAGCCCGTCTCTCCTTGCTCCCACTTGAAGTAGGCAGACCCTCCAGATGCTGCCTTGTGGGAGCTCAGCTGCTGGTCAGGCTGTAGATGGCATGCTGGTCTCTCACCTCCTGGTCTGGGGACCCACTCAGTTAAAGGGGAAACCAGTGCCAGCTCAACCCCCAACCCCAGTTGAAGGCACCAGAGATCAAGAAATGAAAGACATGTGAGTTCATTCGCACAACAGATGATTATGCAGTGATGTGCCAAGTGCATGCCAGGTGCTGCAGCTGTCACATGATCAGTTGTCCCTAGGGCATGTGGACTGAGTGTCTCTCCTCATTCTGAATTCTGAGAATGAGAAGAAAAATGCCCAGGGGGACACCCCACTTAAGATGGCACCCAGTGTACGGGCAGGACCTACTGGCTCTCTACATACAGTGGCAAGACTGCAAGTCAGTACCCGCCCCTGCTCCTCCACCCTGCAACTTCTCCCGGTATCAACACAGCTGCTGGCCAAGTGAAAGTTATTTTTCTCCTTTAGACTATTCTCACAGACCTGGGCTCCACACTGCCCTTGGCCAACCTGGCAAAGAGAAATAACAGCATAAAAATGAACCCTGGAGGTGACAGGCTTCCTTACCTCCAGTTCCAGGAAAAACTCAAGACAAACAGAGCAGATGTTAAGAGTAAGTCCCCCCTCCCCTTGGGCCCAGCGTCATGGCCTAGTGGCTAAAGTTTTCGTCTTGAATGCGCTGAGATCCTATATGGGTGCTGCTTCTAATCCCAGCAGCTCCACTTCCCATCCAACTCCTTGCTTGTAGCCTGGGAAAGCAATCGAGGACGGACCAAAGCCTTGGGACCCTGCACCCACATGGGAGACCTGGAAAAAGCTCCTGGCTCCTGGCTTCAGATTAGCGCAGCACTTGTGGTCACTTGGGGAGTGAATCATTGGGCGGAAGATCTTCCTCTCTGTATATTTGACTTTGCAATAAATAAAAAAAATTTTTTAAAAGAAAAAAAGAGTAAGTCCCCAGCCCTAAGGCACACAGGCGCAGGCTCTGTTCTCCCTGTGGAACATGACCTCACACTGCTGCAATATCATCATCATTACCATCTGCTGTCACCAACTCTTTCTCCCAAGTCAGCAGCACCCTGCCCACCTGGGATCTCACACCCCCTGAAAGATGAAAGGCAAGTCCTGGACACTGGCCACCTGAGAAGGGTCCAGCAGAGACAAGCGAGCACGTTGCTGGGCACTCTCTGGCTGGCACAGTAGTGGACGGTTGATGAATGGGGAAGATGGGATTCACTTCTGGGTCTGCATGAGGCCTGCTCTTTGGAGAGAACTTCTACAACATGACCATTTATGTTAGACAAAACCACATTTGTATCTTTGGAAAGGGGTTTAATCACCACATCAGATCAAGAGCCATCATAAGCCATTCTGATAGCTTTATGGACAGCAGGCCACTAGGAAAACTGACAGAAATATCCCTGTGGCATATCATTTGTCCCTGACAATGTGCCAGGCCTGCCCCCAGGCTCAGACCCTTCTGTATGTGGCAGGCCAAGAACTGGGGCAGCCAGGGACCATTTCTCCCATCCTACTTCAGCTCCTTATCCACCTGGTGACACTTTTGGAGCTGGGGAGAGCTCCCCTTTCCCAAAGAACCTTAGCTCTTGCCTGTTGAGCCTCCTGTCCTACTACTTACGAGGTACGAGATAGGTCACTCAACTTTCTCAATTCCCAGTTTCCTCCTTATTGAACCAGGGCCAATACAAACAGGATAAGCTATAAAACATCATACAAACACAAAGAATTAACATATTTATCAATTTATCGATTGTAGAGCAAAGTGTGTCTACTGAGAGAAGTACACAGGATGTATGTGCCAGTTAGAGAAGCCACGTGAGAACTCAAAGTGAAGACGTTGTCTCTTGCAGAAACCACGTAGAGTGTAGCAATGTTTTGGCAATGGCGCCTGCTGACAGGAGTCACCTTGCAGTGCAGATAGACCCTAGAAGGGCTCTTGGAAACTGTGCTTGGCCACAGTCAGAGGACAATCACTGTCATCGATCCTTGTCACAGAGGAAGGAGGGGGAATGAGAATGACAGTACCAATTCAGTCAACAGTCTCCATGACTCCTATAGCACAACATGATCCATGCCCTCAAGACCCAAACAGCTGCCTCTTAGGATCATTTTCCAAGGGGATCGTTGCTGAGGAGTTGATGGGGAAACTTTTCTTCTTGGTTGCTAGTGGTGCAGTGGAGGTTTGGAGTAGAGTGGGAGGCCTGGAATCACAATGGACTGTTAGCAAAGCAGTGAGGAAACCCAAGGGACCCTGGAGGGCATGCTGGGAGAAGCAAGCTCCAGGAATAAGAGTTGGTGCCAAACTATGACCGGGAGGATAAGGAAGAGGAAGGGGCTGAAGAGGATTCTGGGTTGTGGCCCTAGCATCAGGGTGGGTGGGCATTGTTACAATTAGTGGAATACAGGAAGGTGGAAGAAATGGTTCCAGGAAAGTTCACTTTGGACAGGTGACACTGGTCAAGCTGGGCAGAGGGTGCTGGATAGGTGAGAAGCCAGGAACAATTACAGATCTATAAAGTATGGCCTAAGATATGGTTCTATAGATGCATAGAAAGTGTGTGTGGCAGAGGGGGAAAGGGCTGGAGATGGCACCCAGAGAAGCAGTTCTAGTTGGGGGCTCGAGGGGAACAAGAGAAGCCATGCAGGGGATAGAGGACCTGGGAACTAGGGGAGGCATGAGATCAAGAACCGCTCTGGGATGCTAGCCAAGGAGCAATGGTGAAGGCTGATACATGATGAATATGTATTAAACAAATAAAGTGGCAGGTGGGAAATTTTACAGAGAACAAGATCTGGGAAGAAACTCATTAAAGGCCTAGGAAGGAGATTCTGAGATTGAGCCTCTTCCAACATGCTCCAGGATGGAACAAAAGACAGGGACAAGGAGGCCACGAATAGGTGGAAGGATTTTATTCTAAAATAGAGATACACCCTGCGTGCTGGCAGCCAAGGAGTGGCTGTGCACAAAGAGGCCCTGGGACAGATATGAAATAGAGACAAGGGCTGCAGGGTGTTGGGGTAGAGGGAGCTGGGGAGGTGCCCAGTCACTCAAGGCAGACTTGCGGAGGACAGAGTTCTCTCCTGAAGACCATGAAACATAAACGTTCATTGGTGCTGGTCTTGACAGTGACACCGAGGCTGGAGAACTCCAGGGGAGAGGGCAGCTTGCTTCTCTCCCACCTCAGTTCCTCACGCCCCGGGGCCAGCTCTTGGCTCTGCAAACACTGGGTGTCTGATGGAGCGCATGGGACCGACTTGAACTCTGGTAAAGGTCAAGGCTGGTTTGTTTTGGCAATGCCAGAACAGCAAGCACCAGGTTGGGCTGTTATGAGGAACAAAGCATGGTTGGGACTCCATGTTTCTGTGCCTTGCAGCTTCAGGAAGGGATTAGCTTACCTCTATATGCACACATTTATAAGAGCAGCTGTTATCTGTAAGGACAGTGCTTCTTAAAATGTGGCCCATAGACCACCTGTGTCACAGTCCCCCAGAGCCCCCTAATACTGCAAGCAGGGACGCAGACTCTAGCCAAGGGCCCAGGAATACAATGGTGAAAGGTACCCCCACCCTTGGGACTCAGAGGTGCGTTATTTGAGGACCATTTCCCATGATAAAGGACTTTTCTGGGATCTTTTCCCCCAGAAGGATACCTTCTGCTGCCATTGAAACAGCAAGTCTTTTCCTAAACAGCTGAACAATCTTGAGGGGAGAGGCCTAAAATTTATTGTTTCAAGGTGGCGGCATTGGTGGATAAAGACAAACACAGTCTCCTTGTCACTGCTGTAATTAAGGCTAATCTCTTCCTTCTGGCCACAAGCCCAGCAAACCTGGAGGCTTTGTGACTGCCCACCAAGACAAGGAAACTACAGCATCACCAACAAGAGGCTCCCCTGCTTTCCTCTGCACAGCAGCAGCAGGAAGCTCTAATCAATCAACCACGATTAGCAAGGTTCTTTCAACCAGTATTTCAAAGGAAGGCTGCTGGGGTGCGTCCCTCTTTGGCAAGAGCTCAAGTATTGTAGAGCAAGGTCTTTTTCTAAGGGAGTGGAAATTAGAAAACAGGTGGCTGTCCTGTACGCTGCCAGTGGAAGTGCGAGTTGGCAAAGAAATGCGGCAGGACGTGGGAACACTATGGACATTTTTCTAACTGCATTTACCAGTAATTCCACTAACAGACATCTGTGTAAGGAAATGTGCTCAAATAAATGAAAGTAAAACAGCGCCATTAGGCACAAAGGCAGGCATAAGAACTTTCGTGATAGCCATCTCGTAGAGACAGCATGGATGTTGACCAGTGAAGGGACGGCGGGCTCTTCCTAGGAGGTGACATTATTTACTGTTGAAATGTCAGGTGGTTCCCAGAGTCTACTGGGGCATGGACGGACACACTCATGTTGAGTGTCACACACACACCTAACAGCAGTGTATGGGGGTCACATAAAGCCAGGCCTGTTCAAGCAGAGAAGCAGCAGAGCACTCATGACCAGGGCGTGGGGTGCAACTGGACACAGCACAGGATGTGCCCAGGGGTGAAGTGGGGGTGCTCTCTCCCTGTGCTGCTGCTCCTGTGGGTAGGCAGGCCTCCAGCTGGGAGGTGGTTAGGAAAGGGAGGCCTCCAGGGCTCGGGGAAAGAGGGGATTCTCATGCAACATACAAGATGCTGGTGTTGACCTAAACTGCCCAGTCCTCCTCAGCCAGCACTTCCTGGACTCGGAAAGGGACAGGGAAAGAACTGCCCCGTAAGACACAGCGGCTTTCTCCATGAGCGCACTTGTACAAGCACGGTAATGGGAAGAAACGCTTGCACTACGTCGGGTTAAGTTAGCAAAACAGCATACCCTAGGCAAATGCTCTTAACGTTTTTTTCTTTTAATTTTTTCGTTCTTGTCTCTCTCTTTTCTTTATTATTATTTTTGAAAGGTAGCATTACAGAGAAAGGAAAAGACAGAGAGCCATCTTCCACCTGCTGGTTCACCCCTCAAATGGCCACAACAGCCAGGGCTGGGTCAGGCTGAAGCCAGGAGCCAGGTGCTTCTTTGGGTCTCCCATATGGGTGCAGGGAGCCACAGATGTGGGTAATCTGCTGCTTTCCCAGGCACACTAGCAGGGAGACAGATGGGAAATGGAGCAGCTGGGACTCAAACTGGCATCCATATGGGCGCCAGCACTGTGGGTGGCAGCTTGACTCACTATGCCATAATACCTGCCCCACACAGTTTTTAAAGCATGGGGGAAAGTCCTGAAAGGAAGTTCAATAATGTGTCTATCTGAGTAATGAGATTATAGATTTTTGGCTTTTCAGCTATAAATAATTATTTCCCAAAATGTGAATAATGAGATGTCTTTTTAAATTTCAATGATGTTGTATTTCTTTATCCACCAGGATGAAGTACTTCTGTTAAATTTATTCTTAAGTACTTTCTATTTCTGTCACTATCATAAATATAATTTTAAAATATTTTTTCGGGCCCAGCGCAACAGCATAGTGGTTAAAGTCCTCGCCTTGCACTTGCCGGGATCCCATATGGTAGCCGGTTCTAATCCTGGCCGGCCTGCTTCCCATCCAGCTCCCTGTGGCCTGGGAAAGCAATCAAGGATGGTCCAAGGCCTTGGGACCCTGTACCCGCATGGGAGATCCGGAAGAGCTCCTAGCTCCTGACTTTGGATTGGCTCAGCTCCAGCCATTGTGGTCACTTGGGGAATGAACCACCAGACAGAAGATCTTCTTCTCTGTTTCTCCTGCTCTCTGTATATCCACCTTTCGAATAGAAAAATAAAATCTTTAAAAAAATTTTTTCACTGGTACATAGGATGTAGTAATTTTTAAACTTATGATCATAAAGTGGAACTTTGCTGATAACGGATACACGAGGGAGGATTTCTGTGGAAATAACTGTATTACTTACAAATAATCACTGATTTTTCTCTCATGTTTTCCATATTAAACAAAATTTCTCTTCCCTCATGGCTTTTACTTATTTTTCTTGTTTCATTGCACTGGTGAAGGACTCCAACCTAACACTGAATAGAAGCAGTGGTTGCCAACATCATAGTTTTATTCCCAATTTTAAAGGAACTATTTGCTCTAGGGATTATGCTTGCTATAGGTTTTTAGTCGATACTGCTTATAAATGTAAGGGAGCGAATTACTTTTCCCTTGCTAGGAGTGAGAGTTGACTTTTATCAAAAACTCCTGTAGATGAGATGATCATGTTTTCCCTGCTATTTTTAGGATGATTTATATTAATAAAGTTTTACATTTCTGCCTTAATCTTAATCCAAAACTGGATTTGAATTGCTGACACTTTTTTTTGGTAGTGTATCCATTTATATTACTTATGAAATGTATTAATGTATCTTTTTCCTTTCTTTAGACTGTCTTTGGGCTTGGCATTGAAATTATAGATAGCAACCCTATAAGCTGTAGAGCAATCCTTTTTCTTTAAGATTTATTTATTTTTATTTGATAGGCAGATCTACAGAGAAAAAGAGAGACATACAAAGATCTTCCACTCACTGATTCACTCCCCAAGTGGCCAAAACAGTCAGAGCGGAGCCAGTCTAAAGCCAGGAGCCAGGGGCTTCTTCTAGGTCTTCCATAATGGTGCAGGGTCCCAAGGCTTTGGGCCATCCTCAACTGCTTTTCCAGGTCACAAGCAGGGAACTGGATGGGAAGTGGAGCAGCTGGGACATGAACTGGCACTCATATGCGATCCTAGCACATGCAAGGCAAGGATTTAATTACTAAGCCATTGCATCAGGCCCAATTGTTCTTCTAAACTCTGGAAGAGTTTGTATAAAATTAAAATTACTTATTTGAATATCTGATAAAAATTTCCTAGAAAATCATCTTTGTCTACCTTTTACGGTGAGAGGATAGTTTTTTATTTAAACTGCTGACTTAATTTAAAAGTTCAAATTCAGGCTTTTTATTTTTGTTTCCCCTCACTTAATCTGAATAGCTTATATTTTAAGGAATTGCCCAACTCATTTAAATTTTTACATTTTGACAAAAAAGTATTAGAGTGTTATCTCTTAAATTTTTCTTTATGTTCTTTTTCATTTCTACTAAGCTTTTCTTTTTCTTCCTTTCTTCTTCCTTCCTTCTTCACTTCCTCCTTCTCTATTTCGCTGTCTTAATACTTCCAGGCATTTGCCTATTTTACCTTCCAACAATCAACTTTTGGCTTTGTGCATTCTATTTATAATTGTTTCTATTTGCATGTTTTGTCCCATTGCTATTCTATCCTATATTGGTTTTTAAAAAAATATTTACTTAAAAGAGTTACAGAGAGATCTTCTGTCCGTTGGTTCTTACTAGTCTTCCATGTGGGTGCAGGGTCCCAAAGCCTTGGGCTGTCCTTGACTGCTTTCCCGGGCCACAAACAGGAAGCTGGAAGGGAAATGGGATACAAAATGGGATACAGTAGCCACTAGGTTACTGTGCTGGGCCCCCTAGCCACTTTCATTCTCTTTCTTGTTTGTTTCTTTTTAAATGAACTTTTACTACCAAGAATTTCAGCTTTATGCAAAGGCAACTCAGTTCACAGTATCTTGATCTCGATGCTTTCTTTGTCTTTCAAAACTTAAACCCATAACACAGTCTCAGAAATCAGCAGATTCCCTGACTTACTAGTTTTTAGCTTTTTCACTCAGTGCTTTCCTCTCTTTCACTACATCTCTGCTCTGCATGGTAAATATTTATAACACATTAATTATCTGGCATTTGCAAATGATTTTTCTCTCCTTCTGTATCATTGACGTTACTTAAAAAAATTGGTCTGTGCTATCAAGAAAGCTTTCCCACCAATGCTGAGTTTAGCAGAAATGACGAAGGCATCTCAAAAGATGTTAACTGCAGAGCAACTACAAGTTCAGAAAGTTGGTATGTACGTAGCTTTGTCTAGTGATTCAGAATAACGAGTGAGCAATGCTTTTGGTGATGGTCTTAGGAAAACGAATAAAGTTAATAAGAATCACCCAGAAGATACTTTTTAAACTAAACCAGATCTTACAGCTTTATTGAGGGGAGAGCAGATGAGGGGTTGGGAATTGTAAAAGTAAATTTAATAATTATGAATAAAGGAATTTGCCTTTTAAGGTGGAAACACAGGCATTTTGGACAGGACCTTCTAGGACACAGCTCTGGGGTTCAAGCCATGCCTTTGTTCTCATCAGTGTAGAGGTGTGTCATCAGGAAGTTGCTCTTATTAAAGTGTGGAAGGCTGCAACTGGGAGCCACTTCTCTTTTAATAAATTACAGCTCACTTAGAATCACCCGTCAGTCACCTGAAAGTCTAAACTGCTCTCTGAAGAACAGGAAGTGGTGAAATGAATCAACTCCAGGAACACCAATCTAAGTGCTTCCCTAGGAGTTTGTCTCACTGTAAATGTTTTTCCCCTGAGGTTAAAAAGAGAGACAGACAGCACACACACACACACACACAGATATTTGAGAACAGCTAGAAATCTAGTGAAAACCCAAAGGGGTGAAAAAAGTTTCTAAGAAAGACTCTCAAGTTTTCTTGGTTTGTTCTTTATTATTATTATTATTAATTAGATTGTATTATGTGACATAGTTTCATAGGCACTGGGATTCCCCCAACTTGATTTGTTCTTGATTTTAAAGATCTGGAGACCTCTGAGACCAAGTTCAACAGGTCTCTCAATAGGAAAGTATGCAGCTAGAATAGGTGCAGTCAAATATTTTGAACAAATGAGTTGCCATTTAAACACTGTGCCTGAGAACTGAATAGAAGAAAGAAAACCAATCATAACATCCTATTAGGATGTTACAGGGCCAGAGCATGTGCTTTAATTCTTGGGTTTCTGGTACATTGGGCCAAATACTGAAAATGAAAAAGAAACTAGAACTCTAACTTACTTCCAAAATAAGTAATGCTTTGGTCAAGTAGACTCTGCAAATACTAAATGCAAAATTCTTGAAAGGAAGCATTTAGAGGTTTACATAATTTATGTTCAAGTATACTATTATAATTGTCATTTTCTGTTAGTTAACTGCTGTCAGTATCTTACTGGGGCTAATTTACATGTTAAACTTGATCATAAACATGTATGTATAGGAAAACTCCCAGCAGTCCACTGCGGGTAATTTAGGCTGGAAGACTTAACACAGCTTTGGGTAAGAACATTGACCCTGCTCATGATGGAGTTTAAGGTTTCCCTTCACCTTTCTAGTCTGCCCTTGGCTTTTTATGCCCCAGCACGATGTTTGAGTTGATTTCTGTGATCCTGAGGTCTCTTATTTTAAACAATTTGAAGCAGACCTGACCAGGCTCTGTCCTCTGGGGGAATCCTGTCCCCCGGCCTCTTATTCTTCACCATAGAATGGTTCTTTAATCCTTCCCCAGGTACTCTTTTACCGCAATGAGGGAGCTGCCTCAAGCTTTGTGTTTCCCTCAGGCCTGTCTAAGGCAAGGAATATTTGGTAATGTTAGCCAAAAAAGATTGGTCATTTCAAATCACATCAGATATGTTGACATTTGATTTTATTTCTGAATTCCTTGGGGGAAATAATGAATGACATTTTTTCATTTGAAAAGGACATTCACAGTGCAAGGTTTTTGAAAGAGCTCATTTCTGTAGTTGACTAATTTGGAGGTCCCAGATGCTTCAGATCCCTCCATTCCCCAGCCACTGAGTAGCAGCCATGCTGATGCTCTGTGCTTTGATGGAAGCAGGATTTTAAATCTAGCCTATGGTGTCACCTAGGAGAAAACAGCTCCAGTCGAAGGAGCAAATGTCTTGGTCTTCCTATTCTTAAATCTTAAGAAGACAATCCCTTGTAATAAGTGGAGAAATATTTTCAATAAAGAATCAAATACATCAGATTTATTTTTAATTGGGCTTATGGTGACAACTCATTGACCATATGAGGAAAAGCATCAACATAAAGACTAAATCAAAAGAAGAACTTATTTTTAAAAATACTAATTTTACTTGTTGGACACTAAAAAGTTTTTGTTTTGGGGAAAATAACCAATACAAGCTGCCCAATATAATATAAAACATGAAATGCAATTAAATCATTATCACTGAGTTTTAGGACAGCTGGTTACGTCACTGCTTAGGATACCTATACTCCAAATCCGATTTCTGGATTGAGTCCTGACTCCTCTACTTCCCATTCAGCTTCCTGCTAATGCACCCAGAGAGTGGCAGGCATTAACTCCTGGCACAGACTTGGATGTAGTTCCTGGCTTCAGCCTGGATGAGCTGCGGATTTTATGTGTATTTGGGAAATGGACCAGTGGATGGAAGGGCTCTATGTCTGTCTATCTGTCATTCTGCTTTTCAAATAAATAAATGTTTTAAAAGAAAGAGCTTATTCAGTTCAAAAAATCTCAAATCCAGGCATTAAATATTATGAAAGAAGTATGTATATATTTTTAAAGCTTTTTGCACCAAAATAAACTATTTGGTGATTCCATTTTAACTATTCCCATTTTGCTGAATGCCTCCTGATTGCTTTATGCTGGATAAACACAGCTATTTACACCATTGTTAAGGTATTCATGTAAGGAAGGTACTCAAATCCACAGTCATGTGCTGCTTACTTGTGGGGACATTTTGAGCAATTCATTGTCAGGTGACCTTGTCATTGTGCAAACAGCATGGTGACTTACACAAAGGCAGGCAGACAGTCTCCAGAGACCACCGGAGACCCACTGTTGACCAAAATTGTATTACACAGCACAGGACTGCACAAGTACACAACATTTATAATGTCTCAGTGCTCCAAAGGAGGCCTGGGCTTCCAGCTAACTGCCAGAGAATATTCAGGGTGAAGACAGGATATTAAGCTCATCGCTGTAGTGAGAGATTTTCTTAGCGCCAGGAGATGAGTTGAGGGAAAAAAACACACAGGAGTCAGCAGTCGGGGAAGAAGAATGAAAGGGGGCTAATGGTTTATTGGTGCTGCTTGAAAACTGTCTGTGAAAGATTTGGGTAATTAAAATTTTTTCCACATTACGAAACATGGGTGTGTGTTAATTGAACAATGCTTTGAGACTAAGGAAGATGGATTTTGAATTTTCACTTGCCTAGAGAAAATACTAGGTACTATAGCAATTATTCCGATTCCATCAACAACATCTATATTAAGCCGCATGGCGACATATGTTACCTACCATATTTTAATATAATCAGTAACCTGTCTATAGTTCAGACTTATTATCATTCACTAAATGAATAAACTCATGCAGCAGTGATCTTGTTGATGCGGGCATATAATGCTACATGTACAAAACAATGAGTCATAAAACATAAGCTTCAAAAAATATGCTTAAATCCTATAACTCTTCTTTCTTATTTCTAAGGAAACATTACAACAGCCTCAACACTTTCTCAATTATCTACTCTGAAAAACACAGGAGACATATCATCATATAAACCTGAGACTCACTCTACCACCAACGCGACAAAGAACTCAACAGAAACAACTAAAGGAAACTCAAATGGGGAAAAAACAGCAGTTACTGAAAATACACAGACTCAGAGTACAGAGAGTAGCAAACAGCTACCAAGCACCCACACGGAGGTGACCACATCAGGCCCTCCATCTTCAGCAAGTGGATACTCCCAAACAGAGACACACTCTGAGGCAACATCCACTCCAGCTGGAACATCTCCACCATCTACATTCAACAAGATCCTCCCAACAACATCAAAGTTGATCACAATGTCAACTTCTTCAGCCTCAACTCTGGCAACCACAGGAGACACAACATCAGTGACAACTGGGAGTCTTCTTCCAACAAGAGCAAGGACAATGAAAGAAAGCTCAACAGCAACTTCTGTAGGGACCTCCACTCAGGAAACGTCAGCAACTTCAGAAAACCCTCAGATTCAGAGTACAAAGACCAGCAGACACTCTCCAAGTACCCACATGGACGTGACCACATCAAGTCCTCAATCTTCATCAAGTGGACACACTGGGACAGAGACACACTCTGAGGCAACATCCACTCCAGCTGGAACATCTCCATCATCTTTGACATTCAGTAAGGCAAACGAAATAGCACCAGAGTTGGTCACTATGTCAACTTCATCAGCCTCAACTCTGGCAACCACAAGAAACACAATATCACTGACAACTGGGAGTCTTCCTCAAAACACTGAAAGCAAACAAAATTTAGTATCCACTTCTACAATGGCCACCACCCAGGAAACAACTGCAACTTTGGAAAATGCTCAGACTCAGAGTACAGAGACCAGCAGACAATCCCCAACAAGTACCCACATGGAGGTGACCACATCAGGCCCTTCATCTTCAGCAAGTGGATACTCCCAAACAGAGACACACTTTGAGGCAACATCCACTCCAGCTGGAACATCTCCACCATCTACATTCAACAAGATCCTCCCAACAGCATCAAAGTTGATCACTATGTCAACTTCATCAGCCTCAACTCTGGCAACCACAGGAGACACAACATCAGTGACAACTGGGAGTCTTCTTCCAACAAGAGCAAAGACAATGAAAGAAAGCTCAACGGCAACTTCTGTAGGGACCTCCACTCAGGAAACGTCAGCAACTTCAGAAAACCCTCAGATTCAGAGTACAGAGACCAGCAGACAATCCCCAACAGGTACCCACAAGGAAGTGAGCACATCAGGCCCTCCATCTTCCTCAAGTGGACACACCGGGACAGAGACACACTCTGAGGCAACATCCTCTCCAGCTGGAATATCTCCATCATCTTTGACATTCAGTAAGGCAAACGAAATAGCACCAGAGTTGGTCACTATGTCAACTTCATCAGCCTCAACTCTGGCAACCACAGGAGACACAACATCAGTGACAACTGGGAGTCTTCCTCAAAACACTGAAAGCAAACAAAATTTAGTATCCACTTCTACAATGGCCACCACCCAGGAAACAACTGCAACTTTGGAAAATGCTCAGACTCAGAGTACAGAGACCAGCAAACAGTCTCCAACAAGTACCCACATGGACATAGGCACATCAATTCCTCCATCTTCCTCAAGTGGATACTCCCAAACAGAGACACATTTTGAGGCAACATCCACTCCAGCTGGAACATCTCCACCATCTACATTCAACAAGATCCTCCCAACAGCATCAAAGTTGATCACTATGTCAACTTCATCAGCCTCAACTCTGGCAACCACAGGAGACACAACATCAGTGACAACTGGGAGTCTTCTTCCAACAAGAGCAAGGACAATGAAAGAAAGCTCAACGGCAACTTCTGTAGGGACCTCCACTCAGGAAACATCAGCAACTTCAGAAAACCCTCAGATTCAGAGTACAGAGACCAGCAGACAATCCCCAACAGGTACCCACATGGATGTGAGCACATCAGGCCCTCAATCTTCCTCAAGTGGACACACCAGGACAAAGACACACTCTGAGGCAACATCCTCTCCAGCTGGAACATCTCCATCATCTTTGACATTCAGTAAGGCAAACGAAATAGCACCAGAGTTGGTCACTATGTCAACTTCATCAGCCTCAACTCTGGCAACCACAAGAAACACAATATCACTGACAACTGGGAGTCTTCCTCAAAACACTGAAAGCAAACAAAATTTAGTATCCACTTCTACAATGTCTTCCACTCAGGAAACAACTGCAACTTTGGAAAATGCTCAGACTCAGAGTACAGAGACCAGCAAACAGTCTCCAACAAGTACCCACATGGACATAGGCACATCAATTCCTCCATCTTCCTCAAGTGGATACTCCCGAACAGAGACACACTTTGAGGCAACATCCTCTCCTTCTGGAACATCTCCATCATCTACACTCCACAAGATCTTCCCAACAACATCAAAGTTGATCACAATGTCAACTTCTTCAGCCTCAACTCTGGCAACCACAGGAGACACAACATCAGTGACAACTAGGAGTCTTCTTCCAACAAGAGCAAGGACAATGAAAGAAAGCTCAACGGCAACTTCTGTAGGGACCTCCACTCAGGAAACATCAGCAACTTCAGAAAACCCTCAGATTCAGAGTACAAAGACCAGCAGACACTCTCCAAGTACCCACATGGACGAGACCACATCAAGTCCTCAATCTTCATCAAGTGGACACACCGGGACAGAGACACACTCTGAGGCAACATCCACTCCAGCTGGAACATCTCCATCATCTTTGACATTCAGTAAGGCAAATGAAATAGCACCAGAGTTGGTCACTATGTCAACTTCATCAGCCTCAACTCTGGCAACCACAAGAAACACAATATCACTGACAACTGGGAGTCTTCCTCAAAACACTGAAAGCAAACAAAATTTAGTATCCACTTCTACAATGTCTTCCACTCAGGAAACAACAGCAACTTCAGAAAACGCTCTGACTCAGAGTATAGAGACCAGCAGACAATCCCCAACAAGTACCCACATGGAGGTGACCACATCAGGCCCTTCATCTTCAGCAAGTGGATACTCCCAAACAGAGACACACTTTGAGGCAACATCCACTCCAGCTGGAACATCTCCACCATCTACATTCAACAAGATCCTCCCAACAGCATCAAAGTTGATCACTATGTCAACTTCATCAGCCTCAACTCTGGCAACCACAGGAGACACAACATCAGTGACAACTGGGAGTCTTCTTCCAACAAGAGCAAAGACAATGAAAGAAAGCTCAACGGCAACTTCTGTAGGGACCTCCACTCAGGAAACATCAGCAACTTCAGAAAACCCTCAGATTCAGAGTACAAAGACCAGCAGACAATCCCCAACAAGTACCCACATGGATGTGAGCACATCAGGCCCTCCATCTTCCTCAAGTGGACACACCGGGACAAAGACACACTCTGAGGCAACATCCTCTCCAGCTGGAACATCTCCATCATCTTTGACATTCAGTAAGGCAAACGAAATAGCACCAGAGTTGGTCACTATGTCAACTTCATCAGCCTCAACTCTGGCAACCACAAGAAACACAATATCACTGACAACTGGGAGTCTTCCTCAAAACACTGAAAGCAAACAAAATTTAGTATCCACTTCTACAATGGCCACCACCCAGGAAACAACTGCAACTTTGGAAAATGCTCAGACTCAGAGTACAGAGACCAGCAAACAGTCTCCAACAAGTACCCACATGGACATAGGCACATCAAGCCCTCCATCTTCATCAAGTGGATACTCCCAAACAGAGACAAACTCTGAGGCAACATCCTCTCCAGCTGGAACATCTCCACCATCTACATTCAACAAGATCCTCCCAACAGCATCAAAGTTGATCACTATGTCATCTTCTTCAGCCTCAACTCTGGCAACCACAGGAGACACAACATCAGTGACAACTGGGAGTCTTCTTCCAACAAGAGCAAGAACAATGAAAGAAAGCTCAACAGCAACTTCTGTAGGGACCTCCACTCAGGAAACATCAGCAACTTCAGAAAACCCTCAGATTCAGAGTACAAAGACCAGCAGACACACTCCAAGTACCCATATGGACGTGACCACATCAAGCCCTCAATCTTCATCAAGTGGACACACTGGGACAAAGACACACTCTGAGGCAACATCCACTCCAGCTGGAACATCTCCATCATCTTTGACATTCAGTAAGGCAAATGAAATAGCACCAGAGTTGGTCACTATGTCAACTTCATCAGCCTCAACTCTGGCAACCACAAGAAACACAATATCACTGACAACTGGGAGTCTTCCTCAAAACACTGAAAGCAAACAAAATTTAGTATCCACTTCTACAATGTCTTCCACTCAGGAAACAACAGCAACTTCAGAAAACGCTCTGACTCAGAGTATAGAGACCAGCAGACAATCCCCAACAAGTACCCACATGGAGGTGACCACATCAGGCCCTTCATCTTCAGCAAGTGGACACAACTGGTCAGAGACACACTTTGAGGCAACATCATCTACCACATTCCATAGTGCAAACGAAATAACATCTGATTTAGTCATAATGTCAACTTCTTCATCTTCAACCCAGGCAACCACAAGAGGCTCAACATCTCTGGCATCTGGGAGTCTTTTTCTAACCAGTGCTATAACAATGAAAGAAAGCTCAACGGTAACTTCTATAGGGACCTCCACCCAGGAAGCAACTGCAACTTTAGAAAATGCTCAGACTCAGAGTACGGAGACCAGAAAACAGTCTCCAACAAGTACCCACATGGACATAGGCACATCAATTCCTCCATCTTCATCAAGTGGATACTCCCAAACAGAGATACACTTTGAGGCAACATCCACTCCAGCTGGAACATCTCCATCATCTACATTCAACAAGATCCTCCCAACAGCATCAGAATTGGTCACTATGTCAACTTCATCAGCCTCAACTCTGGCAACCACAGGAGACACAACATCAGTGACAACTGGGAGTCTTCTTCCAACAAGAGCAAGGACAATGAAAGAAAGCTCAATGACAAGTTCTATAGGCACTTCCACTCAGGAAACGTCAGCAACTTCAGAAAACCCTCAGACTCAGATTATGGAGACTAGCAGTCAGTCTCCCACCAATCTCCCCGTTAATACTACCACATCATTCCCTACACCTTCTCCAAGTGGACACACTTATACAGAAACAGTCTCTCACACAACATCCGGTATCAGAGATACTGCCACATCTCTTTCCGCATTTAGCAATATAACATATGATGTGTTCTTAAGGAACACCTCCTCACATTCGACTCTGGCAACCACAAGAGACATGTCATCATCTACTTCTGGGAATGTTCCAGTAGAGTCATTAGCATTCTCCACTACCGCTGATAGGAAAGAAAACTCAATAGTGTACTCTACCCCATCATCTAGTCAGGATACCTCATGGAGCTCTTCCTTGACACTCTCTGTGCCAGGTGAGTCAACTGTCTCTTTCCCTTCCAGCGTCAGGAGCATCCACCAAGCGATATTAGGAATGGTCACCAGGCCAACCTTTACAGATCATACTCCACAAAACACAGCAGATGCCTTACTCAATGTATCTACAAGCCGTATTCCTGGGACAATAGTACTATCATTGCCAACTACATCAGCAGGACCAACAACAGCAACTTCTAGGACTCTTGTGCAGGAGACATCAGAGTTTTCTCAGAATTCCCAGTCTTTGAATGTGGAGGTTACCAAAGCATTGCACACCAATGCCTCCACTGAGGTGACCACATCAACTCCTGCGGCATTTCCGAGTGGGCACACTTTGACACCGATCATTTCTCAGAAAACAGCTCTTTCAACTGAAAGAACCACTGTACCTCCTTCTACTGTCAGAAACACATCCCCAACAACAACAAAGATGCTCAAAGTGCCAACATCCACTGATTCCACTGTAGCAAATATAGGGAACACAGCACCACCTATGACTGCAAGCATGCCTGCATTCACTTCTAAAGTGTCACCACCACCCCTTTCAATTACTTCTTCAACTTTCAAAATATCAACAAGTGCTACCACCAACAAGAGTCAAACCTCAGAAACCCCAGGACAGTCTCATGACAGCAGCCTGGTCTCTACAAGTATGTCTCAGAAAGCATTCATTCCAGAGAAAATGACAATGTTAACTTCCCCAGTCTCTACTGATAGCAACACAACTCCATTTCCAAAAGAACTGTTGTCCTTGCCAACAGGAGTTACACGTATCCTTGGCACAGTAAGTGCAACTCCTTCAACAGCTGGTGCTATAGTTTGGGTGACACCTGAAGTCTCAACAACAGGGGAACTAAAAGAGTCAAACACACAGCCAGATGTGAGCACCTCTACTCAAAAAACCATAGTAGCACTTTCCCAGACACAATGGCCACAAATTTCAGGGACTGCTGGTGAGAATGAAGTCAGGACTCCAAGCTCTGATATGACTTGGGACATGGAAATGGTGACATCCCCATCTCCTTCATTTGCAACAGACAGACATACATCCCAAGAAACACCTACAGCATGGTCAAAAACTGAGTTATCATGGTTTACCAGTGCATCTGCACAGGAATATCTACCTAGCTCCCAGACAGATCAAGCCAAACAATCCACAAGAGAATTCCAAATGATGACTTCAGTATTTCCCATGACAGAAAAAGTCCATGTAGTAACAACTACACCTTCTTCATCCCTGCCAAACAGACATTCACCTGCAGAAAGCATGTCTCCAGAAGCATACACCACAGGTGAAGTTGTAACCTATGACCCAGTATCTTCCAAGGACAGTCACACAAACACAGAAGCAAGGGTATCATCAACCAGCCCTGACACCACCTTGAGGACCTCAGAACAAGCATCATTTAGAACAAGCACCAGTCCCCACACCATGTCTGTAATCTCCACAACAGGGAGCCTTAAAGAACAGGTGACACTGCCCTCTACATATACCTCACCTGACTCAGCCCCAGCCATTTCCCAAACCCACCAGACCCAAAGCACTGAAACCAGCAGAAAAGTAGACACCAACACTCTCACTTCCTTGGTCTCAGACTTCACCTCAGCAGGCACAGCTGCCACATCCTCCCCAATGGCAGGAAGCACAGCACCAGGAAATGCTGTTGTGGAAGCATCCACTTCAGGTAAGATCACCAGCTTCTCAACAACTCCCTCCAGTGACAACAACACCACTCCATCAACTACTCAGCTGCTGTTGACTGCAGCCAGTCATGGCATGGCCTCTGGGATCACAGGAATGAGCTCTGTTGCAGGATCCAGCACTTCTCTTCCCACCATCTCTCATGGCTCAACCGACTGGACAACCTCTTCCAACACCTCTCCTCAAGAAAATCCAACTGGTTCCCAGATGGCTCACACTCAAAGAACAGGAACCACTGGAGGATCAGAAGTTAGCATCTTGGTATCCCACGTCACTGATGCCTTCTCAACAGTCACAACAACACCTCCCACACCCTCAGCCAGCAGGCACACATCTTCACACACTGAGGCTCACACTGCAGCACCTTCAGGCAGCAGCACAATCTCTATCTCAACATCAGTCAACTATAGCCATGAGACCCCAACATCAATGCCAACTTGGTCTTCAGGGACAACAGCAGGACCATCTGTGGTAGATCCCGCCATCCTGAGTGATGCAGCCTCTAGTTCTCCTCCCTCCATTTTGACCACAAGCAAAGAAGCTCAGACAACAGTTCCTAGGTCAGTGTTCCATGAGAACACAACCGCGGTGGGCACTCCATCTGTGCATGCCCACGTCTCCTTCACACAAGCCACACAAGTCCCTACCTCCTCAGTGGGCATCCCTGGTACACCCCCCAGTGATCATCCTGCGGCTATTACAACAACAGCATCTACTACCACTCCCAGGAAAATATCACACTCCATGAACTCTACACACAGCCCTAGGAATCCTGGCAGCTCCATAGTTACTGAAGCAGACAAGTCTACCTCCCACCCAGTAATCAATGCCTCCATTCACATGCCTACCTCTACAGTGTCTCTACCCATTGATGCTGAACTGTGGTCTAGCCCTGTCACCAGCCAGGTGACCCCAGGAGATGTCTCAGCCATGGCTACAAGGAACACGGCCTTTGATGTTTCTACACCAGCAGGCCTAGCGGGACAGTCATCATCACGTTCTACCACTCATGCTGCTGAGAAACTGTTTTTGAATTCCCAGACAGTTCACACTCACGCCACAGAGACCACACAAAAATACCAAAGCATGAATTCAGGCCCCTATGTGGCTGGTTCAGTAAACGTAGTAACAACTACAGCTTCCTCATCAACATCAAGTAAATATTCACCCGAAGAAAGTGATTCTGAAGAGGAACCTCCCAAGGACAGTGACAACCCAGTATCCTCTGAGGACAGTCACACAAACACAGAAGCAAGGGTATCATCAATCAGCCCTGACATCACCTTGAGGACCTCACGAGGTAGGTTACCTTTTAGAACAAGCACCAGTCTCCACACCATGTCTGTAATCTCCACAACAGGGAGCCTTAAAGAACAGGTGACACTGCCCTCTACATATACCTCACCCGACTCAGCCCCAGCCATTTCCCAAACCCACCAGACCTCTCCTCAAGAAAATCCAACTGGTTCCCAGATGGCTCACACTCAAAGAACAGGAACCACTGGAGGATCAGAAGTTAGCATCTTGGTATCCCACGTCACTGATGCCTTCTCAACAGTCACAACAACACCTCCCACACCCTCAGCCAGCAGGCACACATCTTCACACACTGAGGCTCACACTGCAGCACCTTCAGGCAGCAGCACAATCTCTATCTCAACATCAGTCAACTATAGCCATGAGACCCCAACATCAATGCCAACTTGGTCTTCAGGGACAACAGCAGGACCATCTGTGGTAGATCCCGCCATCCTGAGTGATGCAGCCTCTAGTTCTCCTCCCTCCATTTTGACCACAAGCAAAGAAGCTCAGACAACAGTTCCTAGGTCAGTGTTCCATGAGAACACAACCGCGGTGGGCACTCCATCTGTGCATGCCCACGTCTCCTTCACACAAGCCACACAAGTCCCTACCTCCTCAGTGGGCATCCCTGGTACACCCCCCAGTGATCATCCTGCGGCTATTACAACAACAGCATCTACTACCACTCCCAGGAAAATATCACACTCCATGAACTCTACACACAGCCCTAGGAATCCTGGCAGCTCCATAGTTACTGAAGCAGACAAGTCTACCTCCCACCCAGTAATCAATGCCTCCATTCACATGCCTACCTCTACAGTGTCTCTACCCATTGATGCTGAACTGTGGTCTAGCCCTGTCACCAGCCAGGTGACCCCAGGAGATGTTTCAGCCATGGCTACAAGGAACACGGCCTTTGATGTTTCTACACCAGCAGGCCTAGCGGGACAGTCATCATCACGTTCTACCACTCATGCTGCTGAGAAACTGTTTTTGAATTCCCAGACAGTTCACACTCACGCCACAGAGACCACACAAAAATACCAAAGCATGAATTCAGGCCCCTATGTGGCTGGTTCAGTAAACGTAGTAACAACTACAGCTTCCTCATCAACATCAAGTAAATATTCACCCGAAGAAAGTGATTCTGAAGAGGAACCTCCCAAGGACAGTGACAACCCAGTATCCTCTGAGGACAGTCACACAAACACAGAAGCAAGGGTATCATCAATCAGCCCTGACACCACCTTGAGGACCTCACGAGGTAGGTTACCTTTTAGAACAAGCACCAGTCTCCACACCATGTCTGTAATCTCCACAACAGGGAGCCTTAAAGAACAGGTGACACTGCCCTCTACATATACCTCACCTGACTCAGCCCCAGCCATTTCCCAAACCCACCAGACCCAAAGCACTGAAACCAGCAGAAAAGTAGACACCAACACTCTCACTTCCTTGGTCTCAGACATCACCTCAGCAGGCACAGCTGCCACATCCTCCCCAATGGCAGGAAGCACAGCACCAGGAAATGCTGTTGTGGAAGCATCCACTTCAGGTAAGATCACCAGCTTCTCAACAACTCCCTCCAGTGACAACAACACCACTCCATCAACTACTCAGCTGCTGTTGACTGCAGCCAGTCATGGCATGGCCTCTGGGATCACAGGAATGAGCTCTGTTGCAGGATCCAGCACTTCTCTTCCCACCATCTCTCATGGCTCAACCGACTGGACAACCTCTTCCAACACCTCTCCTCAAGAAAATCCAACTGGTTCCCAGATGGCTCACACTCAAAGAACAGGAACCACTGGAGGATCAGAAGTTAGCATCTTGGTATCCCACGTCACTGATGCCTTCTCAACAGTCACAACAACACCTCCCACACCCTCAGCCAGCAGGCACACATCTTTACACACTGAGGCTCACACTGCAGCACCTTCAGGCAGCAGCACAATCTCTATCTCAACATCAGTCAACTATAGCCATGAGACCCCAACATCAATGCCAACTTGGTCTTCAGGGACAACAGCAGGACCATCTGTGGTAGATCCCGCCATCCTGAGTGATGCAGCCTCTAGTTCTCCTCCCTCCATTTTGACCACAAGCAAAGAAGCTCAGACAACAGTTCCTAGGTCAGTGTTCCATGAGAACACAACCGCGGTGGGCACTCCATCTGTGCATGCCCACGTCTCCTTCACACAAGCCACACAAGTCCCTACCTCCTCAGTGGGCATCCCTGGTACACCCCCCAGTGATCATCCTGCGGCTATTACAACAACAGCATCTACTACCACCCCCAGGCAACAAATCCCAAGCAATTGAGTCCTACAGCATTTTATATTCTACACTGACATTATCATTTCCACCTTCAGTCAAGACCATGCCTGATTCATCCACAGCATCTCGCTCTCCTGCTCGCCAGTCTTTCAGAGACTGCTGTTCCTCAATGTCTACTCCCTTTAGTAGCTCTGTTACAACTCAGACCATACCTTGTTTTCAGTCTTCTCCTAGTAATTTTTAATTGTCCCAAACAGTTCCTGTTCTTCCTGTTACTGTAAACCCCTCCTCTCCATTCCCAGGTCATACCATACCCTTGCCAGCTGACAGCACTTCCTCCTCATCCACAGCTTCTTCAGGCTCCACAACGAATTCCAAAGCACCAAGTTGGTGGGGACTCCAATGTCTTCTAATGGTCCATTGGCTCAATTCACCCTAGAGGAAGTACTAGATAATGTGGATAAACCAGCATTTTAGGGTAGGGCCAAGATCAAACCAACCAGCAGAAGGAGTGAGCAGCAGGTGTGGTGGGTCACCATAACTTTGGCCACAGTGGAAAACTTCTCATGTGAGCAGTGGTTTGGGTATGACAGAAGGCAGGCCAAGAAGGCTTCTAGCTGTCTTTTTCAGCTCCAGTTCTCTGTGAATCCCTTCGACTCTGCTATGCTCTGACTATAACACTCATTCCTGTCTTCTCTTCCTCCATATCCAGGAATCGTCACAACCTTACTGTGGACAAATGATGGGAGAAGCAGAACACTGTCACCGTCCCCAGCAACCTCCCTGACTCGTACAACCTCCACACCCACTACATCCACTGTTCAGCAGGGGAAAAGTGAGTGATGTTGTGGAGGTGGGTCCTCTCCACCCTGCCACCAACCCAGATGTAGATGTTATAGTTGTAGTAGTTGAATGGCAGCTACCATTGAAGACCCAGTCGTCCAGGTATCTCCACAGCCTCATCTGGATCATGGCAAGTGCATCTGCTCCATGTATTCCTACAGAGAGGTGATACAACCAAAATCTGGTTTGCTCACAGTTTCTGCTTTGTCAAGTCAAAAGGGCCTTACAGAGAACAGTAAGGCAGCACAAGAGTGAAGTGCTAGCTTTGTGCATGGCACTAGGATGGGAGCTAATGACAGAGAAATGACCAAGATGCCATTTAGCAGGAGACAGATCTGCCCTGGTAAGTGCTGTTAAAGGAATTAGCCCAGAGTATCAAGTACCCTCCATCAACAGTTCCTATGGCACATGGGCATGGCTTCCAGGGGGATGAGAGGCTTCCTGGCGAGAGTGGGAGCAACAGGAAGAGGAGCATCCTGAATGGATAGGAGAGGTTTGAGCAGCTGTAACCAAGATACGGGGGTGAGCACCTTCCCAGGGTTGCATAGATTTCCAAAGCACTGGGGATTGCTGAAAGCAAGGAAAGGAGTGATAAGAGGTGAGTTGGGTGTGTGTGTGTGTGTGTGTGTGTGAGAGAGAGAGAGAGAGAGAGAGAGAGAGAGAGGCAAGGAGAACAACAAAGAGACCACTGCAGGATTCCCAGCAAGGGCAACCGAGGGCACCAAGCAATGGCTGGCACCCCTACAGAAGGGAGGAGACCCTTCTGGGAAATATTTAGGACCAGGCTCCTCAACCTAAGAAGGCTTATCTGGAGAAATCCCAACTCAAGAAGCAGCTCTGTCGTTGGTGAAAAGACAGCCTTTGCATGACTAATGCTCACTGCACAGGAGTCTGGCCTTTGGACGTTAAAGGAGTCATGGCTGCCATGACAGAGGTGGTGCAGGCTGTTGACAGGAATCAATTTCCTCTCTCAGTGGGTCAGGCTGGGACTAGGTGCGGTGTGGTAAACACGAAGGAAAGTGAGGGGTAGAGTGCTTGAAGGTTCGCAGCCCACTCTCCCCGCCTGCAAAAAGAGCGAGCAGGGATGAGGCAAGTATCCCTCTGAGCCTGGCTTGAGGTCAAGGCACACGAGAACTCTCCTACCCTTCCCTCCCTGCTCCAGGCATCCCTCTCCTTACTTACGGCCCAATCGTTGGAGACACTCAGTTCGTCAGGAGAACTGTGGACTTCACCTCGCACCTCTTCAAGCTTCACATTGGCTTCCCTCTGGGCTCCTCTCTGAGAGATTTCCTTTACGTGAGTTCCCCTGCTGCGCCCAAGATCCTGGGTCCGTGATGCACAGCAGGGGATCATGAACAGGGGGCAGGGCGAAAGGCAGCCGTGTACGTCAGTGCGTGCATGCGTGCGTGCGTGCCTACGTAAGAAGGCACATGCACGCAAATTCCCAGTCAGGGCTCCCGCTGAAGTGGACGGGGAGTGAGGCATGGCCTTAGCCCGGGAGACAACCCTGAGCTCAGGCAGTTCCCTGTGGCTTTCAGAAGACCTGGCTCCCAATCGAAGGCGACCCTGCAGAATCTGGCTGGTTCCTGCAGTTGCCATTTTCTGTAATGACTTCCTGGTTCTCTGCCGCATGTCCCCCTGTGTGGAGCTGGAATGGCAGGGACCATGAGACACTATGAGAGACACTATGAGAGGGTAGCACAGCGTTGAAGGAGGAGTCTCATGTGCCCCCAGCCTCAGGACAAGGCTGAGGGGTACCGACAGGGCGTCTCCCACTGAGGCAAGATAAACACAAACCCTGTTGCCTTAGGATAGGAGACCAGTTGTTGGGAGAGGGTACTTGTGTGAAATCACTGTGTGCAGGGCTTCCACAGACAGCAAGGGAGGGATGAGGCGCCCTCCCGGGGGCTGTTGACAGCTCGAACCATCTGCCCTAAACTGTCCTTGGACATCCTATTTCTGAGGAGCTGACCTGAGGCAGGCACTGTCCCCTGCCTGCACACAACCCTCCCTGATGGTAACCCTGCAACTGTGTGCTCAGTTCACAGACAATGGCCAGATCATTTTCCCGGACTCAGACAACCAGATCTTCTCCTATCCCAATCCGCCTAGCCGAGGCTTCACAGCCTGGGATACCATGGCTGTGGTGGCTCCCTTCTGGGATGATGCTGACTTCTCCAGCCACCGGGGAACCATATTTTATCAGGTGGGACCCAGCCCGGGAGACAAATGGCCACAGAGAGGGTATTGCTAGGGCTCCTTCTACCCACCCTTGGACTGACAGGGGCAAGTGATGGGGTGGCTTAGATAAGGGAGTGGGGAAGTAAGCTCATCTGGAGCACTCAGGTTCAAGAATGTTTCCTGCCAACTGCGAGGAGACCTGCAAGTGCCAGAGGTGAGGGCTGGAATTCAGTGTGAGTTTAGAATAGGGCTGCGGGGAGGGGTGTGGGGAGCTTGTCTTCATCAAGCGGGAGTCCTCCTGAGCTCCTGGTGTGTGTTAAGAATTCCAACAGGTGCGAGCATAGGATGAAAGCTACTGCAGCAAATGAGTCCAGTAGCCCTGCCATGCAGAGATTGCTGCAGAGGCTCCAAAGAGGAGGAGATATGTGTTGGTCCCCCCAAAGCCACTAAACATGGGGAAGTAAAATTGGGGACGAGTAGCTATACTCTCTGAGCTGGTTGGAGCTAAGGGTTGTGAGTTCAGTTATAGGAGACTTGGATTTCTGGGCCAGGACCTTCCATCCCACACACCCAGGCTTCTGTGCAGTCCACATTGGCATTGATCTCAGGGTCAGAAAAGCTCATTGCAAAAATCCAGGGCTGGGATAGAGAAGGATCAGGAAGTAGGAGGTCTCAGGTGAGTAGGATCCCCAAGCAGAGAAAGTGTGTGTGGGGGGTGGGAGGTGGCAGGGGAGTCTCTCAAGAAACGTCATGTCTGCTGATTTTTTTTTTATTCCTATCTCCCCTCCTTTTGCAGGAATATGAGACATTCTATGACCAATATAACCCACTAGTCAGGCAGGTGGAGTCTTGGATTAGAAGGTTCACAAACTCCTGGAGCTACAAAGCCAAGTGGACCTTAAAGATCACCTGGGTCGATGCCCCTGCCTATCCTGCCCAGTGGACCTCTGGGGTGAGTGGACCTCTGGGGTTTGTGGACCCAGGGCAGCTCCCTGTGAGCCATCTCCTTCCAGTCATCCTGGAATCCTAGGCAGGAGCTTCTCTCTGACTCAGGGAAGCAGCCCCGACTCTAGCAGCCCCAGCCACGCCCTCCATAGCTGGGCACTCATTGTGAGCTGGGCCTGCCCTGGGCCTTTACACAGGGAAGTAGAATTAAAAGGTATGTTGATTTTGTTGCAAAAGAAAAAAAAGTTGAAATCCATGCCTATGAAAAAAGTGTGTATTATTAAAAAAAGCATGCATGGATTTAAAAAATCCTTGACACCAAAGTAAATATACCTTTTAATTCCATTTGTCTACATTTTTTTAAGTTCCCTGAACTTGCATGATCTCAAAACTACCCCCCAAAAACCAGATATTGTGAGATTGGAACTGGGAATGGCATTTTGTGTGTCAGACTGTTGGCAGTTACACGTGGCTCAACCCCATGTGCTTATTTACATTCAGGATGAGGAAGACAATTGTTAGAGAAAGAAGCAACTTGTTTAAGGTCACCTAGCCATGAAGTGAGGTCTTCAGTTAACCCACTGATTCATTCACTCAGTGAAGTCAGTAGCTACTTTACAAAGGCCTGTGTCTTTAGAAAACCAACCCTCCCCCAAACCCCTGCCTGGTTGCAGCTCTCCACATTGTTCAGGCGCAGAAAATAAGTGCTCAGTGTCCTTAAATATTCCTTTGGAAGTTAATTAAGTCTCCCCCAGTGCTCTGATATCCGGTTTAATATCCCAGGATTATGTAGCTTTGCTCATAAACCATCTTCTAACTATACTCTAACCCATACTCCTTTATCTCCCCTCCCAGCTAACAAGTCTCAGCAGGCCAATCTTTCAAGGTTAAGTGCTTGATTCTCATCAAAAAGCTGCCCTAACCAATCCTGCATTTGCCAACATTTTGAGCCCATGTCATTGCCCTGATGTGTGTGTGTCAGGGCAAGGATGGGGGAATTAGGGAGGAGACCTCATCTCTCACATGGAATTCCTTCTGTTTGCCTCCCACCAACAACAGACGAGCACCTACCAGGCCGTTCTCTCCACCGATGGGAGCAGGTCCTATGCCCTGTTTCTTTACCAGAGTGGTGGGATGCAATGGGATGTGGCCCAGCGCCCAGGCAACTCGGTCCTCATGGGCTTCTCCAGGTAAGATGGGAGTGATTGGCTGTGCTGAGCTGGTGACCCAGAGGGTGCAGAGCGGGGTTTGCTCTACCAACATTCTCATGTCTAGGACAAGGCAAGGCTCCTCCTTGCTGATGCTTCGGACACATGCTGACTCCAATTCTGGTGGAGCCTCATACCCGACTTTTTCCAATTCAAAAATTTCCACCTGTCCTTTCACTGTCTTCCCAGAGATTTGATTTTCCTGATTTCCACTGACATTGGCTAGCCTGTCTTGATTTCTCAAGTATTGGAATAGTAACAAACGATAGTAACAGTAGACACCATTTACTACCCTACTCTACAGATAAGCGAGTTGGACTACAAATGATCAGTCACTTGCCTAAGGTCATAGAGGAAGTGGCAAAGCAAGGATTTGGACTGAGACATAGGAGGCTGGAGTCTGCCTTTCTGACCTGGGAATTCTTCACCTAGTCAGAGCACGTGACAGGAGGCAGGAACTGTGGATGGTTGAATGGGGATTCTTGTACATGAGGCATCTTAGTGTCTGACTTAATGGTTCAGCAGACATGCTGGTGTGTGACAGTTGTGATGGTCACATGTCATTTGCTGTTGGTAATTGGTACACATTGTTTCTGCTTGTCCTGGCAGACATGCAGGTTATCATTCCAATTATAGTGCTTTTACTTGTTTCTGGATGTGCCAGATGAAAAAGAAAGGAGTGGAATTACCCAATCAGCTGGAAATTTTACACCAACATGAGCATGCCCAAGGGAGGCATAATGCATGTTGGGTGCCATCTAGCCTGTGTCAGACAGGAGACCAGGAACCTCTGCTCTGTGGACCCAAGCTAGAGGCGATCACTCCCTGCTGTCCTCCTGCAGCCAACACTGAGGATGGTGGTGGTGGCTGTGCAGGTGGAGGTGTCTGTGCCCTTGTTTCCAGTCTTCACTCCATGCTGACAGATTTGCAAATGTTACTGCAACTGAATTCTTTCAGTGTTGTGAGATGGATGCTAATGCAATTCCTTTTAGGGGAAAAAATTTTAGATATTTGAAAGACAAATGAGACAAGGAGAGAGGGAGAAAGAGAGAGAGAGAATCCATCCATTGGTTCACTCCCCAAGAACCCAGAGCAGTCAGGGTTGGAACAGGTCAAAGCCAGGAGCCCAGCAACTCCACCCAGGTCTCCCACATGAGTGGCAGGAACCCATGTGCTGTCATCCACTGCCTCCTATGGTGCTCATTAGCAGGAAGGTGGCTCACAAGCAGGGTGGGAACTCTAATCCAGGCACTCTGATTTGGGATGCAAGTGTCCCACATGGTGCCTTAGCCATTGTGCAAACACCTGCCCTAATTGTAATCCCTCTGACACTTGTGCAAACACAAAGAGCCAGAGAGCATAAGCAACTTGCCTGTGGTCACCAAATTTACAACAGCTGGAATCCACAGGTGCAAGCGTTGCTGGCTCAGAGCAGAGATGCTCCCCACCCTCATAGTGTACCATCCACTCTGCTGTATCTCACTCCACTTCCTGGGTTGATGGAAACAAACAAGAAGGAACCCTGTTTTCATGCCCCTCTCATGGCCAAGTGGGCCTGCCAGTTCCCTGCAGTCCTGCTCAGAGAACACATTGGGTGGTTCAGGTTGAACGACTGACCTGTTGACTGGCCAGCGGCTGACCAGCCAGGCATGTGAGGGTTGATGGGCTGATTAACCAGCTAAGTGAACAAATGAACTTCTCACTGAGAGTTTGCTCTCGGGCCTGTGTATGCCGACTTCTGAGAGCCCCTCCTTTGCCTGCAGTGGAGACGGGTATTTTGCCAACAGTCCACTGACATTCCGGCCAGTGTGGGAGAGGTATCGTCCGGACCAGTTGCTGAATTCCAGATTAGGTAAGGGCATTCCCTGATGGTACTTCTCCCTGGGGCTCCCTTCCCTCTACTCTGCACACCACGGCAGTCCTGAGGGCAGCTTGCTACCCGCTCTCCACGCCCCCTGCGCCTCGTAGGCTCTGGCCTCCTACATTTATACTTGTGGGGAGCAGATGGGACCTTCCATGCATTAGACACAGGAGGGTCTCCAGGAGGCTCTGTGCCCTTCTTTGGATGAGCCAAGTCCTGGAGCACTCAGTGGAGACTCTGATCCCATAAGTGAGAGCAGGGTATTGTGGGAGGTGGGGTTAGGAACAGGCTGTTGGGACAACACTCTGGTGTCCTGTCCTACAGCTGGAAAGAGGACCCAGAGTCCTCAAAGGAATAACCCCTAAGAGGTATTCCAGAGGTCTAATACTCATCCAGTCATCACCAACTGAGCCCCTGTTGTATGCTGAACACTGTGCTCGCAGCGAGAAACAATGAGAAATAGAAGAAAGTCAACTGCACGTGCTCTCAAAAAGCTTTTGGTCTTGGAAAAAGGCAAATTGTGGTAGCTTATCCATGACACAGCATAATGTCTGGAGACCCTAACGGGGAAAGAATTATAATTTTCAAAGTGTGAAAGAAGAAAGGGCATGTGGGCTTGGACATCAGCCATTGAATTGTGTTGCACAAATGAGGTTCTGTTTGCTTTGCGACAGAAGTTCTTGGTAACAGAAGCATGAGCTAAGTCAGAGCATGGTGCCAGCTTACAGAGGACAGCCTCCTGTCAGACCAGAGTTCTTCTCCCCAGATGCATCTCCTTGTGACTAGGGAGGTGCACCACGAGAGTGTGTGGGCATGCGTTTTGTGGGTGCCTGCATGTGTTTACCTAAGCGTGTGCATATGCATGTGTTGAGGAAGAATATCTGATGTATATCTGATCTTCTGACACCAGGCCATAAGCAGATGATCATAAACAATGATTATTCTGGAAATCTTAAATCTGAAGTTGTGGCTATAGTGCTCAGGTCTTCATTTATATGAGGTTAGAGTCAAGATGTTCTGTATGTCTCATGTCTTCTCAGGCTCTTAAGCCCCACTCACACCCATGCAGCTGGGATGGGCAGTGTGGCACTCACCAGGAGTTAGTCTCACAGTCAACACTCATCAGGCTTTCTCCTCCCAGTTACTCTGCTTCTCCAGAGGCTGGGCACAGAGTGGGTTCCTTGGCTTTGTGGCATTAGAATAGGCCGCTGCACCAACTTCTCTGCACTAGGGGAAGGGAGAGCAGGGCCCAGTATCTGACCATGTGACTGGACGGGAGCTGGTGTCCCTAACTGAGACTCGAGATGCATAAGGAGATGATTGGGGGAACTGGAAGGTGTCTGGTGGGCCAGAATCAGAGTTGGTTCTTAGGGGTGAGTCCTCACTGCCCAGTTCTTGTCCATCGGTTTTGCCCTAAAATCTCAGGTTTGAAGGCTCAGGGGCTCACATCACAGGGGCTTGGAGGAGGAATCATTGCCAGTTCCACCTTGGAGCTGTCCAGAGAGGTGAGGCGTGGCATGTGGCAGATACATCTAGAATTTGTGGTTAGCTCTAAAGCTAAAGCAGACCTGAGGCCCCAGGCTCTGGGACAATCCCTTCTTTTGCTCCCCGCAGGCCTCAGGGGACTGCAGATTTACAGGCTCCATAGGGAGCCGATACCCAACAACCGTCTCAAGTGCCAGCAGTGGCTGGAGAGCCAGCCTCAGTGGCCAAGTTGGAACTGGAACCAGATCGCCTGCCCTTGTACCTGGCAGCAGGGACGATGGGACTTACGATTCCGGCCTGTGAGCTCAGGTGACACTTTCCTGTCCCCTTCAAGCCTACCTACCAACCCTTCTGCCCATGTTTCACCTGTCCTTTCTGAGGCAACCCCAGCCTCTCTCCCAGAAACACCCCCTCTGTCCCACCCCAGGCATTCCACAGCCTGGACATGATTCAGGGTCTGGCTTTGTTGCAGACTGGTGGGACCTTGGTGGCAGCAGGAAATTGTGCCGCTTCTCTTCCTGGCAAGGAGGTGTTTGCTGCAGCTATGGGTCGTGGGGAGAGCTTCGTGAAGGCTGGAGAGTGCACAGCCCTTCGCACTTGGGTATGTGTGTCCATAAAGAGGTACCATAACCCCCTGCTCATGAACTCAAGGCTCTGCCCAGCCCAGCCCAGCCCACCTCACCATGGGGCCCCAGCAAAGCCTCATTTCTTCATTGCTCCGTGGCTCCCATCCCTGATTTTAAAATTAGGAAACTCCCAGCATTCCAACCTGCTGGCCTCTAGGGTTTGATGCTAAGGGGCTCTTGCCTCCTCTCTTCTTGATCCTATAGCCCCAGTCTGGATTCTCTCCTTCTGGGTAAGGAGAGAACCTAGTCTGGTCCAGCCCTCTGGTTCCATATTGACAGGCTGTGTGGGGCAATGTTGTAAGGCAGCCACCCACAGAAACCCTCCATGGGAATGAGCTAAAGAACCCAGGGATTAGAGGGTTAGGGGCAAAGGTCTGGGTTCTCCCACACTTGCTGTCATGTCTTTGCCATTCTCCATGATCCTTGGCCATCAGCCAGGCCCTCCCACAGTGTGCCCTAACTCACAATGACCCCCAACATGCCTGCAAGCAGCAGAGTCCCCAGACCAGCTGTCGTGGAAGCTCATTGAGCAGGGTGGGATTGTGACAACTTTGGGCAGGTGCCACAGCCATGCTCCCCTGCTCCTGTTCCCCCTCCCAACACCTCCTCCTAGAGACTTGCATCCCTCAACATGTTGCACTTCTCCACAGAGCAAGAGCTGGAGCCGCAGAACTGGTGCTGCCACTGGAATGACAAGCCCTTCTTCTGCTCTATGTACCAGCAAAGGCGGCCCCCAGTCAGCTGTGCCGGATACAGGCCCCCACGGCCTGGTGAGGCTCAGGGCTAAGGTGGAGCTTCCCAGGGCAGGATTTGCCTCTGTCCTCATGGTCACTAAGCCTGGGCCAGGAGGACCCAGTTTCCTACAAGCCACGAGAGACCTCGGGGATGATTCTGTGTGGGGCTGTGCGGCTTTGCACATGGCATTGGGAGATAGGGGGAAGATGGGAATCCCCAAGGGCAAGGAATTCTCTGCTCCCAGTCCTTCCCCAGACTCAAATCTTCCTGGGCAGATGCCCTGCCTGGGAACCTGGGCAAGCTCAGGCCCTATTCCCAGCTTGCTCATGGGATGCCACTTTTTTCTCAGGTTGGATGTTTGGGGACCCCCACATCACCACCTTGGATGGTGCCAATTACACCTTCAACGGGCTGGGGGACTTCCTGCTGCTGCGCGCCTGGGACGGGAATTCCTCCTTTGAGCTGCAGGGCCGCACTGCCCAGACTGGCTCAGTCCCGGCCACCAACTTCATCGCCTTTGCAGCTCAGTACAACTCCAGTAGCCTGGCCCCCATCACGGTGAGGGAAGGGTGCCCAGGTACCCCTGTGTTCTACCCCCATCTCCCAGCATGCCCTTCATTCAGGGACCTCCAGCTGCAAACAGACACCCATGAGGGAGAGCTCAGAAAGGAAGGCAGGAGGACAGGAGAACAGGAGGACACAGCCAGGCAGGAGAGTGGTCCCAGAGTCAATCTCAGGGCCTGGCTGCTCCATTCACCCTATATGGACTCCTAAGGCACTGCTTGGTGAAGTAGGGAGAGTAGCTCCACCACACCTCTCCCCCATGGCTGCCATGAGTTCATCCAGGAGATGTGCCCAGCATCCAGGGCACTTCACAGAGCCCTCGGCAGATGTCAGCAGGCACAACCTCACTGCCAGCCTTCCTCTGCCTCCACGGCTGAGGTGTCAGTCCAAAGAAGCTCTCTGGAGCCTCCTTCCTTGCTCTCTGCTTCCCTCTGTTGGTCAGCATGGGACTCCTCCTGTTTCCTTCCAGGTTCAGTGGTTCCTGGGGCCCAATGACACAATCCGAGTTCTACACAATAACCAGACTGTGACTTTTGAGACCCAAGATGCAGAAGGTAGGCTGGAGAGAGCCACCAGCCGGTCTCTCCTCCTTTCCCCGGTCAGAGCTCGCGGGGTGCCCTGTGCTCCAGGAGCAGTGTGGGGACACGGAGGCAACGCCATGCAGCAAAGCAGATCACCACCCCTTTGGGTTCAAAAGGCTGGGCCTGCCGCAGGAACACCGCTTCCTTCCTTCATCCAGTGCAAGGGCCCTCTGTTTTTTTTAACTTCCAGCTCCATCCCCAGGGAGAAGAAAGTGGTTTGTGGGATTGGTAGACGGGAGGGCCTCTCAGGACATTCCAGGGCTACCCTTGGTGTCTCCTCTGTGCCTCCTGAGGATGGCAGCAGTAGGGCCTGGTGGCCACAGGGTGCTGACCCGGCTGCTTCCTCACCTGCCTGCCCTTCCACAGGCCGGGAGACTTACAACAGCAGTGGGCTGCTGCTGACCCGCAATGGCACCCAGGTCTCAGCCAGCTTCGATGGCACAGTGGCCATCACAGTAATGGCCCTCTCCCAAATCCTACATGCCTCCTCCAGCCTCCCTGAGGAGTACCAGGGCCGCACAGAGGGCCTCCTAGGTAAGCAATAGGGGCTGCATGGAGTTAGGGTGGGGGAGTAGGGGGCTTCTTCAGTCACCTCTGAGGTTCACTTCCTGTCCTTCCCCTGCCGTGCTAAGGACGAGCTCTGGGCCAGCTACCTCACCCTCCTTTCCCCTCCCTTTCTTCCATCCCTCCTGTCTTCCTGCATTCCCTTCTTCCTTTCCTTCTCCTCCCTTGCCAGAGCTGGAGTGTACAGTGTGGTCCCCTCCCCTATCCCAGAGGCCTGAACCCTAAAGAGAGGCACCTGCTGTGCACGCCACTCCATGGGCTGTCAGCCTCATCTGTGTCCTGCAGGACTCTGGAACAACAACCCCAATGATGACTTCAGGATGCCCAATGGCTCCTTCCTGGCGAGCGGGAGCACCGAGGAGGAGCTATTCCATTTCGGGATGACCTGTGAGTCCAGGCTGTGGGGCATGGGAGCCAGGTGCAGTGCTCCCTCCTTTGTCCAGGCCAGGCTGAAGGCCAGAAAGAGACATGGGATGCAAACGCCCCCCTTCCATTTGTCCACTCTATGCCCTCCCACCTGGAAGTGGACCGGGCAGCAGGTGGCCCTCACACCAAGGTCCGAGATGTTCAGACCTTCTGTCCTGCCACATTGCCCTCCCTAGCCCCGAACCACAGAAAAATGAGGGTGAGGTGGGTGGGGGTAGGTGGAGACACAGCAGAAATCAGCTGGAAGTTCAACTCCTGCTTTTGCACTCCCCGGCTGTTACAGGGAAACTAAACGGGACAGACCTCCTTGGTGAGAGGGACGACCAGTTGCCCCCCTCCTTCACCCCCATCTTCTTCTCACAACTGCTGGCGAACAGCTCTGGTGATGGGGCTTTGATCTCTGGGTGCAATGGAGACAGACAATGCATGTATGATGCCTTGGCCATGCAAGATGCCAGCGCCGGACTCCATACCAGGACGCTCTTTAGAACATACCAGGAGATGAATGCCACCCAAAGTGAGTGCTAAGGCCGAGGAGGCCTTCCCAGGGGCAGGGTGTGCACATGAGCCCATGTTCCCTGTCCCCCAGTGACTCCTTGGCTCATTCCCACCTGCTTCCTCCTGCGACCTCTCTGGCTTCTCCGTGTAATTTTCATACATGTGGTGGGTGGCCTTACTCCCAGCTCCCACATTTTGCACATTCCGTTCCCTCACCTGGAATACCCTCTCCCCCAATCAGCCACAGCTCCTTCACCTGCTTTTCTCCAATGCTACCTCTCAGTGAGTCCTCTTTTACCTTTAAACTAACTCCAAGTTTCACTTAATTGAAAGATTGAGAGGCAACAGAGAAGGAGCCACAGAGACAGAGAGATATAGAGCAAGAGGTCTTCCGTGTGCTGCTTACTCCACAAATGCTTACAACAATCGGGGCTAGGCCAGGCTGAAGCTGGAGTCAGGAGGAACTCGATTTGTGTCTTCGTGTGGGTGGCAGGGGTTCCAGGTGCTTGGACCAGCACCCGCTATGTCTCAGGGCGCACATTCGGGGAATGCTCAATCAGTAGCACCTTGAATGCAGGCTCTGTGATATGGGACGCAGGCCTCATATGTGGGGTCTTTACTGCCCTCCCAGAGGACCACCCTGTGTAAAACTTCACATCCACCCACACTTCCTGTTTACCGTTCTGGCTCTGTCACATTTTGTCATTTTCACACATACAGTTTTTATTGCCTATTCTTTGCTGTGTCTTACAATGGTGCCAGGCACTTATTCAGGGCTCAGTAAATCCTTTTGAAATCACTGACCGGCTGAATGGATGAAGGAATAATGAGATGCAAATAGCAGGAGCTCCCTTAATCAGAGGCCCTTGATTGGTTCTACCTGCTCACTCTTTTCAGGTAGAAGCAAGGTCCATTTGGATAGTAGCCCTTTCCCCAAAGGTAGAGCTTTGTGATGGTCTGCCAGTTTCTGTTCTCTGTGTCAGTTCATGCCACATCCACCTAGCACGCCTGTTCGGAAGAGAACTAGGAAGGAGCCCTGTAAGAACAGGAGGTAGAGAGAGGCTCAGATTTTGGCTGGGGGAACAGCACAGTCCCACTCTGCAGGTCTGAGAGCAGGTGCACGGGGTACTTCCTGCTTCCAAAGGCGGGGCGGGGGGTGGGGAACACAAGTTGTGGTTGACGGAGAGAGAGGAGGTTGAAAAGGCAGCAGTGTGGCCAGCCCTCTTTGCCTTTCAGATCAGTTCCCACCCTCCATCAAGAGTAATCACACGATTGAAGCCTACAAGGGAAAGACCACGTGGATTCAGTACACCAGTGACTCAGAGAATGTCACCTTCTCTCTCAGAAGCAACTGCACCGACTTCCAGCTCTTTGGTCAGAACCTATGGCAGCTGGGGGCGGGGTAGGGTGAGTGGGTGAGTATTGGTAGAGATTGAGGCCAGAGTCAAGTTTTAGGTGATTTTGTTTCTCTACACCCTGCACAACTTCCTGGCACTTGTTCGCTTGCCTACCCAGGATCCTCATTTCTAGCAATGACCTTCTGTCTTTCATAGAGGCGTCCCCCAGTGGATGAGGGAATGCACCTGATGAGCTAAGCAAGGTGGGGGTGTGGGATGCCAGGATAGCTCTGCTCCCTCCCCCACCCCAGCAGAGGCGTTTCGCTCATCTCCTTCCATCCCATCCCACCCCACCCCTGGGCAGAGAATGGGACACTGCAGTGGACACCCAAGACGCTGGAACCTTTCACTCTGGAGATCCTAGCACGAAGCTCCTCCACAGGCCTGTCATCTTCCCTCCAGCCTAAGACCGTGGTTTGCGTGTGCAGTGCAGAGAGCCAGTGTCTGTACAACCAGACCACTTGGGTGGGCAATTCCTCCCTGCAGGTAAGACTGAGCGCATGGGGGGTGGGGTGTAGACATCCGAGGCATGCTGTAGTTCACCCCAGTGAGCCACCTGCTGGGAGGTGAGGGAGCAAGTAGCATTCTCAGGCTGTGAAATCACGTGGCAGGAAACAGAACATTCTTCTTTGTTTCATTCAATTGAACTTTTACATCCCACCTCCCATTCTGCCAGGCTGGCAGTAGCTAACTGTTCCAGCCCTTCTCACAGCTCTCCAGGACTTCCCCAGTTGCCACACATGGAGTGAACTCAGTGAAGAGCATGAGCTGGGGGGTGGGAAGGTGTCTGTGCGGTTCCTGGGCGTGAGTCTGCTCAAGTTCCCATCACAGCTCCAACCACCATCAGCCCTGGGAGACTCCAGGCTGCTCCTGGTCTCAGCTCAGCCCCAGCAGTGGCTTGTGCTGCTGACAGCCAGAGCGTGTGTAACCTTTTCTCTTTGGGCTTCATCATCACAGTGTTGGAAAGAGGCATGGGTCCCTCTGTCCTGCGGTCCTAGGACTCCTTTGCGTTCCTCCTTGCTTTCTCTGTCTCCAGTTCAGAAAAATGCCTTCAGCATTCAGGTTTCTGACTAAAATACTTGGTCTACATCTTGCCTCCTCTGCACTTTTCTCTCCCTCTCTGCCTCCTACAGTTTTTCCCTTTCCCCTTCTTACCTTCTCTTCCTGTCTTACTCTAGGAAGGACTTTGGGCAAGCAGATACCACAAAAGAGGGAAGAAGCTGAACCCCAGTGCAGGGACAGGCAGGGGTCAGGATAGAGCACATGCCAGGGAAGAACAGAAAATGACCTGCCAGCTTCCAGGTCTGACAAGGTGATGCCAAACAGATGCTGGCAGAACTAAGACAGAGACTCAGGGTCCATGGGTTCTCCAACCAGAGACATTGATACAGAAACACCCGGGAGCCCCTAATGGTTCACCTCTGGGCTGCCCAGTGATTGGCACCTCATCGTCCCAGGTGGCTGACTGCAGGTGTGATGGAGACACCTTTGGCACCTCCTGTGAACGCACTGGGGATCCCTGCATGGAGCCATGTTTCCCCGGTGTGAGCTGCATTTCTGGAAAGGGCTGCGAGGCCTGTCCTGTGAACATGACTGGGGACGGGCGGCACTGCGCAGGTGAGCTGGAAACAGGGTTCCCAGCGGGAGCAGGTGCTGGCACCGTGGACAGCCAAAGGCAAACCTGTTCTCCCCCTTTTCCAAAAAGTGGGGAGATGGGGAGAGGCTGCCCAGCATGGGGGAGGGGACAGGACAGTGCAGCCCCAAGGCATTAATGGGAAAAACCTCAGGGCAAGAGGTTGATGAGTGTTGGAAGTGGCCAGGGGACCAAGTGACAAGCTGGGGCCCTTGAGCTCCTGGGGGCCTTCCAAGACAAAAGGGCCAGGGTCCCTCTGCTCCTGCCAGGTATGGCCTTAGAGCTCCAAGAAGCCCTGGCAGCAGAGACACCTCCTTTTCCCCTTCTAGCTCTCCCCTGGCCCTTTAGCCTCTCCACTATGACCCACTACAGTCCCAGAGACAGGGCAGCTGTCACATATAAAATCAGGAGAATGCTTTTGCCTTTTGGACAGGGCCACAGCGGGTCAAGGTACCGCCTGGCAGAGACAGAAAGGAGAGGGGAAGGAGGAGGGACTGGAGGATCGAAAGAGGGGAGCAAATCAGTGTGGACACTTTTCCACTCCCTCTGCAGATGGGAATGGGCAGCTTCCCTCCCCCCGAAGAGGGAAAGGGTTGCCTGGCAGGGAAATGCCTGGAATAGGTGAGAGGGTAGTTTAGGATTCAGAGTGGCCCACCAGCAGAATAGAGACTGAGGAGGCACTAGGAGAAGGGTCCCAAGCCCATCTCAGGAGCAGCTTGCCCCGCTGGCTACAGTGTGGGTATGGTGCTGCTAACCACACTGCCCCCTCTGCAGCCCTGGAGAACTCTGACCTCTGCCAGAACCACTCCTGCCCTGTAAACTACTGCCACAACCAGGGCCACTGCCATATCACCCTGAGCTGCCAGCCAGCCTGCACCTGTCCCCCAGCCTTCACCGACTCCCGCTGCTTCCTGGCTGGGAACAGTTTTACTCCAAGTACCCTTCAAGGTATGACATAGCCATCCCCGCCTCCATGCTGCTCTCACCTTTGGGGGAGACTCCGGGATCCAGGACTAAAGCTGCTCCAAACCCATGTGGGCAGAACCCCACACTTCATCCAGGTGGGGGTAATTCACAGGCTGGAGGGATGGGGCAGGGCAATTGTCACAGCATGAACCACAGGCCTGAGCAGTTGGCTGAGGTATAACTGAAGTAGGGGCCTCATGGCTCAGTGCAAATAGAATCACAGAAGCCCTAACCATTATGGGATGAGCACCAGGGTAAGACCCTGCAAGCCCTCCAGTGGCCAGTCTCACTGTGGAAGGGAGCAGGTGCATGGGCTGGCAGGTAAGGCTAGGTGAACCATGAAGGATGATGGTTTTACTTCTCCTGTCCGCAGAGCTCCCCTTAAGAGTCATCCAGCTTTCACTCATGGAAGACGAAAATGCCTCCATCTCAGAGGTCAACGCCTCGGTCAGTGCAGCACTCGCTGGGCTCTGGATGGAGACAGATCTGGGCAGGTTCCAATGAGGGCTGGGCCATCACTCGTATGTCCCACATGGCCAGAGGTGCCTGGAAAGTTAGGAAGCCAGGAAGGCCAAGGCCCCCATCCTCTCCCTCTGAGCATCTTCAACCCTAGACCTCAACCTCTGGAGTGTGAAATGGAAGAAACAACCTTCCCAGAAGAAATGGGCTCCCTCATCTTACCCCCATGTAACTTGTCCATCCCGCAGTCAGATACAGTTTCTGAGCAGTTGAGGCTCTATAATGCTGTACACAGCAGTATCCAAATTCCTGCCTTACCACCTATGAGAACAGGTATATTTGACAAAGTACTTAGCAGCTCATTGGTTTAAAAAAAAAATAGACACAGGTATTGTTATTATCCCTGTGAAGGTTTAAATGATAACATCCATAAAAGCCCTAAGCACGCACCTGAAATACAGCCTGTGCCCCAAAGCTGTTCTCACGTGATCACTGCTGTCACTCCAGCACTCTGCATGCCCCATAGTAGAATCTGCTGGCATCTGTCTACAGAACAAGACTCTGAGCTCTGCCAGTACAGTCCTGTCCTGACTAACTGCTGGCAAGCACACCATTCCCAACACTGTTCTCAACACTTGTCCGTCCTCTTGGTCCATCAACATGAACCTTCCTCTTAGGGAGGGATCAGAGGCCAGGCAGGGGCTGTAACACGAGGCAGAGGAGTGGGGGATACTACAGTCTTCACTTACTCACAGATATTAACCAAGGACCAGAACCTGTCAGTGAGCTACATTGGGGTGCCAGGGTGTAGAGGGCATGTGAGCAATGTTCTGGAGGAATCTGGAGCCCAAAACTCAAAGGCAAAGACAGACAGGAATGGACACATGAATTGAAGTGGGAGAGGCTCCTCTTGTGGGTGGGAGCTCACTACCCTTCCACCCTCCCATCATCCCTCATGGTCCCCTGCAGGTGGCGTACAGACTAGGGATGCTGGAGGTACGGGCCTTCCTCTGGAACAGCCTTGTGGAACCAGTGTAAGCTAGACTGCCCCCCACCTGTCCCACTGCCAGGGCCCTTCTCCCCCACACGCCCTCAGCCCCCTGGCTATCCTCTCACCCACAGCTCTGGCCCAGGAGTTGGCTCAGGCAGCCGGGTTCAGCACTGGAAGGTCATCTCACAGTTCCAGTACCACGTGCGGGGACCGGTCATCGACTTCCTCAACCACCAGCTGCAGGATGCTGTGGTGCAGGCCTTCCTCCCCCAGCTCCAGAGGGGGCGGTGGAAGCGGAACACGGGGCCCAGGAATAACGTGGTCTTCTACCCCATTTCAAGGGGAGACGTGCAAGATATCACAGCATGTGAGTCCCCCTCAACTGTAGTTTACTGTAGTGGGGGACATTGGAGCAGAGGAAGAGGCATATGAATCCGGTTGCAGATCTCACAGTGAGGTCAGCATTATCACTCCTTTCCCTTCTTTTAAAATAAGTAAACTTGAGCCAGGACTATGGTTCAATTGGCTAATTCTCCTCCGGTAAGTAGCAGTACCTTATATGGGCATTAGTGTCCTGGCTGCTCTAATTCCCACCCAGCTTCTTGCTTGTGGCCTGGGAGAGTCTTGGGACCCTGTGCCCATGTGGAAGACTTGGAGGAGGCTCCTGGCTCCTGGATTCAACTCAGCTCTTGCCTGTGCAGTCATTTGGGGTGTGAACCAGCAAATGGAAGGCTCCTCTATCTCTGCTTTTCTCTGTAAATCTACCTTTCCGATAAAATAAATAAACAAATAAGCTAAGGCTGGGAGGGGGCAGACATTTCTCCTAGACCACACTCATTAGAAGTAGTAGTTTGAATTTCAATACCACTCTGGCCAGCTTCAATACATGATATTCACCTGTACATTTTCTATCCCATCAGAACTGGTCTAGCTTGGGTAAGAGTGTCCCAGTAACTTGCCTAACTCCCATTGTACCTTATGTCTCAAGTTAACACCTGGAGTGGAGCTCTTGATGGAAAAGGTATTGAGTTAGCGTTAATCAATGACTCTCCACGTCAACCTGTGCTCTACCCTTGACAGTGAACGTGAGCACACTGGAGACCTACCTCCGATGCAGCGGCTACCAGGGCTATCGCCTTGCCTACACACCCCAGAGCGGCTTCACCTGTGTGTCCCCGTGCACTGAGGGCTACTGTGATCATGGAGGCCGATGCCAGCACCTGCCGGATGGGCCCCGCTGCAGGTAGCCTCTGGCTGCCCCGAGAGCGGGGAGGGGAATAGAAGATGGGGCTGGGGAAATCCAAGCCAAGCAAGACGGGAAGGGAAGGATATGGGAATGCGAGGAGGACTCCTGGATATGGGACTCCTGACTAAGTGGAGGGAACTGGGCTCAGAGAAGGAGGGACCATGGAAGAGAAAGGTGAGTGTCTGCTGGATTAACCCAGAAACCCAAGAGCCTTAAGGAGCTGTTAGGACCACTCAGAACTTGAGGACCCTGCCGCTTTTGCAGATGCCAGTAAGTTACCAGCAGGCTCTGATTTCCAAATCACTATAGCACCCGGCTTGGCTTCTGCAAAAATGTACATGGAGGAAGGCAATCCCCAATGCAGAGCCATTGCTGGCTGCTCCGCCATGAGAGAACTCAGTAGAGGAAGCCCCCTGGAGTCCGTGAACCATCCCAGGGGCTCTGGTAGGGAGTCTCAACACCACCTCAGCTTCCCGCCACCCTTTGTGTGCGCCCTGCGCCCACAACTGCACTTGCAGGGCCCGGACGGAGGGGAAATGGGAGGAGCCTGAGCAGAGCCCAGCCTAGGGAGGGTTGGGACAAAGTCAGGGCCCAGGCAGCGCCTGCCCACCCGAAGCCTGTCCAGACTGCATCGCTGTGGTTCCCGGAGGGAATTGACGCCAAGTGCACAGGCGCACGGGCGTTTGAAAAGCCTGCACCTGCAGTGCGATCTGGAGGAGGACCAGGGAGACCGTGTCCCTGTCTCATTGCTCCTGACCGTACGCTTTTTCTCTCGCCCTCCTGTGTTCCCAGCTGTGTGCCCTTCTCCATCTACTCGCCCTGGGGTGAGCGCTGTGAGCACCTGAGCATCCGACTAGGCGCTTTCTTCGGGATCCTGTTTGGGGCCCTGGGCGCGGTCCTGCTGCTGGCAGCCGGGACGTTTGTGGTCGTGCGCTTCTGTGCCTGCCCGAGGGTTAAGTCCTCCTACCCTCTGGGCATACTAAGTTGAAGTCTCCTGCCTCCTATGGATACCTCAGACCCACTCCGGCCCTCGCCTCGCACTTTCGGAGCCCTGGCTCCGGGGACATCCGGAGACGGAGAAATGACAGATGCTGATTCAGGATCCTCTGAGGAGAATGGACCTTGCCCAGAGTCCGCAGCGCTAGGAAGAGGTGGATGCGAGCTGATGCCAGCTCCCGCAGACATCCTCCGAGCACAGCACCATGGCCCGCGCAGGGCTGGCAGCTCTAAGTGAACCAACACGCTTTTGCACACAAAACACCCTTGTTTACCTTTGATTAAAGTCTGTTTAGAAAAAGTCTCTGGCGTGTGTGTGTGTGTGTGTGTGTGTGTGTGTGTGAGCAACATGGACTCCATTCCTGATTTTCTGGTAAATGCTGGGGTAGATGTGGAGCACGGAGATCCCGTCCTATAGCTGAGTTACTGTTGAGAAGTCCAGCGACTGCGACCTGCCCCGAGCCCGGGCTTCTGTTACATGTCCTGGTTTGTTTGCCGAGGCTTGCTCCTGCATGAGACAGGAAGTAAAAGCCATGTAGGAATGAGAGCAGAATTTATTGAGAGATATGCCAGAATTGTGGCACAGCATGTTAAGCCATTGCCCATGATGTAGGGACCCCATATGAACCCTGGTTGAAACCCCAGCTGCACTACTTCTCATCCAGCTTCCTACTAATGTGCCTGGAAAAGCCATAGATGATAGATAGCTCAGTTACTTGGGTACCTGCCCCCCATCAGGCTCCTGGCTTCAACCTGGCCTACACTGGACCCTTGCAACCCTTGCAACCTGGTCTACACTGGACCCTTACACTGGACCATTTTGGGGAGTGACCAGCAGATAGATTTATCTTAACCAGTCCCATCCATACCACCATCACTCTGGGGATAGCCAGGGTTTCCCAGGCCCTGGCTACCACACCAAGCTTCAATTTCTCTCTCTCTCTCCTTTCATACGCACACACATACATACATGCACACACATGTGATCCTAAGGCTGGAATGGAGGTTGCGTGATACAAACCACACGCTCAGGCTCACTGTGATGGGTAAGTAATGGCAACAGAAATACACAGACAAGCATCTTTAATCAGAACAGAGACTCTACTATCCACTTTACATAGAGAACAATGTCTCCCAGCCAGCCCCAGACACTGCCTAATGGACAAGCCTAGGACCTCACCTTGGTAGGTCCCAAGACTGCACTTAAAGGCATAGTCAGGGGCCGGTGTTATGGAATAGTGGGTGAAGCGGCTGCCTTTGGTGCCGGCATCCCACATGGGTGTGTATTCCAGTCCCTGCTGCTCTTAGCTTCCCATGTGGGTCCCTGCTTTTCTCTCCCTCTAATGCCTTTGTTTTTAGCAGTTGGGTGATGCCAATGAACAAATTAGCAAGGTTCCTTCTGCTTTTACTGTCTGGAGGAAAAAAAAAAACTGTGGAGAATTAGTATTTCTCCCTTACCTATTTGATGAAATTCATCAGGATTGTGTTCTTAACTCTTGATAAATGCTGTGGCTACAGTTTTGCTTTTTTAAATATTTAATTGAAGATTTATTCATCTGAAAGGTAGAGATATAGAAAGGGAAGAGAGAGAAAGAAAGATCCATTGGTTCCCTCCCTATATGGCTGAAACCTGGAGTTTTTTCTAGGTCTCCCTTGAGAGTGCAGAGGCCCACACACTTGGGCCGTCCTCTGCTCCCTCCCCAGGGCATCAGCAGAGCACTGGATCAGAAGCAGAGCAGCTGAGACATTCAAACCCTCCCTCCGACTTGGTGTCACAGCCTCCTAAGCAGCAGCCCACCCTTCTGCACCTCCACACAGGCCTATCCTGCAGCTACCTAAACTCTGATGTCACTGGCACCACCGCTCAACAAGCTACTCCTCCAACTTTAAGTGCTGGCATCACATATTGGCTCCAGTTTGAGTCCCAGCTGCTCTGCCTCCAATCCAGCTCTCTGCTAATGGCCTGAGAAATCAGCAGCAGATGGTCCAAGTCCTTGGTCCCCTTGTCGCCCAAGCGGGAGAACCGGATAAGGCTCCTGGCTCCAGGATTTAGCTTGGCTCAGCCCTAGCTCTTGCAGCCATCTGGGGAATGAACCAGCATATGGAAGAATTCACATTCTCTCTCTACCTCTTCCTCTCTCTTTGTGTAACTCTGAGTTTTACATAAATAAATACATACAAACAGGGCCCGGCGGCGTGGCCTAGCGGCTAAAGTCCTCGCCTTGAACGCCCAGGATCCCATATGGATGCCAGTTCTAATCCTGGCAGCTCCACTTCCCATCCAGCTCCCTGCTTCTGGCCTGGGAAAGCAGTCGAGGACGGCCCAAAGCCTTGGGACCCTGCACCCCTGTGGGATACCCGGAAGAAGTTCCTGGATCCTGGCTTTGGATTGGCATAGCATCGGTCGTTGCGCTCACTTGGGGAATGAATCTTTGGAAGGAAGATCTTTCTTTCTGTCTCTCCTCCTCTCTGTACATCTGACTTTCCAATAAATAAATAAATCTTTAAGATAAATAAGTAAATACAAACAAATAAATATTTTTGAAAAAAGACTCCAGGAGTGGGTGCATGACATTAAACTTTTGTTAAATATCGAATGCTAACAGCAAGCGGGAACTCTAATGAAAACTGGACTTTGGATGGAGATAGTTTATGTCCATGCTGCATTGTGACATATGTAGTACCATGGTGCAGGATGATGGTAGGGGAGGGTGTGTTGAGTGTGTTGAGTGTGTGTTGCATGTGTGTAGGCAGTAAGACAGTTAATTATCATCATGTGTGTCTGTTCTTAAACATTTGTAACTATGATTGCATGAACCACTGTTTGGAGACATGCAAACACAGAGGTGTCATTGTCCTCCCACACACTGCTCTGCCTTCATCACGCCTAATCACAGGCAGCTTCGCCATGTCAACAACAAAATTGTCAAAGCTGCATTTCATCCACTGGATACTGGATGCCAATTTCCCAGGGTGCCCCTCCTACCACAGTCACTCAGTAAGAGCCTGTATACCCTCATGTGTGCGTGCTGTGCTAGGTTCTGTCTCCCAAGTGCTTGTGCCAACGCACACACACGCAACCCACTTATAAACAGAGTCAAATCCAGCACATGAACTGCTGGAACAGAAACGGAAGTCAGATGACTGAAGAATACAGCCCCACCCCAGGAGTGCCACAGGCACAAAGAGGGACCTTCTGGCCTTCTAGCAAAGCAGAAGCAAGAATGACAGGGAGGAAGGGGAGACAGAAACGTTAATAGAGGGGACCGTGCTATGCTGTCGCTCAGAGCAAACAGTGTCATGAGGGAATAAGACTCTCTTGTGGAAGGGACACAGCAGATGGCCCATGGAGTCCAGAGCTGAGCAAGTTGGCCAAGCCGATGTCCTGAAGACCCCTGGATATCAGCTCATCAGGGCTTTTTTCCCTATAGGTAGAAGCAGTACTACCTTTGATTTTTAAAAGGAAAACTGCAAATCTGGCTTTCCAATAAAAATAAATCTTCAAAAAAGTTCTTTTTTTTCCCCACTAGAAACACACAGAGGAGAGACAAAAAGATCTTCCATCTGTTGGTTCATTCCTCAAATGGCTGCAGTGGCCAGAGCTGAGCTGATCCAATGCCAGGAGCCAGGAATAGGACTCCCAAGGACTTTAGCCATCCTCTGCTGCTTTCTCAGACCACAAGCTGGGAGCTGGAAGGGAAGTAGAGCATCCAGGACAATAACTGCTGCTGATACAGGACATGAGCACTTGGAGGTGGAGGATTAGCCAATTGAACTCTTGCGTCAACTCCCAGATATAAAATTTTTTATATATGTTTGCCTTTTTGATACACAGTAAATAATATCTCACTGTATAAAGTATTGTTTACTGTGTAGTTCTAACTTTTCTTTTCCATGAAGGGGACATTTTCATTCCCTCTCCTGTCCTTGCCATTTGTTCATTTTCCTGCTAGTACTCAGTGATGTTATAATGGTTTCTAAGAGCTCTCGATAGGGTGGGATGCTCTGTTTTGGCTATCTCTGGCACAAATGAGCACTGCTTGTTAACTTCTGTAGCTATCAAATGTTGCTCGTTAACTTTAACCCTTTAGTCACTGGCTACACCGAATGTGCACATTGTCTGTCTGGTGAATCGAGCATGTCCTCCCAAAATTCATGTGTTGGAATCTCAATCCCCAGATTCCTGTGTGAATGGATTCAGAGGTCAGACCCTGCGGGGGTGGCTGATCTTAGATGAAATCATGGGAAGCCACTGGTGTTTATAAAAAAGAGGAGGGGGCAGATGATGATGTGGCATAGTTGATTAAGCCTATACCTGCAGTGCCAGCATCCCATATGGGTACAGGTTGGAGTCCCGGCCATTTCACTTCTGAACCAGCTCCCTGCTTGTGGCCTGGAAAAGCAGGGGAGGATGGCCCAAAGCCTTGGGACCCTGAACCTGCTGCTCCTGGCTTCAGATTCCATTGTGGCCATTTGGGGAATGCACTAGTGGATAAAGACATTCTCTCACTCTCTCTTTGTCTTTCTCTCAGTTTACTACCCAGCAGCTACCCAGAAAGGACAGGGGAATTCTGGCGTACTCCTAAGGCTGTGAAGCACTGTTGCACCAATAAGGGGCACAAACCTATATCCCCCACCAAATAAGGATCGAAGTGACCCCCATTTGGCTTCTGTGTCAAGGGGAGTTTAAAAACCCCTGCACGTCTCCTCCTGGCTTTCTCCTTCCTGGGCAGCTTATCCTGCTGCAAGGGGAAGTGAATCCCGTGACCGCAGTTCCCAGAAACAAAGCCATTTAAATTCTTATTTGGCTGATATATTCTTTCCTTGGTGGTCAATGAATCTAACACAAATATCATATATTTTTTTCTCATATGCAGCAACTAATATAGAATATTCCTCAAAATGCGTAGGAATGAAATTGTCACTTTGAGATGTGATTGGTTTAGTCCATGGTTACACTCTAATGGAACTGGAACTGTGGTCTTTTTACCTTTTACTTGTTGAATATTCTGATGAGTGGCGAATTAAGCCTATGAAAATAGAGCGGGTTAAAATTATGTCTGATGGTGAGAAGGGAGCGAGTGAGGCATGAACAGCAGGGAAATGAGGGAAGTATGTTTGTGTTCTTGGAATTGCATGGAAAGCACCAAATTTGCAAATTAATAAAAATTCCTTAAAGAAAAAAATGGACGAAGATATTCTTTCTTCCATGTTTGTGCAACAACCAGGCCAGGATAAATGGGGGGACGATCGTTGATCGACCTGCTTCAGGAGACTTTGGAATGAAAACGGGATGGCAGGGCACACACGCTCCCCTTGCACCCAGTATCAATCACACTCTCTCTCGTGTGTGGGGGGGAGGACACAGGGTATAAACAAGAAAAATCAATCAAGTACAAGTGAAATGAGCGTATTGTTGGTGCTATGAAGAAAATCCAAGCAGAGGTAGGAGGGGCTGGCCAGAGTAAACCTCTCTGGAAAAGAACACGGAGGTGGAGGAGTCAGCTCCATGGATAACAGGGGAAGCCTTCTAAAGCGAGGCTGAGCAAGACATGTAAAGCTCCTGGGGCAGAAACGGGCCTGAGACATTCAGGGAAATGCATCCCAGTGAATGTGATCCCCGAGCAGTGAGCAAGTTAAAAAGGAGAGGAGAGGGGGATGCCAATGGCCAATCATGCATAGCTTGGCAGACCATTGCTCCTTAAAAGAGACAGGAGGTGGGCCCGGTGGTGTGGCCTAGTGGCTAAGGTCCTCGCCTTGAATGCACCAGGATCCCATATGGTTACCGGTTCTAATCCCGGCAGCTCCACTTCCTCTCTATCTCTCCTCCTCTCTGTATATCTGACTTTGTAATAAAAATAAAATAAATCTTAAAAAAAAAGAGAGAGACAGGAGGGGCAGAGTGGGCACTGTCATATAAGTTGTAATAGCAGGTCTCTGGCTGGCATGCAGGAACCAGGTTGGGGAATACATGACAGTGAAATCAGGAATACCTGTGGTCCTCCAGGGATTGCGGAGATAAAGGTGTAGGGCAGTGGCATCTTGGACCACCTTGGTGATGGCAGCAGAGATGCTGAGAAGGATTTAGACTAAGCCATAGTTTGCCAGCCTGGAAGCCAATAGGGTTGGCTAGTAACTGGAGTCAGGGAAAGAGAAAAAGAGGGAATGGCCCACATGTGTGAGGCGTGGGGCTCTGCGGGATGTAACTGAGATGAACTGAGATGGAGCTTGTGCGGGCAGAGCAGGTTCGGGGGTAAAGGGGAGGACCAGGACCTCAGTTTGGGAAGCATTGTCTGTAAGGAGTCCTTTCCCCAGGGGTGGGGCTGGGGGAGCCACTGAGCTCAGACAGAGACCTCAGCTGCAGAGGAGAGAAGGATGCTACCACCATTTTTCTTTATTTTCCCCTTTTTCATTTCATATTTCTTTATTTTCCCCTTTTTCATTTCATATTTGCTTAGTCTTTCGGAACTCTTTAAATTTGCTAATTAGGAGCCATTTTGGTGGTATCACAGACTTAAACAAAACAGTTCACTGGGTTGAATTTTTGTAGACAGAATCACACAGGTTGTGAGCTATGAGAGGTATACAATCACCTGCCACTTAATGACAGAGAAACCTTCCCAGAAACCCCGTTAGCATGTTTCCTGGTTGTGTAGCCCTCACAGAATGCTCTCCCACATGCCAAGGCTGCTGTGACATCATCAGATGACAAACGGGACAGTGTGTGTGCTCTGGCATGGTCCAAACATCGTTAGCCAGCACAGGGCTACAGCTCCCTGGGGCAGACTTTCTTGCCAAGCTGACGCCAAGTCAATCCAACCGGCATGCTCTGTGATCTAGTTGTGAGGGCTAGGGGAGGCAGAGAGGGACGATGGGGACCCTTCTCTGGAAGGCACTTACTTGCCAACCACGCCCCAGGCCAACTCAGTAAGTGTTGTAATCAAGGCCCCAAAGAGCACTGTCTAGGGATGCCAGGAGCAGTGTGGATACATCCAATCTCCATGTAAGGAAAATGTACGCAGGCCAGACACAACCCTCAAGCCATACCGAGCATCATTGCAGTCCAGGAGAGAAGCACAGATGGGTTACCAGGTCTCTTTTTACTGAAACACAACACATGCACCAAGCAAATTTCAAGAACACTTCTGGGGACAGGGGGAGCCCCTACCCCAGACACGCAGAACCTACGCATGGGGTGTAGAGCACCAGCCGGCAAACTTCTCTAGAAACTTCCAGGCACCTTTCAGTTCCATAAGTGTGTGTCCTTCTGTGAGGGATCCAGGACCCTCCTGGCTACATATTCCTTAGGTCCTCGTGATGCGCAGCAAGGAGACCCGAATGGCAGGTGTGTGGCTGGGCAGTTCACTGCAGAGCTAGAGGGTGAAAGAGAGCCAAGGGGTGCTTCCAGCACATCCAGCCCATGGGTTGATCATGGGTGGAGGACAGGAAGAGAGAATGGGAGGGGATACTCAAAATGGATGGTAACACCTCCTGAGCCCCCAGCCCCTTGGGGGCTGGACACAGGCCAGGCTCTTCATGTCCTCAACAGAATAAGGTAACTTACAGAGCCAGCAGTGCTTTGCTCCTTCTAGAAGAGGTAACATTTACCTAGAATATCCTGTTCAAGGTCACATAGAAGTCACACAGATGTCCATTGCTCCCCAAGAAGCACTGATACCCAACACCCACATGGCCTGGCTCCTGCCCCACTCGGCTCCCTAGCCTGCTTCTATCTGCCTGCCTCCAACTCCTGCTAAGTAATTTCCAGTCTGGGAACTCAGATCTGACACTCAGCCCCTGCTTCCCTCCTCAAACAGGATTCCTGTTGGCTGCTATGACCATCACATGCATGGGGCTTTGTTCCTTCCTGGGCAGCCCAACAACCAACTCTCAAGCCAGGTTTAAGAGATGATGAGCCCACGAGGACTCCAGGACCCAACTATCTTTTCTGCCCATCCCATCATCCCCTCTGCCTGTTCCCCAGCACTGAGATATGTGTTCAAGAGCAACGCATGGCCTGTTGGGTATCAACATGCTGGTTGCTAGCAGCCGCAGCAGGAGTGACAAAGTCCTAGGCAGGACAGTCCCACTGCCCAGTCCCAAGATGCTCCACAGCCCAGGCACTCCTGTCTGGCTTTGAACCCAGTTCCTCTGACAGCCCTTTGATCCTGTGCCCGTGGAGCTGGCCATCCAAGCTACCATCACTTAGGACATGCAGAGATTTTCTTTTGTGGATACAATAGACACCCTACGCATCCACCTGCCAAGGCTCCTGCCCATCTCTGTGCAGTCCAGCTTTGGGATCCTCCTACTGGCCGAAGACCTCCAGCCGGCACCTCTGCCAGATGTGTCCTTACACACATGGAGGCATCAAGCCTGAGTCCCTGATGTGTGACCTTCACTGATGATGTCTGGTGCTAGCAACAAGTCGGATGCTCGGGCAGGGACAAACTGCAGCCAGCCTGTTTCTGCCAGGGCACATGTATGTACACAACTTAGCCACTCTCACTACATGATGTTTCACCTGTTCTGTAGAGCAGGACAGCCACACCTCAGAGAACCTGGACTGGTGAGACAGGTGCTGAACCTTCTCAGTCTAACTGTGCAGGAGTCACGCTATCCCCAAAAGCCCCGACCTCGAATTCCACCACTGGAGACCTTGTCCAACGACACGAATTTGATGAGAATTCAACTATATGAATACTGCCTAAGTTTGTACCTTATCTAGTCTATATTGCTATGAGTTTGCTCTGTCTCAAAGCCCCATGTCCTCTGGGTCTACTGGGGCTGTCTGTGACAGTGACTGCTGTCGGTCGACAAAACCAGTCCTTCCCTGGGTGATGGATACATGTAGGGAGGGACAGGCGCCATGTGAAACTAAGGTGGTCATCACCACCTTTCCAGATACAGGGAGAAAAACTGCAGGTGTAAGGATGCAGCGGTAGAAGAGGGGGACAAAGGGGAACCTCCATGATTACTTCTGAGCTGCTGAATTCAGCCGTGACCGAAGCTGGCAGAGCAACGTCTGGGTTTCCCCACCCTTGTGTTTTCCATGTGAACAACGATGACCTGAGCTTCTGCCACTTGCCACCCATCATCCTGCCCACTCATGCCTTACTTAGCATCATGGACCTCCTGGGAGGCCCAGGACATGAAGAAATTAAGGCCAGGTTGGGGGAAGAATGAGTTTATGTTTCAGGGGGGGAAAATAAAAGAAAGAATGAGAAAGTCAGACAGGCAAGGCTGGATCTTCGGATGCAGAGCCCTCCCACGGGGGCACTCTCTCTCTCTGTCCTGCGATTCATCCCTGCGAATGTCTCCCTTTCCTCTACCGTCCCTGGTTCCCCAGCAAGTGCCCACTCACCTGCTGAATCAGCCTCTCCACCAGCCTGGGGTCCGTGAGGTCATCGGAGGAGGTCACGGTCAGTCGCAGGAGGAGGAAGCCACCACCTGCTGGTGGAGAACAGAAGGGAGGTGAGGACACAGGGGATTCCATTGGAAGCTCTAAGAGGTGCTTCCTGCCGGGGGCTGTGGCCAATCCGTGTGTACACATGGCCGTGCTCACAAAACTTCTTACCACAGCACACAGAAAGAAAAGGACATCCTAAGTAGGATGCTTCATCCACCGTGGTGACCTCCTGACATGATCGGAAAAAAATAATCGTGGCTTGGAGGCACCAGCGACATTTAAAGGAGTCAAAAAGTGGAGAGTGAAAAAAGAGACATGGAAGCAGATCTAAATGCTCTCAGATCCTAAGTGGGTACAGGCCCAACCGGAGACAGTGCCAGAGAAAGGCCAGCTCTCAGAGAGGGGGCCCAGGCAGCCAGTTCTTACAGCTCTAAGTTGCTGGAGGGTGACCAAGTCTTCCAACCCAGTGGCTTGGCAGGAAACTCTCTCTTACTGAATCCTCAACTCCCGGCCTCACCTGCCCCCCTTGGAGTCCTTTCTCTCATCCCAGCACCTGTTAGAGCTGATTATCTCACAGAAAGCAACATGTGTGGCAGAAACATGCTATTTCCTACATGGTCTCTGATTATGACAAAATAGTGGACACAACCTAAGTGTCTCTTTCTCAGAGTACTGGTTACATTGGTAATGGGAAAACCAAAGAGGATGCTGGGCAACCACTAAAAGAGTCAGTTCCTTAGGGGAAGGGTGGGGGGGATTGCCAGCCACCAAGATGACGCATTCGCTTGAGCCACCTGCTGTCCAGTGTACTGCCTGTCTAGAGTGTGTGCAGGTCTGTATCAAGGGAACACTCTTACCATAACGATTTGTAAAGCCAAGCTGGGATACAAACCAGTACCCATAGGCAATCCTGGCATGTGCAAGGTGAGGCCATTAGCCACTAGGCTAGCCCACCAGGCCCATAAACACATCTTTTAAAATAATAGCAAGGTGATTAAAAATCTTTCCTATCCCTCCTCCCCCTTGAGATAACTTTATCTCAGGGATATGAATTTACCATCCATTTCCCTTGCATAGAAAAGGAGGATGGGGCCTAGTTCAGTGGCTAATCCTCCCCCTTCAAGCGTCAGGATCCCATATTGGCACCAATTCATATCCCGGATGCTCCACTTCCCATCCAGGTCCCTCCTTGCGACCTGGGAAAGCAGTTGAGGGTGGTCCAAAGTCTTGGGATCCTGCACCTATGTGGGAGACCTGGAAGAAGCTCCTGGCTTCAGATGGATTCAGCTCTGGCTGTGTGGCTACTTGGGGAGTTACCAGTGGATGGAAGATCTTTGCTTCTCCGTCTCTCTGTAAATCTGCCTTTCCAATGAAAAAATAAATGCATTTAAAAGGATGAAAGAGGGAGATGGAGCAAGCGCTGCACACTTCTTATACAGAAGATGACTCATGGGAGGCAATCCCAAGAACTGTGTGAGTGAGAATGGGATAGCCAGGGAATGGTCATTAGTGAAAGGCATCTTGGGGTGGACTGCTCTGTCCCTTTTGAATGTATTATTTGTTTGTTTTGCTTTGTATTAGACTTTCAGAGATGGAAGGAGAGCGCACTCTGGCTTACTTTCCAAACGTCTGGCCAGGGTGGCAGCTAGCAGCCAAGACCTCAATCTGAGTCTCTCCCAAGGGTGGCAGAAATCCAGTTATTTGAGGTATCATCTTCTACCCCCAGGGTCGGCAGTGACAAGAGACTCAAGAGCCAGAGCCAGGAACTGAACCCAAGGAACTCTGATGTGGGAAGCAGGCATCTTAAGCATTAGATAAATGCTTGTCTCCCCTTTGTACTTTACATCATGTAAATGCATTATCTAGTGAACAATTTATAAAGATAGGCAGCTTAGAATTAAACACACACACACAAAAAAACAGTGCATTAGCATCGTGATGTAGTGGGTTAAACTGCTGCTAGTAATGCCAGCATCCCATATGAGGGCTAGTTCAAGTCGCTGTTGCTCCACTTCTGATCCAGCAGAAGACAGCCCAAGTGCCTGGGACCCTGCCACCCACATGGGAGACCTGGAAGACACTCCTGGCTCTTGGCTTCAGTTTTCCCAGTCCTGGCAATTGTATTAGAAGAGATAACATACAAAGCTCAAAGGACCCTGCCTGGTATCAGTTGGTGCCAAGGCTTATGGATTGTGAAATATTCTGTAATCCCCTTGCCAAGAATATAAAAGATATTCAGCAGAGCATCTGTAACTAACATTTTCTGTTTCACCTCCCGGAAAGGTGGGGAAGACTGAGGGTGTCCAGGAATGAGGATGGGTTCAAGGTGAGTGTGACAGGAAGTGGAGGTGCAATTTACCAGGAGGACCGGCAGCTGGACAGACCCAGTGATCTCTGACATGAGACTTACCAAAAACTACCTGTTATCTCAGAGATATAGCTTTGAACTTTAATACCCCCACTAGACTGATTAATTGAAGGTCATTCTCAATGGTATACACCCCAGCAGGTGCATCTCATGAGCTTCACCTTCCTGGAGACTCAGCCACTCAGCCTAGGCCAGGGACTGGTGTGGCTATGACTAGAATTGGGACTCCCTAGCATGTGGCCCTGCCTTTTTTTTTTTTAAGATTTATTTATTTATTGGAAAGTCAGATATACAGAGAGGAGGAGAGACAGAGAGGAAGATCTTCTGTCCAATGATTCACTCCCCAAGTGAGCGCAATGACCGATGCTATGCCAATCCAAAGACAGGATCCAGGAAATTCTTCCAGGTATCCAACACGGGTACAGGGTCCCAAGGCTTTGGGCTGTCCTCGACTGCTTTCCCAGGCCAGAAGCAGGGAGCTGGATGGGAAGTGGAGCTGCCAGGATTAGAACCAGTGCCCATATGGGATCCTGGGCGTTTGAGGCGAGGATTTTAGCCGCTAGGCCACGCCACCGGGCCCAGGCCCTGCCTTTTGAATAAAACTGGGCGCCCTGCCTGATACAAAGCATTGGTTACTGACCACCTCCCTTGGCAGCAGGTCAGAGCTGGCAGGACCTTCAGTGTTCACCTGATACCACCCCTCTGAGACCCAGCGAGGGTCTCCCAGAGCCAAGACCTCAAATCAACTCTCCAAACTACTTCTGTTCTCATTCCCTGCAGCCCACCCACCGTCCCATACTACTGTCTCGGGACAGCATCACGAGAAGGTCCCTGAATCTTCCTTTCTTCCCATGGTGACATCCTGCAGGCTCCAAATCCCCAAGCCCCAATAATCTCACATGCAGTGGTGGGAGGTGGGGAGGGCAGGTGAGGATGGATCATTTACCTGGGTCATCTTTTGTAGTCCTGCTTGTCTGAGTGAAGGGCATTGCTTTTGTAGTCTTGCTTGTCTGAGTGAAGGGCATAGCCGCGGGCCGCCTAGAGGTCCTGGGTGGGGGTGTGGTCTTGGTTGAGGGGGTGGGTGTCTCTGGGCCGCTGCAGGTCGTGATCAGCTGGGGAGAGATGGGCGGGTGGCTGTGGGTGGGAGAGAGCCTGATGCTTGTACTGTTGGAGGTAAAAGTCTGAGAAGGTATAGTGCTGCTGATGATGATTGCTTCCGAGAAGCTCTGGGCTACAGTTGAAGACCCAGCAGAAGAAGAAATCACGGAGACTGGGGTCCCAGCAGAGGTTGAGTCGTCAGCAGTGTGTGACACAGCTGTAGTGGAGGCAGACAAAGTGGTGGTTCCAAAGGTGGACAAGACCTCCCCTCCTGGGCTGCGGAGGTCTGCATCTGAGGCCCTAGAGGTGGCGGTAGCTGTTTCTACCTGCATCAGGCTGTAGTTGGTAACCTCAGCATGGGCAGTGGCGTGGGGAACTAAGGCCTTCATGGGACTTGTGAGGTCAGGTGGAGGGGCTTGGGAGGTGGCGAGGACTGAGCCTGTGTCAAAAGAAGAGGAGCTGCTGCCTGGGGAGAGGCCCTCGGTCTCCGGGGAGGTGTGAGCCAAGGTCCACATGTCGGTTGTAATCCTCCTGGCCGCTTCTGGGCTGTGCTTGGTGCAAATGGTGACTAGGGTGGCATCTGTCGGAGCACTGCCTAGGTGGGCCCTGGTGGTGGGCAGCACAGGGTTTATGCCAGTTATCACTGATGTCTCCAGAGGGGTAGGAGTGGTGATCCCAGCTGTGAACGTGGGAGGCACTGCCTCGGAGAAGGTTCTGGCCTGTGACACAGGCAAAGTGGTCTTTGTTTCCCTCATCTCTGCTTCTGACACTGACCTGCCTGGGACAGGGGTGTTGGCAGAGGTCTCTGCACTCAGGGTGTGAGTTTCCAAGGCCATGTAGGCCGCTGCTGAGATCTCGGCAGGGCCGCTGGTCTGCAAGGCTCCCTCTGGCCTGGTCCTGAACTCTGGAGTCCCGGCAGGTGCTTGTGTGGTTTCTGTTGTCGCCAAAGGGGCTGTTGCACCAGTGTTGAGGCCTGTGTAGAGTAAGACTGACTGTGAGCCATGAGTCTCGATGCACTGTTCTCACCCAGCCCTGGACACTGTTGGCAGGAGGAGTGTTAGCTTGTTTTTTGGAAAGTTGTAATGTATTTATTTGTTCATTTATTTATTTATTTATTGGAAGCCAGAGACCCAGAGAGAGAGAGACAGGCAAGTGTCCCATCTTCTGGTTCATTTTCCAGATGCTCACAGTAGCCCGGGCTGAATCAGGTCAATGCCGGGAAGGAGATGGGAACTCAACAGGTGTGACTCATGTGGGTAGCAAGGACACAACCACCCGAACCATCACCTGCTGCTTCACAAGGTACACATCAGCAGGAAACTGGACATGGCAGTGAAGGTGGGCCATGAAGCCAGGCACTCCGACCCAGGCTGCAGGTGTCTTAGCAGCAACATTGTACTGAACCACCCCTCCCCCCACTTGTCACCCATAAGAGGACACTTCAAAAAAATTCATGGAGGAGTGGGCACTGTGGTATAGTCATTGGGGATGCCTAATCCTATATTGGAATGCTAATGCAGATCTTGGCTGTTCTGCTTGCTCTCCAGCTCCCTGCTAATGCATGTGAGAAGCAGCCAACAATGGCCTCCACATGGATTCTCAGCTCCTGGCTTCAGTTTGGCCTAGGCTTGGCTGTAGAAGCCATCTGGGGAGTGAGCCAGCTGATGGAAGAAGTCATCTCTGTCTCCCTCTTTCTGTCACTCTACCTTTCAAATACACAAATAATTTTTTCGTTTAAGCCACGAAGACCCCCTATATGCCCAAGGAAGACAGAGGCAGTATGAGGAAGCCCTGTCACATGCAGCAGCCACAGAGCTGGGGTGGCCTTGACAAATGTCCTCGGAGGCCCCAACATATGAAGCCCGCAAGTCCCAGGGTCCTTGCTGATGGCTGGTCTGTAGCCAGCTCAGGGAGCGGGTAACCTCCAAGACTGAGCAAAGCAGGTTCAAGTCCCAAGTAAGCCAAGAACCAATATCCTTGGAACTTCCTGAATGAATCAGTGTCACTTTCCTATAGAGTTTTCTTTTTTGTTTTTTATTTAAGTTTTATTCATTTTTATTTGAAAGTCAGATTTACAGAGAGAAGGAGAGACAGAGAAATCTTCCATCCACTGGTTCACTCCCTAAATGAACCCAACTACTGAAGCTGGGTTGATTCAACCAGGAGCCAGTAGTGTCTTCTGGGTCTCCCACATAAGTACAAGCCATCAGCAGAGAGCTGGATCAGAAGTGGAGCAGTTGGAACATGAACCAGCTCTCACATGCTTGCAGATGGAGGATTAGCCATAGCACCATCCTCCCTCCATCCCCTACAGACTTTTCTCATCCAGCAAGTGTCTCCCCCAAAAATGCTTTTCTTAAAACCACAAAGAAGGCCTGTAGTTTTCTTGAGAGGTAATGAGGTACACAGGGGGTGAGAGGAGCCTTCAGAGTGAGCCTCGGGGATACTGCTGGGAAAGCCAGGGAGCATGTGGAGAGTCCTTATGGGGCTCAAGCAAGGGAAGGAGAGTGGCCCAGCCCAGCCTCCAGCGTGGGCTCGAAAACTATGAGGAGGGACCGGGGTGCTGAGGAGAGGATGCCTAGGCCTTGTCCACATGCAGTGAGGAGCCTGGCCTTGTGGAGAGGCTGCTTGCAGCTCTCCAGCGAGCAGGACACTGCGCTGAGATAAGCCCTGGAGCCGCAGCAGCCGAAGGCCAGAGGGAACTCCGTGCTCTCCACCACACCCGGAACAGGCTACATCAGCAGGCTGGTCTCCTCTGTCCACACTGGGGTGGGGAACTCTCTTTTCCCATGGATCAAGTGAAGGGTGGCCAGATTTCATAAATAATAACAAATGACATCAGTTAAATTTTTGAATTTCAAATAAACAGTGAGGAATTTTTCAATATGAGTCTTTTTAGTGCAGTCTTTACAACATATCTAGACTTAAGCTAAAAAGAAACGCACTGGGGCTGGGGGTGCCACCTTCTCCCAACTGGAGGCTCTCTCAACCCCCCACCCAGTCTGGGAATGCATCAGGACTCTTCCCCCTATACCACTCCCCTGGCCTGGCTCTCATCCAGCCGAGATAGCAGTGCTGTAGTTGGTCTGCTTGCTCTGCTATTTACTCTCTGCCCCCGGTGTCATTCCCTTGGGCCCTTTACAACAACAACCTGTGGAGAGCCTCACCAAGACCCTAGGATGGCCTGCTCATACCACTAGGGAGCACCACTCCAGGACCCACCTTCCACCGCCCCCGCCCCTCCCCGCCCCCAGCCCGCAGAGCTCCACTTCCTTACCTGCGGTGCTGTTAGCCACCCCAATCCGGAAGCAGAAGAGAAGCAGCAAAACAGGGACCCAGAGAGAGCCCATGCTGGCTAGGGGCGCCACTGGCCAGCCTTCCCCCACTGCCCCCTGCCTCCTCCTACCGCCTTTTCCTGCTTCCTGCACCCCAAGAGGAGGAGCAGGAGCAGCTGCCCGGCCAGGTGTGGCTGGGGAGTTTCCAGGACTCAGCCAGACAACTACACATGTGCAGGCGCAGAGCAGGCAGGTCAGGGTGTCAGTGGCTTCCCCTGCCCCCTGTGCTTGCTGTGAAGTGGGCTGTCAGTCACGTTCACCGTGGTCCTTCGGTTCTGCTGTGGAGGAGGCCGTGGGAGCCACCTGTGTTCCACTGTTGCACCTGCCCCTTGCCCAGAGCCCTCAGGCTTCACAGACAGTAACCTTGATGTTTGTGTCTGATCCTTTATTGGCTCAATGATCCTATTAGAGAAAGGTAGAGAAACTTGCAGAACCTCAACATCCTAACCCTTAAGAAGGGCCCACTGCTGGCCATATTTGTCTCCTGAGATAGTACAAGTCTTCCTCAGTACTTGCTGCCTAATGGGAGTTCTTCAAAAAGGTACACTGAGTAGGTGCTCAATTAAATGAGCTGGAGCCCTGGCATCCACCCAGATGCCCAAGCCTTAGAGAGACGGACGGTCCTCTGAGGTTTCACAGGAACCAGCTCCCCAGGGTAGGTGGGGAGAACTCTGATCTCCCTCATTTAACATCCTGCTGTTCTGCTCTCAATGCCCCTCTCTGGAGAGGTGAGGCAGGGAGAGCGGCCGGCTAGAGGAAGGGAGAGGGTGATTGTGCTAATTGGAGCTAGGTGTAGGGAAAGTGTAAGGTGATGACCTAGTGACCACTAGGGGATTGGACCAGAACCAGAGTGAGGCTGCAGGATATTAGCCTTCAAAGAATGGCCAACATTGACATGAGCTTTGGAACCATCGCCAGCAGACACACAGGGCCCATCATCAGGGCCAGAGCCATATTACAGTGGGAATAGCTCTGGGTAGAGAACTGGTGGCTGTGTGATTTTGCTAAGTTATTTACCTTCTCTGACCCTCCATCAACAGGAGCTGTGAGGTCTTGCTGGGCCAGCAAGTGTGAGGTTCTACAATGTGATGTTACGGGGTAAAGGGCTGGGCTGCCCTGAAGGAGCTGGGAGCTGTCCCAGGAGAGGCAGAGGGATCCCAGCACTCGGGTTGGAGATGTTGGACCCTTTGGTTCACTAGGTCATTCAATCACAGCTCTGCCTTTTGTAAACAGAGATTGGAGGCCCCCAGGTAGGTGTCTAGTGGGGAGAGAAATCTAGGACTGTGCTGTCAGCTGAAGCTCAGACCCTGTCTTGTAGCATGAGTCTCACCCCAAACAGAGCTGAAGTGGAACCCCAGCAGGAATGCAGCCCTGCCCCAGCGGGGAAGGGGCTTCCTCATTCCAGTGCCAGGTGGGTCTGAGCTTAATCTCCCGCAGGTATTCAGGGTGCCAGTCGGTCTTGCCCCAACCAGGGACTCCCCCACTCTTTTCCTTTGCTCTTTATCATCTGAACCATCTGCCCAATGAGGAAGTGAGAAAGCCTACCTCCTCCAGGGCAATGCTGGTTCTTGCCCGCACCAGCTTCCTCTGCTTCTGGGAGAATTTATAAGTCTAAGTGCATGGCTGCTCAGAACCACAATAGCCTCAGCCAGAAATTTCTGGGCTCCCAGGGGCAGGCATTGTGGCACAGCAAGTTAACCCACTGTTCTCCATGCCAGTAACTCATATCAGAGGTCCACTTTGAATACCAGCTGCTCACTTTCCAAACAAGCTCCCTGCTAACATATCTGGGAAGCAAATCTCCTCAGAAGTCAAATGGTGCTGAGTTTGGGTCAGATTTGGTACTGGGTAATGTTTTGAAGGCTCAGTCTCAGGCAGCAGTGTTTATCCTGGCAACACCTGGTCCTCCTGTCCCCAGTCAGAACCCTCCCAACCCCTTTAAACATGAAGAAAACAATATGGAAAAAATAATAGTCTTACCCACTTTCCTGTAGCCCTTGAACCTTTTTACCCTAATTAACTATGTAAAGATTGTCAAAATAATAAAAAAATAAATTAAAAAAAAAAGAACCCTCCCAGGCATTACAGCTTTCTTAATGACACAGGTACCAATGGCTCATCTGCTTTGCCTGTGGTCTGGTAGAAGTAGAGGAAAAAGTTTGTGGTTTGGTGTCAATCTCTTTTTACCAGAGGTATCATTATACCATTTATATCACAAGCCACAAAACAAAAGCTACGGCCTCAGCATAATGGCTCAGTAGCTAATTCCTTGCCCTGCAAGTATCGGATCCCATATTGGCGCTGGCTCATGACCCAGCTGCTCTACTTCCCTTCCAGTTCCCTGCTTATGGCCTAGCAAAGCAGTCAAGGACAGGCCAAAGCCTTGGGTATGAAGTTAAAGCAAAAACAAAAAGAAGAAATAAACACAGCACTGTGGAGTCGAAAACACATGCCACTGAATCACCAATGCACGGGTGATGAAAACAAAAAGATCTCTTGGGTAAAATTATGCCACCATGCAATCCATGAGCCAGTGATGAATTCAACAAGAAAAAAGAAAGTATCTGGAACAAATGAAAATAAAACAAAAGACATCAAAACACATAGGATGCAGCAAAAACAGTGTGGAAAGGGTTATTGAGCTTATAACTTGCATGATGGTTTCCTTATATTAGAGAGAACATATGGCATTTTACCTTTTGGGATTGACTTCTACTAAATATTTCAAGAAAAATTTACCCCCATTCCCCACAAGCTTTTCCAAGCAATAGAAAGCCAATACTTCCAAACTCTTCCTATGAAAGCAATATCACCTTAATATAAAACTCAGAGAGACACAACAGAAAAAGAGAACTACAGACTTATATCCCTGATGAACATAGACATAAAGATCCTCAACAAATTACTAGCCAACAGGATCCAATAGTACATCAAGCAGATCATTCCCCCAGACCAGATGGGATTTATTTTTGGCATGTAGGGATGGTTTAACATTCACAAATCAATAAATGTGATTCACCATATCAACAAATTGAAAAATAAAGACCAGCCCTGCTCATCACTGGTGGAACTCCTATTTTCCAATGAGTGAGAGCAAGTCCTTCATCTTCTCAATCACAGTTGGGTTGAGGTGCGTGTGGTCATCTACACACTTGGTCACATGCCCCACCCCACTCCCCGCCCCAGCTGCCGCTCTCCAAGAAGCTCCTTATCCTCTGTGTCTGCTACACTTTGGCTTTGTCACAAAATGCATGGTGCATCAGGCCAGGTGGGCCTGGGACTTCTCCAGCTTGCTGGTCATCAAGGCTAGGGACCACAGCTGCATAGCAGCATACTCTATCTGCTGCATGGATGCAAGGCTGTCCTCCCAGCAGCCAGTGCTGTACTGGAACCCGAGGCCCTGCATCATGCAATGAGTCCCCTCTCCAGATTCTTTACCATGGGTCCCACCACCTCCTGCACCCGGGACTACTATAGCTCTGCCAAGGTGAACTGCACTGTGCCACCCCAGTACCCACATGGATTCTGTGCATGGCAAAGGTGGGCAATGCTGTGCATTGGGCTAAGCCACCACCTGTAATACTCCAATCTCCTATCGGATTGCCAGTTTGAGTCTTAGCTGCTCTGCTTTCAATCCAGCTTTCTATTAACATGTCTAAAACTCAGCATGGATGGATCAAGTGCCTGGATCCCTGTTACCCATATGGGAGACCCGAATGGGTCCCGACTTGGATCTGATACAGCTCTAGCTATTGTGGCCATGTGGGGAATGAACCAGTGGATAGAAGATTTCTCTCCCTCTGCCCACTCCTCAACTGTCTTTCAAATAAATACATCTTAAAAAAAAAATCTGAGGTTTGTGATCTGGGGCTGAGCCTGAGGAAACCATTCATGGAAACTGGAGCCAAGCAATCTGGGAGGAATGAGGGTGAGCTCATCAAGGCCCTTGGAATTCTACACAGGAGCAGACCCCAGGAGGCCAGTCTCAGTCCCCACCCCACCCCCCGGTAAGGCCCCCGCCTCTCCCCTGCAAAGAAGGAAGGGAGTGGGCACGAGGCCTGAGCTAGAGGATCTGACCAGGATTTCTTCCAGACTTGCAGAGCATGATATGGAGCCCAGGCTGGTGGGAGAGACGACACAGGGCTTAGTAGCATGGTGCTAGATTTTACTTTCTGTGTGACCATCACAAAACAAGGAAGAAGAAAAACACCAGGAGCCAAGTTCATGTCTCATACTTTGTATGGCTGATTCTGTGAACTTTCAGATGGGTTTCCAAGAATCGCAGGTTTCCATCTTCCTCCAGCTAAACCACTGCGGAAGTACACAGATGGCGGCAAAGAGACAAGCGCTGGCCAAGGTGGGGGCAAGAGGGGCCCTCTGCTCCGTGATCCCTGATGACCCAGGGTGCGGGGAGCCTCTGGAGGAGTCAGGCTCGCTTTCTGATTCCCTTCACGGCAATGGCAAGCGGTCTTCCAGAAAGGTTGACATGGAAAAGCTGCTGGACCTAAGGAAGCAATGAGCCAAAGTCTGTCCACTGTCTGACTTCTGGGCATGCTTCCAAGGACCAGGCATTCCTTGTACACCCACTGAGACCTACATCCATTGAGACCTATGCCTTTGCCAGGCTGGATCTCGATGAATTCCCACCACAGTCCCACAAGGCTAGCTCTAAGATACAGATGGAAAAACTGAAGTGCTTGGGCCCCCAGGTAGTAAGTGGTGGAGCTAGGACTTGAAGCCAAGTCCATCTGCTGCCAGAGCCTATACTCTCTACTGCAGCACTCCGCTGCCTTTCTTTCTGCCCAGTGCTGTCACAGGCTAGGACAGGAGCTGAGGCCTCTCCTTCAGGGCTGGAACCAGGACACAGAAGGAAAGAAGAGAATGGAAAAGGAGTTAGGGCACAGGCTGGCCAGTTTCAGTCCAGTTCAGTGGACCTTTGTAGCCCACTACTGACACCCTTATAGGATCCCTGCTAGGTATCCCACCAGACCCTAGCTCTGCTTCTAATTTCAGCTTCCTGTCAGTGCTTTTCCTGGGAAGTAGCAGGTAATGGTTCAAGTTGTTAGGTTCCTAACACCCACATGGAAGATGAGAACAGGTGTCTGGCTTTAATTCATCCCAGCCCTGGCTGATGTGTGTATTTGGGGAGTAAACCAGAGGATGAAACCTCTCTCTTCCAACTCCCTTCAAATAAAATGAATGAATAAACAAATAAATAAATACTGGGGGAAATTAAAAGATTGCATGATATATAAAAAGTATATAAAATTCAAATGTCTGTGGGCAGAAATCCTAGCTCCTATGTCTAAATTCATCGCTGCAATGGACCTCTACCTAGTTTAGGCTCTGCTTCCACCTTTGGCACCTGCTCCCAGACTGTGGGGACTAGAGACCCGGGAGGAAGGGACAGATGGTCCTCCACTCCTCCCAGGAGACCTTCAAGGACACTCACCAGATTCTGTAGCCAGTCTAGATTGCCCCCTGCAGTCTGTGGCGGCTTCTCCATCCTCAGCATCACCTGCAGCACAATCCTGCTGGCCCAAGAAGCTGAAAGAAACACAGGGAGAGAGCTCCTGTCCCCGTTGCCGCCCTCCCCGCCACACACACTGCTGCCACAAACACTACCAGCACCCCTGTGCAAATTCCAGCTGACTTGCAGAAATCTACATGAATTGGTCAGAGGCACCCACTAAAAGAGTGTGCAAAAAGAAAGTGTTCTGTGTGCAAAAATGTGGTATCCAACCACCCCATCACCTATCATGACTTTCCAAGATCACTTAAGGTGGACTCAAAGTGACTCAAAGCAAAGCAACAAGTGCAAGAATAATTGAGAAACCAAGCTGCAATAAACATGCTTTAGCACAAGCTGGATAGAAGGCCAAAGCCTCGGGGCTGCAGGCACCCAACAACCTATACAGTAAACTCCAGGCAACGGACTTGCCTCTTTCAATCCCAGCTTTCGGCTTGACTGTGGGTGGAGATGAATCTGTGTGCGAATTCCCAGGCTTGCAGAAGGTACTGTGGTCTGGGCAGCAGTCTGGTACCATGTGGCAGAACTCATCACAGTAGCAATTTCCCCTCTTGCAGTGGTAATCTGTGCCAAGGCAGCAGAGGGGCTGGGGCTGGGAGCAGCTGCCTGTGGTAAAGGGATAGAGTTCACACACAATGCAGAAACACCTGAATAACTATATGCAGAAGAGGGAACTAGGAACCCCTACCTCACACTGTATGCAAGAATCAATAGAACCAGAACACAAACATAACTTATTACAGTTATAAAGCCAAAATTCTAAAACTGAATAAAATATAGATGGAAATCTTTATGGTCTTGAATTAAGCAAAGATTTCTCAGACATGACATCAAAAGCATAAAGTAGCAAAACAAAACAAAAAACAGACAAATGGGACTTGATGAAAATGAAACCTTAGACCAGCACGGTGGCTCAACAGGTTAACCTTCTGCCTGGGGGCACTGGGATCCCATATGGACAGTAGTTCTTGTCCTGGCTGCTGTACTTCTGATCCACCTCCCAGCTTATGGCCTGGTAAACAGTAGTCAGTGACCCAAATCCTTGGACCCCTGTACTCATGTCAGAGACCTGAAAGAATCCCATAGCTCTTGTCTTTTGATCAGCTCAGTCCCAATGATTGCGGCCATTTGGCGAATGACCAGCAAGTAGAACATCTGTGTGTGTGTGTGTGTGTGTCTCCTCTCTGTAAATATGCCTTTCAAATAAAAATTTCAAAATCCTCTTTTTAAAAAAGTAAACCTTTTGTGCCCTTGAGAATACTATCAGGAAAGTTACAAGTGGGGCTGGTGTTGTGGCATTTCATGTAAGCCTCTGCCTGTGGCACCAGTATCCTGTACAGGTACAGGTTCAAGTCCCGGCTGCTGCACTTCTAATCAAGCTCCCTGATAAGAACCTGAGAAATTAGCAGAAAATGGCCCAAGTACGTGAGCTCCCACACCTAAATGGGAGACCCAGAAGTTCCTGATTCCTGCCTTTGGATCAGCTCAGCTCTGACGATTAGAAGTGGCCATTTAAAAGTGAGCCAGCAGGTACAAAATCTGTCTCTCCTCTCGGCAACTCTACCTTTCAAATAAAAACAAATAAGTTTTTTTTGAAAAGTGACAACTAAGTCATAGAGTGGGAGAATACACTTTCAAATCGTGTTCAAATCAAGCAGGTAACATGATTACTTTAACCAGAATATATTAACTCTCAAAATCAATTTTAATTATTATTATACATTTAATTTATTTATTAATTTTTAATAATTAGAGCCAGCATTGTGGCATAACAGATAAAGCAGTTGCCTGTGGCACTAGCATCCTATATGGGTGCCGGTTCATGTCCTGACTGTTCTGCTTCTGATCCAGTTCCCTGCTAACAGTCTGGGAAAAACAGTGGAATATGGTTTCATTCCCTACTCTTTTCTACATTGCCCAACTGAACAGTTATCTAGACATTACCCATTCACCACCGATGGAGGGGACACATCTTTTTTTTTTAAAGATTTATTTTTATTATTTTTTCATTGGAAAAAGGCGGATATACAGAGAGGAGAGACAGAGAGGAAGATCTTCCGTCCGATGATTCACTCCACAATATCGATCCAAAGCCAGGAGCCTCTTCCGGGTCTCCCACGCGGGTGCAGGTTCCCAAGGCTTTGGGCCGTCCTTGACTGCTTTCCCAGGCCACAGGCAGGGAGCTGGAAGGGAAGCGGGGCTGCCGGGATTAGAACCGGCGCCCATATGGGATCCAGGGCGTGCAAGGCGAGGACCTTTAATCACTTGCGCCACCGCGCCGGGCCCGAGGGGACACATCTTTAAGGGCTTAGAAAGCAAGATGTGGGCAGACAGAGCCCCTGACAATCTGTCTTGGGGAGGACAGCCAGGTGTTCTTGCTCCTAGGACTATTGTCCTTCAACTCTACCTGACCTTCCCGCCTTCCTCCAGGTAGCACCTGCCTAGGGCTTTGTTTAGTGATAAACTGGAGGGTCTTGGAAGGGGACAGGATCAACAGTGAGCAGGTTCCAGAGAGGATGTGGAGCTGGGTGTGGCTGATTCTATCTGTTGTGTCAACAGGAGCCAGGGGGTGCCTTGTGAACGGAGAGCAGCAATCCCATGTTCAGCCCAGGAGTAAGCCTTCCACAAAGGATCAGTTTCCCCTCTAGGATCACCCTCTTTCCTCTTCCAGCATGAGACTGTCACCAAAGAGCTCCACGGATCACTCCAACTAGCCTGCTGCTGAACCACAGGTCACTTCAGTGGTCGTGGCCTGCATATATTTTAGTAGTGTGAGATGGACTGGAGTAGAACAAAACGATTGACTTCACCAACATGTTAAATTAAATTATTTTGAGTTCTTTTGAAATGTTTTGCTTGTTTTTATATCAGTATGTGGATGTGACAGGCCACATCCTAAACTGTATTTATGGTTGTAAACTAGGACCAGAGATCTGTAGAAGCCTCTGATCCGGAGGGAAGCTCTCGGCCGATGGGTAAGTGAGGAACTATTGCCCAAGATGCTGCTTGAGGTGGGAACAGACATGGGGTAGAACCCAGTCCTGACTACCCCTTTGTCCTCACCATTCCGCACCCAGGGCTCTTACAAAGTCTTTTGTCACATTTCTGAGATTTGCTGTACATCCTGAATGCTCCTCTCTATCTCAGGGCCAAAGTTGTTTCTCCTGCTTGGACAACCCTTTCCTCCCACATCAATCAGAAGAGGACATTCCTATAGATCAAGGCCATGGTTAAAGTTTTATCTCCCGCTGGATGGTCTGACATTGTTTGTACCAGCAATGTTGGGGCACACTTAAATAACAGACTGATGGAATCATGACTCCTTATGAAGGGCTATACTATTGTAGCAACATGGGGAAAATCAGTCAGGGGGTGGGATTTGGGGTGGGGAGAGAGTCCCAGTCTCTCTGAAGTTGTACCATAAAATTCAAAACTTAAAGCTAAAAATTTTTTAAAAGCTTCATCTCCCCAGGATTGCTAAGGAGCTATTTCATTATGATGAAGATAAATGCTCAGCAAAGAGCATATCTCAGCCTTTCCATACAAATCCAATCAGGGCTTCCTGTTAGCTAAGCCTCCACCTCCAGCATTGGTATATATGAATGCCAGTTTAAGTCCCACAGCTCCACTTTCTATCTAGGTCCCTGCTAAGGCACCTGGGAAAGTAGCAGATGATGGCCCAAGGGTCCCTGAACCCATGTGGGTGACTAGAAGAAACTTGCTCCTGCCTTCCGCCTGGCCCAGCCCTGGCCGTTGTAGCCATCTGGGGAGTGAATCAGCGGATGGAAGATTCTCTCTCTGCTCTTCACTCTACAACTCTTCCTTTCAAACAAATCTGAGTTGAAGTTGGGCTCACATCTGAGCTCCTGCAGTGTCTGTGAATCAGGAGAAAGTCCTAGTTCTTAAAGTCCTGACTGATGCCTTCAGAAAACGACATCCCCCGCCACCAGTGACCAAGCATCCGTTGCTCATGCATTCATTCATTTTATCCTCTTGAGTGACTCTGAGCTGGTTACTGTTTTGGATTGTGTATGGCATTTTACCACTCCTCTCGTCACCACACTGAGAGGTGACTGTGGTACTGCAGGACAAAGGGGAGAGACACAAGATGCTGCTGGGTGAGGAACCCCCAGGAAGCAGCTTCCTGGAGCCGGGACACTACTAGGGTCTCCTCTGTGGTTGGCTTGGTCGGAAACAGAATCCCCAGGCTGGAGAAACAATACACAAGGGGAGTGGATTTGGCTCACAGTTCCAGATGCTGGCAAGATGGAGGGCCACATCTGCCCAGAGGCTTCATGCTTGCCATGACCTGGCAGAAGGCAGCACGTGGCAAGAAAGCACCGGCACAAGGGAGACCACACCCAGGTGAGAGGAGTGGAATCCCACCGTTAGAGCAAGGCCACCGGGTAGCGACTGACCCCTTCAGCAGCAGCGACACTAACCGGCTATGACAGAGGACATGCCCCTCATGACTTGTCTCTTCTTAGGTCTAAATCCCAGCATTGTTGTGTTAGGGAATTAAACTTCCAACATGTTGCACTTTGGTAAACACATTCAAACCATAACAGGGACCACAACACTGGCCTCTCCAGGAGGCCACCCTGTGGGCAGGCACAGGCAAAGCAGGCACTGAGGCACCTTCCAGGGTAACTGCACTTCCTTATGTGTGTGGATTCCATGGAGGGGAAGTAAAGTGCTATTCAGAAAGGGCGAGGAAGACAGGCACCAGACAGCTTCACCCAGGCTGGTAAGGTCGCCCGAAAACCTGTTCTGGTCCCAAATTTGCAAACCCCACTCAACACAATGGAAGCCCTGCCCTTACTCAGATTACATATATTTGTATTTGATAATACATCTATTGGCACATGGCTGTCTTTGTAGGTTCCTGTTGTGGGCTAAGGAGCTGATTAGCATTTGTTAAGCTGAGCACTACAGGGAATGGGCTTGGGGCTAGAAGCACCTGGTCTAATTGGACTCATCTATACCCAGTATTCTGCTAATGAGGGTGTGGGGGAAAGAGTATATAAGGAGAGGTGAAAGGGCAATAAAGAGAGACTTTCGAGAGACTTCCACCATCACTGGTCTCCTCTTAGTGCCTCATCCCCAGATCCTCACCGTGTCCACGTTACTGGGTCTGCTGGCCGGTACAGGCTCCCATCCTCAACACTGAAATTCAGCTTTGTCTCCAAAGAAGTTCTGATAAAGACAAGCTAACCCATCCCACTGCATTTTCGAAGAAGTGCAAGCTGCCCTGGGGTCCTGCTTGTGACCCCGGATCTGGACTTGTTACATCCATCTCCTTCCCACAGTGCACACTCCAGAGTCCCATGCTGCCTCTACACACCAGAGCCTCCTCTGGAAAACTCCATGCCTCCCCAGACAAACAGACCCTCACAAGCTAATTGCCCAGAGATATCTTACAGACAGACCGGCAAGAGAAAAGAACTGCTGCATTAGACACCTAGTCAGCACTTAGTAAAGCACCTGACTAAATGAGTGAGTTGATTAATGAATTCATGACTGCCAGCTCCCAGGAGGTGGGTCATTACAGAAACAAGAAGGTTGACTCCTGTAGAGAATGCATGGCTGAAAGAAATGAGAGCCCAAGATGACCTGTAGCACAAATACTCACCTGGCTCCTCACCTGGCTTCTGGTTGGCAGCCACAGGGCATGGGCACAGCAGGAGGAGAAGGAGCTGCCACATGACTGAGCAGAGTCAGATGCGACCCAAGGAGTGAGGACCTGGCTCTGAATCCCCACTTGTCCCCAGAGGCTCACTGAGGAGGAGCCAGCTGGCACCCGGACAGTCACTGGTGGACGGCAGAGGTACGGCCCCACAGTGGGGACACAGCTGTCCCAGCTGCTTACGATAACTCACCCAAGAAGAGGAGGTTATTTGCACCTCACCTGGGAACTCCTAGCTCCAGCAGGAAGCTTGGAAAGACCAGAATGACAGAGCTGGCAAGGACCTTAGCGATTGTCTAGTCTACTGCATGCTACTTTCATAGATGAAGGCTCTGAGGCTTGGGGAGGACAAGGACCCTATGGCTCAGGTATCACAGAGTTGGGTGAGAATTCTGACCTGCAGGTTCCCACTCCAGTGTTCTCTGGATCACAATGCAGTGGAGATATTAAGAGGTATCTCATGGATCCCAGATGAATGAGCCAGACACCTCCATCCCCTCTCAGACATGGAAGGTACTGTCTACACCACAGGGTTACTGCATTGCAGGCTGAAGAGCAGCTCCTGGAGGAGGGGAAAGGTTGAGGGGCAATAAGAACAAATTGACTCATGGGGCTGGCACTTGGCATATCAGGCTAAGCCTCTGCCTGTGGCACCAGCATCCCATATGGGTATTGGTTCAAGTTCTGGCTGCTCCACTTCCCATCCAGCTCCCTTGCAATGTGCCTGGGAAGGCAGCAGAAGATGGCTCAAGTCCTTGGCTCCTGCCACCAATTTTGGAGACCTGAACAGAATTCCAAGTTTTTATTGTTGGCTTGGCCTGGCCCAGTTTCAGCTATTGTGGCCAGCTGGGGAGTGAACCAGCAGACAGAAGATCTCTCTCCTTCTCCTTCTCCATCACTCTGATTTTCAAATAAATAACTAGAAGTCCTTTTTAAATGGTAGTTGTGAGCTGATAATGGCTGAAGCCAGATAATGGGTACATGGGGTTTCAGAATACTCTCAAGATTTTTGCATGTTTGCAATTTTTTAAAGATTTATTTATTTTTATTGGGAAGTCAGATTTATAGAGAGAAGGAAAAACAGAAAGATTGCTCACCTGTTGGTTTAGTCCCAAAGTAGCCACCATGGCCAGAGCTGAGCTGATCTGAAGCCAGGAGCCAGGAGCCTCTTCTGGGTCTCCCACATGGGTGCAGGGTTCAAATGCTTTGGGTCATCCTCTACTTTTTTCCCAGGCCACAATCAGGGAGCTGGATGGGAAGTGGGGCGGCTGGGATTGGAACTGGCACCCATATGGGATCCCTGCCTAAGTAAGGTGGGACTTTAGCCACTAGGATACAGTGCCAGGCCCTGTTTGCAATTTTTAATAATGATAATAAGAAGTTCCCATCTGTAAGTCCATGCAGACGCTATTGGGGCTCTCATTATGGGGTGAGGCCAGTGTGGCTGTTCTGGCATTCAAGGCTTTCGTAGTTTGGCAGTCCACACTGACAACACAGTTGTTTTCAAGCGCCCTTCAGGGACCCCTCTTTGGATGGCCACTTAGCTAGCTAGCTAGATACTGTCTTCACTTCTGGCTCTATCCATCTGCTCCTGCCGGCTTCTCCTATCTGTCTTACCTTCTGCCCTTTACTCAGCTGGTCTAAGCCCCACCCAGTTGCTCATATCCCACCCCAGAACGGAAAACCCTTGATCTGGTCACACTCACCTCCCCATTCTCTGAACTGAATTTCTGTTCCCTCTGGACTAACACAGTAGTTGAGGCTTTGTAGCAATATGTTTAAACTCAGGCCTCCTTGTTACTACCTGTGTTACTGCGGGCAAAGTACTTGAACTCTTTGTTCCATAGTTAATTCTTCTATAAAGATGATCACGAATACTCTGCAAAATATATACATCTTTTGCTTTAACTGAAGATTTCTGTGGAAAGGAACAGTTCTGAGTTTGAACTGAGGGAACTGATACCATTGAGTGTTGACTTTCCCAGGCATGCTGCCCATATCCATGCAGTGGTCAGGGAAGTTTCTGACACATCCCTATCCAAAGTCAAGTTCCTCTCCCAGATGCTCATGCATCGGAACAGGAGCAGGTCCCAGGTTAGACGGAGCTCCTGGGGCTCTCTCAGTGTCACTCTGCCTTTCAAATCAATAAGAAGGCAAAAAGGAAAGAATGAAAGAAAAAAAATGGGGAGAGAAAGGAAGAAACAAATAAATAAATAGAGGCCCAGTGTGGTGGCAGAAATTAATCCTTTGCCTGTGGTGCTGGCATTCCAAGTGGGTGCTATTTTGTGTCTTGGCTGCTCTTACTTTCCATCCAGCTCCCTGCTTGTCAGCTGGGAAAGCAGCAGAGGATGGCCCAAGTCTTTGGGATCCTGTGTGAGAGATCCGGAAGCAGCTCCTGGCTCCCAACTTTAGATCAACTCCAGCCATTGCAGCCCTTTGGAGAGTGAGCCAGCAGATGAAAGATCCTTCTCTTCCTGTGTCTCTCCTTCTCTCTCTGTAAATCTGCATAGCCAATAAAAATAAATCAATCTTTTTCAAAATTAAGATGTATATGGAAATAATAATAGGATCTACATCACAGAATTCTTGGATCAAAAAAGTCTTGCTTATTGAGAATTTAAAACCGTACATGATGCATAGGAAGAAAAAAAAAAAAACTTCTATTGACAGTCCTGTCTGGTGACTGAATTGTGCAATCCTACAGGGCAAAGGGTGCAGCCAGGCACTTAGCTGCACACATGGCAGAGGACAGAAACCTCATAACACCGCCTGGATGAACAGGCAGGCCAGAGAAGACAGTGACTGGGTGTCATGGCTTATCTCCATGAATGCCTTCGCTTTTCTCTCTTGCTCCTATTCACTACATGTACCAGGGTTCTTTGTCAACAGCAGAAACATATTCTAATTCACTTAGAAAAGGCAAACAGAAAAACAATAGCAGCTAGTAAACAGATGCCAAGGAAAGGCTAACGACAAAGCCTTGCCCAGAGCAGGGAGTTGGCAGCCCCCGAGGTCCCTTGCTGTGTGGAATGAGCAGGAGCAGCCCATCTTTTTGGTTGCTGCCTTATTTGTTCAAGGTTCAAAGTCTAGGGGAAGAGTTCAGGAAAGCCAGCTTGAAACAGCTGCCCTCTTCTTGATAAGATGTTTAAACAAAATCCATTTCTGGTGTACTTTCTGAGGTTAACTCAGGAGTTGAGACGAAGGTTCTTCTGTCTTTTCTCCAGTTGCCTGAAAACACTGCAGAAAGACTGCAGCTGAGCAAACATTTTTGTTTGGCCTATACACTCTCTGCCTTTAGTTAGAAAACATCAGTTCTACTTTACTCAGAAGAGCGTAGTGGTTAGAGCCAACACTTGCTACCACAGTGATGTCTGCTGACAGGTACTCACGGCAGGAGCTGAGCGCCAGAGACAAACAATGTTGTGTGTAGCCTTTGGAATGGCTGGAGTCCCAGAAGCTTCTGGAAGGATTGCTGAGAACATCCACTCTGAAACGTGGCAGACCAGAGGGCTTTTATCCCAGGAGCCCTGGTCCCCCTCACCCTCACTTCAGAGCCAGTCTCCCTCAGAAGCTGACGAGTCAGGGTCTCCCTCCCTCCAGGACCCAGGGAACAATGGGAACCCTGCAGCCTGCCAAGGATGATGACAATTCAGGGCTATAAATGCAGCTGTGCACAGTTCAAGGAAGCTCCAAGGTGTCCCCTCCCTGTGCATCCTCAGGGCATAGGGGCTGGACTGAAGCTTGGCAGGTGGCAAAAGGAGGGACATTACATGCTTTCTGGACTAGTGAAGAATGTTCAGAGCTGTTTTAAAACAGAAGAGTGTTTGTCCTAACTCCAGTGAGATTGGCCTACATTCAGAACTCAACTAATAACACCTGCTGACGTGGATGTGGGGAGAAAGGTACCCTCCTTCACTGCTGGTGGGAGTGCAGGCTAGTACAACCACTGTGGAAATTAGCCTGGAGAGTGCTTGGAGAATTGCAAATAAATCTGCCATATGACCCAGACATCCTGCTCCTAGGAATATACTCAGCAGATATGAAATCTGCATATGAGAAGGGGATACGTAATCCTATATTTGCAGCAGCACAATCTACAAGAGCAAAGACATGGAAACAATCCAGATGTGCTTCCAAAGAAGAGTGGTTAAAGAAACTGTGGTACATCTACTCCATGGAATATTACTCAGCTATTAAGAAGGATGAAATTATGCCATTTACAACTAGGTGGTCCCAACTAGAGACCATTATGCTCAGTGAAATGAGACAATCATAAAAGAATAAATACCATATGCTCTAATATAAGGAAGGGGTTCGGTTTTTTTTTTCCTTTGGCTGCATCCCATGTGTTTTGATGTTTTTTTATGTTTCATTTATTCCAAATAATTTCTTTTCTCTTGTCGAACTCATCATTGGCTCATGGATTACATGATGGCATCATATTTCCCAAGACTTTTGTGTTTCCTTTTTGTCACTCGTGTGTTGGTTATTCAGTGGCATGGTTTTTCATGGTGCTGGAATGTGTTGTTGTTGTTGTGGCTGTTGTTCTAATTCACACCAGTTGTTGACCTTGTTTCATGGCTTCTCATTTATGGAAATGTATAATGATGGAGTACTGGGGTCTACCATATCCAGATGTAGGGGTACAATGCAACATGCATCCCTGCTTCCAAACAAAAGATGGATTCCCAATGAAGCTGTTGGAAATGTGTAGACAATGAGATGCTGGGCTGTTTGACATTGTACCAGCAATGCCGGGGCACTCTTAAACAACAGACTGATGGAATTATAACTTCTTATGAAGGACTATACTATTGTGGCAACATAATGTGACAACATGGGGAAAATCTGTTGGGGGGTGGGAGTTTGGGAGGGAGAATCCCAGTCTATACAAACTTGTACCACAAAATTCAAAATAAAAAATATATATGAAAAAACTTCATATAATTCTAAAAAAAAGTGTGTGTGTGTGTTTTATATTTATTTATTGTTAATGGTAAGACAGATTTATAGAAAAAGGGAGTGACAAAGAGAAAGATCTTCTATCCGTTGATTCATTCCCAAAGTGGATGCAACAACTGGAGCTGAGCCGATCCAAAGCCAGAAGCCAGGAGCTTTTTCCAGGTCTCCCACATGGGTGCAGAGTCCCAAGGCTTTGCATCATCTTCTACTGCTTTCCCAGGCCACAAGCAGGGAGCAAAATGGGAAGTGGAGCAGCTGGGACTCAAACTGGTGCTCCTATGGGACACTGGTACCACAGGGTGGAGGATTAGCCTGTTGAGCCATGGTGCAGGCCCTTGAGAGCAGCAGTAACTCTGATGGTCCTTTGATACCTATTAAGTTTTGAATATCTCCTATTTACTTTTGAATATTTCAAGGGTAATGATTTTTCCTTAAAGCAAAATAAACTTTCAAAATTAATTCTTTAAATAAAAAAGACTAATTTATAGGTATTTCAGCATGTGCATAAGGGGAAGAATCAGTCAAAAACCCCATCAATCTGCAGAATCACACTTATCTTCATGTGTTTCTTTGATGTACCTTTTCTTTCTAGGTGTATTTTTGCATAATTGTAACAATGATGCATATACTTTTATATGTAAACTTCCCATTTTTCTTAAAGATTTTATTTATCTGAAAGTCAGTTATGGAGAAAGGAAAATACAGAGATGAGGGAAAGAGAAAGTTCTTTCATCTGTTAGTTCACTCCCCAGGGAATTGCAACGGCAGGGTTGAGGCAGGCTGAGGCCAGGAGCTTCATCTGTCTCCTGTGTAAGTGGCATGAGACCCAAGCATGTGGGCCATCCTCCACTGCCTTTCCCAAGCACATTAGCAAGGAAATGGATCAGAAGGGGAGCAGCCAGGACATATGGGGTGCCGGCATTACAGGCAGTAGCTTTACCTCTATATTACAATGTCAGTCACAGGGCCCAGTGAGGTAACCTAGTGGCTAGAAGTCCTCGCCTTGCACATGCTGGGATCCCATTTGGGCACCAGTTCTAATCCCAGCTGCCCTGTTCCCATTCAGCTCCCTGTCTCGTGGCCTGAGAAAGCAGTCGAGGACAGCTCAAAGCCTTGGGACCTTGCACCCATGTAGGAGACCTGGAAGAGGCTTGGTTCAGTTGGACCATTGTGGCCACGTGGGGAGTGAATCAACAGATGGAAGATCTCGCAGTCTTTCCTCCTCTCTGTATATCTGACTTTCCAATAAATAAATAAATATAAAAAAATAAAGCCAATGTCGGCCACACAAACTTTTATTTCGGATTCATTTTAGATCTGCAACAAAACTGCAGAGATAGTACACAAGTTTTCATATGGGGCTGTCACTATGGCACGGTGGGTAAAGCTGCCCATCCCACATAGGTGCTGGTTTGAGTCCTGCCTGTAACTTTTTTTCAAATAAATACATAAACATTTTTTTTAAATCAAGCTTTCATATATTCCTCATATAACTCTACTTTGTTACCCTGTACGAGACTGTAGTATACTTTTAGAGAACAGACTTCATTTAAATTTTACTAATTTACCACTAATTTCCTTTTCCTGCTCCATTATTCCACCCGTGACACTGCATTGTATATCATCACTGTCTCCTTGGGTTCCTGTGGTCTGTGACAAGCTCTTAGTCCTCCACTGCTTTTCATGACCTTGAGTTTTGAGACCTACAGGCAAATTATTTCATTGAAAGTTCCTCACACTGAGATTCTCTTATTTTCCCTGTGATTAGACTGGAGTTGTGGGTTTACAAAAAACACATGCGGTGATATACGCATTGCACCACATTTAGATGTTGGCTAGGTTTTATCACTGTGAAGTTGCTATTTTCTCTTTCCACGCTTTTTTCTTAAGTATTTTTTAATATAAATTTTTGAAGGGCAGAGGGGAATCCAGGGGTTAATCTTCCACTCTCTGGTTAACTCCCCAAATGACTGGAAGAGCCGGTGTTAGGCCAGGCCCAAGCCAGAATCCAGAAGTCAGGAACTCAATGAATTCAGCCATCACTTACACCTCCCAGGATACCTTGATCAGGGAGCTGGGACTTGAACCCAGGCACTCTAATATCGGATGCAGGCGTCCCAAGCCATGCCTTAACTGCTCTGCCACAATACCTATTCCATTTTTAAAAAATCAGACTCGCTAATTTTAGTCTACCCTCTTTAGAGAAGGCATTAAGTTTCACCTTCCTAAAGGGAGCAGAGCTTACATTCAAATTTAGAACTCTTCTATGACAGATTTATTTCTTCTCCATTTATTTGTTTAGTATGCATTTCTATCAGCATGGGCTCATGAATATGTGACATATACTTTTTCCCTTTATTCACGTAACATTGTGTTACAACATTTTCTCCCATGGGGTCATTGCTGTGGCACAGTAAGTTAAGCCTCTACATGCAGTGGTGTCACCCCATTGGATGCCAATTCCAATCCAGTTCCCTGCTAATGCTCCTGGAAAAATCAGCAGAAGATGGCCCAAATACTTGAGAACTTGCCACCCACATGGGAGACCTGGATGAAATCCTGTCTCTTGACTTTCGCCTGGCCCAGGCCTAGTCATTGCAGCCATTTGGGGAGCATACCAGCAATGGAAGCTCTCTCTGTAACTCTTTCAAATAAATACCTAAATCTTTTAAAACTCAAGGGTTTTCTCCCATCTAAAAATCCTGATTTTAATCATAGCTTTTAAAAAAAGGTTTATCGGGCCCGGAGCGGTGGCACAGTGGTTAAGGTCCTCGCCTTGCATGCCCGGGATCTCATATGGGCGCCGGTTCTAATCCTGGCAGCTCCACTTCTCTTCCAGCTCCCTGCCTGTGGCCCGGGAAAGCAGTCGAGGACGGCCCAAAGCTTTGGGAACCTGCATCCGTGTGGGAGACCTGGAAGAGGCTCCTGGCTTCGGACCGGCATAGCATCGGCCGTTGCGCTCACTTGGGGAGTGAATCATCGGATGGAAGATCTTCCTCTCTGTCTCTCCTCTCTGTATATCTGCCTTTCCAATACAAAAAAAAAATAATAATAATAAAAATAAATCTTTTAAAAAAAATTAAAAAGGTTTATTTATTTTTATTGGAAAGGCAGATATACAGACAGGAGGAAAAGACAGACAGAAAGATCTTCCATACTCTGGTTCACTTCCCAAGTGGCCACCATGGCCAGAGCTGAGCTAATCTGAAGCCAGGATCCAGGAGCCGCCTCTTAAGGCTCCCATGAAGGTGCAGGGTCCCAAGGCTTTGGGCCATCCTCAACTGCCTTCCCAGGCCACAAGCAGGGAGCTGGATGGGAAGCAGGGCTGCCGGGATTAGAACTGGCACCCATATGCGATCCCAGCACGTGCAAGGCAAGTAGTTTAGCCAGCAAATACCATGCCAGGCCCAATAATAATCATTTTAATGATGGTACCTATTTGGGATACATTCCATGTATGAGCTTTTACTCATAAACTGTGTTGCAGTGATCAGCTGTTGTAACAATGTTTTGTCATGGTGTCCAGGACTCAGAACTATCCTTAGACACTTGGGATGGATGGGTGGGTAGGTGGGTGAGGGCAGGGCTGGCACTGAACCCAGTGGTGCTGCTTCTTATTGAGCAGTCTTCACTCTTGGCCTAAGAAGTTTTAAAATCTAAGTTAAACATTGGGCAAGAAAAGCTTAGAAATCTGTTGGAAACAAGCTTTGTTTCCCATAAGACACAGCCTATTTGAAATAATACACGAGTTTAGAACATAGCCCAGGTTTTACACTGTAAGCTATCTGTGACTAGAAACCACTGGCACACTGCATCTACTTCAGCAGGCTTTCACACGGTGTCGTCATTCTCTCAGCCCAAGTTGTACAAAGATCATTGTTTTCAGGGACTATCAATGTCTTATCTCCTGTTTTACACTCCAGAAGGGGAAAATGCCGGCAATTTCCTAATAAACAGGGGAAAGGACATTTGGAATGGAACAAGGCAGGACACAGCACAACAGAGGCAGCTGTGGACAAAGCAGCTAAGAGGAGACGGGATATGAGGGCTCGGTTATCGCTGCAGGGTTAGGGAAGTCATCGCTGCCAAGGGTTGGAGGCAAGCAAGAAAAAGGGCTAAGAGGGCAAGTAGTTGCGGGAGGTGAGAACAATCCTGTTCCTTGTCCCATTTTAAAATTTTATTTTAGAGAGATTCATTTTATTTTTATTGGAATGCCAGATATACAGAGAGAAAGTCCCCAAATGGTCACAGCAACTGAATTAATGCCCATATGGTGAGGCGGTTAGCCACTAGGCTACAGCACTGGGCCCCTCAGTATGTAGTTCTGATCATCCCTTTTCCCACTGAAAGGCAGAGAGGGGAAAACATGATCAAGAAGAGAATACCCTTGGGCCCGGCGGCGTGGCCTAGCGGCTAAAGTCCTCGCCTTGAATGCGCCACAGGATCCCATATGGGCACCGGGTTCTAATCCCGGCAGCTCCACTTCCCATCCAGCTCCCTGCTTCTGGCCTGGGAAAGCAGTCGAGGACGGCCCAAGGCCTTTGGACCCTGCACCCGCGTGGGAGACCCGGAAGAGGCTCCTGGCTTCGGATCGGCATAGCATCGGCCATTGCGCTCACTTGGGGAGTGAATCATTGGACGGAAGATCTTCTTCTCTGTCCTCCTCTCTGTATATCTGACTTTCCAATAAATAAATAAATCTTTAAAAAAAAAAGAACAGAATAGCCTTCAAACAGTTCTTCCCTGCTCCTGCGGGCAAAGGCTTGTCCATTCGTTCAGAGAGGTGACCAGTAGTTAAACCTTCCGTGGACTGAGGGGCTGGGCACCAGAGCTTGTCCGCTGTAGTTCCTTGCAGACACTGCATAGGGGGTTATGCTGGGGAAGAACAGGAGCGTGTTAAAGGACAGAGGATGCAGTCAGACCTAAGGGGTCCCATGGCTGCCTGCCTCAGTACTCTCAAACCTGAGTTCGTGTTGTATTTAAGAACTTCTGTGCTCAAGCCAGCGGTGAGCTGGCAGAGGGAAGTTATGGGCAAGGTCCATGTGGCTAAGCAGGAAACCCAGCAGATCCACTGGACTCCAGTCACACTGATTACATGCAGAAGGCATGTGTGAGTCCCCTCTGCAGGGCTTTTTTATATCCAAGACCTCAGAAGGCTCCTTCCAGCTGTCACTTGGAAGGGCTCGTGCTGGGCTTTGAGGGTCTTACTGGGTTTCAGCTGAGGGAAGGCAGCTGTGTCTAGGGAGATCAAAAAGGATGAATGATGGTCAGTCAGGGTCAGCAGGAAGAGCCTTGCAGCATGGTCATTTCGCCCCTCTTCTGACTGCTCACATTCAAATGCCCACCATGTAGTTTCTTCTTCCACTGCTGTGTTGGTTATTCTATTAGGAGCATTCTGGATGGACTATGAGGGGCTCACAGAGGAAGAAGGGAAGGATGGCATGCTGGCAGGAAATGCTCAGATGTGGCTGAATCAGTTCTTACATGGGGAGAGGACAGGCAGTCTTAGCAATTTAGGAAAACAGCCAAAGCCATGGCGAGGAAGCTACCGTGAGCCTTCCCGAAGGCCTTCCCCGTGCTGAGGAAGCGACAGGCTTCACAGTGTTCCTTGCTTAAACCTGTCAGAATCAGAGCTGAACATTCAGACTTTATTCTTAGAGTCTTTGGGTAGTGAGAGGACAGTGACAACATCCTAATCCAACCCGAAATAATTTCCCTCCTCAACCACTGCAGTCACCTCCTTACAACAGCCACTCCTCCTACCCTTTATCCTCCACAAAGGACACTGATGTTTAACCAGATTGATTGCTCCCCAGACAAAACTCTTCTTGAGTGGTTCTCCAGTTGTCTCAGCTTGAACCACTGTGAACAAATGACCATCACCTGGGGAGCTCCGTCAACTCCGTAAACCTAAGTCTGAAATCCAGGTGCCAGCAGGGCTGTGTTCATGGGAGGGCTTTCTGCCCGGCTTGTGGTGAGGGCTCTTCTAGCCGTGTCCGTTCAACGGTGAGGAGAGCTACCAATTCTATTCACAAGGGTTTCTACTCTCCAGGCCAAATGATACTGGACAGCTTTGCCTACAAACACCATCACATTGGGATTAGGCTTTTAGCATGAATTTGGTGGATCGCCCATGTTCTGAGAACAAAATCTAAATCTTAGTTGAAACACTTCATGTCTCAGGATCATCACCTGTGTTAATCCCTCTCTGGAGCCCCCTTTTTCCCCTGCCCTCTTCTGAGTCTCATTCTTCAGGACTTTGATAGCAGGATGACTTTCTCAGGACCCTTACTTGTCTCTAGTGTAAACTAGGTCCCCTTGTTATTTTAACGGCATTTGCTCTCCTCCTCCTACATAAGCTCTTATTACAGCTTGTAACCACATATTCTTTTTGGTAACTTTGTGAGATATCTGTCTCCCCCACAAGGCTCTGAGTCCCTAAAGGGAAATAAAGGCTGTTTCCATTTTGCTTCCTGCTGCAGCTCTTGAGCCAAGTACTGAAACTGGCAAATAGCAGGTATCCAACTACATAAGGAGTGAGTGAACAGGAAGAAACTGGCATGGCTGGAGAGTTGAAGTGTGAGATAAGAACCTGAATTTGCATGGCAGAGGTGGAAAAGGAATGAAACTGACTTAATGCTTGACTGGCCAGATATGCCACCTGATTAGGGTGGAAGTGGAAGACAAACTTCTCAAACCTGGAGGACCAGTATTAGGGTTGGGGAAATTACATTCATGGTGGCTTCTGACAGATGATTTGATGATGACAAAGGGACCCTGGAGGGGGTAAGTTTAGAGAGCTGCAATGCACAGAGATGGAGCTCTGGTGGCTCAGGAGCAAGAAAGCCAGAACCAGATACTCACAGAAGTGCAGAGTGAAGTGTCCCACACAATCTGGATGTTTGGAGACAGGGTCACCTTGTTTTAAGTGACAGTTACACCGTGGGGATAAGAAGGGATGCACAATGTGCTGTGGAGGGGACTACGTGCCACAAAGCCTGTGGCGGAGCCCTCAATCCACCTGCTCTGACTTGTCAGGCTATGTTTTTGCACAGAACCCGTGCCCACTGCTTCGTGGTGGACACTCAGTGGCATTTCCCGATAGTCAAGGTGGGCAAACCCAAGGGTAGGTTTCCATTTGCTTAGTTTATTAAAGACAACAATGAACTGCTGGGATGTATGGGAGCCACAAGTGGGGATTCAGTTCAGAACATGAGCCGTGCGCACGTGCGCGCGCACACACACACACGTAACACATCTTTTGTTTGGACTCCTTGCTCCCTTTCCAGTGATCAAATCACAACTCTTAAGTCTTGGCAGAGAAAAGTCACCAACAGCCTCATTTAAGTGGAAAACATTTGCCTTCCACTCTTCCGCTATGTCTTGAATCTTATCTCCACCTCATGAGCAAGCTGATTCTCCCCGAACAAGCCCATAATTTACAGAAAAGAACACTTTTTCTCTTTTATGTCATAAAGATCTCTCTTCAGTGCATTTAGAAACTTCTATTCAGGACAGCAGCAGATTTTCATATACTGGTAAGTTGCAAAGTGCTTTTGAAACATTTCATGCTCTTTCTCCTTTCCTGCTATACAGAAAGAAAGAAAGAAATGGGTATTTGGGATGGTAAAAAAAAAAGACAGCTTAGGGTCAGGGTTGCTAGGACAGTATGCTGTGAAAGGGTTGGAAGAGGTGGAGACAAAGACGTGGGAACTCAGAAGCATCTGAGATGGCTGAGTCTAGCTTTAGAAAGCAGGGCTTGCCCCTCCACACTTTGTTCCTAGGCCAGTACAGAGACAGGTGGCGCACTGAGGGAATACGCACTGACTCGGAGTGAGGAGCGGGATTTGTAACACGCAGACCAGAAGTGGCGCTCATGATTTTCACAAACCTGAGTCTGAACGTGGGGGCTCAAGTCCTGTGAGGTCATTCCCAGAGCCCTTGGGAAGCCAAGGCAGCTTCCGGTCAGCCCTTCCAAACTGGGGTGGGTCTTGACTTCCACAACTTGACCATGACCTGAACAGGGAAGAGCCTCCAGAGTCTTTCAATCCAACACAACCTTCAGATCCCAGGTTTGAGGCAGAGCAGTCAACACTGTGAGTCAATTCTTACAGGTTCCCTCTTGCTATGGTCTTTATCTTAACGCTCCTCTATTTCCTTGTAAGAAGTTATATCTGGTTGAAACACTCAGCAGTTTCCACCAGCACATGCAAATTTTCTCTTCAGCTTCTAGGAATGGCACCAAAGCTACCGTTTTTTCTTTTTTGGGGCAATTAACAATCAACTACCAGAAGACAGGTACACAGGAATCAGTCAGTCTCAGGGCACACTGCTGTCAGCCTTGAAGAAGCAACCCTGACCAGTGTTTTACACAAAGGTTAGAAACTGTAACAACTTAAAAACACAACAAACAGGTACATGGTCCCAACCGAGACCTTTCCCCATTAAAAACACATTAACAGGAGAGGGGAAATTATTAAAAATTTGTCTGAACAAAAGGGTGATTGCACACAAGAATGGCTAGGCTAGTTGAAGAGTTAAGTGCATAACTGGCATAAAGGCTCTTAGCTTCTCAAGAACGCAGGAACATTCACTCCACATTCATGAACTGTCAAGTCCTATACAGCACTACAAATAGCAGAAAGGAACTAGGGCAACAGATCAGCCGCCAAGGGGGTCCTAGCTCTGCTGCCAGAAGGAGACAATGGATAGAGCTGGATCACACTTGGACTCAGAGCCGCAAGGACCAGCTCACAGAGGACGGAGGAGGAAGGGATCCAGTAACAAGGAGGGGTGTGGGTGTTCTGCCCTCACCCCAGGACGGCGACAGGGGCTTGTCTGGAAGGCTGCTTCTATACCAGACAGCTAGGTTAGTGAAGAAGGGGCCAACAGCTCCTTAGAATGAATAAAGGTCCTTTCAAGCACAGCTATAGCTTCCCTTAAGCCCATGGTGGGAAGCCACACCTGGGTGGGGCCTGGTCCGTTTTGCTTGAAGCCTGCTGGGGCAGATAACAGAAGTTAACTTGTGCCATCTGTCTCAGCTCAGGACATCATAGTTGCCTCCTTGGGGTCTCTGAGGATTTTGGGGTAGTAACAATTCTGTTTTTATGGCCCCCACCAAAACCTAAGGAGGCCTACAATGTCCATTCTCTGCTGCTTCTCCTTGGGGAGATCTGACCCTATAGGACTGGGGAAGAGAAAACTCCAATCCCACCTTGCTAGCAGCAAAGGAGAAGATAACTGGTTGAGAAAGGCCTGGCTCAGAACTCAACAACTAACACAAAGTTCACCCGGAAATGATCTGAGATGCAGCTGAAACCAGATCTGGTCCTCGGTGGAAGGCCACAGCAATCAGAAGTGAGTCCTGCTGTCTCTCCACTGAGAGAAGCACTGGAATCTTTGCTGGAGGACCCACATGTCAGTGCTGATGGAAATATCTGATGCCTGTAAACTGTCTGCCACAACAGACTGCACTGCAGCAACCTGAAACCTGACAAAGGTTGAATACACATGGACATCAGGAGAGTTGTACAAAAAAAAAAGGATAATGATATATATATATATAGAGAGAGAGAGAGGTCCCAAGTTGGGAAAGTCCTTCAAAGGCTGGCTCAGCTCTGCACGGTGTGTGACCCTAGCCCCAGAGAAAGGGCTTGCAGTGACTTCCTCACGTGGTCTCCAAGACGGTGGCTTCCAGGGCCAAGGCTTCAGTGGGCTCCTCCTCATAGTCTGACAGGTAGGATTCTAGGCTCTGCTTGGCCAGCAACTCCCTCCGGGCCTGCAGCCGCTCACACCTTGGACAGCTGCCAGACTTGAAACACGCTTTATGGTAACATGCTTTGCATTCTGTTGGGGTCAGAGAAAGAAGAAAACAACTTGCACAACCTCCATCTGGGAGCCGAGTAGCAGCCACAACCCTCTCTCCCCAGCTGCGGCTCAGTGCCCTGGTGGTAAAGACACAGGCTGTTGATGACTCAAACTCCTGCTAATGGAGCAGAAGAAAGAAAACAGCCCCATGTTCAGACCCACCTGCCCCTTCCCTGGCTCCAGCCCTCACCTTCACAGGTCCGGCACTTGTGGAGCTCAAAAGGAAAGATGATGTCGTCTTCATTCTGACAGAACTCGCAGATGAAGCCCTTGGCCTGGCAGAGCTGGGGAAGAGAGAAACATGTGCCAAGATGAGGGACAGTGAGTACCAGAACAGCTGGCCCAGGAGGGCTGAGCCCTGCAGGGGAGAGGCAAAACAGTAACACAAATTGAATGGGGCCCAGGGGTTCTACAGCCTATGAGAAAGAGACCTAAGCCAAACCAGGCCAGGACCACACAGGGTCAGACAAAGCTTTGAGGGGGAGACAGAGACACAAACTCAAAAGCCTCAACCACTGAAGGGGCTCTGGATAAAAACAGGTCAAGGCGGAGGGCTGGATCACATCAGCCCTCCTCAAGGCCATCAGCCATTCTGGAGACTGACTTTTCACATTTGTGGTAGGAAAAATTCATAAGAGCAAATGTGAAAATGAGGCTATTTCCCCAAAATTAGACCTCATCTTGAGTCAAGGTATAGTTGAGTATTTTTAGTTTCCTAAGCCACACAGGGTTCCCCACTTCTTCCCCATCATAAACTCTTCTTCTAGTAAGAAGACACTGTATATAAATATTGACATTAATTAAGAGACAAGAAAATTGAGGCTTACATAGAAAGGGCAAATTATTTCTTTTGCTCACAGTGACTGGAAATGATAAAGCCAAGTCTCAGATGGCAGCTCCTCTCCAAGCAGTAATCCAGGACCTCCCTCCACAGCACGATCATTCTTTCCTGACATCCCACTCAGTCCTGCCAAGAGGCGACCCAGGGACAATGCCAGTGCCAATTCCCCTTCTAATTCTAGGTTCTTCAAGTCTGAAGGATTTGGCTGCTCACCAACCTAGGGAACGGCAACCCTTTCCAATTTGTGCCTCCTAGTGCTGAATCGTCATCCAGCTTCTTGGAGCCAAGTGGCAAGAATCCTGGGTCTGTCCCACTCCCTGTGTTCCTAAGCAAGGGTTCAGCCCCACACGAGGTCTTCTCACCATGCATCGCCCTACGTGGGCGGCCCCTGCCCTGGTGAGCTCAACAAGCCGGGGTCCCAGCTCCCCCTTCTTGGTTGCAGTTAGGTCGTTGAGCGAGTACAGGTGTAGATCTTCTGTCAGGTGGCCTGGGACTGTGTCAAAAGAATCCAGAAGTCTGCAGGAAAGGAGGGGAAGAATGAGAGAGGGAATGAACACTTTATGTGGCACATTGTGGTGGATGGATCTTTGCAGAAGCACAAGATATAAAGTCATGGGGTCGTGGAGTGGAGCCACATTCACTAGCCACCCCAGCCTTCCCATACTATATGGTGTCTGGGAGGCAGAAGTAACTTATTTACAGCCTCATGCACAGGTATCCATGCCAGCTGGCAGTGCTGGCCTGCCCTGAACAGAAGCCACCAGATTCCCCTTCTGGTCAGAAGGACACAGACAGTCACTGCTATGACTTCTCATTCCCTCAATCTTCCCTCTCAACCACCATCACTCCCCTTATTCACACAAGAGCCTACTGTTGGGATACATCCCTTTCAGAGACATGAAGTCAGCTAGAGGACTCTGGCCCCCAACGAGACTTACTCTTTGGCCAGGCGGCAGGTCTTGAACATGTTCTTCATGTGACAGAGTTGGATCCGCAACAGCTGAAGGGAAAGATGTTGGGGCCAGGGGAGTTGGAGAAGAGGAGAGAATCAACTGTTAGAGAGCTGAGCATATTAGGGCCAGCATCGTGGCACAGCAGGTAAAGCAGCAGCATGCAATACCAACATTCCATATGGGTGGCTCCTCTTGTCTTGCCCACTTTCAATTTAGTTCCCTGCTAATGGACTGAGAAAAAGCAGCAGAAGATGCCCCAAGTGTTTGGGGGGCCTCTTGCCACCCATTGCGGGAGACGCTCCTGGCTCCTGGCTTTGGCAAAGTCTGACTCAGGTGGTTGCAGCCGTCTGGGGAGTGACTAGTGGACAGATGATATCTGCCTCTCTCTGAAACTCTGACTTTCAAATAAATAAACAAAATCTTCGTTGACAGGGAAGAAGGGAGCAAAAGAAGGAAAGAACTTTTAACCCTAGGGGGCCTGGAAGATTTCCATATAGCTGCCAGAGGCAAACTGCCTTTTACATCTCAAATTCAACAAGTCACCTCAACGAGCTCTCTGGTCAGGGAAGGCCCTGTGCCAGCTGACTCTGCCCAAACCACAAACAGCTGGAAAGAACTGAGAAGGCCTGAAATCAAGCTTTCCAAGTGAAAGCCCACTCTTTGCTTAGTAATATTTTCAGTTAAGGGGAAAATTCTTTTGCTACCAAGTGTTATCCAACTTCAGGGCCACCACTCCTGGGTTTGAGGCTCTGAGTAGCCTGATACTAGGGGAATGAGAAGAGATTAAGAAAGTGCATAGAGTGTGGATGAGGAGCTGATTACAGCTCTGATGCTGTGACCCCTGACAACATAGCAGATTGTTGGAAATTCCATGTGAACGGGGATAGGGGATGAGGGGAAGGGAAAAGGGAGACTCCAACACTCCGTGGCCCTTTCAAGGTTCTTACTCGGACTTGATTGAGCTGCTTGATCTTTCTATAGAGGGCACTGTTGATGTCCTGCACATTGAAAAGAGGATCGTTCCAGATCTTAAGGAGCAGGTCCTTGGAGAAATTGCTGATGTAGTACTTGCTGAAGTCCCACTTGCGCAGAATCCGGCTGGGGATGACCATCTGGGCATTCTCATGGCAGCACTGACAGAAGTACTTGCCCAAGTACTCACAGTACCGCAGCCGCTTGATATAATCTACAAAGACAACAGAAAGCCAAGGGGCTGGATGTGACCTTTCCCCTACAGGCTGAGGCAGCACTGCCATTCCCTGGAAGGGCAGGAATGGGCGGGTGGGTGGTGGTCACCTGTCACCTTTGAGTTTCCTAAAGCTGAGAGAAGCCCACAACATTGGGGCCCACAACGTTTACATCCTATCCTGGAGACCACGAAGGAACCAGAATCAGAGACTCACGTCCAAAAACCTAGCTGAGAACATTCAGTCTCCTCCCACGCACAGTCCTGGTAATGTGCTCCCAGGAATAACTTCCCTGATTGCCAGTGCTTTCGCCTACTCAACACCTTCCCCTGCCAGGCCCCTTTTCTCCCCTTCCTCAGTTCTGCCCTCTTCCTTCCTCCCACTGCCTGCTTTTGCACATGTGGGAGAGGGAAAGCCCTTGGAGCCAGCACAGTGGCAGCAGGGGATACTCACCTGGCTCGGTCCGGATGCCACATCCCGCGCAGCGGTAATTCTGCTTGGCCACGGCAATCTTCCTCCTAAGGAAAGGGGAAGGAGTGCAGGTTGGCAGGCAGCAGCAGTGGCCCAAGGCCTCTGGGGAATAACGGACGAGGATATATATAGAACCTATGGCTCTGGTGAAGAATGGGAATTCTTAAGAGATGAACCAAATGAACCTACTGGAAGAATTCATTCAAACTGAGGTTGATCACGTCAGGGGTTAGGTCTAGGCAGTGACTCTCCCTAACAATCTTGTACAAATAGGGAGGAGATACAGTCAACAGGAAACAACATCCATGTATCTTATACAGGGAAGAAAAACCCGTAACCCACACAACCACTGGGAGCAAAGCAGCAAGTGGGGAGTACCAGTGGAAAAAAAGAAAAGAATTTGTATCCACTTAACCCTGGGAAAGAATGGCAGAACTGAGAGTTAGGAACTGAAGCACAAAATGAATAATTCTTTCCCTCTGTCTTTAGATGACCACAGCTGTGTTGGAGTACACTCGGGGGCAGGAGCAAGAGGACGGGAAGATGGCCCTGGCTACTCACGTTGGGGCTGGATGAACATTAAAGATGATCTGAGGCCGGGGCGGGGCCCATTCCAGGTTGCCACGGACACGAATACGCAGCTTGTAGACGTCAGCGTGCTGCCCGTCATCTGGCGAGATGGGCAGTGAGTCGGGGATGGGCAGGAGCTACAGGATGAAAGAACAGCATGAGCTAACAGGAACAGCCTCGGGAATCCTTGGTCTTGACCTTCTGAGCCATGACGCAGTTGTTGGAAGACATTCCAGAAATACCATGGAGTAAGGGCTTCTGGAAGCCAAGGCCCTAGAGACAAACCAGAAGGCACTGGGACATAAGAAGTGAGGGCCTTGTCCTCTAAGAAGCAAAAAGAAATGACCTCCCGGGGGGTGGCATCCACCGGTAATGCTGCCCCTGTACTCAAGCCAGACTCCTTAGGATGCCAGGGTGCTTTCACACCTCACATACTCAACAGCCACATGGAATGAGGACAGTGAGGAAACCATTGTCTTTTGTCACTGCCAAGGAAAACCTGGGCATTCCTTCACTCAACATGTTAACAAACAGCTTCTCTAAGTGAGGAAAGGCATAGGTTCATCCCGACTGGGGGATCACGTGGCACAGGACAGTGAGATCAGAAAGGCTCACCCCCACCTCCTGGGAAGGGACGAAGAGCTGAGGGTACCTACCTTCTGTGGGGCATCATGCTCTGGGACTAGCCACTCCAGCTCCGAGGCAGCCGGAAGCTGCATGCCCTCAAACTGCTTGAGGAGACCCATGGCCACTGCCTCAGCAGATGTGGAGTGCAGAAAGCTGTGGGAGCTGCAAAGGAAAGGAGAGACAGGAGGATGGGTGCTCTCCGCCTGGGCGTGGCACCACATGTGGCAACTCCTCGGCTGGAAGACCACTCAAAGCACCTCCAGTGTGCTCAGCTTCTTTGCTTGTCCTCTCAGATGCATACACACAATGGAAAACATGCTGGTCTTAGGTTAATCAAACCTCAAATTCAAATCCCACTTAGCACTGTACCACTCTGTCACTTCCATCCTTTGAACTCCAGTTCCTTTAATTGCACAATGGAGATTATAATGTCTTGCTTGCAAAATAAAGTGAGTAAGATTGTTCTGTGGATTATAAAAAGGCTACTGTTCCTCCTACATGAACTACTACTTCCCCAAACTGGGTCTCCAATATGTGCAGTTTGATTTCTTAATCAAAACTCATAATGAGTCTGTACTCAGGCCTAGTGGGTAAAGCCACTGCCTGCAGCCTCAGCATCCCATATGGGCACCTATTTCATAGGCTTCTGATCCAACTCCCTGCTAATGCACCTGGGAAAGCAGCAGAGGAGGGCCCAGTGCTTGGGTCCCTACAGCCACAAAGAGACTTGGAAGAAGCTCCTGGCTCCTGATTTCAAACAGGGTTCAGCCCCAGCCACCGCAGCCACTTTGGATGAAAGATCTATTTCTTTCTCTCTCTAACTCTGCCTCTCAAACAAACAAACAAATAGATCTTTTAAAATTAAAAAGAAAAAGGCATGATCAGTGTTCTCTTTTTTGAGTCCTGATCCTCTGGGAACCTTCTGTTACGATCAGAGAAGGAAAGCTTTGCCTCCACAGAGGCTCATCCTGTTTGGATCCCAATTATTCCCTCTTCCCTTGGATTTGTTGTCATCAGGCACGCCATCACTTCAACCTTGCCTCCTCATGAATTTGGATGGCTTCACCCATGGCCTATCCCATCTGCATGCCAAGAACAGGATTTGTTTCTACACACCGCCCGCAGTTTCATGAAAAGAAATACTTACAAGGACTGAGAGGAAGTGAAACCTTTGCCGTTTGAGGCTGTGTTCCTTTTGATGACAGCATCTAAACGGAAGCCAGAGATACGGAGAACAGGAAATGAGTGGGAGGAAGTATGGGATACTGAAAACCATTCAGGGTACTGCCGGCTAACACTCAAGGCAGCAACTTGCTGCTACATCCTAGATAGCAGAGCACCTCAGACACAGTCTATAATTTGTCACATCCAGACTAGATTCATGACTTTGTGCACTGCACTGGGAAGGTCGAAGTGGTTACAGATCCAGATGAGAACACAAGCTCAGATCTGGTATAAACTGGAACGTGAGAACAGGAAGTATCCCAAGGACACAGGGACACAGCCCGGGGAAAAGAAACACAAGATAAATGACTGAAATCTCTACCGCACTCTCCAGGGACAAACGCTTTCTCGCTGTCTCTTCATATGTAAGAATTAGTACCTAACAGGATTTGAGTCACAAGGATGACTCACTCCAAGTGTGTGCAATAAGAACCTTGTTTCTAATATTTCACCATCTTGGTATTATCCATGAACATCATAAGTCATCCATGGGAAGATCTTCTTGCCTGGTGGCAGAGGAGAAAGAGAACTTCCCTGCAGATGCCTGGCAACCAACAAACGTTCATAAAAACCATCAATACGATCTTAACCACCGAATTCTCAGGCAAACTTACAGGAATCTATGGCTGGTCCAAACAAAATTAAATGATAAAAGAATCTGAAAGGGGTTTCTAATGACAGTCTGCCTGAACCCCTGCAGACTTCATTTATCCAAACTCTTTTGGTGGAAGGAAGAAATGCAGCAGTCATGATCCAGAAAGGCAGCCCGAGCCTGTCCAAGCCATGAAAACAACACTGTTCTGATAAATTCCAACTCTCACTTCCTTTGATGTCCCATTGAAAGGCCCTTTTATCTGATGAGGCCTACACGGCAGTCAGTCTACTCTGCCTGAAGCCCTCAAAACTCAAAAGGGCAGGGCGAGTATGAATGACAGTATTTTGAAGTTGGCCATGAATAGTTCAATGGTTACTCATGTGCTTCTACCATATCTAGACTTCTTATGTATGTACAATTAGATTACAAAATCTCCTTGTAAGGAAACGAGATTGTGTCTAATTCTTTTGGCTCTAAAATACCTGTATATACCACAGGGCTCTGCATGCAAGTATATAATCAAATAATACTGTTGATAAACTAATGTCTTCAAAGCTGTATTATGAGGGTGTTTTAGAATGGTCCTAGAAAAGTGTAATGAAAAGGTAAGTTTATTTTGACGCAATTTTTTTAATCCAACTATAGCTTTTTTCATCATACATATTTTTTATGAATTTTAAAATATCCCCTTGTACGTGTATATGATAACAGAACTGAAATCTATCCATCAGTTTTCATATGCCAAGTATAGAAAACTTAATTTTTCCTACTAGTTCACAAAGTTTGCCTTGTTTAACAGCAAAGACATCATGTATATGATATATCCTATTGGAAATTCTGCTGCCAACTCCAGATCTCAATGCATTGCTGACTGTCTATTTCCAATCTAATTAATACTAGTGGAGAAAAGAAACACAGCATGGGCAGTAGTAGATTAGACCTTTATAGACCATGCGGTTTGCAGCATTTATTTGGCTAACACCTAGACCGACTTGGATTACACATAATACTTGTTCTACCCTACTAAGCCTCAGAATGCTGCTCTGTATATAACAAGCTTTCAGAAAATACACCCTAAGTGAATAATTTGCTAAAGGTAAATTTTACCCTGCTTGGGAATAACAAAGAAGAAAAGCGAGAGAAATTTTTCAACAAATAACCCTGAATAAGGAGCTAGCCGCATTCATTACTTTAGGACAAAGCTGTTAAAGAAAGCATTACAGGACTGATGCTGTGGTGTAGTGGGTTAAGTCACCACTTGGGACATTCACATCAGGTATCAGAGGGCTTGTCTGAGTCCCTGCTATTCCACTTCCCAGACAGCTCCCTGTTGATATGCCCGGGGAAGGTAGCAGATGATGACTGAAATGCCTGGACCCCTTCTTGCAGATAACGAGTTGATACACAATACATCTGAGAACCCAAGGCCAATAAATATTCTGTAGCTTCTGACTCAAGAAGAAACTCTTTTTTTAAAAAGAGATTCACAAACAACTGTTTAAAAAAACAGGGAACACACAATTAAAAGGGGCAAAAGGAAAAGCAACTTGTCAGAAAATACAGTTCCTGAAGCTTTTCCTTTTTTCTATAATATGCCAGCTATCAATTTCTTGCCTTTCTGCTCCACACTGGCCCTTCTCTCTGCGGGCTGTGCCATAAAGGGGCCGCTGTACAAGCCTTGTCAGTAGAGGGCGCCGGAGGGATAGTGGAGCAGGAAAGGGTTTCTCCAGGGCCTGGTGTGCTCCTCCAGTCTGACCCCTGAAGGGCCCGTGGTTCTGTTTCCAGACATGTGACCTGGGTGGCTTTGCAGCAGAGTGGCACAGGTGGTACCTCTCATAAATGGCCCCTCTCAGCAGCCTCTGGGAGAGCTTCCTGAGAGTGTTCCACAGTAACTGGCACAGGCCCAGCATCGTTCCATGAACTGCTCTCCCCAGCAGCCCTGAGGACCCAGGGTCTGGCATCTCCCTTGAGGAGGTAGCTCTACCGGGTACTCCAGAGACAGTTCCTCATCAATAGCTGTTGGCATGGCATCTTCCTGTCCACAACTTCAGGGAACTCCTCCCCAGCCAATGCAGCAGAAGGTCTGGGTCTGGGCCTTTACATTTGTTCCTGCCACTGGGGCTCTATCTGAACCCTGGGAATTGTGACTGCTGCCTACTGCACCTGCTCTTCCTTCAGGGTTCACTTTAACCCTCAGAAGCCAGTTTCTCAATGACATTTTTAATCCCTCAGGATAGTTAATTCTTTATATTAAACTTTCCTGTTCAAATTACCATGTGCTTTTTATTACTGATGGGGACCCTGACTAGGTACACACATGCAGAAGATGAAACTCTTGAAGGGTCTACAGAGGAAGTAAAGAAGACCCAAGGAAGCAATAACAGAAGAGGATACAGAGAACGAACAGAACAACAAAACCCCAAAGTCCAAACAGCTGAGAGGCATCTTCGGAACTGGGAGTTTATGAATGATATCAAACCCATGTGACACCATCAGTAGAAACGGATGAAGTAAAAGAAGCCAGAAACTTAAGATCAGATATCACATATTGTACGATTCTATTTAAATGTCCAAAAAAAGGCAAATCTATAGAGACAGAAAACATACAAGAGTGGTTGATGGAAGGGAAGGCAGAAAGGATGAACTCTGAGTTTATGGGATATTATTAGGATGATGAAAAGGTTCGAAAACTAGATTTAAGGTGATAGCTCACAGCTCAGTAAGTTTACCAAAAATCATCAAGTTGATTGTTTTACCACTTATAGTGGGTGAATTTTGGCATATACCACAGTAACGTTTTATAACAGATGCTCATGAATTAATAATCTTTATAAGCTCTCAGAGTTTATATTCAGTTTCTAGCTAGGAGAACAGAACTTTCAAAATGATTTTCTTCATAAGCGCTTTCTGTTCCATATGGTCTACCTGGTGAATCGGAGTCTGGGAAAAGCTGTGACATTCTCACAGTTCTTATCACAGATGAGGTCCACAGCACGATGCTAAAGTATGTGATTTGGTGCTGTGACCTTCCTCTGGTAACAGTCCAAGAGAACAGAGAGCATAAATCTCTGGTCTCTCTCAACCGTGACTTTCAAATAAATAAATAATTATAAAAGGACAAAAGTAACATAGGAGATTATTTCCCAAAGAAAGACCAATGTTAGAATAAATTATAACAGTTCAGGAACAGAGGAAGAGGGACCAAATTATTAACATTTCTTTAAATCTTCATCTCATCTTACATAACTATTTCAGATCCAATAGCTGATAATACTGACCGTTAAAATTACCTATATAGTAAAAAAAAAAAAGTTCTGGGTTTTCTTGTTTGTTTTAAACCACTTGAAGTGGAAAACTGCTTTCTTTCAGTTAATCCCACTTACAGAAAGTCTACCTGCTTGGATCACAAAACAATTACGAAGGCCAAACACAGCAGTAAAGCTTTACAGCAGAAGTCCCTAGAAGAGACAGCTTCAAACCAGAGACATAGAGTGTCACGTGACTCTATGCTAATTAAGCTCTCTGTATAAGTAACAGAAGCTTCACAACAGCTTGGAAATGAAATCCTTCACCTGGTCATTTCTTACAAATAGTCCACTACTTCTAACAGTCACAATGATCACTGAATCTACTGTGTAGGAAATGAATGACAAGAACAAATGCAATGCTGTCAACAGAAACAATATCTGAGAACACTGGCTTCTTGTTGCGTTGTAAATTCTTCCTTTTTTTTTTTTTTTAAACTGGCTTTTCCGACCCTGTGGCCCTTGTAAACTTGACAGGTATGATGCAATCAAGTACAAAAGGTGGCACAAACATACCTGCAACTATGAAGACATTCATGTTTCCAGCTTAGGCCACCTGAGAACATGGAGGCCACAGACATGGACAGCCATTCTTCACATGTGAGATAAATTAGATCCTATGCTACCAACTGTATCATGATGATAAAAAAAGCAACCTGTTTAGTATTACAAACTGATGAGTAAGAGTTCTGTACTACATGTTCCTGATGTCAGGGTTTGATTCTTGCTCCACAAGATAAGAGGCATTTTCAGAACTTAAAATGGCAGCAGGTGTTCACTGTAACATGGAGGTGGTTATTGTTACTCCCCCAAACAACCCTGGACTCATGAACTTCCTAAGGCAATGGTTCTCAACCAGGGATGATTTGAGAGGTGGTGGATACTTATTACTGACATCAAGAGAGAACCATGGGTGCTGCTAAATACCTTACAATGTGCAGGACAGTACTTGACAACAAAGAATCATCTGGCCCAGAGGCTGAGAAGCCCTGCCCTGAAATCTTCTCCTTCAGGGATTTCTGTTCTGAACTGAGTGGAAATTTAGCTGATTAAACAGCTCCTTGGGACCCCACAGCTGCAGCAACAGTCTTGAACATGAGTGCACTTTGCATCTGTTGCTAGCCAGGTTCCCTCCCTTACTGAAGGAAATACAATCTGTGGTCCTCTGCACTGCTCCACTCCAGGTACGGCAGCATATTCGGAAGGTACCTCAGGGAATTCTGACAGCTGACCCTCAGAGGGTAGAACTGTCTTATTTTAACTTGTAGCTCAACTACTGATTGCGAAATAATAAGGAATATATTTGGCCCATGCCCTTAGTTCCTAGAAGAGTACCTAAAACCACTGGCACTTCCTGTGTGACAGCAGTGTCTTTTATTACCAGATGCCTCAATCAGCCACACCTAAGTATATGCTCAGGCACTGGTTGACCACCACAAGAACCAACTACATGATTAGAGGGTTGAAATGTCCACTCCCCTTTCACCTCAAGGGAGGGAAGGAGACTGAAGACTGAATCCAATGGCCAGTGGCCAATGACTTAATCACTACTGCCAACGTAATGGAATTGCTGTCAACAGCGTGGAATACCAAGCTTTGAGGTAGGTGAACATATTGATGGACCAGGATGGTGGCACAACCTGATTCCATGGGGCAGTAATGCTTGTACTCAGACCTTTTTAGAACTATATCTCAGGAATCTCTTGACATGGTTGCTTTTTTATTTCCTTTTAAGTACAGCATTTTGCGAAGGTCAATGAATCATGCCAGTGCACTATCAAACCTGGAGGAGGTAGGTCATGGGCACCCCCAGACCCAAGTGCAGGCAGCCCATGATTCCACTTGAATCTGGCAGCTAAAGTGGGGCACACTCATGGGGCTGAGCCTGTTAACTCCCGGGTCTGTACCAACTCCAGCTAGTTAGTATCAACAGTGAACTGTAGCATACATAGCTGGTATCACAGAGAACTGGAGATCTACTGGAAAATTACCTTTGTATAAAGGAAAAAAAAAAAAAGCCTAAGATAAGACACATTAAGGAGAGCACAGAAAGAAGACTTTGTGGAGGCCTGGAAAATAAGTGTGTTCACCAAATTTCTGAAGGCAAAAGAAACCGGCTACCTAGCTGGAGGTCTGCGTGGCAGAAGGGGTTCTTTAACACTCAAGATTTGCTTACCATCATGTCACAGTGTTAGAAGGAAGAATCAGAGATAGAACTCAGCTCTGTAAGAAAGTAACTCTTTCTCATGGGAAAGAGCTTATGTCCCTGAACTGCTGTTGAATTTGCTTGTTTTACTCATGGGAACCCGAAATCTACAGTTTGCAGGAATGAGACATTAAACTGATTGAACACAAATGCCCATGCAGATTGGTTCTTTCTTTCCTCTGACATTTCCAACAAGGATCTGTGATTCTACAATGCAACTTAGCACTGACAGGGCTGTCCCTTACTTAGGAGTTTAATAACACTCCTTCTGAATATTCTATTTCAGTTGGGTATTCCAACAATACTCTTATTTCAGTTGAATTATGGGAGTACGTAAGTATAGAATTTCTAGGAGGATTTAGAAAACTCAACAGAAATATGCAGCTGAGAAACCAGCATTAAGATAACTTCAATAGCTAACTCATTCCACCTGGAATATCTTCTTGTGGTGCTCTCTCCTGTGCTACTTTTGAAGACTGCTTTTAGTAAGAGCAACGGGGGTGCTGGCATAGTAGCATAGTGGGTAAACCCACTGCCTGTGATGTGGTGTCGCCTCTTGTCCTGGCTACTCTACTTTTGATTCAGCTCCTTGCTCATGGCCTGGCAAAAGGAGCACAAGTGTTTAAGTGTTTGGGTCCCTGCTGCCCACACGGGCAATCAAGATGAAGCTCCTGGCTCTTGGCTTCAGCCTGGCCCCAGTACTGGTTGATGTGGCTATATGTGGAGTGAACCAGTGGGAAGAAGATCTCTCTATCTCTCTTCTCTCTTTATAACCCTTTCAAAACAAATAAATTTCTTAAAAAGTCATGTGGCAGGTAATTGGCACTGGGGTTAAGAATACTGCTTGGGGCATGATAGCTCAACTGGCTAATCCACTTGCAGCATCCCATTTGACCACCAGTTCATACCCCAACTGCTCCACTTTGCATCCAGCTCTCTGCTTATAGCCTGGGAAAGCAGCAGAAGATGGCCTAAAGCCTTAAGATCCTATACCTGTGTGAGAGAACTAGAAGAGGCTCCTGGCTCTTGGCTCCTGACTTTGAGTAGGCTCAGCTCCAGTTATTGCTGGACAGTGAACCTTCTCCCTGATTGGGATGCTTATATCCCATGTCAGAGTGCCCTGGGTTCAAACAACAGCTCTCTTTCCATTTTAGCTTCCTGCTAATGTGTGCCCTGGGATGCAGTAGGTAATGGCTCAAGCACTTGGGTCCCTGCCACCCATAGGAGAGACCTGGATAAGTTCTCAGCTCCTGGCTTTAGTCTGGCTCGGTCCAAGCTGCAACAAGCATTTGAGAGAGAAAACCAACAGATGGGAGATATCTGTTTCTTTTGTGCCTTTCAAGTAACACATAAAAATAAATAAAAAAGAAAGGCAGTCCCTAACAGTAGCCAAAAATATTTTATAATGGAGCATAATGAAGATCTTCTACATAAGCAAAATTTCTTAGCCTGGTATTCCAAATTGTAAGAAACAGGTAATAAAAATGCCTTTGTAATGATGTGCCGCTTCTCACCTTGGATTTCAAAATCGTCAACTTCCTCAGCAGAGCCAGAGTCAGAGAACTGTGCTGAATCACGTGAACTGAACTGGGAGCTGCTGGAGGTGACCCGGAAACCTGCCAAAATCATCATCACCATCATCATAATGAGCAGGACAGATGTTTCCTACTTCTTCCAATGTCACAATAAAAGGAACCTGATATGACCTCAATAGAGAAATAAACAGAACCTTTGCTGGGAGTGGTGCTATGCAAGCAGAACTTAGCTCTTCTGACTGGTTCATCCCTTCAGAAAGTTTCATGTAAATTCAGAGTCTAGCTAAGAGGTAAAGCAGTAGACTGCAGTAAGTTTCACGCAAACAAAAGATGCCATTGTCTGGGAAGCACATCTAGAAACAGTGATCTCAGTTCTCATATCAGAAACCTAGTATCAGCTGTTAGGCACAGCATTAAAATACTGGTCAAGACTCTCACCACATTCAGGGACCAGCAAAGTTGCATACCAAGTTAATCTTCCACCAATGGTGCCAGAATCCCACATGGGCACTAGATAAATTCCCTGCTGCTCCACTTCTGATCCAGTTTCCTGTTAATGGCCTGAAAAGGCAGCGGAAGATGGCCTACAGTACTGGGCCACCCCACCCATGTGGAAGACCTGGAAGTGGCAATCTCCCAGCCATGGATCAGTTCAGCTCTGACTGCTGAAACCATCTGGGGAGCAAATCCGTGGATAGAAGATCTCTCTGCCTCTAGTTCAAGCAAAATAAATAAATCAGAAAAGAAAAGAAAAGAAAAGAAAAGAAAAGAAAAGAAAAGAAAAGAAAAGAAAAGAAAAGAAAAGAGAAGAGAAGAGAAGAGAAGAGAAGAGAAGAGAAGAAGAGAAGAGAAGAGAAGAGAAAAGAGAAAAGAAAAGAAAAGAAAAGAAAAAAGAAAAGAGAAAAGAAAAGAAAAGAAACGATAAAACTGCCACACCCAAACTGGAGCACTTTAGTTTGAGTCCTAGCTGACTTTTTTTTTTTTTAAGATTTAATTATTTGATTGGAAAGGCAAATTTTACAGAGAGAGTTCTTCCATCCATTGGTTCACTCCCCAAATGGCCACAACGGCCTATTAGAAGCCAAGATCTTCTGGGTCTCTTACATGAGTGCCGGGGCCATTTTCTGCTGCTTTCCCAAGCCATACGCGGGGAGCTAGAGAGGAAGTGAATAGCCAGTACCCATACAGAATACAGCACTGCAGGAAGAAGCTTAGTGTACTATTTACAGCACTGCTCCCCAATCCAGCTCACTATTAATTCTAGTTTTCTGCTAATAAACACCGTGGGAGGCAGCAAGTGATGGCTCAAGTAGTTGGGTCCCTGCTACTCACATAAGTAACTCGGACTGTGTTCCTGGTTCTGGACCTATTCAACTCTAGTTGTGGGTATTTGCAGAATGAACCAATGGTTGGGAGCTCTCTTTGTGTTTCTGAAATTAATGAATGGATGAATGAATAAACAAAAATGAATGACTAAAACAATAAATGTAAAGTTTTTGTGTAAATGGAATTAGAAGAGATTTAGACTTTTAGTCTTGGGGTTATCATGCCACAGGAGACTGCATAGCCTCATGGAGTGCCTGGGTTCGAGTCGTAGCCCTGGTTGTGAGTGCAGCTTCCTGCTCAGGCATGCCAGGCAGCAGGTGATGGTCCATACAATTGGGTCCATGTGACCCACATGGGAGACAGGGATAGAATTCCTGGCTCCTGACTTCAGCCTAGTCCAACCCCAGCTATTGCGGGTATCTAGGGAGTGATTCCAGCAGACCAGCAGATGGGAACCCTGTCTCACTATTTCTTCTAATAAGTAAATGTATTGTGTTTTGTTTTCTTTTTTTTTTTTAAGATTTATTTATTTTTTATTGGAAAGACAGATTTAGACAGAGGAGGAGAGACAGAAAGATCTTTCATCCGCTGATGCACTCCCCAAGTGGCCACAATGGCCAGTGCTGTGCTGATCTGAAGCCAGGAGCCAGAAGCTTCTCTTGGGTCTCCCATGTAGGTGCAGGGTCCCAAGCTTTTGGGCCATCCTCTACTGCTTTCCCAGTCTATATGCAGGGAGCTGGATGGGAAGTGGGGATGCCGGGATTAAAAGCAGTACCCATTACGGATCCCAGTGCATGCAAAGCGAGGACTTTAGCTGCCAGGCAACCATACCGGGCCAAGGAAGTGATTTCTGAGGCAGGGAATGGATTAGTGCTCCTAGTCTGGTTTTAAAAAGCAAAGAGAACAGCACAGAAATGCCTGACAGCAGGGAACCCACCCATGTGGTACCCAGCTTTGTCCTGCAAACACAAAGCAGCAAGGACAGCAGTGTTCCCAGGCTCACTCACTCCCATGCTCAGCCTCCTGGTACATGGGGAACAGATTCTTGGTGCGGATCTGCTGGCGCCGGAGGCGGATCTTCTGCTTCAATTCCTGGATCTCTCGGTCACTGTCCTCCTCCTCGACTTGGTCCTCTTCTAGGCACTGGCTCATCATGTTGCACTTCATGAGCTCGATGGCGGCAATCAGGGACTCTGAGATGCTGAAGTGGGCATTCTCCTGGGAGAAGAGGAGCACACAAGGGTTGCCTGGTAAGCAACTACAAAGCACTGAATGCCTCCCAGATTACAACGTTGGAAAGCAGAGCACCCCAGACATGCATAATGGTTACTGAAAACCCCTGGGGGAAATGTACCCTTTTACAATAAGCTAAGTAGACAGCTAGTAAACCTGCTCTTCATATCCTTTTGTTCTCTTGCTTGGCCATGCCTGTCCTCTCCTGTTCCATTTTTCTATACATAAACACGACAGAAGTCAGCCAGGATTTTAACCAGGCTTTCTCAAAAAAAGTTATTCACTTATACATGAAGTATTAAAGTAAATGGGCTATCTCAAAATAAAATTTCTTTAGAAGTTACAAAATGCTACACAGACATGTTTATTACATATCTGAGATCTAGAACAAAATGTAGAAGTCAATTTTGGAAACAGCATTTCCCAAAGGTTCCAGGGCTGAGGGAACAAAAACCACACAGCTAACATTCAATGTTTCTTTGTCCCGGGCTATTTTCTAAGATAAAATCATCACTCAAGCTTTAAACTCCCTGAAGAGCTTCCCAGAAGCAGAACTTGCCTAGCTTATCTTCTCTGGGAACTTATCTTCACCCCGTGTGTGCGTCATTCTGTGCATCTGAAACCTTATTAGACGAAAAAGCGCCACAAACCCTTGGGCGAGATTCTCCCAGTCCATGAGCTCTTCGCTTGCCCCTAGGTTCCTCACCTTTTCCAGGTCTGCACAGCTGCCAAAATCCTGCTCAGACAGGTAGCTGATGAGGGACTGTCCTTCTGAGGGTCTGCGGAACATGCCTTCTCCTGAGCACAGGTACCGTTCACCCTCTGGGGAAAACCGGAAAGTGGGTATAAAACACTTGGACTTGGAATGCAAATCTCAAAGTTTCCAAGCTTCTATAGATACTCCCAAGTCTTCCCTGGCAATAGAGAATTGGAGGTCAGAATGATCTCTGCCATTTATAGTAGAGGTGGGGAATGTCCAGTTCATGGATTGTACAAGGTCATAAAATCATTTAGTCTGGCTTTGCCAAGGCAACTGCCGGTGGGCCTTGAAATTCAATCTACAGAAGGGCTAATCTTTGATAATGTTGTGTGGCCTGCGAATGATGTCATACACGCCCAGACAGCCTTTGGCAGAAGAAAGGTTCCCCACTCCCGCTCTAAGAGAATTTCTTACTTGGAAGCCTAGACTACTCCCACTTGCAAAATGGTGGAAAATGCAGCCAGCCCCAAGATGGTTCTTTTGCTATCTAAATTTAAAGATGATACAATTTCCCTCCCTGGTGCCCTCACTGTTCCCCCCCCCCCCCAAAAAAAACCCCTAAAATATAACTAAAAGAAAATTCTAAAACCCTGTGCTCAGAGTCAGAAAGGAAACAAGGGGTTGGTTTCCTCTTGGGCATGGTTTCCAGGTAGAATTTATCTTCTGACACTCAAAGCCCAGATACTCAAAATCTCTTTTTCAGGTCCTCCCTCAGTCAGCGAGCCATTCCATCCAGACCAATAGACATACATGGAGATAGCACCCACGGTATATGGAGGTGGGTACCTCTGACTTAGGAACAAAAGGAATTGTGTGATTTCTAACATAGAGGGTTCAAGATGTGGGTGGGTGAGACTATACAATGGGTACTAACCACAGAGCTGAGATGAGCCCCAAAGCCCAGACCTAGCAGGCACCAGGCGGAGTACAGAAAACAGAATGTCACCCAGCTTTCCTAGTCCTCACTTACCATACTCCATATAGAGAGAGCTGGGTGTGCTGACTTCACTGCTTTGGCCAGAGTAGGACAAGGCACCTCTCAACTTCAACTTATCATTGCAGGATTCTGGCATCAATGGCCACCAGGGAATAAAAACACACATAAAAAGTGAGAAATACATAGATTCCCAACTTTGGCGTCTCAACATTTAACTACCCAATTCCCAAAACGCTTCCAAACAAGAGAGAGGTGACACACCAACAGGGTACAGCCCAAGAAATACAGGAACACATGGCAGAAAGGAAATGGGAAGTCAGTGTATTCTAAGGGAAAAAAAAAAGAAAACTAGATTTGGAATGTGGCAACACAACGGGAAAAAGGAATCAAATCAGAATGCATTAATGACTTTGGTTCTCTTCCATCTTCTAACCATGTACCATAAGAAGAGTATCTGCCAATCTCCGTCTTCTTGGCAAAACAATTTGGCAAAAGAAAGACATATACACACTGAGATATTTCTGATAGTTTGACACCTGGCAATATTAAAAGACTGACATTAACATTCTTATCAAAATAAAATCAATGTCCTTAAAAGCATTATCATGGCAATGGTGAGCAAGCCAAGGATGCTATGCCCTTGTAACCAAAGAGCTCATTCCTAAGGTATGGACCCTGTCACACTGGGAAAGCAAGAGAGAAATGTCAAGAAAAATCTAGCAAAGCAGGAAGTGCTGGTAATAGAAAGAGTGAAAGTCACAAGTGGAGAAATAGTAGCAGGCAGGGTTCATAGGAAATGATAAACTGACAGTCTTCAAAATGAAACACAAAAGTTGTAGTGCCACAAAAGAACAGCAGGTGGAAAAGCAGTTGGGTGCCGGAGAAATGAACAAGATAACTTGGGAGAATGAAGAACTGAGCTGTATCCAATCCAATTCCCTGACAGATGGACCCATTTTGTCAGCTGTTCCTCTTGCAACAACAAAAAAATGGTGGTGGGGGAGCCACATGGTAAGAGATCATTTTGTGTTCTCCTTGGGCCTTAAAAACTTCTGGTGCTCCTTGTTACTGAATTGAGTATAAATTAGCAGTCACTCTGAGGCTTTGGTAACAAACTACAAATGGCGGTAGCACAATGACATATCAAGCTAATTCTCCATCTGTGCCTACAGATAAAAGTTTGTGTCTTGGCTGCCCTATCTCCAATCCAGCTCCCTGTTTATGGCCTGGGAAAGCAAGGAAGGATGGCTCAAGTCCTTGGAACCCTGCATCCTCTTGGGATACTTGAAGGAGGATCCTGGCTCCTGGCTTCAGATTGGCTCAGCTCTGGCCATTGTAGCCATTTGAGAAGTGAACCAGCAGATAGGAGATCTCTCTCCTTCTCTCTATAAATCTGCCTTTCAAATGAAAATAAATAAATAAATAAAAGTTCTTTAAAAAGGATAAACCATGACTAGAAGGAAATTGGAAATCTCCAAACGTAATGTCCAACACAAACCCCAACCCCACACCCTTACTTCATTACAAGTGGCCACTCAGCCTTTGCTTACTAAGTTCATTACTTCCTTTTGCTGCCCGTTTAATTCTTAGAATTTCCTACACCCCCTTGAAATCTGCCATCATACAATTTATCTCATCACCTTAAGTACAGCAATGTCCTTCTACATGATAGTCCTGCTAACCTGCCAACTTTATTCCTCTTTAACCTCTTTTTCAAACTAACATACCTAGTGGTTTCATCCATCACCAGGAGGCCCTGGTTTTAAGGGCTCTTTGACCACCATTTCATAGATACACCTTAGTGTTAACAGCTTCATGTATGATGGTACCCAGAACGGAACACAAATCTCAAGTTGAACACCACCATGAAAATCAAGGAAACAAAATCACTAGAAAAATCCAGTGTAGCGGTTAGAATGGATATGAAGGCTTGTTGGGGAATGAAAACAGGCGAAAAACAAAAACAAAAACAACAGAACAAAAGAACCTAGGAGAGGCAAACAATAACAACATTATCAGCATCATCATCAACAATGACAACAATAAAAACTCATGCAAGAATATCCACGGCTACAGAGAGAAGATAAAACACATTCTGGTGTTAAGTCAAGGAAAATAAAGTAATCCACAGTAAATATTCAGTTACAAGGAAAATGCTGCCACTGATTTATCACAGTGCCTTAGCAGACTTCAGTTTTACTTTTGGGGAAAACTGAATTTTAAGTCTTGATTCTGCCTCCCAGAGGCTTTTGGGAAAGTAAATGGAAGTTGTGGACAGATAATATACATCATAAAAAATATTGGTGTCATTTTACAGATAGGTCCAAGCACCACAACAGGACCAGGCTAGCTGGACTTGATTTGACACCAGATTAGAAAAGGAGGTTCTAAACAAAGCAAGGTGGTCACAGAGGACAGAGGAACAGGAGGTGCAGAACAGGCTCCCAAACCTGCAATGGGATCTTCAACTATAATGGTGATATTCCTGGGGCCTCCTGTAGGTAAACAGACAGGTGCAGAGGAGAGTACAGACAGAACAAATGGGATTAGAGAGCGAGAGCAACCAAGAATGTCCTTTTCTTTTTTTTACCTGGCAGAAATGGGGACATAATTCCCAGGCGGATATACCAGTGTGGAAGGAGAAATGACTTGACAAGAAGCTACACAACACCTATCCCTCCCCTGACCCTTCTGTATGGGTTTTCTCTGACTCTATTTTTTCCCATGCGTGTTACCATGGTTGCTGGAATTCACAAGTATTTAAGAATGGGAGCAGGGAAGTTTATATGCTCAGAGGCCAGCAACTTCGAGTTTAGTAGATGCCAGACATGGAGCGGGACATGTAAGTTGAGCATTTAGCCCAAGCACTTCTGACATCCAAGAAAGCCTGTGGGAAGAGAAGCTTCCATTTGGCAAGCCTTCTCCTAAGGAGTTCCATGAAGTCAAAGTACATTCTTGAGCGGAAAACAGACAAATCATCACTGGGGGTAGGGGTGGTTCAGATGAGGGTCTTTACTATAAGCTATAAAGAAAAGCCATGGTGGCTCTAAGTGCTAAAGAAAAGACTTTTTGGGGGGTATTATTAGTTATTTTAACATTTTATACATACACATATATTATTCCTGGTGCTGCTGTAACCCTGAGACACTTTGAACACAGAGGTCCACCTTATCCTTGCTGACAAGGAGATTCTACAAGTTAAGCCCAACCAAAGCTTGCCAGATACCAACACCCCAGGAAAAACGCTGGCAGGGAGATGACAACAGCAATGAGATCTACTTCCCGCATTGATAATTTACTTTGTTCTACTAGCTGGTGTATCTGGAAGGATGAGCCCAGGGACCAGGGCCTCTGTTACCTCACTGTCTCTCACCTACATTAGGAATGCAGCAGCCAGCCCCATGAGCTCTATATCCCTAGTTTTAACTGGAGCATCCTAACATTACTCAGCTACCCTTATCTGGGCATCACATTCTGACCAAGCTTCTAAGGAATCACAGTAAAGGGATGAATTTAATGGGATTATTTTGAAAGCTCATTACTACTTTCCCTGAATCTGAGAAACACACTTAAATCTGTGATGAATCACAATACCCTTTAATGTGAAGGAACTAGCCAAAAATTACAAGAAGACATCTAATGTCTAGCAATGGCTAAAGAACAAACACACTCAGAGATATCCTGAGAGTATTGCCTTACAAACATTTCTCTTGTATTATAAAGTGGGATGTCCTGTCATCAGAAACGGAAAACAGAAACTCGAACAGCATAAAGAACAAACTCTGCCTTCATGCTAAAGGGAAGGGACCATCCTGCTACGTGGCCCAGCTGGTGTTCATCAGTACCTGGGGCTCCTCTGGAGGCAATGTTGGTATCTGAATGGGAGCGAGTGTGGCTCTTCTTTGTCCCACTGGTGACAGGCAGTGTCTGTCCCTCTGAGAAGCTGGACCTACGAAGGACACTGGACATCCGGCTTTGCTCACTTCCCTCCTGATCGCCTAAGGAAGAAGCAGCAGAATCGGGCTTCTGGGAGCTACTGGAGGAAAACAAGTTGGAACTGCTGCTCTCATTGTTGCTGCTGTGACTCTGACAGCTGGCAGTCCGGCTATGAGGGTCCTGGTTGCCAATGGCCAGATACTCGGGCCCCTCACTGGCATCATTTGGGAAATTATTCTGGTTGCTGACCCATGATGCTTCTAGGGGGCTGGTCAGAGTGCTGGAGCTCATCTCCTGTGAGGTTATGGGGGAATCCCCAGACAGTGCAGACACTGAAGGCTGAGGTGTTTGGCCGGTTGGGTCCTCTACTGCTGCGACATGCCCCCTGCTTTCTTGAGGTTTCCAGGGAGGGCCAGAGAGTGAAAAGGAAGTAGATCTTCTCTCTAGGATATAAAATGCAAAAGCAAGGGGAGAGAAAAGTAAGTTGGAATCCTATAGTATGTATGAAGAGCTTTTTCACAACCATGGACCAAATGTCCAGTTGTTTACTAGATCCCACCTCAGCTAAGGCAATCAGGGACCAGCATTGCAGTGCATCAGGTTAAACCATTGCTGGCAATGTTGGAGATCCATATATGAGAGCCAGTTCACATTCTTGCCATGCCATTCACACAGGAGAACTCCACGGGGTCCCGATTCCTGGCTTTGTCCTGGCTCAGCCCCAATCAATTCAGCCATTTGGGAAGTGAACCAGGGAATAAGATCTCTGTGTCTCCCTTTTTGTCACTCTTTCAAATAAATAATTTTTTAAAATAGTCAAATAAAATATTAAAAAGCAGCTAACTGAAGGGCACAGGCTCTGAAGGCAGTGTTTTTATTGTTTATCAGTTTGCATTCCTCATCTATAAAAATGAACAATAATAACAAGGCCTACTATGTAGAACTGTTTTAAGGATCATACAAAGGGATTCTCACAGACTCATTCATGTCAGCTATTACTTAGGAGCAGGCATTTGGCCCACTGATTAGGATGGTACTTAGGACATCCCAGATCAGAATACCTGGGTGCAAGTTCCAGCTCCACTGTTGCTCTTGGCTCCCTGCCAGTGCAGACCCTGGGAGGCAGCAGCAATGGCTTATGTGACTGGATCCCTGTCACCCTCATGGGAGACCTGGATCTAGTTCTATACTTCCAGCCTTTGCCCAGCCCAACCCAGTAGCTGGGCCAGCAGTTGGGAGAGCTTTTTATTTCTATATATTAAATAAATTCATATTTAAAATAAAGCAAATGCTGGTTACTATCTTAATCTTTTATTGCAATATGAATTAGAAACCTGGAGAAATCTAAAAATTATCTCTTTCTTCTGCTATTTTAAAGATTTTACTGAATTATCTTAAGCTATTTTACTATATGACATTTTAAGATGTCCTGTTATTAAGATATAAAGTTTAACCAAGTGTACCTATCAAGCCTTAATCTGTCTGGGAACACCCACAAGGTCTTCCTGCTTCCTAAGATGGGGTACATACCTGCATTGTGGCTGGGCATGGACTGGTGGAGGCTTGAAAACGACCCGAAATAGGAATGCTGAGCGTAGCTGGCTGGAGGGGTGCATGTGGACCCAGGCAGAGCTGTCAGACTCTGGCTCTTTGTCACCAGCAGCGGGCTCTCGTGCTTTCTGGCAAACTGAAACAACAACAGCAACAACAAAACATGTCAGAGTCAAGCGTGGAAGTTCTCAAGAGAGGGGTGCTAGGTCCTGCAAAAAATGCTGCTACAGGCAGCCCTTTGGCAGCAGTCCCAGACTATAGCCAGAGCCTACGGAGACAGCACAGCTGCCATCCTCTGCTACTGCATAGCTTTGAAACTCTGGAGTCCAGGCTTAGGTCTATTTGCTTAAAGGAAGAGGGAGGATTTTTAAAAAATATTTATTTTATTTTATTTATTAGAAAAAATAACACAGAGATATAAAGAGCAAGGTCTTCCGTTCACTGGTTCACTCCCCAAGTGGCCACACTGCTGGGGCTAAGCTGATTCAAAGTCAGGAACCAGGAGCTTATTTCAGATCTCCCACTTCGGTACAGGGTCCTAAGGCATGGGGCCATCATTGACTGATAATGGACCTGAGCCTAGACTTTTTACTTTAATTAGTACTCCATGGTACCTCTCTTTCTCCCCAAACATTTCTCAAAATTTGGAAGCCTTTCGGCTCCTAACTGCAAAGTGAAGAGGCAACTTTGTCCAGAGGATTCTGTCAAGGTGAGGTCCAGGAGCCCAGCACAGACATGGGTAATCCCTTGTCCCCTTTACCATAGATGCATCGATCTGAGCCAGCAGGCGGGGGTTGTTCTGTTCCACTGCTTCCAGGCACTGGAGCATGGCTGTGACATGGGCATCACTTAATAGGAAAGCAGTATCTGGGGAGACAAAAGCTACCATGGTGATGGAGCACAACACAGAGGGCTGCAGTGTCCCTGGACGGCCCTGGAAGCAGCTTAGGGAAAGAGTGGGAAAAGGCAAAGAACTGAGAATAATGGTGTCACTGTAGGGCAAACGGGGAATCAAAGACTTATAGGAGAGGATAAGAAAGATATAGTTTACCACCAGCAGACTCTGGGGAATCAAAGACTTACAGGAGAGACTAACTAAGAATGTATAGTTTACCAAAGAGGTCAAGAAAAGAGGTTTCAAAGTTGGAGAGACCAGATTTGAATCCTGCTCTGAACTATTATGGCCAAATTTGTTTCTCTGATCAGAAAACAGGGGTGCTGATACCCAACTTTCAGGGATGTTACGAAGAGTACAGGATAATAGACACTGGCACATAGGAAACTATGGTAGTTATTCCTGCTGGTTTGTGGATATGGGAGTAAAGGAACATCTTAGCATTAAGTTTGATCATGTTTTACATGAGAAATGAGAGGGACGACTGGCTAAGCTTTGAGTAAAATCTTTAGGGCAACAGTGAAAACCAGAGGCCTTAGTCGTTAGAGGAAGTTTACAAAATGAGAAGGAGAAGGATATGCGACAATCCCAAGTGGCCCTCACCTACCTGTGTAGAACTTTTTGATATACTGTCTGTCCCCAAGCAGAGGTCGGAGCTGGGCTGAGAGACAATGAAACTGCAAACTGTGCTGTAGCCACAACTCTGCAATGGCACGCTCGCTCACACCATTGGCACTGCTCTGGCCATTCTCGTACAAGTTGATGAACTGGAAAACAGAGATGTGAATCAAAACATTTCCCTTGGGAAACACAGCAAGATCACAATGACCTGAGAACTAAACCGAGACAGGCAAGGGCTGGCAACCAGAGGTATTTTCCTCTAGCTAGCATCTAATGGATACTGAAAGAATGAAGGACAGGACTAACTACCTTTAGTGCTGGATTGCACCACTGGTTAGAGACTAAGCAGTTAAGACCTGATGCACAGATCCAGGAGAGAACAAAACTGCTATGCCTGGCTCTTTATGGTCTAAGGCCAAGAGATCTCCAAATCAGGGAGAAGGACAAGTGTGACCTCTCAGTTACTCCACAGAAGCCTCTACTTCAGTAAGTCTCCAAAAAAGAAGGCAACAAAACTTGGGGGAAAGGATGTAAGAAAAATGCCACCAACTATTCTCTGAAGTGAAGCAACAGAGTTCTGCCTTCCAGCTGTAGCCACAGTATTCTCTAAGTAAGGACCTCTTCCTAGTGGGCTATTACTAAAAGTCTCACATTCCAAAAGGAATTTGTGGACAGCTATTTTAGGCAGCATCTAAGAGGACAGGACTACAGCAACAAATTAGAGGGAGGCTTAGTGTGGGACAAAAAAGGCAGGTGTCAAGAGGGACAAAGAATATGAGTGGGCCAATACAATACCCTGTGATTTGGTTCGCTCATCATTTAGAAACAAGTTGGTTCTCCTTACATAACCTCAACAATGAACCTGATAGTTGGAGTAAACATGAAAAAGACTGGCCATCTATCAGCAAGTGTTGAATATGGGGGATTTATTTTGCTGATTTTATATGTCTGAAATTTTCCACAATAAAGAGTTAAATACATACATACAACTAAAGGTGACTATTCTGGAACTAGCAATATAATCTTGCCCAAATCACCTAACTTTCTTGAGTACAGTTTCTTTGAAATTTGAAGATACTATGAACTGAAGGAAACAGAAGAGAGTGTTATAACAGTAGACAAAGCAGTTAGGAACATCAGCCTCCAGAAATGTCACTTTCCTTTCTAAAAATTATTCTGTCTTCGTCAATGGTTATCAACACATCAGTCTCACTTCTCTGCAAATTTAGGGAGTCCCCTGCCATTTGTTCCAGGAATCTGAAAAATTTTATCCTTGTACCAGAGGAAAGTGGCCTGGATTAATGGGTTTATAAGGTTTGGGGGCTTGCTTTTCATAAGCAAATGACTTTTCCCCTCCAAGTCAGTGCTACAGGGATACTTGTCCTTAATGAACACATTCCTATCCTTCCAGCCCAGGAACCTCTCCAGACAGAACATCAGACAACGAAGGCTTGTAGCTACATCACTAGCATACCAGATCTTCCACAGCTCTTACCTGCTCTACGTGGAGGGCTGAGTGCGGACTGAGCCACCGGATATCTTTCACAAACTGCCAGTAATCAGTCTGGTGGCAACACACCTGGGGAGGAAACACACAAAGGGAGCAAATCACTACCATTCTGGATCAACTCTACTAGTGCAGACATTCAAAGAAAAAAAAAAGACAGAGAGAGAGAATAACTTCCTTTTCCTTAACAAGGGTTCTCAGCAGTAACCAAAGGAGCATAGACACATGTTTACCCGATAGGGAACATTCAAAAATAAAAAAAGATTTACTTATTTTTTTCCATTTTTTTCTTTATTTTTGACAATCTTTACATAGTTAATTAGGGCACAAACGTTCAAGGGCTACAGGAAAGTGGGTAAGACTATTATTTCCACATTGCTTTTTTCCTGTATCTGGTGTAAAGGGGGAGATAAAGGGAGAAGCCCCACCCAGTCTCCCACCCATCCCAGGTCCCTGATGTGGGGCATGCTCCGAGGGTCTTGTGCAAGCGGTTTTGATAGTTCAACAGGTATGAATTGCTGCCAATCTCGCCATTCCAAGCACAATGAGGTCGCTGCAGAATCTACTGATTGACATAGTTCACCCTAGAGTCTCCGTTTGCCCAGTTTTTCACTGCCAACCCATGGCTGGGGTAGTTGATTTGTTCTGTCCTCTGTTCTCTGTTCTCCGCAATGGCCAGTGTTGCGCCGATCCAAAGCCAGGAGCCAGGTACTTCTTTCCTCTTCTGGGTATCCTACACGGGTGCAGGGTCCCAGTGCTTTGGGCCATCCTCGATTACTTTCCCAGGCCACAAGCAGGGAGTTGGATGGGAAGCAGGGCTGCCAGGATTAGAACCGGCACCCATATGGGATCCCAGCACATTCAAGGCAAGGACCTTAACCACTACACTATCGTGCCGGACCCCCAATCTGGTTCTTACTTTTGGATGTTTCAGCCCAGCCAAGGTTCGTTCACACCCAAACACAGCTCACACATGGCTCGGTAGGGGCAGAGACTTAGCCTAACCCATCCCACATCCATCCAGGTCCTCCAGAGCACCTGAGGTGCTGGAGTCTAGTCTGCTTGGTGCATCCAGTCCTAGTCCACACTTGTGCCAAGAGAGACTAGAGCCATATCCAGATCAGAACACAGCCTCCACTCCAACCCCTGCACTCCTTGGTGGAAACCCCAACCCTGCTAGGTTGTCCCCTTAGCTTCCCAACCAGGCCTGTTCACAGCTATAGATTGCACGCATGCCAGTGGTTGCTCTGACTCAGATTGGCATAGCCCCTCACCTGTCTTGTCCTTTGCCTTAGGTGCTGTGGCCTAGGGTCCCTGACTTATGCAGACCAGTAGGTATAAGAGCCTAGCTCGGAGGGCCGAGTGTGTGCTGGGCAGAATCAGGCTGGACTGCAATACCCATTATTTCCATTGGAGGACAGGGCTGGAAACAGAACCAACCCAGCAATTGTAACCACCAGTTGATTGGGGCGATAGACTGGACCAGGCCCTGTATTTGAAAATACACACAAGAATTGGTCTGGGAATACCTCAGACAAAGATTCTTTGGGGATCTCCCCAATTGAACTGCTGGACATAGAACCCACTGTCTGCTATGGAGTGCAAGTGCCAGAGCCGAGCCTCCTCAGAGGATCAGATGGAGCAGTGGAGAGTAAAATCAGGTGCACATGGAGGATATGGCAGTCCATTGAAACCTGCAGAGGATACCTGGCACCACAACAGAGAACAGAGGACAGAATAAATCAACTACCTCAGCCATGGGTTGGCAGTGAAAAACTGGGCAAACGGAGACTCTAGGGTGAACTATGTCAATCAGTAGATTCTGCAGCGACCTCATTGTGCTTGGAATGGCGAGGTTGGCAGCAATTCATACCTGTTGAACTATCAAAACCGCTTGCACAAGACCCTCGGAGCATGCCCCACATCAGGGACCTGGGATGGGTGGGAGACTGGGTGGGGCTTCTCCCTTTATCTCCCCCTTTACACCAGATACAGGAAAAAAAGCAATGTGGAAATAATAGTCTTACCCACTTTCCTGTAGCCCTTGAACGTTTGTGCCCTAATTAACTATGTAAAGATTGTCAAAAACAAAACAAAAACAAACAACAAAAAAAACAGCCTAGCTTGGCATGACCTGTGTTCCATCCTGATTTCTATTTTTGCTTGTAAGCTAAGGTTTGCTCAGCCTTGCGCAGTCCATCCCATTCCATTACCAACCCACACATTAGCCAGCCAGTGGAGCTACTCTGCCCAGCTATTCTGACCCCCAGGTCTGGACCATGTCTTCACCAGTGGGAGCTATGAACCATTACGGGAGTTTCCCAAGTTCCTCCACTTGACCCACTTTCAGACCAAGTTCTCATACATGCCAGTGGGTGTTACGGTAGTGTCCAGCATAGTCTGGCCTTCCATTTGGCCTTGTATGAGCTGGTGCATGCTACAGTCAGGCCCACCCCACACCCTATTTAGGATGCGCATTTGGGTGCTGTTACCTTGACCAGTCCAGACTGCTGTCGATTCCTTTACCCATGAGTGATGGCAGGCTCCTTCGTCACACCTAACTTAGTCCATTACCACCCCAACTTTTGAGCTAATCATTGGGACTAGTATTTCCACAGGGTTTGGCCCATACATCTACCACAGAATAAATCCCAGCAAATGGTTCTCTCGTATGCTAGTTAATATCATGGTCCTGCCTAACGTGACCCGTCTCCTGATCCATCATTGTGTCAGGTACTAGGATATGGTCCTGCTACACAAGGCCCCAGCCTTACTTTTACATGGACTGGTGTATGGCGGTCAGCATTGTTCAATGATAACAAGTTCTATACAGGACTCAAAGGAGGCTGGTATATTAGTTTGATCCATAAAGATCATCTGGTCCCTCTCCTTCAAACTACCAGGTCTCAGTATCCTTGCTCATCTTCAAAGGAAAAGTTACTCTGTCACTGGAACTTCTCAGCATTGATTCGCAATCCAGAAGCACAGTGGGATCAACATGGAGGTACCTAAGCAGCAATTCATAGCCTCAAAATCCCAGAGCTCGCTGCAAGGAAGCAACAGGCAGAGCCTGGACCAAATGGCGCACTGGCCGCCCAGAAACAGCTCACTGCATGTTCATGGTGGCTGGAATCTGAGCTCTGAGCATGGAGACTAATTTGGCCTGGAATTTGCCAGCAGCCAACAGGCTGCTGGAAGTTTTACCACCCAGACCCCATGGTCGCCCCTTCCCAATCCTACCCACTGCATGATGTTGGCAGCGGGTGGAGCCTGCCCTATTCTCCAGATTTCCCCTCTCAGTCTACTCACCAGGAAGGCAGCAGCCTCTGCAGCTTGGGCAGGCCTGGGGACAACTCACTGCTTGTTCCCAGTGGCTGGAATCAGGGCTCCGAGCATGGAGACTAACCTGTCCTGGAATTTGCCAGCAGCCAATAGGCTGCTGGAAGTTTTACCACCCAGACCCCAGGGTCACCCCCTCCCAATCCCATCCAATGTGTGATGTTGACGGTGGGTGGGGCCCAAGTCCATCCTGTTCACTGGATTTCCCCTCTCAGTCTACTCACCAGGAAGGCAGCAGCCTCTGCAGCTTGGGCAGGCCTGGGGACAGACAGCTCACCGTATGTTCACAGTGGCTGGAATCAGGGCTCTGAGCATGGAGACGAACCTGTCCTAGAATTTGCCAGCAGCCAACAGACTGCTGGAAGTTTTACCACCCAGACCCCAAGGTCGCCCCCTCCCAATCCCATCCACTGCGGAATGTTGGCAGCAGGTGGGGCCCGGGCCCGCCCTATTCTTCAGATTTCCCCCCACAGTCTACTCACCAGGAAGGGAGCAGCCTCTGTAGCTTGGGCAGGCCTGGGGACAGACAGCTCACCGTATGTTCACAGTGGCTGGAATCAGGGCTCTGAGCATGGAGACAAAGCTGGCCTGAAACCTGCCAGCAGCCAATAGGCTGCTCAGAACTATTTATTTTTATTTGAAAGGCAGTTACATGGAGGAGAAAGAGAGAATCTTCCATTTGCTGGTTCACTCCCCGGATGGTTACAAAGGCCAGAGCTGAGCCCATCTGAAGTGAGGCACTTCTTCTGGGTCTCTTGTGGGTACATAGGCCCCAAGGACTTCAGCCATCATCCTCTGCTTTTTCAGGCCATAAACAAGGAGCTGGATCAGAGCTGGATCTAAAACTTAAACCAGCACCCATATGAGATGCTGGCACCACAGGCTGAAAATTAACTTGCTATTCTACTGCATAGCAAGAATATTCTTTGGCCCTGAAAATATCCATTTATTTTATTTTATTTTTTATTTTTGATGTTTCCATAGTTGATTAGGGGGATTATCGCTGAGGATTAGGGGAAGTGGGTGAGACTACTTCTAATTTTTCTTTTCTTCTTTCCATATCTGGGAGAAGGGGGGGGGAGATAATGGGAGAAACTACACCCTAACTCCCAACCATATTAGAAGCTGGGGATGGGGAACAGCCACCCAATGTCATCCCAGGGTCCCTGGGGTAGAGCATGCTCCAAGGGTTTTGCTCAAATGGTTCGGTAGTTCTGAAATGCTGTCAATCTTGCCATCTGTGGATGAGGAAACCCTTCCAAGGTCCATTGGCTCACAGTCTACCTGAGAGTGTTTATTCACCCAGATATTTGCTGTCAGAGTTTGGCTGGGATAGTTGACCAATTTGTTCCGTCTCCTTACTCTGCTATTGTGCCAAATATCCTCTGCAGGTCCCAATGGACTGGCAAATCCTCTATGTGCATCTAAATATGCAGCCCACTGATCTGTCTAAGCCACTGAGGAAGCCCAGTTCTGACACATGCACTCCATGATCGACCACACAGATCCTGTGATTCTCCCCATGGTTGAAGTTCTGAGTCCAACAGTTCAGCTGGAGGAATTTCCAAAAAAATTTTGTCTGAAGTGACTCCAGGCCTGATCCTTGTGTGTGCTTGTCAGTAAAAGGTCCAGCTCAGTCCGTCACCCACATCAGCCTACATACCCACTGGCAGTTGCACTTGCTGGGTTGGTTCTGTCTCCAGTCCCATCTCTTACATAAACCAATGGATGATGTGGCATAGCTCAACCTGCCCACAACACTTTTGACCCTCTTGTATACCAGAGGGAACTACAGCTTAGTCAGAGTGATTCCCAATAACCCCCACTAGGCCTGCCCTCCAGCCTTGGTTTCTATGCTTGCCAGTATGTGCAGCAGACTGATTTAGTCTGTCCACAACACATTCTGCTCTCACAGACATCAATGGACGCTGAAGTCTAGCTCAAACCAACCAACCCCACTACCCAGCTCACACTCATGCCAACAGGTGCCACTACCTGTCTAACCAGGCCTGCCCCTAGCCCTGGTTCTCAGGCTCACCAGTGGGAGTTGTAGCTCACCAGTGGGAGCTGTAACCCATTACAGAGGTGCCCATAGTTTCCCTACTGGGCCCACTCCAGCTCCAGATCTTGCATTTTCCAGGTGGTTCTATGGACCAGTCCAATCACTTGCTGGCCGATGCTGTGAAAAGACCCACCAGCCTGCACTTAACCCTGGCACATGCATGCACCAATGGATGTAGTCGATTAACCATGCCTTGCTCTTCCTCTAACCCAGTTCACACGCAGGCCAACAGGTGTTATAGTCCTGCCCTGTCTGGTCTGCCCCATCCCAGTTCTCACACTCACCACTGGGAACAATGGCCCAACAGGGGAAGCCGAAGCAACTTTGTTGGACTCACATGCCCCTTTGCTCCCACCAGGTCTCACATGTGCTGCTGGTTGCAGCGGCACAGTCTGGTATGACCCATTTCGCCACAACATTTGCCAGCAGTGCTGTAGCCTGGTGCTAAAGCCTGGCCCAGACTGATCTTTCCCCAATTCCAGCTCATGCTGGTGGGTGCTGCAGCCTAGCCCAGCCCAGCCAGCCCCCAGTCCTAGCCCTAATGTGAACTGGCTGGTGTTGCAGTCTGACCCAACCTGTCCTGCACCCCATCCTAGTTCTCAGATCTGCCAGTGGGTGCTATGAACAGGCCCAGCCTGGCCTGCTCCCAGACCTCACTCACATGTATGCTGATGTGTATGGTAACCTGGCCTGGCCTGGGTTGCTCCAAGTCTTGGTTCTTGTGCTCACCTGTAGACTGCATCCTAACAGAGGAGTTCCCCCAGCTCCTCTATCAGATCTCCTCCCAACTGCAGCCTTGTGTAAATTGGTTGGTTCTTAGGCCACTGAATTAGAACAGTGGCCCCAGAGAATTAAGATGGTGGAATAAGGTAAGAACACATTTAAATGGACGGAAAAACATTTAATCAGGATGAAGCAGAGAGAACATAGCAGAGGCGTACCTGGAGACTGACAGACACTGGAAAGCAGTGGGCACAGCGGTGTGGTTTTACAGTGACTGATACTCCAGCGGCATTCAGCTAATGGTGATCTGAACTCCACCAGCAGCCAGAACTCCACCAGCAACCAGGTGGGAAGGGACTTTCACTGGGAGCTTGGGAGGTGAACCCAGACAAAGAACTGTCCATCCTGCTGGTCCATTTGGTTTGACCAGGAGCAGAGACAGAGCAGCAGATTCCAGCCGGGCAGTGTGTGAGCAGGGTGGATTTCATAGCCCAGTCAGCCCCCTAGAGCTGAATTGGGCACCATTTTGTGTAAGGAGGAAAGGGCAAGGGAAAGGACTGAGCATGCGCTGAGCTGGGAGTGAGATCATTTCTGACTCACTGAACTGCAGCAACATGGCATTCTACAGGTTCCACCCAGGGCAGGTCTAGATAGTCCTTAGATCCGACAGCCAGAAGATCAAAAACTGTAGTGGTGGTATGTCAGGTGCCATTTTGCGCACTGTGGCAATAGCTTTGGGACTGCAAGGAACAACAGTGAACTGTGCATGTGCTGAGCTCGCGAGAACTCACTGAGTCCTATGGATTGCACTGGTCCCGCAGGAAAATAATACCGACTGTTGCATTGTACTGGTCAAAATAGGTCCGTGTGGCACCCAGATTTAATGTCCAGCAAGATCAACGCCACCAACAACCTAACTATGTAGGACACCTGGTGTCTCTCTAATCCTGGGACCTGCTCCAACCAGAAGTGGGAGAAAGGTTGCATATACAATGGTGCAGCCTCAGCATGGTATCACAGGAGGTGGAGAGTGGTGAGCCAAGAGCTGGGGCTGTGGAGACCATGGTAGAAATCTGACTCAAGAACTCAGATCTGGAACTCGCTGGAGGTTGTGGCACAAGTGGCTACAAGCAAAAAGTTGTGTACCAACTGCAATAAGTAAAATCACATTGTAGACCTGTGGGTGACACAGCTTAGAAACCTACCCCAAGGAGAAGACTCTGCTAACCAGAAGTACAATGATCAAGAGTAAAAGAAGAGACAAAGGCACAATGAATATTACTGAAAACTCCCCTGCAAAGGAGCAAAACCCTATGCCAACCTCAGAGTTAACTGAGGAAGACATCGAGAAAATGGGGGACACGGAATTCATAAGGCTCATTTTAAAGATTCTGATCAAAAATGAGAAGCACATGCAAGAGTTCAAAGAATTTAAGGAAGCAATAAAGCAAATCAAGGCTGATATATCAGAAATTAAGAACACAGTAAAGCAAATTACAAGTACAGTGGAGAGTCTCCAAAATAGAATGAAGCAAGCAGAAGAGAGAATCTCAAAATTGGAAGATATTTCCTGAAATCAGAGGGAAGCAAACAAAAAGCTGGAAGCAGAGCTGGATCAGGCCACAAAAAGTATTCACAAATTGAAAGACGCTATTAAAAGGCCAAATATAAGAGTTATGGGAGTCCCGGAAGGTGCAGAAAGAGAAGCTGAGTTTGCAAATGCATTTAATGAAATAATAAAGGAAAATTTCCCTAATCTAGAGAAAGAATTGGGAAACAAGATCCAGGAGGAGTACAGAACTCCCAACTGGCTTGATCAAAAGCGATCTTCCCCAAGACACATGATCATCAAGCCCTCTTCAATTGAACATAAGGAAAGGATCCTTTAAATGTGCATGTGAAAAAAATCAATTGAAATACAAAGGAATGTCAATTAAAGTCACCGGGATCTCTCACAGGAAACTCTACAGGCAAGAAGAGAATGGAGTGACATATTCCAGATTCTAAAAGAAAAAATTGTTGGTCTAGGATAACATATCCAGCAAAGCTTTCTTTTGTCTTTGAAAATGAAAGAAAATTCTTCCAGAGTAAAGAAAAATTAAAAGAATTTGCCTCTTCCAAACCTGCCCTACAAATGATACTTCAAGATGTTCTCTTGACAGAAAAGAGGAATAGCACCTACCAAAACCAAAGGCAAATGGGAAGAACATCCCAGTAAAATGACAACAGAAGACTAAACCAATGAACAACCCATTGCTAAAATGACAGGACCAAAGTTAACTGAGGAATACATCAAGAATATGGAGGACACAGAATTCAGAAAACTCATTTTAAAGCTTCTGATCAAAAATTAGAAGTTGATGCAAGAGTTCAAAGAATTTAAGGAAGCAATGTATCAAATCAAGAGAGAAGCAAACAAAAAGCTGGAAGCAGAGCTGGATCAGGCCAAAAAAAAGTATTCAAGAATTGAAAGACACTATTAAGAGGCCTAATATAAGAGTTATGGGAGTCCCAGAAGGTGCAGAAAGAGAAACTGGTTGTACAAATACATTTAATGAAATAATGAAGGAAAATTTCCCTAATCTAGAGAAAGAACTGGGAAACAAGACGCAGGAGGGACAGAGAACTCCCAACAGGCTTGATCAAAAGTGATCTTCACCAAGGCACATCGTCATCAAGCTCTCTTCAATTGAACATAAGGAAAAGATCCTTAAACATGCACGTGAAAAAAATCAATTGACATATAAAGGAATGCCAATTAAACTCACAGGAGACCTCTCACAGGAAACTCTACAGACAAGAAGAGAAGAGTGACATATTCCAGATTCTAAAAGAAAAAAATTGTCAGCCTAGGAGAACATATCCAGCAAAGCTTGCTTTTGTCTTTGAAAATGAAAGAAAATTCTTCCACAGTAAAGAAAAGTTAAAAGAATTTGCCTCTTCCAAACCTGCCCTACAAATGATACTTCAAGATGTTCTCTTGACAGAGAAGAGGAATAGCACCTACCAAAACCAAAGGCAAATGGGAAGAACATCCCAGGAAAATGACAACAGAAGACTAAACCAATGAATAGCCCATTCCTATAATGACAAGACCAAAGTACCACCCATAAGTATTCAACTCTGAATGTAAATGGCTTAAGCTCAATCAAAGGTCATAGATTAGTAGACTGGATTAAAAAACAAAACCCATCTGTTTGTTGTCTGTAGCAGACACACTTCAACAAAGATCAGCGGAAACTATATCACATGGGTTTTGTTGTTTTCTGTTGGTTTCATCTCTTCAAAAACACTTTCTTCTGATTAAATCATTCAATGACGCGTAGATCATGCAGTGGCATCATTTTCTTCAAGAAGGTTCTTGATTTTCATTTCTTCAGCTACACATTAGTCATTTAATAGCATGTTATTTATCTTCTTGGTGTTGTTAATTTCTCTTTTCTCCCTGATGTTGAGTTTGTTTTGTGGCTCTTCATTTAAGGGGATGTATAGTAGCTGTGTAATGGAGACTGTCATATCTAATAACATGTCATTTAACTTCATGGCATTGTAAATTTCTATTTTTCTTTCTATGGTTGATTTTGTATCATGACTTTTCATTTAAGGGGATGTACAGTAGCTGTGAAATAGAGACTAACATCCAGATGTGAGAATGCAGTGTAGTACGCATTTCTGCTTCCAGGCAAAGATGGACTTACAATGAAACTGTTTACTATATCTTGACAACAGTTTTCTGGACTCTGCCATTATCCCGTGCCCGCAATGATGGACATATGACTAAGTATGAAGAACTATATGTTAGTAATAATATAGAGGAACTAGGTGCGGAGGAGATAAGGGAATATGGAACTGTATCATAAAATGATAATAATAATAAAAAGTTAAAAAAAAAAAAAAGAAACAGTGGCCTTGCACAACCAGCCCACACCCATTCTGGTTCTAACTGTTGGGTCCTACAACCTAGCCAAGCCTGGTCCATACCCAGACACAGCTCTTGCATGTTTCATTGGGAGCAGAAACCTGGCCAAGACTGTCCTACCCGACCCTGGCTTTTGTGAGTACCAGTGGGTGCTGAAGTTAAGCTCAGTCTGGCACCGCCAGACCCAGGCCACACACATGCAAGGACACTGCAGTCATGTCCAACCCAGATCGCTGCCTCCATTCAATCTCTGGTGCTCACCAGTGGGAGCCACAATCCAGCTGGGGCATTCCCTTAGTTCCCCAACCAGGGCTGTTTTCAGCCACCAATCTTGTGCATGCAGTGGTTACTCTGACCCAGCTCGGCATAGTCTATCCCCCATCTTGGCCTTTGCCATTGGATGCTGCAGCCTGGTTTGTCCTGGTCTGCTGCAAGTCCCAACTCTCACTGGTGGGTGCTGTAGCCTAGCCCTGTCCAGTCTGCTCCCATTCCTGGCTCATGCAAACAGGTGTGATAGCCTAGCCTGGCATGACCTGCACTTCAGCCTGGCTCCTTCACATGCCAGTGGGCTAAGGTTTGTCTCAACCCTGCTCAATACAGTTCCAACCCCCAGAACCAACCCACACATTTGCTCACAAGTGGAGCTACCTTGTCTAGCTGACCAACACCCAAACCTGAAACACACGCTCACCAGCAGGATCTACATTCCACCAGTGGAGTTTCCCATGTTCCCCTACCATGCCCACTCTTAGACCCAGATCTCATATGCACAGGTCGGTGCTAAGTCCTTGCCTGGCACAATCTGTCTCCTCTATCCCAGCCTTTGTGAGAACTGGTGGACACTGTGGTCTGACCCATCCTATACTTCTTAGGTGTGCCTGTAGGTGCTGCAGCCTGGACCAGCCCAGTCTGTTCCCAACCCAGTACCAATGAGTGTCTTGGGGTTCCATGATCATGCCTAGCTCAGCCCATCACTACCCACCAGCTCTTAAGCAAACCAGCAGAAACTGCAGTTCCACAAGGTTGGGCCCACATATCCCCCACAAAACCTGCCCCCAGACCTGCTTTTCTCATGTGCATGTCCCAGCCTAACATTACCTGCCCCTATTCCGACTCTGACTAGCTGGTACTGTGATGTAGCCCTGCCACATAAGCCCCCATCCCTAGCTTTAGTGTGCACTGATGAGTGGTGGTCAGCAGTGATCCATGTAACTAGCCCAGCTCAGGTCTTCCATAAGGGCTGTTACATTGGTCTGACCCATAAAGGTCCTCCAGCTTCCTGCGCCTCCAAACCACTCAGTTTTAGCCCCCTTGCTTACCTGTAAGTCTAGTGGCCTTGTCAATGGAAGTTCCTCAGAAGTCATTCCTCACCTGCAACATACTCTCTCAGTGATCCTCCCTCCCATACACCCCCTTTCCCTGATAAATCCATAATCCCTGTGCCTGGGAACTCATGTGTCCCTCAGCCCCAGCCTTCTGAAGCCCAGTATTCTGGTGGGGTGGTATGCTGGCCTGGAGCTCTGCCCACTCACTAGGGTCCTAAGTTCCTGGCACATGTGCTGGGCTGGAACCTTACCCCTCCACACACCCAAGATCCAGGCCCATTCAAAGTTCCCCAAGCCCTGCCATTCAGCACACCAAGCCAGTATGCTATTCCAGGCTCTCCCCTCTCCACCCAGGAACAAGCACATAGGAAAATACTCCCAGCTTGTTCCACTTGCCTGGATATGAGCCCCCAGGTCCCCATACACCCCACCAGCACCATCCTCCAGACCCCCACAAGCCTGCTGCCCCCAGGTGTGCGTGGTACAATTTGTGGTGGCCACCCTCCCAGAATACTCTTTAAAATTAATCACTTTTCCTAACTAGAAACCATTACGTTTCATGAAATAAGCCAATCGCAAAAGGACAAAATCATACGTTCCCTTCGATATAAGGCAACCTTCATACAAAATACAAGATCATTGGATATATAGGTAAACACATATAACATACATTCATCTAGAAGAGCTGTATAATGGAGACTAGCAGAACGACAAGTGAAGATTCATTGCAGGATGTATCTCTACTCCTGAAAAAAAGATAGACCCCTCCCAATAAAACTGTTAAATGTATCTTTTTTTTTAAGATTTATTTATTTTTATTGCAAAGTCAGATCAGAGGAGAGACAGAGAAGATCTTCTGTCCAATGATTCACTCCCCAAGTGGCTACAATGGCTGGTGCTGCACCAATCCAAAGCCAGGAGCCAGGAACTTCTTCCAGGTCTCCCACATGGGCACAGGGTCCTAAGGCTTTGGGCCGTCCTTGACTGCTTTCCCAGGCCACAAGCAGGGAGCTGGATGGGAAGCGGGGCTGCCGAGATTAGAACTGGCGCCCATATGGGATCCTGGCACGTGCAAGGCGAGGACTTTAACCATTACGCTGTCGTGCCAGGCCCTGTTAAATGTATCTTGACAATAGGATATTGGACCTTCTACCATTGCCTATACCTACAATGTCAGGATACACTTAAATAGCAGAATGACTGCCTTGTGATTGTTGCTGAAGGACAATACCATTGTAATAATATAGGGAAAATTAGTTGCAGGGGGAAGAATGAGAAGAGTGGAAGGGGAAAATCTCTGAGCCTAAAGAATATATCATGAAGGGAATTCATCGATTTTTCAACAGGTGATATATGTGCAAAATACAGAAGATACACAGAGGTAAAACTGTTTCCTACTCCCTTTCTCTCCACCATTCAGGTCCTTTTTTTTTTTTTTTAAGATTTGGTTTTAGGACCCGGCGCGATGGCGCAAGTGGTTAAGGTCCTCGCCTTGCACGCCCGGGATCCCATATGGGCACCGGTTCTAATCCCGGCAGCCCCGCTTCCCATCCAGCTCCCTGCCTGTGGCCTGGGAAAGCAGTCGAGGATGGCCCAAAGCTTTGGGACCCTGCACCTGTGTGGGAGACCCGGAAGAGGCTCTGGGCTCCTGGCTTCGGATCAGCATAGCATCGGCCGTTGCGCTCACTTGGGGAGTGAACCATCGGACGGAAGATCTTCCTCTCTGTCTCTCCTCTCTGTATATCCACCTTTCCAATAAAAATTAAAAAAAAAAAGATTTGGTTTTATTAGAAAGTCAGATTTAGAGAGAGGAGAAGTGGAAAGAAAGATCTTCTGTCCCCTGACCACTTCTCAAGTGGCCACAACGGCCAGAGCTAAGCTGATCCATAGAGCCGGGAGCCAGGAGCTTCTTCCAGGTCTCCAATGAAGACACAAGGTCTCAAGGCTTTGGGCTGTCCTTGACTGCTCTCCCAGACCACAGGCAGGCAGCTGGATGGGAAGTGGGGCAGCTGGGACATGAACCAACACTCATATGGGATCCTGGCACATGGAAGACGTTAATGCACCTGAGAAAGCAGTGAAAGATGGCCCAAGTCCTACGTCCCTGCAATGACATGGGAGACCTGGAAGGAAAAAGCTCCCATTTTTAGATTGACTCAGTTCCAGCCACTGCAGTCATTTGGAGATAGAATCAGTGGGTGAAGATCTCCCTGTCTCATTTTCTTTCTCTGTGAATCTGCCTGTTAAGTAAAAATCAACATATCTTTAGAGGGGAAATAGAAGGAGTACGGTGCAAAGGTACAGAGGCTAAATCCTTGTCTTGCAAGCACCAGGATCCCATACAGATGCTGGTTCATGTCCCAGCTGCCCCACTTCCCATCCAGCTCCCTGCTTGTGGCCTGGGAAAGCAGTGGAGGATGGCCCAAAACCTTGGGACCATGCAACTGCATGGGAGACCCAGGGGAGGCTCCTGGTTTCGAACCAGAGCAACTCCAACCATTACTGCCACTTGGAGAGTGAACCAGCAAATGAAAGATCTTTCTCTCTGTCTCTCCTTCTCTGAGTAAATCTTTCAAAAAAAGAAATATATATATAGATATAGATAGATCTATACCTATACATATATAGAAAGAGAGAGAGATTGCATAAGAAACTATTACAATGTTAAAAATGGTTGTTATTATTTCATGTTGAAATTATGGGTAATACATATTTTCTTCTAATTTGTTGTAGTTTTCAAATTTTCAGCCAACAAAAATATACTGACATATTCAAAGGACACAAACACCCTTTCTTGTTAATTTATACAATATATATATTGGGCTATCTATGTTGCTAGGAACATTTTCTTGGTGGTGGACAAAAGGGAATCTTTGTACTCCTATCCAGTTGAGCAATCTCAAGGATTGAGATCCCCAACATTTCTAAGCAGCAAATAAGAGATTACCAAATACACTTTGCCTTGCTGAAGCCCTGAAAGGTAGGCTGGGGCAGGTGTTTGCACAGGGATTAAATCAGTACTTGGGATGCCCACATCCCATACTAGGATGCTGGATCAAGTCCTGGCTTCTTAGTTTCCAATTCAGCTTCCTGTGAGGCACAACCTGGGAGGCAGGAGGCAGCAGTTGATGACTCACATACTTAGGTCCTTGCTGCCCATGTGGAGGCTAAGCCTGAGTTCTGGGCTCATTGTTTTGGGCCAGCCCTGAATGTTGCGGGCACTTTGGGAGTGAACCAGTAGATAGATCTCTCCCTCTGTCCCTCCCTTTCAAGTGAAATGAAAGTAAATACCAATTAAGAAAACAAATTTCTGAGATTTAAAAAAAAAAAAAAGATGCAGGCTCTCAAGGGAAATGATACCCCTCTAAGAATATGGTCATGATGCTATAGCTTTACTCAGCCATGAGTGATTTTTTTAAAAATACAACTCACATTCACAACACGCCCTTACGAAAACACAGAGGAGCTACAGCCCACATGAATCATCATGTCCCTTCTCCCCTTGAAGGGCAGGACACCAGAATAGCTTCTGGATGACAAAGCAGCCTGAAACTTTGGAAAGCCTTAATCTTTAGGGAGGAGACGAAAGGAAGAAACGAGTTCTTAACTCATGACTTCAATCCCTAGACCTTTACCAGGCAGAACCAAGTAGCAGTGAAATCAACATGAATCTTGTTTTAAATTCTTCCCCCACTAGAACCTGCAGCAGCAAGTATTTGTACTTAAATGATACTTGTCTGGTTCATTTTATTCCTACTTGCTAACATCACTGTTGTTTCAGAGGTCACAGTATAACAGGGTGCATTCACAAAAATTATCACATTTTAGTGACAGTAACAAGATATGTTAATGGTGTTTTCCATTTACCAAGCATCTTTCATTTGAGAATCTGCCTGACTTTATTATATCGTCATGACACATTCTCTTTTCTGGCATGGATGGTGAAATTGTCATGAAACACACCTCAGGAACTATTCGAGATGACCATGTGAAATTTGTAATACAGTCAAGAAAAGAAGTCATTTGCTATCGAGTCACAAATACTGTAATGATTGAGTGAAAGCACAACTATTCTGGAGACTGATTTAGTCATCTGCCTGGGAAGCTTATATTGAAATTTCACGAAGCACGTGGACACGATTCCCAAGTTTCTGGCTTAGGACACTGAATAGGTCAATGGCACAAATTAACAGAAAAAAAAATATTGAGAAGATGGATAATCTTCCTGTAAATGACCCTGGCAACCAGCAAAGAACGGCTCAAGTATTGGGCTCCGGCCTTCTACGTGAGAGACCAAACAGAGTTCCTGGCTTCAGCTTTAGCCCCAGCTGCTGCAGGCATGTGGAGAGCGAGCCAGTGCGGAAGGTCTCTCCCTCTCTGTTCACTCTGCCTCTCAAATAAATTAATCAGAAAGAAACATCAATTTTAATTATACCACTCTTAAGTTTAAGCAGTTTGTTCTGACTGGTTCACTCCATCTTCAAGGCAAAAGGACTGTGAGAAAGGAATTTTTTTTTTTTTTGCTTTTGCTTTTTATTTTATTTTTTTCATTTATATTGGAAAGGCAAATACATAGAGAGAAAAATCTTCCGTCTGCTGATTTACTCCCCAAGTAGCTGCAATGGTTGGAGCTGAGCCAATCCAAAGCCAGGAGCCAGAAGCTTCAGGTCTCCCACGCAGGTGCAAGGTCCCAAGGCTTTGGGCCATCCACCATTACTTTCCCAGGCCAAACGCAGGGAGCTGGAAGGAAAGTGGAGCAGCCAGGATACAAACCAGCACCCATATGGGATCCCAGTGGATGCAAGACAAGGATTTAGCCACTAGCCTCTTGTGTCCCTGAGGATCTGCACTGGTGGGATCATGAACTCAGCAGCAGCAGCCAGAATCAAGCCCAGGCACCTGAATTGGAATGTGGCCATCTTAGCCATGAGGCTAGCCACCCACTGTGGTAGACGTTTAATGTAACAGCATATTGAAAGGCAGAAGCTGAATACCTCTTTTTGCCTCTATCTACTTCAGAGGAAAAAAAATATGGTTTCCAACCAAAACTAACGAAAACTTTGCTGATTAGGGGTGGCTAAAAATAGTCCTCCAAGATAGCCACATTCTAATTCCTAGACCCTGTGAACATTACATTTCATGGTCATAAAGGAGTCCTATAGGTGTGATTAAATTAAGGGTTTTAGACCAGGAGTATGACCCTGGATTATCCAGGCCAGCACACTATAATTACAGAAGTACTTCTGGGAGGGAAGCAGGAGATCACAAGGAAGGAAGGTGATGTGTAAACAGATTTCAAGATGCTGTGTTGCTGGCTTTGAACAGGGAGGAAGATCCAAGGAGATCCAAGATTCCAAGTTCAAGGAATGTAGCTCTAGAGGTCAGAAATGACAAGGGAACAGATTTCTCCCCTCAGCCTCCAGAGGGAGTGCAGTCTTATGCACACACACACACACATAAATATTTCAACATTTTTGCTGACTTAACCTCTTGTTGCTGATTTGCTGCCTTTATCAGCTCTGATCCATTCTATTGGCATCCTATATCTATGGTACAGCTGGTATTCAGTATTACCCTCAAGAGGTTAGAGACCTGTGGCCATCATCATCTCCCTAACAACCAACTTCCTGTACCCATTTCTTCCCAGCAAATGATGCAGTGAACCTGACATCAAAGAGCTACCTACCTGGTCATGGATGAGACCGTGGTAGAGGATGCTCTGCATGTCCCGGCACAGCCGCTCCAGACCGCCATACTTAGACCAGACGTTGGGGCTGTTGGCCGACACCAAACCCTCCACAGTCGTCTTCAAATTACCCAGCAACTGCCAGTGCTCCCTCCTGCAAGGGCATCAATTACACCAGTGGTTAGTTGACTTGTTGCACCTGATACTTAGTACGTCAAAGGAAGACTAACAAAAAGTAAGTGCCCTGTCCCACATCAAAACATTTTCTCCCCATATGGATTTTTCACTTGGACATAACTTTGAGGGGATAAAAGCTATAAAGAGGAGCACTAAAACGAAAAACAAAGGCAAACAAACAAAACCGCACATTTAAATGGCACATCATGCTCTGTAAAATGATTTTTATTGACTCTCATTCAATCCCTAGATAAGCAGACTTTAAACCCGCATGTATAGGAGTTTGATCCTCTGACAATCCCTTTCTTAACAGTAACAGTCCAATGGCAATATAGGGGTATTTCAAAACTTTCAAGGGATGGAATTAAAACATGTTAATTTTGGTGTAAAAAATGTGAAATGCATGTAACTTATAATATGCATTTTCCATGCAACTTTTGAAGACCCTTCATACTAAGGATGAGGATATCCATTCAGAACCAAAACTCTTTTGCCAAACAAAAATGCACTACCTTTTTCCCACTATATTTCCAAGCACTAAATACAGGACAGTGAAGGACAGAAAATGATTTATCTACATACCCACACACACATATCACGAGTTAGAATATGAATTGCCCACAACTTTTCATATTAAATTGAAACAAAAGTATTTTCAGTTGACACTGAGTTATTTTGGGACATGCTTTTAAGCAAATCAACTACTGTTTCATCCTCCTAGACCATCGAAAGCACTTCACTGGAAAAGTTTGAAAACTGCTGTCCTGGATGATCTTCAAAGTTCCTCTCAAGTCCCCAATATTTCTCAACACTCCTTCCAAGCAACTGAATGAGAAAGAGTTGACTGTTACAGAATCAACTTGGCTAAGGAAACAGAAGCTGAAGTATCAAACTCCTTTTCTGAAAAAGTTCCAAATTGTTCCGCTGTATACTTTACACCTTGCCCTTTCCCATTTTTAAGGGTGCTATACTTCGGTGAGCTCTTGGTTTAGTTGTTAAAATCCTGCTCGGGACATGTGCATCTCACATCTGAGTGCCTGTGGTTGCAGTCCTGGCTCTGCTGAGGCTGTCGGCCTCCTGCTGATGGGTCCCGAGAGGGCAGCAGGCACGGGCTCCAGCAGCTGGGTCTCCACCACTGCTAAGGGAGACCTGGATTGCATTCCAGGCACTTGCCCTCAACCTGACCCAGCCCCATGCAGGCATCTGCAGGGAACAATCAGATGGGGGACACCTGTCTGTCTCTAACTTTCAAAGAAATAAACAATGTGAAAAGAATACTATTCTTTGTTTCTTAACAGATTTATTTATTTGAAAGGTGGCATTACAGAGAGGAGACACAGAGGGAAAAAAATCTTCCATCTGCTGTTCACATCTCCAGTGGACTTGAACTAGCTCCCATATGGGACACCAGCACGGCAGGCAATGGCTTCACCTGATATGCCACAACACCAGCCCCTAGACTATCCATTTTACAGACAGCAGTGCGAACGGCGATGATTTCTTAGGAAAATAGGAGAGACCTAAACTAAAATCCTTTCTATCTGTACTCAAAACTAACCTCATTCATAACATCTTTTGAGCTCTTTTAGGAAAGTGCTGAGTAATGCAAAGCACACAAATATAATTCATGAACTACACAACACTCACGAACACACTAGCCATGCTATAGGAATGCTATCTAAACTAGGAAGGGCTCATCCTGGGCTTTTGTCCTGAAGGCCTTCTGACCTAGAATCGATTTGCATTGGTAAGATAGTTTTACTAACATTATATCATCTAACACTTGAGTCTCCAAATTTCTTTTGTTCTGTTTCTATACCTGTCCTAACAAACATCTCAAGAGAACTGCAACACACCCAGCACTTTGGTGGTCACTAAAGCACTTTTACACACATCCACTACGCTGACACAGGGCTAACCTCTTGTCTGTTCTGAATGACACAGTTTTTGCATTTCAACAGGCTATGATCAAGTCTTACAGGCCGGACAGCCAGTTTGGCTCAAAAGGTGACTATACACCTGTGCTGTGATTCATTCTCTATTGATCTTTCAACATTCACTGTCAAAGATCGTTATGATGATTCCTAAAAAACTCCTTACCATTCTAAGGCATTGCTTGCTTGCTTTGTTTTTCTTTTTTTAAGGCATGATGAGTCTGAGGTCTGCATTTTTTTCAATTATTTATTTATTTATTATTATTGGAAAGTCAGATATACAGAGAGGAAGAGAGACAGAGAGGAAGTTCTTCCATCCATTGATTCATTTCCCAAGTGGCCGCAATGGCCAGAGCGTAGCCTATCCGAAGCCAGGAGCCAGGAGCTTTTTCCAGGTCTCCCAAGTAGGTGCAGGGTCCCAAGGTTTTGGGTCGTCCTCTGCTGCTTTCCCAGGCCACAAGCAGGGAGCTGGATGGGAAATGGGGCAGCTGGGACACTAACCGGTGCCCACATGGGATCCCTGCGCATGCAAGGCGAGGACTTTAGCTGCTAAGCTACTGTGCTGGGCCCGATATTGCTTTCAAAATTATGCAAAGAGCACAGAAAATCTAGAAACTTCCAGTCTTCAGATCTAATAATACTCTCTGGACATAGAACTAAAAAACTTCCTTTCTCAACAATAAACTGTTCTTGAGATGCTGAGGTTACAAAAGGATGTGACTCTTAACTCTGTAAAATACCAAGCAACTACATTTGGTATCTGTTCATATAAGAAGGCAATAAAAATGTTTTTTTATTTTCCTAGTGACTACACACTTTTTGTCTAGTGATACAGTTATCACTTTCAGGAAGTTGAAATATTATATTCAGTTGAAGTCTATATATGGTGGTTGGATTTAATCATTCCTGCCTAGCTCACTAAGGAGCAACCATCACTTTTCTCTATTCTCTAGCCACATTTTGAGCAGGTAAGGTTGGGTTTTCCCAGGCTATATCTGTTGGGCAATAATTATTCGCATGGTCTCATCCTAGATTCACATACAGCCTTTATTCAGGCACAGTTAAAGGTACGGAAACCTATTAGGTTCAGAGTAGCTCTTCCAAGAGCCACTTTTGCAGACACTCAAAATTCTGTCCCCTTTAATTACCGACAATTAAAAATGCATCTTAAATGTCTCACTCTATGCCAAGGAGGTGCAACAGAGCTCCTCTTCACCAGCATCATTTTCATCAGCTCATGGTAAAGCCAGTCTCAGAGTAAGACCCCACTGATTTTCTTCTGGGAGAATCTTGACCACATTCCTTCTCTAAAAAGGAACAGGGAAGCTGCCACCTGCGATGCCAACATCCACCCGGGCATGGATTCTTGTCCTGGCTGCTCCAGTTCCATCCATCTCTCTGCTAACGATATGAGGAAAGCAGTGAAAGATGGATCTAGTGCGTGGGTCTCTGCTACCCAGATAGGAGACCCAGAAGAAGCTCTTGGCTCCCGGCTTCGGCCTGGCCCAACCTGGGTCACTGAAGCCATCCGAGGAGTGAACCAGCAGATGAGATCTCTTTCTGTTTCTATCTCTCATTCTCACTCTGTAACTCTTTCAAATATATAAACCCATCTTTAAAAAAAAAAAGTAATAGTAAAGAAGAAGAGAAATTGTTAAGTGACTTAAAAAAATCTGGGGAAAAAGTTTTTGTAAAATCAACTTGCTCTTAAGCTTGGCAAATTATACTGATATTCAAAATCACAAAAAGTTACCGCCCAAAATGTTATTTTTTAAATCATATCATTTAACTAAAATCACTAAAAATACCTGATAAAAAAGTGAAAGTGAAAAAAGTGAAAGCTCTAAGCAACTTGATTGTGAGATTTAATGTAAGAAGTACATACTGTACAAATGCTTTTCACTTGTAAAAGGAAGCACCCGTCCATATGTGCCACTTCTCTGAAATGGGTCATGGTATCATCACCTGAGAGATGAAGGTCAGGCCATCCTAAATCAGGTAATGATTTAATCCCTACATAGGTGGGGGAAAGTTGTGACATCCTTAAGATAGAACATCAAAAAATAACAGATATTTTTGATCAAAAAGAATGCGAGAATTGTCCAGGCCTTCTCTGACAACAGCAATTTAAAAAGGGTCAATAATCTGAATGAAGTTCACAAAAAAAAGACCGGAAAGCACCATAAAGGACTTTTTAAATATGAAATTTCCAAGACTGCGGTCAGACAAGCCCCTGGACTGGGAAGGCGAAGGGTGCTTGCTCGGGCTGCAGAGCAACCTGATGAGGCAAGATCATTATTAGTAATACGGACACATGCAGGGACTACCTCCTCTTATTTGTGTTTAGGTTTTTTTCTTAACTGGCTACATATTTTTGGTTTTAATTACATAGCACTTAAAGTGCAGACCATGTCATTAAATGCCTATACTGTTTTTTCAAAAAGTTAAAACTTTTTTTTTAAAAGGCTTTGTGATAGAGTGGCTCAGTTCTAGGGTACCCAGGAGAACCTGACCTTTGCCCAGTTTCATCCTCTTAATGGTTAACAAGCACAACCTTAATGTCTGGGAGGAAATCAGCAGTGTCTACAAAGCATACTTTGTAACTTCCTGCCTGTTTAACAAATATTTTACCAAACACAGTAAGTTTGAATGATACTGAGTCTACTGAATTTCCACAATGAATAGATTTAACAAAAGGAAGGAAATTCTTTACCTCAGGAACCTTACAGCTGATGGTTAGTATGAAGTCTGAATATTTTCCATCATTTGGCCCCAATCTAAACACCAATTCCACTGCTCAGTACTGCTCAATTTTTTAAAATGTAATTCTTTACATATTGCCATTTATTTGTTTGTTTATTTATTTTTTATTGGAAAGCCAGATATACAGAGAGGAGGAGAGACAGACAGGAAGATCTTCCATCCAATGATTCACTCTCCAAGTGGCCACAACGGCCGGTGTTGCATCAATCCAAAGCAAGGAGCCAGGAATTTCTTTCCAGGTCTTCCACAAGGGTGCAGAGTCGCAAGGCTTTGGGCTGTCCACCACTGCTTTCCCAGGCCAGAAGCAGGGAGCTGCATGGGAAGTGGAGCAGCTGGGATTAGAACTGGCGCCCATATGGGATCCCGGCACATTCAAGGCAAGGACTTTAGCCACTAGGCCACGTGCCAGGCCCAGTACTGCTCAATTTGAATACAGTCATTCTCTCTAACATACTCTACTGAAAAACACGACAACCTCAGTTCTAGTTCTCTGCCTTTATTCATGCAGCTGCTTCTGCTCAGAATGTGTCTTCCCTAGTTATCACGGTCAGGGATTCAAATTCAGCTCCAGTTTTCAACCTCTTATTCAAGTTCTCAATAATTTCACCCACCATACTGATAAGCCCTTTGCTGGATCTCTCCCACAGCAAAAGCTGCTCATTCTTTCTAACACTTAAAAAATGTTATTGAATGGTGTTACTGTCTGAATTCCTTAATCAAAGAGACCATGTCCTTTCTGTTTCTTTTGCATTTCAGTAAGCAAGGGGAGATATTTCATGCAGCAGAAAAAGTGCAATTTGAGTATTGGCTCTCCAAAAACTACATGCACATTCTTGAGCAAACTGTGTAAACTCTTCAAGCTTCAATTCCCTCACTATAAAACGGAGGTAACACTGACGTCAACCAGAAAGTGTAATGGATGAACTATGCAAAGTATCATCAGAAACAGGAAATAACCTTCCCTTCTCTCTGACCCTTTGAGCTTCCAGTCACATCAACCTAATGAATCTAGCTAAATCAGAACCTTAGCCTAAGGTCTGCTTACCTACTCTGCTTCAAAGAAAACTGCCAAAAATTCTATGCGCCGGCACAGTCTGCAACTCAGCATGGCCACAGGGCTCCACATCCAAAAACTACCTCAACTGCATTTCAACTAAGGTTGAATCTCTCCTTGGTGAGCACAGATTTCAAAGTCCCATGTTCATTTATGGCACTGTACAGCGATGGAGTAATAGAGACTACCATATCCAGATGTGGGGATACAATGCAATACACATCCCTGCTTCCAAATCAAAGAATGGACTTCCAGTGAAATTGCTGGAAATGTGTAGACAATGGGATGCTGGACTGTCTGACATTCTCTGTACAGGCAATGCCGGGATACACCTAAATAACATACAGATGGAATTATGACTCCTTATTAAGGACTATACCATTGTAGCAACATGGGGAAAATCTGTTGGGGGGTGGGAGTTTAGAAAAGGGGGAATCCCAGTCTATACAATATTGTACCATAAAAATCCAAAAATTCAAAATAAAAATTAAACAAACAAACAAAACAAAAAAACAAAGTGCCATGTTTACTCCCACAATGCCTTCACTGGGGCAGGAAAGCTAGAAAGAGACACTCCCACACACTGGATATGCCATGTACTAAGCAGTCACTGCTAAACCCACTTGAGAAAATGGGAGAAACATACGAAGCTTCACTAAAAAAAATTAAGTTGATTTTTTGGCATATTTAAGAAAGCTGATCTCATTGCTTTTTCACTCCACCTTCTGTCGGCTGGTAGCAAGATGCTTTCCTAACAAGCTAAAGGAGGAACACACCACTACTGCAACAGCAAAGGCATAGGGGCACAGACAGGCAGTTCAGGCTCCTTAGCTGTAGGTACATGACTAAGAGTCATCTCTGAAATAAATCATCAACAGAACTAAAACCAAGGTCCCTTAAATTTCAGGGAGGAAGTTTCGCTTACTAGCTAAGATACCTGTGTCCCATATCAGAGTGCCAGACCTCAATTTAAGTTCCAGCTCCTAGTTGGGAGGTGGCAGGGGATATTTCAAGTAATGGACTCCCACTTGAGTATTCTAGTTTTGAGTCCCTGGCTCCCAGCTTCAGCTCATCCCAGCCCTCACTGCTGTAGCTATTTAAGTGAACCATGGACCCGGTGTGGTAGCCTAGTGACTAAAGTATTTGCCTTCCATGTGCCAGGATCCCATATGGGCACCAGTTCGTATCCCGGCTGCTCCACTTCTTTTCCAACTGCCTGATTCTGGCCTGGGAAAGCATTAGAGAACGGGCCAAAGCCTTGGGACTCTGTAGCCTTGTGGGAGACCCAGAAGAAGCTCCTGGGTCCTGGCTCCTCGCTTCAGATCAGCTCAGCTTTGGCTATTATAGCCACTTGGGGAGTGAATCAGCAGATGGAAAATCTTTCTCTCTGTCTCTCCTCTTTGCAAATCTTCCTTTTCAATAGAAAATAGGCAAATCTTAAAAAAAAAAATTGAACCAGAAGCCAGTCTGGTGGGATAGCAAGTTAATCCTTTACCTGCAGCACCACATCCCATATGGACAACTGATTCTTCCCCTGTTGTTCCACTTCAAATTCAGCTCCCTGCTAATGGGTAAAAAAGCAGCAACAGATGGCCCACGGTTTTTGGCCCCTGCAACTATGTGGGAGACTCAGAAGCAGCTCCAGGCTCCCACCTTCAAACCAACCCTGCTCTGATCATTGTAGTCATCTGTGCAGTGAACAAAGAAAGATGCCTCCCTCTCCATTTAACTGTGACTTTTCAGAAAAATACATATATCTAAAGAAAAAAAAAGTGAACCAGTAGATGGAAGCACTGGCTCTCTCTTTCTCATTAAAACAAAAAATTATTAAGGAAAGAAAACACTAAGACCAAACAGATAAAAGATAAAAACCAATGTCAACAGAATAAACTCAACTATTTCAAAAGTCAAATAAAAAAAAACTGATTTACTATCAAGTCAAAAAGCAAAAAAGAAATAATGAAAATATAGCTCTCATTACTTTTTATGTATCTAATAACAAAGCTTCAAAATATATAGAACAAAACACACACACAGAAAAACTACAGAATATATAGAGAAGTGAAAATGAAAAGGAGGAACAACAGTAATGAGGATTCAAACACCAAAAGTAGGCCAGTGATTGGGGGTGGGGGTCAGTGCCATGGCTCAACAGGCTAATCAACCTTCAAGTGCTGGCATCCCATACAGAGGTTGGTTCCCTGTCCCACCTGTTCCACTTGCGATCCAAATCCCTGCTAACGGCCTGGGAAAGTAGTGCAGGATAACCCAAAGCCTTGGAACTTGGCACTCACATGTGAAATCTGGAAGAGGCTCCTAGATCCTGGCTTTAGACTGGCCCAGCTCTGGGTGTTGTGGCTATTTGAGCAGTGAGCCAGCAGATGAAAGATCTCTCTTCCGCTCTCATTCTCCATCTCTTCTTCTACTCTATAACTCTTCCTTCCAAAAAAAGACATACATCTCTCTTTTTTTTTATTTTTAATGATTATAATGTGGCAGACACAATGGCTCAATTAGCTAGTTTTCTGCCTGTAAACACCAGCATCCCATATGGGTGCTGATTTGTGTCCCAGCTGCTTCACTTCCCATCCAGCTCCCTGCTTATGGCCTAGAAAAGCAGGGAAGGATGGGCCAAAGCCTTGGGCCTCTGCACCAATATGGTATCCCCAGAGGGGCTCTTGGCTACTGGCTTCAGATCAGCTCAGCATCAGCAACTGAGGCCCTTTGGGGAATGAATCAGTGCATGGAAGATCTTTCTGTCTCTCCTTCTCTCTCTATAAATCTGTCTTTTCAACAAAATCTTTAACAAAAAAAAGTGAATAGAAAAGCTGAATAGCAGACTATGGATAAACTTGTTTTATTGTGTCTGGCAATTTCCACATGGAAGAACAAACCTTCTTAAAGTACCCACAGACCATTAAAAAAAAATACTAGTCTTGTATTAAGACACACAAGTAAGCGTCAACAGGGGTGAGCTTTTAGCTTAGTCGGCTACTGTATCCCACATAGAGTGCTTGTCTAGATTCCGTTCTATTTCCTAATCCCAGCTCCCTGCTAATGCAAACCTTTCCCAGGGACATTAGCCGGGAACTGGATAAGAAGTCAGCAGCCTGGGCCTGGCACAGTGGCCCAGCAGCTGAAGTCCCCGCCTTGAAGGCGCCACAATTCTTCGGGCGGAAGATCTTGCTCTCTGTCTCTCCTCCTCTCTGTATATCTGACTATCCAATAAAAATAAATAAATAAATATTTAAAAAAACATTGAAAGTCAATAATTGGGGGCCCCAAAAAAGAATTCCATTTGGGTGCTGTTTTGTATCCTGGCTGCTCCACTTTCCATCCAGCTCCCTGCTCTTGGCCTGGGAAAAGTAGTGGAGAATGCCCCAAAGTCCTGGGACGCTGCACCTGAATGGCAGATCCTGAAGAAGCACCTAGCTCCTGGCTTCGGATCGGATCAGCTCCAGTCGTAGCAGCCGCTTAGGGAGTGAACCATTGGAAAGAAGATCTTCCTCTCTGTCTCTCCTCCTCTCTGTATATCTGCCTTTCCAATAAAAATAAAAGAAAAAAAAAGAAGAAAGTGAAAGAATCCATTTTGCACAGAAGTAATAAAGTGTTCAAAAATACAGAAACTGGGACTGGCACAGTAGTATAAGATATTACCCCTGCACCTGCAGTGCTGCAATCCCATTTGATCACCAGTTCAAGGCCCAGCTGCTCCACTTCTGATCTGGCTTATGATCTGGAAAGGCAGTGGAGAATAACCCAAGTCCTTGGACCTCAACACCCACATGGCAAACCTGGGAAAGAACTTCTTTTTTTTTTTTTTTTTGTAAAGATTTATTTATTTTTATTGCAAAGTCAGATATCAGAGAGGAAGATCTTCCGTCCGATGACTCATTCCCCAAGTGTGCGCAATGGCCAGTGCTGTGCTGATCCGAAGCCAGGAGCCAGGAACTTCCTCCAGGTTTCCCACGTGAGTGCAGGGTCGCAAGGCTTTGGGCCGTCCTTGACTGCTTTCCCAGGCCACAAGCAGGGAGCTGGATGGGAAGTGGAGCTGCCGGGACTAGAACTGGTGCCCATATGGGATCCTGGCATCTTCCAGGTGAGAACTTTAACCACTAGGCCACGGCGCCAGGCCCAAAAATAAGTTCTTGACTCCTGGCTTCAGACTGTCTCAGCCCCAGCCACTGTGTTCATTTGGGGAGTAAACCAGCATATGGAAGATCTTCTCTTTCTATAAAATCTGTCTTTCAAATAAAAGTAGATAAATCTTTTTTTAAAAAAAAAGATTCATTTATTTTAATTACAAAGTCAGATATACAGAGAGGAGTAGAGATAGGAAGATCTCCCATCTGATGATTCACTCCCCAAGTGGCCCCAACGGCTGGTGCTGCGCCAATCCCAAGCCAGGAGCCAGGAACTTCTTCCAGGTCTCCTATACAGGTGCTGGATCCCAAAGCATTGGGTCATCCTTGACTGCTTTCCCAGGCCACAAGCAGGGAGCTGTATGGAAATGGAGCTGCCAGGATTAGAACCGGCGCCCACATGGGATCCCGGCGCATTCAAGGCGAGGACTTTAGCCACTAGGCCACGTCGCTGGGCTGTAAAAGTAGGTAAATCTTAAAAAAAAAAAAAAATACAGAAACAGCTATAATAAGAGAGAATAGGGAAGAAAGATGTAAGTTTATGTAGAGTCCCTATAATTTACAAAATACTGACCATAAGCAGTTTTCCTAAAAGTTGTGCTTACTTGTACCAGTTGTTAAACTAGCAGTGTGAAGTACTCAAGAAATCATGAGAAGCTTGAGTTGTGTGACATCAGGTTAGGTCGATTCTTCAAGTCCTGGCTGCTCTGCTTCTGAGTCAGCTTCCTGCTAATATTCCTGAAAAGCAGCAGAAGATGTCCCAAACACTTGAGCCCCAACACTGAAGTTCTGGATGGAATTCCTGGTTCCTGGCTTCAGCTTGGCCCAGATATGGCTGTTGCCACTTGGGGATTGAACCAGCAAAGTGAATATATCTCTCCCATCCTTGTCTCCTCCTCTCCTTATCACTCTACCTTTCAAATTAATAAATATTTTTAAAAACCATTTGACCATCCTGTACTAGCAGTTCTATAAAAACTGTCAAATCATAGCATGATCAAAGAGAAAAAAAAATGAAGATAATCATGAGAAAGTGAAAATGAACAGAAAGGGAAAAAGGAATATCTTTGAGTGCCAACAGTACTAGTGGAATCTGTACCTGTAAGTGGCTTGACTGAAATATTAATGCTTTCATTTCATGAACAAATATACAATACTGATTACAGATCAGGCACAATGTTAGGCACTGGGATTACGGAGGTTAGAAAGGAAGAATCTTCATCTCTCTGAGGAATTTAGAATACAATGGGGAGTAGGTGGACAGGCAGGCAGTTAAAGGCCATGCTAGGACCTAAGTCACCGAGAGATGCAAGAGCACAAGCCAGGAACGCCTTCTCATGGATGACTAAGAGCTCTCCAGGCAAAAGGGGAAGGCGTTATAGGGAATGTAGAGAAACAAGAACAGCCCAGGGCCCTGCACAGAAAGATGTGAAAGTAGGTGAATACCACGGAACTAGGAACTCCAGAGGGATTAAAATAAAGGTTGAATATGGTGTAAACTGTTTTGACTACCCTGTACTTTCAAAGGGAGAACTATGAAACATCTCTAGGCAAAACATGACTTGAGTTTGGTTTCAGAAAAATTAAGCTAATGGCAGTGTGGGGAGGTTGTTTAAATTCAGACTGGAAGATAAATTAGCAGGGCACTGAAACACCCCTTAATGGAAGATAGATAATAAGGGTCTGAATATGTTTATATCTGCCTAGAATTCCTGTCCTTTCGTTGTTAAAAACAGAAACATGACTTTCTGCAGAAAAACAACTCCTTGACCATTTACTCTGGCCTGTGAGGTCCCAAGGTCTTACCCCACGCTATGATCCAGGGTTGGGCACATAACTTCGGCCTGGCTGAGCAACATATTCCACAATCTAATCACAAAAGCAGGAATTAACTCATGTCAGTCGTGGGTAGGTATTGTTGTACAGCAAGCTGAGCTGCTGCCTAGGATGCCTACAACACATGGGATAGTGCCTAGGGCAAGCGCAACTTCCACTTCCAGTACATCATATTTTTTTAAATTGGAAAGTCAGATATACAGAGAGGAGCAGAAACAGAGTGGAAGATCTTCCATCCACTGGTTTATTCCCCAAATGGCCACAATAGCCAGAGCTGAGGTGATCCAAAGCCAAGAGCCCATAGCCTCTTCCGGGTCTCCCACATGGGTGCGGGGTCCAAAGGCCTTGGGTCGTCCTCAACTGCTTTCCCAGGCCATAAGCAGAGAGCTAGATGGGAAGTAGAGCCACCGGGATTAGAATTGGCATCCATATGGTATCCTGAAGCAAGGAGAGGACTTCAGCCACTAAGCTACTGTTACTCAATCTCCACTTCCAATACAGCTTCCTGCTGGGTGTACCCTGGGAGGCAACAGATGATGGCTCCAGTACTTGGGTCCTTACCACCCATGTGGGAGACCCAAACAGAATTCCTGGCTCTTGGCTCTGGCTGGCCTGGGCCAAGCAACAGCTGTTGTGAGTATCTGGGGAAATGAACTAGCACGTGGCAGATCCCTCTCTCTTAGTCACTTATCTTTGAAATAAACAAACTTTCTAAATTGGGCTCATAAGTTTTGCTTTTGCTGGAAGTATGAAAACTGCATCTTTTTTGCTGTTAGGACTGCGAAGTCTGGAGTAGCTAAGGGTTATCCTATAAAAATACCTGCCAGAGAATGAAACACAGTAGCTCAAAGATGGGAGGCAAATTCTCGACCGAGCAACTGGGATCTAGTCATTACTACAGCTATGCTACACCTCTGACTTAGTGATAAAACCATTATTTAGGGAATTGGAGAAAAAGAAGGGTTCAAAAGAAAAATCAGAAACAGAATTCACAGAAACTGGTGACTAGTTGAATATAGACAACAGAGAAAAGGAAAGTATCCAATTCACTTCAGGCTTGGCTGATGGAGTGAAAATGCTATTTATTAACAGAGAGAACAGAGGAGAAGGCTTTGACCCACTGAATCTTTATAGTGCTGTGGTCTGGAGATACTATAAATGTGTTACTATTAGAATTCAGACTCTTTCTAGATCATTGCATCAGGAGTTCCAAGCTCGGAAGCTGGTCTCTTGGGAACAAGCACTGTGCTGCAGCAGGTTATTTCACAGCCTGCAGTGTCAACTTATGGACACCAGGTCAAATCCCAGCTACTCCACTTCCAGCCCAGCTTCCAGCTAATGTGCCTGGGAAAGCAGTGAGAGATGTCCCAAGTGCTCAGGCCTCTGCACCAGGTGGAAACCCAGATGATGCTCCTGTGTCTGGCTTTGGCTTGTCCTACTCCTCACTGTTTTGGCCACCTGGGAAGTGAACCAATGGATGGAAGATCTCCCTCCCTCTGTAGTTTCTTTTCTCTCTCTCAATAACTCTGCCTTTCAAATAAACAAACAAATGAAGGAAGGCAAAAAAAATTAGACTTTTTGACCCAAGGAGGTTAAGGTGACATGGCAATGCCAGGCCTTTTCCCTTAGCTGTTGAGTAGTTTCAGACAAATTTCAAACAATTAACATTTAGTAGATGCTAGGGAAAGTTAAATATAATCCTTAAGCACTAAAGCATTTTTGTCAGAATGATGGCTAGCCAGATGGAAAACAACAGGGGACCGGTGACGTAACTATATTCCTAGTGTGAAGTTAAAAGCTGGGCCAACAGTGCAGCACCCAATGAGATCAAATCTCATTGGGCAGTCTGCAGAGGGAGGAAGATCAAGCTGCATCATTGCCAACAGTCATTTGTGGAACACACACCCATCAGAAAACAAGAAAGCTGGGGAGCAGACGGAGGTACTTTGGCACTTAGTACATTCCAGACACTCTGTGAGGAGCATGATGCACATTATCACAACCTCCCAGGCAGGAAGTCACTATTCTTCCCACTCACACAGGAAAAGTAACTTGACCAAGTTAAGCAGAGGCATTAAGATTCAAATGCATGTCTTATCTATATTTAAAGCAAATGCATGTTGCATTTTATCAACTGTTTTTAGAAAATACACTGAAAACTTTTTTCCTTCATAAATGACAACATCTCATCAAATTGTTTCTTTTTTAAAATTTATTTATTTATTTATTACTACAAAAGGCAGATTTACAACAACAAAAAAAATAATAAAATCAGATTTACAGAAAGAAGGAGAGACGGAGAGAAAGGTCTTCCACCCACTGATTCACTCCCCAAGTGCCCACAATGGCCAGAGCTGAGCCAATCCAAAGCCAGGAACTAGGAACTCCTTCCAGGTCTCCGACGTCTGTGCAGGGTCCCAAGACTTTGGACAATCCTCTACTACTTTCCTAGGCCACAGGCAGAGAACTGGATGGGAAGTGGAGCAGCTGAAATATAAATCATCTCCTACATGGGATCCTAGCACATGCAAGATGAGGATTTAGCCACCGAGCCAAGATTGTTTCTCATTGAATGTTTTAATATCCATGGAAAAGCTTTGTTTGCAGAGACACAGCCACAATGCCTTAATTATCAGGCACAAGGATATTATAGATAGAGAAAGATTTAAAATTACATATTATATATTAGGTATATATACTTAATCTATTGATTTGAAAGGGTTACAGAGACAGAGAATTTCTATCTGCTGGTTCATTTGCCAAACGATTGCCGTGGCTGGAGCTAGGTCTGTCCAAAGCCAGGAGCCTGGAAACTCTATCCAGTTTTTCCATGTGCGTGTCAGGGGCTCAAGTACATAATTCAAATTCCATCGCTTTCCCAAGTGCATTAGCAGGGAGCTAGATGAGAAGTGGTGCCCATACAATGAAAGATGGAGACTTAACCTGTGGTATTACATCATTGTCCCCCACAAGGTATGTATTTACCAGTGGTCTATGTAGAACCAATGAATCCACGAAGCTTCATTCAACAGCATTCTGAATTCATCAGCCACAAATCAAGAATAGGCCTGTAATATGGGTGGCTTTAGGAAGGGCACTCCAAATGCAGAAATTAAGTTTTGACTACAGTTCTTTAAGATACAACAAACAAACAAATGGGTAATTGATGGGAAAAGATACCTTCAAAGGAGAGGTCCCACGGGTCTGAGCAACATTTGCGCAGCAAATGTCCTGTCCAGCAGAGTGAGCAAGACAGCGCAGGTACTCAAACTGCACAATCCAGAGTCAGACCGCCCAGGTTTGAAACCCACTTCCACCAGCGGTTACTGTTTGGCCTTGGTGAGTTGTTTATCCTGTCCACATCTCTGCTTCATCATAGGTAAAATGGTGAGAGTAATAGTCCCTATCTTCTACAAGGACTACAAAACTAAAATCCCCCACAAAGGTCCTGAACCAGAGCCTGGCATGTGGTGAGGCAGTGTAAAATGTTAAACACATTCCACAAACAACCCAGCTCCAGGCAGACAGGGAAGAAACATGAACTGGAATTTCCAACTCAGCCTACCCTACACAAACTGGCAGAGAAGAAAATCAAAATAAACCCTGAAACCTGTTTAGAATCTACAAAGTACCTTTTTTGTGCACAAGATTTTTGCAAACATCTGGAAGAAAAAAATAGCCAAGTGTGTATCTACGCAGAAACTGAAAGGGGAAGTAGGACGCCCCACTGCACTCAGTGTGCATCCTTTGTAAATCCCAAGCGGGGACTACAAGGTCCTGTTGGCCCAGGTGGCACATGGCAGGCCACACGCTTGTGCACCTAAGAGTGGAGTCACCCTTAAAAACAGCCAAAACTTAACACAGGCATATAATCCCCTCCTGCTATTTTCTCTGAGGCAAACACTCTCACCCCAGGCTTTTAGAGCCCACCTCTTCCCAAGTCCATCATCACATCTACTACTGTTTCTCAAAGTCAAGCAAGACCCCCAGAAACCACATCCTGCTTTGGCCTGTCACCATTCCAGCCCTTTAAGAGATTATGTAGCAAACTCCAATGACGCAAAGCACCATAACAATGTGCAATGGACAATTCAAACCAAGTAGTTAAATTTTTTTTTTTTTTTGGTAATTCCCTAATTTCTACGAGAGATGCACTTTCTGGTCGTCTAAGTAAATGTGAACTTCCTTAGCTTACATTGTGGGGGAAGAAGCGAGAGATCTGCAGACGAGAAGGAACTGACAACACTTGGCTATTTATTCTTCCAGATGTCTGCAAACGCTTCACGCACAAGGCCCCTTGTAGATTCTACACAGGCCTCAACAGCAAGCTCCCACCCTCCTCCCGCGTCCTCACAGTCGCTCTCTTCCCTTCACAGGGTCTTCTTTCCCACACTCAGCCCTGCCTGCCCTTCTTCCGAAGCCACTCACAACCCCCTAACCTTTGCTCCGAGAAGTTTTTACACTGCCACCCTCTTCATATTGGCCCGGTTTCGCGTGCCACTAACCTTGTACCCTGCTCCTCTCTATAGAATCTGAGAGCCCCTCAGGCTCTCCACAGCCACCTGTCTCCAACCGTCTCAGCTTCACCCTCCTCTGCCGCACCCCACCGCCGTGTCCTCAGCAAATCCTACTCACCTTTCCTCACCCTCACCAAACAGCAGCCTCTTCGTATCCACGCCCTGCCCGTCCCTCCTTCCAGAAATTCTTCCCCAACAAGTCCGCCCCCCCAGCCCAGGTCCTCAGGTCTGTAATGCCAGGCACTTTCCGCGCCGATTCCCCTCACGCCCTCCCAAAGGGCGTCCTGGAGCTTCGGCACCCTACCGGCGGCGGACTCCCCCAAACCCACCTGCTCTCCTCCGGCAGGCGATCCTCGCAGCCACGGAGATCCATTCCCGCGCCCTCCGGCCGCATCCGGGACTGCGAGAACGCCTCCTGCCTGAAGACAGGCGTTCCTACCGCTTTTCCTCCCCGGCCAAGGGCTGCAGGGACCCTCCGGGAACCGAGGAGTCACGCCCAGCTGGTGGGCTCCGAGTGATGCACTACACCCCGGTGGCGGGCGGCGTCAGGGACTGCTGCCTCAGCTGCGGTTTCTATCCCTGCCACCCTCACTTCCGGTCAGGAGAACTACAACTCCCAGCAAGCCCTTGGAGGACCGTGCCGCTCCCGGCGTGCGCCGCCCCGAGCCCCTCGTACGTCGCGCTCGCCCAGTGCTGCGGCTTGCAGGAAGGTTTGCCTCAGCCGCCAGGGCACCCGGTCCTGAAGCTCTGGCAAGCGCTAGTCTCTGGGATCTGTGTGAGTACGGACACTCACACACCTCTGGCCCAGTTCACCCTGCAACCGAACTCAGAAATGGAGAGTAGGAGGAAATCACTCTGCCCTAATTGGCTGACTTGCAGGAGAATACTGGTTTGGGAACTGCTGGATCTGGGAAGTCATGGGGTTGGGGAAAGAGAGAAAAGCCACGATGGCTAAAGGACTATCTAATTCACGCAGCATTTCATGGAATGTGTTAGTGAAAGATATGCGAATTAGTGGCTGGATCAAACTTGAGTTAATTTTGACTATCTGGAGCTAGGTACTACGTCCAAGGTATGCTTGGGAGAACAGTCAAAGGGTACTGGAGTTTGGGATGCCATGAGGGATGTGAGGAAGCTGTAAGAAGCAATAGAGAATGGCAAGCACCCTGCAGGGAAAGCTACTGCTTCATCCAAGATGTCTCATCTTGAGGCCAGAATGGTGGCTCAACCCTTCCCTTGGAAATGCTGGAATCCAGTCTGGGCATTCCAGCTGTTCCACTTCCCATCCAGTTCCCTACTTATGTCCTGGGAAAGTAGCAGAGAAAGGCCCAAAGCCTTAGGGCTTTAGCTGCGTGTGAGACTCCGGCTTTGGGTCAGCTTATCTTTGTTGGCACGGCCATTTGGGGAGTGAAACAGCAAATGGAAGATATTTCTCTGTCTTTCCTCTCTGTAAATCTGCCTTTCCAATAAAAAGAAATATTTTTAAAGTGTCTTTTGCCCAAGGTTTCAATTTTTCAAATGTGAGAATCTGCACTTTTAAATATAACTTCCAGGACCCAGCACCATAGCGTGGTAGTTAAAGTCCTTGCCTTGCACACACCTGGGATTCCATATGGGTGCTGCTTCTAATCTCAGCAGCCCTGCTTCCACACCAGCTCCCTGTTTGTGGCCTGGGAAAGCAGTGGAGGACGACCCAAAGTCTTGAGACCCTGCACCCGTGTGGAAAGCCTGGAGGAAATTCCTGGCTCCTGGCTTTGGGTCAGCACGGCACCGGCCATTGCAGTTACTTGGAAAGTGAATCATCGGATGGAAGATCTTCCTCTCTGTCTCTCCTCTCTGTACATCTGACTTTGCAATAAAAATAAATAAATCTTAAAAAAAAAAAAAAAAAGCAACACTGCTCCCAGATCGGGCCCTGACCTGCGACAGAGACACGGGGAACAAGGATAATACAGGGTGGGACCAGCGCTGGGTAGCATATATACCCTCACCTTCCGTGCTCGCCTCCCATGTGCGCTGCTCCTAGTCCTGGTGGCTCCACTTCAGATCCAGCTCCCAACTAATGACCTGGGAAAGCAGTAGAAGATGACACAAGTGCTTGGGTCCCTGCCACTCACATAGGAGACCCAGATGAAGCTCCTGGCTCCTGACTTTGGTCTGGCCCAGTCCTAGCTATTGTAGCCACCTGAACCAGCAGATCTCTATCTCTTGGGTTTTCACTGCTTTGTTTCAATAAATGTATGAACTTCATTTTTTGGCATACAGTCTAATCCATCACCACTACTGCTTTTTGTTTGTTTGTTTGTTTGTTTGTTTGAAAGTCAGAATTGCAGAGAGAGGGAAAGAGAGAGCTCTCATCTGTTGTTCTGGCTAAAGCCAGAAGCCGACAACTCCATTCTGGACTCCCACATGGATGCAGAGTCTCAAGTACTTAGGCCATCTGCTGATGTTTTCCTAAGTGCATTAGCAGGGAGTTGGATTGGAAATAGAGCACCCGGGATTAGAACAAGCAGCTGTATAGGATGCTGACATAGATGACAGCCTAACCAGCTGTGCCATAATGCTAACCCCAATAATCACAATTGAATCTGACAGGATTATAACATGAATAGTAAAGTCCATAAAGAGAAATCCTGGGCCCAGTGGCATGGCCTAGTGGCTAAAGTCCTCGCCTTGAAAGCACAGGGATCCCATGTGGGTGCCGGTTCTAATCCCAGCAGCTCCACTTCCCATCCAGCTCCCTGCTTGTGGCCTGGGAAAGCAGTCGAGGACGGCCCAATGCTTTGGGACCCTGCACCTGTGTGGGAGACCTGGAAGAAGTTCCTGGATCCTGGCTTCGGATCAACACAGCACCGACCGTTGCACTCACTTGGGGAGTGAAACATCGGACAAAGACCTTCCTCTCTGTCTCTCCTCCTCTCTGTATATCTGACTTTGCAATAAAAACAAATAAATCTTTTTTTTAAAAAAAAAAGAGGCAATCCTTACAATGTAGAAAAAGTTCTGAACATTTTCTAAATACCCACAAATTTGGATTGACATGTATTTTCTTTAGAGCAATAACCTGGCTAGCCACGTATCTGCACATCCCATCCCCCACCTTATCTAATGTTGCCATAATCTTGAATTTTAGTTCCTCTGCTTTCCTTGTTATATGATTTCTTTTCATCTGTCTGTATTCCTAAAAAGTGTTATTTTAGGGGCTGGCACAATGGTTCAACAAGCAAATCCTGTCTGCTAGCGTCAGCATCCCATATGGGAGATAGTTCCTGTCCTCACTACTCCACTTCCGATCCAACTAACCTGCTAATGTGCCAGGGAAAGCAACAGGAGATGACCCAAATGCTTGGGTGCTTGCGCCATGTGGGAGAGACAGAAGAAGCTCCTGGCTCCTTACCAGCTCTAGACTTTGTGGCCATTTGGAGAATGAACCAGTGAATGGAAGATTCTGTCTCTGCTTCTTTCTGTGTAAAAATAAATAAATAAATAAATCTTAAAAAAAAAAACAACCACAATTATTTAAAAGAAAAATGTCATTTAAAATTTTTTCTGGGTCTGGTGCAATGGTACAATTGGCTAATCCTCCACCTCCAAGTGCAGGGATACCATATGGGTGCCAGTTCATGTCCTGAATGCTCTGCTTCCTAGCCAGCTCCCTGACTGTGCTCTAGGAAAACAGTGGAGGATGGCCCAAGGCCTTGGGACCCTGCACCCATGTGGGAGACTTACAGGAGGCTCCGGACTCCGGGCTTTGGATCACTTCAGCCGCAGCTATTGCAGCCATTTTGAGAGTGAACTAGCAGATGGAAGATCTTTCTATCACTCCTTCTCTCCATAAATCTGACATTCCAATAAAAATAAATATTTAAGAAATCTTTTTTTTTCTGTTTTGAATTTATTAAAAGAATGTTAAGCTGATTTATTCCTTTGGAGATAATATAGTCCTTTAAGGATAATAATCTTTTTGCTTAATATTACATTGATAATAATTATTCTCTTCCTTTTATCTATTGATTTTTGATTGCTGTATATATTGATCATTTGTGTGAATTGAACAGTTTATTCTGTCTGAATATTATTGCTGTCTCCCATAATGGATATTTAAGTGGATTCTGGGTCTTTGGTATTATAAACAGTAGTGCTGTGAACATTCTTGTACCTATCTCTTATTATATATAAGCAAATTTTCTCTTAAGTACATATGAGGAGTAGAATTGCTGAGTTTTAGGTTATTGTCTATTCTGGTTTTCGTTTTGAATGACGGGATTGTAGATATATAGTTTTTAAAATAACTAGCTATTTGGGGCCAGCATGGAGGCATAGCAAGCTAATCCTCTGCCTTGTGGCACCCCATCCCATACAGGCACTGCTTTGTGTCCTGGCTGCTCCACTTCAAATCCAGCTCCCTGTTTATGGCCTAGGAAAGCAGCAGAGAATGGCTCAAGTTGTTGGGCCCCTGTACCCACATGGGAGACACAGAAGAATCCCCCAGATCCTGGTTCCTGGCTCCTGATTTCAGACTGACCCAATTCAAGCTACAACAACCATTTGAGGAGTGAACCAGGAACGGAAGACCTCTCTCTCTTATCTCCTTCTCTCTCTCTTTCTCTCTGTAATTCTGACTTTAAAATAAGTAAGTCTAATAAAGCCTAGTTATTATAAATAATTGAAATCAATTACTTTACATTATTTTCGAAATAAGTATTTATTTGAAAAGCAAAGTACAAAAAGAAGGAGAGGCAGAAAGAAGTATCTTCCCATGTGGGTGGAGGGCCCAAGCACCTGGGTCATTCTCCACTGTTTTTCCAGGGTATTAGTGGAGAGCTGGAATAAAAATGGAGCAGCCAGGACTTGAAATGGCACCCATACGGAATGACAGTGCTGCAGGCTAAGGATTAAACTGCTACAGGGTGGCACTAGCACTAGTCAAAAAAAATTTTAAGATTTATTTATTTTTATTTGAAATTTAGAGTCACAGAGAGGGAGAGACAGTGAGATCTTCCATCTGCTAGCTTAATCTCCAAATACCACAATGATTGGAGCTGAGCTGATCCAAATCCAGGAGCCAGGAGCTTCTTGTGGGTCGCCCAGATGGATGCAGAGGTACAAACACTTATGCCAATAACATTCACGTTATTGTTATAATAACACTTATGTTATTGTACCCAGGCACAATAACAAGGAGCTAGGAAGTGGAGCAGCTGGAACAAGAACCTTTGTTTATAGGGGATGCGGGGCCGTAGGTGGAGGATTATTCTGATATGCCACTGTGCCGGCCCCAGCATTCAATTATTTTAACTAATTAACTAAGTAAAAATAGGCAACACATAGAAATTGATGAAAGTCTATTGTGAATCAAGGATTAATTACAATTCAATGTTGCCCATTGAAAGTCCAAATATAAAAATTGCTAAACACACACAACAATCACTAGTGCCCAGACATAGTAGTGTCACAGAAAAGGAGTGGCCTTATTAGCAACTGTTTACTGGACTTACACGTTAAACATAAAAAAAGGCATGAAAAATGGTCTCAGAAATCTATTTGCTTTTAATCTACAATTGTGGGCCCAGCGGTGGGGCCTAGCGGCTAAAGTCCTCGCCTTGAAAGCACAGGGATCCTATATGGACGCCGGTTCTAATCCCGGCAACTCCACTTCCCATCCAGCTCCCTGCCTGTGGCCTGGGAAAGCAGTAGAGGATGGCCCAATGCTTTGGGACCCTGCACCTGTGTAGGAGACCTGGAAGAAGTTCCTGGTTCCTGGCTTTGGATCAGCGCAGCACCAGCGCTCACTTGGGGACTGAATCATCGGATGGAAGGTCTTCCTCTCTGTCTCTCCTCCTCTCCGTATATCTGACTTTGTAATAAAAATAAAATAAATCTTTAAAAAAAATAAATAAATCTACAATTTCAGGGCCTGGCATGATTTAAGGTCCTTGCCTTGCATGTACCTGGGATCCCATATGAGCGCCGGTTCTAATTCCAGCAGCTCCACTTCCCATCCAGCTCCCTGCTGTGGCCTGGGAAAGCAGTGGAGGACAGCCCAAAGTCTTGTAACCCTGCACTTGTGTGGGAGACCTGGAAGAAGTTCCTGGTTCCTGGCTTTGGATTGGCGTAGCACCGGCCATTGCAGCCACTTGGGAAGTGAGTCATCGGATAGAAGATCTTTCTCTCTGTCTCTCCTCCTCTCTGTCCATCTGCCTTTCCAATAAAATAAATAAATCTTTTTTTTAAAAACAAAAAGAAAGAAATAGCCTTCTTGTGGCATGGTAGATAGAGCTGCCGTTGTGATGCCTGCATGCCATAGAGGTGCTGGTTTATGTTCTGACTGTTGCACTTCTGGCTGAGATCCCTGCTAACGGCCTGAATACTTGGATCCCTGTCACTCACATGAGAGACCCAATCAAGCTCCTGACTTTGACCTGACCTAACACTGGCCACTGCATCCATCTGGGGAATAAACCATTATATGGAAGGGCTCTGTCTGTCTGTTTCTCTTTCCATGATTTTCAAAAGAAATAAATAATTTTTTTAAAGATTTATTTTTATTATTTTTTTTTATTGGAAAGGCGGATATACAGAGAGGAGAGACAGAGAGGAAGATCTTCCGTCCGATGATTCACTCTCCAAGTGAGCGCAACGGCCGATGCTATGCTGATCCGAAGCCAGGAACCTCTTCCGGGTCTCCCACGCGGGTGCAGGGTCCCAAAGCTTTGGGCCGTCCTCGACTGCCTTCCCGGGCCACAGGCAAGGAGCTGGAAGGGAAGCGGGGCTGCCGGGATTAGAACCGGCGCCCATATGGGATCCCGGGCGTGCAAGGCGAGGACTTAACCACTTGCGCCACCACGCTGGGCACAAATAATTCATTTTTTAAAAAGAATAATTATTTATTATTTTTATTGGAAAGCCAGATATACAGAGAGGAGGAGAGACAGAGAAGATCTGTTTGATGATTCACTCCCCAAGTGGCTGCAGTGGCCAAAGCTGAGCTGATCCGAAGCCAGGAACCAGCAGCTCTTCTGAGTCTCCCATGTGGGTGCAGGGTCCCAAGACTTTGGGCCATCCTCCACTGCTTTTCCAGGCTACAAGCAGGGAGCTGGATGGGAAATGGAGCTGCTGGGATTAGAACTGGTACCTATGGGATCCTGGGAGTGCAAGGCGAGGACTTTAACTACTGCACTATTGTGCCGGGCCTGAAATAAATAATTCTTTAAAAACATGAAAAAGAAAAAGAAGGAAATAAGGGCTGGTGCAGTGGCATAGTAGGCTAATATCCTACCTGTAGCACTGCATCTTATATGGGTGCCAGTTCAACTGCTATCTACTCAACTCCCAATCCAGCTCCCTGCTTATGGTTTGGAAAAGCAGTGAAGGATGGCTCAATTGCGTTGGTCCCCTGCATCCACATGGGAGATCCCGAGGAAGCTCCTGGCTCCCAGTTTTGTAAGAGCGCAACTCTGGATGTCGTGACTATTTGGGGAAAATCCAGCAAATAGAAGAACTCTCTCTCTCTCCCCGTGTTCTCTCTGTAACCCTGGCATTCAAGTAAAACTAAATAAGTCTTAAAAAATAAAAAGCTGGGGAGAGGGGGAATTTTCTCGAATATTTTCAACAAATATCAATATAAAAATCATAAAAATGCGGGACCCGTACATAGGCACAGCACAGTAATCCTCTGCCTGGATGCTGGCATGCCATATGGGCTCCAGCAGTTTGACTCCAGTTCTCTGCTAATGGCCTGGAAAAGCAGCAAAGGATGGCCCAAGTTCTTGGGTCCCTGAATCCACAAGGGAGACCCAGAAGAAGCTGCTGGCTCCCAGCTTCAGAGAGAACCAGCTCTGGCCGTTGTGGCATTTAGGGAGTGGACCAGCTGATGGAAGATCTTCTGCTCTATGTGTTTCCCTCTCTCTGTAAATCTGGCTTTCAAGTAAACAAATAAATATTTAAAAAAACAAAAAGGTAAACACAACTCCTGTTTTTACCTTTTAGATTAGAATTTTTTGAAGAAGAAATGAATTCATGTTTGTCTATGGGAACAGGAAGAATAGATATGTAAGTGTATATACGCACATATATGTATGTTGAATACGCACAATATTGGTGTACACGATGATAAATAATGGAAATGGGGAGATGAATATTTAACTGTAAAGACAGTACCTGGAACACTGGCATTATGTATCACAGTATCTCGGTTCAAGTTAACTCCACTCTCAAATAAACCTTTTTGCTAATATGCACCAGATGACGGCCCATGCACGGGGAGACCTGGATATGTTCCTGGCTTCTGGTGTCAGCCTGGCCCAGCCCCAGTTGCTGTGGGCATCTGAAGACTGAAACAGCAGATAGGAGCTCTTTTCTCACTCTTGGTCTAGGTTCTCTCAGTTAAATCAGTTTACATATTTTTAATGTACAGTGGTTAAAACAATGTGTGCAACGCTGTATTCCATGCTAGAGAATCTGGTTCAAGTTGTAGCTGTGTTTCAGCTTGCAGCTTCCCACCAATGCACACCCTAGCAGGCAGCAATGAACCCAAGGACGTGGCTCCCTCCGCCTCTGTGGCAGACCCGGATGGAGCTCCAAGCTCTTGCCTTTGGTCAGACCCAGGTGTTGTGACAATTTGGTGTGGTAATGGTATGTATATGTGTGAACAGTAAATGGGAAATTTCTTTTTGTCTCTTTGCCTTATATATAAAACAAATGAAAATCTGAAAAAGAATTTTAAAGGAGAAGGGAAAAAGAAAAGGAGAAGTAAAACCTCTTTTTCACAATAGAATGTCAACTAATGAATGCAGAGGGTTTTCACATCTACCACAGTACGAGATAATTCAGGCAAAAATCATTAGTGAATACTAAAGCCACCGCTAAAATTTTTTCTGAAATAGAGTATTTACACCATCTCAAAATGTCTCCCTGCAGAACAGAAGAGGGACAGGAAAGTATTTCAGTAGAAATGCTGGCAAACAGGGTAGCATGGAACAAAGCAGAAAAGATAAAAATGTATAGTTAAGTAATTTGAGGGATGTAAGTAGCACGATTAATGGTTAGTTGTTGTATCCAATTAATACATATTATACTTTTATATAATTCAATCTTAAAGCTTTATGATGTTAGTACGTTAAATATTACATCAGCATATACATAAATTTTTAGAAAGTTTAGAAAACCAGAGAGAAGATATTACAAGAAAAGGAGATTTTCATATCAATCTCATTCATACAAAGGCAAAATCCTTGACAAAATATGAACAAATCAAATCTATCATATAAGTGATAATACAAGGCAGGCACAATGGTGTAGCAAGCTAATCATCTACATTCAGTATGGGCACTGTTTCTAGTCTTAGCTGCTACACTTCAAATCCAGCTTCATGCTGGTGTTGTGGAAATGCAGTGGAGAATGGTCCAGGGCCTTGGGCCTCAGCACTCATGTGAGAGACCTGGTGGGGCTTCAGGTTCCTGGCGCCCGGCTTCTGGAAGTGGCTGCCATTTGGGGAGTGAACCAGTAGATGGAAGATCTCTCCCTGTAGCTCCCTCTCCCTCTGTATCTTTGACTTTCAAGTAAAATAAATAAAATATTTTTAGCAATATTTATTTATTTTTGGGTCCAGTGCAGTAGCCTAGCATGTACAGAGAGAAGGTGAGACAGAGAGAAAGGTGTTCCATTCACTGATTGACTCTCCAAGTGGCCACAATGGCCATAGCTGAGCCAACCAGCAGCAGCCACGAGTTCTTCTGGGTCTCCCATGCGGGTGCAGGGCCTCAAGGCTTTGGGCTGTCCTTGACTGCTTTCCCCGGCTACAAGCAGAGAGCTGGATGGGAAGCGGAGTAGCCGGGATATGAACCGGCACCCATATGTGATCCTGACCCATGAAGATGAGGACTTTAGCCACTAGACAACTGTGCTGGGCCCAAATAAATAAAATCTTTTTTAAGAAAAAGTGATAATACATAACCAAATTGGTCAGTTCCACAATGCAACATTTGAAAATCAAGATCAAATATTTGAAAAATCAATTTAATTCACCATAAACGTAATATTTTATAAAACGATTTGATTATCACATTAGATGAATTAAAACCATTAGATAAAATTCAATATCCAGGGCCCGGCGCCAAAACTTAGTGGCTAAAGTCCTCGCCTTGCATCCGCCGGGATCCCATATGGGCACTGCTTCTAATCCTGGCCACTCCACTTTCCATCCAGCTCCCTGCCTGTGGCCTGAGAAAGCAGTGGAGGACAGCCCAGGGCCTTGGGACCCTGCGCCCGCATGGAAGACCAAGAGGAAGTTCCTGGCTCCTGGCTTCAGATCAGTGCAGCACCGGCCTTTGCAGCCACTTGGGGGGTGAATCTTCAGATGGAAGATTTTCCTTTCTGTATATCTAATTTTGCAATAAAAATTTAAAAAATCTTAAATTTCAACATCCACTTGTGATTAAAAAAAACTTTCAACTAGCTGGGAGTAGAAGGCAATTTCTTTAACTTGACCAAAAAAAAAAAGAAAGAAAGAAAGAAAGAAAGAAAGAAAGAAAGAAAGAAAGAAAGAGAATGAATTACTAAAAACCCCTAATATCAGACTTAATTGTGAGAAAGTGAATGCTTACCTCCTGGGGTTGAAAACAAGCAAAAATGTTTAGCTTCACTATTATGATTGAATATGGCCCTAGAGTCCACACTCAGTGCAAGAAGGCAACAAAAAGAAACAGAAGGAAAAAAAGGAAAAAGAAAAGAAACAAAAGGCATACAGGTTGAAAACAAGCAAGCTAAGTAACAATCCACCAAGAAAATGTATATTGTATAATTCCATTTATGTAAATTTCTAGAAAGTGGGAATTAATCAGTTGTGACAGAAAAATCAGTGGTTCAGAGAAGGGATAAGGGAATATCAGAGCCTATGAAACGGCATTGTAAAATGAAATGCAATTAAAAAAAAAAGAAAGAAAAATCAGTGGTTGCCTAGTTAGTTCGCAGGGGGAAGGAATGCAAATGAGCATAATCAAACCTTTGGGACTAATGGCTATTATTTAGTATTCTGATTCTGGAGATGTTTTCATAGGTAATAGATTCCACACACTGTATAAAATAAACACTTTCAGGATTTATTCTGCATTGTCATCTAGTATATCTCAAAGGGACTTAAAATGTCCATGAAACAAACAAAGGTTAAGGAGTAAAGTGTGTAAGAGCTATTTTTACCTTTGAAGGGATCTGACCTTTACCCACATTGTAAAAACAGAGATAGAAGTGAGAAAATTGTTTAATATAGACACATCTTAAACATTACATGAACTATATTATATTTAAAACAAAATAGCTGGAGTTGGCATTGGGGCTGTGGCAGAACAGGTAAAGCTATCGCCTGAGGTGCCAGCATGCCTTATGAGAGCCAGTTCAAGACCCAGCTGCTCTACGTCTGATTCAGCTCTTTGCTCATGTGCCCGGGAAAGCAATGGAAGATGGTCCAGGAGTGCTTGGGCCCCTGAACCCATGTAGGAGACCTAGAGGAAGTTCCAGGCTCCTGGCTTCAGCCTGGCTCAGCCCTGACCATTGTGGTCATTTAGGGAGGGAACCTGAGAATAGTTTTATTTCTGCCTCTTTCTCTGTAACTCTACCTTTCAAATAAATCAATCAATCTTAAAAGAAAAAGAAATTTCTTTATCTGAAACCCGAAACATACACTAAACAACTGTATGGTATTCATCTGAAATTCACATTGAACTAACCCTATTCTGCTTTCTGTGTAACACTACTATTTTTTTTTTTTTGGACAATGCCTCCCTCTTGTTTTTCCCTTTGGAATCTGGGAGATTGCTCTGAGACTCTGGGATCCGTAGCACTGGGGAAAGCTGAAGTGTGAAAAACAACAGCTAGGACTGTTAATGAAATACTAGGGCATGTCCCTTTGGAGCTAAGGAGATCTGGGCTTCAGTTTCAGGGAGAAGACCCGAATGAAAGAAAATTTTTGTTATATTGCTGATAGAGAGGGTTTAATGCATTTGAATTACAAAATGCATTCAAACACTACACGCATCAATTTTCTTCCATAAAACGAAAGACTTATCCAAGGTTCCTCCCTTTAGTTTACTCCTACAAACGGGGAGAAGTTATTTCTGGTTAGCAAGGCCAAGATGGATAAACATGTCATGTGCTTAGAGAAGCTTACAACTGCGAGACATCTTAGGGATAACTCAGCTTAATGTTACATACTCAGTAACATTACTTGTTTTGAAGATGAAAGTGCTTTACAAATTCCACTAAAAAAGGAATTAAAAGGCAGGTTTAGGGGCCCAGCGCAATAACGTAGTGATTGAAGTCCCCATCTTGCACGCCCAGGATCCCATATGGGCGCTGGTTCTAATCCCAGCAGCTCCACTTCCCATCCAGCTCCCTGCTTGCGGCCTGGGAAAGCAGTGGAGGACGGCCCAGGGCCTTGGGACTGTGCACCTGTGTGGGAGACCTGGAAGAGCTCCTGGTTCCCAGCTTCTGATTGGCACAGTACCAACCACTGCAGTCACTTGGGGAGTGACTCATCAGACTGAAGATCCTCTCTCTCTCCTCCTCTCTGTATATCCATGCCTTTTCCAATAAAAAAAAATAATAATAATAAGTGTTTTTTTTTTTAAAAAAAAGGCAGGTTTATTTTGAATACTTATTGTTTAAAAAAAATTTACTTATTTTTATTTGAAAGGCAGATTTTATAGAGAAAGAGAGACAGAGAGATCTTCCATTTGCTGGTTCACTCTGCTAATGGCTGCAACAGCCAGAATTGAGCTGATCTGAAGCCAAGAGCCCAGAGCTTCTTTCCAGGTCTCCCATGTGGGTGTTGTGGCCCAAGGACTTGAACCATCTTCCACTGTTTTCCCAGGTCATAAGCAGGCATTAGATCAGAAGTGGAACAGCCAGGACTAAATGCAGTGCCCATATTGGATGCTGGGACCGCAGGCAGAGGATTAGCCTATAATGTCACCACGCTGATCCTATGAATGTTTATTTATTTCTGCTTTTTATTTGAAAGGCAGAAAGGGAGACAGAGACAAATCTTTGGTCTACTAGTGCAATCTCCAAATGCTTGCAACAACCAAGGTTGGGCTTGCAAGATGCTTGGTGTTTTGATAACTTATCAAGTCAATCATATGGCTGGCAGGGACCCAACTCCTTGGACCATCACCTTCTGCCTTTCAGGGTGCACACTTTCAGAAAGCTGGACTTGAAGTGGAGCTGGCACTAGAATCCAGGTGCTTCAATACGGGATGCAGACACTTCAGGCAGTGGCTTAACCTTGGTCCCACCCATTTTATTTTGGAGAAAGAAAGAAATCCATGTATGTAATCATGTATAAGACTTGGTGACTATCCCAAGATCACATGGGGAGCAAAGCAAGTGAAAAGCTATGATGACTCAGGTCCCTGCCACTCACACAGAGGATCTGGATGGATATCCTGGTTCCTGGCTTGGCCTGGCCCAACCCTGGCTATCGAGGCCACTTGGGGAGTGACCCAGCCGACAGAAGATCTTTCCCTGTCTCTCCCAGTCTCTGTCATTCTGCCTTTCAAATAAGTAAATAACTTAAAAAAAAAAAAGTACCTCTAGTGCGTATAGTATGAACAAAACTCAAGAACCACCCAGAGTTAGCCTTTCAGCTAAAAATAAAGAACCAGGGCTTTTTTTTTCCCCCCTGAGAGCTTGAATAGTCTTATCTTGGAGGAAATCTCTGATTTTTAAAAAATAGACATTAATTATTTTATCTTTTACCCCACCTCTCTCAGCTAAGGGGTGTGGGTAGGGATGATGAAAAGAAAAAAAAGAGTTAAAACCAGTCAGTGTAGCTGCAGCAGTAGCAGCAAGGTAACAGGCATTATTGGGGTTAAGTCAGAAGAACCCAAAAAGGAGAGCAGTTTAGGCAGCGGGTGAAAAGGAGAAAGGCAAGATGGTAGACAGGGTTCTGCCACATGATAAAAGGCAAGATGGTGGATGGGGTCCTACCACATGCAGGAGATAGGCCAGATGGTGGACAGGGTCCTGTCACATGGAAGGGGAAGGCAAAATGGCAAATGAGGAGCTGGGAAGATGGCTCAGAGCAGGAAGTGGAAAGAAAGGGCTCGGGAACATGGTATCTACGCAGGACGTGAAGGATATGGAGAAGGAAGGTTCTGAGTGGGGGAGGATAAACCGGGGAAAATGAGAGGTAGAGAGGTCAGAGAGGTCCTTGGCCAAGGACAGGGACCTTCTGTGCAGCAAGGATCCTCCACACAGTGGGAAAAAGGAGGAACAAAGAGAAGGATGAGATAGGTGGAATAAGTGGGAGTAGATAGAATAAGGGAGGGGTGGGAGGAAAAGAGTTTGGGAACTTTGGTGGAGAAATAGAAGGTGAAGCAAAGGTGACACTGCAATCCAGGGTGACTCAGGAAGTGAAGAGGGACTCAGGAAAACATGACAGAAGGACCGGAAGTGGAGAAGAGGTGACCAAAGAGGCAGTGACCTCGGAACACGGTGGAGGGACTGGAGAGGTAAAGTGCAGAGGTGGATGGGCCGAAGGCTCAGAGAAAGACCTGAAGGGAAGCTGGCAGAGCAGGTGGGGGAGGAGAAGAGGCAGTCGGGGTGAGTCCTAAAGGTTCTGGCACCTCGGAAAAGGTGTGGTTAGGTGAAAGTCCAAGAGATCCTTTGGAGACAAGGAGCACAGGGAAGGGCAAGAGTGGAGACTCCAAAAAGTGTCCACGTAGGGATCTTCAGACCATTTACCCTCGCAACCACAGAAATTACCAAATTCCGTGAAGATCTGAAAGTCAAACATGCCTTCCACCAGCCACTGGGAGCCGTTGTCCAACAGATACTATGGCCAGGACACAGCTGAAAAATGGACAAGGCGTTTTTCAGTTTAAGTCCTGGCCCAGACCCAGAGTTTTAAAACTGGCCAGTAAACATTCTAAGGGGGTTTAGGGGCCTTCGGCTTAGGACATTTTGTTACCTGTCCTATCCTGATAAAGTATCTCACTGATAATCGAAACACAAAGAGGGTGTCCCCTCTTTGAAATTCAGACTAGTGGGGCAAAGAGGGTGTCCCCTCTTTGAAATTCAGACTAGTGGGGAACGAGAGGGCTGGTCATTGGGGGGACATCCGAAGCTCCACTGAGGGCCCTGGATCAGTGGGAGCCGGTCAGCAACCAGGGCGTCCCCCATCTCATTGAGGGCTCAGGACAGGCAGACCACGTGCACATGGTTGGGAGGTCTGCAGGAGGTTGGGGAGTACTTTTCGGGACAGGAGGAGCAGAGAGGAGGGGCTTGCCTGTCTTTTCGCAGCAGGCAAAGGCCTTGGGGCTGACGGCTCAGAGGTGGGAAGAGAGAGAGGGGGGCTCAACCAATTCAGGGAGCCCTTGCACCCCTTCCTGGGTTCCAGCACCAAATGTTAGATGATGACTACTGACTGCCCGCCTGCTGGTGGAATAATACCAGCAAGTTATCCATAGTTGTAACGGAAGCTTTATTGGAAAATCCACTCCTGGGGCCCCTTCACGTAGAGCAGAAGGAAGATGGAGGCGAAAAGGGAAATCTGATTTTTACTAGGCATTTGGAGATATACGCAAACTTCCTAGCAATATTGTAATATAATTAAGCTTCCTTATTTTAAGTAAGTACCTTAGCAAACCACAGAGGGATGGAGGTTACCTCCTGGGTAAATGTGTCCTAGGTTGATTCATTTTCCTATATGCCTATGTTTTTATCACAGGACAGAAAACTCTTGACCTTTTAGGATAAGGAGCTGCTTACAATATTTCCAAAAGCCTAGTAAAAAACAGACATTTCCTTAGTATAAGACTACCCATGGGCCCGGCACCATGGCCTAGCAGCTTAAGTCCTCACCTTGAAAGCGCCAGGATCCCATATGAGCACTGATTCTAATCCCGGCCCGGGATTAGAATCCCATCCAAGCTCTATGCTTGTGGACTGGGAAAGCAATGGAAGATGGTCCAGGGCCTTGGGACCCTGCACCCGTGTGGGAGACCTAGAGGAGGTTTCTGGCTCCTGGCTTTGGATTGGCTCAGCTCTGGCCATTGCGGTCACTTAGGGAGTGAATCATTGGATGGAAAATCTTCCTCTGTCTCTCTTCCTCTCTGTATATTTGACTTTGCAATAAAAAATAAATCTTAAAAAAATAAAAAAGATAAAACAAAACATAACAAAAGACTACCCAGAAACACACACACCAAAAAAAGCTCAACTGGAAATTTAACTATGTGATGGGTTTTGGTTCTATCCATGCTGCAATTAGGAAAAGACATTTGCATTTACTTTGATTGCCAAAGGTGACCTGTCCCCCAAAATTGTCTTCGTAATCTTTGTTTTGAATTCAAATATGAAAAGGGGAACTGCGACAGATATTTTTGGCTAATAAAAATTGGAAGATAAGCTGTTAATAATCACAACGTACACAATAAAAAAGATTTCCAGACACGGGATCCCCAGGTGAAAAATAGTAAAACGTGTCATGGGGTTGGACGTTGAAACCTGCATGACTTTGTGACGTGACTAAATTAAGCAATAGGCTCCTGTGATGTTTGAGACACGTTAGGGCACTGCACATCTGGCCTGTTTCTATGCCAAAACCAGAGAATGGTAGCCGAGATTTCCACAGGGACAGAGGAGCCACCCTTGCTTTTTTCCTGAGATGCAGATGTTTCCGTTTTAAGCTGTCAGGTGGATCACACAACCTTAAAATGCTTCCACAATGAAGCTCGGAGAATAAACGGGGTAACGTCCGATTTTTCGAATAGAAAAAGAAAAAAGTTAACGTAGGAATTCATCAACCATTAAGTTTTCCTGTAGGGATGCTCAGAAAGAAAAGCAATCTTATCAAGACCCAACACATACGAATTAAAGAAAAATGCAGCTAAAGAAGCAGAGGTACTTACCCCTCCCAGGGGTCGGTGAGGTCTCATGAGGCGTTTAGTATCACGTCCAATGTTTTGGAGTGCAGACTGAGAAAAGGGGCAGATGCGGGAAAGGTTCGCACCTACTTTTATTAAGGTGACGCAAGAACTGTCACTGGAGCCTTTGCGCCCAGACGCGGCAACTCGGCATGCCGCAGGTACAGGAGCGTGCCGGGGACAGGCAAGTGGGTACGCAGAGCTGCGCCCTAAGATCCAAGGGGTCTCTCCAGCCTTCCGAAGCTGCATTGCAGCGGGGCGGGCAAGGTTCGTGGGGACTCAGGCATGAGGCAGCCTTTCTGCAGCAGAAGGGACTAGAAAGGCCACGAAAGCCCTCCTTTACCGCACGATTCTGAGGTGCTCGGGGTCTGGCATCCTGCGTCCGGGAGCGTCTGAGGCGCTGGAGCAGCGACCCTCGCCCGCGCACGGCGGCGGCTGCAATGCTCGGACCCGTCCGGCGAGGGCCGCTAGGAGCCAGTCCGCCGCGGCGCCGCTCTTGCCAGCCGCGCGTCTCGGTAGCCCCGGCTCGCGCTCGCCGCCGCGGGCGGAGGGCGAGGACGCGGCGGGCGCGCGTGCGCGCTCCCTCAGTGCAGCTAGTCTGCGTGCCTGAGTGGGAGGTGGCAGGCCTCCGGCTCCGGCCTTCCCCGCCGACGGTTCCAGCGCTGTCTCCGGCCATGAACCGGTTTGGTACTCGGTTAGTGGGAGGCATGGCGACCCCAACGCCGCCGCCCAAAGTCCGCAGCAATGAGAACCTCGACAAAATTGATATGTCTTTGGGTGAGGGGCCGAGTTGGACCGAGTTGGGAGTGGGGGGAGGGCGTCGGTGGAATCAAGAGGTGCGGTTTGCGAGGGGAGGAAGGGGCGGTTGGCCGCAGTTGCCGAGCGAGTTTTCTTCCGGGTGGGCGAAACCGCGCGCGCGGGGGGTGTCCGGGGCAGCGGGCGGCCCCTCGGCGGGGCCGTGGTCCGAGGTGGGGCTGAGGGGAGCGGGGAGGAAGGGGAGGCGCCGCGGGGGTGGAGGGTCGGTCGGCGGGGTACGTCTCCCCCCGACCCCGGGGGGCGCTACCGCCTGCGGCTTCCCAGCGGTTCTTTGTGAGGAAGAAGTCCGTGTGGCGTGGCCTCGAGAGCGAGTTCGCTGTGGGCAGTGTCGCGAGCGAGGGGGAAGGGTCCGACGCACGCCCTTCTTACGGGGGTTGGAGGGAGAGAAATGGTTTTGGAGAGCCGGGCTTGAGTCCGAGAAGGATCCCGACCCATGCTGATGACAACGGAAGGGGACTCGGGTGGGCATGGCCGTGTCCAGCCCAGGCCTTCGCCCCACGCCGGCCGTTGCTGACCGGGGCCACGAGCGCTCGGCAGCCCGACGCTGGCAACTGTCAGAAGACAGCGAGCGAGCGGGTGGGGGACGCGGACGGCGTCAGAGGTGTTAAATAGGCCGTGCCTTAGGCGACCGAGCACGGCCTCGAACAGGTTAAGTTCACCGAGAAAAGTGAAGGCGAAAGTGCGCGGGGGCGTCGGGGAAAGCCGGCCCCCCCAGGAGCGGTGGGGTGTCCCTTGCAGAGACAGCTGGGCGGCCCCGGTCCCACCTGTGTCTGAGCTGGCTTTTAGATCAGCTCCTTCGGTGGCTTTTCGGGTTTTTTTTTTTTCCCCCTTCTAAGGATTTTCAAATACTTGAAAAGTACCTACTATGGGGTTCAGAGTTGCCACCTTTTTCCAAGGGCGAGATAATGTAGCGTCATCTTCTTGGAAGCCTCCCATTTGGTCTTTATTTCTTTCCGTACATCTTTCTCTTAAGTTGTTTTTATCGAGACAGTTTGGTCCAAAGACAAAGATTTTTTGGTTTCTAGGATCGCCACAAGTTATACCTGAAAATATTGCTAGAATTTGTGGTTTTTCGCTGCAAGGCTTGCTTTACTTCTTGCTGCGGTGCGAGTCAGTACCGAGCTCTAACAAGGCATCTTTTTGAGTCAATGCCAAGACAGAGTGTATTTATGAATATTCAGAGTGCTAACTGCCAGGCACTAAACCAATCACTTGGAAACATGAACTCAGTGTATAGTCAAAATACTCTTTTTGAGATTTGTTCTGGTAGTGGTGAAGGGAGTCAGAGGGCTTATAGCCTCATGATTGTGGACAGGGTATTTCGCTGCCTCTGTGAGAAGGTGAACCTCTTGGGACAGTAGTCTGCATAGCAAGCACGGTATTTTACCTTTACTCCTACACAGACTGTTGTTATTCCCATTTTACAGAAGACCAAGGAATAACTTGTGTAAAGTCATAGGAATAAGTGGTGAGTCAGGAATCCAGGGTTTGGCTCTAAAGCCCCAAACTGCAGCTGTAGGGATGTATTAAACATGTATATATTTTCATAGCCAGTATACTATTTTTTAGCCTTGTGAGATTTTTGTATGTGTTAGGTTTCGTGATTTGGTTGTTCAAATGATGGAAGTGGAGGGGTAGTTGTGTTTGAGTTAGAATTGCAGAGTTGTGGGAAGGCTAAAATAGAGCGTGTTCTCTTTTCTGTCCTCGCAGGGACATGGTGACCAGCTATCAGTTGCTTTTTTTTTTGGTAACCATTTTACAGCAATGTCATGCCGATTTCATCATCTAATATAGAAAATTATTATGTTTTGTGAATATTGCTGTGGGGGTTTTAGAATCTGATTTGCCTTTTAAAAAATCAAAACAGTGGCACTACTAGTTCAAATGATTATACATAGAGAATATCAGCTTTACTGGCCTCTTTATGGCTCAGTTACGTAATGGATATTATGGTATCTGATTGATAGGATTATCAGGGCCCAACACAATGCCTCGATTGCTAATCCTCTTCTGTAAGCACTGGGATCCTGTGTGGATGTAGGTTCGTGTCCCAGCTGCTCCACTTCATTCAACTCTCCCATCTATTGCCTGGGAAAGCAATAGAGAATGGACCAAAGCCTTGGAACCCTGCACCCATGTGGGAGACCCAGAAGATGCTCCTGGTTCCTGGCTGCAGATTGACTCAGCTCCAGCTGTTGCAGCCGTTTGGGGAGTGAACCAGTGGATGAAAGATCTTTGTCTCTCCTCTCTGTACATCTACCTTTCCAACAAATAAATAAATATTTTGGAAATAAAATTGTTGTTAAAATTAAATGGACTTATAATCAGAATAATGTCTGTTAGTACTCAACTGCTTCTGTTATGGTGTGTACCTCTGTACTATGAGAAAATATCCTGTGGGGTATAGTTCATGGCAAGGGAGCTTATTCTTAATACTCTATCTGTACATTTTTAGATTGGAAAGCCTTCTCTGCCATGATTATTTAATTTGAGGACTTGAAAAGTGTTTATAAAACAGTTTCATATACAGTATGCTTTACTTTTTTAGTTATGTTTAGATCCTATGTTTAGGTCTGTATTTGAAAAACAGTGAAGTTAGGAGCAAGCGTGCTGGTGGCGCAGCATGATAAACCACCTCCCCACATCCCATATAAGAATACCTAGACTGAAGTCCCACCCCTACTTGCAAACCAGCTTCCACAGGTGCACATCATGGAAAGAAGTAGATAATAGCTCAGGTACTTGGGTCCCTGCCATCTGTGTGACATGTCCAGATGGAGTTCCTGAACCCAGCTGTTGGAGGCATTTTGGGAGTGAATAAGCAAATCAGAGATAGCTGTCAGTCTCTTTTTCACTTTGCCTTTCAAATATACATTTTTTTTAAATACCAGAAAGTCTTCTTTCAGGGCTGGTATTTTGGCTCAATTGGCTAATTCTTCACCCCTAAGTGCCAGTTTCCCATTTGGGTGCTGGTTCCTCTCCCAGCAGCTCCACTTCCCACCCAGCTCCCTGTTTGTGGCCTGGGAAAGCAGCAGAGGACCACCCAAAGCCTTGGGACCCTGCATCTGCATGGGAGACCAGGAAGAAGCTCCTGGCCCCTGGCATCCAATTGGCTCAGCTCTGGTTGTTGTGGCCATTTGGATAGTGAAGATCTTTCTGTCTTTCCTTCTCCCTGTAAATTTGCCTTTCCCATAAACAAACCTTTTTTGTTTTTCAAAAAAAAGGTTTTGTAATTGGTGTCTCCCCGTTTCCTTTCTGTTCATTTAGAATTTAACATGGTACTCTTAAACCCCCCGTTTTTTTTGTTTTTGAAAGATCTATTATTTGAAATGCAAATTTGCAGAACGGATAGACAAGAGATCTTCCATCTGCAGGTTCACTTCCCAAGTAGCCACCATGGGCAGAGCTGAGCCAGTGCTAAACTCGGACCAGGAGCTTCTTGCGAGTCTTCCACATGGGGGTAGGGTCCCAAGGACTTGGGTCATCATCTGTTACTTTTTAGGTAAGCCATAAGCAGGGAGATAGATCAAGGACTTGATTCAGTGCCCATATGGGATACCAGAGCTGCAAGACAGTGGATTAGCCTATTAAACCTTTATGCCAACCCCTTGGATCTTTTTTTTTTTTCTTCTTAAGTTTTATTAGTTATTTGAAAAGCAGAGAGAAAAAGGAGGAGAGACAGATAGGTCATCCGTCTGATGGTTCACTTCCTAAATGGCTACAATAGCTGGGACTGGGCCAGGATGAAGTCAAGAACCAGAAGCTCCTTCTGGATTTCCTACATGGGTGTAGGAGCCCAAGAACTTGGGCCATCCTCTGCTTCTTTTTTAGGTGCCTTTATGGGGGCTAGATGAGAAATAGAGCAGCTGTTGCTCATACAGGTTTCTGGTTCTTCAGGTGACAGCTTAATACATTGTGCCACAGTGCCGGCCCATCTTTTCTAGTTTTTTGTTTGTTTTGTTTTGGGTGTTGTTGTTTTGAGTGTCTTCAACTTTACTGACCTCTTACAGTTGGACCTAAAGGAGACAACAAAGTACTTTGGCAAATTAAAGTTTTTTAAGATGTTTTATTTGAAAGATATTTGATGAGGAGAGACAGATCTTTTATCGTTCCCCAAGTGGTGGTAGCCCCAGGCCAGGAGTCTAGAATTCTGGCCAAGTCTCCCCTGTAGGTGACAGAGAGCCCAAGTATTTGAGTTAGTGTGTTAGTAAGGAGCTAGGTTGGAAGTGGAGCAACTGGGACTCAGAGCAGGACTCTAATAGGATGTATCGTGGCATAACTTGCCAAGGAATAATGCCAGCCTCCTAAAGCATATTACAGGGCCTGGTGCCAAAGCCTAGTGGCTGAAGTCCTCACCTTGAATGTGTTGGGATCCCAAGTGGGCACTGGTTCATGTCCTAGCTCCTGCTTGTGGCCTGGGAAATCAGTTGAGGACGGCTCAAAGCCTTGCATCCCTGTACCCACGTGGGAGACCCAGAAGGTGTTCCTGGCTCCTGGCTTTGGATTGGTGCAGCTCCAGCCGTTGAGGTCACCTGGGGAGTGAATCATCAGATGGAAGATCTTCCTCTCTGTCTCCTCCTCTCTGTATATCTGACTTTCCAATAAAAAATAATTTAAAAAAATGTATTATAGAGGATCCATATGATCTATTGTATTTCCTTCTCTGACCTCAGAAAAGATGAAGCATAATGAAAGTGGTATAGATTATTTCTGTGGTTAGAGTAATTTGGAAAAGATAATTGAGGCTATTTCATTTTGTAAAGTTTTGAGTCAGTTGTGCAGTTTCTTGGTTTATTTACCTGTCATCAAAATTATACAGGTTTAAGGTGTTTTAAGTGTTGTTGGTCGGGGGCTGTGGTACAGCAGGTTAAAGTATGTCCTAAAAAGTTGGTTCCCATATTGGACTACCAGTTCGAGTCCCTGCTATTTCATTTGCAACCCAGCTCTCTACCACTGTTTCTGGGAAGGCAGCTTCAAAAAATGGCTGTAGCGTTTGGGTTCGGGCCACCCATGTGTGAGACCTACATTGTTAGGAATTTGAGCCACAAACCCAAACATAGATGAAGTGAGTCACATAGGAGATCTTTATTCCAGCGGGCAAGGTGGCAGTGGGAAAGAGGTGAAGGCAGAGAGAGAGGAGAAAAGAGAGAGTATTTAGGTACTCTCTCTGGCAGCAGTTATTGGGAATAGAAGAGTAGGGATTGTTGGTTAGGGCTGTGGGCGGGTACCAGGGATACGGGCTACAAGGGACTGGTGGTCAGGGCTGTCAGGTACAGTGCCCTGAGGTTAATGGTGGTAAACAGGGTTGTGAGGTTACAGCGGATTGGTGGAGAATCTAGAGTGTGAACCTTAGGGGAAGCAGATATTTAGCACTCCTCACATGTGAGTTCCTGGGTCCTGGCTTCATCCTGGCCCAGCCCTGATTGGCAAGGCCATCTGGGAGTAAACCAGTGTACCTTTATTATGGCATTGGCTTAATTTGGCTTAATTTGGTGTTTGCTATTTGTTTATCTGCTTCATAAGTTATTTCAGATTTGTTGAGAGCTTGAGTCATACTTCATTTTGTTCTGTTTATCACCTACCTAGACACTATGAGGATATGTCACAAATTTCATGGAAAATGCATATTCCAGAAAATTATGTGGAATTTAGGCTTTTTTGCTCAAAAATAAACTTATCTTTTAATTGCAACTTTCCAGTTTTTGAAATGTTTTTGTGGATTAGTTGTCCTTATTTGTTTAGGAAATGCTAGTGGAATTGAGGTGAATTCAGAAAATTGGTCTTTTAAGTAAATTTTATTTATTTGGAAGAATTACAGAGAAAGGGAGAGACGGAGAAAAAAATTCACTTCCCATATGGCAGGCCGTTAGCAGGGAGCTGGAGTGGAAGTGGAGTAGCCAGGACTTGAACCGACTCCCATGTGGGATGCTGGCGTTGCAGGCAGAGGACTTTATTCACTGTGACAGAGAATTGGTCTTTAAGTTTATATTTTGACCTATATTGGTTTTTATAGAAATATTACCATCTTTTAAAAGTAATGACCTTAACTTTATTTATTTTGTTTATCTGTGTTTATTAGGAAAGAAATAATATTAATAATGGAATTGTGGGAATATATTAGTTAGAAAATGAGACTGAGTAATTGCATCATTAAATCAAAATAAAAAACTATGACATTTCATCCATTATAGATGATATCATCAAATTGAATCGAAAGGAAGGAAAGAAGCAGAATTTTCCAAGACTAAATAGAAGACTCCAGCAGAGTGGTGCTCGACAATTCAGAATGAAAGCACGGTGGGGGATCCAACAGGCTTCTGGTGAGTTTTGTACATAAGCTATAGTGAAAAACTGTTATTTGTGGGTTCATAATATACTATCTTTAGCTTATGCTAAAATTTGAATGCATTAGAACTCTTAATTTTTAAAATTTTTGTTTTTCACATATTTAATATAGTTTGCAGAGATAATTCTTTAAAGAATGAATGATGTCCAGGCTACCTCATAGAAAAGGCAACCTTTCTTTTTTTTTTTTTTTCCCCCTATCATTATTTGGAAGGCTAAAAGGCAGAGTTACAGAGAGGGAGAGAGATTATCCATCTACTGGCTCATTCCCCAAATGGCTGCAGTGATAGGAGCTGAGCTGATCTGAACCTAGGAACCTTCTCCAGGTCTTCCAGGTGTGCCCAAAGACCTGGGCTGTGCTTCACTGCTTTTCCAAGCATTAGCAAGGAGCTGGATCAGAAGTGGAGCAGCCAGTATAGGGTACAGGCATCACAATTGAGGCCTAACCTACCATGCCACTGTGCCAGTCCCTAACAGATACAATTCTAATAATATTTGCCCCCCCTCCCTCCCTCCTTCCTTGCCATTTACCATCCTTTCCCCAACACACGTTGCCCTCCTCTCCTTTCTTTGCTCCTTCTATTTTATTTTTAAAGATATATGTATTTGAAAGAGTTGGAGAGAAAGAGATTTTCTATCTGTTAGTTTCTTCCCAGATGGCTGCAGGGATCAGGGCTGTGCCACACTTGAAGCCTGGAGCTAGGAACTACTTCCAGGTTGCCCAGATGTGTGACAGGGGTCCAAACTTATGCTTTCCTCTGCCACTTTTCCCAGACTGTTAGCAGGAAGCTGGATTAGAAATAGAGCCGCCGTTACAGATGGTGACCTTAATCACTGTGCCATGACACTCTCTGTTTTTTAGTTTTTAAGATAACATTTTAAATTTATGTTACATTTGAAGATTTATTTGCTATGGAGAGAGTGGTGGGAGAATTACAGGGAGACCTCTATCTGCTCCTTCAATCCCCACATGGCTGCAATGGCCAGAGTTGGGCTAAACTTTTCCCCGATCTCCACTGTGGGTGCAGGAGCCCAAGCCTTTGCTGCTTTCAGACACATTAGCAGGAAGCTGTATTATAACTGCAGCACCTGGGAGCCACAGGAGATGCTAGTGTTAGAATCAGTGGCTTAATCTGCTTTGCCACAGTGCTAGCCACCGCCCCCATAAGTACTCTTTGTAATTTGTATTAGCTCTCAAATTTTTGCTTAAATCCTAGAAATATAATAAGCAGTGCCACTTTTTTTTATTTTTTAAAGGTTGATTTATTTTTATTGAAAAGGCAGATATACAGAAAGGAGGAGAGACAGAGAAGAAGATCTTCTGTTCAATGATTCACTCCCCAGGTGACCTCAACGGCTGGAGCTGCGCCAATCTGAAGCCAGGAGCCAGGAACACCTTCTGGGTCTCCCACGTGGGTACAGGGATGCAAGGCCTTGAGCCGTTCTCAACTGGTTTCCCAGGCCACAAGCAGGGAGCTGGATGGGAACTGGGGCAGCTGGGACACTAACCGGTGCCCATATGGGATCCCTGCGCATGCAAGGCGAGGACTTTAGCTGCTAGGCCACCGCGCTGGGCTTGACTGTTTCTCTTTTTAAAGACTCAGTTGAATAAATTATTTATAGAGAGTAAGAGACAGATTTTTCCTCCACTGTTTCACCCCCACAAATAGACGTCATGGCCAGGGCTGAGCCAGGCCAAAACCAAGAGCTTCATCTAGGTCTCCTATGTGGTGTAGGGCTCAGGCACTTGAGATGTTTTCCACTGCTTTTCTCAGGCCATCTGCAGGGAACTGGATCAGAAGTGGAATAGCTGGGACTCAAAAAATGTTAGTGCCCATTTGAGATGCTGGTGCTACATATGATGTTCTTAAGTGCTATGCCACAGTGCTGGTTCCAGTGCCACATTATTTCTTAAAAACATTGATTCATTTTGCTTCAGTTTGCTTACTTTTCTTCTGTTCTGGCCTCTGCACCTTTATGTTATATTATGTCTGTTATATTTAGGGTATAAAATTATGAAGAATCTTGCATATCAAGGTCCTAGCAACTTCCCAACGGGATGTTCTTTTAACAGATGTTCTGATGGATTACTAATGATAGTTTATATATGTTTGGTGACTATCACCTTGTAATATACGAGTATTTCCCTTGTTGGAGATAATTCTTTACTAGAAAATTGTTTTCATTTGAATTAAAACATCCTATCTATTACTTTTGCCAAGTTATAGGAAGCAACTTCCTTATTTTATATGAGAACCTTATGTGTGTGGAGTTGCTGTTAATATTCTGCATAGAAAATCATCTATAAGTCTGGCATTGTGGCAAAGTGCTGCCTGCAGTGCTGGCATCACATATGTAAATAGATTGATGCCCTCACTGCTCCACTTCTGATCCAGCTCCCCTGCTTATGGCTTGGGGAAAGCAGCAAAAGATAGCTCAAGTGCTTGGGCCCCTGCACCCACCAAGGAGACCTGAAACAGACTTCTGGCTCCTGACTTTTTTGGTCTGGCCTTGCCCTGGTCATTGCACCATTTGGGGAGTGAACCAGTAGATGGAAGATCTCATTGTCTCTCCCCTTCTCTCTGTAGATCTTTCAAATAAACAAATCTGGTGCCTGCTTCAGCAGTATATAAGCTAAAACCTCTAAACTCCTAATTTTATCACCCTAATCCTTTCTGTTTGTTAAACTCTCCAGAGGCTGTACTCAGAATTAAAAGCTTGAAATGTAGTCTAAAACTACAGTTTCATTACTTTGTAAGTGACTGACAAGATTACCAGTCATCTTGTTCCAAAGATAGTAGCTAAACACTATTGATATATATGACTCATTAGCCTTTCTAGGAATTATATCAAAATAAACCTTTATTCAAATTTTTAAAAATCCCTCTTTTTATGTATATAAAAAATGTGATAGGGCTAGCACCATGGTTTAACCAGGTACGCCTCCTCCAGTAGAACTAACATTCCATATAGGTGCTGGTTCAATCCTGTTGTCTCTATTTGTGACTCAGCTCCCTGGTAAGGGCCTGAATAGCCAGCAGGAGAAAACCCTTGGACCCCTGTATGTATGTGGGAGACTTGAAGGCAGCTCCTGGCTTTAGATCCATGCAGCTCCAATTGTTGTGGCCATTTGGGGAATGAACCAGCAGATGGAAGTCTCTCCTTCTCTCCATGTAACTGCCTTTCAAAAAAATATCTGTGCAGCCCCAGGACAGTAGCCTAATGGCTAAATCCTTGCCTTGCATACACCAGGATCCTATGTTAGCACAGGTTCGTGTCCCTGCTGCTCCGCTTTCCTTTGGCTCCCTTTTTGTAACTTTGGAAAGCAGTCAAGGATGTCCCAAAGTCTTGAGGCCCTGCACCCATGTGGAAGACCCGGCAAAAGCTCCTGGCTTCAGATCAGCTCTGCCCCAGCTGTTGTAGCCACTTGAGGAGTGAACCAGTGGATGGAAGATCTTTCCGTCTCTCCTCTTTGTAAATCTAATTTTCCAACAAAAATAAATAAGTAAGTCTTTAAAAAATCTGACAAATTAGTTTCTAAATTAATTTTTATTCTATAAATTGAAAATTATAACAAGTAATATCTAGTGATTGAACATAATTCTGTTCAATAGATAATATAATGGCATATTCTCAAAATAGTCTATGAGTGTATGTACTCATTAAAAGAGATTCTTCCGTATAATTTCTTAAATAGCTAAGCCAAAATGAATGTGACAGGTATCTAGCATTGATGAATATAGACATTAATTGAATTGTACATAGATTTCTCACAAATTTTGTTCAGTCCAGCATTTTATATGTTAGTTTTCCTGTTTTTAAATTTTTTTTAAGACTTATTTTATTTTTATTGGAAAGGCGGATATACAGAGAGGAGAGACAGAGAGGAAGATCTTACGTCCAATGATTCACTCCCCAGGTGGCCACAACGGCTGAAGCTGAGCCAATCTGAAGCCAGGAGCCTCTTCCAGGTCTCCCACGCGGGTGCAAGGTCTCAAAGCTTTGGGCCATCCTCGACTGCTTTCCTCAACTGGGCCACAGGCAGGGAGCTGGATGGGAAGCAGGGCTCCCGGAATTAGAACCGGGACCCATATGGGATCCCGGGTGTGCAAGGCGAGGACCTTAACCACTGCGCCATTGCAGTGATTTTTATTGGAAAGTCAGATATGCAGAGAGGAGGAGAGACAGAGGAAGATCTTCCATACGATGATTTATTCCCTAAGTGACTGCAGTAGCTAGAGCTGTGCTGATCCAAAGCCGGAATGGCTTCTGGGTCTCCCACACGAGTGCAGGATCCCAAAGCTTTGGGTCATCCTCGACTGGTTTCCCAGGCCACAAGCAGGGAGCAGCTGGAAAGTGGAGCTGCCAGGATTAGAACCGCCGCCCATATGGGATCCTGGCACATTTAAGGCAAGGACTTTAGCCTCTAGGCCACTGCGCCAGGCCCCTGGTTAGTTATTTTTATATTATTATTTTTAAATAACTGTTCAGAATACATGGAGTCCAGAAATGTATTTGTTATACTAAATACCGAGTAAATACACTGAGCTGGCAAGGTTGCATATGTACAATTGCTACTTTTCATTTCAAGGAGTTAATTTAATATAGTGGAAAGGGTAGAGTGTAAATAATGCCAAACGAAAAATTTGGATAGCATTATAGATCTTTAGATATAGATTTTGTGCTTAGAAAGTCATAGGTGATTTAGTGAAAAAGGTAAAATATGAACTGTAAATCGGGAATGAGGAAAACTTTTTTATGGAGGTTATGATCTAAGCCTTGAGATAAATGATACTTAGGGGTAGCTTAGGATCTCATGAGATTGGGCTTGTGCCTGTGCATTCTCAGCTTACATGTGACAGGAGCTAAAATAGAACAGCTGCTCCTGTTACTGAATGTGTAAAGAGATGTGTGGTTGTCTTAACTTCTGGTTGGCTCAGCGAAGTTTGTATTTCTTTCTTTTTTTTCTTTCTTTTTTTTTTTTTTTTAACATTTACTTACTTGAACAAGTTACAGAGAGAGACAGAGAAAGACAGGGGTTTTCCATCTGGGCTGCAGTAGCAGAGCTGAGCCAATCTGAATCCTGGAACTGGGAGCTTCTGCCAAGTTTCTCAAATAGGTGCAGGGGCCCAAGGCCTTAGGCCGTCTTTTGCTGCTTTCTCAGACCATTATCAGGAAACTGGATCAGAGGTAGAGTGGTCGGCCCAGCACAGTAGTCTAATGGCTGAAGACTGCCTTGTATGCGCCAGGATCACAAATGTGCACCGGTTCATATCCCAGCTGTTCTAGTTCCCTTCCAACTCCCGGCTTGTGTCCTGAGAAAGCAGTCGATGCCCCAAATCCTTGGGATCCTGCACCCATGTAGGAGACCCAGAGGAAGCTCCTGATTCCTGACTTCAGATCGCTCAGCTCTGGCCACTGCAGCAAATTGGAGAGTGAATCGGCAGATGGGAGATCTTCCTCTCTGTCTCTCTGCTCTGTATATCTACGTTTCCAATAAAAACAGGTAAATCTTAAAGTGGAGTGGCTGGGACTAGAAGTGATATTCATAAAGAATGTATGTACCTCAGGCAAAGGCTTAGTTTGCTAAGACACAGTGCAAGCCCCTAGATTTCTATATCAGTGAAGATGGTGGTTGGAATCAAGAGAAACAAGACAGAGAGGTCTTGGCAGCTGCTTTGTATGATATTTAGGTGTTGGACAAATAAATGAAGTCTTTCTAACGCCATGCCTTGAATATAATTTAGTTACTCAATACCCTAAAAAGCTTGAGTGTCCTTCAGTGACAGAATACTATACAGCAATTGTTTTCAAAATGTGTAGTTATTCCTACGCAGTTTCCAAGAACTATAGCCTTTTTTTTTTTTTTTACAAAGGTTGGTGTATTTACTTATTTAAGATTTATTTTGTTTTTTTTATTGGAAAGACAGATTTACGGAGAGGAGAGACAGATCTTTCATCTGTTGGTTCATTTCTCAAATAGCTGCAATGGGTAGATCTGAGCTAGTTCAAAACCAGGAGCCAGGAGCTTCCTCTGGATCTCCCATGTGGATGTGTAGCTTTCCTAGGCCGTAAGCAGAGAGCTGGATTGGAAGTGTGGTAACTGAGACATGAATCAGTGTCCACATGGAATATTGACATTGCTGGGAAAGGATTAGTGTGCTATGCCACTATACTATCTCTCAGAACTTAGCAGTTTTCATGAAATTATTAAGATGTTATTTGTGAAACTGATGCTGTGGGGTGGTAAATTAAGCCTCCACCAGCAGGAACAACATCCCATGTAGGTTTGAGTCTTGGCTGATCCACTTGTGATGCAGCTCCCTTTTGGTGCACCTGGGAAAGCAGTGGAAGGTACCCCAAGTGCTTGGTCCCCTGCACCTGTGTGGGAGACCGAGAGCAGATTATTGGCTCATGGCTTCAGACCAACTCAGTTCTGGTTTCTCAGCCATTTGTGGCATGAACCAGTGAATTGAACAACTCTCTGTCTCTCCTTCTCTGTACATTTGCCTTTCAAATAAAAATAGGGGCTGGCATGGTGGCATATTAGGCTCATCCTCTGCCTGCAGTACCAGCATCCCATATTGGTGCTGGTTTGTGTCTTGGCTCTTCCACTTCCCATCCAGCTCCATGCTTATGGCCAGGAAACAGCAGACAATGGGTCAAGTGCTTCAACCCCTGCACCCATGTAGGAAATCCAGAAGAAGCTCCTGATTGAGGATTGGTTCATCTCCAGCTTGGCTGACATTTGGGAAGTGAACCAGTGGATGGGAGGTCTCTCTGCAACTTTGCCTTTCAAATAAAAATAGAATAAGTCTTTTTTAAAAATGAGATATTTTAGGATTATACTGTGGTGTGGTCGGTTAAGATGGTACCTGTGACATGGATCCCATAAAGCCACCAGGCTCAAGTCTTAGCTGCTCTGTTTCCCATCCAGTTTCCTACTAATATGCCTGCCAGGAAAACAAAATATGGCACAGGTGCACGGGTCCCTGCCACCATCCTGGTAGACCTGGATGGAGTTCTTGATCCTGGTCCAGCCCCTGCCCTTGTAGCCATTTGGGGAATGAGCCAGAGGATAGAAGATCTCTCTCTCCCTTTTTCTCTGTCATGCTGCATTTTACCTTAAAAAAAAGAAAATATATATATATATACACATAGGCATATATATATAATTGACTGATTTAAAAACATTTAGTTATTTTTATTGGCAAAGCAGATTTTACAGAGAAGGAAAGAAAGACTTTCCATCTGCTGGTTCATTCTTCAGGTGGTCGCAGTGTTGCAGTTGAGCTGATGCAGAGCTAGGAGTTTGCTCTGGGTCTCCCACATGGGTACAGGAACCCAGGACCTTTGGGCCATCCTCTGCTGGTCTCCTAGGCCATAAGCAAGGAGCCAGATGGGAAGTAGAGCAGTTGGAACATGAACTGGTGCCTGCATGGGATGCCAGTGCTTGAGAATCAGTCTGTTTAGCCACTATTTTGGCCCCCAAAATTTATTTTTTAAAAATATGTTAACTTGAAATGTAATTCAAAATAATATGTAAACAATGAAAATTAAAAAGGAAAGTGATCAGATCTGGTGTGGTAGTCTAGCAGCTAACGTCCTTGCTTGCATTCACTGGGATCCCATATGGGTTCTGGTTAGTGTTCCGGCTGCCCTACTTCCCATCTAGCTCCCTGCTTGTGGCCTGGGAAACCAGTTGAGGACGGCCCAAAGCCTTGGGACCCTGCACCTGCAGCAGAAGAAGCTCCTGGGTCTTGGGTTTGGATAGGCTCAGCTCTGGCTGTTGTGGCCGCTTGGGAAATGAATTAGTGAATGGAAGATATTCCTCTCTGTCTCTCCTCTTCTCGGTGTATCTGACTTTCAAATAAATTAATAGATAAATAATACAGTGCTCACATGCTGCTCCCTTTGAAGTAGAGTATTTTGTGATGTTTCCAACTGTATTCTTAACTTGATCTTCCTTGTTTCTGCCCATCCTACAGGTTTTGGTAAGTCTAGTTTGAGTCGTAGAGGAAGATTGATGCCAGGAAAGAGACGTCCTTATGGAGTTATCACTGGACTTGCAGCTAGGAAAGCAACTGGACTTCGAAAGGGAATTAGTCCTATGAATCGTCCACCTCTAAGTGATAAGGTAGGTTGATGGCCTAATCCTGAGTCAATTGCTTGTTTCTTTTATTTTTAGTGAATGAATGTGGGGAAGCATTTTACTTTTTTTTCCTTTAAGTTTTTATAGATTTTAATAGCTAAATAAAACAATTGCCATTCATGAAGAATACTTAAATTCCACATTCTCAAACATTAGTATCTTTTGGAATCATGATAAGTGAGTTTTAGGATTCCCTTAGAAACCCACATCTGCGAATGCTCAAGTCTCTTATGTAAAATGGTGTGTTATTTGCATATTACCTAGGCATATCATTGTGTCCTTTAAATCATCTCTAAATTATTTATACCAGAGTACAGGAGAATATTCTATGTACGATGATATTCTGACAACACGTCTCTGTTGGAGTTTGTATTTTAGGGCAAATGGCAAGCAGTGAGTGTTTAGCCTATTGGCTAAGATGCCTGCATCCCATATGACGCTTGATATTCTGTGTTCCTGTTTTTTACATTCACATCTTTCTCAAATATTCATGAAAATGAAGACTTTTCCATATCTTACTGTATTTTTGACATTGTTTAGTCAATGGAAATTTATAGTTTTTTTCAAAAAACAAAAACCATAGTTTTTAAAAAAGATTTATTTTGATTTGAAAGGCAGATTTTTTTAGAAGAGGAGTGACAGATAGATCTTTATCTGCTGGCTCATTCCAAATGGCTGCAATAGCCAGAGCTGACCCAACCCAAACCCAGGAGCTAAGAGCCTCTTCCTGATCTCCTACATGGGTGCAGGGTGCCAAGGCTTTGGACCATTTTCCACTGCTTTCCCATGCCATAAGTAGGGAGCTGGATGGGAAGTGGAGGGCCTGGCGGCATGGCCTAGCAGCTAAAGTCCTCGCCTTGAACACCCCAGGATCCCATATGGGCACCGGTTCAAATCCCATCAGCTCCACTTCCCATCCAGCTCCCTGCTTGTGGCCTGGGAAACCAGTGGAGGATGGCCCAAAAGCTTTGGGACCCTGCACCCCTGTGGGATACCCGGAAGAAGTTCCTGGTTCTTGGCTTCGGATCTGCATAGCATCGGCCGTTGCAGTCACTTGTGGAGTGAATCATCGAACGGAAGATCTTCCTCTCTGTCTCTCCTCCTCTCTGTATATCTGACTTTGTAATGAAAATAAATAAATCTTTTAAAAAAAAAAGGAAGTGGAGTAACTGGGACTTGAACTGGAGCCCATAGGGGATGCCAGCGTCAGACAGAAACTTAGCCTACTACTCCTTGGTGCTGGCTCCCCGCTTCTCATATATAGTTAAGATAATAGCAGGGTTCAGATGAAATACTCCAATATTGTCATGATCATCAGTGAAGTCTTAATGGAAAATATAGATGCCTTAATTAGGATTTAGTGATGTACTCATATGTGTGGAGCAAGGACAAGTGAACATTTCCTTGCAATTTTTGTTGTTGTTGTTGTTGTTTTTATTCCATTTGCGAGAAAGAGAGAGAGAGAAGTAAACATACACACACCCTAAGGGAGACACAGAGCTCCCTACACCTCACTTCCTGAATGCCTGCAGCAGTCTGGATTCTTTCATGGGTTGTAGCCAGAAACTGGAAACCTCAGCCATGTCTCCCATGTGGCTAGCAGAAACCTACCTACTTGAGCCATTGCTTCAGCCTCCTAGGTTTGCATTAGTAAGAAGCTGGAGTCAGAGCTTGGTGCTGGGTGTTAAACCCAACACTTCAGTGCTGGTGGCTTAAGCACTGGGGCAAAAATCCATCCTTTGTGTGTGTGTGTGTGTGTGTGTGTAAATAAACTAATTTTTTTTTTCTTCTAACCGTTTCTACTTTGACGTTGTTTTTCTCTGTGATAACCTCTTTCTCTCTTTGATTTTCATTTATTTGAATGGCAGAGACAGACATTATCCACAGACATTATCCATCTGTTAGTTCACTTCCAAAAGGCCTACAGTCACTAGTACTGAACCAGGCTGTAGCCAGGAACTGGAAATCCCACCCAGGCCTCCTACGTGGGTGGTGAGGACTACGTGGGTGATCCCCTTGTGGATGGCAATCATCTCTTGCTACCTTACAGGGTGTGTGTGCGTTACCAGGATGCTCGATCAGAAGTGGAGGTGGGATTGGTAACTCTGCTTCAGTATGGGATGTGGGTATCTCAGGTAGCAACTCACCTGTTATGCCACAATACCTGCCCTTCTTGTTTTGTTATATGATTTTAATTTTTAATTTGAAAGATGTGAAGACAGAGAACGGTCTTCTATTTGCTTGTCGAAACCCCAGATATTTTCCAGAGCTTGGTATGGGCCATTCTGAATTCTGAGGGTGGGAACTCAGTACAGGTCTCAATAGATGTTAGGAACTTAGATCATCACTTCTGCCTCCCTTTATTTTATTTGCAGGAGGTTGAAATCAAAAGTAGAACTGGGACTCATACCTGAGCACTCGGATATGGGATGCGGGTGTATTAACCACTGCTCCAAATTCTTATTCCTCTTTTTTCCATGTAGGTTCTGTAGTTGTTTTTAAAAGGCTCATTTATCTGAAAGGCAAGGTGGAGATGCTCATAATAGCCAGAGATGGGTCAGATCAGAGCCAGGAGTCAGGAATCCTGTCTGGATCTCCCACATGGGTGACAGGGACCCAGTACTTTGGTCATTAGCTGTGCTTTTCCCACATAAATTAGCAGGAAGCTAGATAGACAACTGAATGGCCGGAACTGTAACTGAACTATAAGAGATACAGGTGGCCCAAGTAGTGGTTTACCCGTTGAGCCTCAATACCTATCCTGAATTGTTTGTTTGAGACAGAAATGGAGGAATCTGCTGTCTGGCAGGGTACCTAGGCATCTTAACCACTGGTCTGGAAACCTGCCCCTCTTCTTCTTGCATTTGTTTTGGAACTTGCCTCTTATGTCTTCACTTAGTATACCAATTTCCAAATTACCATCCCTGGCTGTCTGAATTTCTGTTGATGGCAAAGCCACAGTTTCTTCATCAATTGTATATGTATCTGCCAGTGTATTCAAGTACTTTAAGTATAATGTGGTTTTCCTCTTTTCAATCAGACTGGAAAATTTTAAGTTTTGGTTTCTTCATCTCCCTTATCTGCACATTTAAGCAGTTTGTCAGTCTCTATTCATACTGCATCAGAAATGTTTATCATAGTAGGATACATAGCAAAAAATAATATGATTAATATAGCTCCTTGCTTCCTAAAAGAATATAGAACGATATTTTCCGGTGTTAAAAAGGAAGACAAATCTCCTGAGACAAAATGAAACGCCAAGGAAACCAGTCGCGGTTCTCAAGAGACCTAACCAATTAAATAGAAAGTAAGTACTCCACTATAAGGCAATAATGTGTTATGGGCATAAATAAGCACTTCCTGCAGTAGGTGTTCAAAATGGGTTTGCAGTGATTCTTCTATTACCATTTGCTTTTGTTTTTTTAAGGATTTATTTGCTTATTTGAAAGAGTCACAGAGAGAGGGTTCATTCCCCAAATGGCTGCAACAGCCGAAGATCAGCCCATCCAAGCCAAGCAGGAGCTTCTGCCAGGCCTTTGTGTGGGCACAGGGGCCTCTTACCACTTGGGCCATCTACTCCTTTCCAGGTGCATCATCAGGGGGCTGAATTGGAAGCGGAGCAGCTAGGACATGAACTGGTACCTACATGGGATTCCAGCATCGAAGGCAGCAGCTTAGCATACTATACCATAATGCTGAGCCCTAATTACCTTATATTTAATTATTTGTTTGTTTATTTATTTATTTATTTATTTTAAAGATTTACTTATTTTTATTGGAAAGTCAGATATACAGAGTGGAGGAAAGATAGAGAGGAAGATCTTCTATCTGTTGATTCACTACCCATGTGGCTCCAACAGCCAGAGTTTTTAGCCTATCCAAAGTCAGGAGACAGGAGTTTCTTTCAGATCTCCTATGCAGGTGCAGGGTCCCAAGGCTTTGAGCTGATCTCCACTGCTTTCCCAGGCCACAAGAAGCTGGATGGGAAGCAGGGTTACCAGGATTAGAACTGACACCCATATGGGATCCCAGTGGATGCAAGGTTAGGAGTTTAGCCACTAGGCTCCTGCTCCAGGCCCAGTTACCTCATGGTTTTTTTTGTTTGTTTGTTTTGAGTTTTATGGTACAATTCCATAGGGTCTGGGATTTTCCCCTCCTTCCCCCTGCAGTTACCTCATTTTTAACACAGATACTCCAAATGTGTATTTAAATACCCAGGATGGAGGGTATTATAAACATCACTTGGCTTCTTTACATTTCTTGACACATAAAATTGCAAAAGCTGATTATTTTTGTAAAAATCCTATTTTTTACAAAATAATCCTCACAATTATTCAAAATTAGAAATTCTGAAAGTTGACTTTATCATTCCATCTTAATGGTTCTTACCAAAACATCAGATATGCTATGTGGTGAAAACAAACTAGAAAATATTCTGTGTGTTTTAGTTTTCTGTTTATTTTCTTGGGAAGTAATGAGACAGGGAAGGCGAGACAGAAGACAGAGGCCCTTAAGTTTGTTGACCTCCTGAATGCTGGCAATAGCCAGAGCTGGGCTGAGGTTGAACCAGGTTTGAAAGCTGAAACCAGGAATCCAATTACTTGAGCCCACATCCCTATTTTCAGGGTATGTATTGGTAAGAAGTTAAAGGAGCCTGAGCCAGGAAATGAACCTATATATTCTGATAAGGGATATGGGCAAATTAAGCAGTGCACTTTAATACCTGCTCCTTTGGGCCCAGTGTGATGCCTCAATGGTGAAATCCTTGCCCTTGGAAGCGCTGTGATCCCATATTGGTACCAATTTGTATCCTGGCTGCTCTACTTCCCTTCCAGTTGCCTGCTTGTGGCCCCAGAAAGCAGTAGAAGACAGCACAAAGCCTTGGGACACTGCACCCACGTGGGAGACCTGGAAGAAGCTCCTGGCTCCTGGCTTTGAATCAGTTCAACTCTGGCTGTTGCAGTCATTTAAGGAGTAAAGCAGCAGATGAAAGATCTTTGTCTCTCTGTAGATCTGCCTAAGAAAAATAAATAAATTTTGTTTTGTTTTTTATAAGGTAAAATTTATTTAGGAGAAAGTGGGAAAAGGGCTGCTGCTGTAGTGATAGGAGGGGGATCCAAGGGAGGAAAGACCTGAAAGAGTCAGCAGGGAGAAAGGGAAAGACAGAGATGATCCTCCATCTGCTGGTTCACTCCTGAAAGAGCAGCAGTGCCCAAAGTCCAGAATCCAGCTGTCTCCCTCATGGGTGACTAGGGCTCAGGTGCCTGAGCCAACCCTGCTGCTGCTTTCCCAGGTCTGTTAGGAGGGGATTAGATCAGAATTGGAGCCATGAGGATTTAACCAGCATTCATGGGCAATACAGGTCAGTTGCACACAGCTGCTTATGGTGCAGGCCACTGGCATGGTGTTTCTGTATTGATAAAAGTAGATACGCAGCTGATGTGCTATCAAGTTTTCTCATTTGCATTTCAAGTATCATTGTTTTGCAAAAGAACTCAAAGCAGAAGTTGAAATGAGTTTTTTTGGTTGTTTTTTTAGTAAACAGAAACATTCACTAGAGTTGCAGTTTTGTTTAACTGTTCTGGGGGCTCATTTGGCAGTACACTTACTTACCTATCAGCTGAGAAGCTGTTGTTCACAGGAGACTCATAAACTGAGCTCTCTAGGGAAAGTTTGCATTTGAACCTCTGTGAAATGGAGGTCAGATTAGGTAACCTAAAGAATAATTTAAGTACTAAGTGTGTACGTTTATATTTTTGCCAATTTGAGGTGATAGCATTAAAAATTATTTTTATGGGATATTTGAAACTAGTTCAAAATTGACCATGTTGATACATGATTTGCTGCAGAGGAAGGAATTTGTAAATCAAACCTTAGTTCTTGGCAAATAGGGAAATATATCAGTCTTTATATTAATAATGACTCAAATTTTCTGCCTGTGCATATAACTATTTTTACTTATTTTTTCTCAAGATGTTTAAAAGTAGTTAAATAGGGGCCCAGCATGGTTACCTAGTGGCTAAAGTCCTCATCTTACAACCGCCGTGATCTCATGTGGGCACCTGCTCATGTCCCATCCAATTCTCTGTTTGTGGCCTGGGAAAGCAGTTGAGGATGGCCAAAGCCTTGGGACCCTGCACCCATGTAGAGCACCCAGAAGAATCTCCTGGCTTCAGATCAGCTCAGCTCTGGCCGTTGTAGCCACTTGGGGAGTGAACCAGCAGATGGAAGATCTTTCTCTCTGTCTCTCCTCTCTGTGTGTCTGCCTTTCCAATAAGAATAAATAAATCTTTTAAAAAATGCAGTTAAACAGATCAGATTTATTTCACTATATGTGCTTTTGTTGCAGAAATAACATTCCTGCTAATTTTACCAGGAGTGGAAATAAATTAAGCCATCAGAAAGACACCCGTCAAGCAACTTTCCTTTTCAGAAGAGGTCTGAAGGTATTAAAAAACCTTGGTGATTTCTTTTTCCCCCAAAGAGAATGTTTGGCAACTTTTTAGTATTTTTGTAGTCCTCAATCCATAAGCATGACCCGTGGTTGAAGCAGAGATTAGACTTGGGGTGCTGAGAACATTAGATTTTCATTTTATATATATAGGTGTGTGTGTGTGTATTTTTTTCTGTTCTGTTTTTACTATACTCAATAACAACATATTACAAAAATTTAAGATGTTATTTAATGTGATAAACTGTATTTGCCACGTTTTCCATTTTTTTCTTTCTCTTGTTTTTTTTTTTTGTTTGTTTGTTTGTTTTGTTGTTGTTATTGAGAGGCTATAAAATAGTTACCATCCAGTGGTTCATTTTACAGATGCCTGCAGTGGTCAGGAATGGGCTGGGGCTGTATCTAGGAACCTGGAATGTGTCCAAATCTCCAGTGCGGGAACCCAATTACTTGATGCATCATTGCTGCCTCCTAGGGGCTGCATTGGTGGGAAAACCTGAATACAGGCTCTGTTAAATTGGATGCCAGCATCTTAACTACTAGGCAAAACACTTCTTGCTACTTGCTCTAATTCAGGAACCCCAACAAAGAAGTGTTCAGCTAGCACAGAACCCTCTCCTGTTGTCATGCACGGGCCACATGGGTTAAAAAGTACAGCATGGCTCTTTGTATTCAAATCCTCTTGCTTTCTATGGGATCTACTACTTTTTTTTCCCTTCAGGTTCAGGCCCAGTTGAACACAGAACAACTGCTAGAGGATGTAGTAGCAAAGAGAACTCGTCAGTAAGTTTACATTTGTTTTTAAAGATATGATTTCAAAACTTGAGAATACTGGCTCCACAGATTTCTGTGTCCTAGTCTAAAAGAAATTGAGTCCCAAAATGAGTTGTCCTAAAATGAATCAATTCTTTTTTTTCTTTTTTCCTAAAGACCTTTGACTTTTTGCATGTCAGTGTTGTAACAGCTTTAGGATAAAGTAGATTACTCTGTTGTTTCTTATTCAAAATATTCATTTATCTGTTTAGAGAATGAATAGAAAATCCAGTGGAGCTTTTAGAAAACTTGTATAATTTTAGAAATGGTTGAGTTTTTCCTTACATATAATCTTCTCCGCTTTACTCTTTTTTTTTTTTTAAGATTTATTTATTTGTATTGCAAAGTCAGATATACAGAGAGGAGGAGAGACAGAGAGGAACATCTTCTGTTAGATGATTCACTCCCCAAATGAGCACAACAGCCAGTACTGCGCCGACCCGAAGCTTGGAACCAGGAACTTCCTCCAGATCTCCCACGTGGGTGCAGGGTCCCAAGGCTTTGGGCCATCCTCCACTGCTTTCCCAGGCAGGGAGCTGGATGGGAAGTGGAGCCGCCAGGATTAGAATCGGCCCCATATGGGATCCCGGCATGTTCAGGGCGAGGACTTTAGCTGCTAGGCCACGGTGCTGGGCCCCCGCTTTACTCTTAAAAAGTCTTTTGAAAATCTATTTTTTGTCTCTTTAAATGTAGGTTGTAATGTTTTAATTCCATCAATGTGGTCCGATATTTGAGATTAAATTATTTAAAATTTTGGGGCCCAGTGCGATGGCGCAGTAGTTCAGGTCCTGGGAAAGTAGTCGAGGATGGCCCAAAGCTTTGGAACCCTGCACCCGCGTGGAAGACCTGCAAGAGGCTCCTGGCTTCGGATTGGCTCAGCTCTAGCCATTGCAGCCGCCTGGGGAGTGAATTATCGGATGGAAGATCTTCCTCTCTGTCTCTCCTCTCTGTATATCTGCCTTTCCAATAAAAATAAAATAAATCTTTTTAAAAATTATTTAAAATTTTGGCTGTTTTTTGGAAGCAAAGTATAATATATGGTCATGGTTCAGATATGGTGTTAGCTGTAATGGAGTGTAATATTGAGCAGTCAGTGTATAAGAAAGAAAACTGTTGGGACCTGATGCTGACTCTGTTCTTAAGCCCAAGGGTCCTAACACTGAACCTAAAGAAGGAAGTAGAATCATGGCTGGTGTGCTTCTGTAGCTAACAGTGTTTATACAACTGTGATGAAATAATACTGTTTGTTGTGTGAAGTTTGAGACTGAATTTGTAGACAGAGCACAGAAGGATAATTTGGTAACAGAATAATGTAATGTAAAGGTCAAGTTTTAGTGATATAAGGTAGAGCTGAAGAAATCTACAGGAAGAAAGGAGAAGAAATAGAGATACTGTATCCTCTCAAGGAGTCCTGGGGCTGGGGAGAGACACTATTAGGAGATTTACAGTTATTGGAAGTAAAATAGTGATAACAGCCATCAAAGTATTTAGAGCTGTGTAAGGAGACTGGAACATAGTATACTGGTCTAATCCTTAATTATCCTAGCCAGAGTTTATCATATCAGCATTGTGGTTAGTGAATGGGATGCCAGGAAGTGGTAAAAATAGGGAAGGTTAAAAAGTACTGTTTCTAGGTAATAGACGTAGAAGGAAGAGAATAGTGACTGAAAAATGTGCTTTTCATTAAAAATCCTACTGCACAATATTTTTTTAAATGAGCATATATTTATTACGATGAGAAAAGAAGTAAATTCAGGTGCCCAAGTTTATATGTCCAAGATGCTAATTCATTTTATCATGTTAGGAGCTATGTGAATCCAAATATTTCAAAAGCTAAAAACAAGTAATGGCTACTCTTTATCCTTCCAGTTTTAGTAAATGTACTGCCAAAGCAAGCACATGGATACTCTTTAATATGTATTGTTTGTGGACTATGCTGTAGGATTATATACAATTTCAATGAAATTTTTGCATTTTTAAAAATTTAGGTGGCGGACTTCTACCACTAGTGGAGGAATTTTAACTGTGTCTATTGACAATCCTGGAGCAGTGAAGTGCCCGGTGTAAGTTTGATTCTTTTCACAAAACATTTAACCTTTCAGTATATGAGATAATAGGATATTAATAGACATCTGCCCAGAGTATGAGGTCCAATTGAGGATAGACTGAGATACAAAACTAGAAGAAGTAAAGCATGTGATGTAATGGAGACACAATACAATGTATAGTTAAAGGCAAAACCTCTCATAGTTATTGATTCTGTACCACAAATAAGTGTTTTAAACTGTTTTTTATTTGTATTTATTTATTTTTATTGAAAATTCAGATATACAGAGAGGAGAGATAGAGGGGAAGATCCATCCATTGATTCTCTCCCCAAGTGGCAGCAGTGGCCACAGCTGAGCTGATCCAAAGCCAGGAGCCTCTTCCAGGTCTCCCACGTGGGTGCAGGGTCCCAAAGCTTTGGGCCATCTTCCACTGCTTTCCCAGGCCACAAGCAGGGAGCTGGATGGAAAGAGGGGCTGCCAGGATTAGAGCCGGCACCCATATAGGATCCTGGCACATTCAAGACAAGGCCCTCAATTTTTCTTTAAGATTTTTTTTCTTGAAGATTCGATTATTCTTACTTGAAAAGAAGATTGACGCAAAAGAGAGTCACACAGATCTTCTGTCTGCTGGTATATTCTCCAAATGAACACAATGACCAGAGCTGAACTGATCAGAAGCCAGCAGCTTCTTCCGGGTTTCACCACGTGGGTGCAGGGTCCCAAGGCTTTGGGCCGTCCTCCACCACTTTCCCAGGCCACAAGCAGGGAGTTAGGTCAGTGAAGCAGCTAGTACTCAAACTAGCCACAAAGGTGATGCCAGTGATACATGAAGAAGGATTAACTTGTATACCATGCCAGCCCCAAGTTTCTTTCTTTTTTTTTAAAAGATTTATTTATTTATTGGAAAGTCAAATATACAGAGAGGAGGAGAGACAGAGAGGAAGATCTTCCGTCCGATGATTCACTCCCCAACTGAGCACAACAGCCAGTACTGCGCCGACCCGAAGCTTGGAACCAGGAACTTCTTCCAGGTCTCCCTCACGGGTGCAGGGTCCCAAAGCTTTGGGCCATCCTTGACTGCTTTCCCAGGCCACAAGCAGGGAGCTGGATGGGAAGTGGAGCTGACGGGATTAGAACCGGAACCCATATGGGATCCTGGGGCGTTGAAGGCAAGGACTTTAGCCGCTTAGGCCATGGTGCTGGGCCCCCAAGTTTCTTTTATGAAAAAAAAAGCTGTATGTATAATGTATACTTATGATAGTTAATAAGATACATACAGACTTAAATTTTTTCCTCTACCTCTGGCATGTTTTAGATATCTTGCTTTCAGACTATCTTTTTTTTCTGAAGTTGTATTCTTTTAGTTATTTGAGTTTAATTTATGTAATAATTTCATTATGTTAACTGCATTATGAACTTACTAGATATTTGTCAATCCACTTAATGACCGAGTTGAAAAGGAATTAAGGATAGATCTTTAAGAATTTAGAATTTGCTTTATTTTAGAAGAGACCTGGAAATTAACAGTCATTGCAAATTATTGAAAAATTTGTTGTAGTTCTACTAAAAGACATTGGGACAGTTGTACATTTTTGTCTGGGGTTGTCATGTACTTTTGTGGAGAATACAGTAAAGTAGCCCTAATATATTTGAGTGTATGTACAAATCAAGCTACGTTAAGTTCCACATGATCTATTTTTTTAACTGATATGATATTTTAATTGTTTTTCCAATAGACCTCAGAAGCCACGATTAACTCGTACTGCTGTGCCCTCATTCTTGACAAAACGGGAACAGTCTGAAGTAAAGAAAGTTCCTAAAGGTGTCCCCTTACAATTTGACATAAATAGTGTTGGAAAGCAGGTAAAAAAAATGATGTGTTTTTGCATTTCTTTGGGACATTCATTGAGATTATTAACAAAGCAATTTTTGTGCAATACAGTAAACCGTTTAAAATGAACTTATTTTAAATTCCTGTTATTTATTTTACAAATTTTAATTTTTTGATTTGCTTATCAGATATAGCACAGAACGCTCATGCTCATAAATTCTTGGCTAGGTTAAAACCAGTAAGCAGGAATTCAATCCAGGTATTTCACAGGGGTTTCAGGAACCCAGCTCTGCTGCCCCGTCGGGCTGTTTGTACATTAGCAAGAGGCTGAAATCAGTAGCAGTCAGGACATAAATTCATTCCAGTTTAAGATGTAAGGTGTTCCAATAGCTAGGACAAACATTTGCCCCTAAACAGGCTGTTTTGGCTATCCTCCTTTCCAATTCAACCACAAATCTGCTTTCTATAGACTTTACTATATTGACAATTCATATAAGTTGGGTATTTTTAAAAAAAGATTTAATTATTTATTTTTATTGCAAAGTCAGATATACAGAGAGGAGGAAAGACAGAGAGGAAGATCTTTCATCCGATGATTCACTCCCAAGTGGCAGCAATGGCCGGTGCTGTGCCATTCTGAAGCCAGTAGCCTGGAATTTTCTCTGGGTCTCCCATGTGGGTGCAGGAACCCAAGGCTTTGTGCTGTCCTTGACTGCTTTCCCAGACCAGAAGCAGGGAGCTGGATGGGAAGTGGAGCTGCGGGATTAGAACCGGTGCCCATATGAGATCCTGACACATTCAAGACAAGGACTTTAGCGGCTATGCCACCACAATAGGCCTAAATTGGACATTATTTTTTTTTAATTTTTATTGGAAAGGCAAATCTATAGAGAGGAGGAGAGCCAAAACAAAGATTTTCTGTCTGCTGATTCACTCCCCAGGTGATCGCAGTGGCCAGAGCTGAGCTGATCCAAACCAGGAGCCAGAAGTTTCTTCTAGGTCTCCCATACAGGTGCAGGATCCCAAGGCGTTGGCCTGTGTTCCACTGCTTTCCCAGGCTACAAGCAGGGGGAGGGGAAGTAGAATAGCCAGGACAGAAACTTGAATCCATGGGATCCTGATACATGCAAGGTGAGGATTTAGCCACTGAGCCATTGTGCTGGGCCCCATGAATTCGGTATCATAATATGTGATTTTTGTAGCTGGCTTCTTAATGTGATATTTTTAAGGGCCTTCCGTATTATGTGTTTCATTTTTAATCTTTTATTGTATGTATATATCACATCTTTTTAATTCATTCATTGATTAATGGAGATTTGGGTTATTTCTGTTCTTTAGCTTGTGTACAAGTTTTTGTCAGAGCCTATGTTTTCATTTCTCCTTGGTAAATACCTAAAACCAAATTTGCTGGGTCATGTGGTAACTCTTTTAAGGAACTACCAAACAGTTTTACAAAGAAGTAGCTGTAATATTTTATAGTCATACAACACATATGAAGTTTCTGAATTTCTCCCTATCCTCACCTCCATTCATCATTATTTCTAATTTGTAACTATTCAAGTGGAAGCCGAATGGTATCTCACTCTAGTTTTGACATTTTCCCTGTATCCTGTAATCTTCAGTTCACTTATGTTTAATGATAAATACGTAGATTTCGTAGAATTTTATGTAATTGAGCATAATGAAAGCTGGAAAGAAATTTGGTCATATTTAATTGAATTTTGTCTTTATTACTTTCAGAAATAATAAAATAATGTCCAGAAGCAGTTTATGTTAAATGTTAGTAAAAAATGAGATTTGAAGTTCTATTTTGAAGTCAAAGTTAAAAGAAGTTTGCTTCAGAATATTCACAAATCCAGATAACTTTTATCAGAGGTATCACTAAAGTTGGTGTCAGTGTTAGCAGAACCTGAAAACAGAAATTCTAGTACTTTCATCTTTGGGTATGTTACTATAGATGTAGTATATACTTTACAGTGTATAATTAGGTATTATAGTGATTAGGAGATAGGTATTTTGAGTCAGACTGTATGATTTAAATTCTAGAAGTGCTATTAGGCAAATAATTTCTGAAACTTCACCTTTTTTCTATGGTTTTTGTTAGGATTAAACGTGGTCATATAATAGAAACTCAGGAAATATTAGCTATTGTTACTAGCAATTGATAGATCACATAATTGCTCCAGAGCAAATATGTCTTTAAGTTAAATTGCTAATATTTCTGTTTTTTAGACAGGGATGACCTTGAATGAACGGTTTGGTATCCTGAAGGAACAAAGAGCTACTCTCACGTTCAGCAAAGGAGGAAATCGCTTTGTAACTGTGGGATAGGTTCCATCTCAAAGGAACTTTAAAGTGATGACTGTGTTTGAAAAAATGAACTGCTTGAAGAGTTCATTACAGAAGTTCAAGAAACTTTATTTCAGAATATTCAGAAGACTAACCTTTATTTTTATTTTTGAAGGTTTTTCTGTTTTTGTTTTTTCAAAATATATAAAATAATACCCAGAAAGAATAACAGGAAATGTATCCATCTGTTCTCAAAGATTTTGTGGTTGGCCCAGAAGAAGCAATTTGTTGACTACTTGATTCCTCATGCAGCAGAAGGAAGACAGAAAAATACAAATTGATTATTTTTGTGAACATGGTATTTAGGATCTCATTGCCTTTGCCCATTTTTTAGACTAGACTTTACCTAAAGATAACTTGGGAACCATGGTCTTCAGAAATATGAGTAGGTCCATTTGTTGCTATCAGTTTTTCTTTAATAGTGTAGATGTAGTAAGTACAGTTATCGTTTTTGCCTTAGAGAAAGTATTTGAAGTCTTGTTTTGCATTTTAAGATTTATTGGAATATTTGGGACTTGCTTCATTTTTTTGGGTGGTATTAATTCCCCAGGATTTTAAGTATTTAGTGCCGAACTTTTAGTAAGAAGTGGGACTCTTGGCATTAATCTCAGTTTAAGATATTCATATTTAAAGGCCAAAAATGTGTAAATTACTAAGTTAGCTTGAGTAGGGCTTTGGAAGAGAGTATCCAAATGTGTTATTTTCACAGTGTGTGTATGTGTAGCATATGAAGAAAGAATAAGAAGTAGCAGCAAGCTGAAGGACAGGTAAATAAGGTGAAAAATTTCCAGATGTTTAATTTAGTGTATCCTTGAGCCTAATGTCCAGAAAGAATTCTTCAAATATGATTCAGAAAATTAGAATTATTCAAATAGGATGAGTCCCTTCAATATTTGATGGTAAAGTTAATAGCTTCAAAGTCCTTGACTTTTATTTGAGAAAGTAAAATTTAAAAGCTTATAAGCTTGCTAGATTAACTAATTTACAATGCCCCTACCAAAAATACTTGTATATGTCACAGTAAAAGTGCAAAATTATGCTGTTATAGAGTTATATTGTAACCACTGGTTCCACTCCAATTTCTTGTATGAAGTTCAAGCCTTTGTGGGGTGAGGTTTTTTCCTGTCTTCTGGAGAGGTGAAAGGAGTTAGTCCATTTTGCTAAGATAGTGTTAAGAGTCTCCAAATTGTATACTCTGAATTAGGGTCAAAATGCCAAAATGCAGCAAAATAGTCTGGCTACAGTTTACAACTTCGGTCATTTGAAACTTAACTTTCAATTTAGTGTAATATTAAAGCCTCTAAGTAGGTGTTAGTTTTTCTGGAGTATATGATTAGTGACTTTTCGTTAAAACAAAACAACATTACTGTTTTGACTTGAGTTCTCTCTCATGCTTCTTGAGTTATTATTGGTTTGTGCTAGCCGTGGAAAACTATCAATAACAGTTTCATGCTTATACCAAAGAATTAAATCTGACTCTTAATATCTGATGTTTGACAGTGCTTCTACTAATAAGGGATGATTGGAAACTGGTCTCAGAATATGAAAGTCAACTCTAGTCTCTCTTTCTCTGTTTGATGCTTTTCCTTGAGGCCAAGGATTGGAGGCAAAGCATTTGCAAATATAGACGTTTGTATTTAATCCAAGGAAATACGTTTTGAATTGATTTAGAGTTCCCGGTCACCTATTTTAAAACAAAGGGAAACAGCTGAGCTTTCTTTAGAACAGTTTGTAGAAAATACAGTATGAAAAAGTTTTCATTTTCCTGTTACTTTAAATGTTATGTTGAGTTATTATTGATACCATTTTAGGGGAAATGTTAAAAATTGCTCCAAATATTGAATATAAAGTACATCAAGTAACAGTGTCTTTGGGATATTAAATTTTTGCTCTTTGGTCATCTGTAATTTTCTTTATAAAATTTCACCTTTGATACAACTAAAACTATGTGCTAACATGTTGTGTATTAAAAAAAAAATGCTTTGTTGGAGGAAAATTTCCCTTGGAATGTGGTTGTAGTCATCCTTGTTCATCTATTTTTTTTTTTAAACAGGATGCAACTTAGAATTTCCTTTGCATCAAGGTGTATGCTAAACATTGATGCAGTGCATCACAAAATGAAAGTTTGTATTTAATGAGGAGGTGCTTTACACTGTACTTTTTGGTGTTTTTTGGAAAAGTTACATTTAGAAGCTGTTCATTTTTAACAAATAAAATGTTACAGGTTTCACATGATTTGTTCTTAGCTATCAACATTAAGTTGTCGTTTTTAGATTATTCTGTGCTATGAAGAACCTGCTATTAGGTGATTATAACTTTTTAAGTTACTGATCACCTGAATTAGTAAATCTATCTGGATTCTTCTATTCGCATCCTTCTCTTGCTTTTTAATAATTTCATTCATAGTTCCAGCAAGAGCTGGCATGGAGGAATTTTGAAAGAAATTTACGAAGGAGTACAGTGCTAGATGAGCTTTTAAAAGGCATTCAGTTTTAACCCCTCTTTTTACATCTTAGTAAAATGAGACCCAAGACTCTTAAGACTTCTAAGGGGCACAATAACTTTTTGATCTCATATCTAATTAACAGTTGATAATAGTAAACATTTTTTTTTTCAATTGCACACCCACAGAAAGTAGTGGAATAATGTATGGCCTGACAGCTGCCCAGGACTTGCTAATAGCCATATTTTTGTATTTAGAGGGTCTTCAGTAAATCATCTAGTGATGATTCATACTTCATTACTTTGGCATTCAAGTTAGGTAGACCTAGTGAAAAAGGACGTGTTCACAAGGAGACATACATGAACACAAACTATTCTCTGTAATTCTAATTAGAAGTAAATCATAATTTACACCTATTATGAAGCACCATTGGGCTTTGTCCTTGGTGATTAGTACTTTTTTTAGAATAGGATATGACTCGATTGCTGTCAATGGAATTATGATTTACATAATATAGACAGTTTTAATATAATATTTGTGCTGATTATTTTTACCACATAAGAGTGAAAAAAAACTCAGTTGGCATTATGGAGAATGAATAACTTGTATTCCAGATGCAGGCAAATAGTAAAAATGATTTCATTTTTAATCAGTAGAACTCTTGAGCTTTCATCAGAACTACATATCATTTTTTGCCACTGTAAAATTTGTGATTTAAGTTTCCCTTTAAAGAATGTTCCTAGATCAGTTTGGAGTTATTTTTTTAAAGATAGTAACTTCCAGAAACCATATATTTACCAGAATCTTGTACTAATATGGTCTTTCTGTACGGGTTAAAAGACTTACTTGGACATTGTAGAGTTCTTTTTTCCCCATGCCAAGACAGTTTATTCTGTAGTTGAAATCTATCCTACAAAAACTTGGTAAGGAGGCATTGTCTGAAATCTCTCATCCTGAGTATGTTCAGATGAGGTATGCCAGTGTTTAAAGATCAATTAGAAGCTGTTCTCTAGTGTACGTGTTTGAATTTATATTTCCATATTCCTGAATCTATCATTCATGTTTCTTACTAAGAGAGCAAGAAAAGAAACAAGCAAACATTGGATATATTCAAGAAGTAGGGTTTTTTGTTTATTTTTTTGTACATTGGAAGAGAATTAGATTCACCAAGATTCTGTGTTTTTAACAGTGGAGTCGTATGTTCATAATCTCAAGAGGCAAGCATGATACATTTTCTAGGCTGTAGAAAGGGAAAAGAACATGTTAACTGTGAGATGCAGAGCTGCCAAGAGGCATTGAAATGGGTGAAGCTTTTGTCCCAGGATTGACTGAACTTTCAGCGTTTAAAATAAACAGGAAGAAGCAGGAAGTCCACTTTATCAATCCCTAACGCTGCCCCTTTGCCTACAGCCTTTTTGCAACTGTCATCATTTGTATCTGTCACTTGACTCTAGTAAGCCTGACAAAATCTACATCTGCTAATTCTCAGTCAGCCCCCTTCATGAGAGTAGACTGAGGAAGTAGATGAGAATCCTTTGTAACTATGGAATGTATGAATAGACAATGTAACTCAACTCTAAAAAAAAATGTGAAATGAGATCCTGTTCTTAGGTATTTATTCTAAGAATAGCAAAATTTTAAGAACAATAAAAAGTGATACATGCACTGGATGTTGGCCAGGGATGACGAATACATCAGCTGCAGCTGCAATTTTTTCAGTTCATAACACTGAAAAAAATTTTTTAAAGATTTATTTATTATAAAGTCAGATACATAGAGAGGAGAGACAGATCTTCTGTCCAATGATTCACTCCCCAAGTGGCCACACGGCCAGAGCTGAGCCAATCCAAAGCCAGTAGTCGGGATCTTATTCCAGGTCTTCCATGCAGGTGTGGGGTCCCAAGGCTTTGGGCTGTCCTCCACTGCTTTTCCAGGCAGCGGAGCTGCCAGGATTAGAACCGGCACCCATACTGGGTCTGGGTGTACAAGGCGAGGACTAGCCAGTAGGCCACCACCTGGGCCCGAAAAAGAATTTTTAAAAAGATTTCTTTTTATTGGAAAGGCAGATCAGATTTACAGAGAGGAGACAGCTCTTTCATCCACTGGTTCACTCCCAAAGTGGCTGTCATGGCTGGAGCTGAGCCTATCTGAAGTCTTGTGGTTTAATGCCCGCACACGTGTCATACCTCCGTGTGGCCACGCTGATCCTCCTGATGTGGAACATAATGTGGACTCATGATCCAGAGTTGATTAAAACAATTCATCCATGATACAGATTCCTTTTCCTGAATTCCTAATTTCCCACCACCCCACTTGCTTTTTTTTTTTTTTTTTTAACTTATTACCAAGTTGGCCTATTTTGACTCCGCGGTCAGATTATCCTGCAGGAAAAATACTTTATCTGACAACTATTTCCTTAATAAATTCTAACTGGCTAATTATGGATGGGATAGACATCGTATAATGAATGGCTTAAATGTAAAAACTGGATTATGCTGGACATTACAGTACTGACCTAATCGGTTGAAAATGAAGTGTTTCCCACCTGAATGGACCGTTTCTTCGGTTCTACCTGTTATTTCCACATTCAGATCATCATCGGATGATTTTCTCTGCAATTTTGGTTCCAAACCAGAACTTTAGACTTGAATACCATTCCTCCCGCTGTGGCCAACAGTGCCACCTATCCTGCTTAAACTACACGTACTCTAGAGGATGTTTAGGAAGAGTCGCTTTAAAAAACGAAGTGAGTGTCCAGTATAGAATCTTTAACGTAAGAATTGTGTCGTTTCGAGCAAAATGAACACGTAATCACATTCCCCCCCCCCCCCCCAAGCATTAACACCGATTTAGATCATCCGGGAATACAATTGCAAGTGGGGAATTGTTTCAGATCGTAGGGCAGAAAGCTCAGCTAGTACCTGGAAGCTTGGCGCGCAGCGCTGCGGCAGGTTTAGGAGTTCCTCGTAGTTCCCATGGAAACCTGGCTGTGGGCGGGGCCAGGCGCCGGCTGTGCGGAGGGGCCGCCGCGGAGCTGCCAGTCAAACGGCCGTCCGGGTCTGGGAGCCCCATTCCCCGCCCTCCCAGCCATCCGGACGCGCATGCGCGGAGCCGGGCCCCGGGCGTGGGGAGGGGGGAGCCGCGCTGGAGAAGCTTCGGCTGGGAAATGGCGGCCGCGGGCTTGGTCGCTGTGGCAGCCGCTGCCGAATACTCTGGCCCAGCCGCTTCTGGAGGAAACCTCCCTGCTGTTAGCTGCGGTCCAAACTCTGGGGCGGCCTCTGGTCCCGGCCCGGGCTCATGGAGCCGCTCCCTGGATCGAGCGCTGGAGGAGGCGGCGGTCACCGGGGTGCTGAGCCTGAGTGGCCGGAAACTGAGGGAGTTTCCCCGCGGAGCGGCCAACCACGACCTGACGGACACCACCCGGGCCGGTAAGCGGGGCCGAGGGAGAGCCGAGCGCCCGGGCGCCGTCACGGCCGCCGGGTCCCGTGGGACACCCGGCTAACGGCGCCAAGCCGGCCGCCCAGCCCGGGGAGCCCTGCGGGCCTGGCGGGGGCCGGACCCCGAGCCTGGGGCGTGGCGGCCGGGCCAGCATCTCTGTGGGACCGGGGGCCGCAGGGCGCTGGTTTGCGGCTTCTCGCGGAACGGGAGCTGCGGCTGCTCCCGCCGGGGTGGACCACAGATGCAAGCCGGTCGGACCCGAGCGTAGTCGGCTCTGACTCCAGAAGCGTTGACTGGGATGTTGTGGTCACTGCATTGTCAGGCGAGGCTGGCCATCAGCGCCGGGGTTTTTCCCCGGGTGAGAGAGCGACTGACTGTGTATTTAATAGGAGTTCAAGTGCACTCACTTCTCCCGTGGTCTAGTTGATGAACCAACATGTAGCTGTAAAACGAACCGGAGCCCACCATTCAGGCTCCCGTGACAGTGCTATTCCACTCGTGTCTTTAAAAAAAACTTACTTAGAAATTACTTAGAAAAGGTAGGTTGCCTACCCTCTATAGCTACACTTGATTTTAATGCGTTAGTGTGCTTTGTACATATTTTTGAGCAGGGGAATGAGAATGAGAATTAGGTGTTACTTGGTTTTCTTAGTTATATGGAGCAATATTTGGTGACCTAGATGTTCAATATATTTTCTAATGTTTAAAATACAATTGTCTTAGGGAGTTGTTTAAAAACCGAATCTATTAATTTTTTATACAAATACAATTATAATGAAAGACTTCATAGCGATTTTGCAATGGAAGAATTGCAGTTGCCCGGAAGAATTGTCATGTATTTATTCTATTCTGTTTTATTTTACTTTATCATCTTTAATTTGGCATTTTTCCTATGTTTGTGCACTCACTAAGGATTGATCCATATCTATACAGTTTACTCGAGTTGGAAAAATAAACAACTGTTAAACTACTTCAAGAAACTTCTTTCGAAAGAAACTTTTTGCTGTAGTGTGAAATGGATGAGATTAACCACCCGTTTATTTAATATATTTTTTGAAAGATTGTGCAGAATGCAAGTTTTTAATAAGTAATAGTGAAATTGAATTTTTTTTAGTGTAAATATGAGCAACCACTTGCCTTTCGTCTGTATTCTGATAGTATTTAACAGTGTCATCCATACCCAAAATTTGCTGATTCTTTTGGGACATGGTTGTATGGCATGATTTCTTGTTGTGTCATTTCAATATTGCCACATTATGCCTGAAGCTAAAGAACAAGTTGATAACACAAGTCTTCCTACCTCATTGTCTTACCTGCTTTTTAGCAACACCTTGTTCAGCCTTTAACAAATCCTCAGTTAGCTAATAGGAAGTGCAAGAACATTTATGAAGGAGAATAATGACAATGAAATTTTTCCTTACTGTATTTTGAATGTTTAACTAGGGTATTACCCGCACGTTTATAGTGTAGTTTCTGTATAAGCCAGGTTTTCTGTTAGGTGACATTTCATCTTGTCGAAAGTATTTTAGAAAGTGGAAAGTACAACGTATTTTATACCTGTTAGACTAATTTCATTTCTCGTATGTTGAAATGTCACTTTAATGTGTAAGAGATCTTTAACAGAGCTTGATAATTATTACACAAACACAGTCTGAATTGTTTTAAGTAGATAATACTGATAAATTGTTGCGTGTGCACTGTTTGTTATTTATTATGTTAAGATATTCTGAAATACATTGCCTGGTTAAATGCACACAGCCACCCATTTATTAGATATATTTATCCCAACTTTAAATGTAAGGAATTACTCAGAGAAAGTCATATACTCAGTGTTACTGGTAGCATTTCAGCCCAGGCTTATCTAGCTCTGTTCTCTGCATTACACCTTGCAGCCTCCCCATGTACAAATTTCCTGTTCCTATGGATAGTGAAACCAAAGGTTAGAGGTGTCAAATATTTGCTCAAAGATCTACAGCTAAAAGTATAAGAGAGGATAATGGAATTTGAGCCTGCTTTGAGGTAACTCTAAAACTCATAGCCTGGGCCCAGCACGATGGCGTAATGGTTAAGGTACTCGCCTTGCATGCCCCAGGATCCCATATGGGTGCCGGTTTAAATCCTGGCAGCTCCAGTTCCCATCCAGCTCCCTGCATGTGGCCTGGGAGGGCAGTTGAGGACGGCCCAAAGCCTTGGGACCCTGCACCCGCATGGGAGACCTGAAGGAAGTTCCTGGATCCTGGCTTTAGATTGGTGCAGCACCGGCCTTTGCAGCCACTTAGGAGTGAGTCATCGGATGGAAGATCTTCTTTTCTATCTCTCCTCCTCTCTGTACATGTGCCTTTCCAATAAAATAAAATAAATATTAAAACCCATAACCTTCCCTTTATAGCAGGTATTTTGGTGAATTCAGAGAAAACTTATAGCAGCTAAAATGTTTTTCTTAGTCTGTAGAAGATTTGAAGTCAAGTAAATTATTTAAATTATAGATGATAAGTTTGAATTATATATACACATATGTTTACACCCATATAATAAAATGCCTCATGAATTTTTTTTTTCTCATAATGTATAGAATGTATGTAGTAGAACTGCTGTCCTGTAAGCATTTACATCCTTAGGGGCCTGGGCAGTAGCTTTGCTGCTGAAGTCCTCTCATTGCATGCACCTTGGGATCCCATATGGTCACTGGTTCTAATCCAGGCGACACTATTTCACATCCAGCTCCCTGATTTTGGCCTGGGAAAGCAGTTGAGAATGGCCCAAAGCCTTACAACCCTGCACCCTAATGGGAGACCTGGAAGAAGCTCCTGGCTCTTGGCTTCAGATCGGCTCATCTCTAGCTGTTGTGGTCATTTAGGGAGTGAAACAACAGATGGCAGTTCTTCTTCTCTGTCTCTCCTCTATGGATATCTGACTTTCCAATATAAAGAATGTTTAAAAAAAAGTTTATGTTCTGGGAAACAGTACTTATTACTCAGACCAGTCTTGTTTTTGATTTTTGGTTGGTTGGTTTTTTTCATTTATTTGAAAGGCACAGTGTCAGAGAGAGAGAAAAAGAAAAAGAGTCAGAAAGAAAGAGGAAATTATTTAGCATGATGTTTCATTCCCCAAATGGCCACAACAGCCCCTGGACTCTGCTGAAGCCAACGAGCCAGAAAGTCTTGTCTGACTCTCACAGAGATGGCAGAGCTAGCTTCTCTGCCCCCCAGGCCTATTAGCAGGAAGCTGGATCAGGAGCAGAGCAGCCAGGCCACAAAGTAGTACCTCAATATAGGATTCCAGTGTCGCAAACAGCAGCTTAAAGTGCTGTATCACAACTCCAGCTCCAATTACCATTTGTAATAGAACAGGATTAAAATTTACAAGGACTATTTTCTTGGCATTTCTCCTCAGGGAAAAGAAAAATTGTTTGGGAGTGGGTAACAAGGAAAATCTTAGAAGAAATCATGGCAGACATCTCAGTAGAGGAAATATAAGGTGATGTTAATAGTCAGAAAAATTAAGAAAAACCATTTCAGACAGTGATGGACAACATGCAAAATGGGTTTTTAAAATAATTTTTAAAGATTTATTTATTTTTATTGGAAAGTCATTTTTTTTAAGATTTATTTATTTGTATTACAAAGTCAGATATACAGAGAGGAGGAGAGACAGAGAGGAAGATCTTCCATCCAATGACTCACTCCGCCACGAGCCAGGAACTTCCTCCAGGTCTCCCACACGGGTGCAGGGTCCCAAGGCTTTGGGGGGCCCTCGACTGCTTTCCCACGCCACAAGCAGGGAGCTGGATGGGAAGTGGAGCTGCCGGGATTAGAACCGGCGCCCATATGGGATCCTGGCGCATTCAAGATGAGGACTTTAGCCGCTAGGCCATGCCGCCGGGCCCGTATACTCTACTTTTAAAATCGCAGAACAAAAACATATAAAAAAGAATATGGGGCTGACACAGTGGTATAAACAAGCTGGTTCACTCCCCAGATGCCAACAGTCTGGCTGGGCCAAAGGCTGGAGCTGAGAAAGCAGAACCCAATGACTGTCTCCCTGGTTTCCATTGGCAGGAAGCCAAAATCAGGAGCCAGAGCTGGGTGCAGAGCCTAGCTACTCTGACTGGGGACATGGACCTCTGACCCCCTCACTGACTACCTGCTCTGGAACCTGTCATTTCACCAAGTCATAAGGACAAAGAAATTTGGCTTATGTACTTTCTGCAATCTACTTGATACTTTTAAGGTGTTGATAACATGTCTGGTTAATCATGAGCCACAGATATAAATTTAAAGCTTCAGCTTCAGAGTTAAAGAAAACAGATAGCATTAAATTTGAAGCAATTAATAGAGTATGTGAGATTCTCAAAGGAAGGGTGAAGAGTGAAGAAAAAATTGTTACTGTTGTACAGCTGTGGAATACACCAGCATTTGAAAAGGTACAAAAAGAATTAGCTCAATAAAAATAAAGAAGTGGCAGGCTTTTAGCCTAGTGGTTAGGATACTTGGTGGCTGCATCCCATTATTAGAGTGCCAAGATTTAAGCCATGGCTCTACTTCTAATTGTTGCTACTCATGTGTACCCTGCGAGGCAGCAGGTGATAGTCCAATTACTTGGTTCCTGCTACCCAGATGGAAAACTTGTACCAAATTCCAGTTTCTGATTGGCTTGGCCCAGCATGAACACTGGAGAAGTAAATTAGCAGATGGCAGATCTTTGTCTAACTTTCTGCCTTTGATAAATAAAAATTTGAAGCAGAACAAACAGCTACTACAGCAACAAAAACAGAAGCAGGGTTTGTTAATTAGGACTGTTCTAGAATTCATAGAATCCTAAAGCCTGAAAGGACCATGGTAAATACCCAGATTATTTCACATATGGGCAGTACTCTCAAATGAAGTAAAATGCTCAAGGTTATGTAGAGAAGTGTGTCGATTCACAGAAGGCAAATAGGAGTCATATTGGAAACTGTAAGAAATCTCTTATGAATGAGAAACAGAAAACAAGAGACCAAGGACTCAACATGGGAAATAAGTCTTTAGTTGATAGATGAAGATGAGGAGGAGGTACCAAAGATTACACAAAGGAAGCAGGCTGAGGGTGCTGGGTCAGCCAGCGTTATGGAAGGCCTAAGAAATGAGACTTTCAGGAGATGAATACTTATTTCCTTAAGGAAGAATGAGGATTTCTAAATGCCATTTAATTTTCAAGGATACAATCTGTAACCCACAAAATTATGGTTTTGTTAGTCTTGGAAATATACACTAGAGTGCCAGATCTTCAGTGGAAATTGTGTTTTCCTTGAATTTTTAGTTATGTGTATTTTGTATCAGTCATAGTATGTACTATGAATTTTTTGTGGTATCCAAACCGGTCCCCACTATGTGTGGCTATTAAAATAAAAATGATTTAAAGTTTAAAGTTTGGTTCCCTGGTTGTACTAACCACATTTCAAATGCTCTGTAAGCCATATGTGTCACTGAGCAACTGTGCTATGGTCTGTCATATTGGACAGCACAGATAAAAAAAATGTTTTGTCATTGGAGAAATTATGACAGTGATATGATACCATATTGTCTTGAAGAGGAATGAAATTTTCTTCTGTGTTATTTATCTTATAAATCATACTATGTATAGCAATACTATCCAGTCTTTGTGAGGACAGTAAGCTACCATGGTGACCAGAGCTGAAACACTGCTATAGTGATTGAGGGTGGCAGCAGATTGGGGCTTAATCATAAGATTCTTATAAACGTCTCAGGACCAGGGAAGATAAGTAATTCTTTAGAATTAAGATCTTGTTAAAAGACAATCAGTTGCCGGTTCTAATCCCGGCAGCTCCGCTTCCCATCCAGCTCCCTGCCTGTGGCCTGGGAAAGCAGTCGAGGATGGCCCAAAGCCTTGGGACCCTGCACTCACGTGGGAGACCTGGAAGAGATCCTGGCTCCTAGCTTTGGATTGGCTCAGTTCCAGCCATTGCAGCCACTTGGGGAGTGAACCATCAGACGAAAGATCTTCCTCTCTGTATATCTGTCTTTCCAATAAAAACGAAGAAATCTTTAAAAAAAAAAAATAGTAATTCCCGTATGGGTCCAAGGCCTTGGGACCCTGCACCCGAGAGGGAGACCTGGAAGAAGTTCCTGGCTCCTGGCTTTGGATCACCAAAGCACCGGCCATTGAGGTCACTTGGGGAATGAATGAATCATTGGACATAAGATCTTCCTCTCTATCTCTCCTCCTCTCTGTGTATCTGACTTTGTAATAAAAATAAATAAATTTTAAAAAAGAAACATTAACTATACATTTGGCATATTTATCATCACCAATTGTTACATGTTCAAAACAGGAAACATCTAGAACATTAGAAATGTAGAAAGAAAAAACAGCCGGGTTCTGCAAAATCCTGCTTCAATGCTATAAGCTGCTAAATACTAAAATTAAAATAGACATGAGACAGCTGAATAGTAACATATAGCCACTTTAAGGTGTATAGAATCCAGTTGTATATAAACTAATAATTGAAATGCCAATATAGAAGTCAGAGGATGTGGTTCAGAACTTGCATTCTTTTGTTGTTGTTGTTGTTTGTATCTCTCTTTTAATATATTGGTTACTCAATACCATGTCAACGAATTCCATAACGTTATAAATTGTCGGGGCTTTTAATTGATTGGGATGATACTCTGTCAGCTCTACCTTTAGACCAGAGATGGTCTCCTCAAGAAACTTATCTGGACAATAAGATACTGGACTTTAAGCTTGGTTGATGCTTGCAATGAAAGAATCTCAACTGAGTTTGAACTGTGGTAATGCAACAAGGTGGAGGAATCCACCATGGAGGGAGCAGGGTTGGGGATGGGTGGGGGGAATCCCAGTGCCTATAACTCTGTGTCACATAATGCAATGTAATCAATTTTAAAAAAAAAGTAGAATAGAAAACAAACAAAACCAATTTAATTTTGATTATTCAGAGATGGTTTATACCAGTAAGATCTTTTTTTTTTCAAAAATTTTTTTTATTTGGACAATCTTTACATAGTTAATTTGGGTAAAAAGGGTCAAGGGCTACAGGAAAGTGGGTAAGATTATTATTTCCATGTTGTTTCCTTCATGTATCTGAAGTAAATGGGGATATTGAGGGAGAAGCCCCACCCAGTTTCCCACCCACCCCAAGACCCGCATGTGGGGCATGCTCTGAGATACTCGCTCAAGTGGTTTTGATAGTTCACCAGTTATGAATCACTGCCAATCTCGCCTCTCCAAACACTATGAGGTCGTTGAAGAATCCACTGATTGACGTTGTCCATTATTGCGTCTCCATTTGCCCGGTATTTTGCTGCCAACATACAGCTGAGGTGGTTGATTGACTTGCTCCATCTTCTGTCTTTCATGGTTAGGGTTCTGAGTCCAGCAGTTCGATTGGGGAGATCCCCAAAGAAACTTCGTCTGAGGTGTTCCCAGACCAGATTCTTGCATGTACTTGCAAGTACAGGGCCCGGCACAGTCCATCACCCTGATCAGCTGGTGGTTGGAATTGCTGGGGTGGTTGTGTTTCCAGCCCCGACTTCCACTGGAACCAGTGGATGTTGCAGTCCAGCCTGGTTCTGCCCAGCGCATACTCGACCCTCGCATAAATCAGCGGGAGCTACAGCCTAGTTGGAGCGACCCACGATAACCCCAACCAGGCCTGCCCCCTACCCTGGTTTGCCAGTATGTGTAGCAGACCAGTCCAGTCCATTTCAGTAAGATCCTTTTTTTTAAGATTTATTTATTTTTATTACAAAGTCAGATATACAGAGAGGAGGAGAGACAGATATACAGAGAGGAAGATCTTCCTTCTGACAATTCAGTCCCCAAGTGACCGCATGGCTGGTGCTGCGCTGATCCGAAGCTGGGAACCAGGAACTTCTTCCGGGTCTTCCACACGTGCAGGGTCTCTAGGCTTTGGGCCATCCTCCACTGCTTCCCCAGGCCACAAGCAGGGAGCTGGATGAGAAGTGGAAGTGGACCTGCTGGGATTCAAGCCGGTGCCCATATGGGATCCTAGGGCGTTCAAAGCGAGGACTTTAGCCACTAGGCCATGCTGCCGGGCCCATTTTAGTAAGTTCTTTTTTTTTTTTTAAGATTTATTTTTATTATTTTTTCATTGGAAAGGCGGATATACAGAAAGAAGAGACAGAGAGGAAGATCTTCCGTCCGATGATTCACTCCCCAAGTGAGCCGCAACGGGCCGATACTATGCCGGTCCGAAGCCAGGAGCCTCTTCCGAGTCTCCCACGCGGGTGCAGGTTCCCAAAGCCTTGGGCCGTCCTGGACTGCCTTCCCAGGCCACAGGCAGGGAGCTGGAAGGGAAGCGGGGCTGCCGGGATTAGAACCGGTGCCCATATGGGATCCCGGGCGTGCAAGGCGAGGACCTTTAACCACTTGCGCCACCGCGCCGGGCCCCAATTTAGTAAGTTCTGAAAAGTCATTTCTTTTTATATGGAGAGCTGTGTGTGTGTGTTACTTGTACAAAATGTTGGAGAAGACAGTAAATATTATTGATAATTCCACTTAGCGATAACTGTTAATGAAACACTGGTCTGATATCTTTCAAAAATCTTCTTCATGAAAAATGGGATCATATAAAGGCTGTTTTCATCATCAGTTTGTTTCACTGTGTGAGTTACAATATCAAAAACAGATGTGCAGCATAATTTTAATGAGAGCAGAGTAGTCCACTGAAGGAAATATTTTCCTTCATTTATTGTACATTGGGATTCTTTTCAACTCTGGTATATGTGCTGATTTTGAAACCAGCATACCATCTATTTCTTTGCAGCCTTGTTCGGTTATTTCCTTAGGATAAATTTATAGAAATGTAATTGGTTAGTTAAAAATCATCCACAGTCTTACAGGTTTTGATATAGGCTGTGAGTTTGCTCTTTTAAAAGAGTGGCTTAATTTTTTTTTTTTAAGCATACTTATTTGTTTGAAATGCAGGCTGACAGAGAAGGAGGGAGGAGAAAGGGAGCAAGATCTGTTTTCCATCCTCCTGGTTCACCCATGTGGCCACATTGGCCAGCTCTGGGCCAGGCGGAGGCCAGAAGCCTGGAACTTCATCCTGGCCTCCAGTGTAGGAGGGGTCCCTACTCAGGCCATTTTCTGCAGCTTTTCAGTCTCATTCACAGGAAGCTGGAACAGAAGTAAGTTAGAACTCAAACCAGTACTCCTATATGAGATGCCGCATCAGAACTAGTGGCTTAACTTGCTGCATCAGAATGCCAGCTTCTGGGGACCCATATGGGATGCTGGCGCTTGAAGGTAGAGGATTAACTTGTTGAGCCACAGCACCAGCCCCACTAGCTTAGCTTTTTACTTATCAGGGTGTGGATTGTCTGCTTTATACCCCTGGATCTTCACTCGCATTTGGATATGTACCAATCAGATAAGTGAGAGATGACTTGTTCTGTATTTGATAAATTGGGTAATAATTTTTCTCTACAATAAGAAACCATGTGTAGTGGCCAGTGTTGTAGCATCCACATTCTTTTTCCTTGCTCTTTTGCCTCAGAAATAAGCAGATGGGCCCGGCGGCGTAGCCTAGCGGCTAAAAGTCCTCGCCTTAAACACGCCAGGATCCCATATGGGCGCCGATTCTAATCCTGGCAGCTTCCTGTTGTGGCCTGGGAAAGCAGTTGAGGACGGCCCAAAGCTTTGGGACCCTGCACCTGTGTGGGAGACCTGGAAGAAGTTCCTGGTTCCCAGTTTCAGGTCGGCGCAGTACTGGCTGTTGTGCTCACTTGGGGAGTGAATTATCAGAAGGAAGATCTTCCTCTCTGTCTCTCTTCCTCTCTGTATATCTGACTTCATAATTTAAAAAATAAATAAATCTTAAAAAAAAAGAAATAAGCAGACATCTCAATGGGCAAGAGACTTAGATGACAAAAAGACTTCTGTTACTAAGGTCACACATATGCGTAATGCTTTTGAAAGAGATGGGCCGTGGGGAAGTCATGCTTGTTTGAAGCATGATTTAAATGTATATGGGAACTCTAGATTCCCCTGGGATTGCTTTTCAAATCAGAACAGTAACTGGTAGAATGGTACCTGTAGGAGGGGGAGATGAGTCATAGATAGCCACAGAGTCAGTGTTGATGCTAGAACAGCAACAGTAATGAAGCCATGGGTGTCCCAAGGTCGGCTTCCTTTTACAGTGGCTGTGTGAGTATTTGCGAGCGAGATGGTTACTGTTACCACACTGCAACATGAATAGAACTTTTAAGAAGTGTGAGCTGGACCAGGCAGACCTCATGTGTCTGGATTCCAGGGACTTGGCCCAGCTTCCGCTTCTTTCCCATATACCTTAGCAGGGATCTGGGAAGGAAGTGGATAAGCTGGCTCTCAAACTGGTGATGCTGGCACTGCGGGCAGTGGCTTAACACGCTGTGACTAACCCCTGTGTGTTTTCTTTTGAGAAATGTCTGTTCAGATCATTTGTCCGATTTTAAATCAGATGGTTTTCTTGCTGTGAATCTGAGTTCCTTATATGTTTTGGGTATTAATTCTTTATGACATGTAGGGCTTACAATTTTTTTTTCATTTTGTAAGTTGTCTTTTTACTGTGTCCATTGTGTCTGTACAGAATCTTTTCATTTTGATGTGTAATCCCATTTGTTTATTTTTGGCTTTTCAACCTGTGTTCTTCTTTTCTACCTAAAAGAGCAACAACAACAAAAAAGCAAATCCTCATTGTCCCACTAGTGTCACAGAGCTTCTTTCTGCTGTGTTTTCTTCTCGTAGTTTCACAGTCCCCAACATAACATGTAAGAACAGTTCATTTTGAGTTGATTTTTGAATGTGGTATAAGATAATGATTTCATTTCATTTTCCTACATAGGGATATTCAGTTTCGTGAGAACCATTTATTTAAACTGTCCTTTCTCCATTGTATGTTCCTTGGCAGCTTTCCCAAAAGATCAGTTAATTGTAAATGTGTGAATAGTTTTTGGGGTTCTATGTTTTGTTCTCTTGGCCTCTTTTTATGCCAATACCACACTGTTTTGATTTATTGTAGCTGTATAGTAGATTAGGGGATGCAGTGCAACCAATTTTATTCCTTTTACCCTCAGGATTGCTTTGGATATTTGGATCTTTTTTTTTTTTTCCAAAGTTTTTTTTTTTTTTTTTTTTTTTTTATTGCAAAGTCAGGTAGACAGAGAAGAGGAGAGAGAGAGGGGGGAAGATCTTTGGTCTAATGATTCACTCCCCAAGTGAGTGCGATGGCTGGTGCTGTGCTGATCCTGAGCTAGGAACCAGGAATTTCTTCCAGGTCTCCCACGTGGGTGCAGGGTCCCAAGGCTTTGGACCGTCCTCGACTGCTTTCCCAGGCCACAAGCAGGGAGCTAGATGGGAAGTGGAGCTGCTGGGATTGGAACTGGCGCTCATATGGGATCCCAGGTGTGTTCAAGGCGAGGACTTCAGCCACTAGGCCACTGCGCCGGGCCCTCTTGTTGTTTTATGTAGTCTAGGATTTCTAGGATTGCTTTTCTGTTTCTGTGAAAATAGCATTGGTTATGTTGAATGTGTTGATTATTTTGTATAGTATTGTCACTTCAACATTAATTCTTTCAAACAATGAACATGGAATTTCTTTCCATTTATTTTTGTCTTCATCACTATTTTTTTAAAGATTTATTTATTTTTATTGCAAAGTTAGATATACAGAGAGCAGAAGAGACAGAGAGGAAGATCTTCTGTCCAATGACTCACTCCCCAAGTGACCTCAACAGCCAGAGCTGATCTGGTCTGAAGCCAGGTGCTAGGTAGGAACTTCTTCCAGGTCTCCCACACAGGTGCAGGGTCCCAAGGCTTTGGGGGGCCCTCGACTGCTTTCCCAGACCACATGCAGGGAGTTGGTAAGGAAGCAGGGCTGCCAGAATTAGGACCGATTAGCACCAGCACCCATATGGGATCCTGGCGTGTTCAAGGTGAGGACTTTAGCCGCTAGGCCTCTGCACCGGGCCCATTGTCTTCATCACTTTTATAATTTTAGTTTTCATTGTGCAGCTCTTTCACCTTGTTGATTGAAGTTATTAATTTTTAAAAATGTTCTTGTAGGGCCAGGCGTGGTGGCCTAGTGGCCAAAGTCTGTCTTATATGCGCCAGGATCCCATATGGCCGCTGGTTCTAATCTTGGCACTTCCCATCCAGCTCCCTGCTTGTGGCCTGGGAAAGCAGTTGAGGGCCCCCCAAAGCCGTGGGACCCTGGACCTACATGGGAGATCTGGAGGAGGATCTGGGCTTTGGATCGGCGCAGCTCCAGCTGTTGCAGCCACCTGGGGAGTGAATCATCAGATGGAAAATATTCCTCTCGGTTTCTCCTCCTATCTGTATATCTACCTTTACAATGAAAATAAATAAATCTTTAAAAAATGTTCTTGTAGTTTTGACTTTTTGGTAAGCTCACTGTTACTGCTTCTGCTTTTATTTTATAGTTTATCCTTTTTTTTTTTTTAATTTATTTGAAAGTCAGAGTTACTGAGAAAGGGGTATTTCATCAACTGGCTGGCCGAGCCAGCCTTCAGCCAGGAACCAAGAGCTCTGAGTCCCCTTGTGGGTGCAGGGTCCCACGTACTTGAGGCATCCTTCAATGCTTTGCTAAGCTATTAGGCAGGAGCTAGATCAGAAGTAGAGCAGGTGGAACTTGAACCAGCATGCATATGGGATACTGGCGCAGCAGGCATCCACTTTACCCACTAAACCAACCCTGTGCCCTCTTTTCTTTATTAAGAGTTTCTTGTTGGTATTGTTTCTAATTTATTTGAAAGACACAGAGACTGAGAGCACTCCAGGAACAAAAATGACAAGCCAGTTCCCCTAGGAACATAGATGGAAAAATTCTTGTTGAAATCGTAGCAAATTGAATTCAGTAGCACATTCAAAAGATCAGGGTACTGCTGGTCTCACAAAGAAAGGCTAGGAGATAGTCTCTCCAATTCAGTTTCTTTGAAAAATTTGAGAAGCGTTGATATTCTTTAAATATTAAAATTCAGCTACAAAGCCATCAGGTCCTGGGCTTTTTTTTTGATGGGACACCATTGATTACTGATTCAATTTCCCTCTTATTGGTTAGTGCAGGCACTCTGTTTTCTCATGTTTCAGTCTGGATGGTTGTTTATTTCTAGGAATTTATCCATTTCTTGTAGATTATCCAGTTTGTTGGTATACAGTCTGAGTGTTTGCTGAATGAATGAGAGTATGTATGGATGGGTGAATGAAAAGGCCCCAAGAGGAAATGATTAAGAACCTGTTCTCCTGCTAAGCTTTCTAAGTAGTAACAACTGACTTCTGTGTGCATCTTGATTTAATGGGGACCCTCAGGGCTTCCGGGTTACAAGTGAATTCAGTCAGAACATTCTCAGTACCATAGATTGTGCTTCCCTTTGGTGTCAAACAGCTAAGCATTCACATCTCTCTTTAATGGTATCACAGAGGAAAAGAAAAATGATTTTGTATGTGCTGGTAGTTAGTGCTGCGAAATATAGTGAGTTGTCAAAAATGATCATTTCTGGTTTTTTGACAAATGATAAGCCTCCAATAGTGAAGTAGGCTTTTCATGTGTATTCAGTACTTGCAATTTTGATAATCATGCTAGTTACAGTTAAAGGAGGATTTTTTTTAAGATTTATTTATTTATTGGAAAGCCAGATATACAGAGAGGAGCAGAGACAGAGAGGAAGATCTTCCGTCCAATGATTCACCCCCCAAGTGAACACAACGGCCGATGCTATGCTGATCTGAAGCCAAGAGCCAGGAACTTCTTCCAGGTCTCCCACGTGGGTGCAGGATCCCAAGACTTTGGGCCATCAGACTGCTTTCTCAGGCCACAAGCAGGGAGCTGGATGGGAAGTGGAGCTGTCGGGATTAGAACCGGTGCCCATATGGGATCCCGGTGTATTCAAGGTGAGGACTTTAGCCGCTAGGCCACGCTGCCGGGCCAAAAAGGAGGATTTTAATCTATTAACATGGTGTGGCTATTTCTGGTTTCTGGCCATTTGTTATAAATAGACAAACTGTAGACTGTTAGTTTCCAAATGTTTTTTTAAATATTTGTATTTGAAGGCAGACTTAGAAGAGGGAGGGAGCTTCTATCCAGTTGGTTTACTCCCCAAGTGTCTGCAACAACTGCAGCTGGGCCACATTGACGCCAGAAGCCAGGAGCTTCTTTTGTGTCTCCGTGTGGCAGGAGCCATCTTCCTCTGTTTTTCCAGGCGTATTAGCAGAACCCTAGATCAGAAATGGAACAGCCAGGTCAGGTTATGGACTTAAACTGGTGCCCACATAAGGTGCCAGCTCCACAGGGACTTAACCTACTAGCTACAATGCCCGCCCCTGAAGAACGGTATTTTTAAGTCTTTGTGGTTACAGCTTTGCATTTAGAAGTCCTTATGTGATGCTTTTTGCATATGGAAACTAATACTTGATTTTATCTTCTCCACTCTTCTTATGCTTTTTAGGATCATTTGGAATAAGACTGGATAATAAAGCACTGGTCATAATATGAAGGCATTAGATTTTATTAAATACTAAAAATCATAATGCTTCCACACAAGAAATTAAAGAGTAGAAATTCCAGGAGATATTGGGAAATAGGTCAGGGAGCATTTGAACTCAGGAAAATAACTTCCATATTTTCCCATTACAACTTTTTGACCTCCTTGTCTTAGTGTTTGAAGGTCAGTCCAGTATACTGACATGGTGGATATAAGTATACCGTATTTAACTAACCTATAATTTCTGTACATCTTACAGGTAATATTTAGTGAGAGTCTCAGTGTCTGAGGAAGTAACTTAATGATGGTGTCTAATGTTTATATAAAAAAGTATCTCTTACAAAATCCCTGATTTTTACTTAGATAGAACTGCTTATTACTAACCTACCTGTTTCTCAGAAATTTAAGATAATTTACAGTATATGGTTATATACAGAAAAGTTAGTGTGCTTATGCATTAGCTTTGAATTTAAGAAAATCTAGGTTGAAGTTTCAATTCAGTCACTTGCTGGCTTTACGTTCTGTAGACAAGTTTTCTAACCTTCCGAATGGCAGTTTCCTTCTCTCTACAATGCACCTCATAAGAAGGTTGTGTGAATTAAAGAATGTAGCTGTATGGAACAATTAACAAAGGCCCAGTGCTTGCATGTACTTAGCAACTGTTCCCTTTCTTTGTTTTCTCCTTCCTTTTCCGCCTCTTGCTTACATTTTTTTTTGTTTTTGTTTTTGTTGAGTAGAAAACGTATTCTATGCCTGTGTTTCAGACATGATTATAGGCAGAACACAACTTTTGCAGTCCAGGTCAAGGTTGCAGGTTAACTTATTACAGCTGAATAAAGTGGTTGCGCTTTTCCTGAGCCAGTGCAGCAAAACTAGAACATAGATCTCCGTACAGACTGTCAGGACAGTTCACACTGTTAACTTCAGTAAAATTCTGAATTTGAGTTAAATTTTTATTTCTCTTGTTAAATTGGTTTTTATTTCTTTTTCTCCTTGACCCAGCTTTGGAAACATGTCCTTGTTTTATCAGCCTACATACATTTTTCAGCATCCCGCTCTCCTGGAGTGTGTGGAAAACAAAGCCATTTCCCAAATCATTCAGTATACATGATTGCTTTCCCTGAGCAATTGAATACAGACTGATAAAATATGATATAAAGACCATGCCTGGGGCCTGGCGTGGTAGCCTAGCAGCTAAAGCCCTCACCTTGCACGCACCAGGATCTCATATGGGTGCTGCTTTAATCCTGGAGGCCTTGCTTCCCATCCAGCTCCCTGCTTGTGGACTGGTAAAGCAGTTTTAGGAAGGCCCAAAGCCTTGGGACCCTGCACCTGTGTAGGAGAGAGGCTCCTGGCTTCGGATAAGCTCAGCTCTGGCCATTGTGCCCTGCTTGGGGAGTGAATCAGCAGACAGAAAATTTTCTTCTCTTTCCTCCTCTCTGTATATCTGACTTTCCAATAAACAATAAAATCTTTAAAAAATAGAAGACCATGCCTGCTATCTTTTTTTTTTTCCCAAAAAATTTATCTTATTTATTTGAAAGACAGGTTTACAAGGTGAGAGAGGGAGAGACAGAGCTCTTGCATCCTCTTTCTGGTTCACTCTCCCTAGTGCCTCAGCAGTCAGGGCTGGGCCAAAGAGAAGCCAAGAGCTTCAGCCCAGTGTCCCCACAGGTGCAGGAGCCCAAGCACTTGAGCCATCCTTTACCAATGTTTTCATTGGCACATTAGCAGGGAACTGGGTTGGAAATGAAACAGCCAGGTCTTGAACCAGTGCCCATATGGGATGTAGTTGTAAGTGGCAGCCTTAACTCATTATGCCATAATGCTGGCCTGGCAAGGCTTGTTCTCAAGGCTATTGCCACTGATATGTATATGTGTATACTTAAGGGAAAGCATGTACAAGAGCAAAAAGTTGTGTATGCTTACTCTCTGGAGGACATAGATTAGACCTGGATCTGGATTTTTCTTTTTTCTGTAGACACAGGAAAAAATGAAGCTATAGCATGAGTAAGAACTCTTGGAAAATCCTGCGTATCCTTTATATGATTTGTGTGTTGCTTAGGTACAAAAGTGACAGCAGTCTTTAATCAGGTTGGCTTTGTTGCTATTAACCTTTTGTTTTTACATTTTTGTTTATTTTGGTCCTGGCACGATAGCTTAGTGACTGAATCCTGTGCATTTACCAGGATCCAAGCTGCTCTGTTTCCCATCCAGCTCCCTGACTTTGGCTGGTGGGGGAGGTGGAAGATGGCCTAGGGTTAGGACCCTGCGCTGTGTAGGAGACCCCCAAGGAAGCTTCTGGCTCCTGGCTTCAGATTGGCTCAGCTCTGGGCATTGTGGCCACTTGGGGAGTGAACCAGCAAAAGAATCTTTGTGTCTCTCCTTCTCTCTGTAAATTAGCCTTTCAGGACTTGGCGCTTTAGTCTAGTGGCTGGAGCCCTCACCTTGCATGAATCAGGATCCCATATAGGCACTGGTTTATGTCCCAGCTACTCCACTTCCCTTCGAGCTCTCTGGTTGTGGTCTGACAAAGCAGTAGAAGACAGCCCAAAGGCTTAAGACCCTCTACCTGCGTGGGAGACCCAGAACGTCCTGGCTCCTGGCTTTGGATAAACACAGCTCCAACTATTGGGGCACTTGGGAAGGGTGCCTGCAGATGAAATATTTTTCTCTGTTTCTCCTTCTCTCTATAAATCTGCCCAATAAAAATAAATGAATCTTTTTTTAAAAATCTGCCTTTCCAATAAAAACAAATAAATCTTTATAAAAATTTTTTGTTTATTTGCCAGGCAGACACCAAGATGTACCATCTGTAGGTTCACAAATGCCTGCATCAGGTGGAACTAGGATAAGTAGGAGTTGGAACATTCAAGAAACATCAGTATAAATATGTTGACTATAAACAGCAATAGGGACCCTGCTTTGTGATGCAACAGGTAAAGGCAGCACCTGTGACCCCGACACCTGTATTCTTTACGGGTTCTAATTCAAGTCCCTGCTGCTCCACTTCCCATCCAGCTGCTTGCCAGTGGCTTGAGAAAAGCAGTGTAAGATGATCTGAGCACTCGGGCCCCTGCACCCACGTGGGAGACCTGGAAGAAGCTTCTGGCTTCTGACTTTGGAGTTATCTGTGTTGGCTTTTGGGCCATCTGGAGATTGAACCTGCAGATGGCAGATCTTTCTGTCTTTTCCCTCCTCTTTCTGTAACTCTTTTAAATAAAATAGGTAAGTCTTAAAACACACACACACACACACACACACACACACACACACACACACACACACACACACACAGAGCAACCTGAGTTCTAGCTAAACTAGTTGAAGGTGGTCCCTCCGCAAAGCGGATATTGGAACTTAAGAGAGATTGCTTTTGAGTAGTGTGTGATATTTTAACTTTTAGTTTGCCTGTATTCTTTATAACGGAAATGAGCCGTTTATAGACAGCAAATGTTGAGTCATGCTGTTTATATCCGCTTAGCTAATTTCTGTCTTTTGGTGTATTTGGGTTCTTTATATTTAATGTAATTATTGATACATTAGGGCTGAAGTCTGTCCTTCTATTTTTCTTTTTGATTTTCTTTTGAATTCTTTTTTTTCCCCCTGTGGATTTCCTAAACGTTTTTCAGTATTTCATTTTTATTTACCTCTAGTTTTTTTTTTAAAGATTTATTTATTTTTATTGCAAAGTCAGATATACAAAGAGGAGGAGAGACATACAGGAAGATCTTCCATCTGGTGATTCACTCCCCAGGTGACCGGAACGGCTAGTGCTGCGCTGATCTGAAGCCAGGAGCCAGGAGCCAGGAGCTCTTCCAGGTCTCCTACGCTGGTGCAAGGTCCCAAGGCTTTGGGCCATCCTCGACTGCTTTCCCAGGCCACATGCAGGGAGCTGGATGAGAAGCAGGGCAGCTGGAATTAGAAGCATCACCCATATGGGATCCTAGTGCGTTCAAGGCAAGAACTTTAGTCACTAGGCTACTGTGCCAGGCCCACCTCTAGTGTTTCTGAGTGTATCTCTTAGTATGGCTCCTAATTGTTGCCCTAGTTGTTCCATTGTATTTATCTGACTTACCTGACTGTTGGGGTCATCATTTAAGAATAGAACCATGTCTGCCTTTGCCTTCCCAGATAAATTTGTCTTCGATATTTTCTCCACCTAAATTTTGAATTAGTACCAAATAGTGTTAATGAGTTTTGCTTCATCGCTCAATTTAATTTAGCAAACATTTTTGTTTGTTTGTTTGTTTTTTAAAGATTTACTTATTTATTGGAAAGTCAGATATACAGAGAGGAACAGAGACAGAGAGGAAGATCTTCCGTCCAATGATTGACTCCCCAAGTGAGCACAGCAGCTAATGCTATGCCAATTCGAAGCCAAGAGCCAGGAACTTCTTCTGGGTATCCCACAGGGGTGCAGGTCCCAAAGCCTTGGGCCTTCCTCTGCTTTCCCAGGCCAGAAGCAGGGAGCTGGATGGGAAGTGGAGCTGCCGGGATTAGAACCAGCACCCATATGGGATCCCGTGGCGTTCAAGGCGAGGACTTTAGCCGCTAGGCCATGCCACTGGACCCAAAATGATTTTTTTAAATCATTGATTTTTCTGTGTGGAAAGCAGAATTACAGAGAGAGACCAAGAGAGAGATCTTTCATCACTGGTTCACTCCCCAAATGGCCACAATGGCTGGAGCCAGGAGTCAGGAACATCTTCCAGGTCTCCCACATGGGATGCTGGAACTACAGGTCACAGGTTAACTCACTACGGCACAGCACCAGTCCATCGACTCCTTTTTTAGCAGCATCTTTTATTTCCAGAACGCTAATGACACAGAATTTAGATTTTTGTTCTGCTCTGTTATTCAGATTGTTAATCTGCATTGTTTACCTTCCAGTATACTGATTGTTTATATCCTTCTGTTGGAAGCAGCCATGTTTTGTTTTGCTTTAGTCGTTATATTTTTCAGTTCTAAATTTTTTAATTGGGTCTTTATGTGATTTCTTAGTTGAGGCTTTGTGTTTCATTTGTTTGCAGTTGCTCAGTGAAACATTTTTTGGGTTATCTAACATTTCTGTTATGTCAGTGTGGACAATTATTGATTGTTCTTTCATTAAATTTGAGATCCTTCTGGTACTTGGTGGTGACATAAGTTCAACTTATGTTTCTGTTTAACTGTTTCCACTTTACCTGGGGAAGCAGATGACTACCTCATGACTGCCATGTGAAGGTTGAGATGCAGGCTTCCCATTTGGCCCTCATGGACTTTTGCTGGACAAAAGTGTGGGATTTGCAACGTTCCACCAGGTCTCCAGTGCTAGCTCCCTTCCTGAAAGGAGTTGAAGTATGTCATTACTGTTCCCGTACGTCCATGCCACTGAAACCACAGGGGTGGAAGTGTTAGCGTTGGGTGGTGATGACAGTGCTGATGTCGTCCAGGCCTCTACTCCACATGAGTGAGAGGATCTGATCCAGGGGAGGTCCAGGCTCCCTATGTGGCCTCCTATACCTGACCTAAATCTTGTAGAGAAGGGGGCTTCATTACCTTCTGCCAGAAGTACAAATTCCAGTTCCTTATTTGTTTTTTCCCCCAATACTACTGCAGTGGGGAGAGAGTAGAAGTTGCTGAAATGCTTTGTAGCAGTGTGGTGAGGGTAGACATTTGGGCTTCCCCAGTGAGCGCTTGCCGGCTTGAGTAGGGGTGAATCAGCAGTTACGGTCTGAGAGTTTTGACTGAGGTAGAGCAGTTGCTGTGTGCAAGTGTTTTAGCTAGCTTTTCCTGATCCTTTGGCTAGAGAGAGCAGCCTACTTTTTTTGTCTCTGCCTGTTGGTGTTTCTGGATTGCTAACTTGGAGGTGTTATGCTTCATAGCGGCAAGCCTGGAATACGTGAGACAAAAAGAAAAGCCCAGTGATCTCATTACTGTTCTTTAGCTCCGGGGTCCCTAGCGACTTCTCTTGGGCTGCTGGAGTCTTATATATGCTCCCTATGTGATATCCGGGATTTTTAGTTGTACTTAGTGGGAAGAGTAGGAAGAAGTAATTGCCTTCTTTCCAAAGTAGAACTAGTTGGTGCTTTGAAGAATGTAAATTCACTTCACTAACAAAAATAAAAATTAAAAATAACTTTCAAAAGATAACCGCAAAGTTGCATAAAATTATATGACTTGAACAAAAATACTAGAAAATAATTTTTTGTCCTCTCCTAGTTAGTTACATAATTAATAATGATACCTAAAATAACATGGTTTTTTTATTATATTATCTCTCAAGAAAACTTTTATGAGAAAGCCATATAATAGTTGGAATTTAAAAGGAAGTACTTCAGAATATTTTTTGTGAAGTGGCAAATTCAAAGGAAAATTTTCAAAAGTTCAGTTGTGTCTTGTTTAATGAACAGCTTTTTGTTTTTTCTGTCTGTCATATTCTTTAGCTTGTGAGAAGTAGCATAAATATTATTAGTTGCTTGTTAATAGTTAAATGATATTTAAAGTTGTTACTTTTACATAATTTTTTAGATACTTAACCTGCCTTTAACTTGAATTTTTATTCTTGTATTGAATGTGTATTTTAGGATTTTCTTTGGTAATTTTAATTTACTAGTTTTTATGTGTTACTCTTTTTTTGTAAGAACAATGTTCTTTTAAATTTCTCCTTGCTCATTGTTAAAACCTCTTACATAGCTCATTTGTCATAATCTCTGGCCCCTTCAGACATTCATAGCAGTGACTGTTCTCATCAAAAGTGCTGGTACTGTGCATGGGGTGTTGCATAATGGCTCTGTTTGGCGGGGATGATGTCAGTGTGCGGGATGGCCTGAAGAAGTTATTAGAAGAACACAAGACTTTTGAGTCCTAGCCTTTCTTAATAAATGCCATACTGTTGAAACCATTAATTTGTGTTTGGACTGGAATGCATCTAGGTTTTCCTGGCTTTGTTAGGATTTAAAAGGAATATGTCCTAATATCATAATTACATAGCCAAGTCAAATAAAATATTAAAACATTCTTCTCTCTGACAGAGAAAATTAAGGTTTGGATGACACTGCTTAATAGTTATTATGCAGTTGAGAGACTGATTTTTGAGAATCAAAATTGAGGCATACTTTGGATTTTTGTAATATATATTACTTAATTTATTGCTGAGACACAGTATATCATTATTAGAAAAGACTGTAATTCTAGAAAGAGATTTTTAAGGTATGGTCTACCAGAAACAGAGGCGTATTGCATTTCTTTCCTACTTTAAGCAGGAAACAGGAATTGGGAGCTGGAGCTGGGGATTAAACTGAGTTAACTCTAATGTGGGATGAAGGTTTCCTAACAGACACCTTAACCAGTAGGCCAGTCCCCACCCCAGTGTCTGTTTTTTAAATGAGAGATTTGCTCATACAGAACAGATAGAAAAGCTTTGAAGAACTCTGCAATGAATTCACTCTGGTGTGTTCTAACTATAGAGAACTTAAAATTTGAAATATGTTTTTTAATCCACTAAATTTAATTTACTCTGTGATTCAGATAGGAAGTTTGTGTGATGAAGCCCACCATGTTCTTTTCTTTTTTTAATTGACATGGGAATGAGGAGAAGGGGGAGCAGAGGTGTGTGTAAAGGAGGTCTGGTGGGTCGGGGTGGTCCCGGGCACCTTCAGTATACAGGTCAGACGCTGAGAGCCAGCGTTTAGGCTAGCAGTTACGAACGTGTTTGATTTGCTTCTGGCTCCAGATGTCAGCTCTCTGGTTATACCAGTTCTGGGAGGCAGCAGTAATGGGGTCCCTTGGCCTTTGTGGGAGATGTGGATAAAGTTCCCTACCCCAAGATTGCAGCCCATCTCCACAACTGGGGGCCTTTGGGGTGGACACAGTGAATGAGAGAAGCTCTTGCTCTCCCTCTCTCTGCCTCTCATACGATGTTTTTTAAGGTACTCATTTGAAAGAAAAAGGTTGCTGCACGGAAACTTAAGAAAAATGATGAATGGTGACTGAACCCAGGGGAAAAGATTGACAGATTTCTCTGTAAGCAGATATAGTTTCTGCTGATCAACACATTTACTTACAGAAATTTGTATTTATTTTAAAATGTAAACTACAAAGCTATTATTAACAAACTCTTATAGGGAATCAAATATTCTTGAGGATTTTTTCCTTGCTTTTCAAAAAAAAAAATTTGCCACCTAATAAGTGAGCAATATCGAATCTGTGAAGTAATTATATTCTTTTTCTGGAACCTGTGACTTTCACAACCTTAACAGAAAGTTAAAAAATTTGCTGGGGAGAAATGCCATGTCTATTAGTTAATGTTAGTCAATGATTATTAGTTAATGTAAAAACGACAACAACCAAAAGTTTATTTTTTTTTCCAGCTTTCTGAATTTACATTACTGGACCCAGTGCAATAGCCTAGTGGCTAAGTCTTCACCTTGCATCTACTGGGATCCCATATGGATACCAGTTCGTGTCGTGGTTGCTCCACTTTCCATCCAGTTCCCTGCTTGTGGCCTGGAAAATTAGTTGAGAACGGTCCAAAGCCTTGGGACCCTGCAACCACATGGGCAACTTGGAAGAAGCTCTGGGCTCATGGCTTCGGATTGGCACAGCTCCAGTAGTTGCAGCCGCTTGGGGAGTGAACCAGCAGATGGAAGATTTTTCTTTCTCTCCTTCTCTCTGTATATCTGCCTTTCCAATAAAAAAATCTTTTTTAAAAAAGAATTTACATTATTGATATGCTTTAGGTTTGTATGTATTTCCCTGAAAGTAAGAGGGCAGCTGCTCTCAATTTAAGATTTATTTTTTTTATTATTTTTTCATTGGAAAGGCGGATATACAGAGAGGAGAGACAGAGAGGAAGATCTTCCGTCCGATGATTCACTCCCCAAGTGAGCGCAACGGGCCGATACTATGCCGATCCGAAGCCAGGAGCCTCTTCCGGGTCTCCCACACGGGTGCAGGGTCCCAAAGCTTTGGGCTGTCCTCGACTGCCTTCCCAGGCCACAGGCAGGGAGCTGGAAGGGAAGCGGGGCTGCCGGGATTAGAACCGGCGCCCATATGGGATCCCGGGCGTGCAAGGCGAGGACCTTTAACCACTTGCGCCACCGCGCCGGGCCCACTGCTCTCAATTTATAAAATTATGAAAGTGTTAGCAGGAGAGGCTTTATCTCTAGTATGCTTCTTGCAAAGAATAGTATTTGAAAGCATCTCAGTTCAGGGTCAAGGATGATGAAATGTTCTTGAGATTAAGATGATAATACACAGTGGAGCCAGAGCTAAAATCTAGTTTTATATATCTATCTCTCTATATTTCTGTATTTTAAATTTGAAAGGCAGATTTACAGGGAGGAGGAGCGGTAAGAGGCCTTCTGCCTGCCAGCTCACACCCCAAACGTCCACGTGTGGCCCCTGTCTGCCGACTGGGTCAGCATCCAGTGCCATAGGTTTCAGCTTTTGTTGGAGCAGCTCTCTGCTTTCCAGGTACCAATTTCTGTTTTACTTTGCTAAGGCCCTTTGAGCTAAGCTCCAAAACTTAGTTTATGGCTGAAAAGACCAGCAGTCATTTAATTCTACAGCTTCCCCCAGGGTTGGTGGTTTCCCCTTCGCCCCACTTCCCAAATCTAACTTGCCACAGAAGTTTCTAGTAATAAAGCTTAGAAATATCGCACTGATTCCAGGACTCAGACACGAAAGCCGTAAGAAAAGTTTGGAACATTTTCTTGCAGCAGAATATTAAAAAATGTTTAAAAGAACACAGTCAAAAAATTGAGGGTGACATCAAAAAGATACAGGAGCTAACTTGAAGAAGTTCCCCTGGCCAATTTGGGTTAATTTCAACAATAAAATAAATAAGGAATGTAATGAATTGTATTAATCATTAAATAAAATAGAAATCCAGAGGCCCATGATGAATAAATATACATGTTTAATTTTTATATGAAGGATAACACAAAGTATTTTATATATTTTAGTATGAATTTAAAAGTCCAAAATTGTTATATTGAAAATATTTTTTGAAGATTTATTGTTTTTTTTTGAAAGACAGGGTTAGAGATTTTCATCTGCTAGTTCATTCCTCAAATGGTTGCGATGGCTGGGGCCAGGCCGGGGGAGAGCCAGCAACCTGCGGCTCCATCCAGGTCTCCCACATGGGTGCTGGGGGCCCAAGCAGCTGAGCCATCTTCCACGGCTTTTCCAGGGGCGTTAACAGAGAGCTGGACTGAAAGGCAGACAGCCAGGACTTGAAACCTGTGCCCATATGGGATGCTGGCATTGCGGATATTTATTTTTTTATTGATTTTTTTCCAAAGTATTATGTATTTAATTTTGTTTAATGGGTAAGGAGATTGCAGGGAACACGTGGGCATGTTGGGGGCGGAGATGATCAGGAAGGGAAAAGTCGGAGGTGGGAAAATGTTCCTTTCATTCTGGGTTGATGGGAAAAGAGAGAGAGAGAGATCGCCCTTCTACACTGCCAGTCTTACAGTTTTAGGAAAGGAAGTGGTATCATGATTGCTGCCCCCAGTTCCCAGTGAGGGGAAGTGCATCCTGTGGGAGGGATCAGTGGTTGATCGGCAGGGAGAGTTTAATAAAGAGCAGCTTGTGACTGACCTAGCTGCCTGCCTGTCCCATTTCATTCCCCCCACAGAGATATTCCACTCTTAGTCTCAGGGTTGCTGGAGGGTGCAAATTCACACATCTTCTGTAGTTACTTCCTGTCAGTTACACATATAGAACTTTCCTGTTCCGGGTTCAGAATTCTCTCATCTAATGGATCCCTCCCAAGAGTTGGAGCACCTCTACTTAGTGCCAGTGGCTACATCATCTGCGTTTTCATCTTTACTGTGAAATGTTTTTGGCTGCTTTGTCTAGTAGTTAGCAACATAGGGGGTCTGATTATGCATTGTGTGTACTGAGGCCAGATCACACACTCAGGGGTTCTTGTCCTTGAGGGCGGAAGTCCTGATGTGTCTGAGGATATTAGGAGGTGAACGGGTGTGCTGCATGGTGATGCCACAGGTCATTGATGGAACTCTCCCTACAGTGAGTGCTGTGGCCTGGCCCAGGGAGCGTGTCAGCCTACCCCACCCCTAACCCTACTCCAGCTCTCAGGCATGCCCTACTGAGGCTGCAACCTGCCCAAGGAGGCCTGAGGCCCTGGCTCTCTCCACCCAGCCTGCCCCAAGCAACAGCACTGGCATGCACTGGTGGGAGCAGCGGCCTGGCAAGGCATACAGCACTCTTCTCTAGGGTCCCCGGAAATGCCACCCCCAAACCCAACTTTTGCACACACTGTAGAGTGCAATGGCCTGGCTCAGGCCTGTGATTGCATCTCTGCCCACATCAGAAGTTCTTAGTTGCCCCCCTACCCCAGCCCATTGATCCTGGCAAGTGGGTAGCAGAAGTCTACTCCCTCCTCTACTGTCTTGCAGATTTAACATTAAGGAATAGGGAACTATGCTACACACTGATAAAGTTAACACAGAGTTAGCGTGAACCAGGCTCAGAACCCCAGCCAACTCTTGGCTGCTTTTGTCCTGGCAATGTAATACTTGCCTAGGCACCAAACAGCCTAGGCAGTCGCCTATAGCTGGGGTTTGGGTATTTTTTTTTTTTTAAAGATTTATTTACTTATTGGAAAGTCAGATATACAGAGAGAAGGAGAGACAGAGAGGAAGATCTTCCGTCCAATGATTCGCTCCCCAAGTGAGCACAACGGCTGATGCTATGCCGATCCGAAGCCAGGATCCAGGAACTTCTTCCGGGTCTCCCACGCGGGTGCAGGGTCCCAAAGCTTTGGGCCTTCCTCGACTGCTTTCCCAGGCCAGAAGCAGGGAGCTGGATGGGAAGTGGAGCTGCTGGAATTAGATCTGGCGCCCATATGGGATCCTGTGGCGTTCAGGCGAGGACTTTAGCTGCTAGGCCACGCCGCTGGGCCTGGGGTTTGGGTATTCTTAAAATAGCATTTTGTAGTTATAATCTAATGTGTTTTTGAAATTCCTTCTTAATTTGCTTTTTTAAAAAAAAAAATCATTTGATCATTTAAAAGGCAAAAGTTAGAGAGAAAGAGGCAAAGATGGAGAGAGGGGCCCAGCATGGTAGCCTAGCAGCGAAAATCCTCACCTTGAATGCGCTGCAATCCCATAATGGCCACCAGTTCTAATCCCAGCAACCCTACTTCCCAGGCCACGAGCAGGGAGCTGGGCAGGAGGTGGAACATCCGGGATGTGGGACACAAACTGGCACCCATATGGGATCCTGGCACATGCAAGGTAAGGACTTTAACCACCAGGCTACAGTACCAGACCCCAGAGGCAGAAATTTAAGAGGCTGTTTGACAACAGTCGTGTCAAGAGTATGTGTGGGTGAAAGCAAAAGGAGGGTACAAAAGGAGCAACGGTCACTTTCTACTCATTTAGCCTCGCTGGGGGTTAAGGAAACTTTCACACATTTTAATATGACTTTTAAGTAACTTTTCTACTTGTTGAAGATTTATTTACTTGAAAATCAGAGTTATAGAGAGAATGAAAGTCAAAGAAAGAGAGAAATCTTCCATCCACTGGTTCACTCCCCAAATGGCCACGATGGGCAGAGCTGGTCTGGTCTGAAGCTGGGAGCCAGGAGCTTCCACCAGGTTTCCCGCATGAATCCAAGGATGGGCCCAGGGACTTGGGCCATCTTCCGTGGCTTTCCCAGGCCATTAGCTGGGAGCGGGATCAGAAGTGGGGCAGCCAGGACTTGAACCAATGCCCATATGGGATTTTGGTGCTGCAGGTGAAGGATTAGCCTGCTTATACCGCTGTGCCAGCCCCATAATCTTATTTATATGTTTTTGTTCTGTGATTTTAAAAGTAGAGTATACTGGAGTGCATGTTTGGCACTTTAATTACGACCCAGCTTGGGACACTTGCATCTCCTGTCAGAGTACCTGGGTTCAAGTCCCGTGCTCAGCCTCGTGCTAGTGCACACGCTGGCAGGTAGCAGTGGGGCACAAGTACCTGGGTCTGTGCCGCTCAGGAGAGACGTCCAGATTGAATTCCTTGTCCTGGCTTTGGCCGCCTCAGGGGTACTTCCTTAGTTTGACTTTCGATGGTTAGTGAGATTACAAGTGCTCATGAGTGGCCTAGTTGGCATTTCAGTGTTTTGAATACAGGTTGGTTTCTCTAACTACGAAGAGAGTAAACATAGTCACGAGGCAATGAACCGCATCAATCCCAAATAACAAAATCCTTTAACAAGTCATGTATGCATAATTATTGCTAAATATTAACTGTTTCTGTTAAATAGATGGCCACACAAGAGGAAAAAAGCAAAGCCATTGATTTACTGTGTATAAGTAACACATTCAAGCATGGAGATCCTGTAAGATTGAAATTAAAGGAAGGGAGAAGGTACTGTGACTGTAGAGCACGTTAGGGCTGGCATTGTGGCAGTTTGTTCAGCATTTGCTGCGGTGCCAGTGCTGCTTCAAGCTGCTTCCACTCCCAAACCTTCTCCTTGATAATGGGCCTAGGAGAACAGCAGAAGGCCCAGAAGGCCCAGGTACGTGGGCCTCTGTCACCCACATAGGAGACCCAAAGGAAGTTCCAGGTTCCTGGTTTTGTCCTTATTCAGCCCCAGCGATTGCAGCATTTAGCAAGTAAACCAAAAGATAGAAAATCTTTCTCCCTCTCCCTGTCTTTCTGTGAGTTTTTCTTTCAAATCAATAAAGTAAATCTTTAAAAAAAATTACCACAAACATAGCAGCCCAAAGCATCTGACATTGCTTCGAGTTCAGGTATGGCCTCTGTCTCCTGCAAGCACAAGATCCTTCTGGAGGGAAGGATCGGCTTCCCCAGTTGGTTAGACTTCGTTTCCTTGCAGCTGTGGGACAGCCTGCTCATGTAAGCCAGCAGCAGAACTGGAGAGTGGAGAGAGACCTTCGAGTATGCCTCCCATAACAACCAGAGCCTTCATTGTAAACAGCAGTACTACTCATCTGAGATGACTTAAGAATTATTAAAAGTTCAATTCACCAAAAAGATGTATTCATATCTTTGAAAATAGTTGTCTGAGGTATTTTTTTTAAAGGTTTATTTATGAGCTGGTACTGTCGCTTAGTGGATCAAGTCATCAGCTACAGTGCTGGCATTCTGCATGGACACTGATTCAAGTCCTACCTGCTTCATTTCCCATCAGGCTTCCTACTAATGTGTCTGGGAAGGCAGTGGAAGATGGCCCAAGTGCTCAGGCCCCTACATCCAGTGGGAAACTCAGATAAAATTCTCAGCTCCTTGTTTCACGGCCCTGTTCCTGTGTCTTGGCAGCCTTTGGAGAGTAAACCAATGGATGTAATTCTCTCTCCCTCCCTTGCCTTCCTGCCTCCCTCTGTGTGACCCAGCCTTCCAAGGCTAAGTCACAGAGGAAGAGTGCTTATGTCTGCTGTTTCCCTCCCCATACACCTGCAGTGGACAAGCTTATGCTCTGCCTTTCCAATGAAAACTTTTTTTTCCCTAAGATTTATATATTTTGGGCCCGGTGTGGTAGCCTAGCAGCTAAAGTCCTTGCCTCGAACGCTCCAGGATCCCATATGGGCGCCGGTTCTAGTCCCAGCAGCTCCACTTGCCATCCAGCTCCCTGCATGTGGCCTGGGAAAGCAGTTGAGGATGGCTCAAAGCCTTGGGACCCTGCACCCATGTGGGAGACCCGGACGAAGTTCCTGACTCCTGGCTTTAGATCGGCGCAGCAGCACCGGCTGTTGCGGTCATTTAGGGAGTGACCCATCAGACAGAAGATCTTCATCTCTGTCTCTCCTCTTTTCTGTATAACTGACTTTGCAATAAATATAAATAAATCTAAAAAAAAAGTTACATGTTTTTATTGGAAAGGCAACTTTACAGAGAGAAGGAAGAGACAGAAAGCTCTTCTGTCTGCTGGTTCACTCTCCAGCTGGCCGTAATGGCCAGAGCTGAGCCTATCTGAAGCCAGGAGCCAGGAGCCTCCACCAGGTCTCCAACGCGGGTACAGGGTCCCAGGGCTTTGGTTCATCATTGACTGCTTTCCCAGGCCACAAGTAGGGAGCTGGATGGGAAGATGGGGCCATCAGGACATAAACTGGCGCCCATATGGGATCCTGATACATGCAAAGTAAAGATTTAGCCATTGAGCCATCACTGGATCCTCAAATTTAAAAAAAAGGTTTTTTAAAAATATATTAATGGGCTAACCATTTATATTAGCTTTTTATTACTACAACTAAAATAAGCTGTGAAAGAAGGGTTTTTTTTTTTTTTTAGGTTTATTTATTTTTATTGGAAAGTCGGATGGAGGAGAGACAGAAAAGAAGATCTTCTGTCCTATGGTTCACTCCCCAGGTGACCGCAGTGCCTGGAGCTGTGCCGATCTGAAGCCAGGAGCCCGGAACTTCTGGGACTCCCACATGGGTTCAGGATCCCAAGGCCATCAGACTGCTTTTCCAGGGCACAGGCAGGAAGCTGGATGGGAAGTGGAGCCGCGGGGATTAGAACCGGAGCTCATATGGGTGGGATCCTGACGCCTGCAAGGCAAGGACTTTAGCCATTACGTTATCGTGCCGGGCGCGAAAGAAGTTTGAATTGGCTCATGGTTTTAGAGGTTCCCAGTCCAAAGTTGTGCTGGTACCATCCCTTCTAGTGTAGCTGGAGGCTGGCAGTGGCCGGTGTGTAGGGGAGCAGTTCCATGCAGGCTGAGAAGCTGAGAGCACGGTAGGTCCCAACTAGGCCTTTACTACCAGCTCTTGGGAGATCTACCTTCCAGTGTCTCAAATACCTCACACTGTTCCAGCCTCAGAAACACTGTAATTAAACCAAGTTTCACCCCCTCAGTACCATTAACTGTGACTGGGATTAAATATGTGTTTGAGTTCCGGAGCCAAACCCTGTTCAAACTACAGCAGCATCCCCTCAATAACCTAGAAAAACATCAGTACATGCCTTGCTATAGAAGGAAGATGGTAAGTGCAGAACAAAAGTTAATAGAATAAAAACCATGTAATGAACAGGATTAATAAAGCCAAAATTGATACTTTAGTAAAACTCGGGGGGTATGTGTAAGTCTGTGATTAGAGTGATCAATAAAGAAGGTACAAATACCCACAGTCAAAAATGAAAATAGGGTACATCACTACAGATGTTATAAAAATGTCCAGTTAAAGGTGGTGGCAAAGCAAGCTAATTTTGCACCCATTTCTGCAGTTTTGACTTCCCAGAACTCCAGTCCCAGCTGCTCCACTTCCATCAGACTCCTTGCTAATGGTCTACAGAGGCAGTGGAGAATGATCCAAAGGCCTTGAGCCTCTTCACCCAAATGGGAGGCCTTGAAGAAGCTCCTGGCTTCAGACTGGCCAGGTTGCGGCCATTGTGGTAGTGGAGGAAAGAGTGCTGTCTCTCCCTCTTTCTCTATAACCCTGACCTTCTACTAAAAATAAAATAAAATAGAAATTCTTCTTTTAAAATGTTTAATTAAAAATGAATAAAGGAGCCTGTCATTGTGGTATAATTAGTTAAACCAGTGCCTGCAAAGTTGGCATCTCATATGGATGCTGGTTCAAGTCCCAGATGCTGCGCCTGTTCCAGCTCCATGCTAAATATGCCTGATAGCGCAGCAGAAGAAGGCCCAAATGCTGGGGTCCCTGCTCTCACATGGGAGACCCCCAAGAGACACCCGGCTCTTGGCTTCACCCTGCCCAGCCCCACACGTCAGTTGGAGAGTGAGCCAGAGGATGAAGATCTCTCTTTCTCTGTATTCTCCTTTGTCTTTGTGACTTTTTCTTTCAAATTAATAAAATAAATTTTTTAAAAAACCCAAAAAGACATCTTAGTTTTATGGGAAAAAAGAGGATACTATAACTATGTTAATAAATTTTTTTGAAATGATAAAACAGCAAATTGCTAGATCTTTTTTTAAGATTTTATTTTCTTGTTATTGAAAAGCCAGATATACAGAGAGAAGGAGGCATAGGAAGATCTTCCATCCACTGATTGACGCCCTAAACAGGCAGCAATGGCCGGAGCTGTACCAATCCAAAGCCAGGAGCCAGGAGCTTCTTCCAGGTCTCCCATTCAGGTGCAGGGTCCCAGGACTTTGGATATCCTTGACTGCTTTCCCAGACCACAAGCAGGGAGCTGGATGGGAAGTAGGGCCGTTGGGATTAGAACCGGCGCCCATATGGGATGCTGGCATGAGCACTTTAGCTGCTAGGCTGCTGCATCGGGCCCCCTAGACAACAAATTCTTAAAATTAATTCAAGAAGATACATAAAACTTAAAATAGTCTTAGAAATATTTTTTAAATTAAGTAAGTATTGGAGAATTTTTGTTCGTAGAAAAATTCAAGCCAAGATAACTTCAGCAATTAATTCTATTCTAGAAAACTTTTTTTTTTTTAAAGAAATAATTTGAAACCGAAATAAACCCTTTCAGTCAACTCAGATAAGAGACTGATAGAATAAAGATTCCTTGTGAAGGACTACACCATTGTAGTATAATGGGGAAAATCCGTCGAGGGTGGGAGTTTCTGGGGGGAATCCCAGCCTATATGAAATTGTACCACATAATTCAAAATTCAAAATAAAAATATATTTAGAAAAAGAAGTAATTTGAAACCAAAATAAACCCTTTCGGCCAACAGAAAAGGAAAAGCTAATTGTGGGGTAGGTATTTAGCTTGGCACTTAATAATGTTGCCAGTTAAAACACACATCCTTCATTGAAGTACCTGATACTTGAAAGTAAGAATTAGATATTCCTCAAACTGGCACCAGTATGGAATGCTGGTGCCAAGGAGGAGAGTTATGCCCGTAAGCCACCATGTCAATCCCCGTGCCAAGGTTGAGAGTGCCTACTCTAGCTTGCTGGGAGGCGATTGAAAGGCAGTTTTAATGATTCAGGTAATTGGGTTCCTACCACCTATTTGGGAACCTGAATTGAGCTTCCAGCTCTTGCTAAAGTGCAGACCAGCCCCACCTGTTGGAGGCATTTGGCAAGTGAACCAGCAGGTGGAAGCTTGCTTGCTTGCTTGTTCGCTCTCACACACATAACAAGTTTTTTTTTAATTTTTAATTACAAAACATAGGAATATGCTCAAACTAAATTTCACCATGTTAGCAACCACAATATTGGCCTCAGATGCTGATAGTGTCCAAAAAGGGAATCATAGTCCAGAAATATTCATGATCACTTGTGAAAAATATCTTGAGTCAGATATTAAGAAACTTAATCCAGTTACATGAAGAATGAAGACGTATCATGAGTAACTTGGATTTAATTCAGGAATGTAAGATTTTTTAATATTAGAAAATTAATTGAATAAATAGAAACAGAATAAAAGATTAGTGAGAACAATAAAAACTCTACAAGAATAATGAAGTAGAGTCCAATGCAATGGCTCAATTAGTTAATCCTCCTCTTGCAAGTGCCAAGATCCCATGTGGGTGCCAGTTCATGTCCCACCTACTCCACTTCCCACCCAGTTCCCCACTTGTGATCTGGGAGAGCAGTGGAGGATGACACAAAGCCTTAGGACCCTGCACCCCTGCGAAAGACCCAGAAGAGGTCCCACCTCCTGACTTTGGATCAACTCAGCGCCTGCCATGTGGCCATTTGAGGAGTGAACCAACAGATGGAAAATCTACTTCCTCTCTCTCTTGCCTTTCCAACAAAAATAAATAAATATTAAAAAAAATAGTGAAGTAAAGGGCAAATGTCAATATTACTATAAGTATATAAAAATCGTAAAATCATTTTAAGAGCTGGAGAAAGAGGTAATTTGCAAACACTCATTTTTGATAAAAGCTAGCAAATAAGAACAGAAAGGAATTTCCTCAATCTGATAGGGAATAAAAAGATCTTCAAAGTTAGGAAAAAAATTTAACAATGTATTAGAAATCCTTGCCAGTACAATAAAGAAATAAAAGTAGAAAATCAAGGTTTCATTATTTATAGCGTATGTAATTGCAGATATAAACAACCTAGAAAATCTGCCAGATACAATGTATAAAATAATGAAAAACATTTAACAAAGATTTTAGGTGCAACATCAAAATTTAAAAAAGTTTGTTTCTGTACTCTTGGCAAATGAATGGATTAGATACATATTTAAAGATAGGCATTGGGATTAGCTGTCTAACACAGCAGCTAAGAGACTGCTTGCTATGCTGTATTCCATGTGAGAGTGGCTGTGCCTGTTTCAAACTCCAAAGGGAGATGTTTCTCTGTCTCTTTCAGATAAAATGAACAAATAAAATAATTTTTAAAATAAACTGTCTCCTAATTGTGGGTGTTAGCAAGGATTTTTTAAGCCATAAGAACGCTGTGCCCTGCTGTAATTTGTAATTTGGTACAGCTTTGCCATTCAGTCATGTCAAAAACACACGGTATTTTTTTTTTATTAATTACGTTGCATTATGTAACACAGATTCATAGGCTCTGGGAGTCCCCCATCCGCTCCTCGTGCCCTCCCCCCTTGGTGGATTCCTCCATCTAGTTGCAGTATTACAGTTCAAATTAAGTCAAGATTCTTTCATTGCAATCATATACCAAGCATAGAGTCCAGTGTCTTGTTGTCCAGATAAGTTCAACAGTTTCTTGGGGAGACCTTCTCTGATCTGAAGGTAGAGCTGGCAGAATATCGTCCCAATCAATTAGAAGCCCCAGCACAACATCAACAACAATTTACAACATTATAGAATTAATTGATATAGTATTGAGTAATCAATACATTGTATCAACACACAGTATTTTTACTTCTAGATGTGAAGGGACTTTCTATTTGTGAGGAAATGAAGATAAAAGATAATACTTTAGGGTGGGCGTTCAGCCCTGTGATTAAGTTACCGTGTCCCCATCAGTGTGCCTGAGTTCAGCTCTCACTTTCAACTCCACAGTCCCTCTTCTTGCCAGTGCAGGCTGTGGGAGACAGCGGGGATATCTCAAGTAACTGACCTTCTAGCACTCATAGGAGATGAAGATCCAGGTTGCATTTCCTGCCCCCAAACTATGGCAGGTATTTGGGGAGTGGACCCGCAGATGGGAGCTCACTATCACCTGTCTTTCCATGTTTGCTTCTTGAATAATTAAAAAATAAATTTACACTGGCTTGACCCTTGACCCCACTGCTAATGTGCCGAGGAAAGCAATGGAAGATGGAGCAAGTGCTTGGGCTCCTGCACGCACATCAGAGACCCTTTGGAGATTCCAACAACAGATAGAGGATCCCTCTCTGTCTCACCTTCTCTCTGCAGATCTGCCTTTCAAATAAAAAGTTAAAAAAAAATTTAAATGATAGTGTATATTTTCTTTTTTTTTTAAAGATTTATTTTTATTATGTTTTATTGGAAAGGCGGATATACAGAGAGGAGAGATAGAGAGAAAGATCTTCCATCCAATGATTCACTCACCAAGTGAGTGCAACGGCCGATACTATGCCGATCTGAAGCCATGAGACTCTTCCGGGTCTCCCGCACAGGTGCAGGGTCCCAAAGCTTTGGGCTGTCCTCGACTGCTTTCCCGGGCCACAGGCAGGGAGCTGGACAGGAAGCGGGGCTGCCGGGATAGAACTGGCGCCCATATGGGATCCCGGGCGTGCAAGGCGAGGACCTTAACCACTGCGCCACTGCGCCGGGCCCAGATAGTGTATATTTTCCACAAGCCTTTTGAAAATTGTGTGTATGTATGTAGAGATTGGTTTACAATTAAAATATTAGTATAAAGTATAAATAAACTGAGCAACTGAGCATCATTCATCTAGCCAAATACTGTGAAGATAATGAAAATGCAATGTGCCATTACATGGAGGAATCTCAGATGTTAGATACACAAGTATACACAGAAAGTATGCTTGTATGCTTCTGTTTTAGAAAGTTCAGACATGTGGAGGACCAAATTACAGTTCTTTGAAAGTGACTGTAACCTGAATATATTAGGTTACATGGCACAGAAAATTAAGATTAGCCAAGACAGGCATATGGTCCAACAGGTTATACTACAGACAACACATCCTATTTTTTTCTCATATATGATAAGTAAAAAAATAAAATTGATTTTTGTATGTTGATTTTCTATCTGATATCTTTGGTAAATATTTCTATTACTTCATATAGTAATAATTTGCTTTGTTTCTTAGTTTACATAGGAATTCAAAAGGAATCAGCATTTTCCAACAGCAGACTTAAAGACATGTTAAAATGAAGTTCCAAGGACTTATTTTGAACTTTCCTGTTTTTCAGACCTGTCAAGAAATCGCCTCTCAGAGATTCCTATAGAAGCCTGTCACTTTGTTTCTCTTGAAAATCTCAACTTGTACCAAAATTGTATTCGGTATATTCCAGAGGCAATACTAAATCTACAAGCTCTAACATTTTTAAATATTAGGTAAGAATATGACTTCTTTTCATTCAGATTTTCTCATCTCTCTCACTAAAATATTCATGAATATTTATATTTTTTACTTTTGTTAGCGTTTTCTGTATAAGCTGTAGGGATGCTAACCATATTTCCTATGTCCCTGCAGTTTGTTCCATTTATCTTTTAACCCCGTAGAAGTTACAAGCCCGACTAGCTGTTAGCCTAGTAAGCTTGCAGCTGTGTAGTAACAATGATTCTCCAATTACAATTTCAAATTAGCTTTTTCAAATAAGAATAGTAGATACTGAAATTCTTTCATTTGGTTCTAGTGTTGTTACCTATTAAGATCTGAGTTGATCATGTATTTATTCATCTTTTTATAAATTTATAAATTTATTCATCTTTATAAACATTGTACAAGAAACACTTTCGTTGTTTTATTTCACTATAAAAATGTTCATTGGAGAAAATTCACCCAAAAAAGTGTAAAGGAAATTCATCAAATTTTGTATCTGGCTTACATAATTATAGGTGGTGGTATAATTGCATAATTATGGGTGTTTTCTTTCTGTTTTTCTAAAGTTTCAGTTAAGTTTTAAAATGAGTTTTTCCTCTGTGTCATTAGATGTTCTTTGGATATATTTTTATGTGTAACCACTTTGTTGTACATTTCACAGACTTTCAAAAAAATCTATTTTTTCTGCCAGATATTTTCAAGTTTTTCATCATAATAAAATTAATATCAATAGAAAACTGAATTATTATAATGGTTTTTCTTTTCACTTCAGATAAATGTCTCAGAATACAGTAATTAGTGGATTAAGAACTATTAAAGGCTTATAATTTAAATTAGTTAAATGAACAAAAGATCTTGAGAATAGGAAGGAAATTGACGATAAGAATTAAGAAGTAGAATCTAAGAAAAATTTTAACTTTTTTTATACTAATATAGATGTGTTTTATTATTTTTAGTTCTGATTTTCATGTTATTATATAAATAAATGAATTCCTTACTTTGTTGATGAATGAAGTCATAGATTACCACTTGTTTTCCATGGAGCCATATTTGAATCACTGTAGGTATAAGTGGTTCTAATGTAATAGTGAAATAAATAGGTTACAAAGGATTTTACATTTACAACTTGTTTAGAAGGAACATTGAGAGTTGAGTACTACTTTTTAAGGTCATTTTTTTTTCCCATAGATTTTGTTTTAATAAAATAATGTGTTTTTATAATACTTTGTTATTTACATTGTCCATGAACCCCCTAACATAGATGATAGGGAAATTAAGACTCTCAGTTTACATGAGGAATCTTTGTAACATGTGGATGAGTTTAATGGTGTGCCTAAAACCACAAAGGGAGGACAAGAATTCAAATATGATATCCTGTTTATTCCTTGTACTTCTCATATTTATTGTTTTATTGAGTCTAGAATGGAAACTTTCCGGTATTGGGCTCTAACTTTGCTCTTTTTCAATTTGCTCATTTAGTCGAAACCAGCTGTCAACATTGCCAGTGCACTTGTGTAATTTACCATTGAAAGTCTTAATTGCTAGTAATAACAAATTGGTCTCCCTTCCAGAAGAAATTGGACAACTCAGATATTTGACAGAACTTGTAAGTTAATATTTGTTGGAATACAATCTCTATAGATATACCATGCCCTTGTGTAATCTATTAGATGTGTTTTATCAGTATTTCCCAGTATTGACAATGATCTTTTACTGAATGGGCAGTACTCAAGTGCTTTACCACAGAATTAAGAACTGAAAGTACAGTTTAATAGGCCCACACAGAATGGAAAGATATCATTAGAATTGTGTTCTGACTAGTATTAAGTAACCTCTGTGTTACAAAAATTTTGAGATCTAGGCTAATAATACATTTATAAATTTGTTAGTATGATCAGTAATCTGATTTTTGGTTAGTCCTATAAGGAAATGGGTACTATAAAAGTCAGAGTTGGGCCTGGTGTGGTGGCCTAGTGGCTAAAGTCCTCGCCTTGCATCCACCAGGATTCTGTGTGGGTGCCAGTTCATGTCCCCCCATTCTACTTCCCATCCAGCTCCTTACTTGGGGCCTGGGAAGGTAGTCCAGGATGCCCCAAAACCTTGAGACCCTGTGCTCATACAGGAGACTTGGAAGAAGCTCCTGGCTCCTGGCTTCAGATCAGCTCAGCTCTAGCTGTTGCGGAAACTTGGAGAGTGAACCAGCGGATGGAGGGTCTTTCTGTATCTCTCTCTGAATGTCTGCCTTTTCAGTAGGAAGTAAATAAATCTTTAAAAAAGTAAGTCAGGATTTTTGTTGTTGCTGTTGTTCTGCCTCATGTACCATCTATAGAATCTATCTCCCATATGAAATATATTTTACTCATATATAATGTATGTATTTAAAGATTTACTTTTACTTGAAAGTCAGAATTACGAAGAGACAAGAGTTGTTCCATCCGCTGGTTCACTTTCCAAATGGTTGTAGTGGCTGGAGCTGGGCCAGTCCAAAACTGGGAATTATGTGCTTCTTCAGGTTTTCAACATAGCTATAGGGCCCAAGCCCTTAGGCTATTCCCCAGTGCTTTCCCAGGCTATTAGCAGGGAGCTGGATCAGAAATGGAGTAGCTGGAACATGAACTGGTGCCCATATCGGATGCCAGCACCACAGGCAGAAGATTACCATGCTATTACACGGTGTTGACCCCTCCAATATTCTTTTTTTTTTTTTAAATTTACTTATTTATTTGTAAGTTAGAGTTACAGAGACAGACAGAGAGACATAGAGAGGTCTCTGTCTGCTGGTTCATTCCTCAGATGGCCCCAAAGATGCATTCCAGCCAAGAACAGGTCAAAGCCAAAAACTTGGAGTTTCTTTCAGGTCTCTCACACAGATAGCAAGGGCCCACTCACTTGGACCATCATCTACTGCTTTCCCCAGACATTTAGCAGGGATCTGGATTGGAAGTTGAGTCACACAAACCTGCGCTTATATGGGATACTGGCATGCCAGGCAGCAGCTTTACCCACTGTGTCTCAGTTCTGGCCCCTACTCCGTGTATTTTCAAATACTAAAACATTTAATGAAAATCTGTCAGTTACCACTCCTTTTAAATTACAGATAAGAAACCACCACCTTGAGTAATTATTAGATGGATTAAGTCTTTTCTCAGTCATCACACTCATATTATGAGTTGGGTACATATGATGTTCATTTTATGAGAGAAAACCAGTAGTCAGGCTAAATAGCCCAAATGTTACATAGTCAAGGTACAACTTAAAATCAAACTATTTTAATTCCAAGGTCCATGCTTTTATTTCTGAAATGGTTAAATATAGTTAGGTCTATTGAGGTTTGGAAAGGTAATTATTGCGGGATTATTAACCATGATGAACATACACTCTAGTTGGTACAGGGAGCAATCTTTTTTACAGGTAGATTATAAACATCAGAGATTACTTGTGAAAATTCACACATAAATCTGGAGTCCAGATTCTAGGCCACCATATTTAGATTTTTTAGTTTTCTGTAAAGGAGATTAATTTTACCTCCATTAGGAAGATCTTGTGGCAGGGTAAGAATTGACAACCCTGAAACTCCTGATTGCCTCCTGAAGGTCTTTCTGAGGCATCCTAACTTCCTCTCTCCCTGGACAAAAATTGCTTTTTCATCAACTTTTAGAATACTTTTAACTTTGATACCTTGAGCTTCAGAGTAAGATGCCTACTTCTAGTTCTGCTTCTGTCACTACTTGATAGGGAAAAAGCAAAACTACCATTGTTTTCTCTAAGAATATTTTGAGATAATTAAAACAGCGTCTGAAGCATACTGAAGTAAATGATGTTTTCCAGCAGTAGATAAATTGACTCTTTTACTCACGTGTTGGAAGAATTTTAGGGATTCATGTGACACTTAGAGGTCTTTCATCCACTGGTTCACTCTTCAAATGGCTGCAATGATTAAAGGTAGGCCAATGCAAAGGCAAGAGCCAGGAGCTGCTTCCAGGTCTTTCACAAGGCTGCAGGGACCCAAGGACTTGTGCCATCCTCCACTGCTTTTCCACAGTCACTATCAGAGAGCTGAATCAAAACTGGAGTAGCCAGGACTTAAACTGGTGCTCATATGAAATGCCACTCCACTTTACCCCCAAACCATATCTCTAGGCTCTGTACTGTACTTTTTCATGAACTTTTTCATTTGATCTTATATTCTGAACCACCAATTACATCCTGAATATTTGTTTTAATCTGGTTATTTCATGTAGATCTATATGAAATGTATAGAACCTGCCAAAATCTGAAGTTTTAAAAATTAAGTACCTGGTGCCAGCGCTGTGGCTCAACAGGCGAATCCTCCACCCTGTAGCGCTGGCATCCCATATGAGTGCCAGTTCAGTTCCTGGTTGCTCCTTTTTGATCTAGCTCCCTGTCAATAGCCTGGGAAAAGAGGGGGATGGCCCAGAGCCTTGGGACAGTGCACCCATGTGGGACACCCAAAAGAAACTCCTGGCTCCCTGATTCATATCAGCCCAGCTCTGGCTGTTATGGACATTTGGAGAGTAAACCAGCAGATAGAAGATCTGTCTCTTCTCCTCTATGTAAATCTGCCTTTCAAATAAATCTTTAAAAAATTAAGTATCAGTACAAACTGTGAAAGTATTCTTGGACACTGAATCCCAAATTTTTGTTTGTTTTTTGTAACTGGGAAAGACCATTGACATTTTTTTCTGTAATCTCACTTTGCATATAGTTCAAAGCATCTTTGTATTTTTTCAAATAGGACGTAAGCTGCAATGAAATTCAAACTATACCTTCCCAAATTGGTAATCTGGAGGCCTTGAGAGACCTTAATGTAAGAAGAAATCATTTAGTACGTTTGCCTGAAGGTAAGAAATGGAAATGCTTAGTCATTATTTATCTTTTAAAGATCTCTTAGGCTGTTTGACACATGACAAAAATGTAGGCATTAGGGCTAGTATTTGAGGTCTAATGGTCGTTTAATAATGTTGTCTGAATCAGTGTAGCTTTTAATTGACTCTTCAGTTAAAGTTTTTGATTACTATTAACCAATGACTTTATTTTTAGACCTTGTCAGCTTATATAGTTTACTTACATATTTACTCATGATAAATATGATTGGAGGACATACAATATTTTGATAAAGGCGTCACTGATTTTAAAAATGGACTTGGAGGTGGCCTTAACTTTAAAATTCACTAAAAATGATCAGAGATTTGGAAATTGCATGTAGAATGGATGATGAATAGGATGAGAGACTAGTCATGTTAGGCTGACTGTACACTCTGGTATGTGTATTTGAATAATGAAAATGCTTAGTTAGGTACACTTTTAGCAGTATCTCCTAGGTACAAATTCATGAAATAAAAACCAATAAAAGAAAGTGAAAATGGGAGAGCCATTGTTTTATTGGGTTCAGAATAAATATTCCTTTCATTTTGTTTCATATATACTGAACCTCTGTGTAGCCATCAGCTGACTACAACAGCCTTCTGCTCATGCCAGCTTTTGTTTCATCTATCCCCTCACCCACTTCCTTCCAATCCTGTCTTCAACTCGAAGACATTACATCTGTAATTCATGTGTAAACATTTCAGAATGTACATGTGAAAGATAAGGAGTCTTTCAAAGGTGCTTTCCTGACAGTGATCCTCCAAATTCTTGCCCAGTGTAATGGCTCATTAACTAATTTTCTCCCTTCAAGCACCAGGATCTCATGGGCGCTGGTTCATGTCCCAGCTGCTCCAGTTCCCAGCCAGCTCCCTGTGTGGCCTGGGAAAGCAGCTGAGGATGACCCAGTACTTTGGGACCCTTCACCCACGTGGGAGACCAGAAGAAGCTCTTGGCTTCTGGCTTCTGTTTAGCTCAGCTATAGCTGTTGTGAGCACTTGGGAAGTAAACCAGTGAATGGGAGATACTTCTCTCTGTCTCTCCTTCCTACAGATCTCTATAGCTTTTTATATATTATAAAAAAAAATAATCTTTTTTTAAAAGGAAAGAAAAAAAGCCCCTACATTATGACATATGACTTTTTAACCCACAATTTCCGGTGTTGCCCTCCTACCCAGGACTCACTCACTGTGATTGTTTTTAAGGGTTTATTCACGTAATGTTAGTTTAATAAGAACTCAGTTAATAAAAGCATTGGAGTTTTGATGAAAATGAAAATTGAGGGTTCAGGTGACAATTACAGAGTAATAATTTTCTGTGTCTTATTTTAAATGTTCACTACCTAAAAAATTGTGAGCCACACAGAATTTAAATGTTTTTTGATAGCGTATTTTGCAATCTTAGCATATTCAGTTAAACGACAGCTTACACAAGTTAGTGTGGAAACGTCTGTGTATCTATTGAAAGCCTCTAACCTGCAACACTAGGTAGATCCCATGTTTTGCATATTGCTATTTCGATTTTCAATTGCATTTTTATTAATAGTATATTTCATAATTCAAAAATATTAAAAAGCCTAAAATGAATAATAACATTCCTGTATATCAGACCTCCTGCACCGGAAACATCTGCTTTCATTAAAGTCTTTTGATTCTTTCAAGTGGCATTTACTAACTTATTTCTAAATAATATGTTTCTGCAGCTATTGCTGGCTTTGTCCTTAAAGTTTTAGTTCCACATGCTATTACCATGTTCTACCTTGACTTCCTTCATCCCATGTTTCCCCAGTGTAGTTTTTTTTTTAAGATTTATTTTTGTTGGAAAGTCAGATTTACAGAAAGAAGGTGATAGAAAGAGATACAGAAAGCTCTTCCATCCGCTGATTTGCTCCCCAAGTGGCTGCAATGGCTGCAGCTGCGCCAAACCGAAGCCAGGAGCCAGGAGCTTCTCCCAGGTCTCCCATGTGGGTGCAGGGTCCCAAGGCTTTGGGTCGTCCTTGACTGCTTTCCCAGGCTACAAGCAGAAAGCTGGATGGGAATTGGGGCAGCCAGGATATGGACAAGTGGCCATATAGGATCCTGGAGCAATCAAGGCGAGGACTTTAGCTGCTAGGCTACCACACTATGCCCTTTGCAGTGTACTTTTATCATGCTTATTTCAATCATTATTTGCTATTTACATTACTATTTTTGTGTAAATATTATTCCCTGCCAAGTCAATTTGCTGTATTTTTTTTCTTCCTTATACATCATTTTGTCATTTTCTTTTTAAGATTGATTTATTTTTACTTGAAAGGCAAAGTTACAGAGAGAGAAGGAGAGATAGAGAAATAGATAGGTCTTCCATCTCCTGCTTCACTCCCCAACAGGCACAGTGGCCAGAGCTGGACTGTTCTGAAACCAGGAGACAGGATCTTCTTCCAAGTCTCCCATGTGGGTGCAGGGGCCCAAGCACTTTGGCCATCTTACACGGCTTTTCAAGACACATTAGCAGAGAACTGGGAGTGGATCAGCTGAAACTGAAACCAGTGCTCATATGGTATGCTGGCAGTGCAGGCTGAGGCCTAACTAGCTATGCCACAGCTCCAGACTTTATTTTGTTATTTTCTAGAATACTAATTCCTCATATTTCCTTAGCTTTTTAAAGCGTGTGTGGCAAATTCCACGCCCTTTCCTGCAGCATTTCTGGTCATACCAGTTAACTATCAGTCTCTCCCTTCCCTATCTTCTGCACCCGTCCCTTTTATTTCCCTTCTCCAATGGGCTGGTTGTGCTCCAGTGCTGCTGTCCAGCTTTGTTTATTCTAGGTTGATTGCTCTTATTCCTGTACTTTACATCTTCATCCTCCTTAATTTCTTCCCTGTTTTTCTGAGAATGTCTCACTGGAGAACTTTTTTGTTTTTTGTTTTTGTTTTGAGATTGTATTTGAAATGTCTTTTTTTTTTTTTAAAGATTTATTTATTATTATTGGAAAGGCAGATGTATAGAGAGAAGGAGAGACAGAGAGGAAGATCTTCCATCCAGTGATTCACTCCCCAACTGACCTGGTACTGCACCAAACCGAAGCCAGGAGCCAGGAACTTCTTTCTGGGTCTCCTACGTGGGTGTAAGGTGCCAAGGCTTTGGGCTGTCCTCAACTGCTTTCCCAGGCCACAAGCAAGAATCTGGATGGGAAGTGGGGCTGCTGAGATTAGAACTGGCGCCCATATGGGATCATGGAGCGTTTAAGACGAGGACCTCAACCGCTACACTATCACGCCAGCCCGAAATGTCTTTTTTCTATACTCACCCTTGATTAGTAACTTGTTATATAGTGAGTTAAACCACTGCTTGGGTCATTGAATTCCATGTGAGTGTGCCATTTTGAGTTCCGTCTGAACCGCTTCCAGTCCAGCTCTATTATGCTGGGGAAGACACTGAAAGGAGTTGCTTGGCTCCCTATCACCCATGTGTGAGACTGAGATGGAGTTCCCAACTCTTGGCTGTGGCCTCACCTAAAGCTGGCTAGTGAAAGGTTCTCTGCCTTTGAAATAATTTTTGTAAGTAACTTATATTTCTTATTGCTTGCTGGAGTCCAGCTCTAGGCAAGTTCGGAACTTGAGAAGGATGCATGGAATAAGCATAGAAAAGAAACGGACCACTACAATTTCAGGATCATAATGGACAGTACCAGAAAGCTGTGTACTTTATTTATACAGAAGCAGTCACAAAGGATGGCGCAGACTTTTCACACCTGGACAAGTGGGCATTCCTAAGGATAATTCTGCCAATTGTTTCACCTTGAGGCAGGATATCAGCCGTCATAATCCTGTGGTCAGGAAGTTCTCAATAGATGGTACATATCGATCAATAACACATTCCTAGTACAGTCCTCGTCCTACAGTTTAGTCTTGAATCAGTTAAGGGAGAAAATGCGTCACAGAAGGAGGAACCTAAAGATCAAGGAAAGAGGGAAAGAATAGATTCCTACTACGCCTAGGAACTTAACACCCTTGATTAGCATATGGTCAATGGGGGAGGAAAACCCTAAGCATAGGTTCCTGCTAGATCCTAGATTAACATATGATCAATGGGGCCCGCTGAGACATCATGATTAGTAAAAGGCCCTTTTGTTAGGGACTGTATCAGCAACATCAACTTCAAACTCACATTGATAGTAACTCAGTGGCAGACAATGCATAAATAGATTACAGAAATCTTAGCAGGTTGTCCGGTATCCATGCAAAGGGAGGTGGAACTGCCTTCAGGTGGATGCAGAAACATCCACGGGGCCTTGCCATGCAGTGGGAAATTCCTTGCAGCCTTGGTTGCAATGGAACAGTTGTTTTCACACCTTCGTGTCCTCCACATCCACCACACAGACCCCAGCAATTGATTCTTGGTTGAGGAACCCTTTTTTTTGGGGGGGGGGATTTCTCCATCTTTTTTTTTTGCTTCCAGTATTTAAAAAAATCAGTGATTTACAATATGATGCCACACCTAATCCCAGTTCCTTGTTTGTTACCAGGTTTCTCTCTTGATTTTTTTTTTCCTGTTACTCTGAAATTTTCCAATGATGTGTCAAAGGATCAGTTTTAATTCAGTATGCTGGATAAAGTTTCAGCTGTAAAGGAACAAACTAAAGGTTCATTTTCTCGTTCAGGGAACTTTGCTTATATCTATGTTTGGTCATTTCCTCCCTTTTGATTTCTCCATTCTATTTCTGAAATGGATGTTAAATTGAATGTTAGACCTCTATGATTGAGTCTATGATATTTATTTTTAAATTTTTGATATTTATTTGGATGGTAGAATTAAGGGGAAATACACAGAGATCTTCCAGCTGCTGTTTCACTCTTCAAATGGCCGTAGTGGTTGAAACCAGGAGCTTGACACTCCAAATGGATCTCCCATGTGGGTGGCAAAGGCCATCTTCTGCTGCTTTCATCTGGCACAGCAGCAGGGAGCTGAATCAGAAGTAGAATAGCCAGGATTCATACCTGTACTTACATGGCATGCCAGCATCTCAGGTGATAGTTTAGCATGCAGCATCACAACACTCCTCTGATGTTTCTTTTCAAGTAACAACTCATTGTGCCTTCCCATTGTACTTGGAGTCACTGAACTCAGGACCTTTTTGATTGCGTTTCCCTGGAGAATCTAGTTGATTCGGACCACAGACGGGGCTCCACCTGAGTAAGCTGGGGTTAAGGACTGGGCATCCAACTGCTTCTTGAGTAGACCGTCCTCTCATTCCTCTGTTAGCCTCACCTTTCTGGCACCAAACTCTCCAGCTTCTGAGACTTCCTGAGAGGCAGGGGATGAGCAGAAGAAGAATAGTAAACTGCTTGCCTTTTGTTAGTTTTCATATCTGCAGGTAGCTAAATTTTGTTAATACTACCTTATCGCATCAGTTGATCATTAAGAAAATGAAAGCAAATACCCCACCATATTTAAAGAGAAATTTGAATTGTTTGATTTTAAAATACTATTTGTTCATTTCTCTTTTGCCTCTACATAGAACTGGCAGAGTTGCCTTTGATACGGTTGGACTTCTCGTGCAATAAAATTACAACAATCCCTGTGTGTTACCGGAACCTGCGGCATCTGCAGATGATAACCCTAGACAACAATCCACTGCAGTCGCCTCCTGCACAGGTGAGTCAGAGTGAGGGTCCATTCTGGGTTTTTCTTAATAAAGATGAATTTAAAATTTAAGTATGCTTTGTTATCTGCCTATTGGACGTTTAGTTCTTTCAAGGTAAATTCAAAAACATTCTTTGAGTAAGTGGGATGGAAGATAGATGATGATTCCAGAACTGTTTCTCTCGGTATTAAATTTGCGTGTTTTGGAAGTTGGGGAATTCTTTCTCAATTTTACTTTCTGATAAAATTTGAATATATATAACGTAAGTTTTTTTTTTTTTTCATTTCAAGATTTATTTATTTGTTTGAAAGGCAAAGTTATAGGGTGAGGTGGATGGATAAAGGGAAGGAGAGGGAGAAAAGGTGAGTGAGAGCCCTTCCATCCACTGATTCACTCCCTAAATGGCTGCAGTGAAGACCAGGAGGATGGAACTTTGGGTATAGGTTCCCAAGCTCTTGTGCCATCTTTTCTCTGCCTTTCCAGGTACATCAGCAGGGAGAAGTAGAGCAGCTAGGACATGAATAATTATCACTCAGGCTGGTGGCTTAATTCACCGCACCACAAGGCCAGGCCAGCCCTATTTAACATAAATGGTCTCAAGCTTCGCAATGAGGGTTATCAGTGCATTTCTTCTAATTGTTGTTCTTGTGCCTTTCTATGTTATAGAATAGTTCCTCATTTAGCCTGTTTGGTCATTTATTTATCAGTGACTGAAATAAACTGTTTAGTAATAAAGTAATTATAAGGAGGTCTTATGTATAGATTCTAGACATCCTATAGCTTACTTTGCCAATCCTTATTTTCACCAGAGCTTTTTTTAAAACTCCATTGAAGATTTTTTGCAAGTCTGTAGTAATCTTTATGTAACTATGAAAACCTGTGACTAAACTTCATAACAGTACAGTCTCATAAACTTAAAGAATTTTTCTTTTGTAACTTTCATATTTCATCATTTCCTGTTCTGTCTTACAGAAAACAGAATGAAAGCATAATTGTATATGGTGGTTATATTCCTAAAGATGAAAGTTACCAATGTGATTTGTTGAGGATACATGCTTTATATTTCTGATTACATTGCTAATGAGTGTGACAAGCTTCTGTGGTATTTTAATAGTGTAATCATAAATTAGTTGTGTGTTACTAAAACTCAGTAGTGACCAGAAAATATAAACTTATATAAATGTACCAATTAAAATACTTAAATAACGCTGGTCCAAATGTTTTTCATAATGAGGTTATTAGTTTTATTGTACATACTTGATAGAAATGTCTTTGATTAATTTATGTTGTATAAAAAGCTTACTCTGAAAAAAAACATATTTTAGATTGGTAGTGATTTATCTGTATTTCTGTATTGCTTTCTTTAGATATGTATAAAAGGCAAAATCCACATCTTTAAGTACCTGAATATACAAGCTTGTAAGATTGCTCCTGATCTACCTGATTATGATAGGAGACCCTTGGGTTTTGGCTCCTGGTGAGTATATCTTTTTTTCCTTTTGGATGCCAGTCTTTCTCACAGGGAACAAACTACACCTCTAAGTTTACTTGAATGTTTGATTAAAAAGAAATATCCTGTGTTAGTAGTTACTCTCCACATGTTTGTGTTAAGTATAAGGTTGATTACATAGGTCTGGTCAAGTGTAGGTCTGAGTCACAACCTAACAACCTTGGCACAGTCCATGTTTTAGGCTGGATGACTGTGTTTTGAGAGATTGTCCTGTATAAAGAATTTGAATAGCGTCTCTGGGCTTTTCCTCCAAGTGTCAGTGGCATCTTCGTGGTGTAACAAACATGGCCAGTGTGCCCTGGCCCCCAGTTGAATGCCAATGCTCCAAGTAACTTGAATATTCACCTTAGCTCTGCTGGTCATGAGCTTTGTGACATCAGGCAAATCATTAATGCTTTTTGGACTTCATTTTTCTCACAGGGAGTTGAAGAGGTTGGAGTTTTTGCTATTAACGTCACTTCAGTATCTTTTGGTCTGTGAATCCCTTAGCTCCATAACACATGACTCATTAGGTCATCTACTTGGCAGTACAAACCATCTGAGACAACCTTAAGTAATAGAAATTAAATCGTGGGCCTCAAGGCAGGCCAGATAGAGGGCCCAGTGAAGATACAGTAACACCCATGGACTAAGAGAATGCCCCCTAGGCCTTCATTTGGAATCTGTCAAATTTTGCTTAAAAGCTCAGAGTTAATGAGCTTGCCTCTTAGATCCATAGTTGAACAGATTAACAATTTCTCTGGGTAGAATTTATAAAAACAGACATGTATTTACAACAATTACTGTGAAAAAAGATTTGTAAATTCTAAAACATAGGCATATCAAAATCTTTAGTGTTTAACTTTGAGAGAAAGATTCATTGTGAAAGGGCCATGTGGGGGCTGTAGAGTTATTAATATGTCTCATCATTTTTTAAAGCTGTGACTGTTACATTCTTTAATATCTAAATGCTGTTCTTCATAATTCTGATAAGATGTTTAAAATAATTACAATTCTAAAACCATAGCAGTTTAGGGCAGGTGCTGTAGTGTAGCAAGTAAAACCACCACCTGCTGTGCTGGCCTCCCACATGAAAGCAGGTCCAGGTATCAGATGCCTCACTTCTGATCCAACTCCCTGCTAGTGTGCCTGGAAAGCAGTGAGGGTGATGCAAGTGTTTGGAACCCTGCTACCCGTACAGGAGGTGTCAAGTAACTTGGACCATCTGCTGTTGCTTTCCAAGCATATTGGCTGTGAGCTGGCAGGTGGGGGTAAGGACTGGTAAATGGGCAAACAGGAGCTTCCCTACTTTTAATTTTCTTGAGAAAATAAATATTTTTAAAGTGAAAACAGTTGAGTGTGGTATTGGGGGGAATCAGTGGAGACATAGATGAAATAAGAGCTGTAGAACGGTAGTATTTTCTTCCCTTTCTGGAAGCTGGACACTTTTATCTGGTTTATTTCAAATTTGGAAGAGTTACAGGGAGTAGGGTGGAGAGAAACATCCACCTTCCATCCACTGGTTCACTCCCTCAGTGATCTCAGTGGCCAGGTCTGAGCCAGGCCATGGCAGGAACCAGGAGCTTCAAATCTCCATGCAAGTAGCAGGACCCCAAATACTTGAACCATACTCAGCTGCTTTCCCAGGGGATTTGCACGGAGTAGATCGTAAGTGGAGCTGCCAGGATGTGAACTGGAGCCCATGTGAGATGCTACCATTTAGTTGGTGACTTCACCCACTGTGCTACAGTACTAGTCTCTTTAAATGTTGGTTTTTAAATTATATACTGTGCAGTAACAGGTGGAAGTTTCTTTTTGGCAGCCATGAAGAATTGTACTCAAGTCACTCATACGGAGCTCTAGATTCCGGGTTCAACAGTGTGGACAGTGGTGATAAAAGATGGTCAGGGAATGAAGTAAGTGTTTCTCCTGTTCCAGGTATTGTACCTCCTGCATAAGAGAAAATAAGATGATGAAAATTGAAAATGTTTTAATGGGACTTGATTTCTTTATCTCTCTCTCTCCCTCCATCCCCTCTCCTCTTTCTGTGCAACTCTGACTTTGAAATAAATGAATAAAGATCCCCTTTCCAGGAAAAACCATGTTCACATTGTTGTACAGCTATCACCAGAGAATTTGCTCTCTTCTCAAACACATGTTTATGTCATGCCCATACTTGAAATGCTTGTGTCTAAAATTGGAGATTATGTTTTCTTAAATATCTCTGCTATTTTTTTTAAGCCTACAGATGAATTTTCAGACCTGCCTCTTCGAGTAGCAGAGATTACTAAAGAGCAGAGGCTAAGAAGAGAAAGCCAGTACCAGGAGAATCATAGCAGCTTGGTAGTAACAAATGGTGGAGGTAAACAGAATTCTGATGCTATCGGAAGGTTCTAATCACTTGGACTCCTTAAAGTAGTCTGTTTTACATGTCCTTTTTTGTGTGTCTTTAGTAGCTTTACTCATCCTTTAATGACATCTTTTCATGTATGGATGAAAAACCGATTGGTTTCTATTGGGATGAGAATTTAGTTTGTTTCCAGTCTTGTATTTAAAATATAATGCTTTCGGGCCTGGCGCGGTGGCGCAGTGGTTAAAGTCCTCGCCTTGCACACCCGGGATCCCATATGGGCGCCGGTTCTATCCCAGCAGCCCCACTTCCCATCCAGCTCCCTGCCTGTGGCCCGGGAAAGCAGTCCAGGACAGCCCAAAGCTTTGGGACCCTGCACCTGTGCGGGAGACCCGGAAGAGGCTCCTGGCTTCGGATCGGCATAGTATCGGCCGTTGCGCTCACTTGGGGAGTGAATCATTGGACGGAAGATCTTCCTCTCTGTCTCTGCTCTCTGTATATCCGCCTTTCCAATAAAATAAAATAAATCTTTTAAAAAAATGTGTATATATATATATATATATAATGCTTTCTTTTGTTTATACTTTGGGAAGAAACTTTATAGGGACAGTTCGCCAGAAACAGAGCTTTGTTCATCTTGATTTAACCACAATCTTCTTTTAAAGTATCGTTCTTCCTTTAAAAAAAAGAAAAGGTTTATTTGAAAGGTAGAATTAAAAGAGAAGGAGAGATAGAGAGATCTTCCTTCTACTCATTCACTCCCCAGGTAACTGCAGTGGCTGGAGCTGGACCAGTTTGAAGCTAGGAACCTGGAACTTCTTCCAGATATCCTACATGGGTACAGGAACCCAAGGGCTTTGGGCCGTCTTTCACTGTTTTCCAAGCTGTTAGCAGGGAAATGGATCTGAAGTGGATGCCAGTGCCACGAAGTGGAGGATTAGCTTATTACACCATGGTGCTGCCTGCACCCCCCCCCCCCACTCCCTTCTCTCCTTTATCCTCTTTTAAGTTTCCCTATGGTCGTTATTTGATGTCTTAAGATTTATTTATTTGAAAGCAGAGAGAGAGAGATCTTCTATGAATTGTTTCTCTTCCAAAATGGCTGCAACAATTTGGGCAGGGCCAGGCTGACACGAAGAGGCAGTAGCTCCCTCCAGGTCTCCCTTTTGAGTGACTCGAGACCAAGCACTGGGGCTGTCATTTGAAGCTTTCCCAGGCCTTTGGCAGGGAGCTGGGTTGGAAATAGATTAGTGGGGACTGGGCTTTACAAATTAGACATCCCAAGCAGCCACTTCACCTGCTGGGCACAAGACCTAAGGTGTGAAACAGACTCTGGATTTGAGCATGATATTCCTTATTGCTTTAGTTTTTGTTACCAATTGTTTAAACTTTTGTGTTGTTTATATTTTCTGAGTCAATTATAAACAAGAAAAGAGTTTGATTTGCCACTCAGATATTTTCTGAGAAGGATGGTGATTTAAATGGTTTGCTATCTTCATTTTCTATATGTTGTTTTTAAATACTTATCACCATTCCATTCTCATTTCAGTAATTTTAAATTTTGTTCTCAGATGAGATATATTTCCCACTAGATAACAGTCTAGATCTGTGTTTTCCAAAATGATAGCTACTAGTCACGTACAGTTATCTAGCACTGGAAATGTGACTTCTGCGTTGAGATACACAAAAAATCATTAGAGGGAGTTTAATTGGTAATGCAGTAGCTAGAACTTGATCCAGCACTCCAAAGGGGGATGCTGGCATTGTCAGCAGCGACTTAAACCACTGCACCACAACGCTGGTCCCTCTGTGCTTTTTCTATATGATGTCTTCAAAATTTATTGGATATTTTACATTTTTGGTGCATCTCAATGCAGAAATCACATGGCCATGTTTTTAGCACTTGTGTGGAGAGACCATGTTCAACAGCAAGTTTCTGTTCTGTGCCATTTAGCTAACTAGCTAATGAATATTTACTTCTACTAAACTTAAAAATAATGGGGTAGCCCCAAACTTAGAGGTGAAACAGTGGTGTGGCTAATTCTTATTTATTGTATTTCTTGTCATGCAGCATTTTGACAAGAAAAAAAAATCCTCAAATGGTTCTCTTACAGATGCTGCAAAGTACTTACAACATTGGCTTCTAATTAATAATTTTCTACATGGGAAAATCTTTGTTCTGATCATGGGCAACTTAAATATGAGCCAAAAGCTTTATTGGCAACAGTTGCATTCAGAGAGTAACCAGTAGCTATTTCTTCTTTACTGTAGCCAGTAGCTGTTTCTTTCCAAGTTGCATTTATTGCCTTTTGCTTTCTTTTCAGTTGCCCATGTTAGGTTTTTTGAATCCCAGCTTCTCAATGAGATATTCTGAAGCTCCAAATCTAAAACATTGAAAGATGCTTCTAATGTTTAAAGTTTAATCTATCTCAAAAACTCAGGCTGACTTGTTTAAAACAGTAAGTAAAAAAAAAAAAAAAGAAATGTTAGAGTTCTGTATTTCAGTAATTTTAATCATTTCCTGCATTCTTTAGAGTAGTTTTCTGGAGTCTTGTTTTGGCAATTGGGCATGGACTAAACAATAAAGGCTTATGTAATTGAAACTTCTTAGCCTTCCATTCAGTTTCAGAATAGAAAATGTCAGGGAAAGAAGAGAATATAATAAGCAAAAATCTTGCATTAGCTGTCCTAACTTGACTTTTTTCTCTGGTGTGTGTGCTGCACAGTGGAGCATGATCTGGATCAGATTGACTACATTGACAGCTGTGCTGCAGAGGAAGAGGAGGGTGAGGTGAGACAGCCCAAGGGCCTGGACTCAGACAGCCTCAGTTCACAGTTCATGGCATATATCGAACAACGGCGTATCTCTCATGAGGTAGTACTCCGCTCTATGTTGCTCTCCTCTAGTCAAAAGCAATCGGTGATAGTATATGTTTCCATCAGATGCGTCGTTTGATGGTTTAGGCCTACTTGTTTTATCATGTTCACTTGTGATTTCAGTCTTGAATTTTTCAATTTTTTACTCTTTTACTTTCTTTTACTCAGAAAAATATTAGTGTTAAGTAGGGTTTAGGTTTATTTTCAGATAAAAAGACAAATTTCAGAATTTTGAAGAAGAAATAAAGTCCTAAAAGTAACCCCCAGCCTGTGAAGAAAATACAAAGGAATGTGATGCTTTTCCTTGTTGTTGTTTCTTTTTTATTATTACTAGCTTGTAAACCATAGTTCAGTCAGCAGTTAATCAGAAAATAAACCCGAAAAATTGGCTTTTGAGGTATCATACAACTTAACCATAGATTCTTTTCTAAGACATTTAATTCTGTTGGCGCTTGTATGCTAAGCCACACAGAATAGGAATTGTTTGCTGTTAAAATTCTTGGGTTTCTCTTCTAGTGAGCATTAGTTTGTCTCAGAAAACAAGTGAGCATTCAGCCCACTGCGGGACCTCGGGCAGTTCCCCAAGGTCTCGGGCAGAAGCGCGTTCTTCAGTCAGGTCAGCACCAAGAAACGGCTCCACTGCAGTGCGTGACGCTCCATCTGGAGTTGTTCCCAGACTCCGCCGGGGTTATTTGAGAAATGCGTAGAGGCTTTTTGGAGCACGATATATTTAGCCTTCTACAGTAATCACTTCAAGTGGCACATGTAGAAGGAAACTATCTTTATTTAAAAATATATGTGCTTTGGCTTTTTTATCTGAAGGCCCCCGAATGCAGAATTTTTTTGTTGGTGTTCAGAGGACACTCTTGTATCTAAGTTGATTAAAAGTGACCAGAGTCCCACTGCCCAAGGATTGTAATAAATGTACCTTCTGACTGATGCTGCTCCTTGTGATTTAGGACAAAACTTCCCTATTTGAACAAAGGCCAAAACTACTTTGAAATAAATCTAAAAGTGGCATGTTTTAAAATTTAAAGGATTCCTTTTTCTTGTAGTCTTTTTGATCATTGGACGGTTGGTGAGGTGGTATAGATAGGTAGCACTACTAAAAGTCAAAAAGCCTGTCGGAGTACTGTGAAGAATTTCAGTGCCGTCTCTGTAATATAATTATGTTGGCTCTTCTGTAGTGTGTTTTCTAATTCCAGCTGCCCATTGTATCTGATAGTTTATATGACTGTATGAATGCTGCACAAAGTACTCACCCATATTACTTTAAATGCTTCAACAGGTGAAGAGATATTATCTCATGTTTCAGAACAGTATATAAAATTAAATAATTGAGTTTTTAAAATACTGATTTTTTAAAAGTTGGCATAATATATATGAGATATTTCAAAACTATATATTTTAAAAACTTCTTAAATAGGCATGATTTAATACTCATTTTTTAAATTAAATTACTGTCTCATTCATTGTGTCATGGGTTTTTTTTGGTTCCTTGGGTTTTTTGGTTATTGTTGTTTCTTTTCTTAATTGTTTATATACTTGGAAGGCAGAGTGACAGAGAGAGGAAAGACAGAGAGAATGATCTTCCATTCAGTGGTTCACACCCCAAATGGCTGCAATGGGTCGAAGTGGGCCTGGCTGAAGCCCGGAGGCCAAAGCTGCTTCCAGGTCTCCCAAATGGGTACAAGGGCCCAAGAACTTGGACTATACTTTGCTGGTTTCCCAGGTATATTAGCAGGAAGCTGTATCAGAAGTGGGGCAGCCAAGACTTGAACTATATAACATTCTAGGGCAGATATTTATTTAAAAAATAGCATTGTCACTAAAATCAGAATAATTATTCTCTACTCATGATTCCAGAATTATAGCTGAATTCTCATGCTCATATTTTTGTTTGTGTGAAAGAATGGCGGAAGGAATGGGGGAAGAGAAGACAGAAAGGTACAGCTGAGCTTTGCGGCCACTTGGAGAGTGAATTAGTGGATGGATGTTCTTTATCTCTGTCTCTCCTTCTCTAACCCATCTTTAAAAAAAAGAAAAAGAAATACCCACTTTGATTGTTTTTTCTGGTTTTGAAATAAAATTGCATAGGTTCCATAGATTTAATTTCACAAATATGTATTGTTATAACCTTTAAGCCATTGTAGTTAATTTACACTTTTATATCCCATTTCATTTAAGTCAGTTTCACTTTTCTTAGTAATGCTTCTTGAAATGATCTTTTCAGTTTGCTAAAAAATTGCCAGTTTTCCTTTTAAATTAATACTGTATTTTAGTGAAAATAAAAATTACTTTTGTGTTGATTTCCCATAATTATACCCAGAATTGTTTGTGCGGCTAAGAAAACAGACAATTTGTGGTAGCAGAGAAGTAGAGAAATGCATTCTGCCCAAGTGAGTTGCAGCTTATTAGAAATCTTCAAGAGAAACTAAACAATTGTTAGGATAAAGCTGGTAGGAATTTCTGTCCTGTACTAGATGACCTCTCACTTCCTTTCCAACCCTTCATTTTTTTGAGTACGCATCACTGTATTTGGTTACTACAATTTATATAATATAGTAAGAAGGAAATCTAAAAACAGTGTAGATTGTGATCATGTTTATCAAAGCAGTAATAATAATCGGTAATACTTTTAAACAAAAATTCACATTTGAAGAGTCTGTTAAAGTATTTATTAGTGTATTCTGCACATCTCTGTTAGGTTGAGTAAACTGTGTAATCACAGTCATGGATTCCTATGTTAAGTTGATTTATTTCTGCTTTTTTGGTTTAGGGTTCACCAATAAAACCAGTAGCAATTAGGGAGCTTCAAAAAACAGAAGACGTAAGAAGATACTCATATCAAAACAGGTGTGAAAAACTAATTCTACTTATTTCTGTCTTAAAGCCCAATGATGAGAGATGAAATAAATATGGTTTGGTGAAGTTCTGTGTATGATGAGAATGTTTCGATGTGATGTGTTTTGGATCCATATATTAAAACTGAATAATGTGCTTTTGTGCTCATAAAAGAGGCAAAAGTAATTTATTGATTCTAGATTCAAATCACATAGACTATTATAAATTAATTGATTTGAGTGTACTTAATAGCAGTGAGATTTTGTAGTCATAATAATGTAGATTCATACAAAAAGGGTTTTAATCAGTAATCCTTTTATTTTTTTTTTAGTTTAAACTTTTGGCTGGATAGTAGAGATGTATATATTTATTCCCACCTCAATTAATATATTTCCATTATTACTAGTAGGTACCTCTAAGAATATTTCTAAAATTAACTCGACCATCTAGAGCCCTGCTTCTCAAAAGTTTCTTCTCATAAATCTTGTCATGGTAGTTGAAAAATTTCCAGTCTTTGATTCTTCACTCTTTGTTTATATGAAGTCTTAAAATAGTAGACTTTATATGCCTGTTTTTAAGTAGAAATTTATTTATGCACAGAACGTGTCATACACAACTGGTACTATTTTTATTGCTCATTTATTTATTTTGATAGAGTTAACAGAGAAAGGGATCTGCAGTGGCACAACAAGCTAATCCTATTCCCTGTGGCGCTGGCATCCTGTTTGCGCCTAAGTTCATGTCCTAGCTGCTCCCACTTCCAATCCAGCTTTCTGTTTTAGGACCTGAGAAAGCAACAAAGAATCACCCAGTCCTTGAGCTGCTGGCACCCACATGGGATACCTGGAAGAAATTCCTGGCTTCAAAGTTCAGATCAGCTCAGTTCTTGTCATTTGACCAATTAGGGAGTGAACCAGTGGATGGAAGACTTTCTTTATCTCTCCTCTCTCTGTAAAATATGCCTTTCAGAGGAAAATAAGTCTTGGGGAAAAAAAAAATTAAAAAGCTGGAGGGAGAGATCAAGAGATCTTCCATCAGCGGATTCATTCCATTATTCTACATTGGCCAGGGCTTGGCCAGGCTAAATCCAGGAGCCAGGAGCTTCTTTTGAATCTCCCATATGGTACAGGAGCTCAAGCACTTAGGCCATCTTCTACTACCTTCTTGGGCCATTAGCAGGAAAATGGATTATAAATGGAGAAGGCAGGACATGAAATGGCCTCCAGCATTGCCTGTGACAGCTTATACCACTCAGTCACAGTGCCAGCCTCTATCAGACATAGCTTTTTTTTTAAAAGGTTTATTTATTTATTGGAAAGTCAAATGTACAGAGAGGAGGAGAGACAGAGAGAAAGATCTTCCGTCCAATGATTCACTCCCCAAGTGAGCGCAACGGCCGATGCTATGCAGATCCGAAGCCAGGATCCAGGAGCTTCTTCCAGGTTTCCCACACGGGTGCAGGGTCCCAAAGCATTGGGCCGTCCTCGCCTGCTGTCCCAGGCCACAAGCAGGGAGCTGGATGGGAAGTGGAGCTGCCGGGATTCAAAGCGGTGCCCATATGGGATCCTGGCACGTTCAAGGCGAGGACTTTAGCTGCTAGGCCACGCCACTGGGCCCCCATAGCTTTTTTTTTTTTTTTAAGATTTATTTATTTTTATTGGAAAGTCAGATTTACAGAGTGAAGGAGAGACAGAGAAAAAGATCTTCCATCCACTGGTTCACTCCCCAAGTGGCCAAAGCTCAGCTGATCTGAAGCCAAGAGTCAGAAGCTTTCTCTGGATCTCCCACACGGAGGTAGGGTCCCAAGACTCTGGACTTTTCCCAGGACACAAGCAAGGTGCTGGATGAGAAGTACAGCAGCTGGGTTACAAACTGACTCCCATATGGGATGCTGGTGCAATGCAAGGCCAGAACTTTAGCCACTAGGCTACCACACAAGGCACCAGACATAGCTTTTTATTTACACTTGCATGAATATTAAAGTTATCTCAGGGACCAAAGTGAAGATGGAATAAAGAAAATGTAGGAAGAATAATAAAAGAAATCTCGTAACTTAGCCTTTGATAGTCTTACCTCCTCATTCGTTGAGCTTTAGTTAAATTTGATACGCTTTGACATTTATTTCAAAATGGCTTTTTAGTTGCCATGCGTCTTTGTACTGATAATTAAATTTTTGAGATCCAGGCATCATGCATGAGTTTGTTACATTTTCTCCCCTTGGGTGGGCCTAGGTTTTATTTCCTGTCCCCCTCATCTCCTGACTCCATCATAAGTGAAGGATTTAGCAGAAACCGTCACAATAAAAACTAACTTTTTACTTACTTAACGTGTAGATTTTTCATTGTTTCTGTTACAAATTCAGAGCTTTAAGCAATTCTATGGCAAAGATGCCTGGGCAGACCCCCTGCTTAGAGTCTTCTGTTGCCAAAGAGTATTGGCCGGCCTCGACTAGGAGACTCTGCTTTTCAGGCTCTGTGTCGGTGGCAAAATTCAGTTCCTTGTGATTATAGGAATGTTACCTTGCCGACCATCAACTGGGGTGTCGGTCCCTGCTTTTAGAGTACCATGTTGCTTAATTCATAGCTCCTTCCATTTTCTTGTTGTTGTTTAAAGATTCATTTATTTGTTTGAAAGGCAGAGTTTCAGAGAGAGAGAGAAAGAGAAACAGAAACCTTCCATCGGCTGGTTCACTCCCCAGATGGTTGCAATGACTGTGGCTGGGTGAGGAGCTAAGAGCTCCATCTGGTTTTCCCATGTGGATCTAGGATTCCAGCCACCTGGGTTGGCTTTTGCTTCTCACAAGCACATTAGCAGGGAGCTGGATTGGAAGTAGAGAAACCAGGACTCAAACTCTGGTACCTATATGGGATGCTTATGTCGTGGGTGGCAGCTTAACGCGGTGTGCCACAAAGCCGGCTTCCCCTCCATTTTCAAATCTTTTTGACCTCCTTTTCTGCTGCATCTCTCAAACTCTTACTTCCTGTCTCTTTTGCTTTTAAACACTTTTGATTACATTAGAACTACCTGACAATATCCCTCATTTTAATTATAGCTGATTGGCACTTGAATTTCATAAACCCAGTAACCAACACATTCCTAGTTAGCATATATTTGTTAAAAAAAAAAAAAACTATATGCCAGAATTTTGTCAAATGTGGAAATACAGCTATAAACTTCATTGAAAGTACCTGCCATCCTAGATCGTCCATTCAAGTATAGTAGTAAATTAAAGACAAAAACCTGCTAAAAATGTTTATATGACTGACAGCTCTGAAGCCCGCAAGTCTGGTCTGTAAGCTACACAACATGTTAACTACAGCAACAACAAATATCCATTTCAGCAGTCTTATCAATTATAAAGGTTTAAAAAAATTGAATTGGGCTCGGAGCGGTAGCCTAGCAGCTGAAGTCCTCACCTTGTACACACCAGGATCCCATATGAGTGCCGGTTCTAATCCCAGCAGCCCTGCTTCCCATCCAGCTCCCTATTTGTGACCTGGTGTAATAGTCGAGGATGGCCCAAAGCCTTGGAACACTGCACCCATGTGGGAGCCCCAAGAAGATCTGGACTCGTGGCTTTGGATCCAGCTCAGCTCTGGTCATTGCAGCCACTTAGGGAGTGAATCTGCAGATGGAAGATCTTCCTCTCTGTGTATCTGACTTTCCAATTTAAAAAAATTAAGAATTAATGAATAAATAAAAGAATTTAATCACTGTGATAAATTGTTGCTTGCTTGCTAGTCATTCTAACTCTAGTGAGCAAAAAGAAAAAGCTATTTTGGGATGGGCCTTTGGTACAGAAATTAAGACTCTAGCATCCCCTGTCAGAGTGCCTTGATTTAACTCTTGCATCTGCTTCCAATTCCAGCTTCCTGCTAATGTACACCTGGGAGGCTGCAGTTGATGGCACTAGTGCTTGAGTCCCTGCCACCCACCTGACACCTAGACTGAGTGCCAGGCTCCCACCTTGCCTCTAGCCTAGCCCCAGCTCTTGCCTTTATATGGCCTACAGACCAGATGTTCCCCTCCTGACCCAGGGCATACAAGCCTTGGCCGCCTATGCAAATTGAGAGATGCACCAGTGTGCAGAGTTGGCATCATGGGCTTACAGTCTGTGTAGCACCTGCTACATCACCTTTGAAAAACTTCTCTGGCAGCATAGTGGCACAGTGGGTTAAAGCTCTTTTCCTCCACCTTTAACTTTTCACAGTCCAGTTCTCCATTAAACTAACTTTGTATTTCTGCCTGTATGACTTTAAGTCTCTGTGCTCCTCCATTCCTCCTTCCCAGTTTCTGTTTCAGTGGAGGGAAATAATAATGTAGTATGAAAAGTATCAAAGTACAAATTAATAAATAACTTGCATTCTGTTTCAAGCTCTATCATTAAGTGGCTAATACTTAGTTCCTGGGGACTTGGGTTTCTTCTCATTTGTAATATCAGTAGCTTGTTTGCTGTAATTGCTGAGGTCCTTGGAGAGTCTCGTAGGCTGCATAGTTAAGAGTACAAGCTACTTGCAGACTTAGACGGAGAAGCATTGAGTCCAGCCCACAATCTACAGTCTAGGTCGTCCTGGGAAAATTACTTCCCTATTGCCTGAGCATATGTGGTAAGGGCACAGTGAGTGTTAGTTTCCATATGCTCAGAACAATATTCCCAAGTGGCTGAATCATAATGGTAAATGGAAAATTTTTTAAATTTAACATATAAATCCCAATTTTAAAGGGATAAAACTTTGAAGGAGGTGTTTTCTGAGATTAAGATCGCCATAATGGGGATTTTAAGAGTAGTCTTACCTAGAGACATGCTTCAGGAAGGAGTCCAGAGTGGAAGGCCTCATTGCCAGACTGAAGGATTTGTCTTTGTAACAGCCAAAAAGCAGAAGCTGCTGGTGCTTCTACAGATTTTTGTTTATCCAGTAGCTCACTGATTGCAAAGCATTTAAATTAACCTAAAGGCTAGTAATCATGGTTTCAAATTTCAGACCCTAAATATCAAAAAGTCACTATTTCAACTTTTTCCATTTAAGACACACAGATGAATTATAAAGGTTTGAAACAGTAGGACATGTTGAAGAAAGAAGTAAATCTCAGATTATAAGAAATGAAACTCAGAAGTGGCTGTTGTGGTACAGAGGGCGAAGCCAATGCTGGAGACACGTGCATCCCATGTGTGTGTGCCTGGTTTAAGTCCCAGCTAACAGTGCACTTGCAGCGCAGCCCAGGTTTCTGCCAGTATCTAGGGGGCGGCAGATGATGGCCCACGTACTGAGCCCCTGCCACCCATGTGGGAGACCCTAGTGGTGTTCTTGGCTTTGGCCTGAACTAGTCCTGGTTGTTACTGGCATTTGAGAATGAACCAGCAAATGGAAGATACCGCTCTCTATGTTACTCTGCCTTTTAAATAAGATATAAATAAATAAACAAATAAATAATATTTTAAAAATGTATGAGGCAAGTAGTATTTATTTTAATTTTATAGCATGAAATAATTTCATCTTTTTAAAGAGTAAAAACCAATGGACTTGTTGTTACTAAATTTTCCATCGGTTTAAAATAAGGAGAAAAGAGCTTTACAAGTTGCCAGGTTCTGTGATGTTTGTGGTTTCTGTGAATAAAATGGCTATATATATATAAAACAATCTCAATTTACATATATCTTGTTGCAATCATGGTATTAAAGAAGATAATAGTTCCTTCTGTTACAAAGAAATAATACTGTTTGAAATGTGATCTCATTTTAACTGTCATCAATATTGGCTGGCTCAGTCAATTGTTAGCTAGCTATAGATTAACTAGTGACATTATCACACGAAACCTGAGTTGGAGACATCAGGTATTCCTTGGGTTTAATTTAATGACTAGACTCAAGTTTATAAAAGGCAGTTGCTCTTTTATTGTAACTATAACTTTTATATTATTAAAAAAATAACAATTTGCCTACTGATTAAGGGAAAACTATATTAACCATGAAAGCAATTTCACTTGTCCTTTGTCTTGTTATCAAAAAGTTTTTCTTTTTTCTTTTCCTTTTTTTTGTGTGTGTGTGTATCAGGGTTCCAGTTGATCCATCTTCTCTGTTGGCATTGTCACCAAGTCACAATCAGGTAATTATTAGTAGATTTTGTTGATGTTTTAATTAAAATGGTTTTCTTCTATAATATCTAAATTGCCACTGGTTTTCAGATGTTTGTAAGCTTTATTACCTGTCTCAGTTAATATACCATATGCACATGGTGCTTGCTAACAGCTTTCAGACAGGTTTAGACAGAAAAGAAAACCTCACCTTTGTAATGATTTTATAGAACATACAGAATAGTGCAAAGATCGGAAAATGTTAGCAATAACACATTTAAAGAAGTGTTCAGTGACTACAGAGTCAAAATTCTGCAGGTTAGCAATGGTTTCCTAAGTTAGGAATGTTGATTAGTTGATCCATGTCCCCACTTGCACTTGCCACTTGCAAAATGGTGTGTTTTGTTGTAGCTGTCACATGCAGACTTGGAACTTGAGCGGCGAAGAGAGCAGCTGGTAGAGCGTACTCGGAGGGAGGCACAGCGCGCAGCCCTGCAGTATGAAGAGGAGAAAATAAGAACCAAGCAGATTCAGAGAGATGCTGTCCTGGACTTTGTCAAGGTGAGTCCCTTGAGTTTACCAAAGGGTATTCTTTAAAATTGCTTAGAAGCAAATGCTGGTTTTTGCTGAGGGAGCCTGTTGATTTTGGCAGCTTCTTTTCTGTCATAGAAGGGGTTTTGGCTAGAGTGATACCCTACCTGTGATTGATCATCCTCATCCCTATTGTGGTTATCTTGGTAGACTATCATTCACCTGCCATCTCTTCCTTTTCTAATGTAGTAAACATCAATAAAGTCATGAAAGTGTTGTGTAAACTGTAACAGCACCGTACAGGAGTACATGCTATGGTGCAGCCACTATTTGCAATGCTCAGGTTCCTAATTGCAGTGCCTGGTATCAAGTCACACCTCTACTTTTTTTTTTTTTTGAGATTGACTTTGTTAATTGTTTTTTGATACAATTTAGTTGACACTGGAGTCTTCCTTCCCCTTCCTCCAAGTTCCTTCCCCTCCTTTCTGTTCTCCCCTCTAGTCTTACAGTGGGTGTCTTTTGTGAGATTTGTTTTTGTTTAAAGGCAGAGAAATCTTTCATCTGATAATTCACTCCCCAAATGGCTGAAACGTCTAGAGCTGGGCTGGCCTGAAACTGTGAGCCAACAGCTTCTTCCAGATCTCCCATGTGGGTGTAGGGGCCCAAAACTTAAGCCATCCTCCACTGCTTTCCTAAGTCGTAATCAAGGGGCTGGATAAGAAGTGGAGCAGCTGGGACTCAGACTAGGACCCATATGGGATGTCAGCACAAAAGAGCCCTAACCATTGCAGTTATTTGAGGAGTGAACCAGTGGATGGAGGACTTCTCTCTGTGTCTTCTTCTCTATGACTCTGCCTTTAAAAAAAAATTTTTTTGTTCTGTTTGTTTATATAAAGCGAACAGATTTCACGTTTTTCACGGTACAGATTTAAGAGCATAGTGATACTTCCCATCAAACTCTCCCTCCTGCCTGCATTCCCCACCTACCCCTCCTTCTTTCTTTCTTTTTTTTTTCCCCCTTTTACAATGACAGACTTTCATTTCACTTTGCACTCAACAGATTTAACACCTTATTGGGTAAAGGTAACACATAGCAAGGAAAAAATTAAAAAAACAAAAACACAAACCTATTCCTCGGGAGTATAGATGAGGGCTGTAAGCAATATTCAAATCTCAGAATGTTGATCTCACTCACATAGATTACATTTTTATTGCTGTCTATGAATAAGTTATCACAAATCAGGAAAAACATGATATTTGTCTCTATCGGACTGATTTATTTCATTAGGCATAATGATTTCCAAATGCAAGCATTTAGTTGGATAAGACAAGATTTCATTTTTTTATGACTGGAAATGCTTTCAATTTATTAAAATAAATCTTACAAAAAATAAAAATGTAAAACTTGCCTGCCAGACACATCTTAGAGCTTGTTAGGGAGCAAGTCAGTCAGCTTTGACTACTTCTATATCAGAACTGTCTGTAAAGGAGGTGATACAGGACACTGAGTTGCTAGGATATAGCCAGGAGGAAAGGAAGGGTTGGCACTGTAAGGGTGGGTTGCTTCTGGCTAAGGGGCCTTTAAGCAGGAGGAAGCTAAGTATAAGCCTCTGTGACTTAAATTTGAAATAGGGAACATTCAGTAAAAAACACTTGCTGGCAGAGGGTGTTTGTACTGAAGACTAATAGAAAAATGAATGAGATGATGAAGATGATAATACTTAGTGTTTTTTGATACAATGTACCAGATACTCTTTGTTGGAAATATTTGTTTATATGAAAGGTAGAGTTACACAGAATAAGGGAGAAAGCTCTTCCTTCCATCTCTGCTGGTTTTACTCCCCAAATGGCCTCAAGGGCCCAGGCTAAAGCCAGCCAAAAAGCCTGAAGCTAGAACTCCAGCCAGGTCTCCCATATTGCTGACGGGATCCAACTACTTGGGTCACCATCTGCTGCATTCTTAGGTACATTAGCAGGAAGCTGGACCAGAAGAGTAGCAGCTGAGATTCAGACATATGCTGGAATCTCAAGCAGAAGCTTGACTCACTGTGCCACAATGCCAGTGCCCCAGGTACTGTTGTGTAGTAACTCTAATCCTTCCAGTGATGAAGTAACATAGATACTGTTTTATGGATATAGAAACTGATGCTCAGCAAGATTAACAGTTGGAGTGGACAGTGATATAGACACCATTTGAGATCTCAGCATCCTGTATCAGAATACTTGAGCTTTGAGTTCCTGTTCCCATTCTGATCCCTGCTTGCTGCTACTGCACGCCTGGGAGGCAGCAATAGCACTCAAGTACTTGGGTCCCTACTATCCACTTTGGAGTCCCAGATTTGATCAGTGGGCTCCTGTTGTTTGGCCTGTTGTAGACATTTGGGGAATGACTTAGTGGATGGAAAATCTTTTTCTGTCATAATACTGCAAATAAATAAAAACAAAATAGATCCCTCCCCCCCCCCAAATATTATATAAAAGAGGAAAATAAAGGCACAGAATGATTTAGTACATTTCCTAAAGTCAAGGCACAAAGTGAGTGACCAAGCTGAATTCAGACATCTCTGATTCTAAGTTCTTGTCACTGTGCAACACTGCCAATCTTTACGCTTTAGTAATCCTATATTTAGGGCTGGGACCATGATGTTATAGGTTAAGCCACGACCTGTGGTGCCAGCATGCCATGTGGATGCCAGTTTGAATTCTGGGTGCTCCAGTTTGGATTCAGTTCCCTGATAGTGCACCTAGGAAAGCAGCAAAAGCTAACCCAAGTGCTTGGGCCCCTGCACCCAAGTAGGAGACCCAGAAGAAGCTCCATACTCCTAGCTTTGGACCAGCTCAACTGGCCATTTGGGGAGTGAACCAGCAAATGGAAGATCTCTCTCCCATCCACTTATTAGCCAGGCCCAACCCTGGTTAGCTTCCCTTCTCTCTGTAAATATGCTTTTCCAATACAATAAACAAATATTTTAAAATATGTATTTATTTTTATTGAAGGCAGATCAGATTTACGGAGAGGAGAAACAGAAAGATCTTCATGCACTGGTTTACGACCCATGCGACCACAACAGCCAGAGCTGAGCTGATCCAAAGGCAGGAGCCAGGAGTTTCTTCCAGGTCTCACTCATGGGCAGAGGGTCCCAAGGACTTGGGCCATCCTCTGTTGCTTTCCCACACCGTAAACAGGGAACTGAATCAGTAGTGGAGCAACCTGGATACAAACCCTCCATATGAGATGTGGTGTTAGCATGCGGAGGATTAGTCTGTTGAGCTACTGTACCAGCTACCTTCTCAATATTATCTTTAAATGAAAATGATGTTGATCTTACATAGTAAGAAAGATTATTTGAGATTCTGTATAAGAACAGATTATGAGACTGGTGACACTGAGCCTCCCCATGTGGCTTAAGCAGCCCATATGGCCCTGATTCAAGTCTTAGTTGCTTCACTTCCCATCCAGCACCCTTTTAATGCACCCAGTACAAGCCTGAGATTTGGCTTATAGCTGAAGTTATCTCATATTAGAATGACACCTAAAAAAGAGAAGATGACTCCATTAAGAAAACAGAGAGAGCAGTAGCCTGTGTATGAATTAATTTCTGTAGGTATAGTTTTTAAATTTTGTTTGCTTGTTAATAAATGAAAGTATTGTTTATCAGTTTCTTGCTCTTCCTTATTTAAGTTGTAAAACACTTACACAATATCTTCTGAGCGTAACTCTGGGAAAGTGCTCTTTCCAAGAGACACGGTCATAAGGGTGATTAGGTCAGTAGAACTTGTCTTTTCTGGTGGTCCTGATTCTAACCAAATTCTCTTTTTCTTGATTGCGGGCCAACAGCAAAAGGCATCACGAAGTCCACAGAAGCAGCAGCCAGCCTTAGATGGGGAGGTAAGTTTCCTTCATCCGTTTTTCTTTGGAATTTAATGTTTTTGCAATGAAGCGAAAGGTTTTGGGGGTGATTAGCGAATTTTCAGTGATCAGAATATGGCTATTTTTTGGAATCTGTAGATTGGGGTACTTCTCTGCCATACGCTACCATCTAGAGATGATGATAGCCCTCCCCTCCCCTTCCTGGTGAGCTCCCATCACATCCCGTCCATTTTGGAAGCTTGCTGTGTAATGAGGTGCCGTGCTGAGGGCTGGTCTGACCCGTGTGCTTTATGACAACCTTAAACATCCTGCATGGTCGCTCAGCTTCAGTGGTCATTTCACTGTTACCAGTTGCACTTTGTTTGCATTAGTCTTATAATATCAAGTCATATTTCATTGCAAGTTAACAGAAATTCATTGCTTAACCTTTTTAACATGTGCACACCTATTTGACTTATCAAAGTGATTAGATGAGTATTATCAACATTCTCATGAGCTTCTCTTCATTTCAACATTGATTGTTTCCATTTATGATCGTTATTTCCCTTAAAATGCATAAAGGCACGTCAGTTTTTACTTCGATTTGTGTGAAATCTGTGGTTTGAAAACAACAATCAGGTTTTTATCAATGAGCCAATCACTCTACATAATATAAAAGTTCAGATCATCAAAGCTGACTATGCTTCATACCTTTTTTCTTTCTTATCCTAACATTTGCTTCTTGATGGTTATTCTCAGGTCACTCATTGGGTGATAACTAAAGACTCACAGGAAAATTACACGAACAGCTTTCAAGTTGTTTAATTGTGTTGTTATTTTGTCTGAGGAAACTAGTGACAAGCTGTCTGGACCAGAAATCGTGCCTATGGATTGATTATTTAATTTTCACACGCTCACACATTGTTCTGCGGTTATTCATGTTATTACTGTATCTATACTTTGCTTTCTGTTTCATGAACAGAATGTCATCACTATCCCCTCCTTGCTTTTGAAAATTTTTTAGGAAACAGTTTGTGTTTGAAATTGTTTAGCCTGAAATAAAATCAGAACTGATTTTCAGTACTGAAACTTACTGGCTCTGTGGTACGTGCATTCCAGATGAGTGTGAACATGTCCCTGTTTCTCAGCATCTTCAGAAGTCTGTCTTAGTACGTTCCCTTCATCGTGTGTGTGGTTGTGATATGTCATGTGTAGTTGTGAGATATGTCACATGTGTGCCTAGTTTGTTTTTGACGTTGCTTCCTTTCTCTCCACCTCCCCAGTGTCCCTTCCCATCCAGAAGGTCTCAACACACTGATGATAGTGCCTTGTTAGTGGTAAGAGTTGCCCAAAATGGAGTTTTGCAATAATACTGTCTTTGGAAATCAAAGAATAGCCATTGTACTTTTCACTGAGAAGTTCTGCAAATACCATAACACGTGATGAGCATCAGCAGTCATTGCTTTATAAGTAACCAAAACTGTTTCCCTGCACTACCATCTGTGATTGACCTAGTGTTCCCAAAATCTACAGCTGTAATTCACAAAAGTAAAACATCATGTTGCGAATCTTGGGCAAAGGAAACATAACATAATATTTGTATCTTGAATTTATGTTGTAGTTTCGTGTGCAGCTACCTTATTAATCATTCCTTCAGAATCACTTGTGTGCCAAGTGGTCTCCCCATAACACTTGACTACACAATTGTGTGTTTCACCTTATATTTTATTATGTATTTAAACTACTAGAAATAATCGTGCTTTGGTTTTAGATACATTTTAAGATTGTTCCTCCATTTTTATGTTTTATATCAAAGAAGATATTCACTGGCATGCTATGTATTCTTAATGCTGGCTGGCTTATCCCCTGTCTCAGCAACTAAAAAATGAATAGCACATGAGAGCTCTACAGGCGCGTATCAGCTTGGAGGAGAACTCTAACCATGGATAGAATTGCTTTTGCCATCATGTTTTATGTTATTTTTTTTCACAGAGCATTAGTGAAAATTAGCAGTTCAAAATCTGGTGTCTGTAGCAATTCCTGTGTGCTGGTAACTGCTGACACTGTGCATGCATGATTCGGCATGAGATTCCTGTTCATTTAACATCCATTGTCTGTTCAAATGTCTCTGTGTTTTGTTATTTTCATTTCCATCAAGATGAATAAAGTACATTTTAACTGGGCAGTCCTAAAGATGAATATGTCCGCCAGCCTCTGGAGTTTTAGTAGAAGTTAATTGGCATGAGAAACGATAAATTAATAGAGAATAATATTAAAAGTGCTGAGGATCCAGGCACTGCAGATAAAGCCATCACGTGTGATGATGGCATCCTGTATGGGTGCTGGTTCATGTCCTAGCTGCTTCACTTTTGATCCAGCTCCCTGCTAATGGTCTGGGGAAAGCATCAGATGATGACCCACATGTTTAGGCCCCTGTACCAAAGTGAGAGACCTGGATGAAGCTTCTGGCTTCAGTCTGGCCCTGTGCTTGCTTTTGCAACCATCTGGGAAATGAACTAGCAGATGGAAAATGAACTTCTCCCATTAGCCCCTCCTCAAAACTCAAAACTTTCCCCAAAATAAATACTTTTTTTAAAAAGTGGTGAGAGAGTGAGTTAAGGTTAGGCTTATCTTACACAGTCTCCCATTCCGGGGGTGACACCAAGACCCAATTGGCTAATTGCCTGCCTGTAAGCAGCAGAATCCCACTTGGACACTGTTTCATGCCTTGGATGCTCCACAATGTCCAAAATGTCACATAGCTAGTAAGTACAAGGCTGGGTTCAAATCTAGACCTGGTGACCTGAGTGAGAATCTGGACTAAACATGAAACTTCCCATGCTGTAACTAAAACCGATTTGAGAAACTGAAGGTGAGATTTAATAGATTATAGAGTGATTGATATGGCTTGGTACCTAAACCTATTTGTCTAAAAAAAAATTGGAATTTAGAAAAACAGCAAAAATATCCCAATTATGAAATTTAATTATTTGTGCTGACAGATTTGCTCTTATACATACACTTGTATTTTAGTTGTCATTATTTGTGTCTGTCTAAAATTAGGAGGCCTTAAAAAGCAAGCAGTTTCGGGCCCGGCGCGGTGGCGCAAGTGGTTAAAGGTCCTCGCCTTTCACGCCCGGGATCCCATATGGGCGCCGGTTCTAATCCCGGCAGCCCCGCTTCCCTTCCAGCTCCCTGCCTGTGGCCTGGGAAAGCAGTCGAGGACGGCCCAAAGCTTTGGGACCCTGCACCCGCGTGGGAGACCCGCAAGAGGCTCCTGGCTTCGGATCGGCATAGTATCGGCCCGTTGCGCTGACTTGGGGAGTGAATCATCGGACGGAAGATCTTCCTCTCTGTCTCTCCTCTCTGTATATCCGCCTTTCCAATGAAAAAATAATAAAAATAAATCTTTAAAAAAAATAAAAAAAAAAAAAAGCAAGCAGTTTCTTCTAAATTAGGTGGCCTTTAAAAGTAAATCTCCTATTTGTATGTGAAGTAGTATCCAACCAATAGTGTGCAATACTGCAAGGTCAAATTTTAGATCTTACAATTTTTCACCACAGGCTTCAGCTTGCTTGCAGTTTTAGTCTCTTAATGTGGCCTGCTGCCTCTGGGTGTCCTGGCTGCTGTTGGACCCCCCAGTTTCATTCTGGGTCAGGCTATCCCAGCACTTTAATTCAAATTACTGTTCAGTCCTTGACCACCTGCTGCTCCCTCTGTGTGAAATACTTGGCCCTCCCTGCTGATATCCCTTGATTAAATGTAGCTATCAGGAAGCTGCTTAAATGTCATGTCTTTCAAGATGTAGATTTATTTTCATTCATTTGAAAGGCAGATCTGCATTCACTAATCACTCCCTAAATGCTTGCAACAGCCTCAGGCATGGCGAGGGCAAAGCCAGGCACCAGGAACTCAGTCTAGGTGTCCCACCTGGGGGAAAGAACTCAGCTGCTTGAGTTAACAGAGGAGCCAGAACTCTAACCCAGGCACCCTGGCAGTGGGATCCAGGCATCCCAGTGTCCACTCCTAAATGTTATGTCTTTAAATGTTACATCTCTAAAATGGCCTTTTGCAAATCTGTTGTATTTATGTATGTATACTCAATCCCCGCCATAATTCCTCAGCGAATAAGAATATTACGTGCTCAATAAATATTTCTTGAATGAGCTCATACATACTGTGCTTCTGATAATTTCACACTAAATTGTTTCATAATGAACAGGTGTGATACAGAGACATAAATATTGAATTTGATTTAGGACTTTAAGCTAGTAACATTTAACATCAGTTACACTGACATTCTCCTAGGGCCATACCTCAAGTTCCTGTTGGGTTCCTGTCCTGTCTGAGAGGTAGTATCTAGGCCAGTTTCACTTCTTCTTCCCTCCTTTTTCTCCTTAATGCCAACGTAATGGCTTTTAGCATTTTTATATTTTAGATTGGCAGTAGTTCAAGAATATTTAGTTAAAGTAAGGTCCAAGAAATCCATAGACAGTACAAAAATATATAATATTACTGTTGTCATAATTATTTCATACATTATTTTTTTCAGTAAAGCTTTATTTTTTTTCTTTATTGGAAAGACAGCTTTACAGAGAGAAGGACAGACAGAGGGAAAGATCTTCAGTCTGCTAGTTCACTCCCCATGTAGCCACAAGAAACAGAGCTGAGCCAATCTGAAGCGAGGAGCTTCTTCTGGGTCTCTGGCATGGGCGCAGGGTATTAAGGCTTTGTGCCATCTTCCCCTGCTTTCCCTGGCCACAAACAGTGAGGTGGCTGGGAATTGGAACAGCTGGGATACGAACTGGTGCCCATATGCAACCAGTGGTTGCAAGACAAGGATTTAGCCACTAGGCTATTGCACTGGGCCCAGTACATGATTTTTCTTCATTTTTTCCTATACTAAGGTAAATTTTGCTATGGTAATACATTATGTAATTTTTGTCAAAGGAAAATACTGCTATTAACTCACTAAAAATACAATTTGTATTTATTTTATTGAGCACATACCTTTTCCTAAATGCCCACATGTGTTCATGCTTATTTATCCCATGGTTTAAAAATTTATGGTCTTAGGTTACATTTTTTTAAAAGTATTTACCCAACAAAGACTTTAACAGCCCTAATATTTTCAACATTTTGTTGTCTCAATAGGTAAAGCCTTGTCTAGTATCCTTTATCAGTCTGTCTTTTCTACTCCCCATGTGGCAAATGAGAAAATTGTGGTGTTTTAAATCTCCTATCTGATATCAAACTTATATATCAGACATTATTTCTTATTTTTAATTGACAGTAATATGAATCTTGTGTCTTTTCTATGTGTCTGGAGACACTAGCACAAGAGAGTCTACACTAGGATTGCCAGCTGCATCCCTTAATAGATGGAATTAGTTGTCCATTGATGAAAGGAGAAGGACTCAAAAGGGAGATTGCACCTCATCCTCTGACAGGTCCGTGCAGAATTTCACAGGGTAGAAAGGCGAGTTCACCCTCAGGGCGTCAGGCAGAGGCCCCAAGTCCTGTCCACATCCCAGCCTCTGAATTGAGCTATGATTAATTTAGACTGATCTTTTATAATTCTGTTGTTATTCATGCCAGCTCTGCTCAGTTAGAAGAAGCCCCGTGACGGATTTGTCTGTCCTATGCTAGGATCAGCACAGCGTTTTCCTAAAAATGTTGCTGTTCTCAGCTTTATTTCTTCACAAACTCATTTTTAATAAATTATACTTCTCATTTTTTGGTTAAAATGGTATAAGCTGTTGAGAAAATCCTGAATTATACAGGTGAAGAAAATTATGTTGTGTCAGTTTTGAGGTGTTTCTCCCCCCCAGTGTTTCCTGTCCTATGAGTATCTTAAGCAACCACCTGAGAGTATGTCAGTGAAATATCTCTGCTTTTCTAATGTCATGGACATGATCTGCCTGTCTGACATGGCGCTGACATAAAGGCCCCTTCTGTTTCTTGTCTTTCTCTTTGGAAATTTAGTCGCTGTCAGATTTGAATCAAGTGAGCTGCGCTGCTGGCGCCCTGTCCCATTCTTCAGCCTTCACCCCTCTTAAGGTACTCCGTGTTACTGCAATGCGCCTGCACATTTGGGGAGCAGAGGTTAAGGGAGGTCTTAAATGTCGCAGGGGGTTGATCTAGCAATACTCTGAATTCTAAGACTGCAGTATAAGCTCATGAAACTATTTAACATTCATTCCACTTGAAGTTTTTGAAATACCAGAGAGTCACAGAGCTTACACAAATTTTTTACATTCAGATTCTGTTTGAAATGTCCTTCTGATGTTCTTGTCAAAGGCTGTTCTTGGTCATGGGTTGTTTCACTTCAGTTATAATATGCATAAATTTAAAGTAACTGTTGTCTGTTGCATCTGCAAAATAATTTGAGTCCAAGTTTGTAGAACCATCACTGCCAAAATACCCCACACTAGGAATCAGCAGACTGAGAGGCCCCAAGGCCACGTGTTCTGATAAATGAAGTGTATTAGTTCAATCAGCTCCTTTTATTTTTATATTGTCCATGTCTACTTTCATAGTAATAATTAGAATAATTGTGACAAAGTTCATACAATTTACAAGCCTAACATATTTACTGTTTTTCCACTTAAGAAAGAAATTGCCTTAAAAATTAAATCTAGATTCTAAAATAATTCCATTATATCTTAGTTTTTGAAGACAGGGTAATTGTGTATTTACTGTCATAAGCTATATAAGAAATGATTGATAATTCTGTCAAAAAAGTTCTCTTTTTTTCTGATATCAGTCATAAGTTAATTTATATTGTTTTTTTTGTTTCTTTCCAACATGGAAATTTTCTACTTAAATAACAATCCTTTTGTAAGAAATCTGTTGGGGTACTGTGGGGGTATAGCAGGCTAAGCCTTTTGCCAGCATCCCATTTGGGTTGCAATTCCAGTCCCGGCTGCTTCACTTCCAATCCAGTTCCCTGCTTGTGGCCTGGGAAAGCAGGAAAGGATGGTCCAGGTCCTTGGGACCCTGCTCTTGTGTGGAAGACCCAGAAGAAGCTCTTGGTCCCTGGCTGCAGACCTGCCAGCTGCAGCCATTGCAACCACTTGGGGAGTGAAGCAGCAGAAGAAAGATTTCATCTGTCTCTCCTCTGCTTTTCTAATAAAAATTAATACATATTAAAAAAAAAAAAAGGAATCTCTGTGCTTAAGATAATTACGATGCTATCATTGACTTTCCGTAAATGAACTTAGATCTTTCTACATGCCTTTTTCCTTGTCTGTTAACCTGATTGAACTTTCACAGTTTCTCTACCTTCCTTTTTGGCTCCCCGGTCCCACCCAGGACCACATCCCTCCCTGCAATGTGCCTGGTGCAGATCTGTAAGCACGATTGTTTCACATGTGTGAAATTTGAGTTTAGATTGGGCTTTGCAGTTTTTGGAACACATAATGCTTGCTGTATATTCTCATTCTCAAATGTGGTTGTAATTTTCATCTCCCATGTCTGTTTTTCCCATACATTTAATTTGCCTGCTCGACAGTGTTTCTTCTCTGATTACTTGAATATTTCAAATTCTTACCTAATGTCCTTCTAAATACTACCATCATTCCACCCCACCCTCAATTCACAGCATCTGAAACCTGATGAACCTTGTCTCTGGTCATCATTGAAGAAGCCATACATACCTGGGTGACTCATTTAAAAAAAAAAACGGATTTCTTCCAGGTTAGCCAGCTTTACACAGTCTTCAAAAATGTTCATGGAAAAAACATAATGATGAAAATTCTATACATGGATTTCAAAATTTTTAGTTTAAAAATACCTTTCAAAAAAGATTTATTTATTTACTTGAACATCAGTGTTACAGAGAGAAAAAACTCAGAGAGAGAGCTTTCAGAGACACATAGAGACCTCTTCCATCTCCTATTTTATTTCCCAGATGACCACAGCAGCCTGGGCCAGACCAGGTCAAAGTCAAGATCCAAGAGCTTCAGGGTCTCCCGCATGGGTGGCAGGAGCCTACATACTTTTTTGGGCATGGGCATTGAACCCTACCTAACAAAGTAAATGCCCATGCCCTTCATTAGTAGTTTAAGTTCTTGGCCATTAATTTTGTCTGACCCAATTTCAACTAGACATAAGATTTTAGAAATTATTGAACCCAAAGAGAATGGAACATGGAAGCAGATGTATGCACAGGTTAGTTTTAATGGTGTTCTTAGTTCAGAAATGTCTCAGTTATTATATGGTAAGAGTTATATCTAAATTTAATTGAGTGTCAGCCATAAAAATTTGTTACTCTGGCTTTTGTTGATTCAATTTTCTACCCAAGTCTTTAGCATTTTTAAACCATCCAGTAAAGATTTGCTTTTTAGTTGCCTTGACTATAGTTACCCTTTTGAAGAAGAATTTATGCCAGTTTACCTAGCTTATATAGTTCTCTTGCTCAGTAAGTTGAAGACAACTTAGTTTCAAGTACTGTTTTAAGAAATATATTTGTGCCCCTGGAGCAGTGGCCTAGTGACTAAAGTCCTTGCCTTGCACGTGTTAAGATCCCATATGGGCTCCGGTTCTAATCCTGGCAGCTCCGCTTCTCATCCAGCTCCCTGCTTGTAGCCTGAGAAAGCAGTCGAGGACAGCCCAAAGCCTTGGGACCCTGTACCTGTGGGAAACCCAGAAGAAGTTCCTGGCTCCTAGCTTTGGATCAGCATAGCTCTGGCCATTGCGGCCACTAGGGGAGCAAATCAGTGGATGGAAGAGCTTTCTCTCCGTCTCTTCTCCTCTCTGTGTATCTGACTTTGCAATAAAAATAAATAAATCTTTAAAAATATATATATATATATCTGTAATATCTTAAACACACTTTTCCACATTAAATTAAGGAAACTACATCACATTTTCTTAAAACATTAAATTTTATTCTCTAGAAAAGAAATACCTTAGAAATAATTTCAGAGAAATATTACTAGAAAAACTTTGTTTTGTATATTACATATATTTTCTGAGAAATTTCTTGTGTTAGGATGACCGTTATAAGAGGGCTTAAGAAAGGCCCATTAGAGAATATGCATTGCATAAAAACAACTAAAAGGGAAATCTAGGTTTTTAAAAAAAATTTCTACATTACTAATTTCATCAAATTTGCGTCTCTGGATTAATTTTGAAGGAGAGTTACATGTTTTTAAATATACAATCCCCAAATTACCTAAATGTGCATGGAACAAATTTTTAAAATTTGCAAAAAATAGCATTAAGAGGCATTTTGTGTGTGTGTGTGTGTTTAACCATTTTGAAATCCATGCATACAAAGGAATCTTTTATCTTTAAACATTGTATGTGTTTTAAAGATTTTTTTTTTTTTTATTTAAACGTCAGAGTTGCTAAGAGAAAGAAGAAAGAGAGTGTCCGTCTGCTGGTTCATACCCCAGTATCTACAATGGCCAGAGCTGGACTGGTCAGGAGCTAGGAGCCAGGAATTGCTTCTGGGTCTCCCACATGGGTGCAGGGACGTAGGACTTGGGTCATCCTTCACTGCTTTCCCAGGCCAGTAGCAGGAAGCTGGATGGGAAGTGCAGCAGCGAGGACTCCAAACTGGTTCCCATATGGGATGCTGGTGCTTCAGGTGGATCAGGCTGCTATGCCACTGTGCTGAGCCCTACAAAGGGGTTTTTTAAACTCATGAAAAAAAAAAAATGTGTTATTTAAAAAATAGCATGAATTTCAAAATGTTTTTGCATCAGAATAAACTTTTCTTTTAATTTCCATTTTTTCATTAACATATTGAAGTACCCTCATATCTCTTATTGAGTTATTATTGATTTATCTCTGTTTCTCCACAGATTGATGGCAGATCTAGTGCTATTTCAAGTTCACCTACAACAGAAACAGGTAACAGACATAAAGATGCAATTACCCATATCAAGATTAAAATTTTTAGTAGAATTTTTATTAAAATTCTTTAGTAGAATTTTTCTGAGAAATTACTCCTTATACAGCATTGGCCCTCTTTTTTCTTTGAGAAATCAGCAGTGAAACTGAAAACTGTGTATTTTTCCATTTTTTAAACTCAACTGATTGTTCAATTGTGCAATTCTTTGGTATGAACAAATGAGCATGAGCTAAGAGGGCTATAAAGTTGCAAAGGCTGTGTTTGGGATATTAGCAATTATTCTTTATTTATTGCTGTACCAGAAATAACATGGAGATTAAAAACTCATATAGTCACCCTTCACACTTTCAGCATAACTTTTCTATACATGGCTTTCCATAAATAATTACCATTTTATACCATTGCCATATTAGATTTTTTTCTTTATGTGCTACATACTGAGCTTTTGTGACATGTATGTCCACATTCGTTTTCTTCTGTTGTCCGTTAATCCCATTTTTTGCTTTTCATCACTGATTTAGTTCATCATTCCTCTGCATATCCTTTTCCTGCTGCTGGCCAGAGAAATCCACCCCCACGCCCTGAAAGCTTCCTTTTCCGAGCACCTGGCAGGGCAGAAGCAAACCAAGGCAGGTGATGGATTTGAAGAGGCAGAGGGTGGGCGGGTAGGGAGCAGGGGCGATTAGAACGTCCCACAACTCCGCGTTCATCTGTAATTGCTCCTTTACGTCAAGAAGACTTTCGAGAATTTGTTCCAGGCAAGGCTTGCTTTGTACTGCCTAAAAGCAGGTGGTGGAGGGAACAAAGAACATGCTGCTTCAAGGCTTGTGAGGACACTATCTTTGTAATGAGCTCTTTCTGTTTTTCTTTCTGTGTTGTTAGAAAGCAGTTTGTGTTCTTAATGAATCCGTGATTTTTTTTTAAATCTACTTAAAGATCACATGTTCTTAATATGACACAGCCAGTCAAAGAAGTTACCTGGAACTGAGATCAAATGTTTCAAGTGAAAAATAGCTACTTTAGATGTTACTGACAGGTGCACTTCCAGTAAGATTGAAAAATCAAGCCAGAAGTGCACTGCTGATGTACTTAGTGTGGAAAACTGTTTGCTTTATCTGCTAATGTCCATTTCTATACCCTATCACAAGCAGTCTTACTTTCACAAGTATGTACACAAGTATACTAAAAGTACAAATAGATCTAGCAGAGCCATTTGTCATGCCCCAAAGAGAATGTCCAACAGAGGAATAGGTAAGTGAATTGTAATTTATTTGTACAATAGAGTACATCTAGGCAATAAAAATAACAAATTAATAAATTCAGCAACCTATTTAGGTCTCATAAACATTAATACTGCTCAGAAGAGGCCAGACAGCAGAATACTTGCAACATGGCTTAGTTTAAAGGAAATTGAAAAATGGAAAAAACTTATGCATGGTGGCAGCTGGTGGTAACTTTTGGATAAAATTGGGCAGGGCACTTGGGATAGCCTTTGGACATCGGCAGTGTTGCATGCACCTGATTTTGTTCACATTGTGAGGGTAATTTCTTCACTTCTGTGATTCATGTAGTTTTCTCTGTATTTCCTTTAAGTATTTAAGCCAAATAGATAATAGATATTTTGAAGTTTTCCCCTATTATTGTTTATATTTGTAAATTTACATAATAAAATCTCTTTTGAAAAGTCAACCCACAAAATATTGATATACTCACAAAGAAACTGATTAGGCAAACCCAAATATTTTCCCTTTCATTGGGCGTTGCCTTGCCACATTTTATATATTACTGTTTTTCTAGGTCGTGCTTCACCCCTTCTTCCATCCTCTGTACTTGCCACTGATTCTGCAGATCCCATAACGAGACAGAGAGAGGAAGAGCTGAAGTTAATTGAGCAACTTCGGAAAGTATGTACATTACTTTGAATTACACTTTTCAGTGATCTGCCATAACCTCAAGTCCCGAGATCACTTGTTCATTTGGCACACAATTATTAATAGAACAAATAAGCATCCCTGTGTGCTGTGTTTTCTGAGGAATATGAAAGAAATTTATCCATTAAGGAAATCTTTTTTAACTTTTTCTAAGAAAATGAGGTGTGAATTACTCTGTAAAGCTTCATTCTCAGACATACTCATGCACAAATTTGTTCTTTTGCTTTCTGCCTCATGTTATAAACAAATGTTAAAAGAGTGATAATAATAAATTATTTGCATGTACATGCATACCTGTCATACTGACATGCAAATGTACATCCTGGTCAACACTGGATCTCCTTAAGTTATAAGAGTAAAGTATAGATTGTGGTGCTCAAGTGATTACCTTTTTATCTTGATTTCTGGTTAGCTGTAGTGGCAGCTATCCCCATTATGTCCTACGTGTTAATCACTCTCCATGCTTACATTTTTCCTGCTCCTGTAGCATATTGAGTACCGGTTGAAAGTATCCCTGCCATGTGATCTTGGAGCAGCTCTGACCGATGGTGTTGTCCTTTGTCATTTGGCCAACCACGTGCGGCCTCGATCTGTCCCCAGCATTCACGTTCCGTCACCAGCTGTAGTAAGTTTATGATGCCAAGAAATGTTGACTGTTTATCATTTATTAAGCACAATAGCAGACATTATGTCGGTGATATAGTTGCCTTCCTTTTCTCTACTCACTTCTATTGGAGAAAAGATAGACTTGTAAACAATAACTTACAGCCTATGATAAAAGCCAAAAGAAATGTATGTTATGGGAACACTGAGAGAAGGTTATTCCACTCTGCTCTAGAATATTCAGAAAATTCTTTTTAGAAAGGGGGGATAAAATTTGTACTGGTTCTGGGAATATAACTGGTGATTTTCCTGCCCTACAGAGAGGGAGAAATACGTTTTGGTCATCATATTCCTAGATTTAGAAGCTTAAGGAAGCCACACCATATTCAAAGAATTAAGTTATCCGTGATGGATCAAGCAGTTGGTGTAGATAAGCACAGCAGGGACAGTTTTATAAAAGTGAACCAGGGGGCCCAGTGTGATAGCCTTGCAGCCAATGTCCTCGCCTTACACACGCCAGGATCCCATATGGGCGCCAGTTCTAATCCCAGCAGCCACGCTTCCCATCCATCTCCCTGCTTGTGGCCTGGGAAAGCAGACGAGGATGGCCCAAAGTGCTCAAACCCTGCACCCATGTGGGAGACCCGGAGAAGCTCCTGGCTCCTAGCTTCGGATTGGCTCGGCCCCAGCAGTTGTGGCCGCTTGGGGAGTGAGTCATCGGACAAAAGATCTTCCTTTCCATCTCTCCTCCTCTCTGTATGTCTGACTTTGCAATAAAAATAAAAAAAGGTTAAAAAAAAAAAAAGGTCTCATCCTCCAGATTGAGAGCTACGCAATACAAAGTTTCGGGCAGGAGAGGCCAGGTGCACAGAGCCTCCGGAATAATTTCCTCCCTGTCAGGTGCGCTTTTTGCACCTGCAGTTAACTTGGATGGTGCAAGACAATGTAGTTCGTGTGGGGTGCAGAAACTCTGTTTTTGCACCCTGTCCCATCAATTAACCTGACAAGCGGGTGTGGGCCATCAATGGCTGCACCCCATTACAGTATGAGGTAGTGGTGGTTCTTGGACCGGTTCTTCACTTAGCATTGTGAAACCATTCTTTCTTCTGTATAGAAAGTTTTTTTCTGCCTTTGAATGATTAAATTTTAGAAGTTTAGGATTCTCCCTTTTGAAGCATGAAATCCTCTTTTACCAGAACCAGTTGCCCCAGACATCTCCAGCCTCTCTGAGGTTTGGAGTTGAGTCCTGCCTGGCTTTGCTACACTCACTTCTTAAGAAGAGAAACGAGTTAGATTATTTCTGCAAAGCAAGCAGGGGAACCTGGTATGTGGAGAGAAGGCTTCTAGCAAACGAATTTTAGGTGAAAAGTAGTAGTTATGATTTGTCTTTATTTGCCCAGTTCTGTTGAAGTGAAGCTCTTGGCCCAGTTGTTTCCTGTCGTGTCGCAGTTTACTTTATCCTCCCACCTTGTCTCCAGCAGCCAGGAGCTGAGAAAGCCAATGCCCAGTAACTCTTACTTTTTGAACATGTGAAAGTGGAAAAAGAATGACCTTAAACTGGTGTGAATTAGCCAGTGTGAACCCCCATTGTTTTTGTTCTGTTAAGTTTATCTTAGTTCTTTTGTTGTCTGATTTTAAACTTTTTACATCAGGTATAGAAGGATGTAGCATAAGGAAGGTTTAGTACCTGCCAAAAGTTCTTTTTGGAACTCTGTGGAGGTTGAGTGACACATAATGAACAAACGCTATTGGGTGTGTGTGTATGTGTTTTAATTACCTTCTTCTGAAAAGACTAAAAGAAGATGAACCAAGTACTAAATATGCTTAATTTTATTTCTGGACTGCACGTAATTAATTTTCTTGCTATTCCTCTAAGTTTTATATGGTGTATATTGGTTTTAAATTGGGGAAAAACAGAGGGGCCAGCCTTGCGACACTGGAGATTCAGCAGCCTTCCATGACCCTGTCATCTCAAAGGATTGGCAGCTCGGGTCCCACCTGTCCACTTCTGATCCAGTTCCCTCTTAATGCACCAGGGAAAGCAGCAGCAGATACTCAGGTGCTTGGGTCCCTGCACCCACATAGGAGATCTAGGCTCCGGACTTCATCCTGGCCCACCCCCATTGTGGCCATGTGGGGCATGAACCATGGGATGAAAGATTCTGTCTCTCTCTTTCTATACAACACTACCTTTGGAATAAATAAGTAAATTCTTAAAAGTCAAAAGTATTTTTAAACTATTTCCCCAGAATTTCTCTACTTTAGTACTTGACTTGCAAAAATCAAAGGCAAATATTCAAAAGTATGAGATGGGAAACTGCTGCCCACCAGCTGGCACCTGCTTTTATAAACTTCCATTGGGACATAACCACATTTGTTTGTATATGTACTACACTGCCTGCGCTGCCTCAGGCTCCCAGCAGAACTGAATGGCTGGGACAGTTCTCTCTCTCTCTCTTTTTATTGAAAAGTCAGATGTTCAGAGAGGAGGAGAGGCAGAAAAAATCTCCCGTCCAATGATTCACTCCCCAAGTGACCACAACGGCCAGAGCTGCACCAAACCGAAGCCAGGAGCCAGGAGCTGCTTCTGGGTCTCCCCTGCAGGTGCGGGGTCCCAAGGCATTGGCCCATCCTTGACTGCTTTCCTAGGCCACAAGCAGGGAGCTGGATGGGAAGCAGAGCTGCCAGGATTAGAAGCGGCACCCATATGGGATTTCAGCACGTTCAAGGCGAGGACTTTAGTCACTAGGCCACTGCACCAGGTCCAACTACCTGATCTTTTAAGAAAGTTTAGTTGCCTGCAGTTGGTAAAAGGCTTTTTAAAGTTAAGAAATATTTTTATGTGCTGCTAACATCATATTTTCCTTTCTTCCTTTTCTCATTGTAGCCTAAATTAACAATGGCAAAATGCAGGCGAAATGTAGAGAATTTCCTAGAAGCTTGCAGAAAAATTGGTGTACCTCAGGTAATACATTTGTCCATTTTTATGTTCCTAAAATAGACTGGGTATCATTGTACTAAAAATACAGAGAGAGCAAATCACTGGAGTGTTAAAAACTAGCATTGAACTAAGGAGGTTGTTACTAAGGTTACAAAAGCCAGTCGTTTACTTTTGATCAGTTCTTTATTTTCAAGAACCATTAATAAATATACAAATTTGATATAATATTTATATGATTTATGTATATGACATCATATATAAATGTGTATAGTATTTATGCGTAATAAGTAATCAAAAATATTATTTATTCTGTTTTCTACTGCATTCCAGCTGGCTTGCCTGATTTGTCTATAATCGCATATGTAGCAGAATGTACCTTCAAAATAAGTACATCTCATTTTAAGAATGTTTCAGTTGCTATCAGCTTTTAAAAAAATATTTAGGAAATATTTTTTTTTTAAATGTTTGATTTGAAATAATTTTAAACTTCCAAAAATGCTGTGAAAATAAGAGTTCCTGTGTATGCTTCACCCAGTTTATGCTAATGTTAACATCTGGTGTAACCATTAGTCAATAAACTAAAGTAACACCGAAATAATTACAGATTTCATTCCCATTTCACCCGTTGCTCAGCTGAAATCTAATACTGTGGAGTTTAGCATACAAGAGGGCATTTCTAAGTACTGTCCTGCTGTGGCAACTTACGCATTTTGAATTGTACAAATTGTGGACTTTTATGTATAGATGATTCTATTTTTGTTCAGTTATTCATTTAAAAATAATTCTATTAAATTCACAGCATAATACGCTTAAGGAATGTTATATTTAATAAAATACTGTAAGAGCCATTTTTAAAATGTACAACTTGATTGATATTTTTCCCATTAACCACATCCATTACAGTTTTTGTAATGTTTTATGTATCTTGCAAGGGGAAAAACTTGACTCCTATGTCACCTTTTTGGTTACTTGTCAGAAACTCAGGATTGCCTTCTGGATTTATCAGCAGTGCCATGTGTCTTGAGGTCAGACCCTCGTCCCAGTACTGGGAGGGCCACCTGCCCTCTACCCAGCTGCAGCAGCCCTCTGTGACTGCCCAGGGGCTGAGAAGGACACTGCACCATTGGTCCAGTGAGCAGCTGCTCTGCTGAGCTCTTTCTCATGTTTCCAAGTGGAGGACCAAGGGCCCCGCTCCATAGGGTGCCAGCGTTGCTTTTCTCCTTGTCCAAGTAGAACTCATTCAGATACTTAGTTGTTACGTATTTTTGTTGTTGTTGTTGTTTTCCTTTTCTAAGGCGCAGTTATAAAATGAATGAAATGAACACAAAGTAGTTTTTAACAAGTAGCCGTTTTTCACTGCTATCCAAAGCAAGTTTTTCATTTTTCTTTCATACTGTTTTATATGGGTTCATCATCTCTTTTCTGACAAGCCATTTTTAAATATGCCAAGAATATGCCTTCTAAAAAAATAGCATGCAGATTCTTCATTATTAACAAGTGGTTCTGATGCTCACATGTGCACGTTAACATCTGCTGTTACTCAGCCATCCCAGTCTCTGCTCTAACTCTCGACTACGATGTCTCTGAACAAAACAGTGGGGCACGGGGTCAGCACTGTGACATAGCAGGTAAAGTGTTCTCTGCCATCCCATATGAGCTCAAGCTCAAGTTCCAGCTGCTCCATTTCCAATCCAGCTCCCTGCTAATCAGCTGGAAGAGAAATGGAAGAGGGCCCGAGAGTAGGCTGCTGCACCCATGTGGGAGACTTGGAGGAGATATCTGGCTCCTGGCTTCACACTGGCCTGGCTCTGATCATACCAGTGACCAGTGGATGGAAATGGATAGAAAAGCTCTCTCTCCCCCTCTCTTGTTTTCCTTTCAAGTAAATAAGTCTAAAAAATTAATAATAAAAAATTTAAAAATTAGAATGGAGCAAGGCTTGGTGCAGCAAATTCAAGCTGCAGAGGCAGGAGTGTCCAGAGGCCTGCTCAGGTAGAGAGAAGGTGCTGGAAAGAGTCCCACAAGCAAGACGTGCTAATTCCACCTGTGTCAAACCCTGCTTGAGTCTCTGACAGCTCTTACGGCAGTGTCACCTTCCCCCACCCAGGGGCTTTACAATCATCACAACTGTTCTTTCATAATATTCCTGCCATCAGCCACAGAATGCAGGATGTGTGTGCCTTCAAACATACATCGAGGTCAGCCTTTACTAAGTGGTAGCTACTAATGCCTTCCCTGACATACCAGAATTATACTATTCAAAGCCAAGTACAGATTTAGAAAAAATGAAATTTTAAAAGGCTAAGTCTTTTTCCACAGTGGTTAGTCTGGGGTTTTAAACACATACTTCCTTCCTCTCCCTCTACTATACCAGAGAGAGGAAGTGGCCACTCTATGGCAACCACCTCTTCTGCCTTTTACCCAAGTCCCTGCCACTGCCACCAGTAGCACCACCAGTACCAACTTCTAGTGGGTTCTCATCATATGACTACTTCTGCTGAAAACTGAGTCACTTGTCTAGACAGAGGGAAGGGAAACGACTTCAGACTGGCCTTCCCAGATCCCTGTGCCTGGAAGAGAACAGACACCTCTGCCTGCACCTTGCCTCTGGGCTCCTTGCCTCTGGGCATTCTGGCATAAACATCCCCTCTTGACTGTCTGCTTGAAAATAAAATCAGGGAGATAGTAATGATCCCTTTTTTGAAAATAAGAAACAGAAAACTCAGTGTTATCCAGATTCTGTGCCCAGATAACATGTACAAAGGCAGTTTCCTTTCTCAGAACTTTTAAATCATTAGGCAAGTGAAATTCTGAGTGAAGCACTAATGAATAACCTCAGATGAGACTGGGCGTAAGGATAGTCCCTTTAGTTCTGTGACTTTATTAAACATGCTACATCCAAAACAACCAGGATGGATAGCAGAGATATGTACTTGAATCCAGACTCTACCCTAGAGTTATTACATATCGTGCGTTAAAGACTATTTTCTTGTTATCGAGCCTAGTGTTGTTTTTCTTGGTTTACTTAATCTAGCATTGTATTTATTAATTTATGGAATTTCTTAATCCGTGGAAGCAGAGTTGGGATGGTTCCGGGAGCCTTGGTCTTTCCATTCATTTGGTTCATACCACTGACCTTAGCTCAGATGGAGGCGACCTGAGAGACAGAGGAACACAGTTCATTCTGTTTGGCTTCCCCCAGTTAATATTTCCTTACTCTTTTGGCTTTCTTGGCTGACCTGGTTTTCTCAGAAAACTTGCCTCACTCTGCCTGCCCCAAATGGTGTTTCTGCTTTCTGATGTGTCCTTTCTTCATTAACAAGGAAAAGTGAATGAAGAAAGGGGTGGCCTCAAACAGACCTCACCCCTCGCAGACCTCACTCACCCCCATGCCAGCAGCCATTGTTAGCTGTCTGCTGGATGCTCAGAGTGCTCACCCACAAGCAAATGTTCTGCTGTTTAAGACCAAAAGCCAGCTCAGGAAATAGAGGAGTGTTTGTAATTTTGTTTTTTATTGTCATTGGTCACAGTAACAGCGTTGAGGATGTGTATCTGATGATTGATGCAATTCCATGCTGAACTTGTTGAATTCTGTACTGAACGCTGCATTTCTGATCCACTGACTTTGTTTTTCTTTTTTCCTTTCCTGCTCACACGTTGGACAGGACAATCTTTGTTCCCCTTCCGACATCCTTCAGCTAAACCTCCGCGTTAAAAGAACTGTTGAAACACTGCTTTCCCTTGGGGCACATTCAGAAGAATCCAGTTTTGTCTCTCTGTCTGTCCAGCTTTTGGGTTTTGTGGCATTTTATTGTACTTTAATGTTATCTCTCTGTATGCTCTATTACTGGGTCTTCCCCCGCTAGCTGCAAGGTTCCTGTCCGTTGATTTGAAAAGGAGGTTTGGCGCTCCTCCAGAATTATTTACACATGTGCCGGCTTCTTTGTCTCCTAACCTACCAGTGGAGTAGGTACATCCTCTCCTTCCACATCTACACAGCAGTCACATTTGCCAGAGAGCAGAAGCCTGGCGTTTTTCCTCCTGGTCACTTCTCCATTCCCCTGGCCTGTGGCCTTGGTTCTCATAAACGCTGAAGCATTTCTATTGAAGTGATGGTAAATCTGTTATTGAAATATGACACAGAAAGCTTGATTTCCAGATGACACAGGAAAACCCCATCTGACCTGTTTCTATGCCTTAACACAACAGTAGTGTTGAACTTGTGAATGGCTGCGCCTTTTGAACAGCAACTCCTAAGGAAGAGTCCTGTTTTTCCTGGTTTTGGGGGTGGAAGGGACCCCAAACACTGAGAACTTGGCATGGCACTGTGCCCTGAAATGCTCAACCTCTCCTTTTAGTGGTGGGCACAGGGAATTTGTTCTCTGGACAGTTGGAAGGTACTTAATCATTTTAACTTGGTCAGAATGCTGAACGTCGAGATCATGTCGGTTCCCTGGCTGCTGTTCTGACCCCTGGTGCACATTTAACATGCAGTGCACAGCAGGCACCTGTCCGGATTCACTGTTTGTTACCCTTAACTTAGATTCACTTCTAGAATTGTATAAAGTTTAGAAATTAGCATTATGTAAGTATTAATGTATCTGAGCCATTTTAACAGGTGAACTTGGACTTTGAGATTATATCTGAACAGTAATAGGTGAAGTACTGAGCCACGGTCTCTGTTCCATACCGAAGCCAATAAATTCTGTCTGTCTGTCCCAGAACCCTCAGGATTAGCTACTGGACCACAAGTGCTTAAAACCACTTTATCCTTGCCTTCACAGTCTGATTGTCACTAGCAGTATCTGAACATGCAGGAATCCTCTGACCTGTTAACAGAGTTGGCTAACTGAAGTCAGGAATGAAGGGAGACTGCATAGATTATGCCATCCGGTCAGAGAATTCAGCCCCAGAGTAACTGGTTAGTTTCCTGGCATTTTAAACTTAACAGTTCCTTGATACGTCTCCAGACTGGCAGTGTTCATGCAGAAGCACTCAACACTGGGATGAAAACTGCTTTTGTACAGTAGCAGTGCCTTCCGGCCTTCATTTCTAAGATATCTCTAAGTCAGTGATCATTTTGAGTTAAAACCAAGTACCTGTTTACCACACAGGCCAAGTGTGACTTAGAAAGGAGTTAACTGCATCCCCTCTAAGTCAGAACTGGACATGCCTGTCAGAGACATAGATGCCACTGGGTCCCACCAGCGAGTGCTGAGATCAGGAAGCTGGCCTTGGAACAAGCAGTTCTGCTCCCAGATCAGAACCCTGCACGTGGACTTGGATTGTGGTCTGCACCTGCAGGTGTGTTTGGAGCACAGGGCAGAAGACTGCAGCTAGCTTGGTGTCGCAGTAGGAGTAGTAACTAGAAATTACTGCCTCAAAAATAAGTACTTTTTGGTTACAACTGGTTTTATAAAACTTTCTAGTAACACAGTGGGTACCAGAGAAAAGCTGGGGAAAATTCAATTAATGTTCTTTAATAAATCTGTGTAATCTCTTTCTTCATGGAGCCAGAATTCTACTTTCTGTTCTTTATGGAAATAATCTGTTTTAAATATGTACTCTTAACAGAAAGGCCAATGATAAGTGTTATTCCTCATATAATTCTGGAATTAACCAGACATGGTAATGAAGCAAACAGGAGAAATACATTTAACATCCCTTAGGAAACATGTAAACATTTTTCACACATTGCTCCTGTCTTTAATAAACTCAAATAATTGTTCCCCAGCATAGTTTAATCCCTTTAAAAATACCAAGGATGTGAAATACTGTCCTCTTTCAGATACAATTTAATTTTATGAATCTGAGTTTTCACTAATCTGGCTATGCCTTCCATGAATTATCCAAATAAAGGGACAGTGTCTCAGGTAGACCTCGGCCTGCGATGTGGTCTATCCTGTGATGTCGCCGGGCCAATGGCCCTGCTTCCCCACAGTGGACACTGTGGGGCTAGAGCGCTGTGACAGAAACACCTGACATTCCTGCGGCCTGTCTTCTCCAGAAGCTGTCTCCTGAAAACGTGAATTTTTCATCCTTGAGCCACCTGGAATCTTGGAACTTGTTTTCTGTTTCACTTGCTTAGTTTGCATCTACAACGTGGTCTGTTATTTATTAAGAGATAAGGACGTTGCTTTAACTCCACAATACTGTGCGTAAGTGTGTGTGTGTGGTACCTGTCAGTTTTCGCAGTGATCTCTGTGTAGTCGGAGTTGTATTAATAAAGTGATAGTGTCAGGCATGATTTCTGCATAACTCCATCGACAGAGCTCCACTTCCCAGGGACTGACTTGCACACTGTTCAGCTGGTTAGCCTGGAGGGGAGAAGTGTTTATTTTTTTCCTTTCAGTTCTGTGGTGTTCATTTTATTTTCTCTTTTGTTTGTTTTTATGTTATGTCGTTGTCCCATTTTAGGAGCAATTATGTTTGCCTCTCCACATTTTAGAAGAGAAAGGGCTGAGCCAGGTGGCAGTGACAGTCCAGGCTCTCCTGGAACTCGCCCCGCCCAAGCATCAGCAGCACCCATTATCTGCTGTGTAAGGACTCCGGGACCTTGGCATCGGCCTGGCCAAAACCAGGAACGGGACGTTGCGGTTGCTGCTGCCAGCTGCCTGCTTAAACAAAGCTATTACGTGTTCTTAGGAGGGACTGTTTCCATGATTCCTAACAGGAATATTTGACTTCATTTCTCCATTTTAGGGGAGGTTATATCCATTTGCATTGAATAGTTTTAGGAAGACCATTTGGTTTTTCTCCCATGAAACTTGTGTCATGACCGAGAACCCAACGTGGAAGCCCAGAGTGGCCATGCCTTGCTGGAGAACAAGATGCCGCGCTTGCTGCGAGGCTCAGCCACTCTGCTGTCTACACAGGCCGGTGAGCTGGGTTCCACGGGTTTGTAAAGCTGGCTGTTCGTTCAACTCTCCTGGAGTTAACAGATCCTCAATCAGCAGGTCTGGGTAGGGCTTGGGCCTTGGCATTCTCAGCTGACATTCCAGCTGTTTCCTGCAATGGGAACCACTATTTGAAGTCAGATGTTGCTGTGGTTTAATGGAGGTGAGGGAATAATTTATTTACTGTAGTCAAGAGCAACATTCAAAATGAGCAGCTATGTAATAAAAACTTGGGTTATTCTGTCAAGGGCAAAACAAAAATAATATAAAAGGCCTATATTTCCCGGAAGGAGAGGAAAAAACAACCCTAAGAGAGTTGTATTTAGGCCAATGTTCAGGCCTGGCCATTCTGGTCCACCACTGAGTGTTCATATCTTGAGGACGGGGCCCAGTGTAGCCACCTAGTTAAACAACAGCATCCTCCTCAGATTGCGAGTTCTTAGAGTACCATGGGCTCTGAGCCAGCTCTGCCCTGCTGTTCCTGGGGCCCATGAACCTGCAACCACATTCCAGGCACCACAGGGACAGGTCCAGTTCGTACCACCAAGGAAAGTTATGAAAACAGAGTAAAAAGGAAGAAACCCAAAGTCAAGTTTCCTATCCTTCTTTCAAGTAACTAAGAGCACTTACAAACGCCTTCCTGTCCTTGGGTCTAGCCCCTCCTCTGGTTCCACCACTGTACCCTCTGTTCTCAGCTGAAGGTGGGAGAGAAGGGGCCAAGGGCTGGCAGAGCACATTCTTGAGCCTCTGTTCAAGCTTCCCCTTGTCCTTTAACACCGCTCCCCCACTTCAGTTGTCAGCCCACAAGTCACCTTGGTCCTTTTCTCTAGTTGTTAACTGTTTTGGATTTTCTTTATCAGTGCATGTATTTGAACATGATGTTATCCATCTATTTAGCATGTGAATGTAGCACCGAAAAGTAGCTTTGGTTCCTGAGAGGAACCTGTTCAGTAGCACATTACCACTTGCTGCAGACTTAGCATCATGTCACATGGAGCATCCGAGAGCAAAGCCCAGGCCTGCAAGCTGTGCACAGGACCCAGGTGGAGGGCCTCGGAGCCCTTAGAGCTGGGCCCGGTGTGTTTCCAGTTGCAGTCAGACCCTCTGACCACGGAACTCACCTAACCTAGCATTGAAGCTTTAGTGGTTTTAATGTAGGTGTTTTTCCTTCCAGTCAACATTAAGCCTCAGTACAATCTCCAAATTATAGGGCACCACTGGAAATGAGGCTTGGCAGAGAAGACTGGGCTGTCTTTAACATTGTGCAAGGAATGGCTCCAGAAGAAATTACATAATGCAACGTTTATAACAGCTTTCCATATAAATAAGTGGAAATATCAGCATTTCCAGTTTTACACATAACAAGAAACCTTAATTATTTTTATTGAACTAATTCAAATTTGCATTTGAACTGTTAGAAAAGCTTGTGTGGTTTTGGTCACGAAAGTATCAACTGTACTGAGTTTCTGTGTCATGATACAAAAATCAGTGTTTTTGTTAGAACATTTCTATATTCAGTGTTTTGTGTGCACTTTTTTTGATTGGAAAGAACAACTCAGTTTCACATGTAGCCTTGGTAGACTCCACTGACAGGTGAAGCTGTCCTGGTCGCAGCCCCCGCTGAGCCTGCCAGCCGGGACAGGAGGAGGCTGAGAACCTACCATGGGTAGCCCCGCTCCTCTCCAGGACCACCACAAACCCACGTTCCCTCCTAGCACCCACGTCTGGAACCAGCTCCTGGGAACAGAGGGCTTTTGTGTGTGGCTCCTAGACAGAGTACAGAGGCTCAGGAGCCAGGCATGCCCCCATCTGTCAGCTCTCTGAAACCCAACAGAGAGGCTGTGGCTCCTCCTGCCCTCCACAGCTCAGCAGTGAGAGACGTGCTGACGTAGCTGACGAATTCTTACTAACAGACCTCCTCGATGGTTGTCAAAGCGAGGGAGCCATGGAGATCCAGAAGCCTTTACACACACAATGCAGTGCGATGGTTTACGGCAGGATTTCATTTGACTTCCGGAACTGTTACATGTAATTAGTAAGTTTTGTAAAGCATTGTCCTATATTTGTATGTCTGTAAATACGTTGCATAGTATGTTCTAAGTATAAATATGTCAATATCGTGTATGTTATTTTTAATTGCCTGCATGCCACCTTACATATTGACATTAAAATAAAAACCAACACTTCAGTAGCATGTAATAAATGTCTGAAACTTTGTATCTCACATATGGTTACCCAAGCTGAGCTGGGTTAAGAGGAGGGTAGTGAATTCCAGAAGGAACATGGGAAAAAACTGTTTTTGCAAATCAAATTTTACTTCTGTAAGGGAGTTATCAAGATTGCCCTGGGGCCAGCATAGTAGCCTAACGGCTAAAGTCCTCACTTTGCCTGCAAAGGGTCCCATATGGGCGTTGTTCTAATCCTGGCGGCCACACTTCCCATCCAGCTCCCTGCTTGTGGCCTGGGAAAGCAGTCGAGGACGGCCCAAAGCATTGGGACCCTGCACCTGCGTGGGAGACCCTGAAGAGGCTCCAGGCTTCTGATTGACACAGCTCCAGCTATTGCAGCTGCTTGGGGAGTATATCAGCAGATGGAAGATCTTCCTCTCTGTCCTCCTCTCTGTATATCTGCCTTTCCAATAAAAATAAATAAATATTTTCAAAGGAAAAAAAAGGATTGCCCTGCAATTTGGAGTTCATGAACTCTGGGACAAATTGGGATAAATTTGCTCCTAGCAATACCCAATAGTGCTATAGGGAAAGTTTTAGCACCCCAAGGTAATTCTGTTTGGATTTGTCACAGAAAATATGGCATCAGGCTAAAGTCCTCACCTTGAACGTGCTGGGATCCCATATGGGCGCTGGTTCTAATCCCGGCAGCCCTTCTTCCCACCCAGCTCCCTGCTTGTGGCCTGGGAAAGCAGTCAAAGACAGCCCAAAGCCTAGGGACCCTGTACCTGCTTAGGAGATCTGGAGGAGGCTCCTGGCTTCAGATTGGCTCAGCTCCAGCTGTTGTGGCCGCTTAGGAAATGAATAAGCAGATAGAAGATCTTCCTCTCTGGCTCCCCTCCTCTCTGTATATCTGACTTTCCAATAAAAATAGAAATCTTTATATTAAAAAAAGAGTAAGGCATCACAGGCAAAACCATCATCTTTGCTATGTACCAGACACAGCTGCTGCTTTGCACTTACTGTGGTGCTTGGTTCCCAAGCCTCTATACCTTGAGAACTGCTGAACCAGCAGAGCAGATCAGACCCCAGTAGCCCACTGTGCTGCCGCCTGCCATGGGTCAACCACGGGGATGTCCAACCACCACATCTGTATCTGGTGTCCCTAACTGCTGTGCCCTTGTGTGCCCCAGGAACGACATGGAAACAATGGTAACAGGATATGGATGCTGTACCTCCCCATCCCTGTAAAAAGTGATCATCTAAGGCAAGTAAAATCCAATTTTGATTTTTAACTCTGTATGCAATCTGTGAGACACTTTCAAAGCGTTACCTTGTAATTCTTACTGAATACCTCAGTTTGGCTCACGAGAGTTTTTCCTGTGGACACTTTGAATAAAGTCAGAATGAGAGATTACAGTAATTGCTGATGCATTAAGGTATCACTGTGACAAAGGCTTGTGAGCTGGTTTTGATTTTCAATTTTTTTTTTCTATTTTTGTGAAAGAATCATCTTCAGAAAGCTACTGATGTACTTCTGGCAACATCCAGAATCCAAGGAACCCCTAAATCAGTAGCACAGTCTGAGTCATCAGGGTTTGAAGGCAGGTAGCCTTCCCCAGCAGTGTCCAAGCGATCCTCAACTCCAAACACCCCCGCGCATCTCCACATCACTGGGAGAAAGGACGAGAAGGACTCAGTTACTTCTTGCCTCTCTTCTTGTCCTTGCCTTTGCCTTTGCCTTTTGAGTCTTTGCTGTCATCTTTCTCCTTGAACATCTTGAAGTTACCAATTTGCCTCCGGACCAAAGTGCCGCGCCACCAGGCCTGAAGCTGAAAGACAGGAGGAGTACAGCTTCTAGTGTGCCCTGCCGCCTCCTCCCCGGAAGGGGGCGCTCTGAGAAGCTGACTCCTGTCTGCGAATGGTCTCTGCCTGGGGATGGAAGCAGCCGGGCGTGTAGCCACCACAGCCACCACCCCGCACTTTGGTGTGGGACCCAGAGCTAAAACCAGACACGTGAGAATGCAGGGAAGGAAGCTGGTTTGCCAAACTGTCCTTCCCACTTGGAAACCTGACCTGCTTGCATGCTACATCCCTGGTGTACATCCTGCCTCCCCATATCCAACAGCTTTTGTTACCAGCTCTCAGATGACCACCCCAGCTTTCTGGCATGGTTTCTGTCCAACAGTATCCTGACAGCTCCCTGGATTCCTCTGTTAGCTACAGCTGCTCTGAATGCAGTACTAGCCACTTCGGCATTGAAGTCCATCCTACAGACCAGAAGCAGATCTGCTAGGGGAAACTGAAGGGGCCTCAGTTGTTTTACCTTCCTGCTTGAAATCGAAGAATTGTGACACCACAGAAGCTTGATAAGTACTTCCTGATGACTCAAAGCTCAGGGTGGGGACCTAGGTGTCCTTGAGGGCCTCTGGTTTGGTTTTGTCCAGCTTAATACACAGCTCCAGCTGGCCACGGCCCACAAGGGCACAGCTCACGCCTGTGTCCAGTCCATCTCAGGGTCCTTGCACCACAGTTTTTGAGGGATCTGTGCACACTTGGTTTCGTTATTTCTAACACCACCTGCTCCCCCCCCCCCCCCCCGGCCTCCCTGAACCTCCCACACCACCTGCTTGTATCAACTGGGCAGACAGTTGGGGCTGATTTATAAACAAGATCTTCAAGAAGCAGTAAGACACTGAAAAGGAACCGTCTGTCTGCTTTGAAATGGTATTAAAGTTTGGTCCACGGACCTGCGTTTTGCTTCTGCCGCGCACTACCTTGTTCCCTCAATTGACAGCTGTCTTTTTCTCTGTCAACTGTCTGCCCTGAGGATGGTGCTGGCAAACTGCAGCAACAATACAGAGGCAGCCTTCCTCACCGCCCTGCCGGTCCGCCGTGACCTGCTGCGGTGGCTGTGAGGAGCACTGTGCACAGTCGGGCCCTCGGCCGAGGGCAGGGGCACGGAGGGAACCCCAGGTGCCCAGGCTGGTCTGTTACCTTGATGATGCTCTTTAGTTCCAAGTCATCCTGTTCTATCTTCTTCCGAGTCTTCTCCTTCTCTATCCGATCTTCAATGATGACCTGTTCATACTCCCTTATCTGCAAAAAGGACGTTGATTCTGTTTCCAGCATGATCTTGGTTAAACCATGACCCAACCAGTTCTGTGCTTTATGTTTACCATCTTTTGATAAAATTCATAAGATATAAAAAAGGGGTGATTTGAGATGCCCCTTGGGATGCCTGGGCTCAAGTCCCAGCTTCCTACCAGTGGACACTCTGGGAGGCAAACAGGATGGCCCCAGTGCCTGGGCCCCTGCCACCCCCCATGGGAGACCCAGAAGGAGTCTCAAGCTCCAGGCTTCAACCTGATCCAGCCCCAACTGCTACAGGCATCTGGGTAGTAAACCAGCACACAGAAGATCTCTGTCTGCCTTTCAAATTTTAAAAAAATCTTAATTGAAACAGAAATGAAAAAATAATCACATAGTAGTTGCCCCCCAAACTTTTTGTCTGATTCAAACTTAAACTTTAAATGTTTATACACATACAGTGGTTCGCATGCCACCCTGTGGTACACCCACTGGCAGTACCCACTGCCAGGGCTGCAGTCCTCCTGCTTCCGTTCACCTTCGTTGTTAGCAGCAGGGGATGGCTCAGGCACTTCCATGCAAGATCTCTATGGAGTCCCTGGCTCCTGGCCCAGCTGGGCGCAGCCCTGCCTGTTGAGGGCATGTGAAGACTGAACCAGCAGATGGGAGACTATCTAACTCTCCCATTCAGTCTCTCTTACTCTGCCCCATCTCAAATAAAATGTTTACATTTTATTTTAAAAATATTTAAATTAGGGGCTGGTGCATACTGTATCCGGATAATCCTCTACCTGCAATTGCCAGCATCCCAAATGGGCATCAGTTCATAACCCAGCTGCTCCACTTCTGATTCAGCTCTCTGTTTATGGTCTGGGAAAGCAGAGGAGGATGGCCCAAGGTCCTGGAACCCTGTATCCATGGAGGCTGGGAAGAAGCTCCTGGCTCCTGGCTTCAGATCAGCTTAGCTCCAGCTGTTGCGGCCATTTGGGGAGTAAACCAGTGAATGAAAGACCTCACTCTTTCTGTGAAATCTGCCTTCCAGGCCTGGCAAAATGGCCTAGTGTCTAAATCCTTACCTTGCACATGCCAGGATCCCATACAGGCACCATTTCATGTCCTGGCTGTTCCACTTGCCTTCCAGTTCCCTATATGCGGCCTGGGAAAGCAGTGGAGGATGACCCAAACCTTGGGCTCTGCACCCACGTGGGAGACCCAGAAGGAGCTTCTGGCTTCGTAATGTCTCAGCTCCAGCTGTTGTAGACACTTGGGGAGTAAACCAGCAGACAGAAAATCTTTCTGTCTCTACTTCTCTGTAAATCTACCTTTCCAATAAAAATAAATTTGTTAAAATGATGTGTATATTAACAACCTCAAAATACTGTGATATTGGGCCATTGTGGCTCATCATCTGAGCTTCATATGCCTCTGAAACCCCAGCATCCTGTACAGGCACCAGTTTGAGTCCCAGTTGTTCCACTCATGTGCCTAGAAAAACACAGAGGATGCCATGAATGTTTGGCTCCCTTCCATTCAACATGGTAGACCTGGACGGAGTTTACTCTGATCAAATGGCCACAACAACCAGATCAGGGCCAGCCGGAAGCCAAGAGCCAGGAGCTGCTTCCAAGTCTCTTATGTGAGTGAGGGGCCCAAGGACTTCCAAGGACTTGGGTCATCCTCCACTGCTCTCCCATAAGTGGGCCATAAGCAGGGAGCTGGATCAGAAATGTAGCAGCAGGACACAAACTGCTATCCATACGGGGCACGGGTGCTGCAGGCAGAGGCTTAACTACACACAGCACCAGTCCCATATTTGTCTTTTTTTTTTTTAAATACCTCCATTTAAGATTTGCACAGAAATCACTCATTCACTCTCCAAACATTTGCACAAGTTGGGATGGGTACACGCCAATGCCAGGAGCCAGGTACTCAATCTAGATCTCCCAGGTGTGTGGCAGGGACCAGGCACTCAGTCATCACCAGTGTCTCCCGATACACAAATTTGGGAAGTTGGGATCCCAATAGAGGATACAAGCATTTGGGGCAGTGTCCTAACTACCATCCCTAATGCCTTCTTGAGGTTTAATTTTTTTTTCAGATTTCTTTATTTTTTATTGGAAAGATATACAGAGAGGAGAAGGAGAGACAGAGAGAAAGATCTTTCGTCCACTAATTGATTCCCCAAGCGGCCACAACAGCAGGAGCTGAGTCAATCTGAAGCCAGGACCCTCTTCCAGGTCTCCCATGTGGGTGCAGCGTCCCAAGGCTTTGGGCTGTCCTACACTGCATTCCCAGGCCACAGGCAGGGAGCTGGACTAGAATGGGGCCACTGAGGTTAGAACCGGTGCCCATATGGGATCCTGGTGTGTTCAAGATGAGGACTTCAGCTGCTAGGCTACCACACCAGGCTCCAGAGGTTTAACTTTTTTTTTAACAGATTTATTTATTTTTATTGGAAAGTCAGATATACAGAGAGGAAGATGTTCTGTCCGATGATTTACTCTACAAGCAGCCGCAACTGCTGGAGCTGAGCCAATCCAAAGCCAGGAACCTCTTCCAGGTCTCCCATGCAGGTGCAGAGTCCCAAAGCTTTGGGCTGTCCTCAACTGCTTTCCCAGGCCACAAGCAGGGAGCTGGATGAGAAGTGGAGCAGCATGGACATGAACTGGTGCCCACATGGGATCCCAGCATGTGCAAGGCAAGGACCTTACCCACTGCACTATTGCACTGGGCCCCCGAGGTTTAACTTTTAATTCCACTTTTACACAAAGTGTTTGAGGCTCCTGCATGTATAAATATCAGCTGTTTTTCCAAAGACATTTGGAGAGTTGGCAGGGTCTCCTTGGGACCCTGCACTCACATGGGAGACCGGGAAGAACTTCTGGCTCCTGGTTTCGGATCAGCGCAGCTCCAGCCATTGCGGTCACTTGGGGAGTGAATCATCGGACCAAAGATCTTCCTCTCTGCCTCTTCTCCTCTCTGTTTATCTGACTTTGCAATAAAAAAAAAAAAAGGTATGTCTTTTTTTTTTTTTTCATTGGAAAGGCAGATATACAGAGAGGAGAGACAGAGAGGAAGATCTTCCGTCCGATGATTCACTCCCCAAGTGAGCGCAACGGGCCGATACTATGCCGATCCGAAGCCAGGAGCCTCTTCTGGGTCTCCCACACGGGTGCAGGGTCCCAAAGCTTTGGGCCGTCCTCGACTGCTTTCCCAGGCCACAGGCAGGGAGCTGGAAGGGAAGCAGGGCTGCCGGGATTAGAACCGGCGCCCATATGGGATCCCGGGCGTGCAAGGCGAGGACCTTTAACCACTTGCGCCACCGCGCCGGGCCCAAAAGGTATGTCTTTTAAAAAAGAAAGAAAGAAAACCTACAGAAACCATGAACTGAGAATGGTGCCGACCTCGGGGAGCTGTGAGGGCAAGGTGAGTAGCCAGGTCAAAGGAAGTCCTGTTTAAGGAACGGCGGCCTCTGTGTCCCTGTGGTCATCACCCTCACCTGAAGGGAATCCACTGCTTTCCAGACATCCAGCTAGCATCACTCAGCAGCCGAGTACCTGACTGCTTCCTTACCAGCTTTGCAAGTTCTTGAAGGTGCGCCAAGTCACTGGCCTTTGCAGCTTTGAGGGCGTTTAGTTCATTCTGCTTCATTTCTGTGTCTTTATCAAATTTCTCCATCCAGAACTCTAGCTTCTCCTCCAGTTTCTAGTGGAGAACATTCAAACATGTCAGCAGGCAAAACAGTCCCTGCTGCAGCATTCCACCCACATTAACTGACAAGAACAAGCAAAACCTATCTTGTGGTGTGCAATCAGTGGTCAGTCCTCTGCAGGGGCGCTGGCGAGCCGACGGGATGGGCCAGGACAGAGGCTTAGGGGTGTCGGGGGGTGGTGACTAAAGGGGTGTATGCACAGTAACATTCAACCCACATACAATGTCTGCATCTCACCATCAATATGTGACTCAATTTTAAAATAGGGGGAGGAAGGACTTGCAGGTGTCAGCATAAGGGAAGTTACAGGGAACAGAAAAGAAATAAAAGGTAGACAGGAAATTCTGATGGATAAGGAGCAGCATCACGATATCAGTGTGGCACAGTTAAAGCACTGCTTGTGAAGCCAGCACCCCGTACTGGAGCACCAGTCCAAGCCCTGCTGTGCTGCTTCGGGTCCAGCTCCCTGGTGACGCGCCTGGGAAGGCAGCAAAAGATGGCCCAAGTGGCTGGGTCCCTGCCACCCGTGTGGGAGACCTGGCTGGAGTTCCAGACTTCAGACTTGAGCTTGGTCCAGCCCCAGCTGATGCAGCCATTTGAGAAGTGAACCAGCAGATGAAAAATCTTTCTAACTTTACCTTTCAAATAAACAAATAAATCTCAATCTCTCTTTTTTCTAAAAAAAAAAAAAAAAAGGGAACAAACAAATGAAAAATCACAATCAGGCCCAGCGTGGGAGCCTAGTGATTAAAGTCATCGCCTTGCATGCAGAGATCCCATATGGACACTGGTTAATATCCTGGCAGCTCCACTTCCCATCCAGCTCCCTGCTTGTGGCCTGGGAAAGCAGTCGAGGATGGCCCAAAGCTTTGGTACCCTGCACCCACATCGGATACCTGGAGGAGGATCCAGGCTCCTGGCTTCGGATCGGCGCAATACCGGCCGTTGCGCTCACTTGGGGAGTGAATCACTGGATGGAAGATCCTCCTCTCTGTCTCTCCTCCTCTCTGTATATCTGCCTTGCTAGTAAAAATAAATATATATATTTTTAAATCACAATAAAGGTGAAGCGTTCTAGTTGGTTCAAGCTGCTGTCTGCAAACACTACAGCCTGGGGCCTGACGAGCAGCAGACATTCACTTGTCAGGGTTCTGGAGGCTGGGAGGTTTCATGGTCAGTGAGGGCCACTGCAGAAACTGCTGCCTCTTGTCCTGGCAGAACGAGCAAGTCACCTCCCTGGGATCTCTGGCAAGCGTGCTGCCCTGCCCCCAGGAAGGCACCACCCTCACTCCTGAGTCACTTCTTACACTGCCACTTTCCAGTTAGCTAAAACCACCAGAGCAAGAAGGTGGATTTGGCAACTAAGTATCTGGTAAAATAGCATGTAGACCAAAAATATTCACATGGGACAAAAAAAAAAAAAAAACTGATAGGGATGCAAGTTAACTTATTAAGAAGATATCACAGCAGGTAGGGATTGGGGGCTAAGCCACAGCCTGCGATGCCAGCATCCCTTATCGGAGCGCCAGTTCGAGCCCGAATTGTTCTGCTTCCGTACCAGCTCCCTGCTCGTGCACCTGAGGACACCACGGATGGCCCAAGTCCTTCAGTCCCTGCCACCAGGTGGAAGACCAGGATGGAGGTCCTGGCGCCTGGCTTGTAACCCAGACCTGGCTGATGCGGTGATAGGGAGTGATACAGCGGATGCAAGGGCCCTCCTGAATCTCCCTTTCTGTCATTCGGCCTCCCTGGGCACGTGAGCAGGACGAGGATCGGAAGCAGGCACCTGGGACTCTGGTCCTCACACAGTGCACCACAACACCAGCCCTCAACTTTTATCTATTATCTATTGGGAAATTACAAGAAAAATGATAAGCAATTACAAAAAAATATAAGAGATTATAAGCAAAATGATACACAAGAAGTTGGACATATTCAAAATTATCATAAGACAATTGTGTTCTCAGAAATCTGCAGCTTCCTGCTAATGCCAACCCTGGGAGGCAGCTACTGATGGCTCAAGTGGCTGGGTTACTGTACACACATGGTGACGGACGGAAACCCCCGCTAGTCACCTCACCCTTGCCTAGCCCTGGCCATTGGCAGGGATTTGAGGACTGAGCCAGAGGATGAGAGTCAGTCAGTCTCTCTCTCTCTCTCTCTCCTGCCTCACAAATAAATAAAAGTCATTTCTATTTTGAAAATTTCATTTATTTGAAAAGCAGAGTTAAAGATTTTCCACCTCCTGGTTCATATTTCAAATGGCTGCAACAGTGCTCACAACAGCGAGGGGATGACCATCCTAAAGTTAAGAGCCTGGAACTCCATGTGGATCATCCGTACAGGTGGCAGGGGCCCAAGGACGAGCCCATCTTCCACTGCTTTCGCAGGTGCATTACCAGGGAGCCACTGGGAGCAAGGTAGCCAGGACTTGAGCTGCTGCCCATATGGTATGCCAGTGTCTCAGGTGGCAGGCTAACCCTCTGTACCTGCAATGTCAGCTCAGGAAGTACACTTTTAAGTGGTTCTTTAAAAGGGAATAACTACACGTTTTAAACCACAAGTCATTTGGAAAGGATGCGAAAGCTAAGAATATATATCAAAACCTGTGACAGATAAACAGCATTTGGAAAATTCAGTTTACATGCCTTTACTAGAAAAATAATGAAAGTGGGAAATAAACAAAACAACAAATATTAGCAACACAAACTCAAAGAGAAAGTACAGTAAAATGATGCAAAGCAAAAGCCAGGGCAGAAAAGGAACACAATCAGCTTTGCTCAATAAAAGCTAATATTGTCTTCTGTAAAGAAGGGGAAACGGTCAAGACTGAGAAATTTTAATAAGAGAGAAAGAACACAGAATTCCGAAACATGATCTAACCACAGAAAAAATCTTGTAATTTAAAAATTGTAAGAAGATAAAGTGTAAACTTCATTCTGTAACTTCAAAATCAGTGTACGGATGAAATGGATGATTGGGAAGATAAAAGTTAACAGAAAAGACTCAGAAAATGTTTGAAAAAATGAAGAGATTATAATTTTTAAAAATTGACAAAGTAGCCAGTCATCTATACTTCTAGAAAAGATTAGAGTGCGTACTGTGGCACTGTGGGTTAAGCTGCCACTTGTGATAGTCCACCTCACACCAGAACACTAGTTCAGATGCTGGCTACTCCATCCAACCCAGCCTTCTGCTTGTGCACTTGGGAAGGCAGCAGAAGATGACCCAAGTACTTGGGTACCTGCCACTCAGGTGGGGAAACCAGGATGGGGCTCCTGGTTCCTGCCTTTGGCCTGGTGCAACTCCAAGTGCTATAGGCTTTGGGGAATGAACCAGGGCATAGAAGATCTTTCTGTCTCTCCCTCTCTATCACTGCCTTTTATACACAAAGACACCTAGGGGGCCTTGCACGGTGGCCTAGTGGCTAAAATCCTCACCTTGAACACATCAGAATCCCATATGGGCGCCGGTTCTAATCCCGGCTGTCCTTCTCCCCATCCAGCTCCCTGCTTGTGGCCTGGGAAAACAGTCGAGGATGGGCCAAAGCTTTGGGACCCAGCATTCGTGTGGGAGACGTGAAAGCTCCAGCCATTGCGGCCACTTGGGAAGTGAACCATGAGACAGAAGATCTTCCTCTCTGTCTCTCCTCCTCTCTGTATATCTGCCTTTTCAATAAAAATAAATAAATCTTTATTTTAAAAAAAAGAATTAAAGAGGACTCAGTACCAGAAAATGGATGTATTTTACTCTGTTAACATATTAGAAGGAAAAAAGCATGTTATGTCAATAGGTGAAAAAAAGTCATAAAATTTGAGAACTTGTTTTAAAGATACAATAATTTTCAGTAAGACTAAAAGGAAACGTCCTTAAGTTGATAGAGCTTGTATACCAAGAACTACAGGGAAAACCTCACACACAGTTGATGATACAAGAAAAAAGTCCCCATTTGTGCCAGTTATTAATGTACTGCCCCTGAGTTTCAGATTAATCCTTCACTGCCTTTGCTGTGAACCTCTTTCCTAACTGGCAAAATGTTAACCTCTGTCAGGAGAGGGCGCTAGAGGGACGTGCCAGGAGGGCGGCTCTGATTCAGGGTGTCCCTCTGGCTTGCCCCTTGGGCACTGGCTCATTCAAGTTGTGCAGACACCGCAACAGGGGGCTCTTGCCTGCCCAACACACTGCGATCAGGTAAGGGTGATCCCATGAATTTAAAGATGATTCAACATTAGTAGATCTATCCGTGTAGTCTATTACTACATAAAAGGAGGGGAAAACCAAATCATCTCAATGGATGAAAAAAAAGAAACACAAACCATCTCATCAAATTGAGTGCTTCTCCAGCTTGTTTGTTTAAAAAGAAAAGATTCTTCAGCAAGGTTCCTAGTCACCTGCCTGCCAACCTTATCTTGCCTGTTGGGAACCAGCTTTGGTCCTGGGCAGCCCTGTAGGCACCCCTATGCACAGGCAGTCACAGCCATCCCCTCCACAATGAGGTCTGAATCTTAAGGATTATTTATTTAATTGAGAAGCAGAGTTACACACACACACACACACAGAATTTTTCTTCTGCTGATTCATTCTGCAAATGGCTGCCAACAGCCAGGCCAGGGCCAGGCTGAAGCCAGAGACCCAGGAACTCCAAGCCAACCGCTACGTGGGTGGGAGGGGCAGACACCTGAGCCATTCTCCACTGCCTTCCCAGATGTAGTATCAGGAAGTAGGATCCAAAGTAGAGCAGCCAGGACTCGAACCAGCATTCTCATATGGAGTGCTGGGCACTTCTTTCTCAACATCAGCCCCAGGTTTCATGGCTTATACAACATGCCATCTTTCTCTGTGGTTAGTTAGTTGTGCACCTGGTACTGGAAGGTATGTCTTCTGGGGAGCTTAGAACCCACTGGCCAGCCATTCCATCCATCCCTCCTTGGCAAGCCTCTGGCAGCCATGATCCTACTCTCAACTTACCTATTCTGTAGATTTGTTTTTTAAGGTTTGTTTTACTTATTTGGAAGGCAGGATGGCATCTGCTGCTTCACTTCCCAAAAAGCTACAACATCCAGGGCTGGCGCAGGAGGAAGCCAGGAGCCTGGAATTCTATCTGGGTCCTCTGTATTTTGGCTTTTGTTTTCCATGGCACATTAACAGGGAGTTGGATGGGAAGCAGAACAGCCAGGACTCACCTGAAGCTCTGTCGGTGTCACAGGTGGTGGCTTAACTTGCTGTGCCACAATGCCAGCACTAACTCGCCTATTTCTGACCTAGATACAGCAAGGACTCAGCTTGGTTAGATATTAGTATGAGAAATGCTGACTGAACAACTTGCAGGGCAGGCATTTGTAGAGCAGTTCAGATACTGAGTGTGGGCACCCCATCCTGGAATGCCTAGGTGGGGGTCCCAGGCCTTGCTTTGGATCCGACTTCCTGCTAAGCTGCACCCTGGGCGGCAGTTAAACAGGCAGCTGGAACACTTGGGTGTCTGCCACGCATGTAGGACATCTGGGTGGAGTTCCAGGCTCCTGGCTTCAGCCTGGCACAGCCGCAGCTGCTGCAACAGCCATTTGGAAAACAAATGAGCAAGTGGAAGATTCTCTCTTTCTCTCTCTCTCTCTGTCTCTTAATCTGACCCGTCTTTCAAGTAAATTAAAGCACATATTAAAAAAAAAGTAAGTCTCCATCTAAGCTAAATGGCAGCAGCAGAAGGCAGGTCTTCCACTGTCCTCAGATCGCAGCCACAGTGTCTATTCAGTGGGGATTCTGGAAACAAGGTGACTCACAGCTCATTCACTTGGCTCCCCAATTTATGGGTGATTTTTTTTTCCTTTAAAAACAGTTGTTTTTGCTCTCCTTGATATTTCTTTTTTTTCTTCTTCTTCTTTTTTTTTTTTTTTAAGATTCATTCCATTTTATGGAGACATAGCAAGCAAGAGGTCTTCTCTCCTCAAATGACCGCAATGGCTGGAGCTGAGCCGGTCCAAAGCCAGAAGCTTCTTCTGGGTCTCCCACATCAGTGCAGAAGCCAAAGGACTTGAGACATCTTGCACTGCTTTCCAAGGCCAGAAGCAGAGAACTGGATTAGAAGTGAAGCAAATGGGATTTGAACCAGCGCTAGGGATGCTGGTACCACAGGCAGAGGCTTAGCCTGCTCTGCGATGTTGCCAGCCCCTCTCCTTTACATGTTAAGAGTACAGGGCAGAAGGAAGCAGCGGACAGAAGGCTGCCTGGGTGACTCACCTGATGCTCCTTTTTAAGGAACATCTCAATCTCCATGTGAGTTCGGTTCTCCTCCTCGGTTTTCATCCGTAGCTTCTGTAAGAACAATAATCAGAGAGCAGCTCTCGCTGGTAGAGTCAGGAGTCAGATTCCTCCCAGCCAGAGGTGCAGCTTGGAGCGTGGCGCAGGTCTGCCTTAGCAGCCGCGATCCCCCAAAGCTGAGTGAACCTCCAAAGTTCACCCAGATGAGCTGCACTCGTGTCCTCAAGCCATGCAAGCTGCCGCTGCACCAGCTGCATACCAGGGCCCCGGATCAAACGCCTACACTCCGTCAGATATGAAAGGCCATCACTTTAAGGAGAAAAATGATGCTTCAAGGGCACAAGGCTCCTAGATCCAGAGAAGGGAATCCTGAGGAAAAAACATGGTGCTGCTGGGGGGGGGGGGGGAAGGTGCTGGACACAGCAGTGAAAGACATCACTCGGGAGGCCTGAACCTCCTATTCCGGTGTTTGGGTTTGAGTCCTGACTCAGTGTCTACTGCCAGTTTTCCACTGGCATGCACCTTAAGAGGTAGCTGAGATGACCTATGCCCTTGGGTCCCTCCACCCCCCTGGAGGAGCTCTGCACCCCTGGAGTTAGCCTGGCCCAGCCCTGCCTTTGCACCACTTGGAGAGTGAACCAGTAGATGAAGATCTCTCTGTGTCTGCCTGTCTCTCCCTCTCTCTGCTTTTCAAGTAAAGTGAAAAGTAATTGTATCCTAAGGGGAAAAAAAGTGGATGTTAAGAACTTATTGTTAAATATCTGTTAATTCATTTGAAAGGCAAGGCAATAGAAGGACACGCACACACAGTGAGCTAGCCAGCTTCCATCCTCTGGTCCACTCCCCAAATGCCTGCAACAGCCAGGTCTGGGCCAGGCCAAAGCCAGGAGTCAGGAGCTCTGTCTTGGTCTCCCACTTGGGACTCAGGGCCCCAAGTACTTGGTTCATCTTCTGCTATATTCCCAGGCGCATCAGCAGGAAGCTAGTTTGGAAGCAGAACAGCCAGGCCTTGAACTGGCACCGTAAGCAGTGGCATAACTCGCTGTGCAAGAGCAGCAGCTCTCTTGTAGGGTTTGCAGGCACACCTGGAAAGTAAGCTTTTGGCTCCACAGGTTTTAGAGGTGGGAGACCCCCCTCTCCACAAGGACACTCTCTGATGACACTGGTTCCTTTTTCTTTCCTGCTTGTTCTTGAAACCACTGGACCTTCCTCCTCAACGAAAGCCTACCCCTCCTTTCTGATAGCTTTCACTGTGGCTTCCCATCCCCTGCAGTTATGCTGGTACAAAGCGCAGCTCTCTGCATTCCATTTCTTACTGGAGGGGTAGCAGGGATGGTTACCATGGTAACAGCGATGAGGTGAGCAACAGCAGACACCTGCAGTCACTGGGTACCAGGTTGTGCCCTCTATGATCAGGCACCAAGAGAAACAGCTTGGTGGTTTCACAAAAACATACAATCCATGTTCAAAGTTCATGTCAGAGAAGCAGGAGGGACAGGCTCCAACCCCATAAAAACTGAAAGTCTTCAAGGCCTCATTTATTTTTGTATTTTCGATCCCAAGTTTAGGAGAGCAGCAGAGGGTGAGAGAATGTGTCCCAGAGCGGGGCAGTGTCAGCACGGGCAGCGCACACACATCTCCACGGTTCCTGCCGAGAGTGGCAGCGCTTACCTCGATCTCCTCCAGCAGCTGCTCCTCCGACTTGCTGCCCTTCTTCTGGGTCTGAGCAATCTGCAGATCAGTGATTTTTTTCATATAGCCATTCTCCAGGTTGGTTTTGGCTTTCAGCTCTTGCAGTTGGTCCTTGAGGTGAGCAATATACTCATTCTGAATCTGCAGATGAAAGATGAGGTTTCTAAATGAGGGTATGCTGCAAGCCCAGGGAGTGATGGTAGTACGTCTTAGCACATTATACCCTCTTACAATCTGTAGGAATGTTGGGAAGTTTGCCTAATTTCTCTAAGCCTGCTTTCACACCTGAAAAATCCCACCAGTGTCTGAAGCAACTTAGGAGTTCAATGAATATTTATTAATTTAAATACATGCCCTGAACCTCGGAGCATGCCCTACATCCGGGACCTGGGGAGGGTGGGAAATTGGGTGGGCCTTCTCCCTTAATAACCCCCTTTAAACATGAAGGAAACAATATGGAAAACATACTAGTATTATCCACTTTCCTATAGCCCTTGAACCTTCTTACCCTAATTAACTATGTAAAGATTGTCAAAATAAAAATAAATTTTTAAAATATATAATAAATAAATAAATAAATACATGCCCTGAGACCAGCTTTGTGGCATGGTGGATAAAACTATTACCTGCCACCCCAGCATACCATATGGACACCAGTTTGTGTCCCAGCTGCTCCTCTTCCTATCTAGCTCTCTGCTAACACACCTGGGAAAAGCAGCAGATGTCCCTGGGGATTGGGCCCCTGCTACCCACATCAGAGACCCAGAAGATGTTCCTGGCTCCTGGCGTCGGTATGGCCCAATCCTGGCTCATGTAACCACTGAGGAATGAAATAGTGAAAGTAAGATTTCCCTGTCAATCCCTTTCTTTATAACCCTTTCAAACAAATATTTTTTAAAAATGGATTTTTGCTTCTTTTTTTTCTACACAACCCTATTCCCCAACTTCTCTCTACTTCCTTACCTCTTCCTCATTCCCTTTATTGCCTTCCTTGGATTTTCAAATTGTACAGTTATTGATAAGGTGTGTCTGTTAAGGAAGAATTGTGTCAAAATGAATATGCGGTGGTTTTATTTCTTCAACTTGATTTTTTAAAGTTTTTAAAATTTTTATTGGAAAATCAGATTTACAGAGAGGAGACAGAGAAAGATCCTCCATCTGCTAGTTCACTCTCCAAGTAGCCACAATGGCCAGAGCTGAGCTGATCCAAAGCCAGGAGCTGCTTTGAGGTCTCTCTTGCGGGTGCAAGGTCCCAAGGCTTTGGACTATACTTGATTGCTTTCCCAGGCCACAAGCAGGCAGCTGGATGGGAAGCGGGGCTGCCGGGATTAGAACCGGCACCCATATGGGATCCCAGTGCATGTAAGGTGACTACTTTAGCCACTAGTTTTCCATGCCGGGCCGACTGAAACCCTTTCAATCTATTTAACTACTTAGACTTTCCTTTTTTTTTTTTTTTTTTTTAAGATTTGTTTATTTTTATTGGAAACGCAAATCAGATTTATAGAGAGAGGAAAAGACAGAGAGAAAGATCTTCCATTCATTGGATTATTTCCCAAATGGCTACAACAGCCGCAGCTGAACTGATCTGAACTCAGGAGCTTCTTCCAGGCCTCCCACAAGGGAGCAGCATCCCAAGGCTTTGGACTATCCTCTACTGCATTCTTAGGCCATAAGCAAGGAGTTGGATGGGAAGGGGAGCAGCCCAGGACAGGAATTGGCACCCATATGGGATGCTGGTGCTTTCAAGGCAAGGATTTAACTATTGAGGCAACGCACCAGGTCCCTCACTTAGACTTTCTTCAAGGTTCAGGTAACTGAAATACATAAAGCCTTTTCTAGAAAACCTCAGCCTGTATTGATGACAGTAGTTCTCTTTCTCAAAGAGTCTAACAGAGATGGATAGTTTGGAATTCACTAAATGGTGTCTTTTTACATGCACATTCAAACACTTAAGTGTGGGTGTTCAACCTTGCAGTTAAATGCCAAGGGAGATTCCCACATCCCACATCAGAGACCTTGGGCTCAATACCCAGCTCCAGCTCCTAACTCCAGCTTCCCACCAATGCAGACTCCAGCAGGACTGAGTAATCAGGTCAGTGCCACCCACGCGGAAGATCCCAGCTCCTGGTTTTTGTCTTAGACCCACCAAGCCCACTGAAGACACTTTAGAAGATAAGCCAGCAAATGGGAACATTTATGTTTTTCTCACAAAAAAGAAACAGAGGGCCAAGAGGACCTTAGGGACATATTCTGGTCAGTTTTCTTCACCTATTTGTTATTGAGTCCTTCAAAGTAACAGTATGGGAGTGGGCCCTGAGGTCCAGCTGCAGTATTGAGCCCTCTGCATCCGATCCAGCTTCCTGTTCAGGCACTATGAGAGCTGCGGGTAACAGTTCCTGTGCTGAGGGCCCTGCCAGCCCCCGGAGACCCGGATGGAGTCCCACGCCTGTGGCTATGGCCTGGTCCATCTCTAACTGGTGTGGGCATTAGGGGAGTGAATCAGCAGATGTAAGTTACCTCTGTATCTCTGTCTCTCTCTGTATGTCTCTGTTATTCTGCCCTTCAAGTAGATGAAAAAAAATTTTTTTAAATAAAATTGTAGGTAACTATGAATATCAGAACTGCAGAACTGAAATGCTCAGAGTCTCAGCCTATGTATTATATAACTGGCCATAAGGGCACACAGCATGGGCTGTGGCAAGCCAAGGACATCTGGTTTTAATGCTGTTGCCATGGACTTCTGATTGCTCCGATTTCCCTTCTGGGTCACTGTTTTGCACAAACATTGTTATGGTTCTCCATGGCAACAGTGTGGCAACACAGAGGAGGATATCGTATACTGCCAGGCTAGTTAGTCCTGGTAAATTCATGACCAGACATACCAAGAGATGAACTGAAGCACCGTTCATCTTCTCAGTTTCCCACTGTGCCCCAAGAAACAGACAAGAAGCAGTGAGTTATAGGCCAAAGATCTTCAGTTACAGGAAGTCCCTCCAAGATTTCATTAAGAAATGTTTAGCCTCCAGCACAACCCATACTGCTGTTTCTCCAGGGGGTCTGCAGCTCCAGGATCGAGCCCAAGGACTGAGGCCCCATGCTTGTGGGTTTCTAATAGCAGATGACACTTTACTTCCAATTCAAAACTGCCTCCAGACCTGGGCTTCTGGGCTTGTTATTTCAATTCAGAGGAAGCATGATTTAGTAATGGAAAGAAGCAGCAACCCATTCAAGCTAACAGGGCTCTAAAAGCTGCCATGGAAATGTGAGCCCAAGGATTTTAATGATAGTGTCCGTTTCCACAATTGAATATAGGCAGATAACACAACACCAGTTGTGAAATCTGCAAAGCTTCTCTCTGGAGAAGTCGCCTATTTGGTGGAATGGAAGAAGAGAAATGGGGGTGTAGTCCACGACTATGATAAAAGTCAGAAACTGACATTTACATACGGCTATCTGTCACTGAGAGTACTGACTGCTTCTAGAACAGTCTATGGATAAAGTCTGAGCTCAGTGGAAATCCTGTGGTCAAATATAACATAACAAAATGCAAACTTGTAATGTTTCAGGCTCCAGTTCTACCCTCTGCATTCTTTTCCTTTTCAATGATTCCTTTTTTGGATCCATCATATCAATTTCTTCTTCTCTTTCCATCAGCAGTAAAGTTGTCACACACCTCATTTTCCTCGTTGATGTGACTCCTGACATGTGCCATGTGAGTCCCAGCTCTGCTCCTTACTCCAGCTTCTGCTAATTTGTGCCCTGGGAGACAGCATGTCATGGCTGTCACCAACATGACAGAACAAACTGAGTTCTTGTCCCAGTGAAGAAGCACAGAGAAGGATCTACTCTCTCTCCTTCTCTGCCAAGTAAATAAAATAAATTAAAAATAGGATACATAAAATTATCCAGATGTCAGATAGAATCAAGATGGCGGAATAGGGTAAGGACACGTTTAAACAAAGAAATATTACCCAGTGTGAAGCAGAGAGAGCTCATTCCAGGAAACAGGAGAGGACAGAGTGACAGCAGAGGAACACTTGGAGACTGACAGACACAGGGAAGCAGCAGTAACAGTGGTGTGGTGTTGCAGTGACTGATATACCAGTGGCATTCAGCAAACGGCGATCTGAACTCCATCATGAGCCAGAACTCCACCAGCAACAAGGCGGAAAGGGACGTTTGGAGAGAGCTCCAGAGGTGAACCTAGACAAAGAACTGCTTCCTGCCAGTCTGTTTGATTTGACCAGGAACGGAGACAGAGTAGCAGATGCCAGATGGGCAGTGTGGGAACAAGGTGACTTTCATAATCCAGTCTGCCCCCTAGAGCCATGTTGGGTGCCATTTTAAGGAGGCTAGGGCTGTGGACAGTACTGCGCATGCACTGAGCTGGGAGTGAACTCATTTCTGGCTCAGCGAACTGCAACAATGTGGCACTCTACAGGTTTCACCTAGGACAGGTCTGGGTAGCCCTCAGACCTGACAGCCAGCAGATAAAGAACTCTAGCACTGGCACCATTTCATACAGTGTGGCAAAGAATTTAAGACTGCAGGGACAACATGAGCTGCGCGTGTACTGAGCTCAGTGAGAACTCAGTGAGCTCAGTTCTCACTGAGCTCAGTGCATTGCACTGGTCCAACATGAAAATATACCGACTATGGCATCGTGCAGGTCAAAATAGGTCAGTGTGGCCCTCAGACCTAATGTCCATCAGGTTCCTGCAAAGTCAGCACCAACAACCTAGCCATATAGGACACCTGGTGTCTCCCTAATCCTGGGACCTGCTCCAACCAAAAGTGGGAGAAAAGTTGCAGAGACAACGGTGCAGCCTTAGCAATGGTATCACAGGAGGTGGAGAGTGGTAAGCCAGGAGCTGGGGCTACGGAGACCATGACGGAAATCTAACATAAGAACTCAGACCTGGAACTCGCTGAAGGGAGTGGCACAAGTGACTGCAAACAAATACCAGGTACCAACTGTAATAAGTAAAATAAAACTGCAGACCTGTGGGTGACACAGCTTAGAAACTTGCCCCAAGGAGAAGACTCTGTTAACCAGAAGTACAATGACCAAGAGCAAAAGAAGAGACAAAGGCACAATGAATATCACTGAAGACTCCCCTGCAAAAGAGCAAAATCCTTTGCCAACCTGAGTTCACTGAGGAAGACATCGCGAAAATGGGGAATACAAAATTAAAAACACTTGTTATATTGGGCTCAGCAACGTGGCCTAGTGGCTAAAGTCCTTGCCTTGCACATATTGGGATCCCATATGAGTGCCGGTTCTAATACCGGAAGCTCCACTTCCCATCCAGCTCCCTGCTTGTGGCCTGGGAAAGCAGTTGAGGATGGCCCAAAGTCTTGGGACCCTGCACCCGTTTGGGAGACCCGGAAGAGGTTCCTAGTTCCCGGCTTTGGATAGGCGCAGCACCGGCCGTTGCGCTCACTTGGGGAGTGAATCATCAGACAGAAGACCTTCCTCTCTGTCTCTCCTCCTCCCTGTATGTCTGACTTTGTAATAAAAATAAATAAATCTTTTAAAAAAATTAAAAACACTTGTTATAAATCTTATCAACAACAAGAAGCATGTAAAGCAGGCATTCAAGGAATTTAAGGAATATGTCACACTGGAAATGACTCAAATGAAAGCTGATATATCAGAAATGAAGCATACAATGGAGCAAATTAAAATACAGTGGAGAGTCTCCAAAATAGAATGAAGCAAGCAGAAGAAAGAATCTGAGAATTGGAAGATATTTCCTGTCACCGGGGGAAACAAACAAAAAGGTGGAAGCAGAGCTGGATCAGACCAAAAAAAGTATTCAAGAATGGAAAGATACTATTAAAAGGCGAAATATATGGAGTTATGGGAGTCGCAGAAGGTGCAGAAAGATAAGCTGGGTTTACAAATGTATATTTTTTAAAGATTTATTTATTTATTGGAAAGGCAGATATACAGAGAGGAGGAGAGACAGAGAGGAAGATCTTCTGTCCGATGATTCACTCCCCAACTAAGCGCAACGGCCAATGCTATGCCAATCTGAAGCCAGGAGCCAGGAACTTCTTCTGGGTCTCCCTTATGGGTGCAGGGTCCCAAGGCTTTGGGCCATCCTCGACTGCTTTCCCAGGCTACAAGCAGGGAGCTGGATGGGAAATGGAGCTGCCGGGATTAGAACTGGCACCAGGGATCCCAGCGCGTTCAAGGCGAGGGCTTTAGGCCATGCCACAGGGCCCTACAAATGTGTTTAATGAAATAATAAGGGAAAAAATTTCACTAACCTAGAGAAAGAATTGGAAAACAACATCCAGGAGGGACACAGAACTCCCAACAGGGTAGACCAAAAGTGATTTTCACCAAGACACATGATCATGCTCTCTGCAAACCAAACATAAGCAAAAGATACTTAAATGTGCACGTGAAAAAAAATCAGTTGACATATAAAGGAATGCGAATTAAACACACAGGAGATCTCTCACAGGAAACTCTACAGGCCAGAAGAGAATGGAACGACATACTCCAGATTCTAAAAGAAAAAAAAAATGTCGGCCCAGGAAATCGTACCCAGCAAAGCTTTGTTTTGTCTTTGAAAATGAAATGAAATTCTTCCACAGTAAAGAAAAATTAAAAGAATATTTGTCTTCCAAACATGCTCTACAAATGATACTTAAAGATGTTCTCTTGACAGAGAAAAGGAGCAGCGCCCACCAAAACCAAAGGCAAATGTGAAAAACATCCCAATAAAATAACAACAGAAAACTAAATCATTAAACAACCCATTTCTTTTCTTTTTTTTTTTAAAGATTTATTTATTTTTATTGGAAAGGCAGATATATAGAGAGGAGGAGAGACAGAGAGGAAGATCTTCCGTCCAATGGTTCATTCCCCAAGTGGCCGCAAAGGCTGGAGCTGATCCAATCCAAAGCCAGGAGTTTCCTCTGGGTCTCCCATGCAGGTGCAGAGTCCCAAGCTTTGGACCGTCCTCCACTGCTTTCCCAGGCCACCAGCAGGAGGCTGCATGGGAAGTGGAGCTGCCGGGATTAGAACCAGTGCCCATATGGGATCCTGGCTCACTCAAGGGGAGGACCTTTACCATTACGCTATCACACCAAACGCAAACAATTCATTTCTAAAATGGCAGGACCAAATTATTATCCATTCATATTAACCCGCAATATAAATGGCTTAAACTCATCAATCAAATGTCAGATTAGTAGACTGGATTAAAAAACACATCTATTTGCTGCCTATGTATCTCATAGATTTTTATTTTTTTTAATTTAGTTTCATTTCTTCAAGGCACTTTCTTATTAAATTCTTCACTCATAGATCATACGGTAGCATCATTTTTTAAAAAGATATTTTTTAATTTTTATTGAAAAGGCAGATATACAGAGAGGAAGATCTTCCGTCTGATGGTTCACTCTCCAAACGACCGCAACGGCCGAACCTGAGGTGATCCAAAGCCAGGAGACCTGAGCTTCTTCTGGGTCTCCCTCACGGGTGCAGGGTCCCAAGGCTTTGGGCCGTCCTCGACTGCTTTCCCAGGCTACAAGCAGGGAGCTGGATGGGAAGTGGAGCTGCTGGGATTATAACCGATGCCCATATGGGATTCCGGCACATGCAAGGTGAGAACTTAAACGACTACGCTATTGCACCAGGCCCAATAGCATCATTTTCTTCAAGAAGGTTTTTGATTTTCTTTTTCATTTCTTTACTGACACATTAGTCATTCAGTAGTATGTTATTTCTCCTTGTGTTTTTAATTTCTGTTTTTCTTCCTGTTGTTGATTTGGTATTGTGTCTTTTCATTTGAGGAGATGTATAGTAACTGTGTAATGGAGACTATCATATCCGGATGTGAGGATACAATGCAGTATGCATCTCTACTTCCAGACCAAAGATGGACTCCCAATGAGACTGTTTACTATATCTTTTTTGTGGTTGTTGTTTATTTGTTTACTACATCTTGACAACAGAATGCTGGACTCTCTGCCATTGTCCATGCCCGCAATGATGGACATATGAGTGTTTATTATGAACTATACCATAGCAACAATATAGGGGAACTCATTGAAGGGGGAGGGTACTCCGGAGGGGCTTAGGGGAAATCCCAGGACCTACGGAACTGTGTCATAAAATGATAACAATAATTTTAAAAAGTTAAAAGAAAATTATCCAGATGTGGGCCTGGCGTTGTAGCCTAGTGGCTAAAGCCCTTGCCTTGCATGCCCAGGAATCTATATCGGTGCTGGTTTATATCACAGCTGCTCCACTTTGTTTCCAGTTCTCTGTTTGTGGCCTGGAAAAGCAGTAGAGGACAGCCTAAGGTCTTGTGACCTGCACCCGAGTGGGAGACCTGGAGGAAATTCCTGGCTCCTGGCTTTGGGCCTGCTCAGCTCTGGCCACTGTGGCCATTTGGGGAGTGAATCAGCAAATAGATCTTCTTCTGTCTCTCTTTTACTCTATAAATGTGATTTTCCAGTAAGAATAAATAAATCTTTAAAAAATTATCGAGGTGGGCACGGCGTGATAGCATAGTGGTTAAAGTCCTTGCCTTAAATGTGCCAGAATCCCATATGGGCACTTGTTCTAATCCCGGTGGCCCTGCTTCCCATCCAGCTCCCTGCTTGTGGCCTGGGAAAGCAGTCGAGGATGGCCCAGTACCTTGGGACTCTGCACCCGCATGGGAGACCCAGAAGAAACTCCTGGCTCCTGGCTTTGGATTGGCTTAGCTCCAGCCATTGCAGCCACTTGAGGAGTGAATCATTGGATGGACAATCTTCCTCTTTGTCTCTCCTCCTCTCTGTATATCTGCCTTTCCAATAAAAATAAAAATAAATAAGTAAATCTTTAAAAATATATATCCAGGTGTTGGGACTGGCACCATGGTGTAGTAGACATTTAGCATCCCTTATGGGCTCTGGTTCAAGCCCTGGCTGCTCCAAATCTGATCTACCTCCCTGCTTATGGCCTTGGAACCAGCAGATGATGGCACAAGTCTTTGGGGGCCTGAACTTACATGGAAGTCCTGGAAGAAGCTTCTTGCTCCTAGCTTCAGGCTGGCTCAGCTCTAGCTGTTGCCTCTATCGAGGAGTGAACCAGTGGATGGAAGATCTCTATCTGTCCTTCTCTTTCTGCTTAAAAAATGTCTGCCTTCCAAATAAAAATAAATAAATCTCTTTAAATTATTCAGACGTCTATTATCAGAAAAAAAGGAAAGGTGATCATGTCTCCATTGCACTAACATTATCCAACACACTCAGTGCAATAATCAAAACAGTTTTGTTCACAGCAGTTCAAGTGTTTTTCACAATAATTTATGCTAAAACAGTATCATGTTGTTAAAACACTGGGACAAGCCACAAAAGGCACACTTGGAAAGGAAACATCTTAATAGTCAAGAGAAGACTGAGGAAGGCATGCATGTTTTCGACATGCTGTTATTTCAACAACCAGCGATGAGTCTTATTCTTAGGGACTCGCATTAGAACCTCATACAATGGGCCTGGGCCAGTGGCTCAATTGGCTAATCCTCCCCTTGTGGACTGGGAGAGCAGTTGAAGACAGCCCAAAGCCTTGGGACCCTGCACTCGTGTGGGAGACCCAGAGGAGCCCTCTTGCTCCTGGCTTGGGATCGGCTCAGTACTGGCTCAGAACCATTGGTTCGTATGGAAGACAGGGCTGGAAACAGAACTGCCCAAGCAGTTGAAACCAGCATGTGCTTAACTTGATTGGGGCGACGGACCATGCCAGACCCTCTACTGGCAAGCACACACAAGAATCAGGTCTAGGATCACCTCAGATGAACTTTTTTTTGGAGAACCCTCCAACTAAATTGCTGATCTCAGAACCCCAACCAGGAAGAGACTATGCTATGTCAGCCAGTGGATTCTGAATAGATTTCATCGTGCTTGGAATGGCGAGACTGGGAGCAATTCAGAACTGTTGAACTATCAAAACTGCATGAGCAGAACCCTTGGCAGCATGCCCCACCTCGGGGACCTGGGATGGATGGGAGAGTGGGTGGGGCTTCTGCCTTTGTTCCTCCCCTGACACCTGATACAGGGAGAAAATGATATTAGTGTGGAAAGAATGGTCATACCCACTTTCCTGTAGCCCTTGACCATCTGTACCCTAATCAACTATGTAAGGTTATAAAAATAAAAAATAATAAAGAAAAGGGAAAGAGAAAAATGGGTGGTCATGATGTTTAATGACATAATGAAGCCTCATGAACATACGAGAGGGTTAATGTCATGGTCATACTTTCTCTTCTGCGAAGTCATAATACTGGAGAATATCTGAGACCAAGTGGGGAAGGAGAGGTGGTGTGGTCAGAAATACACAAGGGCAAAAAACCACTAAGAGCACCAGAGAGTGAGGCTGCCCTGGATTCTGTCCCCAACACACCCATACATTCAAGGCCGCCTCTCCAGTCACTCCATGTCTTCAATGGCAAAGCCAGCCCAGGAGTCCCCACTCTCTGTCCGTCATAACTTCACTTGGTTAGAGAAAGATGGTTTCTACACACACAGGAAGGTGTGGGCAAGGTTAATTCTTACCTGTGCTTCAGCCTGCCGTTCTTTTTTGACATTAATGAGTTGCTTTTGAAGAGATTTTATCTGTTTTCTTCCTTTTTCCTCCCTAGAAGGAATTAAGAATGATTTTGTGTTTGAGTAGTGCTTCTCAAATCGTACCGTGTATGTAAAGATCAGCCAGACGTTCAAAACCGGCTGCGAGGGCTCCATCCACAGTCCGACTTCCAGGTAAGTGACAAGGGACTCTGGATGCTAACGGTGCTGCTTCAAAGAGCACACTTACCTTCTTTTTTAAAAGGAGAGGCTCCTAGCTGCTGGCTCTTTGGCTCAGCTCCAGCCATGTGGCCACTTGGATAGTGAACCAATTGATAGAAGGTCTTCTTCATCTTTCTTTGTCTCTCCTTCTCTCTGTAGATTTATTTATTTTGATTTGAAAGGCAGGGGTACAGACAGAGGAGAAACAACATAGAAGGAGAGCTTTCCTACTCACTGGCACTATTAAAATGCCTGTAACAGCCAAAGTGGGCCAGGCCAAAGTGTGGAGCCAGGAGCTTTATCCAAGACTCCCATGTGAGTCAGGGGCCCACTCAAGTACTTAGGCCATCTTCCATCACTTTCCCAGGCACATTACCATGGAGGTAGGCTGGAAGTGGAGCAACTTGGACACGAACTGTCAACCATACAGGATGCCAGCATCACAAGAGATGATTTTAAATAGCTATATCACAACATTGGCTCCCAGTTTGTCTTCATTTGAAAATTTAGGCCATTTATATCCAAGGGCATTATCAGTAAGTAATGACATAGTCTTGTTATTTTTTCATACACATTCCCATTGTTTGTTTTGTACCTTGTGCCTTCAGTAGGTGAATTTTCTGCATTCACATTCTTGCATGATGTTGTCTATCATTAAATATTATTTGTAAGGCTGGTATAAGCAGTGGCAAATACTTCTAACTTGTTTCTTTTGAAAGGTCTTTATTTTACCTTTGTTTTCAAATGAGAATTTCATAGGGTACAGTATTCTGAGCTAACAGTTTTTGTTTTGTTTTGTTTTCTCTCCAAGCCTGTAGGGTTTCTGACATGAAATCAGCTATTAATCAAATTAGAGATTCTTTTAAGGTAATCTGATATTTCTCTCATGTACATTTCAAGATGTGTTGTGGTGAAGATCTTTTCAGAATATATCTATTGGGAGTTTATGTACTTCCTGTATTTAATATCCATTGTTTTAATGAATAGGTCTTCTAACCCATCCTGTTTCTCCATCCCTTCAGGAACTGTTACAGCTCTGGGGAATGGTACCCAAGTTTCTGGATTCCAGTTATCTTCCCTGGCAAGCACAGATTGGGCTTGTTTTAGAAACCAAGGGCTTTTGTCAAGTGTCCTTAAAAATACATCAACACAAATCACACATTATTCTGACCTGGCAATGACATCGTAGAAGTGCTTTTTGTTTTCCCTCTCTCTGCTCAAAGCTTGCAGGAGACTGGTGAACGTGCCCGACTCTCTCAAGTCCTGCATGGTATTTGTAATGATATTATTGAAAAATCGTCTGGATAGAGAAACCAGAGAGGTTAATGAGGCATGTTTCTCTAGATATAATAATCTCTAGTATTATTCACATAACATTCAAAAACAGGTACAACTACATTTTTTTTTAAGATTTGCTTATTTACCTATTTGAATGACAGAGGTAACAGAGAGAAGCTGAGACAGAGTTATAAATGAAAGGGGAAGTGGGTCCACCCAGGGACATGGCAGGCTAATCCTTGGGCTGTGGCTCTGGTACCCCATATGGATACTGTTCAATTCTTGACTGCTCTACTTCGAATCCATGTCCCTGACAATGCACCTGAGAAAGAAGCCAAAAACACTCCAATTACCTGAGTCCTTGCAACCACATGAAAAACATGGAGGAAGTTCTTGGCTCCTAGCCTTGGTCCACCACAGATCCTGCTGTTGCAGCCATTTGGGGAGTGAACCAGCAGATGGAAGATCTCCCAGACCATTAGCAGGCAGCTGGACTAGAAGTGGAGCAGCTGGGACTTGAACCGATATCCACATGAGCTGTCACAGATAGCAGATTTACCTGCTATGCCATGGCCCTGGTGTATACTTATATTAATGCCACTAGGTTGTTACTGTTTTCCTTTTTTTTTAATGTTAATAACATTGTATTATGTGATACAGTTTTATAGGCACTGGATTCCCCCCCACCCCTCCCCTAACCCTCCCCCCATGGTGATTACTGTTGTTTTCCAAACGCAAAGGAAAGATAATGGAAAAGCTAGTAGTCTACTTCGATAAATTCACTCTGTATCTATGTGTTGAGCTATTGCACTATGCCTTGAAAAAAATGTACAAGCATTGCATGGTAATCAAAATTTTATTTTCCTTCCACTCTACCCCATTAATCAAAAATTTAAAAACTTAAGTTAAATACAAATTGGAAGCAAAGATGCAATCATTTGCCCAAGATCCTAGCCCAAACCTAACCTTAACCCTAACCCTACAGTTCAAAACCACCATGCTTTGAACTGTACCACACCTCCTCTAGGCAGTCTGTAGCTAATCTTATCACCAGCTGTTTTGGATAAATGGACTAACTCCTAAGAGAAGACAGCCATCAGCCATCCTTATATGCATTCTCCATGCCACCTGCCCTGCTGCCACCGCCCCCCTTGTATGCAACCTTACATCTATGCATAAAAGCAGCATTACATTTCCAAACAGGCTCATTTCCTTACCTATCATTCTGAATTTTCTTCAGTGTCTCCATTGTCATTATGGTTTGCCACGTAGGTTTTTTAAAGATGGAATCCTGCGTGGCATTATGTTCTACACCAAATTGGCCTCCTTTTCGGGCTTCTGGCTGCTTTCCTTTAATTGTAGATGGACTGGACATTTTCATAGCTGTTGAGATCATCGACTTTTCCAGGCTACCGGCATCTTTCTAACAACAAATGATGTTAAGACTTTTTTTTTTTTTTTTAAAAAGAGACAATATTCTAGGAAACAGGGCTTCTTAATACACTTTTCAACCTCATAGGAAACATCCTTTCCTTCAGTCACACACAACTTGATGTCTTCCTGCCTTCCTCCCATATTCCCTCTGTCATACTCCAACTCACCCCTTGGGAGCCTTTAACACTGTCATCACAGCTAGAGCTTACTGTGCAATATCTCTGTTAACAGGTATTTACCGCATAGGAAGTATGTATAAAAGCTCTCTACCAGATAATGTTCTATGAGCAGATAGAATGTCTTAGAGATCTTGGATTACTGTAAATACTTTTAAAAAATCTTTATTTATTTTTTATTGCAAAGTCAAATATACAGAGAGGAGGAGAGGAGGCAAGGAAGGCCATCTGTCCGTTGCCTCACTCCCCTAGCAGCCCCAACAGCTGGAGCTGAGCCAATCCGAAGCAGGAGCTCAGAGCCTCCTCCGCATCCCCCAAGTGGGTGCAGGGTGTGCTTTCCCAGGCTACAAGCAGGGAGCTGCATGGAAAGTGGGGCTGCCGGGGTTACACCCTGCGCCCAAATGGGATCCTGGTGTGTGCAAGATAAGGACCTTAGCTGCTAGGTTACCACACCAGGTTAGAATCCTGGGTTAGATTCCACCATGCTGGAATCCATGGTTAGAGTCCCAACTGCTCCAAGTTCGAATCCAATTCTCTGTTGATACTCCTGGGATATCAGTGGAAGAGGGCCCAAGATTTAGGGTCCCTAAGACCCCTGTGGAAGGCAGGATGGCTTTCCTGCTTCTTGTCTCTGGCCCAGCCGTTACAGTCATTTGGAGAATAAACCAGTCAATGGGGAATCTCTTTCGGTCTTTTTGTCACTCAAATAAATGAATACATCTTTTTAAAAAAAAAAGTTGGGTTTATTTCGGTGTAAAAAATTTGAAATCCAGTTTTTTTTTTCTATTTTGCTGTTTTAAAAGTTTGTTTTTATAATGGATTGGACATTTAGTCCATGTTCTTTTCTAAAAGTTCATACTTATTTCTAGTCTTCTGTAAATAATGCTATTTTTCAAGTGCCCAAGATGAAACGTAGAGGAATGTTTTTTTTAATTTATTATTTTTTAATTTTTTAAAAAGATTTATTTATTTTTATTAGAAAGTCAGATATACAGAGAGGAGGAGAGACAGAGAGGAAGATCCTCTGTCCAATGATTCACTCCCCAAGTTATCACAATGGCTGGAGCTGTGCCAATCCAAAGCCGGGAGCCAGGAACTTCCTCTGGGTCTCCCACGTGGGTGCAGGGTCCCAAGGCTTTGGGCCATCCTCAACTGCTTTCCCAGGCCACAAGCAGGGAGCTGGATGGGAAGTGGAGCTGCTGGGACCAGAACCAGTGCCCATACAGGATCCCGGGTGCATTCAAGGCAAGGACTTTAGCCACTAGGCCACGCTGCTGGGCCTAAGTTAAGTTTTTCTTTTTTAATAACTCTGGTGCTCAGAGGAGTCCAAAACATCAATGTCAATGTAATGACTGAGGGGAACACAGCTCAATATTGAAACAAGCAGGTTGTGGCAGATCCAAGGGCAAGTTATTTTCAATGAAAGCAATGTTCAAGTTGAATTTCCTCCCCCTAGTGTTCAGTTGGCTTTTAGCAACTGGGAAACAAGATGGATGGGACAACTCAGTCTTGATTTCAGTAAGTCTATAGCTGTGCCTTGGTAACTGTGAGGGATCTGCTGCAGCTCCGTCACTCCGACAACGCACACTAACTCTGCAGATGATCTTGGCCCTTAAACACAGTAGTACATCCTCCAATATACTGCCAATGATCTCCATGTTACTCAAGCCCTCTAATACAAAGCACATGCTATGTACAAAATGCATACTGTTTAGGGAACAATTACAAGGGGGAGGGCCTGGCGCTGTGGCCTCACAGCTAAAGTCCTCACCTTGAACTCCCCGGGATCCCATATGGGCGCCAGTTCTAATCCCGGCAGCTCCACTTCCCATCCAGCTCCCTGCTTGTAGCCTGGGAAAGCAGTCGAGGACGGCCTAAAAGTGTTGGGACCCTGCACTCATGTGGGCAACCAGGGAGAAGCTCCTGGCTCCTGGCTTCAAGTTGGTTTAGTTCCAGCCATTGTGACCATTTGGGGAGTGAACCAACAGATAAAGATCTTTCTGTTTCTCCTTCTCTTTGTAAATATGCCTTTTCTATGAAAAAATAAACAAAATTTTTTTCAAAAAGAGCTCTCTTATATTAAAAAAATGAATATATAGATTTTTATCAACTGAGCACCCTTAACTCTTAAAGTGAAATTCAAAATGCCATAAAACATGAATTATTCTTTTCTTTTAAAATTCATTTATTTTTATCTGAAAGGCAGATTTACAGAAAGACAGAGAGACACACAGAGAAAGATCCAAAAGACAGGATCCAAAGACAGGAATCAGGAACTTCTTCTGGGTTTCCCACATGGTTACAGGGGCTTAAGGACTTGGGCCTTCCTCTGCTGCTTTCCCAGACCATACACAGGGAGCTGGCTGGGAACTGGAGCAGTCAGGATATGAATCAGGACCCATACTGGATACTGGCACCAGCAGACAGAGGATTAGCCTATTGACCCACAGCACCAGCCCCTTCTTATTTCTTTCTCTCTCTCTCTTTCTCTCTCTCTCTTAAGAAATACAGAGGAACTGTAAGGCTTCTTCCTCACTTCCTCCCTTATTTGGAAGGCAGAATCATAGGAAAAGGGGAGACAGAGACATTGTCCATCCAATGGTTTTACTCTCCAAATAGCCACAACAACTGGGGCTGGGCCAGACTGAAGCCAGGAGCCAGGAGCTTCTTCCGGGTCTCCCATGTGGTAGCAGGAACCCAACACCTGGACCATCTACTGCTAAATCCTGGTCACATTAGTAGGGAGCTGGATGGGAACTGGAGACAGAACTGGATCTTAGACATTGTGATATGAAATGTGAGCGTGCCAAGCAGCAGCTTAACCCACTGCATCACAATGCCAGCCCTAACATTTGAAACTTTTTGAGCAGTGTGTTGGCACTCAAAATGCTTTAGATTTCCAAGCAGCATTTTGGATTTTAGATTTTTGTATTAAGGATGCCCAACATGTATTAAGATTGACCTAACTTCAGGCATTTTAAGATAATGTCAATTAACAAGTTAGAAAAGGTTATGGCTGTACCTTCAGCCGTGGGGCTAATACTCCATCAGCTGAAAGCACAAACTCCCAGTGACTACTGTAATCACTTATCCACGATGAAAGTGCCATCACCCAAGTTAAGCGGAGTGGATCGAGTACCACCAACAGGAGAGAACTCAAACGATGAGAAAGGCACTTCAAGTGAGTGAGTGTCTGTACCATAATGGTGCTCTGTTTTCTTTCCAACGGAACGGGCATGATGTAGTTCAGAATAGACAGCTGGTCTGTGGTGTCTTCCAGAACTGCTAAGATCCTCAGCACATCCAGAAGGGAGAGTTGCTCTGGGATTTCTGCCTCTGGTTCCTTCCTGATTTCTTCTTCTCTCTCTTTAGCAGTAGGTGGTTCGCCAACCACTGACATCATCACTTCAGAAAGCCAAAGTTTTGGTGGAAGGTTTGCGCTTTCTGACGTGTCTCTAAGCAAAGAAAAAAATAAGTCAGTGACCAATGTGGAAGAATTATTTAAACCAAATTCAGGCAGCACACAGAATGGCTCCTGTGAAGTCTGTATGGCCATATGCTATAGAGTCATTGTCATATATTATCATTTAATGTCATAGAATGTAATTTTATTCAAGTTGGATTAAAAAATATTTTAAAAAGTGTTTGTATGTGATTTTGCTAAATATGCCTCATGTTGACCAACCTAAGGTAAACAAGTGACGGTTTAATAAATATACACAGCGTGCTCAGCCAAGTAGTTAAGACATCATCTCCCAGGGCCCGGCGCGGTGGCGCAAGTGGTTAAAGGTCCTCGCCTTGCACGCCCGGGATCCCATATGGGCGCCGGTTCTAATCCCGGCAGCCCCGCTTCCCTTCCAGCTCCCTGCCTGTGGCCTGGGAAAGCAGTCGAGGACGGCCCAAAGCCTTGGGAACCTGCACCCGCGTGGGAGACCGGAAGAGGCTCCTGGCTTCGGATCGGCATAGTATCGACCCGTTGCGCTCACTTGGGGAGTGAATCATTGGATGGAAGATCTTCCTCTCTGTCTCTCCTCTCTGTACATCTGCCTTTCCAATAACAAAATAATAAAAATAAATCTAAAAAAAAAAAAAAAAAAAAGACATCATCTCCCAACAGAGCACTTGGGTTTTATACTCAGCTTCTGATTCCAGTTTCCCGGTAATAAAGGACCCTTGAGGCAGTGGTGATGGCTTGATTGATTCAGTTTCTGTCATCCACATGACAGGATAGCACTCCTGGGTCCTGATTTTGGCTGCCATAGGCTTCTAACGGATGAACCAGTAGATACAAGCGCCCTCTCTGTGTGTGTGTGTGTGTGTGTGTGTGTGATAACTAAATTTTTTTAAAGGGGGCTAGTGCCATGGCATAGTGAGTACAGCTGCTGCCTGAGATGCTGGCACACTGTAGGGGGCACTGGTTTGTGTCCTGGCTGCTCCACTTCCCGTCCAGCTCCCTGATAATGCACCTGGCAAAGCAGCAGCAGGTGACCCAAATGCTTTTACCCCTGCACATGTGTGGGAGACCCAGAAGAAGCTCCTGCCTCCTGGCTTGAGCCTGATATTGACTTGGTCAGTATGACCATTTGGGCAAAGAACCAGCAGATGGGACAATCCTTGCTCCCTTTCTCTAGCTCTGCCTTTTAAATAAATAAAACACATCTTTAAAAAAAAAAAAGATTCAAGTAGTTCACTCACACTACTTGGCAATGTAAATGTGAGCCAGAATCTTTTTCCTTGCACCATCTTTAGGTACTAACTAAACTGGTCTCATCAATAGTGAAAGCAGACGTGCCTGACAGTCAGCAAGGTGCCCAAATGATTCTCATGCTCTGATTCATGTTTTTATGTAGTTTCTGTCACACCGAACAGGAGTAACTCAGTTAACGGAAAGGATGTTGGGGAAATCACAGAGTGTGGCTTGTAAAGGTAGGCGACAGACTGAAGACTTTGCAGCTGTGGCCTCACTCCTGTGGATTTCTGAAGAGGACAAACAGGCAGCACTGTGGAGATGACTGCGAGGGTGAGAAACTAGGCAAGTCTATGCAGGCAATCAGCAACTACCTCCCAACCATGCAAATCAATCATCTTGGAAGTAGACCTGCTCCAGCCCCGACCAAGTCTGAGATGCCTGCAGACTCCTCCTTCCAACCTCAGCCATTCCAGACGCCCCAAGTCAGGACGTTCAGTTAAACTATTGCCAAACTCGGGTCCAGCACGATAGTGTAATGGTTAAGGTCCTTGCTTTGAATGTGCTGGGATCCCATATGGGTACCGGTTCTGGTCCTGGCAGCTCCACTTCCCATCCAACTCCCTGCTTGTGGCCTGGGAAAGCAGTCAAGGACAGCCCGAAGACTTGGGACCCTGTACCTGCGTGGGAGACCCGAAAAGAAGTTCCTGGCTCCTGGCTTCAGATCAGCACTGCACCGGCTGTTGCTGCCACTTGGGGAGTGAATCATCGGACGGAAGATCTTCCTCTCTGTCTCTCCTCCTCTCTGTATATCTGCCTTTCCAATAAAATAAATAAATCTAAAAAAAATTGCCAAACTCTTTGACCACTCCCCCAGCAACAAGGTGAAATAATAGATTTATACTTGAGGTCAACAAGCTATAGGGCATTTGCTACACAGCAAAGAGAAATTGTACACACAGTTTAATAAAAAACATTTAAATATATATGTAAACACGCACAATAAATTAGAATTTTAGACATACCTTTCCATTCTTTCTGAGTTATCCTCATTATCCTCCATGATACGTTTCTAATTTCCAAAAACTGTAGTGATTTAATATGGAAAGGAAACAGATATTAGTCTAAGAGAGTGCTGAGGGGGCGGTGCAACGGCTCAACTAACGAATCCTCCACCTGCTAGCATCAACATGCCATAAGGGTACCTGTTTGTGTCCCAGCTAATCCATTTCCCATCCAGTTCCCTGAGTGTGGCCACGACAGCAGCTGAGGACAGCCCAAAGCCTTGGGACCCAGCACCCATGTGGGAGACCTGGAAGAAGCTCCTGGCTTCAGATTGGTCCTGCTCTAGCCATTGTGGCCATCTGGAGAGTGAAGCAGCAGATGGAAGATCTTTCCCTCTCCTCTCTATAAATCTATTTTCCAACAAAAATAAATTGTAAAGAAAAAAAAGAGTACTGAATGATGTTTCAGTTATTTCTAACCCTCTTCCATTAGCATAAAATTAAAGAATTACAAGAGCTGTGGCTTACTTCTTCCTTTGCATAGTATGGGAGTCCCAGAGCTGAATTCAGCACTGACACTGGGGGGTGCAGGTCTACCAGGAGGTCTGCTTAATTACCTGCCTGCCAAGACAGAAGACATATTCACTTTTCAAACCTCTTCTTTAAGTGCATTAATGCCCAACACTAGCATTTTTAATGTCTTTATTTTAAAAGCAGACTGACAAGAATGAGAGACTACTTCATTCCCTAAATGCCTCCAACAGCCCTAGCTAGCCCAGGCCAAAGCAGGGAAACTCCATCTGGTTTCCCAAGAAGGTTGCTTAAGACTTCATCTGCTAGGGCCTGCTGCAGTAACCTAGTGGCTAAAGTCTTTGCCTTTCACATGCCAGAATCCCATATGAGTGCCAGTTTGTTTCCTGGCAGGTTTACTTCCCATCTAGCTTCCTGCTTCTGACCTGGGAAAATACTCAAGGACGCCCCAAAGCCTTGGGACACTGTGCCTGTATGAAAGACCTAGAAGAGGCTCCTGGCTCCTGGCTTCGTATCAGCTCAGCTCCAGCTGTTGTGGCCACCCGGGGAGTGAATCAGCGGATGGAAGATCTTCCTCTCTGTCTCCCTCCTCTCTGTATACCTGACTTTCCAATAAAAATAAATAAATGTTAAAAAAAAATACTCTATCTGCTGCCTTCCATCCAGGCACATGAACAAGAAAGTTGGGGCCGAGGCCTGCAGTAGGCAGGCAGATATTGATTACAGGCATTCCATTTGCTTTCCCAAGCCACAAGCAGGGAGCTGGGCGAGAAGCGCAGCAGTCAGGACAATCCGGGATGTCAACGCAGGCTGAGGATTAGCTTTTTGCACTACCATGCTCGCCCTGATCTATACATATTTGTAAACAGATCACTTATTAAACTCGTAATTGTGCCAATGGTTTTCTTCAAGGACAACACTAACTGACACAATAACGCATACCTGGCATTAACTTATATGCTCATACAGGAAAACTCAAACAAGAGTTCCATTGAAACCCTGTGTGTGATATGGACTGCTGCTTCTGATTCTGTCATATATATTTTTATTTTTATTTATTTTTTTTTAAGATTTATTTTTATTATTTTTTCATTGGAAAGGCGGATATACAGAGAGGAGAGACAGAGAGGAAGATCTTACGTCCGATGATTCACTCCCCAAGTGAGCGCAATGGCCGGAGCTATGCCGATCCGAAGCCAGGAGCCAGGAACTTCTTCCAGGTCTCCCACACAGGTGCAGGGTCCCAACGCTTTGGGCTCTCCTCAACTGCTTTCCCAGGCCACAAGCAGGGAGCTGGATGGGAAGTGGAGCTGCCGGGATTAGAACCGGTGCCCATATGGGATCCTGGCGCATTCAAGGCAAGGACTTTAGCCGCTAGGCCACGGCGCCGGGCTCAAACTTTTTTTTTTTTTAAGGCACATTTACAGAGAGAAAGAGAGAGAGAGAAAGAGAGAAATCGCTCTTTTGGTTCACTTCCCAAATGGGCACAACGGCCCAAGGTGAACTAATCAGATACAAGGCCAGAAGCCAGGAACTTCCTCCAGAACTTGCATGTGAGTGCAGGGTCCCAAGAACTTGAGTCATCTTCAGCTGCGTTTCAGGCTATAAGCAGGGAGCTGGTTGGGAAGTAGAGCAGCCAGGACTAGAACTGGTGTCCATGGGGATGCTGATGCTATGCAGGCTTCCAATTTTATCATATTTTATTTTTAAAAATATTACAGAGCCAACAGTGTGGCATGACAGGGTAAGCTGCCCCTTGAAACTGCAGCATCTCGTATCCAAGTGGCAGGATTTGAGTCCTCACTGTTCTGTTTCTGATTCAGCTTCCTGCTAATGTGCCTGGGAAAGCAGCAAATGATGGTCCACATGCTTGAGGAACAACCGGGCACATGGGAGATTTGGATGGAACTTCTAGTTCATGGCTTCTGCCTGGCCCAACCCTGAGTTTTGTAGCCATCTGAGGGTGAACCAGTAAATGGAGGTTCTGTCTCTCTTTCTCTCACCATCACTGCCATTGAAAATAAGTAAATAAATAACACCATCTCACTAACCCACAAATAATTCAGAAAGCATTATGGAAAATAGTGTTTTATTTCATGGTTAAGAAACCTTTGTAGGGGCCTGGCACAGTAGCCTATCAGCTAAAGTCCTCACCTTGCAAGTGCCAGGATCCCATATCGGCACTGGTTCTAATCCCAGCAGTCCCACTTCCCACCGAGCTCCCTGCTTGTGGCCCGGGAAAGCAGTCAAGGACAGCTCAAAGCCTTGGGAACCTGCACCCGCGTGGGAGACCTGGAAGAGCTCCTGGCACCTGGCTTCGGATCGGCATAGCTCTGGCTGTTGTGGCCACTTGGCGAGTGAATCAGTGGACAGAAGTTCTTCCTGTCTCCCCTCCTCTCCATATATTTGACTTTCCAATAATAATAATAAAAATCTTTAAGAAAAAATTGATCCCTGGGCCTGGCAGCATGGCCTAGCAGCTAAAGTCCTCGCCTTGATCCCATATGGGATCCCAGGATCCCATATGGGCACTGGTTCTAATCCCGGCAGCTCCACTTCCCATCCAGCTCCCTGCTTGTGGCCTGGGAAGGCAGCTGAGGACGGCCCAAAGCTTTGGGACCCTGCACCCGCGTGGGATACCCGGAAGAAATACCATTTAGGTACTGCGGCAGTGGTTAGAAGGGCTCTCTTTCTACCTCTTTCAAATAATAATAATAATAAAAAATCTGAAGTCATCCTTGGCTTCTCTCTCCTATTCTCCATTCCCTAATATTCCTGTTACTGGTACATGTAAAGTACCTTAAGAATTTCAGTACTTGCGCCCGGCGGTGTGGCCTAGCGGCTAAGGTCCTCACCTTGAACGCGCCCCGGGATCCCATATGGGCACTGGTTCTAATCCCAGCAGCTCCAGTTCCCATCATCCAGCTCCCTGCTTGTGGCCTAGGAAGGCAGTGGATGACAGCCCAAAGCTTTGGGACCCTGCACCTGTGTGGGAGACCTGGAAGAAGTTCCTGGCTCCTGGCTTCGGATCGGCATAGCATCGGCCGTTGCGCTCACTTGGGGAGTGAATCATCGGACGGAAGAAATTCCCCTCTGTCTCTCCTCCTCTCTGTATATCTGACTTTCCAATAAATAAATAAATCTTTTTTTTTTTTAAAGGAATTTCAGTACTCTTCATGCCTGGCTCCACACCACCCTGTTTCAGGGCCACTACATTGCCTCCTAATTCACCTTCCTGCTGGTACTCTCGCCTCCTACCTCCACACAGCTGAAGCCTGTTAAAAACGCCCCTTCCTAAACGGCTTTCCATCGTCTAGGAAGGGCGAAAAGCCTTTCTGGGGGGCGGCCTAATTTCTGTCCTTAGGTATCACCCTCGAAAGGCAAACGGAGTCCTCCTTACCCTGCCAGTCAAAAGGAAGAGTTTCCAAGAGACAAAGGGACAGGGGTTGGTGAAGAGAAGCGAAAACGTCGGTAAAGAGAAGGGAGAGCTCCTCCTGCCTTCGCGATCCCGGCCTCGGTCTCCAAGACTCGGCCCCGAGTCTCCGTTCACCCTACTCCCTTCGCCGTAGAAGGGAAAGAAACTTTCTCCTGATCCCAAACGGCTTCCTTCTGAGGTATCTGTGTATCCAGGCACCCGGCGGACGCGTTACTATGGTGACAAGGGCTCGGGGACCTTCTTGCTTTTTTCCTTTAGCTGGCTGTCTTTTCTCCTCTTGAATTCCCAAACAATACATACCACAGCTTGCAAAGATACAAGATCTTTTTTTTTTAAAGATTTATTTTTATTATTTTTTTATTGGAAAGGCGGATATACAGAGAGGAGAGACAGAGAGGAAGATCTTCCGTCCGATTATTCCCTCCCCAAGTGGCAGCAGCGGTGGATGCGCCGATCCCAGCCACATCGGATATTCCTCTGCAATGTTGTGGTTGTGAGCTAGAGGATTGTGAGCTATGCTTGACTGCATTCCCAGGCCACAGGCAGGGTATCAGGCGCCCGGCGGACGCGTTACTATGGTGACAAGGGCTCGGGGACCTTCTTGCTTTCTTCCCTTTAGCTGGCTGTCTTTTCTCCTCTTGAATTCCCAAACAATACATACCACAGCTTACAAAGATACAAGATCTTTTTTTTTTTAAAGATTTATTTTTAAAAAGAAAGAAAAAAAAAGATTTATTTTTATTATTGGAAAGGCGGATATACAGAGAGGAGAGACAGAGAGGAAAATCTTCCGTCCCATTATTCACTCACCAAGTGGCAGCAGCGGTGGATGCGCCAATCCCAGCCACATCGGATATTCCTCTTCAATCCTTGGGAGCCCAAGGAGCCCAAGGATTAAGGATTAAGGCTGCCGGGATTAGAACCGGAGCCCATATGGGATCCCGGGCGTGCAAGGTGAGGACCTTAACCACTTGCGCCACCGCGCCGGGCCCAAGATACAAGATCTTAAAAAAAGGAATTGTAAATATGCTCTTGAATGTGATTCTCGTCAGTCCAGAGACAATTTTTTTTCAGGCGATAGAGGTAGACACCTAAATTTGGGGGCGGAGCGAAGAGGTGTTTAATCCCACAAGGCCAAGCGACGGGGCCTCGTCTTCCTCTTTCCGCTATCTTGGAGCCTGTGGAGGTGAGTTGGGGAGTTTGCTGCCGCACTTGTGGGGTAAATAACCGGTTTGGAGTCACCCATATACCGAGGCGAGGCTCTGAGGCACCGCCGGCCACTGATTTCTGTGGGTCCCAGGAAGAAAGAGGACAGGATGGAGGAGATGCGGGGCGGATCGGGTAGGTGCCCTGGCGCGGGTATCCGGCGCCCGGGCCTTGGAACTTGAGTCCTGTGCTCAAGCCATGTGAAGTAGAAGGACAGGGTTCTCTGGTGGCATGGGAGCGGTCTAGCCTGACCCTTTCCTATTTGTTTTTGATGCAGCCCTCATTTTGTTTGTCACAGATCTTAAGCTGTTCTACCCCAAACCGGCCCATGGAAGTCTTGCACGCTTCCCATCGGTTTGGTCGGCATTTTCGGCGTTTCCGTTTGAGGTTCCTAGGAGTTGGTTCTTTGAGTTTGTAATCTTGCCACTTTGCGAGGTTGCGTCGGTAGCAGCCACGGCCACTCTGAGGCTTTACACCCTTACAGGGTGCAACGGCCACTCTGAGGCTTTACACCCTTACAGGGTGTAAAATCGCCCAGCGGGGTTCCGAACCCAGGGACTAGGTGGGAGTTGCAGTTTCTTGTGTTTTTTGTGTTTTAGGCCTGCTGGGAACAGGACTTCTAGAAGGCAACAATGTCTGGAAGGTAGGTGCTTCTGATCTACTTGCTTTGTGGCTCACTTTTACTGAACATTGAAATTAGTGGGAGGAAAAATGAAATGCTTGCTGGAGTTGGAGTGGGGGAGGGAGGGATTCATTGCTGGGCAAACGGTCGCCAGCTTGGTGGAGATTAATAAGCTTTTTTTTTTTTTACCATTTTTTAAATTTATTTACTGATTGATTTTTCACATTCCATTATTATTGCTATCATTTTATGGTACAGTTCCATATTCCCTTATCCCCTCCCCAAATCCCCCCCCTCCCAGTTCCTTTATATCATTACTAACATATAGTTCTTCATACTCAGTCATATGTTCATCATTGCGGGCATGGACAATGGTAGAGAGTCCAGAATCCTATTGTCAAAATATAATATAAACAGTTTCACTGTAAGTCCATCTTTGTCTGGAAACAGAGATGTCGACCACAGTGCATCCTCACATCTGGTTGTTAGTCTCCATTACATAACTACTGTACATCCCCGTAAATGAAAAGTCATGATACAGAATCAACAGTAGAAAGAAAAATAGAGTTTTACAATGCCATGAAGTTAAATGACATGTTACTAGATATGGCAGTCTCCATTACACAACTACTATACATCCCCTTAAATGAAGAGCCTCAAAACAAAATCAACATCAGGGAGAAAAAAAGAAATTAATAACATCAAGAAGTTAAACAACATGCTATTAAGTGACTAACGTGTAGCTGAAGAAGTGAAAATCAAGAACCTTCTTGAAAAAAACGATGCCACTGTATGATCTACAGGTTTGGAAGAGGCAAATTCTTTTAGCTTTTGTTACTCTGGAAGAATTTTATTTCATTTTCAAAGACAAAAGAAAGCTTTGCTGGATATGTTATCCTAGACCAACAATTTTTTCTTTTAGAATCTGGAATATGTCACTCCATTCTCTTGCCTGTAGAGTTTCCTGTGAGAGATCTCCTGTGAGCTTAATTGGCATTCCTTTATATGTCAATTGATGTTTTTCACGTGCACATTTAAAGGATCCTTTCCTTATGTTCAGTTGTTCCTTATGTTCAAGTGAATAGAGCTTGATAATCATATGGCTTGGTGAAGATCGCTTTTGATCAAGCTTGTTGGTAGTTCTCTATCCCTCCTGGATCTTGTTTCCCAATTCTTTCTCCAGATTTGGGAAATTTTCCTTGATTATTTCATTAAATACATTTGCAAACTCAGCTTCTCTTTCTGCACCTCCCAGGACTCCCATAACTCTTATATTTGGCCTCTTAATAGTCTTTCAGTTCTTGAATGCTTTTTTTGGCCTGATCCAGCTCTGCTTCCAGCTTTTTGTTTGCTTCCCCCTGGTGACAGGAGATATCTGCCAATTCTGAGATTTTTTCTTCTTGCTTCATTCTATTTTGCAGACTCTCCACTGTACTTGTAATTTGCTCTACTGTGTTCTTAATTTCTGATATTCCAGTCTTGATTTGCTTTACTGCTTGCTTAAATTCTTTGATCTCTTGCATGAACTTCTCATTTTTGACCAGAATCTTTAAAATGAGTCTTATGGATTCTGTGTCCCCCATTTTCTCAGTGTCTTCCTCAGTTAACTCTGAGGTTGGCATACGGTTTTGCTCCTTTGCAGGGGAGTCTTCAGTAATATTGTGCCTTTGTCTCTTCTTTTGCTCTTGATCATTGTACTTCTGGTTAGCAGTCTTCTTGGGGCAGGTTTCTAAGCTGTGTCACCCACAGGTCTACAATGTGATTTTACTTATTGCAGTTGGTACACAACTTTTTGCTTGCAGCCACTTGTGCCACAACCTCCATCAAGTTCCAGGTCTGGCTTCTTATGTCAGATATCCACCTTAGTCTCCACAGCCCCAGCTCTTGGCTCACCACTTTCCACCTTCTGTGATACCGTGCTGAGGCTGCACTGTTGTCTCTGCAACCTTTCTCTCTCTTCTGGTTGGAGTGGGTTCCAGGATTAAAGAGACACCAGGTGTCCTATATGGTTAGGTTGTTGTTGGTGCTGATCTTGTCGGAACTTGTTGGATGTTAGGTGTGGGTGCCACACGGACCTGTTTTGACAGGTATGATGCCACAGTCGGTATTATTTTCCTGCGGGACCTCAGCGAGTTCTCGCGAGCTCTGCACATACGAAGTTCACTGTTGTCCCCTACAGTCCCAAAGCTATTGCCGCAGTGCGCAAAATGGCGCCCGACGTGCTACCACAACAGTTCTTGATCTGCTGGCCGTCTGATCCGAGGGCTACCCAGACATGCCCTGGGTGGAACCCATAGAATGCCATGTCGTTGCAGTTCACCGAGTCAGAAATGAGCTCACTCCCTCTCAGAGCATGCTCAGTCCTTTCCCTTGCCCTTTCCTCCTTAGGCAAAATGGCAACCAATTCAGCTCTAGGGGGCTGACTGGGCTGTGAAATCCTTGCTGTTCTCGCACTGCCCGGCTGCGACCTGCTGCTCTGTCTCTGCTCCTGGTCAAATCAAACGGACCAGCAGGACATTTAGTTCCCCGTGTGGGTTCACCTCCCAAGCTCCCAGTGAAAGTCCCTTCCCACCTGGTTGTTGGTGGAGTTCCGGCTGCTGGTGGAGTTTAGATCACCGTGCTGGAATATCATTCACTGCAACACCACACCGCTGTGCCCGCTGCTTTCCTGTGTCTGTCAGTCTCCAGGTACCCCTCTGCTGTTGTTCTGTCCTTTCGTATTTCCTGAAGTATGTCCTCTCTGCTTCATTCTGGTTAAATGCTTCTCCGTCCGTTTAAACATGTCCTTACCCTATTCCGCCATCTTGATTCTCCGATTAATAAGCTTTTGAAACAATTTGGATGAGATGTTCTGTTTCCTGTTAGGCTGTGGTGCAAGGCCATTTTTGCTGGCTACAAGCGAGGTCTCCGGAACCAAAGGGAACACACGGCCCTGCTGAAAATCGAAGGTGTTTATGCCCGGGATGAAACTGAGTTCTACTTGGGCAAGAGGTGTGCCTACGTGTACAAAGCAAAGAAGTAAGTGGCTAATATTGGCATTGTTGGAAGTGTTAACCTGATGGGTTTCATTTTCTTGCAGGGAGATGATGATGTTGGTAAAGTTCCATTGTGGCCTGTGCTTTGGGTTTTTAAGGAATTTTGTGGTACGTGACAGAAGGACAGGGGCTTCCTCCTGGTCTACATGGGTCCAGAGTCCCAAGGCTTTGGGCCATCTTCCAATGATTTCCCAGGCCACAAGCAGGGAGCTGGATGGGAAGTAGTGCTGCTGGACTTGAATTTTATGGGGCGTGACAGAAGTTACCTTAGTATGTGGCGGTAGAATTTTGGAAAGATTGGGTATGGTACTTGTTCAAAGGAAATGGCTGGCTAGCTGGCTAGGGTTTATAGGACAGATTCGTGTATCAAATTGTCATGTGTGTGTTGTGGGCACTCCAGTGATGTAGGTCATTACGTGAAATCCAGTGTGTGTGCGCGCGCGCATGCATTTGCTTTTAAAGGAAAGGCAGATTTATGGAGAAGAAACGTTTTTCTCACCCCTGAAAGTACCACATTGCCTGGGATTGAGCCATCTGAAGCCAGGGGCTTCCTCCTGTTCTACATGGGTCCAGGGTCCCAAGGCTTTGGGCCATCCTCCAAGGATTTCCCAGGCTACAAGCTGGGAGCTCAGTGGGAAGTGGTGCTGCTGGACTCAAACCTGATGCCTTATGGAGGAACTTGGAGGTTAGCTAATTGAGCCATGCGCACTGGCGGGAAAAACCAGTGTTAAAGGCCTTTGTGAGCCTATGTGCATTGAGGTGTGTTTCTGCTCTTCCCAGTTAGGAGTCATTCTTGTACCTTCAGTGTTCCCCAACTCGAGGACACCCCGTTTTCAGGTCTTCAGCTAGCACATGTATCTCCCTCTTTGCGGTGTTCATGCCAGGGAGTCAGAGCTGTTTCTTCATCTTCCAGGCTTTTCCTCTTGCCATCTTTAGGGCAAGCCTTCTCTGGCTGCTTAAACTTACAATTTTTGTGCGTGAAAATACTCTCACATTTGTCCTTCCTAGAATAAGCTGTTCCATGAGGGATTGACAAAAGTTCCTGGGATACAGTAGGCATTGTATCTACTGAGTGGATGATGCTAGTGTGTTTTAGTAAAAGGCTTATTTATATTGCAAAGTCAGATATCCAGAGAGGAGAAGAGACATAGAGGAAGATGCTCCATCCGATGAGCTGAGCCAGTCTGAAGCCAAGAGCCCATAGCCTCTTCCAGTTCTCCCACGCAGGTGCAGGGTCCCAAAGTTTTGGGTCATTTTTTTTTTCTTTGTCATTATTTTATTTTGATAATCTTTACATAGTTGATTAGGGCACAAAGGGTCAAGGGCTACAGGAAAATGGACAAAACGATTGTTTCCACATTATTATTATTTTCTGTATCTGGGGTAAAGGGAGAGATAAAGTGAGAAGGCTCCACCCATCCTAGTTCCCCAATGTGGGACATGCTGCAAGGGTCCTGCTCAAGAGGTTCTGATAGTTCAACAGTTCTGAATTGCTTCAGATCTCGCCATTCCAGAATCCACTGGCTGACATAGTTCACTATAGTGTGTCTGCCCAGATTTTAACTGCCAGCACATGGCTGGGATGGATTTGTTCTCTTCTCCATCCTCTGTTGTACTGGGTATCTTCTTTGTGTTCCTATGGTCTGCCATATCCTCCATGTGCACCTGGATATGTTGCTAGGGTCATCTTTTACTGTTTTCTTAGTCCACAGGCATGGAGCTGGCAGGGAAGTTGGTCTGCCAGGATTAGAAACAGTACCCATGTAGGATCCTGGTGTCTGTAAGGTGAGGTCTTAGCCGCTAGGCTACTGTGCAGGACCCTGGTATTTGTGTATTTTAAAGTTTTATGGTGGGCCCTGTGTGATGGTTGTAATGGTTAAGGTCCTTGCCTTGCATGCCTGGGATCCCATATGAGCGCCGGTTCTAATCCCGGCAGCTGCACTTCCCATTCAGCTCCCTGCTTGTGGCCTGGGAAAAAGCAGTCAAAGCCTTGGGACCCTGCACCTGCGTGGGAGACCCAGAAAAGCTCCCGGCTTCGGATTGGCTCAGCTCCAGCCGTTGCTGCCACTTGGGGAGTGAATCATCGGACGGAAGATATTCCTCTCTGTCTCTCCTCCTCTCTGTATATCCGCCTTTCCAATAAAAATAAATAAATCTTAAAAAGAAAAAGTTTTATGGTAAATATAAATGAATAACCATACTGTCAATATGAAAAAAATGAAAGCTGTAGTGGCTGCATGAGTTCTCATGTGTTTTCTATTCTCTTTTAAAATCAGCAACACAGTGACTCCTGGCGGCAAACCTAACAAAACCAGAGTCATCTGGGGAAAGGTAACTCGTGCTCACGGAAACAGTGGCATGGTGCGTGCCAAGTTCCGAAGCAACCTGCCTGCGAAGGCCATTGGACACAGGATCCGAGTGGTAAGTACAATCACTCGCATACAGACTCTTTGTTGAATGGGACAAAGCTTTGACATTTAAGATCTTTGAGATTACCAAAGGGTACCACTTTATTGTTACAAGGCTTGTAGCCAGTGTAAATAATACAGAATGTGTGCTTCTTTTTAATACCTCCCCATTTGCAACTTGGCAAGTGTTACAATTGGTACTATAAACTTTTATTTTGTAACTGATGAAAGAAAACTGATATTTAAGTCTCTGCACTTAAATCCAAGTCTTGGGCTCCAGGTTCTGTTTGCAACAGGATTTTATCCACAACTCCTGCTTTTTTCTTTAGTTGGGATTCATTGGTAGATTTTATTTTTGGATCTGTGGGAACAAATAAACTTTTTATAAACAAATTTTTGCTCATTAGAGGAAGAATGTATTTATAGAACCTCTGCCTAATGTTGTCATATGTTCTTTTTCTCCCCCAGATGCTGTATCCCTCAAGAATTTAAAACTATTGAAAATAAATAAATAAAAATGGATTGATTATCTTGTATTTTTGGTAAATGGTTTGAAAAACTTAATTGGCCTATATTGAGTTACTGTGTGCTTAACTGTCATTAAACAGCATTGTCTGAATAAAAGGATGCAGAACGCCTTCCTTGGAGGAATCTTTGAAATGTAATGGGCTTCCTTGCATTGACAGAAAAGCTTAATGTCTGAGGATAATCTTCCTGAGTAGCACAGACTTGGAACCGATTATTCTGTATGGAGAACAAGTTGACAGATTAGCAGCTTTCTCATACAGGGTTAAACTAGGTCATTGGGGTTTGATTGGACTGGTAATCCCATTGGGTTAGGAGCTACATAAGCTGAAAATATTTTTAAGAGTGCCACATTTCTGCCCTTAAAGAGTAACTGGGAATATAGCTTTCTTAGGCCTCATGTTTTACTGTATTTTGCATTTAGGATTGAGGATTTTATGGCATGTTAAAAAGGGAGAAAAAACTTTCAGATTTTACTTGAAAAATTGTTAAATTTCCTAGTGTGCCAAATATGAGTATGGACTGAAGCATTAGTTTGCCATCACATCCTTTTTTTTTTTTTTTTTTAAGAATTGCTTATTTTTATTGGAAAGAGATTTACAGGGAGAAATATCTGCTGGTTCACTCCGCAAGTGGCTGGAACTAAGCCAGTCTGAAGCCAGGAGCCAGGAACTTAATGTGGATTACCCACCCTGTACCCACGTGGGTGCAGGGTCCCAAGGCTTTGGGCCATCTACTGCTTTCTCAGACCACAAGCAGGGAGCTGGATGGGAAGTAGAGTGGCCAGAACATGAAGAAGTCCTAATTTGGGATCCTGGCACATAGGTGAAGGAGGACTTGACTAAAATGTGTTGACACCAACAAAGACCTTTGAAGGAAAAGAAATTGAACACTGGAAGTGATATGATTTAATACTTTCCAGGAAGCTGGTGTGTAGATGCATTGGGATAAGGTCTTTAAATATTGCTGCTGTAATAAGAGCTTTTAAATAAGCCATCTTAGAAAAAAGGAAATAGCACAAAGATCTTTGCAACACCAGGCATCCAAGGAGGCATTAAAATGATCACTTAATGGGAGCAACTTTGTAGTAAATCTAAAAATAGTCAGGTACTGTGGTGGGTAAAGCTGCCACCTGCATCCGCTGTAGCTGCTGCTTTGAGTCCCAGGAGCTCCACTTTGGACCCAGCTCCCTGCTAATGCACTGGATGGAGAAAGCAGTAAGGAACAGTCCAGTAACTTGGGCTGCTGTATTCATGGGAGAGCAGAAGCTGCTGGCTTCAGTCTGCCATTTGGATGGTGAGCCATCTTGTTAGAAGATGCCAGTCAGGTTGGGTTTTTTTAATTGGAAAGGTAGACATAAGGCCATCTGCTGGTTCACTCCACAAATAGGCACAATGTGAACTGATTCTGGGTCTGATGGTGGTGCTAGGTTCCAGTGGTTTGGGCCATCCTCCAGCTTCCCAAGCCACAAGCAGATGCTGTATGGAAAATCGAGCAGCTGAGACATAAACCTTTGCCCACATGAGATCAATGGTGTTGAAAGGGAGAGGATAGCAGATGGAACCATTATGCCAGGCCCCTGTCAGGTTTCTGTGTTCAAAGTAAAATTCTGTAAAATGAGGTGTTTTTTTTCCTCCCCTTTGAGAGGTTTGCATATAGAAATCTGGTTTAGAAATGGGCGCTGCAGGTAGGGCTGGGTTAGGAAGGAGCTGCAGGCTTTTTAGATTTAGAATGAGTGTCGGCATCCTAAGCACTGGGCCCATTTTCTGCTGTTAGGGAGCTGCACTAGAGAAGGAGTAGCTATTGTGGGCTGAGGAGTTGATTAGCATTTGTTAAGCTTGGCTCCTGCAGGAAATGGCTTGGAGGCTAGTGGCACCTTGTCTGTCAGAGTCATTAGCATCCAATTGTTCTGCTAGAGGCTTGGGGGAAAGGTATATATGGCTGAATAAAGGGAGGCAGAGAGAGACCTCTTCCACCACTACTGGTCTCCTGTCGGTGTCTGATTCTGATTCCCTGACCCTCGCCGTGTCCATGCTACCGGCTAAGCTGTCTGGTACAAGTATCCAGGACTGGGGCCCACACTTAATCTTGGACCACAATAGCAGCTTCTACCCTGATACTATTGTATGCCATTTGACTTGACCACTGGGTGACATGACGGCTATCCCAACGGCAATAGAGCATAATACAGTGAGCAGAAGTCATGTGTTTTTTCTGCAGTAGCATCTGAATACCGAGGTAAGGTTACACATCGATGTAATCATCGATGGAGTCCACAAGGTCAGCGTGATCCAGGCTGTTCTGGCTAGATTGGGCCAGCGCAGTGGCTCACTAATCCTCTGCTTGCAAGCACACACATCCCTCGTGAGCTGATCCGTCACTGCTTATGGCCTGGAAAACAGGAGGATGGGTCATGTCCTTGTGCCCCTGCGCACACAGAAGAGACCTGGATGAAGCTTCTGGCCCTTGTCCTTGGGTCACTTCAGCTCTGGCATTGCAGCTTTTTGAGGAATGAGCCAGGGGAATAGAAGATGTTTCCCTGTCTCATCTGTATATTTGTCTAACTTTTTTTTAAATGTTGGGGAGCCAGGGGTAGCTTAACCAAGTGAGAAAGATATTTCAAGTGTAAATCAGGCACAGAAAGCCCAATAAATGGGATAAATGATAGGATGATGGGGGTCTGTAAGCAAGGGGTGGACAGGAGAGCATAGCAGGGACAAAAGGCTGAGAAGCCTTAGCGTAACATACTACATATGTGCATACAAGTACTCAGCTCCTGGATGGACTTGTTTGACTTTTGTGCTCCAGTACTGGAATTCAGTTAGATGTAACTTAGGTGTTATACCCACTTGTCCATCCTGTCATTCAGACAGCCTCCAGTGTGAGTGATTGTTGTGGGCTATGGAGTTGATTAGCATTTGTTAAGCTTGGCTCCTGCAGGAAATGGGCTTGGAGGCTAGTGGCACCTGGTCTGTCAGACTCATTAGCATCCTATTGTTCTGCTAGAGGCTTGGGGGAAAGGTATATATGGCTGAATAAAGGGAGGCAGAGAGAGACCTCTTCCACCACTACTGGTCTCCTGTCGGTGTCTGATTCCCTGACCCATGCTACTGGCTCAGCTGCCTGGAACAAGTGATGTATTGTGCTTCTTAAATGCTTTTTTTTAAATAGACATTTTTCTTGGAAAGTCAGGTTTACGGAGAAAGCTTTTCCATCCACTGGCTCACAGAAGAGACAAGGAGAGACAGAGAAAGATCTTCCATCTGCTACCTCATTCCCCAAGTGGCCGCAAGATGGCTGGAGCTGAGCCAGTCCAGACCCAGGAGCCTCTTCTGGGTCTCCCCTACAGGTGCAAGGTCCCAGGGCTTTGGGACCGTGGAGCATTATCCATTATAGTAAGCACAATATTCAATTTCCATTAAATGACGTCTAGCTGTTTTCAGTTAGTGATTTTCATCTTGTTTCATGATTCACTAGGTGATTTGTCCCTTTTGCATTTTTTATATTTGCACAGCATAGTTTTAAAAGCAGTTTCATTAACGCCAGTAACCGCCTGCTATCTTCCTGGGTTAGTGCAGTTGTCTTGGTTAGGTTAAAGGACGAAGTAGAGGAAAATACTATGAACTACTAATACTATAAAATGGTATAGAACACACCTAAGAAACAGTCAAGAAATAGACCTAAAGATGGTCACTCGCTGGTTAAAGAAAAAAAAAAATCGGCGCTCCCTTTTAGTAAGAGTTTGCAGCTGTTCATATGTTTACTTAAGTGCCTGCATATTTTTGGTGAATCAAAGAACTGGAAACACGGGCACGATTTAAAAACAGGCAAGCTACCCACCAACCCAAACGCCCGCCAGTGTTTCTTCCCAGTGGCCAGCTCACGTGCGCCGCTAAGCAGCATTTATTGGCCGGCTTTGCTCCGCGACACGCGGCAGACGTGCGGGCCGGACTCGCCGTGGGCCGCCGGGCACTTGTTGCGGCCGACGCCAGCCAATGACCGGCCACCTTTCGGCCGGGGACCCCCCTCCGCCCGCCCCCGCGGCCTGGGGCGGCCGGGCCGGCGCCGAGGCGTCACGCACTCCATGGTAACGACGCTCGGCCCGAAGATGGCGGCCGGGCGGAGCGCACCTCCCGGCGCTTCAGGCCCGGGCCGGGGGCGACGGGGCGGCCCTCTGTGGGTCCGAGGTGTGCTGCTGCTGTTGGGCGGGCTCCCGGCGAGCACCACCTCTGTCCCCGTGGTCTCCTTGGGCAGTCCCCCTCCGTGCCGGCATCACGTCCCTTCTGACGCCGAGGTAGGGCGAAGGAGGGGCGGCAGCGGGCCTGGGGAGGGGCTGGCGTGGAGAGGAGTGTTTGGAAGCGGGATGTTGTGGGAGAGAGCCTCCCGGGGACCGAGCCGGACTGTGGGGGCTGCGGCCTCCTTCACCCCGCGAAGGGGCTTGCGAGGCGTGCGGAGCTCCTCAGTGACGGCGGCCGTGCTGGGCGAGGCGTCCAAGTTGAGCGATCCTCCTCCGAGGCACCTGGCGCCAAGTGCGAACGCGGGCCGCTCCCCGCACTCTCCCACTCCGCAGAAGGCCTGCCTCGGGCTCCCCACATGGCCTGATGGCACTGCTGCCTGGCCAGGGAACACACTTTGGGGACCGCTAGTCGGAAGGTTTGGTAAAGAAATTGACTGGAGAGCCAGGCGGCGGTGGTGAAGAAAATGCTAAGGGTGGGGGTGGGGTTCTGGAAACGAAATTCAGGTTTGTTTCCCAGTGATTTGGGCGTTTGTTTGCTTCGCCTAGTTCCTCTGCGCTGGAGGTGCCTGCCTGCTTCCCTCTTTGTTTTCTCTTGGTTGAAGCTCTTTTCCGTTTCAATTTAATCTCTCATCCGGGATGTTCTTTGCATTTCACAGTCTTATCTGTGCTCTGGTCTGGTGGGTAACCAAGTACTCCCCCGTGGTAATTAATGGCTCCCTCTTCAGGCACATCTTGCCTTTTGTAGCTGAAACTGTAAGGTGCATTGAGGTGAGGTTTGTGTTTCTTACACAGAACTTAGCCCTGAAATGGGTCCAGATACTCTGTATTCTGGGACAAAAGGACCGGTATTTGAAGCAGTTTGCAGTTGGTTTTACTGCCGCTTACTATATCAAGATTCACCTAGGAAACCCAAGGCCAATCATTTTTGGGGTTAAAAAAATACTACATGCATACTATTTTTAACCGTGTAAACCAAAATACTAAGTTTTGAAATTAGTTAGCAATATTTTGGTTTTTAGCATGGCATTGCATTTTTATTCAATTTCTTCTTATTAAAAATTCTCGAAGAGCCTGTACTTCTTTCTTCAAATTGTTTGGGTTAGGATAAAGGGATAGTTCAGATAACTGCAAAATTTCCATTCTAGAAGGAATGTGGGTGTCGGGTTCCTGTTAGCGGCTGTAGCTCATGCACCTGTCTCTGACTTGCATTTGACCATCTCCTTTGGTTTTGATGAGTGAAGCTGGAACTTGCTGGAACTATGGCCCATTGTTTCTCTCTGTACTCTGTGACTGAACCAGCTTCATGGTGCCAGGGCTTATGCCCCCCAGCGTCCTCATCCCTTAGATGTTTCCAGGTGCTTCAGGAACTGTGTATCATCCTCACTGTTCTTTAACCTGACTCAATTCTTTAACCTGGCTATGGAGTCTGGGCAAATCACTGTACTCATACTGGTGGCTACATATTTGTTGAATACAGCAGGAAATTACAGTAATGTGCAGTCTACATGGGGATGGGGAATTGCAGAACACATTTTTTCTTTTAAGATTTAATTTGAAAGGCAGCTTTACACAGAGAAGGAGTGACACAGATCTTCCGTCTGCTGGTTCACTCCACATAGGGCTGCAGTGGCCGGAGCTGAACCAATCCACAGCCAGAAGCCAGGATCTGCTTCTGGGTCTTCCACCTAGGTGCAGGTGTTCAAGGACTTGGGCCATCCTCTGCTGTCTTCATCAGCAAGGGCCTGGATCAGAAGTAGGGCAGCCAGGACATGAGTTCGTGCACATGTGGGATGCTGGCACCATAGGCAAGAGCTTAGCGTACTATAGCAAGTGGTGCTGAATCCAATGAACTGTTCTTAACTGAAGCATATAAATTTTGCTTTTACTGTATATAATGTAGATGAAAATACAACCCATCATATATTGACTCCATGAACCCATCTCCAATCTGAGGGGAAGGGACAGTTAATACAAATTTTCCCTTTTTATTTTTTGATAATGATGATCAGGGTTGAAAGGATTGAGATTTAGGGAAAATTGGGTGAACTCATTGCTTCCAAATTTGCTATTTCTTCTTGTTCCTGGAGGAAGGGGAGAGACAAAGGAGGAGCCACTCATGACTTTGCACAAATCCTATTACCCAGGGACATGTCCTATCAACCCAGAGTCTCAATGTGTACATATTCTGAGGGTTCTGTCCAAGTGGTTTGGATAGTTCTGAAATGCTACCGATTTCACTGATCTGAGAATGATGTCACCCTCCCAATGTCTTTTTTTCTTTTAAAGTATTTGTTCATATGTATTTATTCATAAGCCAAGTGACACAGAGAGCTTCCATCCACTAGCTTGTCACTCAGTAAATGCCCCCAATAGCCAGGGCTGTGCGAGGCCAGAGCCGTCCGTGTCACTCCCATTGGTAGTAGGAACCCAAATACTGGTACTGTCATTCCCTGCCTCCTGGGTACATTAGCAGGAAGCTGGATCCCAGGTGTGGAGTAGCTGGGACTCAGGCAGTCATTTTATGTGGGATGTGAGCATCCCAAGCCACTGCCTGACTTACAGCACCCCACAATGCCCTCCCTCTAGTCCTGCTTTTCTAGGGTTTTGTCATAAATCAGTGTTGAAGTTTGTGCAGACTTCCCTGCATCAGATGATATGATCATATGACTTAGTTTTACTCTGTCAGTATTGTAAATTTTCCTGATTTTTTTTTTTTTTAATATTGAATGAATCTGTACTTGGAGGGCAGGTGGTTTGCACAACTGTTAAGACTCTGCAGGCATTGGGGTGCACTGAGTTAAGCTGCTGTTTGGGGCATTGGCATCCTATATTTGTGTGCTGATTTGAGTCCCAGTTGCTCTGATTTGAGTCCACCTTACTGCTATATTCCTAGAAAGGCAGCTGACAATGGCCCAAGGACTGGTGCCCATGCAGACCTTGTGGGAGAACAGGGTGGAGTTCCTGGCTTCAGCCTGGTTGTTGCAACCATTTGGGGAATGAATTAATGGATGAAAGATACCTCTGAGTTTGTGTCTGTTGTTCTGCCTTTTAAATGAGTGAATGAATAAATGTTAAAAAAAAAAAATCCGACATTATGTGGAATGGTTGCATCCCATGTTGAAGTGCCTAGGTTTGAGTCCTGGCTCTTGATTCCCGCTTTGTGCTAATGCACTCTAGGAAATAGCAGGTGATGGCTTACATAGTTAGATCCCTGATATTAATAGAGAACAAATGGATTGAGTTCCTGGCTCCTGAGCATTTAGGCACCACAAGATGAGGTCTCTTTTATTCTCTGTTTCTCTTCAAATTAAATAAATAAGTTTAAAAATTCTACCTTTCTTGGTTATGATATATTGCCCATTTTACACTTTGCTCAATTTTTTAGCTTCTAATGTATTTCTTTAAAGATTTATTTATTTGAAGAAGTGACAGAGACAGAGGAGGAGCTATATAGATGGAGGAGGAGTATATAGATGGCCTATATACTGGTTCACTCCCAAAATGACTGCATCATGTGGGGACAGGCCAGACGGAAGCCAGGAGCCAGGAAATCTGTCGAGATCTCTTATGTTGGTGCCGGGATCCAAGTACTTGGGCCGTCTTCCACTGCTTTCCCAAGAGCATTTGTAGGGGGTAGATCAGAAGTCGAGCAAGTGGGACCTGAACTGGCACCCGTATAGGATGCTGACACGGCAGTTAGTAGCATTTCCCAGTTTGCTGGCACTTACATAGGAAGCCAGTGTTGGCAGGTGGCAGCTTAACATGCCACAACCTTTGCCCCCGGTCTGCTAATTTTCTGTTGATTTTGTATTTATGGGAAATGTTGGTTCATAATTTTTTCTTTGTTTGATTTTAAATATATTTATTTGAAATTTGTCTGGGAAAGATCGACAAAAAGAGAAAGCATATTCCCCTTACTTGCTTTATTCCCAAAGCCTGCTGGTGCTGGCACTGTTTCAGATGGAAGCCAGGATCCTGGGACTCAGTCCAGGTCTCCCGGGTGAGTCACAGGGCCCTTCACCTGCTACCTCCCAGGCCCGTGTTAGTGGGAAGCTCGAATCCAGAATGGAGCTGGGAGACAGACCATACCTGCTGATAACAAACATGATAGTACCAACCAAGGTCTTAACTGCTGAGTCGGGCAACTGCCCCTCAAGAACTTTTTTCTTGCTTTTTTTTTTTTTTAATTTTCAAAGATTTATTTATTGTTTGAAAGGTAGAAAAAGAGAGAAGGAGGGCCAGATCATTTGTCTGCTAGTTTCACTCCTAGCTACATTGCAGGGCAATCTTTTTTTTTTTTTTTAATTTATTTTATTTTCATTACAAAGATATACAGAGAAGAAGAGAGACAGAGAGGAAGCTCTTCCATCCAATGATTCACTCCCCAAGTGACTGCAACGGCTGGTGCTGCGCTAGTCTGAAGCCAGGATCCAGGAACAACTTCTAGGTCTCCCACGCTGGTGCAGGGTCTCAAGGCTTTGGGCCATCCTTGACTGCTTTCCCAGGCCACAAGCAGGGAGCAGGATGGGATGTGAAGCTGCCAGGATTAGAACCGGTGTCCATATGGGATCCCGGTGCGTTCAAGGTGAGGACTTTAGTCGCTAGGCCATGGCGCCGGCTTCCGTTCTGGAATCTTTATTCATTGTTAGATGTGTCTTTCATTAACTTGAGCCAATTAGTAAACAAGCTCTAGGGGCATGTGTTGTGGTATGGTGGGTTAAGCCACACCTTGGGATACTTAACCTGTATCAGAGTCCTGGCTCTTCCACTTCTTATGTGCCTGTGCACACCTGGGAAGCAACAGGTGATGGCTCAAGTACTTGTGTCTGTGTCACCCACTGGAAAGGCAAGAATGGAGTTTTGGGCTCCTGACTTTGACCTAGATCTGCCTCTTCCTCTTTGAGGAATTGAAAGTAAAACAGTAGATGGAAGAGCTTGCGCGCTCTCTGCCTTTCAAATAATAAATACATACATAGATACATATCTTGAAAGAAAAAAAGAAAAGAAAAAAGAAAAAAAGAAAAGAAACTCACCTGAGATCAGAGTCAGTGAATTTTGGAGCCAAGAATAGAGCCTTAACAATTGGTAGATGCTAAATCTTTTAATCACTGGCGTCTGCAAGGTGTTGAACAGCAATTTAAGGATTTGAGACTCCAGATTTCCTGAAAGGCAACTGGGAATTCCACAACCCAATGCTGTGCTCAAACAGTTCTGATGGTTTTTGAATGATCATAAAATAATTTGTTCCCTGAAGATATGGGTTGAGTGGAACGGGAGAATAGAAGTAGGGTATCAGGCCATTACTGTAGAGCAGGCAGTGGGTATTATGAAAATGTCTGTTATTATGTGATATTAATAGAGCAGAGGCAATAGTGTAGTTGTTTTTTATAATGTATGACATTTCATTTGCTTTGTATAAATCTTCAGAAGTAGTATAGTAGAAAGATGTGATTGTTCATTGCTTTGGGTTTTAAGAATGAGACAGTATAATGGAATGATAGATTGTCTGACATTGTATCAGCAATATCGGGGCACACTTAAATAGCAGACTGATGGAATTGTCCTTGTGACATTATGGGAAAAATCATTCGGGGTGTAAAATGGAAGAAAGGGAATCCCAGACTATGCAGAATTGTATGATAAATTAAAAAAATAAAAACTGGGAAAAAAAAGGATATGACAGTATAGCTAGCAAAGCTTTTTTTCTGTATTTAAGAGCTGCAAAAATATTGATTCTGCTGAGATCTAATTATGTTTTTATTTCCCCCTTGAAAAATTTCACATGAACTAGAGAAAGTATTCAGAGTAAAACCCTCTCTTGTAAGCAAATGTTCATCCTGTTTTAAAGTGATCTATTCCTTTGTTTTCTGAAGACTCAGTCAATTTAAAATTAGTCTATTGTAAGAAAGTATAAATAGGTAATGGAGAAATCTAAAAACTTCTGGCAGTTTTTCTCTTCTCAAAATGATTTATTTATGTAAGTCAAGTTCATGGTAGTGGTAGTACTGCCCTCCTAGATAATAATGTTTGCATGGAAGGTGTTTTAAGATTCAGGGTTATTGAAATGATGAATGTGAACAACCAAGGGACATTTTATCTGGAAATTATGCCTGAGATTTGAAGTTTGGATCTCAATTGGCTAACCTGTATGCTTTAAGTTCTTGTTGTTGTTTTGTTTTGTTTTGTTTTTTTCCCAGTCTTTTCCCCTGGGTCTTGCGTTGTGGCATAGTTAAGCTTCCCACATGGTTGTCCATCTGAGTACTAGCTGGTCCACATCTAATCCAGCTCCCTGCAGATGTAATGGGAAAAGAACAGAAGATGGCCCACATCCTTGAGTCCCTACACCAATGTGAGAGAGACCTGGGTGAAGCTCTGGGCTCTGGCTGCTGGACCAGCCCAGCTCCGGCCACTATAGCCATTTGGGGAATGAGCTAGCAGATAGGGAGTTGTTTCTCCCTTCCTCTCTGTATTTTCCTCCCTCTCGCTCTCTCTGTAACTCTGCTTTTGAAATCAAAACAATAAGTCTTAAAAAGGTTTCCTTTTTTCCAGGTCATAAATAAGGTCCATCTTAAGGCAAATCATGTTGTGAAGAGAGATACTGATGAGCATTTAAGAATCAAGACTGTTTATGATAAAAGTATCGAAGAGTAAGTACACCATTGTTTTTCAAGGTTTTTTTTTTTATAAATTTAAATGTCAAAGATACTTTCATCTTTGACATGAGAATAGCATATCTTTAAAGTACAATTAAGCTGCAAATGCTTTTTAGCCTAAAAAGATATGGACTCCAGGATGTAATTAAAATCTATACATCATGAATAATTGAAACAGAATGAATGTGAATATCCTTTTGTATGGTCAATAATAGGCCTGGAAAGTGTTTATCAGTAAGTGTTTGGTGGAAAAATAAGAGGTATTGATGCAAACAGTACTAAGGAAGTTTGTAGAAGTATGACCAGAGACTGTATAGTCTGGGTTTTAGTGTATGAGAAGTCTAGTACGCAGATTAGGACTCGGTAGTCATTTCAGAAGAGTGGTTAGGAGTAGTTGTTGTCTCACCCTACGTTTTCCATCCTAAGTGATGGAGAGAACTTGTAGTCCTGTAGAGCGCCATGCTTTCACACACAGTGAGCTGTCCAGGACTGTTGGAAGTGAGCGTTGAGAATTAGACAATAGATACTGTGAACAGTATTCCTTGGGGCTCTTTTTTTTTTTAAAGATTTATTTATTTTTATTGAAAAGGCAGATTTACAGAGAGGAGAGACAGAAAGCTCTTCCATCTGCTGGCTCACACCCCAATTGGCCACAGTGGCCAGTGCTGAACTGATCCAAAGCCAGGAACCAGAAGCTTCTTTGGGCGCTTCCACATGGGTACAGGATCCCGACTTTGGCCATCCTTTACTGTTTCCCTAGGCCACAAGCAGGGAGCTGGATGAAAGTGGAGCCGCTGGGACATGAACTGGCACCCGTATGGCACTTGCAAGGCAAGGGTTTAGCCATTGGGCTGACTGTTGTTCAGGACCCTTCCTGTGGCTCTTCACAGACGCATGTCAACAAATGAGACAGTGCTTTGCTTCAGAATCACAGTTCTTATGTTTTGTATCATTTTCAGGTTGCTCCCTGAGAAAAGAAATCTTGTAAAGGTATGTAATAAATACTCATGGCTTGAAATGAATACTTAAAATAGGTGCATTTCATTATATGTAAATTCTACACCAATAAAGAAAAATAGAATGACTAAATAAAGGATGTTGGTTGTGAATATATGTATCATTTCACCAAAGATGTGCTTGTGATGTACCCACAAATTTTTGATGTTTGATATTCAGGTAGATTTTTTAATATACTTTAAAGAAGAAGTTTACTTGAAAAGCATAGCTACAAACAGAAGGGAAAGAGAAATAGAGAGCAATAACTTCCATTCTTAGCTCACACCCAAAATGAACACAGTGGGCTGAGCTGGAACAAAGCCAGAAGATGGGAGCTTCATCTGGGTCTCCCACATAAGTGGTGGAAGCCCAAGTTCTTGGACCATCTTCTGCTGTTGTCTCAGGTGCATTAGTGGGGAACTGTACGGAGCTGGACCAGAAGTGGCGCAACCGGGACTGGAGCCCTTGGCATCCATATGGGATGCTGGCATTGCAGGCAGCAGCTGCTTAACCCATTGTACCAAATAACCATTTTCCTTTTTCATACTTTGATATTTTTTCTTAAGTATGCTGACTCAAGATGTTTGAGAGTAGGATATGATCAGGATATGTGAAAAAGATGATTTATGACTAGATTGAGAACATTTCTGCAAAGTGCATTCTTTTAGTGGAATGCTGTTTGTCCTGGAGACATTGGATCTGATGCTACGCATGCTGAAGTTACTTATTCAAGTGCTAACCTCACCAGATGTTGAACTCTGGCACTTTTCTCGTACACTTCAAGCCAGTTCATGGTGGGTCCTAGAAATCAGTAAGTAACTAAAAATAAGGTTTTTTTAGGGCCATCGTTGTGAATTACTGGATAAAGCTGCTGTCTGCCATCATCCTGTATGGGTACCAGTTCTTGTCCCAGTTTGTGTTCTGGCTGCCCTGCTTCACTCCAGCTCCCTGCTAAAGTCCTGGGAAAAGTGCTGGGAAGATTATTTAAACTGCTTGGGCCTCTGCCTCCCACATAGGAGATCCAGGTGAAGCTCCCAGCTCCTGGCTTCAGCCTGCTCATCCCTGGCCATTGAGGCAACCTGGGGAGTGAAAAATTTCTCTTAACCCCCTCTTTTTTTTTTTTTTTAAAGATGTTCTTTACATAAACTTATTTCGTGATGAAATGACCTACATTGTCTCCAATTTGAAGTAACCTGGAATAATGGTTGAGATTTGTGTTTTCTGATTTGCACTGAGATGAAAGTAGGGAAGGAAGGTTATACATGGTGCTGTTTTCCTGAACGTGGTTAGAAGATGGGGACCCTGCTTTCCTCCTGGGCTCACCTTGCCTTATGCCTCACCACACGATCTTTAACTAACCAGTGCCTACCTTTCAGACACCTTTGTCCTCTTGGGCCATTAATGTCCTAGGCTTCTATGTGTTAAATGTAATTTATTCATACCTAATTTAACTGGACTGTAGTTCTGACTCTTTTTTTTTTTTTCGATTTTTTTCTCTTTTAGAATAAACTTTTCCCACAAGCTATTTCTTATCTAGAGAAGACTTTTCAGGTTCGCAGACCTGCTGGCACTATTTTACTTAGCAGGTATGTTACGTGGATTCTTCGTTTACTTGTTTAGTACTCCCCCTTCCCATTTGACCAATATGACAAAGAATATATTATTATGCTTCTCAGAGACCAAAAAACAGATTGTGTGGAGAAAACAACAGAACTCCCATGCTGGGTCACCATTCTTCCCTTGATTTTCCACCTGCCCACGACCTACCATGCACCCTCTGCCTTCTTGTTTTTACATGCTTTCAGTGTTGACTTTAGGAAGTATTTGAGTTCTCACACAACCAAAAACAAAATTTTTTTTAGATTAGTTTCCTAATGACAATAAGTAGCCTTTGTTAACTAATAGATCAGTGACTAGCTTATTTACATGTTTTTAACTGCTCTGAACTGTTCAATTTTTTTTTTTAACTAATTTGATACACAAATGAAGACAATGCGCAACGAATCAGTACCTGCGGAAGGAGAACGACCCTCATCGGTACTGCACTGGCGAGTGTGCCGTGCACACCAGGTGCGGCCCCGTGGTAGTGCCCGAGGAGCATCTCCAGGTAGCGCCTTCCCCCTTGCCCGCTAACCCCTCCTTGGAATATTGTTCTTACTCTTCAACACAGCCTCAGGGAAGATATTTGAATCTTTTGTTTTTTTTTTTTTTTTTAAATAATCTTAGTTTATTAGGGTACAAAGGGTCACGGGCTACAGGGTGAAAGTGGGTAATATCATTGTTTCCACACTAATATAATCATTTTGCCCTGTATGTAGGGTTAGGGGAGTAACAAAGGGAAAGCCCCACCCTACCTCCCACCCATCCCCCTTCCCCAACATGAGGCGCGCTCCAAGGGTCCTGCTCATACAGTTTTGATAGTTCATCAGTTCTGGATTGCTGCCAATCTCTCCGTCCCAACCGTAATGAAACCTATTCAGAGTCCACTGGCTGACAGTCTCTTGATGGTTGGGGTTCCAAGATCAGCAGTTCAGTTGGAGAAATATCCAAAGAAACTTCATCTGAGTTGATCCCAGATCTGATTCTTGAGTGAGTTTGCTAGTACAGACTCCAACACTGTTCGTCAGATTAATTTTTATTGGAAAGTCAGATATACAGAGAGAAGAGACAGAGAGGAAGATCTTCCATCCATTGATTCACTACACAAGAGGCCACAATGGCTGGAGCTGAGCCAATCTGAAGCCAGGAGCCTGGAGCTTCTTCCAGGTCTCCCACGTGGGTGTAGGGTCCCAAGGTTTTGGCTGCCCTCAACTGCTTTCCCAGGCCACAAGCAGGAAGCTGGATGGGAAGGAAGCAGGGCTGCCGGGATTAGAATAGGCACCCATATGGGATCCCGGTTCGTGCAAGGCGATAACTTTGCCTGAATCTATTTTTGCCAGGCTTAATTTCAGAGGTGCAGTAGCTTCATTCTTGCACCAAGAGAAATACATTACAGGTGCACTGATTTTATTCTTTTATTGATTTTCAAGAAAGTGTAATGGTGTTTTCATTTCCTCCTCATTTACCTTTGTAGTTTTGCTGAATCAGTTTAGAGCTATCTTTGTCTTCAGAAAATGTTTTGACTACCTCAGCTTTGTTGTTGTTGTTTCCATTATAAGATTTACTTGTACATTTGAAAGGCAGAATGACAGAGGAGGGACAGATCTTCTATGTGTGATTCACTCCCCAGATGACCACAGTGACCGGGGCTTGAGCAGGCCACGCTCAGGAGCCAGAGCTGCCTGGTCTCTCACACGTGGGCTACCTTCTGCTGCCTTCTCAGTGGCATTAGTGGGAAGTGAAGCAGGCAGAGCAGCAATGGGGGGTTCCAACATGAGGTTCTCTGGGTGGCTATAGCTGCGGGGTTACAGCATTGGTCCATACCTCAGCTTTCTTTCCAATAGGACAGTTTGAGGATCTGCATTGTGGCTTATTGGGTTAAGTTGCCACCTAGGCTCCACTTGGAATCCAGCTCCCTTCTACTATACCTGGGAAAGCAGCAGATGCCCCAAAGTGCTTGGACCTCTGCCACCTCTGTGAGAGACCTGGATCAAGCTCTGGGTGCCTGGCTGTGATTGGCCCAGCCCTAACTGTTGCACACATTTGGGGAGTGAACCAACAGATGAAAGGTCTCTGTCTCTTCCTCCCTCTGTAAATCTGCCTTTCAACTAAATGAACAAACCCTTTTTCTTTAAAAACAAACAAAAAAAAGTGTGGGTGTGTCCAGCTTAGTGGGCCAACTAGCCAGTCCTCCCTCTTCACAGCGCCAGGATCCCATATGGGCACTGGTTCATGTCCCAGCTGCTCTACCTCCCATCCAGCTCTTTGCTAATGCACCTGGGAAAAGCAATGGAAGAAGGCAGGCAGGGTCCCTACCACGCTTTGGGAGACCTGAATGAAGCTGCTGCCGGCTCGCTTGAGCCTGGCCCAGCCCTGTTCATTACAGCCAAGTGGAGAGTAGAACACCCAGTGGAAGATCTTTTTCTGCCTCCATTTGTCTTCCTCTCTCTCCCTCTCTTTGTAACATTGACTTTCAGATAAATAAATAAATCTTGAAAAAATTAAAAAGCAAGATTTAAAAAGAAAAATTTTAAATTAACCAAACCTAGGAATTAATAAAAATACTAATATTGTGTAATAGATGTTCAATGATATTCTTTGCAAAAATACAGATGTGCCTATTTAGGATATTAAAATATGGCATAGCCATATAATAGCATTCTATGCAGGTATTAAAGAATTAAGTAGATCTTGGGCCCAGTGCAGTAGCCTAATGGTTAAAGTCCTTACCTTAAATGCACTTTTATCACATATAGGCACCTGTTCTAATCCCAGCAGCCTCACTTCCCTTCCAGCTCCCTGCTTGTGGTCTGGGAAAGCAGTTGAGGATGGCCCAAAGCCTTGGGACCTTGCCCAGTGTGTGGGAGACATGGAAGAGGCTCTGGGCTCCTGGATTTGGCTCAGCTCAAATTCAGCTGTTGCAGCCACTTGGGCTGTGAATTAGCTGATGGAAGATCTTCCTTAGTGTCTCTCCTCCCTCTGTATATCTGACTTTCCAATAAAAATAAAAATAAAATAAATATTAAAAAAAAATTAAGTAGATCTCTTTGTAGTAACTTGAAAAAATGCTTAAGCCCTTTCTTAGATTGAAAGAAAAAGTTGTACATCTGCATATATAGACTGTTTTATTTAAAAATACAGAGATGCATGTGATTAAAAATTGTGAAACAGCGTGGAAGGATATGCAGATTGAAAGAATTGGACATGTAAGGTAGGCGTTGGCATGGTGGTGAAGATGGTGCTGGGATGCCTGTATTCCATGCAGAGCAGCTGAGGTCAAGGCCTGGGTGTGCTTTGATTCCGGCTTCCCAGCAGCTGGTGGCTTAGTGAGTACTTGGGTCCGTGGCAGCCACGAGGGATACCCAAATGGAGTGCCAGACTCCTGACTTTGACCTGGCCCATTCCTACCTGTGACATCTATTTTATGAGTGAACCAGTACCCATTTTGCCTTTCAATCAACTAAATGAAATGCATTCAAACATATATACAAATATAAAACGTATATAAAATATTAATGGTTTTCTTAAAGGATTGTATTGTGGAGCTAGCATTTGGCCCAGTGGTTACAATACCAGTGTCCCAAATTGGAGTGTTTCATACACTGGTTTGATCTTCACATGCTGGCAGCCGCCTGGGTTGGGGCAGGCCAAGATCCTGTTAACAGGAAGCTAGAATTAGGAGTGGAGTCAGTACTCAACATGATGGGCACTCTAAATTGGGGTGGGAGAGTTCTCAGTGGCACTTTTATACTGAGACCAATTGCCTGCCCTGTAAACATTACATTGAGTTTATCATGTAGGTTTTTTCTAAGGTGTTTGAAGCTTAGTAAAGACTTTCCAGTCCTATATCTTGGCACCAGTATAATTAGTTTTCTCAGAATTATTTTTCTTTCTCTCCCTGTTTTTTCCTTCCTCTCTTTTTTCTCTCCTCTTTCTCTTATTTTTAAAGATCTGTTTATTTATTTTTAATGGTTTATGTATTTTTATTGGAAAGTAAGATATACAGAGAGGAAGATCTTCTGTCTGTTGATTCACTCCCCCCGTGGCTATAATGGTCAGAGCTGTGCCAATCTGAAGCCAGGAGCCGGAAGCTTCTTCTGGATCTCCCACGCAGGTGCAGGGTTCCAGACTTTGGGTTGTCCTCGATTACTTTCCCAGGCCACAAGCAGGGAGCCGAATGGGAAGCAGGGCTGCCAGTGTCCATATGGGATCCCAGTGCTTGCAAGGCAAGGACTTCAGCCTCTAGGCTACTGTGCCAGGCCTGAAATCTGTTTATTTTTATTGGAAAGGCAAACCCACAGAGAGAAGGAAAGACAGAAAGATCTCCCATCCACTGGTTCATTCCCTGAGTGACAACAGCCAGAGCTGAGCTGATCTGAAAACAGTAGTTTAGGGTCTCCCCTGCGGATGCAGAGTCCCAAGGCTCAAGACCATCTTCCCCTGCCCTCCTAAGCCACAAGCAGGGAGCTGGAAGGGAAATGGAGCAGCCAGAACATAATGCATGCCCATGTTGGATCCCAGCGCATTCAAGGCAAGAATCTAACTTCTAGGCTATTGGACCAGGCCCTCTTTCTTTCAAGATTTACAGAGAGAGGGCAAAAATAACAAGAGAGGTCCTCCATTCACTGGTTTATTAAAATGGCTTCAGTGTCTAGATCTGGGTCACGCCAAAGCCATGAACCAATAGCTTCTTCTGAGTTTCCCAAATAGGCTCAGGCGCCAAGCATTTGGGTCATCTGCTTTTTCTAAATCCTGTTTCCTTTCTTTTCTCCCTCTCTGTGACTTTCTTTTATTTCTCTTTCCTTCTCTCTTTTCCTTTTTCATTTATTTTTTGTGAGAGGCAGACAAATATCGTCTATCTTCAGTTCACTCTCCACCCTTGATCCAAAATGCTGAGAAGCGATCGGTTCACTCTGTAAATGGCCACAAAGGTCCTGGCTGGGCCAGGCTGAAACAAGGAGTCTGAAGGTACAGGTGCCTGAGCACCAGGCCATCTTTCAGTGTTTCCTCAGGTACATCAGAAAGTTTGAACCAGTACACAGGAATAGAGACAACTCTGGTCCCAACTCAGATTTCTTGAGAATGTGAAGTACTAAAGTAAAATATTTTACAAAGGCATGTTTCAAAATAAAACAAATTGCTCTTATTCTCTTTTTCTTAGCTCTTCCTAATTGTGCTTTCCTGTGTACCTTTTTGGGAAACTGAATTTTTTGTTCATTTAAATAAACAATCATTGCAAAGAATTCTGAAAGTCATAACTTTTTATCACATCAACTATTAAAGTAATTAAATTTAAAATTTGTAAATGTGTTGGCATGAACAATGTATACCTTATTAAAGGAAATGGAAATATCTTTTTTTTCTCTGTCTGTACAAACATTGCGTACACCTGCAAAAGTACTCTTCACTGATTTTTCTACCTATAATTTGGAGAGTATGATTGCTTAGGAACTTGGAAAAAGTTCCCTCAATAACAAGTATTTCAAAGACAATAACAAGTATTTCAAGATTTTCTTAGAAAATTAGAAAAAGTGTAACATGAAATGGCTTTTGATTTTTCATTTGTATGTTTTTACTTTCATCTGAATTTTAAGAAGATGCATGAGTTCTTTATAAATCTAAAATATATTTCCACTAGATAGAAACTTTAGTTTAATATGGAAGTTTCAAAAAGCAAAAAAGAAAAAAAAATGCAGCGAAGTCCTTTCATTTGGTTTTAGAGTTTTGAATTTTTTTCTTTTAGTTGTTTAATCATAATAGCAACTGTTTATTTTGTTTGCAGATGTTTATTTTAAATGAGAGTATGGAATTATAATCTTATAAAAGCAGAAATTTTCATGAAGTTCAAAATTTGATGTAGGAACAGAGCAGAGGGCAGATTTTGATTTTGCTGAAAGTTCAGGGTTAGTAAATGAAGATGAAGTTGTAATGTGGCCTGGAGTCAATGTAAGATGAACTGTCCCTGTGGCTAACCTTGTCTCTGGCTCTCTGTTGATTCCGTGAGAACAGAAGTGCAGGATCTGCCGTGGGGGTAAGTGTGCCCACGAAGCAGTGGGTGTGCAAGAGCATGAAGGCATCCAGGATGCAGACTTTGTTCTTTACGTTGGTGCCCTGGCCACTGAGAGGTGCAGCCATGAGAACATCATCTCGTATGCAGCCTACTGTCAGCAGGAAGCCACAATGGACAGGTAAACCTTCCTCTGACACCTGCTTCCCAAGCCCTACTGTGACAACTGTGTCACACTGCCTCTGGTAGTAAGGGGTAGCTCTGCTTGTTCTGGGGTGAGGATGTGGGGGTCAGGAGGACCATTGTTCATATAGTAAAGACATGTTTGGTCAGATGAAAAAGTGGAAACTTTCATTCTTCTCCTCACTCCACTCCCGTCACTCTTCTTGTTACCGTCTGCTGCTTTTGTGCCCACCAACTCCAGAGAAAAGGTCTGTTGTCTGTCTGAAGACCTTTCCTTTGAGGTAAAGGAATCAGTCTCGCTATGGAACCAATTTGAACTTAAATTTAGCACTATTGTTCTAAAACTATGAGATGTTAAAAATGACTGTGTAAACGCCCTATCATTTGTTATATAGAATATGCTTCCCATAGCTAAATCATCACTTAATAGTTCAGTCTTCTTCATTACTTACAGAAGATTTTAAAAATTGTTCACAATGAAGGTAGCTCAGCTTTAAAATTATAAAATTTAAAAGCTATTTAAATTTACATAAATTTAAATTTAAAATTTAAGGTTATAAATGTGCAGTCCATGCAGAAGCCTGGGCTTGGGGCTTGTCCTGCAAAAGTAGCTCCAACGGCTGGGTAATGTGTCAGCTGGTAGGGAACAGAGCAGATCTGGTACGAATGAGCAAACCTTAGCCCACAAGTAAAACTAGAAACCAGGAGGGAGCAAAGGTCATGCCAGGCTAGGCTCTTGTACCTACTGGTCTGCAGGAGCCAGGGACACGAAGCCACAGTGTCTAAGGCAGAGGTCGGGACAGGTGAGGAGCTGTGCCAAGCTGAGTCAGAGCAACCACTGGCATGCGAGTGATCTATGGCTGGGAACAGACTCGGTTGGGGAGCAAAGGGGACAACCCTAGCTGGGCTGAGGTTCCCACAAAGAGGTGCATGGCCTGGAAGGGGGGCTGCGTTCTGATCTGGATACAGTTGTAGTCTCCCTTGGCACAAGTGTGGACTGGGATTGGATGCACCGAACCGGGCTGGACCCCGACTCCCCCTGGTGTTCTGGAGGACCAGGGCAGATGTGTGATAGACTAGGCAAGGTCTCAAACCCCTACTGAGCCATGTGTGAGCCATACATAGGTATGGACAAACCATGGCTGGGCCGGAACATCCAACAGCAAGAACCAGATTGGGTGGAAGGCCAGTCAGGAAAAGCCACAGTTCCTGCTATGACAGGAGGTGGACTGAGTATGGTTGGCTCATGGACCCACTGGTAAGCGTGTAACCTGGCATTGGGAGAGGTTCTGATGGAGGAGCCTGGGCAAGTCCTCTGGCAGGACACAGACCCGACAGGTCAGCGCAAGAAACATGATAGGAAACAGCCCAGAAAAGGCCATGGAAAGCTACCCACTGGCATACACTTGGCAGACGTGGGGGCAAGACCAGGCTGAATCTGTCCACGTCATCCACTGGCAAATCCAGGCACCAGTGTGGGTTGACCCAGGTTCGGTCGCAACAAAGACTAGTGCACAATATGGAATGCCGAGGTGAGGTTGCCTGTACCAGAGGGGACCGCAGCGTCCAACCAGCCTGAGAACAAGAAAGGAAGTAGGCAGAGCCAGCAGGGGAATAAGGGAGGGTTCCTTTGCAGGATAGCTACTTCCGCAGGAGAGCATGGGCTGGGATGGGGGCAGACCAGACTAGGCAGAGCTACCACACCTGCGTGCCTCATGTGGACTAGATCAGGGAAAAGCCGAGCTGGGCTGATTATTCCTACTGGTGCAAACAGAATTAAAGTGGGCGAGGTTTAGTTGGGCAGCAGTAACTGGAATCTGGGAGTGGGAGAGGCCTGGGAGGGTAATAGTGGGCTCATCCCTCTTGGGTTACCACTTCCACGGGAGGACATAAAACTAAACAGTGGCTGGGGTGGAATGGGGTGTGGGACAGACTGGATTACTGCTACACTTACTGGCAAACCAGGGTAGGGGCGGTCCTGGTGGGGGTTATTGTGGGTCGCTCCAACTAGGCTGCAGCTCCCACTGGTTTAGGTGAGGGCCAAATATGTGCAGGGCAGAACCAGGCTGGACCGCAACACCCAAGCCTTGAACACACAGGGATCCCATATGGGCACCAGTTCTAATCCCAGTTCACTTCCCATGCAGCTTCCTGCTCGTGGCCTGGGAAAGCAATCGGGGACAGCCCAAAGTCTTGGGACCCTGCACCCTAGTGGGAGACCTGGAAGAGGTTCTGGGCCTCTGACTTTGGGTTGGCTCAGCTCCAGCCGTTGTAGTCACTTGGGGAGTGAATCAACGGACAGAAGATCTTCCTTCTTACTCTCCTCCTCTCTGTATATCTGACTTTCCAATAAAAGTAAATCTTTTAAAGAAAAAGTTATAAATGTAGAAGACAGCCTGTCACAGAGCAGACAAGTCAGTTAAAGTTAGTAGAAATGACCATATGTCTCAGAATTTATTGTACATAATTGTCTCAAATCTAGGATTGGGTAGTGTGTCTAATTTATACACAACTAAGGACCATTGCAGAGATGATAAATATTTGTCTGTTGAAAGAGTAGCAGACCTTATACAGAATTAGCACAGGAAGGAACTGAAACTTAGTTGAACTGAGAAGGCAATATACAGAAAGCACTTGAGGTTGACATGGTCAGTGCTGTAGGTTGTAAGGAATGTCAAAGCAGCAGCATGTACAGCCCACCTCCCAATCTGCAGGTTCCCCATCCTTCTCTTCAAGCAACACTGGGTCAGAAATATTTGGGGGAAAAGTTATGTCTGTACTGAACATACACAAACTTTTTTACTTGTCATTATCTCCCAAAATTTATAGCAAAACACCAATTTGCATAATATTGATGTTATATTTTACATTACAAGTAATGTAAAGCTGGTTTGAGGTATATGGAAGGATATAACTAGGTTGTATGTGAATTTCATGGCATTTTATGTACTGGCCTTGAGCATTTTCTCATTCATATCCGGGGGCGGTCCAGGAAGCAGCCCCTGGATGTCTAAGGATGACAGTGTCATCTAAAGCAGCGTGTTACCGTGATTGTTGTTGATGAAAAAAATCCACTCACAAGTTTAGACTGTTGAGAAACCTTGGTGTCCAGTGTGAGCTGCGCTAGTGCAGAAGAAAGAATTGAGTGTTTTCATGGTTGCTTGTGTGCCAGTGTGTATTTTTTTCCTGAGAAGTTGTCACTGAATGTATGGTATTTTCTCAGTAATCTAGCAAGTGTGGTATTTGAAGTGCTACCTACCTCAATGATTAAGTTACTTGGTTAAGGGTTTTGGTTTTTTTTCTAAGATTTATTTTTATTGGAAGGGCAGATCAACAAAGAGAAAGAAATACAGAGAAAATAATCTTTTTTTTTTTTTAAGATTTATTCATTTTTATTACAAAGGCAGATATACAGAGAGGAGACACAGGGAGAAAGATCCTCCATCCGACAGTTCACTCCCCAAGCAGCTGCAGTGGCTGGACTGAGCCGATCTGAAGTCAGGATCCAGGAGCTTCTTCCAGGTCTGCCACACGGGTGCAGAAACCCAAGGCTTTAGGCCATCTTCTCCCAGGCCACTAGCAGGGAGCTGGATGGGAAGTTTTGCTGCCGGGATTAGAACTGATGCGCATATGGGATCCTGATGCATTCAAGGCTAGAACTTTAGCCACTAGGCCATTGTGCTGGGCCCAAGAAAACAATTTTCTGTCCACTGGTTCACTCCCTACAATGCCTCAATGGCTGGAACTGAGCTGATCTGAAGTCAGGAGCTATTAGCTTCCTCTGGCTATCCCACCAGTTGCAGAGTCCCAAGGCTTTAGGCTATCCTCCACTGCTGCCACAGGCCACAAGCAGGGAGCTGGATGGGAAGTGAAACAGCCAGGACATAAAATGGCAGCCATGTGGGATTCCAGCAGTTGCAAGGTGAGGATTCAGCCATGTGAGCCCATCATGGTAGGCCCTGAGAAATACTGTTTAACAGTAGGTGTCTTTGATCGCTACAAAATCATGCTTCTTTATCTTCATTTGAATTCAACCATGTGGTTTACATGCACATATGAAATTCCATTTTGGATCTGCTGTTAAGTCTCAAAATATTGGAAAACAGTTTGCCATAGTATTATTCCATAATTACATATATTGAAAGAAAGATTTTGATTTATTCTAGGAGTGTTGATATTTGATGAAAAAGCAACATCCTCATTTTATTTTAAATTTGAGGAAGATGAAACTTTGGTTCTGTGTAGTGCCTTCTATGTTGCCAGCAGATGAGGTATCCATCGTTCCAGTTTTTAGTATATGTGTTGCCGAAATGAGCGCAGCAGCAGATTAGGTCAGTGAAGCAGACAGGCACTCTGCCTCATGGAGCTCACTGCAGAGCGAGAGTGACTTCAGTTAACATGCTAGCAGATAAATATTAGTTTCTTCATGTTTTAAATACTTTGTAGGAAAAAAAAAAACCAAGAGTGCTATAACACAAAAGTGAATAAGAGGGAGCAATTTGTCCTGATCACTTGGACAAGGAAGGCCTCTGGAAAAGGGAAATTTTTGTGGTTCCCTGAGCATTGGTAGACTTTAGTGAAAGAATGAGGTGGGGAAAAGGCTGTTCGTTGGGGAAAGCCACGTGTACCTGTGGCCCAGAATCCACATCAGCAGACCCTGTGTCAGAGGACCCATGGTTGGAAAGGCAGACACAGATGCTATGTTCTCAATGCTGTAGCCTCCAAAGTTTCAGGACTGGCAGTAACATCCTTTTCCTATTTTAGGGGTCTTTACAACAATTTTTAAAGAATTTTTTAAAGGATTGATTTTATTTATTTGAAAGGCAGAGTGACTGGAAGAGACAGATCTTTCATCTTCTGGTTTTCTCCTCAAAATGGGTGTATTGGTTTGGGACTGAGCCAGATTTACCCAGGTGCCTGGAGCTTCAGTGTGGGTCTTCTGCATGCGTGCCAGGGCCCAAGTACTGGTCATCATCTGCTGGTTTCCTGGCCACACTAGCAGGGAGTTAGATTGGAAGTGGAGCAGCAGGCCCTAACTAGCACTCTAGTCTACTGACAGGGGATGCTGGATCTAAAGCTGTAGCTTAACCTGTGTGCCAGAACACTAGCCCCTTCTCCTTTTCTAAAATTTAGAATGAAATAAATGTTCTTTGTAAATAGGCAGTCATCATTTGATGGGTTTGTGGTTCTTTCTTTCTTTTTTTTTAAGATTCATTTATTTTCATTACAAAGTCGGATATATAGAGAGGAAGATCTTCCATCTGATGAATCACTCCCAAAGTGACCGCAACAGCCGGTACTGCGCCAAATCGAAGCCAGGCCAGGAACTTCCTCTTCCAGGTCTCCCACATGGGTGCAGGGTCCCAAAGCTTTGGGCCGTCCTTGACTGCTTTCCCAGGCCACAAGTAGGGAGCTGGATGGGAAGTGAAGCTGTCAGGATTAGAACCAGCCTCCATATGGGATCCTGGTCCATTCAAGGCGAGGACTTTAGCTGCTAGGCCACGCCACTGGGCCCAGTTCTTTTTTAAAGATTGATTTATTTTTATTTGAAAAGTTAGTGAGAAGGAGAGAGACACAGAGAGATCTTCCATCCACTGGTTTCCAAATAGCTGCAGTGGCTAGAGCTGAGTCTGTTCGGAACCGAGAGCCGGGGACTTCCTGTGGGTCTTGCATTTGAGTGCAAGGGCTCAAGGACTTATTCCATCCTCCACTGCCTTCCCAGGCTATAAGGAAGGAGCTGGACCAGAAGGTAGAACAGCTGGGACTCAAACTGGCACCTCTATGTGGTGCTCATGCCAAAGGCAGAGGATTAGATAGCTATGCCATGGCTTGGACGCCTGTGGTTATTTCTGTGGTAAAATATTACCTTGGGGTGACCTAAGAACCTTGGGTTCCTTAGCCATGTTAAATTGCCTTTGCTTTTGAAAAACAGCAATCTGCCCATTGTGCTTGACTGAGTTCTTATGGGCTCTGTGGTTGTGGGCGCAGAGAAAACTGTGTAGTTCTGTATTCTAAAAGGTATAGGAATTGAAAAAAGGTGATGGGAAGGTAATAACTCCTTTGTGAATGTAAGCAGTGTTGGGGCAGGAGAAAGGGACAAGGAAAATGGAGAAAAAGTGTGGCACCTTTTAGCAACCTAACACTTTGCTTATTGGCCTGTGATATATCTGATTTTTCTTTCTATTTATCTCTTGGCTGAAAGAAATGCTGTAGCCAAATATGTATTTTGCAAGTAAAATAGTGCTAAATATTTCTCTCATTTCCTTTTAACATATTATATTGATATATTTTTAAAACATATTTTAAAAACTCACATTGAACAATAATAAACTATATTCCTTTTAAGGAAAGTGTTAACGGTTTATTATGTTATGGGAAAGCAAAGTGTATGACTTGAAAGTACAGGTAGCAAAAGCTGTTAGAGTGTAGAATTACAGTTGATAATAGTGTAAATTTTTATGTCGGAGCAATTGTGATAGAGAAGTGTAGGTTAGAAATATTGTTCTGGTATATAATTTAAAAAAAATCCAATGTCTGTTTTAACAGGCCAATAGCAGGATATGCTAACCTGTGTCCAAATATGATCTCTACCCAGCCTCAGGAGTTTGTTGGGATGCTGTCCACAGTGAAACATGAGATTATTCATGCCCTGGTAAATTCTGTTGTCATTTACTGTTCTTTCCTTTGATTTTCTGCTTGTTATGCTCTTATGTTGTTATTTTGATGCATATATTAAATTTTGACATTGTTTGGGTTCTTATATTCAGTGAAGCCTGGTTAATTAGTTCTCTGCCAGTACAGAATTTTCAATGATTAGAATAGCGACTAAGTTGAACTTTTGCTGTCTAATACAACTAAAATCATAATTCCATTAGGTAAGTAGAATTTTTGAGAGAAGGATTAAGAATCTTAATAAAAGGGCCCGGCACATTGGCACAGTGGTTAAGGTCCTCACCTTGAACGCCCGGGATCCCATATGGGTCCTGGTTCTAATCCTGGCAGCCCCGCTTCCCATCCAGCTCCCTGCTTTTTCCCTGGAAAAACAGTCGAGGATGGCCCAAAGCTTTGGGACCCTGCACCCGTGTGGGAGACCTGAAAGAGGCTCCTGGCTTCGGATTGGCTCAGCTTCAGCTGTGTGGCCACCTGGGGAGTGAATCATCAGACGCAAGATCTTCCTCTCTGTCTCTCCTCTCTGTATATCCGCCTTTCCAATAAAAATAAAATAAAATCTTAAAAAAAAAAAAAGAATCTCAACAAATGTTTTAGGAGGCCAGTGTTGTGGCTTGGCAGGTTTAGCCACCACTTGCAACAACCACATCCCATTTTGTAGAGCCTGTTCAAGTCCTGATTGTTCTATTTGTAATCCAACTCTCTGCTAATGTGCCAGGGAAGGTAGCATAAGATGGCCCAAGTGCGTTTGCCCTTGTCACTCCCATAGGAGACCAGGCTGGGGTTCCTGGCTCCTAGCTCCTGGCTCCTGGCTCCTGTTCTGATTTAGCCCCACCCTGGCCATTGAAGCCATTTGGGAAGTGAACCAACAGATAGAAGATCTTTCTCTTTTTCACATTGTCCCAACTCTGTTATGCTTTCAAATAAATAAGGTAAATATTAAATAAAATATTAAAATAAGTACTAGGTAGAAAAATGTATTTTGCTCTACAGTGATAACTGATGTGCTTATTATAGCTGCTGTTTAGGTCATTTCTTAAAGTCTGGATTTTCTAAAATTTATGTAAACTAAGTGATTCAGAATTTCTCCTTTCTTTTCTCGGTTGTTCAAGATGCTAGACTTTTACTAAGTACGTCTAGGGAATTAAAATAATTTTCTGTGGACTATAGGAAATATTCTGTTAATGCCATTTGTGTATTTAGAAAATAACAGGAAAAAAATGCCATGACAGAGAGGGAGGAATCTTTTTAACTATGTCGCTGAAAATGGATCGGAGACAAATGACCTAGCCTTTGTGAAAGCCTCAGTTTTAGCCTTATGTGTAAAATCACCGTAGTAGCAGTGAACACATGGGTACTTTATCAGATTTGTAGGGCTGGGAGTGGGTGTTCAATGCACAGGTTAAGACTCGAGTTAGGACTGGTGGGTCAAAGTCCCGGCTCCACTTCCAGTCCCGGCTTCTGCTGAAGTACACCTGAGAGGCAGCTAGTGGTGGCTCTGGTGCTTTATGTTTATGCATGGAGTTGAATTTTTTGTGCACTAAAATAAATTTTATGTTGTTAAAAACCTTTATTAAAAGCTAGAAAGAGCCTGATATGGAGGCCTTGCAGCTAAAGTCCTCGCCTTAAATGCGTGAGGATCCCATATGGGTGCTGGTTTGTACCCTGGCTGCTTTGCTTCCCTTCCAGCTCCCTGCTTTTGGCCTGGGAAAGCAGTAGAGGATGATCCAAAGCCCTGGGTCCCTACACCCGCGTGGGCAACCTGGAAGAAGCTTCTGGCTCCTGGCTTCAGATTGGCACAGCTCTGGCCATTATAGCCACGGGGGGAGTGAATCAACGGACAGAAGATCTTCCTCTCTGTCTCTCTTCTCTGTATATTTGACTTTCTAATAAAAATCAAATAAATTTTTTTTTTAAGATTTATTTATTTTTATTGCAAAGTCAGATGTACAGAGAGGAGGAGAGACAGAGAGGAAGATCTTCCATCTGATGATTCACTCCCCAAGTGACTGCAACAGTCAGAGCTGTGCCGATCTGAAGCCAGGAGCCAGGAACTTCTTTCCAGGTCTCCCACACGGGTGCAGGATGCCAAAGCATTGGGCTGTCCTCGACTACTTTCTCAGGCCACAAGCAGGGAGCTGGATGGGAAGTGGAGCTGCTGGGATTAGAACCGGCGCCTATATGGGATCCTGGCGCGTTCAAGGCTAGGACTTTAGCTGCTAGGCCACACCACCGGGCCCAAAATCAAATAAGTCTTAAAAAAGAAAAAAAAAAAACTTATTTGAAAGGCACAGAGACTGAAAGACGAAAGCAGAGAGACATACAGACATCGCTTATATGTTGGTTTATTCCTTGCAGGCCTTCAGTAGCTAAGTCTGGGTCAGGCTGAGGGTAGGAACCGGATGTCATTCCACGTCTTCACATGGGTGGTGGGGACCCACCTGCCTGAGCCATCACTTGCTGGACTCCAGAGAGCATATTAGCAGGAAGCTAGCATCGGGATGGAGCCAAGACTCCAACCCAGTTATTCTGGTATGGAATGTGAGCATCTCATGCTGTGTCTTAACCACTGTGCCACGTGTCCAGCCCCACATTTATCTTTTATTTCCCTTTCCACAAACTTTTTTTTTTAAGATTAGTTTACTTGAGGGCCCGGCGCGGTGGCGCAAGTGGTTAAGTCCTCGCCTTGCACGCCCGGGATCCCATATGGGCGCCGGTTCTAATCCCGGCAGCCCCGCTTCCCTTCCAGCTCCCTGCCTGTGGCCTGGGAAAGCAGTTGAGGACGGCCCAAAGCTTTGGGACCCTGCCCCCGCGTGGGGGACCCGGAAGAGGCTCCTGGCTTCGGATCGGCATAGTATCGGCCCGTTGCGGCTCACTTGGGGAGTGAATCATTGGATGGAAGATCTTCCTCTCTCTCTCTCCTCTCTGTATATCCGCCTTTCCAATAAAAAATAATAAAAATAAATCTTTAAAAAAAAAAAAAAAAAAGATTAGTTTACTTGAAAGAGTTAGAGAGAGAACTCTTTCAGTCCCTGATTCATTCCCCAAATTATCGCGATGGCCAGAGCTGGGGCTAATCCAAGTCCAGGAGTCAAGAGCTTTGTCCAGGGCTCTCACAGAGGTGCAGGGTCCAAGGCTTCAGGCCATCCTTCACTGCTCTCCTCGGCCACTGGCAGAGAGCTGGATAGGAAGTGGAGCAGCTTGGACTCTGAACTGGTGCCCATTTGGGATGCTGACTGCACAGATGGAAGATTAGTCAGCTGTGTCACTGTGCCAGCTTCCAGAAACATTTAAGTCCCTTCATACAATGAATTTTTTTTCTTGAAAATCTAATGAAAATTCACATTGTGCTTGGTGAACTGTTAGTGGCCATTGTGATTCTTGGTGACAAGCATGTGTAACAGTGAAATCCCAACCACAGTCTACATCAGCAAACACACGAGATAAGCAGGTGAAAAATGGAGTGCAGCCAGGGAGTGCTCATGCTCTGCAAGTTAGGAGAGTCTGACTTGAAATGCCTGTCTCCTGTCATGCTTTTAAATTTCACTTACTTATTTGAAAGGCAAAGAAATGGAGTTCCGTTGTGCTGAATTGCTCCCAGATGCCCACAGCAGCTGGGTGTGTGAGCACAGGGTGAAGCCAGAGGCCAAGAACTCAAAGCATGTTTCTGACATGGGTAGGACAGACCCATTTTTTGGAATCATCACCCCTGTCCGCATGCCCGGATCTTCACTAGACGCAATCTTGAGTGAGCAGCCCGAGTCCACTATTGACCCAGGTGCTCTGACCTGGGACACAGGCATTGTAACTATTAGGCCCATTGCTCACTCCACTTCTCCTTTTATTGAAACAAAAACAATGTTTCAATAACCTGCTAATTGTAGTGAAAGGCAAGTATTGTTCTAAGTAACATTTTCAGCCATAGGAACTTTAGACACTTGATGCTAAGAAAACCAGAGAAATATATGTAACTTATAAGGCAGAATGACAGAAGGAGAGAGACTTTATCTGCTGGTTGACTAACCCCAACTACCTGCAATAGCCAGGCTTGGGCCACGCTAAAGTCAGGAACACAGACCCGTTCCGGTCCCCCAGACAGATGACAGAGCCCTAAGGACTTGGACTGACCACCGCCTGGCCAGTTGCCTTAGCAGGGTCAAGGTTCAGAAGTGTTATATTTAGAATTTGGACCAGGCACTCCATTATGGAAAACATCTCTTGACAATTACACACCCTGACTTCGAGGTAGTGTTTTTTTTTTGGGAGAGGAAAGAGAAAGAAATGAAATTATAGGGCTTCAGCAATATTAATTTCCAGTGGTTTCTTTTAAAAAAAAAAAACAACAGGACAAAACTGGCATCACAATACTCTTACAGAGGAAACATGAGTTTCTATCATGTTTTTTTTTACTTTTTTACATTTTTACTTCTTGTGTAGATTAAACGTCAGAAACTTTTGAGAAGTAAGCATTACATAATTAACACAGTCTTCCCTGTAAAGTTACATATGCCAACCGCTGTCAACCTCTGAGCCTTGGATAAATTTTTAAGCTGCTAAATTGTTTTTGTTCAAGTTGAAAGAAAATATAGTTGGAGTATTAAAGAATGAGACAAATTATAACATTCTGAGCTGTTTTTCAGTGAACTTTATTTCTTGACTAACTCCATTACTTTTCCTTTTCATCTTAAAGATTTTAAAGAAGAAAACATGTAGGAACAAAAGAATAATCTGGATTTCATTAGTCATTTTGTCAAGACTTGAATGACATGGAGACCATAGTTAATGTCAGCAAAGAAAGTTGCCATAGAAATCATTTGGATATAAGCTATAACATTCACAATGTATAAAACATGAAGAAGTGTTACAAAGTGCTTTTTTTGTTGTTGTTATTGTATTAAGAAAGCAAGCAAGAAGAGAAATCTCAATAATGAAGTAGGAGATATCAAATGGTAATAATTGTGGGGTTTTGGTCTCTTCCTGCATCTATTTGAGAAAGGAGAAATAGAGAATATGAATTTGAAGATTATGAAAAAATTATCTCCTTAAAAATTTTAAACTTTTTTTTTAAGATTTATTTTATTGAAAAGGCAGATTTACAGAGATGGAGAGATGGGGAGAGAGTCTCTATTCTCCATCTACTGGTTAATCCTCAAGTGGGCACAGTGGCCGAAGCTGAGCCTATCTGAAGCCAGGAGCCAAGATCCTTTTCCGGGTTTCCCTGGTGTGGGTGCAGGGTCATCCTCCACTGTCTTTATAGGCCATAAGCAGGAAGCACAATGAAAAGTAGAGCATCTGGGACATGAACCTGCACCCGTGGGGATGCTGGCACCACAGGGCAAAGAATTTGGCCCAAACTTTAAATGAGGAGCAAGGTCCAAACTTTAAAAAAAAAAAAAAGCAGACAGAGGAATTAGAAAACACAGCAGTTGGTGCTTTTTAAAATTTTATTTTAATTTTTATTGGAGGGGCAGATTTACAAAGAAGAGAGACAGAAAGATTTTCCATCTGCTGACTCCCAAATGGCCACAGCTGCCGGAGCTGAGCTGATCCAAGCCAGGAGCCAATAGCCGCTTCTAGGTCTCGCAAGTGGGTGCAGGAGCTCAAGTACTTTGCTCTGCTACCTTCGCAGACTCGTTGGCAGGGAGTTGGATTGGAAATGGAGCACCCAGGACTGAACTGGTGCCCTTATAAGATGGCAGTACTTGATGGTGCAGGATTAGCCCACTGAGCCGTGGTGTTGGCCCTAGCTGGTGCTCTTAGACTTTTTTTTTCACTCTAATGGTATTTGAAAGATCTTTATAGCATTGTAATTGATGTTCATCTTGTTTACTGCGCATAATTTTAAAAAACTGTGTGAAAAAATGTTATTGCAGATGTTTACTCCAAGTAAATAGTCTGATGTATAAACATGACCTACGTAATGTTACACAGCCCGCACTGTGAGAGAAATTCCTCTAGCAGTGTTGTTGATCAGGGATGTCTTTGGATAGCAGGTGTGTTATGAAATATGTAGTAAAAAATTGGTGTTTTTCACTCAGACCTTTTGAACTTTTCCTTGTAGGGTTTCTCTGCTGGGCTGTTTGCATTCTACCATGATAAAGATGGAAACCCTCTAACTTCGAGGTTTGCAGATGGTCTCCCACCTTTCAATTACAGGTATTTTTTTTTTCTTTTCAGAAGAAAATATTATTGATTTTGGAGGCACAGAGGAGAATGAGTGTATGCGTGTATGCTTGTTCCTGTCGGCAGCTGATTCACTCCCCCAAATATTTCCAAAGACAAACATTGGTCCAGGGTGAAGTCAGGAGCCAGGAATTGAATTCATATCTTTCCACATCGGTGACCAGGACCTGACTATTTGAATGATCACTATTGCCTGTTTAGGGTCTACAAAAAAAGGAAAATGGATACCAAAGCTGTAGCCAAATATTGGCCTCAGGCACCCCAGTGTGGAGTTGGGTGTCTGAACTTGTGTTTTAACCACACTAAATGGCAGCCCCTGTACTTCTCTTTTGAAAGGTTACTGGGAATAAAATTAGACAACTATACCATGTTTAGTGTCATAAGTAATAGTGTTTTGTGGATAAGCTAAGGAAATGTGGAGATTAAAACAAGGTTAGAAGTGAAAATGTGGGCCTGGCGTGGTGGTCTAGCAGCCCAAGTCCTTGCCTTGCACATGCCAGGATCCCATATAGGCACCGGTTCTAATCCTGACAGCTCCACTTCCCATCCAGCTCCCTGCTTGTGGCCTGGGAAAGTAGTCAAGGACAGCCCAAAGCCTTGGGTACCTGCACCCACGTGGGAGACCCCAGAACAAGCTCCGGGCTCCTGGCTTCAGATCGGCACAGCTCTGATTGTTGCAGTCACTTGGGGAGTGAATCATCAGATGGAAGATCTTCCTCTCTGTCTCTCCTCCTCTCTGTATATCTGACTTTCCAATAAAAAACAAAAATAAATCTTATTTAAAAAAAAAAAAAAACAGGATGAAGTGAGACCTTTTAGTTTGATCCCTTCATTAAGAAATCAAGATGTAGACAAACCAGGCCTCCTCTTGCCAGGAGGGGTACTTTTCAACACGTTGAACTTAGTTTATTTTTTCCGTATAGTCAGTGTTGAGAAAATGTGGGTAGGTTCTATTTTGTCTTTTTAGTGATTATTGCCTGAGGACCAGCATGGTGGCTCAGCCAGCTACCTCTACCTGTAAGCACCTGTTCATGTCCCAGCTGCTCTACTTCCCATCCAGCCACCTGCTTAAGGCCTGAGAAAGCAGCAGAGGATAGCTCAAATCCTTGGGATCCTGGACCCATATGGGAGACCTGGAAGAGGTTCCTGGCTCCTTGCTTCAGATCTCAGTTCTGGCTGTTGTAACTACTTGGGGAATGAACAGTGGATGGAAGATCTTCTTTCCCATCTCTCTCTCTAAGTCTGCCTTTTTAATAAAAATAAAATTTTAAAAAATAATTATTGCTTATACATGGCAATATTTACATGTTAACTGATCTTAAGCATAACGAGTCAGAAGTATCTATTTTTGTGTAAGGTGTGAAATAGGCATTTAACCTTTTTTTTTTCCCCTCAATGTAGAACAAGTTTCATAGTGCAGTAATTAAATAAATTCTACTTTTCCACTGAATTACTTCATTATGCTTTTAATTTTTCCCTTTATACTTGGTTATGTTTCTGTGCTTTCTTGTATTTTACCTAATTTGTGAAAAGGAAATAGTTAGGCCATTTTTAGCCATGTGAACCCAAACAAGGTAATGTCATCTCCCTAAACTGCCTCTCCCATCCTAGTACTTACCAGACTCAACCCTGCTTAGCTTCTGAGATCAGACAAAAGCTGGCCCATTCTGGCCACGGAAAGTTTCTCTTTGTTTACCTAAAAGTAGGGTTGGTAATCTCATGGAGTTATTGAAAAGGTTAAATTAGAAAATGCTTATAAAGTACTTTACATGGTCTTGGTACGTAGTAAGCCCATAAGTATGTTGATTTCACATTGATTTTTATATTTTATATGTAAAGTGTGGCTAAATTTATAAAAATGACTTTGTTTTATTCTGTAATTACAGTCTTGGATTGTATCAGTGGAGTGATAAAGTAGTTCGAAAAGTGGAAAGGTTGTGGCATGTTCGAGATAATAAAGTAGTTCGTCACACTGTGTATCTTCTGGTGACACCTCGTGTTGTTGTAAGTATTGTTGAATTTCAGGTCTGGTTGGCTTTCTACCCTTTTGTTTCATTATATCCTTTGCTTATTATTCATTATTGCTTAAGAATTTATGATTAAATTTCAGACCGCATAGAAGGAAAAGCAATATAAAGGTGATAGAATAAAGCAATATGCCAATGAAAATCCAAGAAATTAGAAATTTGGAATGACTCTGTTGTGATAGCTTTTAGAATCACTGATACTAACTATTTACATAACTCCTTTTCTTTAATTTGGAGGATTTGTTAGTCAAGGTTCTTTTAAAAAAAAAACCACAAATGGTAGGGTATGCAAATGGGAGAAAGAATGGTGTGCAAGAGGGAGAAAGAAGAAACATTGTTCATCTGTTGGTTTGCTCCAGATGACTGCAACAGAGCAATCTGCTTTAACTCAAAACCAGTGATTTAAATATTCCTCTCCTCCAAAAGCACCTTCACAAAGACATCTAGGATAATGCTTGATCAAATGTGTAGCCATCACCCACCCAAACTGACAGATAAAATCAATCTTCGCAAGGACCATTTCCCCCGATTAAATAACAAAAGGCTGTTCTTTTTTTTCTATTGCCTTAACCACATATAAGTTTTTGCTACATGTAGCTCTTTGCTTACTGTTAGATATTTTTAACTGCAGGACTGACATAATCCAGTGAGTGAAGTTACATTCTTAGGAACAATTTTTTTTTTCCTAGAAGGACTATATTTGTAATAAGAGCAGTTTATACCCACATTTCAGTTGTCCTAGGGGCAGGTATCTGGTGAAGCAGTTAGATGCCATTTGGGGTGTCTGCAGTCCATATCAAATGATGAATTCAGGTGTCAGCTCTACTTTTAATTCCAGCTTCTAGTGTATACCTTTGGGCAGCAAGAGTTTGCACAAGTAGTTGGATCCCGGCACAGAACAAGCCTCAGCGTATTCAAGAAGGTTGAGATAATATCAAGCATCTTTTCTGACCACAGTGATATAAACTAGAGATCAACAGGACAATTTTTGAAAAAATTCACAAGCATATGAAAATTAAGCAACATGCCCCTGAACAACCAAAGGGTCAATGAAGAGCGTTACAAGGAAATTTGAAAATATCTTGAAACAAATGAAAGTGGAATTACAACATAACAAAAGTTATGGGATATACTAGCGCAGATCTAAACAGAAAGTCTATAGCAATAAAGACCTACATTAAAAAAAGTGAAAATCCTCTAAGAACCTCCTAATGATATTCTTCAAAGAACTAGAAACAAACTAAGCCTAAATTGAGCAAGAGGAAAGGAATAATAACGATCTGAGGAAAACATGAAATAGAGACTAGAAAGACAATACAGACGATCAGTTAAAGAGTGGGTTCTTTCAGAAGTTAAAATGAATAGACCTTTAGCTATACTGAAAAACAAATAAAAAATGAAAAAAGAAGTATTGCAACCAATACAAAGGATCAGCAAGGTTGCTTCGAACAGTTATTTGCCACCAGACTGGGTAATCTTGAAGGAAAGGGTAAATTCCTAGACACGTACAGTCTGCCAAGACTGGATCAGGAAAGATCAAACATAAATGTAGTAATAAAAAGTTTCCCATCAGAGAAAAGCATAATGACTTCATTTTGAATTCTATCAAATGTTTGAAGAAGAAATACCAGTTCTTCCCAGACTCTTCCAGAAAATTCAAGAGGAGATAATAATTCCAGACTCTTATGAAATTAAAATGACCATATCCAGACAAAGATGCTATTAAAAAAATTACATAGCCTGAAAAAAAAATTACATAGCCTGGCACATTAAATTAATGGCTAAATCTTCACTTACAAGTACCTGGATCTCATGGCTGCCAGTTCACGTCCAAGCTGCTCAACTTCCCATCTAGCTCCCTGTTTGTGGCCTAAGAAAAGTGGTCAAGGAAGATGGCCCAACGCCTTAGGACCATGCACTCACATGGGAGACCCAGAAGAATATCCTGGCTCCTGGTGTCAGAACAGTCCAATTCCTGCTAGTGCAGCCATTTGAGAGGTGAACCAGCTGACGGAAGCACCTAAGCGAGGCTTCGTTTAATAGGCTTCAACCTGCAGTGAAGTATGGCTCAAGGCCTTGGGCCCCTGTATTGATGCGGGGGGCCCAGAGAAGCTTCTTGGCCCAGCTGTTGCCTCTTTTTTTTTTTTTAAGATTTACTTATTTTTATTGCAAAGTCAGATATACAGAGAGGAGGAGAGACAGAGAGGAAGATCTTCCATCTGTTGACCACAGTGACCGGAACTGAGCCTATCTGAATCAGGAACCAGAGCTCCTCTGGTGCTCTCCCACACAGGTGCAGGGTCCCAAGGCTTTGGGCCATCCTTGACTGCTTTCCCAGGCCACAAAGAGGGAGCTGGATGGGACGCGGGGCTGACAGGACACGAATGGCGCCCATATGGGGTCCCAGTGTGTTCAAGGCGAGGACTTTATCCATGCTAGGCTACCATGCCAGGCCTGCCTCTTTTTTTTCTTGTTAAGATTTTTGTATGTATTTGAAAGGCAGTGTATCAGATTAGTCAAGGAAAGATCTTTTATTTTCTGGTTGACTCTCACATGGTTACAAATTTCAGTGTGAAACCCAGCCAAAGCCAGGAACTAGAAATTCCATCCAGGTTTCCCATATGGAGGGTCAGGGCCCAAACACTTGGACTATAATCTACTACTGTCTTCTCAGGTATTAAAGCAGGGAGCTGAATGGGAATCAGAGCAGCTGGGACTCAAGCCAGTACTCTGATACATGATACCTGCATTGCAGGAGGCTGCTTCACCCACAGTGCTGGTCCCAAGGATGTCTACTTCTGCTACTTCTATTCAACCTCATATTAAAAGTCTTCGTCAGAGCAAATAGGCAAAATAAAGAAAGAAAAGGCACCTAAGTAGTAAAGGAAGACGTGCAGTTATTGCAGTTTTTTTGATGTTGTAGTTGACAAATGAGATTACGTCAAATATGCATAATATATATATATAGAAAACCTTAAAGACTCCTCCAAAAGTTGTTAGAACTAGAGAATACAGCAAAAATTCATTCTACAAAATGAGTATACATAAATCAATTTTGGATTTTGTTTGTTTGATGGTCTATTTATTTGAAATTCAGAATTACAGAGAGAGAGAGGTCTTTCATCTGCTATTTTACTCCACAAATGGCAGCAGCCATTACTGGACGAGGCTCGAGTTAGAACCCAGAAGCTTTTAGCGTATCTCCCATGTGGGTGTAGAGAGCCCTTGGACCGTCTTCTGCCTCTTTCCCAGGTGCATTAGCAGGGAGCTGTGTCAGAAATGGAGCAGCTGGGACTCACACCGTTGCCCATCTGAGATGCCAGTATTGCACGCTGCAGCTTAACTCGCCATTCCACAATGCCAGCTCTAGTTGTGTTTTTATACATCAATAAAAATCTGTACAAAAAGAAGTCAAGGTAATTCCATTTATAATATCTATAAAAATATAAGATACTTAGGTATATATTTAACCAAGGGGATTAAAGACCTGCACACTGAAAACTATAAGCAACTGATGAAAAATATTGAGAACAACACAAAGAAATAAAAGGACTTATTATGTTAATAGGGTGTAGGAATTAATTTTTAGGTATTATAGATATAGAGAGAAGGATTTTCCATCTGTTGTTTCATTCCCAGGTGGCCGCAATGGCCAGAGCTACAGTTACCTCTTTTGCTGATTCATCCCCAAATGCCCAAAACTGCTGGGCCAGTCCGAGGCTGGGAGCCAGAACTCAGTGTAGGTCTCCTACATGGTTGGTAGGGACCCAGTTTGTCTTTTTTTTTTTTGAAGATTAATTTTATGTATTTGGCTTTTTGCTTGTTTTTACAGATTTATTTGTTTATTTGAAAGGCAGAGATGTGGGGTGGCAGGGGAGAAATTGTAATCTATGGGTTCTCTCCAAAGAGTACTGCAATGGTCAGGGCTGAACCAGCCCCAAAGCAGGAGCCCCAGGCGCTTTTTCTCTGTCTCCCAAGTGGGCGACAAGTGGGCCACATTGCACTGTTTTCCCAGGAACATTAACAAGTAGCTGGATGGAAAGTCTGAGTAGTAGAGATTCAAACTAGTGTTGATATAGGATGCTGGCATTGCAGGTGGTGACTTAACCCATCATGTCACAATGCTGTGACAGGAGAAGATGGAGAAAGATCTTCCATTCAGTGAACTAATCGCCAATTTACCGTGATATTCCAAGTCAAGATTCTAGAACGCTATGCTGAACTCCCATGTGGGTTCAGGGGCCCAAGTAATTGGGCCATCTTCTGCTCTTTTCCTAAGTGCATTAACACAGAACTGGATTGGAAGTATAGCAGCCAGGACTTGAAACAGAACTCTTTGAGTTTTGCTGGTGTCCCAGGTAGAGACTTTACCCACTGTCACAGTGCCTGGCCCAGAAACTAACTTCCTTGAATATCACTATTTCCTCCCAGGATACACATTAGCAGGAAGCTGGAACCAGGAGTGAAAATAAGACTGTATTCCAAGTAATCCTACATGGGAAGTGGGTGTTCAAAGTGGTCTTTAACCGCTACACCAAATGCCCATTAAAAAAACTGTTAATGTGTTTGGTAGGAGTTTGGTATAATAGTTAGGAGATTGCATTCCATTTTGGAATACCTAGATTCAGTTTTCAGTTCCAGCTCTTGGTTCTAGCTTCCTGCTAATGTGGATCCTGGAGGTAGCAGTGGTGGCTCAAATAATATGGTCTCTGTTACTCGTATGGGAGACCTGTGAGTTCCAGGCTCTTGGCTTTAACCTCTGACCAGCTCAGGTCATTTGGGGAGTGAACCAGCTCATGGGAGTTGTCTGTCTATATGTCATCTATTTGAATGAGTAGTAGAGAAGGAGAGAAAAATTTTCCTTACACTGGTTCACTCTCCAGATGGCTACATCAGCCATGTCATCATTAAGTAGAAGTCAGGAACCAGGAAATTATCCTGGTTTCCCACATGGGTAACAGGGTCCCTAGTACTTGGACCTTCTTCCATTTCCTTCCTAAACACATTAACAGGAAGTTGGATAAGAAAGCAATAGTTCGTGTACTCCATGGAATACTACTCAGCTATTAAAAGAACAAAATGCATTTCTTCATGGCCAAATGGGCCCAATTAGAAACCATTATGCTAAGGGAAATGAGCCAGTCCCAAAAGGTTAGATGCCACATGTTTGCCTTAATTTTAGATGATGTCATTCCTAAAAATAGCACCTGTAAGTTGTAACATTATTACACCCTCAAACAGCCTATATCACCCACAATAAGATATTGTGATGTAACAAATGAATGAATAATCAATGAGAGACAGACTGCTTATGAATATCAAAGAACTGAAAAGCTTGATATGCTTTTAATACATTATGTTATTCTGCAGTGGGTTGGGAAAGCAGAGAAATCTTCCACCTTCTTAGAGTGTGTGAGGAAGATGTTAAGTATAATCTATCAAGATTGTAACAGGTAATTTAGATACAACAGACTTGAATCTGCATTAGACATTAGCAAAAAGTATAAAAACATACAGTGGGATCCAAGAGCAATCCTGACAGCCTCTTAGTAGGAGGTCATATGCACAGAGCAGGAGGCGAACAGGAGTGGAACAGGAGGACAGAAGGAGAGTTGTATCCTAACCCCGGAGACTCCTGGTACCTCACCAAGGACTATCAGTATGGGCACCAAAGACTATATCCCAACTTCCAAGGAGATTACAGGGAATTGGAGTGCCCTCATAGACTGAAAACTCTGAGGTCAACCGTTCCCTATCGGATCTCCAACACGGGATGGAAGAAGCAGATCCTTCCTCACAGGATCTAATGTCATTGGAACAACAGCCAGGAGCCCTGAGCAGTCCTCAGAAACAGAAGAACAGTAAACTTCCATTGGGACTCGGGAGAGGAGCTTTCTCTGGTCCTTACTTAGTTCCAACTTTGGCTTCCCACCCTCTCTTGCAATGACCATCAGGGTCGTTCTGGAGCCCCCAAAATTAGATCAGATAGACAGACAGAGACCAATAAGGAAAGTTTAGAACAGTCTGGAAAAAGCTTGGACTCCCATATACTTTACTAGATAAGACACAAACATCAGTTACTCCTCACTAAGGTATTGAAGATGTCTCTGCTCACCCCTCCTAAAACTGTTCTGCTCCTCATTCGTTAACATATGGCATGTTAGAGTTACAAGCCTGTTTAGACTATCCTAAAATTTCAAAGTTCAGTAAAAATCATGCTTGAATACTATAAGCTGCTAAATATAAAAATGAAAATAGATGCGAGACAGCTGAATAGTACCCTATAACCATTTTAAGGTTTATAGCAGCCAGTTGTTTATATACTAAAATGAGATGTCAATGAAGTAATTACAGGATGTGGTTAAGAACTCGCATTTTCTAACATATTGGTCACTCAATACCACGTTAATTACTTTCATGATATTGTAAATTTCCATGTTTCTTCCTGTCATTGAAGTTGTGTAGTGGCGTTTCATTGGATGAAATAATTCACAACAATTGTGAATTGCTGCCAATCTTGCCACTCCAAGCACGACGAAATCTCTCCCGAATCCACTGGCTGACATAGTCTACCTTAGTGTCTCTGCCCAGATTTTTACTGCCAACCCATGGCTGGGGAAGTTGATTGATTTGTTCTGTCCTCCGTTCTCGGTTGTGGTACCAGGTGTCCTCTGCAGGTTCCGATGGACTGCCATATCCTCCATGTGCACCTGGATATGCTGTCCACTGCTGCATCTGAGTTACTGAGGAGGCTCAGCTTTGACACATGAACTCCATGGTCAGACCATGGAACTTGCACTTCTCTTCATGGTTGAGGGTCTGAGTTCAGCAGTTCAGTTGAGGGGATTGCCAAACAAACTTCATCTGAGGTGATCCTAGACATGATTTTTGTGTGTGCTTGCCAGTACAGGGTCTGGCACATTCTGTTACCCCAGTCAGTTTATGCATATGTTAGTGTATGGAATTGCTCCATCAGTTCTGTCCCCAGCTCTGTCTTTTACACAAACCAATGGATGTTGCAGTCCAGCCCAATCCTGCCCACCGTACACTCAGCCCTCACACAAATCAGTGGGAGCTGCAGCCTACTTGGAGCAACCCACAATAACTCCCACAGGCCTGCCTCCTTCCCTGGTTCCTGTGCTTGCCAATATGTACAGAAAACTGGTCCAATCTGACCCACATCACATTCAGCTCTCATACGTGTCAATTGGCATTGAAACCTCGTTCAACCCAACCAGCCCCACTGTCCAGCCCACACACATGCTGGTGGGTGCCACACTGTCTAGCCATGGCTGCCCCAGTCCTGATTTTCATGCTCTCCAGAGGCAGTGATAACCCAAGAGGGAGTTGTCCACTGTTTTCCTACTGGGCTCAGAAAACAAACACCAAGGAAATATCATCTCGTGTCTGTCAGAATGGTTACTATCTAATAGATGTCAGGTAGATGTTGATGGTATGGAAGAAAGGGGACCCTTTGTACACTGTAGGCAAGAATGTAAATTAAGCTCTTAATTTTCATCAGCATAATTCTTCAGTGTCTACTTTATTGCATGTTATATAGTGTTGTTTCTGATGATAATTTCATGAGATTTATATTTTTTTTCAATTCTTAGGATGAAGCACGAAGACATTTTAACTGTCCAGGTCTTGAAGGAATGGAGCTTGAAAATCAAGGTGGTATGGGCACTGAGCTCAACCACTGGGAGAAGCGGTTACTAGAGGTCAGCTTATATTTAAATTTTACTAGACTTTAAGAATGTTTATTTATTTTTTCGTTAAAGAAAGAGAGCAAGTGAGCTTTCATCTTCTAGCCACTGGTCCTGTGCCCAAATACCTGCAACAGTTAGGGCTGGGCGGGAGCTGAAGCCAGGACCTGGGCCTGCAGTCCAGGTCTCCCAAGTAGACGGCAGGAGCACGTCTATGTGAGCCATCTCCATTGTCTCCCAGGGTCTACATTACCAGGAAGCTGGAGTGAGGAGCCAGAGCCTGGAATTAAACCCCGGTTTTCTGATCATGGAACGTGGGCATCTCAACTGCTCAGCCAAACACCTGTTCCTCAGACTTTCACATGTTTAATGAAAGTAATTCATACTCATGGGAAAGGTATTCAAATAGGTTATAACATAATTGAAGTACCACTTTTCCCCTTCGATTTTGAAATTCACTTTCCAGATATAATCACTGTTAAAGTGTTTCATAGACCCACCATAAACATTAAAGACACAGGTATGTGAATTCTGGTTGATTACCATTCCAGGGCAATTGCTAACAGTGAAGACATTTGAGGCAGACAATAGATTTCACTTTCAGTTTTGGAATTTTAATGAGTTCGGTTTTCTATCATTTTTAAATGAGCAGTTTGACAGCCTCTCATACTTGAAGTATTTTGAATCTATGTCAGAGGAATCACAAATTCTTGGGAGTTGCAGGATTCAACCGTCTAATCAGAATATGTTGCTGGTTTTCAGAATGAAGCAATGACTGGTTCTCACACCCAGAACCGAGTCCTGTCTCGAATCACTCTGGCGCTGATGGAGGACACTGGGTAAGACCGCTGTGAGAATGTGATATCAGGTGCTTTTTAAAATGGAGTGCATATTGTGACCATGGCTTACATAAATGCCTAACAGAGAAATTGAAGCACCTTTGTACCTTTAGAAGAGAGATGATAGTATATTCCTTAATATTAAAGATTATGTTCTATAAGTGACACCGAATTGTTGAGGTTCATATGTGTTCTTTTAAATACTTTATTATGAATTGTACAAATATATACAAAATACATCTATATAGAATGCTGTATAACACAGTGAAGTCCAAATGCTTAGAACCTGGATTCAATAAGGATTAAAATTATATCTTAATTACTTAAAAATTGTATGTGTAGCTTCCTTTCAGACTATAGTTTCCAAAATTGAAGGTATCAAGTCATGTGACCCCTGGGAGCACAAACATGAATCCCTAAAACATATGAATACTTCTAATGTATCTGCACAACTAGCAAAATTAATCGTAATTTCTTTTTTTTTTTTTTAAAGATTTATTTATTTATTGGAAAGTCAGATATACAGAGAGGAGGAGAGACAGAGAGGAAGATCTTCCATCCGATGACTCACCCCCAAGTGAGCGCAACGGCCGATGCTATGCCGATCTGAAGCCAGGAGCCAGGAACTTCTGAGTCTCCCACACAGGTGCAGGGTCCCAAAGCTTTGGGCCGTCCTCGACTGCTTTCCCAGGCCACAAGCAGGGAGCTGGATGGGAAGTGAAGCTGCTGGGATTAGAGCCAGCCCATATCGGATCCCAGTGCATTCAAGGCAAGGACTTTAGCTGCTAGGCCACGCCGCCGGGCCCTAATTGTAATTTCTTAATATCTGTTAGATATTCCCTCTGTTTTTTGTTTTGTTATTGATTTGTTTAACTCAGGATCCAAATAAGATCCTGATTGGTTGTTATGTTTCTTCAGTTTTTTTTTTTAAGATTTATTTTATTTTTTGATGGGAGAGGCAGATACACAGAGAGGAGATACAGAGAGAAAGATCTGGTTCACTCCCAGAGTGGCCACAATGGTTGGTGCTGAGCCAATCCAAAGCCAGGAGCCAGGAGCTTCTTCCAGGTCTCCCACAGAGGTGCAGGTTCTGAAGGCTCTGGGTCATCCTTAGCTACTTTCCCAGGCCACAAGCAGGGAGCTGGATGTGTAGTGGAGCATCTGGGATGCAAACTGGCACCCAAATGGGATCCTGGCACAGAAGCAAGGCAGGGATTTAACCACTAGGCTGTCATGCCAGTCTCTCTCTTAAATCTTTTGATCTAGAACAATTCTGACACATCTCCCCGCTTCTACCTCTTTTTCATGTCATTGATTATAGACAATGAAGTATTCTGAACTTCCTTGTATATTGCTTAGTTCAAAATTCTCCCTACTTATAAATACGAATTTACTCTGGATGCTCAGTTAGGATGAGGTTTAGCTGTTTGTTCGTCAAGGAGTTTACTTCATAGGTAAGGTTGAGAGTATACAATGCCTGCTTTCCCCATTACCATGTTGTTGCTGTTGATGACAGGGTGCACATGGGTACAATCTGATGCCTCCCTTTTAAAGTTCCAAGGCAACATTTTGTGATACTTTTTCACCCACTAAGAATTACTTCCTGAATCAGTTAACTCATTAGGTTAGTGACATTTTTCTTTTAACACAATAGTGTTTTTCTAGTTCTTTCATTAACTAGGTATGGTAAAGTGTTTTTCCTCTTAAACCAAAGCTGTTTTTTTGTTTTTGTTTTTGTTTTTTTTAAAGATCTGTTTCATTATTTAAAGGACAGAGAGAGAGAGAGAGAGAGAGAGAAAGAGGTTTTCCTCTGCTGATTCACCCTCCAAATGGCCACAGTGGCCAGGGATGTCCAAGCTAAAACCACAGAAGTTGTGGGCATTTTATTACTGGAACACTGAAATTCGTTTATGAATTTTTTCTCTCTGAGAGAGTTGTCTTTCTTGAAAGTGCAGAAGGTTTTAAAGTACTGTCATGTTTCTGCCGTTATTTGATGTTTATGGGAAGGGGAGCTGAGTGGAGAGGGGTGTTCTCACTTCCCCAGGCTTTGAGCTTAGACTTTTGTTTACTAGTTTGGTAATACTAAAGGGATACGATGAAACAGAGACAGTTAAGGAACCATTTTGGTTTTTGTTTTTTTAACACTTTGCAAACTAATCTTTTCCCTAACAACCAAGAAAACTAGCCAAAACTGACTGCTGGCCCTTGGTTACACTTAGGAAAAATTGAATATTTCCTTTGTTCTAAGGTTAGAACCTTTAAAAACCACTGGATTTAGGATTCTTTGTCTTGTTGTATTGTGTAATGTTGAGCTTGTGTTGAAATAAAGGCCAGAAAAGCAAGAAACTGGGGCTAGTGGAATCTGATTAAGTAAAGGCTAGCTGATTGGTCATTCCTTCGTCGCAGTGCTCTCTCTCTCGTTCTGTTTCCTCATGACCCGTGTATCTTATCCACTTCTGTGACTCCTGTCATCTTTGGACATTGTGACAGACAGCAAAGATGATGTATGGGCTGTAAGGCTGGTTGCTGGTCTCTCGTGTGGCAAGGCCTTGGTAACAACCTATGTGGCAGAGGCCTCCAGAGTCCTTATTGAGGTCTTAAGGAACTCACTGTTGAAGCCTGTAAGTGGTGTGGCTTCCAAAGTGACAGTGATTAAAACTGCTTTGCCTAATTATTTCCACAGCTGGTACACGGCAAATTACAGCATGGCCGAGAAGTTAGACTGGGGCCGAGGCAAGGGCTGCGACTTTGTCAAGAAGAGCTGTAAATTCTGGATTGATCAGCAGAGGCAAGAGTAAGAAATTTGTCTCCCTATAATATCTTTGAGTACACAATCAATTTCTGATTTTATTCCTAAGCCCAAAATGTCAGCTATTTAAAAAATGTAACCTGGAGCGGTCTAATTTCAAATTGTTCCAATGACCGTTTGTAAGTCCTTGGTAACAATTTCATAATAAATAGTTGCAGTACTGTTTTTAATCATATGCTAACAATATCCACAGGGAGAGGTCCAAAACCATGGACATCTCTGTTTAAAGATAAATATATTTTTTAATGATATGTGACTGAAAATTATGGATCATATTCATTGAAAACTATCATAGAAAGTTACAAAATTGTCTTACTTGAAGATTTTGTAAAGTGATGTGTACAGCCTACATTCCGATTCCAGGGCTAGGCTGGAGGCCTTGTACTTGGCTCTTAGGAAAGTTAATACCAAGTAAGTGGCTGGTTCTGGTGTTTAAGTCAGACCTTGTAATGACTTGAGCATTGTTTGTTTTCTATGTCACCGTGCTGCTTCAAATGCACCAAATGAAGTCCTGGGTAGATATTTAATATGTTTTGTCTTAAGAATCTGCAAGTCCCTAAAAAATGTTGTTATGGATATAACATTGTCTATTTGAATGAAGTAAGTATAATTTTTCCTTAAAATAAGAAATGTAGCATTAGGTTATTTTTTTTTTAATGGATGTTTGAGAAGAGAAAAACCAGAAGTGATTCTGTAACATTTTTACAGAATGGTCTGTTTAAAAAAAATTTCTTTATTTTTATTGTAAAGTCAGATTTACAAAGAGAATGAGAGACAGAAAGATCTTCCACCTGCCGGTTCACTCCCCAAGTGGCCACAATGACTGGAGCTGAGCTAATCTGAAGCCAGGAGACAGTAAGTTTCTCCAGGTCTCCACACAGGTACAGGGTCCCATGGCTTTGGGCCATCCTCAACTGCTTTCCCAGGCCACAGGGAAGGAACTGGAAAGGAAGTGGAATAGCTAGGATATGAACCGGCGCCTATATGGGATCCAGCGCATGCAAGGCGAGGACTTTAGCTACTAGGTTCCTGTGCAGGGCCCTGCAGAATAGTTCTGTTGTTTAGGATTGCATCAGTTTGATGACCGATCAGAGTTACAGGTTTGAGGTTATGTTTATAGCACAATGCAGTACATTCTGATATCTTTCGAGGATTCACAGAATTCCTTTTTATCAAATTACAGTTCCAAGATTAGATTTAGCAGATAACAGAATACAATTGGAAATGTGCACGCAGTCTTCATTTTCCATTGGAAAACAAGGTTGTCTTGTGAATTTTTTCGCAGCTGAATAAAACTGTCAAATTTCTTCAAATTAGATTATGCATAGGAAGCATTTTCTGCTTTATACTGTGAAACAGAAGGGGACATTACCTCCATCTCTTTCTGAGACTGTTACAAAGATACAGTCTTTAGCCCAGGATAAGGAATTTTATTTCTTGGTATTAAGAATGCAAAACATGGGGCCCGGCGCGGTGGTGCAAGTGGTTAAGGTCCTCGCCTTGCACGCCTGGGATCCCATATGGGCACAGGTTCTATCCCGGCAGCCCCGCTTCCCTTCCAGCTCCCTGCCTGTGGCCCGGGAGAGCAGTCGAGGATGGCCCAAAGCTTTGGGAACCTGCACCCGCATGGGAGACCCGGAAGAGGCTCCTGGCTTCGAACCGGCATAGCATCGGCCCGTTGCGCTCACTTAGGGAGTGAATCATCAAACGGAAGATCTTCCTCTCTGTCTCTCCTCTCTGTATATCCGCCTTTCCAATAAAAAAATAATAAAAATAAATCTTTAAAAAAAATTTATAAAATGAGATATAGGATCTTATTTAATATCAGTGAAATGTTACATTGCATCTACTATTACCTTCCCATCTACATTTATCATTTGCTTTTACTCTGAAAAATCGTAAAACCTGATTCAGCGTTAGTTACACACCTTTAAAATGTGTTTAGATCGTAATGGAGAGATGAGTGATGATGTTTTACAGTTGATCCAGCTCATGCTTCTCTGTGCAGGAGACAGATGCTGAGCCCTTACTGTGACACACTGAGGAGCAACCCACTGCAGTTAACCTGCAGACAGGACCAGAGGGCAGTCGCTGTGTGCAATCTCCAGAAATTCCCAAAACCTTTACCACCAGAGTATCAGGTAACTCTCATGTGGGACATAATTTTAGGAATAGATTTGTTAGAAAGTCTTCATTTTGAATCAAAAGAATGAAGCATCTTAAAATTTTCAGCATATTTTCCATGTTTGAAAAACACTGAATTCCTTAATTTCTTTGTTCCCTGTTTGCCACTTAATAATAAATGGGTAGTAACACCTTATAATAGCAGGAGATATTTAGAGTATTTGATTTGATAAGTTTTAGCACATTTATTTATTTATTTGAAAGGCAGAGTTGGGCCCAGTGTGATGGCTCAGTGGCTAAATCCTCACCTTACAAGTGCCAGGATCCCATATGGGTGCCAGTTTTTGTCCTGGCTATTCCACTTTCCTTTCAGCTCCCTGTTAATGGCCGGGAAGGCAGTAGAGGATGACTCAATGCCTTCGGAGTCTGCACCTATGTGGAAGACCTGGGAGGGGGCTCCTGGCGTTGGATTCCTTTAGTTCCAGCTAATGCAGCCATTTGAGGAAACTGGCAAGTGAATCTCTCTCCTATATAAAAACCTGCCTTTCCAATAAAAGTAAATCAATCTTTTAAAACTATATTATTTTGTTCGTTGTAATTTTATTTCACTTCTTATATTTTTAGAAACAGCAGTCTTTTTTTTTTTAAGATGTATTTTTTGGAGCCAAAGCCAGAGCCATGGTCCATAGGCTGATATTCCACCTTCAGTTGCCAGTATCCCACATGGATGCCAGTTCGTGTCTCAGCTGCTCCACTGTGGATCCTGCTCCCTGCTTGTGGTCTGGGAAAGCAGTGAAGAATGATCCAAGTCCTTGGCCTCCTGCTCCCACTTGGGGGGCCAGAAAGAGGCTCCTGGCTTCAGATCAGCTCAGGTCTGGCTGTTGTGGCCATGTATGGAGTGAAAAAAATTTTTTTTAATTGGAAAGGCAGATTTACAAATAGAAGGAGAGATAGAGAGAAAGATCTTCCATCTGCTGGTTCATTTACCAAGCAGTTGCAACAGCCAGAGCTGAGCTAATCTAAAGTCAGGAGCCAGGAGCTTCTCCCAGGTCTTTCACATAGGTGCAGAGTCCCAAGACTTTGGGCCATCTTCTACTGCTTTTCTAGTCCAAAAGCAGGAAGAACCTGGATGGGAAGTGGATCAGCCAGGAAACAAACCTGGCACCCAAATGTGACCATGGCACTTGCAAGGTGAGGATATAGCCCCTGAGCCATTGTGTTGGGCCTTGGGGAGTGAATTTGTAAGGCAATTGTAGAGAGCAATGAGAAGAGAAGCAGGTAAAGAGAGAGAGAGAGAGAGAGATCTTTCATCCACTGATTGACTCCTCAAATGATTGTAGTGGCCAAAGCCATATTCTGCTGCTTGCCCAGGACATTAGCAGGAAGCAGGATCTGAAAGGGGGATGTAAGCTGCTGTGACCCAACCTGGCCCTCATTTGTTCCTTTTAAAACGTTAACCAAATTTGCCATCCTAGTACATAGTTTAGATGTAGTTGCTTATTTCTAAAACTATAGCAACTTGAAAATCGCCTTCATGTGGTTTTTGTTACGTGTTTGTGTTGAGCTGCTTGTGAAGTAATCAGTGTCAGAGGTTACATAGCAGCAAAGCATTGCTATCATTTGCCTTTGGACTTTGTTTGGATACTGACTGTGTCTGTCATGCCTGTCTTCCCCATCATTGCTTTGCAGTACTTCGATGAACTCAGCGGAATTCCTGCACAAGACTTGCCTTACTATGGGGGCTCAGTGGAAATTGCTGACTATTGTCCTTTCAGTCAGGAATTCAGTTGGCATTTAAGTGGTGAATATCAACGCAGCTCAGATTGCAGAATACTGGAAAATCAACCAGGTTAGGACTGGTGAAGTGAGTGTTATATACACGTTAACATTATATATCAGCAATATAACGTGGCGGTAACTTTATGGTATATGTTCACTGCTGTCCATCTATAATTTGCTAAGATTCCATCTGTTTCCTCATTTGTACAATGGGATAACAGCTCTCTCACGATCTGTTGTAAATATGAAATGAATTCGTATACTGGGTGCTTAAAGCTATTCCGACATGCCCGGACGTGATTGTGAGCTGTCTGTTAGGTGCAGACATGCTTCCACACAACGTCATACCTTACATCTACGTAGTCCTTTACGTTGCAAAAGAAGTTTGGTTTTCATCATTTCGTATATTCTTTTAAAAACATTATAAGTGGCGTAGAAAAGGTACTGTATTTCACAGATAAGTAAGCAGACACTGAGTGGAATAGTAAATTCATGCCAGTGCAAGATATTCCTTGCAGCAGGGATTTTAACATTTTATTGAAACACTTCATGAACCTCTTTGTTCCTCTTTAAGAGGCGCTCATTTTGTGTAATTTAGAGGTAATATATCAGTTTTCAAAAATCAAAATGATACTGTTCCATGGCCAGTAAGACATATTACCATATTACTGATTTCTTGTTAATACACATAAATTAATTGGGCTATCAAGGTAGTGAAAATGTGGGCCTGACACGGTGGTGTAGTGGTTAAGGTCCTCGCCTTGCACGTTCTCGGATCCCATTTGGGCACCAGTTCTAATCCCAGCAGCTCCGCTTCCCATCCAGCTCCCTGCTTGTGGCCTGGGAAAGCAGTTGAAGACAGCCCAAAGCCTTGGGACCCTGCACCCGCAAGGGAGACCTGGAAGAGGTTCCTGGCTCCTGGCTTTGGATTGGCTCAGCTCCAGCCATTGCGGCCACTTGGGGAGTGAATCATTGGATGGGAGATCTTTCTCTCTTGTCTCTTCTCTATATATCCGCCTTTCCAATAAAAATAAAGTAAATCTTTTTTTTAAAAAAAAAAAAGGTAGTGAAAATATGACGGTTGCATATTCTGCAGTGATAATTAACTATCGTTGTAAACAGAATTATTCTTAAATCTGATATATTCATGAAGAGCAACAATTTGTCCTTCTTTCTTTGGTCATCAAAACTTTTAACCCAGTCTCTCCCTTTGCCAACTTTGTTATAAGTAAGATATTTTACATTTAAATTTCTATGTTACTTTTGCATTTTGAACATAACAGATTTAACTGGATCTGTACAATAAGGATTTTTTTAAATCCACATTATTGACCTAATTACTAAATATTATAAAGACTTATTCATGCTAAGCTGTTCCACGTTAAAGAAGAAATGTGCAGATCTAGCAACTTGGGGACTGCTAAAGGTACACTACCACATTTTACTGTTTTAGATATATGGTCAGCAGGATTTATTTTGTAAAGGACAAAATATAACACCCTCAGGCTTTGCGGGTCAGCATATATGGGCAGATTGACATGAATGAGTGGGTTGACATGTGGCCCCAAGGCTCTAGCTTGCCAGAACCTGCTTCTGGCGCTAATCAGTGTTTCTTGAAGACTTTGTAACTCTTAATTAGAAGTAGAGTCTGTCTTATTCTGTTTGACATTTAGTTTTAAAAGATTTAGTTATTTTTTATTGGAAAGGCAGATATACAGAGGAGGAGAGACAGAGAGGAAGTTCTTCCATCTGTTGATTCACTATCCAAGCGGCCGCAATGGCTGGTGCTGAGCTGATCCGAAGTCAGGAGCCAGGAGCTCTTCCGGGTCTCCCACACAGGTGCAGAGTCCCAAGGCTTTGGACTGTCTTTGACTGCTTTCCCAGGCCACAAGCAGGGAGCTGGATGGGAAGCAGGGCCACCAGCCCAAATGGGATCCTGGAGTGTGCAAGGCGAGGACCTTAACCGCTATGCTATCATGCCGGGCCCCTGTTTGACATTTCAAACTTAGCTTATGTGGTGAAGATTTTTCAAAACCAGCAAAAAAATATTCATAATATTTCAAAATGGGCTACCTGAACTTTACTTTTACAAAATACAGCTTGTATAGAGTGGATTAAGAACAAGTGATTGCTAGGTTTAGGAGTTTGATCCTTTGGCCAATGGGTATTTCGAGGTCACTAATCTACCCCATGGCCCGAAGATTTGCACATGATTGGCACTACTTCAGGTTGTTACTTCTGAACTTCCAGGATGTGGCCCAAGTTGAAGACACAAGAAAGTTTTTAAAAACTTGCCGTACCTCAGAATAGCCTTTGTTATACGAATCATTTGGCCTTAACCTTTTTGGGATCACCTGGAAGTGACTTCTGTTTCAGCCACAGATGAACTGGAGTCTTGTTGTAATCAATTTAAGATCATTTATTGATACTTTCTCTGATACCATTTTATTTTCTTGTTTCTCTGATCGTGATTTTCTCCTACTCATTCCTTCATTGAGAAGTAACTGTGTCTGAGTTCTGCTTATCTTAATTTTTGAAAGCTTAATAGTTTCATTAAACATGCTTGATTTGATCTCTATTGTTTTTTCAAGAAGATTTATTTATTTTTATTTGAAAGAGAGAAAGTGAGATGGTGTGAAAGATACTCCATCTGCTGGCTCACTTCCAGTCAGCCACAACGGCTGGAGCTGAGCCAGTCCGAAGCCAGGAGCCCTCTGGGTCTTCCATACGGGTGGAGGGTCCCAAGTGCTTGAGCCATCCTCCACGGCTTTCCCAGCACATAAGCAGGGAGCTGGATGGGGAGTCTAGCAGCTGGAACTAAAACTGGCACCCATGTGGGATCCCGGTGCTGGCAGATGGAGGATTGGCCTGTTCACAAACCATGCTGGTACCACACATGTTAGATTTTTGAAAGCAGTTTTAACCACTAAGATGAATATTTCAGTTTCTCGTTTAAATTAAAAAATCATTTCTGACGAGACTTTTCTGGTTTGTTTCAGAAATTTTTAAAAACTATGGTGCTGAGAAGTATGGACCTCATTCAGTTTGCCTAATTCAGAAATCGGCATTTGTCATGGAAAAGTGTGAGAGGAAGCTGAGCTATCCAGACTGGGGGAGTGGATGCTATCAGGTAGAGTTTCACTTATTTTTTTTTTATTTCCTTTATTTTATTAATTACATTGCATTATGTGACACAGTGTTATAGGCACTGGGATTTCCCCCCACTTCTCCCTAAACCCTCCCCCCATGGTGGATTCCTCTACCTTGTTGCATTACCACAGTTCAAATTCAGTTGAGATTCTTTCATTGGAAGTATTTACCAAGCATAAAGTTCAGCATCTTATTGTCTTGGTAAGTTCAACAGTTCCTTGGAGAGACCATCTCTGGTCTGAAGGGTTTTACTTATTAAAAATTATGCCAAATATTAGATAGTTTTACCTTATCAAGTTGCTTCTGTTTTAAAATAGTTAAGCAAACAACATTTTAATGTATTATTTGTGTATTAGCTTGGATGTTTGTGTTTTGTGAAAATATAACCTTTGAGAAAGATTGTCTCCATTTGTTTAAAATACATGTATTTGTATATTTCAGTAAGTATGCTAATAATATATAATAACTTAAATTCTGGACATACATCGTAGTGAAATACCAGATGCACACATTTGTTTTATTTATGCAGGATGAAAAGTGTGAGAGCAGGGTGCCAGCCAACATTCTTTCCTTGGTGAGGGTCAGCTTTCTGGTTCACAGATGACACCCCTGCCCTCAGAAGGCCCCAGGGGTCACTCTCTGGTGTCTTTTTAAGATACTAATCCGATTCCTGCTTATCCAGTCTACCTAAAGACTATCCAGAGGCCTTGCCTCCTAACACCGTCACTCTGAAGACTGGGTTTCAGCATTTGAATTATGATGTCATTTGAGCAAGATGATCACATCTCTGGTCTCCTTCATTCCTTAACTTTCACAACCTTGACACAGATTACAGGCCAATCCTTGCCTAGGACATATCTCAATTTTGATTTGTGATGTTTTCTTATGCTTAACACATTTTGGGCAGGAATGTCACAGAAATGGTGCTTATTTTGTTTGGGTATCCTTTTGTCCCTTTACTGCTGACCTTGTTTAGCTTGGTCTCTGCCAGGTTCTCCCTGGTCATTCTGCTTCCCTTTCCTTTTCCTGTCTTCTCTCTCCTCCCCCTTCTCTCCCCTTTTCTGCTGATTTGTTCCCCATATCCCCGCAACAACTGGGCTACACCAAGCTGAAGCCAGGGACCAGCAACTCTGTATAGATCTACAAGAATGGCAGAAGCCCAACCATTTGAGCCATTACCTGCTGCCTCTAGAGTGCACATTAGCTGAAAGCCGAAGTTGGCTTAAACCAAGGTGGTCCAATACAGACGTGCCAAGTGACTTCGTGACCACTGTGCCAAATGCCTGCTCTGTAGCTGCTGGCTTTAAAGTACCATTAGCTCTAAAGAGTACTTATGCCAAAATGGCACATTGCAGGAGCATATTCTGCCATGCCTTAATAGTTTAACTGCTAGTAACTATTTTTTAAGAGCATTTCCATTAGAATTCTAAAGACATTTTTCCTTTGTATTCTAGTCAATGTCATTATGATTTATTTAGTAATGTTTTACTTTCTTGAAGCTGAGTACTTGCATATTCACTTTTCATGCATCTCCCTAAAATTCTAAAATCTAATGGGTTGGACCTATTTTTGCTGATCTTTAGCAACCTACTCATATTCAGGAACTGACGGGAAGTCATTTGGAAGTTTTGATCATATACATTGGGCCTGTTTTCCATGGTCTTCCCTGAAGCCTCTCTTTTTACCATTGATATTTAGATCTTCATAAGTTTTCTTCTTAGAATGCTCAGAATTTTCTGAAAAAACTTCCAATATCCTGCCTGGAATTTGTGTTTATAGCTATCAATTCTAGGAACTAAGCTGGTTTTGAATCTAAAGACTCTTAATATTTAGTATGTTGACAACAATACTGTAGCATATCATGTTAAACCCTTGCCTGTAGTGCTTCCCAAGTGGGTGCTGCTTTGAGTCCCAGCTGCTCCACTTCAAATCCAGTTCCCTATTAATGTGCCTGGGAAAGCAGTGGAGGATGGCCCAAGACTTTGGGGCTTCCAGGAATCCAATAGGCACTGGGATGTGGGATGCCTGCCTTGTGAGAAGTGGCTTCACTCTGCATGCATTGCCAGCTCCTGGTTAACAACTTTGAATGACTCATGGAGAGAGGGACATGATTGATGGTTACTCAACACTGGCTTAAGCTGAGGTATATAAGGATACTGGAAACTGCAGAAATGTCACTCTAACTTGACCTCGTGGTCTATGAATTCTAATTGCATTTAAAGCTATGTATTTGCTTCTCAGTATTTTTCAGGAGAAGGCACCCTAGTTTTCATTAGTTTCTAAAACAGGTGCTAGGATGACTACAACAACAAAACAAAATATAATAACCCTCTTTACAAAACATTAAGATAATGGCAGTCTCCCAAATTGTGTTTTATATTCAATATTTTTAGTAAATTTTAGCATAAGCAGAATCCTTATAAAGGTTGAAGTATGTTTTATGAAATAACTGTGTATGTATTTAACTTTTTTGCACCAAAATAGACTTACCTTTTAATTTAATATTTCCACAAACTTCTTTATATATGTGTGTGTGTGTGTGTGTATGTATAATGATTACATGGTTGATCAGAGTGGGAAGGATTGAGATTTAGGGAAAATTGGGTGAATCCATTGCTTCCAAATTTGCTATTTCTTCTTGTTCTTGGAGGAAGGGGAGAGACAAAGGGGGGAAACCACTCATGACTTTACACAAGTCCCAGTACCCAGGGATGAGGAATCACCACCTCATATCAACCCAGAGTCTCCATGTGTACATATTCCGAGGGTTCTGTCCAAGTGGTTTCCATAAATTTCTTGAAGTTCCCTAGTATATCCCTGCAGTTGAAGCCCCAATCTGAATCTGTCCTCCCCTTGAGTGGTACTGACTTGAGTGTCTCACCACCCTCCCCGCGTTGGAAGGTGTCTTGTTCTCCCCAAGGACTGAAGGTTTGGGTCCAGGATACCTCCTATCTGTGTAGTCGGGCCAGACAGGTGCTGCCTGTCAGCATTCAGATGAACGGCTGGATTCACAATGGAGACCTGCTATGCCCATCCTGCTGGGACTTCTGTGAGCTCTGTCCTCCCGAATCGGATCCTCCAGTGGCTAACCTGACCCGAGTCCTTCCCCTGGGTGAGTGCCCTGAGTGCCTCTGGTCAATGGCGGAAAATACTGGGAGCAGGGGACTCTGCCTGTAAAACATTAAGAGAGTTCTAAAATAAGGTGCGCTTCTCTTCCACATGCACTTCTATGGGAAATGACCCTTCCCACCACTATCAGAAATCTAAGAGGGGAAATGGACATTTCCATGCAGTGCAAGCCATGGGTGTGGAATCTGACCATGCGAAGATCCTGTGACTTACACAGTCTCTTTCAACATGTTTTGGTTCTAACATAACCAGATGAGGCAAAGATGAGGGAATAACACCAGAGAAGATACTCAAAAAAGGAAAAGCAGGGCCAATATTCTGCTGTAGTGAGTTAAACTACAGCTTGCGATGCCAGCATCCCATATTAGAGCACCAGTTTGGGTTCTGCTTGCTCTGCTTCCAATGCAGGCACCCCCCCCCTTTTTTTCCCTGAAATTTTATTTTATTTATTTGAAATACAGAGAGACAGAGGGAAAGAATCTTCCGTGTACTAGTTCACTCTCTAGATGACAATGGCGGCAAGGCTGGGGCAGACCAAAGTCAAAAGCCAGAAGCTTCTTCCCTGACTCAAATGGATGCATGGGCCTAAGATCTTGGGCCATCTTCTGCTGCTCTTCCAGATGCATTAGCCGAGATCTGGTTCAAAAATGGTACAGCCAGGACTCAAATCAGTTCCTCTTTGGGATGTTGGCATTGCAGGCTGTGGCTTAATGCACTGCACCACAGCACTGGCCCCATTTCAGCTCTCTGCTAATGTAACTGGGAAAGCAGCAGAAGGGATGGCCCATCCGCATAGGAGGCCAAGATGGAGTTCCAGACTCTAGCTTTGGCCTGGCCCAACCCTGGTCATTACGGTCATTTAGGGTGTGAATCAAAGGATTGCTTTCTCTGTCTTTCCCTCGCTGTGTAACAGTTTATCTTTCAAGTAAATAAATTTTTAAAAATGGGTGAGGTGAAATCACACACTTCCACGAAGCGGAAAAAGCAGCACATCATGATGGCCTAATTGGCTAATCCCAAGTGCCAGGATCCCTAATGGGTACTGGTTCATGTCCCTGCTGTTGCACTTCCTGTCCAGTCCCTGCTTGTGGCCCAGAAAAGCAGCAAAGATAGTCCAGGGCCTTGGGACCCTGCACCACATGGGAGACTCAGAGGAGGTTCCTAGTTCTGGCTTCAGATTGTCACAGCTCTATGTGTTGTATTCATTTGGAGAGTGACCCAGTAGAGGGAAATCTTTCTGTGTTTCTTCCTCTCTGTAAATCTGCCTTTCCAACAAAAATAACCATTAGAAACAAAAAAAGAGGCAGAAGCAAAGAAGCAAGGATATATAGAGATACCTACACCAAAGTGTGATAAAAGGAGTCAGGCTGCCAAAGATCAGGGCGGCTTTTATTGAGGAGTAGTGTCATTTGAATATCCCTAATCCAAGTACTTGGCTCCAGAAGGGTTTTAGGGTTTAGATTTTTGGAATATTTATATTTATGTAATGAGATCTCTTGGGGCTGGGACCCAACACTTTGCATTGATTTTTTTTTTTTAAGATTTACTTTCAGTCCCGGCGCTGTGGCCTAGTGGTTAAATCCTTGCCTTGAATGCTCCAGGATCCCATATGGGCGCTGCTTCTAATCCCGGCAGCCCCACTTCCCATCCAGCTCCCTGCTTATGGCCTTGGGACCCTGCACCTGCGTGGGAGACCTGGAGGAAGTTCCAGGCTCCTGGCTTCGGATGGGCACAGCACCAGCCGTTGCGGTCACTTGGGGAGTGAATCATCGGACGGAAGATCTTCCTCTCTGTCTCTCCTCCTCTCTGTATATCTGACTGTACAATAAAAATAAATAAATATGTTAAATAAATAAAATATTAACAAGTACCCTGTTGAAATGCTAAAATATCCCCATCTCTCCTATTTATTAATGTTTAAATTAGCACATGCACAGAACCTTTACTGAACAATTTATGAGATTTATTTTTATTGGAAAGTCAGATTTACAGAGAGGAGAGACAGAAAGATGTTCCGTGCACTAGTTCACTCCCCCAAAAGACTGCAGTGAATGGGGAGTTGAGTCTATGAAAAGCCAGGAGCCAGGAATCCCCCAAGATCTCCCATGCAGATGCAGGGACCCAAGGGCTGGGGCCATCCTCCATTGGTTTCCCAGGATCTAAGCAGGCAGCCGGATCTGAAGTGGAGCAGCTAGGACACAAACCAGCGCCCATATGGGATGCCAGTGCTGGAAAGAAGTGAATGAGCCAGTGTGTCATTGTGGCAACCCTTGAGCAGTTATTAAAGTACCAGGGACTCTGGTAAGCTCGATAGATGTTTATTTTTGATGAATTCTTTTTGGAATGTTATTTGAAAGGCAGACAGAGCTCTTCATTTGCTGGTTCATCCCCCAGATGCCAGCTAGGCCAGGCTATTGTGAAACTGGAACAGGAATTCAGTGTGGGTCTCCCACCTGGCACTAGGGACCCATTCACTTGCTGCCTCCCAGGGTATGCACTATTGCATGACTGCATGACTGCATGACTGGAGTCAAGAGTGGAGCTGCGACTGAAAGCCAAACACCCTGATCTGGACTGTGGGCATCCCACGCAGCCACATGCCCTTTTCGGATGTTTTGATATATGAGTTCAATATGAAATGATGATAGAGCAATATTTTGCTCCTCCTTATTTGTCAATATGTAATTGTGTTCTAGATCTGTGTTCCCGTTCCTCTAGCCTGGTGGTCACCCTCTGGCTTCTGCTAGGCAATCTGTTTCCTCTGCTAGCTGGATTTCTCCTGTGTGTGTGGCACTAGGAACGGAAAGTGAGTTCTCAAGACAGGTGCCTGTGGGGGAGAAAAGCACAAAATCCGGATGAGTGACAGCCCGTGCAGATGGCGTCAGTGGCATTCCTGACTCCAGCTCGGAGGTGTTGACCCAGTTGGAGCGCGTCACGGAAGTCGTGTGACTGTCACTCCTCAGCGGCAGCGCAGCCGCCTTGGGGCTGGGCAGAGGAGACGGCTCTGGGTGTTTCAGGCTCCCTTACCTTCCTGACAAGTCCCCTGTGAAGATGGATGCGCGGTGGGATATTCAGAGTGATCATATACCTCAGCGTTTGCATTAAAATCAAGGATGGGAAAGTTGCTCCCCAACGCACAGCAGTCACTGCAACAACAGCTGGCTTTTACAGGATTCTGTGGTGCCCAGCCTCAGAGGTACCACCTGCCCTCGGGTTACAGAGGAGAATTGGACCAGGATTTCTACACGACGTTTACACCATTGTGAATGAGATGGCTGTCCCACCTGTCATGTACAGTCAGTGTTCTTTGATAGTGTCTTCCGCTCTTCGCTGGCTGCAGGGCAGACTCACAGCTGGACTTCCGTTCGAGTCACTCTTAGCCCTCTATGCTTGCCGATCTTTGAAGCTCAGCTTCCAATTACGTTCTCCCTGGGTTCAGTCATGACTCAGAAAATTGTGGGAGCAGAGAGAGGAAAACAGCTCTGCCTGGTAGGAATGCTAAAGACATGTAAACAGGAAAACCGGTTTGGGCTTTTTAGTAGAGCACTTAGCTGTAATTGAACAAAAAAAGAAGAATTCTTTCCTGACCAATGATGATGAAAACACGTTCTGGTATAGACAGGTATGCAGTTCAGGTGAGCGAAGAAAGTATTATAAATTTTTTTTAATATCTCAAAGTAATTTTATGTATAAGGACATAAATATAGGGCAAAACAGCATGGTCTGAATTGCTTTTTAGTAGCAAAGAATAGTTTTGGTGTAGGCCCTCCTCCTCGGGTCCTCTAGCACCCAGCATACAAACAGATCCATAAACACTGGGAGATTGCCTTTGCTTTAAATGTCCTTTACTGCCTGCATTTGACATTCCTTTTGCTACCGCACAGTTTCTAGAAAGCAGTCCTACTTACAGAACTCACCAACTTTACGTAGTACTTCCAGTTTGAACCTTTTTAAAGATGTATCTGAGAGGGAGAAACTGAGACACTGGTGTGATTCTCCTAGAGCCTGCCAGAGCTGGGGCTGGGCTAGACCAGCAGGGAGCCCAGTCCAGGATTCTGTGTGGGTGACCTGGGTGACTGTGACCCAGCTACTTGAGCCGTCCCCAGTGCTTCCCGCGGTGCACACCTGCGGGCACCTGGGAGCAGAGCCAGGCCTCAAGCCAAGGCCCTCCAGGGGCAAGCAGGGACCCCAACCAGTCTCCTCACTGCCAGGACAAGCACCGACCCTTTGAAATGTTTAGTGATATGTGAGGCCCAAGTTTTCTCTCTTAAACCCATAAAATCCTGTGACATTATAAATGAAATCCTTAGACTAGCTTCCTCCTTCACTCCTTCACCCCCCCTTCTCTTCCTTCCAGTCAACATGTAATTCCTGAATTCTACATTTTGGAAACTGTGCTAAGTGAAACATAACCACATAATTACTAAGGAGAAATTCCATCTGACCATTTGGTATTGCAGCTCCAACTTTAAAGAACGTCTTTTTACAAAATGTGTACATTTAAAAACCCACACTTGCATACGGCTTTAAATGGCAGATTCCGTTGCCAGGCAAGCCTGGGAGTCTGGGACTCAGCTTTAGCTAAAGAGAAAGCTGGTATTGACGGTGGGCAGCTGGTAGCGCTCAGCCATGCTTACGGCGTATGTGCTTTAAATTATGCCAGGGACAGAGGAAAAAAAATAAGTGTTTTGTGAAGGAACTCAGAACCTTCCGAGCTTAGGTACTTACTACGATTGTGAACCATCCTGCAAAGTTTATATAAAGAATTTCACCAAAAACACAATGAATGACTAATATATTTGAGAGTCACAGCGATGGGTTTGACTGTATTTGGACTGTTGTGCAGTAATGCCGTTGACATGATATTGTTTCCAAGCACGGTGCTCTTTATACTTGAAATATATTTTTGCTTTATTTTTATTGATATATTTGCACTGATGACTTTCTGGAGAAGATATTATAGATGAAATTTTCTTGTGTGTGTACATATATGTGTATATATATATATATATATATATTTATTTATTAAGCTTGACACGTGGTAGCCCAGTATTTTGTTTGCACAAACACAAAACTTGACAGAGTGTTGCTGATGTTAGGAAGTCTTCCCAATATCTGAGTCTCCCTCTTAAACTAGGCACAGGCAAGGCTGCTTGTCTCTCAATCTGCCTGCTATACTCGGCAAGACTGGGAAGCACACTGGATGTAGAAGAAACTTTAAGAGGCGTGTTTTGGGTCACACAAAATATGACAGTGAAGCAAAGAGTTTTGAGATCTGAGATTACAAGACGGAGTGGCTGCGATATAACTCACCTGCGAACAGAGGCACAGGAGGTGACCGAAGCGAAGGGATTCCGCAGCAGGTTAGGCCTTTTCTGTGGGAGGAGGGAGACTGAGCGGGCTGCAGCTGGGATGGGGCGCAGACAGAGAATGGGGAGCCCCAGCCTGACTCAGCAAAGGCCAAGTGCGTATGAGAACTGACTACCTCAGTTTTCAGCTCCAGAGAGAGGTTCATTTTGATCATTTCAGGGTCTCAGATGTCCAAAACATCAATGAGTTTTTCTCAGGCTGTCAGGAACTGAATTTACAGAAGGAAGCAGAGCCATGTCAGGAGCCTGGAACTGACAGCTTTAAAGAAACTAGCAAACAGGTGGGTGGGCTTAATGGAGATCCCTTCTAGTAATCTAAAAAATATCCCTTTCCTTACTTAGGTTTTTAAAAAAAATCAGTACCCTTGACGGTGTCCTGTAGGATAATTCTTTCTGTTAAGACCTATAGTAGACATCCTAGAAGTAGTTGCAAACTATGCTTAAAATTAGTTTTCAGCCTAGTTAGGCTTTGAAGTTGAAACAGTTTTATGAGGTTTAAATAGTCTTAGGAAGAATCAGCCCTCCCTTCAGGCATAGAAGACTCCAAGATCAAAGTCCCCTGTGAAATGAGCCGCTAGCTGGCTTCTCACAGCCCTGCCAGCTGCAGCACTCGGGCACTCACCAGACCCCTGCCAGGCCACTGCGCCTCTGACCGCCTCCCACACATAGTGCACCTCCCTGCGTCTCGTGTTCCGCGCCTGCCACTGCCCACGGCCCCCGATGCTGAGCCATCTCTGAGAGCGGTTCAGTGGTCCCCAGCAGGAGGAGAGGGTTTGGCTACAGCCCTAAACACCTGCTTCCAGTGGGCACGGGAGGACTGATGTGTGTAAGTCTGTTTATCGTTCTGAAAAAACACATGTGAATGAAAGGTATTCATCTGTGTTTTCATTTTGTGCTTTGTGTCCGGGTTGGGAAGGAGTGATGAATTTTTTCTTTCTGTTTACATTTTTAATAAAGTAGAGGATGTAAGAACTAATCTTTCTTATTTATGATATTGAACTTCAAGTGTAATATATTCCTTAGGAAAGAAGCAACTTTAATAAAATTTAAAACTGATTTGTACCTCGTCTTTACTTAACGCCATCGATTTGTAAAAAACCTGTATGAGTAACACAAAGGTGTGCGCTACATTTGGAGAAAATCAGATGTTTATTATGGAATGAATTTGACTTAAATGTGAAAATTGTCCTAATTAACAAATGGAGGGAGGCCTTATGCTACAGAGACCAGGGAAATGGAACAGTGTTCTGTGCTGTGAGCCAGAACACGTTTTATTGCTCAACCACCCTGGCGTACTCAAATACCACAGTTTACGCTGTGGTGTCAAGTGGGCCATGACTGTGGTCACGGATGTTTCTCATAACAGCGTGTAGTTCAAGATAGTGCCCTGGGTTTATGCTTCGTGGGGAGGTCTTAGAGCCCATTCTGCTTGCAACATCACCAAGCTTGGGTGAAACGGATCTGACAAAGCCATGTAATCTTTGAAAAATTTTTAAATAATAGGTTTTGAAGGTTTAGAAGGATTTTTTATAAGGATTTATTTATTTTTATTGGAAAGTCGCATGTACAGATATACAGAGAGAAAGATCCTCGGTCCGTCGATTCACTCCCCAATTGGCCATAATGGTGAGAACTGATCTGGTCCGGAGCCAGGAGCCTCCTCCAAGTCTCCCATGCAGGTGCAGGATCCCAAGACTTTGGGTCATCCTCGACTGCTTTCCCAGGCCACAAGCAGAGAGCTGGATGGGAAGTGTGGCCACCGGGACACGTACCAGCATATGAGATCCTGGCGCTTACAAGGTGAGGACCCCAGCCACTAGGTTACCATGCCAGACTGTAGAAAAAATTTTTTAATGTAAGTAAAACTGAGTAGTTAAATAAATCCAGCATCATTCAGTTTATTGGGGATACATTATCTGTGACTCATATATGACCTGATTTACGCTACCATTTAGTCAGCCCATAAGGATGTTGTTACCGAACTTAGTGTTTTGTTCACAAGCTTTCTAGGAGATTTGCTGAACTGGAAAGGCTTGTTGATTTTAAATTTTGTTTTATTTGAAAGAAGGTTTCTAGAGAGAGAAAGATCTTCTATTTGCTGTTTCACTCCCTAAATAGACACAAAAGCCAGGGCTAGGACAGGTTAAGACCAGGAGCCCAGAACTTTTCTGGTTCCCATTTGAGTGCAGGAACCCAGGCACTTGGGCCATCATCCACTGGCACATTAGTAGGGAACTGGATTAAAAGTGGGGTAACCAGGACTAGCACCAGTGCCCATGGGATGCTCGTGTTAGATGTGGCTATTCAAGCCACTGTACAACACCAGCCCCTAAAAAGTTTGAATTGACTTTGTTGGTGTTCTGCCAGAAGCATTGTTTTAAGGTTTATTTTTCGTTTGAGAGTTAGACAGTGAGAGAGATCTTCCATCTGCTGGTTCACAACCACAATGGCGACAGTCCACACTAACAGGTGTTGTTGAGTTCTGAATGTAGGCCAATCTGACTGGAGTTAGGCGGTACCTCAGTGTGGTTTCCATTTGTATCTCTGGTAGTTAGCAAGCCTGAGCATCTTTTCATATGTCTACAACAGCTGGAGCTGGGCCAGTCTGAAACCAGGAGCCAGGAGCTTCTTCCAGGTTTCCTGTGTGGGTACAGAAGCTCAAGCATTTAGGCCATTTTCCACTACCTTTTCCGGCATATTTACAGGAAGCTCCATTTGAAGTGGAGCAGCCAGGACACAATACCAGCACCAGAAGCATAGGATGCCAGCACCAGAAGCAGAGGCTTAGCCTGCTCAACCATAGTGCCAGCATCCCCCCAACCCCCGCAGAAGTATGATTTTAAGTATTCAAAATAAATGGAACAATGAGAAGCCCAAATTGGTGATCTGACATTCCGGTAGGTGGCCAATGTCTTTCCCATTTTACTTATAAAGTTATATTCTGTCACTATCTTAACACTTAGTACCAACACAGTTTGATCCATTTTAACAGAAAGTGACAGAACAGCTTTCCAACATTTTGTTTCATTTGAAAAATACCTAAATCATAGCATCTCAACATCCCCTGGCTTGAACTCAGATGAGGCTGTCCTAGTATTTTAAGTGTGCACCAGCGGGATGGGAAGGCATTTCTCATTGCGCACATTAGTGGGTGGCCATATGTGTACATGGAATGTCTCCTGGATTTGACTGAAAATCTGCCAACAGCACAAAGAGGTCACCACCAAGAACTGAGCACGTATGGGCCTGGGGTGATGCAGCTTCTTGCTTGTGGCCGGGGAGAGCAATGGAGGATGGCCCAAGGCTTTGGGAGCCTGCATCTGCGTGGAGCCCAGAAGAAGCTTCCAGCTTCGGATCAGCTCAGCTCCAGCCTTTTAGGAAGTGAACCAGCAGATGAAAAATCTTTGTCTCTGTCTCTCCTCCTCTTCATAATCTGATCTGCTTTTCCAAAATCAGATACATAGAGAGAGGAGGAGAGACAGAGAGGAAGATCTTCCATCCAATGATTTACTCCCCAAGTGAGCACAACGGCCGGTGCTGTGCAAATCTGAAGCCAGGAGCCAGGAACTTCCTCTGGGCCTCCCACTCGGGTGCAGGGTCCCAAAGCTTTGGGCTGTCTTCAACTGCTTTCCCAGGCCACAAGCAGGGAGCTGAATGGGAAGCAGAGCTGCTGGGATTAGAACTAGTGCCCATATGGGATCCTGGCGTGTTCAAGGTGAGGACTTTAGCTACTAGGCCACCACACCAGGCCCAAAAATAAATCTTAAAAAAAGAATTGAGCAAGTATGCCTGCCTCCACACAGCTTGTCAACGAAAATTCCCTCACAGCTGTGCTGCTGTGGACAGTGCCTTGCTGATCAGACATGCTTTATTTTGTCCTTTTCCTAGGTGAACTAATGTCAGGAGAACTCAATATATATGACTAATGGAAGTGTGTACGGAGGTTGAACATTCTTGGTTCACTTTTTAAAGATTAATTTTTATTGGAAAGATTTATAGAGAGAAGGAAAGACAGATCTGTTCACTGGTTCACTCCCCAAAATGGCTGCAACAGCCAGAGCTGAGCCAATCCAAAGCCAGGAGCTAGGAATCTCTTTGTAATCTCCCATGTGGGTGCAGGGTCCCAAGGCTCTGGAAGTGGAGCAGCCAGGATATGAACTGGCACCCATATAGAATCCCGGTGCATGCAAGGCAATGACTTTAGCCATTAGGCTACTGTATCGAGTCCAGGTCATTCTTTTTTTAGGATTGATTTTTATCTGGGCCAGGTGATGGCCTAATTGCTAAACCCTCTTACATCTGTCAAGATCTCATATGGCCACTAGTTCTAATCCCAGCTATTGCACTTCCCATCCAGCTTCCTGCTTGTGGCCTGGGAAAGCAGTGGAAGATGGCCCAGGGCCTTGGAACCCTGCACCTGCATGAGAGACCTGGAGGAAGTTCTAGGCTCCTGGCTTTGGATCAGTTCAGCTATGGCCGTTGTGGCCACTTAAGGAGTAAACCAGCAGATGAAAAATATTTTTTCTGTATCTCCTTATTTCTGTAAATCTGCCTTTCCACTAAAAAATAAATCAATTCATGTTTCAAAAGAGATTTGTTTTTATATGCAAGGTAGAGTTAGAAGAGAGAAGAGGTCCTCCATCTGTTGCTTCGCCTCCAAATGGCAGCAATGGCTAGGGGTGGATCAGGCCAAAGGCAGTACCCAGGAACTTCTTCCGGTCTCCTACATGGATGCAAGTGTCCAAACACTTGAGCCATCCTCCATTGCTGTCCTTGGTACATTGGCAGGGAACTGAGTCAGTAGTAGAAGAACTGGGACACGATTTGGTGCCATTATTGGATACTGTCCATATGGGATGCTGGTGTCACAGGTAGCAGTTTAACCCATTACAACACAACACACTGGCTCTCATTCCTGTTTCTTACCCAAACTTAGTGAGGCCTCAGTTTCACCTTAGGGGGAGAGAAGGATTAGAGTAGAGAAGGCCCATTACCTCACTTTCTTGTTTTCTAATATCTGATTGGTTTGAATGGTAAATGAATTGTGATGTCTTTGTGAACTTTCACTAGTCAGAAAATTGACTCAGGAACTTACACTTTGCCTATGTATATTCTGTTAGTCCAATGATTGGCATAAATGTGATATGTTGAGCCCCAAATGCTGTATACTGATTTCTCAAAAGAAAAGACTTCCAGCCTAGCACCTGCTGGCACATGTGGGGTCTGGGTCTGGGAGAGGGCCTGATCGGGGAGCTTGGGAAACTCCTGGGGCACATAGCTCCTGTTGGTGAGCATGTGGTTCAGGCCTGGGTATTGGTCAGGCCAGACAAGGTAGTTCTACCGTTAGCAAATATGTGTGGGTTGGTTCTGTAGGGTGCGGACTGGGCATGGCCAGGCCAATCTTAGCCCACTGGCATATACAGGAGCTAGGATGGAGTGGGGGTCTTGCCAGACTAGGTTGTCATATCTGCCAGTTTGTATGAGCCAGGAATGGGAGCCGACTGAGCAGGGCTAGGCTGCAGCAGCTCCCAAAAAGAGTTGAGTCTGGGGGCAGGCTGGGTCAGGTCAGGCTTAGCTCCAATGACAAGGGCCAGGACGGGAAGTGGTCTATGCAGAGCTGGGTCAGAGCAACCACTGCAACACACAAGATCTGTGAGTAGGAACAGTCCTTGGATAGACAGCTAAGGAGATGTACCACTGAGCACGAGAGCTAGAATGGGGGTTACAATCTGGACTAGACATGATTGCAGTGTCCTTCAGCATGGATGTGGACTGAATCTGTGGTGTGCTGGACTGGGATGGACTCCAGCACCCACTGGTGCTCACCAGAGTCAGAGTGGGTATAGGATGGGTGGGCTAGGTCACTGTACCCACTGAACTATGCAAGAGCTGTGTCTGGGTATGAGCCAGGTGTGTCTGGGTTGTAGTGCACAAAAGTAAGACCCAGAATGGGTGTGGGCCGGTTGGGCAAGGCCATTTTTCCTGCCAGGACAGGAGGTGGACTAGGTCAATCTGGAACAAGGACCCACCGGTGTGTGTGAGACCTGCAACTTGGAGGAGACTTGATAGAGGAACTTGGGGAACACCTTTTTCAGGACACAATCCCTATAGATTAGCGCAAGAAACAAGGCTGGGAGCAGCCCAGACCATGCCAGGTTACAGTACCCAGTGGAATACGTGTGAGTCAGAAATGGGGGCAGACCAGCTTGGGCCTGTTCATAACATCTACTGGCAGGTTTGAGAACCAGGACAGGTTGGGTTGGAACCCAACACTAATCGGTTCACATTGGGGCTGGGACTGGGGGCTGGCTGAGCTAGGCTAGGCTGTAGCACCCACCGGCAAGAGCTAGAACTGGGGGCAATTCAGGCCAGGTCAGGCAAATGCTGAGTTGAGGCTGGCCATGCCAGACTGGTTCACAGCACCCAACATAGGTGAAACAGGGGTGGGTGGGGTACAAAGTTGGTAAGTGGGCTGTAGGGGTCTCCCCTTTGGGTCACTGCTCCCACTGGTGAGTGTGAGACCTGGGACTGGGGGCAGACCAGGCTGGGCAGCATTCTAACACCTGTTGGCCTGCATATGCACTAGGTTAAGGGGAGAGCCAGGCTGAGCTGACCAACTATATCCACTGGTACATGCCTGAGCCAGAGTAAGTATAGGCTGGTTGGGCTTTGCCACAGCGTCAACTGACATATGCTGGAACCAGAGGCAAACCCTGTCGAGCTAGACTGCAGAACCGCCTAGAGAGTGCAAGATTTAGGACTAGGAGTGGACCCAGTAGGGAAATTGTGGGCACCTCTCTGATGGGTAGCAACTTTCACTGATGAGCATGAGAGCCAGGGCTGGGAGGCAGGCCTAATGGGGGTTAGTGGGGGGTCACCCTGACTAGGCTGTAGTTCCTGCAGGTCTGTGTGAGGGCTGAGTGTGTGGTGGGCATGATGGGCTGGGCCACAGCATCCACTGGGTTATGTAAGAGATGGGGCTGAAGCTAGAACTAACCAAGCAATTGCAGCCACCAGTGTGCATGTAGGCTGATGTGAGTGAGGAACAGAGCCAGACTCTGTATTGGCAAGCACACACAAGAATCAGGTCTGGGGTCACCTCAGGTGAGATTTCTTTGGGGACACCCCCAACTGAACCACTGAACTCAGAACTCCAGCCACTGGGGGAATCGCAGAATCTGTAGTCTGACTGTGGAGTACATATTGTCAGAACTGGGGCTCCTCAGTGGTTTAGATGGTGCAGTGGGCAGCATGCCCAGATGCACAAGGAGAATATGGTAGTCCATTGGGGCCTGCAGAGGATAGCTGGTACCATAGCAGAGGAAGGAAGGCAGAACAAATTGGGGTCAACTACCCCAGCCAACGGTTGACAGCAAATATCTGGGCTAATGGACCTTGGAAGGGTTTCCTCATCCAGAGATGGTGAGATCAAAAACGTTTCAGAACTATCGAAACCACTTGAGCCAAACCCTCAGAGCATGCACCACACTGGGTACCCTGGGATGACATGGGTGGCTATTCCGCCATCCCCAGCTTCTGAGGTGGTTGGGGGGCTGGATGTGGTTTCTCCCTTTATCTCTCCCCTTCCCTCAGATATAGGAGGAAGAAAAAGAAAATTTGGAAACAGTGGTGTCACCCAGTTTTCCTAACCCTTGACCCTTCCCACCCTAAACAACTATGTAAACATCATCAAAAACTAAACTAAATTAACTTTTTTAAGAAGACCTTTAGATACTAAGATTCTGTGGCCATCTCTGCTCATAGCCAGGGCTGCTGCTCTCACTGGGGAATGCTGGCAGAACATTAGTTTCCCTCAAGAAAAAATGGACAGGAAGTTAGTGTGGGTTCAAGTAGCTCAAAAAGCTTATGGAAAATGGTATTAATACTAAAAGATGATCTTGGTGCAAAATATTTGAAATCTTTAGGTTTTTCATAATACACGTTATCACATGCTTTGTGAAGACTCCTTGTATGCATGTATGGATTTCAAAAACATTTTTTTAAAGATTTATTTATTTTTATTACAAAGTCAGATATACAGAGAGGAGGAAAGACAGATCTTCTGTCCGATGATTCACTTCCCAAGTGGCAGCAACGGCCGAGCTGCACTGATCTGAAACCAGGAACCAGGAAACTCTTCCAGGTCTCCCACACGGGTTGCAGGGTCCCAAGGCTTTGGGCCTTTCTCGACTGTTTTCCCAGGCCACAAGCAGGGAGCTGGATGGGAAGTGGAGCTGCTGGGATTAGAACCAGCGCCCATATGGGATCCCAATGCATTCAAGGCGAGGACTTTAGCCGCTAGGCTATGCCGCCAGGCCCCCTCAGAAACATTTTGTATCAAAACAAGCTTACCTGGTAATTCCATTTTCCATTTTTTAAAAAAAGATTCATTCATTTATATTGGAAAGTTAGATAAACAGAGAAGAGGAGAGACAGAGAGGAAGATCTTTTGTCTACTGGTTCACTCCCCAAGTGACCACAACAACCAAAGCTGCGTCCATCCAAAGCCAGGGCCAGGAGCCTCTTCTGGGTCTCCCACGCAGGTGCAGGGTCCCAAGAGTTTTGGCCATCCTCAGTTGCTTTCCCAGGCCACAAGCAGAGAGCTGGATGGGAATCAAGGCTGCCAGGATTAGATGCAACACCCATATGCGATGCTGGCACTTGAAAGGAGAGGGTTAGCTAATTGAGCTATTGTGCTGAGCCCAAAAATGGGTCTAACAAAAGAGTAAAGTGGGCGCCAGTGAATGCTCTAAGTGTGTTAAGCTGCACCTGGGTAACGTGTCATCCAGAGGGAAAATACAGGGAATGGTAACAGCAGAGGCGCAGACAAGCACCACATTTCAGAGGCGGAGACGCTCAGGGAAGGCAAGGATGAGAGTAGAGGAGCGTTCCTGACCTGGAGAGAGAGAGGAGCAGACACTCCGGCACAGGAAGAAGAGTGCACCCCGAGTGACCCCATCCTGCCATGGGGGGCGAGCCGCCTCCAGGCTTGACTGGCACGTGTGAACGTGCAGATGGAAGCGCTATGAGCTGGCTCTCTCTTTCTGAAACTCTGCCTTTCAAATACAGAAATACATTAAGAAAAAAAACTCCACTGTTCCATTTCATTATGTATTTTTCACCTTTAAAAAACTGTACACGCTTTTTCCTCCCCTTTGGAAACTACTGAACACATATTAACAGAATTATGCATAGTCCTTGCTATGTTTTAAAATATTGTATCCAGGACCCAGCGCAGTAACCTAGTGGTTAAAGTCCTCACCTTTCATGCACCAGGATCCCATAGAGGCACCAGTTCTTGCCCTGACAGCCCTACTTCCCATCCAGCTCCCTGCTTGTAGCCTGGGAAAGCAGTCAAGGATAGCTCAAAGCCTTGAGACCCTGCATCTGTACAGGAGACCAGGAAGAAGTTCCTGGCTCCTGGCTTTGGATCAGCTCAGCTCTGGACATTGTGGTCACTTGGGGAGTGAACCAGTAGACAGATTATCTTTCTCTCTGTCCGTCCTCCTCTCTGTATATCTGACTTTCCAAATCAATAAAATAATTTAATAATATATATTGTATCGGGCCCGGCGCGGTAGCGTAGTGGTTAAAGTCCTCGCCTTGTATGCACGGGGATCCCATATGGTCGTAGGTTCTAATCCCAGCGGCCACACTTCCCATCCAGCTCCCTGCTTGTGGCCTGGGACAGCGGCTGAGGATGGCCCAAAGCCTTGGGACCGTGCACCCGTGTGGGAGACCTGGAAGAGCTCCTGGCTCCTGGCTTTGGGTTGGCTCAGCTCTGGCCGTTGCGGTCACTTGGGGAGTGAACCATCAGACAGAAGATCTTCCTCTCTGTCTCTCCTCCTCTCTGTATATCTGACTTTCCAATAAAAATAAATAAATCTATTAATATATATATGTCTACATATATTGTATCAAGAAGCTGACAAAATGGCATAAACGGTTGAGCCTTCGCCTGCGGTGCCAGCCTCCCGTGTGGGATCCATCTGCTGGGTCACTCCCCAAATGAAGCAACTGCCAGAACTGAGCCTCTCTGAAGCCAGGAGCTTCTTCTGGGCCTCCTTTGTGCGCATGTGTGTGTATGTGCGTTATATGTATATACTTGTATAAAATTGGGAAGCTACAGACAACCATTAAGAGAAAAACTTTTAAATGGAATCCTAAAACAGGAAAAGGCTATTAGGGAAAAGCCAAGGAAATCTGAATAAATTATAGACTTGAGTTGAAAACGAAGAAAGAAAATCATACACTTAAAAATAGAACAGTTTGCATATCTTTTCCACACATAATTAACTACTCCAGCGTGTGACAGAGAATATATTTAATAAAGTTAGAGCCTTTCCACTTAAGACCATGTTCCTTGACAAGCTGGGAAGAAAGAAATATTTCATGACATAAACATTGAGAAAGGACTTGGCGATGAAATGTTCCCTTCGGGCTTCTGAAGATCTTAGGGCATGACCCTGCCTTCCTTCCTCCTTGCCCTGGCGCCTGTCCGTGCCCTTCCCAGTCCCAGCTACCTTTTCAGAAAGAAGAAAAAGTGTTTGGAATTTGGATGCTTTTTCCAGAGCATTTATTTTATCCCAGTGCTAGTCTCCGTTCCTTCCTCCTGTATCTCTGAACATGTTACCCCTATCAAAGACTTTCTTACGATGCCCTCTGAGATCAGGCCCAACACCAATATCTTTATTTAAAAAATGCATCTGGGCCCGGCGCGGTGGCGCAAGCAGTTAAGGTCCTCGCCTTGGGATTCCATATGGGCGCCGATTCTGTCCCAGCAGCCCCGCTTCCCTTCCAGCTCCCTGCCTATGGCCTGGGAAAGCAGTCAAGAATGGCCCAGAGCTTTGGGACCCTGCACCCGCGTGGGAGACCCAGAAGAGGCTCCTGGCTTCGGATCGGCATAGCATCGGCCGTTGCGCTGACTTGGGGAGTGAATCATCGGACGGAAGATCTTCCTCTCTGTCTCTCCTCTCTCTGTATATCCGCCTTTCCAATAAAAAAAATAATAATAATAAAAATAAATCTTTTTAAAAAAATGCATCTATTTATGGGCCTGGAGTGGTAGCCTAGTGGCTAAAGTCCTAGCCTTGCACCCGCCAGGATCCCATATTGGTGCCAGTTTGTTTCCTTGTGGTCTCTGCTTCCCATCCAGTTCCCTGCCTGTGACCTGGGAAACCAGTCAAGGATGGTCCAAAGCGTTGGGACCCTGCACCCATGTGGAAGACCCGGAAAGAAGTTCCTGGCTCCTGGCTTTGGATTGGCTCAGCTCAGATGAAATATCTTATTCTCTGTCTCTCCTCTTCTCTGTATATCTGACTTTCCAACAAAAATATTTTTTAAATAAACGCATTTGTTTATTTGAAAGAGTCTCAGAGAGAGAGGAACAGACGGACGTTCCTTCTGCTGGTTTACTCCCCATATAACAGCAACAGCTGGTCTGAAGCCAGGAGCCAGGAGCTTCTGCCAGGTCTCCCACGTGGGTGTATGTGCCCAAGGCCTTGGGCCATCCTCTGCTGCTTTCCCAGGTGCACTAGCTGGATGGGAAGTGGAGCTACAACAAAGAGCCAGCCACGAACTATTTTTTTCTAAGGAGGTGGGCCTGGTGGACTCTGAAGTAAGGTTTTGGCCTGCTTGGGCAGCTGGCAGTGGCCATTTTAAGCTACTGGACCGGAGGCATTGTGTAATCAGAAACTGGTGACTCAGATAAGGGGGCATTGGACATGGAGCTACTCAGCTGCTGGGTTCTGTAATGTTGCAGGTGGGCCACTTGTAAGAGTTCTTGCTGGGCCAACAAAATTCCACCAGGCTTAGGGTTAACTCTTTACCCTCAGCAGCATGACAGATCCTGCTGCATCCCAGCTGGAAACCCAAAGGGAAGGGAATTGAGGGAAGCATAGTTCAACATGGGCAAGGTGGCACCTTAAAATGCCACAGCACCGGCTCATGGCAGCCTTCTTGCTGAGGGCTGACTGCTCTCTCTGCTCGCTCTCTCTAAGATTTATTTGCTTTTATTGAAAGGCAGAGTCACATATATAGAGAGGTATTCTATCACTGGTTCATTCCCCAAATGGCCACAATGACCATTGCTGGGCTGTTCCAAAGTCAAAGGCTAAGAGCTTCTTCCAGGCCTCCCATGCGGGTGTAAGGGCCCAAAGATTTGGGCTATCTTCTGCTGCTTTCCCAAGAGTATTAGCAGGGAGCTGAATTGGAAGTGGAGCAACTGGGAAACTAACCAGCTCCCATATGGAATGCTGGTGCTACAGGTGGCTTAACCTGCTATGCTGTCACTGCCCCCCCATAACCTTATCTTTTACTTCTACTTCCTATGAACTTTTCAAAGTAACTTTATCTTCGCAAGATAGAGCCTTGTCTCTGAAGTGGCCCTCTGCTCTTCAGAATCTAAGACCTGGGAAGGCTGATTGGCCTGACAGGTAAGGCAGTGATTGGAACAGCTGTGTCCTGCAACAGAGAGCCAAGTTCAAATCCAAGCCCCTCTACATCTGATATAGCTTCCTGATAACATGTTAGAAGGCGATGGTGGTTCAAACTCTTGGCTCCTTGCCACCCCCATGGGAGACTGGAATGGCCTGAGCCCAGCCCTGGCTTTGTGGGCAACTAGAGGAGAGTGACCCAGGAGATAGACAATCTCTCTCTGTCAGCCTTTCAAATAGTGAAGATAAATAAAAATTCTTTTTTAAAAAAGAATATGAGAACAGGACATTTAGTATAGATACTAACAAGCTGTTTGTGACTCACATGTTTCCTTATCAGAATACCCGGGCTCAAAACCCAGCTCTGTGCTTGTGCCACCAGTGCGGCCAGCTGGCTGCTTCCGTCACCGGTGTGGCCAGGCTCATAGGGGCTTGGGGGTGCATGCTTACAGGGGACCTGGGGGGGAGGATGGCACCAGCATAGGCATGTGGGCACCTGGGGGCTTGCGCCCAGACAGGCGGAGCAAGCCTGGAGATTTCCCCAAGTGCCTGACCCAGGAAGGGGTGTTCTGGGGGACGGAGGGAGTGTGGTGTTGAGCCTTAGGTTAGCATGCTTTTGCCATGTGCTGGTGGGCTGGGTTGGGAACTACAAATGTGCTTGGATCTTGAGTGGGTGGAGAGGTAGGGTCCCAGGCCAGCATGCAGTCCAGGAACTTCGGTCCCTAGTGGGCAGGCAGAGCTCCAGGCCAGCACACATCACTGAAAGACGGGACTTGGGAAGACCAGGCTGGGAAACCCATGCCCTCCCAAGCACAGGGATTGTGGATTTCTCAGGAAAGGAGGTAGGGGGATGTACTGGCAGGAGGACTCCTGAGGGAGTATGTGGCATATGAGGAATGAGTTCTGGGGAACTTCCACCAACAAGGCCACTGCACTTGCAGGTAAGCGACAGGGATGAAGCCAAGCAGTTTGGAAGAGGGAAGCTGGAAGACCTTTCAGAGTCAGACCAATGCATTCACCCCCGTGCAAGGCCTGAGCTGCCCTAGTTAGCATGGACCACCACTGACCGCCACCCACGGGTGTACACTAAAGCTCAGGCTTGGAGGCCTGCTGGGTAGGGCTAGATCGCAGTGCCTGCCATGGGGTATAGGTCGTATTACACTGGGCCATGACACTAACCAGCACACAAGCGAACTAGCTCTGGGGCAGATTCTGTGGGGGATATGTGGGCTCATCCCTGTGGAACTGCAATACCCACTGGTTTGCTCAAGAGCTGGGGGTGGTGATGAACTGAGTTACACATGACCACTGAGCTACACAGTCTTGGCATTTGTTCTGAGCCAGGCCAAACCAGGAACCTGGAACTCCATCACCATCTCCCATGTAGGTGCAGTGACCCAAACACTTGGACCATCATTCACAGCTTTCCCGGGCCACAAGCAGGAAGCTGGATAGGAAGTGGAGCAGCTGGGACACAAAACAGCATCCATATAGGATGTTGGCATGTCAGGTGGCAGCTTTACCCACTATGCCACAGTGCTGGCCCCAAATATAATGATTTCTTATTGTTATTGAATTCCCTCGACATTTAAGAATAGCAACACAGGGCGAGCTCCACTTCTGATCCAACTGTTCCAGTTCTAATGGGCCTGAGAAAGCTGCAGAAGATGGCTTGAGTGTTTGGGTCCTTGCTACTCACATGGGAGACCCAGATAGAGTTCCAAACTCTTGGCTTTGGTCTAACCCTGCCCTGGACATTGTGGGCATTTGGGGAGTGAACCGGTAAATGAAAGCTCTCTTTCCCTTCCTCCCTTTCTATAATTATGCCTTTTAAATAAATAAATAAATCTTTAAAAAATAATTCAAAATAGTAATACAGTCATTTCTGAGGAGCTTCTTCCAGGTCTCCCACGAGGGTACAGGATCCTAAGGGTTTGGGCCATCCTCCACTGTTTTCCCAGGTCACAAATGGGAAGTGGAGTGGCTGGGACACAAACCAGCACTCATAAGGGATCCTGGCACATTCAAGGTGAAAATTTAGCCATTGGGCCCAACACGCTAGCGTAATGGTTAAGGTCCTTGCCTTGAATGTGCCAGGATCCTATGTGGGCGCTGATTCTAATCCTGGCAGCTCCACTTCACTTCCCATCCAGCTCCCTGCTTGTGGCCTGGGGAAGCAGTCAAGGATGGCCCAAAGACTTGGGACCCTGTACCTGCGTGGGAGACCTAGACAGAAGTTCCTGGCTCCTGGCTTCGGATCGGCACAGCACCAGCCATTGTGGTCACTTGGGGAGTGATTCATCGGATGGAAGATCTTCCTCTCTGTCTCTCTTCCTTTCTGTACATCTGCCTTTCCAATAAAATAAACAAATCTTTTTTAAAAAAGAGAGAAAAAGAAAATTTAGCCATTGAACCATTATGCTGGGCTTTCATCATTTTCTATTGATTAGTGAGAAACTGTGATGCAGGGGAGGGACCAGGAGTTCCCTTCTTACTTCTAACAATCACCACCACTCTGGCCCTGCAAGCTGGAGAAGCCTGCCTTGAAGGACAAGCAAGACCTGTAGTCTTTCATCGCACGGGCAGCCGTGACTTTGGAGAGCTATGTTCTATGCAAACTGCGCTTTGAGCAGCATCTCTTGAGCACTCATTAGTAATGCAAGCTCTCTACCCACCCCTGCTCTGCCGCAGCCTAGCCGTCTGCCACAGCAGAGCAGTGTGTGGAAAGCAGACTTGCACAACTTTTATTACCCTCCCTTCCCCTCACCCCCAGCCCATGAGAGCCACGAAGACACTCCCTGTCTCCATTTATGCTCACTCTCCCATCCCTGCTCCTTAGAACCCGTGTGGTCCAGAACAGGTGCTCACCTAAAATAAGAATCTAGAAATCAACCAAACTCTGCTTCCTTGCTTTGAGTCTTTAGACACAAGGACCAGGCAGCCTGGATGCTGGCTATGGCTCACATTATCAGGAGGGGGCACTAGTGGGTACGGCAGGGAAGACCCCTTCCAGAACTAAGGTGTTGGGTTAGCTTTGGAAATGCAGAATGTTGGGGATCAGGAGCTTGAGTCCATTCATCGATCCACAGGTGTAGAATGTTGGCTGTTCACTGCCCAGATGGTCCCTGAGCACATTGGTCAAAGGAACCTCGGTCCACAGTCTCTGGGAACCAGTGCCCTTGAAGCAATCAGTGCGCGCAGCAGGGAGGAGAGAGAGGAAACGTGGCTTGGGGATGACCTTGAACCCTGGAAGCTCCTCTCCATCAGGTTACTTCTCCCCAGAAAAAGGGTAAAATGCGAATCATCTTCCAGTTTTTTTCCCTGGTTCTGCCTCTGAAAGAGATGACACGAGCTCAAAAAACCTTGAAACTTTTATGTACCCTTAACTGACACAACTTAGTTCATTGAGGGATCCCAGAGCCAAGAACGCATCCTCCCACAGAGCAGGTGCTCACTAAACAGCTCTTGGCTGAAGAAAAAGAAGCATTTCACCCCTGCTTTCTGATGCCAGAACTATAGAGGGCAATCCTAAAAGGGATTGATCAGCCACTAGAGTCCAGTTTTGGAGGGATATCCCGGACCCTGGGAGGTTCCACATAAAATCGGGATCTTATTTCTGACCAGAATACCACATTTAAGCCACATGCTCTTGACCTTAGCTTTCAGAGCAGCTCTGTGATTCTTTCCCAGCCAAGGAGGCTGGGTTACAAGGCCTGCAGATCAGAGGACCCCTCCCCTTCCACCGCCCCCTCCCCCTGCACCATGCCCTCCCCCAGGTGCAGGATGTGAATGCTGCGGCACAAAGGGTGTCCTTCGGTTGATTCCAGGAATTATTGGAGTTTCTTCCTCCCCACCCCTCACCTTCCTCTCCCCCCTTCCCGATTCCCAGGAGAAGGTGAAAAAACATAAGACATGCACTTACCTAGGGCAGCAACACTGGCTTGGGAATTGCAGCATCCTAAGAGGAGGGGCTGTCGATCCAGGGCTGGCAAAGCAGTGCCCTTCTTGTTGCTCCACCAGAGCTCAGCAGCTAAGAGGCCCACGACTGCCCAGCAAAGGAACAAGCTGATCATGCGTACAGCTCAGATGTCATTCAAAGGGATGATGAACATAGGGACAGCATCTCCGGTGATGGCCTGGTCAGCATCTGGACCTGCTCGACCTGTGTAGGCTCTCCCAGTCACCCCCGCCTCCCCCAGCTCTCCACATGCACAGTGTAGCCCAGCTGGAAATATCTCCTTGGGCCTTGGAAGTGGATTTGGGATTAGCATCCTCGACCCTAAATACTGATTTAACATCTGCCTCACTTTCCCTGTAGTTTCATCCAGCCCCTTGCCTTCTGGCTGCTCTCATTCCAAAATCTGCAAAAAACAAACAAAAACAAAAGTAAGTAAATAAATGGCAGGCTTTTTGGTGGTTGTTTTGCTTTTTTTTTTTTTAAGATTTATTTACTTTCTGTTGTACAGTCAGATATCCAGAGAGGAGCGGAGGAAGAGAGGAAGATTTTCTATCCACTAGATCTCTTCCTAAGTTGCCTCAGTGGCTAGAGATGAGCTGATCTGAAGCCAGGAGCCAGGAGCTTCTTCCGGGTCTCAACACGGGTGCAGGGTCCCAAAGCTTTGAGCCTTGCTTGACTGCTTTCCTAGGTCACAAACAGGAACCTGAATGGGAAGAGGGGTCGCCAGATACGAAGCAGCACCCATATGGGATCCACTAGGCTACCATGCTGGGCCCTTTTTTTTTTTAGCAACCCTCTCCCCTCCCCACTACCCCCTGGGTTTCATTGAGAGGTTCTCTATCTGCAAGGAAAATGTGGTAGAGTTTTCCCACTGGGCTGTGAAACTCCCACTATGGTCTGTTGCAAGAACTGGTTTGAACACTCATCCAATGAGCTATTACAGATTCAGAGTTTATTCATAACCGCTCACAGAAGCGGTCAATGAGAAAAGGGGGAAGCAGATGGACAGGACCTGGGGCTGTGTGGCATCCAACTCTACTTTTGACTCCCTGGGCCCATTTGCCAGACCTTAAGTGGCAATAATCCTACTTGTCCATCCCACCATCCCAAGGACAAACAGCAGAGGAAGTACTGCCAAGCATAAGGCCCTGGCAAAGGAGCACATCTCCTGTGCCGCTTAGCAAGTGTCCTGCAGTGGCAGGGCGTGTGGCCTGGGCACATCGGTAGCCACCTCCTCTCCAGTTTTCTGTGTCCTGCCCACAGTGAGAGCTGGGCTGCCCTGCTGCCAGGGAGGACCTGGCAAAACAAGCCCCGCCTCCCAGGTAATTACATAAGTCTCCCGTAGTCAGGACAAGCAAGACTTCCTGCAGCTTATTCCCTGAGCATTGAACAAAAGGACAGTGATAAGATTAAGTCACAAGGTGCCCCGCACTGTGGCCCAGCAGGTTTTAGGTCTGCAGCAAGTGGGGGTGCTGGTTTGTGTCCTGGCGGTTCTGCTTCTGACCAGCTTCCTGGTCACATACACATATGTGCATCTGAATGTATGAACATACAAATATATATACGTTTGTATGTGTGTATCTGAAAGGCATAGAGACAGAGATCTTGCATTCACTGGGTCACTTCCCCAAATATTCACAATGGCTAGGGCCCCCTATGTGGTTGGCAGGGGCCCAAGCACACAGGCTATCTCCCCCTACTCGCCAAACGCATTATCAAGGAGCTGATTTGGAAGCAGAGCAGCCGGGACTCTGACACTCACACTGGATGTCAGATCATAGGCAGTGGCTCAGCGCACTGTGCTACAATGCCAGCTTCCTGTTGAAGGACCTAGCAAAGCAACTGATGATGGCTCAGTGCTTAAGTCCTTGCTAGTCATGTGAGAAATATGGCTCCTGGGCTTCAGCCTGTCCCAGCCATAGCTGGGTGGCCGTTTGAGGAGTGGGGGGTGGAAAATCTTTACCTCTATGCTTTTCAAATAAATATATCTTAAAAAAAAAAAAAAGGAAAGAAAGGTTAAGTCTGACCCGGTGTGATGGCTCAGTGGCTAAATCCTGGCCTTGCAAAGGGCAGGTTCTCATATGCTGCTGGTTCATGTCCTGGCTGTTCCATTTCCCATCTAGCTCCCTGCTTGTGGCCTGGGAAAGCAATAGAGAATGGTTCATGTACTTGGGATTTTGCATCCACATCAGAGACCTAGAAGAAGCTCCTGGCTCTGGCTCCAGATCGGCTCACTATGGCCATTGTAGCCCCTTGGGGAGTGAACCAACAGATGCAAGATCTCTCTCTCTCACTTTCTCTCTCTCCCTCCCTCTCTCTCTCTGTCTCTGTAAAGTCTGCCTTTCAAATAAAAATTATATATATAATATGCCCATAAATTGTGTGTATATACATACATATATGTGTGTATAAATGCACAGCAGATTCTGGCATGGGATCTGCTCTGTGGCAGAGATCACACTGGGAGCACAGGGTGCTCTGTGACGACTCAGGACAGAGGGAAGGAAAGGAAGACAGTCCTGCAGGACGTGGGAGAAGCCCCCTGGCTATGTATTGCTCTGAAGTATAGCGTGTGTGTGACCTGGCAGTGACATCGCGAGGAACCGCTCTTCTGCTCTGTGTCCTGTGGGTCTTGAAATGTGGTCTCGCGGGAGCAGCCTTCATGGCACAAAGTGTGGGCCTTCTGTTCCACACACCGAGCCAGCCAATAACAGCTTCCATCTGTGCCAACAGCAATGTGAAGACCCCTGTCCACGCCGACTGCAGGGTTCCAAAATGGGACTTGAGCCCCATGTACTTTCTTCGCAGAAATGTGCTCTGAAGGGAGTGCATCTGGCTCTGTATTTTCTCCAGACCTCCGTTCCTCACTGTGTTGGGCCTCAGGTCTCCTAGAAGGTGCTTGGGCTTTCATAGTTGTAGTTGACCTACCCCAAGTACCTTTCAGCTTCCTTGTCCAATTGGTTGTTTCTCTGGACATTTGGGGCACTGGTTCTTGTGAGGATGTATGTCTTGCCAAGCGAGGAGAGGAAAAGTGAGTGGTCCATTCTTGTGATGTTAATATATATTTTTTAAGATTTATTTTTATTATTTTTTTATTAGAAAGGCAGATATACAGAGAGCAGAGACAGAGAGGAAGATCTTCCATCCAATGATTCACTCCCCAAGTGAGCGCAATGGCCGATGCTATGCCGATCCGAAGCCAGGAGCCTCTTCCAGGTCTCCCACACGGGTGCAGGTTCCCAAAGCTTTGGGCCGTCCTCGACTGCTTTCCTGGGCCACAGGCAGGGAGCTGGAAGGGAAGCGGGGCTGCCGGGATAGGAACCGGCGCCCATATGGGATCCCGGGCGTGCAAGGCGAGGACCTTAACCACTGCGCCACCACGCCGGGCCTGTTAATATATTTTTTTTAAAGATTTATTTATTTTTACTGGAAAAGCAAACTTGCAGGGAGAAAGATCTTGCATCTACTGGTTCATTCCCCAAATGGCTCAGCAATACCTAGAGTTGAGCTGAACTGAAGCCAGGAGCCAGGAGCTTCTTCTGGGTTTCTCTATTGCTGGTCCAGGGGACCAAGACTTTTGGGCTGTCCTCTACTCTTTTCCCAGGCTACAAGCAAGGAGCTGAATGGGAAGTGGAAGCAGCCAGGATGTGAAGCAGTCAGGACATGAACCAGTCCCCATATGGTAGCCCAGCGTTTGAAGGGAAAGGATTAAGCAACTGAGCCATTGCGCCAGGCATGATGTTAATATTTATACTGGAGTCAAAACAGCCATGTAATTTCCCTGTTGACCCAGTTATATGAGGCAACAAAGGCATCAAGAAAACACTCAGTAGTTACACCATCAGTAATGATATGACAGCACGCCATGTTGAGTCTGGGTTCTGACTGCTCTCAGCTCCAGCTTCCTGCTGATTCTCATCACGGGAGGCAGCAGGTGATGGCTGCATCCCTGCCACTCATGTGGGAGCCCTCGACTGAGTTTCTGACTCCTAGCTTCATCACTTCATCATCTGGGAAGTGAACCTGCAGCTGGGAGCTTTCTTTCTCTTCCTTCTCTCTCTCTCTCTCTCTCTCCCCCTTCCTCCCTCCTTTGTTCCTTCCCTTTCAAATAAGTAACAGAGCAAGAAAATCCGCATTGCTATACAGCTGTTCCTGGTGAGTGTTAAGTACCTTCACAGGAGCCAGGGCTGTTCATGGATTGTCACAAGATAGACAACAGGGGCTAGAAGGGCCGTTAGACGCCATCTAATCCTGCCCCCATAATTTTACATTTGTGTCTTCAGACCTTTCCACTTACAGATGAAGACTGAGGCACTGAACGGGGAAGTGTGTGGGCTAAAGCTCTGCTTTGGATACTCGCAGAGGGAAACGGCCTTTGGTCTTCTGATCTCTAACTCATGCTCAGTTTCTTTACTTCGATCTGTTCTAATGTGGGTCCAGCTGTGTCTATTTACCTTCCCCAGGAAGAATTTGTGTGTTTGCTCCTTCAAAAGGCTTTCAAAAACTCCTAGGAGTTGTGTACTAAGGAAAGAACTGTATAGGTCAGGTTAAGCCATTGCCTGCTGTGCCGGGATTGCATACGGACACTGGTTCAAGTTCTGACTATTCCACTTCCTGTTCAGTTCCCTGATGATACACCTGAAAAAGCAGCAGAAAATGGTTCAAGCGTTTGGGTCCCTGCATCCACATGGGAGATCTAAATAAAGCTCCTGGCTCCTGGCTCTGGGCTGGCTCAGCTCCAGCAGCTGTGACCATGTGAAAAAGGAACCAGCAGCTGAGAGATCTCTTATTCTCTCTGCCCCTTTCCCTCTATAATTCTGCCTTTTTTTTTTTTTTTTTAATGTAGGGCCTGGCATGGGGTCTCCCTCTTGCATGTGCTGGGGTCCCATGTGGACACTGGTTCTGGTCCTGGAAGCCCTACTTCCTGTCCAGTTCCCTGTTGGTGGCCTGGGAAAGCAATCAAGGACAACCCAAGGCCTTGGGAACCAGGGGGACCTGGAAGAGAGAAAGAGAGATAGGGAGGAAAGATGTGTCTGTTGATTCACTCCCCAAGTGACCACAATGGCTGAGCCGATCCAAAGCCAAGAGCCAAGAGCTTCTTCCAGGTCCCCCATATGGGTGCAGGGTCCCAAGTCTTTGGACCATCCTTGACTGCTTTCTCAGGCCGCAAGCAGGGAGCAGGAAGGGAAGTGGACCAGCTGGGACACAAGCTGGCACCCATTTGGGATCCCAGAACATGCAAGACGAAGATTTAGCCACTAGGCTATAGTGCCGGGCCTGTAACTCTGATTTTTAAATAAACAGAATAAACGTTCAATAGGAGAAGAAACTGGACAAATTTCAAAAGATAGAGCAGTCCTTGGTGGTTTAAAACCAGCACCCCCATAGAAGCCAGCAGTCTAACCAGCAGGTGCCCATGGGTACACCATTCACCTTCTCATGGGAGGACAGATTCATCTTGTTCATATCCCAGCCAAAGAGGGCCAACAGCCAACAGCAGACACACTCATTAATCTCACAGACAGCTGGGCTGGTTCAGCCTACGCAGTTCTGACCTCTTAAACTCAAAGTGGAGTAAGCTTGCTGTTCATTGTCAAAGCTCCCCAGCCCAGCTGCAGATAAGAGCAGAGCTTCTCAAGGAAGATTTTTGAATTACATTTTTTAATTATTTGAGAATTTATTTTCATTTGTTTGAACAGCAGAGAGAAATTTTCTATATGCTGATCACACCGCTAATACCTACAGCAGCCGTCCTGGGCCAGACCGCGCCCAGGAGCCTGGAGCCCCAGCTGAGTTTCTCACGTGGGTGGCAGCACCACCGGCTGAGTCCCTGAGCGTGCTTTAGTAGGAAGCTGGGTCAGAAGCCAAGGAGAGTCTCCAACCCGGACATTTCAGTATGGCGTTCCAAGATGGGAAGTGGATGTCTCAAGTGATGTCTTACCTTTTGTACCAAACGCCTCTCCCACGGGGCAGGTTTTATTTTATTGAAAAATTCATTTGTTAGAGCTGGAACTGTGTCATAAGGGGTTAAGCTGCTCTCTTCAATCGCAGAAACCCATATGCGCATCCCATCCCAGATGCTCCTTCAATTCAGCCCCTGGAAAAGCAGTGGGAGTCAACCCAATACTTAGACACCTGCACCCATGTTGGAGACCCACTAGAAGCTCCTGGCTCCTGGCTTCAGATTGGCTCAGGTGCAGCGCTTGTGGCCATTTGAGGGGTGAATCAGGAGATGGAAGAGCTGCCTGCCTCCTTTTCTCTCTGTAAATCTGTATTTCAGATTAAAAAAAAAAAAAAGAAAGTAAAACATTTAAAAAATGTTTCAATAGCCAGGTGCCCTGGAATGGGGTGCATGTGTGTGTGTGTGTGTGTATATATATCTACTATGGTCACTTCTTGTTGAATTGACCCCTTAATCATGTAATGCCCTTTTTCATCTCTTTTGTTTCTTTGTTAAAGTCTGTCTGATATTAGAATGGCTGCACCTGCTTGTTTTTCATTTCTGTTGGTGTAGACTATCTTTTCCTATCCTTTCACTTTCGATCTTTATCTTTGGGGAGGTGTGTTTCTAGTGGGCAGCAAATAGATGCGTCTTATTTTGTAACCCAGTCACTCTGAATCTTTGAATCAGAGAGTTTAGTCTATTTGCGTTCAGGGTTATTATTTTGTTGTTGTTGTTGTTTTTCTTTTATTTTTAAAAATTTCTTGTTAGGGTAATTATTGAAAACTAACAACTTGGTCCTACTGTCTTTATATAAATATTCTCACAGTTTGCTTTACATTTCGTTCATAACTTTACCAGGAAATTTTCTACCTTCCCATTCTTTCATCGCTTTGCATCTTGATCCCCTCTCTCCTGCAGGAAGAGGCAAGGGTTTCCCTCCTCTGACTGAGGAAGCTTCTTTGAACAGAAATCCAATCACCCATCTCATCCCTGCCCCCTTCCTGGGTGTCTTGTCACACTCTCAGAAAGACCGAGTCCAGGAGAAGAAACTGAAAGTCACCACCCACAGCTTCCAGGTTTTTCACCTATTTTACTGAGCACAGCCCTGGGCCGTCATGCAGGCCACAGTCTGCCTAAGGAGACAGCCTTTGTCCACAGTATGTCTCTTCCTCCTGTCATTCTTCGAAGCTTCCATCCTCTAGCCCTTCCTTGGAGTCCCACACGTTGTGAATGTCTTATTCACATTTACTTGTTCGTAAGTTTGTATATTCTTTCTCTCATTAATTTTTAGGACATATTTATTTGAAAGGCAGAGTTACAAAGAGAGAGAGTGGGAGATCTTCCGTCACTGGTTCACTCCCTAAATGACCACAGTATCTGTGGTTGGTCCAGGTGAAAGCCAGGAGCCAGGAGCTTCTTTTGAGTCTTCCATGAGGATGACAGAGGCCCAAGCACTTAGGCCATCTTCTGCTGTTTTTCCCAGGCCATTAGCAGTAAACTGCTGAGACTCAAGCTGTTGCCCACATGGGCTGCTACACTACTGGGCCAGCCCCTATTGCTTCGAGCAGACCTGACTCCTAGCGTCACAGGTGAAGTCTGAATCTACCCATGAGATGCAGAGAAAAACATGGCAAGGACCTCTGTCTGCCGAGCCAGCCTCACCTCCACACCTGTGCCGATTCTGTGTCCTGACAGCTCCAGGCTGGCGGTGTACAGTCAAGCTGCTTCCCACCCCCGTTGTGGGGGAGGGAACTCCATCCTCCCCCAGGCCTTTCTCATCAGTTCAGTGTTATTGGTCACCTAAGATTTATTTTACGGGTCACTTCCAGGACTGCGAAGGTCAAGTTCCATTGTCTGTTTCTTCACTGCTCTCATTAGGTACATCAGATGATAGTATCTGTAGGTCCATCTTTGTCCCTTTTTGTCCTATTTTGTTGTTGTTGTTTGAAAGATGGAGTTATGGAGAGATGGACCTTTCTGATGAGCATAATGAGAAAACTTGCTTAAAAATAGCTTTGCATATGGAATATTGACTGGCATAATGTATAGCTTGTATGGGAAATGTGTGAAGCATTAGTTAATGAAGTGTAACCGTATGTGACTTAGTGTAAGGGCCAGGACTAAGAGGCATGTCAGGATTTGTTTGTGAACCAGCACTGGCTCGTGAGGTGTGTAAGACAGGATGTGTTCAGCGCCCCCTCACCGGTCTGTAAGGGGGAGATATGAGAGAGGCTGAAGAGAACATAAAAAGGGGCTCAGCTGAGTCAGCAAATTGCTCTCAGCTAGCTCCTTGAGAAATGAGGCCCTGTCTCAGGTACTCTGAGCTTAAGCCCGGGAGAGAGCCTGGCACTGCCGCACCGCCACCCTCGCCTGGGAGACAGCTGCCTCTTCTTGTGCTTCTTTCGTACCCCTCCAGGGACCATAGAGCAGGTAAACGTGACAACCTCAGGTCGTGTCCCCATCCGGAACGGAGACATTCATGGGACCTTCCCGTAGGGATGATAAAAGAATGAGTACTGAATGTGACTTTGTGTGTGAGTCAGTGTGTGATTAGGTAGCAAAGTAGGATTTGATTTAGTGTGTTGTTTGCAATAAGAATAAAGCATTGAAAGACTGTGCAAGTCTCTTAATCGTGCTTGAAGCTAATAAAACCTTCCATCCTCTGATTCTCTTTCCAAATGACCACCGATGGCCAGAGCTGGGCCAAGCTGAATCCCAGAGCCAGAAACTCCATCTACATCTCCCATGTGGGTGGGAGGGAATCAGCTGAGCCATCTTCTGCCACTTTCCCATGGCATATTATCAGGGAGCTACATGGGAAGTAGAGCAGATGGAACTTGAATAAGTGTTCTTGTGGGATGCTGGTGTCACAGGTGTGGCTTAACCTTATATGCCACCTCACAAGCCTCCATCTTTGTCTGTACATTGTCATCTTTGTCTTTAGTACAGGGCTTCTTGTTTGTTTCAGTAATTTTAGAGTTTCTTCTAGTGCCTAGTGCCCAGTATATGTTCATTGGATGAAGGATCTTCAGCTATTTGGAAACTATGTGACCTTGGCAATCACTTGACCTTCTGGAGCTTTCTTTATCTGCACAGTAAGGTCGCACTATCACCTTCCTAAGACTGTTAGGAGAACTAAATGAGAAAATATACATGAAAGCATTTAGCCTAGCACCTGGCGATTAGGAGGTAACCAATAATTATTTTAAGAGTTAAGAAGAGAATTCCAGAAGCTAAAAGGGGATTCCCAAAATTATCTGTTCCTGCCTCTTGCTTTCATTATCATCAAAAAGCAATAAGCCTCGACTCTTCATGCTTTAGGCTAAATAACACAATTGATTAAAGGAAAGAGATAGTAAGAGCAGGTGCCTCCTGCTGAGGATGTGTATTAGATTAAATTCCAGTCCCAGAGCAATCTTCTCCAAGGTCTCCAGAGTGCATTCTGCAAGAGCCACGCCCAAACAGGTGAACAGAGGTCATGGAGGAAACAAAATCATCCTTCCCAGACTCTCAGGAAACCGTGAAGACTCCAGACGGCCATCACTCTCTCCACCAGGGAAGAAAAGTGAAAAAAGTCAGGGTCACACTCCAGAGAGCGCATGTGCTGTCTGAACTCTCACCTACTGGGCCTTTCTGCTTCCCACCCTCAAGACACTCACCTGTATTTGTACTTGGAGCTGAGGCCAGGTGAAGAGGCAGAGCCAAGTGAAAGAGCAGGCAGGGTGAACAGGGTGTGGCTTTGTGGCAATGACTCAAGTGAAAAGAAATCAACATTTCATAGTCCTCTCTTGGTTGCCCTAGATTGTCCTTGACATCAGAGCGGAAGCCAGGGGAGGTATGGAGCTGTAGGCACGAGGGGTCTTTTCCAGTCCCATTTACGAGTAGAGGTTTGCAAGCCAGAGGAAGCTGTCCTCACTCCAGCACGTGGTGGTCCTTCCTCAGGAAACACCTACATCTGGGTGGCTGGTGCAGCTGGTTCAGCACCCAGTTCGGGGGCAGCCACTGTGCTAAGAGCTGGGAGGAGAGCTACATTTAAGAGATGGCATCTGCTCTATTACTGCTCTCATTTTTATAGAGAACGAAATCACAGGGTAAAACAGCTTGCCCAAGATCTCAGGAGGGAAAGAAATATAGTCAGAAGATCTATTTTGTTTTAAATAGAAAATGTTTTTATTTGAAAGGCAGATTTTACAGAAAGAGATTGAAGTCTTCAGGCTCAAGTGGCTGCAGTGGCCAGAGCTGAGTTGATCTGAAGTTGGGAGTTAAGAGCTTCGCCTGGGTCTCCCAAGCAGGTGCAGGGTTCCAAGGTTTTGGGCCATCCGCTACTGCTTTCCCAGTCTGTAAGCAGAGAGCTGGGTATGAAGCAGAGCCATACCCAGACATGAAGAGACATGAACTGGTATGTATAAGGGATGTTGCTGCTGCAGGGTAGGAGGTTAGTCAACTGTGCTACCATGCTTTTGTGCTTCTGAGACAGGCTAGTCAAATACTAGTAGCTGACAAATTCAAAACTGCTGGATTCAGGATACAGAGTTCCTTAAGAGACTGAAACTAGGAGCTAAGAATTTAGCTTTGACTAGATACAGCTTACACGTTTGTCTCAAAATGAGAAAGGTAAGGGCCCGGCGTGACAGCCTAGTGGCTATGCACCAGAGTCCCATATGAGCTCCAGTTCATGTCCCAGCTGGTCAACTTCCCTTCAAGCTCCCTGCATGTGACCAGGGAAAGCAGCCGAGGACAGCCCAAAGCTTTGGGACCCTGCACCTGTGTGGGAGACCCAGATAAGCTCCTGGCTCTTGGCTTTGGATTGGTGCAACTCTGGCCATTGTGCTCACTTGGGGAGGGAATCAGTGGATGGAAGATCTTTCTGTCTTCTCCTCCTCTCTGTATAACTGTGTTTGCAATAAAACTAAATAAATTTTAAAAAGAGAGAGCAAGAAGCCAGGATCAAAAGACTAGCTGTGTTTCCAAATATAAAGGCTTATGTCCTATTTAAACTACTTGGCCAAGAACCTGTCGAAAGCAGCTCATCTGATTGCAGAAATGCGCCTCAGGGATCAGTTGACTAAGGAACTCAAGTTCCTCAGTAAACAACAGACCATGAAATCACCATCCATTTCCAAGTCAGCTGCAAGGAGACTGAGACATAGGTTTAGAACAACAACAGCAAAACAGTGTGCCCAGTGCAATGGTCCAATGGCTAAATCCTCCCCTTGCAAGTACTGGGATCCCATATGAACTCTGGTTTGTGTGCTGGCTGCTGCTCTTCCCACCTACCTCCCTGCTTGTGGTTTGGGAAAGCAGTAGACGATGGCCCAAATTCTTGGGATCCTATACCTGCATGGGAGATCCAGAGGTTCCTGGTTCCTGGCTTTGAATCAGCTCAGTTATGGCGGTAGTGGCCAATTGGAGAGTGAACCAGCAGATGGAAGATCTCTCTTTCCCAGCTCTGGCTCCTAACTGCAGCTTCCTGCTTATGCATACCTTTGGAGGCAGCAGTGATGGCTCAAGTATTTGGGTTCCTATTTCCCAAGTGAGAGACCTGGATTAATTTCCACGTGCCAGGCTTTATGCCCAATCCTATTCCTTCGTGTTGTGGGAAGCAAAGAATAGTAGGGAGAGGGCCTGGCGTGGTGGCCTAGCGGCTAAAGTCCTTGCCTTGAAAGTGCTGGGATCCCATATGGTCGCCCTGCTTCCCATCCAGCTCCCTGCTTGTGGCCTGGGAAAGCAGTGGAGGACGTCCCAAAACCTTGGGACCCTGCACCCACGTGGGAGACCCGGAAGAGCTCCTAGCTCCCAGTTTTGGATCAGCACAGTAGCTTTGCACAGTGGCAGTATGTTAGCCAATGAGGTTTCTCCGAGGCGCGATGATTGCTAATTGGATCGGCGCAGTACCAGCCGTTGTGGTCACTTGGGGAGTGAATCATCGGACGGAAGATCTTTCTCTCTCTCTTCCTCTCTGTTTATCTGACTTTGTAATAGAAATAAATAAATCTTAAAAAAAAAAAAAAGAAGAAGAAGAAGAGCAAGGGGAAAAAAAGGAGTCACACCTTAAGTTATGAGTGAGCCACATCGCTAGCTCACCCAGCAGTGTCCACCCCTAGGAGGCGCTCTATACGTGTCTGTTAATAGACGCAACAGAGACCAGACTGGAATGAACCTCATCACAAGCACCCCACTCAGGTAGAAGTTCTTCTCTTTCATTCGTTTTTTTTTTTTTTTAAGATGTATTTATTTTTATTGGAAAGTCAGATATACAGAGAGAAGAGACAGAGAGGAAGATCTTCTGTCCAATGATTCACTCCTCAAGTGGCCGCTTGGCTGGAGCTGAGCAAATCTGAAGCCAGGAGCCAGGAGCTTCTTCTGGGTCTCCCACTTGGGTGCAGGGTCCCAAGGCTTTGGGCCGTCCTTGACTGCTTTCCCAGGCCACAAGCAGGAAGTGGGATGGGAAGTGGGGCCACCAGAATTGGAACCGGTGCCCACATGAGATCGCAGCGAATTCAAAGCTAGGACTTTAGCCGCCAGTCTATCACACAGGGTCCAGAATCCCTTTTCACACGCCTTCTTACAACAGCCTCAGAAAGGACATTCATTCCTGAATCCCAAGTAAAAATCTTAGCAAGAATCAACTCAAGAGGGAGTCTTAAGTACCCATAAGACCAGTGAGGTGTGTGGGAAGACCACGTGTCATATGTGCTTGGCAAAACACCATACTAATGGAATACACTATGCACATGTCCTTCTCTTCCCATTGTTCCCGATTCAGAATGTGGTGGGAGAAGGACTGGAAAGATGACCTGAGGCAGAGGATTAAACTTCTGATCCTGCTGCCAGAATGGTCCGCCTTTCTCCCCAGCACCATTTCTACCCCCAGGTGCTGGCCCAGCCAAGTAGAATCAAGGAAAGCAGTGTTCCTGGCACCTGAAGTTGGAATGCAAAGTGCTTCCCGCCCTCTCTTACAGAATCAGGGTTATTGGAAAGGCCCACCAGGTGCACCAGGTCGGCCACTCTCAGGGTCAGTTAGACTTGCCCAGAGCGCCCTGAGAAGCCACTGACCAGAGGTAGCTCCGTTCCACTGGCAAAGGGCATGATGGGATCTCGTGACTGGCTTAGAGGGGGACTGCTGCTGCTGAGCCAAATAGAACTGCTGGGCTCTGGATGTGCTTTGGAAGGAGCAGAAAGCCTAGCAGCCCACTGCTAGCCAAAGGGTGATTTACACCACCGGCCTTGCCCTTCCCTTTCCCTGCCGTCCTGTTTCTTTTACAGTTCAGGACAAAGTCCTAGTTACCAACTGCTTTGTCTGCAGGGTTGACTCCAAAGGGAAAATGAATGTGACTCATCACAAATATATGAAGGACAACACTCATGATACTGTGTACAGGAATCAGTTGTCAAGAAGGGCAAAAAGCAGTGGCCTATCAGGTTAATCTCCTACTCGTGGTGCTAGCATCCCATTTGGGCACTGGTTCTAGTCTCAGTTGATCCACTTGTGATCTAACTCCCTGCCAATGTGCTTGGGAAAATAACAGAAGATGGCCCAAGTGCTTGAGCCTCTGCCAAATGTACGGGAGACCCAAATGGAGTTCCAGGCTCCTGAGTTTGGTCTTATCCAGTCCCAGCTGTTACAGCTATAGGGAGAATACTGTAGCAGAATGGAAGATCTTGCTCCCTCTCTGTCTCTCCATTTTTGTTTTTTTTTTTTTTTTTGTAACTCTGCCTTTCACATAAATAAACCTTTTAAAAATAGCAAGAAACAATACTGTCCTTTGTACTTGAATTATATGTTATGTATATTTTTTCTGTGTGCCAACTATTATAGAAAAATAGAGTCAGGACCAGTTCTGTGATGTTTAAGATTAAGCCACTGCCAGGGCTGGGGGCGATAGCATAGCAACTGAAGTCCTTGCCTTGAATGTGCCGGGATCCCATATAGGCTCTGGTTCTAATCCCAGCAGCCCCTTCCCATCCAGCTCCCTGCTTGTGGCCTGGAAAAGCAGTCGAGGATGGCCCAAAGTCTTGGGACCCTGTACCTGTGTGGGAAACCCGGAAGAAGCTCATGGCTACTGGCTTCGGATTTGCTCAGCTCCAGCCATTGTGACCACTTGGGAAGTGAACTATTGTATGAAAGATCTTCCTCTCTGTCTCTTCTCTCTATATATCTGACTTTGCAATAAAAATAAATAAATCTTAAAAACAGAGAGAGAGAGAGATATTAACCCACTGCCTGGAATGCTGGTTCTAGTACTGGCTGCTCCACTTCCAATTCTGATCCCTGCTAATGGCCTGGGAAGATATATTCTTGTTTATGTTTATCTGAAAGGCAGAGATAGAGAGAATGAGAAAGAGAGGGATCTTGTATCTGCTGGTTCACTTCCCAAATGATCACAATGACCAGAGCTGGATGGTGCAAAGCTGCACCGATTAGCAGGTAGTTAGTTGGGAAGTGGAGCGGCTGGGACTACAAGTGACTCCCATAAGGAATGCTGACATCACAGGCGGTTGATTTCAGCTGTACCACAGCACTAGTCACTAAAATGGTCTTTAGGGTCCCATGGATCCATGCCAGGGTGGCACGCTGTCCTGGTGTGCTGGCAGACTGGGTCTGGGATCTGCACGTGCACTCAGGTCCAGGATGGGTGGAGCTCCAGGCCAGTTCGCTGCCCCCACAGAAGACTGGGCTTGGGAACTCATGCATTCTTAGGCATGGGAGCTGTGGATTGCTCAGGCAGTGTGGAATGGGGATGTGTGGGAGGAGGGACCACTGAAAGAGTATGTTGCGAGTGAAGAATGACTTCTGGGGGACTTCTGCTGACCAGGCAACTGTACTTGCAGGTAAACAACGGAGTTGAGACTCCGTGATTTGGAGATGGGAAACCAGAGGACCTTTCAGGGGTCAGACCACATGGCAGACCTGAGCTGGGTTAGTTGGCATGGATCAGCAGCCACTGGCACACATGAAAGCTAGGGCTGGGGGGCCTGCCTGCATGTCCAGGCCACAGTACCTGCCAGGGAGTAGTTGAATCATGGGCCAGTCATCCTCAGGCTCTCCCCTCTCACAGTCCTCGTTCTCTTGGCTGATGCATAAGAGGTAAGCCCAGTTTCTTGACTGTGCTTGTATGCTTGTATGCTTCCCATGTCTTAAAACGTGTGGCTTGGGACATCTGGGACAGCAAACACCAACCAGACTCTGCACTGCCACCAATTTGTTGGGTGATGGGCCATTGGGTGCCAGGACAATGACTTTCTGTAGACACAGGATTTCAGCCTACTCAAGACAGTCTTTCAAATGAGACGGACACAGGTCTATTGGCCTAGTGAGAAGGAAGACAAGCCACCATACCAAACTCTTCCAAGTGGCTGGATCCGCATGAACCCAGGCTCTGCCCTGGGCAAAAGCTTGCCTGAGTACAGACAGGTGACACATTAGAAACCAGGAGAGAGGGTGAACAGATAGGATGTCAGACTCGAAAGAAGCTTCCTGGGTTGGAGCAATGAAGGAAGTCGATAAGACGCAATTGCAAAGGAAGCAAAGAAAACAAACAAAACATCGAGTACCCACGCGTGGATGGGAAGCCTGGAAGAGCAGGTTCCTGGGTAAGGACACAGAGATGTGCTGAGGTGATTATTGGCTGCATCTATGAAAGCATACTCTTCACAGCCAGGGAAGTGCTTGATCTGATCCCCTTGAAACTGACCCAGCCACAGGTGAAGGCTTATTTCCTTTCTAGGCACAGAATTAGTATGGCAACTATTACGGCATCTATAACACTGTGGAGAGATATAAAGTTGCATTTTATTTTATTGCTTATTTTTATTTCAAAGGCAGATTTTATATATAGAGAGAGAGAGAAACAAAGAAAGAAAGAGAAAATTTCTGGTTTACTCCCCAAAAGGCTGCAGTGGCTGGAGCTGAGCTGAGCTGAGCTGAAGCCAGGAGCCATGAGCTTCTTTCAGGTCTCCCACACAGGTACAGGGCTCTAGGGCTTTGAGCCATCCTCTATTGCTTTCCCGAGCCATAAGCAGAGAGCTGGATGGAAAATAGAGCAGCTGTGTCATGAACCAGTATCCATAGAGGATGCCAGCACTACAGGTGGAGCCTGTTGAGCCACCGCACTGGCCCCTTAAAGTTATGCTTTAAAACAAAGGTCAAAGAAATGGAGAATTTAACCTCAATTAGACTTTTTTTTAAAATCTAGGAGAAGAACATGCTTATGATGGAGATATTTGTGTCTTGACTTGCGGTGGTCAGATGTATGGACATGGAATGAAGTTGGGGCATGTGGCAGAGATGCTACAGAGGGAAGGGATCCCTTGGAGAAGGGCCCGATGCAGCAGCCTAGCAGTTAAAGTCCTTGCCTTGCACACACCGGGATCCCATATGGGTGCTGGCTCTAATCCCAGCCACCCTGCTTCCCATCCAGCTCCCTGCTTGTGGCCTGGGAAAGCAGTCGAGGACGGTCCAAAGTCTTGGGACCCTGTGCCTGTGTGGGAGACCAGGAAGAAGCTCTAGACTCCTGGCTTCAGATCGGCTCAGCTGTGGCTGTTGAGGCCACTTGGGGAGTGAATCAGGAGACAAAAAAATCTTCCTCTCTGTATATCTGCCTTTCAAATAAAAAATATAAAAAGAAAACAAATCTTTAAAAAATTATTAAAAAATCTTTAAAAAAAAAAAAAAAGAAGAATTATTGACCAAGACTCCTTCCTGTCTGTCTATGTACCAGGCCTTTGTACTGTCATATGATATAGGGACTTTCTGAGTCTAAATAGAATGACCTCTTATGAAACCTGGCCCTGAAGGCACTTTTCAGCTCTGTGAGTCTGTGTCTCCCTATCTCTTTGCCCTCCCAGGCATCGCTACCTAAGGGCGTGGACAAGCACTTGTTGCCACACCTGTGTTGAATGAGAAGCCCTTGTGCTGTCCTAGGAGAGGCTGGGTGAAGGGGGACACCTGCCGCTATGGGGTGAATTGTTTGTCTGCAAAATCCCTATGTGGACAGCCTCGCCCTAGGAGCTCAGAGCTGTTGATTTAGATGGAGAGTCTTTAAAGAAGTCATTTGGGCCCTAATCCAGTAGGACTGGTGCTCTTATCAGAAGATAGCCTTGGGGCCCCGACGGGAGGACTAGGTGAGGTCCCAGGAAGAAGATAGCCACTCACAAGGCCTGGGAGAGACCAAGCCTCCAGCCTGCAATGTCATGTGGACGTACAGTTCTGAAGCCACCTTGGTCCATGGTAGCCGGCTCCAATAGCCCTAGCACACAGGCCCTATATGGATTCATCGCATTATTATTGTTCAGTGATGCAGGAAGAAGACTTTATGTCTAGAAGTTTCTGTCCATATTTTCTTGCCTGCAAGACCTGGAGAGGTCTCCAGAGGCCATCTCTCTACATGATATCCAGCAATATAAAAAGAAACACAAGTCTTCAGGCCAAGGGTGTACATGGGCCATGTACAAGCTGGGTCTAGAAATAGCACAATTAGTTCCCTTGCTTTGAATTATTCAATGGCTCCTCTTGCACACAGGAAAGAGTCCAAGTTTCTTGTACCTGACCCTTGGCTACCCATCTGGAGTAATCTGTAATATTCCTTTTGAATTTTCTGTTCTGATTACCACACACTTCTGAAAGTTCTGCTTAAACCACTTCTCTCTTATCTTTTGACATGTTCTTCCCTCTACCCAAAATATCACCCTAGAGTGCCTTCAGCTCATGTTCCCTGATATCTGCTTAAATGTAAGTTTTCTCTAGAGAGGCTTCACTGTCCACTGCATTAAGTAACATTCCACCCACCCCTTTCTCTATGGGTTTCATACTGCACGCACCAGGGATCTTCAACAAGTTCACAGAGAATGAATATTATAAATGAAACTACACACGAATTACAAAAACATTTTGCACCTAAATAGACATCTACACACATTTTTCCACAAACATTTTTTAAAAAAATATTTTTAAAGATTTATTTATTTTTATTGGAAAAGTAGATATACAGGGAGAAGAAGAGACAGAGACGAAGATCTTCCATCCGATCATTCGCTCCCCAAGTGGCTGCAACAGCTGGAGCTGAGCCGATCCGAAGCCAGGAGTCTGGAGCTTCCTCCGGGTCTCCCACGCAGGTGCAGGGTCCCAAAGCTTTGGGCCATCCTTGACTGCTTTTCCAGGCCACAAGCAGGGAGCTGGATGGGAAGTGGCCCTGCCGGGATTAGAACCAGCGCCCATATGGGATCTTGGTGAGCTCAAGGCAAGGACTGCTGCACCATCGCACCAGGCCCAAAAAATAAGATTTATTCATTTATTTGTTTAGCAGAGTTAAGCAGAAAGAAGGAGAGACGAACATTTCTGTCCACTGGTATGAACCAAGTGATCACAATAGCCGGGGCTGGGCCAGGCTGAAGCCAGGATTCAGGAGCTTATTCAGGTTTCCCATGTAGGTGCAGGGATTCAAGCACTTGACCTACCTTTATTGGTTTCCCAGGGGGCTGGATTGGAAGTGCAGTAGTTGGGACTCAAGCTGGCATTGCAGGTGGTGGCTTAATCTACTATGTCACATTACCGGCCCCTATAGACTTTTTAATAATTTATTTATGTGAAAGGTAATGAGACCGAGAAAGATAGTAGAGATTGAGAGGTCTTTATCCACTGATTTTCTCGCCAAATGTCCACAATAGTGAGAGGTGGGTTAGGCCAGGCCAAAGCCAGGAACTCAGAACTCAATCTCTATCTTTCGAGTGGGTAACAGAAAACCGACTTCTTGGGCCATCACTTGCTGCTAACAGGGTACAATTATCAGGAAGTTGAATCAGGAGCAGAGCCAAGGCTAGAAGCCAGGAACTCGATGTGAGATGCAGGTGTCTCAAGAAGCATCTTAATCACTTTGCAAATACCTGTATTCCTGGAACTTGAACCACGTAGGCACGGTGGCCTAACCGCTAAAGTTCTCATCTTGCATGTGCTGGGATCCTATATGGTCACCGGTTCCCCAAGTGGCCGCAATGGGCAGAGCTGAACTGATACAAAGCCAGGAGGCAGGAGCTTCTTCCGGGTCTCCTACGTGGTTGCAGGGTCCCAAGGCTTTGGGCTATCCTCAACTGCTTTCCCAGGCCACAAGCAGGGAGCTAGATAAGTGAGGCTTCTGGGACACGAACTGGTGTCCATATGGGATCCCGGCAGGTGCGAGGCAAGGACTTCAGTTGCTAGGTTAGCATGCCGAATTCTGAATCTTGCTTTAAAAATGGGAAAGAAAGGGGGACCTCTGACCTGCCCACCTGACAACTGTGGTGACAAACTGAAAACTTGAAGGTGCGTGCTTATAGGGAGTCTGGATGATGCAAGTGGAGACACAGGTGGGAGCAAGTGGGAACCTGAGGGTTCATGTCCAGGTGAGGAATAACTATTGAGGAACGTGGCATTAACAGGGCCACTGTCCTGGGGGTAGTTAGCACTCACCACCACCAAATACCTCTCACTGGCACACACTGAAGTTAGGGCTTACTTGGCAGGGCTAAATCACAGTACCCACCAGTGAGAGTTGAAATAGGGGACAGATAATGTTAGGCTAGGCCATTTCACTAACCAGCACGTAAGAGAATCAGGTCTTGGGGAAGAATGTGTGTGTGGGGTGTTTGGACTCACCCCCAGTGGAAGTCAGCCTCTGTTGGTATGTGCAAGATCTGTGGCTGAGAACAGGCCTGGATGGTAGCTAAGGGGATGCCCCAACTGGGTTGGGGTTCCCACTGGAAAGTGTGAGAGCTGAAATGTGGGCAATGATCTGGGCTGGGCATGGCTACAGTCTCCCTCAGTATGGGTGTGAACTGTGTCTGGGGAGCACCAGACTGGGCTAGACTCCAGCAGCCATTGGTACTCGTGAGAGGGTGGGTGTAGAATGGGCTAGACTGGGTCTTGGCTCCCACTGAACCATGTGAGAGCTGTCTGGGCATGGGCCAGGTGTGGCTGGGCAGTAACACCAAACAGTAAGAACCAGAATGGGTGTGGGCAAGCACACTGTTCCTTCTAGGACAAAAGGTGAACAAAGTCAACCTTGACCAAGGACCCATCAGTGTGCACAAGATCTGCCACTGGGAGGAGACTTGATAGAGGAGCCCGGGGAACTGCTTTGTCAGAACACAGTCCCTGTAGGTAAGTGCAAGTACCAAGGCAAGAAGCAGCCCAAACCATGCCAGGTTACAGTACCCTCTGGCATTCATGTGGATCAGATTTGGGAGCGGGCCAAGCTGGACCAGTTCACAATACCCACTGGCAGATAGGAGAACGAGGACAGGGTACAGTAGGGGCTGGGTCAGGCCACAATACCAGCCAGTCCACATTAGTGCCAGCACTGGGGGCCAGCTGGGCAAGGCTATGCTCAGGTACCCATCAGCTGGAACTGTGGGCAGGCTGGACTCAGCCAGGCTGCAGTACCTGCTGGTGGATGCTAAGATGAGCCGAGCCACACCAGTCTGAGGACGGGGGGGTGCCAGGACCATGAACCCTGAAGAGAGAGAGTCCTTGGGCCTGCCTGCATGACGGGGGCAGGTTCCATAAGTTCTGGGGTTGGGGAGATCCGGTGGGGCTCAGGTTGCCTGGCCCAGGTCCTTTGGTCTGCCCATGAGAACTGGTCCTCTTCAGAGGAAAAGATGAAGTGAATGTCAGGCCCTGATGCCCATGGAGGTCATGGCAGCCCATTGGGGCCCGCAGAAGACATCTGGTACCATAGCAGAAGAAGTAGAACAGAACAAGTTGGACGACTATCTTAGCCAAATGATGACAGCGAAAATCTGGGCAAATGGAGACTCTAAGGTCGACTGCATCAGCCAGTGGACATTGGAAGGGTTTCCTCATCCTTGGATCATGAGATTGACAGCATCTCAAAAACTATCGCATCCACCTGGGCAGAATCCTCGGAACATGCACCACATGGGGACCCTGGGCTGATATCCGGTAGCCGTGCCCCATCACTGGGTACTGGGGTGGCTTGGCAGCTTGTGGCTTCTCCTCTTGTGTCCCCCTTCTCCCAGAATCAGGAGGGAGAAATAGAAAATTTGGAAACAATGATCATACCCACTTTTCCCTAACCCTCAATCCTTCCCACCCTGATCAACTATGTAAACATCATCTAAGATAAAAATTTTAAATTAAGGAAAAATTGAAAAATTGAAAAAATGTAAAAAGATGAGAAATAGAAATCAGTGTTTTCCAGATGATCCAATCTCTGCAGCAAAAACTTCAAGGCAAGTAATATCTTTTCCTGAAACATTACATGGAGCAGCACATAGTGGAAGGTACTATTCTGTCATTACTGTTCTAATCGTGGTGAGTGAATGTAGTGTTTTCAAAATAGATATGCAAATTAGCATCTCCTGTCAGTCTCCTGCCAATAGATTCATTTCGTGGGAACAACAGATTCTCAGTTGTTTTGGAAGCTGATGCGCACAAGTGCTGCCCAGAATTCACACGGCTCCGACTTCACACTGGTGAGCATGTGTGCCTTCCCTTTCTGTTCCCATGGTAATCCTTGGCATTCACCATGTGATAGCAGAGAGATTGTGACTGCCGTTGAATCTGGGCATTTAAAATACATATTATATTTAATATACATTTTATATACTGTATTTATATACCTATATACTATATAGTAAATACTGCTATGGCTAGGGCTGAACTAGGCCAAAGCCAAGAACCTAGACATCACCCCAACTGGGTCTCCCCATGTGATTGGCAGGGACCCAAGGAAGCTGGATTGGAACAGAGGAGCTGAGACTCAACAGGCACTTTGATATAGGATGCTGGTGTAGCAAATGGCAGCTTAACACACTGCACCACAATGCTAGCCCCTGAACCCTGGGCATTTTCATGGGCTTCTGCCGGCATAGCACTGCCCGCACAGGCCACAAAAGGCTAAAAATGGGCAAGAGGGATGCCTTCCAGCAAAGAAACAGGTGTTCTCATAGCAGAGTTTTAAGAGATTCTACCACCCACTGGGTATCTAACTGAAATTCTTCCTTGTTTAGTAGAGATTTTCCAGAGCAAGGTGCTGGGAAAAGCAAACAATAGGAAGCCCCCCAAAAAGTAATTTAATGAAAATCTGAGCACCGCAGCTACTTCTTTTCCTGCTGTTCCTTGTTCCTCTTAAGCACAGACTCAGGCTTGAACTGTGCCTTTTCCTCCCACATCTAGCTTGGCAGTGGCAGCGGCTAGGAGTGGCTGCTTGCCTGGAAGCCTTTATCTGAGTCTCCCCCCTGGGACTGGGAAATGGCTGAGGGCTGTCTGCCCAGAGTGGAGGGGGAGAGGAACTCCTGATGTACTGAGACTCAGTGTCACTCGTTTGTGAATGTGAACACTTGGCCTTAGAATTTTCATCCTTCCCCCTTTACCCCCCGCTGCTTCTTCTCTCTTTTTTAATTTTTAATTTTTGATGATGATTACATGGTTGATCAGGGTGGGAAGAATCAAGGGTTAGGGGAAAGTAGGTGAAATCATTGTTTCCAAATTTGCTATTTCTTCTTCTTGATTCTGGGGTTCCCCACACCAGCCTCCCAAACGCCCCAGTACCCAGGGATGGGGAACTGCCACCTGATATCAGCCCAGGGTCCCCATGTGGTGCATGTTCTTAGGGGATGCAGCCCTCCCAGTGTCCACTGGCTGACCTAATTGATCTCAAGTCTCCATTTGCCCAGGTTTTTGCTGTCATTGTTTGGCTGGGGTAGTTGTCCGACTTTGTTCTCCTTCTGCTACGGTACAAAATGGGCTGCCATATTCTCCATGTGCATCAGGATCTGCATCCACTGTTCCACCTATTTCACTGAGGAGAACATATTTAAAAAAAAAAAAGATTTATTTTTGTTATTGCAATGTCAGATATAAAGAGAGGAGGAGAGACAGAGAGAAATGTCTTCCATCTGATGTTTCACTCTCCAGGTGATCGCAACAGCCGGTGCTGGCAGGAACAGTAGCCTTGCTCAATTGGTCTCTGATTCTTATAGTTCTGCCTGCCTTTCTGTTCTTGGAAATCGTGGATCCAATGCTTTATTCTCCAGTGGGAGACTCTAAGTGTCTCGGCCTCCATGTTGCCTTTGTCCCTCGGGGGCCATGCTCCCCGGGGGCTCTGTTCTCTTGTCCCAGCCTCCCTGGAGACTGGACCTTTTTATTTTAGCTGCTGAAGCTGCAGCTTCATGCAGTAGGCATCTTCTTGGTGTTTCAGGGAAACAAGCAACCCTTCGTCCATTCCCTTTTCGTCAAGGTGAGATGGAGAAACTGCAGATAGCCAGCCATGTGTTCAGCTCTAACTAGAGGTCAGACACTATATGTTTTCTTATTTCATCCATTATCATTTCACAGATAGGAACATGGAGGCTTACCAAATAGCCTGCTCAAAGCACAACACACCAAGTGGCGGGACCAGGAGTCAAAGTCTAATGCCAATAAATGCACCCACCTATTGAATAAATGTGCCAGGCAGTATTTAGATCTTAGGAAACAGGAGTGGAAAGAAACACTCAGTGCTTCATGCAGATTACATTGTTACAAGGGCCTGGGAACACACAACAAATCACAACATCAAGTGTGATAAGGAGGAGAACTCATAGGGTGAAGGGACAGAGAGTAATGGTGAGGGCTGGCCACCCTGTATGGAGCCATCACAGAGGACCCTATGAAAGAGAAGACATGGAAGCAGTGGTGGCTCTGTGCACCTGCCCATTCACACTCACTCCCATCAGCTGGCAGTTCCAGGTAACATCCCTAGGATTCGACATTTACACCTGGTCTCTTCTGTTTAGGATCCTATGGAAAACTGTGTCATTTGAGAGGCACAGATGGCATTCTTCCTCAGAAATCAGTTGGATATCTTCCACAGTGCTGCTTTGAGTGTCTTTAACACTGGCCAGCTGAAGGGCACACAGGCTAAGCACAAACACTCATTGCACCAGGCAGGTAAAGTTTGCCTTTCTAACAGCAATGACTTATAGGTGCTGAGCACTGACTGTGTCATGTGTGGGAGAGGAACTTAAGAGCTCAAAACACATCCTCTCCTATAACGCTGTCACTTACACGTGGAGATTGTGCTAGGCAGCTTGGGCTGCCCTAGCAAAATATCATGGCCATGGAGGTTAAATCCACAGTAGCTTATTTTCCCATGGGTTTAGAGGCTCTCTGTGGGTCTCTCTCCTGTCTGTGTAAATCTGACTTTCCAACAAAAATAAATAAAATATTAAAAAAGGACACATAACTTCCAGAAGAAAGAGGAAGTGCAATTAATCTCTGTGAAGAGTTCAAAGCACTTCCCCTCCCAATGCAGCTGGATGATGGATCAGTGCATCTTTCTCTCGTGGAGAGCTGCTGCAGACTGTGGTGGTCAAGATGCTGGACGCTTATGTCTGACTGACACACAGGTTCCACTACATGTGACCTTGGGTAAGTTACCTGCCTGCTTTGGCCTGAGTTTCCCTACCTGTAAAATGAGAGTAATATCAAGAACACCCCGTTGAAGACAGGAATTCTTTCTCTCTCTTGCTTTGAACCATATGAAGACACACCAAGAAGGTTCAGGGTGGCAGGAATGTTTGGGGCTGGGGTTGGGATATGGCTTTGGACATCCACATCCATCTTTCATTGGAATGTCTGCATTGTTTTGAGACCCAGAACCAATTCCATTCCAATTCCAGCTTCCTGGTATTGCACATCCTGAGAAGAAGCAGATGATAGCTTATATACTTCTGTTCCTGCATTCTGGATTTCTGGCTTTGGTTTGACCCAGCCCCTGGCTGAGTGTGAATGAAATGGTGGACAGGAACATTCATTTTCTCTCTCTCTCTTGTTTTCGCTCTCTGCCTTCAAAATAAAATGGAGATTACTGTTTTAAAGATTTTTTTTAATTGGAAAGGTAGATTTAAAGGGAGAAAAACAGCGAGAATGATCTTCCATCATTGGTTCACTCCCCAAGTGAAGTTGACCAGAGCTAGGCTGATCCAAAGCCAGGAACCAGGAGTCTCCTCTGGGTCTCCCACACGCAGGTGCAGGGTCCCAAGGCTTTGGGCCATCCTTGACTGCTTTCCCAGGCCACAAGCAGGGAGCTGGATGGGAAGTGGGGCAGCTGAGAGAAAAACAGTGTCCATGTGGGATCCTGGTGCTTGCAAGGCAAGGATTTAGCCAACTGAGCTATTGCACTGGGTCCATCATATATTCTTCTGTCTCCGAATGAAGCATTCAGAGACAGTTCTCATTGGACAGCCACCAGAATTTCTGCTTTAAGAAACAATATAGCACATCATTCCAACCAAATGTCCTGGCTCTGAGTCCATGAATATTGTATAGCCTTCTTATAATAGCTTACTGTGTTGAGTTTCTTTTATTTGTCTGAATGTCAGAGTTACAAAGAAAGGGAGAGAGGTTTTGCATCCACTAGTTCACACCCCAGATAGCTGCAATGACCAGTTGGGCCACAACAAAGCCAGAAGCTGGATCTCCATCTGGGTCGCCCACATGAGTAGCTGGGGCGCAAACACTTGGACCATACTCCACTGTTTTCCTAAAGTATATTAGCATGGAGTTGGAGGGGAAGTGGAATAGCCAGGACTTGAAATGCTGGCATCACAAATGGAGAGTTAATATGCTGTGACACAACACTGGCTCCTCTGTTGCATTTCTCACCTAGAGTGTGCTGAGATCCAAACTTCAGTGTTCTGCATGATACATATCTGTTGAGGTTGGTTAGCACAACGCATCCCTTAGTCTCTAAAGCATTGGGAGCGATGAAAACTAGCTTCAGAGACTCTATAGCTAAGGACTTCATGTGGTTGTTTGTCCTTGTGTGTCACCCCATCACACCTGCCAAGACCTCCAGGGAAGGCCTGCATGGATAGGCTTCTTTTTAGTGTTTATTTGGCTGGAAGACTCTTTCTTAGGACCAGCTGACCTCACTGGCTGCATAGAGATCAGATCCTCACTTTATTCCGCACTGGACTCTAAAAGGCTGACTAAATTCTACATCCTGTACGGGTCTCAGTCAAATGTTATAGCAGCCCCTCTACCATCTTTCTTTTCTTGGATAGAGGAGTGTGTGTTTATAAAAAATGGAAAGCCTTTGTGCAGTTCTTGGTTTCATTTGATCGTAGCCAAAAAGCCGAGAAGCGATTAGTTCTTGGTTTCAAATAAGCTCAAGTAGAATGGTGAACTGTAACATGTGCAAAGTCAACTGGAACTGGAGAAGTTTCCTGCACCACTGCAGATCCAGTTCCTTCGTCATCGCATCATCACACCATGCCTATAGCTTGGGTCCACTCATTTTGGTACCTCTGGCCACAATAGCTGGAGCTGAGCTGATCTGAATCCAGGAGCCAGGAGCTTCTTCCAGGTCTTCCACACAGGAGCAGGGTCCGAAAGGTTTGGGCTGTCCTTTGCTTTCCTAGGACACAAGCAGGGAACTAGATGGGAAGTGGAACACCTGCAACATGCACTGGTACCCATATGGGATCCCAGTGCTTAGTGGTAGAGGATTAATAAGTCAAGCCATTGCATTGGCCCCCTGCCATTCTCATTTCTCACCTCATTTCCTACCCTTGCTGCCTAACTTTTATGATTCCTCTTTTCCTGTTTTTCAATCAGCAATAATTGTGCCTCGAATAAGCCTCACTGGCGACAATACTGCCACAAAACAAAGCTACTTTTCTTTTATTAAATCTGTTCTTTAGAGAATTTTCCTTTTACGATCATTGCTTTATTGTAATATATTCATCCATTTAAAGCACATAAGGAAACAGGTTTTAGTATATTCATAGGATTGTAAATCCATCACCTCTATCTAATTTTAGAACAATTTCATTATCCCTTCCCTACCTCTCCAAAAACAAAGCAGTCAATCCCCATTCCCATGTTCTCTTAGCCTCGGACACCCACTGGTCTCCTTCCCTTCTCTAGTCTATTCTTGGCATTTCACATAAGTGAAGCACACTGGGTATCTCTTTTTGTGTCTTGCTTCTTTCCCTTAGAATCATGCTTTCACTGCCTGTCTATGGTAGCATGTACCAGCACTTCATTCCTTCTTATGGCCAAATGATTTTCCATTGCAGAGACATACCATGGTTGACATTTTCACCAGCAACGTATGAGAATTTAATTTCTCCATATCCTCAACACCACTGATTATTGTCTATCTACATGTGTTTTGTTGTTTTCATTTAATTGAGAGAGAGAGAGAGAGAGAGAGAGAGATTCCATCCAATGGTTCACTTCCCAAATGCCCACAATATTCACTGTTGGACCAGGTCAAAATGAGAAACCTCATCCCAGTCTTCCTCACGGGTGGCAAGATACAAGTTCTTGAGCCATCATCTACTGCCTCCCAGGATATGGATTAGCAGGAAGCTGGACTCCTAAGAGGCAGGAATTCGGAGTTATAACTGTGGCATATCAGGCTAGGCCTCTGCCTGTGGCACCAGCATCCTATATGGGTGCCTGTCACTGTCCTGCAGCGATGGACTTGGTGCACGGAGCCTATAATAACACGCGTGGACCCTGACTGATGGTCAAGAGCCGAAGTTTATTAGGGGCATCAGACTTTATACACTGAGAGTCCATATGGGATAAGGAAGGAAGTATTGAGCTCATCAACAAACCCATCAACTGCTTCTCTACTCTTGATTGGAATTCCTTTTATTCCACTAGGTGTTCTCATTCACATGCTGTTTATACAAAAGGTAGCCATTTGCTTGTTCTCATGCAAATACTGTCCAATGAACTGCAATCCTGTGCTCCCTGACTTTCCAGGGTCACAATGTCCTCCTACAGGTGCCTGTTTGAGTTCCAGTGGCTCTTCCAGTAGAGCTCCTTACCTGTGGCCTGAGAAGGCAGTGCAGGATGATCTAATTCCTTTGGCCTCTGAACCCAAATGAAAGTTCCTAGCTCCGAGCTTCAGACAAGTCCAGCTTTGATTACTGTGGTCATTGGGAAATGAACCAGCAGATGGAGGCTCTCTCTGTCTCTCCCTCTTTCTCTGTAACTCTGCCTTTAGAATAAAAATAAATAGGGCCCCGCAGCGTGGCCTAGCAGCTAAAGTCCTCGCCTTGAACACATCAGGATCCCATATGGGCGCCAGTTCTAATCCCAGCAGCTCCTCTTCCCATCCAGGCTCTCTGCTTGTGGCCTGGGAAAGCAGTAGAGGAAGGCCCAAGACCCTGCACCTGCGTGGGAGACCAGGAAGAAGTTCCTGGCTCTTGGCTTCGGATCGGGCAGCACCAGCCGTTGTGGTTCACTTGGGGAGTGAATCATCGAAGGGAAGATTTTCCCTTCTCTCCTCCTCTCTGTATATCTGACTTTGTAATTAAATAAATAAATCTTTAAAAAAAGAATAAAAACAAATAAATAACTCTTAAAAAAAAAAAAAAGAGCCAGAGCTCATACCTCGGTACTCCCCATCCACATTTCTCAGTTCCAACTTCATCTCCATAGTTATAGCTGGGTTTCCTTGATTGTTCTAAAGCAGGTTCTCCATCTCATCTCATTGATGTTCTTTATCACCTCATTTTATTTTCTTCTGAGCCTTAACTATATGCCTGTTTCTATTCCACAATTTTGTTTTGCATCTGCCCTAGAATATTGTACACATATAGGTCACAAGTGACATTGGTGGAAACTAGAATTGCAATTAGAAGGAACTTTAGAAATCTGCTGGATAACCATTCTAATTCTACTGATGCAACTAAGATCCGAAGAGGGTGAAAGATTTCTCTGGGGACAGGATTAGTACATAGCAGATTCTGAGGATGCCAATTTCCAGGACAGCTTCTTTTTCAGACTTTATACTGACTTGCCTTACTTCAATGTTATGTTAATTTATTTTTTACCCAAAACGACTAAAAGGAACGTCTTCTTGGTCTTGAGGTTTTTTTACTTTTTTATTTTTCAAGCCTGTCTTACTAAAATACGTGGACTTGGTCCTCCAATTGAAGGGCTCACATTCCCTCCTCAGGCAGTACTGGGGTCCCTGCTTGTCTCTTCTATCTGAACCCCCTTTTTGGTTCTTCTGCCTCGCCCTTCCTCTCCCTTTCTTACCCATAAGCCTCTGGTCGCCGCTCACCCCAGGAAGCTCCGCCCCCTTCAGGGTTGAGTTGCCTTAATCCAAGATGGTGCCAGGTGCTTCGGCTCCAGCGGAAGTGAGGTCACACCAGTCCGGAAGGGAAGGCGGGGAGAGAGCTGGCGGGTGGGTCACCCGCTGTGGGGCTGTGGGTGGGGCGGTGGCCGGGAGTCTGGCGATCGTAATTGGGGCTGGAACGAGGGCCACGACGAGGTCCATTCTTGGGAACCCTATCGAGGGGTCGGGGCCCGGGCCAGGGGCGTTGGAGGAAGCCGCCGCGAGCAACACGCCTCTGGCCCCAGAAGAGACCGCTCTAGAAGCCGGCTTCCCGCCCCCGGCGGCCTCCGTGCTCGACCCTCCTGCCGGCTCAGCCGCGGGGGCTGCGGCGCCGGGCGCCCAGTGGGCTGACCGGGCCACGCTGAGGACCGGCCGCACGAGAAGCGGCCGCGCGGCGGGTCCGTCCCTCAGCCCGGAGGTCAGGCCACGGCTGCCCTGTCGGTGGTCCACCGCCCTGAGCCCAGCCCCCTTGGCTGGCCAGCCAGCGACCTCCCTGCACGCCTGCCTCTCTGAAGATGCTTCCAAGCCCTGTCGCTGGGTGATTTTTTCTTTCTTCTTTTCCTTTTTTTTTTTTTTTTTTGGCCTGCAGATTTAAAGGATAGCTGTCTTCCCTCTGGAAAGTTCAACTTGAGTGGGAATGCGTAATCTTTCTTGGACCTTCCGACGTTCCCGGCTTCCAAGCGCCGACTGATCTAGTAACTGGGATCCCATTCAGATCACACGCGCACACACACACAAAAGAGCAGAGTTGTTCTCTTGCACTCAACAAGGGCAGATGGACTTCGGAATTAAGATGCAGGGCGGTGAGCCCGTGTCGACCCTGAAAGTCTCGGAGAGCGAAGGCAAGCTGGAGGGCCTGACCACCGCCGTGATCCCGAACAAGAACAGCAGCAACAGCAGCTGTGGGGGCGGCGGCCTCAGCAGCAGCAGCAGTAGCAGCAGTGGCCGTGGTGGTGGCAGCGCAAAAGGCTGGCAATACAGGTAAGGGGGGGGGTGGGGAACCCTGCTCCCCCAGGGGCTGCAGGAGCACCTGCCTGCCAACTTCCCATTAGTTCTCGTCCTTGGGAGCTGTGGACTCCCTTTGCAGGAGCGAGAGTGGATTCCTTGTCGTTGGTCTCTTCAACAGGTATTTCTGGAGGGCGTTTGAGGGGCGGGAGGGCAATACAGAAAATGACATGCCACAGCCCTCAACTTCCCCACTCCACAGCCGGAGTGAATGCGGCTCTCGGATTTCATTCTCAACTCCTGTTGGTGCTCGTGGGTCCTTGTTTACCAGCCTGCCTTCTCTCACAGGATCCCACCCCTCCACCCCCCCCAGAACGGGAACTGTACACAGAGCCCACCCACTTTGAGGGTCTCACACCCTGTTTGTCAGTTGGTGGAGTGGTCAAATCACGATTCTCAGAAGGGGAGGTGAATGGACATGAATGGACTACAGAGGGCAAGGTGGGCAGATCCTGGGGATGTCCCCCGTTTGAGTGGGCCAGGCTGAGTGGAAGGCACATTTTGTGTTAACTTTTTTTTAATGAAAAAGAATGAAAAAAGTAAGGCACAGCATGACAAGTCCTGGAGGAGCAAGGCAAGTGTATGTGTCTGTATGGGGAGGGAAATAACATCTGGAGTTTTAAGAATGAATGAAATCAGGGCATTCCGTGGTATTGGAACCGAAAGGATGAATGCTGAGGTAACTGTGTGAAATTTGGGCAGAGTTGAAGCCCAGGTTGTGGAGGAAGCTGATCATTTGTCCCGAGTAGTGCTTGTCTGTGTGGAAATCGCATTAACTGTGTTACCACAGAGAAGAGAAACAGTGTGGAAGGTTAAAACTAGGAGAGGAGGGTGCATCACGGTGACCGAAGGTCCTAGGCTCACTCTGAGAATCAGTGCAATCCTTTCGCTTATGTGTGTGGTTGAAGACCAACCCTTTCAGATTATCAGCTGCTTGGCAGCTGATATTTGGATGCATAACTTAAGGAAGCAAGGGAAAGTAGAATTCCACAAGATAGGGGGTCTGATCCCCTTAACACTTTGCAAGCCCGTCTCAGTTAAATTGGAAAGCTGTCGTTTAATTTGGAACCATGGTGACTCTTGTTTATGGTATTACTTAATAGTTACATAATTTTTAAACCCGAATCTGCTGGAAGCACAAATGAAAAAGGCTATTAGGAGAAGAATGACAGAGGAAATGGCAACCGACAAAGTAGGACGTTAAATGAAGATTTGAAAAATTAGCATGCAGTCTTAGCTGCGTTGCTTCTCGGCGCAGTAACATGGTCACAGTGACCTTAAGTCCGACAGGAGAGCACATTCTGTCTAAGTAGGCATAATCAATGGGGAATAATTTCAAATAAAATAGCATTAAAACATGCGTAAGTGTCTGGAAAATTCACTTATGCAGGCTCTACCCCGAGGATGAAGATAAATAAGGCATTACAGCACTTGCACAGTGGCTTGTGTTTAGATTTTGATGTGGCTAATGTTACTATTCCAGGCTGATTCTTGCAGCCAGCTCTCAATTTCATCCACTTTCCTTGTCCTCTAGCACCCTGATTAAACACTCTTACTTGCTGCTTCCCTGAGGTCTGTTGACCTTAAAAACAAAGCAACAACCCTAGCAAAAACAACCAAATTCTTTCCTCCTCAGAGTGATTTACACTCACTGCCTGCTTTCCTTACCTCTAGTTTATCTCCCTACCATAGCGGTGGGCTCTGTTTTCACCAAGGAACAATGAATGTTTTTATTTTATTTAAAATTTTTTTAGAAGTCATCAAGCTTGCAAAGGTTAATGAAGGGAATATACTTGACAAGTCAGGTGACACCAGGAAAGAACCGAGAGCCTGGTGTGTCTTCGGACTAGAGTATTTAATGCATATGGGTCCACTGTGTCTCCTTCCCTGCCCCTCTTCTTATGGGATTCTGTGTTGGAGGGGACAGTGGACAGTGCTTTCTGGGCATGAAGTTTCATGAAATTTCTCCTGAGGTTTTATCAGCACAGTGTTCCTGAACTAAATAGTCCTGCCCTGGCACAAGGCTGAGGGAGGGCTGGGACCCACCTTCAAGGTTATTGGATATGGGCAAGACTTCTGATTGTAAAAGCTGGGCTGCTGCCAGGGCTTATTCTCTTGTATTCAAGTTTCTTCCCTCAGTCAACCACCAGAACTTACTATGTTTGCTCTTTGGCCCCTCTCACAAATAAGCTGATTTCTTTTTTTTTCCTAAAGATTTATTTTTATTATTTTTTTTATTGGAAAGGCAGATATACAGAGAAGAGAGACAGAGAGGAAGATCTTCCGTCCAATGATTCACTCCCCAAGTGAGCGCAACGGACCGATATTATGCCGATCCGAAGCCAGGAGCCTCTTCTGGGTCTCCCACGCGGGTGCAGGGTCCCAAGGCTTTGGGCCGTCCTCTGCTGCTTTCCCGGGCCACAGGCAGGGAGCTGGATGGGAAGTGGGGCTGCCAGGATAGAACCGGCGCCCATATGGGATCCTGGGCGTGCCGGGCCCAAATAAGCTGATTTCTACAAATCCTTTCTCACAGTCATCCCTCAAGAGAAGTAATTGGAACTAGTGTAAAGTGTGTCTTCTGCACCTTCTTCAGGCTAGCATTTGGGTGTAGAGTTGGTTCTTGCTGTGTGTCCTGTGGTCTTCACGTAGTCTGGGAGGAATGACCTGCAGGAGCAAGAGGGTTGGCCATATATTCCAGTGGGATAGCTGAAATATGCTGTTAGGCCAAAAATTCCAGCCCTATTTGGCTTGGTCTTAGAGTTGTCTGGTTTTGTTCAGTTTGATCCAAAATCAATACTTTTTTTTTCTTGTTTAAGGATTTACTTGTTTAGTTGAAAGGCAGAGTTATAGACAATGAGGGACAGAAAGAGGTATGGGAGGGAGAGACAGAAAAAGAACCATTCAATGCAATGGGCAGCTTCCCAAATGGTCACAAAGGCTGAGCTGGGGCCAGGCCAAAGGCAGGAGTTGGGAGCTGCTGCTTTTTTTTTTTAATTATTTAAAAAAAATTATTCTTATTTTTTATTTTTACATGGTTGATCAGGGTAGGACAGATCAAGAATCAGGGAAAAGTAGATGTGGTCATTGTTTCTTCTTCCTGTGTCTGGGGAAAAAGGGAAAACAGGAGAAGCCATACTGACATTGGGGACTGGCCACCCAACATTAACCCAAGGTCCCCGATGTGGCACATGCTCCAAGGAGTTTCCCACATGGTTTTGATAACTCTGAAATGCTGTCGATCCCACTGATCCAAGAATGAGGAAACTGTTCCAATGTCCATTAGCTGACATAGTCAACTTTAGAGTCTCCATTTGCCCAGTTGTTTGCTATCATTGTTTGACTGGGGTAGTTGTCCAGTTTGTTCTGTCCTCCTTCTTCTGCTGTGGTACCAGATGTTCTCTGCTGACCCCAGTGGACTGAGGAATAGAAGCTTCTGTGTGTGTGGTGGGTCCCAAACACTTGGGCCATCTTTTTGTTTCTTTTTCCGGGTTGAGTATGAGGGAGCTGGACTGGAAGCAGAGCAACTGGTACACAAATCAGTTCCCATGTAGGATGTTAGCATCACAGGCAGCAGCCTACCTTGCCTTGCCACAATGTGGGCCCCCAAAGCCAACATTCTTCATATAGGATGGCTCAGATGCCTCTTGGGGCAGCAGTTAGCACATCTAAGTCCTGCCTGTTTTTGAAGAGCTGGGCTTGGTAACTCTAGCACAGGGGCCCCAGTCCTGGCATCTGTTAACTAGGTGAAGGTGGTGGTTTATTCTCTTTCCCTAGGGAGGGGGTCCTTGTTTTGTCTTGCTCTTGAGAGCCTGCTCTGGGGCTTTCATGTAGGCATCCATAATCTGCAATATCCTGTTAGTCCCAGAAATGCTAGAGATGTCTTAAGGTGATAGGACTGAGAATTTACTGCATAGTTTGTACCCACTCTAGGGCCAGTTCCTGCTCCCAGAGGGCAGGATAAGTCCAAGAGTTTACCTCCTGGCTCATGTGTCAGTCTTTTTCCTTGGGTACCTAATGGCCACATTCTGTTAGGAATTTAAGGGTGCTAGTCAGACACCCAAAACTGGAGTCTCAGGTAAGGACAGATTGAATGCTTTTTATATCATCTTCCCTCAGTGGTGGTCCTTCAGGTCTTTTACAAGGGCCCATTCAGATATACACGGGCCCACCTATGTGTAAATCCTTGTGTCCTAATTCAGTGTAACTTTATGCCCTGTATGCTAACCCATTTAAAGGCAAATTGTGCCAGGAGGTGCCCTTTTTTAAAGATTTATTTATTTTTATTGGAAAGGGATTTGCAGAGAGATGGAGAGACAGAGAGAAATATCTTCTATCCATTAGCTCACACCCCAAATGGAGACAATGGCCAGAGCTGAGCTGATCTGAAGCCAGAAGCCAGGTCGCCCACACGGGTACAGAGGAGTCCCAAGACTTTGAACCATCCTCTACTGCTTTCCCAGGCTATGAGCAGGGAGCTGGGTGGGTCTCCCTGCTCCAGCTGAGACATGAACTGGCACCCATATGGGTTGTTGGTGCTTACGGGTAAGGGAATTGAGTCACTCTGCCAGCAGCAGAAGGGGCTTTTAAGGCTTAATAATAGCCAAGTGGGGTTTGAAAATTTGACTAGATGTGTCAGAGGCTCTGTCTCGTGGGGTTCTGCAGGGCCTGGGATGAGAAATGGCAGTAGTGGAAATCTGGCTGCCTTCGGGGGTAGAGAAGATTAGCTTGGTTCCTAACTGGTTTAGAACATCCCTTCCAGCAGCAGAGAGGGGTGCATGAATTGCCATAGGGAAGGCACCCTATTGACTCCCATTTTCTGGTCATTGAGAAGGGAGTTGGCCCAAAAAGAAGATTAGGACAGAATAGGCAGTTCCTGTAACCTAAAAGAAAATTTGCAGTGCTACCTGCCACTTCAGCAGCAACCTTTGGCCCCATCCCCTCAATAGTGATGGTTGGCCCAGCGTGGTAGCCTAGCAGCTAAAGTTCTCGTCTTGAACACACCAGGATCCCATATGGGCGCCAGTTCTAATCCTGGTGGCCCTGCTTCCCATCCAGCTCCCTGCCTGTGCCCTGGGAAAGCAGTCAAGGATGACCTAAGGCCTTGGGTCCCTACACCTACTTGGGAGAGCTGAAAGAAGCTCCTGGCTCCTGGCTCCTGGCTTCGGAATGGCACAGCTCCAGCTGGTGCAGCTGCTTGGGGAGTGAATCATCGGATGAAAGATCAAAGATAGTGATGGTCAAGTTGGGAGGGGGGTGGTGTGAAGGACCTTTTCCGTGTAGGGCCAGCAAAGACTGCAAATCTTACATGGGCAGGGCTTTCGTAGGGGCTAGCTTTGTTATGAAAGCTGTTTGCCCAAAGCTCTATATTCCCTTATCAGTAGCATGTGGTGGTTGTGGAGTTCCTGGCCTTGATGGCAGATTACTAGGGAAGGCTCCTGTCAGCTGGGCCTGCCGTCTATTTTTCCATAACTTCTTATGCCTAGCCCTTACTCTTCTTGCTTCTGATTAGAGTGGAGGCAGTTTCTAGGATGTTAGCCACAGTGGGGGTATTTGATTCTATCCCTAGGTGTTGAAGCTTTTTCTACTATCAGGGGCAGCCTGAGTTAGAAATATGCAGTCATGGACATGTTCTGCTACTGTTTCTTATGGGTTTAGATGATGTCTAAGAATTATGTCCTCCTACATGCACCCAGACACAGTGACCACCTTAAGCAACTTGCCTGTGAATTTCTGGAGGTCATCAGTAAAACTTCCTCATTCATTTGATTAATAAAGAGCACTTCTGTCCATTGACTGCACCCAGTAGTATAGATTTGGCTGTAAAATAATATTATAATTTAAGCTCCCATTTTCTGGCCATGATTCTTGAACCTCTAATTTATGCTGTTTCTGGGCTGTGTTACAGAAAAAGGTTAGTGATTCTCCTTTATTGTTGTGCGGTCCAACCGAGTGGCCATTTGTGTGCTCTCGTTCTCTCCCAGCTGAGTCTGCCAATGATACTATCAGCCTTGGCTGGGGTGGAGGTTGTCTTGGCATAAGAAAAGAATTTCAGGACCAGCACTTTGGTGCAGCACATTATACCCCCACGTAGAGCACCAGCATCCAGTATGGGATCTGGTTCAAGTCTCAGCTGCTCTACTTCCAATCCAGCTTCCTCCTAATGTGCCTGGCAAAGCAGAAGAGGATGGCTCCAGTCCCTGGCCCCCTGGACCCATGTGGAAATAAATAAATTTTAAAAAAAGAAAATTTCAGATGTGAGACAGAGATCAGCATTAAGTATACCAGCAATATTTATTGAGGAGAATATACCTGGCAGGATAGGTGGGCATCTCAGTAAAGAACTGAAAGCTGCTGACTGTTCTTATATATAATTTTTCAAATATTTATTATCTCTTTGAAAGACACAGTTGCAGAGAGAAAGGAAAAAGAAAGAGAGAGAGAGATCTTCCATCCGGGTTCACTCTCCTAACAGTTGCAACAACCAAGGACAGACCAGGTTGAAGCCAAGAACCATGAACTTCATCCTGGTCTGCCACATGGGTGGCAGGGCCCAGGTACTTGGGTCATCTCCCGCTGCCTTCTCAGGACATTAGCAGGAGGTAGATTGGAAGTAGAGAAGCCAGAACTCAAACTGGCATTCTTACATGGGATGTAAGAATTAAGTGGCAGTATAATCTGTACCACAATTCCAGACCCTATTTTTAGTTTCTTTTGTTTGTTTATTTTTTGGTTTTAGATCCTTAATCCACTAATTTCTCAATATATATACTGTTCAAGTTTTTTTTCTTTAATTTTTATTTTATTTTTTATTGGAAAGTCAGATACGCAGAGAGGAGGGGAGAGAGAGAGAGAGGAAGATCTTCCGTCTGATGACTCACCAAGTAACTGCAATGGCTATTTGGTGCTGTGCCACTCCAAAGCTAGGAACCTGAACCCTCCTCTGGGTCTCCCATAGGATGCAGGGACCCAAGGCTGTGGGCCATCCTCCACTACTTTCCCAGGACACAAGCAGGGAGCTGGATGGGAAGCGGGGGCTGCCAGGATTAGAACCGGCACCCATATGGGATCTTGGCACATTCAAGGCAAGGACTTTAGCCACTAGGCTACCATGCCAGCCCTTGTCTGTCAGTTATGTCTTCACTTTTTATACTGTTCATGCCTCAGTTTTATTGGTTGGCTTTTCTTTTCCTTTAAATCAAGGATGGAGAATGTCTAGCCTGTGGGCTGCAACAGGCTCTGAAATCCTTTAGTCTAGCTGGCCTTTCCGATTGGGACTCAAAATTCAGTAAATGTCTAGCAGGCTAATTAAAAAAAATTATTTTATTTTTATTGAAGACTCAGATATACAGAGAGGAGGAGAGACAGAGAAGATCTCCCGTCCGATGATTTACTCCCCAAGTGACTGCAATGGTCAGTGCTGTGCCAATCAGAAACCAGGAGCCAGGAACTTTCTCTAGATCTCCCATATGAGTGTTGGTTCCCAAGGCATTGGCCCATCCTTGATTATCTTCGTAGGCCACAGGCAGGGAGCTGGATATGAAGTGGGGGCTGCTGGGATTAGAACCAGCACCCATATGGGATCCTGACACATTCAAGGCAAGGACTTTAGCCCCTAGGCCACCATGCTGGGCCCAATAAATCTTAAAAAGAAATTGCATTTAAAAAAAAGATTTTTATTTATTTTTATTGGAAAGTCAGATATACAGAGAGAGAAAGCGGGATCTTCTATCCTCTGGTTCATTCCTCAAATGGCCACAACAGCCAGAGCTGAGCTGACCCAAAGCCAAGGTCCAGGAGCCTCCTCCATGTCTCCCATGCAGGTGCAGGGTCCCAAGGCTTTGGGCCATCCTTGACTGCTTTCCCAGGCCACAGGTAGGGAACTGGGTGGGAAGTGGAGCTGTCGGGACCAGAACCGGCACCCATACGGGATCCTGATGTGTTCAAGGCAAGGACTTTAGCCACTAGGCCACCACGCTGGGCCTGGCAGGCTGATTTTTTTTTTTTTAAAGATTTATTTTTATTATTTTTTCATTGGAAAGGCGGATATACAGAGAGGAGAGACAGAGAGGAAGATCTTCCGTCCGATGATTCACTCCCCAAGTGAGCGCAACGGGCCGATACTATGCCGATCCGAAGCCAGGAGCCTCTTCTGGGTCTCCCACGCGGGTGCAGGTTCCCAAAGCTTTGGGCCGTCCTCGACTGCTTTCCCAGGCCATAGGCAGGGAGCTGGAAGGGAAACGGGGCTGTCGGGATTAGAACCGGCGCCCATATGGGATCCCGGGCGTGCAAGGCGAGGACCTTTAACCACTTGCGCCACCGCGCCAGGCCCCAGGCTGATTTTTAAGTTGATAATTTTGTGTGGCCTGTGACTGATGTAAATATTGAGAAAGTCCTTGGAGAAAAAAGGTTCCTCCCACCAGTGCTAAAAATTTGTGTGCTACAACTTTCTCTTATATTCTTGTTTATTTCATTCTGTTCTATAGCCTCAAAATAGATTTTAAAAAAAATGATTGATTTATTTGTTTAGAAAGACAGAGTTACTGAGAGATCTTCCATCTGCTGGTTCACTCCTGCAGCAGGCAGGGCTATGCCAGGTTAAAGCCTAGAGCCAGGTACTTCTTCTGGGTCTCCTGTGTGGGTGTAGGAACCCAAAAACTTGGGTCATCTTCCATTGCTTTTCCCTGGCCATTATCAGGGCATTGGATCAGAAGTGGAGCAGCTAGGACACTGACCAGCACTCATATGGGATATTGGTGCTTGCAGGCAGAGGACTAACCTAGTGAGACATTTTGCCAGCCCCATGGTTCCATTTAAAAGTATTTGTTAATTTCATATATAATTTTTTAATTTACCTGAAATTTCTTTTGAAATCTGAGATAGGGTATTATCTATTACTGTGCTACTTCAAATTTTAGTGTATTATAATATTTAATTCACAAAGTCTGAGTGCTGTTTACTTGGATCCGCTGACTCTGAACCCTTCCGGGGAAGGAGCCACTCCCTGGTTCCCTTATGAGACTCAGCACAATTTGTTCCTTTTAGCCTACTGGACAGAGATATCAGTTCCTCATGAAGTAGCAGTCTCATTTTCTGCCTGGCCAGATGGTCTCCACAGAGCATCTTTGAACTTGGCAGCTTGTTTCCTCAGAGCGAGGAAGTGAGAAGGCATGGGAGAGCGCTGGCTAAAGGGAAGTGAAGGCTTTTGCAACCTAGCCAGGGAAGTGAAGGCACGTCAGTTCTCACTACTAGAAGTGAGTTCTATACAAAGGTGTAAGTTCCAGCAGGTGGGGGTGTTTGGGAGCTGTGCCAGGGACTGTCTGCTGCGGTTGATTTTTTTTTTAAGATTTATTTTATTTTTTTTTATTGGAAAGGCGGATATACAGAGAGGAGAGACAGAAAAATCTTCCGTCTGATGATTCAATCCCCAGGTGGCCGCAACAGCTGGAGCTGAGCCAATCCGAAGTCAGGAGCCTCTTTCAGGTCTCCCACGCGGGTGCAGGGTTGCAACGCTTTGGGCTGTCCTTGACTGCTTTCCCAGGGCACAAGCAGGGAGCTGGACAGGAAGCGGGGCTGCTGGGATTAGAACCGGCGCCCATATGGGATCCTGGGCGTACAAGGCGAGGACCTTAACCACTGCGCCATCGAGCTGGGCCCATGCTGTGGTTGATAAAATGATGGATTCTAGATCATCACTTAATACTGAGGTAGATTTCACTAGGCATTGAGAAAATTTGTTTTGAAGCTAGGGGACTGAGACTTCTTTGATTTGGTGAGATACACTTGATTTGATGGTTAGAGAATAAGAGGCAGCTAGCTAGCATGCAGTCAGTACCTTGATCCGGACAAGAAGTAGCAGAGGAAGACACCAGGAGGGGATGGACAGATAGCTGGGTGATGATTCAGTTGAGAGTGATGGTGAAGGAAGCAAATAAAAGATGAACCTCAGTCCATCTAAAGGGGGAATTTTGAAAAATTCGGAGGAAGAGCAGGTTTGGGGAGTTAAATCCTACATTTTTGTGTGAGGTATGTCCAGTTTCAGCTGCTAACATGTTTGTTATATCCAGCCATCCTTCAGGAACAAGATGGATTGGAAATGCAGATAATTATCTGAAACATGTTTATGGAGACTTGTTTTTTTTTTTAATCTGCAAGCTTTATAAAGATAGGAAGTCATTATCATTTTTTTCCATGCATAGTCTTAAAAGCTGGTGGTAGTAATCTTTTTTAAAGCCTTTGAACACCAGTCTATTGAAAGCTATTTTTGAAAATTATATACTTATTCTTGTTTGGTATATTGTATTTTTGCTTGGTGTTACATAGCTCCCTTCACTTATTTTCTCATTACAATGATTTGTGTCTGTACTTCTTCAGTAACTAGTGTTTGCATTTTGAGAAAAAAACTTGAATGTTCCAGTTTCTTGAGTGTGAACTTAAAAAGAGCACTGAGGCACATCACACCGCAAGGGTGCTAATCCAGTCAGGGGACCCATCCTCTAAACTCACTAGGCTCCCGAGTCCCCACCTCCACATACCTTCACATCCAAGGTTAGTGCTTCAGTCTGTGAGTGTAAGGGTGGGGCAGTGTGGTCCCTGCTGCTGTGTGTACAGTTGTCCATTTAGTCAGTTTCCCATTGATGGATGTTTCCAAAATCTTGCTGTTACAAATCATTCTTTAATGAATAGCTTTGTACATATATAGTCTTGAAAGCACATGATTGGGGCCAGTGTCATAGCTTAATTCTTGCAAGAACCGAGATCCCATGTAGGCACCAGTTCATGTCCTGGCTACTCCACTTCCCAACCCAATCCCTGCTTGGGCTAGTAGAGGATGGCCCAAAGCTTTGGGATCCTGCAGCCACGTGGGAGACCTGAAAGGTGCTACTGGCTCCTGGTTTGAGTCAGTTCAGCTCTAGCCAGTGTGGCCACTTGGGGAGTGAACCAGTGAACAGATCTTTCTCTCTGTCTCTGCTTCCGCTTGTAAATCTGCCTTTCCAATGAAAATAAATAAATCTTAAAAAGACTCTTTAATTTTGGCCAAAGGATATTGAAAAACTTAGTAGGAATGTGTAACATCTGGTTGGCATGTAAAAACTATACCTTGTGTTGTTGGCAACATTGCTGCTGTAAGGCTGGATGAGTAATAGGCCTTTTAAGCTTGAAAGTTGGAATTAAATTGTTGCCATTTCTTTGAAGAGCAGGTTATCAAAAAGAGCGTATCTATTTTTTAAAAATGCATGTCTTTCATGTAACAGTTTCACTTTTAGCAAATGTACTCAAAGTTTTGTACAGTTTGATTTGTTGCAGAATTGTTTGTGTAATAAAAGCCTCAGGACAACTGTGCATTGGTAGGGGATTAGGTAAATATAGCAGCTGTACTGTGGATTTTTGCTATAAAGTGGATTCAGGATGCTTTGAAATAAAACTGTTGAAAACCGCACACAGTACAGAACTGTGTGGGCATTGCAGCCATTTGTTTGAAACACAAAGAGGGTGTGGGTGTGTATATGGAGGCATAGAATATCTTTTGCGAGATCTATAGGACATTGAAGAAAGTCCTGGCCTATGTCTGATGCAAAGCATGCTGGACATGAGTTGATGTGGTTTAAGTAGGTTTTTTATTCAATAACTGCTGACGGTAGAGGGGAAGCTGAGCAGCACTACAGTTTATACAGAGATGCCTGGGTATTTTAAAGAGAGAAACAGAACAGGCAGGCCCAGCGTGGTTCATGTCCTAGCACTCCAGTTCCCTTCCAACTCTGTTTGGGGCCTGGGAAAGCAGTCGAGGATGGCCCAAAGTCTTGGGACCCTGAGTCTGTGTGGGAGACCTTGAAGAAGCACCTGGCTCCTGGCTTCATACCAGCTCAGCTCCTGCTGTTGCGGTAACTTGGAATCTAGCAAATGGAAGATCTTTCTGTCTCTTCTCTCTCCGTAACTCTGACTTTCCAACAAAAATAAATAAATTTTACAAAGAAAAAAAAGGAGAAAGAGAACAGACCCTCAGCAGAGTCAGAAGAGTGAAAAACGGCCAAGAATTGACTCATGTACCTGTGATCAGAGCAGCAGTATTTGCTAGCTGTCAGTTATCGAAGGGAAAGTTCTGTTCTCCCATTGAAAACTGGGTAATTGAGGCCACATCTCTTCTGATTCTATTTTGAAAGAGGCATTCTGATTTTTGAAAAAGATACTTCTTGGTTGTTAGATATAATAGTCACAGATATAATAGTCACAGTTGTTTTTAAGTTTTTGAAAAGTGCATTTTAGTAAATGCTGTAAGAAAGGGGAGGTAAGTGGCCTGAGGTCAGTTTTGTCTAGAACAATTTTCCAGGCAACCTGAACTTTCTCAGGCAGGCGTTTTGGGGGGGGGGGGTGGCAGGGGAGCAGGAAGAAGCATTGTAGGGACGCAGGCTTGGACTGCTAGAAGCCATCCTGGAGTTTTGGCTGAGGCGTCAGTGCAGGGCCGTGGGTGGAGCTGGGTGCGCGCACAGTCCTGTAGTTCTAAACTCTGAAAAGAACAGGTAGCTGGAGGACAAGGGTAGAGAAGACTGCTAACTCAATCCATGTGTTATACTTGTTCAGAGACAGCTCTGTGAAAATCAGATTATATAGGAGATTTCTTTGCTGCTTTGATCTGATAAGCAAGCATTTTACAGCTCTGCTTGATGAAACATCTCAAGGGTAAGAGTGCTGTCCTCAGGGGATTGGCTTGTGGTTTCCCGTGGCCCGTGATGGCTACATCTTCCTTGGACACTCGGGTTCTTCATGTTCTCATACACCCATTATTGGGTGTTTGAGAGGTTACTAAGTAATATCCTGAGTTCAGGACCAGTTCAGACAGAAAGGACAAAGATTAGATAGGGCACAATTAAATTGTCAGGTCTGGATTTTTTTTTCCATATTGTTTCCTTCATGTTTAAAGGGGGTATTAAGGGAGAAGGCCCACCCAGTTTCCCACCCTCCCCAGGTCCCGGATGTAGGGCATGCTCTGAGGTTCTTGCTCAGGTGGTTTTGATATTTCAACAGTTATGAATCGCTGTCAATCTTGCCACTCCAAGCACTATGAGGTCTTTGAAAAATCCACTGATTGACATAGTCCATCATAGCTGAGATGGTTGGTTGACATGTTTTGTCTTCTCTCTTTTCTTGGTTGGGGTTCTGAGTCCAGCATTTAGATTAGGAAGATCTCTAAAGAAGCTTCTTGTATGTGCTAGCAAGTACAGGGCCTGGCACCATCCATCGCCCTGATCAGCTGGTGGTTGTAATTGCCGGGCTGGTTCTGTTTTCACTCCCGACTTCCACTCGAACCAATGGGTGTTGCAGTCCAGCCTGGTTCTGCCCAGCACATACTTGGCCCTCGCATAAACCAGTGGGAGCTGCAGCCCAGTTGGAGCGACCTGCAATAACCCCCACCAGGCCCGCCCCCTAACCTAGTCTGCCAGTATGTGCAGCAGTAATCCAGTCTGTCCCATACCCCATTCCACCCCAGCTGCTGTCTTAGTTTTATGTCTCCTGTGAAAGTGGAAACCCAAGAGGGATGAGCCCACTATTTCCCTCCCAGGCCTCTCCCACTCCCAGATTCCAGCTGATGCTGTGGCTAAGCCCAAACAACCCTCACCCACTCTAATTTTGTTTGCACCAGTAGGAATAATCAGCCCAGCCCGGCTTTTCCATGATCCAGGCCACATGAGGCGCACAGGTGTTGTAGCCCTGCCTAGTCTGGTCTGCCCCCATCCCAGCCCATGCTCTCCTGCAGGAGTAGCTGTCCAGCAAAGGAACCCTCCCTTATCCCCCTGCCAGCTCTGCCCCCTCCCTTCCTTGTTCTCACACTGGTTGGGCGCTGTGGTCCCTTCCGGTACAGGCAACCTCACCTTGGCATTCCATATTATGCACTAGTCATTGTTGCGACCGAACCTGGCTCGACCCACACTGTTCTGGTGCTTGGATTTGCCAGTGGATGATGTGGACAGATTCAGCCTGGTCTTCCCCCAACCCCTGCCAATTGTATGCCAGTGGGTAACTTTTCATGGCCTCTTCTGGGCTGTTTCCTATCATGTTTCTTGCGCTTACCTGCAGGGTCTGTGTCCTGCCAGAGGAGTTGCCCAGGCTCCTCCATCAGAACCTCTCCCAATGCCAGGTTTCACGCTTACCAGTGGGTCCATGAGCCAGCCCTACTCAGTCTACCTCCTGTCCTAGCAGGAACAGTGGCTTTTCCTAACTGGCCTTCAACCCAATCTGGTTCTTGCTGTTGGATGTTTCAGCCCAGCCATGGTTTGTCCATACCCACATATGGCTCACTCATGGCTCAGTAGGGGGTTGAGACCTTGCCTAGTTCATCGCACATCTACCCTGGCCCTCCAGGACACTAGAGGGTGTTGGGGTCTGGCCCGGCTCGGTGCATCCAATCCCAGTCCACACTTGTGCCAAGGGAGACTACAACCATTTCCCGATCAGAACGCAGCCCCTATTCCAGGTCCCACGCCCCTTGGTGGGAACCTCAACCCAGTTAGGGTGTCCCCTTAGCTTCCCAGCTGGGCCTGTTTCCAGTCATAGATCACATGCATGCCAGTGGTTGCTCTGACTCAGCTTGGCACAGCCCCTCACCTGTCCGGACCTCTGCCTTAGACACTGTGGCTTAGCGTCCCTGGCTCATGTGGACCAGTAGGTACAAGAGCCTAGCTCGGCATGACCTGTGCTCCATCCTGGTTTCTAGTTTTGCTTGTGGGCTAAGGTTTGCTCAGTCCTGCCTGATCTACTGTGTTCCATTACCAGTTGACACGTTAGCCAGCTGTTGGAGCTACTTTTGCAGGACAAGCCCCAAGCCATAGCTTCTGCATGGACTGGTATTTGGTGGTCAGCATTGTTAAGTGATTACAAGTTTTACAAAGGAAGAGTTACTGCCAGTGGGAATCTTTACGAATGTTTCAGGTCCTGGAAGCACAATGGGTTCAACCTGGAGCTAATTAAGCAGCGACTCGAAGAACCAAATCCCCAGAGCTCCCCGTCCGGGCGACCAGCAGGTGGAGCCTGGCACCAAATGGCCCACTGGCTGCCCGGGAACAGCTCGTCCAGGCATGAGACGCCCCGTCCTGAGACCCACCAGCAGCCAGGAGGCTGCTGGAAGTTTAAATTCCCAGGCCCAAGGTCGCGCCCCTCCCAAATACCATTCACCACCCAATGAAGGCGGTGGGTGGGTCCCGGACCTGCCCAGTCACAGAGACCTCCCCCCTCAGTGTACTCACCCCAAAGGGAGCAGCCCCCAGAGCCCAGGCAGGCCCAGGAACAGCTCACCACGTGCACATGGCAGCTGTCTAGGATCCAGGCATGAGACGCCCCGTCCTGAGACCCACCCTGGATTTTTTTTTTTTTTTAATCAAGGCATTTGCACATAACAAAATTTGCCATTTCAGTTATTTTTTAAACAGTTCAGTGGCACCTAGTACATTTCAGCCATCTTAGATTCTGCTGTGGCTTCCTAATCCAGTCACATGCCACGTGCTGACAGCTGCCAAACCTGAATCACCAGCTTGAGTCACACTGCCTTTCTCAGGTCTCCCTGGATGTCCACAGCTTAGCCTGGAGCAAATGCCACCCTTCCTCGGTGAACCCTCCTCAAGGAAGGCTGTTCCAGCCGGGAGCACTTATCCCTTCTCCCCCTGCCTCCTCCTCTCACTTACTCCATAACTCATTTTAGCCTCCTCCATCACTACTGCATCCTGCATTGTGTTTAATGAAGCACCTTGTCTTATTTGTGAAAAGGCTCAAAGTATATTCCTGTCGGTCTTTTGCAGTGCTGTGAGCGCTTACTTTGTCGCTTTCTTCGTGGGGGTGTGCTTCTCTTGGATTAGATTATGAACTTGGGATAGAGAGGCCTTGTCTTTTTTTTTTTTTTCCTTTTTTTCCCCCCTACTTGGCAGTATGTTTTCAGAGTGCTTTTTATTTAGTTGGTATTGCATAATTGTGTTTAATTGAAAGGAAAGAATTTGAAACCACTGAAAAAGTAGCGTAATTTCTAATGTGTGTGTGTGTATTTGAAAGGCAGAGTTGCAGGTTGAAAGTGAAAGGCAGAGACAGAGCAATCTTCCCTTTGCTGGTTTACTCCCCAGATGACCACAATGATTGGGACTGGAGCAGGCAGAAGCCAGGAACTTCTTCCAGGTCTCTCACATGGGTAGCCAAGTGCAAAGACTTGGACCATCTTCTGCTGCTTTCCCAGGTGCATTTGCAGGAGGATTAGAAGTGGAGCAGCTGGGACTCGAACTGGCACCCATACAGGATGTCAGTACTATAGTCAGTAGGTTATCCTGCTGTGCCTAAGTGGTAGCCCGAATTTTAGATATATTTTTAGTGTGGTAAGGATGGGTTAAAAAATAAGTGTGTTGTAATTAAAACAATCACTATTAAAATATCTAGATGAGTGCAAATGTAATGATGCTATTTGGTCCTTGGGACCCTGCACCCATGTGGGAAACCCGGAAGAGGTTCCTGGCTCCTAACTTTGGATCGGTGCAGCACCGGCTGTTCCGGCTACTTAGGGAGTGAATCATCGGGCAGAAGATCTTCTCTGTCTCTCTGTCTCTCCTTCTCTCTTATCTGCCTTCCAATCCACTAAATCTCTCCCCAGGTGGTTACAACAGCCAGAGCTGAGCCGATCTGAAGCCAGAAACCAGGAGCTTCTTCTGGGTTTCCCATATGGGTGCAGGGCCCCCAAGCTCCTGGGCAGTGTTAGGCTGCTTTCCCAGGCCACAAGCAGGGTGCTGGATGAGAAATGAGGCATCCAGGATTAGAACTGGTGCCCGTATGGGATCCTGGAGCATTCAAGGCGAGAACTTTAGCCACTAGAACACCGTGCCGGACCCTAAAAATAAATAAATCTTAAAGAAAAAAAAAAGTGGCAACATAACATGACCTATCACAAAACTTTTGATGATGGCCACCAGATGGCACAGTTGTTCCACATCACAGGCTGCTCTGAGGAGCAGCTCATCTGTGGAGTTTATGGAAAATGGGAAAAATGAGAGAGAGCCAGGACAGCCTCTTTTTTTTTTTTTAAAGATTTATTTTTATTATTTTGTCATTGGAAAGGCGGATATACAGAGAGGAGAGACAGAGAGGAAGATCTTCCGTCCGATGATTCACTCCCCAAGTGAGCGCAACGGGCCGATACTATGCCGATCCGAAGCCAGGAGCCTCTTCTGGGTCTCCCACGCGGGTGCAGGGTCCCAAAGCTTTGGGCCGTCCTCGACTGCTTTCCCAGGCCACAGGCAGGGAGCTGGAAGGGAAGCGGGGCTGTCGGGATTAGAACCGGCGCCCATATGGGATCCCGGGCGTGCAAGGCGAGGACCTTTAACCACTTGCGCCACCGTGCCGGGCCCAGGACAGCCTCTTTTACAAAGAGAATGGGCCATGATACCCTGCAGGCAGCTGTTTCATACAGTAAAGCCAGGCCAACAGTTTATATTTGCTGGTTTCGGTTTCTGCTGCTTCTCAGGCTGGCTTTCTGCTGCGTCAGACAGACCATGTCAACACCAGCTGTGGCAGGGAGTGAGCCTACAGATGGGGCTCTCTTTCTCTTGCTGCTACCCCCTGCCCCCACCCAAAAAAAGAATTTTTAAATGTTGGTGTCCTTGTAATTTTTATGAGTTAACTTTTTAGATGTAAACTTCAGTAAAATATTTATAACATCAGAAAATTGCACACACAAAATATTTCTGCATTGTGAAATATGAAGAAAAATGTTATTGAAATTGACGTATGAAATTGTTTGCTTTTTAAAAAATATATTTATTATATTATTTTTATTGGAAAGCAGATATGCAGAGAAAGAGATATAGAGAGAAAGGTCTGGCATTCACTGATTCACTCCAGAAGTGGTCACAACGGTCAGGGCAAAGCTGATCCGAAGCCAGGAGCCAGGAACTTCTTCAGGTCTCCCATGCGGGTGCAGGGTCCCAAGGCTTTGGGCCGTCCTCGACTGCTTTCCCAGGCCACAAACAGGGAGCTGGATGGGAAGTGGAACAGCTGGGACATAAACCAGTACCCATATGTGATCTGCATGCATATGGGATCTTGGGTGTGCAAGGTGAGAACTTTAGCCACTGTGCTACTACTTGGCCCCAAAATTGTATGCTTTTAAAAAAATTTATTGAATGAATGATACAAATAACTTAGGTGTGACTAAAATGAGGGATACTTTAATAATATAAGGGAAGTGACTGGATAAAAGTAAAGGAGATGATGCATTTTCTTTAAAGGGTTTGATACAAAAGTTTTGTTTTCTCAGGTGTAGATAGTATACTTGAGTTTTTGTGCAAATTTATCTTCATGGTTCGTATGCATTTGAAGACTACATAGTAGTCCTAGAACCTGAGGCATAGCGCTATAATTGCTGTAATGTTTTTGTGACATGCTAATTGCTTTGAATAGATACCTAGTAATGCAGTGTTGGTGTAGAGAACCTGGATTAAAGGGTGGATTTCCCCAAATGGTGTGTTATGGAGTGTCTTGGCACCTGAGGGACATATTAATTTAGATGCTATGCTGCCGTGGGCATTTTTCTGGATTATTGCTGAGTCTAAATGAATACTGAGGTTAGGAAGCTCCGGGACAGAATGGACAAAAGAAACAAATGTTTTGCGCAAGAACAATTTGCGGAAGCTGAGCTGTGTGTTAAGAACCAAAATTAGAGGAGGAACTCTTTAGGGAGACTTTTCTTGGACAGAGTCCAGGGGTTTTGGGATTCCTGTGGTCCCAAGTACTGTTTAAGCCCCAAATTTGGGAAACATTTGGAAACTAGACAAGAAAAATATGTCTGTGCTTGTCTAAGCACTAAAGGAGCTGAAAGAAATGGCTTGACGGTGACCAGGGCTGGAAGTGTGAGAAATGTAGCAAGAGCTTTGTTGCTGTGGTTGTTTGCTCTAGAAAATGGGGAAAGAATTGAGCTGGAGATGTCGGTTTAATACAACGGAATGGCTGATTTCTCATTAGCAGGACTTTGGGTTAACATTTTAGAAGCTTGCAGCCTTTGTCTTCCTGAGATGGGTTGTTTTATGAAACCAAATAGGACTTGAGCAGTTTGACCTGATAAACAGAATTGCTGCCTAACCCTTGGAATAGGAGAAGGCAGAAAAATGTGCAGACATTTGACACACTGTTAAGATGTGGTTCAGGACAGCTGCCATGCTTTATTGACCCAAATGCCTGGATTTGAGTCCTGACTCCAATCTAATTTTACTTCCTGCCAGTACACATACTGGGAGGCAACAGGTGATGGCTCAGATAATTCGGTTCTTGATATTCACGTGGGAAAACTGGGTTGAATTTCTGGCTCCTGGCTTTGGTCTGGCCTAGCCCCAAATGTGGTAGGCATTTAGGTAATGAATGAGTGGATGGGAGATCTATCTACCTCTCTTGTTCTGTTGCTACTTTTTGAATAAATAATATAAATAAAAAGAAGCATAGTCAACTAAGCTTCTGCAAGCAATGCTAGTAACCCAAATGGATGCAGGTTCAAGTCATGGCAATTCCATTTTCCATCCAGCTTCATGCTAATGGCCTGGGAAGGCAGTGGAGGAGGGTCAGGTCCTTGGGCGCCTGCACCTAGCTGGGAGATGTGTAAGAAGCTCCTGGCTCCTAGCTTTAAATTGGCCCAGCTCTGGACCTTGTAGCTATTTAGTGAGTGAACCAGTGGATGGAAGATCTCTCCATCTGTCTTCTCTTTCTGTAACTCTGCCTTTCAAATGGAAATAAATACATAAATCTTTATAAAATAATATAGTCAAATAACAATGAAACAATAACAAAAAAATCGAACTGAAAATAAAACACCCAGTGGATGCAAGTCCTGTTTCTCTTTGCCTCCCTCCTTCCTTCCCTCCCTCCCTCCCTTTCTTTTTTTAAAGATTTATTGTTTTCATTGGAAAGGCAGATATACAGAGAGAAGGAGAGACAGAGAGAAAAACCTGCCATCCACTGGTTCACTTCCCAAGTGGCCACAACAGCTGGACGTGAGCCAATCCAGAGCCAGAAGCCAAGAGCTTCTTCTACGTCTCTCGTGTGTGTGCAGGGTCCCAAGGCTGTGGGCCATCCGCAACTGGTTTCCCAGAACACAAGCAGGGAGCTGGATGGGAAGTGGAGCAGCTGGAACATGAACCGTGGCCCATATGGGATGCTGGTGGATGCAAGGCAAGGATTTAACCACTAGGTCATCATGCTGGACCCTTTCTTTCTCTTTCTGTTAATTAGCCTCTCCAACAAACAAATAAATAAATAAGTATTTTTTTTTAAATGGAGGAGAAATACCATGCTATATTGTATTTCCTCTGGAATGCTGACAGACCATATGTGTAAATAAATGAAAAAAGGGAGAACAGGGAATGAAGAAACTTGGTTGTACATCAACTCCTCCTGATGTTGAGACTTGCAGTGAACACTCTGGCTCATGCCTGTCTCGGGTGTGGCAATGGGAGAAAATTGTCAAACTCTGTTTATTGGCGAGATCTTCATTTTAGAAACAGAGAGTTAGAGACCTAGCAGGTTGTCCATGTGTGTGCGTCACCAGTCAGAGGAAACTTTTCTCAATGTATTTTTGAGCTGTCAGACTGGATTTTATTGCTTCACTATTGGAAAATTACAAATAATGTATTTTCACTTACAGTAGAATGTTTATATTTTATACATTTATTTTATGGTCATATAATATAGTGTTTAGGAATTTTATATCTGCAATGTTTGTAATCATACTTAGGGAGTTATAATGGTATTATACTTGTGTTGAAGAAATCTGATAAAATAAATTCTACAGATATGAGATTGGGGTGGTTAAAGGTCTGATTGTTAACCTATAAATTTTACTAGTGAAGAATGTTTGAGGCATTTATAGAAAAAAAATGCATGTCTGCAACTATTTTCAAAACTGTGCAGTTCTCTTACTGAGATTTCTTCTATTTTTTTTCTAATTTTGATTCCCCTATCTTCTTTTGGAAACAGTGACCACATGGAAAACGTGTATGGTTACTTAATGAAGTACACCAATCTTGTCACTGGGTGGCAGTACAGGTAAGTGTAACTTATGTCACATCTATCTCTTCGGAAAGGCCAGAAAGAAGGGGCTGATTGTTTTCCATTCTATTATTATCTTGGTGAAAACATGACTATTAAAGATTTCAGAAAAGGATCTACCATGTTTTCTGTAAGTGATTTTGTTCTTAGATGGTGGGAGGAGCTGTCCGCAGGCCAAGTGGCAGCCTGAAATGCCTCAGAAGTTGCTACTACAGGTCATCTGCCTCCGGCTTTTAATATTTGCAGAGTTTAGGCTCTTGGCAGAATAGAGGTTTGGAGGCAGCAAACACATTTGTATTTGTGCCATATGTTCAAAGCTTTTGTGGCACTTCAGAGAGGTTAAGTAACCAACGCAAGACCACACGAGCAGTCAATAATAGGAAACCAGTTATCTCTGTTCCTTTTTGAGCTTGGGAAGGGCGTTAAATTTTATTGTTTTTAAGGTGTTTATTTACTTTGATCTACTTGAAAGGCAGAGTGGCAGAGAGAAGGAGAGAAAGAGAACACATCTCTCTGTCCACTGGTTTACTTCCCACATGTCCACAATAGCTGAGCAGGAGTTAAGCCAAAGCCGGGAGCCCAGTCTGCTCTCCCACTTAGTCGTGGCAGGGGTGCAAGTACCTGAGCCATCTTCTGCCTCCCAGGATGCATTAGTAGGAAGCTGAATCAGAAGGGAAGAAGCTGGTGTTTGAACCGGCGCTCTGACTGTTGGATGCTGCTGTGCCTCAACAACTGTGTCAAACTGAATTTTTTAGTGTGGCAAAATATGCATAAAATCTTTGATTTTCAGATATTAGATGGAGCTGTCATTACCATCCATCTCCCAAAGCTTTGCATTTTCTTGACTGCAGCTCCATACCCGTTGTGCAGTACTGCCCCTCCCCTCGTCCCTATTGACTATTACTTACCCTCGGTCACTATGAATTTGACTGCTCCCGGCACCACATTCATATGACTGGAATCAAAGCATGTTTGATCTTTTGTAAAGTTTCTTTTAAAAGATTTCATTTATATTTATTGTAAAGGCAGACCTACAGAGAGAAGGAGAGACAGAAAGTAAAATCTTCCATCTGCTGGTTCACTCCCTAAGTGGCCACAATGGCTAGAACTGAGCCATTCTGAAGCCAAGAGCCAGGAGCATCTTTTGGGTCTCCACATGGGTACAGAATCCCAAGGGTTTGGGCCATCCTCCACTACTTTTCCAGACCACAAGCAGGGAGCTGGATGGGAAGTGGAGTAGCTGGTACATAAACTGGCACCCACATGGGATCCTGGCAGATGCAAGAGGAAGATTTAGCTGATAGACTATTGCACCAGGCCACATATTTGTCTTTTCATTTAGGATTGTGTTACAGATCCTTCTGTGTCATAGCATGTCTCTAGGTGTCTTTCCTTGTATATTGTATATATGACATTTTGTTTACCCATTGATCTATAGATGAACATGTGTTATCCCCATCTTGAGGCTGTTGTGAATAATGCAATTATTATATGAGTGTTCAAAATCTTTTCTGATTTTTTTAATATTTTTTATTGGAAAGTGAGATATTCAGAGGGAAGGAGAGTCAGAGAGAAAGATCTATCTACTGATTCTCTTCCCAAGAGGCCGCAATGGCGAGAGCTGAGCCGATCTCATTCCAGGAGGCAGGAGCTTCTTCCGGGTCTCCCACGCGGGTGCAGGGTCCCAAGGCTTTGGGCTGTCCTCGACTGCTTTCCCAGGCCACAAGCAGGGAGCTGGGTGGGAAGTGGAGCAGCCAGGACACAAACCAGAAGTTGCAATGCAAGAATTTAGCCACTAGACTATCGTGAAATGCCCAAGTGTTCAAATTCATGTTCTCACTTCTATATCTGTACTCAGAGTTACTGGATAATATTTTTCATTGGGGAAATTCCATATTGTTTTCCACAGTGACTGTCCCATTTTACAATCCCATCAAGCAATGCACAAGGATTCAGTGTATCCACATCCTTGACGACATTGGTGATTTTCTGTCTTGTTTTAGTTAATAGACATCCTGATGAGTGTGAAGTGATATTAGTTTGCTTTACAAAGACAGTTCAGGGACTGGTGCAGTTCTAAACAGGCTAATCCTCAGCCTATAGTGTTGATGTCCCATATTGGCACGGATTCTAGTCCCAGCTCCTCCACTTCCCAACCAGCTTCCTGCTTATGGCCTGGGAAAGCAGCAGAGAGTAGCTCAAGTCCTTGAGCCCTTGTATCCACACGGGAGACCCAGAAGAAGCTGCTGGCTTTGGGTCAGCTGAGCTGCAGCGATTGCAGGCAATTGGAAGTAAACTATGTAAATGCAAAATCTCTGTCTGTCCTTCTTTCTGTAATTCTGCTATTCAAATAGAAATAAATAAATAGAAGTGGAAAAGCTGAATATTGAACCTAGTTAATTTTGACTCCAGAGTCTTTTACAGACACAGTTGTATTTACAAAGTTTATGTGCCATATTGTGCTTATTTTAAATTTGTGTATCATTTGGTGACTGCTGCTATTGATTAGGATGAAATAACAAGAGCTGGATTTGGCTTCCTACCTCAGACAAGTAAAAACTATGACATGATGTATGAAATAATGATTTTTAGGCAGTTAAAGATGAAAATTGTGATTATCTGATTTGATTTTTATTTTTAAAAAATTTACATATTTATTTGAATGGCAGAACCCGAAAGAGAAAAAGAAAATATAGATTCACTCCCAAATGGCTGAAACAGCTGGGGCTGGGCCAGGTGTAAGCCTTCTGGGTCTCCCATGTTAGTATCAGGAGCCCAAGGACTTAGGACATCTTCTCATGCTTTCCCAAGCTTGTAACAAGGGGCTGGATCAGAAGTGGAGCAGCTGAAACTCAAACTGATATTTATATGGGATGCTGGTGTTGAAGGTGGCTCCTTAATTGGCTGTATCAAAACTCTGGCCCCCCCATATGACTTTTTTTTTTTTAATTGAAGACAATTTGGGTCATATGTGTAACTTTGAACTTTTTTTTAATGGCTCTTTTGGTGGAATATACACTTGTGCATTTTACTGAGAACAGGTTGTATGTATTAGACATTTGTCAAGGGCTATATTTTGCTAACTCAAAGCATTGCTACAGAAGTGGTCTCTGGTTAGTATGCTGCATCCCATATCTGAGTGCTTGGGTTTGATTCCCAGCTCTGGATTCCAGAATCCTGCTCATGTGGCTCACAGGGAGTAGTGGTGATGACCCAACTAATTGGGTTTCTGATAGTTGAGTGGGAGATGTGGACTTCATTCCCAGCTCCCAGCTTCAGCTCTGGTCCAACGCTGGCTGTTACTTGTATTTGAGAAATAGACAGACAGGTGATAACTCTGTCAGTCTGTTTCTCAGCCTTTCAAATGAGTGAATGACTGAATACTAACGTTTGGGCAAGCAGTTAAGATGCCATTTAGGACATCAGCATCCTACAGTGGAAGGCCTGACTGAAAATCTACCTCCATTGTTGATTTCAGCTTCCTGATGCCATTCATCCTGGGAGGAAGCAGGTGATTACATAAGAAATTGAGTCTCTGCCACCCCTGTGGGAGCCTGGGACTAAGGCTTAGGCTCCTGGCTTTGTCTTGGACCCAGTGCCACTGGGGAACATCTGGGGAGTCAACCAGTGAATGGAAAGTCTTTCTGTCTCTTTGTCTCTAACATAACACATCAACAAGTAAATAAATCATCAAATACTTTAAAAAGTTTCTTCAAAAGCTTTGGAGGAATAAAGGTAAATACTATTAGAAGTGGAAAAAATGGGACTGGTAGTTAACTAGAGTTACATAGTTAATAAACACATACAAACAGTAAGCTCTAATGATGAATTAAATGTAAGTTTTAAAACTGGAAAATATTAAAATTAATTTATACTTTTCATAAAAGGATGTGCATAAAATTTTCAAAATTAGTGGCATACAAAAAGATGTAGAAGAAGTTTTGGTTTCCTACCTCTGCTCAGGTGATCTCCTTCTCTCCCTGATTGAGTGAGGTGTGGTTGCCATGTTGTTTGAGGTGACGATTGTCTTCCAGCAATTGGCAGTGGATCAGATTGTGTTGCAGAACAGGCTAATATGTAGAAAGACAAAATGCTATAAGATCAAGTGTGGATTTTAAAAATTTTTTAAAGTTATTTTTAAAACAACAAAACATTATACAACCTAAAGTTGTCTCTGAATAAGCATAATTCTAAAAGTAGTTAATTAATCTAGAACGGAATTAAAGTATCAGACTCTTTTCCCAAAGTATATAAATATTTAATTGTTTATTCTCAATTTCCTCATGATTATGCATCTCCATTTGTAGCTCTTTTTTTTTAAGATTTATTTGTTTATTGGAAAGGCAGATATACAGAGAGGAGGAGAGACAGAGAGGAAGATCTTCCGTCCAATTATTCACTCCCCAAGTGAGTGCAATGGCCGATGCTATGCCTATCCAAAGCCAGGATCCAGGAACTTCTTCCGGGTATCCCACATGGGTGCAGGGTCCCAAGGTTTTGGGCCGTCCTTGACTGCTTTCCCAGGCCACAAGCAGGGAGCTGGATGGGAAGTGGAGCTGCCAGGATTAGAACTGGTGCCCATATGGGATCCCGGGGCGTTCAAGGCGAGGACTTTAGTTGCTACGCCACGCCACCGGGCCTTCTTCTTTTTTTTTTTTTTAAGATTTCATTTTTATTTGAAAGGTAGATTTACAGAGAGGAAAGACAGAGCTAGACAGAGTTTTTTATTTGTTGGTTCACACCCCAATGGCCACAGTGGCCAGAACTGAACTGATCTGAAGTCAGGAGCCAGGAGCTTCTCCAGGTCTTGAGCTTCTCCTGGTCCGCTGCCGTGTGGCTGCAGGGGACTAGGGTCTTGAGTCATCCTAGTCTGCTTTCCAAGACTATAAGCAAGGAGCTGGAGTAGCTGGAACTCCAACTGGCCAACTGGAATATTAGCGTGCTATGCCATCGTATTGATATTTTTGAACTGTGGCTGTGAAAGCAAAACCTTAGATAAGGCAGGACTACTGAACTTCCTCAAATGGTTTGGAATTTGTTTTTAAAGATTTATTTTTACTTATTTGAAAGGCAGAGTTACACAGAGAGAGGGAGAGAGAAAGGGCGATATCTTCCATCTGCTGGTTCATTGCCTAAATGGCCACAACAGCCAAAACTGAGCCAGTCCAAAGACAGGAGCCAGAATCTTCTTCCAAGTTTCTCTTATTATGAGTACATGGGCCCAAGTACTTGACCCATCCTTTGCTGCTTTTCCAGGTGTATGAGCAGGTGACTGGTTTGGAAGTAGGATTGCCAGGTTGTGATCCAGTAACAATATCAGGTGCCAGCGCCACAGGCAGTGGCTTTACTTGATACACCACAGCACCAACCATCCCTTAACTCCTCTTCCCCACTGGTTTTTAAAAATATTTATTTTTCTGGAAGGCAGAGTTAGAGAGAAAAGGAAGGAAAGTTCTTGAAACAAATTTTTTAAAGTATCAAAAGTAGAAGTATATAAGTGCTTGATGTTTGCTTTGTTTCCATTTAGCTAGGATAACAGTTGAAAGTTTTTACTTTTTTAATCCTTACAGGTTTTTTGTTTTGAACAATGAAGCTGGACTGTTGGAGTACTTTGTGACTGAACAGTCTAGAAATCAAAAGCCCAGAGGCACCTTGCAGCTTGCAGGAGCCGTAATATCACCCAGCGATGAGGACTCGCACACCTTCACCGTGAACGCTGCCAGTGGGGAGCAGTACAAACTCAGAGGTACGGCGGGGATTCTTGAACCAATGCTCTGATTTTCCTCCTTTGGAAATAGAAATTGCTGTCATTAGGGATATAAACACAGTACTCTAAATCTTGAAACTGCTCTGAGAATTTATAAAATTTGTTTCAATAATTGACTTTCTCAAGAGTCAATGAGCAACTTTGTTTAGGATTGAACTCTGAAAATTTGATTTGTGTAAGGAAAACCTGATGACTGAAATATAAAACATGTATTTTGCCTCTTCAGTTGGTTTGATGTGTCTGCCTTCTTTGTAGTTTCCAGTGGCTAATATCCATTGTTGGAATTTGTTGAAATGTCGTATTCTGTGGATTTAATGTATACAGAAGTTTGTGATTTTAATGAATACATATAAAATATAATGTGATTCGTGCTAAACTTACTGCAACAGATCTGAACATGTGATTTTACAGCAGATCTTTAGTAGGTATTTATTGATTTACTTATTTTTAGTATTTATTTTATTGGAAAGACAGATTTACAGAGAAAAGAAGATACGGAGAGGAAGATCTTCTGTCTACTGGTTCACTCCCCAAATGGCCACAATGGCCAGAGCTGAGCCAATCCAAGGCCAGGAGCCAGGAGCTTCTTCTGGGTCTTTAATGCAGGTGCAGGGTCCCAGGGTTTTGAGCCATGCTTGACTGCTTTCCCAGGTCACAGGAAGGGAGATGGTGGGAAAGTGAAACAGTTGAAACACGAACCAATAATCATATGGGATCCCAGCACATGCATGGTGGGACTTTAGCCACTAGGCTACTGCACCAGGCCCCACTTCATTATTTAAAAAGAAAATTAGGCCAGGCACAAGTCTAGAACCCCAGGTTCCATCTGGGTCTTTCCCAAGGATGGCAGGGACCCATAATACTTGAGTCTCCCAGGATGCTATGCCAGGAAGATTGTTAGAAAGCAGAGCAGCCAGGACTAAAACTGGTACTCTTAAAGGGTAAGTGGGGAATCCAACTGGTGGTTTAACCCACTGTGCAACAATGCCCACACCTTTTTTCTTCAAATGAGAGCATATTATTATGAGAGTTTTAGGACATGTCAGTCTCATGTCCTTGTGTCTATTTGTCATTTGTCTTCCTTTTGGAATAGGCACAGCCGTCTACTCTGCTTGCTAAGAAGGTTGATGCTTTGGCTTTGGCCTGTGTCTCTCAAGTCAGGGACATTGGCTGCAGAGGGAGCAGCCCCAGTCTCTGCTTTTCAGTGGTTTATTCTTCATACTTTAAGCAATCATATTCAGGAGAGAAACCAACAGTAAATAACGTTTACATTCTTTTTACCAGCCACGGATGCTAAAGAGCGACAGCATTGGGTTAGCCGACTTCAGATATGTACACAGCACCACACTGAAGCTATTGGGAAGGTAATGCAGAATTTAGAAATGATATTCATGTGCAAACGTGGGTTTAGTCAGTTTCCTACTGCCATAGCAAAATAACTGAGCCTGAGTAATTTTTAAAGAAGTGTTCATGCAGTTCATGGTTTAGAAGATTGGAAATCCAAGAAGGGGAACTCATTTACTTGGCTTCTAGGGAAGGCTTCATATGAAGGAGATCATATGGTGACACAAGAAGCCAGAGGCTAGAGGGGCAAGATTTGCTCTTTCTATAACAACTCATTCCTGTGAGAACTAACCAGAGCCCCTGAGAACTCTAATAGTTGCTTCTGAAGGCAGCATCCCACTTACGACCCAGTTACTTTCTTTTAGATTCTGCCTGATAAAAGTTCTTGTGCCTCAGCAACGCCACACTGAGGACTAAACTTTGAATGCATGAATTTTTGAGGGGCTGATGATGTAAACAGTTTCCAAACCATAGCATGCGGAGAAAATGTTATTGAAGTGCATTTTAAAGTTCAGATGTAATTCACATACCATGAAATTTGCCCTTTGAAGATATATAACCCAGCAGATTTAAAAAAAAAATTATTGATATATTCACAAGGTTATACAGCCATTGCCACTATTTAATTCAACAAAATTTTAATTACTGCCTCCGTAAACTCATATCCTTCTACAGTAGCTCTCTGATCTGTTCTTAGCAGCAAACACTAATTTCTTTTCTGTTTTCATGCATCTTATTCTGGGCGTTTCATCCAAATGGAATCATATAAAGTGTGGTTTGTTGTGTCTGACTTTGCTCACCTAATATTTCTAAGATTCATCCATGATATCAAATGTGCCAGTAAATATTCATTGGTTTTCAAGATTTGTTTGTGTGAGAGTGCCAGAGCAGGAGAGACAAAGGAAGAGAGGTTCCATCTGTTGATTCATTCTTCAATGGCCACAGTAACTTCTGCTGGGCCAGGCTGGAGCCAGGAGGCACGAACACCACCCCACTCTCCCATGTGGATGGTAGGGGCGTACTTGGGCCATCGTCCATTGCCTTCCCACTTACCTTGGCAGGAAGCTGGGTGAGAAGGGGCACAGCCTGGATTCAAATCAGTGCTGTGGTACAGGATGCCTGGGTCATAGATGGCAGCTTAACCCATTGTGCCGCCAGGCCTGCCCAGCAAACCTCTGAAGGCTGAGTAGTACTCTGTGAATGGATGTACCACATTTTGTGGTTCGTTCACCGGCTGATGGAAATTTGGGTTGTTTGTATTTTATAAATAGTATGAATAATACTCTGAACATTTGTATCCAAGTTTGTGTTTATCTGGGAGTGTAATTATCGAGATATGTTCTGCATTTAAATTTTTTGAGGAAGTTTTAAAATATTTTCGAAAGCAGAATTGGCATTTTACATTTTCACCGCAATGTATGAAGGTGGCAATTTCTCTAAAAATCTCAATACTTGCCCTTTAAAAAAAAATTTTGCTGTTGCCATCTTGCTGAATTTAAGGTCGATTCCTACTGTGTCTTTGATTTCGTTCACTAGAGACTAACCAGTTTGAAGGCAGAGATCAGGGACTCTTGCTCTCCAGTGTGGATGGCAGGAATTCATTCCTTGAACCGTCACCCTCTTTCCCAGGCATAATTAGTAGGAGTGAGATCAGAAGCAGAATGGATAATGTTCTTCCTGGCCCTTGATATAGGCCATAGGTGTCTCCTGCAGTGGCTTAACTCACTATGCCACAGCATACCCACATCAGTTTAATTGTTAAAACTGTGTCTCAAATATCTGCATTTAAAATGATTATTTTCTTTGCCTAACAGAATAATCCTCCTCTGAAGTCACGGAGTTTCTCGCTTGCATCTAGTGGTAATTCTCCTATATCGCAGAGGAGACCAAGTCAAAATGCCATTTCTTTCTTTAATGTTGGACATTCCAAACTGCAGTCGGTAAGCAAGAGAACACACTCACCTCCAGACCATCTTGTGGAAGTCAGAGAGGTAAGTGTGAATTGAAGCAATATTAACATGAACAAGATCATTTCTGTTTTAAAATATTGCTTGTGTCTTCATTATTTCTTGTCTGGTATTTTTTTAAGTAAAAAAGATACCCTGATTTAATGTGTAATATTTAGTTTTCTCATGTGTGTCAACTATGTACCAGACACACTTCATTTGTCAATGTCTTTCAGGTCTTAAGTAAAAATACATTTGCCTTTGATGTGATTTAATCAAAGATCTAATAAAAGAGTAATGGAAAGACTGAATAACAAAATAAATGACTGACTTTTTACTTTCTTTCATTTGTTATTTATGTTTAATTAAGTAAGTAATTAATTTGCGAGGCATAGAGGGAGTGCTCCCATCTGCTGGTTCATTCCTCAGGTATTCACAATGGCTAGAGCCAGACTTAGGACCAAGCTGAAAGCTGGAAACTCTATCCAGGTCTCCCTTGTGGGTGGCAGGGTCTGCCTTGTGGGTGCAGCCTCCCAGAAGCAGGGCTGGGAATCCCATCATGGCATTCTGGTAAGGGATGGACGCATCCTGAGCGGATCTTAGCTGCCAGGCTAAATGCCTGCCCCTACTCGTTATTTCTTAGTCTCCTCGAGGCAGTGATTATTCCTTAGTCCATCCTTGTATTTCATGACCTTGACACATAGGAAGATTATTGACCTTTTCAAAAATCACCTACTGTTTATATATTACTGAATTTGAGTTTATCTGATGCTTTTTCATGAGCTAAATGAGGATTTATGTTGTGACAAAGCGTGTCATGGAAAAGATGTGTGTCCTTGGAATAGCACTTCAAGGTCATGATGTCCCTATGTCTTATTACTAGTAATGTTGCCCTTGATTACTTGGTTAAAATGACTTCTATTAATTTTTTTCCACCGTAAGGATATTGTTTTTCTCATGATAAGTAGTAAGTACTTTGGAGAGATACTTTTAGGCTATGTAAAACCTGGTTCTCTTCCAAGAATTTGTAATACCAAACTACCCTATGGTTTTTGTGTTTTCTTTTCTTTTTTTTTTTTTAGATTTTTTTTTTTTAAAGATTTATTTGTTTATTGGAAAGGCAGATATATAGAGAGGAGGAGAGACAGAGAGGAAGATCTTCCGTCCAATTATTCACTCCCCAAGTGAGCGCAACGGCCAATGCTATGCCTATCCGAAGCCAGGATCCAGGAACTTTAGCCGCTAGGCCATGCTGCCGGGCCCTGCTTTGGTTTTCAAACTCTGGTCTCAGGATCCCTTTCATTCTTAAAATTATTGAGTTATTCAAAGAAATTTTGTTTTATGAGTTAATTTTATTGATGTTTGCCTTACTGGAAATCAAAACTGAGAAATTTAAAGACATGGTTGTTTTATTCTAAAATGAAAAGTAGCAAGCCCATTACATGAGAATATATTGTGATTTATGTCAAGCAATGACCTTTCTCTGGAACAAAATAATTATTGGAAAGAGTGGAATGATTTTGTTTTACATTTTTGCAATGTCTTCAAATGTCCAGCTTATTAGGATACAGCAGGAATATCACATTTGGTTCTGCACGCAGTCAGTTGCAATTTGTTGTTTTGATTGAAGTAAGTGATGAAAACTTGCCTTCTCACAGATATGTGACTAAAAAAATAAGCCTTTTTTGTAAGGAAGATTTATAGTTCAATTTGAAAGTCAGACGTGGAGAAAGAGAGAGGGAGTCGGGGAGACCTGTCATCTGCTTGTTCACTCCCTAAGCAGCCACAACAGCCAGGACAGAGCCATGTGGAAGCCAGGAACATTTTCTGGGTCTCTGAGGAGGGTGATAGGAGCTCAAGAATTTGGACCATCTTCCATTACTTTTCTCAGGCCATTACCAGGGAACTGGATTGGAAGTAGGACATTATTTAGCAGGGTGTTGGATTGAAGTGGGATAGGCAGAGCATAAACAGATGCCCATGTGGGATGCTGGTGTGTCGGGTGATGGTCCATTTCACTGCACCACAATGCAAGCTCCAGACAGCTGACAGTTTCTTAACAGATAATTAGAGAATCTGTTTTCAGTGAATTTTTATATTCTGCTGCATGAAGATCCCTTCTTTTGTGTACCTTGTTTGGATAGTTAATCTATGTATAACTTTTCTTTGTTTTTAATAGTTTATATTACTTGAAAGTCAGAGTACAGTGAGAGAACATCCATATGTTCATTCATTCCCCAAAGGGCTGCTACAGTAAGAGTTGGGCTGGTCTAAAACTGGGAGCCAGGAACTTCTTCCAGGTCTGCTACTTAGGTGCAGGGGCCTAGGACTTGGGCCATCTTCCGCTGCTTTCCCGGACCATTGGAAGGGAGCTGGATTAAAGTGGAGCAGCCAGGACTGGCACCAAATGGGATGCTGGCATTGCATGCTGAGGCTTAGTCCATTACATTATCATGTGGGTTTTTGTTGTTGTTGTTATTGTTTGCTTCCTTTTATTTGAAAGCCACAGAAAGAAAAACACATCTTTTGTCTGCTAGTTCACTTACTAAATATCTATACCAGTCAAGGAGACTGGAACTCAATCTGACATGAGCCTCTTGCATGGGTGCAGGGACCCAAGTACCTGAGCCATCATTGAATGTCTCCCAAAGTATGCATTAGCAGAAATCTGAGTCAGAAGTGGAGTAGCTAGGACTTAAACCAAGTACTCTTGAGATGGGATGTAGGCATCCCAGGCAACACTTTCACTCCTGTGTCAAACATGTGATCTGTTCTTTCTATATATATTAATTTGGATTAAAAACATTGATGATATTAGTTCCTGGATCAAGATATATCATAGTACCAGCACCTTAGAAAGACCTTTGATTCTTTTCCAGGACTGTATCCCTCCTTATCATTCTGGTTTTGAGAATGCTTAGGTTTATGTATTTTTGCAATTTCTAAAATTGGAATCATAGTATGTATTCCTTTGGATATGGCTTCTTTTTAGTCCAAATTATATATCTAAGATTTACTTTTGATATTGAGTCTAACTGTTCCTTTCTTTTCATTGTTGTATAATAGTCACTGTATGAATACACTGTAATAGTTTTTATCCATTTTAGCGTTTATGGAGACATGCATAGCTGTTGGTTACATGCCCAAATTCAATGGTTGTGTCTTAGATTATAGACATTGCCCAAACTGTATTCCAAAGTATGAATGAAAGTACCTGTTCATTAAGTTTAGATTATTGGGAGTTAGTCCTCAAATTTGCATGCAGAAACATTACATACACACTAAGCACATGTATATAGGTACGTATAGATACCCTTGTAACTACATTTCGCTATAGATAACCTTTAGAGCCACATTTCTCATTTTCAGACTTTTCAATTTTTTTCCCTGGGAAATGTTTGGATCCCTGACTGTTTCCTGGGGCTGTTTCATGCACAGCACACTTAATCTGCTTGATGGGATTATTTTACGCCTTTTACTAATCAGTCCTCTGATTAACTGTATTAAAAAATCATCAGTAACAGAGCCTCTGAAAGCTAGAAGAGTTTCTGCAATATAGAATTTCTACATGAATTAGTTTTCAAAGGATAAGTCATCAGAGACTTCTACTCACAACTGAAAATAGTGAAGCATCATAAATTCAGTTTTCAGTTTAAAAATTTGATTATTCACCAGTCACTGTCATTCCATTCCATTTTAGCCTGAAATTTCTAGATCTAGTTTTTACTTTAAACTTAATTGAATGGAATTATAAGATAAGATTAGGGAAAAAGTAACAGATAAATATTTAACACCATGCTCTCAACTTAAGTTTGTGAAGGAAGATATGAGAGGAAAGTGATTGAGAGCCCGAAAATCACTTTTACTTCAGAATGGAATTTTTGATGCTATTCTTTTTACGATTCTTTTTCTAAGCTATCTAAAGGCAGAGTTACAGAGAGAGAGAATGAATCTTCCATCCCTTGGTTCGCTCCCCACATGGCTGCAGTGGCTCGTGCTAGGCCAAGCTAAAGATAGGGATTCATGTGCTTGAGCCATCTTCTGCTTTCCCAGGTGCATTACCAGACAGCTTGATTGACAGTGGACCATTTATGGAATGCTATCACAGATGGTATGTTAACTTGCCGCCCCACGGCGCCAGCCCCAGTGCTGCTATTAAAGGCATTCTGGAATGTGTTTTCTGTCGACATGTATAAATTTATACTACTAATAAAAAAAGCAAATCTTTTGACCCCTTTTGATTCTAGAAAACGTATAGCTGCCTAAGTCACAGTCTTTATGCCCAACAAAAAATAAAATGTTAAATGCTCACTAGTTCAAAATAATAAGTAGCCTAATGGTCATTATTATAATTTATTTAGCTAAATAAAAAGTAGCTAGGCAAACTTAAACTACATTTCTGAACCCGTTAAGTCATAAAATTTGTCTTGAAAGGGTGAGCATTTGGCTTAACACTTAAGACCGTGGTTGGAACGCCTGCATTCCACATCAAAATGCCCAAGTTCAAGTCCTTACTCCACTCCTTATTTCAGCTCATTGCTAATGTGCACTCTTGGAAGTAGCAGGTGGTAGCTTACATGGTTAGGTTCCTACCACAGTGTGGGAGACCTGATAGTTCCTGGTTCCTGTTTTCTACCTGGCCAATGTGGGCATTTGGGAAGTGAACCAGCAGATAGAAGTATGCTCTGCCCATTTGTCTGCCTTCCTCTCACTGTTTCTCAAAAAACTTTAAAATATTCATTTTTAATTAGCCCAGAAGTTGAATGTTATGTTAATTGGCAATGAAATGTGTACATGTATATGTAAGTTATGAGTGGGACCCACGCAACTGTTGTTTTCCTTAGATGATGTCTCATGCTGAAGGACAACAAAGAGACTTAATTAGACGAATTGAATGCCTTCCTACTTCTGGCCATCTTAGTTCCTTGGACCAGGATCTCTTAATGCTCAAAGCTACTTCCATGGCAACTATGAACTGCTTAAATGACTGCTTTCATATTCTCCAGTTGCAGCATGCATCCCATCAGAAGGGCTCGTTACCTTCAGGTAAGTTAAAAGGTAGGGCGTGATGTTGAGGACTCAAACATAGGAAGGCCTAGACTTGTCAATTCCAGCTGCAAAAAAGTTAAGAAAAACAGGGAGTCTTCTGGTTTCTAATTATCACACATATTGGACAAATTCTTGCTAGTTATGTTCTTTGAATCTAAAATGATTTTGAATATTCCTTTAGACTTCAAATTCCACATGTCAAAATTGATCTTAAAACCCCATCTCATGTATTCCTGTTGAAATTGTTGGTATGATTTATCCATAACTAGAGTAGAAACATTGTGATAAAAAAAAAAATGTATTTATCTGGTATTTGAAAGCACCTATTATTGAAATGAAATTGTTCTGGGGAAAAAGAATGTTATCGTGTTAGAATACAAAAGTGAATCCTTCTGAGGCCATTGTTGAGGAGTGACAGGTTAAAACTGCTTGTGGCTCCGGTGTCCATATAAGTGCCAGTTTGTGTCCCAGCTGCTCCACTTCTGATCCAGCTCTCTGCCTATGGCCTGGAAAGCAATGGAGGATAGTCTAAGTCTTTGTGCCCCTTTATCCATGTGGGAGTCCCAGAGGAAGCTTCTGGCTTCTGACGTTGAATCAGCTCTGATCTGGCTAACAGTTCTGGTTATTTTGGGAATGAACCAGTGGATGGATGGAAGGTCTGTCTCTGCAATTCTACATTTCAAATAAAGATTAAAAAAATAATTTTTTAAAGATTAGTCTTTCCATGGGTGAGATGCATAAGATTAACACATTGTATTCATAATGGTAACTTAGTGTTTCACAACTATTCTTTTTGTTATCGTTTCCAATTAATTCCTTTTATTTTGTGAAAGGAAGATATTTTTGAAAGACAGTGAATCTCTGAGCAAGAAATTTTTTCTGTAGTCAAGTGGATATAATATGAATCCTATCCTCATGTGTGCCTAAATTCAAGATTTCAAGCCATTGGCAACCAGAGGGACAGTTAGGGACATCATTAAATAGACCAGTCATTAAGACTGACATGGTGCCATAGCAAGCTAACTCTCTGCCTGCAATGATGGATCCCATATGGGCATCGATTCAAATGCTGGCTGCTCCACCTCTGATGGCCTGCTGATGGCCTGGGAAATCAGTTGAGGGTGGCCTAAAGCCTTGAGTTCCTGTACCCACTTGGGAGCCAACTCCCAGCTTCAAACCAGCCAAGCTCCAACCATTTTGGGAATGAGCCAGTGATGGAAGATCTTTCTCTGACTCTCCCTCTCTCCTTCTAACTCTTTTTTTTTTTTTTTTTTTTAAAGATTTATTTTTATTATTTTCTCATTGGAAAGGCGGATATACAGAGAGGAGAGACAGAGAGGAAGATCTTCCGCCCGATGATTCACTCCCCAAGTGAGCGCAACGGGCCGATACTATGCCGATCCGAAGCCAGGAGCCTCTTCCGGGTCTCCCACGCAGGTGCAGGGTCCCAAAGCCTTGGGCCGTCCTCGACTGCTTTCCCGGGCCACAGGCAGGGAGCTGGAAGGGAAGCGGGGCTGCCGGGATTAGAACCGGCGCCCATATGGGATCCCGGGCGTGCTAGGCGAGGACCTTAACCACTTGCGCCACCGCGCCGGGCCCTAACTCTTAAAACAGTACCTTCTAATTTATGACTTGCTTTTGGCAAACATACTTTTTGTTGGCTGCATTATGTTCCTTTGAGGGAACCAGATGTATTTTACTTTTTCCTGAGACTGAACATTGGATGAATTGTTCTATACTTAATCTTAGCCGAAAGACCAAGAAGTGATGGATGAATTGTTCTGAGTTACAAAATTTGGGTTGATTCTAAAGCTTTATTTATATGTTACATTGCTTATTTCTTTTTAAAGTACGCCAAATAACAATGTGGTAGATACATTTATTTGAAAGGCAAGGAGAAAGAGAGCAAAGGATAAGGAAGAAACATAGAGAGATTTCTGATTTTCTGGTTTCTCCCCAAGTGCCTACAACAGCTATGGCTGGACCTGACTGAATCTAGGAGCCTGGAACTCAGTGGGGGTCTCACACTGGAATGGCCGAGACCCAGTGACATGGGCCATCACGTGCTGCCTCCCAAAGTGGACATCAGCACAAAGTTAGAATCTGCAGTGGAGCCGAGATATGAACTCAGGGTTCCAAACCAACAGGTGCCAGGCTCCTCTCCATGATCTTGTTCTTAAGTGTTTACCTCATAATTACAGAAACATGTATAATGCAAATTTTATTTTTTTAATTATGAAAGTAAAGCACAGTGTAAACTTGACAGAAATGTTTAATATTAAAGTTGTTTACCATGTCACTTTTTCGAAACACGGATTTGTAGTTATTTGGCAGTGTTAACTAGCATTGGTATCTCTCAGTATAGGTTGTATATTTTTCCAAATTGGATGTTTAAAATATATTATTAGATAATTTGAAAATGAAAATCTAGCTACAAAGAGAAAAACTTAATTACTTTTCCATTTAAATTTTAAGAAGAAAATGAAGTCTTAATTCAAATTAGTCTCATAAAATCTTTTTTTAAAGATTTTATTTATTTTTATTGCAAAATCAGATATACAGAGAGGAGGAGAGACAGAGAGAACGATCCTCCATCAGATGATTCATTCCCCAAGTGACCACAACAGCTGGTGCTGCGCTGATCTGAAGCCAGAAGCCAGGAACTTCCTCCAGGTTTCCCACGCAGGTGCAGGGTCCCAAGGCTTTGGGCCGTCCTCAACTGCTTTCCCAGGCCACAAGCAGGGAGCTGGATGGGAAGTGGAGCTGCTGGGATTAGAACTGGCGCCCATATGGGATCCCAGTGTGTTCAAGGTGTGGACTTTAATCATTAGGCCACTGCACCAGCCCCCCCCCCCCAAAGTGTTATCTAAAGACTCAGTAGGGGTTATTGACTTAGAGGGAACTTGAAAGCAGATAATTAGTTTAAAGAGGTTATTGTGAGGCAGGTATTGTGTAGCAGAATAAGGTGCCACTTGGGAAGTCAAATCCCAGGTCAGGATACCTGGGAATTTCTGATCCGGCTCTCTGCTAATGAGCACTAGGAGAGGCAGCAAGTTCTCTGTTGCTGCCATGCTTCTGGGAGATTCAAAAGGAGTTGCTGGCTCTTGGCTCCTGCCTGGCCTAAGCTTTTGTGTGCATTCAAGGAGTAAAGCAGCATATGGAAGATCTGCGCCTGTCTTTCTCAGTTGCTCATTCAAGTAAATAAAAACTTAAAACACACTTACTTTTGTTCAATTTCCAGTCAGTTGATTGCTCTCTTGAAACAGATCTTTTAAGCTTAGGATTTATTTGTGTTTTATATTTAGAAGTAAGGTATTTGGGTATTGATGTTAAAAATCAATAATTTAAAGTGAGAACAAAAAGTTTTAATATCCTTAGAATTTTAAAACGATCACCAAAACTTATCCAAGGTATTTCGTACATGGCAGATTTCCACCCCCACTGCCAAGTGAGACTGAACAAGTCAGGCTGTTCTAGAAGCCTTGTGTATACTTTATAATGTATTCCTCTACTGAAGTCTGGTCTCTTATTATATAACAACTACTGAAGTCAGTGGTTTTGTTTTGAAATTGCTGCTGCCATGGTCTGAACATGCTGTATTACAGCTCTGTATAGTTTAGCTTCTGTGAAACCTAGATCAGCCCCTGAAATCAAATGGAACATTTTCTATTATTGATTAGGCATAGAATCCACTTTGTTAAACTAGTTGAGGGTAACAAGAGATGTTTGAGTCATTAACTGGGAAGATGACAGCTCTTTAAATGTGGCCACTGCCTTTTACTAGGTCAGCTATTATTTATTCAGTAGAAGAGTATTGCAGTTTAAAAGTTAGATGGAGCTTTTTGTGATTTGCAATTCTTAATTGGATCCAACGGATTATTTTTGATAGACTAGAAATTGCTGCTGGGAATATGGTTCAGTCCCAACCTGAAGCAAGTTTTTCTGACTGTTAGCCTTGGCCACCTCTTATAGCTGTGACCCCTTACAACCTAATTGTGTACTTTTTGATCATTGAGCAACAGAATTCATATAGAGAGGACAGAAAATCAGCTGTGAGATTGGAAATACATGTTATGACTCACATCTTTGCTCAAGAAGTGAATTCTGTCCTCCTGTTCAGGGTTGGTTTCTTTTAAATAGTGTCTAATTTCCGGTTGCAAGTTGCTGTGTTCTAAAGTACCCAATCACGGTGCTCATGCTAATGAGATACAAGTGACTGCCTGACAGAGTCTCTTAAACTAAATTGCTTGTAGTCTTTTAGACACAAAACGAAATTCTTTAATAAAACCGACATCTGCTAAACTTCCCAGATTATGAGCCAGTTTCAGCAAAAATTTTCTCTTACCTCAGGAACGACAATCGAGTGGTTGGAACCAAAGATACCTTTATCAAACCACTATAAAAATGGAGCTGAGCAGCCCTTTGCAGCCGAGCAGAGTAAGCCAGTGGCAGTCCCGGAGGAGCAGTCTGTTGCAGAACCTGGACTCCCATCAAGGGTAAGGGGTGTGGAAATGTCGTCTCTGTAAAGTATCAGGAGTTGCTGTAAAGGGCCGTTCAGGCATGCAGGCCAGCGTAGCCACAGAGCTGCCCTCTTGCACCTGCTCATGATGTTCTGCTGTGAACTGCTTTCCCTTTGGAAGAAGTCTTTTCTTAAACACATGTATGTTGTGTTTTCCAGATCAAATCATGTACTTTTAAATTCTGATCTACTTTTCCATCATAAAAATGTATTCTAGAATTTGAAATTTGCAAATCTCTTTTTCTGGAAAATACTTTTCCTCACAAGATTTTTGCATAGTAGTTATTTACATTCTCATCCCTTTTATCTTAAGAGTGTTTTACTAGATGGCTACAATGAAGTCTCTAGGCTTAGAGTTTAGTCTTTGGTCTTTTGGACAATGAGCACTTTAGAAAACCAGTTTCAAATATTGCTACATTAAAAAATTAACATGTGCACTCACATTTAATATTTTTTATTAAGTATTATTCCATGTTTCTCATAACTTAAAAAGTATTCTCTTTATAGGTCTACTATTGTAGATTATGTCGTATTAATTTTTGGTCTTTCAGTTCATGTGTGTCATTTTTACAGTCATAATTATGTAGTTTCATAAGTTCTTTAACTTGATTCTGTTACAAACATTTTTCTAGATTGTTTTGACCTATGCAATTAAGATTGTAAGAGCTGAAATAGGCTGTTGTGTTAATATACTTTTGTTGAGTGTCTGTATTATTTTTGTAATTATGTATAACATATTATCCTATTGATTCTGTTTTTTCCTCCTCTCCTCCCATTGATTATTTACTTAGGTTATGCCCTCAGATAGATTCATTGAGTCCATAGTATTGCACAGTTTATGGTTATTTGTACATTTCTAAAATAATTTTGATACATGTGTTTATTTATTTATTTATTTAAAGAACCATTAGCAGGGGCAGGGTCAGAAGTGGAGAGGTCAGGACATGAACTAGCACCTGCAAGGGATGCCAGCATTACGGGTGTAGGCTTTAGCCATTACACCACACTGCTGGCCCTGAGTTGGAATTTTGACTTAACAGAATGTAAGATGATAAGAGATTTCCTTAAGCAGAGAATGATCAGAGACATTTTATCCTTTAATTCTGTCTCTGTTTTATACTTTGTTTTTAATATTTTTGGGAAAAAACACAGAATTTTTAATTTTTTTAAACTGGTTAAGATTGTTTTTTCTTGTATAGTCTTATTTGATTTGATTATGGGGATATTAAAGACAAAGAGATATTAACAATAATTTCCTTGTGACTGGCACTGTAGTAGGTTAATCCTCTGCGTGCAGCACTTGTATCCTATATGGGTGACATGCTTTGGGTCATCCAGTTCTGCTAATGTGCCTGGGAAAGCAACAGAGCATGGCTCAGGGACGTGAGCCTCTGTTCCCACAGAGGGGACCCAGAAGAAGCTCCCAGATTCAGACTGACCCAACTCCAGCTCTTGCAGCCATTTGGGGAATGAACCAGAGGATGGTAGATCTCTCTTTGTCTCTTCTTCTCACTCTGTACCTCTACCTTTCAAATAAAAGTAAAATAAATCTTTTAAAAAATTTTTCTTCTTAAAGTCCTCATAACTTAAAAACCTATCATAATACCAAGAGTTACTCAAGTAAAGATTTACTTACTTTTATTTGAAGATTTATTTTTATTTTAAAAATATATTTGTTTTTATTGAAAAGGCAGATTTAAAGAGAGAGGAGGGAGAGATAGGGAGAAAGAGCTTCCATCCACTGGTTCACTCTCCAAATGGTTACAACAACCACAGTGGCGAGAGCTGAGCTGATCTGAAGCCAGGAACCAGGAGCTTTTTCCGGGTCTCCCATGTGGGCGCAGGGTCCCAAGGCTTTGGGGTGACCTTCTGCTGCTTTCCCAGGCCATTAGAGGAGAACTGGATCAGAAGTGGAGCAGCTGGGACACGAACTGGTGCCCATATGTGATGCTGGTTCCGCAGGGTGAAACTAGCCTGTTGAGCCACGGCGCCACCCTCCTTATCCCCCCAATTTTTTTTTCTGAAACAGCTTGAACTTGGTCCACTGTTACAGCATAGCAAGTTAAGTTCCTACCGTGCATTGTCAACACTCCAAATTAGAGCCTTGGTTTGAGTCCTGGCTGATTCACTTCCCATCCAACTTTCTGCTAACATGGCTGGGAAAAGGTCTAAGTGCTTGGACTCCCATGTGTGAGACCTGGATGGAATTCCAGACTCCTGACTTTGGCCTAGCCCAACCCTAGCCATTGTAACCATATGGGGAGTGTTTCTCCCTTTCTGTGTCACTCTCGTATAAAATAAAATAAAACTTTAAAAGAAGCAACAGCAACTTGGACTTGACTTACAGTTGATGATAACCCATACATTCAGGGGAGACATTCTGAGAACTCCAATTTTCATAAAGTATCTGTGTTTGTGATTTATATAACAGAACCGCAATATATTCAGTGTTAGCCATAATGGCTTCATTGAAGGCTGTTTACTCCTTGGCAAAGGAAGTGTGTTTTGGTGCTTAAAAAAGCTTTGGATCTAGGCAGTTTTTCTATAATATGTATTTTCCATAAACTTTTTGTAGACCCTCATATTTACAGAGGACTTTTCCCCAATCTTATCCATCAAGGCCTGAAACGAATGTCTGTAAGTCTAATGTTAATGCTTTTATTCTTGTACATTAATGCATACTTATGACACTAGACTTTTGCTTTGTTCTGCATCAAGGAACCTGAGGAGATAAATGCTGATGATGAGATAGAGGATACAGGTGACAACAAGGAAGATGACCTGGGAGCTGTGGAAGAACAACGAAGTGTTATTCTACATCTTTTGTCCCAGCTCAAGCTGGGCATGGACTTAACAAGAGTAAGTAATGCGATGAGCTGGCTGTAAGATTGGTACATCAGGACTGTAGCCATTACCACTAATGCTATCAGGAGATTTATTCTTTTTTAAATTTAATTTACTTGAAAGGGAAAGAGAGATTTCTCATGCACAAGTTTACTTCCTAAATGCCTGCAAAGCTAGAGTTGAGCCAGACTAAGGCCTGAAGGACAGAAATCAATTCAGATCTCCCATATAGGTGGTAAGAACCAGATACTTGAGCCATCACCTGCTTACTTTAAGGAGAGTGTGTGTCAGCCAGAAGCTGGAGTCAAGAGCAGGTCCTGGGACTAGACCATGTTACTTAGGCACTCCAGTATGGGATTTGGATATCTTAAGTGGTATTTTTGTAAATTTTTAATTATATTTTAAAGATTTATTTTCTTCTTTTTTTGTTTTTATTGGTATTGGAAAGTCAGATATACAGAGAGGAAGAGAGATAGAAAGGAAGATCTTCCGTCGTTGATTCACTCCCCAAGTAGCCACAATGGCTGCGGCTGAGCCGATCTGAAGCCCGGAACCTCTTCCAGGTCTCCCATCCAGATGCAGGGTCCCAAAGCTTTGAGCCATCCTTGACTGCTTTCCCAAACCACAAGCTGGGAGCTGGATGGGAAGCAGGAGAGCCAGCATATGAACTGGCACCTATATCGGATCCCAGCACATGCAAGGCAAGGGCTTTAGCCACTGAGCTACTGTGCCAGGCCCCTAAGTGGTATTTTTTTTTTTTAAGATTTATTTTTATTGGAATGGCAGACTTATAGAAAGACCTGAGACTAAACCATGTAACTTAAACACTCCAATGTGAGATTTGTATATCCTAAGTTGTATCATTGTGTTTTTTTTAGCATTTATTTATTTCTATTGAAAAGGCAGACTTACACGGAGAGAAGAAGAGACAGAGAAAGATCTTCCATCCTTTGGCTCACTTCCCAAATGGCTGCGAGAGCCGGAGTTGAGCTGATCTGAAGCCAGGACCCAGAGCTGCTTCCGGGTCTCCCACACGGGTGCAAAGCCCATTAATTTGAGCCAGCCTGCACTGCTGGATGTGAAGTGAAATAGCTAGGACATGAACAGGTGCCCATATGAGAGCCCAGTGCTTGCAGGTGGAAGATTAGCTAATTGGATCCCTGTGCCGTTTTTATAAAATAAAAACTAAAAAACTAAAGTAGCTACAAGAGAGAGCTTTGCCCACATAGCTGTGTAAAACATTCACTATCAGCAAGGACGCGTACAGTGCAAGTGTTAATATCTCTCATGCTTTCCTAAGATTACACCCTTTTCTTCAGAAGAGAGGAATAAACAGAGAGAGAGAGATCTTCTACCCACTGGTTCACTCCCCAAATGGCCACAATGGCTAGGGTTCGGCCAGGTCACAACTACAAGCTTCTTATAGGTCTCTGATTGGGTTCAGGGGCCCAGATACCTGATCCCCTCCATTGCTTTCTCAAGAACATTAACAGGGAGTTGGAATGGAAGTGGAACAACCAGTGCTCATATGGCATGCTGGCATCACAGACAACAACTTAAGCTGGTACACCATAATGTCAGCACTCTCCCATTTGCATCTGATTTCCGTGATGTTAATTTTAAAAGGAAGCAGCTTCATAACCCATATAAGACAGATTTAATTTCTGTGAGATTATCTGCTTTAAATTACTACTGACACAATTTTGCATTAATGTGCAACTTTGAAGTTGATTATAGAGAGTCTGATTCAAATGGAATTTTACGGGGTCATTTGAAGATAGTGAAAGTATTGAGTAGAAACTTGTTTCTCATTCACTTGAAAATGTAACAAGTAGAATGCATTTTCCCTTTATTTAAAAGTCAAGAACATGTTTATTTTTGTTCTGTTTTATTAGAGGATTTTAAAGTGAATGGACTGAATTGAAAGCCTGCTAAGAAGCAGACATTTTAGAAATTAACAAAGGATTTCATTAACCTGCCATCTTTTTTTCTAGCTCCAATATTTGAAATAGGTATTATTTCTGTTGTAAAATGTTTTTATATTGATTGAGAGGAGACTGTTGTGATATTGTTAAGATGAGTAAGTCATATGAGTGATTGTTTGGTGTTACAGTGACCTTGATGTTTGCTAACCTCGTGCAGATTAGGATTACAAGTAGTATGTATCTACCTCTGTGCATCACTCTGCCTTTGAAATACATATTAAGGGAAAAATAAAACTTGTCCAAAATATGGGTTACATTTACTCTGTTACTGATTTCTGTTATTGCTATTTTAGGTGGTGCTTCCTACGTTTATACTGGAGAAACGATCCTTGCTGGAAATGTATGCAGACTTTATGTCTCATCCTGACATGTTCATAGCCATCACCAATGGAGCCACTGCTGAAGACAGAATGATTCGCTTTGTGGAGTACTACCTTACCTCATTTCATGAAGGCCGGAAGGGAGCCATCGCTAAGAAACCGTACAATCCCATCATCGGAGAGACGTTCCACTGCTCCTGGAGGATGCCAAGAAGTGGGGTCACCTCCAGCGGCGCTTCTGCTCAGGCAGCCCCCAGTCACACTCTGCCGCCAGACGAGCCTGTGAGCCAGGTGGGCTCGGACTGCTACACGGTCAGATTTGTTGCCGAGCAAGTCTCCCATCACCCACCAGTCTCGGGTTTTTATGCAGAATGTGTAGAGAGGAAGATGTGTGTAAATGCTCATGTCTGGACTAAGAGCAAATTCTTAGGCATGTCCATAGGCGTGACCATGGTTGGAGAAGGTAAGTAGAAAAATTGTTCTCCAGTTTTTAATTAACACTAAAGCAGAATCTTAAATTTGAGGGAGCTAAATCGATATTAACTCTAAGTGTGGCATGTCATGTCAGTACTGCTGTGTTGGAACCTACAATGTTCCAGGCAGCATGCTGGAGAGTCCAGCTAGCGTGTCTATGAACTGATGCAAATTTAAAGTGTGGCTTTTTTTCCTGCTGTCTAAAATATTTTTATCTCTGAAAATTTAGAAAGCCAAAAAAAGTATAAAAGAGAAAATAAAATCCCTTCATGCAGAGATGAGTAATTTTAGCTAGAATTTTATGTTTCTTCATTGCATATACATTCATACTGTATAAAAGTAGGATTAATTCTTGTTTATTGCTCTGTTCATTTCCCATGTCATTGGTAAAGCCATTTTACTGACAGTTTAACAGTATGTGAAATGTATTTGCAGTCTGTTATTTAGTCATTTCCCTCTATTTTGAACTTTAAGATTGTAAATATCTGTTGCTAAGAAAAATCCTACATCAGAAAATGTCTTGTAGATAACCACTGCCTGTCACATATTCCTTTATCAGCTATTATGTAGAATGTCCTTTTTTATAGAACTGTTATTAATATAAAGAGAATAGGCTTAATAGACTTCATAGATACAGTTTTTTAGAGATTTATGTATTTTATTGGAAAGGCAAAGTGGCAGAGAAAGAGATAGATATTTTCCATTCCCTGGCTCACTCCTCAAATAATTGCGTCAGCCAGAGGTGGGCCTGTCCAAGCTAGAAGCTACGAACTTCTGGGTATTCCATGTGGATACAGGAACCCAAGGCCCTGGGCCATCCCTCTACTGCTTTCTCAGGTCATAAGCTGGGAGCTGGGTCAGAAATGAAATAGCCAGGACTTGAATCAGTGCCCATATGGGATGCTGGCATCTCAGGCAGGGGATTAGCAGGCTGTGTTGTAGCACCAGCCCCTTATAGATACAGTTCTAAGAAGATAACCGTACTTCTGCCATTCCTACAATCCCCTCTTCTTTCTTTCTCTTTTTTCCTGTTAATTTTTACAATACACGACTTCAATATTGTATATCACAGGCTTAATATTCCACTAACCATAATATTCAACAAGTAAAAAATAGAGACTATTTCACAGGAGTAAAATGAGAGCTAAAAGCAATAATTAAATCAAAAGATGTAAGTTTCATTCTTACATTTTATTTGCAGTCTCATGGAATATTTTTAAAATGCATTGCCCAACTTTTTATCATCAAAAGTTGTGAAAAATAGTTTTATTTTTTTTTCTTTTATTTTTATTTTTATTTTTTTTGTGAAAAATAGTTTTAGAAAATGCTGTGTCTTGGGGCCAAGAATGTAAAATGCAAACACATACCTCCACATCAGAAATCATCATAGAAGAGTTAGCAAACTGTAGAGAATAAAAAAGCCTCATTGTATTAATTTGACAGCAGAGATGGGAAATCTTTATTTCTACAAAGGACCATTTGAACATTCATAACATCATTCATAAGCCATACAAGATTATCAGCTTTAAAATTAGCCTGCTGTGTGCTCCAGCACCATGCAGCCTGTGCTTGCAGTGTTACCATCTCATATGTGTGCCAGTTTGAGTCCCAGAAGCTCCACTTCTGATCCAGCTCCCTGCTAATGTCCTGGAAAGGCAACGGAGGCTGACACAAGGCTTTGAGCCCTTGCACCCACTTGGGAGACCTGGAAGAAACTCCTGGCTCCTGGCTTTGGACTGGCTCAGCTCTAGCAATTGTAGCTATTTGAGAGTGAATCAACAGATGGAAAATTTCTCTCTGTTGCTCCTTCACTATAACTCTGCCTTTCCAATAAAAGTAAATAAATCTTTAAAATAAAAAATAGCCTGCCTTAGAGTTAATGAATTTCATGTCTTACCTGTGGTTGCCTTGGCAGAGCCCAGGACAGTTGATTTCATGGACCTAACACAGCCTGTTGGCCACCTGTTCTCCACTCTCACAGAAGAAAAACTCGTATACAAAAAACTGCTCTGTGTATAAACTTGGAACATAATAACTATGTTATGATTAAGCTTATTCCTCTAATGTGTTTAGATTGTGTTATTGTAGCTGTGAAGAAAACAAAAAAATTCACCCTCCTTTGCTACATCCTCCATTTTTAAGTTCCATTGTGATTTTTTTTTAAAAAATTTATTTATTGGAAAGTCAGATATACAGAGAGGAGGAGAGACAGAGGGGAATTTCTTCTGTCCGATGATTCACTCCCCAAGTGAGTGCAACCGCCAATGCTATGCCGATCCGAAGCCAGGATCCAGGAACTTCTTCCGGGTCTCCCACACGGGTGCAGCGTCCCAAGGCTTTGGGCCTTCCTCGACTGCTTTCCCAGGCCACAAGCAGGGAGCTGGAAGGGAAGTGGGGCACCAGGATTAGAATTGGTGCCCATATGGGATACAGGCACGTTGAAGGCGAGGACTTTAGCTTTCTAGGCCATGGCGTCGGGCCCTCCATTGTGATTTGTCTGAGTAATTTCCAAATAGTAGTTCAAGTTAATTGCATCTTGGAAAACATCAAAAAAGTTCTCATATGTTATTAGTTTAAAAAATAAAACAAAACAAAACATTTGAGGCCAGCATTGTGTCTTAGCTGCTCCACTTCCGATCTAGTTCCCTATTAATGTACCTGGGTAAGCAATGAAGAATTGATCCAGTGCTTGAGCCACTGCCACCCTCATGGGAGGCCCAGATGAAACTCCTGTCCCTTGGTTTCAATCTGGACCAGTCCTGTTCGTTGCAGCCATTTGGGGATTGAGCCAACGGATAAAAGCTAGCTTCCTCTCTCCCTTTCCCCCTCTCTCTTGCCTGCTCTCTCCTCCATCCCCTTTATCTTCCCCTTCTTTCTCTCCTTCTCTTTCCGTAATTCTGCCTTTCAAATGAATTTTAAAACTTTTTTGAAAGTACTTAATAGAGCAGTATCCTGAGTTCAGACAAAGGGCTAGCACTGTGGTGTATAGTAGGCCAAGTCTCTGCCTGTGGCACCTTATGGATGCTGATTCTAGTGACTGCCCCACTTCTGACTCAGCTCCATGCTTATGGCTTAGGAAAGCAATGGAGGATGCTTATGGCTTAGGAAAGCAATGAAGAAGCTCCCAGCTTTGGATTGGCTCAGCCCTGCCTTTTACAGCTATCTGGGGAGTGAACCTACGGATGGAAGCTTTTTTGTCTCTCTCTTGTTCCACCTTCCTCCCACATTCTCTATTTCTCTCTAAAATTGCCTTTCAGATAAAAATAAAATATTTTTTGAAGAAGAGTTCAGGCTAGTAATACACATCTAATTCAGCACATGTAATAAAGGATTAGTTGTATAGATCAGTGTCTTTGGATTATCTCATTGATTACTGATTATTGCAATCCTCTTTTTGTATGTTTTTAATTATCATTAATGTAGCATGACATACCCCTTCAGATAATTGGAAACCACAACTTAGACTTGTAACTCTTGAAGCTTTACTTTAAATAATTCAATAACTTTAGCAACAAAGCTATTACTATGATTATAGTTTCTATGATAGAAGTGCATTTTTTTCTTTAGTATACTGCTACTGGAATGAAAAGCACCTTTTCTGTTATGCTGTCTTAGATTAAGTCTTCATTTTAGTTTTAGAAGCATTATCAGGAGCCCTTGGACTCTTTTCACTGTAACATTTGCTGAACCCATGACCTGAAAAGGTAGCAAAGTCCCGGAAAAGTAACCCCACCTCACTGTTACAGGAAAATGTTGAATGTATTTAATAATGAAATCAGTCACATCCTAATTGAAAGCTAAGCAAAATAATGATATTAATGTGCTAGTTAGGAAAAATAGATTTTTTAAAAAAGATTTATTTATTTTTTTATTACAAAGTCAGATGTACAGAGAAAAGGAGAGACAGAGAGGAAGATCTTCCATCTGATGATGGACTCCCCAGGTGACCACAATGGCTGGTACTGCGCCGATCAGAAGCTGGAAACCAGGAACCTCCTCTGGGTCTCCCACGCGGGTGCAGGGTCCCAAAGCCTTGGGCCGTCCTCAACTGCTTTCCCAGGCCATCAAGTGCCATGGGGTAATTGTAGCATCATCTGTGAGTCATGCAGATTTACAGAAAGGAGAGACAGAGAGAAGGATCTTCCATCCTCTGATTCACTCCTCAAATGGCTGCAACAGCCAGAGCTGAGTGGATCGGAAGGCAGGAGCTAGGAGTCTCTTCCACGTCTTCTATGTGAGTGCAGGGTCCCAGGGATTCGAGTCATTCTCCTTTGCTTTCCCAGTCCATAAGCAGGGAGCTAGATCAGAAACGGAACAACTGATACAGGATGCTGGTGCAGCAGGGTTGAGGATGAGCCTGCTGTGCCACTGTGTAGGCTCGGACAAAGGATTTTTGAAAGCTATGAACTACCTGGCATGAATAGAAATGACAGTAGGTAATTTTTTTTTTCTTTAAAGATTTTTTATTGGAAAGTCAGATATACAGAGAGGAGGAGAGACAGAGGGGAATTTCTCCCGTCTGATGATTCACTCCCCAAGTGAGCGCAACGGCCAATGCTATGCCGATCCGAAGCCAGAATCCAGGAACTTCTTCCGGGTCTCCCACACGGGTGCAGGGTCCCAAGGCTTTGGGCCTTCCTCGACTGCTTTCCCAGGCCACAAGCAGGGAGCTGGATGGGAAGTGGGGCGTCAGAATTAGAACTAGTGTCCATATGGGATCCCGGCGCGTTGAAGGCGAGGACTTTAGCTTTCTAGGCCACGGCGTTGGGCCCAGGAAAAATAGATTTTTAAAATTTTTGTTTTTGTGACTGTATCTTTAAAAAGATGTTAACCCCTTTTCATGTTTCCATGTTCAGGTGTCCTCAGTCTGTTGGAGCATGGAGAAGAGTATACATTTTCCCTGCCTTGTGCTTATGCTCGGTCAATTCTAACCGTTCCTTGGGTGGAATTGGGCGGCAAAGTCAGTGTCAACTGTGTAAAATCTGGCTATTCAGCCAGTATCACTTTTCACACGAAGCCATTTTATGGAGGCAAGCTGCACCGGTAAGAACATTTTAATGCAGTCTGGCCCTTATTCTTACAATCTAATCCTGTGTTATAACTCTGTATTCTGTCTGCTTTTTTCTTTATTTTTTAACCCAAATGGGATTGGATTTTTATTTGTGGATATTTTTGTTTGTTTAATACATTTTATCTTCTAAGGCAGGTCACCTATTGCAGTGATTAAGGCGCCACTTGGAACGCCACAGCCAGAGTGGCTGGTTTGGGTCTTGGTTCCTTCACTTGGAGTCATTTTAATATGCATCTTGGGAGGGAGCAGGTGACAGCTCAACGACTTGGATCCTCACGACTCACACAGGAATCGAGTGCTGAATTTCTGGCTTCAGCCTAGCCCAGTTCTGGCTGCTGTGGGCATTGTTTGTTTGTTTGTTTGTTTTAAGATTTATTTATTTCTATTGGAAAATCAAATTTACAGAGAGGAGGAGAAACAGAGAAAAAGATTTTCCATCTGTGGGCTCACTCCCCAGTGGCTGCAACGGCCAGAACTGAGCCAAGCTAAAGTCAGGAGCCTCCTCCGATTTCCCACACGGGTGCAGGGTCCCAAGACTTTAGGCCATCCTTTGCTGCTTTCCAGGCCACAAGCAGGGAGCTGGGTGGGAAGTGCAGCAGCCAGGACATGGACCAACACCTATATGGGATCGTGGTGTATGCAAGGCAAGGAATCTAGCTGCTAAGCTACCATGCCAGGCCCTGTTGTGGGCATTTAAGAAGCAAACTATTGGGCCCAGTGCAGTGGCACAGTGGTTAAGGTCCTCGCCTTGAACGCCCTGGATCCCATATGGGCACCTGTTCTAATCCTGGCAGCCCCGCTTCCCATCCAGCTCCCTGCCTGTGGCCCGGCAAAGCAGTTGAGGACAACCCAAAGCTTTGGGACCCTGCACCCGTGTGGGAGACCCGGAAGAGGTTCCTGGCTTCAGATCAGCATAGCATTGGCGGTTGTGCTCACTTGGGGAGTGAATCATCAGATGGAAGATCTTCCTCTCTGTCTCTCCTCCTCTCTGTATATCCGCCTTTCCAATAAAAATAAAATAACTCTTTAAAAAAAAAAAAGCAGCAAACCATTGACAATCTAAAAAAAAAAAAAAAGATTCAGTGACATTGTCTCTCAGTATGTCTGACTTTCAAGCAAAATAAACAAAGAGAGAAATATTCCATTCTCTGGCTTACTCCCTAAATGGCCGTGATAGCCGGAGCTGGACTGGTTTGAAGCTGCGAGCCAGGCGCTTCTTCTAACTCTCCTGTGCAGGTGCAAGGGTCACAAATTGTAGGCCATCCTCATGTGGTTTCCCAGGCCACAAGCAGGGAGCAGGATGGGAAGCAAGGCTGCCGGATCATGAAGTAGTGCCCATATGGGATCCCGGTGCATGCCCTGTCAGTTCTTTTCTAAAAATATTTATCCATATCCATAATGTATAAATACTGATTTGTTCCAATGTTGTTCAAAAATGTTTTCTTCTTGGTGCCCAGTTTTTGGTATCCTGGTTAACTACTACAGGAATAAACATCTTTAAAATGTTTTTGGTGTGGTTGGTGGTTAAGACACCACCACAAACACTGGTATCCTATATGAGTGCCAGTTCAAGTTTTGGATGCTCCACTTCTTTTCCAGTTCCCTGCTAATATGCCTGAAAAAGCAGCATAAAATGTCCCAGATATTTTGGACCCTGCAATCCATATGGAACATCCAGAAGGAGTTCCATGTTTCTGGCTTCAATGGCCTAGCTGTGGCCATTTCAGCTGTTTGGGGAGTCAAATAGCAAATGAAGGATCTTACTCTGTGTGCGTGTGTGTGTATATCTGCCTTACAAATAGATAAATTAGTGAATATTAAACAAAAACTCACTTGTTGTTTTCTGTGTAGTTGTAGTCAGATGTTGGCTGGGCTTCAGCCATCTAAGGGCTCCGTCCTGTATATCCAAGATAGCTTGCCCTGTGGAAGGCAGTTGATCTTGGCTGCTGGCCAGTGGCTCAGCTAGGGCTGTCCTTCAGAAGACCCACACGTGGCCTACCCCTGTGATTTGAGTTTCTAAGGCACCATCGAAAAACAAGTGTGCCAAAGGCCTTCCTGGCTTTTATGTCTAGTTTTCATATTTAGAATGCCTTATCATTTCAGATAGTAAACTTTTAAAAATGTATTCAGTCACTGTATTTGCTGGATTGTTTGAATTTCTTACTTAAATTGGCTTTTTTTTATCCCTCCCTGTCCTTTATTTACCTGTAAGACCACGCTCATTATGTTTTCCTATCACATGGATGTATCTAATTTTTTTTCTCTAACATATCTTGCTGTCTCCTTTGTATCCTCATAGTCATACGCACTCATTCTCAAAGGTGGGAAACATAATTTCAAGTGAAGCCAAAGTTCCTCACCTTTTCTATTCTGATCTCCTTTGAAAGCCAATGGTTTAATCCGATTTCTTATTTAGAAGATTAACATGAGGAATAAACCTTACTGTTAATGTCTTTTCTTTTTTAATTTTAAAAATTACTTTTTAAAAAGTTTAAGAAAAATAAAGTTAATAAATTTGCTTTGAAGTAGAAAATTTTTCAAAGTCTGCATATGAAGGTTCATGCAAAAATGCATATCATGCTATGCAAAGATTTCAAAAGAACAAGTAAATCTATCCTTTATTTCTGTTTTTCCATAAACTGTTTTAAGTACCGTCCTACCTCAGGTCTCTTTTTATGCCTTTCTCCTCAGGCATAACCTGGTTTTTTACTGTACCTGCAATTGGAGCAGACACATTATCTGCTGCCTGCACTTATATTCCACCTGTCTTTCCTTACTCCCTTGTTTTCCACAACTATCAGTGATCCAGCCAAATGACCCTACTGAACTACTCTCCATTTACTGATCCATCTCCTGTCCCAGTTTCCACAGTCACTTTCAGATGTTTATGTACACTGTGTGGGCGGTGTATCTAGGTTACAGGATGGTTTTGTGTGTGTGTGGTATTTTTCTGCATGCTGGTGATACATAGAAATAAGGCTGTACCTTCAAGAAGCTTTCACTTATCAGAACCCAGGGTACTGTTTTTGAAAAGCATTTATAAGACTTTAAAAAAACACTGATGTAGAATAATTCAGATGAAATCTGTCACAGTAACCACAAAGTAGAGAAAGCAGATGTGAAACTAGAATTGATGGTTGCTGTGCCTGAGAATGGCAGTGTGGTTCTGGCATATCTGTTAAAGTAAAAAAAAGAAACATGACACTCCCTGTGCTTCCCCATATCTGATAAAGGGACCCAATCACTTTTTCCAGAGACAGACTCTTTTCCTGGCACCGAATTCCAAAGGAATTTGTTGCATGTATCCTTTCAGTGTGGCGTTGAGGGCCTTCTTCAAAAGTTCTGTGTGAAGTGCCATCACCCTTCAGGCAGCTGTTCTTATAAATACCACTAGTGAAAACCAAAGCAGAGAAAGTCTTCAGTTTGAGTCAATGCAAGCCTTGCTATTGAGAGGTGCGTTGATCTCTCCGGTGGTTTTCTAGCATCCCAAATAACTATGGAGACAGTGTCTAGGAAATCTGTATTTTTGTGTCTTTTATTGAAATAAAATCTGTCCAGTTCAAATGTTGTGAATTTGATCAAGAGACTTTTTTATTTTCCTTTCTTGCAATCTCAAACAGACACTTGTCCCATCTCATCTCCATAAACTTGAGTTGTGGAACAAGAAAGAATTTCTGTTAAAGGAGAATTGCTGAGCTGTTCTTTCTGATGCCTTACAGAAATTTCCTAATGCTGTGTTAGGCTCTGGTCTTTTGGAATACTCATTGAATCCTGAGGAGTTCCTATCGCTAACACACTGATTACACTGTAAACTTTGACTGCTATTCCTTCAGTTTTGAATCTTTACCTGGTCTGACACCACCATTACCCGTATCCCACAGTGAACATGAAATACTTCATTTGACATACAAGTCCAACCCGAAGTAACTAAGTAAGGCTATCAAAAATAAACAAATAAATAAATAAAGTAAAATGAAAAAAAAATACAAGTCTGAATTTTTTTTTTTTTTTAAGATCACAGTTCTAGAGAGGGTAGGAAAAGATACCATTCATTGCTGGTTCACAATTTCTAATGTGGACATTGCTGGCCACAATGTCCACAACTGAGTCAAGCCAAAATTAGGAGCCAGGAGCTTCATCTGGTCTCCTCTGTGAGTGACAGGGGCTCAAACAATTGGGCCATTTTCTGCTGCTTTCCCCAAATACATTATCAGGGAGCTGGAGTGAAAGTGGAACAGTGAGGACATGAACTAGCATCTGTATGGAATGCCAGCATCACAAGCAGCAGCTTTACCCACTGCACCACAATATCTTCTCCAAGACTAGTTTTAGGCAAAAAGTTAATTATACTAAATATTGTATCGTTTCTAAGGATTTATTTATTTTTATTGGAAAAGTCAGATATACAGAGAGGAGGAGAGACAGAGAAGATCTTCTGCCTGATGATTCACTCCCTAAGAGGCTACAAAGGTTGGAGTTGAGCCAATCCGAAGCCAAGAGCCAGGAGCTTCTTTTGGGTCTCCCATGTGGGTACAGGGTCACAAAGCTTTGGGCCGTCATCGACTGCTTTCCTAGGCCAGAAGCAGGGAGCTGGAAGGGAAGTGAGGCTGCCAGGATTAGAACTGGTGCCCATATGGGCTCTTGGCTTGTGCAAGACTAGGACTTCAGCCCCTGAGCTGCTGCGCTGGGCCCAATATTGTGCCATTTTTAGACTACTTATAAAACAGGCTAATCTTCTGCCTACAGCACCAGCATACCACATGGGCACTGGGTAAATCCCAGTTAATCCCCTGCAATCTAGTTCCCTGCTTATGGCCTGGGAAAATAGGTGAGGATGCTACAAGTCCTTGGGCCCTTGTATACTTATTGAGACCTGAAAGAAAATCTTGGCTCTCAGCTTCTGATCAGCCAAGCTCTGGCCATTGCAATCATTTGGGCAGTGAACCAGCAGGTGAAAGATTTCTGTCTCTGTCTCTCCCTCTCTCTCTAATTCTGATTTTTAAATAAAATAAATAAATATTTTTAAAACCACGCAAATATTTATATTTTTAATGCTTTAATATAATCTTTATGCTGGCTTTGTGGAAAGCATTTGTGTTTTTGTTTTTTGTTTGGTTGGGGCTTTTTTAGATTCATTTATTTTTATCAGAAAAGCAGATTTACAGAGAGAAGCAAAGACAGAGTGAAAGATTTCCCTTTGCTGGTTCATTCCCCAAGTGGCTGCAATGGCCATAACTGAGTTGATTCCAAGCCAGCAGCCAGCAGCTTCTTCTGGGTCTCCCACATGGATGCATGGTTCCAAGGCTTCAGGCCATAAGCAAGGATGTGAAGGGAAATGGGGCAGCCAGGACCAGCACGCGAACCAGTACCCATATGGGATGCCAGTGCTTGCAGGGGGAAGGTTAGCCAATTGAGACGTCACACCACACCCTATGGAAAGCATCTTAAAGATTAGGCTGGTGCAACGTCTCAACTGGCTGGTCCTCCACATGCAGTCATTGACATCCCATGTGGGTGTCAGTTCATGTTCCAGCTGCTCCAGTTACAATCCTACTCCCTACCTGTGGTGTGGAGAGTGGTGGGGATGATCTGGAGCAATGAGCCCCCACGGAGATCCTGAGGAAGCTTCTGATTGGCTCAGCTGTGGCCATTAAAGCCATTTCAGGGTGGGGTGAACCAGCAAGTGGAAGATCAGTCTCTGTCTCCCCTTCTCTGTAGATCTGCCTTTCCATTAAAAGTAAGTCTTTTATTAAAAAAAAATAATAATTTAAGGTAATCAGGTCTCCAATTTGATAGCTAGTAATTGTTATCCCTTGAAAAAAATATCTAGGAAGCTATAATGATATATATATATATATAAAGAGTCCAACTCTGACAGGTTGACACTGAGTTAATTCAGTTCACACCACGTGTTCTTGCATCTTTAGAATCCTGCTAAATAAACATGCTGCCTCCTCATGAAAATGGTCTTTCTGTTCTGCCTGTTTGTAGGGTTACAGCTGAAGTAAAGCACAATCTCACCAACACTGTGGTCTGCAGAGTGCAGGGAGAATGGAATAGTGTCCTAGAGTTTACTTACAGCAACGGGGAGACAAAGTACGTGGACTTGACTAAATTGGCCGTGATGAAGAAAAGGGTCCGACCCCTGGAGAAGCAGGATCCCTTTGAATCCAGGTATGTCCTCCTCACATCCGTTCAGGAAAGAGAAGCTCCAGATTTTTTTTTTTTAAGACTTATTGAATTTTACTGGAAAGTCAGATGTACAGAGAGGAGGAGAGACAGAAAGGAAGATTTTCTATCTACTGATTCACTCCCCAAGTGGCTGTAACGGCCAGAGCTGAGCTGATCTGAAACAAGGAGCCAAGAACTTCCTCCAGGTCTCCCACACGGGTGCAGGGTACCAAAGCCTTGGGCCATCCTCAACTGTTTTCCCAGGTCACAAACAGGGAGCTGAATGGGAAGTGGCCTTGCCGGGATTAGAACCAGCACCTATATGGGATCCTGGTGCGTTCAAGGCGATGACTTGAGCCGGACCCTGGTTTTGTTTGTTCTTTAGAGAATTTGTGCTACTTATATGAAAGATTTTCACATATATATATAAAATTAATTACATTGCATTATGTGACACAGTTTCATAGGCTCTGGGATTATGAAATATTTTCATTTCCTGATTTTGCTCTCCAAATACCACCACAACCTGACCTAGGAACCTGGAGTCTGGAACTCCATCTGGAATCTTCTTGCTTGAATGGAAGGAGCCCAGGTACCTGAGCCATCTTCTACTGTCTTCACAGGCATATGAACAGGGAGCACCCAGGATTTGCCCAGCACTCCTATGATGCTTGTATCACCAGGAGCAGCTTAAGGGGCAGACATTGCAGCATAGCATCTGAAGCTGCCACCTGTTCCAACTTTTCGCCTTCTGAGCCATCTTCCTGCTAATAGCCCTGGAAAGTACTGGAAAATGGCCTAACCATTTGGGTCTCTGCTACTCACATGGGCAACCTGGTAGAAGCTCCTGACTCCAGCATGGTCCAGTGTTGGTGGTTGCAGCCATTTGTGGATTGAAACAATAGAAGGAAGATTCTTACTCTTACTTTCCATGTGTGTGTATTTGTGTCTTTCGGTTTAAGCCTTCCAGCAGGCCCTCATGTCACCAAGGTGAGGCGATGGTGTTGTTTGACTATAAGAACCACCGGGGACAAGCTGGTGAGGAATGTCCATTTATTCAACACAAATTCCAGGGTTTTAAAGGTTAAGGAAAAGAAGGGCCGGAGAGCATCTTCTGGCAGTCTCGCTACCCCGCCCCCGCAACAAAGAGTAATTGGCCAGAAAGCATGTGTATCTCCCTTGACCTTCTGGTCAGGTCAGAGGTCATATACCATGCATATTCCCCTAGACCTCCTGTTCTCATTGGAGGTCAGCTCCACAGTTAGGCCTGGAAGCTGTGCCTCACACCATAGGCAGGTGCACTCTAAGCCGCTCTCACCAGGTAGCACGCAGAGCCCCGGAAGCAATTGCCCACATCTGTGTGTGTTTGGCTTTCTCTAAGTCTAACTTTGAAATAAATAAATCTTAAAATCAAAGGAAAAAATTAAAACCAGTGGTAGCTTAATCAGCACTATAAAGCCAGCCCCAAAACTCCGTGTGTTAATGCAAACCTTTTTACTAACAACCCGTGACCGTCGGTTATTTCATTGGTTTACATCAGTCCGTTGATTAGGGTTGGTTTGATCTGGTTGTCTTAAACTCACCACTGAAGTATGACATTATATGAAATAGTTATATTTTAGCAAGTTTCAAGTATTTTTAAACTGAGCATAAGTTTTTGAGGAGGGTTTGCAAGAACTGTAAATGTTCTTACAAATTAGTAACAGGAGATGGGTAGCGGAGGTAAAGGGGTAGATCACAAAAACAGAAAAACTGTAAATACCTACTAGGGGGCCCAGCTCGCTGGCCTAACAGCTAACATCCTCCTCGCCTTGAACGCACCGGGATCCCATATGGGCACTGGTTCTAATCATGGCGGTCCCGCTTCCCATCCACCTCCCTACTTGTGTCCTGGGAGAGCAAGAGGACGGCCCAAAGCCTTGGGACCCTGCACCCACATGGGAACCTGGCTTCAGACTGGCCTGGTTCTGGCCATTGTGGTCACTTGGGATGTGAGCTAGCAATGGAAGATCTTTTCTCTGACTCTCCTTCTCTCTGTAAATCAGCCTTTCCAATAAAAATAAATCTTAAGAGAGAGAGAGGATAGGAGGAAGGGAGGAGAGAGGGAGGGAGGAAGTAGGGAGAGAGGGAGGGAGGAAGAAAGGAAGGAAGGAAGGAGGAAGGAGGGAAGGAAGGAAAGAAGGAAAGAAAGTATTCCAGATGTGACAGATGGGAAGGTACATAGGGCAGGGCGGGACAAGGGGGCTTGGAGCATGTGTGCTCTCTGGGTGTACCACCCTGCGGAAACCTGCATGTGTTCAGCTTTGTAGGAGCTCTCCAGTTCCTGTGTTTGCGGATTTTTATGGAAAGTTCTTTACATATCTAATGCCAGTAGACTTTACAGGGATTATCTGCTGTAGTGATTCCTGGCCTCTCTGCAAAGTGTCTCTTCCTCTTGGCCATGGCAAGGGACTCCCTCTAAAATGGAGGTCTTCTTCTGTCAGCCAAGGGGTATCGGAGAAAGGTGAGGAAGATGAGGGTTTCTAATTGGCAGAAAGGAAGTCTAGTTTCTTTGGTCTGCTTTGGGAAAGCATTTATGAGCCAGGAGCCGCAGAAGATAGCTGCAGTGTATTTGTGATCATATCACAACCACTTTCAGTCTTGTGTCAACATTTCATGTCAATGAAATGATCCAATATATGAGCTTATATTCCTGGCTTGTTTCCTTAGCCTAGTGATTTGAAGCTCGTCCCTGACATGGCATGTATAAGTGGTTTACCCTTTTTTGTTGATGAGTATAGCATTACATTGTGTGGACACATCACATTTTGCCATCTACTCAGCAGTTGATAGGCGTTTCCAGTTTGAGACTGTGATGAATCAGAGCATTGTCAGGAGAATTGTCTTACAAATCTTTGTGTGGTCATGCACTTTTATTTCTCCTAGATAAATACCTAGGATTGAAATTGCAGAGTTGGATAACCATTTTATGTTTAACTTTTGGAAAAACTGCAAAACTGTTTTCTAAAACAGCTGCATCATTGTATATTCCCACCAGGCATGTAATATAGTTCCCTTTGCTCTGCATCCTCAACATTTGCTGCTGTTTGTCTTTGTTTGGGAGTCAGAGAGACCTTCCATCCATTGGCTCACTCCACAGATGTCTGCAGCAGCTGATTCTGAGCTAGACCAGACTCAGGACACTGGAAATCAATCCAAGTCTCCCATGTGGGCAGCTGGGACTCAAGCATTCCAATCCATCATCTGCTGGCCCCTGGGGTACGCATTAGCAGGAACCTGGAACAGGGAATAGAGCCGGGACTGGAGCTCAGGTGCTTGGATATAGAGTATTGGCATCCTAGCCACTAGACCAAACACTAATCCCAAGTCTTATTTATTATTCCCATTCTAGTTTGTGCCCAGTACTGTCACTTTGTGGTGTTTGTGTTTCTTTGCTGATAATGATTTTGTTTCTGTTTTTATTACTTTTAACCATTTGTGTATCTTCTGATGAAGTTACAGTTTTATATCCTTTATCTATTTTTTATTTGAGTTGTTTATCTTATTGTTTGTGAGAATTCATGGTAAATTGTGGATGACAGTTTTTGGATATCTGTTTTGCAAATACTTTCATCTAGCACACTATCTTTTCTCGTTCTGTTAGTGTTGCTTTTATAGTATAAAAGATTTTACTCTTGATGAAGTAGAATTATTAATGTTTTGTTTTATTCACTGTAGTTTTGATATTACATCCAAAGAATCTTTGCCTTATCCAAAACCTCCAAGATTTTCTCCCATATCTCCTTCTAGAAGTTGTATTGGCTATTTTTTTCTTCTACATTGAGGCCTATGGTCCATTTTGAATTAGTTTCTGTCTGTGATGTGATGTAAGGCTGTGAGTTCATCTTTTTGCTGTAGCGCCCAACATACTCCTCTCATTTATTTCCCTGTCTGAAAGATCACTGCCCTATACCTACCTGTTTGCTAAACACCTTTGTCTGGTTTCCTGCTCAACAGAGACAAGAGAATAAATGTGGTCCTCGTTGTGTCCAAAACACAGGTAGTCTGCGTTTATATATTAGCATTTTAAGTTTATTTTTCTGGGCCTGATGCATGGTAGTCTAGTGGCTAGAGTTCTGGCCTTACATGTGCCAGGATCCCATATGGCTGTTGGTTTGTATCCTGGCTGCTCCATTTCCCATCCGGCTCCCTGCTTGTGACCTGGGAAAGCAGTAGAGGACGATCCAAAGCCCTGGATCCCTATCCCCGTGTGGGAGACCTGTAAGAAGAGCCTGGCTTCTGACTTCAGCTCAATCCGGCCGTTGCAACCACTTGGGGAGTGAACCAGTGGACCAAAGACCTTGCTCTCTGTCTCTCCTTTCTGTAAATCTGACTTTCCAATAAAAACAGATTTAAAATTTTTTGAAGTTTATTTTACTTTTTACTTGTTAATCCTTATAAAAATCTTTGAGGCTTGTGTAGTGGCATAGAGGGTAAAGCCACCACCTGTAATGCCAATATCCCATAGGATATCCACTTCTGTTTCTCCCTGCTAATGGCTGGGAAAGGTAGCAAAAGCTAGCCCACATATTTGGGTCCCTGCTACCTGTGTGGGAGGCCTGGAAGAAGCTCCAGACCTGTCCCAGACCTGACCCAGGCCTGGCCTTTCAGCCATCTTGAAGGTGAATCATCAGAGAGAAGATTTTCTGTCTCTACCCCTTTGTAAACATTCCAGATAAAAGTCTTTTTAAAAAATAAATAAGCAGCTTCCTGTATGGCTTGGGAAAATACAGATTATTTTGCTTTCAAGAGAATCAGCATCATGGACAGGAGCAGTGTCAGTGATCTTGTAGCTCTTGGGCAGGAAAGTACAGAGCTGGTTTTAAAAATAAGCTTTAGAAATTGTTATAGGGCCCGGCGCGGTGGTGCAAGTGGTTAAGGTCCTCACCTTGCACGCCCGGGATCCCATGTGGGCGCCGGTTCTAATCCCGGCAGCCCCGCTTCCCTTCCAGCTGTCTGCCTGTGGCCCTGGAAAGCATTCGAGGACAGCCCAAAGCTTTGGGACCCTGCACCCGCGTGGGAGACCCGGAAGAGGCTCCTGGCTTCAGATAGGCATAGTATCGGCTGTTGCGCTCACTTGGGGAGTGAATCATCAGACGGAAGATCTTCCTCTCTGTCTCTCCTCTCTGTATATCCGCATTTCCAATGAAAAAATAATAAAAATAAATCTTTAAAAAAAATTGTTATAATGTGAAAAAAAACCTTTAAAATATAAATGTATCAAATATGTATATATATTTAAATTAATATAATATTGAAGGCTGTCCATTCTATTCAGTTATCTTTTCTTTAGAGATTGTGTAAAATATGTAGTTTTTGTATTTCAGGCGATTATGGAAAAATGTGACTGACTCTCTGAGAGAATCTGAGATTGACAAGGCCACAGAGCATAAGCGAACCCTGGAAGAACGCCAGAGAGCTGAAGAAAGGCATCGTACTGAAACAGGCACTCCCTGGAAGACCAAATATTTTGTTAAAGAGGTATGCCATTTGTGGGTGCTGGCCAAAGCTCGGATCTGCTGAGTAGGGACTAGGGTTTACTGGGCTTAGTTGTATCCAGTTTTATTTTTAGAAGTAGTACACCCTAATCATGAGATTTCTAATGGGCATTTCACACTTTGTCCAATCAATTTGGTTTAAGTGCAGTTCAGATGCAATATATTTAAGAATCTAAATTGGCCACAGATGCAAATGGTAGCAGAATCTTCAGTTACCAAAAAAGCAAATGCAACTTATTATTCACTGCCTTTTGTACCAAATGCTCTTCACTTCCAAAGACCACATTTTGAGAGAGACGTGACGGATGTAACTGGATACCTAGTGGATCGTAAAGTGGTAACATGTGGAGAGGGTTAGCAGAGAACCAAATCATGGGTGCCATTTAGTATATGCTTTGTCAAAAATTGGGAGCTTATCACAAAGAACTTTCTACCAGGAAGCAAGATTTTGGAGTAATGTAAGAGGACATTGTGTAGCATCGGGGACATCACCTAAGCACACTTACAGCAATGTGTTCCCCAACAGTCAGCTGATATGAGAGACCATCTCTTATATAGAAGTCTGATGCACTCAAGTCTGTGTTCAATGTGAAGATTAAAAATATATATTATTGTTCATTATTTTTAAATAAATCTCAGGAAGATAAATTATGAGCCAGAGCTGATGGTGCTGGTATCATAATAGAGCAGGGAAAGCTGCTATCAGTATGTGTGCTGGTTTGGGTCCTTGGTTGCTCCAGTTCCTGTGCAGTTCTGTACTAAGGGCCTGGGAAGAGCAGCAGCAGATGGTACAAGTGCTGAAGTCCCTGCCAACTCTTGGGGGACCTGGAGGAAACTCCTGGCTCCAGTCTCCTGGCTTCAACCTGGCCCTGCCTGCAACGGTGGCCACTCAGAGAATGAACCAGAAGATGGAAGAGCTCACTTCCCCCCTCTAACTCTGCCTTTCAAATAAATAAATACATCTCAGAAAGTGGCAGGGGTGGAGAGATGCTAAGAGGAGCCTAATTTCTTCAAGGTGCGAAGTCCAGCACTATGAACCAAACAACTGACAACTCCTAAGACATTTTGTAACAAAGTATAATAAATATGCAAACTTTGAAAATACACATATGAGTTGAAGGAGCTATGGAGGCTGAGGACCGAGGTTTAAATCTGACCCATTAATACTGAACTCAGCCAAGTTGCAACCCCACTGTGCTGCTTTTGAGTTTTGCTTCAGGCTTTTCCTCACTGGACTCTGCTTCACTTTGCAACTGCAATGTTGTCTCCTTTTACAGGAGAGGCCAGAACCAGGGGAAGCTAATGATGGTAGAGAGTCAGAAAAGGGCCAGAAAATCCCAAAGCACACCACATTCTAGAGATACAAGTTTAGATGGGCAACATCTTTTGCTTGGACTGTGTCTTTGTGTTCCCCTTGCTGCCTGTAGCTCTGAGATAATGTCTTCTGCAAAAGAAAGCATCTTGAGTCGTCCCATATTAGCGTTCTCATGTAATCCTCATTAAACTGTAGGCATTATGTGAAGTCTTAGGCGAAGAGACTGCGTCTTCACAAAGAAGCGTTACATTACAGTGAAGTGCTTCCAGTTGTGGTTAGAGTTTTTCAGAGTGGAAGACTGATTGTTTTTCTTGGACTTCTTTCAGGGAGATGGCTGGGTTTATCACAAACCCCTCTGGAAAGTAATTCCAAGCACACAGCCAGCGGAGTGACACATGCTTTCTCAGACTCGACCAAATGCGGTTCTTCTGTGTTTACCCCAAACCCTCCCAGAATGGAGTCATCGCACTGAGTGACCTGCTTCCCAGCTGCACACACTGAAGCTAGCTCAACATGAATGTAGCCACTGGGGCCCCGGTAGACTGCAGCGAGACCAAAGTGTTGGGGAAACACAGTGGCCCTCTCACCACTCTGTTCACAGGATGCGAGCAATACCACCTGAAAACCTTTTACCTGGATTCTTAACTGACTCAGCCCTTCTCCAGTTCTTGCTCCGAAGGCTAAGTGGGACTCCCCTATTTTTTGCACAGGGGCAGCAGATAGAAGACCATGAGAACTCAATGACTTTGATTTCTTTGTAGTAAAACGTGAGGTCTCTTTCAGAGTTTGTGTTTTGCCTTTTGTCTGTAACTGAAGTATTCACTACTCTTAAAAAACAAGCAAGAGGAGAAAGAACATGACCTAGACGTGGATTCAGCCATTGTGCCTGAAATCAGTGTTAAAAGCAAAACAAAAACAAAAAATCCAACCGAGCTGTAGTAACAAGGCATTCTGTTTCTTCATAAAGACTGTGTGCCTGTGCGTGAGCAACGTGCCCGTCACCCACCTCAGTTGGAACACTCTTTTAAAAATTCTATTTATAAATTGACTAGAGGTGTAACCATGGAGGATTTTTTCTTCTGAGCATTTTAATATACTTGAAAACGACATTGACTTGAAAAATTTCAGAGCATTTTTCAATACCTAGTTTTATTAAATATTACACTTGTGAGAAAATTTTTTAAAATGTGTTAATGTCAGTATGATGAGGTTCTGGCCTTTCTTGAGAACTAAGGCATTAAAGAAAATAGCAGATATGAAAAATTAAAACTGTTACTTTTTTTCCTTTTTTTTTTTTTCCTTTCATCTGTAGCTTAATATCCAGTATTATGTACTATCCCTCTGGATATGTATGCTTTATTTTACCTCTGTTCACTCGAGAATTAAACCACATGGCTATTCCTACTTGTCAGGAATTCAGTTATCTGTGTGACTGAGTGTATATAAGGTATGGCTTTTCTTTTCAAGGAAATTTAAATATTGAAGAAAGTATGAAATAATAATAAGAAAGATATTAGGAAGTTGTATTCAGGTACAAATCTTTTTTTTTTCTTTTTTAAATAAGTATTTTATTGAGGTGGAAGAATTGTTGGCAATGAATAGTGCTAATGATGGCTTTCTTCATTCAAGTATTTACCAAGCACCTGCGTGTGGTGCTCAGCACTTGTTACTGCAAGCTACCTTAATTTTCCAAGAGTGGTGCCTTACTCTTTCTCCCTGCGTAGTCTTCCAATCAATGTGTGGAACATGAACCTGTTATTCACCAGCCATTGTAGATGGCCGCGTCTGTTGCATCATCATTAAGAAGTGTAAGCTTTGTGCTCTGATAAGTGTGTTCTGTTAGAGGGATGGATAGGGTGAAAACAGCAAAACAGATTTTTGAACAAACTGTAAATTACAAGAATTGGTTTATGTACAACCATTTTAATGATTCCCTTTCCATTTTGCTGTGAAATGCACTGAAAAAAAATTTCAAAACAAGTTAGTTAATGTGTTGGGAAAATTAAAAAGTAATAAAACTAGAGAACAATGAATCCTTTGTCTGTTTTATGACTGGAGAAAAATAAGCTTATATTTAGTAGAATACATTTGGGAGGGACATTAATTTTATGTTTAATTCTTCAGGAAACTCCATCTCTAAGAGTAAGTATAAACCATTTTTAAAAATTAAAACATTTGACATGGGTCTGATGTGATGGCTGGACTGGCTAATTGTCTTCCTGCAAGCACCAGCATTCCATATGGACATCTAGTTATGTCTTGGCTGCTCCACTTCTGATCCAGCTCCCTGCATCTGTCCTTAGAGAGCAGGGGAGCATGACCCCAGTCTTTGGGACCCTGTATCCACATGGGAGACCCAGAGGAAGCTCCTGGCATTGTCATGGCACATCCCTGGTTGATGTGGCCATTTGGGGAGTGAACCAGCAGATAGAAGATCTTTGTCTCTTGCTGCCTTTTCAAAAATAAAAAATACCTTTTAAAAATTAACTTCTGCTATGGACAAAGGGAGAATTTAAAGTGAAATGCGATACTTTGTTTTATGGTTTGAAACATGAGCCTCATTTATTTGGGGGCATTGTTGAGCCATTTTAGGAATTACTGAAATAGAAGTTTTAAAATTCTGGAAAGCACTGCATATGTAGATCATTGAATCTTCCCATATATTAGGATGAACTCTGTTTTGTCTTGTTTTGAAAGGCAGAGTTATAGAGAGAAAGAGAGAGACAGATCTTTCATCTGCTGGTTCACTCCCCAAATGGCTGAAGCTGAACCTATCCAAAGCTAGGAGCCAGGACATTTCTCTGGGTCTCCCAGATGATCGCAGGAGCCTAAGGACTTGAGCCATCTCCTGCTGCTTTCCCAGACCCTAAGCACTGACTGGATCAGATGTGGAGCAGGGGCCCAGCATGATAACCTATTGGCTAAACTCCTCACTTTGCACGTGCCAGTATCCCGTATGAGTGCCGGGTTTTAATCCTGGCAGCTCTGCTTCCCATCCAGCTCCCTGCTTTTGGCCTTAGAAAGCAGTTGAGGATGGCCCAAAGCCTTGGGACCCTGCACCCACGTGGGAGGCCCAAAAGAGGCTACTGGTTTCTGGCTTTGGATGGGGGCTCAGCTCCAGCTGTTGTGGCCACTTGGGGAGTGAATCATCGGGTAGAAGATCTTTCTCTCTGTCTCTCCTTTCTGTATATCTGACTTTCCAATAAAAATAGATAAATTCTTTAAAAAAAAAAAAAAGTGGAACAGCCAGGCCATGAGTTGGCATCTATGTGGGAAAGCCAGTAGAGGCTTAGCCTGCTACACAATAGTGCCCGCCACCTGATTACTATTTTTTTAAATAAATAAGCCAATAAATGTGATACATCACATCAACAAATTGTAAAACAAAAACCATGTGATCCTCTCAATAGATGCTGAGAAGGCATTTGATAAAATCCAACACCACTTCATGCTGAAAACCCTAAGCAAGATAGGCATAAAAAAGAAGATAGGCATAAAAAAAAAAAGATAGGCATAGAAGGTACATTCTACAACACAATCAAAACAACACAAGAAAAACCCAATGCCAGCATCATACTAAATGGAGAAAGATTGGAAACCTCCCACTAAAATCTAGAACTAGGCAGGGATGTCCACTGTCACCACTATTTTTCAATATAATATTGAAAGTCCTTGCCAGAACTACTAGGCAAGAAAAAGAATAAAAGGAATCTAAATTGAAAAAGAGGAAATGAAATTGACTGTATTTGCAGATGACATGATTCTCTACATAGGAAAACCAAAAGACTCCATCAAGAGACTGTTGGAACTCATAAGAGACTTTGGCAGAGTAGCAGGATACAAAATTAATGAACACAAATCAATGGCACTAGTGTACATAAATAATTCCATGAATGAGAAAGAAATTTCTCATCCATGAACGAGAAAGAGGAGAGGAATCTTAAATACCTAGGAATTAAGCTAACTAAATATGTGGAAGACCTCTATGAGGAAAACTATAAAACATTTAAAAATGAAATAGAAGACTTTGAAAAATGGAGAAACTTACCATGTTACTGGATTGGCAGGATCAACATCATCAAAATGATCATATTACCAAAAATAATATACAGATTCAACGCAATCCCAGTCAAAATCCCAATAAAATTCTTTTCACAAATAGAAAAGATGATACAAAAGTTCATCTGGAATCCCAAAAGACCACAAGTAGCCAAAACTATCCTGAGGAATAAAAATCAAAGTGGAGGAATCATAATTCCAGACCTCAAGACATACTACAGAGCAGTGGTCATCAAAACAGTCTGGTACTGTTACAGAAACAGAGAAGATCAATGGAACAGAATAGAAACACCAGAAACGAGCCCACACTTGTATTGTCAACTAATCTTTGACAAGAAAACTAAAAACAATCCAGGGAAAAACTTGGTCTCTTCAATAAATGCTGTTGGGACAACTGGATAGCAGCTTGCAGATGTAGAAGCAAGACCACACTTGTCACATTATATGAAAATCAGCTCTACATGGTTGAAAAAGCTAAATCTACACCCCAAAACCATCAGACTATTAAAGGAAAGCATAGGAAGCACACTCCAAGATACAGGAACAGGGAAAGACTTCTTAGAAAAGACACCAAAAGCAAAGGCAATCGAAGCCAAATTGAACAAACAGGACTACATCAAACTAAAAAGCTTCCATACAGCAAAGGAAACAATGAAGTGAAGAAGTAACCAATAGAATGGGAGAAAATTTTTGCACACTACACAAGTGATAGGGGACTAATATCCAGGATTTACAAAGAGCTTCAGAAACCCAGGGACAGAATCCTCCCCCTCCCAAAAAAAAAACCCTGTAATAAAATGGACAAAGGAAATGAACAGACATTTTTCAAAAGAACAAATTCAAGGGATTAAAACTTCCAGCACCCTGTGTTCACGCGGTGACCTGTCCCTGGGCCTGCCTGAACTCCAGAGGCTGCTCCCTTCATGGTGAGTACACTGAAGGAGGAAGTCTGGAGAGCTGGGTGGGCCTGGGCCCCACCCGCTGCCATCATTCTGTAGTGGATGGGATTGGAGAAGGGGCGATCTTGGGGTCTGGGGATTAAAACTTCCAGCCACCAGGCTCCACCTGCTGGCCCCCTGGCAGCCAGCTCAGGGATTTGGGGGCTTTGAATTGCTGCTTAGGTAGCTCCATGTTAAACCCACTGTACTTCTGGGATGTCAATCAATCCTTTTTTTTTTTTTTTCTGTGTCTCTTGTGTCTTTTTTTTTTTTTTAATTGATTACATTGCATTATGTAACACAGTTTTATAGGCACTGGGATTCCCCTCCCCTCCCCAACCACCCCCATGGTGGATTCCTCCACCTTGTTGCATTACCACAGTTCAAATTCAGTTGAGATTCTTTCATTGCAAGCATCTACCAAGCATTTATGCATCTTATTATCCTGGTAAGTTCAACAGTTCCTTGGAGAGACCATCTCTGGTCTGAAGGTAGAGCTGGCAGAGTATCATCCCAATCAATTAAAAGCCCCAACATTACATCAGTAACAATTTATAACGTTATGGAATTAGTTGACGTAGTATTGAGTAACCAATATGTTAAAAGAAAAAAAAAAAAGAATGCAAGTTCTGAACCACATCCTGTGACTTCTACATTGACATTTCAATTCTTAGTTTATATACAACTGGTTTCTATACACCTTAAAATGGCTATACATTACTATTCAGCTGTCTCATGTCTATTTTAATTTTACTGTTTAGCAGTTTATAGCGTTGAAGCATGATTTTGCTGAACCTGGCTATTTTTGGGTAGTCTAACTCTATAACTCTAACAAGACATATGTCAACAGTTTAGGTGAACAGTTTTAGGAGGGGTGTGCAGAGAAATCTTCAATACCCTAGTGAGGAGTAACTAATCGTTGTGTCCCACCCAGTGAGTTATAAGCGCATCCCCGCTGACCATTTCCTGTCTGATTCTAAGCCTTCCTTGTTGTTCTCTATCCATTCTAGATTGTTTGTTTGTTAGTTTTGAGGAGTTTCTGGAGCGATCCTGATGGTCATTACGAGAGAGGGAAGGGATCCAAAGTTGGAACCAGGCAAGGACCAGAGAAAGTTTCTCTCCCTAGTCCTGAAGGAAGTTTACTGTTCTGTTTCTGCGGACCGCTCGTCAATCAATGCTAAAGACCCCCAACGACAGAGTAACTCTTCCCTTGAAGGTAAGTGAGGGTAATGAGACCTGGTAGGTTAGAGCAGAGGGACCAGATGATCTTTATGGAAAAGTCTGATATACCAACCTCCTATCAATCCTGTGTAGAACTTGTAATTACCGAAGAAAGCTGAGCACCGAACACCAGTCCATGCAAAAGCTGAGGCTCAGGGCTTGTCTAGCAGGATCATATCCTATCACCTGACATGATGATGGATCAGGAGACAGGTCTCATTAGGCAGGGCCATGACATTAACTAGCACACAAGAGAACCATATCCGGGGGATTCTTAGGGGATGTGTGGGCCAAACCCTGTGGAAATACTAGCCCCACTGGTTAGCTCAAGTGTTGGGTGGTGATGGACTAAACTAGGTGTGACCCAGGAGCCTGCCATCACTCACGGGTAAAGGAACTGACAACAGTCTGGACTGGTCAAGGCAGCAGCACCCAAATGTGCATCCTGAATAGGGTGTGGGGTGGGACGTGCTGCAACGTTCACCAGCTCATACAAGGCCAAGTGGAAGGCCAGACTGCGCCGGGCACTGGCCTAAACCCAATGGCATGTATGAGAACTGGGTCTGGCAGTGGATCAAGTGGAGGAACTTGGGAAACACCCCTGGTGGGTCATAGCTCCCACTGGTGAACATGTGGTCCAGACCTGGGGGTCGGACAAGCTGGGCTAAGTAGCTCCAATGGCTGGCCAATGTGTGAATTGGTAATGGAGCAGGGTGAACTGGGCAGGACTGAGCTATCCTTAGCCCCCAGGCAAAATTAGAAATCAGGATGGAGCACAGGTCATGCCGAGCCAGGCTCTTGCACCTACTAGTCAGCATGAGCCAGGGACACTAAGCCACAGCATTTAGGGCAGAGGTCGGGATAGGTAAGTAGCTGTGCCAAGCTGAATCAGAGCAACCACTGGCATGTGATCTATGGCTGGGAACAGGCCCAGTTGGGGACCTAAGGGACACCCTGACTAGGTTGAGATTCCCACCGAGGAGCGTGGGGGCTGGAATGGAGGCTGTGTTCTGATCAGGATGCTATTGTAGTCTTCCTTGGCCCAAGTGTGGATTGGGACTGGATGCACCAAGCCAGGCTAGACTCCAACACCATCTGGTGCTCTGGAGAACCTGGGTAGACAGGGACAGACTAGGTTAGGTTTCAATCCCTACTGAGCCATGTATGAGCTGTATATGGGTATGGATGAGCCGTGGCTGGGCTGAAACATGCAACAGTAAGAACCAGATTGGGTTGAAAGCCAGTCAGGAAAAGCCACTGTTCCTGCTAGGACAGGAGGTGAACTGAGTAGGGCTGGCTCATGGACCCACTTGTATGCATGAAATCTGACATTGGCAAAGGTGCTGATGGAGGAGCCTGGGCAACTCCTCTGGCAGGATACAGACCCTGCAGGTAAGTGCAAGAAACATGATAGGAAACAGCCCAGAACAGGCAATGGAAATTATCCAACTGGCATACAATTGGCATGGGTTAGGGGCAGACCAGGCTGAACCAGTTCACATCACCCATTGTGAATCTGAGCACCAAAACAGAGTGTGGGTCAAGCCAGGTTTGGTTGCGACAAAAACTAATACACATTATGGAATGCTAAGGTGAGGTGACCTGTACCAGATGTGACCACAGTGCCTAACCAGCACATGTGAGAACCAGGGAGGGAGGGGGCAGAGCCGGCAGGGGGATTAAGTGGGGGTTCCCTTGCTGGACAGCTACTCCCACTGGAGAGCATGAGCTGGGATGGGGGCAGACCAGACTAGGCAGGGCTACAACACCTGTGTGCCTCATGTGGACTAGATCAGGGTAAAGTCAGGCTGGGCTGATTGTTCCTACTGGTGCAAACAAAAATTAGAGTGGGTGAGGGTTGTTTGGGCTTAGCCACAGCATCAGCTAGCAGAAGCTGGCACTGGGGCTAATTCTGTCAAGTTAAATCACAGAACCAGCTGGAGAGTGCATAATCTGGGAGTGGGAGTGGCCTAGAAGGGAAATAGTAGGCTCCTTCCTCTTGGGTTACCACTTCCACGGGAGGGCATAAAACCAGGACAGGGGCTGAGGTGGCTAGACAGAAAGGCATCCAACAGCATGTGTGGGCCGGATAGTCGGGCCCTAAAATCTACTTTCTTAAGAATTAGGATGTTGTTTGGGCCCAGCGCGATTGGCGCAAGTGGTTAAGATCCTCGCCTTCCACGCCTGGGATCCCATATGGGCACCAGTTCTAATCCCGGCAGCCCCACTTCCATCCAGCTCCCTGCCTGTGGTCCGGGAAAGCAGTCGAGGACGGCCCAAAGCCTTGGGACCCTGCACCCGCGTGGGAGACCTGAGGAAGCTCCTGGCTTCGGATTGGCTCAGCTCCAGCCGTTGCAGCCACTTAGGGAGTGAATCGTCAGAAGGAAGATCTTCCTCTCTGTCTCTCCTCTCTGTATATCCGCCTTTCCAATAAAAATAAAATAAATCTTTTTTAAAAAAGGAGAATTAAGATGTTGACCAGAGCAACCATCATGCGATCGAGGCACTATGGAAGGCCAAGTTGAGGAATGAGTAGGAAACAAGGACACTGGCCAAAATCTGCATAAGCAGCATAGTGGCTAAAGTCCTCGCCTTAAACGTGCCGGGATACCATATAGGTGCTGGTTCTAATCCCAGCAGCCCCACTTCCCATCCAGCTCCCTCCTTGTCACCTGGGAACCTGTCGAGGTCGGCCCTGCACTCATGTGGGAGACCAGGAGGAAGTTCCTGATTCCTGGCTTTGGATTTACTCAGCTCCAGCCATTGCAGTCACTTGGGGAGTGAATCATTGGACAGAAGATTTTCCTCTCTGTCTCTCCTCCTCTCTATATATCTGCCTTTCCAATAAAAATAAATAAATCTTTAAAAAATCTGCATAAGCAGCCCTGAATGGTACACTCAGACAGCTGACTCACCCTGTTCCTCCCTACAGGACACTCAGGGGAGACTGAACCGCAAGGATTCCTAGCTCAAGAACTCAATGAGGCGAGGAACTAAATCTGGTAAATAAGTCGAAGCTAACACACTTAAAGGTGAGCCCTCCATATGTCCCTCTTACTGTGTCATTCCCAAATTGCTGGCAGTCACAATTATACTATCGGGCAAGAGATTGGAAAATTCTTATGTAAGAACAGCTCCAGAGGGGCCTGGTGTGATGGCTCAATTGGCTAATCATCCCTTGCAATCACTGGGACCTCATATGGGTGCCAGTTCTAATCCTAGTGGCCCCACTTTCCATCCAGCTCCCTCCTTGTGGCCTGGGAAAACAGGCGAGGACGGCCCAAAGCCCTGGGACCCTTCACCCATGTGGGAGACCCGGAAGAAGCTCCTGGCTCCTGGCTTCAGATCAACTCTGCTCTGGCCATTGCGACCACTTGGGGAGTGAACCAGGAGATGGAACATTTTTCTGTTTCTTCTTCTTTCTGTGTATCTGACTTATAAGACACAAGGCAGAGCTCCCATCTGCTGGTTCACTCCCCCAAGCACTCACAATGAATGGGATGAGCCTGGACTAAAGCCAGGAACGGGAAACTCAAATCAGGTGCCTCCCGTGGGTGGCAGGAGCCATCACCTGCTGACTCCCAGAGTCTGCATCAGCATAAAGTAAGAATCTGCAGCCAGACGTGGGTGTCACTCTGGTCTGGGATACAAACGTCTTACCTGTTAGGCTGAACAGCCACTCATCCTCTTGTTTTAGACTCATTTTTCTGTTGTCTTTTTAGTAATTCTATCGATATATAGAATTTTTAAAACATTATTTTGTTTAAGAATGTTAATTAACATATACTACTACTTTATTTCTTAAATCATTATTCTCATCTACTTGATAAAGCGATGGAGTGAAGAAAGAGAGAATCTTCTATTTGCTAGTTCACCTCTCAAGTGCTCACAACAGCCAGGGCTGAACCAGGTCAAACTTAGGAACCTGGGACTTCATCCGGGTCTCCCATGTGGGAAGAAGGGGCTCAAGCACTTGAGCCATCATCCACTGCCTCCTGGGACACTGGATCAGAAATGGAGCAGTCATGATCTGAACTGGCACTTCAACATGGGACGCATTACAAGCAACAGCTTAATCCATTGCACTGCAGTGCCTGCCATCGTATTCTTACATTTTTTTAGATTTTGATGTATTAGAACAACATACACACGGTGTGAAACAATCCGGGCAGGCAACTAAGCTCTCCATTTTCTTATCTTTTATATTTGAAGCTTCCAGTTTATCTCTCCCAGTTTCTTATTTGTTGTGATATATTATTACGAAGCATAGTCCCCTCACTGCTGCAGAACAACACAGCTTACCTGTTCTGTCTGGTTTGTTACCCATGATGCAACGCCCTCTGGAAACGTTCCATCTGAGAGATGTTGACAGCTGTCTTCGCCCAGGAAACCACAACCATAACAGTGAAAATGCCTCATCCTCAAACGTCTCATCTTGTCCAGTCGTCCTTTCTTCCTCCACTCTCTATCCCTGTTTCATTTCCAGAGAACCGCTTGTGTTTGCTGAGGCTGCTGCAATGAATTCCTAGAGACCACATGGCTTAGAAACAAGAGAAATGGATTGCCTTTCACTTCTGGAAGCCAGGATTTGGACATCAAGGCATCAACAGGGCCACATTTTCTTTGGAGGAGAATCTGCTCTTGATCTGAAGCGGCCAATCACTCCATCTCTGCCTTAGTAATGCTGTTGTCTCTTCTTCGGGTCTGCCTTCACCTTTGTTTAAGGGGCATTCAAATGGCTTGTGCAAACTGTGTATTATAAGGAAGCGTTGGGTGGCGCGATAGTGGAGTGGTTAAAGTCCTTGCCTTGAACACACAGGGATCTCATATGGGCACCAGTTCTTTTTTTTTCCCTTCTTCTTCTCTTTATTTTCGACAGTATTACATAGTTAATTAGGGCACAAAGTTCAAGGGCTACAGGAAAGTGGGTAAGACTGTTATTTCCACATTGTTTCTGTCATGAATCTGGGATAAATGGGGAGATAAAGGGAGAAGCCCCACCCAGTCTCCCACCCATCCCAGGTCCCTGACGTAGGGCATGCTCCGAGGGTCTTGCTCAAGTGGGTTTGATAGTTCAACAGTTATGAATTGCTGCCAATCTTGCCATTCCAAGCACAATGAAGTTGCCACAGAATCTACCGATTGACATAGTTCACCTTAGAGTCTCCATTTGCCCAGTTTTTCACTGATTGTGCTGTCCACTGCTCCATCTGAGCCACTGAGGAGGCCCAGCTCTGACACTTGGACTCCGTGACAGACCATGGAACCTGTACTTGTCTTCATGGTTGGGGTTCTGAGTCCAGCAGTTCGACTGGGAGATCGCCAAAGAAACTTTGAGGTGATCCCAGACCAGATCCTTGTGTGTAGTTGTCAGTACGAGGCTCGGTACAGTCCCATATGGGTGCTGGTTCTAATCCCAGCAGCCCTGCTTCCCACCCTGCTTGTGGCCTGGGGAAACAGTTGAAGATGGCCCAAAGCCTTGGGACCCTGCACCTGCATGGGAGACCTGGATGAAGCTCCTGGCTCCTGGTTTTGGAATGGCTCAGCTCCAGCTGTTGTGGAAGCTTGGGGAGTGAACCACCGGATGGAAGATCTTCCTCTTTGTCTTGCCTCCTCTCTGTATATCTGCCTTTTCAACAAAAATAAATAAAACTTTATTAAAGCAAAAAAAGTTTAGGGCCTGGCGCAGTAAGTAACCTGGTGGCTGAGATCCTTACCTTGCATGTGCCAGGATCCCATTATAGGTGTCGGTTTGTGTCCTGGCTGCTCCACTTCGCACTTACCTTCCTGCTTATATCCTGGAAAGGCAGAGGATGGGCCAAAGCCTTGTGACCCTGCACCCACGTGGGAGACCTGGAAGAAGCTCCTGGCTCCTGGCTTAGGATCGGCTCAGCTGTAGCCGTTACAGCTGCTTAGGGAGCGAACCAGTGGACTGAAGATCTTTCTCTCTGTCTCCCCTCTCTTTGAATCTGACTTTTCCATAAAAATAAATAAATCTTTTTTTTTTAAAGTCTACACCCATGATGAACTTATACTAACTGACCATAACATATCAGAAGAAGATCTAGTTCAAGACATCAGTTTCAAAAGATGCCCCTTTTAGAGCAACAGGAATTCCTCAAACAAGAACAAATGTCCAACCTACAGTGAAGCTTGGGTGGAGGGGCGGTGAGATTGTTAATGCTTTCACATAGTTTCTGGAGACACCCCACCCCAAAAGAGATCAGTTTATAAACGGAAAAGTCATTTGAAGATGGACAGTGTTGGGGTGGACATTTTGGCACGGCGGCAAACTAAGCTGTCACCTGGGATGCCTCCATTCCATATTAGAGCGCTGGTTCAAGTCCTGGCTCTCCTTGCAGTCCAGCTCCCTGCTAGTCCATCAGGTAGGCAGTGGATGTTGGCGCGCGTACTTGGGTCTCTGCTACCCAGAGTTCCTCGCTCCTGGTTTCTGGCTCTGTCTCATCTACACCTGGCTGCTGTGACAACCAGTGGATAGAAGATCTCTCTCTCCTTCTGTAACTCTGCATTTCAAATAAATAAGTTTTTTTTTTCAATGAGACAGCATTCTTACTTGTTCCCTAACTGAAGGGGGCTAACTACTATAGACATATAAATTGATTTCATCTTACACAGTTCTGAAAAATTTAAAGTGGAGCCAACTTTTTTGCCCAGTGGAAGACCTCAATCTCTCTCTCTTTTTCTCTCTTTCTCTCTCTCTCTTTCAAAATAAATAAATTTGGGGGGGAACCTTTGTGCCCTTCAAAGTTGTGCCCAGCTTAGCAACAAACAAGAGTAGAGCTTTTGATGGAAATTTTAAACAAGTGAGATCAAAATCCTGAAGCATTTCTTCCAAGATGAAACATGTCTTTGCCAGACAAGCCTGAGAACACAGCGCAGTCAGAGCAGCAGCTACTGAGAGATGTCCGGGCCAAAGGCAAAGCAGAGAAGACTGGAGCAAAGGTCCGGCAGTGGTTTCATGGGATGCCCTTGGTCCTTTACTTTTTAACTTTCTGGAGGTCCAAAGAACCATGACATCTGCTTATTAGGAAAGTGCTCTGAGAAGGTTATCTAAAACGTCAGCAAACAACCAGGACAGATTCATCATACCTCTGGCTCATTCCACGAATCATTTATCTTTAAATATTTCATATTTTTGACAGAGCCATTAGTGGCATTAAAAAATCTTCAGTGTTTGATAGTGTGTTAAATAATATAGAGACGTACAGTTTCTTGTAGGATGATCCTGTATCCTTGTTAAACTCAAAACAGGCATGTTAAACTAATTTTAACTGCAAAGGTCTCTTTAGCAAGGTTATAAAGCCATCTTAATAAAAATGTTCATGATTCAGCCCCATAGTCTTAGACAAGGCACTGGCCGGTGCTCATGAGTGGGAGTCAGCCGAGGCGTTACAGCTTTGATTTCCCACCACTTAGAACAGAGGCCACTGCAGGAATGGCACCGGGTCACCAAGAACCAAGACTCAAGTTGTAATTGCAACACATGGCCACAAGATGCCGCTGTGGGTCTTAAGTGCTTAAAACAAACAAAAGCAAAATGTTCAGAATTAAGGAGATAACCCAAACCGGTGAAACCGCGAGGATGTCCCCTCAACAACACATCCCGTCTAGATGGGCAGTTCTGCCGCAGCTGCCCCGCTAAAACGGCCACTTGCACACAATCCAAAACACGGGTTCAACATAATCCGATCACTGCGTTCACAAACTGGCTGCTGCGTTCTCGGACCAGCAGAGGTTGAAAAGAAGCTGCTCACCTCAGGTCCAGGAGTCTCCATTTCTGTCTCTCTCTTTCAAATCAATAAAAAGTAAAAAAAAATAAAATATTTAAATTGATAAACTGAATAAATCCTGAGCTTAGCAGACTAAGAACAAAGGGAAAGAATATGAATTACAGAACACAAATAAAAGCAATTTAAAAGTTAGCACTAGGACCAGTGCTGTGGCATAGCAAGTTAAGCAAGCTGCTGCCTGCAGGTCTGGCATCCCATATAGGTCTTCATCTCATGCTGTTTCAAGACCTGGTCATTCCACTTCTGATCCAGCTCCCTGCTAATGCACCTGGGAAGGCAGCAGCAGATGGCCTGTGTGCTTGGGCTCTGCCCCATGTAGACCTGGATGAAGTTGCCACCTCCTCGCTTAGCCGTAGCCATTGCGGCCACTGGTCACCTCCCTTTCTCTCTCTCCTGCTGTAGCCCTCACCCCATAAAGCCACATTTCAGATAAAATTGTTAGTGTCACTACAGACACTTAATAATTACAAAATAAGAGAGCATAAAAGTTTATGCCAAGAAGTTAAACAACTTAGATAACATGGATGAGTTTCTTTTTTTTTTTAAGATTTATTTTTATTATTATTTTTTTATTGGAAAGGCGGATATACAGAGAGGAGGAGAGACAGAGAGGAAGATCTTCCGTCTGATGATTCACTCCCCAAGTGAGCACAATGGCCAATGCTATGCCAATCTGAAGCCAGGAGCCTCTTCCGGGTCTCCCACGTGGGTGCAGGGTCCCAAAGCTTTGAGGCATCCTCAACTGCTCTCCCGGGCCACAGGCAGGGAGCTGGAAGGGAAGCAGGGCTGCCAGGATTAGAACCGGTGCCCATATGGGATCCTGGGCGTGCAAGGCGAGGACCTTAACCACTTGCGCCACCGCTCCAGGCCCATGGATGAGTTTCTTGAAAAACTTTTTTAACTTTAGTCTGAACAGATCTATAGTTTTAGAGAATTCAAGTCAAAACTTTTCTGGGTCTGGGATGGTAGCCTAGCGGCCAAAGTCCTCGCCTTGCACACCTTGGAATCCCATATGGGTGCCAGTTCTAATCCTAGTGGCTCCGCTTTCCATCCAGCTCCCTGCTTGTGGCCTGGGAAAGCAGTGGAGTACAGCCCAGGGCCTTGGCATTCTGCATCTGCGTGGAAGACCCGGAAAAGGATCTGGGCTCTTGGCTTTAGATCTGCTCCAGCTGTTGCGGCCACTTGGGGAGTGGATCGTCTTCAGATGGAAGATCTTCCTCTCTGTCTCTCCTCTTCTCTGTATATCTGACTTTCCAATAAATAGATAGATAGATAGGTAGAAGAGAGATAGATAATACATTAATTAATTAAACTTTTCTCAGAAAGCTCTACAGCAAGCATTGTGGCATAGCAAGGCAAGCCACCACCTGGTACACTCATATCCAATCCTGGAGTGCCTGGGTCAAGTCCTGGCTGCTCTGCTTCTCACCTAGCTCCCTGCTGATGTGCCTGGTTCCCTACCAACTACATGACAGACCTGAAAGCAACAAAAGCCGATGTTGGTAAAGGAAAATGTATGCTCTCAAACACTGTCAGAGGGAATGTGACTAGTTCAACTTTAGAACGGAAAGGTTGGCGGGGCTGATTAGAGGTGGAGATGTGTCCATGAGCCTTCCCTTTAGGACCAGCTTCCTACCACAGGGAAGGGCTATGGCACTGTGGCATAGCAGGTTAGGTGGCTCATTACCCCCAAGCCCCTATATCAGGGTGTCAGTTTGAACCTCAGCTACTTTATACTGCTGTTCCAGCTCTCTCCCTGCTAATGAGTCTGAAAAGGCAGCATATGATGGCCCAAGCACTTGCATCCCTGCCACCCATGTGAGTGTCCCAGATGGAGTTTCTGGCTCCCGGCCCAGCCCTGGCTATCATAGGCCTTTGGGGAATGAAGCAGAAGGAACATAATTTGTTTGTATTGTGTTTATGTATCTGTTCATAGGAGGGAAAAGATTTTTAGAAATATAAATAGTGAAGGTGTTTTTATATTTTTTTTGCATCTCTGATTTTTTTTTCAGATTTATTTATTTTTATTGGAAAGGCAGATATACAGAGAGGAGGAGAGACAGAGAGGAAGATATTCCATCCAATGGTTCACTGCTCAAGTGACCACAATGGCTGGAGCTGAGCCAATCGAAGCCAGGAGTCAGGAGCTCTCCGGGTCTCCCACGCAGGTGCAGGGTCCCAAGGATTTGGACCGTCCTCGACTGCTTCCCCAGGCCACAAGCAGGGAGCTGGATGGGAAGTGGAGCTGCTGGGATTAGAACTGGTGCCCATATGAGAACCCTGCGTGTTCAAGGTGAGAACTTCAGCTGCTACACTATTGCGCCGGGCCCGCATCTCTGATTTTAAAAAGTTTTTGTACCCTCTTCCTTCAGATGCAGGAAGGAGAAAAAAAAAAAACCAGAATGTGGAAACAATGGTCTCACCCACCTTCCTGTCGCCCTTGACCCTTTGCACACTTAATCATCTATGTAAAAATTATCAAAAATAAAAAATTTTTAAATTTAAAATGTTTTTGAAAGGCAGAGTTATAGAGACAAGGAGAGAGAGAGACAGAAATATATTCCTGGTTCACTTTCCACAGAAATGGCTGCAGCAGTCAGAGCTGTAGGCGCCAGGGGCTTCTTCCGGGTCTCTCCTGTGGGAGCAAGGGCCCCATCCTCCACTGGTGTCCTAGATGTATCAGCAGCGAGTGGGATCAGAGTGGCTGGTACTCCAACTGGCACCCATGTGGAATACCAGTGCCATGGGGCGAGGCTTGGCTCGCTATGCCCATGGTGCTGGTCCTAGGATCTCTAAATTTAAAAAAAAAATGATCATTATACATTGGTGTTGTAGCAAAAATAGAACTAAATGTTCTTAAAAAGAAATAGGATGATTCCCAACGAGTGCTCTTCACAAGCGCCCACCTGGGTCACCCTGTGACGGGAATGTTGGGGAGGAGTTCAAGTACCGAGTAATAAGTCCCTTCTAATCCAACTGTCATCTTTTTAAAGATTTATTTATTTTTATTTGGAAAGTCAGATATACAAAGAGGAGGAGAGACAGAGAGGAAGATCTTCCATCCGGTGGTTCACTCCCTGGAGCTGAGCTGATCCGAAGCCAGGAACCAGGAGCTCCTCTGGGTCTTCCACGTGGGTGCAGGGTCCCAAGGGTTTGGGCCTTCCTCGACTGCTTTCCCAGACCACAGGCAGGGAGCTGGATGGGAAGCAGGTCGGCTGGAATTAGAACTGGAGCCCTTGTGGGATCCTGGCATGTTCAAGGCATTGACTGTAACCGCTATGCTATCGCACCAGGCCCAACTGCCATTTCTGCTTTCTATACACACACATCACTGCGTAAATGCCTCTGGGTGTGTTAGTGAAGTCTCTATGTCTGCAAATATCTTAATCATGTCTTTCTCATTCTGGATTTTCAATACTGTGAGTAGGGCCTGCTTCCCGGGGCTGGCCAATTCCTAGAGATGGTAAATGACAGCTTTCACATGTGTGGCTTCTGAGCCTAGGTGCCTGGGTCAGTCTGTCACCTTGCAGCCATATTCTGCTCCCTTAGTCAGCACGCCAGGGCCAGGCACAGGGTCACCCTGTCCTCCAGAGCCTGGAGTCCTGTCAATCTACCAGTCCTAAGCGTCCTGCTCTGCTTGGACTTATGGAGACCTGAATCAAAACTCTTGTGCAAGTTTCCTCTTGACCTCTCTGCCTCCTGACATGCCCTTCCCCCACCTGCACACAGGTGGTTCCTTTGCAACCCCCGCCCCCCATGTTTGGCACCCTCAAAAGGGCAAGTCTATATCTATATACAGTACCTAGATCTTCCCTCGTGTTAACTTCCTTCAGAACTAACAGATGGGGTTTTGTTCTGGTTTCATTTAAGGGGGTTCAGGTTTGATCTTCTCAGAGCACAGTCTCCACCTCACTTCTGGGGAGTTAGCTTGGGATATCCTGGCTTCTAGGATAAAATACCTTCAACTGGGTAACGTGGGACGGGAGGCTGGAAGTCCCAGATCAAGTCTGCTGTCTGGTGAGGGGTTGTCTCCTGACTCCAGCCAGAGCCTACTTGCTGTAGTTTCTCATGGTAGACGTGGTAAAGTGTCCCCGCCACCCTGCCCTCTCTACCTTGTGGTATTTTAGAGAAGCGCTGGGAGGGTAAGGACACGTTTAAACAGATGGAGAAACATTAGCCAATGGGGGTGGGGGGGCGGGAAGCACTGGGGCCAGCTCTGTGGCACAGGGCATTAAGCTTTTGCCTGCAGTGCCACCATCCCATATGGGCGCTGGTTGTAATCCCGGCAGCTCCATTTCCCATCCAGCTCCCTGCTTGTGGCCTAGCAAAGCAATGAAAGATGGCCCAAGGCCTTGGGACCCTGCCTCCATGTGAGAGACCAGGAAGAAGCTTCTGGCAGTGGATGGAAAATGGTCCACATGCTTGCCCTCCCAGCGCCCACATGGGAAACCAGGAAGAAGCTCCTGGCTCCTAGTTTTGGACTGGCCCAGCTCCAGCCATTGCAGACATTTGGGGAATGAACTAGCAGATAGAAGATGATTCTCTTTTTTGGTTTCTCCTTCTCTCTGTAACCCCGTCTTTCAAAAAAAAAAAAATCTTAAGAAGAAAAAAAAATGCAATGAAAAGCACTGAGTACTTGACACAGAGTGGTGCTCATGTATTTGAGGCACCGCCCTTAGGACCTCCTCCCCTCCCCAAAGTCCCATGTCCTCATGGCCACAGAGGTTAGGGTTTCAACACATGAACTTGAAGGAAAATATAAACATTCAGACAGGAGCAGGGATTGTGTCTGAGAGCCTAGACGAGGGTGTTGCTGGAAGCTTGAAGAGTTGGCAGTAATTATGACTTCCTTTTTTGAACTCCTAAAAAAAATAACTCCCTCAAATGCCAAATATAACTTTTAGGCAGGCCTAGTTTCCAGAAGTTTGCCAACTTCTAGATACCACAGAAAACTCCATTCTGGAGCATCAAGTTCCTGTTGCATTTGAAGGTGTACCCCTATAGGAGAAATGCTATTCCTTAGACGTGGAAGGTTGGTTTCATTTGTCCTGAAATGCCTTGGCTAATCATCCACGCTTCTTTCTCCCCAACTCCTGCAGCGTCTCCATTGAAGTACCTTGTATTTGAAAGTCAAAGTTACAGAGAGAAATCTTCCTTGTGTTGAGTTAGTGCTTCATTCCTAAGATGGACACAACAGCTGAGGCTGGGCCAGGCTGAAGCCAGCAGCCGGGAGCTTCCCAGGTCTCCTGCGGGGAAGTAGAGGCGGAAGCACCTCCATTGCTGCTCTCTCAGGCATGTTGGCAGGGAGCTGGATTAGAAATAGAACGGCCTGGACACAAACCCAGCACCTGTGAGCGATACTGGTGTGGCGGGCGCTGGCTTCACCTACAGAGCTGGGCCTTCAAAGTACATTTAGGTTATTTGGGAGAGAAGTGTTCGTCTGTGGAAGCTTGCTTGCTGGAGGACATTGGAGGAGTTGAACTCCTGGGGGCTTCAAGGGTCCACTCTGCTGGGCTGAAATCATTTGCTCAGAGGTAGTGAGGCAAGCATCTGGGCTCTTCTCCTGTGTGGGAGGCTCTGGAGAAGGTGCGTACTGGGAATTGTTCCAGGAACGTTGTCCCCACTCCCCCCCAATACAGTGACACTAACAGGAAGGGGACGAATGAGGCCCTGTGGTGTGATGAGGAGCCGAGGCCGTCCATACTGACCACGGAAGGAGAGGTGCAGTGTGTGGGGGGAGGGGGCATTTGGAGGAGCGTGCAGGACCCAAGGAGCGGGAAGATGCCCTCGCAGTCTCTGAGTGGCAGTGAGCAGATCCTAGTGGGAGGAGGTGAACACCTGTATCAGGGACACGGAGAATTTCATGGAACCAGGCAGCTAACACAGGAGCACAACAAACATCTATTAATAACAAGAGTTCTTTTTTAAAAAATGATGCCACTGCGTAATCCATGAGCCTGTGATGGACAGGAGGAATTCTAAAACATGCTGTTCAGATACTAAACTTGAGTCCCTTGTGCTGGCTGAGATGACCACTGTGTCCTCACAGAGGGGCATGTACCCCGAAAGCCAGCCTGGCTGTTGCTCTGTGCCTCAGACTTTTCTCATCTGCTTCTCGTTCCCAAGGACAGGTCTTCCCGCAGTGGGGCCTGCGGAGATGAGGCTCCTCTTGTTTCCAGAGTCACCATGCAGGGAGTTCCCTTGATTCCTGCCCCTTATTGACCTTTATTTATTTATTTATTTATTTGAGGACTAGCATTGTGGCTTAGTGTGTTAAGTTGCCACCTGAAACAACAGTATCCCATATGGGTGCTGGTTTGAGTTCCCTGCTCCATTTCTGATACATTAGTTCCCTACTAATGTACTTGGAAAGGCAATAGAAGATGTCTAATGCTTGGAATTCCTGCCACCCATTTGCCAGCAAGTGTTACAGCCTGGTTCAGCCTGGCTCTGCCTGGCCCACCCCTCATTCCCAGCTTTCACTGACAGGTGCAGCAGCCTATCCCAGTCTGACCCACCCCCAAGCCCTCACATGACCTGGTGGGTGTCCTGTCCTGGCTCTCAGTCCTGGCTCTGGGTCCTACCAGTGTGTGCTGTGGACTGACCTTTCCCAGTTGGCCTCCAGCTTACAGGTATGCCAACACGTGCTGTAGCTCAACCTGGTATGGCCTGCCCCTGGCCCCAACTCTCATGCTCACCTGCAGGAGCTGAAACCTAGCAGCAAAGTTCCTCAAGTTTCCCTGCAAGGCCGCTCCCAGCTCTAGATTTCATGTGTGCCAGCAGGTGCTGCAGCTAGTCTGCTCTGTCCTGCACCTATTCTGAGCACCAGTGAGTGCTGGAGGATATTTTCAAATTTGAGTTTTCAAAGGTTTTCAAGGCCATCTTGGACAAAGAGACAAAGTTATATCTGGCTGAATATAAAAATGGATATCAAAGGCAGTCTTGAAAGTTATTTTCTTTCATACACACACTAAAACATTCTGAATGTCTCTACTTGTGTTTTTGTTTTTTAAGATTTATTTGTTTTGAGAGGCAGGGTGATATGGAAAGAACAGGCAAAGGGGTCTCCCATCCACCATGCCAGGCAAACTTTTTGAAGACATACTTGCAATCAAAGGACTGTTTTATCACAGGAGGGCTATTCTTTCTTTCTTCTTTTTTTTTTTTTTAAGATTTATTTATTTATTGGAAAGTCAGATATACAGAGACGAAGGAGAGACAGAGAGGAAGATCTTCCGTCCGATAATTCACTCCCCAAGTGAGCGCAACGGCCAGTGTTGCGCCGATCTGAAGCCGGGAACTAGGAACCTCCTCCAGTTCTCCCACACGGGTGTTGGGTCCCAAGGCATTGGGCCATCCTCAACTGCTTTCCCAGGCCACAAACAGGGAGCTGGATGGGAAGTGGAGCTGCCGGGATTAGAACCAGTGCCCATATGGGATCCCGGGGCGTTAAAGGCGAGGACTTAAGCTGCTAGGCCACACTGCCGGGTCCAGGAGGGCTATTCTTTCACGAAGATTTGTAGTCTGTGCCTTTTCTCTGTTTAGAGAGACCTAGGAATTGGATTCTAAAGGCCTTAGAACATTTGCTGCGAGTAGTGACCTGGGCTTCTCAGCCTGCAGTGGGTGGGTACAGGAAAAATGCCTCCCAGCTTTACCAGTTAGGGGACCCAAGTACTAACTACTGACTTTAAGAACAGAAAAAAAGTGGCCAGCAGCCTCTTCCTGCAGCACCAGCATCCCAAATGTGTGTTGGTTTGTGTTCCAGCTGCTCTACTTCCAATCCAGCTCCCTGTTCATGGCCTGGGGAAGCAGCAGTAGAGGATGGCTCAAGTCCCTGGGCCTCTGCACCCACATAGGAAACCCAAAAGAAGTTCTTGAATCCTGCCTTCAGACTAGCTCAACTCTGGCTGTTGCGGCCGCTTGGGGGTGTGAATCAACAGATGACGGATCTTCTTCTCTGTCGCTCCTCCTTTCTGCATATCTGACTTTCCAACAAAAATAAAACAAATCTTTTTTAAAAAGAAAGAAGGGCCCAGGGAGTTCATTCTCAGGGACTGGATGGACGGACCTCCCGGCAGCATGGCGGCTGCTGGGGGCATCTGAACCAGGTCACACTCAGTGCTTGGGACCCTAGCCCCAGCCACCACTGCCAACTGCTGGATGAGTTCAGGCCCACAGCACCAACTGGTGTCGGGCTTCGGCCGATGGCCTTCTGGCAGTGAGCTCTGGGTTCCTAAGAGGGTGGAATTACTGCCCAGGGACATCCATGGATAAGGCCACTGTATGGTTATATCAGGAATGGATCCCGAGGGACTCTCAATGACAGAGCCACTGTACTTGCAGGTAAGCGAGGAGATTGAGGCCTGGTGGTTTGGAGGGGAGAGACCAGAAGATCTTTATGGGTCAGACTGATATACCAGCCCACATGGGAGTCCTATGTAGGGCTTGTTAGTATGGAACATTGCTGAGTACCACATGCCAGTCTACGTGAAAGGTAGGGCAGATGGCCTATCTAGCAGGGCTAGACCCCAGTACCAGACTGAATGTCAGAACAGGGAATAGGTCACATTAGGCAGGGTAGTGTCACCAACCAGTATGCGAGAGAACCAGGTCTGAGGGTAGATTCTGTGGAGGATATGCGGGCCATACCCTATAGAAATACAAGTACCATTTGTTAGCTCAAGAGTTGGGGTGATGATGGGCTGAGCTAGGTGTGACCAGGGAGCCTGCCACACTCACAGGTGTAGGGACTGAGAATAGTATGGGCAGGTCCAGGCTGTAGCACTCACATGCACACCCTAAAACAGGGTGTTGGGCGGCCAGGCCACAACATTCACCAGCTCATGCTAGGCTGAGATGGAGGAACAGGCTATGCTGGACAAGGGCCTAGCACCCACTGGCATGTGTGAGATCTGGGTCAGGGAGTGGACTGAGTGGGAGAAAGTGGGAAACTCCCCTAGTGCGTCATAGCTCCTTCCACTGGTGGGCACGCGATCCAGGTCTGGGGGTCAGGCAAGCTGGGCAAGGGAGCTCCAACTGATGGCAAATGTGTGGGTTGGCTTTGGAAGGGGGATGGACCAGGCAGGGCTGAGCAAACCTTAGCTCACCAGTAAGTGGAGAAACCAGGCTGAGGCGCAGGTCATGCCGGGTTGGGCTGCCACACCTACTCGTTTGCATGAGCCAGAGATGGGAACAGACTGAGCAGGGTCAGGTTCCAGTACCGGCCTGGGCCCAGCAAACCATAGCTCATTGGCAAGTGCAGAAATCAGGATGGAGTGCAGGTCATGCCGAGCTAGGCTGTTATACCTTCTTGTTTGCATGAGCAGGGATGAGAGCAGACTGAGCAGGACCAGGTTGCAGCACCTGCCAGTGACAGTTGGGACTGGGGGCTGGCCAGGCTGGGCCAGGCTACATCATCCAAAGGCAAGGGCCGAGACAGGTGAGGGACTATGCCAAGTTGGGTCAGAGCAACCACTGGTACATGCAAGATCTATGGCTGGGAACAGGCCTGGTTGGGGAGCTAAGGGGACACTCTGGCTTGTGGTTCCCACTGGTGAGTGTGAAGGCCAGAGGGGCAGCTGCTATCTGGTCTGGACATGGCTGCAGTGTCCCTTGGCACAAGTATGGACTGGGTCTGGGGTGCACTTACTGAGCTAGACCTTTGCACCCACTAGTGCTCATGAGAACCAGGGCAGGTGTAGGACAAGCTAGGCTAGGTCTCTGCCTCTGCTGAGCATGTGTGAGCTGTGTCTGGGAGTAGACCAGCCTTGGCTGGGCTGTAACACTCAACAGTGAAAACCGGAATGGGTGAGAGTCAGTCAGGAGAGGCCACTGTTCCTGCTAGGACAGGAGGTGGACTAAGCAGGGTTGGCTCATGGATCCACCAATGGGCTTGAGATCTGATATTGGGAGAGGCCTCATGGAGGAAATTGGGGAACTCCTCCGTCAGGACACAGTCCCTACAGGTGAGCACAAAAATCATGATAGGGAGCAGCCCAGACCAGGCCAGGGAATGGTACCCACTGGCATACATTTGGCTCAGGTTGGGGGTGAACTAGGCTGGGCCAGTCCATACCACCCACTGGTAAATTTGAGAGCCTGCATGGAGTATGGGTCAGCCCAGGTTTGGTAGCAACACATTCCAATTCATATGAGAGTCAGAACTGGGACCTGGCTGGGCTGGGCTAGGCTGTAGCCTCCACCAGTGTGAACTGGAACTGGGGTGGGCCTGGCCTAGCCAGGCTACAACATCCACTGGTAAATGCCAATGTGAGGTGGGCCATGCCAGACTGGGCCACAGCACCCAATTAGCACACATGAAATCAGGTGGGGAGGGGGCAAGGCCGGTTGGGGGGCTGTCAGGAACTCTCCTGCTGGACTACCGCTCCACTGGAGAGCGTGAGTTGGAATGGGGGGCAGGTCAGGCTGGGCTGGACAAGGCTACAACACCTGTTGGACTCATGTGAGCTGGATTAGGGAAATGCCAGGCTGGGCTGACTGCTTCTTGTGATGCACAGATAAGTCAGAGTGGGTGTGGGCTGTCTGAGCTTTGCCACAGCATCAGCTGGCAGATGCTGGCATGGGAGGCTGTTAAGGTAAACTGCAGGACCACCTGGAGAGTGCCAGAACTGGGAATGGGCCCAGTAGGAAAATAGTGGGCACCTCCTTCTTGGGTCGCTACTCTGACTGGTGAGCTTGAGAACCAGGACTGGGTCGACAGGCATGACAAGACAGAGTAACACCCGCTGGCACGTGTGTGGGCTGGATAGTGGGATCGGTTGGGTTGAACTAGGTTTCAATGCCCATTGACATGCATGAGAGCTGAAGAGGGTGTGGGACAGACTGGAGCAGTCTGATGTCTATACTGGCAAGCACGGGAGTCAGGGCAGGGGCAGGATTGATGGGGGTTATTGCGAGTCACTCTGACCAGGCAGCCACTCCCACTGGTGCCTGTGAAGGCCGAGTATGCAGTGGGCAGGATTGGGCCAGCTGCAACAGCCATTGGTTTGTGTAGAAGACAGAACTGACAGAACTGGTTTGTGGAAGCAGAACTGACCCAGCAATTGCAACCACCAGCATTTACATAAGCTGACGGACTGTGCTGATTGGGGTGACGGACCCTGTACTGGCAAGTACACACAAGAATCAGGTCTGGGATCACCTCAGATGAAGTTTCTTTGGGGATTCCAGCTGAATCATTGGTCTTAGAACCCCAACCATGAAGAGAATTGTGGGTTCCATGGTATGACTGTGGAGTGTATGTGTCAGAGCTGGGCCTCCTCAGTGGCTCAGACGGAGCAGTGGACAGCATATCCAGGTGCACATGGAGGATATGGCAGTACGTTGGAGTCTGCAGAGGACACCTGGTACCACAACAGAGCACAGGGGACAGAACGAATCAATCAACTGCCCCAGCCAAGAGCTGGCAGGGAATATCTGGGCAAATGGAGACTCTAAGGTGGACTGTGTCAGCCAGTGGGTTCTGGAGATTTCATCGTGCTTTGGAGTGGCGAGACTGTTAAGTTGAACTACCGAAACCTCTTGAGCACGGCCCTCAGAGCATGCCCCACAAGGGACCCTGGGATGGTGTCGGGTAGCTGTCCTCCCTCCCAGTTGCAGAGGTGTTTTGGAGGCTGAGTGTGGCTTCTCTCCTTATCTCCCTCTTTTCCCTAGATGCAGGAAGGAAGGAAAAAAGGAGAATGTGGAAATGGTGATCTCACCACCTTCCTGTAGCCCTTGACCCTCATCACCCTAATTAACTATGTAAAAATCATCCAAAAAATTAAAAGAGAGAGATTTTTTTCTCTTTGAAATATAGAAACCAGACGTTACACAGATAGGACCCACGGGGTCAGAAGGCAAAGGGCTGCGGCTCGGGGCGCGCCCCAGGCTCGCGGCCACCTGACGGCCGGGCAGGCGCGGCGGCGCGCCGGGGCGGGGCGTCCAGGGCCGGGCGGCGGCGCAGGCGCACTGCGCTCGGCGCGCGGAACTGCAGCTATGGAGCAGCCACCCCCGGACCCCGAGCGGCAGCTGCAGCCGGCGCCCCTGGAGCCGCTGGGCAACCCCGACGCTGGGCTGGAGGCTGCGGGCGGCGAGGCCGCGGACGGGGCCCGCCAAGAGGGCCGCGGGGCCGACACGGTGAGGAGGAGCGGCGGCCCAGGGCTGGGGGCCTGTGTCCGGGCCTAGCGGGCTGGCTGGGCTGGGCTGGGCTGGCGGAGGCTGAGGGGCTCGGCCTGGGGGGCCTGCGGGGGCGGCAGGGCAGGAGGGCGGGGACGCGGCTGCTGCGGGCCGGAGGCTGCGTGCGGGGAAGGGGGCGTTAGCGCGGTGGGGAGTCGGGAAGGCGCGGGTGTCCACGGTCCAGAAGTCTGTCCTGACCCCGAGGGCAGCCCGGGTACACCCTGCAATCCTGGGAGGTGAGGTGGTGGAGGCTTGAGAGGGAAGGAAGTGGGGGACAAGAGTGAGGCTCCCCTAGTGGGGCTGGTGGGGGTATGCCGGGGTGGTTGATCCCGTGCTGCCATCCTTCAGGAAACTGAAGAATGTGTCAGGCTCAGGAGAAGGCAGAACGGAAGGAACACCTTTGCAACAGCTTAGTTGGCTTTAGTTTCATATGTATGTGTGTGTATAATTGGAAAGGCAAATTTTAAAAGCAGAGATGAAAAGATCTTCCATTTGCTGGTTCACTTCCCAAACGTCTGAGCTGATCTGAAGCTGTGAGCCAGGAGCCTCCTCCAGGTCTCCCATGTGGGTGTAGGGTCTCAAGGCTCTGAACCGTCCTCCACTGCTTTCCCAGACCACAAACAGGGAGCTGGAAGAAAGCGGAGCGGTTGGGACTTGAACTGGCAACCATATGGGGTGCTGGCGCTTGCAGGTGGAGGATTATCCTGTAAGTCACTGTGCCGGCTAGGGATGTGGGAGATGGCCTATATTCCATGTATTTACCTGCTTTACAACTCTCGCTTGGTACTGATTTCCACTTGCTAGAAGAAAAGGAGGGGAGAAAAAGATCCTGTTGTTTGCTTTCTAGTGTTATCACGTGAGGTATGGGGTTTGCAGTGTGTTATTCTCATCTAGTCATTTTCTGCCTTTTTTTTTCTGGAACTCATGGTAGGCCTGACATCAAACTGCCCATTCTCACGTTGAATAAAGCCAAATTGTCCCTTGAACGTTGCAAGTCCAGAGACCTGCTGACCACAGACTTCCATTCGGTAGTTAAAACTTTTGCCAACTTTTAAAAATATTGAAGTAGAGAAAGTAATAGGAAAACTTTGTTCTTAAATTTTTTTAGGGTGTAATGTTGTAATTTTTTCTTGAAAGTAAAAACAATTTTCCCAAAGCTATGGAGACAGCATTATGCCCCTGCCTCGCACGCACTGAACCTTCTGTGGGCTCACAGCCCACACCTGAGCCTTTGCTATGATGTCAGGAGCTGGAATCAGACTGCGATGGGTGTCTTCACTTCCAGAATGCTCTGTGTCTCTCATGATCGCTCCTCTCTCTTTAGCACTGGGGAATCTTCCATTGTTTGAACATACCCCGGGTTACTGATCCACTCATTGGTACATCTTGGTATTTAGGAGTAAGTGGCCAGGCGCAAGCTTCGGGGTGGACCTAAGTTTTTAACTCGGTGGGGTGCATGGTCATCGGGTAGGAGCATGCTTTTGGTGAGGAGCTGCCAGCCTGGCTTCCACAGTGGTTGCAGCATTTTGCCATCCTGCCAGCGATCCACCTGAGTTTTGTAGCTCCTCGCCAGCCTTTGGAGTTGTCGGTGTTCTGTCATGCTTTTGGGGGATCTCCTCGTTTTGATTCGTATTTCCTGGATGACAAGTCTTGGGGACTATTTTTGCATGTGCTTATTTCCTGTCAGTGCATCTTTGGTGCTGTGTCTGCAAAGTTCTTTTGCCTTTTTTTAAAATGAGCTTTTCTTCCATTGTTGAGTTTTACCTTTCCATTTTATTTATTTATTTTTTTTCCTGAATCTACTTGCGGAGTGGTCAGAGGATTTTATATGAAATGTGAGAGAAGTCTAATGCATACATTTGACTTCCATATGACTTCTTTTTCATGTAGATTCTCACTTGTGCCTTAGGAGTCTCTTGAAAACAGTATATATTGCCAACTTTCAACAAGACAGACACAGCTTTCGCAGAACATTGATCGATTCCTTTGAAGCCCCATACGTTTTGTATTCTAGCTCCTTTCATCCACCACAGAATTAGCCACTGTTCTGAATTTTGTATGGGTAATTTTTTTCTTTATTGTGCTACCTAAGTAGTGTATGGGGAGGTCTTTACAAAGGGAATAGAAAAATGTATGTTGTGAGGAAAACTATGCATTTCCATTTTTTTCCCAACAAATAAGCCCGAATCCTATTTTTTTCACAACCTTTAAAAAAAAAGATTTACTTATTTCATTTGGAAAGGCAGATTTACAAAGAGAAGGAGAGACACTAAGAAAGATCTTCCATCTACTGGCTTAGTCCCCACATGTCCACAGTGGCCGGAGTTGAGCTGATCTGAAGCCAGGAGCTTCTTCTGGGTCTCCCATGCAGGTGCAGGGTCCCAAGGCTTTGGGCAGTCTTGAACTGCTTTCCCAGCCACAAGCAGGAAGCTGGATAGGAAGTGGGGTAGTCGGGATATGAACTGACGCTCGTATGTGATGCTGGCCCCTGCAGTCGGAGGATTAGCCAATTGAACAATAGTTCAACCTCTTCAGAAGCATTTTGAATGATTTAGTTTGAGTTGAATTTTGAAACAACTTAAATGGAATAATTGTTCTGTGACTTCTTTTCCTTCAGGATTTATCTAAAATGTAACTGAGTTTATTTGCATGACTGTATACTGTACCACTTTGTAGATACTGCATTTTTTAAAAAGGAATCTCGCACAACTTTTTATTTAATTATTTATTTTTTAAATAACTTTTTATTTGTTTGTATATTTATTTAGAAGCCATGGAGGCATCTCATCTGCTGTGCTCAGTTCCCACATGCCCACAGCAGTCGGCTCTGGGCCCAGGTGAAGCTGAGAGCCAGAACTCCATCCAGGTCTCCCGAGTCGGTGCCAGGAACCCGTTTCCTGCGCCATCCCCTGCTGCCTCCCAGAGAGCCCCGGCAGGAAGCTGGGATCAGGAGCAAAGCCAGGACTGCAATACAGCCACCGGCATATGGGATGGGACTATCCCTGACAGCTTAACCACTGCGTTAAATGCTTGTCCTTCTCTTCTAAATTTAAAAAATTCATCTATTTGAGCCTGGAAATCAATGGGTGGCAGATACCCAAGTACCTGGGCCATCTTTTGCTGTTTTCCCAGGTGCATTAGCAGGAGCTGGCTCAGAAGTAGAGTAGCCAGGACTCAAACTGGCACTACCCTGTGGGATGCTGATTTTACAAATGGCAGCTTAACCTTCTTTGTCGCAGTGCTGGTCAATGCATAATTCCTTGGTGTTCTCCAGTGAGTGACTCCTGTGTCCTAACAGACGTCTTCACTGCTGAGATCATTGCCTATGTCACTGTGAACTTTTTGAAACACCCTCCGATGGCCCTCTGTTTTCCTGCCTGTCGTTCTTTTGCTTTTCCATTGTGATATTAGAAACCCCCAATTTGTGCTTTTTCCCCATGAGGAAGAGGGCTTTCTTTTCTTTTTTTAATTAAACCTTTTGTTTTTAAGATTTATTTATGTTTATTGGAAAGGCGGATATACAGAGAGGAGGAGAGACAGAGAGGAAGATCTTTCATCCGCTAATTCACTCCCCAAGTGACCACAATGGCTGGAACTAAGCCTATTCAAACCCAGGAGCCAGGGCTTCTTCCAGGTCTGCTCTGTGGGGCTGTCCTCAACTGCTTTCCCAGGCCACAAGCAGGGAGCTGGATGGGAAGTGGGGCTGCCGGGGTTAGAACTGGTGCCCATTTAGGATCCTGGCAAGGACTTTAGCCGCTAGGCTACCATACTGTGCTCAAATTAAAAAACAAATTTAAGGCTTTGAGCATTTCTACTTAAAATAATTTGGAAAATGGAAAAATGAAAAGGGAATCATATCTCTTAAGGAGGTAATAATTAGGAGAAGGGAGAGGAAAAAGCAAACAAATTGGAGGAAATACTACTTCTAGGTTGAAAGATTCCATTTAAGTTGCAATTAAGAGGCAGGGATAGGGGCATATTAGTATTTGCCAGACAGGAATTATTTCTTGAAGATTTCTTAAGTGTTATATATATATATATATATATTTTTTTTTTTAATATATAAAATTTTATTTTGACAATCTTTACATAGTTAATTAGGGTAAGAAGGTTCAAGGGCTACAGGAAAGTGGATAATACTAGTATGTTTTCCATATTGTTACCTTCATGTTTAAAGGGGGGTATTAAGGGAGAAGGCCCACCCAATTCCCCACCCTCCCCAGGTCTCGGATGTAGGGCATGCTCTGAGGTTCTTGCTCAAGTGGTTTTGATATTGCAACAGTTATGAATTGCTGCCAATCTTGCCGCTCCAAGCACTGTTAAGTGTTATATATTTAATTAGAGAAACACAAGGAGATCTCTCACACACTGGTTCATCCCCAAATGCCCACAGGATCTGGGGCTGAATCCGGCTCCCTGCTCATGGACTGGGAAGGCAACAGAAGATGGACTGAGTGCTTGGTGCCCTGCACCAACCCAGGAGACACTAGGGAAAACATCTGGCTTCACCCTGACCTGGTCATTGCAACCATTTAGGAAATATACCAGTGGATGGGAGATCTCTGTCTCTGTATCTCTGTTAACACTGCCTTTCAAATAAATAAATAAATCTAAAAAGTTGCAATGCAGGGCTGACAGTGGTGCAGCGGGTTAAGCTACTGATTGTGGCACCAGCATCTTATATTTGGGTACTTGGGTTGAGTCTCAGCTATTTGAACCAGAGGCAGCAGGTGATGGCCCAAGTACTTGGGTTCCTGCCACGCACATGGAAAATCCAGTTGGAGTTCCTGGCTCCTGGCTTTGGCCTGGCCTAACTCCGGTGTTGTGGACATTTGGGGAGTAAGTCAGTGAATGGGAGAAGAACGCTGTGTGTGTCTCTTCCCCCCACCTCTCACTTGGCCTTCCAGATAAATTAGGTCACTTGCACTTTGATTGTCAGCCAAGAACTAAGTGGAGTGGAACAGAGCTGTAAGGCTTAAGGGATTCTGTGAATGAGAGTAATGTACAAAAGGGAGTGCTCATGGGCGTAAGTAGCAGAATCTATGAGTTCAGCAGCAGCAGATGAATCATGGTCAAGAATTTTCTTATCTCTTTAACCTCGGTGGCTGCCAGCTATTTTTTGTAAGATAACTCATATTACAATTTTTTTACATTATAACCAGCATATGTATGTGTGTGTGTGTGTGTGTTGTCTCAGGACATAGCACATAAATCATTACTTTATGCAATGTTTTTTGATATTTTTCTATTTCTGTTTCATTGAAAAGAAATGTTAGTCACAGTCTGCCAAATGAATGTCCTGAAACATAAATGTGTTACCCAGTCTGGAAGAGTATTTAAACTTACAGCTTGTTTTATTTGAAATGAAATTAATATTTTTCCAAGTAGGTGTACTTTCCAGGCCATAAGCAGGAAGCTAAATGGGAAGTAGAGCAGCCAGGACACAAACTGGTGCCCTTCTGGGATCCTGGCACTTGGAGGTGGAGGATCAACCTGTAGAGCCATTGCACCAACCCCCAGTGGTGGATTTTTAACTACAGGCTCTCTCACCTATTTCACAGATAATCATTGTTATGATTGGATGTTTGTCTATACTTTTCAATTTTTGTACATTACATGTTTTTTTCATCACCAGAAAAACTTAAATCTAGCAATAAGTAATACTTGAGCTCTTACTATGCGTCAAGCAACTTTACAATTCTTTGCATTTTGTTAGCTAATATTCTTAGTGGTATCGTGAGTTAGGTACTGTGTCAGTCTGTTCATGCTGCTGGTACAAGATACCATAAACACAGTGGCTAACAAACACACATGTGTTGTTAGGCTGGCTTTGTGGTTCAGTGCGCTAAGCCACTGTTCGTTGATGCTGGCATCCCATGTGAGTGCCAGGTGGAGTCCTGGATACTCACTTCCAGCCTCCTGAGAATGCAACAGAAGGTGGCCCGCGTCCTTGAGTTTCTGCCGCTGTTGTGGGAGACCCTAGTTGGAAGTCTTGGCTCTGACCTGGCCCAGATCTGGCTGTTGTGGCAGTTTAGGGGTGTGGAACCTAAATAGTTGGAAGACCTCTTTCTGTCTCTCCTTATCATTCTGCCTTTAAATGAGGGAATGAATCTTTGAGGAAAGAAAGAAACAAAGAGAGAAAGAGGGAGGAAGGGAGGGAAGGAGGGAGGGAAATAAATAAATAAATTCCTGCTAAAATAACTGAAAAGAAAAGCAGGTGGTTTATACTGGAGAAGCCGGGCAGATACCAGTGCTCAGAGTACCGAGGCAAATCAAAACCATAGGGGAAGTGGAAAAAATGGGATTAGAAGCACACAGCCTCACTCTGGTGACAGTTTCTGACTTAATGTAATCATGTTGAAACAGGAGGCAAGCCCACACTGAAAGAGGTTGTGCCAAGTAAATAGTTTTCCATCTTTGAAAGAGGCAGGATCATGAAAGTAAAAACCGAAATGTTTTTCCAAGATGGAGGAAAGTAACGAGATAAAACCACTAAATGGAATAAGAGGCTGTGCCGACTCCTGCCGTTCTGGAGATTACTGGAACAAATGGCAGGACAAAGGGAGTCTGGGGAGTCCATAGCAGCTACTGATCAGAATTGTTCTCTTGGTTCTTAGGGTACTGTTGTGGTATTGCAGGAGAATCTTTTCCTAAAAATACATGCAAAGGTTCTAGTGATAAAGCAACCTACATCCAAATAACTTGGGAGGAAAAGTTCTTTGTATTGTCCATGCTGCACATTTGAGATTATTTACATGTATGTAATTATTAAAAAAATTTTTAGTGATCAGGCCCAGTGCGGTGGCCTAGCAGCTAAAGTCCTCGCCTTGGATGCACCAGGATCCCATATGGGCGCTGGTTCTAATCCCAGCAGCTCCACTTCCCCTCCGGCTCCTTGCTTGTGGCCTGGGAAAGCAGTTGAGGACGGCCCAACACCTTGGGACCCTGCACCCACGTGGGAGACCCAGAGGAGGTTCCTGGTTCCTGGCTCCGGATGGGTGTAGCACCGGCCATTGCGGTCACTTGGGGAGTAAATCCTTGGACAGAAGACTTCCTCTCTGTCTCTCCTCCTCTATGTGTATCTGCCTTTGCAATAAAAATAAATAAATAAATCTTTAAAAGAAGATTTAATGGCCATAACATTATGTAAATAATTTTTTAGTTGTATTTTGAAGGAGAAAAAAACAATGTTACATGCCTCCCAAATCATCATGGAGAATAAAAATCAGAAATGATGGCCTGAAAAGCAGAAGCCTAAACAGACAAATTCTGTTAAGCAACAAAGTATAAGCTGTGTTACATTAAAATCAACTGAATGCAAACACTTTAAATTCCCTGTGGTAAATGGGAGAAAGGCTTGTAGCACATAGCACAAGGTGTGGAAGTGTGTGAGAAATACACGCACCATTGGAGCAGAGTTAAATCCAAAGAAACCCTTGTGGGTGGCATCAGGCAGGTCAGCTGGTGAACAGGGAAGAGGCAGTTTGTACTTAAAAGAGCCTCAGACCAGTTCTGATTGAGCTTCGTGGCCACCTTGCCTGAATGTGACCCTCCTCTCCGACATGGATGAGTCACGCGACTCTAGGCGAGCTGCTTCTCTTGGCTTCCTTTTCCTCACCTGCAAAATCTGGATAACACACTTTGCAATGGACTGAGTGACTGTGTCCTCCCAAAAGTCCTGGATTGAAATTCTAACCCCTAGGTTAAACCTTCAGTCGATTCACTCCCCGGGTCCTGCAGCAGCCACAGTGGATCCGGTGGATCCAGACTGAAGCCAGGAGCCTGCAACTCAAGTCAGATCTGCCGTGTGCCTGAGCTCTGTCACCCGCTGCCTCCCAGGCGCACATTCCCAGCAAGCTATGTCAGAAGCAGAGAACTGGGACAGGCCAAATCCAGGATCCTCACTCCATCCAGATTGCCTGTGTAGAAGGCAGGGACTCAAGTGCTTGAGCTGTCCTCTTCTGCCTTCTTAGTTGAATAATCAGTAGGTGGATTGCGAGTGAAACAGCAGGGACTCGAACTGGCACTCTGATACGAAATGCCAAAATTGGAAGTGTCAGCGTGCTGTGCCGTGATGCAGGCCCCCGTTTTCTTATAGTATCTTTGTCTTTGGTATCAGAGTAATGCTGGCCTCATAGGTGGAGTTAGGAAGTGTTCCCTTCTTGATGAACTTTCTGGAAGAACTTGAGGGTTAACATTAGTTCTTTCAGTGTTTGGTGGAATTTAGCAGTGTGGAGCCATTAGATTCCAGGCTTTGTTGAGAGATTGTTGATTAGTGATTCAGTCTTCTTTCTAGTTTTCAGTTGTATCAAAAATTTTGTTTCTTCATGATTTAGTCTTGATAGGTTTTGTGTTTTTAGGAATGTGCCCATTTCATCTAGGCTTAGGTGCTTTGGCTCCTGCACCCGCATGAAGAAGCTCCTGGCTTTGTGGCTTTGAACTGGCCCAGTTCTGGCCATTGTGGCCATTTGACGAGTGAACTAGCTGAGGAAAAATTTTTTTCTTTTTGTCTCTCCCTCTGTGTATATATCATTCTGAATTTCAAACAAACAAATCAATCTTTAAAAATGGGTTTATGTATTTACTTATTTGTAAAGCATAGTGTGCTTTTATCAGCCAGGGCTGGGTCAGGCCAAATCCAGGAGCCAGGCTCCTCCATTGTGGTCTCTGTGTGAGTGGTAAGAACTCACACACTCAGGCTCTCTTATTCTGCTTTCTCAAGCTAGTTAGCAGCATACTGGGTGAAAATGGAGTAGGGGAGCCCAGGTAAGTCTGAGCAGCAGAGCGGGTACCTCAGTCTCCTGGCCATGTGGCTTTGGCTGGGAGAACCTGTGATGCACCAGGCTTCATGCTGGGAACCCCAGCTCCCAATCTGCTGCAGGGTTGGGAAAGGCTCCTGAATTTGTCCAACCTCAAGGTCTGAGAATTTCCTCTTTCCCCAGCGATCACATTGGGGATGGATATCGGACCACTCAGGGGTATGCTCAGGACCATGGCTCCACCTACTACTGTCATCTTGATGGGCGGAGCCCAGGCAAATCTGAGCAGTGTAGTGGGTACCTTACTCCCCCAGCCCCATAGCTGTGGCTGGGAGAACCCGTGCTGTGCCAGGCTGCCTGCTGGGGACCCTAACTCCCCATCTACTGTTGCTGTGTCGGGGGAGGGTCCTGGGCTTGTAGGTGGCCAGCGCACCAACTGGTGCTGAGCTCTGCCCACTGGCCGCCTGGCAGCGAGCTCTGGGGCTTTAGGGGTATCTATTACTGCCTAAGGACTTCCATCGGTCAGGCCACTGTACATGTATGTGAGGAATAATTCCTGAGGGACACTCAAAGACAAAGCCACTGTACTTGCAGTTAAGCTAGGGGATTGAGACCTGGTGGTTTGGAGGGGAGAGACCTGAAGATCTTTATGGGTCAGACTGATATACCAGCCCACATGGGAGTCCTGGGTTGGGCTTGTTAGCATGGAACATGACTGACCACCACACACCAGCATACACGCAAGCTGTGGCTGGGGGTCTGTCTGGAAGGGCTAGATCCCAGTACCTGACAGTGAGTGTCAGATCAGGTGATGGGTCACATCAGACTGGGCCATGACACCAGCTAGCAAGCAAGAGAACCAGGTCCAGGGGTGGATTCTGTTGGGGACAAATGGGCCCAACCCTATAGAGCCACAAGTCCTGCTCAGTAGCTTGAAATTTGGGATGGTAATAGGCTGAGCTCTGTGGGGTCTCCCCCACAGATTCCTCTAGTACCCTGTTGCTGGAGGGGGCGAGCCTACTGCCCAACATCCAGCCTCCTGGTGCGCAGGAGACAAACAGATGCAGCTGGGGTTCCATTTAAGTAGTTCTGGTTTATTTGTGAAATACAAACTCTTATATAGGGTAGCAAACAGCCTCTGGCCAGGAATTCCAGGAGGGGAGAAAGTAGGAGTCAATTGTCATCCACATGACTGAGGAACCCACCTCCCCTAGGCCAGGGGCAGGTGAGCGAAATGGCCCTGGCCAATCTTTCTTTAAAATGACTTGACCGCTGCTCTGGTTCACACCCAGGGCTCTGTCCTTGGCTGCCATCTTGCTCGCCATGTGTAACCTAGTGACCTTGACTGTTAGTCACCATCTTGTTGACTTAGTGACCTCTTCATCCCTGAGCCCCACAGAGCTATGTGTTACCGTGTAAATGACCTATACTCAGTGGTACTGGGGTTGGGAACAAGTGGGACAGGTCCATGCTGCAGCACCTGCATGAGCACCCTAAACAGGATATGGGGCGGAGTGGGCCACACCAGCTCATACCGAAGGCTGGGATGGATGGGGCAGGCCATGCCATGTAAGAGCTGAAGTTGATCAAAATTGACTACATGCTGTCATTTAAGTCCTCATGAGACAACAAAATTGCCAGATATTTGCATCAGATCTAGTCTGCTCATATAATTATTGTTTTAGTGGGAAAACAGATTCATGTTGCTTGCTATCATATTCCTAGAATCCATGAATAATGTGCTTTTAAACTTTATTTTTTTCAGGCCTGGCACAGTGGCCTAGCGGCCAAAATCCTCACCTTGCACACGCTGGGATCCCATATGGGTGCTAGTTCTAATCCTAGTGGCTCCGCTTCCCATCCAGCTCCCTGTCTGTGACCTGGGAAAGCAGTGGAGTACAGTCCAAAGCCTTGGGACCCTGCACCCGCATGGGAGACCTAGAGGAAGTTCCTGGTTCATGTATTTGGAGCGACACAGCTCCAGGTGTTGTGGCTGAGTGAATCAGCAGATGGAAAAGCTTCCTCTCTGTCTCTCCTCCTCTCTGTATGTGACTTTTCAATAAAAAAAATAATAAATCTTTGGAAAAATTTTTCTTTTTTTTTTCCAAAGATTTTTTTTCATTTTTATTTGAAAGGCAGATTTACAGGAAGAAGAAAAGACCAGAGATCTTCTGGTTTGCTCCCCAAATGGCCGCAATGGCCAGAGCTGTTGATGATCCAAAGCAGGATCTAGGAGCTTCTTCTGGGCCTCCCAGGCGGATGCATGGTCCCACTGCTTTGGGTTATCCTCCAATGCTTTCCCAGCCATAACCAGGAAGCTGGATGGAAAGTGAAGCATTTGGAATACAAACTGGCACCCATATGGGATCCTGGCACTTGAAAGGAGAGGATTAACCAGTTGAGACATCACTCTGTACTCAAAGTTTTTTACTTCTTATGTGGTTCTATAGAGATTTATTTGTGGTCACTTAGTGAAATGTCAATCTTAATAATGAAATGTGTGATTCCTTTAATTATACAGCTTGGAAATGTTAACATACTATAATTGCTTGGTTAAAAGAGACTTCCTGTTGTAACCCCTCGCAATTCAAGAGATAGAAGAAACTATCTTGATATATGTAAGAACAATAGCAACGTCTTTTTTTTTCCAAAGTATTCAAGGATTTTTTGTTCTTGTCTCATTGTCCTTTGTCCAGATGACAGAAAATAATTTCTTGTTGAAGAAGATAGAAATCAGTGTTTCCGAAGCAGAAAAGCGAACCGGAAGAACTGCCATGAACATGCAGGAAACGTACACTGCTTACCTCATTGAAACACGGTAGGTGACGAGAGTGAGGCCTGTGTCCAGAGAGCTTTCTGTGCTGTTGGTGCAAACCGCGTTGAGGAGTTGAGTATCTTATAAATTCCTTTGTTCTCTGGGATTGACTTTGTTTTACGTTTTCACAGATTAAGTACACAGCTGGGCCTTTTGTGGGCATGATCTCGGTAGCCGTACTCTAATGTATTTGTCTTGGGGGGAAGAGAGTAGTTTGTGGAATACTTCTGGGACCTGGAATGCTACTGGACACATGGCTTTGTTGTAGATTCTCCAGGTCCTTGAGGGAATATACAGAAAATTTCTTTGTTTGGAAATTCTTAACAAAGAACTCTAGGAGTAAAGAATAGGAGCAGGACCTGGTGCAATGGCTCAGTGGCTTAATCCTTGCCTTGTATGTGCCAGGATCTCACTAGGGCACTGGTTCGTGTCCTGGCTGTTCCACTTCCATCCAGCTCCCTCCTTGTGGTCTGAGAAAGCAGTTGAGGATGGCCTAAAGCTTTGAGACCATGCACCCATGTGGGAGACCCGAGAGAGGCTCCTTGGCTTTGGACGGGCTCAGCTCTAGCTATTGTGATCACTTGGGAAGTAAATCAGCAGGTGCATGATCTTTCTGTTTTTCTCTTCTCAGTAAATCTGAGCTTCCAGTAAAAATAAATGAATCATCAACTTAAAAAAAATTTAAAGAATGTCCTGGTGCGGTAGCCTAGTGGCTAAAGTCCTCACCTTGCGTGTGCCAGGATCCCATATGGGTGTCAGTTCTAATCCTGGCAGCTCCACTTCCCATCCAGCTCCCTGCTTGTGGTCTGGAAAAGCAGTCGGGGACAGCCCCAAAGCCTTGGGGCCCTGCACCTGTGTGGGAGACCTTGAGGAAATTCCTGGCTCCTGGCTTTGAATTGGCTCAGCTCTGGCCCTTTCGGCCACTTGGGGAGAGAACCATTGGATGAAAGATCTTCCTCTCTGTCTCTCCTTCTCTGTATATCGGATTTTCCAATAGAAAAAAAAAAATAAAGAAGACCTGTCATCTTAGGACAGTTGGACGTAGCAGATAAATTGATGGGAAGATAAATTAATTGACATTGGCAATTTAGACTATGTGGTAAGGTAGAAAATACAAAAGTGAACCATGGAACTAGGAACTAGGAAACGTGGGCCATTGTTGTGGTATAACATGTTAAGCCACCACCTGCAAAGCCAACATTCCATTTGATCACCGGTTTGGGACCCAGCTGTTCTACTTCTTGTCTAGCTCCCTGCTGATGCACTTGGGAAGGCACTGGAAGATGACCCAAGTCCTTTGGCCCCCGCAGTAACATGGGAGACCTGGAAGAAGCTCCTGGCTTTTAATTATTTTAAAAAGAGAGGGGAAGAAACAAAGACCTTCTACCCACTGGCTCACTCCTGCAGGGCTGTCTTGGGCGTTTCTGGTCCGTGCTGATGCCCCGGATCTGGAGCTTGATTCAGATCTCCAAGTGGGTGCATGGGTGCATGGGTGCAAGATCTTGGGACATCTTCCCATTTATTACTTTCTGTGTATGTTAGCAAGGAATTGAGTCAGAAGTTGAGCAGCTGAAACCTTAACCAACCCTCGGTAAGATGCTGGTGTCACAGGCAGTGGCTTAACGTTGTACCACAGCACTGACATCAAGTTAAAGGATTATTGTCAAACTGTAAAATTGTATTCGTATAAATTCTGTTCTATTTTATTTATTTGTTTTTAAGATCTGTTAATTTTTAATGGACAGGCAGGTTTACAGAGGGGAGAGAGGGAGAAAGGAAAGAAAGGTCTTCCTTCTTCTGGCTCACTCCCCAAAGAACCACAAGAGCCGGAGCTGAGCCAATTCAAAGCCAGGAGCCAGGAGCCAGGAGCTTCTTTCGGGTCTCCCATTCGGGTGCAGTGTCCCAAGGCTTGGGGTCATCCTCTGCTGCTTTCCCAGGCCTAAGCAGGGAGCTGAATTGGAAGTGGAATAGCCAAGGCATTCTCATCTGCTGATAGCTCCTCCAGATACCCACAATACCTAGGGCTGGGCCAGGATGAAGTTTGCAACTTAATTCAGATCTTCTATGTAGGTAGTAGGGCCCAGCTACTTGAGCTGTTGTCACTTGTGGCCTCCCAGGGTGCTGGAATCAGTGGGCCCAGGATTTGAAGCAAGGTACTCAGCGTGAATATAGATGTGTCAGCCAGCATTTAAACTAGTAGATCAAACATTCCCCCTGGAATTTTCCTTTTGTTGTTGTTGTTGTTAATGAAAAATATTTATTTTTATTTGAAATCAGATTTTACAGAGATAGAAAAAGAAAGTCTTCCATCCATGGGTTCACTTCCTAGATTACCGCAACAGCTAGAGCTGAGCCAGTTCAAAGTTTGCATCCGGGAGCTTCTTCCTGGTTTCCCATGTGGCTGCAGGGTCCCAAGCATTTGGGCCATCCTCCTGTTTTCTTGGCCAGAAGCTGGGTGCTGAATCTGAAGTAGGTATATTTCGGGAATGGGGTAGTTAGGTCAGATGGAGATCAGTTCTCAGTGTGTCCGAGCGCTCTCCGTAGTGACTCTAGTAGCTGCACTGGTCTACACGCCCACCAACAGTGCATTAGGGTGCTTTTCCCCCACTCCTCACTACCAGCTGTTTGTTAGGTGGAACTTCAATGTATTTTTTTATTTGCATTTCCCTGTTAGGGAGCCTGAGGGTTTTTTAATGTGTCTATTAGTCATTTAAATTTCTTCTTTTGCAAATATCTGCTCATGTCCTGTGCCCATTTCTTTAGCAGCGTTGTATGTTTTGCTATTGTTGCGTTTCTGAGGCTCTTTGTAGATCTTGGCTGCTAGTTCCCTATCTGTTGTGTGGTGTGCCATAATTTTCTTCCATCTTGTTGGCTGCCTCTTCATTTTGTTAATATGTATTTGAAAGGTAGATCAGTAGGGAAAGTTAGAAATAACTATAGAGAGATGCCTTCTATCTGCTCGTTCATGTCCCAGATATCCACAACAACCAGGTGTGATCCAGGCTGAAGCCAGGAACTAGGAACTCCATCCTGGTCTCCCACATGGATGGTAGGAGCCAAGTACTTGGGCCATCTTCCTCTCCCTTCCAAGGCACCTTAGCAGGGAGCTGAATTGAAAGTCAAGTAGCTGAGACTCAGAATGGCACTCTGGTAAGAGATGACATATCAAAAACAGCGGCTTTAACCTGCTGTACCACAAGGCTATCCCCTGTTGTTGTTGCTTAACGCTTAACAGATTCTCTACAAGTCTTTTAGGTGTTCTGTGTATTAGTTTTATTTCTGTAGTCACTAGCAAGCCATGGATTGTGTTTGCAGTAATGTTTAATAATCTGAAACCTACTGTTATTTTTCTTCAGCTAAAGTTGAGAATCTGAATTGCAATAGTTATTAAATATAGCTAATATTGGGCCCAGTGCGATGGTGCAGTGGTTAAGGTCCTCGCCTTGCACGCCCGGGATCCCATATTAGCGCCGGTTCTAATCCTGGCGGCCCCGCTTCCCATCCAGTTCCCCATCTGTGGCCCGGGAAAGCAGTTGAGGACGGCCCAAAGCTTTGGGTCTTGGGACCCTGCACCCATGTGGGAGACCTGGAAGAGGTTGCTGGATCCTGGCTTTGGATAGGTATAGCATCGGCCATTACGGTCACTTGGGGAGTGAATCATCGGACGGAAGATCTTCCTCTCTGTCTCTCCTCCTCTCTGTATATCCGCCTTTCCAATAAAAATAAAAAAATAAATCTTTAAAAAAATATATAGCTAATATTTTAGGTGAACTCTTTAAAATGATTTATGATTTTTAAAAAACATTTATTTTACTTGAAAGAGTTACAGAGAGAGGGAAGAAGAGAGGGAGGGAAGAAGTGAGAAAGAACCTTCCATCTGTTGGTGCGCCACAGGAGCTGGGTTGGTCCAAAGCTGGGAGCCAAGAGGTTTCCCACGCGAGCCATCTTCTGCTTGCCTAGGCACATTAGTGTGGAGCTGGAGCAGAAGAGGAGTACCCAGGACTCGAACTGGTGTGTATAAGCAATGCTGGCCCTGCAGATTGAAGCTTTACCTTCTATACCACAGCACAGGCTCCTGCTGCTGCTGCTTTTTTTTTTTTCCTTCCCTTTCTTTAAGATTTATTTATTTTTATTGGAAAGTGAGAATTTAAAGAGGAGGAGAGACAGATCCATCCAATGATTCACTCCCCAAGTGACTGCAATGGCCAGAGCTGAGTCAATCCGAAGCTGGAAGCCAGGAACTTCCTCCAGGTCTCCCACGCGGGTGCAGGGTCCCAAGGCTTTGGGCTGTCCTCTGCTGCTTTCTGAGGCCACAAGCAGGGAGCTGGATGGGAAGTGGGGCTGCCGGGATTAGAACTGCTGCCCATATGGGATCCTGGCAGATGCAAGAGAAGGACTTTAGCCGTTGGGTTACCGCACCAGCCCCAGCCCTGTTTCCCTGTCTTTATGTTCTTGTGTTTTTATGTTTTGTGTCTTTGTTTTCAGGCATAGGGATTTGCATTGTGGTTGTGTGTACATTTCTTGGAGTACAAAGAAGTTGTTGTCCAACAAGCACTCAGAAAACAAGAAAGTCCTAAAGGTTGTTAGAATATTGGTGCTTTCTCTTTCTCACAGTGCTTATGCTGGCAGAAATCTCAAGTAGTCACATAGTTTCAAATATCTTTTATGTGCTGTAATCCCAGCCTTCTCCCAGTTGTAACTCATATAGTACTGCCTGCCAGCTTTTCATCATTGTAAGTAAAACTTGAAAGGGACTTTTACTGCTTCTCTTGCCCATCCTTTAGAGATCATTGAGGTTTTGCTGTTGTGTTTCCTTGCACTTGGATTCATCTGATTTCCTTTATGATTTGAATTGAAATTTTGTGGCAGGTTAATCTTCATTGTGAATATTGTCCCTTCATCATGGAAGGACTGGAATTAAAAATATTTATTTAATGAGATAGTAGCCAAGCCACATTTTACCCTGAAATCTAAGATGATGTATTGTGGCTTTTGAAGTGTTTCCAGCACAGCTGTGTCTGTTGAGTGCAGTGGGTTTCTGGTAACTGAAGGGAAGTGGTTGGGAGTGGGGGCCTGGTATTGATGGATGTTCGTACCAAGGTGTGGGTCTCTGTGCCCGTGGCAGAGCCTGTGCCTTGCAGCCAGTTCCTCATCTGTAAGGTGGAGGGTCCCTGCTTCACAGATTTTTGTAAGGATTCAATTAGAAAATGCACAAAAAGCATTTTGGGACTTGGTTCACAAACATTTAAATGGTGGTAAATCTTAAAAGAGGTGTTTATATTTTTTTATATATACAAAATACTTATATTTTATATAAAAAGATTCATGTATTACATGCATGTATGTATATAGACATGCATATGTATACACATACATATGTATATCTGTATTATATACACATACGTACATATAATATAATATATATATAAAAGATTTATTTATTTTTTACTTGAAAGTCAATGTTCTCGGGGTTTAGGGAGAGAGAAAGAGCTTTTCCACCTTCTGGTTTAGTTCCCAGATGGACACAGTTGGCAGAGCTGAGCTGGTCCAAGGCCAGGAGGCTTTTCCAGGTTTCCTAGCAGGTTCAGGGACCTGAAGACTTGGGATCATCCTCTGCTGCTTTCCCAGGCCATCAGCAGGGAACTCGATCAGGAATGGAGCAGCCAGGACTCAGACTTGTGTCCAGTTGGGATGCAGACACCACAGGCAGACGTTTAGCATGCTATAACACCATGCCAAACCTTATGTATTTTTATTTTTAAAAAATAGTAGAAATGTTCTTGTCTTCCTTTTTAGGTCAGTTGAACCCACCGATGGCCAGAGTGTCCTAACAGATGCACTGTGGAGGCGGTACAGTGAGTTCGAGCTGTTGAGAAACTACCTGTTAGTTTACTATCCACACATTGTTGTGCCACCTCTGCCAGAAAAACGGGTAAGAAGTGAAATACAGTGGTTTGGAGGTAGCTGGCAGCGGGATTGTCCTTAATGATGTTTTGTTCACCTAGGCAGAATTTGTTTGGCACAAGCTGTCTGCTGACAACATGGATCCTGACTTTGTGGAGAGACGGCGCATTGGTCTGGAAAACTTCCTCTTGAGAGTTGCTTCCCATCCTGTCCTTTGTAGAGACAAGATCTTCTATTTGTTTCTGACGCAGGTAGTTCTCTTTTGTGTCATCTTTTAAGATTGTTCATATGATTTTTTTTTTAAGCTGTAGAATGCTATTCTTAAGGATCTTTTTGGAGCAAATTTATAATTCGTATGGAATTGTGATTTTTTTTCATTGTGCAAAGTGAGATTTATTAAGAATATTAGAGATGGAAACCTTTTGTGGAGTATCAGGAGTGGGGTGGTTCAAAAGAGAAAGACCCTGCAATTATGGTTTTGTTTTATATTGAATTTCAAAATTTCAGGTTCCTTCATTCTTTTGACTAGCATATGTTAGACTTATAGTTATCGACGGTGTAACTTTATTTTATTTTTTATTTTATGATACAATTCTGTAGGCTCTGGGATATACCTTACTCCCTCCCCAAACTCCCTCCCCCTAACACTATTCCCCATATTTAACAACAGTATAATCCTTCATAAGCAGCCAGAACTCCATCATTCTGCTATCTAAGTGTGTCCTGATGTTGTAGGTACAGACAATGGCAGACAGTCCAGCTTTCTATTGTCAAGATATATCCAACAGTGTCATTGGGAGTCCAACTTTGATCTGGGAGTAAAAATGGCATACTGCATTGTATCCTCACATCTGGATGTGATAGTCTCTATTACACAGTTGCTATACATTTATAGTATAGTAAATGTTATCCATTTGTCTTAAATGGATAACCATACAACAAAATCAACAACGGGACTAAAGTTAAAAATTTGACAACACCATGAAGTTAAATAACAGGCTACTGAATGACCCATGTGTTGATGAGGTGCATGTCTGCAGTCCCAGCTACTTGAGAGTCACCGAGTCCAGGAGTTCTGGGCTGTAGTGTGCTATGCCAGTCAGGAGCCCACACTAAGTTCAGGTATCAGTATGGTCACCTCCCTGGAGCCAAGGACCACTAGTTTGCCCAAGGAGGTGTGAACTGGCTCAGGTTGGAAATGGAGTAGGTCAAGATATAACTTTTTGGTAACATTTAAATGATATCAAAATTACTCATCGGTTTTTTGCAGTCCATATCTATAAAGTCTGTCTCACGTCTGAACTGTATGCTTAAGTTTGAAATGATGTCTTTTTTTTTTTAACCTCTCTGCCATCTCTCCTGAAGTTAAAAACAGAGTGAAAGATATTTGTGTAAGATGTAATATTCTTTATGGGTTATTTTGCTTTGCAGTAATTTCTCAAATTAACTTGAATTTACAGGAAGGAAACTGGAAGGAGACAGTGATTGAAACTGGGTTCCAGCTGAAGGTAAGAATAAAAACTGTGTGAAAGAGTCTGCTATGCTCCTTTCCGTTCCCAGCGTGGACTGCGCGCGGAGTGGGTGTGGTGACTGGAGAGTGAGTGGTATCATTGGTAAGGCTTGCAAAGAAACTGCACAGTGAGACCATAATGGGCAGGTTAATTCTACTGAGAAGGAATGTTCCGAAGCATCGATTTAAATACAAGCTGTAACTTTCTCACAGTGAATTTGTATTCCTACCATTTTTTTCCTTCTTTCTGTCATGTTTCTGCTCACTCCCTTTTCCCCATAATCCTCACTCTCGTTTCTTTCTTTTCTTTTTTGACTTAATTATTCATTTGAAAGAGTTACAGAGAGAAAGGGAGGGATAGACAGGGAGATATCTTTCATCTCCTGGCTTGTTCCCTAGATGGCAGCAACAGTCTGACTGGGTCAGGCTGAAGCCAGGAGCCTCGGGGTCTGCTCTGTGGGTGGCAGGGCTCCAGACCCTCGGGCTGTGTTCTGCTCGCCCCAGCCCGTTAGTAGGCAGCTGAAAGTGAAGCAGAGCAGCAGGACATGAACCAGTGCCCTTGTGGGGTGCCAGCCTTACACAGTGCCTGGGTCTACTACACACACTCTTCATCAGATGTAGAAAGTACTTCTGAAGACTCACAATTGGATTTTTCTCGTTTTAATAGACTAAAAGATAAGTTATTGGCCATGGCTCTTCTGCCTTTGGTGGCTGACAGCCAGTTTGCGGTGGGCACAGGAACGTGTGTTGGTATTGCAGGCTTACTTAGTTTTCTCCTGTTCAATCACTGGAAGTAGTATTTGAAAATGAGATTGTTATCTGAAAATTGAGGAGCATAGTGATGGTGCTGAGATGGTCACCCTGGTTGCAAAGCTTAATCTCGGGCGCAATGAACAAGTAAGTGGATAAATGTAAACACACAGTACAGCTTGAGTAAGCTAATCCAAAAATATGAGATGTGAGATGCTCTGAATTTTGGAGTTTTTCTGGTTAGGGATGTTCAGCCAGTAAAATGTATGCAAACATTCCCAGATCTGTAATCTTAGATGGTTCTGGTCCCATGCATTTCAGGTAAGATACATTCAGTTTGTATGTAGTATATGTTAATCAATGATCCATGTCATAATACAGTACTAACAGTTCAGTTACAACGGTCTAGGCAAGCAAAATAAAATCTTTTTTTTTTTTTTTGTTGAGATTCTGTTTTATTTACTTACTTGAAATATAGAGAGCCAGAAACAATTTTCCATATGCTGGCTAACTCTCCCAATGACTGCAACACCCAGGGCTGAACCAGGCCAAAGGCAGGAGTCAGGGACCAGCAACCTCATCTGAGGCTCCCATGTGGCTAACAGGGGCTGCGGCTCTTGAGCCATTATCTATTACTTTCCCTGGCACATTAACAGGGAGCTGGTTTGGAAGTGGAGAGGCCGGGACTCAAGCTGGTGCTCATATGGGATAACAGTGTGGTAGGCAGAGGCTTAACCTGCTTCACTGCAGTGCTAATCCCAAAATACCTTTATAGTAATTTAAAAATATCTTTTAAGGCTTTATGCATTTTTATATAGGCATTTGACAGTCTGCAGAAAACAGAGTAGAAAGGGTTTTCTTCTCAGTCCAGAGAACAGTTAAGTATCTAGCTTTGTCATAAATTGTTTCTAATTTACAATTACCTTGAGTTGGGTATAATGTGGCTTACTATTATACTTAGAGAAATACTTTTTTGAGCTGATTTCTAGGCTACACCTATTTTAGCAGAAATAAAGATTACTGAAGTAATACTGGAGAGAGACCCACTGGCAGTCATTTCAGTGGACATGTGGGTTTGACAGCAAGGAAGGGGAGGAAGCGGTAGGCGGTTATCAAACACTGCAGGGTGAGTTCACTGGCCTGAGGCCAAATCCCCACACCTGTTTACCGCAGAACCTCACTGCCCTACAGCTGGGCTCTTATAGCTGAGGTTATAATGGTTTTCTTCAGGCTTCAAGAAAAAATGGAAGTTTGCTTGCTATGGGTTGTGTGACTGAGTCATTGGGCATGTTTGAAAGGAATCCCACAGTTGCTTTCCAATATAATGATAACTAACACTAGCCTAAGATTTAACTTTTTTAAAAAAAATATTTGTTTTGTTTATTAGAAAGGCAGGGATAGGCTAGTGCAGTGGCTCAACAGGCTAATCCTCTGCCTTACAGTTGCAGCATCCCATATGGGAGCTGATTTGTGCCCTGGCTGCTGCTTTCCCCATTGAGATCCCTGATTATGGCCTAGGAAAGCAAGTTATTTGGCCTCTGAATCCATGTGGGAGACCTGAAAGAAGCTCCTGGCTCCTAACTTCAGTTCAGCTCAGCTCTGGCCATTGTGGCCACTTTTGGGAGTAAAGCAGTAGATGGAAGACCTCTCCCTCTGACTTTCCCTTTTCTCTGTAACCTGGCTTTCAGAAAACAAAAATCTTAGAAAAGAAAAGAAAAGAGAAGAGAAAAGAAAGTAGGGTGATGGGATAGGGAGAGAGAAAGAGGTCTGCTGGTTCGCTTACCAAATGGCCACAACTCTGGGGGCTGGGCAGGCTGAAGCCAGGCGCTTAGAACTCTATCTGCTGGGTGGGTGACAGAGTCTGAGGACCAGGCTCATGACCTGCTGCCTTCTCAGGTGCACTGACATGGAGCTGGGATAGAAATAGAACAACTGGAATGTCAAATGGCACTGTGAAATGTGGGGTGATGCTGGCCTTGTAGGCAGCAACATAACCCACTGCACTTTTATGCTGGTCCCTAAAATCTGCTAACCAGCACTGTAGGCTAGTGACTAAAGTCCTTGCCTTGCATGCACTGGGATCCCATATGTGTGCTGGTTTGCATCCCAGCTCCCTGCATGTAGCCTGGGAAAGTAGCAGAAGACAGCCCAAAGCCTGGGGACCCTGCACACACATGGGAGACCCAGAAAGAAGCTCCTGGCTCCTGGCTGGATTGGCTCAGCTCTGGCTGTTGCAGCCACTTGGGAGTGAACAATCAGAAGGAAGATTTTCCTCTCCGTCTCTGCTTTTCTCTGTAAATCTGACTTTCCAATAGAAAAATAAGTAAGTTAAAAAGAATCTGATAACTGCTACTGTAAGACGATATTAGAAAGGTTATCAGAATTGGAAAAAAAAATTCTTTTAGATTTATCACATCTGGCATTTGCTTATGTGAAAGATGCACATAAGAAAATTATGCTTCAGGCCTGGTGTGGTAACCTAGTGGCTCAAGTCCTCGGCTTGCACCTGCCAGGATCCCATATCGGTGCTGGCTCTAATCCTGGCTGCCCTGCTTCCCATCCAGCTCCCTGCTTGTGGCCTGGGAAAGCAGTCAAGGACGGCCCAAAGCCTTGGGACCCTGCACCCACATGGGAGATCTGGAGGAGGCTCCAGGCTCCTGGCTTCATTTCGGTTCAGCTCCAGCTGTTGTGGCTGTTTGGGGGTGAATCAGCATCTAAATTTCCAATGAAATTGAATACATTTAAAAAAATTATGCATCAATTTCAAATTTTTTTGTGTTTTTCCATTTTTCTTCAAATTTTTAAAATATCCTCAGATACTTATACCAGCTGGAAGCAGGATGGCAGCAATGTAGCTGGGATGCAAGTTGGCACTCTGTTAGGAGTGGCAGGCATCTGACATAGAGCTTTAACCCCCTACACCACAGTCCCTCCCCTCAGTACTTTTTGTTTGCTTGTATTTTGTTTGTTTTGATTAGACAGATTGCTTTTTTCCAATTTTTTAAAGATTTATTTATTTTTATTGGAGAAGAGGAGAGATAGAGAGGAAGATCTTCTGTCCAAGGATTCACTCCCTAAGTGACTGCAACGGCCGATGCTGCGCCGATCCGAAGCTGGGAACCAGGAACCTCTTCCAGGTCTCCCACACGGGTGCAGGGTCCCAATACTCTGGGCTGTCCTCGACTGCTTTCCCAGGCCACAAGCAAGGAGCTGGATGGGAAGAGGAGCTGCTGGGATTAGAACCGGCGCTCATATGGGATCCTGGCACATCCAAGGCGAGGACTTTAGCTGCTAGGCCACGCCACTGGGCCCGCTTTTTTCCATTTCTAATGTTTGAAAGCAGACACAGATTTGATTTTGAGAGCACAAAAGTTGATTTTAAGAGCACAAAAAGTTGAGCACAAAGCTTAACATTAAATTCAGAATTGTAAAGAGAGAAAGATGCTGAGTGGTTGCCTTCAACAGAAAACTGGCCTCCCCAGGTAGTCACTGACAGTATGTTGAGATCCTTAACCAAGAAAAGCAAGCACGAGTTAGCGTATGAGCCTTGTGCTGGGGCTTGAAGCTGTGTATTTAGTTTGTAATTAGTTGTACATATCTATATTACTTTAAATTAAAAATCTAATAGCTTCCAAAGTAGTGAGACTATAAGGCCATAATATGTTTTTGAAATTTTCATGTAAAATGTAGTTTATGAAAAATCTATGCATGAATTCCAAGAAATATCTTGCCTTAAAGTAAGCATCTCTGAACCCATTTTTCCATGAAGTTTTTCTATATTTATTTTGGACACATCTATTAATGTGATTTTAATATCCGTGTTACTCATTCTCTTGTAATGCAAAGTATTTTAACGGAATTAAAACCACTGTTTTTTTTTTTTTAGCACTGTGTGAATTGTATTTGCTTATTATGTATCTATTTATTAAGGATTGATATATTTTTATTGGAGAGGCAGATTTACAGAGAGGAGGAGAGACAGAAGGATCTCCTAAGCACTGAAAGGTCTCCCAATCCAGAAATAGCTATCATGGCCGGAGCTGCACCAGTCCAAAGCCAGGAGCCAGGAGCTTCTTCCAGGTCTCCCATGTGGGTATAGGGTCTCAAGGCTTTGTTTCATCCTCCACTGCATTCCCAGGCCATAATCAGGCAGCTGAATCGAAAGTGGAACAGTCAGGATACAAACTAGCACCTATATGAGATTCCAGCACTTGGTGATGGAGGATTAGCCAATTGAGCCAGAGTGATGACCACATGACTAGTATTTTAAATACATCATGACTAATATATTAAAATTATGGTATTTTTATATAATATCCCAAGAAAAATTACCACCAAGTTGTTGCAGTAGGTGATAATCCCTCTGACTTGCTTGTCAGTTGCCCCGTAGGTCTAATTAATTCTGGGTCAGCATAATTAATGGCATAATTAAATTAATGCAGAAATACAGAACAAGTAGGCACATTGCCCCAGTGTCCCAAACATCTGGTCACTCTTCTAGCTCGCAGTGTCCCAGCGCAGGTCTATGTTCCCACTGCTGATGGGAATCAAGTGGGGCTCCTCTCCTGCATCCAGAGGTGGTGCTGGGAGTTCTGGGGGGGTCTTCCTGATAGACCCTCCATCCAGTGTCCCCCAGGGTAAAGAACAGCAGATGGGAGAAAAGCCTTCAGGGATGTTGCGGAGAAAGTACCACCTTAGTGATAACACTAGGGAGTCCTAGGCAGAGAATGAGGGGACTCTTGGCATGTTTTTAGAGCAGCCCCTGAGGGGAGGGGATGTTTTCTGTGGGACTTGACCAAGCTCCTCTCCAGTCTGTGTTGAAGATGGCTCTCAGCCTCTTTCTTGGGCTGGGAGGTGCTCTGTCTCTGCTGCTAGTGGTACATGTTTCCAATGTTCTGTTACTACTTTGGATCTGCAGTGACATGGGCTGTCACCGTCCCTTAGAGCTAATCCTTATTTTTCTCATGACACCATTATAAGTAGAAACTGAAGCAGGAACCCTTCTCCCCTTCCCATTGCTGACTTGCAGCTCTGTCTAGGAGCTGTGAAGGTTCTGTGGCCTCGTGCTCTGTATCGAGGGATCAGGGCAGCAGCTGTGGTATACACAAAGGGCCAAGCCAGGTCTCAGACTGCACCTTGGCATTCCATTAGATGTGTGATGCCAGCAGTGAAAACAGAAGCTTAACTTGGGGCACCATACCACTAGCTGCTCAATTAACTTCTTAATTGCCATCTCTCTTTTTTTTTTTTTAGAATTAATGCATGCAAAGATATTGGTAAAGGAAGTACTGAAAAAAATGAAGTAAAGAAAGCTGTGTGGTTTTTTTGTTTGTTTTAGATTTATTTAATTTAATTGGAGAGGCAGATTTACAGAGAGGAGAGACAGATCTCCATTCACTGTTTACTTCCCAAATGGTCACAGCGGCCAGAACTGCGCCAGTCTGGAACCAGGAGCTTTTTCCGGGCCTCCCATACAGGTACAGGATCTCAAGGTTTTGGCCATTCTTTACTCTTCTTCCAGGCCACAAGCAGGGAGCTGTATGGGAAGCGGAGCAGCCGGGGACACAAACTGGCACCCATATGGGATCCTGATGCTTGGCACGGTGTGGGTCAGCCAATTGAATCATTGCACCGGGCCCAAAAGATGTGTTTCTGTGAGAATGAGGTCAATCCAAATCAGAGTTAATATTTTGTTTTTTACAAGACTATTTATTATTATTTTAATTTATTCAAGTAGTTGTGCCCCTGCTGCCCATGAGAGACACTTGGAGGGAGTTCAGACTCTGGCCTTCTTTCTGGTCCAGCTCCCGCTGTTGGCAGCTTTTTGGGGAGTGAGCTTGTGGATAGCTGGAAGGTCGACCTCGTTGCCTCCTCTGTCTCATCTCTCTGTCTTTAACATACATGGCACAGCTTTGTATAACCAGTATTGCTACAATAGCTTTCGTGCAACTCCAGGGCCACTGTTCACCTGGTGATGTCTTAGAGTTTGAAGTTAAGCCAAGAAACAAACTGATTTCAGATAATGCTCTTTTAGATGGAGTAGAAGTTTGTATGAAGCATAACGCATTGGGGCACTTTCAGGTGCTCACTGGGTAAGTCTGTACAGATTGGAGCAGTCCAGTTAATTTTTCAGAGATCCAGCCTGGGGGAGACTTTTTTGGTTGTGTTTTAGACAATTCCCAAATTCGTGAGGCTTGTGAAACAGCTGGCAAAATGAGTAGGGTGCCGGGATGCACCTAACCTGAACAGTGTTCTGTCAGCAAAGGTCAGCATGAAAAATAAGTTTGGTGGTACTAAAATACACAAGATTCAAGGAAAGATGACGTTTTTCTTATAGTGTTTATGTAATTTGACTTTAAAGAATCACTTCTGTATATGACTGGACATTGAAATTTGTTGAGCTCCTTTGATATGTAGTGAGTTTTAAAAGGTTTATTGACTTCTTTATTTGAAAGAGAGTGATAAAGAAAGATATAAGAGATCTTCCGTCTCCTGCCTCACCCCTGATGTTCCCTGATGTACTTGGGTCTGTGGACACCATCAAGCCCTCCCAAGTCCCAGGTCATCATCTGCTGCCTTCTGGGGGGCTGCACCCCAAGTGTGCTGACCTGCGGTGTACACGTCTGAAGCACTGCTTAACTTGCTGAGCTATGAGACCCCCACCCCCTGTAGTGTTTTTTGCTAAATGCATCAAGTTTATAGGTATTGGTGTTTGTAGGGACTTTCAAATGAACTCATTTGCCCATGAGATGTTAAGACAGACCAAGAATTGGTAAAAAGATGATTTTGGAATGAGAGGACCCTGAAACCAGCGACAAGTTGAGCTTTAGATAACTGTGGATCTGCTGGTCTGCGGTTCAGGGATGCTGGGACTGTTGATATTGTCATATTTGTTTTTCTTAGTCAAGTAACATGGGAAGCCCTGGGAATGTTTTTGTTCTGTTATATTAAAGAGTTTTTGTAACTGCATTAGCGGGTAGATCACTGAGAAGTTTTCAAGGTGATTGAGGTTTTTAAAATCAAAGGACATTTTGAAGTTGAGGTTGATTTGTGATTAAGCTACTTTATATAAACTCTATTGTGTCTCTGCCTTGGTCAGAAAAGATTTTTTTTAATGAGTACTTAGGGTAAAATCTGGGTATTTAAATGCATAGTCCATGCATTTATAAGATTATTTAGTGTCTTTCCCTCTGTTTTTTTAGGAACAGTTATAAGTAAAGATAGTTAACAAGTTGTGTTTTGTAACATTTTCTTCTAGCTAAAAAGTAACTTGATGTCATTTGGCTCCACTTCTCTGCTGCATGTGTTCTCATATTTGTTTATTTCTCCCTAAAATGCTGATTATGAAAATGAGAAAACTCAGTGTACATCTGGCTTGAATTCTGAGAACTGCTTGCAGGAGTGCCCAGTTAGTTTAGTTCCACTTATTTAGTTTAGACCGTTGTTTTTCTTGAACTGCTTTTTCCACATGACCTGTTCTGAATTATAACAGTGCAGAAGCCATATGCCATATGTTTATAGTTTTTTCTTTTTCTTTTTTGGTATCAGCGAATGTCATGTATTCAGGCTCGTTTATTAGTAGTAGTCTCAAAGATAACCCCTAAACTATTTTTAGGGATATTTAATGTGTTATGATGAAAACTCTACTTGAACATCTTAATTCTAAAGGGACAGTAAAACTGTTTGAATTTTATACCCGCCAATGTAATTGTATTAAGTAAATAAATTATTTTTTCCAGGCAGACTCCAGGTTAAAAGCGCTTAATGCAACATTCAGAGTGAAAAACCCAGACAAGTAAGGTTTTGTTTTAATAACAGTTCCTATGTTGTTTTGAATGGTTCCTATCTATTTCATTTTTCATTTCTGAATGTGTGCAATTTATTTGCATAGTATTTTAAATAGTAATTCATGTCTGATGAAAGTCCTTTTTAAAGTCTAAAACTGATTTGGAAACTTGTTAGCTTAACTGAATTTGAAGTTGTAAATAACTGAAGTTTTCAAAAATGAAAGCACTGCTAGAAGGATTTATTAAATGCTGAGAGTGTCAGAAAAATGACAATTTTAATTGCATCGTTTTCCTTGTATGACTTTGCCTGTAAAATATACACAGAGCGCTAGATGAAAATTATGTACTTATGTATTTCATAATCAACAATGTTCTTTGTATGCCATAAACTTGATAGATAATGCATACTAGCCTAATGATTTAATGGAGGTAGATTTGTCTGACAACATTTGACTTGCTAGTATCAGGTTGGTGTTTGGGAGAGCTTTTCTGTATTCAAGGATGCCAGTGTATTCAGAAGTGACTTTGCTGAGGCACAGGACCCAGGTATTTAAGTTTGTGCTTCTGCGCCTTCTCTGAATGTGGGCTAATTCACGTCTCCTCTGCGCACCTGCAACTTGGTCCATCAGAGCCAGGCTCACTTTGCCATGCTTTTCAACTCTGTTAGGATGCCTGCGGGGAGTCCTTAGGTGTTGGTTTCTACACAGTGTACATTCTTATCAGACAACAGCTCCGTTTTATTATCTGATGTCCTATTGTGTCTGACTTTACATAACAGAACATTAATTACAGTGCCTCTATTTTAACATGAAATTTGAATATGAATATTTTGAATATTTAAAGTTTTGATAATAGTAAGTTGAAAGCTTTATTTTTTTTTCTGTCTAGTAGACTTTGCTTTTTGAAGTTGTTTTAGTAAAGCTCATAGACAACTTGAGAGCAAAGTACAGAGTTCTCTTACTGTCTCCCCTCCTGCCATCCCCCCCCCCACCGTGCTGAGTTTGTTGCGCCGAGTTGCATTGAGCACAGCATTATTACTCAAAGTCCATCGTTTATAACAGCGGCCATTCTTGGTGTAGTGTCTGGACAAATGGAAAATAGTATCTGTTCACCATTATAGCATCATACATATGAATCTCACATTAGATGTTAAATTGTATATAAAACAATGGTTTTCTTCTTTTATAAGAAAGCCAGGTTACTTAGGCAGTTAAGATTATGATTTTATGAGGGAATTCTGAATTGTCTGCTTATGTCAGTTTGCTATGCTAGAAGTATGGATGAAGAGAAGACTTTTTTTTAACATCTTGTCCTTTTTTAAATTTTTTTAAAAAAGATTTATTTATTTTTATTACTAAGTCAGATATACAGAGAGAGGAGAGACAGAGAAGAAGATCCTCTGTTCAATGATTCACTCCCTAAGTGAGTGCAATGGCCGGTACTGCAACGCCTGGCACTGTGCCAGTCCGAAGCCAGGAACCAGGAACCTCTTCCAGGTCTCCCACGTAGGAGCAGGGTCCCAAAGCTTTGGGCCGTCCTCAACTGCCCTCCCAGGCCACAAGCAGGGAGCTGGATGGGAAGTGGAGGTGCCGGGATTAGAATCGGTGCCCATTATGGGATCCCGATGTGTTCAAGGCGAGGACTTTAGCTGCTAGGCCACGTCGCCAGGACTGAGAAGACTTTTTTTTTTTTTTTTTTTTTTATTGGAAAAGCGGATATACAGAGAGGAAATACAGAGAGGAAGATCTTCTGTCCGATGATTCACTCCCCAAGTGAGCCGCAACGGCCGATACTATGCCGATCCGAAGCCAGGAGCCTCCTCCGGGTCTCCCACGCGGGTGCAGGGTCCCAAAGCTTTGGGCCGTCCTCGACTGCTTTCCCAGGCCACAGGCAGGGAGCTGGAAGGGAAGCGGGGCTGCCGGGATTAGAACCGGCGCCCATATGGGATCCCGGGCGTGCAAGGTGAGGACTTAACCACTTGTGCCACCGCGCCGGGCCCAGAAGACTTTTTTTTTTAAAGATTTATTTTCATGTTTATTGGAAAGGCGGGTATACAGAGAGGAGAGACAGAGAGGAAGATCTTCCGTCCAATGATTCACTCCCCAAGTGAGCGCAACGGCCGATACTATGCCGATCCGAAGCCAGAAGTCTCTTCCAGGTCTCCCACGCGGGTGCAGGGTCCCAAAGCTTTGTGCCGTCGTCACTGCTTTCCCGGGCCACAACAGGGAGCTGGATGGGAAGCGGGGCTGCCGGGATTAGAACCAGTGCCCATATGGGATCCTGGGCGTGCAAGGCGAGTACCTTAACCACTGCACCACTGTGCTGGGCCCAAGAAGACTTTTTTTAAAGATTCATTTATTTTTATTTTGAAAGGCAAATTTTTTTTAACAGAGGACAGATAGATTCACTCCCTAAATTACCACAAAAATCAGAGCTGAGCTGCTCTAAAGCTGGGAGCCAGAATTCCTTGCAGGTCTCCTATATGGGTTCCTGGGCCCAAGGACTTGGGCTGTCCTCCCACTGTTTTCCCAGGACATAAGCAGATAGCTGGATGAGAAGTGGAGCAGCTGGTATGCTGATGCTGCAGGGCAAGGATTAGTATGCTAAGCCATTGTGCTAGCCCCAAGAGAGAAGGAATTTATAGTGAGCTTTTTCAGTACTCTCAAAAGGCACCATGGTAAAAACATTCAGAAGGATAGGGAGGCAGGAACTGGAAATTTTGAAACCAGAGAAGATGAGGGTAGAGAGAAGAGTGATGTATTCTAACAGTCACACGGACTACCAGGGCTTATGGTATTGTTTTTCCTCTGGGTTTATGCTCAGATAATAGCTGGTTATACAGGTGCAAAAGCTGTAGAGCTGGAAATACTCCCAGTGTAGGGCCAACACAATGGCTCAACTGGCTAATCCTCCACCTGCAAGCACCAGGATCCCATATGGGGGCCAGTTCCCATCTGTTCCACTTGCCATCTAGCCCCTTGCTTGTGTCCTGGGAAAGCAATCCAAGACTGCCCAAAGCCTTGGGACCTTGAATCTATGTGGGAAACCAGGAAGAAGCTCCTGGCTTCTGCCTTTGGATTGGCTCAGCTCCAGCTGATTGAACCAGTGGATGGAAGATACTTCTGTCTCTTTTCTCTACGTCTTTCCAATAAAATTTAAAAAATACTTTCAGTGTAGTACAGTAGAAAAAAGTAAAGCCATGTGAAAAGAAGAGAGTGATATGAAATAGACAACAATTAGATTCCAGTTTTTTGTTTGAAGTATTCAGCTTTGAGGTTGGAGAGAGACATTAGTTAGTAATAGCCTTGATGGAGGTTATTGTCAAGACAAGTCTTGGGATGGATGTTGTGACACAGCACAGTGAACTTCTGCTTGTGATGCTTACGTTCCACCTCAGAGTGCCTGGGCTTGAGTCCCACCTGTGCTTCCCATCTGACTTCCTGCTAATGCACCTGGGAGGCAGCAGATACTATCTCAAGTACTTGGTTCCTATTACCAATGTGGGACAAGAGGATAGAATTCATTCCTTTTGGCTTCAGCCTGGCCCAGCCTCAGCTGTTGCAGGCATTTCAAAGAGAGGGATTAAATTGGCAAACAGAAGATCAGGCTGGGCCTGGAGCAAAGGCTCAATAGCTAAATCCTCACCTTGCAAGTGCCGGGATCTCATATGGGCACCTATGAGACAGTTGGTGTTCTAGTCTCTTCAGTACCCACCAAGCTCCCTGCTTATGGCCTGGGGAAGCAGAAGAGGATGCCCAAGATCTTGAAACCCTACACCCACTTGGGAGACACAGAGGAAGCTCCTGGCTTCTGGCTTTGGATCAGCTCAGCTCTGCCATTGTGGCCAATTGGGGAGTGAACCAGCAGATGGAAGATCTCTCTGTCTCTCCTTCTCTCTGTATATCTGCCTTTCCAATAAAAATAAGGGAGAGGGAGAAAGAGAGAGCGAGTGAGTTGGTCTCCATAGCTCCCTCATCGTTACCCTGCCTTACAAATAAATTAAACCTTAAAAATTTATTAAAATTAAAGTTAAAAACTTTGTTTAAGTGCAAAGCAAGCCTGGACAAACTCTGATCTGATTAGGAGAGGTACCACTTCAAGCTTAGGAGAAATAACTACAAGTATGTAGAGAATGGAGAATAAGGTGAAGCACAGATCCTGTAGTGTTAAGATTGTCTTAAGAACAGAACATACGTGTAAGGTGAGGCCCTGCCATAGGTTAGGGGTAGACAATCTCAAACTTGTAGTCTCATCGGAATCTGCATTTACATGTTGATTTTTATGTCTCAAAAGCAGGCATTTAAGATACATGAAAATTCAAGAGAGAAGTCTTACGTAAGCATTTCAGTTTGAAGTCTCTTTTTTAACTCCATCCTGTTAAGTGGAATTACATCATTTTGAGATTTTACATGATTTGTACTCTTTATCAAAGGATATCTCATCTTTTTTGGTGGGGGTAGATTTTATTACCAGATAGACAACTAGTTCTTGGATCTGTTGGCTCATTTCCCAATGATGATGTTCTGAATGGCTGGGACCGGATCAAGCCAAGCTAAAAACTTGAAGCTGAGTCCATATCTCCCATGCCTGGAGCCATCACTGCTGCCTTGTAGGGTCTCCAGTAGCAGGCAGCTGTAGTTAAGAGTGAGAGGCAGGCATTGCCCCAGCACTGAGAAAATGGGACACATGTGTCTCCACCTGTGGCTTAACTGCTGTGCTGAAGGTCCTCCGGGGTTCCTTACTTTAGTGTGCAGATATTACTAGTTCCTGACTTGGGCAAAGAACTTAAGACTCTTATTTACAGGAAAATTAATTCCTTCATTCTGTGAAATACACATTGTCATCTAAAACTTGATGAAGTTTCAGCCTTCACCTTTAGATCTTCTGATTTTCCTGTATCCATGATTTTTTCCAAAGGTGCACATTTTGTCTGTCACCTACTTAGAAACTTTTATCCATGGCTTCCTGGTGATGTGATCACTGGGGATATGTATGCCTGCTGGCCCAGGACAAGTACACACACATGTTGCAGATTGTGCCATTCTGTTAATCACATTCAGAAGCTGTTATGTGCCTTACACATTCTTCCACCAGAATGGACCTTTGCTTTCAGCTCCAGGAGCCTCTGTTCTCCTAGTTTAAGTGTTCTTGAGTCTTACTGATTATATTCTTACACATTCTCTTATTACCTAATGTGCAACTAAGAAGTTATAGTTATGCCAGCTCAAAAATTGGGAAAGGTACTTAGGAAATCTGATCAAGTCTGGAGATGCTCCGTGACCTTAGAGAATTTCTTCTCCCTGAGCCCCAGCAGAGGAAGCTCTGATCAGGGGAGATAGGATTGAAGGAACTGTCTGGCTCCTGACACTGAAATTCATTTTTTTAAAAAAAGATCTATTTATTTTTATTGCAAAGTCAGATATACAGAGAGTAGGAGAGACAGAGAGGAAGATCCTCTATCCAATGATTCACTTCCTAAGTGATCACACCGGCTGGAGCTGAGCCATTCCAAAGCCAGGATCCAGGAGCTTCCTTCAGGTCTCCCATGTGGGTGCAGGGTCCCAAGGCTTTGGGCCGTCCTCGACTGCTTTCCCAGACCACAAGCAGGGAGCTGGATGGGAAGCAGGTCGCCAGGATTAGAACCCGCTGGCGCCCATATGGGATCCTGGGGCATTCAAGGTGAGGACCTTTGCCGCTAGGCCACTGCACTGGGCCCAACACTTGAATTCAAACCTTAATTTCTTTTTTGTTAAAAATAACCTTTAAAAAATTTATTTTAATGGTAGCAGAATTACAGAGAGACTGAAACCTATCTGCTGGGGATAGAGAGAAATCTTCCATTTGCTTGTTTTCTCCCCAAATGGATGCAGTAATGAGCTGAGCCAGTCTGAACCCAGGAACTTATTCTGGGTCTCCCATGTGGGTGAGAGGCTCAAACACTGAGTCAGTCTTCCACAGCCTTCCCAGGCGCATTAGCTGGGAGCTGATTCGAAAGTGGAGCAGTTTCTATCTCTCCTCTCTGTATATTTTACTTTCCAATAAAAATAAATAAAGTTTTTAATTTATTTATTTTTATTGGAAAGGCAGGTTTATACAGAGAGAGAAACAGAGAGGAAGCTCTTCCGTCTGATTCACTCCCCAAGCGGCCACAATGGCGGGAGCTGAGCCAGTTCGAAGCCAGAAACCTCTTCCAGGTCTCCCACGTGGGTGCAGGGTCCCAAAGCTTTGGGCCGTCCTCGACTGCTTTCCCAGGCCACAAGCAGGAGCTGGATGGGAAGCACAGCTTCCAGGATTAGAACTGGTGCCCATATGGGATCCTGGCATGTGCAAGGCGAGGACTTTAGCCGCTATGCTACACTATCGTGCCAGGCCAAAAAATAAATAAATCTTAAAAAAAAGTGGAGCAGCCAGGATTCAAAACTAAAACCCATATTGGATGCTGTGATATTGCAGGTAGAGGATTAATTTGCTACAGCATGGTGCCAGCCCCAAAATCTTAGGTTCTGCTGAAAATTATTTCAACTCAATTCTAATTGGCTGTAGTTAAAGGATGTATATGAATCAATAGATACTTAAGAGTCCACAGTCTGTTCTTACTCCTTCTCACATTAACTTCTTAGTTTCATATCCCTTCAGAGTTGGCCATTTTATTTTTTAAGATTTGTTTATTTTAAAGGCAGAGTTACAGATGGAGGGAGAGAGAAAAGCAAAGAGATCTTCCATCTATTGGTTCACTCCCCAAATGGCTGCAGTGGTTGGAATTGGGCTTGTCTGAAGCCCTGCGCTAGGAGCTGCTTCTAGGGCTCTGACGTGGGTACTGGAACCCAAGCACTCAGGACATCTTCTGCTGCCCTCCCAGGCACATTAACAGGGAGCTGCATTGGAAGTAGAGCCGCTGAGACATGAATCGGTGACAATATGGGATGACAGCACCGTGAGCAGCGGCTTTACACACCATCCTACAGTGCCGGCCCCCTTTGAGAGTTTTATACCAGAAATGCAAAAAAAAAAAAAAAATAAATAAAAATAAAAACCACTAAGAGCACATTCTGTTTTCCACCTGAGATGTAAAAAGGAAGAGCAGACATGGCTTTGCCCTCCATCAAATGACGTGCCAATCTTGCTCCTTGGATTATTATTATTTTTTTTTTTAGCTGAAGAATACTGCCTAGAGTGGAGTAAGAATGTTGAACATAAAGTATTTTATCATGATCAGATGCCCTCAGCTTTGCCAGCCGCCTCTTTGTTTAGATGAATGACAGTTACTACATCTGTATGGTCTGTGAAGAGTTCTGTAAGCCATGTTAAGGGGTCTGGACTCTTTCGCAGGATCAGTGATTAACCTGTGTTTCATGAAGAAATCTGACTAAAAGCAGGGGAGCAGTGCAGCTTTGAGCTTTTGGGAGGTCGTCTGAGCCAAGAGGGCAGCAAGTTAGAGTGACCTGGGGCTGAGTGAACTAGCAGGTGAAAGGTAATGATGCTTATCTGCATCCAGGTTGTTGGCTGCACACCAAGGCAAGTGAGTGCATCTAGGCAATGTTCCAGAGGTGGAATTGGCCAGCTGGGTGGTTAGTGGAATGTAGGGGTGCCGGAGTGGGGTAAGAAACGAGATGACGCTGAAGCTTCATTATTTAGCCTACTAAGGAGCCCATTAGCACAATTTAGATGAGGAGGGGGAGTGGATCGAGCATGACACATTAAGCCCTTGATATGTCAGCAAGTATAAATGTCTGTTAATCACTTCTCTATATAGGTTTGAACTATGGAAGAGGGATTTGGGCCAAAAGTAGAAACTTGAAATTCTGCAACATGTACATCCTAAGTGTTAAGTGTTATGAATGACAGCCACATAAGGAATGTATAGACCAGGAGACTGATTTGCAGGCGGGTGAGAATCTAATTGTTGAGCTTGAAGAATGTCAACACTTTCAATGATGAGACCAGAGGAGTACAGTTGTTCTAGGCCTGTGGGTAAGCAGGTTGTAAGTTCCCACTGCTGTGTCCCTGGAAGGGGGTGTCTCTGCGTCCTTGTGGTTATTTGCATTCTCTCCTACTCAGAGACCCGCAGTAGTTCACACAGCTTCTTTGCAACACTGAAGTTAGCAGTGTAAGACATGGATGAAAGAAGTGAGAACTAGTCCTCCAGGAATGATGAGAAGACAATCATGTTAAGAGAACAAATGGCTGGGGTGGAGGAAGCATGTCAGCTGTCACACCATCAAGAGCGTTAAGTCAGAGGAGGGCTGAAATAGAGCATTACATATTAATGAGGTGAAAATACTTGGTAACTTGTCAGAAATACTCCTCTACTCTAGTGCTGTTGGCAGATGCTGGATTCTAGTATGCCAGTCAGTGAATGGGAAGGGAAGAGAAGTCATTATTAGTGGGTGTTAATGCTTGGTTTTAAAGTTAGGTATATTGTCAAGGAAGTGGATGGGTTATTTTTTGTACTAATGAGAAGAAGCTCATAATGAGAGGGAAAATTAGTGAATAAAAATATGGAGTATAGCAGGCATAGACTCCCAATGATGTAGACAGGAGGACGTGTATGAGCTGATTGAGGAGGTGGTTCTCAGCTGAAGGTTTCTGCTTGAATTCTTGTTTGGAAGGTGACAGGTGATGGATGGCTTGTAAGTTTCAGAGTTCTAAGGAAAGGGGCACTGTGGATTAGGGAAACAAAAGTTACCGAACAGTATTACTCAGAAGCCAGGAATTTATGGCTACAATGTAAGATTTTTCGTACAATAATTTTTTTCCTCCTTTTTTGTTTTCAAAGTAGCTTTTCATATTAACATATTCTAGCTTTATCTCAGTCCCAGGATGTAAATTTTGAAATTTTGACATCTTTCCTTGGTTTGCAAAAGAGAGAATCATTTTATTTTAGACTTTTTTTTTTTTTTTTTACTTTAGACTGGTATGTAAGTGTTCTAGGTCACAGCATGTGATTAAATGAAATCACTTTATTATCAGGAACTCGGTTTTATCTTTCTGCTCTTAACTGCTTGCTTTCATGAGAAAAATGTTTGTTTTTCTGTTCTAGGAGATTTACTGAACTAAAGCACTACAGTGACGAGCTGCAGTCTGTCATTTCACATGTGCTCCGAGTCAGAGCTGTAAGTGGTGCCCAAGAGCGTTGTGACACCTCTCATGTGATCATGATATTTTTAAGTAATGGTTGGTATTTGTGATGAATACCTGGTTTTACATTCAAAATTTTAATATTCGATTATTCATACTGTATTGTTAGAGGAAGGTGATCCAGAACAGTTATAGAGGTTTGAGTGTTGGGTGACTGCAGTTCATAGTGATGTAGTTCATGCTATTTGAAGCAGAGTGGCCTGACCATAATTTACAATAATTTATATGAAGAACTGGAAAATAAGAACTTACAGGTACAAACATTAAGAAAAGGAACTAGAGGGTCCAGCATGATGGCTTAGTGGCCTTACATGCACTGGGGTTCTACGTGGGCAGGGATTTATGTTCCAGCTGCCCCACTTCCCATCCAGCTCCCTGCTTGTGGTCTGGGAAAGCAGTCGAGGACGGCCCAAAGCCTTGGGGCCCTGCCCCTGCATGGGAGACCCAGAGGAAGCTCCTGGCTCCTGGCTTCAGATGGGCTCAGCTCCAGCCATCGCAGCCTCTTGGGGAGTGAGCCAGCGGACGAAATGTTTTTCTGTCTCCCCTTCTCTCCTGTAAATCTGCCCTTCCAATAAAAATAGATAAATGTTTAAAAAAAAGAAGAAAGAAAAGGATCTGGAAATGCTAATTATTGTAATTACCTGATTAGCCATTTTATACTGTATACATATATTTAAATAGCACACTATCCATGCAAATGTACATGTATGACACCTTAGTCACATATTTCAAAGTCAAATCACCTGGTTCTTCTGCTCCTGGGGAACTTTAAAACTTGCCTGCAAACCGACTTTGAAACAAACTGTGCTGCCAGGTCTGGGGTGACTTTTAATACTGGAATCCTCCTGAAATGAAGTATATGATCTGGTATTTGCTTTAATATAAGTTTTATGATTACAAGCCAGAAATCTATGGCTATATGCTGAGGTTTTTGGTATAATAATTTTTTCCCTTTTTTGTTTTTAAACTAGTTTTTTATGATAACAAATTTTAGCTTTATCTCAGCTCCAGAACGTGAATTTTGATGTGTGATGTGTTTTCTTGGTTTTCAAAATAGCAAAAGAGAGAATTGGTCTGGCATTTTCCTTAATGAAAGAGTCAATGAGGGGTAGAGGGTGGGACGGTTTTAGGGGATACACTTCCCATGCTTGTCCCATCCCTCCCAACCCTCACTGCTTTCTCAGACCTGGTCTCTCTCTCTATTCAGATCTCAGCTCAAGCCCTTTCTTAGTGAAATCTTTCTGGAAGTGTCACATAGCAAAGACCACTTCAGCGCAGCTAAGAAGCCCTCATTCTGTATCAGTGCTTGGGGTCCGTCCTTGGCCCGGGCTGCTGAGTCACTTCCTGCCGTGGCAGGCACTGGGAGGCAGCAGTGATGGCTTAGGTGGTTAGAGCCCTCCCTTACACAGGGGAGCCCTGGGCTCAGTTCCCATTTCCCACCTTCAGTCTTACTGAATAAGTGGACGAGATCTCTCTCTTCTTGCCTCTCAAAAGAAACATTTTAGAAATGCTAATGTAATCTTCTGGCATCTTGTATTACTGTTGTCTTGGTAGCAGTACTGTCTGATGTTGTTTATGCACTCAGCCATTACTTATCTCCAATCATGGTGGTGACTTCCACAGATGTAGACACTTGATTTTCTTACTGCCAAATCCCTGGTTTCCTCCCACCCCCTCCACCTGCTTTCCCTCCGTCAGCACCTTGCCGATCAAGCAGCAACAGGGTGGAGGGGTGCGGAAGAGCGACATTACTGGTCTTCTATCTGCTATTTCACTCCCTAAATGGCCACAATGGTTGGAGCTGAACCAGTTGGGAGCCAGGAGCCTCTTCTGGGTCTCCCGTGTGGGTGCAGGGTCCCAAGGACTTGAGTCATCCTTCACTGCTTTCCCAGGCCACAAGCAGAGAACTAGATCAGACGAGGAGCAGTCAGGACAGTCAGGACATGAATCACAGCTCGTAAGAGATACTGGTGCCATAAGATGGAGGATTAGCGTGCTGTGCTACTGCACTGTCTCCTAAACTCGGTCTTTTCAAATTAGGAGAAGGCCATTTAGATAGTAACAATGAAGTGATATGAAGTATAATTGAAAGGTGAAAGTCCCCTGCTGACAGCACACAGTGGCAAAACTATACCCCAGGAAGGCCTTTCATTTCAGAATGTCACACAGTCAAGAGAAGATTGCAAGTGTTTGAGGCAAATGACATTTTGTTAACAGATCATGCGGAAACAGTCACGTGTTTATCTTTTCTGTCCAAGATAATTCCTTTGATGCTAGGAAAACAAAACAAAAAAGCCGAGAGAAAATTACAGATGAGTTAGAGTTGGGTGTGTAGTAAGTGAAGGTAACAATCAAAAGGAAAAACAGCAGTCAGAAAAGGCAGATGGCCTTAGAGGAGGAAGAGGTGAGTTTAAAACCTGTCTCTGCCACTTGTCAGGTCCTTCAAGCAGAGCTGGCGATTGTTCAGGGTGTTCTCTGATGGAAATCTGCCTGGCAGCTGGAAGTATTTTCTCACCTGATTTCCGTAGCAGCCCCTGTTTTCAGGGTAGGAAACCAGAGGCCAATGACTCATTTAATACATGGGTGTGGAGCCAGATCTTAAACATGACAAGTGATTCTGGATTCCTTTTCTTTCTTGTTTTCTTGCTTGCTTGTTTCCTCCCTCCCTTCCTTCTTTCATTTGTTTATTTAAGAGGCAGAGTTACAGTGAATCACCCTGTGGTTCACTCCCCCAAATAATAGCGACAGTTGGAGCTGGGCCCACCTGAAGCCCGAGCTTCATCCAGGTCTCACATGTGCGTGCAGGGCGCAAGCACTTGGGCCGTCTTCGGCTGCCTTTCCCAGGTGCATTAGCCTGGAGCTGGGTTAGAAATGGAGCAGCCAGGACTCAGACTGCCTGCATATGACATGCCATTGCCACAGGCGGCAGCTTTATGTGCCATGCCACAGGACCTGCCCCTGAATTCTATTTCTTAACTCTCTTAAACATGACAGGTTGACAAGGAGTGTGGATTCATATAGGGAGATGAGGAAGAGGATCTGATAGTCCCTGAGCCGCCCCCTGCTGGTGGCCAGGAACCTTGCAGGCATCCAGTCTTCACAAAGTCCTGTGAGGAAGATCATTCCCACATCTCCAAAAGAAAGATGCAATACCAAGGCTTGGGGTAGCATGGTGAATTCTCCAAAACCAAATTGTAACCTAAGAAGGAGGTGGAAATTTGAACTCATATTTGTCTGAGTTCACGTTCCTTACTTCTTGCTACCCTGTGCCGCCTCTAGAGGATACCAAGAGTGAAGGGAGGAAGCAAGTGTTTAGCCTTGCTGACATTGTAAACGTGAGCATGACTCTGAGACGATGGTTAGCCTTTTACTTGTGGTCACCTGTAAAGGATATCCAGTGTTGGGGAAATAGTGAGGTGTCCCAGCTCCCGTGTAGTCTGTGGTGGCAAATAGTACCAGGAGTCTCAAATCTTATAATCTCACTCAGAAGAATCAAGGGGAAAATGCATATCCAGATTTTTAAAATAACTTTTTAGTGGCATGTCATACAACTTTGTCCCTCTCTTCCTTGACTAGCTTGGGTTGTAGTGAGGAGAGAGTGCATTCTCAGTTCCAGAAGAAAGAGAACTGCTGTCAGATTCCCTCTGGTGTCAGGGGGTGTGTCCAGTGTCCTCCCAAAATGGTTGCCTGATGATCAGTTTTGAAATAGAAGGACCTCTCAAAAGAAATGAAATTCTATATCAGAATTCTATACAGTCACCTTTCCCTGTCACCTGGATTCTTTTTTCCTTTTTTTTTTTTTCTTTAAATCTTTCTTTATTTTAAAGTCAGAGTGACACACATACAGGTGTTTTGTGTACTCTCTTCAGTGGCTACAGCAGCCAGGTTTGGGCCTCATCTTGTTCGTGCGTTGCAGGAGTCCAGGGAATTAGGCCGTCTCCTGCTGCTTTCCCAGGAGCATTGGCAGCGAGGCAGGGAGCCGGGTCAGAAGCATAACAGCTAGAGCTTGAGCTGGCACTTGGCTGTGGGATGCCTGCTTCACCACAGTGCCAGCTCTGACACCAGGGTTCTGAATTACAAACCTTGAATCAGTCTGATTTTAGGTTTTAATCATTTGTGTTTTACCCTTCTGCCATTTGGGCCTTTCCTTTTCTCTAGAAATGAGACTTTTGCTCTGTAGTTCATAGCTTTTCTTAGCTGCATCTTCTCTCTTATCACCTGATGATATATTTAGATGCAGTCACTTCATCAGAGTAACTAAATACCCAGTGAGGAGTGTTTGTGGATTTTATAACAACCCAGTGAAATTTTATGTGACTGTTTAAAGCGGTGTTTATTAAGGATAACAGTAAACTACTGAGAAGAAATATTACTGTTCTCGGCTGTAGGAAACCTCAAAACAATAATTAAAAACTGTGTAAAAAGAAATTTGTTAGTATTTGATGTAAATATGGAAAAATGGAACTTGCTTTTTCTGTAACTTTTCTGGGGGTATTTTTTTTTTCTTTTTCGCATTCATTAAGCATGGATTTTTGTTTTTGTTTTTGTTTTGCTGATTCTAGTAACATAATTTTCTTAAAAATTTAATTGGCATATAATTTGACCTGATAGCAATTTTTATTGTTTATTTCAGAGAGTAGCAGATCGACTTTATGGTGTATATAAAGTGCATGGGAATTATGGGCGAGTTTTCAGGTAAGCACTGACCACTTCTTTTTTAAAAAAATAAAGATTTATTTATTTGAAAGGCAGGTTACAGAGACTGAAAAGACCTTCCATCTGTTGGCTCACTCCCCAAATGGCCACAAAGCCAGGAGCCAAAGACTTCATCCTGGTCCATCGGTGAGTGTGGAGCTAGATGGGCAGTAGAGCAGCCAGAACTTGAACCAGCATCATATGGGATGCCAGTGCTGCAGGTGGAGGTTTAAGCTGCTGCACCACAGTACCAGAACCCTGAACACCTTTTTTTCTTTAAGTTTATTAATTCGTATAGAAGGCAGAATTCAGAGAGATGGGAAAGAGACAGAGGTCTTACATCTTTTGGCCACAGTTCTGAGGCTGTACATAGATCCCGCCCGTGTTTGCTGCCTCACAATTAATAATTCATTTACTGACTTAGTTGACAAACTATATTTGCTAAGCATTCGTGAGTCATTAAACTATTCAGCTGGAATAAAGATGCTCAAATCCCCCTTCCTTGCACTCATTGTTAGACTTACGTAGGAATCAAGGAATTGCATCTGGTCTTGGTTAGCTTGAGATGGTAAATAATATGCTTGAACAGCAGATGATGTAGTACCTGTGGGGCCTGCACTAGACAGACACATGGCATAAGCTGGCCACTGTGCGAGTCCTTTAGGAGGACCTATGGTTATATTAACTGTGACCGTTTGAGTTCTTATCAAGAGCTCTCAATTTCATTTTTCATACAAGGAATTGGGCTTTGGATTTGTTTTATTTGAAGCATGAGAGGCACATAAAAGCAGAATCGCCTTATAGGCATAGAAATGAGGTCTTGGAGCTAGAGTCGGGAATGTTAAAAAGCCATTTTGTGAATAACAGCAACTTAACTGCTGCTCGTTGAGTAAACATTTTTGAGGAAAGGAAATTATTGGAGGGAGTCTTGCCTGTTTAAGAGTTCCATGGCTTTTTTCTTTTACAGTTTGTTGAAAATGCTTATTGAACACAGTGTAAGGCTAGAGAACGATTCTGAGTTGTCATTTGAAAAAAATGTTTACAACAGAAACTGCCCATGCCATGTGGCCTCAGTTGCATGAAAATGAGCAAGTAAAAAGACTCAAAAGAGCAAATCATGTAGAGAGAGCAAAACATATCATCTCGTGGTATTTGGGATTATAGATTTACTTCCCCAGTTTACTTTAATAAGAATGTGTAGCTTCCATAAAAAGAGTTCCTTATAAAAAACATTTCACAGAAATGACAGTGAAATGATCTGTGGTTCTGGTAGTCTTACTCAGCAGGCCGCAGCATCGCATGAAGGCTTTCTGTACAGCAAATGTTCCGAACTGTTGCCCTGTTCTGTTAGCTGTTAGCCCAGACACACATAACTAGGTGTGCTCACTGCAAACATGCATGGACATTTTAAAGTGCACAGGCCTTGGCTCTGTCTCCAGGGATCAAGAGAAGGACTGCCATTCCATATTTTTTAAAGTTCCATGATTGATTTGAGTAGACACCCTGAGAATCTTACACAAAAGCAGAGCTGTCTTCTATGAAACTTACTTGTACTTAGCAGCACATGTCGATTTGAGAAGTTTTTTTCAGTTAACATTTACTGGTTAAAGTTGGGAGTGTAGTGGGGAAAACAGTCTATTTGGACTGCAGAAGATATATCCCAATATATATATTGTCCATTATTGAACAACTGGAAAAGAATTGTGTGTGAGTCCATTTGATAATGTTCCGTATCTAATTCTTGCTGTTTTTGGTCCTAGTGAGTGGAGTGCCATAGAAAAAGAGATGGGCGACGGGCTGCAGAGTGCCGGCCATCACATGGACGTGTGAGTACCGCAAGGAGGTGGCCCACAGCCCCATGTACAGTCACATGGCTGCCTTCAGCAATCTCTCGTTCTTAGCAAGTTTATTGGCATTCACATTATGCTCTGGGTACAGATCTGACATAAATTTTATCTCAGGAATGCAAGGTTAGTTTATTGTTTAAAAATCCACCTTATTCATAAATTAACAGAATAAAGACAAAAACTTGCATGTTCATTTAAAATCGTGCAGAAAAATGTTTGTAACAAACCTCAGTACTCTTTGACAGTAGCAATCCCCATCAAACCTGGAACAAAAGGGAGTTTCCTCAGTCCAGAATTTGCAGCTCATACTGTCGTTCACGGTGAAGTTTGGGTATTTTCTCCTAAGGTCAAGAACAAAGAGAGCTCTCCTGAAGTCAGATCTGTGAGCTGAGACTTCTTTTCCTGCCACATGGATGAAATTCCTCATTCTGATAAAGTTTACTAGTACATGCAGTGTATCTTGCAGTTAAGAATTGTGTATGCATTTTTTCTTTCTAAGAGTTTTGTTTGTTTAAAAGGTAGCATGTCAGGTATAGGAGCGCTTGCATCCGCTGCTTTACTCCTCGAATGGCCACAGTGGCCAGGGTTGTGCCAAACCGCAGCCAGGAGCTTCTCCATGGGTAGCAAGGGCACAAGCACTCAGGCCATCTCCTGCTTTCCCAATGCATGAGCGGGGATCCGGGTCAGAAGCTGAGCAGCCAGAGCTCCAGCTGGCAGTATGTGATACAGGATGCTGGTGTCACAAGAAGCAGCTTAGCGCACTGTGCCACAGCACCAGCTCCATAGGTTGCTTTTCAAATGAATCTTTTTTTCTCATTTAATTTTATAATACCAGTAAACTTTGTTTCCTCTTCTAGAGGAGACATACTTGAAAACATAAAGTATGTTTTTATTTCTACACTAAGGAATCAGAATTGATTTAAGGGAGGATGCCTCTTCTGTGCAAAAGCAGTACATCACACACATCCCATGTTATGGAATTTATAATAAGTGAATCAATCCAAGCACACAAGCCATTACTCTGATGACATTTCAAGTTCTAAATTGGTGGAGTGACAGGAAGTGGCATTGTGGTGCACTCAGTTCAGCGGTTTTAGTCCCCAATTCTGCACATTTGATCCAGCTTCCTGCTTACTGTGCCTGGGGTCCAGCAAATGGTGGCTCAGGTGAGTCCCTGGCACCCACCTGGAAGACCTGAATGGAGTTTTTGTCTCTTGACTTCAGCTGGCCCAGTGAAGGGAAGATCTCTCTCCATCTTTCCTATTCTCTGTCACTGCATCTTTCAAACAAACAAGCCAGTCTTCTTATTCTTTTTGTAAGATATATTTTATTTATTTTTTCTATTGGAAAGGCAGATATACAGAGAGGAGGGGAGAGAGAGAGCGAGATCTTCTGTCTGTTGATTCACTCCCCAAGCGGCTGCAACAGCTGGAGCTCAGCTGGTCTGAAGCCAGGAGCCAGGAGCTTCTTCCGGGTCTCCCAGGCGGGTGCAGGGTCCCAAGGCTTTGGGCCGTTCTCAACTGCTTTCCCAGGCCACAAACAGGGAGTTGGTTGGGAAGTGGAGCGGCCGGAACTAGAAACAGCGCCCATATGGGATCCCGGATTGTGCAAGACTAAGACTTTAGCCACTAAGCTACTCTGCTGGGCCCACCAATCTTTTTACAAAGTGATAAAGAAGCACCCTGGAAAGCTTTACAGATTTGTGCATGTAGGAATTGGGAAAGTGCTGCGCTGTGAGCTAGCATTTCTGTCCAGACACAGGATCCAGTGCAGGAGTGGGAGTGACGTGGCTGTGAGCACAGCATCCTGACGGGATCACAAGGCTGGTGCCAGTCAGTTTCAAATAGGACTTCTAGAGGTTTCTTTAATCTTGATTGACACTACTTTTTCACCTGATGCTTTTGAGAATTAACGTAGTTGCTACCAGGGACATGTGTCTATTAATTATGCCAAGCTTTATTCTTGCTATGGCATTTTATAAGTCTTTGCATAGAAGATACTGCAGTGTCCAGTTACTTTTTTTATTTTTATTATTATTATTTTTTAATTTATTACATTGCATTATGTGACACTGTTTTTTAGGCACTGGATTCCCCCTACCCAATTACTTCTTAAACTGCTTCCAGTAAAGGTCATTTCTTCCTTTGTTATTTCTTTTTTTTATTTTTTTAAGATTTATTTTTATCAGAAAGAGGAGATACAGAGAGAAAGATCTTCCATCCTCTGGTTCACTCCCCAAGTGGCTGAAATGGCCACAGCTGAGCAAATCCGAAGCCAGGAGCTTCTTCCGGGTCTCCCACACGGGTGCAGGATCCCAAGGCTTTGGGCCGTCCTTGACTGCCTTCCCAGGCCACAAGCAGGGAGTTGGAAAGGTAGTAGAGCAGCCAGGACACAAACTGGCATCCATATAGGATCTCAGCGTTTGTAAGGTTAGGACTGCAGCTGCTAGGCTACCAAGTGGGTATTATTTTTTATTTCTAAGTCATCGATGACTGAAGTATTTTGTTATAGTTTAGTAAAACATCATGTTAAACGCAAATTACTATGTCCCTAAAGGCTAATTCTCACTTTCTATACGTTGTCACCTAGATGTAACGAAAGCACTTGTTTACCGTGTTGATCTAAGCAGCGTTCTTTTGAAACAGATATGCCTCCTCTATCGATGACATTTTGGAAGATGAGGAACATTATGCGGATCAGCTGAAAGAATATCTTTTTTATGCAGAAGCTCTGCGGTAAGTGTGATGAGACTGTCAGCGCTAGTTGTGTGGCTCCCACCACACTCTTCCTCTGTCCCATGCAGTACAGGCTGGAGGCTGCCGCCTTCTGTGTTGCAGAGGGAGAGGTGTAAAACTGGAGAGCACAACCTGCCTTTAAAACATGTGTGTTGGTCTCACTCATCAGCTCTGTCTGTATGTTGGTTTTTCCATTTTTACTGGTGTAAAAATTAGAAGCAAAATACATGTTGAGCACTGTCACTAGGCCTTGTGGTGCCATTAACGATCGCTCCTGCAGGGACAAGCAGAAATCTCTGAAAGACAGTCTTCCTGATGAAGAAAAAATCTCTGCATTTTTTTTCTGGCTAAATTTTTAAAAGAATCATTTTCCTGGGATAAGTGGCTTTGGGTCTGTCTTCCTGTCGGTTTTAAAAGCGCTGTGGCAACTCAGGAAGGAAAATGGAAGTGCAGTTTTCCTTAGACTGTTCAGGAACTGGAGCGGAAATGTCTGCTTGTAGCGCTTGGAGAGCTCTGAGTGGGAAGGTGCTCCACCGAGGTCATCTTACTCCACCAGGCAGAAGGCAGGGGCTGCTGGCGCTGGAATCACGGGCCACTCCGCGACTTTCACCAAGACTAATGTTTATGTTGCTAAGTGAGGGAAGGTAGAAAACATTTGAGGTGTGTTTTTGGAATGGCCAGCTCAATGCTGGAAAACCATGCACTGGCCAGCTGTGTGGATGATGAGTGGATATGGAGTCTGGGGAGAGGGTCCTTCAAGGCCTTTCTTTTGTGCATTTTTAATTAGAATGTTATTCTTTTTAACAGTAAGCATGGATTATCTAAAAAAATTGGAGGCCAGTGCTGTGACTAGTGGGTAACGCTGCCGCCTGCATTTGACATCTTATATTGGCACCAGTTCAGATCCTAACTGTTCCATTTTTAATACAGCTCCCTTGGAAAGCAACAGAAGATGGCCCATGTGCTTGGGCCACTTCATCCTGTGGAACCTGGAAGAAACTTCTGGCTCCTGGCTTTAGTCCAGCCCAGTTCTGGCTTGGTGGCTATAAGGGAATGCACCAACAGAGGAAAAGATCTCTCTGTCTCTCCCTCTCACTGTGTAACTCTGCCTTTCAAATTAAATAAAATAAATCTTAAATATATTTTAATTTGAAAGGTAGAATTAACACACACACACACACACAGAAAAGTCTTCGATTTGCTTCAATGGCCACAATGGCCAGAGCTGGGCTGAACTAAAGCCAGGATCCCTGGAACTTTGTCTAGGTCTGTCATGAGGATGGCAGGGTTCCAAGCACTTGGGCCCTCTGCCTGCCTTCTCAGGCACTTCAGCAGGAGCTGGATCGAAGTAGAGCAACCGGGACTCGAACCATCGCTCATATGGGAAGCATCACAGGTGGCTAGCTAACCCACTGTGCTGCATGCTGGTCCCTGGATGATGTTTTTTATCATAAAAACTAATGAATATTTCTAAATTTAAAACAAACTTTGCAGCATTATTCCTTTACAGAATGCTTGGTTGCTATTTGAGCTTGCAGCATTTTGTATTAAAATTATGTTTATTATATAATGCTGTTTATTGATAAATTATGTTGCAAGTATCTAGAAACAAATGTCTCTGTTTTAAATCTATGTAAGGTGTTTTTCAGCTTATATTGTAAATTTCTTTAGTGTTTGAAAGGTCCTAACATGTTCAAACCTGGGCACAAGGAAGAGACATTAAACCGTGGCACTGTTTGTGTCCCTAGGGCCGTGTGCAGGAAGCACGAGCTCATGCAGTACGACTTGGAGATGGCTGCTCAGGATCTAGCGTCCAAGAAGCAGCAGTGTGAGGAACTGGCAACAGGGGTGAGTATTTCTCTTCCCATCTCTAGCACGAGCTCGGAGCAAGCCGTGTGTAGGATCAGCTCCAAGACCAGGAGCTTTTCCAGGTCTCCAGCATGGGTGCAGGCAGCCCAAGGGCTACAGCCATCTTTCACTGCCTTCCCAGGCCACAAGCAGGGAGTCGGATGGGGAATGGAGCATCCGGGACATGAATCGGCGCCCACGTGGGATGCTGGTGTTTAGCCCGAAGAGGTTCTATCAGAATTGTTCTGTATGATAACTGTGGCCCAGTTTTTTTATTTTGTTTTTTTTTTTTTAATTTGTTAATGGATGAATTTATTTTTATTGGAAAGTCTTACGGAGAGAAGGAGAGACAAAGATCTTCCATACTCTTTTATTCCCAAGTGACCATAAATGCTGGAGCTGAACCAGTCTGAAGCCAGGAGCCAGGAGCTTCTTATGGGTCTCCCACATGGGTGAAGAGTCCCAAGGCTTTGGGTCATCCTTTGGTACTTTCCCAGGCTACAAGCAGGGTACTGAAAGGGAAGTGAAACAACTGGGGTATGTACCAGTGCCCACATGGTGTCCTGGCACATGAGGCACAAGATGAGGACTTCAGCCAGTAGGTTGCCACGCCAGACCCATATGGCCCAGTTTCAGAAATTCTATTTTTTTTTTAATTTATTACATAGCATTATGTGATACAGCTTTTTAGGTACTGGAATTTCCCCCCTCTCCTCCCCCACTCTTCCCCCCATGGTGGATTCCTCCACCTTATTGTGTATCCACAGTTCAAGTTCAGTTGAGATTCCTTTCCTGCGAGCATATATCTAGCATAGAGTCCAGCATCTTATCTTCTAGATAAGTTCAACAGCTTCTTGGGGAGACCCTCTCTGATCCAATGTTAGAGCCAACAAAGTAAAATCCCAGTGAGTTACAAGCCCCAACATAACATCAGCAACAATATACAATTTTGTGGAACTAATTGATGTAGTATTGAGTAAGCAATATATTAAGATTAAATGCAAGTTCTTAACCACATTCTATGACTATTTCAATGACATTTCAACAATTGAGGTGCGAGACAGTTTAGGAGGGGTATGCAGAGAAATTCTCAATGCCTTGCTGAGGAGTACTTCATCTTCGTGTCCTCCCTAGTGAAGTGTGCATGAGTTTATGCTGATCAGGCTTTCCTTTTTGTTCTCTGCCTCGCTATTCTAACTTGTGTGTGTGTTTGGAGGGGAGGCTCTGGAGCAACCCCAATGGTCATTGCAGAGAGGGTGAGGACTCAAAGTTGGAACCAAGCAAGGACTAGAGAAAGCTCCTCTCCCCAATTCTGAAGCAGGTTTACTGTTCTTCTGGTTCTGAGGACCATTCAGGGTTCCTGTCTGTTGTTTCGATGACCCTGGGTCCCACGATGAAGGGCTCGGGCTTCTTCCATCCCGTGTGGTAGGTCCAGAGAAAAGGTGAGGGGTGGGATGTCCTTTGAGTTCTCGGCCTCCGAAGGCATTCCAGTTCCCCGTGATCTCTTTGGCAGTTGGGCTGCAGTCCTTGGTGCCCGTACTGACAGTCTTTGGTGGGGATCTGGGAGTCTCCCGGTTTGGAACACGAGCCTCCTCCTGTTCACTTGCTCCATTCTGGGTGCCTCCCCTGCTCTGTGCATGTGACCACCTGTTAATAGGTTGCTAGGATCTCTTTTGATTCCCCCTGTATGTCTTTGTGTTTTTACCATTGTCTAATTCTGTTTTGAGTCTGTTGTCAATAGGTTACCTGCTATGCTCCTGATAGTTACACTACAAGTCTTCCTCACATCTTCAAAGGAAATGGAAGACTTCCCTGCTCTCCCGCTCCATTTCTGAGTAGCACAAGGTTTTGACAGTATATTAGGTATTGCAATTTTGCACAACACATGGTTTGAGACAGTATTAATTACAGGTTCGTCTGAGGAAGATTAACTGTCATTGGGGATCGTTAGGATTGATTCACGTTCACAAAGCACTGAGGGTTCAAAATGGAGCTATCTAAGCAGCAAACAAAGTTCAGAATTCCCAGAGTTCCCTGGCCAGGCGGCCAGCAGGCGAAGCCTAGTGCCAAATGACGTCCTGGCCGCCTGGGTGGCAGCTCACCCACGCGCGCCATCTGCCGTGTGCGATCCAGGCGTGAGGCTTTGCTGAAAGCCCAGGGAGCTCACGGCCGCCATGTGGCAGCCATCAATTCTATTTTTTTTTTTTAAGGAATTATTTTTTTAGTTTTTATTGCAAAGTCAGATATACAGAGAGGAGGAGAGAATATGAGCACCAGTTTAAGTCTGTCCTGGCTGCTCCACTTCCCTGCCAGCTCCCTGCTAATGGCCTGAGAAAGCAGGAGCAGCAGATGGCCAAGTCCTTGGGTTCCTGCCTCCATGTGAGGATCCCAGAAGCTCCTGGATCCTGGCTTTAAATCAGTCTAGCACCAGCTACTGTGACGATTCAGGGAGTGAACCAGTGGTCTATCTTTCCATATTTCTGAATCTTTCAAATAAAAAAAAAATCTTAATTTTTTGCATCAAAATTTATCTTTACCATTTTGCACAAACTTTTTAAAGCAGCAGTTGTAGCACATTCGCACAGCCAGTCCCTAGTAGTCTCTTCACCTTACAAAGCAGGCTGTGTGTCTGCCCCGCAAGCCCTATCCACCCGTCTGCTGCCCCGCAAGTCCTATCCACCCGTCTGCTGCCCCGCAAGCCCTAGCCGCCCGTCTGCTGCCCCACAAGCCCTAGCCGCCCGTCTGCTGCCCCACAAGCCCTTGCCGCTGTCACCAACGGCCACCGTGCTTTGCATCTCATTTGACCACACGCAGTGCCTGATGTGAGTGGAGTCACACAAGGGCAGTGTTTGCTTTTGTGATAACATGTCACTTGGTAAGAGTTCCGCAGGCTGTTAGAGGTGAAGGGTGTATCACGATTTCCTCCGTTTTGAGGCTGCGTGCTGCTCTGTTGTGACACACGCAGTCACACACCGTTTATCCATTCATGTTTCCTTTTAGACTGTGAGAACATTCTCTTTGAAGGGAATGACTACCAAGCTGTTTGGACAAGAAACTCCGGAGCAGAGAGAAGCCAGAATAAAGGTGCTAGAAGAACAAATACAGGAAGGAGAACAGCAGCTGAAATCCAAAAATCTGGAAGGCAGGTAAAGATGCTGACATGTTGAACAAAGTTAGACTGTAGACTGTGTGGCAAGTTATTATTATTCTATTTTTAATAACAATGGTCAGTTTCCTTAGTGTCCCTGGATACAGCCTGTTTGTCTACAGTGCAGTGATTGCCCATCTAAGAAACGTGAGTTAGCAAAACTCATGTTATAGAAGCAGTTGTCGTGGAGAGAGGCAGCAGTCGGCTGCATGGTGCTATTTCCCTGCTCTGTTTGTGATGTCTCTTCCCCATGCACATCCCCTCCGTCCCTTCTTCTCTGCTGAGCAAAGCCTGAGCACCCTCTACCCAGATCCCACACTACCACAGGGTGATGCCTTCTTGGATTCCCTCCAGCCAATGTGGCACTTGGCTCACGCTCCTCGAGTGTGGCAGGCCTGTACTGGGGCTGCGGCCCTGGCTGCATGAGAAGTCTTTCACATTCAGTGACTTTATCTTTTTTGTCTTTGTGCCCGTACCTACCTCGCATAGGGTTAGGCATGTTTTCCAGAATCATTTCTAAAATTGCTGTCCTCAGAAATCTGCTATCACTGATTTTTACAATTCTTTTCCTCTGAAACAAAGTAGACTAAGGCTGACCATGAGTCTGTCACTGGTTTTGAGGTGGTTTTTATTCATTTTAAAACTGCTGCCACCAAACACATTGAAGTAAATTTTCCCTAGTAGATAAAAAAGACAAATTCCTAACAGGATCCTAAAACTCTAGTTGTCATGTAAAGCAGCTGTGTGCAGAGTGTGAGCCATCACCAGCTGGCCAGCGCTGGCCAGACACTCAGGGGCCACATCTGCTCAGTTGGTGAAATGGTTTGCAGTCATCTCTACCCATTGGATGGAGGGAACTCAAAGGTGGTATTCTCATGCCAAACTGGAAATTGCTAAAATGCAGACAACTACGTGCCTAGTGCCTAGTCCCTACTTTTTCCCTCATTAAAATTTTTAGGAAAATAAAAAATTATAACTCATGCAAGCAATAGCTGTTTCCTCTGTAAGACAGTTAACCAGTTCACATGCTGGCACAAAGACTAATCTGCCACCTGCAGCGCCACCATCCTCTGTGGGTGTCAGTTTGATTCCAGGCTCCCTGCTCATGACCTAAGAAAGCAGCAGAGGATGGTTCAAGTCCTTGGGCCCTTGTATCTTCGTGGGAGACCTGGAAAGAAGCTCCTCATTCCCGTCTTCTACACCCAGATCTGTAGACCAGCCCCGCTCTGGCCATTGCTGCCGTTTGAGGAATGGGCCAGGGGATGGGAAGACCTCTCTCTGTCTCTCCTCTCTCTCTCTCTGTCAAGTCTGCTTCTCAAATAAAAAAGAAATCTTAAAAAAAAATCAGAACTAGTTAGCTCTATGTGTAATATATTGTTTATTTAATTTACACAACAGTAATGATAATACCTTTTATTGCAGAGAATTTGTAAAAAATGCCTGGGCTGATATTGAACGCTTCAAGGAGCAGAAGAACCGTGACTTGAAGGAAGCCCTCATAAGCTATGCAGTCATGCAGATCAGTATGTGCAAAAAGGTGGGTCTGGGAGCCTTCAGGAGGCCTGTAGATGCCTCCACATTCCCTTTTTGGGCTACAATCTTCGTTTTTCATTCTTGTCTTCTGAAATATTTCTCAGGTGCCCTTCTTAATTTCAAAAGAAATGTGGGCAAAGGTGTCAGTTATTGAGTGTTGCTCATGTAAAGTTCCAAATGTGTATTCCCCATTCTTAGAACGGGAAAGTACTCTTCCTAATGGTGACCTCTAAGTCTTGATGGCAAATGCTTTAAACATTACTTTGGGAAAATCTGGTTATGGATATGGTTTGTTAATAAAGTGATCTTTCCTATAACCAATATCCATAGTGAAAGGTGTGAACATGAAAGTTTATCCTGGTTAAAGTAAGTTTTGGCTGTCAGGAGATCTTTCTAAAATGCTGTTTAAGAAGAAAGTAGAGGATGTTTCTTATGGCAGCTGCTTCATAACCTGACGTCTGCCAACATGCTCACCAGTGCTTTATGTCTGCCAAGCATGTCATGTGCCAGGCAGTTGGACATGCATTACATCAGGCCTAGGGTACAGTGAATTCTCATATTATGGAGATCTTAGCAACACTGTATTCATCAGCAACTCTAGCACTGTAATTTATCCAAAAGTCGTAACGTTTTGGACAAGAGCCATCCCTTCCTCCATTATTTCACTTGCATCACCAGCATGAGCACTACAGCACAAAGATGTTTTTATAACACTGGATCTACTTGCTCTTAAGAAGGCTTTTCTTAGCTTAGTCAAATTCATAGTTAGGCCTGAGTCAACTGGAAATTGATTCAGACTGTGAATCTTTAAGGTCATAAAGGAACGACAAACTCTGACAGGTACATCTGCCCGTGCCAGTGGTTGTACGTGTTGCAGCTGGGTGGTCTTTCTGGCCATCATCTTTTTACTCCTGCTTACTGCAGCTGCCGGGTGCTTGGCATTTGCAGTCCTTTCTAATTTGCCTCTTTTAACCTCGGGAACCCTGAAAGATCAGCTCTCAGAGATTTTTGGAACTGTTTTTGTTTGGTTTGGTTTTATGAAAATTTGATTATTAAGCTCCTTGTGATATCCTATTGCACTTTTCTCCTTTTCCATTAGTAAAATGCAATACCTTTAATATAATGGTTTAAAGGACTTTTCCCCCAGCATTTTTATGGTGGGCTGATTAATGGTGCTACAAATGTAATCTCTAGTTTTGAAAAAAATTACCCTAGTTTATTGGACATTCTGTGGAATACTTAGGGATTTACTCACATGTGTGATGCTAACAACCATAATAAACAAGGATTTCCCCAGGGTTTATGTTCACTTTATTTGCTAAGAATAGTGCTATAACATTTCATTATGTTTTATTTTCTTGCCTTAGTGAAATAAATTTTTTTATTTGTAAATCTGCAGTGTGTTTTTAGGAACTTAAAAAGTCAAGTTCTAGAAGGCAAGATTAGCGTCAGTTTTTACACAAATAGAAGGTGAATCTTACTTGTGTGTTAACTTTTAACATTTACTATGCTTTCTTTGGTTAGCCAGTTACAGTGTTAACTGAATGTAACCAAAGCTTTGATTGAATATAATCACATTCTAGTACTAACAAGTCAACATGTCTGTTTTTCACAGAAAAAAATTGTTTTTAAAGGTATATTTTGCTTACTTGAAAGGTGGAGTGACAGAAAGAGTGGGAAAGACAGAAAGATCCTCCATCCACTGGTTTACTCCCCAGATGGCCACAACAGCCAGGGTTGCACCAGACTCAAACCAGAAGCCAGTAATTCTGTCCAAGTCTCCCGTGAGTGTGCTAGGGGTGTTTGGGACATCTTGTTCTGCCTTCCTGGCACATTAGCAGAGAGCTGGTTGGGAGCAGAGCAGCCAGGACTCACATCAGCTCTCTGATATGGAATCAGGCATTGCAGTTGGTGGCTTAACCTTCTCTGCCACAGTACTGGTACATTCTGCTTTAGCATCAGCCATTTTGGAAGCAATTGTCTATTTCATTGAGCCAAATAGGCCAAAACTTTAAAAAAAAAAAAAAACCTCAGTGATTCTAAGCAACTTTATTTTTGTATAATTAGTTATAAAAGGAGTGAGATCTTCCATCTATTGATTCACACCTCAGATATCCCCAGCAGCCAGGCTAGGCCGGGCTGGGTCAGCAGCTGGACACTCAGTCCGGCCTCTCTCTTGAATGGGAGGGGTCCACACACTTGAAGCCATCACCTCTTGCCGCATAGTGTGTACATTATCAGGAAGCTGGATTGGAAGGGGAGAAGGCAGGACTCCCACCAGGACTCAGTCATGGATGTTGGGGTCCTAAGCAGCTGCTTAAACTGCCAAATGCCCACCCCAAGGTTAGATGTATGTGTGTATACATAATCATTTACAGGCTATGAGGGGACTTCCAAAAGTCTGTGGAAAATGGAATTAAAAGATCAGGTTATTTTGTTGCAAAAAGAATTTTGAAATCCAGGCGTACATAGTTTTCCTGTGATACACATTTTCCTTTAACTCTTTGCAAACCTCTCCTGTGCATGAGTTGAACCAACATTTGCACTACAGTAGTTTGCCTTTTGATTTCATTTTTCTACAAAGTAAAGTAGTCTTGCACATATTTTCCCTGAGCAAAAGCAGGAGCACAGTGACTGCCAGGGTGCTGTTTGGGCTTCTCTGGTCTCTCGCGGACACGATACTGCAGCAGCGTGTGCCGTCGCACTCTGTGATAGGGAGCATTCCATTAGATACGACTTGATCCAGCCCATCTAAGGCATTTTGAAGAGTTTTGCTTTTCATTAATCTATTTGCTTTTTGTATCCCATCAGGGAGAAAGAAAACTCAAAAAGATTTCTTGGTTATTGTTTTTTGTTTTTGTTTTCTGTTTGATGCCTTGATAAATACTGATACACTTTAATACCACATATTTTTTTTAAAAAGTTCCCTTCTTTGAAATGGGCAGTTATTGGAGAATCCGTACCCGCTTATTAAACACCTTTGTTTCTGCCACCTGCTCAAGGGTTGCTGTGACACCACCTTCTTTGAGGCTTACCAGGCCTACCTCCAGGTGGCGCTCGGTGGACTGCTGCACAGCTGAGAGGAACTCAAGGTTTTGGTACAGGATGAGTTTTCATCTCTATTGGAGCAGCAGCAGTTTAGTAACTCTGTTTGTGTTTGTTGTACTAACAACTTCTGTTTCAAATTCTGTACCGAAAAGACCGTCTGAAAACATGACTTGCTCGCACAGAGGTGATAACGAGTATGTGACATGAGTAAGTGCATTTATGATTCAAACCTTGGAAACTCAGTTTTCTGATATTTGTAGAAGTTCTTCCTCTGTCTTGAGGATAAATGCAGAATTAAACATTCACTTCCTGTCAGCAGTTTCCTCAAATGGTGTCGTATTTACTGGACTTGTTAATTGTTACCAAAAGCAAAACTTAGCATGCTGCTGAGCCAAATATGGTTTTGAAAAATGCTTCCAGAATCATATTTTAAAGTTATTTTTATTTTTAGGGAATTCAAGTTTGGACCAATGCTAAGGAATGCTTTAGCAAGATGTAATCCTGTGAAATGAATTCCTCTTCAATCAAAGTGCCCCAAAACAGAAGCACAAGTAAATAACAGAAATTTAAGTTACTACCCAGTCTACAAAAAATACACATTAAGTTGGATAAGTTCAGCTTTCTTTAACCTGATTGCACTTGTGTTCATATAGCACAAAAAGGGTGTATTTTAATGAAGATTAAATATTATTAATTTGAGTTTTGGGGACTGGTGCTGATTCCAAAAAGTAAATTTAATAATATATACCAATAGATTTTTTTTGTTTGGTTGGGCTTCTGAAGCAATGACTGAATGTCAACATGTTGATTAATTTCCACATGCCGGTTTTAATACCAACTGTTTTAGATTTGTTCATGTAAGATGTTTTTTCCCTGAGGTTGAATTCCTGTATTTACCCAGTAAGACATACTTGTCTGTTGTAGGGGGTTATTTTCTCTTGCCTTACAGTTGAGCTGTTTGATTTGACAAGCTCAGCAGTAGAAACTTAGTATGGATTCTAAGGTTTTCGCCCACGTTCATTGAAGCCCCCTGTAACACCTGCCTTCAGTTTATGTTTATCAGAATTTTGATACTGGCCAGAGATCTGATGCTGCCAACCGAGAACGGCTCAGCTGCACAGTGGAGTATGTCGCTAGGACTGAGGCTGCCATGCAGGGCGCTGTGGCTGAGTGTTGGACGGAAGGATCCCGCTCCCCTGGCGTTCTTCCCCCCGGCGAGGAGCCTCCCCTTGCTCTGCTGGGCTCTGCACATGGCATTTCAGGGTACGAGATGTAGCATTTCTCATACGAGTAGACGCACGTGCCGGTGTTTGTCTGTTATCAACATCCTTCTTTTCGATTGCTTGGCTGTAATTTTTTGAAAAAGATAAATTATATTGTTCTTTTTTTATGTATGTTCTCGTGGTATGTGTTCAGAAGCCAAGCACCTTCATTTTCCCAGCTTTGCAGAATCCTAACTGTACTCATTATTTCTAACGATAAAATGAAAATTCCCAGTATTGTTCAGCATTTGACTTTTTTACATGTTTAAACTGTTGCTGGATTTTTGTGCTGTTTGCCAAACTTACACAATCAATAAATGAGGTATCATGCTGATTTTCAGAAGATTTTTATTATTGTAACAGGACGATCCACATATATTAATATCTGATGATCCATGAAGAAAAAAACACATGTCATAGTATGTCTGAAGTGTTTAGTTGTATAAATTGGTCTACTATATTGAAGTGTTTTTTTTTTTTAAATAAGGTGTTGAAGTAACATGATATTGAAATTTCTATTGGAGTTTTTTTTTTTTTTTTTTTACCAAGAAGCAACAAAATCATCTGTACAGGTACATATTTCATTCCACTGACTAGTATCACCTTTTGACTAATGAAATGAAGACCTTTCTGCTTGGCTTTTAAAAAACAGAAGCCACCTCCTCCCGGGCTCATTTTACTCTGTATGAAATGTATCAGGGTATTTTTTGTGTGCTTTGTTTTATAGCTATCAGCTTCCTATGGTGGTGGTGATGGTTGTTGTTGTTTAATTTGTTTTTATTTTTCTGATAGGAAGAATTATAGGGAGAAGGAAAGAATGAGAGAAATCATCCATCTGCCTGTTCGCTCCCCGCATGGCCACAATGGCCGGGACTGGGCCAGGCTAAAGGCAGGAGCCAGGAGCTTCTTCCAGGTCTCCCACGAGGGTCTGGGGCCAAAGACTTTGGCCATCTTCTGCTGCATTCCGGGCCATTAGCAAGGAGCTGGATGGGAAGTGCAACAGCCAGGACATGAATTGGCCCCCATATGGGATGCTGACATCACAGGAGGCAGCTTAACTTACTACACCCCAACACTAGCCTCACCTCCCTATGTTTTTGAAAAGATAAATCTGGGGGAAAAATTCTGTTCTGTGAAATATATAAGCATAAACTTAGTTATTAGTATATTCAACTCAAAATCCCTTGGTGAATTGGCTTGTCTAATTTTATAGCAGAATCATTCCTCTAAAGAAAACTCTTAAGGAATTTTATAATGGAAATATTTGTACTAATCAGAATAATTATAAAGAAAATAAGTAGTATTCAATAATTTTTTTGATATTTTAAGAAAATCATTAACCAGTGAATGTGGGAATTCCAAAGTTGCAAAAGATACTTAGAAAAATTTGTGAAAAAAATGAATTAAAAGGTAGGTTTATCTCATTGCGCATAAACTTTCAAAACAATGCATTTGAAGGATATTTTAAAAGATCATGGGGAGCCTGGCGCGGTGGCTAAGGTCCTCGCCTTGGACGCACCAGGATCCCATATCAGGATACCGGTTCTAATCCTGGCAGCCCTGCTTCCCATCCAGCTTCCTGCTTGTGGCCTGGAAAAACAGTTGAGTACAGACCCAGGGTCTTGGGACCCTGCATCCGCTTGGGAGACCTGGAGGAGGCTCCTGATTCCAGATGGGTGCAGCTCCAGTCATTGTGGCTGCTTGGGGAGTGACTCAATGGATGGAAGATCTTCTTCTCTGTCTCTCCTCCTCTCTGTGTATCTGGCTTTGCAATAAAAAATAACTCTTAAAAAAAGTGCATGGGGTGAAGATATTTGGGCTAGAGTCTCAGACCTCCATGTTTCATATAGGAGTGCCTGGATCCAGTGCCCATCTCTGGCAGCTGTCTCCTGCTTCCTGTTCATGCCCACTCTGGGAGGCCACACTGAGGATCAGGTCATTGGGTTGAGTCACCCATGAGCGAGATCCACATTAAGTTCTGGGCTCCCAGCTTTAGGCCTAGCCCAACCCCAGTTGTGGGCATTTAAGAAGTGAACCATTAAATGGGATTCTCTCTCTCTCAAATAATTTATTATTTTTTAAGTCTGTGAAAAGCATGTATTATGAAAAACTGCATGGGTTTCAATTTTTTTTTTTTTAATTTCACCAAAATAAACTCACCCTGGCTGGTGTTGTGGTACAAGCCACAACATCCTGGTTGGGATGCCTGCACTCCACTGTCAACACTGACTCAAGTCCCAACTCCTGGGCATCCTCTCATCACTACCAATGCGCCAGGGAGGCATTGCTCACTCCAGTGCTCAGCCCTGCCACACACATGAGAGGTTCCAGGCTTGCAACTGGCTCAGCCCCAGCTATTGTGGGCATTTAGGAGTGAACTGGTGGATTGCTTCTTAATTATGTATTCCACAAGCTTTTTAAAGTACGTGACCACAAGAGAGTAACAGAAGCAGTAACTTCTGAGCAAGGATTCATTAAATTAACATAAATACTTAGTCTCAAAGGGTGATTCGATCCAGGCAGTGTACCAGTGATCCAGTGGATTTAGTGTGGTCAGAGCTGAAGTCCTGTTTAACCTGCCTTCACATCCCCAGGTCTGAGTGTATACGAGTGAGTCACTGGTGATTCCACACGGCATTCACAGTGCAAACGGAGGATCCTTAACATTCCCACACCTGGCGGATAAGCAGGGACCGAGTGAAAACTCCAAAGTTCGTGAAGCAGGAGTGCTAGGTGCTTCATATCCTTACTGTCAGTCTTCAGACACAGGTGGACAGGTGGTGGTCATTGATGCTCCCAGTGAATTTCCCCAAAGGGAAGAACTGTAAGATCCCAGGTTAAGTAATCCAGACATAAAGTAATAAAAAGATAAATTAATAGAAGTAAACTTCATAAATTATGTAGCCTCCGAAAAATATATATGAAAGGAAGGAGCTAGAGGAGGAAATAAGCATGTTGAATTGAGAGGCAGGCAGTCTTCATGCAGAGCCAAGCCACATTCTGTATTGGAATGCAACCCAAGTCCCAGGTACCCCACTTCCAATCCAGCTCCATGCTGATGTGTCCTGAAAGACCGCAAATGGTGGCTCAAGTGCGTGAACCCCTGTCACCCACGTGGGAGATGGAGTGCTGGGCTCCTGGATGCTGCCTGCCCAGCTGTTGCATGTGTCTGGGGAGACAACTAATAGATGGAAATTCCCTCCCTCCCCCACTCCTTGCTCGTCTCTCGTCTTCCCCTCCCTCTCCACCCTCCCTTCTCCTCTGCCCTCCTCCTCTTCTTTTCCTCTTCTCTGTCTTGTAAGTGCTCCTTCAAGTAAATGAAACTTTTTTCAGAAGTCGCTGAAACTGAAAACCTTAACAGTAGAATAAACAGTGCCAGATGGTTCTCTGAAAGCAATAAACTAGCAAAACTATGGGAAAGAAAGACTGAAAATGTACAAGTTACTGCTATCAGGAATGAAATGGGGGAAGTTATTATAGGTCAAATACACTTTAAAAGTATAGTAAGGAAGTATTAGGAGTCATTTCAAACCATTGATTGAATGAAATTTAAAAATTCATTGGAAGTACTGCCTATTGAAACAAGGTGATAGTTTTAAAAAACATATATCAGAAATCATCCTTTAAAGACAACTATGGGTCCAATGGCTTCTTGCTGAAGTTCTATCAGATATTTAAAGAACAAAAGTTCTTATTCTACACAGATTTTTCAAAAAATATGGAAAAGGGAACACTTTCCTCTTACCAGTTTTATAAGAACAATCAGCACAGTACCCAACCATAGTCAAAGACCTTTGAAGAAAATAAAGTGACTCAATATATTACATATAAGAACATAAATGCAAAATTAGCCAACAGTTAGCTCATTGAATGCATCACTATGCAAGGAACATGGTTTATCATGACCAAGAAGAGTTTGTCTTAATGCAAGATTGTTTTTTTTTTTTAAAAGATTTATTTTTATTATTTTTTCATTGGAAAGGCGGATATACAGAGAGGAAATACAGAGAGGAAGATCTTCCGTCCGATGATTCACTCCCCAAGTGAGCGCAACGGGCCGATACTATGCCGATCCGAAGCCAGGAGCCTCTTCCAGGTCTCCCACGCGGGTGCAGGGTCCCAAAGCTTTGGGCCGTCCTCGACTGCTTTCCCGGGCCACAGGCAGGGAGCTGGAAGGGAAGCGGGGCTGCCGGGATTAGAACCGGCGCCCATATGGGATCCCAGGCGTGCAAGGCGAGGACCTTTAACCACTTGCGCCACCGTGCCGGGCCCAATGCAAGATTGTTTTAGCAGTATAGGTCAGTTGCCTTTGGGGCATGAGCTGTGGCACAGCAAGGTAGGATACTACCTGTGGTACCAACATCCCATACGGGCACCAGTTCATGTCCTGGCTGCTCCACTTCTGATCCAGCTCTCAGCTTATAACCTGGAAAGGCAGTGGAGGATGGCCCAAGGCCTTGGGACTATGTATACACATGGGAGACATGGAAGATGCTCCTGGTTCCTGGCTTCAGATTCACTCAACTCTGGCTGTTGTTTGGGGAGTGAATCAGTGGACGGAAGAGATCTCTCTCTCTCTCTCTGCCTTTCAAATAAAGTAAATATATTTTTTTAAGTTACCATATTCCTATAAAACTGTCATAAAATGAAATAAATGCTTTCTCAGGTTAAATTTTATTTTTATTTTTATTTTTTTAAAGATTTATTTTTATTATGTTTTTATTATACAGAGAGGAGAGACAGAGAGGAAGAACTTCCGTCCGATGATTCACTCCCCAAGTGAGCACAACGGCCGATGCTGTGCCGATCCAAAGCCAGGAGCCTCTTCCGGGTCTCCCACGCGGGTGCAGGGTCCCAAAGCTTTGTGCCATCCTCAACTGCTTTGCCGGGCCACAGGCAGGGAGCTAGAAGGGAAGTGGGGCTGCCGGGATTAGAACCAGTGCCCATATGGGATCCTGGGCGTGCAAGGCGAGGACCTTAACCACTTACGCCATTGCACCGGGCCCTCTCAGGTTAAATTTTTTAAAAAAGTTACCATATTCCCCCATGTTAATGGGATAAGTGAAACATCTCATTTGATCATTTCAGCTCTTAGAGAAAAGACAATTGTTGAAATTCACTGATGGGCCCAGCACAGTTGCCTAGTGGCTAAAGTCCTTGCCTTGCACAAGCCAAGATCCCATATGGGCGCCAGTTCTAATCCCAACAGTCCCACTTCCCATCCCTGCTAGTGGCTTGGGAAAAGCAGTCAAGAACGGCTCAAAGCCTTGGGACCCTGGCACTTGAGTGGGAGACCTGGAAGAGACTCCTGACTTCAGATTGACAGCTCCAGTCATTGTGGCTGCTTGGGGAGTGACTCAGTAGATGGAAGATCTCTGTCTCTCCTCTCTGTATATCTGACTTTCCAATAAATCTTTTAAAAAACTCTTTTAAAGAAAAAATGAAACTCATAACTGATGCATGATTATAGACTCCTAGCAAACTGGGAATAGAGGGAAACCAGTGAAGTCTGATCCCGGGTGTCTGGAAATCCCGTAGCTGGCATTGTAGCTGGGAAGCCAAGCATTCAGCCTAAGATCAGCAACGAGGCAGCAACGTGAAACGATGTGTGTCCATCCCCCCACCTGACATACAGCTCACACTGTGTCCCCAGCAATTCTGAGCTTCCTGTGAGCCTCCACCCCAGCCTCCCTCCAACAGAGCTTCCCTCCACTGCTGCCCGCCACGTATCATTGGGCCTGTTGAATCCTGCAGCAGGGTGATGAGCCATCCTTAAGGCTGTAGTCTTCCTTAGCTATGTATTCCTGGTCCAGAGGATTGGGGAATCTTGAGTCAACACATGATTATTAAATCCAACCCTGGATGAAGAGGAGCTGGTTGACTCGGCAATAAACCACCGGATGAAGAAAGCAGCCCTTTGCACGTAGCTGTGTGATAGAAGCCCCACTGAACAGAAGACGTGGAGTGACTGCTCAGCGTTCTTGGTAAGTCTCTGACTCCCACAGGTGTAGCTGGCATGTCCTGAATACTCACTGCTGAAGCCAAGACCAAGGCCCAGGACAGTAGCATGGCTTACTGCAGGTGCCCCAGCCGGTAGCAGAGCAAGAGTGTAAACCCAAGGGACATGGCTGTAGAACCTGAGGCTGTTTCCTCAGGGACAGCAGGGGACTTGAGGTGCGGAAACCTGCAGGAGTGCCTGTGCTTCTGACCTGTGAGGGTGGCAGGGGGAGGGGAAAGTTAACGGTCCAGGTCCCCACGTGGCAAGGCGTTTAGCGGGGAAAAGATCTTGGGAGTTACAGGAATGGGAGCAGGAAGAGCAGCAAGTGACCGGCTGTGGAGACTGGCCTGGTTCTCCAGCCCTAAGGTGCTCAAGCACAGATTATGCCTCGGCCACTGGGGCATTGTGTATGTTCCCAAGATGACATCCATGCGGCTGGGCTGTACGTCAGCCTTCAGGTAGTAAGCTGTTACAACAAGGCACCCTCATGGGGTAGGAGGGAAGATGGAATTAAATAAATCTTTGACAGATTGCAAAATCCATGCATAGACTTTTCATAATACGCATTTTCCATGAACTTGACACCCCTTATATGCATAGAATATGAAAAACTTCTAGCTATTCAGCCAGTAGCTTTGCCAAACTGAGATCCATTTAGGGACATTTACTCACCAAATAAACAAATTTAAGCAGTTATACACGTAAAGAGAGAAAACTAGTAGTATTTGGTATAATTCAAAGTTGACAAACTTATATCAAAAATGAAATTTACAGTGTGAAGCCTTGGCAATGAGTAAATGGATAAGAATTAGTGTGCTAATATTAAGACTAAATCTTAGGGGTGGGCACTGTGGTATAGTAAGTAAAACCACCAACTACAGTGCTAGCTTCCCACACTGGCACCAGTTTGAGTCCTGGCTGTTCCACTTCCATTCCAATGCCTTGATGATGTACCTGGGAAAGCAGTAGAGGATGGCCCGAGAACTTGAGCCCTTGCATCCATCTGGGAGACCACAAAGAAGCTCCTGGCCTCGGGCTTCGGACTTGCCCAGCCCAGCTCCAGCAGTTGCAGCCATTTGGAAATAAACCAACAGCAGGAAGATCTCTAATTAGCTCTCCTCTGCCTTTCAAAGTAAACAAATCTCTAAAAAAAAAATCTAAAATATAATGTGATAGTAACAAAAGTATTTATATTGAGGTTTCTATCAAATACAAGTATTAGGAAGACTTCAGGTAAATATAGTGATACAAATATGGGTTTATCTTTGCCCATTTATTAGAATTCTTCCAAAATGATAGTTTTTTCTAAAACAACTCAGTTGCTTTTATTGGAAAGGTAGATTTACAGAGAGAAGAACAGAGATGAAAAGATCTTCCATCTGCTGGTTCACTCTCCAAATAGCCACAATGGCTGGAGCTGAGCCACTCAGGAGCCAGGAGCCTCTTCAGGATCTCCCCACCTGGGTCCAGGGTCCCCGAGACTTGGGTCATCCGCTATTGCTTCCCAAGGCCACTAGCAGGGAGCATTATGTGAAGTAGAGCAGCCAGGAAATGAAACTGCCCATATGGGATTCCAGCACTTGTGGAGGACAGGCAGTTGAACCATTGTGCCAGTCCCAACATTTTTTTCAAGTACTGTCTCAGTCTTGATGTTACAACAAATACCTTAAACCAGGTCACTTGTAAGCCATAGAAATTTAGTTTTCACAATCCTGGAGGCTAGGATTTGCAAGTGAAAGGCCTCTTTCAGGTAGAGGGCACCTTCTACCGGTCTGCCCACAGCTGGGGAAGTGGGGTACAGACGCCCAAAAGGTCTCACCCCATCCTGGGTTGCAGAGTCCTCATGACCTCATCACCCGAGGCAGCCTGGTCTCCTCATCACACTCGGGATTGTTTCTTCTTTTTGCTTTTTAAAGATTTTATTTAGTTGAAATTCAGAGGACAGAGATTTTCATTCCCTGGTTCATTCCCCTCAACTGACTGCAAATACACAGAAGCCAGGAGCTTCTTCTGGGTCTTCTGTGTGGGTTCAGGAGCCCAAGCACTTGGGCAATCCTCTACTGCATTCCCAGGTGCAATAGCAGGGAGCTGGGAGGGAAGTGGAGCAGTCAGGACTGGAACCACTGCCCATCAGATGCTGTTAGCCAGCTGCACGGGCCCCAGGGATTATATTGCAGTATAAATTTTGGAGGCCATACTTCTCTATAAATGTTCAGGGAAAACCTGTTACTATTCGAAGAATTGTCATCAGGATAGCTCCAAGCTGCTTCCTGGCAAGATTTCTTAGCTGCCAGGAGAGACTCACTTGAGACTTTCAAGGAAAATAACAGCTAACCTGACAGGCAAAGTGTCAGTGAGACATGAAAACAGATTCTGGCAGCTGTGCAGTCTCCAAAAGGCCTGATGCCCTTGCTCAGGAAGACACATGGAGAGTAGCAGCAGGGACTAAAACTCAGGAAGACACGGGGTCCAGAAAACAGGGACTGTAGATCCTCAAGACAGTGGAACCAGGGGCCTGGAGAAGAGCTGTGCAGGAAGAGCCTGCCCAGGCGGAGCAGGGAGAGGAGGCCCCAGAGGACGCAGCTGGGGAAAGCTGTGGTAACAGGTGCAGTGCTAGATGGGACAGATGTAGACTGCTGCATTTGGAGGACAAGGGAGTGAGATGATTGAGCTACAGACAGACAAGAGCAGTAAAAATAAGGTTGGAGCAGGTGTTTGGCATGGCAGTTAGCATTTGGGACTACTAGGATCCCATACTGGAGTTGAGTACCCACCTCCATTCCTGCTTCCTACTTCTATTACTGCACACCTAGGGAGGCAGGAGGTGATGGCAGGTCGATGGATCCCTGCCACCCAAGTGGGAGACTTGAGCTGAGTGAGTTCCTGGCTCAGCGCTGGCTGTTACAGGCATTGGGAAGGCAATCCGTGTCTCTCTAAAACAATATTTAATGCAAAAGAAAACATTATCAAGAAAATCGTCAAATTTGTTTAAGACGTAGATCTGAAGCTTAAACTACAGTAATGGAAACATGACAATAGCGTATCCAAATGTCAAAACCACAGGAGATAAAAATGTAGGTCTGTATGTCCATATTCTGTTCCCCCGTATTCCACCATGTGCTTGGCTCTAATGCCCAACCTGATCAATGAGACAGAACTGGAATATTGTTTTAAAAAAGGCAAAGGCGAGATTGGGGATGGGGACAGGATGGGAATGGACAGAAGCAGAGGAGATTGTGATTTTTCATGTTAACACATTTAGTATTCATTGGTTGTTTACATGATATAAGATACAGTATTAAGCATTTTTAGATTAAAAATAAATGAATTTATGCTAAAATATGTTCCCTCTAGAGAACAAAAAATAATTTTGTTTGAATTTTTATTTTGATTTTTAAATTTTATGATACAAAGCCATAGAGTTTGGGATTCTTCCCCACCCCCAAAATCCCACCCCCCGACTGATTTTTCCCATATTGTTACAACAGTATAGTCCAACAGTTTCACTGGGAGTCCATCTTTGATTTGAAAGCAGGAATCCATATTGCATTGTATCATCACATCAGGATATGATAGTCTCTATTACTCCATCACTATACATTCCCTTAAATGAGAAGCCACAAAACAAAGTCAACAACAGACATGAAGTTAAAACAAAAAATTTACAGCACCATGGAGTTGAAAAATGCACCACTGAATAACCGATGTACCGGTGACTAAAAGAAAAACCAAAAGCTTAATTTGCATGATGGTTTCCATGTATTAGAGAGTACATATGGTACCTGTCCTTTGGGGATTGACTTATTTCACTGAGCATAATGGTCGGTAATTGGGACCATTTGGATGCAAATGGTAGAATTTCATCCTTTTTAATGGCTGAGTATTATCCCATGGAGTAGATGTACCACAGTTTCTTTAGCCACTCCTCTTTGGACAGGCATCTGGATTGTTTCCATGTCTTTGCTATTGTAGATTGTGCTGCAAATATAGGATTACAGATCCCCTTCTCATATGCAGTTCTCATTTCTTTTGGGTATATTGCTAGGAGCAGGATAGCTGGGTCATTTGGAAGGATATTTGCAATTCTCTAAGTGTGCTCCATACTGATTTCCACGATGGTGGAATTAGCCTACACTCCCACCAGCAGTGAAGGAGGGTACCCTTCTCCCCACATCCAGGCCAGCAGGTACTGTTGGTAGAGTTCTGAATGTAGGCAGTCTCCTTGGAATAGGTGGAACCTCAACGTACTTTTCATTTGCATCTCCCTGATGACTAGGGAATGTGAGTATCTTTTCATATGTCTATCAGCCATTTGAATCTCTTCTTTTGAAAAAATGTCTGTTCACTTCCATTGCCCATTTTTTCACAAGGTTGTTTTTTTGTGTGTGTGTTTGTTTGTTTTACTAGCCCTGGGTTTCTGAAGCTCTTTGTAAATCCTGGATATTAGTCCCCTATCACTTGTGTAGTATGCAATGAAATTCTCCCATTCCATTGGTTGCTTCTTCACTTTGTTAATCGTTTCCTTTGTTGTACAGAAGCTTTTTAGTTTGATGTAGTCCCGTTTGTTTATGCTGACTGCCTGTGATTTTGATGTCTTTTCTAAGAAGTCTTACCTAATACCTATTTCTTGGAGTGTGCTTCCTATGTCTTCCTTTAATATTTTGATGGTCTTTGGGTATAGATTTAGGTTCTTGATCCATTTAAAGCTGAATTTTGTATAATGTGACAGGTGTGGGTCTTGCTTCTTAATTCTGCAAGCTGCTATCCAGTTGTCACAAAAGCATTTATTGAAGAGACCAGGCTTTTTGCCTGGATTGTTTTTAGTTTTCTTATCAAAGATTAGTTGGCTGTACATGTGTGGGCTCCCTTCTGGTGTTTCTATTCTGTTCCACTGATCTTCTTCTCTGTTTCTGTACCAGTACCAGACTGTGTTAATAACCACTGCTCTGGAGTATGTCTTGAGGCTAATGTGCCAGGACCAGGAAAAATAAATTTTAAAGATGGATTGATTTGAAAGGCAGAGTGACAGAAAGAGAGCGATATTTTCCATCTCCTGGTTTATTCATTAAGTGCCCTCAACAGCCAGAGCTGAACCAAGCTGGCCTGCTTTCCCAGGCCATAAGCAGGGAGCTGTATAGGAAGTGGAGCAGAATACCAGTGTCACAGGCATCTGTGGCTATCTGGGAGAGGACCAGCAAGTGAGAGATCTGTATCACTCTGCCTTTCATAGGCAAAGCTCAGCTCAGCTCTGGTCACTGCGGCCACTTGGGGAGTGAACCAGTGGATGGAAGATCTTCCTCTCTGTCTCTCTTCTTCTCTGTAAATCTGACTTTCCAATAAAAATGAAATAAATTTTAAGAAGAGATGCTATATAGAGAACAAAAAGGCAAACCCAGAGAAATCCTTAATCATGTTTCTGATAAGGGGATTAGTATCCAGAATACATTTATTGAGAGGGAACAAGTCAACAGCCAAAAAGGGACCCAGTTAAAAAAGGGGCAGAGGACTTTAATAGACATTCATCAAAGATGATATGCAAATGGCCAGTGAGAAAATGCTCAACATCAGTAATGATGAAGGAAATACAAATAAATACAATGAGATCCCAGCTCATACCAATTTATAAATAAGTATACATATCCTTCCTTACCTTGCAAGCGCCAGCATCCCATATGGGCGCTGGTTTGTGTCCTGGCTGCATCACTTTCCATCCAGCTCCCTGCTTGTGGCCTGGGAAAGCAGTGGAGGATGGCTCAAAGCCTTGGGACCCTGCACTCATGTGGGAGACCCAGAAGAAGCATCTGGGTCAGTAACTGGCTACATACTGGCCCAGCTCTGGCAGTTGCGACCATTTGGGGAATGAACCAGCAGATGGAAGATATTTCTGTCTTGGTCTGTCTTCCTCTCTCTGTAATTTTGTCTTTCAAACAAATAAAACTTTAGGGGGATAAAAAAAAAATGAGACAACTGGAGGCAGAGAGGGAAAGTGACTCACTCAAGGCTGCACAGCCAGTTATGGAAACATCCAGCCTGTGGGCAGGGCATTCCTGCACCTTTCTTTCCTGAGCTGATGGCCCTGGGGTTAGGGGAGTCAGGGGTGCTTGAACATGGTTCTGTAGCTCAGTAGCCAGAGCTGGACATGCAAAGTAAGGCCCACAGGGGGGCAGAAGGCATCCTGGGGCAGTCCCTGGAGGGGCATGGTTGGCTTCCGTGGTTTGGGTCGTTTCGGTGACCTGAGGCGTGGCCAGCTTCTGTTGCAGACACCTCTAGAGTTCCTCCTTAGCTTGGGCTTGTGTATGTGACACCTCCATCCAAGGAGCAGCCCTGCAGGTCAATTCCCCCAGGAGGAAGCTGCACCAGGCTCCAGTGGCCTTGACCCCTGCCTGCTGGGCCCAGCCTGCGGGGAAGCCCCAGGGCTCATGAGGATCAGTGTGTCCATCTGTGCCACCTACAGGTGCTCACCAAACTGACCTGACACCTGAGCCCTGGGCAGGCTCTTGTTCCCGGGGCCCGGCTCGGGTTCCTCTCTGTGGGCTGTGCCCCAGCTTGGTAGAAACTGGAGACCCCTGGCTCCTGTGAGACCAGGAAACTGAACCATGGCTGGTGGCGGGGCCCTGAATAGTTCTGATACGGTTACTGCCCAGAGGCAGACTGACTGACAGGCACATTAGGTACAAATCCTGGGAAGCCGCTGCAGGTTCCTGGACGCACCTACTTGTCCTGGTGCATTTGCTACTGCTGGCTAGCAGGGCTCAGATAACTTATAAAGACCTAAGACTTATTTCTCATCCTGCTGTGGGCTAGGAAGCCCAAGAGTGAGGAGGAGATGACATGAGGTCTTCTACCTGTTCTTCCGATGGTAGAAGGCAGAAGAACAAATGCATGAGTTGAAGCAGCAGCCCCAACTTGTGGCAGGCAAGCCTGCTTACTGCCGGCATTCCCGTATGGCTTAACTACCTCTCAAAGGTCCCACCTCTGGACTCTGGGGCTTGGGGACCATGGAAGACACCACAACACTGGGTGCTGTTGGCCTCCAGGCTCTGGGACGTCCTGTGTCTCTTGCCTGGCCCCATTCTTCCACCCCCTCATCTGTACCCGTATCCTCGCATCTTCATCTGCACCTGCTCTGAGAGAGCTCCTAAGTGAAGAGCTGTGGCTCCCCAATCACCTTGAATTTACCCTGGCTTGTAATTCAGCACCAGGAGTCCAGGTAAATCTGAGCAGCAGGCAAGTGCCTGAATCCTCCAGCCACAATCATGTGCTAGGCAGTGGGAGGGTCCTGAGCTTGTGGGTTGTGGCCACTGGCAAGTACAGAAACCAGGATGGAGTGCAGGTCATGCTGGGCTAGGGTGCCACACCTACTGGTTTACATGAGCCAGGGATGAGAGCAGACTGAGCAGAGTCAGTTGCAGCACCCGCCCGTGAGAGGAGTGAGGAGGAGATGACTTGAGAGCCGGGTGGGCTGGGCCAGGCTACATCATCCAAAGGCAAAGGCCAAGACAGGGGAGGGACTATGCCAAGCTGGGTCAGAGCAACCATGGGTATACATGAAGTCTATGGCTGGGACCAGACCTGGATAGGGAACTAAGGAGATGCCCTGGCTGGGTTGTAGTTTCCACTGGTGAGGGTGGGGCCAGAGTGGGTGCTACTATCTGGTCTGGACATGGCTGCAATGTCCCTTGGCACTAGTATGGACTAGTATGGAGTGTGCCAGACTAGGCTAGACTCTGGCACCCACACTGGTGATCGTGAAAGCCGGGGTAGGTGCAGGTCAGGCTGGGGCAGGTGTCTGCTCTTGCTGAACCATGTGTGAGCTGTGTCTGGGTGTGGACTAGGCCTGGCTGGGATGTAACTCCCAACAATAAGAATTGGAATGGGTGAAGGCCAGTCAGGAAAGACCACTTTTCCTAGGACAGGAGATGGACTCAGTAGGGCTGGCTCATGGACCGACCACTGTGCACAAGATCTGGCATTGAGATGGAGGAGCTTTGAAAACTCCTATGAAGGGACACAGTCCCTGCAGGTGAGCGTAAGAAAGAAGACAGGGAGCATCCCAGTTAGGGCAGGAAATGGTACCCATAGGATTACCTTTGGCTCAGGTCTGGGGCGAGCCAGGCTGGGCCAGTTCATATCACCCGCTGGCAAATCCAAGAGCCAAAATGATGTGTGGGTCATGCCAGGCTGGGCTACAATACCAGCCAGTTCACGTTAGGGTCAAGAGTGAGGACTGGCTGGGCTGGCTAGGCTGTATTCCCCAGTAGTGTGAGCTGGAACTGGGGATGGGCCAGGCTGGGCCAGGCTATAGCACCCATGGCAAATGTTGAAGTGAGACAGATCGTGTCAGACTGGGCTATAAAAGCCAACCAGCACGCATGAGACACGTGAAAAATTGGGTGAACCCAGTTGGTGGGGGGCGTTGTAGGGAGCTCCCCTGCTGGGCCTCTATTCCCAGTGGTGAACGTGAGAGCTGGGATTGGGGGCAGACTAGGCCAGGCAGGGCTACAACACCTTTTGGCCTCATGTGAGCTGGATCGGGGGAAAGCCAGGTGAGGTGGACTGTATCTACTGGTACATGCATTAGCCAGAGTGGGTGATGGTTGGTTGGGCTTTGCTGTAGCATCAGCTGGAAGATGCTGGCGTGGGGAGCAAACTCTGTCAAGCCAAACTGCAATACCACCTGGAGAGTGCAAGATCCATGAGTCCATTAGGGAAACAGTGGGCACCTCTCTTGGGTTGCCAATCTGACTAGTGAGCGTGAGAACCAGGACTGAGAAGACAGGCATGGCTAGACAGAGTGATACCCGCCAGCATGTGTGGGTTGGATAGGGAGGTTGGTTGGATTGAACTAGGCTTCATGTATGAGGGCTGAATGGGATGTGGGACAGACTGGACCAGTCTGCTGTACATACTGGTAAGCATGGGAACCAGGGCAAGGGCTGGCCTGGTAGGGGTTATTGTGGGTTGCTCTGACAAGGCTACAACTCCCACACTCGGTGTGGAGGCCGAGTGTGCAGTGGGCAAGATCAGGTTAGACTGTAACACTCATTAGTTTGTATAGAAGACAGGGCTGGAGACAACTGACCCAGCAATTGCAACTAACAGTGTATGTGAAGGCTGATTTGAGTGATGGAATGTGCCAGACCCTGTATTGGCAAGCACACCCAAGAATCAGGTCTGGGATCATTTCAGATGAAGTTTCTTTGGGGATCCCCCCAGCTGAAACGCTGAACTCAGAACTCCAACCATGGAAAAAATTGCAGATTCCGTGGTCTGACTGTGGAATGCATGTGTCAGAGCTGGGCCTCCTCACTAGCTTATTATTCAGAGCAGTGGACAGCATATCCAGGTGCACATGGAGGATATGGCAGTATTCTGGAGCCTGCAGAGGACACCTGGTACCATAGCAGAGGACAGAGGACAGAACAAATAGATCAACTACCTCAGCCAAGAGTTGGCATTAGTGCTTGGAGTGGCAAGATGAGCAGCAATTCAGAACTGTTGAATTATCAAAACCACTTGAGCAGGATCCTCAGGGCATGCCCCACAGTGAGGACCCTGGGATGGTTGGGAGACTGGGTGTGGCTTCTCCCCTTATCTCTCCCCTCCCCTCAGATGCAGGAAGGAAGGAAGGGAGGAAGAGAATGTGAAAGCAGTGGTCTCATCTACCTTCCTCTAGCCCTTGACCCTTTGCACCCTAATCAAATATGTAAAAATTATCAAAAACAAAATCAATACAATTTTTAAAAGGGGGGACTATTCAACACACACATACACACACACACACACACACACACACACACACACACACACACACACAGAATTCAGCACCAGGGACTGTCCTGGCTTTGGTTTACCTGTGTGTAATGGAGTCTGTGTTTACACCAAGTCCATGTGCACTGAAGGTCACGTGCCTCCCTCAGCTGTGCGGTGCAGCGTGCCATGCAAGGCCACCACAGGAGGTTTCTCAGTTGTGTTGTTCAAACTTTCTCCTTGCTGGTTTTGTGTGTGTTGGGGGGCCTCAGAAGGGTTGGGGAAGTGGAAAAGGGGAGTACTATTGGTTGGACTTGTCAATTTCTCCTTGTAGTTTTGTCTAGTTTTTGCATTATCCATTTTGGTGCTTACTATTTGCATATGGACATTTTTTATTATTGGAATCTCAGATATACAGAGAGGAGGAGGGACAGAGAGGAAGAGCTTCCATCAAATGACTTGTGGCCACTAGGGCCAGCTGAGTATTCTGGCAGTATATAGAGCTGAGCTGGTCTGAAGCCAGGAGCCCAGAGCCTCTTCTGGGTCTCCCACATGGGTGCAGGGTCCCAAAGCTTTGGGCTGTCCTTGCCTGCTTTCCCAGGCCACAAGCAGGGAGCTGGATGGGAAGAGGGGCCGCCGGGATTAGAACCGGCGCCCATATGGGATCCTGGGCGTGCAAGGCGAGGACCTTAACCACTTGCGCCACCGCGCCGGGTCCACACTCAGTGGATTTTAAATGTAATTCATAATCAGCCTTCTTCCTGTGACATTTCAGCATCTCTCTGTCAGGACTCAGCTCATCCCCAGGGTGGGAGGTGGAAGGACCAATGCTTTAAGCCACTATGTCCACCGCCAGGTTCAAATCTCAGCTGCTTCACTTGCCATCCAGCTCCCTGCTTATGCACCTGGGAAAGCAGCCGAAAATGACCTGAGCATGCTCGGGCCCCTGCACCCATGTGGCAGTGCCAGAGGCAGCGCCTGGCTCTTGGCTTCTGCCGTGCACAGCCCTGGCAGTTGTACCCATTTAGGGAGTGACCTAGTAGATGAAGATATCTGTCTGCATAAGTCTGCCTTTTAAGTAAAACAAATGTCTTTTTTAAAAGCCACTAGGCACTACATACATGCTAACCTATTTGTTTTAGCTCCCTGTCCCCGCTCCGGCCCCGCACAGCGCACGTCTGCCACCAGGTGGCGGCAGAGCCAACGGACCTAAGCAGTGTGAGAGTCTTGCCGAACTGCGCTTTTTCCGTGTGCGCAAGTGCGCGGGCTGTCAAGGGCATGACTCAGTATGGACCCATTTGACAAAACAAACATTAACCAACAAGGCACATTCCTCAGCGGTAAAAGGGCCGTCAGACAAACAGACCTTTGAACTTGGACCTCTGTCGCCTGGAATTCTGCAACAGGCTTCCTGGGGAGCGGGACACGACCTCCCGCACTTGGCCCACGACCGCTGACCTCCTGCCCATTCGGCCACCTCCGCCCCTGCAGAGGCTCGGCCCGAGGGCTGGGAGCGCGGGACTCGGGGACGGCCTCCCCGCGTGCGATGTAGAAAAGCGGGACTCGCAACCAGCCCGCTCTTGCGCTGTGTGGTGCCCCGTTTTCCCTTGCGGCTGTCCCACACCGCGGTGTACCCAGTTTACGCAGTGCTGTCGCGCAAACGCCGGGGCCTCACTTGTGGGTTCCCCTCACCCCCACTCAGCGGTAGGCAGCGTAGATTCCAAATCTTTGCAGGTGAACCTGGCTTGGGGGCCTTGTTTCTGCCCCACCCTCACCGGGCAGGTTCCAGGCTCCAGAGATGGGGTGAGGGACTCCCTCCACCCCTCCCCAGGGTCTCTTCCATAGAGGGCAGGGAGTTTTACGCCAAGTTCAGGCTGTATTTGGCATCTATCTGCACCAATCAGAAGTCCTGCGGCGTGTGCGTCCCGGGAGGGCGTCTGCAGAGCGGCAGAAGTCGGGGGTGGGGATGCCAGCAGGGTTCCCTCGTGCAGGGCAGGGCATTCTGCATGCAGAATGTGCTCGCCTGTGTTGCAGCTAATCCCTTAGGTAAGGGATCAGAGATAGCTCCCAGGGTCATGGACCTTTATTGGTGGCTGGTCCACAAGGCCCCCATCGAAGGCTCTAGAATGATCAGTGTTGCTCTGATAGCAGCGGGGATTCGCTGGGAGAGGAGACAGAGAGGCCCAGAGAGAGCTCTTCTATCTGTCAAGTCACTCCCCAGATGGCCAGGAGCCGGGAGCGTCTTCTGCTTCCCTCCTGTGGGTGCAGGGGCCTAAGCACTGCGGCTATTCTCCACTGCTCTCCCAGGGAGTTGAGCCGGAAGTATGGGGTAGCCGGGAATTCAACCAGGCACTCCACAAAACAGGATGAGAGCATCCTGAGCGGCAGGTCAACTGTGCGCCACATGCCTGCCTCTGCCATTTAAATGAGCAAGCCGATGTGGAGGAGAAGCAAGGTGACACCGCCAGGCACCTTCAGTGGCAGTTGGGGGACCACGTGACTCAGCACGCAGTTTAGAGTACGTGCTGCCAACTAGGAAAGTCCACGTTGACATTGGAAGCAAAGGAGGTTGGGGGAGAGGGATCAAGAGCCAGGGATCAGAACAGCTGGTTAGGTCCAGGTGTAGGGACCAGTGCAGGGTGGTAGCCAGAGGCTGGGTGCTGGTCTTCCTTCTCTGTAGGAGCTTCCCCCCAGCCGTTCCAATAGGGCTTAAAGAGCCAGAAGTACGGGCCTGGCGGCGTGGCCTAAGGCCCCCTCGCCTTGAACGCGCCAGGATCCCATATGGGGGCCGGTTCTAATCCTGGCAGCTCCACTTCCCATCCAGCTCCCTGCTTCTGGCCTGGGAAAGCAGTCGAGGACAGCCCAAAGCCTTGGGACCCTGCACCCCTGTGGGATACCCAGGAGAAATTCCTGGATCCTGGCTTCGGATCGGCATAGCATCGGCCGTTGCGCTTACTTGGGGAGTGAATCATTGGCTGGAAGATCTTCCTCTCTGTCTCTCCTCCTCTCTATATATCTGACTTTCCAATAAATAAATAAATCTTAAAAAAAAAAAAAAAGAGCCAGAAGTACACTGAAGATAGTGGTGGGCTGAAGGATTTTACAAAAACCCAACCCAGGAAGCCCAGGTGGAATTGCGCTCATTTGATTGCACCTGAGCTGCCATTTGTTTGTAGCTCCCCAATCAGGGCCTTAAGGAGGGAGACGCACAGGTAATGAAATTAACCAATCAGGGTGAGTGTCTGCAGCTTCTCTCCCGGGACAATCGCCAGAAGGGCGCAGCGCCAGCAGGGGAGGGGCTTCCCAGCCAGGGGCTTCATGCTGGGGCAGGGCTCCAAGGCCAATCCCCAGACACCTAGCAGCGCCAGAGTGGGGTCAGCCCACAGAGTCGCTAGAAGCTGGGGACCCCCTCAGTTGTGACCTGATGCTCTGTCATCACTGGGGGCGGGAGCAGCAGCACAGAGCACCTGGCGGCAGTCAGGGCACTTGGGTGCAGGTGAGATGGGGCAAGGAATGTCAGCTGGAACACATCACCCTGAGCAGCTCTTCCTCGCCAAGCTGCAGACCAGGGAGCCCCAGCAGGCAAGAAGCTGCCTTCTCCTTTCTCAGCAAACCTCAAGGTGTGGTGCCTAGGTGGGGCCAGCAAGAATCCGCCCCACCCCAGGATGACCCCAGAAAAGTGAGTACTCAGCTGCCCTTGGGGCTGTGTGACCGGAGGCTGGGGTGCGGCTGGAGGCTGGGGTGTGGCCAGCACTGCCTTCCGTAAGGGGCACGCACCAGCTGAGAAATGTTGCCTACAGCTCCCACGGAGCTGTGGCATTTTGTGGCAAATGCTGTAGACTTTGTGGATTTCTTTTAATGTGTTTACTATTTATACATTTTTATTTAAAGATTCCTTTGTTTGAAAGGCAGGTATAAAGAGAGACCCTCATCTGCTCATTCACTCTCCAAATGGTGGTACCAGACCAGACTGCAGCCAGAAGCCTGGAACTTCATCCAGTCTCCCCCACGAGAGGCAGGGACCCAGGCACTTGGGCCATTGTCCCCTGCCTCTCAAGAACATTGGCAGGATTTGAAGTGGAATGGCAGGGACTTGAAATGGCTCTTGGGATGCTGGCCTCACAGGCGGCTGCTACCCGCTGGTCTACCAGGCAGGCACTCCAAAATTGTAGCTTTCTGTAGGCCTGTGTGTCAAGTCTGGTTTGGCCAGAGGCTGGTCTGGGGTGATGCTGGTGCAGGGATCGGAAGGAAGGGGGTCTGGCCAGTGCAGATGGTCTCCTGGCACATAAAGTTCTTTTTGCCCCTCCTCCAGCTAAGGTTTCTCATTAGAAAGGGAGATAACCCATGAGCTTACAACTGAAGGGCAGGCGTGGTGATGTGCGTTTTAAGAGGGGAGAGAGAAAGAGAAAGTGCAAGTGTGTTAGCAGGGAGCTGATGGGAAGTGCAGTGGCTTGGACTCCAGCGGGTACTGCAAGGCAAGCAAGCACGAAGGGCACTGTAGTTCACTGTTTGTAACCTTTGAAAAGAGTTAGCAGTATGGGCACCAGTTTGTGTCCCAGCTGCTCTGCTTCCCATCCAGCTCCCTGCTTGTGGCCTGGGAAAGTAGTAAAAGACGGCCCAAAGCCTTGGGACCCTGCATTCGTGTGGGAGACCTAGATGAAGCTCCTGGCTCCTGGCTTTGGATTAACTCAACTCTGGCCTGAAACAACATTGCAGTCATTTGGGGAGCAAAACAGTGGATGGAAGATTTTTCTGCTTCTCCTTCTCTCTCTGTAAAAATCTGCCTTTCTAATAAATTAATAAAAATAAATCCATATTTTAAAAGGAATAACTGTTGTGAGATGTAATAAGCTTATGTATACTCTACCATGATTGTGACTCCACTGCAGCTTTTAACCTTATGAGGGAGCATTTGATGGGGGAGGGGACCTTGTCACCCTTCTCTCCCCAGGGTGTGGCTTCAGGTGCCCTTGCTTGGCTGCAGGGGATGGCCTGGTATCTGCAGGAGGGGAGCTGTGCATGATTGCACACTGTGACCTTGAGCAGAGACCTGGGGTGCAGCCGCAGGCTCCCCACTGAGCCTTGGGAGGCAGGACTGGGGCTGCTGCCAAGTCAAAGTGTGAGTCAGAGGGAGGGAGGAAGTGGTGCATGGGACCACCACTGAGGGCAGACACGCCTGGCCCCGACTGGCTGGATGCTCCCAGCCACCCGCCAGTTTGGTGGAACTCTTCGCATCATCATCTGTCACGTTTCACGAGACTGAGGCTCAGCGAGGCTCATGGCACCCCAAAGCCCACGGTGATGTTCCGAGTGTGTCCCGTGGAAACCAGGGCATTTCTCACTGGAGGGGGTCCCTATGAGCGGCAGGGAAGGGTTTCAGGTCCTGCTTTGAGCCTCCCCCGGCCACATGAGACCATGCCTCTAACTAGTTTGAGCCTTCACGTGAAATTCTGTGGGGCCTGTGCTGCCACACAGTAGAGAAGTAGCAGCTGTGATGCCAGCATTCCGTGGGGGCACCAGCTTGAGTCCCGGCTGCTCCACTCTGATCCAGCTCCTTGCTAATGCACCAGGAGAAAGCAGCAGAAGGTGGTCTAAGTGCTTGGGCTCCTGCGACCACGTGGCTCTGGACTGGCTCAGTCCTGGTCATTGCAGCCATTTGGGGAGTGAACCAGTGGATTGAAAACTCTTTCTCTCTCATTCTTTCCCTTTTTCTGTACCTCTGCCTTTCAAATAAAACTTTTTATTAAAAAAAAAAAACCTGAAATTCTGCCAGGATTTTCTGTATTTAAGAATATCTGGTAAAATGGCTGCTCCAACTGCTACAATCTTGTGCCTGAGATGTGGTCGATGCTGGCCTTGGTGTGCAAGGTCTGCACCCAGGCTCTTTGGACCTCCACCACAACTGAGGAAATTCTGTGATGGAGTCCAGATATAAGCAGTCATGAGGCAGAAACTCTGGCACTCTGAACTTGAGTGGAAATTTCACAAACCAGCTGTATCCATCTCATGGGTTCCCCAGAGGCTGAGCTATGGTGTGCACAGAGAGAGAGAGCGAGAGAGCATGTTCCCTGAGCAGAGGAAGCCACAGTCCCAGCAGGTCTTAGATGACCCCAGGTGTTGCGAGTGATGGGATAAGAGCTGGACGGACAGGCTGCTGTGCTTGACAACCTGGAAAGCCACCACGCATCCCACTTACTGTTACCACTGCAAAGCAAAGCGCTGCAGAAAGGGGGTGCTGAAGCAACAATGATAATTTGTGCTCAGCTCACAGCTTCACAGCGTGGGCTGGGCCAATGTGGGGACACTAGAGCTCTGCTTCTTGAGGGTGTCAGCCCCACGTGGCATTGGCTGATGCTGCAAGGCCTGCAGGGATGGGGGGGGAAGAGACCTGACTCTGGAACGTGCTGGCGGGTCAACAATCAAGGGCTAGTTCGAAGTCCAGGGGGTGGAATAGTGGTCTCCACTTCTTGGTGCCCATTTCGGAGCTGGCACCCACCTCCGGGGGGCGCCAGAATTGAAGGGGGTAAGAGGAGTTGGTGTCGGATTCTCTTCTTCAGAGTGTGAGCAGCCTTGGCCCTGGAGGCTGCTCTCAGGTCATCCCAGGAGTCATCAGCACCAAGGGCAGAATGAATGAGCGAAAAGGCCAACTGCAAGAGTCTGCCTAGACCCCAGCTGCAAAATGCTGGATATAAAACTGTCCCAAGTGGCCATCCAGCAAGCAGATGCATCCCTAGGGTCCAGGGAAACTGGAAGATGCTTCCCAGGGCCTGGAGTCTCACATCAGTCCACAGGACGGCTTCTGTCCTTGACTAGCCTAGAGCGCTCAAAGCCACCCAGCCCCTAAGTGCTTCTTCAGTCCTTCCTGTCCTCTGTCACCATGACAGAGGTGCGGTGGGGTGGACAGGGGAACAGACCAGGTCAGGGGAGGAAGCCAGCGGCACCTGCATCCATGGGCATGGCAGCGCTGCCTCCAGCTGTTGGCTGTGAGAAAGCAAGAAGGCTGTCCTGTACTGGAGGACTGAAGGGTGGCTAATACACACTGAGTCTATGTTCCTATTCTTCCCACCCCCACCCCGCTGGAGAGAGGCTCACCAGACAGGTCACCTGGACCCTGAGGTCAACCCCCAAGATCAGAAACTTTTGTTTTTTTCTCTGCTGGGCCCCAAAGTCATCAGATAGGAATTTTTCAACAAGGGCTACCCTTGTGGTTCTGTGGGTAAAGCTGTCGTGTGTGACACCGGCATTGCATCCTGGAGTCCTCAGATATCTACTTCCCATCCAGCTCCCTGACAATGCTCCTGGCAAGGGAGTGGAGGATGGCCCAGGTCCTCAGGTCCTTGCTTACCTACATGGGAGACTCTGAGGGAGTGCCTCATTCCTGGCTTTGGCTGGCCCAGCCCTGACTGTTGCAGCCAGTTAGAAAGTGACGGCCCCAGTGCTCTGTCTCTGTCTTTCTGATAAATTAAATCTTAGAAAAGGAAAAAAACAAAAACAAAAACAAAACTGTAGCTAGTTTCTGAAGCTCTCATACTGGCCCAGAGGCCTCTGGAACTCTCTGGAAAGCTACACCTTCGTCACAGACACATGTTTGGGTATCAGTAGGTGCAGGCCCAGATTGTACCTTGTTGAGGTGCTTGCCTTGCTATGTTGACATTTTTGGGGCAAGGGGCAGAGCAGACTTGGGACACCATTGAAGAGGAAATCTCAGATATTCTAATAAAATACAACAAAAACTTTGATAAAACACAACCCCAGACTCCTATGTATACTCATGAGAACAGAATTTCTTTTGTTGTTGTTGTTTTTAATATGTGAAAAGCAGAGTGACACACAGATTGGTCTTCCATCAGCTGGTTCACTCCTCAGATGCTTCTAAAGCCATGAGCCAGGGACTTCATGTGGTTCTCTCACATGTATGGCTGTCACAGGGAGATGGAACCCACAGCTGCCGAACGCCCATCCTTTTTTTGATTTTTAAATTCTGCATATTATAGGGACATTCATCAAGAATGTATCATGTGTAGTCAGCATTAAGCTGCTGTTTGCAATGACAGCAACCCATTTCAGAACCTCAGTTCAATTTCTGGCTTTTCTGTTTCTGATCCAGCTCTCTGCTGCTGTGCCTGGGAAAGCAGCAGATGAAGACCCAGCTGCTTGGACCCTTGCCACCCATTGGGGGGCCTAAAGAATGTTTCAGGCTTCAACCTGTCCCAGCTCCTGCTGTTGTAGCCATTTGAGAATAAACTAGCAGGTACAAGAGCCCTCTCTCTCTGGTTCCTTTTCTGACATTCTTTAAAGGGATGATTTGTTTTATTTGAGTGACAGAGGGAGAGAGAGGGGGAGAAGAAAGAAGCCTTTATACATTTATTTACACTCCCCAACTGACTATAACAGCGAGATCTGGGCCAGGCCTAAGCAGGTCAGGAACTCTATCCTGGTTTCCCACAGAGGTGACAGGGCTCTTATGCTCTTGAGTCTTCATCTGTTGCTTTCCCAGGTGATTAGCAGGGAGCCGGATCAGAAGCAAGCTTAACCCACTGCACCATAAGAGCAGCTTCTGCACTTTTTTTTTCAATTTAAAGATTTATTTTTTATTATTTTTTTATTGGAAAGGCGGATATACAGAGAGGAGAGACAGAGAGGAAGATCTTCCGTCCAATGATTCACTCCCCAAGTGAGCGCAACGGGCCGATGCTATGCCGATCCGAAGCCAGGAGCCTCTTCCAGGCCTCCCACACGGGTGCAGGGTCCCAAAGCCTTGGGCCATCCTCGACTGCCTTCCCGGGCCACGGGCAGGGAGCTGGAAGGGAAGCAGGGCTGCCGGGATTAGAACCGGCGCCCATATGGGATCCCGGGCGTGCAAGGCGAGGACCTTTAACCACTTGCGCCACCGCGCCGGGCCCTTTTTTTCAATTTAAAAGGTCTACAGAAAAGAGGAGAGACAGAGAGAGGAAGATCTTCTGTCCATTGAGTCATTCCCTAAGTGGCTGCAATGGTTGGAGCTGTGCCAATCCAAAGCCAGGAGCCTGGAACCTCTTCTGGGTCTTCTGTGTGGATGTAGAGTCCCAATGCTTTGAGCCATTCTCGTCTGCTTTCCCAGACCACAAGCAGGGAGCTGGATGGGAAGCAGGACTGCCGGAATTAAAACTGGTACCCATATGGGATCCTGGTGTGTGCAAGGACAGTTAGCTGCTAGACTACTGTGCCGGGTCAAGCTGCACTTTTTTTTTTAAAGATTTATTTATTTTTATTGAAAGGCGGATATACAGAAAGGGGGAGAGATAGGAAGGTCTGATGGTTCACTCCCCAAGCGACCACAATGGCTGGAGCTGAGCCAATCCAAAGGCAGGAGCCAGGAGCTCTTCTAGGTCTCCCATGTGGGTGCAGGGTCCCAAGGCTTTGGGTGGTCCTCAACTGCTTTTCACAGGCCACAAGCAGGGAGTTGGACGGGAAGCAGGGCCGCCGGAATTAGAACTGGCAACCATATGGGATCCTGGGCGTGCAAGGTGAGGACTTTAGCCACTGCACTATCGCGCCGAGCCCAAGCTGCACTTTTTTTTAAATCATTTTTTCCCACAGTATTTTAGAAGTGTCTTCATATTTTTTCTAACTCAGAAAAGAATGGTCCTAGAGAGGTTTTAGTTAGCAGATGGCAATGTTTGTGAATTGGCTCCCCATTTAGACAGCATTGAGCAATATTCCACATTGGATCAAACAGGGGTGACCACTGTGACAGTTGGTGCTTATCATTCATTTGAATGGTAGAGTTAGAAGGAAAAGACAGAGGAAGAGAGATCTTCCATCTTCTGGTTTACTCCCCAGGTGGTCACAACAGCTGGGACTGGGTCAGGTCAAAGCCAGGAACCTGGAGATTCCAAGCATTTGGGTCATCTTCTGCTTTCCCAGGCACATGACCCGGGAGCTGAATCCAAAATGGAGCATACTGGGACACAAACAGCACCCTAAGGAATACTGGCATTGCAGAGAGGACTTAGCTCACTAGGTCACAGCCCCTTCTCCAGAAAGCATCCTTTAAATTCTGGCATTTGTGTTTTCTGCTGACCTGGTTGAAGTCCTGGGCAGGGCAGGACTGGGTGTTAGGTGCTTGCCACAGCCCCAAGGGGAAGCTCCCAGCCTCCCAGCTGGCCCAGACTCTGAGAACAGGCATGCTCTGAGAGCTCCCGCACAGGAGTCAGTTATCCTGTAGGCCCAATCTTTACTCTGTTGGCCCTTTGCTCTGGTTGAAGCTTTCAGATTTTGCACATTGAGTTTCGGTTCTAACGGTTCTAAACGGAGGCTTGATTTGTGCAAATCTTCCAGCTGGATTTAGTGCTAGATTGGGCTGCCATTGATGCTGACTAGGATGGGAGGTAGGTTGTATTCTGAAATTGGAGCTTGCAACTCTCATGAGCAAAGTTCTTAGTGTGCAGTCTACTGGCATGGGTAAGCCAGTAAACCTTCAGGGCATTCCATCCAGTGAGGAGGGAAGTGGTTCCTGTGGTCTTTTGATAAAGCAGAAGCTGTGCCCTTATCCACAGAACGTCAGAATGTCTTGGCAGTACAGCTATTTTACAGAATCTTCCTCTCTGCAAGCCATCAAAATGAAGAAGTGACCGATTGCATCCCTGAAGAGCTACGAAATTGAGGTTGAATTCTCAGGTGCTGTTTGCAAAGAATATCCAAATGCAATCAAAACAAACAAAATAAAACAAAACTACATGATGGGGACCAACACAATGGTTCGACTGAATAATCCTTCACCTGTAAGCACCGGCATCCCCGGGATTTCATATGGACTCTGGTTCATGTCCTGGCTATTCCACTTACAATCCCGCTCCCTGCTTATGGCCTTGGAAAGCCGGGGAGGATGGCCCAATCCCTGCACCCACGTGGGAGACCTGGAAGAAACGCCTGGCTTTGGATCAGCTCAGCTCTGGCTGTTGCAACTGTTTGGGGAGTGAACAAGCAGATGGAATATCTTTCTTTCTGTATCTCCTCTCTGTAAATCTGTAAGTGCATGGCAGGCATTTAGCCTAGTGCCTAAGACACCAATTAAGACACTCATGTATCATCTTAGAGTCCCTGGGTTCAATATCTGTCTTTGGCTCCTGATAACTTCCTGCTAATGCAGAGGCTGGGAGGTAGCAAGGATGGCTCGTGTCTCCCATGGGAGACCTGGATTGAGTTCCTGGCTACAGACCTTTGCCTGACCCAGTCCCAGCTAGGTGAAGAGTGAATTAGCAGATGTGTGCTCTCTTGTTTCCTGGCTGGTCTCTCTGTCTCTAACTTTGTGTTTTTAGAAATAATTTACTTGAGGCATGATAGCCTAGTGGATAAATCCGCCCCTTGCATGTGGCCAAGATCTTATATGGGCGCCATTTCCTATCCTGGCAGCTCCACTTCCCATTAAGCTCTCTGTTTGTGGCCTGGGAAAGTAGTAAAAGACGGCCCAAAGCCTTGGGACCCTGCAGCCATGTAGGAGACCCAGAAGAAGCTCCTGGCTCCTGGCTTTAGATCAGCTCGGCTCTGGCCATTGTGACCCTTGGAGAGTGAACCAGTGGATGGAAGATTTTTCTCTCTGTATATCTGACTTTCCAACTAAAAAATACAATAAAATATCTTTAAAAAAATAATTTACCTTAGGGGCTAGTGTGGTGGATCACCAGGCTAATTCTCCACTGGCATCCCATATGGGAGCTGGTTCTAGTCCCAGCTGCTCCACTCCTAATCCTGCTCCCTGCTTGTGGCCTGGTAAAGCAGCAGAGGGAGGCCCAAGGCCTTGGGACTCTGCATCCACATGGGAGACCTACAAGAAGCTCCTGGCTCCAGGCTTTGCATTGACTCAGCTCCAGCCATTGTTTATTTGGGAAGTGAACCAGTGGATCGAGGCTTTCTTTGTGTCTCTTCATCTCTCTGTAAATCTGCCTTTCAAGTAAAAATAAATTAATTTGCAAACAAGTTATTATAAAGGCAGGGTGACAGAAAGGGAGATGGCCTGTCTGCTAATTCACTCCCCAAATGACAGTGGCAGCTGGGGCTGGACCAGACAGCGGCTAAGAGCCAGAAACTCCATCTGAGTTTCCCATGTGGGTGGCAAGGACCCAAGCACTTGGGCTATCGTTACCAGGCACATTAGCAAGAAACTAGATTGAAAGCAGAGTGGCTAAGACTTCAGCCAGCTCTCTAATATGGCACACCTGTAGTTGAACCGCTCAGCAACGCATGTTTGTCTAGCTTGCTCTGAATCAGCTAACCACTCCCTACCTCAAGCTAACACGCTGTTCCTATGCCTTTTCTTCCAGTAGCGGCTCAAATGCCACCCTCTCTGACCACTGCCCATTTAATAACACGCTTGCACTTTACAATTTTGCTGCCTCTTCTTTATAGTTCTTCAGAACAGTTACCTGATGTTCATGCTCATCAATTGTGACTCAAGTAGAAGAACTTAAGGGGAAACTTTAATTTTCTATTTGGCAAATGAGAGAAACTTCTGGAAAGGGACTATGATGATGATTTTTTCTTTAAAAAAATAAGCAGGATTTGCGGGGGAAGAGGGACTGGCATTGTGGCATAGTGGTTAAAGCTGCTGTCTGCAGGGCCAGTATCCCACATGGGCACCAATTCAAGGCCTGACTGCTCCATTTCCAATCCAACTTCGTGCTAATGGATCTGGGAAAAGTAGCAGAAGTTGGCCCAAGTGCTTGGACCTCTGCCATGCACATGGGAGACCATGATGAAGCTCCTGACTCCTGGCTTTGGCTTGTTTCAGCTCTGTTTATTGCAACCATTTGAGGAGTGAAACCAGCGGGTGGAAGATCTGTGTATGTGTATGCATGCACAACTCTTCCAAATGAATAAATGTTAAAGTATAAATTAAATAAAAATTGTTATTTTTATTTATGTGAGAGAGAACCTGACAAAGAAAGAAGATGCTCTCCCACTCACCCACATACACCTGTAAAAGCTTGGTCTGGGCCAAGTCAGAGTCAGGAACCAGCAGCTCAATCTACGTTTCCCACAGGAGCTTCTGGCTGTGGCCTTTGTCATGATAAGTTCTTTCTATACCTCACTTGTTCGGCATTCATGAAACTATTTCAGATTTCATGAAATGCCATGTCTGCCTCTATTGAGTTGATCATGTGATCTTGGTCCTTGCTCTGTCGTGTATGACTGCTCTGGCCAGCAGCGCCAGTAATGTGGACAGGGAGAAGGTCTGGGGCTGAAGCACCGACAGGAGACCAGTGATGGTAGAAGTCTCTGGGAAGTCTGGCTTTATTGCTCCTTCTCCTCTCCTTATACGCTCTTCTCCCCCACATCCCCATTTAGCAGGATATTGGATACAGAAAAGTCCAATTAGTCTAGGTGTTTTTAGCTGCAAGTCCAGTTCCTGCCCATCCCAATAAATGCTAATCAACTCCTTAGCCCACAACATATGACATCCATTTGCATGTGTTGAACCATCTTTGCATGGCTAGGGTGAATTCCAGCCAGTGAAGATGATTCACATTTTTCACGTCCTGTTGGGAGTTGGCTTGTATTGCATTGCTTGTATTACATTGAGGATTTTCACATCCATGTTCCCCAGGGGTGCTGGCATATAGCTGCTGCTTTTCTTGTTTTCTCTTTGTCTTGTTTTGGTTATAAAGGTAATGCTGGTCTTGTAAAAATAAATGTGGAAGAATTTCTCCATCTTCCATTTAGAAAATTGTTCGTTTATTTCCATTTTATTTGAAAGGGAAAGAAAGATGGAGAGAGATCTTCCAACTGCTGACTCACTAGATGCCAGGGCAGGGCCAAATGGAAGCCAGAAACCAGGACGACAGGAATCCAAGTTCTTGAGTCATCATTTACTACATTCCTGGGGGGCATATACGAAGGAAGCAGGATTGGAAGCAGACTAGAGGGGAACTTGAGCCTAGGCATTCTGACACTGCCTGCTGGTATCCCAACTGGTGGCAGAGCCCTGTGCCAAGCACCTGCCCCTAATGTTACTTTTCATTTCGGTCATGGTTGTTTGGTTTTATTTATTTTTTCTTTTTCCATTTTTTAAATTATATTTTTGACAATTTTTACGTAGTTAATTAGGGTAAAAAGGTTCAAGGGCTATAGGAAAGTGGGTAAGACTATTATTTCCACATTGTTTATGTCATGTTCCTGAAGTAAAGAGGGATTTTAAGGGAGAAACCCCACCCAGTCTCCCACCCATGCCAGGTCCCCATTAGGGGCATGCTCCAAGGGTCTTGCTCAAGTGATTTTGATAGTTCAACAGTTATGACTTGCTGCCAAGCTCGTGATTCTAAGCCTGATGAGGTTGTTGAAGAATCCACTGATTGACATAGTCCATCATAGAGTCTCCCTTTGCCCAGTTTTTCACTGCCAACATATGGCTGGGGTAGTTGATTGACTTGTTCTGTCCTCTGTCTTCATGGTTAGGGTTCTAACTCCGGCAGTTCAACTGGGGAGATCCCCAAGAAACTTTGTCTGAGGTGTTGCCAGACCAGATTCTTGTATGTACTGGCAATTTACAGGACCCGGCACAGTCCATCACCCCAATCACCTGGTGGTTGCAATTGCTGGGTTGGTTCTTTTCCAGCCCTGTCTTCCACTGGAACCAGTGGGTATTACATCCAGCCTGATTCTGCCCAGCACACATTCGGCCCTCACAAAAACTGGTGGAAGCTGCAGCCTAGTTGGAGCGACCCACAATAACCCTGACCAGGCCAGCCCCCTACCCTAATTCCCAAGCTCACCAGTATGTGTAGCAGACTAGTCCAGTCTGTCCCACATCCCACTCAGCTCTCATACATGTCAATGGGCATTGCAGCCTAGTTCCATTTAACCAGCTCCACTATCCAGCCCACACATGCTGTTGGATGCCTTTCTGTCTAGCCACCTCAGCCCCTGTCCTGATTTTCATGCCCTCCTGTGGAAGTGGTAACCCAAGAGGGAGGAGCCCACTATTTCCCTTCTAGGCCACTCCCACTCCCGGATTATGCACTCTCCAGCTGGTTCTGTGATTTAACTTGACAGAATTAGCCCCAGTGCCAGCTTCTGCCAGCTGATGCTGTGGCTAAGCCCAACCAAACCTCACCAACTCTAATTTTTTATTACACCAGTAGGAACAATCAGCTCAGCCTGGCTTTTCCCTGATCTAGTCCACATGAGGCACACAGGTGTTGTAGCCCTGCCTAGTCTGGTCTGCACCCATCCCAGTTCATGCTCTCTAGTGGGATTAGCTGTCCAGCAGGGGAGCAGCCTCATATTCTCCCTGCTGGCTCCATGCCCTCCCTCCGTGGTTCTCATGTGTGCTGGTTGGGTGCTGTGGTCGCATCTGGTACAGGTAACTTCACCTTGGCATTCCGTAATGTGCACTGGCCACAATAATGAAATCAAGCATGCTGATCACTGCACACAAACAAGGATGTAAATTCTCCCTCAAGGCGCTAAGAACTCCACATTTAGAGAGAAGTTTAGCACCCAAGCCATTTTCAGCTACCACTGAAAACAACTGCTCTGGCATCACATACTGCTGAATGGGTGTCACAACCAAACCTGGCCTGACCCACACTCTATTCTGGATCTAATTCGCCAGTGGGTGATGTGAACGGATTCAGCCTGGTCTGCCCCCAACCCATGCCATTGTATGCCAGTGGAAAACTTTCCATTGCCTGTTCTGGGCTGTTTCCTATCATGTTTCTTGTGCTTTCCTGCAGGGTCTGTGTCCTGCCAGAGGAGTTGTCCAGGCTCCTCCATCAGAGCCTCTCCCAATGCCAGATTTCGCACATACCAGTGGGTCCATGAGCCAGCCCTACTCAGTTCACCTCCTGTCCTAGTAGGAACAGTGGCTTTTCCTGACTGGCTTTCAACCCAATCTGGTTCTTACTGTTGGATGTTTCAGCCTAGCCACAGCTCATCCATACCCACATATATCTCACACATGGGTCTGTAGGGGTTGAGACCTTGCCTAGTCTGTCCCACATCTACCCTGGTCTTCCAGAGCACCAGATGGTGTTGGATTCTAGCCTGGCTTGGTGCATCCAGTCCCAGGCCACACTTGTTTTAACTGAGACTACAACAGTATCGTGATCAGGACACAGCCTCCATTCCAGCCCCATGTTCCTTTGTGGGAACCTCAACCCAGCTAGGGTGTCCCTTAAGCTCCCCAACCAGGCCTGTTCCCAGCCATAGATCACACGCGTGCCTGTGATTGCTCTGATTCAGCTTGGCTCAGGCCCTCACCTGTCCCAACCCCTGCCCTAAATGCTGTGGCTTAGCGTCCCTGGCTCATGCTGACCAATAGGTGCAAGAGCCTAGTTCGGCATGACCTGTGCTCCATCCTGATTTCTAATTTTGCTTGTGGGCTAAGGTTTGCTCAGTCCTGCCCAGTACATCCCATTCCATTACCAATCCACACATTGGCCAGCCATTGGAGCTACTTAGCTCAGCTTGTCCGACCCCCAGGTCTGGACCACATGTTCACCAGTGGGAGCTATGACCCACCAGGGGTGTTTCCCAAGTTCCTCCACTTGACCCACTGCCAGACCCAGTTCTCATATATGCCAGTGGGTTTTACACCAGTGTCAGTCTTAGTCTGGCCTTCCACTTGGCCTTGTATGAGCGGGTGAATGTTGCAGCCCGGCCCACCCCACACCCTATTCAGGATGCACATTTGGGTGCTGCTGCCCTGACCAGTCCAGACTGTTGTCGGTTCCTTTACCTGTGAGTGATGGCAGGCTCCTTGGTCACACCTAGTTTAGTCCATCACCACTGCAACTCTTGAGCTAACTAGTGGGGCAAGTATTTCCACAGGGTTTGGTTCACACATCCCCCACAGAATCTACCTCCGAATATGGTTCTCTCATGTGCTAGTTAATGTCATGGCCCTGCCTAATGAGACCTGTCTCCTGATCCATCATCATGTCAGGTAACAGGATATGATCCTGCTGGACAAGCCCTGAGCCTTAGCTTTTGCATAGACTAGTGTTTGGTGGTCACCATTGTTTAGTGATTGCAAGTACTACACAGTATTTAAAGGAGTTTGGTATTTCAGCCTTATCCATAAAGATCATCTGGTGCCTCTGCTCTAACCTACCAGGTCTCATTACCCTCGCTTACCTTTAAAGGAAAAGTTACTCTGTCATTGGGAGTCTTTAGGATTGATTGACATCCCAGAAGTACAGTGGGCTTAACATGGAGCTACCTAAACAGCAATTCAAATCCCCAAAACCCCAGAGTTGGCTGCCGGGAGGCCAGCAGGCAAAGCCTGGTGGCTGGAAGTTTTAATCCCCAGACCCCAAGATCACCTCCTCCCCAAAACCATCCACTACAGAATGATGGTGGCAGATGGGGCTCAGGCCTGCCCAGCCCTCCAAACTTCCCCCTTCGCTGTACTCAATGTGAAAGGAGCAGCCTCTGGAATTCTGGCAGGTCCAGGGACAGGTCACCGCGTGAAGCAGTGGCTGGAATTGGGGCTCTGAGCATGGAGACGATCTCGGCCTGGCACCCACCCCCTAATGATATTCAATGAACAAGCCCATTATTCTATGTATTAATGGAGTAGAAAGTGGGTTTAGCATATTTATGCATATGTCAAGCTAACCCATCATTCATCTCATAATGACAAATAGCACCTGTAGAATCCTAAAAAGTGGAGCTTTGGTAGGCAGGAAATCCAGTGATGGTTACTGGATGTCTTGGTGGGGTGGATGGGGCATTTGTAGTCAAAAGTACAAGATTTCAGATGACCCAGAGGAAGATTTGGGACCCGTCACACAGCACAGAGACCAGAGCCTGAACTGCACACAGGGTGGGGAGGACAGGGAAGCAGAGTCCCAGCTCAGTGACCCTGGCCCATGCATCCCCGTGCCTGAGAGTCCTCATGAGCGAAACAGAGGTGCACACACCTGGCTCACAGCTTTGTCTCGCCCACAATGGTGTGCTCTTCCTCCCATCCTACCACAGAGACCACGTGTGGACCTGCTTTGATTTGGATCTCTCTTAGCTGATGATCTGCACCCATTCTTCACCCTACAACATAGTGCACCAGATCCTGCCTGGCCCCAGACTGTCCTCCTCACTCGGGTGGTCCTTCAGATGTCCCCTCCTGGGATTCCTGTCCTGAATGGCACTCCTGGCAGCTGCAGCATGATAGGATACAGTCAGGAAGGACTCTCTCCTTCTTGGGTTTTAGGAAGAGTTTGAGAAAGATCAGTGTTAAGTTCTTTGCATCTTTGGTAAAATTTTCTAATAAAGCTGTGAGATCCAGAGCTAGCCTTTTCGGGAGGTTTACTGTTTTGTTGGTTTTGGATAACTGACTTAATCTCATTACTAGCTTTTTCAGTCTAGTCAGGTTTTCTATGACTTTGTGCTTCAGCTTTAGTCAGTTTGATGTCTCTAGATCTTTGTTGGTGCCAGCACTGTGGCTCAACAGGCTAATCCTCCACCCTGGGATGCTGGCATCTCATATAGCCACTGATTTATGTCTCTGGTGCTCCACTTCTCATCCAGTTCTTGGCTGATGGCCCAAGTCCTTGGACCTCTGTACCGAGGGCCCAAGAAGAGTCTCCAGGTTCGTGGCTTTGGATCGGCTCCTCTCAGGCCATCACAGCCACTTGGGGAGTAGACCAGCAGATGAAAGAGCTTTCTCTCTGTCTCTCCTTCACTCTGTAATTCTACTTTTCCAATAAAAATAAATCTTAGAAAGAAAAAAAAACTGTCTAATTCTCCCTGTGATGGAATAGTTGCTTGTTTTATTTTATTTTTTTTCTTCAGCGTTTAATGGATTGTTATAGGTTAAAAACTTTATCCTTTGGTCTTGTTGGTGTAGTAGGTTATTCATACCAGCAGTTGGTGTCGCCAGTATACCTCAGCCTCACTGGGTAGCAGAGTCAGTGTAATTACTTGAGTACCTTTCCCAGGGTTGGTAGCTAGCAGCTCACCACCCCCAGGTTGTTGCACCTGCTGCCATAAGGAGGTCCTTGCTGGGTGTTATAAGGTCCTCAGGGCCACAGGTTCCCAGCAGCTCTGGCAAGCACCCAGGCCCCCATCAGAGTCATCTTGTGGAAAGATCAGAAATTTCTCCACCTCCTGCCAGCATGGGAGACACGGGTGGGCATGCAGGTGCTGGCCCCCAAGCAGCTTGAGGTTCCTAGAGCCTGTGATCTCCACAGAGCACCCCTATTCTGGGTGAGAGTGGAGCAGGGGACCCCAGTGTTGGATCAGATGTCACTGGCTGTGTGCTTCCACCACAAGAAGCTGTTACACTGACACAGGGACCTGACAGGGACTTGGAAAGCTGCATGCTGGCCTGAGCGTTCAACATGCTGGATCTGGCTAGAGCCACAGGGTCATGTGGGACAAAAGCTGGCTGTGTTCCCCCAGGACTCCCAGTGCTGTGCCCTGGCAGCTTCCAGACTTGGACTGGGATGGTGTCATAGCAGGACGTGTTGAGCCTCAGCGGCTGGCTCCATGCACTGTGCTAACAGGGTCCCCCTGCCCTGCAACCTGGGTGGCTGGCTCTGTGTGCTGTGCTGACGGGGTCCCCCTGCCCTTCAACCTGGGTGGCTGGCTCCGTGTGCTGTGCTGACGGGGTCCCCCTGCCCTTCAACCTGGGTGGCTGGCTCCGTGTGCTGTGCTGACGGGGTCCCCCTGCCCTGCAACCTGGGTGGCTGGCTCCGTGTGCTGTGCTGACGGGGTCCCCCTGCCCTGCGACCTGGGTGGCTGGCTGCATGCACTGTGCTGACGGGGTCCCCCTGCCCTGCGACCTGAGGTAGCAGGAAGACTGTGTCCCACAAGGATGGGACATGTACTTCCCTCTCATATAAGTTCAGTAGCGCCTCTTTCATTCCCAGAGAGATTGACCTGTGACCCCAGGGAGAAGACCATAGTAGAAGCATCCCAGGCCACTGACAGCTGAACCTGGGCCCCCACAAGAACCTTAAGTACAGACATGGAACCTGTGGTTGCTCCCGCAAGATGCTGAAATCTAAGTCCTCAGCCAGCCTGGGCTTCTGGCCAGGCCTGGAGCATGATCCTTGCCAGACAGTATGGCAGCACCATGGCCCTCAGGCTGGCTGGCTAGTTCCCTAACAGAAGGGCAACCCCAGGGGGTGGCATGGGGGCTGGGGTGCCTCGCAGCCCTGGCAATCTGTGCCTTGGGACTTGAGGGAGAATGCAAATGAATCTCATTTCCCTGCTGCAGCCTGTCTCTGCCTACTCCACTTCCAACCCTCCACTGCAGAAGGACCAGAAGGACTGTCCCCTCCCCAGCCTGCAGCTGAGCAGTCCCTCCCCCACTCCTCCCTGAGCACCAGGAGTGTGTGGCCACTTGCAGCAAGAAGCTGGCCCAGCCAGGCAGCCCCAGGAGGTCGTGGTGGCCTCGCCTCTCCCCCCCACCCCCCGGCATCCAGCAGGAGCCTGGGCTGGCAGTGGTCACTGCCCACCAGGAGGAACTTGAACTTCTTCCTGTGCAGTCATCCTGCATCCCACTGGCCCAGAGACAGGCCTCGTGAAGTCCAGAGGACAACAGTGGCTCCCTAGGAGACCAAGTCAGGGGGGAACATCCTCAAGAGGAGATTCCCGTGCTGCTTGAGTTTGCTTCATTTCTATTTGAAGCTTTTGGCCTTGCTTCTCGGGGATATTGATCACAGTTGTCAGTTTTCCACGTGATGTTTGCACACATTCGCATCATGGCATGGTTAGAGGCAGCACGTGACTGCTGCCCGGGTTACCACCTGATGACAAGCACATTGGAGCATCTAAAAAGGCAGGTCTTTTGGAAGCAGAGGAGAGCTGACGGGTTCCAGAAGCTGGGGGAGCGAGTGAAAGGCTTGAAGCACACCAAGTGCCGGGTCCCTAGGAAGGACCAGTCTGGTCTACAAGAATGTGTATGTCCGAAGAACTGAGAGAACCCATACGCAGTGCCCCCTCCCCACTCCACCCCACGCATTTTCAGTGGAGAACAAAGAGACCCTGAGAGCCACGGTGCTTGACATTATGGGGTAGGGTCTGAGCCAGGGATGAAACCCGCCAGCCGCATGTCAGGGAGGGAGACCAAGTGCCTGGGGTGTCTCTGTGAGGTGTTTAGCATGTCTGGTTGCAACCTTGGTTTTCCAAAGCCGCCTCTGCCAAGCCTGGGGTAAGCCAAAGGGCCGGGGAAAGCAGGCAAGGGAGGATCGATGCTGCCAGTAGAGAGAAGACCCCCTCCAGCCTGGGGACATGGCTGTGCAGGGGTGGGGTGCGGCGGGGACTGTGTTTCCCGGGACCCCAGCCTTTCCCTTACTCCTGTTTGTCTTCTCTTCCATGTTCCAGGGGGAGGGGAAATGGTTTGTAGAGCAGGACCCTTTTTCTAAACCTGGAAGGGAAACAGGTGCTGTAGCCTCAACACGGGTGGCAGATGTCCAGTCTCCCTCCTGGAAAGAACTGGGGCTGTCTTTGCTTCAGTCTGAGCAGACCATGAGTGATGTAGTCCTTGGCGTGCACCTGAGCTATTCCACGGAAAGTGACTGAGAGGATTGCCAAGGTAACCCACCCTCCCCCTTCCGCCACTCCCAGCAATAGCTTACACACGTTGATTCCAAGGAATAAGGCTTGGAGCCAGGCACAGGGTCGGTGCAGCAGCAGCTGTGTGTGACCTCTCGGCACTCGTGGTCCTTGCATCCCATTCTCAGGTGGACAAATGGGGACATTAGTTCCTGCCGGTATGTGTGTGTTCTGTGTGAAAGGTCACAGTGCCTTAGTGAAGTTCCATGAACCACAGTCAGTGGGCTGTCCCATTGTGGCGTATAGGCAGTGTTGGGACTCCTGGTGTGGGCTGTGCTGCTGAGTCCCTGATTATATAGTGTGGGCCTTGGGCCATTCTTCTGGGACACCTTCTCCTTTTGGTGGCAGTGGCACAAGCCATCCTTGCTCCATATAGGGGCCCTTTCACCCTCCTGAGTGCCCAGGGAATGATCAGCAGTGGGCCAGAAGTCCTAGAAGGAGAAGAGAGGGAAGGAGTAGGGTTCACGACAAGAAACAGTAGCTTGGAGGGGTGGGAGCCTGGTGGGAAGAGGGCCTTTCTAAGGCAAGGTCCCAGGTCCTAGTCCTGCAGTAATTCCATGTAGGGCCATGAGTTTGTGCCTTGGGAAGCCTGCGCAGGGACTTGCTTGGGAGCCTTGAGAATACCCAGCATGGCTCCCCGCACTTGTGTGTGGCCTGATCATGTTATCTTCACCATGCAGTGACCTGCCCATGGGGACCACTGCCAGGGATGGCCCTGGAATCTCACCCATTGGGTAAGATTGTCCATGTGTGAAGTGAGGAGGACCAGGTTTGAAAGAAGCAGGCTAGGGACAAGGTGGGAAGTTTGTTGTTCCCCCTGACTGTCCCCCAGGGTAGGTTCTATTTATGCCCAGCAGCCCGGTGTGTGGCCACTCAAGGTTGGCAGTCCCTCACGTCCATGCCTGGCCTCATTCCCTTTCTCAACCTTTGGACCCCCTTCTCCCCTATCCACCTACAGGTAGGTTCTCTTTCTCTTTCTCCCTTCTTTCTTTGGTCATCTTTCATCTGCTGGTTCGCTCCTCACGTGTCCTCAATGGTAGGGCTTGGACCAGGTTGAAGTCAGGAGCCTAGAATTCCCTCTAGGGCATGGAGCTGGATTGGATGTGGAGCAGCCAGGTCACCAGATGCCTCACAATGCTAGCCTGGATTAGGGATAACCTCCAAAGGAGGTAGGGCTAGCAGCCCTGTAGGAATGTGATTGCAGGAGATGGAGAGGGAGCTTGCTGGGCAGGGGGACCCCATTGCAGTGGAAGGAGAGGTGGAGAACCAGGCTGGCAAGCAGCAGGTAGGCCTCTGCCCTTGTTTCCCAGGCAAACTCCCATAGGTGCAACTTGCTCTGGTCTCCAAACTGAAGCACCATGGCCCTGTAGCTCCCACAGCAGGGCAATCTCCTGATGTGACTTAGGGCCCTGCAAGCAGTGACAGCAGCTCCTCTCTCTCATCACTCCAAGCTACCACAGGGCAGCACAACCCATTGACACGGAAGCACCATGGAGACTTCGTGTGTATTATGTCTCAGTCTTTTTCTTTGTGCTTAATTGCTTTTGGAGTTATAAGTAGTGTCTTAAATTTACAGCAAATTCGTTTTCATAATAATTTAATTTCAATCATGTACATATATTCTGCTCCTAGGCATATAAAGTACTTGAGGGGCCAGTGTCGTGGTACAACAAGCGAAGTCACAATCTACTACAGGAGTGTTGGTTCAAGACCTAGTTGTACTATTTCCTATCCAGCTCCCTGGGAAAACAGCAAAAGATGGCCCAAATCCTTATGTCCATGTACACACATGGAAGACTATGAGAGGCTCCAGGCTCCTGCCTTCAGCCCAGCACAAGCCTGGCTGTTGTGGCTGATTGGGGAGTGAACCCAGTGATGGAAGAGTCTCTCTCTCTCCAATTCTATTTCTCTGTTACTTTGCCTTTCAAACAAATAGAACACATTTTTAAGCAACAGCAACAACAACAAAAAAGTACTTAAAACCTCATGGAAAAATGCATTATCAGATAAGTTTATTTTGGTTAAAAAAAAACTTTTGGTGGGCTGACATCTGGTGTAGTGGGTAAAACAACTCTCTTTAGTACTGGCACCAGTGCAAGTTCCAGCTGCCCTACTTCCCATCCAGCTCCCTGCTAATGGCCTGGGAAAAAGAGCAGAAGTTGATCCAGGGGCTTGGGCACCTGCCACCCACGTGAGAGCCCCAGAAGAAGCTCCTGGCTTCTGCCTGGCCCAGTGCTGACTGTTGTGACCATTTGGGGGAAACCTGTATTTCCTTCCTCTGTTACTCTGCTTTGCAAATAAATCTTAGTGTGTGTGTGTGTGTGTGTGTGTGTGTGTGTGTGTGTGTGTGTGTGTTTTAAAATTTATTTTATTAGAAATACAGATTTACAGAGAAGGAGATACAGAAAAAAAGATCCTCCATCCTCTGGTTCATTCCCCAAATGGTCACAATGGCTGGAGCTTAGCTGATCTGAAGCCAGGAGCCAGAAGCTCATTCTAGTTCTCCCACATGGAGACAGTGTTCCAAGGACTTGGATCATCCACTATTGCTTTCCCAGGCCACAAGCTGGGATGGGAGCTGGATGGGAAGCAAAGCAGCTGGGACATGAATCAGCACCCACAAAGGATACCATGCTTAGAGGTGTAGGATTACCCAATTGAGCCATGTGTGTGTGTGTGTAAGTTTATAATTCATGCCTAATTTTCATGATCTGCATTTCTGTGAACTTTTTGAGGACTCTCCTCTAAGATGTTCAATGCCAAGACATATAATACTAGAAAAAGCAGTCAATCTTCCAGGTTCCAGCAGTACTGGGCCAGCATTAGATTGAAGCAATGATGTGTCCATAGAGTCCGGGGGCTCAGTTCAGAGGTCCCAGGGAACATGCTGAGGGATATACGGACACGATAAATATACCTCATCCTCCTGGATACAACCATTTTTGCTAGAGATTTTGAGGAGGAAAACACATTTTGATCCATAACCACATTATGAAACAGACTGTAAAATGCACATGGATTTTAAATATAAATTGCAAATCTTCAAAGAAATTTTTAGCTTACATCTGGCCTCTTTGGGCTACAATCTCATTTTAGCGGGGCCCCGTTGGTGTTCACGGGAGGGCGTGGAGTATATCAGGCCCGTGGCGGGGGTGTAGAGCTCTCCAGTGAACTGGATGCTCATAAGACAGAACCCACAGCCCACCTGTCAGCTGCGACGCTGACACACCTTGGCCAGCCTGCATACCGCTGTCTGGACTGTAAGCTTTTCTGGCATTTAAGACCCACTCAAGCAAGTGCACTAACAGGATTTCTTTAGAAAGCCTTGCCTCAAGATAGTCTTCAGCATCCCTCAGTCTCCTTTATAGCAGATCCACAATCATCGATTCCTGCTGGGATTTGGGTTCTAGAGGAAGCTGCCTCCGCAGAAGGATTTGCTAGAATTCTTGGTCTTATTGGACAATGAAAATTATGTAATGTCCTGGGCTTCCTTCCGCTTCACTGCCCGAATTCCTCATTCAGCTCTGGTGCCAGGGAACGCTGGCCCCTTCCGCCACCTTCAGGTGGTCCCGAGCCATCCTGTCCTTCTGTGTCCAGGTCTTTTCTGTATTGTAAGCAGGCAGCCAGCCCAGGCAGCCAGCAGGGCATGCGTCTCCATGTCAACAGTGCATCAATCAGCTTTTTAAAAAGAATTTGCTTAATGTAAAGCTAAAATTCATACATGTGTAAGACCAACATGTTTTAAAGTTAACTGTTTCTGATGATGATGATTACTTTTTGGAAAGGCAGAGAGGCAGAGTGCCTGGCAGCAGAAAGTCAGTCTTGTTCTGCGTAGGTGGCAAGGATCCGAGTACTTGAGCCTGTCGGGGTGTGCATTAACACAAAGTTGGAATTAGGAATGGAGGAAGGACTCCAGCCCAGGTACTCCTCTATGGGGTACAGGTGTCCCAAATAGTGTCCTGACCACGAGGCCAAACCCCCTGCCCCCCATGAAATTTCTAATACACACTACAAGCAAGTTAAACACCGGAGAGAACTCTTTTAAATTATAATCATAATTTATATCTTATAATCTTAAATTATATCTATGTATAGACACATATCTTTGTACATAGATATAATTTAAGATTAACTTATCTTTTTGAAAGGCAGCAGAACAGAAAAGGAGGGAGAAGCAGTGATTTTCCACCTGCTGGTTCACTCCCTAAGTGACCACCACAGCTGGGACTGGGTTAAACTGAAGCGAGGAGTGAGTTACTGCATCCTGGTCTCCCAAATCCTTGGCCGTCCTTTGCTGCCTGACAGGCACATCAGCAGGAAGCTGGATCAGAAGCAGAGTGACACTTGACCCTAGGTATTCTGGTCCAGAATGTGGGTATGCCATGCCGCACTGCAGCTTAACCCACTGCCCTTCCGTGCCTGCTGCTGTGATGAACTCCTCAAGATGTCATTCTGGAACTGAAGTGGTTTCCCACATGTTTACAAGAACTTATCAATGTTGCCACATCTGTTAGGACCCTGGCTTGCCACAGAAGCAGTGTGCACAGTGGCTGAGAACAGTCACTCTGGATTTCCTAGGTTGAAATTTTGGTTCCATTCCTTAGATTTCAAGGACAGACTGTTTACCCTTCAATCCACTCCATGCCCTGGTGATCCACCTAATAGTCTACTTGGGGAAAAAATAGAAAAGAAACATCAAGGCAACCTAAAAACCAGATCCATAAAGCAAAATGAAAGGGGCAGTCCCACAGACAACTGTTTAACAAAAGTGTGGATGAATTAAACTTACCCAGTAAAAGACAACGATTCTCAATTGGGTCCGAAGTCACATGAGCAACTGAACACCTCCTCACCTGCAGCTGGCTTATTCCACCCTGGGAAATCTGATCACCATGCCCACTTTACCACTGCTCTGGTCACCATGGCCACGGTCATGTTCAGGAGGTCACTACATCCAATAACCTTTTTATCTCCCCCAGCCCTTTGTTTTTCCAGTTCTTTTATTTAATGGTAAAATAATTTTGAATATCACTGGCTCCATTGAATAATGGAAAAATTATCTAATTGTTGTAATTTTTTCTAAGAAGTTTTCCCTCCCCTTTCCTGTTTTGTTTTATTATTTTTTTTTGCATTTTTAGTGTTATTATTTTCCATTACATGGTTTGGTAGGTTTAGGGGTTCCCCTCTCCACTGCTTCTCCCCTTTGTTTCTGCACATTCTCTCCCACCACCACCATTTTTCTTCATATTGTTACAATGATGTAGTCCTTCAGCAAAAGTCACAAGTCCAGCATTCTGCTGTTTAAGCATATCATGGCATGGTAGGTATAGACAATGGTAGAAAATCTAGTATCCTGTTGTTAAGGTGTGTTTCATTGTTTCACTGGGAGTCTATCTTTTATTTGCAAGTAGAGATGTGTATCTTCCCCTCCAGGTATGCTAATCTTCATTATACAGTTCATCTGTGAGAATATATGTATATCCCTTTGTTTTGTATTTGCATGAATGTTTCCTTACATCAGTGAGAACCAATGATATCTGTCTTTTGAGGAGTACTTGCCGCTCTTCAGCCTTGTGCCTCCTCCTGAAACACCAACTCCGCCTGTGGCTTGTGTGGAGTGTATTTTCTCTGCTTTTCATCCTACCTCTCTGGTTCTCCCAAAGAGTCTCTTCCTTTTGCCTTAATGTTTTCCTCAGGGTCCTGGCCTGGGTGCACATGTCTTCCCTCTCCAACTCTTCTTTGCATAAGACTCCAGCCATTCCCAGCATTTCCATTATCCACCTGCCAACAGACCCCTAACCGGGAATCCTAGTCTGGACCTCCCTGCTAAGCTCACACTCGGTATAATCCAGTGTGTATTGGATGCTCCCACGTAGGGAACCGTGGAGGCGCCAAGTGCACTTATCATCTGTCCTGTGTCTTCCTCCTGTTGGCGGTGAACTTGGAGCGCAGGGAGCCAGCTTCATCTTCCCCCTCCCTCTTGCCACCCACAGCCAATGAATCAGATTCTCCTAAATATATTTTGCTATTTGATTCTTCATATCCTCGCTCCCAACACCCTCTTCCAGCCTACTGCCCTTTCCTGCTTGGGCTATTGACTGCTTCCTCAAAGGCCTCCCTGCTTCTGATCAAGTCTGGCAAGCTCCAAGTAGGAGCTCGACCTCGGCAGTCCCCTCCCACCTCGGAAGGCCCTTTGTGAGTTACTTTCTTTCATCTTGAGAGTGTGCCTTGCTGTCTCCCGCTCACACTCAGGCCTTTGAACATGCTGTTCTCTCGCATGAAAATATTGCTTTGCCATTCTTTTCTTAGCTCAATGCCTCTCATTCTGAGGTCTTGGGTTCCATGGTACTTTCTTAGGCTGGGTTTCCTGGCTGTGCAGTCCCTTACCATTTTCTTTTCTCTGCTACTTGAAATTTCACATTCTTGTTTCCCTGTTGGGCCATGACATTCCTGAAGATGAGGACTGTATTGTCTTTTTCACCACCAACATTCCCCAGCACCTAGCACCATGCCCAGTCACCATTAGGCACCCAAGAAGTAGTTATCAAGCAGCTGGAATGGTGCCGTAACAGGCTAATCCTCTGACTGATGGTGCCAACATCCATATGAGTGCCAGTTCATGTCCCAGCTGCTCCACTTCTGACCCAGTTCCCTGCTTATGACCTGAGAAAACAGGGGAGGATGGCCCAAGTCCTTGGAGCCCTGCACATGCATGAGAGACCAGGGAGAAGCTCCATCCAGGCTTCAGCCTGGCCCAGCTCAGGCCACTGCAGCCATTTGGGGAATGAGGCAGCGGAGAGAAGTCTGATTCTCCCTCTTTCTCTGTAACTCTGACTTTCTAACTAAAATAAATGGATCTTAAAAAAAATTAAGAAATAGGTATTAAATTCATGGGCAGCTGTACATGGATGCATACTTTTCATGTGGCTCACAGTGGCAAAACAAACAAACAAAAACCTGGCACACACTGAATTAAATGAGCCTTCATACATTGAATTATCCACAGTCTAGTCATAAGAATATCATGGGGAAAAAAAAGTTAACGGCATCTTCTGTTAGATAAACATAGTGGTACTGAGTATATAGTCTGATTGTATTTTTGCTCTTCTTTGACTTTCCATGGAAGTCTTCCTCTCCTCTGCCTATGTCCTTGCTACTTTTGTCCTCTTCTGCTTCTCTTCCTTATCAGGCTGACTGCACAGGTTGTGTGGAAGGCACCCCTTCCTCCTTTCCATTGAACATGCCCCATGATTTCCCGACATTCTTTTCCATTCTCTTAGTCTTCAAAAAGAGAAGAGATTTGCCCATTCGCTTATTTCTTAGCCCTTGTTTTTCATGGACTCCACCTTTTGCCCTCCTCTTTTTATTTACTTGGAACAAAGGAAACAAAATTGCTCAGTTTATTTGGGGAATGACAACATCCTTATTTTAGATCAACAGTGTCAGAGGAAAAACTAGATAGGCAAGTAATGGTGGGAGGGCAACATATAAGGACGCAAAAGATATTTTCCCATTTCTCAACATATGGATCTCACTTGGTTTCAGAATCCAACAAACTATTCAATTTGAATAATTGAAACATTGGAGCCTCTCTGGGGATATCTATGTCTATATCTACATCTATATCTGTATCTATCTATCTAGTTAGTTAGGAAATGTCAGCTGTGGTGATAAAGGCACTGTACTCTGCTGAAATATTTACTGATGAAATGATGAAGTGTTTATGGAATCTTTCCCAGTTGTGCGGGAGGTGTGAATGGAATATAAAAGACACAAGCTTGGCCATGCGTTGGTACTTGTTGAGCTGCTAATTTTGTATAGAGTTTTAAAAATTGTAATTGCAGAAGATGATCAAGGAGTGTGTGTTTGGCCTGGCGGTTAAGACACCAGCTGGGATACCCGCACCCAATGGGACCTGGGTTTATGTCCTGCAGATGATGGCTCAAATGTTGAATATCTGCCACCCCCATGGGAGACCTGGACTGAGATCCCAGATCCTGGCTGTGGCTTGACCTAGCCCCAACTATTAATGTACATTTAGAGAATAAACCAACAAGAAGGATGAGTCTATCCTCCTATCTGTCTTTATCTCTCAAATAAATAAAATAAATGTCCTGTGTTGTGCCTTGGAGTTAACCTGCTACTGAGGACACCACATTCCAAAGCAGAGAGTCCTTTGGAATTCTAGGATCTACACTTTAAATCCATCCTGCTTGTATATCCAGGGAAACATCCAATGACAGCTCAAGTGCTTGGGTCCCTGTAATCTACCAGGGAGACCTGAATGGAATTATGTATTCCTGGTTTTGGTCTTGCCCAGTCTGGTCAGTTGTAAGTCACTGGAGAGTGAATCAACAGACATTAAAAAAATCTTGCTCTATCTCTATTGTTCTTTCAAATAGATGAAAATAAACAAACACTTTAAATCCTAAAATAACTAGATGAAATTTTAACTTAAAAGCAGATTTAACAGAGAGAGGGAAGAGAGAGAGATGTTTCATTTGCTGGTTCATTCCCTAAATGCAACAGCCAGAGCTGAGCTATTCTGAAGACAGGAGCCCGGAACTTTTTCCAGTTTTCCCACTTAGGTGCAGGGGGCCCAAGGACTTGAGCTACCTCCACTGATTTCCCAAACCATAAACAGAGAGCTAGATTAGAAATGGAGTGGCTTAATGGCTAAATCCTCCCCTTGCAATCACCAGGATCCCATATGTGCACCGGTTCATGTCCTGGCTGCTCCACTTCCACCCAGCTCCCTGTTTGTGGCCCGAAGGAAGTAGAGGATGGCCCAAAGCCTTTGGGCCCTACATCCATCTGGGGTACCAGGAAGAAACTCCTTGTTCCTGGGTTCTGATCAACTCAGCTCTGACCATTGTGGTCATTTGGAGAGTGAACTAGTGGATGGAAGATCTTTCTTTCTGTCTCTGCTTCTCTATGTAAATCTACCTTTCCAATAAAACTAAACAAATCCTTAAAAAAAAAAAAAGTGGAGTGTCCAAGACATAAGAAAGCACTTACCTGGATTGCTGGCACCATGGGCAGAGGTTTAGCCTGCTGTATTACCATGCTGGCCCCAAAAAATGAAATTTTAAAACTTGAAGGAAATAAACCAATAACACTTTACTCTCTGATAAATGCTGACTTTGGACAAGGCAATTTGTGATAAATATCTGTCTACCTATTATTCTATTTATTTATTTATTTGAAAGAGTGTCAGAGAAAGTGTGGGAAGAATATTCCATTTACTGGTTCACTCCGCAAATGTCCGCAGCAGCTGAGGCCGGGCCTTGTCGAATTCAGAGGCCTGGAATTTAATCTGGGTCTCCCACATGGTGGCAGGGCTTACGAGTCTGGTCCATCACCTGCTGCCTTCCCAGGCACATTAGCAGGAAGCTGCTTTGGAAGTGGACAGCCAGGACTGCAAGTGGCACTCTGATATGGAATGCTGGCCTGGTAAGGAACAGCTTAAACTATTGTACCACAATGCCAGCCCCTACAATTGTATGTGTGTGTGTGTTTTTTTTTTAAAGATTTATTTTTATTATTTTTTCATTGGAAAGGCGGATATACAGAGAGGAGAGACAGAGAGGAAGATCTTCCTCCAATGATTCACTCCCCAAGTGAGCGCAACGGGCCGATACTATGCCGATCCGAAGCCAGGAGACTCTTCCAGGTCTCCCACAGGGTGCAGGTTCCCAAAGCTTTGGGCTGTCCTCCGCTGCTTTCCCAGGCCACAGGCAGGGAGCTGGAAGGGAAGCGGGGCCGCCGGGATTAGAACCGGCGCCCATATGGGATCCCGGGCGTGCAAGGCGAGGACCTTTAACCACTTGCGCCACCACGCCGGGGCCCTGTGTGTGTGTTTTTAAAAATTATGTAATTATTTTCTTCTTATTATTACTTTATGACACAGTAGGTCCTGGGATTTCCCTTACTCTCCCCCCCCCACCCCCCCACCACAAGTCTCCTGACCAATCACCACTGAGTTCTACTATATTATTACTGTAGTATAGTTCTTCATAAACAGTCGTATGTCCATCATTGTGGGCATAAACGATAGCAGAGAGTCAACATCCTATTGTCAAGATATAACTAACAGCTTCATTGGGAGTCCATCTTTGATTTGGAAGTAGAGATGCATACTGCATTGTATCCTCACATCTGGATATGTTAGTCTCCATTACACAGTTACTATACATCCCCTTAAATGAAAAGCCACAATACAGAATCAACAATAGGAAGAAAAATAGAAATTTACAATGGCATGAAGTTAAATAACATGCTGCTGGGTATGATAGTCTCCATTACACAGTTACTGTACATCCCCTTAAATGAGAAGTCACAAAACAAAATCAACACTAGGAAGAAAAGAAGAAATTAAAAACACCATGATGTTAAATAACATTCTACTGAATGACTAACATATCACTGAAGAAATGAAAAAGAAAGTCAAGAACCTTCTTGAAGAAAATGATGCTACTGTATGATCTATGAGTCAGTGAAGAATTTAATGAGTTTTAAAGAGGTGAAACTAACAAAAAAAAATCAAAATCCATGAGATATAGTTTCCACTTTGTTGGTGAGATAAATTTCCTGTAGGCAACAAATAGATGTTTTTTTAAAATCCAGTCTACTAATCCTTGACATTTGATTGATGAGTTTAATCCAATTGCATTTAGAGTTTATATGAATGGGTGGTAATTTGGTCCTGACAATTTAGCAATGGGTTGTTCATTAGTCTTCTGTTATTTTACCAGGATGTTGTTCCCATTTGCCTTTGGTTTTGGTGGGTGCTATTCCTTTTCTCTGTCAAGAGAACATCTTTAAGTATCCTTGTAGGGTAGGTTTGGAAGAGACGTAGTCTTTTTAAAATTTTCTTTACTGTGAAAGAATTTTATTTCATTTTCAAACACGAAAGAAAGCATTGCGGGGTATGTTATCCTGGGCCAACAATTTTTTTCTTTTAGAATCTGTAATGTGTCACTCAATTCTCTTCTTGCCTGTAGAGTTTCCTGTGAGAGATCCCCTGTGAGCCTGATTGCCATTCATTTATATGTCAATTGATTTTTTTTTTCATGGGCACATCTAAGGACTTTTTCCTTATGTTCAACTGAAGAGAGCTTCATTACCCTGTGCCGTGGTGAAGATTGCTTTTGGTCAACCCTGCTGGGAGTTTTGTGCCCCTCCTGGCTCTTGTTTCCCAATTCTTTCCCTAGATTAGGGAAATTTTTCATTATTACTTCATTAAATACATTTGTAAACCCAGCTTCTCTTTCTGCACCTTCTGGGACTCCAAGAACTCATACTTGGCCTTTTAATAGTGTCTCTAAATTCTTGAAAAAATTTTTTTTTGCTTGCCCCAACTCTGCTTCCAGCTTTGTGTTTGTTTCCCCCTGGTGACAAGAAATATCTTCTAATTTTGAGATTCTTTCTTCTGCTTCCTTCATTCTGTTTTGGAAACTCTCCATTGTACTTTTAATTTGCTCCACTGTATTCTTCATTTCTGATATATCAGCTTTCATTTGATTCATTTCCAGTGTGACATATTCCTTAAATTCCTTGAATGCCTGCTTTATGGGCTTCTCATTGCTAGTAAGAAGCTTTAAAATGAGATTTCTGAATTCTGTGTCCCCCATATTCTCAATGTCTTCCTAAGTTAACTCTGAGATTGGTATACGCTTTTGCTCCTTTGCAGGGGAGTCTTCGGTAATATTCATTGTGCCTTTGTCTCTTCTTTTGCTCTTGGTCATTGTACTTCTGATCGTCAGAAGTACCTGGGGCGGGTTTCTAAGCTGTGTCACCCACAGGTTTACAGTTCGATTTTACTTATTTCAGTTGGTACACGGCTATTTATTTGCAGTCACTTATGCCACTCCCTCCAACGAGTTCTAGGTCTGGGTTCTTATGTTAGACTTCCACCATGGTCTCATAGCCCCAGCTCCTGGCTCACCACTCTCCACCTCCTGTGACACTGTGCTGAGGCTGCACCGTTGTCTATATAACCTTTCTCCTACTTTTGGTTGGAGCAGGTCTCAGGATTAGGGAGACACCAGGTTTCCTATATAGTTAGGTTGTTGGTGGCGCTGATCTTGTCAGAACCTGTTGGATATTAGGTCTGTGTGCCACACGGACCAATTTTGACCCATACAATGCTAAAGTTGGTATTATTTTCCTGCGGGACCAGTGCAATGCACTGAACTCAGTGAGTTCTCTTAAGTTCAGCATATGCATAGTTCACTGTTGTCCCTGCAGTTCTAAAGCTTTTTGTTTGCCACAGTGTACATAATGGTACCTGATATGCCACTACTAGAGTTCTTGGTCTGCTGGCAATCAGGTCTGATGGCTACCTGGACCTATCTTGGGTGGAACCTGTAGGATGCCACGTTGTTGCAGTTCACTGAGCCAGAAATGAGTTCACTCCCAGCTCAGTGCATGCACACACCTGACCCCTAGTCTCTGTCGGCCTACAAAAATGGCACTCGATTTGGCTCTAGGAGGTAGACTAGGCTGTGAAATCCACCCTGTTCCCGCACCACCTGTCTAGGACCTGCCGCTCTGTCTCTGGTCCTGGTCAGATCAAACAGACCAGCAGGATGGGCAGTTCTTTGGGCTCACCTCCTGAGCTCCCAGTGAATGCCCCTCCCCACCTTGTTGCTGGTGGAATTCTGGCCCATGATGGAGTTCAGATCGCCCTTAGCTGAATGCCACTCTGGTATCAGTCCCTGCTACACCACATCGTTGTTTTTGCTACTTCCCTGTGTCTGTGAGTCTCCAGGTGCCCCTCTGTTGTCATTCTGTCCTCTCCTATATCCTGGAATGTGCCCTGTCTGGTTTACACTGGCTAATGTTTCTCCATCTGTTTAAACGTGTTCTTATCCTATTCCGCCATCTTGATTCTCAGATTTATTTATTTTTACTGGAAAAGCAGATTTACAGAGTGAAGGAGAGACAGAGAGAAGGATCCTCTTTCTACTGGTTCATTTCAGAAGTGGTCATATGGGATGTGGTGCATGCAAAGCAAGGACTTTAGCTTCTAAGCTACTCTGCCGGGCCCCACAATTATGTTCTTTAGTCAGCAACTTAATTACCTTGAAAATCCTCTGTATTTCCCATTAAAGTAACCAAATGTTGCATATACCAAAGTGACCCTCCAAAAATTCATAGAAAATGTATTTAAAAGATAAGTTTATTTTGTTGCAAATTTTTAAAAAATCCAGTGAATGTCTGTGGTCCTCAGAAAGTTCATGCCTATTGTGAAAAATTTATGAGCTTTGAAGACTTTTGACACACAAGAAAAGTTACCTTGCAATTCATTTTTTACAAGAACGTTTTTGAAATACCTTAGTACCTTGCACCGGAGTTTTAAGTGTATTAGCATTGAACTTCTTTCCCCACTCGTTTTCCTGGTGCTGCCTTCTCTTGCTTCTCTCCTTACTCTATCGGCTACTTTGCTGCCTTCCTTCCATCCCCCGTTGCCTGCTCTTCCCTGTGTGCTATGACTTCTCAGGGAAGGTATTGAGTCTCATGGGCTTCAGTGATGTTGGTACACCGATGAGTCCTGGGTTGATACCTGTAACCCAGAGTCCTCCCCGGTCCTGACATGTCCCCTCGGTTGTCTTAAATGGCTGTCACGTTAACATCCTTGAAGCAGCACACTTACTGCCTCACCTTCCCCAATTTGCTCTGTCTCCAAGCTTTGTGGTTCACAAGTAGCAACAGTTTGCTCAGGCTAGAAACCTTGGACGTGACCTCCACACCTCTCTCCCCTCACCTGGTCAACCTTTCTACCTTTGAAATAGATTTAGAGTACTGTGACTTCTTACCACCTCCCTTGCCACCTTGATGGTGCAAGGTGCAAGTGTCTTTTTTTTGGGGGGGGGGGGTGCATCCCCTGCTGCTTTTCCAGGGCACAGGCAAGGAGCTGGATCAGGAGTGGAGCAGCTGGTACATGAATCAGCACACATATGGGATGCCAGCACCACAAGGAAGAGGAATAGTCAATTGAGCCATCGTGTCAGGCCCTGAAAGCAATGTTTTTCACCTGGAGTTTTTCAGTGGCTTTTCAACTGCTTTTCTGGACTTTGATACTTATTCCCAATTCATTTATTTAATTGAAAGGCAGAGCAACAGAGACAGGGAGAGATTTTCTACCCATGGGTTCATTCACCCACATGGCTGCAACATTTTTCCCCATGTCAGGGACCCAAGCATTGGGGCCATCCCCGGTTGCTTATGCCACCACGTTGTGGATTTCCATGGTGTGAGATAGAGGGATCCCCAGTCTCCCCACCTTGGTGGAACTGACTCCCACCAACAGCCACGAGAAAGAGGAGGGGAGATGTGTCCATCTTAGGGGACCTTCAGTGCAGCTGTGGGTTTAAGATAAACCAAGATCCATGGGACCCAGTGAAGCCACATGAGTTCCCATCCACCACAAGATACTAAATGTGTTGTGTGTCACCACTGAGTGCTGTGGTGTCTGTATCATGGCAAATTAACTAGGAGCTGGATCTGCTAACTAGACCCTAAATTCCTAGAGAGCAGGCACTGTTTACTCAGCGCTTGTCAGATGAGTCATTTGTGAATGTCTGAATGACAATCTTCATCTTTTCCTGTGTCCACGTGGACTTTAAGGGGGACGCTGGGAAATGCTGCATCAGATGGTTACAAGCCAGATGTTACTTAAGATGCGCTGTCTCCTGGTCTACAATCCCTCGAATTCTGGGGTGGGGGCTCCCATGGTGTGGCAGAGATGTCCTGCGTGGGTGACTACTCGCCAGCTGTGCAGGGTGTATATTTCAGAGAGGGGTGGAAGCACTATAGGTCAGGGAGCCCCTGGATTTGAAGAGTATGTATGTTGCTCTGCCTCTAATATGGGCCTCTGACTCTCCACCTCTAAGTGCTGGTGGCAGAGCCAGGCACTCTCTCTATGTCTTTCTAGGTGAGTGAATCCCAAGGGCATGAGCCTCTCAGTCTGGATGAGGCAGTGAGGGGATCTTGCCAGATCTATCCATGAGGCTAGCACCTTTCCTGGCCAACATTGGATTCACGGTCAGAGAGTGTGATAAAATCCAATGGTCTCAAGGTATGAACCCTTTGGGGGTCCTGATGTTTGGTTTGTGCAATGTTCCCATAGGCACAGCATAACACCTACTTTGAGAAGGAGCAAGTTCCTTTTGCTGGGAAGCTGACCAAACCCCCAAGTGAGAGTTCTTTATTGTAACAGCCAGAGAGGGTGCAGGGGACAAGTGCTGGGCTCTGCCAAGTCACATGCTCAGTGCCAGGGTGTGGGGAGAGCCAAAAGTCCTTTCACCAACTCTGCTCCTGTAATACCAGGCCTCTCCTGGGCAGGCAGCAGCAGCGGGAGGCCAGATGAACCTTGATTGGTGATCGGGTGGGAATCTTTTCCTCCAATCCCACTTTCTGAAGTCTGAATCTCTGTTCTCTGGGGGATGTGTTATAAGCCCTGGAGATGCAGAGAATGCAGCTGCTTGGAGGTTCGTTTTTTTGTTGTTGTTTTTGTAATTTAAATATGCATGCATCTCCTAAAGATGATTTTCACACTGCCAGGACTGGACAACACTAATTCTAATATTTTCACACACATACACAAAACAAAAAAATTAGGACTTTCCAAGTTGCTGCTTTTTAGGGGGAGGAGGAAAGTGCTTGATGATGCCTCACTAGCTGGACTGGGCCAAGGTATTCTACAGTTAGTACAACTGGGCTGTACAAGGCTAGGGGATTAGCCTGAGACCTAGGGACAGCAAGAGTGGCTTGGCAGGGCATCAGTGGGTGTCATTACGCAGAGTAGTAGGGCCCAGGAGAGTAGCCCTTTGTGAAGAGGGACTTTGAATATGCTCTGGCTGAGGGGGTAAAGGTCAGGGTACCATGCCTGTGGGCCTTCTGCCTGCTGGTTTTTCTTTTTCTTTTTTTAAAATTATTATTTTGTTTTGATAGTCTTTACATAGTTGATTAGGGAACAAAGGGTCAAGGACTACAGGAAAGTGGGTTAAGACCATTTTTTTCACAGTATGTTTCTTTTTTCTTCTTTTTCTATCATCTTTTCTGTATCTGGAGTAAGGGGGGAGATAAAGGGAGAAGCCCCACCCAGCCTCCTACCCATCCCAGGCCCCCGATGTGAGACATGCTCCGAGGGTCCTGCTCATGCAGTTTTGATAGTTCAACAGTTCTGAATTGCTGCCAATCTCACCATTCCAAGCACAATGAAATCTCTCCAGATTCCACTGGCTGATATAGTCCATAATTTTTCTTCTAAAGAAATATTTTGTTATTATTGAAAAGGTGGATTTATAGAAAGAAGAGACAGAGAGAAAGATCTTTCATCCGCTGGTTTATTTCCCCCAAGTGGCCGCCACAGCTCAAGCTGAGCTTATCTGAAGCCAGGAGCCAGAAGCTTCTTCCGGGTCTTCTATGTGGGTATAGTCCCAAGGCTTTGGGCCATCCTCTGCTGCTTTTCCAGGTCATAAGCAGGGAGCTGGATGGAAAGTGGAATAGCCAGGACATGAACTGGCATCCATATGGGATCCTGGCATTTGTAAGGTGAGGATTTAGCCACTGAGCCATCACACCAGGCTCCTGGTTGCTGATTTAGAAGGAGATTCAAGGCTTCTAGCAGATGGACCTGCTCTTGGCTACCTCCTGTGCCTCCCAGGTGGAAAGGTATCTCAAAGGCCTCTTGCTGGTCTCAGAGCGCCCTTCTGGGCAACTCTAGGTAAAAGCTGGATATGGAATCAAGGCACCTGTCTCCTTTCTAGGTGCTTTTTCTTATCTTGCTCAAGTCCTTTCTGAGCCCTGACTATCAGCAAACTCATCCCTTCTCCTGCAGACCTCACTGCACCATGGGCTTTGAGTTGGATGGCCTTCCTGCTTTGAAGTTCCAAGGTTGAGCAAGAGCCCTGGGGTGGTGGAGGTGCCTGCCTGGAGCTTGCCTTTGAGGCAAGGCCACAGGCCTTCACCTCCAGTGGGGTGGCTGTGGCTGCTGGCCCATCAGCTCCTGTGGGCAGCTGTGCCCTACTAGCTGTAGGGTGTGACTTTCCCCAGGGCAGCTATCTGGGAACACATTGTAGGCATGCATGCAGTCAGCATCTGAGAAGCCTCCCTAAAGGACTGTCTGCTCCTCTTGTTGGAGACTCTGGAAGCTTCAGGCATGCTTTTCTGCAGGTGCAGGAGAGCTGGGTCCCAGCAAGGGGCAGTGGAGGAAGCTCACAACACCCATGGCTGATTTTAGCTGGACCATGAAATCCTGATTCCATCATTTGGACAACGACACATATCGCGGCCTCCATAGTTCCGTCAGCTCACATGCTCATAGTGGGTGAGTGGACCAGAGGCACAGGCTCCACCAACAAACAGCAGAAATCAAGGGTCCATCCAGCATAACTGTTGAGCACAATAGTTAAGACACTACGTGGCAGGGCTGCGGAATAGTAGTCTAAACCCCCACCTGCAGTGCCAACACCCCCATATGGGCACCAGTTTGTATCCTAACTTCTTCACTTCCCATCCAGCTCCCTGCTTGTGGCCTGGGAAAGCAGCCGAGAACAGCCCAAAGCCTTGGGACCCTGCACCTGCGTGGGAGACCTTGAAGAGTTCCTGGCTCCTGATTTCAGATAGGCTCAGCTTTGGCCATTGCGGCCACTTGGGGAGTGAATTGGGAGGCAAAAGATTTTCCTCTCTGTCTCTCCTCTTCTCTGTATATCCGCCTTTCCAATAAAAATAAATAAATCTTAAAAAAAAAAAAAGACACTGCTTGGGATGCAGGCCTGGGTTTGAGTCCTGGCTGCACTTCTTATTCCAACTTCTTGCTCATGCTTGCTCTGAGGAGTCAGCAAACAGTGGGTCAAGTCCCATCACCATGGCATCCCTGCCAATCAGGTGGGAGAACCAGACAGTTTGTGGCCTCTGGCACTGGGTTGGCCCAGCTCCAGCTATTGCAGGCATTTGAAAGTGAACTAACAAAGTTGCAGTACCTGCTGACAGAAGTGTGGGTCAGGCCAGGGGGCGGGCCAGGTTGGGCCAGTTCATAACACCCACGAGCAGATCTGAGAACCAGGATGAGGTGCTGGACAGGTCAAGTCAGGCCACAACAACAGCCAGCTCATATTAGGGCTGGGACTGGGGCTGCCTGGGCTGAGCTAGGCTGCAGTACCCACCACCAGCATGAGCTGGAACTTGGGGCAGACCAGGCTGGTCCAGGCTATAGCAACTGCCAGCAAATGCCAAGATGAGATGGAGCCATGTCAGACTGGGCCACAGCACCCACTAGCATACTTGAGACCTACTGTTGGGGGACATACAAGCCCTGTAGGAAGACTACAAGGGATTCCTCTGCAGGGCCACTACTCCCTCTGGTGAGCATGAGAACAGAGTGGGGGCAGACCAGGCTGGGTAGGGCTACAATACCTCTTGGCCTACATGTAAGCTGGGTTAGAGGGAGAGCCAGGATGGGCTAATCAACTGTACCCACTGGTGCATGAATAGACCAGAGTAAGAGCAGGCTGATTGGGCTTTGCTGCAGCATCAGCTGGCAAGTGCTGGGATTGGGGGAAATACTGTCAAGTTAGACTGTATAACCATTTGAACAGTGCAAGATCTGGGCCTGATGGGGGGTTATCACAGGTCACTCCGACTAGGCCGCAGTTCCTGCTGGAGTACATGAGGCCCGAGTGTGTGGTGGGCAGTGTTGGGTTGAGCCACAGTATCCAATAGTTTACATAAGAGTTGGGGCTAGAGACAGAAGTGACTCAGCAGTTCCAGCTACCAGTGTGTACGTAAGCTCATGTGGGAGACAGACTGAGCAGGACCCAGTATTAGCAAGCACATACAAGAGTCAGATCTAAGATCACTTCAGACGAGATTTCGTTGGTGATCCCTCCAACCGAATCCCTGTACTCAAAACTCCAACCATGGGGAGAATCGCATGATCTGTGGTCTAACCATAAAGCTCATGTGTAAGAACTGGGGGTCTCCTCAGTGGCTTAGACAGAGCAGTGGACAGCATACCCAGATGCACATAGAGGACTTGGCAGTCTGTTGGAACCTGCAGAGGACATCTGGTACCATAATAGAGGAAGGAGGGAAGAACAAATTGATCAATTACCCCAGCCAAGTATTGGCAGTGAATATCTGGGTGAATGGAGATGCTAAGGTGGACTGTGTCAGCCAATGGACCTTGGAAGAATTTCCTCATCCTTGGATCCATGATTGAGAGCATTTCAGAACTATTGAAACCACTTAAGCAGAACCCTCAGAATATGTGCTACATCAGAGACCCTGGGGTGACATCAGGTGGCTGTTCCCCATCCTTGTGAGGCTGGGTGAGGCTTCTCCTCTTATCTTACCCCCTTCCCCCAGATACAGGAGGAAGAAAAAATAAAATTTGGAAGTAATGGTCTTACCCACTTTCCCCTGACCCTTCCCACCATGTAAGCATCATGAAAAATTAATTTTAAAAAAAGAAGAAAAAGAAGTGAACTAGCAGATGAGAACACTCCTACTCTCAAATATTGAAAAAAATATATATATATATAACAATTAAAAAGAATCTTTGTTCCTGAGTGGTAGTTTGGAATAGGAGATCCACTGGAACCCAGCCCAATAAACTGCTTGATCTGCAGTGATGTCTCAGAGGAACACACACCATGCAGTAAGTCTTAAACCTCCAGGAAGGGTTTCTCTCCCACGCTGCGTGTTGGAATTTCAGCAAATCCCCAGGGCTGGGCCCAACCCCAGCCCACTGAAGTCAAGGGCTCTGGATGGGGCCTGGGCAGTTAGTTGAAGCTCCTGGACTGCCAGCATGTAGCCAAGCCGAAGACGTACACATTTGAGCGCTCTGGGCTAGAGGTAGGGCTCCTGTTTCAGAGAGCAAAGGCAAGTTCAACAGACTGCTTATACACGCCAGAGGGACTTCCATGCTAACCAGCAAGCTGACCCATAGGTCTCAATTTTCCAAAGCCAGGTTCCCAAATTCAAATCCCTTTTCTAGGACCAGAAACCTTTAAAATGGCTTTAAAAAAAAAAAAGCACACTTTTATTCCCAAAGCAGCTTTGAAGTTTGAAATGTAAAAGCTGTCAGGCTGTGTCCACTTGCAGAAGGGTAAGATTTGCAATTGCTGGAGAGTGGGTCAGCATTTCAAAGAACAAGAATCACAGGCAAAGGCTGACTGATGTCCTGAGCCCCAAGCAGGCAGCAAAGCTTCCTCCGGGCTTGTGGTCGCTGCCACCCTCTGCACCCCCTACCTGTCTTCTGCATGGAAATAGATGTTGTCCTCCTGCCAGAGGACTGCTTCCAGCCCAGCCCTGCTGGAACGCTACAGGTGCAAAGGCAACTCCTGTCTTCCTGGAGCACAAGGCACCACTCGGTGGCAAAGCTGGGCTGCGGTGGAAAAGGCGTCCTTGATGCTGCTCCAAAAACAGCACCTGCCCTGCCCTGCTCCCATGTTGGAGTGCCCATGACAGCCATGTCCTTCTGTGAGTTGGCCCTCCTCCATCCTGCGTCCTACAGTGGTCTTGGTGTGAGTCAGTTCACATGCCTCACCCTATGTTGTCCTCTTAGATTGGTTTGGGTTCGTCCTGAAACCTGCCACCCAGGGGACATACACAGATGCGTGTGCCATACCCAGATGCTCCCATACCAGAAAGGGAGGGTCAAGTGCACAGGCGCCCATCTTCAAAGCAGCCACGCAGTCAAGGGAAGACAGCTGTGTGACTAAGCATCCTCTCCCACCCCCGCGGTCACTGAGGATCATACACACAGATGCTACTTCGCAGTTTTAATATAATCAGTCCCTTTATTTTCACTAGGGAATATCTTGAAAGTGCGTGGTTCACTCAATGTATGGTTTTGGTAATAGGGAAGGTTGAAGGAAAAAGGGAGAACAATAGCAGAAGGATTTGGGCAACCTTCCTGTGCCCTCCTGGGAGGCAAGAGCCCCCATGGACTGGGGTCTGGGAAAGTCAGAGGTCAAGTGGCACTGGGCATGCCCCAGGAGGAGCTGGTAGACTGGAAAAGCAACGTGGGGGAAGAGATGGAGCTGAATGGGCGTGTATGACCAGCTCTCAACCCCAGACACACTCATCAAATGCCACCCTCTGCCCCCTCCCTTGGAAAAAAGGAAGCGGACAGCTGTCTCAGCCGTTTCACACACCTGCTTTGGGAGTCAGGGCTGCAAGAATGTCAGGTGGGGTGTGGGAACGGGAAGTGATCTCCAGAGCAGCAGCCCGAGGCAGATCTGCCCTTGGAAGGCGAAGGCTGCAAGGAGAGCCCAGTCTGAAGGTGAGGCCAGCAGCAAGCAGGCAGCTTCCGGGTGCTGAAGCCAAGCAGGAGGAATGGTAATTAGGAGTGACGTCACTTTCTTGCCTGCTCCAGTGTCTGCAGTTGTCAGAGTGGAACCTGAAGAGCCTGCTGCCTCTGCAGTGGAGGAGAGGTTTGGGATCTTGCAGGCAGGAAGTGGGGTGTGTTTGCATGGAGGAGGAAGCAGGTACCGTGGTGGCTGCTGGCAGGCTCAGGTGGTCCTGGTGTTGGGACCCTCCCACAGGAGGGCGCCTCTGCACTTCCCTAGCCCAGTGGCCAGGCAGCAGCTTTCTCATTGTTTAGTCTCCAGCAGGTCACCAGGTGCACAATGCCTTATCGCAAAAGACTTCCTGATTTTCCGGATGGTTGACAGCTGATAAGGCAGCATCAAATCTGATTTTTGCCCTCTGGGGGGAATCTCCTAAGATAGTAGAGGTGAGACATACACAGGAGCCAGATGCACAGTGCATTCTTGAGTTCTCCCAAGGCCTGCGAGAGACCTGGGCAGGGGCTGCTGCTGCCTGCGATGCAGGCATTCCGTGTAGGCACCAGTTCAGGTCCCAGCTGCTCCACTTATATCCAACTCCCTGTTAATGCACTTGGGGAAACAGTGGAAGATGACCCAGCTACTTGAGCTCTTGGCACCCACATGGGAGACCTGAGTGGGAATCCAGGCTCCTGGCTTCAACCTGGGTCAGCCCCTGCTCCTGAAGATATTTGGGAAGTGAATCAGCAGGCCGAAGATCAATCTTTCCTCTCTCTCTCTCTCTCTCTCTCTCTCTCTCTCTCTCTCTTTCTCGATAGCTCTGCCTTTCAAACAACATAAATAATAATAAAAAATAAAGTGATCTGCCATAATGACAACTGGAGACAAATATTCACAAAAGATTTTCACAAAAGGATATTTATTTTTAGGGACCCCCCCTGCCCACTCCATCACCCCATTATTCATGCTAAGTCTTTCTATTGCAGCAAGTCAGCTTGCTGCCCGGCTCATGAGCAGGAGCTCATATTAGGGACTACACTGAAACACAGGATCCAGAGGCTCCCTTGGGAGAAGCCAGAGCAAAGGGGACTGTCAAGTCTCAGAGGAGAGAAAAGCAGGCTTGGAAATGGCATTTGCTGCAACAGATGTCAACCAGCTAGCAGTCACCGCCCGAGGGAGGAGAGATGGAAAGGTTGTGGACGCGTGTGGCAGTCCAAAGTCAACACAGTAGGACGTGGGCAGCTCCGTCTTCACACGTGCGTGTACCGAGTAGCAGCTCTTAGAGGGCCTGGGAGGGCAGTCCCTCGTGCACAGCGTCCTGCTGGGCTTCTCCAATGGGAAACAGCTCTGGCCCGGGGCTGCAACTATAGCTGGGAAGTACTGCATATTCATTACTTTCCTCCCAGAGAGGCAGGGTGCCTCCCCCAGACGCTGGGATGGATGCTAATCCACCCTAGCAGCAGTCCTTTCTCTGCCTTTTCTGTTAATTTCCCCAGCAGTCTCAGCTGTCGGAAAAGCTGATTGATGGGGGCAGATGACCTCACATGCTGTGGCTGTGACTGGGCTACCTGAATTCAGATTGGCTTGTTTGAGAAAGTGTCCTAGGCTCAGCACTCTACATGCCTCCGCCCCTCCCCGCAAGTCCTTTCCTGTTCCAGCCTCTTCGCAGCCTCACTGCAGTAACCTCCCAGGACCTCTCCACCTCTCCGATATCTCATCTCTCTCCTGCAGGGATGTACCTGTTTCCTACACCTGTCTCTACAAGCAATGTCTCTGTCTCTATTCCTTGTTTCTAATGACAACCTGCCTTCGCAGATGGTCTTCTTTCCTTCCCGTCCATCAGCTCCCTGCAGGCTCCTTAGGGCCCAGTGGAACCAGAACTGCAGAGGTGGCCAGCACTTTCCAGCTCCAGCCTTTGAAGCCATTTGGGGGAACGAATTGGCAGATAGAAGATCTCTCTCTTCTTCTCTCTATAACTCTGCCTTTCAAATCTTGGGGAGAAAAAACAACAACTTGTGAGCATGGTCCCATCAGACCTACCGTCTCCTCGTGATCAGGGCTGCCCTGAGGGTTTCGTTAGGTGGGTAGCTTTGTGTGCAGTGTGCTTTGGGGCTAATTAGTGTGCTACTCCCCACCTCTCTCTGCAGTTTCCTGGAAAGTTTCTCTTGCCTTCTCTGGATGATGATGGTATCAGGATTGAGTGGATAAGGAGAGAGGCCCCTGGTTTCAAAGGCAGATTGATCCATGTTCAAGTGCAAGCTACTTATAAGCATTGACCAATTACTAAGTATTGCAAAATCTGATGTAGGGCATGGGATATTTTTTAAAAGACTCTGTGAGAGAGAGAGAGAGAGAGAGAGAGAGAGAGAGAGAGAGACAGACAGACAGACAGACAGAACAGAGAGAAAAAATGCTATCATTTGCTGGTGTACATCCCAAAGGCCCACAATGGCTGGGGATGGGCAAGGAGTCAAAGGGTCAGAACTTGGATCTGGAAATTCTACCCAGGTCTCTCACATGATTGGAAGGAATCCCATGTCTTGAACCATCACTAGTGCTTTCCAGAGGCTGCAGGAACGGGAAGCTGGAGTTGAGAGCTGGGACCAAATAGGAAACCCAGGCATTGCCGTATGGAATGAGGAATGTGGGTATCCTAACTGGAGGTCTTTAAAAAAAAAATTGCACTTACTTATTTGAGAAACAAATGTTTCCAACTGCATCACGTTTTTCCTCCCCTTAAGTTTCACTTATTTACTTGAAAGGCAGAGTTACAGAGAGAGGGAGAGAAAGGGATTTTCCATATCTGGCTCACTCCCGATAGCCACAATGGCCAGAGCAGGACCAGGCTGAAGTCAGGGGTCTGGAACATCGTCTAGGTCTCACCATGTGGGTGCAGGGGCCTAAACACTTGGGTCATCCTGCACTGCTTTCCCAAGGATACTAGCAGGGTACTGATTCAGAAATGGAGCAGACTGCAATCAAACCAGTGCTGCTATGGGATAACCCAACCTGCTGCACCACAGCACCAGTCTGTTAACTGCAGATCTGCGCCTCTCGGCTACATACCTGCCTCTCCTTTCATTTACATCTTGCATTTATTATCTCATTAACTTTTCACGTGAGGCCTGAGGGTTTTAATTAGCTCCTGTCTCTTGACTGGAGGAAAAGCTCACTGTAGCAGGCTTGCTAGCCAGGGTAACAACTCAAGAATATTACAGTTAAATGAATGGCTCCAGATTAGGCTAGTTGCAGAAATGAGATTAAGTGGCCCTGAGATGGTGCTGAGCTCAGCCCCTGCTGACTCTGAGTAGGGCTCGCCCAGAGGAACTTGGCTTTCTTTCCATTGCAGGCACTGTTCTTGAAGGGCACAGCACTGCCATCTGGCTCTGGTCCTCTATGCTGCTGCTGCTTTAATGTTTACTCGTGGGGCGGGTGCAGGAGCAGAAAACTGTGTTAGAAACACAGGGGCAGAGTTTGGCACACAATGACTCAGTGTCTAAATCCTCACCTTGCAAGTACCAGGATCCCATAAGGGTGCCGGCTGATGTCCCGGCTGCTCCACTTGCCATCCAGCTCCCTGCCTGTGGCCTGGGAAAGCAGCAGAGGATGGCCCAAAGCCTTGGGAACCTGCACCTAGGTGGGAGACCCAGAAAAATCTCCTGGATCCTGGCTTCAGATCAGTTCAGTTTTGGCTATTATGACCACTTGGGAAGTGAATCAGTAGATGGAAAATCTTTCTCTTCTTTTCTCTGTGTATCTGCCTTTCCAAATAAATAAATAAGTAAATAAATAACTCTTAAAGAAGGAAAGAAAGGAAAGAAAAAAAGAAATGAAGGAAAGAAGAAAGAGGAAAAAGAAAGAAAGAAAGAAACAAAGAAAGAGGGGTGCAGGACTGAAGCTGGCATATGGGTCGGGGGCATTCCAACCAGGAGCTTCACCTAAGGACCATAACTCCTCCTCCCCTTCATGCCTCTGAAGTGCCATCATCATGGCATAGCAGGTAAAGCTGCCACCTATCATGCCAGGGCCAGTTCCAGTCCCAGTTGGTCCACTTCCCATCCAACTCCTTACTAATGTGCCCGGGAAAGCAGCAGAGGATGGTCCAAATGTTTGCGTCCCTGCACCCACGTCACAAACCTGGAAGAAACTCCTGGTTCCTGACTTGAGTCACATGGCTGCTGTGGCCATTTGGGGAGTGAAACAGCAAGCAGATGTTCTCTTTCTCTACCTCTCCCTCCCTCTCCTAAGTCTGCCTTTCAAGTAAAGAGAATTAACTTAAAAAAAAAAAAAACAGCTCTTGTAAGTGCAGTGGAGAACACAAGTAATTGTCTGTACCCCTTGCTTCTGGAAAGAAATAGGGCCAGATCGGATAGAAACCAAGGTTATTCTCTCTGTCCCCAGGTAAGATCCCGGCTTCCTTAGTGAGGGTTAGGCGGCTCCCACTGCACTGGCCTTCAAACACTGCATAGGACACACACGCTGACACACTCATAAAAATTTATCACCAGGCGTCCTGTATGGTGTCGGGCACTCACAACTAACAGGAGGTGAAGAAAAGCGAGGGTGGTGCTGCCTGGTCCTGTGTCCACGCGGGAGGAAGTCGCGGGCAGTAAAACCCGCTGGATTTTTTGTAGACAGACCCTGAACCAGCCGGGGCTTGTGGGAGGGGAGCATGAGGTTTGCTTTCTTGCTTTGCATGTTGTAAAGAAGCGCCTGAGCGCAGTCTCTTCACCCCGCTACCGTGCCAGCATGGGTTCTCCCGACCCAATCCAGATCCCCTATGCGCTTTGACTCGCCTTTTGAGCAACAGCATACTGGATGGAGGGGGATGGTGGGGAGAGATGTACAAAGGTACATAGCACAATGCCGAAAGTATAGCCTATGGTGGGCTAAGTGGAGCCCACAGGATCCTAAAAATGAGACACGTGGGCACCTCCAGCCTCTAATTACCCATGAGGATGACGCAGGTTGGCTGCCGCCCGGGGCTGCTATCCGAGCACACAAAACCAGACGTCGCCTTTTCTTAGGGTTGATGGGGAGGAGAAAAGGCACGTGTTTAATTCTTGCCACTACGCTGCACTTGCTGTTTATTCTACTTACCTAATAGAGTTCCGTGACTTTCAGTGCACCCCACGTGGTCTGCGAAGTGAAAAAAAAAAAAAAAGAAGAAGAAAGAAAGAAAAAAAGCAGCTGAACTCTCGCTTGTTATTGGGGAAAACTGAGATTCGAGAACGCGGCGCAATCCTCACTACCTGTCTTCTAGAAGGGCTAAAATTAAAATACAAACCCAAACAACGGATAGCCCCAAGAGCCAAGGAGTTAGATCAACAAGGCAAAAGTGATAGTTGCCCTGGAAACGGTGTGGCAGTTTGTTCTGAAGGTAAACACATGCTCAGCAAAGCCTCTGGCAGGACCACTGCTGGGGAAGAACCCAGGAGTCCACAGCGGCCCTGGGAAACGGGTAAACAAGCCGCCAGGACATCCAAACAACGGAGCGCGCAGCCAGGCGAGAGGAGCAGCGCTGTATGCAAGCAGAGCTGCAGCCCGAGGCTCCCAGGGACTGTGTCAGTGAGACAAGCCAGATGCCACAGGCTCCGGTGCTTTATGGTTCTGTTTATAGGCAGTGTTGAAAAAGGTGCAAAACTTGGAGGGGACCAGAAGCAGATCAGGGGTCGCCTGAGGCTGGGTTTGGATGGGGACTTGCCACACAGGGGCATGGGGGAGTTGGGAGGTGTGATGAAATTGGGCTGTGTCTGCATAGTGGTGGTGCTTGCACAATTGTGGACATTTGTCAGTACTCATTGAAATGTGTGTTTAAAAAGGATGTTTTACTCTGTACAAACTACACTTTGATAAGCTCTCAGAAAATCTAACAAGGGCTAGTGTTGTGGCATATTGGGTGAAGCTACCACCTTCGATACAGGAATCCCTTTTTTTGGAGTAAGGGTTGAATGTCTAGCTGCCTCACTTCTGCTCCAACTCCCTGCTGACGCTCCTGGGAAGGCAGCAGAAGGTGGCCCTGGTGCTTAGGCACCCACGTGGGAGGCTTGGATGGAATTCCCAAGTTTGCCCTTCCCTAGCTCTGGTTATTTCAGTCTTGGGGCGTGAACCAGCAAATGGAAGACCACTCCCACTCTCCACATTTTCCTTCCCAACCCCATAACTCTGCCTTTCAAATATTGACGCAAGTGGTTAAGTCCTCGCCTTGCACGCCCCGGGATCCCATATGGGCGCCGGTTCTAATCCCGGCAGCCCTGCTTCCCTTCCAGCTCCCTGCCTGTGGCCTGGGAAAGCAGTCGAGGACAGCCCAAAGCTTTGGGACCCTGCACCCGCGTGGGAGACCCAGAGGAGGCTCCTGGCTTCGGATCGGCATAGTATCGGCCCGTTGCGCTCACTTGGGGAGTGAGTCATCGGACGGAAGATCTTCCTCTCTGTCTCTCCTCTCTGTATATCCGCCTTTCCAATGAGAAAATAATAAAAATAAATCTTAAAAAAAAAAAAAACCTGTGATACGATTTTTTAGGATATTACTGTCACTTCTGTTAATGTGAACTAATATGTATTTATGCTGGGTATTTATTATGTACCAATGACAGTGCTATAAATTATATATATATATACATATACTTGTAAATGTATATTAGGTGATTATTATTTATGTTAGATGATTTTATATGCATATGAATGTATGTGTATTGCAGTGATCATCAGAAGACAAAATTGAGGCTTGAAGCAGTTAAAGAACTTGCTGAAGGCCACGAAGATGGTAGAGCTGGGATTTGAACCTGGGTCTGTGTGATTGCAGAGCCATTGTGGCTTTGTACCTTAGTTGATGGTGTAAGCAAGACTGCTCTCATGTACTAGTGAGGGTTTCTCAATCTTAGCTCTGTTGACAGTTGGGAGCTAGAAAAAAATTTTTTTGTTTTGAAGGGTCTGTCCAGGATATATATTTTATAAATACATATGAATACATAAAATTACATAAATAAGACATAAAAACCATAAATATTTAAATATATATTATATATATAATTTTATTAATTTTATTGTAAAGTTAGATATATAGAGAAAGAAAGACAGAGAGGAATATCTTCTGTCCATTGATCCACTCCCAAAGTGGTCACAATGATCAAAGCTGAGCCAATCCAAAGCCAAGAGTCAGGAAGCTCTTCCGGGTCTCCCACATGAGTACAGGATCCCAAGACTTTGGGCTGTCCTCCACTGCTTTCCCAGGTCACAAGTAGGGAGCTGGATGGGAAGTGGGGCCACTGGGATAAGAACCAGCGTCCATATGAGATTCCAGCACTGTAAGGTGAGGACTTAAGCCATTAGGCTACTGTGCCAGGCCCTGTCCAGTATATTTTTTAAATATCATTTTTGCTTTAATTTGAACATGTATTTAATTCATTTTTATGTCTATTTGAAAGGAAGAAAGAGATCTGCCATCTGCTGATTCATTTCTCTAATGCCCACAACATCTAGGGCTGAGCAAGCCCAGAAAAAGGAAAAATTCAGTCTGGGTTTCCCACAGGAGTGGCAGGAATCCAAAAACTTGAGCCGTCATCTGCCGCCTACCAGGGTGTGCGCTAGCAGGAAGCTGGATCAGAAACAGGTGGAGGTGGTACATGATCCCAGGTACGCCAATATGACATATGCAGGCATCCCAAGTGATTGCTTGCCCCGATTTGCATTTTTATATAATGTTTTTAAAACTTTTGTGTGCATTCCATATATATATATATATTGTATATATATATATTTGTTTTTATTGGATAGTCAGATTCATAGGAGAAATGGAGAGAAAAGTCTTCCATCCGCTTCCATTTACTTGCTAAATGGCCAAAACGGCTGCAGCTGAGCTGATCCAAAGCCAGGAACCAGGAGCGTCTTCTGGGTCTCCCACGAAGGTGCAGGGTCCTGAAGCTTTGGGCCGTCCTCTAGTGCCTTCCCAGCCACAAGCAGGGAGACAAAGGGAAATGGAGCAACCAGGACATGAACTGGCGCCCATATGGGATCCTGGTGTATGCAGAAGAGGATTGAGCCTCTGAGCCATCATGCTGGCCTCAGGAAATGTCTTTTTGAGCCTCTGACATCACTACTTTCAACTGAATACAACTTACATCAAAATCTTTGTCATAACAACATATGGGGCCTGGCGGCGTGACCTAGCAGCTAAAGTCCTCGCCTTGAATGCCGCAGGATCCCATATGGGCACCGGTTCTAATCCCGGCAGCTCTACTTCCCATCCAGCTCTCTGCTTGTGGCCTGGGAAGGCACTAGAGGACGGCCTTGGGACCCTGCACCCACGTGGGAGACCTGGTAGAAGTTCTTGGCTTCTGGCTTCGGATCAGCTCAGCACCAGCCGTTGCAGTCACTTGGGGAGTGAATCAGGAGATGGAAGATCTTTCTTTCTGTTTCTCCTCCTCTCTGTATATCTGACTTTCCAATTAAAAAAAAAAAATCTTTAAAAAAAAAAACTTATCAGGCCTGGCGGCATGGCCTAGTGGCTAAAGTCTTCGCCTTGAACCCACCGGGATCCCATATGGGCGCCGGTTCTAATTCCGGCAGCTCCACTTCCCATCCAGCTCCCTGCCTGTGGCCTGGGAAAGCAGTGGAGGACAGCCCAAAGCTTTGGGATCCTGCACCTGCATGGGAGACGTGGAAGAAGTTCCTGGCTACTGGCTTCGGATCGGTATAGCATCATCGTTGCGGTCACTTGGGGATTGAGTCATCGGACGGAAGATCTTCCTCTCTGTCTCTCCTCCTCTCTGTTTATCTGACATTCCAATAAATAAATAAATCTTCTAAAAAAAAAGACTTATCTGTTTATTTGCTATAAAAATAAGTCTTTAAAAAATGTTTAACATAAGGAAGATACATCTGTTGAAATAAAAAGAAAACACTATATTTGACTTGAGAACACACTAGTTTGATTTACAGCTTTTCAACATTCAGGTCTCTGGCCTGTGGTTTTAGCTTGCCCCAGGCTCTGCAAGGGCTAAGCCTGTCCTGGTACAGATTCAGGCATGTGGGTTCATTGGCCTAACAGCGCTGCTGAGCACTTCCGGACTCAGCTTGTGAAGAACGAAGCCCATCATGGTCCCAAGTTCACCTTCAGTCACCTGAGCTGGAAGCCTGGCAGTCATTCTGGGTGTTAACTTTCCTCTAACGTTCTAGATAATCCTTGTCCTCTGATCCGGGTTATCACAGACCCTTGCTGGGGCCCCCGGAAGACGCTATCTCAGTGCACAGACGACAGCAAGCTTCCGGATTATCTGCCAGGCAGGCTAAAAACAAACTGCTGGGCCCTACCCCTGCAGTTTCTGATTCACTCAGTCTTGGGTGAACCCTGATGACGTGCTTTCCTGTCAGGGTCCAGTTCCCATGTGAGGTCACTGCTGCTCCACTTTGGGACCCGTGGACTAAGATGTGTTTCAGATTCCCGCTCCCCGCCCCTCGTATTTCCTAGGCGTCCTTGAATTAGTTGCTTGGTGTCTCTGGTTTCTTCGCTTGTAGACCATGGGTAAACAGTTTACTTTGGGGAGTTGGAAACAATAAGGTTATACGGGGAAAGTGCTTAACGCGGTGAGCCAGGACAAGTAAGAGCTTAGTAAATGGTGGTTATATTGTAGGTAAGGAGACAAGGATCAAAGAGAGAACCAGAACTAGAATTCTTCACATGGCCGGCAGTGACTGTCACAGCAAAGCAGCTGCCCAGAATCTGTGCTATCCCCAAATGTCCAACATGGCCACTGACTGTGTCCCAGTGGTGACCTCTGGCCCATTATGATATGGTTCCAATTGAATTACCATGGCTGACACTCCCACACCTAATGGCCTGACACTTCTGAGATTTCCTAAAGTGGCCCGACATTCGGCAGGTTTCAGATTCCTGGCAATCCTCACGCTTTCCTGGAAAACTGCCTACTATACCACCTGCTGCACCTCCAGATTCTGTACAAGGGGTTGGCTGTGAACTTCGTTGTGGCTCACCCTAGCGTGTGTCTGCACTCCCTCTTCATTGTGTACCTATCCTTGGCTAATCTTATTCTTCACCTGACCTTGACCTATGCTTTGTCTTTTTTTTTTTTTGTATGTCAGAGACAACCTGGACCTGTCAGCTCCCTAACAGTTATTTAAGCTCTTGTTGTTTTTCTCCTGAACTCCCTACATGTTTCCAACAAGCCTTTTAAGCTGTACAAGTGACACATCTCTGTTGCTAATCACATCTGGTTTTCAGCTTGCTGTTTCTATAATGGTCATGCATTTTGCTTGAGGATTTTGAGCACTCTGGCATACCTGTAGGATGCTATTTGGAAAACCGGACGTCCCATGGTCCACGCCCGCCTCATGTTCATTCTCCCTTGTAAGGTTGAATCAGCTCGCTCTCTCCTGACCCTTAAAAGGAGAGAGAAGTGAGGTGGAATGACAGAGCTGTTGAGATTAGGTTGCACAAGACTCAGTTACTCTCTGGGCCTGACGTGATAGTGTAGTGGCTAAAGTCTTCGCCTTGCACACGCCGGGATCCCATATGGACGCTGGTTCTAATCACAGCAGCCCCACTTCCCACCCAGCTCCCTGTTTGTGGCCTGGGAAAGCAGTCAAGGATAGCCCAAAGCCTTGGGACACTGCACCTGTGTGGGAGACCCGGAAGAGCTCCTCGCTCCTGGCTTCGGATTGGCTCAATTCCAGCCATTGCAGTCACCTGGGGAGTGAACCATCAAATGGAAGATCTTCCTCTCTCTCTCCTCCTCTCTGTATATCTGACTTTCCAATAAAAAACAAATCTTTTTTTTTTTTTAAAAAAAAAAGACTCAGTTACTCTCTGCTCTGACTCATTTCTCAACGTCTGTGTTCCCGTGTTTTTGGAACTTGGATCCCACCAACCAGGATCAGGACGGAGAGCACTCTCCCAGAGAATCTTGCCAATGAGCCATGGTTTTGGCCAACACCTTGAGAACAGCCACTCTCTCTCTCTCTCTTTTTATTCTAAAGATTATTTTATTTGTATTGCAAATTCAGATATATGAAGAGGAGGAGAGACAGAAAGGAAGATCTTCCATCAATTGATTCACTTCCCAAGTGACCTGAGCCAATCCGAAGGCAGGAGTCTGGAACTTTTTCTGAGTCTCCCACGTAGGTGCAGGGTCCCACGGCTTGGGCTGTCCTCGACTGCTTTCCCATGCCACAAGCATGGAGCTGGATGGAAAGCAGGGCTTCCAGGATATGAACTGGTGTTCATATGGGATCCCGGCACATTCAAGTCAAGGACTCCAGCCACTAGGCCACCACGCCAGGCCCGGCAACAACCTCTTAACAAATCCTGTAACAGGACCCAATGCAGTAGCCTATCAGCTAAAGTCCTCACCTAGCATTTTCAGCATCCCAGATGCTCTGCTCTGGACCATCCTCGACTGCTTTCCCTGGGCACAAGCAGGGAGCTGGATGGGAAGCGGGGCTTCTGGGATTAGAATTGGCATCCATATCGGACCCCAGTGCATTCAAGGCAAGGACTTTCGCTGCTAGGCTATTGCACTGAGCCCTACGTTCACCTGTTTTTATGATTATTTATTCATTTGGAAGGCAGAGAGATGGAGGGAGATCTTGCATTTGATGATTCACTCCTCAAAAGGCCACAACAGGCAGGTTTGAACCAGGCCAGAGCCAGGAGCCTGGAAATTCTTTTAGATCTTTCTTATGGGTGGCAAGGATTTCATAGACATTTGAGTTAACTCACAGTAGGAAAGGGCACTGTGGGAGGATTTGGAATGGAAGAATCTTAGGATTATTCTGGTTCCTGTGTTTGGAACTGGAGGTAGAATGGCTCTTTATCTCTGTCTTCACATCTTTCTCGCGAAGTTCTGTGTATTTTACCTCTTGAATATATCTTGAACCCATCTGCAACTTTTAACTTCTACTGTTACCACCTGTGCCACCTCAACCACATCATTCACACCTCTTGGGCAGTGTCTATGTTCTGGGTACTCCTACTCTTCTCGGAGCTTGGGATACAGTAATGGAAAACCAGTCTATGTGAAGCTTCATCTCTTCTCCCTCTCTGAGTTAGAGAGAGAGGTCTTCCAGCTTCTAGAGAACCATAGTGGCCAGGGCTGGGTGAGGTTGAAGCCGGGAGCATCTCTCCTATGTAGGGGACAGTGGCCAAGGCTCTTGGGTCATTTTCTGCTGCTTTTCCAAGGCCACTAGCTGGGAAGTGGGTCAGAAAGAAGCAGTTGTAGGGGCTGGCATTGTGATATAGCTAGCTAAACTTCAGCCTGCAATGCCAGCATCCCATATGGGTACCAGTTTGAGTCCTAGTTACTTCCTTTTAGTGGCCTGGGAAAGCAGCAGAGGATAGCCCAAGTACTTCATCCCCTGTACCAAAGTGGAAGCCCTAGAGGAAGTTCCAGGCTCCTGATTTGGCCTAGCCCAGCTCTGGCCACTGCAGCCATTTGGGGAATGAACCCATGGATGGAAGATCTCTTTCTTTCTCTGTCTCTTCTTCTTGCTCTGTAATTCTGCCTTTCAAATAAATGACAACAAATCTTAAATACTTCATATGGTTTCAATTTTATATTAAAAAAAAGAAGTGGGGCAGATCCAACGCAAATTAGTACCCATATGGGATGCCAGCATCAGAGGCAGTAGCCTAACCTGCTACCCAACTACACTGGCCCACTCATTTCTTTCTTGGATTATTGATTCTAGGAACTTGCTGTCTCTTCATTACCCAGGTGTGAACTTTGGCATATGATCTATTTTGCTCACTAACTACATTCTCAGTTCCTAGAACAGCACCTATTATGCAAAATGTGTACAAGAATTACTAGCTTCCTAACTGGTCTATTTCCTGTGACTTTTAAACTTCCTTACATCTTTAAAAATGATTTATATGTTTTTATTGGAAAGGCAGATTAACACAGAAAAGGAGAGAAAGATTTTCCATCTGCTCATTCCCTCCCCAAATGGCCACAATCACTGAACTCAGCTGATCCAAAGCCAGGAGCCAGGAGCTTCATTCAGGTCACTCACACAGGTACAGGGTGCCAAGGCTTTAGATCATCCTTGACTGTTTCCTAGGACTTGGAAGAGAAGTGGACATCTGGGATATGACTCGGCATCCATATGGGATCCTGGTGCATGCAAGGTAAGGACTTTAGCCAAGCTACCATGCTAGGCCTAAAGGTATTGATTTTTCAAAAGGGCATTTGGCTTAGCAGCTAAGACACCAGTTATGTGGTTCATGACTTGTGTTAGAGTACTTGAGGCTCATGACCACTGCTTCTTTCTCACTCCAGGTCCCTGCTAAGGTAGACTCTGGGAAGCAGTGGTGATGGTTCAAGCCACTGAGTTCCTGCTACCCATGCGGGAGATCTTCATGGAATTCCTGACTCCCAGCTTCAGCCTGGGCCAATCCTGGGTACTGTGGGCATCGGAGGAATGGTCTCGGACCTCTATCTGTCACTGTCTTTCTCTGCTTCTCAAATTGAAAAATAAGTTTAAGAAAGTATTGGTATATGTGATAACATCCAACTAGGGGTAAAACTATTTAATATTCTTTATTCTTTCCCATTGTGTTTCATTTAAAAAACTCTCACAGTTACACATTTAAATTTGTATTGTGAATTTTCTTTGGTTGTTGGGGCCAGTGTTGTGGTGCAGCAGGATAAGTTGACAGTAAGTTAAGCTGATGAGTGAGGTGCTAATATCCCATATCTGGATGCTGGTGAGAGTCTTGGCTGCTCCATCTGCTATCTATATACTTGCTAATGTGTCTGGAAGGACAGTGGGAGATGGCCCAAGTATTTGAACCCCTGTCATTTTTATAGGAGACCTGGATGCGATTCTTGGCTCCTAGCTTCAGCAAGGCCTAGACTTGGGCTGTTGTGGCCATTTGGGGGGTAAACCAGTAGATCGAAGTTCTCTTTTTCTCTCTCTGCCTTTCCTCCTCTCTTTCAAATAAGTATTAGAGAGGCAGAGAGATGGACAACAGAGGACAAAATAAAGAGGGGAATAATGTGAGAGAGAGTTTCTGTCAGTTGGTTTACTCCCTGACTTACTGAGCCAGGAGCTTCTGCTTCTTCTGGGTTTCCCACATGGGTTCAGAGTCCCATGGCTTTGGGCTGTCCTCTACTGTTTTCCTAGGCCACAAGCAGAGAGTTGGGTGGGAATTGGAATAGCAAAGACACAAGTCAGTGCCCATATGTGATCCTGGCACCTGCAAGGCAAGGTTTTAGCTACTGAACCATTGTGCAGGTCCCCAGTCTTGCTTGGTCTTACCCCTCTGCCTTCAGCCGTGGGATGATGGAGCACTGAAACTTTGTCAAATGTTGGTGCCGTGCTGGCCACTGGACAAACGAGCTTTGTAAATCATCTCAGGTCTTCTGTTACACCAATGGACAATGAATGAGACAGACCCTATTCCCTTCTCTAGGAGCAGAGTCCTTTCTGACTTAGAAGTCCTGGTATGTTAGTTAGTGCTCTGCCTACAGTAGCAGTCTGGGTCACAGGCAATTCTTCCCAAGCATCAGTCTTTTCTGTTGGTTGATGGATGACTGATCCATCAGACAGTTGGTTGTTCAAGCACGCAGTGTAACCCAATATATTTAATCTTTGTCAGTTGAGTCACTTGTCATACAGCCTCATCCTGAACAGTAAAAAAGAAACAATATGCTGGATGCATGAGTTACGTATTATTTCTCATGTGTAGTGAATCTATGAACTACTAATAGAAGAACATGTTGGTTTGTGTACCACCAAAGATCTTACCTACCAGCCAACCACACTTTGGAGAAACCTGCTCTCAGGACAGATGTTAGATGCCTCAACCAAGCCACAGGGCCCTGGGGAGCTTGCTGTTGCTCATGGGTTTCCCTGCAGCATGTATTTATTTATTTATGCCAGTTTCTTTACACATTCACTCTGAGTGGCACACAGGTCCCCAAAGACACTGAATTCTGTCTGGCATGAGGTCTGTGCATGGGTCATCTCCTTCCTTTACCCAGAACTCTCCTTTCAGGTCTCAGCCTAAATGGTCCCTTGGGAAAGCATTCTTGGCCCCAGGACTGTGGCACATCCATACCCAGTATCTTCTGTCCCCCTCACCCCCCCATGGGAGCGCATCATTTTCAAGGGAAGTGGCTCTCTGGTTGATGATGACAGGCTTTTCTTGCAGCAGGTGAGTCTGTTTACTGACCACAGTATTTTTACTTTTTAAGATGCATTGATTTGTTTGAAAGTCAAAGTTCTATATATAGAGAGATCTTCTTGGAGCAGTTCATGCTCCGACATGGCCACCAAGGCCAGGGCTGGACCAGGCTGGAATCAAGAGCCTGGAATTTCTTCTTGGTCTCTCCTATGTATGGGGGCCAAACACTTGGCGGGTGGGGCATCTTTTGCTGCTTTTGCTAGCTTATTAGCAGAAAGTTGGAGTGGAAGTAAAGCAGCTGGGACATGGTCTGGCACCCAAGTGGGATGTTGGTGCTGTGCTCCAGGTCATGGCTTTACCAATTATTCCACAATGCCAGTCCCGTATGATTTGTTTATTTGAAAAGCAAAGTGGGCCTGACATGATGGCTCAATTGGCTAATCATCCACTTGTAAGTGCTGGGATCCCATATGGGATTTGTGTCCTAACTGCTCCACTTCCCTTCCAGCTCCCTGCTTGTGTCCTGGGAAAGCAGTGGAGGATGGTCTAAAGTCTTAGGATCCTGTGTGGGAGACCTGGAGAAGATTCCTGGATCCTAGCTTTGGATTGGCTCAGTTCCAGTCGTTGCAGCTACTTAGGGATTGAACCAAGGGATGGAAGATCTTTCTCTCTCTGTCTCTCCTCTGTGTAAGTCTGCCTTTCTAGTAAATCTTTAAAAAGAAATAAAGAGACCAGGGTGATAGAGGGAGAAACAAAGATGACAGAGAGAGAGAGAGAGAGATGGTTCATCTGCTGGTTCACTTCCTAGGAGACCTCAATAATGAGGCTAGACCAGGCCCAAGCCAGGAGCCAGCAGTTCCATCTAGGTCTCTCACATGGGTGGCAGGAACCTACACATTTGGGCCATCCTCAGCTGCTTTCCCGGGTGCACTAGTAGGGAGCTGAATTGAAAGCAGACCAGTGGGGACTTGAACTCCAAGTGGTCAAGGTTTTACCTGCTGTACTATAATGTTGACTCATTACCATAGTACTTCTAATATTTTATATAGTGCCAGGCATTCAGTGCCAATTTATTCAATCAATAAAAGAATAAATGTATGGATTTTTCAATAGATTGAATATACCTAAACTCAGCACATTAGCTGACATAAGCCAGGCATTCAAAAAAAAGTATTGTTGAGTGATTGAAGTGAGAGCTTTCTTCGTGCTAGTAATATACTTTTTACAAATTTTATTTACTTTTATAGGAAAGGCAGATTTATACAGAGAAAGAGATAAATATCTTCCTTGTGCTGGTTTAGTCACCAAATGGATGCAGTGGCTAGAACTGAGCCAATCTGAAGCCAAAAGCCTCTTCTGGGTCTTCCACGTAGTGCAGTCCAAAGAACTTGGGCTGTCTTCTGTTGCTTTTCTAGGCCATAAACAGAGAGCTGTATGGGAAGTAAAGCAGCTGGGACATGAATCGGTGCCTATGTGAGATGGCAGTGCTTTTAAGTCAAAGATTAGCCAATTGAGTCATCATGCTGGTTCTAACATGTTGTTTTTTTCATTTTTTAAATCAGGGGACAACGCCATGGCATTGTGGGTTAAGCCTCTGCCTGTGATACTAGCATCCTATACGGGTGCTGGTACGAATCCTAACTGTTCCACTTCTAATCCAGCTCCATGCTAACATGTCTGGGAAAGTAGAAGGTGACTCAAGTGCTTTAGCCCTTGTATGTATGTGGGAGACTCAGAAGCAGCTCCAGGCTCTTGGCTCCAGTCCAGCCCAGTTCTGGTTGTTGGGGCCATCTGGAGAGTGAATCAGAAATGGAAAATCTCTTGTGCTCTCTTTCTCATGCACGCACACTCTCTGTAAATCTGCCTTTCAAATAAAAAAAAATATATGTAAGTCTTTTTTAAATTTTGTTTTGAGATGCCTGCATTGTGGCACAGTGAGTAAAGCTATCTCTTGAGATCCTGGCATTCCATGTGGGTTTGCAGGGTCAAGTCCTGGCAACTCTGCTTCTGATCCAGCTTCCTGCTTATGCACACCTTTGGAGGCAACAGGTAATGGCTCAGTTTCTTGGATCCTGTCAATCACATGGGAGATTCAAATTGAGTTCCTGACTTCTGGCTTTGCCCTGGCCCATTCCTGGTTGATGTATTTGGAGATTGAACCAGTGGGTGTAAGCTCTCGCTCTCTCTGTCTCTCCTTTCCTCTGTCACTTTGCCTTTTGAATAAATCAAGTTTTTCTTTATTTTTTAACATTGTTACATAATTGAAAGGGATGCATGCCCATGTGGGTCTCTGATTTGGGTGAGGAGGGCCAAGGTGTGAAGGAAGGTAGGTGGGGCACATGTTTCAATTTTTTTCTTTCCTTTATCCACAGCAGGGAATAGCAAGGGGGCTATTCCTTGCTGCCAAACTAGATCAGCACCTGGGGATCGGACACCTAGAGACCCTGTGTGGGGAAGAGTGGCACAAGGGTGTTGTTTGAATGGTTTTGGCAGTTCTGAGACACTGTTGATTTCATTGCTCTAGGTTTGAGAAAATCTTTCTAAGGTATATTGGTTGACCAAGTCTATCTTAGTGCATCGACGGGCCCAGGCACATGCTGCAAAGCTTGGCCAGGAGAGAGGTCCGACCTGTTCTACATTCCATGCTCTGATGAGACACTCAGTGTTCTCTGCTGGCCTAGATGAGCTGGCTGTCATGCCCCCCATGTGCATTGGCGTATGCTGTCCGATGAACAAATATTAGCAACTGAGGAGCTCAGTGCTAACACATTCACTCCAAGGTCAGACTACACATATTGTGATTTTCCCTGTGGTTGGGGTTTGAGTCCAGTCATCAACTGAGGGTGTCCTCCAAAAAACTTCTCCTGTGGTATCCTCAGACTTGACTCTTGTGTGCCCCAGGCAGTGTAAGGTCAGATTCAGACTGTCACCTGCACCAGCCAAGACATGTACTGGTGGATGCAGCTGCCTAATCTGTTCTGCCTCCAGGCCCATTGCTCATTGACTGATGGGTGCTACAGCCTAGCCCAGCCCAGCCTGCCACAGGCCAGTTCTTTACTCACAGCAGTAGATGCTGTGGCCTGGTTGGGGTGACCCTCAATAACCCTGGCTGGCTGGCCTTCCCCTCTGGTTTTTGTGTGTGCTGGCAGGCTGTGGTCTAGCCTGGTGCATCCTGCATCCCGTCTGGCTCTCATGGGGACTGCAGCTTAGCTCAGCTTGATTCGCTGCCTCCAGTCTTGGCTCTCATGTTGGTATAAGGCAAACTAAGTAGTTGCCTACAGTTGGAGATAAATCAGCTTTTTTTTTTTTTTAAGATTTGTTTTTATTATTTTTTTTATTGGAAAGGAGGATATACAGAGAGGAGAGACAGAGAGGAAGATCTTCCGTCCAATGATTCACTCCCCAAGTGAGCGTATGGGATCCTGGCGCGTTCAAGGCGAGGAGGACTTTAGCTGTTAGGCCATGGTGCCGGGCTCAGCAGTTACAACTTGAATGAGTGCCATAATGGTATACTGCCTTTACAAGTAGATGCCTAATGGCTGTACCACAACACCAGATCCAAATAAGTGAATCTTAAAGAAAAAAAAAATTGAGGGATGGTCACCTACTATATACTTTAGTGCCTGGATTCAATTTCTAACTCTACTTATTCCAGATTTCTGCTCATAGGGGCAGCAATAATGACTCAGGTAGCTGGATTCCTGCCACACACATGAGAGATCTGAATTCCCAGGTCTGGGATTCAATCATCATGGCCTCGGCAGCTGCAGATACACGGAGTGAACCAGGGCGTGGGACCAGAGCACTCATTCTCTCCACAAATAAATAAGAAGAAATTCAAGGCTAACACTCTGAGGCTAGTCTTCAATAAAGCGTGTTTGTGTGACATTATCCTCCCCCTCTGAGCTCCAGGAGAGGTCAGACATGAGGTCAACAGGTGTATCTGTGACCTAAATCAAACAAGCCTTTCAAACCAGGGAAAGCCGTCACAGTGGGGGATATGTACCTGAAAGTGATTTTCTTATTCATTGCATAGTAGCCATAAATTAAATACAAAACATTGAATTAGTATTAAAAACATGCCTTATGTGGGTTGTCACCCACAGTTGAGGTTATTGTCACAGTACTTCAAGATTTTGATGCTATTTTCTCCCTTTTCTAAGTTTTTAGGAATCAACAGATGTGGATATGATTTTTATGACACCTGGTTACAGTGTTTCTTTTAAGATCATGGTATGCATAACAAAGGTTTCACATGAACTGCATTGTATTCAAAACCTTTTGTGTGGGCCTGGTGTGGTGGCCTAGCGGCTAAAGTCTTCGCCTTGAGTGTGCCAGGATCCCATATGAGCACTGGTTCTAATCCTGGCAGCTCCACTTCCCATCCAGCTCTCTGCTTGTGGCCTGGAAAACCAGTTGAGAATGGCCCAAAGCCTTGGGACCCTGTACCCACCTGTGTGGGAAACCTGGAGGAAGTTCCTGGTTCCTGGCTTCGGATCAGTGCAGCTCTGGCAACAGCGGTCACTTGGGGAGTGAATCAATGGATAGAAGATCTTCCTCTCTGTTTCTCCTCTCTGTTTATCTGCCTTTCCAATAAAAATAAATAAATCTTAAAAAAAAAAACCCTTTTGTGTAAGTCTAATGGGGAGTATACTATTGGGAATTACCTTGTGGTTGATTAGTTTTGTTTTGTAAACACCAAGACATTAAGAAACAAAAGGGAGGATTGGGGGTGTTTCTTGTGGACACTAGTAATTTGGGTGTCATATCTGTCCATGGTAGAGGTCCACAGGCAGGGGTGGACACATGCAACCAGAAGATATGTGGTCTGAGGCTAGGTGGATAATGACCTTAGCCCTGACACAAACTTATCTTAAAACAAACCCCCTGTGAGCTGATTCTGGGCTGTGCCTTACCTTCCCCCAACTTTCTTTTTTTTAAGGGAAGAATGATGCTTCCATAGAGAGAGTGTACAATGGTGAGTCTTAGGAAATACCAGTTAGTGATAGAAAATGTTAAGCAGCCTCCTCCCGCCAGAAAGCTATCTGCTTTGTCACTGCTGCTATCATTTCCTTCACCACTACAGCTGTAGATCACTTCCACTTCATGTTCAGTTTGTACTTGCCCTTCAACCTTACTTGCTTATAACTTGTTTGTGCAATGTGGAGGGCTATTCTGCAATCATTTCAAGGAAAACATGTGGGAAAGGACTTGCCTCAAAGTTTACACATTTTTTCAGAAAGACCTGTTTGTTTTCATTTGTAAGGCAGAGTTACAGAGAGAGAGACGGAGAGATCTTCCATCTGCTGATTTCACTCCCCAAATGGCTGTAACAGCCAGAGCTGGGCCAGTCTCATGTTGGTCCAGGCACCTGGGAATGTGGGCTCTCCTCCGTTGCTTCCGCTGGTCATAAGAAGGAAGCTGGAATGGAAATGAAATAGCAGGGACCAAAGCTAGTGCCCATATGGGTAGCTGGTGCCAGCAGGTAGAAGCTTAGACACAACACAGGCCCCAGCTTACACATTTTTTTTTTAATTATCCAGAGACAAATGCTTGTCTCAGTGTGAAAGTCCTTGCATACTGTTTGATACTCGCATAGAATTTTGTCTGTAAGGTTTTAAATATATAAACAAGGCAGGAAATGTTGCTTTGCTATCAGAACAATGTAAGAACCTGGAGGATGTGTTTGCCTGGGAGCCCAGAGCACTGTTTTTTTTTTTTTTTTAATTAAAAAATGTTAAATAACGATTTACTTATTTTTATTGGAAATTCAGATTTACAGAGAGGAGGAGAGACAAAAAACAAAAAACAAAACAAAAAAACCAATCCTCTGTCCGCTGATTCACTCCTCAAGAGGCAACAATGGCTGGAGCTGAGCTGATCCAAAGCCAGGAGCCAAGAGCTTCTTCTAAGTCTCCCGTGTTGATGCAGGGTCCCAAGGCTTTGGGTCATCCTCCACTGCTTTCTCAGGCCACAAGCGGGGCCCTAATTTTAAAAACTTTATTGAAAAGGCAGATCAGATTTACAGAGAGAAGACAAAAGATCTTCCACTGGGCCCAGCATGGTAGCCCAGTGCTTACCTTGCATGCACCAGGATCCCATATGGGTGCTGGTTGTGTCCTGGCTATGCCACTTCCCATCAGCTCCCTGCTTGTGAACTGGGAAAGCGGCCAAGAACGGCCCAAAGCCTTGGGATACTGAACCCGTGTGAGAGACCTGGAAGAAGTTCCTGGCTCCTGGCTTCAGATCAGCTCAACTCTTGCTCTGGTAGCCACTTGGGAGTGAATTGGTAGATAGGTAATCCTCTCTATATCTCCTTTTGTCTGTAGCCTGGACATGAACTTCTGCCCATATTTCGCATACAGGTGCCTTGAGGTGGAGGATTAGCCAGTGTGGGAACCCAGAGCACTTTTGACTTCCTTTGTTTTCAGCCCCTGATGTTAACTCACCTTTTAGTTTTCCCCTAGCTATACAGTTTTCTTTAGGGAAGTGCAACTGCCTACTTGAAAAAGCCAAGTAATCACAACCTTAACGCTTCATCCCTGTGTCTTTCATATCTTGACCTTTCTTTGTGTCTTTGCTTGGGACCTACAAACCCATTTATCTCATGGCTGATGGACTTATGCAACCCAATACCTCTTTTTCTGTGGGGTGTGTGTGTGTGTGTGTGTGTGCTTTTATAGTGACTTGAACAGGGGTGTTTTATTTTTATTTCTTTGAGATGCCATGAGAGAGAGAGAGAGAGAGAGAGAGAGAGAGAGAGAGAGAACGTGCAAGCACGCTGACCTGCTGGCTCACCTTCCAGATGCTTGAGCTGGAAGGGGAGCTGGAAGTCAGGAATGGGCAATGCACCCCAGGCCTGGGTGTATCTCCCACTCGGGCAGCAGGGAGCCAACTACCTGAGCCATTAGCTGTTGCCTTGCAGACTGCCCATGAGCAGGAACCTGATGTCAGGAGCCAGAGCTGAGCACCAGAGCCAATGTGGGAGGGGTGCATCCTAACCACTGGGCTAAACACCTCTCCTGGTAATGTGGGTTTTAAGTAAATATTTAATGTGAGATTGGCATGTAAGAAAATAGTCATTTTTGGGCACTCAACCAAGCTTCTCTGTGTTGATCTACATGACTATTTAGTAACAGGGTAGTTTAAAAATATTTTGGTAAATCCAGAATTTTGGCATACTTTTTAATTTAAATTATATGAAGATGGTAAAAATAAGAAAATTTCATTTCTGTATTATATTATACTATCTCTGCAACAAAGGTGTGAGTTCTTTGAAAGCTATTGAATCTTAAAAAATTTCCAATTGCTATTACTTGTATTTTGTGAGAACTCATGTCCTTAATCTAGAATAGTGACCTTGTCTTTGAAAAACAAGAGGGAGACACTTGGATAACCAGTAGCAAACAACTTTACAACTGATCAATTTGTTCAAGCCCCATAACATTGGTTAGGCAGACTCAGGGCCCTGTGACTAGTGTGTGGCATGGTAGGTAAAGCCAGCAGCTTCTTCTAGGTCTCCTGTGCAAGTGCAGAATTCCAAGCTCTTGGATCAACCTCTGCTGCTTTCTCAAGCCCTTAGCAGGAATCTGGATCAGAAATGGAACAACTGAGACTCAAACAGGTGCCCATATGCGATGCTGGCATTGACATCCATGACTTAACCCGCTGTGCCTCAACACTAGTGCTAGCATTTTTGAGGAGTTAAGTATCTCAGAGTGCAAAGCCCGTAAATGTTATAGATTGCATTCAAACCCACAATGCTTTAGCCGCTCTTTGTGTATTTACCCACAATATCAGCTTCTAGAGGTTAACAGCATTCTCATAATGCTGCTTCATTTTGTTGTGTTTTTCCTTTCTCATGGACATCATCCTGTTCCAAGGTCTCTTTTTATCCCATTCTTGTGTATCCTTTACTTCACACACTTTCTCCTGTATCTCTTCCAGTTGAGCTCACAGCTGGGGGACTTCAGTCTAGCACCTCCGTCCATTGGATGTTTCTGAGAGGCGGAAGACTACTTGCTCTTCCAGACTAAAATACTTACCTGTACTCCGTGTTCCAAGTGGGAGAGAGTGGACCATTCATTTGTGTCACTTGTTTGTTTTAAGCTATTTATTTGAGAGGCAAGGCTGGGGTGGGATAAAGGGGAGAAAGTGGTAGAGAGTACTCTCTCATGGACTGGTTCACTCTTCCAGATGCCTGTGACCACCAAAGCCAGGAGCCAGAGATGCAGTCTAAGTCTCCTACATGACTGGCAAAAGCTTAGCTGAGCCATCACTGCACTGACAGAAATTGCAATCAGGACCTGGGATTGGGACTGGAATTGGATGGTCCAAGTGGGATTGGGGGGGGGGGCGTCTTAAGCACTAGGGCTGAATGGCTATTCCTTGTTAGTTTCAGAACACAGTGAAGTGAGCCCTGGGATCCATGGGAGACTTGTTCCAGCACTCTCCATGGATGCCAAAATCCTTGGATCACCTATGCAATCCTTCTGAATAAAGCATCTCTAGATTATTTATTGTATCTAGAACAATGTGAATGTTAGAAATAGTTGTTTTACTACATTAGTTAGCAATAACAGGAAAATCTTATGTATTCCATATATATACATATAAATGTGTGTATATATATAATACACATTTTTTGAGAGTGTTTCTACCTTTTCACTTCACATTTCATCCACCCCACTTCTGCATCTCAAATATTTTTTAATGAATAAGTGAAACTAACAAATGGTCTACTCTCTCCTGCTTAGAACATGGAATGGAGGTAAATTCTTCAGTCTCAAAAAAATAAATTATCTCTGTGCTCTCAGAAACATCCAAAGGATGTAGGAAGTAGGTTGATCTAAAGTCCCTCAGCTGTGAGACAGCTCACAGTGCTTGGGCTGAAGCTGGGAGCCACCAACTCAGCCCAGTCTCCCAGAGAGGTGGTAGAATCCCAGCTACTTCAGCCATCACCTCCTCCTTTGGTGCCCAATAGCAGCAAGCTGGGTTTGGGGCTTGGAGCTGGGAGGATGGGACAGGGACATCTGTGGTAGCACTTCAACTGCAAGCCAAACACCAGCCCCCAGATATGGATTTTTTTTTAATCAATGTGTTTTTTAAAATTTAAGATTGATTTATTTTTATTGGTAAGACAGATTTATGGAAAGAAGGAGAGTCAAAGAGAAAGGTCTCCCATCTGCTGGTTCACTCCCTAAGTGGCTACAAGGGTTGGAACTGAGCCAATCAGGAGCCAGGAGTATCTCCAGCTTCTCCTATGCAGGTGTAGAGTCCCAAGGCTTTGGGCCATATTTTGCTGCTTTCCCAGGCCATAAGCAGGGAGCTGGATGAAGTGGAGTAGCTGGGACATGAACAGGTGCCCATATGGTATGTCGGCACTTGCAAGCTGATGATTGGCTAATTGAGGCACTGTGCCCACCCCTAAATGAATGTTCTCTATCTGTGTTGGTTGAGTGGGCTGATACAGAAAGATTATTTATCAAAAGCTCAAAAATGAAACAGTGACAATGCTGGCAAAGGGGAATGGAGAAACTGGATCTCAGATACTTTGCTAGTGGGTATGCTCAATGATAGTTACTCTGGAAAACAGTAGAGCGATTTCTAAAAACAACTAAATCATCTGACCTACTAATCATACACTTAGGCATTTATCCCAGAGAAATACAAATTTAAGTGTACGCAATATCAGCATATAAGTGTTTCTGGGAGTTACAATTTGTAATAGCAACAAACAAACAAAACCCAAACTACAAACAACTGAAATGTACCAAATTTGGGGAATGGATGAACAAATTCTGGTAAATCCATATAATGGGATGGCATTCAGCAAAGCACAAATAAACATCTGATACATGCAATAACATAGAAGAAACTCAAGATGCATAATATTAAGGGAGAAAGGTTACATGGCACAATATTCCATTTATGCAGCACCCTTTTCTGAGATAGAACACACACACACACAAACCCCTTCCATCTGTTGCTTCAGTCCACAAATGGCTGTAACCGCCAGAGTTGTGGCAATCCAAAGCCAGGAACCAGGAGCTTCCAGGTCTTGCACGTGAGTAGAGGGGCCCAATTACTTGGAGCATCCTTTGCTGCTATCCCAAGCCACAAGAAAGGAGCTGGATGAAAAGTGGAGCAGCTGGAACTAGAATCGGTATCCATATGGGATGCCAGCATCATAGGTAGAAGCTTAGCCTGCTATGCCATGGTACTGTTCCACAACACTTCTGCAATGACACAACTATGGAGATGGAGATCAGATTATCAGGGGACAGGAGTTAGCTTGGCAAGGGACTTGTAAACTTCTAACTACCAACAGCAGACATGAAGCAGTTCTGTGATGGCCCGACAATTTCATGGCTTGAAGCTTGCCATGGCTGCATGAATCTGCAATGTGAGATAGAACTGCACTGAACACTCACAAGTGAAGGTTAAAATAATGGTAAATATTACGTTCTGGAGTTCTAGTTGACAATTATTTCCATACCATTGTCAATAGCCCAGTGTGGAATCTTACGGGAGCTTTATGAAATGTCACCATGGTGGGGAGAATTGGGTCGTGGGTAAGAGACTCCATATTTTTCTTTCAAATCCTTCATTATTTCAGAAGGGTGTGTTTTGTTTTGAAAGATACCGAAAACGTAGGCGGGTAGTTTTGGGCTGATTTTTGGGGAGCTGGGCAAGAGGAGCATGGAGAGGTACACAGGACTGGCCCCATCTCTTCTGCTGTAACTGCCCAGGAGGGCTCTTGACCCCACCCACTTGATGCGGCTTTTTCTGTTCTAGGTCATGATGCTGAGCAGAGCTGTCTTACTTAGGGAGAAACAAGCAGTGTTGGCCCACTGGGTGAAATCTGCCAGCCTTCCATGCCTGACTTATTAGTTTTTCCCACTGCCTGATACTAAGCGTCTGCCGCTTTGCTGCCAGAGGTATATATATATTTTGGTAACATCTTGAATTTGATGCCATTGCAGATGCTAGAAGTTGCCAGAAGGCTGTCCTCCAGATAACTGTACCCTGCTCTAGCTTATATCACTGTTGGGTTGCAATTAACATTCAGAATATGCACTGTCATCTTATTAAAATGTATGCTTCTTAGTAGAGCTGGTGCAGGGAGCGTTGTTGGTGGAGCTGTCCCCTAGCCTTGCTCTTCTTAGGTACCTGTGTCTAAATTAAGCTGAACCCTGGTGTCCAGGCTATTTCTAAACAGGCATCACGACTTACTAAGGTTAAAGGCTAGGGGAACATCAACCTTGCAGACACTAACTCAGTGTCATCCCAAGTGCGTGATGCCAGAGTTGGGAGTTTGGCCAGAAAGTACTATTCACTTGGTAGGTAAGGGGTGGGAATGTGGGTGTGGGCCGGATATTTTAATGTCACCTCCTCCTTTCTCTCACCCCTCAGAGGTTATGTCCAAGTAAGGCAGAGAGGTGCTAAGCCGGGTCTTTGGTTCATCAGGAAGACATCTCAGGGAAGGTGTTTTCATCCTGTGGCCAAGTTCCTGTCGCTCACAATCACTCAAGATTCGCTGGGCTTCTTTTCTGTTGCTCGGCTGACCTTGCTGCTGGGGGCGGGGACACGTAGATGAGTCACGGTAAACCACAGCAGTATGCACAGGCGCCTCAGGGCTCCTCATAAACGTGAGAGGAACGAAGCCACCCCTAAGGCCACTGGTCATTTACAGGGGGGGAGAGGAGGCAAGGGATGTGACAACCGTGCAGTCCAAGCCCCGAGCCCAAGACCGCAGACAGGAGGTCTGGGTTCTAGTTCAAGCGAGCAGGAAACACTCCCCTACCCCTCGCCCCCCAAAGACCCTGCCTGGGAGTCTCGGTATCTTTGTCTATGCTTGACAACCTGCAGAGAGAGTTCGCCAGCTTCAAGGGCGAGCGGCTGCCTCGTTCGGAACGCGGTGGATTGGGGGCAGGTAAGAGAGGATGAACGGAGAGCCAGGAATGCTCCCGAACCAGCCTCCCTCTGAGGCGTCCACGTCTCCCGGCCCGCGGGCAACACAGGTGTAAAGGCTCAAAGGCGGCCGCAACCTCCTCTCGGAGGTTTCCTTCAGTCGCTTTCCCCGGGGGGCGCCGCGGGCTCGGAGCCAGCTCCCCCGGGCCACGCTGTTCTGGGTGACACGCAGGCGCCGGGATAGAAGCCACGCGCTGGGTCCCGTCCCAGTCAGGTCGCTGCGCCAGGCGAGGGGAGGGCGCCGCCGGAGCGCTTCCCGTGTGCGGGGCTTCCCACCATGCACCGCGCCGGCAAGTGGCGGCGACCGCGGCGGCGCTCTAGCCGCGGCATGTCTGCCTCTCGACTGCTCTGGGAGGAGGAAGAGAAGGAGGAAGAGGAGGAGGAGGAGGAGGGGGAGGAAGAGGAGAAAGGCGCAGGGGTGGGAGCTGGAGCCGAAGCTGCCACAGCAAAAGTTCTCCCCCCTCCCCCCCTTCCCCTCCTCTCCAAGCCCCTCAGGAAGGCTGGAGCTGCCGCCGCCTGCAGTCGGTGACCGCGCGACTCGGCGCCCGCCCGCCCGCGGTAAAGCGCTCCGGCCTGGCAGGCCCGGGCCCGGGGGAGGGCGCGGGAGGGGGAGGGAGCGGCGCGCGGCCGACGGGGGTGGCGGGGGAGCGCGCGGGGAACGGCCTGACCCCGGGGTGGGTGGGTGCGAGCGGCCGGGCGGCCGTGGGGGGGGCCCCCGGCGAGGCCGTGGGAGACGCGGGCGGGCGCCCAGCTGGGCGCACGGGGAGGAAGCCGGGCGCCGAGAGGGGTGGGTGGTAGGGTTGGCGAGCGGAGAATGACGGGGGTGGCGGAGACGAGCAGGCGGCCCGGGAGGCCCGAGGAGGGTGTCAGGGGTCGGGAAGGCGCGGGGCTGTGGGCCCCCGGGGGCGCCGGGCGGCGGAGGGTGGTGGGAAGAGGCGCGAGGGGACAGCAGGTCTGCGTGTGCACCCGTGCCTGGTGCAGTGCTTTATGCACCGCAGGCCTCAGTGCCTGTGAAGGGCAGGGGTTGGAGGATAAGCGAATGCTTGCAGGGGAACCTGGTGGGAGTGTTTGAGAGAGAGAGGCCCGAGGAAAGATGCCGGCTAGGTGGAGGAATGCAGGGGGTGGCCGGGTGGAGGAGTCTTCAGGAGTCTGGGGTTGGCGAATGTTGGGGAGGCGGTGGGGGAGCGGTGTGCATTGTGCAGCTACGTGAGGGATTTCGTGATGGGAAGAACCGGAGCGTTTCTGAGGGGACACGGGGCAGGAGTTTTTCTGTGAATAGAAACGACAGCGTTGGAAAGCCAGAGCGGAGGTGGTTGGTGGTGGGGTGCTAAATATTAAAAGAGAGGATGCAGGGAACGTGCATAATAGAAAAGACAGATGTACTATCATTAATAAACGTAGGCCCAAGGACTAAAGAGGTATTCCAGATGGGCCCGGGTGGCCTAGTTTCGAACCTGTTTGGGCTCCTCGGTAGATGACATCTGGTAAGTGTGGATATCAGGGCTGTGGCTGGGTGGGTTGGTGGGGGTCACTGACCATTAGACTCCCCTCTTCGGTAGTTTGATCTGAGACTATTTTTTTTTAAGACCCACGCACCAGTAAGCGTGAGAACGTTCCACACAGACCTTGAGAGAGAGAAGGGACACTGGCTTCGGACTCTTTGCCGGAGGGCTTTGAGATCCGCCGCCCCCCCTAGATCTCTGAAGTCTTGGCACTCCCCAGCGCCTGGGGGAACTGTTATCCTGGCTAGTGCCCCAGTGGAAGTGACTTGAATTGGCGCTTCTTGGTCGTTGCCTTCCAGTTCCCTGGGCCAGGAGGGCTGATGCCCAGCCTGGATGGCAGCACCCAAGATGCTGACTGACAGGTGAAGGGGTATCCATCTGGGGTGACCCTTCTCAGGAGGGACGTTGGGCAGGTGATTCCAGGGCTGTGGAGGTGGTGAGGGGAGGGAGAGACCCATGCTTCCATCCCCGGTGCCTGATGTTCTTGACTGTTGTCACCAAGGCACGCTGGTATGGAAGACACTGTCTGAGCCAGCCAAGCGTGCACCTTGCGGAATGGAGGAGCTAGAATACCGGTTTAGGTCTTGGGTTGCAGGGCGGTCAGGTTTGGTTATCAGGAGGTGGAGGAACCTGAAGAGACTGGATATTTCTGGAGGCAAGTTGGAGAGAGGATTAGCATATCGGCAGCAGGAAATGAGCCAGCCTCTCCAGCTGATTCCTTGTGCAGAACACCAGACACAGTTTTCAGGAGGGACCTCTGGGTCACAGTACCTGGATAATTACCTTTTGTTAAGAAGGAAAAAAAAAGTACATGCACATCACATTGTACTATTTCTTCAACTGAAGAGCGGGCACCAAGTGTGAAGGCTCTTTTTATGGAACTAGTGGGTGAAGAGATGAATGAGGAAGGTGAAAGGAATTTTGGAAAGGGAAGGGAAAACTCAATTATGTATTCCTTTGGCAAGTACGTTTGCAAGAGGATGATAATTTAGCTGCAGAGAGGAACTCTGTTTTTTTTTAATTACAAGCTTTCGTATAGAAATAATCCAGAATTATTATTCAGAAGGCTGAGAACGCTTCGTCAGTCCGTTTTAGATGTAGCCCTTCTTGCACAGGACTTGATTATATCACACAGTACTAACAGCGTACTGGCTGTTTTTATTGTTTCCATAGTGTGAGAGGGACAGCTTGCAGATACTGTGTTTTTGCCTGTTGTTTTGGTAGGTACAGTTCACCTCAGTGTGCTCTGGGTGTTTCTCTGCTCCTGCAAGTCTGAGGCAGTGCATGCGTGTGGTTTGGGATGTTCCTTGGAGGGGTTCATCCAGCAGCTGGAACCCTGCCTGATGGTGCCTTGGGGCACCCCCCCTCCCCAGGGCATTCCTTGCCTCAGTTCTCTCCCTTGCAGTGGACATTTACTGTTACTTCTTGATTTGTCAAGGACTCAGAAAACTCCTGGGTGAAGGGCTGAAAAGGGTTGAAGTCACTGACATTCTCCCTTTTTTCTTCTTTCTGACTTCTGAAAGCTATCATTTTAGCTCTTTTGTTCTGTGTCTTTACACCTGTGAATGGCATGCTTAAGCCTTGATTTTATCTCTATTTTTTAAATTGCTGGAGAGCTGCAGATCTCTAACCTGCTGGCTCACTCCCTAAGTACTCAAAGTTGAGGAGGCAGGAGCTCCTTCCAGGTCTCCCTGATGTGTGGTAGGGGCCCAGCTGCTTGCACCATCACCTTCCTCCTACGGTGTGTGCAGTGTGCTTTAGCAGCAAGCTGGAATTGGCAGCAGAACCAGGACCTCAATCCAGACACTGTCTCATGCACATCCCAAGCTAATGTGCACCCCAGCGTTGGTCTTTAGAGCTGAAGACACTGGGGCAGTATATCTGCACCTCCACAGTGGCAGGTGAAGGCTTAGGCAAGCAGTAGCTTTCTGAACAAAGGAGAGCATTTAAAGTTGGGCTCAAAATGCCAGTGAGATGATCGGGGAAGCTCTAGGTGGGCTGGGTAAGAAAGCAGTTTGTACATGGTGCACTTGGTGGGAGATGAGGAGGAAGAGGTTTTTGATGCTGGAGTTTGTGGAGTCATGGAGTTTGAGCGTGCGGCCCTGGAGATGCACTGGGATTGGCCTATGTGCTCCTTCCAGGTTTCTTGGGGGCAGTTCTTAGGGTTCTAGGAAGGAGTGGGGTCAGCCTACACAGGGATTTTGTTTTTGTTTGTTCAGAGGGCTAGGAGGGATGGGAAATGTGATAGAGGAGGAGGAAGAGGATGGAGGAGGAGGCCAGAGATGGTGATAATTGGGTGGGAGGGGGAAGGCTGAGAATTCTGAGGGCATCTGCCTGTGGAGCCTTTTCCCTCAGGGTGGTGGTGACATGGAGATTTGTGGCAGATAAAAGGGACTTAGCATATTTAAATCACTAGAATGTTGGGAATGTGATAGAAAAGATCTGGGGGAGGGGGTGCATGGCAGAACAGTGAGAGTAGGGAGCACCGCGGTCCAGTCTCCTAGCCTTCCTCTCTGGATGGTGTACTGCTGAATTTGTGTTTGCTGGTGAGAATTGCTTGCTTTGTTGTGCACATGGTCCCTGGACTGTAACCTGTGCTGAGCTGAGACTTGTTTGAGCTTGTTCACCACCGCTTGGTTCCTAGAATGACTGATAGACAGTAGTGTCCACTGCTGGTGAACACTGGGCGGGCTGTACGCCTTCCTGAGTGCTGTACAGGACCGTGTAGATAACAGTATGTCTCCGTGTGAGAGAGTGAAGGATGAAAGGGAGACCTGGCCGGGGCGTGGATTAGAATGGTGTGGGACGGTCCTGCAGACCAGGAGTGCTAGCAAAGTGTGTCCCTTTAATCTGGTGGGTTTAACCTGGAGCAGGGTGTTGTTGCCTTTGTGTTTTCTTACCTCAGGCATCAAGCTATTTTAATAATCTGTGTAGGGGCCCAGTGTTCAGGCGCTTATCAGAGTGACTCCTGAGCTTTGGAGCCACCTGCCTGCTCTTGCACCTGGAGAAACACAGGGGAGGGATGGCTCTAGTGCTGGTCTCCCTGCCACTCATGGGAGACACCTGCTGGAGTCCCAGGCCCCTGTCAACTCTTGTTGCCATGTAAGGAGTGAACCAGTGGATGGAAGATGCCTGTCTGTCTGAATTTCTTTCTCATTCTACCTTTCAAGCAAATAAAACAATGAGGTTTAAAAACAAAACAAAATCTAATTTGATTTTATTAATTTTTAGGACAATGCAAAAGATAACATTAGTTTCTTAGAGGAATTTACAGTTAAAAAAATGTTTGAAGGACTGGTGTTGTGATGTGGCAGATTAAGCTGCTGCTGCCCGCAGCACTGGCATCCGATATGGGAGCTGGTTCCAGTTCCAGGTCTTCCACTTCATATCTAGCTCCCTGCTAAAGTGCCTGGGAAAGCAGTAAGAGATGGCCCAAGTGTTTGGGCCTCCGTACCCACCTGGGACACCTGGAAGAAGCTCCTACCTCCTGACTTTGGCGTGGCCTAACCATGGGGCCATTTGGAGAGTGTCTGCTCTCTAAGTATCTCTTATCTTTCAAATAAACAAAGTCAAGTAAACAAAGTTACTTGTTCGAAAGGTAGAGAGCTAGAGAGAGAGAAATAGACATCTTCCATTCCCTGATACACTCCCCTCAAGTGCCCTTAAAGAGGCTGTGCCAGGCTGAAGCCAGGAGCCAGGGTCTGAGTCCAAGTCTCCTGCTTGGGAGGTGTGGTCTCAGGTGCTGGTACCATGCTGCTGTCTCCCAGCTGTGCGCTAGCATGAAGCTGGAATGAGCTGTGGGGTCAGAGTTGGACGCCAGGGACTCCAGTATGGTGTGTGGGTATCCCCACACAGCCATTGCACCGACCACCTGGGCCTGCCCCAAGATCCTACGTTCTTCTGGGGGAGAAAGACACATTGGGAAATAATTCAGTAGCAGTGTAAGATTTCAGGAGGTTAATAAATCCCAAAGTTACATCTCCAGATGAATTAATATTCTATTTATTTTTTATTTTTAGTGTAAAGATTTATTTATTTGAAAGGCAGGGTTACAGAGAGAGACAGAGGGAGAGGTCTTGGATTTGCTGATTTACTCCCCAAATGGTTGCAACAGCTGGAGTTAGGTCAGGCAGAAGGCAGGAGCCTGGAACTTGGATTCTCCCCTGTGGGTGGAGGGATTCAAGCATTGGGCCATCTTCTGCTGCTTCCCCAGGTACATTTAGGGACCTGGGTTGGAAGTGGAGCAGCCAGGACTCTCGCCAGCACTCATATGGGATTCTGGTGTCCACAGTGGCAGCTTAACCTGCCACACAGGTAGCTGTGTTCAGTCCTAAAGTTCCGATCTTTACTGCACCATGTTTTCTCAGTCATCTTCTAAAGCTCCAGTGCTGTTGCAGGTGGGGGCTGTATGGGGCAATGAGACGTGTTCTCTATATTTAAGGGTTTGTAATGCATTTGTAAATAACAAAAGGTACAGTGTTATTTCTGAATGATGTCATTGTTGGCGTATCGTTTTGCTTTGAAAGATTTGACTTTTAAAATTACAGACTATAAATAGAATGATTAAAGAATAGTTTTGCTTTAATTTGGATAGAAACAGAAAGGGAAATGATTTTCTTATTTAACTTATTAAATGGATTCTGGAGAACACTCCCAAAGAGGAAGTCAGGCGTATTTTGGATGGTGATGACAGCTTCACCTGTAGGTAGGCACTAGGTAAATGTTGGTGGAGTGTACTGGATGGTTGGATGATGGAGTGAGTAAATGAGTAAGTTATAGCCTTCCCAGATCACTTACTTTATAAAGGACCACAAACAGTCTAGTCCTCTGCCTGTACTGCCGGCATCCCTTATGGGGGTCTAGTTTCAGTCCCTGCTGTACCTGCTGCCTGCTAATTTGCCTGGGAAAGCAGCAGATGATGCCCCAAATACTTGGGTCCCTGTACCCATGCGGAAGGACACCCCTCTCACCGCCCTCCCCTCCATTGTGGCCATTTGGGAGTGAACCAGCTGATGAAAAATGTTTCTGTCTCTCCTCTCTGTAACTATGCCTTTCAAATAAAATAAACAAGCAAACAAAAATTTTAAAAAGGATCATACTGATTTGATATTTTAAATAAAATTTGGTAATGTTTATTAACAATTTCATTACCTCAAACTAAGATAGGTTATGATAGTTTATGGTTAAGCTTGTGTGTGTGTATGTGTATATATATACATATGTATATATATATTTTAAGATTTATTCATTTGAAAAGTAGAGTTAGACAGATAGACCTTCCTTTCACTGGTTCACTCCACAAATGGCTGCAGTGGCCTGGGCTGGGTCTCATTGGTGCAGGAGCCTAAGCACTTGGGCCATGCTTCACTGTTTTCTCAGGCACATTAACAGGGGGCTGGATTGTAAGTGGAGCAACTAGGACTTGAACTGCCCATATGGGTGTTGGTGCTCTAGGAAGCTTCCTTAAATGCTATGCTGATCGCCCACCAGTGGGCTTTACAGATCATAGGTGGGATAGGAGCGCAGATAATAGAGACACAAATATTGGTAAGGTTTGGGTTGCGGGGAGAGGATTTAAGTGAACTATGTTTTACCAGGTGGATGGAAGAATTCTTCAGGGATTTCAGAGAGGCACTGAATGGCTCCACATTTCCCTTACAGCCCTAGAATGAACTTACAGCCTGAATCTATTTCTGCTTTCTGCTTATTGCATTTTAGCTACTCCTACTGGTTTGTTCCTTTTGAAATTCACATTTGTTGGGTAGATGCTGAGCCCCCTGGAACAAGTGTGGATCTTTTTCCATCTGTGTCTAGTGTAGCTCTGAGTGTGCCCTTTGCTGAGCCTGTACCCTGTCGATGACTTGGTCTCTGTATGTGAAGAGCATGAGTCAAGTGGGTCCCTGTTATCCAAGCCTTTTCCTGAGCTCAGAGCTGCTTTATGACCTGCAGAATGAGACAGAAAAGGATTGAGAGCATTTGTCCAGTTAATGCATGCTTGCTAAATAAATAAATGAATGAATGGGAAAGTATTTGAGATCATTTAGGAGCTCTGAATTCTCTGTATGCATTCTGTTCTATTTTATTCGTAACCTACCTTTTTCTACAAAACACTTAATGGGACTGACAAAGACAGGTGCACCAGAAATGAGCTGAAGTAATTCAGAGAAGTCTAATTGAGGAGAAAAAAGATGAAGGAAAAAATCTGTTGAGGAAAGAAGCTAGGTGCTACCAGCACGGATGTGAGAGAACTAGGAAAGCAGTGCAAGGCAGGCAGATGGAGGAAAGAGGGCAAACCTGACAGCAGGGAGGAGTCCGAACACAGGGAACTGAGAGGATGTACAGAGGAGAAGCGGGAGCAGGTAGAAGGTGAGGGCGGGTATTTGAAAGGGCTGTTTGTGAGGAGGAAAATGGTGAGGCTATCGGAAGGACAGGAGTTCACAAAAGTGTGGAATGTAGGAATGTAGTAGAAATTGTGTGTGTGTGTGTGTGGTTTTTTTTTTAAGATTTATTTATTTCTACTGGAAAGTCAAATATACAGAAAGGAGTCGAGACAGAGAGGAAGATTTTATGTCTGATGATTGACTCCCCAAGTAGCCGCAACAGCTGGAGCTGAACTGATTTGAAGCTAAGAGCCAGGAGTTTCCTCTGGGTCTCCCACGCGGGTGCAGGGTCCCAAGGCTTGGGCCATCATTGCTTTCCCAGGTCACAAGCAGGGAGCTGGATGGAAAGTGAGGCCCCTGGGATTAGAACCGTTGCACATATGAAATCCTGACACATGCAAGGCGAGGGCTTTAGCCACTAGGCTTCTGCACTGGGCCCTGAAATTGTGTTATTTATAATAGAAAGTTTCAGAAAACGATGGGGTGAATTTTTCCTTATCTAACAGATAATACACAATTATTGCTTGCAAAAGTATTGTTAGATGTAATCAGGAATAACTCCTTTGGGATTCATATTCTCTTTTGTTTCATTTTTTTAAGATTTCATTTGTTTTTATTAGAAAGATTTACACAGAGAATATTGTACAGAGAGAAGCATCTTTCATCTGCTGCCTTGTTCCCCAAGTGGCCACAACTGTTGGAGCTGAGCTGATCCGAAGCCAGGAGCCAGGAGCTTCTTCCAGGTCTCCCATGTGGGCCATCCTCTACTGCGTTCCCAGGCCATAACCAGGAACCTGGAAGGAAAGTGGAACAGGCAGGATATGAACTGGTGCCCATATGGGATCCTGGTGTACGCAAGGCTAGAACTTTAGCTACTAGGCTACCGCGCAGATCTGGGGATTCATAATCTGGTAGGAGAGCTGGACTTGGGTACATATAGCTATCACAGATATCATAGGAAAAATAACCAGTATGCTTGAACTAAAAGGTAGAAACCAAATCCACTTAGGGCAAATTGTTGGACTGCATTTGAGTTGCATAGATGTAACCTTTTTTTTTTTTTTTTAAAGATTTGCATTTTTTCATTTGAAAGACAGAGGATGGGAAGAGAGTGAGCATGTGAGCGTGTGAGCGAGCGAGCGAGCAGGAGAGCACGTGCACTTCCGTCCACGCGGCTTCAGAGCTGGGACAGGAGAATCTTCCAGGTCTCATGTGGATGTAGAGCCCAAGGACTTAGGCCGTTTTCTGCTGCTTTCCTAGGCATAATAGCAAGAAGCTGCATTGACAATGGAGCAGTTGGGATTTGGAGCAATGCCCAGAGCATGCCAACACCTCGGGTGAAGGCTTAGCTGGCAATGCCATGGGATCCCCCCATACCATGCCACCATAGGCAGAATTTAGCTGGTTTTTGAAAGTATGGGTCAGATTTTCACTGGCAACCATTACTGAAAGACAGCATTCTCGCTAGCACAAAGAAAGACCATGGACATGATAAGCTTAGAATGTATGGAGAATGGTGCTTGTTTTTAATTTCTTAAGAAAGGTTTACTTATTTTTATTGGAAAGGATGTTTTACAGAGAGGAGAGACAGACAGAAAAGTCTTCTGTCTGCTGGTTCACTCCCCAAATGGCCGCAACAGCCGAAGCTGAGCTGATCTAAAGCCAGGAACCTGGAGCCTCTTCCAGGTCTCCCATGCGGGTGCAGGGTCCCAAGGCTTTGGGCTGTACTCTGCTGTTTTCCCAGGCCTCAAGCAGGGAGCTGGATGGGATGTGGAGCAGCTGGGACACAGATTAATACCCTTATAGAATCCTGACGCTTGAAGGTGGAGGATTAGGCAGTTGAGCTGGCCTCTTCCCCCCCGGTCAGTTTTTAATTTTAAATTGTGACCCACAGTAATAAATATAAAATATAAAATCTTCACCCAATTAGTCTGAATGCTTATAGATAAAACAAAGCTTTGTAACACAGTAACTGTTCCTACCATATTGGATATATTTGACGTTATCTATTCTGATTGATTAAAAAGAAAAAGTGCTGGCTGAGAGAAGGGAAAAAAATGTTGGTTGTCATTTGTTAGTCTGATCATGACCAACTAAACACATTGCAACTTGTCGTTTGGAACAGAATGAGTTAATGACTAGGGAAGCATGGGATATAAGGTAGGAAGAATGCGGATGGCCTTGAAGGGCAAGCTAAGGAGTTCATATTTGATATGATGTAATTTTGTGCTCAGTAAGCAAACACAAGTTGAATTTTAGTCTTGGCTCTTCTATTTACTTGCTTTTGATTATGGAAAATTATTTTCTTTGTGAATTTTAAGTTTTCTCATCAGGAAATTTATATTCTTTTTACCTTCCTGGAAAGGGTGGTTGTGAGGATTTGAATTCAAAATGTATTAGCACATGTTGTTAGAAATTATTACTGTTGAATCTAATTTGAGACATTGTAGAGGTGAGATTATGAATGAGAAGACCAGTTAGGAGGATATTGGAAAATTGATAAGGGCTTAAATTATTTGATAGCAGGAATATCAGAAATGTGGGGTGGGGTGTGATTAGAAGGAGGGAGACTTGAATAACTGTCAAGGTGACTAAAAGGTTAGAGTTGTGCAAAGATTGGAATTTCAGCAGTTGAAATTTGGTTGTGGTCTTTGGTATTTTAGCAGTGTATATTAGAGGATCTTGTTAGTTTCATGGAATAGAGGTTCTCTTTGCTGTTGAAGGATTAAACTCATAAATTGGAATTGAACATGAGTAGAGATAGTGATGGAGTATGAGGATGTGCTGTTGAAGGGTTCCCTGTCTCCCTCCCTCCCTTTCTTTTTAGCTGTTTGAAAATTATAGTGACAGAGAGAAAGAGAGAGGCAGCAAGAGAAATATTGTATCTGCTGGTTCATTCCCCATTTGGCAATGTCCTGGTCTGTGCCAGGCTCAAGCTGGGACCCAGAAACTGCAGCCAGGTCTCTCACATGGGCAGTAGGTCTCGAGCAGTCTTTTGCTGCCTTCCCAGGGGTATTAGTTTAACCAAAACTGTGATGTGGATGCTGGTGTTAACGAGTGGCAGCTTAACTTGCTGCACCGTATTGCTGGCCCCTGAAGGGTATTTTTGGTTGCATGCTAGAATTTATTCATTTAGGAAATATTTTTGTATATGTCTTATGTGCAGGTTTCTGTGGTAGGCAGTGAAGTGTACACATTTATACAGAGGGTTTCAAAAGTTTCATGGAAAATGTGGATTATGAAAAGGAAAATGTGGATTATGAAAAAACCGTTTAGATTTAAAACTTTCTAAACAAAAAATGATTTTGTTAATTTTCATTTTCTATGAACTTTCTGAAATACCCTTGTATATGAAATATGCATTCTATATTTATCAGAAATTTATCCAGGTACAGAATGTGTGTACATCCATGGTACAATCACTATGGCAAGTTTGATCAGGGCAGCTTTATTTGAGTAATTGGTGTATGGCTTAACCCTTGGAGGATAAATGGGATTATAGTAGGGCAGATGGCGAGGGCATTCTGAGATGGGGGAGTGATATGAATGATGGTGAGAAAAGTTATCATGTTTAGGGGTTCATGGTTTAGAATGGCTGTATTTTTGAGTTTCATGTTGAAAATAAAGCTACATGATAGAAAACCTCAAAATGTAGACTAAACTGATCTTTTAAAAATATGTATTTGAAAGCAAAGTTACAAAGAGAGAGAAATGGAGAGAAGAGCAGTGTCTTTTGTTTGTGGATTCACTTCCCAATGGCTACAGTGGCCAGAGCTGGGCTGGTCCAGAGCTATGTACCAGGAGCTTTTTTCCGGTTTCCCACGTGGATGCAGCGGCTCAAGGACTTGGGTTATCTTTCACTGCTTTCCCAGGAGCATCAGCAGGGAGCTGGATTGGAAGTGGATTGGCCAGGAGTTGAACCAGGATGATGTGGGATACGGCCACTGCAGGTGATGGCTTTAGCAGCCATGCTGCACACCAGCCCTAGTTTTGTGAGACATACGAATTGCTCTGGTCATAGGGGTACAAGTTAATGACTTTTTCTTAGGTATGTAGCAATCTGAATTCTCAGAAGGCACCCTGAAGTGTTGCCATCTCCAAGCTGGTGTTTCTTCCAGCTGAAAGTGACTGTTAGTCTGACCTCCAACATAATAGAGTTGTCTTGTGTTTCTGCATTTCATACAGGTGGAATCACATTTACTGTGTCTGGTTTTTCTTCTCTTCGTTTCTTCTTAAAAGAAAATTTTTTTTTGGAAGGGCAGAGACGCAGAGAAAGATGAATCATCCACTGGTCCATGCCCCAAATGCCCTCAGTAGCCAGGGCTGGAGATTCATTCTAGACCTTCCACATGATTGGCAGGGACCGAAGTACTTACGCCACCAAGTGCTGCTTCCTTGCTGGATGTAAGTGGAGGATGTGGAATTTGGTCCATATATCTGATACAGGATGTGGGCCCCCCAGGCAGCATCCTAACTGCTGTCTCACACGGCTCTCCTTGTCAGGTTTCTTCTGGTCACCTCTTGCCTGTAAGGGTCGTCCCCAGTGCATGTAACGGTCAGTCCTTCTTTTTCCTTCACAGTGTAAAATTCTGTTATTTGACTGTGTCACAGTGTTTATCCATTCTTTGATTGTTAGACATTTTCTTTCTCTTTTTTTGGGGGGGTCTAAGGAATTGTTTATTTTTAGTATTTCCTTTTTAAAGAGTTTTTTTTAAAATTTGAAAGGTAGAGAGGGTTAAATATAGGTAGATAATTGTCCATCTGCAGTTTGAGTACTCAGGTGCTTGGATTGGCTAAGCCGGACTAGGCTGAAATCAGGAGACCTAGTCTTAGTCTTCCCATGGATGGCAGGAAGCTGCGTACTGAGCCATTGTCTGCTACCGTCTAGGTTGCATGTTGGTGGGAAGCTAGATCAGAAGTGGACTTGAACCAGGCACTCTGACAGGGGGGGATAGAGATGTCCCAGGTAGCAAGCATCTTAGCCACTGCACCAACTGTGCCCCTGAGTCTGGCCCAACATACAGATGAGCTTCATCTGCATCATGTATAGCTGTAACTCACTGTCTTTACTGTGTGAGATTCCACTATTTGAATGTGTCACAGTGTTTCTTATTGCACAGGTGGATAGTTTCTAAGTTTTGGAAATCAAAGTAGCTTCAAGTTGATTCAGTATGCAGTGGAGAACCAGCGGTGATTTTGGACTGGGCAAATAATGAGGTGCTTAAGAATACTGATGTGGATCCTGGCGCGGTGGCCTAGCGGCTAAAGTCCTCAGCTTGAACGCACTGGGATCCCATATAGCCCCGCTTTCCATCCAGTTCCTTCCGTGCTTGTGGTCTGGGAAAACAGCAGAGGACGGCCCAAAGCCTTGGGACCTACACCTGTGTGGGAGACCCGGAAGAAACTCCAGGCACCTGGCTTTGAATCAGCTCCAGCTCCAGCTCTTGCAGCCACTTGGGAGTGAACCAGCAGGTGGAAGATTTTTCTGTCTCTCCTTCTCTCTGTAAATCTGCTTTTCCAATAAAAATAAATTAATTAAAAAAAAAAGATTTGATTGCACATGTGCTTTTGGGAAACTGGGGACGAAGAATCCTTCAGGGGCTTCTTTACGTGGTGACTGAGACTGCCGCTAACAGAAGTTACTGAATCAGGCAGCAGAAATGTTTTGTTGTTCTAAGGCACATCAACCCATAAGTGAGGCAGCAGTTGGAGTGCTCAGGGGCATTTATCTAGCTGGAGGGAAATACTGGCCTGGAGCTGAAAAAACGGTCCAGTGGAAATTTGGGACTAACACAGAGTCGATAATTGAAGCTGCTAATTCTGGATTTGATAGGGTGCTGCTGGTTATGACATTGTGTGGATTGACTGATAATTGAAGTGTTAATTGAAGCAGTGAAGAATGAAGTTTCAAGTATATATATTCTTGTTCCTCAGGATTGTCACAGAGGGTGATGGCTTAAAGATTGTTTTTTGGATTTAAGGAGAGATATTCACATGCAGAAAGAAAATGGAAGCAATGGTAAGGGTTGAGATTCTGAGGGGGAGTTAGAGAGAGCTCCAGGACAGACATTGGGAAAATCCACACAAGTTGGGCCGAAAAGAGGAGCAGTAATGCAAGCAGGAACATCAGCGCAGAATCCTGTGCCGAGAACCGTGTGCAGGCGTGTGCGCACAGCAGAAGCAGGTGCTCAGCTAAGCCAGGGTGGACAGCTCAAGTGTGACTGCTGAGCACTGAAGGAATGGGAGGACTGGAGATAGGGTTTCTATTCAGATTCTTTTTTTTTTTTTTTGTGCGGGTTGGGGGCAGTTGTGATCTTTAAGAGAGCAGTTTAGAGACTAGGATACATGGGGCTTTACTGAGGAAATTGGAAGAATATGAAAAGCGATAAGGGTAGGAATCTAGGAAGGAAGAATAACATTTTTTTAAAAATTTTATTTATTTTTATTACAAAGTCAGATATACAGAGAGGAGGAGAGACAGAGAGGAAGATCTTCCGTCTGATGATTCACTCCCCAAGTGACCACAACAGCTGGTGCTGTGCCGATCCGAAGCCGTGTACCAGGAACTTCTTTCCAGGTCTCCCACGCGGGTGCAGGGTCCCAAAGGTTTGAGCCGTCTTTGACTGCTTTCCGAGGCCACAAGCAGGGAGCTGGATGGGAAGTGGAACTGCCAGGATGAGAACCGGCGCCCATATGGGATCCTGGCACATTCAAGGCGAGGACTTTAGCCACTAAGGCCACGCCGCCTGGCCCAAGAATAACATTTCAAAATTACAGGCAAGAAGTAAAAAGCATTTTACAAGCTGTAAGAGGACATGATTACGGGGGAGAAGGTGTGATTTGAGCGAGTCTTTCGGGAGGGATTGAGTTGGATGAGATTACGGATTTGCATGTGCAAATGGTTGGGGTTATTCAGTGACCTTCTGGTGGTGCTTCAACCCCAGTGTGCTGCTGTGAGGAGAACAGACGGTGAAGGTTATGGTCCATGTTAAGAAGATGCCCACCGAAGGCAGTGGAAGGCCCTAATGTTCTAGGGGAGGCAAGTGATAAAAAGGCTGAGGGACAGTTTTCAGTTGTATGGGAGGTTAGTGAATCAGAGTATGCAGTGGTTATGATTGGAAATAAAAGGGGCGGGGGAGGAGGCTGAAGTCCTGGCCCACTGTGGTAGTATGCACTTGCAGTTTAGGACCAGCGTGGTGGGCTGTGTGCATGTGAAGGCTTCAGAGCTCAGGAAGGTCGGGTGTGGGAAGTCCTTAGCATGCTCGTAGAAGTCATGGAGAGTAATGGTTGAGTATGGACAACACAGAGTTGAAGTGTCTGGAGAGTGAGTGACCTAAGTGAGTTAAGAAAACTGCAGGCATTTTCTTCTTTAACTACTTGACTAACAGTGTGAGTGGCCCTGGGGTTGAGTCCCTTTATCAAGTGACTGACATCACCAGTTTGTGGAAGCAGGTGGTCCAGAAAAAGCCACGTTTGAGTTAAGGTGACGAGGTAGTTATTACAATCCAGGCAAGATGTGATGTAAATGTTTGAGGTATTGAAATTGAGGGAAATAAAAATATTGTTAGATTTACTAACCTTTTGATTTCTTTATAAAATAAAATAATATCTGGAAAAATCATAACTTCATCTACATTATGCTGATACAAATTCAGCTGAGGGATATTTGTGGATTAGCGATGAGACTGGATAAAATGGAGGTGGAGGTGAAAAGCGAAGCATGTGGGGCAGTTTGTTGGCAACACAACATGGACAGGCTGATAGAAGGCAGTAAATGGAGGGACTGGAAGTGAATGAGGAGGTTGGGGTGACCTGCATGTGAATAAGAGCAGGAGGGAAAAGGGAAAGGAGTACCTGCAGCGGAGAAAATGTGGGGAGACATGCCGCGTGGGAAACTGCCACAGTGCCTGGGTGACTCAGGGGTGGCAGCCAGGGCAGGAAGGACACATCCGAGTCCCTAAGGTGGCCCCCTTTGGCTCTGTCCTCCCGTTGTACTGAGTACCCACAGCAAGATAGAGAAAATGCTTTCTTGGCTTATTTTAGTTCTTGTTTATGTTTTGAGTTTCTCTAAAGGAGCTGTTTTGCCAATTCTGGAAACAAAATTTACCTGAAACTGAGACTTTTCCTTTTTTTTGATCTTGAGCATTAGAATCTTGGGGTTTAAAGCTTATCTTCCACTTACTTACCTCTGATGCTGGTATTTAAGACTTGGAGCAGGCCCTCTTTATTTTGGCTTGTGTTTTGACTCTCAGGCTTTAGTTTGTCCAGTTCTAAATCGTGGTATTTCAGTGGTATTTATTTTTGTCAAACTTTGTTTTCCATCACTTCTTCCGTTTTACTGGCTTCTGGTTATTTAACTTTTTAAAGGATTTATTTATTTACTTGAAAGGCAAAATTACACAGACAAAGAGAGAGAGAAAGAAAGAAATAGATTTCTCTGAATTTGCATTCTGTCCCTCCCATGACTGCTGTTTGTGAATGCAAAAAGCACTTTCCTTTTCTGGGTTTAGGTCAGAGTTTTTGATGTTAGTGTATGCTTCAGAGGGAGCGAGAGGGAGAAGACACAGAAACACAAAGTGACAGTGAGCAAAATATGACAAGGTGAAAATACATTGGATGGGTGGTGTTTCATCCTGGTGCTGCTTTGTTTCAGAGTCTCCGCCTGTGTCTAGCCCTGGGATGGTCCTCTTGCTTTGTTCTGCTTTTGCACCTGTGATGCAGCACGTGATGAGTAAGCCTCCGGGAAGGCCCCGCTTCCCAAACGTGGGGATATGATGTAGCAGTGTGGTCTGATTGTTCTAGGATCAGTTCTAGGCTCTGTTGTTGGGTGGTGGGGAGAGAAAGGCTGTTCTGTGGTTTTTTTTTTTTTTTAAGGTTTATTTATTTTTATTGGAAGGCAGATATACAGAGAGGAGGAGAGACAGAGGAAGATCTTCCATCCCATGGTTCTCTCCCTGGTGCTGAGCCAATCCAAAGCCAGGAACTTCCTCCAGGTCTCCCACGTGGGTGCAAGGTCCCAAGGCTTTGGGCCGTCCTCTACTGCTCTCCCAGGCCTCAGGCAGGAGCTGGATGGGGTAGGTTGGCTGAAATTAGAACTGGAGACCATATGGGATCCCAGCGCATTCAAGGTGAGGACTTTAACTGCAGTGCTATTGCGCTGGGCCCCTGTGTGGGGTATTTTGAGGAAGATGTTGGGAATAATTAAAGAAATGGAGAGAGGCATGTTTGCAATGATGACTAGAGTAGTTTGACCCAAGCTGGAGGTGGGATTCTTGGAAACCTAGGCTGGCGTGGGATTTCCCTTGTAAAGTGGAGAACCAATGTCTAAGGGCTTGTGATGACTGGGTGACTGTGTCCTGTATTTGTTGACTTGAACACACTTGTCCGTGTGGATGGGTAGAATGGTAGCGAGAGGGCATCCACCTGATTAGGTTGTCTTTGGGGAAAAGGGCCGGGTAGTGGGGAGTGTTCAAACCGTATAGTAGAGAATATTTTAAAAGATTGTTGTCTTTTTATTAGAAGTATACTTTAGAAATGGAAGCTTTCAACAGTTGGTAGCCTCTCTGAGGGCCCTTTGGGGGGCAAATTTATTTATTAAATTGCAAAGTGTTAGTTCTTAGGGAGTAAGGAAACAGACAAAAACAGAGTGCTGGAGAAGGTTGTAGAGGTTGTGTTTGAGTTGATCTGGTTGGTGTTGATAAAAATTCCAGAGGTTTTGGAGAGATTTTTAAGTAGCTGAAATAGAGGTGCTATGAAGGGACTTCTGCAGCTTGTCACTAGTAGAAAAGTAAACTTTAAAAAAGTTCAGATGGCAAGATGGCCTAGAGATGATTTTTAGGGAAAATGTGGCAAAGGCAGCCAAAAGGTGAAATGCATCATGTATGGAGAAAGAAGAGGGAGGATTGAGGCAGGTACTGAAAGGCCTTTTACGGTTAAGATTTCTGGGGTGTGACGTGGGCTACTATTCATTCTGGGCTCACTAAGGAAAGGGGACTTAATTAGCAGACCGTGGTTTGTAGGGGAGTGAATTTTTACCAAGGGCAATCAAATGTAATAGCTTTATTTAAGCTACCCAGGAAGTGGGGAGCCCAGGCCCGTTGGGACCAGCCGCACTTCTCTGGTGGCTTTCCTGGCTGCGGGCTGGCTCTGCGGTGGCGGCGCCACGGAACCGCGTGCGGGTGCTGGCCGAGTCCAGCGTTTTTGCGCACGCTCGGGCCTTTCGGGGGACGCTCCACTCAAGTGAGCAGGCCCGGGGCCCTGGTGCAGGGGGAGGGGCTCTGGCCACGCGGCTCCCACGGTTTCCTTTTGTTGGGGTGTGTGTGTGTGTGTGTGTGTGTGTGTGTGTGGACGTGGACGCACGCGCGTGCGTGCGTGGATCCGAGTGCCGGCCGGCGGCGGAGCGCGCACGATCCCAGGCTTAGCTTGCCGAGGTGGGGCGCTGGAGCCCTTGCGGCGGCCCGGCCTCCCTGACATCGTCTTCCGGGTCGGCCCGGCGGGCGCAGCGTGGGGGCCCTCTTCTCTGAACGAACTGGGAAACTGAGTGAGTGGCTTCTGGGTGGCTAACAAGTGTCTACCTCACTGCGCATGGTGGTGGGGGTGAGGGTGGCTGCCGCAGGCAGTTTGACCCCCCTCCTCTTCCTCTTAACTTCTTTTTACAAAACCTCCATTGCGCTGCATCGTGTTTACAGTCTGTGGGCTATGGAAGGTCGGCCGGGTAACTTGGTCTAGGGGAGGATTTATTTTTTAAGTTTGTGTCAGAAGCGACAGATGTACTGCGTGGTTATGTTAGTTGCACTAGTAAAATCTGCATGCTTAGAGGAAAGAACGATCCTAAGGCCTTTCTAGAATTAGGTTATGGGGCAAACTTTTGCTCTCCAGACTATGCAAAGCACTTTTTTTCCCTGACATTGCCAGGAAATAACTATTTGTATACTAGACCAAAAGCTAATTAAGAAATGTGAAAGTTGAACTTTTCCCAAAGCTTGATTTTAACACAGCTTTTGTTGTTGTTGCTTTATGTAATAATTGTGATTTGTTTAGTTTGCATACAAATTTTGCAAAATTGACTAAAAACAGTATTTCTTACTGATTTTATATAGAGCAATAGTAGAGATACCAGTTTTGAAATTTCAAGTATGTTAAATGTTGCTATAAATAAAACCTATTCAGATTTTTAGATTTAATAAATCTAAAAATATGTTTGCAGTTGTCCTGTGGGTGCGGGAGTTAGTCCTGGGCTTCTGTGTGCTTGTTTCTGGGCAGATTTTCAATATTGTCAGCATGATATGGGCGTAGAACCTTAACCTGAGTGAATGATTTGCTTGAGATTACCAGTCTGTTTTGCAGCTGGGAATAGACTCTGGGTCTCTTATTCCCAGTCTGATGACCTATCCGAGAATAGACCGAGGAAACTGGGTATTTATCTGTTTGTTGGAAAATGTGGCTCAGTTAATTTTATAGTGAGTATTAAAGAGCTAAAAATGTTAATGTGGGAATGTCTCATTTTCTGTGCTAACATTGAAATGTGATTGCTCTTCACAGGGCTTCTTTGACTCTTTTGAAAACATAAAGGGCTTGAGGACATTCTTGTTGCTTTTAATCGGATTTATATCACATTTACATTTGATTAAAATAGATGCTTTTGGTGTTGAGCTCTGGTGGATGTGGGGATCCTCAGTGGCTAGAGAAGAGCAAGTACTGGAGTTGTTCAGCCTCCTGGCAAACGCTGGAGAGAGGAGGAGGAATTACCTGAACGTCATTACTTTCTTTGAAACCTTTGCCCCTCTTCATTGAGGGTGCTTCTCAAGGTGTATGGACTTCCTACAGATTTCCCACACAGTGTCAATACCCTGCCCCTTACGCCAGCCACACAAAACAATATTTGGTTAATATTTTTCAATAGCCCTCATTCAGAAGGGAGCCTTTGCTTCTTAGGGTATATGAGTAACAGTTGTACCTTTTTGTTTTGTTGGAGAATATTGTTAGCTTTTCTTGCTGTATTACAACACACACACACACACACACACACACACACACACACACACACACACGATATTTCTTTGAAATCCTTAAAAGTACTTGGAAGTTTCTAATACAACACTGTAGACATTTTTGGTTATCACACTGGGGCACTTTCCTCGCTTCTAGTGGATACATGTTAAGTAAGAATCCTACAGTGTATTTGATGGTCTCCACACTAAGAAATAGTCCAGAGTGAAATGCCAGTGTTGCTGTATGGTTGTTGAGGTGCAGTGGGTTAAGCTGCTCATTAGGACACCTGCGTCCTATTATCAAGTGCTTAGTTGAAAATTGGCTACTCTGTTTTCTCTTCCTTCCTCCCTCCCTCGCTTCCTTCCTCCCTTCCTTTTCTTCCTTCCTTTTAAAGATTGATTTGTTTTTGGGCCCAATGTGGTAGCCTAGTGACTGAAGTTCTCACCTTGAACGCACCAGGATCCCATATGGGCACTAGTTCTAATCCCGGCAGCCCCACTTCCCATCCAGCTCCCTGCTTGTGGTCTGAGAAAGCAGTGCAGGATGGTCCAAAGCCTTGGGACCCTACACCCATGTGGGAGACCTGGAAGAAGCTCCTGCGGCCCTCAGGGAGTGAATCAGCAGGCGGAAGATTTTCTCTGTCTCTCTTCCTCTCTGTATATCTTTAAAGATTTATTTTACTTTTATTGAAAATTCAGATATACAGAGAGGAGGAGAAACAGAGAGGAAGATCTTGCATCCATTGAATCACTCCCAAAGTCACCGCAATGGCCGAACCTGAGCCTATCCAAAGCCAGGAGACCTGAGTCTCTCCTGGGTCTCCCATGCGGATGCAGGGTCCTAAGGCTTTGGGTTGTGCTTGACTGCTTTCCCAGGCCACAAGGAGTAGGATGGGAAGTGGAGCAGCTGGGACATGAACCAGTGCCCTTGTGGGATCCTGGTGCTTATAAGGTAAGGGCTTAAGCCACAGAACCAATGCACTTGCCGTGTTACTCTGGCTTGCACATCAATAATTCAGTCTTAAATGGAGGAGTGGTGGGAGCTGGCATTTTGGTATTGTGAATAGAGCAGTTGCCTGTGATGCTGGCGTCCCATATGAGCACACTTTCATATCCCAGGTATTTCAGTTCTAATCCAGCTTCCTGCTAGTGGGCAGGGAAAAGCAGCAGAGGATGGCCAAAGTACGTGGACCCTTGACACCCACTTCGGAGACCTGGATGAAGCTACTGGCTCCTGGCCCTGGCCATTGTGGACACCTGTGAAGTGAACCAGCAGATGGAAGATCTCTCTCTCTCTCTCTCTGACCTTCAGACAAAACAAACCCAGATACTCTTAGTTATTTATTTATTTTTATTTTTTAACATTGTTTACTTAATTGAAAGAGATGCATGCTCATGTGGGTCTCCAGTTAGGATGGGTAGTGTCCAAGTATGGAGGAAGGTGGGTGGGGCACATGTTTCAATTTTTTTTCCCCTGTGTCTGCAGGGACGGAGTTCTCAAACTACATTAGTACCTGGGGATGGGTGATAATCATTTGGTGATGTCCTAGAGACCTTGATGTGGGGAGGAGTGTTCCAAGGGATGTTACTTGAATGGTATGGATAGTTCTGAGACAGTTGTTGGTTTTGTTGCTCCAGGGTTGAGAAAATCCTTTCCAAGGTCTATTAGCTGACCAGATCCACCTTAGTGCATCCACAAGCTCAGGAGCATGTTGCAAAGCTTGAGCAGGAGAGTGGTCAACCTGCTCTGCTTTCTATCCTCTGATGAGGCACTTGACATTCTCTGCTGACCCAGAGGAGCTGGCCGTCACATATTGGTGCGTGCAGTTGCCCGATCAATCTTGTACCCAGCCCCATCTCTCATGCAAAATGATGGGTGCTGAAGCTTAGCCCAGTCCAGCCTAGCCTGCCACAGACTTACTCCTTATGTGTACCAGCAGATGCTGTCACCTGATCAGGGCGACCCCCAATAACTGTCACCAAGCCCCCCATCCTCCTGCCTTGGTTTTTGTGTGTGCATGCCAGTCTCTGCTTTGACCTAGCCCAGTGCATCCTGCATCGCATCTGGCTCCTGTGCATACCCATGAGTGCTGCAGCTTAACTCAGCCCAGTCTGCCTGGCTCTTGTGCTCTCCAGTGGCAGCTGTAGCCTGGCAGAGTAATGCCCACAGTTTCCTTACCAAGTCCACTCCCAGCTCCAGCTCTCGTGCCTGCCAGGGCATACTGCAGTCCAGCCATACATAACCTACCAGGCTCTGGCACTTTCCAGAAGAGTCTGTGGGCTAGCTGGGCTGGTGAGCAACCATTCTGGTTCTTGTGCATGTCAGTGAATGTGGCAGTCTATCCCAGCCTGGTCTACACCAGTCTTAGTTCTCGTGAAGCCCAGCCCAGCAAAGGAGCTGCTAAAGTTTCCCTACACATCCAACTTCCAGCCCCTGAGTCTTGCACATGCCAGCAGGTGCTGTGGCCCAGTCTGAGATGTCCTGCCCCTAGTTTTGGCATTTGCCAGGAGGTTCCACAGCCTTATTCAACTTTCCCCCCTCCTGGTTCTAGCTCTTGTCTGCAGGTGCGGCAACCTAGCCCAATCTGGCCCACCCCTAGCACTCATGGAACTGGCATGTGTTGTGGTCCTGCCTGACTTGGCCTGTGCCCCATCCTGGCTCTTGATTATGCCAGTGTGTGCTGTGGGTTGGCTCAGCCTGGCTTGCTCCCAGACCTGGCTCACACATATGCCAATGGATATTTCAACCCAGCCTGGCCTGGTCTATCCCACCCTCAGTTCTAACTCACAGTCACCAGCAGAAGCTTTAGCAGAAGCTTTAGCATAACAGGGAAATTTCCCATGTTCCCCTACCAGACCCTGCTCCCAGCCCTGGATCTGTTGTGTTCCAGCAGATACTGCAGTCCAGCCTTACATGGCCGGCCCCAGTCCTAGCACTCAGTGGCGGGTGCTGTGGCCTAGCCCAACTGCCCTGCACCCATTTGGGCTCTTGCTACAGCCTAGACTATTCTGGTCCACCCTTGACCTGGCTCTTGTGTGAACCAGCTGGTGCTGAGGCCTAGCCAGGTCTATCCCACACCCAGTCTCTTATGAGTGCCAGTGGGTATTGAAGCCTACCCCTGTCTGGCCAGTCCACAAACCCAGGCTAGACACATGCTGGTGGTGCTTCATCCTTGCCTAACTGGGTATGGCCCACACCCTGTCTCGGTTCTAGTGCGTGCCTGTGGTACTGAAGCCTGGCACAGCCTAAACTACCTTCAGACCTGACCCCCACTGATGCTGACCAGTGCTGCAGCCTTACCTGGCTTGGCCCACCCCTTGATCCAGCTGTTGTGTTCTCCAGTGGGAACTGTGGCTTAACGGGAATTTCCCATGCTCCTTTACCAGGCCCAGGATCTCAGGTATATTGGCATGTGCTGTGTCCTGCTTGGCATAGTTTGCCCTCATTCCTGGCCTTTGCATGTATTGACAGTGCTGCATGCTGATCCGGCCAGCCCCTTCCCAGCGTCAGTTCCTGTGAGTCAAGTGAGTTTCTCTGATCTAGCCTGGCTCAACCTGTCACCATCCCCAGTTCCCCAAGCAAACTGTTGGGTGCCACAATCAACAAGAGGTGATCCCAATTGTTTCCTACAGAATCTGTCCCCAGATCCGGGTCTCTCCTGTTCTGGTGCGTGCTGCAGCCTAGCCTGACATGGCTTGCCCCTTGCTGCAACATTGTGAGGGTAGGTACTATGGTCTAGCCCAGCAAGGCTTGCCTCCCAGCCCCAGCTTTTGTGTGTGTCAGAGGGTGGTGGGCAGGTGACTTGGCCTGACCTAAACATGCCCTTTAGTTTCCTCCCTGTAAACCAGTCTGTCTCAGCTCCCTTGCCTACCTGTGAGTGCAGTAGCTAGGACTGTAGAAGCCCACGGAAGTCATTCCTTCTGCCCTCAACCATTCCCACTCCAGTGTGTCCCCAGGCCTTCTTCCTCGAGCGGTCTGCAATCCCCTCGCCTTGAGGCCCTTGGGGGGCTGGTATTCCCCTCCTTCCTCTCTTATCTTTAAAAAAAGAGAAATAGAATAAGCAACTATGCTGGCACACTGGTGTAGTTAACACATTGGTATTAACCAGGCACAGACTGCATGCCAGCATTGACTGTCTCCCTGCAGTGTAACACTTGCCTAGGTACAGCAACCTAGACTGTTATCTCCAGCTGGAATAACCAGATAACCTTTAAACAAGTCTGTAGTGCTGGAGTTCATCTAGTTGGCTCCTAGTAACATCTCCCAAATAATTCAAAACTATGAAAGTAGTTTATTATGTAATTAATAGCTTTATATCACATATGGTATGACTCTTAGTCCAGAGTTGTTATCAGAATGATGAAGGAATACAGATAATAAAATATATTGTAGGACATTAGAATACAGGATTTTGGATATGGAAGAGTAATAAGTCTGTAGTTGAAGAAATGATGTTTCAGAGAAATTATCTGTGGTCCCAGATAATGTGTAAGTCAGGTCTCTTGTTACTCCCCCCTCTTCCCCTGCGCCATTTGGAAAGTCAGATTTTCAGAGATAAAGAGAGACAGAAAGATCTTCATCCACTGGTTCACTCCCCAAGTCGCCACAAGGACTAGAGCTGAGCTGGTCTGAAGCCAGGAGCCAGGAGCTTCTTCAGGGTCTCCCCCACAGGTGCAGAGTCCCAAGGCCTTGGGCTGTCGTTGACTAATTTCCCAGGCCACTTGCAGGCAGCTGGATGGAAAGTGGAGCAGCCGGGAGAAGAACCAGTGCCCATATGGGATCCTGGTAGATGCAAGGCGAGAGCTTTAGCCACTAGGCTGTTGCACTGGGCCCAAGTCTCTTGTTATTTCTATTATAATTTAGTTTTTAATTGTTTATAAAAAATAATTTCTATCATGTTAATGTGGGAAATGGTATTTTTTCTTGCTGTACAAGTTAAATAACAAAAGCTTTAAATAATTGCATTGTGAGAAGTATTCTTAAGTACTTTTAAGAGAATTATTGTTTTTTCAAATTCGCATGTTTGTTGAGTGCTGCATTTAGCAAGGTATTATAGCCGTTACAAATTTTTCAGTTTTGTAATCAGCGTTTTGGGAAAATGTTTGAAAATTCTAAACAATGTCACATATAAGTTAAAAAAAATTATTTCCATTTTATTTCAAAGGTGGAGAGAGAGGTGTCGTCTATCTGCTGGTTCACTTCCCAGATGCCCACACCAGGCTGAAGCTAGGAGCCTGGAGCTCCGAGCAGATCTCCCTGCAGGAGGCAAAGGCCCGTGCTCTTGGGCTGCTGCCTCCCAGGCTGTACAGCAGCCAGACACTGAGTCTCTTCAATGTAGGATGCAGGGATTGCAGGCGACCCCCTTCCTCCTCCCGGACACCCATCTCAAAATCTTGAAACACAGTGAAAGTTCGGTGTGATGTCTTAGGCCCAATTTTTGACTTATATCTATCCAAAATTATTAAAATCTCTTAACTGTTTAAAAAAGATTTATTTTATTTGAAAGTCAAATATACAGAGAGGAGGAAAGACAGAGAGAAACATCTGTCTGATGATTCACTCCCCAGGTGAATTGCAATGCTGGAGCTGAGCTGATTCAAAGCCAGGAACCAGACGCCGCTTCTGGATCTCCCATGTGGGTGTTGGGTCCCAAGGCTTTGGGCCATCCTTGACTGCTTTCCTAGGCCACAGGCAGGGAGCTGGATGGGTAGTGGGCAGCTGAAATTAGGATCAGCGCCCATATGGGATCCTGGTACTTGCAGGGTGAGTACCTTAGCTGCTAGGCTAGTGTGCTGGGCCCAAAATATCTTAACATTTGTTGAGTGAAAATCACTATAATGGTGAATTGTTGTGCTGATTTTAACTTTAGAAAAAGATTTGAGGACCTGGTGTTATGATGTAGTGGATTAAACTACTGTCTGCAACACTTGCATCCCATGAGCATTGAGTTTGACTCCCAACTGCTCCCTTTGGATCCAGCTTTCTGCTGATGTACCTGGAAAAGCAGCTGAAAATGGTCCAAGTTCTTGGGCCCCAACACTCCTGTGGGAGACCCAGATGGAGTTCCTGGCTCCTGGCTTCTGCCTGACCCAACCCTGGCCATTGCAGCCATTTGGGGGAGTGAACCTATGGATGAAATCGTTTCTTTTCTCTCTCTTTCTCACACCCCCTGCTTGTCTCTCTGCTCCCCCAACTTCGCCTCTTCCCCCACTTCTCTCTGTGACTCTGCCTTTCAAATGCATAAATGTTCAAAAACAGACGCTGAAGTCTGGGGAGTTGCTCGGTCATTTTCAGAGAGCTTGATTCTGAGTGAAGGGCAAAGGATGTGTCGGAAGTACAGAGGAGGATGGGTCACAGCAGTGGTGCTGAAGGTCACCAAGCCGTGCACGCCTGAAGCAGCCTGCTTGTCAGATTTCCAATTTCAGGGTGACTTACCCTGGTTTCAGATGTGCTCCTGTCACTTGGCGTGTCGCCAAAGTTGAGTTGGCTGTTAGAGTTTATGTGTTTTCTATGTCCTAGAAAATGATTTTGAAAACTTGAGGTGCAGTGCAGGTAAATAAGATGTAAATTGAATGTTTATATGAAATATTTTAAAGTTATTTAAGCAGGTTATTGTTAGAAGATGATGTAGGTTTTAGTTTTTGTTTGAGAAGCAGAGAGCAAGAGCAAGTTCTTATCTGCTGGCTGGTTCCTTCCCCAGATGTGGACAGGGGTGATGTCTGGGCAGGGCCTGGGGCTGCAGGGCCAGGACAGAAGGCTCAGGAGTTAGGGATCTGAGTTCCTGGCGGCAGTACCTCAGCTGTTGGAGCAGTCACTGCTGGCTCCTCTGATCTTCACCAGCAGGGCACTGGGGTCAGGAGCTCAGGCTGGGAATCAGGCTTTGGACTGCATAAGGACTGTGGGTGTCTTAAAGCTTGATGAATGTTCCTCAGTAGTGTTTTCTTTATATATATAAAAAAAATGAAACAAGACAAAAGACTTTACCATAAGTAAAGATTTTTAAAAAATGTTTCATGTGAGAAATTCATAGGTGTGGGTGCTGTGGTATAGTGGATTAAGGTACGACTTGGGACAACGTGTTGCATGTAGGAGTGCCTGGGATCTATTCTAGTCTCTGCTTGCAGTCCAGCTTGCTGCTAACCTGTACCATGGGAGGAAGCAGACGATGTCCAGTGCTTGGGTCCTTGCCACCTGTGTGAGAAGTCTGGAGGGATTTCTGTACTCCGAGCCTCTTCGCTTCGGCTTAGGCTGCCTTGGCTATTGGGGAAGTTTGGGGAATGAACTAGCAGATGGAAGATATCTTCCTTTGTCAGTCTTTCCTCAAATAAAAAGTGTGTTAAAAAAAAGTTTGTAGGGGCTAGTGTTGTAGTATAGCAGGTGAAGTTGTTGCCTGTGACAGGTGTCCCTTGTGGGTGCTGATTCATGCTATAGTTGCCCTCCTTCCAATCCATTCCCCTGCTACTGGTCTTGGAAAAGCAGTGGAAGATGGCCCAGGTATTTGGACCCTTACCACCCAGGTCGGGAGACCCTGCTGATGCTCCTGGTTTTGGTCTGGCTCAGCCCCGGCCATGAAGCCATCTGGAGAAGGAACCAGTGCATGGAAAAACTCTCTCTGTTACTCGGCATTTCAAATAAATCTTTAAAAAACTTTATGGAAGAAACCAAAAATGCATATTAGAAAAAAGAAAATCAACAAGAAGGACTGCTGTTAATATGTTAATAAAATTGCTTTCCTGTAGTTTGACCTACCTTTTATTTTGGAAGCACTGAAGTAGATGAAAAGCCAATGCTGTTCGCAAACATCGCTAGCCATGACTGCTCTGCCTTGAGCAGTTAGTGCTAGGAAGGGAGCTGGTTGCAGGGGGAAGTGATTGTGTGGCTAGGTGGTAGGAGCTTGCAGGCTTACCTCTTGGCCTGGGGAGGGATGCTGAAGGTTCAGCGGCTTACCAGCATCTGATGGAGGCCGCTCATCTCTGTAAGCAGGCTTCATAAAAAGCCCAAAGGTGTGGGCTTGTTCTGGATACACTTCGCCTGGGAGTAGTGCACATCCCCAACTGGCCTCAGTGGCTGGAGCTGAGATGTTTTGAACCCTGTAGCCAGAAACCTCTAATGGGTCTCTCACATGGGTGCTGGAATCCAAGGACTTGAACCATCTTCCACTGCTTTCTCAGGCCATTAGCAGGGAGCTGGATCAGATGTGGAATTGCTGGGATTGGAACTGGTGCCTGTATGCGATGCTGGTACCCATGCCACGCCCCACAGTTTATTTTTTTTAAGATTTATTTATTCATTTTATTGGAAAGGCAGATATACAGAGAGCAGGAGATACAGAGAGAAAGATCTTCCATCCAATGGTTCACTCCCCAAGTGGCCGCAATGGCTGGAACTGAGCCAATCCGAAGCCAGGAGCCAGGAGCCAGGAGCTGCCTCTGGGTCTCCCATGCAGTTGCAGAGTTCCAAGGTTTTGGGCCATCCTTGACTAATTTCCTAGGCCACAAGCAGGGAGCTGGATGGGAAGCGGGGCCACTGGGAGTATAACCGGTACCCATATAGGATCCTTGCACATTTAAGACGAGGACTTTAGCCGCTATGCTAGGCCCCGCAGTTTAGTTTGTTAAATAGTTGCAAAAGTATATGATCTGCCTTTAAAAAAAAATGTATGTTAGAAACATGTGTTTTTAAGAATTTGTATTTGAGATGGGGGGATGGAGAAATAGAATGGCAGCTCACCAGGTATACAGAAGGTGCTCTAATGTGTTGGTTTATTCCTCAGATGCCTGTGGTGGCTAAGCTAGGCTGAGGCTGAAGCTGGGAGCCTGGAACTCAATTTGGATAACTCAATTTGGGTCTGCATGGGCAGGAAGCTGGAGTCAAGAGCTGACACTGGAAATTCAACTCAGGTACTCACGGGATGTGGCTAAATGCCTGTTCCTCTTAAAATTTTCAGTGCTCAGTACAGTGTTTTTAACTTGCATTGTTAGTCAGCAGATCTCCTTTTTCATTTTGTGTGATTCAAACTTGGTTCCTGAATAGCAGCAGCTCTCTGCTTCTGCCTTTCCCCAGCTCCTAGCAACTGCCATCCCTCTTTGTCCTTCTCTGAGGGACTCCTTAGAGACCTCGAATCAGTAGGACCATAGAACTTTGAACCTCTGTGATGGACTCACTTTGCTTAACATAATGTTATCAAGGTTTATCCATGTGATTGAATATTACAGAGTTTGTTTTCTATGGCTGAATACCCAGAGTAGATTTGCTGGAATATATTGTAGTTCTTGCTTTCGTCTTTTAAGAAGCCTACAAAAGTTGCTTGGTGGTTGCATCATGTTACATTGCCACCAGTAATGCAGTATACAAGGTTTTCAATTCTTTTCATATCTTTGACAATATTATTTTTTTAATGGACAACCCAACAGGTGTGAGGTCATGACCTGTTACGATTGAGTTGCATTTCCTGGATGCTTAGGAATGCTTAGCATCTTCTTAGATACTCTCATTGGCCATTTATAAATTGTCTTTGGAGAAATGTTTATTCAGATCTTATGCCAGGACCAGTGCTAGAGTGTAGGCTATCTTCCACCGATAATCTGGCACCAGTTCTTGTACAGATGCTCTACTTCTGGTCCAACTCCCTACTAATGGCCTGGGAAAGCAGTGGAAGATGGTTTGAGTCCTGGGTCTCCCGGACTCACGTGGGAGATCTGGAAAAGCCTTCTGGCTTTGGATCAGCTCAGTTCTGGCTATTGTGGCTATTTGGGTAGTGAACCAGTAGATTGAAAATTAGTTTCTCTGTCTCTCCTCTTTCTCTCTCTCTCTCTCTCTCTCTCTCTCTCTCTCTCTCTCTCTCTCTCTCTCTCAGTAATTCTGACCCTCAAATAAAAATAAATAAATCTCTATCTCTCAGTAATTCTTTAAGTAAAAATAAATCTTTTAAAAAGTTCCTTTAACAATTTAAAAAATATATTTGTTTGAAAGTGTGTATGTATTGTGGAGAGGGGTTAAGGGAGAACCTGTATTTCCATCTGGTGCTTCACTCTTCAAATGTCTGCAACTGTGGGGCTGAGTCAGGAGGAAAGTAGGAACCTGCAGCTGCACCATCACGAGTCTCTATCTCATGTGATGGATGGCAGGGACCTGGGAGTTTGAGCCATCAGCTGTCACCTGCTGTGTGCAGCTTAGTAGGAGCCTGGAATCATAAGTGGAGTGGAGCTTGAACTCAAGCACTTGGATGTGGGATGTGGATCTTCCTGGAATCTGTGTAACTACCGTGCCAAAGATTAACCCTTTGCCTGTTTCTAAATCAGATTGTAGTGTTTTCCTTTTTTGCTATTGAGTTGTAGGAGTAGCTTCTATATTTTGATGTGAGTCACTTATCAATTGTGTTTTGCAAATAGCGTTTTCTGTTCCATAGGTTGCCTTTTCACTGAACTGGTTGTGGTAGTTTCTTTGCATAAGCCTTGTAGTTTGACCTGGTGTACTAGTCCTTTTTTATTTTTAAATTTAAACTTTTCTTTTAAATACTGTTTACATCGTTAAGAGGGATGTACACCCATGTGGGTCTTTAATTCAGGTGGGGAGTTTTGAGGTAGAGAGGAGGTGGGTTGGATAAATGTTTTATTACCCTGCGTCCTAAGGGAATGAGGAGGAGGGGCAAGGGGCCACTCCTTGCTGTCAAACTACATCAGCACTCGCGATGGGGGAGGGTCCTTTGGTAATGTGGGGAGGAGTGTTCCAAGGGATGTTACTTGAATGGTATGGATAGTTCTGAGACAGTTGTTGGTTTTGTTGCTCCAGGGTTGAGAAAATCCTTTCCAAGGTCTATTAGCTGACCAGATCCACCTTAGTGCATCCACAAGCTCAGGAGCATGTTGCAAAGCTTGAGCAGGAGAGTGGTCAACCTGCTCTGCTTTCTATCCTCTGATGAGGCACTTGACATTCTCTGCTGACCCAGAGGAGCTGGCCGTCATGTCCCTTGTGTGTATCTAGGCATGCTGTCTACTGCACAGGCATCAGCAACTGCAGAGACCTAAGGTCAGATTCCACATAAATTGTGATTTTCTCTGGCCGGGGTCTGAGTCCATTGGTCCAATTAGTGAGTCCTCCAAAAAACCTTGCTGCGACTGACCTCATAGTTTTATGTGTACAAGTTAGTGCAGGGTCAGGTTGTCTGTCACCTGTACCAGCCAGTGCACGTACTGATGGAAGCAGCCACAGTTTCATCCTGGCCCCATATGTGTGCTGTGGCCTGATCAGGGTGACCCCAATAACCCCCACCAAACCTGCTCCCAGTGTCCTGGTTTTGCATACGCCAGCCTATGCTTCGACCTAATTTGTTGTGTCTTGCATCCCATTTGGCTCTTGTATACACCCATGGGTGCTTCAGCTTAGCTCAGCCTAACCTCACCTATGCTTACAGGTGCTGCTGCCCTGTCTAGCTGCCCCACTCCAGCCCTGCTTGTTTTGTTCACCAACAATAGGTGCAGTCCAGAAGGGGAGAGCCCTGCCCTGGGTCTTAGTTCCCCCAGCCCTGGGTCTTATGCCTGCTAAGGGTTACTGGGGCCATCCTGACCTGACTCACACTCAGTCCTAGTACTTGCCAATGGGTGTGGCAGCGTAGCTCAGCTTAGCCTGCTTCCGGTTCCAACTTTGACTCTCACCCATGGAAGCAGTGGCCCAGCAAAGGAGTCCCAGCGGTTCCCCTACTGAACTTTGTCCCAGCCCTTGGTCTTATGTGTGCTAGTGGGTGCCTGTGATGGCCCACCCCCAGTCTCGGCGTTTACAAGCAGAATCTACAGCCTGAATTGGTGCAGCCCACCTGTCACCAGTGGGTGCAACAGCCTTGCCCAGACTGGCACACCCCTAGCCCTCATGTGAACTGGCAGGTGTTGTGGACCTACTTGGCCTCTTCTGTATCCGGTCCTGGCTCTCACTTGTGCTAGTGTGTGCTGTGGACTGACTTTGCCCATTCTCCCCAGACCTGGCTCAGACATATGCGTAGGTGCTGTAGCCCAGCTGGTCTGGTGTGCCCCCAACTCTGGCTCTTGTTCTCACCAGAAGATACTGTAGCCTAGCATGTGAGTTCCACAAGTTCCCCTACCAGACCTGCTCCCAGCCCTGGATCTCACGTGTGCCATTCGGTGCTGCTGCCCAGCCTGATGTTGCTGGGCCTCGGTTCTGGAGATTATTGCTGGATACTGTGGCCTAGCAGACAGCCTCCTCCCCCTCCCCCATTCTGGCTCTCTCCAATGTGTGCAACAGCTTTGCCCCGCAGATTTACTAATTTATTAGGGGAAGGAAAGACAGAGAGGGAAAGAGCCTCCATCTGCTGGTTCACTCCCCAAATGGCTGCAGTGACTGGAGCTGAGCCAGTCTGAAGCAGGGTTCATTATCAGGGAGCTGGATCAGAAATAGAGTGGCTGGGACCTAAATTGCTGCTTGTGTCCGTGTCTGCGCTGCATATGGCAGCTTTGTGTGCTATGCCAAGGTGTGGGCCTCACCATTTGGATTTTAACAGACATTGCATTGAATCTATCCACTCTGAGTACTATTTAGTCTTTTTGTGTTATTTTTAAAGTGAAAGATTTATTTGAAAGGCCAAGTGACAGAGATCTTTCATCACTCCCCCAATTATCACAGCAGCTCTCCCTGGGCCAGGAGCCAGTGATTCCATCTGGGTCTGCCATGGGGGTGGCAGAGGTCCGAGCATGTGGACCATCATCCATTGCAGTGCATTAGCAAGCACCTGGATTGGAAGCAGAGCAGCTGGTCTAGAATCAACACTGTGGTATGGGAAGCTGTTGTTGCAAGCTGAGGTTTAACTCATTGTGCCACAATGATAGCCCATATTTTTTTTCTTTCATTGGTATTGTGTAGTTGTAAGTCTACAGATATCTTGCCTTGTTAATTCTTACTGATATTATTTCAGCCACTCTTTTTTTTTTCTAAGATTTATTTTATTTTTATTGGAAAGGCAGATATACAGAGAGGAGAGACAGAGAGGAAGATCTTCTGTCCAGTGATTCACTCTCTAAGTGAGCGCAATGGCTGATGCTATGCTGATCCGAAGCCAGGAGCCTCTTCCGGGTCTCCCACGCGGGTGCAGGGTCCCAAGGCTTTGGGCCATCCTCCACTGCTTTCCCAGGCCACAGGCAGGGAGCTGGAAGGGAAGCAGTGCTGCCGGGATTAGAACCGGCGCCCATATGGGATCCCGGGCGTGCAAGGCGAGGACCTTAACCACTGCACCATCGCACTGGGCCCCACTCTAAGTTTTGATGACTTGACTACCACACCCTTTTTTCCCCATGCTTATGCTTTTGGAGTCACATCTAAGAAGGCTTTGCCTTGTCCAAGATTACAAAGATTTATTCCTAAGTTTTGCGAATTTTATGGCTTTAATTTTTTACATTTAAGTCTTTACTTTTAGAGTGGACTTTGGTGCATACTAATGAAGGAGTCCAAAGAATTATTTTACATGCGGATAGAAACCATTTAGTTCCAACACCTTTGCTGAAAAGGCTTTCTCCTATTGTCTTGCTTGGCTGTCTGCTAAAAAAAAAAAAAAGTTAACTTTAAATGTAGGTGTTTATTTTTGGATTGTTTTATTCTCTGATCTATGTGCTTATTTTTATGCCAGTAATACATCTTGGTTATAGTAGTTATTAAGTTTTTTTTTTAAGGTAGAGTTACAAGGAGAAAGAAAGAGGGAAAGATCTTCTATCCACTGGTTCAGTCCCCAGATGGCCCCAATAGCTGGAGCTGATCCAAAACCAGTTGCCAAAAATTTCTTCTAGGTCTCCCACATGGGTGCAGGGGCCCAAGGACTTTGCCAGGGCATAAGCAGGGAGCTGGGATGGGAGTGGGCAGCTGAGATGTGGATTGGTACCAATGTGAGATGCTGCTGCGGCAGGGACAGGTTACCTGCTAGGACACCATTCTGTCTTTAGGGATTAGCTTTTGAAAGTGTACATCCTCTGACTTTTTAAAGCTAACTACTTATTTTTATTGGAAAGTCAGATTTTTACAGATTGAAGAAAAGACAGGAAATTACTCCCTCCGCTGGTTCACTCCTCAAGCGGCCGCAACAGCCAGAGCTGAGCTCCCATCCGAAGCTAGGATCCAGGAGCTTCTAGGTCTCCCACGCGGGTGCAGGGTCCCAATGCCTTGGGCCATCCTCAGCTACTTTCCCAGGCCACAAGCAGGAAGCTGGATGGGAAGTAGAGCATCCAGGATACGAACTGGTGCCCATATGGGATCCCTGGTATGCAAGGAGAGGCTACCATGCTGGGTCCTTTAATTGTTTTGGGTTTTTTTGGTCTGTGTAATACCATATGAATTTTTTCACTTTTGCGAAAGAAAAAAAAGAGACACTGGTATTATGATATTTGTGAGAAGATTAATTAAATGAAATATCTTTGTCTTTTAAAAAAATATTTGTTATTTGCTTGAAAAGCTTATTTAGAATGAGAGATAGAGAGATACAGAAATCTTTCATTGGCTGGTTCACTTAGCAAGTGACTACACAGGCTAGAGTTGTGCCTATTGGGAGCCAGGAGCCAGGAGTTTACCTGGTTCTCCTATATCAGTGTAGGTCCCAAAGACTTGGGCCTTCCTCCATTGCTTTTCTAGGCATATCAGTAGGGATTTTGATTGGAAGTAGACCAGCTGGGTCTCAAAATGGGACCCGTATGGGATGCCAGTGCCACAGGCAACCACCCTGTTTCTGTCCTAACAATATTAAGTTTTCTGATCAGCGAGTGACAGTTATCTGTTTGGGTTGTTGTTGATTTCCTTCAGTGATAGTTTTTAAATTTTCAGTACATGAACATGCTTTTTTGCAGCTTTATTGCTAAATACTCTTTTTTGAAGTTTTGTTTTTGAAAGATTTATTTATTTATTTTATTGGGAAGTCAGATTTACGGAGAGAAGGAGAGATAGAAAGATAGACTTCACATTTGCTGGTTCACTCCCCAGTGGTAGCAGTGTTGAGAGCTGAGCCAATCCAAAGCCAGAAGCCACAAGTTTCTTTCATGTCTCCTATTTAAGTACAGGGTTCTAAGGTGTTAGGCCGTCCTCAATTACTTTCCTAGGCCACAGGCAGGGAGCTGGATGGGAAGCGGAGGCACAGGGACAGTAACCAGCCCCCATATGGGATCCTAGTGCATGCAAGGTGAGGACTTTAGTCACTAGGCTACTGCGCCGAGTCCTCTCGGCGTCCCTTTGAAGGTTTTATAAATTATGCTGTTTATTTCATTTTTGGATTTTTTTGCTTGTTTTTATTAATATAACTGATTTTTTAAAGTACTTTTGTAGTGTGCACATTTACTGAACTTGTTTATTGTAGTGGGTTTTAAAACTGTTCTTTAGGCTTTTCTGTGTATACATAAGGGAACTGCTTAAAAGTGATAGTTGTTCCTTTTGCCTTTAATGTCTTTGATGTTCTTTCCCGATTTACCTTAGTAGGGCATCAACATTTTTTTTTTTTAGGTTCTGCTTATTTTATTTTATTTTATTTTATTTTATTTTATTTATAGTTTCACAATCTTTACATAGTTAATTGGGGTAAAAAGGTTCAAGGGCTACAGGAAAGTGGGTAAAATTAGTATTTTTTTCCATATTGTTTCATTCATGTTTAAAGGGGGATATTAAGGGAGAAGGCCCACCCAATTTCCCACCCTCCCCAGGTCCCAGGTGTAGGGTATGCTCTGAGGTTCTTGCCCAAGTGGTTTTGATATTTCAACAGTTATGAATCGCTGCCAATCTTGCCACTCCAAGTAGTATGAGGTCCTTGACGAATCCACTGATTGGCGTAGTCCATCATAGCTGAGATGGTTGGTTGACCTGTTCTGTCTTCTCTCTTTTCTTGGTTAGGGTTGAGTCCAGTCCAGCATTTTGATTGGGGAGATCTCCAAAGAAACTTTGTCTGAGGTGTTCTCAAACCAGATTCTTACATGTGCTAGCAAGTTCAGGCCCGGCTCAGTCCATTGTCCTGATCAGCTGGTGGTTACAATTGCTGGGTTGGTTCTGTTTTCACTCCTATCATCCACTGGAACCATTGGGTGTTGCCGTCCAGCTTGGTTCTGCCCAGCATATACTTGGCCCTTGCATAAACCAGTGGGAGCTGCAGACTAGTTGGAGCGACCCACAATAACCCCACCAGGCCCGCCCCCTACCCTGGTTTGCCAGTATGTGTAGCAGTAGTCCAGTCTGTCCCACACCCCATTCCACCCCAGCTGCTCTCCTAGTTTTCGTGCCCTCCCATGGGAGTGGTAACCCAAGAGGGATGAGCCCACTATTTCCCTCCCAGGCCACTCCCACTCCCAGATTATACACTCCCCAGGTAGTTCTGTGGTTTGAATTGACAGAACTAGCCCCCAGTGCCAGCTTCTGCCAGCTGATGCTGTGGCTAAGCCCAAACAACCCTCACCCACTGAAATTGTAGCTTGCACCAGTAGGAACAATCAGCCCAGCCTGGCTTTTTTCCCTGATCTAGTCCACATCTGGCATGCGCACAGGTGTTGTGGCCCTGCCTAGTGTGGTCTGCCCCCATCCCAGCCCAGGCCCTCCAGCAAAAGAACCCTCCCTTATTCCCCTGCTGGCTCTGCCCCCACCTTTCCTTGTTCTCACGCTTGCTGTTTGGGCTCTGTGGTCCCTTCCGGTACTGGCAACCTCACCTTGGCATTCCGTATTGTGCACTAGTCTTTGTTGTGACCGAACCTGGCTCAACCCACACTGTTCTGGTGCTTGGACTTGCCAGTGGATGATGTGGACAGATTCAGCTTGGTCTTCCCCCAACCCTTGCCAATTGAATGCCAGTGGGTAACTTTCCATGGCCTGTTCTGGGCTATTTCCTATCATGTTTCTTGTGCTTACCTGCCGGGTCTGTCTCCTGCCAGAGGAGTTGCCCAGGCTCCTCCATTAGAAACTCTCCCAATGCCAGGTTTCACACTTACCAGTGGGTCCATGAGCCAGCCCTACTCAGTCTACCTCCTGTCATAGCAGAAACAGTGGCTTTTCCTGACTGGCCTTCAACCCAAACTGGTTCTTGCTGTTGGATGTTTCAGCCCAGCCATGGCTCATCCTTTCGCACGTATGGCTCACACATGGGTCTGTAGGGGTTTGAGACCTTGCCAAGTCCATCGCACATCTATCCTGGTCCTCCAGGACACCAGAGGGTGTTAGGGTCTGGCCCAGTTCGGTGCATCCAATCCCAGTCCATACTTGTGCCAAGGGAGACTACAACCGTTTCCAGATCAGAACGCAGCCCCCATTCCAGGTCCCACGCCCCTTGGTGGCAACCTCAACCCAGCTAGGGTTGTCCCCTTAGCTTCCCTACTGGGCCTGTTCCCAGTCACAGATCACATGCATGCCAGTGGTTGCTCTGACTCAGCTTAGCACAGCCCCTCACCTACCCTGACCTCTGCCTTAGGCACTGTGGCTTAGCGTTCCTGGCTCACACAAATGAATAGGTGCAAGAGCCTATCTTGGCGTGACCTGTGCTCCGTCCTGGTCTCTAGTTTTGCTTGTGGGCTAAGGTTTGCTCAGTCCTGCCCAGTACATCCCGTTCCATTACCAATTGACACATTTGCCAGCTGTTGGAGCTACTTTGCCCAGCTTGTCTGACCCCCAGGTCTGGACCACATGTTCACCAGCAGGAGCTAAGACTCTCCAGAGGCGTTTCCCAAGTTCCTCCACTTAATCCACTCCCAGACCCAGTTCTCATACATGCCATTGGGTTTAGGCCAGTGCCCTGCGCAGACTGGCCTTCCATTTAGCCTTGTATGAGCTGGTGAACGTTGCAGCCCGGCCCACCCCACACCCTGTTCAGGATGCACATTTGGGTGCTGCTGCCCTGACCAGTCCAGATTATTGGGGGTTCCTTTACCTGTGAGTGATGGCAGGCTCCTTGGTCACACCTAGCATTGTCCATCACCACCCCAACACTTGAGCTAACCAGTGGGGCTAGAATTTCCACAGGGTGTGGCCCACACATCCCTCACAGAATTTTCCCCCGGTTATGGTTCTTGAATGCTAGTTAATGTCATGGCTTGCTTAATGTGACCCTTCTGATCCATCATCATGTCACGTAACATGATATGATTATGCAGGACAAGCCCCAGGCCATAGCTTCTGCATGGACTGGTATTTGGTGGTCAGCATTGTTCAGTGATTACAAGTTTTACAAAGGAAGAGTTACTGTCAATGGGAATCTTTACAAATGCTTAACGTCCTAGAAGCACAATGGGTTCAACTTGGAGTTAACTAAGCAGAAAGAACCAAAATCCCAGAGGTCCCTGTCAGGTGGCCAGTAGGCACAGCCTGGCACCAAATGGTGCACTGGCTGCCCGGGGACAGCTCACCACGTGCACATGGTGGCTGTTGTCTGGGATCCAGGCTTGAGACGCCCCGTCCTCCTGAGACCCACACCGGGCATCAACATGTTAAGTATAAGTTGTGTAGGCAGACTTTTTTTTCCCCTTGGGAAGAAACATTCAGTGCTTCAGCATAGTAAGTTGCTGGCTCTTGACTTTTCAAAGGTGGCCTTCCCTAGGTTGAGGAAAGTTCTTCCTGTAACTTGTTTTTGAGGTAAGGGCGTTAGATATCTCACATGTTTTTTCTTCATTTATTGAGGTGCTCTGCCAGAAAAAAAGATTGTCCTTTGTTCTTTTGATGTGGTGTGTCTGATTTTGAGGTAATAAGCCAACTCCAGGTTCTTTAGGTAAATTCTACTGGCCATGTTGTATCATCATTTTTATGTGGGGACGGATGTGGTTTGCAGTCATTTTGTTGAGGATCTTTGCATCTGTGTTCATGGGATACACTAGCTGGTTGTTGTTTTCTCCACTTGGGATGTCTTTGTCTCCTTTTGGACTCAGTGATAGTGACCTGATAGACTGAGTGGGGAAATGAGCAACCTATCTCCATTTTTGGGGAAAATTTGGAAGAGTTTATGAACACTTGTTGTTGATTCCCCAATAACTATTTAGTGGAATTCATCTGAGCCTGGATGCTTCTTTTTGGGGAGGTTTTTGATTTTCCTTTGGTGGTTAGAAAGCTATTTATATTGTCTGTTGAATGTTGATTGTGTTTTGATAGTATGGTTTTGAGCAGTTTTAAGTTGCTAATAGTATTGCCTTATTCTCTTTGTGATTTGTTATAGGATTAGTACTGATAGACTCTGTTTCATTTCAAGTATTATTTGGGTCTCTTATTATTGGTTTTATATGGCTTTTACTGATCTTCATTTTTATTTTTCAGCTTCCTATTTTTTATTTTGTTGATTTCTGTTCTTTATTGTGACTTTATGCTTGGCTTGAGTACATATCTTTTTTTTTTTTTTTTTTAGATTTTTAAAATTTTTATTGGAAAGTCAGATATACAGAGAGGAGGAGAGACAGAGAGAAAGATCTGTCAGATGATTCACTCCCCAAGTGACCACAATGGACTGTGCTGTGCCAATCCGAAGCCAGGATCCAGGAACTTCTTCCAGGTCTCCCACACGGGTGCAGGTACCCCCAAGGCTTTGGGCCATCCTCAACTGCTTTCCCAGGCCACAAGCAGGGAGCTGGATGGGAATTGGAGCTGCTGGTATCGGAACTGGCATCCATATGGGATCCTGATGTGTTCCAGGCGAGGACTTTAGCTGTTAGGTCACGCCACCAAGCCTGAGTTCATGTCATTTTTTAAATTTTGTTTTAAGATTTCTTGTGGTAGATTATTAGGTTATTGGTTTAATGTGTGTATTGTTTTTTATTGAATATGATTAAGGAATGTTTGTGGGGGTGGTGAGAAAGAGGGAGAAAGAGAGAGAGCTATGTTGGTCTCTGTAGCGCATCTGTTGGATTTCCCCACTGCTCCTTGCAGCCGAGCCTGTGCTGAGGCTGAAGCTTGGAGCTGGGAGCTCAGGAGCTCCGTCCTTGAGCCGGTTCCTTGGCCCTCCAGGGCCTGCATCAGCAGCAAGCTAGAGGGTGCAGTCTCTGGACTCGTGTAAAACCCAGGCATGTTGAGAATGTCCTGCCTGCCCCTTTCTTTATTTCCAATTTCTCAAAACATTTTCTTATTTCTAAATAAATCTTGAGTGCTAAACATTTTTTTCTCATCATTGTGTTTTGTTATGTAATTTTGTCTTCATGCACACATGTACACATAAAATGTACATTTTTAAAAGTTCTTTAAATGTACAGTTTGATCCATGGATTTCTTATTTTATTATTATTAATTCTTCTCTTGTGTCTGTTATTGATTTCTAACTTTAGTTGATTATGGTCAGAGAATATACTGTGATTTTTCCAGTTCTTCTCTGTTTTAGATTTGGTGAATGTTGCATGAGTTAGGGGGAAGAGTGCTTTGTTAGGTGCAGTAGCCTGTGTATGTCAGTTAGACCCTGTTGGTTCATTATTTTATTCATCCAGGCACTTCGCTGTTAAGAAGTGTTATTGCATCTTTTTTCATTGGTTAAAAGAGATTTATTTTCTTGAAAGGCAGAGTCACAGAGACAGAAGGAGAGCTAGAGAGAGATCTTCCATCTGTGGGTTCACTCTCCAAATGGCCACAACAGTTGGAGCTGAGCCAGGAATTGCTTCTCTATCTTTTGTGTGGGTACCGGGACCCAGACGCTCGAACCACCTGCCTCTGCTTTCTGAGGCCATCAGCAGGGAGCTGGGTCAGAAACAGCGCAGCTGTGACTTGAGCTGGTGCCCATGTGGGATGGTGATGTCTCGTAAGTGATGGCTTTATCCACTATGCCACAGCCATGGGGCCCTGACACACCTTATCTCTTTGGTGCTTTGTCAGGAAGCTGGATTAGAAGTGGGGTAGCCAGGACTCAGATAGACAGGCTAGTGTGGGGTGAGAGTGTCTCAAGTGGCGGCCTAACCTAGTCTGCCAGAATGCCCACCGTGCTATCATTTAACTTTTTAATCTTTGAGCTTTTATTTTAACATAAAGGGCAGAGGTAACATTTTTATTTGAAAAATGATCAGAGTGGTATAAATTACCAAAAATTTAAAAGCATTTCTCATTTCAATGAAACTTTGAAAAAGATATCCTTAAATAATCTGGAAGTATGTTCTTTATCCATGGCTTTCTTGCAATAGTCATGTTTGGGAGTAACATTAAGGTACAAAAGAAAATTAAATAATTATAAATCAGTTAAATTTTTATTTCTTAGAAATTCATATTCATGATTTTAAAATTTAAATATTCATTTGAAAGAGTTACTTAGAGATACAAGAAGAGTCAGAGAGAGAGAAAGAGAGAGAATCTTGCTTCTGCTGGTTCTCTCTCCAAATGACTGCAGTGGCTGGAGCTGGGCCGGAGCCAGGAGCCAGGAGCCAGGAGCCAGGAGCCGGGAGCCGGGGAGCCGGGGAGCCAGGGAGCCAGGGAGCCAGGATCTTTTTCTGGATGTCTTATGTAGCTGTAGGGACCCAAGCACTTGGGCCTTCTGCTGCTGCTTTCTCAGACACATTAACAGGAAGCTGGAACTTGAAGCAGGGTGTATATGGGATGCAGTGCCACAGATAGAGGCTTAGTGTGCTGTAACACAGAATTCACCCCGACAGAGTTTTTATGGGTTTTTCTTTTAACACCTGTCCCCCCCCCCCTGAATTTTGCTACATCAGTTAAGAAAATTCTTTTTCTGCAATGCTTTTCTAGGCAATAATTCAAATTAAAATACAAGCTGATAGGCTTAGTATATTTTGCAAATAACAAGGAGGATAGAATTTGAAAATGCTAATAGTGGAAGTTGTCTTTTTTCTATACACAGAACATAAAGTATGTGAAGTATTTAAAATATTAATGTAATTATTCCTGGTTGTTATTGTAAATACTTGCAGATTTTGTGGCTTTTAACAAACGGTACTTAAAACAAAGGATGGGAACAAAGTTGGGGAAGATTAACTTGCCCTTTACTTTGCTAAGAACTATCATGTATCAGGGTACATTTGACACAGTGTTTCATAACTAAGGACCCAAAGCCACATCCTAGGTTTAGGACTCTTGAATGCTAAGACCTTCAAACCTTTTGATGGAAATTTCCAGGTGAAATGTTGCCAAAGCCTGGATAGACTGGTTTTCATGCAGGGTTCTGTCATTTCATTAGCTTCGTGTATCCTGGGATGTCTTCTGTATGGCTTGCTTTCATTAAATGTGGTTCCACAATTGAAGGAGAATATGTGGTCATTAAAGCATCTGGAGATTGATGTCCTAGGTGGAAACTTTAGCTCTGTTTGAACATTTAAAAATTTTAAGTGTGTAGTATGTGTGTGGTACCCATTAAGACAGATCAGTAAACAAAATAGGCAAGAATTCTTGCCCTTTTTCATGCTTGTGTATATTTGGGGCAGAAAACAATCATGAATAAGCAGATTGTGTAACATTAAGAGGTGGTAAATACAATACAGAGTGTATTAATAGCTCAAGATGGGATTGGATGAGTATGGCCAGGTTGCAGTTTTGTTCATATATTTATTTTTAAGAAATTATTTATTTGAAAGGCAGACAGAGACAGGGAAACAGGCAGGCAGAGAAAAGAGAGCTTTCATCTGCTGGTTGACTCCCCAAATGGACACAAGGGTTGCAGCTGGGCCAGGCTGAATCCAGGAGCCAGGAACTTAACACTCAGATCTCCTGCGTGTCAGTGGTTCAAATACTTGGCCTGTCTTCTGTCTTCCGTAGTGTATTAGTGAACTACATATGAAATGGGCCAGCTGGGACTAGATTGGTCATTCCCATAGGGAATGTTGGTATTGCAGGTAGCAGCATAACCTACTGAGCTGCAGCACCAGCTCCTACTTTGCAGTTTTAAATGATGTGGCTGGGAAAAAAACCTCATAAACAAGATGATATTTAAGCAAAAAGTTTGAAGTATGAAAGGAGTTTACTTAGGGTCTCTGTGGCAAGAGTGTTCTAGACAGATGAACAGTCAGTGCAATAGACCCTATGACTTACTGGAACATTCTGGAAATTCTCGAAACATGGGAAGGTTAGGTTGTGGTAGGAGTTGCATGGACAGGGATGAGCATATAGAAAAAGTAAGGTGAAGGTTGTGGTGATGATAGTGATGGGGATAGAACCACCGTATGTGGACCATTGTGAGGACTAAGCACTTCTGCTGGCTATGTGTTCTGTGATAAATTATGTAACTCTGTTGATTTCCCATCTGTAAAATGTGAATAATAGTATAGGGTGAGGCCCGGCGCGGTGGTGCAGTGGTTAAAGGTCCTCGCCTTGCATGCTGGGATCCCATATGGGCGCCAGTTCTAATCCCGGCGGCCCTGCTTCCCATCCAGCTCCCTGCCTGTGGCCTGGGAAAGCAGTCGAGGATGGCCCAAAGCTTTGGGACCCTGCACCCACGTGGGAGACCTGGAAGAGGCTCCTGGCTTCAGATCGGCATAGCATCTATCGTTGCACTCACTTGGGGAGTGAATTATCGGATGGAAGATCTTCCTCTCTGTCTCTCCTCTCTGTATATCCGCCTTTCCAATAAAATAATAATAATAATTTAAAAAAATGTTGCAATAAAAAAACATAGTGTAGGATGGAGTATTATTTTACCCAGAGTGCTTAGAACCAGAAGTGTTTTAGATTTTGGAGTTTTACATATTTGCAAATACTCAATGAGATTTTCTTTTTTGATTTGTTTATTTGAATATCAGTGAGGGAAAGACAGAAACAGACACACACACACACAGAGAGAGAGAGAGAGAAAGAGAGAGAGAGAGAGTCAGTCTTCATCCACTGACTGGCCCACTCCTCAGTGACTACAATGGCTGGGACTGGGACTGGGGCTGGGCCATGCTGGAGACAGGAGCCTCATACAGGTTTTCTGCATGGCTGTAGGAGCTCAAGGGCTGGGCCTTCCTCTGCTGCTCTCTCAGGCTCACTAGCAGAGCTGAACTGGAAATGGAGTAGCCATGACCCACACCTGTGCTCCTATGGGCTGCTAGTGTTGTAGGTGGCAGCTTTACCAATTATATCACCATGGGGGCCTTAATAATGGGATGGTGGTATTTAAGACTAAAACAGTATGCTTATATTTTGCATTTCACATACAGTTTATCAATGTACTTGAAGGTCATTGTATACAGTGTTTTTTTTTCCCCCATGTTCCTGTAGTTTGTGAACCATCACTTGAGGTCAAGATGAAATTTTCTGCTTGTGTGGTCATGTCAATGCTCAGAACATTTGGAATTTTGGAGCATTTTGGATTTTGAGTTTTTATATTAAGGATGCTGAGTCTGCACAAGTCTCATAGATTTGTTATTTACATTGAGTTAGGGCTGACAAAGTTCAAGGATTCGACTGAACAAAGTCTAAAGCATATAATGTTCATTGCATTCTTAAATGTGGAGTCTACATTCAAAGATCCGCTTCTTTGTCCTTGGAGAAAGTGGCAGAGGAAGAACTAACTGCTCTTTGATTTGTTTATGACAAGTTGCTTAAATTTCCTCCTAAGTATAAATCCTTTAGACCAAAGATAATGGTATTTTATGCATGTTTTAGGAATCTTCAAGATAATGTATTTGTCTGTATCAGATGAACAGAACTATTGACTGAATTAGTGACAAAAGTGTTGGCTTAATCAGGCCACCTGTTAGTACAGTTAGACCATTGCCAGGGTATCAGAGCTAAGTAACAGGTTGGTAGCTAGTGGTCTTCATAAAAACATTTTGGTTATTTTTTTAAAATATATTTTTACTATGAATTTTGAATTATGTGGTACAATTTTGTATAGGCTGGGATTTCTCCCCCAAACTCCCACCCCCCAACATTTTAGTTATTTTCTTTCTATGCTATTGTTAATAAAATTAGTAAGGACAGCAAATTAAATAAGTGTATTTATTTGTAGTGCATAATATAAAACATCTTATATTTATTATTATGGTTCTGTTAGCACCCACATTTCTTGGTTTAAAAACAAATACATCTTGTTTGGTAGCACACATATAATAAAGCCTCTACTTTCAAGTATATTTTATAGTGATGAGCGTAATGTCACCATCTGGGATGCCCTGTATCGTACATTGATCATTCGGTGTCTGGTTTAAGTCCCAGCTGCTACACGTGACCAGTCCAGCTTCCTGCTGAGTTACCTGGGATGCAGCAGATGGTGGCTCCTGTTTGGATTCCTGCCACTCATGCGGGTCCGGGCTCCAGGCTGTCTTTGTCCTGGTTGTTGTGACCACTGGGGGAGTGAACCAGCAGATGGAAGATGTCTCTCTTTCATCTCTCTGTCTTTTGTTTTTCTGCCTTTCAAATAAAATAAATCAAGGCAAAGTTAGAGAGAGAGAGACATTGAGAGAAAAAAGAGAGAGGTTTTCCATCAGCTTGTTTGCTGCTCAGATGGCTGCAATGGCTGGAGTTGGGTGAAATCTGAAGTCAGGACGGTCTTCCTGCTCTCCCACATGGGTGCAAGTGACCCAACTCCTTGACACTTTTCCTAGGGACAAAAGCAGGGAGCTGGATTAGAAATGGAGTGTCCAGCGTTTGAACTGGGACCCTATGGAATGTCAGCATTGCAGGCAGTGACTTTTGGGTACTATGCCACAGTGCTAGCCTTGCAAGTGATTCTTTAAGAAAAAAAAATTGTTGTTGTTGTTTGGGAGAGTGAGCAAGTGTGGGGTTGAGTAAAACTGCTCGATCTGTCAGTTTATTCCCCGGATGCCTGCAGTATCCTGGACTGGGGAGATGCTGAAGTAGGAACTAGGAACTTAATCCAGTTCTTGAAAGTGTGGCAGGATCCCTGTTCCTGTGGTCATCACTGCTGCCTCCTGCAGTCCTACTTGGTGGAAAGCTAGGGGTGGGAAGTGGAACCTGGAGGTGGGTTGTGAATCTCTTAACCCGAAGGTTTGCTGTGTGCCAGTTGTAACTAGCGGGTATTCAAGTCGGTGTATTTCCAAGCAGGACTATTTACTAACTGCTTAAGTGGGAGATTGGGGGCAAGGAAAGGGGAAGATCTTGCCTGACTTGGTTGGTTGTCCAGATGACCTTGTTCTTGAGAAGTCTTAGTTTCTGGCTTGATAGGTTCTCTTTTCATTCTTGGTGGAGGAGTGCAAGAGAGAGGAACAGAGACTGGAAAAAGAAATGAAATTGATAGACAGTAGAAAATCAATCAGGGTTTCACAGGAGAGGTTATATAGCAGATGGCTTGTGGAAAATTTTGGGTTTCCACGATAGAGGAAAGGTTGTAATGAGAAAGATGCTAAAATACTTACAGTTATAAATTTATATTTTGTATTGTGTGTGTGAGTGTGAGACATGTGATGTCTCCTTTTATTTCTTCAGTGTCTTGATTTCCTTCCCTTTTTACATATGTAGTTATAGTCATATGTGACAGCCTAACTCAGTGCTTTCGATAGAGTGATGCAAAAAGGTAACTATGCTTTTTCTGAAAATGATTCCAGTAGAATAGTAACACTTAAACACATTTGTCCAGTCTGAAGATACTGTCATATGGTGAAAGATAATAGTATCTGAATTGTCTGATATGGCAAGTCAACCTTGAGACTCACTATAGAAATTAAAATATAGAATTTGATGACTTTTCTTCTACAGAGACTGCATGGTGTTTACTTTTTAAATTAATTTATTTTTATTGGAAAGTCAGATATGCAGAGAAGAGGAGAGACAAAGAGAAAGATACTGGGTTCACTGACTCATTCCCCAAGTGGCTGCAATAGCCGGAGCTGAGCCAATCCAAAGCCAGGAACCCATAGGCTTCTTCCGGGTCTCCCACGTGGGTGCAGGGTCCCAAGGCTTTGGGCCATCCTCGACTGCTTTCCCAGGCCACAAACAGGGGAGCTGGATGGGAAGTGGATCCCCCAGGATACGAACCAGCGCCCATATAGGATCCTGGTGTGTACAAGGCGAGGCCTTGAGCTGCTAGGCTACTGTGCTGGGCCTGTGTTTTTGTTTCTCTACTTTATTTCTGCAAGTCTGTTAAAAATCTTGAACATTGAATACAGTAAAGTATATTGAAACACAGAGAGAATATGTGAAACAATGAATGTGTAATACAAATAGTTTTGCTTTATTTTATTCTATTTTAATAAAGTTTATCACAATAGCATAATATTATAGCTTTTTTTTAAAAAGATTTATTTATTTATTGGAAAGTCAGATATATAGAGAGGAGGAGAGACAGAGAGGAAGATCTGTCCGATGATTCACTCCCCAAGTGACCACAATGGCCGATGCTATGCTGATCCAAAGGCAGGATCCAGGAACTTCTTTCCAGGTCTCCCACATGGGTGCAGGGTCCCAAAGCTTTGGGCCATCCTCAACTGCTTTCCCAGGCCACAAGCAGGGAGCTGGATGGGATTGGAACTGCCAGGATTAGAACCGGCGCCCATATGGGATCCCGGCGGGTTCAAGGCGAGGACTTTAGCTGCTAGGCCATGCCGCTGGGCCCAATTTTATAGCTTTAAATATCCTTTTAGTGTTATCGTTATGGGCATATGTTTTTAATACTAACTTTCTGTGTTATATGTATGCCCTTGAATACTGAGCCACAAAGTCTGACACAGGCAGTTACAGTCTCATACTATGTTATTTTTAAATAGATTATTTTTTGTTAGTAACTAGTTCAGCAATAAAGCTATTATTGGCTGACAGCAGCCCTTCTAGCTTGTCAGAAGGACTGTGCTATTTGTACTCCCTTGATAAAGTTATAGTAACACAGCTTTGAGTTGGTGTAGTTGGTTATTTTCTACAGATTTAACATTTCATTGTGCTGGCTTTACAGTTATGACTTTTATTGATTTGCAAGGTATTTGTTGAGCCCCCAAAATGTGTTATGGTTACTATATAAATACTTTATTATTTCTGAATAAAGATCGTATTTGACCTGTTGTTTAAGACTTTATTATCTCATTTCATGCACCTGGGAAGAATAACCCAGTTACATGTAGAAAATTATCCATGTCCAATATTGCTAAAATATGAGCATAGGGTGTTAGTTTTCTGTGTTTCTCCCTACTAAAAGGCAGTGAACAGCCTAACTGAAGCATCAGTGGAGTATTTTTTAAAAATTCATATTGCTTACCTGTAGTTATTTGTTTATATTTGAAAGGCAAGTTTACAGAGTGAGAGGGAGTGACAGGGAGTTTTCTCCATCCTGTAGTTCACACTTCAAATGGCCAAAATGGCCAGTACTGGACCAACTGGGAGCAGGGAGCCAGGAGCTTCTGCTGGGTCTCGCTTATGGGTGCAGGAGTCCAAGGAGTTAGCCCATCTTCGACTGCTTTTCCAGGTCACTAATGGGGAGCCGAATCAAAAGTGGAGTAGCCAGGACTTGAACTGGAGTTCGCATGGGATGTTGGTGCTTGAAAGAGGTGACTTAGCTTGCTATGCCATGGGGCTGACAGTGGACTGTTTTAACATTATTAAGATGTTTTCACTCTGGAAGCCTTGTAATACCTGTATTTTTGTATAATCTGAAATTATTGCTTTATTATATTTGTTAGAGCTGAGTGGAATGTTCCTGTGGAAGAAATAGTACTGTTAGAGTAACAGAGCGTGTCAGCATGGGATTCTAATGAAGCACACTTGTGTTTCCTTCGAGTTTCAAGACGTTTAAGATGATTCAGGGTTACTATTATGATTTTAAAGAAATCTTAATCCTTTAACTAAAAGTTGGAAAAAGACAGGTGCCTGCCTGAGTCATTTCTTATTTTTATGGCATCAGTTAGTATTGATGGATTATTACAGTTGAACTGCTAATTACTACTCATTTTTATTTAACTCAGCATCATGGAAAAAATATGCTGATTTAGCTAACACATTGAGGTATAGTGATTTTTATCTTATCGTAAGACTGTCTAATCCCGATTCTTTTGGAGGATAACCTATAATTTTCTTCTTCTTTTTTTTTTTTTTTTAGGTTAGACGGGCAAATTAGCAGCTTGGAAAGTTAACCAAGCAATCTGGCGGGATGGGCATCTGTCTGAAGCACTTAATAGAGGTAACTTGACATTCTTTTAAGACAATTTTTATTTTCAGTTGTGATAATTTTCCCTGTTACACTCATGACTGTTGGGTGATCCATTGTATTTATCGGACAGTATATTTTATTACTGTTTTTTAGGTGTTGAAAGGCAGAATATATGTGTGTGAGAGAGACAGACATCAGTTGTTCTTTCCTCTGCTGGTTCACTCCCCAAATGCCTATGGGTCAGATGAAAGGCAGGATCCAGAAGCTGCATTGGGGTCTCCATGTGGGTTATAGGGGCCCAAACATTAGTATTAACAGGGAAGGATGCGTCCGCAGGAAGCATGATGAGAAGCTGAGGTGGTGCTGGAACTTGAAATGGCTGGTATCTCGATAAGGGATAGTGGTAACCCAAGAGACAGCTTAAGCTGCTATACCACAATGCCCATACCTGCATTTTCCTGTTATTCCCATGTAACATGAATAGCACATACAAATAGCATGCTATCACCACGTGTAGATACGGACATCCTCCCACTTTTGACATTTATTTATTAATTTCGAAGGAAGAGTTAAAGAGGGGAAAAACAGATATTCTGTCTGCTGTTTCACTCTCCAAATGGCCACAATGGCTGGAGCTGGAGCAGAGCTTCTAATGAGTCATCCATGTGGGTTTAGGAACCCAAGCACTTGGGCTGTCCTTCAGTGCTTTCCCAGGCATATTATATTAACAGGGAGCTGGATCAGAAGTGGAGAGCCAGAACTTAACCTGGTGCCCGTTTGGGATGCTGATGCTGCATGTGGTGACTTACCAACTATGCCACAGCACCCACCCCAACAAGAACATTTTATGCATTCTCTTATCCTGTTAGCAGCACAGGTCATTGTCTTCTGTTTGTTGGTTTGTGTTGGTATGTTTATTAAATCTGTGTTTCTGTTTTCCAAACAACATGAAAGAAAATGGAATATTCAGTATTTTTCAAGATATTTACATACTTGTTAGTGGCATAATTTCAGGTCAAGTTTTGGTGATCATGAAAATTTAGGAGGGAATTAAAAAAATTGTTTTGAGAATTCCTTGAAGATAGAAAAATAATTGCAGTTGTAATGATGTTTTAATGACTGTTTTTGCCACATCTTCTGGTAGTTGTCATGTTCATTGTTTTTAGTCTTTGTGTTTGCAGTCTTTGTATATACGTTTAAGCAGTAGACAGTGCTACTACAAGAAAAAGAAATAGCTCTCCTCTTTTGTTATTGGAGATCAGCCTTGGGTCAGCCTTCCAGGCAGTCTGTGTATACACACAAGAATTTATTATGTGCACCTTAATTAGCATATTCTTTACATAAATGTATGTGGTATTTAACAACATGCTCATTTTAAAACTTTAAGTCTGTGTTTCATTCCTTCTCATTCTGTTTAATATTCAGTATTTGGATGTACCATGATTATTTAGCTGGTGGTTTATTTATGAACGTTTAGGTTTGTAGTTTTTTTTTTTTTTTTGGTTTTGGTGTTACAAATGATAACATTGAATATTCTTGGATATGTTTTTACTTTTTTTTTAAGATTTAGATTTATTTATTTAAAAAACGAAGTTACAGAGAGAGGGAGCGAGACAGAAAGAGAGAGATCTTCCATCTCTGGGTGTACCTGCTATGCCACAGTGCCTGGACAATTTGTATATATTTTAATATATATCTTAACCTACAAAAGCCTTAGTTTTTATTTTTTTTATTATTTTTTTTAAGATTTATTTATTTTTATTACGAAGTCAGATATACAGAGAGGAGGAGAGACAGAGAGGAAGATCTTCCATCTGATGATTCACTCCCCAAGTGAGCGCAACAGCTGATGCTATGCCGATCCGGAGCCAGGAGCCAGGAACTTCTTCTGGTCTCTGTCGTTGCTGCAGGGTCACAAGGCTTTGGGCCATCCTCGACTCCTTTCCCAGGCCACAAGCAGGGAGCTGGATGGGAAGTGGAGCTGCTGGGAAATGAACCAGGCCCCATATGGGATGCTAGAATTTGAATATGTAGGATTAGCCTGTTAAGCCATAGTACCAGCCCAAATTTGGGAGACCTCAGTAAAAGAGCTCCCTAGAAAATAAACATACTCTCCCAGCCACATGGCTGTGGCTTGGAGAACCCATGCCATGCCAGTCTGCCTGCTGGGGATTCTAACTCTCCATCTACTGCTGCTGGTTGGGGGGGAGGGTTCATGTCTTGTCCAAGCCTGAGGTCTAAGAATTTGCTTCGTCCACAGCGACCATGTTGGGGACGGATATCTGATTCCTCTGTGAATGCTCAGGACCATGATTCCAGCCACCACCACCATCATGGTCTGAGCATGCTCAACGATGCTGGGGCTGGGAACAAGGTGGGGGGGAGGTCCAGCCTGCAACACCTGCATGAGCACCCCATAACAGGGTGTGGGGCTGGCTCAGCCGCACCAACTTATACAGAGGTCAGATTGGAAGGGCAAGCCAAGCTGTGTAAGGGCTAAGCATCTGCGTCTGGGAGTGTGCTGAATGGGAGAGCCTGGGAAACTCCTCTAGTGGGTCGTAGCATCTGCTAATGAGCACGTGGTTTAGGCCTGGGTGTAGGGCAGACTGGGCAAGGTAGCTCCATCCGTTGGCAAGAGTATGAGTTGGTTTTGGGAGTGGTTGGACTGGGCAGGGCTGAGCAAACCATAGCCCACTGGCAAGTTCAGAAACCAGTATGGAATGCAGGCCTTGCTGGGCTAGACTGCCATACCTACTGGCTTGCATGAGCCAGGGATGAGAGCAGACTGAGCAGGGACAGGTTGCTGCATCCACAGAGGAGAGCTGGGACTGGGGACCAGTTGGACTAAGCAAGGGCCAAGATAGATTGAGGGACTGTGCCGGGCTGAATAAAAATAACCACTGGCACACACTAGATCTGTGACTGAGAATAGGCCTGGTTGGGGAGCTAAGGGTTGCCCTAGCTGGGTTATGGTTCCCACTGGTAAGCATGGTGGCCAGAGTGGGGGCTGTTATCTGGTCTGGACATGGCTGTAGTCTTTCTTGGCATGGGTGTGGACTGGGTCTGGGGTGTGCCAAACTAGGCTAGACTCCAGCACCCACAGTGCTTGTGAGATCCAGGACGTGTGTAGAATGGGCTGGGCTATGTGTCTGCCCATGCTGAGCCATATGTGAACTGTGTCTGGGTGTGGACCAGGCTTGGCTGGGCTATAGTACCCAACAGTCAGAACCGGAATGGGTGAGCGCCAGTCAGGAAAGGCCAGTTTTCCTGCTAGGACAGAAAGTGGACTAAGTAGGACTGGCCCATAGACCCACCTTGTGCACGAGCTCTGGCATTGGGAGAGGTTCTGATGAAGGAGCTTGGGAAATTCCTGTGTCAGGACATAGTCACTGCAGGTAAGCACGGGAACCAAGACAGGGGGCATCCCAGACCAGTTCAGGGAATGGTACCCACAGGCTTACTTTTTGTCCAGGTCTGGGGTGAGCCAGGCTGGGCCAGTTCATATCACCTGCTGGCAAATCCCAGAGCCAGAATGATGTATGGGTCATGCCAGGCAGGGCTACAATACTAGCCAGTTCACATTAGGGCTTTCACTGAGTGGGTACGAGCTGGGCTGGCTAGGCTGTATTTCCCACCAGCATGAGCTGGAACTGGGGATGGGCCAAACCGGACCAGGCTACAGCACCCACTGGCAAATGCTGAGGTGAGGCAGGCCATGCCAGACTGGGCCACAACACCCAGCCAGCATGCGTGAGACCCATGGGAGAGTGCTTGAACCCAATAGGAGCACTGTGGGCCACTATTCCCAGTGCTGAACTTGAGAGCTGGGATTGGGGGCAGACCAGGCCAGGCAGGGCTGCAACACCTGTTGGCCTCATGTGAGCTGGATCGGGGAAAAGCCAGGCTAGTTGGACTGTTCCTACTGGTACATGCATTAGCCAGAGCGAGTGATGGTTTGTTGGGCTTTGCTGTAGCATCAGCTGGAAGATGGTGTGTGTGGGCAGGGGAGCTGGGCAAACTCTGTCAAGCCAAACTGCAGTACCACCTGGAGAGTGCAAGATCCAGGAGTGAGAGCGAGCCCATTAAGGAAACAGTGGACACTTTCATCTTGAGTTGCCACTCTGACTGATGAGCATGAGAATCAGGACTGGGATGATAGACAAGACTAGAAACAGTGGCACCTCCTGACACATATGAGGGTTGGATGGGGAAGCTGGTTGGCTTCAACTAGGCTTTAGTGTCCATTGACCTATATGAGAGTCCTATGTGAACCAGACTGAACCAGTCTGCTATACATGCTGGCAAGCATGGGAACCAGGGCAGGGGTGGGCCTGGTGAGGGTTATTTTGGGTCACTCTGACAAGGCTACAATTCCCAATGATTTGCGTGAGGGCCGAGTGTGCAGTGGGCAGGATCAGGCTAGACTGCTACATCCATTAGTTTGCATAGAACACAGGGCTGGAGACAACTGACGAAACTAACTGTGTGCATGAAGGCTGATTTGGGCGATGGACTGTGCCAGACCCGGTATTGGCATGCACACCCAAGAATCAGGTCTGGGATCACCTCAGATGAAGTTTCTTTGGGGATTCCAGCTGAATCATTGGTCTTAGAACCCCAACCATGGAGAGAACACCATGGTCTGACTGTGGAGTGCATGTGTCAGAGCTGGGCCTCCTCAGTGGCTCAGACGGAGCAGTGGACAGCATATCCAGGTGCACATGGAGGATATGGCAGTGACCTGGTGACATAACAGAGGACGGAGGGCAGAACAAATTAATCAACGACCCCAGCCAAAAGCAAACGGAGAGTCTAAGGTAGATTATGTCAGCCAGTGAATTCTGAAGAGATTTCATCATGCTTTGGAGTGGTGAGATTGGCAGTAATTCGGAACTGTTGAAATATTGAAGCCTCTTGAGCAGGACCTGTGGCGCATGCCCCACATCATGGACCCTGGGGTGGTTGGGAGGCTGGGTGTGGCTTCTCCCCATTGTCTCTTTCTTTTCCTCAGATACAGGAAGGAAGAGAATGTGAAAACACCTACTTTCCTCTAGCCCTTGACTTTTTGCACCCTGGTCAAATATGTGAAAATTACCAAAAATAAGATTTATACAAAGAAAAAAAAGCATGAAGTTGTTTTTAAACTGCAAATAATAGACTTTGACATCTGTAATGGGAGCAAAGGTATATTTTGTTTTGAAATTATAACTAAATAGTAAAATACCTGGGAGCAATCTGCTTTAAAATTTGAAACTCTTTAAGAATAAGAAAGAGCATTTGAATCATTTCACATTTTTTGATAGTAAAATACTTAAAATATTTTGGGCCCAGTGTGGTAGCCTAGTGGCTAAAGTCCTCACCTTGCATGTGCCAGGATCCCGAATGGGTGCCAGTTCTAATCCTGACTGTTATACTTCCCATCCAGCTCCCTTTTTGGGGGTTGGGAAAGTGACCAAGGATGGCCCCTGTCCTTGTGACCTTGCAGCAACGTCAGAGACCCGGAAGAAGTTCCAGGCTCCTATCTTTGGATCAGCTCAGCACCAGCCATTGAGGCCACTTGGGGAGTGGATCAGTGGACAGAAGATCTTTCTGTATCTATTTCTCTTCTTCTTTATCTGATTTGCAATAAAAACAAATTTTAATAATCTTACAAAAAATTAAAAAAATAATTTAAAACTATTTAATTTTTTTCTGAGTACTCTTTTAGCTGCATCCCAGTTTCATCTCATATATTTGGGAAAATTTATTTTCATTTTCAGTTTTCTTATTTCCCTTTTCATTTCTTCTTTGACCCTTGTGTTTTGTCTGACCTAGTGCCAGTCTAAAGCCTGGAGCTGGGAACTTACTCTGAATCTCCCACGTGGGAGTCAGGGTACTCGAACTGTCTGTCATGTCTTCCCCCCAAAGGTGCTCATTAGCTGATAGCTGGGTCATGATACCAGATACTGAAGTTAGTTCCAAATGTCCAAACTGGGGTCTTAATCATAGGCCCACTACCTGTTACCCTTTAATATATTGAAAGTTATTTTAAATTTTCATGTGTAGGTTGTCTTAAATAATGTTTTACATATGCTTGAAAATGGGCAGGTTTTGGTTTTTCATGCAGTACTGATGGTGCCGCTGTGTGAGAGTACCCCATCCCGTAACAGATGGTTTGAACTACAGCTACTCAACTTCCATTCAGCTTCCTGCTAATGTGCACCCAGATCACTTCACGGCCTTTTGGCTAATATCAAGTGTAACGTGCACCTGGAGAGATCCTGCCACCTGTGTTTGAGATAGATTGAGTTCCAAGCTTCAGGCTTCAGCCTGGCACAACCCTGAACTTTTGAGGACTGAATCCGTGGATGGACTATCTCTTTCAGTTTGTCTTTTCCAGCTTTCAAATAAAAATGATAATAAATAACAAAAAAGAATATGCATTTTATTTTGTGTGTGTGTTTTTTTTTAAGATATATTTGAATGAAAGAGTAATGGAGAGAGAAATAGTAAGTCCTTTCACCTGTTAGTTTATTCCCAAGTGGTTGCAATGGCCAGGCGGGAGGCAGGAGGCAGGAATTTCTTCTGGGTCTCCCGTATGGCTGCATGTGCCGAGGCACTTAGGTTATCATCACCCGTTGGTTTCCTAGGTGCATTAGCAGATAGCTGAATTGGAAGTGGAGCCCCCAGGACTCGGACCAGCGCCTGTGTAAGAATGCTGATGCTGCAGGTGGCAGATTCACCTTCTATGGCACATCATTGTCCTCTTCCTCTCCCACCCTCCACCCTTTCGTGCCAGTTTGTTTTACTTTTTTATATAGAGGTTTTTTTTTTCTTTAATTTGAAAGTCAGATATACAGAGAGGAGAGACAGAGAGAAGATCTTCCGTCTGATGATTCACTCCCCAAGTGAGCACAACGGCCGATGACCGATCTAAAGCCAAGAGCCAGGAACTTCTTCCAGGTCTCCCACACGGGAGCAGGATCCCAAAGCATTGGGCCATCTTCGACTGCTTTCCCAGGCCTCATACAGGGAGCTGGATGGGAAGTGGAGCTGCCGGGATACGAACCAGCACCTGTATGGGTTCCTGGCGCATTCAAGGCGAGGACTTTAGCTGCTAGGCCACGCCGCCGGGCCCTAGAGGTTTTTGTTGTTGACAGCATATGGCTGGCCCTTCTGTGTTTTTGCCTTTTTTTTAAAAGCTCAATTTGAACAGTTTCTGCTTTTCCAATTAGTTGTTTAGCTCATTCACCTTTAATTGTGGATATGGTTAAGTTTGTTTTTGTCATTCTGCCATTTGTTTATGTGCATCTCATATATTTTTGTTTTTTCTGATGATCCTTACTGCTTTTTGCGTTAAATACTTCGTTAGTGTGCTCTGTTTATTGTGCCCATTATTAAACATTTTTATTGTTTCCTGTTGAATTGATTATACATTTTAAGTCCGCTTAATATCACTAAAATACAGAAACTTTGTTTTAAAATAGTTCTTTTTTTTCCTGTCCTCTGGAGTATCACAGTTATACCGATTGTAAAACCAGAAATAGTGTTAGAATCATCACTTTTTGCATTCTTACAGAAGGAATCACAAAATTATTTTCGTAGACTATTTTAGGTTAATTCACGTTTTCTTCTTTTCATGTTATTCTAAGACTTAATTTATTTTTATTGGAAAGTCAGAGCTAAGGAGAGAGAGCTATTTTCCATCTGCTGATTCACTCCCAAAATGTCTACAATGGGTGATGTTGGACTGGTCAGGGGCCAGGAGCTTTTTCCAGGTCTCCCACATAGGCACAAGCTCTTGAACCAAGTGCTTGGGTCATCTTCCACTGCTTTCCCAGGCCATTAGCAGGGAGTCGCATCAGAAGTGGAGTAGGCAGGATTTGAGCTGGGATACCAGTGCCGTAGACAGAGGCTTCACATGCTAAGCCAAAGCACTATGCATTTCTTTTGTCTTTCAGCTTCATGGGATTCCTTTATTGTTTTGTAATAGCGAAAAATGTACTCAATCTTTATCTGGAAAAATGTTATCCCTTCTCGTAGAATGGTTTTGCTGCCTTGTTGCTGATGACATTTTTCCTTCCAGTCTCTGTGTTTCCACTCTCTAGTCTCTGTTGTTTCTGATTGAAGTTGGCCATTATTGAGCTTTCTCATGGTTCCCTGCATGTGCTGTGAGTCATTTTTCATTCTTTGCTTTCAAGATTTTTCTCATATTTGCTGTCAACAGTTTGACTGTGATGTATCTAAGTGTAGGTTTTTTGGTTTTGTTTTGTTTTTGTATATATCCTACTTTGAAGACCACTGTGCATCTTGGTTCTATGGATTTACGTTTCTAAATGAATCAAGTTTGAGAAATTTTAGGCTAGTATTAAGTTTTGTTTTACCTCTTTATTTTCTTTTGTCTTGGTGTTCCAGAGGTGCTGGCAAGCTGGATATTGTCCTGTATTCTGTTTCAGGCTCCTTTTCGTTTGTTTGTTTGTTTTTCCAAAGGTTTTTTTCTCTGGATTTTTCTGATTATATAACTTCCATTGGTATGTTTTTAAAGCTACAGGTTGTTTCTTCTTATGTTGGCTGTTGAGTCATTGTGATACATTTTTAATTTCAGTCACTGTACTCTTTAGGATTTCCATTTGCATATCACTTTGTGTTTTTATTGAACACTTCTTTGCTGGAGTCTAGCTCCAGTCGAGTTCGGAGCTCGGGAAGGGTGCGTGGAGTCAGCGATAAAGAAAGACACAGACACAGACACTTGGTGCGTTCTCACAACAGTCCAAGAAAAAGCTGTCCCTTTTATTTACTCAGACACCTTACAAACTTCTACACAAGCAACTAATTGTTCTATTTTTACTTCAAGACTAAGGGGGCATGTACAGACATTTGGTCATTCTGTCTGCACTTCAGGGCTAAGCAGGTGCCCCTAGAGATAATTCTGCAAAATACTGTACTCATATTCTTCAAAGCAAGCCATTATTCATTCTTCAACAGTAGCCATGGAGCAAAAGCCGGGCCTCCAAGGCCAAGGCACATACGACTACCTCCTAATCAGTAGTACATTCCTACCACATTTCTATTTCTACAATTTACCCATTATTTAATAGGAAAATAGGTTACAGGGGGAAAAATGCAAAATCTAAAACAAGTTCCAAGTATTAAATCCCCCTACAACTATAGACTCTACAACCCCATAAACAATAAAACAATAATCAAAAGCATTTTTCTTTAATAAAAGCATCCTTAATTTCTCTAGGTAAAAATTATAAAGGTGGCTAAAACAGTTACATTTTCTATGCCCCAAAAAATTGCAAAGACAGGCTAGCCTTTGAGATAACAATAACTATACTTATTGCATAGCAGTTTCGTCTCTCACTCCCATCACTTCCATTACTTTGTAAAATTCTTATTAAGCCATTTCCCAGAAGGCATGCTATATGTCTGGGCCTGATTTCAGGGCAATGGGTAGGTACACAATAAGGTATCCAGAAATGGCATGGGTTTAATTGTACTCCTGTGTGTAAATTGTCAAAGGCCCACTCATCAAGACATTATCAACAACATTAACTCTCAAGTTCACGTTGGTGGCAAAAGCCATCCCACAGTGTCAAACAATGCCTTAATAGATTTCAGAATTCTTAGTGGGGTGGTTGAGTGTTCATGCAAAAAGGGGGTGAGACCGCGTCAAGGTGGTCAGAGAGAAATCCGCTGGGCCCTGCCAAACAGTTGTAAGCTCCCCCGGGCCCTGCCAAGCAGGGAGCTGTTCTCTTCACACCTACTGCATGGACCCCAGTGCTTCTTATTTGTTAATTGTTTTCTTAATTTAAAGTTCTTGAGCCATGGGTTTATTTATTCTACAATATCTGTTGTGTAAGTGATGCTAGGTCAGTGGTCAGGACTATGTCATCGTTAAGAGTGCTGGAGTTTGGTGAGTGGCTCTGGTTCTTGATTCCAGCTTCCTAATTCAGACTCTGGGAGGTGGCAGTGATGGCTCAGGTAATGGGGTTTCTGCCATGCAGACGGAACACTGGGACTGAATTCATGGCTTTGATCTTTGGCCTGACCCACTCCTGGCCAGTTGGGAGTTGAACCATGGGATGGAATCATTCTCTCTCTCTCTCTGTCTGTCTGTCTGTCTCTCTCACAAACAACATCTATAATACAGATTTTGAAATTTTGGTTTGCTTAAACCAACGTATGAGGGACATGCAGGGACAGCTTGTATTAATTGGGGTTTTTCCCTTGAGTGAAAGATTGTATAGAAGTGATGGTTCTATCAGAAACTAATCATTGGGAACCATGTTGAAATGTGTGTTTTAAATGAATTAATCTACATTCTAAAGTGCCAGGGTGGAACTGCTACTGGATTTGCTGCAAGTAGGAAGAAAGCTTTCTATCTTACAAGCTCTGTATACTGATAGAAAATTGTAGGGCCTTTCATGGAGCGTCTCATCTTGAAGCTTCCTAGGAGGGAGCATGTGCAAACTGTTCCTGTGAGAAAGGAGCTAATATTTTGAAGTACTTCTGGGGTAGGGGAATTTTGTAAAATATTTACTTTGCTACCTAGCTCTTTGTACTAATTTCATTTTTGGTATGGTATACTGTTCTCTAGGATTACTTCCATCTTTGTGTCAAAAGATAACCTTGCTGCTAAGTTGTATATTGTAGTATTTAATATGGTTTTACAGTTACATCTTTCTGTTGTAAATACACACCGTTCTATGTGCTAGTAGTTCAGTTTGTAAGACTGCTGTTGTGCTTGCTTCTTCTTTGATAAATACTACAAAGTAGATAGGAATAGTGGCTTTAGTCTTTAATCTTTTTCTTCAAAGGTTTTAGGTCTATAAACATCTAAATATTTCTCAATATCTGATGTCTCTGACTCTACGTTTAGGCTGTTATCCTTTATAAGTCTAGCTGTTTTCCTTGTTTCAGTCAAGTTGTTGTATTGGTCTTTCAGGAGTGGCTCATTTACAGAGAGCCATCATTTCAGTATTGCTTGCACATGTGGTGGTTGTTTAGCGTTTTTCTCCTCTATAAATAACGTGATGATCTGTGTGTTGTGTGTGTTTTATTGTAGGACTTGGATGATTAAAGTAGTTTTGAGAGTTTCTGAACGTGTATGAGAGGTAGAAACTCAACCATGATTTCTGTTTCAACTCTACAGCATTCCCTTCCTTGAAGTCTTCATTTTTACCATAGACTCAGGTAATTTTAACACTGCTTATTCGTAATCTTGAATAATTTCTTTCAAATATAGAGCTGTTCTATTGGCTGCTAAAACTTGATGCTACATTTGTATAATTCTTTGTATTTTTGCATTTAGAAGAAACTTTGAAGGTTTTCTTGACAAAATAATTTTATTTATTTATGTAAAAATATTTATTTATTTGAAAGTCACAATTACAGGGAGAGGGAGAGGCAGAGGAGGTACCTTCCATGTGTTGGTTCACTGCTCTAGTGGGTACAACAGCCAGGACTGAGTGAAGACAAAGCAAGAAACTGGGAGCCAGAATCTTCATCCAGGTCTCCCACATGGGGCGCTGGAAAAGGATTCTTGCCTGGGTAGCTGTGTGTCTCAATTTTTATTATTTTGGTAAGAAGGAAAAAACATTCAAGTGAAACAGTTGTTTGTCGTATTAGTGTTTCTGGCAGCATACTTTTCACTAAAACAAAGTGATGTTGCTTTAAATACTGCACACTTTTTCTATTCCAGAATGTCCAGTTACTATCATACCTATTAGAAATAACCATTAGGTGTTTAACATTTGTTCATAATAAGCTCTATTCATTATAGAATCCTAGGTAAGATTCAGTTTCCTTAATGGAGTCAAATTTTAACTGTTAATGTTTGAAGTAAGATGCAACGAATAGATCTAACAGTGAAAGATTCTGTTTTGCTTGGATCTTTTTATAAAAATTTCTAATTTTATTTATTTGAAAGCCAGAGGAATGAAAGGAGAGAGAGATACCACGCATGCATCCCCTGGTTCATTCCCCAAAGGCCTACAGGAGCTAGGTTTAGTCAAGTTGAAGCCAGGAGCAAGGAACTCGGTTTGGGTCTCCTGTGTGAGTGAAAAGCACTCAAGTCCTTGAGCCAGCACCTGCTGCTGGGGTGCTCATTAGGAGGAAGTTCTAGTGGAGAGCAGAGCTGGGACTCTGACCAAGTTCAAACTGGGATGGAATGTGGTAGTCTCAAGTGGCAGCTTAACGTGCTGTGCTAAATACCTGCCCCCTGCTTGGACTCTTCCACCTCTTAAAGACAAATGACAGCTCTTTCTTAACAGTGTGAGTTGACATAAATGTGATTTTTTTCTTTTTGGGAAAAGAATGTTTCTAACTACCAATATTGTTCCTGTTTTTTTTTTTTTTGGTTTTGGAAGCCTTTGGGAGTGCTGAATATGCCTAGATCCTGATTTATCTGAAGTGGTCTTGCTAATTGTAGCTTAAATATTTACAACTTACTTTAACACAGTTAAAATGATTGTAGTTTCGCAAATTGTTTTATGAAATGATTGATTTTATGATTTCTGATGAATCATGATGCTAGTAGCTGTTGAAATTAGATCCCTGTTTTATTTTTGCTGTCATTAATCAGAAAGACCATTTTGTCCAGTTTCCATTATTATAAATAGTGCTTTGAATGTTTTGAAATAGTAGTACTTCAAAAGTCAACATAGGCTTTATGGATACAAAATGATAGTTATACACAGGTTTATCTGAAGAGGTGTCTGAATGTAGCCTATGCTTAGGCAAGAAATATTTTTCTTTGTTTTTGAATAAGAGATGAACAATTTTTGATTAGATCAAAACTACTTTTGAAGAATGAGAGAATAAGAAACTTCTTGATAATGACAGATGGCAAACTCTTGAAGGTGTTGGTGTAGATCATGGCTTCCTTTAATCTCATCAAATGATTTTGAGAGAGAGAGAGATATGGACAGAGAACTTCTAACTGCTGGTTCATTCCCCAGTCCCTTCCATAGCCAGGGCAGGGTCAGGGCAGAGCCAGGAACCTAGAATCATTCTGGTCTCCCTCATGGTTGACAGTCATCACCGGCTGCCTCCTAAAGGTGAGTGTTGCCATAAAAGTGGATTAGAAAGGGGGGAGTAAGCAGGTACTCTTGAGAGAGGACGTTGGTGACCCATGTGATACCTACTGCTGTGCCAACCTCCACCTGATGTTTGAGTATTCCTCCCCCCTTTTTTTTATTTTTAAGATTTTTTTTTATTTGAATGGTGGGCTTTACACAAAAGGGATAGAGAGAGAAGGTCATCCATCTACTGGTTTACTTCCCAGGAAGTCAGCAGTGGCCAGAGTTGAGCTGATCCAAATCTGGGAGTTGGGAGTGTCTTCCAGCTCTCCTACATTGGTGCAGGGTCCTAATGTACTTGGGCCATTCTCTGTTGCTTTTCTAGGCCATAAGTAGAGAACCAGATGGGAAGTAGAGTAGCCGGAACATGAGCTTGTACCCATATGGCATGCCAGTGCCACAGGGCAGTGAATTGGTTTACTGTGCCAATGCACTGGCCTCTGTTTTGTTTTGTTTTTAAGATCTACATATTTGAAAGGCAGCAGTAAAGAGAAAGAAGGAAGGAAAGAGAGCAGATTTTTTTATCCATTGTTTCATTTGCCAAATGACTAAAACAGTTATCTATCTGAGCGAGGTTGAAGTTAGGAGCCAGGACTCCATCCTGTGCTCCCTAAGTGGGTGGCAAGTGTGCGAGCACTTGGGCCCCCTTTTGTTGCTTTTCCAGAAGTATTAGGAGACAGCTGACATGGAAGTAGACCAGCCTAGACTCAAAAGGATTTCCCCAAATTTGGAAATCTGACATTGTAAAGTGACAGCTCAACCGGCAAAGCCACAGTTTCAGCCCCCCCCCCCCATGTTTATATTTCTGGTGTTAATACATTTTTAGAAAGATTTTAAATCTTACTAGTTTTTTTTTTTTAATTGGAAAGGAAGATATACAGAGAGAAGGAGAGACAGAAAGAAAGATCTTCCATTTGCTGGTTCATTCCCCAAGTGGTCACAACGGCCAGAGCTGAGCCGATCCAAAGCTAGGAGCCATGAGCTTCTTCCAGGTCTCCCACGTGGGTGCAGGGTCCCAAGGCTTTGGGCCATTTTTGACTGCTTTCCCAGGCTACAAGCAGGAGTTGGATGGGAAGTGGACCAACTAAGACACAAACGGACCCACATGGTATCCTGGCAGATACATAGTAGCCGCTAGGCTACTGTGTCAGGCCCCCTATTGTTGATATCTTTAAGATGTAATTTTTACTGACTCAAATACAGGTTAAAATATTAGTCGCCAATATAGTCTAATTGACGTCCTCTATCAAGATGTTTGCTGAAAATACTTTGGATAAGGAGTCATTTTGAGCTGTAGCATCTCTGTTGTACTTGTCTTTAGAACAACTTACTTTCAGTACTTTTACTTAAAATGAAGTTTATTTTTATGTTGATTGGGTTCTGGTACAGGGAGGATGGAGTATTATTGAATTTGTGAGGATGTTTTAATTTGAAGTTACTATTTTCATAGAAAAGGTGGTGAGAATTAGGTTCCTGAGTTGGCTCACCCTGTGACCCCTGCTTAGGCAGTGAGAAGAGTACAAATTCAATGACTTGATGTGTCTAGGACCTGTATAAATTGAGAAGTGACATTATATGATTTAGATTAAAAAAATATATATGGGGCCCAGTGCTGTGGCCCAGCAGCTAAACTCCTTGCCTTGCATGCACTGGTATCCATTATGGGCACTGATTCTTATCCTGGCAGTCCCGCTTCCCATCCACATCCCTGCTTGTGTCCTGGGAAAGCAGTGGAGGATGGCCCAAAGTCTTGGGATCCTGTACCCGAATGGGAGACCTGGAAGAGGATCCTGGCTCCTGGTTTTGACTTAACACAGCTCCGGCTGTTGCTGTCACTTGGGGAGTGAATCATGGGACAGAAGAGCTTCCTCTCTGTTTCTCCTCCTCTCTGTATATCTGACTTTCCAATAGAAATAAAATGTATCTTTTATAAACAAGTGTGTACTTGAGCCAGGAGAGCCTTGTTTGAAATCCCAGTTTAGTTTCTGCTTATTTGATCTTGAATATATACTTAGAGGCTTGAGTGTTATTGTACATTTTAAGTAAAGTAACATGTGCAGGCTATCTTTATGAAATTCACGGAAAAATGTATCTTATGAAAGGATTATGCTTGAGTTAAAAAAAAAAAACTTCTGCACCAAAATAAACATTTCTGATTCCATTTTCTCTGACAGTTTTAAAGTACTCTTGTGGAAAGCATCCAGCAATATGTTTAATTTTTTTGTTCTATTTATTTTGTTTTGTCTTATTTTTAACATTGTTTACATAGCTAAATGGGATGCACGTCCGTGTGGGTCTCCAGTTAGGGCGGTGAGGTTCAAAGTAAGGAAGAGGTAGTTGACATAGAAGTTTCGATTTTTTTACCCTCTATCTCCTAGAGGAGCAGAGGAAGGGGCACGCCTGCTGTCACACTACATCAGCACTGGGGAGTAGTGGGTAGGCATTTGTTTGAGGACATCTTAGAGACCTCAGGGTGGGAAAGAGTGTTGGGAGAGTATTATTGAGTAGTGCTGATAGTTCTGAGACATTGTAGGCTTTGCTGCAACATAGTTGAGAAAATCTTTGCAAGATGTGTTAGCTGACCAAGTCCGTCTCAGTGTACAGTCCACAGGCCCAGGAATATATTATAAATCTTGACAAAGGAGCTTTCCATCCTCTAATGCTGACCCAGATGATCTGGCTGTTGTGTCTCCTGTGTGCATCTGGACATGCTATTCAGCACACAGGCATTAGCAATTGAGGTTGCCCAATCCAACACATGCACATGATGGTTGGACCACATATCTTATGGTTATCCCTGTGGCCAGAGTTTGAGTCAAGCCATCTAGTGGGGTTTCTCCCAAGAAACCTCACCTGGGGTGACCTCAGACTTTGTGTGTGCCAGCCAGTGCAGGGACAGGTTCAGTCTGTCACGTGCACCAGCCAATGCAAATACTGGTGGATGCAGTTGCCTGAAATTGATGGGTGCTGTGGCTGGCCTAGCCCACTATAGGTCCTGTCTTCATCAGCACTAATGGGTGATACAGCCTTGTTGGGGCAACACCAATAACCCCCAGCAGGCCTGCTCCAGCTGCCATGTTTTTATGTGCTGGCATGTGATGCAGCTTAGCACCGCGTGTTTACATTCCATCTTGCTCTTATGCACACTCATGGATGCTGTAGCTTAGTGCAGCCCAACCCACTCCCAGACCCAGCCCACTTGCATGCTAATAGATGCTGCTGCCATTTCTAGCCTGGTTTGTCAGCAACCCTGGCTCTTGCTCACCAGCAGAAGATGAAACTGTAATGCCTACAGTTTCCCTACCAACCCCACTCGCAACCCCAGTTCTTGTGCTTGCTAGTGGGTGCTGCAGTCTAGCCTGGTTGGTTAGCACCCATTCTGGCTTACATGTGTCCCCATGCGTGTGTCAGCCTATTCCAGTCTGGCCACCCCCAGTCCCAGCTCTCTTGCTCATCTGTGGAAGCTGTGGCCAACAAAGGAGTCCCTGACATTCCCCTAGCAGGTCATCTCCCAGCCCTGGGTACTGTGCATGCCAGTGTGTGCTGCTGACCAGTCTGAGATGATCTGCCCCAAGTCTTGGCATTCACCAGGAAGTTCTACAGCCTGACTCAGCCTAGCTTGCCCCCAGTGCCAGCTCTCTCTTATGGGTGCAGCAACTTAGCCCAGCCTGGACCATCCCCAACCCCTATATGAATTGGTGAGTATTGCAGTCCAATCTGGCCTGGCCAGTGCCCTTTCATGACTCTCAGTTGTGTCAGTGTGTGTTGTGGGCTGGCCCAGCCTGGCCTGTCCCTAGTCCTGGTTGATGTAACATATGCTGTTGTGTACTGAAGCCCAGACCAGCCTGGCCTGATCTACTCTCATACCCAACTCTCTTGCTCATCAGCGAGATCTGTAGCCATGCAGCAGAGTTCCCCATGTTCTGCCAGACCCCACTCCCAGCCCTTGGATCTCATGTGTGTGGGCAGGTGCTACCATGTGGTCTGATATGGTGAGCTTCCAGTCCTGGCACTCATTGGTGGGTACTGTGGCCTAGCTCCAATGGCTTGTACCCATTCTGGCTCTCACCAGTGGATCCTACAGCTTAGCCTTGCCTGGCCACCTCCCAATCTGTCTCTAATGTGAACTGGTGGGTACCATGGCCTAGCCTGACCTGTCCCACACCGATTCTGACTCACTTGAGTGCCAGTGGGTCCTAAATCTTAGCCTAGTCTGGCCTACCCTGAAACCTAGACTATATGCATACTAATGGGTACTGCAGTCTTGTCCAGGCCACTGTGCCCGTAGCCTGGCTCTCACACTCTTCAGAGGAAACCACAGTGTAACAGGAAAGTCCCCAAAAGTTCTTCTGCCAGGCAATTCCCAGTCTTGGATCTTGTATGTTTTGGCAGGTGACAAGATAAGTCAACTATGTATTTAAAAAGAGGAGAAAGTGATGGCTGATAACGTATGAAGTACACTTTTGCCACCCAGCCAAAATGCTTGTATGTAAGAGTTATCTGGGGAGAATCAAGATGGCAGAAGAGAGTAAGGACATGTTTAAACAGACGGAGAAAAATTAGCCGGGGTGAAGCAGAGAGGGCACATTCCAGGAATAGGAGAGTACAGACTTGACAGCAGAGGGACACCTGGAGAGATGGACATAGGAAAGCAGTGGAGAGAATGATGTGGTGTTATAATGACCAGATACTCCAGGGATATTCAGTGAGCGGTGACCTAACCTCCATCAGAGGCCAGAACACCACTAGCAACCAGATGGGAAGGGAATTTTACTGGGAGCTCAGGTGAACCCAGACAAAGAACTGCCTGTCCTGCTTGTTTGTTTGATTTGGCCAAGAGGAGAGTCAGAGCAGCAGATCTCAAACAGGCGGTGTGGGGACAGGTAGATTTCGCAGCTCAATTCCCCACCCAGTAGAGCTGATTTGGGTGCCAACTTGTGTAGGGAGGCAAAGGCTATGGGACAGGACTGTGCATGCACTAACCCGGGAGCAAACTCATTTCTAGCTAAGTACATTGAAACACTGAAGCATCCTACAGGTTCCATCCAAAATAGGTCTGGATATCTCCCAGACCTAATGGCTAGTAGATCAAGAACTTCATGAATAACACATCAGGAACATATGGGATAGCAAAGGCTTTGAGACTGCAGGACAGCAGTGAGCTGCACATGTTCTGAGCTGGGAGCAAACTCAGTGAGTTCAGTGCATTGCACTTGTCCCACAGGGAAAATAATACTAACTTTGGCATCTTATGACTCACGTCTAATGGCCAGCAAATTCCAGCAAGAACAGCATTGCCAACAACCTAGCTATATGGGACACCCAGTTTTTCCCTAAACCTGGGAACTGTTCCATCCGGAAGTGGGAGAAAGCTTGTACAGGCAATGGTACAGCCACAGCATGGGATCATAGGAGGTAGTGTGGTAAGCCAGGAGCTGGGACTTCAGAGACCATGGTAGAAGTCTACCATAAGAGCCCAGATGTAAAACTCACTAGGGGGAGTGGCATAAGTGACTGCAAACAAAGAGCCGTGTACCAACACATAAAGTAAAAACAAATTGTAGACCTGTGGGTGACAGCTTAGAAATCTGCTCTAAAGAGAAGAATCTGCTACCCAGAAGTATTATGACCAAGAGAAAAGGAAGAGACAGTGGCACAATGATTATTACTGAAAACTCCCCTGCAAAGGAGCAAAACCCTATGCCAACCTCAAGAGTTAACTGAGGAAGACATAGAGAAAATAAGGGATATAGAATTCAGAAAACTTTTGTAAAGCTTCTTATCAACAAGTAGAAGCACATACATGAGTTCAAGGAATTTAAGCAATATATTACACAGGAAATAGCAACTCAAACAAAATCAAGCGGAATTATTTGAAATGAAGGACGCAGTAGAGCAAATTAAAAATCCAGTGGAAAGTCTCAATAATAGAATGAAGAAGGCAGAAGAAAAAAATTCAGAATTGGAAGGTGCTTCATGTCACCATGGGGAAACAATAAAAAAGCTGAAGTAAAGCTAAGTCAAGCTAAAAAAAAAATTGAAGAATTAAGACACTATTGGGCCCAGCACGATGGTGTAGTGGTTAAGGTCCTCTCCTTGCACATGCCAGGATTCCATATGGGCACCAATTCTAATCCCAGCAGCCCTGCTTCACATCCAGCTCCCTGCCTGTGGCCTGGGAAAGCAGTCAAGGACGGCCCAAAGCTTTGGGAACCTGCACCCGTGTGGGAGAACTGGATGAGGCTCCTGGCTTCGGATTGGCTCAGCTCCAGCCCTTGCGGCCGCTTGGGAAGTAAATCATCGGACAGAAGATCTTCCTCTCTGCCTCTCCTCCTGCCTTTCCAATAAAAATAAATAAATCTTAAAAAAAAAAAAGACACTATTAAAAGGCCAACTATAAGAGTTATGTGAGTTCCAGAAAGTGCAGAAAGAGAAGCTGGGTTTAAAGGTATATTCAATGAAGTAATAAAGGAAAACTACCCTGATATGGAGAAAGAATTGGGAAAAAACATCCAGGAGGGGCACAGAACTCCCAACAGGGTTGGCCAAAAGCAATCTTCACACCAATACATGCTAATGAAGCTCTCTTCAATTGAACACAAGGAAAGGATCCTTAAAGGTGCACGTGAAAAAAATCAGTTGATAGAGGAGTAGCAATCAGATTCACATCTGACCTCTCACAGGAGCCTCTGCAGGCAGAGAAGAATAAAATTTCAGGTTCTAAATGGAAAAAATTATCAGCCCTGAATAAGGTACCCAGCAAAGTCTTCCTTTGTCTTTGAAAATGAAATAAAAGTCTTCCACAATAAAGTAAATTTAAAAGAATATGCCTCTTCTATATTACCCTACGAATGATACTTAAAAATGTTCTCTTTACAGAGAAAAGGAGTAGCACTAACCAAAACCAAAGGCAAATGCAAAGAACATCCCAATTAAAGAACAGTAGAAAACTAAATCAGTTAACAACCCATTGCTAAAATGACAGAACTAAATTACCATCTATTTATATTAACCCTGAATGTAAATGGCTTAAACTCATCAAAGGTCATAGACAGTAAACTGGATTCAAAAGCAAAATCCATCTCTATATTAGATTGAATTGAAAAAACAAAACCCATCTGTTTGTAGCCTACAGGAGACACATCTCACCAACAAAGATCAGTGGATATATCTCATGGATTTTGATGTTTGTTTTCAGTTTCATTTCTTCAAAATACCTTTTTCTCATTAAATTCTTCAGTGACTCATAGATCATACAGTAGCATCATTTTCTCCAAGAAGGTTCTTGATTGTCTTGTTGTCACTCAGTAGCATGTTGTTTAATTTCATGGCATTGTAAATTTTTTGTCCTGTTGTTTTTGTTTTGTGACTTTTCATTTAAGGGAATATGTAGTAACTGTGTAATGGAGACTGTCATATCCAGTGACATGTTGTTTAACTTCATGGCATTGTACATTTCTGTTTTTCTTCCTGTTGATTTTGTTGTGGCTTTTCATTTGGAGGGATTGTAGTGACTGTGTAGTGGAGATTGACATGTCCAGATGTGAGGCTATGGTGCAGTGTGCATCTCTACTTCTCGATCGAGGATGGACTCCCAGTAAAATTGTTGGCTGTGTCTTGACAACAGGGTGCTGGACTCTGCCATTGAACATGCCCGCAATAATGGACTTATGACTGTGTATGAAGAACTATATATTGTAATAATATAGGGAAACTTAGTTTGGGGGAGGAGATTTGTGGAAGGGGTGGGAAATCCCAGAACGTATGAAATTGTATTATAAAATGATGATGATAATAAAAAAAATTATTACTTTGTGTGATGGCTGAACTGGCTAATCCTTCCACTTCAAAGTGCCAGGATAGGATCCCTTTTCAGTGCCAGTTTGTTTGCTGGCTGCTCCATTTCCCATCCACCTCCCTGCTTGTGGCCTTGGAAAGCAGTCTAGAAGATGGCCTAAAGCCTTGGGATCCTGCACCTGCTTGAGAGCCCTGGAAGAAGCTCCTAGCTCCCAGCTTCGGATTGGCTCAGCTGTGGCCATTATGGCCACTTTGGGAGTGAACCCACAGATGGATGATCTTTCTCTCTGTCTTTCCTTCTCTCTGCAAATCTGGCTTTCTAATAAAAATAAATAAATCTTGAAAAAAAAGAAAAGTTACTTTAATTGCTGTCTTTAGGATCCTGTTTCTATAGCTGTGGCAAACATTTGTCAGTAATAAAGGATGGAGAGAGAGAGTGAGATTTAATGCTGCAGAGAGAGAGAGGGTTGAGTGAGAGTGTGTGTGTATGTGTGTGTGTGTGTGAGAGAGAGAGAGAGATCGAGAGAGAAAGAGAAAGAGTGAGGGGATTTAATGCTGTAGGAAGTGTGATGCCCTAAGGACCCTGGGACCAGACTGTCCCACTTCTGGGAACATAGGGGTGATGATGAGTGGGCAGTCCATCTTGGGAGGGGGAGAGGCACTCACAGTAATGGTGTCTTTTAGGGGCATGTTTAGGAGACACTGGCCTGAGCTGGGTGTGCAGTTCTTCGTTTCTGTCTCCTGCCTGAACCTGGGTTGTCCTCTCTGCTCTGAGTGGCCCGAACCACAGAGGAAGGATTGTCATCCCATGTTTATCCACATTAGCTCATGAACATTGGTGTCCCTTCTGTTTTGGTCCTTACTAGCCATGTCATTTTGTTCTCTTGGATGTCAGTTGCTGATGATCCTTTCAAATACAGGTAAAGAATACCCACAAAGAGCTCAGGGTAACTTACTGTTCCACTGTGTACTTTTCCCCCAGTTGGACAGATTTCTGGGAATTCAAAGTTGTTACCTTTTGTTCCCCTTCTGTAACAATCTTTCATGTGAGTGATATGACTTGAAGGAATCGTTATTTTCTCCTCTCTCCTTTGTAGTATGGCTAACCCCTGAATTGCCATTGAAGTTAGCGCCTTATCCTATGATGCCACAATGCTAGGACCTCCACATTAAAGTCTCCTATGAATGAATGCATAGGAGCTTTCTGCTCATTTTTGGTTGTACTATAGGATTGTTTATCTCTAGGTATGAGAATGAGGTTTTAGCTGTTTCCAAGGCTCACATTAAAACTGAGTAATGTTCAGTAACACTGGAATGTGTGTTGATACTTCAGTATTTTCTGGTGTCAGGGAAACTCTTAGAAATCCTCTGCAAGCTAGCCTATTACTCTAAATATATGACTTCATTTGAAGCGACTGGAATTAGGGAACCACATGTAAAATAAAAGAGATTCTTCTTTTTTTTTTCTATGCATGTGGTCTTTTTACAGGAAAATTTTTGAAGAGGCCAATTGGTTTTCCACTTTCTATATTTCTACTTTCTTTTCAGTTTATTGCCTCTGTAATGAAGTATGATATCTTCCTGTCCCAAATCCCTCATTGTGGCTTTTTATGCATCCTCTGTCACTGAGAACTTTTGGTTTCTTCATACAACGAATAAAAATATTCTCTGCTTGTTTTACTGTACTCAGTACATTGGCACAGTGCTGCAGCAGTATGGTTTCAAACAGTGTCCGTATGTTGGACAATGCTAAAATGTTTTAAGTTGATGCAATAGATGCATGCTGAAAACACAGTGGAGGCAGGGAGATACAGACCCTCAGCTGGGTCCGCAATTCAGCCTCAACTTTGGCTACTGTATTCAGAATAGGAGCAAAATGAGAATCTGTCTTAGTTTAGTAACGTCTTTTACATCTCTTGTCTTTTTAAGGAGCATCCACATTTTAAAAATAACAGTGAATTTGGTAATAGGAGCCTCAGTGGGAAAATGTGGTAAAGGATGGCCTTGTGTATATAAGTATTTCAGAAATAATATGCAGAGTGACTGTTATAAACAGAATTGTATGTGGTTTTCACATTGTTTTTCACCAGAATAAACTGATCTTGAAAATTCATGTTTTCCTCAAACTATTTGAACCAACCTATAAATGTTCGTATTAAGTTAGGGATTTTACAGGTTCTTTATGAAAACACTCAACAGTTTAGCCAAGAGTGTAATTGATTTGTAAGGACTTTTAAAGAAAAGGACAATGTAATAAAATTTGAAGTTTATAAGACATTTCACTTATAAATGGAGTATTTGAAGATTATAGTTTTTGGCGAAGTGTTTGGCTTTTAGAATTTAAGTATTCTATGTAAAGATTCTGAAAAATTAAGACAGATGCTTGCCTTTGTCCAGCCTGTGTTCTAGACTTGCAATATGTGGTACTGGGGAAGAAAACATTGAGAAGTATGAATTAAACTTTTGTTGATTCTAGTCTTTATACTGAGTTGTTAATTTGAGTAAAGTGTGTATAAAGGTCTAAGTGCTTGGAATATTCCCTGCTGCTTTCCCAGCCACATTAGCTGAGAGCTGGATGAAGTAGAGCAGCCGGGACTCCAGCTGACGCCCGTATAGGATTAGGGCTGCAGGTGACAGCATTAGCTACTATGTCACATCTGCAGCCTCCTAGTTTTTTGTTTTTTGTTTTTTAATGATTTCTTTATTTTAATTGGAAAGCCAGATATACAAGAGGAGGAGAAACAGAGAGGAAGATCTTCCGTCTGTCGGTTCACTCCCCAAGCAGCCACAACAGCCAGAGCTGAACCAATGCAGAGCCTGGAGCCTCTTCCAGGTCTCCCACACAGGTGCAGGGTCCCAAGGTCTTGGGCCGTCCTTGACTGCTTTCCCAAGCCACAAGCAGGAAGCTGGATGGGAAGTGGGGGCTTCCGGGTTTAGAACTGGTGCCCATATGGGATCCTGGCGCATGCAAGATGAGGACTTTAGCTGCTAGGCTACTGCCCTGGGTCCCAGCCTCCTAGTTTTAAATTTCTTACCCACAACCCTATTGTAATAATTTAGTTGTGTGTGATTAAAAATATATTAGAAGTAAAATAACACTTATTTACACAGATTTTAAACATTTGTAAAATGTAGTAAGAATTTATTATAGAATGTTTTAAAATTAGAGCTCAACATAGTTTCAGTACACAGTGTGGTATTGTCAGCGTTTGCACAAACTCAGGTGCCTTCACATGCACATAAGTGTGGACGTGTTTTCCTTTATATATTGTGGTATATTCATGAATCTGCCTATAATTTTGAAGAATATTTTTATGACTATGATCTTTTCTTTGAATTTCAGCAAGCTTTTATTTTTTATTGACGTGTGGTAAGTGAGAACAAAGTACATATGTCATCATAAATGTGTGTCTTAATATTTTACAAAATGATAGTAGCTCCACAACATTTCCAGATAAAACTCTGGAGCTGGCATTGTGGCACAGGGCTCAAGCCGCTGCCTGCAACACCAACATTCCATATCTAAGTGCTGGTTCAAGCCTGATTGCTTCATTTTGAACCATCTCCCTGCTTGGAGAGTCTCAAGTGCTTGGGCCCATGTCACGCATCCAGGAAAGCTGGATGGAACTCCTGGGTTCAGCCTGGCTTAGTCCTGGCCCGTTGTGGTCATTTGGGAAGTGAACCCAAGTGTTTCTCTTGCCAGTCCCACCTTTCATACAAATAAATAGATTGATATATATATTAAAAAATATATAAAATATCAAAATGCTCGGGAGCTCTCCTTGTCTGCTTGTTATCACAAGCATTTCTTACCACTGAAAAGGCAGTTACTCTACTGAATTCATTAAGAAAAATTGTGGGATATAATTTACATACAATAAAATTTGATGCTTTCCAATAAATTTTATGGAGTTGTGTAAAAAACGTTATAATACATTTAAAAATTTTATTTATTTATTTGTAAGTTAGAAAGCCATCTTGCATCCTCTGGTTTATTCCTCAGCTGCTTTTAGCAGCCAGTGTTGGGCCGGGAGACTGGAGCTCCGTATGGGTCTCCTAGGCACTCAGGTATTTAGACTTGATGTATGTTGTCTTCCAGACGCATTAACAGAGAGATGAATTGGAAGCAGAGGTGAGACTAGATCCCAAATATTGTGTTATGGGAAGCAGAGATCTTTATTGGCACAATGCCCACCTGTATGATGAAGCTTTAAAAATACAGTTGAGCATATTTTAGCCTGTTTTCTTTGTTGACTATGTAATGTGTTGGGGATCCCATATCCAAATGTGTGACGCCAGCTCTCTGGCTCCCAACTCCAGCTTTCTGCTAATGCAGGTCATTGGAGGCAATGGTGATGGCTCATGTGGGTGGATCCCCACCACTCACCTGGTGTAGCCATTTTCTGATATATAATATAATATATAATATATAAGGTATATATAAGATATATATATCTGAAATATAACTTTGTATACATTTCCTTTTTTTTAAAAAAAGAGATTTATTTATTTATTTGAAAGACAGTGTTACAGAGAGAGACACACACAGAGGAAGAGACATGGAGAGAATCTTTCATTTGCTAGTTCTAATGGACAAAGTGGCTGGAACTAGGCTGGTCCAAAAATAGGAGCCAGGAGCTTTTTCCAGGTTCTTACATAGCTGTAGGAACCCAAGCACTTGGGCCATCTTCTGCTGCCTTTTCAGGAATATTAAGTGAGACAATCAGTGCCCACTTGGGATCCTGGCACTTCAGGTGGCAGCTTCACTAACTATGCCACAGCTCTGGCCCTGACCATTCCTAATTTCATCAGGATAAGGGTCCTTCAATATAGAATTACTAGTTCAAAGAGCGTATGGACTTTTATGCCTTTTTATGTGTACCATCAAATTGCCTTTGGAACAGCTTTAAATTATACTCCCATCAGTAGCTGACAGCTTATATTTTTAAGCCATCTTAGCATTGAATATAATTTTAAAACACTCATTAACAGTTTGGTGCATAAAATATGGTACTCTTGTTCTAATGTTTCTTTCTTTGGTTACTAGTATGACTTTTTAACATAGGATTTTATGATTTTTTTCCCTAAGTTTTCATTAATAATATGCTCAGTTACATTCCTTGTCAGTTTCTTATTGAGTTCATCTGATTTTATTTTGCAGTTTATGACCATTTACTGTATTAAGGAATACATATCTTAAAAATACTTTCCTCTGTTTCATCTGAAGTTCATTTTTTCAGTAATTAAATAGATTGGGATTGTATGTCTTACTATCAAAATGACAGTTTATATTTTTACTCTAGCAGCTTTTGGAAACATCCTGTTAATTTGAAAGTTCTAAATTAGGTGAAGTAAAGTTTTCTGTTGAGAGCTGTGCTGTGTCTTTCGAAAGTTGAAATTGAAGAGAAGATATAGAGTGACATACGAAGCTAATTTGTTTTGCTTTGTTACCAAACTTGGTCTTCTAGGCAGTTATACTTAAGCATGAACATTGACGACAAACTGGAAGGATTGTTTCTTAAATGTGGCGGCATAGACGAAATGCAGTCTTCCAGGGCAATGGTTGTAATGGGTGGAGTGTCTGGCCAGTCTGCTGTGTCTGGAGAACTACAGGAATCAGTTCTTCAGGATCGAAGTATGCCTCACCAGGAGATCCTTGCAGCAGATGAAGTGTTACAAGAGAGTGAAATGAGACAACAGGATATGATATCTCACGATGAACTCATGGTCCACGAGGAGACAGTGAAAAATGATGAAGAACAGTTGGAAACACACGAAAGACTTCCTCAAGGACTGCAGTATGCACTGAACGTCCCCGTAAGTAATTGCTCTATAAAATATTGACCATTCTGGTTAGGCATGCAGTTAGTTTTGTGTTAAGTAATGCTGCAAGTCATCAAAAGAAATTTCAGACAATTTATAAGCTAAATATTGTTCTTGTTCTTGAATAGCTGTGCTAAAGTATTGACAGAAACCATATTTAAAGGCAAAGTTAAGTATTTATGTTATTTTGGAAATTTTTCTGGGCTAGTGTTTCTCTATCAGGATTATGGATATACTTGAAAGTGCTTAATTGTTAAACCTCAAAGTTGTAAGGGGTGGGGAAGTTGAATCTTAAACGTCCTAGAAAAAAATCACACACTTGAGGGTTTTTTCTTTCAAACTCTTCAGTTTTTTCAACCCTTGCCCCATCCATCCTTTGCTAATACACCCTAACTCTGCCTGGTCCTTGTTTGTTCCAGTTGCTTGATCTCTGTCTGTATTCTTTGATAGGTTTTAGATCTTTCTCGCTTTTACTTTTATTTTTGCCCAGTGAGCAATAAATCTGCAGCCATACTAATTCTCATCTCTTGTTTCTGTGATATTGAACCCATGTTTTTTTAAGTTCACTGTTTTAGTATTCTGCACTTTTCCTTTGCTTCTGAACTTTCATATACTCCATTTGGCCATATCCTTGTTTGTTTGTTTGTTTGTTTTTTAAACCTACATAATGCTCCTGCTTCTTTATCATCATTATCATCCCCCTGTAGGGACTTGAGGTTACCTGCTCAGTGTGTCTCTGGTAGATTGTGGGTTTTGCAAGGACAGGGGCTTTATCTTACTTTGTTCATATCGCTTTTGTTGGCATATATTTTATTTTAAAACATTTGGTCACTGCTTTTAGCTAGCCAGTATCCTTTTGTTTTTTTTTTTAATACTGTTGGTCTGTTTGATTTTTTATTTTAAAAAATGGATTCTTTTGTTTATTTTGCAAGTCAGAGAGCTTGGAAGAGAGAATCTTCTCTCTGTTGTTTCATTCACCAGATGTCTGCAATGGCCAGTGCTGGGCCAGGCCAAAGCCAGGAGCTGGAAACTCCATCCAGGTCTCCAATACGGGTTTATGAGTGTGTGAGCCATTCTCTGCTGCTTTCCCAGACAGCAGGGAGCTGGTTCAGAAATGCATAGCTGGGACTCAAACTGGCGCTCACATGGGATATAGACGGAGTAGCTTTACTACTCTGCCAGCACAATGGCTTCAGATTTTTGGTCTTTTAAAAATTTTGAGAGGCAGATACTGATATACACACACAGACACACGAACCCCATGTGTGCATATGAAATGACAGAGAACCTCTTTGCTAGTATACTGGCTGGGTATCTGCAGTGCCTGGAACTGGCCCCTGCTGGAGCTAGGAACTTAATTCTGGTAGTACAAGTAGGTGGCAACGGCCCAACTGTTGGAAACAATACAGCTGCCTTCCTGGGCCTGCTTTTAGGAGAAACTGTAGAGTCAGTAGCCAGAGCTGGGGATTTGAAGCCAGTCATTCTAGTGTGGAGTGTGGGTGTCCTCGCCAAGTTTCTTAGCCTCTGGGCTAAATTCCTGCCCCTATTGCTTTCTTTTCTTGCAGTTGTGGGCCTTTGGTGTCAGCATAGTGCTGGCCTTACACAACAAGTTAGGAAGTGTTTCCCCTGCTTCTAGTTTGGAAGAGACTATAGGGAATTGGCATGATTTCTTTCTCAAAAAATTTTTAAGTAGCATTAGCACTGCTTTCTGAGTCTGGTATTTTCTGTGACAGAAGATTATTAATTATTAATAGAACTTCTATTACAGATGAAGGTCTGTTCATCTGTTCAGACTGTTTCTACTTGTGTGCATTTTTTTTTCAGATTAAAATTTTTTTTTAATATTGTCAAACTTGTGAGCACATTTTAGCTTTTTTACTACTGTCCATCGTTCTGAAATGGCGTGTGGTTTTCCCTCCATGTCTTTTTTTTCCCCCCCCTATAGTTAGCTTGACTATCAGCCTACCATTTTTTTTCTCTCTTGTGCCTTATCCTAATAACGATTTTAAAGTCTACGGTTCAATAGTGCTGACCTCTGTATCCATTGAGGACCACTGTTTTCCCTTCCTGCCTAGTAGAAGTATTGATACTTTCAATGAAACAGCTGTTTTCTTCTTTTTTTGAAAGTGTAAGCAGTTGGTGTGATGGCTCAACTGGCTAATCCTCTACCTGCAAGTGCCAGTATCCTGTAAGGTGCCAGTTTTTGTTCCATCTGCTTTACCTGTGACGAAGTTCTCTGCTTGTGGCCTGGGAAAGCAGTAGTGGATGGCCTAATGCCTTGGACCCTGCACCCATTTGGAAGACCTGGAAGAAGCCTCTGACTCCTGGCTTCAGATCAGCTCAGCTCCAGATGTTGTGGCCACTTGGGGAGTGAATCAGCAGGTGGAAGGGCTTTGTCTGTCTCTCCTTCTCTTTGTAAATCAGCATTTCCAATAAAAATAAATCTTAACAACAAAGAAGGAAATTTAAATATTTGTTTGTTTAGAAAGCATATAAAAAGAGAATCAGAGATCTGGATAAATAGATGTATTTCATCCTCTGGTTGCTTTCAAATGCCCAAAGCAGCTGGGGCCGTGGCAGGCTGAAGTCAGAAACCTGGAACTTAATCCAGATCTCCTCCATGGATGGCATGGACTCAGATGTTTGAGCTATCATTTGCTACTTCCATGTTGTGCTTTAAAAGGAAGCTAAAACTGGAAGCAGAATTGGGACTCTTGGGTGGGTGCAGGTGTCTTTTTAATTTAATTTAATTTTTTATTCTTATTGCAAAGTCAGATATACAGAGAGGAGGAGAAGCAGAGAGGAAGATTTTTCATCCATTGATTCACTCCCCAAATGGCCACAAATGGCAGGAGTTGTGGCGATCCAAAGCCAGGAACCAGGAGCTTCATCCGAGTCTCCCACCTGGATGCAGGGTCCCGAAGCTTTAGGCTGTCCTTGACTGCTTTCCCAGGCTGCAAGAAGGGAGCTGGATGGGAAGTGGGGTCTCTGGGATTAGAACGGGTGCCCATATGGAATCCCGGCACATGCAAGGCAAGAGCTTTGGCCACTAGGCTGCTGTGCCAGGTCAGGGTGCAGGTGTCTTAATCTATGATTTAACCACTGTGCCAAATGCCTGACGCTGAAATGCCCTTTGTTTTGCTCACTTTTTTCTAGTAATGTTCTTTTTTTGTTTTTTGCTAAGTTTTATCATTTTTTAATGTTTACCTTGCATCTAGTTTATTTTTCTAATCTTCCAAAGAAGATTAGATAACCAGTTTCAGACTTTTAATTTGTATTTAGGCTTTTTATTTGTGTTTAGTGGGAAGGTAGGACAACAGGAAATCCTTTTACTTAAGCCGTCACTGCAGCTTCCCAGGGTCTGTGTTGGTCAAGTTGCTGGAGTTGGGAACAGAGCCGAGGCCCTGTCCTGTGAGAACGGAGCATCTTCTCTAATTAGCCAAACACACATTTTGCAATGTGTATATGTCCTTTTTTTTAATATTTATTTTTTCATTTGAAACGCAGTTAGAGAGAGAGAGAAACAGAAAAGATCTTTCATTAGCTGGTTCACTCCTCAAATGACAGCAACAGCTGGAGCAAGCCTGATCTGAATCCACAAATCGTAAGCTGCTTCTGAGTGTCCTACCTGGGGTGCAGGTGCCCAAGGACTTGGGCCATTTTCTTGTTTGTCCAGATGACTAGCTGGGAGCTGGATCAGAAGTAGAGCAGCTGGGACTTGAACTAATGCCGCAGATGGAGGCTTAACAGTTATGTCACTGCTATGACTCCAGTATATACATCTTTTACTTGCAAGATTTTTTTCTTTGAATGCTGTGTAATTAAAAAGCGCATTGTTTATTCTCTGTTTATTATTTTGAGATATTTTCAGCTGTTTTCCTGTTAACAGTTTAATTCTGTTGTGATTCAAGAGCAGATAATACCCAGAATATTGTCTGTTGATAGTAATATTATCTGTTGATAGTTTTCTGTCAACATTATTATTTTTAATTTGTTAAGGTGCATTTTATGTTTAAAGTGTGCTGTGTTGCAAACGTTCCATGTGAGTGAGAGAGAGAAAGTAATCCGAGGATTGCAATAGGGTTTATTTATTTATTTATTTATTTATTTATTTATTTTGAGGAGAGAATGAGTAACAGTTTGTGGCCTGAACCTTTTTGCATGTATCTTTTAGGTTAATTGTGGGGAACCTTATATCTGCCAAGGGTCATTTGAAAATTTGTTTATTTTTATTGGCTAGGCAGATCTATAGAGAGAAAGAGAGACAGACAGAAAGATCTATCTGCTGGTTCATCCCCCAAATAACCACAATGGCTGGAGCAAGCCTAACCTGAAGCCATAAATCTAAGCTTCTTTTGAATCTCCCACATGGGTGCAGGGTCCCAAGGCTTTGGGTCTTCCTCTATTTCTTTCCCAGGCCAAAGCAGGAAGCTGAACAGGAAGTGGAGCAGATGGGACGCAAACCAGGGCCTATATGAGATGCTAGCACTTGCAGTAAAAGGATTAGCCACTTGAGTTGTTGAGCCAACCCCATTTGTATATATAACATCATTCCTTTGCCATACAAAATTATGAACTTAAAATTTACACTGCTGTAGAATTACTGAAATCCAAGAGTCGCCTGCAGTTGCTGTGGCAGGACTAGCCCTGATGATGTTGTGGCTGTATATGGCTCATGAGCTAGATGTCCCTTACCCCTGTTTAGGTAGTGTCTATGGGTATCTTTCCAAATGGGATTTATACTTCTGACTAATCCAGTGATTAATTGTTATCAAACAACTACAGTGCATTTTGGCGGAGGTGAGGGCAAGGGGCAGAAATAGCTTTCATAATCAGTCCTTGCTCATCCTGCCTTTTCTGTAGTGATCACGATCTCCCTGACTCCCGCTTGAAGCACATCAAAGAGCTTAGACTGCCCAGATCCAGCCTCATATTTTTCACTTACATTTGTATAGGTTGTATCATATCCCTATAGAGGTTTGTTTTTTTAAAGATTTATTTGAGAGAGAGATATCTCTTCTCTTTTAAAAAATATATTTATTTATTTTTATTGAAAAGTCAGGTATATAGAGAGGAGGAGAGACAGAGAGGAAGACCTTCCGTCCATTGATTCACTCCCCAAGTGGCCGCGATGTCTGGAGCTGCGCTAAGCTGAAGCCAGGAGCTCTGCAGTTAGTTCTTCCAGTGATAGGATTATTTTTAATGCCACAAGTTTTTTTACATTTTTTCCCTCCATCTACTCCCTCTCTTAAGAATGGCTCAGTGATTTTTTTTTTTTTGGTGGTTGAGGGGGTGGTCACCATTTGTTTTCCAGTGGATAGAAGATCTCTGTCTTTCTCTCTCCCTAAATCTGCCTTTTTAAAAATAAAAAATAAAAATAATCTTTTTTTAAAAAAGATTTATTTGAAAGGCAGAGTTATTGAGAGAGTGAGAGGGAGGGAAGGGGTTGACTTTTATTTGGTTAAACAAGCTTCTTTTGTCTTTAAAGCATGAATGTGTGTTTTGTGTTTTTAATTGGACTATGGACATAGGCAAGTGATTTTTGTGTATTAATATGAATTGCACTGATTGGTTCTCAGATGTTAAATTTTGCATTTATAGAATTAAACTGTACTTGGTTGTGATGGTCATATTGCGTATTTGTTGATTCAGTTTACTAGTATTTAAGTTTTTGTGTATATACTCTTGAGGGATATTAGCCTATAGTTTTGTAGCATGTTCGTTTTTAGATACATCATCTTCATTGTAAATGGGTTAGGAAGCATTACCTTGTCTGCTTTCACAGTAGCTGATGTGATTGTGGAATTATTGATTGTTTTCACTGAACAGTTAATTTAGGGCTACATTTTCTTTGTGGGAAGGTTTGAAATTATGAATTCAGTTTAAAAAATATCTGGAGGTCTACTCAGATTCAAAGTTTGTTTTTTTTTCTTGAGTAAGTTTTGGCAAATTTGTTTTCAAGCAATTTTTCCATTCTTAATTGTTTAAATGCTTTAATATTTTCTTACATTGTTGTAAAGATCTGCTGTGATTTCCTCTCTCTCATTCTGGACATTGGTAATTTGCCTTGTTTCTTCATTAACTTGAATAGAGATAGCAACTTTCCTGGCCTGTTAAAAAAATTAAATTATGGTTTCTTTGATTTCACTTTAATTCTACTGCCTTTTATTCCTGCTCTTGTGTCCTTTCTTCTATCCACTACTTTTTCAGTTGCCTTTTTAGATTTATTTATTTTTTTTTAAGTTTTATTGGGAACTCATATATATATAGAGAGAAGGAGAGACATAGAGGAAGAGCTTTTGTCTGCTGGTTCACTCCCAAGTGGCCACAGCGGCTGGAGCTGAGCTGTTCCAAAGCCCAGATCTTCCTCCAGGTCTTCCACAAGTGGGTGCAGGGCCCCAAGACTTTGGGCCGTGCTCGACTGCTTTCCCAGGCCACAGGCAGGGAACTGGATGGGAAGCTCGAGAGCCAGGATAGCAGCTGGTGCCCATGTGGGATTCTGGGGGTGTGCAAGGGGAGGACTAGCCCTAGGCCTCCACGCATTGGGTCCTGAGTTGCCCATTTAAAGTAGAAAAACAGATGACTGAATTTAGATCTTTCATTTCTAATGTAGACTGTTTGAGATTTATTTGTAATCTCTCAAAATTGCTGCATTTATTTTGCCGTTTTCATTGTAGTTCACTTGCGATAGTTTTTAGTATCTTTTATGATTTCTTTTGACCACAGCTAGTTACAAATGTTCTAATTAGGTTCTGAAAATTTTGAAATTTTTCACTTACCATTTTGTTTTTGATATCTTACTGTTACGGTATATACTATATGATTTCAGTCTTTAAAATTTATTGAAATTTGCCTAACATATGCACTAATGTTTTTGCATATTTTCTGGCAAAGAATGTATAACCTGGTTATTGGGTCCATTATTTTTTAAATCAGATCAAATTATGCAGTACTTTGGCTCTTTAATATTCATAATGATTTACTTGTTATATCATTTACTCACTAGACTATTGGTATCTTATGAGATAACTTTTGGTTGCAGGTAGACCCACTTCAAAATTACAAATTGCAATTTATTGTTAAGTCTCCTTAGTTTTGTTAGTTTGGAATTGTTTTCTGTGTTTTATATTTCTGTTGTGACTGTCCCTCAGTTGGCGCTTATCTGACTTTTTCTTCCTCATGAAATGTAACGTAAGCATCTTTGGCAGGAATGTTACAGCAATGTGTTCTCTCCTTGAAGTGTCTGACTGGAGGGTTTTATTTACTTCCTACTGTTCACTTCTGTTGATGGAGTACGATGGAATCTGCCGGGTTTGTTGCTGCAGCAGTTTTTCTTTATGATGTCTTAATAAATTTGTTCATCTTTAAAAAGTACATTTTATCTATTTGAAAGGCTGAATTAACAGTTGAAGAGGAGGGGAGAGAGAGAGTTGTTCAATTAACAGAGGAAGAGGAGGGGAGAGAGAGTTGCTGTGTTTGCTGGGGCTGGGTTGGATAGACGCCAGGAGCTAGGAGCTTCTCTAGCTCTTTCATGTGGGTACAGAGACCCAAGCACATTGGGGACATGTTTTACTGCTTTCCCAGGCGCGTTAGCAGGGAGCTGGAAGCGAAGTAGAGCAGCTGGACCTCAAGTCACTACCCACAGGGGATGCCAGCTTTGCTTGGCTGTGCCGTAACACTAGCCCTTGTTTTTTCTTTATATATAGCAGTATAGATTTGGAATTTTCTGTGATCACCATGAGCCTCTCCAAGCTTCATAGTCTATGGATTATCACATCAGTGTTTGAGCACAAGATGTTCTAGATTTCTCTTGTGGTTTTCCTACCTCGGTTCTGGAGTCAGACATTTTTCCAGGAAGCCCTAGTTCACTTCAGTGGAGAAATGGTATTTAGAAGCTAAGATTTGAGTACCCAAAGGCTACTGCTGCCACTCCTCCTCTTCCTCTTCACTGCTGTTGAGATATACCTGCTGCTGCGTCCCTCTGACAGAGCCTGAGACTGTTTCTATGTAAGTGAGTAATTATGTGCATTTCTGTGCATTTTTGTACACACACCTCTAAAATTATTTGTGGGCATATCTGTCAGTACTGAAAGCCATTCATTCCCATTGAGACCTTTGGTTACACTCCAACAACCAACTAGTACATGTGGCAGTGAGAAACCTGGTTTTGTTTTCCATCTTGGCTCTGTTTCCTGTGCTGCCTAGTGCATATTCCTCTAAGCCTCTGTGCCCCGCCCATGCTTTAATCACTGGAACGGTGCCCCATGGATCCCTCTCCTGCTCGCTCTGCCCTCATACCCTAGGCTTGTCCACACTTGCTCTGTGATACCTCCTTTACCGCACTCAGCCTAACAGCCTGTGCAGGCTGTGCTAACCTCACAGTGTGTGGACTGACACCTATTTCACTTGGACTCCAGCGTCTCAAGCTCTGCTTGAGGAAGGACATTTCTCCAGGCTGTTTTTGGGCTGTAACAGCTTGTCTTGGGCAGTACTAGGGCCTCCCTCTCCATTCTGTCTTGAATTTAGCAGCTTGTTCTGTCCCAGTTTATGGCGTTAGAGCTGTGTGATTCATAGAGGGTGAGAGCAGCGGAAAGAGAGGGATGGGGAAAGGTCAAGTTTGATCCTTTTTGCTTTTAAGAAAGCTTTTTATTTTAAAGTTAGATAACATGGGAAGTTGCACAAATAGTACAGAGGTTCAATAAGCCATTCCCTCAGGTTCCCCCAGCAGTTACACTTTATGTAACTGTCGTGCGGTATCAAAATCAAGCAGTTGTTACTCTACAGCATGTTCGGTGTTGCACACTGTGATACCTGTATAGATTAGTGTAACGACTAGGGTGATAAGGCTAGAGAACTAAGTCATTAGGACACAGCTCTCCCTGCTGTCAGTCCTGTATAGTGTATACCTCTTCCCTGCCTCTTCACCATTCCCAGTAATGAGCTGCCCCTATCTGCTTTGAATCTCCTTAACTTTGTCATTTTTAAAATGTTACATCAATGGAATTGTCACATTATTTAGGTCAGTGACTTTTCACCCAGCTCAATGCCCTAGAAAGCCACCTAAGCTATTGCGTTACCCAATAATGTGTTCCTTTGTGTTATGGAGCATTATTCTCTGGTGGTGTACCACAGTTTATTCCTTTACTGAAACATAGGCATCCATATCTCCAGGATCAGTACCCTACCGTACCCTGGTCACCTTGGTGTATTCACTTCTATCACATTTAGACCTTATACTTTACCCTTCCCTTGCTTTCCCTTCCCTTTCCCTTTCCTTTCCTTGTTTTGTTTTTTATTTTTTTGAAAGGCAGAGTTGCAGTGAGGGAGACAGACAAATTTTCCATTTGTTGGTTCATTCTCCAAATGGCTGCAATACCTGCAGCTAGTGTGGGTCAAAGCCAGGAATCAAAAGCTTCTTCTCCTTCTCCCACATGGGTACAGGGGCCCAAGCACTTAGGTGGTTCCATGTCACTTTCCCAGGTGCAATACAGGGAGCTGGGTGGGAAGTTAGCAGCTGGAATTCCATATAGGATGCTGGAACCACAGACACTGTCTTTACCTGCCGTCCCACCACCCTGGCCCTACTTTATGCTTTTTAAATATGCATACCCTGCATAGATAGGATCTTATTTTTATCTGCTCATTTCACTTGCCTGTTCTGAAATTAACTCCTTTATCCTACAGCTTGTTCAATGCCTGCTTGATGTTCCATTTTTAGGGTGAATCACAGCTGAGTCTTGTTACTCTTAATAGATAAAGACCAATTTGAGTTCTTGAAAATGGTCAATGAAAAGCTGTATCATGCCATATGTCAGGGACAGAATTTAGAGTTTGTGAAGCATTTCATCATAGTAGAATGTAACTGACAAGAAAATACATTTCTTCCTTTTTACTCTGTTCCTGTTGGTAAGGCTTAGTGATGAAGGACAGATCTTGGGATCATGGAATTATATTCAAGAGGACAGTGATTTTTAAAATATATTCTAGATCCCCCACAGTGTAGACACTCAAACTAACAGAATTTTACTCAGATCCTTCTAGATTGTGCCAAAGCCTTATAAAAATTGACACTGAACAAGTTAATGGTTTCCTCCTTTCATTTACTCAAAAAGAACTTTTCATATGTATATATATATATATATATATATATATAGTTTGTCAATTCAAAACAAAAAGTAAGGCCTTCCTTAGATCACTGAAAGTTCTTTTTTTTTTTTTTAAGATTTATTTATTTTGTTGGAAAGTCAGATATACAGAGAGGAGGAGAGACAGAGAAGAAGATCTTCCGTCTGATGATTCACTCCCCAAGTGAGCACAAAGGCCGGTGCTGTGCCGATCTGAAGCCAGGAGCCAGGAACCTCTTTCCAGGTCTCTCACACAGATGCAGGGTCCCAAGGCTTTGGGCCGTCCTTGACTGCTTTCCCAGGCACAGACAGGGAACTGGATGGGAATTGGGGCTTCTGGGATTAGAACCAGCGCCCATATGGGATCCAGGCACGTTCAAGGCAAGGACCTTAACCATTACACTATCACGCCAGGCCTGATCACTGAAAGTTCTTATAAATTCTCTTCCTAGTATCTGATGTCAGTTTATGGTAATCTAGGCTTGGGTCTAATATTTACTTTGTAGGTTCAGTTTTTATTTAAAAAGTATTGTAAGTACATTCATCAACATGGCCAAGAAAATACTTAGGTTTATTCAGAAAGGGGGGAATCCAGGCACACCTGTGGGTGGAGAGTGTGCCAGGAAGAGAAAGGGGAGGGAGAGAGAGGTGTCTAACTTCTGCTGTCTGCGTTCATAAGGGGAGTAGAGAGAGCAGAGAGCCAGCTTCTACTCAGTATGGGCTTGAGCAGGGAGTGGCTAGAGGATACCACCCCTCACATCCCAGAGAATGAGAAGTGTTGATTGCAGAAGCATCATTTGACTGACAGGTGGGCAGAAAGGATTTAGTGTGGCTTCCAAATTTGTGACCCTGAACTAGCTTACTTGCCCGCCTACATCCATATCACAGGGCCTGCCTTTCCAGGCCACAAACAGGGAGCTGGATCAGAAATGAAGCAGCCAGGACACGGTGTGCATATAGGATGCTGGGACAGTACCACGCCACAGCACCGACCCCTGCAGTATTTATTTTAAATCTATTTTTTCTTTTATTTTTTGTTTTCTAGCTTTTTATGGATTCAGTGTGGCTTAAGAATATAAGAATGTAATATTCTTCCCTCCCTTCCTCTTCCTTAATTGCTTTCCTCTCTCTCGTCTGTTTTTGAGATAACATTTTTAGATTTAGATTACAGTCACGTGTTTAATGCTCCACTTAATAAGAGAATGAACTACTAAAAAGCAAGAAGACTGTAGTTTAACATAAATGTAGGCAATGGATATAAACAGTAATAAAATGGAAAGGACCATTTTACCCATATACAGCAAATTTGAAAGTAATCAAAGATCATTAAAAACATATGGCAGCATTTTATTTTCGTCATGAGTTTCTGTACCATAAAATAATGTGAATAAAATTGTAGACATAGCTATGCATTTTGTATCTTTGATTAACTTTAGTGTCCAAAGAGGTTAAAATTTGTTAAAGTAAAAATATAAATATATATATTTGGCCATTGGCATAAAACTTGTGCTTTCTTTCCCCAGCCTTTGGTTCTTAAATTTCCTCAAATCCTGAGTGCCAATACTCTGCCGTGGCATCTCAGTTAGTAAAACCTAATATTAGGTGTATGTCTTGTAATGGGGAGCTTCTTTCCTCCTGTTAAAAAAAAAAGAAATCCTTTTTGTCCATTTCAGTGGTTTTACAGTATTTACTTGTATTGTTTTTGGTACTGCTATTTTAGTTCAGAATTGAATTTGCATTCATTTGTTACAAATTGTGTTTCACAATTTTCCTGGAAGGTGACAAGTCGGTTTACTTTTGTTGCTGAAAGAATTCAATGGTCAGATGATGTTTCTTGTTTTTGACTAGATCACAATTAACCCATTATATATCTTTTTTTAATTATATCATATATCTTTTCAAAGTCATTTATAGGTCATGGCTGATTCTTACTGCTTTAAAAATTCTGTTTTACTTTTGACACTTGTTGACTGCACAGCTATGTGAGTCTCTGATTAGGGTGGGGAGAATGGAGGCATGGAGGAAGGTGGGTGGGACAAATGTTTCTGTTTTTTACTTCATCTGTTATCCACAGGAAGAGTGGAGAGGGGACCACTTTTTGCTGTCAAATTACATATCAGTACCCAAGGGAATTTTTATTAGTATCACATTTTTTTTCCAAAGTTCATTTGAGGGGTTCAGTAGTTCCATTGTGTTCATTGGTTGTTGAGTCTTTATCCTATTTTGTAGTAATTGGATCTGCCTTTGCTGGGGCAATATGGAGGGTTTTTTTTGTTTTTGTTTTTTTATGCTGTCCTTTTTACTTAAGTGCAGTCTTCAGATATCTTTTTTTTTTTTTTTTTAAAGACTTATTTATCTTTTGCAAAGTCAGATATACAGAGAGGAAGATCTTCTGTCCAATGATTCACTCCCCAGGTGACTGCAACGGACGGTGCTGTGTTGATCCGAGGTCAGGATCCAGGAACTTCTTTCCCGGTCTCCCACATGGGTGCAGGGTCCCAAGGCTTTAGGCCATCCTCAACTGCTTTCCCAGGCCACAAGCAGGGAGCTGGATGGGAAGTGGAGCAGCCTGGATTAGAACCTGCACCCATATGGAATCCTGGCACGTTCAAGGCTAGGACTTGAGCCACTAGGCCACTGCACCAGCCCACTACTCCCCCTTTTCTTTAAGATTTATTTATTTTTATTGGAAAGGAATATTTACAGAGAGAGAAACAGAGAGAAAGATCTTCTGTCCACTGTGTCAGTCCCTAAGTGGCTGCAACAACTGAACTGAGCCAATCTGAAGTCAGGAGTCAAGAGCTTCTTCAAGGTCTGCCGCTCAAGTGCAGGATTCCAAGGCTTTTAGCTATCCTCCACTGTTTTCCCAGGCCACAAGCATGGAGGTGGAGCAGCTGGGTCATGAACCAACACTCATATACAATCCTGGCTCTTACAAGGCGAGTTATCTACTAGGCCATTGCACTGGGCCCTTCAGTTATCTTTTTAAAAGAATTTGTATTTATTTGGAATTCAGAGAGAAAAAGAGGCTGTCTTCTGTCTGCTGGTTTACTTTCTGGTTGAGTCTCAGGGAGCCAAGAACTTGAGCTGTGTTCTGCTGGATGTGCGTTAGCAGGAAGCTAGAGTTCCGGCTCTCTGGGGTGGCAGGTACAAGAGGCATCTTACCCACTGTGCCATACACCTACATTGGTATTTATTTAGAAATAAATTAAAATTGCTTCTAGTGGAATAGCTGGTAACTAGTATCAACTCTAGTTTCTTGACAAGATTTTACTTGGCTTCTCGCTTCTGTTCCTTTCAGATGCACTCAGTATCTTATCTGATAGTATTATTGTTTGAGCAGAAAGCATAAGCAGTGCTGTTCCTTCCTTTCTGGTGAATCAGGTTATTGCTTATTGTTACTGATTTCAGCTTACCTGATAAGTATATGAGTCAGAGGAGCTCTACTGTAAGTTGAGTGTTCCTTCTCTGAAATGCTGGGGAGCACAAAGTCTGGATCTGGGAGAAATTTGCATATCTATAATGAGATATCTGGGGGTTTAGATCCAAGTCTAAACTTGAAATTTATTTATATTTCACACCTTATGCAGAGAGCCCGAAGGTCATTTTACGTGCCTCTGTTTTGGCTGGGATCCATCCCATGAGGTCAGGTATATAATTTTCCACTTGTAGAATCATGTTGGTGCTCGCATTGTCTCACATTTTGGAACATCTTGCATTTCTGATGTTTGAATAAAGAATGCTGAGCCTGTGGTAAATGGCTTCAGGAAACCAGCTCAAAGTGGCCTCTGCTTTGCCATTTTGATAATTTTGTGGCATAGTTTTTTAACAAAAAGGCTACATTTTCTGTGAAAATGGAAATAGTATAGAAGGGAATAATGAAGTAAAAGCTCTTTGTTTTTTACCTATGCCTGTGATAATCCTCAAGAGTTTATTAATACTGATCTGCATTTGCCTATATATTTTGAGTATATAATGCTGAAGGCTAATGTAGCTGTTAAACTGTTTTGTTTTACATAAATTGAATAATGTTATTTGCATGCTTTTGAAATTTGAATTATTCATTTAATGATATTTTGTAGAGATTTCTGTGTTATTGCATATAAAACCAGCCTATTTATTTTGATGGTTGATTAAATGGTATGTTATAGTTCATTTAACCACTGTAGATTTACATTTCTCATACTACTAGATTGGCTAGTATGCATGAAATATTTGTGAAAGCCATGTGTTTGTTTTATGTGGATGTATACAGGGAACTTAACATTGCTTGTACAAAAGAGAATTAACTAAGTTGATTTAAGTGCAAAACTTTTTGTAGTCCTTGCATAATTTTTCATAATAACCATTTTTCATGAGCTCCTTGAAAATAGCTTATGGTATTCATATAGAAAAGTGCGCTAATTCTTATATAAGTATCTTTGAAGTTTTTCCTTATTTAAAGAGAAAGAAAACCTGCATTTGCTGGTTCGCTCTCTGCCTGGCTGTAGCAACTGGGACTGGGCCAGAACAAGCTCAGAACTGAACCTAGATCCCCCTGCTTGGTGTGAGGAAGCCCACCTGCTAGGGCATGCATTACAAAAACACTGGAGTATGGAGCAGAGCTGGGACTCACCCGGTCAAATTGGAGTTGACTGCACCAAATACCCAGCAACAGCCAGAACTGAGCCAGTCTGAATCAAATATCCACCGCTGAATATACATCTTGCAAGTTTACTGTAACCTTAAATGTTTTTACCAGTGTTAGACTTTTACATGACTTTGAGTTTTGTGTACACCAAATTGTATTTGCTGTGTGTTGTAGTGTCTGGCCTTCTTGCTTATATTTGTGAGATGTTTTCTTGTTAATGTATGTAGTCGCAGTATGGTATTGTTTGTGTGCAGTCAGTTGTGTGACATCCATTGTCACACAGGAGGCCTTTATTTATTTTTTTGTATTTTTTTTCTTTTTTAATTTATTTTTCATTTTTATTTTTTGTTATTTTAATTAGGAGGCCTTTATTTAGATTCATGGTAATTGTTGGCTGTTATGGCAAGTGCTGCTGTGAATATCCTTAGATGTGTTTTAGGAGTGCTTGTAACAACTGTTAGACTACAAAGGATCTTTAAAAAGAAAGATGGAAAACGTGACACTGAATTTTCTATGAACTTTTGAAGTTTCTTTGTATACACAGGATTGAACTTGCTGGGTATACATATGCTCAATTTCTGTACTTGTTATCCAGAGGCTTTCTAGTTAATTTTGCCATTTCATAATTGTTCCAAGTGCTTGTAAGATTTGGTAAAATACCAGATTTTAATTTTAGCCATTTTGATGGCTGTTTAGTGAAATTGCATTGTAATTTTAGGTTTACTTTTCCTGATAGGAAATTATTTTTTTCATATTTGGTAACAATTTAAGGTTTTTTTTTTTTTAGTTATTCCCATTTTCCTATTGTTTTCTTTTAGAGATTGCAGTTCGTTATATGTTTGTTGGATATGTGCATTACAGTTGTCACTTGGCCATGCAGGCTCACCTCTTTGTTCTTTCCAGAAATAGGAGTTAATAAGGTTCAGTTTTTAACTCTTACCTTTTGAGGGTTGTGAGTGTTTTGCTTGTCCCATTTAAGAAGTATTTGACTGTCCAAGCATACTGAAGATATTACAAAAAAGTAACTTCCCGAAACCTTATGGTTTTCCACTCTCATTTAGGTTGGTAGTCCATTTGGAATTGATTTTTATTGGTGATATGAAGGGAGAAATTAACATTTATTTGATCACCTATATATTATTATTTAAATATTTGTATATCTTCATTTGAAAGGTAGATTTTACAGAGAGAAGGAGAGACAGAGACAGAGGTCTTCCATCCACTATTTCACTCCCCAAATGGCAGCAACAGCCAGAACTGAGCCAATCTGAAGCCAGGAGCTCGGAGTTTCTTCTGGTCTCCTACACAGGTGCAGTAAGTCATCCTCCTCTGCTTTTCCAGGCTATAAGCAGAAAGCTGGAATGAAAATGAAAGAACTGGGACTCGAAGTGGCACCAATAGGGGATGCTGGTGCTTACAAGTTTAAAATTAGTTTGCTCCACCAATGCATTGGCACCTGTGTGTTGTTTTTTAAAATAAAGATTTAATTGGATGCCAGAGTGAAAGAAAGTGACAAATTTTCCGTCTGCTGATTCACTTCCCAGATGGACTCAACAGCAACCAGGTTAAAACCAGGAGCCAGAAACTCCATCCACATCTACCTTGTAGGAGGCAAGAGCCCAAGCTCTTGGGCCACCATCTTGCTGCCTTCCCAAGTGCGTTAGCATTAAGCTGGATTGGAAGCCAAGCAGCCAGAACTTGAACTGGCACTCCAGTATGGTTGATGGCAGCTTAACTCATTGCGCTACAGTACTTCCTAACCCCTGTTTTTTAGACAGTGATCCATAGAGGTTTTCTTTCAGTTTCACTTTGCTGGCTGAATGTTTAATTAGGGTGTTTTTGTTTTCTTAAGATTTACTTTATTTTTATTTTAAAAGCAGAGGTAGAAGGGGAGACACCCAGAGAAGGTATTCGATCTGCTGGTTCAGTCCCTAAATGACTGTAACATCCAGAGCTGAACTGATGTGAACTCAGGAGCCTGCAGCTTCTTTTGGTTCTTGCACATTGCTACAGGGAGGGGTCCAAGGACTTGGGCCATTCTCTGTTGTTTTTACAGGCCATAAGCAGGGAGTTGGATCAGAAGTGGAGCAGCTGGAACTCAAACTGGCTTCGGTATGGAATGCCGCCGTTGGAAGCTTAGTTTACTGTGCCGGGGCACTTCCCCTTGGGATAGTTTTTGGAGCAGTTTGTATTTCAAGATGACGTTAGATACATTTTTGCTTTTTAGTAATATTCATATTAAGCAAATCAAGATCTTTTTAAGGATAAAGTAATACATGTTGAAAATACAAGACTTTCAACTATACAGAAGGTAACACATTATTAACAAATTTATTTTAGAATACCTTAACATTTTAATGTTTTCCTTTTAAACTTTCCTGCGTAGGCATTTGTATGTTTGTATAAAATTTCCTTCATTTTCTTGTGTGTTTGTAAATGTATTAATGCCCTTATTTGCATGTGTCACTTCTCTTTAAACTGAGAGTCTTGCTCTGTCATATTAATAAAAAGTTAGCTTTCTAATGATCAAATAATGCCCACATAGCTATATGGTATGTATGTATATAGCTATATTATCTCACAGTGTATTGCTGAATATGAAATGGTTACCTGTTTTTATTATCAGAAGTAGTATGGCACATTGTGCATTCTTGCCATGTGAGCTTGATGCTGCTGGCCATGTTGTAGTCTTTAAGAGGTGTAATCAGTTTTGTTTTCATGTAGCACCGTGTGAGAATTCTAACTAAATGTCTTTATAATAGTTAGAGGAGTCAGAACTGTTTCTAAATTCATATGTGGTATTGAGGGGAGACAAAGAAAAACTGCATTTGGATTGGGTCTTGCTAGAGAAAATAATATCTTCAGTCAGAAGACTGGGATAATATTTGTATGGTCGGGACTTTGGGAAGGGTATCTAATGTGAAAGGAAAGACTACTTTTTACCATCTTGGGTTTCAGATGCCAAGATGTTTTAGTGGAGCTCTGTGTGTCCTAGCAGTTACACAGTTGCAGTTTATGTCAGTGACTAATAACCATCTGTGTTTATGCAGTACTTCATGGTTTTCATGGTGGGCTACGTGGGATCTCATTTGATATTGTGATATAAGATGGCCAATTAACAGATAAGAAAGTGCGTATAATCATGGGTAGTGTCAAGAAATTGCTGTATATTGCTGTGAATTGTAGGTTTAATGCTTTAGTTGTATAATCTCATTTAACTCTACAGAAATCCTAAGAGGATTTTTCCCTCCATTTTACAGGTAAACCGATTTTAAGTAGATATATTTCAGTTGTTCAATTTCACATTGATAAAATTACTATCTGGAATTAGATTTTATTTGATCTGCCAACCTGTGTTTTTCCTGTCATCTTTATTAACCTTTGTAAGTTTACTCAGCTAGTATTTGGAAGAGATGGCATGGAAGTTAACATCTTGGGGCCGGTCATGTGGTACTGTGGGTTCGGCCATCATGGTGGCATTCCAAAGGAGCTTTGGTTTCAGTCCCAACTGCTCCATTTAGAATCCAGCTGTCTGCTAATGCTGCCTGGAATGGCAGTGGAAGATGATGCAAGTAATTTGGTTATGGAGTTCTCCAGCTTGTGGCTTCACTTTGTCCTGTTCCCAGCTGTTATAACCGTTTTGGGAAATGAACCAGCAGATGAAAGATTTCTGTTTCTCTCTCACTGTGTAACTCTACCTTTCAAGTAAATAAATAAATAAATAAATAAATTGAAGTCCTCTAATGCATTATACCTAAATATTGTAGAAATTTGTCTGCTTTGTTACTTCTCAGCTCACATTTTCTTTCCCTGTGGAACCTATTCCATTGGGCATTCTGGCAGTACTGTAGTTGCTATATGAAGAAAAAGCAATAGCTTATGTAAAAACATTTCGAACAAATATGAATAATGGAGATTTATAAAGAAGCAATTATAATAGTGGAAATAGCATTGACCAGGGGTATCAGATCTTGGTTTCAGTCCTAGTGTGTTTTGTTTTAATTAGAGAAAGAGAAAGTGGGAAATCTTCTGTCTGCTGGTTGTTTAGACGTCTTATAGGTGGAGTTGGGCCCAGCCAAAGTCAGGAGCCCAGGACTTTTTCCAAGTCTCCACGTGAGCGACAGGGTATAAATACTTTTCATCATTGCTCTTTTATACCCTTGGTACTTTTGATGAATGCTGGTCAGTTATTTTGTAGCATTGTCTTTCAGTTTGAGTTTGTTTGATGTTTTCCTAGTTGTGCTGAAGGGCTATATACTGGCAGTCATAGGTAAGTGGCTATTGCATCCCTCTCACTGTATCCTGTCTGTGGGTCATACTGTGAATGTGACTTCTGATAGTCACTTTGATGCTTCTCTGAGGAAGTGCTTACCAGGTTTCCTTGCTGTGATTAGGATGTTTTCCTTTGTAACAAGCACATATTTTGTAATAGGTACTTCCAGATTGTCCTGTTTTAGATTGTTGGCCACTAATTTTAACTTTTGTTGGTATAGGTATTTCCTGCAAATCAGTGTATGTTTTAACAAGTTCATAGGAAATGGAATTGAAAGATTGTGCCTCTCTTTCAAATTTTTTATTCAAATATTTTACATTCCGTGCATATAAGGGACCTTCAAATAGTTCTTAGGAATTCATGTTGTGAGAAAATTACGTATAGATCAAAAACCTGTTTAAACCAAAATAAACTTACCTTTTAATCCCATTTTCCATGAACCTTTTGCAAGGAAGTAACCTTGCAACCCTCATAATTGTTATTGTGGTGTTCACCTGATTGTGATTTTGCCTTTCCTTGTTCTGTTTATCATTGCTGTCCCTTTCCCTCAATTATTTCATTGATATTTCAGTGTCTTTCAGTATGGATACTCATTTTATTCTGTGAGCTGTGATCCAGTACTGTCATTGCTAGTATTATGCCAACATTGGCCATCGAAAGCTCTTTATGGCTGTCTCTTGGGGAGTTTTTAAAAAATATTTGATGAAGCCAGCATGGTGGTACTTTTTGCCAATCCTCCACCCTGTGACACCAGCATCCTTGTTTCACAGCTACTCCACCTGGGAGAAGAGTTCTCTGATTATGGCCTGGGAAAGCAGTGGAGGATTGCCAGTGGCCTTAGGACCCTGCATCCATGTGGGAGACACGGAAGCAGCTCTTGGCTCCCAGCTTCAGTTCAGTTCAGTTGTGGCCATTTGTGAAGTGAACCAGTGGATGAAAGACCTTCTGTCTCTGTCTCTCCTCTCTGTAAAATCTGCCTTCCCAATAAAAATGAATTTATTTTTTTAAGAATAAATTTATTTGAAAAGCACAGAGAGAGAGGTATTTTTCATCCACTGGTTCTTTCTCCAGTTGAATGAAACAACCAGTTCTGGCTGGGCCAGACCAAAGCCAGAAACTAGGAATTTATTTCTGATTTCACAGTTGGGCCATTTTCTGCTACCCTCCTGGGCACATTAACAGCAGGCTGTATTGGAAATGGAGCAGCTGGTACTTGAACTTCCACTTTTATGTTTGCTGCTGATGTCCCAACAAACTGTGCCACAATAATGCTTGCTCTTGTGGTCTTCTTGACATGAGCCCATGTTTTGAGCGCTTTAGCTTCTGGTCCCCTAGTTTGTAAGGTTGTATTTTCCCTGCCATAGATATAACCGGTTCCTAAGAAGCCTTGTGTTTTATTTGGATATTCATATTTACCAAAAGACTCTGTGCCAGGTGTGATTGGTGTTTCATCACACCAAGCTAGGAAAGGCAGTGTTTCCTAACCACCTATGCACACAATACTTGTACTGATTTCTCTATTTTGATGTGAACCAGGCATCCCTATTAAAGTTGTTTGAGTGGAAAAGAAGGCGGCAATGCAGCTTGCAGTTAAGATATATCTAGAATTTAGAACCGCCCATTGTAAAACTAGAAGGGAAATCATTGGGAGGAAGTCTCAGAGCCTATGGAACTGTATCATTAAAAAAGAAAAAAACTAGGTATCTGGAATCTAAATTTGTGGAACCTTTGTTCTGGCAAGGTCCATTTGCATATTTATGACATAATTTGTGAGCCATACAAAATTACCAACTTAAAAATTAGTCTGCTGAAGATTTATTGAATTTTGAGTGCTGCTTGTAGTTGCTTTGCCAGGGATAGAGCATGTGATTTCACAGGCCTTGTATGCCATGTGGGCCAGACATTCCACACCCTGTTCTAGACGAACAGTTCTTAAACATTTGACCTTTGGACCCTTTTATACCCTTAATAAATATTGAGAATCAAAATAGAAACATAAACAAATAATAAATAAGTAAATAAATAAATAAATATTAAAGCTTATTTGAAAGGCAAGTGGAGGTAAATAAGGTACTTCTTCCATGTGCTCATTGACTCCCAAGCAGCCTGCAACAGCTGGGGTTCATCCAGTACAAAGCTGAACTCAGTCCAGCTCTCGTATGTGGGTGGCAGGGACCCAAATACTCGGAGGCGTCACCTGTTGCCTCCCAGGGTATGTGTTAGCATGAAACTGCAATCTGTAGAACTTGGACCTGGTCCTCTGAGCCATTGTGCCAAATGTACCTGTCCTTAGAAGTTTCAACTTTAGTTAGTTACAAAAATTAATATATACTTTATTGGAAATTAAAATTGGGAAATTTGAGGTTTTATTTATCTGTGAATAACATTAAAATTTGTGCATGTTAGTATGTAATATTTTAAATGACAAAACAATCCTATTTTCTAAAATAAGATTTAGTGAAAAGAGGATTTGTGCAAATCTTGCCTGGGTTGATATGGGAACAAGGTGGTCACCTATACTAAGGAATGCAGTCTATGATGACATTATTAGCTTCTTTTAAAATGCCACAGCATACTCATGAGAGAAAAGTTAAGCAGAATAGATAAATAGCACAAAGGTTTTAGTCTCGTGAACTGTGAAAGAATTCCCACACTTTGTTGGCCACTAATGTGGATGTATTCGAAGTGTGGCAAAGGTACTGCAATTGCTGGAAGGATAAATTCAGCAGAACTGCCATGAAGAAAGAGAGGGAGCTATGATCATGTGATGCAAAGAAGTTGGAAGGATGGGGTTATTAAGTAGTAAGATCAGTTGATTTGATCACTCCTTTTACTCCATTATCTAAACTTTGCAATGCTAGTGTAGTAACCAAAATTTGTAGTAATAAACCAATTGGGACAGTGATTAGGATTTGAATGGTGGATCCTTCTGCATATTTGCAACCGAAGAACAGTTTTTGACTGTCTCCCCTGATGATTGTTATCTTCTTTGAGAATTTTGTATGGAATTATGAGGCAAGTAAAGGGAGTAATTACAACTTTGGATTCACAGAGACCTGCTCAGTAGTGTACTGCCTTACCTGCCTGCGTTGTTCTTTGGCTCTGAGCTTGGAATGTAAAATCTTGTTGTCTAGTTAAATTTAACTGTTTTTTACAAAAACTATCTTGGTAGTATTCTCTGCTTCTTAAGTTTCCCTTTTTCTGTACTCCAGGAATACCTTCAAATAACACCAACTTTGTTTTGTGCTGTGTCTTTTGTGTATAAACACTTGTAATACTTGTGGTCACCATGATTGAGCCGGAGTGTTTGCTTGGTAACATTTTGGAACAAGTTCTCTCTGTGGTTACACACACCCTTTCCCAATGGCTGTGTACTACTTTCACTCTCAGAAACACTGTTTCTCTAGCAAAATTTTGGTCCACAAGAATTTATTTTCTAGGTGAAATTTGAATATGCTTGTAGAAAGAAGTCAGTACCTGTTAGAATCAGGAAGACCATTTCATTTATTTTTAAATTTTTAAAGTTTTTGATTGATTGAAAGTTTGAATGAGAGTAAAAGATTAATCTTCATTTGCTGGTTCACTCCCGGGTGAAGCTGAGAGCTGTGCCCGGGTAAAGCTGAGAGCCAGGAACTCTGTGTCTCCCAGATGCGTGGCTGGATCCCAAGTAGTTGGGCCATTGTTTGCTGCCTCTCAGGTACTTCAGTAGCTGGAAATGGAAATGAAAGTAGAACAGCTGCTGCTTCCTCACAAGCACTCTTGTAAGGATGTGAATACTAAGTGCAGCATCTAACCTGTGGTGTCTCACTGCCTGTCTCTCAGACTTTTTGTGGGAGGGAGTGAAGCAGCAGTGGCTTGGTGAGTGGTGGAAGTGGGGTCTTTAGTGCATGATACAGGGGAAAGCAGAAAAAATACCTTCTTGTTACTCAGATGGGATGCAAGGGAAAGTGAGAAGACCACAACCCAAAGTTGAAATGGATGGGAACACATGGCTCCTGAGAGTCCTACTCTTGCCAATAACCTAGGTCTTTTCTGTAAAGTAGATTGTAAGGAATCTTGAAAGCTGAGCTGGGGCGTTTCACATTGATACCTCAGAGTGCTGCTGAGGATTGCTCAGTCTGGAAATGACGTGAAAACATTTGGTATTAATTTACTTGTGGAAGAATATATTGGGACATCATGGTATCTTGAATCAGTAAAGTTGGTAAACTTAATTGGAGTGAAATGGTTATCACTGGCTGTGGATATAGGATGTTGAAAATGAAGACGAATGTGATCACAAGGAATTAACTTTATGTTCAGGAGGTAGGGATAGAGATAGACTAAAATTTACAAACCAAGTGAAGTGTTATTGACAGATTATCTGTTATTATTGTTTTAGTTGCTTATATATTTGTTCTGTCATATGCTAACATTACTGAGTCTTCAAGAAAGAAGTTGGCAAGTTTATCAGCTCTTATTAAGTCCCTTATTTTGTCCACAGTTACTTGAAATCTTCATTTCTCCATTTGAATCCCTGCCCCCTATCTTCTATTTATTGGGTGACCTGTGCTATCTTGAATTACTAGTTTCTTTCTTTTGCCCCATAGTGCATCAAAATTCCCTTATCTTTATTTTCAGAGCTTTGAAAAAGAGACTTCATATGTGGAAAATATCCTCAGTATCTAGATTGGTGTTTGTGCTTATTAGGGTCTCAGTAAGTGTTTATACTGTTTTAACATGATTGAATAAATGAATGTGTGAAAGGACTTATGGGAAATGCCATTGAAAATGTCAAAATAACATATAAGTACATGAAATAATTAAAAATAAGTTTAGTTTGGGGCCAGAAATGAAGTAAAGGGACTCATCCTGTGCCCGAGCATCAGGAGGACAATTTTTTGGACTGAAAGGTCTCTTTATGTGTAAGATTGGGAGAATAAAGAGGGAGGACTATTTTAGAACTAGCAGTGAAGAGCTGGTGAGGACAGTGGCTCAGGGTGAAGCAGCATGACACCGCAGAACAGAACTCTGTTTCTGCATCTTGGGGAACCTCCAGTCACGCGCCAGACAAGGCCCTCAAGAGGCTAGACTTGGAATTAAGCAAGTTTATAGCAGGGGGAAATGTTGAGATGATAGTTGTGTGTGACCTGTGAATGAAGTTGTAAATAACCAAACAGCCCTAGGCAGAAAAAAAGTTCTTCACCTCTGATTTAGAAAATAGAAAGGAGATAGGAGTCACAGTGAATGGCTTCTGTCCTTTGACATAAGGGAGTCTAGAGGGAAGGTTAGAGGAGTGAGGGTCTTAAGGATTTTAGGAGGTGACATTCTGGATTTAGTTAAATCTGATGAAGGAATTGATAGGGATAGAGAAAACACTTCTGACCGGATGAATTGGAACAGCAGCATTTGAAATCCAGGCCCTGGAAGAGGCAGGAAAATGCCTCTTGGTGAGGGCTTGGGTGAAAAGATATCACTGAAAGTATGGGAGGAGATTTTATTTACTTACTTTTTAATAAGGCTATTTTTTTTAATGCTCTAATGGATGTATTTTCAAAATCCAACAACCCAGGCTTTATAAAACATCACCCTACTTTTATTAACTATGTTTTGTTTTGGTTGATAGCAAAAGCAAGTCTGTGAATTTGTGTTCTTTTAAAGGGATTTCTCAGGAAAAGGGTAGGCAGCTTCAGGGTGCATTCTCTCTGGCCATACTTAAGGAGTCTTCTTGTTTTGGTAGATTCTTGTCATCTTCTCTGGGCTGCAGGCAGCTTGAGATTTTCCAGATATTCTGCAACTCCTTTCCAGCCATCTTATCATTATCATACCCATCTCTGTGTTTTTGGGTTTTCCAGCTCTTTTCTGAGCACCTTCGGCTGCGCCACATTTACTTCCTAAATAGTATGGAGAGGAGTTAATTTCATGTGTGAATGATAAAGCTATTGGGGCATTCACTATCACTTGTAGGTCTGTGCTTGTGTTTTCATGATGTTAATTTATGCCTTATGTTAAGGTGGTAGTACAAATATGATTACTTTCCATTCAGGTGGAAACAACTAAAAGATTTAGATATGTGTCTTGTCTTTTTTTTTTTTTTTTAACTATTCTAAAGACTCCTCTTTGGTTTTGTGAATAGCTGCTAGTTGCAGAGTTTACTTAGGAATCTCTCTTTTGCTCTACCTGACAACTCTGCTGAAAAGAATTCCTCTGTTTCTTGCTGTTGCTCATTATGTCTCCATGGGTTTGATTTTTCCTGTAGTTTATAGGCTGCCAGAAATGTTGGAACTACTTTTTGGTGCCCTTTCGGCACAGTACAGAGCAATCCCATTGTGCTGCTTACATTGAAGCATATTATTTCTCTTCAGTCTCATAACCAGGTCCAAATGTGGAGTGGAGGTTCAGTAAACATCCCTTCCACAGTGGTGGTGAGATGAATTCCAAAGCTTTGTTGGTAGTGATTTTACTGTTCTAATTTATGTTCTAAATAGTTGATGCCCAAAAAAGCCAGAAGAATGGTCACTGGACTATTCCGTCACCTGTTGGGATTATCTGCGAACTTGTCATTTGTGTTACGTGTGCTCACCTTCTTGTTTTGTGATTCTGATACACTGCTGTATGTCAGGAATTCCTGCGAGCTCCTGCTTTACAGTGTCAATCTGAAGCCCCTGGCTTGTGTTATATGTCCCCTTTCTATACAGCTGTTCATCTTTCAGCTTCATGTGTGCATCTAGAGATAGTCATAATCTTTTTGCACCATGTTTTTCATTGTATTTTTGAAAATGTAGCTATTTTCAGAGTGTACTTCTCAAATTATTCTGAAGGATTTTTGCTGAATTTCATAGTCTATTTGCATGAAAGTTTCTTTTAAGATCCTTTTGTTTTCATCTTGAAGATGGCTGGGAAATGTAGCATGAAGAGAGCATGACCAAGTACCAGCAAATCGGATGAGAATTGACGGTGCCAAAATGATCTTAGAATGTTGGGGCATGTGGTTTTAGGGCAAGCAGCTCTGTGGGAACAAAGATCTAAAGAGTGGATAATGTTGTTGCAACCTTAATCTCTTTTTAAATGCATTCACTATGTTTTATAAAAGTAGAATTGTATTTTACAGAGCAGAGCAGTGGCCTAAAACTATTTGCATCTCTAGAATCAGAGCTTTGGTGACGGTTTCTTATAGAGGATAGGGACATACTGGCTCTGATCTTGCCAGAAATGTGGAGCATCAAAATAATTCTCTCTCTGTTCATCTTACCTGCTTCTCTCAGGTTATGCAACACTGCAGCCTTCACTCTTACTACCTCCTTTGCTATCAAAGATAAAGATAATCATCTTTTAGTACTTTGTGCCATTGATGTAATGTTTTATAAAGACAGATAAAAGCCATGAAGATACCAGAATGATCTGTCTGTCCCCTAAGATTTATATTGATTTTTGGATCCTATCATGTGTGTTTATAAATGCAGCATCTGTTCTTTGACTGTGGGGATGAAATGGATGTTACTATGTCCTGACTTCTGCTGCTTTTTCTGCTAGTTCTTAAGACTATCTTTCCTCTAGAAATCTTCACTCTTTCCTCCAACTTGATTTTCTAAAACTTCTTCATTTCTCTCTGTTTACTCACTCTTGAGTTTTATTTCTCAATTGCGTGTTAATGAATTCTGTAGCACTTGATTTGGTTGGCACATATGGTTGGTCATTCTAGGAGTGTCAGTGTGCAGACTTAGCAAAGGATTAAACGTACAATGGCTTTGTGTCACAATGGACTTTTTAATTCATTTCTAAAATTGGCTTTTTTTTTAAACAGATAAGTGTAAAGCAGGAAATTACTTTTCCTGATGTATCTGAGCAACTGATGAGAGACAAAAAACAAATCAGAGAGCCAGTAGACTTACAGAAAAAGAAGAAGCGGAAGCAACGTTCTCCTGCAAAAGTAAGAGAATCTGTTAAGGTGGTGGTCGCTACCCTCTTCACCCCAAACTGTCAATGTATTCTGTGGGCAGGAAGCTGTCTTTACCTCAGGGGCACACAGTCACGGCTCGAGTGGCTTAGAGAGTCGGCGCGTCTCACTGGCTTCACCAGGCGGGAGGAGAGGGGTGCATGCCTGCATGGAGGTGGTGGGCCTTTGCCTTCCGTTTGTCTACTTTCTGTACCATGCCCCTGTTTGCTAAAGCAAACTTCTCCCATGTCTTTCTTTTCTCTAAAAACTAACAGATGAAATGTATAGTGCCTAGTTTCTCATTCATAGTGGCTTTACTTATTTTAGTACTAAGGTTCCAGAAAATTTTTATACCAGTTCATCAAGAAAAGGTACAGGACATCATTAATAGAATGTGAGCTCCACGAGGGCAGGAACTCGACTTCCTTCACAACTGTCCCAAGAACTTGGAGTAGGAGGCATAATGAGTTCTTCACAGGTATGCTGTGGATGGAGAGACGGATTTGTAAATAAGGAACAGACACATGACATATTGTTAGGCGGCTCCTCCTCTCCCTCTCTGCCTTCAGTATATATACTTGATTATAAGTAGCATTTTTGGTGTTTTTTTTTTTTTTAATTCTTATTTTTCATTTTTTTCTTCCTCTAAGTAGTGTAAAAGTATTTTAGAAGATTATAACATGATTTTTTGATCATTAATGTTTTGTGATTCGAAGCAATTATTATTTATAAATTTTCTGTTACTTGTGGATTTAGTGGTATGCTGGAGTGACTTTTACTGGCTTGTAAGAGCTGATGGCTGATTTTTGGGGGGAATTGTGTAAGCTAGTTGCTAATACTTGTAGTGACTTGGAATTGGCCAGAATGGGAATATTGACACCCTAGAAATGAGCAAATGATTCTCAGTCCGCTGATTTCTTAACTGGTTGTTAAGATTTTACCAGTTTACCACTGGTAAGCTTACCAGCTCTCCACTGCTTTGCTTAGGATAGCCATTGGTGACTAATGGAGACTGGAATAATACAGTAACATTGTTAGAGGTAAATACTTTGATTTTCTGCCATGTTCTGTTTTAATGTATGCACAGGTACATATAGATTTAATTTCCTCTTTTGTAGCAATGTGTGTGGGCCATTTTAAAATTATTACTGGTTCCGATACATATTTATTAGCATAATGTGATCACATTATGTCTGATGTTGTTATTTTGATGTAAAGTTGTATACTTTTTGTCTTCCTTCTACCCTTAAAATATCATTGTACATTATTGAATCAGAGAGTGAAGTTTTAGAGTTTTCTTGATATGTTTGTTACCCCTTCCAGAAATCTGCACCAGCTACATTCCACCTGCTGGTAGCCTCAGGTGTGTCTATGTTGTCTCTTACATTTTAATTTTATTTATATTTTAAAATTTAAAATTTTATGTTTGAGAGGGACGGAGGAAGAAATAGGAAGCGCGTGAGAGAGAAAGAGAAGAATGAATAAATGAAAGAACAGAAGCAGCCAGATCTTCCAGAAGCCCACAAATGTCAGGGACGAGAACAGGTCAAAACCAGGAACTGGGGACCTGCTCTGATGATCTGTGTGGGTGGCAAGGACCCCAGTATTTGAACCATCAGCTGTTGCCTCATAGGGTATGTGTTTGAAGGAAACTAGAATTGGGAGCAGAGCAGTCACTCCCAAGGGATGCAGGCATCCAAAATGGCCATGCACCAGATGGCAGTCCTGTAATGTTATGTCTATAAAACCTCCCATCTCTTCCTCTTTTCATCCTTCCCTCCTTTTTTTGGTGGGCTTTATATTTTCTCAGTGAGTTATGCAGTATGTTTTTGTCATTTCTGTTCTTTAATGCAAAAAGCGAGTTTCTTATATGTAGAATAATACCATGTTTTAAGAAAAAAAAACTACTTTCTAAAACTGTAGCACTGTGTGACTTGGACTTCACTGCTGATCTGTGGGGGAGTCACTTTCAAGTCTTTGAAAACAACACAATGTGTGTAAGTTCTGTGTTTGGGTTTTTTTCTTTGTTTATTTTGTTACCATGTTTTTCTACTGTATTCTTGATTTGTAATGTCTTGAAATTTTGATTTGTCATGTGGCCAAGTCTTGTCGTGGGATAGATTTGATACTTCTGAATCGACAAGGTATATATGTTGACATGTCTAATAAATAAGAGGATAAAAAGAGCTAAGAAATACTCTCTCGGTCAAGTAATTTCCTAAAACTGTGAAATTAGCTGTTTTATGAAAATATATTTTTTGGGTATTAGAATCTTATCCCTTTTAAATCTCAAATTTTCTTATAGTCATTTGTTGGAAATTGATTTTGCGTACATCTTCTTTTAAATAGAGTGCATTGGAACATCATGTGGCATTCTCTACGTAGCTTGTTTTTTTTCCTCTTGGAGATTTATTTATTTTTATTGGAACTGCGGGTGTTTTATAGAGAAGAGAGACAGAAAATCTTCTATCCACTGGTTCACTCCCCAAATACCCACAGCAGCTGGAGCTGAACTGATCCAAAGCCAGGAGCCAGAAGCTTCTTCCTAGTCTCCCACACAAGTACAGGGTCCCAAGGTCCTGGACCATCCTCTGCAAGCAGGGAACTAAATGGTAAGCAGAGTAGCTAGGATACAGACTGGTGCCCTTATGGGATCCTAGCGCTTGCAAGGTGAGGACTAGCCAATTGAGCTATCATGGTGGACCTTAGATGGCATATTTAAAAAATGATTTTGAAGATATATTTAATTGATTTGAAAGGAAGAATTAGATTTAAATAGTATCTTTTATCCATGGGTTCACTTCTCCTCTGGCCATAATGGCTAGCACTGGCCAGAGTAAAGCCAGGAGCTTCATGTTCTTCCACATGGGTACAGCACAACAAGACTTGGGTAGTTTTTCGTTGCTTTTCCCAGTTGTATTAGCTGGGAGCTAGATTGGAAGTAGAGCAACCAGGACTTGAACTGGCCCCCATTTATTGGCTTCCTTGTTGCCAGATGGCTGTCTTATTGCTTTACTGATTATGTCAACAACACCAAGTCTAAGATTGATTTCTTTTTGTTATTTGTTTAAAGATTTACCTTATTATTATTGGAAAGTCAGATATATAGAGAGGAGGAAAGACAGAGAAAAAGATCTGTCCGTTGAATCATTCCCCAAGTGGCCACAACAGCCAGAGCTGAGCTGATCTGAAGCCAAAAGCCCGGAACCTCTTCCGGGTCTCCCACACAGGTGCAGGGTCTCAAGGCTTTGGGCCATCCTCAACTGCTTTCCCAGGCCACAAGCTGAGAGCTGGATGGGAAGTGGGGCTATTGGGATTAGAACTGGCACCCTTATCGGATCCTGGTGTGTCCAAGGCGAGGATTTTAGCCGCTAGGCCACTGTGCCAGGCCCAAATTGATTTATTCCTTTTGAAAGTCAAAATTACAGAAATGGGGGAAAAAAATAAAAAGATCTTCTATTTGATGGTTCATGTTGCAGATGGCTGCCATGGCCTACCAGGCCAGGTCAATGTCAGGAGCTTCATCTGGATATCCCACAGTGGTAGCAGGGACTCAGATATTTCAGTCATCTTCTGTGGCTTTTCCTAAGCTATTCAGCAGGAATCTGGATCCAAAGTGGAGGAGTGGGGATGCCAACCAGTGCCCGTATTGGATGTCAGTGTCATAGATAGCAGGTTTACTTGCTATGCCACAACACTAGTCCCACAATAACATAACTTTTAGTATCTTGGGGTTAATGTTGTAAACCTTTTTAAAAAATTCATGTGATTGGGGGTCACTGTGATAGTGTATCAAGTTAATCCTTTGCCTGTGGTACGAGCATCCTACATGGGCTCTCATTCAAGTCCCAGCTGCTCCACTGCTGATCCAGCTCCCTACTAAAATGACCTGGGAAAGCACTGGAGGATGGTCTAACTCCTTGGGAACCTGCCTCTATGTGAGACATGGAAGAAACTCCAGGCTTCCAGCTCCAGCCCAGCCCAGCTCTGGTCATTGTGGCCATTTAGATAGTGAGCCAGCATATAGAAGGTCTCTCTCTCTCTCTCTCTTTCTGTCAGATTTTCAGGTAAAATAAATCTTTTTAAGAAGAATCATATGTAATACAGTGAATCCCTTTGGGAGGACTTTTCCTTCCTTTGATCTAAAAACTCCTGAATGCTAGATTCTAAGAACTTTGGACTTTTCATTATTGCTCTACCATCTCATCTGTTAATGACATGCTGTTTTGTCTTTTCTCTTAATGACAGGCTCTACTTATGTGACCGCCTAGCTTCCCTTTGACCCCTTGGTCTATTTTTGTTTCATTTTGGATTAGCAACAATGGTAGGCAAAGTGACTACACGTGGGCCAATATACTAGGCTTAATTCAGTTGTCCCTGCTGGCTCCGCATTTGTCACACCTAGGGCTTTGTTCAGTTAAGGAAGCCCAGTGTGTGTTGCTGGAGACTAACTCAGAGAATTTCTATTTTTAAAAAGTTTTTTAAAAATACAAAAAATAATATTAAAAAAGTCCCTAATGTGATTATGTTGTACCTTTAAGAGCCTCAAATCTGGGGTGCTTACAGTTTCCCAGTAAAGGGAGTGCTTCCACCTGTATTTGCTGCTCCTTTGTTCTGTGAATTAAAAGATTAGTTTTCACCTTAGAAGGATTTTTATTCATTTAAAAAAAAAGATTTATTGATTTTTATTGGAAAGTCAGATATACAGAGAGAAGGAGAGACAGATGCATCCAACAATTGACTCCCCAAGTGACTGCAACGAATGGCCAGAGCTGAACAGATCCAAAGCCAGGAGCTAGGAGCTTCCTCCTGGTCTCCCACATGAGTGCAGGATCCCAAGTCTGCAACGTTCTTGACTGCTTTCCCAGGTTGCAAGCAGAATAATTTGTAAAGATTAGTTAGGATTGATTCAAGAAGTGATTAGAGTGCTTGCTTTGTTATCAGATATTCTGTCAGGGATAGAAGAAATTAATGGGTATGTTTATTGTGGTACATTAACTGGTCTGAATAGAAAGTGATTCTTCAGAGAATCAAGATGGCAGAATAGCTTGAGGACACATTTAGATGGACAGAGAAACTTTAACTAGTATGAAGAAGACAGGGCACATTCCAGGAAATAGGAGAGGACAGGATGACAACAGAGGGTCACCTGGAGACTGACAGACACAGGGAAGCAGCAGACACAGCAGTGTGGTGTTGCAGTGACTGATATTCCAGAGGCATTCAGCAAACTGCGATCTGAACTCCATCTTGGGCCAGAACTCCGCAGCAACAAGGTGGAAAGGGACGTTTACCAAGAGCTCCAGAGATGAACCCAGACAAAGAACTGCTCGTCTGTTTGATTTGACCAGGGGCAGAGACAGAGCAGCAGATCCCAGACAGGCAGTGGGGGAACAGGGTGGATTTCCCAGCCCAGTCTGCCCAACTAGAGCCGAATTAGGCCCCATTTCATTTAAGGAGGCAAGGGCCATGGACAGGATTGCATGTACTGAGCTGGAAGTGAACTCATTTCTGGTTAAGTGTACTGCAACAATGTAGCATCCGACAGGTTCCACCCAAGAGAGGTCCAGGTAGCCCTGACAACCAGCTGATCAAGAACTCTAGTTGTGGCATGTCAGGTGCCATTTTGTACACTGTGGCCAAAGTTATAGGATTGCAGGGACAGCAGTGAGCTACACATGTGCTGAGCTCGAGAGAACTCACTAAGCTCAGTGAATTGCACCGGTTCCACAGGAAAATAATACCAGCTTTAGCATTATATGAGTCAAGATAGGTCCATGTAGCCCTCAGACGTAACAGCTAACAGGTTCCTGCAAGATTGCCACCAACAACAACCTAGCTATATAGGACACCTGGTGTTTCCCTAATCCTGGGACCTGCTCCAACCAGAAGTGGGAGAAAGGTTGAACAGACAGCAGTGCAGCCTCAGCACAGTGTCACAGGAGGTGAAGAGTGGTGAGTCAGGAGCTGGGGCTATGAGACCATGGTGGAAGTCTAATATAAGAACCCAGACCTAGAACTTGCTGGAGGGAGTGGCAAAAGTGACTGCAAATAGTCATGTAACAACTGCAGTAAGTAAAATCAAACTGTAGACCTGTGGGTGACAGAGCTTAGAAACCTACCCCAAGGAGAAGATTCTGCTAACCAGAAGTACAATGATCAAGAGCAAAAGAAGAGACAAAGGCACAATGAATATTACTGAAGACTCCCCTGCAAAGGAGCAAAACCCTATGCCAACCTCAGAGTTAACTGAAGAATACATTGAGAAAATGGGGGACACAGAATTCAAAACACTTGGTATAGAAACTTCCTGCAGCCTGCTGGCTGCTGGTGGGTCTCAGGATGGGGCGTCTTTTTGCTCGGATCCCAGACTACAGCCATCTCGTGCACATGGTGAGCTGTCCATTGGCCTGCCAGTGCACCATTTGGTGCCAGACTGCGCCTGCTGGCCACCTGACCGGGACCTCTGGGATTTTGGTTCTTTGAATCACTGCTGAGGTAGCGCCAGGTTGAACCCACTGTGCTTCTGGGATGTGAATCAGTCCTAAAGATTCCCAATGACAGTAACTATTCCTTTGAAGAACTTGTAATGACTGAACAATGCTGACCACCAAATGCAAGTCCATGCAAAAGCTAAGGCTTGGGGCTTGTCCAGCAGGATCATATCCTGTTACCTGACATGATGATGGATCAGGAGACAGGTCTCATTAGGCAGGGCCATGACATTAACTAGCACTCAAGGACCACATCCGGGGGTAGATGCTGTGTGGGATGTGTGGGCCAAACCCTGTGGAAATTCTAGTCCCACTAGTTAGCTCAAGAGTTGGGTGGTGATGGACTAAGCTAGGTGTGACCAAGGAGCCTGCCATCACTCACAGCTAAAGGAACCCCCAATAGTCTGGACTGGTCAAGGCAGCAGCATCCAAATGTTCATCCAAAATAGGGTGTGGGGTGGGATGGGCTGCAACATTCACTCGCTCATACAAGGCTAAATGGAAGGCCAGACTGCGCCTTCCATTTAAAACCTACTGGCATGTATGAGAACTGGGTCTGGCAGTGGGTCAAGTGGAAGAACTTCAGAAACTCCCCCTGGCGAGTCTTAGCTCCTGCTGGTGAACATGTGGTCCAGACCTGAGGGTCAGACAAGCTGGGCAAAGTAGCTCCAACAGCTGGCTAATGTGTGAATTGGTAATGCAATGGGGTAGACCAGGCAGGACTGAGCAAACCTTAGCCCACAAGCAAAACTAGAGACCAGGATGGAGCACAGGTCATGCCGAGCTAGGCTCTTGCACCTATTCATTTGTGTGAGCCGGGGCGCTAAGCCACAGTGTCTAAGGCTGAGGCTGGAACAGGTGAGGGGCTGTGCCAAGCTGAATCAGAGCAACCACTGGTATGCGCATGATCTGTTGATCTGTGGCTGGGAACAGGCCTGGTTGGGAGGTAAGGGGACAACTCTAGTTGGGTTGAGGCTCCCACCGAGGAGTGTGGGGGCTGGAATGGGGGCTGCGTTCTGATCACGATACTGTTGTAGTCTCACTTAAAACAAGTGTGGTATGGGACTGGACACACCAAGCCAGGATAGACTCCAATACTGTCTGATGACCTGGAGGATCAGGGTAGATGGGGGATGGGCTAGGCTTCGTCTCAACCCCTTCTGAGCCATGTGTGAGCTGTGTGTGGGTATGGACAAGCTGTGGCTGGGCTGAAACTTCCTACAGGAAGAACCAGATTGGGTTGAAGGCCAGTCAGGAAAAGCCACTGTTCCTGCTAGGACAGGAGGTGAACTGAGTAGGGCTGGCTCATGGACCCCTGGTATGTGCAAAATCTGGCATTGGGAGAGGTTCTGATGGAGGAACCTGGACAACTCCTCTGGCAGGACACAGACAAAGGAAACAGCCCAGAACAGGCCATGGAAAGTTTCCCACTGGCACACATTTGGCATGGGTTAGGGGCAGACCAGGCTGAATCAGTTCATGTCATTCACTGGCAAATCTGAGGACTATAACAGAGTGTGGGTTAAGCCAGGTTTGGTCGCGACAAAAACCAGTGTGCAATATGGAATGCCAAGGTTAGGTTGCCTGTACCAGATGTGACCACAGCGCCTAACCAGCATGTGTGAGAACCAGGGCGGGAGGGGTCGAAGCCGGCAGGGGGAATATGAGGGTGTTCCCTTACTGGACAGCTACTCCCACCGGAGAACATGGGCTGGGATGGGGCAGACCAGACTAAGCAGGGCTACAACACCTGTGTGCCTCATGTGGACTTGATCAGGGAAAACCCAGGCTGCGCTCATTGAGTGGGTGAGGGTTATTTGGGCTTAGCTGCAGCATCAGCTGGCAGAAGCTGGCACGGGGGGCTAATTCTGTCAAGTAACTGCAGAAGCACATGGAGAGTGCATAATCTGGGAGTGGGAGAGGCCTCGGAGGAAACTAGTGGGTTCCTCCCTCTTGGGTTACCACTCCCACTGGAGAGCATGACAATCAGGACAGGAGCTGGGCAGGTTAGACAGAGAGGCATCCAACAACATCCATGAGGGCTAGATAGTCGAACTGGTTGGATGGAACTAAAGCTTTAATACCCATTGACATGTATGAGAGCCAAATGGCATGTGGGACAGACTGCACTAGTGTGCTGCACATACTGGCAAACCAGAGTAGGGGGCGGGCCTGGTGAACGATATGGGGAGTCGCCCCGACTAGGCTGCAGCGCCTATTGGTTTATGTGAGGGCCAGGTATGTGCTGGGCAAAGCAAGGCTGGACTGCAACACCCATTGGTTCCAGTGAATGACATCGCTGGAAAAAGAACCAACCCAGCAATTGCAACCACCAGCTGATTGGGGTGATGGACTGTACCGGGCCCTGTAAATTGCCAGTACATAAAAGAATCTGGTCTGGGAACACCTCAGACAAAGTCTCTTTGGGGATCTCCCCAATCAAAATGCCGGACTCAGAACCCTAACCAAAAAAAGAGAGGACAGAACAAGTCAATCAACCACCTCAGATGTATGTTGGCAGTGAAATACTGGGCAAAGGGAGACTCTATAATGGACTATAGCAATCAGTGGATTCTTCAGTGCCCTCAATGTGCTTGGAGTGGCGAGATTGGCAGCAATTCATAACTGGTGAACTATCAAAACCACTTGAGCAAGACCCTTGGAGCATTCCCTACATGCGGGACCTTTATGGGTGGTAAACTGGGTGGGGCTTCTCCCTTTTTCTCCTCCTTTATCTCCCCCTTTACAGCAGATACATGACAGAAACAGCATTGAAATAATAGTCTTACCCACTTTCCTATAGCCCTGAACCTTTTTTCCCTAATTAACTATGTAAAGATTGTCAAAAATATAATGAAAATATTAAAAATAAGAAAACAAAACAAAACACTTGGTATAAAGCTTCTTATCAACAGTGAGAAGCACATAAAGCAGGTGTTCAAGGAATTTAAGGACTATGTCACACTGGAAATGAATCAAACGAAAGCTGATATATCCGAAATGAAGAATACAGTGGAGCAAATTAAAAGTACAGTGGAGAGTCTCCAAAGTAGAATGAAGGAAGCGGAAGAAAGGATCTCTGAATTGGAATATGTTTCCTGTCACCTGGGTGAAAAGCTGGAAGCAGAGCTGGATCAGGCCAAAAAAAGTATTCAAGAATTGAAAGACACTATCAAGAGGCCTAATATAAGAGTTATGAGAGTCCCAGAAGGTGCAGAAAGAGAAACTGGGATTAAAGATGTATTCAGTAAAATAATACAGAAAATTTCCCTAAACTGGAGAAAGAATTGGGAAACAACATGCAGGAGGGGCACAGAGCTCCCAACAGGGTTGGCCAAAAGCAATCTTCACCCATGGCACATTATCATCAAGCTCTCTTCAATTGAACATAAGGAAAAGATCCTTAAATATGCACGTGAAAAAAATCAACTGACATATAAAAGAATGCCAATTAAACTCACAGGAAACTCTACAGGCAAGAAGAGAATGGAGTGACATATTCCAGATTCTAAAAGAAAAAAATTGTCGGCCTAGGAGAACATATCCAGCACAGCTTTGTTTTGTCTTTGAAAATGAAAGAAAATTCTTCCATAGTAAAGAAAAGTTAAAGGAATTTGCCTCTTCCAAACCTGCCCTACAAATGATCCTTCAAGATGTACTCTTGACAGAGAAGAGGACTAGCACCCACCAAAACCAAAGGCAAATGGGAAGAACATCCCAGGAAAATGACAACAGAAGACTAAATCAGTGAACAGCCCATTGCTAATACCTATTTGTATTAATCCTGAATGTAAATGGCTTGAGCTCAATTAAAGGTCATAGATGAGTAGACTGGATTAAAAAACAAAACCCATCTATTTGTTGCCTACAGGAGACATATTTCACCAATAAAGATCAACAGAAAGTATATCATGGATTTTGATTTTTTTGTTGTTAGTTTCATCCCTTCAAAACACTTTTTTCTGATTCAATTCTTCAGTGACTCATCAATCATACAGTAGCATCATTTTCCTCAATAAGGTTTTTCCTTTTCATTTCTTCAACGACACATTAGTCATTCAGTGGCATGTAATAACTTCATGGTGTTGTTAATTTCTTTTTTCTTCCTGTTTTGTGGCTCTTCATTTAATGGGATGTATAGTAGCTATGTAATAGAGACTCTCATATCTAGTAGCATGTTATTTTACTTATGGCATTGTAAATTTCTATTCTTCATATTGTTGATTCTGTTTTGTGGCTTTTCATTTAAGAGGATGTATAGTAACTGTGATGTGGAGACTAACATATCCAGATGTGAGGATACAATGCAGTATGCATGTCTACTTCCATACTAAAGATGGACTGCCAATGAACCCGTTTACTGTTTCTTGACAATAGGATGATGGACTTTCTACCGTTGTTCATGCCCACAATAATGGACATATGACTGTGTATGAAGAATTATACTTTAGTAATGATATAGGGGAACTCTTGAGGGGGGGGGTTGAAATGGGGAGGGGATAAGGGAAATCCCAGAGTTCTGTGCAGCTGTGTCGTAAAATGACAATAATGATAATAAAAAATAAAAGATTTTAAAAAAAAGCGTGATTCTTTAAAGTTAGTTGAAACTTCAAAGGAAGAACACTTTTCGCCCCCCAAGTAGATTAGAGTGTAAGCCATGTAGAAAGTTTTTGCGCAGGAATTGGCTTTATATGCTGGTACCAAGAAATATGTAAGATTTTTGACATCAAAGTTTTTTTTTTTAAGATGTTTTTATTTTTATTGGAAACTCAGGTATACAGAGAGGACGATAGCCCAAGAGGAAGATCTTCCATCCGATAATTCACTCCCCAAGTGGTGCTAGTGGTAGAGCTTAGCTAATCCCAAGCTGGGAGCCTGGACCTTCTTCTAGGACTCCCACATGGGTGCAGGGTCCTAAGGCTTTGGGCTATCCTCAACTACTTTCCCAGGGCACAAGCAGGGAGTTGGATGGGAAGCAGGTTCTGGGACAGAAACTCGCACCCGTATGGGATGCTGTTTTGTGCAACACAAGTACTTTATCCACTAGGCTGCCTCGTCAGACCTGACATCTGTTTTAAAATTAAACTATGTAAAATGCAGAAAATTTATTTGGAAAAAGAAACAGCAAAATAAACATTTATTATACTTTCTTCCACATGTTTTCTTTATTGAACAAAGTTAATTTTGCTAAGAAACTGTATTTAAGCCTGAAGATGAAGATAGGAAATCTGGATTAGTACTGAAGGAACATAGCAATGCATTTTGTTTATGTGTTCCCCCAAGGAATTCTGTGTTGCGGGTAAATTGTTTTTTATAGAGCTGAACCTGACTTAAAAGATTCTGATATAAATCTTTCTTTAGTCATGTTTTATATTCAAGAATATATATGGGTTAGGGTTAGATTAGGGTTAGATAAAACCATTTCTAAAACTCAGGTGGTTAAGGTGAATGTCAAGTACCATGTCATGCTTGTGAGATAATGAATTTCATATTCTGGTGTTTTTAAAAGTTACCATTTATTTTCGAGGCTTATTTATTATTTTGAGAAGTGAAGTTGGAGGGGAGGAAAAGAGTGAGAAAATATGAATGGAATGTTGTCCATTGATTCACTGCTTGAACGATTGCTGCCACTGGGCCCAAGCCAGGAGCCTGAAAGCCATCCCTGTCTGCCATGTGGAGGGGGGCCAAGGTTTGATGCATTAGCAGGCAACAGGATCAGAAGTACAGCAACCAGGACATGACCTGTTGCTTCCATCTGGGATGTTGACTCCGTCTGGCACTGCAGTAGGAGATGTCAGCGAAGCCACAGCTTAGCCCGCTATGCCCCAGCTCACTCTGCCTCAGTGCCTCCTTCCCAAAGCTGGGAGTGTTTTGAAATGAAACTTGGAAAGGAGTGAAATCTGCTACTGAGCGGCAATGAAGAGTCCTGAATGCTGAAAGAATGGGATGCAGTGAGGATGGCCTTTACTCTGGATACCTTTGTGGTTGTATGTCTCTGGAGTTGTACTCTTCCTTTCCTAATGGAATCTGGCAAAGGAAGTGAGTTTTAAAAGATGTGCTCTTTCCTCTGTTGCTTTAAAGTAGCTCTTAATAGATGAGAAATCCCAAATCTCTTTACCTTTGGATTTTGTGACTTAGAAGTTTGTTTTGAATGATTTGGAAATAATGATAAAGTTGTGATCATTAACATCAAAGTATGCTTTAGTAATTTTAGGAGATGGAACATGGGATACAGAAGATTATGTCTGCCTCATAGGAGAGTGAACTTTGCCTGATCAAGGAGGGTCCGGTTTCACTTACCAGTGGCATTGATCCTTGAGAAGTGAAACAGTTTAGGGCTTTGCCTGCTGAGAATGGCTGTATTGCTTATGGTAATTGTCACCACATACATGAGAATATCTGTGTGGTTAGGTGGGAACAGATTTGTCTAAATATATATCTCCACAGTAGACCTGGAAATGAATCACATTAACTGAAGTGTTCTAGTTGTTTGAACAATTTAAGATTTATTTTTATTTATTTGCAAGGCAGAGTTAGAGAGATGGGCAGAGATCTTCCATCCACGGTTTCATTCCCCAAATGCCCAGAGCTAAAGCCAGGAGCCAGGCGCTTTCTCTGGGCCTCCCATAGGTTACCCTTGGATCATGCTCCACTGCTTTCCCAGCCTATTAGCAGGGAGCTGGTTGGGAGTGGCACTGCTGGTACTTAAACCAGAACCCGTATGTCAAGCCAGTATTGCAGGTAGAAGCTTTAACGTGTTACCTCACCACAGCAGCCCCCTGCAGATTTTTCTGCATAACCCTGTTCACGGTTGCTAAACAAATAATTTTTTTTAAATCAAGTATGTTTTATAGAAGATTGTTCCTAATATCTCTACTTGCTAAGGTGTAACAGTATACCGTATTTCACCTGAACTTGCAGTGGCAGGATGCATGGTAAACATCCAAAGATGTTATTTTAGGCTTGTTAGAATTTAAATTTTGACTCTTAAATTCTTCAGTTGTAGTACTGTTCATTGGGGAAATAGCAGAGCAAAATTATTTTATGCTACTGATATGTTGTAAGAGTGCTAGACCTTTAAGATAAGCCATCAACTGGCAGATCACAGTTTTACTAAAATCTATACCAAGCAAGAAAATTTTGCTTGTGTCCTTAGGCTGCTTTTATTTCATTGATGGGCGCTTTTTAAAAAATTTAATTAATTTATTTTTTAATGTGCTAAACCTTTTATTAATTTTAGAAGCTTTGTATTTGTGAGATGCTAAGACATAGGAGAGCTGCTTCATAAAGATGTTATCCCTGAGGGTGAGAAGTTGGGGTGTTCTGGCATCATTTTGTAATTCTTTTTATTGCTAAGTGAGATATAGCAAGAGGAGGAGAGACACAGAGGAAGATCTTCCATCCAATGATTCACTCCCCAAGTGACCACAATGGCCAGAGGTGAGCTGATTTGAAGCCAAAAGCCTGGAGCTTCTTCCGGGTCTCCCACGTGTGTGCGGGGTCTCAAAACTTTGGACTGTCTTTGTTTGCTTTCCCAGGCCACATGCAGGGAACTGGAGGGGAAGCGGGGTCACTGGGATTAGAACCCGCACCCATATGGGGTCCTGGTGCGTTCAAGGAGAGGATTTTAGCTGCTAGGCCTACGCTGTCCTGAGGGACTTTGTTTTTTGCATATTACCTCCTCCTAATAAGACTCAGTGGTCTCAGGACTGAACAATTGAAAAGTATCACTCTTGGCCCTCACGTTTAGAAAACGGTGAAGTGGTGAACATCGAGGGCTGTTTTGTATGGACACTTGGCAGCCCTGTCAGGACACCTGTGTAGGGTCTGCACATGCTCTAGACACTGGCCTACGGCAGTCCATAAAACCAAAAATCAAGTGGGTGTACTTAAAAGAGATCGCAGATTTCAAGTGCTATTGGCACTTTTCTGGGAAAGTCTACCTGTCCTTTCTACAAAGATGTTTCTTACTATGGCCCGAAAAGAAAATACAAAATGTTCAAGAATTTGGTGTTTCTGGCTTTGAGCTGGTAGATAATGCTGGACTTCTCACTGTGTTTCTTGATAGCAGTTTCACCCGTAACATTCACCTTGAATTAAGGCTGGACTATATTACCTCCATTACCAGGAAACAATGACATAGAACTCCTTAACTGTTTGTAAAGGGGTTTTGTCCAGTCAGGGATTACATCCGCTTCCCACTGAGGAGCTGGGGTCAGGTTTGTTCCTTTACAGAGCCTTGTCCTGCTGTTGCTATGCCACTGAAAGCCTTTGAATTGCCATGTGCTTTGGCACTTGGATCTTGCTGGTTATCATCCTGTGTGAGGGGAAGTACCTGCTCCTGCCTTGTTCTTATTTCTGTTTATTATTTAAAGTACTCATCATTATTCATTCATTTATTGATTTTTTTGTTAGAAATATTTTGAACCATACTCCAGGAGATTCCCACCCTCTCCCGTTTTAATCTTGACTTGTGTATTATTATGTGACTTGGAAGGGCTGGAAAGTTTTTAGAATGGCCAGAGATGAAACTTTTCGTTTTCACTGACTGTTCAGGAAGCTGGGACACCCACTTGCATGCTCCTGCCAAATGTTTCACTTCTGTGACTTTGGTGCACAGACTTTGAAGCATTGTTGACCACATTGGCAGTTTGCCCAGAAACCAAATGCCCTGTGTAATTTGCATAATAATCACCACTGATTTGCATATAGTATAAGCTGCGTTGCCTTCCTGAATTTAAACTAAAAACATACTTCTAAAGATTGAGGCCTTTTTATTCTCTACCTACTCCACCTCTTTTTAAGAAGTTATCAACATAGTATTTTCAGGCCTTTTGTATTTCTTAATTTGTGTTCCAGATTACCATGTTTTGGGCACCATTTCTTAGCTCCCATTCTGTATGCTCCCAAGTTCAGCATCATTTCCCTCTCACCAGCCGTGCTTTTACTGAGCTTGTATGCTAGTTTTCTGAAGTCTACCATCTCTTTTATTATCCTCACTAATGAAGCAAAGATTATTTATTATTTTTCATTCTGCCACTGTGTTCGGTGATTGACAGTTTCTTGTTGTACCTTGAGCAAGGTTGTCAGTTGGAAAACCTGGAGTGCACGGGAGGCTGCTCTGTGGTGCTCTGGCAGTCACACTTGCAGTAGTCTGCATCACAGGTCAGAAGGATGGGAGTGAATTCTTTGTCTCCCATCATGCTTGTGTAAACCTACCTCCAATTTATTTAAAATTTTTTAGGAGTGTGTTTAATAGTAGTAGGTCTAGAATAGTCTTAGGAATATGAAACACACTCCAGATTCTATTCTATGTTGACTGTTAAAGATTTATTCTCTGCTTTGATAAAAAGAAAAATGAAAAATAATGAATCAGCACTTAAATGGCTCAAAAAATATGCTTGAAGTACAAATGTCAAGTCTCTACCTCATATTTTACCTGCCCATTTCCCAGGCCATCATAGCCAAGATTGTGTATGTTTTAAGTAGTTTTCAATGATATGTGAAGAAATGTACATTTCCTCTTCGTGTTCTTTTGTATAAAAAGGTTAGCAAAATTAAAACCTAGATTTTGAACATTGCTCTTTTTTTTTAAGCAGATTCTGGCACTTTTCTCGTGTTAAAGAGCTCTTAATTCACAAGGAACCTTTATTTGTGTTAATTGTCCATGATTTATTTAACCATTCTCGTGCTGATTGATTTCTAGGCCATATCTAAAAAGACTTTCCCCTGCATATTTGAGAACTGAAGTTGAAAGTATGTTCCCCATAGCAGAGAAATCCAGGGACTTCACTAGGCATGAGCTTTCCAGGGAGGGGGCGGAGTGGCAAGATCTTAGCTAGCTTCACTAAGGTTTTATTGGTGATTTTTATTCATTGTGAGTCACGTTATGCTTTTCTACAATTAATGGTGACATTCTAATTTCTCAAGATCATTTAAGTAAAAATATTTCATAATCTCTGGTGACCATTGTTTGTATTATATTTTTAAAAATTAGTATTTAATTACATTTTAAAGCTTGTTTCTTTTGTTTTTGCCTTTTTTTTTAAACTAGATCCTTACAATAAATGAGGATGGATCACTTGGTTTGAAAACCCCTAAATCTCACGTTTGTGAGCACTGCAATGCTGCCTTTAGAACGAACTATCACTTACAGAGACATGTCTTCATTCATACAGGTATTTCTTGAATTAAACCAGACTTATGGCCATTAAAATTATTATCTTTGTTATTTTCATCTTCATGTAAATGTCATTCATTCCTAAGATCTTAGCTAACCTGGCATTCAAAACAGATTTCCTAAGCCAGAATTTCAGAAGGAAACCAGGAAAAACTTCAAATAAGAAAACAGTTAGCATAGATGTATGAAATGAAATGGTCTTTAATTGGGCACTTGTTGGACTTAAAGTATTCCTCTAAGTTAGAGGAGTGATTAAAGATTGTATTAAAAACCTGTCAGCATTCATGTTTCTGTGCAAGATGTCCAGGCAGAGTTTGAAATATGGATTTGGAAATCAAATATAACAAAGAACATAAAGTAGAAAACAGAACTAAAGACTGATCCCAGCCATTGGAGAAACTAACTGGGCAGGTAAGGTGAGTCAGGATCGGGGAAGACAGTTAGGAAGGAGAGTGAATGGAGGGCTACCCAGAATGGAGAGTACCTCAGAAGCCAACAGAGAAAATTCCAACCAGCACTAGGTCACAGCAGCAGCCCCCCTCCCCTCGGCAGGGGAGAGAGTGCTAGAGAACTGACACACTCCACCACCCCCGTCCAGGCAGGAGACAGAGGGAATCTCTGGAATAAAGAGCAGGTGTGGGGATACTGGACTGTAGTGGTCACACCACAAGCTGGCTGTCAGGACAGCTGCAAGGCCTCCCAGAAGAGAGCAGGATGAGGAGCATGTTCCTTAAAAGGGACCAGCTCCCAGAGGAAGGCAGTGTCAGAGATGGGATTATAAAGGAGCGCAGTAGAACGTAGGTGAAAGGACATAAAAAGGAGAGTGAGCCTTGGAGACCAGGTTGGGGGGATCTTGTTCAAAGTCAAAAAGACAAGGTTTAATAGAGTCCTTTCTCACCGCACGATTTTGAAATTCTGTTTTAAATCATTCTGTTTATCCTTTTGTTCTCCTTGAAGGCTGTAGATCAAACTCAGTCTCATTTTTATGTGATGGTGAGAACGTGAATTTTTAAATCCTGGGGAAGAACTTGAAAGGAAATAAAGTTGTTAAGCTAATCAACAATATCAAAAATTTGTGAAGATTGTTTCTCAAAACGGACTTCTAAGATTTGTCTTTCCTCAGAAATAGTAAAGTAAGACCTGTTGTTTTATCCAATAACTAATTTATGAATGTGAAATTATTTTAAGGCGAAAAACCATTTCAATGTAGTCAATGTGACATGCGTTTCATACAGAAGTACCTGCTGCAGAGACACGAGAAGATTCATACTGGTGAGTGTTGCCCCCTTACTAAGGTCATTCAGATTACTATTTCAGGTGTATCAGATTGTTGCCACTTCATTGATTTTGTTTCTTAAAAGTAATCACAACTCATCTAAGGTTTAGTTTCTTCCATCAGTAAGTTAGTGCTTAAGACTTTAGATTCATTACCCAGACCCAGTAAATTACTTTGCTGCTACTGGTTTTGAATGACTTTGGCACATCTCATTTGTGATTTAAGATTTATTTATTATTTGAAAGTCTTAGTTTCGCAGATAGAGTAAGAGGGAGAAAGAAAGAGAGACACCTTGTTTCTGCCAGTTCATTCTCCAAATGGCCACAACAGCCCAGAGCTGGGCCAGACTGAAGCCAGGAGCCACCTCTTCTGGATTTCCCACGTGGATGCAGGTGCCCAAGTGCTTGGGCCATCTTGCACTGCTTTCCCAGACACTTAGCAGGGAGCTGGAAGGAAAATAGAGCAGACAGGACTCAAACCAGCGTCCACAGGGAGTGCTGCCTGTGGTGACTTCAGCCAAAACACCAGCCCCCGGTGACTTACTTTGACGTACAGTTGTGTAATAACCAAAAATACATGTGTAAAGTCACAAAAGGAAGAAACCTTTTTCAGAACTAGTTATTTACTTAGAGATTTATCAAGTTTGGCATAGGTAAAGTTACCATTCACATTTGAATGAGCACTAAGGTAGCAGTACCATTCTTTTAAGTTCTTTTTTTTTCCCTTCCTTTGTTAGTTTATAGCTTACCCTATCAAGAGAAATGTAATGTTAATAAGCTGGAAGATACCAGTTTCTCATTCAAGTTGTTAATGATTTAAAAATAAATATTCCAGATAATCACTGTAAAGGAACCTTTATTTTAGAGCAGATGCTTCTTTGCATAGGTTTTTTGACTAAACCAAGTTTCTGATTTGATCAACTGTCAACTTCTTGCTCTTTGATATCTATAAGATTGGTGACAAATCAGTGTTTATTTCAAGTTGATTTCAAGTGTTTTGCTTTTGTGTACTGAAATAAAAACAGAGTTGATGAATTTATGTAAATTTATTTTGACATTTAAATAGAATTGGGAAGGCTGGAAATATTACAGTTCTTTGTGTGTATTAAGGCCTCACACAAGTACCTGCGCAGTTGTTCCTTGAACTGTTGTGGTACTTGCAGTACCTGGGGAAGGGATCCTTTGGCATTTATCACGTACAAACAGCCTCTCTTGCTTGATACTCCTTTATTTGAACTGTCTTTGCTCCAAAGAGAAGCATGAGTGTAGCAGATTGTTTTTTTTTTTTTATGGTTTATTTATTTTTATTGGAAAAGCAGATTTTTTGTTACAGAGAGAAGAGACAGAGAAAAATATTCCCATCCATTGATTCACTCCCCACGTGGCTGCAAGTTGGAGCTAAGCTGATCCGAAGCCAGGAGCCAGGAGTTTCTTCCAAGTCTCCCACATGGGGGTGGAGGATCGCAAGGTTTTAGGCCGACCTTTACTGCTTTCCCAGGCCACAGGCAGAGAGCTGAATGGAAAGTGGAGCAGCTTGTGCACGAACTGGTGCCCATGTGGGGTGCTGGCGTTTGAAGGGGGTGGATTAGCTGATTGGGCTAACCATTGGGCTTTGCCCAGCAGGTCTGTGTAATTAAAACCCTCCACTGTACAGTACATGCTCATGCTTTGGTGTTGTGCTTTCTGAAGAGCACTGTCCACATGGCTTATTTTAGTGAGCATGTACTCCTCCCTTTCAGAAGGAAGTGAGTCTCCCAGCACTGGGAGAAAGGACAGTTTTATGAATTCTGTGATTTACAGATAAGTTTGGGTTTCTCTATAATGATAGAATTGACTCAGATACAAACGAAAGTGGTTAAAGATTTTGTACTTTTTTTCATAGCTTAGATTTTGATGACTTCTTACTCATTCAGCAGGTTTTTTATTTACTTAGAGAGTATAACACAGTTTGTTTGCGGTCTGCATTACCTTAGAAGAGCCAGACATAGATGAGCATGTTATAATGAATTGTTGCAGTTTCATATAAAGTGTTCAGATTACTGCTATGCCCCGAGGGCAAGGTGCGTGTGCTGTCCTTAGAAAGCTCCTTAGGGAGAGCAAGATGGGGAAGTGGCATGGGCCACGCTGAGAAATAGATGTATCTGTGTATGTGGGGGTGCAAAAAAGATTTCTGAAACAATGTTTTGTATTATGGTATTTGGATACTTTTATTCTAGTGTTGGTTTCAGTTCTGTGATCCCAATGACTGTAGAAACTGCTGGGGGATTTCAGTTAACCAGAGTGCAGAGGGTAGTTAATATTTCCTGAGGACTCACTATGTCCTGGACACTGTGCTGAATGTTTTATTAAGTGTCTTATAGAGTCCACATGTTAGTGTTGAAAGACAAGGACTATTGCTACTGTCCCCATTGGATAGATGAGGAAGTAGTTGAAGATGCACAGAAATTAAGAAATGTCACTAAGGAGACAAAATTCCAGCTGAAATTTTTGTGGTTCCAGAGCACACATGTGAAATCACCGACCATGTAGAATGGAACTAGAACAGAAAAATATCTTTGTCCTGTTTAAGTTTTCTTGTCTTTCTAAGCTGATTATGACTTACTTGGTTAAACTTTGAAAAAGGTGGAAGTCTGGGCTAGGACTCTTGTATCAAATAGTTCTGATGAATGAGGGCTCTGCCGTTGCTGTAATTCCCTAGCAAAGGAAAGTCTTTAGGAGAAGGGCTTTGTTCTGTACCACTGTCCCGGATGCCCTCTCGTGAAACCAACCTAAGAGGAAATAAGAATAACTTTTCCTTCTCTCTCTCTTTTTTTTTTTTTTTTTAATATTCTTGACCATTTTTCTGGAGTCTTTCTAAGGACTATAAAATATTTATGTAATCACATGTATAAGTACCTATAGTTTAAAGCTCTTTGGAAATACACACATGTAAGCATATGTGTGTGTGTTCTCAGGTAGATTTCTGTATATGTGTAAACATGCATATGTGTATGGCATGTGCATATGCATCTAGAGATAGAGACACAGAACTGTGAGTTCTTTATCAAATCATACAGTGTTCTGAATGACTCTTATTTTTGCCTGTGTCAGAGCTTTCTCTCTCTGTAGGTATGTATAAAAGTCATTTAAATTGTACCAAATGTTCCCTTTGTCTGTCCATTTTTAAATTGTCCCTTGGATAATGAGTCACCTGAAAGTTGATCTCAAGGTTTGCATGGTGAGAACCATCAGTTCTTAAAGGCAGTGTTTGCTTTACAGCCTTCCTCATCCCATTTGGTGTCCCATTCCCTGCTCTGTTTGCAGTAGGGTCAAGCATTCCCACCTCTTGCGGGCCATGAGGCTGAGGTGGAGAGGCAGGGTGTGGGGAGGTCGCTTTTTCCAGCGTGACGTCATGCGAGCTGCTGGCACTGTGGAGGTCTGGGCTGTGGAGCACACTTCTGACTGCCCATGCTGCTAGAACAGGTGCAGTGCAGAAGCCCTTCGAAACCCTGTGAAGCTGGGTGTGGCTGGACACACCAACAGGTGCCCCTGGGAAGTTGCACACCGTGCAGAGCAGGCATTGCTTGCCTTAGTGATGTCTCTTACTGATGCAGCAAGAGCCAAAATATGTACAAGAGCATTCTGTAGTTGATCCTGTAGAGAAAGCAGTGGAATATAAGTCTATAATTTCATTAATAAATGCAGTTTCAGTAGATGAGAGACTTACAGACAAATCATAACCCCAGGGCTGGGAACAACTAATATTATTCAAGAAGCCAAAATCGTTGTGGAAGGAGGCAGTCTAGGCAGGTTAACTTGAAGGGCTAATGGCAAGTAAGATGATCTTCAGATGCTGTAATGGCCAAGACGGTAAAACGAGTAACACGTAGGTAGATGGCAGAGTGAAGAATCAGCAGCTTGGCATGCGGAGGCCTAAGAATACTGATGGTGGCTATGGCAGCCTTGGAGAGAATGATACCGAAGGTTGTCTTGCACCAGCAGGTCCCCCAGGCTTCTCCAGGCTGAAGGTATGGCTTTTTTGTTGCTTTAAAACAAAGCAAACAAAGAATCAGTGTATTTTAGGTAGACACTTTTTTTTTAATGGTAGTCTGTAGTGAGCTCTGTTTGACCTATAATGAAAACAAAAGGATGTAGGGGTTTTAAGTCAAAGCAGTCATCTGAAATTGGTGGTGTGTGAGATAGCTGTTTAAATTTGAGGGCTCCAATATTTATGTGAGGATAGGGAAATTTTAAAAATATAATTGGAAATTAGGATTGACACTAATACTTCAGAAATTAGAGCTTATGGCTTTCCCCGTATTGGAACTGTACCTGGCTTTTGGAGCAACTTGAGAATAAAACAGAACAACCTTTACTAGCCTTCTGCTTTAAAATGAGGAATTGTGGAGGAGGTTGTTTAGCCAAGTAGTTGAGATGGCTGCATCCCGCATCCAAGTGGTCTCAATTACTGGCTCCGATTCATGACTCTGAGTGCCTACTAATAGAGACTTTGAGAGGTGGCAGTAATGGCTCAAGTCCTTGGGTTTCTGCCATTCATGGGGGAGTCGTGGGCCATATTCCTGGCTCCTCACTTGGGCCTGGGGTAGGAAGTTAGGGAGTGTGGGGGCCAACTCTGGTTGTTTCAAGCACTTAGGAATCCAGCCAGTATGTGGGGGCTTGCTTTCTCTTCTTCTCACATGCATACACACTCTTACGTTACTTACAGTTTCATAAAACATTAATTTGCATCAAAGATTGTTTGCTGAAACAGTGTTTTAATTTGGTACTTCAAGGATATACTTGGTGAAAATTATCACTAAAATATGATTCTGACAAAAATATTGCAGAGTGTTGTATTGATTTAATGAGGTTTTGTCATTTAATAAGGCTGTGTAACCCTTGTTGGATTTATGCTCTAAGGCTTACTATTCTCTTCCGTAAGTGGTTATGCTTGCTGAAAACAATAAAGTCTGCACCTGACAAAAATCATTACCTGCTTTGCTGCTCTAACAATAAAGACGTTTTCTCTAGCTTTTAATAGCCAAGAGTAATGCTTATTGTGTTTTCAATCAAAAAAAAAAAAAGTTTAACCTGCTTGGGACAGGCTATCACTGAATTCTGTCAGAAATTTGGGCTTGTTGAGGGAATACCATTTTAGGAGTGAGAGTTTATTTTTTTGCCCATAGGCAGCACTTTGAAACCCAATTAAAGCTCTGTTTCTTTAAGGCACTGAAAATAGTCAAAATTCAAATATCTTCAGGACTGCTATCTTTAGTAATTTTGGAGTTCTATTTCTTTGTGAGCTCCGTATTGTTACAACATGTTCGGGGATATGGGAGAGAAGGTGCAGACTCGAGGCTGCAGCTAAAGCTACTATCCTTGCTCGTTGTGTTGAAGGCCAGAGGTACTGCTCAGTAGATAGCCAGGATAAGCAAGGTTAAGTATTTAATGTCGCTGGCGGGGTGCTTTGTGATCAGGTGCTTTTGTCTCAGTGTCGTCTTTGCATTTCCGGAATGCGTGTAATAGAATAAGAGAACAAACAGCACGTGTCCGTGGGCGCTGTTTTCTTCTTACCTGTGATCATTTCACTGTGAGAAAGTGCTTGGCTTAGCATGGGGGTTAGGGGTGGGATCAAAAAGGAGTTAAAGAACTTAAGTACAGTTTAATATTTCTAATTTTTCTGAATGACTCTAGTAAGCAACAAAATAATTACCTCCTTCTAAACTTTTTTTTTCCGAGGATGTTTGTATTTAATTGAGACCCAGTGGGTGAGTTCGTGGGGAGAGATTGATCTGTCTGCTAGCACACTACCTGAGTGGCTGCAGTGTCTGGATCTAGGTCAGTTCGAAGCCAGGAGCTACAAGTTGCGTCTGAGCCTTCCGTGTGAGTGACAGGATCCCAAGCAGTTGGGCCATCTTCTGCTCCTTTTCTAGGTACGTTAGCAGTGAGCTGGAACAGAAATGGAGCAGCTGAGACTCAAACCAGCGCACCAGTGTGGTGTGATAGCAGTGTTGTAGGCTCCGGCTTAACCTGCTGTGTCAGGATTGGTAGCCTCCAGAGTAGCTATCTTGATATTCTGACTCTTATAGCGAATTATGGTTGCTTTTTAAGTCATGGCAGTTTCTATAATTTGATTTTTATTTCAGCTGCTGAAAAGTTATGAAACTATATCTAAATATAGGGAATTTTTTATAAATGATCTTCCCTTCAACCCCTAATAAAAGGAATTTTGAATGTAAACTAAGTTGTTTAAAATTACTGTTTATAGGTTTCTATCCTCATAGAGTCCTTTTTAAAAAAAAAAAAAGTTTTAGTTCTTAGATATAAACAATTCTAATGTATCTCTACAAATATAGTAAGTGACCCTGGAAAAAAATCTGTCTTCCAGGTTAGCCTTCTTCATGCCTGGAACTCCTGACTGTGATTCTTAGAACCATATTACACAGCTGAATATAATTATTTTTTAAACCTGGTAGGCTAATACGGTAGGGTTAAAGAGAATGTTGACTATCCCTTGGCTAATCTAACTCAACATTTTTGTTTCTTTCCATATGTTATCAGTTATTGATAAAAACCAAATTTTCCTTTTGTGTTTTTCACGGTTGTGATTTATAGTTTATCAGTTGTTACGGAGAAGTCTTATGAGTCGGAATAGTTACAGACCTGGCTAGAGCGAACTCCTCCGTGTGGGGCTGAAGGAACTGAATGCATTGCTGCTGCTCAGAGTTGTGTCACCAGGAACTCCTGGGGTTGCGCTCGCTGAAACCAGGAAGCATTGGCTTGCACAGAACTTGCCAGAGTAGATGCAGCAGGGAAGTGTACACCAGGATGAATGACAGTCTCTGGTTTAACAAAACATTCATAAACCATTTTTTTTTGGTTTAATTACATCTAAAGTTTTAGTTGCACATAGGACATATCAAAGCTTAACATACATACAGAAGGCTCAACATTATTTACCTATTTCAGTAAACATGAGTCATACATATTACATGCATATGTACATATATACCGTATGTTTTAACTTTTGTTTTCTTTAGGGGAGACAGGGAGATGAAGAACATTCTAATATTATATCTTAGAACTAAACTATGGAGAATTACAGACTTTATGGTTAGTGCTACTGAGTTTTTAGTTAAGCATATATGTTTTTTTTCTGTGAGCATCCTTCCCTCTCAAATTCAGTTGAAGAAGAGTTCGCCATTTGTTTTCACAGGTCTCTAGTTTAGCAAAGTTGGGACTCCGGAAGCAATCCCATTGCTTTTTATAATCTTGACTAAAGGCATACACAAATCACGTGACCTGGAATTTGATAAGGATTTTGTGGTATAGACAACCTTTGCTCTTAGGAGTTGAGATGAAATAGATTAGAGAGGACTTAGGTTGATGGCTTCCTGGAAGAGGCAGGACTGGGATGGCCTTGAGAATGCGTGAGGTGTGGACCATGGGTAGTCATCGAATTTCTCTAGGTGGTGGAGCAGAAGAATAGTCAGCTGACGTTGGGCATCTCTAGGCATGGACAGGCAATCAGATGGGCTGATACTCAGTTCCAGCACTCACAGAGAATAGGGTGTTAGAGCTTGGGCTCGGATAGTTGCACATGCTGGACATGAGGAGCAGTAAATTGTCTATTCAAATATTCAGACTTCCAGGAACCTGAAGGAAGCAGGTCCTTGTAGATAATTAAGAAGATCTTTAGGCCCTAATGTCATGCTCACAAAGGATTTTCATATTTATTCCTGGAAGCATTCCTGCACTGGGACATTTAATTTCCATGTTAGAATAATATAGTATTAACTATGAATGATTTTTGAGGAAAGACAAAATTTGAGAGAAAGGTTTTTTTTTACTAATTGCTATAGAAAAGTTTTCTGTAGTATTTACTACTTTACCTAATAATATAGATATATTTTTTCAGAGGATTGCAAATGTATAATTGAGTTTTCTTTAGATATTTTTAAGTTTTTTTTAAGAAAATGGAACAGCATGAACATGGTTAAGTTTCAAAGATTATAATATTATTTTAATTTTGACCAGTTTGAGAAATAGATAAAACTTGGAATTCTCAGTCAGTAGTATGATGCAACAAAGCAATAATCCTGAACTTTATATCTTTGTCAGTTTTGAGGAGAATAGAAAACATGAACTGTCAGGTTAGGAGCTAAGAACTCCCAAATTTAACAACATACAGAGTTCCCTATTTACTCCAGGTCTGATGTGTGGAGTTATGCTGTTGCCATTTAAATGCCTGTCTTGACTGTTCCACTTCCCATCCAGTTCTTGGGTGATGTACCTTGGAAATTCCTGGAAGATTGCCCAAGAGGTTGGGTGCCTGCACCCATGTGGGAGACCTGGATAGAGTTCCAAGCTTCTGGTTTCAGACTGGCCCCATCCGAGCTGTTGTGACCATTTGCGGAGTGAACCAGCAGATCCCTTTGTCTTTCCCTCTCTACCACTCTGTCTTTCCAATAATTGAAAAATAATTCTTAAACACGTAAGAGAAAAGAGCACTTGAACCTGCTGGTGTACTTCCCCAGATAGTCATGGTGCTGGTTCTGGGCTGTGCTGAAAATGGGGACTTGCAACTCAAAGAGGTCTTGAGTTGTCCTTGCTGCCTTCTAGGGTTGGGATTAGCAGGAAGCTAGAATCAGTAGACATCTCCATTATGGGATGCAGGAGTCTGCACTGGAATCTTTTTTTTTTTTTAAAGATTTATTTTTATTATTTTTTCATTGGAAAGGCAGATATACAGAGAGGAGAGACAGAGGAGAAGATCTTCCGTCCGATGATTCACTCCCCAAGTGAGCGCAACGGGCCGATGCTATGCCGATCCGAAGCCAGGAGCCTCTTCCAGGTCTCCCACGCGGGTGCAGGTTCCCAAGGCTTTGGGCTGTCCTTGACGGCCTTCCCAGGCCACAGGCAGGGAGCTGGAAGGGAAGCGGTGCTGCCGGGATTAGAACCGGCGCCCATATGGGATCCCGGGCATGCAAGGCGAGGACCTTTAACCACTTGCGCCACCGCGCCGGGCCCTGCACTGGAATCTTAAACCACTAGGTCTGCTGCCTGCTCTCCTCCTATGTCAGATCCCAAACTATATTAAAATTACTTCTCATGTTTTTTATAGTTTTTCTAACTCTGATCATTTCAGTAACCTTAACAACTATTTAAAATTCTCTTTATGATCGTTTTGTCTTTTTTTTAGTCTAGTTTTTTCTTTGCCCTTGATAAGTTATTTTAAATTCCATAGAAGATAAAATGTCACTGCACTTGAATCTAGAGCTAATGCTTTTATTTTAGAAATCCGTGTTCTTGAGCTCAAATACCTGAAGAGCTTCAGAATTTTCCAGAATTTGCTTTTGCCTTTTTGACAGCAGTTACTGTCACTTCAAAATCTAATTGTGCAAATCACCAACGTTTGTGACTTCAAGCCATGAATAAGTTTTCAGATATATGGATTGGCTGATAAAAAAAAATTTCCGTTGTTGAGAGAGCTGCTTGTCAAGTGACCTTTAAGCTTAACATTGATGTGTTTTATTTGGTCCTTGGACAAAAGAATGACAGAAATATACTGTCTTGATTTACAAATAATCACAATGAAGAAATCGGATTTAGAATGGTTAAAGCAATCTTAGTTTAGTAACCAAGGTTATTTTTCTGGATACTTTGAAGATCTTTGTATGTTACATCTAAAGGACTTTTGTTTTTCGAAAATGCCTAAATGTCGTCATTTCTACTCATATTTGAATTTAGTTAAAATGTCCTGACATTTCTTTCTTTGAAAACTGGGACAATAACAACAACTTACACACTTTTTGTATCTTGTTTTGCTTTTCTGTATGTCTTTTGGAAAAAGTCTTAGTGAACGATGCTGCTAAAAAGTGTAGGTTGTAGTAACAGGTGGTTGTTTGTCTAGCCAGATTCATCTCTCACGCTGCCTCCTTACTGGCCCTCAGTGCGAGGACTTCCCACTCTTTGTATCCTGTACTACTTGTACTACTTGTCTTTAGAAAGTTCTTAACTATGTTTCCTATTCATAATTATATAGAACAGGAGATGGAAAAAAATAAAAGCTTGCTTTATTTCCATGCATATCTTATTTTTATTTATTTAAAAGATTAGTTTTCTTTATTTGAAAGGCAGAGTTACAGAGCAAGATTTTCCATTTGCTGGTTTATTCTTTTAGTGGTTGTAATACTGAGGACTAGATCAGACCAAACCTAGGAACCTGGAGCAGCTTATGAGTTTCCCATGCAGCTGCAAGGGTATCAGGACTTGGGCTATATTCTGCTTTTCTAGGTGCATTATTAAAAAGATTTATTTGTTTGAAAGTGATGCAAAGAAAGGGAGAGTTTCTATCCACTGATTTACTCTGCAGATGGCCACAGTGGGCTAGGTAAAAGCCAGGAGCTTTTTCCAGTTCTCCCACATGTGAGACAGGCCCAAGTACTTTAGGACATCATCTGCTTTTCTCGGGCATGTAAGCAGGGAGCCAGATCACAAGTGGAGCAGGCAGGACTCTTTATGGCTGACAGCATCACAGACAGCAACTTAGGCTGTTTTTTGTTTTTCTTTTTAAATGATAATTAGGAGAAGTTGAGCAATGCTCTCTTAGGAACCTGTAACTAAATTTTTCAAGATTTTTTTTATTGGTAAGGCAGATCACATTTATGAAGAGATAGAGAAAAAAATCTTCCATTCGCTGGTTCCAAATGATCACAATGGCCAGAGCTGAGCTGATCTGAAGCCAGGAACTTCTTCTGGGTCTCCCACATGGATGCAGGATGCCAAGGCTTTGGGCTATCTTCGACTGCTTTCACAGGCCACAAGCAGGGAGCTGGATGGGAGGTGGAGCAACCAGGCCACAAACCAGTGCCCATATAAGATCCTGGTGCATGTAAGGCAAGGATTTAGCCACTGAGCCGCTGCCCTGTTCTAAAATATTATTTGAAAATGTTAAGATTCAGTGGCAAATGTAAAAATCATAGATATAAGCAGTAGGGACTGCCCTACAGATTTAAGAAGGGATGTTGTTAAGTAGATGAGATGCTAGACAAGGATCTAAGATGCTAGGTAAGTTGGGCACCAGCTGCCAAAAACAATGCTTGATGCTGCTCTTTAATCCCCTGGAGCTGTGCTAAAGTATTTTCTTTTTTTTTTTTTTTTTAAAGATTTCTTTATTTATTGAAAAGTCAGATATACAGAGAGGAGGAGAGACAGAGAGGAAGATCTTCCATCCGATGATTCACTCCCCAAGTGAGCACAACGGCTGATGCTGTGCCGATCTGAAGCCAGGATCCAGGAACTTCTTTTGGGTATCCCACACTGGTGCAGGGTACCAAGGCTTTGGGCCGTCCTTGACTGCTTTCCCAGGCCACAAGCAGGGAGCTGGATGGGAAGTGGAGCTGCCGGGATTAGAACTGGCGCCCATATGGGATCCTGGCGCGTTCAAGGCGAGGACTTTAGCTGCTAGGCCACGCTGCCGGGCCCTAGAGTATTTTCTTATGTTTATTCTGTAACTATCAAAGTTACTAAGACTTTCAGAAAAGGAACAAGATTATAGCCAGAAAACAGTAACATAATGAATTATGTTAACTGATTAATAGCATTTTTTATTCTTCTGCTCTTACATTTTACATGATATCTTGTATTTGAGACATTAAATTTGACTTGTTTTTGCATTTGGATGACAGCTTTTGGAATATTGAATATAAAATTAAGTTTATACAAATTACTGCCATGGTGAATTGAGAATTGAAACTACTGCCTTTGTAATGGTCTGGGTTTATTTACTCAGCAGTGTTTGTGTTTTAGAGCTAATTCACTAGCTATGAAATTGTTTCCCCCTTCAAGAAAGTAACTTTTGAAGCTAATCCTAATTTTTCTTTCCCTGACTTCATTGGCATGATCACTTTTATAATGAGATTTCTTAGCAGTGCCATTATCCTGTAGCAGAGCATATTTTATTAGATGATGAGGGCCTGCACTATGAACAAAACTTTAAGGCTAGACGTTGAGTGAAAGGCACAGGAAAGGCATCCCAAAGGCAGGGTAAAGATGGGTGAGATTTTACTAGTGCTAATGGAAGGTGTACAAAACAAGGATAGGACAATACTTTTCCAACTTCTTTTGTGGAATGATAATTTTCAAATTAAATTCTGTATGGGAGCAGTATCAGCAGTCGGTTCAAAAACAAAGGAAATGATTCCAAGTGGGTCTCCTTGTCTGTTGGTGAGCTGCTAAGATGATAACCGTTACTCTGTGGTCTGTTTCTGACTTGAAGCGTGTGGGAGTTTTCTTACAGCACCTGTTCTTCAGCTCTCTGGATGCCTGCTGGGTATCGTACCCTCTAATTCACCTTTGCTGCCATCTAGTCTGCCGGTAGTTGGCATCATCTCTGGGAAGGGCTCAGTTGCCCAATGTTTGTCCTACTTGAGGAAGCAGCTCGTGGCCTGGGCCCCTTGTACATCTGACCACCTATAAATCAAGGGTTCTCATAAGCCGCCTCTTGGGCTGAGCATTTGCTGAAAGGACTCACAGAGCTCAAGAACATACTTGACTTGCATCGACCATGGTTTTTGCTTGTTTGTTTTATAAAGGGTAATGAGGCAGAAGGTACATGGGTGAGGCCTGGAAAGTTCCCAGGGGCAGAAGCTTCTGTCCTGTGGGGTTCGAGTGCACCTGCTATGCAGCAGCAGAATGAGTTCACGCGCCAGAAGCTCTCTGAGCCTGGTCAGATAGGGACTCTGGATCTCTGCTATGGTAGGCAGCCTAGATTATTAGCTTCACCTCCAGCCCCTCTTCCCTCCATGGAGGCTGTGGGGTGGGGAGTAGACTGAAAGTTGTAGGTTTTCTGAAGCTGTCTAAGGCCATGCCAAGAGTCACCTCATTCAGACAGAAGTCGCTTCTACTGCCCAGGAAGTTCCCAGTAATGTAAGAGCTCTTTTATCAGAAACAGAAAAGCACTCCTATCACTCTCGTCACCCAGGAAATTGCAAGGTTTAAGGCCCTGTGTATCAGGATTCAGAGTGTTAAAGACCAAATGTTAGAATAAAATAATGCTATATCACTCTGTCATTCAGGAAATTACAAGGGTTTTAGGAGTACTTTGTCAGGGGACAAAGATCAAATATATCTTATTATGCCATCAGTATTACTGTTATTTATGTAAGTAGTCAGTGCTGAATATAAAATACCTAAAGAAATAACCTCTATGGAACAACTGTTGGCAAAAATGTTCTCAGAATAAAATTAATACACTTTAAGTGCATGCATTTCATAGCGTATGAAGGAAATCTCAATGAATTTTTTAAAAGAATCTTTGCAAAAAAACAAAAACTACTGTAGGAAACATTGTTTTTTAAAAAGTGTATCCCAAAGTGGATCTGCTAAGTTTTATTTCAGCTGGTGGTGGGGAAAAAAATAATGTGTGGAACAGAAAAGGTCTCAGTTGGACTCATTTGCAAAGCTTCAGAAAATGTGAAGCGTTTAGAATGTAGGACTTTTCCCCTGTATTTGTGAGCAATACTTGGTGCAGTGCGTTTCAGTGTGTTAAATGTCATTGACCTAATAGTGTCAGCGGTGAACCTCATTTGCTTTTGAGCGTAACTATCATCAGTTCTGGGTATTTTTTTATTTTGTTTTTGTTTGTTTGTTTGTTTGTTTGTTTTTTAGCCATAGAAGCTAAATGCCCTCACTTTTACAACCCATATAGCCATTTGATAACTTAGAGGTATAACATTTTCTTGGGAGGTCTGAAGTATGAATTTTTGAGCCAAGGTTATTTTATTTTTCTTTCTGAATTAATAGAACCATTCTCAGATGCTGTTACTGAATACTGCAGAGTGGCTTTGGAAATTTGCTTTTGTTGAAGCCTTGAAAAGTGTTTCTTGATCCAACCTAGTACAAAGGTACTTCAGAAAATCGAGGGAAAGTAGAATTAAAAGAAGTTTATTTTGGTGTAAATAATTTTTAAATGCATGCAGATTTTTTTAATATACACATCTGCCAGGATCTGTTTGAAGACCTTGTATTTGTGAATTTCAAACATTTTGCATAAAAATGAACTTACCTTTTAGTTCCATTTTTCACAAAAATTTTTAAGCACTTTGTTATCAGAACTGCTTCTGTGGTAATTAATTATTTTGACATCAGCTAATGTTGAATCATGAGATGTTGGTTTATACTTTTCATATTACTAAAAGTTATGAATTATAAAATCCATATTTCCTGGCAAAGTGACCATGGATGTATATTTTGATTTCAAGCAACAGTTGCTTCCCTCTTTTCCTCACTCCATTCCTTCCTTTCTCTTTCGTTTGTTTCGAACTGATCTGATCTGAGGCCAGGAGCTTCTTCCAGGTCTCCCATATGGGAGCAGGGTCCCAAGGCTTTGGACCGTCCTCGACTGCTTTCCCAGGCCACAAGCGGCCAAGACACAAACCAGCACCTATATGGGATGCTGGTGCATCCAAGGCGAGGTCTTTAGCCACTAGGGTGCCATGACAAGCTCAATAAAATTATATTTTCACGGGTTGATGTCAGTACGTGTTAGTGATGGTGGTCTCTAAGGTTATGCACATAAAACCTCATTGCAGTTCAGCATTAACAGATAAACATTCACAACTCACTTAAAAAAATACTGATTTGTTGGAACATGGGAGTTATGGAGAGAAATCTGCCATCTACTGCTTCATGCCCTTGACAATTGCGATAGTGCTTCCTAAAGCCAGGAGCCAGGTGCTTCTTCTGTGTCTCCCCCATAACAATGCCCCAAGTTCTTGGGACATCCTCAGTTGCTTTTGCCAGGCCATTTAGCAGGGAACTGCATCCAGCTAGAACACAAACTGGCCACAGCTATGAGATACTGTTTTCACAGGTGGCAGCTTAATGCACAACACCACAACATTGGCCCCTGCAATCCTCCAAACCGCCTTTCAGTGAAATATCGCTTTCCACCTTATGATGGAGTTCAGATGTTCTCATTAATAGGCTTCTATAGTGAAAATTAGTAGTTTGAATTTTATTAATAAAAACTCACAAATATTTTTTCTCTTTTTGCATGAGTCTAGATATAATGCCCTTGATTTTTACCCTCTGCCCATTTGGCTAGAGGTATTTACTCTGACCCCTTTGCTGTAGACAGTTTCTGGTTTTAAAACATTACCTACTGTCATTTCTATTCATGCCAGGTAGTTCATAGCTTTCAAAAGTCCTTTGTCTGAGCCTACACAGAGGCACAGCAGGCTCATCCTCAACCCTGCTGCACCAGCATCCTGTATCAGTTGTTCCACTTCTGATCTAGCTCCCTGCTTATGGACTGGGAAAGCAAAGGAGAATGACTCGAATCCCTGGGACCCTGCACTCACATAGGAGACGTGGAAGAGACTCCTAGCTCCTGCCTTCCGATCCACTCAGCTCTGGCTGTTGCAGCCATTTGAGGAGTGAACCAGAGGATGGAAGATCCTTCTCTCTGTCTCTCCTTTCTGTAAATCTGCATGACTCACAGATGATGCTACAATTACCCCATGGCACTTGATGGTAGAAAAAAATTTCCTGACCTTCCTTCAAGTGGGCTTTTAGTGTCCACTGAAAATGATTTTCTTAGTCCCAGATCTCTTGACTGGCTATGCAGCTGGACCAGCAAGCCCGTTTCTGCAGTCTGTTCTAGTAGTTAAACTTTCATTTTTAGAGTAGAACCGTGTCAGTTACATCATGGGTTGTCTGCACCTGTTCTCTCTCCCAATCAGAGTTGAGAAGCTGTTACAGACTCATAATGGCCCCACCCCACCAAATCTGCAGTCCTCTTCTTTGATGGAAATACTGACTATGGCCATTTTCAGAAAAGAACCTCTCAGCCTTCCTGCCGTTTATTGTTATTTCATATTTTCTCGTTTCCATAAATGCCCAGCACTTCCTCTTTCCCCTTCACATTCAGCTGATTGCCTACCTGCTGTGTCATGGCGTCATCAGATGACAAATCAGTCGCTCCTGTATACTGTGTCTAGTCAGCTGTAAATCTGGAAGGTCTGCCCTTTGGGAAGAGTGTGGAAAGTAGTGGTTTACTTTGCAAAACAGCTGGAGAATGTGTTCCTGGGGTCTTTTAAAGATGCGTAGATTGAGGAGTCACATTTTGTTTTTCATCTTAAAAAAATATGTTTTGACTTCAGACTTGTCTTTGCATAATGTACCTATGTATAGTTATGTAAGCTTTACACATGTACCTGTTTTTGTAACCACTAGTCTAGTCAAGCTGCAGAATGCTTCTGTTATTCCCCCAAATTCCCCTACTTCAGCTGCCCTCTAACCTCGCATTCTCTGGGCAACTTTGATGTTTTTTCTGTATCTGTAATTTTGCTCTTTGTGTTTTATTTGCTAAGAGATCAGTGCATGGAGATTAGCCACAGGCATTCATCTGTTTTGTGGTTGAGGTATATTTGGATTGTTTCCGGTCTTTGGTATTAATGAGTAAAGCTTTCAAAAACATTAGCTATAAAAATTCTCTGCAACTTTGTTTGTGAGCATATTTTTTGCGACTTCCTTTGGGAAAATACCTTGAAGTAAAATTGCTGTGTCATATGGTAAATGTATGTTAAAATGTTACAAGAAAGTACCGAATTGTTTTCTACATGACTGTGCCAGTTAGCATTCCCGCAGGCCCCTGTGAGACTGCCCGGCAGTCTTCATCCTTGATGGTGCTTTTTGTTTGTCCTACCCACAACTAAAAATTATTGATCAGCATGTGGCTTAATCTGCATTTCCCACAAGACCTGCCTTTTGTGTGCTCATCTACATTTTAAAGAAGAGGTCATGTCAGTGTAATTTGTTTGTTCATTGAAAATTGGATTATTTTCTTATTGTTGAGTTTTTGGAGTTTTAGAATTTTATTAACATTTTTTCAATTTTTAAAATGTATTTGAAAGGAAGGGTTAGATCTTCCATCTGATGGTCACAACATCTTGGGCTGAGCCAGGTGAAAGCCAGGAGCTTCATTTGGGTCTCCCCTGTGGGTACAGGGCCGTCTTCTGAGGTTTGCCCGGGCACGTAAGCAGGGAGCTGGATAATGAGCTGCACCACCAGCCCCAGTCCCAGTATTTATGTAGTCAGATATGTAATTTGAAGTTCTTGTTCCATAGATTTTTTTTTCAAATTGATTTTTTTAATGTTTTGATGAGTTTCTCATTATTGTCCAAAATTTTCATATTTTAATGTTGGTGCAAAATGAGAAAATAACAATTTTACATTGATTTTCTGAAATTTTATAGAAATGCAAAAGCAAAAATCTATAAAATCTTTTAGATTTTATTTTTCTTCCTGTTAAGTTTGGTGCTTAAGTATTATTATGTTTTAATTTTTACAGTGAGTTTTAAATTTTTTTCTTAGCATTTAATTTCATATTAAATATTTAATATTTGTCTTATTACATCTGTTTTCTAAAGAAGTAGGTAAATGATTTCATTTAAGTCAGTGTTCATTGCCAAACTCAAAGGCTGATAGAGTTAAAATTAGCTCATCTGGAAAGCAAATTACCTTTAGAACATGTTTTCAAGGGCCCGGCACAATAGCGTAGTGGCTTAAGTCCTTACCTTGCACATACTGGGATCCCATATGGGTGCTGGTTCTAACCCCAGCAGCGTCTACAGCCATACCACCCGAAATGCGCCCAATCTCGTCTAATCCCAGGAGCCCTGCTTCCCATCCAGTTTCCTGCTTGTGGCCTGGGAAATCAGTTGAGGATAGCCTGGGGCTTTGGGACCCTGCACCCATATGGAAGACCCAGAAGAACCTCCTGGCTCCTGGCTTTGGATCAGCTCAGCTCCAGCCAATTAGGAACTAAGTCAGTGGACAGAAGATCTTCCTCTACGTCTCTTCTGTCTATATCTGAGTGTCCAATAAAAATAAAAGAACATGTTTTCAGCATATAATCAATTGGTATTCTAATTATGTAGAAGCTTCAAACTGTGCTTTATAGCAAATTGTAGCGGACACATTGTGTGTGATATTAACTGTGTAATCCTAGTAAATCAAGACCGTCTTTCACATTGAATCATCTAGAATTCATCAAGACCTGATACTATTAGATAAGATGGTTTATATAAAATTTGAGGAATGCTATTGGAATAGTTTTTGCAGTTGTTAATACTCTTAGGCTAGAAATCGTTGAGGCACTTTGTTCACTGACTAGAACATCTCCAAGGTAGGGGAAGTGAGGGAGACAGATGGGGCGAGTGAAGCAATAGCAGAAGATGGGGAACCAGATGGAGAATTAGGGAGTATACTGTTGCCGCAAAATGCAGGTTTTGTGAAGCTGTGGATATGCATTGCACACCCAGAAGAATGGTTCTCATTTTTTAAAGTTATGGGGATTTTTTTTTGTTCGTTTATGTGTGTGGGGGGGGAGTGCGTTTAAGGGTAAAAGAAAAATGGGAAGGGGAAATAACTTTGAAGAGCCAGTTTTGAATTTGATATAAAATAACTCGGGGTCAGGCTGGCTTTGTCTCTTCTCTAAGCCCTGGGAAAGAAAGGACCAGTTCTGTTTTAAATGGTAATGTCATTGAGCATTTCTGTGATTTCTCATGTGTATTTCTGAACCAAAAGTTACAGTGAGTGACAAATTATAGGTCAGAATGTCCAAAAACGGAGAAAAAATTGTAACAAAAATGAACTTATGGGTATCCAAATTTTAGGGGGAGATTAAATCAACACAGAGCCCTGTGGCAGGCTTCAGAGGTGTTGCGGGGTCCGTGAGATGGAACATAAAATGATAGAACAGCAACATTTGGCGTTAGAGCAACCCTTAGCACGACCAGCGTACATGTCTGTTACCAGGAGTGGTGGTATACATCATTGCACACTCTACATTACCACACAAAGCCAAGAATGTCACCACTTTATTTTAGAAATTAATAAGATCAATGAATACATTTATAAGGTGATAAAGTTTACAACAAAAGATAAATAATCGTCCAGAGAACCTACAATGTAAATTAATGATTTTTCACAAAGAAATCTCCAAGTTCATGTGGCTCCCCTTGGATGTTTTGTTTTGCTTTTTTCACGAGATTTATTGTGTTTTCATATGACAGAAAGAGAAGAAAGAGAAGGTTTACTTCAAAAGGACCACAACAGCCGAAGCTATGAGCTTTGCACTTTTTCCAGGTCTCCCATGTGGGTCTCAGGGCCCAGTGACTTGGGCCATTCCCAGCTGCTTCCCCAGGAACCTGGATGTGAAGTAGAGCAGCTGCTGAGACTAGAACTAGCACCGATATGGGATGCTGGCGCCACAGGTGGAGGGTTCAGAGGCTGTGCTACAGCGCCAGCCCCATAAATTCCTCCAAATATTTAAGGAGAAAATACTGTGGTATTAAAGTGTCCCAAAAAATAGGAAAAGAAGAAACTCTTCTTAATTTGTTCTAGGAAACTACCACACTCACATCCAAAGGACATGAAAAAAATTAAAGAAAATTTGCAGACTTGTTTTGTCTCACAGGTACAAGAGTTCCATGCAGAACTTTAATGATCAAATCTACCAATATGTGGAAAGGATAATGTGTTATAGTGACCGTGTTAGCTTTCATAACTTAACTTTGGCAGACAGGCGAAATTGGTTAAATAGTCCCAAAGCAGATCTGAGAAAAATTTCATCTCAGTAGATGGAAACATTGAATGAAATATGGCATGATTTACAGGCAGGGGGCACCTTTTTTCTGCAGAGTGATTTGAATGCTTATAACATCATTCGTGGGCTGCCACAGAATTAGCAGCCAATAGATTAGCTGTAGACTTACTGAATTTTGAGTCTTGCCTGCGTTTGTCTTGATGGAGCCAGACCAAATAACTGTGTGCCTGAGATGGTCCTTGGGTTGATGTTCCTGACCCTTGATTTAATAAGTAATTTCCTAAATACTAAATTTCCTGTAAGACCTTAGTATATAGTGGGGCTGTCTATAGTTTTACTTTCCATGGTATCGATTACCTATGGTCAACTGCCATCCAAAAATATTAACTTTAAAGTGCACACAGCTCTGAGCAGGGTGACAGAATCTCACACCTTCACTCTGTGTCAGACCTGTATACACTACCTGTATGCACTACACTGAATACACTACCTGCCTGACAGTCACTCTATAGCCATCTGAGTTAACAGGGGACTGTCACGTTGTCACAGGGGTCAAATGCCTTTATCTTGCTTCGTAATGATCCCATAGGGTGGAACTGCTGCTTGCAGTTTGGGCATATGCCGAGGAGAAGCCATGAAGGCTAACATGTTGTTCGAGTGAAAGGCTGAAACTCAGGATACTTCAGAATGTTTCTGGCAAAATGTGCATTGTAAAAGAAAAAAAAAAAAAGCTACACATGGGTATTGGACATTTTTTTCACTAAATAAATTTCTCAGTATTTTTTTCTGCTACATTTTTTACATGATTTCATATGGTGGGATCATTTTAAAGACTACGGTCACGTTACTTTTATAATATATTGCTATAATATTCTGCGTCATTGTTGGTCTCTTTCTTTGCCTAATTTGTAAATTAAACTTTTTTCTAAAGAAAATATATTTTCTTTGAGGACAGAGAGAAACAGGCACAGGGCAGGTGTTGTGTTGCAACATGTTAAGCTGCTCCTTAGGACATGTGCATCCCAGATGTGAGGGCATGAAGTCCCAGCTCTGCTTCCCATCCAGCTTCCTGCCGATGCAGACCTTGAAAGTTGGTGGGTGATGTCCAGCATCCTTAAGTCAGCCATATGGGGGACCTAACTGCTGCAGGCAATTGAAGAATAAACCAGCAGATGGAAGATCAGTCTCTATATCAAACTTTCCTTTCAAAAAAAAAAAAAGCTGTAAAAATGGAGAGCAGGGCTTGGTGTGGTAGCCCACTTGTGAACCCAGCGCATGCAAGGTGAGGACATTAGCCACTAGGCTGCCATGCCAGGCCCAATCAGTGGTATTTTTAAAAATTAATCATCGAATATTGTTTCAGATGTCTCCCTAGGATTAGGGGTGAGACAATGATTTCTAGTTTTTCCACTTGTGCTGGTGGTCCAAGCCAGTATAGGAATGCCAGACCCAAGATAAAAGAAAAAAAGGGAGAGAAGAAAGTAACTGAGCTGGGTCCAGCGTGGAAGCCTAGTGGCTTAAGTCCTTGCCTTGAACACTCCAGGATTCCATATGGGTGCCAGTTCTGATACCGGCAGCTCCACTTCCCATCCAGCTCCCTGCTTGTGGCCTGGGAAAGCAGTCGAGGATGGCCCAAAGCCTTGGACCCTGCACCCACATGGGAGATCTGGAAGAGGCTCCTGGCTCCTGGCTTTGTTTTGGCTTTGGATCAGTGCAGCTCTGGCCATTGTGGCTACTTGGGGGAGTAAATCATTGGACAGAAAAGCTTTCTCTCTGTCTCTCCTCTCTGTATATTTCACTTTTCCAATAAAAATAAATCCTTTAAAAAATAACTGAGCTATTACTGCAAATTATTTACATACACAGAGGAGCTGAAAGAAACATGCAGATAGTGAATTCATTGCAGTTATCATTGTGTATAAGATCAGTAACAAAAAATCAATAATAAGTTAATTCTGTTTTTATGTATACAAATTTTAGTGTGCACTTGATATATTAAAAATTAGATAACTAGGAGTATTTGACAAATTACATGCAAGGATTTGTAATTGACATGAGATACTAAAGAAAATTTAAAAGAAACAGAAGGGCATAATGAGTAGAAATGGAAGAGCATAATGAGTTCTTTGATTGGAAACTATTAACTGATCTATTGATTATCTTGGATTCCAATTAAAATACTTGTGTATGTGTGAGAGAAAAGAGATCAGGAGGGCACAGGAGGGATAGAGGAGAGAGGATGGCAGGGAAGAACTTAGTGAAGTGATCTAAAATTTGAACTGGAGGAGCCAGCAGGAAGGCTCAATTCAGTAATACCTCTTCCTTCAAGCACTTGCATCCCATGTGGGCCTCGGTTCATGCCCCAGCTGCTCCACTTCCCATCAAGCTCCCTGCTTGTGGCCTGGGAAAGTAGCAGAGGGCACCACCAAAGCCTTGGGACCCTGCACCTGCATGGCACACCTGGAGGAGGCTCCTGGCTCCTGGCTTCAGATAGTCAGATTGTCTTGGCTCCACCCCTTGCAGTCGTTTGGGGAGCGTACCACAGGATGGAAGATCTTTCTGTAAATCTGTCATTTCAGTAAAAATAAAATAAGTGATAAGAAACAGTTTAGATTTGAAAAACTTGGAGAAGGGAGTACAGCCATGTAGAAGCTGGTAGCTATGTCATGGTAGTATGATAAACATTAAATCATATTACACAGTGTATCGGCAGGGGGAGAAGCAGAGAGATTAGTTGGTCCAGAAGGAATGTGCACCTGACGGCACTGTAGTGTGGCTGTAAAGGGTTGGCGGTTCATGGATGTTGCTGAGTTGATGGGGAAAATTAAGCTTGACTTTGAACTTTACCTTATACATGGAAGCCAGTTCTGGATGAAATATAGATATAATTATGAGAAGCAAAATGATGAAACTTCCATTTGAAAATGCTGGAGAATAGTTCCATTATGTTGGGTTGGGTAAATCTTCTGTTTATTGATCATATGAGCCAGTGAGCTTTATGAAAATTTACTTTTCTCTGGTTTCACTAAAAGTTCACTTTAAAGTAAGAAGTAATGAAATGGGAAGGGTTAGCTGAATTAAAATTGCCTGTTCGAAATAATTATAAAAGATGGGTGATGCTTATAGAAGGACTCATTACTTTCTCTTGCTTGCTTCTGAAAAAAAGGTATAATAATAATTAAGATAAACTGGGGCCTGGTGTTGTGGTGCAGCAGGTGTAACCACTGCCTTTGAACCAGGATTTCACATTGTGCCAGTTTGAGACACATCTGCTCCAGCTCTGATCTAGCTCCTTACTAATGCACCTGGGAAATCAATGGAGGATGGCCCACTTGCTTAGGCCTTTGCCCCCATGTGGGAGTCCTAGAGGAATCTCTTTTTTACTGGCTTCATCCTGGTTCACCGCTGGCTGCTGTGGTCACTTAGGTAGTGAGCCAGTGGTGGAAGGGTCTCGGTCTCTGTCTCTCCCCTGCTCTCTTTAACTAAAGGAATGTAAACTGTACAACCAGAAGTAGCATAATTGGTTGCCTGGAGATGCAGGAGGGAAAGACAAATCGGGGAGGGGTTAAGGGCAATGGGACCTGACAGGAAAATTTGTGATTTTATATAAATTCATTGTTTTGATTGTAGTAATGCTTTCAAAAGTGTATACATTTGTCATAACTAGGGAAATGATGTTTTAAAAGAAAAACAAACATCAAAACACTTTTTCCCCTACTATGGTAGCAACTGTCTTTTTTCTGGAAGTAGACCCGACCCTCCCTGAGCCCCTGCTAGCACCATTCTGTGTGTCTGTAAGTTGTTGCCCTTTAGACTTCACATATGGAAGATCATGCTAACCTCTCTGCGCGTGGCTTCTTTCACTTAACAGTTCGCTCAAGGTTTATACATGTTTTTGCAAACAGCAGGATTTTCTCTTTTAAAAAACCATTTATAACTCACTCCGAGGCAGGAGCTAACACTTTACAGTCTTCCTAAATACATATAAGGATCCGCCTTTCTTCACATCCTTGCCACCATTCGTTACATTTATTCGACGGGATTTTATGTATTTGGTACTTAGTGGCTTGGATTGCTGTCCTAGTTCCTTTTCAGAGTTCACAATTAGTGTATAAAAAAGGTACTGATTTGTGTATGTTGAGTTGTATCCTGCATCCTTACTAAAGTTGTTCATCAGTTCTGATAGTCTTCTGGTGGAGTCCTTAGGTTTTTCTGGATGTAAAGTTTTATCATCTGCAGTTAGGAATAATGTGAGTTTCTCTTTTCCTATTTGTATGCCTTTTATTTCTTTCAAAGTCCTAATCTTTCTTGGTTAAACTTACAGTGCTTTATTTAATCGTAATAATGAGACTTTAAGATCTAGTTTTAGAGTTCTACTCAAAGATCTACAAAATGCCACAAATAAGCAGTTTAACAAAGTTAGGAAAGTGAAGTACGACATGAATGAGAAATTCAGAAAGAGAAATCCTGAAACAGAATCAAACAGAAATCTTGGAAATAACTCAGTAAGCCAAATTTTAAAATACAGCTGAAAGCCTCAACAACAGGCTAGGTAAGTAGATCAAGCAAGAAGTACTATATGAAATTAAAGACAGGTCTTAGGAACATCCCAGACATACAAAAATAAAGAAAAATAAAAGAAGGACAAGAGCCTTCAGCACATTTAGGAAGACCATTAAATGAATAAATATTTGAATGTGGAGGAGTCTAAAGGAGGAGAGAACAGGCATAGAAAAATCTATTAAATGAAATTAAAGCTGAAAATCTGGGTAAAGATGCAAACTGTCAAATATAGGAAGCCAACAAGACCCCAGAAAGATACAACCAGAAAAGATCCTTATCATGACACCTTTAGAGTCAAACTCTCAAAATCACATCAGGAACAGTTTCTAGAAACTGCAAGGGAATGGGCGGGCATTTGGCAGGGCAGTGAGGATGCTACCTGGAACAGTGGAATTCCCTAGCAGAGTCCCAGCTCTGCTCTGAAATTCAGATTCCTACTCGTGTGTACCCAGGGAGGTAGAGAAGATGAATTAAGTAGGTGGGTCCCTGCCATCCCTATGGGAAATTCAGACCAAGTTTCCAGCTCCTGGATTTGGCCTTGGCCAGACCAGGGTGTTGTGGTATCTGGGGAACTAACTAGTGGATGGGAAATCTCGGTCTTTCTCCACCCTTCGATTAAACAAACACCAAGTCACATTTAAGACAGTGCCCAGTAGACTAAGAACAGATTTCTCAGCAAAAGCATAGATCAAGAGAGAACAAAATGGCCTATTTCATGCCCTGAAACAAAACAATACATAATACCATGCCCAGCAAAGTTATCCTTTAGAAATAAAAGAAAACAAAAACTTTCCAAGACAAGCAAAACCTGACAATTTCATCACCACCTGACTGGGCTAACCAATGATGCTGAAGGAAGCAGCACATCCAGGAGCAAAAACGGATTAACTACTATTATGAAACATATTACAAGTGCAAGAAACATTATCAGTGCAAGAATTCATTAAACCACAAAAAACTGTAAAGAGACCAAAAAGATCACAACGATCAATTCAACAAGAATACATAAGTCATATATATTAGGCCACAAATTCAAAAATATTAAATTGTATCATATATACTTTCTGAAGATACTAGAATAATACTAGATGTCAATAATAAAAAATTCCAACAATAATTTAATAATGGAGACTGATCAACCTGCTTCTGAGTGAACACTGAGATACTGCAGAAATCAAAGGGAAATTTAAAAATTCCTTGAAACAAAACATATCAGTACTTATAGGATTCAACAAAAACTGCATAGAGAGAAGTTTATAGGAATAAATGTCTAAAGTGAAAAAGTAGAAAAATGTCAAGTAACCCAACAGTGCACCTCAAGCATTGCTCACTTCTCCCAGCCCACACCCACTCTGGCTTGTGCTTTCACCGGTAGAAACAGTCAACCCAGCCTGGTTTCCCCAGATCCAGCTTACATGCAGGCCTGCAGGTGCTATAGCCCTGCCTAGCCTGGTCTGCCCCCATTCCAACTCATGCTCACCAGTTGAAGTAGTGATCCAGCAGGGGAGGCCCATACAGTCCCCTTACTGTGTTTGCTACCTAACCCCCCTCCCCAGGTCTCACGTGTGCTGGTTGGGCTCTGCGGCCCATTCTGGCATGGCCGCCTCACTTCGGCATTTGCCAGTGGGTGCTTTAGCCTGGTCTAACCTGGCGCCTTCCACAGTGTCAGCTCACGCTGGTAGGGCTACAGCCTAGCCCAGTCCAGACAGCCCCCAGTGACGGCCCCAGTGTGAACTGGCAGGTGTCGCAGCCTAGTCTAGCCTGATCCACACACCATTCTGGTTCTGGGGTTTACCAGCTGGTAATGTGAGCTGACCCAGCCTGGCTTGCCCCAGACTTGAACCAAATGTATGCCAGGGGATATTGTTACCTGGCCTGGTCTGGGATGCTCCCTTTCCTGTTTCCCGTGCTCACCTGCAGGGACTGTGTCCCAATAGAGGAGTTGTCAAGCTCCTCCATCAAAACCTCTCCCAATGTCAGATCTTGCACATGGTCCGGTGGTCCGTGAGCCAGCCCTACTTAGTCAACCTTCTGTCCTAGCAGGAAAACTGGCCTTTCCTGACTGATGCTTACCCATTCCGGTTCTGACTGTTGGGTACTATACCCCAGCCAAGCCTGGTCCACACCCAGACACATTCACATGGCTCAGCATGGGCAGACACATAGTCCAACCCATTGTACACCTGTCCTGGCTCTCACAAGCTCCAGTGAGTGCTGGAGTCTAGCCCAGGCTGGCACACCCCAGGCCCAGGCCACACCCATGCCAAGGGAGACTGCAGCCATGTCCAGACCAGATAACAGTCCCCACTCCAGCCTCGCACTAACCAGTGGGAACCACCACCCAGCCAAGATGTCCCCTTAGCTCCCCAACTAGGTCTGTTCTCAGCCATAGATCTAGTGTATGCCAGTGATTGCTCTAATCCAGCTTGGCATAGCCCTTTATCTGTCTTGGCCTTTGTCTTTGGATGCTGTAGCTTGGCCTAACCCAGCCAGCCCCCAGTTCCAACTCTGGCTGGCAGGTGCTGAGAACCTGACCCTGTTCTGTCTGCTCCCATCCCTGAGTCTTGCAAACCAGCTGGTATGGTAGTGTAGCCTGGAGTGACCTGCACCCCAGACTGGGTTTTTTTTTTTTTTTTTCTTCTTCTTCTTTTCAGACTGGTTTCTGCACTTGAAAGTGAGCTAAGGTCTGCTCAGTCCTGCCCGATCCACAGCTACCCAACCTGCCCCCTTCTACCATCAACCCACATACTTGCCAACAGAGCCACCTTGCCCAGTCTGCCTGACACTCAGGCCTGGACCGTGTGTTTGCCAGCAGGAGTGATGACCCAGTGAGAGAATTGCCCAGGTTCCCCAACTGGGTTTTTACTTGCAGACCCAGATCTCATACATGCCAGCAAATGCCAGGCCCCTCCCCAGCAAAGCCTGCCTGCTCCATCTAGGCCTTTGTATGAGCTGGTGGGTGATGCAACCTAGTCCGCACCACACCCTGTTTTAGGGTGTGCATACGGTTTCTGCAGCCTGTACCTGCCCATCCTATTCCCAGTTCCAGTACCCATGAGTGTCAGCAGATTCCATGATCAAGCAGTGGAACTTGTATTTCCAAAGGGTTAGTCCGATATATCCCCCCATAGAATCTACTCCTGGACCTGATTGTCTTGCGTGCTGATTTGTGTCATGGCCCAGCATAATGTGACCCATCCCCAGTTCGGACACACAGTCAGGTACTAGGATCTACCCCTGCCACACAGACTCCCAGCCCTGGCTTTCATGTGGCCTGGCATGTGGTAGTCAGCAGTGTTCTGTGCTAACAAGCCCAGCTCAGAACTCCCATGTGGGCTGGAGCATCAGTCTGGCCCATAAACATCTTCCAGTCTCTCCCCTTCAAACTACCAGGTCTCAGTCCTCTTGCTTACCTGCAAGTATAGTGGACTTGTCGTTGGGAGTCCTTCCAGAGTCATTCCTCACCTACATTTATGGTGACTTTTTCCAGGGGTATCTCTCAGCACTAATTCCTTACCTGGGTGTAATTCTCCAAGTCATCACTCTCCCTCAACTATACGATCCTCCAATCTCCCTGCAAATCCTCAACCTCAAATTCTTGCATCATGCCCAAACGCTCTGAAATCTCCCACAGCTCCTGAGGAGCTTGCGGGCTCAAGATGGCTTCAGGTAGGCTCAGTCAGGAGCCACCCCTGTCACCGCCAGCTGGGCAGGGGTCAAAAGCCCCCAGCAGGCCCCTGAAGTCACCTGCAGCTCTTCGTGATTCGGCTTTCATATTTGTGCATTTGGCAGACCGTGTGTCTCACACAGGATATCCTTCCTGGTTACAGGCTTTTTCCTGAAAAAATGTGTCTTTGTTTTTAGTTTGGTAGAGTTTTTTACTTTAGTTCCAGTTGGAGGACTAAGGTAGTTTCCCTGTAATTTTCCCTCTAAATCCATGGTAGTGGTGGCAGCAACATGCTATGTTCCTCTCAATCCCAACCAAGGGTGTGTTAAAATCTTTGATGGCCCGTGGGTAGAGATTAGGTTCAAGGGAGCACCAGGCCAACTAGGCCAGAGCATGTGGTACCCAGTAGTTCTGTGCTTTACCCTTGTGAGTGAGGGGAGAGGGCAGAGACCAGGTAGACCCCACAGCCCTGGAGCAGATGTCTCCATTTGTAAGGTCCTGCCGCGGGGCTTGCCCTGCTTTGCTGAAGCATGCCTCTCCTGTAGTGTGGGCGCTGCTGCTCTGGGCTCTTCTGTTCCTGGTTCTGCTACCCGGTGCATTTCAGTTCATGAGACTGCAGTCCTTGCCAGTGTGGCCCAATGTGGAGGTTGGGTCTCCTCGAGCTTCTGTCCCTTCGGGCACTGACAGTGGCTCCTTTTCTCTTGATTGCCCCAGTGTGCTCTGGAGGCTGGCGAGGAGAAATATGTGTGTCCCAGCACATTTTAATCACACCTAGGTAGGTGCACAACAAAATTTTTAGCCAAAATAGCACAGAGAAGATAGGTGCTCTAGTTTGGAGTAAAAGTTTTCGCCTGTATTTTTAACTCGATGCTCTGTGGAGTCCTTATAGCAAAATTCATGTCCCTGAAACCTGTAATGCTTGTTCTCTGGCGTATTTAACTGGCAGAAAAGAAGGTTGCCCAGCTTCCAAAGCATATTTCTCAAACACAGTACACAGGAAAGAAAAGTGTAATTTTCGGTTAATATAAAAATGCTTGTGATTTTACTCTGACAGTGTCACGGAGACTTGTCCTGAGTAGGGCAAGGACTGCAGAGGTGAGAACACGCTTTGAAGAGAATGGTCCTTTATCCTCTGATGCCTTGGCTCGTTACAAAAAGGTGGTGGCTGGGGAAGGCTAATGTGCACCGGTGCGGTCTTTCATGAAGAAGGAAATAAACAGAATTCTTACTAACCACCTTAGGTCCTTAACGTGGCTTCCACTGTTGAGCTCTCGTTCTAGGGTGACTGTTTTCAAGTGGTAGCTGGTAACTGGGAGATTTATTACAAATTCAGAAGTAAATCAAAACAACCTCAAATGTTATAAGTTCAGGATAGTGTTTCCTTAAATGTTGTCATTTAAAATCTGTTTTATGAGTTTGGGTTGAAGCCCATATTTTTTTTGGTTAGTACATGTTGATATTCAACATCTAGCTAAAATGTAACATTTAGATGATGTTTACTATAAGTTAATATTGCTTTAATTTAGCCTGGGGGCCATTTGGGGACCTCAAATGTGTAGTATCATATGCATAGATACTTGTGCAAGATAGGTACTGATTTATGACTCTGATGCAAGTTTTAGGTGGCGTTCCATTTGTTCCTGCAGAAAAGAGGATTTTTTGTTTGTCTACTTTTGCATTTTTGATATATGATTTCTAGACTTACTCTCAAGTCGTTAAAACTGTAACTGCTGCTTCTCAAATTTGCTTTCTCAAAGTAAAGCTAAAAATTGCTAATGATTTTCAAATTTGAAAAGTGCTTGAAGTTTCTCCCCATCCTTCATTGTCAGGAAACAAAACCATTTTAAACTATAAAGGTGCAGCTTGAAAAATATACCATCTAGAACAGCAGCTTCTTGCAGCAGTTACCTAAGGCCTTTATTTCAGACCCCTCCTCTCCATTTGATTTAACTGCTCTTAACACGTTTCAGCAGCTTCAGAGTTTTTGTTTAATAACCTGATTTTTATTTCCTGTAGATTGTAATTTCCTGCATGGTATGCAAGTATAGATTTTTCTTAGCCCGATAAATGATCTTTTTAATTTCTGGGACAGTCTGTGCTAAAGATCTCACATTCTCTACATTTCTAAGTAAAAGTATTGGGGTGTCATCCGTTGTCCTGGAATCTGTTTCTGTAGATCTCCTTGTTTGATCTTTCCCATACATCTTACTTGGTTTAACGATGCCCCTATTTGGAATTTCCAGGCATTTGTTTTAACTATAATTTATATGTAGGCTTAAGCATAATCATCTGTTGTCAACTATTTCATTGCATTGTTAGCAGCCACAACATTTATTGGTCTGTTGTAATCTGCTAGTTCTTGGTTGTTTTTTTTTTTTAAGATTTATTTATTTTTATTGGAAAGTCAGACATACAGAGAGGAGGAGAGACAGAGAGAAAGGTCTTCCATCCATTAATTCACTCCCCAAGTGGCTGCATCGACCGGAGCTAAGCTGATCCGAGTCCAAGAGCCTCTTCCAGGTCTCCCACACAAGCGTAGGGTCCCAAGGCCTTGGGTCATCCTTGACTGCTTTCCTAGGCCACAAGCAGGGAGCTGGATGGGAAGTGGAGCTGCCAGGATTAGAACCGGCACCCATATGGGATCCTGGTGCACTCAAGGTGAGGACTTTTAGGCACTAGGCAGGCTGCTGTGCCAGGCTCAATTTGTGGGTTCTTAAGTTCCTATTTATTATGTGAGTTTTCTAACATTTATTTCTGAGGGAGTTTTAATGTTTCCTTCTTTCAGGTGAGAACAGTCTTGGGAGATTAAATGCTTGTTTCTCACAGTTAAGAAATGCTGAGACCAGCATTAAAATCTGAGAACTTGCACCCTTCACTGCTGTTTTATATTCTTTTTCATATTAGTGCATGATCTTCTTTGGTTAGTGTATTATTTATTATACACTAGGGTTTTTTCTGACTGACTAAATAGATGGTATACTTTTCTTGTTAAGTATGGCAGTACTACACCTTATGAACTTTACCCTAAGTTGCATAACTTTGACCTAGATTTGTATAAATATCATTAAAATAATTTCCACTTATATTCCAGTTTAACAATAGTAGATACCATTCCTCAAGTATTGAATATTTCACATTTAGCATTGTAATGAAGAATTGATTTAGGAAAAGCACTGAGGGAATTTTGCGGGGAAGAAGATCTAGAGGTGAGAAAACACATGGACCGGCGCGGTGGTGCAGTGGTTAAGGTCCTCGCCTTGCATGCTGGGATCCCATATGGGTGCCGGTTCTATCCCAGCAGCCCCGCTTCCCTTCCAGTTCCCTGCCTGTGGCCCAGGAAGGCAGTCGAGGATGGCCCAAGGCTTTGGGACCCTGCACCTGCGTGGGAGACCCGGAAGAGGCTCCTGGCTTCGGATCGGCATAGCATCAGCCGTTGCGCTCACTTGGGGAGTGAATCATCGGACGGAAGATCTTCCTCTCTGTCTCTCCTCTCTGTATATCCTCCTTTCCAATAAAAAATAAAAAATAAATCTTTAAAAAAAAAAGAAACTGAAAGAAAGTTACTGTGCATGTAGCCTAGAAAACAAAGGGATTAGTGTGAAGAAAAATTGAACACAAAAAATTGTAGCGATTGGATAATGGAGGACCCAGTTTCAATTTCAGCCTGAGAGCAGTAGAAAGCCATCAGTAAGCTTTGAACATGATCAGATGTGCTTATGTTATCAGAACCTGGTTGTTGTGGGAATATCGAAAGAAGAGCAGATGTCAGAGGAATTCATTCAGTAGTCTAAGCCAGGGGCTGTTAGTGACTTGAATTGGAGAAAAATGAGTAGTCACAAGCATTTAGCAAACAATCAGTAGGACCTGTTAATGGGTGAAAATGGAGAGAGACCTCTGGCAGGCACAATACCTTCACTGCCCGTGCTGTGAGTTGGACATCATGCATTAGCATGGTGAGTGAAGTGTGCTTGAGGTGCTTAGGAGGCATGCAGTGCCTGTGTTAGAAAAGTGATGTGGTTGGAAGTAGATGAGCTTCCTTTCTCGCCAGATGTTAAGATGAAAACAATAGAAAACTGAAGAAGTCTTGAAGAGCTAAAATGTTTCTCATTTGGTGGCTGGAAGGTGAACTGGAAGGAAGGCTGAGAAAGAGCAGAGCCTAAAGGCGTCTGGATGTCTCCAAAGCCAAGGGAAAGTGGAGTTCAGGACGAGGAAAGGACCCCTTGTGCTGGGCACCACTGAGGGCTTTGAAGTAACCTGTTGTTAGCACCACCTCACCCTCTGGAAGCCTGGTTGGAATAGCAGCAAGAGGAGCTTGTTGAAACTGCCCCAAATCAGTTTAAAATGTGAAGCCATTGTGAACTGCAGTTGAGCCTTATAAATTCTCTTACACACAGTGTACCCTAAAAACAGCCTGCATTAAGTAAGCATTCTTACCCATAAGCTGCTGGGTGTGTGCACTGTTGGAAGTTGTCGGGGGAAAACATCACTGTGAAGACAAACTCCAGAGCCCATGATGATTGGAAAATAACTGTGGGCTGTCTTGGGATTGTTGTTCCCTCACCATATTACTGTGTCCTGAATATAAGACATACGTACAAACTTTTAAAGAATGCTTTCCCAGGCAGTCTCAAATTGACGCAAATACTAGACAGATCTGTTTTCCAGTTCAGGGGTACAAGTTTTAAAGATGACAAATGAGGGCCCGGCGTGATGGCGCAGTGGTTAAGGTCCTCGCCTTGCACGCCCGGGATCCCATGTGGTTCTAATCCCGGCAGCCCCGCTTCCCTTCCAGCTCCCTGCTTGTGGCCTGGGAAAGCAGACAAGGACAGCCCAAAGCCTTGGGACCTTGCACCCGCGTGGGAGACCGGAAGAGGCTCCTGGCTTCAGATCGGCATAGCATCGGCCATTGCGCTCACTCGGGGAGTGAATCATCAGACGGAAGATCTTCCTTTCTGTCTCTCCTCTCTGTATATCCGCCTTTCTAATAAAAAAATAAAATAAATCATTTAAAAAAAAAGAGGACTAATGAAGGGATTTCTTCAAGGGAAATTTTCATTCAAATGTTCACATTTTCCTTATGGAAAATAGGTGCCAGACATTTCATTTTCATTTCTATTCAAGAGTAGGAAGCATACCAAAGTAACAAAATCAGGAACAAGATAGAAAGTTTATTATCAGTACTAGTTTTTAATATAATATGCTGCTCAAAAATAGTAGCCAGAGGGCCCGGCACGTTGGCCTAGCAGCTAAAGTCCTCGCCTTGAATGTGCTGGGATCCTATATGGGTGCTAGTTCCAATCCCAGGGCAGCTCTACTTCCCATCCAGCTCCCTGCCTGTGGCCTGGGAAAGCAGTCAAGGACGGCCCAGAGCCTTGGGACCCTGCACCTGCGTGGGAGACCTGGAAGAACTTCCTGGCGCCTGGCTTCGGGTCGGCGCAGTACCGGCCGTGGCGCTCACTTGGGGAGTGAATCATTGGACAGAAGATCTTCTCTGCCTCTCATCCTCTCTGTATGTCTGACTTTGCAATTAAAAAAAAAAAAAAGAATACTAGCCAAAAAAAGTACAAGTTTAACAAAAGCCTGAGCAATTAAAAAAAAAAAAAACCTGTGCACAATAAAATTTATTAAAATAGCAGAAACTCATTCTCTTTGTTACACAAACAGTAGAAGTTACATAGGGGACCTGGAGGCCTCACCTTGCATGTGCCAGGATCACATATGGGCATCAGTTAGTATCCCAGCTGCTCCGCTTTCCATCTGGCTCCCTACCTGTTGCCTGGGAAAGCAGTTGAGGCGGCCCAAGGCCTTGGTACCCTGCACTTGCATGGGAGACTCAGAGGGGGCTCCTGGCTCCTGGCTTCAAATCAGTTCAGGTCTGTCTGTTGCGACCGCTTGGGGAATAAATCAGTGAACAAAAGATCTTTCTCTTGGTGTTTCCTTCTCTCTGTGTATCTGCCTTTCCAATAAAATATATATATATAAATCTTTTTTATGAAGAAGCTGAATAGGAGAAAGCATTTTTTTTTACAATAACCTCAACAAAAGCACAAAATAGGTAGTAGTAAATGTGATGAGATATGGGAGTCCTCTATGAGGAAAATCAATAAAGGCACTGTTGAGGATGCAAGACTTTGTGAAATGGAAACACATAACCTTTTGTTTTAGCAAGTCAACATTACAAAGGATTTCAGTTTTCCATAAACATTTCAGACAGTTCTACTTCCTCCCCTCCTCAAATACTAGATAACCTAATTTTGAAGTTTATGAGGGAACAAGACAGACCACACCCCAGGAAAGAGCAATGTGAAGGAAAGCCCTGCCAGGGACTTCCTGGTATGTGATCATGATGTAGAAATGTGGTCAGGAAAAGTCAGGTTTTTCAGTGAATGGTGCTAGGAAAACCAAATAGTTATCAAGAAAGAGGTTCGTGCCCACTTAGACCCCGTATTCTGCCTCAGATGAACTCTATATTTATCAAAAATCTAATTTTAAAAAACAACTATAAAAGTGTAAAAATCTGAATATGCTGGAACAGGAGGATCTAAATAATGTTCAGAATAAAATACCACAAAAAGAAGACTGGTAAATTCAACTACATACACATGAAATCCTCTGTACCAAACTACTCCACCCTGACCTTGCCCACCGTTTGATACAGGGAAGAAGGCCAGGAAAAAGTCTTGGAAAGAGACCAAAGAGCAGCCTCTTTAATAAAGTTCTTTGAAGTTCATCAAGAAGAAGGCCAGACTTAGAGCGTGGAGGGTGAGGGGAGTGAGCAGATAGTTCACAGAAGATGAAATGCAAAGCTGTTCCCCCTCCTGTGGCCCAGATGCCTTCCCGCCTGTTGGCTTCCTCACTCATCAGAGACTTGAATTGAGGAATAGCCACTCAGCCGTGGCTTACAGTAGCAGGTACAGTGGATTGGGTCTGCTGTGGAGATCAGTTTAGTTCAAAATCCTAAGTACATTTTGGGAGTGCATTCTATGAGTATACCTCAAGTATTTACAAGGCTTTTTATTTGATTTGTAATAGCAACTGTTTGGAAATAATAGAGTTTTAATTAAAAATAGGATGTAGTAGCTTATCTCCTGTCAGTAAAAAGCAAATGCTAGCTATCAGAAAGAATGAATTAGTCCTCTTTCTACTAATTAGATTTCTAAGATACAGTGAAGAAAGGATTCCTTATCTGAAAGATAAAAGTAGGTGAGAACAGTGAATAAAATGTTCTCTTTGTAAGAGAAAACAGAAAAGATAGTATTTGTATTTTACTTATACTTGTTTTAAGAAGTTCTGGAAACAAATACCTGTGGGGGAACAAAGCCAGGAAGGAGGCCACTGTCCTAGAACACTTGTTTTTATTGTTGTCTATACTTTGAAAGTATCTAAGTAACTTCATTACCTATAAAGATTTCTAAACAGCAAAACTGACATCTTAAACATTTCTAGATTGACTGGTATAAAGACAAAGAATCAAAAGCTAAAAAAAAAAAATAAAGTTTAAAAGATGTAAAAGAAAGCAGAGGAAGAAAGAAAGTACATCCTAGAATAAAGCAAAAAATCCAAATGAACAGAAAGCAATGAAGATTACAGCAGTTGGCTAATCAGACGAATAGGTACCCAGGAGGGTAGCTTCCATCAGTGTTCCTCTTTGGCTGACTCAGTCACCACAGCTCTTCTGTGAAGTAGAGGGCCCTTCCTTGAAATGCTTGGGACCAGACCTGCTTTTGATACCAGATTTCTCAGATTTTGGAGTATCTGGGTTTATACAGTAAGATGAAGTGAGATTGGAAATGTGATCCCAATTTGAACATAAAATTCATTTGTGTTTCAGATATACCCTTTTAGCCTGAGATTATTTTGTACTGTATTAAAATAATTTTGTGCAAAATTTTGTCAGCATAGTTGCGGGAATTTCCACCTGTCAAGTGAGTCCTCACGGACTTCTGAACTTTGGAGCGTTTCGAATGCGTAGATGAGGAATGCTCTGGCTGTGTGTAATTACGGATAGGCTGTTGAAAGCTTGTTTTTAAGCAACAAATGAATGATTGTGAAAAGTGCTCTTAAGTCATGGGTGTTTCAAGTGCTTGTTATTTCTGAAAAAGCCAGAGTTTTCTTCAGTTAATTTATCTTTAGTTTAATTTTTTTTTAATTTTTTCTTTTGTTTTTAATTACTGTAAAGAGAATAGGTTTTATAGGTACAATTCCAAGCAGACCACCACAACTTCATCCTTCTTGCCAGCTCCCCCCTTTGTTTTTTTTTACATTTTATTATTATTATCATTTTATGATACAATTCCATATTCCCTTATCCCCTCCCCAGTTCCCTCCACCCCCCCCCAGTTCCTCTATATCATTACTAGCATATAGTTCTTCATACTTAGTCATATGTCCATCATTGCGGGCACGGGATAATGGCAGAGAGTCCAGAAAACTGTTGTCAAGATATAGTAAACAGTTTCATTGTAAGTCCATCTTTGCCTGGAAGCAGAAATGCGTACTACACTGCATCCTCACATATGGATGTTAGTCTCCATTTCACAGCTACTGTATATCCCCTCAAATGAAATGTCGTAATACAAAATCAACAATAGAAAGAAAAATAGAAATTTACAATGCCATGAAGTTAACTGACATGTTATTAGATATGACAGTCTCCATTACACAGCTACTATACATCCCCTTAAATGAAGAGCCACAAAACAAACTCAACATCAGGGAGAAAAAAGAAATTTACAACACCATGAAGTTAAATAACATGCTATTAAATGATTAACATGTAGCTAAAGAAATGAAAATCAAGAACCTTCTTGAAGAAAATGATGCCACTGCATGATCTACGTGTCATTGAATGATTTAATCAGAAGAAGGTGTTTTGAAGAGATAAAACCAACAGAAAACAACAAAACCCATGCGATGTAGTTTCCGCTGATCTTTGTTGAAGTGTGTCTGCTACAGATAACAAACAGATGGGTTTTGTTTTTTAATCCAGTCTACTAATCTATGACCTTTAATTGAGCTCAAGCCATTTACATTCAGAGTTGAATACTTTGGTCTTGTCATTATAGGAATGGGCTATTCATTGGTTTAGGCTTCTGTTGTCATTTTCCTGGGATGTTCTTCCCATTTGCCTTTGGTTTTGGTAGGTGCTATTCCTCTTCTCTGTCAAGAGAATATCTTGAAGTATCAATTGTAGGGCAGGTTTGAAAGAGGCAAATTCTTTTAACTTTTCTTTACTGTGGAAGAATTTTCTTTCATTTTCAAAGACAAAAGAAAGCTTTGCTGGATATGTTCTCCTAGGCTGACAATTTTTTTCTTTTAGAATCTGGAATATGTCACTCTTCTCTTCTTGTCTGTAGAGTTTCCTGTGAGAGGTCTCCTGTGAGTTTAATTGGCATTCCTTTATATGTCAATTGATTTTTTTCACGTGCATGTTTAAGGATCTTTTCCTTATGTTCAATTGAAGAGAGCTTGATGACGATGTGCCTTGGTGAAGATCACTTTTGATCAAGCCTGTTGGGAGTTCTCTGTCCCTCCTGCGTCTTGTTTCCCAGTTCTTTCTCTAGATTAGGGAAATTTTCCTTCATTATTTCATTAAATGTATTTGTACAACCAGTTTCTCTTTCTGCACCTTCTGGGACTCCCATAACTCTTATATTAGGCCTCTTAATAGTGTCTTTCAATTCTTGAATACTTTTTTTTTGGCCTGATCCAGCTCTGCTTCCAGCTTTTTGTTTGCTTCTCTCTTGATTTGATACATTGCTTCCTTAAATTCTTTGAACTCTTGCATCAACTTCTAATTTTTGATCAGAAGCTTTAAAATGAGTTTTCTGAATTCTGTGTCCTCCATATTCTTGATGTATTCCTCAGTTAACTCTGAGGTTGGTATAAGGTTTTGCTCCTTTGCAGGGGGAGTTTTCAGTAATAGTCATTGTACCTTTGTCTCCTGTTTTGCTCTTGGTCATTGTATTTCTGGTTAGCAGAGTCTTCTCCTTTGGGCAGGTTTCTAAGCTGTGTCAGCCACAGGTCTACAATGCAATTTTACTTACTGCAGTTGTTACATGGCTCTTTGTTTGCAGCCACTTGTGCCACAACCTCCAGCGAGTTCCAGGTCTGGGTTTTTATGTTAGATTTCCACCTTGGTCTCCACAGCCCTAGATCCTGACTCACCTCTCTCCCCTCCTGTGACACTGTGCTGAGGTTGCACCGTTGTCTGTACAACCTTTCTCCCACTTCTGGTTGGAGCAGGTCCCAGGATTAGAGAGACACCAGGTGTCTTATATAATTAGGTTGTTGGTGGCGCTGATATTGTCAGAACCTGTTGGACATTAGGTCTGTGTGCCACACGGACCTATTTTGACTCGTACGATGCCACAGTTGGTATTATTTCCTGTGGGACCCATGCAGTTCATTGAACTCAGTAAATTCTTGTGAGTTCAGCAGATGCACTCACTATTCACTGTTGTCCCTGCAGTTCTAAAGCTATTGCTACAGTGTACAAAATGGTGCCTGACGTACCACTACTACAGTTCTTGATCTGCTGGCCGACACTTATGAGGGCTACCCAGACCTGTCTTGGGTGGAACCTGTAGAATGCCATGTTGCTGCAGTTCACTGAGTCAGAAATGAATTCATGCTCAGTCCTTTCCCTTGCCTTTGCCTCCTTACATGAAATAGCGCTCAATTCAGCTTTAGGGGGCTGACTGGGCTGTGAAATTCACCCTGTTCTTACACTGCCCGTCTGAGATCTGCTGCTCTGTCTCTGCTCCTGGTCAAATCAAATGGATCAACAGGATGGGCAGTTCTTTGTCTGGATTCTCCTCCCAAACTCCCCATGAAAGTCCCTTCCCACCTCGTTGCTGGTAGAGTTCAGATCGCCATTTGCTGAATGCCACTGGAGTTTCAGTCACTGCCCTTCATTTCTTTCTAATATTATTCTAGTCCTTTTCATTCTAAAAGAAAAACATTATTTATTTTTATTGGAAAGGCAGATTTACAGAGAGATTAAGAGAAGGAAAAATATTCCATTTGCTGACTCACTCCCCAGATGGCCACAATGGCCAGAGCTGAGCTAATCTGAAGCTAAGAGCCAGGACCATTTTCTGGTTCTCAAATGTGGGGGCAGTGTCCCAAAGCCTTGTGCCATTCTCTGCTGCTTTCCCAGGGCACAAGCAGGGTACTGGATGGAAAGTAGAGCAGCCAGGACCCCCATATGAGATGCCAGTGCTCGCAAGTGGAAGATTAGCTAATTGAACCCATTGTGCCAGCCCTTAATCCTTTTCATTTCTATGAAGTAAAAAAAAAAATTTGTAAGACTTTCTTATTGTTATTTGAAAGTCAGATATACAGAGAAGAGGAGAGATAGAGAGGAAGATCTTCTGTCTGCTGATTCATTCCCAAGGTGGCCACAATGGCCAAAGCTGAGCCAATCTGAAGCCAGGAGCTTCTTCTGGGTCTCCTACACGAGTGCAGGTCCCGAGACTTTGGGCCGTCCTCGACTGCTTTCCCAGGCCACAAGCAGGGAGCTGGATGGGAAGCATCACTGCCAGGTTACACACTGGCGCTCATATGGAATCCTGGCATGTGGAAAGCAAAGACTTTAACCACTTTGCAACCACATTGGGCTCACAAGATGCTCTTAAAGTATTAGAGATTTTGTGTCATTTAATAAGAACCAACTATCATTAGCTTTCAAAAACCACTTATTTTAATAATTCCTGCGGTAAATCAGTTCCTTAATTTACACTACTTATTTCAAATTTTGTGTATCATGTACTAGGTGAAAAACCATTTCGCTGTGATGAGTGTGGTATGAGATTCATACAAAAATATCATATGGAAAGGCATAAGAGAACTCACAGTGGAGAGAAGCCTTACCAATGTGAATACTGTTTACAGGTAAGAGAATGGCCTGAATAGCTTCCTGTCCTAATCAAATTATAGAAGAAGTCTAGTGATTTAATTAGAAAGTGTGATGCTAGGACCTTTATATCAGTCACTGATAAGACTTAACAGAAAATTGGCTCAGTGATTTTACTTGGGGTGATTTATTATACTTATATAGCTTTATATTAATGCTCTTCTTCCTTTCTTTTTCTTTTTTCCTGGTTTACTAAAAAATATAAACAAACAAACAAAAACTACTTGCAACCTCTGAACTCGGCAGTATTTTTCCAGAACAGATCGTGTTTTGAAACATAAACGTATGTGCCATGAAAATCATGACAAAAAACTAAACAGATGTGCCATCAAAGGTGGCCTTCTGACATCCGAGGAGGATTCAGGCTTCTCTACATCACCAAAAGACAACTCACTGCCGAAGAAGAAAAGGCAGAAAACCGAGAAGAAATCATCCGGAATGGACAAGGAGAGTGCTTTGGACAAATCGGACCTGAAGAAAGACAAAAATGACTATTTGCCTCTCTACTCTTCAAGTACTAAGGTGAAAGATGAGTACATGGTAGCAGAATATGCTGTTGAGATGCCACATTCTTCAGTTGGGGGATCTCATTTGGAAGACGCGTCAGGAGAAATACACCCACCAAAGTTGGTTCTCAAAAAGATTAACAGCAAGAGAACTCTGAAACAGCCACTGGAGCAAAATCAGACCATTTCCCCTTTATCCACATATGAGGAGAGCAAAGTTTCAAAGTACGCTTTTGAACTTGTGGATAAGCAAACTTTACTGGACTCAGAAGGCAATGCCGACATAGATCAGGTTGATAATTTGCAAGAGGGCCCCAGCAAGCCTGTGCATAGCAGCACTAACTATGACGACGCTATGCAGTTTCTGAAGAAGAAGCGGTATCTTCAAGCAGCAAGCAACAACAGCAGGGAGTATGCGCTGAATGTGGGTACTATTGCTTCCCAGCCTTCCGTAACACAAGCAGCTGTGGCAAGTGTCATTGATGAAAGTGCCACAGCGTCCATATTGGATTCACAGGCCCTGAATGTGGAGATTAAGAGTAATCATGACAAAAATGTTATTCCAGATGAGGTACTACAGACTCTGTTGGATCATTATTCCCATAAAGCTAACGGACAGCACGAGATATCATTTAGTGTTGCGGACACTGAAGTGACTTCTAGCATATCCATAAATTCTTCAGAAGTCCCTGAGGTCACCCCGTCCGAGAGCGTGGGATCCAGCTCCCAAGCATCCTCATCAGATAAAGCCAACATGTTGCAGGAGTACTCCAAGTTTCTGCAGCAGGCTTTGGACAGAACTAGCCAAAATGATGCCTATTTGAATAGCCCGAGCCTTAACTTTGTGACTGATAACCAGACCCTTCCCAATCAGCCAGCATTCTCTTCCATAGACAAGCAAGTCTATGCAGCCATGCCCATCAACAGCTTTCGATCAGGAATGAATTCTCCACTAAGAACAACTCCAGATAAGTCCCACTTTGGACTAATAGTTAGTGATTCACAACACTCATTTCCCTTTTCAGGTGATGAGACAAACCATGCCTCTGCCACGTCAACACAGGACTTTCTGGATCAAGTGACTTCTCAGAAGAAAGCTGAGGCTCAGCCTGTCCACCAAGCTTACCAAATGAGCTCCTTTGAACAGCCCTTCCGTGCTCCATATCATGGATCAAGAGCTGGAATAGCTACTCAGTTTAGCACTGCCAACGGACAGGTGAACCTGCGGGGACCAGGGACAAGTGCTGAATTTTCAGAATTTCCCTTGGTGAATGTAAATGATAACAGAGCTGGGATGACATCTTCGCCCGATGCCACAACTGGCCAGACTTTTGGCTAAAAAAAAAAAAAAAGTGTAAATAATACTGGCACTTTAGAACAGATTAATCAAGAGTGGGGTTACTCTGTGTAAAATGGAGTGCTGTACAGATTTAAGAGCAATGCGTTATAACAAGTTAAGCTGATATGAATAGCAAGATAATCCAGTTACTGCATTTTGTTTGGTTAGTCAGCATTCTTTGAACTGCCTTACATGTTGTCACCTTTATAGAAGCAATGCATTACTTGTTTTAGATCAGAAACTTGCTATTCCATCTACACCAAGTTAAAAAGGAAAAAAAAAAAAAGACTCGCACAATTGTTTCCTAACTGATAACATTGTACCTTCTTAGGAGATTAGTAATTGTGTGAAATTTACTCATACTGTTTCTAAGTTTTTCAGCCTAGTCATTGCACTTCAGCAGGGAATCTAAGTATACTTTATAGACAGAGTGAACTTCAAAGTTTAAATGTCAAGAGATTATGGCTTAAATAAATTAGTGTGTCCTATGGGAGAAGAAAAATAAAACCAAGAAACCACCTTTTAAAAAGAATGATATGCCACAGACCCTTGGTTTTCGTTTTGCATTATATTGACCTGTGTGGGGTTTTTTTGAAGAAAAAAAAAAGTAATAAAAATCTGATAGTCTAAGACTCTACTATTTAAAAGCCTAATTACTCTTAAAATATGCATACTTTCAAAACTTTTACCAAAATACACAACTGTTGAAGCGTTCACTTCTCTATGGAAGTGTGCATATTGGTGTCAGTTTCTTTGTACAGTTGTACCTAGATATTTTCTATGATTTTTCATGTGCAGGTATCAAGGTTTTGAAGTTTTAGCAAAGAATACTCTGTAGATTACATTCCCAAGAACATAATGCTTACATAAAATGTATATTCCACGTTTTAAAGCTTAATTGTATTTTACTTTACATATACACTTCATTTAACATAGAGCACTTAGAATCTATTTGGTATTTTTGATTTCTCAGACTAAAAAAAAATTAGATTTTAGGTTTGATATGATTGTGTCATAATCATCTCATAATTGACAATTTTACTTTTTGGCAATAAAAAGAAATTGGAATATCTTTGGAACTGTAAAACCTGGTTTAATCCTCCTCTTTCTAGAATCTTAATAGATTGGATAATTAAACAGTATCCAGAGAAACTAAAGAAATGGGCATTTTTATTGCTTATTTTATCTTAAGTTACTTTTTAATGAACACTGCTCATTACAATTTTACAAACCAAAAGTGTTTACTAATTCCAGTAACTAATATTTCTTTTTCAGCTAGATGAGTGATGGGAATTTTTTTTTGTTGAATTTCAAACCTAAATAAACTACAGACTTTACCTTATACCATGAATGTTTTTTTTAATACTTTGTCTTAAAATAATACAGCATGGTACAATAAATAGCGCTTTTATATATATAAGTATATATATACTTTTCTGAAGAATGATGGTTGGAGTTACACACGGGCCAGTTTTAATTTTTGGAGACTACCATTAGTTATATTCTGTTACCTTTTTTGATTTGTTCCAGCTTTTTGGTTTTTGTGTTTTAAATCTGCCTTTGTGACGATGCACATGTGGATACAGCACCAGTGATCATCTAAAATCAATACTCTTGGAAGGTGAAACTTTAGACTGTTGAGCTCCATTTTCACTTTTATCATTGGCCCTGTGGAAGTGCATTCTTGGTTTCAGTGTAGAATATGTTATCCACTTAAATTATTTTCTTTTATTTAATTGTTCTCCCAAGACTGTTCTCATAAAGAAAGGGAACAAAGAAATACCCACCCTTAATACCCTTCATTTAATATTCATTTATTTTGAATATATTGGTGTGGTTTTTTTATTATAAGGAATATAAATTATGTTTAATGTGGTTTCCTCTACACTTTGGTTATGAAGCTTTGCTTGAAATAGTAGTTTTCCCATTTGACAGCTTTCTTTGCTGCCAAATTTTACAAGTATTTGAGACTTCTTTGAAGTAAATATGTTTAAGTCCTGCCATTATTGACTCTGTAGATTGATGTGTGTTGTGCACGGGAGACTTCATCCAGGTGAGCTGTGAGCACAGAGCCCCACCCTGGAGTGGGAAGCCGTGGTGTCTCTCCCAGAGGAGGCACTGAGCTCCTGAGTTTGATCTCTTGTGAGCCTGATGGAAAAAAAAAAAAAAAAGGGTGTTTGAGAACTTGCCATCGTTTTTGGTACAGTGTAGATTTTTTTGTTGAACATCACCAGCACAGTTTTAAGAATTTGATTCTTGCTGAGTTAGGGGAGGGTAGGCTTGGGAAGGAAGGCCTTGGACAAATGGTAGTCATGTGAACAAAATTTCAGGGGTTGCACTCCTGTCAACACATTTCTTTCAATCTACTTAATGGCAGACTTTTCTACCAGGTTATAAGCATTCTTAAGATAACATGATACTTAGCCAGCATAACTTACTGACTAGCTGTTTAAGTATAGTCATCACTCTCTTACTGTGAAAAGCTGAATGCCTACCAGACTCACCTTGTATTATCATCATATGATAAACATCTCAACACTTTGGGTTTCCCAGTTTGGCTCAGAAAGTGATTTGAATTCCATCCGGGCATTACTAGAGAAGACAAGCAGCCTGGGCTGCTGCTCTAGATAGAAACACAGAGGATGGGAGGTCTCCTCGTGTAACTCAGGCTTCCCATTTCTCGCACTGAGCAGATTGTCCTGTGAAAGCATGCTCTCACACACTCTTAAAACTTTGGATCGATGTAAGTAAGCGAGGTGCGCTTTTTCACTTAGGGTCTACTCACCTATTTGAAGATTGGAAGCATCATGGTAGATGAGGTAATATCTCCTACACATCCTCTAAAGGTGTTTTGGGGTTTACTCTTTATTTTTCAGCTTAATTTTTTTTATTGCATATATGTTTAATTTGGTTTGGAATATTTGAGTGGCTCTTAAAAGTTTTCTGGATCTACATGCAGATATGCTACTTGCTAAGGTAGAAGTCTATCTCTTCTCAGCTTTGGCTGAGGGTGCCCGCGGATGGGTCATCGTGTCCCTGCTGAGGTAGAGCAGGCCATGTGCTCCTTATTAGCACAGGCTTTTGATTCTAAGACGGGAAACACTCGCCAAGTGCCAGCCAGGTGAGATCTCTTGCCACTTCTCTCGTTTTATTAATTTGAGTTTCTAAAGGGCTGTAAAAAAAAAAAAAACTAATAAATAAATAAAAAGCCGGGAAACTTTGAAAGTAGGCATTTACTGTAGTACTACGTTTCTAAGGACATTTTAAACGAGAACTCATTTTTTCATGGTGTATTTACTTGAAGAAGCACTATTATAATCAGTGAGACATCTTTTGAGTCTGCAATTTAATTTAAACCTTTTCCGTTTCAAATTGCTTTATTTCAGGGAAATAATTTTCCAATTGTTTTTGCTGTATTCTGCAAATAAAAACCGTACGTTTCCTTTTTTTTTGACTTAAAAACTTTAGTAGGAAACAAACTAAAGCAGACAAACATTACTAGTTATGTTTGTTGCTTTCTTTAATCCAATGGATAAAAAAGTAAAACCCTGTAAACATTATTTTATTTTTTTATGCAATACCATGCTGTAAATATGGTTCATCGACTGAGGATGGACCTGTGATTGAACCTGTAATTCTGCACAGTTAGAGTTTATATATAAACGTGTCTTGACAATCAAGGACTTTTATGTGAGTCTTCCTTTATGATGTTTATTAATGTTATGCATTCCATTTGTTTTGAAGTGAGTACCAATGTGCTAATTTGTATTGTCTGAAAGTATGTAATGTTTTTACAGCTTGTTTTTAAGAATCTGTAAATATGTACAAACAAATCACAGTACTGCTTTATGTTAGAAGGCATATGATGATGTACTGTATGTAAGCAATAATACATAGCAGTGCTAACTTTACAAGTAGCATCAGGAAAGTTCTAAAAACATTTCAGAGTTACTAATTCTCCTTTGATTTCATAATGATGATCTTTAATCCGTTTTTATAAAAGCAAATTCCATTGTTCCTTCTGTTGGAACGTAACACTGTTTACACAGCATAATCGAAGTTGCAGGGGAAACAGGCTCAATCTGACAGCATCTGTACTCACCTCCACTAGGCATTGACTGGCCTGAGTGCCCTGCTGTGAGAGGGGGAGGACCGGAACACTGACAGTGCCCATCACACTAAAGGAAGGGGCGTGGGGGTTTGTTTCTTTCCTTCTTCTTCTTGCTTCTGTACTTGCTACCTGGCCTTGTGGTTTGCTTTGGATTTTCACACGTTTCTGTTTTAGATTCAAGCCTGTAAGTTGTGAGGTGACCTCCGTTCCTTTGTGAAATAGTTCTCTTCGTATTTCATAGCCACATTTCAATAACTAAAGTTTCTACTTTGGTTCTTTTTTTTTTTTTTCAAGAAACTTATTTTTCAAACTTGATTTCTCAGCTGATCAGATGAATATATTCAACTTCAATACAAAGAAAGACAAACCTATTGTAGTTTGGGTAGATAATATACTGTACAGAACAGCTAACTCTTTGAACACCCATCACCGCTTTAGAAAGAAAACCGCCAATTTATAAGTGTAAATGACCTACATTTTATAGGAGAAATGTTTTTAAATGCTAGTCATTTATATAATGTGCTTTGAAGGGTTTGCTAGTCCACTTCTGTCACTTTTTAGTACACTGGTATCTTTTATATGTAATGTATGCTTTTTATTATTGTAGCAAAGCATTTCAGTAGGAAGACTTTTGCAACAATATGGGGGAAATTTTTCATTGTTGGATTTGAATTATACTGGATTTTATCTGTGTAGTCTTGTCTTTATTTTAATGCTGTCTGGAAGGGAACTTGGTATCCAAATAAAGCAGGTAACCTCATTTTACTTCAAGGGCATACTGTGTAGTGCTGAATTTAATCTGGAAATCCAATGATTTTGAAAAAGGAAAAACAAGTTTATAAAAAGTTGTACCGAAGAAATTAAATGTGTGATGGACATCCTGATGATGGAGCACGTTGAATTTTCTGAAATATATATATATATATATGTACCCACACACACACATATATAGTGTTATTTTCCTGAGACTCCCTATGCCTTCTTTGTATTTCAGCTAATAAAAGGAGCACCCTGTCATTAAAACTGATAGGAGAATAGGCTGTTCTGATGATACAGTATTACTTTCCTATCCCTCTTTGGGTCCTTTCTCAATCACTGTAAATTTTTATTTTCTATTGATAATTAAACCTGTGCATAATAGAGATGCTGTTGTATAGAACTGAATGAATTGGATTTTATTGTGCTTGAATGGGTAGCTACTTGGAAATATGTGATGGCTACTGAGGATTGATAGAACGCCAGAGCCAATTTATGCGGGAGAGAGGGGCAGCATTTGGGGAGGATGATGGCAGCGCTGGTCCAGGAAACAGTGTGAAAGGAGCAACCAGGAGCTCTGTCAGATACAAGAGTGGGGCTTCCCTCTCCTCCTCAGCCTTCCTCGCCCCATCCCTACCCCCCAAAATGAGCACTCAATTTCAAAATCTACTCAGGTGAAAATTGCTTTGCAATGAAACCACATGGAAATTTTCACTGTTAAATAAAATAGATATTTGTGATATTTTTAAATACAGTCTTTTACATCAGTAGTCAGCAGCCTGACAAATTGAGATTTGGTAAGTCAGTATATTTTAAAATAGATTTTGTCCTCCACAAGCAATTGTTTTTCAACAATTGAGAAGATTTTCTGTTTGCTTAAATACATTTTCATTGTCGTAAAAATAAAGTCTTGCTTGACCCCAGAGTATGCCATGAATGGATTTGCTGAGCCTTTATAATGCAATGAAAGCTTGTTTCATGTGTAGTCATGGAACATGGAAATGTTCTTCCAACTAACCTGCTCATTCAGAGATTCAATGACTTTCACAGCTTTTGGCAGTATTGTCATATAAGTAACCTTGACATCTGGAATTTATAATACCATTTTGTGTATTGTGATACTAAAGGAAGCTGTTTTGCTTTATTTTTAATTGAATTATTAGACTAACTTATATTTGCAAATTCTGCATTTTAAATGTGGACCCTGGTTGTTGGGAAAATTTTTTAAAAATGCAGAATAGAGTTTAATGAATAATTTTCTAGCTGAGTTTTTCACAGTATTCTGAACCAAATAGTTCATGGTAAATATGCAAAAATTATGGTACATGAATAGTTGCAGAGCAAGGAATGCTTGTGCGGAATTAACAGTTACACAAACTGGGTAACAGTCATCAGGGCCTTTACTATAGTTTTGTGTGGAATGTTATTTATTCTAAAATGCGAAAGGTAAATGTTACTGTCATTGGATATTTTATACCTGAAATATGTTTAACATAGGGCTAAGAGTATATACAGCTTTTTCTTTACAGATAAGATTTTACTGACCCACTGTTAGTAGTCAGTCTCCTTTGGACTTTTTTTCTCTCTCTCTCTCTTGATTAGTAGAGATAGCTTTGTTTTCACCCATCTGTCACTTTGCCAGTGTGCTGGACGCATTGTCAGAAAGCATGCGGGTCCACGGAACAGATCTCAACTCACTGGCGCTTGGAGATTAGTCCTAGGACACTGGCCTTACTAGCATGGTGCTTGAACCAATTGTACGTAACAGTACCGCTGATCGTCTACGACTGCTTTAACTAGACCCCAGTTTTTCTTGAATGATTAGAATTGGTGGGGAGAGGGGTGGGCAGAGATTCTACATGATACTTCTCCCACCTTCTGAACATTATAAGAAAAAAAAAAAGAATAAAATTGAAGTCACTTGAATGAACATGTTGTCAATGAGTCTTACTTGACAGTTTGCCATGCTCAGAACTAATATGAGGATTTTTGTAATTCAGCACTTGTACAGAATGTTAAATCTTTCATAGTGCTATTTGTTTTGTCCCTTGGTGACACCAATAGGTATTAAAATGAGTTACATACAGGTGTTAGATAAAACAGTTCAGGGAGGTGGAAAGTTTTAAGTAAACTAAAATTTCAAGTAAAGGGGACATTTAGATGAAAATGCTTGACCCACACATTTAGAGATGTGCATGAATTTGTGTAAGAGCTGGGATGTGGAATGTGATGTTGTAAAGGAGGTGACACTTTGGAAGTGATTTGCAGACCCCAGGGAGAAACTCCAGTCTTAGACATGGACCTGGATTATAAAGTAGAGATCATTTGAGGCTTTGCATTTTCACCCACTTACATGAGCTGTTAAGATCATAGCTTTGTCACGTTTGCTCATTCTTAAGACTCTGAAACCGTGGTGCTCGTGGCCAAGGTGGAGGCAGGGGCCTAGGATGTGCATTCCCCATGACAGGAAGTGGTGTTTTCTACTGATGGAGCCCGTGCTTGCTGAGGCACAGTACCCCTCACCTACTTGGACCCCTACGTTGTGCTAGTTGCCAGTAAGAGGTGGTTGAGGCCACTAGCACCTTTGAGTAGGTGAGAGGTATTTATGGCACCATGAATTAGAGGTTACACTATTGTACTTTAGAATTCTAAAATAAACACAAAATGTAAAGATGGCTTTGGGTGATGTACTGAGTAGTTCACGTCTCATTCCTTGACAGATGGGTAAGTATACATATTTCTTGCTTTACAGTTTGCTTAAGATTTATTTTCATTGGAAAGTCAGATATATAGAGAGGAGAGACAGACAGATTTCCATCTGATGATTCCTTCCCTAAGCAGCTGCAACGCTGTAGCTGCACCGATCTGAAGCTAGGAGCCCTGAATCTCTCTGGTTCTCCTGCATGGGTGTACAGTCCCAAGGCTTTGAGCCGTCCTCGACTGCCTTCCCAGACAACAGGCAGGGAGCTGGAAGGGAAAGAAGGCCGCCAGGATTAGAACCAGCACCCATATGGAATCCTGACAAGTGCAAGGTGAGGACTTTAGCCGCTAGGCTACCATGTTGGGCCCTTTATGGTAGTTTTTTATGAAAGAGCTTTTAAAGAATGTTTTTTGCTTGTTTGGACGAATTCCCATCTGCTGGATCACTCTCCTGTTCCCCAGAACAGCTGGGAGCAGGCTGAGCTTTAGCTGGTAACAGTATAGGTGTCAGAGGCTCAACTATTCAATGTGTCTGCCTGCTGCCTCCCAGGATTGCACAGTCTCGAGCCAGGCACTCTACAGGTAGTAAGGATGTCCCAAGCTCTGTCTTACCCATTAGGCCAAACGCCTGCCCATATGCTGAATTTTTAATACATTCGTCCCAGGAGATAGAAGATACCCCAATATAGTAGAAATAGAGAATACTGTTTAAATTATATATATTACTTAACATATATTGTCTGTAATATATTGCTTGAAACACCAAACTAGGTAGGATTCAAACCTGAATTATGGAAATGAAAAAACAGACCAATTTTTTTCTGAACCCCCACAGGAGTTTAAAAATATGAGGGTGAAAATAGACTGGAGGATCAGCTGTATCCCTGTAGGGGATTGGAGATGGAGCTAGGGGACACTTCCCTAGAGGAAGGGGAACTAACTGAACCAGCGCTTGCTTTTGTCCTTCCAACAGTCTCCATGACTCTCACTGTAGTCCGCTCTTGTCATTGTGATTGTAGGGTACTACTCAGGCTAAGTAACTAACGTTAATTCTTAATTGTCCAAACTCCCTCTTCTTTGACCATTTTCATCTAAGGTGGTTGGGCCAACTAGAAAACTCCTGTAAACTTCCTGTATGGTAGTTCTTTGTGGCCACCACAGAACCATCGTTTGTACACCTCTTGGTGAGAGCAGAAGAGTGGAGATTGCCAGAGCACAAAAGCAAGGCCAAGAGACAGAACCACTCAGATTGTCACCAGGGCTGCCTCGACTGACAGCAGCTGGTACAACAGAGCCAGCCAGGGCAGACGGTGGTCCGAAACAGAACACTCAGCATCTCCTGCCAACTATGGAGATGCATACTTTATTTAGGAAGGTGCCTGCAAGGCAGCTCTGATTGAGCTTTGGGTGATTTTGTCGTTGAGAATGATGGTGAGGACAGTGGGATGAGCATTGTACCTAGAATCAAGGGACCTTAAATCACCGCCCTGTTTCGCCCAACCCACGCAGCTTTGTTCAAGTCACTTATCCTGAGCCTCCATTTTTTTTTCATTTGTGATATGAGAAAATTAAACCATCTGAGTTGTTGCATCATGTGAGGTGAGTTTGGAATGTGTGAATCCCTGAATGTTGCCTGGTTCAGATTTTGGAGTATGGCAGCAGTGTGAGATAGAGCAAAATTGGACCAACATTGGGACCTTCAGTTGTGAGCAAAGCATGTAAGTCAACTTAAAGCTTTTGGTGTGGACTGGATAGCCCTCATCTGAAAACTTGGACTTCTCCAAAACCTGAAAGTTTTGTGAACGCCAGTGTGGGAAAGTCCACAGCTGGAGGCAGTCATTTGACCCAGAACTTAAGAGGCCTGCACCTCATGCCATGGTGTCTGGGGTTGGTACTTGCTCTGTTCCCAACTCCAGCTTCCTGCCAGACCCTTGGGAGGCAGCAGTAATGACTCAACTTGTTGATTTCCTGCCAGTCACGTGGAAGTTTTAGATGCCCATCTTCTGTCTGGTCTGTCTCCAGGCTGTTGGGGGCTTTTCAAAAGTGAACCAACAGTGCAGAATATATTGCTTGCTGTCTGCTTTTCAGATGAAAGTAAGAAATTTTACATAAAATCATCACTTTCAGGCCTTATTTATAGGGTGTATATGAAACAAATGAATTTCATTTGTACTTGTACTTACCCCAAGAGCTGTCATGATGTATGTGCAAATGTGCCAGAACATAAAATCTGAAACACTTCTGGTCCCAGACAAGGAATATCCAACCTGTCTTGTATTCCAAGAGATTGAAGGAGAAATGAGAGAATTTTGATTTAATTGACTAGCAAGGAATAACTTCAGTAGAATGTGAAAGGAAGTTCCCTCCTAATGTATGGTCACTGATGAACAAAGGGCAGGGTGTTAACAACACACGCCCTAGACCCTAGGGCCACAACACAAGCAGCTCAGCTTAAATGTATCCAGATATACATAACTATTTCTAGAGACTGGAAAAAGAGAATGTCTCAGTATCGACGTAAATCAGAACAAAAGGCAGAAATATAAAAGTCAGGGAGTATATGGAGATGGATTTGTAAGTTGTCAATCAGTCATGAACAGGTGCCTGGCTCAGCCATGAGACAAAAGCAAAATGTCAGACAAGGAGGTGAGGGTGCCACAGAGAGCGGGCCAGCAAGAAGGCGGTCTTCTCTCACCTGTTTGGCCTTGTGCATGGTGATCTACAGATCCAGATGGATGTGGTTGAAAGGGAGGGAACTGGCAGAGGGTGAAGAGGAGCTGGGAAGCGACAATAGGACCAGAACATTGGCCATGTGATTTAAAAAAAAAAAATTTTTTTTTTCAGAATATAAGGGAAAACTCGGTTCTGGAAGCAACAGACAGCCCATTTGAATGTCAATCTCCAGCAAAACTCTAGAATGTTCATCATTTTGCCAGAGGCCTGGGAGGTCTCTCCATCATTAACCCCATGTTACAAATGAGGTAACAGAAGTTCTCAAATGTAAACTCTTAAAGGGCTGTCATTGGCTGTTTCTTCTAGGGTAACCGAAGGTACATGTTGAATTCCATTCCTGTTGTTTCCTGCTGGGTAAAAGCTACCACTATCATCAAACAAACGGGATCCTGTTGACCCAGCGTCTGTCTGCATCACGTGTTTCCTCATGCTCCCACTAGGTCCTGGTTGGCAGCAGATGCCAGGTGGCTGATGGAGGGAGAATGACGTTGTCTTGTCAGAGGGCAAACTCCCAGAGTCAACAAACGCTGATATCCTGGAGGAGAAACCTGCTCAACAGGAGCTGGAGACACGTGGCAGCAGACGCCCCTCCCTCGCCACTGAGTCCTGCCCTGGTGGGGAGAGGGGAAGCCAGAGGCAGAGCCCAACCTCCCTGGGCTCCCATAGCTGCCTCCTGGAGCTGGGGCTCGGGGTTGGCTGAGGGACTGAGGCTGTTGTGCTAGGTTTTTCTTCTTGCATCTTCCCCTTCCAGCTCTCTGTAATAATGCCTGGCTTCAGCCCTTCAAACACATCTGTTTCCTAGGCATGGGGCTCGAGGAAACACATCTCAAAGTTCAGGAAGAGGGAAAACTTTGTTCTGTCTTAGAAATTCAGGTGAGTTCAAGAGGCTACATTGGCTTTGAGGACTTGGTCATTGGAGTGAGAAAGTTCAAGTCTTGGCTCCATCTTTCAGAACCAGGAAAACTGCCCGAGTGTGTACAGGATTTCTGTGATGGTATGCCCCAGGGAAGGCGCAGTGCAGTGAGGAAGTGCACTGGGTGTGTGCCCATGCAGTAATTTCCTGTGCTGCCTGGGTGATAGCCTTCACACACTGTCCTTATCATTGAAAACTGCAACTAGAGTATGACGCCTTTGCTGACGTAGTATATTTAGTCTGGTGTTTTGGAGCAGGGGAGCAACAGGTGGGCTAGCTAGTCCATACTGTTTACCTTCGGCTGCACAGTAGAGGCGCCTGAGGAATTTAAGGGAAATGCTAGTGGCAATGCCCCACTCAGACTGCAGGGAGCAGGTTTCCCTCAGATGCTGGTTTCTGAAGTGACACCCAGATGAGGGTGAAGGCCCCAGCAACCTGGTTCTAAGTTCATCTTTGTGTATGTATGTATGCATGTTTCCACATCAGAATCAACACCCATGTTCTCCACCTGTTTCCATTCCTGTCTGGTTGCCCCTGCCCAAGCTCTCCCCAGTGGCCCTTGGTGCTTTGTGAGCCTGCACACAGAAAGCAGTTCTCAGCCCCAAGCCACGGAAGGAAGGAGAACTGGGTTCTGTCCTTGTCTCAGCTCGATGACGTCTATGGTGCAACAGCTTCCCTTTTGTGTGACTTGATGAATGATGGGGCAGGAGGAAAGTGCATTTATTACCAGGATTCTTTTTTCCCTGCAAAGCTGGGCTGTAATGACAATGAATTCACAAACAGTGAAATCACTACAAATACCTGAAAAGGAATTTTACTTTCACCTTGCTTGCATGGATTGTGTATCCACTATTGATTACTAATAACAGCAAAGATTTATTCTCCCTCCCTTTCTTCTTCCCTTTTTCTCTCTCCCTCCCTCCTTCCCAATCTCTGTCCCTCTCAGTTCCTGTGGGTCAGAGGTCCCAGTGGGGGCCAACGGGCACAGTGTGTCCTTGCTGGGCAATTGTCTGGGACGTCAGCATGGGCTGGTTTCCCTGGCAAGTCAGGCAGCTGACCTTGGCTATTGGCCAGAGCCCATGTGTTCCTAGCTCATCAGTGTGGCCTGGGCTCCTCGTTGACATGGGGTCAAATCCTCATGGGGAGGGTTGGGGAGAGGCAGTCCCACAGCCCCCTTTCTGCATCAAGGACCCATGAAATCCAGCTGCTCTGGGCTCAGCAAGAGGGAACACAGACCCCACAATCTCACCTTCCTGGATAAGAAGGGCATATGGGAGGGTTAGAACAGTCCTCTCCTCTCTCTCTCTCTCTCTCTAAAACTCATCCACCCTCCTTTCACAAGCTCATTTTAAGAAAACACTTCAATAGTGGATTTCCTATAGGTCTCAAAGCCCATACCATAGACATAACTATTATTAGCACAAACTATGCATGCGTACAAATATCCCTGCTTTCCTCAAAGGGTGACACGGGACATACACCATTACTATGTGACGAGCAGAGTTCCACATGGGTGCATACAGAAACACCCAATGCTCATGTGCCAGGACCAGCCAAACTTACTTAACCAGTCTTGTGATGGATAGTCTATTTTTCATTCCATGCGAAGAAATTAGTACGATGCAGTGGAAATACAACAGTATCTTAAAAATGGAGATGTTTGTTCAGAGGATATGCATGGCAATTTTCTTAGCTCAAGGATGCGTGAAGATTGATGTTGCAGATCTACATTAAGCAGGATTCATTCTTTTTTGCATGTGGGCAGGTGTGTCTGTCCGACCTTAACATGGAGAAAAAGCAACACACCTGTTTGTTCAGAAGCCGCTGGGAGCTCTGAAAGAAGCAACTCGTTTATTCAGAAGATGCTGAGTACTTCTCAAGACAGGAGGAGGCTTCCCTTTCTGATGTATGTAATTGAGTGCTTTTAGGCAGTTGGATGTGGATTCTTCAGGGCTCACAGTGGTGCTCGGTGGTCACCTTATGGCATCAGGAAACTGGGAAAAGCAAAATAAGTAAATAAAGAAAAAGCATGTGTCTCTAAAAGTGAGTGAAAAGGATTATTGGCTGCCCAGAAAAACACATGGATGTATTATAGTAAAGTGACCGTGACGGCCAGCCACCTGTCCAGCCTGCGTTGGCAGACGGCTGGCCTGTCACTCACCCTGTGGCTTTTTCTCTGTGCCCCGGCCAGGCAATCCAGTTCTGAACACTCCACCATGTGGGTAGGCCTCATGGACTTTTTCCTAAGCGTAATATTGGCCAAAAACAGGACGAATATTGGGTGGTTCTACTTATGGGAAGTACCTGCTATCAGCCAGTTCAGGGAGACAGCGAGACTGGAGCTTACCGCCCAGACTGGGGGTCAAGGGGACTGGGTCTGGAGACTTGGGTTTGGGGCACACCACCTGCAGCGACCGAGGTGCACAGGGGAGGCCAGGGCTCTGCGGCAACACTGGCTCGGCCTGCCTTTCTGTTTTCCAAAACACACGCTCTATTTTTAAAGATTTCCACACAAAGGCCTGTAGGCGTGGGAAGCGCTCACAGCTGCCCTCCTGGTTCTCCCGGGCCCGCAGGGAGGCCCAGCAAGTTATTTAAGGAAATAAGGCCAGATTGGAACCGGATATAACTTCACCCCTGTAGGTTCATTCCCTTTTTTTTTTTTTTTTTTTTGCTTGGCCCTGAAACCCTCCACAGTAGGTCCGGGGCCGGCCCATCTCTCTGCGGGTTTGGGGGCCTCCTGGTCGTGCTTGGGGAGTCCCGGCAGTCCAACTGGACGGCGGCAAGCGTGCCGGCGACTCCTGGGGAAAAGGAGGGGGAAGGCCCATTGCCCGTGCCTCCCCCGCTGGACCGAAGACCCGGAGGTGTTGGCGGGGTTAAGGTGTCTCACCTGGGGCGGTAACCGCACCTGGCCAGCGGGACAGCTGGGACGCGGCAGCCACGTGGCGGGGGCGGGGACGGGGCGGGCCCGGCGCCGGGTGCTCGCAGTCCCGGGAGCAGGTGAGGGGGACGGCCCGGGCCGGGTGGAGGTGGTCTCGTAGACAGGTGGTCCTGGGGTTAGGGGGGAATGTGACTCGCAGGTGAGGGCCGGGTTTGGGGTCCGCTGGCTCTGGAGGGGATGATGCCTTGGGTTGGTCGCCGTGGTGCCGTCCACAGCCCAGGAACGCGCGCTTGCCAGGATCCCCAGGACCTGGGGGAGACGTGTGAGGCTGCGTGTGGCAGGGAGTGCCCAGCGGGCCAGAGACGCGAGGGGTCGGGGGCGAGTGGCCTGAGCCGTCGGGAAGGGCGGGCCTAGCCCGTGGGATTTGCTCGCTGCCCCGTCGCCCCTTACACGTGTCTTGTGCCTGTGGCAGAACCCCCGCCCAGCGGGTCCCCGCAGTGTCTCCGGCTTGCCATTGCGCCCGGTGCCCAGGCCCCGCAATGCGCCCTCCAGCTTTCCGCCGGCAGACTGCGTTCCCAGGTCTTGTTCTTCCCTTCCGACCCCTTTGGCGCCTCCGCCGCCTTCCTTCCGAAAGTCGACAGCCCTACAGCGTTCCCCCAGTGCTGAGAGAGGAGGTGCCTAAGTCAGGGACAAGATCTCTGCTCTTTCCTCCTCCGCTTGCCCCCAAAGCCGTGCCGGTGCCTCGGGAAGGCCCTGCCCGAGCGCTGGGAACCGCACCTCGTTCTTCTCTGCCCTGGCCCCTTTCTGGCCTTCCTCTAGACAGCTCCAAGGAGTTTGGGGGAGAGGATCAGTGTAGCCCCACCACTGGGCACCTGGACCCCAAAGTGTTCCCTGACCTCAGGGTAGAGAACAGCTGTGGCCTTAGCACCGGCAGGATCTGCGTGGGACCCGGTGGGCACCAGAGAAGGGTAGACGAGGGGTTTCCAAATGCGGAGGGAACAAGAGGGAAGGATGGCGAGAGAGGGGGAGGTGGGGGCAGGGAGGGACCAGCCTGCCGGAGGATGGCGTTTGTTTTCCAGAAGGGGCCTACACCTGCGCGCCAGAACCCTGAACTCTCGGCGAGGCTGGCTCAGATGCCTCAGGTGCAGGAGCTCTTCCATGAGGCAGCCCAGCAGGTAGGCAAGCGAGGCCGGGCCTGTGCACGTGGGGACCTCAGCGGCAGCCAAAGGAGGCGCTGCACGCCCTCGGCTCTGAAGCTTTAATTCCCGAACTGCTCCAAGCCACCTTACCTTCTGCATCTGGAGGTCTCCTTTGCCATTGTTAGTAGTGGGATCTGCATCGCCCAGCACTGGGCCAGTGGTGGGAGCTTTTTCTTGGTACAGAGTGAGCTCTGGGAAATTGAATTCTTTGAACTTGGGGATCGAACCAGTATAAAAGGGGAAGTTCTGTCATTCAGATGACATGGATTTCTGGGTTCCTTGAGGTGTGTTTTTTGCTTTTGTTTTTCTTCATTCTCTCCCTGTTGATTATGAGCTGTAGTAAATATTCAGCCTGGATATATGGAGTTAAAGAGGTCCTCTCCAGAAACAGAGTGGTTCCTTTTCAATGAAAGAAATTGGTGCCAGAATTGTGGCACAGGGTTCAGCTACCACTGGCAACACTGGTATCCGACCCTGCTCCCTGCTAATGCACCTGGGGAGGCAGTAAAGGATGGTCCAAGGCCTTGGGTCCCTGCAGCCATGTAGGAGACCTGGAAGAAGCTCCTGACTCCTGGCTTTGGGCCTGGTCCATCCTTGCTGTTGTAGCCATTTGGGGAGTAAACCAATGGTTGGAAGATTTCTCTCTCTCTGCCTCTCTCTTGTTCTCGCTCTCTTTTGCTCTTTCTCTGTGCCTTGCTGTAATTGTTTCAAGTAAGTAAATAAATCTTAAAAAAAAACAAAAAAACCTGCAAGAGCCTGTGCCTCAACACCGCCGAGAGAGAAGCAAGATACAGATGCATCATGACTTGATCTTAGAGTCGGGGAAGCTGGGCTAGAGTGTGGCACAGCAGGTTGACACCGGCCTCACTTGTCAGAGCACGGATCGAGCCCATAGCTGCTCTGCTGTTACTCCAGGTCCAGCAGGGACTGGCCCAAGGGTCTCTACCAGCCACATGGGAGAGCCAGAGGGAGTTCTAAAGTGCAGCCCTGGCTCTTACAGTCATTTGGGGAACGAAGCAGTGAGTGGACAATCTCTCTCTGTCTGAAGCGCTGCTTTTCAAACAAATACATCTTTAAAGAGTAAGCAAACAAACAACTAACAAAAATACAGGCTTAGGTGTTTACAGGAAGTGGCTTGTAGCTGGTGATTTACTACATATCAAGCTTTCACTGTCCCCTTGGATTTCTCACGTGCTTTGTAAAGAGGAGGGTTTCCCAGAAGTGAAACAGGACAAGTCCCCAAGAGGCGGGTAAAGCCAGTTCAAGGCTTTACCCATTAGCAAGAGAGCAGGGCCCAGAAGTATCCCAAGCTAAGGGCAGAGGATGTTGTTGAAGATGGGGTGCGGGGCGGAGAATCCAGATGGACTGGTTCCTTCCTTGTCCTGTGTATAGGAATATGTGGCAAGTGCACCTGCCGGCAGGTGTAACTGCTTGGCCACCTGTCCCCACGGGCAGGATCAGGGCTGTGGTCCCGAACACTTGGCCCTACATGATCAACTCCGCATGCCTCACCCTGAAGGCGTTCCAGATGGTTTGTAGCGAACTCCTGGGAAATTTAGAGTATCTTCTTTTAAATATTTCCCAACTCTTGCCCCAAGGCATTCACTCCTTGCTGCAAAGGCCTGGGGAACTCTCGGCGAGCTGGACTTACGTCCACTTTAGCAGAGCGCTCACATATTTCCCAGGTGTTTTCCTTGGGTGCCTGAGACTGAAGCTGATGGTGCACACTGTCCACGTAGGTTGTGGATGACTCCTCTGTGTTTAGCATGAAAAAGGACCCCCAGATGCAGAGTGTGAGGCCCTAGGAATCCCCAAAGGAAAGGTAAGCACGAGGGGACCTTAGAACAGTCATGGAAGCTGGAATTGAGGGGTAGAAATGTAAACTTTATTTACTCAGCAACTCCACTAAGTTGAATACACCTTTGTAAATGCTGATACCAGCCACTGAGTCTGTCCTTCAAAAAGATTCTGGGGAATTTAAACCAAGTCCATTGTCTTTATATATGCATATATATATATGTAGGCATACAGTATATATTGTCTATGTTAAATATGTATTTTATATGTGGAGCTAGATATTTGTGGAGCTATACCTACATAATATATATGAAATATATGCATATAAATATACACACACGCATATATGTAAATAAATATATATTTAAATGAAGAGAGTTGGACACCCACTAAGGAGTCTTTTAAGATGAGACAAAAAGAGATTGCAAGGAGCAAAGCCAGGACTGGAAGGCGGCTGCGTAATGATGTCCCAGCAGAAGTCCTCACAGAATTGTTCTGTTCAACAACCATTGTCACTGTGGACAGGATTCCGGCGAAGCCCTCTGCCGAAGCCGAGGCCCACTTTCTGAACCCTGTCTTCTACATCTCTACATGAGCAGGTGTCATTATTCTTGGACAAGCAAAATACCTGTGCACCTCCCCCACTGCCTTCCTGCCCTAGGGCGGGGTCTCTTCCCCTGCTGGCAGCCCTTGCTCTGGGCATGCCTTGTGTCCAGGATGTTCCCAGACTAGCCATTTGCTCCAGCTCACTCCCTGCTCTCCAGCCAAGCCCCTCTACTCCTTGGGCTCGAGTCTCTCTCCTATGTTGGCCTTTGCTTGTACTTGGTGCTGCAGCGGTTGTGGCTCACTCCCAGCACCCTAGGCAGTGCCTGACCTTTGAATAGACAATCCATGTTAGTTGACTAACCCAGTGAGCAGACAAGCCCAATGGGAGTGGAGCTATCTTCAGAGCCCGAAGAGTTCATTTGTAAAATATGATGGATACAAAGGCCTCTGTGTCATATCCTTTCTCAATATCTAAACACTGAGGGACTGCACAAAATCCAAGCTCATGGCTGCAGGTGTTCTCTCTAGGAACACATTAAAACTCATTGCTTTTCTTTCTAAATATTATATATATATGAATTTTATATATACATTTAAAAGAGTGACAGAGAAAGAGAGAGAGAGCTCTTTCTTCTGCTGGTTCACTACCAAATAGCATGGTAGTCAGGGCTGGGCCAGATTGAAGCCAAGAGCCTAGAGCTTCTTCCGGGTCTTACATGCAGGCGCCCAAATCCTTGGGCCATCTTCTGCTGCCTTCCAGGTGTATTAGCAGGGAGTGCATCAGAGGTGGAGCAGCCAACACCTGACCTGGTCCTTCAACGGAGATGGCAGCATTGGCATGGCAGGGGCTAGCCGACCCTCGCTGTTCTGCAGCCATTGCTTTCCTGGTTTGTTCTCGCCATCCTAACCATTTTCTCCCAATACTACTGATGTGATCTTTTACAGAGACATGTCAGTCAGTCTACACACTGAGCCCCTGGCTCAAAGTCCTTGCGTGGTATCTCCCTGCCTTCAGATAGGAGTGCCCTGGCACTCTGGTGGGATGTACCTCTCCAGCTCCCTGCCCGCACCCCGCCTCTCAGCATGTGCCATTGAGATAAGCTGTCTTGCTCCTATCTCCCTTAGGGATGTGAGCTCTCTAAGTTCTTCTTCAGTTGTATTTTCCCGACACCCATTGCAGTGCTTGGTTTGTGGAAAATTCTCCATTGATGTTGAACTCGAGGGGCTAGAGTTTAGGAGAGTGGCCATGGGTACTGGCTCTAGAAGAGTTGGTGGTGGTGGAACATGCTGATCCTGGTGGAAGGGTAAGAAACTGATTCCCCACTGGATACTTGGTGTATGCTATGAGAACTTAGCATGAATTTCCTCTGTTCATCTTCACAGCATTTGGCAGTAGGTGCAATTTTAGTTTTTATTGATTTATTTGAGAGAGAAAGAAATATCAGTCTCATTCACAAGTTTACTCCCCAAATGTTGATGGGCCAGGCCAAAGGCAGGAGCCCAGGACTCAATGCAGGTCTCCCTCGTGGGCAGCAGCAACCCTGGTATTTGAGCCATCCTCTGCTGTCTCCTAGGGTACTCCTGAGCAGGACCCAGTTATTCTGAATTGGGAAGTGGCTATCCCAAGTGGTAGATTATCCCTGTGCCAAATGGTCATTGGGTTGGGCAGATGAATGACCGAGCCCTGTGAGGTAGGTGTGTTGGATGCTAAGATCCTGGGCTGTTTTAATCCTGGCTGCTGTTGTAGGGTAAGCAGAGCCCCCCAGCTGGAGGTCAGGGGCCTCTGGGGAGGGACAGAGGAGGGGGCAGCTGATGCCCTGGAGCTGACCCCTGGGCATGGCTGGCTTTCTTTGGAGGCTTTTTTTCTTTCCCTTTAGTCTTGTGGGTCAGGAATTCCACCAGAACTTTGTAGGCTGCAGAACACAGGCTTAAGCAAGCAGTGCCTGGTGGAAAGACAGGTCGTTGTCATGCCAGACCCTTCATTCTTGGCCCACTCTTCCATAGTCACTGTGATTTGAAAGCAACTGGTGGGACATCTGGCCAAAGAGATACTCATGGCTTAGGTGAGAAGTGGCTGAATGGAATGGATTCTTCATTTGGGTCTGATCACTTTAGGAACAGGTGCTCCTTCTCTTGCTCTTAGGTGGCCTACTGAGTTCAGAGGGCTAATGCCCAAGTTAATCCTGGTGCAACTGAAGTTCAAGAAGTAAACTCTAGCATTTTGTGACCTTGGGCAAATTATACTTACCACACCTCTACTTCCTGCCTGAAAAAAGGCTTCCATCATTGATGTCAGTCTAGAGAATTAGCAAGATTGGAAGAGGTAACATGTAGACATGTTAGTACTGGACCTGTTTCCCTGTGAGTGCTCCTGCAGTGTCGGCTCAGAATCCTACTGAGGAGGGGAGTGTGTGTCTCCTCCCCAGGCTGCTGGTATGAGTGAATGGGAAGACCAGTCAGCGAGTGAATGGCATGGCTCAGCAGAACCCAGTCCCACAGGACACCTAAGGCAGAGTCTCAGTCAGATCATTCCCATGGGCCCATGTCAGAAAATGTGCGTGGAGGAGAAGGGCTTTAGGTGTCAGATTGAAGCCCACCCTGCTCCGTCCCTATCCTTCCTGGCTGGAGTCTCAGCCCTGTCTGCCTTTCCACTCTTTTCCTTTTCTGTCTTTCTCTCTCTGGCCTGCTCCCTTTTCTTTTCTTTTTTAAAGATTTATTTTTTGGGGGCCCAGCGGTGTGGCCTAGTGGCTAAAGTCCTCGCCTTGAACGCGCCAGGATCCCATATGGGCACCGGTTCTGATCCTGGCGGCCCTGCTTCCCATCCAGCTCCCTGCATGTGGCCTCGGAAAGCAGTTGAGGACAGCCCAAAGCCTTGGGTCCCTGCACCCGTGTGGGATACCCGGAAGAAGTTCCTGGTTCCTGGCTTCGGATCAGCATAGCATTGGCCGTTGCGCTCACTTGGGGAGTGAATCACCGGATGGAAGATCTTCCTCTCTGTCTCTCCTCCTCTCTGTATATCTGACTTTCCAATAAATAATAAATAAATCTTAAAAAGAAAAAAAGATTGATTTTTTTTTAATTGGAAAGTCAGATTTGCAGAGAGCAGGAGAGACAGGGAGAAAGATCCTCCATCTGCTGGTTCAGTCCCCAAGCGGCTACAACAGGCAAAGCTGAGCCAATCCGAAGCCAGGAGCCAGGAGTTTCTTCCACGCAGGTACAGGGTCCCAAGGCTTTGGGCCATCCTCCATTGCTTTCCCAGGCCACAGGCAGGGAGCTGGATGGGAAGTGGGGCAGCTGGGACATGAACAGGTGCCCACATGGGATCTTGGTGTATGTAAGGGGAGGACTCTCACCACTGGGCTGCTGAGCCTGGCCCATGGCTTGCTCCCTTTCTTCTTCTCTTCTTCCTCCTCCTCCTCTTTCTCAATGGCTTTTTCCCAAATCAGTGTGGCATTATAAGGGAAGAACAGCTTAGTCTCTGGTCACGTTTGAGAGCAACAGGGCATGGGGAGGCAGTCTCCTTGCTTAGCCTGGCAGGAAGCAAGCCCAGAGATGTTGAATGACTTACCAAAAACACATGCCGTGAGTAACAGTGACAGAGCAAGGCTGGGGGCAAGGTGTCCGCCTTCAGGGGGCAGCTCTGGGGCCCTTCAGACACACATACCTTTGGTTTTCACTTCACTCTGCTGCCAGGCTCTGAGGCTCAAACTTTGCTCTTGTTTTCCGAGTCCTCACTAGGCAGGGCGCAGTTAAGAAGCAACTTGCATTTTCACTATGTGTTAGCATCCCTAAAAAGCCAATATGCAAAGTGAGGCTTGGCATATCAAATGCTAGGCAATGGCATATCGCTGTGTTCGGGTGGAAAGAAATGGATGTAACAGAAAACAAAGGAAAAGGTGAAACAGCACTGCGCTCTTGCCAGTACTGCCTGGTACAGTTTCAGATGCTGGGGGCCCAGGTGGATGGTTGGGTAGAGGAAGAGAGCTCACACCTGGTGTCCCCACACCCACACCTCCCTCGCCTTCCCAGTTTTTATAGGGCTTGAAGGTTGTACAGATTGGGGAAGGGGCTGTGTTTAGTAAAGAAGATATGTGTGGCAAATGCCAAGTCAGGCATCATTTCTGGAAAGGACCCAAATGGCAGGGAAGGGCCTGTGGCTGCCAGCATTTAGCTTCACCGAAAAACCAACCATGGCAAAAGGGCAGGACCAGCTTTCAGAAGCCGCAGAGGCAAGAGGCTTATGTCCAGAAGCCTGTGGGGAGGCACAAGCGGCAGTCCTGGGGGTTGAAGGGGCTTCCCGGGCATTCTGTGTGGAAAGTAAGAGCCCATTCCTTCTTGCTCCTCCCACTGGCCCGTGTTGCAGCTCTGATTGCTTGCTACTTTGCTCCCAAATGGTACATGAATCTTAAATGCTGTATGTTAAAAAGTAGAAGGGAGCTATTCTCTTTCAATGTCATTATAAGATTTCTTCGAAAGGCAGCGTTAGAGAGCAAGCAAAACAGAATCTTCTGTTTCATCCCTACATAGTCACAAAAGGAAGGGCTGTCACTGGACCACACTGATGCCCAGAGCCAGGAACTCTGTCCTCATGGCCCAAGTGTCCACAGGGACCCAAGCACTTGGGCAATCTTCTGGTGCTTTCTTAGGTGCATCAGCAGGGAGCTGGATCCGAAGTGGAGCAGCCAGGACTTGACCCGGCCCTCTGATTGGAGATGTGAGTGCTGCAGACAGCTTAACCTGTAGCAGCAGGCAGACATGTTCTGCATTGCAGGTGCCCTCTTGGAAGCAAGTGAACACAGTCCTCAGTGAAGTGACCCAGTCAGCTTCCGTGCCTGACTCACAGGTGCCTGCAGGCGCTTCATTCTCGGAGGGCACTGAATGAGGGCAAGGAGCTGTCGTCGCCACAGGGGGCAGGTTTGTATTGTTCACAGTTGCTGGGGAAGCTCCAGGTGTCCATTGCTGAGTGAGGCAGAGAGCTGATGTGAAAACCTTTGCTGGTGTCACTATGGGAGGGGCAGGCATGGCTGAGCAGCCAGCTTGAGGGGCTCTGGTGGGCTCTGCCTCATTCAAGTGGTGTCCAGGGGCCTGGCGTGATTAGGTCAAGGAAATGCTAGCCCAGTAGGGGAGAACTGGATGGGGAGATGATTGGGAGTGCAGACCTAGGAATGACTAAGTGTGTTCCGGCCTAAACTCTATGCACTCCCTAAAAATTGACTGCCCTTAGGAAGGTCAGCATTTCCCAGGCCAGCAAAGCTTTTGGGTTATCCTAACATGGTAAAATACAGAAATGAAAAGAAATTTGAACTCATTCTTTCTGAATGTGAATGGACAGATTGAGTGACTAAGAGACTTTTTTTTAAAGATTTGTTTTTATTTGGAAGGCAAGATTAAAGAGAGAAGGAGATAGAAAAAAATCTCTACCCACTGGGTCACTCTCCAAATGGCTGCAACAACCCGTTCTTTGCTGGAATGAAGCCAGGGGACTGGACATTGTTACGACTTTATGCTTCCTCTGCTGCTTTCCCAGGCCATAAGTAGGGAGCTGGATGAGAAGTGGAGCAGCCAGGAATCTAACTGGAACCCATTTGGGATGTCAGCACCACCAGTGGGAGCTTATCTTACTATGCCATGGAGCCAGCCCCAAAGGCCAGTGTTTGCCAGGCCAGCCAACTTTGAGTCATCGTAACATTGTAAGATGCAGAAATGAAAAGAAATACGAAGAATGCATTCTGTGAATGCGTAGACTAGGTGAATTGTAGCCTTCTTATTGTATTTATATACCTTTTACCCAAGTACAGCTGTTGGTCATCTCTTAATAAGTTGAGATTTGCAAAGAGAAGGCTGGATGCTGTGCTTGTGACTCAAGGACTATTCTTGTAATTTGACTAATGTGCCACTAGGGGGTACAGACTCCGCTCAGGCCTGACCCCACCAACTTCCTTAATATGGAAGGACTACTAACTGATGTTGTACTCTCCCATTCATTTCATGCTTTCTCTGATCAAAGAATGTCAACTCTAGCCTTTTTTTTTTCTTGAGATTTATTTATTTTTATTGGAAAGGCAGATTTACAGAGACATGGAGAGACAGGGAAGGTTTTCCATCTGCTAGTTCACTCCCCAAATGACCCCAGTGGCTAGAGTTCAGCTGATCTGAAGCCAGGAGCCTTTCCTAGGTCTCCTGCATGGGTGCAGGGTCCCAAGGCTTTGGGCTGTCCTCTGTTGCTTTCCCAGGCCACAAGCAGGGGGCTGGATGGGAGGTGAGAGCAGGGATGCAAACAACTGTTCCTATGGGATGCTGCAAAGTGGAGGATTAGCCAGTTGAGTCATTGTGCTGGGCCCAGGGTTCTAGGTTAAACACCAGGCTGTGAATGTATGCACAACATAATACCAGCTAATTATAGTACGGTGGAAAGAACAAAACATACCTCAATAAAATTCACTTTAGTATCTCCTTTTGCTCTTCTACAACCATAGTGTACTTTCTTTTTTAAGATTTCATTTTTATTTTCATTGGAAACTCAGAAATACATAGAGGAGGAGAGACAGAGAGAAAGGCCTTCTATCCACTGATTCACTCCCCAAGTGGCTGCAATGGCTGGAACTATGCCTATCTGAAGCCAGGGGCCAGGAACATCCTCTGGGTCTGCCATGTGGGTGCAGGAACTCAAGGCTTCGGGCCGTCCTCTAATGCTTTCTGAGGCCACAAGCAGGGAGCTGGATGGGAAGTGGGGCCGTCAGGATTAGAACTGGTGCCCATATGGGATCTTGGTGCATGCAAGGCGAGGACTTTAGCCGCTATGCTACGCTTTTGTGCTGGTCCTCATAGTATACCTTTAAAAAAAGATTTGTTTATCTTTATTGGAAAGACAGATCAGATTTAAGAAGAAAAGGAAAGACAGAGAAGAAGCTCTTTCATCTGTTAGTTCACTCTCCAAGTGACTGCAATCCAGAGCTGAGCCAATCCAAAGCGAGGAGCTTCCTCCAGGTCTCCCACGTGGGCGTAGGGTCCCGAGGCTTTGGGCCGTTCTCCACTGCTTTCTCAGATACAGCAGAGAACTTGGTGGGAAATAATGCAGCTGTAACACAAATCGGCTCAACCCATATGGAATGCTGGTGCTGGCAAGATAAGGATTTAGCCATTGAGCCATTGCGCTGGGTCCAGTCATAGTGTAATTTAATCTCATCCTTTAAATGGATTTTTCTTCTTTGCAAGTGTTAGGTCCCTAATCTGAGACCACTGTGGTGTTCTGTGCTAGTAGTGGTGGCAGCGGGCTTCGGCTAGGCAGGTGGGTAGAGTCTTCATGGGGCAGTCCTGGCATCTTTTTTATTTGTTTAAGATTTATTTATTTTAATTGGAAAGCCAGATATACAGAGAGGAAGAGAGACAGAGAGGAAGATCTTCCGTCTGCTGATTCACTCCCCAAGTAGCCGCATTAATTGGAGCTGTGCTGATCTGAAGCCAAGAGCCCAGAGCCATCCCCATGCGGATGGAGGATCCTGGATCTTAAGACCTTGGGCCATCCCGGTCACCCTCAGGGATTAGAACCGCCACCGATATGGGATCCCTACGAGTGTAAGACAAAGACTTAAGCCACTAGGCTACTGCACTGGGTCTTAGTCCTGGCATTTTAAGGCTCTTGTTGGTGCTTCTTAGGATGAGGGGTCTGTGTGCAATTTCTTTGCTTTTGTTGTAGTGTTTTCTTCCTCTCACAAGAAAAAGAGAAAACCATGGTAGGAGAAAAAGCCTGGATCTGTGTGTTCCCCCCTCCCCTTTTTTTTGAAATGATTTTTTATGTTTTAAAGATTTCTTCAAAGATTTTTTTAAAGATCTGTTTTTATTGGAAAGTGAGTTCTACAGAAAGGAAGAGAGATAGAAAGCTCCTCTATTCACTGATTCACTCCCCAAGTGGCTGCAGCAGCTGGAACTGAGCTGATCTGAATCCCGGAGCCCAGAGCCCGGAGCTGGAGCCTCTTCCTAATCTCTCATACAGGTACACTGGGCCCTTTGTGCTTCTTCCTAGCCTGCTGGTTGCACGCAAGGTCGCTGTCCCTGGTTACCGGTGTTCGGTGCTCCTGATTGATAGGAAGCAGCAGTGTCTTAGCAACCCTCACTAAGCCAGGAATAGTTAGGTCCTTGATCTAGCATGAACCCCAGTGCTCAAAGATCTAATTTAAAAGAGAAAAACATGACTCATTTTGAGTCACTTTAAAAAAAATTTTTTAGCCAGTTTTCAGTACCAAACAACACAAAACAAAAACAAATTATATGTTTGTTTCTTTTTATAGATTATAGACCAAATTGGGGGCAGGTGTTAATTATAAAGATTAAAGTCTTTTTTTTTTAAGATTTATTTATGCAGTTGAAAGGCAGAGAGAGATTGAGACAGAGACCTTCCATTTGCTAGTTCACTCCTTAAATGCTTGCAACAGCAAGTGTTAGACCAGGCTGCAACCAAGAGACTAGAGCTCCGTCCAGGTCTCCTCCATGGTGCCAGGGACCTGAGTGCTTGGGCCGTCAACTGGTGCTCCCCAGAACACACCCTAGCAGAAGCTGCATCAGAAGTGGAGCAATCGGGACCTGAACCACAACCCATTGGGGATGACAGTGCTGCAAGCAGAGAATTAGCTGACTAAGCCACTACACTGACCACACCTTCCTCATCTCTCACATACCCCGTTCATTCAAAACATTCAGGATGTGAATCAGGTCACAGAAATCTTTAGCTGAACTGGACTGCTGAATAAAATGATGGTTGTAACCAGGATTATTGGTGCTAGGTCAGCAATGAAGCCTTTTCTATCTTACAAGCATTTCTAATAAGGTGGTAGGTTGTGTTTAAATAAAAAGTTAGTGTTTTTATTATAAAAATACTCTAATTTTGCAGTCAAAAGGATTTAAATAACACAGAATGATATAAAATGAAATCCTTCTCTTTTCTACCAGAGAAATCTTGATTTACATTTCCTGTAACAGGTGTCATTAAAACTTTAATCTATTTCCAGCTCATTATGTTTTTATTGTTCCTTGATGTGAAAAATGAAACATAATGCATACTGATTCATTTCTCTCCTTTCCAATTTTTTTAGATTGTTTTTATATTGTCAAGGTTATAGCTGCCTATACATTTTCTTTTTTAGAAATTATTTATTTCAGAGACAGGAGGGGAGCGAGAGAGAGAAAACATGAGATAAAGAGGGGTCTATTGTCGGATTCAGTGTCCCCCCGCCCCCCAGGACTGCAATGGCTGGGCCTGGGATGGGGCAACTAGACGATTCAGGGGGACAGGGTGGGGGACAGGGTGCCAGCTGCCCAAGCCATCAACTGCCACCACCCAGGGCATGCATTAACAGGAAGCTGGAGTTGGGAGTAGAGCCGGGTATCAGACAAAGGCACTCCTAGCGGGACAAGAGTGTGCCAAGCAATGGCCTAATCACCAGGCCAAACACCTGTCCTAGTTACAATGAATTTAACCAGGTAGCAGTGTTTATGGAGAGGTAGAGGGGCAAATAAGGCTGGCTGAGAGAGAAAGGGAGAGAGACAGAATAGCCTAAGGATGTTACTGGGACCCCAGAGAAGAAAACACAAAAATTTTAAAAGATTTGTTTTATTTTTATTTGAAAGGTAGATTAACAGGGCAGGGGAGAAAAAATTGATCGTCCATCCACTGGTTCACTCCCCAAAGGGCTGCAATGGCCAGAGCTGGGCCAGTCTGAAACCAGGAGTCAGGAGTTGCGTCTGGGTCTTCAACAGAGGTGCAAGGATCCAAGGACTTGGGTAATCCTCCACTACTTTTCTGGGCCATTAGCAGGGAGCTGGATTAGATCTGAAATAGAGTAGCTGGGACTCGAACCAGTGATCCCATGGGTTGCTGGCGCTGCAGGCAGAAGCCTAGTGTGCTATCCCACGGGACCAGCCATGAGGTGCATTTATTGTGATGTCTTCTTACTCTCCTTTCATTGGGATCCTGGGCCTTGTCTTGGGTCTGTCATGACCTTGACAGGTGTTTTGTAGACTGTTACTTGTCATGGTGAGATTGGTGCTTTGGGTTTCTTGTAGGAACACCCTAGCAGTGAGCTGCCTTGTCTAGGCAGCCTGTCAGGCTCGCGTGATGTCTGCTGGTTCCTGCTGATAAGTGGCTTTGCATCATGTCCACTCCATTCATTCACTCCAAAGTTGTTGAGTTTCACTTAAAATGAATACAGGATTTGTTGGGGTTATTTAGGTTCTGTGGAAGTAACCTCTGCTGTGGTCTGTCACCCACTAGCTTTAACATCATCAATAACTCTTAGCAGAATCAGTGACACTGGGATATGGCAAAGATGGTGATTTTCCTTCCCTCCTTTTCTCTCTCCCTACTCCCGCACCCTTCAGATTTGTTTTATTGGAAAGGTTAACTACTCACACACAGAGAGAGGGAGAGACAGAGAGAAATTTTCCATCCACTGGTTCACTCTCTAAATGGCTGCAACAGCCAGGGCTGGACCAGGCAAAAGCCAGGAGCCTAGAACTCCATTGGGGTCTCTCTGGGTGGTAGAAACCCAAGTACTTGGGCCATTTGCCACAGGTTTCCCAGGTGCATTAGCTAGTAGCTTCCACATCCAAAACAGAATGGCTGGGACTCAGGAACCAGTGTTTGTAAAGAAAGCTGGCATCATAAGTGGCTGCTTAATGCACTGAGCCACAACACCCTTAGATGGTGACATTGTTGTTTTTTTAAAGATGTATTTACTTTTATTGGAAAGACCGATCTACAGAGAGAAGGAGAGTCAGAAAGATGTCTTCCATCCACTGGTTCACTTCCCAAGTAATCACAATAGCTGAGCAGAGCCGATCTGAAGCCACGAGCCGGGACCTATTCAGGGTCTCCCATGTGAATGCAGGGTCCCAAGGCATTGAGCTATCCTCTACTTCTCTCCCAGGCCATAAGCAGAAAGCTGAATGGGAAGTGGAGCAGCTGGGATACAAACGATGACCATATGGGATCCCAGCATATGTAGGGCAAGGATTTAGGCACTGAGCCATCATCCCAGGGTTGAGTGGTGACTTTTATCATTGTAGTCCCTTCTACCTGTATGAGTTGGCTTTCAACTCTAAGGAAGAGCTTTCTCTTTTTGCTTATGTTTAATTTATTCATTTACTTACACCTGTGGGAGCTTAGGCTCTTATGTTCTGTGGATGCCTTATTGCTCTTGCTGTTTATTATTTTTTTAAAGATTTATTTATTTTTTTAATTGGAAAATCAGATATTCAGAGAAGAGGAAAGACAGGAAGATCTTCCAACTAATGATTCACTCCCCAAGTGGCCGCAATGGCCAGAACTGAGCTAGCCGAACCCAGGAGCCAGGAGCTTCCTCCGGGTTTCCCACTCTGGTGCAGTGTCCCAAGGCTTTCCCAGGCCACAGGCAGGGAGCTGGATGGGAAGCAGGGCTGCTGGGATTAGAACTGGCACCCCTAGGGGATCCTGACACGTTTAAGGCGAGGACTTTAGCTGCTAGGCCACCGTTCCAAGCCCTTGCTATTTATTTTGATGAGTAAATTTGTGCACTTCCTTTCTGCCAGGCTCATTTTTCTGCCTTCTTAGCCTCAGAGCCAAACAGTGGCCTCTTCAAGGAGTCTTGCTTCCACAAAGTGAATCGTGGCACTTAAACACCAAGGTCTGGGTGCTGGGTGTGCTCCCTGCTGCGGGGATGGGTAGCTGTGTTGACAGATCCTGCAGGTGGAGAGAGAAGAAATACAAATGATGCGGATGTCTGCATGTGTAAATGTATCTGCCCATTTCTCCCTCTGGATGTTCACCTGGCGTCTTTAATCCCCTTCATCCCCGTAAGGCTTTTCCTTAAGTTCTTTCGTGTTTCTTGAGGGACCGCCCTTTTGTCACCAGTGAGGCACTTGACTTCCATTCAGTGTATTCAGTTGTTGGCTCAACTCTATAATTTACAGATTCAGAATTGGTAACTCATGCTCCTGTTTTTTTGTGTGTTTTTTTTTTAAGGCTATACTTCTGATCTAGGATATGTTTGAATGTGGTAGTTATTTTTTACTTTGACCTGGGAACACATAGTCAAACCTTTTTTTTTTTAATTTGTTTGAAATGTACTAAATGTACTTGTGTTAACTTGTTTTTGTTTGTATGTCCTTAAACTATTTAAAAAACAAATTTTTTTTTAGTTTATCTCAGAGGCAGAGAGAGAGGAAGAGAAAGATATTTTATCCAGTGGTTCACTCCCTAAGTGCCCTCAACAGCCAGAAACCCAGAACTCAATGTGTGTCTCCCATTGGAGTGGTGGAGGCCCCTGCTGCCTCCCAGGGTGCCCATCAGCAGGAAGCTGGAATTGGGTGGAAGACAGGCACTCCAGTGCGGGAAATGGGAATTCCAAACCACGTCTCCACCAGTGTGAACACCAACGCCTTCTGTTTGCATTTTATCTTACCTCTCATCCTTGTTGGTTTGATGGAATTCTGGTTCTTTGTTTTTAAGGTTCTTTTTTTTTTTAATTGGAAAGGCAGATTTACAGAGAGAGAAAGGAAGGAAGAGACAGAGTAAGGTCTCCCATCCATCCCCTGGTTTACTTCCCAAATAGCCATAGTGGTCCAAGTGAAGCTGATCTGAAGCTAGGAGCCAGGAGCTTCTTCCGGGTCTCCCATGTGCATGCAGGATCCCAAGGCTTTGGACCGTCCTTCACTGCTTTCCCAGGCCACAAGCAGGGCACTAGATTTGAAGTACAACAGCTGAGGCTTGAATTGAATGGAATGCCAGCATTGCAGATAGAGGCCTAGCTTGCTATACCACAATGCTGGTCCCTCTGTTTTATTTCAAGCATTTAAAATAATGTGGTTCAAAAATCTAAACTGGGGCTCGGTGCGATGGCGCAGTGGTTAAGGTACTCGCCTTGCATGCCCGGGATCCCATATGGGCGCCAGTTCTAATCCCTGCAGCCCCACTTCCTTTCCAGCTCCCTGCCTGTGGCCAGGGAAAGCAGTTGAGGACGGCCCAAAGCTTTGGGACCCTGCACCCTCGAGGGAGACCTGGAAGAGGCTCCTGGCTTTGGATCTGCATAGCATCGGCCGTTGTGCTCACTTGGGAAGTAAATCATCGGACGGAAGATCTTCCTCTCTGTCTCTCCTCTCTGTATATCCGCCTTTCCAATAAAAATTTTTAAAAAATCTAAACTGTACGAAAGGGTAAACTCACTACATCGGCATTCTCAACAGACATGACCTTGGCAGTAGCCCTAGGAGAATCACTCTTTCCTGGTTAACTTTTTACTGCTCTGTTATTAGGAGGGGTGGCTTGAGGGTTCCCATGGCTCCTCCCTTGTGTCAAATCCAGGTGGGCTTCCTAGCAGCAGCCCATCCCTGCAGGACCACCTCTGCCCTTCTGCCAGGGAGGTTGGAAAGGGCAGGACAGGCCCTGTTGAATTGGCCGTAGCCTGGCTGCTGCAGGGTTTGGTCACTTGTGGGCAAGCATCAGGTGTCCATAGCTCAGAGGGCTAGTAGAAGTTTCCACTCAAGAAAAACAAACAAACAAAAAACCAAACAAAAAAAAAAAAACACAAAGTTGCCGCTCAGGGGCAGGTCTTGGAGTTTTCCATCAGCGCCTGCATTTCCACAGTAGCAGGGCCTCTTTCCAGTCCTTGGACTGGGGTAGGGCGGGGCAGGAGGAGTCATGGCCTTGAGCAACAGTGTGGGGTGCTCAGGCCTGAAAGGGGCACTGAGTAAGCATCAGGAGCTGCTGGACTTTGATACCATCTGCAAGAGACCAGCACTGCTCGGAACTTGCAATTCTGGGAAAGAACCAGTAATGACCAATCAGGAAGGACCAAGGGTGCTGCCTGCATAACCTTGCTGATGGGCTTTGCATCCCCACCCCTGCTCTTCCGGGTTAGAACTGTGTGGATGGGATGGCGCACATGCCCAGACCTCCTGTGAGGGCGCACTGGCTGGAGTGGGAGAGGCAGCTGCCAGGGCCCCTCCAGGAGCTGGCGTTCCTTCCATCCGCACTCGGGGCCAGCTGCCTGGGGAAAATGCGCAGATCCAGGGACTTCTTTCTTGATCTTCCTTCTAGATTTCCTGAAGAGATCCTCACCTGCTTTTAAAACCACATTGTGTTTCACACTTGCACAAAATTGTTATGATGATCATGGCACATAAAGGCTGTGGAGGCCCTAGGAGACTGACATGCGACCCTCGGCTTTGTATGCAGGTGCCTCATGTGGCCTCGGGGGTCACTGGGCTCCAGCCAGTGTCCTCTGCAGGGGCAGGGGGAAAGGCAGTCGAGGCTCGTCACCTGCCCCTGGGCTGACCACTGGGCAGCGGGTCCGGCATACTGTCCAATGATGAAGAGGTGAGGAGCTGATTGTCGCTTAGGAAGCCGGTTCTGGGGTGTGCAAGGCAATCCAGGCAGATGCCGTCTTTGCAGGTGTACTTGGCTGGTGCCACAGGGGCAGCCCGGCCCGAGTGAAGTGCAGTGCAGAGGACCAGGCTGCATTGCCCATGGCATAAGTGGACCCGAGTGCCCAGCAGGCGTCTCTGCCTCTCTGGGGCCCGAGGCTCATGAGCAGCAGTTCCCATCATTGCCCTGGGCATTGTGTTTCTGTATCTTGACTCGGCTCAACTTGCTGGGTGCAGGTTCTGCTCAAGGAAAATCTCCCCACTTGGGTCCACATTTGGGGACAAAGGGGTTCCAAAGAGGCCATCAATGGGTGAGATGGACCCCTCCCTCAGGGTGTATGAAGACATGCCCACAATCACCCTGATGATGCCCAGCCGTTGCCCAGACCATCCCTCCTGGTCACTCCCCGAGGCGAGAGAAATGAGTGTGAAGGCACCAAGGGAGCAGAGGACATCTTAGGCCCCAGGGGCTTTGTAGGAGAACCCATTTGAGATGTGGGAGATTGCCCACCTTCCCATTAGTGGTGAGGACCTGGGAAGGCCACTGACAGAGTGTGTGGTGCTGGCATAGGTGGCAGGCGACACCTTGTCTTCAGGTGAGCAGGGAGGATCTTTGCCTTTGGATCAGACATGGCCCTTTCTGCACAGTGATGCCGAGCAGGTGTGGGAAGACAGTGATGTAGTGTGCCACCCGGGGACATGGAGCAGGAAACCCACTCTCCCTACCCAGCCCCGACATCCCGCAAAGCCATGCCAAACTGCATTGGGCAGAGTGGCCTCAGGTATCTGCCTGTCTGTGGTATCCCCCGACCCTGGCAACCTCACTGGCCTGGCAAGAGGCAAGGGAGTAGGGGCTTTGCCCAGGGCCCACAGAGAACAAGCACAGCCGAAGGGCCTGCATGGGAAGGCAGACAGATTCAGTTAGGTCAAGCCCAGAAGGTCAGGATTTGGAACCCCAAGACTTTTATTTTGGGGAGACAAGAGTAAGTGAATTAGGGGTGAGTGGGCTCAGCCATAGGACTGTTTCTGCAACCTAGATGTTTGGGAACCCCAGGGGAGGGAGGCCCCCCGTCAAGGCATTGTTTCCTTTTCCAGGCGAGGGGTCTGCCCTCCCACTGTCCAGCACCCCTGGGTTAGCATTGTTCCTGCTACTCTTTCTCACCAAGGACACGCCTGCAAGCAGCTGTGGCAGGAAGCTGGGCTTTTAAACAAATTTTATTATTTTATTTGAAAGAGAGAGGGGGATCTTCTCTCTGCTGGTTCACTCTCCAGTGCTGGGCCAGGCCAAAGCCAGGAGCCCCATCATGGTGTCCATATGGGATGCTGGCATAGCAGGCAGAAGCTTAACACACTACACCACGGCACCAGCCTCAAGTTTTAAAAAACATTGACTTGCTACCTTAACAGCCTATTTGTGGAGTAGAGTGTGATAAGTTGGTAGTAGTGCATGCAGGATAAGGATGAAGTGTGGGTACTTGGCATCTGCTTGTCCTCAAATCTTCATCATTGCTTCGTGTTGGGAGACTCTGAGCTCCTGCCTCCTAGTTATTTTGAGCTATGGTCAGCACGAGGCATCCTGCTGTGGGGGATCTTTCACCTGCCAGGTGCAAGGTGCTGCCTGTTACACACCCCCTCCTGCCCTGGGAACCAGGGACTGCTGTTCTACCTGAGATCCCTTCTGGCTCCCTGTGGGTGAGGTAGAGCAGGGGAGGGGGAGAAGCTGTGCCCCATAGTGGGCTTCAGTCTTGTATGCTGGAGTGTGGCTGCATGCCCTGTGCCCAGCGCCTGGGGCCCCGTGATCGTGCTCTTAGGGGATCTGCCTCGTGCTTGCTTTCTCTGCCTTCTTGTGGCTCACAGGTAGCACCTGTGCAGGTAACGGACTATGGTCACTGGCCAGCCCAGCTGGGTGGGAGCGTCTCCTGCCTCAGGCGCCCACCCAGATGGGAGCCGTTCACCAGGTGAGGGCCTTGAAAGACTGCCCAGGTCTAGGTTGAGATCAGATCCTGAGCCCATGCCAAAGCAACATGCCTGCCGCAGGAGCCGCTGCGGTGTTGGGCTCGTTCTCAGATTGGGTTTCCTTCTGGGTGCCTTGCCTTCAGAGTACCTTTGTTATTTTTGAGTTGGAGGAATAAGCGAGGAATTCTAAACAACTGCTGGTGCTGGATGCTCTAGAACCCCAGGGTGCTGCAGGGGGTGCCTGCTCCAAGCAGAGGGGATTGTGCACACAGTGTTGAGCAGGTGGGAGGAGGGCTGGAGGAACTAAAGGCATCAAGAGAGGTTATCTGAAGGTGAGGAGCTGCCTGCTGGGAGCTGCTCCCGACCTGGGCCTGTAGATGAATCTGCCACAGCTGGGACTTACGCCCTCCCACTGGGCTGCAGCCCAGACACCCCCCACAGCCCCCAGGAATGCTGCTCAGGGTCTCTGTCTACATTCTCCACTGGCTGCTGCTCAGCCTCGAGCCACGCCTGGCTCCAAAGAGGCCAGAGATGCAGCCCAGCTGAATGAACAGCAGACCCAGAAGTAGGTTTGTCAAACAAGGTTTTCTTTTTTTAATTAGTTTTAGTGGGAAGACAGATCTACAGAGAGAAGGGGATACAGAGACAAAGATCTTCCATCTACTTGGTCACTCCCCAAGTGACCTGAGTTGACCAGAGCTGAGTTGATCTGAAGACAGGAGCTAGAAGTTTCTTTTGGGTCTCTGGTGAGGGCGCAGGATCCCAAGGCTCTGGGCCATCCTCTATTGCTTTCATGGGTCACAAGCAGACCTGGAAGGGAAATGGCACAGCCGGGATATGATCCAGCACCCATATGGTATCCTGGCACAAGCAAGATGAGGATTTAACCAGTTGAGCATTCGCCCCAGGCCCAAGGTTTTCTGCTACTTTGTGGGTGCTATCCGGCACCAGGGGGAATGTTATTCTACAGCAGAGTCAGCGCTCTAGACACGTGTGTGCGTTCCTGAGCCTCGTACAAAGCTGGGGTTTTCTTTGAATTCTCCTACCTCCTCCTGTTCTTCCATTTTCCCTCCTCCCCCGGCCTCCTGATGCCACTCACCTGACCCCAACGTGCTCTGATTGCAGGGGGCCCTGGCCCAACACCGGCCCTGGTGGAAGGCCCAGCTGTCCATGTGGGAGCCAGTGCTGTTTGGGACCTGGGACGGTGTGTTCACGTCATGCATGATCAACATCTTCGGGGTCGTGCTTTTCCTGAGGACTGGCTGGCTGGTGGTGAGTAAAGCGGCCCCCGATAGGGCCCCCCCCTCCGGTAGGGCTGGCCCAGCCACCCCTCCTCGCTCTCCACGGTGCAGGAGAGACCCCTCTGGGATGCTCGTGGAACAAGAGCAAGCACAGGGTGGCCAGTGGCTGTGTTTGTCAATGGGAGTCAGCCCCCAGGCAGGATAAGGCCCCAGGGATGTCATTTGGGCTAGCCCTGACAAGGCAGCCACAGGCTAATCATTGATGGCAAGCTCATTTTTAAGCTGATAATCCACGAATTATGTTATAAATACCCAGTAGCCCCTGGCAGAAAAAGGCAACTGGAGGAAGCAGGGGTCTCTTTTTTTCCCTCGTGGGCAGGGGCCTGTGGGAGGTTACCAGTGTGTCCACTGTGCCACCTCCTGGCACCATCTTGCCGTGAGCCCACAAGACCCATAATCGAGAGGCAACTCTATTTAAAAATATATTTATTTATTTATTCTAATTGGAAAGTCAGATTAACAGAGAAAAGGAGATAGAGAAAGATCTTCTGTCTGTTAATTCACTCCAAAAGTGACTGTAAATGGCTGGAGCCTATCCAAAGCCAGGAGCTAGGAGCCTCCTCTGGGACTCCCACACAGGTGCAGGGACCCAAGGCTTTGGGCCGTCCTCCACTGCTTTACCAGGCCATATGTAGGGAGCTGGATTGGAAGTAGAGCAGCTGGAACATGAACTGGCACCCACATGGGATCCTGGTGCATGTAAAGCAAGGATTTAACCACTAGGCTACCACACCTGGCCCATGAAGCACATCTTACTGGACACCTTCTGGGGACCAGGTACTACTTGGTGCTAATAGGAACCCCAAAGTAAGACCCTACACTGCTGCTAGGCAGGGCAGGAAGGCGGCCTCCGCCTGGACACCTGCCTAGATTTTTTTTGAGCATTGCAGGCAGAACTCAACATTGGGAGAAATTTCAAGACAGCCTTAAATCCCTCAGGGACAGGATAAGCTTGAGTGGCTACTGAGGTGTCCAGGAGAACTTCCTAAAGGAGGTGTGAATGAGGCATGTCTCAGAGGGTAAGCTGGACTGGACAGGTCAGAGAAAGCGATTGAACAGGGTGTAGATTACATTAGTCAGGACCCCCCAAAGGAGCAGAGAGTCAAGGCAGAAAGAGGTGCCATGCTGTGGGGTTTGTAGTTAGCAGGTTGGAAGGCCACTTCCCCCCGCCGCCCCCGAATGCTTCAGGAAGCATTGAAGCTGGAGTCCAATGCTAGAGATGGAGGAGGGGTGTCTGTGCCGTGGAAACCCAGCCTGCACTCTGCGGCCTTCAGCTGATACACAAGGCCCATGCCGGAGAGCTTGCTCGCTTTCATGCGAAGCCCACTGGTGGCAGGTGTTTATCCCGCCTGAGAAAGCCCCTCACAATGTCATCCAGGTCAGTGCTAGGCCGAACTGCTGAGCACTGCAGTGGAGCTAAGTGGACAGGCACATCACTGTCACGTGGCTGAATCCTGCTTCAGTGGAAGCACAAGGGTTCCTTACCCCGTGGGGTCCCTCACCGAGAGTCCTGGGTGCAGTAGGACTGTCCTGAGCTCTCACTCCTCTCCTCTTCCCCTTCGTAGCCTCCAGGTTCAGCCGGAGTCAAGCCTGGAGAGGTCTGAAAGGTGCTTTGTATGATAGACACAGGAAGCTTAGATTAGGGTCAGTGAGCTCTCTGGGGTGGATGCTAAGAATTCCTGCTTCTCGCAAACTCCCGGATTGATTGGGACGCCACCCTCAGCCGAAGCCTGCAGCTCAGGATCCTCATCCTGACGTCAGCCTCTGGCTCCTCGGATCAGCCCCTGTTTGTGCAGCCCATGTCCTAGGGAGGCCCAGGAACCCGATCACTGTGGCGGGTGAGGCCTGTCAGTGAGAGTGGGGGTCTCTGAGGCTCTGATCCATGCAAGGGATGGTGATGGAGTGTGCAAGGAAAACCTCCCTCTGCTTGACTCTCTAACAGGGAGAGAATGAGATGGAGAGATCTTCCATCCTCTGTTTCACTCCCCGAATGCCACAACAGCTGGGGCTGGGCTAGGTCAAAGCCAGAAGCCGGGAGCTTCTTCCAGGTCTGTCACATGTGTGCAGGGGTTCAAGCACTTGGACTGTCTTCTGCTACTTTCCCAGGTGCATTAGCAGGGAGCTGGGGATTGGGAGTGGAGCAACTGGGTCTATAACCGGGGCCCATGTGGGATGCCAGTGTCACGCTCGCAGGCAATAGCCTAACCTCTTATGCCACAGTGGGCACCCATCTAAGTGCCCATCCTGGCGCTCAGGCACTAAGGCTTATTCTGTTTTGTTTGCATTTTGGTTCCAGAATGAAAATTTAAGTTGCATTAGTTATTTGTGGCTTTAAGGCAACCTGTTTTCAGCACTTAACAGCTGCAATCAACAAATACCTGTTGCTTTCCAGCATCTGGAGCTCACGGATCCAAGTGCAGCTTAGCTGGGTGCCTCTTGGCTGGGCTCTCATGTGGCTGTGGGCATCTGAGGTTGAGCTGGGGGAGAATCTACTTCCATATTGCATCTGAGAAACTTACACAACTACCATTTGTTGATTAGAAATACAGCACTCAAATAGCTGTTGGCAGGCCTTGGTCCTGGCCATAGGGGCTTCTGTAGGGTTTCCTCTTGGCAGAGCAGCTGGCTTCTCCTGGCTTTGTACTCTCTAGTAACTGCAAGTAAGCCAGCAAGCACCTGGGACAGAATTCATAGTCTTTTAAAAAGTTTTTAAAGTTTGTTTTCATCTGTTTGAAAAGCAGAGCAACAGGGAGAAAGAAATAGAACTTCTGTCTGCTGGTTCCTTCCCTAAATGCCCGTAACGGCTGGGGGCTAGGCCAAAGCCCGGAGCCCAGAATGTCATCTAGGTCTCCTCTGTGAGTGCAAGCAGCCCAAGCACTTGAACCATCACCCTATGTCTCCTGTGCACATCAGTGGGAAGTTGGATCAAAAGAGGGGAGCAGGACTTGATCTCAGGAACCCTGATATGGGATGTGGATATTGAAGTGGCAGCCTAACCTGCTTCACCATAACACCCACCCCAGCCAGACTTCACATCCAAATCTCAGAAGTGATAACTCATTGTTTCTGCAATAATCCATTCATTCAAAGTGAGTTACTCTGTGGATAAAACCAATAGCCTAAATCAAAGGGATAAGCATACTTAATGTTGTACTTAAGAAAAAATGAATTACAACTAATATGATCGGTTTGAATAACTAAAAAAAAATCAGTCTTAAAGTGTCACTAGATCCAAGCCAAATTCAAGGTAGGGATGTGTTAGGGTCAAGGCTCTTGGGGGCCACCTTTGGGGTGGCCCACACCTCCCAATACAAGGGTACTTCCAAAAGTTCATGGGAAAATGCATGTTATGAGGCAATGCTAGCAGGACCCTTTGGAAGGAGCCTCAGGCAAACTCTTGGCCTGAAATGATTTCTTTCTAGTTGTCAGTGCTGACATTAGTTCACCTAAAGAGAGTCACAGTTGATCACAAAAATACAGGCAAATGGGAAATGCCAAAAATAGACTAGAGCTTTTAGAGAATGGCATAGGATTAAAGCAAGTCGAGGTCATGCCAAAATGATGTGAAATAAGAAATGTTAACTCCGAAGAACAACTAACTCGGATAACATACTTCTAATTTGGAGAATCTCAAGGCGGTGCATCTGGTAGGAATGATGGTTTTGGTGCAGGACAGTGAACATGGTCACAGCAGACACCTTGAAAGGGTGAACTAGGGAAGAAGCCAGGAATGGGTCATTTCATGAAAAATGGAAGCCCAGCAAAAGCAGTGTTCTCACCCAGAATCATTCATGGCCGGGTCCTTCCAGAAATCCCGCTGGCTTTGTGAGCCATCAGCAGTGGCGTCAGTGGTTGCATCCATTCCTAAATGGCTTTTGGAAGCTTTTTCTCCACTAAACTCACAGTTATGCCATCCTCCCTGCTAGCCATTGAAGAGGAAATGGAGTAAATGGAAGATAGAGAAGGTTCATAAATATCATTTCTGTGAATAGCTGACTGTATAAGCACCTGTGTGAAAGATGTCATTCAGGGTGCCTACCTAGTTAATTCTCCTAGAGTTCAATGTTGCTTGGCCATGTAAGAAATCAAGATTGTAGCTATCTCTACTTTGCAGAAGAGGACGGAGCAGAGGGAAGTGAGGACCCAGCAGCCACAGGTGCAGCTTGTGCCACTCACGTGGGAGTTGAACTCAGGGTCATGGCTGGCAGGCAGCATTAAGTTTAGAGTCAGAGTTGCCTCTCTGTGGGTGCCACCGGGGTGGCTGTTCAGAGGACCCTGCCTTGGCCAGAGACTCGTAGATTGTGGTGGCTACTGCTCATTGCACCCCGGTACAGTCCTTAACTTCTCAGAGGGCTACATTTTACCTTAAAAAAAAAATAGTGGTGGGTCCAGCACAGTGGCCTAGGAGCTAAAGTCCTCGCCTTGAATGTGCCAGGATCCTGTATGGGTGCCAGTTCTAATCCTGGCAGCTCCACTTCCCATCTAGCTCCCTGCTTGTGGCCTGGGAAAGCAGTGGAGGACGGCCCAAAGCCTTGGGTCCCTGCACCCATGTAGAAGACCTGGAAGAGGTTCCTGGCTCCTGTCTTCGGATTGTCACAGTACCAGCCATTGTGGTCACTTGGGGAGCGAATCATCAGATGGAGGATCTTCCTCTCTGTCTCTCCTCCTCTCTGTATATCTCTGACTTTCCAATAAATAAATAAATCTTAAAAAAAAAACTGGAAAGAGGTAGGCAGCCAAGCTGGCCCCCTGGCAGGCTCACATCCCATGTTTAGGTACCTGGGTTCCAATCCCGGCTGTTTCCGATCCCACTTTCCTCCTGATACTTACCCCAGGAGGCAGCAGTAATGAATTCAGGAAGTTGGGCTACTGCCCCTCCCATGGGAGACCTGGAGTTAACAGTTGCTGCCTCCAGAGTTTTGCCCTGGCCAGCCTTCTGACCAAAATTTGGGGGTGGGAGGTAGGTTCTATGGAGAAGATCATGTGCTGGCCAGCTCTCTTCCCGAGGGCCTGGTCTCACCCCAGACCAGCCATGGGGTCCCCAAAAGTCATCTCATGAGCATGGGTGTGGATCCTCCTGGCCACTGGGCCACCTCTAAGTTTGTCTGGGCCCCAGTGGGCAGGAGGAAGAGTTGTGGTAAAACATAAATCTTGCCTAGAAATAGGGACCTGGGAAGAGACCAGGGCTCTGTGTCATAGTCCTGGCTTTGTACGTCCTAAGGCCCTGGCACCCAGAGGAGTCAAGGAAGGGCTGCAGGGACAATGCATATGGAGAGGGGTGTGTTGAACCTCAGAGCTAGAGTTAGCCTATCCAAAGCCTCCACATGAGCGGGGAGGCTTGGGGTGGGGAAGGAGGTGGGGTCTGCAGATCACAACCCCTTCAGTGTACCTACTGACATGTAGCTTGGGCATCATGCTTTGGGAGACCGGAGACCAGTCAAACACTGTGGGGCTGTGGCTCTTGGGGTGCTGGTAGGTGGGGTGGGGTGGGGTTCATTTCCTCACCTGACCTCGCTGTTTCTGCTGCAGGGCAACACGGGTGTGCTGCTGGGCATGTTCCTGGTGTCCTGTGTCATCCTTGTGGCCCTTGTCACCGTGCTGTCCGGTATCGGCGTGAGCGCCCATGGCGGCGTGGGCAGTGGCGGCGTCTACTCCATGATCTCCTCGGTCCTTGGTGGGCAGGCGGGAGGCACCATTGGGCTGCTGTACGTCTTCGGACAGGTGAGGCTGCCACCCACCCCCGAGTCCCCAGGCCACACTGCTCCCATCTTCTCATGCACTCCCTCTTTGATATGGATGGAGGTGAGGAAGCAAGCAGACAGTGGCTCCTGGGGCAGACACTGTGTCCAGGAAGGGGACTGTGAATGAGGGACAGCAGTGTGGGGCTGGCCAAAGGTGCTCAGGAGGCCGCGGAGGAGGCGGAAGGTCCAGGACTTGTTTAGTGGAGATGCAGGAATGGTGACTTGAGGCTGAGAACAGCCAAGTGCAGGCACTAAGAAGCAGTTCACCGTGCGCATTTCTTGGCTTGCAAGCGTTTGTGTGACAGTGTGAAGGGTGGTGGTTGGTTTAAAGATGTGGCTTAAATCCAGGAATTGTTTTAAATAAGAGTCACCAGCTTCTCGTCCAAGAAAGCATCCTTTTTGGTTCTTTTAGGCATTGGAGTATTTCATAGTCTGTAACGTATCTGAGTCTGTAACAGCTGCAAGCTCTGTGTGCATGTGTGTGTGTGTGTGCACGCAGACACACGTGTGTGTCTAGGACGTGAATGAGAGGCAGGTGGGTTGTCACTGTTTTTTTTTAAAGATTTGCATTTATGTGAAAAATAGAAAAGATTTTGAGAGAGATCAATCTTGCATTTACTCATCTACCTCCCTTTTCTGCACGTGGCTCAAGTCAGAACCAGGGGCTCCATTTGGTCTTTGATGTGGGCAGCAGGGCCCGAGTGCTTGGGCCATCATCTGTTTTCTTCCTAAGCATATTAGCAGGGAGCTAGATCAGAGCAGAGCAGCTAGCACTCGAACCAGTGGATATAAGCGATGTTGGTATGGCGGATGGATACCTAACCTGTGTAACGCCATGCTGGCCTTTGCTCTACCTTTTTTTTTTTTTAAGACTTTTTAAGAAAGAGGAGAGAGAGATATATATCTTCCATCTGCTAGTCCACCCTCTCCCACCCCCCGATGGCCAGAGCTGAGCTGATACAAAGCCAGGAGCTTCTTCTAGGCCACAACCCAAGAAGCCATTGTGTTAACTTCCCTGCTGGTGTTGCTTCCGTTCCATGTGGGCTGCGGAGTGTCCTCTGGTCCCCAGCTTGGGGGTGTGCTTCTGCTTTGTCTGAAACGGGCCTCGGGTCTCTGGTCAGTGTGTGGTTATAACATACTCCTTCCACAGGCTGAAGCATCTAGCATGTCTGTGCTGTGTGAAGCACTTGCAGGTTTACATTCACGAGGGCCATAGCCAGTGCTTTGCTTGTGATGGACCGTTTTTGGCATTAGGATAGCAGTGGCCTTACAGTGGGAGAGCAGGCAGGTGCTCTGTCCTCGTCTGTGCTTCGGAAGAGTCTGTGAAGGACTGGTGTCCATTCTTCTTTAAGCATTTGGTGCCGGTCGGTGGCGAGACCATCTGCTCATGGGTTTTGCTTTGGGAGAAGTCTCAGGATTACTAATTCAGTCATTTTACTTCAATAGGCATATCCTCAGTTTCGATTTTTTTCTTGGGTCAGTTTTAGTTGCTGGTGGTTTTTGAGGAACTTTTCATCTAGATTATGGAAGGCATCAGCATGGCATTTGTCCATGGATTCCTTTAATAATCCTTTTTGCTTTTAGACTGCAGTGTGGTCACGCTTTTCCATTCCTGATATTGGTAATTGGAGTTTTCTTCCTCTTCTCTTTGATCATTTTTGAGAATGATTTGTCTACAAAGAACCAATTTTGGAGATTTTACTTGTTCCTCTGTTGTTTTCCTAGTATTTAAAAATTATTTCTGGGGCTGGCACTGTGGCTCACAGGTTAATCGTCTACCATTAAGCACTGGCATTCCATATGCACACTGGTTCATGTCCTGGCTACTCCGCTTCCTATCCAGCTCCCTGCTTGTGACCTGAGAAAGCAGTCGAGGACGGCCCAAAGCCTTGGGGCCCTGTACCCATGTAGGAGACCAGGAGGAAGCTCCTGGCTCCTGGCTCTTGGCTTCAGATCAGCTCAGCTTCAGCCATTACAGCCACTTGGGGAGTGAACCAGTAGACAGAAAAATCTTTCTCTTTGTCTCCCTCTGCTTTTCAAATACAAATAAATCTGTTTAAAAAAAAAAAAAAGAGGTACAGAGAGGAGGAGAGACAGAGAGAAAGATCTTTCTGTCTACTGGTTCACTCCCCAAGTGGCTGCAATGGCTAGAGCTGAGCAGATCCAAACCCAGGAGCCTAGAGCCTCTTCCCGGACTCTGACGTGGGTGCAGGGTCCCAAGGCTTTGGGCCGTCCTGGCCTGCTTTCCCAGGCCACAAGCAGGGAGCTGGATGGGAGGTAGGGCCACTGGGAGATGAACTAGTGCCCACAGGGGATCTCAGCATGTGCAAGGTGAGGATCTTAGTCATTAGTCTATCACCTTGGGCCCCAAAATAAATATATCTTTAAAAAAAATTGTGCTCTTACCTTAGTTCCCATCCTCCTACTTGCTCTGCTTATTGCTGCTGCTCTTCCTGGTTTTAGGGCTTAGGGTTAGGCATTGCTTAGGATTCTTCCATCCTCCAGTTGCAGCTGGGTCCCTCAGGTCCCTTGTGAGACCTCTCATCCCAGGACACTGGTACTGTCATTTCATTTCAGTGATTGTCAGAGCAGGTTGTCTGGGTTTGCTCCTAGGCAGAGCTTGGCAGCTTTCTGTAAAGGACCAAACGGGAACTATTTGAGGTTCTGTAAGGCCCATGTCTCGGTCACAGCTAGTGCATGCTGCCAATATATTACATAGGGAGGCAGTGAGAGTAGGGGGAAAAAACAGCTATAACCGTCCCCTAATAATTAATTGTGAAAACAGGAGCAAGCAAGATTTGGCCATGGGTCAAAGTTTTCCAAGCTCTGCCTTGGAGCATCAGAGTTTAGGAAATTATAAAATTTTATTGTTCATCCCCAACTGTTGCAAAGCCTGTCCCTCTCCTGTTTCTCTGAGGCCTTGCTGGAGTTCCTACCCTGGGGACCAGAGTCTGGGCCAGTGGAGTGGCCAGTGGCTGGAGACCCTGTTCACTCCCAGCTCTAGTTATCTGCACGGGCCTCAGGGTTTCTTTGGAACACCAGCGTGTCTAGCATCAGCCTGCATGGACGGGTGTAAAAGCCTCGGTGATGGCAAACATGCTCCATGCCAGACTTGATACAAAACAACTCAGAATTGGAAAACCACGCAAAGCCGGCTGAAGGTGGGACGTCAGCTCCCCTGGGAACACGTGCCCACCAAAGGGCCGTGAGTGCGGCTTTAGTTCCTCCGGCTGGAGAGTGAGGAGGAGCTGCTGGAAGCAGGCCGGAAGGCGCAGGTGTTCAGTTTATCCCTGGACACATCTAAGTCCCTTCCCTCTTACTCCTATGAAGAACATGGGATTTTGAATCCAGCCGTATAGGGCTCTGCTGTGGCTGTGCAGCCACTTGGGGAGTGAACCAGTGAACATAAGATCCTTCTCCCTGTAAATCTGACTTTCCAATAAAATAATAAGTAAATAAATCTTCAAAAAAACAAAAACCAGACAATTTTGTTCCCCCCTTTCTCTGCTGGAGTGACTGGTTAAACTGCCAGCTCCCCCTCCTGTCTCTGTACAGCTGACAGACAGGTGCTCCCATGGAGTTGTGAAGTGCTTGCTTGTTTCACACAAATAGGACAGATGGTGTACCCAGCCCCATGGCTTGTAGTTCTCACTTAACATTGAGTCATAGCTTTGCCTCCAGGGCAGTGCTTGAAGCCAGCCTTTCTAACGACAGTAGTAACTAACATTGTATGTGAAGGTACCATCATGAATGGCTCATTGCTATTCAGTCACTCTAGGTTTTTTTTTTTAAGAAGTATTTATTTATTTAAGAGTGACAGGAACAAAGAGGGGAGTCAGGCAGGGAGGGGGCATAGAGAAGAAGAGAAACAGGTATCTATCTACAGATTCTCTCTCCAAATGGCTCAAACAACCTGGTTAGATCAGGCTGGACCAGGATCCAGAAACTTCATCTGAGTCTCCTGTATGGGCGGCAGGGGCCCAAGTAGCTGTATGTCTTCTGTTGCCTTCCCAGGTGCATGAAGAGGGAGCCAGGTTGGAGTCAGAGCAGCTGGGATGCTGGCACTGCAAGCAGCAGCTTAGCTTGATGTGCCACAATGCCACTGCCTGCATTCATTCTTTCATTTATTCCTTTTTCATTTTTATAAGTCTGTGTTTTTGCATTTTCCCATTTCTTCCTAGTCAGACTTCAAGGGCTTTATCTATCTTCAAAAGGATTGACTTTAGGCTTTTGCCTCGTTCCTTTTGTTATTTTTTTCTTCTATTTTATTAATTTCATATGGTGATCTTTTTATGGCCACTTTTTGATTTTTAAAAAAGATTTACTTTATTTTTATTTGAAGCACAGAGTTACAGAGAGGAGGAGAGACAGAGATATGTTCCACTTGCTGCCTCACTCCTCAGTGGTCAGAGCTGAGCCTATCTGAAGCCAGGAGTCAGGAGCTTTTTCTAAGTCTCCCACGTGGGTGCTGGGACCCAAGGACTTGAGCCATTCTCCACTGCTTTTCCAGGTCATGAGCGGGGAGCTGGATCAGAAGTGGAGGGAACAGCCGGGTCTTGAACCAATCCCCTTGAGGTGCTGGTACTGCAGGCAGTGGGCTCGTGTGCCACAACGTGGTGGGGACACTTACACAAATATTCTAGGCCTCACTGTAAAATGAACCCGTCCCAGGGAAGAAAGGAGCCCCTTCTGTGCATGCCCCTCAAGTGTAGAAACTCTTCCCCATCTGGAATTTGCGGAGAAGCACTGGAATGTGACGTGCTGCTGCTACAACTGGGCACCTGCCCCCGTATTTACTGGATACTTGCAGCATTCTCAGCAAATGCACAGAGCAATCAACATGAAAAAGGGCTGGGGTTTTTTTAATAACTCTTTTTTATTTTCTAAGTTATAGTTAACAAAATGCAACTTCTTTATGATGATTTTCTTTATGATGATTAGGGCACAAAAGGTCAAGGGCTACAGGAAGGTGGGTGAGACCATTATTTCCACAATCTTTTTTTTTCCTTGCTGTGTCTGGGGAAAGAGGGGAAAAAAGGGGAGAAGCCACACCCAGCCTCCCAGCCACCTCTGCACCCTGGGATGGAGGACAGCCACCCAGTACCACCCCAGGGTTCCCAATGTGGGGCATGCTCTGAGGGCACTGCTCAAGAGATTTTGATAGTTCAACAGTTCTGAATTACTGCTTATCTTGTCACTCCAATCACGATGTTGACATAGTCCACCTTAGAGTCTCCGTTTGCTCAGTTATTCACTGCCAGCACTTGGCTGGGGCAGTTGATCAATTTGTTCTGTCCTCCATCCTCCATTATGGTACCAGGTGTCCTCTGCAGGTTTCAATGTACTGCCATATTCTCCATGTGCACCTGGATATGCTGTCCACTGCTCCATCTAAGCCACTGAGAAGGCCCAGCTTCACCATCAGACCATGGAACCTGCAATTCTCTCCATGGTTGGAGTTCTGAGTCCAGCGGTTCAGTTGGAGGGACCTCCAAATAAACTTCATCTGAGGTGACCTCAGACCTGATTTTTGCATGTGCTTGCCAATACAGTCTGTCAAACACAGTCTGTCTCCCCAGTCAGCTTATGCACATACTGGTGGTTGCAATTGCTGTGCAGTTCTGTCCCCAGCCCTGTCTTCTACACAAACCAATGGGTGTTGCAGCCCAGCCCACTCCTGCCCACCATACACTCGCCCCTCATGCAAACCAGTGGGACCTGTTGCCTAGTCAGAGTGACCCACAATAACCCCCACTAGAACTGTCCCCTGTCCTGGTTCCCATGCTTGCCAATATGCACAGCAGACTAGTCCAGTCTATTCCACATCCCCTTCAGCTCTCAAACTTGTCAGTTGGCATTGAAGCCTAGTTTGACATAACCAGCCCCACACTCCAGCCTACACATATGCCAGCAGGTGCCACTCTGTCTAGCCACACCTGCCCCAGTCCTGGTTCTCATGCTCACCAGTCAGAGTGGCAACCCAAGAGGGAGGTGTCCACTGTTTCCCTACTGGACCCACTCCCATTCCTGGATCTTGTATTCTCCAGGTGGTTCTGCAGTTTAACTTGACAGAATTTGCCAATTCTGAACTGGCTTGTGTTGCAACCTGTGTCAGCATCTACCAGCTGATGCTGCAGTAAAGTCCATCCAACCCACACCCACTCTGACTTATGCATGCACCAGTTTGAACAGTTGACCTAGGCTGGGAAGCTCACATGAGGCCCACAGGTGCTGTAGCTCTGCCTTGCTCAGTCTGCCCGCATCCCAGCTCTCACGCTCACCTGTGGGAGTGGTAGTCCAGCAGTCCATGCAGTCCCGCTACTGGTTTTGTCCCCCTCTTCCCATGGGTCTCATGTGGGCTGGTTTAGTGCTGTGGCCCAGGCTAGCATGACCTACCTCACCTTGGCATTTGCCAGTGGGTGCTGCAGCCTGGCCAGGCCCAGCCCACCCCTAGTTCCAGTCACTCATGGGGGCTACAGCCTAGCCCAACCCAGCCAGCCACAAGGCTTGGACGTCATGTGAACTGGCTTGTGTTGCGGCCCAACCTGGCCCGACCCACACTCCATTCTGGTGCTTGGATTCACCAGAGGATGATATGAACTGGTCCAGCTGGTGTTCCCCTTTCCCTGAGCCAAATATATGCCAGTGGGTACCATTTCTTGGCCTGGTCTGGGCTTCTCCCTATCATGATTCTTGTGGTCACCTGCAGGGACTGTGTCCTGGCAGAGGAGTTTCCCAAGCTCCTCCATGAGAACCTCTCCCAATGCCAGATTTCATGCACACCAGTGAGTCCATGGGCCAGCCCTATTTAGGCTACCTCATAAAAGGACTCTTTAAAAAAAAAAAGATGTTTGCATTTTGGGGGAGTGGAAATAGAGATGGGCTTATGTGTGTGAAATCATAGTGGTGTATAAGACCAGCTGATGTAGTATGGCACAGGCTGGGGACAGCACATTTGTTTTCAAAAGGAGGATACGAAAGAATTCATGGAAATGGAGGAAGTTAGATGGGACCCTCGCAGAATGTGTCTCCTGGAAGGATGGCAAGATGGGGGCTATGGTGACAAGAGTGGGGGACACAGGGCAGAAAGGAACCTGCAGAGTGGGGGGCAGAGGCTGAGGAATGATGCAAGGGGAGCTGGTGTTATGTTCAGTGGTTTATTTGAAATTGTCTTTAAGATATTCCCCAAAAAGATAAAATCGTGGCTCTCGAGCATTTGTAGAAGCAGACCAAAGCCTTTGTAAGTCATGAGTTACTGAGGGAATCAGTAAGATAATATAGAGGAGTTGAGTCCACAGGTGTGGACCCCGTGTGGGATGGAGGTAAAATCCTTGTGTTCATGGTTGGACAACTTAATAGACACATGTGAAGATAAGATTGCTAGGTTAGATGAAAGTTCATGTCTTGCGTTGCAACCAAGTCATCTTTCAGATTATCTATTCTGTTAGGTAGAAGTTATTTGCATCTCTAATAGGAGTAGATTTGTCCATTCCTGTGAGGTCCCTAAGCCTGGGACATGGACTAGACCTCATTTGTAGTGGTAATCAAGCTAAGTACATTCGCCTAGGAAGTCTTATTACCCATGACATGAAAAGATCTGCCATCCTTCTCCTTCATCTCCACGTTTCAGGTAATTGTAAAAATAATGCCCCAAAAGAAATGGAAAAGCCCTGTTTGTTTGTTTTTTAAGATTTATTTATTTGAAAGTCAGAGTTGCAGGAAGGGGGAGAGAGAGATCTTCCATCTGTTGGTTCACTTTCCAAAGGGCTGCAGTGCCTGGCACTGAGTCAGACAGAAGCTTCTTCCAGATAGCCCTTGGGCCAGCCTCCATCTTCTTTCCCAGGTGCATCAATAGGGAACTGAATCAAAAGGAGGGGAGCCAGCACATAAACCAGAGTCCATTTGGTATACCAGCACTGCAAGCAGCAGCTTCCCCTGCATTGCCACAGCACCAGCCCCAATCCTGTGGTTTGTTGTGGTACCCTGCTGTGTGGCTCTGTGGCTAGTGGAACCTTCGTGTGTTTTAGTTCTGTGTTTAGTATCTGAGTGATGCAAAACAAAAATTCCAAAGACCCTTTTGGCGCAGAAGCCTGTATGTTTGCTTCCACAATGTTTTCTCCTGAGCTACTGCTGGAAGTCAGCTCTGTGGGCTTGGATCTGATGGGAGATGTAGGGGGGCCGAAATGGGGCATGAGTCATGTTCCCTGCTGGCTTGTCCCCAGATGCTGAGCTGGGGGGTGTGGCTGGGTTCCTGGGACTCTTTCTGGCCAGCCCTTCCTACCTGGAATCCCCTGTCAGTGTGTTGCAGGTGCCATGTATATCACTGGCTTTGCTGAATCCATCTCGGATTTGCTGGGCCTCAGGAACATCTGGGCCGTGAGAGGCATTTCGGTGGCTGTGCTCCTGGCCTTGCTGGGGATTAACCTGGCAGGGGTCAAGTGGATCATCCGCCTCCAGCTGCTGCTGCTGCTCCTGCTGGCCGTGTCCACGCTGGACTTTGTGGTGGGCTCTTTCAGCCACTTGGACCCAGGTAAGCCTTTGGGAGTCAAGGCCATGGCCTGGAGCGTCTGCTGGGCCGGTAGGTGATTGTGAGCTGGCCAGCTGCACCCATCTCCCCGGCGGCTCTGCCTAACGGCTGTGTGGGCTGCTCCTGATCAGGTGCCTGGATGGTTCTTGGGGTAACTCCATAGGCACTTTCTGTACCCCAGCTTCACCAAGATGTTTTTGCTTAGCACCTTCACCATATTTCCTTTTATTTTCTTTCTGCTTAAAATGAAGCCTAGAATATTTTTTCCAGATGTTATTGCTTTCATTTGTCTTTTAAAATTTTTTTAAAAGATTCATTTATGGGCCCGGCGTGGTGGCACAGTGATTAAGGTCCTCGCCTTGCATGCCTGGGATCCCATATGGGCACCGGTTCTATCCCGGCAGGCCCCGCTTCCCTTCCAGCTCCCTGCCTGTGGCCCGGGAAAGCAGTTGAGGACGGCCCAAAGCTTTGGGACCCTGCACCCTCGTGGGAGACCTGGAAGAGGCTCCTGGCTTCGGATCGGCATGGCATCAACTGTTGCGCTCACTTGGGGAGTGAATCATCGGATGGAGGATCTTCCTCTCTGTCTCTCCTCTCCGTATATCCGCCTTTCCAATAAAAATAAAATAAATCTTTAAAAAAAAAGATTCATTTATTTTTATTGGAAAGGCAGATTTACAAAGAAAAGGAAAGACAGAGATAACAATTTTCAATCCATTGGTTCACTCCCCAAGTGACTGTAATGGCCAGAGCTGCGCTGATCTGAAGCCAGGAGCCAGGAGCTTCTTCCAGGTCTCTCATGCAGGTGTAGGGTCCCAAAGGTTTTGGTCATCCTCAGTTGCTTTCCCAGGCCACAAGCAGGGAACTAAATGGGAAATGAAGCAGCTGGAACACAAATCGGCACCCGTAAGGGATCCCAGCTCTTAGAGGAAGAGGATTAGCCAGTTGTGTTGTGCCACCAACCTTCCCCCCACCCCCCACCCTTTTTTAAAGCTGTTATTTATTTGATAGGTAGAGTTACAGAGAGGAGAGCTAGAGAGCTTCCATCAGCTGCTTCACTCCTCAAATGACTACAACAGCAGAGCTAGGTCCGTCTGAAGCCAGGAGCTTCTTCTGGGTCTCCAGTGTGGGTGCAGGAGTCCAAGAACCCACATACTGTGGGCTATGTGCTCCTGTCTGAGGCCTTTAGCAGGGAGCTGATACCCAGAGCATTTAGATGAAACAAGGAAAAAGTACATCCAGATGGATAAAGATCACATTCATAACAGTGAGTGTGAAAATGGGCAAGAAAGCATTGTAGGAGCAGGGAAGAAAATAGACTTAATCTGTCATAGTTGCTTTTTACTTCCCCTTTTTCTCTTTTAAAGACTTGGTGTATTCTAACAAATGTTAACAATTGCCATTTCTGGGAAATGGGGACAGACCTATGTTTGGTGCTAATTTTCTATACCAAAGCATTTCCCTCCAACTAAAAATATTAATCCATTAGCTACACTTGGTAAACAGCTAGGTGTAGCTTTGTACGTTTTGGGAATGGGGACATGTGTCTGTGATCAATCATTGCTTAATAATCCTCCCAGCAACACTGACCCTGGGTGCTTTGCGCTGTGTGAGGGGCTGTCACCAGGGTGTCCCTAACTTTGTACTTCTCTAGTCTGGTGGTTTGCCCTTGGAAGTCTTGGCTGTTTTCTGGAGTACAGAGCTATTCTGGGGTGCTATGGAAACAAGGCAACTGCCTGATATTTCATTCATCAGGGTCTCTGGGTAGTGACCACGACCAGGCATCCACACAGGAGCCTGGATAGGGGAAGGGGGTCACCAACTGTGTTAAAAAATATCCAAAAATCCAAAGTGCTGCCCTACAGATGGTGCCCTCCACAGATGGGTTAGTGGTGGCAGTGACCACACGCGGCAGCCCTCACTGTGTGCCAGGTCCTATGTTGGGCCTAGCTCTTCTTCAGTCCTTAGGAAAACCTCATGAGGTGGGGCAATCACACCCACTTCACAGATAGAGAAGCTGAGGTGCCACTGCGTGGAAAAGCGTGGCAGCTGGGCCATGAGACTGGAACCCTCTGCTCCCAGAGCTGGGCTGTTCTCTGAGGTGGAGGTAGGCCTGTGCTCACACTCCACAATGCCCATTGGTCTTAACAACACTACTCTTCCCCTTTGAGACTGCTCTTGATGTGTTCATGTATTTATATTATTTGAAAGGATGAATTACAGCTGGTTCATTCTCCAAACGGTTGCAACAGCCGCAAATCAAGAACTCCCATCTGGGTCTCCCACCTTGAGGGGCAGGGACTCAAGCTCTGCCGTCCTCTGCTACTTTCCCAGGTGTGTGAGCAGCAAGTTGGATCAGAAGTAGAGCAGCAGTAAACCACTGTCCATTTGGGATACCAGTGTTACAAGAGGTGGCTTCACCTGCTGTGCCCCAATGCTGGCCCCTGATGTGTGTTCTTGTGTAACAGTGTTGTTTGTGGAAAGGCCAGAATGCAGTTGGCACCTGCTGGTCAGGTCTGATCACCTCATGTGTTATAATTCTTCTGTTGGAAAATGTCATTCCCTCGTGTCCCCTACCCTCTGCCATCTTGAGGCTTCTCCCAGAACCCCCCAGAAGATTTGGCTCTCAGAGGCAAGCCCTGTGCAGGTGCCCCTAGCACCCACTGCTTACATTAAGGGCTACCTTGTTTGCCACACTGGTCATCTGCGGCCTGGGCCTTACAGCTTGCTAACTGGAGCGTATCCCTAGCTCCGTAGAGACAGCTCACATACTGGGAAGTGAGGGGGAGGGGAAATTGCTTTGGGCCTTGAACTGTTCGTGAAGGAATAAGTCCTCTGCAGATTCCCAGGTCCTCTTCCCTCCCTCCCGCTTTGGATGTGGTTACTCAAAGGGCTTAGGTGGTTACACTGCTGGCACATGCTCCTGGCTTTCCCTGAATCTGTGTTGGGCCGGTATATTTTCCTTTTGTGCTCTTAGAAGTTTCCTTGGCTGCTCCTCTTGAGTTACTCCAAATATTTCTGCTTCCTTCTGGTCAGCACATTAGCAGGGTGTAGTGTGAAATGAAATGTATTTGCAATCATTGCCATAGCAACAGGCCCCTCCAAGATCTGTTTTTGGTATCACCGACGGTTTATATGGGTGCCTTTCCTTGCGGGGACAAATCCACATGGAATCAGACTGCCGGCTTTCAGAGCAGGTTTAGCAGCATGACAGCAACTCTTAGGAAAAGCGACAGACCGAGATGTTTGAAAAAAAATGACTGGAAAGAAGTGTGCCAATGTGGTAGCAGCCATTGTGCTGAAGTTTCTGCTGAAGTTCTGGGAGGCTGGGAGGCTGCTTTGGTCTCGATTTGCTAGTGTTGTTTTTGAAAGCATGAATAGCATGGTTTCTAGAGCAGGTTTAGGTTCCTTGGATAACATGGAGATTCTATAGACCACTTCTCACCATAAGCCTCCCCAAGTTCTTGTGTTAGTAACCCCCTTTCCTGATGGGGTGCATTGATAACCACAGAATTATCAAAACAGATGTGTGTCACTTTAGGGTTTATTTTGATGTTGTGTTCTGTGAGTTCCAACCTGTGTGTGATGCCCTGTATCCATCGTCGCGGCAGCCTCTGAGCAGTCTACCCCGAGTACCTGTTACACCACCTGCTGACCCTGCCACCTTGTCTGCTGGCAGCCCCTGGTCTCTGCACTGTCTTCATGGCATGCCCTTTTCAGGATGGTATGTAGGTGGAGTTCTACAGCGGCAGGCTCTTCCGACTAACGCAGCAAGCTACATGCATTTGAAGTCCTTCTGTGTCTTTTGTGGCTGATAGTGTCACTGTTTGCTGTTCTGTTGTCGGGGTGTCCATCCACCGCCCTTAAGGATAACCTACCTCTGTGCTCGGGCTATTCTGAGCAACTCTTCTCTGCTCACTTGGGTTAGTACCCAGTGGTCTGGTTCCTGGGTCTCCGGGGCAGGCACCGTGTGCTTGGTAGGAAGCTGCCTAACCAGCTTCCAGAAAGGCTGTGCTGCTTTGCCCTTCCAGCAGCGGACGGGGATTCTTGATGCTCTACCTCCTTGTTGGCTTTTGAAGAATTAATTTAGTGATTCTGTTAATGTGCAACAGAGTCTCATTGCTGTGCTAATTGATAGTTCCCTGGCGATGTGATGCTGAGCCATTTTATGTCTGCTCGTTTGCCATGTTTGTTAGCTCTGCTGAGGTCTGTCTGGAGCTTTTGCCCTTTTTGATTGGATTGTTTCCTCTTTGATTTCTTTGAAAGGCAGAGACAGACAGACAGACAGACACACACACACACACACAGCTGTCTTCAGCTGGTTCAATCCCCACATGCCTGCTAATAGCAAGGACTGAGTCAGACCAAAGCTGGGCACAAAGAGCTCAGTTCTGTCCCAGGGCAGCAGGGGCTCATCCACGTGGCCCATCACCACTGGCTTCCAGGGACGGCGTTAGCAGAAAGTCAGGCACCAGAGCCAAATCAAGAAGCAAACGCATGCGCTCCAGCCTGGTGCGTGGGTTACCTGGCTGCTGCAGCAGATGCCTGCACCTGTGTCCTTTCAGTTGAAGTTTAAGAGTTCTTCATATGTTTTAGAGACAAACTTTCTAACGAGCATTTCCTTGTCTTTTGCTTGTCTTTTCATTCTCTCTCTTTTAAACATTCATTTATTTTTTTATTGGAAACTCAGATTTACAGAGAAGAGAGAAAGATATCTTCCATCTGCTGGTTCATTCCCCACAAGTGACCACAGTGGCCAGAGCTGAGCCAATTTGAAGCCAAGAGCTTCCTCCAGGTCCCCCGTGTAGGTGCAGGTCCCCAGGCTTTGGGCCATACTCTAATGCTTTCCCAGGCCCAAGTACCTGAGTTGTCACCTCTGCTTCCCAGGGCCTGGATAGCAGGAAGTCAGGCAGGAGCAGAGGTGGATGGGGAACCCAGGCGCTGCAATGTGGAGTGTGGGCCTGACTTTTTTTTAGGTTTATTTTTATTGGAAAGTCAGATATACAGGGAGAAGGAAAAGAAGGAAAAGGGACAGAGATGAGATCTTCCGTCTAATGATTCACTTCCACATGGCCACAATAGCCAGAGTTGAGCCAATCTGAAGCCAGGAGCCTGGAACCTCCTCTGGGTCTCCTACATGGGTGCAGGGTCCCAGGACTTGGGCCATCCTCGACTGCTCTCCCAGGCCACAAGCAGGGAGCTGGATGGGAAGCGAGGATGCCGGAATTAAAAGCGGCGCCCATTATGGGTTCCTGGCATGTGGAAGGAGAGGACTTCAGCCACTAGGCCACTGTGCCCGGCCTCTAACTGAAATCTTAATTACAAGGTCAAGTGCCTACCCCAGTGGAAGTGGTTTTGTTAAAGATGTCCTTTATCTCTTTTAATAATATATATATTTTTTATTTTTATTATTTTCTCATTGGAAAGGCGGATATACGGAGAGGAGAGACAGAGAGGAAGATCCTCCATCCGATGATTCACTCCCCAAGTGAGCGCAACAGTTGATGCCATGCCGATCCGAAGCCAGGAGCCTCTTCTGGGTCTCCCACGCGGGTGCAGGGTCCCAAAGCTTTGGGCTGTCCTCCGCTGCTTTCCCGGGCCACAGGCAGGGAGCTGGAAGGGAAGCGGGGCTGCCGGGATTAGAACCGGTGCCCATATGGGATCCCCGGCGTGCTAAGCGAGGACCTTAACCACTTGCGCCACCGCGCCGGGCCCCTTTATCTCTTTTAAAGGCAAAGTTAGAGACAGAAGGAGAGCAAGGGGAGAGAGAAAGAGAGAATCTCCCATTAGTGGGTTTACTGCCCATGTGACCACAGGGGACTGGGCCAGGGTGAAATGAGGGACCTGCAGTTTGACCAGGTTCTTCCATGTGGGTGCAGGAGGCAAGCACTTGAGCTACCCTCCAGGGCTTTCCTAGGTGTATCTGCAAGGAGCTAGATGAGAAGTGGTATAGTTAGGACTTGAACCAGCACCTATAGGGGGTGCTAACACTGCAGGCAACAGTTTAACTTGCTACATCACGAAGCTGCCACACATCCCCACCCCCCTCCTGCCAGCAAGTTTTTAATCCTCAGGAGATGTAACTTGTCAACGGGTGATGCTTTGAGTGTTGTATTCAAAAACTCATTTCTCATTGCTGAGCCCAAAGTCATGTTGTTCTGCTTCACTAGTGCTGTTGTAAAAATCAGGGGAAAAAAAAGTTTAGCTTTTTAAAGATTTATTCATTTTATTTGGAAAGCAAGAGTTACAGAGAGACTACCATATCCAGATGTGTGGTTACCGTGCAATATGCATCCCTGCTTCCAAAACAAAGATGGACTCCCAATGAAACTGTTGGAATTGTGTAGACAATGGGATACTGGACTGTCTGACATTGTACTAGCAGTGTCAATAACAGACTGATGGAATCATGTTGCCTTATGGAGCATTGTACTATTGCAGCAACATGGGGAAAATCAGTCGGGGAGGGTGGGATTTGGGGAGGGGGAAGAATCCCAGACTCTACAAAATTGTACCATGAAATTCAAAAATTCAAAATAAAATTTTAAAAGAGTTACAGAGAGGGAGAGCCTCCATCAGTTGGTTCACTCCACAAGTGGGCCTGTCTAAAGCTAAGAGCCAGGAGATTCTTCCAGGCGTCTCCCAAGGGTACAGAGGCCAAGGACTTGAAGCATCCTTTGCAACTTCCCCAGACCAGCAGGGGGCTGGATCAGGAAATGGAATAGTTGGGACACGGAGCAGCATCCCTAGGAGATGCCAGCACCAGCAGGCAGAGGATTGGCTCGCTACATCATGTACTGTTCCCCCACCCCAATTTTAAGATTTATTTATTTTAAAGGCAGAGACAGAGATGGAAAGACACCCCCGCCTCCCTCTCTCTCTCACTCTCACTCAGAGGGCACCTCCATCCATCGATTTACTCCCCAAGCAGCTGCATCTGTACCTCCCATGTGAGTACCAAGGTCCAAGCACTTAGGTCAGCCTCGACCTGCAACTGTCCTGGGCATGTTAGCTGAAAGTTGGATCAGCAGGGAAATAGCCAGGACTTGAACTAGCGCTCATATCTGATGTTGCTGTTGCATGTGGCAATTTAACTGGCTGTGTCATAATGCTGGCTCCCCAGGTTTTAAGCACAATTTCAGCCTTTTTTTCTTCTCCCTTAACTATAAAAAGTCCAAGCAATCCTAAGATACGTGATGTAAAGGTAAGGTTTCTCCTCCCAGCAGTATCCCCAGAGGGAGGTTGATAATCACACATGACTTTGGAAGAAAGCGCCCATCGTGGTTACCTGTGGCCAGGGAGCTGGAGCGGCTTGGCTGAGGGCCAAGCAGAGGTGGGCAGGTGCTGCGGGCTGCTGGAAGCCTGCCAGGGTTGGAGAACTGACTGGCGAGTGGCTTCCGGTTCCTCCTAGGACATGCTGCCCCAGCGCTGCTTTAGTGCCTTCCAACACTAACGATTACACCAGCAAACAGGGAGGGTTCTGCCACGTGGTCTCCTTCAGATGGAGGAGGGCCAGTGGCTGCCTCCTTTTGAATGTAAAACCAAAAGAGGATTGACACATTCTGAAGCCACAGAAATTATATGCTGTTGTTTTGAATATTTATTTTTACTTGGAAATCAGAGTTAAAGAGAGGGAAAGAGATCTTCCATCTGCTGGTTCATTCTCCAAATGGCTGCAGTGACTGGAGCTGGGCTGGTCTGAAACCAGGAGTGTCTTCTGCGTCTCCCAAGTGGAGACAGAGGCCTAAGCACTTGGGTCATCCTCCCCCGCCTTCCCAGGCTGTAAACATGTTAGCTGAATTGGAAGTATAGCAATTGGGGACAAGAATTGGCAGCTATATATGCCAGTTCCTAAGGTAGGAGGACTAACCAGCTATGCTACCATGCCAGCCCGAATTATAAACTCTAAATTAAAAAAAAAAAAAAACTTTTTCTAAAAATGCACTTAAATTGTACTTATTTCTTTGTTTTTATATGGGAGATAAAATATTCTTTAAAACAATTTTTTTTTAATGAAAAATGACATTGATGCCTCTCTCTGGGCTTTCCTACTCCCAAAGGGAACTTGGGACATGCCTTCCCTGGCTCGTCGCTGGAAGTTCCAAGCACAGGAGCACATACCAGAACACATGTGGCACAGTTCCTTTGACAATGTCACAGGCAGCAGTGTCGCCACTCCCTGTCCGTCCCCTCCCTAACACACTGCCCGCCCCCCTCCTAACACACACACACACACACACAGTGTGCACTTCCTCCCCTGCTCCATATTCAAGATCCCTGCATCTTTTGAGCTGTCTGTACATCATTCCATATTACAGATTTTAAATGCCAAGGATTTATGGGTGAGTAGTTAAATGTTTTTCTGTTCGTTGCTGTTAGCACCAATGTGGATATCAACATCTTATGCATAAGTTGAAATCTACTTAAAAAAAAAGATAATGTTTATCTTAACTGGAAAGGCAGATTTACAGAGAGGAGGAGAAAAAGATCCAGAGGACTGGGATCACAGAGCAGCCAGGCCATGCCCCCTCCAGAGGCCCCTGGGAGAATCCTCGCGTCTCCTGCCGTGGCCACATCACCCTGTGCTATCTCTGCATGTGGTCTTCTCCATGGCCTTCTGCTCCGCGTGTAGCTTACAAGCACCGCCCATCCTTAGAAGCAGGTAGGATTTGGACCTCCCAGGCTAATCTTACCCCAGATCCTTAACTGATGTGCACTGGCATAGATGGGGACATCCGCAGGTCCCTGGAGTGAGAACATGGACGTGGTCTTTCGCAGACCAACCCTGCCCACTACACATCATCATTGTTCTGATCTTATTTAAAAGAAATTGATTTCAGACATTTTCTCTATACAGTTTTAAGAACAAAAATGCTGCTTTCCACCCTCCCTCTGTCCTCTCTTATTTCTTTCTTACTGCAATGACATTCCTTTCAGTTTACTGTCAGCAGCTTAACCCCCTACTGAAGGTTAGCAGCTGAGGTTAGCTCCTCAGGCGTGCAGCCCGGGCTGCGGACAGCAGTCACGTCCCCCTCCGTGGGAATGTGTGCACCACCCACATGTTCCGCTCTAGGCTCTCCGTGCCATCTTACACACTGCCCCCCAGGCCTTGCACACACTGGCTGGTGCTCCCTGCCGTGCCACTCTGGAGGTTCGCTCTCCTCTGCCTGCCGCCTCCAGGGCTTGGCTGGCACTTGCCTCCTGTGGTACGGATTCCTGCTCCTCCTCCCCTGTGGCACAGCATGTTCTTTTCCTACTGTGATCAGCAGGGGATCTCAGTGCCTAACTATCACCGTCTCCCCCTGGCATTTCGCAGGTGCCATTGCTTTGTCCTCTAGCAGGCAGCAACAAGCAGAGCAAGGGGCTGTCTTGACCCCCATCCCTGCCTGTAGCCCCTCTCTCCTCACTGTACATAGTACCTTCCCTTCACCAGCAGTATTCCGGAATTTCCTAGTGAGTGTTTCTATTCATTAGCCCACGCATTTTCTTTTCTTTTTAAAAAACTCTATTTTTATTGGAAAATCAGATATACAGAGAGGAGGAGAGATAGAGAAGAAGCTCTTCCATCTGCTGGTTCACTCCCCAAGTGGCCGCAAATGCCAGAGCTGAGCCAATCCAAAGCCAGGAGCTTCTTTAAAGTCTCCCACATGGATGCAGGGGCCCAAGGCTTTGGCCCGGGCATTTTCAATCTGAGGTTTTCAATTATGTCTTAGACAATTTGCTTTTTTTTAAAAAAAACTTTTCATTTTCATTCTATTTGAAAGGCTAAGGGACACAGAGGGACCTTCTACCTGGTGGTTCACTCCCCAGCTGTGTCACGGGTTGAAGGCGGGTTGAAGTCAAGAACCTGGCACTCAGCCCATATCTCCAGTATGGGTGTCAACATACTTGAGCCATCACCCTCTGCTTCCCAGGGTTTGCATTAGTAGGAAACTGGATTGGAAGCAGAGGACCTGGGACTCGAACCAGGCACTATGATAACGGGATGCAGGCAAGCCAGGCAGTGTCTCAACAACTGCCAAATGTCTGCCCTACAGTCTTTTCCGCTTTGTTTTCTCTCCTTCTGTATTTTTACTTAAGCTTACAGGTTTATGTATTTATTTGAAAAAGAGATGGGGGAGCAGAGAGAAAGACACAGATATTGATCATGCCCCTTAATGTCCTCAGCAGCCCAGGCTGTGCCAGGCTGACCAGAGCTTGGACCTCCATCTGGCTGGCTGACATGACTAGCAGAGACCAAAGTCCTTGGGTTTTCACCCGCTGCCTGCCTTTAACCTGCTTCGCCACAATACCATCTCATGGTTTGTGTTTTGTAGAGGAATTCTTCCACTCCCTGCTGGGGTGCCACCTGGCTGCCCCCGCTGTGGCTACAGGATGAGGTGGGGCCAGAGGCTGGGGGCTTGGGCCGTGCAGTTGTAGACTGACTCAGTATGGTATTTGGCAGTTGCACATCCCTAAGTCTGCTGTGTCCTTCCACCTACAGCTGTGTCTGTGCTGTCGTCTCAGGATGTTCCACTCCTAGACAATCCTTAATGATGGTTTTCCCTCACCGCCTTCCTGCCCAACGCCCCAGCCTGCGACTGGGCAGCAAACCATTCTCCCCGACCACCACCTGCTGTCTGGTCTCCAAGACCAGTGCTGCTACCCAGGACTCTGGGAAGATACAGAGCTCCTTTACTGCTCAAAACTGAACAGCAAGATAAGTGAAGTCACACAAGACACCCTCAAGCATTTGTTTGGCTTATTAAAGCTCCTAAGATGCCATTTATTTGACTCATGCTTTCATTTACATAAGATGAGTATCATGCCAAAACAATCCCATTGCCACAGGAGATAGGCACATAACGAGAAAATGCACTTGAGAAAATAAAATGGCATGTGGCACATTTTTATTCTGTGTTCTGCAATGGAAAAGAAATTTATGCTTGTCTAAGCTTGTTTTCTTTTGGGGGTGGGAGGGTGGTACAGTATTTAGCAAATCAGTTGTGGAGCCCGGCCCTGCAGTGTTACACATGCATGTTATGCGTGTCGCTCTGCTGTGGCGCTGTGCCCCCCCATGAAGACCCATGGCTGGGTCTGCCCTCCATCCAAGCATTCTACCTGAGCTCCCTGACCTCTTGGGCTCCAAGCATAGGTCTTCTGCTTGCTTAATTTTTTTTTAAGATTTATTTATTTTTATTGGAAAGTCAGATATACACAGAGGAGGAGAGACAGAGAGGAAGCTTTTCCATCTGATGGTTAACTCTCCAAGTGACCACAACTGTCGGAATTGCGCCAATCTGAAGCCAGGAAATTCTTCCTCCAGGTCTCCCACACGGGTGCAGGGTCCCAAGGCTTTGGGCGGTCCTCGACTGCTTTCCCATGCCACAAGCAGGGAGTTGGATGGGAAGTGGAGCTGCCGGGATTAGAACCGGCACCCATATGGGATCCTGGCATGTGCAAGGACTTTAGCTGCTAGGCTACCGTGCCGGGGGCATTTACTGTCATCTGACATTGGCCCCCTTTTGTACCAGTGACCACTTGTGCTCTTTGGAAATGTTTGGCCCCACAGCATTGCCTTACACTCTTCTTGGTCTTGCTGTCCCCTCCAGTGGCTGGGACGACCTCTAGGCTCCGTCCCCTGCTCCTCACAGTATCTCCTTGGCTGCCTCTGCAGCTCTCCTCCAGGCATCCCCACCACCCGCTCCTACCAACCCAGAGCTCCTGGAAGCTTCCTCACCTTTCCTAATCTCACTTCTGTGTGATTCCCCCTCCTCCTGCTGGTGTCTGGGAACCACCTTGAACGAAAGACACACAAAATAGAGGTTTCTCCTGCCTTTCCTTAATCTAACCCTTCCTCCCATTCTCTACCCCCTCCCACCAGAAAGCAAACATTTCACTCTGGGGATGTTGGTGAGCATTTCCCAAAGCCTGGAAAATTTGCAAAGTCGCTTTCACTTCGCCATCCCACTGCAGCATTCCTGGCCTTTCTCAGGCCCCTTGCTCTCCCTCCAGGTTGGCAGACGTCCTGTCTGGCTTCCGTGTCTAAATGTAACCATCAGGCCTCTTCCCTTGGCTTCTGCCACCCATCGCCTGTGGACCAGAGATGAATTATCTTTTCCAAAGTTGTGCTTGGCCTATGTTGCATTATTATTATCATCATTATTATTACTGAAGATTTATTTATTTGAAGGGCAGACTTAGATCTTCCAAAGATAGAGTCCCAATGAAACTGTTAAATGTGGGCCCAGCACGGTAGCCTTGTGGCTAAAGTGTTTGTCTTGCATGCATCAGGATCCCATATGGGCACCGGTTCTAATCCCAGCAGCCCTGCTTCCCATCCAGCTCCCTGCTTGTGGCCTGGGAAAGCAGTCAAGGACGGCCCAAAGCTTTGGGACCCTGCATCCCTGTGGGAGACCTGGAAGAAGCTCCTGGCTCCTGGCTTCAGATTGGCTCAGCTTCGGCCGTTGTGGTCATTTGGGGAGTGAATCAGCAATGGAAGATCTTCCTCTCTGTCTCTCCTCCTCTGTGTATATATGACTTTCCAATAAAATTAAATAAATCTTTTTTTAAGAAGAAATACATCTTGACAATAAGATGCTGGACTTTCACTGTTGCTATACCTCTAATGTCATGACACACCTACATAGTAGAATGATGGATTTGTAATGGTTGTTGAAGGACTATGGTATTGTTATAGGGGAAAGTAGTGATGGGGAGAAGGGAAAATCCCTGAGCCTAAGGAATTATATCATGAAAAAAAGAATTAAAAAAAAAAAAACCTCCCATCTGTTGGTTTGCTCCCCAAATGGCCATCCTAAAGCCAGAAGGTTCATCCCTGTCTTCTATGTGGGTGCAGGTGTCCAAGTAATTGGGCCATTACCTGCTGCTTTCTGGATTCATTAACAAGGAGATGGGTTGGGTGTGGGTTGCCAGCATCACGGGTGGCTGTACTGTAACACTGGCCCTGACCTAAGTCATTCTTCGCTTGAACATCCATAGTGGCTTTCTGTTGCTTGAGGACCAAATCCCAGGAGGCTTTCTGTCAGTGAGCTTCAGAGTCTTTGTCTGCCTCATGGAGTTGTATCTCTAGCCCTGTGCCTTCCAGAATGTTCCTCTCCTATGAAGTGAACTGTGGCTATAGCTCTGCTTTCACTGGTGCAGTTCTGTGTCCCACAGAGCATGGGACAGCTTCCTGCTGCTGCCTGAAGGACGCCGTGGACTCATACGTGGACAAGATGTGGTCAGGAGCCCTGGGTGTCCCTGTGGCATCATTTAGCCATCTTGAATCCTAGGTTTCTCATCAGGAAGAACAAGAGGAAACCAACAACCCTTCACCTGCAACACACTGGCGTCCCGTATGGGTGCCAGTTCAAGTCCCGACTGTCCCACTTCCCATCCAGCTCCCTGCTTGTGGCCTGGGAAAGCAGTGGAGGATGGCCCAAAGTCTTGGGACCCTGTACCTGCATGGGAGACCAGAAGAAGCTCCTGGCTCCTGGCTTCGGGTTGACTTAGCTCAGCTCTGACCATTGTGGCCACTAGGGGAGTAAACCAGCAGATGCAACAATTTGATTCAGTATTTGGCCTTCTTTGTGTAAATCTGCCTTTCAAACACAAATAAATATATCTTTTAAAAAAGGTATTTAGGAAATATTTCAAATACTCGGGAGATAATACAGAGGTCCAGACATTTTTCCACCCTCCAAATTTAATGGATAATTTTTTGCCAGTCTGGCTTCAGAGCAGTGTTAAAAGTAACAACAATGTGGGCCAGCATTGTGACAGAGAGTAAAACTATTACCTATAGCATCCCATACAGTCACCGGTTCGAATCCCAGGTGCTCTCCTTAGCACCCAGCTTGCAGTAAATGCACCAAGGAAAGTACTGGAGATGGCCCAAGTGCTTGGGCTCATACAGCACATGGCAGATCCAGAAGAAGCTCCTGCCTGTTGTGGCTATTTGGAGAGTAAACCAGCAGATGAAAGATATTCTCTGTGTGTGTCTGTCTTTCCCTGTTGCTCTATAACTGTGCCTTTCATATATATAAATCAATTCTTAAAAAAAAACAAAAAGCAATGACAAAAGCATTATGGGTGCAGTTTAAGCCCCAGCTTCATCTGTTTATCTCGCAGGTGACCTCTGTGCTGGGAGCCGATGGATGGCCTCCTTGTCTTTTCATTTCTGTACAACATGTAGGTAGCTGCAAGTGCTATTATCCATGCCTGAAATATTCATACATATGTGTATATATATTTTATAAGTTGAAAACTTGTTTGAGAGATGGAAAGTGAGCACTCCCACAAGCTTATTTACTTCCCACAATGTCCACCAGTGGCTCAGGCAAAGCTAGAAGCCAGATAATCAGTCCGGGTGTCCTGTGTGCGTGGCAGGAATGCCGTCACTTGAGCTGTCACCTGCTGCCTCACAGGGTCGTTGGCAGGAACTTGGAGTCAGGGACTGGCACCGAGTGTCAACCTGAGACACAAGATATGGAATGCAGGCACCCCAACTGCTACATCAAACTCCTGTGCTGAAAATTTTCACATATGTTTGGCCATCCTGCATGGATCCTTTTGCTTGGCAGATTCTCAAAGGAGAGTGAACTAGTGATTTTACTACATGAATTTCTCATCAGCCTGCTGCTTGAGATGTTGCCACATCGCTCTGTGCTGTGGCATTTCATTCATGGTGCCGCTCACGCTGCCGTGGGAGATGCCAACAGGGAGGAGTGCTGTGGCGGGGCTTGCATAGGGTGACGGGGCGTTCTGGGATCTCAGCTCTGTAAGGGAGTCGGGAAGGCTTTGCAGAGATCACCTCTGTGCTGAATGTGAGAGGGAACGGGATCCAGTCAGAGAAGAGAAGGTAGCAGGTCCCGCCACGAGGGCAGCTCATCCCAAGCCCTCAGAGGCAGCTGAGGGAAACTGAGGCAGGCTTGCGGGGGAGAGGGAGGGTGGCAAGAGGCAGCACAGGGAAGGCTTTGCCTGCTGTGTTGAGAGGCGGGGCTTGCTGTTGGGTTATCCATTTTTGTATTTTAGATAGATTATTCTGGCCCCGATAGAGCAAATGGCTTGGCATGGTGCAAAGAATGGATGCAGGCCAGTTGTTGGGAAGGCTGCTGTGTTGACCCAAGGGTCTAGATGATATAGTGCATGTCGGGGGGATGAGAAGAGAGATGAGAAGGGGGTACCATGTGATGTGGAGGAAGAGACAGGAGATGTAGCTGACACTGGCTGGCTGGCTGCTGCTGGCTTCTGAAGCCAAGGCTGGGGTCCTCTTGGCATATTCAGGGCCTGGCCCCCAGTGCACCCAGTGGAGCCTGGTGGTGCCTCTTCTGGTGGGGAGGTGCCCACAAGCTTACCCATGGCTGCCCTGAGAGAAGCCCTCCAGCCCCAGTTACTCATATACCTCGTGCTCCTGAGACAGAGCCCCGCAGCAGCCCCGCCATGGCTCTTTGGACCATCTCAGCCAGCAGGTCCACTTCTTGAGGTTGGAGGCGGGATCTTCCCAGATTCGGGCAGGGAAGGCCTTGCAGTGCCCGGGATGGCCTCTGTGTGGAGTGCGATTCTTTTGTTTTTTCTGGCCCGTGAAACTGGAGAGCTGCACCCTGCAGTCAGGTCAAACTCAGGCGGCAAATCCTGGACACAAAAGGCTGCTATGCCCATCTCACCTGGCACTGGCCTAGGGAGAAAGCAGGGCTCCTCAGGTGGTCCCCTGACTTCCTGATTTCTGGATTTCTCACTTGACCCACACTTAGGCCCAGTGTACTTACGACAGATGTGTGTGTGTGTGTGTGTGTGTGTATGTGTGTGTGTGAGAGAGAGACAGAGACAGAGACAGAACATCTGGCACTTACTGATGAGGTTCTGTCCACCCTGGAAATACCTTGCTGAAGTGGGAAACCATAGCTCCAAGTTTTTACCAGAAGTTGAAGCCTCATAGAGATAGGTCATGCACCTTTCCCAAGATTGTATAGAAGTGGCTCCACCACACTGTGATACCACCAGAGACATTTGACACCCAAGTGCTGGTCCATGGGCTTCCAGGTTCCTTGGCTCTGGTGTACCCTTAGACAAGGTCTGGGCCCCCTCCCGTTCTGCTTCTCCGTTCAGGTCAAGGGCGTCCACTGGTTTCCCTCATGCCTGGTGAGAATGCTTAGGAGTGGGAGCTTCCTCTTGAAGGGGAAGCAGGAGATGATTTGGACATCTGGGAAAACCAGGTACGGAGGTGGCTAACCCAGGCTGTACCCAGGACCCCAGGCTGTGGGCTTGCTCAGCTGAGTCACCTGGGAAGCCATATTGCTTGTTTCTGGCCTCTGTGTGGTGCAGGGGTGGGGCTTGGAGGCCAGGTTGTTCAACCCTCAGTCCTGCACATCCTTAGCCTCAGGCAGCCTCAACCCAGCAGAGAGACCACTTCTGCCTCTTTTGAGGGGGTGACGGTGTATTCTTGGGAAGCTGCATTAATTTGGAGGTCTGCAAGTGTGACAGGACCCCTAGTGGGGTCAGCCAGTCCTGCTGGAATTTGTGGCCTTGGCAGGAAGGACTTGGGAAGCAGCAAGTAACATGTCAAGCCCCTCTCAGACTTCTCTTGTTCCACATTCTTTCCCCTTCCTTCTCTCACTCCTCTTCCCCTTGCCTTGTCTTCCAGCTTTTTTCCTCCATCTCTGTCCACAGCTGGGTCCTTGCAATGAGCTATCAAGTGAAGGTTTCTGGCCCTGCCTGGGGTCCTTCCTCTTGTCTCACTTTGGAAGCCAGACACTGTGCCCTTAGGTGTACAGGCTGGTTCCTGTCCAGCTAAAGGCCTGTGTGCTGTAGACCCTGGAGACGAGCAGGCTTTTGGAAGATTCAGTGGTGAGTGTGCATTGATGATTTAGCCTTGAAATGTTCATCGAGTCACTAGATGAGAACAAACAGATGCTGGTTAGCATGGCCTGCCTGCCTGCCAGTATGCCTGCCTACTTACCCACCAGCTGGCTTGGCTCAATGCAAATTCTTGAAACCAGAAACTGGGCCTGAACTTGGCAGTTCTTCCAGGTGTTAAGGGACAGGTCAGCCTCAGGGGTGAGCCTGGAATGGATGCTTCCCTTGCCCCTTGCGCACACCTGCCTTTTGCTTGGTTATAATGTGATTTCAGGCATCTGGCTGGTGGGGTCAATGCCAGTTGGGGTTCAAGGCTCCTGACCCCCATCACACGTGGCTGTCACAGCACCACAAGTGCCCTTAAGTCTGGGCTGTGTCTTATTTGCCTCTGTGCTCTCCAACAGCAGCCCAGGCCTTGATGCAGACAAATGTTCACTATTCCCATGAAGTAAGTGAACATTGAGCAAATTGAACAGAAAGAAGAAAGAGGAAGGGATGGCCCTGGAGCCTCATGGAGCTGCAGGGTACCCTCGTCCATGGGCCTCTTATCTGTAGCTGCTGGGCTTGGGATCCGCCACAGGCCTCCCTCCAGAGAGGCGCCGACCTTCCTGTGCTGGCAGCGGGCCGCAGGTACTCAGTCTGCGCAGGCCACAGCTGGCGAGGGCTCACAATGGCTTCGTGGAGGCCCTGCCAGGGCGGGGGTCTGGCTGCAAGTTCAGTCAGACCTTCTTGGGAAGAAGGAAGGAAGGAAGGGTTGCAACTAAGAGGGAACCGTGGCTTTGAAAGTTTCCCTCCCTGGTTACTTGCTTTGTTTGCACAGAGCGGAGACCCGGAGAGGGTGTGGAGGAGTGGGCACAGACTCCACCTGCCACAGGTTGGCAGCTGCTGCTGTCTGAGATTGCCTGCCCCTGCCAGGAACAGTGCTGGGTTCCTGGGATTCTTCATCTTCCTTTCTTTTGTGGGAGAAACACGTGTGCTTCCCATTGTCAATTCCCACTGAGCACAGCTAAGTATGGGAAACAGAGCAGGAGCCAGATGGAACAAGGACTTGTCTGACCTGCTCCTTGCAACTATGTGGGAAAGCCCAGGCGCCAGGTGGCATTTGCTAGAAACTTCGGCAGATCGGCTACACTCTGGTTGAGGATTTGCTAATGTGAAGAACACATGGACAGTCACACGACATGAGAGGCCAAACAGCAAAACCAACTTGGCCTTGAATAATTCCCTTTTGTCCCTGCATGAGGCACCAAACTAGGCACATTTAGAGATATGGGAATGTGGATTTCTATTTGTTAAAATAAAAATAAGGCAGTTGTTTCTCTTCAGGCTCTTCCAGTTATAGCACATGGGACCACAGTGACCTCATTCTTGACCAATGGCCAATGCATTCAACTGTCTGCTGGAATAATCTATTAACTGGGCACCTGCCAAATTGTCTGGAATAGGAGCGAGTCTAGGCATATGTGTGTTTTTAAAATTTTTTTTAAAAAAATCGATAGCATTGTTATGGGTCTTGCCTAGACAAGAGGTTGAGGAACCTGTACAGACCAGCAAGGGCAGTGGAATTCATTTGGAACCATGGGTGTGTTCGCAGTAGGCTCTCTGCCCTGTGGCTGATCTGCCACCTCCTCCTGCAGTAACTCTATACAGTGTAACCATGCACAGAGAATTCCAGAACCTGGTACGTGAAGTTTGGACCCTATGGGTGAGAACAAAAGGTACAGAAGGCTGCTGTGCATCTCCTTGCTAGATTCCTAGAGCCACCATTGGAACTGAGTTCTTTGAATCCTGTGCTTTTTTCTCTGTGGCCTCCTGAGTTCCACGTGAGCACCTATGTAACTAGGCTAGCACCCACTCAGACCAGTGTGTGTCAGCTCTATGGTGAGGGGCCCCTGCTGGTGCAGTGGTTTTATAGCCCCAGCAAGATGAGTTGGCAACTTGGTTGGGTCTTTGCACCCTGAATGTGGAAAGACATGGACAAGTTGTTGTAAACACTGTGCTTCATCCAAGTTTGTGCGGGCTGGTTGAAGGTGGCGACTGCTCGTGCGAAGGAAGACCAGCCACAGTAAGACCACGGACTCCTACACATTGACAGGAAGGACTTTTTAAAAGTTTTTCTAAAAAAAGGTTTTTAATTTTTTTGAAAGGAGCAGTGACAGAGAATGACATTAGAGAGAGATCTTTCAATTGCTAGATCACTTCCTAAGTGGCTGCGACAGGGCTGGAAGAGGCCAAAGCCAGGAGCCAGGAACTTCACCTGGGTCCTACGTTTGGATGACAGGGACCCAAGCACTTGAACAACTTCAGCTGTTTACCCAGATGCATTAGTAGATAGCTGGATCAGAAACAGAGCAGCTGGGACTCGAACCAGTGCCCTGATGTGGGATGTTGGCATTGTGGTTGGCGACTTAACGTACCCAGAAGGAACATCTTTTGCACAAAGGTGTCACACGCTTGTGTAGTCAGACTGCTGCTTTAATCCCAGCAATATATTCTTGCCATTATTGTATTTGCTTTATATATATTAACTCTTACAAAAAGAAGTAGATGTTCTGATTATTTTCAGTTTACCAGTGGTAGGAGGGAGTCACGTTGCCGAGCAGGTCTAGAGATGAGAACCAGATCCCCTCGGTGCTTCCCTACCACGTTTGATCATTTCTTTTTTTTTTTTTTTTGTTAAAAGATTTATTCATTTTTATTACAAAGTCAGATATGCAGAGAGGAGGGACAGAGAGGAAGATCTTTCGTCTGATGATTCGCTCCCCAAGTGACCGCAACGGCTGGTGCTGCGCCAATCCAAAGCTGGGAGCCAGGAACCTCTTCTGGGTCTCCCACATGGGTGCAGGGTCCCAAAGCTTTGGGCCGTCCTTGAGTGTTTTCCCAGGCCACAAGCAGGGAGCTGGGTGGGAAGCGGGGGCCACCAGGATAAGAACCGGTGCCCATATGATATCCCGGGATGTTAAAGGCGAGGACTTTAGCCGCCGGGCCCCGTGTGATCATTTCTTAAGGGTCGGATGTCCCTAGAAGGAGCTGATGTCTCTAACTCTGGGCCCTAAGATGGGGATAAAAGGCTTCTAGCCTTGCTTTAGCTTAATCTGTTCTTCATGCCAGTTTCTAAGAGGTGGTATGATTTATGTCCAAAGTGATAAAAAATATGCCTGAATTATTAAAATTCAGTGAAGATCCTCAAAGGAGATTCCTACATTATTTACTGATAGAATAATATCAAATCTTACCAAATGGAAACAAAACTTCATGCCATCAACCAAGGATTTTCTCTGTGAAATAAAATGTAGCACTTTGTTTAAAAAAAGAACATAGGATGAGGGTTCACTTGTGAATCTGGAGGAAATGATTTAATTGTGAAATCTATCTTTACAAAATTTTAAAATTATTTTTATTTGAAAGGGTTAGAGAATATTGCACCCTCTGGTTCACTGCCTGAATGGCCACAGTAGCTGAAGCTGGGCCGATCCTAAGCCGGGAGCTTCTTCCAGGTCTCTCATGTGGATTCAAGGGCCCAAGAACTTGGGCCCATTCCTCTGCTTTTCCAAGTGCAGTAACAGGGAACTGGATCAGAACAAGAACGTTGGCACTCCAGTTGGCGCCCATATGGAATGCTAACATTACAGGCAATAGCTTTACCCACTACTCCACAGAGGCAAAGGCCCCAGAAACAAACCTTAATTATAGAAGAATGCCTAGATGTGTGTGTTGGTTGGAGAAGAGCAAACACCATTTGGGCACCCTCACCATTCGGGTATCCAGTTTAAGAAAATAAACCCAGCCACTGCCCTTGCTGCTTCCTGGCTTCAGATGCCTTCTTGCCCGGCAGAAGCAGTGCCTGTCTGGCTCAGGGTGACTTGCGTTACCCAGCCTTTCTTCATCGTCTCACCAATGCTGTCTCACAAGTGCCATGTGGTGTTCAGAGTGCTAAGCTGCCCAGCAAAGGGCGGTGCTCAGAGCAGCTGGCAAGGCCTTGCGGGGCGGGGGTGCTGGGGAGTGAGGTAAACCATGTCTGTTTGAAGGCTCCTGGTGGCTTACCTGCAGCCCCCAGGAGGCAGCAGAGTGGAGTGCCTACACCCAGAGCTCCAGTGCTCTTGCTTCAGGGTGCAAGGGGCCTAGGGTCTGCAGGAATGCGGGCAGTGCGGTCCCCAATCACTCTGTTGCAGACTGGGTTGTTCCCTTCTTGCTGTTGGGCGCAAGTCCTCCTGGCTCTTCCCTTACCCACCCCCACCTCGGGTTTCCTGCTTCTGTAGCTGATGTGTCCTGATCTACTCTGTCGTTCTGATGAACTTCATCTGCTAATAGTTCCTTTTTTAAAAATGTATGCATTTGGGACAGAATAGGCCAAGAACAGGGCTCTGATGTGCAGATTCATTCCCCAGATGTTGACAGCTGCGACTAGGCCAAGCTGGGTCCAGTTCAGGATTTCAATATGGGCCTCCCATGTTGGACATGGGAATTCAAGAACCTGAGCTATTAGTGGCTGCTCTCCAGGGTGTGTGTGAGCAAGAAGCTACAGTCCATGGCAGAGGGCCTCGAGTAGTATCCTAATTGCTAGGCCAAATACCCACCCCTCTAGTAACTTTATTAAAAAACAAAAAAGATTATTTATTTGAAAATTAGAGTTACAGAGGGGGATGGGATATAGAGATCTTCTATTCACTGGTTCATTCCCCAAGTGGTTGCATATTGGAGCTGGACCAGTCTGAAGCTTGGGCCCCGGAGCCAATATGGGTACGGAGGCCCAAGGTCTTGGGTCATTCTCTGATGCTTTGCCCAGGCACATTATCAGGGAGCTAGAATGGAAGCGGGGCAACTAGAACACAGATCACTGCCATATGAGAGGTGGCAGCTTCACCCACTATGCCACTATGCTGGTTCCTTTAGTAACTTCTTGAGAAAGAGAATTTGGTGACATTATTTGGGACATTGCATGTAAATTCTTCATGTTCACAGTTGATTGACCATTTGTTTATATTCCTTAAGATTTGACTGTTTATGCCCTGCCACTAATGTTGTTGAGAAGTCCAAAGTCATCCTAGGTAATGACTCTTTGGATGTGACAGTAAGGCAGTGGGAAATTCCTGGTTGTTAGTTTTCTGAAAATTCTGAGTGACACATTGTCATGAAAGGGTATTGGTCTTATGCTAGCTGGAGATGGGATCGCTTCTGGTCTGAAGACCCTTATCCTGCAGTTCTGGGAAACTTTCCCGAAGTACTCATTCCCCCTCCATTCTCTGTAGTCTTTCTGGCACTTAGAGTATTTGAGTGTTGGGTCTCCTAACCTTTTTACTGTCTCCAGCCTATTTTTACCTTCACCATTTGAGAGATTTCCTTAACTTTATCTTTGACTCCTATCAACTTCCTCGTTTTTGCTGTCCTGTTTTTAATAATTAGGATCACGGTTTAGTTTCCTGAGTGTTCCTTTTTATTGTTATAATAACATCCCCCCCTCTCTTTTTGTTTCATAAGCGCAATATTTCTCTTAGTTCTGGAAGGATTTATGAATATAGATTTTAAAATGTTCTTATCTCTGTGTAATTTCTGCTTCCTCTAGTGTGCCTTTTACTGTGAAAAAAAAAAGTTCCTAATGGGCAAAATATTGTACATGCTTAGGAACTGTGTGATATTCCAATGCAAGTCTGCATTGTGTAATATCCAATCATAGTAAATATACCTTCCTCTTAAACAGCACAACCAACTTGAAATGATGGTTGACATTGATTATAGAGAGACTGTGAACTCCATGGGCCTTTCTTGATAGCCTAGTGGCTAAACCCTCACCTTGTAACCACCAGGATCCCATGTGGTGCTAGTTTGTGTCCTGGCGGCTCCACTTCCCATCCAGCCCCCTGCTTTTGCCTGGGAAAGCAGTCGAGGAACCCTGAACCCAAGGAACCCAAGTCCTTGGAACCCTGAACCTGTGCGGGAGACCCAGAAGAAGCTCTTGACTCCTGGCCACAGATTGGCTCAGCTCCGGCTGTTGCAGCCACTTGGGGAGCGAATCAACAGATGGAAGATCGTTCTCTATATCTCTCCTTCTCTCTGTATATCTGACTTTCCAATAAAAATAAATAAATCTTTAAAAAAGAACTCCATATTTAACTTTTCATTCTTGTCCATGTTATACATTTTTGACATTACATTTTAACTTTTTCTATAATATTGCCTTTTAACAGTTTAATGCTGTTAATATCTTGCTTTAATTATTTTTATCTTGTCTTCACAATAAAGGTTTGAAAATTTGATACATCATGGTTATCATATGAAAGTATTATGAATTGGCCAGCCTGTTTATTTAATTTATTTATTTATTTATTTATGAAAGTCAAATATACAGAGAGGAGGAGAGACAGAGAAGAAAATTTTCCATCCGATGATTCACCCCCCAAGTGACTGCAATGGCCAGGGTTGTACCAATCCGAAGACAGGAGCCAGGAGCCTCCTCTAGATCTCCCACGTGGGTACAGGGTCCCAAGGCTTTGGGCCGTCCTCAACTGCTTTCCTAGGCCACAGGCAGGGAGCTGGATGGGAAGTGGAGCAGCTGGGAACACAAACCAGCACCAGAAGGGCTGGAAACTCAGTCTGGGTCTTCCACATGAGCGCTAGAACCCAAGTGCCTGTACCATTACCTGCTTTCCTGACTCGTCAGTTCAGATCACCATGGCTGCCAACATCTGCTCTCCCCTGCTGCCTTTTCTGCAAGTGCCTCCTTCAGTCTCAGCCAGACAAAAACCAGCCAGGTCGGGATATCAGGGGAGATCTCTCAGTGGGCCTTCTCAGCACCAGCCACGGGGTGGTTACCTTTGGTCACGCTCCCATCTCTGGCTGAGATTATGTGCAGGGGAGCAAGGTCACAGGACACGAGGAGGTCTTGGGGTGGGGAGTGAATTCCCGTGACCCGTGTCCTCAAAAGATGTTTGTAAGCCTGGTAGACATCAAAGGTTTCCTTGATGGTGTAGGATGTTCCACAGGAGTCCAGGGTCCTCTCATGGGCCCCTTGCAATATGAAACAAAGCTTGCTTTTTCCGTAATAAAACAATGCATGCTCATCTCAGAAAATCTGAAAAGCAAAAGTAAAAGGAAGGAAAAAAAAATTGAATCTCATTGCTTAGTGACAATGGATCAGATAAGTAGTACTTTTGCTTACATTATTTTGTCTTGCATATTTTATTCATACTTGTGACTAGATAGTGCAGGCTAACTTATCATTTTATCTTTAAAAGTTGTTTATGTGTGGGTCCAGCATGGTGACTTAGCAGCTAAAGTCCTCGCCTTAGATGCAGCAGTATCCCATATGGGCACCAGTTCTAATCCCGGCAGCTCCACTTCCCATCCAGCTCCCTGCTTGTGGCCTGGGAAAGCAGTCAAGGACGGCCCAAAGCCTTGGACCCCTGCACCCATGCGAGAGACCTGGAAGAGGCTCCAGGCTTCTGGCTTTGGATTAGTGCAGCTCCGGCTGTTGCAACCACCTGGGGAGTGAACCATCGCATGGAAGATTTTCCTCTCAGTCTATCCTCCTCTCTGTATATTAGATTTTGCAATAAAAATAAATCTTTTTAAAAAGTTATTTATGTGTAATTATTTGTAAGACTGAGCTCTTCCATTAGCTTGTTCATTCCCCAAATGCCAACAACTGCTAGCTCTGGGCCAGGCTGAGACCAAGAGCCAGGAAGGCAGTCAGGGTCTCCCACCTGGGTGGCCAAGACCCAGTTTCTTGAGCCATCCCCTGCTGCCTCCCAGGGTGTGTGTTAGCAGGAAACTGGGTGGGAAGCCGAGCTGGGGACTCTAACTCACGCCCTCTGACATAATGGGGGCAGGCACTACATCAAACACGCCGCCCCTAATTCATCTTTGTTGAGAAAAAAAAACCCACACAATTGATTTTGAAGTGTGATATATAAAGCTTATTTCATCTAGCCTTTTTTTCCACCCTTTGTTTTAAACATGATAGAACTCTACTCAGTAGATAGTAATTTTAATGCAAAAGCTAATATAATGACATTCAGGAGTCCCAGATGGAAAGTAACATCAACAGAGACTTGATAACAGAGCTGGTCTCAAACTAGTCAGAAAGTCAATCAAACAAACAGAATTACCAGGAACAATTTCAAAGCTGCAGATATCCTAGAAGCTGAGCTGGATGGAAAGGACTTCAGGGGCAGGAGTAGGGTGTTTTGCTGGCTACCCAGAGCAGGTGGGAGTAGACCCCGCTTACATGGAAGCAGTTGAGGTGGGTTTTGAGATGGCACCCAGATGCCACTGGAGACCAAGTTGGCGACCTCACTCCTACTCTGTTTCTGAAATCTCCTTATTGCTTCCCCTCTCCCTCTATCCTGCAGCATCTGCGGCCAACATCCAGCATTGGAACACACACAGCCCTCCCCCGCACACCTGCAAGCATAAAATGATTTAACCAGTTAGATCTCTGGTTGACTCTTCTGTTACTAGTTCATGTTATAAAATAACTAAATAATCTGAAATAATAAGAAAGAGTCTAGGATCCCCTATTACATATCTGTCTTATCCTACACAACAGGCTGTATGGATGGACATACGTGTTAACCCTTGTGTGGTCCCCTGTCCCAGTAGCCTGGCCACCTAAGATGCTGTGCAGAAAGCACACAGCTCACCATCTGGCGTAGGAGCTCAGACCCCCAACTTTCTCCAGTGTCTCGGCCCTGTGTGGCTCAGGCATGCCTTTTCACTCAGAACTGAACTCTGCATGATTTCTAGACATGCTTTGTATTTTTAGTCTTAGTACATTTTTTCCTTGGGCCCTGTGCAATGGCTCAGTGGCAAGCCTTAACTTGCACATTCCAGAATCCCATATGGGTACCAGTTTGTGTCCCAGCTGTTTCACCTCCTTTCTAGCTCCTTGCTTGGGACCTGGGAAGGCAGTAGAGGATGGCCCAAAGCCTTAGGACCCTGCACCTGCATGGGAGACCCTAGAAGAAGCTTCTGGCTTTGGATCAGCTCAGCTCAGCTGTGGCTGTTATGGACATTTTGGGAATGAACCAGTAGATGAAGAATCTTTCTCTGTCTCTCCTTCTCTCTGTATACCTGCCTTACCAATAAGAATAAATAAATCTTTAAAAAAAAAAAGATTTTCCATAATGAATCTTTTCTTTAAAAAAAATTTTTTTTTTCGTGGCTGAAAGTGTTGTATAACAGCATAAGCCTCTTTCTATTGTGTTACCGTTCCATTTGAGTGTTGGTTCAGGGCCTGATTGCTCCACTTCTGATCCAGTTCCTGGCTGATGTACCTGGCAAAGTGAGAATGACCCAAGTACTTGAGCCCCTGCATCTGCATGGGAAACCTGGATGAAGCTTTAGGCCTTTGGTTTTGGCCTGGTCCAGCTCTGGCTGTTGGAACCATTTGAGCAATAAGACAGTGGATAGCAGGCTTCTCTGTCTGTCTGTCTGTCTCTCTCTCTCTCTCTCTCTCTGTGTCTCTCTGTCTCTGTCTATCTCCCACTCTCTAACTGTGCCTTTCACATAAATAAATCCTTAAGAACAACAACAACAAAAGCATTTGCATTTGTTTTTCTTTTACAAGTCTGCATCCCAGACAACTGTCTCACCCTGAACACAGGCTCTAGAGAAGTTAGAAAATTTTCCCCTGTTTCTCTGAGAATTGGTAGACACAATGATTATGACAAATGGGTCAGGGGAAGGTATGTGGTTCTATACCTTCCTGCTTGAGACTCCTGGATCCCATAAGGGATTGCCAGTTTGCATTCTGGCTCCTCTGCTTGTGCTCCACCTTCCTGTTAATGCATACCCAGGAAGGCAGTGGATGCTGGTTCAAGTACCCACATCGGACCCCAGCATTGAGTTTCAAGCTCCTGGCTTTGACCTTGGCGTAGCCCCAGCTGTTGAAGGTATTTGGGGGTGAAACAACAGATCCCACACTCTGTGTCTCTGCCTTTCAAGTAAGTGAGAAGAAATAAGTAAACTTTTTTTGAAGGTCAATTTATTTTTTTGAAAGGCAGAGTACAGAGAGAGAGCAAAAGAGATATTTTCCATCCACTGGTTCTACAACAGGACTGGGCCAAGCTGCAGCCAACAGAGAGGAGCTTCTTCTGGGTCTCTCATATGGGTGGAAGAGGCACGAACGCTTGGGCCATCCTCCATTGTTCTTTCCCAGGCACATTAGCAGGAGCTGGATCAGAAGTAGAGCAAGCAGGACTAGAACCAGTGCCTGCATGGGATGCCAGCATTGCAGGTGGTGATTTAACTTGCTGTGCCACAGTACTAGTCCCTGTTTCCCAGCTCTAAACACTTTCAAACTTATTTCTCCTAGGCCATCTTATTTTGAAGTCAAACGTGTATTAGAATCTCACAGCTCTCTTCATCAGTGGCCCAGGTAAAGACTTTGAATGCTAGGTACTACATGGTTATGCTTAGAAGTAGTGATGCCAGTTCAGTAGAATAATTTGGTAAGAAGAAAAAAAGTCATGGATCCATTCTTATTGCTACCCTTCTTTCATCAGATTGATTTTCAGGGGGAACACTGTGCTAAGAAGCAGTAAGAGCTTTCCTGATTGTTTCCTGATTGTTCTGTAATACCAGGCACTGTGCTACCCTCCCAACACCTATGGAGTTCCCATGCTGTTGCTGATAAAGAAGAGAAAACTTGGGTTCAGAAAGGGCAGCTTTCACACAGTTGGCAAGTGATGGGGCCAGTGTGTGAGCCCTGCCTCCTGATTGCAGGATCCCTGTTGTTCTTAACCTTCCAACTCACGTTGCTCCTAACCACAGGGCCACCATGCCATGTCTTGATGGAATTACAAAACACAGAGTCTAGGTACCGTGTTGATACTGAAAGTGTGTGCTGTGACATCACTTTGAAGTGAGGTGAAGGGGAACTGTAGAGACAAAGTGTTCTGCATGGGAAGACTTAAAGCCAGGGTGCCCTCCAGACAGACAGTGGGATTCAAGGCCAGGGCCCTGACGTCCGTTAAGTCTCAGATTCCTCACAATGAACTTTTTTTTTTATTATAAATCTTCTTTTAAATATTGTTTACATAATTGGGATGGATGTACGCCCATGTGGGCCTCTGATTAGGGTGGGAGGGCTAAGGTATGGAGGAAGGTGGATGGGACAAATGTTTCTGTTTAGTTTTTTTCCTCCCGTGTCTGCAAGGGAGGAGGAGGAAGGGAGCTGCTTTTTGCTGTCAAACTAGTCAGTACCCAGGGATGGGGGATGGTCCTTTGGTGACATCCTAGAGACTCCGTTGTAGGGAAGAGTATTTCAAGTGTGTTACTTGAGTGGTTTTGATAGTTTTGAATAATTGCTTGTTTCATTTCACCAGGGTTGAAAAAATCTTTCCAAGGTCAATTGGTTGACCCAGCAGGTTACCTTAGTGCATCCACAGGCCTAGGAATATGTTGTAAAGCTTGGCTAAGAAAGTGGTCCAACCTGTTCTGTTTTCCATTCTCTGATGAGGCAGCAGACACCCTCTGCTGGCCTAGATGAGCTGGTTGTGATGTCCTCCATGTATATCTGGGCATGCTGCCTACTGCGCATGCATAAGCAACTGAGAAGGCCCAGTTCTAATACATGCACATAAACTGTGATTTTCCCTGTGGCCAGAGTCTGAGTCCAGTGGGCCAATCGGGAGAAACTTCGTCTTGGGTGACCTCAGACTTGACTCTTATATGTGCCAACCGTTGCAGGATCAGGTGTGGTGTGCCACCTGAACGAGCCTATGCATATATAGGTGGATGCAGCTGCCTGGCCAATTCTGTCCTCAGCCCCATAATTCATGCCAAACCAATGGTTGCTGCAGCTTAGCCAGCCTACCACAGACCCAGTCCTCATGCATAGCAGAGTGTGTTGTGGTCTGGTTGGGGCAACCTCCAATAAACCCCACTAGACTCACCCCAGCCCTCGTTTTTCCACATGCCAGCCTCTGCTGTGGCCTAACATGACTCAGCCCACATCCCATCTGGCTCTTGTGCACACCATGGGTGCTGAAGTTTAGCTCAGCCTGATCTGTCCCCGGACTCGGCCATCACATATGCTGACAGGTGCTGCTGCCTTGTCCAGCCTGGCCTGCCTCCAGCCGTGGGGCTGTATCTGACTCAGTTCACTAGTGGTAGGTACAGCCTAGCAGGGGAATGCCCACAGTTCCCCTGCAAGGCATGCTCCCAGTCCCAGATAATGAACTTAATTAAAAAGCCAACCCTTGGGCAGGCATTGTGGTGCGTTGTGTTAATGCCAGCATCTTGTATAAGTCCTGCCTTTTCTACTTCTTACCCAGTTCCCTGTTACTATCCCTGGGAGGAGCAGGCCACGCTTGGAAGCCAGCTCCACCAGTGCCCTGGAGGATTTGCCTTCTGCCTGTCTCTGCTAGTCATCTTTGTTTCACAGCTCAGGGGCAGAGTGTGGCAGGACCCCAACTGCCTTTCCCTTTGGGCTTGTCCTGTGCATCCCAGCATGGGGGACACACCGAAATGAAAAAGTACTGCAATATTTGAATGTGGACCCTCCTTTGGGTATGTATGAAAAGAAGAAAACAGAGCATTAGAAGCATTGGCCTTGGTTAAGGATCTCAGTATGCAGCTGCTGAACATGTCTTCTTTCCTGGATTGGGCAAGTGCACAGAGCCGGGCGGGGGGGGGGCGGTCCCTGTTTTATGGGCATCCCACACACAGGCATCACTTCCTAGTGCCTTTTTGTCCCAGCCTCTTAGAATGCACCTGGCACTAGGCTGGTCTCAATAACACTCTTCCCAGTGGCTGGCTGGGAAACAGACCAGCAAAGACTGGGATCCAGGGACACAGAGGGGCACAGTCCTAGAGAACGTACCCGAGCAGCTTGTGTGACACAGTGAGAACCATAGGAGAATGAAGCCAAAGAGCAGTAGAGCACACACTCTAGAGATGTGGGGTGAGGATGGGAAAAGCACCCCGCCACTCAGCACCACCTTCCGCCTCTCTCTCTGCCTTCTGTCCACCTGCTCAGCAAATGCCACTGACTCCCATGGGCACTCAGGACACCTCTGCAGGCTGATGCGAGGACTGACAGCCCAGTCCCTGAGCTCATGAGGAGCTGACGAGGCATGACTGGTGGCCATCATATGTGTCTCATGATAGTGGTATTGGGACGCAGGCTGCTCATGCACTGTGTGCCTGTGGGCATGTCACTGACCCCTCTGAGGTCACTCGAATGGCATGTGAGGGCTCTGGCAAAGCACATTTTGTAAGATTTAGAACTATGTCAGAAATAGTTCCCTTTTCCTTCAGGATTGAGAAGCGGATTCTCCTCCCCCTCCAGCCTTCCCCACCCACCTTCCCCAGCTGCCTTTCTGAAAAGGAGCACTTAACAGATACTGCCGAGAGCAGCACTTTTGCTTGTAAGATTTGGGGGCTGATTTCTTCCGTCCGGCTTCTTCCTGGCTTCTCCTAAACTGGCTGACACTGAAGCGCTGCATTTCCTCAGGAGCAGCACCATATAATCACAGCTACAAGAAGTAGAAAGCGTGCAAAAGTAAATAAAGTAGTACATCCAAGCAACCAGTCTGTCATTACCGCCGTCAGAAGAGTACTGAAGGGCGTGGCTGTGCATCACGGAGCTGTGCACAGCTCCCTGAATCTTCTTCATTTTTTAAAGATAGATTTATTTATTTATTGGAATCAAAGCACGACAGGGACAGAGAAGGAGAGATGAAGAGATCTTCCACCTCCAGGTTCATTCGCCCAATGGCTGCAACTATCAGGATGGGCCAGGTGGATTCAGGAACCACGAGCTTCTTCCAGCTCTCCCGTGTGGATGCTGGGAACCCAGCACTTGGGCCATCTTCTTTCCCAACTGCATTGGCAGGATCTGGATCAGAAGTGGAGAAACTCCTCATGGAAGAGGCTGGCATTGCACACGGTTGCTTAGCTTGCTGCACTGCAGCTCCAGCTCCACTTTTGAAAATGCTCAAGGGACTTGAGAGATGGCCAAGAGCAAGTAACAGCAACCAAATGAGCCCTACATGCATATCGATTTTTTTTTTCAAATTTTGGTTTGAAACAAACTAAAAAACAGAGGGAAAATAACTGATTACTCTAGTGACTCTGGGTGGAAAGTGCTTTTCAGAGCAGTTTTCCTGTAACCGTTGCTCCCCAATCTCCAGCTCCCACTGAGAGCCCAGATGTGCTGACACTGCAAAGGAGGAGATTCTGGGAGCTGGAGGGCCTCCTGCTCCAACACTCTGCCACCATGGGCAGTCACCTGTCTGAGTATTCATTTCCTCATGTGGAAAACACAGAAGGCTAACACTTGCTTTCTAGACTTCCACTCTGGAGATGACGTGAAGGGATAGTATTGATTCCCCAGTTTTAAGACATCATCAATCTTAAGACACACCACATTTTCAGATAGAAAAGAAAGGATCCATGACATGAAGTCTACGTGTTAATTGTGTGGCATCCAACTTTCAGAAAATAAAAGTGGTTTTAGAAAAAATCATTCTTGGGCCCAGCAGCGTGGCCTAGTGGCTAAAGTCCTCGTGTTGAACGTGCCAGGATCCCATATGGGCGCCGGTTCTAATCCCGGCAGCTCCACTTCCCATCCAGCTCCCTGCCTGTGGCCTGGGAAAGCAGTTGAGGACGGCCCAAAGCTTTGGGACCCTGCACCTGCGTGGGAGACCTGGAGGAGGTTCCTGATTCCTGGCTTTGGATTGGCGCAGCACCAGCCATTGCGCTCACTTGGGGAGTGAATCATCGGCTGGAAAATCTTCCTCTCTGTCTCTCCTCCTCTCTATATATCTGACTTTGTAATGAAAATAAATAAATCTTTTAAAAAAATCATTCTTGAATTGGGGAAATAAGATAAATGCTAGTGCTTGGCAGAAGGAAGATTCCAGATAAATGCAAGGTGGTCCTCTTAGTGGGCCAGCCTCCTGGTGCTGGAGAAGCAGCCGTCTGGGCTCATTTCCCTGTGGTGGCTGCCCTGCCACAGCTTGGAACAGAACCACCTCATCGTCTCATCTCTTGATGCCCCTTCAGATGCCCCGTTTGGGTGGGTTTCCAAACACTGCAAGGGTCCTTTTAGTATGGAAGCCATGTTTTGTAGAGAATCAAAACATATCTTGCAATTTCCTCTGAACTGAGCTATTCCCTGCTTTCGTGAGGTCGTTTGACACCTGACCTAATGCCTCCTAATCATTCTCATGTCATTGCACAGCCAGAATACAATAATATTTGTGCAGCACTCCAGGGTATAAGGAAGGCCAGAGTCCGCACCATCTGGAACCTATTCAGAGCATTCCAGGGCTGCCTACTTTCTCCTCTCAGTCTCTTCCGTGAAAAAGGAGAGGAGGCAGGCAAGAAAGTGAAGAAAAGTGGAAGAAAAGGAGATCCTGGTGGAGGTGCCTGCTCTTTTCATTTTAAGAGTGTGTTGATTCTTCAGGGTGTCTTTGCGATAGTGGCCTGGGGTCTTGACCCGATGACCCTTGGTTAGTGAGTGCCGTAAGTATCCAAGTTCTGACCCTCGAACTCGATGCTAGCCTAGGCCCTTACATCCCAGGTGAGAGACCCAGATGAAGCTCCTATCTCCCACCTGGCCCCACCCTGGTCTTTGTAGCCATTTGGGGAGTAAATCAGTGTCTGCCTGTCTCTCTCTCCCCCACCCCCACCACCTGTTTCTCCCTCTATAACTCTGACATTTAAATAAATAAATCTTCTTAAAAATATGTTTCAATTGGCACAAACAATTTAAAAATCATATTTATAAAAGGGGTTTCCAAATGATTCATAGATAAGGAAAAAAATCATGCATGCATTTCAAATTCTTTTGCACCAGAATAAACTTACCCTTTAATTCAGTTTTTTTTTTCCACAAACATTTTGAAATACATATTTATATATTCCCAGGTGGCCCGAGGCCTAGGAATCTGGATTGGCAAGCATATGCAGGCGGTTCCTTCTGTGTAGCCTGATTTGGGAACTGCTGCCGTAAGGGCTCCTGGAGGGTCTCATGGGACCTTTTGCTGTTCTACACGAGTCATTCTTTTTCACTCTGGAGGTGCCCTTTCTGGTGCAGAGGCCCACACCTAGACGGGTAGTACCCTTGCACATATCACATATGCCAGCCCTGCTTCCACCGCCACACCTTGCTCCTCCGTGTGGACAAGGAAAACGTTCTGAAGATTAGGGAATCAACAGACTTCCTGGACCGGACTACAGATTTTCTGTGAGAGCAGTGTGTCTTAGTTTGGTCTTGGGATTGCCTGTAAGTTTTTTTATTTTTATTAAAATTTATTTTTATTGGAAAGGCAGATCTCAGAGAGGGAGACAAAAATCTTCCATCTGTTGGCCACTCTCCAGGCAGCTGCTGTGGCTGGAACCAATGAAAAGTAGGAGCCAGAAGCCTTTGCCGCATCTCCCATGCAGGTATAGAGTCCTCAGACCCTAGGCCATTCTATACAGCCCTCCTCCACACACCCCCAGGCCACAAGCAGGAAGCTAGATTAGAAGTGAAGCAGCTGGGACACAAACCAGTGGCCACAAGGGATGCCAGTGCTGCAAGTAAGAGGATTAGCCAATTGAGCCATCATGCTGGCCCTACCTGCAACAGAATTTCCTGTAAGTTCATTGGAAAAATAGTTCAGGGTCCAGTGCAATAGCTTAGTGGCTAAATTCTTGCCTTGGACACCCAAATCCTATATCGGTGCCAATTCATGTCCTGGCTGCTCCACTTCCCATCTAGCTTCCTGCTGGTGGCCTAGGAAAGCAGTGGAGCAAGGTCCAAAGCCTTGGAACCCTGCACCCTTATGGCAGACCAAGAAGCTTCTGGCTCCTGGCTTCAGATTGGTTTGGCTCCAGCCGTTGCAGCCACTTGAAAAACAAACCAGCAAATGGAAGATACTTCTCTCTGTATCTCCTCTCTGTATATCTGCCTTTCCAATAAAAATAAATCTAAAAAAAAAAAAATAGTTCAGATCGTACCATCCAGTTTTGGATCAATAATCTACATTTTCGAGTTTCTTACCAAAACTTATTTGGGGGACAGAGAGCTCCCATACACTGATTCACTCCCCAGATGCCTGTACCAGCTGGCATGGAGCCCGGTCAAAGCCTGGAGCTGGGAGCCTGGTCCAGCTCTCCGTGTGAGTGTCAGGCACCCAACCATTTGTGCCATCCCATGCTTCCACCCAGAGTGCATATTAGCAGGGAGCTGCAGTTGGGCACAGAGCCGGGACTGGGACTCAGGCACTGCAGCGTGGGATGCAGGTCTCCGAAGCAGCATCTCCACCGTGGCACCAGAGGGCTGCCCTGTGTGTCTGATGTCACGGGCACAGGCACATCTGTAGCCTGACCTCAGTCAATCCCACAAAAGGGTGGATTGCAGCACAGGCATGGTCCCTCGGGTCAGAGGAAGGCCTGATACTCATCATCCATGCTCACCTCTGGCCCCTTGAAGAAAACAGCCTTGTTTCTGAAACCACTGTTGGGGTAGCAACCTAGGGGACACTGCTTAGACCCCAAATTCGATCCCAGAAGCCAATGGTATGATTGAAGCTCAGTGCGATGGGCTTCAGAACACACACACACACACCAACCAGAGTTGTGTATGGTCTGAGTGGCCAGTGGTCAGTTGTGGTCAGAGTGCAATTGGGCTGCTGCTGTGTTTTGCGTGGGCCACCATGTGCCTTCCATTCAATGTGGAGCTTCCCAAATAAGTAGTTTTAGCACAGGGTCCTTGAGCCCTTGAAATTAACATGTGAAAACTGAATCAGTGTATTTTTCTAGGAAAGGATCCAAAATTACTGCCCGAGTCTCAGAGGCCTTCTTGACCCCAAGAAGGGAGAGATTAAGGATGAGAACAGAGGCCTGACACAGAATCAGAACAGTCAGGAAGGATAAACAAAAGCTTTTATCCGGGAAGGGTTTTTGAACTGCTGGAGACCCAGCCAGCAGCAAATTGTCATTCTCCCCATTCCTCTAAGTGCACCTGCCATCTTTCATCTCCTCCCTGCCTTATTTTTGTGTAGACTTGCCTCTCTTTTTCCACTTTTGTTCCCTCCCTGGACTTACTGTCTGCCCCCATCCCAGCTTTCTGGTTCATCTCCATCCTCACCATCCAGTGCCTTCTCTCTGCCCCTCTTTCTGACCTGAACCAGAAGCACAGTATGTTCTTTTACTCATTCTCCCCATGCAGTAACATTTAGTGCCGGTGGCTCTTGTTTTTAAAAGTGAGTGAGTTGAATATTTACTGTGTCTCTGGCCTAGGGTGAATTTAGAGATCCCCTAAATTCCCTGGCTATTGAGGTCCCCACTCCTGCCTGCTGGAGGAGGGCTGGGAACAGGCCTCATTCTTGTGTTGAGTTGGATTCTGATGACTCCGGGTGCCCTGCTTCACCCTCCCTTCCCCAAGCTGTCCCCATTAAACTATTTTCATTTACTGGTTTGGGCGCTGGTGACCAGATAAGGAACCCCAGGCCAAGGACAGGAAACCTGCACAGGACTTGAGAGCTATCACTGCTCAGCTTCTGCCCTATGTCAACTCTAGCTCTGAGCAGCAGGGCTTTGGCTGGCCAGCCCTCCTGGCCCGGGTTTGGAGCTGGATGCCTGACATATGAAATCACTGACTTGGGAGGGTCCTTTCACACGCCTGAGCCTCAAGTAGCTGGAAGTTCCAAGGAAATGGAGGGTGAGACCCTGAACCCTCGATTGCATGGCCAACCAGGCTTGCATTCCTCCCCTCTCACTGTACCTAGTAGCTGTGCTCTCCCTGTGGGTACCGTACAGAATGTTCTCGGGTTCAGGATGGTACTTGGGTGGTTTCAGCATTTTAGAGATGCTACCTGGGTCAGGGAGCATGATGGTGTGTTTGTGTGGGACACAAAACATCAGGAGAGTTATGTCCTCAAGTTCCATTTGGGTAGGCAGTGGAGTGACCAGCTACATTCAGGCCCAAGGAACCAGGTAGCTGGGTCTAGGCTGTGACTGGGTGGAGAGCTCTAGCTGAGCACATGTGCCCAGCAACCTGTGAATGCCCACATCTAGGGCAGGGAGTTGGTTATGCTGTCTGCAGCAACTTGGACTTGCAAGTTAATGTTCAGGAGTGGATTCTAAAGTAATATTGAGTCCTCAGCCCCAAGGTCAAGCCTACCCCATCACCCAGATGCCCGCAGCCCAGGCCAGGATTGCATTTGCCGATGAATTGCCAGGCTCTGTGGAGAGCTGGCGAGCAGCTGCAACTGCTGGCGCAGTTTGGAAGATTGCATCATATTGACTTGAGTCCTCAGAGCCGCGCCTTTGCAATCAGCCCCCTGGGTGGAAACTCCAGCCCATTATATCTCACTGCGTGGACTCGGATGAGTTGCTTACCTCTCTGTTTCTGAGAAGCGGGTAACAATGCCTACCTAACTAGGTTGTCAGAATTTAAACTGAAAGGCATAGCGTCCTAACTGGCAGAAAACAGCCGCTTGATTAATGGCTGCTGTCACGATCATTGTTTATCCTGGGAGACGTCTCCTAAGGTTCCCTAGGCAGTGCTTTCTCAAGCTTCAGGGTCCGGAAGTCTTCTCAAAGACCTCCAAAGGAAGATTTCAATTTCGCAGATGGGTAGAGGATAAGAGGTGAAAGGAAAATGAACATGATCTTCTCCATTTGAAAGAGAAAGAGAGTACTCACCCACAGATTCACTCTCCAAATGTCTGCAACAGCTGGGATCGAGGTCAGGCTGAAGCCAGCAGCCTGGCGTATGAGTGGCAGGGACCCAATCCTGAAAGCATCTCAGGGTGCAGGATCACAAAGAGCTGGCACTGGAGCCATGACTCAAGCGCAGGGCCTCCAGGATGGGATGCAAGTATGTTAAGTAGAGTTAAAACAGGATGTCCTTCCTTCCACGTTCCTTTGATGCTTCCAGCACCAGACTTCCCATCACCACCAATGGCACTTCAAGAGCCAAGTCTTGAAAGGCATCATCCTTCCTCTTCTCTCTTTGCTTTCCTCCCTACATCCAGACCAGAACTTGTCCTGCTGCATTCATAAACACTCAAGGGCAGCAGGTATGAAGGGGGTCTGCCCAGGCAGCGTGCGTGGTCCCCTCTGACACCCAGTGACTGTCTGTCAAGGGGGTAAGAAGAGAATCTAGAGAGGGGAGAAAACTTGTCCCAGCCCTTGAGGGGTTTCCAATGTGTTGGGAGGATGGCACAAACCCAACTCACTGTCCACAGGCTCCTGCAGAAAAGGCACAAAGGAGTACCTCATGGCAAGCACTTGCTCGCCTCCCCGTGATATCCAGTCCGAAGCTTGGGTCACGGCCTATTCCTTCAAGGCCTGCTCTCATTGGCAGGAACCCCTGATAAATGCTGCTCCAAGGCCTGTGGTCCCAGAGAATGTGCAAGCTTTGAAAGTGGGGATGTGTTCCATGTGAGGCTGGGACAACAATGCCCCTGACTTGGTGGAGGTTTTCAGTGGGAGTTGGACAGGGCTGCTGAGATGGGGCAGTCTGTGCTTCCCTACGTCTCTGCTGCCAATACCCCCCATTCCTGAGCCTCAGTAAAACCCTGGAGTGTCTAGGCATTGACGAAGGCAGCACTGGCTTCCTGAGGATGCCATGCTTTCTGCCAGAGTCAAGCTTCTTAGACTTGAGGTCAGGTGGATTGCAGTCCGGAGTGTACCAAGGTACCCAGGTGAGGCAGCCCAGAGCTGTGCCAAGGCCATGGTAGGAGTGGTCAGGACATGGCTCTGCCCTCTTACGTACTGATACCTGGTGAAAAAGCTCCTTTTATTCTCCATTTCCACAACTATTAAGCAGGTTGGGGACTGGCCTACAGCAAGATTGTAGAGTATTTCTCTCTAAACAACATACTGCGCTGATAAACCAGCTTGCTCTGTGTGTGTGTGTGTGTATGTGTGTGTGTGTGTGTGTGTGTAAATAGCTCTAACACACAGTTGACCATTTTAACCATTATATTTTGTTATTTTGTATTGACTTTTATTTATTTGAAATAAAGACAGATCTTCCATCCACTGGCTTACCTTTCAAATACCCACAACAAGATTTGAGACAGAACTGTTGCCAGGAGCCCAGAACTCTATCTGGGTGTCCCCTCTGAATGGTAGGGATCCAAATTACTTGAGCCATCATTAGTTGCCTCCCAGCATGCACATTAGCAGGAAGCTGGAATGTGGAACAGAACTGGGACTTGAACCAGGCACTCCATTTGGGATTCCAGTGTTCCAAGCAGTGTCTCAAGCTCAGTGTCACCCACCCCTCTCGCCATGTTTCATAGTACAATTGATCGCTGTTGGGTTTTAAGTGCACTGAAAGTTCTCAAAGTTCTTCCGTTGTTACGTGCAGCTAATTCCTGCAGCCAAGTCCTCTTTTCATGATTAGTTTACCGCAAATCGAAACACCAGATGTGATGAGATATTATGAGGTCCTTTATTCCAGCAGGATAGGAACAGGAGCAGGGGTGGAGGGGGAGAAACCTGGAAGGGACACATCTCCTGCCATGGTGGCAGGATGGGGGCTGCCAGGGAAAGGGAAGGGAAAAGACGGAGGGGGAAGGGGAAGAGCTAGGTCAGAAGAGAATGGAAGAGAGAGGGGGAAGGAGAAGGCTGGGCTGTGTGGGCTGTTTACTGGTCCCAGGGACTTGTGGCTGAGATCCTCTGAGCCACAGATAGGTGGATGGAGACAAGGGGGAGGGACCAGAGATTGGGGAGTGGGATTATCAGGCAGGTGCCAGGTTACGTCTGATTGGTAGATAACCAGAACTGCATGAATTTCATGGGCTGTGGGGAAGAAGAAGCAGGAAATGGCACTGGGTCCGAGATGGGATGTTCAAATCGCCCCCCACATTCTTCCCTTTTGTTACATACAAAGGAAAAGGGGCATTGTTCTCTATTGCTTCCTCAAGCTGAGTTTGGGTGCAGTGTTCTACCAGTGGTGGTTGCAACCTGGCGCGGGAGGAATGGGAGGAATGGGAGGTTCCTGCAAAAGAAATTGGTTAATGGTTTGGTTAGAAAAAAAATTTTTTTAAATATTTGAGTGGATGGTACAGGAGGGAGGGGTTAGTTATCAAAAGTCATTTTGAAAAGGTGGCTTGAGTTCTCCCTGAAGCTCGTTGGAATATGAAGTCTCTGAGGGTTGATCTTGAGGAGCTTTTGGGGGTGCCTCAGTGGTGGCGGATGAAACTCCATGGCAGGTGTTGCCTTCAGCCATTCTTGGATGGAGTGTCCACTTGGCTCTGGCAGGGCACTGGGCTCACTTCTGCTCAGCCCCACTATCCCAGCCTTTTGTTGTGTGGTATTAGTGGGGAGGCTTAGGCTGGAACATGCATGAAAGACTGCAATAAGACTGTGCAATAAGACATGCAATAAGACTGTGCAGTGAGGTCTTGAGAAATAAACAGCACACAAAAAGAACAAACAAACAAACAAAAAATGTATGTTTGTGGGAGAGAAACGCTTGCCTCTGATCTATAGTGCCTATGTTCTAGTGAAGATAGTCTGGCTTGCTTCTCTCCCTCCCTCTGCTCCTGGGAACTCTGGCTGCTTGCAGGAGCTAAGGTGACTATTCTGTTTCTCTAATCTGAGCAGGAGCAAAGTAAGGGCCAAGGCTGCAGTTGATAGTGGCCCTCATGGCTGTGGTGCCAGCTAGCAAAAACTGTGTCTGAGATCTTACACACATGGGCACAGGAGTTTTGGGAGCAGCCAGCAAAATTCTACTACTATCCAAATCCAAAAGTTGACAGGAGGGGTTATATAATTAGGTGGCTGTTAAGGTCTGGCCAGGTGTTATGTGAGGTCCAGGACCATCTACCTCTTCATGTGGGGGTACTGGAAGAGACATAAAGGAGGTATGAAACTTTATGGGGAGACATCCCGTTGACTCCCATTACCTGGCTGGAGAGAGGAGAGCTGGCCTGAGAAGGAGGCTGATACGGAACAGATGGTTCCTCTGCATGGATGCAGCTTGACCCGTGGCCAATCCTTCAGCACCACCATCTGCTTCCAGAACTTTTCCCTCATCTCCAGGCAGAACCTCTCCATCTATTAAGTCAGAAGTCCTTCCTCTAGCCCCTCTAAGTGCTATCCTGTTTTCTGTCTTTATGATTTGGCCTGTTCTAGCTCTTTCCTGTTAAGTGGAACCATACGCCATGTATCCTCTTGTGTCTGCCTTCTTTCATGCATGTTCAGAGTTCACCCACATTACACATCAGCCTTTTACTCCCTTCTGTGGTCCGACAGTGCACCCGTGTATGGATAGACTGTGCTTGGCTTGCTTTTTCATCTGGTGATGGGCACTCGGGCTATTTCCATTGCTTCGTATTAAGGACATTTTGTATTACTTGGCATAACATCTGGGATTAGATACTGGAACTAGCCCAGGACATAAAGCAGCAGGTCCCCCACTTGGTACAGGCCAATGGAAAGTCATGGGTTTGTAAGCTAGAATGGCTTGGTGGATAGGTATTAGATTGTTTGACCAGCTCCTGGTTTTGTAGGGGGTACAAGTCTCCTTTCCTGAACCCCAGCTTTCCCTTCGGGAAGATAGAGTTGAGACTCATGACTGATGACATTGACATTCTGAGGCTCTGTGACACAGAATCTGGGAGTGGAGAAAGCTGCTTGGTCTGGTGGGTCGTGTGTGTGTGTGTGTTGTGTGCCTGGAGGAGGCTGGATCAGCCCAGTCTCAGCAGGAGGGTAGCCCTGCTTATATAACTGCTTATATCAACCCTGTTGATGTGGACTCTGCCCCCTGCAGGGGCACTTGACCTCCCACGCTTCCTCCTGCCTGGAGGGGGTATCCAGACCAGGGTGGGGGAAGGGGCATGAATGAGGCTAGGAGTATTTGGGTGGGTGGGGGAAATTGTTGAGGTCAAGAGTTTAAATGTGGGAAGTGGGATGCCAGAGCCAGGGACAGCCAGAAGGAGTAAGTGGTGGCTGGGAGGAGCCCACAGCCAGGGTGGAGACTTCCTGTCAAAACAACCCCTTATCCTGGCGGGAGAGCACATTCCTTTCCCCCAGGAGATAAGCAGGCCAGATTTCCCTTTCTCAGAGCTCCTTGGAGCTCAGGGCTTTGCAGGCCAGGCTGGTGGGTGGGGTCTCTCCAGGGGGGCTCCTCTGCAGGGCCCCAGTCTGAGCTCCTCCCATCTCCTCAACCCTACTCCCAAGGCTTCCTGCATCCTTGGGACAGCACCAGCTCTGAGTGCAGTTCCTCTATTTTCTTACCTGAGCACAATGTGTGCACCTAATAGGGTTGTCATGAGGCTTAACAGTTCACGCAGTTAAGGCCAAACTTCTCCCAGAGCCGGGGGAGCCATCATCCCAGAGGCCCTGAGACCTGGGGAGCTGCCCCAGCACCCATTCCTGCAGTTTGGGCTTTCCGTAGTCCAGGACATGTGACAGTTCTTTCCACTCTAGCCCTCTCTAAGCCAAAATCCCACTGGCACTCACAGACAGCCAAAGCCATTAGAAGATTTTTTTTTAAACTAAGTACTTCAGCTGGAGCCTGGGTCAGCAGGTGGAGGAATTTCTTGGACGTGAAAAATGATCTTTTCTCATGAGAGGGAAGAGAAGCATCTTCCCTTTCTCAAGTGAGAGAACCCAGGACTGCCCTTTTGGATGGCACAAGTTGGCAGGAGCTCCTGGCTTTTGTGACTGGATGCTAAGGTCCCACCCTCTGCAGCCAGAGGCATTGCCCTCACATCCCCTCCACCCCAGGCCCTTCATCCCCAGCTTGCCCAGCCCTGTGGGTTCTTGGCAGCCTGTCTTCCCAGAGGGTGGAGGCGCTCCCCAGGGCCAGGCCAAGGCTCCAGGCTGTCCCTCCCTGGGCGGTCTGGGCGGGACTCCCACAGCCCAGTGACCAGCCCAGGTCCCTCTCTCTAGATTTCCCTTCTGGCCACTGCTGGAACACCCAGCCCTCTCTGTGTGTATTTTCTCTCTGGGTGGGGGTTCGGGCCTGGAAACCCAGCTCACATCCTTTCCCCACCCTCTCTGGGGAGGCCCCAGATCACTAGGGCTAAAGCTAGGGAGGAAACTGGTCTGGAGCAGCCGCCCAGTTCACTGCCCAGGACCCTCTGGGGGGCCTCTTCCAAAACTCCCAGGACTTACTCTCACTTGCCTGCACCAGTGCAGCCCAATGGGCTTGCCTGGAACAGCTGCACTTGGCAGCAAGCTGGAGGATGCTGCCCGAGTGTCCAGCAGATGCAGGCTTGAGGCTGCTGCCTGCACTGCAGGCCATGCTCACAGTTAAGCTCTGGATTTCCCATGGCTTGTTCCCCTGGCCCCCTACTCTGCATTCTGAACTGCTCAATTGTGAACATGGGACCATGACAGAGACCCTAAATTCCTGCTTGGTCTCCCTATGCCTACCCCTGTGGCTTTGATACCCTGAGACCGTGTGGCAATGACTGCCAACCATGATTGTGTAGTTTTATGTGTGTTTTAAGATTTATTTATTTACACTGGAAAGGCATGTCAGATTTACAGAGAGAAGGAGATACAGAGAGAAATAAATCCTGTTCACTGGTTCACTCCCCAAGTAGTCACAACAGCCAGAGCTGAGCTGATTTGAAGCCAGGAGCCAGGAGTTTTTCCAGTTCTCCCACACGGGTGCAGAGTCCCAAGGCCTTGGACCATCCTCCACTGCTCTCTCAGGCTGTTGTAGGGAGCTGGATGGGGAAGTGGAGCAGCTGAACTGGCACCCATATGGGATGCTGGCACCCACTGTGCCGGGCCCACAGTTGTATAGCTTGAGCTTCATATGGCAACTGTGCAGGGTGTGGAGCACTTGCAGCACGGGGACACGGGGTGGAAGCTCTGGATGATGTGCCCTGGGGCCTGAGAATGGGCTACTGGTCATCATTTGCCCTGCCATTGGAGTGCCAACTGCAGAGCAGAGCTTGGCATCACCTGGGAGCTCACTAGCAAGGGTGGGGTCTCTGGCTCCTCTCATGTACACTGACTCAGAGGTGGCATATCCACACTCCCTGGGGGATCTTTCACTGCTTTCCAGGACCACAAACAGGGAGTTGGATGGGAAGTGGAGCAGCCAGGACACCAACTGGCACCCATATAGGATCCTGCTGCTTGGAGGTAGAGGATCAGCCAACTAAGCCATGGTTCTGGACCCAGAGACCCTGTTGTTAAATACACTGACAGATAACTCTGATTCCGATTTAACTTCACCCTGCAAAGTCTAAATGAGTTGACCACTGGAAGGCCCTGCTAATGATTGTTGAGGCCCATGGTACTATACTTGGTCCTCTTCCTTTGAGGGGCTTGGGCACACTTGCTGCACTGACCTCACTCCTGCCAGGCCCCTCATGCCTCCCCTCTCTCTCCTCGGGCTTTGTTTTGGAGACTGCCCTCCTTTCCCAAATGTAGGCCTCTCCTTTCCTTTTCCTTCCTGTGGCCTCCCAGGCCCCACCCTGCCTGCTTACAGAGGAGGCCCCCTCCAACCCTGTCTGCCTGCCCTAGGTCCTTTCTTCCCTGTCGCTAATTCTGGTGGGCCAGCTCTCCCATTGTCCAGCCCCAGGAAAGGACTGGCCGGCCGGCCTCTAGGGCAGGGAGGGGCCCCAGAGATGCAGAGACAGCCCCTAGTTGCTGTCTAAGTTAAGCAACGGCTGCAGCCAACAGCCACAAAATGAGCCCTACTCTTCATCAGCCACCACCTGCCCTTCTGGTTTCAGCAGCCCCCACAGTGGTGTTGCAGGTGCCACTCAGGGCTTCCCTGTGATCCCCTTCCCCTTCCTGGGGTCTAGACTGTGCTATCCCCACTGGGGCAGGGCACTCAACTCCTTGTGGGGGCAGACAGAGCGAGGTCTGCCGCCCACAGGCCCCGTCACAGGAAGCTTGAGTTCTGTGTGGCAGAGGAAGGCTCTCTGCAGCCCAGCTGCCCTGCTTGTCACCCTGGGCCTGCCTGTTGGGTCTTGCCAGGAGTTGTCCTCTCTTCCTTTTCCCCTGTTGTGTGTCTGGTCTTCCTAAAAGCGCACAGCTCAAATGAGACCAAGGTATTTTTAGTTCCCAACCAGATGTTTAGGTCAAGCCCAGACACGTTTACACATAGTTCTGCGGGCCTGGCCACGGGGGCCTCTTGGAGCTGGAAGCTGTGTGCTGACAGGAGCCAGGCCCGGGGTCCCTGGTACCAGCAGAGGAACTGAAAAGTCTGTGGGTTTCTGAGGCACAGAGCCCCTTTGGAGGTCAACAAACAAGCTTTAGGGGTGGGCATTGGATGCAGCATTTTATACCAAGGACACCTGTCTCCCACATTGGAGTCCCTGGTTGGAGTCTCGGTTCCTCTTCCAGTCCAGCTCCCCGTCGCTGGGCACCCTAAGAGGGAGCAGTGATGGCTCAGAGACTTTGGTCCTGTCACCCACATGAATCCCGGGCTCTTGGCTTTGAGTGTGGTAGTGAGTGAATCAGTAACTCAAAGACACCTCTCAGTCACTGACTTTCTGTCTCCCTGCCTTTTAAAGAAGATGAAAATAACTTTTTCTTTTAGAGTTCAGTTTCTCTCTCTCTCTCTCTCTCTCTCTCTCTCTCTCACACACACACACACACACACACACACACACACGAATTCCCTAAGGAACAACTCTGGGATGCATTACAGAGGAACAGTGGGGAATGGGGAATGGAAAACTGAATTTGGATGGGCCTGAGGTCCTGCCAGTGTGCAGGCTGGGCCGTGCCCCATCTCCCAGGGGAGCTGTAAGGCAGTGCGTTTCTTGGGAAACCTGGGCTCATGCTTCTCGAGGGTGGGAGGTGTGGGTGCTGGAGACGTGGTAGGAGACACACAGGCAGCTGTGGCCCTATGACCTTGGATGAGCCTTGGTGTGCCCAGCTCTCATCTTGCTGGATGACGTAGAGCCGGGCACAGAGGTGGAGTTGAATCAGTGATGCTCGGCATTATTTTTAGAAGGGAGGTTGCCCTGTGATGTCCTTGGGGAACCTGCACAGTCTGTGTTGTTCCCCGGCAGGGGCTGCCTGCAATACCATAATTGTCACTGTCACTCTTGCAGCTGTTGGCAACTCTGAGGTGGGTCTTCACAGCAGACTGGGGAGGTGTGCAGGGCCTGGTAGGAGGTGTCAGGTGCAGACATAGCCCCTGATGCCTAAGGGCTGTGCCCCCAAGAGACGTTTCAAAGATATCAGAGGTATGCAAAGGGAGATATCTGTGGAAATAGGACCACAGCTTTTATCAGACTGAATATGAACCTTTTGTATGCACGTCAGCGAGTCTGGCATTAGCCACTGTAGGAGGACACGACAGATTGTGTATGCGTCAACCCTGCCCAGCCAGACTCACACCATGCCTCAGTTAGCCCTCAGTATCTCACCTGCGTGCCTGCATTGCCGAGTCTGGGGTGTGGGAGAGAGACCTGGGTCTCAGCTGGTGAGGCAGGAACCAGCGGATGCAGCCTCCCTGGGAGCTGACTCAGGACCAGGGACCTTTGGTGAGGTATTGGGTCATATGGGGGCCTCTGTGGGAATCGTAAGGATGGAGGAAACGAGACCAACTTCTCACCCCAAAGGAGGTGGCCTAGGTGAGGGAAGAGCCACACAGGAGCAATGCTCTTAGTGGTCTTGGTCAAATGGCTCTAATATCCCATGTAGTTTCCAGAAGATTCCACAGGTCATACCGGCGTCTTGTGGGACATCCCTGGCTTTGGCCTGTGCGCGTGCAGGTTCTGCTGTGGGTGACTCCAGCTCTTCCTGCCTCATGTTTGGTTTCTTTTTCTCTTTGAGTTCTTTCTTTTTCCCTATCTTGCTTGTTTGTCTTAACAGCCATTACTCAAATCATTTTGGGAAATAAGTAGACTATAAATGGGAAGGCAAAAAGGAATAAGAGATACTTGTATATGGGATGATTTTTTTAAAAGAGATTATCGCTTTTTAAATAAACATATGTATTTTTAATTTATTTGAAAGGAAGAGTGCCAGGATGGGGAAAGACTGATTTTTCCATCTGCTAGTTAGTTTCTGGGGCTGGGCTGGACCAGAACCTGGAACCAGAAACTCCATCTGGGCTAGTACTTGAGTCAAAACCTGCTGCCTCCCAGGGTTTGCCTCAACAGGAAGCTGGATGGGAAGCAGAGGAGGAACTCAAATCCAGAGTTTGCAATGCAGGACACAGATGTCTCAAGTGGTGGCTTAACCCACTGTGCCGCAATGCTCCCTCCTAGAAGGTATTTCTTGGATAATAAGCATAGTATTTTTTTAATGTGGAAATTTTGTCTAAATAAAATAAAATAGCTCATAATTGCCTTACACAGACAATCATAGTTAATATTTTGGTTTGTTTTCTTCAAAGTTTTTCTTACATGGATAAATTTTTTAAATTTTATGCTTTGATACTTAACCATTTATAAGTTAATAAATACATTTATGTAATATGAATATAGCATATAAAACTTGTCAGTTTTCTTAGTGTATACTGTCTATAAGTTGGGCAGTTTTCCATGGTATTTGAAACTCTTTATAAACATTTCAGGTACCTTGGTCTTCCCTAGATGCTTAGACCGTTCCTGAATTTTCCATTGTTTAAAGTATTGACTAATACCTTCATCTGCTAGATGCTTTTCAAAGATGAGACATTTCCGTTAAGAAAGAGCAGTGAAATGTCCGCAGTGGTGCCTGTGGAGGGCTAGCAGGTGTGTTCAGGAAGTGGCCAGGGCTGCACGAGAGGCAGCTGAGGCACCGTTCACTCAGTCTGTGGGCCTCCATCGGTTTCCCCAGGGACTTTTCTCATGGGGGCCTGACGTCTCTCTGAACCTGCAAGTGACCAGGGTGACGCTGGCGGGCCTGGTGGGTAAGGAGATGGTGGGCCCCCAGTAACGTGTTTATGAGCAGTGAGGTGGCAACATGCATGCGCCATCAGGCCTGGACACCATCTCTGCTTGCCCAGCTCCGTTCCAAGGCAGGTGGGCATGGTTTTCTGCTCAGACTTGGCAAGTGGGATCAGCCAACGGCTAAGTTACAGTTAACTTAGCACTTACTGCTTTTTTTGTTAATAATGGGAAGACCAGCTATGAAACGTGACGCAATTCAGAAAGGGTGTGTGGTTGTTAGGATTTCATGTGCCAGAAACAATTTTATTCATGCAAAAAAGAGCCACCGACAGTGATTGAAGACCTGAGTTCCTGAGAGTGCCCTGGGCTACACCGAGCTTTTCATTTGGTTAGTTTTTCTTAAATACTTTTCCTGTGAGGTGATGAACCTCGGAAGCCGTAAGCAGCGCGGGCGGTCTCAGGCTCATCCGTGTGGCAGGAGCTGGGTCCTGTGCAGGAAGGCCCAGGCTGTGGCTCGGCCTGGAGTGGGCTTGGGGGTGAGGCTCACTGGAAGTAAAGTCACCAAGGTCCTGGGCTCAGTGCTGCCTCGCTGGCTGGGTCTTCATCCCGCATCAGCAGACGGAGTGATGAGAGTCGACGTAGGGCCACAGCTTGCAGGAACAAACCAGCTCATCCTCAGAGGCTGACAGTCCGTGTGTCCCCAAGTCCAGGAACATCTGAATTCTGTGTCATGTCCCAGTTGCTGTTCAGAGTGACTGCCTTGGCCACAGGAACAAAGTGTCTAGCATGGAAACCATGTGGCAGACTTGGTTCGAGCCCGTGAACAGAAACGTTTGAAAGACTTTGGAAGAGATCTGCTCAGATATGTCCCTGCTATGGAGCATCAGTGAGTCAGTCAGTCAGACTGAAAGCGTGCAAGTGAGACGGGCATCAGCTGAGGCATCTCAGGGAGCTCAGGCATCTCAGACCCTGTAGGCTGTGGGATTGTGGCACAGTAGACCAAGCCTGCACATCTGACACCGGCATCTGCTATGAGAGTTCTAGTTGGAGTGCTGGCTGCACTGCTGCCGACCCAGCTTCCTGCTCACGTGCCTGGAGAGGCAGTGGTAGATAACCTGAATGCTTGGGCTCCATCATCCACATTGCAGACCTTGATGGAGTCTTTGGCATGTGGCTTGAGGTTGGCTCAGCAGCAGCTGTTATGGCCTGTTAGGGTTGGTGAACCAGTGGATGGAAGATGGATCAATTTCTACCTGTGCCTTTTTTTTTTTTAAAGATTTATTTTATTTTTGTTGGAAAGGCAGATATGCAGAGAGGAGGAGAGACAGAGAGGAAGATCTTCCGTCTGATGATTCACTCCCCAAGTGACCACAACGGCTGGTGCTATGCTGATCTGAAACCAGGATCCAGGAAACTTCTTCTAAGTCTCCCACGTGGGTGCAGGGTCCCAAGGCTTTGGGCTGCCCTCAACTGCTTTCCCAGGTTGTAAGCAGGGAGCTGGATGTGAAGTGGAGCTGCCGGGATTAGAACCGGTTGCCATATGGGATCCCGGCGCATTCAAGGCGAGAACTTTAGCCACTAGGCCATGATGCTGGGCCCTGGGCCCTACCTGTGCCTTTTCGAGTCTTTAAAAAAGACTCCTGGGGCCCGGCACGGTGGCACAGTGGTTAAGGTCCTCGCCTTGCACGCCTGGAATCCCATATGGGCGCCGGTTCTATCCCCGCAGCCCCACTTCCCATCCAGCTCCCTGCCTGTGGCCCGGGAAAGCAGTCGAGGACGGCCCAAAGCCTTGGGACCCTGCACCCGCGTGGGAGACCCAGAAGAGGCTCCTGGCTTTGGGGATCGGCATAGCATTGGCCGTTGTGCTCACTTGGGAAGTGAATCATTGGACGGAAGATCTTCCTCTCTGTCTCTCCTCTCTGTATATCTGACTTTCCAATAAGAAAATAATAAAAATAAATCTAAAAAAAAAAAGACTCCTGAATGTGAGAAGTGCAACCTACTTTGTGGGACAGTGCCTGGATCTGGGAGACAAAGATGCGGGAAATTGGACTTCCTGCCTCCAGCAGGGGTAGCTAAGGAAAGACTCAGGGTGGCTGGTCATGGGCCAGGAGAGCCCATGGAGAGTCTAACTAGGTAAAGTCCCTAACGGAGCGACATGACATGTGAGCTGGGCCTGAGGGATGAACATCTCAGGGATAGTTAGAGATGTGGAGCATCCCGACCCCTGCATCAGGGGTGGTGTGAGTGGTGATCTAGGAAAAGAGACTGGGCGCTGGTAAAAGGCCAGGGGATAAAGAAGAAATGATGGGCTGGGCCAGGTGTGCATGGCCTTGAAACTCATCCTACAGAGTCTGTGCTTTGTTCTGTGGCTGGAAGGGACTCATGGGAGGTTTTGAGTAGAGAAGTAACTTGCTAATATCAATTAATATTGCTTTCTTCTTAAATTTTATTTTATTTTAAAATGTTTTAAAGGTTTATTTACTTTTATCAGAAAGGCAGATTTATAGAGAGGAGGAGAGACAGAGGGAAAGATCTCCCATCTACTGGTTTACTTCCCGGATGCAGAGTCCCAAGTCCCAAGTCTTCCAGCTTTCCCAGGCTGAACCAGTGCCCATATGGGATGCTAGCACTTGCAAGTGGTAAATTAGCCAATTCAGCCAATGTGCTGGGCCCTGCCTTTTTTTTTTTTTTTTTTGAGATTGAATTATTTTTATTTGAAAGGCAGATTTGGAGAAAGAGAGAGAGAGAGAGAGAGGAAGATCTTCCAGTCACTGTTTCATGCCTCACCTGGCTGTCCCAGGTGAAGCTGGGCCAGTCCAAAGCCAGGAGCCTGGAGCTTCCTTTAGATCTCCCACGTGGATACAGGGGCCCAAACACTTGGGTTTTCTTCCACTGCTTTCCCAGGTGCATTAGCAGAGAGCAGGATCGGAAGAGGAGCAGCTGGTACTCAAACTGGTACCCATAAATGATGCTAGCACCACAGGCTGAGGCTTAACTTACTACACCATGGCACCAGCCCCAATTTGTATTGCATTCGATGAAAAATAAACACACTAATGCCTATTCATTGAATAACATTTCAACTCAGGTGGCGTCTACGGAAGCAAAAAGTGAACATGTGTCCAGAGGTAACTCCTTTTCACTGCTAGTCATTTTTCTGCTATGTCAACCAGAGTCAGGCCTAGAAATGAGGAGGAGGATGTTCGGGCCAAACTGCGCATTCTCCGTCTGTCACACACACCCTTACTGTTGAATACTTGAAGTCGTATGAAGTAGTGTCCTGCCTCTCAGCTCATTTTGCTCTCTGTGTCATTTCAGAGCATGGTTTTATTGGCTATTCCCCGGAGCTGCTACGGAACAACACTCTGCCGGATTACACCCCGGGGGAGTCCTTCTTCACCGTCTTCGGGGTGTTCTTCCCAGCTGCCACAGGTACTATAGTCCGGGTCCTTCTTCACCCTCCTGTTAGGGGATAAGGAATATAAATGATTATTTCCCAGTGGCCTGTTTGTGCTGCTAGGATGTGTGTCTGACTTTATTTAAAGATTTTTGTTATTTGAAAGACAAATTGACAGAGAAAATATGAAAGAAAATGAGACTGATTGATCTTCCACCTGCTGATTTATTCCCTGAATGGCCATGATTTCAGGAACTCCATTCTGGTCTCCCACATGGGTGGCAGGGTGGGATCTGGATTGGAAGCAGAAGAGTTGGGACTTGAATGGGCAGTCCGACGTGGGATGCTCCCATTGTAAGTGGATGGCTTAACGCACTACGCCACAGTGCTGGCCCCATAGTGGGCTTCACTGTTACTAACAAAAGCTACCTGTGTGGCTTCCCCAGCAGACAGAGCCATATCACATTTTGAGCAAGTGCATACTTGGGCTAGAATGCCACCTGCCCTTTCCCTACCAATGATAGGTATTCTCCTAAGAAGCAAGATAAGTGTGATTTTCTTGCTACACTGATTTGGACCTAATAGGACAGTGAATAAATCGATGCCTACCTTCTGCTTTCCTGCACTATGATGGCCGTGGAGGGGCCTTGTAGAGCTGCAGCCCCTACGGAGCTTGCTACATGCTTGGGTTCCCAGCTTGGAGGGCAGTAAGCTGGCATGTTGACAAATGATTCCTGGAAAGTGCCATTCACTAGGGACTGGGCTTGTCTTCCTGGCACAGAGTCACAGGAGGATTTGCTCTTGATCCCAGCAACGCTGCCGGCCTGGAGTGTCTCCCTCTGCCTTGCCCCGCCATGCCATGTCCTAGCTCATCATTCTTTTCCCAAACAGGACAGGGATAGCAAAGGCAGGCAAAGCTCCTGGAATGTGTTGAGATGAAATAGGTTATCCACACCCGTGTTGACCACGAGCGGGAAAAGCTGGGCCTCTCATCTGCGGCCGGTGGGAATGTTAAGTGGTGCAGCCACTCTGCAGGCCATTTGACAGTTTCTTTAAAAAGACACTGAGGTCCAGCCCCTCCACTCCTGGTTATCTACTGCAGAGAACTGAGAGTCTGTGCCCATATAAGGACGTGCAGAAGTGCAGCTTAGTTTGTACCAGTCTCAGAGTGGAAATAGCACTGATGCTCTTCAATAGGTGAGCAGATAAACGAGACAGCCTTGTAGCCGCAAACTACTCAGCGATAAAAGGAATAAGCTATTAATACATTCAGGTATAGAGGAAGCTCAATATAATTGTGTTGGGTGAAAGAAGAAGTTAGATGTTAGAAGAGTACCTTTTTTTTTTTTAAAGGAGGCTATATGAAATTTCTTTTAGATAAAGTTATAGAAAATACAGAGTGTGTCATTAGAAAATGGAGCAACGGCTGCCCAGGTTGAAGGGTGCAGAAGGGAAACTACCCAGAAGACGGAACCTTTTGAGGAGTGAAACATGCATTGCTGACATATGGTGATGGTTTCGTGGTGTGTTTTTGTGTCGGACTTCTTCACGTTGTTCCCCTGAGACACACACAGCTGGTTGTGTGTCAGTCACACCTCGGGGAAGCCGTTCACATGAAATAAGTTAACTCTGCCCACCTTGAGTCATCTTTCCTCCACCACACTTCTCCTCTAGCAGCACGCTTCCCCTACGTCTCTGCCACCAACCAGGAGGCTCCTTGCATCTGCTTCCCTCCTCCCCGCTCTCCTTCTCATCTCCTCCCCTCCTCTCTCCCAGAATTCCAAGCCAGTCTGCCAACGACAGGGCTCCTGCCAAGGTCATCAGTGATTTCTACATTTCAAATTCAGTGGATATTTTGAGTTCTTGTGTTTTAAAAGAAATTATCTATTTTTATTTTACTTCATTCTAGTTGCAGGAAGAAAGCAAGAAAGTCTTTCACCCACTGATCCCCTCCTCAGCTGGGGCCGGGCCAGGCTGTTCTATGGAATTCCTGTCTGGAGCCAGCCGCATGGGTGCCTGACCTGATGCATGCGTGCTGGGCTCATGCAGACAGAGGCCTCACACTTGGCTACTGCTTTGCTGTGGCTAAAATTCCTAACACATTTTGAACAAGGGCTCCTGTAGCTTTGTTTGCGTGGGAACCTGCAGACTCCATGGTCATGTCTGTTCTTTGTCCCCTGCCTTCCCCAACACACACAGTCCCTAGCCATCTGCTGCTGCTTTTCCACTTCCTGCACAACTCTCAAATCTCCTAAGGACCTAGGCTGTTGAGAAACAGATGCAAAACAGCGTTCAGACAAATCCCGCTTCCCTGCAGTCATGTATCTCCCTTAAGGCAATTCGATCTAGGTCAGACTCCTCTTCACTGGGCAGCAAAGACAAGGGAAACAGGGAATAAAAAGAGAGTATCAGAAAAGATTTCAGAGCCCTCTCTTTGACCCCCCACACCTCCTGTCTCTTTCCCTAGCTCCTGTCTCCCCATGCACATGTGGAGCACCTGGTCACGGGGCCACCTGGCTGAGCATCCCCATGGCCTGACAGTGAGACTCCCCCCAATGAAGAACTGTGCCTGGATGCCAGGCCAACAGGTCTACCCTGGCAGGGGCTGTATGCCTCTTTGGCTGAGCACAATCCAGTAGGAGTTATTCCCAGGAGTCCTCAGGGACCCCAGGAGGTAGTGTCAGTACACCCATGCCCTGATGTTCCCTCTCCAGCTTCCCCCTCTTCACCCCCAGGGCTCATGTTCGTGGTCAGATAGCTAAACAAGGGCATGCCTGGTGCGCATGGGGAAAGCCAGCCTTTTCCTCCAGGCAGGTGGTTGCTGGTGCCTGGGGCTTGAACAAGCCCTCTGTAACCCAGAGATTGGGTTGGATTCACTTCGGAGATCAGTTAACCCAGAAACTCTCAACTTTTTCATTTTTGTAAAATCTATATTTCTTTCTGGCAATCATGTTGAAAAACCTCCTGGATGCCAGACATGATGGGTGGGAGAGGAAAGGCAGCCGTCATCCATGCTCTTCATAGCTCTACTGCCTGAGAATAGGAATTGAAGCTTGTTTTCTGGGGTTTTGGCTATGAAAGTTTTATTCTGCAGTCTTCCAAGCACAAAACCATAGTAGGGAACAGGCTGACAAGTACATTGCCGTTACCACCCCTCTTCCGGTATGTAGCTTCCTGTCCCTCCCACTCTCGCTCTGTCCTCCTAACGCTCAGAATCACTGATTTTACCCTCTGGGAGGGAAAGGGGCACAGAAAAACTTAGGAAGAGCTTCATTAGAAGCACACAGCCCAGGAGTGGGCAAGGCCAGGGTATGGTCCTGCTGCGAGGGCTGCTCTGTTTACGGGCCCAGCGTCAGCATGGTAGGCAGTATAAATGCGGCACGCAGCTTGCTCTCCCTGGGCAGCTGTTCGGTGAAGCTATGAAAAGCATGAATGATTGGCAGTTTCCATGGTGACAGATTCGCCGAGGATTAGCTCTGAGTGAGTCATGGCTGGGGCTCCTCCAACGCCATCCTCCTCTGAACAGGAGACCTCCAGGCTGCCGAGAGGGAAGAGGAGTATTGAAGAACAAATGCTTCTGTTCTCCACCCTCTCAGCGTCAGATATTTTGTCCCAGTGGCTGGAGACTGGAGGTCAGTTTTCCGTGACCCCTCTGGATTTGTGGAGCAGCCCTCCTATCCTCGCCTGCTCTGCCACACCCTGTGGCCCCGGCTGTCAGGGTGGGGAATGGGTGCAAATTTGGCAGCGACCTTGTGTTTGCCCCTAAGCTGCACCACCAAGCACTCCCTGAAAAACAAGCATCTCTTCCCCCAGGGTTTTCACACACACACACACACACACACATACACACCCATGCCAAGTCCACAAGGTCCAGAACACCCCCCACACCCCTGTCTGCCAAGGAACCAGGAAATGGAAACTCACCGAGAAAAAATATGAGTCCTGTGAAGTCTCATAACCCTTGTTCCCAGATCCCACACTCTTACTGGAAGGGATAAGAGCCTCTTTGGCCACAGTCAACACATGGGCCTGTGGTTGACCACACCCAGCATGAAAAAATGTGGTGGGAATCCAAAAGCCCTGACCAGAGTGTCCACAGTCATCTTCCTTGTCGGGAACACTGCTATTTCTGCAATGCCCTTCCACTTCTCTGGACTGCCTCGCTGTCCCTGCTCGCTCGCTTGCTCTCTCTCCCTCTTTCTGTCACACACACACACACACACACACACACACACACACACACACACACACACACACACACGATGCTCAGGAACCCTCTAGTCAGCTGCTTCAGCCCTAATGCTCCCTGTTCCAGATCAGTTTGCCCAACCTGAACCAGGAGTGCTGACTCCCTTCATCCCACTTCTTCTTTCCTCCCTTCCCAGACACCTGCCAGGTCTACTCACCCATGGTGTGTCTTGTGGGGAGAGGATAAGGACGTGCTGGGCTAGCATAGGATCCCCAGGTTTGTGGAACAGTGAGGCCCACGTGTGGCCTTCCAGGAGAGGGATCTGTGAGTCGTGCCAGGCAGAAGGAAGGATGCCTTGTAGCTGTCATTGGAATTTATTTTTGTGTTCTTATTTGCAGAATTCATTGATAAACATCACGTAAATCCTCACAAATATTGATAATAATTAACATCATTATGATAGTCTGTCCTTTCAGATACCATGCTGGATGCTAACTTAGCATAGAGTTTTTCACTTAAGCAGTTGAAGCTGACCCCAGTGATTGGGTCCCTGCTACCTACAAGGAGACTCAGATGAAGCTCTTGGCTTCTGCCTTTAGGTTGGCCCAACCTTGGTCATTGTGACCATCTGATGGGTGAGCCAATGGGTATAAGATCTGTCTTCTTGCTCTGTGGCTTTCAAATGCATGAATAAATCTTTGGGGAAAAGGTGGAGAGGCTGTTTGATATAGCAGAACACTGCCTCAGTCAGGATACTTGAAGATTAGTGTTAGTTCTTCTAGCAGTCAGCTCAAAAACTTGAGCAAAATCCCTTTCTCTCTTTGGACCTCAGTTTCCAAGTCTGTAAATGAAGTACACGATCTCTAGGACACCTTGTGGCTCTAAGAATCATTGGTTCTAGAAGCAAGTGTTTATTGTAATGTTAAGACTTGAGGTCTTATATCAAGAGTGTTGGATTCAAGTCTCAGCTCTGCTTCTGTTCCTGCATCCCACACATGCACCCTGGGAAAGCAGGTGGCAGTTCAAGTAGTTGGGTTCCTGACACACCTGCGTGGGGGATGTGTGTGAGTTCAAGGCTCCTGGCTTCATACTAAACTAGCCCCTGCTGGTGTAAGCATTTAAGGGAATGAACCAATGCATGGAAAGTCTTTTTTCTGACTCTCTGTTTTTCAAATAAAATAAAAAAGAAAAGAATTATTGCTTCCAAAAAAACATCTTAAACAACATTTGTAAGCCTAGAAAAGTATAAAAACCAAGTGATCAGTACAGGCAGATATTTACTATTTCCCAAACCATACAATAGAATTCTTGCGAGAAGAAAAATATTTCCTTCCCTCTCTCCCTTCCTCCCTCCCTCCCCTTTTCTCTTTTCTTCTCTCCTCTCCTCTTCTGTTGTTCCTTCCTTCCTTCCTTGCTTTCTTTCTTTCTCTTTCTAAGATACTAAATGAGGGGTCCCCGCATGGTAGCTTAGTGTCTAAAGTCCTCATCTTTTATGTGCGGGGATCCCGTGTGGGCACCAGTTCATATCCTGGCTGCTCCTCTTGCCTTCAGCTGGTGGGCAGAGTGAGGCACTTGCTGAGGTCAGGAGGCACAGTGGCCTGTAGATGTGGCACAGCACTTAGTCTGGTGATGGGCGGGCACCTTAGCTCAGGATCAGAATTTGGAAGGTCTAGAAAGGGGCAGCATTACTGAGGAGCTGGACTCTGGCAATTCAGACTAGATTATCTGGCAGCAAGCAGTGGAGCCCCAGCCCTGCTCCATGACGGGGCCCGGTCCCAGGGCCCCTGGGAGAAAACTAAGTCACGGATGTTGCTCTTTCTGACCAAATAAGATCTATACAGGATTCTTTTGAAAGTGTAATGCATAACTATGCTTTTCCACCCTACCCTTCAACTCCCCAAATATCCATAGGGCAACCACTTTAAAAATATTTATTCATTTGGGAGACAGACATGCAAGGAATCTCCCATCCATCGGCGCACTCCCCAGGTACCTGCACCACCTGGGACCTGCTGTGGTGGAGGATCAGGAATCTCGGTTGAAGCCTCCCACATGGAGACGTGAGCCGTCATCACTGCTGCCGGGGCTCTATCTTAGCAGGAATCAAGAGCTAACGCTGGACGTTGGCCTGAGGCACCCAGTTTACTGGCGTGTTAGTCACGAAACAGCCTACAGTGCAACCATTTCAAATGGCTTTTGGTACCTTGGGAAGTTCCATGAACAATAGCTTGTTTAATCAAAGTAGAACAGTATCTCTTGATGCTGTGCTGGGCGATATAACTTACATGATTTCCTGTTGTCCTATATTTGGCAGTTTAATTTTACTTTTAGTTACCTTCTTGATTAGACTCATAACTCCAACTACACTAAAATCTCATTTTATCCATTGCAGGTTTGATGCCTTTACTCTTTATTGTTGACATGAAAAAAAAGTGAAGTACCATGTATAGCATTTAAAATACTATAGCCAATTTTTATTAAAAAATTTTAAATTTTTATTGGAAAGTCAGATATGCAGAGAGGAGGAAAGACAGGAAGGTCTTCCATCCGATGATTTACTCACCAAGTGACCATGATGGCCAAAGCTGAACCAATCTGAAGCCAGGAGCCAGGAGCCTCTTTGGGGTCTCCCAAATGGGTGCAGGATCCCAAGGCTTTGGGCCGTCCTCGACTGCTTTCCCAGGCCACAAGCGGGGAGCTGGATGGGAAGTGGAGCTGCCGGGATTAGAACTGGTGCCCATATGGGATACCGCTGCATCCAAGGCGAGGACTTTAGTCGCTATGCTGCCACACTGAGCCTACTACAGTCACTTTATGTTTAAATATTTTTATAAGGAATGCTCTCATGTTCTAGTTTTAAGGGAATCTGCATAACCTATTAATTTGAGTTTTTAGAGCAATATCAAGAAAGCTATACCAAGTATATGCAGGTCAGCAGGTGACTGAGCAAAATTACATAAAAAAATGTACTTCGGGGGTCCGGCATTGTGGCCTAGCAGCTAAAGTCCTGGCCCTGAATGCACCGGGATCCCATTTGGGCACCAGTTCAAATCTCAGTAGCTCCACTTCCCATCCAGCTCCCTGCTTGTGGCCTGGGAAAGCAGTTGAGGGCAGCCAAAACCTTGGGACCCTGCACCTGTGTAGGAGACCTGGAGGAGATCCTGGCTCCTGGCTTCAGAATGGCGCAGTACCGGCCTTTGTGGTCACCTGGGGAGTGAATCATCGGACAGAAGATCTTCCTCTCTGTCTCTCCTCCTCTCTGTATTTCTGACTTTCCAATAAAATAAATTAATCTTTTAAAAAAATGTACTTCGGAACTATAAGTGAACAATCAGTTACGCACACAGACACCTAACAAGAAACGTTCTTTAGCTTGATGTTACAAGCCAGTCCTCTTTGGAGGTTTGGGGGCGGGCCAAGCGCTCTGAGGTTCTAGAAATGTCTTGGCCATTCTTAGCCAACTCTTAGAACTTCAGGATGATAATTGACAGAATGAGTGTAATGTTAACTTAAAGCCAATTGCCGCTGGTATATGGAGATTTACTTTTTCCGTATCAGCCAGATCCCAGCCTGGCACTAAAGGCGTGGCCTGATGGCCTGTGAAGTTTCTTACTGAACGGATGCAAAGCAAGGCTGCATGAAAGCTGATAGGGGTGGTGTTGTCTACCTTACTGCGACAGAAATGTCCGTGCTTTCCTCTGCCCACTTCCTGACAGAATCTAGTTACAGCCCTCCTTTTGTATTGTCAAGATACATGATAACTGGCTGTAATTACAGTTTGTCCTCTGTGTTTTAGCATAATCAGCTCTAGATGCTAAAAAATGATAAACATGTACAGTATTACGACTCTGTAGCAATTATTCAGTGAAGTATCAAGTCCAAAATTTCCGTTTCCTTCACTGTGAATCAGATGTGGTCCTGGTTGTGATGTAGGGAAAATGTTCCTAACATCATGGCTAAATGAGTCTTTGGATGGATGGGGACAAGTTGCTCTGTACTACTGGAAATGTCCTGGCCGTTCTTAGCAAACCTCATGCAGTGTTGCATTTTCTATTAATATAAATAAAAAATCAGTTCTTTAAAACCATATCAAGTTTTGGGCCCAGTGTGGTAGCCTAGTGGCTAAAGTCCTCTCCTTGCATGCAGTGGGATTCCATATGGATGCCAGTTTGTATCCTGGCAGCCAAGCTTCCCATCCAGCTTCCTGCTTGTGGCCTGGGAAAGCAGTGGAGGACGGCCCAAAGCCTTGGGACCCTGCACCCGCACAGGAGACCTGGAGGAGCCTCCTGGCTCCTGGCTTCAGATCAGTCCAGCTCTGGCTGTGGTGGTCACTTTGCAAGTGAATCATCGGATAGAAGATCTTCGTCTCTGTCTCTCCTCCTCTATTGTAGATCTGTCTTTCCAATGAAAAAAATTTTTTAAAATCATATCAAATTTTAGTTTGCTTCCTTAACTTTCTTGATGACTTTTCCTGGAGTTTTCATTGCCTTTGTTTTTTTCCAGTTGCTGAAAGGTTGCAGTCACTCACTGCTGACACTCATTCAGTTTGCTCATCACCCTGTTGTATTGGGGTGTCCCTGTTGGGGCCTGCAGCCCTTCAGCTTTCTCTGCTGCACACCTCTCATGCTGCTGCTTCATTCCATTCCCGAGTTATCCCTGTGTTATCACTGTGTTTGGAGTCTAATATTTTCCTCTGGCATGGTTTACATTTTCACTTTGCTGCAGTGCATACTTCAGCATCTTGTTCAGAAATTATGCAAGGTGGGGTAAATCATCTAGTCTCCGGTCTGCTTCCCATTCCTTTCAGTTGACTAAACATATATGACTAAAATTCTGGCTTCCAGAAAGTGTTCCCAGGGCCAGTGTTGGGGCAGAGCCACTCCAGGCACCTCTTGCATCGCTGGCATCTCGTGTCTGCGTGTCAGTTTGTGTACCAGTTAGTTCTGGTTCTGACTGAGCTCCCTGCCCATGTGCTGGCGAAAACAGTGGATGGTAATGAAAGTTTTTGGGCTTCTGTCGGGTGCCACACAGGCCGGGATGCTGTTCCTACTGTATTAGGGTGGTCATTTGAGGAGTGACCCAGTAGATGCAAGATCGTTCTGCCTCCACCTTTTTTTTTGTAACACTCTGCTTTTCAAATCAATAAAATACATCTAAAAAATGTCTTTCCCTCGGAGTTTGGAGTCAGTGCTCCATTGTCTTTTAGCATTCAGCATTGCTGGTGAGCAGGCAGTGTGTTTTGTTCTTCCAGAAGTGTTCAGGTTTTCTCCTTGGAAGCATTTAGGAGTCTTCCTGGAAATGCAACATTTTACCTTGAGGTATAGGTTTTTACCTACTATTTTTTTTTTTTTTTTTGCTAGATATTTGGTGGAATATTTCAGTCTGAAGACCTGTGTCATCTTCAATTTGCAGAAATGTTTGCTGTCATCTGTTTGATTTTTCTATTTTTGAGAAAGATTTGTTTATTTTTTAATGAACGGCAGATTTACAGAGAGAAGGAGAGACAGAGAGAAAGATCTTCCATCCATTAGTTCACTCCCCAAATGGTTACAGTGACCCAAGCTGAGCTGATCCAAAGTCAGGAGCCAGGAGCTTCTTCCACGTGCAGGGTGCAGGATGCAGGTCCCGAGGCTTTGGGCCATCCTCTACTGTTTTCCCAGGCTCAATCATGGAGCTGGAAGGATGTGGAGCAGTTGGGATATGAACCGGTGTCCATATGGGATCCTGGCGCGTGTACAGGGAGAATTAACCAATTGAACCATCATGTCAGGCTCTCTTCTCTATTTTATTCAAGTTTTCTACCCCTTTATCTTTTTGTTCTACGTGTGTGGGGGTTTTTTATTGTTATTAAAATGTGTATCTCTTTATTTGAAAGGCAGAGTGCTGGAGAGAGGGAGAGACCGAGTTACTTTTACCGGTTCATTCCCCAAATGGCTACAGTGTCTAGGACTTGGTCAGACTGAAGCCAAAACTCCATCCACGAGTGGCAGGGCCAAGCACTTGGGCCAGCCTCTGTTGATTTACCCGGCACATTAGCAGGAAGCTGGATGAGAAGTGGACCAGCCAGGGCTCGAACTCGCACTCTGACTATGGGGTGCCAATGTGGCAAGTGTTGAGATGCACTACAACACTATCCCGAAGTGCCTGGGTATGAACCCTGTCTTTCAGATCTATCTTGTTTTTAGTTTGAGTGACCACCTTTCTAATTCCCGTAAGGATCTTTCCTGTTCTTGGATTGTTTTTCCCCAGAGCATCTTAATTTTTTTTTAAGATTTATTTATTTTTATTGGAAAGTCAGATATACAGAGAGGAGGAGAGACAGAGAGGAAGATCTTCCATCTGATGATTCACTCCCCAAGTGGCCACCAGGCCAGAGCTGAGATGATCTGAAGCCAGCAGCCCAGAGCCTCTTCTAGGTCTCCTGTGCAGGTACAGGGTCCCAAGGCTTTGGGCCGTCCTTGACTGCTTTCCCAGGCCACAAGCAGGGAGCTGGATGGGAAATGGGGCAGCAAGGACACAAGCTGGCACCCATATAGTATCCTGGTACATGCAAGGCCAGGTTAGCCACTAGGCTATTGTGCTGGGCCCCAAGGCATCTCATTTTACAGGTAGAATATTCTTGGTATCTCTGGAACCAGTCATTGTTTTCTTTAAAATTCTGCCCCTGTGTCCTGATTTACTTGTTTCTTCTAACCAGACTGCTCTGTTCCTGTTGTCCAGTGCTGTTGATCCTGGTCCCTGACGCACATTCCCCTTGTGGTGTGGTGTGTGCTGGTGGGGAGCTGTCTGAATCTGTGAGTGAGTGTGTGCTAGCCTACGGCTCTTTCCGGGGTACCAACCTCCACGCTGGCTTCCTGTAGGTAGGGGAGTACCCCAGGTTTCCGTTTCATTCCCTTTCACTCTGTATCATTTTCTCTACTTCCCAGGTTTCTGAAATTCATGGATAGTGGGATTCCACCATCCCACTCCTCTGTACCATGGGAATGTACTTCCTCTTTTCCTACCATGTTGATAGAATCTTGGCCAGGGTGGGGGAAGGGCAGGGAAGGGTGACAGGTGTTCTTACCATGGTTTTTTAAACAAAAAGACTCTAAAAATGATCTCTCCGTATTTTAAAATGACCACTGTAGAAAACTGAGAAAATATAAGCAATTAAACATAAACAACCCTCCTACCCCCTAGCAATATTTCGCTAACATTTAAAAATGTGTTCTGGTTTCTTTTTCTATGCATGAATCTGTTTTTTATATAACAGTGGGATCATACCATATGTTCTGCTTTCAATATGCATCTTAAAATCCCAACAATAGATTTCAAAGTCAGAGTTACAGAGAAAGAAAGGAGAGAGACAGAGATTTCTCTCCCCAAATGGCTGTAGCAGCCAGGACTCAGCCACACTCAAACCAAGAGCCAGAAACTTCATCTAGGTCTCCCACTTGCATGGCTGGGAGGAACCATTTCCCCCTGATTTTCCAGGTATGTTAGCAGGGAACTAGATAGGAAGTCTAGCAGTCAGAACCTGAACAGGGCCCCATGTGGGATACTGCCATTGTAAGTGGGAGCTTAACACACTGTGCCACAGCACTGCCCCAGCCCGACAATAGATTTTGAGTTTTTATATCACAGAATAGTCTAAAGATGTAATATTTGCTGAAAGATGATATCATCACCGATTTTGCCAATCCTTGATTTTTTTTTTTAAGACATTAAACTATGGGGTTGTTTTTGGTACCCTAAACAAGCATGTATAAAGTTGTTTGACTACTTTTACTCATGCCTGTAACTTTTTACTTTGGCTAGAATCTTGGCACTGGAACTGTTGGGTGACGTGTGTTCAGGCCCCCTCTCCGGCCAGTCCCTTGCTGGACTTGCTGACCCTAAGCTTGTGCCTCATCACACTCAGCTGGCATCCCTGTGCATCAGACAGGTTTCCCAGTTACCAAGATGACATTAAGCTGTTTTAGTTAACCTCCGTGAGCACTTTTCTCTAAAATGGCGTATAATTCTGCTTTCCCGCTATGGTGTTTGTGAAGTTTAAATAACATAAAAAGTGCACGTAAAGCACCTAACAGGGGTCCTGTCTGTTGAAAAGATCAACAGTGAATGATGATGGGTTGTAACGTTTTTGTGATCCTCATTCAAGGCTGTGTTTGAGACGTCCCCGGCTCTGGGAGACTGACTCCCTGTGCCGTTGGAGCACTTAGGGCTGGACCATCACTGTTATTCAGTGACACTCCCATGTACATTTGTTCTAAGTCTGTGTCTCCATCCATGGCCGGTTGCTGTTACATACCCTGGACTGGGTAAAACAAAGAAAAAAGCATTAATTCAGCTTACAGTTTTGGAGACTGGAGGGCGGGGCCATCAGCTCAGCTTCAGGGAGGCCCTCGTGGCGGATAGCATCACAGGCATGGACAGGCATGTAGGAGAGCGCATGGAAGGTGAGAAATGGGAGAGACCAGGAGAGGCTAGGCTTGTTCCTTTGCAGGGGCTCATGCAAGGACAGAGCCCCTGTTGACCTGAGGACCTCCCACGGAGCTCTGCTCTTGAGGGTCCCACTCGCTCTTCATTGTCACAGAGAACTGGGGCTCCCTCACAAAATCCAGGACACCTGCAGGACACACTCAAGCCATGTCAAACCCTAGCAGGAGGGAAGCAGACTGGGTTCCCTTCCGCATCTGACGCTGTGCCAGTGGTCCAGCATCATCACAAAATAATCCACTTTCTTTCATGTCCTTGGGGAGAGGAGGTGGTGATGGCAAGGAGCGTGCAATGCAATGTTCATAGCCTCAGGGTTATTTTTTAAAGAATATTTATTTTTTTGGAAAGGCAGAGACTAAGAAATAGACACAGAGACAGAAATCTCCTGCCCTATGATTTGCTTCCTAAATTTCTACAACAGACAGTGGTAGGCTAGGCTGAAACCTGGAGCTGAGAACTCAGCGTGGGTCTCCCAAAGTGTGGCAGGGACCTACGTCCTTGAATTGTGACCTGCTGTCTTTCGTGGTGTACATTAGCAGGAAACTGGAATTGAGAATGCGATGTGGAACACAGACTTCCTACTCAGCACCTCTATCTCCATGCCCAATGTCTGTGCCAGGATTGGTTTTTTGGTTTCCTTGAAGTACTTGGGAGGGTGGTACATGACCCTGGACACCTGGACCCACAGCAGGGAAAACTGCTTGCTGGTCCTTTGGCAAATGCTGGGGCGTCTGTCAGCTGAGCAGGCTCAGGCTCAGCAGGCAGCATCGGGTTAGGATGTTGCCTGTGCGTGGTGCAGCCACACAGGATGATCAGATGTTCTTGTACCCTAAAGGGCTTCCCTTCTGAGCACCTCCCAGCCTACAAAGGTCCCTTTCATAGCCCCACGCATGCCTCCCCAGTTGCCAGGGGAGATTGAAACAGAGCTGAGGCTGGGGGAGGCTGGGACAAGGGAGTGCTTCCAAGGGGAGGGCCCTGAAGGAGGGGAGGGGGATTCCCAGAGCCGACCCAGTTTACCCCATCCCCCACCTGGGTGTCTTTCAGGAGTCATGGCCGGCTTCAACATGGGGGGCGACCTCAGGGATCCTGCTGGCAGCATCCCGCTCGGCTCACTGGCGGCTGTGGGCATCTCGTAAGTTCCGCCATGTAGCTGCAGAACGGGGGAGAAAAGCCCAGGGCAGAAGGGGCGAGAGGAATTGCCCCTTTTGTTCCCAGAGTGCCTGGACTGTGACCGGTCTGCTTCATACCCTGATCCTCCTTTTAGGGCTCAGTGGGCTGGAAAATTCCCGTCTGCTGCCTTCAGACACTGCCTTCTCATACATTGCCCCGGCTTGGAAGGCTGCCTGGAGGAGTGGCAGCAGTGCAGATCTCAGACCCTTGTCCCCTTCCCCGCTACAGCTTTGAACTTGGAGTATGTTTTTTTCTTTTTAAGTTATTGCGTTTCCAAGATCATTGGCAGGAATGTAAGGCTGAAGAGCTTTACCATGGGACGGACCCATGAGGGTTTGCATCCCGTGAAGCTCTCTGAGTTTCCATGTCCTTTTGTAGGAAAGTGAGGTGGGGATGTGCCTTGGCTGTTGTGTGTGAAGCCGTGGGGCAGGTGTCTTGCTCCCCCCACGCCAGCCTCCCTCCAACTCCCCAAGACTGTCAGCCTGCTGGGGTGTTAGTTCACCTGTGCCACTCCCACTCACAGGCTGGCTGGTTAGCCTTGGGTCTGTTTCTGGTCCTCTAGAATCTTCTGATCTCTCTGTGGCACAAGGAGTTTTACTGCCCCTGACTGGGAGGGCGGGAAAAGGCAATGTGAGATCCTAGACATGACGGGGGTTGGGAAGTATAAGAAGTTATTTTAACTGTTACATTGTTTAGGCATTTATCTATTTATGCTTGAAAAGTAGAGTGACACAGAGCTAGAGAGAGTCAGAGATTCCATCTTGTGGTTCACTTCCCAAGTGACTACAACAGGAAGTCCAGAATTCCATCTGGGTAGGATCGCGGGTACTGGGGTTATCCGTTGCTGCTGCTTTACCAGCTATGTTATTGGGGAGCTACCAGATGCAAAGCAGAGTAGCCCAGACTTGTACTCGCATTTGGAACGTGGGCCTCGCAAGTGGCGATTTAGCCCACTGTGCCTCAACGCCAGTGCCAACTGTGGCAGTGTTCAGGGCATTAATATATCTCCATCATAGGTGCAGAGTCTGCTGTTGGTTTACTGCACAGCAAGTGTTGCAAGCAGCCAGCATTCACACCAGGCTGTTGTGTGCAAAATACAGCAATTGTAATGAAGGGAAGTGAAGACCGCAGAAGTTGCTGTTGAGTTTGCAGAAGAATGAAAAGAAAGCAGCTTCTACATGGGAACTGTCTTGATTTTTTTTTTTTTTTTGGTAATTGCTGGGAGTCTCTAGGAAGAACCTTTGCCGCCCCCCAGCCCCCAACTGCCACCAAGAAGGTCACAAGTGGTCCCAAGGGTCAATGTGCTTGGTCAAGATTCCTGGGCATCCTGGGGACAGAGCCAGCCCACGGTGGCTTTTCACATTTTTGCTTTCCTTTCTGTTATCTAGAAGTAGAGGCCCACAAGGTCATTGACTTCTTTCTCTGCTCAGCAGAGGCTGCGGGTGAACCCTGCACAGCACAGAGGCAGCCTGGCCTCCTGTGTCCTCCACCCCTGACATGTTGTGTGTTTTTCCTCTTCTAATATAAGAAAGAAACAAAGCAGCATTGCGTTTCCTGCCCCCCTTTTTGGTATGAACTATGCTAAAAGAGAAATAGTAGAAAAAGCCCCCATCCACACCCCCAGGCCCAGGCCAGCTGGGATGAGCAGCCCTGGTGATTGGTCTTTCTCTTCCGTTTCAGGGCTTGTCCCCATGAAAAACTAGAGGTGATGTGGTGTGGGTTGGGATGGGCTTGGGTGAGGCCGTGGCAGCTCTGCTCTCCTCTTGCATCTTGCAGGTGGTTTCTGTATGTTGTCTTCGTCCTGCTGCTTGGCGCAGTCTGTACCCGCGAGGCTCTTCGCTATGACTTCCTGATAGCTGAAAAGGTACGTGAGTTCTGCGCTGCCCAAAAGGCTCACCCACTGGCTGGCTTGTCCGCTCCCATTGCTCTAAGGCTGCCTTCCCATTGCTGTCCATCTGGGAGTCCCTGTGTTTTGAGCTCAGGACTGAAGGAAAGCATGCAGCTTCTGTTTATAGCAGCCTAGGGACAGGTCCCAGTACCCAGGGAAACAGGCTAGAGCCTGAGGATGGCTCCATCATAGAAACCAGGATGTGGTCAACCAAATCCCCAGCTCACAAGCACTATGACTTTTGTGGGTTTTTGTTTCATCTTTTTTTTTTCTTTTTTTTTTTTTTAAGATTTATTTCTTTATTTGAAAGGAAGAACCACAGAACAAGATGGAATAGGGAGAGAGATCTTCCATCTGCTGGTTTACTCCCCAAAGGCTACAATGGCCCTGGGCTGAGCTAAGCTGAAGTCAAGAATCAGAAACTCTGTCCAGGTCTCCCATGTGAGTTACAGGGGCTTAAACTCTTAGCCCCTCTTGCCTTTCTTTGCCGGGTACCTTAACAGGTAGCTGGACTGGATGTGGAACAGTCAGATTCAAACCAGTGCCCAGCGGGGACCAGCATCGCAGGCAGCAGCTTCATGTGCTGTGCCATTATGCTGACCCCAATGCCTTCGTTTGACCGATTTCTATACTTTCTGCCCAAGTCAGAAAGTACTGATCACAAGAAGCCAAGGAAAGAGGAGGCTGAGGACCCGTGAAGGGGGGGGGGGGGTGGAGCAGAGCGAGACAGAGGAGCCAAACACCAGGGTGAGGGCCTGGCAGAGAGTGCGCAGGAGAGGGGGCCTGCCCGTGCCTGACAGCCCTGACCTCTCTGGCCTCCCTAAGAATCCCAAGGACGAGCTGTAGCACCTTTGTTCTGGGACGCGCATCCTGCAGGGGGAGGATAAGTGAAGTCTTTGTGTTCTCTGGCCCCCCCTGAGCGGGCTGGAGGTCAGTGATGGCGAGGACATTGATTTGGCATTGCTTGAAGCTCCAGGAATAACATTTCCAAGTGTTTTTCTGGAAATCCCCAAAAACTCCTTCCCTTAGGTTCCTGGAGGAAAACTAGCCTTGAAATTCCCATCAGAGAAGAGGAATCCCCTCCCCAGCCAACTACAGGTCTCTGGTGGGCGCCAGGGAGCCCCCTGCCCTGCCACCATCTGCCAGGGCTGCAGCTGAGCCTTGCTGCCTGTGCTTTAGAGGACAGTGCAGTGTTGAGCTGGGGTTAGGCTGTACAGAGCAGGAAAATATGGGGCAGGAAACTTGGAATGGATTTTTTTTTAAAGATTTTATTATTTTTATTGAAAGGCAGATATACAGAGAGGAGAGACAGAGAGGAAGATCTTCCGTCCGATGATTCACTCCCCAAGTGAGCGCAACGGTCGATGCTATGCCGATCCGAAGCCAGGAGCCTCTTCCCGAAGCCAGGAGCCTCTTCCGGGTCTCCCACGCAGGTGCAGGGTCCCAAAGCCTTGGGCTGTCCTCGACTGCTTTCCTGGGCCACAGGCAGGGAGCTGGAAGGGAAGCGGGGCTGCCGGGATAGAACCGGCACCCATATGGGATCCCGGGCGTGCAAGGCGAGGACCTTAACCACTGCGCCACCGCGCCGGGCCCGGAATTGATTTTTTAAAATTATTTTTATCTAACTGCCTCTATTCATTTGAAAGAGAGGAAGAGATTTTTCTGACTGCTGGTTCACTCCCCAAATGTCAGCAACAGTGAGGACCGGGCCAGGCTCCTTCTAAACCAGGAGTCGAACTCCATCCAGGTTGTCCCATGCAGGTGGCAGGGGCCTAAGCCCTAGATTCGTCATCCACCTGGCAGGTTGCACATTAGCAGAAAGCTGGAATCTGGAGAGTGGTGCCAGGACTCAAACCAGCACTCACTGGATATGAGATACAGGTGTCTGCAGCAATTGCCCCTGTCTGAATTCACTTTTAAGAAATACATTTGGGGTACAGCGTGGTAGCCTGGTGGCTAAAGTGCTTGCCTTATATGCGCCAGGATCACAAATGGGCACCAGTTCATCTCCCAGTGGCCCCACTTCCCAGCTAGCTCCCTGGTTGTAGCCTGGGAAAACAGTAGAGGATGGCTCAAAGCCTTGGGACCCTGCATCCGTGTGGGAGACCTGGAAGAAGCTCCTGGCTCCTGGCTTCAGATCGGCTCAGCTCTGGCCGTTGCAGCCACTTGGGGAGCAAATCATTGAACAGATCTGTCTTTCCTCCTCTCTAAAATCTGACTTTCCAATAAAAAAAAAATACATTTGAACATGGTTTTCACATTAACAATGCAAGACTCCTTTTAAGCCATGTAGACACCCATGTAAAAGTGATGTTTGCTTTTCAAGCGTCATGGCAGCAGCTTGAAAGCAGGCTTTGATAAGGGGGAGCTGGCGGGTTGTCCCAGAGCTGACCCCAGGTGGTGAGGCTTGCTCTGCAGGAAGAAATCCATTTCCGTGTTTGTATCCACATGCGCACTTCTGTCTGGAGTTTCATCTCCCCTCGGGCCTTTTCTCCAATTGTAGAATGAAAAGCTTAACTGCATTAGAAGAATCAGAGGCCTCCAAGGGCCGCTGAAGTGAGAAGGATCGTTTGACTAGGAAGAACTGATGGCAATTTGTTCTCAGCTCGCCCGCGGCTGGCTGGCTCCATCTTCTGAAACTGCTGCCTTCGGAGCAGCTTCCTTCCGTGAGGTCCTTTCAAAGCATCAGCGATCCTGGTCTGCATGGAAGGTCCCCAGAGCTCCTCTCTCCTCTCCTCCCCTTCATGGGCGACCTTCCGAATGGAACTGTAGGAAGGCAGGCATCCTTGTGTCCAGAGAAGGCCAGGGGCATCTCTGAGGTGGCCCAGCAGAGTCCCCAAGGGTGAAACCCAGAACCTGGACACGGGAATGCTGCCTACCCCAAACAAGAGATAGCAGGCCCGCCCTTGGCCAGTTGGAGGCATTTGTCCAGTCAGACCCATCCGTAGTGTGTGGACACGCATACACACACCAGGATAAAAGATGGAGGTTTAATTTAGGGGGAGGATGATGTCATTTCCTTGAAATAAATGACTAGGAAGTCTACTAGCAAGCTACTAGTCTGAGCTTCCAGTGGCAAACAAGGGCGGGGACAGCAAGTGAAGGAACCAATCACGGTAGGACCCAAAACAGCAGCGTCTTCATGTCTAGTGTCCCTCCCGCTACAAACTCCTCCATAACAGGATCTCCAGAAAACACCTTTCCTCCAGAACTTTTCTTCTTTTCTCACTATCCTAAATGTCCCTTCTTGGTTCTGCCTTGGCAGCAGGAGCAGAAATTATACTTAGTCAATTGGGCCATGGGCAACTTGACTAACAGGGCCCGGAGAACGAGGAGGCTGCAACAGAGAGAAGCTAGAGTGCCAGGCCAGAATTCCTGCCTGGCCACTGGACCCAGTCTACCATCCTGGTATGGTTTTCACAAGCCATGCAGCTAGGCCTCAGTTCTGGGCCCCTCATGGAGCTTTCCCGGGTCCTGAAGAAACCAGCTGCATCTGTTTTGGGGCTGTGAGTTTTGCCATGGGACACAGAGCGGCCTCTCCCCTGACTGCCCCCTGAGTGCTGGCTCCCACACCTCTCTCTCTCTCCCCGGGCCTTTCTGCCGGACCACTCTTGGATGACTGCAGGCCGCCCTGCCCTGCTTTCTCCTGATGGCCAGCTGCTCCATCTCCAGGTCTCCTGCAGCTTCTCTAGTCTGGTTCTGTCCTTTCCCAGTTCTTGAGTGTTGGTCTCAGCAATGTTCTGCTTTTTTTTTTTTTTTTAAAAAAAAGGTTTATTTATTTTTATTTATTGCAAAGTCAGGTATACAGAGAGGAGAGACAGAGAAGAAGATCCTCCATCCGATGATTCATTCCCAAGTGACTGCTATGACCGGTGGCGTGCTGATCCGAACCCAGGAGCCAGGAGCTCTTCCAGGTTTCCTACGTGGGTGCAGGGTCCCAAGGCTCTGGGCCATCCTCGACCACTCTCCCAGGCCATAAACAGGGAGCTGGATGGGAATTGGAACTGCTGGGACTACAACCAGCACCCATATGGGATCCTGGCATGTTCAAAGTAACGACTTTAGCTGCTAGGCCACAGCACCGGGCCCATGTTCTGCTTTCTTAAACCATTTTTTTAGTAGACTGTAAGAGCCCTGAGAGACCTGTGTACACACACTATTTGTCACACAGTAGGTGTTTACTGTGTTTCAGCTCCTCTCCATACTCTTAATGGCGGCACATTGACAGATGTTTCTTTTACGGACACTTTTGGTTGCATGAATCTGCCATGTTTAATTGACTTAAAAAAGCCAACATTTTATCTCAATATTATTCAGTGATAGAGACATGAATTGTGTGAAGAATAGTTTCCATAGAGATGAAATTAAGTAGGTTAAATATCTTAAGATATAATTGCATACATGAAAAAGATGATCAAAAAGATCAATTGCCTTGGAAGCCATGAAGCTTGCATAGTAGCAAAATAAGAACAAACTAAGTAGGAAAGGACCCCCAGAGTCTGAAGGGTACTCTGAAAAGGTCACAGACAATGGATCATGAAATCCATGCATGGGTTCTTAAAGGTTTATGGAACACTTACATATATCCTGGGAAAATATGTGTACACTTACCTTTTGATTTTTAAGATTCATGTGTTTGAAAGACAGCGTTGCAGAGAGGCAGGGGAGAGATAGAGATCTTCCGTGTGATGGTTCATTCCCCAAATGACTGTAACAGCCAAAGCTGTGCCAGTCCAAAGCCAGCCTTAAGTTTCTTCTGTGTCTCCCACATGGGTGCTGGAGCCGAAGGACGTGGGCCATCTGCTGCTGCTTCCCCAGGTGCATTAGCAGGGAGCTGGATGGGAAGTGGAGCAGCTGGGACTTGAACAGGTGCCCATGTGGGTTGCTAGTGTTGCAGTGGTGACCCAATCAGCTGCACTACAACACTAGCCCCAAAAAGATAGTCATTTTTTTTTTTGTGATGGAACACATAGGTATATAACAAAAGAGGGCCATTTTTTTTTTAAATGTTAATACTCATCTGCCTAAAGAACTTTGTACCTCCACCTCCACTGGCACATTGCATGAGCCTGCGCTCAGCACAAGTAGAGAATGTGGTTTAGCTCTGTAAGGGCTGGTAGCCAAGCTGCATGGCTTACTGTTGTGCCTGTGGCATCTAGCTCCGTTCCCAGCACCTCCATCACCCCAACCCCGTGCCAGGAGACTGACCTGTCCCAGTGAGTGCTTCCTAGATGCATGGGTCACTGATAAATGGGAAGGAAGAGACAGCATTCAAGCAGGTAAGAGGGGCTATAGAGTTTTTATAATTTATCCAGACATGAGATCCAACATTTTATTTTTCAGAAAATAGACTACATAGCAGCCTTATGTTTAAGAGTTAAAATACTCACATCCCATATGAGAGTGCCTGGATTTGAGTCCCAGATCTGCTTCCAATCCAGCTTCCTGTTGCTGCACACCCTGGGCAGTAGCTAGGTGTGATGGCTCATGAACATGGGTCCCTGCTACTGACGCGGGAGCACCAGGTGGAGTTCTGGGCTCCTGGCTTTGGTCTGGCCTGGTACTAGTTATTGCTGGCATTTGGAGGGGTGAATCAGTAAATGGAAGATCTCTCTTCTCTCCATGCCTTTTCTCCCAAAAGAAAAATGTAGAAAGTGAATTTGTCATCTAAATACAGTTGACAAAGTAGACATAAATAAGTCATCATAACAGGACAGCCATACTGGAGCCTCATCTCCAGGTGTTCTGGTGGAATCCCAGAGTGTACCCAGGATGAAGTGACCACATCGTGTGCTCGCTCTATTCCTGAAGCCAGCCTTCTAGAAGGACACCGGATTGGGCAGGCTCATTCCCATTCTGTAAATAGAGACTTCAAATGACAATTTATCACAAATACAAGGAGTCTTTAAAGCATTTGTGGACAAGAACATTATGCAAAAACTACAGATAGGATTCAGCATGGTTTTGAATCTAAAAAAATCATTTAAATTCTATTTTTCCTGAAAAAGAATTTTTTACAGTACTCTTATACTGTAGAGTGGAGTTTCTGCAGGGAGTTCCGTGCCTGACACTCCTGCGGAATGCTTGAGCAGGGCAGTGGAGGGAGGCGCAGTGGGTGTGCTGTGCTCTGCTCAGGGCTCCCGGTCCTGGCTGCACATCGCGCTCACCTGGGGCTTCTGAAAACTCAACAGCTTCTGTGTCCTGCTCCAGACGAATCTGTTCAGAAGGCCTGGGGTGATTCTTACCTGGAGCTAGAGTAGAGACACACAGAGCTAAGTTTTCCAAAAGCAAATGATAAAATTTCATCATGGAGTCTGTTTTTTTTTTTAACAAAACAAAACAAAAAACAAACACACACACACACACACACACAAAACAGTTCACATAGCATGAACTGGTGGAGAAGACAGGAAGCCAGATAATAAATGAGAGATTGCATCTCAGAATGCCTCAAGGATTGATCATGGGGCCAGTGGATTCAGCAGCTTGTCAGACTTTCAGGGTACAGATCACAGCAAAGTTGTGAAGGCTAGTTAGCTCCTGAGTCCCGTTAGCCCAAACTGTGTGTCAGGTGCTGTGAGGCAGGTGCCAAGATGCTTGATACAGATCTGCATTTAAGAAGCACCTGGTGTTCTGGCAAGATAAGCAGGAGCTAATGAACCATCCCGCAGGGTAAAAGATAACAGGAGCCCACAGTGCCTCTCAAGTAATAAAAGGTCAGTGAAGAACTGAGACGAGTGAGTTTATGCGGGATTAAGAATGAGAGGCTGCATTTCTATAGGGAAGAGCAACCCCCCAGTGAATTAAAGAGAAGACGGGCTCTGTAGAAGGCTTGAGCTTTTGTCCATCAAGCCTTTGTCATCCCTGACCATGGCAGGCTAACCCACATTATGTACAATCTTGAAGTGCCTTCATTTAATATCCCAACAGCTGGAAGGAACAGACCCTCTCCTGCCTGTCCCTTTGCAGCCCTGGAAGGGCACTTGACCCAGACTGAGTCATCAGATGCTTCAATTAGAATGAATGAGGCAGGGATAGCGATGGTGAGAGGTGGGCTCTGGGTACAGCAGTTACGACACCATCCATTCCCCCGCTTCTTTGTGCCTGGTTTGAGTCCCAGCTCCTCTACTGTCTGCTACAGCCTCCGCTCATGTGCATCCTGGGAGTCAGCAGGTGCCATCTCCACCCATTTAGGAGACTTAGATCAAGTTCCAGACTCTGGTGGTCCACGGGGAGGGAACCAGAGGGTGGAAGCTCTCTCTGAGGGTTTCTTTGTCTTTAAAATAAAATATAGGTGATTTTTAAATGTTGAGAATTCCTCTGCATGGCTGTTGGTAGCATCCAGATCACATTGTCCCCGTTGAAGTCCAGGTGTGTCTTCTGCCTTTTTCTGAACCTAAAATGATTTCTCAATGATTCTGCCAGTCTCCAGTATCCTACAAACATACCTCTTTTTTCTTTGGTTTTGTTTTTTTAAAGGGAGCAAGGTGCTTTTTCCTGAGCAAGAATCATGATGCAGGATTCAGCCAAGTTATTCCAGGGGTAACTTAAGAGCCAGAAAGGAGATCCAGCCATGGCTTATGTTCAGTGTGGCTCAGTGACAGGGATCCAGGGGCATTGCTGAAGCAAGGGAAGAAAATATGGGACAAGGTCAGCTTCCAGCAAGAAGGGTGGCAAAGCTGGACATTAAATCTGACCTCTCTGTAAGAGCTGGGCAAAGGCACTTGGCCACTGGATTCAAGTACAGTGCGTGGGGGCACTGCCAACAACCAGGAGAGCAGAGAGCCTTGCCTGAGCACAGGGGAGGTCCATTTCAGGCTGGCGTGGGGGCTTCAGATGGGTGGCCAGAGACACAGAGGAATGGTTCTAATCTACTCGCCCTCTCTGACCTTGTCTGCAGACACCTTGCAGGCCAAGGTGAGAGGTCCCATTGAGCCCCTCAGCATGTATCTTTCTGAATTAGACACAGCAAACTAGGCTGAGTCACCACAGGGTGCTGTCCCCACCTCTGCCTGAGGTGCACAGAGCCCTGAGGAAGAGGAACTGGAGGTGGCCTCATGGAGGAGGTGAGGTTTATGCTGAGCCCCAAGGCACACTTAGGAGTTTAGTAGACTGACAGTAGATAGAGGGGAGTGGGTGGATAGAGAGTTCCAGTAGGCAGAGAAATCATGCTGACCAAAGCCCCAGTGTGCTAATTGTGGAGTTAACATGATCATGGGCCTTGTGGGAACTGCTGCCCTGTTTGCCACAGGGCACTCTGGTCAGATTTGAGTTTAGATGGGTCACTGTGGCAGAGCTTTGGGGTGATGCAGAGTGGGGAACAGCGTAGAGGCAGGAGGAGGCCGTTAACACTGTGTTTGGACAGTGGATTTCCAAGGATGGTCCCCAACCCATCAACACCAAGATCATCGGGAAGCCTGTTGGCAATCCGGATTCTTAACACTTGAAACAGAAACTCTGGGTGACGCCCAGAAACTTCCCCAAATCCTGCGGATGAGTCTGATGCCTGCTGACCTTGAGAAACGGTGTAGTCCCTGCCAGATGTGACGGTGGACTGACCTGGGGCAGAGGAGTGCAGTGTCTGTCGGGGGCAGACGGGGGGATGTGGGAAAGACTCTACCCCAGAGGGTGACCCTGGGGTTGGGGGCTCTGCTGCAGTCAGCTGGGTGGCGTGGGGGCAGTGGAAAGGTCCTGGCATTGGGTTAATGCAGCTGTTTCTCCCTTAGGTGTCCCTAGTGGGCTTCCTGTTCCTGCTGGGCTTGTACATCTCATCTCTGGCCTCCTGCATGGGGGGGCTCTACGGAGCTCCCCGGATCCTGCAGTGCATTGCCCAGGAGAAGGTGATTCCGGCGCTTGCCTGCCTGGGCCAAGGGGTGAGAAACACACGTTTTCCCATGAACCCACTTGTTGGCACACACATGCTTTAGTTGTTCTGATAAGAGTCCTTGCACAGCTCTGCCACATGAGACAGATGGGAATGCAGTGATTTCTTCCAGCCTCATCTTGTGGCCTGCTTTGGGCTGGGGTCAGTTAGATGAATCACCTTAAATGTCTATAGCACCCTGTGCCCCCAGCACAGGGTTAGCCAGCCAGGCCCAGCAGCAACTTGCACTCGAGCATCAGGAACAGGAGGGCCCTGGCTCCCGATAAAAATACATTAGGCTTAGTGGTTAAGTTGCAGGTTAGCAGCCCGCATACCACATCAGAATACATGAGTTTGAGTCCTGGCCATACTTCCAACTCCAGCTTCCTGCTAATGTGCAACTTGGGGAGCACATGGGAGACCTTGCTGGTTCCCAGCCTCCAGTTTTGGCATGGAAGATTCCTTTGGTTAGGGAGGGAGCCAACTCGCAAGTCTCATCTTGTCCTCAGGAATTGCTGTTGGATGATTTCGCCACATCCCTGGCCTCTGAGCTCTCTGCTGTCAGGCCCTAAACCGTAACTGCCTCTGTGTGGCTTGGATGAGAAAGGGTGGGGGGTGCAGCCCTAAGGACCTTCTGACAACCGAGAGGATGACAAGAGAGAAACAGAATCTGAGAATCCTGCTTCCCAGTAGCTTGCTAGGGTCCGCAGAGGCCTTCTGCCAGCCACTCAGGTTCCTAGCCTTTCGTGAGCAAACCATGCTTGCCTCTTCCTTGTCCTCCATCAACCTGAGCTGGGGAGGGGCAGGCACTGTTATCTCTCCTGTCTTCTGTGTGTGGATTTTTATTTCACTTCGTTTATTTTAGGAGGCCCGAGTGCCTAAAATGATCTTTTCATGCAAAGGCGGAGAGAATGCACTCTTTGTTTTTCCATCGTGTGGTTCTCCTGTGATCTGATTATTTAGTTCCCCACAGATTCACACCTGCGTGACTTCCAGGAAAAGGTGCTGCAGGGAGTCACCTCAGGTGTTGTGGTGCTGTGAGTACCCCTGGATATATGCACATGGACGTGTTTATCAGATGGCTTTTTATGAGTGAGATTGCTGGATCAAAGTGTGAATTCATGGCTAGTAGATCATATCGTTTTGTATTTTTACCAACATGTGGGAGAGGGCTCGTTTTCCCATAGCCAGGGACACCAAGCGAGCTGCACCTGAAGAGCCTGCTTCCCAGGACTGTGCTCATGTCCCACCTTCCAGAACACTTTCCAGTCAGCTGGACCCTAGACTTCCTCTTTCACATGACCCACGACTTCCTCTTTCACATGACCCACAGCCCTCTGTAGGGCCAAGAGCCCACCTGTGAGTGTGAGACCCCCTTGCTGTGATCTGAGAGAGGAAGGGGGTGGGTGCCCAGCTGCAGGCTCTGCATGCGTGTTTGCTGACAAAGGAGGAGTGCAAATATCCTCAACATGAACCTGACCTTCCCCATCATGATCGTGTCAGGCGTATTTGCCAAGGAAGGAAGATAGATCCTATTTGAGGAAGTTGTGTCTGCTTTACATGGATTAAGTTCCCAAGAGAAGCTTCTTCAGGGAGAAAGAAGTTTCATTTCAGCTGACAGGTTGAAAATCAGACGGCTCCGCTGGTCTCTAGTTGGAGTTTGTTGTGGAAGCTGCAGAGGTACAATCACAGGATGAGCCAGAAAGGGGCAAGACTAAAGCTAGTCTGAGTTTGGACTCAAAATAACTCAGAACTGTCTCCAGAACTACCCTCAGAGAGCACACCCCTGTTGAACCAGGGACTTCCCACTGGCCCCATCCCCTGGCCACAGTACTTGTAATTAGCTCGAGACTTCACCCTTATACTCCATCAGCTGGTAACATTAAGTCTTTGTCGTAGTTTTAACACCACCATCTGCACCCAGAGCAGGTTGTTTTGCTTGCTTATAAGTGTAAACGTTTAGAAGTGAAGCATTCATGTGCATACTTGTTCTGGGCAGCAAATACAGCATTAGCAAGCAACTTGTCTCTTTGCTAATTGTCAAATGTCAAGTTTTACTAATCGTATAGTGAGCAATGACATCTTAGAATATTGAGATTTGCATTATGCTTACATTAAATGAAGCTGAATGTTTTAGAGAGCTATTTATGACATTTCCATGATTATTGCTCATTTTCATTTGCTGAGAGCACTTCTTTATTAAGAAGAGTATTTTTTTAAAAAAGATTTGTCTGTTTTCATGGGAAAGGCAAAGTTTACAGAGAGAAGGAGAGACAAAAAAATCTTCCATCCTCTGGTTCACTGCCCTGAATGGTCACAATGATTGGAGCTAAGCTGAGCTGAACTTCTTCCCTTCCCCAGCAGGGATCCAAGACTTTGGGCTATCCTCAGCTGCTTTCCCAGACCATAAGCTGGGAGCTGGATGGGAAGTGGAGCAGCTGGAACACAAACTGGCACCCATATGAGATGCCGGCACTTGCAGGTGGTGGATTAACCAATCAGTCCCTCCCCAGGAAGAGTAATTTTTTGTGATACATATTTCAGATATTTTTTCTGATTAGACATCTGTCTTTTAGCTTTAGAACTTTATTTTTCAAAGCTTCTTTACATATGATTAAATTTTATTAGCTCACTTTTTTAATAGGGAAGAATCAAAAAGACAGTATGTTCTAATATATATTTGATACAAAAAAAGGGGAAAATGCCAGTATGAGCAATTTTAAGAATAACTGTCTAGAACCTCTCCCCAGGGTCACTGCCAGCCCTGAGGTCACCCTCTACTTCCCTGTCCTGGGCCAGAATTCTTTGTTCTCAAGTGATCAACACTTTTATTAGTCTGTGATAGCCAATCCCTGGCTTTCTTTGTGTTTTTACTCAAGCAGTTGGTGCGATTGTTTTGTTTTTCCAGAAAAGGGTCAGGCTTGTAGTAGGCATTATGGACCAAACGGGATTGCCTACAACCCTCAGCTCTGCTAGTGTAGTGCACAGATAGCCATGGACAAGTCCTAGTTCTTTTCTCATGGACATAAATCTGAATTGTACCAAATGTCCTTTCAGCACACCCTCCCTCCCCCATGCGTTTAAAAATTATAAAACCAGGCCTGGCACAATAGCCTAGAGGCTAACGTCCTCACCTTGAATGCATCAGGATCTCATATGGGTGCTGGTTCTAATCCCGGCAGCCCTACTTCCTATCCAGCTCCCTGCTTGTGGCCTGGGAAAGCAGTCAAGGATGGCCTAGGGCCTTGAGACCTTGCACCTGTTTGGGAGACATGTAAGAAGTTCCTGACTCCTAGCTTTGGATCGGTGCAGCACAGGCTATTGTGGTCAATTGGGGAGTGAGTCATCAGATAGAAGATCTTGCTCTTTGTCTCTCCTCCTCTCTGTATATCTGACTTTCCAATAAAAATAAATAAATCTTAAACAAAAAATTATAAAACCAATGGCCAGCATCATGGCATAGTGGGTAAAGCTACTACCTGTTATACCTGTGTCCCATTTGGCACACTGTTCTGGCTCCTCCAACTTCCAATTCAGTTCCCTGCTATTGACCTAGAAAAAGCAACGAAAGATGGTCTATATGCTTGGACCCCTATCACCCACAGCTTCCACCTAAGGCAACACTGGGCCAACATCGTGCTCATCTGGGGAGTGAACCAACAAATGGAAGATCTCTGTCTCTCCCTCTCTTACTCTTTCAGATAAATAGAAAAAAATGAAGATGTAAGACCCCTTTTAGTTCAAGGGCAGTGTTAGAGGTGACCAAGGACCCAGAGTTTGATTGTTGGTTGACTTCCTGCACCTGCATCTCTAAATAGGATAGTTCACTGTCGTCTATTTCTGACCCGTGAGTGAGACCAGAGATTCCCTTATGGCAGTCTTTCTTCACTCACCACCAGGTTTGTGTCACATCCACATCTGTGTGTGCTATTTGGGACTGTGATGGCCAAGGTGATGTCTGCTTGGCACCAGTTCTGGTGCCTGTGCAGAACCTCTCCAGACTATCAATCTGTTTAGTAGAATTGCCAAATCAGGAGATAGATAGCTCTCCACTTTCTTGTTGCTCCGTCCTTTTTCCCAAAATAGTCTAACTTGTACTTCTGTCAAGCAGGAGATAAGATTTCCCATCATATGTTTTTGTCACTGCTTGATGTTATCAGATTTAAAAATGTTTACCACACTGTTGTTTGTCATTGTGATTTTAATTCAAGCTTCTTTAATGACTAATGAGATTCAGTATCCTTTTAATGTTTTAACAGCTATTCTCTCGTAAGATTTACTTGTTTAAACCTTTTACTTTTTTTTTTTTGAAGAGTGAGTGTCTGTCTTTCTTATAAATACATTGCAGAGATTCTATATTCTGGATGTCTGTTATCAGTTATATGTGCTACAAGTATTTTTCTCCATTGTGTGGTGCAGTGTTTTTTTTTTTTCTTTTACGGTTTTTCTGCTAAAAGGAAGTTCATGTGTGCCAGCTTCATCCCTTTACAGTCCTTCCTTGTCCAAGTCCCTGCCTGGGCGTGTTTCATAAGTATGTGTCTTTAATTAGAAGTATTTCAAGTAATAGAAAAAGTAGACAGAAGGGAGTTCGTTGGGCATACACAGTCTTCATAGCCATGAGTTTTTCAGCTTACCTAAGACCTCTTTCTAAAGTTCTCTTCAGTTTCTCAAGTTTTATCATTAGAGTCTGCTAAACAACCAATGCAAGTATAACCCACTAAATGTCATTCTCAGAGGCAACAAAAATGCATTTTTACTTTTTATTTTTAAAAATCAGTTATTTTATTTTTGTTTTTATTTTATTTGAAAGGCAGAGAGACAGAACCTCCATGTGCTGATTTGCTGCTCAGATGCTCCAGCAGCCAGAGCCTGGCAGGACAAAGCAGGAACTCAGAACTTAGTCTGGTTGTCCTTCTGGGTGGCAGTGACCAAGGATTTGAATATCCTGCTTCCAGGATACACATTAGCAGGAAGCTAGAGTTGGAAGCAGAGCCAAGACTTGAACCTAGGCACTGATCTGCAGCCGTCTTGAGTGTCATTCTACCTACTAAGCCAAACACTCACCCCATTTACTCTTTTTCTTAAGAGAGTTTTACTGTAACATTCTGGGGACACCGTCTCAGATGAGGGAAGGCTCGGATCCTGAGGCCGGCTGCAACCTGTTCCTCCTAAGGTGTCTGTCTATGCCAGGCCTGGATGAGGGCAGACTCCTGGAGGGACATGTGTGGGAGACTGACTAAAGACCTATCAGAAATGTTGAGCAGACAGTTGGATAGTTAAGCCTGGAATTCAGAGGAATGTTTTAGACTGGAAGTTCAGATGTAGGGGTTGTCAGCATCAAGCTGGCATTAAACCCATAAAGCTGCTTGAGATCACCAAGGGACTCAGTAGAGAGGAGGCCTGAGGATAGAGCCATGAACCTGCTTTCAGTGTCAAGTTCAGAGACCAAGAGGGGCCAATAACAGAGCCTGAGAGGGGACCACCAGTGAGAATGAAGACAAAGGGAGAAGTCTTTGAGGAGGAGAACATGGCCAGTAGTCCAAATGGAATTCTTTGGCTACACAAGATGGGGACTGAGCAGTTCCTATTGTTTTTGACCTAAGAACTGTGTCATTGGCTGTGATGAATGCTGGCAGGAGTGTCAGCACATCCTTCCCCAACTGTCCCTTTAAAGACCACTATGCTGACCTCCATCCATAACAAGTATGTGAGCGGATATGCAAGGGTGCATTTTTAGTGTCAGAGACCCCAAAGCCAGCCGAATCTGCAGATTCTGTTTTCTGGGACCTGCCACACTGTGGGAAGAATCTGCCAGGCATGACTTTCATAGCCAAGGCTGGTGTTAAAATCCAGTGAAAGATAAAAGGGCTCACATTTGGGAAGTCAGCGTCCTCTGACAACATCCCTTGTTCACAGTTTCTGAGACAGCTAGCACGTATGGTACACTAGGAGCCCACCGTGTGCGAGTTCCTTGTTAAGGATTTTACCTGCGCTAGCCCTGCTCTCAAAATGACCCCTGGACTTGGATATTATTGTCCCAAGCATGCAAACAGCCACATGGTTAAGAAATGTCTGAGCCGCTATGGTTTTGGACTCATATAACTTCTACAATGTTTGAAGTTTTCTGTCTGAAATCTTCTAGGCCTAAATGGTGCTTTTGTTCTTCAGAAAGGACCAAATAAAACACCTGTGACTGCCATCTGCCTGACCAGCTTGGTGACCATGGCCTTTGTCCTGGTGGGTCAGGTGAACATTCTGGCCCCTATCGTGACCATCAACTTCATGCTGACATACGTGGCAGTGGACTACTCGTTCTTCTCTCTGTCCATGGGCTCCAGCAGCCCCTCGCGGGCGCCCGAGCCAGTGCTCAGGGAGGGCATGGAAGCTGTCCACTGCTCGGAACACCTGCTCCTGGAGAAGGCTCCCAGCTATGGCTCCGAAGGCCCCACCCGAAGCCTCTCAAAGGGCACACTTCTGGAATTTACCAAAGACATGGACCAGCTCCTCCGGCTGACCAGCGAGCTTGAGAGTAGCCAGCCCAGGCAAGAAGACGAGAGCAGAACTGCTGGGGGTCAGAAGAGGAAAGGCAAGAAGGCTACAAAACACACCCTACACGACAGCTTCCTCCTGGACTCCAGGGCCTCCACTTCCCTCCCTCCTGATGGCTCTGACAAGTCGCCCACTGCCTCCTGGGAAGGACAAGGGTCCACCTGGAATAAGCAGACTTCCAGGAGTGAAGGGACTTGGCCTGGGGGAACGTGTGAGGAACTTGTTCCGGAGCTGTGTAACCAGCGTCGGCCAAGTAGAGAAGGTGAGTGCCTAGGACCCGTGCCGGGCCTCTGACTTCTGGGTATCACGATCAGGATTTAAAATTAGGCATCAGCTGAATTATTTCTGATTCTTCTCTGCCATAGATACTGTTGGTAATTTTAAGCACAAATTGCTGTGCAGTCCCGTATGTCAGAACTGGGAGCCATGGCTTAACAATTGAATATAATTTCTTTTCACTCAAAACTCCATTGAGATCTGATGCCAGTGTTACGGGAAGGGATTTTTCCCTTCAAGAGAAGTCCAGATGTGCTGACAAGCGGCTCGCCTGTGGAGGAAGGGTCTTTCAAGCTTTGCCAGAAAGGGAGGATAGGAGGCAGCTAAAGGAAACGACTTTGCTTTCTCAAATGTAGAAACAGAAACAAGACAGAAACTCTGAGAGAAAAAGCTCATGATTTGTAAGGATCAGCTATATTCTAGGTGGTTTACATTACCCTGGGGCTCGGCAAGGTCAGAGAGCAGTTCCTGAGCTGGTTCGCTGTGCAGTTGGTCATGGCTCCAGGCCTGCCTACACTTGGCTCTTGTGTATGTTACTCCACCTTCCTGCCCTTAACACCTGTCCGGACAGATGTGGACCAGTTCAGGAGGCGTGTCAAGACAAACCCTTTACGTATTCCTATGGGCTTGTTTCTCTTTTATGATTTCTAAATTGGTGATAGAATCTTTTCATGGTTGGAACATTATTTTATTTTTAAAAATTTGTCAAAACAGCAAATACAAAGTTTAATAAGCCCACTGGTTTCCAGTCACATAGGGAAAATAGTTCTTGCTTTCCATACTACCACTGCTATCCTTTTCTGCGACCTACTCCCAGAAAACCTCGCTTTTCAACCAAAAAGTTGTATCCTCTGTTGATTCCCCTGATACTAAATAGCACATTTTTTTTTTTTAAATGACAGCTTCTTGTTTTTATTATGTATGTATTTGAAAGTCAGAGTTAGAAAGAGAGGGAGAGACAGAGAGAGCTTCCATCCACTGTTTCACTCCCCAGATGACTGTAAGAGCTGGGGTGGGCCAGGCTGAAGCCAGGAGGCAGGAGCCTCAGTAGAGTCTCCCACTTCGATGGGAACATGGGAACAAGCCCTTGGGCCATCTTCTGCTCTTCCCAGGCTGGTAGCAGGGAGCTGGAGTGGAAATCAAGTAGTTGGGGCGTGAACCTGCAGCCGTGTGGGATGGCAGTCTTGCAGGTAGCGTCTTGATCCCTCAAATTCAGACACCAACTTTTGATTTCCTGTGATAGTAACAGGACTTAACTCTTTTGCATCACTCTGACTTCTCTTCATTTAATATTCCCAAGTTATAACATAGGTTTTTTGAATAATTAAGAGCTAGACTTTCTATTGGCATGACTAAGGAAATATTACTTCCTAATCATATGTTGTGTTATGCTTGTATTTCTTCATTTTTATTCAGTGTTTTTGTTTCCTGAAGGTCAAAGTTGACTTGTTTTTTCCTTATTATTTTAAGTCTCCAGCAGATCTATCAAGTGCTTCTTCATGTTATTTTCTACTTGTTCCAATGTGTCAGAAACGTCTCTTATCCATTTTTTGTTCTTCCCCTCCCCCTGTCCTCTGGTTTCCATCCTCTTGTTGCATTCCAGACTGTTCTCTAGGGCTGCCACAGAGTTGTGTTAGGATTTTTCTCTTGGCCATACTTACATCAGGTCTAGAAAATGTGATTCCCTGGATAGACCCTCATCTTTCTGTTACTGTTACTGCCTGCTTCTTCTTCTGTGATCTCGCTGTGTTTGAAGAATTTCCAGTGTTACAGAACAGGGGAACATTGTATAGCATTCACATTCAAAACTGACAAATGTCAGAGCTGACATTGTAGTACAATGGTTAAGCCACTGCCTACAACCCTGGCAATTCAAGTCCTGGCTGCTCCACTACTAGCACAGGTGCCTGCTAATGCTACTGGGAGAGCAGTAAAGCAGGCCCAAGTACTTGGGCCCCTGCCACCCTCCAGATGAATTTCTGGGCTCCTGGGTTCAACCTGGTCCAGACCTGAAGAATGAACCAATAATTGGAAGAGCTCTCTCTCAACCCATGTCTCCCTCTGTCTCTGTGGTTTTGCTGTTCAAATAAGTAATTAATATTTTTATAAGAATACTGAAAATGTCAGAAACTCAGTTTTCTGGCCTTTCCTGTAGTCTGAGTTCAGGTACAGGAACCAGACTGTGTTAATCAGGGAACCCTTCTCATGTCTGGTGTTAGGGAGCTGGAAATCAGAAAAAAGAATTCATGGAGCTTTCTGGAAGCATGATGGTGGCTGCAGGAAGTCTGTGCTGTCGGCTCTAGTGTTAAGGGCTTTGGTTCGTTGGTGCTACCCCATGTGTCTCCTCTGGACTACTCTGGCACATAATGTTGAGTGTTGCCCTTGGCTGTATAACCCTGACCCAACTACCTTTCCAGGCCATTCTCAGAAGTCCAATATTCTGTCTGTTTTGTTGAGATAAAATACAAAAGACATATAATTATTTTTAAGTATGCAATTTAGTGTTATTAAATATTTATAACATTGTATAAACATCTTTACCATCTATCTCCTTAACTTTGTAAAGCAAAAATTGTCTGTCAAATTGTCGCTTATAACCATTCCCCCCCAGCCCATAACACCACCATTCTATTTTGCTCCTCTGCTTTTTTTTTTAAAGATTTATTTTTATTTTTATTATGAAGTCAGATATACAGAGAGGAGAAGACAGAGAGGAAGATCCTCCATCCGATGTTTCACTTCCCAAGTGAGCACAATGGCCAGTGCTGTGCCGATCTGAAGCCGGGAACCAGGAACCTCTTTCAGGTCTCCCACATGGGTGCAGGGTCCCAAAGCTTTGGGCTGTCCTTGACTGCCTTCCCAGGCCACAAGCAGAAAACTGGCTGGGAAGTGGAGTTGCTGGGATTAGAACTGGCGCCTATATGGGATCCTGGTCCGTTCAAGATGAGGACTTTAGCCACTAGGCCACGCCGCCAGGCCCTGCTCCTCGGCTTATGACTATTTTAACTATCTCATGTAAGTGAAATCATATAGTATTTTTAAATGTGTTTATTTGAAAAGGAGAATAAAAGGGAAAGATGTTGAGATCTTCTATCTACCGATTCACTTGCCAAATGGCCACAACTCTTGGGGCTGGTCCAAGACCAAACTGGGAGCTCCATTTGGGTCTCCATGTGAATGGCAGAGATCCAAGTGCTGGGGTCATCTTCCACTGTGTATTAGCCGGGAGCTGGATTATAAGGGGAGCAGCTGGGATACAAGCGCATAGTCTAGCATGGGATGCCAGCATTGCAATTGGCAGTTTAGTTTACCATGGCACAACACTGGTCACAGAATCATATAACATTTGTCATTTTGAACTTTGCCTATTTAGGATAATATCCTCAAGTTCATTCATGTTTGGCACATATCAGAATTTACTTCCCTTTGAAAGCTGGATCCTATCCTGAGGAGTAGATAAATCCATCTTGCCGATTTGTTCTTCTGTCAGCGGACACTGGGGTTGCTTCCACATTTTAGCCACTGTGAAGGATGCTGCTATGAACGTGGATGGACAAGTGGCTTTCCAAAGGCCTTGATTTCAGTTCTTTTGGATATATGACTCAGAAGTGGAAACGTTGCATCATAGGGCAATTCTGTTTATGAATTATGTTGAATTATGTTGAACTATGAATTATGTTGGACATAATTATGAATTATGTTGAATTATGTTGAAAAACTGCTATGTTGTTTTCCATAGGGCAGAACCATTTTGTATTCCTACCGATAGGGACACAGAATCCTTTTGATATATATATACATATATATATATCCTTTATGATTAAATCAGTCGAAGCTAGATTCTGGTTGCTTTCAATTCGATTCTTCCTTTTAGAAACGTTTATTCATCTTTATTTGAGGGATATAGAAAGATTTTCCATCCTCCTGTTTATTCCCCAGATGCCCACAACAGCCAGAACTGAGCCCAGGCCCTAGCCGGGAGCCGGGAGCTCCATTCAGATGGCACACATCAGTGGCAGGGACCTACGCACAGGAGTCATCACCCGCTGCCTCCTAGGGAGTGCCACAGCAGGAGGCTGGCTCAGAAGCATGGGTGGCGCTTGATCCTAAGCACTGTGGTATGGCATGTGGGAGGCTTAATGTGCTATACCACAAAGACCACCTATATCTTTTCCTTCTTAATGTATTACTTACTGCTTGGTTTTGATGGCATACACACTCTAGTGGCTTTCTAAGCAGAATGAGTGAGAAATACACTATGAATCGTTGCAGGTCTCAAAAATCAAGCCAACCTTATGCTTGATTTATAGCTTGGTTGAATAAAAACTCTTCAGTTGAAAATAATTCTCCTGGCTATTGTCAGAGGATTATTATCTGCTCAGTTACAATGAGCTCACTTTCAGGGTTGGGAAATTTGCTGTTCTGATTCTTGTTTGTTTTTGAGTGTCTTCCAACTGCTGAATCACTCCCCAAATGGCTGCAACAGCTGGAGCTGGGTCGCTTCAAAGCTGGGAGCGAGGAGCTTCTTCTGGGCCTCCCATGAGGGGGCAGGGGCCCAAGCACTTGGGCCATCCTCCACTTGCTTTCTCAGGCACCTTAGCAGGGAGCTAGGTGGAAGGTAGAGCAGCCAGGACTTGAACCGCTGCTTATGTGGGATGCTGGTGTTACACATAGCATCTTTGCATGCTATGCCACAGCACGGGTTCCTGATTCTTGTTTCTTGGAGACTTTGAATGATGCCTGATCTTTCAGGAGATGTTCAGGGTATTTTCTTTGCAACCTCATGTTGGCCATTTAATTGGTCCTTTTGTTCTGGGATTCTCATGTCCCTCAGTCCTGAGGTCTTTGTTTTTGACTTCAGGTGTAGAGGATGGAGAAAATCATGCAGCTCAGCTCAGAATATTCTTGCCATTTGCTCAACAGTCTTTTATGCTTCTTCACCCCCATGGATTTCCTTACATCTTTGATTTCCTCAAAATCACATGTGTAGTCACATCTTTTGAGATTTCTGTCTCCATCATCTGTATTTATTATTTTTTTCTTTATTTTTTTTCCTGGCATGATGATTGCTACACCGGTCATGTGAGACACCCATACTAGTTCCCTGCAGTGCAAACACAGCCACGGCAAGCCAGCCTCGGCCTCATCAAGTATTTCTCATATTTCCCCCATTAAGGCATTTATTTATTCCCCAATTCATGCTTTTTCATAACTTCTCTTTGATAATCCCCCATGCACCATTGATCCTTCATATCTGTGTTATACATTCTTCAGTGATTCTCTAATCTTTTCTTTTTTCTCTCCTGTTGCTCATTTACCTAATAATTTGTTCTCTTTTCATGAATTTTATCTCCCAACTCTCCTAATCATTTTTTTTTTAAAAGATTCATTGTTCAGTTTGAAAGTCAGCATTACAGAGAGAGGGAGAGGTACCCAGGGAGAGCTCCCATCTGCTGACTCACTCTCCAGGTGGCCACAGTGGCCAGCACTAGGCTAAGCCACAGCCAGGAACCTGGACCTCCAGCCAGGTATGCCACACAGGTGGCTAGCACCCAAGCACTTGGGCCAATCTCCCACTGCTTCTGCCAGGCCATTAGCAGGGAACTGGCTTGGAAGTGGAGCAGCCAGGGTACTACCCAGTGCCCATATGGGCTGCCAGCATCTCAGATGAGGGCTTTACTTTTTATTCCACAACACTGCCTCCTCTCCTAATAAATTTAAATTTGTTAGTTTTTATATCAGAAGTAATTCGGTTTGATTGTAATAACAGAATCACAAACTAGGGGCAGGTGTTTGGTACAATGGTTAGGATGCCACTTGGGGGACCCACATCCCATATCAGAGTACCCAGTTCACTTTCTGGCCCTGCTTCGCATCCACCTTCCTGCTAACGTACATCCTGGAAGGCATTCCATAATAGCTGAAGATCTTTACCGCCCACATGGGAGACATGCATTGAGTTCTTGGACTCAGCCTGACCAGACAGGCAATTGCAGGCATTAGAGGAGTGAACCAGCAGAAGGAAGATCACTGTCTGCCTTTCAAGTAGAGATAATTAGATTTAGAGTAACTTGATCTAGCTCCTGCAGGAGTCAGAGATGGACAGTCCAGGGCTGCTCTGGCAGCAGTGTGATCCCAGGTGATCCAAGCTCCTTCTGTCTGCCCTAGTGTGTTGTTCTGTCCTCCAGGATGTGGCTGCTGGAGCCTGGCCAGCACATTCATGTTTCAGGCAGTGGGCGAAAAGGAAGGAAGAGGGGAGAAAGGGTGACCCTCCCGAAGTGAGTCAGTCCTGGGAACTCTCACCCAAAGTCCCGTCCCGCCCATACTTCTTGCATCTCACGGGTTGAGATTTTAGTCATACAATTACAAGGAGCTGCAAAGGAGGCTGGAAAGTGTTGAGCTGGCCTTATTGCTATCTCATGGAAAATGCATAGTTTTCATTGAAAATCTGCCAGATTTTTAAGTTCCAGGCTCACCCCTTTGAGGAATCCCTGATATCTTCATCTGTGCAAATATGGTGCTTGATCCACACTGGTTCTAGTCACTGTTACAACACGGTTTTATGCTTTTATGTCCCATTTGTTTATTCATTTATCTTCAGGCCTAGTCACCTTTCTCAAGAAAAATAAATGCTTCGTTCTTTTGCCACTGGGCTGTGAACTTGCTTTGGTCACGAATGATGCATTTTCCCTGTTGTATGCATCACAATAGTCTCAGAGTTCATGGAATAGAGTGAATTTAGTAATTTAATAAAGCCCTGTTAAATAAATGAGTGGCTAAAAAATTTAACATTGATCAGTCAGGTTGTATGGAAAGAATTAAATTATTGTAAGAGCCTCATCTTTGACCAATCATGTTCCATAAAACAATAAGAATTAAATCATGATTGAATAAATACTCTTGAGAGTAAATGGATTTTTAAAATAGCTTGGAGCTGTAGTTTGTGCCTTATATATACACAGCTTATTTATAACAGCTGGACAAGAGATATTTCTAACTTTTGTGGACATCATCAAAGACAAAAAGGATCTGATTAAATGGAAATAAAAAACATTTGCACAACACAGTGTCACAGATGGAAATGATTATTCTGACAAACACAACCGATAAAAGCATACCCTCCAAAGTATATTATTTTGAAAAACAGGAGGGTCAAACTCCAGATTCTACTAAAACAAGGTCAAGAGAGATGAATATGACATTTATTTTAGAAAAAAGCAGTGCCCCGACACATGTCCAGTCAACAGACTAATTTTTATGGTTAAGCATGAAATACTTTTGATAGCTGAAACCAGCCATTTATTGAATATGTCCTTTATACCCAGCACCAAGAGAAGCACCTAATATGAATTTTTTTCATCCATATCAGAGTTAGCCATTGTTATTTCTCTTTTACAGGTGATAGAGTGGAGGCTTGGAGACGTTACACATGGGCTCAGGACACAAGACAGAATTTGCACTCTGATGTGTCTGGTTTTAGACCCTGTGCTCTTAACCATGACACCAGGTGTATGTGGCTTGCTGTGCTCATCTGTTACGAACCAGGCTCTGGTACCGATGAACCCAGAATAAAACCCTTCAAATGGTATTAAAAATTTAAATAAGAAATAATAGGTTTGTGGCAATCATGTTGCTGGAAGTGGCATCAGCTGATTACATTCTAGGAAGGCTTGAAGGTTTATGTTTCTCATCAGATTTGGGGAATTTGGGGGCATTAATTTTTCAAAGATTTTTTTCTCTCTCTCTGTCTCAGTGGGAATCACACAGTGCATTTCACAAGTCTCTTTTAAGTTCACTAGCTCTTTGTTCTGCCATTTGCGGATGAGCCCGTCCAGTTTTTGTTTCTGTGCTTTTTGTGTGTAGAATTTCTTTTTTCTGTTTTTCTTGCTGTTTCCATTTCTCAATTGTGATCCCTTAAGTTATTATCATGTTTTCCTTAAGTCTTTGCCATTGTGTTTTTCTTTGAATGTGTTTGTAACAACTCCTTTGAAATGCTTGCTGGCAAATCCAATGTGTGGGTCTACTCAGAAACTTTGTTAGGGTTACTTTTCCTCCTCAACTTGTTTGGTTTTTTTTTTGGTTTTGGTTTTTTTTTTGCTTGTTTGTTTCTTTCAGTGTCTAATTCCAATAACGTATTGTAGCAATTCTTGATTTTGAAGTCCATTTCTGAGTTCTTGTTGGTTGTAGTCATTCCCTGGATGAACAATGAAATCTGTCTTTGCTATTGGTATATGACTGATGACATTTTTAGACTGTTTCGATGCTTATTTTTATTTTGTTACCCTGGCTTCCCACGTTGTTGTCCCTGTATCTACAAACCCACAAGGCCTCTGCTGTCTGCCAGTGGATCCCAGTGGATCTCTGTGTGGGTGGGAAATACAAAATTGAGTCCAGCTCTCTAATTTTGTTTTTCTTCCTTCCTTCCTTCTTTTTCTTCCTACAACACTGCCTTTCTTTCAGAGAGATTATTGATTTATTTGAAAGTCAGAGTTACAGATAGGGAGAAAGATCTTCCATGTGCTGGCTCACTCCCCAAATGGCCATTATCCCGGGCTGGGCCAGGCTGAAGCCAGGAGTCAGGAGCTTCTTCCTGATCTCTCACATGAGAGCAGGGCCCAAGCGCACAGGCCATCTTCCAGTGCTTTCCCAGGTGCATTAGCAGGGATCTGGATCAGAAGTGGAGTAGCCAGGACTGTAAACTGGTACCCAGATGTGATGCTAGAATCGCAGGCAGCAGCTTCACCTGCTGCTGTAACATACCACTGGCCTCCAGTCTCCTTTCCTATTGGATTCTGCTGTTTGCTGGGCTATCTTGGGTTTCTGCCTACACCGGCTTAGTTTTCCAGACGTTAGCTGGGTCGTCTACAGCTCCCTCACCTCTTACCTGTCCTGTTTTGTCTACTCCACTGCTCACCCAGGCTGGGCCCGTGCCCTCACACTAGACTACCTTGCTCACCACTTTTAGGTTTTCAGTTTTACTCCAAATCAAGTTTGCTCTGCTGGCAGAACGGATGGTTTTTGACAAGCTCGAGACTAACTCAGGGCCAGGGGAGGGGGCAGCAACCCAGGCTGGGAGGCCACAGACTCACTCATCTCACCTTCAGCTCCAGCAGTTATTGAAAAATAAATGCTCTCCAGTTGTTCCTGTTTGGTAAATTTGTAGAACCATGAAGTAAGTGGTTGTTTTAACTATTTTGTATATTTTTATACTTAAAAAAGAGGGTTGACTGATCTCATGGCACTATGATAGCTATATAAGGCCTTGTGATGTAAGCTGTTTTGGAGAACAATATATCAATGTATGACAGGAAATATAAGATTAATCAATTATCCTAATTTACTGGATTTTTAAAACTTTTATTTTTGATGATGTTTACATAGTTGATCAGAGTGGGAAGAATGGAGGGTTAGGGAAAAGTGGGTGTGATCAGTATTTCCAAATTTTCTATTTCTTCTTCCTGTTTCAGGGGAAGGAGAGAGATAAAGGGGAAGCCACACCCAGCCTCCCAAATGCCCCAGTGCCCGGGATGGGGAACCACCACACTGTCAACCCAGGGTCCTGATGTGGTGCGTGCTCTGAGGGTTCTGCCCAAGTGGTTTGGCTAGTTCAAAAATACTGTCCATTTCGCCAATCCAAAGATGAGGAAACCCGATATCCATTGACTGTTTCCATTCACCCAGATATTTGCTGTCATTGTTTGGCTGGGGTAGTTGTCCAATTTGTTCTGTTCTCCTGCTATGGTACCAGATGTTCTCTGCAGGCTCCAACCAGCTGCTATATTCTCCATGTGTATCAGGGTCTGTGTCCACTGCTCTACCTTTTCCACTGAGGAGGATGTGTACTTGCAGGTTGGCCCAAGGATCCAGGAAAGGCATTTAGAAATATACAACATTGTTCTTGCTCTCCAGAAACAGATGTCTAAGTTTAAGTCCAGGGACTTGCGTTTGTCACAGCAGTTAAGACACCGTTTGAGACATTCCATATCAGAGAACCTGGATTCAAGTCCTGGCTCTGCTTCTGACCCCAGCTTCCTGCCGATTTGCACCATAGGAGGCAGCAGAATACAGCTCACATTCTTGGGTCCCTGCCATTCATGTTGAAGACCTAGGTGTAGTTCTGGGAACCTGGCTTCCCCTGGTCTAGCCCTGGCTTTTGAAGAATTTGGGGAACAACCCAGCAAAGGGGATATCTCTTTCTCTGTCCCTGTGTTTCTGTCTTTCAAAAACAAACAAACAAACAAAAAGGATAAGTGTTTGGTTTGAAGCACATGATAAAGGCCAGGTGATGCTGAGAGGATGAATATTTCCCTGAGGTTAGATGGTTTATTCATCATTCAAGCACAGGTAGAGAACAGCTGTTGTATTCCAGGGGATATTAAGTACTGAGTGAACATGTTGAATGGGCGTAGCAGAGGCTGTGGTCACAGAACTTACATGCTAAGAGGGCAAGATCCATAAAAATAAGCAAATACATGTTGTAATGTGAAGGCATTGTGAGCAATCATCAAATAGAGCAGCAGGCTCAGGGGATACTGGTAAGGAGGAAGGCGTCCTGTTTCAGACATGTTTATTGGAATTTATTCTGCATGGGAAGAGAGCAGCAGAGGTCCAGCAGTGACAGGACAGCAGCAAACCTGGGAGAGAACCAAGAGAGTGAACCAGTGAAGAAGGAGGCGGGGGCAGCGCTGTGTGGGGCTGAATGTGCCAGGGTAGCCGGGATTTCTAGTCAGGGATTAGATTCAAGCCAAGGAAGATCACTGGCTTTGGAAGGAATAGACTGTTCAGACAAGCAAGGGAGCCAAAGCCAATTTGGAGGTATATTAAATTAGGATGAACCAAACACTGTAACAAATAACCAAAAGTGTAGTGGTTCAAGCATGATAGAAATTTCTTTCCTTCTTGCATGAATAATCCAAGAAGGATGTTTTAAATGAATGGAAAGCCCTCTTCCATACAAGGAGATGATCACAGAGAAGAGGCACACGTTCTCTTAAAGATCTTGATCCAGAAGTGCCATTTACCAGGTCCGTGTCCAGTTAGAACTTAGCCACGTGACCACGTCCATCCATAGACAGTCCTGAGGAATGTGTGCTGGCTGTGGTCTCTACCACAGGAGCCCTCTGCCGGGAACAGATAAGAGGGATGAAACTTAGGATGGGAACAGTAGCGGTGGGAAGGAGTGAACATATCCAAACTGTACTTTTTTTTTGAAGATTTATTTATTTTTATTTGAAAGATTTACAGAGAGAGAGAGAGAAAGGAGAATCAGAGAGAGGGAGAGAGATATTCCATCTGCTGGTTCATGCCCCAAATAGCTGCAGTGGCCAGAGCTGGGTCAGTCTAAAGCCAAGAGCCTAGGGCTTCTTCTGGGTCTCCCACATGGGAGAGGCTTAATCAACTTGGACCATCTTATTCTGCTTTCCTAAGTACATTAGCAGGGAGCTGGATTAGAAGTGGATCAGCCAAGACTCAAGGCAGCATCCCATATGGGATGCCAGCACTGCAGTTAGAGGTTTACCCTACTATGCCATGGTCCCAGTCCCTGAGACTATATTTTGATGTAATGTCACCAGGATTTATGGATGGAATGGGGGAAAAGGATGATCCTTGAATTTTTACATGAACAGTGGTGGTCTCGTTTATTCACATGAAAAAAACTCATGGGTAATCAATGTTTGCCATGTTGACTTTGAGTGCCTATTGGCCAGGTAAAAGGAGCTTCTAGAAGACCGTTACATATTCAGGATGCTGTTAGGGAAGAGGGAGGTCGAGGATGACATGAAGTTGGGATGATCAGTGTGTAGACAGTATTTTAGGCTATGGAGCCCAAGGTGATCTTTTAGGAGTAGTTTGAAAGAAAAGAGTGTTGGGGACTGAGCACTGGAATCCTCCAGTATTTTCGGTTGGAAAAGAGGAGGTGAGCCAAGCAAGGACAGTGGGCAATGAATTTAGGACAACAGGAAAGGGAGGTGTCCTAGAGAAGACAGTGTTTTAAGAAAGAGGAAGTGACCAGTGCTGCTGAAAAGGTCAGGAGGATGGGGCAGTGACCTTTGAATCTGAAAGATTTAAATCATTGGCAAGCTCAGTATGAGTAGTTTTTGTGAAAGGGTGTGTGCTATCTCTTAAACAGTGGACTGAGGAAATAATGCAACACAGAGACTGTGAACACACTTCTGTTTTCTAAAAGGGAAACACATAAAGCAGTCAACAGGGTGTGGCCTGGAGATGTTTGTTTGGACGGGAGTCTTTGTGTGTGATGCAGATGATTCAATAGGAGGTGAAAAATGAATGATGCCGAGAGAAGAGCCATGGAAACCCCAAAGGGGATGAAATAATCAATTAATAATAATGATAATGGGAAGGGTGTTGGATAGGAGCAGGTTCTATAAACAGGGTAAAGACTGAATAGACAGGAAACAGATACCAAAGGGCTGACAGATGTGATGGTGAGGAGATGTGAACACCTCCTTGGAGAGGGGAAGCTGGGAACTTGCATCAGGGGGTGGGAGAGTGAGCTGATTGGGTATAAGGCCGAGCAGGGCTGCTGATGTGTGAAGACAATGCAGAGGAGGTCATCAAAAAGTTGTTGAAAAATGAGAGTTTTAAAAAAGCTATATGTGGATTTTAAAAGCATTTGTACCAAAATAAATTATCTTTTAATTGCATTGTTCTGTGAACTTTTTAAAGTTCCCATGAATATGGAAGGGAAGTAACAGAACACTAAACTGTCGTGGATCATAAGAGCTAGGCTGTGAAAACTGGAGGTCGGTGATTAAGAACAGTAAGGCAGATGAGCTAATGCTTCTGTAGGCTGTGCATGGCCAGAGTGCGCAAGAGCAGATGAGCTTCCATCTATATATGTTGGACACTGTGGCTCATCGGGACACTGGATGTCGTTTGTTAAGCTGCTGCTCAGACACCTGCTTCCCATATTAGCGTGCCTGAGGGTGAAGTCTCACTTCCGCTCCTGACCCAGTTTTCTGCTAATGTACCTGCGATGCATGTGCAGATGATGGCCAAGGGTATGAGTTCCTGCCATCCCTGTAGGACACCAAGATGGAATTCCAGGGTTCCTGGCTTCAGATCTGACCCAGGATGGAAGGTAGATCTGTCTGCCTCTACCTGTCTTTATGTCTCTCTGCCTTTCAAATAAATAGACAAATAAATATTTAATCAGTAAGATTTTAAAGAGGAAGTGAAATGGTGAGAGAAATTTGCTTAAAATCATGGTTTAGTGTAGGTTCACCGGTAATGACAATCCTCAAGTGTGGCTAAAGAAGTTGAGAGTTGAGGTGAGTGAAAGAAAGGATTTTTGGAAAGAGAACTGCAAGCAATGAACAAGCATTGAATGAGCTGCTTATGTGGAAGCCACAAAAATGATGACGATGATGATAACGATGATGAGTGCTGCTACAAAGGTAGTGAGTTAGGGGCTGAGATCTTTACTAAAAAGGAGCCGGTGATCATGAAGTTGGTAAAAGGCTGTAAAAAGAGTAGAGTGTGCGGGCCCGGCGCAGTGGTGCAAGTGGTTAAGGTCCTCACCTTGCATGCCCGGGATCCCACATGGGCACCGGTTCTAATCCAGCTCCCTGCTTGTGGCCTGGGAAAGCAGTCGAGGACGGCCCAAAGCTTTGGGACCCTGCACCCGCGTGGGAGACCCGGAAGAGGCTCCTGGCTTTGGATCGGCATAGTATCGGCCCGTTGCGCTCACTTGGGGAGTGATTCATCGGACGGAAGATCTTCCTCTCTGTCTCTCCTCTCTGTATATCCGCCTTTCCAATAAAAATAAAATCAATCTTAAAAAAAAAAAAAAAGAGTAGAGTGTGAAATAGTCTGTTGTCATGCACGTAAGAGGAGCCAGATCATATGCCACAGTGATCAGAGAGGATGGAAGACTTAGACTAGAAGTCTCTGATAAGTCACAGCTACATGCCCTGCCCTGGGCTCAAGATGCTGTGGCTCCTGCCCCATGACAGAGAAAACCCAGTGGGCATGGAAGCATATGAACAGATGCACGACCACAGTGGTAAGTCCAATGGAGGAGAGGAAATGGATCCTAAAGTAATCTTTTTTTTTTCTGTTAGAAAATTATATATTTTTTTATTGTTATTAACATTGTATTCTGTGATACAGTTTTATAGGCACTGTGATTCCCCCCACCCCTCCTATACCCCTCCCCCCATAGTGGATTCCTCCACCTTGCTGCATAACTACAGTTTAAGTTCAGTTGAGATTCCTTCATTGCAAGCATATACCTAGCATAAAGTCCAGCATCTTATTGTCCAGATAAGTTCAACAGCTTCTTGGGGAGACCTTCTCTGGTCTGAAGGTAGAGCTAACAGAGTAAAATCCCGGTCAGTTAAAAGCCCCAACAAAACATCAGCAACAATATATAGTGTTATGGAATTAATTGACATAGTATTGAGTAAACTTAAACCTGAAAGTTTGGTGTTGAAGTGAAGTATCAAGTCCAGCCGCATGGATGTAACCTACCATTTGTTTGCATCTTTGCTGTGGTGGTCATGATCATTAGACTATGGTGTTGCACATTCCCTGTGCATTGTCGTGGTTAAATCGAGCGTTTCTGGAATCAACTATCATCTGGGAAGACAGAGCTGCATGAAGCTAACACAGCTCCGAGAAGCTTGAATGTGTCTGAAGCCCGTGGAGGATGAGGCCTCCAGGAGGGACCAGATACTTGTTTATTTCAAGGCCAGTTTAACCCTTGGCCACCTCAGCTGCCAGAAGGAATCAGAGGAACAGTCTCCTTCTTCCCAGTGCCCTCATCAGCATCTGTTCTCCATCTGAGACCAAGCTAACCTGACTTGACCTTCAGAGACAGGAGGTAGCTAAGACCACCCTCTAGTAGACAAAAGCCAGCCTAATCGATTGGTCCTGGTGTCACACTTGGGAACCCAAAGTGCCAACTGTCTGGTTTTCCCTTCCCTGTCTCTGCCCCTCCAGTTCTGCAGGTGACAGAGGTGGAGATATGGGTAGTCATTTTTGAGGTGGGGGGGGGAGGGCAACTCTGCTTAGCACTCCACCCTTCCCTTCCCTTTCCTTTGCTTCTCAGATCCTTGGCACATAGGAAACTATTTTCTATCTCCAAGAGCTACTACCAGGAGTTATCTTTAGTCTGAGCTAAAAAACTGAGAAGAAAGGAGCTCATTGATACCTACTCATAAACGTAGAAAGTGGTCTGGTAGCAAATTGGTAACCAGGGCCTTGGCTAATTTATTTCTTTCAGATTTTTTCCTGAAGCCCAGGCTCCAGGAACAAGACGTCCAGAGGAAACCAAGTTCTATTTACACTCACATATGCAATCCCTGGGTCTCACTGTTGGGGGTGAGTCATTTCATCTTGATCCCAATTGTCCCTAAGACTAAAGTCAGACAAAAACATTGTGATCTTGGGGGAAGGAAAGAGAGTGCTTAATATAGTGTAATATGCTTTAAATGCCTACTTATATTAGAGTTTAGATGAGAACTGCATGTGGCAAGATTACGTCTAAGAAACATCTATTTCAATCAATGCCTCACTTTTCAAAGAATTACTTGTCACTGATAACTTCTGGGTTGCTCAACTTTTAGGTACCCTAAGTTAGCTGTGTTAAGAGGAAGTTCAGAAAAGGTAGGCTACAATAACGGCTCTACTTTTCCATCAAAGAATATTTCCGGGAAATGTCCTTCTAAATATCTGTGTAGACTAGTTATTTTGAATTATCAGCAAACTTTGTTCAGATTTTTATGGTTAGCATTGATATAAAGTGCTATTTCTTTAGGCTGTGGCCCTGTGACTGACTCGCCATGAGGAAAAAACCCTGGTGACTTGTCTTTCCTGCTCTGTTTGCACAGGCTATTGGGTCTCTTCTCATCATGTTTGTGATCCAGTGGGTCTACACCCTGGTTAACATGGGTGTTGCAGCCATTGTGTATGTCTACATCGGCCAGGCCAGTCCAGGACTTCCTCTTGGTAAGCAGCAGAGCCATTTTGTCACTATTTCTCTTATTCTTCGGCATTCATTAAAACAAACAAATTTTGAACATCTATCAAATGCTGAAATTGATTCAGGTGTGAATCCCATTTTCTTTTTTTTTTTTTAAGGTTTATTTATTTTTATTGGAAGTCAGATATACAGAGAGGAGGAGAGACAGAGGGGAAGATCTTTCATCTGATGATTCACTCCCCAAGTGACCGCAATGGCTGGAGCTGAGTCAATCAGAAGCCAGGAGCCTCTTCTGGGTCTCCCACGTGGGCGCAGGGTCCCAAGCCTTTGGGCCATCCTGGACTGCTTTCCCAGACCACAAGCAGGGAGCTGGATGGAAAATGGAGCTGCCGGGATTAGAGCCAACACCCATATGGGATCCCAGTACATTCAAGGCTAGGACTTTAGCCTCTAGGCTATCACGCCAGGCCCAAATCCCATTTCAAGTAGCTTATAGTTGAGGGGAGAAATATGACATACACGTAACTGCTATCATTTAATATTATGCAAATGAAAACAACTTGTAAGGAATATAGGACATGCAGAAGTAAAATGGAGAACAATGACAGTACAAGGGAAGAAAAGGAAGTATAATATTGCAAGATTTTTTTGAAAAATGTATTTGTTTTTATTTGAAAGGCAGATTTACAGAGAGGAGAGATACACAGAGAGGTCTTCTATCCATTGGTTCATTCCTCAAATGGCTACAACAGCAGAGTGGAGCCAATCCAAAGCCACGAGTTAAGAACTTCTTCTGGGTTTCCCCTGAGGGTGCAGGGTCCTAAGGACTTGAGCCATGCTCCACTGCTTTCCCAGGCCGTAAGCAGGGAGCTGGATGGGAAATGGAGCAGCTGGGACACAAACTGGTTCCCATGTGAGATGTTGGTGCTTGGAGACACAGGATTGGCTAGTTGAGACACAGTGTCAGCCCCTGTTGTAGGATTTTATACTGTTTGGTAAGTTTAAGGTGTGAGCTATAAATCATAAGACAACTGTTAAAATAATATAACAAAGAGTAATGGTGAGATATAGAGGAGATTAAATGAAAAGAAACAAATCTGAAATGAAAATAAAGCAGAAAAAGAGGAAAACGATATTGCAGGATATGTAGACAAGCCATAGAACAAATAATAAGGAACTGCTGTTGTGGCACAGCAAGTCAATTCCCTGCCTGTATTGCTGTCAGGCCGTATGAGAACCAGTTCCAGTCCCGGCCGCTCCACTGCCATCCCAGCTCCCTGCTAATGTGCCTGGGAAAGCAGAAGAATATTGGCCCAAGCACTCTGGCCTCTGTTATACATCATGGAGACTGGGATGAATGTCTAGACTCTGGCTTTGGCCTAACTAGACCCTGTTATTCTAGCCATTTGGGAAATGAACCAGCACATGGAATACTTCTCTTTCTCTGTTTCTTTGCCCTCTCTTTAACTCTGCCTTTTCATTGATCTTTAAAAAACTTAATGAAATGGTTTATATAATCCTAGCCACATCAATAATTGCATTAAGTATAAATGCTCTAAACACTCCCAGTTAAATGTCAAGTATTATCAGATTGAGTAAAACGGCATGACCCAAATATATGCTACCTACAATAAATCTTTATTTAAATATAAAATCGCAGGCAAAATAAAGAGATTAGGGCAGGTGTCATTAATCATTAAACTACTACTCGAAATGCTCACATCCCATACTGGAGGACCTGGGTTCAAGTCTCAGCTCTGCTCCCAATTCTAACTTCTTGTGCCCACTGGGAGGCAATTGGAGATGGTTTAAGTAATTGGGTCCCTGCTCCCATGTGAGAGACTCAGATCGACTTTTTGGCTCCTAGCTTTGGTCTAACCCAGTTCCAGCTCTTACAATCTTCTGGGGAGTGAACCAGCAGGTGACAGATCTATGCCTCTCAAATAAATAAAAATAAATTTAAAAACTGAAAAGAAAGGTAAATGTTTAGACAACGACATACCAGGCTATCACTAATGTAAAGAAAGCTGAAGTGGCTATGTTACCAGTTAGGCAAAGTAGATTTCTCTTTTATGTATGTGTGTATGTATGTATGTATGTGAAAGGAAGAGTTACAGGGGGTGGGGGGGAGTAAAGGACAGAGAGAGATCCTCCATCTGCTAGTTCACTCCCTAAATGGCCACAGTGGCTGGAACCAGACCGGGCTGAAGCTAGCAGCCAGGAGCTTCATCTTGGTCTCCCACAAGGGTGAGCAGGTGCCAAAATAGGCCATCTTCCACTGATTTAGCAGCAGAGAGGTGGTTTGGAAGTGGAGCAGCTGAAACTCGAATTAATACTCATGAGATACCAGTGTCACAGGCAGCAGCTTAACAGGCTATGCCTCACACTGGTCCCAGACAAAGTAGATTTCAGGGAAAAAAAAAAAAACACAATTCTAAAAAGAAGTCTTATAAAAAAAAATCGTCAAGAAAGCATAATAAATGCTAACATTTGTTTACTTAAACAGAGCTTTGAAATATGAACATGAAGCAAAACCTAATATAACTACAAGACAAAAAGACATAGTCATTGCCAGAGATTTCAACAACACCTCTCTCCCAGTAATTCAGAGCTGAGGGGGGACGGGCCATGAGCCCTAGAAGCCTCACAACTTGATGTGTTCCGTCTCTGCCAAGGGAAACCACAGGCAAGACTCGAAACTCAGTAAATCTATAGCAGGCCTCGTTTTTAAAGACTATTTATTTGAAAGAGTTGCAGAAAGAAAAAGAACCACACACACACATACTCAAAAACACACATCATCATCATCATCGTCTATCTGCTGATTTAACCTCCCCTCTAAGTGGCCACGATGGCCAGGTCTGAACCAGGCCAAAGCCAGGAACCTTGGCTTCCTCTGGGTCTCCCACAGAGGTAACACAGGTCCAAGCACTTGGGCCATCTTTCTCTGATTATCCCAAGCTATTACCAGGGAACTGGATCAATAGGGAAACAGCTGAAATAAAAACCGGTGCCCATTTGGAATGTTGGCAGTGCAGGCAGTGACTTAATGTGCTATGCTACACTGCTGGCCCCCAAGCAAGCCAATTTTTAAGCTAATAATGTTGTATGGCCTGTATATGATGTTATAAATATCCAAATGGCCCCTGGCAGAAGACAAGTTCTTCACTCCTGCAGCAACTGATAGAACTAATAAACAGTAAAGCTATGGAAAACTTTATAATATTATCAACAAGGCTGGCTGACATTTATAGAAACGCTACCACCAAAACAGAACACAGCTTCTTTTTCTTTCTTTCTTTTTTAAAATTTACTTAATTTTTTCTGGAAACGCAGATTTACAGAGAGAAGGAGAAACAGAGAAAGATCTTCCATCAGGAGCTGAGCTGATCCAAAGCCAGGAGCCAGGAGCTTCTTATGGGTCTCCCAGGTGGATACAGAGGTCCAAGCACTTGTACCGACTTCTGCTGCTTTCCCAGGCCATCAGCAGAAAGTCAAATCAGAAAGGGAACAACTGGGATACGAACTGGTGCCCATATGAGATGCGGGCAGCTGGAAGTATTAGCCAGTTGAGGCAACACACCGGCCCCTAGACCTTCCTTTCAACTTAAGTGAAGTACATGCCAGGATGATCCATATTTTAGGAGAAATAAAACAAGTTTCTAAAAATAAAATACTCTAGACAATACAAGAGCAATGCTTTCTGGTCAATTAGAAACATGCAGTAGAAAGATTCAGAATATTCCCCGATATTTAGAGGAACACTGAGTAACCAAGAATATGAAATAAACTATAGAAATGAATCGCTCATGTCAAAGAAGAAAATAGAAATGAAATTACAAAATATTCCCCTAATAAAAATGCAGAGATTCAAAATTATGGGAGCTAGCCAACTCAGTTTGAAAGATCTTCAGTAAGTTCAAGGAAATGGATATCACAGAAAATATCTGCATGGATTTCAGAACCTTTTTCGCAATGAAATAAATGTGTCTTTTAATTGTTTTTTTTTTCACAAACTTTTCAAGTACCATCACCTAAGGGATGCTATCATCACATAAGGGAAATTTACAGCATGAAGTTCGTTATTAGAAAATAAGTTTTCAAATCAGTGATGTTGGCTTTCAACTTAAAAAAGAAGAGTAAATGAAATCCAACTTAAGAAGAAACAAAGGAAATGACAAAAGTTAAAGTGGAAATAATTACAGTGTAAAATGAAAGAGAAGAAAAAGAATGCCAGTAAAAGAAAAAAATGTGTTATATGAGCACATCAATAAAATTGATAAACCCCTAAAACCTGACTGATCATAATAAAAGCAACATCAATTACCAATTCCATAAGTGAGATTTCATCACTGAAGAGTCTTCATGTTAAAAGAAGATAAAGGTATATTATAAATAGCTTTATTTCAATAAATTTGACAATTCAGATGAATTGGGCAAATTCCTTGCAATATACAAACTAGTAAAACTCATTGGAGAGGAAATAGTTATACAGCTATTCAAATTATGCCTTAAAGAAATTAAATAAGTTTATTAAAAATATTTTCATAAAGAAAACTCTAGATCCAAAGTTCACTGGTAGTCATTAATGAATTCCACCAAACACTTATGGAAGAAAGAATATCATCAGTTCTAGAAGAACTCTTTGGAAAATTGCAATTACTTATTTATGAACATAGATCCAAAAATCCATAACAAAATGGTAACTAATGGAATCCAACAATACGAGCGTATGAAAAAGCTAATACTTCATGACTAAGTGGGTTTATCCCAGGAAGACAAGGTTAGTTAGTTTAAAATTTGAAATTAATGATTTAAAGATGAAAAATGCAAACATTAAGGTGTTGATGAGAATAAATTATAGAAACAAACAAATGGAAGCATCCTGTGATCATGAATTAGAAGACTCTATATTAATTTTTTTCTTTTCTGCCCAAGACTCTATATTCTTAGGACATTAGTTGTCCCTAACTTCTTACATAGGTTTGACACAACTCATCAAAATCTGAGCTCCCTTCTTTTGTAGAAATTGACAAGCAAATTCCACAATATTTATGTAGCCCTGCATGATTGCTCAATTGGAATAATTCTCCCTTTTCAAAGCTCTGGGATCCCATATGGGTGCTATTTCATGTCCTGGCTGCTGCTCCACTTCCCTTCCAGCTCCTTGCTTTTGGCTTGGGAAAGCAGTAGAGAATAGCTCAAGTGATTGGAAACCTGCACCCATGAAGGAGACTTGGAAGAAGCTCCTAGCTCCTGACTTTGGTTTGGCTCAGTTCAAGACTTCCTCTTTTCAAGGTTGATGTTACATTCTTAGTTATTAATTAATGTTAATAAAATGTTTTGTTATCTTCCCTCTGTCACACAATACAATGCAACAGAGTGTCTTCTCTCAGCAATTTTAGATATGAGTGCAAGTCTAAAATGTGTCCCGGAAAGATACTGAGGAAACACCATATACCATTGATATTAGACAGATATTCAGACACAGGCCTCTCAAAATAATACTAACTTCCTGATCATATATCTGACATTATCTCATTAATCAGTTTGCAACCTGTGTATATATGATTTGGAAAAGCATTTTATAAAATTACATTGACTTATTTTTCTAAAGTATTTATAAATTATTATGTGAATATTTTAAACATACACAAAAGCAATGGGTGAATTCTCTTTTCCAAAAATATTTGGTAAAACCTATAGAGACGTTTGCTGGTTCTCGTGTATGTTGGGAGTTTAAATACATTGACCCTGTTCAAACTGGGCTTCTGTGGGGCAGGTATGTGATCTGGCAGCCTGGTGCCTCCTGCGTGCTGCTTTGGGCTGTCTGGGCTTGCCATGGATCCCCAGTTCCCAAGTCCCACTTCCTGCTAATGGAAGGCCCGAGAGGCAGAAGTTGGTGACTCAAGTGTTGGGTCTCTGCCGTTTCCGTGGAAGACACGGATGAAGTTCCTAGCTCCTACGGCAGGCATTTGGGGGAGTGAACTGGTGGGTGGAGGCTGTGTATCTCTCTACCTCTAGCTCTTTTTCTTTCTCTCACTTTCTCCCTCCATGTCTTTCTGTGGGTGTTTGTATGTGTGTGTCTTTTTGTATCTCAAAAAGCCATTTGAAAAAAAAAAGAAAAGAAAAACAGAAACGCTGCAACACCTGGGATTGTAGCAGCTCACGCCTTCATAAACGCTAATGTAAATGTCTTCCCTACAGGATCAGCCTCCAACTTCAGCTTTTTCCGATGGATGAGGTCTCTTCTGACCCCCACCTGCAGGTCTGTGCGCATTGGTGGTGGTGGTAAGGAGGGGTCAGTACCAGGGTGAGTGAGTGTCCAGAATCCTGGGAGGTGTCCAGGATACCCCACTCCCAGCTGGCTTTGGGCCTAGTGTGGGAAGCTGGCAGTTGAGAATGTGCAGGAATCTTGGGTTTTGCTCCCCTCTGTGTTCCACCAGGACATCCAGACCCCATGCATCAGGCCTTCAGAAGCTCCTATCAGCTTGGGCCCTCTTCCCCTCAACCCTCAGTGATCATGAGTGGAGGCTTGTTTTAGAAACCCACAGTGGGGCTCACGAATCTCGGCCCCCAACTCTCAGGCAGTTCACGGTAACATCCCTTCAGAAGCTCCTATCAGCTTGGGCCCTCTTCCCCCCAACCCTCAGTGATCATGAGTGGAGGCTTGTTTTAGAAACCCACAGTGGGGCTCACGAATCTCGGCCCCCAACTCTCAGGCAGTTCACGGTAACATCCCTTCAGAAGCTCCTATCAGCTTGGGCCCTCTTCCCCCCGACCCTCAGTGATCATGAGTGGAGGCTTGTTTTAGAAACCCACAGTGGGGCTCACGAATCTCGGCCCCCAACTCTCAGGCAGTTCACGGTAACATCCCTTCAGAAGCTCCTATCAGCTTGGGCCCTCTTCCCCCCAACCCTCAGTGATCATGAGTGGAGGCTTGTTTTAGAAACCCACAGTGGGGCTCATGAATCTCGGCCCCCAACTCTCAGGCAGTTCACGGTAACATCCGTGCATAATCACACACAAGATCAGAACGCAAAGGCAATGTGAAGCCAGGGCTTGCATTCCTGCATCTCACATCAGGGGGCGGTAGGCATGACCTTCGTGGTCATGCAGAGGCTAAGTGCAGAAGTCAAGCAGAGTTCCTCAGTGTCCAGATGCCAGGAGAGGCAGATGCACCTCTGTGAGAAGCAGAAGGCGCCAGAGAGAAGGCCAGCTTAATCAGGCACCCTGATGTCCTTCCTGCTCCAGCTCTCACACTGCCAATGCTTTCTCAACTTCAAAAGCCTTGGGATCCTCAAGAATGACCTCTACCCTGTGTCCGCTTTCTGTGTCAGCAGCCAAGGCTTCAGGCTGGGAATATCCGGGCAGAACCCCACCCAGTGTTTATCTGGTTTCATTTTGGTTGGTTTGTTTTTGCAACTCTAGATGCACTTGCCAGTATTTCCCAACTCCCACGCCAAGACATTGCTAATGGATCTTGGGACCCTTTTCCATTGGTCCCAGATGTACATGCAGAGCCTTCTATTTTCTCTCATATTGTTGCTGTGGCAAAATACACATATAACATAAAATCCACCACCATAACCACTTGAAAGCTGATGGCCCAGTGGTGTTCTGTACTTCTGTGTTGTGGTCCAGCCATCATCCCCAATCCAGAACCTTTCATCTTTCCACACTGAAACCCCAAGCCCACCAAACACTAACCCTCCATTTCCCAGAGTCCTTTTCAAGACAGCTCTTTACAAGAACCACCGATTTTAATTTAAATTGCTACAAGAAAGAAAACCTCAGTGTTAGAGTTTGGGATGATGACAAAAACCAAAAAAGACCAGGGGCTGCAGAAACCAAGAAAGGGGGCCCAGGGACTGAGGCTGGAGTTTGGAAGGAGGGGCTACCCATCCTCACCTGCCGAGGCTAGCTGGGTTACTTGTCCAGGTGGAGCCAAAAGGAGGGTGAGGTCCAAGGTTGGGCTCACTTGGAAACAGATGTTATGTTGGATGCTGCCTACAGATTTTGAAGCTGAAAAGTACTGTGTGGGTGAGAGTGTTTGGTCTTATCTGATTAACAAGAACATTTTTTTAGTCCTTTCTTGCTGTAAGACCAACTGTGGCCTTGAAGGTGACTACTCTTTTTGTTGTACTCTGGAGTCCTGAGGTTCCCTGAGCTCTGAATGCAGAGCTCTGTAAAAGATGGCTCTTGGGAAAGGACAGGTGTTTGGGCTGGAGTAGAAGTCAAGTGGAAGTGGGCAGTCTCCATCTACCCTTGGCCTTGCCATGGCTCCTAGGAGACAATCTGCAATGTTCAGGATGATGATTCATTTCAAAATAAAAAGCAAGCTGCTGTGTTTTCCATTCTGTAGCTTTGAACTTTCCCCTCCCTGCAGCACCAAACATCCTTCAAACCTCTGTGTCCTTCTGGGTTTGGGCAGAAGAATTTGCTCTATTACTCCCTCTTACATCTGCACCAATGTGATGCTAATCCTGACCTTGAGAAGGCTTTCTCTTCTGGAACCATAGCAACTGTCCAAATAAGAGTTCTTAAACCATTCTAGACTAGAAAGTAAAATATGTTATTACTCCCAGCTCAAAAGAATGTGATGGTTTCATCTTTTTTTTTTTTTTTAAGGCACTGGTAAAAATACTGCCTTGATTGATTTGACATTTTATGTCCCTTTCTAACCTTACTTATATTTTTTTAAAAATTACTATTATTTTGTTTGAAGGGCAAGAAAGATCTGTCATCTCTTGCTTCACTTGGCCAATGCTCTCACCAGGCTGGGCTGGGCCAGACCAAAGCCACGAGCCTGGAACTCCGTCTGGGTCTCCCACACAGGTGGGAAGGACATGAGTGCTTGAGCCCATTATGTCTTGCCTTCCAGGCTGCCAGCCTGCAGGGCAGGGGAGCCAGAACTCAAGCAGGCCCTCTGCTAGGGGATAAGGGCAGCACCCACTTAATCTCGACAGCCATGGCACAATCCCACCCCCTAACCTTAGCTTATGCAGCTTTTACAAAACCACATTCCCAGAACCCTCTGCTTCTATAGTTTAGATCAGTTATCGCCAAATGACTGCCACGCCTTTAATCAGGTGATCGGAACTTGAGTGGTGTAACATTTTGCCAGAGTATTAGTTAAAACTTTTCTGCTTCAACCAATTGATGAAAATAAACATCTACCTTTTTACGGCTCTCATATCTGTTCCGGATGGAAACAGTTGAACTTGACGATGAGCAACGGGCACAATTCTTTGAGAGTAAAATGGTGAAGAGGCACTTGGTTGCCTAACTCCAGACTTCAGGCCCTCCCACAGACGGCTGGGCCTGGCGGGGAGCTGGGAAGATGAACAAACAGAGGTGGAAGGAGGTCAAGAGATCTCCCGAGACCACGAAGCAGATTGGTGATGGAGCCATGGCTGTTTCTGTGTTCTGAAGCTGCGGGGACTACCTGTCTGAACTTGGCTTCCTCCGTTCTCCTCTCGCACGTCCTCTAGCGTAGGCTTCATCCAGCTGTATCTGAATGCAGAGCTCCTCTGGGACTCGCCGTTTGCCTGCAGACCACCTTTTCTCTCCAAAACTTTGCAACTTGCCTTTTTGCTATTTGCCTTATGACTGTGGCTCTGGGAATCCATTCCTGGTCCAACTTGCTTTCCAAGCTGTCAGGAGAAACTTTCCCTTCCTGCTCTCCTAATCACCCAGCTTCTCTACTCCATTATTCATTTGAAAAAAAAAAAAAAGAAGAAGAAGAAGAAGAAAAAGAAAAGCTACAGAGCCCTACTATGACACCATTTGGAAGGCAAAAGTCCTCGTTGTAGTTTTTCTCCTACCATGTGAATATTGTTTTATGCTTTTCTGCTTAAGAAGGTAATGATCATCCTACTTTTAAAATTTGCTGTGAGGATACTTCAAAAAAAAAAAAAAAACTCGTGGAAAAAGTGACATTAAAGCATAGGTTTATTGTGGCACAGAAAGGTGCGATCTGTTTAGTCTTTTGTAATGCCCACTTTTCATGAACTTTTCTAAAGACTGTCCCGCGTTGTTCAGAAGCTGTCCTCCCTAGCAGCTTCCAAGGCTTACATGGGCAACATTTCAGACCCTGCTCGGTCATGTGCACAATGGATGGTCTGACCAGAACAGACTTACCTTCCCTGGTCTCCACTTGGCTCTTCGCTCCTTACCACCCTCTGGGTCTCTTTCTGCTCTCTCTCTCCCTGAAGGAGCTTGCGGTCCCCCCAGGAACAGATCATTTTGGCGCCGTCCCCTGCCAGGGTTGACATGGCAATGACCCAGCTCACTCAGGAGAACGCTGACTTCGCTTCCCGGGATCGCTACCACCACGCCTCCTCCGTGAGTCGGGAACAGCTGATGCCTCGATACTAGAAGCCGCACTGGGACCCTTGGGCCCGGACCTTGGGTGGTGCTGCTTCTCCTCGGCCGGCGGGAAACTCCAAGACCCGCCATTCCCACTGCTGCTTTAGACGACGGCTGAGAGCCCCGAGTCTACCCTCTGTAACCTTAGAAAGAGCTCTCCATCTTCCCGGACACCAAAACTGCCAGAAGTGGGGAACCATACCTTGCTATTTCTGAGAGCTTCAATAAATGCTCATTTTTAATTAAATTTATTTATTTAATAAAGAAGCTACTCACATGGTTCCAAACCCCAAAATATACTCGGGGGAAGAGTGAAATCTCACTCCTATCCCTTCTGCTCAGCTCCTACCCCGACCAGAGACAACCACATTCTCATATACACTTCCTGCTGTCCTTCTGAACGTACAGTCACACCGTAATGTGGGCTCTGACCACTCCCTCTTTAATACACAGAGGTAGCCATGGGTGCTGCACCTAGCTTTTTTTTTTTTTCCTTTAAACTGTATGTTGGAGATATTTCCATGTCAGTCCGGATGCAGCATCCTCATTGTGTCTTGTTGTATGGCATGCTATGATTTATTCTGCCAGTTCCACTGTGATGGGCACCTTGATTTTTCCCAGTCTTATCACATCCGGGTCTATAGTGAATCATGTTATATGTACGGGCATAAAGGATTATCCTCAGAAGTGGGACTGCAGGATCCAATAGTACAGGTGTCTATCAGCTCTTATGGTTTAGAGAAGGTCTTTTTCATTTAAAAGATGACTTACTATGAAATAGCCCACACTAACGGATGTGCTCACAGGTTGTTTGTGGTCTCTGCTGCCTTGTGTTATGCATGGCCACAGAGGAGACAGGACTTAGCTGGTTCCTCTGAGAGACCAGCATGGCATTGTTCAGAAGTGTCCACAGTGAGGGCTGGGAAGGTGCTGGGGAGGGCACCTGGGCCATGACTTCTTTTAGCTAAGTTCAGTACCTAACTTAGAGCTTTGGTCCCTGAGTCATGGAGGAGAGTATTTGAGTCACTTCTCACTAGACTTTATCTGATCAGCATGCTGTAAATCACAGTCGTTGTTCCAACTGCAGACTGGGGCAGATACTAGTGGTAAAGACACCAGTCAAGATGCCTACATCCCATGTTGAAATTCTGGAGCTCTTGACGTGGCCCTCCATCCTGCCTCCAGCTTCCTGCAAACCTTGGGAGATGGTGGTGATGCCTGAAGGATTTGGGTTCCCGCCATCATGTGGGAGACTTAGATTGGATTCCCAGCTCTGAGGTCCTGGCCCAGTCCTAGTGTTTACAAAAATCTGGGGAGTGAGTTAGCAGATAGCATCTCTCTCCCGATTCCTTCATCTCTCCCTTCTTACACACACATGCGCATGCAAACACACACACGTTCTCGCTCTCTTTTACTTCTTTATTCCTCTGTTTCTTCACCACTCTCTCCATCATGCCTTTCCTCTCTCTCTAATAAATAAGTAAGTTTTTCTTGGTCAGATTTCTGTACCTCCCCCCTAATCTTTTTATCTGGTGATTTTGGGAGTGTAATCATGGACTTCACATCTTCTGTAAGTTCCTCAGAACCACACTTTGAATGGCACTGACCTGTTGGATAGAAGGGGTTTTTAGAGCAGATGAGAGCTGGGAAGTACCTGGGGAGGGGCCAGTTCAATCATGCCATTCATTCCTGGGAGATGAGGTCTCATGATGGTAGCTGTTCACAAAGTCTAGATTTGGTTAAGAACAAAATTCCCAAGCATCATCAGAGATTAACTTTGAGAACGCAAACTTTGACTCAGCCATAGGCTGTGTGGAGGTGAAAAACACCACACTAGGGCACATGGTAGTCATGAGGGGCTGGATGAGGTGATCACCAAAGACCCTTTGAAGAAAAGGCTGCACTTGCTTCCTGTGGTTGCTGTTGTGAATTACACAAAGCAATTGGCTTGGGCTTGGCGTGATAGCCTAGTGGCTAAAGTCCTCACCTTGCGTGCACCAGGACCCCATATGGGCGCTGGTTCTAATCTCAGAAGCTCTACTTCCCTTCTAGCTCCCTGCCTATGGCCTGGAAGAGCAAATCAGAATGGCCCAAAGCCTTGGGACCCTGCACCCATGTGGGAGACCTGGAATAAGTTCCTGGCTCCTGGCTTAGGATTGGTTTGGCACCAGCCATTGCGGCTACTTGGGGAGTGACCCAACAGATCTTTCTCTCTTCTCTGGCTTCTCAGATTTATTTCTCAGATTTCTGTAAATCTGACTTTCCAATAAGAATACATAAATCTTAAAAAAAAAAAAAAAAAAAGAAAAGAAACAGAACAGGATCACAGGAGGTAGAGTGCTGAGCCGGGAGCTGGGGCTGTGGAAACCATAGTGGAAGTCTAACATAGGAGCCCAGATCTGAACTCACTGGAGGGAGTGGCACAAGTGACTGCAAAAAAAGAAACACGCACCAAACACAATAAGCAAAACTGAATTGCAAACCTGTGGGTGACATAGCTTAGAAACCTGTCCCAAGGTGAAGAAACTGCTAAATAGAAGTACAATGACCAAGAGCAGAAGAAGAGACAGAGGCACAATGAATTTTACTGAAGGAGCAAAACCTTTGCCAACCTCAGAATTAACTGAGAAAGACATTGAGAAAATGGGAGATACAGAATTCAAAACATTTGTTACAAAGCTTCTTAACAATGGGAAGCACATGCAGGAATGTAATCAGTATGTCACACAGGAAGTAACACTGGAATAAAATCATGCCAAATTATTGGAAATGAAAGACACAATAGAGCAAATTAAAAATACAGTGGCAAGTCTCAATAATAGAATGAAGAACAGAATTCTGAGAAAGAATCTCAGAATTGGAAGATATTCTCACAATGGAGAAGCAATCAAAAAGCTGGAAAGAGAACTGGGTCAAGCTAAATAAAAAAGGATTCAAAAATTAAGAGACACTACTAAAAGACCAAATATAAGGGTTATGGGAGTTCTAGGAAATGCAGAAAGAGAAGCTGGGTTTAAAAATGTATTTAATATGGGACCTGATGCAATGGCACAGTGGTTAAGGTCCTCGCCTTGCATGCCCTGGGATCCCATATGGGCGCCGATTCTAATCCCGGCAGCCCTGCTTCGCATCCAGCTCCCTGCCTGTGGCCTGGGAAAGCAATCGAGGATGGGCCAAAGCTTTGGGACCCTGCACCCGTGTGGGAGACCTGGAAGAGGCTCCTGGCTTCGGATTGGCTCAGCTTCGGCCGTTGCGGCCCGCCTGGGGAGTGAATCATTGGACGGAAGATCTTCCTCTCTGTCTCTCCTCCTCTCTGTATATCTGACTTTCCAGTAAAAATAAAATCTTTTAAAAATGTATTTAATAAAATAATCAAATAAAATTTCCCTAATCTGGACAAAGATTGGGAAACAACATGCAGGAGGGCCACAGAACTCCCAACAGGGTTGTACAAAAGCAATCTTCAACATGACACATGATAATCAAGCTATCTTCAGATGAACATAAGGAAAAGATCCTTAAATATGCACGTGAAAAAAAACCAGTTGACATACGGTGGAATGGCAATTGAATTCACTGAAGACCTCTCACAGGAAACTCTATAGGCAAGAAGAGAATGGAGTGACATATTCCAGTTCTAAAAGAAAAAAAATTGTCGGCCCAGGATAACGTACCCAACAAAGCTTTCCTTTGTCTTTAAAAATGAAATAAAACTCTTCCACAGTAAAAAAAAAAAAAAAAAAAAAAAAAAAGTTAAAAGAATATGCCTCTTCCAAATCTTCCCTACAAGGATACTTAAAGGTGTTCTTTTGACAGAGAAAAGGAATAGTGCCCACCAAAACCAAAGGCAAATGGGAAGAACATCCCAGTAAAATAGCAAGACTAAATCAATGAACAGCCCATTGCTAAAAATGACAGAACAAAATTACCACCCATTCATATTAACCCTGAATGTAAATGGCTAAAACTCATCAATTAAATGTCGTAGCTTAGTAGACTGGATTAAAAACACAAAACCTATCTATTTGTTGCCTACAGAAGATACATCTCACCAAGAAAGGCTAGTGTAAACTGTATCTCATGGATTTTTACAGGTTTTTTTTAACTTCATCTCTTCAGAACACTTTTTTCTCATTAAATTCTTCATTGACTCATAGATACAGTAGCATCATTTTCTTCTCAAAAAGTTCTTGATTTTCTTTTTCATTTCTTCAGCGACACATTAGTCATTCAGTAGCATGTTATTTAACTGCATGGCATGGTAAATTTCTTTTTTTCCTTCCTGTTGATTTTGTTTTGCAGCTTTTCATTTAAGGGGATGTACAGTAATTGTGTAATGGAGACTATCATATCCAGTGGCATGTTGTTTAACTCCATAGCATTGTAAATTTCTGCTTTTCTTCCTGTTGATTTTGTTGTGGTTTTTCACTTGGGGGGATGTATAATAACTGTGTAGTGGAGACTGACATGTCCAGATGTGAGGATACGGTGCAGTGTGCATCTCTACTTCTAGATCGAGGATGGGCTCCCAATGAAACTGTTGTATGTGTTATCCCAGGGCCTATGAAACTGTATCATAAAATGATAATAATTTTAAAAAGAGAGAAAAAAGAAAAAGTGAAAAAAAAAGCACTTAGCTAAAAAAGCAGCACAAAATTCCTCTGTCAGAATTCTGGAAGCCAAAAGTCTGCCATTGGCCGTCTGGGCAAGTATCAAGTTGTCAGGGCTGAGCAGTGGTGAAGTTGGGAGTGTTCCTTTCCCGTATCTTCTGGGTTCTGGCGGTAGCCAGCATTCCTTGATTTGTGGTCTGATAACCCAGTCTGCAGCATATCCCCCGTCCTTCCCTACACTGCCTTCTGTGTGAAGTCAGCCTTTATCACTCTGATACAGGGATGCATGTGATTGCCTTTCAGACCCACCCAGTTAATCTAGCATAATGCCCTACTCCTTCCTGCCTGTCTGATTCAAGATCCTCAATCAACCTGCAAATTCTTTACCAGTAGATACAATGTGGAAATCTATTTTTCAGGCTATGCAGGATGCTTTATTAAATCTATGCTTTGCTCTTTTGAATTCTGCATCAAAGCTATAAAATTGTCTTGTTCTACAAAAGCATAGTACTGAATTTTAAAACAAAGGAACCAAAGCAGACAGCCACGGGTAGTAGAATATTCAAATAACCAGGAAGAGTACCCTCTCTGAGTAATTGCATAGAAAAGAATAGGAGCAGAATGGGTCCTGGTAAAGAATTCCCTCATACTCCAGATGAGGATGCCAAAACGAAGAGCTCATGGTCGAGTTTGGGGGCAGGTGCTAAGAAAGCTGACCCCTCTGATGAAATTCAATCTTGTATTTAACTATAACTGGATTCTTAGATGGTTAAATCAATCAAGTCTTAGCCTGGATCCCCCTACAAAGCAGAAGTTTATGAGCTCTGCTTCATTGGGGAGTGGAAGAGCTGAAGAGTGAAGCAGAGAAAGTGTTGGCTACCATTTAACATCACTTGCAACTGAATGCTTAGTCTTTTTCAATATTTTTTATTCATTTTTAATTGAAAGATTTATTGAGAAAAGCAAAGACTGAAATATCGTCCATCCATTGCTTCACTCCCCAAAATGCCCTCCATGGCTGGGGCTGAGCTGATCTGAAGCCAGCAGCCAGATCTCTAAAGTGGGTGCAGGGTCCCAAGGCCATAGACCATTCTCTGCTGCTTTCCCAGGCCACAGGCAAGGAGCTGGATCAATGGTAGAACAGCCAGGACACAAACTGGAGCCCATACTGAGATGTTGCATGCAGCAGTGGAGGATTAACTGGTCGAGCCATTGTGCTGGACTCTGCTTTCTCCTCTTAGAAGTCCCTGGAATCCCAGGATCCCCTGCTGGAGAGAGGGTGGGGTCAGGATTTACTGCTGCTTCTTTCCCATCATCCAAGACTAGTCTTTGTGTGGGCCCTGCCAACCCCTCCGTGGTGATTTGTGCATGAGTGCCTGGCAGCTCTGCAGCAAACAAGAACTAGATGTATCTCACATAGAATTGATTATGACCATAATAGCTGGAGGGAAGCAAGTGGCCTCAGCTCCAGGGTCAGGTGGGGCAGGGAGGCTGTGAGGTGGCTCATGGAGGTGTCATATATAACCCATCTAGTGACAAAGGTCTACAGTAAGAACAGGCTCTGAGCAAGGTGGAGTGAGTGTTGCTGGATCTTTCATCAGGGTTTGTTTATCTAAGAGTTGACTCAGGCTTCTTGTCCTATTAGTACTTACAGGAGTGAGCAACATCTAGAATAGACAGGGAGGCAGATTCCTGGCCTAGAAGTTTTACCAAGGAATCTATACTTGTAGGTAACAAAGTCTGAATGAGTGGAGGTTGTAGCAGGCCTTGTGGGACTAACAATTTCTCTCTTCAGACCAAGCTGTCACCTAACCCTGCCAATGATACATCCACCCACCACCTAGGCACTCACCATTAATTACCCACCCATCCATTCAACTGGTCACGTACGCCTGGCTGGAGCAACAGAACGCTTACAAGAGGTGCCAGGGTGCCAGAAGCCACCTCCCCTGGACCAGGGACACCTCACTACTCTCAGAGTTGAGTCATATTGATTGATGGTTATAAGCCCTGCAGGTGTAAATGAACTCGGCAGCCTCAAGATAGCTAGCGAGTGAATGAGTGTGGGCAGTCTGATGTGCTGCTCGCTCATTGCCACTGGAGCAAGTTAGCACATATTCTATGGGTTCAAACAAGTCAGATGTGTTCTCTCGTCCTTGGGGAGATCCAAAACACTATCTCAGGGCTGCGCTTCTCTGGGAGGCCCTGGTGGGAGCAGGGGGAGGGGAGTCCTGCTGCCTTTGTTTTTCTGGTCAATAGAGGTTGCTCAGGTCCCCTGCTCATAGCACCGCCAACCTTCTAAGTCAGCCATCTGCACTGAAGAGCTGAGGACCCACCTGGATATGCCAGCAAGCTCTCCCCATGCCAGAAGCCTTGGCTTATTCACACCTGCGACACCCCTGGCAAACCAGGCAAGCAGCACGTTCCCAGGCTCTGGAGGATCACAGAGTGGCTGTCTCTGGAGGGCCATTACCCCACCTGCCTGCACCTGAGCTCCAGAAAGGCACGTGGAGCTGCCCATGCAGCAGATGGCTAGGACACTGCATGTGTAGCCTTCGGAGCACAGTCACACAGCCAAGCAGCCTGGCCAAGATGAATTCACTCAGGCCAAGGAGACATGGTGTGAGATAGGGATCCCAGAGACTTCATGGAGGAAGAAGGAAGCAGGCTGGTAAAAGGATTTGGCAAGATTCAAACTAAGGGGATGAAGTGCACAAAGACAAATGGGGCAGAAGGACCCCACAAGTGAAAGCTGACCTTCACCTCCACAACACTTCTGTCCCTCTTTCACTTTCAGGCTGTCTCCCCTGACAAGGAGTTGGGTCCTACTTGCAGATTCATGCAGTTTGGGAAGAAAAATCTGTTGGAACCTTGCCTCTACTGTGTGTTGGCTTTGGGACCTGGAGTGGGCTTCTTAACTCCTCTCAACTTTGAAGTGGGAATTGCACTGGCCTGCCTCTTCAGGAAGTCAGACATCCTACCCGAGTAGGGAGAAGATGAGGACGAGGTTGTAGGGATTCTCCTTCCCCTTCCTCTGCTTTTGTGGCACATGCTATGGATGAAAGCAGAAGTCTCATGAAAACTACAGTGTTTCTTGGCACCTGCTAGCCTGGCATCTTCGAGCAAAGCAGCATCCTGCTGCTTCGGGAGGCTGTGCTGGACCTTGAGATCTGCTCACACAGTGGGGCACTCTCACAAGCCAACAGCAGGAAACCATGGTGTGCCTGAGCCAGGGGAACCAACAATGGCGTGGCCAAGCTGCTGCTTCTGCTCTTTCCCTGCCTGTCAGCCTATCCCCTCAGCCCACTGAAGTCACAAGCCACTTCCCTGGACCCTTCCTCTGTACATCCACTCCCTGATCCCACTCCCTTCACGGAGTCTTGGAAATTTTTCCCATATATTCACCCCACTCCCTGGTTGTTTTGAGCCAAGGCCTATTCTAGAACACATAAGACATTGCCATTTCTTGCTGTGTGTGCCATTCAAGGTCCACCCAGATGCCCTGGGGGCAAGGCTACACTGTCAAGATGCAGTGGAGCCAGTAGTATTCTAAACTGGGCCTCTGTGAAACACAGGAAAGGCTGCAACTTGGAGAGATGCCCCTAGGGCCCTCACACACACAAACAGATGCTAGCTTGTCAACTTGAGATGGGAGGTAACAGCTTCGGTCCAACCCTCTTGGGGGGAAGGTCCATTCAAATAAAAGGCAACACAAGGTAGCAAAAAAGATCTCCAGCCTCCACCTACAGCATCAGCATCTCATATGGGTGCCAGTTCAAGTCCCAGCTGATCCAAACTTCGTTGCAGTTCCCTGCTAATGGCCTGGGAAAGTAGCAAAAGTTGGACCAAGTGTTTGGACACTTGCACCCATGTGGGAGACCCAGAAGAAGTTCCTGACTCCTGGCTTTAGACCAGCTCAGCTCCAGCTGTTGCAGCCTATTGGGAGAGTGAACCAATGGATAGAAGATCTTTCTCCTTCTTGCGCTATGACTCTGCTTTTCAAATAAAAATAATTAAATCTTTAAAATAAAAAGACCCCAGCTGCCTGTGTTCTCAGAGGGGGATCCATCTGACACCTCTGGTGGCTGGACCAAGTGGAGGACGCTGGACGCTCATGGGCGCCAATGAGGGGGCCATTGGCGCCTTCCAAAGAACTAAGATGGTTCTCTAAATGGGAATCTCCAAAATAACAGCTTGTTTGATGATAAAAAGAAAACCACTGTTCAAGGAGGCATGATAATAGAAGAACTTGACTCCTTGCATGTGAATAGTGACAAGAACGGCAGTGTGGTACATAACGTGCCAGATGGGCTCTGGGAAACCCTGAAAGTGGTTGCCATTTTAGAGCTTGAGCAGTGACCCTCAGACAACAGCAGGCTTCACCAAGCAGTGATAGGTATCATGTGTATCCAGAGACCAAAGCTAGAGAATGTACACTCTCTCCTTCCCCTACCAGCTTCAAATAGGAACCCAAACCAGAAGTGGCCGGGAGAGAGTCTCCAGATGGCAATGCCTGTATCTGACCATGCTACTGCTCACTGGATGGCTGCCTGTGTCCGTCAGGGTGGCCTTACTGCAGTAACAAGCATGCCCAGGCCTGATATTCAACACTGTAAGATGTGTTTCAGGCTCTGAACACAGCCTGGTGCAAGCCCAATGGGATGAGAAGCTCTGCTCTCCACTGTCCTCCAAGGGCCATGCGGTCAGCATCCCCTGTGCCCTCGGAGTCATCCTCGGAAATCCCAGCAGCCAGTGAGATGGGAAAAACAAGAACACATGGAGGATCCTGGGGGTGGTTTGGGGGCCTGGACAGGAAGTGCTGTAGTGCTTCGTGCTGCGTGCTGTCAGCCACAGACTCTACCCAGTGAGAGGGCTCAGGAGGAAGAGGATCCTGCCACTGTGTTATAGGATGACAACAGGTGCACTCACTCACTGGCCACAAATGAGGGCATCTCCTGATTTGGCCTGGGTAAGGTCAAGCCTTCAAAGTTCTGTGTCCTGGGTCAGTCACACACACAAGCCCGTGATTCTGCCATTCTTTGCATCATGCTTAAGATTCCGTTTTCAGAACTTTATGCAGGGGCATTTGTACAGCTTAATGGATGGCAAGTTTTATCCCTGAGAAGCCCACTTGATCCCTGGGAGCATCAGAATCATGTGGCACCAAGTGTGGAATAGATACAGATTGGTCTAAATTTTCTCGGTGCTGGCATTTTCGGATGAGGGTGCTGCCTGCTTACCAGTATCCTCAAGACACACGTGTACTGACCATCCAAGCCAATCTAGGATCCCCCTTGGCTCCACAGGTCGTGACTTCTTCGCAGGTTGTGTAAATGGGCCAAGGCCAACCTGTTCAGAACATGCTACATCAAGGACAGTGGAGTTGGACCACCTCTCCTGAGTGAGTGAGTGTGTGTGTGTGTGTGTGTGTGTACTTAACTTACACATACGGGGTCTATTTACCTGGAGACCTGAATACACACATTTTGTTCTTCTTGTCACTGCCTGCCTGTCCCCTTGCCTTCACCCCCGTCCTCAGCTTCTGCCTCCCTTCCTGCACAGTTCTCCGGTTTCTGAGTCTCCATGCTTATCTGGTCTCCCTGACTTTGGCACTCACATGCTACTCTTAAGCAAGAACATTGATTGCACCCATGGGCCCAATCAAACCCAACAGACTGTTTTTGTTTGCGTTTTTATTAAGGTGGAGTTGAAATAACATCACATTAACCTTTTTAAACCCCTCTTCTATTTCTGAAAGTTAAATTATTGGGACACAATTCTTTTGTTCATGTATTGTTTGTGTGGCTGTGGAGTTTGTGCTCTGCAGAAAGAACCTAGGCCCTTAGGAACACATCTTCTGACATGTGGCATTCCCACTAGGAATGCCTGCCCGCTCCCTCGGCATCTTCTGCTCAGCACTTCAGTGGACCCCTGCGGCTGACTGCCCCTCTTCCTCCTGTCTCCAGCCCATCCAGGGTGGCCCTGGTTGTCCCCAGCTGTGCCTCATCTGCTCAGGGCTCTGCTATCTACCCTTCCTTCTCTGGCCATATGACTGATACCCACTGCTCCTGGCAGGATATTGCACCTCCCCTTCTTGCCTCCTGCAGTCCACCTTCCCTCTGGTTGGCACTTGGACACATCTTCATTTGGGTGCCTTGGAATCTTGTGACTTTTCAGGGATCCATCCCAATGTCACCATCTTTGGTAATTCCATATTAGTTACCCTGCTGACTTGAATGAATTGCTATAGATGTGGGTCATCTTAGACTCTCCTGCCCCGACCCCCTCCATTCTGTTAGTGGATTGCAATAACTTCTGCAGCAATATCTCTTGGGTTACGTCCAGCCTTGTCTCCATGTCAGTTCCCTGGCCCAGGCCTTGGTCCTTCTGTATCTGAACGACCACAGTGAGCTCCTAACTGGGGTCTATGCTTCCCTCCTTCTTTTCTATTTGGCACTATCGGCCTCATTTTTAAAAAGAGATTTATTTTTATTTGAAAAGCAGACTTTCAGAGAGAAGGAAAGACAGAGAGATCTTCCGTCTGCTCGTTCACTCCCCAAACAGCCTTAACGGTCAAAGCAGGGCCGATCCAAAGCCAGGAGCCAGGCACCTCCTCCAGGAATCCCTCATGGGTGTCCTCCACTGCCTTCCCAGGCCATAAGCAGGGAGCTGGATAGGACGTAGAGCTGCCTGAACATGAATCAGTGTCCATGTGGAATGCTGGCGCTTACGGGGGAAGGATTAGCCTGATACACCCATTATACCAGCCCCTTTCTGCTTTGTTTTTCAAATGCAGAGAGCAGGATAGACTACAAGTTTCTTGATGCTTATCTTTGTGCTTCTTCCCAAACTTTCCTGACACTCCCTCTGTCACGTCCCATAGAACTGAGCCCCGGCTAAGCCTTTTTTCCACTCAGAAAAACCTGTTGCTATCTTTGCTTGGGACTCTCCTAAGCCTCCTGCTGGAACAGTTGCGATGCGACTTGACTGACAAAGCACTTCCTGGTGCACGTCAGTGTTCTCAGAGGACTGTGTTCCTAATCTATTGGCTGGTCAAGGGCAGGGACCGTATAAGTCTCCTGCATCTTCTGATGCCCAGAGCTTAGCACCGTCCATCTGGCACAGAGCAGGTGCCTCAAGCAGTAAGTGTCAAGCAGCTGCTGTGAGCGTGTGCCCCTACTGCTGGAAACTGACCCAGAGTGTCTGCTGCTGACTGCGCCAGTTTAAGGCCATGGTTTTCCCCCATGAATGCACTATCTGGCAATACCCAGGAGTTTTGGCTTTTTAAAGGTTTTACATATATATTTGTCATATACACAGGAGAGGAGAGGAGAGACAGAGAGAAAAATCTTCCATCCTATGGTTCATTCCCCCAAGTGGCTTCAACAGTCAGAGCTACTCTGATCCAAAGCCAGGAGCCTGGAACCTCCTCCAGGCCTCCCACATGGGTGCAGAGTCCCAAGGCTTTGGGCTGTCCTTGACTGCTTTTCCAGGCCACAAGCAGGGAGATGGATGGGAAGCGGGGCTGCTAGCATTAGAACCCATATGGGATCCTGGTACATGCAAGGCGAGGACTTTAGCTGCTAGGCTATGGCGCCAAGCTCTACCCAGGAGCTTTTGAAGCAACTGGTGCTCAGGATCTGAGATGCAGTCATGAGCAGGTTCCTGGCAGGCCCAGCCATTTCCTCCAGTCAGGATGGTACATCAGCAGTGTCAGGTGTGGTTTTCAATTCCCCTGGCAATTCCTCTGCTCAAAGCCTGACTCCTGTAAAATCTTTCCCCAGGTGCTTTCTGTCCATTAGGCAACACTTCTCTTCCCATCTCTGATGGGCAGGTCCAGGGCAGGGAGCCCTATAGCTTTGCATCCAACTTCACTGAACACAGCTGTTCAAGCTCCTCCATAGAGGCTTGGACATATGGAGAAGTCCGTAGAGACCCTCCAGGCTGGCTACTGGGGGAACCCCTTGTAGAAATCCTGTTGCTGTTTTCTGAGGACACAGAGCTCTTTAGGTTATAGGGCTTCGGAAGGAAGAACTTGGTGGGAGCTGTGGCAGATGAGTGCCTGGCCTGCCATCACCTATGTGTGGATGGCAGTGGCTTCCATAAACTAGCAAATGACCCATGATGGCAGAGACAGAGAGCCTTCAACTGGCCGGGATGAGGAGCTCTGTGTGTGGTCCTGAGTCCTTCCTGCATTCTAGCCAGGTCCTCTTCCTTTCCAGAAGGACAGAGTAAGGGAGTGGATGGGGCACGGGGCTGGTGTCTGAAGACAGATGTAGTCCTGGCCACCTGAGTGGGCTGTTCCCTCAAACGGTCTGTACCTGCCCCTAAAGTCTCTTTGAACGCATTGATGGCTCTTTCTATGACTTGTCTAGACCAGGAGCCCCCAATGCCTGTGAGCCAAAGGCCAGGTGGAAAGAGTCAAAGTTGGCACAAGCCTTGGGTTCCCCCTTGCCCGTGAAACATAGACTTTTTGGGAGATGGAAAGGTTGAGGTTTTCTCTTTTCTTGCCCAAAGTGAATCAGGAGTTGGGGAGAGCTTTTTTCCTAATGAAAGCCACAGAGTCTACATTTTTAAACACAAAAGGGCCAGTGTTGTGATGCAGCTGCTTGTGGTATCAGCATCCCAGATCAGAATACCAATTTGAGTCCCAGCAGCTCTACTTCCATGAGCTCCCTGCTGATGCACCTGGCAAGACAGCACAAAATGGCCTAAGTGCTTGAGTTCCTGGCATCCAGATGGAGTTACAGGCTCTTAGCTCCAAGCTTCTAATTGGCCTAGCCCTGACCATGGCCATTTTGGAAGTGAAATAGCAGATGGAAGATATTTTTTCTCTCTCTTTCACTCTCATTTGAAATGCAGAGAGAGGGAGATATCAATCTTTCATCCACAGGTTAATTCCTCAAATGCCTACAATGGCTGGGACTGGGACAGGTCAAAGCAGGAGACAGGAAGTCCATCTTGGTCTTCTATGCGGGCGGTAGGGGCTAAGGCATCTGCCATCATCTGCTGCCTCCCAGACTGCACATTTGCAGGAAGCTGGAATCCTAAGTGGTGCTGGGAGTTGAGCTCAAGCATATCTTGTGTGGGATGCAGGTGACACAAGTAGCATCTTAACCACTATGACCAATGCCTGCCCTGGTCCAGTTTTAGAACTAGAAAACAGAGAAGCTACAGTGAAAGCTGAGATGTCCTTTATGAAAATATTTCACATGGCTACTAAGTGGAAATAATTTTCTTTCTTTCCTGATTATAAAATGCATGTCATCAAAAGATATATCCAGGGCCCAGCATCACTACCTAGTGGCTTGCATCTGCCAGGATCACATATAGATCAGTGTTCATGTCCAGGTTGCTCCACTGCCCATCCAGCTCACTGTGCCCTGGGAAAGCGGTAGAGGACGGCCCAAAGCTTTGGGATGCTGCACCATGTGGGAGACCTGGAAGAAGCTCCTGGCTTCAGATCGGCTCAGCTCTAGCTGTTGCAGCCACTTGGGGAGTGAACCAGTGGACAGAAGATCTTTCTGTACCTGCTTCTTTCTGTAGATCTGCCTTTCCAATAAAATAAATCTTTTCTTAAAAACTCCATCAATGTTCTGATCACTGCAAATGGAAACTATCCCCATGCCTGCTGGTGACAGAAGGGACGATAAATTGAAGAATAGCCCTGTAATAGTACTGTCTAGCAAGAAGGATGGATTTACAATGGTGTGGAATTGCACATGTGAAGCTCACTGTCAGAATGTGGAGCGGGGCTGACACTGTGGCATAAGCAGGTAAACCCTCTGCCTGAGACACCAGCATCCCATTTGGGAGCCAGTTCAAGACCTGGCTACTTCACTTCCTATCCAGCTTCCTGCTAATGTGTCTAGGGAAGCAATTGAAGATAGCCAAGTGCTTAGGTCCCTGCATCCCAGAGGGAAACCTGGAAAAAGCTCCAGGTTCCTGACTTCAGCCTGGCCTAGCCAGGCTAAAGTCAGTGCATGTGACCATCTGGGGAGTGAACCAGTGCATGACAGAATCTGTGTCGCTCCTTCTCTGTCTATAACTTTGCCTTTCAAATAAGTAAAAATAAATGTTAAAAAAGAAGAATGAGGAGTAATAGAAGCTGGATACAAAAGGGTTTATATTGTAGCATTTCCATTTACGTAAAAGATACAGCCAACAATTTTGTATTTTGTCAAGAAAATAATGATGTATGCTCCAGAAAGCCTGGGTTGTGGTGATGCACATGGAGGAGAATGCCTGGAAGGGCGATGGAGCATCTTTCAGCCTGAGATGTATCTGCACAGGTGTGCTGGCCTGGCACTCTATCTGTGTACTTAGCCCCCTGTGAACATCATAGTTTAACTGAACTTTTGAAATAGTCACACATGCTTTTTTCAGACAATACAGAACAGCCTAACGATTCTTCAATTGATGTTAAAGATCTTTTAAAAATGGAGACATGAATGCATATTCCATGAACGTAAGAAAACTGCACGAAGGTCTGTGTGCACTGTTTCATAAGGAGAAGAAGCAGAAAAGGGAAGGAAGAAAAAAATGGGGATGCATTGGTTGCATGAATAGCCTAAGTGTGGAGGAAGAGAGAGAATGATGAAGTTGTGGAGCTAGAAAAGACACTGAGTGACACAAAGAGACAGGAAGAGGAGAGTGAGTCTCCCAGCAACAGCCCCAGGGAGGAACCACCTGCACCCAGGAAGTTCAGCAGAAGGGGCCTGTGGCATCTGGTTTTCTGCCACTGTAAGATGCGTGGAAGGAGCTACTGGAGCAGAAAGAAAGCTGCTTTCATGCCAGCATTTAGAAGCTTCACAGTCCAAGATTGGGCAGAGATTCCATTGATCTGGCTTCCATCCATTGGTGAGGGCAGTGGATGACACAACAGGTGCAGAGAGAGCCACACGGTGACACAGAAAGCTGAGAGAAGAGGAGCATGTCTCATTTCCACGTACATGTGACTCCCCTTATCGTGCCATTGTGTTTCCATCACAGCCTCCACCTTTAGCACATCATCTAATAGAATCCCTTTTGAAGGTCCCACTTTGACATCATCATCAGACTAGTTTCCGTCTTTATTCTATTCACATGAGACACTGAGAATCAAGCCCCTATAATTCATGAATATTTGGGAGACACCCAAGATATTACTCAAGCCATAACAAGAGGCCCAGTGGGAGGTACACACAGAGCAAGGGAGGTGAGAAGGAGTGGCAAAGGGAAAGGGGTGACAGGGTCTGGGTTAAGAGAAGGTATGGATCCTGCCCTTGGCTGATACCCTGGGCTGTACAAGGGGAGGAAGGCATCACTTCTTTCTGAAAGGGTGGCTTTGCTGTCACATGGATATGTGGCATTCCCAGTGACTCATTAGGACCTGGCACTTGGGAAGCTGCTCAACAAATGCTGCTGAATGATGGGTGATAGGGCAACTAGGCAGCCAGGTCCCTCTGCTTCCGATGGGAACGACTCCTCTGTTGTTTCCCTGGACCCTGACCACATTGCCCAGTGTCGTGGCATCCTAGGAATTTCCCTGCCTGCTCTGGGAAGGATATTGCACACTGGAAGGCTCTGCTTTATCACAATCTTGTTGCGCTGGAGAATGTTCCTGGCCCGCCAACGTTTACAGCCTGTAACCGGTTTTATCGGAGGAACTTTGTTTGGAATGCAGTGGTCGTCTCTGATGGGTAGACAAGAAGCGGAAGGTCATTCAGGGACCCGCCTCAAACTGTGCATGCCGGAGCTCAGCACTGGTGCTGTACATGAGGCTTGGGAACCTAGCCAAGCCTTGAGCAACCCTTCCTCCCTGGAGGAGGTCCCAGTCCATTTCCAGAGGCCTTGCAGTGTTTACATTTTCACCTTGGCCTTGAAGACCAGCAGCAAGCAGAGAAGCAGTGAGGGCGCCCCAGGCCTGGGGTCCAGCAAGCAATCCAAACCAGAGCAGACCCATGGAGATCATTCCTGACATTCCAGAAGAAGACAATAAGACTTCCCCGTGGGGTGGAAGGGAGTTTGAGAAATCAGGAGGTAGATTTAGTCCTAACAATCTTCAGTCCTAATCCCAAGGCCGTGTGCTTCCTGGAGCTCTCGAACAACACAGTGATGGGTAACAGGTGTTTGTTCTTTGGAGGGTTGGATTCTGTTTCTTGTATTACAGCCCCAGAACTATTGGGACCAGCTCTGTAACTTGTGTTTCCAGTGGTTCTTCACACATTTCTGGGCAAAGCTGAATGGGATGTGGAGATGGAACTGAGATAGGAAGGCAATAGGAGTCACTGTGGAGTCTTTGTTCTTGGAGGGAAGGAAATCTTCGCTGCGGTAGGAGGTAGTTGAGATACCTCAGCTTTGGACAAAGATGCTAAGATGCTGGATGCTGCTCAGTGAAGGGGAGCATGTCATGGAGCAGCCAGTGATACTGGATACTCTCCAGGCTTGGTGGGCCCATGAAAGGGCTACGCATTTCCGGATGCATCTTTTACCCTCTACAACTATGGTCATGCTACTGCAGAATAATGTGTCTCACTGTGAAAGACCACAAATATGATGAGGCTCCCATATGACTTAGTGCCTGGTAATACTGTAGTTGTTTGGATACACTTTGCAATATGCACACCAACAACATTTTGCAGCAACACCCTTCTCAGAACACAACACCTGGCTGTATGTCTAAATCTCTTCATTGTAGAAAATTGAATGCTCCAACCTCTGTTCAAGTCTTAACCCCTGATATCTATGTCTTAGCCTTGTTTGAGACTACAACCTGTGCAGGTGCCATAAAGTTAAAAATGAGATCACATTGGATCAAGATGAGCTTGAAGTTGGAGAGAGAGAGACAGAGAGACAGTCTTCCATTTGTTGGTTTGTTCTCCAGATGACTGCAATGACTATTCTAGGTCTCCCAAATGAGTGCCAAAGACCCAAGCACTTAGACCTGATTTTCCAGGCAACTGGATCAGCAGTGGACAGCGGGAACTTGAATCAGTGCTCTGATCTCAAATGGAAGTCTCACAGGTGGCAACTTAACAACACCAGCCTCCTTTCTTCTAGTCACCATGTGCCAGCAGGTTGTGGCAGTCCTAGAAAATGAACACATGAATTTCTCAAAGTTTCAGAATCCTCAGGCCTTGCTCCTTTAGTGCTTCCACTCAGCAGGTAGTTTCAGCTCCTAGTTCTTGGTCAGAGATCTGGACCCCCTCCCTGCACCACACTCTCCACATTCCCTCCTTCCAAGGCCAGTCCTTCCACAGAGCTACAGGTGCCATGCCCTCCTTACTTTGCAGAGACCTTATCTCACCAGCCATATTTTCTTTCTTAGACCTTTGACTTTATCCCTCCCAAGTTGACCTTTTCCATGTTCGCAATCTTGTTGCAAACAAGAACTCCCATATTCCTAATTGCCCCTGACTTACTGTTCTCACTCTTTCTTCAAAACTAAACTTCCCATCAGCTCAGCTGCATCATCTCTCAATCCTGGCAACCCTCTCCATGTGGCTTCTTCTCTGATGAACACAAAGTAGCTATTCTTGGGATTAGCTGTTGTAGCTCAGGGGATTAAGCTGCTGTCTACAGAGTGCTGACCCAACTCTCTGCCTATGCACCTGGGAAGGCAAAAGAAGATGGCCCAAATCCTTAGACCCCTGCCACTTAGGTGGGACACTTGGATGAGGTTCCATGCTCCTGACTTTGGCCTGGCCCAGCTCTGGCAGATGTGGCCATTTAGGGAGTGAATCAGTGCATTGACTATCTCTCAGCCCCTCTCCCCTCTTTCTTTTCCTCTCTTCCTCTCTCTGTCCCTCCGTCTATTTGCAACTTTTCCTTGTAAACAAGTAAATATATCTTTAAAAACCTCACTCCAGTGCGGTCACCAGTGACTTCCATGTTGCTAATCCAATGGGTATTTTCAGTCTTCACCTTATTTGACCCTTGGCAATGTTTCACACTTAACCACAGTCTCCTTCCCTTTACTCTGCTGACATAACCTTCTCCTGGGTTCCCTCCTGCCTCTCCATGGCTCCTTTCCAGACTCCATTCTGGATCAGCCATGTCACATGAGGCTCCGTAGGACTCACTGTCAAGTTCTCTTCTTTGATGATTATGCCCTCTTCCTTCTGTGGACCCATCTTGTTGTATACAGATCTACACCCTAACCCTGGGCCTCACCTCTCAGTCCCAAGTCTGTGGATTCTAATTCATATTTTGCACAGCTGTCTGGATGTCTTGAAGTTATCCCAAACCCAATTCCAAGACTAAGCTCTGATCTTGACCTTGAAGACCTACTTTTGGCCTCCTGTGCCATCTCTTTGTAAATGATATCTCCATCCATTTGATCCTGAAAACCAGGATCTCAGGAAATCTTGACCTCTGTCTCCTTCATATTTTATGCCTCTTCCTCTCCATTACTACCTTGCCCCCTCTGCTTGACTTAAAACCTTACAGTGATTTTCTGAAATCTTTTGGCAAAAATCCTTGAAATGAGTGGTTCAGTCTGCCTGGTAAGGAGGCTCTCAGTGTCCGGCCTTGCTGCTTGCTGCGTTCTCTTCACCCTTTGTGCTGTGGTCACACTGGCCTTTTTCCAATCCTTGACATTGATCCAAGTAGTTTCTGCATCAAGGCCTCAGTGCATGCTCTCCCCACCTCTCTTTGCCTGGCCAGTGGCCTAACAGCTTTGGGATTGTGATTAAGCTCATGTCCGCAGGGAGACTTAACACTCACCTCCACAGTGCTCTTGTTCAGGGCACTTCCATTATGATAAATCTCCACTTCTCCAAACCTTTAAGCTCTAGGAGGTCAGAGACTCAACCAGTACCTAACACAGAGCCAGGCATAGACGGATGACTTAGTTAATATTTATTGATCAAATTGAGAAGGTTCCCGTGTCGGGTTCTAGGGATACAATGATGCATAAGGCCTGGGTTTCTCCCAAAAAAGCAATTCACAGAATGGGAGGGTAAGCAGGGTGAGCAGAAGAGAGGATGAGCAAACAGACCCAAGTGTAATGGATGAGAAGGGCATAAAAGAGATAAGCAGGCCTGATGTATCAGAGGAGACAGTGATGCCTTAGCACAGCTCACCTGCCTCCAGCAGTCCAGATCTCTGTTGATTGATCTGTCAGCCCCCTTGGGGCCCTTGAGTCATCAGCATGCTGGGACTGCTGCTGAACTGCTGCTTCCATGAGGTTACCTTTGTAACTCAACCAAGGCAGTGCCACTCTACACTGGCACACCTCTGTGAGGTACCACCCTTAGGGCCTGGACACACTATTCAGCAAGCAACATTTTAAGAGACCTGGCTACAATGAAGGCAGCATGCAAAGCACTGGGCACCTTCCCAACAGCTGTTGACCAACCCTAGGTTGCCTCCCATTTGGGTAGCAGGAACACACCTGGCTTATTTACCTTGGTGCCAGGGCATTTACTCTCCTCTGAACCACACCATGTTAAAGTGGATGGGCACTGGGATCTCACTTAATTCAATACCCTAGTTGTAGGAAGAAGGAAGCTGAGGGTGCAGAGATGAATCTCCTCTAACCTCCTTACCCCTCTTTCTTGGTCTATGTATCTGGACTACATTTCCCAGCCTCCTTTGCAGTTTGGGTGAATCACATGATTATGCCTGTCCCATTGGGATTCTAAGAGGAAGTGAAGCATGCCACTTCCAGGACTGGTCCCCCAAAGCTTCCCTTGCACACAGTACCATGTTTTCCCCTCTGGAATGCTGTTCCCCAGGGCAACTTTGGAAGCTAGACATCAGAGAATGGCAGAGCCATTACAGTAGGAATTCCTAAGGAATGTGTGGGGAAGAAGCCACCCCATGCAACTGCATCAGTGTCCCATGCTGCTTATGCATCTATGGGGTTACGGTATTGCATCTTGTGGGGAGTGGGTGGACAGTGGCATTGTTTGTTGGTATGTCCTAGCCCACATCCAGGAGCATTGGGGCAGGTGGAGGAAGCAATGGACACCCTGCTGAATGCACTTTGGGGCAGCCCCTCTCAGTCGCTGAATGGGTAAGGAATGCTCAACTCCTCATTTGGCCCAGGAATTTGGTCTGAGCTGCTTTCCTGCCCAGCTCATTCTACATCACTCAGCTTGCAGGATGGGACTCGATTTGAGCTGGCACCTGATACATCTGGCTGGCTCCAGAGGGGATCTCTTCCTAGCCATGTGAAACGATCGTCTGGATTTTCAGATCCCTGGGAAGGCAACACTGCAATTATCCCTAGACACAGGTTTTGCACCTCTTTGCTAGTGTGGACCAAAAGATTTTTCTTTTAAATAAAGATGTATTTGTTATTTATTTGAAAAGCAGAATTTCAGAGAGAGAAACTGAGAGATCTTCTATTTGTTGCTTCATTTTCGAAATGGCTACAGCAGCCAAGGCTGGGCCAGACCAACACCAGGAGCCTAGAGTTTCCCCTCGATTGCCCCCATGAGTGCAGGGGCCCAAGCTCTTGGGGCTTCTTCTGCTACCTTCCCAGACACATTAGCAGGGAGCTAGATCAGAAATGGAGTTGCTGGGGCTCGAAATTCCTGGGCCTGTGGGATACCAGTGATGTAGGCAGAGACGTGACTTGCATGGCTGCAATGCCAGCTTCACTGTAGCACTCCTTAGCCCTCATCTAGAACAAGCCTTGTTGCACAGAGGAACAAACTAATGGTCTGATCACACAACTAAACAGTGTTCAAGTCAGGCGAAGCTGCAAAAGCTTTAAGACCAGGTCAGCTACCACTTCCCCCTCTGGCTGTTGTCTTTTGTGTCCTGGGAGAAGGACAAAACAAAAAACAGCTGGGATCCCTCTGCCGTGTGACCCATCTTTTCCACAGGTTTTCCCCAGGTCTCCTCCTATTACTACACAAGATAAGCCCTATCCAGCAAATAGATACCCTGACCTTGATCATCTCTTGGAGAAGGCGAAGAGACGATTAGAGAGCGATAAACCTGGGGTGCTTGAAGGGGAGGAGCAGGTGGCAGGTGCATGCTGTCTCTGAATCCACATGAGAAGCCTGCAAGGCCCCAGGATCTGTACGCTCTGCTGCTTGCCTGGGAGGGTGACCCTTGCATGCAGTGTTTCTGCAATGTGTGGTGTCTTCACCAGCTGGGGCCTGTCCGGCTGGCCGGGCCCAGGCAGCTGTGTGGTCCTTGCCTGTGATCCCAAGAATCCCGTTCAGAGAAGCTGTGTTGTGGGACAGCCGTGAGAGCAAACCGAGTCACTCACAGGATGCCTTCTTAGAAAGACCTGGGAATTCCATGTTAAGAGCCCTGGAAAGCTGGGTTTATTTTTGTGATTCTTAAGAAAACAAAATAAATCTAACTCCTTACCCCTCACCCCCTTGGTGAAGGTGAGCCTGTTTACACACAACAGACTTTTTTTTTTTTTTTTTGCCAAATGACTCACTTGTACTGAGTCACCAGTGAGCGGGGCCTGCGCGCATCTGCAAGCCGCCCTGGACAGGGTGATGCGCTTTTGCCCTTGGTGGGTGGGTCATGGAGATGGGGAGACAGATGCAGGCAGGAGAGGAGAGATGGGATGGAGAAGCGGCTGGGGCCTCATGTGTCCACGAACATTAGACAATTAGATGCAGTCTCCAATTCAACTCAGGGGGGTCCGGTATTCATTTCGGGTGTCTGAGTTGTTGCAAAGTTGGGGGCTGGGAACAGAATCAGCGCAGTCCCAGTCACTCCCCGATAAATCATGGTAATCTTTGGGTCTAGCTTCGGGGTCTTGGGCAAATTGTTTTCCCACCATGAGCCTCTCCTAAATCCTAAAGTTTAGACATTTGATTTTTTATTCGCCTAACCTGTAGCTTGCAGCCCTTTTCCTGAATTCGCCCCAGGGGGACCTGAACTTTTCCTTTTCTCTTTCCTATGGCCTGGGTGGTAATCCATCCTGGCCGTGATTTCTCCGCGCAACTCTTGGTGTGCTCCAAAGGCAGCGGGTCGGATGGGGCCAGGATCCAGGCTTGGGGAGGAACCGAAGCTTGCCGTCCCGGCCAGAGGGCGACAAAAGGAGGTGGGTGGCGCTGGGGAGGAAGGTGCCTCGAATCCGCTAGGCAATAGCCAGGCGGGGAGTGGAGGGCGGGGCCCCACATCCCTCCCGTGCCAGAGAGTACTAGGTGTAATCGAGTTAGTGCTGATCACCACTCAACTCGCCGGGACCCGCCTTTCGCCGATGCAGGGAGTTGGAAAAAGTGGTTCTGCTCGGGAAGGCTTCTTTTCTCTCCCATAGCGCAGAGCGCGGCGGTGAGGGGCGCGCGCGAGCGGCGGGTCCCGGCCACGGCGGGCTGCGCCCCCGCCCCCTTCCTGCCTCTCCCCGCCCCCGGGCCGCGCGCCGGCCGGGTGATGTCAGCCCGAGGAGGAGCCGCCCGCCCCGCGACCCGCCCGCGCTAATTAGCATGGAGCGGCGCCGCGGGCCGCCCCCGCCGCGCCCGCCCGCCCCCGGCCGCCCGCCCGCGGCGCCCACAACTTTTGAGGCGGGGAGCGCGCTCGCAGCCCCACTTCGCTCACTTCCCGACCCCGCGTCCCTCGCGCCCGCGGCTGCCCCGCGCTCGCCCCGCGCGCCGGGCATGTGAGCGCGGGCGGCGCCGCCACCATGGCCTCGCTGCGCGCCTCGCGGTGGCCGCCGCCGCCGCTCCTGCTGCTGCTGCTGCTGCTGCTACCGACGATGGTCCCCGGCGGGACGCGGGGCCAGCCGGCCAGCCCCGTGCCTGGCACGCCCCTGACCGGCGCCTGGATGCCTCAGACCCCCGAGGGCGGCCCTGAGTGGGGGCCAGAGCATCGTGACGGGCCCACGCCCCCAGACCCCAGGCAAACTGCCCCGGGGCTGGGCGCCCCAACACGGCGGGGACACCCGGGTCTGGTCCCCCGAGGCCGGAGCACGGGTGAGTAAGAAGCCGGCTGGGCGCTGCACAAGCCTGGAGCAGGCGGGTGAGGGGTGGGGGTCGCGTCCCCAGCCCTTTTAGGCCCTTCGGCGCTGCGCGACCCTGGCGTGCGTGCGTGGGGACCCTGAGGTTGGGAGGCAGGGAAGCTTATGCAGGTGGCTGCCCCGGGGGTGTGACCATCCTGTCTGCTACCCATCTTTTAGAAGCAAACTTATTACGGTGGGGGTGCCCTTCGTCCACCCCTCCCGCTGTGGGACCAGGGGAAGGGGAGGGGGAACGGACCCCCGCGTGGCCGTGTCCCGCCTTGGGGCTGGTGTCCGGCCGCTGACCGGTGCCATTCTCTTTTCCCCCACTATACAACGCAGTTGGCCTCTCCAGGTACAGAGCTCAACTTTTCAAACCTAAATAACGTATTTCTTCATGGAAGGGTTTTTGTGCAGAGGACCTTAGCCAGGACAAAGGATGTAGTTTGGAACCAAATCATCCACTAGTTCTACTCTGAAGCAGAGGAACTGGGGCGTGGTTAGGGTGTGTGTGTGTTTGTGTGTGTGCAAGGTTGAACACCCTCTTCCCCTCCCAAGACAAACCCGCACACAGGACCCTTCATGTCTGGGACATCCGCCCACCTCCTTCTCTGGGAGCTGCTTCTCTAGGCGAGGCCACTGCCTGTCCCATCCCTGCTACCTTTAGCGGCCAAGGTCCTCCTTTGGGTCTGGAAAGAAAAGCAAAGAACTAAAGTGGAACCCCAAAGGCAGTGCCATTGTGGCCCGTCGAGATTGTCTCTTTTGGGCTCAGTTTCTCCATCTGCAAAATGGAAGTCATGAGCCCCCTTCCCGCTAGGCCTTCTAGTGATGATGTGACAAAATGAAAGTAAAAGGTGAGTGGAAAGTGCTTTGAAGAGAGTCCCTCCCGCGCTGGAGGGAGTGGGTGTCTTCCTGTTAGTGACATGGAGGTGGCCTGGAGAGGCCAGGCTCTTGGCAGGTGTGCCAAGTCGTTGGTGTTAAGTTTCACGCGTCGCAGAAGCTTTCTGCTGTGCGGAGGAGCTGGCTGTAGCCCACCCAGGGGCGCTCCCTGAACTCAGGGAAGACACTTGGTCCTTGTGAATTGGCAACTCGCTGGTGTGAGATTGGGAAACCGAGGAATACCGAGCGGCAGTGAATGGAAAAAGACACTGTTCCAAAGGGCTGCGGGAGCCAGGGCCCCTTGGGACCTTGACTTTAGGCGACTCCCAACACTGTTGGAGTGTCCGCAGGAAAGGGGCCCAGATCATAAACGAAAACATTTCCTGACTTTCTCTGGCTGCAGCAGTAACGCAGGAGCACTCAAGGCTGGAGTGTGGCCGTGAGCCTTTATATGCAGAAAATGGGGTGCGGGAGTGGACTCTTCAACAGGGGCACCGGGAGGCTGGGGTAGTTTCCCCTGGCTGATATTTCAGATCTCCTTGGCCCACAGGCCCTGGCCTTGTTAGGGAGGGCGTGAAAGGGATGGTGAGATGGGGGAATTGGGGGTGTCCCTGATGAGTGAGGCTGTGCAGGAGTCTCCTTTCTTCTTCACAGCTGGGAAACCCCACAGATCCTGGATGGGGGTTACAGAGTGGTAAAGAATCAGGACCTCAAGTGACCCTCACTGTCCTCGTAGCCATGGCAGGTGACTGTTGGTCTGGCCTTGGCAGCCTCTCCCAGTGTGATCTGATGTGGGGAGGTACAGTGTGAGCATAATGGAGACTTTGGGTACAGGAGGCCCTGGCCAGAATGCACTGGAGAGTCCCAGAAAGCAGGGAGGGAGGGGGCGAGGTAGAAGATCGTTGTCCTTCTCTTAGCTAAGGTGCCCATTCTTCCGGTGGCTCCACCAAGGCTGCTCAAGCAGTGCCTGGGCTTCAGCTGGCCCAAGCCCCAGTGTCAGGTGGAACTTTGGAAATGGGAGAGCAGAGGAGAGAAGAAACTGATGGCTTGCTGCAGACCGAATATGGCTAAGCACCCAGGCAGGACCTATGCTTGTTGTCTGATAGTGACGCCAGCAAAGTCAGGGAGGGAGAGCAAATACACAACAAAGGAGAGAACCCGTGGTCAAGTCAGCGATCCAAGGGGCGTGATGGTCAGGAGTTTATATTTTGTTACCAGGTATCCCTTGGGTTCTGGCACTTGTCTCACAAAACAGCAGGTCTCAAGGCTGAAAGAAGGGCCTCTGAGAGGTGAGCCACATTGTATCCCGTGCAGATGTCGCCCTTGCCAGATGTCACCCTCCCCAGCACCCCTGACAGATGGCCCTCCAGGCCCCGCACCAGTGCTTTTGTATTTGCTACTCAGGAGCCCTTCATTTGATGGCTGGCAAAATCACCTGTGTCTTCTTGTGGCTATGGGGCGCTGGTGGTCAGCATCTGGCCCTTGGGGCTTGGGCCTCCAAATATTGAGGGTACTTCCAGAAGCTAGTGGAAAATGCAGTTTAGGCTGCTGCCAGATACTTTGAAATCCATGCATAGTTCTTCTGCAGTGTGTATCAACTTTTTGAAGATCTCTCACAGACTGGTGTCCTTTGCAAGGACCAGAAATGTTCTTTTCTTCCCTGGAGGGCAGGGAAGGGGGGCTGTTTCTAGCCCTTGTGGCAGAATGTAGGGTTCTCAACACTGTGTTCCATGTGTGGTTGTGTGTGCCTGTATCAGACTGGAGAGTAGCCCCCTGTTCGTGAGGCCATTGTTGAACTTTTGTATCCAATTGTTACTCTCCCCATTGTCCCCATTGTCCCTGCACTTACTGCAGGTGTTTGGGCCCAAGGTGATGGATGCTGAAATCCATAGGGTCTCTTTTTCTGCCTGTGTGTTCTTGCTGCTCAAGGCTTCCCAGCCACAGTTCTAAACTGAGCACTGAGTTGATATGCCTTGATTTTGCACTCCAGAGGTCTCGCTTTCATTGTGAAATCTGCAGATGAAGGTCAGGGAGGGGGGGAGGCTTAAATCATAATGCAAATCAGTGCAGAAGGGAAGAACTTTCCCACCCAAAGGGGAAATGACGGCCAGCAGCTAAGCAGCCAGTCCAAGGAAGAATAATCTTAGAAAAATGCAGCTCCCTCGGGGAAAGGAACTGCCTTGAGCTCAGCCCCTTTCTGAGCTGTTAAATAGCTGTCCCCTGAATTGCTCTAACTTTGTGGGCCAAGTTCGTCATTGAACTTGGCTGCTGGGAGAGCCAGCATGGCAAGGTGCGGTGAAGGCTGGGTTAGACAAGAGCAGCCCCACGAGGATGAGGAAAGTGCCACCTGTCTGTGGGGTCGGGGTAGGTTCCTGAGAAACCCACTGGCTTCCAGAGGGGTGCCCTCTATAGGAGTGTGGGCATAGGGATTCACCAGGGCACTTTGAGTACTGTGTGGCATCATCACCATTGTTCTGTGCTTATATCACTTCCCCAGGCCTGTGTGTGCAAATGCCCAACTGATGTCTTTGCTCCGGAGCAGAATGGTGTGGACAGAGGGACTCTCAAAGGGATTTGATGCCCGTGTTGGTCGTTATGGTCTCCGAGGCCATGGCAGCAACAGCGAGTCCCTGCAGTGGTCCCCACACCTTCCAGCAGCCCTGCCCAGCTGGCTGCAAGTCGTCCCTGATTGCAGATGCTTCAGAAAGAAGCCCCCAGGGACAGATGGCAGTGTGGTTTCCAAAGTCACTCACCACCCCCTCCATTGGCTCCCTCCTTCCCTCGCTCTGCCTCCTCCTGTGTGAGAAGATCTCTGGTGTCACAAAGACTCCTCAAGGAACTGGCAGGGACATGCACACACGACTTTGCTCCTTGTGTAGACTCGTAACTTGGAATGCGTGTGTGGGTGGGTGCATTAGTTGGCCCTTATCCCACCCAGCTCTCAAAACACTCAAGGAGGGATGGCATTTCCTTCTGACAAGCATGGACACCGAAGGCTGGTGGGGTCAGGTTACACCACACACAGGGTAGGCAGGATTTATGACCAAATCTGCTTGCACACTCGACAGTCGTGTAGAATCTCCGTTTGCTTCTCTGTAAAATGGAGCCGTGGTTGTGCTGGATGGCTCAGGTACCACCCCCTACCCCCGCCTTCTCAGCATCTCTTCCTCATCCTCAGGCTCCTGCCTTTTTTGTAGAGATTAGGGACCATGATTAGGGTTTGGGGAGAGCTCTGGAGACGGCATTGGGGACGACCCACAGAGTAGAAATCCTGGTTTCCATATATATATATATTTTTTTAATTGTGCAAGAGCATATGTTTTTCTGCATGTAGAAAAAAATACATTTTGGATAGAGATTGTGAATGCAGCCCTCCTTACACACTGATCCACAGGCTGCTGTGCCAGAGGTGGCCGCACTGCTGGTCAGCCAAGCTGAGATGGCTGACTTTATGCGTGAGCTCTTTCCTGAGAACGCTGTGGCAGGGGCTGCTGTCACAAGGCGGTTGCTACAAGTACTTTCTCAGCACTAAGAGAGGGCAAAGGGGACCCCACTCAGAAGCTCTGATTCCCCCCCTTCTCACACACCTGCTGGCCGTCCGACCCGCGAGGGCAGAGAGGAAGCTGTTACCATCCCGCCTGCTCCCTTGCCTTTTGCTGGAGAGTGGCAGATGTCCCCGACTACGTCACATGGGACTGCTTTGTACATCCGGAAGTGCTCACCAAGTCCTCGCCGTGCTGGGAATTGCTGTGCCAGCTGACGTGGAAGTTATGTTCATCCATGCACCCTCTCCATCCCCCACGCCCTCCTGCTGTGAGCACCCGTCTTGTTGGGATCACAGACATCAACCCTGTAAAAAGTGAAGACTCATAAGCCAAGAAAGTGAGTGATTCAGAAGCCAAGAAAGGGCCTCAAATGACCGTACTGACCAGGGCAGTGGTGCAGATGGAGATGGCTCAGCTGTGGCAGGCAGAGCTGGAGAATCCAGGGAGGCCATGCCGACGTGGTCCGGCCGAGAGTTCGGGAGGTCGCTGGCGTCAGCAAACTCTCCCAGGTTGAAGACGGCAGGTGTTTAGGATGTGGGTGACCCACAGGCAGGCAGGCCAGAGGAGAGGACTCTGAGGAATGAGCTGCTGGGCTCGGCAGGCCCTGGAGCAGCGGAAGGAAGGCCTGGGGAGGAGGCGCTGCCGCTCAGGGCCTGCTGGGATGCAGGTTCCCTACGTCCACCCCGGGGAGGCAGCCGCTGAGCACGCTGGCCCACTGTTCCCGTGTGCTTGCTGTCGGGGCCGTGTGGGTGCCACACAGACAGACCTGTCCGCCCAGCGGGGGCTGCAGGTAGCGGGAGGCATCGGGAAGAGATAGAAAACAGGACACAAGCAGGCTTGGTGGACAGCCGAGTATGTGGAACTGACCTTGAGGGAAGCCAGGGCCAAGTTCCGCCTGGAGAGGCAGTGTGGTCTGATCCTAAAATGTGACTCAGGTCGGTTCACTCGGGCGCAAAGCCCTCGCAGAGTTGGTGTGGTCGTGAGAGTTAGCCCTCCGCCCCCACATCACTGCACACGCCACCTGGGCTGCCTATTTGTGCTGCACTTTTCACCTCGGGTGATTTTTACTTTTTATTTTATTTTTAAAAAATATTTGTTTATTTTTGTTGCAAAATCAGATACACAGAGAGGAGGAGAGACAGAGAGGAAGATCTTCTATCTGATGATTCACTCCTGGAGTAACTTCAATGGCTGGTGCTGTGCCAATCCAGAGCCAGGAGCCAGGAAATTCCTCCAGGTCTCCCACACAGGTACAGGGTCCCAAGGCTTTGAGCCATCCTTGACGGCTTTCCCAGGCCACAAGCAGGGAGCAGGATGGGAAGTGGAGCTGCCAGGATGGGAACCGGTGCCCATATGGGTTCCTGGCACGTTCAAGGCGAGGACTTCAGCTGCTAGGCCACTGCACTGGGCCCAATTTTTACTTTTTATTTTTAAAAATGTATTTATTTTTATTCAAAAAGATATACAGAGAGGAAGAGAGACAGAGAGGAAGATCTTCCGCCTACTGATTCACTCCCTAAGTGGCCACAGTGGCCGGAGCTGAACCGATCTGAAGCCAGGAGCCAGGAGCTTCTTCCAGGTCTCCCTCACATGTGCAGGATCCCAAGGCTTTGGACTGTCCTACACTGCTTTCCCAGACCACAAGCAGAGAGCTAGATGGGAGGGGGGCCACCAGGACATGAACCGACACCCATATGGGATCCTGGCAGCTTGCAAGGTGAGGACTTTTAGCTGCTAGGCTACCACACTGGACCCCTCAGGTGATTTTTAAATATGAAGCAAATGCTTTTCTGTCTGGAGACTCTTTAGGCAGAAGATGGGGAGGGAGAAAGGCCACTGTGGCCAGATCAGATCAAGGCCACAAGAACCAGAGCCAGGAGTTGCCTGCAGGTGCCTTGGAGGGTCCTGCAGCAGCTCCCAGATGACCACGTGGCGTACTCAGGCTGTTCGATGTCCTAAGGAGCCAGAAAGACCATCTGCAAGTCTGCAGGACTTGCTAGAAAAGGACATGGTCCTTAGGCTCCAGGATGCTTGGCCTGCATTGAACGGCACCAGCTTTCCTGCCTTGTCAAAGCGTTTGGGGATAGCTTACAGGTCACATGGCATGGCGGGCAAGGGTTTCCGTTCCCAGTTCCTGGGGTGACGTAGGGCAAGTCTCTGACCTCAGCAGGAACCTGCTCCCCACCACTCCCTGCCCCCCAATCTCTGTAGGGAAGGAGCTGAGCTCCTGGACCGAACAAACGTAGATTTGAGAAGTTGACATGTCTGTGAGTAAGTTGGAAGGTGAAGACCAGAGAGGAAGGACAGTGACAGGAAGAGGGCAGAGGCCAAGGTCAAGCCCTCCACGTGGCTCTGCCTCTGTCCATGGAGCTCACACTGCCGAACCAGAGGAGATAGCAACAGCTACATAGGAGAGAGACACCTCATGGTGACCTACTGGGGTTCATGGTGCGAGTGGTTCCAGTGGTGACCAGGTGCCAGGCCAACACAAAAAACCACCCCCATTTTCCTTCCCTGGGTGGAAGGGGGAGATGGAAACGGCTTCAGCCTGTGCCAGCCTCACTCAAGGAAATCCCTAGAATGTTCTTTCCATCCTTAGCACAGAGAGCCAGATTTGAGGGTTTGAAGTCAGAACAACTTGGTACACTGTCCCTTGTCTGCGGAGACCAGCTGAAGGCACAGGGAGCCATGAGGATGGGATCCTGAGGGCGCGTGAGGCGTTGGGACTCACCGATGAGCCTTGGAAAAGCAGGCATGCCTGGACTTCTGGGGCCGCGGTGTGTCCTCCCGCAGATGACAACCCCCCCCCCGGCGCTGCCAGTGCGCAAAGTATCTGCGATCGACCTCATCCTGGATCTCCCTGTGGGGTCACCTGTCACATCTCCCAAAACGTTGTGTGCGTTGTGCATGGAAGTTCCATCCATTCTCCAAAATAATCCAAAGGCAGCTGGCGAGAATGTTCTGCTTAGCTCTGTGGAAAGTCAGTGAATCAGTTCGAGCCATTAACAGCATTGTTAGAATAAGTGCTTTCTTCTCAAGCACCTGCCCTTTCCCTGAGAGGTGTAGACTCCCTGGGGTAGGTGAATGCTGTGGTTGCTGAGCGATTCTCTGGGAGAGTCCTGCCTTGCAGCAGTGGACAGAGATGGCAGTGGTGGCCCGGGGGCCATCAGAAGACCTCTGGTCTTGCTGCTGGCATTGGGAAGCTGCTTCATGTCACTAGGTCTCTCTCTATATATAAGATGTATGTATGTGTTTATGAGACAGAGATCCTCCACCTGCTGGCTTATTCCCCAAATGGCCACGATGGCCAGGCTAGGCTAGGCTGAAGCCAGAAGCCTGGGACTGCATCTGGGTCTCCCTTGTGGTTAGTAGGGGCTGAAGCACTAGGAGCATCTGCTGCTGTGTATGCCAGGTGCATTCGCAGGGAGCTGGACCAGAAGTGGAGCAGCTGGGAATCGAACCAGTGCCCACATGGGCTGCTGGTGTTGCAGGAGGTTGGCCCAGTCTGCTGCACTACAATCCTGGCCACTGGTCTGTAGGTGTAGTCATGTTCAAAAGAGGTGTGGTGACATCTGTGTTGCTGCTAATAAGACTCACAAGGCTTTTGGAAGAGAAGCAAATAGGATTAAGGCCGTGAAGGCACTTGTAAAGATAGGTCCGAGTGATTGTAATCTTAGGGCAGTGAACTAAGACCTTGGAAAAGTTCCTTAAGCCCTGAGCCGGTTTCCACGTCTGTGAGACGGTTTCCTGGTGGCATTGTCAGGGTGAAATTAATCAGCCCGTATCGGCATGCCTTGTATACGCGCACACCCGAGTGTGTGTTAGGTGTTAGAGTGACTTGTCGCCCTGGGCTGCAGCTGTCTCCGAGTGCTGCTTTTCTTCGTCCCAGCAGATCTGCTCCCTGGTCAGCTGTGTCCAGGCGTTCACGTGTGTTTGTATGGACTGGCAGCAGTTGTAAATGCAGGTACCTGTGCCCCCACAGCAGCCCTCTGTTGGTTGGAGATGCCCTGGCGCCCATTCACGCACTCAAGTGCAGGCAGTGACCACGCAGGAGGGATACCACTGCCGTCCTTGGAATCCTGCCTCCCCGGGGGAGGCGCCCGCCCACCCAGCCCTTGGTGGGGGTGGTGAATGGGGAGGGGTCGCTCTGTCCCTTGGGTCATTCACTCTCCACGTGTTGAGTTCTTGTTGGCAGGTTTTTGTAGTGCTTCGTTTTCCCCTCCTTTACTTTTCATTCTTTCGGTAGTTTTGTAATCTATTTTTTTAAAATCAGAACTGGGTTTGAGTCTCATTTTACTGCTTGCTGGGTAACTCTGGGCAGATGACCTCATGTTGCTGGAAACACAGAAACACAGTGTTAACAAGGGGGCAGCCTCAGAGGACCAGGGTGACAGTGCGCTTGTGACTTGCTCAGCCGTGTGACCACATGGGTCAAATGCTGTATGTGTTTCTGCTGAGATAATAAACCATGATGCTGCTGCTGCACACTATAGTAGTCAGGTAATGACAGCTGGTATTGGCCTTTTCCTGTGTGTCTTCCCCATCTCCTCTTTGTTGGAATTCCCTGGCTTTGCTTGCCCCCCAGCCCCACACTTTCCTTCTTTCTGTTTTATTTCTCTCCGTAGGTTCCCTCCTCCTTCTGTTTTTTTTTTTCTTTACTGACTGCCTTTTTTTTTTTTTTTTAGATTGTGATGCTGTTTGATTCTAGAATGTCAGGGTTCCCTATCTCCTTGCAGAAGGTGTCATCACAAACTTTTTTCTGCTTTTCCCCCTCAGCTATATTTTAGGGGTTCTTCCTGGGGTTCCCCTCGAGGCCTCTTCCCTGCTGTAGCTATAGTGTCTCCTAATTCACCGTGGGAAATGTCCCTGAAGAATCCTGCATCCCTGATTCCCTCCTGGGTGCAGGCAGCTTCCCAGAGCTTGTAAAATCAGTTCTGGAGCAGAATGCAGGAGAGCCAGCTAGCGCTACCACCTCCCCTGTCGCCCTGTCCTGCCTGCCCTGTCCTGCCTGCCCTGCCCCGCCTGTCCCCTACACTGCTGTTGCTGCTGGCCCGCCCACGTTTCTGGCTCACCTCCCCCCCCTTCTTCCTCCCTGCCCCATCACTACTCTTCTCCCCCTTTCCTCCTCGGATCCAGGATGTTGTTTTCCTTGCCTTTTGATTGTCTCACTAACCTGGCAGGTCTCCTTTGGTGGAGCCCTGCCACCAGCTAGCTTCCTGTCTGGGAGTGAGCGAGGTTACAGTGACCACGCAGGAGGGCAGGTGCCCCTCCTCTAGCCCTGTGCCCTGGGCCTCCTCAGCCACGCGTGACCTGAGAGCTGCTGGCCTTGCTTCTTTCTCATGGGGGCCCCTGAGCTTTAAAAAAAACAAAAAACAAAAAAAACCTCTTTTTGTGCTCTGTGGAGCTTTTGTTTTTCAAAGGACCAGAGGGGCCAGGAAAAATAGGGATAGCAAGGTGAAGTGTCCTCCAGAAACCTGGTGACACCCCCCAACTCTCCTACCCCACCCGCAGGCACACACACAAAGCCTTTTGTTCCTTTATTGAGCGGAAGGGCAATCTTCTGACCTTCGACCCTAGGGCTTTTTTCTCAAGGCCTTTATTTTTAAATGTATAGAATTATTTTTAAAGTTAAGTGCCGAGGTCACATCAAGGTCCTTTATCCTTCTCTGCTGCCCAGAGGGGCCAGTTCTGTTTCTGGAAGGCTGACCCCTGACCCTGTCTTCCAAGCCTGGGCTTGGTCCCATTAGGTCTATCTTTTCTCCCCGGAGGATGCTAGGGCTTGAACAAAAGCCAACACCCTCTGTGGAGTGCCGGAGGGGGAAGGGCCGTGTGCCTGGTAAACCCTACACTTGACACACTAGGAAATTCTTGCCAGAGGCTTTGAAAAATCCCATGCCTGCATCTCGCAAGTCCAGACACTTCCCACTGGGTAGGAGCTTGCTTTGGGCTGCTCCTTTCAGACTAAGAAGCAGGAAGGAAATGAAACTCGCCGAGAGCCCCCGGACTGGCCAGCTCCAAGGGCCGAGCCTTTTGTTCCCACAAACGCATTTGGCTCCCGAAGGTCCTCCACCCAGAATCATTACATCCGCAGCCGTTTTTTCAAAACACAGCCCAGAGTGGCCCAGCTGAGTGGGTGGCTGCCTTTCTAGGGGATATGAGAGCCCCCTTCCCCTTGTACCCCCCCCTACGGTTCCTGCCCGGCCCCAGAATATCCCACTGCTGCCCATCCGGCCTGGAATCCCCCTAGCTGGAAGGGAAGGGCACGCGGGTCCTAGCCGTGAAAGGACCCCACTCTCTGGAGGAGAGCCTGGTGGCAGTGTGACAAGGTGGGTTTCTTGAGCCAGCCTGTCTTCCCAGGCACTTGACCCAAAACAGGAGCATCACAGAGATTTATCTACTGTTCAGCTCCCATACAAACAGTAAGCTCCTGAAGGCAGATTCTGTCTCATCTTTGTAATCCTCACAGTGTCTTACTTATAGTGAGTGTTCAGTAAATACGTATTTTTATTATGAAAAGTGCAGAAGGTGGGACGTAGCATTTTGAGCATATATTTCAGTGGTGATGAGTGATGAGTGCAATCACGCCATGGTTCGCCATCACCGCCACCTGTTCTCCCAGAAACTTCCCATCATCCCACATTAAGTCATAACTCCCCATCCCTCCCCCACCCCGGCGCAATGACCTCCCTGCTACTCACTGTGTTTGTGATTTTCCTGTTCTGGGTAACTCATATGGGTTAACAAGGTATTCCTTTAGCTGTCAGTCAGAACGCCCCCTTTCCCAGGTTGCACCTGCTTCATTGGGACCTAGAATTTATGGAAATGTCATAAAACTCCCAGGTGCCTTCAGACACATAAAGGCATCATCCCTACCTCGTAAAAGAGGCTGTGGCGCGAGTCCTCTCTTTTACAAGGGACCTTGGTTGCAGGTGCTAAACAGGTGTTTTCCGTGCCCGTACCCTTCAGACAGCCCATACTCACACGTCAACGCACATTTTCTCCTGCGCTGTTGAGTAGATCCCTTTCCTATTGGTGCCTGGAATAGAGACTGAATTACAACCATGCCCACAGCAGTGTCAGTGGAGTGATACCATTCTGTCCTGTGCCTCACCTGCATCGTTTACAGTAACGTTTCAGGGTTCACCCCTGTGGAAGTACATTTTTTATTTTTTAGAATGAGAAGTAACACTGCAGGTCCATGTATTTGTCATAAATCGGTTCACTTTGTCCCAGAAGGGATTCCAAGCAGCAGAAGCCTGCCCAGGGGGCTGGGGGTGGGGCCAGGCGGCTGGGGCAGAGTCACAGATGCGGCTGGTGCTTGGAGAGCTCCATGGTGCATGGGAAGCGCCAGGATCACCACCTTCGTCCCAGTGTGTGGCAGGGGAGCTCTCTGTCTTGTTTGACTGCAGTGCCTTCTGGGAGGATGTGATGACGGAGAAGGGGGCCAGTGAGACTTTGCGGCAGCCATCTCACATGCGCTAGTAATTGATGGACAGTTTGTGGCTCGAGCCCACAGACAGCTTTGGAGGTGGCTCGGTGCGCTTGGCGATCTCCTGGTAGCGCAGCTGTAGCTTCACCTGCAGGTTTTGCTGTGGGAGGCGGTGGGGGAAGAATAGAAAGAGACAGGGCCAGGTCAGGCTGCAGCTCACCCCAGGACGGAAGAGGGCAAAAGAGGCAGGGACGACTTCAGGGTAGGGGAAAAGTGGACAGAAGGACGCGGATTGGAGCCCTGCAGAGAAAAGCTGGGATCTAGTGCCATGGGCTGGGAGGCTCAGGTGGGTCTGGAACCACAGGCTGGAAGGCCTAGGGGGTTCTGGGACCACAGAGGGCCCAAGGGGAGCCCAGACCTGAGAGGGGAGCAGGTACGTCGTGGATTGTAAGGGCTCACAGGCCGCCAAGTTCCCTGTGGAAGCACATCTAATTTCAGTAACTTTCAAAAGCATTTCAGAGGCACAGGCTGAAGGGGAGCCCATAGTCCAGTGGTTCACTTCCCAGATACCCACACAACTGGGACTGAACCAAGCCGAAGTGGGGAGATGGGAATGTGGCTTGGTAACCAGGTGGCAGGAACTCAGCTGAGCCAAGGCCACTGCCTCCCAGGGTCTGTATTAGCAGGAAGCTGGAGTCAGGAGCCAGAGCTGGGTATGGAATCTAGTCATTCTGATGAGGGACGTGATGGAATTTTCCAGCATGTTCCAATGCCCACATGGTATGTATATACCCTGTTTGTCTGTCCATGCACCAGTTGGCCACCATTAGTTACTGCCACCTTTTTGCTATCACGCACAATGCTGCTATGTACATGGATGCAGAAGGGTCTGTTCCTGCTCTCATTTCTTTGGCGGTATACCAGATGGCTGGATCCCAGAAGACCTCTCAGATTCTGAGGCATTGCCATTATTTTTCCACAGTAGCTGCATCATTTTCCATTCTTAACCAGCCAGGTGTGAGGGTACCACAGTGCCCCTTGCACACCTTTGTAAGTCTCTTTTCTCCCTACCCCATGTAAGCAGATGACCCCTCATTCCCCTTCTGGCCTGGGAAACAGTAGAAGATGGACCAAAGTCCCTTGGGACCCTGTGGGAGTCCTAGAAGAAGCTCCTGGCTCCTGGCTTCTGATCGACTCAGCTCTGGCCATTGTGGCCCTTGGAGAGTGAACCAGCAGATGGAAGGTCTTTTCTGTTTCTTTTTCTCTCTGTACATCTCTCTTTCCAATGAAAGTAGATAAATCGTTTTTCAAAGAAAAATCACAAACCTACTCTCCTGTTACTGGTACCTACCACAGTGTAGGTACAAGGCACCACCCCCTTTGTTCTCCGAAAGTGGATCCCAGGGAGACGGCAGGGGAGAGGTGAGAACAGGAACTCTGTAGCTAGGGATGCTTGTCTGTCTCCTTGTTTCAGACCCTTAGCCTGGTGACCTTAGCCTGGGCAGAGGGACCTTTCCCTTCAGCCTCAGAGCGACACCCTGCAGAGGCCACCTGTGGCCTCTCCTGGCCCCCTCTCAGGACTCCCCGCCCCTGCGGCCCCCGTGTTTCCCTACATCCTATCCCTGTCTTTGCACGTAGGTCTGCACCTCTGGTTCCTCTCCTCCCTCCGCATCCACATTTTCCCTTGGGTCAGTCCTTGCCCAGCTTTCCCTCGCCCGTGCCATCTGCTGCCCATCCTTCCTCCTAGTCTACAGCTCTGGCTGTTGGAACCGCCCGCAGCCAACCGGCGTTTTCACCTTGCAGTTGATCACAGCACCCCAAACTTCACACTTCTGAATCAGACTTTTCTTTGTCCCCCAAACTCAGCGCCCCATGCTGGCTCTGCTCACTCTGCTCCTCCTTCTTTTGCCTCTGTCTGAAAATCATCCCTAGAGTTAGGAGCTGGTTGAGAGCTCTTGCTCAGTCTCCTGGCTAATACCATGCAGCTGTTGTGGAACCATGTCCGGCTGCCTCCGAAGTGCGTGTAATTAGGTGCCTTACAAGTCTCTTAAAGGCCAGTGTGGGGTGGTGCTAAAGGCCGAGGGCTTTATTAAAGCCAACGGGACTGTTTTTGGCTTCGTTTTGCCAGACACTGCCAGCGAGCGAGTAAGATTAGGTGCAGGTGGTATCTACCGCAGGGGTCGTGCATGACCTGGAAACATGGCTTCCTTCCTTGTTCTGCCCCACGTCTTCCCCCAGGTGCCCTAGGAGTGCAGCACCCCTCAGCTGGACCAGGCTCTCTGAGCATTAAATGAGAGGATGTGTGGAAAGGCATGGAAGGCACCAAATGGATGCGGCTGAGACCTGAATTCAGATGCAGGGGCTCCTTCTTTGTCCATGTGCCCCTGGAGTACAAACTCAGAGCTGGCGCTTGCCAGGGCAGGGTGGAGGGTGGGCACTCTGAGAGGAAGTGACCTCTTTGCATGACACTCCCTGTACCCTCTGACTCCAGTGCTCAGAAACAATGCGGGCTTAAAAAAAAAAATCCCAACTCACTGGGGGCGGGGCTTTGGCTGGTCAGCAGCTGCTCATTAGGAAATCCTATTCTGGGGCCGCGCCCGCCCCTGTCCCTGTTGACGCCAGCTCCCTAGGCAGACCCTTCTGGACACTGAGACGCCACCCTGGTGACAGTTGGCAGGGTGTGGGGAGGAAGCCAGGCCAAGCAACAAAATGCTCTTGTTAACTTCTTCTCCATTCATAGTTCAAGGGAAAGCCATGGCCTGATGGGACGGTGGGAAGACAGTGCAGAGGGGAGGGTGGTATTGTTGACTCAAAAGAGAATCTGAGAAATGGTCCATGGCATCTGCAGCGTGAGGCCAGTGGCAGGGCACACCCAGGTGAGGGAGTTTGAGGGGTCCCTTTGGGCGGCTAGCCTGGGCTCAGGCAGCAGCACCTGCCTCTTCTGAGCCTCTGGGGGACTGCTTGTGGGTGTCTTGAGGAGGGATGTGGGGCATGGTTCTGCTCCGTCCCAATTCCAAGCCCCTGACACCTCACCTGCAGGTTATCTGTCCCTATCGTGTCCTGTCCACTTGACCCTGGGTTCCTCTGGGTGCTGAACAGGGAGCCACACCATGAACAGAATTTGCTGAAGAACTCAGGACCTCATTGTCAAGGGCATCCTTGACTTTGATAAATAGTTCAACTGCCGATGTTCCCGGGACAAAGCACGGGAGAGTGGAAAGCAGGTGGAGGCTCAGACTCAAACCAGAGCTTGGGTGGCAGTGCGGACGGACTTGGGAAGGGCCTGGGGCTGCTGCCTGCCCGACCTCGGTGGTTCATTAACCGTTTCCTAAGGAAGTTCACCGGCAGCAAAAGAGCTAGGCTGGCCGTAAGTCTGTTGAACAGCTATAACCTGCTTAGTCCTCACTGTGTACCACTCACTGGACTCCCCAGTTCACTGCTAGAAAGTTCTATGAACCAACCTTGTATTTAAGGCCTGCAGACCTGAAGGAGCAGTCTGGTGGATCAGAGACAGCCCATTACAGGCTGGCTTCTCCAGAACTCCACACATGGGGCCCTTTTGTTCTTTTTCTTAGGAAAGGTTCTACTGGATCTGTTAGAACAGCATGAGATCATATCAGACATAATATTGGGTAATTATGTTTGTATTCAGTGATCCAGGATGAGTGTACTACATACTAAAATGGTGATGCAATTTGGTTACTTCTGTAAATTGCTTAAAGCTTTATTTAAAAAGGCCAAGAGAATGCCCGTGTAGTAGCTTAGCAGCTTAAGCCCTTGCCTCACATGCACCAGGATCCCATATGGGTGCGGGTTCAAATCCCGGCGGCCCTACGTTCCATCCAGCTCCCTGCTTGTGGCCTGGGAAAGCAGTGGAGGACAGCCCAAAGAGACCTGGAAGAGGCTCCTGACTCCTGGCTTCGGATCGGTGTAACTCTGGCCATCATGGCCACTTGGGAGTGAATCAGTGGACAGAAGATCTTCCTCTCTGTCTTTCCTCTTCTCTGTATATCCGACTTTCCAATAAAAATAAAGCAAATCTTACAAAAAAAAAAAAACCCGACCAAGAGAAAACAGGGGTGGCAGAGATATCCCATCCACTGGTTCATCCTTAGTGTCTGTAGCTGGTGCGGAAGCCCGAAGCTAGGTATGCCATGTGGGTAGCATGGACCCAAGTACTTGAGAACCGTCACCTGTTGCCTTGTAGGATGCACATTAACAGGAACTAGAGGCAGGACTGAAACTCAGCCATTCCAGGATGGGGGACGTGGCATATCAAGCACTGTGCCCAGGGCCTGCCCATGTTGTCTGGGAGACGTACATATGTCTTAGGGGTTTGGAAAGTTCTTTGTGCATTAAGGATGCTAACATTTTTTAAACACAGATCAAAGTTCCTTGAAAGGCAAAGGGAGGGACAGACAGAACTTTTTTTTTTTTTAGAAGATTTATTTATTTATTGAAAGTCAGATATACAGAGAGGAGGAGAGACAGAGAGGAAGATCTTCCATCTGATGATTCACTCCCCAAGTGAGCACAGTGGCCGATGCTATGCCGATCCGAAGCCAGGAGCCAGGAACTTCTTCTGGGTAAGAAGTGGAACATACCAGCTCAGTGGGACTGAGCAGGTGCCTATGGGATGTTACACTGCAGGTGAGGGGTTGTCCTGCAGCACTGGTGCCATGATGAGATACTCACAGCAGCCTTCTCTTGCACCTTGTGATTCTGGTCTGCCCTCTTCAGGCATACATGCTGTGCTTATTATTTGTTCTATGTTTGTTTATTAACCCCACAAATGAGAAGTTATTGTTACTACTCTACAAATTCAGTGTTTCTTTAGACATACGTACACATCAACCATCTTCTTTGCTCATTTTTTCTTCTGGCGTTTTATATTTGGGATCGATTTTTCTTCTGCTTAAGATAAATCCTCTGTCATTTTCTTTAAGAAAGTGATTGATAAACTCAGTTTTGACTTAAAATGTTTTCATTTGAAAGATAACTTCAAGATGATCTTGAAAGATAGTTTTGCAGAGCCTCCAATTATGTTTCATCTTTTAATAACTGAAAATATTCATCTACATTGACTGTTGTTGTTACTATTGAGAAATCAGCTGTTAAACTATTATCTTTTATAGATGGCTTGCCATTCTTTTCCTGTGGTTGCTTCTTTAGAATTCTGTTTCTTTTCAATGTATTTGAAAGGCAGAGAAACAAAGATCTTCCATCTGCAGCTCCTCTTGTCAAATGCCTGCCACCCAGGGCTGGGCTAGGATAGAGCCAGATGCCTGGAGCTCAGTCCTGGCCTGCCTCCCGAGTGGTGGTGGCCCAGCTGCTTGAGCACATTAGCAGGAAACTGGAAGCAGAAACAGAGCTGAGACTTGAACCCAGGTACTCCAGTGAGGAATGTGCTTCTCCATGTGTCGTCCCAAGTCCTGCACCAAGTAACCTGCTGCTCTTCTAGTTGGTTTTTAACGATTTTTAAAAAGATTTATTTACCTTTACTTGAAAGGCAAAATTACATAGAAAAGGAGAGAGAGAATTTCCATCTGCTGGTTCACTCCCCAAATGGGAGCAATGGCCAGAGTTAGGCTATTATGAAAATTTTTTTTTCATCTGTAAAGCTTCTGTACAGGAAAGGAAACAGAGTGAAGAGGCAACCAATGGAATGGGAGGATATCGTTATATACCACACAATTGATAAGGGACTAATATCCAGGATTTACAAAGAGCTTCAGAAACCCTGGGACAGTTAAAAAAAACTGTGAAGAAATGGGTGAAGGAAATGAACAAATTGTTCTTTCTCAAAAGAACAGATTGAAATGACTAACAGACATATGAAAAGATGCTCAGGCTCCCTAGCCGTCAAGGAGACACAAATAAAAACCACATTGAGGTTCCACCTAATTGCAGTGAGGTTGACCTACATTCAGAACTCTACTAACAATGCCTGCTGGCATGGATGTGGGGGAAAGGTGTCTCCTTCGCTGCTGGTGGGAGTGTGAGTAAGCACAACCACTGTGGAAATCAGTAAGGAGAATGCATAGAGAACTCCAAATAAACCTGCCATATGACCCAGCTATCCCACTCCTAGAAATATACTCAAAAGAAATGAGAACTGCATATGAGAAGGGGATCTGTAATCCTGAATTTGCAGCAGCACAATCTACAATAGCAAAGACATGGAAACAACTCAGATGCCTGTCCAAAGAGGAGTGGCTAAAGAAACTGGTACATCTAGGTACATCTACTCCATGGGATACTACTCAGCCATTAAAAAGAATCAAATTATACTGTTTGCATCCAAATGATCTCAACTAGAGATCATTATACTCAGTGAAATAAGTCAATCCTAAAAGGACAAATACCATATGTTCCCTCAGATACAAGGCTGCCTTCATGGAAATTGTAAGATCAATAACCATTTCAATACTGTTTTTGCTGCAAACCGTGGGGTTTGATATTTTCGTTTTTATTTTCATTTCTTTGAGATAATTTCTTTTCTCTTATTAAATTTTTCACCGACTCATAGATCATACAATAGCATCAATTTCCCCAAGAAGATTTTGTGTTTTCTTTTTCATTTCTTCATCGACACATTGGTTTCTCAGTAGCATGTTACTTAACTCCATGGTGTTGTAAACTTTTTGTTTTAACTTTACTCTTGTTGTTGACTTTGTCTCATGGCTTCTCGTTTAATTGAATGTGTAGTAAATGGCATAATAGGTACTGTCATATCCAGATATGAAGACACAATGCAGTATGCATCTCTGCTTCCAAATAAAAGATGGACTCCCAATGAAACTGTTGGACATTTCTTTACAATTGGATGCTAGACTGTCTGCCGTTGCCTGTACCAGCAATCTCAGGACACACTTAAATAACAGAATGATAGACTTATGACTGCTTATGAAGGAATATAATATTGTAATAATATGGGGGAAATCAGTTGGGGGGAGGGAACTTAGAGGGGAGGGAGGGAATTCCTTGACCTTATGGAATTTTACCATAAAATTTAAAATAAAGTAGAAAAACAACAGCACTGCAGAGCCAGGTCCGTTGCTTGCCCCTCTGCAGGCAGATTTGGTGTAGCTTACACATACCCACAGTACAGGCCTCAGGAGTCCCAGTCCTCCACAATGATTCCTTTTTACATTCACTTTTTTAGAGGTTTTGGTTTTTTTCCCCTCCCATCTCCTTCCTCTCCGTGGCTAATAAAATGAAAATTCAAGGTCACAAATGTTGAGCAAGTGCCCAGGGCCGCTGCCAGCTTCTGTCTTGGCTCACCTCTCTGTATCCTAGTCTTGCTTCAATTTTGGCCTCAGAAGATTTGATTCTTCCTTTACCAACTCAGCAATGCATTCAGAAATATTATTTTAAAAAATACCGTAGTCAGCGTTTTTCGTTGCTGATAGAGGCGGGGTGATTGAGGATACTGCAGGATCATTGTCTGCTTTGAGTTTTTTGGTTGGTGTTGTTTGGAGTTCCTTTCCTCCAGGGAGAGGGCATGGGTCTGCGGCTGACCATTCTTTTTCTCCTGAGAGCTGCAGAGGGACTCCTCTGAGCCGCTGGGGACTGGGCCTTCTGCTGCTGTCCTCTGGTGACGACCCTCAGGGCTGACCTCACGCCTGGCTGGAGCCTGTGACAGCTCCCCTCCAGCTCGTGCCTCGGCACAGTTTTGGATCATGGATTCTGAGTCCCTTCTCCCTCCTCATAACCACTTGTTTCTGGTTTCCTTCAACAGTAATTTCTCTCTTCTCTTGCCCAGTTTATCAAGAGGAGAAAGTGTCCTGAATCCCTTTCATCACCTGTCGGCTTGCTGGCAGCTCACCCTGAACAAAGGCAACATGCCCTGTGGCCAACTGTTGCCCCCAACTCCAGGGTCCCAAGCCCAACTTGGAGATAACTTCTGGACTACCCCCACCCTATTTTTAGCTGAGGGTGGGGCTGGGGCTGGGCTCTGAGGAGGCCAGATGTCTGAGTGGCTCCCTCCCCCTTCAGGAAACTTCAGGTTAATTTATCACCTACAGGAAACACAATAGGAGTCACAGAAACAGTCGTTCTCAAAGGATGTGCACCTTTTTTTTTTTTTAAGTTTCAAAATGAGACTGTTAGAAATTTTTAAGTTATTTAGATGGATTATGCTTTGTGGTTCACTTGATCTTTTGGGAAGTGCGGGGTCTCATTTGTCACTGTGTGTTCCGGCAGGTGCCCAGCATGTGCACAGTTCGATCCAGGCTGCAGGTTCCACTGCTGCAACGTCTGCTCGTGGCTGTGTTCCCTTTGCCACCTAATTCATCAGGATAGAATTTCATCCCTACAGAGATTTTCAGCAGTGCCCACAGCCCCCGCTTCTTGTAAGCAGCAGGAGAAATACTGCCATATCGAAAGAATGCAAGCGCTATTTCCAAGGAGCCGTGGCAGTCTTTTTAAACTTCATTTTAACAGCTGGCAAGTTCTCACAGGTGCATTTTCTTATTGTTTCAGCAACTGTAAGGAACCACTGGCAGTCAAGCAGTACCGAACCCCAGCTAGAGAACCTTGCTGCTTCTCCGACGCAAGAGGACTTTGCAACAGTGGCTTCCAGGGAGGGGATGATGGGCCAGACCTCCAGACAGAGCCAGGCAGCTGCTTCCAGAGCACCTGAGATCCTCACTCTTCTAACTGGAGCAGCAGATGCTGAGGCAAGGACCGGCTCTTCCAGTGCAACAGATTTCCCCACTTCTCCCGTGGGACACCTGCCTGACTCAGCAACAGCTCTGACATCACAGAGTAGCACCTTCGGTGAGTTGGTGCTGATGGAGGCTCATTTCATTCACCTGTGTCCGGTCTAAGAAAAACAAATTTCTGCCACCCCCATCTCCCAGATTTGTTGAGTGGCCTGGCGGATGCTGCAGTGTCTGTATTCCAGGCGCAGGCACCCTGCCACACGCACACTGATCTCAGAGGCACAGGTGGTGGGATGTGTGGCTGTGACAGCCAGGTGCCTTTCTGTGAATGTGGTTTTAGTCTGTTGATGTAGCTCAGATGGTGGTTCTTGCTCCAATCTACACAGCCTTACAGGTTACCTACTTTTAGCAAAGGATTTTGAAAAAGGGTTGGGGAACAGCGAGTAAAATTGACAGAAACCTAGAGCAGATTGTGTACCTACTATACACCTGTCTGTTCTCTCAGTCCTTACTGCCGGCCGATGAGGTCCTGTTATTCTCATCTTGGGCATTTGGAAACAAGTCCAGGGATAGTCATTAACCCTGCCTGTATAGGTCTTTTTTTAAAGAGTGAGCTGGCATTTGAGCCTGCATCCGAGGTGAGGTGGGAAGCCCAGACAGTGTGAGTGAAGATACAGAGAAAGACGAGGGAGACCTCCTCGTGGGATAGTAAACCCAGCACAGTACCCCACCCCCACAGAGAGGCCTAGTTGTGCCCAGAGCAGCAGCTAGGACAGTGGTATGATGGGATCGGGGACACTCCCAGAAGACCTTGCAAACCAGGCACTTGGTCTATGCTGTGGTCAGAAGAATCCCTGCAGGGTTTTACAGCAGGACTGACTTCGTTCAGTTGAATGTAGGGAGGATTCACCTGGCAGGTGGGTATACGGTGTCCGCTGTGGAGGCAGGGAGAGGAAGAGAACCTGGAGGCCCAGGACCACCAAGGCTGAAGCAGACATCAGGTGCGCTGGTCTGGTGGTCCCAGTGATAAAGAGGAAAATTGATAGGAGCTGGTGAAGACCTGAAGGTAGAAGTCGCCATCCAAGGCTGCTAAGGCCGGGCTGGGGACACTGTCCATGGTCCAGCCGAGCTTGGAAACTCTTGCATGTGACAGTGCCTGGTTTCGTTGTTTTGGCTGAGTATTGGGAGTTGAGTTTATGTTCAGTGCAAGCTATGCGCGAGACCAGCTTTGTGGAGTGTGGGAAGTGACCCATGATGATGAGGCATTGATCTGGTTATAAGCATGTGGTACTTACTTTCAGCCTGCCCTTTTACAGGGAACAGTACCCACAACTGCGCACTCTTGGTGAGATAACAGATTTTTGTTTTTTTAAAGTCTTTACCTTGCTGTGGTGTTTCTTTAGGAGCTTACTTTTCACAGACCAATAATTGCTCTTGTTTTCTTATCATGTCTGGATGCAAGAGCGTCTCAAACACTTGTGCAAAACAATGGAAGTTTATTGATGCAAAAAAAGATTGAGATCCATGCATAGTTCTTTTCCATAAGATACATTTTCCTTTTTTTTTTTTTTTTGAGGACCCTCCTGTATGTGGTTTGAAAAATTTTACAGCCAAATAAACCTATCTTTTTAATTCCAATTTCCCAAGGACTTTGCAGAGTTCCCTTATAATGTTGTCCAAGTCAGAGCCAAGTTTGCTGAAAGATTCTTAGGTCACTTCGAAGTAATTGGCTGCTGGAGGTTAACTGCTGCTTTCTGATTGCAGCTTCGAAGGGGCTTTCCCTGCCGGCCAGCAGTGGTGGCAGCTCCGGGTCGGAAGGAAGCCTCGCCCCTTCTCGCCTGGAGAGCGGAACCTCGCAGGGTTCCACAGAGAGGGAGGGACGGCTCCCAGAAGCTGCCACTGTGCACATCCCAGTGGCTGCTTCGGGGGTTTCCAGCCAGTCCTCCAGAGAAGGGACCGCACCCTCCCGACAGAGACCCTCCTCCTCGGGAGGTGAGCTTTTCCTGCCTTTCTCCTGGACGCGAGCTTCCTCCCCTCCGTCGGACCTTCCCCCAGGTGAGAGCTTCCTGCCTCTGCTTTGGCACTCCAACATCTTCTAGAACGATGGACACAGGGATAAGGCTAACCACACATAGCAGGGACAGAGGAGAGTGGACTTGGAGGAGACATTTGGCAGAGACGGTTTATCTCACTGTGAAAAATGCATATTTCGTGACTGGCGTTGGCAGGTTAAGCTGCTGTCCTGTGACGTCAGCATCCTCTCTGGTTGCTGTGTCAGTCCCAGCTGCTCTACTTCCAATCCAGCTCCCTGTTACTAGCCTGGAAAAGCAGTAAGAGATGGCTCAGATGGTTGAACCCCTGCCACCCATGTGGGAGACCTGGATGGAGGCCCAGCCATTGTGGCCATTTGGAAATAAGTTGGCAGGTGGAAGATCTTTCTGTCTCTCCTCTCTTTGTAACTCTGCCTTTCAAACCATCTTAAAAACCAAGAAATTCACATTGAAGATTTGTGGGGGTTTTTTTTTTTTTTTGCCTGTTTAAGGGGGAAAGTAATAGTGGGTCTGATAGCTATTCAAGACCTTTCTGCTCATCACCTCCTGCCTCTCTCTCTCTCCATTTCCCCCCTCCCTCTCCTTTCCTTCCCCCTCCCTGTTCACACAATAAAGACTCAGTATTGCTGAGCCACATGCTAGGGCGCATGAAATTATGAGCACTGTGCCATTTGATTAGGAGTTACATTCTTATTAATTTGTTATTATAAAAATGTTTCCTTTTGTGGCAAAGAAAATATAGGTATAATTTTTTCCAGGTGCTAGTTTAAAATTAAAAAAAAAGTCCAAGTGCAGCTGTGTGTGAGGCGTGACGTAGTGACGCAGTGGAGCCTCCTCTTCCCTTCCAGTTCCTGCTGGATCAGTTTTGTTTCTGCTCAAGTATTCCATTTCTGTGAGCTTTTCTTTAACCTCTGCGTCCTCAGTGTTGTATCCCTTGTCATACCTGGCCACCCACTCACTGTCTGTAAACTTCAGAACAGGCTGTGCGTAAGACTTTTGTTAGGCTCCCTACTGCCTTGGAACAAAGTTGACCAGAAACAGAGACCAGCGACCCTTGCCATGGCATCGCAGGTCGTTGTTTCCTGTGATGCCGGCATCCCACATGGGTGCTGTTTGAGTCTGGCTGCTCCCCTTCCGATCCAGCTCTCTACAGATGCTCCTGAATAAGCAGCAGAAGATGGTCTAAGTGCCTGGACCTCTGCACCCATGTGGGAGACCCAGAAGAGCTCCAGGCTCCTTGACTTTGACCTGCCTCAGTCTTGGCTGTTGCGGCCAGCTGGAAAGTAAACTAATTGTGAAAGATTCTCTTTCTCTGGTCTCTCCTACTCTTACTGTAACTCATATTTGAAATAAATAAAATCTTTTGAAAAACAAAAGAAGCGGAGACCAACATGTGCCCAAATTCCTTTATAAGACACAACCTACCATGAGCCAAAGAAGAGGTTGGACAGTCTAGACACCTTTCGTGAGTTTGTTCCTGCTGTCCATGTGTGCTGTGTGTGTTTTTATCCTCAAGCCATAGGGAGCAGGGTGGTCAGAAACAGTCTTGGGAAATAGAGACCAGGTTGCTGCAGCAGTTGCTATTTATAGGCCAGGGACTTTTAGAAATACTCCGTAAGACTAGGAGTTTAGGTTCAGGTCATCAAGGTGAAGGTTGTGCCTGGAGCCCCTTTGTGTAAGGGCCTGTTCAAACCAGCAGTTCTTCTGTGTACACTGTGTAGTTTGGGGGATGGGGTCTTCTGATTCTTGTGTTTAGGAGACTGCCTTTTAAGATTATTGATAAACATTGGTTGAACTGTATAAAAGTTATGAACTTTGCCAGCCCTCAGAAATCGGAGCTTGGTGTTTTATAATCAGCTTTACTAAATAGTGGAAAGGAAGAATTTTCTATGAGGCTATGCTTTGATTCTGCCCAGAGTCATATAATATTTATCATTTACATCAGCCCACATCCGTGAGGCATTTGAAAGTCAGTCTATGTGTCCAACTTTTTGACTATAGTCACTTTTCAAAAACTAAAAATAGTATTTGGTCCTCAAATTATTTGAGCTGTTTTCCTTTTTTAGAACCTTATACTTTGAATGTTTGGGGAGTTTCACCAAGCATTTCTCTTGTTAGTGAACTGGGTATTGTCCTAGATAAGGTCCTATTCCACGCTTGCATATTGGATATTACTAAATGCATGCAACCCCAGGCATCTAAGTGTGTCTGAATCCAGCCTTCCAGCCTTGCTTCCTCCCTCGGGAATGTTGAGAACACATGTATGAGGGCTTAGGGCCAAATGAGAAACAAAATCCTGCTTTACTTTGGAAGGTGGCTTAGCACCTGCTAACTCAACAGAGCTCAAAATGCCTCTAGTGTCCCTTTGAATGGAAATGTTGGGGTTTCTGTTATCCCTTTGTGATGACATGAAGCAGGAGCTGTATGCAATCAGGCCGGAGTGCTGAGAAAGAGCCAGCAGGACCAGCCAAGGGCAGATCCAGAGTTGGCCCTGTATGCCTGGCCAGCTCTGCAGACACAAGTGAAGAGCGAGGGCATTGATGCCTGCACCTTTGATGCTTGGCTACTCCACCCGCTGGCATGTGTGACCAGCAAGAAGCCTGGCACTGAGACCAGTCAGTGATGCTGCTCCAGGAGCCTGGCCAGGGGAGGATGTGACTCCTTGTTTGAAATCTGAACGAATTGGACCAGGTGATCTGAAAGGTTCTTTCTAGTTCCAACATTTGTTACTTGACACACATTCAGCCTCTTTATTCTCTTCCTCCTTTCATGTCTCACTCTACTTACACAGAAACACTGTGCAAGACAACCTGTCTCAAGGCTGGGATAGCCAGAAGCTCTGTGCTTACAAAAGGAAAGTGTGCATTTTATGATATTGTTTTCTTTGTATTTGATTTGAGAGGGAGAGGCAGAGAGAGCTCCCATCTTCCAGTTCATTCCCGAGGTATCCTCAGCAGCTAGGGCTGGGCCTTTGCCAAGAGCCAGGCATCTATTCCAGGTCTGAGAGACCAATCACGGTAGCCATCACTGCTGCCTCTCAGGAGCTGAAACCATAAAAGCTGGAGTCGGGAGTGGAAGCTAGGTGTTGAACTTGGGCACTCTGATAAGATGCAAGCTTTCCAGTTGGCATCCTAACCATTAAGCCAAATATACACTCCCAATAATCAAGTTTTAAAAAGATCAGAATCCATTTGAGATTGTTTTTCTGGCTGCTTTACATCATTCTGTGGTTTCCATATTTTCTCTAATGATCATGTATGTAGTATTTGATCCTGAAACTGGGAGTGGGTGGAGTCGACAGAGCAACAAACGGGAAAAAGGGCTCTCTTTTCAGAGCGGAAAGAAAGATGTGAACACTGAATTGTATGAGAGTGGCGGCAATTGAGCACTAAATTTAGTACTGAGCTTCCTGGAAACCAGGGCACAAAGAGAAACCGGATGGGGTATGCGATGATTGCTAGATAAGGTAAACGTACAGCTTTATCCATAGACACAAGTGTTTTTAGGGCAGTTAAGTAAGAACAGTTACATAAAGAATGTCGAGGATCATAATGGAAAATACCTTTAATCCCTGTTTGTGTCAATGGGCGATAATGTTTTTTTAAAAAGAAATGTTTTTATATGGATTCTCCATAGGAGCTGAGAGTCTAATAAAGGATCTGAAGTTAGGAAAGTATTTCTGTGGGTGGCCGAGCTAAGGTGGTCCAGGTAAATTGCTTTGTGGTGATTTTTACTTTGTCAAGGGAGAGACCATAAATAACTCAGATTGTGGGTTTAGTCTATCCTTCTCGAATATCAGCTGCCTCAGCTCTGCTTGCCATCAAGTTCTGGATGGCAGGTAAGTCAAGGCTGAGCATTCTGTACTTGCATGAGGGTGGTTCCTGCACTTTGAGCTGGGACTGGAGTGACTGACCCTTGAGCAGGCCCTTCACTTGTTTCTGCTCCCGGATGGGTGGTCTTCCCCTGTTTTTTTTTTAATTGTGTGCCTCAGGGGTAGAAAGATACAAGGAAGCATTATTATTCAATCATCCATAATGCTGCCCTGTGAATTAGGTACATGATAAATGCCTCCTTGGTTTAACAGGTGCTCCTTCAGTGATGTAAGTGGTGATTGCAGGTTTATTTAACCTAACATTTCTTCCTTTATTAAGAGGCACTAACGTCAAAGAAGTATTTGCATCTATTTCCTAGCTTCCCAATGAGAATTAAATGAGACTGGTTTGTGTCTCTAAAGTCCTGCCTGGCACCTAGTCCTTGGTCAGTAACTGGTGTTTTCTAACGATGGTTAGTGAGATGAGGAAGCATGGTCCTGCCGAATCCTCCGGGTCAGGGGAAACAGAGCCCCTTTCCTTTCCTGACTTGCAGCATTTGTAACTTTTGTGATTGTGTTCCTACGACCATGGGTTTGCCAAAACCTCTGTAAGTGGACAGGCCTGGGTTATTCAATTCTAAATCCAGGATAATTGTGTCTGTTTTTAAGGGAACATTGAATAGTCGAAACCATACAGTTTACTGGAAATGGAAGTGTTTTTGGAAGAGCATCCAGCCATCTGTGAGACTGTGATTTGGTGGATGCAAATGACAGCTCTAATAAAATAGGCCTGAGAAGCTAAGTGATTCAGTGAGGGTTCGAGAGCTCTCTGTATAATCCTTTCATTTTAAAAAAGCAAAAAACAAAAAAACTTCTGTTTATTCCAGTTTCCTATGGCCACTTTTTTTTGGTAAGTTTACCTTCTTATTTGAAAGAGTAGGAACAAGAGAGAGATCTCCTGTATATTAACTTACTCCCCCAAATCCTGCAACTTCTGGGGCTGAGCCAGTCTGAAGCCAGAAACTGAATCTAGGTCTCCCATCTGGGAGGCAGCAGCCAAAGCACAGAAGTTATCATTCCAGCCCCCGTTCCTGCTCATGCCTGTGCCTTAGCAAGAAGCTGGTTCTGGAACAGGTGCAGGACTCAATCCCAGGCACTCTGGTATGGAAGGAGAGGCACCCCTTCCTCTATAGCCCCCTGCCCTTGCTTTGCTTTACTCAGACTCAGGTGTTTTTGATTTGTTTTTTAAAGGGGGTGGATTGGGACATGTTAGGATTCTATTTCTATGTCTATTCCTTTGCTTTAATCTATAGCTTTATTGATTACCTTCTTTATTTTATTTTCTTTATTCATTTATGTTTATTTTATTGTCATTAAGATCCTGGGACCAGATTCTGCAGGCTGTGTTCAAGTTCCATGACCTTGTATAAGAACTCTTTATTTCCCGTATGCTTGCTCTTTCTCACTACTTATCTAAATTTTAGCTTTACTTCTGGTCAGAGATGCACATAGGATTGGTCTTCCAGGAACTGTTTATAATAACGACTTCCCTTTCCTGGGTCATAATTGATAGCTTGAATCTTTTCATTATATAGATGTAAAATACTTTCTAGTGTTTATAACTTAAGGGAAAAAAAAGTAGCACCTTTTTAAAAAATAACAAACTCATCTTATTTTTGATGATGTTTGTGTAGTTGAGCGGGATACATTCTCAAGGGGACCACAGATTAGGGTAGGGGGATTGAAGAACGGGGGAAAGTAGATAAGAAGACAACTGCCTCCAGTCTCCTTTTTTCTTCCTGCATCTGGGAAAAGTGGGGAGAGGAGAGTGCCGCTCCTAGCAGCTCAGCTGCCCGACATCGTCCCCGAGTCCCAGTGTGGAGCGTGTTGCATACTGCTAGAGTGGTTTTGATAGTTCCGACATGCTGTTGATTTCACTGCTCCAAGGTTAAGGAAATCCTTCCAAGATCCACTTACTGACATAGTCCGCCTTAAAATCTTGGTTCTCTCAGGTACTCGCTGTCAAAACTCGACTGGGAGAGCTGTCCAATTTGTTCTGCCCTTCATGGTACTAGATGTCCTCAGCAGGCCTCAATCAACTGGTTGTCATGTCCGGCATGAACATCTGTCCATCACACAAACTTGAGCAACGGGGGAGTCCACAGATCCTGTGGTTTATTTTTTCCCCCCTGTGGTTGGAGTTTGGAGTCTAGCGATCCAGTTTGGGGGGATCACCTTGCCAGAAGTGATTCTAATGTGACTCCTATGTCTGCCAGCCAGTGCATGGCCCAGCTCAGTCTATCACCCATATCAGCCTACACACACGCACTCGTCAGTCACCTGGTCAGTTCTGTCCCCAGCCCCATCTCATGTACAAACCAATGGATGTTGCAGCCCAGCCTAACCCCGCCCACCACACACTTGACCCTCCCACACAGCAATGGGAACTGCAGCCTAGTCAGAGCAACCCCCAGGACCCCTCACCTGGCCTGCCCCCAACCCCAGTTCCTGCTCATGCCAGTACATGCAGCAGACTGGTGTGGTCTGTCCCACATCCCATTCAGCTCTTACACACATCAATGGGTGTTGGAGCCTAGCTCAGCCTAACTCAGCCCCACCATCCAGCTCATCCTCATGTCGGCGGGTGCCACTGCCCGTCCAGCCAGGCTTTCCCCAGCCCTGGCTTTCATTTTTACTGGGGCTGAAGTCCATCAGAGGGATGCCCATTTTTCCTACTAGGCCCACTCTGAGCCCCAGGTCTTATACTTTCCAGATGGTTGTTCTATCTAGTCTGACAGGACTTGCCCTCAGTCCCAGCATTTGCTAGCTAATGCTGCAGCAAAGCCCAACCAACCTGCCTTTTCTCTGGCTCATGTGTGCACTTATAGATACAGTCATTTAGCACAACCTGGCTCTCCCCATAACGCACCTCACATGCCTCACATGCAGGTCAAAGGGCTTTGTGATTCTGCCCTTAAAGGGAGCCCCGGCAGCTCCCCTGCTGGTGGGACCTGCGAGCTGCACCCGAGACTGACATGGCTTGCCTTACCTCAGCATTCACCAGTGGATGCTGCAGTATGGCTCGGTTTGGCCTGCCCCCAGTTCCAGCTCATGCTAGTGGGCGCTGCAGCCTAGCCCAGCCTGGCCTATCCTGAACTGCCCCCTGTCCCAGCCAAATGTAAACTGGGTGGTATTGTACCCAACCTGGCCTGTCTTACACCCTGTCCTGTTTCTCATATCTGCCCAGTGAGTGGTATGAATTGGCTCACTCTGGCCCACCCCTAGACCGGACCCACATGTATGCCAGCAGGTATTGTAACCAGGCTTGGTGTGGACTGCTTGCAGCCTTGGTTCTTGCACTCACCTGCAGGGACTACTGCATCCTGACAGAGGAGTTCCCCAAGCTTCTCTATCAGGTCACCTCCTAGTGGCAAATCTCACGCACGCTATTGGGTCCTTGGCCCAGTCTGACTTGACCCACCTCCTGTCCTGGCAGGTACAGTGGCCTTGCTTGACCAGCCCACACCTATTCTGGCTCTTACTATTAGGGTCACTCCCAGCCACAGATCTTGCACATGTTAGTGATTGCTTCTAACCAGTTTGGCATAACCCATTACCCAACTTGAGCTTTGCCACCAAATGCTATGGCTTGGCCTGGCCTGGCTTGGCCTACCCCTAATCCCAACTCTGGTGGGTAAGTTCTGTAACCCTGCCCAGCCTGTCCCTATCCTTGGCTTTCATGCAAACCAGTAGATGTGATAGTCTAGCCTAGACTGGCATGACACACTCCATCCTGGCTCCTGTGCATGCCAGTGTGCTAAAGTTTGGCCTGGCTCTGTCTAGTCAGCTCCCTGACCCCCACTCCCTGCAGAGCCAACCCACACACCTACCGACAAGTGAAGCGGCCCTGTTCAGACTGACACACTCAAGTACTCATCAGTGGGAGCAATGGCCCACCAGGGGAATTTGCAAGTTTCCCCACCAGGCCCACTCCCAGACCCAGATCTCACACAGGCCAGTGGGTGCTAGCCCTTACCCAGCACAGTCTGCCCCACCCCAGTCTTGGCCTTTGTGTGTGTTGGTGGATGTTGCAGCCCGGTCTGCCCCACACCCAATTCTTGGATGCGCCTGTGGGTGGGTAGCACTCTTTTCTCACCTTTGTTTCTAACCTGCTCACTGAGCATTCTGTTTATTCCTGGTTGGAGTGAGGATTTTATTCTACCCTGCTTAAAGGTCACTTCTCAGGGTATCCCTTTGGAAACTTGTTTGTGAAATGGAGACATCAGCCACATCTCCATACTTGTGCAAATCAGAGCATTCCTCTTGACCGATGGTGTAGAATTTAATCCTCAGTGTTCTTGACAGCTGTCCTATGGCTGCCATCCATTGATCAGAAAAAAGGAAAATTGTTGCCAACCTGGAGTCTTTCACCTCCAAGAGGCCTGCTGGAGTCCCTTGTAGGTCTGAGAGCTGATCTTTGAGGCTTCATGAGGCCAAGTCACAGTCATGAAGCCTGTTTGGTTTTCAATGAAATTAAATCAAATTCATGGGATAATAATTAATATCTCCTGCTGGTTATAAGCTACGTTACTTAATGAATTGCAGTTTGGTTAAAAGCCTTTCAAAGCACATGGTTTTTAGTGGACCTGAGGTAAGAAATAATAAATTGATGATGACAAGGCTACAGTTGTCACAGCCCAGTAGTGCCCCACTCACGCTCTGCAGGCCACGGGCTGGGCACTCTACAATGCACTCAGGGTCGTTTGTTTTTTGTGTAGGATTTTAATCTGTGGCATCAGAATAAGTTGGTGGCAATGCTACAACACAGAATGACAAACACCTTATCACAATGACTTGCCCTCTTTAAGCTGTAATGTGAAATTCAGAAGTTTTCCTTTTCTGTCTTTTTGTATTGGTCTTGTTTTCTCCCTTTTGATTTGCTTTTCATTGTCTTCCCTGTGTCTTCATTCAGCCCTGTGAGAAGTAGAGCTAGTGAGTGTGAGGGAGTGTGTGCAAAATGCGTATTATGAAGAAATTTTGTGTGAATTTCATGATTTTTGTACCAAAGGAAACCAACCTTTTAATTCCACTTTTTGTAGCACCCTGGTACACCACAAATGCATCTGTTTGGTCCATAAATTTTGTATTTCTCTAACACAGTGTCATAAGGATAACTTCTCCCTAGGCCCTCTGTCAGTTTTCTTATGCCTACGAGTAGTTTTGAAGTACATATTCTTGCTGTTTCAGTTTCTGGAAGTGTGAAGGAGCTTAGCCACTCCTCTGCTGCCGAGAGCCCCGTGGTCAGTGAGACTAAGCGAATGCATGCCGCTGCCGCCACGTTCACCGACGGCGTCCCGAGGATGCTCCGGTCTTTAACTGTCAGTCTGCAGCCTGCCAATGAGACAGAAAGTTTCTCTGAAGACTCTAAAACTGCCACGAGTTCAACTTCACCTTCTGTGGAGGAGTCGAGAAGAAACAGCAGCCTAAGCAGGAGTCCGGGAGGCGGAGAATTCACTGAGCCATCAACAGAGGGTGAATTTGGACACACGTCTTTATACTGGCAGAGTGATTCCCCGAGTAAGCATTCCGCCTTTCTTGATTTTTGCAGAACATTTCTGACTAGTTGCTTTTTCTGAGATCTCTTCAGGATCCTTTGCAGTCTCCAAAGGAAAGTGGATTCCTTCTTTGGTGACACCAGTTCCTTTATATGGATGAGCGCAGGGCTGCATTTTGATTTTCATTCTTAGAGGAACGTTGTGAAGCTAATCCGACAGGTGTCACTCCTGCTTTTACAGAGATGAGGACCCCAAGTCTCAGAGGGTTTAAGTAACGTGTGCACTCCCTTCAGCTCTCAGCAGAGATGAGACCCCAGGGTTCTCCAGGTGGAATCCATCTTCTTTTCCCTTTATAGCATTTTGTTGACATGAGAGCTGGCCTGCTTGCTAAAAATTCAAACTTCTGTTATTTTGCATAGAAATCATTTGCAAATAATTATGCAGATAGATAATATAGTTGAAAATTCATGGTTAGATTGCCTTTTTTTTTTCTTTGCTATACTTTGGAATGAGAGTAACTTTTGTTACTATTAGAACTGTTTTGGAAAGGTACTCTAATTTGGCTGTGTATTTAAGCACATCATCTTGGGCAGACATGGCACACTATTTCCGTGATCACTTATTATGATAAAGAAAAAAACCCTCACAGCGATGGGTTACTGTGCTCCATGCACTTGCCATTCTAAAGTGCCCCTGTTCACAAATTTTTATTTTTAGAATTACTATCTTTCTGACAGAAAAGGGTTCTGAAATAATTACTTAGAGCACAGGTCAGGCTTCCCTGTAATAAACACAAGGATCTTGGACCGAGGAATCGGCCCTCAGTGAGGACTTGCTTCTTAATTGTTGAGAGAGCTCTTTCATACCCATATCACTGGCTCTTCCCCCCTGTATCCCTTATAGCATTTGGAGGGCAGCGACCTGCCAGCAGCCCCGAGGTCACAAATGGAAGCTCCACATCTCAGACAGAGACTGTGTCTAGGTCAGTCCCCTCCATCAGCGGTAGAGTCAGCACAGCGCACTGGTTCTTGACCAGCAGCAAGACATCTGCAGATGCGGCCGGAAGGTCGGCTTCCTATCCTGAAATCAGGAACGCTTCGGTTTTGACCCAGTTTTTGGACTCCACTGCACGGTCCGGAGGAAGTAGCACAGTACTGGGGGAAAAAAGATTCTCAGAGTCTTTGTCTACATCTTCCACAGAAAGCCTGGACTCCTCAGCAGCGCGTGGTGAACGCTCGAGTGAGTTCTCATTGCACAGGATTCTGCCTGCAGAGGAGGGGGCTCTGATGCTCTTCTGTGGCGTAGTAAGGCCGTCCACGCGTGAAATAACATCCCAAGCCCTTGTTTCCTTATTCGCAGGCCATCTGTCCAGCTGCTTGGCTTCAGTCTGCTTGTATGTCCTCTGTTTTTCTTTTTCTTCTGGTGTTGTTACCTTCTCTTCCCACACAGAACTCAACATCCTCCGTTCCCTGTCACTCGCCCCAAATCCCAGAACTTCAGGATGATACCACCTCATCTGTGGTTGTTCATTCTAGGTCTGGGCATATATATCAAAAGAAATAAACCCTTTAAGGTTTTTGAGATATAGTTAATATTCCATGTAATTTGCTTACTTAAATTGTACGGTTGTTGTTACAGTAGTCACAAGCGTTGTACAATAGTCAGAGTTGTACGACTGTCCCTTCTGGCTAATTCCAGAATATGTTCATCACCTGAAAATCAGCACCATATTCGTCAAGAGTTGCTTGACATTCTGCCCACTGTTAACCCCGGCAACCTCTTAGTTTATTTCTGGTGTCTGTGGGTTTGCCCATCTTACACATTTGGTGTAAATTGAGTCCTGTAACGTGGGTTTTTTTGTTCGTTTGTTTTTTCAGATTTATGTGTGTTTATTTTTAGAGTTACAGAGCGAGCTCTTCCATCTACTGGCTCACTCCCTAAATGACTGAAACAACCAGAACTGGGCCAGATGGAAACTAGCAGTTAGGAACTTCTTTCAGGTCTCCAAAATGTGTGCAGGGGCCCTGGTACTTGGGCAGTCTTTCACTGCTTTCCTAGGCATATTTTCAGAGAGCTGAATCAGAAGTACTACAACCAGGAATTGAACCACGACTTGGCTTGACCTGCTATGCCACAGTGCCAGCCTCAATGTGACCTTAATGTATCTTTCATTAGCATGTTTTTTAAAACTTTTTTTGATTTTTTTTTATTGGAAAGGCATATTACAGAGAGGAAAGACAGAAAGAAAGATATTTCATTTGCTGCTTCATTCCCCAAATGGCTTCAATGACCAGAGCTGAATGGATCCAAAGCCAGGAACCCCCTCTTGGCCTCCTTTGCAGGTGCAGAATCCCAGAGCTTTGGACCAACCTCCACTGCTTTCCCAAACCGTAAGCAGGGAGCTGAATGAGAAGTGGAGCAGCCAGGACACGAACCAGTGCCTGTGTGGATGCTAGTGCTTGTAGGCTGAGGATTAGCTAGCTGAACCGTCATGTTGCTGACTCGGCAATGAAGAGATGCATGAATACTTCATTCCTTTATATGTATCTGAGTAATATTCTGTGGTGTGGATTTATTCAATTTCATTTATTCTGTAATCAACTGAATTGTTCCTAGCTTTTTTGGTGAATTTATGCTTTTTGACTGATATGAATATGATTGTGAACAATTAGATATAAGTTTTTAAACAGACATATATCTTCAGTACTCTTGGAATTCACAGGTCAAATGGTAGTTCTACTGTTAAGGAATTTTTGAGGGCTTGCTGAACTCTTTTCCAAAGTGACTGCAACATTTTATATTCCCATTAGCAATGCATAAATGTTCCACAGAGTCCACGCCGTCACTGCCACCTACTATTCATCTTTTTTACTCTAGCCATCCTGGTGAGCATAAAGGGATCTCGTTGTGGTTTTATTTTTTAACTTGAAATTCTCAGGTGATGAATCATGTTAGTTGGATGTTCCGCATCTTTTCATTGTCATTTCTAGAAAGTGTCTGTTCAACCAATAGAGTATCTTAAAATTTAGTTATTAAGTTTTACGTTTTTTTTTCCTGGATGTTAGTCCTTTATCAGATACATAATTTGCAGATATTTTCTTCTATTATGTGGATTATCTTTTTACTTAATGCTGTATTTTTTTAACATTTATTTATTTATTATTTGAAAGGCAGATTATTTTTGTAGAGAAAAGGAGAGATAGGAGATCTTCAGTCTGCTGGTTCACTCCCCAAGTGGCTGCAATACCCAGAGCTGAGCTGATCTGAAGCCAGGAGCCAGGAGCTTCTTCAAGCTTTCCCACGTGGGTGCAGGGTCCCAAGGACTTGAGCCATCTTCCACTGCTTTCCCAGGCCGAGAGCAGGCAACTGTCAGAAGTGGAGCAGCCGGGACTCAACACCAGCAACCATTTGGGGATGCCAACAGTAGCAGACGGAGGATTAGCCTGTTGAGCCGCTGCAGCAGCTCCTGCCTTTTCACTTTCTTAATGGTATCATTTATGCCACAAAGGCTTAAAAATTTGATCAAGTATAAGTTTGTGATCTTGACAAAACTTCTTATACTGATTCTAAAGCTTTTGGTTGATTTTTTTTTTTTCAAAAACAATTCTCAGCAGGCACATCAATACAAAGGATGTGCTGGCTCTTAACAGGTTTTGGTTCTTATCTCTCCATCACTAATAGCAGCAGTTCCATCTCCCCCATACAAGAATCCTAACCGATAAAGACAGTATTTATTGCTGCTCAGATGAAAAAGCAAATGCCGCTGGTCACACGTAGGAGTAGAGGATATTTATGTCTGTGCATGGGAAACACATGGTCAGTTTCCTAAACAAAGCAACTGCTTTTTACTCTCAGCCTTGTAAGGATTTCTTTTTTCCTTCTTTAGCCAGGCTCTTAGGTTCTGAAGTCTTTCTCCTGCGTATCTTTTCTTTACCTTTCCTGTCTGCTCGTCATGCTCAGTTGGGTCATGTGGAAAATGTGATTTCAGTGTGACAGGCTCAAGTATGCAGAGCTAGGTCAGGAATGGTCTTATCCTGAAATCATCTCATTGGGGGTTTACACAACACTTGATCCTGTTTCCTCCGAGTCATGCCAACCTGACGGAGCAACCAGGTTTTCAGAGTCCCTGTTTGGCGTTTTTCCCTTGAGTTCAGATTTAGCCCCTTGGTGTGGATCATGATTTTCCACTTGGTTAAGCTGAGCCCCGATGTAACAGTTTGCCTGAATCTCATTTGACACAACATTTCAGATCTCCATTCAAGGCATTCTTCTTTGCCCTGAGAACTTGGGCTCAAGCATACTCTACTCCTGAAACTCTTCTGGTTGGCTTGGCGTCTTTGTCTGAGCCCTTCGGGCTGGCTCAGTGCCACATCTCTCTTGGTACTTCCTTCCATCACTGGGTATCCTGTCCCTGTGCTCTTTTTTGTCTCTGAGTTCATTCAAACCTGTAGAAAAATGCATTTAGCTAACACTTTACAATGGTTCCCATCCAAGGCTGTCTGGGTGCTGTCAAGTGCTAGTCTGGGCTGGGAATGGAAATAAGAATTGGGGAAAGAGCCTGTGTGTTTTCTCACAGACTGTGGAGTATGTAGGCCAAGAAGAATTAGACTACACTTTTCTAATTTCTGAAGAGTTTATTTGGTAATCTACTATGGTATGACAGTTCTAAGATTCTCCATGTTTTTAGCATAAAACTAAGGTTCCAGAGCCTGGCATGGTAGCCTACCAGCTAAAGTCCTTGCCTTGCACATTCCAGGATCCCATATGGGTGCTGGTTTGTATCCCGGCAACCCCACTTCCCATCCAGCTTCCTGCTTATGGCCTGGGAAAGCAATTGGCCCAAAGCCTGGGAACCTTGCACCCATGTGGGAGACCCAGAAGAGGCTCCAGGCTCCTAGCTTTGGATCAGAGCTCAGCTCTGACCTTTGCGGCCACTTGGGGAGTGAATGAACAGAAGGAAATCTTCCTCTCCTCCTCCTCTCAGGATATCTGACTTTGTAATAAAAATAAGTAAATCTTTTTTTTTTTAAACTTATGTTCTATCCAAAGAGGAAAAGGATATTGATTCACGTGCCACCTCCTCAATGTCATCCCATCAATATTGCACATGAGTTGGGAAAACCCAAGCCCATCTTTGGCCTTAGCCCACACATTCAACTCTATACAATGATAGGCAGTTCTCCCCTGCTCCTCCCCTTGGAAGGTTACGTTTGGGGGGTCTGGGAGAGAGGCACCCCCTACCTCTCCCACCTATGGCCTTGGTCATAATAGGTTGTTAGTCTTTGACTTACCACTTGTCTTCCATGCTCCCACTAGCAATTTCCCTGACAGAAACGCTATTTATTATGTGCTCCCCTGGCAGAAATACAGTATTGATCCTGTTTGCTGAAGTAATAAACTTCTCCATAAGTCCAGGTCCCCTGAACAGAGGTGCCCATCTGCACTTCCTCCTGAGGTTTCTTAGAATGAAGCTCCCGAGCAGCCTAGGAAAGCAGGCACCTGCAACAGAATGGGGCTCCTTTCCGCTCTCCTTTCAGCCCTGGTCCCCGGCGCTGACATGGGCAACAGTTCTGGTGCTCTCTTTGGAAGGACATGTCCGCAGCAGTCCCAGCCTGCTCTGGGCTTGCTGTACGCCTGGGGCTCCCCAGGGTATGGCTTCCCCCACGCAGGGGACTGCAGACACAGGCCTGCTCTCAGGGTGTTGTGCGTGGGTTTCCTTCAGCAGGCATCCATGCTCATGGTATCTCAGAGTATGAGATTACTCACAGTCCTGAGGTGATTGATTTGACCATCAATCAGAAGCTGCCTGATGAGTTATTTAGGAAGAGAACTTTCTGGCTTCTTGTAGCTCAGGGGACTGAACCTCCATGCAGAGTCTTCCTCACTGACATTTCCTAAGGCAAGTTAGGGATGGTGAGCACCCTGTACGGGAACAGCTATTTTGTGGCCAAGGCCAATCTCATGAGAAAGAGCTAGCTCATTATACGAAGTGGACAGCTGGGAGGGCTTTTCTTTTTCCATTCGAGCATAACACTGTATTAATTTTGAGAGCTTCTTAGATACCAGTTAGCTTTTAATTTTTAAAAAGGCATGTGGCAGGCTTTTGAAACCTATTTCTCATTTTTAGACCCCTGGTCCCCACTTGCTTTTATTATCACTTCCATTGCTACTGTCACCGACTCTCAAGATGCATCTTCTCAGAGCGGACACAAATGCCTTCCCATTATGCCCCTGTTGAGAGCACTCACCATTGAAAATCACCTCCTCAAAGAGAGTTACTTTGCTCACCGAGTTCCTAACTAGAACCTGGTAGTCTGATTTGTACTGTGTGTGCGTGTGTGTGTGTGTGTGTGTGTTGGAGAGTTTTTGTTGTTAATCTGACTTAACTTTGGCTTCTCCCATTGCAGTCACTGGGTTGAGCTACAGTCAAGCAGGTGGCACAGATAGTGAACAAAGGACTTCCAGTGACCACACCTACGTTTCCTCGACATTCACCAAAGGAGAGCGGACATTACTGTCCATTACAGATCAGGGTTCATCCTCGGACGTCCAGGAAAGCTCGACCTCTTACACCAAGATCTCCAACTCATCACATGTAGACTATCCTTCCCCTTCTCATGCTCAGACTGGAAGAAATATCATCTCATCCTATCATGGGGAGTACGCTCGGCATTCCACTGAGTCCCTGGTTCTGCGTACATCTGACCTTCCGTCTTACACATCCACCTTGAATGTGCCGAACACTTTGTTTTTTCTGGATACCAATGCTCAGTCTGTTAGTGATTCCTCTTCTTCCTCTGCAGGGCTCCCTCTGTCTCCACCCTCGGTGTCACAGTCCCATCAGATGTTCTTACCAACTGTACCATCAACAGGGGCCTCGGTGTACCCACTGAGGTCCACTTCGGAGGCATCTGGCCCCCTCTCTCCTTCCCCATCACCTTCGTCAGTATCCCTCATGGCATCTAGCCTTGCCCCACTTTCTGTCTCACAAACAGCCTTACCATATTCACCTTCCACCCCAGTCCTTCCCAGGGTCAGGGAGACATCTGTGGCCTCAGTTCAGACATCCACAGGGACATCATCCATGGCTGTGCTCTACAGTAGTCAAACAGCAGACCCTGGAAACCAGAGTATCCCATACCAAGAGCATATCAGCACACAACCAAAATCACCAAGCCTTGTGCCTCTGCCCACCGAGCCCACCAAAACTGTGAAAATAGGTTCTCCTTCAGGGTCCCCTTTGCCTACAGCCTTACCAGAGTCCCCCACCAAGCCAACCGTTCCAGCCACAAGCACAGTCATGGCTCAGACATCTCCAGATTTGACAACTGCTGCTCTTGGGACCTCTCATGCTCCCGCCTCCAGTATGCTGCCTAGCACAGCAGTTCTGATGACTGGCCCTGTGGCTGCACAGACAACAGCTGGAAAACAGCTCTCCCCAACCCATCCTGAAATGCTGGGGCCACGTATTCCAACAGAAGGTGCCACCACCACGAAAAGAAACCAGGTGCATGTCGATGCTACCACCCAGTGGACCCCTCTGACCAGTGCACCTACATCATCAGCACAAGAGTTGACCACGAGCCTTGGTGTGATGGAAGAGGATAACACAGCATCACAATTCTTCAAAACATCTACTCCCCAAACTACAGATACCTCTACAGCTGAAACATTGGCCCCTAAACCTTTCACCTCTGTTGTTGAGAGCAGCACTCAGTCACCACCGATAGTATCCTCTCCAGCCTCAGGTGAAAATGCATCTTACAAGCACACACTGCCTTGGGCTTGGGATTTGCGTGAATGTGTAGAAATAGTATCTAGCATCCTGTCTGTTTTAAATATTTCCTGTTAATGCATAAAAGAGGACCAAAGTGGGACTCATGTATTTTTATCCTCAAGTTAAATAACCCTTGCTGAAGACAGTAGAAAAACACTGGCTGATGTGACGTCAGTACATATAGCAGTTGTGCCTTCTCTTAGCCCGTAGTTGGGTTTTTTTTTTTTTTTTTTTTTTTTTTTTGTCACTACAACACATCCAGGATAAGCTAGTTAGGAAGAGAAGGTTTATTGAGTTTTGGAAGTTTATTGTGAGAACGGGTGGGCTTCTTGGTTAGGGTTCTAGTAAAAGTGGCTGGTGGCATTGGCAAAGCATTTAAGAGGAAGGATCAATGGGGCAAGCCAGGAAACAGAGTGGCTGGGAGCAACGCGGGCTTTTACAAAAACACTATGGTGAGAATTACCTGTTGAAGACACCTTTGATAACCTGAAGACACCCCTCCACAGCCTGGCCCACCTCCTAAACACCGTGACTGGATTCAGTCTCCACCCTTTTTGTACCATTAACCGACAGCTTGAGCATTGAAATAGCTGAGTGAGTTTGGGAGCCAAATCATTCTCAAGCCACAGTATAGCTTTTAATACTTTGACTTTATTGAGGTCAGAAGCAGACTGTGATGAGGGCAGGAGAACCTGAAGTGAGGCAGTTTAGGAGCAGCGTTCCTAGATCAGCTCAGAGTTGCTGTGGTTCATTAAATGCATGCACTGTGGTTTCAGTGAAGTCTAAGAGGAAAGGCCAAGCCTGTGTGCCCACACACACCCCCCTGCATGTGCTCGTACAGGCATTGCAGATCTCACAACAGCAAGAAGTTATCAGGAGTCCTTTTAGCACTTAATGTGCGTTTTAAGTTAGCATTGATTCAAAGTAAAAATTCTCTCCCAAAGTTGATAATATCATTAATCCTGAACTCTGTAACCTTCATGTTGCATTTGGTTTGAACTAATTCTCAGAGATCTAGTTGTGTAATGTTTATGTATGGGTCCAGCCTAGTATCAGTATCCAGACCCCCTGTACCTGCCATTGGCGCCTGTTGGGAACTGTCACTATGTTAGAAGTGTGGCCTTCAGGATAAGTACACATTGATAAGCAAAATGAAATATTAGCTGGGAGAATTAAATGTTTACCGAAAGCTGCCTCGGCATTATCTCTGTGATTAACTGTGTTTCTCTTGGAATATCTGTTTAGTCGACAGGTGCGCCCCAAACCCTTGTCTTCATGGTGGCAAGTGCATCATGGAGTCCTCAAGCCGTGGCTATCGATGTGTGTGCTTGCCTTCCTGGCAAGGGAATAACTGCAGTGTGGGTAAGAGAAAACAGACTGCTCGGTGGGCTGCACTGCAGTATTAGAACAGATTATTCAGAAAGCTCCTTTTTCCTCTGATGCGTAGAATTCTAAAGTCAGGACCCTGCTTACCTGAGAGTTTGCATGTTTGTGTGTCATTTGCAAGATATCTGGTAAACTGGCTGACCTGGGTTCATTCTGCAGTCTTGCTGTCCTCCTGCAATGCTGAACAAACCCCACTTGCTGTGCCTTTGACCTCTGCTGGGCTGTGCCTCAGCCTGGAATTCTTACCCACACACCTCCTCGTTCCAAGTCCTAATACTTCTAGTCCATATATTATTTGGAACAAGCTTCAATATTTATTCCATCAAAATATGGTAGTTTCTCCAAACCCTGCCATGTACTCAAATTGTTTGTATCATTCTCATCACCCTCAATAGATGGTTGGCATGGATGAGGACAGTGTTGGGCTCTTGGTCATCTTGGGCTTCCCCCGCTGTACTTGCCCCCATTTGGCCGTTAGTGCTAACAGTACTGGATCCTGGTTTTGCCATCTGCCACGGCTTCCATGTGGCTTTGTTTTGTTTTTTCTCCTCTGCAGACGTGAATGAATGCCTCTTGAACCCCTGCCCACCCCTGGCCACGTGCAACAATACTCAGGGATCTTATATCTGCAAATGCCCAGTTGGGTACCAGTTGGAAAAAGGAATATGTAACTTGGGTAAGAGAGTTCATCTCTGTTGAAATTTATTTTGTACTACAATGTCTTTTACAAAATAACATTTACTATTTTTCTCCCTCATCAAAACCAACATTTGTCCAGAGTTAAAACTGAAGTGATGCAGAAGGAAGTGAAAGGCATTGCCTGTCATTCTACCAGAGATACAGCACTTTGCAGTTTTTTTATGTGCATTGAATTTATACGTCACTGAAATCATACCAGTACAAATTTATGTCTTAAACATTTCCCTTGTATTGTTAAAATATTATAGAACATCCAATGCCATTATTTGTGCATAGCATTATTTGCTTAGCTATTCCACCTATAGTTAGGGAAAAAATATCTTAGAAGTATTATGACTACAAAAAAAATGTGTGTGTATGGAAGAGAAAATTAAATCTTGATTTTCTACCACATTCACACATTCTTTTGATTTCTATAAATGATCTTCATGTTCTTGTTCAAAGCCAGATAGATTTTTGACAAAGCCACTGCTGTAATTGTAGGACTCAGTTTGGCATAGTTTATTCCCTGATCTGCTAGATTCATGAAGCTGGTTGGCTTAAAATGTAATCTCCATTTGCAGATTTTAAAAAGGGAACAATCAAAACCAAATGAAAATTTTGACAAAGTGCTAAGTGGCCAAATACATGTAACTGGTTGATAGGAGGTCTAGTTTCCAATTTACAGTTCTTTGTGTCATACCATAATATGTTAAGCCTAAAAGCTTTTTCATCTACCCTTATTAGTATGCTGAGTTTAATACAAAACTTGTTGAAGAAATTAGAAATGAAAAGTAGTTTCTAAGCTGGGTAAGGAAACTGGCCATTAAAATAACTGATCTTTGAGTTACTCTAAATTGGTCAGTGTGACACTTGATGCAGTGATGTGTCTTACTGAAATAACTATTGAGAAAGCACATGCCCGTGTCCTTGGGAAGTTGGTACCCTGCTAAAATAAGGAAAGAATTTTGAAAATCACTTCAAATATAAGGTTTAGCTCAAAGCATTGTTTTCAATAGGAAGGATCAAGAAACATAGACATCAGAAAATCAAGAATTTCTCTGATTTTTTGGAAGTGATTTTGTTTTGAACCATTGTGGAAAGTACCAGTGCTCAGGCCTCCAGTGCCTGCCTTCTGTCTCTGGGGCACATGGCCCATCTGTAAGAACAGATTATCATCTCTCTGCTCCCTACTCAGGATTGCTCTGATAGTCAAGTACAATCAGTGGACCAGTTTTGGAGAATGGTAGAGCTGTCCAGCTAGCAGGTGTCATTTCAACAATCTTTGAGCCCTTGGACCAGAATTGGAAAGCTATGAAAATAGTCAAGTGTTCTGAATACCAAGGAATAATTTTAGCTCTTTCCAAAAAAAAAAAAAAATCATTTCAGTCTCTCCCATAGAAAAATCAACAGTGAGATTTAAAGTAAATATTTGCCTTAAGGCCAGAGAATGTAACTGCAGGTGTGAAAGTATAAATAGCTTTCAAGAAACTCTGCCTTAGCGAGAAACTGGTGCATCTTCACATCCACGGTAAAAGCAGAGGCCGTGTTTACTGTAGCTGTTCCCCTAGAGATCTGTGTGGCTCACATTAGCATTTAGGACCTGGGGATGGCAGCGGTAAAGACGAAGGAGTGGAGGATGTTCTGCCAGCTGAGTGTCCCCCAGGTTGCCAGGGGGCCCTGGAGGAGAGCAGCTCTATTGTGTTAACAATCATCTTTCCCTTTTCAAGTCATTTAGCTCCATTGTTCATAAAGAGCAGAGGAACATGCAAATTAGAGCATGTTGAAATGCTCTCATTTGGCCAAGAATGTTTCCAAAGAGCTCCCTGCTGTTCAGAAAGAGTCCTAAGCAGCTGGCTCCACTGAACTGTAGAACAAGCAAAAAGATGTTAAATAAGGATTAAGGGCTTTAGACTGTAAGTATAAGATGTTAAATGTTTTCCCTGGCTCATTTGTGGGCCTTTTTCTTCATTCAGCATGCAAGCTCTCTGTGAGAGCACGGCTTGATGCGCTTCTGTGTTTTGGGCTCCTCTTTTTCTGTCCAAAGGGAAAGATGAGAATTTAATATAATGAAAGATAAGAGCCAGATATATAAAGCAGGCTGTACTAATTTTTGTGAGACCCATTCCCCTCAGGCCCAATCAGTCCAAATTGGTGTTAACTAGAATTTTATTTTATGAGTGAAATGGGCCCTGGAAATAGGGCTGCCTTCTTTCCTTTCTGAACCCAAAGCATCTTGAGTACAGGTTGTCTTCTTTATGTGACTTTGAGTTCGGGGGCCTGGCAGTCCCACGGAGGAGCAGCCCACCTCAAGCAGGTGATCTCTTTCTCTGAAGGCCTCTGGCTGTCCTTAGCCGAGGACCCCTCTAAGGACGGGGGCTAGAGTGGCAGAAGGAGCCCAACAGGTGGACACCTGTGACTCTACGCACCCATTCTGGCCCTGAGGGAGATTGGGTGATCTTTCTTGGGAAGTTTTCTGACCTCTGGATGTGTGGTTGGTTTTTTTTTCCTCTGTGATATTTTGAGCGTTTCCTCCATTCAGGAGGTTGGAGTGGGCTTCAATGACAAAAGGAAGCCTGGGTATCCCCCTGAAGTTGGCAGCTTACCTTGGCTGAAGATGTCAGAGAGCCAAGCTTTTCTCCTCCATCCACACCGCAGCCCTCTGAGGCCAGATGAACAGCTGTCTGTTCCTTCCACTCTTTCCTACCTCATGTCGTCTGGACCAGCTCATCTTCCTTCTTTGAGCATCTGTTAGGTGGGAGACCATCAGAGGGCTCTCTGAAAGCTGCTTCTCTCAGCAGCCCCCGCACGTCCACAAGGCAATGGTGCTATCTCTCACCTAAAAAGGTTCTTGGTGTAAGCCTGCTGCCCATCTCAGCAGATGCTCGCATTGCCTGAAAGGAATCTCAAAGAAAGAAAGAAAGGAAAAAGAACTACACAGAAATTGTCCTGGGAGGGGGAGTCGTGCAGCACGCCCCAGGGATTGACACAACCTCACAAGGTCAGCATGTCATCTGGTCTAACAGGTGATTGTTTTGTTTTCAGTTAGAACCTTCGTGACCGAGTTTAAATTAAAGAAAATTTTTCTCAATACTACTGGGGAAAAGCATCCAGACCTGCCTGAAGTTCAGAATGAGATCACCAAAACGGTACGTGTCCTGAAAAGCTTTTAGTCCCCTTTTTTAAGAACCTGCTTCATTAAGTCTTGGGGCCCACCTGAGGGTCAGCTCCTCACTTCTGTTACATTTGAAAGGGAAATTGAGTGACTTGAGCCACTAGGCCACTGCGCGGAAGCCCTGGCCTGATCTTTGAAAAGTGGATTAACAGACATTCCAGCTGCTGGTTTATTTCTGGTTTACTTCACAATGAAATAACAGCCTCTTATTGCAAGTCGAAGTCACAGCCATGTAGATGACGTGCGTGCATAAGAGCTGTTGGTGAAGAGCAGATGTTGCTGTCACAGGTTCCGCTGGCGTGCCCTGTGACCTTCTCCCTGTGTTTCCAAGTGGATTATACCAAAGGGGAATGGTTGGTTACACCTGAGTACTTAGGGTTGGGGAACTCACTGTACAGGTCATCTATAGGCTTCTTTCCCTCTTTGCTTTTTATCAGAAAACTGGAGAGGAGGAAAAATAGGAATAAAATGAAACTCGGACAGACAGGCTTTACTTTTCAACCACTTGGCTGAGTCGAAGATTTGGTGTTCAGAAAAGTGATATTTCCCATCAAAACAAGGTTTGGGGATTCATGGATTTTTGATGTCCATTCTAGCTGTTTGTACGGGTAGCAGTTTATATGTTCGTTAAGAATGACATGATTTTCATCAGTTCAGTGAGTGTGAAATTTTTTGGCCACAAGTTGGCCCTCAGCTTGCGTGAAGAGACTCGGAAAAGAGAAAACATAAGACAGTTGTACCATCAGTGTCAGAGAACTCACACAAAGGACAAAAAATCCCATGACTGTAATGTAAGTGGAGAAACCTTTACAGGAAGGCCAACTCCCACATACCTTAGAACATTACAGAGACTGAAAATGTCCCATGTATTGAAAAAAACTGGCAAAATCACATCTCAGAAGGTGTTAGGCAATCACATGATGAAATAATACTGTCACGGAGACTGGCTGTTCGTTCTTCGGAAATTCTTTTTCGTATTACCCGTGTTCAGATTTCCCATTGTAGTGAATGGGATCAAATAAATTAACTATGCTTTCATGTATAAATTTTGCTGATGCATATTAAATCTGCAATATTTATTTGAAATACTAGCCTCATCAATGAACAATCACTTAGTATACAGCAGTTTTATTGTTAAATAGCAATTACTCAGTATACGCTGTTAGCCCATTGGGCCCAGGGGCAGGCAGAAAACCCCGAGGTGGTGCCAAAAGTTCCCGCCGAGAATAGCCATCCTGGACTCATTTAGATGGAGCCAACCAATCAGAAGACAACACATACCCTTACTTAAGCTCCATCATTGCCACGACTCAAGAAATGCATGGCTTAATCCGGGGAACCAACCCCAAATAAAAGCCTGGTTCTATCATCACTTTGGTCTCGGTTGTCCTGCTGTTTTGGTGTGGTTTTTACCTAACACAGGACAATGCCCAGGATTGCTTCCTCATAGTATTGGAGTGTAAAGCAGTGGTATGAACACAGATATGTCCACTGACACCTATGCTGGTCATAACTCTGTACCCCAGCTCTGGGTGCGGGTTTTTCCAGCCTGGGGAATGAGACGCTGCTGACCGTGTACAGTCATGAGAATCTTCAGCTCAGCTGTATGCAGGCCTGGACTGGCCTACACTGTCGCAGATCTGTTTGAATCGTCAGTGAGGAGTCGTTCCCCACACCTCCCTCTTTCTGTACAAGGACAATGTTAGGCACTCCTTCTCTCGAGTTTTTCTGTATTGCTGAGTGTGTACAATCCCTTTAAAAATCTCTATTTTTTTTCATCAAGTTCCTTCTTGCCCAGAGGCAACATATTGGACTCCGGTCCAGCCAGGGTGTGCTTCCAGCAACAGAGAAACCAATATTTAATTGTGACACTTTCTGGTATTCATGTTACTCCACAGTGATCTTATTTTAATATTTTTGGCTATTATCCCTCCCTTCTCAGAGTAACCATCAGTATTATCGGAAATTTGTGTTTTCATCCCTTCCCCATTTCCATGGTCCTTTGTGGGTTTCAGTCGGATTTTCATTCAGCTCAGGTCTCAGGATGGGTTGCCTCAGGATGGACAATTTGCCAGGGCTGTTTAGCTGTTCCTTGGTGACCAGGCTACAGACGCTATAATGACCAGCCAGCTGCAAGAGCTCTGTATTTTGGGTCAAGAAGACAGTCCTGCCAGGCTTCCCTTTCCTTCCGCTGCTGCTCATTGGGAACAACTCATTGACCCTGGTCAGGTTCCGTGGGCTTCTCCCAAGTGTTGAACACAAAGTGCAGACCTCATATCCCAGGATGATCAGATACTGAACGGAAAGCAAACCACTTAGATGATGGCAGTTTCCACGAGGTCAGGTGGCTTACTGGACTGGTGTTTTATTGGTTGCCACTGGGGTAGCAGCTGGATTACTAAAGTCTCGTTTTTGCCAATAGCATGTGGCTGATAATTTTTTCCTAGGCTCTGAGATAAATTGTGCTTTTCCCATGGAATGTAGAAATGTTATCATGAAAACCTTTCTATGTGTGATTAAGAATTGCGAGATTAGGTTAGCCAAGGTTTTCCATGTAAGCCCTGCCTACAGTCTCACATGCGCTCCTAACCCAGAGGCAAAGAGAGGTTTATACACCAAGAGCCTGGAATGCTGGTGTGACCACAAAGGCAAGGATAAAAGTGATGTAGCCGCAAAGACAGATGCTACAAGAAACTGGAAGTGGCAAGGAACAGATGATTCCAGACTGAATGGGGCATCAGCTCCCTCCATTTCACCTTGAGCCCAGTGAGAGTGATTTTGGATTTTCAGCCTTCTAATAGTGATAGAATATATTTCTCTAATTTTTTAAAGATTTATATTTATTGTAACTCCCAATTTACAGAAAGAAGGAAAGACAGAGGAAAATCTTCCATCCTCTGGTTCACTCTCCAAATGGCCACAACAAAAAGAGCTGAACCCATCCAAAGCCAGGAACCAGGAGCCTCCTCCAAGTCTGCCACGCAGTGCAAGGTCCTAAGTAGTTGTGCTGTCCTCCACTGCGTTCCCAGGCCACAAGCAGAGAGCTGGATGGGAAGTGGAACAACCAGGACACAATGGGATGCCACACTTAAGTGGTGGAGGATTAGCCAGTTAAGCCATTGTTCAGACCCCATATTTCTCTTTTTTGAGCCAGTAAGTTTGTGATCCTTTCTGGCAGTAGCAATATGTGAGTAGATTCTCTGGCTACTTGAATCTGGGAAGTTACTGCAGTTCCATGGAACAGACAATTACAATCTCTAATGGCAGAAATCAAGACTGATCAGATTGAGAAACTTGGCAAAAGTGCTGCTGGGGTCGTGATTGGTAGCTTCCAGATCCACATATTAACACAGGGCAATTTTTTCTTTAACAACTTGTTTGTTGGGTAGTGAGTGAGCTGTGTGGTATGCCTTTAGAAGCCATTTCTTAGGTCTAGATGGAGTGGTTTTTGGTTTGGTTTTTGTTGGTCTTTTTGTTTGTTTGTTTTTCTAATGGTTCTAATCACTAATGCCTCAGTGAATTCCAGTAAAAAAAAAAAAAAAGAATTACGTGTTTTTTAAGGACTGAGGGTTTTGTTTGTATAAATTATAGATTCCGATTCCATTTCTGTGTCATGGTGGTACCCACCCTGTGACAAGGACTCTGTGAGATGGCTTACTCCCTCTCAGAGGTATTACAAACATCTGTGCAGATTGGAGAACAGGAGCCTCCAGAAATTAATGGCATTGCCAAGTTGGGGAGCAGTCCAGGCCATTCTTCCTACTAATATCAGTTGTAAGTTTGGGGAGTCCCAAGACCACCCTCAGGTTTCACCAGATGGACTCCCAAAACTTACTGGAAGCTATTGCCCGCTCTGATTCATGGATCATCACACTGATGTGCTAATGTGACAGGTTGAAGTCAGCCAAGAGAGATGCTTGGGGCGGGGTCCTGGAAGGTCCCACACCCACTTGTCCTACCCCTGTGGAGTCAGGACAGTGTACACCCTTCTCAGCAGCTGTGTATGACATTATGCACGAGTGTTGCCAGCTCTAAGGCTTGTTTGAGCACCAAGGTTGGCCACCTGTATTTGGGTTCTGCTTTGTAGAAGTGGCAACTTCCCTCCTGCCCCCAAGGCTTACCTGTCTCTAGTCTCTATGAAGACTGAACTGTTGACCTAAAGGCCCCACCACAGATCATGTGGTTAGACTTTGGGGGGCTTCAGGTTGCCAGGGAAACCAAGACAGTTTTATAAGTCGGGGAATTCCAGGGACTTGGAGGTGACCTCACAGAAGCCAGTAACAAAGTCCTACCATCTCTTTGGTTAAGGTTAAGTTATTTCCACATAGCAGGGTTATCTACAATCCCTGCCCCTGTTGTTCTTGCAGCTGTACCACAGCTGCTTCGTGGGGTTGAGAGTCCAGTGCTGAGAGCTCTAAATATGCCACAGAACCCAGGGACATATCTGACTCATTACTTTTGGCCCAGTGTCCATGTGTAATTTAACAATCCTGCTACATACCTGCCTCCCATGAAACAGTGAAGCCCACTGACCAGGGAAGCCACTCCAGGGGTCTTCCTGAGATGTCATTCTGTTTACCAATCATACCTGTTGGGTTTGGGCTCTGTGTGTGTGTGTGTGTGTGTGTGTGTGTGTGTGTGTGTGTGTGTGTGTGTGTGTGAGTGTGTGCGTGCAGTTCATTCTAAGAAGCAATATTGCTATTAGACTACAAAACAATGTCATACAAACGCCAAATAACTTTGATTATAACCTCTGCAGTCTGAGAAATCATTGAGATCTTGGGATTTGAAGACAGGTAGGTCTGCCTGGGTCAAGACAGGAAGAGCAGAGGAGCAAGCCAGCAGGCACTGTCCCTTTGTGTCCCAGGGTTCAAGGCCAACGCAGGGAGTGTAGTTCTTCATTAGCTCCCAACAAAAGGACTGTTGACCCATGTCATGTAATTTCCCATGGAGAGCCCTCCTGCACAAGACCCATCTTGAAATGAGTCAGCTCATTGTGAGTTATGGGGAAGGGATGAGGTCTGTGTGGGGCCCAGCAAACCCAAGCTAAGTTTGCAGTGAAGCTCATTGTCTGTGCAAAGGCCAAGCAAACAGTTGCCTTTGAATTGTTTCAGACCCCGGATCTTAGGAGAGATCTGCTCCTTTGAAGATGTTTTGCATCCAGGGATGCAGTTCTGAGCATCATTTCCTGCCCAAGATTTTCCCCATTGATTGGCTCTCTGCCTCTCTCCCTTTATACTTTTAAAACAGCAGAAAGCATTTAAGAAGGAGAAAAAAAAAGGCACTTTTGTGTAAAAGCTGACTGCCAGTAACTTGATGACTAGAAAATGCCTATTTTTTCCTGAAAATAGGAAGTGCAAGGCTTTGGTCTCACTCGCAGTTAATGATAAACCTGTTCTTCCTTTCAGTTAAATATGTGTTTTTCACCGTTACCTGGGTACATACGATCCACAGTTCACGCATCTCGGTAAGTAACAGAATCACATTTGATTATGAACCCTTTCATGGGACGGGGGAGGCTTGTTCTAACCTGGGAAGAAGCAACCTGAAGGCCAAAGTCACTGCACCTTCATGCTGTCCCCTGCCCTCTCTGAACAGTGGCCAGGACACTTCACTTTCCAGAAACACTGGGGGCCCACATGCTATCCTAAAACAATGGAAACCCTGTCCCCTTTGCCTCCAGGGAATCCAGTGTGGTGGCAGTCTCCTTGCAAACCACCTTTTCCTTGGCTTCCAACGTGACCCTGTTTGACCTTGCCGATGGGATACAGAGATACGTCAACTCCTGCAGGTCCTCTGCTGAGATCTGCCAGCTCCTGGGGTCTCAAAGGCGGATCTTTAGAGGTAAGGCAGGAATCCCGTGGGGGGACCCCACCTGTTTGTTCAGTTAGGTGCAGGTCTAGCAGAGAAGTGTAAGGCCCCTGGAGCTCAGACCCAGGAAAACTCTACGCAGAGCCTGTGTAGAGTGGGAGTGAAGCCGGAAGCCTTGGTGTGTATATGCACCTGTGCACGTGTTGTGTCCTGCACACACAACACCACCAGCTTCTGTGCAGTTGAGGAGAGGATATAGCAGCTGATGGAAGAAGGCGGAAATTGCCCTTCCGCAATCTCAGGGAGGACTTGAAGCTCACACACACAGTGTCTGTGCTTGCCCGTGACATACTAAGGCAGTGAGACGAACACATGGAGAGTTGCCCATCTTGCTTGGTTGTGTGTTTGGAAATCATGAATGCGTCTAACAAGATGAGATGAATGTAGGCCAGAATGTTCCCCTTGGTGGCGATGATGATGCTTCTCCTTGCCTTGCTCTTGCTTTGTTTTGTCACTAGCTTCCACAGCGTGTATCTGCTGTGAGACCAAGTGAAGAAAGAGATTGGAGACAGCAAATGCACAGGCAAATCTGGGTCCTGGGAACGTTTGGCCTCCAGGACAGGAAAACTGCCAGAAATCAAAGTGCTTCTTTGCAAAGGGGTATTGTCCCACTTACTGTGTCCCAAGTGATCCAGGTGGACTCTGGTTAGCTCATGTGACTACACTACTCGGGCTGGCAGGGGCATGCGATGTGGCCTGAACAGCTCCATCGGATGTGCAGAGGCTGGATGGAGGCTGAAGGTACTGGGGTTTAGTGCTATGTCTGCTTCTTTCATCTGGGACACACACGATGAGGGCTTTGTGGCTGCAGGGCCAGAGAGCCTTCCTCAGCCAGTCCTGGTGCCTCACAGCCTGGCAGTCAGATCGTTAACCTTGCGGTCTGGGATAAGCGCTGGAGTTTGGCCCCTTTAAGAACTAGTAATTAATCTAGGGAGGTGGGGCAGCGGGAAAGAGAAAGCTTAAACATTCTGGGGCTAAATTTGCCATTGGCTGGGGAATTAGTTCCAAAGTTCATGCCCCATTATATCTGGCCTGAAACCTTGAGGCTGTCCGGTTTTACTTTTTGCTTTTATTGCCAAGAAGTCAAGGGTAGATACCAGTTCTCCCTCCACAGCAAGGTTCAGCTCATGACATAACCTGTGCTGAAGTCTGTCCTCTGTGGCGACCATTGCACTGAGTCGTGGATTTTGTTCCCTGCAAATGCCTCTGCATCTCACGTGGCCCCATGTCTGGGTTTGTAAGAACCTGCCCACAGCTGCCCTGCCCAGTCTCCACCCCTCAGTCTTCAAGCTGCATACAGGTGTAATCCTGGCTTCCCTCATCCCTCACCTCTCCTTTCGGAGTCCTCGAGTGCAGAGGCACTCATGCCTATTGCCTGGAAACACATGCTGTCCTGTTTTTCCCACCAGGTTTTTTTCCTCAGGTTTTTTTTGCCAACATGTATAGCTTGTAGTCTCTCTAACCTGTCTGAGTGCTGAAGAGGTGGTCTTGACTAGGCAAGAGCTGTCAGGTTCTCTCAAGTGCTAGCATCCTGGTGGCCTACAGGCCGTGTGGGGCTCCTCTGGATACAGCCAGAGAGGAGGGCACCTCCCCCTTCTATTCTCACACTGCCGACTTCCTTGACTGCAGTTTTCATTATCCCTAGTCAGTTGCAGACATGGAAACCACCCCCCCCCACACACACACACACAGAATGTCTCAGCTTAGACTGACCCGAGTCCTCATTGTCTGCTTGGGCGGATGTTAATGGCCCAAGGAATGACCGAAGGGAATTGTGAATGGAGAAAAATGCCATCTCATTGGTCTTACAATGCCAGTGGTATTCTGGGTGGTTCTGTTTGATGGTGGCTGATGGAATGTTCTTTGAGGGTCTTTGCGATAGCAGCTCCCTCGTGGCAGAGTCGGAGCCTGCTCTCCGTGTTTACCATGATTCTACTTCTGTGAATGGTTGCCTTGGCCAGGCAGCTAGAGTTTGCCAGCAGATTGAACCAGTAGGAAGGGCAGAAGGAAGAACGGGATGTGGCCCTCCAGAAAATGTCTAATGAGACCAGAGACATGCCAGCCTGGACAACTCTGTGTGCCCTGGAGGCATTCCTTTCTATGAAGGTCGGAGAACTGGCAAAAAAAAAAAAAAAAGCTGCCAAAGAGCTTTAATGAGGGATTGTGGGACTTTGGCCCCTCCCTGGGGCCAGCTTTGCAGTATTTGCCTAGTGAAACTTTCTATTTTTCATCTCCGCCACCTCCCCGCCAAATACAAGCTTTTTGCAATAAACAAAGGAAATTCTGTCACACACACACAAATGGGCCTCTGATTTGGCATGCCAGCTTCCACTGATAAAGGCAGGAAATTCAGCACTGAGAACTGAAGCTTGTCCTAAGCTCACCTCCCCTAAATCCAGGCTGTCCAGTACCACCCCCTACCCCACCCCAAGTTCCCAGGACTCACCCAAAGTCCCATGAGCCAGAACCTGGTGGGTAGCAGGTGTTTTGCAGTGTTAACAGATGGTACCTGGTTTCCCAGTAGCTTGGTCTCTTTCTCATGATAGAGAGAGGAGACTGCGCCTGGCGAATTGGCAGACGTTCCTCAGTACGTGATATACACGGGGCACTTTGCCTTGCGGCTCTCTTTCCATTCCAAACTTGCCCTTGCCTCCCAGTGGCGGCAGCCGCAGCGCATACCCAGGCAGCATCCCCGGGTGTGGGTTTACCAAAGTTATTATTTATTATCCAGGTGATCACTTGGTTTGTTTCGGGCCTCCCTCCGATAGCCAGAGATACCCTCGTGTCCCATTATATAGCAGTTCATAAAGGACCACGAGCCCAATACTGGATGTTGGGGACAGGGATACATGGATTCTATTCATCCATGGAAGGAATGGGGTCCGAATGGGAGTGAGTTAGAAGCCTGAGTGATGGGCTTGTTCTCTGCCCACCTGTCATTCCTCTTGGTGGCAGCCAGGGTTGGTCCCTGCCTCAAATGTGTTCTGACCAATAAGAAAGACCTGCCAGCCCTGGGTAGGAAAAGGCTTCCTTCCCTTTTCAAGATTAAAAAAGTAATTTTTAATTGATACTCCACATAGTAAATCTCTGGTAGGCAGCACAGCAGGACACTGGGAAGGGGTGGGCAGAAAGCTAGCTGCCTGGCATAGGTACGGTGCTGGGTCCCTTTAAGCCATACAGACACCCAGAGCCAAGACAGCAGTTTTGTTAGGGGCAGTTCTGGTGAGTGCTAGCCATGCTTTGGTTCAAGTCTCTCGGCTTCTTAAGATCGCAGGCAGATGGTCAGATTTGGCCCCTTTTGATCTATTTCCAAGCCCCCTTCCCCACTCCATCAAGGGCTGTACTTACACTGGGTACCAGGGCCAGGGATGCAGCTTGTTTCTTCCCAGGTATCTGTGGGTCCAGGATGCACTGAGAGGGTGTTCTCAAGGGCGAGCACCTGTGGAACTGGAGTGATGGATGGGTGGAGCGGCAGGGAGGGAGGGGCAAGGGTAGCAAAGCGGACATCTCCAAGAGGAGTGCCGCTTCACGGACTCTTTCCTGGAGCTGGGCATCCTGTGGGAGGAGGGTTGAAATTTCTGTTTTGCTCCATTGTTGAGTGTTTCCATTGCAGCCGGCAGCTTGTGCAAGCGGAAGAGTCCAGAATGTGACAAGGAGACTTCCATCTGCACGGACCTGGACGGCGTTGCACTGTGCCAGTGCAAGTCAGGCTACTTCCAGTTCAACAAGATGGATCACTCCTGCCGAGGTAGCGACTTCATCCCCGGGCCATTCTGGGGAAGGATGGCAAACCACTCTGGCCTCTTTCCTTCGGGTTCTGGCTTCAACACTTGAAAACTGGGAGGGTGCTGGTGCTTGTTATTTTGCTCTCAGCAAGAGCTTGAATATATTATCTCCTTGGAATAATAGCGTTATCTCTGCCTAGTGCTCATGGATCCAACCAGTCCAATTCAAAGGAAAAGAGGAGAGAGTGTTGGTGGTAGCAACACCTTTCTTTCTTTCTCCCTTTTCATTTAGAGGAACTTAGAAAAGTTCTCGTTTTCATTTCCCAAGTTTCATCTGTTGTCTGCTAACCTTTGGGAATAGAAATGAAAGCATGGCACCAGGTCCGTCTCTTTCAGTGGCACCTGTGGCCCAGTAGGCAATATACTTGGCCAAGGCTCAAAACTGTGATTAAGAGCCTGGCTCTGCCTTGCTGATGGTATGTCGCCTTGGGCAAGTCCCTCAGTTTCCTCTCTTGAGAAATGGGTGTCATGGTTCTGTATTGGAGGCTGTGAGAATTAAAGAGGGCAGCCTCCTTGGAGGAACTTCCAAAGCTGTCAACATTAAACTAGTAGATTACCATTATTTTTAAAGGTTCTTCAAGTGTCTAGGAGCAGAAATCTAATTTTGCTAGCCTTTTAAGTGAAGCTTAAATTCATTTGGTTTGAGAGAAAGACTGTTCAAGGAGAGTAGTCTGAAACTATGGCTTACAAAAAAAAATGCATTCAAGTCCAAAGCACTGTGTACTCTGCGTTCCGGAAGATGAACACCGCTCTGTGCTCGGCAGAGGAACTGGCAAAGTAAAGGTCATCGCGTGGCCAGGAGCATTGCCTGCCCTTAGCATATGCGTGGCACAGATGTCCTGCTCACCCACACATTGCCAGGGACAGATGTACTGGGATCTGAGTGGAGGTCACGTACCGGGGCAGAGTGACAGGCCGCTTATTTTTGTCATCAGACATGATTTCCCATTAGAGGATTGATTCCATCAAAAGAAGATGAAAATGCATTTCAGGGCCGTGCTCTCATCCTGACCCTCTGACCTTGTTCCCGGGTGGGCTGTGCGGTGGGTCTTGAGGGAGGGCAGCCCTCTTACGTTAGATGTCAGTGGTGACGCATAGCCCGTCCGCAGCATTTCCCGGTCCTACACCAGTCTGCCGCTTTGCTACAAAAGGACAGAGCTTCCTACTTCCCTCTTCCCTGATGTAAAGAGAAGTGTTCTTTGGAGCAGAAATGGGGAGTTGATACAGCTTCAAGTAGGGAGGTGCTGGTGCTAGAATCCCTGTGAACTAGGGTGCTGTGCAGCTGGAAGGAGGTGACACAGGGTTGGCAGAAGCTTAGGCTCCGTACACATGGCAACCCCTGTGTGAACCACCCTGCCTGCCACCTCTGTTCCTGGCAGGCTTGAGCCACTCCCTCTGTTTCCAGGTCGGTGGGTTTCATAGTCTCCCTTCCAGCACAGCATTTAGAAACAGCTGAGCTGTCAGAGATTTGCCCGATGCAACCACTGACACGGGCACCAAGAGCCTTGTGTTTACCCAAGGAGCCACACAGGGAAAACGGTGTTCACTTTGGGCTTGTTGTCAAGACCCCTGGAGTCCCCTCTCTGCAGTGTCACCACGTCTCTGAGCTTCCTGGGCCACAGCCCCGGCAACTGGGCTCTGATGGGTTAGTTAGCAGCGACCCCTTCTGGCCAGTGTGCTGAAACACAAGCTTGTTTCTAATCATCCTACGTCTGGGGGTCAGTCCTCTGAATGGAGGACAGAAGTACGTGTAGGTCGCTGAAACATGAGTGTACATGAGCAGATCTCTCTACTTAGTTCTCTGTCGGTTACACACTTACACCTGTGCACACATACCTATATGCTCCTGGGTACTTCCCATGCAATGTCCTTTTGATTTCTTCAACCAGGTTTTGATCCAGTTAAGAAGTTCAAGTCGGTGTCCCTCTTGTAGGTTCCTAGCTTTCTTGCCATGTGCAGACAGCACGATGAAGTCTAACAATCTGTTTGCATCTCATCAGGCCACAAGTGCCTTGAGAGCCAGAACCGTATCTGGAATAGCGCTTAGCGCATGGTGGGGGTTCAACAAATGACTTTTGAAAGAATGCATGGGTAATAGGACAGCAAATATGGTAAGGAGAGACTGGGACAGCTTGATTTCATTTCCAGCAAGGGAACAAAAGAGTTTTTGAGACTGTCATTCCTCATTTATGTTAAGTCCTGAAGGCTTGGGTTTGCTTAGGTCCCAGGGCAGCCTTCGGGGGAAGGGGGAGTTTGGGCCTGTTTGTTGCCTGCTTAACACTTACTTCGTCTTTAGTCCTTTGACCTATATGAGGGCCTTGCCCACAGGATCCCCCAAAGCAGCAGCGCACGCACAGTCACTCAGTCTTTGATGAATGGCTGAGTCTGTTTGAAATAGAGGACCATCTTTACATCAGGGAGTCCGGCCACTCCGGAGGCAAAGTGCTAAGAGCCCAGCCTGCAGCTTGCAGGCAGGACACCGGATTTTGCTGCATCTTTGGAGCGGGAAGCTCTCACCAAACAGACTGAGGGGTACGGAGGTAGATCTGATCTGACAGCATTTCCAGGCAGACATACGTAGAATAGGACAGGCTGGGGTGGCATCGGCCTGCTTGGGTGCTGAGCTAGTGGAGGCCTGAGCTTCCCTGGGGCAGCTTACCCTACAGACAGAGCTGCTTGCTCCTCCTGTGCCAGTCCTTGAGGTGTGCAAAGCGGACCTGCCTCCCAGAGGTGCAGGACCTGCCTCCCAGAGGCAGAAGTGTTTGGCCTGCCTGATGGCACTACCCATGGGAGACCTGCAAGAGAACTCGAAGGAGTCAAGGAGGGAGAGATGGGCCCGTTTGTCCTTTCCTACCTGGAGTACACACACTGTGCTCTCCCGGATATACAAAGCACGTAATGAAACTAAGAAAGTACAGCCGCTTAAATGGGGTTGAAGGAGAAATAAACTAACTATTACATGGAGGCCAGAAGGAAAGGGAATATACAGGAAGGCAGGCCACTCGTTTGAGTTCTGAGCTTGCTAGACACTGAAACGAAGACACACTAATGGCTTTGAGAAGAGTCAGGGTCCCCAGAATCCAGGATAAATGCCTAGGAACACCCCCCTCATTCTAAGTAGTGAGACCAGGAAGACCTTCCTCCAGGCACCCCCATAAAGAGGTTAGTGCACGGTGGTGTTGTGGCCACGTCACCCCGCCTGCAGGGAGCTCCAGGACTGCTGCTGGTCACTAGGAGCCTTTAACACAGGCGCCTGTTGCTCGGGACAAAGGGAAGCGTTACAGTCCAGGTTCTCAGATCTGTAGCATGCAAGGAATTTGTAAAGCCATTTTTCATCGTCTGTTTTCACCTAGGCATTGTCCTAGCCTGTGGTGTTCTGGTCTCTCACTGTAATGCTGACAGTCTCAGAGGGATAGGCTTGGAAACTGCGGGTGCAGGGGGATGCCTGGGCTGCAGCTGCCCCGGCAAGGGGGTCCCAGGTTGTGTTCCTGGGGGAGGTGACTGTAAAGTTACACCTTGCACCGACTGTGGCATGAGCCTTCTCTTAGGAAGACCTGGCACCCACCAGGATGGCGCCACAGAGAATGTCCGCCATGGCTCCCTCCACCTCGCGGAGCGGGGCCAGCGGGACCAGCCTGGGGCTGAAGGTTTGATGTACATTAAAGGAGATGAAGCATCTATCTGTACAGGGAAGAGCACTCCGTAGGGACGTCCTTCATCTGTCCATAACTTCCAAAAAGAGTTGCAATCATTGGGTAGTCATTACAACCAAAGATATTTACTTAGCTGCTAGTTTGTGCTAAGCCATGTGCATGCAATGTTTTACCTAACCTCATCCAAGGAACTATCCAGCACGTCTTACTGTTATTCTTTTTATAGCTAGGAGATTGAGAACCACAAGGAGATGAAGGACAATTTCTTTTATTTTTTTTAAGATTTATTTTATTTTTTTATTGGAAAGGCAGATATACGGAGAGGAGAGACAGAGAGGAAGATCTTCCGTCCAATGATTCACTCTCCAAGTGAGCACAATGGCCAGTGCTATGCCGATCCGAAGCCAGGACCTTAACCATTGCACCATCGCGCCGTGCCCGACAATTTCTTTTAAATAAAAAAGGGACATTTATTTAGTTTTTGAATGGCAGTTACAGAGAGAAAGAGATCTACTTGTTGGTTCACTCCCCAAATGGCCACAACTGCTGGAGTCGGGCCTGGAGATTCCGGGTCCCCTTTGTGAGTTTAGGAGCCCAAGCATGGGGCCATCCTCTGTTGCTTTCCCTGGCACACTAGCAGGGAACTTGATATGAATTGGAGCAGCTGGGACTTAAACTGGTGGCCATATAGGATGCTGATGCCACAAGCTTTGGCTTTACCCACTATGCCACAGTGCTAGCCCCAAAAACAATTTCTTGATGAGGGTTAACAGTTAAACTGGCCACAGGATTTATAATCATTCTAAAGTTACTTGTGGCCTCCTGATTCTAGAATGCTCTGTGGACTTTAGGCATCTAACTAGGTTTGGGCCAAGGGAGGTGAACATCCGCATTCTTGACTTTCCCTTTTCTCTCTTTCAGCCTGTGAAGATGGATACAGGCTTGAAAATGAAACCTGCATGAGGTAGGCTCCACATCCTTTTATTCTGATGAATTTGTTACAGTCCTTCCTAAAAACTGCCTCCATTATTTGGAGATTTGAAACCAACTCTCACCCTCCTTTCTTTGTGCATTTATAGTTGCCCGTTCGGCCTCGGAGGTCTCAACTGTGGAAACCGTAAGTACAGAGCAGCGAGGGGTTTGCCTGGCCCCCGCCCGTGGTCAGGGAGCACAGGGTCTCTTGCTCTCCCCCTCTATTCCCCTTGCATGAGCTTCACTGTCTTCATGGGTCCTCGCTGGCCTCACTGGGGCTGCCCAGGGACTCAGGGCCTGGGGGAGACATGAATGTGAGTCGCCTCAGCTCTGCCAGGTGCTAATGTTTGATGGATTGGGACAGAAAGTGTGAGGTCTGCAGACAGGGACACCCCTCAACACCCACAGAAGGGTAGGGCAGCCCGAGCCTTCTCTGAGGTTTACAGCAAAGTTTGTAAAGCCTCTGGCTTATGGGTGTTGGAGTGTTACATCCCAGACAGATGGAGCCACCTAAAAAACAGGAGGCAGGCGGGGGCCCGTGATGCAGTGGGCACGGTATATGCGTAAGGGTGGCTGGAGGAAAGCAAGAAGGGAAGGTAGAAAGTAACACGTCAGGTTGGCAAAGTGTGTGGGCACTGAGCTGTGGGGGTTTTGGTCCTCGAGCTGAGGAGGTGAGCTTGTGGTTAGTGGCCAGCGGGGAGCTGCCCAGTGCTGGGACAGGAAAGCACGGTGAAAAGCAAGTGAGTCAGGTTGCAGTCCGCAGAGACTGGACAGAGAGCAGGCTCAGGTTAGAGACGTCCCGGTGGTTCCAGTGTGAGCTCAGGGCCTTGGCTCCAAGCTGGCGGTGATCATGGGCATGGTGCTCGCGGTGTCATTTGGGGACAGTGACTGGGACATTTTTGTCCCAGTGCTGCTTTTTTACTTTGAAACATTAGCAATTAAAGTGACCTACAAAATTATGGAAGAAAAATTTTTAAAGATTTTGTTTTTTAAATAATTAGTTATTTTTATTTCAATTGCATATATAAAGTGAGAATTTAGCCACTGAACCATTGCACTAGGCCCTGGAAAAATTTTGAAAGTTAGAAATACATTAGTATGTAACAGAAATAATAAGTGAACAAGTTGTTTTTTGTTTGATTGTTGGTTTGTTGTTGTTTTGGCCGGGGGTTGGGGGAGGGTGGAGTTATAGAGAGAAGAAGAGACAAAGATCTTCCCACCCATTGGTTCATTCCCCAAATGGCCTTAATGGCCATAGCTGAGCTGATCTGAAGCCAGGAACCAGGAGCTTCTTCCTGGTCTCCTGTGGGGGTGCAGGGGATTTGAGTGATCCCCCAGTGCTTTCCCAGGCCACAAGCAGGAAGCTGGAGCAATCAAGTCTTTATTGTAGGATAACTTTCCTTCATTTTACCCATGAGCATGTTCCAGTGGTTCATATTCTAAGTAGTCATGGTTTTATTTAATGTGGTGGAGGCCCTGTTCTCTTTTCCCCAATGCTATGCCTTACTTTTAAATGTACTGAATGATACTGTCATTGTTCATAGAGCTTTTTTTCTATCATCAAGTTTCAAATATTATTTCAATATATTCAGATTCAAATATTTCAAATTTGATATTAGGTACAAAACTGATATAAGCTAGTTATCTTGATGCTGGTACAATGGCTCATTGGCTGATCTTACCCGCTTTGATACCTGGGATTCCATATGGGCACTGGTTTGTGTCCCGGCTGCTTCACTTCCCATCCAGCTCCCTGCCTGTGGCCTGGGAAAGCAGTCAAGGACAGCCTAAGGCCTTGGGACTCTGCACCTGCGTGGGAGACCCAGAGGAAGCTCCTGGCTTCTGGCTTCAGATCAGCTCAGCTCCAGCTGTTGCTGCTACTTGTGGCTACTTGGGAAGTGAAAAGAAGATCATTTCTTTGTCTCTCCTTCTCTCTGTAAATCTGCATTTCTACTAAAAATAAATACATTTTAGGAAAAAAAGAAAAAAGAACGATCTGGTGTCCTCATCAAGAAGTTTCTCTAAGGCGACAGTATGGAGACCTGAATTACATACCCAATCAGGGTGATTATCCTAACAGCAGGCTATCAGTAGGTTATTATAGTTAGTCTAAGGACTAGGGAAATGGTTTATAAAAATAAATCTTTTTAGAATCACGTGACTAGAGAGGGAGGGGTACATAGATACAATTATTTTTCTGTTTTTTAAATTTTTTTAATAAAGGAAGTTTGTCAGTCCCTTCCTCTGTTTTATTTTTTGTTTGGTTTGAAGGCTCATTTATATTTGAAAGGCTCATTTATATTTGAAAGGCCACTTTAAAGAGAGAAAGCTCTTCCATCCACAGGTTCACTCCCTAATGGCTATAATGGCCAGAATTTGGCCATTCCAAAGCCAGGAGCCAGGAGCTTCTTCCAGGTCTCCTATGTGAGTGGTAGAAGCCTAAGGCCTTGGGCCATCCTCCTCTGCTTTCCCAGGCCATAAACAGGGAGCTAGATCAGAAGTGGAGCAGCCAGGGCTCGAACCAGTGGCCATTTGTGATGCAAGTACCACAGGTGGAGGCAAAACCTACTATACCACAGCTCCAGCCCAGAAATATTGATTTTTAAAGTAGCCTTGATTTTTAACCTGTAGTCCCTGAGTGGTGAGCAAACAGCCCTGCACTCTGCATTTGTCTCTTGGAATCCAACCAGTGTGCCAGGAACTCACTATCACAAGTCAAAGAAATGATTATAGTTGCACTTTTTTTTTAATTGCCCAAATTCTTTTTAACTTTAAAGCATTGGCTTAGGTTTGGGTGATTTTGGTTTATATAAAACAATTTAAAGGGTGATGGTATATGTCTTTTTCTTTTTTTTTTCCAATTTATTACGTTGCATTATGTGATATAGCTTTTTAGGTACTGGAATTCCCCCCCTTCCCCCCAGTCCTCCCCCCATGGTGGATTCCTCCACCTTGTTGCGTGTCTACAGTTCAAGTTCAGTTGAGATTCCTCCCCTGTGAGCCTGTACCTAGCGTAGAGTCCAGCATCTCATCATCCGGATAAGTTCAACAGCTTCTTGGGGAGACCCTCTCCCTTGCGCATGGCATCCGCCGTGTGCGATCCAGGCGTGGAGCTTAGCTAGGGGCCCTGGGATCCCTCGGCGACATGGCGGCCACTGAGGGGCCATCTCCCTGTATATGTCTTTTTCTAAATATCACTTGGTGGCGGCCAACCTGGTGGAGCAGTGGGTTGCGCTGCCACCTGCATTGCTGGCATCCCATCTCTGAGCTCTGATTCCATTTCCAGCTGTTCTACTTCCAATGCAGCTCCCTGCTGATATGCTAGGGAAAGCAATGGAAGATGGGGAAATGAAGCAGAGGATGAAAGATCTCTTTGTCTCTCCTGCTTTCTTTGTCATTCTTTCGAATAAATACTAAATACATTTTAAACTTTAAAAACTTTTTTTTCATTTAAAGTAGTAATTTTTAAGAATTGCTTTGTGAGTGAACCAGTTTCTTGTTCTTGATCGTTTGAAGTTCGGAGGATAGCTGTGCAGAAGCCCCTTGGAATGTGGAATTGTATGTGTTTACATTTTTAAGGAAGTGCTTATTTTTGTTTGAAAGACAGTATCACAAGCAGAAAGCTCTTCCATCTGCTGCTTCTCTCCCCAGACGCCTGCAGCAACCAAGTGCGGGCCCAGCCAGGGAGATGCCAAAGGCTAGGAATTGCATCCAGGTCTCCCACATGGGTGGGCAGGTCATCACCTCTTGCCTTCCAGGCACACTAACTGGGAGCTGGATTGCAAGTGGCATAGCTGGGACTCGAACTGGTCTCCAGTATGGGATGCACCTTACCCCACTATGCCACAGCATTGACCCGCACATGTGTGCTCCCTGTCTAGTGTTCTAAATAACATGCATTGCTAACCTTTTTTTTCTCAAGATTGTGTTCAATGCTGTGTGTCGGGGTTGCTGTTCCCTGAGATTTGTGTACTGGTGTTTAAGACTTTGTGTTGGAGCGAAGTCAGCTTGTCCTCATGCTGTTGGTGGGGCCCCGGAAGCAGCCAGGGTTTCTCTTGGATCCCTGAGGTCTGTTTTTCTTCCCCCTTTGTCCGAGTCACCATCTTCATGCCCAGCAGAGGGCAGACACCTGTTTGGATGGTGAGGTTTCGGCCACCTTGTGTAGCTAACTGGTAGCTTATCACTAAATTATGGTGACTTCTGAAAGCTCTGTTAATGGGGTGTGGCTGTCACTTTATGGCTTTGTGTCTGCACGAGTTTCGATGTTGTAAATTGTTCTTGCCTTCCTTTATGTCTATTTTCTGATTACAACTGAGGGTTTTTTAATTAAACAAAAATGAATGGACATGCACTTAATTTATTTTTAAATTTAGAAAAAGGTGAAGCAAAGCATCATAGCACATAATATAAAACTGTGAGGGGAAAGCCACATGAATTCCAAGTGACACAAGAAACACTCACGCCCAAAAGAAGGAGTAGAGCACCGAGCCAAGAGGGATGTGTCTGACAACAAATCTGGGGCCATCTGACACGTGATATAAAAAGAAAGACACACAACTGTGGGGGCTGACATGGTGGCATATCAGGCTAATCCTCCATTTGCAGCTCTGGCATCCCATATGGGATGCGTCACTTATTTTTGTTAATACTTGTTTTTATTGTGAAAGTAGATATACAGATAGAAGGAGAAAGATCATCTATCCATTTGTTCAACGCTCCCCCCAACCCCAGTGACTGCAATGAACGGTTGGAGCTGAGCCAATCTGAAGCCAGGATCTTCTTCCAGGTCTCCCATGTGGGTGCAGGGTCCCAAAGCTTTGGGCTGTCCTGGACTGCTTTCCCAGGCCACAATCAGGGAGCTGGATGGGAAGTGGAGCAACTGGGACACAAACCATCACCCATATGGGATCCCGGCAGTATTTAGCCACTAGGCTATCATGGTGGGCCTAGGCATACTATTCTGTAACCTGCTTGTAAGCCTAGTAAACTATGAAATGTTTTCATTTTCATTATATTCATTATATTACAGTTTCATTATATCACTTTTAAAGAGTTTCTGTACTCTCATCTCCTTGGATGAACAACAGAGAGAGATGAAACAGACACAGATGCTCCATCCACTAGCTCACTACCAGATGCCCACAGCAGCTAGGCCTGGGCCAGACCAAAGCCAGGAGCCCAGAAGCCATCCACATCTACCGCACATGTCGAAGGGGTTCAGACACTTCAGCCATCATCTGCTGCCTCACAGAACGCATCAGCAGGAAGCTCGCTGAGAAGTGGAGGCACCAGCACCCAAGCCAGCACTTTGATTTGAGATAGGGTCTTCCTAACACTGGCTTAACTCTCTGCTCCACAATGCATGCCACATAATGTGATTTTGGGTAGTTCTATGCTGTATTGGTATAATGGGCTTAGCTATTGCCTTGATACGGTCTTTTCAGTTTTATTTTAATAGTCCCATACTTAAGTCGTTTTTTCTGCCTTGTGACTATTGTCATCTTGTGATTACAGAGCTCACATCAGTTTTTTACCTTACTTGCTTTTGTCACAGACATTTTTATGCATCCTTCTTTCATATTCACCATGTTGTTTTATAGGTCATTCTCTGCCTTCAGATGTTCTGCATCTCTTATTGGGGATCCCTAAGCCCCAGTGAGGGGTCAGAGCCGGCCTTTCCCATTTACCATTCTCTTCCAGAAAAACCAGAACATTCCACTTACAGACCATTCTGAGCTGTCTCCCTACCCCAACCCACTGTCTAACAGCAGGTGTCTCAATAATCAGTTGTTATGTTCACTCAATGGTTGTTGCATCAAGCTGTGAAAAGATTCAGATCAGAGGAAACACTGTGTTGGCAGGAGTCACTACAAACAAGCACCAGTTTAGGAGGAAGGAGAGATGATTAATTATCTGGAAGCCAGTAGGAGTCTTAGAGTGGTCATTCCACTCCATCTTGACTGGCTTCCTCACCAACAGAAAGGAGGAGTTGGAGAGAGGGGAGTGCTGGTCTCTAATCTTTGTACCCAGAGGGACTGTGATGAGACGGAAGGGACAGATCCCTCAGGAGAAAGTGACAGAATCATGTGGGAAGTTGTGAGGGTGGGAGGCCATGGGTACAGAGTGTGTCCACGCACAGCCTGCAGACATGAAAAAGGCAAAACTCAGGGAGTGCCAAGAAAAACATAATACCGTGATCAGAGATGCAAATGGGCTGAATCACAGTAAGCTCAGTGAGAGGAGCGGGGAGGATGGAGAGAATTGGGTGAATTTTAAAATAAAATGAATGTGGCTATCTAGAAAATTCTGTAATGCATTCAAGTGTTTGAAAAGAAGACATGGTGGTTGGTTTAAATTCTCTTGGATTAAATACACTTAGCTGGTTGAAGCAGCAGGGGTTCGTTGTAAGGGTTGGCAGGAGCAGGCCCGTGTGGGGAACCTCACAGTGAGCCGCTGGAGGCAGAGCCTTCTTGTCAGGGCAAGTTAGCATCACTCAGTCTGCTTGTCTCCCCTTGCTAGTCCACCGGCGGCTTCTTCCCAGACCACATGATGAACAACAGTCTCCAGACGTGCGTGTGTGTGTGTGTGTGTGTGTGTGTGTGTGTGTGTGTGTGTGTGTGTGTGTGTGACTGAGTCAGCCATCTCGAAAGAACAGGCTCTGTCTTTCCCACTTTGAGATCCCTGGAAAGGAAGTCATTGGTTCCGTATGTACCACGTGCTTATTCCCATGCAGTTGGCCATGTTCAGGTGTCATGTTACAGTTACCGACCCCATCACAGATGGAAGGAAGGGAACCGCTTCATTGAAAAGGTAGACTAAGCTGTGAACAAAAACAAATAGTTTACAGGAAAGGCTACAGCCCAATCTTAACGTTGGTTTGATGCAAAAGACACCAGCAATGCCGACAGTAATGTCAGGCTGCGAAGATGAAGGGAAGGAGCCGTTGCTTGAGAAACACTTAGCAACAGGTGTCAGAGGGCGAGTAGCACTGCTAACTGCCCTTTTGTCCTGCGACTGGCATCCTGAGAACACAATTTTCATTCTACTTCCACAGCAACAAAACAATGAATTGTAACTTTTTAAAAAGATTTATTTATTTTTATTGCAAAGTCAAATATACAGTGAGACAGAGAGGAAGATCTTCCATCTAATGTGACCCCAAGTGACCGCAACGGCCTGAGCTGAGCCAATCCGAAGCCAGGAACTCTTCCAGGTTGCCCGCATGGGTACAGGGTCCCTGGGCTTTGGGCCGTCCTCCATTGCTTTCCCAGGCCACAGCAGGGAGCTGGATGGAAAGTGGGGGCTACTGGGACACGATACCAGCACCCATGTGGGATCCTGGCGTGTGCAAGGTGAAGACATTAGCCACTAGACTATCATGCCAGGCCCCTTTTAGTATTACTTATAACATGTGCTTGCTTATCTCATTGCTACTAACTCAATTCAGAGTGAATTCACTGAGGGGCCTTCTCAGTCTCAGGCATGGTTGATGAAGTGATTCTTGGACTGTGGACTGAACTGACCAGTCATGTTTTTATAAATCTGGGAAGTCAGGATGGGTGTTGTATTACATCAGGTTAAGTCACTGCCTGGAATGGCTGCATCCGTGTCAGAGTGGTGGTTCAAATCCTGGCCTCGTCACATCCTGGTCCAGCTCCCTGCTAATTCACCTGGGAGGTGGTGGGTGGTGGCCCGGCTACCTGCCGCCCACATGGGATAGAATTCCTGGTTCCTGGCTTCATCCCAACCCCAGGGTTATCAAGTGTGAACCTAAACTGAGTTAAGCATTTTTATATCTGTTCTCACCATCAAATAAAAGAAGTTTAACAATTAACACTAAAGGGCAGGAAGTGACCAAGAAAAGATTCTGTGTTCTTTTTATTATTAATAACTTATTTTTATCGGAAAGGAAGATTTTTAGAAAAAATAGAGAAAGAAAGAATGATCTTCCATCCTCTGGTTCACTCCCTAAATGGCCTCAATGGCTGGAGTTGAGCCAATCCGAAGCCAGGAGCCAGGAGCTTCTTCCAGGACCTCTTCCAGGTCTCCCACGCAGGTGCAGGATTCCAAGGCTTTGGGCCGTCCTTGACTGCTCTCCCAGGCCTCAGCAGGGAGCTGGATGGAAGGTGGGACAGCCAGGACATGCACCAGTGCTCATATGGGATCCCAGTACTTACAAGGCGAGGATTTAGACACTGAACCATTGCCCAATATTGTGCTTTTATCAATGCTTTTTTAATGTCAACTTTCCTGAGGCATGATTTACACATGGGCACCCATCCTAAGTGTGGGGGGGGTTGGAAAGAACCTAAATCTTAGATCATAGAGTAGCCTTTAAATTGGAACAAATAAAGCTTCCTAAAAACTCATTATTCACCTTTCTTTTTTTTTGCCATGAATTGGTGAAAGTGTCATTGGGGGCTGATGACACTCCTAGTTGTGGCTGAAACCTTCTAAACCCTTCTCATGCAGAGAACATGTAGCGCTGGCTGTCAGGGGGCCCTTGGCAGAGCCCAGGAAGTGGAAAGCAAGGTTGCAGGGCAGCCGGGCTGGCGGGGAGAGCATTCTTTGCCATTCGTCCGTATTTTCCTTATTTTGTTTGTTTACCGTGTTCAGCCTATCAGCTCATCACCGTGGTCATCGCAGCAGCAGGAGGAGGGTTGCTGCTTATTCTGGGCATTGCACTGATCGTTACCTGTTGCAGGTGAGTGGTGAGAGTTCAAAATCCTCCTTCTGATTCTTTGTGCCTTGCAAGTATTTGTTTTTACTTTTCTCAAGAATATTGGAGATGGGTTATAGTGTGAAACTAGGATGTGTAACTAAACTGTTTTTTAAGAAAGGAAAAAAAGAAAGGGAAAGTTTTTGATAGTTGACCCCTAAGAGGGAGCAGATGGAACTTTTTTTTTAAGAGAAAAATCCAAAAAGCACAGCCACAAAAGGAAAAAAAAAGAAAGATTTAACTCCACCAATATAATATAACAAGCATTTGTGCTCCAAAGGTGAAAAAACAATCCCAGCATGGGTTAACACAAGTGCATGTCATCTTCAGGGCCTTCAGAAACTTCCTGGCCATTAAAACTGTATTTGTTTTAGAGAGTACTCTGTTGGCTCATTGCTCAAATAGCCAGGCCACAGCCAGGGGTTGGGAACTCAACCCGGTCTCCTGCGTGGATGATGGGGACATGGCTAGTTGAGCCTTGCCAGCTGCCTTCAGGAGTGCACCATAGCAGGCAGTGGGATGGGAAGTGGAGCCAGGACTCAGAGCCAGGCACGCTCACAGGGGATGTGGACTTCCCAGGCAGCATCGTAACCACAGCCGCAAACACCTGTCTATTTTCTTTTGAATCTCTTTTTTTCATGAACTTCTAAAGATACTTTCAGGGATATGTATTTAGAGTATAAAAAAGAACACTTTCCACTCAGTAATAAAAATACAGCACAGTTTAAAAATAAGGATTTGAATAGCCATTCCTCCAGAGAAGATAGGCACATGACCAGTAAGCACACACAAGGCTACTCAACATCATTAGTCTTGAGCAGATAACAAATGAAATCTGCCAGGAGACACCACTGTGTAGCCACTAGAATAGCCATCTAAAGAACAAAGCAAACCAACAAAAACAGTGAGGATGTAGAGAAAGCACCCATATCCACTGCTGAAAGAAACATTAAGTGGTCCCATAAAATGGTACATTCGCGTTGAAAAAATTAAATATAGCACTTTCACTCTTAGCTGTAAGCCCAAGAGAAATAAAAACACTCACATGAATGTTCATAGCAGCATTCATAATAGCTAGAAGGTCAACAACAGCTGCCATGTCCACCAATTGACAAGTGACTAAACAAGACAGGATGTATTCATATAAAGGAGTATTTTACAGGAGGGAATGAAGCACTGATAGGATAAATGGAGTGAGCTAGTCACAAAGGGCCACCTGTCATGTGACCACATGATGCGAATTTTCTAAATCAGGCAAATCTAAATAGAGGTAACTACTAAGTGCCTTAGTACTTGGCCCAGGGCTGTGATGGTAGGGTGAGTGGACAGGAGAGACCTAAGGAGTGATGGCTAAGCCATCTGAGGATTCTTTTGAGCTATTTTTTTTGAAGATTTATGTATTTTATTGGAAAATCAGATATACAGTGAGGAGGAGAGACAGAGAAGAAGATCTTCCATCCAATGATTCACTCCCCAAGTGACTGCAATGGCCAGAGCTGAGCTGATCCAAAGCCAGGAGCCAGGAACTTCTTCTGGGTCTCCCATGCAGATGCAGCGTCCCAAGGCTTTGGGCCATCCTTGACTGCTTTCCCAGGCCACAAGCTGGGAGCTAGATGGGAAATAGGGCTGCTGGGATTAGAGCCAGCACCCATTTTGAATCCCTGCGCATGCAAGGTGAGTATTTTAGCCACTAGGGTACTGCACCAGGCCCTTTTGAGCTATTCTAAAATGGGTTGTGATAATGGTCGTAAAATTTTAAACTGCTAAGAACCAATAAATGGGTGAATTGTATCTCACTAAAACTACACACCTATAAAGATATAGTCTAGAGTGAAGCAAGAGAAGGAAGGAATTGACCTCCTTCTTGGTGATTAACTCTTCAAATAAGGAAAGTTATGACCTTTGATTTAGGAGAATAATAAATGGTTGGAATAATTTAGATATAACAGGTAGAGGAAGTCTAGCATGTTACCACTTCTACCATAGACATGAGCCTATTTCAAGTTATTCTCTGTCTCCAGTAAGGCCCGGCTGCCCGTTTGGGAATGCCAACCTTTGTTAGCATTCCATCAGATCATCAGAAACAAACAATGCAAGTAGAAATTGTGTGAGACTAGGTAGAGTTATCCAGAGGGGACAAAATGTGAGTGTCCGGGCAGCTACAAGCCTCAGATTAGCTATGCACTCATGTGGTACAGCCACTCCAGCAAGGAGCCTGGGGTGATTGGTTCCTGAGACGGGAAGGTAGTCATGAGCCAGTAAGTCTTGGTTGAGGACTGGGAGTCACACAGTAACAGGTCTGATTAGAGTTTGTACCAAGGGCCAACATCTCTACCACGTGCAGGACAGTTCATTTCATGACCCTTGAGTCACTTGGTGCCTTCCTCAGGTGAGTGACATAGAAGGAAACATCTTCAGATTGTCTTACTCGGGGTAAATCTAATTTAAAATGCATGATCATAGACTCACTTTCCAACCATTGCTAGGAGTGAACTGTCTGACCCACTATGTGAGAATGTGTGTCGATCTGTAAGTAGGTGGTTTGATTTGGGAGGGGGATTGGCAAGCAAACCACCCCTCATTATGATTTGTAAAGTAGCTTCATGTAACAAAAAGAGCACCGTCTGGGAAGGTAGGAGGCCTGAATTCTAGTCCCAGCTTTACCAATAACAAAGGGCAACCAGAGGACAAGTCGGATCTCTCTACTGAGCCCTAGGACCCTAGAACTCCCGAGTCAGTCGGGGGAGCCCCATGAGCCTTCTGTGTCCTGGTGCTTGGGAAGTCGAGAGGTGGAAGGAGGGCAGTCGGGAGCTGTCGGACTGCCATTCTGGCTCCAGTGCTCTTTGAACTTGTCACCACCCCAAGACACTGTGAACTCTGTCCTCCAAGCGCTTACGTCGCTCCCTTGCAGCTGTCTCTGTCCTGCTCCTGATAATCTGGTCCTGTGACTTTTTTTTTTTTTTGGCATCTTTTAAAAAATCGTTGCGTGCAAATAATAAAAATCATGGCAATAATTGCACAACTGCAAAGAAATATAGTGATAGCTTTCAGTCTAATTTAATGGTATAGTAATACTAGATGCTTTCACGGATACCATTTATGTACAGAGCTTATTCACAGTACTTTCTGAATGTTTTTTTCATCCCACAGAAAGAACAAAAATGACATCAGCAAGCTCATCTTCAAGAGCGGGGATTTCCAAATGTCCCCGTATGCCGAGTACCCCAAGAACCCTCGCTCACAAGAGTGGGGTCGAGAAGCTATTGAAATGCATGAAAACGGAAGTACCAAAAACCTCCTGCAGATGACGGATGTATACTACTCGGTATGTATTCCCAGGCCCACGGCCACCCTGGGCTTGGGTTCTCGGGAAAAGTAGTTCCATTGTGCCGAGGCAGAGAGCACTGCAGGTGGCTGGGAGTGAGAGAGGATGGTGACAGATGCCTCTTATTTCTATCATTCATATTATTTACTTACCTTCTGTTTGTAAGGTATTTATTGATCTTGGTACTGAATTAGGAGGTTATATTTCCATATACTGCTTCAGTGGGATTTAGTACTTTCTTATTACCCAACTTGTTTCTAAGGTATAACAAAGGAAACGAATAGAGGGAGAAAAGATTCCTGACCATTTAGCCCCTTATCCTTGACCTGGTATGGTGAAGTAGTTAAAACTAGAAAAAGGTACAGAGTTCGGCATCATCTTTGACAGGTACATCTCAGAGGCCCAGAGGGCAATGCCCTTGGTGAGCGTGTAATCGTTTGCCCTGTATTGCCCTGGTCTGCAGCACGTGGAAAACAGAAGGCCTTGAAGCCTTGCTGCTTCTGTTGCACATTGAATATGACTCATATCCTGCTCCTGTGCACTGCCGATTCAGTTCACATTCCATCGGGTCTACCTTAAAACAGACACACATGGGGATATCTAAGCTGATAAATAAATAGGGATCAGGTGACTTCTTATGCTCTGGGGAGCTGATTGAGATTCAGCAATAAGTATAAACCTTGCCCCGTGGAGCCTTAATGATCCTAGACAATCTTGTTACGGGAACTACAGTCCCCCTGGTTGCTATGGGAATCAGCCAGGAGGATTTAGACTTTGGATGGGAGGGGTGGTTTGGGACATGCTAAGGAAGCTGCTTGCTTCAATAGACCTTTAAAAAAAAAACTGAACCTGGAGAGCAAGAAGAAATAAGGAGGAAGGTAAACAGACGCAAGTACAAGCTTAGCTTTAGGATTTGTGCAATAATATTTCTACACAGGACCTTGCATTTTTATTTCCCTCAGTTGGTTGGAAGTCTTCTCTGTTTACCCAGCTGAAGACACGTCTGTCAGGGTCTACCCACACACTCAGATCCTTTTCTTGGTATTCCTCAGCCACAGTGGGACAAAATAACCAGCAACAAGCAGGCCGAGACATTGTAGGACCGAGTTTTATTGTGTCTTTCCATGGCATGGGCTTCCCTCATGTCAGAAGGCTGGAAGTGCAGCATCCACTATAGTTCCCACCAGAAAGCATTTGTCCCAGTATTCCTGTGAGCACCTCGCTATCGCTTGTTATTTATTCCAGGAAAGACTGGGGACTTACTTGTTTTTGCTGTTTGTTGCAGACCACATAGCTGATTCATGACCCATTAAGCTGTTATTTGATCAGATACCTGAGAATCCCCAGGGCCCCCCCAAGCTTTGTGCCCATAACTGCACCTCAAGCTGGGGATCTTTGGAATCCTGTATGGCGTGTGTCCCTTCTCTTCTGCTAAGGGTCAAAGAGAATTTAAAACCAGTAGTGTGCCACAGAGAAAGATAACTTAAACAGCGGTGAGGTAAATATTAGTAGAAAGAACTGGAAACATGCCCGAGTAGAGTTGTTCAGCCCTAGCCTACCATTCCACAAATGAGAACCAGAAAACCAAATAAGAAGAGCTGCATGTTGAAGTGAGCAGTACTAGAACTCGGAACCAGAGAGACAGGAAAGCTGGAACACACAGGGACCTGAGAGGGTAGCGCAGAGTGGAGGAAAGGGCACCAGAGACCCCCACAGACTCATCGCCATGGCAACCCTAGTGACAGCAGAATTCCACAGACCCCACAGGCTTGGAGCCCACTCATGGGAGTTACCTGGAGTCTGCATCATAGCTTTGCTTCAGAGAAGTTTGTGGCATTGTCTGCCTCGAGTTTCCAGAGCCATGCTCCCAGCCCAACATCAACTGAGGGCACGCCCTGCAGGCTGAACACCCCCTGGAGCCACAGCCAGCGCACAGGTGGCTCTGAGCGTTTTGGAAGCTGACAGTGTGCATGCCACGGTTAATGCTCCTAGAAGCCGTCAGCTGCTACCAGCGCTGAGGACAGGCACTGTAAGCCACATACTGCCTGTAACTCTTACATTGTTTTTATGTCCGCTCCGCAACCACCATGGTCACCCCGGGGCTTATACTTCAGCTGCGTTCAACACACAGATGCTGCACACCCCACCATCCCTGCCGAGGAAGGATCCACCACTTGTTGCTGGGGCCATCACTCCTGTTGCTAGAACAGCCACTCAGGGGGCACCCCACAGGCACTGTTGTCAGTTCTCCATCTGCCTGGGCCACTGAAGTCCCACTTCTTCCACGTGGCTCCCAGAGTCAGAAGAGCAATTAGGATTCCACCTCCACATGTACTAGTAGTACCTAAAGCCACTGTAGCCCACCAAGCCAACCTCTGCAAACAAATATTCAAAAGAAAACCGTTACTACAAAAGCTATCTATGAAAGTGTGGGAGAGAGATCTAACCCACATGATGCGCAAATCTCAACGTACAACCACAGGAAATATAGAAAATAAGATAATGTGATGTCTCCAGAGGAATTGAGTGATTCCAGCATTAAACCTCAAAGAGAAGGAAATTGGCAGCATGCTTCCTAAAGAACTCATAAAGAGTGATTACAGTTTTAACAAAATGAGGAAGATAGCACAGGGTGTGAGTGAGGATTTCAACAGAGATGGAGATCTTGTAAAGGAAACAAGTCTCAGACACGGGAAAACTCAGGAAGTCTAATTGGAAACACACCTGAAGGCCTCAAAGACAAGACTAGGTGAAGCAGAGGAAAGAACATCTGGACTTGGAGACAAGTTCTAAGAAATATCTAGTTAGACACAACACACACTTAAAAAATATTTAAAAAGAAGACAACTTCTAGAATCTTTGGGGCACCATTAGGCAAATATTCAAACATTGTGTTGGTTCCTGAAGGCAAAGTAAAAGAAGAAAGGCATAGAAAACCTAGACAAAGAAGTGTTAGCCAAAGGGCCTGGCACAATAGTCTAGTGGCTAAATTCTCATCTTGTATGTGCCGGAATTCCATGTAGGCACTGGTTCATGTCTTACTGGCTCCAGTTTCCATCCAGCTCTCTGCTTGTGGCCTGGGAAAGCAGTCAAGGATGGCCCAAAGCCTTGGGACCCTGCACCCATGTGGGAGACCCGGAAGAGCTCCTGGCTCCTAGCCTCAGATCAGCACAGCACAGCACCAGCTGTTGCGGTCACTTTGGGAGTGAACCAGCAGATGGAAGATCTTCCTCTCTGTCTCTCCTCCTCACTACATATCTTACTTTGCAATAAAAATAAATAAATCTTAAAAAGAAAAAAAGTTAACAAAAACATCAGAGTTAAACATGCTGTAGGCCAAATGGCCCCACAAGGCACTCATAGGCCAGGTCATCCAGAAGCTGCAGGATACACAACCTTTTCATCAGTACATGAGCATTGTCCAGGTTAGGCCACAGAACAAATCTCAGCTAAACCAGGAAGTAAATCAAAATTGGGTCACGTATCTGTTCTGACTGCAGTGGAATAAAACTGGAAATAACAGGAGAAGAAACCATGCATTGTATGAATATGTGATGCCATAGTTTAAGCTATGGCTTGTGTAGACATTTAAATTGCAAAATCATGAGTTAATGTTACCGGGAGAAAGGAAGCCAGTCCACTCACAGTGTCTAGGCGGGCCTGTGATCTCAGAAGATGGGGCGCCACCGAGAACAAAGAATAGGACCCAAGTCAGACCCACCCTCCCCTAGCTTCCTGTGACTCCTGGGGATCCTCCTCCAGTCCTCCATCGCCACCATCCACCCTCATCAGACGGCCAGCCAGTGGGACTGTAACTCTCCAGGTCATGGGCCAAAGTAAACTTTTCTCCTTTCTAAGCAGTTCCAGGATGGTAACGACAAGGTGAATGGTATACACGAAGAAATGGAACATGCTGTCAAATTGTGGGTCATAGAAAAAAACCAAAGGGTAAATTTTAACATTTGTGAAACAAAAGTGGAAACAGTGTACACAAATTAATGAGATAGAGCAAAAGTAGTACCAACCATTACATTTATAGCAATAAGCATCTAGTTTGAAGAAAATTGAAAGATCTCAGATAAACAATCTAACAATGTAGCTCAAGGATCTAGAAAACCAAGGATGAACAAAACACAACATTAGCAGAAAGGAGGAAAGAGAAGGAGAAAGAAGGGAAAAAAGAAATGAAATATTTTTAATACAACAGATTATTACAATGAAGAATTCATTTTTTGAAATGCTAAACAAAATCCCTTAAAACTTGGACTACACTATTTAAGAAAAAATTGAGAAAACTCAAATCAATAAAATCTGTAATGACAAAGGAAATATTATAGCTGATACCATGGAACTATAATAGTAAGAACAACTTACACCTACAAGTGTAAAACCTTGAAGAATAAGTTTCTGAATATGTATAAGCTGCCAGTATTGAACCATGAAGATATGGGGAATCCAAGCAGATCAATAATCAATTATGCAATCAAATCAATAATGAAAAAAATCTAACAAAGAAACGCCCAGGTGTCCTGAATTCTGCCAGACTTTTCAGGAAGAGCTAACATCAGTTCCTCTCAGACTCGTGCAGAGCACTGAGTGGGGGACCTCTCCTGAACTCCTGCAAGGCCAGCATGACCCCATGCCAGAGCCAGCCAAGGACGCCACAAAAAAATAAAAATAAATAAAACTATAGAGCAACCTCCCAGAGAAATTCCCAGATATTCCGCTGAAATTCGCAGAGATGCTAGATTTTGAACCTAGCTACACATTAGTCAGTCATCATAGTCATGTGAATTTTAAAAGTGTTCAGCACTTATAGATCAATAGTCACATCACAAATTGGAGATTAAAAAAACATGATCATCTCAGTAGATGCAGGGAAAATAATTTAATAAAATCCCCAAAATGATTAAGTATATGTGATAAACTCACAGCCAGTATTATACTGAATCGGGAAAAGTTAAATTTCCTCCAAGATCTGAAACAAGACAAAGATATCTCTTCTCACTGCTCTTACTCGATCTGGTATTGTAAGTTTTAGTTAGAAGAATTAGGTGAAAGAGAGAAATAAAAGGTATACAAATAGGAAGGGAGGGGAAGGAAGTCAAATTGTTGCTCTTTGCAAATGATGTGCTTTTATATAGAGAGGATCTCGAAAGCCTCCCCCAAGAGACCATTAGAACTGGTCAGGATTCAAACTCAACACACAGAAATCAGCATTTTTACATGGCAGTAATGAGCTTGTTGATAAAGAACTCGCAAGACCATTCCCATTCATAATAATCACAAAAATTAAAATACCTTCAAATAAACTTAAGAATGTGAGAGATCTCTACAGTGAAAGTTATGAACCAGCAGGGAAAGCAATTGAAGAAGACAAAAAATGGAAAGAGACATACCTGCTCTCCTTTTCATAATAGCTTCCATCTTAAGTTTATTCAAACATAGCATTCTCTTACAAAAAAGAAAATGAATGATTTTAAACCCAAGACTAATCGGTGGTCTTTTCCTTTTCTCTTTGGCAACCAGCCCACAAGTGTAAGGAATCCTGAACTTGAACGAAATGGACTCTACCCTGCCTACACTGGATTGCCCGGATCACGGCATTCGTGCATATTCCCTGGACAGTACAACCCATCTTTCATCAGCGATGAGAGCAGAAGAAGAGACTACTTTTAAATCCAAGAGAGAGGGGGGGACTCACTGCTCTGAGCCACCTGCCTGGGACCTCAAGGGGCTCAGGAGCAAGCGTCCCATGTTGGCTGCTCCCAGGACTTACTGGGACCACCCAGGAGGGGCAAGCAGAGTGACAAGTGTGAGGGATGTGAGCGCAGTAGGAGAAACTGCAGGCTGCTCATCCGGCACCTGTGCTGTTACTGTGAACATGGACGTGGGCCGGTGCCAGGAGAGTCTGAGGGACTGCGGCGGGGCACTGGTGCCAGAGGTGACCGTCGGCCAAGGCAGCCCAGTAGGTTTCATTGTCAGGACCCAGGTTTTCGTTTAGTGTGCACTTTAGTAAACTGGGCAGGGAGGTTTCCTTTCCGTCAAGACTGTTTCGGAAAGAAGAACTTTGGCTTCCTTTCCTGAGGCTCCATAGGTTGTGATTTGGTGGTGATTTGCAGCCGGACGCTGAGCTCTTGGTTGTTCCCTAGCCTGGTGCCCGTGTGCAGAACAACAGGTGCAGATGGACACGCCACTGAGGGCTGACGTCACCGCGCTGGGCCAGAGTACTTCGGTGTCTCGCCACCATCTTGAGCTGCAGCATCTAAGCCAGCCCCCAGATAAGGAATTGAAATCTGTGAGGCACAGCCCACAACTCCCACTTGGTTTTTCAGTTAAGGTGACACATTTATCTTGGATGTGCGTTTTCTCCAACAGCCTTTACAGTTCCATCTCGACCGTTTTCAAATACGTGGAGCTCATGGCAAAGCAGCATTTGGTTTTAAGTTTGAGGCATCTAGCTGTCCCATGATGAGCGTCAGCAGGCAGGGCAGGGGCTAGGGACTGGTCCTGCAGGCATGGGGAGGAACCTTTTTGTTCCTGAGAGCGTGACCTGGGGGCCTAGGGCTCTGCCCACGCTGAAGCCAATGGTTCTATGAATGTAAGAGAAATGGGAAGGTGGATGCAGGTGGTGTCCTCGCTGGTATTTACCACTGGAGGGAAAGTAGCTGAATGTGATAGTCTTTGCAGCTGAGTGTGGTTAAAAGGGATGGGCCGAGTTCAGTTTCCGGCGACTTTGGCTTCTACTTTGGGAAGTTGTGGATTGCTGAGGCAGAATAAGGAGCCAGAGTAGAGCCACAGGTAAGTGTGCAGACCTGTTAGTGTGATGTCTTTGTGTTTTTAACCTCGTCCACAAACTCTGTGTGAGCTTTCAACCACTCGAGGCTATTTATTCATTGAAATAACTTACTTTCTCTCACCCAGCCATTTTCTCACTATATGCCACTGTGTAGTACTGAGCATTGGAGACCTAGAGACTTCTGGCCAGTGAGGGACATGGGAGCTCGCCTTTGGCAAGGAAAGCCCACACATCTCACTTAATGCTTGTGTGGTGGGTCCTGCAAGGGAGGCCCGTCCTGTGGAGGTATGTCCCTGTGCTTGCTGTTGTAACATTGTGGTTGTGGATAAAGTGACCTGAACACACAGGCCAAAGAGGCCCATTTCTGAAAATGGTGTAGCCACTGAAACAGTGCCTGGGTTGGGGAACCGGAGAATGTTGGGGGGACTTCTTCACAACCTCCACAATCCCCGTCCCAGTGGTTTTCAGCATGAACTACTGTGTTCCCTGGCCTCCCAGAGCACCTTCACCTGCTAGAGCAGCAATGCCGAGCAGGTGCAGTGCATCTTAGTAATTACCTTGTACTTGGGAGCTAAATGCAACATGAGTTTTATTTTTGTCAGGAGGTGCTACCTTGAAATTTCAAAGCATCGCCTTTTTGGCATCTTGGGTCTTCCGCCTCTGTGCCTCGTGGGCGCACACCTAACTGGAGTGCCCCCAGCCCCTGACCTCCACTCACCTGAGCCAACACACTCGGCAGCCTTACTTCCTAACCCTTTACACCGCAGCATCCCCGCTGGTGCCCAGGACCCACAGCGACATGAAGCGGCCGAAGGAGCTGTTGGTAGGCACACACTTCTGCCTCATGCTACCAGCACGGCTGGCACATCATCTCCTATTTCCACTCAGAAGTGTGAAGTTTCAAAGTGTTGTGTCCCAAAAGCATTCTTAGGAAGAATCTCAAGGTCCAGAAAAGTGAGTTCAAGAATGTCGCCTATCCCCCCACACACGTGTTTGCGAGTCATGTTGCTGTGGAGAGGGTTAAAAGTCTTTGGTTTTGTGCCCATTTTACTGTTGGGGGGAGCACCCTGCCAGGCGGCGTTCCCACAGCATATGGCTCCTGGGAGGCGTGTTGGGAAGAGTGGGAAGGCATGAAAAGAGCATAGCTGGTCTCAAGTGCTTGCTGGCAGGTGGCGGAGGAGGCCTGACACTGTCATGATTCTGCTGAGGCCAAGGAGAAACAGCAAGACGGTGAGGGCCCGGAGGTGGGAGAGAGGGCAGAAGCATGTGCCCATGGACTCAGCTCGCAGGTGTGTGCCATTAGGAATGCTTGGTTCATGTGAACAAAAAACGTCGCAACTGTGGGGGAAAGGTGGGAGGAAGTGGGACGCAGCACTGCCTGTGGGATGCTTCGGTTGCTGTGGGGAAGAGCTGGGTCACGTGGAACCTGTACACCCCCAGGACATAGTAGAGCTCATCTGTTGGGACAGAGAGCCAACCCCAGCCTGTGGCTTTGTGTGAGCAACAGGGTCTTCCAGCATCGCTCCCTCCAGCTCCAGGCACTGGGGTCTGTTTCTTTAGGGAGATAGGTTAACATCTTGCTCCTGTTGCTGAGGAATTCACTGTCACAGCGCCCTCATGAGGTCAGCACAAGCATGTCCATTCTGCAGACATTGAAAGCTTCAGAGAATACACAGCTTGCCCTTTGCAGGCAGGCCTTGGACCCCTGTCTGCCTGCCTCACTCTCCCACTGCACGATCTAATGGCCTAGTTTACATGTCAAAGAAGGCAAGAGAGAATGTGCTTAAATAATAAGCTATTTGGTTTTAGTTTTAAATGAACCTTAATATGATTAAGCAGTAGCCAACCTAATAGCAGAAAGCATGAAAAAATGTTGAATACGTTTGGAAAATATCCCTCTGGGGTGGCTTTTACATCTGTTTCTTGGATACCTGTTGTACTCATTAGGCAAGTAGTGGTTAGCTTGTGCTCAGCAGGAAGCGATGGCACATGGCTTTGGCTGCAGCAGGTGCAAGGTGAAGACCTGGGTGTTTAATCAGCTCAGCCAGACTTAGCACATCCACGTGGAGGCAGTTTTGCTGGATTCCCATTGTAAAGCCGTGACTCCCCTGTGGTAGAAGCTGTTTTGATGAACCATAGTTTAAGTAGAATGTCTCATGTGCTGAGAGAGCCTCCTCTCCAGAGGACAACTGTCTTAGGAGCATCTAAGTCATTCTGAGCCACGCAACGGCTGACTGGATGGTGCACCTAGCTGATGGCATTTCAGGCTAACAACTCATGTACAACTATTGTGTTCCTGAAGGGTTTGGGCCAAAGGAGAGGACAGCAGCATCTTTGTGGGCTCCAAGGCTGGCTGCCCGTGAAGTGTGTGAGTGAGGGTGGTGATCCAGATGTGAGTGTTCCCGAGAGCACATGTCCCAGTCCTCCCCAACCCAACAGCTCTCTTGTGCCTCCTTGAGCCATCCTGTCCTCTGAGGATGTGCCCAGCTGTCCTGCAACTCTTGAACTTGGCTTGTCAAGTAGAGCTGTACAATCCAGGTGTCCATAGCCAAGTTTAGCTTCACGCTCCCAGGGTAGGGCCTTGACTCAGAGCTCTGGATACACACTTTGGTTTGGACATGAGAGCACTTCCATGGAGAGAGGACAGATTCTAAGGTCAGTTCCTCGGTGTTTTGTATTTAAAAAGTTGCCATTAATATCTGAGGCAGTTTTTGTGTGTGAAAGGTTTAGTGGGAAATAAAGAGGACATCTGATTTCCTACATATTAATGAGGCATCACTCTGTAGTTCTCCCGTGATTTAGGACACAGATATGGTTCTGTAGCTTGCCTTGGAATCTGTGTTCTGCATTTTCTCCCATCTCCAGAGAAGGAAACCGATTAATGGAATGGGAACATTAAAGCATTAGATGCTGGTTAATTTATTGTACTGAAATGTCTTCCATGGTCTCACACCTCATTTTCTCTGCTGTAAACTGCTCACAAAGAAAAAAAAAAAAAAACCTGTGAAACCAAAGGGAGCCAGGTTCCAGACTGGTTCTGCCCACTGGTCCTTTTCAAAGAGGACATGTTGAAGTACTTGTGTAGTTCTGCTCTCGTCTGTCTGTGTTGTTTGTTTTTGAATGCATCCGGGGCACTTCAGTGTGCAGGGCTTGTGTCAGGCCAGTGAGGGGTGGCCGGGATGGGATGGACTAGACTTCCTGGGAAACTGTCCTGGATCCCTTCTCTTCCTGTATTACTTTGGGCTGTTCTAAAGAAGAAAATGTTTCATCGCCAGTTGCTGGGAGTTTGATTTCTGTGTTGCTGGATTTACGGTTAAGTGAAGTGTGATGTTGGAACTTGAGCTTTTTGAGTGTTCACGTTGTCCTGAATTTCTCTTGGTAAACCCTTAAACCCTAGTCCTCCCTGGTTGATTGTGTTAAATCCATTACGAGAATGTTATTTAAAGTTGTGTTATCATTGCAACCTCCACTAATTATTCAGTACTGTAGTAGCAAAGTATTATTTGTAAGAATTTGGTTATTTTTATATTTGTATCCACTATAAGTCTGGCGTTCTAGTCAGTAAAATAATGCAATAAAACTAATATCATTTTCATTGTTTTTCTCTGAAGAAACAAACCAGCCCAGAGAACAACAAAGCATTTTTCCCCCTTGATGGCATCACCCCCTGCCTGGCACTTGGTGGGGGCAGAGGGACGGGACTGAGTGGTTGAATCCTTAATGCCAGCAGTGAGGGAGTAACACTTTTGATGGTGGGTGCATGAGTGGACAAATGGACAGACAAGCGGATGCGGCTAGGTGACAAGAGCTGACTGTAATAGAATGCTTTCACTGCTTTTCTTTCTATGGGGGAGCAAAAGGGGCTGTGCATGACCTGGTGACTGTCTCCCAGCGCTATTCCATGCCAAGACTTCACATCTTAGAGGAGAGATGGAAGTGCAGCCAGGTGCCTGGATGCTGGTGGTGACAATCTGTAGAGCTGGGGCTACGGCAGTGCTTTGACACTCGGGCAGCCAGGGATTGCGGCTGCCTTGCTGAGTGCTCTCCCGTTAATTGCTTTCTTGGATGCCCTTCATGGTGAGATTAATGTGCTTCTCATCTACTTCGCCTGCCCCCCGTCCCTCCCCGCAACTCTCCCAGCAGCATGGGACGTGAAGGTGACCTCAGGACTGCGGCCATGAAGCAGTTTCTGGGTGGAGATGACCGGGAAGCACCTTCCAAACCCAGCTCCTCTCTCCCAGCTTTATCACCCCCTTGCCCCAATAGCAGTACCCCCAGGATTAAAACAGGAACTCCGCCTCATCACCTTTGTTCCTGCCCAGTTTGGGTAGACATTGTAATCCACAGTACTTTCAGACTTTCACTCTCCTTGGGAAGGTTTTTTGCTTTGTTTTTAATTGTGCATACTTAAGGAACACAGCATGATGGTTTCAGAAACATAATGGTTACTGCAATCAGACCAACATACCCATCATTCTCATATCATTACCCTTTTGTCTGTGACATGTGATAACACCTGGACTCTGGTCTCAGCTACTCTTTCAGTGTCTAATGAAGTTCTGCTAGCTGCACACCCACACTGTACACAACCTGCAGTGACATGGAATGGGTGAATGCTCTTCACTGCTCCCCGCTGCCTTTCGCTTCCACCATTCTGTGGTGTGAACTCCTCTCACAGATACTGTAAGATCTTGATCACTCAGCTGTTGACCAACTCTTCGGTTGCTCCCCTAACGTGGCCTTATCAAGAATGCTATGCCCTAGTCATGGTTTTGAACCTCAAATGGGAGGCCCTTCTGGTGTGTGGTGTGCTGGGCTGAACCTTTTTTGCTGTGTAGGTCTCCCACCTGCAATGCTGAGTCTCCAGCCCAGGGCTTGATTTTGCTAACAAGTAAAAATCTCAAAGGTATTTTGAGACTCTTGGACACAGGACATTGGCGATGAGCTGTGAGCCATTTTCCAGTTGTATGGGAGGTGACCGGGGACAGTGTACACAGCCTATAGATAGCAGGGTCCTCCCCACCATACACATATTATGGGTATGGAACCACTACTGTGGCTTTCCAATCCCAGAGCCAGAATGCACAGCAAGCAGGAACTACAGGCCAGAGAGCGCTGAGACACCAGAGATGAAGGCATGAGTGTTGATGGAACCTGTACACCGTGTTCAGAATGAACAGTTTCTAGCACCCTCCACTGGTACCCACAGGTACAAGATGCCCTCCAGCCTTGCTTCCCACATCCTGATGTCAGGACCAAGTCTGGCCAGCCCTCCCAGCTTCAGCATCCTTATCAGTCATGTGAGGATAGGAAGAATGGCCTCACAGAGTCTACAAGGAGGATGCGCAATGAAGCAGCAATACACGCTCCTCCTCATCCACGGGACATTTTGAGGCTGATTGGCAGAACTGTGCCAGGGCCTGGCACTTGTCAGAGCATGGTGTCCTCTCCCCTTCACTGCTCCTCCCACTAGCGCTTCGTGGTGCAGATGTTCATAGGCTCCAAATCCTAACTCTGGAGGGCTAGGAATCAACATTGTGGTACTAGACATTGTATGCCCAGGCCCGGCACCTCACACAGCTTCTTCACTGGAACAAACGATACAGTCGAACAAGTCATACAATGAAATAAACATAGACAAAGGAAAACTTCTGGAGGTCTAGCGGCCCCGTGGACTGTCTGGTGGCAGATACATCTGAGGGTAGCTGTGACCAGAGACAAACTGCTCAAGTGGGAGGTCTTTGCACAAGAAAGAATTTAGTCATGAGAACAAATAGAGATAAGCCAGGGAGTCAAATTCAGTAGCAAAGAGAGCACCCCTGTTGGGCCAGATGGGCGTCTCAGGAAAGGGCTCAGGGCTGCATTCAGATCAGACTCTGCCAACGTGAATACAGGTCCTCCATTTCTTTTCTCCCTGTTCTGAAAAGTAGTGGGTGGGGAGTCTGCACGTAGAGTTCCTGATATTCAACCCAGGCTGTTATCAGCTCAGTGTTATCCACCTTAATAGCTTCCTTGGTGCAGGGTGAAGGGAATTCCCCAGGGAATGGGCTGAACCCACATTCTAGGGTTCTAGAACAGGAGCAGTTACCGTAGCAGGTGGACCTGCTGGTCAACTATCAGGGCTGATTTCCTCATTCCGTTGAACAAAAATTGATTTCCTTCAAAAAGTCTCATTCTGTTTTGTTTGGCCTCTCCCACACACGTAGGCTAATACCTTACCTAGCTACCTTGGCACTGAATGGTAGCCCTTGGCGAAGATCTCATATAGCCAGCTTAAGTGGGCAACATGTGGTGGGGCAGGTGGGGAGGACTTCAAGATAAACTAGAAAACAAGGGCAAGGTCCTGTCTCGAAAACATGGTGCTAAGTGGAAAAAGATGGCTAAGAAGTGCTATGTACTGTACGGGCTCTGCATAACATATTCCTAAAAAGAACGCTCCAGACAGGGGGAAAAAAAAGAAAAGAAAAGAAAAAACACAGAAATGGTTGCCTGGAGGCAGGGAAGAGAATATTTGCTATTCTCCAGGTGTTTTCCATATTCTTCCTGCCCCACCCCAGATAAGATGTACTTCCCCACTTTGAAGGTGGCCATGTGACTTAAAATAGACAAAGTGTGAGTGAAAATAGAGTATGTTACTTCTGGGAAGGGATGCTGTGTGCTGTCCCTGCCTCTCCCCACAGCCATCTTGGGGAATCTGTGCTGGTTAGATGCACTGCTGGGGGCCTGGGACACCCCCAGTGCCTCGGCGGGACATAGTCTCTTCCCAATCAGGATTAGACATGAAGGAGAAGTAAACATTTGCTGTGTCAAGGTGTTGCGAGAAAACCAGTGAGATGAATCCGGGCTGATGTCCTGGTGTTGATAACCATTTGGGACACGGCAGTGAAAAGAGAAGAAACAAGGTTATATTTAAGAAGAGAGCGAGGCTCTGAGCAAACAGAAGGACTTGGTAGGGAGAGAGAGGGACCTGGCTGTTGAAGTCTCGCAGTCTAAGGGTGTTGGTTTGTCTTTAACACATTATTTGCAAAGAACAGGTGCAATGACTGGGCATTAGCTATTATGAAGACCGAGGCAGTCATCATGGAACTACTTCCAACTTGGTTTTTTTAAGATTTTTTTTTTGAAACTCAAATTTACAGGGGTAAGGAGAGGCAGGTCTTCCATCCATTGGTTCACTCCCTAAATGGCCAGAGCAACTGGAGGTGAGCTGAAGTCAGGAGTCAAAAGTTTCTTCCAGGTCTCCAACAGGCCTGCAGGGTCCCAAGGACTTGGACCACATTCCTCTGCTTTCCCAGGCCATGAACAGGGAGATGGATGGGAAATGGAGCAGCCAGGACTAGAACCTGTACCCAGGACCAGCCAGGACTAGAACCTGTAGCCAGGATTAGCCTGTTGATCCACCACACACATACACAACATACACACCCTGCAACTTGTCTTTGTCCAATCCTGAATCTTGTCCTTTGGCAAGTATTTGTCACTGTGGCCTTCCATCCTGTTTGTGGTGTGGATGTGCTGGGAAGGAACTGAGGTGTGGAGTTAGTCTGACCTGCTTCCAGTCCTGGGCGCCCTGACAGGCACTGACGTTAAGATGTTGCTTGTTATTAGACACGGTGAAGAATAGGGAGTGAATTACAGGAAAAGATAGGGGTCAGGCAGTTGGCAGGGGCTTACATGGAGATCCCCTGGAAGAGGGAAGCAGGGACAATGGTTGAACGATGTTGCAGTAAACAGAAAATCCACCAGCAGCTGGTGAGTGGTCTGGACTGCAATGACAACCAGGGATCCAGTGGTGGCCACGAATTGGCTCTTGCAGCAGCCAGGTGTGAGCTTGGGTTCACACGGGGAGCTTGGGAGGTGAAGGCAGACTGAGACCAGCCAATCCTGTCAAAGAATTTGGCCCAGCAACAAGCAGAGAAAGAGCGGTGGACTCCATGAGGCCGACCAGTGGCAGGACAGAGCTCACAACACAGAGATGGTGCTGGGGTGGGTGCATTTCTGGATGAGCACACTGAGCTGAGCCCGCAGGAAGGGCAACACTAGATTCATGTCCTGCAGGGTCTGCCTGGTCCCTGAATCTGAAAGCCAACACACCGGATTCTCCTGCAGTGCCCTGCCAGGGCCGTTTTGTGTGTTGGGGCAGAGTTTAGAGGACGCTCTGGAGTGCGCTCAATTCTAACCAATTGCACTGAGCTGAGACCATGGAGAAAGCACTGCCAACCTCGCATCCTGAAAGGTCTGACTGGTCCCCGGATCTGATGGCTGACAGCCTGGATCTGTTTTTTTTTTTTTTTAATTTTAATTTTTATTATTATCATTTTATGATACAGTTCCATAAGCTTCTGGTATTTCCCTTATCTCAGCCCCAATTACTCCCACACCCACCTAGTTCCTCTATATCATTTCTAAAGTATAGTTCTTTTTTTTTTTTTAAAGATTTATTTTTATTATTTTTTCATTGGAAAGGCAGATATACAGAGAGGAGAGACAGAGAGGAAGATCTTCCGTCCCATGATTCACTCCCCAAGTGAGCGCAACGGGCCGATACTATGCCGATCCGAAGCCAGGAGCCTCTTCCGGGTCTCCCACACGGGTGCAGGTTCCCAAAGCTTTGGGCCGTCCTCGACTGCTTTCCCAGGCCACAGGCAGGGAGCTGGAAGGGAAGTGGGGCTGCCGGGATTTGAACCGGCACCCATATGGGATCCCGGGCGTGCAAGGCGAGGACCTTTAACCACTTGTGCCACCGCGCCGGGCCCTAAAGTATAGTTCTTCATACACAGTCATATGTCCATCATCGCGGGCATGGACAATGACAGAGAGTCCAGAATCCTATTGTCAAGATATAGTAAACAGTTTCATTGTAAGTCCATCTTTGTCTGGAAGCAGAAATGCATACTGCATTGTAGCCTCACATCTGATTGTTAGTCTCCATTTCACAGCTACTGTACATCCCCTCAAGTGAAAAGTCATAATACAAATTCAACAATAGGAAGAAAAAGAGAAATTTACAATGCCATGAAGTTAATTAGCATGTTACTAGATATGACAGTCTCCATTACACAGCTACTATACATCCCCTTAAATGAAGAGCTACAAAACAAAATCAACATCAGGAAGAAAAAAGAAATTTACAATGCCATGAAGTTAAATAACATGCTACTAAATGACTAACATGTAGATGAAGAGATGAAAATTAAGAACCTTGTAGAAAATGATGTTACTGCATGATCTACGAGTCATTGAATGATTTAATCAGAAGAGTGTTTTGAAGAGATGAAACTGACAGAAAACATCAAATCCCATGTGATATAGTTTCCACCAGTTTTTGTGGTGAAATGCGTCCCTACTAGACAACAAATAGATGGGTTTTGTTTTTTAATCCAGTCTACTAATCTATGATGTTTGATTCAGCTTAAGCCATTTACATTCAGGGTTAATATGTATGGATGGTACTTTGGTCCTGTCATTTTAGGAATGGGTTGTTCATTGGTTTAGTCTTCTGTTGTCGTTTTCCTGGGATGTTCTTCCCATTAGCCTTTGGTTTTGGTGGGTGCTATTCCTCTTCTCTGTCAAGAAAACATCTTGAAATATCCTTTGTAGGGCAGGTTTGGAAGAGGCAAATTGTTTTAACTTTGCTTTACTGTGGAAGAATTTTCTTTCATTTTCAAAGACAAAAGAAAGCTTTGCTGGATATGTTCTCCTAGGCCGACAATTTTTTTCTTTTAGGATCTGGAATATGTCACTCCATTCTCTTCTTGCCTGTAGAGTTTCCTGTGAGAGATCTCTTGTGAGTTTAATTGGCATTCCTTTACATGTCAATTGATTTTTTTCATGTGCATGTTTAAGAATCTTTTGCTTATGTTCAATTGAAGAGAGCTTGATGATGATGTGTCTTGGTGAAGATCACTTTTGATCAGGCCTGTTGGGAGTTCCCAAATCTTTCTCTAGATTATGGAAATTTTCCTTCATTATTTCATTAAGTATGTTTGTACAACCAGTTTCTCTTTCTGCACCTTCTGGGACTCCCATAACTCTTATATTAGGCCTCTTAATAGTGTCTTTCCATTCTTGAATACTTTTTGTGGCCTGATCCAGATCTGCTTCCAGCTTTTTGTTTGCTTTCCCCTGGTGACAGGAAGTATCTTCCAATTCTGAGATTTTTTTTTGATCTGCTTGCTTCATCCTATTTTGGAGACTCTCCACTGTACTTTTAATTTGCTCTACTGTGTTCTTAACTTCTGATAGATCAGCTTTGATTTGCTTTATTGCTGCTATTGCTTGTGTAGAATATTCCTTAAATTCTTTGAACTCTTGTATGTGCTTCTCATTGTTGATCAGAAGCTTTAAAATGAGTTTTCTGATTTCTGTGTCCTCCATATTCTCGATGTCTTCCTCAGTTAACTCTGAGGTTGGCAAAGGGGTTTGCACCTTTACAGGGGAGTTTTCAGTAATATTCATTGTTCCTTTGTCTCCTGTTTTGCTCTTGGTCATTGTACTTCTGGGTAGCAGAGTCTTCTGCTTGGGGCAGGTTTCTAAGCTGTGTCACACACAGTTCTACAGTTTGATTTTACTTATTGCAGTTGTTACATGGCTCTTTGTTTGCAGCCAATTGTGCCACTCCCTCCAGCAAGTTTCAGGTCTGGGTTCTTATGTTAGATTTCCACCAAGAACTCTGTAGCCCCAGCTCCTGGCTCACCAGTCTCCACCTCTGGGATACTGTGCTGAAGTTGCACCATTGTCTGTACAGTCTTTCTCCCACTTCCAGTTGGAGCAGATCCCTGGATTAGAGAGATACCATCTGTCCTATATAGCCAGGTTGTTGTTGGTGCTGATCTTGTCAGAACCTGTTGGACGTTAGATCTGTGTGTCACATGGACCTATTTTGACCCGTACGATGCCACAGTCAGCATTATTTTTTTGCAGGACCAGTGCAGGCCACTGAACTCAGTGAGTTTTAGCCATCTCAGCACATGCACTATTCACTGTTGTCCCTGCAGCCCTAAAGCTTTTGCCACAGTGCACAAAAAATGGCACCTGACCTACCACTACTACAGTTCTTGATCTGCTGGCTGTCAGGTCTGAGGGCTACCCAAACCTGTCTTGGGTCGAACCTGTAGAATGCCACATTGATGCAGTTCACTGAGTCAGAAATGAGTTCACTCTTAGCTCAGCATATTCTGAGGGAAACTTACCTTTGCCTGCTTATCAAAATGGCGCCCAGTTTGGCTCTAGGGGCCTGACTGGGCTGGGAAATCCACCCTGTTCTCACAGTGCCTGTTTGGGATCTGCTGCTCTGTCTCTGCTCCTGGTCAAATCAAATGGACCAGCAGGATGGACAGACGATTCTTTGTCTGAGTTCACCTCCCAAGCTCCCAGTGAAAGTCCCTTCCCACCTGGTTGCTGGTGAAGTTCAGATCTCCCGTTTGCTGAATGCCACTGGAGTATTAGTCACCACAACACCACAGTGTTGTGTCTGCTGCTTTCCTGTGTCTGTCAGTCTCCAGGTACCTCTCTGCTGTTGTTCTGTCCTCTCCTATTTCCTGGAATGTGTCCTCTCTGCTTCATCTTGATTAAATGTTTCTCTGTCTGTTTAAACGTGTCCTTACCCTATTCCGCTATCTTGATTCTTCGACCACTTGGATCTCTATCAGTGCCTCGCCAGGCACCGTCTTGCACAGAGAAGCAAGGGTTCAGAGATCAGGAGGATCAGTGGTAAACTGCACATGCTCAATCAGTCGCTTCAAGAGTTATTTTCATGACAGCAGTTACTGTTAGACTGAAGGGAGGACAGCTGAGCTGCACAAGAGCTAAGCTGGGAACAAAATCACTTCCAGTTTAGAGTACTGCAGACGCTCCTCAGAAAAAAAAAACAATTCCGTGTTGGCACTCTACAGACTCCCACCAGGGTAACTCCAGGTGGCACTCAAGCTTAAGGAGCCAGCACGTGTAGACAAGATCAGCACCTCTGACAAACCAGTTACTTGGACAGCTAGAGTCTTCCTAATCTAGGACACTGATTGAACATAAAAATGGACTTGTAGACCTTTAGGTAGTGCATCTTAAAAACCTGCACTAAGGAGAAGAATCTGCCTGCCAAAGAGAGTAGTAATGTCAAAAGTTCAAAGAAGTACAATGAATGTTACTGAAGACTCCCCCAGTGAAGGAGCAAAAGCCTCTACCATCCTGAGTTAACTGAGGAAGACATTGGGAAAATGGGGGACACAGGATTCAGAAAACTCACTGTAGCAGTTCTGACCAACAATGAGCAGCACAGAATCCACTAATAAACTTCTCCCATTGACCATCAAGGAGGAAAAGATGCTGCTTGTTACTAAGTCGGCATGTCTCCTCCCTGATGAGAACTGTGCTCCCAGAGTGAAAACGTGACAGTGCCACTGCTGCTCAACATTATTGCCTCATTCCAGCTCAGCCCCACGCCTCGTTTAAGATTGGAGGGAAAATTCATCAACTGGATTGTTTTATTTCTTTATTTTTACAGGGATACAGATCAGAAACACTTACTGATTGGGTGATACTTACAAACCCAGTGGATTGAAGTTTTTTGATCCAGAATGAAATTACCCTCCTTCATAAATTTCTCAACTAATCCCAATATTACTTTTCTCCTTTATGGTGTAGAGGTCATGATCATAGCTAACTCAAAGGTCTGGCGAGGGACTGGATTATAACATGTCAGTCTCAACGACTGAATGTAGCCAACACTGGAACTGAGACGAAGCAGCTGCCAAATGAACATGTCACAGAGCCCCACACTTGAGACAGCTGTCTCACGATATAGATTTCAAAACAACTAAAGATGAATTCCTCTGCCTGCCCTTCCTATTTACTTCACAGAAGTATAATTCCCACTCTGAGACATTCCCATTAACATCAATAGGACAAAATTCCTGTTGGACAACCTGCGATAAACGTGTGATGTGTGTATATTCCTTCTATATTTAGAATGGCGAGAAGTAGGCTAGTCAGGGAGCTAAGTCCATCTTTCCATGCCCATTATTCCCGACATGGGCTCTTTCATCCCTCACTTCCGCTGAGCTGTTCCCTGTCACATGTAGAGCTAACTCCTCTCCACAGACCAAAGGGCTAGGTTCTAGTCATCTTCACCCAGGATCATAAAAGCAGTGTTTACCCTTATTCACAGTGGCAAAGAATGTGCACAGATGCTGGGTCAGGAAGGAGCTAGCCCTGGGCTGAGAACACAGGCAGAAAATGAGTAGAGAGTTTTTGCAAAGGGAAGTTGACTCAATCTAAATGCTGTTGCTGCTATGAGGTGAAAACCTTTCTATTTTTTTAAAAGATAAAAAAAATGTCCTTTGTTTTGCCAGATGATGGTGGCAGAATTAGGGTATTTGGCTTTGTTTTCCTTATGGACACATCACTAGGTGAAATCTGGGAACCATGATCTAAGTCTATTTCTTTTTTTTTTTAAGATTTATTTATTTTTATTGCAAAGTCAGATATACAGACAGGAGGAGAGATAGAAAGATCTTCCGTCTGCTGAGTCACTCCCCAAGTGTCCACCGCAGCCAGTGTTGAGCCAGTCTGAAGCCAGGAGCCTGGAGCCTCTTCCAGGTTTCCCACGCAGGTGCAGGGTCCCAAGGCTTTGAGCTGTTCTCAATTGCCTTCCCAGGTCACAAGCAGGGACCTGGATGGGAAGCAGGACTGCCAGGATTAGAACCGGTGCACATATGGGATCCCGGCACGTTCAAGGTAAGGACTTGAGCCACTAGGTTATCATGCCTGGCCCTAAGCCTACTGTTTCACAAGAGAAAATTGAATCACTTGAGGCTGAGTTAGTTTGCCAAGGTTGCATTTTCCCCAGTGGAAGGAAACAGCGCCATGTGGTGGGATAGGAGAGCAAGCATCAGAAATAGGTCTGGATGCAAATCCCGGGCTCCATGAGCACCTTCCTAGGGCAGGGGCTCAATAAGGCCATGATGCCCCTCAGACCTCTGTTGGTGCTTTCTGCTTTCAAAACTAGGACAGTTCTCACATGAGACAGAAACCTTTTAGTGAGGGTGGACCCAGGCTGGTCATGGGTTTCTACACAGCAACGTGCAGGGCCTGATGCAATGGCACAATGGCTAAATCCTCACCTTGCAGGCACTGTTCTGCTTCCCGTACAGCTACCTGCCTATGGCCTGGGAAAGCAGTAGAGGATGGCCCAAAGTCTTAAGATAATCCCAACATCAACATGGGAGACCCAGAAGAGATTTCTGACTTTGGATTGGCTCAACTCTGGCCATTTGGGGAATGAGCCAGCAGATGAAAGATCTTTCTGTCTCTCCTTCTGTCTGTAAATCTGATCTGCCTTTCCAATAGAAATAAATAAATCTTCAAAAAATATATATGCAAAGCCAGAAGCAATGATGCAATGTCTGCAAGATACTTTGTGGCCCTTGTTGAAAAGAAAATATGCAAGGGAACCCAACATGCTAGGAAAAGCTTCATACCAAAGCTCTACCAACTGAGGGAGGGATCAGAACAGAATGTGGGCATGGAAGAGATGCATGAGGTAATATGGGGCTACTTAGATATAGAATTAATGCCAACAATGGCAAAAGAAATCAGATTTGGAAATAGAATACTAAGCAGATATGTATCAATCAAAACTTTTGAATTGCACACTTTAAATGGATGTGGTATATCGCTATAAAGGGTGTCTCAAGGAAGTCAGTGCTGTTGCTCCTTAGTACCCATGAGGATTGGGTCCAGGATTCCAAAGAGATTCCAAAAGTCCAATATTCAAGTCCCTGTTATAAAATGGCATGGTGAGCCCAGCGCAGTGGTCTAGCAGCTAAAGTCCTCACCTTGCATGCCCGGGATCCCACATAGGCACCAGTTCATATCTTAGCTGCCCTGCTTCGCATCCAGCTCTCTGCTTGAGGCCTGGAAAAGCAGTTGAAGTTGGCCCAAAGACTTGGGTTTCTGCACCCGTGTGGGAGACCTAGAGGAGGCTCCTGGCTCCTGGCTTCAGACCAGCTCAGCTCTGGCCATTGTGGCTACTTGGGGAGTGAACCAGTGGGTGGAAGATATTTCTGTCTCTCCTTCACTCTGTAATTCTGACTTTATAATAAAAATAAATCTTTAAAGAATGGCATGGTATCCACATACCACCTACACACATTCTCCTTTACACTTTAAGTCATCTCAGCTAACTTGTAATAGCTAGTACGATATAAATTGTTCTTCTGCTCTAATGATTGGGAATAATGCCAAGAAAAAAATCTGTCCCATTGTGTTGTTGCAGACACAATTAAGAATAATTTTCATCCACAGTTGGTTGACTCCAACAGGGGCGGGGGACTGACTGTGTTATCAAATCCTGATAACATAAAAATAATTAGTGGATCGCCATGCCTAGATTCTAGGGGTACTGTTATTGCTTTCCTATGAAGAGGGTGGAGCAGGAGAAGCTGTCGATCCTAACTACAATGGCCTCCTCAGCTGGGTTTCCAAGCTACAGAGCTGTGCATCTAAGCTGTTTGCTTTATTAAGGAGTATCAAGTGAGTGTCCCATTTTCCAGAGGAGACTGGGAAGATCCCCACTTAGGAGCAGAGGCCAGCTCACGGCTCAGAAGACCACCTCACTGTCATGGCCACAGAGAGCAGACCCTGCAGCTCCCACCACCTCCCACGCACCCCAGGCAGGATGCTGGCACCTCCGGCTCCATGCCCTGAAAATCCAGGCAAAGGGACCCCATCTTCTGCTCGGCTTACTTTCCTTTCTTTGTTCTACATTTAAGGCCTGTCCACACAGGTACTTCTTGTGTATGACACCAATTCTGTTGACTACACGCAGAAATGAGAGAAACTACAAAAAACTACAAAGCAAGGTCCAACTTTTACCTGCCGGAGGCTGGGGCTCCAGCTGGGGGTAGACCTCCAGCCCAGGGCACAGCAGGCAGACATGCTACACGGCTTGTTGCAAGGCAATCCCTATCCACCAGAGCCCATAAACAACCCTCACATAGCTTAGAGGGACCAAAAGAATCCCCCAAAGCACTTGAAAGCTAGGGTACAGTGGCTCCTTTGGTATTCAGAAGTTCTACTGACTCAGTGAAGTACACAGCTGAGGTTCCGTACCTGTGGATCCAGCCAACTAGGGGTCAAACACATTCAGAAAGAGGGAAGTTCATGGCCAAGCATGCACAGACTGTTTTTACTTCCTAAACACAGTATAACATATTGACAAGGCATTCCCACCAGGGTGGATGTCACATGTAGTCCAGAGAAGGTTGACAGTATCCAGGAGAGTGTGCATAATATAAAGAGTCTTTGCATAATATTGCAAGGAAGGCAACACTGTGTGTGCATTTATTTGTATTTGAAAGGCAGAGTTACAGACAGAATGAGAGATAGAGAGCTTCTATCCTCTGGTTCACTGCACAAACAGCCACAACAGCTAGAACTGGGCTAGTCCAAAGCTAGGAGCCAGGAGCCTCCTCCCAGCTACCCACATGGGTGCAAGGACCCAAGGACTTGGTTCATCCCCTGCTGCTTTCCCAGATCATTATTAGGTAGCCAGATTGGAAGTAGAGTAGCCAGATCTTGAGCTAGAACCTATATGGGATGCTGGCTGCACAGACTGAGGCTTACCTCATTGTGCCACGGCACCAGCCCAGATACTAGTTTTATACAAAGGATTTAGGGAGCCCTGGAGGACCCTGATCAGCCACCATAGGAACCAGGAGGCCACTGTGTTTACCTAATATTCTAAGACCTCAGAGAAAGGAGGCCAGTATAACAATGTGCTCAGAGACTTCTCAATTCTTAACTGAAAGAGGACTGAGTTCATATGATTTAAATGATAGCTGGGCCTGGTGTGGTAGCCTAATGGCTAAAGTCCTCACCTTGCATATGCTGGAATCCCATATGGGTGCCGGTTCATAGCCCAGATACTCCACTTCCCTTCTAGCCTCCTGCTTGTGGCCTGGGATGCAATAGAGGACAGCCCAAAACCTTGGGACCCTAAGCTCATGTGGGAGACCTGGAAGAAGCTCCTGGCTTCTGGCTTCAGATCAGCTCATCTCTGACTGTTGTGGCCACTTGAGGAGTGACCAAGTGGATGGAAGATCTTTTCTGTATCTCTTCTTTGTCAATCTGCCTTTCCAATAAAAATAAGTAAATTTTAAAAAAAAAAATATATATATATATATAATAGCTGTGAAGAAAAATAAAAGACAAGAAGCTAAGGATTCACTGCAAGTATTATGGACAGAGAAGGCTCATCCAGGTGTTCCAAAAACTCATATAAAGTAACGTTAAAGAAAAGGAACAAACCACACAAAGAAACCAGCAGACGCACAGGTGAAGGATGCACATGGAGATGATCAGCTGCGGAGAGGGTGCAGGTAGACAGACGTCCTGAACACCGCGGTCTCACGGCTGGAGAGGAAAGCAGACAACGGTCTGGCGCCAAGCATCCTGCATGCATTTTTGATTCAGGCTCACAAGCCATCGCCGTAGTCTTGCTGGTATTACAGCCCCTCTTTTGTATAAGGGGCAGAAGGTCTGGGGGATATTGACCATGACCACTTGGCAAAGCAGAATGCAACCCGTGACTGTCAGGCTGCCAAGGCCAGGGTCTCTACCCACCACACTGTCTGTCTGCTCGTGGGGATGAGTGAAAGTAGATGCGTTCGCCTGTGAACAAAACCCAGTGTTGGTGAGACAGCAGTGGAAAAATCTTGCCACTGTGGGTGGTGAGTAACTGAATAAAAACATTCGAAATCTATCACTGCTAATTAAGAGTCATAAAACATGTTGATGCCCACTGACTCACCCATTCCACTCTAGAAGAGTCTTCTCGAAAGGAGTAACAATATATAGAAATGGCTACGGGCAGAAGGATACTTATGCTCCGATGGCACACAGCTGAAAACAACTGTCTAGAATTGTCAGATTGGCACATGTCTAATTCCTCCCTCGTAGAATATTACGAGGAGTCTCCGAAAAGTTCATGGAAAATGAATACTAAGAAAAATTGTATACATTTCAAAAAATTTTACACCCCAGAATTGGCTTATCGTGTATTTTCATTTTCTACAAACCTTTAGAACTATATGTGCATGTAATTCTTATAAACATTTACCATAACTCTCTTGTCATAAAGAGAAAACCCTTCAAAGAGTTTGCTTGTTGTTAAAAAGCCTGGAAGGGCCCCTGCCTGAGTGGTGGGCTTAGGGAGTGGAGTGAGCTTTCACTTTCATATTTTTGTATTCCTGTAATTCTCATTAAATAAATGTTTTATAGTTAAAATAAGGAGGAACAGGCAAGATTAAAAACCTGAAAATCACCAAAATGTTGTCAATACCTGGGGGGTGGAGAGATTATGGCTTTATTTACCTCTTCGTTTTCTTTCAGATTTTTTTTTGTAATAATATGACCAGAAATTATCTTAACAATTTTTTGAAAAGTTATTTAATTAAAAGTCATAGTTAGAAAAATCATCCATCTGCTGATTCACTCCCTAAACAGCCACAATGGCCAGCACTGAACCAGATGAAGCCAGGAGCCAGGAGCTTCATCTGGCTCTCCCATGTGGATGTAGGGATCCAAGTACTTGGGCCATCCTCTGCTGTTTTTCTCAGGCCATTAATAGGGAGTTGGATTGGGAAAGGAGTAGCCAGGACCCTAACTGGTACCCATATGGGATTCTGGCACTTCAGATGGAGGCTTAGTCTGCCACAGTGCCAACCACCCCCAAACATTTTTTCACTAGAAAAGGTATATTTCTATAAATCATCATTACTGAAATGCAGTGTCTGCAGTTCATGTTCTCTGGGAGTTTGCCACAATTTGCATATTACACATGCTCAAAGGGAAGCTCCAGAAGGCTGGTTCATTTGCCAGCTCCTGGAGTTGCATCTGAGTCAGTCTTAGACTTGTCTGCTTCCTAAGTCTGCATGCTCAACGTGCCTGTGTGCTCAGAACCCTCTCCCTCTGAAGCATTTGGCCTAAAGAAATTCTTGAAGGATCAGCTTCTTGGAAATCAGTGACAGGTCATGATGAAAAATGACTGGCATTGACCTGGGCGAGATAAGCAGGCTGATGCATCAGAAGTGATCCTAGCTTGAAAGGACATAGGGCACTCGGGATTTTGAAGAGGAAGCTGTGGGGAGTGAGCCAGCTGCAGGTGAAAGGGTTCCTGGTCACCTCTTCTCTGTTACAAGTCTCCGTACTAAAGACAGAACTAAGACTGGAGCTGGTGAAGATGCAGTTATATTTCAGGAGCTCAGCCATGTTGCTTTAAGGTGCTTGCCAAAGCAACTGGTGTGGCATTAGCAAGCTAAATGTCTGCCTGCTATGCCAGGATCACAGTTGGGTATCACTGAGTCCCACCTGCTCCGCTTCCAATCCATCTCTCTTTTTACACCCTTAAAACAGCAAAGGATTGCTTGGGCTCCTACACCCACCTGGGGCCCAATAGAAGTTCCTGGTTTTGGATCAGCTCAGGTCTCATCATTACAGGTGTGAATCAGTGGATGGAAGATCTCTCTTCTCTCTGTAAATCTGCTTTCAAAAAGAAAGAAAAGAAAAGAAAAAAAGAAAGAAAGAAAGAAAAAAGTGCTAGCTACAAGTGAAAATAGTATCAGGAAAGACAGAATAGAGAATATCAGAATCTTGGGCGTTCAGGAGATCTGAGATGTCCTCTCTTCTAACCAGTGGGTGCATGTGCTTGGAGTCCTTCTTGTGTGTGTGAGTAGGTGCCCTGGGAGCTACAGGATACTCATAAGCTCCAAGGAAGGCCCTGGGCCTGGTGGACTATCCCTTCTACTTCCAGCCCAGTTATTAGCCCTAACTTGGACAAGAGTCCCCTAAGAAGAGGTGAGGGGCTTGGAGGGAAGTGTAGAGGAATTGGTTGTGGACTAGGAGCACAGCAGGACAAAGGTGAGCTCAGCTAAGCGGGAAAGAACCAAGGCTGGGAAGAGAATGGATCAGCCTCCTACAGGCAGGCAGGCAGGCTGGCTGGCTGGCCTGGGGGATCGCAGCCTTCCCTGAATACCAAGGTGCCTCTGAGTAGCCAGGGCCAGCTTCCCAAGGACAACAGAACAATGTGTAGCAAGAAGCAGCTTCCTGCTGGTTACCGTGACTTCCCCATAGCCATCCTATAGGCGTAGGAGCAGGAGGGCAGAAATTGATGAGTAAGTGGGCAATGGCAGATGGCCCGGGCCATTCATTCAGACTTGCTGGGTGCACATGCCCGTTCATGAGCTTATGAGCCTGAACACAGTAGAATCTCTGTGCCTCAGCTTTCTCCGGTGTAATAATCATAATAGCATGTACCTCTCAGAGCCATCATGAGAACAATACGAGGCACTATGTTCAACAGAATGTGTCCAGGGGAGAATATTGTCTGATTCATATTGTGAGTTCATTGATCCATGCCTTGGGTTTCACAGTTGCTGTAGCTCATTTCACACAGTGCCTGTGTGTTTCATGCTTAGGGTAGTCCTAACAACCCACTAACCTTTGCAACAAGCGAGGAATCACATCACAGCAAGGGAGGGAGGGAGCACACATGCCCTTTCTTTTTTTTCATTAATAAGCCTATACAAGAAGCATCAGGAAACATCGAGAATGGTCAGAATTACTAATATGCATGACAGTGGAATCCACCACTTCTTCGTGGTAGAGGTTAAGGTAGGACTTTCATTAACTTAAATACCACTTACTGTAGAAAAAGTGGTTTTTGTTTGTTTGTTTTTTATTGTTGTTTTTAATAGCAGGAAGCCAGGGAGCATTCCTTGTATCTACTTCTTCTCAGTACGCTAAGATAAAAATCACACTGGAACACCATTTAAGGTGGCATATTTTGGGGCGGCATAAGCATATTCTGTTTGTTTTCACATTTTGTATTTTATTATTATTATTTTATGATACAGTTCCATACGCTCCTGGTATTTCCCTTATCCCAGCCCCAATTACCCCGCCACACACACACACACCTAGTTCCTCTATATCATTACTAACATATAGTTTGTCATACTCAGTCATATGTCCATCATCGCGGGCATGGACAATGGCAGAGTCCAGAATCCTATTGTCAAGATATAGTAAACAGTTTCATTGTAAGTCCATCTTTGTCTGGAAGCAGAAATGCATACTGCATTGTAGCCTCACATCTGATTGTTAGTCTCCATTTCACAGCTACTGTACATCCCCTCAAGTGAAAAGTCATAATACAAATTCAACAATAGGAAGAAAAAGAGAAATTTACAATGCCATGAAGTTAAATGACATGTTACTAGATTTGACAGTCTCTATTGCACAGCTACTATACATCCCCTTAAATGAAGAGCTACAAAACAAAATCAACATCAGGAAGAAAAAAGAAATTTACAATGCCATGAAGAAATAACATGCTAGTAAATGACTAACATGTAGCTGAAGAGATGAAAATCAAGAACCTTCTTGTATAAAATGATGCTACTCTATGACCTATGAGTCACTGAAGAATTTAATCAGAAGAAAGTGTTTTGAAGAGATGAAACTGACAGAAAATATCAAATCCCATGTGATATAGTTTCCACCAGTTTTTGTGGTGAAATGTGTCCCTACTAGACAACAAATAGATGGGTTTTGTTTTTTAATCCAGTCTACTAATCTATGACCTTTGATTGAGCTCAAGCCATTTACATTCAGGGTTAATATGTATGGGTGGTACTTTGGTCCTGTCATTTTAGGAATGGGCTGTTCATTGGTTTAGTCCTCTGTTGTCATTTTCCTGGGATGTTCTTCCCATTTGCCTTTGGTTTTGGTGGGTGCTATTCCTCTTCTCTGTCAAGAAAACATCTTGAAATATCCTTTGTAGGGCAGGTTTGGAAGAGGCAAATTGTTTTAACTTTGCTTTACTGTGGAAGAATTTTCTTTCATTTTCAAAGACAAAAGAAAGCTTTGCTGGATATGTTCTCCTAGGCTGACAATTTTTTTCTTTTAGGATCTGGAATATGTCACTCCATTCTCTTCTTGCCTGTAGAGTTTCCTGTGAGAGATCTCCTGCGAGTTTAATTGGCATTCCTTTACATGTCAATTGATTTTTTTCATGTGCATGTTTAAGAATCTTTTGCTTATGTTCAATTGAAGAGAGCTTGATGATGATGTGTCTTGGTGAAGATCCCTTTTGATCAGGCCTGTTGGGAGTTCTCTATCCCTCCTGGTTCTTGTTTCCCATTTCTTTCTCTAGATTAGGGAAATTTTCCTTCATTATTTCATTAAGTATGTTTGTACAACCAGTTTCTCTTTCTGCACCTTCTGGGACTCCCATAACTCTTATATTGGGCCTCTTAATAGTGTCTTCCCATTCTTGAATACTTTTTGTGGCCTGATCCAGTTCTGCTTCCCGCTTTTTGTTTGCTTTCCCCTGGTGGCAGGAAATATCTTCCAATCCTGAGATTCTTTCTTCTGCTTGCTTCATCCTATTTTGGAGACTCTCCACTGTACTTTTAATTTGCTCTACTGTGTTCTTAACTTCTGATAGATCAGCCTTGATTTGCTTTATTGCTGCTATTGCTTGTGTAGAATATTCCTTAAATTCTTTGAACTCTTGTATGTGCTTCTCATTGTTGATCAGAAGCTTTAAAATGAGTCTTATGGATTCTGTGTCCTCCATATTCTTGATGTATTTTCAGTTAACACTGAGGTTGGCAAAGGGGTTTGCACCTTTACAGGGGAGTTTTCAGTAATATTCATTTTGCCTTTGTCTCCTGTTTTGCCCATGGTCATTGCACTTGTGGTTAGCAGAGTCTTCTGCTTGGGGCAGGTTTCTAAGCTGTGTCACCCACAGGTCTGCAGTTTGATTTTACTTATTGCAGTTGTTACACAACTCTTTGCTTGCAACCAATTGTGCCACTCCCTGCAGAGAGTTTCAGGTCTGGGTTCTTATGTTGGATTTCCACCAAGAACTCTGTAGCCCCAGCTCCTGGCTCACCAGTCTCCACCTCCTGGGATACTGTGCTGAAGTTGCACCATTGTCTGTACAATCTTTCTCACACTTCCGGATGGAGCAGGTCCCTGGATTAGAGAAATACCATCTGTCCTATATAGCCAGGTTGTTGTTGGTGCTGATCTTGTCAGAACCTGTTGGACGTTAGATCTGTGTGTCACATGGACCTATTTTGACCCGTACGATGCCACAGTCAGCATTATTTTTTTGCAGGACCAGTGCAGGCCACTGAACTCAGTGAGTTCTAGCCATCTCAGCACATGCACTATTCACTGTTGTCCCTGCAGTCCTAAAGCTTTTGCCACAGTGCACAAAATGGCACCTGACCTACCACTACTACAGTTCTTGATCTGCTGGCCATCAGGTCTGAGGGCTACCCAGAGCTGTCTTGGGTAGAACCTGTAGAATGCCATGTTGATGCAGTTCACTGAGTCAGAAATGAGTTCACTCCTAGCTCAGCATATGCTCAGTCCTTTCCCTTGCCTTTGCGTGCTTATCAAAATGCTGCCCAGTTTGGCTCTAGGGTGCTGACTGGGTTGGGAAATCCACCCTGTTCTCTCACTGCCTGTCTGGGATGTGCTGCTCTGTCTCTGCTCCTGGTCAAATCAAATGGACCAGCAGGATGGACAGACAGTTCTTTGTCTGAGTTCACCTCCCAAGCTCCAGTGAAAGTCCCTTCCTACCTGGTTGCTGGTGGAGTTCAGATCGCCAGTTTGCTGAATGCCACTGGAGTATTAGTCACCACAACACCACAGTGTTGTGTCTGCTGCTTTCCTGTGTCTGTCAGTCTCTAGGTATCCCTCTGCTGTTGTTCTGTCCTCTCCTATTTCCTGGAATGTGTCCTCTCTGCTTCATCCTGATTAAATGTTTCTCTGTCTGTTTAAACATGTCCTCACCCTATCCCGCCATCTTGATTCTCCGCATATTCTGCTATCTTCCGTTGCATTTAATCTTCTTCTCCACTGTGATCAATCTTCTCATCAATTTCTTATTCCTCTTAGTATAGTCAGGGCATATTATGTTGTCTTCTCTTTCTGGAGTTGGGAAATTGCAGGCTGGTAACAGTAGGAGTCTTATTATTCTCTTGTGAATGTCAGGCACCCAGATCTGACCTGCATGGAACTACAGGCGAACCCAGCCAGGTACATCTGCAGAAGTTGGCCATGAACCACACACCACCTGAAACCAGAGGCTTCCTGCAAAAAGGCTACAACTGAAGTAGGGATGTCACAGAAATTCAGAGCCTTGGGCTGACTGACTCTAGCAGCAATTCTGGCCAAGATGCCAACATGGCTTCCTGAGCTGAAGTCTGCATTTCAACTATGTCACTTTCTTCCTCTTCCTTATTCATAGCAAAGCTTTCCTTAGGCTGTGTTCCTATGTTCTTCATTGTACATTTCAACTGAACCAATGTTAAATTCACATTTTTCTCATCTTCCTCATTAAGGTAATCCTTGAGCACACCAGGATCCCATAGGGTGTTGGTTCTAATCCCTGCAGCTCCACTTCCCGTCCAGCTCCCTTCCTATATTGCACACATGCTTCTTAAAAGCTTTGTTTTAAGCTGCCGTACAGTGCTATGTTCCCAATCAGCAAACCCAGGTCAAGCCACAGTAAGAATGGAACAGGGAAGCTGTTGTCAAACTCCAATGAGGAGTGTCCTCAGCCTGCTTCTCTTTAGTGCTAAGTACTGGCTTCAGTGCTGTAAGCACCCACAATTGCATTTTTTCATTAGCTCCTGAGTTGTCACCCATCAGACTACAAGCAGAGACTTCAGTTTTATTTGCCTTTTTTGTTTGGAATCAACCACACAGCAAATACATAATGAACCTGTATAACAATGGCTTCCATTTCCACCCCACCCCATGCTGAAAAGCTCTGTTTCATTGTGTGCCTCACTGGAGGTCAAGTTGGCCTCGTGGTTTCATTTTTTCTGAAATGCCCTTGTGGCTATGACACCCAGCTGGTGCTTCAGCGATGCCATGTTTATTAATGGACTATTGGGTCATGTCTTACAGCAGGGTTCAGGATCTGTGGCTTCCTGACCCTATCAGCAATAACAGCATCCATAGCACTTACTGATAACTTTGAAATTATCAAGGATGAAATATGTGGGTTATAAAACACAGGAGGGAATCAATTGGCTGAACAAAGGTTAAAAATAGAAAGGCGTTTGGGAAATGATCAGCTCCACTCCTATTTATCAGAGGAGGAAACTGGGACGCAGAAAGCGGGGTATTTCCCCATATTTTCACAGTTGGTTTATCATGGTAAAGATTGGAATAAGAGTCCAGGGTCTAGCTATTCTCATTGATTATGCCTTCCAAAAATCTATTATCTTCAGAAGTATTTCATAGGGCCTGACACAATGATTCAATGGCTAAATCCTCACCTTGCAAGCACTAGGATCCCATATGGGCACCAGTTCATTTCCGACTGCTCTACTTCCCATCCAGCTCCCTGCTTGTGGCCTGGGAAAGAAATTGAGGGTGGCCCAAAGCCTTGAGACTCTCCACCCTCATGGGAGACCAGAAAAAGCTCCTGGCTCCTGGCTTTGGATTGGCTGAGCTCTGGCCATTGCAGCCATTTGGGGAGTGAATCAACAGACAGAGGATCTTTCTGTCTGTCTCCTCTCTCTATAAATCTGATCTGCCTTTCTAAAAAATATATAAATCTTTACCGAAAACAAAACAAAACAAAAAACTCCATTAAAGTCATGAGCTACCCAAGTATGGTTGATAGGGCAGTGAGCATAGCTGATGTCACCAAGACGTGGCTGAGGAACACTGGCAGGAGTGAAGGGTGGGTATACACGAGTGTCTGGATGAGACAGAGACAACGTGGTGTGGAGTATAGAGCCTGGCCTTTGAAACCTGGAATTCAGTCCCAGATGAACCATGTCACCCCGGGGACTTAGCTTCTTTCTGACCTCGTGTCTGATTTATAGCCACTTGCCCACAAGGCTGACTGCTCTGAGCTGAGCTGTCGGAGACCGGTGTCTTGTAACATTTACCTTACCACCAGGAAAGAACTCTGGAACTCGGTGCTTTGGGATACCCTCACAGAGGTCAACGTCATGGTCCCTCTAAGAGGTTGAAAGTGAGCTCCTGTTTCTCTGCATAGCTTCAGGACATGTAGGAATGCTGATGAGTGCTTACATTGGGCTCAGAGTACGTATGCTCATTGACCTGATAACATCCAGGTTGGGGGCTGGCCAACTACCTGTCAGCTAGCAGCCTGTTGTTAACAAGGTAAAATGTCATTTTTATATAACATAAATCACCAAATAAACAAACAATAAATTTAAGTTGCATTTTGCAAAATGGGAAAATTTGGATTTTTAAAGATTTCATTGTTTTTATTTGAAAAACAGAGTTACAGAGAGACAGAGATGGAGAGAAGTTCAGTCTCTGAACTGGCCACAAGGCCACAGCTGAACCAGTGCAAAGCCAGGAAACTTCTTTTAGGTCTCCCATGTGGGCGCGGGAGCCCACGTACTTGAACCATCCTCTGCTGCTTTCCCAGGTCATTGGCAGAAAGTTGGATTGGAAGCAGAGCAGCCTGGACATGATCCAGCGCTCCTATGGGATGCCAGCACTGCAGGCAAAGTAGTCCAGTATGCCACAGTGCCAGCCCTAAAATGGGGCAATTATATAGAATTATATAGAATTATATAGAATTATATAGAATCCAAACTTTAGTTTGGATTCTCCATCTCTGTCTCTCTGTAACTCTGTTTTTCAAATAAAAACAATGAAAACAAATTTCATATGTGAAATTTTACTGGAAACAGCTCCTCGTTTGTGTATTGTCTGCAGCCATGGGCGTGCTGCAATAGATGTAGGACAGATGCTTGATAACGTTCTCATCTTTTACACTGATGTTTTGCATAACACGTACTCCAGTGGTGCGGTTATGGTTCATTAATGTTTCAAGTGCTGTGTCTGTGACGCTACCTTAATACGTCCTTTTCTGAAATAGTCAGTGGACACCCACCACATCAAAATAAGAAGAGGGGAAAAAAATGGACTTTAAAGATCGCACTTCTAAGTGACAATGCACATTATTTGGGGGTTTGGGACATGAATGGTTTTGTTATCAAAACAGATGGCAAAGCAGGTTGTATATTCTACACGACTAGGGATAGGCAGGCTAAAGTAGATTATATTCATACTAGTATGCTAAGTACAAACACGTAGTATTTCTAACCTATAGGGAAAAACTATCAAAATATTTTAAAAGCCAGAAAATTGAAAATGGACTATGTCATGTAGAATTTCTTCATTAAATTAAAAACATAAATAAGGTTTTAATTGGTGTTGGTTAAAATTTGTTGAAACAGAAAATTCAATAGACATGTACACAAAGCTGGTGAGAATGTAAGACGTTTCTTAGGATTATGTACTGTGTTATTCATGACTCAGTATTTTGCATAACATATTTGAATACATCATGTGCTATTTAAACACAAGTGTCAGTTATGTACTTCATTCATTCTTAGTGGGCTTAACCATTGTTGGCTTCATGGGTTCTGGTTGAACATAGGAGCTGAATATCCTCACTCACACTGCTCCACAGCAGCTTAATGGCCAACAGTGACCACACTTCCTGGCAAGTTTTTGAACACACAGCTGCAACTGAAATTTTTCTGATTGAAAACAACATGTCTCAACCATTTAGATGTTGAATGACTTTGAGAAATGATCCTTAGCCTGAAGGTCTGATAATGCTTCTTAATGAGTTGGATACTCCCCTATCCCTCTCATGAGCTGACCATATTTGTCCTAGGTTCCGATGTCTAGGTAGCAATGTAGTTTAAGTAACTTTTTTATGTGGGCTAGCATTCTGGAGCAACAGGTTAAACAGTGGCCTGTGACACCAGCATCCCACATGAGTGCCGTTTGAAGTCTTGGCTGCTCCTCTCCTGATCCAGGTCTCTGTTCATGCACCTAGAAAATCAGTGGAAGATGTCCCAAGTCTTTGAGCCACTGTACCTACACGGGAGACTCCAATGGAGTTCCAGGTTCCTGGGTTCAATCCGGCCCACTCTTGGCTGTCGGGACTATTTAGGGTGTGATATATTTGACATGACATATGTTTATCATTAATCATATCAAAACAATGATATATATGTACTAATGCTTCTGAACATGTGTCTGAGTATTTCCATGGGATGAATTCCCAGAATGGAACTGTTAGATCAGGGATATGCTGGGACTTCGCAGTCTGTGGTACATGTTGCCAAGTTTCCCTCCCCTCAAAGGCTGCCTGCCCCACTGTGATGCGAAAGGCCTATTTTTCACACATTGTGGCCAACTGCAAGCTTGAGCTATCTCTTCATCTTTGCCAGTTAAATTGTGTCAACATCATGGCACCTAGTTAATTCCTGGTGCTAACGCAATCTTCCAGAGAATAGCATATGGGTGTTTGCCAAGTTTGTTTTAAATTTGTCATAAAGAGAGATGTCTCTGAGAGGGCCAAATCGAAGACTTCCTCTTGGAAAGGACCTTTTATAGATTGCTGAAAACAAAAGCAACAAGGAATATCTGGTTAAAGGTTATTGAGACGGTTGCAAATTCAAGTCTGGATTGTCAACTTTGTACTTTCTTCAGACTGTGACTTCAAGGAGACGCATTTGCCAGAATTAAGAATTAATCAGAAAATAGCCAATAGAGTGCAGCTTATTCAGTCTTCCCTTTTGCTGGTACGTTGTGCCCCTTTCCAAGCTGCTGAAAATGCCTGCTTTTCTCTTGGCTCTCTGACCTCCTGGTTCCTACATTTTCAGAAGTTCTCCTCTTTCACCCCATGAAGGGTCTAGAGCAGTGCTCCCCACACTGCAGGAGATTCCATACCATCCTCAAGATATATTTTTTTAAATAAATGTACCTTTTAAAACAATCGAAATGCAAAAATACAGAGGAGGGTGCTCCCAGGCTCTAGTTCACTCCCCTAATGCCCACGTCCTCTCCGGCTGTGGGGTCACAGCTGAGAACCAGGGGCTCCCTTGGGGTCTCCCATGTGGGTGATAGACACCCAGCTGCTTGAGTCACTCTGGCTGTCTCCCTCAGTCTACATTAGCAAGAAGTGGAAGTTAGGAATGGAGTCAAGCCCAAGTTCTCTGATGTGGAGGGTGGGTGTCCAACTGGTGTCTTATTAGCTGGCCAAACACTTACCCTCTTCAAGATTCTTGACAAGCTCTATGAGGGGACTTCAAGAAGCTTGTAGGAACATGGAATTAAATGAGAAGTTCATTTTTGGAGCAAAAAAAAAAAAAAGAAATTGAAATAATCGCACACTTTTTTTCCCCTTATGATGAATTTTCCATGAACTTTTTAAAATCCCCTCCAACATCATCCGTCTGTTCTCATGTGCCATTTTTCTTGAAATGAACTTTTTTAAAAGGACTAAATGAATTTCCTTTTAACATGAACATTGCACCACTACCTCAAATAAAAACATTATTTTCCTTGGCTATAAGTAGAAAGTAATCCTAAACCAAATACAATCAAGTGTTATCAGGTTCTAGGTAGATGGCTTTGATGGCCCAAGAGTGTGCACCTGAGGATTCTTTCTTACAATGGGAGGTGTGCCAGTGTCTGTCCAAGAACAGTTCAACAGTTAAAGATATACTTGCCATAAAAGAGATTTTTCTCCTGTGTGATCAGAATGAGTGAAATACATTTGAAGAGGCTGAACTTTCCCCCATCTAAGCGAATTGGTGTTACCTCATGCACTGTCTGTGAACATTTAGAATTGGTGTGTGCCTTGTGTGGCCCATTCTCAAGGCTGTGGGACACCAGCACTGGCAGGAGGCGTCAGGCACTGTGGCTCTGCAGCATGCACTTCAAAGTACCCCAGTCATCCTGGTGCTGCTGCTCCAGGGACACAGTTTGAGAACCACCACTCCAGTTAGATAATTGCTCATATTGGGAATAACTGGATTGAGGCAGGTGAACAGGTCCGCAAATCCCAAACAGGTACATGCCTGCTTCCATCTTGTCCTCAGTTTGCCAGGAGCTGTGAGCTCAGGCCATGTGGGAAGTGTCCCCAAAAGCAGCGTTAGCATAAGACTATTGCTAACTGTGAGCCCCAAATGAGAACTCGCTGCCCTCAGTCAGCCTTCCCACAATTTCCCCAAAGTAGAACACCACCTTGCTGGGGAAAGTTTTGAGGGTCCTTTGCCAAGAGTTGAGTTCCAAGATCTGGATCATAAAATGCCATTCAGAGTTGTGCAAAATCCCTTGTGGTTAGCAATATTTACTAATTACAAGATGACTAAGCTCAGTGGAGTGGCTAGGTAGGCAATTGCGAAATTTTACAAGTGAAACTCAAAAGTTAGTTGCTTGTTCTTTCTGGAGGCAGGGGTGTCTTGGCATGTATCTCCAGAATTAAAATGTCCAGGGGTTAGAATCTGAACCTGTGTGTGAGAGAGAGAGAGACAGACAGACACAGAGACAGAGACTGAAAGTCATGATGAGAAAGTCAACCATCCTGCCCCCAAACAGAACTTGCCTGCTAGCCCAGGCTTCCTTCCACACCTACTTTTATAGGGTAAAATTTTACGAAGTTAAGAATGTAAGAACAGAGCTTTTAGCACTTTCCTTATTGCTGCTGGTACCTTATAGTGTCGTTTTTCCTGTTACATGCCTCTCCCCACCTCACACAACCCCATATCATGAAATGAAGCTGTTTTTAATTTTTTATGCCATACATGATATTGCAGCAAACATTCGTACATAGATTTTTCCCTTCCTTAACAATTATTCCCTTTGCCCGGCGCAGTAGCCTAGTGGCTAAAATCCTCACCTTGAACATGCCAGGATCCCATATGGGTGCTGGTTCTAATCTTGGCGGCCCCATTTCCCATCCAGTTCCCTCGTTGTGGCCTGGGAAAGCAGTCGAGGATGGCCCAAAGCCTTGGGACTCTGCACCCGTGTGGGAGACCAAAAGAAGCTCCTGGTTCCTGGCTCCTGGCTTCAGATTGGCTCAGCTCTAGCCACTGCGGTCACCTAGGGAGTTAACCAATGGACAGAAGATCTTCCTGTCTGTCCTCCTCTCTGTATATCTGACTTTGCAATGAAAGTGAATACATCTTAAAAATATTCCCTTTGGCTGAATCCCAAGAGGAGCATTTCTTGGTTCAAGGGCAAGAAAGTGTTTATATGCTCTTTGGTGTTTGCTGCCAAATGGTCCTTAAAATTATATAGCAATTGTACAGAGAAGCCACAGATGTTACCAATATGCAAGTTTTAAAAGATTTCAATAGTATTTCGGGGTTTCTTGTGTGTTTTAGTATTAATGTGTCCTTGAAAAAGTGATCTGATCATGCTAAGCAACTTTGGGGAAATAAATTATCCGAATGCACCATGAGGTTAAAGACCCAAGATCAGGTCTTGTTTGCTTTGTATTTCCTGCTTCCTGCAACCTAGAACAAATACAACAGCATCCACTCACTCTGTTGTTCCATAAATATTTACTGAGTACCTGCTGTATGCCATCTGTTCTCGGTGCTGGTGACAGAGGAGCAAACAAGACAGGGCAAAGCGAGGAAGGCGGGCAGTGCACCATGAAACCAACAAAGGCAAAGTCATTGCACATTGAGTTGGAGGAGAACAATTGCAGCTGGATAGAATCGAGGGCTAGAGCCATTGCTGTAGGTAAGAACACTGGGGAAGGACTCTCCGGCCCCTCTGCTTGAACTGCCAAGTCCCCGTGGCTTTAGTGATTGCACTTACATTAACCGCTACAGTGCAATCCAAGGCCTGGAAGCTTCTGTGGGATCAGATCTCGGAGCACCCCTCACAACACCTCCTCCCACTCTCTCATTAATCATGGTGCTCCTCAAGCACACTACACTTGTCCCAGCCCTTTGTGTGTGCTGGTTCTTCTTATCCTGTTGCATTTTATGTCTTCATAGCATTTAGCACTCTGTAAAATTTTATTTTAATGAGTTCATTTCTGTTGACTATGTATTAGCTTATGGATGATTCAGAAAATTAGAACCCTTCTCCATCTTTTTTTGTGTGTGTGACAAGACTCACACAATAGATGCACAGAGGTGCCTCAAGGGTCCAGAATCTACAACAGCCACTTAAACTATATTGAAGTAAGGTAGCCATTGGCTAGACACCTGAATTTAGTGGTGAATACCAGGATGGGAATGAGTTTGTCAAAACCTCAACCTCTAAACATCTGAGTTGGGAATTTTGTATTTCCACAAACAACTTCTCAGGCATGGTTTTTGGAATTAGAGGGTAAAATGCTGGTCAGGGGCCCGGAGGCATGGCCTAGTGGCTAAAGTCCTCACCTCGAACGCTCCAGGATCCCTTATGGGTGCTGGTTCTAATCCCGGCAGCTCCACTTCCCATCCAGCTCCCTGCTTGTGGCCTGGGAAAGCAGTGGAGGACGTCCCAAAGCCTTGGGACCCTGCACCAGTGTGGGAGACCCAGAAGAAGTTCCTGGATCCTGGATTTGGATCGGCATAGCATCGGCCGTTGCGCTCACTTGAGGAGTGAATCATCAGATGGAAGATCTTCCTCTGTCTCTCTTCCTCTCTGTATATCTGACTTTCCAATAAATAAATAAATCTTTTTAAAAAAATGCTGATCAGGTTCATACTCTTCTCTGAAGAGGACATTGACAGATATTGTTAGCATATCTGGAAGGGCTACACTTAAACGTTTTTCAAGGAGTTAGAATCAGCGACATGCAGGTGAGAGCTTAAAATGCATTACCATGTTTGGTTCTATGGACAGAAATTGTTCAGGGACTCCACTTACCACCAGTTGGAGATTTTGGGTCCTTGTGACACAGCCAGGGTTGTGTCCTGATGCTGCTGTGCTGCAGAATCAGGACAGCTCAAGAGGGGTGCTGACCAGTCAAGTCCTGATCCCCAATCATTTCCATGCAACACTCTTCCAGTACCTTATGTCTGCATGGTCGGATATGGTCGGGTATAGCTTTGGTCTTCATAGCCAATAGAATCTTGGCTGGAAAAATAGTTCTGTTGTGACCAGGTAACAGTGGGTGACCTTTTCTCATTTAAGCTGACTCCAACAATGTCACCTGAGAACAAGCAAAACATTTTTCTGTAGGAAAAGAGAATTGGTGTTCTTGATGTAAACATGAATATTTTAGAGTACAACTGGTTTAAACTAGTAAATGTCATTTTGTGAGGGTGTGAATTATGTGCAATGCAGGACAGATGGAGACAGAGTATCATTGTTAAGGAGCTCATTTGGATTATATGGCTAGGGCCCGGCGCGGTGGCGCAATTGGTTAAAGGTCCTCGCCTTGCACGCCCGGGATCCCATATGGGCGCCGGTTCTAATCCTGGCAGCCCCGCTTCCCTTCCAGCTCCCTGCCCGTGGCCCGGGAAGGCAGTCAAGGACGGCCCAAAGCTTTGGGACCCTGCACCCGCATGGGAGACCCGGAAGAGGCTCCTGGCTTCGGATCGGCATAGTATCGGCCCGTTGCGCTCACTTGGGGAGTGAATCATCGGACGGAAGATCTTCCTCTCTGTCTCTCCTCTGTGTATATCCGCCTTTCCAATTAAAAAATAATAAAAATAAATCTAAAAAAAAATAAAAAATAAAAAGATTATATGGCTAATAGCTCCCTAGGCTGGAATCCTTACCTTCCTACACACAGTCCTGAGCCCAAAAGGAACACACAGGACTGGAAGGGAGTATTTCCAGTTCATTCTTTTTTTTTTTTAACATAAAAAAAATTTTTTTTAGATTTATTTATTTTATTGGAAGGTCAGATATACAAAGAAGAGACACAGAGAGGAAACTTTTCCATCTGATGCTTCACTCCCGAAATGGAAGCAACAGCCAGAGCTGAGTTCCGATCCAAAGCCAGGAGCAGGAGCTTCTTCCAGGTCTCCTCAGCAGGTGCAGTTTCCCAAGGCTTTGGGCCGTCCTCCATTGCTTTTCCAGGCCACAAGCAGGGAGCTGGATGGGAAGCAGGACTGCTGGGATTAGAAGAACCAGCACCCATATGGGATCCTGGTGTTTGCAAGGTGAGGACTTTAGCCACTAGGCTACCAGGCTGGACTTATCCAGTTCATTCTTCTGAGCTAACTCCTTCCGCATCACTTGGGCAGAACACTGGAGACATGTGGCGAACCAGGTACTCTGCAGCCCCGAGCTTCCTCCCCAGGAAGGGAAGCAAGTCTCCCCAAGAGACAGTGTTTATCACCCCACCCTGGGATGCTGAGGTCTAGGAGGGGTGGGGTGAAGCCAGGGCACAAGAAAGATTGGTGTTAGGCAGCCAAGGCCAAAATAAACAAGTGGGACTACATCAAACTAAGAAATTTCTGCATAGCAAAAGAAACAGTCAACAAAGTAAAGAAGCAACCAACAGAATGGGAGAAAATCTTAGTACACTCCACAGCAGAAAGGGGGCCAATAGCCAGAATATACAAAGAGCTCCAGAAATACAACAACAAAACAAACAGTGGGAGAAGAAATTGGTGAAGGAAATAAGCATGTTTCAAAGGAATAAATTGCAATAGCTAACAGACATATGAAAGAATACTCAAGCTCTCTAGCAATAAGGGAAATACAAATAAAAACCACACTGAGGTTCCACTTAACCCCAGTAAGAATGGCCTACATACAGAAAACTACTAACTTGCCGGTGGGGATGTAGGGGGAAAGGTACCCTAATACACTGCTGGTGGGGTTGTAGACTGGTACAGCCACTCTGGAAGTCAGGATAGAGAGTACTCAGACAACTGAAAATTCATCTACTATATGAAGCAGCAATCCCACTCCTGGGAATACATGTAAAATACACACACATAAGAAAGCAGCCTGCATCCCTATATTCACTGCAGCACAATCAATACAAAGACATAAAAACAGCCTAGATGCCCATTGAGATAGGATTGGATTAAAAAAAAAAAAAAGAAAAAACTCTGGTACATCTATCTATTCTAAGGAATACTACTCCACCATTACAAAGAACGAAATTCTACCTTTTGCAATCAGGTGATTCCAACCGGAGACCACTATGCTCAGTGAAATGACCCAGTCCCAAAGGACAAATACGATGTGTTTGCTCTAACGTATGGCAAATTCCATCCAAGATATAAAACAAAAAGATGTAAAGGTAGCTAAGTATACACTTGTAATCTTGCAAACCAAGGTTGTAATGGAGAACAGAGTACCAAGAATCAAAGACTGACAGTAAGCACCTCTACTCCTGAAAAGAAGTAGGCCCCCAGTTAAGCCCCTAATAGACTCAGATGACAAAGTACTGGATTCTACCATTGCTTATATCTGCAGTGTCATGGCCCATTGCTTATATCTGCAGTGTCATGGCCCACGTAGAGAGGCGGAACGCTGGATTCGAGACTACAGCTGAAGGACTATAGTGTTGCACAACACAGGGGACAATGGAGAGGAAATGAGGTGAGGGGAGAGCAAGCCCTATATCTACAAAACTGTGAAACCAAAGATAAAATTTTTTTTGAAAAGGACAGGTGGTACTGACTCACACTCTCAGGATTGCCCAACTTTCTTGTTGTCTGTGGTTTTCCAGATAACATCAGGGAAGGGTCAGGGAGTCAGGTACATGGTGACCTCCACCCCTTCCTGGTCACCGTCTTCCTCCAACAATCAGCAGATATGCAGAACAGAAAGCCACTTGGCGGCAAGGTGATGTCATGAATGGACAGTGATGACAACATTGTGCCAAGAAGGGACACAGCCACGGATCCATCCATGCTGGTTTAGGAGACAGGATTTGAGATGTGCATCTGATATCTTGCAGCTAAGTATGTGACCTCAGGCCACACTTTGGATTTTCTTAGGTTCCTGGATAGCCTGTCATAAAGTAAATGTAGCAAGTTGAAAAGACCATGTGAAAATGGCGGAAAGGGAGAAAATATTTGCCAGGCATATTTCAAGAATTTTTATAATTTAAAAACAAGAAGACAACTAGCTGTATTTTATAGTAAGTAAATTACCTGACTAGATACTTTACATAATAAGAGACATCCTGGCTGATCAGCTTAAGGAAAGACACACAACATTATATACCATCAGAAGATACATGCCATTGAGACTAATGTGTGGGCTGACAATACCTAGTTTGGCAATGATAGGGAATAATTAGAATTCACATCCATTACTATGGGAGTGTGTAAAACACAACTCAGGAAAATGATTGGCAGTTTATTAAAAAGTTGAACATGTTGATCACACAGCTATAAGCTATTCCTCTCTAAATCCTTACCCAAGAGAAGTGAAAGCTACATCCTCAGATTTCTACATGAGCATTCATTACATTTCTGTTTATGGCTGAAGAACTAGGAAAACTCAAGTGTACAAAGCACAAATTGATAAATGTCTATATCGGTACATTTATTATTTTAAATTATTTATTTATTTGAAAGGCAGAGTGACAGGGGCCACAGAAAGAGTGAGAGACACTGATCAGTCTTCCATCTGCTAGTTTATTCTAGCGGTGAATGACTGCCATGGCCCAGCTTAGGCTAGGCAAAAGCCAGGAGGCAGGACCTCCTCTTGGTCTCTCACATGGCTGAAGGGCCCAAGTGCTTGAGCCATCTTCCATTGCCTTCCCAGGTGCATCAGCATGGAGCTTGTTCAGAAATGGAGCATTTCCCAGCTGTAGGCAACTGCCTAGATTGCCTTGTACCTAGGCAAGTGTTACACTGCTGGGAGAAAAACCACCTGTAGCTGGTGGGCATTCTGGGTCTGGATAATGCCAAGTTTGTTAACTACACCAGTATGCCAACATCATTGCTTATGCTTTTTCTTTCCTTTTTAAAGATAAGTGGGGAAGGAGGAAAACCCCAGGCCAAGACATACTACCTCAGCCCCCAGTTTGGAGGAGCTGCAGATTGCCCGAGAAAGAGGGTCGGGGGCATGTTGGAGTTGGAGCAGCTGAGGGCATATTTGACATGGAAGGAAGGGATGACTTCTGGAGTCTTCCATGAAATAGGTCAGTGCATTCATAGGTCAGCAAGGGAACTAAGGTGGGTGGTTTAGAAGAGGGAAACTGGAGGGCACGTCTGGGTCAAGCTAAGGCACCCACTTACATGGGAGACCTGCACTGGGCTAAATGGTAACACCCACTGACACATACAAAAGCTAGGGCTGCAGGGCATGCCAGGCTGGGTTAGGCCACAGTAGCCAGCTGTAAGTGTCAGAGCAAGGAGAAGTCCACATAGATTGGGACTACAGCATCTACCAGAATACAAGAGAACCAGACAGTGGGGCAGGTTCTGCAAGGATTTGTGGACTTGCCTCTGTGGGACTGCAGCACGACCAGTTTACAGAGAGCTAGGGGTGTTGATGGGCTGAGCAATGCTGGACCACAGAACTCACCTGGCAAGAATCCACCTGAAACAGGAACTGGGGCTGGGAGAAGGCTGAGCAGGGCCAGGCTGCAGGGCACATGCAAAGGCCAAGACTGAAGGCGATACTGCCAACAGGGTCACTGTCCCTGCTGGCCTACGTGAGATTGGGATCTGGGAGCAGGCCTGGCATGGGAACTTCAGAAACTCTCTTACCAGGCTACAGCTCCCACTGGGAAGCACAAGAGTCAGAACTGGGGGGTGGGCTAGCCCAGGCATGTCTATAGTACTCATCAGCATTTGTGGGGTCAAGTCAGGCTGGGCCAGGCCACAGCACCTGTTGGCAAACAAGACAGCCAAAATAGTATGTGAGCCATGCCCAGCTGGGCCAAACTGCAATACCTGCCAGCAAGAGCTGAGACTGCAGGCAGGCCATGCCAGGCTGGGTTGAAGTACCCACCAGCACACACAAGACTGAAGGCTGGGAACGGGCCTGGTAGGGGAATTCTGGGGACTCTTCTGCTGGGTTGCAGCTCCCACTGGTGATTGTAGGAGCCAGGGTTGGGAACAGACTGGGCTGGGCAAGGCTTTACCACCCATCTCCATATATGTAGGCTGGGTCTGGGTGAGGCTCAAATTGGGCTAGGCTCTAACACCCAGTGGTGGTTACAAGAACCAGAATGGGTGTGAGTCAAGCTGGGCGAGGCTGTGGCACCCTCCAGGTCACATGACAGCCAGGTTTTGGGGTAAGCAAAGCTGGGCTAGATTGTAGCACCCATCAGTCAGAGCCAGGACTGGGTTTTGCAGTGGACCAAGCTGGGCTAGGCTGTAACACCCATTAGTGAGGGCCAGGACTCGGGGCATGGCCATATCAATCTGGGTAGCAGTTCCTACTGGCACATGTGACATTCATTATTGGGGGTGTACCTGGTAGAGGAATTCAGGGAACTTCTCTGCTAGGCACAGCTCCTGCTGGTGAGTGTAAGAACCGGGGCTGGGAGGCAGCTATACTAGGATGGGTTGCAGCACCCATTGGCATATGTTTGAACTGAGTCTAGCGGCAAACCCAGCATGGTCAGTTTATGCACACACTGGCACAAGTGAGATACAGGAAAGGATGCAGGCCAGTTGGGTTGAAATGCAACACCTGCCATTTCACATGAGGGCTGGAGGTGGGCCAGGCTAGGTTAGGCTGCTACACCCACCTGAGAAAGCTGGGACTGGACATAGGCTGTAGCACCTGCATGAAGTTGCTAAGACTGGGGGCAGACCATCTCAGCACCTGCTGGCACAGGCAAGACCTGGGACTGGGAGCAGGCCTCCTAGGGGAACTTTGAGAACTCCCTTTTTAGGTCATGGTTTCTATTGGTGAGCGTAAGAGCTGAGAGTTAGGCATGACCCAAGCTGGGCTAGGCTGCTGCACCCACTGGCATGCATGAGAACCAGAATGAGTGCAGGCCAACCAAACTAGGCCACAGCATCAGCTGGCTAGTGCTTGGACTGGATGTTAGTCATGTCAGGCTGGACTGCAGTACCTGGCAGGCACAAGACCTGGGGTTAAATACATGCCTTGCAGGGGAACTGTGAGCAGAGCTTGGTGAGCCAGGCTGGACAAGGCATATGTTAGGTCTGGGATGGGGCAAGCTGAGCTACTGCACCCATGGTGTGTGCACGAGAGCTGGTTATTATATGGGCTGGGCTAGGGTGCAGCAGAGGCTGGTATATAAAGAAACTGGGCCTGGTAGGAGTTACTGGGAATTGCCCCAAATGAACCATAGCACCCAATGGTACGCATGAGGACCAGGTCAGTGATGGGCTGGCTGAACTTGGCAGTAACATCCATTAGTTCACATGAGATATGGGGTTGGGGTAGAACTGACCAGGCAGCTGCATCCACCTTTATGTGTGTTGGCTGGTGTGGGTAGCAGGCAGCCTGACCCTACGCAGGCCGACGCACACAGGAGTCAAGTCTGAGGTCACCACAGGCAAAGCTTCTTGGGGGACTCCTCAACTAGATTACTGGACTCAGACCCGGTCACAGGGAAAATCACAGGATGTGTGGTCCAACCTTGGAGTGCATGTATTAGGACTGGGCCTCCTCAGTTGCTGACGCTTGTGCAGTGGGCAACGTGCCCAGATGCACATGGGGAACATGACAGCCAGCTCACCTAAGCCTACAGAAGATGTCAAGTTGTTTGACAGAGGATGGAAAGCAGAACAGACTCAACAGTTCTGGGCAAGCTTTGCAGCAAGTTTCTGGGCCTGTGGATACACTAAGGTAGACTTGGTCAGCCAATATGTCTTGGAAAGATTTTTTTCAGAACTGTCAAGAACGCTAAAGTAACAAATACCCTTGAAACACTCTTCCCTTTCTCCACATTGGAGTTTATAACGTGTCATCAAAGAACCCACCCCCACCCAAATGCTGATATAGTTTGACAGCAAGCAGCAGCCTCCTCCCCCTCCTACCCTGAGGACACAGGAGACAAACATTTTGAAACATTTGTCCCACTAACCTTTCTCCAAACCTGACCCTTCCCATCCCAATCCGAGGCTCACATGGTCATCCATCCCTCTCAACTATGTAAACAAAATTTAAAAGAAATTTTAATTAAAAAAAAAGTGAAACAATTGGGACTCAAATGAACATTCTGATTTGACATGCCAGTGTCTCAAGCAGCAATCCAACACACTGCACCACACCACCACTCCCTACATGGATACAGTGATACAATGAACTACTATTCAGAAACAAAAATAAACTATTAACATGTACATTGACAGATGTCAAAATGATCATGATGAGTAAAAGCCAGATCAAAACAACACCAAACCAAAGCAAACTGGAAAAAAAAAGTACATTTATATGATCCCATTTATATAAAATTCTAGGGGTGGCACAGTGGCCTAGAGCTAAAGTCCTCACCTTGAACGCCCTGAGATCCCATGTGGTCTCCAGTTCTGATCCTGGCAGCCTGCTTCCCACCCAGCTCCCTGCCTGTGGCCTGGGAAAGCAGTCGAGGACGGCCCAGGCCTTGGGTCCCTGCACCCGCGTGGGAGACCCGGAAGAGCTCCTCATCCTGGCTTCACTTTGCCGAAGTACCGGTTATTGCGGTCACTTGGGGAGTGAATCATTGGGTGGAAGATCTTTCTCTCTGTCTCTCCTTCTCTGTATATCTGACTTTACAATAAAAACAAATAATAAATAAACAAAATTCTAGATGCTGAAAACTAATTGCTAGTGACCAAAAGTGGATTATGGGATACCCGGGGTGGAGGGAGAGCTGGTCCAGGAGATGCTTTTAGGGGAGGAGGGATGTGTCTGGCTATAAAGGTGTTTTCACATGTATACGTGTGTAGCATTGAAATTTATTCCAATGTATGCTTTAACTGGATAGTTTATTGATGTAAATTGTATTTCAATAAAGTTAAGATAATGAACACAGTAAGTATTTAAACCTTCGGAACAGGAGTGATTCAAGCTGAGAATAACACAACACAACACAATGGGCCTTGGAAGCATCTTTGCTTTTTTTTAACATTTTTTTATTATTATTATTATCATTTTATGATACAATTCCATAGGCTCCTGGTATTTCCCTTATCCCAGCCCCAATTACACCTGCCACACACACCTAGTTCCTCTATACTATTACTATACTATAGTTCTTCATACACAGTCATATGTCCATCATTGCGGGCATGGACAATGGCAGAGAGTCCAGAATCCTATTGTCAAGATATAGTAAACAGTTTTATTGTAAGTCCATCTTTGTCTGGAAGCAGAAATGCATACTGTATTGTGTCCTAACATCTGGATGTTAGTCTCTATTTTATAGCTACTGTACATCCCCTCAAATGAAAAGTCATAACACAAATTCAACAATAGGAAGAAAAAGAGAAATTTACAATGCCATGAAGTTAATTAGAATGTTATTAGATATGACAGTCTCTATTGCACAGCTACTATACATCCCCTTAAATGAAGAGCTACAAAACAAAATCAACATCAGGAAGAAAAAAGAAATTTACAACACCATGAAGTTAAGTGACATGCAACTAAATGACTAACTAACATGTAGCTGAAGAGATGAAAATCAAGAACCTTCTTGCAGAAAATGATGCTACTCTATGACCTATGAGTCACTAAAGAATTTAATCAGAAGAAAGTGTTTTGGGGCCTGGCACAATGGCGCAGTGGTTAAGGTCCTCGCCTTGCACGCCCTGGGATCCCATATGGGCGCCGGTTCTAATCCTGGCAGCCCCACTTCCTGTCAAGCTCCCTGCCTGTGGCCCGGGAAAGCAGTTGAGAATGGCCCAAAGCTTTGGGACCCTGCACCCGTGTGGGAGACCCAGAAGAGGCTCCTAGTTTCGGATCGGCATAACATCAACGGTTGCGCTCACTTGGGGAGTGAATCATCCAACGAAAGATCTTCCTCTCTGTCTCTCCACTCGGCATATCCGCCTTTCCAATAAAAAATAAAATAAATCTTTCAAAAAAAAAAGTGTTTTGAAGAGATGAAACAAACACAAATCATCAAATCCCATGTGATATAGTTTCCACTGGTTGTTGTGGTGAAATGTGTCCCTACTAGACAACAAATAGATGGGTTTTGTTTTTTAATCCAGCCTACTAATCTATGATGTTTGATTCAGCTTAAGCCATTTACATTCAGGGTTAATATGTATGGATGGTACTTTGGTCCTGTCATTTTAGGAATGGGCTGTTCATTGGTTTAGTCTTCTGTTGTCATTTTCCTGGGATGTTCTTCCCATTTGCCTTTGGTTTTGGTGGGTGCTATTCCTCTTCTCTGTCAAGAAAACATCTTGAAGGATCATTTGTAGGGCAGGTTTGGAAGAGGCAAATTGTTTTAACTTTGCTTTACTGTGGAAGAATTTTCTTTCATTTTCAGACAAAAGAAAGCTTTGCTGGATATGTTCTCCTAGGCCGACAATTTTTTTCTTTTAGAATCTGGAATATGTCACTCCATTCTCTTCTTGCCTGTAGAGTTTCCTGTGAGAGATCTCCTGTGAGTTTAATTGGCATTCCTTTATATGTCAATTGATTTTTTTCACGTGCATGTTTAAGAATCTTTTGCTTATGTTCAATTGAAGAGAGCTTGATGATCATGTGTCTTGGTGAAGATCCCTTTTGATCAGGCCTGTTCTTGTTTCCCATTTCTTTCTCTAGATTATGGAAATTTTCCTTCATTATTTCATTAAATATATTTGTACAACCAGTGTCTCTTTCTGCACCTTCTGGGACTCCCATAACTCTTATATTGGGCCTCTTAATAGTGTCTTTCCATTCTTGAATACTTTTTGTGGCCTGATCCAGATCTGCTTCCAGCTTTTTGTTTGCTTTCCCCTGGTGGCAGGAAATATCTTCCAATCCTGAGATTCTTTCTTCTGCTTGCTTCATCCTATTTTGGAGACTCTCCACTGTACTTTTAATTTGCTCTACTGTGTTCTTAACTTCTGATAGATCAGCCTTGATTTGCTTTATTGCTGCTATTGCTTGTGTAGAATATTCCTTAAATTCTTTGAACTCTTGTATGTGCTTCCCATTGTTGATCAGAAGCTTTAAAATGAGTCTTATGGATTCTGTGTCCTCCATATTCTCGATGTCTTCCTCAGTTAACTCTGAGGTTGGCAAAGGGGTTTGCACCTTTACAGGGGACTTTTCAGTAATATTCATTTTGCCTTTGTCTCCTGTTTTGCTCTTGGTCATTGTACTTCTGGGTAGCAGAGTCTTCTGCTTGGGGCAGGTTTCTAAGCTGTGTCACCCACAGGTCTGCAGTTTGATTTTACTTATTGCAGTTGTTACATGGCTCTTTGTTTGCAGCCAATTGTGCCACTCCCTCCAGTGATTTCCAGGTCTGGGTTCTTATGTTAGATTTCCACCAAGAACTCTGTAGCCCCAGCTCCTGGCTCACCAGTCTCTACCTCCTGTCATACCATGCTGAGGTTGCACTGTTTACTCTGCAACCTTTCTCCCACTTCCGGATGGAGCAAGTCCCCGGATTAGAGAGATACCATCTGTCCTATATAGCCAGGTTGTTGTTGGTGCTGATCTTGTCAGAACCTGTTGGACATTAGGTCTGGGTGTCACATGGACCTATTTTGACCCGTATGATGCCACAGTCAGCATTATTTTCCTGAAGGACCAGTGCAGGCCACTGAACTCAGTGAGTTCTCACGAGCTCAGCACATGCACTATTCACTGTTGTCCCTGCAGTCCTAAAGCTTTTGCCACAGTGCACAAAAAATGGCACCTGACCTACCACTACTACAGTTCTTGATCTGCTGGCCGACACTTCTGAGGGCTACCCAAACCTGTCTTGGGTCGGACCTGTAGAATGCCATGTTGATGCAGTTCACTGAGTCAGAAATGAGTTCACTCCTAGCTCAGCGTATTCTGAGGGAAACTTACCTTTGCCTGCTTATCAAAATGCTGCCCAGTTTGGCTCTAGGGTGCTGACTGGGCTGGGAAATCCACCCTGTTCTCTCACTGCCTGTCTAGGATGTGATGCTCTGTCTCTGCTCCTGGTCAAATCAAACGGACCAGCAGGATGGACAGGCGGTTCTTTGTCTGAGTTCACCTCCCAAACTCCAGTGAAAATCCCTTCCTACCTGGTTGCTGGTGGAGTTCAGATCGCCCATTTGCTGAATGTTGCTGGAGTATTAGTCACCACAACACCACACTGTTGTGTCTGCTGCTTTCCTGTGTCTGTCAGTCTCCAGGTACCCCCTGCTGTTGTTCTGTCCTCTACTGTTTCCTGGAATGTGTCCTCTCTGCTTCATCCTGAATTATCGTTTTCTATCTGTTTAAACATATCCTTATTCTATTCGGCCGTCTTGATTCTAGCATCTTTGCTTTTAAAAAATATTTAAATTGACCTCTCAGCTATAAAATAACAAATCCCTAATGCTATTGTTGAATGGAGACTCTTGGAGCAATGAGAGCTACCCTTCTAAGGAATATATAATTATGCATAATATAAAATATATGAAATAATAGACATATAACTATATGTAAGTTGTATATATAATGTATACCATTATGGTACTGAGGGCAGTTAATACTCTAGGCGACATTCAGGAGGTATTATTCCCTGCTATTTTTCAGGCTGGGTCTGGACTCTGTGGGGAAGGACCACAGAGAGAAGCCAGCAGGAGAGTACTCAGGGATTAGTATCTGGACTAGCAGTTAAAACTCCAGGTTAGGATGCCACAACCCATACTAGACCACCTAGATTTTAGTCCTGGCTTTCCTTCCAGTCCAGCTTCCTGCTAATACACACCCGAGGAGACAGTCGGTGATGTGTCAGAATAGGGGCCCTGCCACCCATGTGGGAGACCTGAACAGATTGGGAGTCATCCAGCATGTAACAGCATCTTCTGTCTCCCAGCCTCTCGGATACTTGTGTTAAATGGAAAAGATCCAAATCAGCTGATAAAGGTGTTTCCTGAAACCCAGTGAGAGGTCAGGGACTGAGAAACTAGAAGGTGACTAAGAGATCTGGGAGGTTGGAGGCATGGCAATGAACAAGCAGAAATAGACCAAATCGTCTGGTTTAAGTCTTTCCTTTTAGCCAGCAGTGTGGCGCAGCAGGTTAAGTCTGATTGTGGAGCTAGCATCTCATACTGGAGTGCTGGTTCAAGTCCTGGTTGTTCTGCTCTGGATCCTAAAAACGCACGTGGGAAAGCATCAGAAGATGTACTAAGGCCCCTGCCATTTACAGGCAACACCCAGATGGCATCCCAGGCTCTCCTGCTTCAATCTGGTCCTGCTCTGATTGTTGTGGCCATTTACAGAGTCTCTCTGTCTCTCTCTGTCTCTGTCTGTCTGTCTGTCTGTCTCTCTCTCCCTCCCTCCATTCCTCTCCCTCCCTCCCTCCCTCTCCCTCCCTCCCTGTTTCTCTCTCTCTCTCTCCCTCTAATTTTCCCTCTCATTTTCCCTCGCCTTCTCCTCTACTTTGCCTTTCAAAGATGCTCAAAGCTATAGCTGGTTGAGCAAAGAGAGAAGGTGATCACATGAGGGTATCTGGGATGTGGAGATTAACCACCACCAACCTCATGAGGATATCTGGAATATCTGGAGTTATTTTGGATTTTGAGCCAGACACAATTCATTATGACCCAGATTCCCATCTTTTGACCCAAGAGTTAGGGAGAACCCCCGATTTAGGACCTGGTCCTGAATTGTAATTGCCTTTGGCTTGTTTGACGTCACTAATGGCTGGACTTTGGACCTGAGAGAGAGTTAAAACCGAAGGCAGTGAGGGAAGGAAGTCATTTCCTCCTTGGATTACTGAGCCAGAGCAGCAGAAATGAAAGCTTTCATTCCTCTCCCTGTTCTCGTGCTCCTTTTGGCAAACTTGGGTAAGGAACCTTTTTAACTTTCACTGTTCGAACTGTGTTTATTGTCTTGAAGACCCAGCCAGCAGACTTGCAGCTGCCGACTCTCACGGTCCATCACGTGGACCATTCTATAAACTAAGTTTCTCCTCCAAACCCACAGGCATTGCAGGTGTTTTAGTCCGGCATGGGGAAGATAAAGCAGCAGCCAAAACGGTCTGTGGACTAAGTCTCGTGGGGCTTTCCACAAGCCAAAGTTTTGTCTTGCAAAGATTCTAAGGTTAAATAGGATCTGTAGTATTCTGGACACCTCCCTGAGAAAAATCAGAGAGCCTACCACAGGACTAGGCTCTCATTTAGGAAGGTACTTGAAATGTAAAGAATGGACTTCTTAGCTGTTAGGAAGGAGTCTCTGGGGTGGGAGGTGGAGTGGGGGTGGTCACTGGTGTATTTGAGATGTGACAGTTAATGAATTACAAAGAGAAAGTTGCCTGCAGAAAGGAATAAAGTGACAAGACAGGTAAGAAAGAGAACCCACATTGTGAAACTAGAATGAGTGACATAGGGATTTTTGAAAGTATCTTTTAATTCCTATTAGAAAGAAAGTTGGAGAAGACTGTCCTTACTTTAGGGGCAGGACTTGCTAGATGTACCCTGCCAGCCCCAGGGCAGATGACATGGCCAAGCCTGCAGGTGCAAGTAAGAATGGGTGAGGTTTGAATGACTTGTGAAAGCCACTGCTGAAAAAGACTTTTCTGAAATGCAAGAAGAGTGTTGGGAAGATTTGTTCGGAAGAGGACAGGGAGATGGATAGAGCCCAGGAAATCAGGAATCCCAGAGCTCCCAGGTACCTTAGGGAGGCTGAGCTATTTTGCATTCGAATGCTGCGGCAGTAGCCAAGGTGTCAGAACCTCGGTTCATTCCTGTGTTCCAAGAGAAGAGATGAACACGATGACTACCTAGGTAAATGAGGCAAAGCCGGCTCCAGCCTGGCCCCTCACAGCCGGAGCTCAAGGGGCTTTCTCTTGATATTGTTTCTTGGGTCTGCCCTTGTGTCCAGTGTTTGAAACTTGAGTTTTCTTTTGCTTTAAAAATTGTGACAAGCAAGACAGATCCTCCATAACAAGTGCAGATGGTACAGATGTGTGTGAAAGAAGCAGGTGGTGTCTAATCTTCCTTCCCACCTCTGCCCCTGTCCTTGCAACCCCCTCCCAGAGAGACTACCCCTGCAGGTTGGTGTTTTAGTTTTGTGGGTTGTGTGTGTGTGTGTGTGTGTGTGTATAGGAGGAGGAGGATAGTCTTTTTCTATGGAATACAAAGGCTTTTCCAAGTGTGTGTTAAAAAGGTCTATTTCCAAAATGTGACCCATGTTAGGAGTCTTAGCAACCAGGAAGGTAAGCGTGCTGGTTCCACTTTATGTGACTTCCCTACAGTGTGGCTGGCAGGGCTCTTGACCTTGGCCTACAAAACACCTGAGCTGTCTGTAATTCTTCATTCATGTTCACTGGGGAGAAAAATGAGAAAGGTACAGGTGACCTTCAAAGGCACTTGAACAGGCAAACCTCCCAGATAAGCTTTGCTTTCCCTAGGTTAGGGCCACCGTCACCCATAACAGCTGATGAGAATCATCTAATATGGAAGCGTTCAGGCCTGGAAGACGGGCATTTAATTGTGACTCTCAGCTTGCTTTGCCCAGAGCAGCTACCAATGTTATCTGGACAGGCTGGTGCCCAGAAAGGAGGCAGCCCGGGGCTTTTTCTTCCCCCTGGGCCTCCCGTTCCTACCCTCTAGAGGTATCCCTCTGGGATCTCTCTCTCTCCCACCCTGTGCTGTTTAACATCTCCAACACCTGTGGACACAAAGGTATCAGAGCTATTTTCACTATGCTAATACCTTAAAATATTTCTGTGGGTTATAAGTGGAACCAAATACATTCTAATTCTTCTGGCTTTTTTCACTAGATGATGAAAGCTTGAATAGCAGCTGTAAATTATCTTCACTGAAATCTATACAGCTCTCAGCACACACACAGACACGCACACATATGCATGCACACACATACATGAAAACAAATGGTACTATTCACAGCAGTGAATCACCATCAGCTTGGAATGTGGCCCGCTTATTGAAATGGAATAAGCAGCTTTTTAAGAAGAATTACAGAAAGAAAGATGACAGAGAGAATCTTCTACATGCTGGTTTACTTCTCAAATGGTCACAATAGCCAGGGCTGAGCTGATTGGAAGCCAGGGACCAGGAACTCTATCCCATAAGGGTCTCCCATATGAGTAAGCAGAGGTCCAAGCAGTTGGGGTGCCTACTGCTGTTTTCCCATGTTCATTAGCAGAGAGCTGGATCAGAAAGGAAGCCATCAGGACATACGGGATGCCAGCATTATAGGCAGTGGCTTAATTTGTGGCGCCAGAATGGTAACCCGAAGCAAGCTTTCATAAACACAATCCTCCTAGCAAACAGAAATCCCAGACTAAGGTAGAACAGTCAAGTCCAAACCTTCTTGACTTGACCCCAATGACCTGAAGTAAAGCTCTTACAGTCCTCAATTTGCATGTGACACAATCCTACATGGACACCGGTTTGTATTCAAGCTGTTTCTCTGCCCGCCCAGCTCCCTGCTTGTGGCCTGGGAAAGCAGTTGAGGATGGCCCAAAGCCATAGGACCCTGCTCCCATGTGGGAGACCCGGAAGAAGCTCCCGGTTCCTGACTTTTCAGATTGGCTCAGCTCTGGCGGTTGTGGCCACTTGCGGAGTGAATCAGCAGACAGAGATCTTCTGTCTCCTTCTCTCTGCAAATCTGCCTTTTAAATAAAAGTAAATAAATCTCTCAATAATAAGTTCCAATTAGCAGCTGTATGTGGATCTGTAGGATGATCCCGTAGGTTGTGTGGCATCAGCAGAGAATGGCTGTTTCTGAAGCAGGAGGTTCAAGGTCATGTGAAGTCAAAGTGGTTTGCCCTCTTCTGTCCAGGATCTTCATGTCTCTGGCCAGTCTCTGCTTCTTCCTTAGCTGATGATGGAGGACACCACGGAGGTCTCTCTCCTGCTACTTTCATTCTAGCCCCCACTGGCTGCTATGCTTTCTGTGTTTGTTTTGGCCTTCTCTACAACTCCCTAATCAGGTCGTATATAAGCCTTGGCATTGCACAGTCCTGGCTTGACCTCTGGGCCGATGCCTCAGGATGAGTATTGGCCGACTATCCCTTAGCTGTGGATGCTCACAGCATCTGCACAGGTGCTGTGAGCTACAGGCTAAGCACGTGACCAAGGAACAACAGCTGGAATAGCGGCTGGCAGCACTGCAAGCTGGGGCACTATTTTCAAGCCGCCATCAGAGTGTTATGTGTCTCTTGCACACTTTAGAATTTCTGTCAATTCCACTCAAGGTGAAAGGGCAAGAAGGCACCAACAGACCCCAGGGAAGTTGGGTGGCTCCCTCAGCAGTTCATGACCTGCTTACTCTCTAGAATATTTCATTAGTTATTTTTTTGATATTTGATGAATCAACTTTTAGAGATAGTGAACATTTATAAGGCAAGGATCACTGGTACATTAAGATTTTTCTGCTCTGTGTTTCCTAAGAGTTGTAAAAAAAAAAAAAAGTTGTAAAAACCTGGCACTGTAGCCAAGTAATTAAAATCCTGCCTTGCATGTGCCAGGATCCCATATGGGCACAGGTTCTAATCCTAGCAGCTCCACTTCCCATCCAGCTTCCTGCTTGTGGTCTGGGAAAGCAGTCAAAGACAGCCCAAAGACTTGGGACCCTGCACCCATGTGGGAGACCCAGAGGAGGCTCCTGGGCCTTGGCTTTGGGTCAGCTCAGCTCTGGCCGTGGTTGTGGCCATTTGAGGAATGAACCAGAGGATGGAAGATCTCTCTCTCTCTGTCTCTCCTTCTCTCTATAAATCTGACTTTGCAATAAATATAAATAAAAATCTTTTTTAAAAATGCAATTTCTTTTTTTAATATTTATTTATTTTTATTGCAAAGTCAGATATACAGAGAGGAAAGGAGACAGAGGGGAAGATCTTCTGTCTGATGATTCACTCCCCAAGCAGCTGCGCTGATCAGAGCTGCGCTGATCTGAAGCCAGGAGTCAGGGGCTCTTCCAGGTCTCCCACACAGATACAGGGTCCCAAGGCTTTGGACCATCCTGGACTGCTTTCCCATGCCACAAGCAAGGAGCTGGATGGGTAGCAGGGCTGCCAGGACACAAACTGGCACCTATATGGGATTCCAGGTATGCAAGGCAAGGACGTTAGCCACTAGGTTACTTCACCAAGCCCCAAAATGCAACTTTAATGCCCTGAGGCAACAATAATTTGTCCTGTTCTAAAAGCCTTGTGAATTGGTAGAATTGGTAGTAGATGAACATTACCAGGAAAAAAAAAAAGCCATAGTTTTTTGGAAAAGGTTCAGTAAGTCCTTAGTGCAATATTTTTATTTCATTATTCCCTAAATTGTTTTCCTCTAATCTTTCCCTCCTTCCATCTTTCAACAGAAAAAAAAAAAAAAAAGCCAATGCCTCCTACCAGAGGAAGAATCTGCTTCCTGGTGGTTAGAGCACCACCTTGTGGCACTTACAATTTCATGTATTTCTATTTATTATTTGAAAGGCAGAAAGATTTCCCCTTGACTGTTTTACTTCTCAAGTGCCCACAGCAGCCAGGCCTGGCCAGGCTGAGGTCAACAGCCCAAGCTCAACCCAGGTCGCATGTGGTGGCAGTGACCTAAGTGCTTGACATCCCACCGGCTTCCTCATGAGGAGTGCTTTAGCAGAGAGCTGGAATGGAAGGAGCCATGCACTCTGATTTGGGCTGCCGATGTCCCAAGCGTTATTGTCACTGCTGCATCAACTCAGTGGTGTGCCCATTGTCCCCTCTGAGGAGCAATAAATCCACATTGCCAGTTCTGCGACTATAGGCATACGTAGTGTAAGTTCTTCTTATTCATTTTAGTAAACATTTCCTCTTGGGCATGTCGTTCATTAACATCCTTCAGTTTTATCTACTTAAATTTTGTGGGTCTCTCTTTCTCTCGACCGCCATCCTGTGTGTGTGTGTGTGTGTGTTGTAACCACATAGTTTCATTTGTACGATAGTCAAAGGAACCATTTCTATGGTGCCGCTGGCTCACTGTGAGTCAGTTGGAGTCCCATTTGCTTGCTGGTTTGAGTCCCAACCTCTCTACTTCTGATCCAGCTCCCTATTAGTTGCTGGAAAGCTGGGGGAAATTTCCCAATTGTTTGAGCCCCTTTCACCCAGATGGGAGACCAGGTTGGAGACCCAGGCTCCTGGCTTCAGTGTGGCTGAGTTCCAGCCCAACTGTTGTGGCCATTTGAGGAGTAAATCAGTGGGTGGAAGAACTCTCTTCCTCTCTCTGTCACTCTGTCTTTCGAATAAATTAATTAATCTTTAAAAAAAGATAGCCACATATATCCATTTGAATCAGTTGATTATTAATTGATATTAAATATCAGTAACTGACATTATTTATTCTATGTAATATCTTCTGAAACTTAGTATCTTCATTCTTCCAGCAGCCAATGAAAACTGCATAGCTGCAAGTAGTACCACAAGTGATCCAACCACTCCCTCCAGCAACACAGCCTTTAGCTCCGAGCACTCCAGAATGAACACTGACACCGCAGCTTCCTCCCCAGGCACCAACTCCCGCGAAAGTCGTGACTCCTCTTCAAGCACCAGCTCCCCCACAACTATTGAAACCACTGAAAGCACCAACTCCCCCACAAATATTGAAATCACTGCAAGCACGAACAATTCCACAAGCACCGACCCCCCGACAACCACAGACAATACCACAAGCACCGACCCCCCGACAACCACAGACAATACCACAAGCACCGACCCCCCGACAACCACAGACAATACCACAAGCACCGACCCCCCGACAACCACAGACAATACCACAAGCACCGACCCCCCGACAACCACAGACAATACCACAAGCACCGACCCCCCGACAACCACAGACAATACCACAAGCACCGACCCCCCGACAACCACAGACAATACCACAAGCACCGACCCCCCGACAACCACAGACAATACCACAAGCACCGACCCCCCGACAACCACAGACAATACCACAAGTGTGAACAACACTACAGTGATGACAACTAACCTCCCTACAAGTCCTGGCACCACAGCTGCAGGTAATGTACTAACCACAACTACTTTTCCACTGCCAAGTAGCAACATTCAGAAAAATCATGTCTTGGGGCCTACTAGGCCTACAGCAGGGGACAGGTACAGCTAACCCTGGCCCTATAAAGTCAGGAAAGCAGCTGGTATGGCCTTGGCAAGGCCATTGCAAGTGGAATTCCAAATTCAATGTATCTGTACCCTTGTGATTTTGAAGTTGATAGTATGATATGGCCTGCTTTTAAATCTAAATGGCCATTGGCAGAAAAAAGGTTCCCTGCCCTGCTGGACAGTGCCAACACTAGCACTTCTTCCCAGACCAGCAGCGCAGCCACCAGTTCCACAGAATCTTGCCCTCAGATTCTTTAGTGTAGGAGGCAGGGTGAGTGTGTTCTGGTGTGGTAAGAAAATTAGTAGAGGTACCTAAGATTTCCTTGGATGTGAACAGTGGGCTTAACATCTTAACCCTGAAGTTAAGGTGATGGCTGATCACAGTTTGGAATGTGAACCAAGTCATGAAATTTGAGCCCAAAGGACCAAAAAGTCAAACAATAGCAGAGGTCAAAATGGTCCTGGGCAGGGCAAAAGCCAAAGTCCAAAAGGATCTTTCGGGGATATACCTAAGAGGTAACGATTGAGCTCACACTGAATTTACTGACACAGACCAGTTGTCTCATTTCCCTAAGTGTGTTCTAGAACAGAGGCCAACAAACTATCAGTGAGGGATACATACTATTCTAGGTCTTATGGACAACATGGGTTCTCTGTTGAACTGAAACACTCTGCCTTTTTTTTTTTTTAGCAGCAGCCATAGTTGTACTCCAATAAAACTTTATTTACAGAAGCACAAAGGTGGTTAGACATGGCTCATGAGCCACAGATTCTGGAAGAATCGTCAAACCTAAAAGCTTGAAAATAGAGATAAAAAAAGAAAAACTCATTCTTAGGCAGAGAAGCTGAGGTTCCATGAGTGCAGTGAGGGCAGCAAGGGCAAGTTGGTCTCTCCCACATGCTCCTGGGGTTTTTCCCGGTGTTCTTCAGCAGATCTACGAAATGGATGGATAAGCAGATAGCCCAGAGCCTTTATCAGATCTTTCACGTCTGAAGGGACCACTCTGAAGCCTAGGTCAAGTGGGATACAGCTAAACCATCAACTCTACTAGAATCAGGAAAGGGAGAATTTCCAAGCCCTGCCTCCCTAGACATACTCTCAGAGTACGGCAGTCTTCTTACACCCTGACCACACCACCAGCTATGGGGGATGGGGCAAATCACTTCTGTCTTAGCATCAGCATACTTCTTGGTAATAAGATGGAGCTGAGCTAAAGCACCACCCAAATCCCTTGTAGCTGTAGTGTCCTGTTCCTGGCTACAGAATGAGCTATGAGCTTGTCCTTCACGGCTGATGGGAAAGCACAACAAAGTTTCATGGATTTCTTCCCAAAAGAAGCTGTGCTCAGTTTCTCCTTTAGGATTTTCCAAACCAACAGTGTCTACACATAGGTTTGTAAGAATATCAAGATAACCCTACAGGTTGGCCAACACTGAAGAAACTCTGGAATCAAGACTTGAAAACGATTTCACTTGAGAGAAGTGATGAAAATGATCCATCTGGATCCACCATTTAGCAGTCACCACCTGAATTTCCCTCTCCAGGTTCAACCCATTCTCTGCAGAGGTGGCTAATGGCACTCGGCCTGACCCAGGAGTCTCGGCCAGTGACGTGGGAACCATAGCAATGTTCCTCTCCCTCTTTGTCCAAGTCAGTCATGCAGAAAGCCGGGGACTAGAGTGACTCCTCACCTCCTCCCAGAATCTTCACTGGGTTAGTTCTGCCTGTTGCAAATCTTTCCCATTTCTTCAGGGATACCATGTGCAGTAACTAGAAAAGGACATTCCATTTCTTTCTGGAGCTTCTTAACTACCTCTCCCTCTAGGAACATTATTCAGAACTTAAAAAAATAATAATAAGGCTCCATCTCAAATGGTTTGGGGGAGTCCTAGCTTGATTAGAGGGTCAAGATCTAAGGTTCTAGACAGTTCTGGAGGTCTAAAGATTGTCTTCTTGGAATCAGAAGGTCTCCCTTTCTTTTTCCCTGAGCAAGTTCTCATCCTCTCAGCTCTAGCCTCTACTGTCCACAGAAACTTGGCTCTAGAACTTCTATAACAGGTTCTGTAGAGACATAAGGAAGTGTGTTCTAAGGGCATGCTGTAGAGTAACATGGTCAAGGAATGAAAAGGGCCTGGGAGGGAGGCATGGGGAGTGGAAATAATGGTTCCAGGTGTGATCACTTCTGCACATTTGTCATCTCTTTCTATCCTAAGGTCCCAGCGATCCTTGCAAAGATAATCCCTGTAATGGTAATTCTTCATGTGTGCCCTTGAACACCACACGTTTTTGCCTGTGTGTTGAAGGATATTACTATAACTCTCAGACATGTCAGAAAGGTGAGTTACAAGGGATAAACCATGACAAAATTCTGTATCCTATATCTAAAGGGGGAGAGATAAGCCAAGGAATGATAGCAAAAGAGAGAGACTGCAAAATATGAGGAGGAGACAAGTGGGGAGCAGTGTGAGCCAGCCAAGTGGAGATGTGACTCCTGCCTTTATCCTGGTGCAGTGATGTAGGAGAGGTCACGGAGCCAGTGGGTGCTAGCCTTGAAGGTCCTGAGAGGGCGCATGCTCCTGAGAAGTGAGGTGGCACAGAGTGTTGCTACAGGGGACACTGAGACCAAGGCTCATGTGCCTGAGACGCACAGGCAGGACAGGAAGTCGGAACCTCTGCCCTTGGCTCCATTCTCCCTCTTGGGACTTGTTTACTCCATAACAGTAGACACTACTTTAGAAGTGTTAAGAGCCTCTCAACTCTGAAAATGGCCTGCAGGGACCAACTGATGCACACTTGGCATAGTCTTTTTGATGGCTCATTCTGTTCTTCTTTAAAAACTAAAAATTTGTTTTTTAATTTGAAAGTCAGATTTACAGAAAGAAGGAGAGACAAAAAGAGAGGATCCTCCATCCACTGGTTCACTCCCCAAATGGCTGGAGCTGAGCTGATTCAAAACCAGGAGCCAGGAGCTTCTTCTGGGTCTGCCATGTGGGTGCAGGGTCCCAAGGCTTTGGTCCATCCCCACTGATTTCCCAGGCCACAAGCAGGGAGCTGGATGGGAAGTAGAACAGCCAGGACACAAACCAGCAGCTATGTTGGATCTTGGCACTTGAAGATAGAAGAGTAGCCATTGGATCACCACACTGGCCCCAATTCTATTTACTGTTAATATTCTTTTTTGTGGTGTCAAATGTTTTGATTCACGTTTCTGTTATGACAAATAAATTCATGCAAGAATTAAATTTACTAACAAAGATTACTCCAGTAATTAGAAGATACTAACAGTGCTATTTCAGGTAAAGGCCTTTAGTCAGATAAGCTGCATTAAATAGAAGTATCTGTTCATGATCAGTTAGCTGCTAATACACACAAATTTAGCTTCATCATACTTTCCTCCATTTATTAACTATTCTAATAATTTTTCAAAGAAATTGTAAGAAAAATGCATGCATCATCATTAAATTGCATGTTATTTCTTACTCAAAGAGATGATATAAAATTAAAATCATATTGTAAGAATAAGTATCATTTTTTAATTTTTGTTTTACTCAGAATTTTATAAATGTATGCTAATGAACACATTAATTCTGATTTTTTTTTTAACAAGGGATTTATCCCTGTGGCACAAAGCTCAGATCATGTGGCTGCTGTGCAGGTCCAGCGCCTGTCTGACTCTGAATTCCACAATATTTCTTTATCTGTTTAATGAATGCTTTGCCAGAGCAGATTAATTATATAGGAAATGAATGTGTTGCATTGCCCACAGGGGGTAGGAATAAGAGAAAAAGAGTTCATGTTCTCAGCACTCATGCTGCATTGTCTGGGAATCCACTCTGAGCAGGTGATCCCAAATCCAAAACAATCATGCATTGTAACTCTCTCCACCTTTGAAGTCATTAAGAGCAGAAAGTCTAACAACAAAAAATCATTTTTGTCAACAAAAGGACCTACAGTTCATTTAAATCATGTAACCTTCAAACATGGTGGTTATAAAGAGTAGGCAATGATTTGGCCAGTTGCTTGTTATGTGATAGTAAATACAAAGATGCATGATATAAACAGAATTTCACAGAGTAAACTCTGAGAGCAAGGGCTGGGAAAAACAAGCCATCGTGGAAAAGGTTGTGTTAGGTTGCCTGGGTTATGGGTAACAATTTATTGTGTTTTTCATTTTATATAATCATCATGCAATATTAAGAACTTTACAAAATGATCTGTTTTGGAACAACTTGAAAATAGACCCTGTTTGCATTAAATGGTGTGTCTTTCAGGAAGGACATTCCCTGGTGAGATTACACTAAAAAACCAAGAAATATCTGGCTGGGAAAATAAAACTTCCGCAGTTTATCAAGACCTACATCATAATGTTACCGAATTTGTAAGTATTTTGTCCCTTCCATTTGGCATCAGCCTCTTGTCGCCCTGAGCTGCCCTGTGAAGGCTGTCAGCAGGTGGCACGCCCTAACTCCATAGTACGCTTGTTCCAATAATGAAGTGCATCCCTACTGTGAGATGCACAGTGGCTGTCCTGATCCGCCCTGAGCAGTGCTTCCCACATGTCCAGGCCCCTCCTAGGTAACCTGGACCTTCCCCTGGGCTTGCATCTGGGGGCAGAACACCTGGCATGCTGACATCACAGAGGGCCATGTTGGTCTTTGTCTTCATTCATGCCCATTGTTACGTATGCTATTAATGTGGCTTAAACTGCACAAGTAAGTTTAAGAATATTTTGCTTTAAAGATTTATTGGTTTGAAAGACAGTTACACAGACAGAGCCCAGCGGCATGGCCTAGCAGCTAAAGTCCTTGCCTTGAACACGCCCAGGATCCCATATGGGCGCCGGTTCTAATCCCAGCAGCTCCACTTCCCATCCAGCTCCCTGCTTGTGGCCTGGGAAAGCAGTCAAGGATGGCCCAAGGCTTTGGGACCCTGCATGGGAGGTTCTCGGCTTCAGATCAGCATAGCACCAGCTGTTGTGGTCACTTGGGGAGTGAATCATCGAACGGAAGATCTTCCTCTCTGTCTCTCCTCCTCTCTATATATCTGACTTTGTAATAAAAATAAATAATAATAATACAAAAGACAGTTACACAGAGAGAGGAGGAAGGTCTTTCATTCACTGGTTCACTTCCCAAGTGCACACAATGATAAGAGCTGGGCCAGATGGAGCCAGGAGCTTCTCCTGAGTCTCCCACATGTTGCAAGGGTCCAAGCTCTTGCACCCATATTCTGCTGCTCTGACAGGTGCATTAGCAGGGAGCTGGATGGAAAGAGGAGCAGCTGGGATCTGAATCAGTATCCATATGGGATGGCAGCATCAGAGACAGTGGCTTTATACCACTACACCACACCAGTCCCAAGTTTAAGGATATTTTTTTGGAAGATTTATTTTTATTGGAAAGTCAGATATACAGACAGGCGGAGAGACAGTGAGGAAGATCTTCCGTCCAATGATTTACTCCCCAAGTGACCACAATGGCCAGTGCTGCACCAACCCGAAGCCAAGAGCCAGGAACCTCCTCCAGTTCTTCCTCACAGGTGCAGGGTCCCAAGGCTTTGGGCCATCCTTGACTGCTTACCCAGGCCACAAGCCGGGAGCTGGATGGGAAGTGGGGCTGCCAAGATTAGAACCGGTGCCCATAAGGGATCCCAGCGCTTTCAGGGAGAGTACTTTAGCCACTAGGCCACGCCAAGGGACCCAGTTTAAGGATATTTTAAAATAAAATATTTCTACAGGAACAAAGAGAAAAAAAAATAAAGCTATTGATTTTTCCTTTGTGCATTGAAACTTACACACATTTCCATATTAGTCTTATTTTTTATTTAATAACTGAAGAGGAAACGTTGATGCATCTGAATTACCACGTTCCCCCTTTTTCCCCTTCGAGATGAAGGACAGCTTCATTTCATGTAGGTCCTTGTGATTGTTGTGTCCTATGAAAGGAGGGGAGTCTCTCCCCCGGAGCCGCAGAAGCCTGACCTGCAAGGGATGGTAGAGGATGTCCAATAAGTGCTCCTCATAAGTCAATTTTAAGGGGGAAAAAATACCAGTCTTGACTCTGTCATAAAATTCCACGTGTTCACTTTTTAGCCATTGGAATCTTTTTTTTTTTAAGATTTATTTTTATTGGAAAGGCGGATATACAGAGAGGAGAGACAGAGAGGAAGATCTTCCGTCTGATGATTCACTCCCCAAGTGAGTGCAATGGCCGATGCTATGCCAATCCGAAGCCAGGAGACTCTTCCGGGTCTCCCACGCGGGTGCAGGGTCCCAATGCTTTGGGCCGTCCTCGACTGCTTTCCCAGGCCACAGGCAGGGAGCTGGATGGGAAGTGGAGCTGCCGGGGCTAGAACCAGCGCCCATATGGGATCCCGGGCGTGCAAGGCGAGGACCTTAACCACTTGCACCATCGCGCCAGGCCCTAGCCATTGAAATCTTAATGGATAACAATAACTTTCATTTAAGATTATGTCACTACAAAAGAGTTATATTACTACAACTGAGAAACAAGAATTTTAAAAACCTAGAGATGATTCTACAGATAGTTCAGTGGGAGCAAGTACTCCTGACTGTCCATCCCTGAAGCTCTCTTTTACATCTGACAAGATAGACAATTGAAAATATGTTCCATGGGTCACTTGATGAATAAATGAAGCATAAACATTGGCAAGAATAATATATATGTAAAACTTAATATGCAGCATCGTCTCACTTTAAAGAATATGATCATGGATTTCACTGGGTGTTTTAAGCTTCCATCCTTTGCTGCATAATTGTGACTTATCAGAGTCTTAATAATATTTCACAGCAAAGATACTGAAAAGTATTGGAGTGTATGTCGAGACCAAAAATCATCTGTTAATAAATGAGGTTAGGGCCCAGCGCAGTGGCGCAAGTGGTTAAGGTCCTCGCCTTGCACGCCCAGGATCCCATATGGGCGCCGGTTCTATCCCGGCAGCCCCGCTTCCCTTCCAGCTCCCTGCCTGTGGCCCAGGAAAGCAGCAGAGGATGGCCTAAAGCTTTGGGACCCTGCACCCGCGTGGGAGACCCGGAAGAGGCTCCGGATCGGCATGGCATCGGCCGTTGCGCTCACTGGGGGAGTAAATCATCGGACGGAAGATCTTCCTCCTCTCTGTCTCTCCTCTCTGTATATCCACCTTTCCAATAAAATAATAATAAAAATAAATCTTTAAAAAAATAAATGAGGTTATAAGGTTATGCTGAAGCTACATAATCATCCTTAAAATTTGTTTTTAACTTGTTATTGAACCTTTTCCTTCCCACAGTTTAAAGATGCGTTAAACCGTTCTGATTATGGACAGACTGTCATTCTAAAAGTAAGGTGAGTTGACTGGGCAGCAGGGTACTTGGGAGGCATGTATGTTTGACTAACTTCTGGGTCTGTCTTGAGCTGCCTGAGGAAGTCCCAGGGCCTTCTTGTAACAAGCCTGAGTCCAGAAGAGGTAACCAGTCAGATTTACAGACAGGGCCGTGTGCCTTGCCCTGCCTCTGATGTCACGGGGACATTGGGCCTGAGTGGACAGTATGTGGCCTGGGGTCAGTCAGATGTTATGTGTGGTTGGCTACTCAGCAACGTGTGCATGTGGTCCAGCGCATCCTCTGGGTCAGGGTTTCACCTTCATTCCTTGGCTACACATCTCATGGCTGTCAACTCCTGGAATGTGTATGCTGGGGGCGTGAGAGAAAAGGGAATGGCTCAGAGCCATTCCTTCCCTGAGGTGGAGGAGGGAGGGAAGAACGCCCACACCTGGCTGCTGCAGGACCAGGAGGGCTGTGAGACCAAGCGTGGCTTAGACTCTACGTGAGCATGAGTGCTGAGCACTCTTTAGGAACACAGCAGATTCCCAAGCAGTCAGTGATTGTTTCCCAGTCTCTTTCTCTGAAACGTGTTAACACACAAGTTCTCTGGCCAAGGGAAGAATGCGCTAGGTGAGTGGCATTGTAGCCTGATGCAGAAGTTTTACTGTTGCACTTATCCTTATAAATCACATCAAGTCCTTTGTGGAGTAGGATTCCCTACGTGCCTGCATAGTCATCCTCCCACACCCACAGGTTCTGTATCCATGGACTTAACAACCATGCATCAAATAAATTCCCTTAAGAGAAATTGTGTAGCAGACCTAAGCAGACTCTTTCCCTTGTCCTGTTCCCTAACAATTATTCCAGGAGCGTTGATACTGTCTTGGTTATTCTAAGTGATCTGGAAATAAAATACATGGGAGGATTGCGCAGGTAATATATTAGCACTGTGACACTTTACCAAGGACTTGAGAGATTTTGTTATCCATGGGCAGTCTGAAATCAGTCCTCCATGATTGCCCAGGGATGGCTCTGTGTGTGTGTGTGTGTGTGTGTGTGTGTGTGTGTGTGTGTGTGTGTAGTTTATAACTGTATAAAATGCCCCAGGTGACTTCCTAAAGGTGGCCAGCTTCATGTTGGTCTTGAATGAGGGAGAACTTGATTGGCAGCTGGGGGGCCTTTGCATGATGAGGGGTGGGCAGCAAGCAGGAGCTGGCCACAAGTGCAAGGATTCCAAAGCTGGAGAAATACAGAAGCCAACAGAGGTTGGAGGACTGTGGGTGACTTCAGGGTTTGAGGTTTGGTGTAGCAGGCAGCAGACGGCCAGTGTGCATGGGAGACCAGATGGCAGCAGAACAGTGCGGTGTGATGTCAGGTAGCACTGGACTTCGTCCTTGGCGTTGACCCTTGCTGGTTGCATGGCCAGACAGGAACTCTAACCCCTCTAGGTTGCTACTCTGTCTGTGTCATGGGGATAATCTGGTCAACTTCCTTGGCCCATGTTAAGGATTAGTCAGTGAGGTCTCGTTTATGAGATTCCCTGGAATGTTGTCAACTTTACCACCAGCCTGATTCTTTTCCAGATCAGAGATTCTGTAGACTTCTGGAGAGCTGGCTAGGGGAGTCCCCAAAACTCTGGTACTCCTTTTATTCTTGAGCAGTTGCTAAAAGGAGCCAAGGGCTCTCCGAGGCCAGCCTTTACCTGTGAGCCCAGGTCAGGGAGGGCAAGTACTTCCCCAGCCTGGGGGCCACTGCAGGATGAATGGGCCTGGATCCCACCTAGCAACAGAGGCTCCAGCCCAAGATTAGCTCTCTCCTTTGAACCCACACTCTCTACTTGCTGTACAGATGTTGGAATTGAAAGGATTGGAATTTTACTCTCCCAAACCTCAAATTGAACAAAAGAGGAAGCTCAGGTTTGGAGAAACTAGGAGTACTCTTGGGCCACAAAAGATAGTTAGAAATCGTTGGTGGTCAGCTTGGATCTAGATGCCCTCTCTTAACTCCAGGTCTAGGATTGTAGTCAATTACAATTAAATATACTGTCAGCCATCCTTCTTTTCATGGTTCCAAGGGTATTATTCCTTGCTTCCCAAATTAGAGTGGTAGCTGATAGTTTCTTTGAATGAATGAATTATGATGAGCATTTTCTTTCACAGGCCCAGTGCCAAACTATGCCATAGATTTCTAGATATTTTAACCAATATAGAAAAATATGTATCATGTGCCCATACTCACTACCTTGTACAGCCTATTGCCACTTCCCAAATTTTATTGCAAATGATTTGTTATAAAATTATAAGTGAACATTTTGAAGTCTACTTCAATTTTCAGACTCCCTTTTTTTTAAAGATTTATTTTATTTTTATTAGAAAGGCAGATATACAGAGAGGAGGAGAGACAGAGAGGAAGATCTTCCGTCCAATGATTCACTCCCCAAGTGACCACAATGGTCGATGCTATGCCGATCCAAAGCCAGGAACCTCTTTGGGTCTCCCACGTGGGTGCGGGGTCCCAAAGCTTTGGGCCGTCCTCAACTGCTTTCCCAGGCCACAAGCAGGGAGCTGGATGGAAAGCGGGGCTGCCAGGATTAGAACCGGTGCCCATATGGGATCCCGGGCATGCAAGGCAAGGACCTTAACCACTGTGCCATCACACCAGGCCCCAGACTCCCTTTTTGAAGTGATTGTTCCTGGAAATGGAGTTTGGTTCATGTTTTGGGTTTTCTTGATTGTTCTGAGAACCTAACATGGCTATAAACATGTCTTCAATAGTTGGCTGTATTTTCAAATTTTTTATACTTTTTTACTTATTTTATTTTTATTGGAAAGAGATTTACAGAGAGAAGGAGAGACAGAGAAAAAGTTTCCATCCGCTGGTTCACTCCCCAGGTGACCTCAACAATGAGAGCAGCTGCAGGGTCCCAAGGTGCGGGGGTCTCCCCCACAGATTGCTCTAGTACTTCGTTGCCAGAGGGGGTGAGCCTGCTGCCCACCACCCAGCCTCCTGGCATGCAAGAGACAGGCAGGGTTCTGTCCAGCAGTTCCGGTTTATTTGGGAAGTACAGATTCTTATATAGGATAGGGACAGCCTCAGGCCAGGAATTTCAGGAATTCCAGGAGGGGAGAGAGTAGGAGCCAATTACTAGGAGCTCGACTGAAGCCACCTCCCCTAGGCCATGGGTAGGTGAGTGAAATGGCCCTGGCCAATCAGTCTTTCTTTGAAACACCGACCCCTGCTCTGGTTCACGCCCAGGGCTCTGTCCTTGGCCGCCATCATGCTCACCACGTGTAACCCAGTGACCTTGACTGTTAGTTGCCATCTTGTTGACTTACTGAGCCCTTTGCCCCTGAGCCCCCCACCAAGACTTGGGCTGTCCTCTATTGCTTTCCCAGGCCACAAGCAGGGCACCAGATGGGAAGTGAGGCAGCCAGGATACAAACTGGTGCCCATATGGGATCCAATTGCATGCAAAATAAGAACTTTAGCCCCTAGGCTATCACACCAGGCCCAAGTTTTCTGTGCTTTTAGATGGAAGATGGTTGATTGATTTATAAGGCAGAGTGACAGAGAGGGAGACTCAGAGAGAAGAGACATCTTCCATCCACTGGTTCATTCCTTAGAGCCTTTTTGCAGCCTTGGTCTCCATATTTAGATCTCAAGAGTGTAGATTTGCCCGAGGCAGGGTCAGGGCTAGGCTGGGAGGTCTGTGAGTCTGGAAGGTTGGATGGTGTATTTGTTGATTCTTCAATTCAGCTCATCAAGTGATACATCCATTTTATTTTTAGCACATCCCCTTCTCTGTCAGCAAGATCTGAACTGCTTACTGCTAGCAACCCTGTTGTAAAAGTAATGAACGTTTTTTTTGAAAATTCCACTATAACTGAAAATGATGTGACTGAGTTAATTGAAAAAGCGACTACTAACTCACCTTTCGTGTCAAGTTATACTGGTAAGTATTAAATAACTTCACTCAAGTTTACCTAAATACCTGCTTTTTGGATACCTTCCCCTATTGCCTGTGAAAAGGGGGCAATGACTGCATAACTGGCTGGGCAGCTGTCTCCAGATCTCTTTTAATGAACTTGTCCTCCCTTTCCTTTCCCACTTGCCTTCTCCTTTGCATTTACCTTCTGAGTCATAAACTGACCAGTTGGTTCCTCTCTTGGGAAATATAACTGATCAGAACTATCATCTCGGAACAGAGGAAGGTGAGCAAAGGAGAAACGAGGGCTTTGCACAATCAGAGCTTTGCAAGCATTTGTACAGTTTCAGCTGTTTTGCTTCACCTATAGGCTGATGCACAAGCCCTCAGCATAGCTCTAAAATTGGCATTTGCTGTGTTACAAACCACCCCAAAACTTAGTGACGTGAAATCACTACAATTGATTTTTTTCAACCTCATAATCCTGTCGGTCAGTTTGGGCTGGTGGTAACTGCTACTTTCTACTGGCCTCATCCAGGCTACTCTGACTCCTGTTGGACTCGCTTAGGTGCCTGCCATTAGCTTCTGGGTCCCTGGAAGGCAGGGGGTGCACAGCTGCGCAGCTGGTCATCTCTGTTCTACAAGGTCACCCCTCCTGCTGACCAGCCTAAAGGATTTTAGGAGCACAAGAAGTTAAGGTCCAATGCACAAGAGTTTCTCAAATCTCTACTTGTGTGGTATTTACAACTCAGCTAAAGCTGTGATGTGGCACAGTGTGGGACAGCCCCATCATGGATCCAGAAAGTCATGAACACCTTGATGCCGTGACCCCAGTCAACCTCTCACAGCCATATCAGGTGCTTCTCACCCAACAGGTGGCTGCCAGGGCTGGTCCAAGTGGATGTGTGGTGCAACAGGCAGCCCATGCTGGTTGCCAAGTCCAGAGGCCTCTTTTGGCTGCACTGGACACTGAGTCTGTCCCCTCATGAACTGCTTTGCCCAGCCCTCATGCTCCCTTCTCCTGTCCTGCCTCCTTCATCCTTCCTTTTGCTCTTTCTAAGCCTCTTCGCCTCCCAAATTTTTTACTTTTTAGTGATTGCAAGCTTCCTGGCCTAAGATGTAAAACTTCTTTCTCATTTTTTTTAAAAAGATTTATTTATTTATTGGAAAGTCAGATATACAGAGAGGAGGAGAGACAGAGAGGAAGATCTTCCATCTGTCTGATGATTCACTCCCCAAGTGAGTGCAACAGCTGATGCTATGCCGATCCAAAGCCAGGATCCAGGAACTTCATGGGTGCAGGGTCCCAAAGGTTTGGGCCGTCTTTGACTGCTTTCCGAGGCCACAAGCAGGGAGCTGGATGGGAAGTGGAGCTGCCGGGATTAGAACCGGCACCCATATGGGATCCCAGGGGGCGTTCAAGGCAAGGACTTTAGCCACTAGGCCATGCCTGCAGGGCCCATTCTTTCTCATTTGAAAAAAAAAAAAAAAAAAAGGAACACATTCTGCTCAGTTTTAGTTTCCTGACACCTTTTCCTCAAAAATTTATAAAAATTTTTGCTAATGTCTCCAGACTCAGAATGTAAATATCCTGGGATAAAACACATGCAATTCTATCAGAGAAAACAACAACAACAAAACAAAACAACAACAAAGAACAAGGGCTTCTCTGTTCCTCCTCCTTGGGTCACTTTTTACTGACACTCATTCAACTCTTTGGCAAAGTAGTCTAATTTCCTGGCCAAGAGGCTGGAAAGACATCACTATCTTGTTCCCATGTCACCGTTCAACTTCCACAGCCTTTCCACCAGCCCCTTGTAGTACATCCGCACCCCCACACACACCCCGTCCCTTCCTTTGTTCACTCATTTTCCACTTGAACCTTTTTTTCTTTGCCAGTTGAATCTGTTGTTGCTATTTTGTCATTGTCATTCTTGTTTACGCTAAGGCTATGTCCAATGGGCGTCTAGTCCTTCTCTGGTACATTTTCAATATTGTATTTTCAGAGACAGGACTCTCTCCACACTGGATTTGCTTCTCTCATCTAAGAATATTCTATACAAGCTATATTCCTTTTTTTTTTTTTTTGAAGATTATTAAACATTTCAAATGCGGATTTACAGAGAGAAGGAGAGACACAGAGAGAGGTTCTTCGTCTTCTGGTTCACTCCCCAAGTGACTACAATGGCCAGAGCTGAGCCAATCCAGAGAGACAGGAGTTTGGAGCTTCTTCTGGGTCTCCCATGCGGGTATGGGGTCCCAGTGACCTGGGCCATCCATCAGTGCTTTCCCAGGACATAAATAGAGAGGGAATTGGAAGTGGAGCAACTGGAACACAAACCAGTGCCCAAGGAATGCTGGCACACACATGGAAGATTAGCCTATTAAGACACAGAGCCAGCCCCTAGCTATACCAGATTTTTAAAAAGCCTGGCCTCCTCTCATGTCAATTTTTTAGAATTTATATATTTGAGGGGCAGAGTGAAAGAGAGTGCAAGCACTGACACCTATTGGTGCACTCCTCAGTGCTTTCAGCAACTAGTGTTGGACCAAGTCAAAGCTGAGAGCTACCGATTCAGTGCAGGTCTTCCCTGAGTGTGCTAGGGACCCCATCACTGGAGCAGGTATCATTGCCCCCAAGGTCTGCATTAGCAGAAAGCTGGAGTGAGCAGTCTGATTCAGGTACCAAGTGCAGGCACTCCAGTATGTCTCTCCTCCTCTCTTTATATCTGACTTTCCAATAAATAAATAAATCTTAAAAAAAAAAGTTACATGATACTAGCAAGGGGCAGCCAAATTATAAGCCACCTAACACATGAAAATGAGAACTTATTGATTTTTTTAAGATTTATTTATTTTTATTGCAAAGTCAGATATACAGAGAGGAGGAATGATAGAAAGGTCTTCCATCCATTGATTCACTCCCCAAGCAGCCGCAATGGCCAGAGCTGTGTCAATCCGAAGCCAAGAGTGCGGAGCTTCCTCCAGGTCTCCCACGTGGGCGCAGGGTCCCAAGGCTTTGGGCCATCCTTGACTACTTTCCCAGACCACAAGCAGGGAGCTGGATGGGAAGTAGGGCCCATATGGGATCCCAGCGCATGCAAGGCAGACTCTAGCCACTGAGCTACTGTGCTGAACCCAAACCTCTTGCCTTGTAGAGGAAAATGCCTTCTCCTGCTCTCCATTTGAGCTGGGAGGATATTTTCCCACCTCCACACTGAAAGCTGTAGAATCTCTCTAGTTTTGTAGAAGTGTTTTCAAGTTATGGCTGATGGAGGAAGCTTGGGTACAAGTCAGGGTTTTTAGTGAAGGGTAGCCATACATCTTCTCCACCTGCTCCTATTCCCTCCTTTTATCCATCTTCAAATTCATCTTCCTACACACATTACTTACCAGCAGTCTTCTAGACTAACATTCTGAGGAGAATGCTTCCCCATGTCAGGCTTCTGCTCAGAATCTGCCAAAGGATTCTCTGGCTTATAGGATAAAATTCAACGTCTTTAGTCTGCCATTCAAATGCTGTTGTTTGTGAATGAATTTCAAAAAAGGATTATTTCTTGAAGCTCCTACAGCAGGCACTATCATTTACAAAAAGCTTGCTCAATTCTTTTTTTTTTTTTTTAAAGATTTATTTATTTATTGGAAAGTCAGATATACAGAGAGGAGAGACAGAGAAGAAGATCTTCCATCCAATGATTCACTCCCCAAGTGAGCACAACGGCTGGTGCTATGCCAATCCGAAGCCAGGATCCAGGAACTTCTTCTGGGTATCCCACATGGGTGCAGGGTCCCAAAGCTTTGGGCCGTCCTCAACTGCTTTCCCAGGCCACAAGCAGGGAGCTGGATGAGAAGTGGAGCTGCTGGGATTAGAACCGGCGCCCATATGGGATCCCAGCGTGTTCAAGGCGAGGACCTTAGCCGCTAGGCCACGCTGCAGGGCTCAGCTTGCTCATTTCTTAAAAGCACCCATGTGAAACAGGATTTATGATGCCTGCTTTGTTGACAGAGGGGTTGTGGACGCCCCCTCCTCACAAAATTGAGTGATTCGAAGAGATCGTGCCACAGCTAATAAATGGCAAAGTAAAAAATTCTCAATTTTATTTATTTTATTTGAAAAGTGGGTTTACAGAAAAGAAAGTGAGACAAGAGAAGGTGTTACAGAAAGATGTCACTCCCCCAAATGGCCACCACGGCTGCAGCTGAGCCAGCAAAGGCACATCAGATACACAGAGAAAAAGAGAGGCAGAGAGAAACATCTCCCATCTGCTGGTTCACTCCCCAAGTGGCTGCAACGGCCAGAACCAAGCTGCTTTGAAGCCAGAAGCTTTTTCCAGGTCTCCCATGTGGGTGCAGGGTCCCAAGGCCTTGGTCCGTCCCCTGCTGCTTTTAGGTCGACAAGCTGGAAGGGAAGTGAAGCACCTGGGATACGAACTGGCACTCATAAGGGATCCTGGCACATGCAAGGCAAGGACTTTAGCCACTAGGTTACATCACCAGGCCCTCTTTGCTGCTTCTGAAGTGCCCCTGTTCACTACACTTTAACAACCTTGCCTGTTCTTTGTTCATATTTTCCCCCACTTTTTAAGATTTAGCTCAGTTCCCACTTACTTCATGATGTCATCTTTATTCGGGCTTTAAAAGAATATTTAAAAGGAAAAGATTTATTTATGTATTTATTTGCTTAAAAGGCAGAGTTACAGAGAAAAGGAGAGAACTCTGTCTGCTGATTCATTCCCAGCGTGGCTGGAACAGCCAGGGTCAGGCCAGGTGGGAGCCAGGAGCTTCTTCTAAGTCTTCAGCATGGGTGCTAGAAGTCCAATGAGTTGGACCAGCTTTTTCTGCTTTCCCAGGTCATTAGCAGAAAGCTAGATCAGAAATGGAGCAGCCAGTACACAAATTGGCACTCATATGAAATGCTGGTGCTCAGGCAATGACTTCATTCACTATGCTGCAAGTATCAGGCTATCTTTAGCTATTTGAGTGATGGGATTTCTGTTATTTTTTGATCCACAAAACCTTGTGCTGAGCTGCGAGTTGTTTGGTGCAACTCTACAAAGAGAACACCCAAAACTTACACCATTTCTGTAACACTTGCAATACAGCACAGAGGCAGGTGCAAGAGGGATCTTGAACTTGAATCTAATTGTATTACATTAACTGACTAAGGAAATAGTCATTGAAGAGATATTAGAGAAATTGATATCCGAATCTCAGATGGCTGTTTGCTAAATCAAAACATACTCAGGGCCCAGCATGATAGCCTAGTGGCTGGAGTTCTCTGCTTGTATGTTCCGTGATCCCATGTGCGTACTGATTCATATCTTGGCTGCTCCACTTCCCTTTCTGCTTGTGGCCTGAGAAGGCAGTGGAGGATGGCCCAGGGCCTTGGGACCCTAGACCTGCATGGGAGATTTAGAGGGGGCTCCTGGCTCCCGGCTTCAGATCGGCTTGGCTCCAACCATTGTGGCCACTTGGGGAGTGGGCCAGTGGACAAAGGGTCTTTCTCTATGTTTCTTCTTCTCTCTGTATATCAGCCTTTCCAATAAAAATAAGTAAATCTTAAAGATATATTTTTTTTATTAAAGATTTATTTTTATTATTATTTTTTCGTTGGAAAGGCGGATATACAGAGAGGAGAGACAGAGAGGAAGATCTTCCGTCCAATGATTCACTCCCCAAGTGAGCGCAACGGGCCGATGCCATGCCGATCCTTAGCCAGGAGCCTCTTCCGGGTCTCCCACGCGGGTGCAGGGTCCCAAAGCTTTGGGCCGTCCTCTGCTGCTTTCCTGGGCCACAAGCAGGGAGCTGGAAGGGAAGCGGGGCTGCTGGGATAAAACCGGCGCCCATATGGGATCCTGGGCGTGCAAGGCGAGGACCTTTAACCACTTGCACCACCGTGCCGGGCCCTAAATATATATTTAATATATGAATATATATATATTCAAAAGCAAAGTGGAAGAGTAAGGAGTAGGATGCTTTTACAAACTATTTTATCCATATTGTCTTGTTGAATGTATCTGAAGTCTTTGTGCCTTTTACACAGCTCAGAATTTATGTGATTTTCGTGGCTGTGTAAACAGCAGTGATAATTGCACTGATGGTCTTACTTGCACATGCAAAGAAGGACTGGAGAGACCTAACACCCTGGCCAGTTTTTGTGTTGGTAAGTGTTCTACCCACTTCTGAATGTTATTTACAATTTCCACCCCTTTAAGTAAGACACAAACTTCCCTGCTCATTTGGGTCTAGGTGCTGGGGATTCTGCCTTTACACACAGGGTGAGGGAATCAGACCCTGACCAGGGCTGTTGAGATAGCTTCAATGGGAGTGTTAGTTATGGAGCCAGTGGGCACCCCCATTTCACTTAGGAAAGGCAATGTAACAAAAATGGTCTTCTGTCCCATGTCTCATTGGGGTTGGCGAGGTTTGTTTCTGAAAATTTTCTGTTTTGAAGCAACGTGTCCCAAAGACTGCAACGCAGAGAACAATAAGCAATGCTTAATGACAAAGGAGGATGAGAAACCCACCTGCGTCTGCCTAGCGGGCTACCGGAATAACAACGGGATCTGTCAAAAGTAAGAATGGTCCCTCCACTTTGGTCTTTCCGCCTTTTAGGGTTTGTAATACATAGACAGGTTTAGAGTCAGGAAGTCGGTCAGCTGGCCTGGATGGGTGGGATAGCTCTTCGTCCTGCTCTACACCACCCTCAGGAATTCATTCTGGGCATTCTCTACATGGCGGGATCTGCAACAGGCAATACCTAGTGCCCAATGTACCAAGGGGATAGAGATTAATGCCCCATTTTCAGGTGAGAGAGCAGGCAGCCGACCAAGTAGCATCACGCTCTGAGAGCATCCCCCTCTGCTTCCTACCTCTTGAGTTCAGCTTCCCCTGAGTTGCCAGGAGGCAGGAGAGTTCAGGTAGTGATAAACAAGACCAGAGCCGCCTGGAAGGTGCTCTCCTAGAGCCCAAGACACAAGGGAAGCTGGATCAGGACCAGGCCAGGGCAGAGGAAAAGAAGCAAAAATTCAGAAGTGAGATAGGCCAGGAACTCCTTATAGGGGCTCTTGAACGTGACTCCTCATTGCTCGCTATGTTTTAGGTGTTCATTCGGTTACAGTGGCGTGAACTGCGAAAACCGTGAGTAGTAAAGTCTTGCTGGTATAAACAACGAATGCAACATGGGAGAGAACATGAAACAGTGGTCATATTCAGAATCCTGTCTAGTTCCCCCACAATCTATCTGCCATCATAAAGAGAGAAAATCTACTTGCAATTTGTCTTCTGGGCCAGGCCATCTCATGGCTACTATGTTAGCACTGGTAACCAAAACAATAAGACTCAGCCCAAGGGGTGTGCTGGGTACCCAAACATATTGATTTTCTACATAAGTTTATATACGTGTTTTCTGCTAGCAATGTCAGTGGCAATAGTACTAGGCAGAGTAGAGCTACAAGAGGGAGAGTGGGTCCCCAGATCCATGAGGAACAAGTTTAACTCCAACTTAGTTCCTCTAGTTGCCCAGTAAGGTCAGACCTTTGCTTTGTTTCAGCTGAGGTTAACAGGGGAGGTGTGGTCCTTGGTTGAGAGCCCACTCCTCAGTGAGTCAAAAAAGATCGTGTCACTCTCATATGTGTGGTCTTTGAGATGAGGCTGCCTCTTCTGACAAATGTAAAGATCCAGTTGGCAGTAGACCCTACTACTAAGTCCAGCCCTTAGAGGGATCAGGGACCAGAGCCTGATGCTCCTCACAGGTTGGAGTCCCTGGGGACACATGGACCCATGCAGTAGACAGGTGGGGGCCAGCCTGCCAGAGACCAACTATTCTTACTCTTCTCTAATTTAGCATTCCAGCTCATTCTCACAATCGTGGGCACCATTGCTGGCTTTCTCATTCTCATCCTGGTGATTGCAGTGATCTGCTCAGCAAGGTAGGAGATGGGGAACAGTGTCTGTTTCTGGGACACAGCACCACCCACATGACACTCTAGTGTCCCAGTGCACCCAGCCTCTCCTGAACAGGAGGTCTTCCACCTGCTGGCTCATTCCCCAAATGGCCACCATGGCCAGAACTGAACCATCCAAAGCTAGGAGCCAGGAGTCTCAGGGTCTTCCACGTGGGTGCAGGGGCCGCGGGATTTGGGCTATCCTCTACTGCCTTCCAAAGCCATAAGCAGGGAGGGGCCTCTTTAATAACTACTTATGTTTTTTCTTGCATTAATCTTCTTATAATTCTGTGTGTGATGCACAATCATGGAAGAAAATAGAGAAATGTGGAATAGTACAGAATATGAGAACACCAACCTGAAGCAACAAACATTTGGCATATCTTCCAATGGATTTTGATGCAAAAATGTCTTGAAATCCATCACACGCATTTTCCATAAATTTTTTGAAACCACTCCTGTACATGGATTTCAAACATTTTCCACAAAATAAACACTTTTCAGTTTTCCATGAATGTATCTTTCCAGATTATTTGCCATCTCTTTGGATGATAGTCTGTACATAATTTTTGTATCTTTACATCTTAAATGTTTTTGCTGACTTTTGCTTTTGCTTAACACTATAAGGTGACATTCCCACTGCTTTCTTATGGCATTCGAAATGCCTTGTTAGCACAATTGAATTTCACTGGTATTGTGAAATATGATTTCTTCCAGGTACTTGTCCTCTTGGAATCCTGTTACATGAGGTCTAAAAACCAACCTCTGTTGAGCCCTCTCAATTAAAAAAAATTAAAGGTTTATTGAGTAATCTGAAAGAATTACACAGAGAGAGCCAGAGAAAAAAAGGTCTTCCATCCTCTGGTTCACTTCCCAAGTGTCCACAATGACCAGGGCTGGGGCAGGCCACAGCCAGGAGCTTCATCTGGGTGTCCCATGTGGATGGCAGAATCTGAAGAACTTGGGCCATCCTCCACTGCTTTCCCAGCCATGAATGAGGAGTTGGATTGGAAATGAAGCATGCAGGACTCGAACCTGTATGGGATGCCAGAGTTACAGATGGCAGCTATATGTTACGCCATAATGCTGCCCCTAAAAATATTTGAAACGCTGGCTGTGCATGACAGGTTCTCAGCTGGGCTCCTTAAGTTCTTTTCTCTTAAGGGAGGAAGAGTAGGAGCTTCTCATTTATTTTTCCAGCAGATATTTAGGTGTGTCAGAGGACCCGTTCTAAGGGATGGGAGTGCATTCATTTCTTTTCTATCTTACAGGTGCCGGTAAGGATCCTCTCTGGCTAAAACAAGCTACTTTTTCATTCTTTTCTTTTCTCCTCCTTTCCCCCTCTTCTCCCTTCTCTTCATCTTCTTTTTCCTCTCTCTCTTTTCTTTCATTCCTCTCTTCCTCCCTCCCTCCCATTCTCCTTCCTTCCTTCTTTCCTTCCTCTCTCTCTCTTTCCTTCTTTCTTTCCTTCCTTCTTTCCTTCCTTCTTTCCTTCCTTCTTCCTCCTTTCTTCCTTTTCTCCTTCCCTCCATCCCTCATCAGACAGAGAAAAAGATTGCCCATTCATTGATTCAGTCCCCAAATGACCACAAGGTCTGGGACACATCCAGGTCAAGTTTAGAAGCCTGGAGTTTTATCCATATCTCCCACAAGGGTGGCAGGGCTATGCCTTCTACTCTGGGGTGGGCTGGCTCCTGGGACTCCAGGGTCTTCAAGAGCAGCTGTGGCATGTTATGAGACCTTGTGAAACTTTGTGGGCTGGTGCTAGTCCTGTATGTTAGTTCTTCCTGCTGAAGAGCCACATCTGCCCTCATCCCAGCCACAGTTCAGGTTTATGCCCAGAAGTTTAGGCATCTACCCTGAGTGGTATTACGAAGTTATAATGAGTAATGGGGCATCAAGCCTGCAACTTCTCCTGAAGTGGCTGAAAAATGCTAACAATTGGGAAAACTCATGTGATGGGTATATAAGAATCCTGTGTATAATTTTCTGTCACTGTCCGATCCTAATTTCTGTTCCTGGTTATAGGTCTAACAATAAAGGCAAGAATATTGAAGAGCAGAACTTGATTGACAATGACTTTCATGGCTTCAAGCTACAGCAGACTACAGGTTTCACCAACATGGGAGCAGATGGGGGTTTCTTCCCCAGAGTCAAGACAGGGGCCTCCCAAAACGTTCATCCACAAAACCCCTACAGCAACCCGAGAAGTCTCCCTGGCCGCGACTATTAGGTGAGCTGTGGGACTCCACAAAGAAGCCCCAGGCAGACCAGAGAGGCCGCTCTGCCCTGACTGCTGAGCGAGCTCTGGGCCTCCCGGTGGCTTTGGGGGCTACGGTGGGGACCTCTGGTTTTGTGTGTTCTCCTGGCCACAGCTGCCCTGCAGGCTTGCTTGGTTTTTGATCAAAAGAGAATGGTGAAGAAGAAAGTTCTTTGCCACCACTTAGCCTCTAACACTGACATCTGGGTCGCTTTCCAGACTTCCCTTCATCTCCCTGGCCTTCTGTTTCCTGCTGTAAGTGCCACTTACTTCATATGCCCTTAAGGTCCTTTTATTGGAAACCTCCAGGTAGAGGGCTCCGATGATTGTGATGATTCCCAGGCTGTTGAAGGGGGCCAGGGAAGGATGCTGGATGTGACCAAGTCTCCCTCCTGTTGGGGACTGTGTAAAGGCAGGGATCTCTCCCCCGATCCCCAGACCTCCAGGCAACTCAGCCAGTTTCTAAGGAGACAGGTTGGGCTGGGGATGTTTTACCGGCCTTGGAAGGACTGCCAGGACAAAAAATTTGTGCTCACTAAATTTCTGTTGGGTCGATACCGACTCAGTGGTGTGAATGGTGACAAGAGGAAGCCTGTAAGAGGTGACTGAGGGACAGGAGCCAGAGGAGACAGTGGCCAAGTCAGAAGCAGAAAAGAGGCCAGGTGAGACGAAAAAAAAAATAAGGAAAAATAGGTGAAAAAATTGAAGAAGGCTTAATGTTCGGTAATGTTGATAATGGATTGTTTAAGTTTGTGTAAAGGTTTCTGTTGGAACGTTCCTTTTCTAAGAGTCTTTCTCTCTGTATCCAGAATGGTAGAATTTTGAAGTTGACGCACACACCTGACCTAATACGTGAGCTGCTGTTTGAGTGTTTGGAGAGACTGACTGACAGGTACCGACGCGGCCTCCAGGGTTTCTCTTCCACCCAGTACCTGCTGGCCTTCCTCTCTGAATACAAGTTGTGAATGCCATGAATACAGCTCACCTCCCTCCCCTCTAAGACTAAGTATCTGAAATTAAACGCACAGGGATACTCTTAGCACTTGGTCAGATGGATGATTTCCTCCAATCAGAACAGACTCTCCAGACAAAGTTGGGTCTTTCTGCCTGTCGGGCTGCAGTCACCATTTTCTCAATGCTGGCCCCTCCTGGGAGGAGTTGGTGCCTGCCCCAAGTCAGGAGCCCCCCCGGGCAGGGGCGGGCAGAGGCACCCCCTTCTCCCAGGAGACTTGTCCTCCTGCCATCCTCTCCTGGGGCTCACTCTCTGGATGAATTCAAGTAGGGCTACTGCTTCCTCCAAGCTAGGGTTTTTGGCTTCCTTGGCACTGCCAGGAGCTTGCAACCTGGCCTCACCTGGAGGAAATCCAGCTTTTGCAAAGAGGACGCACTGGATATCCAGGAACTTCCCGAGGTGGAATAGTCAGGAAGCTTGCATTAGAGAAGCTCTGTGGAGTTCCTCTAAAGGTCTCAGTGCTGGTCCACGGAAGGGGCAGGACAAAGCCATGCAGAGGCAGCCAGCTCCCACCCCTCCCATGCACTTCCCCCTGCACTGATCTTTCTTCTGATTCATAGCCTCCCAAGACCCGTGCAAATGAGAACTTCAGGAGTAAGAGCCTTAGCTACCTTTACAATTGCTGCTATCTCGTTTGGCTGAGGCTGGGAGAGGGAGCTTGTGTTGGGAGTGGGAGAAGAAAAATGTCCAGATGTCCAGGCTCAGCACACGGCCTCCAGAAGGACCTCACTGGGGCCTACCTCCTCTCAAGAGAGAGGCTCAGTTAAGCCCCTGCGCCCCATTCCCTCCTCCAACACCCCCAAGAATGGGGACAGCCACAGGCAACACGGGTTTTACAGAATACAGTTAGCACCCCTTTGTTTATTTCTAGTGTCCAGTCTCCCTTGGCAGGATATTGGTATCCATTGTTGTTATTTGTTCTTCGCTCTTAATTGTGAAAGGCAATGCAATAAAATTGTCTTTGAGAGACATGGTCTCCTTTCTTGTATGTGTGGTGGTGGAGCAGGTTGGTGATGTGTACAGTGGAGGAGTTATTTTAGATAGCAAATGACACGACAGACCCAAGTGACTGACATCTGTTGTCTTCACTAGGGACTGTCGGATCACCCACCAAGGGAGACATTTTGGCTTACCTTGCCCATTTATACATCCCAGCCTCCCCATGTGATGGTTAAATTGGGCTGTCGACTTGAGTAGATGAGTTCCAACAAGGTTAGTGTGTGAGCCGGAGAGGACTGGGACCAGAGGGGAGACCCGCCTGCAGTAGAGGCGGGCACTGTCAGACTGGCAGAGGCTGGGGGTCTGGAGAGAAGGACTTGGGATGGCAAATGGCTCTCCAGCTCTAAGAGCTGGCATGCACTTGACTCCTGCCTTGGACAGCAGGACCTCAGCACTGGGCTTTGGACTCGTACTGATGCCAGCACCTGCTTTTCCAGGTGCATCAACAGGAAGGAAGATTGAAAGTGGAGCTGCCGGGGGGACTTGAATCGGCATGCCCATGGGTTGCCAGTGTTGCAGGTGTCAGGCCACTCAACTGTGTCATAACACTGCTTTCTGTGCTAAAGATTTTCTCTCTGTGCGGTAACCTTAGACAAGAGCTGTCAGAGTGAGCTCAGCAGATGCAAATCTAACGGGGAGATTCCCTTGTTGAACACTTAGAGGATTTCTCCACAGAGAATATGGTGCTCATTTTCCAAAGCCAGATTCCTTGTGACATAACCCCTGCTCCCTGCCTGCTTGTATGGTTGCTGCCTCCTGACCCAGCTTTGCCTCCTGCCCCACCCCACAGTGCACTCACATGGCCTGTTCCCTCCTACACCATCACAAGAGTATTATAGTGAATTTGGGGTGGGGAGGACCCAAATGCTTACTTAGACCACAGCAGGTCACAAGTGTCTCCATCTGTCTAAGTCAGCCTAGGCCATCAGTCACCTCCCTGGCCAGTTTGCCCTAATCCCACTCCTTTCTCCCCAGCATGCTTGAATGGAAGGGCCATCCCTGTCGCGTCCCAGCTGGGTCTTGTCATGGGTTTCCTGGAGAGGAGGCTGCTTGCAGTGAGTCTGTGCTGCTTCTCCCTTCATACAGGGCCTGGGGTGGAACAAGTATTAACTTACTGTGACACAGGAGCACAAAACAGACCTGTTTCAGCCTAGCTGGGAACAATCTGTTCACATCCTTGATTGTGGTCTATGGTCTTGAAACTGGAATCTTGTCTAGCAGGACACTGCCTGTCAGCACTGGTTCAATCAAGCTGGGTATTTAAAAGGAGACGACGGCCTCTCTTCAGAAGGCTCCTTCAGGCCTGGTGGGGTACACCTTGCAGGCACACAGGCTGGCACAAGATAGACGTTCATAGCATCATTGTCTTGAATCTCCACATTAGACTGTGGTTTCTCTGAGCTCTGCTTTGGGTGAAGCCAGCTGGGGATGGGCTGCTTGCTGTGCTGACAGCTGCTAATCTCATTTGTACATTGAGGGTTGTGCAAGTGGGCCTGCCTCCCATCTCCCATAACTGCATGGGACTCAGCCAGGCCTGAGTGTGGGGTTTCAGCTCCCAGTGATTCTAGGGTGTTAGGTCAGTGGTCAAATTTGAGGTTCATCTTTTTCTACACTTTTCTTGAATTTAGAAACAAACAGTTCACCGGGCACAGGATGCTCCAGTGGCTTTAAAGCCTCTTTATGGAGAAGTGGTCAGGTATACATATGACATCAGTACCAGGACTGCTTAAGACTGAAATCTTTGGGATAGATTTGCCTCAACTCTGAGCCTGTCCTAGCTGCCGGGTGATCCAGGTAACCAGTAGGTGGCACTGTCCCCTACCACTTGCAGGAACCTTGTTAGAACTCCTTTTTTTTGTAATTATTTTATTTTGATAATCTTTACATAATTGATTAAGGCATAAAGGGTCAAGGGCTACAGGAAAGTGGATAAGACCTTTGTTTTCACATTATTATTATTTTCAGCATCTGGGGTAGGGGGAGAAATAAAGGGAGAACCCCCACCCAGCCTCCCACCCATCCCAGGTCCCTGATGTAGGGCATGCTCCGAGGGTCCTGCTCATGTGGTTTTGATAATTCAACAGTTCTGAATTGCTGCCAGTCTCGCCATTCTGAGCACAACGAAATCTCTCCAGAATCCATTGGCTAACATAGTTCACCGTAGTCTCCATTTGCCCAGATTTTCGCTGGCAACACATGGCTGGGCTAGTTGATTGATTTGTTCTGTCCTCTGTTGTGGTACCAAGTGTCTTCTGCAGGTTCTGATGGACTGCCATATCCTCCATGTGCATCTGGATATGCTGTCCACTGTTCTGTCTGAGCCTCTGAAGAGGCTCAGCTTTGACTCTTGCACTCTATGGTCGACCATGGAACCTGCACTTCTCTTCATGGTTGGGGTTCTGAGATCAGCAGTTCAGTTGGAGGGATCCAGAAACTCCTTAATTCTAATGCACCAATTCTAAATAATTTCCTCCTTGACTTTCTCCTGGTCACTTCATTTCTTGCTCTGTGCCAGAAAACCATGAATGCCAGTTCACTCTGTTGGAAATTGTTGCATCATTTTCCCTGGAGACCGCAGAAGGAATGTTAATGTCATGTTAATGGTACCTACATAGTTGGCACAATGATTCAGATATAATTAGCATGTTACTTAGCAGCTGACTTTACAGAATGAAAAAGGAGCTAAAGCCATCTGAAAAAAACTTCTCAGTTAAGATGAAAACAAAATGCCAAGCATGCAAGGTTGCTGTCTTTCATCACTTTTTATGAGGGAAGCAAAGACTTTTCCCCAAACATGCTCTGGCAGCCTTGACTTTCATTAACTGACAACCCGCAGTGCCAACGTGAGTTTAGAGAGAGCCTGCAGTGGGTGTGGGGGGTCTTTTCCACCTCTGGGCTGTGAAATGCTGCTCTTTCATCCAAGGACAAATGCTTGGGGCAAACCATCAAAGGCCACTTAATTGTTGCAGCCCTGAAAACATATTTTCTGAGTCCACAATCATGACATGGGGGCCAAGCATGACCCGAGAAGGGCGTGGGTCTGACAAACAGCAAGAAGTCTAGTCGGGATATTATGGAACACTTGGAATGACGCACTTAGTGCGTCATTATGCTCTCCCTTTAAACTCACAATAATCATGAAGTAGGTACCATCATTTGCCCTGTTCTCTAGTGAGGGGAGTGGAGGCAAGCCGGTTGTTCAAAGCCACACAGTTGGGCCAGTCGCACAGCCAGAATCCCAGCCCAGGCCATCTGACTCTATCTCTCTGTCATTTCATGCCTAAAGACAAATATGGGCAGGATGCATCCAGGGCCAGCAGGGACTGAGACACACATCTAAAACCAAGAGTCTCCCATTACTACCAGGGCTTGAGGGCAGATGTAAATAGGGCAGTAGAAGAAGCTAACTTATCTTCCTGGAGCTCACAGATCTTCATGACCAAAGCAAGGCGTTCATTCTTCATTCATGACTCCTCCTGAATTCACATGCAGTATGCTGGCTGCTTAACTCTTCCCACTCCAGGCCGGGGGTCTCCTCTCTCCTGACCCTGCTCAGCTCTGCCGCCTATACCTACGGGGGTGACTGGAAGATTCTTGGAAGTATCTTTCCTTTTACAGAGAACAGTAACTTCCTAAAAGCGCCAAGCCAAACATGATTATCGCTTGAATGAAAGCTGAAAGTGCTACCTGTATCCACCAGAGCCTGGCTGCAGCTGAGCTCCAAAGAGTCAGTCCTCTGTCTCCCTCTCTGCTATGCACAGAGAAGCTTCTCAAGTCTGTGGAATTGGCCCCAAGGGGAGGTATCCCTTAGCCAACAGCGTCTTCACCATCTTCTTAGTGAGAATGAACTTCTGCCTTTGAATGGTACACTGCCCGAGGCCAGCTCCAGATGAGTTCGGAGCTTGCTCGACAAGGGTGTATGGAGTAGGCAAAAAGAGAAAAGATGGACCACTATAGTTTCATGATCATAATGGACAATGCAAGAAAGCTGTCCCCTTTATTTATACAGAAGCAGTTCACGTTATGGTCAAGTGGGTGTTTCCAAGGATAATTCTGCCATTTCTTTCTCCTTAAAGCGGGATGTTATCCATCCTGATCCTGCAGTCAGGAAGTTCTCAATAGGTGGTGCATATCAACCAGTAACACATTCCTACTACCTTTCTCATTTTACAACTTTATCTTATTAAAGGAGAAAACGCATGACAGAAGGAAAAACCTAAAGATCATAGACAAAAAGCTTTAAACACCATGGGCTTAAACACCCTAGGTTAATCTAAAAGCATGTTTTATAATATTAATACAAATATTCTTGAGCTCTTCTAGCTATATGGTCAGTGGTGGCAGCTGAGACAGTATGAATTGTTAAAGGCCCGTTTATCAGCAACATCAACCCCCAAGCTCACATTGGTTGTAAAAACCAACTCTCAAAAAAAAAAAAAAAAAACTCTCGCAGGGGCAAATGACAATGCCTCAATAGATTACACAATTCTCAGCAGTATCCATACCAAGGGGGATGAAATTGCCTTGAGGTGGCCTTGTCTTGCAGCAGGAAGTTCCTCATGGCCTTGCCAGCAGGAGAGCGGTTCTCTTCACACCTTCATATCATCCACACCTACTGCAGGGACCCCAGCAGCACAGTTTCATTCTGTAATAGAGCAGCTGTCATGTTTAATCTTTTTAATTTTCTGTTGTTGTTTGAAGTCTCAAGTTAAAAAAAACTGTCAACACAAATAGTCATTTGGACGGCGAACCCATATCAACATTGTAGTCAAGCAATGTCTATTGCTGTTCATGGTGAATCCCCCCACAACACACATGCACACACATGCTCGTGCACACACATGTGTACACACATGTGCACACACACGCACACAGTGTCTATTCCAGGACCTTTCTTATTTTGTTCTCAAGGTTTCTACTCATCTGCATCAATCAAGCTTCTATGGGTCAGTTCTGGTATTAAGGCCCCTCATTTCTCCTACATCACCCTGGCCTACGCTCTACCACATAAATCATACCCAACACATCAAGGAGGACTGAAAAACATCAATGAAGCTACTTGTTCAGAAGATGAGGCGGGAGGATTTGGTAACAGCCGCCTCATCTGTCCTTTCTCTGTCTTTTGAGACTCAGCGTAACCAACCCTATTCTATCCCTAACCCTGGAACAGTATTTGGCACGTGACACACTCAGTGAGTATTTTTGTGGAGTTAATGAGTCACTCCACAGATAACTTTTCAAGTGCCCAGTCTCAATCAGTTGATAATTAAAACAAGGAGATAGTCATGCCAGAAGCAAGTAACTCCAGCCTTAAGTCTGCTCATGGAGGCAGGGCAATGACCTTTCAGGATGTGGAGGAAAGCCTTGTGCCAATGGTTGTTCTGGAAGGCTTCCCAAAGGAGGCAGTGTTTGAGCTTGGAGGCAGCTCATGAGGAAGCATTTCCCAGTCCCAGGAGAGCAGGAAAGGGGCCTTCTATGGAGAAGAAACCCAGGGTATAAAGGTGAGTGTGCCTGGCAGAGAGGGCCTCGTGAGTCACACGGTCAGCTGATTCGTGCTCTGCTGATCTCTCCATGACCTATGTGCCTGCCTGCCTTGTCTAACGAGAACGCTGAGCCGCTATAGTTAGTAAAGCATTTACTCAAACCCTGTCTTCCAGTGCAGTGCCCCTCAGGTTGTGCCCCACATGATCTTGGCAAGAAGAGGGTACAGGCACCCAAGTCCTGGCTTGTGAGAGTCCAGCCTCGGGGCTGGCTTGGCCCTGTCATGGAGCTGCATTTAGAAAATGGTGACTTGAATAGTCTTGCTTAGAAACCAGAAAGTTCACTCTATCCAGATGGCTCACTCTATCTTTTACCTCCGAGGTAACATGGAATTGTGTTTGTGCCTCATGAGAAGTCTAGTGTACTTTGGGAATGAATGCTGTGAGGACAGCTAGGGAGATTCTATGTCACAAGAGGCCTGCTGTGACCCTGGAGGGCCTGCCTGTGTTCCATGGCCTGGAGGACAAGTGGTCTAAGGGTGGCCCCCCAAGAAATCATTCTGCTCACTTTTCAAATCGCTGAATACAAGGTAAACTTAATGAACATGCGTTCAGTTGTTCTCTATCGAAAGCCTACTATACACGGGGTTATTTTAGGCTGTGTTTGCTCACTGAGCCTGCAAATAAATATTTTCTGAAATAATCCCAAATAGGACCAATGGTATTATACTTCAGAAATAGATTAAAATGATATTTCTTAAAAATATACTCAAAGTACCTGAAAACTAAGTCACAGTCACCCAAAATAAGATATTCTATTCAAAAGAAGACAGCTGTGGAGTGGCAGAACCCACAGGGTGGCTTGGAGGGCTTGGCACTTGCTCACCAGCACTTCGTGGAGTCCCCATGAACAGGGACAGTAAATCCTGTGTTACAGTGTGGGGTTGTGTGAACCATGAATACCTGACATAGCACCATCTTTGGGATCCTGGAGTGTGGTAACCTTGTGCTTATCTTTTGGGATGAATATGGAGACAATACCCATGGAGTCATCACAGGAGATATTGGCTTCTGGACTCGGTTGCTCACATCTGCACTGACTGCTGTGCCCGCCTATGCCCAGAGCTCCCACAGGCTGTGCTTGCGAGGTTGCCATGCTGGCCCCGTCATGGCTCCTCCCAACGTCTGCTTCAGTTGGCCAAAGCCAGATGTAATCTCTGAAAGACACACGAGTCTGGCAGGATAGTTGAAGAAAACGCTCCGGAGAACACTGCAGGCCTTTATTTCACAGTCCCTGAAATGTTGGTGAGGACAGAGTCCAATGTCCATTGAAGCTGGAAGAAGAGGAAGTTATCAGCGGATCTCGGGTTACCTGGCACGAGGAATGTGCTGTGATTGCTGCTCAGTAGTCGGAGGGGATTAGCTGGGAGGCTGATGGCGGTCCTGGGGACCTCCTCTGCAGAGCAAAGGTGATCATTTTCCGAGGGGCTCTCCCACTTACCCAAGTAGAGAACATGCTCAAACAGGTTGCATCCTCTTATTTAGGGCCAGTGGTTTTTTAAAAAGACAGATTTTTTAGTTGGTGCAGCAGGTTACATAAACCAGAGCCTGCTGCCAAGTGCTGGACACATCAGATTCTACAAGTGTTAATTACAGAGCCAGCTCTGGCAGGACCAGCAGACAGAGGTCAGAGAGCAGCAGGCAGCTGCATGGCTGCTCAGCTAGCTGATGGTATTGAGGACTGGAACTAGATAAATCCCTAGGTTTTCCTCTGCTGGCAATCAAATGCCAGGGGCCATGTCCTAAAACAGGGCAGCAGCCCTTATAGATAGACCTCAGGTGGGGCCCCAGGCTGGCAGCAGATGGCTGCCCATGGTTTCTTGCAGATCAGGTCCTCCAGCAGCTGGGTAGCCTCCATTCCCCCACTTGCCTCCCGCCTCCCCCAGAAGTGTAGGGTTTGCTTGCCCTGCCTTTTGAAAAGCTGGTGAGCTGTTTGTTTGCTGGTACTGCCCAAGCGACTACTGCTATACCCAAGACAAAGCAAAGGAAAGACACAAGAAGGCACGGCAGGTAAGGGATGGAGTGAAACATAGGTAGAAGGAGGATTAAAACAGCAGCACTGAGGTGGCCAAGGGACAGAACTGACCTAGCCTCCAAAAGCATGGCCTATCATGTGGCTTTCTTCCTCCATCTCTCTCTGTCTTTCCCTCCCTCACTTCTTCTCCTATTTTGGCTTAAGTATTCTTTTGTTCGAAAGGTAGAGTTACAGAGACAGGGAGACAGAGAGAGAGGTTTTCTATGTACTGGTTCACTTTCCAGATGGCCACAAGAGCTGAGGGAGGGCCAAGCCAAAGCCAGCAGGAGCTTCTTCCAGGTCTCCCGTGTGCGAAACTGCAGCTCACGGCTTGCACCATCCTCTGCTGCTTTCTTAGGCTGTTAGCAGGAGAGCCAGATCAGAAGCGAAGCAGTCAGGACACGAACCGGCCCCCACATGGGATGCAGCACCACAGGTGGAGGCCCCTCAGAAAATAATTTTTACTGCTCATAACAAAACACAGTTTGCTCATTTGAGCTCCCATCCCCGCTGCCTTCTTAGGCCTCTGATTTGGGGCTGTCTGCACTTGTGCTTCCATTATTTGGAGATCACATAAACTATTTGCTCAGTTCAGCAGGGACTGTGAACTCCGAGGGCTCGTAGCGTGGGATAACTTTTTTTCTTAAGACCATAATACATAGGGGGAGAAAAACCTAGGCCATAAGAGTTTCCTATAAAAAGGAATATAATTGGGCATTTTTTCAGACAAAAGCGTCATTTTAACATTAAGGAAAGTTGAGTGCATGCCTCATAAGCCTATCTCTACAAAGGAATTTTGCCTTACTGTGTTCGTGGGCTCATTCACTTCTTGCACTGTGGCCAGTCTCAGGCACGTCTTTGAAACGCAGAATCAGCCTGAGCCTGGGTTACAGTGAGTACATTAGGATCCATTGTTCTCCCTCCTCCCTTGAATTCTCCTCCTGCAGATTAAATTACAATCAGCATCGGTAAAATGTTTTCTTTCACCTGGATTACACATTGAATCGTGTAATATGACAACTCACCAGAGGATTGCTAGCACGCATTTTGGGATTGTGAAATAGGAAATTTTTAACTAATTTGATTTTAAGTGTTGTTTAATGATAAACTGGTTTTGTCATTTTAAGCAAATCATTCAGTGTCATTAAATACATGAACAATTTCTGCAACTATCACTACCATCTGTTTCTAGAGCTTTCCATTATCCCACACTGATACGTTGTTCCCAGTTATTAAGAATTCCCCATTCTTGGGCCTGGCGCAGTAGCCTAGTGACTTAAGTCCTTGCCTTACATGCACCAGGATCCCATATGGGCACCAGTTCATGTCCTGGCTGCTCCACTTCCCATTCAGCTCCCTGCTTGTGGCCTGGGAAAGCAGTCTAGGACGGCTCAAAGCCTTGGGACCCTGCACCCACGTGGGAGACCTGAAACAAACTCCTGGCTCCTGGCTTCAGATCAGCTCATCTCTAGCTACTGTGGTCATGTGGAGAGTGAACCAGCAGATGGAAGATTTTTCTCTGTCTCTCCTCCTCTCTGTATATCTGGCTTTCCAATAAAAATAAATAAATCATGTATATATATGTATATATTCCTTAAGTGGCCATAACAGCCAGAGATTAACCAGGCAAAGCTAGGATCTAAGAGCTTCATCCGAGTTTCCCACATGCATGTAAAGGACCAAGCTCTTGGACCATTTCCTGTTGCTGGCTTAGACATGTTAATAGGGAGCTGGATCTGAAGCCGAACAAAGCAGGACACAAAACAGATGTTGGTGTTTGCAGCTTTATCCACTATGTCATAACACCAGCCCCTTATTTGATTTTTTTAAGGTGTATTTTATCTTAAAGATGTATTTATTGGAAAGTCAGATATACAAAGAGGATGAGAAAGAGCTTCAAAACACTGATTCACTCCCCAAGTGGCTACAAATGGCCAGAGCTGAGCCGATCTGAAGCCAGGAGCCCAAAGCCTTTTCCAGGTCTCCCACATGGGTGCAGAGTTCCAAGGCTTTGGGCCATCCTCTACTGCTTTCCCAGGCCACAGGCAGGGAGCTGGATGGGAAGTGGAACAGTGGAGACGTGAACCCATGCCCATATGGGATCCCAGTGCATGCAACATGAGGACTTTAACTACTAGGCTACTGTGTCAGGCCCAGATTTATTATTATTTATTTTGGGAGAGTTAGAGAGAGAGAGGAAGAGATGCAGAGTTAGATATCTCTCCTGCATTGTTTCACTCCCCAGATGGCTGTAGTGGGCAGCACTGGACCAGGCTGAAAGCAGTAGCTAGGACTGGATCAGAAATGGAGCAGCCAGGATGTGAACTGGCACCCACCAAGGATGCAGGGCTATGCCAGCCCAGTTGGTGTGACTTTAAAATTAACAGTAAAAACAAAATGTCTCTACCTGATCCAGGCACAGGACCTGGAAGTCAAACTGATGTAGCCAGCAGCCTCCTTCAGGGATGGAATGTTCCTGCAGGGGCCACCAGGAAGGACTTTCAGCCCCCTTGGCTCAGGGTAGCCCTGCCTGAGCAGGTGGAAGTCAAGGCCATGAGAGGCACCTCCAGCCTGCAGCTTAACAAAAACAATTATGGGGTCTCACTTAGGAAGAAAGGCAGGAACTTAAAAGCAAAGGTTTCAGAGTAATTACAGCAGCCTCTCCAAGCCAGCGTTTAAGATAAATGGGGAATGGCTCACACTGGATTCCATTCCTGGCAGGTCTGGACAGGCTGGGAGCCAGAAAGACTGGGACATGTTGGATCCCAGCACATCCCAGGTGTGTTCCCGGTAAAGGTGCTCTGTAGAGGGGAATGTTTCAATTTAGGGAAGACCCTGAGTTATGACAGAGAAGAAAATGCACAGAAAATCTTAACACAGGTATAGGCTTGAAACTATGCTTCATGCAAACTTCTTGCATGCCGGAGTCCAGCTCCAGCTGAGTTCAGAACTCGCGAAGGGAGCGTGGATGAGGCGCAAAGAAACATAGAGACGGACCACTAGGACTTCATCATCATAATGGACGATGCACAAAAGCTGTCCACTTTATTTATACAAAATCAGTCAAACTCTGGCTCAGACTTTTTACGTCATGGTCAAGTGGGTGTTTCTAAAGATAACTCTGCCATTTGTTTCACCTAAGGCTAGGATGTTAACCACCTGGCGCCTGGCACCTGGCTAGGAAAAAGTTTTCAATAGATGGTGCATATCAATCAGTAACATATTCCTACCACAATTACTCTACAGGTTGGTCTTGAGACAGTCAGGGAAGGAAGAACTTCACAGGAGGGACCTAAAAGATCAAAGAAAGAGGGAAAGAATAGATTCCCACTACACCTGAAGACAGAACACCCTTGATTAGCATAGGATAAAAAGGGGAGTTAGCACCCTTGATTAGCATATTGCCACAGGATGCAGCCGTAACAGCAATAACAGCTTTTTGGCTAAAAAACCGGCAACAGCAACATCAGCTTCTAAGCTCCTACTGATATTTAACAGTAACTCTGCAGAGGCAGACAATGCCTAAATAGATTACAGAAAACTCACTGGGGTTGTCGGGTGTCCATGCAACGGGAGGCAGAGCTGCATTCAGGTGTTGTAGAGACATCTGCCGGGCCTTGCTACACAGTGGGAAGTTCCTTGCGCCCTTGCCTGCAAAGGAACGATACTCTTCACACCTTCCTGTCTTCCACATCCATCACACAGACCCCAGCACTTGCAATTTTTCATGCACTATTCACCTGGTTTTGGAGACTCATGTATCAAATTCATCCTATATCACTTGGCTCAGGACAGCTCCCAGGGGCTTCCCAGGGGGGACAGGGAGTTACAAGGCAAACTTGGGACCAGCTGTGCCAAGAAGTGGACAAATATGTGGCTAGTAAGACTAGTCAGCTATTTGCATGCACTTGGTGGGTAAGAGGCAGTGCTGGCTGGGGACTGCTTCAGCCTCACTCTAAGAAGTCCTCTACAGTAAGTCGGCTTCCTCCTCCAGCTCAGGTGCAGCAGGGCAAGAAATTTCAGACCCACAGATCCAGAGCCTGGAACCTGGACAGTTAGGACAGTTCTCCAGGTGGCTCCGTAAGCCTCCGTCCTCCAGTTTCTGACCTGTCAAGATGAGCCCACTTTGCTCCTTTCTATTGTTGGTGTAAGCCAAGCCACTTGGAATTTCTGGATGAGGGGGTTCCAGCTCCAACACCCATCCTCCATTTCCTCACCCGGATAACAAGGCTGCAGCCTGTTAACACGGGGCTCAGTGTTTGGCACAGGGCCTGGGATAGCAGGGAAGTGTGTGTGCCTGCGTGCTAGAGACCCTAGGACCTTGTCCTGTGTGAATATGGCCTTGTCCCATAGCTGCAAGCCGCTGCAGTCCCAACCCATTCGTCCTAGTCCCATTAACCCCCCCAGGATCTCTTCTGGAGCTGGCCAAGGAGACACTCCCAGTTCTTCCTTTACTGACTGGTTCTGATCCAGCTCGGATGTGAATGCTATCTGCATGGTTCTGCTGCATGTCGGAAACCATTGGTTATCCAACCGAGGGTGCTGACAGCACTTGGGTCCGGCTGGAACCCTCACAGGGGCGACATGTTTGTGTAAGCGAACTGGGCTTCTCCAGGGCCTCTACGCCCGCAGGCCTCTCTTTTCTAACCGAGGCTACACCTGACGCAGCCCGCGTGGGCTGCTGGGTTCCACCTGGGTCGAGGTCAGGCTGAAGATGCGGCCCAGGCAGGTGAAGGTGGCGCGGCAGCATGACAGTCTCGGCCCTGCCTAACTTGCTCTCCCGCCGCCTGGCCAGGGTCACCTCGGCTCTCTTCAAGTAGTGCGCCCCGCCCCCTTGTATACAGCGAACGGCCCCCATCCTATTCCCCCAAAACTGAGCTTCCCGGCGGCCTGGAGACGTTCCCGGACCCCCGCGCGCCGGAAAGGGTTTCCACCTGGGCGCGCTCGGGCCCGGCAGCCCGAGACCCGCACGGGGCGGAGCCGGCCCGTCCCGGAGCTCGCCCCGCCCCGTCCCGCCTCGTCCCGCCTGGCTGTAAACCGAGCGTGCGGCTGCCCGAGCGGGGGAGATTGAGAGGAGGAAAGTGGAGCCCCGGCGGGCCGGAGGGAGGAAAGGGCGCAGGAGAGGGCCGGAGTGTGTCGGCGCGCGGGCAGCCTCAGCGGGCGGCGCGTCCCTGGAGCCCGGGGCGGCCGCCACCGCCCGGCCAGCTCCTCCTCTGGCTCACGGGAGTGCGCCGGGGCCGTCCCGAGCGCCGACACCCCTGGCGTCCGGCCCGCCAGGACCGCGGCGGCCCCGGACCTTGGCTGCGAACGCTGCGGGAGGGATGGTGGCGGCCCGGCACGCAGCCGCCACCACCCACCCCTCAGCCCCGCCACGAACGCCGTGAGCCCTTAGCCTGAGCGTGCGGGGCATGTAGCTGCGGCCCCGGGTCCTAGGCCCCTGCGCTTCGGCCCCGGGTCGTTCGCCCCCGTGGAGCCCGCCGCCCGAGCCGTCCCTGAGCCGGGCGCCCACCATGCCGCGAGCGCCGGCGCCCGCGCCCCTGTACGCCTGCCTGCTCGTCCTTTGCGCGCTCATACCCGGGCTTCCAGGTAAGCCGCGCCGCCAGCCGCGCCGACCGAAACTTTTGTTGCTCGCTGAGGGGCCGGGCCGGGAGGCGTTGCCTGCGGGTGGAGGGAACCTTCGGAGCACTCCCAGGTAGCGCAGCCGGCTAGGAGCTTTCGAAATGCGTGCGCCATCGGGTTCTTGCAGCACCGCCAGGTTGTCGTCGGCCTCGGGTCAGGTCCAGGGCGGAGGAGGAGCCTTCCCTTCCTGTGTAAACAGCCCCGGCCCGACTGCTGACCCAACCCGGCGAACGCCCGCGTCCAGGGCCAGCCCAGCATTGGGACCGGGGCGCTCCAGCCGGGCGCACAAAGCAACCCTTGTGGTCGGTCCGGAGGCGGGCGAGCTTCGGGAGGCGCGGAGCGATGCCGCCTGGGGCCCCGGAGGCGAAGGGCAGAGAGGAGTTTTAAAGCTTGGGGCAGCGGTGACGCCGGAGGGCGAGTGTCCTAGAATGTGGGGTGTCCGGGGGCCCAGTGGCGAGATCTGGGGCTTCTTCAAGGCGCCTGGTGGGTCACCCGTCTGCCTTGAAAGATGCGTTCCTCCCTTCCTGCAATGCCTTGCACACACCGGAGGGGAGACCCATGCCCCGAGCCAGGGCCTCATCTGATTTCTTCTGCCCGGTTTCGTGCCACGATTTACCAATACCTCGGGGTTTGGGGAGGCGACCTGGCCCGGCACTCCTTTGCCCAACAGGCCCCGCCTTGGAGGGAATTCGGGGTACCTGCGTTAAATTCTTTAAGTTGAGAGAGGGCTGGACCCGCAGCGGGGAGGCCCCAGCTGGGACGCTCCGACGGATTAACTACCCTCACCCCGCCCCTCCGAAAAGGAGAGAAAGGAGGCAGGAAGCTCCAAACTTTCTCCTTCCTTTCCGCCTTGGAAGCGCTGGCAGCCTTGTGTGGTGCGCCCTATGGCTCGGCGTCTGTGAGCCAAGCTGGTTGCCCGGCGGCCGGGCCAGGCGGGTCCCCCCACGATGTCTCATTTACATGGAGACCCGGGAGGTTTCAGTGTGTGAAAGTGGAGGAGGAGGGGACTGAGTTGACAAAACCCGCGTTCATGCTCTAATTCAGGCTTCCTACTGTAGCTGCTTGTGTTTTAAGAGAACGTACGCACGCTTGAGTGTGGAGTAGGATTGCAGTCAGCTGCCGGTTCGCGCCCAGCGCCTGCGGCTTCGTGGGTGCCTGAGGAAGGGAGCCTGTGTCCCACGCCAGGAGCTGTGGGAAGCGGCTTCAGAAAGTTCGTGGGCCCGTGCGCGTTATTTTTAAAAACTCATTTGTCTTGGCATTTCTGGAAGCCGCTGCTTCACGAGATTGGCCTTTGGTTTAAAATTATGCCCTATCTTGAAAAAAAAAGTCTTAACGATTTATTTATTTATTTAAAGACATAGTTACAACACAGAGAGGGGAAAAGACAGGAAAGGAGGGAGGGAGGGAGGAGGGGGTCTTCCACTCGCTGGTTCAGTCCCCAGTTGACCACTTGGTCAGCAGCAGGAGGCAGGAGCTTCTTCTGGGTGTCCCACGTGGGTGCAGGGACCCAAGGACTTGGACTGTCTGCTGCTGCTTTCCCAGGCACATCAACAGGCAGTTGGATTGGGAAGCAGAGTGGGTGGGACTTGAACCAGCGCCATGGGGGCTGCTAGTCCTGCAGGCTGAGGCTCACTGAGGCTCCCTATTTTGGGGGTGGGTGGGAATTTTCCTACTTTGAAGTGATAATAGGTGGTTGCTTCTTTATTGTTTCCTTATATTTTAAAAATGAACATTCTTCTATTAATTTCCTCCTCCTTCCTTTGTTGCTCTCTCTCTTTTAACTATTCCATTCAGTGAAATCTAAATTTGGGAACTTCTGGAAGGAGATGGCTTCTAAGTTGCCTTCCAGCGTGGCATTCTGTGATTGTCATAAGAACCTGGCTGCCGGGAACGTGAAAGGCGTGTGATTTCCCATTTGCCCCGCTTTCCCCCTGCAAAGCTCTTCCCTCTGCTTTGGGTTGGGAGTGGTGGCTGGGGACCCATGGGTGGGTCCAGTGCTCTCTGCCCACAGGGCCTGGCTGAGTGGTGAGCCGCTGAGCAGGTTTCCAGCATGTCAGGCACCTTTAGGGTTTCTCTTTCCTGTGATTCCCTTGAGGATTAGGGTTCAGCCAGTCCCCCTGTGATTCCCTTGAGCGGTTAGGGTTCAACCAGTCCCCCTGTGATTCCCTTGAGCAGTTAGGGTTCAGCCAGTCCCCCAGGTACCTGCAGAGCCAGCCGGCCCAGCTACCTCCTGCTTTAGTGCCTGGGGGCTTGTGATTGCTCCAGTTCCCCAGGTTTGCTGGGGCAATTTAGCTATTTGTTTCATTCTTTCCTATCATTTTCCTCTCCTTTTTTGGTCTAAGCTGGGCAGGTACTTCCTGTCTTGCTACCAGGACTAGGATTTGAGTTAAAAAGCAGAGGAAAGAAGAGAAGTTACCTGTGGATTTCTGCTTGCCTGTCCCTAGACCAGGGGGCAAGTCTTGCAGCAAACAGAAATTCCACTTCAGGGGCTCAGTTCAGAGCAGGGTTTGGCAGGCTGGCTGCTTCCTCACTCCCTCACCTGAACCCCCGCTCCACACCTCCTGCCCCAGGCTTAACTCCTGCTCTTTGTTATCCTGTGGCCGGGAACATCCCTGCGGGACACAAAGCAGGGAGGAAAGCTCTCAATCGGGAAGGCCTTTGTGTGCTGTCCTTCTCTCCAAGACAGGGGGAGGAGCTGGGTCTTGCTCATGCTTGCCATCAAAGTTTATTGAAAACAAACCAGCCGCCAAATGTCTTGTGAGTGAATGCCCTGCAAATGAGAAAGCTCCGATCTTGTTTGGTTTACTGGGGCCTACAGCTCTCTTCTCATCACCACCTCCCCCCCACCCCCCATTTCCCGGTCTTTCCTGTGCAGTTGCTGGACTATTGGAGTTGGCGGGCCAGGCTGGTGTTGGGCACAGGTTTAGCCAACCAGAGGGCAATAGAATGCAAACAGTGGGGCTTGGCTCCTTGCCTGCTGTTTACCTTACGGATTTACATATTAACTCCATCATCCTGGAGTCTGGAAGGGGGGTCTTTTTTATAAAGGAGACTGAGGCAGAAGAGGGCAGAGTCTAATTAGTACTAATTAGTATTCCTCTCCTGCTTGTTCTCCATGCTTATTTAGCTACTGAGGCAACGGAGAATTGAAATATCTTGAGTAGTTTGGCAAAGGACCTTTTGTGCCCGCCTGCACTGGTAGCTACTTTTTGTTCTTTAGCCCAACCACGGAAAGATTGTGAGAAGTTTGAACGTTATCTGTGGGACAATTACACAGTGCTTACGTAGTGGGTGGCTGGGTCATGGGCTGGGGACTCTTATCACAGGTATTTGCAGTCATCTGCAGTTGGGTTTTGCTGCATTCCCTGCCTCCACATGCTTTCCTGTTTCCTAGTTGGATTGAAATTAACAGCCTTGAGAGAAGTAAAGGCATGCCGGCTTTGTAGGTAGCCTGGTGAGGCAGCTTCTTGCTTGCCTTGGGGGCAAGGATTTGATTCCTGCATTGTTTGAAATGGTTACTCCAAGACTGCCTGGAGCCTCCCCAAGGGTGGAAGCAGGGAGAGTGTGGCCTTCATTTCCCCCTCCCCTTCCCCCCCGGGGCTTTTGGATATCTCACTTCCCACTCTCTGTAGCTTCCCAGTGAGTCCTGGGGTAGTGTTGACCCTGTCCTGTTGTTCTCCAGAACCTTCCCCTGCTTCCGGTCACCACCTCCCTATCACCTGCTTGTCTGCAGCACAGCAGGCCTCCTCCCTGGGGGGGCCTTCCGGCCCTCCCCCTGCTGGGGCCAGCTCCCTCCACTCCGCAAGCCTGTTGCCTCCTGTCCCATCCTCTTGGCAGCCCCTTTCTTGCCTTGGTTGGTCTCCTTTTCTCTGATCACCATCCTTGTACCTCTTCTCCTCCAACTGCACCTGCACCCCAGTCAGGTTGTGAGTACCGGGAAGCTGATTGAGTTTATCTTCACCTCCTTCGTGCCTGGCACGGCTAAATGGATAACAGGTGAACGTGAGCTTGTCCATCGAGAGTAGGGAAGTATATTTTATGCTTCACCTCCTCGCTGCCAGCCACAGCTGGCTTCAGAGTTGGGGACGGTGCATGGAGCTGGAAAGGAAGACATGTCCTGGGAGCCAGACTCCCTTGGAAATGTGTCCGGATTGATGGGGCTGAGCGTGATGACAGAGGCTGCTGGTCCACCCTTGGATTGCTTGTGGAGGCCTGCAAGACTTCAGTGACTTTGCCCACAGTCATCGATGGACCTTGAGGTCCAGGGTAGCCTCTGCTCATCCCGGCGCTGCAGTCCCAGGGCCCCTGGGAACCTCAGAGTTGGTCCCTCCTTCCCTTGCTTCCAGACACAATCCAGCAGGGAGACTGGGGCAGGTATGGTGGCAGCTGGTCTGTCTCACCTGCACCCTAGTGGGCTGCCTGTGCCCCGTCCCCGCCATCCTTGGCCTTTGAGTTCCTGACGTAATCACAGTGATGGGCATTCAAGGGATCCCTCCTTTCTCCCAATGAATTCAAGAACCTTTTTTTTTTTTTTTTTTAATTGGAAAGGCAGATTTACAGAGGAGAGACTGAGAAAGATCCATCCACTGGTTCGCTTCCCAAATGACTGCAGTAGCCAGAACTGAGCTGAACCATAGTTAGGAGCCAAGAGCCTCTTCTGGGTCTCCCATGCCGGTTCAGGGTCCCAAGGTTTTGAGCTATCCTCCACTGCTTTTCTGGGTCATAAGCAGGGAGCTGAATCAGAAGTGGAGCAGCGAGGACATGAACCAGTGCCCGTAGGGTATGCTGTCACAGCAAGGCAAAGCTTTGGCCAGTTGAGCTATTGCACTGGCCTTCAGTTATTATTTTTTATAAAGTCGGATATACAGAGAGGAAGATCTTCCATCCGATGATTCACTCCCCAAGTAAATGCAAGGGCCGGTGCTGTGCCGATCTGGAGCCAGGAGCCAGGAACTTCCTTCCGGGTTTCCGACACAGGTGCAGGATCCCAAAGCTTTGGGCTGTCCTCAACTGCTTTCCTAGGCCACAAGCAGGGAGCTGGATGGAAAGTGGAGCTGCCGGGATTAGAACTGGCGCCCATATGGGATCCTGGGGGCGTTCAAGGTGAAGACTTTAGCCGCTAGGCCATGGCGCCGGGCCCAAGTTATTTTTTTTAAATGCATTATGAACATTCAGAACAGTGTTAAGCTTTACAGAAAAATTGATAAGGTAAACCGGGGAGTTCCCACGTATCTCATACCCAGTTTTGCCTGTTAGGAACATCTCAATAGGATGTGTGCACAACCAGTCAAAATCCTTATTGCTGTATTTTCATTCATGTTCACCAGCTCCTCAGGGTGTGGTCATTTTTATAGCTGTATAGTATCCCATTATTTCAAAGCTAGGAGCTGTTAATGTGTGTAATGTAACTCAGCAAGATTGAGTTTTCTGCAGATGCCTGATGTTCAGGGCAGTCTGTTGTGCGGACTGACCAAGCTAGAGCCTTCCTTGGGCTTATTTGCATTGCAGCTTAGCAGACACTATTCATGTGCTAGATTTTATACTGGAAATCTTCTACATACACATGTTTTTGAAAGAGGGAGAACAGGCTGCTCTAGCATTGCCTTACTCCCTAGTGATGGCAATAGCCAGGGTAAGGCCAGGCTGGATCAAGAGCCAGGACCTCCATCGTGATGTCCCTGAGGACCCAAACACTTGGGCCATCCTTTGCTGCCTTCCCAGGCAATTAGCAGAGAGTTGGATCAGAAGTGGAGCAGCTGGGACTGGTGATAGGTATGGGATGCTGGCTCCTCAAGCAGCATTGTAACGTGCTGTACCAGCTTTCTGTACTAGAAATCTTTGGTCTATTCCATGACAGATGTGTGGAACACAGTTCAGGGTCTGGGGAGAAGCCCTCTTGTGCCTTATAACTGTCAATCCAGTCGGGACATTGCAGCCTGATTCCCCACTTCTCTTCATGTTGCTACTGAACTGTTAGTTTGGGTGAGGAAATTCCTGCTGCTCGACGTGTGCTTTGGTAGTTGTCTGACCTTGAACCTGCAGTGTAGACAGAAGCAGGGAGAGGTTGTGTGCAGGGAGGCCAGCCAGGCTGGCTACTGCAAGGATCTAGACCAAAGGACCTGGCTTGGGCTGATGGGCCTTGGGGGGAGGGGCAGGAAGAACTGGATTAGGAAAAACATTTTCTGCGTCATAAACTCATAAACGGGACCGGTTGGCTGGATGTGCTGGCTGCTTGGCTATGACGGATGGGGGTGAATGGCCACGTTTCAGAAGGAGAGCACGTTGCTGTTGTTTTCAGCAGCAAATCCTGGGCTTCAGAAGCTTTGGGCCATGAGGCTGCAGGGAGCAGAAGGCGAGCTGCTGGCAGTGGTCACTGTGCAAACAGCAGCCAGCAAAAGATGTGACTCTCTCGCCTGGGCTGCTGGCACCTGTGACCCAGACACAACACTCTGACATTCGTGAACTCCAGCTGCTTGGCTTTTATATTCATTGCTTCCTTTTTCAGGTTGCTCAGTGGTGCTGAGTGACTCACCCAGCCAAATCCAAACACTTGGAAATGTGAATAGGTAGGGAGGCCAGGGCTGCTGGGGGGAGTGGCTCTGGCACTGTGTTTGGAAATTTGGATCCTGGCACTCCTGCCTAGCATGCTGTGCGCCCCTGGGCAGCAGGGCCTGTGGGTCCTGTGTGCTCTCTGCAGCATACCCTAGGCCAGCGTTGTTTTAGGATGTGCCGTGTAGTAGGAATTCTTGAATTTGTCACAGCAGCAAGTTCATGTTGCATTGCTAGAAATGACTACAACCCCTTAGGTTTGTTTGGTATGCTTTCCTATGTGCCGTTGGCCACAGCCCTGGGGCCTCTTTCAGTGTTGTTTGGGGTCCCTGAGGTGGCTGGGAGCCTCCAGTCTGGCTGGGTCAGAGGTTAGAAGGCCTCCTTCCCTCCCTTTCTCCCCCACGGCCAAGTTCCCCATGCTCCGCAATGACTGGAAATTGGAAAGTGCTGTCGGTGCATCTACGTGGCTGGAGCAGAGGCCTTTGACCTCAAACTCCTTCCTGACTGAAGGCCCTGCAGGCCAGTGTCACCATGGCCCTGCATCTGGAAGGCTCTGAGGACCACCAGACAGGCAGCCACTGTGGTCCTTGCTGGCTGGGACCCCTTCTTGTAAGGTTTTTCAGTTCAGAAGCAGGTAACCACACAGGGTACAGTTCAGCTCAGTACAAGTTTTATTTGGGAGTGCTGCCTGGGCAACATTCACTGGTCTGGAACAGACTGAGGGCCAGGGAAGCTGCTCCTGGGGCTTGTGGGGAGGAGGTAGCAGAGAGATAGGTGGTAAGAGGAGAGAGAGAGAGAGACGGACTTCTCTCCGGTGGGAGACGGCCTGGGACCACTTCCACATGGCAGGGTAACCCACGTGAGGGAAATGACTGCCTGGGGTACACAGGACTGGGATTTTATACATTTTAGGTGTGGGGGATGGGGGAAGGAGGCAGCTCCGCAGTCTGCACATGCTTGTGACCGTGACGGTCATCATGGTGAGTGTTGATCTTCTGCACAGACTTGGCATTTAAAACCTTTCTGGATGGGAGTGTCTGTTTGACCTTGGCAAGAAGGACATTGAGGCCAGGGAAGCTCTCCTCTGTTTGTGGCCAGAGGGAGGCGGGAAGGAGAGATAGCTGCTTGGTGCTCCAAGGTCACCAGGTGTTCCTGGCTTGTGATAACTTTCCTTGTCCCCTGATGCACTCTGGCTCCTTCAGGAGTTGCTTCTGCTCGGCCTGACGCTTCTGACCTGATTGTTGTAGGCATGTGCCTTGGTTAGTGTATGGTGAAACAACACCAACCCCACGGTCTCATGGAAGTGGTTTTAGGTGCCATGGAAAGAGATGGGGCCCAAGTTCAGGCTTGGTCAGGTTGAGATGACAAGGAGGAAAGGAACTTTCTGTTGGATTCTGATTGTGTTCCCAGACGGGGCTTTCTGATTGGTGAAGGGATTTGACCAAGAAAAAAATTGAATCGATTTTTTTTTTGGTGTACCTCTTCTGTTTTTACAGACTGTGTGTGTGTGTGTGTGTGTGTGTGTGTGTGTGTGTGTGTGTGTGTGTGTGTTTAAGGTATTTATTTGAAACCCAGAGTTATAGAGATAGAAAGAGAGAGAGAAAGCATGCTTCTACTTACTGCTTTACCCCCAAATGACCACATGGCCAGAGCTGGGCCAGGCTAAAGCCAGGAGCCTGAAACTCAGTCTGACTCTCCCATGTGGATGCCAGCAACCCAACTGCTTGGTCCTTCACCTGCTGCCTCCCAAGGAGCGCACTAGCAGGAGGCTGGAATGAACAGCAGGTACCTTTACATGTGCTTTACCTGCTGTACCAGGTGAGCCAGCTCTTGTTTTTAAAGCTTAAATGTCTGTCTGAAAATCCCTGAGTGAGTGGATTTGTTTTAAAATTAAAAAGAGGTCAGCACTATGGTGTTGTGGCATTGGCATCCGGAATGAACCTAGGCTTAGTCCTGGCTGCTCCACTAATGATCTGACTCCGTGCTCAAAGCCTGGGAAAGCAGTGGAGGATGGCCCAAGTGCTTGGACCCCTCCCATGTGAGAGACCCAGAAGCTCCTGGTTCCCAGCTTTGTACTGGCCAAGCTCTGGCCACTGTGACCCTTAGGAGAGTAAACCAGCGGATGGAAGCATGCTCTCTTGTTCTCTGTAACCTTTGAATGAATAAATAATTTTTTTTTTTTTAAATAAAAGGCTTGTTAGATATTGTCAAGGAAAGCAGCAGACCCAGCTTCCCTGAAACCTGAGTTGTAAGCCTTCCCTCTAGTCTGCATCTGCATAGCTCTTCGTGCTGACATGAGGCCTTGTTCAGAGTCTACTTCTCCTGCAGGTCTGGCAAGCTGAGGGCTATATCCGAGACCCCCTTCTCCTGGGTGGGAGGCGGAGGACACCCAGCAGGGCAGCAGCTGCTGGGTCCTGGGAGGAGTGTTCTGTTCCCAAAGCCATGCCTTGTTGTTTCCCAGCACCTCCATCCTGCCTGTCTCCCCCGTCACCCTGACATCCCTACCCTGGTGGCTTCATGCCGCCTTGGCTCTGCAGCGGCCTGCCTGCCCGCCCTTCCAGCCCCCACTGTCCCTGTGGGTTTTTAGATCTAGTGACAAAGGAGGAATCAATTAGAGAAGACATCTCCCTCCCCTCCCCACACCCCCGCCATCCCCCACATTTGGCACTTCTTTTTTTGCTCTTAAATGTTTTCTTTTTCTAGTTTTTCGGTGGCATAATCCACACACGGTGTTTATAGTGTGCAATGTGATGTACACTTGGTGAAAGGTGTCGTCTCCCAGAGTTCACTTTGGGTATGTGGTGAGAGCAAACTGAACCCCCCTACTTTGCAACTTTTGGGTCTCCATGCTGTACAGTGGAGATCCAGAATTCAGTGTGTCTTGTGAACCCCGTGTGACCCTCCATCTGCGTCTCCCCACTCACCCCTACCTTGGCCTGCCCCTGCCCCTCCCGCCTGTGGGAGTTGGACTCTGCTAGATTCTGCATGACTGATAGACATCATGTGGTACTTGGCTTTCTGGGCCTGGCTTATTTCACCTAGCGCAATGTCCTCTGGGTTCCTGTGTTGTGGCAGACAGCAGAACTTCCTGTCGTTTTCAGATGTTGAGGTAGTATCCTTTCTCTCTGTGTCCCTGTCGCGTTCTCCAGACCCATCCCTCTGCGTGTGGGCACTTGCAGGGTCACTGCTGGGAACAGTCCCACCCTGCTGGTGGCCCTGCTGCTCTTTTTTTTTTTTTTAATGTGTTTTATTTTCATTGGAAAGTCAAATATATAGAGAGGAGAAGAGACAGAAAGATCCTCTGTCCACTGATTCACTTCCTAAGCGGCTGCAACGGCCAGAGCTGTGCCGATCTGAAGCCAGCAGCCAGGAGCTTCTTCTGGGTCTCCCACAGGTGCAGGGTCCCAAGGCTTTGAGCTATCCTCGACTGCTTTCCCAGGCTACAAGCTGGGAGCTGGATGGGAATTGGGACCCCTGGGGTGAGAACCAGCGCCCATATGGGATCCCAGTGTGTGCAAGGCGAGGACTTTCAGCTGCTCTTGCACCAACACCAGGGCTGGCTTTCCTTTGGGCTTTGTGAATCCGGAGGAGAGGCTGTGGTTGTATCGTGGCTGTAGTGTCCTCCAGCCTGTTTTTCATGCAGGCTGTGGTTCCGGTTCTCCCCGCCTGGCCAGCACTGGTCTGCCTCGGGATAGTCATTTGAACACCCGTGAGGCCCGGTTCGGTGCATCCAATCCCAGTCCACACTTGTGCCAAGGGAGACTACAACCATTTCCCGATCAGAACGCAGCCCCCATTCCAGGTCCCACGCCCCTTGGTGGGAACCTCAACCCAGTTAGGGTGTCCCCTTAGCTTCCCAGCTGGGCCTGTTCCCAGTCACAGATCACATGCATTCCAGTGGTTGCTCTGACTCAGCTTGGCTCAGCCCCTCACCTGTCCTGACCTCTGCCTTAGACACTGTGGCTTAGCGTTCCTGGCTCACACAGACCAGTAGGTACAAGAGCCTAGCTCGGCATGACCTGTGCTCCATCCTGGTCTCTAGTTTTGCTTGTGGGCTAAGGTTTGCTCAGTCGTGCCTGACCTACCCTGTTCCATTACCAATTGACACATTTGCCAGCTGTTGGATCTACTTTTCCAGCTTGTCTGACCCCCATGTGCTGGAAAGTAGAGGAAGAAGGATTTTTTTTTATTAAAAAAATTTTTTTTTATTTGAAAGAGTTACAAAGAATTAAAGAGAGGCACAGATGATCTTCCATCTGCTGGTTCATTTCCTGAATGGCTGAAACTCCGAATCCTGGACGAGGCCAAAGCCAGGAGCCAGAACTTCTTCCAAGTCACCCACATTGGTACAGGGGTCCAAGGACTGGGGCCATGTTCTACCGCTTTCCCAGGTGTGTCAACAGGGAGCTGGATCATAAGTGCAGCAGCTGGAATGCATTGCAGGTGGCACTACCCACTAAACTACAACATTGGTCCCTACATAATAAAGCAATTTCCTTCTTAGTTTTATGAGATTTTCTAACATATTTTCATGTTAACTGCTTTCCTGATGTATGAGAATGGTTTGCAAATGTTTTCCCCCATGCTGCAGATGGTCTCCTCATTCTGTTGACTGGTTTCCTTATTGTTCAGGAACTTTTTAGTTTGATATAATCTGGCTTGTCTATTTTTTAGTTTTGTTGCTGTGTTTTTCTGGGTACTATCCAAGGAAAACCATTTCTCAGAAGTTTCCCCTTATTTTCTTCCAGTAGTTTTACAGTTTTGCAGTTTTACAGTTTTAAAGTTTTCATCCATATTGGGTAGATATTGTGCACAGGGTAAGTTAAGGGTCTCATTTTGTTCCATGCACATACGCAGCTGTCCTGGTCCTGTTGGTTGGTGACACAAGCCTTGCCTGTTGAGTTCCTGGCATGCTTGATGGAAGCAGCTGACCATAAATGCTTGTGTTGTGCCGGTTTTTCAAACCCCTAGATAATCATCAAGTCTGAAGTCGGTGCTAAGGCAAAAAGGTGGTTTATTCAGGTTAGCCTAGGTAACCCAGCGACGCCCCCCCCCCCCCCCCCCCCCCCCCGCCCAGCCATGCTGCAGCCGAGGCTGCAAGGATCCACAAGGAAGACAAAAGAAGTGCGAGCCAGAAGAGCGAGGGGAGCCCAATCCCCCCAGTTCATATACATTTCAGGCTATTAATTATACAGTCATGACTTAGCAGGCTTCTATTGGTGGGTTTGAAACAAGCAACTTTCAAAAAGTACAAATTGGTAAGCTATTGGGCTGTGAATCTTATCAAACACCAGGTACCTCCTTTCTGAGGAGTGGTCCACCTACGTGACCTGCCAGGTGTCCTGCCGGGTGTCACGCAGGCTATCAGGCCTGAGGTTCACACAGCCCCCAGCCAAGCCATTGAGGCAGAATCACAAAAGGCAGAAAACGCCTAGGTTCTTCACTTGGACTTATTCCCATTCCCGGATCCCTGTTCTGTGGTCTCTTTTTTTATCACTAGTACCGTGCTGTTTGATTCTGCTAGCTTTGTCATGCATTTGGAAATGAGTTATGTGGTATCTCTCACTTGTTTCTGTTTTACTCAATGTTGCTTTGGCTATTTGGAGTCTTTTATGGTTAGAGACATTTTTAGTTTTATTTATTTTGGCTATTTCTGTTAATAAAAAAAAAAATGAGCCTTGGAATTTTTGTAGGGATTCCAGGAATCTAGAGTGCCATGGGCAGCGGGGGTATTTAAACACTCTTCTAAACGATGAGCAGAGAGAATATCTTTTCATTTCTTGGGTATCATCTTTGATTTCGTTCATCAATGCTTTATAATTTTTAGCATATAGATATTTTACTTCCTTTCTTACATTTATTCCTAAGGCTTGTGTTCCTTATTGCTATTGTGAATGGGATTGCTTTTCTGATCTCTTGTTAAAAGATGGCTTATAATAAAAGCCCTTACAATGTTTGCTAGAATCAGGGAGCAGTCTCCTACCTCCCTGTATTCATTCATTCTCTCTCCAAATATATTTATCTATATTTACATATATAATTGATGTATTCATGTGGATATTTCAGTCTCAACATATCATTATATATTATGTGCATTTATATTTATGTTATATAAGTTATATATTATTGTATAAGTATATGCTTATACACACACATATATAACCCCCTTTTAAGCTCTGAGCCTTCTCCTTGGGGTTGGTGGCTGTGGATTTCTCTTGGCCCTGTCTGTTCAGAATGTCTCTTTCTCTCTACATTTAAGGCGACTGCAGAGAGAGACCAGTGTGTCTTTTAGTCTATGAAAACAAAATAGAGCCCTTGTTATTCAGAAAAAGTGCGTGACCAACAAATTCTGCTCTTGGTCAAAGTCATCAGTCCTAGAGAGGAAGGAAAAGAAAGATGACTTGTACCCAGAATATCCTTGCCATTGGTGGGTGGTGGGTAGGGAGGGTGTGGATGGGTGGCTGTGGAGCTGGGCGGTCGGGAAGGAGTGCAGCTCAGCCAGCTTCCCAGATGAGCTGGAGGAGGACTAGCCTGGGTCTGACCTGGTAATCTTTACATTGATAAAGCAGTTTGCTTCTTGTGTTAGTGTTTGATATGTTTTTTTTTTTTTAATCAGGGATGATTTGTTTTAGTTTTAACAAAAGCTTTTTTATGTCCCTACCTTGAAGGAATGCTGTGGTTTATTTTATTTGCTCTGGGAATAGATAAACTGAAGCAACAGATTATTTTCTTTACCCAAAATTGTATTCCTGGATACATTCTTTTTCTTTGTTTTACAGAGTTAGAGGGAAAGGGAAAGGGAGACCCAGTGAGAGCATGATCTTTGATCTGCTGGTTCATTCTCCAAATGGTTACAGTGGCTGCATGTGGGCCAGGCCAAAGCCTGCAGTCTAGAACTCCATCCTGGTCACCCATTTTGGGGTGCAGGTACCCAAGGACTTGGGCTGTCTTCTGCCACTTTCCCAGGTGCATTAGCAGGGAGCTGGATTGGAAGTGGAGAACCCAGAATTTCAACTGGGGCCTCATGCACATGAGATGCCGGCAGTGTAGATGGAGCGCTAACCCAAATACTGGCCCCTCCGGGTACCTTCCTTAAGCACTATGCTGGTTTCTTTCAGGATGCTGTGGGCTTTGTTGTGATAGTATCTGATTTAGGATTTTCTCTTTTACATCTATCTGAAAACAATCATTCATTTTTCTTTAATTGAGTGGGGGCACTGCTTTTGTCATTTTGGGTGGACTCCGTGTGGAAGGGTCTTGTTCCTTCTCAGTGGGGGAGGATGGGCTACGTTTTGCAGCAAACGTATTGGACTCCTAAATGCATGGTGCGGAAGAAGTGGGAGACACTACCACACACGTGCATGATTGATGGATGTGGCTGAGTTTTAGCCTGCATTGGGACATGTGTCCTTTAACCTCAGACCCCTAGTGGGGGACTGGTGGATGCGGGAATGGTTGGGGGGAAGTAAGGAAGCACTTTTCTCTACTCCCACCCATTCCAAAGCTGCATTAATAAGGCTTGGAGGGCCTGGTGCAGTGGCCCAGTGGCTGAATCGTCACCTTGCAAAAATTGGGATCCCATGTGGGCACCAGTTGTGTCCCAGCTGTTCCATTTCCCTTCCAGTTTCCTGCTTGTGGCCTGGGAAAGCAATCAAGGATGGCCCAAAGCCCTAGGACTCTGCACTCTTGTGGGTGACCCAGAAGAAGCTCCTGGCTCCTGGCTGCTAGCTTCTTATTGGCTCGGCTCCAGCCATGTAGCCACTTGAGGAGTGAACCAGTAGCCAGAAGATCTGTCTCTCCTGCTTTCTGTACATCTGCTTTTCCAATAAAAACAAGTAAATCTTAAAGTGGTTTATGGCCAGGAACTAACTGGTGCCTCTTCTCTTGCTTTGAAGGTCTCAACATATGCACGAGCGGCAGTGCCACCTCCTGTGAAGAGTGTCTTCTAATCCACCCAAAATGTGCTTGGTGCTCCCGGGAGGTATGTGGGCAGGGGAAGAGGGAGCGAGGAAAAGGAGGGGCATGGAAGTGGGGGCGAGCTACACGGCATCCCACATACTCTGTGCACATCAGCTGACCCTGTTGACCACCTCTTCCATCCCACCCAGGCCCATGACACGTCCAAGTTCATGAGATGATAAGTTAAACTGGGGCTCTTGAATGTTAATCCTGTTGTAGGGAAACAAAACTTCCCCAACTTTCTGTGTGGGAACCCATTTGGATTCTTCTAATAATCTCTGTTCTTTCCGTGGAGCATGGCCATTGTGAGTCTTCACAGCGCTCCTGGCCGGCTGATCTACTGGTGGTGCCAGTCGTTTTAAGTGTGGCTCATCTGAGAATGGATGTCAGGAATTGGCCTTCAGGGGATGTTTTTTTTTTTCAGAACTAGAGGCTCCTTAGGAAGTGTTGTCAGTTTGGGGTGATATGAAGCACCTTGCTGTCGTAAAGCAGTGTGGACGCTGGGGTTTGGTGTGCTACTCAGGACATGGTGGACTTCTGGGTCACTTTTACAAGTGGCTTTCATGAGAAGCGGTGTATGGTGTATGGTGAAGGTCATTTATTAAAGAAGCCGAAACTTGCTGCTTTGGACCAGCTTGCCCTGGCCTCCTGGGAGGGTGTGAGTATGGCTGCTGCCAAGGCTGGGCTTGTCCTGCACTCTGGCCGTCCGGGGAGGTTCTGGGTTCTCACAGACCTGTGAGGGGCTACGAAGGGCCGTGCTGCCTGCTTCGTGTCCAGGGCCTCTGCGCCTCGCCACAGCTCTGTTGCAAGGAGGCTGGGTGAGGTGAAGCTGGCTGTGTAGAGTGTGCGAGGCTGGGCTTAGAACCTGAGGCTTAGAACCTCTGTTGTAGATGACGCTGCCTCCAAGCCCATGGACTCACCAGGAGTGGTTTTGTGTAAGCAGTGAGATGCCCGAATGGGCGCTCTGGGAGAGGACTGGCCATAGCCTATGCAAACCTCCACTACATGTGTGTTTAGCTGTCGTGAACCCCCTAGGAAACTTTCCCTTGGTTCCATGCCTCTGCCTTCCCCCCTGCTGTTGTGCCTTGTCCACAATTTCCCATGTTACAGGGCCCTTTGCTCTCCTCTCTTCCGCCACAGCCAACCCTCTGTCTTCAGTTTTTTTTTTTTCCTAAAGATTTATTTATTTTACTGGAAAGTCAGATATACAGAGAGGAGGAGAGACAGAAAGATCTTCCGTCCAATGATTCACTTCCCAAGTGAGCGCAACGGCTGATGCTATGCTGATCCGAAGCCAGGATCCAGGAACTTCTTCCAGGTCTCCCACAGAGGTGCAGGGTCCAAAGGCTTTGGGGCATCCTCCACTGCTTTCCCAGGCCACAAGCAGGGAGCTGGCTGGGAAGTGGAGCTGCTGGGATTAGAACCGGCGCCCATGTGGGATCCTGGCGCATTCAAGGTGAGGACTTTAGCCGCTAGGCCACGCCGCCGGGTCCTGTCTTCTGGTTTTGAAAATGAATGCAAGCCTTATCTTCTCTATGAAGTCTCCCCCCAACCCCTAGCCTCCGGACACACCTGCCTGTCGCTCTGTCCGTCCAGGCATTTGGTATGGGAACATACATTTCTAACCCTAGGTGTTAGGGCTGGCATTTGATTTGCTTCCTTCACGGCTGTGTCCCCAGCCCCATGGGTTGGTGGAGCCGATAGGGGGTGATTATCGGCTGTGTGTCGACTGTGTACATGGTTGTCTCCTCTTGCATTCCACTACTTCAATTGCAATAGTTTCATCCTGTTTCCATTTCAATGCTTCTCTTGGTCCCTTGCCACGAGTGCCTTACTGGAGCTTGGTGGTACTTGTGAAGACCTCAGACAGGTGCTTTGCTGCAGTGTGGAATGCTGAGAGCTCCTGCTGATGCTGCTGTGCTGTGGCCCAGAGGGACCCTCTCCCTGTCAATCCCCCCGCCCACCAAGCTAGCTTCTGCTTTCCTGTATTGAGATTTAGATGTCCCTCCTCGTTCATACCCATTCCTTGCATCAGGAGGACATTTATCAAGTGATAAAGATGACAAGATTTCCACATTTGCAGGAAAGAGATAACTACATTCAGAGATGGAGTCTGCGACTCGGGTTAGTGTCCTGCTAGCCAGTTCAGCTGTGGACTTAGAGATAAGAACCAGGTGCTAGGAAGAGTACTAAGCCTGGGGCCAGGGAGCTAGGGCCAGATGAGCTCAAACTTCTTCCTCCTCTTCCTTGTTCTTATGATTTACTTACTTACTTGAAAGGTAGAGTGAGAGTGAAAGAGAAAGAGACAGGGAGGGATAGAGAGATAGAAGAGAGATCTTCTACCCATTGGTTCAATCCCAAAATGACTATAGTAACTTGGGTTGGGTCTGTTTGAAGCTAGGAGCCAGGAACTTCCTCTGGGTCTTCCACGTGGGTGGCAGGGGCCCAAGCAATTAGCAATCTCCTGTGATTTCTCTGAAGCTGGGATAGAAACTGGAGCACATGGGGCTCGACTTAGCATCCTTACGAAGATGCTGGTACCCCAGGCTATACCACCCCAACTCAAACCTCTAAGATAAGCTGAGGCATGTGGGCCTCTGGCTGGCCTGTGGGAGCAAGGGACTGCTGGCAGGTGACATATTCAAGAACTGTTGCTCTTGGTCCTTGTATGACACCTGGTGTAGAGTTGCTGACTGGGCTCTGGGACCTGAGGCTCATAGGATATCAGACATCAGGTGTCATTCAGGAGAGGTGGATTTTCCTCCATTCACGAAAGGTCCTTGTTTTTATTATATTTGAAAGGCAGAGAGACAGAGAGGGAGTTTGGCTGTTAAAATTCCACCACATGGCTCACTCCCCGAATGCTTGCAATTTTCCAGGGCTGGGCTGGGAGGCTGGAATTCAATCTGAGCCTCCCACTTGAGTGGCAGGGGTCAAGTACTGGCGTCAATTTCTGATCCCTCCCACCATCCTCCATCCCCGCAAACCCCGTGTGCATCAGCAGAAAGCTGGAGCGGAAGCAGAGTAGCTGGGACTAAAACTAGGTACTTTGATGTGGGATGCAGGATTCTAAATGGTGCCTTAACCACTGTACCAAATGTCTGCCCTGTGAAGGGGTTTTTGAAAATTAAAAAAATATATTTTTTATTCATGAGAAGTGTTTTATCACTTGAGGCATTGGTATCATTAAATTTGCAGCTTGGTAATATAGGCATTGAGACATTTTCTTTTATTTTATTTCGATAATTTTTACATGATTGATTAGGGTACAAGGGCTACAGGAAGGTGGGTAAAACCATTGTTTTTTCTCTCTCTCTCTTTCCTGTATCTAGAGTTAGAGGGAATAAAGGGAGAAGCCCTACCCAGCCTCCCACCCATCCCAGGGTCCCCAGTGTGGGGCATACTCCAAGGGCACTGCTCAAGTGATTTTGCCTGACCCATCCTATACCCTCTTTCAGGATGCACATGCAGGTGCTGCAGCCTGGACCTACCTAGACTGTCATTGGTCCCTTTATCCTTGAGTGATGGCAGGTTCCAGGGTCACACTTAGCAGAGCCCATCAGCGTCCCAACTTGAGCTAACCTGCAGGAATTGTATTTCCATAGGTTTGGGCCCATACATCCCTCACAGAATCTACCCCCAGGGCCCGGCAGCAGCGCGGCCTAGCAGCTAAAGTCCTCACCTTGAACACGCTGGGATCCACCAGTTCTAATCCCAGCAGCTCCACTTCCCATCCAGCTCCCTGCTTGTGGCATGGGAAAGCAGTGGAGGATGGCCCAAAGCCTTTGGACCCTGCACCCCTGTGGGATACCCGGAAGAAGTTCCTGGATCCTGGCTTCAGATTGGCATGGCATCGGCCTTTGCGCTCACTTGGGAAGTGAATCATTGGACGGAAGATCTTTCTCTCTGTCTCTTCTCCTCTCTGTATATCTGACTTTCCAATAAATAAGTAAATCTTAAAAAAAAAAATCTACCCCCAACCTGGTTCTCTCATGTGCTGCTTAGTGTCATGGCCCTGCCTAATGTGACTTGTCCCTTGATCTGACATTCTGTCAGGTATTAGGATCTAGCCCTGCTACATAGGCCCCCAGTCTTACCTTTGGCATGGACTGTTGTGTGATGGTCAGCATTGTTCGGTGGTAACAGGTCCTTCACAGGGCTCACGTGTGAGCTGGTGTATCAGTCTGACCTTACAGATTGTCTGGTCTCTCCCCTCCAAACCACCAGGTCTCAGTACCCTCGCTTACCTTCAAGTAAAGTTACTCTATCTTTGGGAGTCCCGCAGGATTGATTCCTCACCAACACGCACAGTGACTTAATTCATGGACATACCTAGGCAGCAATTCCACACCCTTAAGACCCCAAGAGCTCATTGCCAGGCAGCCAGCAGCAGAGCCTGGTGTCAGTTGGCACACTGGCCACTTAGGATTCACTCACTGTGTGGCAGTGGTGGCTGTGGCCAGGGCCCCAAGCATTGAGTCTGATGTGGCTTGAGTGTTCCCAGGAGATGCTAGGCTGCTGGAAGCCCTCTGCACCCAGGCCCCGAGGTTGGACTTGAGACGTTTTCTTGATTGATGTGATGGTTTTGACCTTCCAGGTACACAAACAAGATATACCTTTGGTCTTTGTAGTTTTGGTTTCCTGTTTTTAACTAGGCACCTGTCCTTGATCAAAATTAAGACTATCTAGAAAGGGACTCTGGGGCCATGGGTTCACACTTCCTGCCAGGATCTATGGCAGCCTGTGTGCCCCTCCGGGACAGCAAGATCCTTTGGCTGGAGGTTGATCATGGCTGTTCTTGGACTCTAGGCCAGAAGAGACAGTCCACTGCTGAGGGAGTCACCTGACTCCTGAAGGTTCTTCAATACCACCCTGACCAGTGGTGCCCAAGATGGTGGCACAGAGGCACTATAACTGATATTACAGAGATAAGTTGGCGTGTGAGTAAAGACGTCTCAAGGGCCGTGGGACCCATCAGTAAAAGCACTGCTCAGTCCCAAGGAGCAAGAAGCTGAGCTTTGTAGAAATGAAGATTGACACACAGAGGCTGTCCTGGCCAGCGTTTGCAATGTCACCCTGCAAGCCATAGCTTGCATGTGACTGGTAGTGGCTTTCAGGCCGGCGGCCAGATAGCAGTGCAAGCATCTGCAGTCCTCACTGCTGGAGCAAGCAGGCTCCTGGGGAAGCTGTGTGTGGCGGAGCTGAGGTTGGTCACAGCCCCCTGAGAGAGCTCATTCAGGAGAAAAGGGAAAGTGGCTGGCAGCCTGGGGCCTGGGGAGTGTTCCCGCTGCAAACACACCGGAGAATGAGGAAACCCTGGCTTGGCTGCACAGAAGTTGGCTGCCAGAACAGGCATTTGGGCGAAAGGGGACATCTTCATGATTGCCCCATAAGCAAATTGCAAGGGCTGTGGAGGAAGAATCATGCAAATATCTCCCTGCCTGGCATGGAGCCCGTTGCCTCTGGACCTGGTCCAGGTCGCTGGTGTGGATTGAATGAGCTAGAAACAAGGCTCAGTTTGCCAGCCAGGAGCTCAGAAATTGTGTATAGCTGTGTAACCTCAAGGACAGGTGAGTCCTTGAGCCCTTGAAGTTCCGGGGAGCACTGGAGACAACGGCATTTGCAGGGTGCTCCTTCTCCTTCTCCGTGTTTTTCTCACTTTCTCACCCAAGCCACCCTTGGCCACCTATAACCTAGTTTGGAGACCCTTGTTTGAAATCCAGGTCCAGTGCAATCCTTTGCTTTGTTTCACATGTTTGTATAAAGCTTCTTAGAGTGTTGTTGTGAAGGTTATTGACGGATAAAATCACAGGGTTCTGTGCACAACATAACAGCACACAGCCAACAAAAGTCATCATACAGGCAAGCAGGGCAATGCGTCTGGTTTTACTCATTTGAAAATGCTGCGGAGAGATGTGATCATTTCTGGGGTCTTAGAGTCTGCGAGAGGGCATTGTAGTGTCCTGGGCTAGCCAGGGGCTGCGTCCCTCTGGAGCGCTTCAGTTAGCAGTCTGGCTTCTGGCTTAACACAGCGGTCTGGAGAGCCCTCTGGGCAAAGTGTTGCAGGGGGGAGAAGAGATCTGCGACCTAATTCCTCAGCCATTAAGAGGATTATGCATGCCGGACTCCCCTGGCCAGCGGCCAGCTCAGGGGAGGGGATCTTATTTTCCAGGTCCATTGGGGGGAGGAGGAGGAGTGTTGGGAGAGAAGCCTGGGGCTTGCTTTGCCATTAAAAACCCTTTTCCTGTTGTAAGGAAATGTATGAATCATTTTGGAATGAACATCTCTTAAACTCCGAGTGCCCCAAGTTAGCATGGGTCATTCCAGTGGGCTGCTTTCTTCCGACTCTGCTGAAGGCAGGACACCTTGTTCTTATCAGCCTGTCTGCTCCACACAGACAACAATGAAACTGTCGTAGCAGCTCATGTTTTTTCTGTAGCGTCCTCATGTACACAGAATTCTCTTCTGTTTTTTTCCTTAGTACACATGCTTTTGAAACTTCTTCATCTCCATGGTTGTTCATAGTGACTATGTCATCCAGCAAAGCAATGAGTTGTAGTTTTTTCTTATGCTTAGAGATTTAGGCCTACAAATGTAAGATTTATGGTATGATAAGCTTCATATGTAGATATAGTCTTTGCAAGTTTACAGTTTCCCTTTTGTTTTCGGCGGACAGCTGGGCTCTCCCCAAGACTTGTATGATATCTAGCGCTTGCAAAGGTCCGTATGAGAACAGCTCAAAAGTTGGCTCTTGCACGCCTGAGTGAGGACTTCTCAGTTGATTATGTTGTCTTTAATAGATGACTTTCTTTCTTTTTTTAAAGACTTATTTATTTTCATTGGAAAGGCGGATATACAGAGAGGAAAGAGAGGAGGATCTTCCATCCGATAATTCACTCCCCAAGCGGCCGCAATGGCTGGAGCTGAGCCAATCCGAAGCCAGGAGCCTCTTCAGGGTCTCCCATGCACATGCAGAGTCCCAAAGCCACGGGCCGTCCTTGACTGCTTTCCCAGGCCACAGGCAGGCAGCTGGATAGGAAGCAGGGCTGCCAGGATTAGAACTGGTGTCCATATGGGATCCCGGGCGTGTTCAAGGCCAGGACCCTAACCACTATGTTATTGTGCCGGGCCCAATAGATAACTTTCTGAAACAAATATTTATTACATTTCATTGGAAAGGCAGATTTACAGGGAGAAAGGGAAGTCTTCCATCTGCTGGTTCACTCCCCAAATGGCCACAATAGCTGGAGCTTATCTGAAGCTGGAATCCAGGAGCTTCTTCCAGGTCTCTCAAGTGGGTGCAGGGGCCCAAGACTTTGAAGCCATCCTCTGCTGCTTTCCCAGACCATAGCAGGGAGCTGGATAGCAATGAGAATTGCTGGAATGCCAGCCCGTATGGGATGCTGGTGTTAACAGGCTGAAGGTTAGCTAATTGAGCCATTGTGCTGGCCCCTAGAGATACTTTTTAAAAATTGTGTTTATCTGAGAGGCAGAGTTAACAGAGCACACAGGAAAGGGAGCGCTGGGGGAAACACGAGAGACAAAGAGAGGCAGATTTAAAGGTTCTTAGATACGAACTGCAGGCTCTTATCACTTAACCAGTGTTGGGTTATTTCAAGAACAGTAGTTGCTAGTTGCCTTTGCTGCTAAATTGTTACAATAGGAAGTTAAGCTATAAGGTGGTTGTAAAAAAGAAAAAAAAAATGCTTCTATTGCTGGTACATGTGGGCGTTAAAAACTTCTGTGCAAACCAGAGAAGCGGAATGCCTTTGAAGTCGCAAGAATGTGATGGTTTGTGTGACAAATCCTTGCTCATAAACTACAGAAAAGTGACGTGCATTTCCCTCTGCGATTCACCGTGTAATTAGAGGTTTGTCCTTGTTTTCCGCTGTCCTGTGTTTCTGTCCATCCTGATTTTTCAAGAGTTGGCTGACACAGACTGTCCCTTTTTAGTGGTTCCTGTCTGCTGCTCCTTTGTCATCATCCTTTAGTTACTTCTCTGAGAAAGGCTTGTCTACTTTGAGAGCTTTGGGGTAACTTGAAATGTTTCTGTAGTTATGAATTTGTTGTATATACATTCAGAGTCCCGGGCACGTAGCTGTTCTCTGCTGCTTTCCCAGGTGCATTAGCAGTGAGCTGGATTAAAGTGGAGCAGCTGGGACTCCATCCGGCTGGTGCCCATGTGGCATGCTGGCTCAGCAGTAGTGGCTTTACATCCTGTGCCACAGCACTGGCCTTCCCTCCCCCAGGTCTATCATCTTTTAACAAAGCAGGCGTCTGGTACAGCAGGTAAATCATCACCTGGATACCTGCACCCCATATTGGAATGCTTGGATTTGAGTCCTGGCTCTGCTTCGGACCCAGCTCCCCACTTGTGCACACCATGGGCGGCAACAAGTAATGGCCTAAGTCCTGGCGTCTCTGCCATCGACCTGAGAGACCCAGAAGGTGTTCCCAGCTCCTATCTCTGGCTTTGTCCAGGCCTGACTGTCTGACATTTGAGGAGAGACCCAGTGCATGGACGAGCTCTCCTTCCAGCTCTGTATCAATCATCCTCTCTGCTCCTCAAATAAATTGAAAACAAATTAATAAATTTCCAGAAAAATTTTTGGCTATACAACTTTTGACCACTTCAATTTCTTTTTCTGCCAATCACATAGGGATCTGGGAACACTGGTTGTCAACATAACAATGAATCCAGGCGTTACAGAATGCTTTGCTATCCAGGTATCTCAGCTCATCGTTAGTGTGCCTGGTGCTTGGGACAGGAGTGATGATTTTCTCCACTTTAAGACCATGAAAAGGCAACAACAGGTTTAAAATCGGCCAGACGGGGGTGCGCATAGGACCTGAGCGGTGGTGGACACACAGCCTCACCACCCCTCTCCCTGTTTGCTCACCCAGGACTTCGGCAGCACCCGCTCCATCTCCTCCCGATGTGACTTGAAGGCCAATCTGATCGGAAATGGCTGTGGAGGTGAGATCGAGAGCCCAGCCAGCAGTACCCACGTCCTGCGAAGCCTGCCCCTCAGTAGCAAGGGCTCGGGCCCTGTGGGCGCTGACGTCATCCAGCTGACACCGCAGGAGGTGGCCATGAACCTGCGGCCTGGTGAGTTGTCCCTCACGTGGGCTGGAGGAGGGCCTGGGTTTGGGAGAGCCTGCTGGAGGGGGTGGGATGAAGATGGTGCATCAGGAAATCAACAGGGCTGGGGGGTGCTTATAGGGAGGTGAGGCCGAGCCCCCAGGGGACAGAGTGTCCCTTGTGTGGACAGAGGGACTATCTTTATTGTGATTCGGTAGCTAGGGGCTCTCCAAAGAGTTCTTGGGAAATGGAATGAAGAGAAGCCTATTTGGGTGGAATACCAATGTTGCCCCCCATGCCTAGGACATGAAATTGACCGTGTAGCCATGATTAAGTGGCTGGTACAGCAGCACTCGGTGCATCTGTCCTGTGTGTCAGCACTGGGCCATACCTCTCCACTTCCAACACCTCTGCCCTGCTTGCTATGTAAGCAGGACTCTGTCAGGCACCTCCCGCAAGTGTGGGCACAACAACGTTTGCCGTCTAGTGTGTGCCTGTCTTACCTGGCTTACTGTTTCCATGGCACATGTCCCAGCTGCACTCGTTCAGCCCGGCTGGTGTTCCGGTGTGTGTCTGCACTGTTGCTGTGTGAGCACCTGTCAGCGGACATCTCCAGCTTGTGGCTGTCTTTCACAGTGCCATGGTTTTCCCTAGGAGGACGCTGATGTATCTGCTCGCTTCCCAGTGGCTCAGGAAAAAGGTGTTCTCTGTTCTGCGTGAATCCTTGGCCTCGCAAAGAGGCAGCATTTTAAAGTAGATGCTCTGTGACCATGGTGGCTGTTGTGAACCCTACAGTTGAGGCAAGATGAGAAAGTGCACATGTTTTTGTCTACCTGCATTGTGCTGAATATCTGGCCCCCTCTGAGGCAGCTAATCTCATTTTCCCAGGAGGAGACAACCTGTTGCAGGTCTCTCAGTAAGTGATGGCTGTGATTCCATCCCCAGGATCTTAGGGACTTATCTCATGTTCAGCTTAGAAGAATCCCAGCAGTGCTGAACAGTAAATGTGCAAGTGGTTCAAGTAGAGAATATCAGGTTGAGTTTTTGTTTGTTAATTTGTTCCTTCTATCTCATAGTCCGGGAAGCCAGGAACAACTACTCTTTTCTGGTGTTTTATTTGGACGTCCAGAGAGCTTGGCACAGTGGCCTGCTCTGGGTTCTGGCTCTGCCCTATCTCAGAGGCCCTGGGCAAGTCACCTCGCTTTTCAGCATCTCTGCCTCTTCATTCCACACCAATGTGTTGAGAGCCTCGAGTGAGACTTCTTTGTGTAAATGTAATTTACAGAGATAAAGTTGTTAGGATTTTGAAAGACTTGGTGGCCTAAGGTGCCTAGGAGGCTGAGTGTAACAGGGGAGAGGAGGGCTGCCTGATGCCTCTGAAGTGGACCCAGCTTACTGCGCTTGGCGAGCACACAGGAGGGCTCGGTGCTGTTGAGGTTTGTTTTGTAAAATTGTACACCATGCACATCTTGGGAAGATTTTTAGTTGCTACGCACATGAGAAATGCTTTGTTGTGCCTATTTCAGTTGTCTTGAATGTAAGAAGCTAAAAAATCTGTCAGCAGGCCCAGCTGGGTAAAATTGCCCTAGCTATTGCATTGCCCACATTGATGAAATTTCAGTTAACTGGAGTTGGGATTTTTTTTAAAAATCTTCTCAGTGTGACACGTTCTATTGAGTGAGTTCCCTGCTGAGAGGGAAGGAGAGCCCTTGAAACTATGTGAGGAGGAAAGTCAGGTGTCAGTTTTTAAGAAAAAGAAATGAAAATTACTTTTAAACTTTTTTTTTCAATAAGATTTATTTATTTACTTGAAAGAATTACATAAGCTGAGAGGGAGAGAGAGAGAGAAATCTTCCATCTGCTGGTTTGCTCCCTAAATCGCCACACAACCAGAGCTGGGTTGGCCTGAAGCTGGGAGCCAGGAGCTTTTTCTGGATCTCCCATGTGGGTGCAGGGGCCCAAGGGTTTGGGGTCATCCTCTGCTGCTTTCCCAAGCTGTCAGCAGGGAGCTGGATCAGAAGTGGAACAGCCAAGACTTGAACCAGTGCCCCTGTGGATGTTATGACATTTCCATAACAGCAGCAGCAGCAGTGTTGCCTGCAGTTACCTTCTTGTACATAGAAAGGAGTTCATTTCTCCCATTGGTCTGTCCTCCGGGCCCCATTATAGGGGTGTTGAGTCAGCCTTGGCAGAACCAGCAGTTCTTGGTGCAAGGTTCTTCAAGCTTCACTGCTCTTCAGAACATCTTCATCATTCCTGGAAGAAACCTCATACCTGTAACGGTTATTTCCCTTTTCTAACCTTACTCCCTGGTCCCATCAGCCCTTGGTGGCCTCTCAGCTGCCGTTTCCATGGGTTTCCTTAGTCTGAATGTCTCTACCGTAAGTCATGAGCTGTGGCCATTTAAGTCTGATTTCTCTCGCTAACCACATGTTTTCAAGGTTCATGCATGCTGGAGCAGGTGTCCCGTTTCTTTTCGTGGCACAGTAATATTCCACTGCAGATGTATAGATGTCTCATTTCTCGGTTGATGGACCTTTAGCAGCCTTTCCTAAGTAGTAGGGCATTTCTGCTTTGGGACAGTCTTAACTGCTGCTGTGAGCGTTCGTGCGCAGAGCTTGGAGTGGACATGTGTTTTCAATCACCTTGAGTACATGGGCAGGAATAGAATTACTGTTCATATGGTAATTTTATGTTTTACTTCTTGAAGAACTGCCAAACTTTAAGTAGGATTTTGTATAAACACAGGATCATGTTTTCCATTTCATTCCAATGTTGGAAACTGTATGTCAGGATAAGGACCTTGAAAAAAGACCCTAAAAAAGGACATAAAATCCTTAGGAAAGGGCATAAACTCAAGGGAAATTGCCAAGAGATTTGGTCAAAACCTAGAGCGATTTTAAAACATCGGGACCATGAAAAATGGTTTCTTGAAGTTGTGTTTTTTGCTCTCTTAGCTTTTTAAAAAAAAGTCACTCTGGATTCGCAGCTGCCTTTTTTATTTCCCATTTTAGACAATTTATTTGTAAATAATTTTAGACTCATAAGAAGCTACAAAAATAATAAGAGATTTCCTATGTACTAGTTGTCCCTAGTGACACATCTTACATAACTAACCAGAGTATGTCATCTCAGGCAGCGGAATGGCACGCTGCAGTACTGTTAACTGGACTGCAAAATTCATTTGCTTTTGATTGGGATTTCCTGCCAGCCTCTATCTGGGGCTTCCCCTCGTCCTTTTCTGTTATGTTTTGGACGTTGGATTTTGTTGGTTTTGGTTTAGGTAATACATCTTTAGTGTCGTCATCCAGAATGTGTACATGCTTTAAAAAAAACAGAGACCGACTGGGGCCAGTGTGCAAGTTCATATTCCAGCTGCTGTACTTCCTGATGCTCCCTGCTAATGTGTCTGGGAAGGTAGCAAAAAATGGCCCCAGTGCTTGGGCTCTGTGCCAGTGGGGAAGACCTGGATACACCTCCTGGCTCTTGGCCTTGGCCTGGCCCAGCCCTGGCCATTGTGGCTGTCTTGGAAATGAACCAGAGAATAGAAGTGTGTGTATGTCTGCCTGTCTCTCTGTAACTGTGCCTTTAGAGAGAGAGGGAAAAAAAGAGAAGGTGCTACTTTAAAAAACTCGGAATCATGGAGGCTGTAATGACCAAAAGTCTGTCTTTTAAGGTATGTCCTCGGGCCCTAACTCCCTGTTACAATAAGGTTGAGTTTAGGTGTCCCTCCTTTGAATTCCCAGCACAGGGAGGTGATGATTGGAGGAAAGTGACAAACACTCGCACTGACTTGGGGCTGCTTCATTTTGATGCCAGGAACAGTCTTAACAGTTCCTGCTGAATTCTGCACTCTGATATGTGACCCTGAAAAAAGCTCACCCTCTCTTTTTGTTAGAAGGAGTGCAGAAGAGGAGAAAGCTGTGAAAACATGGTTCAGGTGCAGTGCCAGCTGCGGCTTGATTGTGGGCCTGGCAGAGAAGTACTCTTAGGGACTGTGCAGTGGGAGGAATGATGTGCAGAATTCAGCTGGAGCTAGACACCTTGCAGACGGGAAGCCCTGAGAGGGCCAGCTGCTTGGGCACAGCCCCTTCCTCACATGTGCCCAGTGATCACTCCTCATTTGAATTTGCTTTATTGATCTTAAGCGTGGAACAGCCCTAGAGAGAAAAGAAGGGTTATGTGGAACATCAGGGAGTAGTGGCTGACAAATTTAGGCATGTGTGCCAGGATGGTGCCCCACAGGTTGGTACCGAGCAATAAAAAAAAAAAGGGCAACAAGCAGTCTTGACTGTAAAGGAGGGGTGTGTCGCGTGATGCATCTCACGTGTGTGGTTTTGGAAGTGGACTTCAAGGAGTGGGGTGGTGCCCAGGCCTCCTTGGAGCAGGGCATGTCCTTCCTCCAAAGCACACAGCAGAGGTCCACCTGCCTTGCAGGCCACCCTTGTCAGGATATAGGTGTTCCAACAGCATAATGCCCACCTGAAGAATTAGACAGGAATGTTGGTTCCTTTGAAATCTGCTGGTGGAACCCACGTTCTGAACTTCAGTTCTGAACTTGGCAGTGGCACCCCCTTTGTTTGGTTTTCTCTTTGGGAAAGATTAGGAGAGACACTTGCTCTGAACATTTGCAGCCGGTTCCTGGGAGGGAGGGAGGGAAGGAAGGAGGGAGGGAGGGAGGACCTTCTCAGACACAAGTACCAGGCAATTTCTTATTTTAGGAGCGATATCTTCTGAGCACCATAGGACCTCTAGATCCTGTCTTCTGCCTTTCTTTAACATCATGTCTGGAAAAGTCGGGGAGCTAAATCCGTATGTTGCCCTTCAGGCTCCAGTTTCTGGCATAAGTTCCTCTCTTGATCCCTACAGGAAATTGCCTGAATAATGGACTTTGGCCGAGCGGAGGCCGGAGTCTTCCCACATAAGAATTCATGTCAGGTGTTTCCCTAGTCGTTATTGCCTTTAATTTCTATGGTCATTTCCACCCTTCCCGCTTGGTTGCTGCAGTAGGTCTGCAGCAGGTTTCAGGGATCCTGAGTCTCCCAAGTGCTTGGTGGCAAGGTCAGGACTCCAACCCAGCCTTGCTGTTGCCAAGAGTCAGAATTCATGGCCGCTTCTGATGCTCTAAGGCCTGGTCTTCAACACCACACATTCCAGAACGGCCTTGGCAGAACTGGATTGTAGGTTTTGCCAGCGGGTTTCAGAGGGACAGACTTCCCTGCCAGCTCTCTCTTTCCTGGTCCTGAAGCACCCAGCTGTCAATTCCTCACGAATTGAGCTGACCTCCAAGGGATTCTGGAGAAAAGCAGAGGCAGCTGGAAATGGGGGGACAAGGTGGACAGATGGCAGCAGATGGTGAAGACCTTACTGAGGTCATGGCATTGGATGGAGGAGGTAGGATTGCAGACTGGGTCCTGGCAAGGACCCAGAGGAGTCTCCCTGCATGCAAGTGCTCCCTCCTGCCCATCCCCCTCTGCCGCCATGTGGCATCCTAGGGGGCCCCTGAGGAAGGACCTTCTGTGTGCTTGATGGAAACCAGAGAGGGATTCTGCAGTGGTTTGGAATTCATTCTGGAAGAAATCTGGAACATTCCTCTGTTTGAGTCAGACTTTGATGGTTTTTAAAAATAGGCTCCTAGCAACAGGGTATCCTAAAGTACATCAATCGGGGGGTGGGGGAGAACTACAGCAGTGCAAGAAGAGACCTATTGTAGGAAAGCAGGCCCAGAGCTGCTACTCCACCCCCAAAGGGTAATTATCATCATCATCATCATCATTGTCCTCTATCTACTTCCTTTCTGTGGTTATGGACGCCAGGGCTGCAGTTGCCCCCTACTCAAGGGACACAGCAGGAGGCTGAAGTCATCTGACCTCTTGCTTGTTTGTGATCGACCTGGTTTGGGGTGAGAGCAGGAGAGAGGAAGAACTGGAGGGTGCAGCTCCCAGTCCCGCAAGTTCCAGAAGGCTTTGCTGGCTATCAGCTGCTGACCAGGGAGTGACTGCTCAGGACTCAGCTGCTGACCACACAGGTGTGGACCCCTTGAAAGAGGCAGGGAGGTTGCCCTGTGGCCACTTGTGTACCCTCTTCCATCCCACTACACATGCACTCTGCCCGCCTTCCCAGGTTTCCCATGCACATGGAGAGTCCTGCTCAGGGACGAGTAAACACGCTGTGTGCCTTGGTGTCCCTGGGAAGCTTAATAAGCCCACGCAAATGGAATGCCTTTGTACGAGTAAAGCCTTGTGTTCTTTTTAAGTGATTTGTCTTTAGCAATTATGAAATGATTTAGGGATCAGTGTCTTGAGGATCATGAGTCCTCTGGTTTATTGCCCAGATGCGGGCCTCCCTGTCTGCCAGCTGCGATAGCAGAGGCCACACCTCCCAGGTACTGCTTTTACTCTCCTCCCCTGGACACCTCCCCTCTGCTGCTACTGCCTGCTTAGGCTGGGGCCCAGGTGTCTTCCATTTTCTCTTTTGTTCTTTTTGTTTTGTTTATTGGAAAGGCAGAGAGTTGGAGCTTGTATCTACTGGCTCACTCCCCAAATGCCTGCACCAGTTGGGGCTAGGCCAAGCTGAAACTTCGAGTCAGAAATTCCAGCCAGCTCTACCAAGTGGTTAGCAGAGACTCAAGTGCTTGAGCTGTAGTGTGGCCTCCCATGGTCTGCGTTAGCAGAAAGTTGTATCAGGAGCCAGAGCTAAGATGTTAAACCCAGGCGTTCTGAGATGGCACTGTAGGAGTCTCAATGGCTAGGCCATTTTTTTTTAAAGGGAATGGGACTAAAATTTAGAATCTGTTTTCCTATAATTAGATATTTAAGACTTCAAAAAATTAAAAGACAATGCAAATTTTCCATGAACTTAGAAAAAAATTTTTGAAAGATTTATTTATTTAGAAAGAGTGATAAGAAGAAATAAAGAGATAATTTGATCACTGGTTTCCCACCCAAATGCCCACAACAGCCAGGCCATAGACAGGAGACAGGAACTGTACCAGTGTTTCCTGTATGAGTGGTAGGAACCACATACTGGAGCCATCATTCATTGCCGTCCAGGCACATGAGCAGGGAGCTGGATGGGAGATGCAGTGTAGCCAGACCTCAGACCAGGCGCCTGATTACGGGACGTGCACATCACAGGCAGTGGATGGGCAGGCTGCACCACAGTGCTGTTCCCTTCCATGAACTCCTTGAAGCCCCCTTGGGTAATTCCTAATGATAGTGAATGTGTCTGGTATCCCCAAATGTCCAAGATGCTAAAGAACTATGACTGTTGTCCAATAAATGGCTACTGAAAAAGAAATGGGACGCAACATAGTCATGAGTATTTTTGTCCTTTGGGTTATTTATTTTTAAGGACTTATATAAAGTCAGAGTTTGAGCAAGAGAACTCTTTTACTTAATATTTCTCCCTGCAAATGGCCACAGTAGCAACAGCTGAGCCAGGCCTGTGGTCAGGAGCCTGGAGCTTCTTTCGGGTCTCCTATGTAGGTGCAGGGGGCCCAAACACTTGGGCCATCTTCTCTTGCTTTATCAGGCATATTAGCAGGGAACTGGACCAGAAGTGAAGCAGCCAGTTCTTGACCCAGTGCTCATATAGGATGCTGGCACCACAAATGGCATCTTTACTAGCTACGCCACCACTTCAGCCTCACTCTGGGATATTTTCAGTATCTTTGTTCCTTTGCTTCCTTGGCCTTACACATCCCTCCATCCCTCTTGGAGTTCTTGCATCCATTCCTTACTTCTGCTGGTGTCTTCTCCACTTTTTCCATCACATGCGCATGGTTCTTGCCCTGAACTCGGTGTCCACTCGATGGGCTCCTCCCTGCCCACTTGTGTCCTTGCAGTTGTCTGGTCACTGTCGACCAATAAGCCGAGAGGCCTTTGAGTTTCCTTAAAAATGCTGAGCTGAGTGTTTGGGCAGCAGAACCCGGAGCCCTGTCCTCAGCATCATGTTGCCTTTGGGGACTCGGCCTGCAAGGAAAATGTTTCCTTCCAGAGACGCAGCATCAGGAAGGAAAAGCCAGAGGTGGGCCAGCACCAGCCTCCTCTATAGCCTGTAACCTACATGGTCTCTCTGTTGCCCCAGGTGACAAGACAACCTTCCAGCTGCAGGTGCGCCAGGTGGAAGACTACCCCGTGGACTTGTACTACCTGATGGATCTCTCCCTGTCCATGAAGGATGACCTGGACAGCATCCGAAACCTGGGCACCAAGCTTGCCGAGGAGATGCGGAAGCTCACCAGCAACTTCCGCCTGGGGTTCGGGTCTTTCGTTGACAAAGACATCTCCCCTTTCTCCTACACGGCGCCGCGGTACCAGACCAATCCATGCATTGGGTGAGTCACCATCATACTTCTGTGGGGTGCTTAAGGGTGGGGTTGGGGTACTTAGCCCAAAGTAGGCCTGGGGGTATGCTTTTTGATGGACGATGACCAAGTTCTGCCTCAGCCTGCTTAGGCAGATACCATTAGGCATTATACCATTATAATCGGAGCATATTGATGTTCCTGCCTGCCACACCCAAGCAGAATTCCTGCCTGCTTTCTCACCCAAGCAGAGTTTGGACAATGTCCTTGGAGAGTCAGGGACCCAGGTGAGCAGGAAGGGAGCAGGTAGGATAGCATAAACGCTCCAGTGCTTGGAGGAGCCGAGGAATATGTTGATGATTCTGAGTTTGTCCCATTTGTTCACGTGAATGACTGAGCTTGAAGTACAGTGAGAACCTTATACAGGATAAAGGTATGATTTTTTTTTCTCCCCAACATAGGACAGGTATACCTGAATTAGCAAATATTTGACAAAGTATTGGGAGAGTTTCTAACTGCTGCAACCAAGTGTGTAATGGCTCGAAACTATCCCCCAAGTTTTTTTTCGGCTTTCTTAATTCCAGCTGGGTCTCTTGACCTGTGGACTCCCCTACTCCACACTGTGAGTTGGGGGACCCAGGCTCTTGCATCTTCTAGGTCATGCTGTGTTTTTGCTTGTGGCTTGTCAAGTCATTCTGTCTGGAGGAGCATGCCTGCAAGACACAGGGCTCAGTGGCCTGGCCCAAAGGACTTCTTTGCCACTTCTGTTTCCACCTCCTGTTAGAGCAGAACTGCAATAAGAGTCTAGGCACTGCTTTACCTGTGTGCCTAGGAATGAAAGGAAGCCAGACTGGGGAGCAGGTCTGTGTCATGAGGTGTTTGGGTATGGGTGGGAGTGGGCTAACAATCTCTACTAGGTTGGTTTCTTTCTCTGTTAGGTCTCCTTTAAATGTGAAGATTTATGCAGTGTAACTACAGTGAATAAAAACTACCAACCATTTCTTGCATGATCGTGAGATTTACCTTCAGGCAGGCTGTGAGATCAAAGGCTCTAGAGTGGTGGAAAGCCAGTAAGATCAAAGTTTTCAGTACAAATGCAAGGCCAGTACAAATGGCCCAGTTGGCTGATTCTCCACCTACGAGCACCATCAGCCCCTGTGGGTATCAATTTGTGACCTGGCTGCACCACTTTCTATCCCATCCATTTCTCTGCTTATGGCCTGGGAAGGCAGCAGAGAAGCACAGCCCAAAACCTTGAGACCCTGTATTCACATGGAAGACCAAGAAGAAGCTTCTGGTTCCTGGCTATGGATCGGCTCAGCTCTACCTGTTACAGCCATTTGGAGAGTTGAATCGGTGGATGGAGGATCTTTCTATCTTTCTCTCTGTAGATTTGCCCTTCCCATAAAAATAAAAAAAGGAAAAAAAGGAAAAAAAAGGTATGAGACTCCGCATTTCTGTGATGAAAAAGCACCATGTGTCATTAGTCATTTGTGGTCGAGCCTCCCCCTGGTATCAGGTTGCTGTTGGATCCTTCCTACTCTGATGCTGTCTCCAGGCTGCTGTCCAGCCACGTCCAGGGCCTGATGTGCTCCGCTTGGAGCGCCGGCACCTCAGCCAACACTTTGTCTGGTTCAGTGGGAGTGGCGATTCCGCCTGCTGCCTTTCACCCCTACCCTGCCCTGCCCAGTGTATCTCCGCTGCAGATGGGGTGTGTCCACACGCTCCTTGCTTTCCGGCTTTTCCACTAAGGGAGTCTGTGTTTGGGCAGCTGTCAGAGGATCAGGAACTGGCCCTGGGCGCTCTGCATTTGAATGGCTAAGGCTCTGACATGACGTGTGACTGATTTAGAGCTGTTTTCCTGCGCCCTCCAAGCCAGATCCAGTGAGATTCCTACTTGAAAGACAAGACAGTCTGGTCTCTGAGCTGGGTAGTGTGTCAGGGAGTCCCTCTGAGCCTTGGTGAGCAGCTGCAGTGGAGCCCCCGGATCAGTGAGGACAGCAGCACCTCCCCCCTGCTCCTGGAACAGCGAGGACAGCAGCACCTCTGCCCGCTGCTTGACATGGTCAGGCAACACCTCCCCCTGCTTCTTGGCAAACAAGCAGTAGTTCCACTGCTTGACCATTCGATAGTGTGCTTTGCCTTTATGTATGAATGGCACCGTGAAACTCCAGAATTCCTAGATTTTCTTGAAAGAAAAACAAAACAAAGCAAAACAAAAAACAGAATGGTCTGGAAAAAGCCAGGGCTTTGTGCCTCGGGTTGGCTTGGATGCCACAGTCTCCTGCTGTATCTGGACTATTGCACCTGTTGGCTTTACTGATGGGCCTGTGCTCAGCTTGTGTGTGATCTTGGTCTAGTGTCCATTTCCTCCAGCTGACAGAGAAAACCACAGCATTCTCCTTGGGATCCAGGGGAGCCTTTGCTGGGGTTTTCTTTGCAGTAGCTGCGCCTCTCTCAGAAGTTGACTTCATCACATTGCTGGGCATCTCAGAGAACTTCCTGATACCGCACCCTCTTCTGCTCGTTGGTAAGCATCATAGAATGTAGCAGGAAAGTGAAATCTGCCGTGAGGGTTTCAGGACTGCCATGTTCCTGTGAAAGGCACAGTGACTTCATCATGCTGAAGCATCTCAGTGCCATCTCAGTGTCACTTACAGAAAGGCCTGTAATACTCGCCGAGACAGCACTAGGAGGCCTGGGCTTAGAGGTACTGGGCTGTGGGTGATGTGTATATCCTGTGAAACTGTATGTAAGCAAAATATTGTGTGTCATCCTTCATTATTTATCTTTATTTTCTTATCCTTTGTGTATTTTTCTGGAGAAAGCACAGCTTGCCTTTTCCACCCTGTTTCATTGTCTTTTTTTTTTTTTTTAAGATTTATTTATTTATTGGAAAGTCAGATATACAGAGAGGAGGAGAGACAGAGAAGATGATCTTCCATCCGATGATTCACTGCTCAAGTGAGCCCAACGCCGATGCTATGCCGATCCGAAGCCAGGATCCAGGAACCTTTTCTGGGTGCAGGGTCCCAAGGCCTTGGGCCGTCCTCGATTGCTTTCCCAGGCCACAGGCAGGGAGCTGGATGGGAAGTGGAGTTGCCGGGATTAGAATCGGTGCCATATGGGATCCGGGCGCATTCAAGGCAAGGACTTTAGCCGCTAGGCCACGCCGCTGGACCCATCTCATTGTCTTCTGTCTCTTGTGGCAGATTTGATGTCTGCTGTGTGTCTAATTATTTGCTTCTCCCTGGTGGCTTTTAGTAGTTATCCATTCTACAGTGCTGTGCACTCCATGTGTTTGGGTTGGATTTGCTTTTATTTGTCTTGCTTAGGACTCCGTTTTAATTTGGAAGCATGTGTTTACTCTTTAGAATTTTAGGTACTATTTCTTGGATTATTTCCTGTTTCCTCATCCCTATTTTCCTTTGAATGCTATTAGGTATTAGCTGAAGTTTCTCTTTCTAAACTTTGTGTTTGCTCATTTCCCCATAATTTCAACTTCTTTCTTCTCTCTCTCTTAGCCCCGGAATAGGATATCTCTTCAGCGGATTAATCTATTCAAGGACATTCCATTTTCAGCTCTAAGAAGATTTATTATTTAAAAGGCAGAGTGATTGGGGTGGGAGGTGACAGAGAGAGAGTGTGAGTGAGCGAGCAAGCGAGAGAAAGAATATCTTTCATCCTCTGGTTTCCAAATGAATGGCTGTAATAACCAGGGCTGAGTCAGGCTGAAGCCAGTGGCTAAGAATTCCGTTTGAGTCTCGCATTTGAGTGACAAAGACCCAAGTACTTGAGCTGCCTTCCACTGCTTTCCCAGGTGCATTAGCAGGAAGCTGGGTGGGAAGCAGAGCAGTGAGGACTCAAACCAGCACTCCAGTGTAGAAATACTGTGATCGTGGACTAGCTGCAGCCAGTCCTCCTCGTCCATAACAACAACCAGTGAAATCTCGCTTGAAAACCTCAGTGGCTGTCTTTTTTTTTTTTTTTTTTTAAGATTTATTTTTATTATTTTTTCATTGGAAAGGCGGATATACAGAGAGGAGAGACAGAGAGGAAGATCTTCAGTCCGATGATTCACTCCCCAAGTGAGCACAACGGGCCGATACTATGCCGATCCGAAGCCAGGAGCCTCTTCCGGGTCTCCCACGCAGGTGCAGGTTCCCAAAGCTTTGGGCCGTCCTTGACTGCTTTCCCAGGCCACAGGCAGGGAGCTGGAAGGGAAGCGGGGCTGCCGGGATTAGAACCGGCGCCCATATGGGATCCCGGGCATGCAAGGCGAGGACCTTTAACCACTTGCGCCACCGCGCCGGGCCCAGTGGCTGTCTTTTTAAATTTGTTTGTTTCCCCCCAACTCCTGTTTTTCATCTTGTCCACCACTCCCCCTTTGTTCCCTGCCCCCCCCCCCCCCAACCTTCTGCTTTGTTTTTCCTTATAATTTCCTGTCTGGACTTTGGTTTCTATTGCTTGTGTTTTGACTGTTTTAAGTGTTCTTAAAGTGTTTCTTGAGCCCTGCACTGTTCTATGTTGGATTTCCTGGTATTCCTTTCTGGCAGCCCGTTTCTCAGGGAACGATCACTTTTTGATTGGTGCATCTACATCGGAGGCAGTTTTCCACCCGGAGGTCATGTGCCCTGGGTGTGCTGGCATTTCCACAGTGCAGAGTTTATGTTTGTTGCCCTGTGGGACTCAGCATATGGTTGGTTTCTCAGCTGGGAGCTTCTTTCCCATACAGCTAGTTGATTCTGATTGTCCAGGCCTGGAGTTTAGAGATTTTATGAGTGAGTTGTCTCGTTCATGGCCTGAGTGCATGTTAGCTGCCTTGCTGCTTGGCTGGGCCAATCGCTGGAGTCATCCGTTTCTGGTTTAAGTGGTACCACAGCTGTTTGGGGAACTTGGATTTGTGCAAAGAGCTCTGCACAGGCCTGGAGATCATTGTTTGCTCCTGGTAGCTTCCTGCTCCAAGCATTTAGGGCCTCTGTCAGGGTCTGACACATGAATTCCTGCTTGTCTCCCATCTGTTCTCTTTTATCATTTGTTGAGTGTTTGCCTCTTCATTTGTTGCACTTTGGATTTTCTCTTCTCAACTTTCAGTCTTGGCTATGTATTTAATTTTTTTTTTTTTAAAGATTATTTGAAACACAAAGTTAGAAGAAAGGGAGAGAGAGAGAGAAAGATCTTCCATCTGCTAGTTCACTCCTCAGATGGCCACAACTGCAGGGGCTGGTCCAGGCTGAAGCCAAGAGGAACCAAGAGCTTCATCTGGGTCTCCCACCTGGGTGGCAGGGCCCAAGTGGTTGAGCCATCTTCCACTGCTTAAATCAGGCCATTAGCCGGGAGCCAGATAAGAAGTAGAATAGCCAGAACGTGAACTGGTGCCCATATGGGGTGCTGGCATTGTAAGCAGCTTAACTCTATATATCACAATGCTGGCCCCTTAGTATATTAATATATATATATTTTTCTTTGTGTTATATTTTATTCAACAGTTCTGTGTGCTTAGAGTAAGTGGGAAATCTTTCTGTGTAAGAGGGCGCCCTTTCCAGGTCAGTTTCATGCCCGTTACCATCCTGATGCTAGCTTCCTGCTGGTGAGAACCCTGGGAGCAGCAGGTGGTGGCTCTGTCACCCAGATGGGAGAGCTGTCCTGTGTTCTTGGCTGCTGACTTTGGCCTAGCCCGGCCTCAGCTGCTGTGGGCTTGCACTGTGGGCTGATGAGAGGTCTCCCCTCTCTTCTCTCTCTCTCTTGCTCTGCCTTAGAAAAGAAAAAAAAATGTTAAAAAATTATTTTTTTCTGGATTTGCCTAGATCCAGTATCTTCAGATTGTAATCACTTTAAAAAATTTTTATTTTGCTTTTATTGCAAAGTCAAATATACAGAGAGGAAGATCTTCCATCCAATAATTCACTCCTCAAGTGATTGCAACAGCATGAGCTGCAGTGATCCGAAGCCAGGAGCCTCTTCCCGGTCTCCCACGTGGGTGCAGTATCCCAAGGCTTTGGGCCGTCCTCGACTGCTCTCCTAGGCCACAAGCAGGGACCTGGATGGGAAGCAGGACTGCTAGGATTAGAACCAGTGCCTGTATGGGATCCAGGCAAATTCAAAGTTAGGAGTTAAGCCGCTAGGCCCCAACTGAAGTCACTTTTTGCAAATATACATCTACCAGCTCTTTTATAATATATATTTCTCAATCTTCTGGTTTGTAATCCTGAATTCTGTAGATGTGCTTGGCCCTAACCTGGAGCTCAGCAGCACAAAGGGTGAGTGGGATAGTCTCAGGCACTGCCACAACTTGCCCTCAGGGGACATCTTTCAGGAGTGGGATACACAATCCACTATGGGCAACATCCTGCTCCAACAACCCCGGAGACACTGCATGATCTGTGTGACAAAGCTGCTTTCTTCCCCGGAAACAGTGTGGTCCATTCTCTGCAGGAAGTCTTCTCTGGTACACACATTTTCTAGTTCTTGATTATTCCACAGTAGTCGTCCTTTGCAGGTAAAAAATACCATTGCTGGGCCCGGTGGCGTGGCCTAGCGGCTGAAGTCCTTGCCTTAAACACCCCCGGGATCCCATGTGGCCGCCGGTTCTAATCCCAGCAGCTCCACTTCCCAGCCAGCTCCCTGCCTGTGGCCTGGGAAAGCAGTCGAGGACGGCCCAAAGCTTTGGGATCCTGCACCCGCGTGGGAGACCCGGAAGAGGTTCCTGGATCCTGGCTTCGGATCGGCATAGCATCAGCTGTTGTGCTCACTTGAGGAGTGAATCATTGGACGGAAGATCATCTTCTCTGTTTCTCCTCCTCTCTGTATATCTGACTTTCTGATAAAAATAAATAAATATTTTTTAAAAATGCCATTCCTGGCCCTGCCGCAATAGCCTATTGGCTAAATCCTTGCCTTGTATGCTCTGGGATCCCATATGGGTGCCTGTTTCTATCCTGGCTGCTCCGCTTGCCTTCCAGCTCCCTGCTTGTGGCCTGAGAAAGCAGCAGAGAATGGCCCAAAGCCTTGGGACCTTACACCTGCGTTGGATACTCAGAAGAAGCTCTTGGCTCCTGGCTTCAGACTGGCTCAGCTCCAGCCATTGCAGCCACTTGGGGAACAAACCTGTGGATGGGTCTTTCTCTGTCTCCTTCTCTGTGTAAATATGAGGTTCCACTAAAAATAAGTAAATCTCAAAAACACAAAAGCCTCTGCACGATAGCATAGCGGCTAAAGTCCTCACCTTGCACGCCCAGGATCCCATATGTGCGCTGGTTCTAATCCTAGCAACCCTGCTTCCCATCCAGCTCCCTGCTTGTGGCCTAGGAGAGCAGTCGAGGATGGCCCAAAGCCTTGAGACCGTGTATCCACGGGAGACCTGGAAGAGGCTCCTGTCTCCTGGCTTCGGGTTGGCTCAGCTTCAGTCGTTGTAGCCACTTGGGGAATAAACCATTGGATGGAAGATCTTCCTCCCTCTCTCCTCCTCTCTATATATCTGCCTTTCCAATAAAAATAAATAAATCGTAAAAAAAAAAATGTTACTACTTAACTGGTATCTGCAGGAAGTAGAGCTCTCAGGGAGATTTAAAAAAAATGCTGAGGTTCATGTGAGTTTTTCACCGTTCTGGTTTTACTTACTAAAACAGTAGCGTGATTCAGTTCTGCTCCTGTCTTTCTACAGCCTGCCTGCCTGCCTGTGCCCGTTCCCACCCCTGCCTCCTCCCCCGCCACCACACAGAGTTCTAAATCCTGGGCCAGAGTACCACAGGGGCATTAGAGCTAGGAGAGGAAGCAGGAATTCAGACACCTTGCCTTGGACCTGGACTCTGGATTTGTTAAGCAGAGGGCTGCAGAGGGGACCTCTATTATTCTTTTTCGAAGAGGAACATGTGAAGGTTTGGGAGGTCTGAGACTTAGGTTTATAAAGGCTGACCTGTCCAGCACAAGGAAGTGTGGGGAAGGAGAAGGGACAAGAGCAGCATCTGGCCAGGAAGGAAGGAAGGCCCCAGGCAACGACTGCAGCCAGTGTGCTGCAGGCTTGACTGCATAGAGCCAGCTGCTGATGGGGGACTCTGCCTGTGGGTGATGGTGAGGGATGGAGCAGGTGCTGTGGGGCTGGAATGGCTGCCACTGCAAGGAGCAGCACCTGCCTGGACCTGCCCTGGGGAGGTGCCTGCTAGCAATTACTAAACCTGTTTCCCGTCGCATGTGTGCACCTTGAATCAGGCCTCTCAGCTACTGCTTGTTTGAGAGGCTCCCTTGACACCACCATGGGCCCTGCCAGCTTGACCCAGCCTGTCTCCCTGCCAACCTCTTGCTGCTTTACTACCTGTGGCGTGGTCTTGCTCTGTCCTGGAGCTAGTCTGCTTCCTCCTGCTGCAGGACCCTCACATGCATTCTCCTCTTTGCCTGCCTCCTCCTCTTTCTCCCTTTGTCTTGTGAACGTGCTTATGAAACACTGCATGGCCATACATCAACACTGCATGGCCATACACCAACACTGCATGGCTGTACATCAACACTGCATGGCCGTACACCAACACTGCATGGCTATACACCAACACTGCATGGCCATACATCAACACTGCATGGCTATACACCAACACTGCATGGCTGTACACCAACACTGCATGGCCATACACCAACACTGCATGGCTGTACATCAACACTGCATGGCTATACACCAACACTGCATGGCCGTACATCAACACTGCATGGCCATAACATATAACACTGCATGGTGTACATCAACAGCATGGCTGAACATCAAACATGCATGGCCGTACACCAACACTGCATGGCCGTACACCAACACTGCATGGCCGTACACCAACACTGCATGGCTATACACCAACACTGCATGGCCGTACATTAACACTGCATGGCCGTACATCAACACTGCATGGCCGTACATCAACACTGCATGGCCGTACACCAACACTGCATGGCTATACATCAACACTGCATGGCTGTACATTAACACTGCATGGCTATACACCAACACTGCATGGCCGTACATCAACACTGCATGGCCGTACACCAACACTGCATGGCTGTACATCAACACTGCATGGCTGTACATCAACACTGCATGGCTGTACACCAACACTGCATGGCCGTACATCAACACTGCATGGCCGTACATCAACACTGCATGGCTATACACCAACACTGCATGGCCGTACACCAACACTGCATGGCTATACATCAACACTGCATGGCTGTACATTAACACTGCATGCGCTACAAACCGCATGGTGTACTCAACACTGCATGGCGTACATCAACACTGCATGGTGTACATAAACAGCGTGGCCGTACATCAAACACTTGCATGGCTGTACATTCAACACTTCATGGAGTACCAACACTGCATGGCTGTACACCAACACTGCATGGCTGTACACCAACACTGCGTGGCCATACATCAACACTGCATAGCTATACATCAAGCCAGACATTTTGAGAACTGTCGTTGGGAGCTGACCACCCCTGGGGCTCTCCATAGAACAGTGTCAAGGAGATTGCCTGCTCTTTCAGACGCAGCACTGTAACCCTGTTGGCTGGCCACGCTTCCTTCCATGTTTTCAAATATGATTTTCCGTTGGAATACTCTGTGTTTGTTAATGATTTCAGTTGCATTTTGGAGAGCTGGTGGTTCATCTTGGCAACATTTCAGGAAGAATATTTTTGTTGCTGTTACATTACTGTTTGCTATGCACCAGTGCATCCTGGTGGTCACTTGGAGTGGCTGACACGTAGAACTCACACACTCCTTTGTCCTGTGGCTGCAGCAGTGTTCATACCTGAAGTTGGCTTTGCAGGGTAACTCTGCTTCCCTGACTTTTGTTGTAGAACCCCCAAACCTCGACCCAGTCACCTAATGTGCAGCAAAGGCAGTTACTGCCATTGGGAGGTATAAGAGAATAGTGCTTATTGCCAGGTGCCATTCAAGAAGCTGCTGGGTAGCCTTTAAAAAAATTATTGGAAAGTGATATACACAGAGAGGAAGACAGAGAGGATTCACTCCCCAAGTGGTCACAAAGGTTGGAACTAAGTCTATACGAAGTCAGGAGCCCCTTCCGGGCCTCCCACATGGGTGCAGGTCCCGAAGCTCTGGGCTGTTCTCAACTGCTTTCCCAGGCCACAAGTAAGGAGCTGGATGGGAAGCAGGGCCACTGGGACATGAACCCATTCCCATATGGGATCCAGGTGTGTGCAAGGCCAGGACTGTAGCCACTAGGCTACCGTGCTGGGCCTGTAGCTATTTTTTAATTTCCAGGCTTCTCACGCGGTTAGGAATCAAGAACCTTAGAGACTAAAGTTGGGGTTGACAGGTGCCTGTTTGGCTCATGTCCATTCCTCTGCTTGGCCTTATAGTGCTTATGCCCTTCTTTGATTGGTCAGTTTTCCCATGTTCTGGGACTTTTAACAACAACATGGATGTAGTCTGGCAGCAAGTAGCTGCCTTTTGCCACAGCCTGTACAAACCTTCCAGAGAACCAAACATCTGAATGTTACCAGTATTGATGGCTCCGCAGTGTTGTGTCCTGGCACCAGGTGGGACTGGCAACAGGACTGCTTTAGTCCATTTGCAACCAGGAGAGTGAGCAAGGAAATGTGAAGCTAAGGAGTTGAGGCCAGAGGTCATAGGAGACCAGGGCTGGGCATTATCCACCATCTGCTTCCAAAGCCAGTGTGGAGGGGCTTGCTTTCACTCTGTGGGCAGTGTCCACCTCCCTCTGCCTAGGCTGACCCAGGCGTCCGCTGTCCTGGCTACAGCCAAGGGCTGGGTTGTTTGGCTGGTTCTCCCTCCAAGCTGTTCCAGTGCCACCATGTGGTAGATGCTGGGTGAATACTTCCAGGTACTTCCCTGTGTGGACATGGACAGAGCCCCCGGGTGGGATTTAGATGGACAAAATGACTGACCGTCTTCCTCTTTCTCTCTAGTTACAAATTGTTTCCCAACTGTGTGCCATCCTTTGGGTTCCGCCACCTGCTGCCCCTCACCGACAGAGTTGACAGCTTCAATGAGGAGGTTCGCAAGCAGAGGGTGTCCCGGAACCGCGATGCCCCTGAGGGCGGTTTTGATGCTGTGCTCCAGGCTGCTGTCTGCAAGGTACTGCCCTTCCCCCCACCCAACCATGCTTCTCTTGCTGCACTGGACAGGGCAAGAACAAGAGGAGCTGTGTAGGTGTTGGCACCTACTGCAGGAAGTGGCAGATGCTGAGCTGTCCTCACGCATGGCTTTGGTTCCCCCCTTACATCAGAGGGTGAGCTTAGTGCTGTCGGGAGAGAGCTCCAAGCAAGCAGATCCACAGGCTGGGCTTGGGTGTCTCTCCGCTGTCAGGGCGTGGTGAAGTTCATGGGATGCAGGCTTTGCCAGAAGACAGCTGTTCCGTGTTTATGCACTGGGCTTTTTCTGTTATCAGGAAGCGGGGGTAGGAGGGGGCAGGGGGTGGGAAGTAAAGGTCAGGCCTATGCATTACAGCTTGTAGACCTTAAAGATGGCTGTCTTGGGCACTCCCAGGAAGAAGAACTGTGCAGCATCTCTGACTGCATTGTTGACTTGTTCTACTTCTCTGCAATGTGCGGATCCTGGGAGAGGTTAGGAATGAGCTGAGCTCTGAGCGGCTGCGGTCTCTGTAAAGTGTATCAATGGAATGTTGGTCATCGCTCATTCCTAAAATAAGTTTCCAGCGGCGAAACAATGTAGGAGCAACATGTGATAAAAACAAGAATTGCTGTTGAACTCATTCCTGCAGCACATACTTCTCGGATGTTTATTCCTTTTCTCTCACAGGGCTCTTCAGGGAGTGTGTGTCGGGGTTCATGCTCTCTGAGACTCGAGGCAGGTGTGGCAGGACTCTTATGTTGGGGTCAGCGAGCAGCCATTAGAAGATCGGTCTGGGGAGAATGCAGCTGGTGTTCCCTGAGTGATGGCCAGCGTCAGATAGCTTGCGTCTACTCCGTGTTTGCCAGGAGAGCCGCAGATACCTTTTCTGAGCTGAAAGACAAACAGTCGACTGATGGACACAGAGCAGGGCGGTGTACAGCAAGCAGGATGGGTTGCTGCAGTTCTTGCCTGATCCCACTGAGGTTCTGCCCATTACCTACTCAGGGTGTCTCCTGGAGGGAAAGGTGGCCGTGGCTTCCCATCTGGTGTGGCTGCTGACTGTTGCCGTGGGACTGACTCTGAGGTCCCTGACGTTGTCTAGCAGTGTGAGAGAGCCAGACGGACCGCAGCGAGGATGCAGTCAGCTTTACATCTTCCGCATGCCTCCCAGCCTCACAGAGGAGCTGGTGAATTGGTTTCAGGATGAAACATTTTAGACTTCAGGTGTTGGATTGTGTGCACAGACAGAAAGCAGACTTCTTGGCAGGAAGCAGGGAGGGGATTCCTCTTTAGGGGTTATGGTAGGGGGAGGATCCAGTGAACCAGGCTAAGTGTCCAGTTGCATGATTCTGTAGAGTAGATGAATTGGAGCAGTGTGATTGAATACAGAGCCATAGTGATATTTGGAGTGCTGGTCCACTCTGCTGGCTGCAGAGCCTTCCTGTGCCATCCCCTGTGGATGGAGCATTTTGTCTTCTGAGTATTTCAGGGGAGGTGCCGGTAGGTTCACTGCCTGACCTGGTCCGGGCCTGCTGGCTGGGGTACACCCCACGAGCATGCTTCAGTCTAGCCCTGTGCAAGTTTGCCCTCATTCCCCACCATAGCCTTTGTCATCGGGAACGCCTGGAAAGGTGATAATAGCTCATGACAGTGTGGCCCTGTAAGCCCCTGATTTCTGTCATCACCCTCTCTTTGCCTTTCTGCTGTCAGTTGGTGTTAGTTCTGCATCGTTGTCACTCATTAGAAATCGCTTCTTTAGAATTAATTTCCTTTCCAGTTCACCACAGCCTTGCTTATAGTAGCAGAAATTTTGGAACTAGTGGCTATCTTTTGATGAAAGACTCTGTCAAGACATACCATTAAAAAATACGTAATGACCCGAATAATGCATAATGCCTGAGATGAATTAAAATGGAGCTGGGTAACAGGTTGTGGAACAGTGTGGACTACTATATGATCCTGTTTTGTGAACAAAAGGGAGCAAGACAGACAAGACCGAGGTGATGACAGTAGTTGCCTTAGGTGATCGAGATCCAAGGGTCCTTTAAAGAGACTGTAGAAAATGGAATTTAAAAAGCTTATGTTGGCACAGAAAAATTTTGAAACTCACAAATATTGTTTCCCTACTACATGTTTTCTATGAACTTTTTGAAGACCTCTTCATATGCATACATTTCAATTTTTTTGGCTGCCAAATTAATTCAATTTTTCATTCCGTTTTCCCACTAACATTTAGCAGTTTTCTTATGTATGTAGTTTTTATTTTTTACTTTACGACTGGGTGGTTTTGCTTTTATGTTTACCTTCATTTCTTCAGTGAATCTGCATTTTTAAAAAATTAGTATTGAACACATTCAAAATAGAATCAACTTAGGCCTGTGCCTGCATTATTGAGCTCTACCCGCTGCCCACTCATGGCCAGTTGTGATCCTTTTGTGTCCCCAAGGGCCTTAGCCCCTGTTGTTTGCACCAAATCTTGGTGGCATTCCTAACTCCTCCCTGCTTTGTTTACTGAGTTTTCCGCCTCCTGCTTTGCCCTGTCACTTCATCTTGCTAACTGTGCATAACTGGGAGAGCAGGTCCCAGAGCTCCTGGCCTTGTGCCTCCCAAGGCTGGAGTGGGCCTGGCAGTTCCCCTGCAGGCTGTGTGCCCGCTTCCTCTGACCCTGCACCCTTGGAGATGGCTCTGATAACAGGTGTACCTCAGAGCACTCTGGGGAGCCCTGTGGATTCCTTCCCCCAAGTAGACTGCAAGTTACCTTTTGGTGAAAATGGGGCTGTGGACTGGTGCTCAATCCAGCCTCTGTGGCCTGCGCTGTGATTCCCAGGAAGCAATTCTTTGTTCCTCTTTCGGCTGACTGCTTCTATGAATGGAAGTTTTGGGTTCTGTTCTCTCTTCTCCCCACAGATCACATTGCTATAGAGGCAGTTGAACAGCACCCACAGCTGAAGGACCCTGTGTTACATTAGGATAGGCATTCGTTTTACAGGATACTCCTCCCTGCTGGGTTGGAATTGGAGAATACCACTGCCTCTAATCTCTCCTCTTTATCTGGAAGCCAGTGACTGAAGCCATTGATGCTTTCGGTTAATCTGCATAGTGAGTTCTCCCCTTACCACCTTTCTGATTCTCCCAGGACTTCTCCAGAAGCTGGCTCTGGGATGTTCTGAAATTGTGCAGGTGGAAGTGGTTCAGACGAGGGGTCCAGATGGAAACTGTGGTTGCATTCCTGTTTGCCCTGACCGTGGCTTTGGGAGGACCCTGGAGAGCTCTGGGCTCCCACCTGTCCATTGGTACTCAGCTTGCAGGTCAGAGGAGTTCCTTTAGGTTTGAGCACGGCCAGATGCCTCCTGGTCGCACAGTAATCCCATGGATTGTTTTTTCAGCCAACCAGAAAATATCTGGGGAACCCCATGTACTTGCCTTGGGTCTTGGCAGTGCCGGCAAATGCAGCCAGTCCAGTGCTGTGCAGTGTCCTAGCATTGGATTTGGGGAGGTTTTTTTGAAAGAATGTTGGGGGAGCGCCCCCTGTTGCTTTGTTCCTCAAATGCCTGCAGAATCCTGCCCCCACACTGCTCCCGTAACCCTGACTGTCTGATTCCTCTTTGTGTGTGACATATACACAGCATTCTGTCCTCTCAGAAGCAGGTGTGTGCTAAAGTATTAGAGTAATCAAGGATGCTTTTTGTCCAGGGCATTGCTTGAGAATGGATCCAGTCTCACTGGGAGACTTCCTCAGGAATATGCGAGCTGTGGCCCTGCAGAGATGGAACCAGGCCTTGGTCTGGCCTGCTGTCATCTGTGGACCAGGTGTTGAGTGTCTGGTGTCTTGGTTCTTCTGAAAGCCCCCACAGTGTATTGGTGGTATAGGAATTAAGTCTGAGATCACCTCCCCACCAAGGGGTGACTCTGAAACATGAAGGAGGTCCAGGGTGAGGTGTTTATGAAACCCGCTCTCGAGAGCAGTGACCAGCAGGTGGAAGCAGGCGGGCTCTCATAAGTTTAGTTTCTCCATCATTCCCCAGTTTGAACAACTCTAAACATACACAGCATTGGGAGGGCAGGGAATGAATGGGGTTGGGTGCTTCTGGGCAAATAGGGGAGGGAAGAGAGGGTTACTCTGTGTCACAGTTGAAACTGTTGGGAAGATGGAAATTAGCCCATGTGTGAGTGAGGTCCTGAAAGCCAAAGTTACTTTAAAAAAGATGGTAGCAGGCTGGAACCACCGTTAGAAGCAGCCCTGGTATTTCACCTTACAAAGTACTACCCATGTTCTGGCAGCTCTGTGGGTGGCCCCAGACGTCCCTCAATGGATCCCTTCTGCCTGGCACCTGGTAGGCAACTCATCCCATAACATTTGGCTGTAAAACCTTGGAAGGAATTTTACCTAATTCACACCCAACAAATCCTTTATCGAGAAAGAGGAAAGAGACAGGAAGAATTGGCCCTATGCTGTTAAACCTTGCCAGCCTACCTGCCACTCTTGTCTGGATTCTTTCTTGCACAGAAATAAGAACCTGTTCCGCTCCTCTTTGCTAAGCAAGCTCATCAGTGTTTTCATTTGACCTGCTTTGCACATAGGGTCTGGGCCCTGGCATCATGGTTTGACTTAGGCTAAGCGAAGTTATTAGGAATGTATACCACTTGGGATCAGCATTGTGAGGTTGCATTTTAAGCCACTGCCTGTAGTATGGGCACCAGTTTGATTCCTGACTGCTTCACTTCCCATCCAGCTCCCTGCTAATGCACCGGGGAAAGCAGCAGAAGATGGCCAAGTCCTTGAGCACTTGCACCCACGTGAGAGTCTCACATAAAGTCCTGGCTTTGGTGTGGACCAGCCCCAACCATGTGGCCATTTGGGGTAGCAAATCTTTCTCCATCTCTCTAACTCTGCCTTCCACATTTAAAAAAAATTTTTTTTTTTTTTTAAAAACCACACTATTGTGTTTCTTCTAATAGTGGTGGGTGGTTCCCATTTTACAGATGACACGGCCAGCCGTCACAGGGATGAAGGATAACTTTTCTCCATGAGGAATGGGACAGGGTTTGGTGGATCCTGAACCCGACACCCAGTGACTGGACGCTTTGGGGAGCAGTAGCAGCAGCAGGCAGCGAGGGGCTCTGAGTTCTGGATTCTGTGGTCCTCACTTCAGCTCTGTCTGCTGCTGAATCCAGGCTCCAGAGCATATGCACCTGCTGCTGGGGGCGGGGCTGGAGGGGAGGGCTGCAGGGGCATCTTCCAGCTGTGCCCGTCCTGTGTCTTTCAGACCATCCCCTTTCTCTCCGAGTCCTCCTCGATTTTCGCTTTTTCTTTGTCCTGGTTCAGCTTGAGTGAGGCCCGGCAGGGGCTCCTGCAGATGCCGTAAGAGGTGCACAGTGCCCCAGTCTGAGAGTCAGGCCAGCTACTGAGGAGGGTTAGAGGGGGTGAGGGAGCTCATCTCTGTCTTCCTCCTTCCCTGTTCCCTTGTATGGCTTTGCTGTCTTGTTGCCCAATTGTTTTTTAGGCCTCCGATTTGCATCGTTTTTCCAAGAACTTTGTTTTCCCTTGAGGAAGACAACACCCTCTCAGGTGCCTCCCAGTCACCTGAAGAATTCAGGCTGCTGGGCCTTGGGGTTCTGGAGCTGGATCCAGGACTTCCTGCTTCTCCTCTCCCCTTCTCTCCCCTCTACTCCCGTGGTGCCTTTAGGAGAACTGTATTTAAGTATTGGACTTCTTGCTCACACCCCTGCCTGCCCCAGATCCCGTGGCGCTATCATTAGAAGGGGTGAGTGACTGTCGCCTACCCTCAGCTCTCTGGGTTGCACGTGAGCATGAATTGATGTGCACCTGCAAGTATGTCCACTGGTTGCTGGGTTTCCACCAGTTCAGTCTCCTGTCTACCCACTGTGGCTTGCGTGCTGTGGGTATCACCGGCCTGCCCACAGCTGCTGTACTGAGATGAGAGGCAGGTGGGAGTAGCATCATGCTGCGGGCCTGCCCTCTGCCCTGCTCTCCCTGATGCCCAACCACGGGAGGGAAGGCCAGGAGGCAGCCATGGTGACTGAGAGTGTCTGGTTCTGGCATCAATTTAGGGGTTCCTGCTTGCTTGGGATATCTGTGGTGAAAAAGAGAAAATACAGATCTTCTCCAGTGCTGAGTTCCCAGCACAGTGACCTGGACTCAGCTGCTCAGACTCAGCGCGCCCTCTGCCCACGCTCTTTCCTCTGCTCAGAATAGCCCTCCCCCCGCGTTCCTGTCTTTCTCTGATTATTATTAATAGACTTTTTATTTAAACAACTATTTTTGGCTCACAGCAAAGTTGAACCATAAGCAGAGTTCACCAGCTCACCCCCTCCTCACCTACCACATACTATGCCTGTGAGCTAGAGTTGGCATGTTGCCCCCTCCACGGTCTGTGGGTCCCGGGAGCTCCATGTGGGTGGCTGGTGCCCACCACTGATGTATCCCGTGGAGAAGTGCACTGCCCAGAGCGTACCTGAGTCTTCATCCGCTTACCCCTTGCTCTGATTCTGTTTTCCTTTCACTATCTCCCCCACCCCTGTCCTGTGTATGACCTTCCAGTCAAGGTTGCAGCCCCCAGCAGTAAGCCCTAGCCTGTTGTGTCCCAGCTGCCATCCCGTTTGTCTTTGCACTGTCACCCAGATATTGTTTTGCTTTAAGATGCTGAGGAGACACTCATAGCTGTGTGTTCCCAGCACCGCCCTTATTGCCTGGCACCAAAAAGATCCCCACTGAGCACCTGGTGGGCAGATGTGCTTAGGACACTCAAGTATGCACAGGTCCTCCTGACTGAAGCCAGCCCACCCATCCCAGGTTGCCTCCGTAGCCTTTACAGTGCTTCCTGCCACATGTCAAAGCAGCATGGCTGGGTGGTGGTGGTGAGTGTTTGGTGCAGAGATTCTAGTCCTGGCTCTGCTCTGATCCACCTGCCTTCTGATACACACCTTGGGAGGCAACAGGTGATGGCACCTGGATGGAGATCTAGGCTTCAAACCTGGCCCAGCCCTGCCTGTGGAAGGTATCTGGGAAATTTCAAGTTTTTGTAAAGCAGCACTAGAAGTACTGTTACTTGGCAGTGACTTACAATTCAAAACATATGTGTTGGGTGCCTGGCAAATGCAAAGGGGATGTGGTTTGGATGCTGGAAGGTTGAACCCTGATGCGATGTGATGGAGGAGATGACAGCCTTTCAGACCTGCTGGGAGATCTTGGGTCACAGGGCGCTGCTCGAGGTGGTGGGGCAGCAGGGGTAGGATGCTGGTTTTCTGGGGTGAATGCTGACTAGAACAAGTTGTTCCTGAAGCCGAGCAGACCGCTGTGGTGTTGTCTCTGGCCACTTCCTGTTGTGGCTGGCCCGTGTGTCCCTCTCCATGACGCCATCTGCCACGAGGTCCACACCAGAGCCAGGCTGGTGCTGGGCCCAAGTCCCTCTGGGACGATGTGCTGAGCCAACCTCTTTGCTTTGGAAAGCACCCTGCCTCTGGGATTTGGGTGTCTTGGACCTTTGCAGTGGGTCCAAGAAGACCTCCTCAGTGTGCGCCTTGGACGTTTTCTGCTGTACCTTGCTGGGGTTTTAGCTCGATGTGGATGTCTATTGCCTGAGTCAGTTATTTTTCCCCCCAAGGAAAGAAATACTACACTTTCTGGCCTCATAAAGTTTAACCACAAAACCTTTTTTAAAAAGCGATTTCATTGCAAAGTATGGGTGGAAGCAGGCAAAACAAACTACTAATGAGAACATGTTTATTGTTCTGAAGTGGTAGAGCCATGCTACAGTGTTAGCCAGTCTTCGGGAGAGGCTGGCTTGTTTTCTTTGTGTACCACGTTGGCATGAGGACTCCTTAGCACCCAGCTCAGATCTGCAATGGAATCTGCCTGCTGCCTGGGAAGTCAGTGCTTTTCCTGCCCTCTCCTCTCCCCAAAGCCAGGTATCTTCCTGTGTGCCTAATTCTCTTGCTTATCTAAAAGGTTGAAGGACAAAGTGTTTGGTTCTTAGATTGTGCACTTGTGCAAGACCCCCCCGTTCAGTGCTGTGCGGGCAATAGCCACAGGGCCTATGTCCCACAGGAGTGGGAAAACTGACGCATACACAGCCTATGCAAGCTCCATGGACAGAGCAGCTCCCTGGTTCAGGGGTGAATTGCAGCCCCTGCTCCCTCACAGGCTTGCCGGTTCTCTCTGCTTCCCTGTGGAGCTCTGATGCTGGCCCTGCTACTAATAACAACCTCTTCCTGGCTTGGTGCTCATGAGAGTCAGGTGCTGAGCAAAGTACTCAACAGATGCCCCATGGAGTGTCTGGTCCTGTCCCCTTGGGAAGAAGAAACAAGGCTAAGAAAGGCTGAGCAACTTCTCAGAGGTCTTACAGGTGGAAACGACAGAGCCAGCAACAGAAATGGTCCCCACATACCATGTACTTGATCGTATTGCTAAAGCACCTGCCATCTTTGGGCATCATTTGGGATCAGAGATGGGGGGGGTGGGCTTCCAGAGAGAATGCGGTTGCCATCTAAACCATTTGCTGTGTAGCCCCAGTGGGATCCTCTCCAGGGTGACCGCTGTGGGAGCCACTTTCCTCTGAGGCTAAGAACTTCCTCTTTATTCAGAGTTCTGAGACGATAGCCAGCCCCCCGTGGGGTTTCTAGGGAGACTGCTGGTACCATCCCAAGTCCAGCCCAGCCCTTGCAGCAAGCCAACTTTGTCTTTGCCCTTACCTCACCTATCTGTAAAATGGGAGCTCAGGTCTGGAAGGTGTCTCAAGCTACAGGCTTTGCTCCTACAGCTGGTATTGTTGCTGAAAAGAAATTTTTTCCGGCCTGATTGAAACAGCAGTGTTGTATTAAGTGCGGTTGAACACTGTTTTCAGGGAGAGCATTTGAGTGTTGTCCCTACATGAGCAAGCCAAGGTCAGTAAGCCACCTGCAGGAAACTGTCTTCACAGACAGCAGGGGTGGGGAAGTGTCGGGGTGGAAGGCGGCTTTCTCAAATGTTCGGAAGTTGGTGCCAGGCCCTGCCCTGCTCTCCATAAATGTCCTTGAGTCTACTTCCCATACTGGCCATGCTCTGTGTACTCCACATGTGTGTACACGGCCACTGTGAGGTGGATCTGGGAACCACCCGCGTGTCATGAGTGTGTTGGCAGGTTCAGCCACCACACATACACTGGTCTCGTGCTCCAGGACGGAGTTGGCTCTGGAGAGCCACTGTCCTGGCCCCTCTGGCTGGCTTCCAGCCCGGGAATGATGCCTGCTGTGGGGCCATGTTCAGGCCAGATGTTGATAGCAAGGGGACCGTGGGAGAGTGGGGGGTGGGGAGGGTGTCAGTAAGTGTTGTCAGCCGTACAGACCTCATCCTCTAGACAGCTAACACCCTCCCTCACTCATCAACTGGCCTGGGCTGTCAAAGAAGAAGGTAGGGACAGCCAAGTGCAAGGTATGGAAGTATGTTCGATGTGGACAGCTGCTTAACAGATGGGCAGGCTGCAGCATGTGGCCATGGATGTGGCAGGAACAGGGCTCTTTGCCCCCAGTTCTCATACCCACCCCACTCCCCAGCTGCACATGGTGGATGCCAGAGGAAAAATGGCTTACTGTGATCCTGAACTCTCCCCTTAACATTCCTCTTATTTGCAGAGCACAGCTTATTTGGAGCTGATGTCTATAAAAAAAATCTCAGCCTGGCTCCCGTTTGGCTTCCTGTGGAGTCACAGTAGCATGTGGGTGAAGGTTCATGGGGAACCCAGTGACAGGGGCTGATGGGGCCTGGTCTTAGCCCTTTGAGTGAGCTTCCTTATCCAAGGCAGTCAGCCATTGGTTGTGACCCCTGCCAACCTCTCCAAAATCTCACTGCCCCTCCCAGGCTGGAGGTCCTCCAGACTTCAGAAATCAAGTCCTCTCTGCTTTGGACACCTGCTCCACAGGCTTGCTGGGGCCAGGGGATGGAGGTGACTAAGCCAGTCAGTTAGCTTTCATGCCTGGGCACAATAATTTATTTTCTCAAAGGCCCTGGGAGGGCCAGTCTTCCTTCTCCATTTCTATTTCCCCTTGTTTCTGCACAACTGGGAAAGAGGTCAGACTATAAGAAAGCGAGTGAAGGAAATGGGGACAGTTAAGTCCCCTAGCTATGCAAATGGAGAGAGATGAGTGGCAAATGTTAGTGGCACATCAGGATTAGGGGAGCATGTGTCTTGTCACATGGGCCAGCCTGACTGGCCAATGCACGACACGCTCCAAAGAGCGTGAACATGGGGGCTGTGTTTGCTCCGGGGAGGGGCAGGCATGCTGCTTCCCTTGGGATGATGAGATCAGAGGAGAGACTGGGAGGATGCGGTTTATTCCGGGTACAGGGAGCTGTGACTTGCACAGGAGATACTGGGAGCGGAGGAGGAGGGTACCCGTTCCTAACTCTCCAGTCAAAAGGCCAAGAGTCTCAAGGTCAGAGGAAATTTAGTGGTAGATTTGATATAGGTTTGACCAGCAGACAGACAGGAGTGAAGGACCAGACTGCCCATTTCCCCCATCTGGAGTATGTCCATCCCGTCCACCCCTGATGTTGATTCCTAGGCCTGACCTCTGTCACATTATCGGATGTAGCTGCTGTTACCCTGAGATGTGGCAAGATTAGCTGACCAAGTAGTGCTTTTTCTCTCTGTGACAGAGGCAGAAAACAGATCCCTCAACCTACTGTTCACTGCCCAAATGGCCACAATGGCCAGAGCTGAGCCAATTTGAAGCCAGTAGCCAGAAGGTTTTTTTTATTTTTACTGGAGAGACAAATTTACAGAGAGGAGATACTTCCACCCACTGGTTCACTCCCCAAGTGGCCACAACAGCCAGAGCTGAACTTAGCTGATCTGAAGCTAGGAGCCAGGAGCTTCTTCTAGTCTCCCACATGGGTACAGGGTCCAAGGCTTTGGGCTGTCCTTGACTGCTTTCCCAGACCACAAGCAGGGAGCTGGAAGGGAATTGGAACAGCTGGGACATGATCTGATGCCCGTTTGGGATCTGGCCACTTGCAAGGCAAGGAGTTAGCTACTGAGCCATTGCACTGAGCCCTAGAAGATTCTTCTAGTCACCCATGTGGGTACGGGGGCCCAAGGACTTTAGCTAACCTCCACTACTTTTCCAGACCATAAGCAGGGAGATGAATCAGAAGTAGAGCACCCAGGACAGGAACTGGCACCATATGGGATGCTAGCACCACAGGTTGAGGCTTAGCTTGCTGCATCACAGTCAGCCCCAGCATTTTCAGTTCTATCTTAAACACCAACACCAGCTTGTACAGTGAAGATACTGAGCCTGAGAGAGGAGAGGGGGCTCACTAGAGTCCCACAATTCGAGCAAAGCCAGGATTTGAACTCAGGCTGAACTGTTCTGAGGATATAGATTTTGGTCCCCATGCTGTGTTCCCTTTTATGGTTTCATCTTTATTTTTTCTTTAAAAAAAGAAATCACTTTTCCTGCTATTGCTCCTTGCCCCGAGCACAGAATACAGAACCAGAATCTTCAGAAGAGACAGTCCTGTGGGCAGAGGCAGACAGGAAAGGAAACTATTTCCAGGGTGTAAACAGTCTGTGGTGTCACCATTCATAATATCTTCAAACCAGAAAGCCTGGGTGTGTAAGAGCCCTGACTCACTGCCTGCAGCCCCGCCTCAGGGCCAAGGCTGTTCGTGCCATTTACGTAACAGGAGCCCAGTGCCCAGAAAATAGAATCGTCCTCGCGTTGATGCTGTGCCACTCACTCGGTACACTTGAGGGGCAGTTTCCATTACAGATGCAGACTTGCATCCGGCCAACGTGTGTTTGGATCCGGGGGCCCTGGGCGAGGGCCTCTGGGGGATGAGCTCATGTGTTGGACACATGCACAGCCTCCTCTCCCTGCATGACCGGCGGCTTCAGCTCTGTCAGCCACCTGCTCCATCAGCCCCTGAAGTGGGTGGGCTGGTTCTCTTCTCTCTGGAAAGTGTCGTTCTCTGCAAGATGGTCCTCTGGCACCTACTTCACCAGGCAGTAGTGAGGAGTGAAGGCAAGCACTTAAGTGTCTGACGTGTTTTAATCGTTTCAAGTTTGCTTTTTTTTGTGCTGTCAGGAAACATCTTCAGTATCATTTGATCAAAATCACAGGAGGAATCGGGGGCAGCAACAAAATTCTGATGACCGTTGTAAAGCGTCCAGCCCCACGTACTCCCTCTCCTCGCCATCACACCCCCTTGTGCCGCCATGTGACCCGTAAGAAGCTGGCATGAAGGGAGAGGACACTGAGGAAGAGAAGTGACAGAGCCAGGCTTCAAAGCCCAATCTTACGGAAAGCAGCGCATAAAGACAGTTCAGAAAATAGTAGGGAGAACATGAGAAACTCGTAGCAACTCCAACCACATGATGATGTGTTTTGTGTCTCTCTTTTGTTCTCTTTTTGATGGTAAATGGCTTAATTCTTTTTATAGTTTGTAATTACCAGTGCAGTGCTGTTTGGTTTGATTTAACCGTATAGTAAGCTTGCTTACCTATAATTTCACACGTTTATGAACACAATTTTGGTGGCTGTACAGGCAGTATCTCAATTTACCCACCTGTTCCCCAAGGCTGGTCTTGATGTTCTTTCCCCACGCCCCCACCGCCATCACTGTTTAATGAAAGCACCTTCGAGCATTTCAGAGCCCCTCTTGTGAGAGGATCCCCAAAATACCGTCACTGAGTCAAACGACACAGACTTGTTAAAGCATTTCAAAGGTGTTTTTTAAGAGGCACAGAGAAAGAACTCTTCCCGTTCACTGATTGACACCCCCAAATCCATGGGGCGGGGCTGGGCTAGGGCTGCAGTCCAGGTCCCCGTTTCCAGTCGCAGGAACTGATTCCTGGCGCTCTTGCTGCCACGCTGTGGGGTCTGCCCTGGTCGCGAGCTAGAGGCAGGAGCCAGGGCTGGGCATTGGTCCAGCTGCTTGAATGTGGGACAAGCATGGCTTCACCGCTAGGGTAGATATCCACACCTGTTTTGGTTTTCAGTAAGGCTTATTGAGGGATAATGTATCTAAAGTAAAACTCAGCTTTTTAAAAGTTGTCCAGTGTTACAGCTAGTCCCACAGAGAAGGCTCAGCTTATTTCTGTCACTTGGGAAGTTTGGTTGTCATTGAGTTCATCCTCTTGCCCCCAGCCTTTAGCAAACACTGGCTTTCTGTCCCTGACTCAAAACAGGAAGCTGCCTCTGTGTCATGTTTTTTCTTTTGCTCAATGTAATGTGCTTGAGATTCATCCATGATGTTACATGTAACAACAGTTTGTTTCTCAGTGTTACTGAGTAATATTCACCGCACACATGTGTTACATTACACTTCTCTGTTTCCCATTGGACGGACATTTGGGTTCCAAGTTTTTGTGATTATACATAAAGCTGCTATGGGTAGCTGCATAGATGTTTTTATGTGAGCAGGAATAGTCATTTTCCTTGATAAATACCAAAGAGTGGACTTGCTGGGTTGCTTGATCCTGAGTATTTAACTTTTTCAGACTCTTTGAACGCTGCCAGAACCCATCTTTACTTTTATTGGAAAGGCAAATTTTACAGAGAAGAAACAGATAAGGCCTTCTATCTGCTAGGAAGCCTCCTTCTGACTCTCCCACATGGGTGACTTGGGCCATTCTCTACTGCTTTCTCAGAGCATAGACAAAGAGCTGGATTGGAAGTGGAGCAGTTAGGACTTGAACTATCCCAGAATTGCAGGTGGAGGATTAACCTGTCATGCCACTGCACTGACGCCTACCCTCTGTATACCTACCAGCAATTGTGAGAGCTTCAGTTTCACATGATTAATACCCATAGAATACTATGTGCCTCACCAGATTTTTTTTTCAAATATTTTCTTCCAGTCAGTATCTTGTTATTTATTGTTAATTTTTCTTTTTAAAATTTTTATTTATTTATTTACCTCTTTTTTATTATCATTATCATTTTATGATATAGTTCCATAGGCCCTGGGCTTCTCCCCCCCCCCCCCCCAGTCCCCTTTCCCTCCCACTGAGTTTCCCTGTATTATTACTGTAGTATAAACAGTCCTTTGTGCATCATTGTGGGCATGGACAATGGCAGAGTCCAGCATCCTATTGTCAATCGATATGAGTCAGACTGCTTATGATTACATCAAAGAATTGTAAAACCTAATATACTTTTAAGACCCTGTGCTACTTGGAAATGGGGAGGGAGAGCAGAGAAATTTTCCATCTCTTTAGAAGGTGTGAGTAAGACGTGAAGTATAACTTATCAGGAACATAACAGATAACTTATGGACAACAGACTTGAATCAGCATTAGACAATAGTAAAACTACAAAGATATACAGGGGGAATCAAGAGCGATCCTGACAACCTCTTAACAGGAGGTCATATGCACAAAGTAGGGGGGACCCCAGGGTGGAGCAGGTGGACAGGAGGAGGCTTGTATCCCAACCCTGGGGACTCCCAGATCCTCACCAAGGACTATCAGTATGGGCACCAAGGACTACATCCCAACTGCCAAGCCGACCATGGGGAACTGGAATACCTTCAGAGGCCAAGAACTCTGAGGTCATCCACCCCCATTTGGATCTACCACATAAGAAGGAAGAAGCCCAAACCCTTCCTTGCAGGACCCAAGGTCATCGGAACAGTAAGCTTCCTTCAGGACTAGGGAGAGAGCTTTCTCTGGTCCTCACTTAGTTCCAACTTTGGATCCCCACCCTATCTTGCAATGACCATCAGGGTCATTCCAAAGCCCCCCACCCCAAGACATGCACACACACGCACTCACACACACAAGTTGGAATAGAGAACAAAAAGGAAAGCTTGGAACCAGACAGGAAATGGTCAGCATGGACTCACATATGCCTTACTAGGTAGGACACAAAGATTAGTTACTCCTCACTAAGGTATTGAAGATTTCTCTGCACACCCCTCAGAAAACTGTTCTGCACTTCAACTGTTGACATGTCTTGTTAGAGTTATAAGCCAGTTTAGACTATCCCAAAATCTGCCAAGTTCAGCAAAATTAAGCTTCAACACTATAAACTGCTGAATGCTAAAATGAAAATAGTTACGCGACAGCTGAATGGTACCCTATAGCCATTTTAAGGTGTATAGCAGCCGGTTCTGTGTATAATCCAGAATTGAAATGTCAATGAAGTAGTCAGAGGATGCGGTTAAGAACTTGCATTTTCAAATATATTTGTTACTCAATACCATGTCAATTAATTCCATAATGTTGTAAATTGATGTTAATGTTGTGGCTTTTTATTTTTATTTTTTTAATTTTTAAATTTTTTTAGATTTATTTTTATTGAAAAGTCAGATATACAGAGAGGAGGTAAGATAGAGAGGAAGATCTTCCCTCTGATGATGATTCACTCGCCAAGTGAGCGCAACGACCGATGCTATGCCGATCCGAAGCCAGGATCCAGGAACCTCTTCCAGGTATCCCACACGGGTGCAGGGTCCCAAAGCTTTGGGCCATCCTCAACTGCTTTCCCAGGCCACAAGCAGAGAGCTGGATGGGAAGTGGAGCTGTCGGGATTAGAACCGGCGCCCATATGGGATCCGGGTGCGTTCAAGGCAAGGACTTTAGCCGTTAGGCCACGCTGCTGCCGGGCCCTGAGAAATGCTGTCCTAATACCAGTGAGTCTACATTCACTTGGTCCCTTGTTGAGGTCTCTTAAGGATTCTTAGTACATTTGGTGAATTACAGGTAAGCCTTCTCTCCTGCTGGAGGGTCTAGAGCATGGATAACAGATTCGCGTTCTTCCTGTTCCTCCCCATCCCCTTCCAATGAAAGCAAACCTTTGCTCTCTGCTCCTGACTGCTCTGTTTCCTAAGCATCTCATCTTCTCCCACACTCCGTGGCATAGACAGCGTTGATTTATTTACTCAAGAACTGCAGGCTCTTTAACAAAATATAGAATGCATGCATACATAAAGCTCTGTGGAAGGATGCAACTGGATATATGTCCCCAGGGCAGAAATTCCATGGACAGAGGTTGACCAGCAGCCTGGGGGCCTCCTATGACTTGTATTCCCTCCACTAAGAGGAGCTGTGTGCCGACTTCCACGCCATGGATGGTTCTGTCAGGGACTCCCATCTCATTGCTGCAGGGAATATGGAAGTTTCTCACCTGCTCCTGGTGCTGCTTCCCCTCTGCACTGGGTTGGTGCCTAGAATGGCACACCCCTTCCTTGCCCTCTCTAGTTGCCTGGATGTGTCCTCATCCTTGCAGCTCAGCTTGTGTTTCACCTGGACTAGATCCCGGATTCCGTCCACCTGGCATTTACCTTAGGTGACACTTCCGTTGTGGAGTACCGAGTTCACTGTTTCCACCTGATTGTGAGAACCTTCAACAAGCCTCTAGTGGGGCCCAGCGCCTTCCCCAGGGCCCAGCCGAGGCAGACTGGCTGCTTTGTGTCTGAGGAATGTCCAGGGTCCAGCAGCCCGGCTCCTTGAAGCTTGAAGTCTGGTTCTCTCTCCCCAGTGGCTTCTTCTCCAGCCTTTCTTGTTCTTCACATTGCTCTTACTTTGTGCTTGATATTTTTTCATTGCCACATTCTTTCGGGAGCAAAAGTGAGAAAAATCTGCCAGACGTTTAGGCTGTGTCTTCCATCATTATGATAAGAAAGAATAGGTGATACCCTCCACCCGTCATCTGCCTGGAGAGAGAAGTTGCTGTTAAAGGTCTCCTAAGACCTATTTTGGTATCAAATGTGCCAGTGTAGACACTTCTGGTAGTGCTGAAATCTTCATGCATCCCCCTGGCTACCAGACCCTTCTGGGTTCCCTCTTGGACCGTTAATAAGAAGGTGGCTCTCTCAGCCTATCTCAGCGTGTCTTGCTATGTTTGGGGACCTGGGCTCGTCTCATGATAGGTGCTTTTCTGTCATGGTGGGGCCACTGTGGCTGAATGTGAAAACCTGCAGGTCCTTCCCTTGCAGTGCAGAATGCGCTTAGCTGTGCTCTGGGGTGACACTGGACGCATCCCATGATGTAGAGCAATAAAAGGAGAAAGAGGCTGGTGTGAGATTTTTGTGGTTGAAGTGGCTTATACCTGCCTGACCATATCCCTGAAGGACAGACCCATCTCTGTCACTTAAACCCTGTGCTCTGAGTAATTGGTGTCTCATGGGAGGGCTGAGGAGTTCACTGGACACGCCTAGCAGCCAGAGTGTGTGGTTGGGTGGTTGTGGTGGGTTGAAGGCATGCTAGCTGAGGGTAACGAGGTGAGCATCTGGAAGGAGCAGCCCTTAGATATAATTGGAAGGGACAGGGGAGAGCAGGGCGGCTGCAGGGACAGAGTACTAGGCACACAAGTTTGTATGGGCTGGGCTTGTGAGTTTATCCAGAGCGTTGAGGGTTGCTCAGGCCCTGCTGGTTGTGTCCCAAGGCTCTACAGGCTCCTTCCAAAGCCAGTCACTGAATGTGTTCCAGGCAAGCCTACGGCTTCAGCCATGGAACTGTTGGCAGGCTTGGGAAGGAAGGCTTTTTCACATACTACCCTCTATTCACCAGGAGAAGATCGGCTGGCGGAAGGATGCGCTGCACCTGCTGGTGTTCACCACGGATGATGTGCCACACATTGCGCTGGATGGGAAGCTGGGGGGCCTGGTACAGCCACATGATGGCCAGTGCCACTTGAACGATGCCAACGAGTACACCGCATCTAATCAGATGGTGAGGACTGGAACTCTGCCTGTTTCGTGACCCTGCCCCACCCAGCCCCAAGCGCTTCCTGGCCATCTGGTCCATTCTTGGGACTGGGCTGTGTCACTCCATCTTCTCCAATTGGATGGCCAGAATTCCTCTGTAACATGGGATTAGCTACAGTAACGAAGCTGTTGTTCTTTCTGCCACTGTGTATCGTGTGGAGGAATGTTTAGTTAGGGGAAGAAATGATTTGGGAAAGATCTTTTGGGGCTTCCACTCCCGATAGTCTCTGACCATATCTGCTTACTTTAAAATAAATGTGTGCAGAATTTGAAATACATGATAATAGTTTGTTTCAATAAACCCATGCATACCTGCTACCCAGACCTAACAGTTGTTGAAATGTTGCCACACTTAATAGGCACTTTTATTTCACCCATCTATTCCCTCTTCTGCCGAAAATCCAGTGGGGTGTCTGGCCAGAGAGAAGTGCTTCCCAGTATTCTTTATCAGGCAGACCTGTGTCTTCCAGTTTCAAGAGATGGGCAGCACCCAAGCTTTCATGGATTCTGGGGAAGGGGTCTTATAACCCTAGGATGGCCGTCAGGTCATGCAGCCCTAGAGGCAAGGATCTGTGATAAACCAGGTCAGAGTAGCAGGATACACATCAGATGACATGACTGTGGATGTTTAAGAGATGTAAGGAGAGGGAGCCAGCACAAGCTCCCCATCTTCTGTGCCCTACCCCATTCCCTGTTCCACAGCCCAACTTGTAGCCCAGAGGTCAGCAGCCACCTCTGCCTGTCCTAAGCTGTTGCAAGACAGAGCGACGTCCCTGGGAGATAGGGGACATCTTAAGCATCAGGCATGGGAAAGGGAATGGGAAGGGAAGTCTCAGGGAACAGCACATGCTGGTGGCAGTTGGTGACTGTTCTCACTGGATCTCTCCACATGTTACCATCCCTGCTGAAGGGTAATAATGCAAACCAATGGTGTGGGTAGGAGAGGTGGATCTGGTTAGATGGGGAGCAGATGAAGTTGGTGATTTGGGGGCTTTCAGGGTTCCCTGAGGGAAGGATGCTTTGTGTGACAACTATGAATGTCCTGGTATACACTGGGGCCAATGTCTTAGGAATGTGACAGTCGTGACTCTGCCTTGGCCCTAGGACTACCCCTCGCTGGCTTTACTCGGAGAAAAATTGGCTGAGAACAACATCAACCTCATCTTTGCAGTGACAAAGAATCACTATATGCTCTACAAGGTATGCTTGGTGTGTGGGTGGGCGGGGGGAGCAGGACTTGGTGTGGGGAGGGGCTCATCCTGGGGCTGTGCTGGCCCTAAAATGAAGGGGAGCTTGGGAGTGGGACAGGGGATCGAGGAGAGTGAGGAGTGGTTGCAGTCCTGCTGGATGTGGGAGAGATCCAAGGTTGGGTGGCATTCAGCCTTGCCTTAATCAAATAGACAGTCATATATGAATGCAGCTACCAAGTGTTCACACCATCGTGTGTGCCTTTACAAGGGATTTAAACACAAACCATGATGTCTGATTTGCTCCTGAGAAGAACCTTGGAAGTTCTGCATGTGATGGCAAAATTGAAGCACAAAGGGACACATTTCAGTGGAGTAGTAGTGCACATACAGGAAACGGAGGCACCCAAGTGGGCCCCATGGCTAATCCCACACTCAGAGCTATAAGCTTCGCCCGTGGAGGGTCTGACACCAGAGCCTTGCCTCTCAAAGGCAACAAACCAGCTTTTAGCTGAGACTGTCCCTGGAGTGTCATTGCCAGCTTCCCTGGTGAACATGAATCCTTCCAGTCACGCACTGCCCTAGAACTCTCTGAGCGCCCCAGGGGTGCTCACATGAGCTGCAGGTCCCTCTGCCATCCTCTGAATGGAGACACCGTGAGAACTTCCCCAGGAATCCTTCTCTGCCACCCCGGTCTCCCCCCGGGAGCGACCAGTCTGCTTCCCTCTCCATATTGTTCTTAAATACTCACCACCTGATGCATGTGCTGCATGCCCGTCTCACTGCTGCTGCCTGGGATCGCCACTGATCCAGTTCCACCTCTGGCTTCTGCAAGCCCAACTCAGCTTTACACAAGGACAGCAAGGGAAGAGGAATTTGCTGCCTATCTGTTCAGAGGCTTCAACTGGACTGGGCCGTCCTCACCTTTCACAAGGGAGGTGGTCCACCGTGGTCCTTTGTTAGTACCAAAATCCACCGTGCAGACCATAGTAGGCTATGAACCGAGGATGGAGTCTACCTCTGCAATATGACATGGTCATGTTAGTCCAGGCAGAAGATGGAAGGAGGAGGAAGGAAAGATGGGCTAGGAAGACCTGGAAGAAAGGGTGGGCTTGAGGCCTCTGGAAAAGGTGCCTATTTCACTCCTGCAGAGTAGGCGGGGTACACCATACAGCTGACCCTGAATGTGTGTGGACCAGGGCAGTGGGGGTAAGAAAGTCCCCAGGAGCAGATCAGCCCTGGAGGACAGATGTGCAGGGAATTGTGCATTGCAGGCTAGCGTTCTCCTTCAAGGACAGAGCTGGTCAGCCCCTTTCCTCTGGGTCTGCAGGGAAGGGGAAGCGTCTGTAGCCCCCCTGCACTGCCCATTCCTGTGCTGTCTTCTGCAGCCTAGATACCAGAGAGTGGCAGAGTAGAGTGCAGGGGCCTGGTCGTTCTACTCTGTGGAGCGGGGTTTGCTCTCGGAGGGCATGAAAGGGCAGCTCGGCTTATTTCTTTTTCTTTTCTTTCCCAAGAATTTTACAGCTCTGATACCTGGAACCACCGTGGAGATTCTACACGGAGACTCCAAAAATATTATCCAGCTCATTATCAATGCGTACAGTGTAAGTTCCCTACTGCTTCCCTGCCCTCCCTCAACCGAGGCCCTAGAGCTGCTGTGGCTTCAGATGGGCAGTACACCGTGCTTGGGTGCTTGGCTCTGTACCCCCATCCTCTGCCCAGGGTCAGGTGGACCCTGATTGGTATATGCCTCCGTCCCTCCTGCTCCTCTGTGGTCTCTAGCTCATCCCAGTAAGCCAGTGAGTTGGACTTGGGCTTGTGGCCCTAGACTCAGCCACTCAGGCTCCTCCAGTGTGTCCAGGTGCTGAGGGCATTTCTGCAGGGAGTTCCCTCTCCTGTGTGGGGCAAGCAGGACACCGCCAGCAGCTGTGGGAAAGGCACATTCACCTTGCCACACAGCAGCCACGACAGCTGAGCTCCACGTACACACGGAACCAGACAGGTGGCCGAGCCCCACTAGGGAGGGACATCTCAAGACAATGTTTTGGATTCCATGCTTCAGGTCTGTGAGTAGGTCTTTGCAGGAACCCGAGTGGGCCTGGGAGATTCTGGGCCGTGGTAGTTCAGCATGGGGCCTTGGAGCTTGCATAGAAGAACAAGTGTTTATAGGCAGGTTCCCCAGTCACTGCCACTTCCCAGGCTGCTCCTCCAAGGAAGCTGTTCCCAAACCTTCTCTCTCCTTCCTTTTGTCTCAGCTCTCACCTTCTTGCTGAGAGGAGCGCAAGTGCTGTCTTCTGGGCAGAGCAGCTGCCCATCCTGTGAGCCCACTTCCTTACAACAGCTATTCATAGCCTAGGTGTGGTTTTAGTAATGTCATTCATCCTCAACTTTGGTAAAGGAGACTTTGGTAACTCTGGGAGCCTCAGTAACTCATGCACCCCCACCCCCCTTGCCTTGCTGTTCCCACAGTGCCTGGTTAAAGGCCGGTGTCTGGAACCCTGCTGGTTCCTTTGTTGACTCTGTCAACCTGCTGATGGCCCTGTTTGCAGCTTCACAGCACTGCTGAACTACACTGGGTGCCACAGGGGGTGCCCTGGGGCCTTGGAGGTGGCCAGGCCAGCAGAGGGGACTCCAGGCTGGTGACTCCCTCCCCTCTCCTCCACTCCCCTTCCCTGGCCCACCTCCATCTTATGCTGTAAGTAAGGATCCTCCTCTCACGGGCTCCGGCACCTCACTCACTCCTGGAACTTCCTGTTAAGAGAAACTAAAGACTTCCTTCTCCTCTCCTCTCCTGCTCTGCCTGCCCTGCACGCAAACATCCGCTTTTCTGATCTCTGACCTTCCAGTCCTCGCCAGCCCTGGGAACCAACTCAACCCAGAGCCCAGTGAGGCAGGCTTTCCATAGCAGCTTTCGTGGTTTGCACATTTCCATGCTGAGTCATTGGGTTTACATTTCAGGAAGCGGGAAGCTCAGCCAGGCCCCATTGCTGGGCCCCGCAGATGTGCTGCAATGGGACATGCCCAGAGGAAGTTTAAGCAGTGAATAAGCATGCCAGGGGTGCTGTGGCTGCTCTGCAGTGTGGGCCTTCTGGGTCTCGGTGCCCGGATGCTGAGCTGAAAGCTTGTCCTCTCAGGATGCTGGGCCTGAAGATCCCATGGGGAGGGGGAGGGTGGCCACAGCCGGGGAGACACAGCTTGGCATGTAGGGTGCAGCAAGGATGGACTTGTGGGCTTCTGCCCAGCATTTCCTTCCGGGATCCCCGGTGAAGACCCAGGACCCCTGCTGCTCACTGCTTAGGTAATGACACGCAGCCCCAGAAATGAGGTGAGCTTTCTGCTCTGTCAGCATTTGACGTGGCTGGCTGGTTCTGCACTCCCCGCTGTGTAGGGGACCACAGGAAGCTGAGGAGCAAGAGGCATGGCGATTGGCGCCCTGGGTGGGCACCGACAGATTCTTAGTTGTGTGCTATCAGGGAGGTGTGTGGCTTTTTATACTTTCACTTGTTCAGTGAAAACCCAGGGACCTTGGGGTCGTGGAGCCAAACAGGAACATTGTCAGTATAGGAGGCAGCGGCCAGGAGCTGCACTGGGACAAGGTTGAGAAGAGAACATGATATTTCCAGGCTAGAGCATGTTTGGAAGCGGTGTGAGCCACACTGTGACTCAGTGGGTTTGATCTGGTTCCTGTACAAACACATGGCATGAAAAGAGGCAGACAGCTTAGGAATGCACATTTGAAACTCAACTTTTAAAAAGATTTCTTTATAATACAGTTCATAGGCTCAAGGATACCTCCTCCCACCCTCCCATTCCCTCTCCTCCACACTGTTTCCCCCTGTATTACAGTAGAATAGTCCTTCAACAGCAGTCACAAGTCCGTCATTCTAATTGTATTCTGACATTCTAGGTGTAGACAATGATAGAAAGTCCAGCATTCTAAACTTTAAAAAAAAAAAAAAAGTGATTACTGAAATGCTGTCTACAGTAACTATTCAAAATTTAAAAAAAAAGTTTAAAAATTTCTGGGAATGACATTGTAGCTTAGTGGGTTAAGCTACCACCTGCAAGGCCAGCGTCCCATATGAGCACCAATTCAAGTCCTGGCTGTTCACTTCCAGTCCAGCTCTGTGCTGACATGCCTGGGAAAGCAGCAGAGGAGAGCCTGCGTTCTTGGACTCACTCTGTGTGTAAGACCAGGATGGAGTTCTAGGCTCCTGGCTTCAGCCTGGCCCATCCTGCCTGTGTGGTCAATTAGGGAGTGAACCAGCAGATGGACAATTTCTCTGCTGCTTCTCTACAACTCCCTCTCTGACTGCCTCCTTTTCAAATGATTTTATTTATTTACTTATTAGAATTTAAAACCTTATTGAGATATCATTAGCATACAACTTCAACCTTACTTGTTGAAGTCCTATTGGGACATCTGGATTAGTACTCAATGCTACTACTGTGATGGAGTCAGGAATACAAGTATTACTCTGCTCCTGTTTCCTGACATAAAGCTGTTAAAATCCACAGGCCCTAGAAGCATCTTTTGTTCTAGTATTTTGTCTCTCTCTCTCTCTTAAAGATTTGTTGATTTGGAAGGCTGAGTTAGGGAGAGAGAAAGATCTTTCATCCACTGGTTCACTCCCCTTGTGATTTCATCTGCCAGGATTGGAAGGCCAATGCTAGGAGCTTCAGCCAGCTTCTCACGAGGGTGGAAGGACCTAAGCTGTTGGGCCACTTTCCGCAGCTTTTCTAGGCACGTTAGCAGGGGGCTGGGTTCAGAGCAGCCCAAACCCCACCCTGTGTCCACATAGGATGCCAGCTCTGCAGGGAATGGTGGAACATGCTGTGCCACACCTCCAGTCCCAATATCTTGTCTTTGCTGTTATTCCTGACACACTTGGTAGTAATAGGAGCATCTGGTGATAGAACCTTGGTGGCAGCTGGCGAGTCTCAAGGTGGGAGCTGTTTGCCAGGGAAGCCAGCCACAAGCCAGAAGTTGGACCTTCTGGCTCCTTCCCTTCACCTCCTGAGAGAAGAAGCGGGGCTTGAAGGTTGCCTTGATTACAGGGGGACTACTGGTATCATCAGCCATGGCTTTGTAATGAAGCCCGCATAGAATCACAAAAGTACCGGATTGGGAGAGCTCTGGACTGAATGTGCAGAGGTGCCTGGAGTAGATACAGGTACACAGCACACCTTCCCACATGCATCCCCTGTGCATCTCTCAGGTTATGCATCTGAGTCCTTTATCAGATCCTTTATTAGTATGTGAGTACGTGGAAGAGAAGTTCCCCTGAGCTCTGGCCAGTTAACCAGAGTTCCCATCTTATCGGCTGCTGCCTTTCCTGGCAAGTCTCTGGCATGCATGCGTGGATGTAGGGGGGTAGCTGAGTGCTGGCTAGTAGTGAGGGCTCTCATGAGCTCGGGTTACCCTTCCACCTGCTCCTTTCTCTGGCCCAGGTCCAGTCCCAGCCCTCTTTGGCACATTGGGGCGCTGGGTGTCATCTCAAAGTCTAAGCAGTTTGGGTTGGATTTCACCTGACTCCCAGGACATATGACTGAATGCTGGTGTTGCCTTTCATCTCCCTTGGAGTACTGGTACCATGAAGCCCTCAGTGGGAACACGTATAGCCCATGAACTGGCTGTGGGAAGAGATAGAAAGGGCATATTTATTTTCACGTCTGGCAGAATCAAGCCTGTCATTGGACACATCAGGCTCAGTGTGAAACCTCCGAAACTTGGGTTTTTATCTAGCTCTGCAAGGGAGTTTGGCCACGTGGTGTTTTGCCCTGCCATGGGCTGTGGTGAGCGGTCCCCCGTCCAGGAGGCGTGCCAGCACCCGCTGTGCTGGGAGGGGGGAGGGAGGCCTCTCTAGAGCTGGAAACCACTGTGGCTGCGTGTACAGGCTGACTTCAGAGGCCCTCTGGCAGGTCATTCCCTCGGCACAACACATGCTTCTCTTTTGGTTGTTGCCATGAAGTCTGCTCCACCCACTGCACAGCTGGTCTAACTTAAAGCAGCTGCAGATGTGGCCCAGCCTGACCAAGTGTTTAGCGGAGCGGCCTTTAAACCGCCCACATGTTTGCCATTGTCTCCTTTGTCAGTGATGGAGTGTAAGGAATCACCTTCAGGAGCCATCTGGGAGAAGTTGATTGCATTTCGGGAGCCACACATAAGTCTTCATGTGAGAACTGACTGACTGTGGCTTTTATCTTAATCATATCCTCGCATTCCATTCATGGACTCATTCATTTAATATCTTTTTTAAAATGTATTCATTTATCTGGAAATGAGTTTATAGAGGGATAGAGAGAAATCTCCCATCCACTGATTTACTCCCCAGGTAACAGCATTGGCCAAGCTAAAGCCAAGAGCTTCTTCTTGGTCTCCCACATAGGTACAGGGTGCCCAAGCACTTGAGCCATCTTCCACTGCTCTCCCAGGCTCCTTAGCAGGGAGCTGGATTGTTAGTGAAGCAGCCAGCACTCAATGTGACAACCATATGGGATGCTGGCATTGCAAGTGGTGACCCTACCTGCTAAGCCACAATTTCAGCCCCTCACTCATTCATTTAACCGCTGTCTACTAATAGCATCAGGCTATGACTGGCAGCGTCACCGTGAACACAGTTCTGCCTCCAGGAGCCTTCTCACTAGGATCTAGCCTGATGAGCTGCCCCCTCCTAAGTCAGCAAGTCCATGTCCAGTGAGAGCCAGGCCTGGAATGGGACCAAAAAGTCCTGGACTGGTCCTGCCTGCCACTGGTGGCCAAGTGATCCTGTACGAGGATCACTGCCATGCCCCCACAAATGAGCAGTTTGAGCCAAGTCCTCTGCACAGCTGCTGCCGCCTGTGGTATGCTAAGAGTCCTGGTTGCAGGAGTTGTGTGGGGAGCAGGGGTAGTGCTGAGTTCGTGTCAGCGCACTCAGCTCCAGGTGCAATCTGCCTGATGATGGTGTTCAGTGTCCCACCCATCATCTCATGGCTACTGAAGGGTGCAGTAGGAGGCCCCGCCCCTTGTTACTGATTGGCACCATAAGAGGCCCCGCCCCTCGTGCTGCCTGCCTCTCCTCCAAGCCCTCCACTCTCACATCCAGAGCAGCATCCATAGGTCCAGCTCTGAAGAGCCAGTACCTCTTTGCCGTGAGCCATGCAGCCCCCTGTTCTCAGCGGCTGTTCACCCAAGGAGTTTCCTTTTTTCTTCTAAGATTTATTTTAAATTTTTATTTGGAAAGCAAAGTTACTGCGAAAGAAGGAGAGACAGGGAGAAGAGAAGGAGCTTCTTCTGGGTCTCCCACACAGGTGCAGGGTCCAGGGACTTAAGCCATCCTCCACTGCTTTCCTAGGCCATAAATAGGGAGCTGGATTGAAAGTGGAGTGGCCAGGGCTTGAACCAGCACCACAGACAGAGGCTAAGCCCACTATGCCACACACTGCCTCTCCCAAGTAATTTCTTATGTGACTTCCATCTGCCTTTTTTTTTTCTTGCGTGAGAAGCTGTTTTATCTATTTGGCCTGAGCCCCCTTAGCATGGCTGTTGGTAAAACAGCCTCCCCTGCACCCCAACAATGAGCAGCCTGGGCGGAGCCCAGAGGGAAGCCTGAGATGGCCCTTGGAGATCACTGATCACACCCAGCAACACAGCATGGTGGAAGGCGCTGCCATGGCCCCCGGCTGCTTAAGGCTGGCGCTTCGGAAGGGAGGTGGATTTAAGCGGGCTGACACTTCTGCACTTTGAGAGCTGTGAAAGTGCTTAGTTTGTTACAAAGAAACTGTTTATTGCAGAGTGTTTCCAGCAGGCTGCTAATTCATTGCGAAGACTGTATTATTTCACTACTTCAATCTAAGCACTTCATGCTACGCGAAAGAGAAAAATAGCTCACGATAGTGTGTGGCACTTCTTCCTGCCATGCCATTCCATGGCCACGCTCTCTGAGGTCCGCTGGACAGGAGGGAGGGGCTTAAGGGCTGGCAGGTGCTCTTGGGGTCTGGTTTTTTTTTTTAAGTTTTTGGTAAAATACAGCCTCTAAATACAAGGTGATTATTTAATTTGGCCTCAGCCTTCAAAGTGGTGTCTTCATATATATATATTATATATATATATTTCTTTGAAAGGTAGAATCACATGGAGGGGGAGAGAGAGATTCCATTCACAAAATCACTCCTCAGGGCCCGGCGGCGTGGCCTAGCAGCTAAAGTCTTCGCCTTAAACGCGCTGGGATCCCATATGGGTGCTGGTTCTAATCCCGGTAGCTCCACTTCCCATCCAGCTGCCTGCTTGTGGCCTAGGAAAGCAGTGGAGGACGGCCCAAAGCCTTGGGACCCTGTACCCGTGTGGGAAACCTGGAAGAAGTTCCTGGCTCCTGGCTTCGGATCGGCACAGCATTGGCCATTGCGCTCACTTGGGGAGTGAATCATCGGAGGGAAGATCTTCCTCTCTGTCTCTTCCTCTCTGTATATCTGACTTTCCAATAAATAAATCTTAAAAAAAAATCGCTCCCCAAATGACCGCAACAGGGGACTGGGCCAGACTGAAGCAGGAGCTTTTGATGTTATCCGAGGCTTGCACGTGGACGGCAGGGGCTCAGGTCCTCTACTGTCTTCCCAGGTGCGTTTGCAGGGAACTGGATGAGATGCCAGTATTGTCAGCAGTAGCTTAGCCGGCTCTGCCACAATTCCAGCCCCTCCATTCTATGAATGGACATTTGCATAATGTCTGGGATCTTGTTACAACAATAGTGTCTCTCTAAGTGTGTATTGATAGATGGGTTCCAGAAGGGTTTTATCCCCCTCCCACTAGCGGCGTGAGAGAGTCCCACTGCTTTGTGTCCCCTCCCACATTGTTTTCAGTCTTGTGATTTTCTGTTCTGATGGACGACTTTGACTTGGTTTTTGTTTTGTCTACCATCTTGAGAACATAAATCATGTGTGAGATAGGGTCCCTTCATAACAAAGTTTCAGATCCGTGAATTGGGGGCCTCACTTGCTAGGGGTTCGGCTTGAAGGTCCGGGCGGTAGGGTAGGTTCCTGGAGAAGGGGCCTGATGCTGAAGGATAACAGAGCTGGCATGGGAAAAGGGGACAGAGTGAGCCCCTGGCCGAGGGAAAACACGTTCTCCCAGACACGTGGGAGCAAGGTGTGAGGAGCAGGTCCGTCCCTTGGTGGGGGGAATTGACTTGGCTTTGGAAAGGTGTGCAAGCGCTGGAGCATGAGACCTGGCAGCAGATATGGGTCCCATCTGGCAGGGGTGCTGCCATCACCCTGGGCAGCAGCCCTAAGGCACTACTGGAGAAAAGGAAAAGCATGGAGAGGGGATGGGGAACCAAGGCCACCGCCAAGGAGACTGCCACACTGGAGGAAGTACCCCAGCTGTCACCAAATCAGTGTGGGGCACCTGTCAACGTCTGCCTTTACTGAGAGGTTTGTCTTCTCTCTGTTCAGAGCATCCGGTCGAAAGTGGAGCTGTCGGTCTGGGACCAGCCTGATGACCTCAGTCTCTTCTTCACTGCCACCTGCCAGGACGGTGCGTCCTACCCAGGCCAGAGGAAATGTGAGGGCCTGAAGATTGGGGACACGGTGAGTTTGTGCCTCAGGCTTGCCGAGCCGAGGGTTCCCTGGGAGCTCGGATTCGTTCTCTAGTTCAGTGTCATGGGAGAGTTACCTGTGACACATGTCTAAATGGCAGGGGGGTGCCTCTGAGGACCAGTCAGCAGGCATCCCCCAGTGTGTTGCCATGTAGGGCCTCTTCATACTGACATTGTGCCCACGGGGTTTTCTTCTTTTAGGTTTACTTGTTTGAAAATCGGAATTAAAGAGAGGGAGAGAGACAGAGAGAGATCTTCCATTCTCAGTTTACTACCCAAATGGCTAAAATGGCCAGGTAGGGGCCGGGGCAAAACAGGGCGAAGCACTTGAGTTATCTTCTGATGCTTTCCCAGGGAGCTAGAATGGAAGTGGAGCAGCTGGGACTTGAACCAGCGCCCATATGGGATGCTAGCAGCATAGGTGGCACTACAACACCAGCTCCCCCCTCAGTGTTTTCAAACACTGTCATCTTAGCTGGATGGGCATGCAAGCAGGTTGTGGAGCATGGAGAGGGATCGAAAAGACCTGGCTTCTTCCCCATAGCTTGCCGCGCACCTTGGCTACAAGACCTTATGCTTTTCCTTTCTGTAAAATATGAGGGAAGCCATCTGCCTGTCTAGTTTGATGAGCTGGAATGAGTGGCTCTGAAGCAACAGAGCTCAGATGAATGGATATGAATGGATGTGATTGGATGTGAAGGTGGATACCTGGTTGTCTGGCCAAGGACTGGCGAGTGGGAGGATGCATGATGATAAGAACACAGGTGCCAAGCACGGGCATGGAGGCCGGCCTGCTGGCGGCAGCGAAAGCTGTCCGTGCATATTCTTGTGCTCTCTCTCCCTCTGGGCACAGACTGCAAGATGCATGTCTGAATTGCTTTGCTGACAGTTACGTTGTTCAGAAAATAGGAAAGTAGCAAGGGGAAAGTTCTCCATATTTCAAAGAATCTGCTTGTAAGCAAGGATTACAGGAACCTTACAAATAGACAAGTATGTCCTCTGGGCATTGCTAAGTACTAAAGCTGGCCAGTGTGGCGATGAGCCGGCTTGGCCTTGGGCTGCCCGAGTTGAGCAAGCAAAAAACTGTGCCAACTAAGTAATGGATCTTGTTCTAAGATAGGTTGTTTCCAAATGTCTTGCTTTGAACAGACTTGAAAGAAGCCCTATCAGGTTTTCAGATAAGCCATCATGAACAGTTGTTTGTGGCATTTAACTCAGAAGGCTTTAGTAGAACAGGGTGGCGTTGCTGAAACTACTTCCTCATCCCTATCTTCCTGCTTACATGAATAAGGCTTTTTTGCATTTAAAGCTGTACAAAGGTAGAATTGGTGTGCATCCCTCTCTTGTTCAACGGTGTTTGTTTTATATACACGTGAACTATTGGGAAAAGCCTCATTTCCTTAAAGGGCATAGCTTAAAAAAAAAAAGTACTTTTCTGTGTTTAATCGTTGGCAGAAATGGCATTATATTTATGTTGTTTTGATCCATCATAATGACCACTCAATCCAGATGAATAAGAAAACCCCATGGAGTCCTGTAATTGCTAGGTTTAAAAAGATGGTTGTGAAAAATGTTAAGGAGATAGAACTATCCAGAAACTATCCTATAAGGATCTATGGGTGGAAATCTGGGTGCAGTGGGCCAGGACAGCTAAAGGAAGGGTGCATGAAAGAACCAAAAGCCCGTCCCTGGAGATGTGGCTCATGATGGGAAAGAGGGTGGCCGCTCCCTAACCAGAGATCTGCAGAACCCACAAATTTGGGGGCTCGGGAAACCAGTTGTTTCCAATGACATGCCACGTGAAATCAGGCAAAACGATGCAGGCTGCTGACCTCTCGGTCAGGCAGATTGGTTGCAGAGCCGACACACTTCCTACCAGTGTTGATAACATCAACCCGAGTGGGGGTGGAGAGGCCTTGACCCAGCCTTCAGTGTCTTGTCTGTGTTTACTACCGGCTTGGGTTACACTCACCAGGGACTTCCTTATCATCAGCTGTGGGTAGGTCACAAATCTGACCAAAACCTCTTATCTAAAGCAGGAAAACCAACCCAGCAGTTAAAAATACCTCCTCCACAGGCGGGCGGCTGGCATCAGCAGCGTGCATCTCTGGCTTGTCGTTCAGGATGTTCACAGCATGAAGGGCATCTGGTTGGACTGCAGTTTTGAGCAAAAAGACCTGATAGGTTCCGATGTCTCAAAGCTCACTAAATAGTGTCGCTTAAAAAATAAAAATAAATAATAAGGGCAGTTGAGGTGGCCTTAAAAGAAGTATTTTGAAACCCTGAAGACAATGATCCTACTCTGTTAAGAAAAAGAGTTATTTATTTGAAATGCAGCGTAACACAGAGGAGAAAGGGCGGTATCTTCCACCTGCTAGTTCATTCTCCAATTGCTGGCAGAGGCCGAGTCTGGGCCAGCAGAAGCCAGACTGTCGATCTCCCATGTGGGTAGGAGGGCCCAAGCTCTAGAGCCATAATCTACTGCCTTTCCGGCTACTTGAACAGGGAGCTGGATTTGAAACTACATTCCCATATGGAGTGCTGGCATTACAAGTGGTGACTCGATTCACTGCTCCTCAGTGCTGGCCCTGCTTTTGCTCTTCTCGGAATCACACTGCATCTGGAGTTGTATGTAAGGCCTTTTAAATTTTTCTTGTTTGCTGGAAGAGAGAGAGATACCGCCTGTCTGGTTCACTCCCCGATAGCCAGGGCTGGGTCAGGACTAAGCCAGGCACTGGGAACGGAGACTCCCGTGTGAGTAGCAGGGACCCATCTCCTTGAACCATCACCTGCTGCCTCCCTGGTTGTTCGCTGACAAGAAGCTGGAATCAGGAGCTGAGCTGGAGCTCAAACTCAGGCACTACGATATGAGATGTCAGCACCCCAGGCAGTGTCTTAACTCTCCCCTGGGTCCTTTTTAAAAAGAAAAAGTGACGAGGAACTGTGGAGATAGTTACTGGAAACCAGGAAGGGCAAAGGACCTGGGGCTCACGGGTCATGACCCCCATGAGGTTGGAATGGAATGCTGCTTGGAAGCAAGGCGCTGAGGCCTTAAGCACACATGGGAAGACCATTGCTAGGATCGTTTAGGGGTTTCTCATGCAGCCAACGGGGGACATGCGGTTAGTCTTCAGAAGATCTGGAAGCAACACACAGTGGGTAGTTCTGTGTCCCCCACCTGTTCCCTGGGGGGCGGGGGACTTAATTTATGCCGATACTTGAGAAAAGCCAAGGCTCGAGGATTTAATTTGTTGTGCAAGACTGCACAGCATTGAAGTGAAAGCTCGTAACCAGGTTTCTATGGTGCTTTTTAGCTTTTTAGGTTTTTTTTTTTTAATAATTATTTATTTTTATTGGAAAGTCAGATATACAGAGAGGAGGAGAGACAGAGGAAGATCCTCGTCTGCTGTCTGCAAATTCACTCCCCAAGTGGCCACAATGGCCGGAGCTGAGCCAATCTGAAGCCAGGAGCCAGGAGCTTCTTCCGGTTCTCCCACGCGGGTGCAGGGTCCCAAGGCTTTGGGCCATTCTCTGCTGTTTTCCCAGTCCACAGGCAGGGAGCTGGAGGGAAGCGGAGCAACTGAGACATGAAACAGTACTCATATGGGATCCTGATGTGTGCAAGGGGAGGATTTAACCACTAGGCTAGCATGCCAGGCCCCTCAATTGCCTTTTGTTTCAAAAGCAGTTGCATGAGTTGTTTTTGGCATTGGCAAGGAGAAGCAAGTTTATGGAAACACGCAGAGTGGTCAGAAAGCCCAGGGCCCAGTTAGCCTGGCCTCGGGCTGTCATCGTCTCACTGAGCTGCTACAGTCTCTGCAGTTTTCTTATCCTTTCAGTCTCTGTCTTATCTCAATCCTCCCGTTGCGTCTGCACCAGGCTTGCTTCCAACAGGCTTTTCCTAGAGAACTTTTATGTGACCTTTGTACAAACTGTTGTCAGAACAGGCCCTTTTTCTTCCTCAATATTGCAGTCAGTGCCGTAACCTTCTGTGCCCCAGAACCTGTGCTGGCTCTCTGGTTCTGTAGTCTGAGCCCTCTCCACCTATATACAACCTCTGGCTCCCATGATTCTGTTCTGTCATAGCTAAGTGCAACCTTCAAGATGTTCTTAAAAACTGTGTGTCATAAGAAAACTACACATGGATTTGGCAGTTTTTACACCAAATGCTTCCGTTTTCTGTGACACAGTCTTGAAGACAGGAACCTCCAGAGACAAGACAGTTTATTGAATGCCCCGATGACCTTGGGACCACATACCCTGCAACATGGTTGGGAAAATGAATACGGCTCCCCCTGCTGATGGGCCGCCTGAATAGTATGCCCAGGCTAACCCAGCTCAGAAGTAGCAGACTTACACCTGAGCCAGGGTCTTGACACCTCAGACCTTCTCATCTCCCCCACCACAGCCTCCCCAATGCAGAGGGAATCCTGGTTATTGTCACTTAAGAATGCGAATTTGTAAGATTCTGCACATCATGGGAAGACTATTCTGCTGCCTTCTCCATGTCTCACAGTGGCCCTGTAAGGTGGCCATTGCTTCCCCCACTTTCTGTGCAAAAACATGGAGGCTCAAGGGTGCCTTGAGAAACAGGCCAAGTGTCCTGCAGCTGGTGAGCCTTGTGCACCCATGTGCCAATTAGAGGACACTGATGCATCACCCACACTTTCCCCCCTAGGTTCTTGATCAACCCAAACTCAGGAATTGGAAGCATGAAAGGGACTGACATTGGGGTATTAGGAATTTGTAATTTCTGATACACACCGAGAGCTATATATCAGTGTTGCAAGGGTGGCAGGAAAAGTGGGACCACTTAAGAAAGTTCATGGAAAAGTGGAATTTTAAGGTCAGTTTCTTTAGGTGCATGAGACGAAGGTGGACTTACTGGACCTCAAGGAAGGAAGGTGCTGCCTTGAGATTCACCAAGAGCCTGTTGCTGAAGTTATGTACACATGTACACGCCTACCATGGGGGTGTCTCAATGCACATTTTCCGTAGACTTCCTGAGACAGGTTCTTGCCTGTCAAGAAGATGAATAATAGGGCCCGGCGTGCTAGCCTAGCAGCTAGTCCTCATCTTGAACACTCCCAGGATCCTACATGGGCGCCAGTTCTAATCCCAGCGACCCTGCTTGTGGCCTGGAAGTGCAGTCAAGGATGGCCTAAGGCCTTGGGACCTTGTACCCACATGGGGACCTGGAAGAAGTTCTTGGTGTGAAACAAGTGATGGTCATTGTACTTCCAGAATTGCAGGAAGGACTGGCTTTCTAGAAGGCATCAGAGAGAGGGAAGTGGACTTTGCCACCTAGTTTGGAGTCTCAGTGGGACGGGTGAGTTCAGAAATGAGAAAGAGCTTCAAGGCTGTAACAGCACAGTGTGGATCAAGCCTGGAGCCGTTCCTAGCTGGGCCCGGCACACTCCATAGGCACTTGCTCGGGAGCCTGACACATCTAGGTGGCCCCAGCTCCCTTTTGATGATGAACTACAGATGTCTGTGGCTTCCTCTGATCCTTGAGACAGGAGGGTGACATGCAGCTGGAAGTGTTGGACCAATAAGTTCCCCCTATCCATCCTTCTGTGGGATGGGCCTGCCATTTTGCCCAGCTTTTATAGCTGGGGACCAGCCGTGCTCCTAAGTGTCTTGGGGGTGGCCCCCTGGACCTTTGTCCCGGCGGCTGTGCTGAACTCCAGGTGTGTTCAGTAATTGTTCATGAGCCAAGTACTATGATCCCCAGGATACAAAGATGGGGAAGAAACACATGCAACCTAGTTGGCTTTGTCAAGAACAGTCAGTACAGTGACAGAGCTGGGCGTGCGCTGTGGGAGCCCAGGGGAAAGGGGACCCGGCCTTGGAGGGAATGCAGTGTGAGCCAAGGTTCATGGGGCAAGAGTGGGTTTTCTGGGTGGAGGAGGCGGAGGATGCGGCAGGCCTGCTGGCGGTACTGAGTGGCAGAGGAAGTCTGCTAAGGTGTGAATGGCACCACCCTCTTCCACAGGCGACAAGTGCTCATTCGTGATGGCCTGGAGGTGACTTGGGGACTGCAGGAAGAGTGGTTGACCACACAGGCAGGACATTTCCAGGGTACTCAAGGACTCCCTGGAAGATGGGATTAAAGATATATGTCTCCTGGTGAAAAACATTTTTGAATCTTTTTTTTTTTTTTTTAAAGATTTATTTATTTTTATGACAAAGTCAGATATACAGAGAGGAGGAGAGACAGAGAGGAAGATCCTCCATCCGATGATTCACTCCCCAAATGAGCTCAATGGCCGATGCCATGCCAATCCGAAGCCAGGATCCAGGAACTTCTTTCCGGGTATTCCACACGGGTGCAGGGTCCCAAGGCTTTGGGCCGTCCTTGACTGCTTTCCCAGGCCACAAGCAGGGAGCTGGATGGGAAATGGAGCTGCCGGGATTAGAACTGGCGCCCATATGGGATCCCGGCGCATTCAAGGTGTGGACTTTAGCTGCTAGGCCACGCCGCCGGGCCCAAAATCCACACTTGAATCTTCAGAAGACTTCAGTGCCTGGTTCTCCAAAACTTTCTTATGCCAACTAAAAATTTTCATTCCATTTTATATGGATTAATAATTAAAAAAAAAAAAAGACAGCATAGGATAAAGAGAGAAACAGATCTTTTATCTGTGATTTAATTTCCCAGTGGCTGTGACAGCCAGAGCCCAAAACTCCATCCACATGAGTGGCAGGGGGCTGGGTGCTTGGGCCAAATTCCTATATTATCCCAATTACATTAGCAGGAAGCTAGATCAGAAGCATAGTAGCGGAGACTCAAAACTGGGCCTCCAATATGGAATGCTTGCATGGCAGGGAGGTGGCTTCACCCACAGCACTACAGCAATGGCCCCTCCATGGCTCTTTAAAATATTATTGTATGTGCCAAGCTAAGGGGCCTGGCCATAATTGGGGCAGGTGGATTTCATTTTCATTTTGCCCCAAGTTGGAAGGGCTGTGGACAAGGTAGGGAGGAGCCGAGGAGTAGGCAGCAGCTCTGCGGGGACTCCCAGCAGAGGCAGTGGCTATTGACCACCCCGTGTCCAGCAAGGAGCAGCACAGCTGGCAGGAGGTGAAGAGAAATACTCCTTCAGTTTAGCCTTGGGAGCCACAAGCTGCCTGGGGACTCACTCCCCCCACCAGGGACTTGCTTCTGTAGCTTTCCTGCTCTGGTCCCAACCCCTAGTATTGGCAGAGAGGTCTCAGCTTGGTTTTCTTGTTTCCTGCTTTAAATCAGTATGCAGGTGGCTGATCGGGTAGATTTGCACTAAAAGCCCACACAAAGGACTGGCGGCCCTGCCACGGGCTTCCCACGGTCCCCCCAGCTTCAGCCCACTCCTCCAGGCTCTGTACATTTTTGCCCAGCTCAGCTCTTTGTTTAGCTGAGATCCAAGTGGACTTGGCATCCATGTTGCCCCAGGGTGGGGACTGGGCAGTCCTTCTTTGAGAGTGGCCCAGGCCCATCCCCCACCCCACCCCAGAGTATCAGGAATACCCCAGTGAGGTTCAAATTGCAGGTCTGGTGGATGGCAACGGGTGTGCTGCTGTGTCTGGGTCTCCTCTGAGATCTCGGGGAGAGAGGATGGACAGGCTCCAGGACCAGGGCCTTGGATATCGTGGGAGCCGTCAGTCGCTAGGGACACTCCCCTGCCTTGCTGAATCCTGTCCTCGTCCAGGAGGGAGAAGGGACGCTGAAAGCCAGGGTCAGCCGACAGAAGGACTTGCTGTTTGCAGAGTGCTTTTTATAGCCTTCCTGTTGCCAGCGGGAACTGAGGCCTAGCGGCGGAAATAGAACTGCTCGCTGGTTATCAGGCTTCAGGCCAGGAACCCAGGGCCAGCTCTGTTGCACCGAGGCCTGGCTGGGGTCGGCTTTCCAGCCAGGCACACAATACCCAGTGTTTCCATGTCCCAGGCCATACGGCAGCCAGCACTAAATCACGGGCCCCCTCCCCCCCTTGGCCCCCCTGTTCTCTCCACAACTTCCAGGCAAGGCTTGGGATGCAGTGTCCCCTCTTTCATGGAGCAGCCATCCTCACAGAGGGACACTGCCCACAGTCAGAAGCCCTTGCCTCAAGGGCCCTTTTTTTATTATCCATTTTAGACTTGCAGAGGCCCCTTGGTGGGGCCTTTCCTTTAGGAAGTCCAGCCAAGTATTCCTCTAGGATATGGTGGCCTCAAACAAGACCCTGATTCTCTCTCAGTCTCAGCTGGGATGATGCCATTTGCTCCTGTGAAGGGCCGTTTCCCTCATGTGCATTCTTGCTGGCTTGTGGGTGGCTTTGCTTCTGCTCAGCCCCCAGCCCCATCCCATCTGCAGGCCAAGAGCGTGCTCTCTCTTTCTCTCTTTTTCTCTCTTTCTCTCTCTCTCGCTCTCTCTTTTTTTCTCTCTCTCTCTATATATATATCCCACATGGACACAGGGCATCCACTTTGCTCACTCTGTACCAGAGCCCCACCAGCTCTATTTTATGTCTGGGAAAATGAGGCTGTTTCCTTCAGGGTATGTGTGTGCAAGGCACCAGGTGGCTGCCCTTGCTTCATGCTATCATCAACTGATACCAGCGCTCCAGTGAGCCCCTGCTTTGTTCAGTTTCCTTGAGTGCCGCCACCCCACCCCCATGACCTTGGAATTGGGCCTCCTACTTGCTTCTGTCCATCTCTCCCTAGAAGTGACACCTGCAGTGGGGCTCATCCCAGTCATCTGGAGTTGGCTTGGAGCTGGGCCCTGGGTGTCTACTGTCAGCTCCTCTGTTTCTGGTTTGCTGCCTAGCAGGACCTTGTCCAAGAGAGTCTGTCCTGCTTAGCCCTCCTGGGTGTCCCCAAGTTGTCACAGAATCAGCAGGGAGGCAGAAGTAGTGAAGGTCTGAACTACTAGTAGTGCTTAACAACAAATGCTTAACAACAAATATGTTTTCTTAGCATTCTGAAAGATTAACATTAACTGCAAGTATGCCTGGTAAAACCTGTTACTTTTTTCCCCCCAATACCAGTAATAGAATGAAAAATATCACTAGTGGGACCAGTGGTGATGCGGTGAAGAGGGTTAAGCTTCCATTTGCAATGCCAGTGTCCCGTACAGACACCAGTTCAAGTCTAGATGCTCCACTTCTGACCAAGCTCCCTGTTCACGTACCTGGAAGAGCAGCAGCAGATGGCCCAGAGTCCTTGGGCTGCCCATATAGGTGCCCTCGAGGAAGTTCTGGGCTTTGGCCTGGGCCAGCCTTGGCTATTGAAGCCGTTTGAGGAATGAACCAGAGGGTAGAAGATCTCTTTTTCTCTTTCCCCCACTCTCTCTTTTGAATCTTTAAGGGAGAAAAAAAAATGAAAACTTGTTTTTAAAGGTATTGGTATTTGCTTCCTTACTTGTGGGGGCTCCTGAGTGACCTGAGGAGCCTTCCAAAGAGGTGGACATGTGTGCTTGGGTATGGGAGGCAGCTGGTGAAGTGGGCAGGGCTCCATCCAGGAGGAGAGGTGCTTCTCCGTGGTGCCGCCCCAGGGCCTGCCAGACTCTGTTTCTGCAGCTACGCTTCTGCCATAGGGGCAGAGGGGACAGGTCTAGTTCTAGAAGAATCAAAGTCAGGCTAGTCCTATGGGCAGCTGTCGGGGTGGTTTCTGGTCTACCGTGTGCCCCCACCCCCGGGCCCTCTCAGTGGTCTATTTCCAAGCAATCCATGAGCAGCTGGGACATTAGGACCTGCCAGCCTGTGTCCACATGTGCATCGTCCTCCAATGACAGCCTCAGGGCTGGGGGTTGGTGTGAAGGAAGAGGCTGTGAGGATCTCTCAGCACAGGGGTCTGTGCGTGCACAGCCCTAGGTGTCTGTCCTCTGTCAGCTTCCCACTCCTCCAGCAAGGTGGACAGGTGGGCGTCCCCAACCCTGCAACTAGCCTGGTGCCTGGACCGAGTGACTTTGACAGTGAGGAGGCAGAGGGGGTAGAAGTGAAAAGAGAAAGGAAGGGGAGTGGACCACCCAATAATGATCCCTGCCACTTCCCATGGCAGCCTAGACTTGCAATGGGGAAAGAAGTACAGAGGGGTTGAGAACCAAGCACAGTGGCCACCAGGTACCCCTGACCTGCTGTGTGCTGCATACACACAGGACTTGCCCACTCCGAGTTCTTTTCCGGCTCAGGTCAGCTTGATGTTTCTACCTGTGTGCATGGAGGGAGGCTGAGCCAAGCCAGGGGTATGGGAGGCCTAGGCAAATACCCTCCAGGGCCTGGCTGGCCACAGCCTAATGTCACCTCCTCTGTTCCTTCTGCCAGGCGTCCTTTGAGGTGTCGGTGGAGGCCCGCAGCTGCCCTGGCAGACACATTGAACAAGCATTTACTCTGCGACCAGTGGGCTTCCGAGACAGCCTGCAGGTGAGGGTCACCTACAACTGCACATGCGGCTGCAGCATGGGGCCGGAGCCCAACAGTGCCAGGTGCAGTGGAAACGGCACCTATGTCTGCGGGCTATGCGAGTGCGACCCTGGCTATCTGGGCACCCGGTGCGAGTGCCAGGAGGGGGAGAAGCAGAGTGTGTACCAGAACCTGTGCCGCGAGGCAGAGGGCAAGCCACTGTGCAGTGGGCGCGGGGAGTGCAGCTGCAACCAGTGCTCCTGCTTTGAGAGCGAGTTTGGCAAGATCTACGGGCCATTCTGCGAGTGTGACAACTTCTCCTGCGCCAGGAACAAGGGCATCCTCTGCTCAGGTAAGTGTCCCTTGTCCAGTGCCTTGGTCTTGAGCCCACACTGGCCCAGGCACTGTCTAGCTGCTCCCATCCACTGGCTCTGCACCCCAGAGGCTCACAACAGCCAAAAGCCTGGGCCAAGCAGAAGCCAGGACTTCATCTGGATCTCCCTCGTGGGTATAGGGAGAGCACTCTTCTACTGCTCTCCCACGTGCATTAGCAGGAACCGGATCTAAAGTGAAACAGCTGGGACCTGAGCTGGCATCCATATGGGAGGCTGGTGTTGTGAGTGGCAGCTTACGGTGCTGCACACCACAACGCCAGCCCCGATACTGCCTTTTGCCCACGGCGGTACAAGGTGTCCCCCACAGCTCTTCTGGAAGCGGGGCATAGGCAAGCCTTACCCACCAGCAGGCATGGGCTGGAGACTGGCATATGGAGGGTGAATGCAGGAAAAGGCGTGGCATGTGATGTGGAGTTGGCAAGGGTCAGCCCGCAGGCCAACCATCAGCTTCCATCCCTACAAACACCGAACCTGACCACCCAGTGTCCTAAGCAGTGTCTTCCTCATCACCTCCAGGGACAGGAAGCTCACAGAGACCAGCTATAACCAGCCCTTTGTTAGACGTATGATGATTCCTCATCACTGCTGCACAACCACCACAAACTTTGTGGCTTAAATCCACTCAGAAGAGTTCTGTGACAGTTGAAGGAGTTAGTCATTACAAGTGCATTACACTTGGCTAGGGTCAAGACATCAGCAGTGCTGTCTTCCTACAGGCTCTGGGGGAGAGAGTCATGCCCTGGCCTGCTGCAGTTTGAGGAGGCTACCTGAGCTGTGGAGCACCTTCCTGCACCCTCAGGGTCCATGGCATCACATCTGTCCTCACACCTTCTTCTCATCCCAGTCTCTGCTTCCCCTATCCTGTCCCTTGTTCGGAGACACTGCCTTCCTCTTCCATGGGCCCTTGTGACGACGCTGGGCGCATAGGGGGATCCCAGGACGGTCTCCCCATTGCAATGGTGGAACCTGACATTTATGAAGTCCCTTTGACTCCCTGGAGGACCATGGTCACAGTGCCCAGGGATAGCACGTGGACCTCTTTGAGGGGCGAGAGGAGGAGGTGGTCATGAGTGTCCCAGGCATGATATACAAGTCCCTCTTGGTAATAAGCAGCTTGATTCTCAGTCACCCCTTCCCAGGGGTTCATGGGATGGCCTAGCCCACAGCTGGAAGCTGACCGTGTTCTTCTGTTCTCCCACTTAGAGGGGCCCTTTCCTTTCATACCCCCCAGAATCCAGCTCAGTCCTTGTCGTGGGTGATCAAGGCTCGGGTCAGGTTCTGCTGGGCACTGGCCGCCTGGGATCAGCACAGTTGCTGCTGTTGAGGCAAGCTTATGGGACACTCCCTCTTCTAATTCTCTCCTCCCCAGCCGGGTTTTCACTTTATCACTGATGCTTTTGTTCTTTTAGGACTTTTAAAAATTTGTTTGAAGGAGTTACAGAGGGGGAGACACGCACGCGCACACACACAATTTCCATCCACTGTTTCACTCCCCAAATGGCCATAGCAGCCAACAGTGGCCAGGCTTTAGCCAGGAGTCCCTGAAACAGTCATGTACCTTTGTCTTAAGATGGACGAGTGCCAGGCTGTGCTGTCCATCTCCTTCGCAGTGACCACATCAATTGGTACTACCAGGCCAGAAAATCTTCTCACTTCGCTGTTTCATTCCCTCATCCCTCCCAAAGCTGTGTGTAGCCAAGAATGGTCTTCCCCCAAGCTAATGGTCATTTATAGCTCTAGGAGGTTCTGAAGAGTACAGAGAAATTTCCAGAGTTGCCTATAATTTTTTGGTACACCTTGTAAGAGATGAGTTTTTTCCTAAGTTAGCATGCGCATGTGGATGTTTATAACTGTATGTGGTTTTGTAGCTTGCTTTTTCATGTGTAATGTTGGATTGCTGTGCTGAGTCTCCAGTGGGGATGTTCTGACTCTTTTCCACTGTACTTCAAGCTGCCTCCACCCCTCGACTTTAAGAGCAACAACCGGCTGAAACGCGAAGCCATCCAAATCTTTGTGGAGAAAAGAGTTTCTGGGGTGAGGTCATTGTTGTGTTTGATAATGTAGGAGACACTTGAGAACTGAGCCCATTTCTAGGCAGGGCATGATAACGTGCATTTGTGGAACAGCTCCTGGCTCAGTGGTCTGGGGCTCAGCACTTGATTGTCTCAAAGTCCTCAGCCCTGGCAGAACGCAGCTGCGGTTATGGGTAAAGGATTCTAGGCTCCAGCTCTTTGGCATCTAAAGGCAGCCTTGGGCTCCTGCTGGGGAATTATACGTGGTAACTTTGAGCTCTTGGGTCGCTGTTGCCTGTGAGGTTTTTGTGGGACCAAAACCTATTTCCCAATCCCCTACTCTGCTCTGGAAGCTGCTGACTCGTAGACTGGCAAGTGGCTGACTTCAGCATTTCTCGCTCAGCATCCCCAGCCCTTTCTCCCACAGCCTGCCCTCGGAAGGGACCCAGTGGTTGTGGTCTGTCATCAGAAGGGGACTGACTGAGTGTGCTCTTAAGGGAGCTGAGGACAGAGCCAGAACCAGGATTGGTGGAGAGGCTCCTTGGGCTTCTGTCTCTTGTACGATGAGCCTTGGAGTCCTTGCCTCTACCCAAAGACAGGACGGGAGGGAAACAACGAGAGATGACAGGCTTGGGATAGGTTATCCACTATAAACACAAGCAGTGATGCAAACGCAACTGAAGTCTGGAAGCAGTGGAGCAACTCTGATTAGTGCTGTGACACATCAATGGGGGAGTGTGCCTCCCGCTGGTGTCTAGAAGCAGCATGACACAGACCATGGGAGGCTTTCCTAAAGTTCATGGATAACAGAATATCATGCGTGGATATCGTTTTATCTTTCTTTCTTTCTTTTCTTTCTTTCTTTCTTTCTTTCTTTCTTTCTTTCTTTCTTTCTTTCTTTCTTTCTTTCTTTCTTTCTTTCTTTCTTTCTTTCTTTCTTTCTCTGCAACAGAGACAACTTTTAATTCCATTTTCATGAGCTTTCTGGAGTGCGTTCGTGTCATGTGCATAAGGAGAGCTTCCAGGATCATTGCAAGGTTATCTGTTTTTTGTGTGCACAGTAACATGTTGATCCTTTGGAGTTTCTTTGTGGTCTGCTCGGTCTTCCATCTCATAACAGATCCTTGCTCAGTCTCCTCTGCTGTGTTTTGGTCTCTGTGCCCCAAGCACAGAGCGTCTGCTGGGATTTGACTTACATCCATAGAGACAAGCTGTCAGCATCCATCTCTGGTCTGAAATACCCTGAAATATTCTGTCTACACTGGAGTACCCTGCGTCGCTGGCTGATGCCCAGCTGACTTTGTGGGTCTCACAGGAAGAGATGACCTAAGTCAAACAGGATAAGTGGACTTTGTAAACGGAGCTCTTTTGTCCCAGAAGTCTGCCTGAGTAGGATCTTACCACCTTTGTTTTTTTTTTTAAGTTTTATTTATTTGTTTTAATTGTTATTGTGTTATGTGATACAGTTTTATAGGCACTGGGATTCCCTCCACCCCTTCCACAGCCCTCCCCCCATAGTGGATTCCTCCAACCACCTTTGTTAATTGGCTGCGGGCAGAGATCAAGGACACCTGCCATTCTCTCCTCGACAGGAAGAAGTGAAACGCCCCCTGTGGCTTCGTGCCTCGTGGGCTGCAGGGGCTCCTGTCTAGGCTTGAAGGTACCAGCAGACTTCCAAAGTTCTGTTACATGTCTGCTGCTGGAGGTCCTCCAGAGACAAAGCTAGACCTGGTTGTAGACTTCGTGGTCCTCATCATAGCAAAGGTCATCCAGGTGTGCTCCCCCCGCAAAAAAAAAAAAAAGATTTATATATTTGAAAGGCAGAATTAGGGTGAGTAGAGAGATCTTCCATTACTGCAACAGCCTGAGGTAGGCTAGTCTGCAGCCTGAACTCAGAAAACTTCTTCCGAGCTTCTCATGTGTACAGGGCCAAGGACTTGGGCTGTCTTCCTCTGCTGCTTTCCCAGGCACATTAGCAGGGAGCTGGATTGAAAGCAGGGCAGCCAGAATTCAAGCCAGCAACCCCTGGGGATGCTGATGCAGCAGGCAACTCATATGTATTCATCTCCTCTCAGTTTGTTGATAGTTACTAAGACACTATTGACGAGTACAGAATATCCATCCATCTGTCTGCTGTCTGTATCTCTCTCCTTTTCTAACTGCCATTCATAATCTACCTTTGGGGAGGAAAAAATCCTCTTACATCCAAAGAAATCCCTCAGGCTGAGCTTTAGGACCCTGATTTGCGATCCCTCCCCCCATATTGTAGAAATGTGTAAATCCTAAGTGTATGTGTGCAGTGGCGAGGGCCAAGAGGGCCCCATCCCATTCTGGTGTGTGCAGAGAATGGTGGCTGTGAACACAGCGTGTGGTAGAAGATTCTTCAATGCCCTTGCTGTAAGGAGGGAAGGACAACTCCACTCACCTGTGAAGGTTGTGCCGCAGACCCCTACTCTGCAGAGTGGTCCAAGGGTAGGGTGTGTTCACAAGGCAGAGCTGGCAGGTGTCATCAGACACCATGGAGCTGGTCTCCATGAATCCACAGGACTTCTCAGAGGACAGCTGGCTTATGACCCAGCTCTATTTGTGGGACCCTGGATCTTTACTTAGTCTCTTCTTGAGTATCCATCCAATTCAGAGGAAACAATGTGAGGTCTTGCATGATGCTTCACCAACAAGTACAGTGAATAAATGTTACTCCCTGCTGCAGTATAGGATATGGAGACAGAACTAGGTGATTGCAACCACCAGCGTGTGTCGGCCGATGTGGGTGATGGACTGAGCTGGACCTCCCCCCACCACTGACTGGCACACACAGGAGTCAGGTTGGGATCACTTCTGGCAGGGTTTCTTTGGAGACCCCCTAATTGGATCACTGGACTCAGAACTCCAGCCACAGAGAAAAATCGCAAGATCTGTGGTCCTAGCATGGAGTGCATGTGTCAGAACTGGGTTTGCTCAGTTGCTGAAATCTGTGCTGTGGATGGCGTGCCATTATGCATATGGACAATGTAACAGCCAGTTCATGAGGCCTGAAGAAGATGTCTAGTACCATAGAGGACAGAACAAACTGGACAACTCTCCCAACCCAGCGTTGACAGCAAGTGTCTGGGTGAATAGAAACTCTAAGGGGGGCTATGTCAGCCAGCGTACCCTGGAAGGATTTCCTCATCCTTGGAGCAATGAAATCAACATCTCAGAACTGTCTAAACCACTTAAACAAAACCACTTAAGCTCCACTTCAGAGACCCTGGGATGAGATTGGGTGGCATTTCCCCATTCTAGGGTACTAATGTGGTTTTGCAGCCGAGAGCGGCCCTTTCCCCCACTTTTTCCCAGATACAGGAAGAAAAAAAGAGATCAGAGGTGGTTGTCTCATCTACTTTCCCCCATTCCTCGATGCAAGATGAATTTGTTATTATAAATAAATAAATGTTACTCCCTGGCCTGGCCGCTCTGATGGGACATTTTCTCCCTGGAGATAAGCATCTGAAACATCCACGGCATGAAAGGCAGGCTTCTGGTAAGAAGGTCTCTGCAGGCATCCCACAGTCGGGTATTCTAAGAATTCCTTGTGTATCCAGCAATTACTCAGGTTTACCCGAGAAGACACAAGGTACCCAGCTGGAAAACTTGCTCATAGAAGGAAACACTGCATCTCTGAGTCACGTGAGTCAGTGAGCAGAGCTGTAGAGTCAGGCCACCTCTTGTAGCAGGTGGCTGGAGCTGCAGAGCCTTAAACCACAATGGCTCATGGAGGGTTGTATTTGAAGAAGGTGGCTGCCTCTGCCTCAGCAAGAGCTTATCGCACATTTCTCATGTCCTTGTGGTCTGGCACTGGCCCTGTCTTGCAATCTTGGAAGCATTTACTTTGTTGCCATCCCAGGAATTTTCCACTCTTTTTTTTTTTTTTTTTTTTTTGAGATTTATTTATTTGTGTCGGAAAGGTGGATATACAGAGAGGAGGAGAGACAGAGAGACAGGAAGATCTTCCGTCCGATGGTTCACTCCCCCAGGTGGCTGCAATGGCTGATACTGAGCCAGTTCGAAGCCAGGAGCTTTGTCCTGGTCTCCTGTGTTGGTCCCAAAGATTTGGGCTGTCCTCGACTGCATTCCATTTCCACAAGCAAGGAGATGGATGGGAAGCAGGGCTGCTGGGATTAGAACCGGCACCCATGTGGGATCCCAGCGCATGCAAGGCAAGAACTTCAGCCACTATGCTATCACGCCAGGCCTTCACTCTTTCTTAGAAGCTTCCTGGGATTGAGGAGTGGCTTTGTGAATGATCTTAAGCTTCTGCCATCACCATCTGTATTTATTTGGAATTTTGAATGACAAGGAGCAGAGTGCATTGGGGAACCATGCTGTCAGCACCTCTTGCCCCATGCTTGTGGGCTTAGCCCTGGGAATGGAGTGGGGCCCAGCTGTCTAACTCAACGCTCAGTCCTATTTCAGTGGTTCTGAAAAGGCAATGGCTGGAACACGGCACCCGCCCCCAGTGGGTCGACTCTGCATTGCCTGCTTCCCACTATTTACGTCTGGAGAACCTGAGACCCTGTTCCTACACTGAAGCCCTTTGTGATTCTTGACTGCGGATTCAACACCAGTTCACCCTGCACTGCCTTTCACATAAGCTCATCAGCTTAGTTCTACCTGGGTTTCCAGATTTTGGTTACCTGGAGACCCTGCCCAGATCCCTCCATAATCCACACCTGTAAATCCCACATTGTGCAAGACTAACCTAGTAAGTCCTCTGGATTTCCAAATACTTTTTAGGAAAACTTTAGCCATCTTCTTTTTTTTTTAAAGATTTTTTTGTTTTTATTGGGAAGGCAAGTTTACATAGAGAAGGAGATACAGAAAGATCTTCCATCTGCTGGTTCACTACCCAAGAGGCCACAATGGCTGGAGCTGAGCTGATCTGAAGCCAGGAACTAGTAGTTTCTTCCTGGTCTCCCATGCAGGGTCCCAAGGCTTTGGGCCATCCTCTGCTGCTTTCCCAGAGTAGAAACAAGAAATTGGCTGGGGAAATGAAGCAGCCAGGACACGAACCAGTGCCTATTTGGCTCCTGGTGCTTGAAAGGGAAAGATCTTCCAGTTGAGCTATTGTGCTGGGCCCTAGCCTCCATTTTTGTAAGTGACTTTCTTTGAGTTACATTACGGGTTAGTAGCCCAAGCCTGAAGAAGATACATGTGGACCCAGACAGCACCCACAGTCTTGGGACTGTAACCTGATGAAAGGCACAGAGCGTCTTCTTGGTCTTTGGTGGGCATCTGGCTGTTGTCAGTAAACTGCTTCTCTTAAGCGAACCCTTGTTTGCCTTTTCTGCTAGACTACGTGTTCTGTCATGACTCCACTAGGAAATTGATGACTGCCACTCAGCATAGGGAGGCTGTGCCCAGGAAGACTGGCAGGTGGGCTGGATCACATTCATTACCAATACTAGCTAACGCCTGGACCCAGGAAGAGGTCCCCTCCCCTAACTGTGGAGACTGCTTCCCTAGCCATCATGTTTCAGAATGGCCTGCACATGTGATGGCCCGAGCAACTCAGCTTGCTGACAATGGCCAGGCTATGTGGATGGACACCGTTAGATGACCTCAACAACTTGGCATCTTTCCATCAGGAAATCTTAGCCAATTCATCCTGTGATGGTAGCGAAGAGGATGGTGAGTTGACACTCTGCAGTGGGGCTGTCGTGTCCCCAGGAGTGCCTGCCAGGTGGACCAGGCAGGTGAAGCCAAAGCCAAAGTGTTGACCTGAAGATACCACTGTGTGTTTTGGCTGCAGCCTCTGCTTTTCCTTCTGAGTCAGGATCTTCAGGGAACTGGAAGAACCAGTAGTTCATTTCACTCAACTCCTGTCATCCTTGACCCTGAAAGAGTGAGTTCACGAGAGAACACAGGATTTTTCCATCTTCTCTCCATTCTCTGCATTACCCCGTGACTGACAGAGTCAAGCCAGAGGCCACGTCCTTTCCCAGTTGTAGAGGGAACTGGAAGAACTTGGCACCTGGGCATCAGCCCTGAGAAGCCAGTTGCTCAGACCAGGAGGCAGAGATCTCAGCAGGAGAGCCAGCATGGCCTCTGACGATAGCCTCAGTTCTCCAGCCAGTGGCGTCTTCCCTGAATGCTGACATTTGGAGAAGCTTGCTTGGAAACAGCATCAGCTGGCGGTGTAGGTAAAGGTCGTGTTTTGCTGCTCAGGTGCAGAATGGGACATGGGATCCAGCTGAAGAGAGAAGGGCCAGGACTCAGCGGTCATCCCTTGTTACTAAAACATCTGCAGCCGACTGTTAGGGCTGGCTCCTTGACAAGCCGAGTACGAAGAAGCTGTTGAGGAAGGCCAAGCCTGCTCCTGTGCTAGAGGAAACCAAACAACAGGCAGAGCCAGTGCATATGCAGAGCTTGAACCTTCTACACGGTCATGACCCTGTCCTTGTCCTGCCACAAGGAGAGCCAGTGTTAATCCACTTTTCCTCCAGTCATTCTAAAACATCTCCATTTCTTGGACTTCAGTTAAGGTGTGAAATATCTCAAGAGGCATGTTGAAATTCCAGAGGGTTCCTTTTATTCCTGTTCCTTTCCAGTATAACTTTTTTTTTTTTAAGATTTAGTTTTATTGGAAAGTCAGATATACAGAGAGGAAGATCTTCCGTGCGATGATTCACTCCCCGAGTGACTGCAGTGGCTGGTGCTGTGCTGATCCGAAGCCAGGATCCAGGAACTTCTTTCCGGGTATCCCACACGGGTGCAGGGTCCCAAAGCTTTGGGCCATCCTCGACTGCTTTCCCAGGCCACAAGCAGGGAGCTGGATGGGAAGTGGAGCTGTTGGGATTAGAACCAGTGCCCAGATGGGATCCTGGCATGTTCAAGGCGAGGACCTCAGGCGCTAGGCCACGCCGCCGGGCCCTCCAGTATAACTTTAAAAGCTGGAAGTCCTCTTGGGGGACTGGTGATGGTCACTTCCATCTCATCACAGGACCAGGCACCCAGAAATCAACTGTGTGGGTTGAGTTTTTGTGGGTTGTGTGCTAATGAGATGGGGCAAGCGAGAGCACAGGTGAATCCATGGGGTGTATGGTTCAGCCTGCACCTGCCTCTTAACTAATTCTTCCGGGCTTTTGCCCATGCTAAGATCTGTTTCATGTTGAATGTATGTGAAAGCAAAGTCAGGCAAGAATTGCAGCTGGGAGAAAAAGGGAGGAAGAGAGGGCAAACATGAAGGAACAGAAAAAAACAAAACGCTTGCATCAACCTCTGTCACAGTCCCTGCAGCTCCTTCCTTCATGGCCCCATTTGCCAAGCAGGTGTCTTTCTGCCCCCATCTTCATTTGTCACTTGCCATGCAGGCCTCAGTGCAGTCCTGTTTGGATTTGTCCTGGTGCTGGCAGCAGCAAGGTCTCCCCAGCTCCTCTTCCTGACTTTTCTACATTCTCAATCCATACCTTGCTTGAAGTTTGAGCCACTGTGGATGTTGTTGATAACAGCCGCCGCCTCGAGATGTCTGCAGCCTACCCAGGATCCTTCTCTAGATGCCTGCTCAGTGCGGGAGCAGCTCGGTGTGCTCCTAGCCGTTGTCTCAGCTATCCTCTCTTGTGTCATGCCCAGACCTGCAGCTTCACATCTTGTGGTTCCGTTGCTCAGCTGGGCTCTGGGCTCCCTGCAGCCACTGGCTTTATTGATCTCTCCACTTAGATGGTCAGAAAGTTCTCTTCTCTCCTGGCTCTGCCTTTTATCACCTTAATTCAGCTGGAAGAGCTGGGGGTCCAGGAGTCCTCCGGCCCATCTTGCAGTCCCACTGCGTCCCAATGCTTCTCCATCTCCACCACCACTACCACCTCCATGCTATCCTGTCTGCTGCCCATACCACAGCCAATCCGTGATGGCTTCGAAACAGAAACCCATGTATGTCCAGCACAAGGAGAAGCTAGGAGTGCCTTGAAATGGCCGAGGTCTGGGGTGCCGGGAGAAATCGGGAGGGCGGGTTATAGAATGGAGGCAAAGTGCAGACACGGGTGCTGTATTGCCAGTGACAAGGTGCTGTTACAGGTTTGAATGGGAGAGCAGCATCACATGATGTACGTTTTAGGGCAATAATTGAGGAGACTGAAGCAACTGACCTGCAGCAAAGACCTGCCCCGGGAGGGAAAGAGGTTGGGAGAGCCCTGTAGGCTTCTGGCTGGTGATCATGGGAGTTTCCTGCCAGGCTGCCTGTGGCCTAAGGGAGGCACTTGGGGCACTCACCGTGGCACTCTGGTTTCCTCGCAGTCCCTGCCCATCCATGTCTAGCCCCAGACTGCCAGTTCTGTTTCTCTCATCTGTCATTCAAATGTTTCCTTTAGGCTGCGTGCAGTCCGCTACACTATAGCACTCATTAGTCTTTGTGCCACCAGATGTATCTTTTATGTCAAACCCCATGATTGAGCCTGGGGCCTTCTTCAGCTTCCCCTCCAGCCCTGGCCTTGACCCGAACACTTTCATGTTAGCAGCCATACATCGGCCATGGAAGAGGGCTCCCGTAGCCATGCGCCTTAACTGACAGCTGAAAAATGGAGGCCATGGACACGGCACTGCATTGTCTCCTGGCGCGGGTTTAATTCTTCCTCACTTAGTCATGACTGGATTGCACTGAAGAGACTGTTAGCTAGGGGCTAGGAGTAAGGATCCCTAAGTCAAGCAAATGTGGTTCACATCCCAGCCCCACCACCTCCCTCCTGTGTAACTTGGGGTTACTTTTTTGAGTCTCCCAGGGCCTCACTTCCTGCATCTGAAAACTGAGCTCATGGTTGTTACCTGCCCCTTAGAGTGCCTGGGCAGGCTGCCCATGTGATCCGTGGACCCTGACCTGTTATGAGCACAACACACTGGGGCCTCTGTCAGAGATGTGAGTGGGCTGACCTGGACAGAGCTCCTGACTCCTTGCAGGTAGTGGGCACAAGAGCCAACCATGGCACTTCTCCATTGCATGTTTATTAAACAATATTAAACAATATTCCCCCAATCTTCTCAGGCAGGGCATTGTCCACTGTCAGTGCTGAGGAGGCTGGATGGCTTCCCAGAGACGGCAAGCAGGCAGCTAAGACTGCACAGCAGCTCTGCTTCGATTCTGCAAAGCCCTCGCCAGCTGAGTGGTTCCCAGGAGGTCGGGCGGAGCATGAGGAAGGTTGGGAGCTGGATGTGGGGCGGGCTGGACCTTTCCCACTCTGCCTGCCGGCTTCTCCCTCCCGCCCCTTGGCTCTGGAAGCTGAATGGAGGAGAGCTGCACTGTCCAAGTGCAACCTCTCCCTGGCCCCTAGGGTGGATCCAGTTGCCCCCGAGGAGCCCTGGAGCCGCACTGAGACCCCTGGCAAGGAAACTGGCACTTGGCACTGTGCGTTTCAGAAATTCTCCACTCCTTTTTTGTTGTTGTTCTGAAACCTAGGCTAGTGCACCGAGGAGGGGAGGGTTGCAGTGTTGGGCTCGACTCATTATCCCCGTCCCCCAACCAGGGTGGAGGTTCAGAATGGGAGCCACCACCCTGAGACCTGCAGGCAGCCAGGCGGGGCAGGGACAGCCGAGGACACGGGGGCGGGTGCTCTTACGTAACTCGGACCTGCTTGTCAACACAGCTGGGACTAGTGTTTCTGGGGAGGGACTTCCCCTTCCTGTCTCAGGCCCCCAGACAGAGGCTGTGCCCCTTGCCTCTGGCCACGTCTGGCTCTGGAGTGCTTTGTTAGGGGGGTTGGTGGTTGGGGGGCCAGGGCTGTGCTGCCTTGGCAGGTGGGCCCTCCCCGACCCCCCCTGGCTGTCCGGGTAGTTGCGCTTTGCCCAGGGCACTGAAGTCTACCTTAGGGCAGCGTGGTGGGCCTGGGTCTCACAGACACAGTGATCTGCAGCAAGCTGAGCTGGCTTCCTGTCCTGTTGGAGAGTTCTGGAAGCTGGGCCCAAATCTCACGGGAATGCCAGGAATACACAGGAGACACGTCTGCACAGGCCTCCAGCATGTACCCCTTTAAGGAGCCTTCAGACACTTCCTGTTTACATGGCCACCTCTTAGGGGCAGAAGTTGGACCCTCATAGGAGACACCAGGAATGAAAAGGAACAAGGGAGAGTAGATGCACAGAGGGGAAGAGGAAGCTGGGGCATGGGAAGTGTCCCATGGAGTGTCCTTGCTGTCTGCCCCTGAGCCTGCTGCAGACCTTGGGAAACCTAGGGAGGCCAGAGGAACCACCGGGCATTGCAGAGCTGTGATTGGCATCTGAGGGTCAGAGGTCAGCAGGCCCTGGCCCACTCCTCACTCCTGATCCAGTAGAGGAAGGGGGAAAAGAAAACGGATTCTCCATTCTCTGCATCCCACGCTGTCTGTCTGTCTGTCTCCTTCTCTTCCCTCCCTTCCTCCCGCTCTCCCAGGTGGAGGTCACCATAGCCTCCTTGGACCCCTGCAGACCCAGAGAGCAGCTCAGGGGATGGGGTGCAGCTGTGACGGAGCCAAGAGTCACCCATGTCCTGCCTGCAGAACCAGCAGCGGATGGGCTTGTGTCCCTTCTTCATCAAAGCAGCTACCTTCGCGTCTGTCCCCTGACACACCCAGGAATGCAGTGTGTGGCACCTCGGGGCCCTGTTGGCCTCAGTCCCGCACCCACGGGCCCTGGGTGTTGTGTAGGCAGTGGAAGGGCTTTGTGCTAGGCCTGACGACTGCACCCTGTGTTAGTCCACTTTGCAGTGCTGTGAGGACATGGCCAAGGCCGGGGCGCTGCGTGAGAGGAGGTTTGCTTTGACTTCTCATTGTGGGCCCGGGTGAGGGACTACGCCCATGTGTCCTTGGTGCTGGCTGAATCCCAAGGCGGAGCGCAAGGGAGTGCCTGGCCAGAGACCACACACCCGAGTGCCCTCTCTGGTCTCTTCTGTAAAGCAAGCATTGGTCAAGTGTGGGGGCTCCCCTGCTGGCCTTCACCAGTCTCAGGCACTGTCCCCTCCAAAAGGTCCCGTGTCTGAATTGTCGCATTAAGCTTCTACCCTTCTGGCATCTCACGACCAAGAATAAATCTCAACACACAAACCCACAGAGGATGTTAACTGTAGCCATGGCAGACTGGAGTGGGTTAGGGGGCCCTACGGCAGCCTTGCACCCTGGGTGTCTTGGCACAGCTTGGCAAAAGGTGCCTTCCTTTCCCTCCCCACTGTCCATGCTTCTGTATCCCCATCTCACTGGCAGGGCTGAAGATAGCATGTATTGAGCGCTTACCATATACCTTTCCCTGTTCAAAATGTTTGATGCAGGCTAACTGGTCTAACTCAGTCTCTGTGATTCTCTCCACCCCACTTGCACTTGAAGAAGCCAACACACAGAGGTTCAAGTAGCAGATCCCGGGGGAGGAGGGGAGTGGAGGGTTGGGGGTGCAGGCGGCCCCAGTGGAGAATTCTTGTGTTGACTGCTGCATCTGCTGCGGCTCTCTCTTCCTGCTCCGCTCTCCACCATGTGTGTTCATGGCCCACAGGCTCCTCTTCAGCCTCAACTTCCCCCAGCAAGAGTCCCAGCTGCTTGGAAGGGTGTACTGCTCGCTGGTGGGGGAGGGAAGCAGTTATCCCAGCTTCCAGCGAGTGACAGACACAGGACCTGGCCTTGGCTCCCGTCATCCCCCTCCATCACCACCTCGGGGCTGTTCTCACAGGTGCTCACCCTTTCCCCCTGGCACAGCTGGCAGCCTCGGCCTCTCCTCGCCCTTCCTCAACCACTTCGCCACTGTGATCTCAGGCCTTGCTGTTTCCTTGATCTTCATTTCCCATCACCAAAACCCACACCCTCCTGCATCTCAACTCCTCCCCTCCCTTCACATCCAGGTGACCCATGTCGCTGCATGAGGTTGATAAAAGGTGCCTTCCTTTATTCTCACCTCCCTGCATGCTGCCTTCAGTCCTCATCTAGCTGCGGCCAACCCTGCAGTCAGAGTTGGGGAAGGCCTTGTCTTCCCGGTCGCCTTTGGCCTCCAGGCCACTGACTCGCCCTCTGCCACAGCTCCCTTCCTGCTGCCTGTCTGAGTAACCAGCATTCCATCTCCTACAAGGAGGCGTGGAGGCTTGGCTCACAGCCCAAATGAGTCCCATTTGCTGATGGAAAGCTGTTGAATCCTGGCGAGCTGAAATTCCGTATAAATAGGCACATTTACAACTTCCTGTCCATTGAGCTATCACTCATTCCGACGGAGGTAATACTAATAATGGCTTGCACGTGTAGCCATTCGGCGTGCACGGTGCTTTCGCATGCCCTTCCTTGCCCTCCCTTGCCCTGTCCATGTGCTACAAAAACAGCTTTGTGTCTGCGCAGTGTTAAATAGACATCGTTCAACTCGATTCACTCGGCCAAGGGTGTGCTAGGAATTTGCTTTGTTTTCAGGACGAGTCCTGGGCTTAGGTCTGTGGGGAGTTGGCAGCTATAATCCTTTGGACGGGGTTGACTGCCTCATGCCTTTTAGGGACCTGTGTTCCTGCTAGGGCATGAACGTAGCCAGGGGTGACTGTTCTGAGCCTGCAGCTGGAGGGAAAGGCAAGCTCATTTGGAAGTACTTGGATTTGGGTAAAATGTAATCAGACCCGAGTGGCCTTTGGACACTTAATAGGTGTCATGCTTTTTTTCTAAAGGTGACTTGGAAACTTCTCTTTTAAAATTTTTCACTTTATTTGAAGGGCAGACAGAGCTCTTATGTCTGCTCGTTCACTTCCTAGATACCCACCATAGCCAGGACTTGACCAAGCTGAAGTTTGAAAGCCCAGAACTCCATCTGGGTCTCCCATGTAGCTTGCAGGGACCCAAGTAAGTGGATAGCATCTGTGGCCTCACCAGTGGCATATCAGCAGGCAGCTGGATCAAAAGTAGAGGAGGAGCTGGGACTGGAAGTAGGCACTCTGATAGGGGATTGCAGGCGATGTAAGCCACTGCACCCAATGCCTGCACCAAGTCATTCAGTTTTGCGAGCTGTGGGGAGTGCTGTGTTGTCAAGGACTCTGAGTCCAGGCCCAGGCTACCTAGAGAAGCAGCCTGTGGCTAGGCAGCCCTGTGGGGCTACCAGTGGGAAGGGTTCAGGGGCTCTTTCCGCATCTAGGCCAAAGCCTCCTCCTTGCCTGATACAGCTAGGGCCATCTTCATTGCTTGTTAATTCAGCACTGAGTTTTCCTCTCATTTTCTGAACTTCTGCATTATGGGGTGTTGTTCTATGTGAGCTCCTGGGAGGCTGCTGAAGCCTGCCCTGGACACAGGGGACCTGTGCAGCCCACTTTGCTACATTTGGGGAGATTTGATCTTATTTGAAAGGCAGAGTTTCACAGAAAGAGAAGGGGATCTGAGCTCCTGCCCTGCACAGAGCTGGTACACCATGGGAAGGTTAGGAGGCTGGGCTGCCCTGCATGATCCCCGCCCCTCCCGCCCAACACACACACCCTTCCAGGCATACGCAGTGGACAAAGCCTGGGGAAGTAGGACAGGAAGAGAGTGACCGCTCAAGAGGGCCCCTGCCTACACTGTGACCTCAGGGAGGGTGCTGGAGCCGACGGCTAGGGTGACAGCCAAGGAAGTCAGATGCAGGAGACCCCTCATCCCCTCTGCCGTCTGCTTCTCCATTCTCTCCCTAAATGTGGCTGAGTGCTCCGTTAATGCAAACTCTTGGTTCTGTTATCATCAGACTTAGAAAATGACCTTAGGAAGGGAAAGCAGTACACAGTGGATTTTGGTTTTAGATTGTTATATGTCACCAGTACTCCTGTTGGTGGCGTAAAGAATGGAGAGACCACTGCTGGACTCTGATCTGTGCTTTTCGCCCTCTCCCACCCAGGCACTGTTCACACACACACACACACACACCATACTTGCACACTCAGAGCCCTTCTCAGCCAATGGGCCTCCTGCCTTTGACACCTGCAGAAGCTTGAGGCAGTAGCCAGCCTTTCCTCTTGTAGGCAGAGAGAGTCAGGGCGTCCCTCTGCAAGTCCTCATCTTGGCCAGGCTGTGGTCATGAGAGGTAGTGAAGGCTGGAGTTCAGACTATGGGCTCTGGAAGCAGGCTCCCTGGGTTCGAGTCCTGACTCTGCAGCTATCAGCTGGGCAGCCCTCTTAGGGCTACTGCCCCCATCTGTGGCTCAGCTCTATCACTCCTAGCCTGAGGGCAGGGCTGGCATTGCCTCCCCACAGTGTGAGGGCTCACGATTGCGACTGAAGCTCTACAATAGTACACACACACATGCATACACACACTCCAGCTGTTGGCTGGCTGATGCTCCGACGTCCACTCCATTCCAGGCTGTGACACACCAGTGCACATGGTGTGACCTAAAAGTATCACAGGTGGAGTCTGCCAGTCATGGAGGTCAGGGGTCAGAGCAGAGGCTGGCACTGCAGCATACAGGTTAAACCACTACCCAGGTTTCCAATATGGGTGTTCATTCAAGTCCCAGCTGCTCCACTTCCCATCTAGTTCCTTGCTAACACACCTGGGAAAACATCAGACAATGGCCCATGTCTTTGGGCCACTATCCATGTGGGAGACCTGAATAAAGCTGCTGGCTCCTAGCTGCTGCCTGGCCCAGCCCCGGCCCTTGTAGCCACATGAGGAATGATGCAGCAAGTGGAAAAAAACTGTTTCTCATTTTCTTTCTGTAACTTTGCCTTTAGAATAAATAAACATTAGAAAAAAAAAAGCAGGCATATCATTTCCACTGGGCTGCCTGACCCCTGGGGTCTCTGGACACTGCCCAGTGTCTGTCTTGCTGAGCTGCATTCCTCACATGCCTTGGCCCTAGCTGGGTACCTGGCTTCTGCTGTCCCCATGCTGTCCTCGTTGCCTGCTTCTGTAGTCAGAGCTCCCTCTTGTCTGGCCCCTTGTGACAGCACAGCAACCCAGAAGCATCCTGATTTCAGAATCCCAAGTTCATTGATCATCATTCAGAGCCGCAGTCAGTGAGCTCTGGGAGTCAGGAGGGGACCATCCTTGAGCCATGGTCCAGACAGCTGAGGCAGGAAGAAACTGTTCTCGGTCCTTGTCCCATGATGTGCCTGGGGCCCAAGTTCTGGACCACCTGGGACACGTAGCTCAGATCCCACCCCTGCCAGAGGTCCCCACGAACTCTCCAGCCAGGCTCTGAAGGCAGTCAGCGATGTGTTCCCTCTGTGGTCCCCAGTACCTGGCCCACAGCAGGCATCAGGTGGCTTCATGTTCCTGTGTGGAGGTAGACAGGCCCTGACACTCCACCTATGCCCTTGGCAGGCCATGGCGAATGTCACTGCGGAGAGTGCAAATGCCACGCGGGATATATCGGCGACAACTGCAACTGCTCCACAGACATCAGCACATGCCGGGCCAAAGATGGGCAGATCTGCAGCGATCGCGGGCACTGCATCTGCGGGCAGTGCCAGTGCACGGAGCCGGGAGCCTTTGGAGAAATGTGTGAGAAGTGCCCTACCTGCCCAGATGCTTGCAGCACCAAGAGGTAACGGCCCCAGGGCAGCCTGCGTGTCCCAGCCAGAGTCAAATAGTAGCCTTCAAACAGAAACACTGCTTTCTTTTGCCAGAATAGACATGCTAACTGCCGACCTGTGCTTAGGCAAGTTTGGAAATTAGGGGATCACAGATGTCCATTACACTGGCGTTGGTGCCCAGCCTGGTCACGTGTTGCTGTGCGGCTTCCAGAGGGAGTACTGTTCGCACCATTGTTGTCAAATGGATTTAACTCTCCCCCTCCACTTGGACATCTTCGAGCGCCCATGTGGGAATGGCCACCACAAACAAAACCTGGTCAGAAATTAGATAGAAAGGCACCTGACCTAGATTGGATGGGCCAGGAGCCAAGTGCAATGGCTCAGAATGTTCTGCTCCATTTATCCTGAAACTGTCGCCCCCCGGCTTGGCTTGGCTCAGCTCGGCTGCTGCTGCACAGTGTAGCATCTCCGCCCATCCAGCAGCTCTGCTGACTCCCCCCAGCTCTGCCCTTCACACTCCAACAGCGCATGGGGAAGAGAGAACCACAGGGCAGGCGAAGCGAGAGTGGTGTTGCTGCATGCTGAGAGTGCACGCGCGGAGGAGCAGCCCAGGGAGGCGACAGTCCAACAAGCATCCCTCCTGGACCGGGAGGCGACTGCACCGCTGTCTTTTGGCAGCTTTCCCTTGGAGTGTCTGGCTCAGGCTGATAGTGCAATGAGTTCATGCTCCCTGGGTCTGCTGCCACTGCTGGTCTGTCTGTGCTGAGGGAGGTTCTGGGAGGCGCAACCCTGAACTTGGTGTTTGGCCATAGAGCACGCAGGTGTGGGTCCCGGCCAGCTGGCTGCAGGTGCAGAGGGGAGATGGATGGGGCTGGGCTTCATTGAATTGGCAGAGATGAGGAAGTAATGAAGACAGACAGTGATGGTAACAAGACACGCGAGTACAGACGGCACGGGGGTGGTGGGGAGGTGAGCGCCCACGGGGCTGGAGCCCACACCGCTCACCGCTTTGTTGAGAGCCACCAGGTGTGGCATGTCTCTGTCCTGACGTTGCAGGGCAGCTGGTCCTCACTTAGTAGAGCTAAGGAACACACCCTGAACCCCGGGGGCAGGGCAGGCACAGAACAGCCAATCGCAATTAGTAAGGCACCCCTTGCAAAACCTCTCAACAACTTGGTGTTTTTGTTTCGTTTTCCCCCAAGTCTGGACTGATGTGAACACATGAACCAACAACACATGGCGAGTTTCCCCAAGTCAGTGGGGCGTGTAGATGACATGGGGACGGCCACGTGGACCCTCCCCTTTTTTCCGCAGGAAGTGGTGGGGAGCCACTGCTGTCTGCCTGCTTGCCCTGTACTGACCTTGTCGGCAGGAATGACCACAGCTGGATAGCCGCCCTGGCCTGGCCGCCAGCCAAGTCCCTGGGGTCTGTCCCTGGGGCTCCACTGGCCCCTGTGTTTCTATCTCAGGCCTCTGCCAGGAAGGCTATGCCTAGGATGCAGTGGCCATCTGGGAAGGCTGAATTCCAAAGTGCGTCAGATCCTTCTTAGGAAAGCCATGTCCATGTTCTGTCTGACATCCCTACCCCGCCCCTAGACTGCTGTCGCTTGCCGTGCTAAAGGCAGGGAAGGGTTAGGGCACCCGGTGCAGGATCCCTGCTTTGCCAGGGAGCTCACTTAGGCCCGGCTTTTCTCCTCTGCAGAGTCAGGGTTCTTGCTGCACAATTCCTGAGTGGCTGTCCACTTTCAATCATCTGTCTACATTATAGCTTCCACTCTGCTCACAGGCCGCTCAGGGACCCCCGGGGTTAAGCAGAGGGTAAGAGAGGTGACACCTGGTGGTTGTGCAGCCCCCTGTAGTTCTGCAGAGAGCCCTGTGGTCCCTGCCAGCCTGGGCCATGAGCAGGGCAGTTGGCCCCCCCATAGCTGAGGTTCTATGAGGTTGTAGCAGTGGAGTTGAGCAGCCGCCCCCACCCCCTGGCACACCTGGCCCTGAGTCCTAACCCTGTTTCCTGGTGGGAGTGCTTGTCACTCGTTCCCTCTCTCGGGCCTGTTGGCCGCTTGCAGATCGCGGTTTGGCCAGTGGGGGACGACTGACTCCTCCCTGGAGCTCAGCTATCCCTGGTCTGGTGCATGTCCAACTCCTCCCCTGCTCCAGCAGCCCAGCCAAGGAACGCCTCTCCGCACCCCTGCACTGCCCCCTCCACTGCACACTTCCCAGTCTCTGGAAGCTGAGATTCCAGGCCTTGTGTCCTTAGGAGTCGTGAACTCCTGGAGGTGCCACCCCCAATGCAGGTGAACATCTGGGACAGTGCTCGAGCTGCAAACAACCGCGTGGCCAAGCGCCGTGGTGAAGCGATTGAACTGTCAGCCTGTGGTGGGAGGAGGACCCAGCGTTGCACAAGGCCCCTGTCCTCAAACCCAAGAGGGAAGGGTCAGCAGTGTGTGGGCATGAGCATCCAAGGCCGCAGGGATTGTGTGGTGGGAGCCCTGGTACAGATGCCACACAGTCCCTGACACCCACCCACGCGTGTCCTCTCTCCACAGAGATTGTGTCGAGTGCCTGCTGCTTCACACGGGGAAGGCAGACAACCAGAGCTGCCTCCACCTGTGCAGGGACGAGGTCATCACCTGGGTGGACAGCATCGGTGAGTGTGCCCTCTGCTGCCCGGAGCAAGCACCTGCAGGTTGCAGCCTCAGGTCAGGAGGCCAAGCAGGTCTGTTACTGGGGCTTGTGCCCAAGGGGACTGGATCTGGCTGTCCACGTGAAAACATTCACAGTAGTGACCACGGGGGCGGGGGGTGGAAGAGGGAGAAGGGTACTGGGGTTAACTGCTTACAGGTGTGTGTTTGTTAGGGATGGTGGAATGTACGGGAATCCGTGTGAGTGGTCACATGGCATTGTGCTGTTACTGAAATCGCTGATGGGAATGATGATGAAAAGAAAAAGAAGAAAGGCCATGTTCCTGGGAGAAGACCCTGTATTGAGGCTGCCCCTGGGCGGGTTTGCCACTCTACCTGGCCCTCCAGGGTCCCCAGAGTCCTGGTCATTGCCTCCCGCTGGGCTTGGTCCAAACTCACTTAATGCCTGACATAGGCTGTCTTGTCCACCTGTCCTTTTCGAGTGACTGCTCACCTGCATCATGGCTTGAGGCCTGCTGGTCACATCTTCATCATTGTGTGTTCCCTGGGCTCCATGCTGTCCCTGGGGAAGCCATAGGCTGCCACCCCCGTGCCTGTTTCCCAATCTTGCTACCCAGGGCTTGGCTTCCGTAAGTTTTGTGTGCATACCTGGGCCAGGTACTCCCTAACTGGGCACACATGGGCAGAAAACAAAAGGATGCTCCTTGGTACAGCTGCCTCCCCAACCAGAGAAAGCTGATGTCCTACCCCGTCCTGTTCCCTTCCCCTCCTTCTGCTCGGCTACACACACACACGTTCCCTCTCTCCCCCCGCCCCTCTCATTCAACCTAGAGGTTTGGATTTGATGATGACACTCGTCTGTCTGTTCTCAGGTTAAAATTCTTTCGTAGAAAACACGAGCCGGGGCCAGCACTGTGACACAGCAAGTTAAGCTGCATCTGCAACACTGGCATCCTATAAGGGCGCCACTTTGAGTCCTGGTTGCTCTGCTTCCCATCCAGCTCCCTGCCTGTGGCCTGGGAAAGCAGTGGAGGGAGGATGGTTAAAATAGTTGGGCCCGTGTATCCATGAGGGAAATTTGGGAAGAAATCTCTGGCTCCAAGCTTCAGTTTCGGCCAACTCCAGCTAGAGTAAATATAACTGCCTTTAACAACAACAAGAAGCTGAAAAACATCTTAGGTCATAACACTGACCTTCAGTGGTCATACAGGGCCCACCTGCCGATGCTGCCTCTTTCCTTACCCTCCCTGCCAACTGTCTCTGAGGAGCAGGAAGCCTCAGAACATGGGGAATGCCTGTCCTGGGGTTTGTACACCTTCTGCTTGAGCCTGGTGCCTGAGCCTGGTGCAGTTCCCACCGACTTTGCCTCAGGGTGCAGGCACATTGTGGGGCCCAATTCCTAAGCCAGGAGTTATCAGCCTGCAGTCCCTCTGTGTTTTGCACCCCAGGAAGGGGCTGTGTCCTGTGGCCTATGCCGTCAGGTCCTAGTCCTGGGCCACAGGGCTGCCCCCCAAAAGATGGGCTCTCACTCAGGTCCCTGAGGGGGTTAGAAGGCTCCTCCTCTCCTTCTTGCCTTTCACTTCCCTGCACCAACCACTCTGATGCCCCCTGCCACCCAAGGGCTTCTGGCCTTCGTATCACCCCCAGCCAGGGACTGTGTGACCCCAGCAGGTCCTGCGTGTCCACAGAGCAAGCCCTGGGCCTGTGATGTATGTACAGGAAACCTGAGTCCATGTGTTCAGTTTTAAAACTTGATTTCTTTATTTGAAAGGCAGAGTGACAGAGATCCTCCATCTACTGGTTCACTCCCTAATTGGCCACCAGAGCCAAGGCTTGGCCTAGGCCGAAGCCTACAGCTTGAGCTGCCCCCAGGTCTCCCCTGTGGTGCAGGGACCTCGGCACTGGGCCGTCTCCTGCTGCTTTCCCGGGTGCATTAGCAGGGAGCTGGATTGGAAGCAGTGTGGACTCCACCACACTGGTGCCCCGGCCTTCTCTCTCAGACCCTCTGCCCACCCCTCTCTCCTTGTGGCTCTGGGTGGTCCCAGAAGACCCCCTCCTACCCACCCCCCAACTTGGCTCAGACATCCTGCGGTCTTTCCTTGCAGTGAAGGATGACCAGGAGGCTGTGCTCTGTTTCTACAAGACCGCCAAGGACTGCGTCATGATGTTCACCTACACAGAGCTGCCCAGCGGGAAGTCCAACCTCACCGTCCTCCGGGAGCCAGGTGGGCACAAGCAGGAGGAGACCCTCAGCTTGGGCAGGGCCAGGGGCTGACCCTCCCTTGGCTCTTGGCTGTCCATGCCGTGTGCCAGAGAGAGGGACACGGGTCCTTAGGAAGATCGGAATCCCAAGGCCATAGCCACAGCCCTGTCTGGCTTAGAAGAGGCTGGGCTGGCTGGGGACCCAAGACTCAGACAGGGCTCAGGCAAGCACAGAACACAACCCTGCCCTGCAGGACTGGTGGCAGGAAGTGCTCCCATGCTGTGCCAGCTACCCAGGGACACACACTGGCACTCACCGCCCGGATCAGAGCTGCTTTCCTCTAGTATCCACCCCAGCAGGGAGTGATGGAGGACCGGGCTCCCCCAGGCACTCAGGAGGCTGCGTCTGCCCTGCAGCGCTGCCTCATGTTTGGGGGCGCCCAGCAGCCCTTGCCTTGGGGAGCCAGTGTTTCTAATTTTGCTTGCCCCCTTTCTGTTCTCTGGAGGAGGAGGAGAGCAGAGAAAAATTTGCTCTCTGTAATTCACAGAATTGCAAACTCTGTTTGCAATTTGTCAGACCTACATAACGGGCAGGCGGAGGCAGCGGGACAACGTGGTGTACCAGCCTTTGAGAATGAGGCTTTGTTCCCAAGCGCTGTCTGTGGCTCTTTGGACATAAGCACTGTTGCTGCACACTCGGGGCTTGCGCTTCGTGCCTGGCCCTGATAGAAGCAGCAGTTCCCACTGCCTCCCACCTTCCCACTTTGGCCTGGAAGCTGAGCTGGGCTTAGCCTCACTCACCGTATGCCAGGCCAGGCCAGGTGGGCAGGCACGGCCGGCGAGGGACCTGCAGCCTATGCCAGGCCTCCTGGTTGCCCTCTGCCCTCAGCCAGCTGGACATGGGTCAGTCGCAATGTTTGGATAGCTCACTTCTGGTGCTTCTTGCCCTCCGCCTCGAGTCTCTGTCCCCCGAGCAGCACTTGGAGTGGAGGAGGAAAAGCCTTTGTCTCAGCCGTGCCTGAGGTTGAAGCTTCACTTCCTACAGAGTGTGGCACAGCCCCAAACGCCATGACCATCCTGCTGGCCGTAGTGGGCAGCATCCTCCTGGTGGGCATCGCGCTCTTGGCCATCTGGAAGCTGCTTGTCACCATCCACGACCGCAGAGAGTTTGCAAAGTTCCAGAGTGAGCGTTCCAGGGCCCGCTACGAAATGGTAAGGCGGCAGGAAGTGGGAAGCTCCAGGCCCCCAGGGGTGGTGGTCCAGTTCAAGGCCACTGACACTCCTGGCATTCCAAACAAAGAATCCACTCTCCCCCTCCCCTGCTGGAAAGATGCAACCAGGGCTAGGTTATGACAGCTGCAGGACCCCCAAGCACAGAGTGCCCAGCAGAGCCCCGCACCAGGCCCTGGCCACCCTCACAGTAGATTTTATCTTCCACAAGTTCAACCAATCCTACGATGGCACGGTGGGTTGATGCTTCCTTTCCTGACTTGGAGAGCTGTGGGAGCAGCCACTGGGCACAGCCTGAGTGGGAAGAGCTGCTAGCAGGTGCATGCTGTAGCTTGGTCTCTCTGGGGCTGTTCCAGCGTGCAGGTGGAGGACTTGTGTCTCCTGCACAGGGAAGGACACGGCTCAGGGAACACCCAAGCCTTGCCCAGGTACAAGGTGGGAGACAGAGACAAGCGCAGCCCAGCGCACTGGCTGTTGGCACCCTCCTGTGCACGCCCTGTCACTGCCTTCCTAGGCAGCTGGCTGAGGAAGGGTGTCTAGACCGGAGCCTGCTGTGTGGGTTCAGTGAACTGATCCATGCCCTCTTCCCGCACTGCAGGCTTCCAACCCTCTGTACAGAAAGCCCATCTCCACCCACACTGTAGATTTCACCTTCAACAAGTTCAACAAATCCTACAACGGCACGGTGGATTGATGCTTCCTTCCCCGGAGGACCGAGGGGACTTGTGACAAAGACTGAAGCGCCTTGTCAGCTGTGCCCCTTCGTGGTAGCTCTCCTGACAGGCCAGCATGGAGACACCTTTCTGGGGAGCCCGGGTGTGCACAGGACAGACACTGCATGCGCAGGAGAGACTCACCATGTGCATAGGACATCCACTGTGTGCACAGAAAAGCACCCACTGTGTGCACAGAGGAGCACTTTCTACATGCACAGGACACCCACTGTGTGCACATAACAGCACCTACTGTGTGCAGGGGAGGACGGACATTCACTGTGTATGCAGGAGGACACCTGGCTGCTGGGCCAGCCCCTCAGCAGGCTACACCTTCCTCTTCCCAGCAAGGGAACGAAAGGGGGCTTGGAGCCTGTCTGGGTCCCCAGCCACGTGTGCACCTGAGTGCGGCTGCCTCCCCCTGCCGGAGGGGCTCAGCTGCCCACCTGGCAGGCTGATACGCCGTTGGCAAGGGCAGGAGCCAACGTACGGTCTGACTTGCTCTATGTTGACCATTTTTATATGAAATAAAAAGATGGTGCATCCACAGCGTGGCTCTGGTCACTGGGACTTGCTGGCCTGACGCCTGCGCTGTCATCCATTGGGCTGCTGGAGGCCACACGGGCTTTGCCAGTGTGGGTTATTTTATCATGGCCAGATGTTTGCTCTGTCGAGAGCAGGACAGGTGGTTTGGGACTAAAACCTATAGGGTTTGTGCTTGCCTGGTGCTGTCTGCAGGGAGTGAAGTCCTGGGTGTTGCTCAGGGTGGCTAGGAATGTCTGGGTGTGTCCCAGGCACTGCCCAGGTGGCCAGGCCAGTCCTGAGAGTGGGCTCTCATCAAACAGGGCTCTCTGCCCAGCTGGGGCGGTGGCGTCACGGGGAGTTCTGAGCAGGGCTGCTGGTCCCTCCCTCTTTCTCCATAGGCGTTCCAGGCCAGGCACCCTGAAGACTACCCTGTAACTGGAAATGGATCGTGCTAAGGCACCAGGGTTGGTCTGCAGCTTGCTTGCTTTTTCTGTGTGTTCCATGCAGGCACTAAGCCCCAAACCCAGCCCAGCTTTTAATCCTGCAAGACTGCAACATCTCCTTTCATGTCTGAGCTGGGAGGTTCCCAGAGGTTGTCTGACCCCCATCCCTTTAATTGTAGAAGTTGTTGATTTCCACACAGGTTGGGCAAAATCATGGCACAAGTGGTACGAAGCCCCTGCCGCCTTCCACCCCAGCCCGGGTATTGACGCTGGCCTTTGGGCGCCAGCCTGCTCCCCAGAGACTTTAGTGGCCTCAACGTTGTGGCCACGTGACCTCTCCCAGCCTGGAGAAAGTTTATCCTCCTCCTTCATCCTGGCAAACACCAAGACGGATGGCTGCGTGTGGATCGGGGCCTGTTCAGAGGCAAGAGCCAACAGGTGCTGCTGGAACAGCCCTGCCTGGTGCAGGTGTTTAAGGCCTGACGGTACTAAGAAGGTGGGAGTGCTCCAGGGTGGGCATGTGGGAGGGTCCCAAGGTCATGCCCTTGGCCGGCAGTTGGCCGCCCAGCCCCTCCCCTGCCTCCTGGCTCACCTGTGACCTGCCCTGTCTGAGCTCTCTGCTTTGGACATCTGCCACCCTCATCAGTAGACCACACCTAGGGAGCCGCCTGACCCGGGATTTGAACCTTCCAGACTGGCCTCTTCCATCCCCCATCTTGGATATTTCACTGTAGGACTGCAAGCTGGCTGGCTTTTAGGTAAGTGACCTTGACATTTTTTGGGGGAAGATGAGGTTGGGGTGGGAGGGGATATGGTGAAATGTAAATAAAAATATCAAACAGTGGGTTGAAGATTTCTGGATAGAAAAATTTATTTGGGAAGAAGTTTCAGGCTTCTCTTCGTTTAATTTGGGGTTCCTGGAGGCAAATCGTTCAGGTGCGCACTGTCTCCTTTCCCATGGTCAGCGCTGAAGGGGCCCATTCTTGAACCCCCAACACGCAGAGGTTTGAGGGGCCCCTGGTTCCACCCAATGCAACTAAGGTAGTCCTTTTGCAGTGCCCTTGCGCCACCTGCTGGAAGGATTTGGCACAAGCTTTCTGAAAACAGCAGAGATTCTGTCCCCACATCTAATGAATTCTCCCTTAGGTTTTGTTTGTTTGCAACTGTTATTTTGAAAGAGTTAGGAGGAGAGACAGAGAGTGCTTCAACTTGCTGGCTCACCTGCACCCCAGATGGCCACACAGTCACTGCTGGTGCAGGCCAAAGCCAGAGGCTTCCCCTGGGTCTCCCATGTGGAGGTATTTGGCCATCTGTTTCCCAGGGACATTAGCAGGGAGCTGGATGGGAAGCAGAATAGCCAGGGTCAAACCATCATCCATTTGGGATGCTGGTATCGCCTGAGGCCATGCTACATGCGACGCCACAACACCAGCTCTGGATCCCTTGCTTCTTGAGGACTTCCAGTGAGCTGAAATGAGTCCCAAACACAGCACACTAAGCAAGATGAAAAAGTTTACAGTGCTGGCTCAAGTCCAGCTGCTTTGCTTCCAACCCAGCTTCCTCCTGCTGCACCTGTTAAGGCAGCAGGCAGTGGCCCATGTTGGCCTCTGTTACCCATGTGGGAGACTGGCTCCTGGCTTCAGTCAAGGTTATTATAGCCATTTGAGGAGTAGATGGAAGACTTTTTTTTCTCTCCAGCTCTCTGCCACTCTGCCTTTCAAATAAATTTATTTTTCAAAGCCAAAAATAAAAATCTAACCACAAAGACCAGTTATTCCAAATGTCTCACTTTAATACCAGCCCCAGCTCTGTTGTTTTATATTTTACGGTATTTTGAGCAAAGGGAACCTTTGGCATTTTCCTTTATTTAATTTTTTTTTCCATTTTCTTAAGATTTATTTTTATTTGAAAGGCAGATTTTTATAGAAAGAGAGAGGTGTTCCATTTGCTGGTTAACTCCCCAAATGTGACAGCCAAAGCTGAGCTGATCCAAAGCCAGGAGCCAGGAGCTGCTTTTTCCCGGCCTCGCGCGTGGGGCACAGGCCCAGGGACTTGGGCCATCCTCCTCTGCTGCACTCTGGTCATAAGCATGAAGCTGGATCAGAAGTGGAGCAGCTGGGACACGAACCAAGCCCACCTGGAATGCCGTCATTGAAGGTGGAAGATTAGCTTGCTGTGCTACTGCCCTTCCCATCCTTCCCTGGGCTGTGAGGAGCCTTGGACCTACTGCAAAGGGATCTGTCCCTGAGCCTTGCCATCTGCCGAGAAGCCCTGGCAGCCTGGGTGACACTGTCCCTGCAGGTGTCATGCAAGTGGCTGCACTGGTGTGCAGACACTTAACAGTGCTGTTTGCCTTGGTGCCGAGCGACCTCAGTGGCAGGGTCCACGGGGTTCATTTTTATTGGTTGATTTGAACATTTTTCCATGTGCAAAATTTTAAGTGCAGAAGATGAAACATGTCAAGTTGAAAGTAAAAAGAACCGCACCACTCACAGTGGCGACTTTTTGGTGTAAGACTCTCCAGTCCTTGTTTTATTGATTTGAAAGGTAGAGCAACAGGGTGGGTGGGAGGCAGTGAGAGAAGGCTTTCCCCCCGGTTTATTTCCCAAATGGCCACAGCAGCCAGGGCTGGGCCAGTCCCGAGCCAGGAGCCCACTTGGGGTTCCTAGCTCCCAGCTGACCTGGCCCAGCCCGGGCTGTATTACTGCCATCTGAGGAAGGCACCAGTGCATGGACGATACTGCTCTCTCCCTGCCCCACACGTTTCAAATAAATGAAAGGTTCCAGACTCATGGGTTTTCCTTTTTTTTTTTTGAAAGTAACAGCTTCCATCTGCTAGTTTATTCCCTCTATGGCTGTAACAGGCAGAGCTGTCCCAGGCTGAGACCATCCACAAGGAACTCGGTACAGGGACACAACCTGCTTGAGCTCTCTCTGAGCCTCCCAGTGCACATTCGCAGGATGTTGGAATTGGAAGTGGAGTTGGGACTCTATTATGGGCTGTGGGGGTCCTAAGCAGCATCTTAATAGCTGTGTCCAATACCCACCGGAGTACATTTTATTGTTTTCTTAAATATCACGTTTCTTCAAAAATGAATTCTCTCCTATGCTGGAGAACATGATGTCATACCTACCTGCTAGGAGCAAAGGCGCCAACTCTACAGAGCCTGAGGCCTCACCTCTGACTGTCTCCAGGGACTGGCACTGGGTCCCCCGGGTCGAAGCACAGCAGGCACCCAAGGTCAAGCAGCTCTCCCTGGTGATCGGCTCGCATCTGGGAAGCTGGGACACAAACCACAGCCCAGATGGAATGCTGGGCTTATCCAGGTCATCACTGCCATGCAACAGGAAGGTAACAGGTGCATATGGTGAGGCTCACCAGCCAGCCAGCTGCCAGCGCATGAGGCTGTGGGCAGCAGGAACCCATCCTGCTGCTGCTCCTCCTACTCTTTAAAAAATATTTATTTACTCTTATTGGGAAGACATATTAACAGAGAGAAGAGACCAAGAGAAAGATCTTTATCTGCTGATTCACTCCACAAATGTCAGCAATGACTGCAGCTGAGCTGATCCAAAGCCAGGAGCCGGGAGTGTGTTCCAGGTCTGCCATGCAGGTGCAGGGTCCCAAGGCTTTGGGTCGTCCTCGACCGCTTTCCCAGGCCACAAGCAGGGAGCTGGATGGGAAAAGGAGCAGCTGGCACTGGAGGTGGAGGTAACCAGTTGAGCCATCGTGCTGACCCCCCACCCTGCTCTTGTCTCCTGGAACCAGCGTGCTGGCATGGTCGTCTTGGGTGGGAGCAGAAGGCAAAGAGGGGAAACACGGCAGTTGGGCTCAAAATGGGCTCCCTGCAGCATGCCAGCAGCCAAGCCAAGTCCCATGGCCACGGCCAAATTAAGGGGATGGAATGACACTGTCGCCCACATTTGTGCATTGCGGGGGGGTGTGGGTGATACCATCTGCCAGTTCTTGTGCCACCTACTGAGGCTCTTGATCTGGGAAGGGGACGGGGCTTCTCGCCATAGCAGCAAATGCTCCAGAAAATGTGATCCCAGAGCTGACTCCCATGTGGCTGGCCAGGGTGTGTCTCGGTCACTTCCTGTGTTTCACAAATACTTCTTGCCTGAATGGTTTAAAAATATGATACATGTAGCTGTGTATCTACACGGGGCCATATAGAGATGTTTTACACAATGGAAATGACCTTACAGAAAGAGGGAAAAAGACTGTAAGAATCCGGCCCCTGTGGTTCCAGCATCCCACGTGGGTTCTGGTTCAAGGCCTGGCTGCTCCACTTCCAAGCCAGCTTTCTGCTAAGGCACCTGGGAAAGCAGCAGGACGATCGTCCAAGTCCTTGGGGCCCTGCACTCAGGTGAGAGACCTGGAAGAAGCCACTGGCTTCCAACAGGCCCCGTGATGACTGGGGAGTGATCTAGACTATCTCTCTCTGTAACTCAGTCTTTAAGTAAAAAGTCTACCCTGCCTCTTGTGAGTTCTTCCACCATCTTATGCAAACCATTTCCCCCACAGGCCTCAATGACTTCATCTGTGAAGTGGGACGATTGCATTAGACCATCACGAAGGAGCTTCTTAGTCCAGGTTCCTCAGATTCGGCCACAGCCACCACTTCAGCAGCTGACCGATTCCACTTCTGTTGGCCAGAGGCACACACCTGCTGGACCTCTGCACACTGCAGGTGACCTGCCAGGCTCCCGGTACCTGCTAAAAGTCACTCTCTCACCCCACAAGGAGTTGATGGGGTGGGTGGGGGCGGACAGGACCCAGAGCCCTGGCTCCCCCTGAAGCATCAGCCGAGCTGCTCCAACTGGAGTCTGCTGGCTAGGGAGGTCCCTCCTCAGAGCCCGTGTGTGTCCCTGCCTGTCCCCGAGCCGGCCTGCTACAGATGGCAGGCTACCTCCAGTCCGATGCCTTTTGCTCCTGATTCATTCCTCTGTATGATTTGCATCCTGGAAGTCCAGCCGTTTTCACAGGAGATGGCTGGGAGCATGCCTTTCTTCCTAACCCATCTGGAGCTCAATGGACCCTTTTAAACTGGAGGAATCAAGTGTCTTGTCAAACTGTGGCCATTTTCCACTATTGTGTAATTGCTTCCTGTCCTGCCTGCTTCCAGACAGTTGGGCATCTGTCCTCTAAGCCTTCTCATCCTTTCTAGGTCTTCTGGTTTGGACATTCCCTGTCCCCTACCCCCAGCCCACTAGAGCTATCTGCTCAAATGCAGTTCTGTATATTACCTCCTCCTCCCCCGCCAGAATGCCTCCAAGGGGAGCACAGCTCCACCCCTCCCCCACTCCAAGCCCTCCCTGTAAAGGCCCTTTATGAATGAAGGCTTCTTTTAAAACCAAGAGCTGCCCATCATATTTCCTCGGGCAGAAGTCTTGGGTAGGGGGTGCTTGGGCCAGCCGTGAGGCGCCCAACTTGGTCGCTTGTGTCCCACGTCAGAGTTCTTAGCTCTGGTTCTCGGCCCCAGTTCAGTTCCGGGGTGCAGCTTCCTGCCAAGGCAGACCCCCCTGGCAGCGCAGGGCTGACTCGCACGGTCAGCGCTACGTGGGAGACGCAGGTTGAATTCTTGGTTCTGCCTGACGGACGTTCAGGGAATGAGGCAGGATATTCAGGGAATGAGGCAGGATAGGAATTGCCCTTCTCTTTGCTTCTCAAAGTTGAAACTTTTTTTCCCAAATAAGTGAAACAATTTAATTTAAGGCCACTGGGCTGGGCTTTGCAGCACCGGGCATCACCCCAGTCAGAGATGCCTGAATCTGCCAAGGCAGTGTCTGAGAGTGTGTATGAGAACTTACATTTTAAGCAGCAGGGCCCTGTGATTCCTCCAGGCACCTCTGATGCCACGCCACCTGGCCGGGCCCAGGGCAGAGTCGAGGAGAATAACAGGGCATGTGCTGGCATCCTAAGGCAGGACAGGAAAAAAAAATGTTAAGAACAGAAACTCTGGAAATGAAATTTTTCTGGAGGAATTCAATTTTAAAAAAATAAACGGCGTTGAAATTTCAGGGACTCAACGGAGATGAGTGGGAGGGGGTCCGGCGGTCCAGGTGGTAAGGGCGAGCCTCCCTGGGGTGGCAGGTGTCGCTGCCCGCAGGTGCACTCCGCAGGGACCGGCTGCGCGGCGTCCTGCCCAGACACCTTGCGGGGTGCTCCACGTGGGGTGCCGCTTGCCCTCCTGCCTTCCAGGGTGTTTCTAGGCAACTAGAGCGAGACAGACACGGGAGCAGGTATGCCAGAGCCTCAGGAGACAGGGAAGGGCGACTCCGAGAGAGGGGTTTCTGCGTCTTGGGGACTCGAGCGCCGAGGCTCAGATGCCTCCCTAGCTATGTTTCCCAGCACGGGGAGCGCAGAAATGCTGGACCTGGTGCCAGCTCTTGTGTGAGGTGGGGTTTGGGCTGGGCTCAGCTGATCAAACTGGATAGCAACTGCACTTGCCCTAACTGGGCTTCGGTCAGCTGCTGGCCGTCCTTAACCAATTAACCAGGGAAGCCGCGTGGAGCCAATTGGCTGATGGATGGGCCGAGCTGTAGCCACTTAAGTTGTTTCCCATCCCTTCCCGTGGTTCTCTCGGTACTCAAGGGTGACCTGGTTGGTTCCTGCTTGGTGAATGTTTTCTTCCTGACTCGGATAAGCTCTGCTTGCCGTGAGGAGCACAAGCGACCTTTCTGTAAGTGCTGGCGTCTTCGGAGGGTTTCCGGGCTAACCAGGCTTGCTGCTGGCTCCTGGTTTCCTGTTGTATCTGGGGCCGGTGGAAAGTTCTCTCTGATCCCAGAGTACCGGTTTTTGTTTGGGGTGGGGTGTAAACTTGAATCTGCCCGGAAGGCATGGGTCCGGTGGGGGCAGGAGGTGGGGGAGGACATTAGATGCTGGAATGGCACATGCAGCTCCCTCATGGAGATGCCAGTGGGTCAAGAGGAAGTGCAACTGCTGCCGTGATACGATGGCTGCCCTGGGCCCAGGGTCAGGAACTCCACCCAACCTCAGAAGCCTCTGGGGAACCGGGGGGCACTCGCTACAAGGGAGACTAGGTCCTGGGGAGTTCTCACAAGCAAGCAGGACTATGGTCTTGGCCGGGTGTGCCTCATGTTTCTGTGCAGCCTTTCCACCTGGGCTTCTCTGGGCCCAGAACCCACTTTACAGCAGTAAAGTAGACCAGGCGAGAGGAGGGCATGAAGCCCTAGACTGAGCCTTCTTGCTGAAATCAGGACAACGATCGGGAGCTGAAGAAAATGTCCTCCCTACGTGGCCTTCGAGTGGACGAGGGTTTGGCGTCAGACCTGACTGGGGTTGGGGGTGGGCGCCTGGGGGGTGGGATTGCCCTGTCTTGGAGGAAATGGAGGCGCACCCAGAAGGTCCGGCACCTTGCTGTTTGTTGCAGACATCTGCAGCTTCCAGCACCTTCCATGCCCTCAAGCAGCCTCCCGCGGGGTCTGGGAGTGGGGGTGGGTGGCGTTTCCTGGAGTCCTCCGAGGGCTAGCTTGGGTGAGCCATTCCAGTGGCACTGAGTTAGTAAAGGAGAGTGGAGCTCCGTAAGCAAGTTGCTCAAGGTTTTGTAACAAGATGTTTTGGCAGTGGGACGCCATTCAGTGATGGACACGGACGGGACACCTGTGTCATTTTCGGTCGCCTCTGAGCCATTGCAGATGCTGGCCAGGAGTTGCAGGGCCCTGGAATGCCATCCCAAGAGCTCCCAGGAGCGGGGCTGGGTGCTGGCCAGAGTGGACACTTTGGCTCTTGGGTAGCATGAGCTTCTGAGATTGGCACTGTCGGGGGAGCTTTGGGGTTGAAGTGCTGTACCTAAGAACTGTCGCTTCTGGCTTGTGTGGGTTGTAAGCAGTGCGCTGCAGTGCCCAGCCAGGGGCGGTGGTGGAATGCAGGGTAAGGTGTTAGCACACACTCTGGCATGTGAGATGGTTTGTGCTTTGTGGCCCGTAGCTTGTGAAGTGATGAATCTCCCTCAGCTTTTTTTTTTTTTTTTGCCCTCCATTTTCTGGCCCTTGCAGTTCAGTGTGAGACATCTCAAGATTTTTTTTTTTCTATCAAAATTAATCAGCAATTACCGATGTTGTGGCATAGCAAGTTAAGCATCCCTCTGAGTGCCCATTGGAGTTTCCAGTTGCTCCACTTTCCATCCAGCTCTCTGTTGATGCGCCTGGGCAAGCTGCAAAGGGTGACCCAAGTGCTTGGCCCTCTGCTCAGCCCCATGGGAGACCTGGTTTCAGCCCCGCTCAGCCTCTGCCGTTGTCATCACTGGGGGAATAAACCAGTGAATGGAGGATCGTCTCCCTTTCCCCTTCCCTCCTCTTCTAACTTCAAATAAAGAAATCTATATACATACATATGTACTTAAGAGGCACACCTGTTACAAAATGAGTTCCAGTTGGGATGGGGTCAAGCACCCATGGAGGGTGAAATCAGACTCTGGCTGGCTTTGTTACATGTGATATCTCGAGGAAGAAACAGGCTTGATCGGTTCCAGGATCCAGAGGGGCAGACAGGGTCCCTTGTGGGTCTTGCTAGAGCTGGGCCAATGGACACGGCTCCTGCTGAGGGGCGCCTGGCTTTACAGTGCTGGAGATTTCTCAAACATGAACCAGGCTTCTAATGATGACGGTCAAACAGTGCTTACCCACAAAAGGCAGGTACAAGCAGGGCATCATAGCTGGCTGCCCCAGGTTCCCAGGACAAGCTTGTTAAAAATTTTATTTCCTGTTATTATTTGAAAGGCTGAGGTGGATGAATGGACAGAAGTCTCCCATTGGCCGGTTCACTCCCCCAGATGCCTGCTGGAGCTGCGTCAGGTGGAGGCCAGGACTCTAACTGCACCTGGGCCTCCAGGGAGGAGGCAGGACTGCCACCACTTGCGGCCTCCCATGGCGCGCCCTCGCAGGAAGCCAACAACTGGATGCAGAGCTAGGGCTTGAACCCCACGAGTTAAGCCTCCAACACATTTTTAAAAGAGATTTATTTATTTTGATTACAAAGTCAGATATACAGAGAGGAAGAGAGAGAGAAATAACTTCTGTCCGATGATTCACTCCGCAAGTGACTGCAATCTGAAGCCAGGAGCCCGGATCTTCATCCGGGTCTCCCACGTGGGTTCAGGATCCCAAGGCTTTGGGCCGTCCTCCTCTGCTTTCCCAGGCCACAAGCAGGGAGCTGGATGGGAAGTGGACCTGCTGGATTTAGAACCGGCATCCATGAGACCCCAGTGCTTTTAGGTGAGGGCTTTAGCCACGAGGCCACGGCACCGGGCCCGCCAACACATCTTCTAAGTAAGTGCTGTCCCGAACACTGATCCCTAAAGCTTCCAGTTTGAAGATCTGATATGTGGTAAAATTTTTTTTAAACCCCAAGATTTTCTCAGTGAGCTCATATGCTCCTAATTGAAAATCAAGACTTATATAACATGTGTATTGGAAAGGTAGATTTATAGAAAGGAAGACAGATCTATCCACTGCTTCATTCCATTGGCTGGAGCTGAGCCAATCTGAGGCCAAGAGCCAGGAGCTTCTGGGTCTCCCATGTGGGTGTAGGGTCCCGTGAGGGTCATTGCAGCCATTTGGAGAGCAAACCAGCAGACGGAAGGTTTCTCTCTGTCCTCCTGAGGGACCTGGACGGGAAGTGGAGTCACTGGGATACAAACTGGTGCCCATAGGCAATGCTGGCACTTGCAGGTAGTGGATTATGCAGTTGAGCCATCACACCGGCGCTAAAATCAAACTTTATTAGGGCTCCTGATCAAGTTGTTCCCATATTTTCCCCCGTGACAGCAGTGTTTTGTATGTCTTGTGACAGCAGTGTCTTTGTATTTGGAACAGAGTTCTTAGAGTGGCTGGTTTAACAGACGTGCTGTATAGCCAAGTTGGGAAAACAAAACTGGTATTTGAAAGGTTATGAATGTAGTGCTAATTGTGGACTGATGGAGGGCTGGAAGCTGCCTCGTCTGAACGCTTGCATTGCTGAAAAAGTCCTGTGCTCCATCAACACATTATGGTGTAGACCCAAATGGCAAACCATGGGAGAATATTTGTTCAGTAATGATTTTCAAATTTCCAAAAAGACCTTGGCCAGTGTTTGGTTTGCCAAGCCCATGATGCTGGGAAGCTGACCAGAACTTGACCTTTCTGCTGCCCTTGGCTACCTGACTCTTCACAAGGCTTTGGTTGGCTTGTTACTTTTGGTGAGATAGTGTTGTTGGTATGTGTGATGGCCTGTTTCAATAGCAGTCAAAAGGCTCATGAGCGCTGGCACTGTGGTGCGGCAGGCTAGACCTCCACGTGCAGTGATGGCATCCCAAACGGGCACTGGTTTGTGTCTGCTTGCTTCACTTCCAGTGTAGCCCGTGTTTATAGTCTGGGAGAGCAGTAGAAGGGATGCCCCTGCATTGCACATGGAAACCCAAGGAAATTTCTGGCTCCTGGCTTCAGATCAGATTCACCCACTGCAAACACTGCCGCCTTTTGGGGAGCAAGCCAGGAGATGTAAGGTTTCTCTCTCCTGTGTAACTCCACCTGTGTGGGATGTGCATGTGTCATGAGTGTACCCGGTTCCACTCCCAGATCCTCTGTGCTTCTGACGCAGATGGACTGTTTGTGCCTGTCCCTCTTTCACTCTGCCTTCCAAACAAAACACCAAACTGGCCATTAGGAACTGGCCATTAGGATCTGTCAGGAGATGGGGAGCTGCAAAACACCGTTGTCTTGGTAAATTACAAAGGCAGTATGTCTTTTGTTTTTTTTTTTTAATGTGTTTTAAAATTTTTTATTGGAAAGGCTGATTTACACAGAGAGAGAAGGAAAGACAGGAAGATCTTCCATCTGCTGATTGACTCCCCAAGCGGCCGCAACAGCTGGAGCTGAGCCAATCCAAAGCAGGAGCCAGGAGCTTCTTCCAGGTCTCCCATGCAGGTGCAGGGTCCCCAGGCTTTGGCCATTCTCTACTATTTTTTCCAGGCCACAAGCAGGGAGCTGAATGGAAAGTAGAGCAGCCAGGACATGGACCAGCACCCATATGGAATCTCGGCATGTGCACGGGAAGGATTTTAGCCACTAGGCTACTGCGTCAGGCTGCAATGGCAGTTTTGACACTAAAATGGGTGAAGTCAATTGGATTGCCTTTGTCAAAATGTTTTTTTTCTTTTTAAGATCTTACTTTTATTGTAAAGTCAGATATACAGAGGAGGGAGAGGAAAGACAGAGAGGAAGACCTTCCGTTGATTCTCCCCCAATGGCCACAACAGCCGGAGCTGAGTGGATCCAAAGCCAGGAGCCAGGAGTCTCATCTGGGTCTCCCACACAGGTGCAGGGTCCCAAGGCTTTGGGCCGTCCTCGACTGCTCTCCCAGGCCACAAGCAGGGAGCTGGATGGGAAGAGGTGCTGTTGGGATCTCATATGGGATCCTAGCTGCTAGGCTACCACACAGGACTTACAATTACTGTTTTCATGCATGGAATAGTCACTTGATATGTTGATAGCCCCTCAAGTCTCCTACCCTGCTGATTTCTGCAGCTTGAATGCCTGGCATCATGGCACGTTGGCCCCAGGTCCAGGAAAGTGAGACCCAGCTACTGATGACAGACTATTCACGATTTACATTGAATCTTTGGAAATAGCCAGGAAAACTGCAAGGCACCGTACCCAGCTCTCACCACTCACCTGGCAGGAGCACCTCAGGCCCTTCAAACGTGGGACTGTATCTTTCCAACTTAAGGGAATCCTACCAGATGCCCAGCACACACTGCAGACTTCAAGGTTCAAGTAAGCAAATTCCCAGAGGTAAGGAGTCCTGGAGGTGGGTGGCAGTTTTCTATGCCTGTGCCTGCTCCTGTAGCTTCATGATGTGCTGCTGTAAGCACACTGCCAGACCCTTCCAGATTCTGTTAAGCCTGGCTAGGGGCTGCTAGGTTTAAAACAAAAACGGGCTGGCTGGTTTAACTGGACGGACTGGTCATTTAGCTGATTTTTCATGTGTGACTTTTTGGTGGGTCTGTTTCAGGAATCCTGGCTGAGTATTCTCTAACCTCTTGCTAACTGTTCTATTAGCCTCGGTGGCATACATCTCTGGATATAAATGGGTTAAGTTCATAAGGATACTGTGACTTATGAATGATATATCAAGACTGGAACCCTGGAATGGTAGTGACTGAACAGTGGCAGTACATTTTGCTCACTTTCATAGGGGGAGCTTTAGGCAAGAGGGGAAATCTTAACATTCAGGGAGGCCGTGGACTGGGACTAGGCACCTGGCTCAAGCCTGAACTAAGGAGGCTCTGTAACCAACTCCAGTTCAGCTTTCTCTACCTGGCTGTGTGGCAGCCAATCATGTTGTCCTCTGTACCTCATCTGTCTTTTCATAAACACTGTCAGGCCACAATTGCAGACTGTTCTCAGAAGCTGCTTGATTTGTGAGTGATTTTTCTCTGCTCAAGGACTCTGTGACATCCCCATCATACACTGGTAAAGGCTGACTTCCCTGTCAGCTGTGAGCTGGATGACCCTCGGCCCTCCCAGTGCTGTCATCAAACGAAGCAGTCCCACTTCCAGTCCAAAACGGAAGGCATCACAGGCCCACAACTACAGCCAGAAGAGGAAAGAGGCCAGGGCCCACTTGTTGCAATGCCAGCCAGCTGTCAGCGGAGGGGCCAGCCAGCACCATCTTGCTCTTCCTCCTCTTGTTCTGAGGGAGGAGGCTCCCACTGCCAAGCAGCAGAACAGAGGCTCATCTGCTATCTCTGTTGGTTGTAACCTCCCGATGTCCTTTCTCCGTTTCCCGTCTTCCTCTGACATGCAGTGAGGGAGAGGGAAAGTGAGAAAGAGCTTCCATCTGGCTGAAGCCAGGAGCTTCCTCTGGGTCTGCCACGTGAGTGCAGAAGTCCAAGGTCTCGCGCCATGCTCCGTTGCCTTCCCAGCTGCATAAGCAGGGAATGGAGTCATTGCTCAGATGGGATACTGGACCCTGTGTGTCTTAACCCCCCCCTCCCCACTCTGACACCCGTGTTTTCCTGTTATAGTAACTAGAACAGAACAACAGACAGGAGGGCTCTTACGATGCAGAGGGTCGTAACTAACGTCCATCTCAGTGGGTTTATTATAGACAGTGCACTTCATCACAAGTCACCCCTACTTCCTGAAGACCATGGAGACTCCAGCAAAGCAGGACTAAGGACCACAGACAACTTCAAGCCAGGGGCTCTTAGGAGACCGCTTCCCAGGGCCGTGTGCGAGGAGCTCAGGCATCAAGTCTACTCAGGTAGGCTTCCCAAGCAGCTTTCCTGTACATCTCAGCTGCTTCTAGACGGTTGGCTGCCGCTATTATGCCCCGGCCTACAATGATGATGTCAGAACCGCGCTGCCTGATCACTTCTTGTGGGCTGTTGTACTGTTGGCCAAGATTATCCCCTGTAAAGATAGAAGATGCTGTTAACAGAAAAATCGGAAAGCCTGTCTGACATTTTCTGAACACAACTACTTGTACTATCACACCCTGGTTTTCTATTCCTGTCTGTGGAGCAAATGGGTAAAAGCAGAAGCTGAAGAAATCCAGGGCAGAGAACTGCTTGGCTGTGCTTGCTCTGCTGGGTCCTTGCAACGGTATCACTAGACGACTGATTGTTGGAAAGTCAGAAATACAGAGAGGAGGAGAGACAGAGGAAGATCTTCTGTCCGATAATTTCATTTCCCAAGCGGCCACAATGGCCAGAGCCGTGCTGATCCAAAGCAGGAGCCAGGAGCCTCTTCCGGGTCTACCACATTACTATTTTTCCAGGCCACAGGCAGGGAGCTGGATGGGAAGTGGGGTGCTGAGACAGAGCCAGCACCCATATGGGATCCAGTTGCGTGCAAGGTGAGCACTTTAGCTGCTAGGCTACTGTGCTGGGACTGATGACTGATTTTTGATGTTTTATGGGAGGTACTTTATCACTGAATCTCCTACATCCTGTAAATTTTGGGTATTTCTCCTTCCATCTGTTTAAAAGAATTTTAATGTATTCTTTTTTTTTTCATTGTTTCAATGTTCAGTCTCAGTTGCCTTTGTTGATGTGATTGTGGTTTTTAAAAGTCTGCTGAGCTGTGTCTAGAGCCTCACACAGGGCCGGTGCTGGGAGCTGCGCCGTGCGTGGCCCCACAAACTTCTGTCCAGCCCATGTGTTTCTTTTCCCTTGGCCTATCTGTCCATTGAAGGTGAGCTGGAGTCCCCTACTGCTTACTGGGCTATTCCCTGTACATCTAATAATGCTTGCCTTGTAAAACTGGGTACTCTGCTCTAAGGAACATGTATATTTACACTGATACTTGAATTTCTTCATCACTGGCTAGACTTTGGGAACAGTTAAGTACTCTGCTTGTTCTTGGGTCCCACCTGCCTGGAATGTACTTAACCATTCCAGTCCTCATGTGTCTTCACTGGTGAACTAGTATCTTACCTAAGAGCACATTCCTGGATCTTTTCAAATCCTTCCTGACTGATTGGAGAGGCCTGCAGTAGCTGCGGCCGGAGGTGAGACTGTGATCCCAATCGGCTACCCTGCAACCCAATCTCCACCGCCTGCCCCAGTCTGCACGGGCAGGCACTGAACCTGGCACTCTCAGCCACTATGCCCAATCTGTCGCCTTATTTTGATGACTAGGTGTTTATTGGATATTCTTGCACATTTTTATGATGGGAATCATCTTTCTTCAGTATGTAGGATTCCCCTAAACATTTTTTTTTCTTTCTTTTTTTTTTTTTTTTTAAAGATTTATTTTTTATTATTTTTTCATTGGAAAGGCGGATATACAGAGAGGAGAGACAGAGAGGAAGATCTTCCGTCCGATGATTCACTCCCCAATGGCGCAACGGGCCGATACTATGCCGATCCGAAGCCAGAGCCTCTTCCGGGTCGCTCCACGCGTGCAGGCCCAGGCCGCTCAGACGTTCAGCCCGGCGGTAGGGCCTGGGCGTGCAATAACTTTGCGCCCACGCGGCCCCCCCTAAACATTTTTAGTACAGCTGGCCTGTGGTGATAATTTCCTGTTTTCTTTCTTTATTCATTCACTTATGTATCACTGGTTGGCATGTTTTTTCCTTCACATATATTCTTTGAGTCCTTCCTGGCCTGTGGTCTAGCTGAAATGGGACTTGGCTTTTAGATTCCTTTGGTGTGGTGTACCTCTGGTATGGGTGATAGTGCCTTCCCTGCGGTGATTATTATACATCTGGGAGACTAAGACCCTTTCCTGATGTTGTTCGATGTTGTTTAATTCCCTCTGAGGGCCTTAGCCTCATCTCCCTGTATCTTCTGAAGCAGGGGGTTGGGGGTGCAGCAGTACTGATGGCACTGTTTTGCCACGCTCCTACTCATTCCCTATTACACTGGCTGGCAGCCTATAGCCACCTCCATGCCCAGCACTTAGAGAACCCCTCCTCCCCCAGAACAGTGCTGCATGGAGAGGAGCCAAGGCCTGCTTTAGTCTGCCTGCTACAAGGGTGCCTTTGGAGCCTAAGGTTGCTGCACCCAACCACACGGGATCCTGGCCAGGCTGTAAGTCCGTGGCTTGGGCCTGGAACCATTACCATCCGACCAGTGCAGATTTCACAGGGTCTCTTTGATACTCTACACCCAAAGGGGAGGTAAAGGCAATCCTTTGGCCACCCCCTGACCTGGGTTGTGCTCTTGAGTTTCGTCTTGCAGGTGAATGCTAGAGTTGAACAAGCCTGGAAGAAGCACTTCCCATCCAGCTGGGCATGGATGACAGCTCAATGCTGCTGCAGCGTTCCCATCTGTAAGTACTGGTCTGGGAGCAGGGGTCTGGGAGCTCACCACAGCAGGAGTACAGCAGCCCCAAGCTCGGCTTAAGTCTTACTCCTCAGGGCGTAAGACCTGGCTGCCCCAGCTGGCACTTGGGTCATATCTATCTCACAATGCCACAGGTCATCTGCCTGGTTCTGGGACAGAACTAAAGGGTTTTTTTTTCCCCCAGATATACTAAGAGGAGGAGAGACAGAGAGGAAGATCTTCCGTCCGATGACTCACTCCCCAAGTGAGCGCAACGGCCGATGCCGCTGCTATGCCGATCCAAAGCCAGGATCCAGGAACTTCTTCCAGTTCTCCCACACGGGTGCAGGGTCTCCCACACGGGTGCAGGGTCCCAAAGCTTTGGGCCATCCTCGACTGCTTTCCCAGGCCACAAGCAGGGAGCTGGATGGGAAGTGGAGCTCCCGGGATTAGAACCGGCGGCCATATGGGATCCCAGCGCGTTCAAGGCAAGGACTTTAGCCGCTAGGCCACGCCGCCTGGGCCCAGGCCTAAAGGTTTTACCTGGGGTTAAAGGCCTTTGGAGTGTTAGCTGCCTTTGGGCTGAACTGTAGCCCACACAGCTGTCCTGCCTTTCAGGTGGTCAAGGGCCTAAGAAGGTTCAAAGGCTTGGTATGCAGCAGGTTCTACATATCACAACAGGCCAGGTACTTAACTCCCTGACCCCAAGAGGGATGCCAAGGTTAGGAGGGAAGTGACACATGCAATCACTGAAACCTGCCATAAAAGTAGATCTCCCGTCCAATGATTCACTCCCCAAGTGAGCGCCATGGCCAGTGTGGCGCCGATCCAAAGCCAGGGGCTTCTTCCAGGTCTCCCACATGGGTGCTGGGTCCCAAAGCTTTGGGCCATCCTCGACTGCTTTCCCAGGCCACAAGCAGGGAGCTGGATGGGAAGTGGGGCTGCCAGGATTAGAACCAGCACCCCAGGCATGCAAGGAGAGGACTTGAGCCACTAGGCCAGGCCCTGCGTGAACATTATTGTTCTGCCTCCTCAAAGATGAGTTTTGATGGAAAAATAGTTTGAAATAGGCACTGAAGACCTCTCAACCAAGTGGAAGAATGGACAGAAGCCTCCAATTATACCAAAAATGAACTGCATTTCCCACTAAGTACAAAAAGGAAAATTAAGTCCTGCTGTTCTAGAAGTTTTCTAAAAGGATAGCCCCTAATTATCCTACTTAGTCATAATACTGAGGGGCAAACAGGTACTGCCTGCTCTGGGCCACCACACTGCTCATGTGCCTGTTTACAGAGTACTCCACACACAGGGACAAGGTTACCAGATGGCAGGGCCAGGAGCCCAAAATGCCGAGTTGCCCATATAGTATGTACAATCTGAGGAAGCACAAGAACTACAACATTCTTTGCTTCCAAAGGGACATCTATTAATTTCTTAATTTGGAGAGTTCTTATGTTGCATATACGCTAAAGAGCTGGGATTGTGGCACAGTGGGTTAAGATGTGAGCATTGGGTTGAGTCCCAGCTGTTCAGTCACAGGCTCCTGACAAAGCAGCCATTTGAGGGGGAAGTGTTGTCTTTAAAGCAGATTAACTGCTAGGCCACCACGCAGGGCCCAGCTGAAGTCCTCACCTTAAACATGGGTGCCAGCTTGTGTCCTTGCTGCCCTGCACCTGTGGGAGACCCAGAAGAAGCTCCTGGCTTGGCACAGTCACTTGGGGAGTGAATCAGCTTCCTCTCTGTATCTGATTTTGAAATAGAAATAATTAAAAAGTCTTTAAAAGTAGATCAGCTGGGTCTGGTGCAATGGATCATTGGCTAATCCTCTACCTTCTCATCCAGCTCCTTGCCTGTGGCCTAGGAAGGCAGTCGAGGAGCCCTGCGCCGACCTGGAAGAAGCTCCTAGATTTTGATCAGCCCAGCCATGGTGACCACTTGGGGAGGGAACCAGTGGACGGACAATCTTCCCCTTTGTAAATATGATGTGCCTTTCCAATAAAAAAGCATCTTTTGACTTCTGTCACAGCAGAGAGAAGCCAGAGATAACAGGTTTTTCTGAGGGGTGTAAGTTTTACAGAGGACCTAACATTCGAGTCATCACATTCTGGGGGACAGAGAAATATTACCAAGTACATTCCAGGAGCCACCAAGGGGAACCACAGCATCCACCCAAGAGAAAAAAGCTTAAATGAGTCTAGAGAACATTTACATATTCCTATAACCCAGACTCCTCCTGGCTGAGAAGACTCTCAGCACCACTGCTTTTCAGCCACACCACCTCTTCCCAGGCTTGGGCACGCTGGAAAAGCCGAGTTCCTGAACTCCACGCTGCAGTCATTTTGCTCTGGTAGCAGGTTCATTCAGAACAGATAATTTTCAACAAAAGTGCTTTTTTACATTTTAATTCTAAAGTTAGATTGCAAGCTACTTTGCAAACCCAAGAAGGCTTCTCTTTAGCAAGCTTATAGCATCAGCAACAATGAATGCATGAACTTACCACCTGCTTCTAATTGAACTCCTGGAGTTAAATGAAGGAACTCTGGCTTTGCACTAACACGGGATCCAGAGATAAAACCAATCACAAATTCAGAATGTTCCTCGGCCATTTTAACCTAAATGGGATGTAGCAGAACATATCGTGAGAAGGCATTTAATCAGAACATCTGTAAAAGGAAAAAAAACACCCTCTAGTAATTAGTTTAGAAACTGCTATATTACTGGTAACTTTTTCCATTTCATACATGTAAATTTTGCACAAGCTAAGATCTAAAACAGGTCACCTCGCATAAATGAAATGTTTCACTAACATAGAGGCCAGTGCTGTGGTGCTCCAAGTTAAGCCACCAGCTGTGGTTCTAGCCTTCCAATCCAGCTCCCTGCTGGTGTGCCTGGGACACCTCACAGGTGGTCCAGGCTCTTGACTTTGCACTGGTCCGACTGCAGCCACCAGCAGCTGTTTGGATGGCAGCTCTGCTCTTTCTCACTCTGCCTTTCCCTTTCTCTGAAAGTGCCTTTTGGAAAAATAAACCTTAAGGAAAAACGAAATCCCTAAGCCAACAAGCTATCCCGAAGGGTTCATTACAATGCAATGAGCAAGAGGAAAGCTGCCCATCTATGCTGCACAGCCATCACACACAGCCACATTTCCAAGAGCTAAAGAGCTCCCCGCTTCACCATGTCCCCCTTCACAGCATCTACTGTCCACTGGTCTCCCTCATTCAGACATTACCTTCCATCAAAGTGGATTCTTTAGCAGGTCAGCCTGACTTTCTGATGAGCTCTTCCACCACATTCTCACTATTCTGCTGTTCTCACCAAGGACTAGCGCCAACAAGCATGCACCTTGTCCATACCCATACCAAGAACCACAACCCTGGAGGTCAGGTATTCATCATCACTTCAGGGGTGCGGTTAAAGCTTGACTCTTGGGCCAACTATGTTACGGTCTATGAAGAAATTTGGAAATGAACTTCCAATGACAGTTTTAGAAGTAGTCTGTAAAAGTCTACCCCTGTGGCAGTCCCTGATGGGCTGGCCTACATCTGGCCACTGCAGCCATTCAGGGAGTGAGCAAGCAGACACAAGACTGATCGATTTCTCTCTCCTCCTCTCTTTCCTTTAAGTTTCATATTTAAAATATAAAATGCTATTAACTACCAGGGCTAGCACTGTGGTGTAGCGAGTTAAAACTACTGGGACAATGGGATCCCACAGGGCCACCAGTTGGAGTCCCAGATGCTCCGCTTCCAATCCAGTACCATGCTAATGTGACTGGGAAAACAGCAGAAGATAGCCCACGTTCATGGACCCCTGCCATCCATGTGTGAGACCCAGGCTCCCCCCACTGCAGCCCTGGCCTCCACAGTAATCTGGGGAGTAAAGAAGCAGATAGAAGTTCTCTCACTCTCCCCCTCCAATTCTTTCAAAATAATCTTTTTAAACAAAATGCCAGTAGCTATTAAGGCACCCTAAACAACTGGTATTTAACCACTGTCACCCTCCCAAGAGCTGACTCCCCAGCAGGGCTGCCCAGGATCCTGAGGCAGGCACTGTCTTGTGGTCCCAGAACATGTAGGTAGAACAGCACTGCCTTTCCTCGCCCCAATCCTCAGGTCACTTACTGCTGCTTTAGTGTAGCTGCCGGTGGCCAGGTTACCGGCGGAGCTCATCTCGGCGATGAGCAGGCACCCCCGATGCAGAGGCAGTCCCACTTCCTGCAGGCCCTTCACAACTCCTGCACCAGGCACCACATGGGCATTGACAAGGTCTGCCCAGGAAGCTATTTTAAAAACACCACCTAACAGGGAGAAGAAAAGGTATTTTCCAATTTCACACCAAAATCTCTAATCATTTACCCTCAACAACAATACAAAACAATCTCCCAGTAGCATTTCTGAAAGGGCAGTATGCTTCTAAGACTAGGGACCAGTGTGATAGCTCAATTCTTATCCTCCTACCAGTGCTGGGATCCCCCAAGGGCACTGGTTCCTGTCCCAGCTGTTCCACTTCCCATCCAGCTCCCTGCTTGTGGCCTGGGAAAGCAGTGGAGGACGGCCCAGAACTTTAGGATCCAGTACCCACGTGCGAGACCTGGAATAAGCTTTTGGGTTAGATTTCAGAATGACTCAACTCAAGGTCTTTGCAGCCACTTGGGGTGTGAGCCAGCAGACAGACGATATTTCTGTCTTCTCCGTAAATATGCCTTTCCAATAAAAGTAAAAATATCTTAAAAAAAAGGGGGGGGGGATCTAAATAATTCTAGCCAGAAAGAATCAGCTATTTGTCCAGGCGGAGAACAGAGGGGGAGATGCTTGCAACTCCTCCACCTGGTGGGTCCCCAGGCTCACTAATTCCGGACTGCTTTCTCTTACAGGCAGAGAGCAAGGAAAATAAAGCTCTTGCAATTAAAATGGCCTCATGGAAGATGGGTGTTTCGGAAGTCTGTGTTGGCAAACCTCCTCCTTCAGAGGCCACGGTTTCCTTTCCGCAGCAGCTTCCCTCTCTCCACATGCCCATATGTTCTCTTAGCGATCCTCGACTTCTCAGATTTCAGCAGGCAATTCTGTTCATCTTACAGGGTAGCAGAAAAACCACGATTTCTGCCAAAACTATGCCAACTCAAACACAGAAAGGTTTTAGTAACTATTGGTCAATAAGCCAGCCTATAAGCTAAGCACATGAAAGATCATTCCAAGGGAAAAAGCTTGGCAATATGCATACATTAAGAAAAATCAAGACACCTCAAAGATTCTTAGGATGAGTTAAAAATATGACCAAGTATATTATAAGACCAAGTAAAAAACCATTATGTATGTATAGATAACATCAGTTAGATTTAAAAAAAAAAAAGCAAATTTACATAGGATAGTACTTATCAGTATTTTTCAAGTTCTAGTTGGGAGGAAAAAAAAGTGTGTCAACAAATCCTTCTTGCCTGAAGACAAATGGTCACATTTTTTACCATTCTCTCATATGCTGTATCGGTAACTTGCTTTCTTTTTTTTTTTAAAGATTTATTTTTTATTACAAAGTCAGATATACAGAGACACAGAGGAAGATCTTCCATCCAATGACTCACTCCCCAAGTGAGCGCAACGGCCGATGCTATGCCAATCCGAAGCCAGGATCCAGGAACTTCTTCTGGGTCTCCCACATGGGTGCAGGGTCCCAAGGCTTTGTGCCATTATCAACTGCTTTCCCAGGCCACAAGCAGGGAGCTGGATGGGAAGTGGAGCTCCCGGGATTAGAACCGGCGGCCATATGGGATCCCAGCGCATTCAAGGTGAGGACCTTACCCAGTAGGCCATCCCGCCGGACCCTGTAACTTGTTCTCAAAACTCAAGTTCTGTTAGGGCCATTGTCATCTTAGTCTGCCCAGAATTCATGTATCCTGCCTTCTGGTTTCAACACCTCGCTTTTCTTATTTTTAAAGATTTATTACTTAACTGGAAAGTCAGATTTACAGACTGAAGGAGAGACAGAGAGAAGGATCTCCCATCCACTGTTTCACTCCCCAAGTGACCACAATGGCCAGAGCTGAGCCAGCTGAAGCCAGGAGCCAGGAGCTTTCTCCAGGTCTCCCATGTGGGTACAGGGTCCCAAGGCTTTGGGCCATCCTCGACTTGCTTTCCCAGGCCACAGGTAGGTAGCTGGATGGGAAGTGGATACAAACCAGCGCCCATTTGGAATATTGGTGTATGTAAGTCGAGGACTTTAGCCACCAGGCTACCACTTTGGGCCTGCAGCTCACTTTTTCTATATTAAAATTGTTCCTACTGCATTTGCAGTAAAAGAGGTTTACATGGACAGTTAACCATCTCACATCTGCAGTAGGCTTACTGCCCTGGTCAGCTACCAAAGTCATCTCTACCCTGGCCATGACAGGTGGTTTGGGGTGGGCAGAGAGAGTGGGCCTACCTGAGGAAGACGTCAACAGGGGAGAAAGCAGAGTTGACAGATGGAGAGAAAGAAGTCCAGAATCGCTCGAGCTCCTGGATCCAAACATGCTGGACAACCCGCTTTAGGGCTGGACTTATGAGGCAAGACACTTCCTTTTCTTCTTCAGCCAGTTTTAAGCTGGCCTTGATTCTTGCTGATTCCTCAACATACACTTACCTTCATACTGCTTTTTCACTGTGTTGCCTATATCTGCGAATTTCCGGTCCTCAAATACTAGAAACTCGTGGCGTTCTGCCAGCGCGGTCAACTGCTTCACCACATCCAGCGTGAAATCATTGAGAATGTCCACGTGGGTCTTGAGCATGCAGATGCTGGGTCCTAACGTGTCAGCCAGCTCCAACAGCTCTCGGGCCTCGGACACATCAGCGGACAGGCACAGATTGGTCGCCTTCTTCTCCATAAGCCTGAAAAGCTTTGATGCCACTGGGTGGACCCCGGGCAGCTCAGCACGCGCAGCAAAGCTGAGCTCTTTGGATGCTGCCTTCACGGAAGGGAGAGAGCCATTAGGATTGGCTGCTGTGAACACATTCTCCTGAATAAACCTCTTCACTCGCCCTACCGTCGGGGCATCGATTTTTTTCTGCTGCTCCAGAATCTCCAGCATCTTGGACAGCGTGCACACCGAGTGCAGGCGGATGCCATGTGACTGCAGCTTGTCCTTGCCGCCCTGCTCTCGGTCCAGCAGCACAACGGCGTCCGTGACCTTCAAGCCCTCCCTCTGAAGCACCTCCACGGTTTCCAAAACACTGGAGCCACTTGTGACAACATCTTCAATGATTAAACATGTGTCTCCCGGGTTAATTGTTCCTTCCACAAGGCGCTTAGTACCTAGGAAAGAAAGCATTCTATTGATTACAACTTAAAAATACGTGTTTACGCTTCCAAAGGTACGGTGCTGTGTAGCCTGGCACATACTCATTGAAGGCTGGATGCTTTAAGTCTTGTCTGGCAAGCCATTTGGAGCTACTTCTTCATCTTATTTCTGACTTCTGATGAATCTTCAGTGTGCCAATGATGACTGCTTTCTTTGCTGTCTATATTCTGTCATTTACACACAGAATATTTATAGTCAAGCTGGGAAACAACCATCACTTAGTGCTTCATGGCCACATTTTCAAACATGGAATTTCTTGAAAGATCAGGAACATTAAAAAGCAGAATAATCCATCATCAATGAGATCATTCTTTTTTCTATCAAACATGCATCACTCACCATCAGTCACACTGGCCATCTGAAGCTATGAATTCAGGAGGGAAAATATTCAACAACCTAACCAGTCTTATGAATTACTTAATACAGTATGTCTAAATATAAACTGTACTGCAGGCTATACCAAGATTACCACAGAACACAGACCACAGCTATACACAGCCTCATCGGGGTGGAGATACATGCTTCCCACTACCTGCGTCTTGTTTTGAAACACAAAGTTGGTGGGCATTCTGCCGCCTGAGCTGTACCACAAGCACTGCCTTGGCACTTGCATATCCCTTTCCTCCCCTGATGCGCTAGGAAACCCAAGTGAATCAGCTTAGACTAGACCACAGAATCCTGAGCACTTATAAATAATCACATTCTAGAAACACTTCTCAGGACATACAATAGAAATAATAGTATCCTACTGACAGAGATCCTTGAGATCCTTGAGTTCAAAAAAAATGGAACATGGGCCTACCGTCATGGCTCTCGCTTCAGAAGTGCCAGTATCCCATATGGCACCGCCACTCCACTCCCCATCCACCTTCCTGCTTGTGGCCTGGGGAAGCAGTAGAGAATGGCCCAAAGCCTTGGGACCCTGCACCTGCATTGAATAACTGGAAGAAACTTGTGGCTTCAGATCGGCTCAGCCCTGGACACTTGGAGAGTGAACCAGGGGATGGAAGACCTTTCTCTGTCTCTCCTTCTCTCTGTAAATCTCGTCTGCCTTTCCAATAAAAGCAAATCTTAAAGGCGGGGGGGGGGGGGGGGGGGAGGTAGAATACTTTGGTATTAAGAATATCTTTCTTTTATTACAACCTCAAACAAAAACCAAAACCAAACAACTCAATCACATTTATTTTATATCCTCTGCCCCTCCATGATTTTTAGGGGCTGGCATTGCAGTGCAGAACATTAAGCTGCCACTTGTGACACTGGTATCAGATATTGCAGCATCAGCTCAAATATCAGCTTCTTCGCTTTCTCTGCACTCCCTGCCAGCGGTTGGGAAAGCTCCAGATGATGTACTTGGGCTCCAACCACTCACAAAGGAGATCCAGTTACAGGCCACGGAGTTTGGTCTGGACCAGCTCCCAGCTGTTGTGGGCTTTCGAGGAGTAAACTGATCTCCTTTGAAGATCACAGTAATTCCACCTTTCAAATAAATAGTTTCATTGTGTGTGTGTGTGTGTGTGTGGTTTCTTTGTTGTTGTTAATTTTTATTGGAAAGTGCAGATTTACAGAGGAGGACAGACAAGGAAAGATCATACATCTGCTGGCTCAATCCCCAAATAGCTACAAGGACCAGAGCTGAGCTGCTCTGAAGCCAAGAGCCTCTTCTGGGTATCCTGCACGGTGCAGGGTCCCTAAGACTTGAGCAATCCTCCACTGCCTTCCCAGGTCACAAGCAGGGAGCTGGATGAGAAGTAGAATAGCCAGAACACAAGCTGGTCCCCATATGGGATGCCAGTATTTGAAGCTGGAGGAACAGCTTGTTGAGGCTGGCACCAGCCATTCACATAAATAAATATTTTAACAAAATGTTTAGAATGCATCTGTGAAAGATAAGGACTCTTACAAAATTATTATTGAACCAATATAAAAGAACAAAAAGTTCAGTAATTCTTTATTGTTAAATATGAATTCAATTTCAGTATTAATTTTCAGATTTTAAATCAAGCACACCTAATAGTGTGTGCATCCCATCAAACTCTGAAGTTTTTATCTTGCTTTATGAAACTAAGTGTATTCATGCACCACTCTTCATGGAATTTAAACACACATACTGGAAGTGTTTTTAGAACATTCTGCTGAAGGGAAACACCTGGTACGAAAGTCAAGGGTTTTGCAGATAACAATGCAAAATATAAAGTACCCTCTTCTCACTGCCTCATCAATACAAAACATGTCACCCCTAAACTCTGAAGGACAAGAGATCCTTCTGAAGCAACAGTTAACAAGCTGTGAAGCAATGCTAAATGACCTGAAGCATACTCCAGAGGAACCTGGTATACTACCACTGCCTGAGGAAGAAAACTGTTAACAGTGTTAGGTTACAGATTTAAGGCTTATGCTTTGATATTTTACCATAATCCTTGCTTTCTTTCCTTCTAATAAGCATTGGAATTTGATTGGTCGAACAGATAACGGTAGCCAGTGGCAAAGCTGTGTAAGGCACTCCACACACAGTGTCAAAGTTGATCCCCGCATTTTGAGCAGTTTGGAATAAGATATCTGCAACCTGTAAGACAACAAACAGAAACTATTATCAGTATTGCAGAGAATCAAGATGGCAGGATAGGGTAGGGAAATGTTTAAACGGATGGAGAAACATTTAATCAGCATGAAGCAGAGAGGACACATTCCAGGAAATAGGAAAGGACAGAACAATAGCAGAGGGGTACCTGGAGACTGACAGACACAGGAAAGCAGCGAAAACAATGGTATGGTGTTGCAGTGACTAATAATGCAGTGACATTCAGCAAACAGCCAGAACACTACCAGCAATCAGGTGGGAAGGGACTTTCACTGGGAGCTTGAGAGGTGAGCCCAGACAAGAACTGTCTGTCCTACTGGTCTGTTTGATTTGATCAGGAGCAGAGACAGAGCAGCAGATCCCAGATGGGCAGTGAGAAAAGGGGGGGATTTCCCAGCACAGTCAAGCCACCGAGAGCCAAATTGGGCACCATTTTGCATAAGCACGCAAAGGCAAGGGAAAGGACTGAGCATATGCTGAGCTGGGAGTGAACTCATTTTTGACTTAGTGAACTGCAGCAACGCAGCATACTACAGGTTCCACCCAAGACAGGTCTGGGTAGCCTTCAGATCTGATGGCCAGCAGATCAAGAACTCTAATAGTGGTATGTCAGGCCCCATTTTGTACACTGTGACAAAAGTTTAAGACTGCAGGGACAACTGTGAATTGTGCATGTGCTAAGCTGGGAGAGAACTCATTGAGTTCCGTGGATTGTACTAGTCCCACAGGAAAATAATACCGACAGTGGCAGCGTATGAGTAAAATAGGTCCACGTGGCACCCAGACCTAACGTCCAACAGGTTCCGACAAGATCAGCGCCACCAATAACCTAGCTATATAGGACACCTGGTGTCTCCCTAATCTGGGGACCTGCTCCAACCAGAAGTGAGAGAAAGGTTGTGAGAGAAAGTGAGAGAAAGACAACAGTGCAGCCTCAGCATGGTATCCCAGGAGGTGGAGACTGGTGAGCCAGGAGTTGGGGCTACAGAGTTCTTGATGGAAGTCTAACATAAGAACCCAGACCTGCAACTCGCTGGAGGGAGTGACACAACTGGCCGCAAGCAAAGAGCTGTGTACCAACTGCAATAAGTAAAATCAAACTGCAGACCTGTGGGTGACACAGCTTAGAAACCTGCCCCAAGGAGAAGACTCTGCTAACCAGAAGTACCATGACCAAGAGCAAAAGAAGAGACAAAGGTACAATGAATATGACTGAAGACTTCCCTTCAAAGGGGCAAAACCCTTTACCAACCTCAGAGTTCACTGAGAAAGACATCGAGAAAATGAGGGACACAGAATTCAGAAAACTCATCAAAGTTTCTGATCAAAAATGAGAAGCACATATAAGAGTTCAAAGAAATTAAGGAATATATTACACAAGAAAAAAGCAGCAATAAAGCAAATCAAAGCTGGTATCAGAAATTAAGAACACAATAGAGCAAATTAAAAGTACAGTGGAGAGTCTCCAAAATAGAATGAAGCAAGCAGAACAAAAAAAATCTCAGAATTGGAAGATACTTCCTGTCACCAGGGGGAGTAAAACAAAAAGCTGGAAGCAGAGTTGGATCAGGCCAAGAAAAGCATTCAAGAATTGAAAGACACAATTAAAAGGCCAAATCTAAGAGTTATTGGAGTCCCAGAAGGTGTAGAAAGGGAAACTGGTTTTACAGATGTATTTAATGAAACAATAAGTGAAAATTTCCCTAATCTGGAGAAATTGGGAAATAACATCCAGAAGGGGTACAGAATGCCCAACAGGCTTGATCAAAAGCGATCTTCACCACAACACATGATAATCAAGCTCTCTTCAATTGAACATAAGGAAAAGATCCTTAAATATGCACGTGAAGATCCCTGATGCCAGCCACCATGTGCATGTGGTGAGTTGTCCCCAGGCCTGCCTGGGTTCGGGGACTGCTCCCTTCAGGGAGAGTACACAGACCTGGGGGGGGGGGGGAGAATCTCCATGAATTGGCAGGCTTGGGGTCCACCCACCACCCTACTGAGCGGTGGATGGAATTGGGGAGGGGCACGATCTTGGGCCTAGGGGTTTGAACTTCCTGCAGCCTGCTGGCTGATCTCAGGCCAGGGCATCTTCATGCTCAGATCCGTGACACCAGCCACCACATGCACGTTGTGAGATGTCCCTGGGTGGCCAGTGCACCATTTGGCACCAGGCTCAGTCTGCTAGCTGTCCGGCCAGGAGCTCTAGGGTTTTGGTTCTTTGAATCACTGCTTACTTAGCTCCAGGTTGAACCCATGTGCTTCTAGGACGTGAAGCATTCGTAAAGATTCCCAATGACAGTAACTCTTCCTTTGAAGAGCTTGTAATCACTGAATAATGCTGACCACCGAACACCAGTCCATGACAATGCTAAAGGCTTGGGGCTTGTCTAGCAGGATCATATCCCATTACTTGACATGATGATGGATCAGGAGAAGGGTCACATAAGGCAAGGCCATATCCGGGGATTGATGCTGTGAGGGATATGTGGGCCACATCCTGTAGAAATTCTAGCCCCACTGGTTAGCTCAAGAGTTGGGGTGGTGATGGACTAAGCTAGGTGTGACCAAGGAGCCTGCCATCAATCACAGGTAAAGGAACCCCCAATAATCTGGACTGGTCAGGGCAGCAGCACCCAAATGTGCATCCTGAATTGGGTGTAGGGTAAGCGGGGCTGCAACATTCACCAGCTCATACAAGGCCAAGTGGAAGGCCAGACTGCACCGGGCACTGGCCTAAATCCAATGGCATGTATGAGAACTGGGTCTGGGAGTGGATTAACTGGAGGAACTTGGGAAACTCCCCTGGCAAGTCATAGCTCCCGCTGGTGAACATGTGGTCCAGACCTGGGGGTCAGACAAGCTGGAAAAGTAGCTCCAAGAACTGGCAAATGTGTCAATTGCTAATGGAACAGGGTAGATCAGGCACGACTGAGCAAACCTTAGCCCACAAGCAAAACTAGACCAGGACGGAGCACAGGTCATGCCAAGCTAGGCTCTTGCACCTGGTCTGCGCGAGCCAGGAACACTAAGCCACAGTGTCTAAGGCAGAGGTCAGGACAGGTGAGGGGCTGAGCCAAGCTGAGTCAGAGCAACCACTGACATGCATGTGATCTATGACTGGGAACAGGCCCGGTTGGGGAGCTAAGGGGACAACCCTAGTTGGGTTGAGGTTCCCACCAAAGGGCGTGTGACCTGGAATGGGGGCTGCGTTCTGATCTGGAAACGGTTGTAGTCTCCCTTGGCACAAGTGTGGACTAGGACTGGAAGCACCGAGCTGGGCCAGACCCTAACACCCTCTGGTGTCCTGGAGGACCAGGGTAGATATGCGATGGACTAGGCAAGGTCTCAACCCCCTACTGAGCCATGTGTGAGCCGTATGTGGGTATGGACAAGCCATGGTCCATCCAACAGCAAGAACCAGATTGGGTTGAAGGCCAGTCAGGAAAAGCCACTGTTCCTGCTAGGACAGGAGGTAAACTGAGTAGGGCTGGCTCATGGACCCACTGGTATGAGCAAAAACTGGCACTTGGAGAGGTTCTGGTGGAGGAGCCTGGGCAACTCCTCTGGCAGAACACAGTCCCTGTCCCTGGGAAACAGCCCAGAACAGGCCATGGAAAGTTACCCACTGGCATACATTTGACAGGGGACAGGGGCAGACTAGGCTGAATCTGTCCACGTCATCCACTGGCAAATCCAAGCACCAGAACAGTGTGGGTCGAGCCAGGTTCGGGTGCAACAAAGACTAGTGCACAATACGGAATGCCAAGGTGAGGTTGCCTGTACCAGAAGGGACTGAAGCGCCCAACCAGCAAGCAGGAGAACAAGGAAGGGAGGGGGCAGAGCCGGCAGGGGAATAAGGGAGGGTTCCTTTGCTGGACAGCTACTCCCACTGGAGAGCATGAGCTGGGATGGGGGCAGACCACACTAGGCAGGGCTATAACACCTGTGCGCACGCCTCATGTGGACTGGATCAGGGAAAAGCCAGGCTGGGCTGATTATTCCTACTGGTGCAAACAAAATTAGAGTGGGCGAGGGTTGTTTGGGCTTAGCCACAGCATCAGCTGGAAGAAGCTGGTACTGAGGGCTAATTCTGTCAAGTCAAACCACAGAACTATCTGGAGAGTGCATAATCTGGGAGTGGGAAAGGCCTCGGAGGGAAACAATGGGCTCCTCCCTCTTGGGTTACCACTTCCATGGGAGGGCATAAAACTAGGAGAGCGGCTGGGGTGGAATGGGGTGTGGGACAGACTGGACTAGTCTGCTAAACATACTGGCAAACCAGGGTAGGGAGTGGGTCTGGTGGGGGTTATTGCGGATCACTCCAACTAGGCTGCAGCTCCACTGGTTTATGCGAGGGCCGAGTATGTGCTGGGCAGAACCAGGCCGGACTGCAACACCCATTGGTTCCAGGGGAAGACAGGACTGGGAACAGAAACCAACCCAGCAATTGCACCCACCAGCTGATTGGGACGATGGACTGTGCCGGGCCCTGTACTTGCTAACACATACAAGAATCTGGTTTGAGAACACCTCAGACAAAGTTTCTCTGGAGATCTCCCCAATCAACATGCTGGACGCAGAACCCTAACCAAGAAAAGAGAGAAGACAGAACAAGTCAACCAACCATCTCAGCTATATCTTGGCAGCAAAATACGGGGCAAACAGAGACTCTATGATGGACTATGTCAATCAGTGGATTCTTCAAGGACCTCATAGTGCTTGGAGTGGCAAGATTGGCAGCAATGTATATAACTGCTGAAATATCAAAACCACTTGAGCAAGAACCTCAGAGCATACCCTACATCTGGGACCTGGGGAGGGTGGGAAATTGGGTGGGCCTTCTCCCTTAATACCCCCCTTTAAACATGAAGGAAGCAATATGGAAAAAATAATAGTCTTACCCACTTTCCTGTAGCCCTTGAACCTTTTTACCCTAATTAACTATGTAAACATTGTCAAAATATATTAAAAAAAAAAAAGAGAGAGAATGGTGTGACATTTCGGATTTTTAAAGATTTATTTATTTTATTGGAAAGTCAGATATAGAGAGAGGAGGAGAGACAGAGAGGAAGATCTTCCATCCGATGATTCCCCAAGTGAGCGCAATGGGTAGAACTGAGCCAATCCAAAGCCAGGAACTACTTCCGGGTATCCCACACGGGTGCAGGGTCCCAAGGCTTTGGGCTGTCCTCAGCTGCTTTCCCAGGCCACAAGCAGGAAGCTGGATGGGAAGCAGGGCTACTGCAATTAGAACTGGCGCCCATATGGGATATCGGCACATGCAAGACGAGGACTTTAACCATTACATTATCATTCTGGACCCCATATTCCAGATTCTAAAAGAAAAAAATTGTCGGCCCAGGATAACATATTCAGTAATGCTTTATTTGTCTTCAAAAATGAAAGAAAAATCATCCACAGTAAAGAAAAGTTAAAAGAATATAGCTCTTCCAAACTAGCCCTACAAATGATACTTCAAGATGCTCTCTTGGGGCTCAGTCCTTAGGGTTGGGGGCAACTGCAGCTCCCTGCAGTGTGGTGGCTGTGGGGGGTGCCCCTGCCGGGTGGGACCCAATCCTGAGACTCACGCCAAAGACACTGCCAGAAGGCAGTGAATGAGTCCTCGGCTTGGGCAGCCAGTGCTCCAAGTGGTGCCAGGCATTGCCTGCTGGCCGCCCGGCGGTGAACTCTGGGGTTTTTAAGATATGTAGTTGCTGCCTGGGGAGACCCATGACTAAGGTCAGTTTTAGTGTAGGTGAGAAGTGAATTTTGGGTGATTCCCTGTGACAGGGTCATGAAAGTTTCAGGCATGTATGGGGACTGAGATCTGGTGGTTTAGAGGGAAGTATCCAGAAGATAATTTGGGTTAGACAGATTCACCAGCCCAATTAGGAATCCAGAGATGGGCTGTTAGCATAGAGCATCACTGATTGCCACACACCAGTCCACACCAAAGCTATGGTTGGGGGCCTCTTTGGCAGGGTTAGGTACCATTAACCGGCTGGGTGGTGGAGTGGTGGGATCGTCACATTTGGCAGGGTCAAGACACTATCCAGCACTTGAGAGAACTTGGTCTGGGGGTAGACTCTGTGGGATTGTGTGGGCCCAACCCTGTGGAAATACAAGTCCCCCTGGTTAGCTCGCAAGCTGGGGTTGCGATGGACTAAGCTAGGTATGACCATGGCACCTGCCATCACTCACAGGTAAAGGAACCCACAACAGTCAGGGCAGGCCAAGGCAGCAGCACGTGAATGTTCATCCTAAAACAGGATGTGGGGTGGGTCAGACTACCACTGGAAAGAGGCAGAATGGGCAGGGCCAAACAAACCTTAACTCACAACAACAGAAATCAGGTTGGATCACAGGTCATGCCAAGTAGGCCCCTGCATCTATTGATCTGCGTGAGCCAGGAACACTAAGCCACAGCATCTAAGGCAGGGGCCAGGACAAGTGAGGGGCTCTGCCAAGCTGAGTCAGAGCAGCCACTGGCCTGCACGTGATCTAAGGCTGAGAATAGGCCCGGTTGTGGAGGTAAGGAGACACCCTAGCTGGGTTGAGTTTCCCACCAAGGTGCGCATGGGCTGGAATTGGGGCTGTGTTCTGATCAGGATACAGTTGTAATCTCACTTAGCACAAGTGTGGACTGGGACTGGAAGCACCAAGACAGGCCAGACCCCAACACTATCTGGTGCTCTTGGAGGACCAGGGTAGTGTGGGATGGACTAGGCTAGGTCTCAGCCCTTACTGAACCATGTGTGAGCCGTATGTGGGTATGGAAGAGCTGTGGCTGGGCTGAAATATCCAACAGCAAGAACCAGATTGGGTTGAAGGCCAGTCAGGAAAAGCCACTGTTCCTGCTAGGACAGGAGGTAAACTGAGTAGGGCTGGCTCATGGACCCACTGGTATGAGCAAAAACTGGCACTTGGAGAGGTTCTGGTGGAGGAGCCTGGGCAACTCCTCTGGCAGAACACAGTCCCTAGGTCGCACAGGAGAAACAGCCCAGAACAGGCCATGGAAAGTTACCCACTGGCATACACTTGGCAGGGGACAGGGGCAGACTAGGCTGAATCTGTCCACGTCATCCACTGGCAAATCCAAGCACCAGAACAGTGTGTGTCGAGCCAGGTTCGGGTGCAACAAAGACTAGTGCACAATACGGAATGCCAAGGTGAGGTTGCCTGTACCGGAAGTGGCTGCAGTGCCCATCCAACAAGCATGAGAACAAGGAAGGGAGGGGGCAGAGCCGGCAGGGGAATAAGGAAGGGTTCCTTTGCTGGACAGCTACTCCCAATGGAGAGCATGGGCTGGGATGGGGCAGACCACACTAGGCAGGGCTATAACACCTGTGCGCACGCCTCATGTGGACTGGATCAGGGAAAAGCCAGGCTGGGCTGATTATTCCTACTGGTGCAAACAAAATTAGAGTGGGCGAGGGTTGTTTGGGCTTAGCCACAGCATCAGCTGGAAGAAGCTGGTACTGAGGGCTAATTCTGTCAAGTCAAACCACAGAACTATCTGGAGAGTGCATAATCTGGGAGTGGGAAAGGCCTGGGAGGGAAACAATGGGCTCCTCCCTCTTGGGTTACCACTTCCATGGGAGGGCATAAAACTAGGAGAGTGGCTGGGGTGGAATGGGGTGTGGGACAGACTGGACTAGTCTGCTACACATACTGGCAAACTAGGGTAGGGAGTGGGTCTGGTGGGGGTTATTGCGGATCGCTCCAACTAGGCTGCAGCTCCACTGGTTTATGCGAGGGCCGAGTATGTGCTGGGCAGAACCAGGCCGGACTGCAACACCCATTGGTTCCAGTGGAAGACAGGACTGGAAACAGAAACCAACCCAGCAATTGTACCCACCAGCTGATTGGGACGATGGACTGTGCCGGGCCCTGTACTTGCTAACACATACAAGAATCTGGTTTGAGAACACCTCAGACAAAGTTTCTTTGGAGATCTCCCCAATCAAAATGCTGGACGCAGAACCCTAACCAAGAAAAGAAAGAAGACAGAACAAGTCAACCAACCATCTCAGCTATATCTTGGCAGCAAAATACGGGGCAAACAGAGACTCTATGATGGACTGTCAATCAGTGGATTCTTCAAGGACCTCATAGTGCTTGGAGTGGCAAGATTGGCAGCAATGTATAACTGCTGAAATATCAAAACCACTTGAGCAAGAACCTCAGAGCATACCCTACATCTGGGACCTGGGGAGGGTGGGAAATTGGGTGGGCCTTCTCCCTTAATACCCCCCTTTAAACATGAAGGAAGCAATATGGAAAAAATAATAGTCTTACCCACTTTCCTGTAGCCCTTGAACCTTTTTACCCTAATTAACTATGTAAACATTGTCAAAATATATTAAAAAAAAAAAAGAGAGAGAGAATGGTGTGACATTTCGGATTTTTAAAGATTTATTTATTTTATTGGAAAGTCAGATATAGAGAGAGGAGGAGAGACAGAGAGGAAGATCTTCCATCCGATGATTCACTCCCCAAGTGAGCGCAATGGGTAGAACTGAGCCAATCCAAAGCCAGGAACTACTTCCGGGTATCCCACACGGGTGCAGGGTCCCAAGGCTTTGGGCTGTCCTCAGCTGCTTTCCCAGGCCACAAGCAGGAAGCTGGATGGGAAGCAGGGCTACTGCAATTAGAACTGGCGCCCATATGGGATATCGGCACATGCAAGACGAGGACTTTAACCATTACATTATCATTCTGGACCCCATATTCCAGATTCTAAAAGAAAAAAATTGTCGGCCCAGGATAACATATTCAGTAATGCTTTATTTGTCTTCAAAAATGAAAGAAAAATCATCCACAGTAAAGAAAAGTTAAAAGAATATAGCTCTTCCAAACTAGCCCTACAAATGATACTTCAAGATGCTCTCTTGGGGCTCAGTCCTTAGGGTTGGAGGCAACTGCAGCTCCCTGCAGTGTGGTGGCTGTGGGGGGTGCCCCTGCCGGGTGGGACCCAATCCTGAGACTCACGCCAAAGACACTGCCAGAAGGCAGTGAATGAATCCTCGGCTTGGGCAGCCAGTGCTCCAAGTGGCGCCAGGCATTGCCTGCTGGCCGCCCGGCGGTGAACTCTGGGGTTTTTAAGATATGTAGTTGCTGCCTGGGGACACCCATGACTAAGGTCAGTTTTAGTGTAGGTGAGAAGTGAATTTTGGGTGATTCCCTGTGACAGGGTCATGAAAGTTTCAGGCATGTATGGGGACTGAGATCTGGTGGTTTAGAGGGAAGTATCCAGAAGATAATTTGGGTTAGACAGATTCACCAGCCCAATTAGGAATCCAGAGATGGGCTGTTAGCATAGAGCATCACTGATTGCCACACACCAGTCCACACCAAAGCTATGGTTGGGGGCCTCTTTGGCAGGGTTAGGTACCATTAACCGGCTGGGTGGTGGAGTGGTGGGATCGTCACATTTGGCAGGGTCAAGACACTATCCAGCACTTGAGAGAACTTGGTCTGGGGGTAGACTCTGTGGGATTGTGTGGGCCCAACCCTGTGGAAATACAAGTCCCCCTGGTTAGCTTGCAAGCTGGGGTTGCGATGGACTAAGCTAGGTATGACCATGGCACCTGCCATCACTCACAGGTAAAGGAACCCACAACAGTCAGGGCAGGCCAAGGCAGCAGCACGTGAATGTTCATCCTAAAACAGGATGTGGGGTGGGTCAGACTACCACTGGAAAGAGGCAGAATGGGCAGGGCCAAACAAACCTTAACTCACAACAACAGAAATCAGGTTGGATCACAGGTCATGCCAAGTAGGCCCCTGCATCTATTGATCTGCGTGAGCGAGGAACACTAAGCCACAGCATCTAAGGCAGAGGCCAGGACAAGTGAGGGGCTCTAGCCAAGCTGAGTCAGAGCAGCCACTGGCATGCACGTGATCTAAGGCTGAGAATAGGCCCGGTTGGGGAGGTAAGGAGACACCCTAGTTGGGTTGAGTTTCCCACCAAGGTGCGCATGGGCCTGGAATTGGGGCTGTGTTCTGATCTGGATACAGTTGTAATCTCCCTTAGCACAAGTGTGGACTGGGACTGGAAGCACCAAGACAGGCCAGACCCCAACACTATCTGGTGCTCTTGGAGGACCAGGGTAGTGTGGGATGGACTAGGCTAGGTCTCAGCCCTTACTGAACCATGTGTGAGCCGTATGTGGGTATGGACAGAGCATGGTGGCTGCAATACCAACAGCAAGAACCAGATTGGGTTGAAGGCCAGTCAGGAAAAGCCACTGTTCCTGCTAGGACAGGAGGTAAACTGAGTAGGGCTGGCTCATGGACCCACTGGTATGAGCAAAAACTGGCACTTGGAGAGGTTCTGATGGAGGAGCCTGGGCAACTCCTCTGGCAGAACACAGTCCCTGTCCCTGGGAAACAGCCCAGAACAGGCCATGGAAAGTTACCCACTGGCATACATTTGACAGGGGACAGGGGCAGACTAGGCTGAATCTGTCCACGTCATCCACTGGCAAATCCAAGCACCAGAACAGTGTGGGTCGAGCCAGGTTCGGGTGCAACAAAGACTAGTGCACAATACGGAATGCCAAGGTGAGGTTGCCTGTACCGGAAGGGACTGAAGCGCCCAACCAGCAAGCAGGAGAACAAGGAAGGGAGGGGGCAGAGCCGGCAGGGGAATAAGGGAGGGTTCCTTTGCTGGACAGCTACTCCCAATGGAGAGCATGGGCTGGGATGGGGGCAGACCACACTAGGCAGGGCTATAACACCTGTGCGCACGCCTCATGTGGACTGGATCAGGGAAAAGCCAGGCTGGGCTGATTATTCCTACTGGTGCAAACAAAATTAGAGTGGGCGAGGGTTGTTTGGGCTTAGCCACAGCATCAGCTGGAAGAAGCTGGTACTGAGGGCTAATTCTGTCAAGTCAAACCACAGAACTATCTGGAGAGTGCATAATCTGGGAGTGGGAAAGGCCTGGGAGGGAAACAATGGGCTCCTCCCTCTTGGGTTACCACTTCCATGGGAGGGCATAAAACTAGGAGAGTGGCTGGGGTGGAATGGGGTGTGGGACAGACTGGACTAGTCTGCTACACATACTGGCAAACTAGGGTAGGGAGTGGGTCTGGTGGGGGTTATTGCGGATCGCTCCAACTAGGCTGCAGCTCCACTGGTTTATGCGAGGGCCGAGTATGTGCTGGGCAGAACCAGGCCGGACTGCAACACCCATTGGTTCCAGTGGAAGACAGGACTGGAAACAGAAACCAACCCAGCAATTGTACCCACCAGCTGATTGGGACGATGGACTGTGCCGGGCCCTGTACTTGCTAACACATACAAGAATCTGGTTTGAGAACACCTCAGACAAAGTTTCTTTGGAGATCTCCCCAATCAAAATGCTGGACGCAGAACCCTAACCAAGAAAAGAGAGAAGACAGAACAAGTCAACCAACCATCTCAGCTATATCTTGGCAGCAAAATACGGGGCAAACAGAGACTCTATGATGGACTGTCAATCAGTGGATTCTTCAAGGACCTCATAGTGCTTGGAGTGGCAAGATTGGCAGCAATGTATAACTGCTGAAATATCAAAACCACTTGAGCAAGAACCTCAGAGCATACCCTACATCTGGGACCTGGGGAGGGTGGGAAATTGGGTGGGCCTTCTCCCTTAATACCCCCCTTTAAACATGAAGGAAGCAATATGGAAAAAATAATAGTCTTACCCACTTTCCTGTAGCCCTTGAACCTTTTTACCCTAATTAACTATGTAAACATTGTCAAAATATATTAAAAAAAAAAAAGAGAGAGAATGGTGTGACATTTCGGATTTTTAAAGATTTATTTATTTTATTGGAAAGTCAGATATAGAGAGAGGAGGAGAGACAGAGAGGAAGATCTTCCATCCGATGATCACTCCCCAAGTGAGCGCAATGGGTAGAACTGAGCCAATCCAAAGCCAGGAACTACTTCCGGGTATCCCACACGGGTGCAGGGTCCCAAGGCTTTGGGCTGTCCTCAGCTGCTTTCCCAGGCCACAAGCAGGAAGCTGGATGGGAAGCAGGGCTACTGCAATTAGAACTGGCGCCCATATGGGATATCGGCACATGCAAGACGAGGACTTTAACCATTACATTATCATTCTGGACCCCATATTCCAGATTCTAAAAGAAAAAAATTGTCGGCCCAGGATAACATATTCAGTAATGCTTTATTTGTCTTCAAAAATGAAAGAAAAATCATCCACAGTAAAGAAAAGTTAAAAGAATATAGCTCTTCCAAACTAGCCCTACAAATGATACTTCAAGATGCTCTCTTGGGGCTCAGTCCTTAGGGTTGGGGGCAACTGCAGCTCCCTGCAGTGTGGTGGCTGTGGGGGGTGCCCCTGCCGGGTGGGACCCAATCCTGAGACTCACGCCAAAGACACTGCCAGAAGGCAGTGAATGAATCCTCGGCTTGGGCAGCCAGTGCTCCAAGTGGCGCCAGGCATTGCCTGCTGGCCGCCCGGCGGTGAACTCTGGGGTTTTTAAGATATGTAGTTGCTGCCTGGGGACACCCATGACTAAGGTCAGTTTTAGTGTAGGTGAGAAGTGAATTTTGGGTGATTCCCTGTGACAGGGTCATGAAAGTTTCAGGCATGTATGGGGACTGAGATCTGGTGGTTTAGAGGGAAGTATCCAGAAGATAATTTGGGTTAGACAGATTCACCAGCCCAATTAGGAATCCAGAGATGGGCTGTTAGCATAGAGCATCACTGATTGCCACACACCAGTCCACACCAAAGCTATGGTTGGGGGCCTCTTTGGCAGGGTTAGGTACCATTAACCGGCTGGGTGGTGGAGTGGTGGGATCGTCACATTTGGCAGGGTCAAGACACTATCCAGCACTTGAGAGAACTTGGTCTGGGGGTAGACTCTGTGGGATTGTGTGGGCCCAACCCTGTGGAAATACAAGTCCCCCTGGTTAGCTTGCAAGCTGGGGTTGCGATGGACTAAGCTAGGTATGACCATGGCACCTGCCATCACTCACAGGTAAAGGAACCCACAACAGTCAGGGCAGGCCAAGGCAGCAGCACGTGAATGTTCATCCTAAAACAGGATGTGGGGTGGGTCAGACTACCACTGGAAAGAGGCAGAATGGGCAGGGCCAAACAAACCTTAACTCACAACAACAGAAATCAGGTTGGATCACAGGTCATGCCAAGTAGGCCCCTGCATCTATTGATCTGCGTGAGCGAGGAACACTAAGCCACAGCATCTAAGGCAGGGGCCAGGACAAGTGAGGGGCTCTGCCAAGCTGAGTCAGAGCAGCCACTGGCCTGCACGTGATCTAAGGCTGAGAATAGGCCCGGTTGTGGAGGTAAGGAGACACCCTAGCTGGGTTGAGTTTCCCACCAAGGTGCGCATGGGCTGGAATTGGGGCTGTGTTCTGATCTGGATACAGTTGTAATCTCACTTAGCACAAGTGTGGACTGGGACTGGAAGCACCAAGACAGGCCAGACCCCAACACTATCTGGTGCTCTTGGAGGACCAGGGTAGTGTGGGATGGACTAGGCTAGGTCTCAGCCCTTACTGAACCATGTGTGAGCCGTATGTGGGTATGGAAGAGCTGTGGCTGGGCTGAAATATCCAACAGCAAGAACCAGATTGGGTTGAAGGCCAGTCAGGAAAAGCCACTGTTCCTGCTAGGACAGGAGGTAAACTGAGTAGGGCTGGCTCATGGACCCACTGGTATGAGCAAAAACTGGCACTTGGAGAGGTTCTGATGGAGGAGCCTGGGCAACTCCTCTGGTAGGACACAGTCCCTGCAGGTAAGCACAAGAAACAAGATAAGAAACAGCCCAGAGCAAGCAATGGTAAGTTTCCCACTGGCATACACATGGCATGGGTCGGGGGCAGACCAGGCTGAACCTGTTCATATCACCCGCTGGCAAACCTGAGCACCAGAACAGAGTGTTTGTTGAGCCAGGTTCGGTTGCAACACATACCAGTACACATTAAGGAATGCCAAGGCAAGATGAGCCGTACCAGATGTGGCTACAGCGCCCAAACAGCACACGTGAAAATCAGGGGGAGGAAGCTAAGCTGACAGGGGAAGGTGGGCTCCCCTGCTGGACAACTACTTCCATTGGAAAGCGTGAGTGGGCATAGGGCAGATCAGACTAGGCAGGCCTATAACACCTGTGGGCCTCATGTGAGCTAGACCAGGGAAGGGCCACAGTGGGCTGACTGTTGCAAGCAAAAATGAGAGTGTGTGAGGGTTTGTTGGGCTTAGCCGCAGCATTAGCTGGCAGAGGCTGGCACTGGGGGCTAGTTCTGTCAAATCAAATGCCAGAACCACCTGGAGAGTGCCTAATCTGGGAGTGGGAGTGGCCTAGTAGAGAGATAGTGGACACCTCCCTCTTGGGTTACCTCTCTCAATGGACAGCATCAAAACCAGGACAAGGGCAGGGGTGGCTAGACAGAAAGGTACCTGCCAGTATGTGTGTGGGCTGGATAGTAGGTTGATTGGGTTGAACTAGGCTTCAATACCCATTGACATATATGAGAGCTAAATGGGATGTGGGACAGACTGAACAAGCCTGCAGTACATACTGGCAAGCATGGGAACCAGGGCAGGGGGCAGAACTGGTGGGGGTTATGGGGAGTCACCCCAATTAGGCTGCAGCTCCAACTGGTTTGTGTGAGGAACGAGTATGAAGTGGGTAGGATCGAGCTGGACTTCAACACCTGTTGGTTCACGAGGAAGACAGGGCTGGAAACAGAACTGACCCAGCAACAGCAACAACCAGCATGTGCATAAGCTGATTGGCACAACGGATGGCGTTGGATCCTGTACTAGTAAACTCACGCAAGAATCAGGTCTGGGATTGTCTCAGATGAAGTTTCTTTGGAGATCCCTCCAACTGAACTGCTGATCTCAGAACCCCAACCATCAAGAGACTGTCAGTCAGTGGACTCTGAATAGGTTTCATTGTGATTGGAACTGCGAGATTGGCAGCAATTCAGAACTGTTGAACTATCAAAACCACATGAGCAGGACCCTCGGAACGTGCCTCCCATTAGGGATCTGGGTTGGGTGGGAGGCTGGGTGGGACTTTTCCCTTTGTTTCTCCCCTGACCCCAGATATAGGGAAAAATGATACTATTAGTGTGGAAACAAAGGTATTACCCACTTTCACCCTGTAGCCCTTGACCCTTTATACCCTAATCAACTAAGCAAGATTATTAAAAAAAAAAATAAAAAATAAAAAATAAGATGCTCTCTTGACAGAGAAGAGGAATAGCACCAAACAAAACCAAAGGCAAATAGGAAGAACATCCCAGTAAAATGACCACAGAAGACTAAACCAATGAACAACCCATTCCTAAAATGACAGGACCAAATTACCATCCATACATATTAACCCCAAAAGTAATTGGCTTAAGCTCAAACACCATAGATTAGTAGACTGGATTAAAAAACAAAACCCATCTATTTGTTGTCTAGAAGAGACACATTTCACCCACAAAAATCAGCAGAAGCTGTATCTCATGGATTTTGATACTTTTGTTTTTGTTAGTTTCATCTCTTCAAAACAGCTTCTTGTGATTAAATTATTCAATAACTCATAGATCATACAATAGCATTTTCTTTTTCATTTGATTTTTTTTTAATTTCTTCAGAGACACATTAATCTATCAGTAGCATGTTATCTAACTTTATGGCATTGTAAATTTCTATTTCTCAGGGGCCCGGCGGTGTGGCCTAGAAGTTAAAGTTCTCGCCTTGGACATGCCGGGATCCCATATGAGTGCTGGTTCCAATCACGGCAGCCCCACTTCCCATCCAGCTCCCTGCTTGTGGCCTGGTAAAGTAGTCAAGGGGACGGCCCAAAGCCTTGGGACCCTGCACCCGTGTAGGAGACCCAGAAGAAGTTCCTGGATCCTGGCTTCGGATCGGCGCCGTTGCGCTCACTTGGGGAGTGAATCATCGGACAGATCTTCCTCTCTGTCTCTCTTGCTCTCTCAATAAATAAACAAATCTTCAAAGAAAAAAAAAGAGAAATCCTACTAACTGAAGGCACATCTAGTATAGGGCCATACAGCTCTTCAAAAAAAAAATTTTTTTTAATTTCTGTATCTCTTCCTATCGTTGATTTTGTATTGTAACTTTTCATTTAAGAGGATGTACAGTAGCCATGAAATAGAGACTAACATATGCAGATGTGAGGATACAATGTAGCATGCATCTCTACTTCCAAAGATGGACTTACAATGAAAATGTTTACTATATCTTGACAATAGGATGCTGGACTCTCTGCCATTGTCCATGCCCGCAATGATGGACATATGACTGTGTATGAAGAACTATACTAAAGTAATGATATAGGGGAACTGGGGGGCGGGGGGGGGGAAGGACTGGAGAGGGGTTAAGGGAAATCCCAGGAGCCTATGGAACTGTATCATAAAGTGATAAATAGTAATGATAATAAAATAAAATGTAAAAAAACCCACTCTTATCAGTATTGTAAAAGGTGCACCACTTAGCCTAACAACACAACATTACAGACAGCACCAACCCTGTAGTGGTTTGTCTCAAATTTGATGGGGTGGGGAACAAATGCCTTTGTATTAAATGACCATCTACTTAAGTCCAAATATACAAATATAAAACACTAGGCTGGACCTGGCATGGTGGCGCAGCATCACCATGCCTCTATGCCGGCATCCCCTATGGGCACCAGCTCATGTCCCGGCTGCTCCACTTCCTATCCAGCTCCCTGCCTGTACCCTGGGAAAGCAATAGGAAATGATCCAAAGACTTGGGGCCCCGCATCCACGCGGGAGACCAGGAGGAAGCTCCTGGCTCGCAGTTTCAGATCAGCTCAGCTCTGGCCACTGCAGCCATTTGAGGAGTGAACCAGCAGATAGAAGATCTCTCTTGGACTCTCCGTCTCTCTCTGTGACTCTTCACACACACACACACAACCTCAGCCTACTCGGTTCTGCAGCAACACAATGCAGGCTGGGAAAGGTCAGGCACTAACACCACAGCCTGACGGTGGACCCAGAGTACCTTGTTCCCCTGAAATCTAAGCCTGTCACCTCCTTCACTGAGGCCTCATTCACACACACGGAGCCTACTGTACCAAGGACTACTGCATTATCTCCTTTCCACATATGATAACTGAATGTTGCAAAGCTTATTTTACCCATTACCATTTTTTCAAAAACAAACAACAACAAAACAACCAAAAAAAACCACTTAGTTGTTCGGTGAATTACATCTCTTAAAAAACTTTGTATTTTTTTTTTAAAGATTTGTTTCTATTTGAAAGGCAAATTTTAGAGAGGTGAGGACAGAGACTGGTTCAAACCCCCAAATAGCTGCAACAGCCAGAACTGAGCTGTCTGAAGCTGGGAGCCAGGAGCCTCCTCAGGGTGTACCATGATGGTACAAGGTCCCAAGGACTTGTGCCATCCTCCACTGCCTTCCCAGGCCATAAGCAAGGAGCTGGATCAGAAGTGAAGCAGCCAGGACTCAAACAATGTCCATTTGGGATGCTGGTGCTACAGGTGGAGGATTAGCCTGTTACACTGTTGCAGCAGCCCCAAATCTTTGTGTTCTTGTACTTCTGAATATTTTAAACCTATGAATATTTTAAAGCTGCAAAGGATGTAATTTCTAGTACTAACAACGTATGTTAGGGCCCAGCGTGATAGCATAATGGTTAAGGTCCTCGCCTTGAACGCGCCGGGATCCCATATGGGAGCCAGTTCTAATCCCGGCAGCCCCACTTCCCATCCAGCTCCCTGCTTGTGGCCTGGGAAAGCAGTCAAGGACGGCCCAAAGCCTTGGGACCCTGCACCCGTGTAGGAGACCCAGAAATAAGTTCCTGGATCCTGGCTTCGGATCGGCACAGCTCAGGCCGTTGCAGCCACTTGGGGAGTGAATCATCGGACGGAAGATCTTCCTCTCTGTCTCTCCTCTCTGTATATCTGCCTTTCCAATAAAAATAAAATAAATCTTTAAAAACAATAATAATTTTTACTAGGCATAAATAGATGACCTCTTAAATCATCTCCCCACCCCACAGTTATCCCAGATGAGAAGTTAATAGTCCAACCCACCTTAGCCAATACTTAATTGACAATAATCACTCAAAATGGATGGCCAATAAATTGCAACCATTAAGTTTGGGTGGAGGAAACTTAAAGACGAGATTCCTTCTAAAAAATGTGTGGGGGGAAAATGCAATTTCAAGGTAGTTATTTTGGTGCAAAAATTTTGAAAATTTGTACCTACAAGAAGCCTTTGAAATGCCCCTTTCCAAGCGGTGTGTATGCACTACTGTTACATTACGAAGTACTCTGGAACGTGTACGGAGCGATTCCAATATCCCATCTTGGACCCTGTGCCATTTCCTCCTCCTCACAGCTCACCAAATTCCCGGTGGTCCATCCGTCCACCAATCAGATGAAACCCAGCATCTCACCTGGGAATCCCATTCCAATCTCTCCCCGGGCCCCTTCCCCAATCCCAGCTCATTTACCAATCATCCTTAGGCAATTACCTGTGACAATCTCAGGCACCAATCCCCTGGTGCCTATCCTCAATCTCTCCCAATCCCCCACGCACACACCTTGTGGGACCACCTGAATGACATAAAGGGCCCCCAGGTGCCCCCCTTTCTCCCTGTTCCTCTTCACTCTCCCACCAACCCCGTCCTGTTGCTGCCCTGCCCTTCTTAAGTACCTCGTTGTGTTTGGGGTTTTCAGCTTAAAGTTAAAAAAAAAAAAAAAACAAACAAAAAAACACTTGGCTGCGGGAATTAGCTATGTGTAACAACGTAAGAACTGTAAGAATTTTAAGCGCGCTAAAAACCTAACAGAATGTCCGCTAGAGAACCTTCTGGGAAGAAGGGAAATGTCCCAGATGGCTCAGCATTCGCACGCCAGCTCGTCAGAGCACTCCTTAACTGAGGCCCCGCTAGCAGGTGATTCGCATCCACTCACAGTAACTTCTCGAGGTTTCGCCTCACGTTGACCAAAAAGCTGCCTTTCCGAAAAAGTCCGCCTTCATCCCTGTTCCTGCCCAAACGGTGCAAACACACACCTCCCCGCCTCCCGCCCAAAATAAAACTTCCGTTTTGCTAACACCGGACCAGACACCCGCACACGCCGCCTTTTCTCTCTTCCTCCAATCGAAACACAGAACACATCCGAGCACCTTCTGCTCTGCTCCCGGAAGGGCCCGAGCTGGGTGTGCCGGCTCCGAAGGTAAAACAACAACAAAACACAGAAAAAGCAAAGCACACGCCGCAGGACTAGACGAGTTGCGGCCCGGGGCACAGCGGCCCTAGGGTCCGGCTCCCCGCACGGCCCCGGCCCCCGCACGGTCTTAGGGTCCGGCTCCCCGCACGGCCCCGGCCCCCGCACGGTCTTAAGGTTCGGCTCCCCGCACGGCCCCCGGTTCCCCGAACGGCCTTAGGGTTTGGTTCCCTGTCTGGCCCCGGCCTCCACCCGCCCCTTCTCCAGCCACCCAGCCCCGTCCACCCCCGCCTGGCTGTGGCACCTGACTCAGGAGACGCGGTCGAGACACGATGCCCCGCAGATCGATGTAGACGGGGGAAGACAGGCCACTCTTTAACACGAAGTCCCCAAACTTGAAAGCCTGCACGTCGTACAGACCCGTTACCAAGGGGCCCAGAGCCGCCTCGGCAGCCGCCATGCTGTCGCCAAGCGCGGACGCGCAACGTGCGCCCCGAGCCCCGGGCGCTCTGATGACGTCGCCGCGAGGCTCCGCCTCTTCCCCTTCCGGCGTCTAGGGAGTCAGGTTCAGAGGCCGCGGCGCGGCTCCGCGCGATCTGGCCTGCGTGGTCGAAGCCAGCCTGACCCCAAGCCGGTCCACCCCTCCTCTGCCAGAGGGCACATCCCGGCTCCAAGTCTTTGCATTACCATCTACCCCGGGGGTCTACCACTGCTGTCTCCGCCACCCCACGTTTCTCCAAGTAGAGCCTCGGCCTTAGAAGATAGAGCCGTTCACGGTTCTTTCATTAACGTCGCACCGTGGCCGGGCAGCATGGGCGAACTCACCTACCAAGCACTTTATTGTGCACCACTTGTCAGCTGCCACCCACGTGTTCCTGCAACTGCCTAATAATGCTCTTTACATGAAACCTCAGGATGGAGGCCACAACACACGAGAGGCTTCCTTGGCATTTGTGGATAGAGGACCGACTTCCCTAGGTGCAGTGTCGTTCTGTCTCTCTAAAATGCTGGGCAAAAAGTGTTTCCATAGTAATGGGATAGTTTTACTTTCTGTCCAAAAACTTTCCATATTTGGGGGGGCGGGGGGAAGACAGGAATACTGTTTTGTTTGAGACGACTTTAATTAGAAAAGGCAAGCCAGGAAAATTTCTTTCATAGAGTATATTTATAGGAATGCATAACATGTGAGATGTACATTTCGAAGTTCCATCCATAACTTAGAACATTTACCCTAGTAGTTTTAACAAGACAGCAGGTTATCACTTTACAACATTACACAGGAGTGATTTTGACTTACAAAAAAATATTTACAACCTACCTTTACAAAACGACATTGTGTGCATACAAAAATGAACAACTGCAGGAAAAAATGTAAAAAGAATAAAACAAACAAAAACTCAGAAGATACACTTAAGGCAGACCAGCAAGACACTGAAATAATTAAGGCTGTGGAATTCTGCACCTTGAAAATATAGAGCTATTTATCAACACTGTGGAGTGATTTTAAACCAATTGTTACACGCCTGATGGAAGTATGTACTTCTATGTGTATGTGTGATGGTCCCTATGGGGGAACCTGTCCACTTAGGGAAAGGCCCCTCATCTGAATGGCCAGAGAAGCCCACCCCAAATACTCAAAAGATTGGCTTGGGGGAAGGGGTCACTCAAAACCAAGAGGTGCCAGTGTGAGCCAGATGGAAAGACTGCTGAGTCCAGGTAAACTGAACTGTGCGATGGCTTCCCTGTGTGTCACACCATCTTGGCGTGGCTTTGTGGACTGTGAAAGATAACTGACTCATTCCCACAGGAGTGGGGTCGGCTTCCACAAACCAGCCCTAAGGGCTTGGAGTGATCGTAAGTGGTTTTCCAAGAGAAAAACAGACCCACCTGGGCTGCCTGCCAATGGATAGATTTCTGCATATGAGCAATAACATACACACATATTATACACTATATACACAGACCGATGTACATATATCCATCCTTTCCAGCAGTCTGCACTCGGATCACTACGGCTCTCTGACTAGAGCTCATGCTGAAGGGTACGTTGTCATTCCAGTCTTTGTATTTGTCCTAACGTCTAGCTTTACTCACCTTCCCCATAGAGTAGCCCGCAGGTTGGCAGAAACACAAGTTAAAGCACCAGGGTAAAAAATGTACATATATCAGAGTTGATTGATATGGCTTAAGTTAGCAAGAGAAGCTGTATACTTTGTTAACCTCCAATTCATCATCACAGTCTTTGAGGTCACGGCTATGGTCTCCATGATACTCTGGAATAAAGACTCAGTCCATCACTGGTGGAAGTCAGGTATCCATGGACTTCTGCGTTGGCTCTCTGCAGGATGACATATATGTTGCAGTTGCCGTTGCAAGAACTGGGCTTTTCCACCACCCTCCCTTTCCTCAGCTAACCTCACTCTGTGAAACAATGGTTAGGTGACTGTACCCTTACCCTGGTCATTTGAACATAATCTAAATCAGACCACATTTAACCACCCGCCAGCAAATGTGCTCAAGGGAGGGATACAACCGCCTGTGGGTATTAATTTCAAGCTTTCTGTAAGTGTTTGTGATGAAGTGGTCTCAGAGTGATGGCTTCTCCTCTCCTCTAACTTCTATATTTACTGAAAATGGGGAAGAAATGTCTTCCATAGACAATGTAGCCCTATGATGTTTCTGTATAGATTTTCCCATGTGAATAATATTTCTTATCTTAAAAATACATCGATAAACTTCAGCCCTGTTGGATCTTCTAGCACTGAAACAACTGAGAGCTTTGCTGTTGTAGAAGGTAAATGCTGACATAGTCATTTCCTGTTCTGATGGTGCACCTGTGAGCCCTCCATGGGTTATTCCCTGATGATCCCTGGCTTTTCAATGGAGAGGGAAAATGAATGCAATTTTGCAAATAAATCTAACGAAAGCTCTCAGCCTGTGTTTGTCCATCCCAGAGTCCACAGAGATGCCAGGCAGGAGAGAAAAGAATAAGGTCTACATTCTTTGAGGTTCCTCTGGGACCATCCACCAGCTCCCAGGCATGGGAACATGGTGAACTGGAACCTTTGCTTTATTGCTGAGACCGTTCATGTACAAAATATCTCCTCTTCCTTTGTTAAGTGCAGGGGACCCAATGCTGGTGATGCTCAGAAATAATCACCATTTAATCGATACATTTGTCCCCCTTATTTCATTCTCACAAGTCTAAATTTCCATGCTCTTCCATATAGGTGAGAAAACAGTCATGACTAGCTCTTGGGCATCAAATCATGGAAGCTATGGGACAATTCCTAAAAGGCTTAATCATGTGAAAAAGTAGCCCAGGCTTTCCCTCCAAAAACCAGCCCAAATCACGTGCACTGAATTTCTCTCTTCACACAGAAGGCAGGAACTATGATAGGGGAAGACACTTTATCCTCGAGTCTGCCTTCCCAGAGAGGAGACGGACTCTGAGTTCTCCTCGGTTCATCTTCCCAGTGCATAAAACTGGAGGAGAGCAGGTGGCGGTTGCTTGGCAGGGAAGGGGGCAGGGGCATCTTACTCTTCCCATCTACCATGAGCAACACTGGAGAGGACAATGGATGGACACAAGATTTTTCAGCTCTGCTGATCCTTTGTTGTAGAGAAGCTGGTCAACTGTCAAAAACAATAGACTAGGATCACCTAGTGTAGACAAAGAGCACCTCGCACTTCCAATAAACAGCCATGTACAGAATTACATCTCACGAATTTACAAAGGTTATTGAAAGACATGAATATTGAAAACCTGGAATGTTCAAAGTGACTATCATCAATTCTTAGCACTGGCAGTGTATAGCACATTTTTCTAAAAACAAAAAGACAAAAAAAACCCAAAACAGTATTTTTACAGACACCTCAACTATGGCATTCTCTCAACATTCCTATGAGATTTATGTTGTCCCCTCTTTCCCTCCCAAACTCCCATTTTACTAAATGGGGACGTTTGGGGCAGAAAAACACAAAGACTTTCTGTAAGAAAGGATGAATCAGGAATCGCTGAGGTTGAAATTTAAGAATTCCTAGTCCCACCCCCTATATGCAGATGTTTTCGTTTAAAAGATTTCTTTAAATAAAGAAAACAAAAATGCTGCAATATCAGTAATCTAAATGCAATCAGCTTTTTCATCTCCCTTCCTCCCCTCTAAAAGGCACTACTATTCATAAACGCTTTGTGGACCACAAAGCGGTGGAGCCAGCGTTCTCTGCTTTCTCCCTTTTAGATGGTTACGGCTAAAAGAGACTTGAAGGACGCCTCCAACATGACAATCTTTTCCTTAAAAATTGTATCACATTCAGCTGTAAGTGGATATAAATATATCTAATTTGAAATAAAAGATTTCTTTTTTAATGCAGGACATCATTGAACTTCCCAAAAGTTATAAGTGGTTCCTGATCGTTCCCTTCTTTCTGCATCCCACTTTCACTAAGCAAAACCAAGAGCCCAACTCCCTGTCTGCCCTCCTTAAGGAAAAAACCAACTGGCAATGAGTGTAAGACAACATCAGAGACCTGTTAATTAAACCAACACTTGCTTTCCCCATTTCAGCTGGAAGTTCATGCCCACTAAGAACTACAACAGTTGTTATAGAAGTGTATTGTTTGCTATTCACTTTTTCTCTACTTCAAGTAACGAACCTCTCTGCCCAGACAGTGTCAGACAGCAGCCCCTGATCCTTGCTGCCTCACTACAGTCATTGCTTAGAGGAACGTAAGGCAGGTTCACAGTCCATCCTCTAAGATTCCTTGTCATTTCCAACATGCTTGGAGAATTTTTGAACCAAGACTGCTGACTTCTCTCTGCTAGGAGAGCTTTGCACACAGAGAGCATTCCTTTTAGCTTTTTTCCCCCTTTCAATGATCTAACTATACAAAATATGCCCCTTTCTCTGAGGGCCACTACTTATAGTCCATTTTGTTTTAACGATTGTACTTTGGTTCAGCTTAACAGAATCACACTACTTTCTATTTCCACGTTTCTCATTTTCCTGTCTTCCTCAAAGGCTTAAAGGTATGCTTGGGGGATTCCATGCAAGGCCACAACTGGATCAGCCCAACTCTGATAGAAGACAGCTTGGGATTCAGCTGACATGATGTCTGCAATGCCCTTTTGCCAGGTCTGTGCACCATCGTCACAGGGTCCCAAACCCTACTGATTGGAGATTTGACTCGCTGTACAACTTCAAGATTCCTCAGAAGCTGCTTAGTCAAGTCATCCCAGTGATGGCAGTGCAGAACTCACTAAGCCATTCTCTATGGAGATTCTGAGTGCTAAGAGCCTGTGGTCCATCCCATGACCAGCCCAGGAACAGACTTTCCTCCTTTACACCAGATGCCATCCCGGAAGACATATTTACTGAAAAGGCTTTTAGTAAATCTGTTCTCAATGTTAGGATATTGAGCAGTATAATGTTTGCATGTAGAATGGGTATGGAAGTTAGTCAGGGGACAGCTCTGAGAGGGGGCGACTCCATGGCCCAGAGCCATTGGAAAATTAGGAAACCAACACAGTTGCAGTCAGTTTCCACATATGGGGAATCCCCCCAAATACTAAGTGCTATATAGTCTTATTGCTTATACTTCCTACTAATTTCTTAATTTATAATTTTGGATAGGATAAGGTAGAGGGTGGGTGAAGAAGCCAACTTGTAAACCTTTGGAAGGTGATGAGTGTTTGTCAACTCTACGCTTCCACTGTGGGGATATGTGTTGTCCTGTACTCAAGTTCAGGCTTAGCTTGCACCCTTTATTCCACAGGTAGATAGGTTTATAGTTCTACTTCTCTTTCATGAATTCTCTGCTTGTCCTTCTGCACTGCATGATTTTCATGTTCTCAATCCCATTACAGGAGAGAAGGAATGTCATGAAACTTGGTTTGAATAAACACTAGTGTTACTTTTTAAATGTTATTTGCATAATAGCAATTTTTCGAATCACATTCTAAGAAACAAAGGTATAGCATGTCCAAACACACACACACACACACACACCCCTCCCCTCCAACAAACATACAAAAGAAGAGCAAGAAGGAAATGCCCAGGATTCATTTGCTTTCCCCCGACCAGAGGGAAAAAAGGGGGCAGTGAGCAATACTCTCGTATAAAGAAAATATGCCAGAAGGCAGCACTGGCTTCCAAGCGCTCCAAGTCCTTCTAGTCCAGAGACATGGTGGTGGCTGAGTGGTGGCAGGTGTGACAGTCTCAGAGAAAACCCATTGCTCTGGTGGGGAGATGGAGCAGGGTTTGCTCCATGGCTTCAAATAAAGGACTTGAAATTGGGCCTTTCCAAGGCCTCTATGGCTGCTTCCTTTTGTGAGCACCCCTTTGCTTCAAAGAGGGGGGGGGTGTTAATTAAGCAAGCCAGCTTTCTGAGGATGGCTGTAGAAGAATTCAGAATGCATCAGTAATGGTGTTCATTGAAACTAGAGGCAAGGTTTCCATTTGCCCTTTTGTCACAGGAACCTGTTACGCTTATTCACCTATTTCAGACAAAGTGAAGACAGAAAAAGAGCCCCACAACTCTGCCTGTACTTGGACGTATTTCCTGGCAGGCCTTCCTGCCAGTGGGTCTCTGGAGTTGTGTGTCAGTGTAGGCGTAGCATCTCATGTACAGAATTGGCTTAATCAAATAACCTGCAACTGAAAGCACTCTTCTCATTCTCAGGCTGCTCAAAGGGTCACGCTGCTTTCTCCCAGTGCACAGGTTCTAGTAAAAGATTTTTATACAAGATTTACAAAATGGTCTAAAAACAAAACAAACAAAAAAAAACCTTCTCTTCTCGTCCTCTAATTGTGCTTCGTCCAAACAATACCATGCTTCGGGAAGCCAGTTAGCGTCTTCATGGGAGCCTCAAGGTGACTTAGGAGTGATCTTGGATATAACTCTGTAGTAGAAAACTCTGAAACCTGAACAGGTTATCTTACACTATTTGTGTACATGTATCCTATTAAGAAACTAGAGCTAAGTCTTCTAAGCCAGAAGGTCTGACATACATGACATCTGCTTGAAATAGAACTTTTTGCTTACAATTTCAGCAAAGGCAGATGTCTTTTGGAGTCACTAGAAGCAAAAGGTTGGGCTGTTACAAGCTCCTTTTGAAGTGAACAATTGAAATTCCATCCCAGCTAACAGCCCAGTCATGGCATCCTCTAAATACTCTCTCGGCTCCTTTGCCTCTTTCTGGTTTCAGAATGACCTTGTAGAAAGCCACTGGGTTTGGTGTGCCATTGACTGCCACTCAGACCCCGAAGAACCACTGATCTCTAGGTGGAATGTCTCTCAATCCAGAGAATGGCAGGGAGTGAGTTAACAAACGGAAGTATTTACAGACACAGTCTTTGCTTTGGTTCACACTGCACTACCATGTGAAACCTTAGGGGGCTGGGTGCTGGCTACGTGGCTTGGTTCACCCGGTTGACAATGTAGCTCTTGACATTGGGAATGGGTCGCACATCATTCTGGTGCTTGCGGCGCTCTATAAAGCATGCCAGACGGGACGTGTCCAGGGGGATCTTGGAGTAGCTGCCATTGTGGGGCTGCAGCCACGGGTGCTGCAGGCAAGTGGCTGCCGTGGGTCGCCGCCGGAAGTCCTCCTGCAAGATCACTTTGATGAAATCTCGGGCAGCGTTGCTCACCCCGCAGAAGTATTCATGGGGAAAACTGAAATCCACCCTGCACACGTTGATGCACGTCTCTTCCTTGCTCTCATCCAAGAATGGGGAGACCCCACTCAGCATGACGTATGTCAGGACCCCGATGCTCCAGATGTCTGTGCCCAGGGACACAGGAATGCCTTGGATCACTTCTGGAGCAGCAAACTCGGGGTTCCCCAGCAACTGGTGAATGTGGAAGTGGCCTGAGATTTGGACAGCATCCTCTAGGTCAATGAGCTTGACTCGAGGCACTGGGATCCGTAGGTCGATGAGCAGGTTTTCAGGCTGCAAAGGGAGAAGAGAAGGAAAGTTTGGAACTCCATTTGGATGGCCAGTAGGGCCTTTGCTAGTTAAAATACACATCTCCTATTCTTGGTTGAAGCTTATAGCACATGGGGACGCCCCTGTGCACAGCATGCAGGAGGCTTCAACTTTGAGTTTAAACTGCTCTGAGCTGGCAGAGGGGGGTGTGGTCTTTCAAAGTAGTTGTCTGACATTGCAAATAATCTCCTAACCACCCTTTGCTTCTGCATTGAATCAAGAAAAGAAGAAAGCACTAGAAATCACTTATTTTGCAAACCAGAGATTTCTTTTTGAGCAGCGTGAAAGAAAGTTGACATTCACTGGCCTCTGTCTATGTAGCCAGACAAGGTAGTAAAAGTTGTGGCCTTCAACCTTGGTGGCCCTGGGACTGGTGTGTTTTCATTCACCGCATGTGAGGTTTATTCAAGCTGTGCAACCGCCTCATTTCTGTGGAAGTCACAGAATTCTCATCTAAGGCAGACATGGATTGAAGCGTGCGTCCCTCAAGGGGACTCATGATTTGGGGCTCAGCCACTTCCCACAAGACTACTGGAGCTGGCTACCTTTATGTCTAGGTGGGCCACCCGACAGTTGTGAAGGTACTGCAGGGCTTCCATGATGTCCCGGATATAGAAAGCGACTTTCTCCTCCATCAGTTCATCGTGGTTCATAAGGTAGTCCAAAAGCCGGCCATCATCCATCCTGAATGCAAGGACAAAGCAGAGGAGACACACTTGTGAAAGACCACAAATACCACACAGGGATATATCTGTAAGCTTTGTAGGATCTTGGTCAAAATATAGATCCAGGGGCTAGCATGATGGCTCAACTGGCTAATCCTCTGACTGCAAGCACCAGGATCCCATTTAAGCACTGGTTCATGCCCCAGTGGCTCCACTTCCCATCCAGCTCCCCGCTTGCAGCCTGGGAAAGCAGTCGAGGATGGCCCAAGACCTTGGGACCCTGCACCCGCATGGGAGACCCAGAAAAGGCTCCGGGCTCCTGGTTTGGGATCTGCTCAGCTCTGATCATTGAGGCTGTTTGGGGAGTGAGTTAGCAGATGGAATATCTTTTTCTCTCTTTCTCTCCTACACTCTGTAAATCAATTTTCCAATAAAAATTAAAAGATATCTTAAAAATATGGATCCATGTTGCAACCCTTGCATGTTTTAGCTAGAGCTGAGAGTTAGCATAACACTCAGAACTAAAGAAGGAAGTAGATGAGCAAACCCGGTGTGCACTCTCGCCAAGGAGACCATCTCTTTCACCGACTTTGAAGAACATTCCAAGCAGGTTAAGCCTGCTACCGCCGTTACGGATCCAACAAAACTGATGCCCAAACTCACGCAAGCGTTTAAGTTATGAGGTCTCATGGCAATGGTGGAGAAATGTGGAGCTGAGCTGGATCTGCTCGTGGCCTCTGAGAGGTGGGCCTAGTGCGTTGCCCTGAATTCATGGAGGGCATGCTCTAGCAGAGGTTGGCTATTTCAGCTGAGCCCACCTGAGCTTATCTCTGCTTCTCATCTTACCACAGGGCCATTGCCCTGTCCACATTCCTCCAGTGGTGGCCTCCACCTGAGGCCAGGTGTATGGGGCCCCCCAATTCTAACCTGTGAACCTCCAAACTGTCAGCTAAAATAACCACCCCCAAGCAGCTCTTCTCAGGTATTTAATGAAAATCTGACTAGCACCGCTAGTTGAAGAGTTGTGATTGCAGAATCAGGAACATTTTCACCAGGAGACCTCCGGATTCTGAGATCCTGGACCTAGTGGTCGCAAGCAGTCTCTCATATATTTTGCAAAGAGCTTCTCTGTGTCAATTTTTATTTGGGGGAAAAATGCAAGGTGGGCAAAGTTTCTCCCTGGCATTCATTACATTTTTTTTTAATTATTTTTTTATTTGTGAGGCAAAGAGATGGAGAGATCACCCATCCATCCACTGGTTAACACCCCAAGTGCCAACAACAGCCAGGGAGGGACTGAGCCTAGACAGACCGAAAACCAGGAATCAGAAATTGAATCCAGATCTTACATATAAGGGACAGGGATCCCAGTATTTGAGCCACCACTTACCGACTCCCAGGGTGCGTCTTAATGGGACACTGGAGTCACTGGCAGAGTGGGGACTCGGACTTGGGCACTCCAGAATGGGATGAGGGCGGCCCAAGAGGCAACTGCACTGCTGCACTGAAGGGCTGCTCCATCCTTGGACTTCTGATACCTTTTTTGAGTCTTTGGTCTGATTAGGAACTTTCTAGCCATAAAGGTTGCAACTGAGAACATAATCTCTGGAGCCAATCAGTTGCTCTGATTTTGAATTTTGGTTCTGCCATCCACCAGCTGGAGGCAAGTCATTGAAACTCCGTGTTTCAGCTTCTCTCAAACACACCTTCTTTGGCCTTCTTTGGAGTCAGAATAATCATTGCAACTAACAATACCCACTTTATTATGAGGACGGTGCAAGGGTCAAGTGAGGCAGGGAGATGTGAAGGAGTAAGATCAGGTGAGAGCTCCGAAAAGGGCAGCTGTTTTCAGGCACATGTTGTCCTCTCATAGCAACAGGTGACCAAAGGTTCTTCAGTGTGTTGAGGGTATAGCCCCAGGAGAGGCTCAGGTGGAGATGTGTGGCCCAGGATAGCTGAACTCCTGCCTGGCTGAATTTCCACCTTTCTTCCAGCTCATCACTCCCACTCATCTCTTACAGTTCTCTCTCTCTCTCTTTCTCTCTCTCTCTGTGCCTGACAGCAGTAAAAGTAAGTCAGTAAGTTTGCCTCTGCTGGCAATTGGGGAAGTGTGGGAAGAGTGAGGTTAGTGCTGTGGCTCAGAGGGTTAAACTGCTGCCTACAATGCCAGCATCTCATATGGGCACAGGTTTGAGTCTTTGTTAATCCACTTCAAGGTGCCTGTTGTTGCACCTGGAGAAGCAGGGGAAAATGGCCAAGTGTTTAGGTACCTGCCACCCATGTGAGATATCTAGATGAAGCCCCAGGATTACGGTTTCAACCTGGCTCAGCCCTGGCCATTGCAGCCATGTGGGGACTGAGTCAGTGAGGACTTGGGTACTCACAGCTCGAGGATCAGGATGTAGGAGGTGGGGGACTCGTAGGTGTCATGGAGCGTGATGTACTGGGGGTGCTGCAGATGCTGTAGCAGTGCGGCCTCATGCGCAGCCTGCTCCTTCTTCTTCAGCTTTTTGCTCACGAACTTGACAGCCACATCTTTGCGCGTGGCTTTGTGGATGCATTTCTTCACGATAGAGAAACGGCCTCTGAAAGACACCGGGAGAAAGCCTGGGTTGCAGCTCAGCAGGTACGCAAAGCTATGCGAGGCACCTCATTGTTCTGGATGTTTAATGAGGTGGTTGACATGAGGATTCCAAAAGCTCATTTTGCCTTCCTGAACATATTAGGAGACTTGATAGGTCAAAGCAAAATCATTTTCTTTTTTAAGCCAATATCTCTATCATTGGAAATATCAAAGGAAAGATTCAATTTATTTCTTAAGCAGAATATGGGGAGGAGGAGGATTTTTAAAAACATTTTAAAAGAGGAAGTTTTTTTTTTCTCTTAATCTTACTTTAGGCTTAGCACCTTATTATGCAAAATTCCTATAAGGCACCAAAGCTAAAAGAATTCCTGCTTAGGCACTCAGTGTCAAAAATTATGTGCATCTTGGGCCCGGTACAGTAGTGCTCCTGGTTTCGGATTGGCGCAGCTCTGGCCTTTGTGGTCACTTGAGGAGTGAATCATCGGATAGAAGATCTTCCTGTCTGCCTCTCCTCCTCTCTGTATATCTGACTTTCCAATAAAAATAAAATAAATTGTAAAAAAAGAGTATGGTCATCTTATCAACCTGCTTCATCCACTCTTTCTCTACTGCAGTTTCCTCCCCTCTTCAGGGAGTATTTTAAGCACATCATGTTTTTCTGCCCCCAAATACTGATCCCTGGTTGGCAAGGACATGTAGCAGGAGGGAAGCACCTGCCGCGGCCTGCCCTAACACCCCGAGTAGACAGAATGCACATGCTGCTGCAGCCCTGGGAGGCAGTGAGAGCAGTGAAGTGAGAGGCCACTGCCTAGCAATGGGAGCAGAGTGCAGAGGGCCCAGGAGGTGCCGATGTCACACCACCCAAGCTGTGTCCAGGAGGTGCCACAGCCTACAAGGCAGGGAGTGAGGGCCAGCACGGGGAGCAGCCCTGTGCTCAACAGAAAGGGACGCATCGGGCACTCCAGCCACCACCAAGATCAGCCTGCACGCTCCCTGGCCCGGCTCTGTGCTCACTAAGCAGACCCATGAAACCTTCCCCATTACAAGGCTGATCTAAAAAAGGATGCACTTTTCAGCAATACAACCACTGGATGTCTTTTCATTGAATGCCTGCTAGCTGTCAGACATCGTATTTGGCACTGTGGACGAGTGAGTCGTTCAAACAAACGGTTCTGGTGTGCATCTTAAATTAGTTAACCACCATTTCCACAGTGCTGCATTGAGTCTGATGAGCACACATCACTCCTTCCAGAGGACTTGGGGCACAAAGGCATCTGACCACTGAGCCCTCCCAAGGTCAACGGTCAGGTCAAGGCACGGCTGGCTTCATCTTTTTAAAAACCTTTTGTGTTCATGGAAGTTGTATATCCCATGCCTTAAAAAGTCAACCAGCTTTATAGGTTGTTCATTTGAGATTTTAATTTCTTGTCTTAAAAAATATACTTGAAAGACAGAGGATTGTGAGCAGAGAGCAGCAGGAGAGAGGGAGAGAGAGAGCTTGCATTTGCTGGTTCACTCCCCAAGTGGCTGCAGCAGCTGGAGCAGAGCTGATTCAGAATCAGGAACAAAGAGCTTCTTCCTCCTGGTCTACCACATGGGGCAGGATCTCAAGGCTTTGGGCCATCTTCAACCACTTTCCCAGGTCATAAGTAAAGAGCTGTTTGGGAAGTGGAGCAGCTGGGATATGAACCGGTGTCCACACTTGCAAAGGGGAGGATAAGCCAATTAAACCATTGTGCCAACGTACCTGAACTTTTATCTGCTGCCACCCAGACAAAACTGGAACCATGCACTCTGATATGGGATGTCATGTGTCCCAGGTGGCAGCTTAAGCCACTGTGCTGAAACAGACATTGCTATAAAAAAACATCAGTAGGGCCTGGCACAGTAGCCTGGTGGCTAAAATCCTTGCCTTGCATGCACTTGGGATCCCATATGGGCACCGGTTCTAATTCTGGCAGCCCCGCTTCTCATCTAGCTCCCTGCTTGTGGCCTGGGAAAAGCAGTCAAGGATGGCCCAAAGCCTTGGGACTCTGCACCCACGTGGGAGACCCAGAGGAGGCTCCAGACTCCTGGCTCTGGATCAACTCAGCACCAGCCTTTGTGGCTGCTTGGGGTTGTAAATCAATGGATGGAAGATCTTCTCTGTCTCTCCTCCTCTCTGTATATCTGACTTTCCAATAAAAAATAAAAAATAAATTTTCAAAAAAAAAAGAAAAACAACAGTTGTTCTATCCTCCTACCTGGGCCATTTTACCTCCCAGAGAAGCAACTAATTCAGCTGAATATTTGTTGCTGACTGCTTACTGATTCTAATAATTTTTTTTTTTTCTATTTTCAGGGAGGGTTTGAGGATCTGGAGTTCTTTGGTGAGTAGAGCCCAGGTATTTTATTTTATTTTTTTTTTAAAGATTTATTTTTATTATTTTTTATTGGAAAGGCGGATATACAGAGAGGAGATACAGAGAGGAAGATCTTCCATCCGATGATTCACTCCCCAAGTGAGCCGCAACGGGCCGACACTATGCCGATCCGAAGCCAGGAGCCTCCTCCGGGTCTCCCACGTGGGTGCAGGGTCCCAAAGCCCTGGGCCGTCCTCGACTGCTCTCCCAGGCCACAGGCAGGGAGCTGGAAGGGAAGCCGGGCCGCCGGGACCAGAACCGGCGCCCATATGGGATCCCGGGCGTGCAAGGCGAGGACTCAACCACTTGCGCCACCGCGCCGGGCCCTGCTTACTGATTCTAAATAGTACCAGGGATCTTCAAAAACAAAGTTCACAGGACATGCATATTATGGAAAATAAGCGCATGAAATTCAAATTTTTATTGCACTAAAATAAGGAGGAGTATTGTGGCACACTGGGTGAAGTCCTTGCTAGCAATGCCTAAATTCCATATTAGAATGTCTGGTTCAAGTATTCCATGCGTTCAGTCCAGCTTCCTGTTAACACACCTGCATGGCAGCAGGTCACAGCCCGCGTATTTGGGTTTCTGCTACCCACAGGGGACATCTGGGTGGAGTTCCTGCTTCCTGGCTTTGGAACATCCCACCTGTGGCTGTTTCAGGCATTTGGGGAGTGAATTAGTGAATGGAAGTGTGCACTCTCTTTCTCCTCTCTCTTTCTCTCTCACACACTCTACCTTTCAAATAAACAAATAAATAAAAATTGGACTTGGCTAGGTGCAGATTATACTTTCTTTCTGTGGGAAAGCGGTTCTGTTGCTTATTCAGTTTCCCAAGGATTTGCTCAGCTGCTTCGCTGAGCACCACTCAGGGAAGCCAGGCAGCGGGTCGGGGCACAGCTCAGGACTCCAAGCCTGGCCTTGACTGCGTTCTACACCCGCAGCAGCGGGCAGCAGCCCAGGAGGCAGTGCTTTTTCCTATACACCATCAGAACATCGTTTCCTTCACCTTCTCTTCCCTGAGACTTCCCTTACTTTCTTTGGCTTCCACGGGTCCTTTTAGTGCTTGTCTGGTCTGAAAGACTCAAGAGTTTCTGCACATGAATGCCCTCAGGGCGGAGCAGGGAAAGAATTCTCCAGCCCTGTCCAGCCCCAAGGGATGCTGCAAGGTTCTCTAGTGGACCCTTGACTCACTGCTGCTTCCACGGGGATACAGAAGAGATGAAGGAAGGGAAAGAAAGAAGGAAAGAAAAGGGAAGGAACACTGTCCTTGTGAAAATAACAGGCCTAACACGAGGGGCTGCATGTTGAGTTGGATGAAGGAACCCCCGCCTCCAAGCCCGTGAGATTGTAGCCTGGTTGAGAAGACCACAGCCCTGCCTGGCAAGAATGCTCGAACCCCTGGCTAGGCTGGTCAAGCATGAAGAGGAGGGAAAAGCTTCACCTGGTACAGCAACGTTAGTAATTAGTAATTTTTCATTCCTAGGACAGATCTGCATTAACTCAGTCCCCCCTGAGCTCCTCCAGGTTTGTGTGTTTCTTTTTTGCCTGTATAAACTCTATTGTTCTGCAGTTAGGGTGGAGAGATCTTTAGGTCTTTTCAATCTTATCAGCGTGTGGCACTCCTCTGATCGGTTCACTTGGGTACAACACCTGTTATTCTTCCACATTTGTGCTCCCTTTCTGAATTCCCTGGGATAAACACTTGCTCAGAAAATTGCCTTCTGTCCAGGGGGCCCAACTGTAACCCGTGGGAGGTTTAGAATACCTAGAGATTAACATCATCATCACCACCATTATCACTCCAGAGATTCCTTTGACCTTTGTCTCTTTTGGACCGCACAAAGAAGACAGGGAAGTAGATCTGATGAAATATATCTTAGGAAAGGCAGTGAGTTACACTGACTCATATCTCCCCAGAATACAAAAGCATGAACACTTCGGGCCCTTGGCAACCTGTCACAACCGACACACTGATGGAGCCAAGGGACCTGGGAGAGGGAGAGGAGGTGCCGGGCTCAGTGCAAGTGACAGCAGGCATTCAGTGAAAAGACATCCAGTGGTTGTATTGCTGATAAGTGCGTCCTTTTTTAGATCAGCCTTGTAATGGGGAAGGTTTCATGGGTCTGCTTAGTGAGCACAGAGCCAGGCCAGGGAGCGTGCAGGCTGATCTTGGTGCCTGATCAGGGAGCGTGCAGGCTGGAGTGCCCGATGCGTCCCTTTCTGTTGAGCACAGGGTTGCTCCCCGTGCTCTATGTTTCTCTCCAGCCTGAGTCTTCCCCTCCTATCCCCCTGCACACACCCCTTCCTAAAACCGTTCACCTAAACTGTTGACATATGTCTTGTTACAGTTATAGAGCTAGACTACCCGAAAAACAGCCAGGTTCTGCAAAATTATGCTTCAACACTATGAACTGCTAAATACTAAAATTAAAATAGATATGAGACAGTTGAATAGTAATCTATAGCCATTTTAAGGTGTATACAACCCAGCTGTATATAGACTAATAATTGTAATGTCAATGTAGAAGTCATAGGATGTGGTTCAGAACTTGTACTCTTTTTTTTGTTGTTGTTGTTGTTGTTTTCTCTCTCTCTCTTTGAACATACTGGTTACACAATATCATGTCAACTAATTCCATTACGTTATAAATTGCTACTGATGTAATGTCGGGGCTTTCAATCGATTGGGATGATACTCTTTTGGCTGTACCTTCAGACCAGAGACTGTCTCCCCATGAAACTGTTGAACATCTTATGTTGCACAATAAGATGCTAGACTCTATGCTTTGTAGATGCTTGCAAGGAAAAAAAATCTCATCTGAATTTGATCTGTGGTAATGCAAGAAGATGGAAGAATCCACCATGGGGGGGAGGGAAGTGGGTTTTGGGGAGGAGAGGGGGGAATCCCAGTGCCTGTAAAACTGTGTCTCATGATGCAATGTAAAAAAAAAAAGGCATAAAGAAAAAGTACATGGGGCTAAAACATGATGAATACACCTCCCATCAAAGTTAAATATAGTTAAAATTGTACTTCAAAGAACATTCTGAATGTTAAGTTCTTACATTTGAACAGAAGGCCAAGAGTTGGTTAGGGACAGTGGATCCAACATAGGGGAGAAAGAGTAGAAAATAGGCATTAATATTCTAAATGTTTTTTTTTTCTTTCTAGAGAGAGAATGAACTCATAAAAAAAAAAACAACAAAAAGTCATTGCTCTATGGTGATGCTGCCTGGTATTCAAGAAAGAAGGAAGAACTGTGACCTTACCTTCCAATTTCATTCAGCTCAGTGTACGCAGAATCAAAATTTTCCTTCCAAGAGATGGTGGCACCGTCAGCAGCAGCATCTTTGGGAGAGAAAGGTCATTGAGGACACAGAGGATGTCACACAAGGATGACACTGGGGCCACAGGGAGCCGCAGCGTAACCCCTGAGCAGTTCTCACAACTAAATATGGAGGCAAACTCAGTGGGAGCGAGCTGTGAGTCCCCGGAGTGCTATTTTAGAAAGACCACCCAGGAGGAGAGTGACAGGATGGTCAGTCTCCCTCTATCACCTGCTGTGGCTGAAGGGAAAATGTGGGACCACCAGAAATGTAGTTTCTGCGTGGTTTAAACGTAGCAATTTGGTAGAGAAGATACAAAGGGAGAGATGAAAACGTTGTGAAAGCCTGGAAAATCCGGGGAGGGTTGACTGTCAGGGGCGAGAAGTAGGGGGGAAGGAAAGGCCATTCGTTCAAATATTTTTCTGTCTCTATCTCTCTTTTTCTCTCTGTGTCTCTTTTTGCCTCTGGCTCACCCACACTGAAATCCCAGAATGGCATGGTTGAAGAGCATTTCCTGTCACCGCAGGGGTGGGAGTGGGAAGGGGCAAGTGCGGGCCCTGGCGGGGCCTCAGACTTTGGCCCCACAGCCTGTCTCAGGGCCTTTGCTTTCTCTGCATAAACACCCTGCCCCGGCACACAGGCCACACAATCCCTTGAGGTCAGCATCGGAGAATTCCTCAGACTGGCAGCTTGTCTTTTCCATTTTGAAAGCAAGCTGGGGGAGTGGGGCTGGGCCTAGGCCAGGAGGTGGTGTCTGTGCCTGGCAGGGGGTACCAGGTGGAAGTGACGTCATGCAGCTAGGACGCTAGCTTAAGCTGGCTGAGTTGGAGGTTGGCGCCAGTCCCCCTGCACAATCCTTGCCTTCCATATGTCAGTCAAAAAGCTCCCTTTTCCCAGGATGCACCTGTATCATCAGGGACCTCAGTGGGGAGCGCGATGAAAATATGGATATTAAGTTCCCAGGGAGCTTCCCTCCTGTGGAGGCACTAGCCCCTACCTCATGGAAGACGCCAACAGCTAGGGGGCGCTCGCTTGCGCACTCCCTCTCTCCTTTGCCTGGGACCACAGCTGGGCTGCAGGTGCTGTAGACGGAGATACCCTCTCTCTCTCTCTGTCTCTTCCCCCACCCGCCTCCCTCCAGGCATTCTCTATAGCCCCCTGCCTACTCACACAAGTATGTGTGTTCATTTTTCCACCTTTTGATCACATTTTGTTATCATTGTGTGCATCATATACATGTCTGCACTTAGAATGCTTACTGGGGCGCTGGTGCTGTGGCACAGTGAATAAAGCTGCCACCTGTGATACCTGCATCCCACATGGGTACTGGTTCGAACCCCAGCTGCTCCACTTCTGATTCAGCTGCCTGTTAACACACCTAGAAAAACTGCAGAAACTGGCCCAAGTCCTGGGGTCCCTGCACTCATGTGGGAAGCCCAAAAGTTGCTCCTGGCTCCTGGCCATGGTGCATCATGTGGGGAGTGACCTGGTGGAGGAAAGATCTCTCTCTCCCTCTATGTGTCTCTGACTTTCAAATAAATAAATGAATCTTTTAAGAAAGCATTTATGCTGTCAGGGAGAGTATGTGGAGGGGCTCCCCTGCTGGACAGCTACTCCCACTGGAGAGCATGAGCTGGGATGGGGGCAGACCAGACTAGGCAGGGCCACAACACCTGTGGGCCTCATGTGGACTAGATCAGGGAAAAGCCAGGCTGGGCTGATTGTTCCTACTGGTGCAAGCATAAAATAGAGTGGGCGAGGGCTGGTTGGGCTTAGCCACAAAATCAGCTGGCAGAAGCTGGCACTGGGGGCTAATTCTGTCAAGTTACACTGCAGAACCACCTGGAGAGTGCATAATCTGGGAGTGGGAGAGGCCTGGGAGGGAAATAGTGGGCTCCTCCCTCTTGGGTTACCACTCCTACTGGAGGACACAAAAACCAGGACAAGAGCTGGGGTGGCTAGACAGAAAGGCACCCAACAACACCTGTGTGGCCTGGAGAGTGGAGCTGGTTAGGTGGAACTAGGCTTCAATGTCCATTAACATGTATGAGAGCTGAATGAGATGTGGGACAGACTGGACTAGTCTGCTACACATACTGGCAAGCATGGGAACCAGGATAGGGAGTGGGCCTGGTGGGGGTTATTGTGGGTCACTCCGATGCAGCTCCCACTGGTTTATGCGAGGGCCGAGTGTGTGCTGGGCAGAATCAGGCTGGACTGAAATACCCATTGGTTCCAGGGGAAGACAGGACTGGGAACAGAACCAACCCAGCAATTGCAACCACCAGCTGATTGGGTCGATGGACTGTGCCGGGCCCTGTACTTGCAAGTACACACAAAAAACTGGTCTGGGAACACCTCAGACAAAGTTCCTTTGGGGATCTCCCCAATCGAACTGCCAGACACAGAACCCTAACCAAGAAGAAAGAGAGAGGACAGAACAAATCAATCAACCACCTCAGCCATATGTTGGCAGTGAAAAACTGGGCAAATGGAGACTCTATGATGGACTATGTCCATCAGTGGATTCTTCAGTGACCTCATCATGCATGCTTGGAATGGTGAGCTTGGCAGCAATTCATAACTGTTGAACTATCAAAACTATTTGAGCAAGACCCTCGGAGCATGCCTCACATCAGGGACCTGGGATGGGTGGGAGACTGGGTGGGGCTTCTCCCTTTATCTCCTCCTTTACCCCAGACATATGAAAAAAAAACCAATGTGACATGATGGTCTTACCCACTTTCCTGTAGCCCTTGAACCTTTTTGCCCTAATTAACTATGTAAAGATTGTCAAAAATAAAGAAAAAAATAAAAAAGTATTTATTTATTTTCATTGGAAAGTCACATTTACAGAGGAGGAGAGACAGAGAGAAAGATCTTTCATGTACTGGTTCATTCCACAAGTGGCCGCAATGGCCAGAGCTGAGCCAATCCAAAGCCAGGAGCCAGGAGCTTCTTCCAGGCCTCCTACCCAGGAATTTGGATGGGAAGAGGAGCAACTGGGATACGAACTGGTGCCCATATAGGATCCCAGCGTATGCAGGATGAGGACTCAGCCACCAGGCTACTGCACTGGGCCCAAGCAATGAATTAAAAAAAACATTAAACTGAGTAAGATGACTAGACCCAGGCCCATCTTTGCAGCCCCATCTCAGGGGAGGGACAGAGAGCACCCAAGTGACATGTTTGCCTGCTTGTCCTCATGTTCCAGAGTCTCACCTGTTGTCCTGGGACAATCGCAGACCTGGGGTTAAGCCTGAGAGTCGGATGCCAACGTGTGGCCCAAGAGGCAGGAGCCACACACTGTGCAGAAACACCCATCCATGACACCCCCAGTTGAAGCACCCCAGGACTCACCATACTCCGGAAGCCGCACAGACTCTGAGGGCTCACTAGGAAGGCTGATTCCCCAGGGATTACTGGCACTGACCCGGAACTGATAAGGACACCCGGGACTCAGGTCTTCGATGACGAGGTACGTGTCCAGGGTCGAAGCTACTGACTGCTGCCAGACCTGGGAACCTGGCATGTGGTGGCAGAAAGAAATCAAAGAGAGATCAGTGACACTGATTCAAAGACCTTCGGCACACAAAGCAAGGCAAGGTGACACATGTGCTTCAAGTGGACAGCTGCGACTACTGTGCCTGACTTGGAAAGCCCATGGGTGATGCCAGGCTCAGGTTCATTTTCCCAAAGGGGCCGCATCGGTAGTGGGGCCTGTGGAAGGAACTGGCTCAGTGATCTGTCCACTGCTCAAGCGACAAGTGTGAGCAGGGAAAGACCTGGCCAGGCAGAATTTCTAGGGGGAACATGACACATATTTCTAAGACCAGGAGAAAAGATTATGTCATAATCACAGATTAAGAAAAAAACATGTGTTTGAAAATGGAAACATGTACCAAGTCCTTTGCACATAAATGTTTACTTAACTGCACAGAAATCTGAGAAAGTAGGAAGCATTTATCTGCTATTGCGGCTGAAGACACTAGGCCTCACGGGAAGCAACCTGAGGCTGGTGCCGTGACACAGTAAGTTAAGGCACTGGCTGCAGCGTTTGAATCTCATGTGGGTGGTGCCAGTTCGAGTCCTGGTTGCTCCACTTCCAATCCAGCTCCTTGCTAATGTACCCGAGAATGCAGTGGAAGATGGCCAAAATTCTTGGGTCCCTGTACTCATGTGGGAGACCTGGAAGATGCTCCAGGCTCCCAGCTTCACACCAGTCCACACCTAGTCATTGCACCCCTTTGGAGAGTGAATTAGTGGGTGGAAGATCTCTCTCTCTCTCTCATTTCTGCTTGTCTCTCTGTAAATCTGCCTTTCAAATAAAAACAAATCTTACAAAAAAGAAAGGAAAAATGAGAAGCAATTTGCACAGGCTAGAAGAGTTCATAGGATGAGCAGTGAAGTACATAATGGCTGAGGTCTGGACTTGGTAGACTGCATCTTCCAGGTCTCCTCGACCTGGGAGAGCCAAGAGTGAACAGCTCAAGACACAGAACTAACTTCTCAACTGCACAGGGCCTGCTGAGTAAGAGGGCAGAGGAGGAAAGTGTTGAAGCCATCCGAGTCCAGTGCATCAGGCTGCTTTCCACTGGATGGTGCAGTTAATCATGTGGGCCAGAGATGTGCTATTTACAATGACAGCTCCTAATTCTTCCTGGTAACTGGACAGCAGGTGTAGCTGTGCATAATTGCTAAAGGAACACAGGCATCTTTAGTGTGTGGACGAAGAGGATTCAGGAAGCATAGTGGCAAGGCAGGAATGTGTCTGTGTTAGCTCTGTTTCCTCTGCGTGTTGCTCTGGTCATCCCACCTTAGCTCCTGCTCTGCAAGAGAGATCTCCAATGAGAAAACCAGAGAGCTGGTGTGCCCAAGAGGCTGACATCATCCTAGCAAAAGCAGTTATTCCTTCCTGGGCTCGGGAAGTGGCAGCTGTCAGACACCATGACCTCTGGAAGACCCAAGGAAGACCAGGAAGCTGCTCCAGGTTCATCACCTGGAGAAAACCTGCTGAGTGGCAAGATGGAAGCAGCAGAGCAGGTTGAGAGCACGCACCTTCCTCTCTGTACTCCACGGTGTAACCTGAGATGGTGCAGTTTCCTGTGCTGGATGGAGGCAGCCAGCGAAGGATCACCGAGGTACAGCTCCTTTCCTGGGCGATAGGCCGGTTTGGGGCTGCGGGGACACCTGCAGAGACAGGACCAGGGCCACTGTCACATGGCTTAGCATCTTCACCTGGGCAACGTCACCTACCCCCTGCTGGGCCTGGCCCAGCAACTGCTCCACCAAGCAACATACATCTTTGCTTGCCCAGGTCTCAGGGAGCCTTGGTGACATTCACTTACAACGTGTGTGTAAGGACAATGCACAGAGGCAGGAAGTAGAACAGTGGTGGGCAGAGGCCGGGAGAAGGAAGGAGGGATGGTTATTACTCACGGGTGTGGATGAAGTGTCAATTTGGGAAAATGAAGAGGGTTCTGGTTGGTGATGCTGCTTAAAAATACTTAATGCCACTGAACTATCCCCTTAAAACATGATTAAGATGGTACATTTTAAGTTGCATACAACTTACTACTTTTTAAAAAGCCTTTTGCAAAGCATGCAGATGGCTGGACTAACAGTGACCATACCTTGCACCTTCACCGTGGCGGACGTGGACGCGGTCCCGTGGTCGTTGGTGGCTATGCAGGTGTAAATCCCACTGTCCTGGGGCATGAGGTTGCAGATCTTCAGGGTGATTTCCCCAGAATCACTAGGGACACAGGGAGGAGGCCTGAGAGCTTCCAGTCATGAGCCCGTGGACAGACAGACAAGGTCACACAGGGCGTGCACTGGGCAGGTGAAGCTGAGAGGTGCCAGCCCCGAGGGCCAGCTCCTATTCTCTTATCTACCTGCACAGTTTGGGAAATCATCTGGCCTCAAAATTCCAAGTTCCCTATTTGGGGAAAAGATATTTGACCACACTCATTTCTCAAGTTGACACGTAGATGAGATAAGAATTAGAATATGGTTTGAAGGGCTGGCATTGTGGTATAAAGGGTAAAGCTACCACCTATAAGGCTGGTGTCCCATAGGGGCACCTGTTCAAGTCTCAGCAGCTCCGCTTCTGATCCTGCTCCCTGTGAATGCACTGGAGAAAGTAGCAGAACATGGCACAAATGCTTGGGCCCTTGCACCCATGTGGGAGACCCAGATGAAGCTCCTGGTTCGTGAAAGGGTCCAGCTCTGGCTACTGTGGCCATCTGGACAGTGAACCAGTGGGCAGAAGATCTCTCCCTTTCTCTGTCTCTCCTCTTTCTGTAAAATTCTCCCTTTCAAATACATAAATCTTAAAAAAACAAACCACCAAACAAAAGAATGTGGTCTGAAATACATAAAGTCCTGTGTAAGTCCCGTTTGGTAATATGATTAGTATAAGGAGCAGCAATTGCGTCGTAAAATATCTTCTACCTCACAGATCAAAGAGCCAGGCAGGAAGAGCATGCAAAGGTTAGAGTAAAACATGTCCACGATTGCAGAATCTGACATGTGAGATCCTCAAAATAAGCAAGGAAGTTAGAAAAGGTAAAACCTCCCACCTAGATGATAGCTTCCCCATTCATCCCAACTTGGGGTTCAGGGACACTCCAAAGGAAGAGCCGCTCTGAAAGGGTTAACGACAAAGCCAAACTCGGATCCTCTGGGGTCTTCATGATCCAAACTGAGCTCTGTGTCTCACACCAAGCACCTGGCCAGGGACTCTGCTGGGAATAGCTAGCCACTGATGGGCCTTGCCATCTCACATGCACATTAGTCAATGGGTGAGAGCTGTTCAATTTTAGCTGTTTCCTCCACAGGTGTTTAAGCGGTCATGGCTCTCTGCTGCTAGTCCACTGTAAGCAGCTGGACTCAGTGAGCTGCAGGATCAGTGACAATAAAGGTGAACAGAATTATTCCCACAAGGAGAAGTCCACCACATTTTATAGTTCCTCCCCTGGAAGGATTTCTAAGCCAGCCAGATGTTGGTCCTTGGGTAATGTGGCCACTGGTGCAGGTACAAGGGTGACTGGCTTACCAGGAGGAGACAGCATACGTGGCAGAGTTGCTGTCTGTGTCAAGGATGTTCTGGTCTGGCCCCTTCCAGGTGATGGTGGGCTTCGGCCGCCCACAGACTTTGCACTGCAGTATCACCGTGTCCCCAAGCAAGCAGGTCACATCCACTAACGGCACAAGGAACTCTGGGGCCACTGTGACGACACAGACACACATGCACACCATTCAGAACAAACTCGGAATGTTTGTAACACACCTCTCCCCACCCATGCAGTGTGTCAAAAAGCCTTCAGCCTAACATGGCTGAGCCATCTGTGTCCCTTCATAAAGTATTTTAAAGGCACCAATGCTTATGGAGTGGGGGAACAAGGGAACTAGCATATATACAGAGAAGCCAAAAGGAAGAAAACTCTTCTTGACATCGTCAGAGGCCACATGGGGGTATATCTCTTCAGATGTTGTGTAACTATATTTGTTGTTGGGACCAGTGCAATGGCTCAACTGACTAATCCTCTACCTTCAAGCACAGGCATCCCATACAGAAGCCAGTTCGTGTCCCAGTTGCTCTACTTCCCATCCAGTCCCCTTCTTATGGCCTAGAAAGGAAGTGGAGGATGGCCCAAAGCCTTGGGACCCTGCTCCCGTGTGGGAGATCTAAAGGAAGCTCCTGGCTCCTGGTTTTGGATTGGCTCAACTGCAGCCATTGTGGCCACTTGGAAAGTGAACCAGTAGATGGAACATCTTTCCTTTTCTCTGTAAATCTACATTTTCAAATAAAAGAAACAAATCTTTAAAAATTATACTTGCTACATCCTTGGACCCCATTATTACAGGTTGTGGTCTCTTTCACCTAATTATCATTCACATCTCTCCTTGTATGACCAGAACTACACTCTTCTTTAATGGCTCAGCTTCCATTCTGGATTTATCCCAATGCATGAAGTCAATCCCCATATTCTCAAGTCTTCTGCTTCAAAACTCACCTTCTTGGATGAAATTTGGATTTAAGATCTGAAAAAGAAACAAAAAAAAAACCCAAAGTTGCTTAAATCCTAAACTAGTAACAGAGCACAAGAGACTTTATTCCCTATTGAGCCACAAGAGTACACCTGAGGGAGACAGGGCCTGGAGCCCAAAGCTCGCTTTGTCCCGTCCCCTGCAGCAGTAGCTGCTGCAGAGGACAGACTCGGCCTTCACAGCAACAGGCACCCGGTTCCCTCCTGCCTGCCGTGGTCCTGCAGCATCCCCACGAGTGACTCCCAGCACCGGCTAGCCACTGCCCCTCAGCTCCATTGCTGCCTTCCTGCCTGATCAGTTTCTCCTTCCCTTCCCACACACAGAAGCCCCTCTCCTCTGTGGCTATTGGCACTCAGCAATGCCAGGGTGGTGTATCTTCCCCATGTTGTGAGCCTCCAAACTCAGAGGACCAAAGGCCCAGCACAGAAATGCTGTTAGCATGAGCAGGCACAGTCCTCTCCCCTCCTCCATCCCTGTGCACTCCTGTCCCCAAGCAGGGAGAACGTCCCTTCCAGCAGCTCAACACGGGCTTCTCGGGCAGATGAGAGCGGGGAGTCCAGTCTGCCCACCCTTCCTGCTCACTGCACAATCCTGTAGCCTAGGCCTCCGCGGGGCAATTGGAGCCATCCGTTTTAACCTTCCTGCTGGAGACATGAGGAAGCAGGGATCATGGCCGCCTGGTCTCATGGCTGATCCTAGGAGGAGCTCCTGGAGCCTTCACACTCAGGAAATCACCCTAAGCCACTCAGCTGTTCATGAGAATGGACCCTCGAACCCACTCCCCACTGCATCCTTTAAAGTATTACCTCTAATTGTGTAAGTTCAACTTTGGATCATAAATCCTGACATGATGATAAAAGCACAGGCCTCGGAGTCCAAGAGGCTGGGGTGGCCTGCTTGGTCTCAGGTGACTGTACCTCAGGGACTCAGCATCATCAGTACCCATCCCTCCACTGTGAAATAGAATACATGATAGGGACAGACTCTACACAAAACCATGGTGAGTGCTTAGCACGAGGCTTGACACATACTCCACCTGTAGGTGACTAAACATGATCTTCCCAGAAGTCCACCTTTAAAGAGGTTTCTCTGTAGTAGTTGATCTTGAGCCACTCTTCTTTCCTTCATAAGGTAGCTGGGAAACTGCTGTGCTTGTCAAGCAGCCTGGTCAGCGCCTTCACACCTGTCTGCCTGGGTCTGCCCGGGTCTCATGTGAGCATGCATGGCTGGCGAGTGTCCCTTCCTTACTGAGAGGTGCAGATGAGCCACCAGGAAGAAGATGTTTCCCACTTGGGGTTCCTGGTCACAAGCCAACTCTTCACTTAGACCACAGCCCAGATTTTCACGAAATGGGCTGTGATGCCAAATTCCAGGAATGATGGCCCCGACGCTGGCCACTGCAGTTGCCTCTGCTAGCTCAGAAGGTCACTGACAGTACTGGCCAGTCTTTTCTTTAAATCAGTGCTTCTAAATCTCTGATCTGAGCATCTCTGAAAACTCAAGAGCCTAGTGCCTGGGCCTGATGCCAGGAGATTGTTTCCAGGGTTGGGAGGTGGGGCTCCGGTGTCAGGATTCCGAAGGCTCCAGCAGGTGAACCCACATGCAGCCTGGTTTGAGGAGTGCTGTTGGATGCTTTCCTCTGTGCAAGGGAACAGCTCGCAGATAAACCAGTTCTTACCCCTGAGGCTTTTCTGGCGATGGTCGTCATGGGGAGGGGATTACGTGCCGGTTATTCGGTAAAAGCAGCAGGTTTCCCCACACCTATGACATCTTTCTGTGTGAGAAAATTCTGGGTCACACTAGAAGAAAGGGTATAAAGGGCTGCTTTAAATGACGGAGTTCCATCAACTACCACTAAACGTGGGCAGGAGCACCACGTCACCTATAGGGGGCGCTAAAGAAAGTATACCATTACTGGCTTCTTGGGGCTGGGAGGGAACAGTACCTGGTCAATTTCTTCATAAGGCTAAGGAGTTTAAGGATATCTTCTGGGGTGTGCACTGGGCATAGCTGCCTCTGGGGAAGCTTGCATCCTTTGGGGAGTTCCTGCAGTGGAACCTACCCTTTCCGTTCCAGCTTCCTGGTCATGGGTCTCTGAGGACTCAGCTCCCTACAGTGCTTGAGGAAGATGTGGATCCAAGTTCCTGGTCTCTGGCTTTGGCCTGGACATTTGAGGAGTAAACCAGCAGATAGAAGCTCTCTCCTTGTTTCTCTCTGTCACTCTGCCTTTCAAATTTATAAATGACTTCTAAATAGATTTTTATTCTAAACGTTGATAATGGCTATCTCAGGGGAGTGAGGTTAAACAGGGCTTTCCTTTGCATTCAGAAAACATTCACTAAACTTATCCTCCGCTCCATGATCTGTGTGTGGCGTGTGGCTACAGAAATACTTTGTAGCCATAGGATTTATAAAATGTTATTTGAGGTTTGCATGGCTTTTTTTTCTATTTTTTTTCTTACGTGGGCTTTCCAAATATTCTACAATTACATATATGTATGCATGTGTATACACACACACACACACATACATATTTTAGGGGAAAAAAAAAGACTCAGTGAACCTTATTGAATGGCAAGTTCTTCAAGGACAGGAACCACTGGTCATTTGCCTTTTATCTCACGGCCTTAGCCCAGGGTCATGGGTGTGATGGGCCTTCAACATGTGATGACCTTTGACCTCAACTTTTCAGAATTTGAGACTGGTTCACAGATTCTCCAAATAGGACCAGAAGATCTACACAACCATGTGTTCTGGGTATGGGGCCAGAGCCTGTCAGTGACACAGATGGAAGGTGAACCTTTTGGATAATGGCTATGAATCATATCACCCCCCCATCTGAGATGGGGGTCCGTGGCAGCGAGCTGTGCAGCAGGTGACAGAGCGTGTGAGCCGGGCTCACACTCCTGCCTTGGGATATTCTTAAACAACATGGGCTCCAGCTGGTCTGTGAGCTGGGGACACCAGTTAGCACCTCCCAGAAAGGGCAGCAGTGATGGCTCAAGTGACTAGGCTTTTGCATCCACATGGGAAACCTGGACTGTGTTCCCAGACCCTGGCTTCTAGGTCTAGCCCAGCCACGATGTGTGGTCATTAGTGGAGGGAACCAGTGGATGTGAGGACTCTCAAGTAATTAAAAAAAATTCTAGAGTAGAACAATTTGATAACACTGCCAACTTGGTTCAATGGCCCGTGTTTCCCATTACGATAGAGATCCACAGCAAGCGAGACACTAAATTCACACGAGTCTTAGAGAAGACCCAAAAGACGAATGAATGGGAGACAAGCAGCAGGCACATACACTGTGTAAGTTTGGGTAGGGCTTCATAAACCTACACTGTGTCAGTACTTGTATAAAAAAAAACCTCTTAGACAATGTCTTGACTTACTCCTCTTTTTCATCGCACTTATCAACCATGTTCCTACTGAATGCATGGTCCAGAAGGTAAATATTCCTGGTTTGGGTGTAGACTTGGGAAAGAATGTTGGAGAATGGTAGCCAGTAAGGCTTGATGGTAGATCTTCATCTGAAGGACCTTATGGAAACCATCAACTTCTGGGCTGGTCCAGCTGTTGTCAATAATGGCAATGCATGCCACTCCTGATTGGCATTGCCGTTATTTGGCTGCATAAACCACCCACCAACTCCCCCATTTGCTCTCCAAACCCTGGAGGAAGGGCAGATTGTTCTTTATCCCCACTGCCTACACAAGACAGGAAGGTGAAGGGTAAAATCAGAGCACGGTGACAGCTGGGCTTAAGAATTCCGAAATCGTAGCCCAACGCTGCTCCCATCATTGCATTCAGTGCAGCGAGAGGATCTTGGGCAAACCACTGGAGCAATTTGCCATTGACCTCAGAGGCCCACTTGCTTAGCTGTAATTCCCACCTTCCTCTCTGCCTAGTCTTCCCCTTGAAATTCCTCCAACAAGGACCAAGAAGCTGTGTAACTTTGACTCCAGGTTGCGCTCATGTAGGATTCTACTTAGAAGCAAATCAGAGTATGGTCTAGAGGAGGGTGGTGACATGCTTCCACTCCTGTGGTCTAATTATCTGTGCATTTACCCACGGCTTCCCAGGGACACTGCCAGGCTTAAGATGTTCAAGACAATCTACTGTTTTGTTCTTGGCTATTACCTCCAGGTCTAGACCAATGGCTGGCATATAAAGGCTCCTTTGATAGTTGTCAAACCAATAAAAAAAATAAGGTTGTGGGATATGAATTTTGGAAGTGGAGCTGAGGACATGGTTTGCCATGAACTTGGAATGCTTTCCCATTTCCATTCATTGGGAATGATGAGTTATTGGGGAAAATTCTGTTGTTCAGTCAATGTCAGATTTAGCAGTAGCAATCTTCCTCCTCTTTTTAAGATTTATTTTTATTGGAAAGGTAGATCTACAGAGTGAATGGGAGACAGAGAGAAAGATCTTCCACCTGCTGAGTCACTCCCCAAATGGATGCAATGGCTGGAGCTGAGCCAATCCAGAGCCAATCCAGACCTCTTCCAGGTCTCCCATATGGGTTCAGGGGCCCAAAGACTTGCGTCATCTTCTGCTGTTTTCCCATGCCAGAAGCAGGGAGCTTGACGGAAAGTGGAGCAGCCAGGACAAGAACAGGGGGTGCCCATACGCGATGCTGGCACTTGCAGATGAAGCATCAACCTGTGAGCCACTGTGCCGACCCCTCCTCTCTGAGGTAGAAGTCACATGGCTCTGACAGTGAATGCCTTGCATCTTAAAATCTCACCAAATCTGTATAACTTTTAAGATGATAACCTCTTCATATTTTATGCACTATCATCACCATGTTTAACAGAACACTTTGAACAGAAGAGCAAATATTTGGTGTAGCAGATTAACTGAGATTGCTAGCATGAAGGTGCTGGAACCAATTGGTCTAGTGATTGTTGTTGGTGTGTAGAAGGACCTGTGGGGTCCAACTGAGGCCTGAGCCCTAGTGGTTTTTTTGAAATCTAAAGTGCTTTTTAAAAAAAGTGTTGAGTCAATGTAATATGGTAGATGGGAAGGAGCAGAGAAATGGAATCTAAAATAGAAATGGAAGGGAAGGACATGTGACGCTGTTCACATAAAACACACGTTGTTCTCGGCCCGGTGGCGTGGCCTAGCAGCTAAAGTCCTCGCCTTGAATGCGCCAGGATCCCATATGGCTGCCGGTTCTAATCCCAGCAGCTCCACTTCCCATCCAGCTCCCTGCTTGTGGCCCGGGAAAGCAGTCGAGGACGTCCCAATGCTTTGGGACCCTGCACCCCTGTGGGAGACCCGGAAGAAGTTCCTGGATCCTGGCTTCGGATTGGCATAGCATCGGCGTTGGGCTCACTTGGGGAGTGAATCATCGGACGGAAGATCTTCCTCTCTGACTCTCCTCCTCTCTGTATACCTGACTTTCCAATAAATAAATAAATCTTTTAAAAAAAAAACACACACGTTCTCTCTCTGGGGGACACAGCACAAGAGACTGCTGGGCGGAGTGCAAGACAGCAACGAGGCTTGGCAGGCGCTGGGAAAGCTCCTTGGGACGCTGACTCTGTGACCAGCAGAGGGCGGCAGGTGGTAGTGAATGCAACAACCAACTGGAGTCCAGTAGCAACTGAATTCTTTTCGAGAGAAATCTGCTTGACTTCGGGCCATGCATAAGAGGGAGGAATGAAAGGTAAAATCACCCAACGCTGATTAGCATCAACGGAGTCTGACAGAGGTTCGAGTCTGTATTCTTTGCCAGTGTCCAAAACTCATTCTAAGAATAAGGGCAGAACTGCCTAGAAAAGTAGTTGTTAGGGGACTCTCAAAGAAATCCCCTGACCCAGTTCTTTCCAAATCCCTCATCACCATCACAAAACACTGCTCAAAGTTGCACATTGAGCCCCCCACACCCCCATCCAGGAAGTGAAAATGTTCAAAGGAAACTCAAACCAAATGTCTGGAACTCAACTCCTAGTTGCCTTGAATGGAAGTTTGGCCTCTTCTCTTAATTCCCTTGTGCTTGGGGAACCAGAGGAAGGCTGGGAAGCTTAGGTAAGGACACACGGGGCGGGGGTGGGGGGGGAACCAAGAGAGGAAGAAGGTAATTTCTAAAAATTTAGGTAAGATTGCTGGCTTTGACTTCATGTTTCAGATCAGACACAATCACTCTCCATTTCTAAATAAATGCAAAACAAATTGCAATTAAAGAAAAAAAATGTAAACTCAATTCCTAGCAGCAATTGAGCTCTCTTCAAACTAGTTTCTCAAGTATTTCCACTATCATTCAGTTCTTTTCCTCAACATGTTTTGATCCAACTACACAGAAATGGCTACAATTTCTAAATGTAAAAAACTTAAAAAAAAATCTTTTAATTTCATGATTCATTGGCATTGGTGACTTTGGGCCATATAATGCTGATTCCTTGGATTTTGTTGAGGCGTGTGTTACTGTCATTGCAGTATGCTCACCAGTTGTGGAGTACAGGTGTCTATATTGCCTAACTGTCTTATTTTTGTTTTGTTTGCTTAGTTGTCTTATAAATGTCTATGTGTCAGCCACTGAACTTATTATGGGTATTTCTGGGCCAAATCCCATTCTTTTATCCCTTGGTATTTTGGTTAGAGAATACTGAATGTGTCCCCAGAAAGAATGGGTAGAAAAACAAAAAATGTGTCACCTGACAACAGTTGATGAGAAGGGAACAGAATGGAAGCCCATGCCTGGAGTTCCTGGTGCTTGGGGAGGGGATGGTACCAGGCCAGCAGTCTGGCAATCACTCAGCAGGGGGCTGGGAGCCAGTGCAGGGTGTCCCCTTGGTGGAGTTGTGGATCCCTTTTTTATAACTCACAATTACAGCTGCACAGTGCACATGCTGACTTGGGGCAGTCTTTACAGATGAACGCACTGGGGTTTCACCCCTTAGCATTGAGGCTCTGATAGTTTTCCTAACCCTCAACCTTCAATGATGAGAACGATCTTTCTTGAGCAACTTCAAATTGCCTCTAAGGACATGGGAGAGGTTGATCTTGTGTGAATGCCCCTCACCCTGCCTCCCACAAAGGCACTCTGCTACACTGCTGCCCCTCCCCTATTCCCCCTTGACCTCTCATTGGCGCTCATTCTTTTCCCTGTCCACTGCTTAGACATTTTCCAATCACTGTTCATAGAGATGCCCAGTTACTTGCCTCTATTGAATCAGATCAACTCTGGTTTTAAAACCTTGCACACTTTGCCACCCTCTGGATCAAGTCCAGCTCCTTAACCACTAGGTCCAGGCCTCTACAGTCTGGTCTCACTTCATCTGCCAGGCTTTGTCTCCCACGATTTTTCTCATATATCTAAGGCAGGATACCCAGGCCTTAAGCCTTCTCAATCTGCGCTAGGATCCTTCCTACCTCAGGATCATTGCTCCTGCTCTCTCCTCACGCATACTCTTCCTGAAGACATGTCTGTGTCCTCTCGGTCCCTACAGCCCATGCACTGCTGTTGTGTGAAGCAGGAACCAGGTCCACAGGCTTCCTGACACTAGGTGAACTCTGCGCTCTGGTCTCGGTCTTCTCATCTACAAATGAGGAATACTGATAACAGTGCCCGTATCACAATGCTGTTGGGAGGGAAGGACTTCATACAGAGCCAGTAACATGGGAAAGGCTGCTGAGTAGCTACCACTGTGAGCTCAGCACCCTAGTATGACAGGTATCTACTGTGTGAATGAACCAATAGCTCCAGGCAGTTAATCAGTCCCTCCCTCTGCTGTTGGAGCAAGTTGTGAAGCCTGCCTGCCTCTACTGTAGGCTTAAGCTTCAAACCCAACCTTGTACAACATGTTGGCACGCCCATACTACTCATGGCCATGCCTCTGGTGCTAAACAGGTGGTGTTAAGTGTAAGTGACTCTGAACTTGAATTGGATGAGCCTAGAGGTGAATCTTGACAGGACGGAGGGCGGTGGCACTAGCTCCTCCAATGGCAGGCTCTTCAAGCAAACTGTTCCGGACAATGACATCTCCTAACATCACCTGTGTACCACATGAATGAAATAGGCTTGGGCTCCAGACTAGGGCAAGGGTGACACAGGACGTGCATGACCGAGGGTGTGCTGAGTGACCGTTGGCCCCAAGAGACCGGCCAGACGGTCCCAGCCCTTGAGACTGCACTTCCTTAGTTGGCTGCTCTGGCCAGGTTCCTGAGTCACTGGCAAAGGGCGTGGGTGAGGCCAACGAGTCACCCTGACTTGTCAAGGGATTAAAAAAAAAAAGTGATCCAGGAAGAAATTCTCGCACAGTTGATGTGCAGCCAGCAAGGGCCCGGGCAGCCTTTGGTGAGCAGCTGTTTTCCCTGGCAGCCGTCAGGCCTGGCCTCACTGGATGCCATGCACAGGAGCTGCCCTGTTGCATGCCCACGACATGCCAGAACCTGTTTCCTCCAGGAGGGCAGGCAGCTCCTACCCTCCTTCACAGGGTGACTGGCAAGGAACAAAGAGCATTACAGATGTGAATATGTAGGAGAAGATCTTCTTACAGTGCTCCCGAGAGAGGACCCCGTCTGCCTCCGGTCCCCTAAGCTCCCTTCCTTTTCTCAGCGGCAGAATATAAATCAGTCCGCATGGGGAGTGAGGGCAAAGCCAGGCAGGGAGGGTTTCCAAGCCAAATCCATCAGATCCATTTCAAAGAAAATATTTGGTCCAAACAAGGCAAGAGGAAAGTGATGCTTCATTTTCTCCCCCCTCCCCAACAGGTTATTTTATTATTTTTCTTTTTTTCCCCTCACAGACATTCTTTTTGAAAAATGTAGATGCAGGCATCAATGGAAACACACCAGTGGTGCCAGGCCAGCCACCTGACTATGATGGAAAAATTTCCTTCAACCCAGATGGTCAGGTCATTTTGATGCCTGGAATCTGGGACGAGGGGGCCAGTGTACCAGAGGCCTGAGCAGCAGGCGGGTGGGAGTGGAGCTGGCACCAGGGAATGGTGAGGCTGGGGAAGGAACCTTAGCCTGTTCTGGCCACTCAAACCCTTTCTGAGTCCAGTGTAGACATGCCAGTCAGGCCTCAGGAAGAAATCTGCTCAGGCCACTCCTCCTGTACTCCCTGAAAAGCAAGTTTCAGGCAAAGCACAAAGCATTCCGTCCTGCACTTCCTCTTCTGGCTGGGTCTCTTTCCGAGTCAGCAGTTCTCAGAGCACAGGGTCCTTCGCTAGTTCACTGCAGCTCTGTACGGTGCCCAGTGGGTCAACCTGGACCCAGTGCTTGCTGTAGCTGTTAGAGATAACCTAAGGCTCAGAGAGGGCAACTGGTCCTGGGTCACACAGGTGGCAGCATTCACTTCAGAACCCAGCTTCCCGACTCTTCCTCCTGTGTTCTTTCCATGTGACTCGGCCTCTGTGTGATTTTTGTTGACATCATACCCCAGCCTTGGGAAACCAGGATAGGCAGAAATCTTGTTGAGTTGGTAGATAGATGAACACATTCACACAGAGGGGAAATGGCCCAGAGCCAGGCTGGCTCTTCCCCGCCAGGATCTATGTGTCAGAATTAAATCACCTGAAGGGGGGAGCCCCAGGCTGCTGCAGGAGATTGTGGGGGCAGGAGGCATGGCACCCAGAGGAACCCTTCAACTGCCCCTCTTTCAATTTTGGAATAGAACATCTCACCTTTCTGCATTTGCTTCCTGTCTTTTTTTTTTTTTTTTTTAATTTAATTGAAAAGGCAGATCAGTTTTACGGAGAGGAGACAGAAAGATCTTCCATCTGCTGGTTCACTCCCCAGACAGCAGCAACAATTGCAGCTGAGCTGAAACCAGTGGCCAGGAATTTCTTCCAGGTCTTCCAACAAGGGCAGGGTCCCAAGGTTTTGGACCATCCTCTGTTGCTTTCCCAAGCCATAAGCGGAGGGCTCGATGATGGGAAGTGGGGCTGCCTGGACACGAACTGGCATCCATATGAAATTCTGGCACTTGCAAGGTGAGGATTTAGCCATTGAGCCATTGTGCTGGGCCTAGTTGCTTCCTCTTTCAAAGCTGAAAGGCTGGGGGACCTAGGGGAGTTGTTGTTTAGTGGGCAATTTCATTCAAAACGATAAAAATGGTTTGCAAGTAAATGATGAGAAGGGTCGCCTTCTGAAAGACTGATTCACACCCTGATTGGAAATTTTCTCCAAAATTAGCTTTGGTGCGCATCCTCATCTTTCAGAACCCTTCCCTGCAGGGTCCCTTCCCTGTTCTTATTTCCTGAACCAAATATCCACCGCTAACTGCATCTAATGTCGGTCTGTGTCATGGCACAGGTGGCTAGCACGTGGCACAGTTGGGACAGAAGTGGAATCTTTTTGGGATCATGACAACGTGTTACTCTGAGGATGAACTGACTTTGTTTACTACAAGTAATGTTGGGCATATATATGTATATGTAAATATAAATATGTATATATAAACACATATATAGAAAGCTTGATAGTGTATGATTAATCACACCTGACATAAAAGCTGGGCTAACAATTCTCACCCTTGAAGACCCAAGTCTGGATGGCTGGTGCAGGTCTTTTCACCCTGTTGTGTGAGGTACACAGGTGGCAGTGCTGGGGATGGGAGCAAGATCAAGAACCCTCAGCAGTCCTCAAACAACTTCAGAGCAGACACGTGGCATGTCTGGGGCTGCCAGAAAAATCTCGTGTAACCCATAAAAGATTCAGACTTGTTACAGATGGGCAGGTGGTGACTCTGGGGCCTCAAGCCCTGGCTCCAGCCTGGTGTCCTCATGAAGACCTGCCAGGTATGGAGGGGACAGGGAGGGGGGACATGAGTGGGGGTGAGGAAGCCAGCAAGTTGGCATGTGATTCCCAGCTCAAAGTCAATCAGTAGTCTCCACTGTACTGAGGGGGAAAAAAAAGCACCAACTTGTTCTCAAGTGTTTGATTTTTAGCCTAACTTTTAGCTCTTCTTCCACAAAGAAACATTTCTCACCTCCAAGGCCCACCCCTCACTCCTACCCATGAAGCTGCATCAGTGTCAGTAAAGTTGAACTGTGGTTACTTGTCCTCCTGAGACTAATTCTCCATGGGGTGAGTGTGGTCAGAGAGGCGCAGAAGGCTAGGCCCCAAGCAGATGGTGATACTCACAGCCACTCTTGCCGTGGTTGGTGGTGCTGAGCGGGCTTGTAGGTGAGACTGTCTCTCAGCCCATCTACAGGGGAAGGAAGAGGGTGTGGGCATTACAGTAGACTTGCTTCTCTCTACATTAATCACTGACCTCGGAAGACTATGAAAATCACACTCCCAAGATTCAAGGGGTTTATTTTTCCTATTAGGGAGCTTAAGGATGTGCCTAACTTTCACTCCCCAAAACCATATTGTGGGACATACGCCAGCCCAGAGGGTGGCAAGCTGTTGGTGTGTAAGGAAAGACTCAAGAAGACTGCCTTTCCAGGGCTCCTTCAGTTCACAGACTAAGGACAAAAAGACATGGATACTGCCAAGGTAGGAGACGAGTCTGCATACAGCCAGGCAGCCTGGGGCTATTACACTTGTGCAAAATCAGTGGGACACGTTTCACTCAGATCCAGGAGATGGTGAACATGCAGCTTGTGCGAGGCCGAGATGCTGGTTGGGTTTCCAGAACAGGTGTTCCTGCAGGCCAGTGCTGTCACAATCCAGCTTGTTTACTGTATAGGACACACTCCCACCCAAAGAGACCATACTCGCGGCGGTCATTGCATTGACCAGCCAAGAACGAGGCCGGCAGCCAGCCTGGGACAGGTGTCCAGGAGGATCACATTGGTGGGACGTGGTCTTCAGGCGGTCGGGTCTTTAAGGTGCAGCTCTTCAGTGTGTGCTCTTGGCCACATCTCTCCATCTGCCATGCTTCTTATTTCCAGAAAATTCTTGTGTTGAACAGATGGACTTCCTCCACCTTGCATTTTTTCTTCATCTGAATCGTCTTTTGAGAATATGGAGCAAGCAGTGCCAAGATGCCTGCTCTGTCTCTGCCCCTGTGTGTGTGCTTCCAGTTATGCCCAAGAGAACCATCCATTTGAAAATGCTCACTGAAGGCTCAAAGGCTCTCTATGGATTGCACCACTTCACTCAGCCTATGCATGTTCCAAATGAATAAGGACCTTAAAAAGGCATCCAATTCACAAAGCAATGCTAAGATGAGCTACATGTAGAATGGAACACCTGGTTACATTCACATGGGTTGTTGATACCTAGTCCTGATACTTAATCACTTCTTCCTTTACAGAGGAGAGAAGGCAGTCTCTGGTTCTGCCTCAGTTCACCAGGCCTGGATAAGGCCCCAGATTGTCTCCCACAGCATGGATCCCAGGTTTTCTCCTTCCTTCTGTCTGACCTGCCTCTACTTGCAGCTATCTTGAGTGTGTGCTACCACTTAGCTTGGTTCTACAGAGGCACACAGCATCTTCAGGCTTACAGGTGCAGAGGTCCATTGGAGCAGGTGTCAAGCCATGAAGTGCAGGAGAGCAGAGCCACATTTCACTTGGCTTGCTCATTCTCTAAGACACAGGAAGGCTACATCCATCTCTGTCCTCACTGGAGCCCTGAGTTGATCCACATGTGCCAGGCTGAGCTCTGTGGCATGCAGTTATATCCCCAGCCATGGGGAGATGATTCTATTCCTGGCATAACTCCCATTTTCAACAACTTGTCTCTGGTTGGAGCCTGTTCACCTGGCTTATTCACAGGTGACTTGGGTATTGTGGTGGCTGTCACAATACAGTGACGATTGATTTGGGATTAGGTCAAATCATAATAAGAATAATAAATGTTCACCCAGTGGAGTGAAAAGCTGAGAGTTACAAAAAAAAAAAAAAAAAAAAAAAAGCTTTTAAAAAATATTCTCTGGTTTGTGCTTAGGGGAAATCTTTAAATTTTCATCAGTGTTTGGGGATAGGGATGGCTATCTGAGGGAAGGCCTGGCAATCTACCCTGGAAAAGAAAGCGCCAAGGACAGGCAGTTTGGGCTTGTGTCTAGTTCTCTTGTTTCTGGAAAGGTTTGGGGTTTCTCTTGGGGCTACACTTCCATGAACTCAGTGGGTTGGGAGGCCTTGGGAGTGGCCTGGAGGCTATCAGCTGGTGACAGGCAGTGTTGACGGACACACACACACAACTGAAGTCATGAGGGCACAAGAGAGCCCAGCAGCAGCAGAAAATGAGGAAGGGGAGGGTGAAAGGAAGGGAAGCAGAAGGGAGGGAAGCGGGAGGAACTAAACATTGAACAGGTTTTTCACTTTTAGCTCGAAGCCATTAGCCCATTACAGTGTCTCCTTCCATGCATCAAGGTTTCCAAGCTTCACACAAGGAAGTTGACTATTTCCTAAACAAAGCCATTCCTCCCAAAGATGCAACCTTTAAGCAAACATTCATGAAAACATCAACTTCTCTATTATGAAAAATACATCTAGTATTTTCTACCAACGTTGATTAAATTGTTCAATTGTTCTTCTTTTAGAACATTGGGTTGGGACACCCAGATGTGCCCCAACACCCCAACTTATCCTGGAATGGCTCATCCCCTTAGCAAGATCATTGTGAACAGAACACATCAACAAAGACAGTTGTTATAGCAAATAGGACAACAATAGCTGCTTCTACCTCCATGCTAGTATTAGGGTCAAGATCATCACACTCTGACTCCTCGGAACTGTTGGTCTCCTTGGTGGCCAGCATGAGGAAGGGGGGAGAGAAAGAACACAGTTAGAACACAAGCAGCTGTGGCTAGAAGCAGAGGAGAACTTCAGAGTAGCAGCGACGATGGGAAATTGGGCAGAAAGGAAAAAAAAAAAAACACCAACAAAATGCAACCTAGGTGCTTCTCAGGTGAGAGTGCCCGTCACCCAGGGCTGCAGCATGCTCCTGCTGTCAGGGAGTGGGGCTGGGACTGGCCGTGACCGCATCACCGGAACTAATGATGGAGGCGAGTGAATGGAGCGGGGAAGTGCTGTGGAGCTTGAACGGCTGACTTCCGTGAAGCTGAAGTTCCCAGATGAGGGTGAAGGGGACAAACAATTTCTTTTCCCCAAAGAAGACATTTGATTGGGTTTTTTGGTTGTCCTTACTTGGTTTGACAAAGGGCCATGCAGATCATCACAGTTCCAACAACATGAGATAATCAGTGCCTAATTTCTATGGTCCAGAGGTAGATTTTCCACCACAGGACTGAATTTCAAGAAAGCCAATTTTTATTGCATGAGGGAAAGCAAGGCCTGCTCAGCATCCAATCCATGAGTGATTCAAATAAAGTAGCAGGTGGGTTATTACCAATGGGGGTGGCACCAAGGTCGGGGGAAGTCAAGGAAAATGGCCTGGGGTTGATGTCTTAATTCTGGGGAAAAGAAATACAACTTGGTCAAGGATGCAGCAGCTCTTACATTGCAAACCTTGGCCTTCGTGGGGTTGGGAGTTTAGAAGGCATCCCTCAACCCTTGTAACCTGCATGTATCCCCTTCCCTGGGGTACCGAACGGGCTGCTTGGAGGAACTGAATATGAACCAAGCATCTTGCACGTCTGAGAGAATAAATGCTGCAGATAATTTCACTATCAAACATCTGCATCATAACAGACAAAGATATAAAAGAAAACAGAGGAGGTACTTACTTGAATTGAAGTTGCCAGGAAAAATTAAAAAATAATAAATTGATCTAGCATGCAAATTCCTGCTAAACTACTTCCCCTTTTCCTTCCCAAACTGGGAACAAAGGAACATCCCAATCCACCCAGATTTTGCTTTGTGAGAATACTGCCAAGTGGGAGTGGAGGAGAGGTGGGACGCAGCTCCCGGATCCCTTACTCACTTTAACAGAGACTTTGCTGCCCAGAATATCCTTGGGTTTACGAGGCCCTGTGGCTTCATTTTTACCCGTGTTCTCCACTTCTGCCCGCTTTCTCATGCGTAGAGTATGCCATGAACATGACTTCCTGTTGTACCAAAAAATGCACCAATCAAAATTGCAGGTCAGGGCAAGAGTGAGGTGGTAGGCAAACACGCGGCCATGGATGAGTCGGCAGGTGAGCTGCTTCAGTCAAGGCCCCGCTTTGGAGCCCTCAGCCTGAATTGCCAGTTCCTATAGGGGCCTGCCCTCATGGCTGATGATGAGGGACCCAGCAGGAACTCTCATCCCTCTGTGATAGATGCCCAAGGGTGACTGCAGCATTGGAAGTAATGGGTGGTGCAGGATACATGTCCTCTGATGGCATAGTACATGGGGGAAGAGCAGGGCTAAGGTCTAGAAACGGAAATGCAGGATAGATAAATGTTCTAGAGTGGACAGGCGACAGGTGCTTTCCCATGGCCAGGCACACACTCTCCTGACCTCCCCATAGGCTAGTTCTGATGTTTCCATTTCATTAGCAGTTAGTACAGCATGACCACTCCCCAACGCTGCAGGATACAGGATTTTGCTGGTGCATCAACAGTTGAGCATGCACATTTACCTGGGCATTTTAGGGAGAGGGGTTTTCCAGTCTCTATTCTTTACATCACTCAATATTGAATACAAGAATTTATCACCCACTCTGAGGACCTAGAGTTGTGCAGTTGGGACAAGACCCTATGGGAGGTAGGAGTGGCCATACCCTTTCAAGCTGTGTGGCTTGAGAGCTACTTCTTCAAAGAAAGAGGTGCTAAGAGGGACCAAGTTTGTGACAGTGCAGTTAAGCTGCTTGTGATACCGTCATCTCATCCTGGAGTGTTAGTATGGGACCTGGCTGCTGTGCTTCCAATGCTGCTTCCTCCTAATATGTTTGGAAAGACAGTGGAAAACAATCCTTAAAATTAGGTTCCTGCCACCCACGTGGGAAACTGGAGTGGATATCCTTGCTCCTGGCTTTGGCCTGGCTGGTCCAGACCTAGTTGTTGCAGCCATTTGATGTGTGAGCCAGGGGATGGAAGATCTGTCACCTGCCTTTTAAATAAATACCATGTTTTAAAAGTTGCCTTTTAAAATGTAGAGCTCTTGAGTTGCACCTGTATCAGGACTCTATGATTGCCACCCAAGTCCCAAACAGCACTGGTGATCCTGGGAGGCGTCATCAATTTGGAGTGTGTTCACCTGGTTTGGATGAAGTATTAATGACTGTCTGGACTATGAGAAGCCTGTGTCCAAGGATTCCATGACAAGAGTCGCCATTCAAGGGAGGCACATGTGAAACTTAGGAAGAAAGAGAAGGTTCCCAAATACAGAACAGCTCCTCCATCCCTCACCACATGTTAGGACTTTTAGGCTATCTTGAAGAAGGTGTTACCCCAACATATGTACATATCATTCAACACACAGGCTCCACGGGTGACTTTCCAGGCAGGACAAAGCAATGAGAGCCACGTTTTGCAGAAGAGGGCTCCCTCAAAGGCCAGAACGTCTCCATGCTGGGGTGGGGGGGAGGGGAGTTGTCTAGGACCCCTGCGCCTGAGAATGGGGAATGGAAGCTCTCTTTGATGCTATCACCCTGTTAACCTAGACATCCAGCACATGTTTATAAGCCAGATCTGCTCCTGGCTCCAGTCAGGTAGGTTTCTGACCACCACCATTCTTTCCCTCATCCCCAACCCCTCAAAACAAACAAATAAATAAACAACAACAACAACAAACCAGAACAGACAGCAGTGTGCATGTGTGTGTATGTGTGATGGGGGTGTTGTTGTCATGTTTCATTAAAACTTTCTGGGATATTCAGAGTACTTAGTGAGAAACCAGGAGTATTAAAAGTAGTTTTCAGCAGGCAGGCTCACAGTGAACCAGTGGCCAGGAAGAATCATCCTGTTTTCTTTCCAGAAGAGTTTGTCATCATGGGTTGGGGAACTTCCATCTCTCAGCCACAGGCCTGAAGATTGATGTGATGTGGACACAACAGCTTCAGCGACATGGACTCTGCAGGCAATCTGTAACCAACTCTGACCTCTGTGGCCTTGGCAGGCCCTTGTGGACAGTGTGGGGAGCGTGCATCCCTGACCAACAGTGACCATCCCCTGGGCAGAGGGGGCTGACACAAAACCACGATGACCAATGTGCATTTCCAGCTGTGTTGTTTCCCCAGCATGGCACCCTTACCTTCCCTCTCACCCACCACGGAAGGTATGAATAGGCGCCCAGTACACCCACTTAGTGCCTGGATCATCAGAGTGCAAATCATTAAGAGGCAGCTCTGCACAGGGTTTAGAGGAATAAGAACCTCAGCACTTTGAGGGCCTTTATTCTTACAAGGACCCCTCAAGCCAGGCTTTAGAATATAACTAGCAGGACTAATTATCCCTTAGGGTTACCACTGATTTCAAGCTGGGCCTGCAGCTGCTGAGCAAGGTCAGGATGGTGTGGGTAGCAACTCTATTCTCCTGGTTTAAATAAAGGACCAAGGCAGGAAGCTTCTGCTGGTGCCACTGCTCAGGGAGCCTCATATGCCCTGGGGGACCACCTTCCATGGGTGACCATAAGTATGGAAAGTAGCTGTGGGTGCAAACCAAACATGGCTCCTACTCACTAGTGGCTCATTGATGTCAGAACTTCAAGGTTGCCCAGTTGCTGGGAATGCCCTGGACAGCATACAGTTGGTCTCGTTCCTCATCTCAGGAGTTAGAGAAAACCAACAGAGGGGCTGTTTGGAAGGGAATGCCAGGGTTGGAGCCCCACACACAAAATTACTTTCTGTGTAGGAAAAGCTGCCAATGCCTTCAACCAACTGCTAAATATTAGACAATGAAAGAGAGAGAGAGAAAAAAAAGAATCTGAGAATAGTGAAACCGGGAGGAGGGGGGCAGAAAGGGTCAACTAGTCTTTCACTTCATTAAAACATGCTCATGGTGCAAATTTATTTTACATATTTAAAATAGTACATTTAAAATGACTAGTTACATTACAGGTACAATGATGAACATTGTGACTTGCCATTGTATTGTACAACCTGACTTCATCCAAGTGGGTCTTTAAATAGTGCAAAAACACGTTATACAGGAATGTGTTTGGAAGGGTCTTCGCAACCAAATGAAGGAGAAGAAATATTTTACAAATTACCATGAACATATATTAAAGTGACAAGGGGTTAAGAGGGGTGGGGACATTAAAAAAGTTACAATCTGTACACAGAGGAATTGCCACAGACGACCAAAAAGTTCCCTCTCTCCTGGGAGAAGCAGCAGGCCTCTGACCTTGATGGGTCTGGCGTTTTGTGCTAAGGTAAATTTTTGGTGTCAATCAAAAAAAATATAATATATATCTCCATAACTTCATACAATATAAATAGAAGTCCAGTCCAGTGAGTCCTGTGTTGGGGCAAATGGAGCAACGGAAGGCATGCCTTTTGTCACCTAGGGGTTCAGTAGGGTTCTTGGCTTAACAAATTGGAGGGGGAAAAAAAAAGAGAGGGAGAAATAATGAACAGAAAATTACCAACAAAAAGGGAAGAAAAACCACCACCACCAACCAAAACCCAAAACGATTCAGCCTAGATGCCCCATGTGTGTGTTCTGGCACTCCAACTTTGGGTCCAGTGGTACTGATGCGAACAAGCAGAATTCCCTACCATGCTTTTCTGTACTTTTGGGTTCTGGTGTTTGTCTTTACTTTTTAAAATTATTATTATTTTTAAATCCACCTTCTCTTCTCCCAGGGAAGCCACCAAGGCACTTACTTGATGCTGCCATCACTATTTTCTGCTGCTGTGGTGGCTTTGGTGAGCGGTGCCAGGATGCTGCCTGGGACCCAACCCTCAGCCGCTGGGGAGTGGTCACTGGCTGGCTGGTACACCAGGCACATGTTCTGTTGGTTGATGGTGAGGACCTGCACCACCTCCCCTTGGCTCACACAAATCTCATTCTCCTTCAGTGCATAGTAATCTTTGATCACAGTCATGGAGGAAGTTCCGTTGCAGCCTCCCAGGTCATTCTGCTAGGAGACAGGGTAAAAAGGAGACACACGCACACACATACACAGAGGCTTGTTCACATGGGCGTACTCCACAGCTTTCTGCAGGGTTTAAGGCCAAATCACCCCCAAGCAGGGGTGGGGGCAGGGGATGCCAGATGCATTTTGCAGCAATGCCAGCAGGTGCAGTGCAAAATGTGCTCTGAAAGTGTACTGAAACCTGACTGAAGTTAGTTGCTAAGGTTCTAAAAAGCCAAGTGGCATAATTGAGAACAGAAACTAGATTTGTCCCTAATTTAGTCATTTCCCCATCTTTCTTATTCCTACTACCTTGTAGGGTTCAAAAGGAGCCCAGGAGACTAGATTCCCTGGTTAAATCCTCACAGTGATATTTGAACTGTGGGTACATGTGATAAACGTATAATGGGAGACTGCCCTTTCCCATTCAGACACTGATGATCAGCTCGCCCTTCGGTTTTAGCTGTGGGATGGGGAAGAGCTGTGAGCTCATGTCAGCAGGCATTCAAGGTAGACTGTCATGGAAAAGGGCAAGCTGCCGAAGTCATGCAAAAGTTATAATTTTTAGGTGGTCTATACCACAACTTATCTATTTGATGTAAATTGTCTACTTTCACAAGTGCCATTACAATAACACCATAAATAAATATCACATAGTATGTCTGAGACTCAGAGACCTGGCTTAATTTACTCAACTTACAGGGGAAGACAGAGAAATAACAGAGTATTTTGTGGACTATCCTCGCTAAGATAATCAGAACATGAAAGATGCTATTTCCTGAAGCGATCCTTAAGACTCCGTCCTTCTAGGTGGGTGGGTGTAATCTGTCGGCACTTACCTTGTTGCTGCCCTCGAACTTGTCCCCAGGCTGGTGGTAGTCGAACCCTGGACTGCCATTGGAGGTAGATATCTTCAGGGGTGGCAGAGGTGGGTTATAGCTAGAGCCCTTTGGCGGCTTCTCGGAGCCCACGGAGCCAGAGGAGTAGGGCCTGGGACTGGCTTGGGGAGCCCTGGCAGGCTGTGATCTCATCACTGCTGTGCTCCTCTCCTTCCGTTGATACTCAATGGGCGACTGAAGTGCTGCAGGATAAAGCAGGCTGTCACTCCCAGCTTTGGGAACCCCACAGGAATGTAGAGGCCCCTGAGGGGTTTTATACCAGGCTAATGGGGGCATACTGAAGAGGATACCACCTTTTGCTTTGAAGGAGCTGTGCAAATGAAGACACCTATGTAATGAACATGTACACACAGAATGATCCACTCGAGGTACATAATATGGAGGGAGAGAAGGTTCTGCTGCCTTGTATGGGTGAGTGCACATGCAGAGCATGTGTGGGTGGTGGTGGCTGAAGACAGATGGACTGTAGCTGGACCCAGGCACTTCAGACAGCAGAAAGGAAGCAAATGTGGAGGAACGGGGTGCAGTCAGATGACCTGGGCATGCAGTCATGGGTCCTCCGTTGTGGAAGGGGAGACAAAACAGTTAAGGGGCATGTGAGATTCCATGACATGAAAGACCTAGAAAGCCAGGTCAAAGAGGCTGGGCTTTCTGAAAATGCTAAAAAGTGACTAGATTCAATGAACTATAAAGCTTCTAATCAGATTCTAGTATCAGAGACACATTTTATTTGAAGGACCTTCATTTTGTAGCGGTTAGGAGGCTGGATTAGAAAGAGACCAAGGGCTTCTTGTTGAAGCTAGGGGTATGGGACAAAATCAAGCGAGGGGGTGGGGTGGGGGTCCCCTGGGAGCAGGACTGGGGAAGGCGGAGCAGATCCAGTTAACAACAACTGTAAAGGAGGACATGGCACTGCCAGCCCGGGTGAGAGGAACGCGCAAGAATGGAGGCTGCAAAGGACATGGGGGACAGAACAGCTGGGCTGGTGGGAAAGATGTGAACTTTGCTTTACTGGGTCTTAGATAACAAAGTTCCAGGATCTGAGAACTAAAGAGGTACAGCCAGGCTAATGCCACGGGTCAAATTCTGTAAGAATGACTTCAAGGGTTGGCCCAATTATGTTGCTTTTATCAGTAATCACAGTAACAGCTATATAAGTGGGTTAACAGCTGGGGCCCAGCAAACCTCCAGTTCTAATGCTATTTCTACATTGAGCTGCTTATGCTTCAATAGGAGTCAACACAAGCCCACACTTTCTCCCCATCTGAGGTCTCAGGAAGGGAAGACTGGCTCAGAGCTGTCTGTGTGTGTCTTTGTGAGAGCCAGCCTGGCCCTGGTCCCTCATCACATCCTTGTCTCTGGAGAGTGTCAGAGGATCCAACAGCCTGCCAGAGCTCAGCCTCCCTGCCTGCAGGGCCTTGTGTGGGCATTCAATGTTTAGGTAATGATAACCTAGATCAGGAATACCTTCACCATCAGCTAAAATTAGAAGAAAGGGCTCAGGGACCCATGCAGAAATTCAATCACTGGCTGTGCCTAAAGAAGTGCAGTTCCAAGTTTTAAGTACACAGTAAAGGGTCATGATTATGAAGTAGCTCTATCAAACTGACTTTATGAATCAATCCATAGTCATCATAGGTACCATCTTATGTTAGGCTCTAATTGAGTTAAAGAGAGTTATGCCTTCTTATTCTTCCTAAGCTACAGAGAACACTGGCATTCATGCAATTTGCTTAACGAAGGTCTTAGGATCAGGGAAGCTGCACGTCTCTGAGAGGGCTTGTTTTTGGCTCATGGGCACATACATTTTTCTGATAGGATTCGTTCATTTGGGCCTGGTGTGAGGGCTCAATGGCTGTATTCCCAACTTGCAAGTGTCAGGATCCCTTATGGCCTGAGATATCAGCAGAGGATGACCCAAAGCCTGGGACCCTATACCTGCATGGAAAACCCAGAAGTGGCTCCTGGCTTCAGATTGACTCAGCTCTGGCCACGGCAGCCATCTAGGGAGTGAAGCAGAGGATGAAAGCTCTTTCTCTGTCTTTCCTTCTCTTTGACCTGCCTTTCCAATAAAAAAAAATTCATTCATTCAAAAGGCAGAATGACGGAGAAAGGGAAAGAGGTAGAGGAGGAGGAAGGCAGAGATGAAAGGGAGGGAGAGAAGGGGAAAAAGGAGAGAGAGAGAGAGAGATATGTTTTATCTGCTGCTTGACTTCCAAACTGGCCTAATGTCCAGGCTGGGCCACACCAAATCTATGAGCCTAGAATTCCACCTAGGTCTCCCATGTGTGTGGCTGGGTCCCAGGTATTTGAGCCATCTTCTGCACCTTTTCCAAGGTACATTAGCAGGGAGCTATATCACAAGTTGTGCACCTAGATTTGAACTGGCACTCCAGTATGGGATGCTGGTGTTATAAGCAGTGGCTTAACCTACTGTGCCATTATGATGAGCTTCAGGGTACAGTGTCATATACCTGATCCTATTTCTTTCTTTGCTTTGTTCGCTATGGAGCTCATAAACCAATGTGTGGCCCACCAGTAGCAATTATACTGTAATTTTGTGATTAGACATCTCACCGTAAGTTCTACAGCTCTGGGTTCAAGTCTATCAACGTCTGCTTTTGGGACTTGGAACAACTTCCTTAACTTCTCTCTATTTCCTTTTCCTCTCCTGAAAAACAATACTTCCATTTCTATGCTGACATGAGGATTAAATGTGAAAAAAACAAAGTGAAACGCTCCACACAGTGCCTGGTACCGAATAATGGACTTTGCCTGTAGGAGCCAATATTGTCAATTATATTATTTCTGGTTCCAACTTATTATCTTACTTTTATTGTTTTTTGTCTTGAATTGATGAACTTGAAATTCTTATTCCAATTCAGTCTATCAGGAATTCCTAATTAATGGAATACAATTTAAATGGGTATATTTTATATATTATTTTTTATATAAAATTAGACTTCTAGAATGAGAAAGAACCCTACAGATCACTCAGCATACTATCTTTCACCAAGGTGCTCTGTGAAGAGGGCACATGTCTGTATATAAAAGTGCTTTGGAATCTGGTGTTCTATCTTAAAAAGTCACAGTGCACTGGAACAAAAGTTCTTATATATACAAATACAAACATGTTGTGTTAAATTCCTTATCATGGAGTAAAATAGGCTGTAAGGGTGGGGGGCCCCACATCTGGGTGGCAGTACTGCTGATTCACTATAACACACAGCAGCGCAAATCCACATAGCTGCCATTAACTCTCCTTGTGCAAAGCTGAGTCAACTGAGTGCCGAAGGACCTCAACTCTCATGCTACCTTTTATCTTTCTCTAGTTCCATGCTAGACGTGGGGCAAGAGCTGGGTTTGCATCCTCTGAAAGACTACAGATGCCAGTACTGGCAGGAAGAGGTGACCTACCTGAGGCAGTGTGTGAGTGTACATGTGTGTACCTATGTGTGCATACATGACCATAGAGTGCAGATGTCAGGCAGGCAACTGGCGGGATATCCAAAGGTGATTCTGTGAATATGTGTGTGTGTATGTATGTGCACATGCTACGTATGTAGTCACCTCCACATAGAGGCAGATCTCAGCACCCCTGTAGGGAGGGTGAGCACCTAAGTGCTTGTCCAATCTCTGAGTTTACTCTGTCACTCGTTCCATTTTGGTCTTCATACCTGAGCTCACTAACTTAGCAGATCAACAGTTTGCTAAGGCTGTCAACCTTCCTGCTAGCCTCCTCCCCACTGCCCTTCACGAGCCAAGCTCAATGTGAAGAAACTACCAGCAGGAGAGGAAATAAAGATACGCAAACAAGAAAGCAACTCCACTTCGGTTCACTCCTTTGTGTAGTCACCAATTTGTTCCTCAGGAGTTCTCAGGTATAGGGTAAATACTCCTTACTCAAGATGCTTGGGGCCAGACTGACAGTTCAAGTTTTTTTTTTTTTTTTTTTAAATTCTGGAATATTTGCATAGGCTCGGATCAGTGGATCATTCCTAATCATGAAATAAGAAATCTGATTAGCTCCACAAATCCAAAGCGTTTGAAGTATCAAAACAGGGCTCACAAAGGCCTTGGAATTCAGAGCATGTGACTTTCAGATTAAGGATGTTCAACCAACACTGCTGAGACTTAGAGCCAGCTATCACCTCTCCCTTCAAAGACGGAAGATCGGCTAGCAATGTAGGATCTCTCTTAGTGGAGAGTGGAGCAGGAATTTGGACGGATCACTCAAACTCTCAGTTATTTCCAGGTTCTTCTAGAGAGCCTGTGCAGCACTGGCCCTCACACCACCCAGTGGGAAAATGTGTCATTGAAAGATATCCCCCAACACACTGAGCATGTGCCCAGCTAAGACTTGTTATCTGTTGGAGGCAACCACAGAGCACCCAGGCTACGTACTATAGGTGGCTACTCCTTCTGTTGGAAAGACGGGACTTCCATCCCATCTTGTGTGTTCCACTTGCATGTTCAAGTTCAGAAGAATGCTACAATGTTTCTGAAAACTAGAAAGCTGGAATCCACATGAAATGTGATGTGGTCCTGCAGCTCCGCATGAGCTCAGACCCCAGAAGCTCCAAGGGTGTGAGTGTTAGGGTCCCCTGAAATGGCCCTCCTAGAAGCCAGGCTCGGGACATACCATTTAAGAAGTCTCGTTGTGTTTCTAAGACTTGGTTGATGTCCTGCACCCAGGCTTGCTGGATATCTGCATTGGCGGCTTGCAGGATGACCCTCTCGGAGGTCTCCCTGTTCATGAGTGCAAACTTGCAGGGGTCATTGTCGACATTCTCCTCCAGGACCAAGTAGTTCATCTGGAAGAAAAAAAGGCCATCCTTTTCATATGCGAGTGGCTTAGAAAAAAATCAGCAACATGCCAACATGCTGCTGGGTTTTTAATGTCAGAAGTTTCCCAATTTTTCCCAGGGAGATACTATGGGTTCTTCTTTCAGTAACAGGATCCCAGGGAACCTGTGGGATTGTGCTGGAGGCTGGTCCTTGGCTCATCTCTTTTTACTGTCCTTTAAGTATGTGCATTCTGGATTTTCTTTCCTTCTTTCATGATTTATTTGTTTGAAAGGCAGTGTGTCAGAAAGAGAGAGGAGGGGAGAGAGAGGCAAAGAGAAGAGATCTCTTATGTACTGGTTCATTCCTCAAAGGGCTAGAGTAGTCATGGCCGAGCTAGCCCAAAGCCAGGAACCAGGAACTCCAACCAGGTCTCCCATGTGCATGGCTTAAGCACTTGGTTGTTTCCTAGGTGCATAAACAGGGAACAGGGTGGAAAGTGGAGCAGCTGGGACTAAAGCTGGTGCTCATATAGGACTCTGGCCTGATAGGTAGCAGCTTAATAACTGCTGTGCCACAATGCCAGACAGGTTTCAGGTTTTTGCATTAAGGATGTTCAACCTGTACTAGTGAAATTCAGAGTTAGCTTCCTCTCTAAAGTTGAAGCCTGGGCTGACATATCTGTATCCTCACCCTCTCACCCCGCCACCTCTCAGAGCCTGGACTTAGGGGAGGAACTTTCAGGAACTTGACTTTTGCTTACCCCTCTCCAGCCCCATGGGATGCCTCACCTTGATGCTCCTTTTGAACATGTAGCCAGGGGTCAGGGACCCCTTCCTGAGCAGCTCGCTGAAGATGACAATCTGCTCGAAGAGGAACACGCGCCTCTCCTTGGTCCGTGATTGCATGCCTGCATCTAGCTCGATCACGTAGAAGGTGTCCTGCTGTAGCAGCTTCCCCTGTGCCGTCAGGGTGCCCTGGCAGACAGAGGAGCCGAAGGGGAGTGAGGGAAGACAGGGAGATGGCCATGCCCTCTGGGGATCACAAACCACTGGCCTGATCCCCAAACTTTAGAGATCTAGTTAGACACTGAAATAGGACCTGCCCACCCAGCTGAGGTGTAGGCATAGCCACTTTTCTGCTCACACAAAGGCCTTGCAAGGAAAGGGAAGAAGGTGATGGAAACTGCTCCAGGAAAATGCCACACACTTAATAACCCCAAAGAGGTTCAGGAATTATCCTGGCCCTTCTTGTAAGTGACACTTGGGCAGACCTCAAAATGGTTGCTCTGTACATGCAGCTCTGAGAACTGGGCTTGTGCACTTCCCTGCAGCCTGGATAAGGGATCTGGGATGCTCTTATGGCCATGCATGTAGAGTTGACCTGTAGCCAAGAGAAGTGAAGCAAATGATCGAGCGAATTGGGTCCCTTCCTTCTCTTATCTTGGGATAGGGAAATCAGAAGCCTTAGTTTAGGCAGTCAGAAGGTGGAAAGTGAGGGTCCTCCTGTTTTACAATTTAGTAGATGATTTTCTGGGACCTGTGATCCAGCTCCCAGGCCTCCCAACTGAGGATGCGAGTCTGGCTGGCTCACCAGTTTCTTCTGTCACTTGAGACACATGTTACCATCTTAAAGAGAATATGGGAATACAAACCCTGCTGACATGCTTTTCCTTTTGCAATGACAGGCTTCTCACCCCCGAGATGGCTGTCCAAGCCTTCACCTGGAATACACTCTTTCTCAGGTGGTGCCTTTGGCTCTTTAGTGCCCACGTGGACCATTCCCTCCACGTGACGCTTTACTTCAAACAAACTCTGACACAGGGGTCATTTTTCTTTTTGTGTTTGCAAGAAAAACCTGCCCTCTGCTTGGCTCACGGCTCCTTCCTCCCAAGGTCAGTGGCTAAGCAAGGCTTATCTCTACCCTGGTCCAAAGTTAATATTAAGCCAGTGGCCAGCTCGCCAGGAAAGCTCTAAAAGCTCTCTCAATGTTGCACAAGGCCCTGATCCTGGGTATAATCCAGCTGACACTAAGGGGAGAGGTGGAGGATTTTGAGAAGGAGGGAGTGACTTTCTCCCAGATCCTAAGCCACAGAGGCAGGAACTGGAACATATGGTTGCTGTCCCTCCCAAGCAGCAGAAGGAATGCAGAATAGATTCTCTACACCTAGATGAAAACAGGAGATGGAATTCTTTCAAAAGAAAGAATGCTACATTCTGATGTGTGGCTCTTCACGGACACACAAACACACACACACGGAAAACATGTTTCCATGGGTCTGACTTGTGCCAGGGAACACAGCCAGAGACCATTCTTCCTGCCAGTGGTGGGTTCCTCCAGAGGCAAAGAGAAAGCCAAGCCAGACCCCTTCGCAGGAGACATGGGGAGCCCAACCTAAAGGAGGACTTGGTTTGCTCAGCATTGCCTCAGACCTGACGCAACACCAGGCAGAAAGTGGAAAGCCCCACCCAGCACAGCCAAAGGCAGGCCATGGAAGAGCTCAGGTGTGTTTCTGCTGAGTGACCCTTTTACAAGAATGATTTGGGTCTACCTTGGAGAACTGAGAACTTATGGAAAATAAACAGCAAAGACCCAATGGCTATTGTGTAGCTGCTGCCACAGTATGACATGGAAACCAGACTAGGATACACAGAATGGGCTGGAAGGGCAAGGAGGACAAGATTAGGTCATAAATCAAACTGATTAGCTCAAACCTGAATATAGCATCTCCTAAATTTACTTATACCACCAATGTCCTCCATAGCCCGTCTGTTCTACTTTATTCTAGTGTGGCTGGGATGTTGCAGGTGGGGAACCATTCCTTTCTTAATTGTCTGAACTTCTAGGAATTCCCTTTTCTAAAAAGAAACAATGTCACTTTAGGTTGGAGTATTATTGATAAACAGGATTAGACGATCTACATCTTTCCATAAAGGAACTAGCAACTATAACAGCCCAGTCAATGTGTCAGTCTCAATTTTTATCATATTAATATTTAAAGTGAATCATGTTTAGTTAACTCATGAGGTTTGGATGTAAACCAATAAGTCATTTATTGCAGTGTCAATTAGGAAAGTGAACTTGGCTCTTCAAAAGTTTGCTGTTGTGGGTTGAATCATGTCTCGCTGCTCCAGTGCATATGCTAAAATCCTGTAACCCCTAGGATCTCAAAATGCAACTTCACTGGGAGATGGGGTCTTTGTAGAGGTAGTCAGTTACAGTGAGGTCACTGGGGGGGGGGTCCTAAGATAATATGACCCATGTCTTCATAAAGCGCGGAAATCTGGATGCAGCATCACAGATGGAGGGAAGGTGATGTGCAGATACACGGAGAGGCAGTAGGAACTTGAAGGTGGAACCTGGAGACAAGAGGGACGCCTGGGACAGATCCCTCCCTCACAACCCTCAGCAGAAGCCATGTTACCAACACCTTGATCTCACGCCTTGAGTTGTAAAAATTGGGAAGTAATAAACCTTTGTGGTTCAGCCACTCAATTCTTGGGACTTGGTTCCTGCAGCCCTGGCCAACTAGCATATTCTAGTATGTTCTCTTCAGCTGATATACTGGGAGTGGAAGGGCACAAAGCTATCTTCTTAAAGACTTGATTCTTTTCTTTAAGAAATAGAAATGTGTCCTGTGATGTTTTAGAGCTTTAAATGTACAGCCAGGCATTAGATAATCCTTTCCTATTAGAGCTTGCCTTTTAATAAACAAACAAAACACAACAGAAGAGCACCTAGTTTCCCACTTAGATTCTACTTCCCTCACAGGATCCTGCTGCCCCTCACATTCCCTGCATTTTCCAAACAAGAAAGGAAGGAAGCTGTTGCTCGGCCCACTCATGAAGAGCTTTGGGTCTTTCCACCTTCTTAAAATTCTAACCGAAATTCGGCCAACTGCTGTGCAACTTCCTGTTTCTGCTCTCGCTGGACAGATTCCTAAACAGATGCATCTTCCTGGTTTGGGGACAAGGGCATCCACAGCAAGTGAGGAAGGCAGAGGAGAGAGGTTTCAAAGAGAAGAGGCCTTGATGGCCCAGGCTCCTGCGGTCAGGGGGGCAGAGCCTGAAGCGTTCTTGAGGGCTCACCTCATAGCCTTGCAGGCGTCCCAGATTCATCATGTCATTGCAGCGTTTGGGAACAAGGCACATTAACTCCACTGCTTTCTGTAAGAAAGAACCGCAATCGCTCAGGGGGCAGGACAGCACGCAGGAAGGACACTCTGGGTGAGTCAGGGAGGGGGAGAGGGATTTTGTGCCTCCCTAGAAGAGGACACCAATTTCTATCAGCCCAAGGTACTAACTACGTCAGAAAGCAGCCATGTGTGTGGGTGACGTTACCCAGCCTATCCTTTCCTTTCCTTCCCTCCTTCTGATGCTCCATTCCCTTTCCTTCTCCTATTTTCTTTCTTTTCTGTACGGCTTCCTGGCTGCACAAGCAATAGCTTAGCCTGACTTGTGAAACACTTATGGTTTTAACCGAAAATAACCTGCCCAAATGGTCTGTAACCTCTCTGACTTACAGTAATCCCCATGGTGACAGTATTTCAAAGGACTTCACTTGGGGGTAATCCTCTAGCTGGGAAGGGAATGAAAATGGAATACTTTACACGTCAAGAGCCAAGCAGCGCTCGGACTCATGGGTAATGCCGCACGTGGATTCGCTGTGCCATCGACACCTAACCTCTGAAGGACGGTGAGAGGTCAGATAGCACCCTTTCTCACTGCACTGGAAACCACAGGGGCAGCTGCAGGGCTAAGCGCTAGGTCTGCCACAGGCCAGAATCCTTGAGGTCCAGAAAAATACCATGTTCGTGAACTCTCGCCATTCCTCATCCTGCTGCCCAGGAGAGGAGTTTGCCTGGACTCTGCCAAAGGGCTCTTCTCCTTTTAGACACCCAATATGGTCGGGAAGCATGGCAAGCATTACAAGCAGAAAACTCACCTCGATATCGGAACACTCCAAGCCAGCCTTCTCACTGTATCTCAGGAAGTCCTAGCATGGGGGGCGGGGGGGAGCAGAGAAAGGGAGGTTGCGGGAAGTGAGTGAAATCAGTTAGAGAAATGGAGAGCTATAAAAAAAAAACTATAAAAATATGCTAACACTCTGAAGACTTTCCTTCTTCCTAGGAGAGGGGGTTACAGGTTTGTGCTAGTTGAAAACTGAACTTAAGAGTCATGTTAGAACAACATAGAGAGCCCCCTTGAACACTCAGTTTCAAAGCTATGGAAAAGGAGAGGTGGCAGGAGGGAGAGGGGAAGGGCAACAAGAAAAGTTGTCTCCACCACTGCACCTTGCATGCTTCTATAAAGTGAATCAAGTTGAATTATTGCTCAAAACAAATTACAGTCAAATTTTAGGAATTACTCTTCTAAGATCCATAGGACCTTATATTCCATTCTGATTTTATGCTCTTACTACTTGTTAAAAGTATCAAGTCAGTAATTATGACAAAGTAAGGAAAGCGAATGAGGGGAAAAAAAAATCAAGAAACAGCTGACCCTAAGGGCCGGAATAGTGGCTGTGAGACACGGGGCAAAGCTGATGGCGAGACCAGCAGGGGAGGTGAAAGGCCACTGTGTCTCTAGCAGTTCACATCCTGAGGGCAGTGTAGTGGGAACAGAACCAGCCCCGGGCCAGCAAGATTCCTCCGCAGCCCTGACCACTCACCTTCAGAAGCAACTGGTATTTTGTTATTCTCTGAATCGGCTTGATAAGGAAGTCGCTCAGTGTCAGCCTTTGGTTGATCTCCTGTTTTACCTCCTGAAACACAAGGGATCCATGTCAGAGAAAGAGGAACTGGAGAACCGGGTTACTCTGGATCAGGGGTCAAAGGCATGGGTGCGTGACAGGGCTTTGTGTTTTCTAATAAACTCATAATCTTCAAACCACATAAGGGGCAGATCTACTCACATAACTGCTCATTTGCTGTGAACCACACGTAGCATACCACTATCGCCTCCTCACCCACCATGCCTTTCTAGCACACACCCTGGCCTCACTAAAGTGAGGAGTCACTTAGGATGGGTATCGTGTTCTCTACTACACTGGGGCCAAGTTAGGAAGGGACAAATCCTCCCAGGACACACGGGCTTAGGGGCCAAGGCTCCCTCCTGGGACACGGCAGGCTTAGGCACCAGGGTTCTAAACTTGATTTCTTAATAGTCCATAGGTGAGGCTATCTCTGTTGCTCCCAAGCAAAGGTACTCAAGGGAATTTAGCTGCGAAGCTAATGACCTCACTAAGGCTCTTAAGACAGGGTTAGCGGCACCAGGTGGGAGCCACTTGCACATGACACCTGGTGTTTCTGCATGTGGCTGTCACAGCTGAGTACCCCCTCTCCACTGCCACCCCCAACTCTGGTTTAACAGAGCTGAACATCCCACCTCGAAGTAGGCATCATACTCTGCCACGATGTACTCGGAGCGTGGCTTATTCTGGCAGTACCACACGTAGATGTGCAGCTTCCGCTCCTGCGAGAACAGAGGGAGACACAAGAACATTCAGGCATCCTGTGCCTCCCACCCAGTCTCAGGCTGCTGTGCTGAGGACAGACACTCGCCATACCTGGGGATACACTGCTGTGATTTAGATGTAGTTTGTCCCCCAAGGGTATATGTGTTGGGGGCTTCAATGTGATGAGACCTTAAAGAGATGGGAGGTCACCAGAGGTGCTGCCCATGGAAGGGATTAAACTCATTCTCATAGGACCCCAGTTAGTTCTCATAAGAAGGCTATAATCCTAGGAACCAGCCTGGCCTCTCTCCCTGGCTTCCTGCCTTGCTGACTGAGCTCATGCTAACATCCCCTGCTGCCAGCATGCCAAAACCAGAGGCCATCTCTAGAGACCAAGCTGACCAGCCTTTCCAAGCCAGGGCTGTCAGCTGCTAAAGCTGTGAACTAAATAAATCTCTTGTCTTGATGACATTACCCAGCTTCAGGTATCTTGTCACAGTCACAATAGATGAACTACTCCACATGCCAAGGCAGTGAATATCAAGGATGTGAAAGTGAAGGTAGTAGGGCAGAGACCACTTAACTGCCAAGAAGTTTTTAAACGCCCCCCACCACCAAAACCTCAGCGGGGGTTGGGGAAGTCATGGAAGGGCAAAGAGGGAACTTTGAAATGAACACACAGGAGGCTGTTGATGGGCTGGGGAGGAAAGGAAAGGGGAGACTCACATGTTTAATAAAGAGCTGGGCCAATCTCTCTTGCTCTTGGATGCACTTTTCCAGTTCCGCCAGGAAAAAACTAAAATGGAGAGAGCGGACAAGAGGAGGAAGCCACACTGTACTATTTCTCCATGATGAGATAAAAGAAAAAGACTCCTTCCTTCTTAAACCTTACCTCCGCAGGTCATGTACAGAGGAGGACTGGACAGTCCCAGGTCCCAGGAACCAGCCCCCCAAAACCTTAGGGCACACAACACTTACTCCTTATGCCAGTCATAAATCTGGTGAATATTCCCAAACACGATTTTATCCTTCCCGCGCATATCCTCGGGGACACCCTTTTCTTCTATTCTCTTCATGAAGCCCTGAGGTAGCAGAGGCAATGGTTAGTACAGGATTTCCACAGCAAAGCTTTCTGGGCTGAGCTCCATACTGAAGCATCCAGATAAGTCTACACTTGAGTTCAAGGTCAAGTGTGTCTGCAGTTCCCCTTAACTCAGCCAGGATGTCACCCTGGAGTTTCTGGTGTCCCTTTCTTCCATCTCCAGTCCCTTCAAGGAAGCTGGACTAAAAGATAACAACCATTCATTCCTCTCCCCTTTGTCAATCCAAAATAATCACATTTCTAAAGGCTGACAACTGGACACATCTGGTTTAGAAAGCATATCTCACGTTCTGTAAAATGTGGGCAGGTTATCATTTCAATCATTTTTGAAGTCGGGTTTTGGGATTGTACAGAAGCATGGATCCCTGTGACAGGTGAGAGAGCCAATATAACCAGGTGTCACATGGCTTGTAATGACACTGGTGTCTGACTTCCCTGGATGGCTGTCCCTGAGTCTCCTGACTCCCCATCCCTCAGACCAGAATACCCTCCCCTGAGTCAGAACTCAGCTCCTCTGTGTGCCAGGTTAGTCTGCGCATAACAAGGTTCAGGAGAGGCAAGTACAAAGCCTGATGTGAGATTTCCTAGGACGGGGATATTTCAGTCAAGTGTGAGGAACTAAGAGGAAATTTAGACACCAGGCATTCGCTTTTTAGACTTGATATTATTTCATTTAAGGTGATTGACAAAAGCGGGCTCTAAGCCATCTCAATTATCCATTTACTTTCATCCAAGCATCTAAGTAAATCTTTCTAAAGTCAATCCCTTTGGATATGTTAACACTTAACTGTTAACCTGTCAATCATACTGGTGGCTTTTGTCATCCTTGCAGCTATAATGCTTTCTTTAAACTCTAAGAAAATAATACATGCTCCATGATTCTATCGGAGTGAGCTGCTTTGTGCTCCGAAGACAACTTGGTCACAGCTGTCTTTAGTGGAAGGAAATGGACTCCTCCAAGAGGCTCCCCCAAAAGGCTGGAATATTTGAACTGCTATGTCCTTCCAAAAATATCCTGGTATTTCCAAGGAAAACGAAATATATCCAGAGTGGGCATTTGGCTCAGTGGTTAACAAGTCCATCTTGTATCAGAGTGCCTGGCAGAAGTCTCAACTACTCAGCTTCCTGCCAATGCACATCTGGGGAGCAGCAGACGATGGTTCAAGTATTTACGTCATTGCCACCCACGTGGGAGACCCAGATGGAGTTCTGGGCTCCTGACTCAATTAAACAAACAAAAAAGAAAAGAAAGGAAAAAATATCCCTGCACATACATTCTGATTAATTTATTATCATTTCTGCAAATATTCACAGTAAAAACACATGTAAGCATGAAGCACAAACAGGCCCAGACTGGATCCAGCCCATTTGAAGCTGCACACCCAGGCTGAGCCATCAACTTACCTCCACCACAATTCCCAGGTCCTTGACATAGTCTTTCTCTGTCTGCACCAGCTCATTCAGCACAAACCTGAGACAGCAGATGAAACACAATGGGAGTTCTTCTTTATCGGTCAAACATCTTCACACCTCAGTTCACAACAAAGTTATCTTGGTGCCTTCACAAACAGCTCATCAAACAGAGCTGGACTCAGCACCCTGGAAGATGTTGACTGGTGCTGGCCTCCTCTGGACTCCTCCCCTATCCCCCACCTAAGCCAGAGAAGGCTGGCCCTGATAACACATAATTCGTCACCTAGCATTCTTTCCATTCTTCATGCATTTCTCTCCCTCAGCCATAACTGAACACTTGCAGGGTAGACAGGACGGACAACCACCAATAACTAACCAATAATCTGGGTTATCAAAGCTTTTAGGCCAACGGCTCACCACGAGACTTTTATTGCTTTATTTCAGCTCCATTCTTTGCTTAAGGAGAGGAGAAAGGTATTTGTTTGACAACCCACCTTGAAGGCTTCTAAGACAAGGATATCACAGATACCATGCCAAGCTTTTAAGATACAGAAGTTACAAAAGTTACAGAAGTTACCCAGAGTGGTATCCAGTGCAATGCACCTGCAAAATCCCCAGGCAAGGCCAGCAAGTGGACTGTGGACACTGCACGGCCCATCTGGGGCCCAGAACGCGAGATTTCACATACCACAAAGCCGAACGTGTCTTGTCCAGTTTTTCTCCTGTTAATTATTTCTATCTTACAGAACATTTACTATGTGCAGTTACTGTACTTGGCTTTTTCCAGGCCTACTACAAGGGAGATGTTGCAAATCCCTATTTTATGTAAAATTGAGACAAAAAGGTAACTTGTCCAAGATGACACACGAGGAATGGAAGTGGGATTTGAACCAAGTCCTGTAAGAGTTCAAAGACCAGTTAATGACTCAGACAGACTCTGTAGACCTAGAAGACCACTCGTTCCTCTTTCCTCTGTCTAGACAGTCAGAACTACACATAAATGCCTATGGGTAGAGGCCAGCATTGCAGTGCAGTAAATTAAACCTTTGGATGGTCCATGCCAGAATCCCCACAAGTGCTTGTTTGAGTCCCTGCTGCTCCATTTCCGATCTAGCTCCCTGCTAATGCACCCAGGAAAGCAGTGGAAGACGATGCCAAGTACTTGGGCCCTGTAACTCTCACGGTGAGACCCAGACAGGGCTGTTGCAGCCACATGGGGGGCGAACCACTGGATGAGAGGTTTCTTTTTCTTTTTTTCTCTCCTCTCTGTAACTATGCTCAAATAAAATAATTCTATTTAAAAAGAGACTGACAGTTGTGCCTGGGGACGAGGTAAGTGCCAGCCAGGCCCCTGGGATGTCCAAGCAGGGGCCCTGATCAGGATCCTAAGGTTTTGGCCTCAGGAGGCAATCCTGAAACACCTGCTCCTTAGGTACTGAGATGACACCCAATCCTGATCCCGGGTCTGCCACTTCAGGCAAATGGTGGAAGCAAAGGAACACGCATTTCTTTATCAGAATACCCAACACTTCCCACCAGTACCCTCTCTGTAATTCAACATGGGTTTTAAGCCACAGGAAGGAACTGGCAAGGCCAAATGAAAGCATGCAGATATATCTTTAGCACAGCCTGAGTTAGAGCCTATAAGAAAGTAGTTAAAAAAAAAAACCACAGGAAAATGAGAGTGGGAATTTGGGGCCGGGAGGGCCCTCTGGAGATGGAGTCCAGCGCTCTGTCTCCAGGCGGTATTTTTATCCTCAGCTATTTGCTGTGAGGGGAACTGTGCTCAGGGAGCTGAGAAGGTGCTGCAAGGGGCCTTGTATTTCTTTCTTCTGAAGGACTCAGGAGTAAGCCCTTGAGGATCTCAACTTATTAAGACACTACACCAAAGATTTAAACCACCTACATCTCAAGGCAGCTCACAATGAACTGCCAAATAAATTCAATTGGTCATCAGTTCTTGCAAGCAGAATTCAATGGAAGTGGCTTAAAAAGAAATGTTAATATCTGGCTCAAGGGCCCGGTGACATGACCTGGCAGCTAAAGTCCTTGCCTTGAACGTGCCAGGATCCCATATGGGTGCTGGTTCTAATCCCGGCAGCTCCATTTCCCATCCAGCTCCCCGCTTGTGGCCTGGGAAAGCAGTCGAGGACGGCCCAAAGCCTTGGGATTCTGCACCTGTGTGGGAGACCCGGAGGAAGTTCCTGGATCCTGGCTTCGGATCGGTGCAGCACCGGCCGTTGTGCTCACTTGGGGAGTGAATCATCGGATGGAAGATCTTTCTGTATTTCCTCCTCTCTGTATAGCTGACTTTGTAATAAGAATAAATAAATCTTAAAAAAAAAATTTGGCTCAAGTACAATTTTTCCAGCTATGGGACAGATTTTTTTTTCTTTTCTTTTTTTTTTTTAATTTATTTTTATTGGAAAGTGAGATATACAAAGAGGAGGAGAGACAAAGTAGAAGACTTTTCATCCACTGATTCACTCCCCAAGCAGCTGCAACGGCCAGAGCTGTGCTCTAATCCGAAGCCAGGAGCACAGGGCCTCTTCAGGGTTTTCCACATGGTTGCAGGGTCCCAAGGCTTTGGGCCATCTTCAACTGCTTTCCCAGGCCACAAGCAGGGAGCTGGGTGGGAAGCAGGGATGCTGGAACATGAACTGATGCCCATATGGGATCCCGGCGCATGCAAGGAAATGACGTTAGCTGCTAGGCTACCTCACCGGAACCAATAGATGCTTTTCTAACCTCTCTCTTTCACAAGGGTAGGGAAAGGCCACTTTGAGACAAAAACACTTTTCCTCCATGACTGCTCCTTACTGCCATCTGGTCTTTGGACAAACACCAAAACCTTCTAGAAGTGTCGCATGGTGTCACCCAAACTCCCCATTTGCCTGAACACTGCTCCGATTCTTTCTCCAGCTTCCAACCTCCTATACAATTTGCTTTGTTTACTGTCTGGTTTCTCTTATTGGAACGTGAACCTGTCATGAGAGCAAAGATCTTCCCTTTATTGCTACCGTTTGCTTTACTCATAGATGCATTCCCCCAATAGAACACAAAGGTGTTCAGCAAATATTTGTTGCATAAATGTGTGGCTAGTACTTGAAGACAAGCAAGTCCATTCTCAACCTTCTTTCTTCTCCCAGGTAAATGACTCACTTTCAACGTTTCTCCACAGAGCCCTCACTTAACCCTCTGTTGTCTTATTATCACCCTCTGGATGGAGTCTTTGGTCTCTATACCCCTTGGCCTCAAGCCTCCCACACGGTTTATAATTAAACACCCAACTCTCCTTTCTTTCATCAGGGTCATGAAGTTTAGCAAGATAGGATAGGAGCGACAGAAAGTAAGAAGGAGGAAGTATTCTATCAGTTATATTTTCAGGCTAGCTTAGGGTGTGCAGACCGGCAGGGGAGAGTTGGGTAGAAGAGGCTTGGTTCCCTGTTTAAGAGCAAAATCGAACAGTTTCAAGCATGCTTGGGCGACCAGCTTCGATACCAGCTCCCAGGCACAGGCAACCCAAGTGGTATCTGAGCAGTGACTGCCATGTCACAGGCTTCCTCCTTCGCTTTGGACCTCGGCCCCAGCGCAGCCTCAGCAGCTTCACAGGAAGCCTGAGACCCTGGGGAGAATTGGTTGTGTGAACACCCTGGGAGGTTTCCCTATGGTGATGGTTTCTCTCAGCTTCTAGTCCATTCACCAGCTTCCTGGGGCTCCCCCAGAGCACCATAAAGAGGGAATAAATATGGAATTATAGACTTGACATGTCATTTCCTCATCTCTGCTATGACAGTCTGCTTGTGTCATCAGACCCTCATTGCACGTCCACAAAATCTTCAATGTTCACTTTGCAAATCTTCAGGCAACAGAAAGACCTGGTCTTCCTTATTTTCATTAATTTTTATGTCTCTTCTCAGGCTAAAGAAGTTGGGAGTTTGAAGGAGACAGGCATATCAACAATAGGAAGGGACTTCACACCTGCCTACCCAGTAGTCACTGCTCCTTATGGCATCTCACGTGCTGAGCTTTGTCCAATATTCATCACGGTTCTACCTCCAACAGGGTCAGGCCCCAAACAGGAAAACAAAAGTTTTGGAGTTACGGCTTTGTGCGAGTGGCATTCTGGTACCGTCTTGAACACCCCAAATAATAAAGACTGACCCTTTATCAAAGTAGACAACTTAAAGTTTGCCTGGCCTGTGGGTTTTCGTGAAATGGCCTGCGATGCAGACTGTGTTTCACTAGTAACCATTCAAAAGGTGAAGAAAAGGTTCTCCATGTTCACAAACGCAAAGTGAAATCCTGACAGAAGGACTGGGGCCATTAGAACTCGCTATGCTGTCTCTGCTGCCCCTGGCCCACTGCACACACTGTGTGTGAATGCTTCCCTCCTCCCAGATGTATCACTTCCCCATTTGTGGGAAACATCCAAGGTGACCTCGATCTGGCTTTCTGTCGTGGTTAGGGATTCTCTCACTGCACAATAATAACAGCCCCACACTTTCTCAATCTGGCTGTTTTTTCTTTGCCAGCATGCTTTACAATTCTAACATGTCTTAGTGCTAACCATACTTTGTTCATTACAGCTGTTATTTCCCAGTACATACTTCACCTCAAGTTCAAGCCAGAGCCATAGGAGCTCCTTGTCTATCCAGGTTACCCTGTCAGGACCCGTGTCACCTTGGCACAGAATGGATGAAATCAGGGGATGCACAGGGTGCTGAATTCCTCTATGGTTCTCTCCCAACGCCTGCACACTCATGTGCGGCAAGGTAGAATTGGGTGAGCCACTCACATCCTGCCTCTCAGGGCCTTGGCCTTCTGCTCTTCTTCCAGATTCCTAGGAGGTGTGGGCGGGGTCATCCCCTCATTCAGGCAGCCTGCAGGGTCTTTCAAGCTCCCCCGGTAGGAGCCTCCTTCCAGACTCTGAAAAGAGAAGAAGAAAAGGCCGTGGAGAAGTGTACACTGATGAGTCATCCGGGAGTCCCTGCGCTCCCCCCCAGACAAGCCACTGCCAGCCTGCGACGTAAGGAGCCGAGGTTGTTCTCATGGGAGGTCATGGGAGCAGGAGACCAGAGATCTCCTTCCTTCAGCAGGGTGCAGCCTCCAGCTGCTTGCCCGGAGACAGTCAGGGCCCACTGGACGTGTAGGAGCTGCCCATTTCCCAGGCGTGACAGAATGGTCAACGTGACCTCTCTCTGGGTAAGCAATCCAGAAGCAAAGCTCATCATGATAACTCTATCCTAATTAGAAATGAAGAAAATCAACTGTAGGAGCAACCATTAAAATCAAACTGATTCAGAAAGGAAAACAAAAGAGAAACAGTGCCTTGTTAAACTACATTTGTTGAAGACACTGCTGAAGTCAACCTACCTAACCTTTTCTAAAGTCATCTTTGCTAAGGCTTTCTTTCACTTATTAATCCATCTCATTTGATTAAGATGCTGCAGGATTTTAAGAAAAAGAGAACAAATTCAAACGATTAGTGAAGTTCTCTAAAAGGACTTAAGGTTAAAGGATACAGAATTTGAATCCTAGCTCTGCCAGACCCTGGATGATCTCACATGGAATGGCTAAGACTGTTCTCTGCTTCCGTTCTTCTCAACATTCATATCAGATCTGCCCTCTTTACAGATCTTTATGGCACAGATACAGAAAATAGTTGAATCGCCCTTTGAAACGCTAAAAATGGTCCACATGTGGAGTTTTCTCGCCCCCACGGATAAGCACTATTAGTAACAGGGACACTCACAATGGTGTCAATGTTAACCTTGTGGCAAGTGCCCACTGACCCTTACCATTTGATCATACAAATCAGCGAGAGCAATGTGGGTAGAGTAAGACTAGAGATCATGGTCAAGGTGGCCAACAGTAAAACAAATATGGGAGACTAAACCAAATTCTTCCTTTCAGATACCCTTCTGTGCCTGACACTGGAAAGGTTCCACCTAGCAGCCTCTGCTGACCTTAGTAACCCTAAGATCAAAGTCACAAAGGTCAAAAAGTGCAGTGCAACAAAACAGGAGAAACGAAAGCCTTCAGTCTTCAGTGGTCTACACTTGGAGTGCCCATCACAAACCCTCTTAGCTGCAGTGTAGGCCAAAGAGAGGGAGGAAAGAACAGTCCCGAGAAGTGAAACAAAAACCAAACAAGGCTCCTGAAGGGCCATTACAGAAGAGAAGCCGGCAAATACTCAAACTTGAATGTGCAAAGCCTAATGCTGAGAAGAGCTATGGACCCTCTTTTTCCGTCAACAGACAAAATGTACCAAGGGCTCCCCAATGAATCTGTTAACAGAATGAAGAGGACAGGATCATCAAGCTTAAGCCACAGCATTTCTTTTAACTGGATCTAAAGGTATTTACAGAACCAGTAATAAGCCATGGAAGTTATTAAAGCCAGAGCAGAAGTATAGGCTAAAAATACAGAAAGGTCAAGCAGGGTTTGGCTACATTTATAGACACAGGATCTGCAACCTGTTATTAAGGAAATGAGAGTGTCTGGTGCTGAGGCTTGACAAGCCAGTGAACAGGCAGGCTTTCCAGTGATGAATCCCCTGGTGCCAGCAGCAGAGACAGGCTCACCAGCAGACTGCCCCAGCTGGCACTGATCTGATTAGCGCCTTTTGCTCCCTGCCTCCTGCTCCACGGTGCTGCTGTAGCCCTTGTCCTGAGGCCGTTGGCAGGCAGGGTGGTGACTACAGAACCTTATCTCTCCACCCACGAGGTGCTCCCATGGCCCAAACAAGTTCAGTGTGGTCCATGTTCACACCTCCACAGAATGAAGGATATCTCAACAGTCTAACAGGTCACCCAGAGAAGCATACGCTCTCTCCTCCTGCTTGACCCACTCTAGGAGCCAAGATATCTAAGTCATCCTTAGGGGAGGACCCTCTGGAGAGGAGTTAGAAGGATAGGACTAGTGAGAGGAAGAGGAAACTACAGGGTTAGGGGAAGCTATAAACTAAGAAGGGGGAAAAGAAAGCCCTCCATATCTGGGATTGACTAGAAGGTTAGGGCTTATAATAATCCAAGAGATTCTCTAAGGACCTGGTCATCGGTGCTGGAGTTGGGATACTGGGCTTTAGCCAAGTTCAAGATGGTGTGACTTCCAACTGTCTGCACTGTTCTTAGGAGAAAACAGGTAGTGGTGGCTGCTTTTCTACCACAGTGAGGGCTTCTGTCCCACCTTGGACTCTGGGCTATAACCATCTTAATAGGCAAGAAGAAAAGTGTATGAAGAGGGGAGCAACAAATGTTCCTATCATCAGTCCAAGGTCAGGAAGGATATTGGCAGGCAGGATTCCCACAGTGACTAAGCACAGAGGAAGGCCATCCCCATGTCTAAAATGAACACATTTCCTGTTGGCCAGACCTTGGATCACATACCCATAAAATGTCCTTTTATGAGTTTCTGTATGCATTCTTGGATTCAAGCAAATTCTATGGAGCACATGCTACATGCTGAATATTTGCAAAGTATTGGAGAAACTCCATGTGCTTTATGAAATGTGCTGAGATGGCTTCTCATTTAGACAGAACGGGGCTCAAGGAGGATAAGCATTAGGAACATGCAGCTCTGGAGTATGTGGAGAGGGAAGGGACAGACTTTTGTGAAGAATTAACACTTGAACTGAGTACTGCTGTCCCTCTGTGTTTGGGGACTGGTTTCAGGACCCTCTGTTGATAGCAAAATCTACAGATATGCAAGGTCCTTGCACAAAATGGTATAGTATTTGCAAGTAAGCCACAAATACTTCTATTTTGGGGGGTGGGGACATTATAAACTGGCATATGTAAATCATGAATTATTATTAATGATGTTTCAATACACATACAGATACTATGCAATGCTCAATCAGAGTAAACATATCTTTCTCTTCAAACACATATCATCCTTTTTTATGATTAAAGCACTCACCACAAAAGTTTTAACAAAAATATACAGTACATTATCAGTGTCTAGAGTCACCCTCTTGTGTGACAGAACATCAGAATTTCTTATTTCCATGTAGGTGTGACTAACTTTAAATAACCTCTTCTCTCCCCAGCCTCTGTTACACTCAACCGTCTTGGACTCAAACACATGGGTGAGACCATGCTCGCCTTCCTCTGTTTGGCTTATTTCACTTACCATAATCACTTCCAGTTTTGCCAATGTTATTGCAAACCCCATATGGTGCTTCTCTATGGTTGAATGGCATTCCGTTGGGTATACACACCAAATTGTCTTCACCCAGTCATTTAGCTGGTGGATACTGAAACTGTTTCCATGTCTCAACTGTTGTGAAATTCATGCATAATTTTTTCATGATGTGCATTTTCCAAGAACCTTTTGAAGATCCTTTATAGGTACTGATTTCAAACTATTTCCCACCAAATGAATATATCTTCTAATTCAAATTTTCCATTCAATTTTGAAGTACCCTTGAATACCCACAGGTAATGAAATCATTACTTGTAAATGTATCTGCACCCCCATGTTCATTGCAAACAGCCAAGATATGGAACCATGTCTGCTAAAAGCAAGTAGATAAAGAAGTGGTGGTAGAAATACAATGGACAGGTACTGTCTTAAAGCACCAGGGGATCCTACCAATTGCCTTACATATGCTAAGTGAAACAAGTTAGAAACACAGAGAAGAGGGGAGAACTGAGGGGAGAGGTGGTAACTTGCCAGAGGGGGAGCAAAGAGCCCAGTGCCAACTAAATTGTATCAAAAAACAAACAAAAAAAAAATAAATATTTTTTTTTAAAAAAAGGAACACAGAGAAGTATTGTGTGATCTGACCTACAGGTGAAGTCCTAAGGGGGAAAAAGGTCAAATATATGAGATAGAGAAAAGAAAAACACCAAAACCAGCAGTGCTTACCAGGAGCCAGGCAGGGGAAACAACAACAACAGGATGATAAAGGACTCATAAGATACAAAGCCACAGATAAGCAGGATGAACAAGTCTGGAGACAGAATGAAGAACAAGAGGTCTCTAATTACTTAACTTCTGTGTGCCTGTTTCTGAACAAAGAGCATGGAATGCTCTAAGACATTTCTGCAGTTAGACAGTGCAGAAACTGTGAGTCTGCATTCTCCAGGTAACAGCAACCTTGAGTTAACAATGATAGGCAAAAATCTACACTTCTCCCTCTTGACCAGAGCTTCAGGACTCCCCTCCACAGAGAGATGCCAGGATGACCCAGCTCCAGAAGAAACACACACCTCCTCAAGGGCTATGAAGAACAGTTACTCTTTTCTCCCCTTGGACTCCGACCTGCTGTTACCTACACCTGGCCAGGTTATCTAAAGGAGACAAGGCACACACACACACACCAGCCTGGCCCTAGCCATGCTGTCCCAGGAGCCCACACAGCTGGCCCAGGGAGGTGAATGCTGGTGGGCAGGAGAACTGGAGAGCAGGGAGGCTGGCAGAAGCAGTCAGGGCACATTCTCAGGATGCTGGGTTGGCAGGTGGACTGAATCTAAGCGCAGGGATGGCTAGTGGCTAGCTCCTTCCCTAAAGGGTAGGGGATCATTGGCCAGGATCTGTGAGCTGAACAAACCCTTCAGCCATGCCATATGATGAGTGCTCAGAGAAGGACTTTTCTTTTGGGAGGTTCCAATCTTCCATGCTATGCAAGGTAGTCACAACCAGGGGCTCCACACCAGATTCTCACATGGCCAGGAAACTCCTGCTCCTCACACTTGAGGAATAAAACCAAACCATATTAATGGTTTGACTATTCTGCAACATTCACTCAGCCACCCATTTATCGCCTGATGAATCCCAAGTTTCCACATGCCCAGCATCACACTAGGTTCTGGATGACAAAGACGCAAAGTTACCTGTACCTGCCTGTCATAGGCAGCTGGGATAGCTGAGTGCTAACACCTGTAGATGGTGCTTATCAGATCACAAAATGCATTCACTCCACTCCATTGCTATGCTCTCTTGAGATTAGATTTAGGTGGACAGAATCATCATTACTGACATGCAAAATAGAGATAGGTTCAAGCTAAGTCACTTTCCCAGATGCTGTCACATAAACATCAGAGACAGGACTAAAACCAAATCTGTCTATTCCTTAGACATAGCAGCAGCAGCAGCAGCAGCAACAGCACTCCACAGGCCTGGAAAAAGTTTTGTTGATGTAAGCAAAGGCTCTTAGATGCCATAGTTAAGACGTAGCTCAGGACGCTTGGATCCCATATCAGAGTGCCTGGGTTTGAGTTCCACCTCAACTTCCTACTGCAATGCACCCTGGAAGGTCCCTGCCATGCATGAGAGACCAGGATGGCATTCCCAGCTCTCAGTCTGTAGCTTCACTGTGGCCCAATCCTAGTTTTTATGCATAGGTGGGATAAACCAGTGGAAAATAAAAGCAAATCTTAATTTACATAAGTTTCTAGGGCCTGGTATGATGGCTCAATGGCTAAATCCTCACCTTGTAAGCACTGGCATCCCATATAAACACTGTTTGTGTTCCAGCTGCTCCATTTCCCATCCAGCTCCCTGTTTGTGGCCTGTGAAAGTTGTAGAAGATGGCCCAAAGCCTTGGGACCCTGCACCCATGCGGGAGCCCTGGAAAAACCTTCTTGCTCATGGATTTGGTCTCGCACAGTCCTAGCTATTGCAGCCATTTGGAGTGTGAACCAGCAGGTAGAACATTTTTCTCTGTCTCCTCTCCATAAATCTGATCTGTCTTTCCAATAAAAATAAATAAATATTTTTTTTAAAAGTTTTTAATATCATGGAAAACATATGCAGTTTTTTTTTCCCCCTGGCCTAGGTTAGACTCAGAACTACAGAAAGTGTGTTAGTTCTATTGTGGGGGTAATGGGTGAACATCCTCGTTTGCAAACAGAATCACTTAAAGAAAGGCCAGGGCTGGCAGGAGACAGACAGGGTCCACTGATGCTCAGGACTTACCAATGGGGGTTCCTCCAGGGGTTTTATCTGCACTGCAGGTGGACTCAGCATCCAGCTCCCCCTGTCCTGATGGCAGCTCTTGTGCAATACAGGGGCAAAGTCTTGGGTCAATTGTACACGTATGCCCAGAATTCACTGGGGGCAGCTTCATAAGGACAAGGGGTTCTAATGGCCTTTGAGCATTCTTAGGGGCTAAATGGTTTCTTCTTTTTTTTTTTTTTAAGATTTTATTTATTTATTGGAAAGTCAGATATACAGAGAGGAGGAGAGACAGAGAGGAAGATCTTCTGTCTGATGATTCACTCCCCAAGTGAGCCCAACGGCCGATACTATGCCAATCCGAAGCCAGGATCCAGGAACCTCTTCTGGGTATCCCACAGGGGTGCAGGGTCTCAAAGTTTTAGGCCGTCCTCGACTGCTTTCCCAGGCCACAAGCAGGAAGCTGGATGGGAAGTGGAGCTGCTGGGATTAGAACCGGCATCCACATGGGATCCTGGTGCGTTCAAGATGAGGACTTTAGCTGCTAGGCCACGCTGCCAGGCCACTAAGTGGTTTCTAAGTACACACTTTGGTGCCATCACTTGAGCAGCCCATTGGAAAAAAGAAAACAGACTCTGTAAAATGGAATCAGACTCTGTTCATTGGCAGGACTTTATTAGCTCCTCCTTACACTGAACTAAGAGAACTCCCACTCACAGGTCTAGATTCTGCCCTTTGGAGAAACAAAAAGTCCTCTCCCCTTTATTCCCACAATCATGTTTCAAGTATTGGAAGACAGCAACCCCCAACTTTTCCCTAGATTTAATCTTAGCTTCTTTACCTGTTACTCCTCCAGGGCCTGTCCAGTTCCTGTAAAAACATTTGTGAATGCTGCATTTAGAATACAATGTATTACTCATATACCCACTCATGCAGGTGTGGTCTGAATAGCTGTAAGTATAATAAGACTATTACTTCTCTTGATCTGTACACTGTACTTGGATTAATCAAGTCTAAGATAACACTGGCTATTTTGGCAGGTGTCACACTACTGAACTCAGTCAAATAAATATTCCAGAACTTTTATGGGCACTCAATATTTTCTGTCAAGCTAAAGAGGTGACCAGAATCAGGAATAAGAATCTTGATGGAGAAATTGCAACTGAATATTCTCAAACATGGCTAGAATAGCCTGAATCTAGATTTGCTCAATCACTACCAGTGGCATGAGAAGAAACAAGTGGAGAAAAGAACAGAGAATCCAGTGTTAATGAGAAGTCTCTAAGAAACCAAACTATTGCTCCCTCACTCACTTCTGTGATGTGGGATTGGTTCTAAACATTGAAACAAATTTATAATTCTGGATTCACTGTAGATCCTACAGAAGTAGTTATTGGTGGAAGAAGTCACAGGAAAGACATCATTTAGCAGATATTTACAGACTGTTGATAGGGTCAACCAGCTCTAATGCTATTCCATTCCCTTTTTTCTGGGCAATCGGCTCTTGGAGGACTTTTCAAACTTTTCACTTATATGTTTAACACCAGTCTCACAGATGGCACAAACTTAAGGCCTAAAGAGACTCAGAAGTTGATGGTAATGGTGGGGCCAGATGAAAGTAACCTACAATATATACAAACTGGGTTCTGGATATAAATATTCATGAAGAACCCTTTAAGTACAGAAGACTGTTGTTAAGTATAGAAGACTATGCTAATGTAAGAAAAAAAAATCACATCCTGGTGACTTGGTATCTAGTTGTAGAGGTAAGCTGCAAAGAAAGACGTCTTAACAAATATCATAACAGGGCTCTTTGAGAGCTGTCCCCGGCAGCATGTGACTTAGGAAATGCTTTAGGATTTCAGAAGAAATTTGGCCATAGCTGCTCAGGGAGGGCACTTTTGAGATTTGAGCATGGCCTTGAAAGCCAATTATGCTCAGGGTAAACACAAATAAGAGAGAAAACATCCTGGAGAAGTGGGTGGTATGGCATGGACAAAAACCAGGAGCAGGGGAAGCAAGGAAGATGAGCTGGTTGCAGCAGAGTTCATCACAAGAGTAAGAAGCAAGTACTGGAGAACAGGCCAAGGAACATTGGGCCAAAGCAGATTATAACTGTAAGGAAGGATTTCCAAATGTTGAGGCTCTTCCTCTTCTCAGCAAGCAAAATCTGGGTTATAAATACATAAAACATGTGACTTATTTATAAACAGTATATCCATGCTACTATACTAGACAACAGAAAATTGGACAAGTCATTCTAGAATGATGAGATTACAGTGTTTCAAAGTCCCCCCTTTCCAATAACTGTCTTCTGAATCTGAGGGCAGTCCATTCTGGAGACAGCTGCTTGTGTGAACAGCAAGGGGACAGCAAACAGCAAACCCAGAATACGCATCAGGAGGGTGAAGGGCAGGGCAGGCTGGCTGAGAAGAGGCAAGGGCTGTGACAGTGGTCCAGACACCAGACCAGGGGCCCAGGGGCAGGTGGTGAAAGAACAAATGCAAAGACAGAGAATAAAGAATGGTATTTGGAGAAAGAGTAGGGTGTATGGGTCAGGGTGGAGAGAAGGAAGAGCAGGCAAGGCATGCTTACAGAGGGCCCTTGGAGAAGTCCATGCAATGTGGACAAGAGTCCTTAACTCCCACAGCAGCAGGGCCAGAGATGACAGGAAAACAGAGAAGCTTCAAGAGCTTGACCCTGGCTCCTACCACCACCATTTTTTTTTTAATTAGGTAAGAAAGTTGAAAAGGTAAAGAACAAAGTCAAGTTCTTAGTGTACAATGTGTTAAATTTCACTCACACACTACATGCTGGGATATCTGAAAAGGGAGTTACTGAGATCAAAATGATCACGTTGCTCTCTCTGGAGAGCAACTACCATTTCTTCTAGTTCCTGGGCCAAGCAGAGAAGGGCTGATGAGCACCCCTGCTCAGGAGCAAGCTGGTGGAAGCTGAAGTTTAACCTAATGACAATTGAAGGACAGGCCACGTGGGGGACACAGCTGAGAAAGAAAGGAAAAAAACACAAGTTCCATCCTACACTGTCACACTTTCCTTTTTAAGGTTTATTTGTTTCAAAGGCAGTTATAGAGATGGAGAGAGACAGTGATAGGGGGAAATGGAGGGAGTGGGAGATGGGAAGGAAGACAGTGGCGGATAGAGGGAAGGGAGGGAGACAGATGTGGCGGCGGAGAGAGAAAGGAGAGAGACAAGGAGAGAGGCTACAGTCAGCATCACCAGATGGCTACAACAGCTTACGTTGGAGCGAGCTGAAACCAGGATCCAGAAACTCCATTTGGGTCCCCCATGTGGGTACAGGGGCTCAAGTACTTGGGTCATTTTCTGCTGCCATCCCAGGCACGTTAGGATGGAGCCAGATTGGATGTGGAGCAGGTGCGACTTTAACGTGCACTCTGATATCGGATGCTGGTGTAGCAGGTGACAGCTTAATTCACTGTCCCACAGCATCAGTCCTACTGACCCACTGAAGTATAAAAACATGGTAGAAGGACAGGAGCAGATGGATAACTTGGGCATGATGACAACCATCCCATGGGTGCTGCTCCTCACCGCACTTCCCTCTCTGCAGGTCTGGGTGGCTCATGAGCCCAAGCCAGAATAGTCACTGATGGTTTGTGTTCAGTTCTAACCTGCGATGGGGCACGTACTAGGGCCCTTCGTTTGCTGAGGCAAGGCATCGATCCCCATGGCTGTCAGCAGTCTACAGTTACTCGAGGTCCCCAAATAAAGTTGCCAAGACCCAACCCATGTTCTGTGTGTGTCAGCAGCACAATATACCAGCTGCAGGTTACCCAGAATCTGTTAGTTACTGACTGCATGCCATGTGTTTGGGGCCAGTGGTTCAGGTTTATGCAGAAGCTGGTTTGTCTGGGATTCTTTTTACCTTTTATCAACATCCCAACCCCAAAGGAACCTGTCAATTTCCCCAAGCCACCAAGGGCAGTGGGGCACAGCTTTTTAGAAACCATCACTCCTGAAAATGACCCTGAAAGAGGAAGGAAGGCAGGTGTAAGACAGACCATGCACACAGGCATGCAAGACCCCAGGAGCTTCACAGAGGCTGGGCACACATGGAAGTGCCTCAGCACCCACCCCCACTTACCAGCTTGTTTTTGACCAACTTTTCTATTGCACTGACAAGGTCTGCTGCGGTAGGAACTTCAGTGGCAGCCTGCCGAACTGCTAACAAAGAGGAGGACTGCAAGACATTGGGCAGCAAAGGGACAGCAGATTAGCAAGGAATGAGGGACAGCAGTTAGGAAGCAAAACAGAAGTCCACAGCTCACAGCAGGCAAAGGAGGCAAAAAGTGCTTTGTTTAGAAGGAAAAGATGACAGAGGGAGATGAAGGGTGGTATGGGCGTGGGACAGATTTGCCTACAGGCATTCTGGCTAGCGTCAAAGCTCAGCATCAGACAGGGCTCTGCTCAGACTCTAAAGGGGCAGACAGGAGGGGCCGCAGAGTTCCCAGGAGGCTAGCAGGCAAGGAGAGTGGCTGGAGTGGTGGTGGGGAAGAGGGCTCACAGGATTTTGGCTACTAACAAGTGCCCGGTGCTATATTCCAGAAGAAGCAAGGAATCCATAAATCAAACCTCAAATGTACCCAAAGAAAACAAGTCACCTTTGCTTGACCATGGCCTTAGCTATAGATCTGCATAGTGCATCATGCAAAAATGCTAGGGACGCTGCATTCAGGGACTAGCAAACCAGATTCTCCTTCCCTGCTCGTGTTCTCTCTCTACTCTCTCCTCCCCACCCTCCACCCCCAGCTAAATACACATAAACACCCCTAACCTCCTCACAGAAAATGGCTGGTTCTAGTAAGGTCCCTGAACTGGTGCACTAGATCATAGAAACAAGGGTTCCTGCAGGAGTTGTAGATATGCTCATGGGGCTCTCTGGGCAATGGTTTAGGGACTTCTGCTTATTGAGGGACCGTGCTTTGCTCTTGTTTCTTCCTTCCTCCTTCTATGCAGGGAAAAATGGAAGGCATCATGGGGAAGGCTATAGGCATGTACACTGCCCCCAGCATGCCAGAGCTGAAGGGAGTGGTGCTCCAGGCTGGGGGAAGGCTGGGAATGCTCCCTGCAGCAGGGAGAGAAAGTGCAGAGAGCCCAACGGCTTGCCTTCAAGTTTCTCTATTCAGGCCAAAAGAACTCTAGAAAAGAAGCTTCTGTCTAACCTAAGACTTATTTACTTTCAGTCTTTGCATCTGAGGGGGAAAAAAAGCAAATATAATTAAGGGTGATATAACAGCACTCTTTTTCTTCTCCTGGGGAATATAGGAAAATGTTTAAACGTGATCAAAATGCCATGTTATGGTCTTTTTCAATTGGGATTCCTCTTCCTGCAAACTTATTCCCAGGACAGAAATGGTAGGAACCAATGTGATATAGACACCGTGGTCTGTGCGGAACCATCCAAAGGACAGGGACTGGAAACATCCTGCAGGGTGTCCCCAAGGGGGACTGCTCAACAAACTGAGGCACCCCAAATAAGAAAAATGTTTTCCAGCTATGAAAACTATAGTTATGGGGGTAAAATGAGCAACATGCTAAGATATGGTCCTAAATAAATCAATGAATACCTCACACAGAGAAATGTAAAACATCCATGCAAATGAATAAGATTAGAAGAAAACATGGAAAATTAAAACAGTCGCACATTATTCCAACAGGTGAACTACTAACTTACTGTAAAAGTTGTCTGGAAAAAATAACTTCATTTCCTACGTGTTCTGAGGCTCATCCCAATTTCTCATATCCCAGAGAAACATTCATATACTAGGAGGGGTTAATGAGTCTCCATTCTGCCAACTACCCAATTAATAGCTGAGAAAAGGGCTCCACAAATGGCTGAGGAAGACCCTCACACTAGGTTAAAAATTATTCAGACACAACCTCACATCTGTGCATCCCCACCACCCACCCAAACATTCTGTGTTTGGGAAAATTAGAAGGGGAAGGTGCATGACCTTTGCTTATCTTACGTAAGCTGCCCGCTAGCTCCTGTGGAGCGCTGTGTGGGATGGCAATGAATGGGATCTGCCCACCCACCCTCTCAAACACAAGCATTGTTTGCAAAAATATTCTACCAGGAACCCCAGCAGACTGGTTGTCATTCCCATCTCAAGGTGAAGCACAGGCATTTCTGCCTCTGGGAATCCAGGCTGGGCACAATGCCAGGCTTCCTACTACTTTTCTTCTCAACATTCCAGAGTCAAAGAGCCAGCTCTGGAAACCAGAATTCCCAATACCCCCGCAGAAGGGGTTACAGCTGTGCACTCTTCCTGGGTGAATGCCATTGGGATAGCTACCCCATCTCAATCATCGTCCTGTGCTCTAGCCTGGCACAAAGGAAGGCCTCAAGAAATGTGGCTCAGTAAGCCAAATGTACAGCAGAGAGAGTACAATCAAAACTGGAAACTACTGTCACCATGTCCAAGAGGACAGGAACATGATGAGATTAGGCATTTGGCACCAAGGTTAAGACACTTCCTTGGAGGCCCACAGGCATATCAGAGTGCCTCGGTTTGAGTCTTGGCTCTGCTTCTGACTCTAGATTCCTGCTACAGTGCTCCCCTGGAGGCAGAATGTGATGGCTTAACTACTTAGTGCATGCCACCCACTTGCGAGACCAGGATTGAGCTCTTAACGTATAGCACTGAACTATCCCATCGTTGGTTGTTGCATGCATTTAAGGAATCAACCAGCAGTGGAAGACCTTTGTGTCTCTACCAAGCTATCTCTCTGACTGGATCTCTGCTTTTCAAATATGTAAAAATTAAAATAGACAAAAAAAAGATGTTGAAAAGGAAAAAGAAAACCCACAGAAAAGTGGAAGCCTGGCTGTAAGGAAAGTGAATGACAGGGAACACAATTAAAATATCCCGCTAGCTGGGATCAGCACCCTAGAACACATCCCACCTTAGCCGCTGTTCCTGAATAACTGGACAGCCACAGGGGATGACTACAAGTGGCACAACGGCCATGGGCATTTCAGACATGAGGGCACCTCTGCAGGCCAGTGAGCTGGGGACTTCATGACATGAAGGATTTGGGCAGGTTGACATGTTAGGGCCTGTCCCTCTTGGACAGCAGCCTCCTCCCTAGCAACGCTCCCCTGAGTAGAAATGCGATTTCAGAGCTGAGGAACGGATAACAGGTAAAGTATAGATTGTACATTTGGGGACAACAAAACAGTTGTGATCTGCAACTGTCCCATTTCCTTTGTGAGACAGTCTGTTCACTTGGAGATCTGCTGCTGCCACAGACAGAACTCTTAGCCTTCATCAACAGCATGAGTTGTTGGGCACAGTCCTGTTTAGAGAATCCCTTGTACACCCCCTCCACTTCCCAGAATGCAGTAGGACCTCCAGGACTTGAGGAGAGATGCCTGGCAGGTACCGGTGGAATCTAGATGCCGATGGATTCACAAGAGGTGCACGGTTACCCGCCAGAGACAAAGAAACGAACTGAGCAAGGCCACACTACTCTTCCCAATGAGAGAGCATGGAGGTCCTACCATCTCGTCCTGCGTGGGGTCATTGTCAAAGATCTTCATTGGCGGAGGGAGGGGTGTGTGAGACTCTTCGTCTGCCTCATCTTCTCCCCAACCTTTCTTGCTCTTCTAGAACAAAAGAACAGCATTAGCTACCATTTCATACAAAGCTGCCAAGGGTTCAGAACTTGGTACTTCAGCACAACCCTATCGTTTCAGGGACAGTCGCCTCCTCTGTAACATGGATCTACCTGCTTCCCAAAGGAGAATGAGGACTGATGGAGAACACACACATACACCACAAAGCCCAGACAAAACAGAAAGCAAACCTATTGATGATTAGTCAACAGGAGGGAAAATGTCAATAGGACTCAGCTAGGGCCAAATTTCCTATATTTTTGAAGGGGTATTAGAGCATAGCATTGAAATGTTACAAGGCTCTACTGACATTTCCATAAGGACAAAGGGCAGTCTGCAAATATTACAAGGAGTCTGACCGCACATCAGAAGAGTTTTTAGGCACATCAGTGATTGGAGTAGATTCAGTTGGCCAGATCAAATGGGTGTCTCATTCCCCCAGTCAAGTACATCTACTATATTTTTGATTATAGAATCTTAACTTTACAAGATCTCAGTGATGTCCCACCAGATCATGGCTAAAACAGGGATTTCCTGGGCCATGAGGTAGGTCACACAGTCTCCCCAAATACTTCCAGTGTGGGAGTCCCTTAGTTGCCATCAAACCCCATTTCAGCACTGCAACCCCCAGCCCAGGTTGCAATTTTCAAAGGAACAGAGTTCTGTTCTCTCTTTCTCAATCTAAAGCTCTGACCAGTTTTTGATGCAGTAGTAAAACCAGGTTATTAGCTGCCTTTCCTCAGGCCCAAACTCCCTGCCTCCCAAATCTAGCAAAAATAGTTTTCTGTCTGCAGGATATTCTAGGTGCTGGTCAGCCTCCAGGACTGGTACATATCTTGTCAGGAAGATGTCAAAATCTCTTGGGCATCAACAGATGATAAACTCTCAGAGAACAGAGGCTAGTTGGCTTATAGAACCAACAGAGGGAGACATATGGGAAGTATCATCCTGTGGAAGTTTCCAGGTGCCAGGACAAGTACCTCATCAGCGCTGTCTCCCTGGGGGGTTGTCTCATCTCCAGGCTTGGGAGAACCCAGGTCGAAGCTCTTCCGACCATCACGTACTTTCTTCTGTTTCTTGATGTTGCCATCTGTCTTCCCACTATTGAGCCGGCGCACGGGACTGGTCAGCCACTTCTTAAGGGTGTTGGTGGAGCGCTTTGGACCAGGGGAGCTGTGGATGGAGTTCAGGGAGGACTGTGCCTGCAGGTTGGCCACGGACTCAGATTTGCCTCCATTTTCACCAGAGGAATGTGAGTATGCATCTGCGGAAAAGGACAAATACAGACATGTTAGAAGCAGCGAAGGCAGGCTTCCACGCTGGCAGCACGGCGGTGCCATCCTCGGGCAGCTGGGACATGAGGAACAATGTCAGCGGCAGACTCCCTCAGGGAATCCCTCTCTGTAGGGGACAGCTGATCCTCATTTGATTTTCAGCGTGAGAAACATCAGGCTGGGTCGGTGCTGTGAAAACAAGGGTGTGCAGAAGACAAAGAAACTCACCTTCAGGAAGGTTCTATTTTTTTATTTGAAAAAATATTTTTGGCCCTGGTGCAGTAGCCTAGCAGCTAAAAGTCCTCGCCTTGCATGCACCAGGATCCCATATGGGCACGGGTTCTAATCCCAGCAGCTCCACTTTCCAACCAGCTGCCTGCTTGTGGCCTGGGAAAGCAGTCGAGAATGGCCCAAAGCCTTGGGACCCCGCACCCGCATGAGAGACCTGGAGGGAGTTCCTGGCTCCCAGTTTCAGATCGACTCAGCTCCAGCCATTGCAGCCACTTGGGGAGTGAATCAGTGGATGGAAGATCTTCAACTCTGTATATCTGACTTTCCAATATAAAATATTTGGAAAGATTAATTGATATTTGTTTGAAAGGCAGAGTTACAGAGAAAGATAAGGAAACAGAGATCTCCTGTCTGCTTGTTCATTCCCCAAATGGTTGCAATGGCCAGAGCTGAGCCGGTTCGAAGCCACAAGCCAGGAATCTTTTCTGGGTCCCCCACATAAGTGCAAGGCCCCAAGTCCTTGCATCTTCCTTCATTGCTTTCCTAAGCATATTAGCAGGGAGCAGAATCAGAGGCAGAGCAGTTGGGACTAGAACTGGTACCTATATAGGATGCTGGTGCTACAGAGAGAGGCTTATCCTGATATGCCACAGTGCCGGCCCTTGGCGTTTCTATCTTGATGAGAAACTCAGGTAATAGACTATGACAGGAACAAAGTAAGCACACAGCAAGCAAGATATATGGTGAGAAGAGCTATACTGAAAAACAAAGCAGGGCATCTCTCTCCTATCAAGAGGAACCCCACCTCATGGCTCTCTCTTGGGGGTGCTTTCTCCTTCCCTCTTCTCTATGGTCACTTCACAAATAAAACTTTTCTGAAAAAGGAAAGAAAGAAAAAGTAAGGAAAAGAAATAAAGTAGTCTGAGTGCTTAAGAAATATGGAGGCAGGGCTAAGGTGTGCAAATCAAATGTGGGTCAGGGAAAGCCTCACACCGTGGGCATCTGAGAGTAGGGAAGGGGCAAATCACGTGCCATTTGGGACAAGCAGCCAAGGAGCCACGACCGAACCTGGAGTGTGCCAGAGGTGAAGGAGGAAAGATGAGAGCTGTAAGAAATATCCAAGAAACAGCAGGGGCCACGTGATGTGGGGCCGGGGGCTGAGGGAACTTTGCTTTCTACCTGGAGTGAAAACTCACTGGCAGACTGAGCCGGAGCGACACAACCTGCCCAACATTTAAGAGCAGCAGAAACAGGAAAATGGCGTAGGAGGCTATGACACTGCTCCAGGAGAAGGATGCTGGTGACTTGCAAAGGAGGGTGATGCTGATGGCTGTTAGAAGGGATGTGTCTGGGCCTGGCGCGGTGGCCTAGCGGTTTAAGTCCTTGCCTTGCATGCACCGGGATCTCATATGGGCACTGGTTCTAATCCTGGCTGCTCCACTTCCCATCCAGCTCCCTGCTTGTGGCCTGGGAAAGCAGTCAGGGATGGCCCAAGGCATTTGGACCCTACACCCACGTGGGAGACCTGGAGAAAGTTCTTAGCTCCTGGTTCCGGATTGGCACAGCACTGGCCATTGCGGTCACTTGGGGAGTGAATCATCAGACGAAGGATCTTCTTCTCCTCTCTGTGTATCTGGCTTTGTAATAAAAATAAATCTTTAAAAAAAAAAAAAGAAAAAAGAAGGGATATGTCTGGGTGTAGTTTGACGGGAGTCCACAGGTTTTGCTGATGATTGGGCCAAGATCATGAGACAGGGCAGGGAGACAGTCAAGGACGAGTTGGGATTTTGTCCTGGACTGCTAGGATGGGGTTCCTGAGACGGAGGATCAGGTCTGAGGGGGACAGAGGATAGAGTTCAGTTCTGGATACCCCAGAGGTGCCCATTGGATGTGTGAGTAGAGAAGCTTTACAGCAGTTTTGCTATCAAGTCCCGAGTTCAGGGGTGAAAGTGCTGTTGAGTTGGAGATAATTGGGCAGCTGTCAGTGGGGAAAGAGCATTGGAAGCTTGGAAGTGGGTGAGATCATCTAGGGGCACAGATATGGATAGGGAAGAAGTCCAAGGACCGAGCCAGAAGCTGGGAGAGGACAGGGGAGTAGCCAGAGAGCCAGGCGAAGTGGAAAAAGGTGTTCTTGGAGGTTGCATGTAGAGTGTTGATGGAGGGGTTGTGGGGGTGGGGGATCAGCTGTGTCAAATGCTCCTTGATAGGTCAAGAGGCTTGGCTGACCCAGGAACTAAGTGTTCAACTTACTCAGCAGCATCAAAGTCACTGGTGACTTTGGATAAGGCAGCTGCCACGGAACTGGGGAGGGCTGCAGCGTGATTAGAGAGCATGCCAGGCGATGGGCAAGAGGAACAAAACACAGTGGCAGGAGAATTCTTGTTTTGTTTTAAAGAGCTAGTGATTGGAGATCAAGAGAGTTTGTTTTATTTTGTTTTGTTTTTAAGTGGGAGAAATGAGCATATTGTTGGTAAACTGTGTGCCTTTTATGGACTTTTTTCAATGTCAGAATGTACTTGTACGCGCCTACATATTTTATACTATCGCATTTCATGCTCATAACAAAACCACAAGAGGCAGGTTTTGTTATTTCTTATTACAGAAGAGGAAACTGCAGCCTTAGAAAAAAACCAGTCAGTTTGCCCAAGGATATACATCTGCTAAGGGCGGAGTATGATCTGAAGTCCACACACAGCCCAGTTGGGGGCTCTTGGTGCTGGTGCAGTTCTCTAGGCTCCCTCTCAATGTGGGATAAAGACAAGATTGGAGGAAGGGCCTGTCCAGAGGAAGCCATCCTCTCTACAAGAGGCTCGGCAAGAAAAGCCACCTCATCGACACGGGCATATAAGAAAGGTAGATGTAACCCAAATTCTTGGCCACTGAACCCCTGCTAAACTTTGGGAAGGTAAACATTAGAATTATGTGATCTTGGGCTTTGGGTTATTAAAAAAAATTTCATTAAGCACGCTTTGGAACAACATCCCCACCCCTGTTGCTCAGGTCCCTAGACTTTCCAAAGTGGCCCAGCAACACTGGGGCAGCTGCATGCCAACCAAGATTCTGGGCAAGCATTATTTAGCAACAGCAACATTGTGGAGAACCTATCTAGTGGCACACATATCTAAAGATACAGAAGACATAGACTGTACTATCCTAGATCTCTTTCCAGCTACACATACCATGCACACACAAGAGTTGAGGGAGCAAGCAGAAAGGGAGAAAGAGGAAGACCCAATATCCAAAATACAGATGAATTCTCATAGTACTGTGTGATCAATTCCCTGAGGACTAGCAGGAACTCCGCCACAGAGGAGAGTCAGCTCAGTGTAGGTAGGAGTGGTCTGAAAGGTACGATAGAAGAGAAAGGGGGTTGGGGAGCAAGGAGTTGCAAGGGAGACTGCAGGAATAAAAACACAGGGGCAGAAAATGAAAAAGAAAATTATCATAACCCATAATAGATTCTTTGGATGCAACAAAGATTAATGAAGGGAGAAAGAGGAAGATCAAGCTAGAAAGATTAGTGAGGACATTCAATAATAAACTGGAGGAGTCTGGAGTTCATTGTGAGACTCTTACTGGGAAACAGCATGACAAAAAGGTCTTTTGTGTGATTTTTTTAATAATTAACCTAGAAATTGCATACAACACAGCCCAGGGAAGGAGGGGTTAGCATCTAGAAAGCCATCCTATGGGACTTGTATGGGGATGGCGAGGAGAAGAATGGGAGGCATGTCTAAGGAAATGACAGACTGGTCAAAGGTGAACAGTCTCTATGCATGCTTCCTTTTCTATTCAGGACAGGGTCTTGGGACAGCACCACCTGACCAGCTCCAACTGCACCTTCCCACCCCTCACCCCCGCCCCGCAACAGCCATTCACTCCCCCACCCCCACAGCACCAGTTTGCAAACTGATATTTAAACCAAACACATGACTAGGTCTTTAAACAAATGATCACAGCTTTTCACACACACTCAATGGTTGAGTCACTTATTCCTATAATGACTTTCTTTGCCCTAGTCCTAATCTGACCCTGGAGCTCTCTAGCTTGGATGAAGCCAGAAGAAGAAGAAAAATATATACATAAGGTGAATGAATGATGTTTTGTCAATACACAGCTGCCTCCAGTTTCTACCACTGACTGATCACGTAGGCACCACCAAGCTCAGGCTTGCTGAACTTTGACCCTCCTGGGACTTTCTTAGACACTGCTAGGGCCTGGGACATATTTTGGAAAAAACCACCAGAATATTTGCATTTAGAAGCACACACACACACCCATTAGCTCCTAAAGGTCTGCAGTATGAAGGACAATCTACAGAGCCACTCTACTCAGGGGATATTTGGAGATCAACAGACTCTGTTGGCATCCTTGTGTGGACAAAGCTTAAACCTTATCTCAGAAAATTCCTTGTTGGCTGCAGTCTGGGGTGTGTTGACATTATTTCTTAAGTGTTTGGTATGGGTCAAACTCCTGGGTGATAAACATCTCTCCAAGCACTGGACTAGAAGCAGGGCCTCTCTGTTGTCTCCAGCTGATAAGCTGCAGATGCTTCTCACTCACCAGACCCCTCAGATAGCGGGGCTCTAGGGAGCCGAGCCTTCAGATAGATTTAGCAGCACCAGGCCCAGGCCATGAACTGTGCTTGGTGTTAGGAGACAAGACAGATGACTGTCCTTGATGTTCTGTTTTTTGTTTCTCATGGCAAATCCCAGCCTGGTCTTAAGATTCACACATGCAACTGCGGAATGCCCGTTCTTCTTCCCCTGTTTGTCATCTAGTTCTGCTTCTATGCTTTCTGTATAAATTACTGGCAAGAGTACAAGGAGTGCAAAATTAAAAATCAAGAGTATTCTTCTATTGTTTCAAGGTTATTCCATGTGACCAATGGTTGCCCTTTCACCAAGGGTTCAAGTAAGGGGAATCCAAGCAAGTTGGGAGCACTTTATAATTCATCATCTAGTTAGTGTTCCTTCTTGGGATAGGATCACTTCCAAAGCACTTCAATGCATGATTATAAAAGAATGTAGCATCGTTTAGGATAGAAGATCTTTGTAGCTAATTCTTCCTTAGAGAAGGATTACCATATTGTACTTACGTCATTTTTAGAAAATGGCTGCCATCAGCTGTTAAGGATTAATTCTGTTCTTTCCAACGAAGTGACTAATCTATATAACTACAATAATTATGATTTTCCTGTAAGGTTTCAAGTTAAAACTGATACTATTTATTTTGATTATCATCTTAGGAAACAAAATGAGAACATTATATTTTCTTTATATTTTAAATATTTATTTGCTTTTATTTAAAGGCAGATCAGATTTACGGAGGGAAGGAGAAACAGAGAGAAAGATCTTCCATCTGCTGGTTCACTCCTCCAGTGGCCACAACAGCCAGAGCTGAACTGATCTAAACCCAGGAGCCAGGAGCTTCTTCTGGGTCTCCCACGTGGGTGCAGGGTCCCAAGGTTTTGGGTCGTCCTCAACTGCTTTTCCAGGCCACAGGCAGGGAGCTGGATGGGAAGTGGAGCAGCCAGGGCATGAACTAGCACCCATGAGGGATCCCAGCCCTTGCAAGGTGATTATTTAGTCACTGAGCCATTTTACTGAATTGGGGCTCATAGTGGCAGAGACAAGAATTAAGCACAGATGTGACTCCAGTAGTCATATATTTAATCTGATTTCTATATTTAGGCTTATCCCATGTATTCCTTTGATTTCTATAATAACAGTAAGAGGGAAGGATCAAGTCTCTAACTGCAAACATTTCAAACACAAACTTCATGGAATATGTATAAATTGTAAACTGTCAATGCTGAAACAGTCTCAGGATTTACTGCACTAGTATTATAGATAAGACAGTGAAGGTTTACATATGGGAAAGCTATTTGTCATAAATTAATGACAGAGCTAGAACTAGGATCCAAGCACTACTACTACTACGCCGCTCCAAAACTCAGAAAGAAAGCAGCCTATTGAGCCCTGAGGCTTAGGAACTCCCATAAAAACAACAGCAGGTTTTTACTGAATGGGAGCTGAAATGTATCCCCAGACACTGTGGGACGTGAGGAACCCCTGCTGTTCTGGTATGTACAACTAGCTTTCCAGATTAAAAATCACCCTCTGAGGCTAGTTTTGCTATAAAATACTCTTCAGATGCAGAAAAAGATTCAGACAAAAAATGACCAGCATGTACCCACCACCTACATACAAGTGTAAACACTTCTGCCAAATTCGCTTTAGCTTTTTGTATACGTACACATGGAGGACTGCTGATAAAACTGAAGGTTTTTTGCCCATTTGAATTTCTGCTTGCCTGCTGGCCTCCTCCACCTCTCTCCTGAAACTGCTGTGCATCTCTCTTATCCGGGCTGCTATATACTTACTTCATACGCAAACAGAGCATTAGCTTGTTTTATGTTATATAACTACTATGTCATTTTTGTAATTTTGCTCATCTATTCAAAAATTCTTTTCTCTAAGCTCAGATATAAAGAGTTAGTTCAATTATCTCTTAAACACATTTTAATTTATTTTCACCATACTTGAAATGCAGACAGAGAGGTCTCCAACTGCTGGTTCACTGTCCAAGTACCTACAATGTCTGAGTCTGGCCTGCCTGAAGCCGAGAGCTGGCAGTTCAATCTGGGTCCCCAGCAAGGATCCAAGCACTTGAGTCACCATCAGCTTATCAGGATGCACATTCGCAAAAAGCTGGATCAAAAGTGGAGAAGCCAGGTCTGGAGCCAGGCACTCCATTACAGGATGTTGGTGTCCCAAGTGGTGACTTAACTGCTGTGCCAAAGGCCTGCTCCATCATCCATCAGAACTGCTAAAAAATGTGGGGAGCTCAACAAGTTCATGGAAACATGGAATTGACACTTAAGATTAATCTGGTGGAAAAAATGTTTTGAAAGCCACACATAGTCTTTCCCTAGTAGGCATTTCCCATGAACATCTCGAGGATTCCTTATATTGTTTCATACGTCTGGGCATACACGACATTTCTAAGCCCTTTGCCTAGTGATGGACATTTAGGTTTGTACAATATACATGCTTATTTACATATTGTGATGATTCCTTGAGGGCTATCATTCCCGAATCAATTGTGGCGACAGAACTGTTTTTCTTATTTCCAATCTATTTTGAACGAACGTTTTTTAAAACTCAAATTCAAAGTCATACTCTAGCATGTTGTGGAAATGTCAAATTGCTGTAACAGCTGGGAAACACGCCTATTTTCCGTGCTTATCTTGCTGTGGATAGGAAATACATAGCTCCCAAACCTTTGATGTCTGCAGAACACACATGGCGGGGTATGGCTCTCAAAGCCAAAGCGTAAATCTCAACGTTGAATGCCTGACTCCACCATGTCTAACTGTATGACCAGGCCAGCTGCTTAACCTCTGTGTCGCTGTTGCCTCATCACTAGAACCTACTCCACAAGGCTGTTAACTCTACAAGGGGTTAACAGTTGTGAACTGCTTAGTACACAGAGGGGAGCACCATTTATTTGTTAAATAAAGGTCAAAAAAAAAACGGGCTTCTTCCCTAATTCCATGTGTGTGATTTTACCCGGCATGTTCCTTTGTGTCATGTGCTACACGGGATACTCCGAGGCCATTTGTAGTTTCAAAGGCCACTGGTCACCGTCCTGGGTCATGGTCACTGCCTGCTTCTGATAGCTAACAAGATAAGTTCTTCAACTGTACTTGGGACCAGTGCTTGCAATCTCTGCTTAGAATCAAGGGAATCCTGTTCTTGAGCACCCAGACAATTGCTCGCCTCCCTCTCCACCCCCAGCTCCACTTCCAGCCTTTGGAAGTTCAGTTCCCTTAGCATCATAGTTTCCAGTTGTGCCCATTTAGCCACAAAGAACTGCATTTTGTTTTTTTTTTAATAGCTGAGTAGCATTCCATGGAGTAGATGAACCAAAGCTTTCTTATCCAATCTTCTGCTGATGGGCATTTCGGTTGCTTCCACGTTTTTGCAATTACTGATTGTGCTGCTATGAACATAGGGATGCATGTTGGCTTGTCGTGAAACAGGTGTTTTGGATATATTCCTAGGAGTGCTATTGCTGGGTCATATGGTATGCAGATTTTGAGTTGTTTGAGGACGAAAACATTTTTAATATTTATTTCAGTATGTAAGAGAGTGCTTTCATCTACTAGCTCAATACAGTCAGGCTACAATAGGCAGACACCAGGAGCCAGGAACTCTATCTGGATCTCCCATGTGGCTGGCAGGAGCCATCACCTGCAGCCTTCCTAGCTGCATAAGTTGAGAGCTGAAGAGTAATCCATTACCAGGCCTCAGACATTCCAACATGGGATGCTGGTATCACAAGCGGCAATTGAGCACACTGTGCTATAATACAAGCGCTGATGAAAATCAGAATAAAGTCCAAGAGAATTTGCTCACTGAACACATCCCAATAAGTCCATTGTCTTGTCAAACACTGTGTTTCCTTTTCATTTCAGTTGCCCTTCATTAGCAACAAAAGTAGAGGATGCCTCTATAAACACTGGTAGTAACTCAATTTACTGGAATTGTATTATGCCCGAGTACAGCACATTTAGGAATTCAATTTCATGTTTAAAAAGTTACTTGCTTCCTTTTTATATTATATCTTAATTTTCTTTTCTAAAAGAAGACAGAAAACACACAAAAAACAAAAGCCTGGCATGATAGCCTAGTGGATAAACCCTCGTCTTGTTTGCGCCGGGATCCCATAACAGCACCAGCTCATGTCCTGGCAGCCCCGCTTCCCATTCAGCTCTCTGCTTATGGCCTGGGAAAGCAGTCAAGGACAGCTCAAAGCCTTGGGACCTTGCACCTGTGTGAGACCCAGAAGAGGCTCCTGGCTCCTGGCTTTGGATCAACTCAGCTTCGGCTGTTACAGCCACCTGGGAGTGAATAGAAGATCTTTCTCTTTGTGTCTCCTCTCTGTAAGTCTAATTTTCCAATAATAATTTAAAAAAAAAAAGTCTCTAGAGGCCAGTGTTGTGGCATAGCAAGGTGCTGGTTCAAGTACTAGCTCCTCCACTTTGTTCTAGTTTCCATCTCTGTTCACATGTCTGGGAAAGCAACAAAGGATGGCCCAAAGTGTTTGGGCCCCTCCACCTGTGTGGGAGACCTGGAAGTAGCTCCTAGCTCGTAGTTTTGGCTTGATGCAGTCCTCCTGGCCTGTTGCAGCCAATCGGGGAGTGAGCCAGCAACGGGATCTCTGCTGTTTCCACCCTTTAACTTGTTCAAATAAATAAATAAATCGCAAAAAAGAAAAAGCAAAAAGTGTCTGTGTTCAAATTGGGGTGGTGTAAAATTTACAAAAACTATTCTGAAAGTAGACTGCACTGCTTAGCAGTCATCAAAAAGAGCAAATTTAGGGTCTGGCAAATGCCTTATGGCTGCATCCACAGGCTGTCAACCACCAGTTTCCCAACTGCAAAAGTTGAAAGTAAGAAAGGACTATGCCTCCTTGACAGACAGACAAGACAGCTCTGCAGATTAGCTAGTGTCCCTGAAAGACAGAAGGCAGACTCGGCTCTTCCTGTATTCTCAACTCCTGACAACATGTGTGTGGCAGTTTTGTCCACACACCAAGCAAGCAAGCAGTGCTTCCGTGCAAATGAGAGGGCTGCCTTCCACAGCCATTCAGCTCCCACTGGCTGAGGGCTCAGTTCCCAAGCCTGCACACCCACCTCAGACACCAGCCACAAGGCTCAGACAGTGTTACCTGGAACGTTCAAGCAAACACCTAAACATTGAAGTTCCCTCACTCCCTCCTGGGTTTCAGTTTATTTGCTAGAGCATCTCACAGAACTCTGGGAAACTCTTGTGCTTTACTGGTGCTGTGGTTTGGATATTAACCAATCTCCAGGGACCCATGAAAAGGCCTGGTCACTAGAGAGGTGCTATTGGGAGAAAGTAGGGCCTGGGGGAGATCCTCAGGTCACAAGGTGTGTATCCATGGGAGCCATCCCCGTGAGAAAGTTATTATAAAAGCTTGAGGTTGGACTCAATCTCTCTCTGCATTTCGGCTCCTTCCATGGGATCCTTCCACAGCAAGTATTCACCTTTGCCATCTGCTGACTTCATTGGAAGCAAAACAAATGGAGCTGTCTGACTGTGGACTTGAGCCTCCACAACTGTGAGATAAACACTCTTTGAAGTTAGCTGCCTCAGGTATTTCTTCATGGTCACATAAGGCTGACTGATAGAAGTGGTTTATTAGAAAGGGTATTACAAAGGATACAGATGAAGAGCTATGTAGCGCATGGCATGTGGGAAGAGTGATAGAGTTTCCTCGCCCTCCCTATACACTTCCTCTCTAGGAGCTCTGGCAAGCTCAGTTATCTGGAAGTCCTCTGAAGCCTCTGCTGTTTTCATGGAGGCGTCTTCATATCAGCAAGTCTGATTAAATCACCCAACAGCTTAACCTTCCGGTTTTTTCCCTTCCCTAGTTTGGGAGTAGGGCTGGTAGTTTCTGCCTTTTAATTCTGTCCTGGTGTTCTAGGTGACTGGCCTAACTAATCTCTAACCTGAAGCTACATGGGGATTGCTAAGCATACACCCCTACACACACACACACACACACACACACACACACACACCCCACCCCACCCCACCCCACCCCACCCCACCCCACACCACACCACACCACACCATACCACACCACACCACCCTGGAGAGTTCAAGGATTCTAGGCATTGCATGTCAGGAAACACAAGGCTAATTATATATTTTACAATACCACATGGGTCACATGCACAGGTGGAACTGAAGGCTTTGGAGGACTGTAAGCATCCCAGCTGAACCTCATTAAGATGGCTGGCTTGAATGGCACAGCCCAGACATGGAATTCATTTTCCCTTCATTAGTTTTGGACCTCAAAGAACATATTCAATCACAACATAAATGTGTGTCTTCCACATAATGCATCACGTCACTGCTGAAAGATACAGGGTCTAAGTGCTCTACATGAACCAAACTTAGTCTATCTAGATGGACAATGGATCTGTGTGTATCTCCCCGTATTCATCCTAATAGTCTAAAAAATGTTGATTCCAATGGCTAAATCAAAAGCAACCACAAAGATTTCCTTCAACCTTTCGTTCTTTTGTCTCACTTGAGTTCCAGTGATCCAGGAATAACTGTAAACTTATTGCTTTACCTGGCTTAAGTAAGCTGTGTTAAACCCAACGGTTTTCAGCCCAGCGTTAGCCTAGTGGCTAAATCCTCACCTTGCATGCTCTAGGATTCCTTATGGGTGCAAGTTCATATCCCAACTGCTCCACTTCCCATCCAGCTCCCTGTTTGTAGCCTGGGAAAGCAGTAGAGGATGGTCCAAAGCCTTGGGACCCTGCACCCACATGGGAAACCCAGAAGAGGCTCCTGGATTCAGAAGAGCTCAGCTCTGGCTATTGTGGCCACTGGGTGAGTGAGGCAGCAGACAGAAGACCTTTCTCTTTGTCTCTTCTTCTCTATATATCTGCCTTTCCAATTAAAAATAAATAAATAAATCTTAGGGAAAAAAGACCAATGCATTTCAATTATTATGTACTCAGACTTACCTGTTTGCCTGGTTTTCTAGAAATAACACACATATATAAAAATATATAAATATAAATATAATACATATAAATTATATATATTATATATAAATATATTTATTTATTTCACACTGGGAGCTCTACTTATAGAGAAGGTGCATAATGGGAAGACCAAAGATAAAAATCTTCTGTACGAAAAATGAATAAATCTGTGTGTGTCTGTAAGCAGGGACACATGATGAATATTGATATGTCCTGTGTTGCACAGTAATGATTCTGGCAGGTCTTCCAGCTGAATGCTATGACAGCCAAACTCCTGGTTTTGTTTTGGCTGAGGTCCCGAGGTGATGGACTATACCAGTTCCTAGCATGGCTGGCATCCCAGAAAACCATCTGGCCAGCCATCTTGATGCTGGGCCACTTGGTGCTGAAGAACGCTGCTATGGTGACAGCAACAGGAAGTGTGGCAGGAGAGACACTGTTTCTTAACACTAGAGAACTTGCTGCCCTTTCAGTTCTGTCTACCACACTTTTAGACTAAATTTGGCAAACACAGTTTGGCTCAGGATGCTCCTTCTCCCATCTCTTAGTCACATTCAAATCTCAAACAGCGTAAGTGCCAGCTTTCTGCTTTGTTATGCCAAGTCTTGCCTACTTCATTCAGGGATCCTTCTCCAGGCAAGTCGTTTCTCAACTCACTAATAAAACTGTATTGTTTTGGGGATTCTCCTAAGCTCACAGATTTTAGCTGCCTTCCTGGTTCTGCTCGCTGCACCAGACCTGTTACACTCCTCATTGCCCAAGCTCCCCTCCCCTCTCCACCTGCCTGAAGCCCACCCAGGACCTTGTAAGCAACCACTCCCAGCATGCTCTTCTTCTCTGAGAGGACCCTCTCATCACTCATTTGGCATTGATAAATGCTTGTTTATATATTTGCTTTCTGAAGTAAAGTCCTTGAGGAAAGGAGCATCTTCCATCTTTGCATTCCAGCAAAAATTCCTAGGTCATTAAATGGCTAGTGATGAATAGCTAAGGACAAAGAGGATGAACTGCTGGAGTCTGAGTATTTTTAGGCACGGAGACGCTACGGACGTCAAGGGTAGTGAGATACAACATCTTTCAAACTTCAGTGTGACTGTCAGTCCAGGCGATCCTTAAGATCCTTAAGATGTTCTAAGTGTCGCCCAGTTAATTAAGATGAGCTTGGTGAAGTGACTTGCTTTATTTCTGCAGAACTTGTCAGAGTCTTTAATACATTAGATGATGCTGACCAATCTAGCCTTGTTGACACTGATCTTGGCAATTATTCACCCATGTGAGGAATACAGAGCTGAATCAGACTCCTGACGATGGTGCAGCAGGGCTGTCACACTCAAAACCTCCAAGAGGGAGATAAGTGGTGGTCCAGTCCAGCCCAGTTATTTTAAGCTTATGTGCTGTCATGTCAGAGTCTACCCACAAGCCATGGGAGGCCTGACCTGGATTCAACTGATAATGTGCCCTTCAGTAGTAACCTTAACCAAAGGTAACCATGACGGGCTCATTGCCAAGGCTGAGGAGGAGAGCTAAGCAGAGTGACTCTGGAATGCTAAGGGCTGTAATTAAGGGCTACTTAGCTGGCAACATTGCAATGGACATTTTCTCAGGGAAACTGAGGGTTGCAGAATGAATGGGAATGTGCTGATTTGGAGGAAGGTCAAGGGCTATTTTTGTTATTGTGTGTGTGTGTAAACTATCCTACTCGTGTGGCATAGGGAACAAGATGTGACTGATTTGAGCCTCTTGACTTTAACATAATTTGAGACTCTGAGTGTCTGCATCTGCCTCTCTTTCTCTCACTACCTGGCTTGGAGAACAGTCGCAGGCAAGGAAGACAGATGGAAGCCTCTGCCTCTTGACCAAGCAGGGCATTTCATTCCGAACCTGTGGCTCTCTTCCCTGGCCTCCTGGTTTCCGATCCAATACTGAAAGTACATGACTCTAGGACAACTCACTGCACAGCTCACGTGCAAGGAGGATTCACAGGCATGGTCCCACTGACATCGGACCTTCAAAACTTCTTTATTTTGACCCAATTCCTGATTTAGAGAAAAATTGTCAGGCAAACACAAAGAATGCCTGTAGGCTCTATATGCAAATTACCCAAATGTTGACTTCTTAGCAGTTGCTTTTTCTCCCCTCCATGTTTGTGAAATTGAGACTAGGTTATAGAGAAACTTCTCTCTTATCCCCACATAGCTCCACATAGCTTTTCTTAAACATCCTCTTCTATAGTCATAACATCATGAGAAAAACTGGAAACTGAACATTGATACCGGATTTAAATGCTGCTACTAATTCCAACAATGTCCTTTATAGGAAATGAGCCTTCATATTTGCATATCTTTTATGAGTCCTGGGTAGATATTTATAGACTGACCCTCAAAATGGATGTGCCAGATATTTTGTTATGATTACATCTGGGGTGTGAATTTCTGCAGAGGTGTTGCACCCCATCAGCAAGCACACAACATGGATTGGATCCAAATGTTCTGATGTCCAGTTGGATGCCCTGGTAGAGGTGGTGTCTGTTACTGGTATAATATTCTAACCCTGAACTACATATTTCATCACGCTAAATTATATTTGCTGGTATTTTAAAATTCTGATACAATTTTGTTTCACCTAACCTTCAGTGTACATATGACAAATTACCCACATGGATGCTTAAATATCTCTATGTAAGATACTCCATCCTACTCACAAAACAACTTTGATCACATAGAGAAGAATCATTTTCCTCTCCACTGGAGACAGAATGAACAAGACATAGAACGTGGTGATGATGCAAAGGGCTAGAACCAGACTTTGTTAAAATTTTATAGGTTGTGCTTTATCATCTTATTTAAAACTAATTTTAGCATTGTGGGCACATAAAATGTGTCAAGTTGAAGGTTCCACACGAAGTACACCATTTCTAAATAGAGATTGTGAAATCTATGCTGGCGTTAGGTCTTCAATCAGTAAACCTTGTCCACAGATCCTGAAATTGACACTGAAAAGAACTTGGAGCTTTGGGGGAAGCATAAAATTCCAGGCTAACTCTGGTAAGCATGTACAATATTTTACTAAGGAATCCAGAAAGTTCATCCCGACAAAAGACACCGCTGGCTTCTGAGCCTTGAGGGTGACTGAAGACTCCCACTCTTGAGGCCACATAAAGGTCATAGGTGAAGAATGGAAACTGGGCCCTGAGATGCTGGCTGGCCAGGAGGCACCTCCTGATTCCCAAGTTCATTTCAGCAGTGTTCAAGGTGGGGAAATCTGCACGTAGGTGAAGAGAGAGAACAGAGAACTCATCTATAGAACCTTACAAGCTCAAATGCTAACTGTCCTAGCAAAGACAAAGAGGATAGGACAGCCCGGAGAAGAGGTTGGATTTGGGAGATGCCACAAAACTTCAGAAACATCACCTCCCAAAGGCAGCTTATGGTCTACTGGGATCCAGAAACTCCCCTTAGCAAGTACCTCCCTGCCCTTGGGCATGTAAGATAAGCTGAATCCTTGCCCCATAGCCACCAGCCAGTTCCTGGGACTTACTAGCAGCTTTTCTGCTTCCCTTCAATTAGGAAAAAACATCCAAAGTACTTCCCCAGCTGCTAGGGAATACAGCATTTATTTACCTGTGCCAAGGGTCAAAGCTCAAATGTCTTCAGCAACCAATTGCTAAAGCAAACAGGAGCTGGTGAATATAGGACAACCAGGAGATCTATGGGCTCTGGACAGAGCGGGCAAGGTTGATCAAGACATGATATTTTTAAAAAAGGATCTGCTGTCAACTAACGGCCCAAGGGATGTTGTGTCACTTCGCCTGCTGAATGGCGGCAAAGCCATTCTCCTCTTTATCCTAACTGAAACTCCCAGCCCTGTGATCAGCCATGACTGGGATGGAATATCATCCAGCACCACAGATAGCCTTTACAGCAGAGGAAACTCACAATGAGATGAGATTCACAAGAATGCCCCTTCCCTTGAGACCTGTTTATGCCCCGCCCATTAGGACAGCTCCTTTATCGTGTAAGTGCAGGGTCCCATGGGTTCAATTAATAGGATCCTTGTATCTGAAGCGTCTACGTTATTATCCATTCGCTTATCTAGGGCACGTTTACTGAGTGCCTTCTCTGTGTCAGCAGCCATTTCTGATGCTGGACTATCACAAAGTCCCTGAAGGAAACTGAGATGCAGACTAAGTCACAATGAAAGAAATTTAACGAGTTAAGTGGGCTAAGGGTCTGGGACTGGCCAGGATGACTTCCTCAGCATGAGCAATTGGTATCAGTCTCTCTGAGAAGAGACATTTAAAGCTAGAAGCTGAATGACACGCAGGAAGAAAGCAGATGTGTGAAAAGAAGCCGAAGGCATTCTGCCCAGGGCAGCCTGTGTTAAGGGCTTCAGCAGGAACCAGTTATCAGAGAAAGTCATTGCCACTGGAGTGAAGCTGCTCAAGTGGGGAGGGCCAGGAAAGTAAGCTGGAAGCTGGAAATGTGGGCAGGGGGTGGATCCGCAGTCCTGCAGGCCAAGGCAGGTTTGGAACTTCACCCCTACTGCAATAGGAAGATGCTGGACTGTTTCCAAAGGGGTTAGTGCTGGCACAAGTGCCGAGATGGCTTATGGGCCTTGATGGTCATTTCTGACTCTTCCTTGATGTATAGCCACAAATACTTCTCCTGAACTAGAATCAACTGTTCATTGAGAATTGCCTTTCCATTGAGCAAAGACTGAAGAAGTTGGGGAAAAACAACTGCTAGATATGAATGATTAGGGAAGATCAGGATACTCAGATCTGACCTCGGGACGAAACCTTCCACACTTGGCTCAACACCCAAGGTCAGCCTGATCCCCTTACTGTGAGCTTGTGTTTCCTATACCTATGTGTCACCTGATATCTCAACTTGATTCTTCTGGCTGTGGTACAGGCATACTGATAGAGCTTTAGGCGGCATGTCAGCAAAGCTCCTACCCTGGATTTTGCTTATCTCTCTGCCTAGGAAGTTCTTTTCCCGGATCCCCCAGAGCTCCTTCCCTTTGTTCCTTCAGATAGTTTCTGAAATGTTGCCTTCACGGGCTACTGTGTTTGAAGCTGTGGTATTATACCTCATCTAAAAACCCCTTTCCCACCACTTTCCTGGTAATCTAACCAACTCTATTTACACACCTTCCTATATTCTTCACTTTAAAAATGCTTATTCATTCATTTATTTTCATCTGTTTGAAAGGCAAAGCAAGGGTATGAACAAGAGAAAAAAGAATTAGATGGAGACAAAAGCTACGGATATCTTCCAAGTGGTGCTTCACCCCTCCAAGTGTCTGCAACAACCAGTGCTGTGCCAGGCCAAAGCCAGGAGCCAGAACTCCACCCTGGTCTCCATGTAGCAGTAGCCCAAACACTGCAGCTGCTTCCAAGAACAAATCAGCAGAATGCTGAATCTGAAAAGGAGCAAATGGAACTCACCCGGGCACTCTGATATGGGATGCAAACGCCCCAGCAGTGCCTTCACCTGCTGCATCGTAATGCCTGCCCCTTGTATTCCGCACTTGCACATCTGTGCTCTTGCTGACACGAGGATTAGCTAACTCCCAGAAAATACTATGCTTTCTTTTACAAGCCCACCAGGCCAGAGTCCTTACCCTTGACACCTTGTTCATTAGGTTCTCACTCTTCTGGTCTCCAGCCACCTGCTGTAATGACCCCAGGGCCAGATATCAGGCCATCAGGCACAGCCTCATATACTCCAGAGCTCTCTGAAAGTATTCAAACCACTCAATCCTAAATTCACTTACTCTGCCCTCACTTCCTTTTTTTTTTTTTTTTTTTAATTTTGTTTTATGACACCGTTTCACAGGCTCTGGGATTCCTCCAACCCCTCTCCATGCCTTCCCCCCCATGATGAATTCCTCCACATTGTTGCAGTAGTACAGTTCAAATCCAGTCATGGTTCCTACATTGCAAGCATGTACCATGCATAGAGTGCAGCATCTTATTGTCCAGATAAATTCAACAGTTTCTTGGGGAGACCATCTCTGGTCTGAAAGTAGAACTGGTGGAATATCATCTCATCCAAAGAAAAGCCACAACATAACATCAACAATTGGCAATATTATAGAGTTAATTAACAATGGTATTGAGTGACCAATATGTTAGAAAGTGTCATTTCTTAAATACATCCTATGACTACTTCATTGACATTTCAATTTTAGTTTATTCACATCCAGCTGCTCTACACCTTATACTGAACTTATTACTGGCTTATAACTCTACCTGCCTCACTTCTTAAAGGCTTCAGCCTCTGTATTCCTTCTCTCTCCACCTGCCACTAACCTCCATGTTTTCTGCTGTGGCCCAATTTGGCCCAATTTGTTCTCTCTTCTAGAACTGTGAGTAATAAACTCTTTGTGACAGCAACCACACATCTCCTGATTTGCTGGCATTTCTGAATATCAAAATTTTTTCTAACTTATACTTGCCTCTCTTCCTCCCTCTATTCTCGCGTAGCCTCCTGAGGGAAGGACTTCTGCCTCTGCTTTGGTTCACTGTGGTGTTGCTAGCACTTGGAAGAATGCTTGGCACAGAACTAAAACATTCAGATAACTTTGTTGGGGTGGGTAACGATTTCCCAAAATGCTTCATCCATACATTCTAAGTATCAAAGGAGCGAAGAGGAAGCCAAGGTGCCCACTACATGTACATGACCCTTGGAATCCAAGAGTGTCTCAAGATCTACTTCTGACCCCTGAACTTTGGTTCCCCATCCATAAAATGAGGTTGAACTATCACCTGTGACTGAGACTGAAATGCTTACCAGGAGCCATCGTGAAAGGTGAGTACCTGGTAACACAGCAGGGGCAATGCTGACTGTTGGAGGACAATGAGCTATACTGTGCTAGCAGATAGAATATCTTTATTTCTATCTCGCCCTCTCTTTCTTTATAACTCTGTTTTTCCAATAAAGGAAATAAATCTTAGAGGAAAAAGTATGGTATAACTTTGAACCTAGAAACTGGGCCAGTTATGCAAAACATGTGTGAAAACAAATGCACATACATGCATGTGCATACACACACAGGTACTTGAAAATGTCTGAAGAATATAAGATTGAAAGTAAGTTTACAGGGCAGGCATTTAGGCAAGTGATGAAAACACAACTTAAAGTGCCTGCATCACACACTGAGATACCTGGGTTCAATTCTCAGCTCTGGCTTCTGACTCTCCTGTCTTGCTAAGGCAGAACCTGGAAGGTAGTGGTAAATGATCAAATAATTCAGTTCTTGCTACTCTTGGTGACAGATCTGAATTGAGTCCTCAGGTCCTGGTGTTGGTTGGCATTTAGGGGTCTGAGCTAATGGCTGGGAGCTCGCTTTACCTCTCAAAGAATAAACAATTTAAGAAATAAATGTGGCACAAAAATCTTGAAATCCATGCATAGTTTCCCAACAGTCCGCATGTTGTGCAAACTTTCAGAAGACTCCTTATAGATGTTCATAATGCAATGTACCTACAGAAAAGGGAGTTAACAGTGAGTCCCGATAGTTAAGGTTTCTAGGGTTACAGGTCATACATTTTCTGTACTTTTCCTTGTATGTTCCAAATTCTGCATGCTACAAAATACACATTACACTGAAAAGTATATCATATGAGATATACATGGTCACACATTTCATATAATACCTTAGATGTTCACAGGGCTGTAGAAAGTCCATTCTCTCCACTTTTTTCCAATTATCTCCACATTCCAATTTTACCTTCCCACCTAGAACTAATCGCAGGTTTAGATATGTAGTTCTCCATTTCCCACACATCCCTTTCTGTGTCCCAGGCACAATTTTTTTTTTGTACCAAGCCATTCATGTTATAGAGTTGAAGAGGTGAAGGAGCCTATGATTTTGTTTTTCTGTCCTGGCTAGTGGGAAATCTTCCTGTGTCTACATTTCCTTTTGTTGTTGTTTGTTTCAGCTGGCTGCATACCCTTTCACAAAGTGAACCAGAGCCATTCCCCATGGTGGAAGTGACAGTGTCTCTGTCTTCCTGCTTATTAACACGGACATGGTCACTGCACGTCATCAGACAAATGGAGACTGCTGTAGGGTACAGTCCAAGAAGTGGCTGAGAGGCCAAAAGGCAGACACCTTTTCACAGATTCTGGCCCTTCTGAAAGGACCTCTCAAGTAGTATTTTAACTAGCACACCCCTTACTGACAATCTAAAGGATGAAAAAATAATTTTACTGTTTTTATTGGTATTTTTAAAAAGATTTACTTATTTGTTTGAAAGGCATGGTTCACTCCCCAAATGGCTGGGATTAGACCAAGCCAAAGTCAGGAACCAGCAATTCCATTCAGGTCTCCCATGTGGATGGGTAACCTAAGCATTTGGGCCATTTTCTGGTGCTTTCCTGGGTACACTAGCAGGGAGTTGGATCAGAAGTCAAGTAGTTGGCAAACTGAACCAGTATTGTACAGCATGCTGGTGTCATTGATGGCAACTTAACCTGATGTGCCACAACACTGGACCTTGTTTATATCTTTGGTTAATATTGGTATTATTTTTTCAAAAGCTAATTGCATTTTTTAAAAAAGAAATCATTCTTCATAATCTTTGTCTATTTTCTATACTTAGTTTTGGTTTTCTTTTGCTTGATTTAGTCAAACTCTTCATCTATTACAGATATTAGTCTTTTAGCCATTATGTAGGCTGCCAAGTTTACCATTTAATTTCCTCTACATGTCAATTACACTTGCCTAAAATTCACCTGAGATTTATTTTTCTGTATAATGTGATATGGTGAGACATTTTACTTGAATATTCAGGAGAACAGGTTAAAGCAGAAACTTAAAAAGACCTCTTGTTCATATTATCTCCTCAAAGATTTGCTTAGTTGAAGGGCAGTATGACAGAGGGGGAGAGATAATCAGAAATTTTCCATTGACTGATTGACTCCCCAAATACCCACAATAGCCAGAGCTGGGTCAGACTGAATCCAGGAGCCAGGAATTCCATCAAGATCTGCCAAGTGAATGTCAGGGACCCAAGTACCGAGGCCATTGTCTGCTGTCTATGAGGTACCCCGATGGAATGCTGCATCAGAGGCAGGGACAGACCAGAGCCCAGGCACTCCAGTATGCAAGAAGAATGTCCAAGTAGAAAAGTTTAGCCTGTTACACCACAATAACCACTCCTACATTTATCGTTTAAGCTTGTCATATTTTACAAAGAAACATGCAGGAATTCCTAGGGGAAATATTGAAAAGTCCTGCCACACTTGGCCTGGGCATTTTCCTAGCTCAGCAAATGTATTGAGTTGCACAACCAACAAGCTGGTCAGATGTGAGGAGTAGACCTCATGCATTTTTGAGCTTCTGACCAGTCTAAAAGAGAAGGCACTTCGGTCTAAGTATCCCCCAAGGCCAAAGCTGAAGGCTCCAGGTAGGAATGTCCATGCAGACCCCAAAGCACAACTTCCCTTGGACACACAAACTCCAACCAATGTGATTTGATTTTTTTATGTGTTTTCTACAACTGTGAACTGAAGTTTCATTGTATTTAGGTTTAATAATGATCCGCTGAACAAATGCTGAACAAACACCCTTTAAGATGGAGCTAATGAGAGGGTGTCAGCAGGGCACTGAGACAGTAATGGAGGTTACGAAAGGGTGCTAATTAACCAGAAGCAGGCTTCCAATAGAGCCTTTGGAAGAGGTGCTAGAAACCATGGCAAGTACAGCTCTAGGTTCATGTGCTTTGGGGTAGAAAGGGATTTACTCATGTGCAATGGGAGGGATGGCTTTGGAGGCAGATCCGACTGCCAGTTTGCTCTTGACTGTTCTAAATATCACATTGCCACAGGGGCTTAGAGTCACCCCCTTGTGCCTGTGCCGTTATTAAATACACACCAAAACATAATCAAGGATCAGAAACTGACATGTAACCCAGTCACAGTGACAGAGGCGGGACCATTCCTTTGTCTGGTGGCTACAGGGAAGGTAGACAGTTAATTCTGGGAGGGTCAGCACGGGGCCTGGAGAGGGTGGTACTTGGGACTTGGCACCCATGAACCATGAGAAACATTAGGAAAAGGGGAGATGGAATAAGAGTCCCGGGTCTTGCTGGAAAGTGTGGGTGGTCTGTTGAGGTGGTGCCTAGTTGAGGAGGTACCAGGTAGACTCCGTCATAACATCTTGTTTCTCCTGGCCATAAAAGTCATCATGATTGAAGGAATCTTGGTGAACCAAAAAAGTTTAAATAATTCCATGTTAGAAAACACCACATTTTCCACAAATTTTCTTCTTTATAAATTAAGAAATACATCTTTTCCAAATATACACATTTTGGTGATATGAATTGTATAATTCATGGCAAATAGAGATAATTTACTATTTAGCCACTCTGAAGTGTACAATCTAGTAGCACTAAGTATATTCACAACATTGCATAATGACCACCACTGACACTAACCTTGCACATGCTATCCTTTGCTGAGAACATATATCACAAGGGCTGAATATTTTATTGTCATTTCCACATAACTTTTACAACGCTCCAGGTACACAGGTGTTATTACTGCGATTTTATGCCCGAGCATATGACATCAAGAGGCTGAGTCCCTTGTGGGAATCAACAACAGTTGGTAAGTGACAGACTGGTATTCAGGGCAGATCTGGGGGCGGGGTAGGGTAGGCTGTAGTCTGCACTCTTACATAAATTGTACAGTTCTGAGTTGCATTTGTGTGATGGACCACAGAGGAGGGAAGTGTGGCAATGGACCTATTATCTCCAAACACACAAAAAGGATTTAACAATATCTATTTCATATTTTGAATTAGGAAAATAGTCTGAAATATTTCTAACCTAATATAATGGAAATTGCACAATATTCTCCTTTATCTCATAGAATAATTTATTTTAAGGATCATAAAAATATTTATAGTGCTTTCAAGAGCTCATCAGCAACCTTCATCTCCCAAATCTATTTTCCCATTATTAAGCACTTCTAATTTCAATTCTACTCTTGCAAGGCTGTGCAGAAACAACCTTGGTGGTTTGGGAAGAGCTACAGAGACCAACAGTGGCACCAGGAGTGGCTTCTGGCAGGGTTCAGAGGGTGTGGCCTTCCTGTTCCCACTTTGGAGAACACATTACTCAAACACCAAGTCTGAAAGCTAGGAAGGCGATTCTGATCAACTATTTGTCCAGAGTTCCACTATGTGCAGTTAGATAGAGTCTGTTATCCAGTGTGACCCTAATTGTTGTAGAATAGGCATCCCTTGCAAGCCTAAATCACACAACACAGCACATGAGAGCTGACATCTTTTTCATCGTCCTAGAGAATGACCCCTCACCTACACAGAAATCTTCTCAACTAAGAGCACTAGAGTCCAAGTGGTACCAGCTTTCCCTAGCTTGACAGGACATCATATTCTAAACAGGGAGATAGAATATGGATAGAAACTAAAAGGCCAATCTCCTTTATTCCCACTAAGTTCAAAGTCACAATGAGGCAACTTACACTTTGAAGCAAAGGAGCCCAATAGACTAGTATAGGGGAACTGGGACTTTCACTGAGAACCATAATGCAAGTATATTCTTGTTTCTTTTTAAAGATTTATTTATTTGAAAAGCAAAAAGAGAGATAGAAAGAGAGAGAGAAAATCTTCCATCACTAGGTTCACTTCTCAAATGACTACCAATAGCCAGGACTGGTCTAGGCAGTAGCCAGAAGCCAGGAATCCCAACCTGGTCTCCCTCATGGGTGGCAGGATCCCAAGTACTTGGGCCATCTTCTGCTGCTCTCCCTGGGACATTTGCAGGAAACTGGATCAGAAGCAGAGTAGCCAGGACTTAAGTTGGCACTCCAGAATGGGCTATCAGCATTCTAAGTAGCAGCTCAGTCGAGTACATGACATGGGTCCCACAGTCACATGCTATGGGTGGGAACAGGGAAGTACCATTTTAAAAACTGGCAGAGTCCATCCCCACAGGGCAGATACCGCTTGGCCTTTAGGCCACTCCCTGCTGGAGAAAGCAACCCCAGCATTTTGGTATGGTCCATCAGCACAGACCAGGATGGTAAGTGAAAAACAACTAATAAACAGTCCGAGGAAAACTGTGCCCTCAGTTTCCTGAGTCAGCAACTGGGCTATAAGACATGAAATCCAACACTCTCTAATGAGTAATGGGTAATGGGTAAGTCTGAGAACCCTCAGGAAGGATGCAGGAATTTTGACACAAAGGAACAGAGTAACCAAATGTCAATTACAGGTTGTCAAGGTAACCAGCAGAAAGCAGGTGGGACAGGGGTCTGTGAAGATTGTGATGACTTGGAAACAGCCTCCTCTGGGAAGTTCACACTATTTTAAGAGATAGACAAATGTGACTGTGGTTAAAGATAATCACAGTCAGATGTTGGCAGAAGTAGACAAACATTTCTAGGCCTCTGCTATTTAGAGTATAAAAGTGTGTGTGTGTATGCCAGGCAATGCTTATATTAAGAGCTTCGGCGGCACGGGGTTTACATATGCAAATAAAAATAACACCCTCAAAGAAAAGATTGCTTCTGGAACTAGTCTATTCCACAGTTTTTGGAACACAGTATGAAACTGGACTAGATTCTATGGAAGCACTTTAAAAAACAAAACAACCCTGCACCCTTTGCCAAAAGGGGAAAAAAAACAACATGCAAAACACACACACACACACACACACACACACACACACACACACACACGAAACCAGAATCAATTTGGGCAACAGGGTACGTGGGAGAGCAAGCGAGCTGACTGTAGTGAGGAAACCAGAAGTTAATTTATTAACACACACTCTTGGGAAAAATCACCTCATCTCCATTTGCTCACCTGGGAGGTGTGCAGGTTCACTCCCCAAAGACACTGTCGCCACACACCATCCACTGCAACCTGTCCATCACTGGTATGGACACTCCACTCCCACACAGGCCTAGGTCCCTCCCCATGCTCCTTTCTTTGTGACCCTTCACGTCCCAGCCATGGTCATTTCTTCACCTGAAGACTTCCTCCCCACCCACCCCCTCTAGAAGGGCTGGTCACTCTGTCCTCTGAGCACTTCCGAGAGGCCAGTCTGGGGGATTTTGGCACAGCTTCTCAGGAGACTGCTCATCCTAGCTCAACACGCAGCACTGAGGACCCCTGCCGCTGCCTTCTCCGTACCCATTTCTCTGAGGACCAAACCAAATGGTATAGCCTGGTGAGTTGAAATTCTGTCCCTGCTCCATCTACACGCCTGGGGGTAGATCTTAAATACCTGAATTATGAGGATACTTCAAAAAAGTTCTTGGAGAATGAAATTAAGAGTTTATTTTGATGCAAAGATTTTTTTTAAAATTCCATGTACAACTGTATCTATGAACTGTATCTATGAACTTTTGAAAGACACCACTATGCACGAATTTCAAAGAGTCTTGGCAGCAACAGAACCTTATTTTTTAATCCCACTTTCCACAAACTTCCTGAAGTACCCCCCCTTTCATTCCCTAGGTCCTGGGGATTAACTCAAGGGCATCTGACAAGACTTACTGTAGACAGCCCCGAAAGACAAGGTCATGGGGCACATCTGATTTCCTTATTTCTGATGGACATGAAGGTCTGTAAGTGAAGCTTCTTTTTCCATAAAAGCATGCATTCTAAATGTAACCAATGGTACATTTGCTCAAAATGTCAAGTTGCCTTATTTTTGTTTAAAAGCTGGTGTTGTGGAACAGTGGATAAGGCCTCCAGCTGGGATGCCTGCAATCCACAACAGAGTGTTGGTTTGATTTTTGCCTGCTTTTTTTTTTTAATGACACAGTTCCATAGGCTCAGGGATCTCTGCTTCCACCCTCACCTCACTCCCCCTCCACTGTTTCCCCCCATAACAATAGTCCAATCTCTCAACAACAGTCACAGTCCATCATCCTGCTATTTAAGTATATCATGACATTGCAGGTGCAGGCAATGGTAGAAAGTCCACCATCCCATTGTCAAGATATATTTAACAGTTTCAATGGGAATCCATCTTTTTTTTTTTTCAGTAGAGATGCATATTGCAATGTATCCTCATGGTATATTTGCCTCCTTTATACAGATCTCTAGATGAATATATGTATATACATGTTTATCTATATATCTATTGATTTTGTATTAAGGTTGCCTTATATCAGAGAGAACATGTGATATTTGTCCTTTTTGGATTGGCTTATTTTACTGCCTGCTCTGCTTCTGATCCAACCCCCTCCTAAAGCACCTGGACAAGCCATAGCTGATGTTCAGCTATTTAGATTCCTGCTACCTACACAGGAGACGTAGCTGGACTTCCTGGCTCCTAGCTTCACCTGGGGAGTGAACCAGCATATGGAAAATCCCTTTCTCCTTCTCTCTCTCCCTTATTTCACTCACTCTCATTCTCCCTTATTCTCTCCAACTGGCCACAACAGCCAGAGCTGAACTGAGCTGAAGCCAGGAGCATCTTCCATATTTCCTATGTGAGTGCAGGGGGCTAAGGCTTTGGGCCATCCTCCACTGCTTTCCCAAGCCACAGGCAGGGAGCTGGATGGGAAGTGTGGCAGCTGGGACAGGAACCAACTCCCATATGGGATCCTGGCATTTGCAAGCAGAGGATTAACTAGTTGAGTCCTCACTCTGGGCCCTCACTCTTTCAACTGAAGAAATGAATCTTAAAAAAAAAAAAAAGAAAAAGAAAAAGAAAAGAAAAGAAAAGAAAGCAGCTCTAATGAACTGCTAATAACAGAATAGAAATTTCTAAGTCACAAATAGCAGATTAGATATTCAGCAGAGTAAAGTAGATAATTGTGGTAATTAAAGGAGCTTTGAACATAAATGCAGGATAATGCACATACTAAACCAATAAATGAATCTAAAGGCCCTTTTTCAGGACTTGCTGGAGAGCGGCTAAATCCAACACACGGGCCTCCAGGAACTGGGAGGGGAACTCTGATCTCTATCTTCCTAAGAACTGCCACCTGAATCACTGCTCTGTGATCACCAGGTCAGCAGTGTGTTTTGAACAGGGACATTCCCTGGGCAAAAGGCCAGTGTTTTGTGGTGTAGGTTACAAGTTTATTTTCCTTGAAAGCTTTGAGAAATTCTTATCTACTTCCATCCCACTTAATGGCTCACCTAAAAACGTTGTGCTGTAAGTCAATGAGATGTCTGTTAATGGGAGGAATATTCCCTAACTAGCATTTCTTGAGTGTATTCTCTCTGCCAGGGTAGCCAGGACACACACTTGAATCTTTACAACTAACTCAGGGTATGGATACCCGTTATTTTCCTAAGTATGCAGGAGAAGAAATGGGCACAAAGATGTTAACAAATAGTTTAATATCACATCATCAATAAGCTCTAAACACCAGGACAGAGACAGTCTGGCCCGCTTCGAATCATGCCCTTCTCGTAGCAGATACCTCAACTAAGGAATGAATGGCCTGCAACAAGCTCTCTCCTACTTAGAAAAGATAACAGATGAACACAAGAGAGTCAACTGGCCCACCTACCTTTCTGAGTCAAGTCCCTGTTTGTGATACAACCTGGACACTTTCAAGGAGCGCTAGAACCCTGGTTCCCCAAGCTCTCAATAACAGCCAAGGTGTTTTGGAAACACACTTGTACTCAAGGCAGCCTCTCTAGACCTGCCCCTAGACTACTTCCAAAACACTAGGGATCAAGGCAGGTTCATTCAGTCATAATATTGCACCACTTTCAAAATGTCATATACAACAAGTCTATGGTATATGATGCTAATTGTGATTATAAATACACATTGGAGGTGTAACTACATGCTGCTAAGCTAAATTTTACAAACCAGATCAGTTTTTAGTACTTGACTTGGCAAAGATATTCCACAAGCAGAACTTCGGACGCTGCCCTGGTCCCGTCTGAAACATGTTCCCACTGATAAAGGAAAAAAGATGCCAACTAAACAAAGATGCATACCACGCAACTGAATAAGGACTAAAATCAACATAACATGATGTGCAGATGGGCCCGTGTCAACCTGAGGTTGGTGACTTTGGAATAGAAGACAAAGGTGAGCTCATGATAGCAGCAGAATGCTTGGCAGGGAGCCAGGGAAACTACAGATCCAGGGCAAGCTCCGTCAGGGATACTCGGCAATGGGAAGAGGCTGAGGGGGCGGAGCATTCTCCACAGCCTGGCTGGGCCCAGTGCCAGTGGTCCCCTGGGATGACTATTCCCCTCCCCGCCCAGGGCTCCTTCAGTGCATACACTCTTTGCTCCTCTGAGAACAGCTCAGCTCTGGTTTGTGCACTTACAGCCCTGGCTTGCATATTTTGGCAGAAGGGTCACAGTTAAATTTAGAGTTGACCCTCTTTCACTGGGAGTAAGTGGGAACACTGGCTGTATGAGCAGATCCATGGACACTGCGGTATAGCTGGTCACAGATGTGTCTTCATGGGGAAGCATGATGTGGAACTGGTGGTTAGGCTAGAAGTTAAATTGGGAAGTGGATGGAACTTCCCAAACAAAGCCCAAAGAAGCGGGAATGTAAAAAAATAGAAAGCTGGGGGTGGGGTGAAGTGAGGCGCTGGTGTAGTAGTATAGTAGGCTAAGGCTTCTGCCTGTGGTGCCGACATCCCATATGGTCACTGGTTCATGTGCTGGCTGTTTCACTTCCAACATGGCTCCAAGCTTACGGTCTGGGAAAGCCGGAGGATGGCTCAAGCACTTAAACTCCCTCTACCCACATGGAGCTCCTGGCTTCAGATTGCCTCAGCTCTAGCCTTTGCAGCCATTTGAAGACTGAACCAGCACATGGAAGCTCTCTCTCTCCATCTCTCTGTAACTCTGACTTTGTAATAAAAATAAATAAATAATAAATAAATGTGGGACCCTGGATTCAGTCATCCCAAGATTTTCCCCAACTTTTACTCTGCAAAGAGGTTGAAGAACTAAAGACAGTCTTGTTTACTTGGTTCTGTTGGAAAGCAGAAAAGGTTCATTATACTTTTAAGGTTGCCTTTTAAAGATTTACTTATTTAGTTTTGGGGGGGCCCAGCGGTGTGGCCTTTCAGCTAAAGTCCTCACCTTGAACGCCCTGGGATCCCATATGGGCACTGGTTCTGGTCCTGGCAGCCCCACTTCCCATCCAGCTCCCTGCTTGTGGCCTGGGAAAGCACTCGAGAACGGCCCAGAGCTTTGGGACCCTGCACCCACGAGGGAGACCCAGAAGAGGCTCCTGGTTCCCGGCTTCGGATCGGCACAGCACCAGCCATTGCGCTCACTTGGGGAGTGAATCCTCAGATGGAAGATCTTCCTCTCTGTCTCTCCTCCTCTCTGTATATATGACTTTGTAATAAAATAAATAAATCTTAAAAACAAACAAACAAAAAAGACTCTTGGTATTCATGGCCCTCCTCAGACAGGATCCCATGGCCCAAAGTAAATCCCATCTCCTTCTCTATTCCCACCAGATATCCAGAGTGCACTGTCTTTCATCTGAGAATACTTAGAAAATGTATATGTGTTTCAGAGAGGAGGGGAGGGGAGCAGCTCCACCTATGGCCCCCTCCAAGTGTAGACTGAGGACAGCAACTTCTTTTGTTTTGATTTCTGATTATCCCCCAGTCCCTGGAGGTACCATCTATGACCAGGAGTCAGGAGGCCCCACGGAAGGCCATTGGTGGCTTTGGGGCCTAATTTAGAACAGAGCACATGGGCTAACCAATCCTGGCTTCAGAACAGCTTTCACCTTCCATCTGGTTTGGAAGGTCACAGGATGTTTCAAAAAGTCTCGTGGCCTTCCCTGGAGATTCCCAGAATCGTGGTGGGCGGGTTGAGATTTCGTTAGGACTGGTGGGACTAAGCTCTTAGCTCCGTGTTTTGAAAGCCAAGCTCTGGCTTTGGGTAGACCTGTGCCAACAGAGTGACAGACAGAGGTTCTCCCAGAATCACTTCAGACATTATTAAACTTTTACTAGCTTGAGATCTGCCTCAGTGGAGGGTATTTATACCAGGGATGCTGCCAGACACCATGGTGGAGAGCTTTTTGTTTTTTTCAGAGACTAACTTACCAACATGTAATTAGATGGACATTTTGCCATGTGTCGATATGACTTGTTTTTTCTTTAAGTAATCTTCTTGCTTTTAGATTGTTTCTAACTTTTGCCATTATAAGCAATATTGTAATGGTCATTCTCATGGCAGCCTTGACACAACTCTGTAATTAGTTATAGAAGGTAAATTCTTGAAAAGGAGTTCCTGATTCAAAAGACTGACCACCCCTGACTGGTCTGAGCCCTTTGGAAGCAGGAGTGTGCTGTTCTGTTTTAGAAGTTTTATGGGAGACATCTTCCAGGGCCAGGAATTTCAAGTCTCTCCTACTATTTTTGTTTACATTTTCTTAATTTCTTTTTGGAAAAGGAAGTAATCTGGTTGAGACCATGACAAGCTAATGTCTTTGACTTCTTGGACTAGATATGATGGGGTAACGGAAAGGATGTAGTTTATCATTATTCTGGATTTAGAGTGACATGTTATGCCACTCACCTGTTGTGACCCTGTGCAGGTTACATAGGCTGGATACAGTCTCTGCATCCAGCAAACAGGGATGGCAGGCAGCTGCCCAGGGGGGTTTTGGTTGGATGGGAATAGTGTGTGTAAATCACTAAAACCTGGCGCATGGTAGGGGCTGAGGAAGGACTGAGTTATTATCATCACAAATGAGGACCTGCAAGTCCTTGTGGACTTGTGCCAACTGCCACATTCAAATGCTTTCATTTGTGTCTTAATCATGGGAGAAGTCGAAGATCTTCCATTCGCAGATGGAAGATCTGAGTAGTGTGTAGCAGGCATTGGACCAGTGACCCCAGAACATGGAAGGTGCTTCCATGTCCCTTCCCCCCCCCCCCCCCCCCCCCGGCCCACCCAGGACCTTGAAGACGCAACTTAGAAACTGCTCCTTTAAGTGTGAAACAGGAATAACAAAGAAACAAACCAGAAATACAACAGTTGCTAAAGATAATAAAAGCATTCCTGCTTTGAGACTCTAGGAAATATTGGTTTTTCCTCAGGCCCTAAAGGGCAAACAGGGGTCCTTAAAGGGCTCAGGAAGATGCACTGTGAGCAAATAGCAGGGACACCCTCAGACCCACAGAGGAAGGCAAGTCAAACCCACCATCTAGAGCCACGCCGTCCAGTCCTGCAGCCAGGAGCCACACAGGCTACTGAGGACATGCAGTAAGGCTAGTCCAACTTGGATGTATTCTGAGTGTAAATTACACTTCAGATTTCGAAGATGTGCTCTCAAAATCCTGAATATTTAGCACCCCCTTTTCCTGGCCTGACCTGACTCCACAATACCCCACTGAATGCATTATTTTAAGAGTACTGTGGAAGTTATTCAATATCCTCAGTGAAAAACAGTTTATGACACTTGTATATCAAATGGCTGAGAAAACCACAGAGGAAAAAAACAAGGTGGAAAGGATATATTCAAAGTGTTCATTTTAGGGTTTAGTGGATAAAGCTACTGCCTGAAAACCAGCATCCCGTGTGGGTTTAAGTCCCAGCTGCTCGGCTATTGTGCCTGGGAAAGCAGCAGCAGACAGCCTCTCTGCCCACATGGGTGATCTAGAAGAAATCCTTTGCTGTGTCTCTCCTCTCTAACTCTGCCTTTCAAATAAAATAAATATTTAAAAACAAAATGCCCCCTAAGTGTTAATCCTAGTTGTCTCTAGGTGATGGAATGTTTACAGTTTTTTCTACTCACATGATTTTCCTTGACAGAAAAAAATTAATCAAAGCTGTTTCCCAGTCACAATAACTTAAAAATGAAATGAAGTAGAGAAAAATCCTCAAACTTGCTCCCCGAGATCATCTGTACAACTGGAGGTGTGCGGATCGATAAGGACCCTATGATCATTTAACTAAGGAAAGCAGAGGGGAACCCCCTGTCCCCCAGTGCACACTGCTCTCCAGAGGACAAGCGTGACGGGCATTTCAGGCATCCTGGGAAGGGAAGGTGGGATGGGCAGCAGAGACGTGCAAACACCCAGACAACAGCCAGCGTGTCTAAACCGACTGACCCAGGCTAGGTCCACTTCCTAACCCCAGACTGTTCTTACTTTCCCATCAACTTTTGCCGTTACCTGAAACCCATACTAACAGTTGTCAGCTTTGGTTCCAGGATGTATCCTGGGACCGCATCTGCAGGAAGGGTGCTCAGAAGATGAACCAGAGCAAGGTGTAGAGCAGCATGCAAAGCACCAAGCCATCTACACACCAAAGGGGAAAGCACGGAAGAGGATACAGCGAGTGGCTGGGAGTGGCTGTCCCCGGTGGTTAGAATTCTGCTATTTTCAGTGTGTCTGTCTCGCTAACTTCTGATTGGTTCATGGTGAATTTTAAGAGTGATGAGAAAAACAGTGAGAGAAACACAATCTTCAGGAAGCAGAGAAGACACAGTGACCCCAGGTCTTCTATTCAATTCTTGACTCCTAACTCCTATGCCCAGCCCCAGCCCAACCCCAGCCTGGGGAAAGTGCATGACCAAGGTGTGGGGAGGGCACCTTCCCAGCTTTTCAAGCCAAGGATTCCCTGGGGGGAGGGGCAGGCAGCTCTCCCTGACTACAGGATGCTCTTGCCGCAGTCAGTGAGGGACAGGTAGGCTAGGGAAAGCAAAGAACAAAATAAAAAGAGAAAATGAATAGGCTGAGAGGAAACGCCTCCCTTTACCTGCCAGTGGTCTCACTCTTGAGTGATCCCCAGAGCCAACTGGGAGGACACTCACCTGGGAGGACCCTCACCTGGAAATTTCTGGTCAGTGGGGCCAGAGAACCTGCATTTCTGCCATGTTCCTGGGTGACAGCACCGCAGGACACTGAGGCACTAAGTCATTCTGTCGATGGCGGGATGAGGGGAAGAGAAACCAGGAGCAAGGCACAGGAAGGCATGAGCCTGGAGCACGCACACAGGCTGTGAGCCTTGGTTTGCCTTCACACGGGGGAAAAATACCCCTTCTGGATGCCAGTGATGTTTCTATTCCAAGAGAGGGAGGCCGTATCACACATCAGCTGGTAACCACGTGTCAAGCCTTGTGGCGATCCAGCCGTGGGGGGTAACAGCAGCTGCCTGTTCCGTGGTCACCCAGCAGTACTCAGGATTTCCCTGCTTTTCACTCTGACAGTCTCCTCCTCATGACGACCAGGAAAGCCAGGGAATGTGGAGCAACCAGCTCCATAACTCTCATCTTGGCTTTTACCTGGCACTAGGCACCTGGCAGCCTCTTGGCTGCCTCACAGGTGTAGCTGGTGCTTTCCTCTCTCCAGGAAGTAAAGCTCAAGAGGACACAGGTGAAAAAGACCAGCTCCATTCACCACGGACTACACCGGGCAAGGAGCCATGCAATCCACGCCCCCACACCTGCACAAGACCCTGTGCAAAGCTCGGCCAAATGTCCAAATCTTACAAACTGGAAGTACTGGCCAGTGGGTGGGTTGTGGCAATTTTGATGTACACAAAAACAGCCTGATGAAGACCCAGTAAAACCTGCTGCATAAAAGACACACGGTAAGTGCTGGCTGCACCGTGGAGAGCCAAGTGCTTCTAATCAGACTGCTGGCGGAAGCCAAAGTGCGGGCAGCGACAGATCTACCACGTGGGCTCTCAGGATCGCACTCCCACAGTGAACTCTGGTGCTTGTGTCTTGGTCCCCGGCAAAAGGCTCCCTTGGAACACGCTTACGCTTCTTGCCGTATTGTCTATTTGAATCGTCTTTTCCGTTTTACCCAATGATGAGAATACAAGAAGGGTTACAGGGGTTTTAATCTGAGTAATGAAAGCAATCTTGCAAGCAACAACTCCACAGCACTGAGCCATGGGTGACAATGGGCTGGGCAAGTCCGATAAAGCGCCTAGGAGTTCATTAAGGTTCACAGTGTTACAACCTGGAGAATCCACACTATTACTGGGGGATTCCACGGGGAGGGGTCTGTGTTTAGTAGGATAATTGCTGTTATCAGTAATAACAGTACTGTTTATGTTTGGGGTTAGGCTAAGCCCTGTTCCTAGGTTAGCTTAACCACTCCTTCTTGTAGCCCAGGGAAATAAGTATATCATTTTGATATTCATCCACTCTGACACCCAGCACAGAGCTGGCATGCTGACATCACCTGGACATCCGCGAAATGAATTAACACCATTATATAGAAAAACCAGTGGTGTACAAAGATGGAATGACAGGAATGCATTTACTTGATTTATTTCTACCTGAAGGGAATCAGAGACAAGGGATCTTCTGAATTAAACTGAACCTGAAGGGGCCGGCATTGTGGTGTAGCAAATAAAGCTGCCACTATGATGCTGGCACCTGTATGGGTGCCAGTTGAAGTCCTGGCTGCTTCACTTTCCATCCAGATTTCTGATAGCAGCTTGGGAAAAGCTGGAGATGGCCCAGGTGTTTGGGCCCCTGAACTCATAGCGGGGAGACCAAGAAGAAGCTCCTGGCTTGTCTGGACCATCCCTCGCCATGTGGCCATCTCAGGAGTGAACCAATGGGTGAAAGATCTCTCTCTCTCTCTGTCTCTCCTTTTCTACACATAACTCTTTCAAATAAATCTTAAAGAGAGAGAAAGAGAGAGAGAAACAGAACGACAAAGACATGCAGCTATTAACAAGCATGCATAGGCAGTTCTGATGCAGGTGCTGCCTCCTGTGGTCTTTGGACACAAGAGTCCCTTGAAGCAGACCAGGCAGGTCCAGTCTCAACACAGCTCCAGGCAGTGCAGGCACTCCTAGAACACCAGTTCATTCCACCTGAGCCCATTTGTGTGGGGTCAGCCACACCTCTGAAGCCGCCTGCCTGGAAATAACAGCCAGCAAAGGGAGCGCTCCGGGAGACTATTCCAGCTCTGACTCTGCTCCTGATGGGCTGCATCTCAGCTTCCTCATGTAGGAAAGGAGGCAATGGGACTGGATAAACTCTGGGCCCTAATTTATGGTCCAGGATTGAACCCCTTCTGCTTGAGAATCAGCTCACTCAGGCTTCAGAGCAGGTCTTCTCCAGGATCTTCTTGCAGAGAAAGCCTGGGACTTGGAGCAAAGGATAGGGAGCATGCACACCCTCACTCACTAAAGTGGAACAGTGCCTCAAAATGATGGCCACATCTTTTAGGAAAAAAGAAAACAGCATGAAGATTCCCAAAAGGAACACAACAAATCAGAATATAAACAACATGACTCCAGCCTGGCAAACTCGTAGCCTCACCATCCCAGTTCAGGAGTAAAACACCCAACGGCCACGTGACTTTTAAAGTTATCTTGCATTGAGAAAACAAAGTCTGAATTTTTATCTTGTTATTACAAGGTGGGAGTTATGAAGGTACAGACTATAGACCCATTGGGGTAACTCATCTACAGGGTTATCAGTGACGGAAGGATACACAATTCTACCAGATGAGGGGGGCTTTGGCCTCAGCTTCCCACATCCACCCCACCCCACCAAGATCTTACGCTACTGTGTCCTATTGGGCAGTTGGCATTGTTATACTAAAGGCTGCCTGGGTAATGAGAGTTATGATGTTTTATGTCAAAGAATCAGGTACAGGAATTGGACTGGGAGGTGTGTACGTGAGGCACGTCTGCCCAGAACAGGGTATGACCCTGGGCAGGCTGAGAAAAATGGAGATACATGCTAAATGGCCAATTACTGCGTCACCACAGTAAAGCCATACTCTAGTTTGTAGAAGAAAAGCACAGGGATCTAGGTCGCAAGGACTTTGTCCCTGGGCTGGAGAAATAAAGTCAGCAATAGTGAACATCACTATCTTGGAGGTGCCTATGCGTTCTGAAGGAATGGGGAATCACAGCTTCACACATGCAGTATTAACTTAAGGGCTAAGGAAGAGGCTATCACTCTAGGCATAAAGTTCCTGGTCAAAGATTCTGAGAAAAGAAACTAACACATCAGGGAAATCAATGCCTGTGAACCCCCAGTGCCCCTACCCACACAGCTACCACAACAGAGTCCAGCAGGAACCCAGCTGGCCCTGGTGTGGAAGGAACCTGGGATCCAGTTCCCACTGCCTGCTCCCCTTCCCCCACTTTAACTTGTTCAGCTTGGGTAAGTCCCCAGGACTTCTCTTCTCCTCTGAGATGCTCCAACTGCTGAACTCACTCAGTCTCAAAAGGAACATATACTGGCACAGGGGCTTGGCACACACATAGTGACACCAATACTGCAGCAAATATACATATACGCTGCCTGCTAGAGAGAAGCAGAACAACAGTAATGACATAAAGGACTAAAGATGAGACTCCGATTACGCACTCAGTGTGGATTCCAAGATGATTAGAAAACTAAAGACAAACTCCCTTCCCCCTAAAAAGGCGAGAAAAAAATCTCTAGGTCTAAATCTTGATTTAAAAAGTCACACAAATTCCAGTGCAACGCATACTTTAGCAAAACCCAAGATAATGTGAAACATTTTTTGTCACTGTAAAACCAGCTTTATTTTTAAAATTACTTGATTTGAAGGGGGATAAAAGCAGAGAGAGGAAAAGAAGCATGCAAGTCCTACCCATTGGCTCACTCTCCAAATGCCTACAACATCTAGGGCTGGACCAGACTGACAGAGAGGACCAGGAACTCAGAACTTAGCATCTCGCAAACGGGTGGCAGGGGACCAAGTACTTGAGCCATCATCTGCTGCCTCCCTGGGCACGCATCAGCAGGAAGCTGGAACTGGAGTGAAGGAAGGACTGAAACCCAGGGACTCCTATACAGGATATGAGCATCTCACAAGGCAGCTGAACCTGTAAGCCAAACACCTGCCCCACAAATGGTTCTCTGGAAGTTTTTCTTTAAGAAGGCTCCAGAACTGACCGACTTCTTCAGGCTACAGAATAGTCTAACTGGCTGATGTAATCCCAAACTCCTCATAGGGCGATGCCTGTGACTGGTCACGCTGTAGATACAGGCGTGCCACTGATCTCACAAGGAGTTGTTTCCCCTTTCAAAAAGGCAGTTATCAACGCATTTTCTTCCTTCTTACCTGATCTCTTTTTTTGCCTTCCCACTCATTTTCAGTCTTCCTGCCCCACAGCACCAAGTGCAAGGCAGGAAAGAATATCTTCCACCAAATCTTGCCACTCTACCCATGGTCCACAGAATCAAAAACCAGAAGGGGCAAAACACAAAACACTCACCACCTTCCTCACTTTTCCAAATCAAAACATGAACTCAACCTTCTCAAATGTGATAATGTAAAGACTACACATGTACAGCCCTGGTCAGTCACTTAATGCTTGACTCCTGGAGCAGCAATCACAACCACTTGAGAATTTGATCTGAGAAATTTCAGGATGGCTTAAGAGAGGTTTGAGTCAAAAGAACCAGAACATTCCACTTGCTCTTGGGGCCTCTTACGTGTGTTATTTTCCATTTTCTTTAGCCTTTAAGAGGTAGTATCTGTAAAACCCCAATAAGTGGGGGCCATTGGCCAAGGCCCCTTGACTAGGGAACTAAGCGTGGGGAGGGGTATGTATGAAGGGGGCAGGGGGAGGGTTCATACCCTTGAGCTTCACAGTGAAGCTACTCAGGCAGAGGGGAAGAAAGCCAAGTTCTTGCCCAGCAGCCTTTCAGGTGCACCCACTGGGCGAGACCAGAGGAACTGGTTTCCCTGGCAAGGAGGCAGCGGTTCCCTGCTGTGCTCTGCCTCCTGGCCTCACCCACCCTTCTCTGGGTTGCAATTGGGCAAGCCTCTCTTCATCATTGACCTTTGGGGTTCAAGGCCAAGTACTAAAAGTTCAACCCAGGCTTTTATGGTTTGCCACTCAGCTTCTGAGGGGATGCCTGCAGGCAGTTAGAGACACACGCTCTCTTTGTGGGGGAGGGGGTAGGATGGGAGAGAAGTGTGCCTGAGCAAGAGCCCCAATACCTCAGTCTCCATCAGCGTGCCCAACCCCCAGCCTCTTCCCCACTCAGGCCACCTGCACCCTACTCAGATCCAGAAAAGAGGAAGGAGGAGGGCCAGACAAGGCAGGGGCCACCACCTCCTCAGTTCTGCCTGTTGCTTTTAAGCTGCTTCGTCAGCTCGGAAACTTTTGCATCTCTCCTTCCTCAGCCAAGGGCTCACTTCTGCCACTCTGGCTCTGGTAATCCCTACCTCACACATTCCCCCTCTCCCAGCCACTGAGTCAGGGGCCACTTGCCTTCCAGTCTTCAGGCAGCACCACAGCAGGTAGGACCGGCAGGGCAATTCATAAAGCCCATGAAGACTGGAAGACTGGGAGTATAACCCCATAGGGAAACAAGGCTTTTCACATCTGGACTCGTGGAGGCAGATGCAGGCACTTCAGATAAGCCCCACCCAGTCCCACCATTCCACCACGGACCGGAAACCCGCTCCCAAAAAAATCCTGCTGGAAACCCTGCAGAGAGAAAGCAAGGGACCCACCCACTCAGATTCCCCATGGCCATTTCCTGCTTCCACCCACCCCCTTCTCCAATGCGCCCTTCCTTCAGTTCCCAAGCCTCGCTACTACTCAATCTTGGGAGCCAGGCTTGGAGGGCCCCGGGGCGCCCTCAGAGCTGGAGCCCATACAGTTCCAGGCAGTTCTAATTAAGGCAAAGATGGGGAGGCTCTAATGCTGGGATTAGGAACCTTAATGACCTGTGTTAAGGCCCTGCAGACTTAATTAGTTTTCAGAAGGCAGACCTGTCTAGGGCAGAACATTTGTCTTCGCCGTATGGCGTGGCAGTCAGGGGCATGGCGAAGGGTCGCCTGGACGCAGTTTCCTCACTGGCAACTCAGACTCAAAGGTCTAAGGGGAGTTTTGAATGGAAGAGAAAAGACTGGGAGATCCCGGCACTGTAAATGGAGGTACAACAGAGAGACTCACTAGGTCAAATTTACCGGAGCAAACCACGAAGCGGCCTGCCTTCCCTCTCCAGCCAGCTGGAGCTAGAGGGGAAGCTGCACTGAACTAGGAACAGCTGCTCGGCCTAGGATAGGAGGGTGGCAATTTCTTAGGAAAGGCCACACAGTTGTGATCTTTCTCACCTCCCAGTTCTGCAGGCTGCTTGGGGGAGAAATTGGTTACTTCCTGCACGTCACCTCAACAACATAAAAACTGACAGCATAATTAAACACAGTCCTAATTAGGTACAAGACGAGTTCTTGGTTAATTAACGAGCACGCTGGCCTGAGAAAGCCGAGGCAAAAGATCTGCGCGCTCCAGTCCCATTAGAAAACTGTCACTTGGCAAAAATAGTTCCTGGTGTGGAGGCAAGTGTCAAACACATTCCTATAGGCACAAGTCATACGTTAGTCCGGCGGCTGAGAACCCAAGTCAGCGAGCAGCGAAGGGACAGCCGCCCGCCCCATCCCCCGCCAGCGGGCCGGCACCCAGGCAGGCATGCAAAGTCGCTGGCAAGTAACTGAGTTCCCAACTGCAGCTCCGCATCCAAGCCCTCATCTCCCGGAGACAGAGCGCCAGCAAGCGCGCGCTGCCGGGGAGACCGGGGAAGCCGGCACCCCGGCCGCCCTCTCCTGCGCGCAGTCGCACCGGTGCCGCGGGAGAGCAGTTACCCACGCCGACAGCCCCTCACCTCTGCACGGGAAGCAGCAGCAGCACTTAGCCAAGAACCAGCCCAAAGAGGGACCGCGGCCGTAAGCCCGGTCGCCGCTCTTCATGCTGCCGCGCGGCCCCAGCGCTGCCGCATGGCACGGGGGTGCCAGCTAGGGGCGAGGGAGCAGTGGAGGAAACTTCAGCGCCGCTGCCGCCGGGGAGCCGATACCGCCCGCGCTCCGGCGCTCGCTACCCTGTGCCGGCTGCGCGGCCGCCGCTCCCACTTACTGGGCGCCAGAGCCACCTTGCGGAGGCGGGCAGGGCGGCCGGGGGCGGAGCTCCGAGTCCAGCTGTGGGCTGCAGCCCAGGGCCAGGGTCTGGGCCACGCCGCCTGCGGCTGTGCGCACCCGGCGGCCGAGGCGTGGAGCCTGGAAGCACACAGGGTAGCTGCTGCTTTAGTGCGCAGCTGACTTCCCGCAAAGGCGGCTGCAGTTCGCGTTTAATAGAGGAAGCCGGACAAGCGGGAGAGGAGCGGACTGTGAGGATTCCTTAAGGGCTTTTCTCCTCACTAGAGTCTCAAACTTTTGTCCTGCTGTTCTTCCTCCCCTTTCAGCCTTCCTGAGAAAGATGGCAGCACCTCATAGAACTGGGGGAATGCGGGCTTCCCAGCTCCGGCGATGTTGCAAAAGCACGAAGGTTTGGTGCCATAAATCCAAAGTTCAAAGCTCAGGTTTTTGACCTCAGGCGAATCACTTCACCTTTGATCTTCAGTGTCCTCATTAAGAAGACAATAAAGAATTCTTCCGTACAGGAGTGCACGATTGCAAACAGAATCTAAAACATATCCGGGGGTAGTGGTTTTGCGGAGTAGAAGGTTAAGCCTAGACTTATGGTGTCACTTGGACCCCTGGCTACTCCACCGTCCATCCAACTCCCTGCTAACGCACCTAGGAAAAGCAGCCGAAGATGGCCCACGTGCTTGGGCCCCTGCACTCGTGTGGGAGACCCAGAAGAAGCTTCTGGCTTCTAGCCCAGTTCCCTGACTCCAGCCTTGTTTCAAGTGAATCAGCACATGGAAGATATTCCTCTCACTTGCTCTCTTTCTCTCTCTGTAACTCTGCCAAGTTATTCCATGGCCATTCCCTCCCAAATACACCCAGTGGACCTAACTTCCCTTCGCTTACATCCTTATCCTTGGAGTCTTTTCCATGGTTCATTGCTAAGCCTGCTTTCCACAACCTTTGCACCCCCTGCCCTGAAGTCCACCTGGACATGCAGTGGTATAATAGACTAATCCTCTGCCTGTGGCACAGGCATCCTTTATGGGCACCGGTTCATGTCCTGGATGCTCCATTTCCAATCTAACTGGGAAAGCAGCGGAGGATGGCTTTAGTCCTTGGGTATCCGCACTTGTGTAGGAGACCCAGAAAGAAGCTTCAAGCTCCTGGCTTCCAATCAGCTTAGCTCTGGCCATTGTGGCCATTTAAGAGAATGAACTAGCAGATAGATCTTTGTAGAAGGACATTGTGATCCTAGAACATCAGCGAGCACAGGATTACAATTGATTGGATAACATTTGTACGAGAACAACTGAATGGATACCTTTTGTATAACTGATTGGATGTCATTTGTATAAGAAAAGCTGAGTGGACAGATGTGAATGAGAACACTTGGTGGGATATACAAAACAGCTCCAAACAAAAGTATAGAAACAGTTGATGGGTTCCGTTGATAAGTTTAATATCTCCTGCCTCATCCTTGGTTTATAAAGTCTGGTCTATGACCCTTGGTCTATAAAGTCTGATGCCACTAGTAAACTTGGGCTTCTGACCATCAGTCAGAGTCCACGTGTGTTATTATCGGCTCTGTGCACCAAGTCCAATGCTGCAGGACAGCAACAGATCTTTCTCTTTATGTCGCCTCTCTGTAGATCTACTTTTCCAATAAAAAATAAATATATCTTAAAACAACAAAGACCCAAAAGAATTACTTTGTGAGTAACCTGGTCCTTTTATTTATATTTAACTTAAAACTTCCCTCTGGGCCTCTGTGTTCAGGTGACACTGGTCACTTTTCTGTCAGTTTTTCTTTTTCTGTGTGTGTGTGTGTGTGATTTACTTATTTTTAAGTAAGATTTACTTATTTTTATTTACTTATTTTTATTGGAAAGGCAGATATACAGAGAGGAGGAGAGATAGAGAGGAAGATCTTCTGTCCAATGGTTCACTCCCCAAGTGGCTGCAATGGCTGGAGTTGAGCCAATCCATCTGGGTCTCCCATGCAGGTGCAGGGTCCCAAGGCTGTGGGCAGTCCTCAGCTGCTTTCCCAGGCTACAAGCAGGGAGCTGGATGGGAAGTGCAGCTGCTGGGATTAGAACGGGCACCCATATGGGATCCTGGCACATTCAAGGCGAGGACTTTAACTGCTACGTTATCATGCTGGGCCCAGTTTTTCTTTTTCTTATTGAAAAGTCAGATTGTACAGAGAGAAGGAGAGACAGAAAGGAAGATCTTTTGTCCACTGATCCACTCCCCAGGGGGCCACAATGGCTGCAGCTGAGCTGAGCTGAAGCCAGGAGCTTCTTCTGGGTCCCCTATGTGGGTGCAAGGTCCCAAGACTTTGGGCTGTGTTCCATTGCTTTCCCAGGTCACAAGCAGCAGCTGGATGGGAAGTGGAGCAGCCTGGACATAGACCAGTGCCCATATGAGATCCTGGCACAAAGTAAGAACTTTAGCCATTAGGCTATTGTGACATGCATTTTATTTTATTTTATTAAAAATGTATTTATTGAAAAGGGAGAACCACAGAGAAGGAGATACAGAGAGAAAGATCTTCTCTCTGCCAGAACACTCTCCAAGTGGCCAGAATGGCCAGAGGTGAGCTTTCCAAAGCCAGGAGCCAGGAGCCTCCTCTAGGCTTCCCATGTGGGTGCAGGGTCCCAAAGTTTGGGCCATCCTCTACCACTTCCCCAGGCCACAAACAGGAGCTGGATGGGAAGTGGGGCAGCTGGGACACAAATTGGTGCCCACATGGGATCCTGGTGCATTTAAGATGAGAACTTTATCCACTAGGCTACTGCGCTGGGCCCTTCTGCCATAGTTCTTTGCAAGGGGCAGGTGCAATCATCATCTAGAAGTTGCCAGGGGTTCAGTGTGGAAGGAAAACTCAGATCTCACTTCAGAAACCAAGGAACCTGCAGACACTCTGTAGTCTACAGAGTGGATCCATCAGGCACACTGCCATGGGTCCTTCTAATCCACGAGCCCATCCTACTCTGAAAGGTGGGAAAGGGATGAGGTTGTCTGCAATGGTATCTAACCCATGGGGCACGTGCCCACAGCGGGCCTCTAGGGCTTCACAGGTTTGTATTATGCAGCATTGCTTGAGAACCACTGCTATGGTGTGGTGGCATTACAACACAGGTTTCTGGGCTGTACACCAGAGTCTGTGATTTAGTAAGTCTTGGCTGGGACCCGAGACTTGCAGGTGATCTGGGACCACAGTTTGAGGAGCAGTCATGGAGCCGATTTTCTCCCTCGCCTATTTGCCACGATGCCCTCTCTCTTTAGTGATCCCACTGGGTCCTTCTGTGAGGATCCAGCTCCCCTTCTATTTATAGACCAGAGCTGGGGGTGTGGTGGACATCTTTCCCTGTCCGTCATCTACTCCAGGATGAGCCTGTGACCTGGGATTGGCCAGTCACTGTGACTGGTTCAGATCCATTTGTAGGCAATGAGCATGAACCCTGAGACCTTTACACAGCAGAAACAAGTGCGAAAAGAACAACCTCTTCCCAGATTTCCTAGTTGTTAGGATGTTCCCCCAGAGAAGCTAGAGGCAGCTAACACCAGGCAAGAGGAGGCTGCCTGGGAACGGAGCTAACAGACCAGCAGAGGCTTCTGTGCTACCTTCTCAGCAGCCTGCCCTCCCCTGGACCCATGCTCTGCAATACAGTTCTTTTGCCTTGTTGTTGTTTTTTTAAAACTTATTTATTTATATTGGAAAGGCAAATTTACAGAGAGAAACACAGAAAGATTCTCCATTTGCTGGTTCTCTCTCTAAGTGGCCGCAATGGCCGGAGCTGAGCTGATCCAGAGCCAGGAGCTTCCTCCAGATTTCCCATGTGGGTGCAAAATCCCAAAACCTTGGGGCATCTGTTACTGCTTTTTCAGGCCACAAGCAGGGCTATGGATAACAACCAGAGGAGTGGGGACATGAACTAGTGCCCACATGGGATATTGGCACTTGCAAGGTGAGTATTTAGCCACTGAGCCATTTATGCTGCGCCCAATATGGTTCTTTTGTGTAAGCCAGTTGAATGCTATAATTTCAGGACTCTCAAATCTTTACCAGCCACTCTCAAGGTTCAAACTAAACTGCCTGAGCAGCAGAGTTCCTAATTTCCCAGCAGATGGCTTTCATTCTTGTTTTTCTTCACTGATGCCTACAGTTGAATCCCACTTTTTGTGAGCTGGGTTTCCCACCTAGCCACGAGTCCATTTTATGTCTCACTCCCATTTCTCACACAATGAACCCCAAATACTCAATCATAGCCTACAGACATGCTGGACCTGGGCCTGGGGACTAACTTGACTACCTATGCCCCCAGGTTGGCCATAGCCTACAGAAACACCGGAGCATGACCTGGGCTTCTGTCTCTTCCACAGGCCAGCTTTTCCCTGCTGAGGCTCCAGCTCCTCATGTTCACAGGGATGGAGAGTTTCTAAATGGCAACATGTCTCCACATTTCATGATGAGAGCCCAGGGCAAGGATGTAAGGAATAGCCAGAGTGCCTCAGTTTGGGCTGTGAGACTGGTCTTGCTTGCCTAGTCCCTAATCCCCTCCTTTCCCTAGTGGGGTTCTCACCCAGTGCACCCACTCCCTGATTCTCATCCATGGATTTTCAAGAGCTCTGCAGGAAATTTCTGTGAGAGGTCATAGCTGTGATCCAATGACTTTGGGGCTCAAGGCCACCTTGCTCTAAGTTCCTGCTTGATCGTGTTTGGGAGCACCTGGACACAAATGGTTTCACCTTCTCAAACTCTGACCTCTGCTTCCCTGGCCTGTTGTGTTGCCTGTTACAGTAATCAGTTGCTAAACATGTGTTCGTGCTCATCCACCCTGTGTGCGTTAACAAGCATGAACTGCCTTGTCGCTGCTAGCAGGATGGTTCATAATTTTTCCTAAATGACCTAATCCTGGTCCTCACGTGTGGCCAGATCAAAACTCTAAGGTTCTTACAAAAAGCTTTTTTGTTTTCTTTTGAAAGGGAGGGAGAGGGAGAAGAAAAGAGAGGGAGGATAGAAAGAAGAAAAGAGGAAGAAGAGGAGGAACAGAAAGAAAAAAAAGAGATGAACTGTCTCTCCTCCAGATACTGGTTCACTCTCCAGGACTGCCAGCAGCTGGGGCTGGGTTAGATGGGTGCCAGGAGCCAGAATTTCATCTAGATCTCTCAACTGGGTGACAAGGACTCAAATACTTTAGCCATCACTCCCGCCACTTCCCAGGGTGCACATAAGCAGGGAGCTAGAACCAGGTCCAAAGCCTGGACTCCAAGCCAGGCTAATACGGGATTCAGACATCCTAAGGGGCATCTTAACTATTGTTTGGTCAAGCGTTAAATAAGAGGTGAATGTTCGAACATATGCTATCTGCAAGTCACTAACCCATGAATGAGAATGCCCATAGGGACTGTACATTAGATAAAGCTGCCTTGTAAATGTGGCCCTCTGCAATCTGCCCACTGATGCCTGACTGCCTTTTTCTGGCTGTCTCACTTATCCTGTCAGTCACTCTCTTTCTCTCAGGAAGGCTTGTCACTGATCACCCTTGGTCTGAGCCTGGCTGAAGGCAGGGGCATCCAGGCAATGCTGAGGAAGGGATGGGTCACACAGAGGCCCCAGAAGCAGAGCCGCTGGCAACGAGAACCAGTTTCTAGAGACTGGCACTGCATGGCAGTCTGAGCTCTGGAGGAGACGAGCTATTTATCAATGTGAAAGATGGCTACAGCTGGAGTTGCTAAAAACAACCCCCTCCAGGTTTTATCCACTTCCAAAAGCGTTTGCTTCTAAGTAGGTCAAAGTGCTCCCAAAGGAGGGCGGTGAGAAGTGCCAGTCTATGGCTTGGTCTGCGTTTGCATTCAGGAAGGCTCATGATTGCTATGTGCCCATTGTAAGGGAAGCCATTTTCATTCCAACTGCCACTGCCCCCTTCCCTCCCACGGGTAGAAGGAGCAGCTACAGCAGCGTGTGGCTTGTTAAAATCCCATGAAGAATTTCCTAAGGCTTTACATGGAAAGTGGACTTTTAAACATGCTTATCTTCACTTACTTGAAAGAGCAAAAGCATGAAAGTGGGAGTGTGTGTGTGTGTGTGTGAGAGAGAGGCAGAGAGAGAGAGAAAGAGGCAAGGGGGTGGGCAGAGAGTCTCTTTCATTCACTGGTTTAGCACCTAGGGTTGAAGCCAGGAGGCAGAAACACCATCCGGTTTCCCACGTGGGTGGCAGGGACCCTTTGAGATACCACCTGTTGTCTCCTAGGACAACAAGCTGGAAGCTGGATAGGAAACACTGCATTTTGGCCTTGAACCAACACCCCAATATAGGATGCAGGTATTCCAGTGGCAGCCTGAACTGTCGTGGCACACCACCCATCTTGGAAGTTCATTTGCTTTGATGTGGCTCAGTTCCATTTGTTGAAGATTTCCAATGATAGGAAGGATATGGAAGATATTGCCTCTTTTTCCATTTTGTAGTTTTTCCACCATTCCAAATAAATGAGGTGCCTGACCTGTGTGTCCCTGGAGAAGACCTCAGTCAGAACCCCTGGCCTGTGACCTTCACTCCTCAGCCTCACCTATAGGCTCAGGTACCAAAGCCCAAGCCAGTTTCCTCTACAGTTCCTGCACTTGGTGTCATCACTGAAGAACCCTGCGAGGTCTTTGATAATAATCTTTGATTCAAAGTCTTTTCTCAGCAACATTTACTGAGAAGTTCTTACCTGCCAGTCACTGTTCTGGCTTCTAGAGATAGAGCAATGAACAAGATAGACAAAATCCTCATACTATAGTGAGATTTGAATATGGACAGTGCAGATAATGGATGATGGACATTAATAAGTATCAGGTAATAATAAGTGCAAAGAAGAAAAATAAAGCAGAGGAAGGAGGTATACAGTGGGATGGGGGAGGGTGGGGTTAGGGCAAATTCTACAGGTGACAGGAAGGAAGGATTGCAGGAAGTCATCCAGGTAACCAAGGATCTGACACTCTGTAGGTAGACAGAATGGGCTGGACCCTGATGTGAGAGCTGCGAGGCCTGCTGGGGCTGGTGACAGGTACGTCAGGAGGGCTGGCCAGAATAACAGTCCCTCTGCAAAGCCTAGAGCCTGTGAATACATTACCTCACGTGGCAAAAGCGACTCAGCCAACGTAACTCAGTTCACCTTGTATCATCTGGGTGTGCAGGATGGGTTCATAGGGACACCTGGAAACCACACTGTGGACCAAGGGACTCAGGAGCACACAAGAGGACGAGAGTAAAGTGGCTGGCTTTGAAGACAGCGGAACGAAACACAGGCCAGGGAAATGTGAGTGGCCTCTAGAAGCTAGCAAATAAGTAGTTTTCATGTTGGACTTTTGATTCAGAGAACCATAAGGCATTAAGTGGGAGGTGTGTGCGTTTGAGAGGCAAAAAGCTCACTACCACTGGTTCACTCCCCAAATGTCCTCAACGACTTGGACTGGGCTGAAATGGGCTAGGATCAGAGCAATTCACCAGAAACATAATCCAGCTCTCCTCAGGGTGGCAGGAAGCCAAATATTTTAGCCATCACTGCTGCCCCTAGAATCTGCATTAGTAGGCTGCTGGGGTCAGGAGCTGGAGCTGGAATTTGAACCCAGGTACTCTCCTGTGGAATGCAGGCATCTCAACAGCGAGGCAAAGCATCTGCTCCCATAAATGAGCTGTTGAAAGCCATAAGTTCATGGTGCTTTGTAACAGTAGCAACAGGAAACAGATACATAGGAGACAAAGCCAGAGAGCAGGGGCTAGGACAGACCTCAGAGAGCCCTGAACTTGCAGGGAGGACTCGGTTTTCACTCCCAGTGAGGCCGAAACACTTGGAGCTGAGGCAGGTCTTCAGCTTCCCTTGCAGCTGACAGCCAGCTATGCCAATGATCGATTGGCCCACCTGTAAACAAAGGCAAGCACTCATGCTTCCTGTAGGGCACAGGGCAGAGCAGAGGGCAAAGCAAATGGGCATATTAGCAGAATGCAGGTTGGTGGCTAGGGACCGCGGTGAGGAAGACAGACAACCTAGCCTGACCAATCCAGTGCTACCACAAAGGCAAGGATAAAGGGTGGGCGGGCTGTGTGAAGAGTGCCTAGACTGGCCAGTTGTCTCAGGCATCTGTAGGGTCTAACACATTTTTGCCCTGTACTGTTCTGCCTAGTTGCTGTTCTCAGAAGCCACACAGGGACAGGCAGTGTGAGGTGGCCAGAGGAAGGTCCCTCCTGCTGCTGATGGTGCTCCCAGCTGGGACCTCTGAGCATGTCTCTCCACCTCTGCCCTTCCCTGGACAGACCTGGTGGGTGCACTCTCAGCAGCTGGGACTGCGGGTAGACCCTTCTCCTCAGCCCCCTTCAGTGCATGTCATTTCAGGGTGGGGTAGGGAGAATGATTTCAGCTTAGCTAGCTTTGAGTAGCTCTGAGTAGGAGAATCACACTGCCTCTTCTTCGGGGAGTGTTCTGTTTGCTGGAGAGACCGCCTCTCCATCAGTTCTAGCACACCTAGCAGTAGCTCTCTCTCTCTCTCTGAGGGTCTCATTTGAGCTCTGAGTTCTATCTGACCCTGGGGCTCCAAGGTACAAGGATCACATTCAGGCCTCCTCTCTTCCCCCCATGGAGGATGAGGTGTGTCATTAGGCAGCAGGTTTTGCAGATTTACAGTTGAGTGCCAGCAGCATGCAAAGAGCCTATCGCCATGGGAGCATGGCATAAGCTGGGTTTCAGCAGGCTGGCTACAACAAGCAAAGATTCAGACCTCCACAGCAGACCCTGGGATGCCAGCTCCTTCTCCTGTTCTACTTGGGAGCAGCACAGCCCTGAGGGTACAGAGAGAAGGATGTGGTCTGGCCTGACATGTTCCTGTTTGAGGCTTCCATTGCAAGTTGGCTCATGTCCTAAATCCTCTCAGAGCAGCAGGCCTGAGGCACACCTTCCACTAGTCCACACTGCTCCCTTAAACAAGAACAAAGAGTGTAAACTGGATGGCAAGATGGCACCTCAGCTCTCTCTTTACAAGAAGACAATTTGGGTGGGTTCTCAGCCTGTGATCTTGGGGCCACCCTATCATTGACAGGTGGGTGAAGCAAAGTTAAACATGAGAGAAGGCAGTTTTCACAAAGCTTGGCTCTACTCTTCTGGGGTTTCCAGAGTGCGATCCTCACACGCTCGCCAACACCTGCAGTGTCAGCCCTGCCCTCTCCTGCACAGGGCAGCCCTACTCGGTGAGGGTGTGCTCACAGTTACTCCAGTGGCCAGACTCGTCACTCAGAGAGCAGGTCCTTGCAAGACGCTGGAGAACCAGCCAGGGAGAATCTAGATTTTTCTACTTATGGCAGGTGTAAGTTCAGACCTCTGAGTAGAAGGCAGGAGAGAGAACAAGAGGAACAAACCAGTCTTGTTCTTGGGGGATCATGGCACTGGATGCACTTGCTGTTGAAGGACGAGAAGGGCCTAGAACAGCCCAGGAACAGAGACTGAGGGAAGGGAGAGGCTGCCAAGGGGAGATTCCTTGGATGAAACGAGAAGCAGAACTCGGGTTCACTCACAGTGCAGGCCTCTCACATGGGTGGGAGGGACCCAGCCAAAGGAGCCATCCCTGCAGCCTCCCAGGGTGTGCATTAGCAGGAAGCTGGGGTGGGGAGGAGAACTGGAACTCAAATCCAGACTCTCCTACGTACAGGACACAGTCTTTGCAAGCAGTATATTAACTGCGATGCCCACCACCTGCCCTGAGACGGGCATTTCATCAGCTTCCTTTTATGTCAAAGTGGAAAGGAAACCTGAGCCTGACTTTTCACTCAAGCAGTTTCTCATTCCACATCTTGTCCTCTTCCCAGTCCATCTGAGTCCCTGAGAACCAGACATGTCCCTGTTTCCAGAAAGACCAGCCAGTACCTTCCTAAGGCAGAAACACGAGATGATAACACAGTAGGCCGAACCCCTAAAAACTGCTGGTATTCCACCGTGTGTACCTCACTGGCCCAGCACGAAGATGGGGTGGACACATTCGACATAGGGCACTTAGGTGCACCATTCCAGATCAGCAGAGGTGCTCTGCTCGCTGCGGTAGAGAGAGAAAAGGAGATAACTTTACAAGTGGGAGGTAATTCAGGAAGCCGCAGATTAAAGGTAATAAAGATGTTGTTTGAGAGCAAAGAGCATGAGTGACTACAGGGAACAAGCAGATAGAAATGGGGAAAAAGAAAAAAAGACCAGCTTGTAGAGTGCCCCAGAGAGGAACGTATTCCCCTCTAGGCCTTTGTGCTCAGAGAGCATACTAGAGCAGGAGCCTGTGAGTGAGAGACCAGGCAGAGCCCCGTGTCCAGGGGTAAACCTGGGTTCCACAGTTCCTAAACCTGGGACGTTTAAGGGGACCATTCCATCATAAACCAAGGGGAACTTAAAACAAGTTAGAATTGAGCTTAATTCAAAAGGCTTTGTTCTTCCCTAAGCATTTAATAAATGGATTTATGTGGAAATTTCTAAGGTCTTAATCTGAAGAAGAAAAGAACATCCGTGTGGCCATTGTCATGGCACAGTGGGCTAACCTCAGCCTCGGCTGTGGCATCCCATGTGGGCCCTAGTTTGAGTCCTGGTTGCTTCATTTCCCATCCAGCTCCTTGCCTGTGGCCTGGGAAAGCAGTGGAGGATGTCTTAAGAGCTTGGGCCTCAGCACCCATGTGGGTGACCCAGAGGAAGTGCCTAGCCCCTGGCTTTGCATGGGCTCAATTCAGGCCATTGCGACCATTTGGGGAGTGAACCAGCAGATGGAAGACCGATCTTTCTCAGTGTCTCTCTGTCTCATTCTCTTTGTAATTTTGCCTTTCAAATACATGTCTTTAAAATAATATCTTTAATAAAAATCTTTAAAAAGATTTAAAAAGAGCATCTAGTGCTGTGTATGCAAACCATGCTGAGTTGTGGTAATTAAAATCAGAAGGAGAATGAGAGCTAGAACTGGCGGATTGGGGCTGGTGAGTAGAGATTAAAGAGGGAATGGGTAGGAAGGGTCTATGTGTCAGCACAAGCATGAGGAATTTTCTAGCCACCAGTATGCCCTAAAACCCACAGGTTTCCTGCCCAAGTGCTGAGCTCCCCAGCCCTGGGTTCTCAGGTAAATGTTCCGTGTACCACCCACTGGTGGCAATACACAATGGGCTATTCTGCTGGGGGAGATGTTGAGCCAGAACACTAGCCAAGCACTTGTCAATTCTGAGATCGCATGAGCCCCCAAAAGCTAATGTTCTGAGATGAAATTAACTCTCATCCAAGAAGCACTTGTATTCAATCATGAAAGAGAGAATGTTCCCATTCTAACTTTTAAAAATTCTGAAAGATGACCAGGAGCTCCTTTTAGCATTCCTACGAATACATCTTCATCTATCTTTAAACACGATTTTCTTCAAGAATCATCACACTCAAGGCAATTACAGCATGTTCTATTCAAATGCTTCATGTTTTGGTTAGCCTCATCTACCTGAATTATGATTTTTTAAAAAAAATACTTCACTGTTGCTGTTCATTGTAAACATACTATCATTTAGCTGTGCTCTTATGAAATAAAATTGTGTGGGCTAGGATGGAAAGCCACTCCCATGCTCATCCATCATACTCTATACCCTTCTAGAAGCGAGTGAGTTCTGCATTTCATCAAGCACAGAGGAATTTTTTCAAAAATTGTGTTCCATATTTTTGGGATTTAAAAAAAATAGATTGTATTTGAATGGCAGGATGATAGAAGGAGAAGTTAAAAAAGAGAACTCTTCCATCTGCTGATTCACCCCCAAAACGTGCTGCAATGGCCAGGGCTGGGTCGGGCTGAAGCCAAGAGCCGGGGACTTGGGCCATCTCTGCTGCTTCCCCAGGTGTATTAGCAGGGAGCCAGATCCAAAGCAGAGCATCAGTGGGTTAATGTGCTGGGCCACCACCCCAACCCTGAGTTCTCAGTTTCCAGTGGCTACCTTCCATCTGGTATTAGATACAATCCTGTACATAGGTAGCAGGGCTGCGAGCCAGCAACTGCACTTTCTAACCTGTCATTTCACACCTGAAAGCAAATGCTCTGGGTATATTCACCTTCCAATATTTTTATGGTGTTAGGCATTATGGAATAATGTCGGAACTTAAGACTTGTTCCTGATGCAGAAGGTGGAGGAGCCCTTAGTCTCCGGATTTGATAGGGAGCAGGGCAGGCAGGGAGCCTGAACTTTTTTTTGGCATTTTGGTGCCTGGCAACAGAAAGTACAGGGAGTTCACATCCTGGGAAAATCTGTTGGATAAGCTGGACTGGCTCCAGGCCTTGGCTGGCCCTCTCGGAGTTGACCCAAGCTTAGCCTGCAGCCTGCGACATGAGGAGTTCCAAAGCAAAGTGCTCAGAACAAAAATCTGTCTGTAAGGACTTGTGCCCCCAGTGAGAGGAGCTTCTGCAGCCGCAGGCAGGAAGGGCAGGCAGGGCAAGGCTGTTGGCAATGGGGCTCTTGTTCTTGGAATGTTCAAGTGGGGGTCTCGTCAGAGACAAGGATCGACTAAAGAAACTGTCTCAGCGCTTCTAGACTCCGTAGGGCAGAGACAGAAAGTGACCTTGGGTTTGCCACGTAAAACTTATAAGACATTAGAAAACAATCTAAGATGCTGTTAAATGAAGGAAATGTCATTACTAAGGCACTGGCCCAGCACCTGCCTCATAGCAAGGCTCCTAGAGATATTTGGGTGAGCTACCTGCAAACTCCACGCATGCCACATGGACAGCCTCACAGATTTGCTCAGCATGCTCAGGCTCCAGGGCGCAAGCTCTGTGCACTGTTCCGAATCACGCTCCACAGCCAGGGGAGGCAGTGCCCGAGTCCAGGTGGGTGAGGGCAGCAGGGGTCGACCGGCGAGCCCGAGGCAGCCGACGCCACAGGGACAGACCAGGGCTGCTGCGGCCTCTCTCCTCCCGCCCATGCGCTGTCAGGGCTCACCAGCTAAGCCCAGAGCATGGCTTCACAAAGCAAAGAGGTGCTGCTGCTTTGGACTATCCAGAGCCCCGGCCCCAGGTCAGGGAGGGACTGCACAGGCCAGAGTAGAGGCACAGATGTCCCCGATGGAGCTGGGCAGAGAACTTACACTGGTTTTTGTGGAACTATGGGACCAACAGTTTTTCTTTTAATAACTGTCTTAACGTCACTGAATGCCACATTCACTCTGTTAGTAGACACCACCACTGTCCATCTCTAGAACCTTTTAAAATCTTTTTTTATCTTGCCAAGCTGAAACTGTATTCATTAGAGACAGCCCCCCATTTTCTCTCCTCCATCCCTGCACTACTGTACTCTGTCTCTATAAAGCCATCTCACAGAGCAGGGCTCTTTCACGGAGCCTAGGGTCTTCAAGGCTGAGCCATGCTGCAGCAGGCATGGCTGCGCACATACAGGCACTGCCTTGTGTGTGTGTGCGCGCGCGCGCGCACTCCTCCATGCTGGATAGTGAGGCTGCTGCCGCCTTGTGGCCGTTATGAATATTGCTGCTGCTGGGAACCTTGCTGTACCTGTTTGTGCTCCTGCTGTTGGTTATTTTGGATACACAAAAGTGAGAAGTGGAATGTTGGGATCATTTTATTTTTAACTGAGAAAGGTACTCATTAGCAGGAAGTTGGAATCAGGAGCGTTAGTTAGGATTTGAACCCACGTACTTCAATATGGGATGTGGGCATCCCAGTGGTGTCTTAACCCCTAAGCCAAATGCTCACCCCACTATTTTTAATCTTCCGAGGAACTGCCATACTGTGTTTCATAGTGGCCGCACAACTTTGCATTCCTGGGAGCAGTGCGTAAGGCTCTCATTTTTGCACATCCTCCCCAATATCTGTTTTCTATGCATGTTCTGTGTGTTACATCGAAGCCACTTTAATGAATGCCAAGTGGCCTCTCGTGGTTTTGACATACATTGTTTATTGGTCATTTTTCTATTTGTTTTGGAGAAATGTCTATTTGAGTTCCTTGTCCACTTTTTAAGCCAGTTCTTTTTGCTGAGTTCAGGAATTCTTCAGTTAATCTAGATATGAACCTCTAATCCCTTCTGATCAATAACTTTATTTTCTAAGTTTAATAGAAACCCATGAAACAGTGATTTTCAGTGCTTCAAAAACATAAAAGTCCCCAAAGGACTTAATGATACACTAGTGCTGGGGTGGGTATGTAGCTTCGTAGTTAACTAGCTCACATCTTATGCCGGGCTTTGATTCTGAGCTCTGGCTTCTCACTCCAGCTTCCTGCTAATGCTGATTCTGGCAGGCCGCAGTTAATGGCTCAAGTAACTGGTTCCTGCGCTCGCTCCACCAGAGACCAGTGAGTGCCTGGCTCCCTGCCTCGACCTGGCACAGCTCTGGTTCTTGCTAGTATCTGAAAGGTGAGCCACAAGATTGGGTCTTTCTCTTGCTTTCTTTTTTACTTCTCTCTCAAATAATTAAGACAAAACAAAACACACTAATGCCCAGGCCCTTGTGGTCTCCGGATTAACTCGTCTGTGGTGTGGTAGGAGCTATCAGCATTTAATTTATTTTTCTCTAGGGGCAGTGTGGTGGTATATGGGGGTGGCTAGGCCAATGCCAGCACCAGCATCCCATAATGGGTGCTGGTTCCAGTCCTGGCTGTTCCACTTCCTACCCGGCTTTCTGCTATGGCCTAGGAAGAGCAGCAGAGAATGGCCCAAGTCCTTGGGCTCCTGAAACCATGTGGGAGATTAAAAAGAAGCTCCTGGCCAACTCCAGCCATTGAGGCAACCTGGGGAGTGAATTGGCAGATGGAAGATCTTTCTCTCTTTATGCATATACTCTCTAGGGGCAGACACTTGGCACATCAGTTAAGATGCCCACCTCCTATATTGGAGTGTCTGCGTTTGTGAACATCCTGGGAGACAGCAGGTGATGGCTCAAGTCTTTGGGTCCTTGATACTCATGCAGGAGACCTCGATTGAATTCTGGGCTTTGCCTTGGCCCAGCCTTGGCTGCTGTGCATGTTTGGGGAGTAAAGGGATGGGAGATCTCTGTTTCTCTTTGTTTTTCTCTCCTTCCAACACCACAACCACCAAATGATAATAAAAGAAAATTAAAAAAAAAACAAAAAACAAAAAACTTTCCCCAAGGAGGCTCTAGGAAGCATCTAGAGTGGAAAGTCACTGCAGTAGAGAGCCTTTGTCCCATGGGAGGTGCTGTCTGCCCTCCCCGGCCCCCATCATTTCCTTCTGAGGAAATCAAGAAAAGGCATGACTAAACCTCAGAGGGCCCAGTCCCAGGGGAGAAGCCCTGAGCTGTCAGTGACATCACACGAAAGGCAAGCCCCACCCCAACTTGGTCACACAGCCCTGTTGTTTCTCACCAACCCCAGCACAAGTCATGGAACGGGAGGAAACAAGCTCTCCCCTTCGCCCCCCAGGAGAAAGCCTGGGAGGGGACTCCCTCCATCCCCACCTGAGCTGCCTGCACGCCCAGCGGCCACGGTGTGTGTGGCCAGACGGGTCTTGCTATAGCTTGGCCTCCAGTGCTTTCTCAGGGCTTGGGAGGAGGGGATCAGCTGGCTTGCCTGTGCTTGACAGTCCCCTGGAAGAGAGCAAACTGGGCTAAAATGTAGTGGTTCTTAATTCTTCAGATTCTCCTGTGGAGCTTTAAAAACAGGCTCCCCATTAGGTTCTACCCTGGAGATTCTAATCCTAGCTGTTTCAGAGGAGACTGGGCTCTGTCATGTTTGAAAGCTCCTAGATGATTCTAATGGCCAGGTGTGAGGAGCCAGACCATGGATTCCCCCCAAGCTCTTCCTGGTGTGATCATGTTGCGGTCCTTCTGCCCCATTTCTGGAGTTGTGGCCTGAACATGCACGTGGCCTTTAGGCAGTGTGCAGCTATTTCCAGCTCCCCACTGCCCGTGGCAGTGCTGACTTGATGCTTTCTGCAAGGTTAAATGGACCAGCTCCCTAGCCCTATCCCTCCCGCTCTGCCCTGCAGGAACTGAAAAAAGAACTTGATTCTGACCTCCAGGACACCAAATAAGGTCACCCTCTCCTGTTTCACAGAGAACATCTCATTCCCCCCGCGTGGTTGTGCGTAGCTTGGAAGACAGGCCAGGTCACTGCCGAGAGAACAGGCCAGCTCACCCCAGGCAGCCAGCCACTGCGGGAGCGGCTACAGCCTACCGGGTCTTTGCCAGCGGGCCTCTGCTTCGGGCAGGCCCTGGAGAGAGGACGGGTGCTGGCAAGCCTGGGCATGTACGTGCATGCATGCACTTTCAAACGGGGCCTTGCACGGCGGGTGGGGGGACAGGACACTCTGTGGAGAACAGGGACTGAGGTGCTAACAACTGGGACTCGGTACCTCTGTACTCTGGGCACATGTGGGTGAGAGACTGTTGAGAAGTCACCTCATGCCACTGGTCTCAGAACCACTCGGACACCACTAGTTTTGACTCTCTGCCTTGGGTTTGCTCCTGCCAGGGTGCACATGTAGCAGGCCCAATGCTCATTTCACCCAGCCACCTGCTCGGGAGAGGTCAGGCCAAGGTCAGGAAGTCTCCAGGGTCCCCTGGGAACTGGGCTGCTCTGACACCCCCCTACACACACAGGGACCCCGTGGGGTGTTTAGACGTTCCCAGCAAATGAGCTGCTGACCTTTGTTTTGTCTGCAGATGGAGGGCTCTGGACTGGACATATGGTCCAGGCTAGATTTGATAATGACGTAGCATTCAAGTACTGTACGCTGAGAGCTGTACAAGGTGTTTTTGGTATCTGGCACCTTGTCTGATTCTGGGGTAATCCACGCTCTGGGTGCTCCGCTTATCCCATGGCTGGTGTGCCGGAGTTTCCCTACTGTCGCATACAAACTCCTAACTCCCTTCCACAGCATCTACCTAGTCCTCAAAGAAAAGGGGGACACGAGCGACGGCCAAACGACAGCAGGAGGCCAACCAAACCGGGGGAGGCGACGTTTTGAGGGATGGGGGAATCTTTGGGTGTTTTTTCCTCTCCTCCCAGGGTAGAAAAACCCAAGCAGGCTCCATAGACACAAGGCCGCACACACAAATACTGCAACCTGTCACCGCCATCTAGTGGACGAAAGAAGTCACGTTGTGGAGGCAAACCAGTTAGACTTGAAGAATTCTTGTGCTTCGAGTCTGTACACCAAACTCACCGTCACTATTTGGAAGCCCCTGCAGCAGGGCTCCGAGGTGATCTTTGTCCCTGTCTCTTGCAAAAGCCAGGTCTCTTTCTCCTTCCTTACCCATAACTACTCAGCACAGGTCTGCCTGGAGGGGGGTCCCTGAACACCTTCACTGCTGGCAGGGGCTGCTCATGCATAGGGACTCAGCAGGAGGCTGTTCCAGTGGCCAGCAAGGTGCATGGCAACACAGAGCTTCCAGGCAACAGGAGCCCGGGCCGAGTAACTGATCCACCAAGGGCCCATGATCCCTGAGGCTCGGGAGAGGCTGGGGGGAGGTTTGACCCTGATTCAGCACACTGAGCCTCCTGGGTGTTTTGCTCCACGCCTCTGAGTCTGAACCTGGCGTCTGCATAGAGGAGGGAGTGGACAGTGGAAACCAATGGAGAAAGGAAGTGTCCGGGCCACAGTGACCTTGGCCAGAAGAGGGCTTCTGGGAATGAGGAAGATGGAGTGGGAGAGCGGGGCTCCTTCAACCTTCATTCTCAAGAGGGCAGCGACTCATTTTGTCTTCTTCAAGTCCCTAACCCACTCTTCCGCCACAGCCAGGTTCTGAGCAATCCTGCAAGGTCCCGCCCGTGCCCAACAGGCCTCTGCCCCGCCTACCTTTCACCAAGGGGAAGAAGCAGTCCATCTCCACGCTGCTGCGCGAGTGGGAGATGCACAGGGCGCTGCTGGGGACCAGGCCCTCCTGCGGGGGGCTGCGCTCCGTGGTGCGGACCAGACACCAGCCAGGTCGCTCACTGGGCCTCTCCAGCAGCTCCACCGTCTGCCCCACCTGGATGGTCAGCTCGCTGCTGTGGCCCGCGCTGAAGTCCTGGAGAACCACGGTCAGCTCGCATCCACCCGAGAGCTGGGAGGTGTGGGGGGAGAGAGGAGGACAATCCGGGATACAGAGGGGGAAGGAGGAAGACGGAGGGGAGAAGGAGGGACGGGAGGGAGAACAAGGGGAGGATGTGGTGCAGGGTGGGAAGAAGGCGGGGGACAGAAAGGAGCGATGGGAAGGGGAAATAAAAGAAGGGAATAAACAACAGGAAAATAGTTAGCTCGGCGTTGATCGGCCAGCCAGACATCTTAGCGCAGCGAACCCTCCAGGCTGCTGCTTAGCGCTCCCTCCACCAGGCCTCCCCCACCGCTGGTCCCAACTCACTCTTAGCTGATTTCAGTTGTTGTCTGGGAATAGCAGAAAAGAACACCCACTACCCCATCCCCATCCTTCACCAGAGCCACTGGTCTGATAATAGGAGACATGAGTACCTACTCCTTCAAAAAAGAACACGGCTACTCTTTAAAAGTAGAAGTGGAGGCCTGAGGCCCTGGGGACAAAACACCAGGTGCCGCCTGGACCCACAGCCCACTGCCTCCTAGGCCAGGCTGCAAGCTGCCCTGTGATGGAGGGGGTGTAGGGGAGGGAGGAGATGGAGTAGGGCATGGCAGGCTGAGTGCTGCCATTTCAAAATCCAGTTCCAGGGATCGGCACTGTGGCACCACAGGTTAAGTTGTCGCCTGCAATGCTGGCAGTTCATATGGGCTCCAGTTCTCGTGCCAACTGATCCAGCTCCCTGATAATGAACCTGGGTGAGCAGCTTCCAAGTGCTGGGCCTCCTGCTCCATGTGCAACTGGGAGAACTGAATAGAACTGCAGGCTCCTGGCTTTTGCCAGCCTTGGTTCCAGCTATTATAACTATTTGGGGAATGGATCAGTGAGTTGGAAGATTTTTATCTTTCTCTTTATTTTTAATTGCCTTTCAAATAAACAAAGTAAGACTAAAATAAACTAAATAAATTAAAACCTAGTATTAGGAGCTAAGCCAGCACTCACCACTAGGTGGCAGTATTTACATCCAGTCCCCACAAAGCAGGAAGTAGAAGGATACCTGTGTTTAACCTTCAGATCTACTCCCAAAAAATCATGGTTCAAAACTAAAATGCACATCCTGGTACAAATCACCTCAATGATTTGGTAAAAAATATTTGTACAGCAGGTCTCTATGCCTGGCAGACAGGGAATTCTGCAGAAAGGCAGGCTGAGGAGAAATGGACGTTAGTCCTTAAAAGGTCCCTCCTTCTCCCCTTCCCAGAGTCACAGGGAAGCTGCAGGGTCTCCTGGGATTTGAGGCTCACACTTGAAGCAAGTGCCTCAGGAAGCCCAGGGTTAGGGTTGGGATTAGTCAGCACCAGGAACTTCCAAAGGCATTCCCTTGGTGGCAGGGCAGAGGGCCATAGGCTTTTGGGGGGTCTTGGCACACTTGGAACACCTCAGTTTGCAGTCCTTAAATGTGGCTCATTCAAGCTCCCCGATGTCAGCCTTGAGTTGGCACCCAAAGAAAGTTAATGGCACCAAGACACCAAACAAAAGGACAGAATGACCAGGTTCTTAAGACGCACCTCTCCTCTGTTCTCCCACCAGTTCTGGCCCTGGGTATGTCTCCACAGGTGTCCAGGAAATCACAACTTCTCTCTTCTTCCCTTCCCATGCCAGCAGGACCAGTGGATGGGTCCTCCTGCCTGCTTTCTGCCCTTTTGCCATCCTCTGCATGGCTACCCCTCCTGCTTCCCAGTCCTTGGCAGCAACACACTCAGAGCTAGCTCCCCCCGTCTCTCCCCGGGCTAAAGCTTTGATTCCAGGGATGCAAAGCGATTTTATCCCACATCCTATGATAGCAGAACATGTCAACTCCCAGTGGCACTCTGATCCTCATTCTTTTCTTTCCCATGCCTTCTGGGAACAATTTGTACTATCTCTCGGCCAGTGGTCAGATATGTAGTTTAGGCTTCCTGGTGTGTTTGTTTTCCAATTTCCATTTCAGGTTCTAGAGAGCACTCTGTGCGTTTGGACCCATTGACAACATTTTTTTCCCCCCAGAGGTAATCCCTTTGTGTTCTCCTAGTTTCCCTTTTTCTCATGGAATCTTCCTTCTCCGGTCACCTGCAGAGGCTGACGGGACACACGGCTTGTCTGCATTTCCCCTCTTGACTACCTCACCGCCAAGACACAGAGGTGGAGTCATGAAGCGGTCCTTACTATTCTGCCCACCTGATCCCTCCTTAGGGAAGACCAGCCCTGGCTGAGGCAGCAAGGAACCCCTGCCCTGCATCACCCACATGCTGACTTGAGTTCTGGAGCCCCTCATCAGCTGTGTGAGACTAAATGAGGTCACAGGGCTAATGCATGTTAATGCTAGCTCCCTCAATGCCTCTGTAGAAATAAGTTCTGGAGGAATGAATCATAACTATTTCAATTTGGGGCAACAGAGAAGAAATCTTAAAAGGCATCACGTTTGATGGCATGATGGCTGGGAATAGATTGTATCCATTGCCTATTTCTGTGTTTATTGTATAAACAAACAAAACGTTGTTTTCCTTTGTAGTAATCACAGCCCAGGTCAGTTAGAGGAAGTAGCCCTGAGGCTGCCCAGGGAAGCTGACGCGACACTTGCACAGCCCGAGTCAGCACACACTTCTCCTGGGGTCGACGTGGGCCCTGAGCTGCCCTTCTGCAACATGAGGAGCACTGTGGTCCCTCTGCTCTGTGCCCAGGAAGCTTCTGTGCAAAGAAGCCCCCATGTCCAGAGTCTGACGACCATCCCAGTACCTGCATGCAAGCCCACTGCTGTTTCTGACGCAGCTTGGCCAACCGCTTGGAGCTGGACGTTGACGGGCAATCAAGTCCCAAGGTGCCCATCATATGAATCATACCCCTTCCTCTTCTCCTCTTGGTGGCCTGCTCCTAACTTCTTCCACTTTTCCTCTCCACATCTCCTAGCCACGGAGTTCATAGGTGCGTCAACATCTTGGTGTGAACGGCCACACAGGGAGCAAAGACTGGCTGATACAAATGCCAAGTTGCAGTGTGTCTACTTGGCACAGCTTCGAGGGCAAAGGGAAGTCCCACTAACTCCCATGCAAATACCGTCCTTTTCTCCGCCCATCACTCTCTGCACCTGCTGCTCATGCCTGAAGTTTCACTGTTAACAGCAACATGCAATGAAGTGAAAGGCCCTAGCATGAAATGGCTGGAAACGGGGCATTAGGTGATTCTCTCGCAGGCCACGCATGTGGCCTGGAAGTGACATCCTTCCTACTGACAAAGCTTTAAGCATGAAGATGTTCACAACAGTACTCTTTAAAATGAGGAAAATGTAATAATGATGATCATGAAAAAAAACATACCTAAAACTAAAATATAAAAAATAGGAATGGGATAATTACATGATTACAATATGCCCACTAACTGAATGCTTAATTATGCAGCCACCCAATATTTATGAAGCTTTACAATAACTTAAGAACTGCACATTTATACAAAGCAAAAAAATCTGGAAACTAGGATGTGAATTATATATTTGATGACTCATGTGACGATGACTATCAGCAACGTAGCGACCATATCCACAGGAGAGAAATGGAGGCAATTCATCAGAACGGCTTTGTTGCTAGTGTTTGTTTCCAGGTCATTTTCCCCTCCTTTTTAATTTTGAATTTTGAACAGTGTTTTTTTCATTTGAGCATTATTTTATAATGAAACTAACAATATTAGCAGCAATATTCTCTAAAGTAAATATAAGGGGAGAAATGCAAATATTCCAAGAGGGTGTAACAATTTGGGAGAAAAACAATGATGGCAGCAGTGGTGATAGGGGAAATTGATGGGTATTTTCCAGCTAGACATCTATGGAAGCTTTCAGAAATCCCCAGGTATCTGATAACTCCTCAGTGTAGCGAATCAAAATCCACTCCCGCTAAACCTGTTCAAGATCCAGCCCTGCTGGACTTCTGTCCCCACCTTCCAGTGAAGCTTGAATAGTTCTCCAGTAAGTAGGTCCCTTTGCATGAGTTTCATGCTGGGCTTTTATCCTGAATTGCTTACAGTCTTAGAAGTGAATGTATAAAGCAAAATACTGGTATTTAGGAACATCATTGTGGAACTCTGAGATGTCTTCATTTTGCAAGTTGGTAGACTGTAGAGATACCAGGCCCAATTCAGAGTCTAAATCTTAGCATTTGCTTTATCTGTGTTCCTGGGGTGGTGGCCGCTAACTGCAGACAAAGGAGCTTTTTGGTTAAGTTGTTTCGCATGGTGCTTACATGTCATGTTCTCCTAGGTCACCTGACTTGCTCAGTGATGAACAGTGGGAAGAATGAGGCAGCAGGGGACAGCAGGCCTTGGCGCTGGTGCAGGCTTATCTGTGTATGGAGCTGGGCATATCCCTGCCCTCTTATAACTGAATTTCTTCTTTCTTAATGGGGGAAGACTGTAGTTGAGATCCCCTTCCAGGCTGATGTACAGGAATTTCTATGCTCACTCTCAGGTACACTTACCATTTTGTGGTCTTATCTACTTGTTCACTTATTGGTTGCTCACACCCCTATGAGAATGTCTGACCCCGCAGAACACAAGCAGCTCTGTCTTGCTCTTGTCATATTTCCAGAGTCTATGCCTTCGCCTCATAGAATAGCAGGTGATTAGTAAGGGCCTGGTATGCGCGAGTAACTGAATCCCATGAATCACTGCCTGGCATGTAACACAGATGTCCAGCCACAATGCCTGAGAAGTCTTTCTTGCTGGCTTCCTTTTATTTTTATCGGAGCGTCTAACAGGTTCCATCATTTACTTATTCTGAATGCCCTTTCAAAACAATCCTCTTACTCTTTAATCATCTGGTTATATCTCCTTGAATTCTTAAACCTGATAACAGTGACTTCAAGGGGGGAAGGACAGAGACCCACAGGAATCAAGAGAGTGGAAAGTAAACGTGGTTAACACAAATCAACATTATTTTTGAATGAAAGAAGGCAGATGCAAGAATGATATCTGACGTGGTAGAACAGAGTTGAGGTTCAAGTTCCTGCCAACAAGCTCTGCAGCTCCCAGGCTCGGGAAGCACTGGGCAGCACTGTGTGTGGGCAATGGAATATGGGAAGATGGTTGGGAAAGATTCCTTCTCTGCCCTATGTGCACTTCCCTGAAACATGGACACTTAGGGAAAGCTGGCCCACAGAAGTGGAGATGGCCACCAGCCTTGTCAGCGGGGCTCCCAGGATACCAGGAGCCATGAATTATAGGCAGAGGAGAAACCAAAAACTGATGCAGAGAAAGTCACATCCTGGCATTTGGATATCTGCACCCCCGAACCATCCTGAGCCCTTCAGATAGCATCACAGTGGCACCCGGCATCACAGTTGCCACCTGATGCCAACCAGCCTCCTCCCTTCCACTGCCATTACAGGCTGCAGATCACCAGGCTTTTCAGAACAACCTCTTGATCAGAGACCAAAATCAGTACAGAGGACCAGGAACTCAAAGCAAAATGCCAGCAGGACAACAAAATGTCACCTATAGCAAAAGCGAACAAATTACAGAAGGAGAACTTGAAAGTATGACAGCAAAAATAAAACCTTGCCAGAGTGTGAAAGAAGTCTTCCAGAAAGAAGAACAAGAACACAGAGAAAGGAAACAATAGACAACAAACTATAAGAAAATAAGAAGATGGCTCCAATGAGTTCTAAATAGAATGGAAAGGAATAAACTATAACGAAAAACTTCCAGGACTGGAGGACAGGAATAGCCCAATGGATATGGCTGGTCTGAGAGCTTGGCATAAGGCATTTAGAAAGACTAGTTCTAAAGCAGCATCTGGCATACTGGCAGATAAAAAGGTGATTTAGAAAGAGACAAGAAAAAGGATCAGAAAAACCAAGAACCACAATGCAAGAGATCAGCAGCAATTTTAGAACATAAAAGAGACTGGGGCAATTCCTTTGAAAATTCTGAGTGGCAGTTATTGCCAACAGAGTTCAGGCTTGAAAAAACCTCACAAATGTGCCTTAATAAAGCATTTCATTAGCACGAACAATTATAGCTCCTATTTGCTGCCAAGATTTTCCTTTTATTCACCTTTTTATTTCTCTTGGTATGATATGCCTTTCATAGACAGAAATAAAAAAAATGATCTCTTCATTCACTTAAAAAATAAATGAATAGATGTGAGATATGCCTCAATGACCAGACACTTAAAAAAAGATGAAAAACATTGATCTGAACTTTAGGTGACAATTTGTTGTCACGGAACAGTGCCAGGTGGGCTGGAAGAATGATTCTCCCAGGTGGATTCCTGGACTAGCAGAAGCTCCTCCAACCTATCGCCTTATTTCACAGATGTACAGAAAGCAGTGTTTGGAAGACAGGGGAGAGCAAATGCTTGCTGAATGCATGGATGAGTTAAGTTAAGGAGAATCGTAGCTCCTAAGTGGGGAAGCTGCAGACCCTCACTCATTGGCAGGGAAGCCAGGACTCCAGCGTTCACCTTGTAGGTTTGGAGCACTGCTTAATGAATCGTGCTGCAGGATAACTGCAGAGCCCAGGGGCTCCAGTTGCACGCTTCACCTTGCACGTGTGTGGATATGCGGATGGGTGTCGATGTGGAAAGGGGACTTCCATAGTAACGCCTGCCACAGCCACAGAGAACATGGAGCGGGGGAGGCGGCTGAGGCTACACAGCAGGGAACCCAGAAGTAGCTCTGGGCCCTAGTGAGCTTCCGGCTTCCTCTTCTGCTCCAGGGCGCTTGCCAATGCTCTCTAGGAAACTGTTCCCTCCTGTGCCAGCTGCGGTTGGAAGAGCACTCTCTATTCACTCTTCTTAGTCTGCTCTGTAGGCTGACAGAGAATTCCCTAGGTCTTCTGTTTTTCAAAATTTCCCATTTAAAAAAGTTTCCAAGTGTGTGGGTTCGAACATTCCCACCATAGCCTTTTATTCTTCTGGATAAATGTCTGCCTCCTAACGGGGGTCACCCAGAACTGAACCTGAATGCCGAGAGGAGGCTGCTCAGCACAGGTGCAGCAGGTGGTCACATTCAAGGTCCAGACCCCAAATTTCCACCTCTGTGCTCAGAGAGCCTTGCTCAACGTTAGAGTCGGGCTGTTAGCTTCCATCATCACACATGCCTCGCCTTTAAAGCCCACCTGATTTCTTGGGCCAGCTTCCCAATTTCTTGATTTGGGCTCCGGAGATTTTTTAACCCAGAGACCTTGTACTGGAGGCTCTGCATACCCACCAGGTGATGAGCTAGACTTGCCCCCCCTGCTGCTCATGAGCCTACTTCATGCTAGGGATAGGAGTCAGGGAGGCTTCATGCTTAGCAGAATTCAGTGTTCATCCAGGTCTGTTAGACATGAATTTATCAAATACCAGTTAGAGCTCTCCAGCAAGGGAAGGAAGGAAATGCTGCTGATAGACAACTCTGGCTGTCTTTATTTCAGTACTCTACCCACGCTCCTGAGAATACCCCAGCTAGACTCTGCTGGGCAGACCATGCAGGTGGGATGGGCAGAGCCTTCCTCTCCCAAGGGAAAGAGCGAGCAGGACTGACAATGACTGCTTCTGTCTTCATCTTGTTGGCCTTGAGGAACTCAAATGAACTGCTGGCAGAGATGGGGGGGTGGGCCTTGCATCACTGTCCCTTAGCCTGGAAGTAACTGCTCTGCCTGGGGGTGGCATCTCCCAGCTTCTTTGGATGTGGCCACTCCTATCTTTGCTGCTGCTTTGACTGTGCTTGGTTTTCCTGCAAGGGGCCCCAGAGAGAGAGAGAGAAAGAGAGAGAAAGAGAGACACCATGGAAATGTGCTAAAATCCTCAAGGGTGACTGCAGGACTGCAGGAGATGGGGAGACGTGGCTGGGAGAAACCTGAGATGGCCAACAGCCACTCTGTAATTGGCTGCTGCCAGGTGCTCCTGCCACGTGTCCAGCATGAAGGCAATGCAGCTCCCAGTGCTGGACATCAGCAGAACCGAGCCAGAGACCAGGGACAACTTTCACAGCAGTGACAACACAGCACCAAGACTTGGATGTGGGTCACCATTTCCCAATGTGCTGCTCCCAGGTCTGGAGCTACACTGCCTGTTTGAATTTGTCTTTGTCTTTAGTATCTATAACCTTGAGCCAGTCAATCAGCCTTTCTATGGCTCATTTCCCTTATCTATAAAACAGATATATCAACTCCGACCATGAAGAGTCACTGAAGATTACGTGCGCTGACACAGGGAACCCCTGGCATGCATTACATGCTCAGTAACTATTCTCCATTGTTTCATGTTGGCATAAGACATATTTTCCTACATGGATGGCTGCATCTAAGGAGCAGAAAACTCTATTCTAAAGCACCTCTAAGGACACATACTAAAGTAAGCCAGCAGACCGGGGTGGGGTGGGGATACTTGAAGGTGGCCAAGTTAGAAAGGAAGGTAGAGATTAGCCCATGTATGTGTAAGGGGCTTAAGTACAACCCATGGAAAGGAATGTAGCAGCCTGGTAAGCCAGCCTTGGAAGCAGCTCAGAATTTTATATTACAAAGTCTTGTTGCTACACCAATAAAGTTTTACGGGTGGTCCCAGCTTTGCCCTTTGGAAGGCACCCCAGGAGAGCCCTCTCTGCCCAGCACCAAGTGGGCCACCCAGTCTGATAACATCGGATAGTAAAACCTTATCTATTATAACATTGGGTAGTAAAACCATATCTATTTCAAACCCAGCAAACTCTCTGTCCAGGAGAAGAGGGTAGGGGGCAAGGGGGGGAGGAGAAACTGGGAAGAACTGGCCCCTCTTCCCTTAGAAACCCCTGTCTAAGTACACACTGCACCCTCGTTCTCTCCTGAGATGCCTGCCTGGTCTAGCACACAGCTTTCTCTCAGTTCTTTGCTGAGATGCCTACCTGGCCTGTCACGGGAACATTTGATCAATTTTTCATCTTCAAGCAGAATGAGATAGTAACAGGCACGTAGATGGTCCATTCATAGTTGGTGAATTCTCCCTCAGGTATCATCTAGTCCTGTTGGGTCCCCCTTAATGTCGGCATCATCATCTGATCTTAGAGATGAGAAAACTGGGGCTCAGGGAGTGACAGGAACTGCCGAGGGTCACATGACAGCAAAGGCACAGGCAGGGCTCCAAGTCCAGTTCTCTCATCTATGCACTTAACAGCCAGCCACAGTGCTGGGCCTGAGGCATGGAGCAGTGACTGCTGGGACATCGCCTTGCTACACTCAGCTGGGACCATCCTACACTTGGTTGTGCTGAACGTGACAACAGGAAAAACATGGGCTGCCAATCCCAGGGGTGATTCCCTGGAGAGTGATTTGTTCTTCCCAGTGCCCCATGTGACACAGCTACGGCCCTGTCTCCCCAGAGATGTTCATGTTATCTGCGTCTGAGCGCTTCCTTGGCGGTGACAGCCACCGGCATCTTTTTTTCTACTTAGCCACAAACCAGAGCCATCCCAGAGCATCACCTTCTGTCCTTGGCCAGTGGCCTGCTCAGCCCTATCACCACAAGGCCATCTCTCAAGGTGCAGGCCCCACCTGAGTCAGAACAGGTGCCTGGCATTGGGTCCTGGCATCTCACAATGTCTTTCCTAACCTCTAAGTTTTTGCCTGTGGTGAATTACTGCTAGGATGCCCTTTAACCCTGATTCTGTTCTCTCCTTCCAAATGCAGAAGAAGTCTTTTTTTTTTTTTTTTTTTTGTTAGATTAACCCATTTATGGGATGAGTCCTAATTTGATTTCTGCTCATATCTGCTATTGATTTTGCTCTGGGATGGATTGCTGCCTCATGCCGTATGTCAGATTCATGACATCATACCCTTCTTATCACCACCTACCACACCCTGTCTGTTATGGACCAGCAACCCAAGCCCCCTGGACAACAGCAGGATTTACCATCCCCATCCATCTGCACTTTCTCACTTCCCATCAGACCAGCTCTCCAGGTACCAAGAGCAAAGGCACAGTTGTAGTGGCCCTAACTGGCCACCAGAGGGAAGCAAAAGCTAGGGCTTACAGAAGGACACCTGGAGACGTGTTGCTTGAACAGAAGGCTGCTCCTGCAGATTGCTGGGAGGATCACGCGCCCACATGGGAAGCCCAAGACAAACAGTTTGCAGGGAGTAGGTGGTGCACGATTTCTGTTTCCTGGTGGAATTTCTAAAGCAGGGACCAGGAAAATTTGTAAATTGTGAACCCCAAACCAATCAGTGTCAAAGCCCAGAGCCAGAGCTTGCTGGTGTCCAGGCTTGCCTTTTCACCATGCTGTGCCCCAGGCCCTTTCTTCCTCTTTCCTTCTCAAGTTCCTCTGCCATGGTTCAGCCCAGAGAGGGACTACCTGTCCACCCAAATCTCAAAACAGTTTTGGACGAACGATGGTTTGTCTCTGTTCCTCATAGTTGATGTGTCACTGAGCCATTCAGCCCTGCCAAGTCATTAGCCACTTCAGCCTTGTTTCTTGGCCTCCATGCCAATCCAGGCTGTTGTCACTCACCCCTGCATTGCTGCAGGTGTCTGCACATTGGCTAGTCTCCTTGTTCTGGCACTCACTGTCCTCTCCCATCCTGTCCTCACTTGTTCAACCCCCTGTTGGTCCTTACGTTTTCTCTGTTTGTGTTTTAGAATGTGTCCTGGTCATTTCTGGCTCTGACCGTGTACAGATGGACCTTCATCCAGATCAAGTACAGGAGGCTCCCAGCTTCTGATGGCTCACCTGGCAGGTCCATCAGCTTCCCTTCCCTTCTCCCTGAGAGAGGCCTCCTTCACAAGCTGCAGGTCTTACAGGGGCTCCTTCTCCCCTCAGCTGTGCCCAGGCTCCCTCTCAGAGGGCTCTGGGACCAGCCCTGGACATGGCGAGGGCACAGGGTTTCCACAGTAAAGGAGGGATTTGGGTTTCAGGCTCTCGGTCCTCCTCCCTCTGCCAACTGTCGTGATCCTCTGCTTCCATGCAGGAGCCCGGGTGAAGTAGCTACTTAAAACCACCTACGGCTTTTCAACCCTTTGCACTTGGACAGAGTCGTCTGTGGAAATAGCAACAATGGTTGCAATCTCCACTGTAAAAGCACATGGGATTTTAAATATCTAGAAGATGTTTTAAAAAAAAATAACCTGGGATTAAAACTGTTAAACAGGGCCCGGTGCAGTGGCCCAACAGATACAGTCCTCGCCTTGAACATGCCGGGATCCCATGTAGGCACTGGTTCTAATCCCAGAAGCTCCACTTCCTATCCAGCTCCCTGCTTGTGGCCTGGGAAAGCAGCTGAGGACAGCACAAAGCCTTGGGACTATGCACCCGCATGGGAGACCTGGAGGAGGTTCCTGGCTCCTGGCTTCAGATGAGCTCAGCTCTGGCCACTGTGGTCACTTGGGGAGTGAATCATTGGACGGAAGACCTACCTCTCTGTCTCTCCTCTCTGTATATCTGACTTTCCAATAAAAATAAATAAATCTTTAAACACATGTTGGCAACAGGATTCTGGACTTTCTATCATTGCCTACACCTATAATGTCAGGATACACTTAAGTAGCAGAACAATAGACTTATGACTTTTGTGGAAGGATTATACTATTGTAATGATACAGGGGAAAACAATGGGAGGGGAGGATGGGGAGGGTGGAAAGGGAACTCCCTGAGCCTATGGGACTGTATCATGAAAAAAAAAAAAATAAAAAGCCAAACAAAACTTAGTGGCTGACATATCTTCTCTGTTGGGCTGCCTTCCTTTGCACATAGATTGCCTTTGTGGCTGCTTCTTCATTTGCACAAAGAAAAATGGAATCAGGAAGGCAATCTAGGATGAAAGCTCTTCTGGAAATGGCTTGTACCTTCTCAAGGACAGCGCATCTCCTTCTTCAAAGTCAGGTGTGGGTAGGTGGGGCTAGGATCTGAACTTGAGTTGAGAGATGACGCAGCATGGACCACGGCCATCCTAGAGAGCCCAGCCAGGAGCCCACACCAGCCTTGCCGGGGTGGTTGTGCAGAGATCACAGGACACAGCCACCATGGAGCTGGGGCAGTTGTTCACAGAAGGCGGGGCCTGGCCTCCCGCCCTGCCTCTGGGCAGAGGCCACTGGGAACTTCACAGGGGCGGGAAGCAGAGGTCCCCCACTCACTGGGTGTGTCTCTGAGAGGTTCCCACACTCCTATACTGCTGCTAGCAGCTGAAAGGTGAATTTAATAAAAATAATAATTAAAAAAACCCTCAGCTCGTGAGTTTTGAGACAAGAAAAGAACTCTACACATCAGGGAAGTTTGAAAATTACATCATGAAAATTCATGCTCCATTCCCTATTGTCATTCACTGCTGTCACACCTGTCGCCAATGCTGGTGCAATTCCCAGGGTCTAGTGTTGACCTTGGGCTCACCAGGAAAGGACGGAGAACATAAGAGACCTCCATACAAGAAGGAGAAAATACTACTGTAAGAGGGATGGGATTACTGATCAATGTGAGGCAAATCAAATGTTATTAATGCAGGAATTGGAAGTGTCACCTATTGGTGACCACAGTGAGGTTACAGAGAAACACACAAGCATCACTCCGGTCTTCAAGCTTAAGTGGGTTTCCCTTGTGCAAAATAAAACCGCATCCCTTCACAGATATCCTCTACTGCCTGCCAGTGGAACCTTCTGCCACAACAGGCACAGTTTACCAGTCCAATACAGCCAGGTCCTGGACATCCAAGGGCCTCTGGGCAGCTGTCCCTTCCGCCTGGAACTCCCCTCCCACTGGTCTCCATCCACTAAGCCACCCAGCTCCTGTAGAGTTGAATTCTCATTTACTCATTGAACAAGCACTCAGGGAGGCTTACTTTGTGCTAGTCACTCCTGAAGATGCCGGCAGTGCTGCTCTGTCTATGAGAAGGGGAAGAGAAGCATGGTGACATTCTCCTTGGTGCCGGCATCCCATATGGATGCTGGTACAAGTCCTGGCTGCTCCATTTCCAATCCAGCTCCCTGCTTATGACTTGGGAAAGCATCAGAGGATAGCCTAAGTCCTTGAGCCCCTGTACCCTTGTGGAAGACTCAGAAGAAGCTCCTGGCTCCTGGTTTCAGAAGGGTTCAGTTTGGGCCGTAGTGGTCATTTGGAGAGTGAATCAGTGGATGGAAGATCTCTTTCCCTGTTTCCCTTTGTCTAACTCTGACTTTCAAATTAAACATTCAAATCTTAAAAAAAAAAAAAAGTCTGTATACATGAGGAGGAAGCAGGCAGGAAGCAAGAGAAACAGGGAGGATAAGTCCCACATTAGCGATAACTGCCACAGGGAGAAGGCAAGCCAAGGAGAGGGTTTCTGAAGCGCTCGTGTGTGCGTGAGCAGGGCTGTGATGGCGGAGACGGTCCGGACACCTGCAAGACTCTGCAAAGCCTGACTACTGCAGAACTGCCTTTGCTGCATGCTCCCAATGCGCATAGTACCCTGAGTATAACTTTGGACAGTTTTAAATTATTTAACCTTAGCTTTCTTGTTATTTCTACTTCTGCTATTAATATGACAATATATGGGTCATGTTCTTCAGCTAGGATTGTGGTTACTATATACTGTGCAACTTCAAGTTCTGGGACAAAGCCCTGCCCTGGAATAAAGTTTTTGTAGCCTCTGTTTATGGAGGGCTTTTGTATTTGAATGAAAACTGCATGTGGAACTCAGAATCTAATGAGCTATCTACTTTGGATTGCTACTTTCTGTATCTTTTCTGATTTTATTCTGCTTGCAATAGGGATTTTGTTTTTAAATTTTATGCATTTATTTGAGAGGCAGTGATAAAGTGTGCGTGCGTGTGTGTGTGTGTGTGTGTGTATGTGTGTGTGTGTGTGTGAGAGAGAGAGAGGCAAGAAAGCATTTCCAAATGCCTGCAGAGCTGGCCCAGGGCGAATGTGGGCACTAGCCCTCCATGCAGATCTCCCTGAGTGGCAGGGATGCATCCACAGGAGCCATCACCTGCAGCCTCCCAGGGTCTGTGCTAGCACCAGGAGTGTAGCCAGGTGGAACCCAGGTACCCTGATCTGAGATAAGTATGTCTTCATTGCTACTTTACATCATTACCCAGAAGTTTGTTAATACTTCTCTGCTGAGAAGGAATCCTCATAAATTAATTTCCTTTCTAATTACTTCAGATTGAGAATTATCTTTCAAAAATAACTGGAGCAAAAGAGCCACTCTCTTCTAGAAACTCATGGTTGGAGAAAGTCCAGTCACAGAGGAGATATTCTGGGTAGGTTAAAGTATGCCCACAAAGTCCCCGAAACTTCACCCTTTAGTGGTGAGTGTGCTTTAGCCCGTCTCCCAACTTGAAGGTGGGTTGAATGCAGTGACTGTCCAATGAGCAGCCGCTGGTGGGTGTGTTGGTGTGTTGCCGCTGTGGTTGAGATAAATGGCATGACAGCTTCCTCCTTGCTTGTTTGGGTCACCTGCATTGGGTGAAGCCAGCTGCCACAACATGTGGAGACTCAAGCCGTCCCTGAGAGTGTGTGAGACTGGGAACAGGCATCTTAGAAACAGCCCCTGCTTATTTCTTGCCTTAACCTCACCCTAAGTCAACCATACCAGGTAATAATGCTTGTACTATGTGTCTGTTTTATAGTAACTGATTATGCAGAAATCCACAGTTGAGTGACTCATGGGCTGGTTCTATCCCTGACTCTGAGGAAGCAAAAACCTCCCTAAGCCTTAATTCCTATCTGCGAATAGAGGAAGCGTGAGTCAGAGGACTCTGCAGAGCTCCAGCTCCACATCCCATGCTGTCCGAACAGCACTTTAGGATTCATGCAGTTTGGGTTGGCTGTGTGTGCAGAATAAAAACCTGATTCTCTCTTGGCTCTTTCTGCAGATTTGGATAACAAGGGGGGGTCACCATCTGAATGTAGAAGTACAAGCTTTGTACTTAGAAGGGGGTATAAAAAAATCCCACAAATGGAAAAACCTATGGTTCGAAGAGGCTGAACAGAGATAATAACATCCTTCACATGGGTGTGGTATTTCCTAGATAAAAAAGTGCTTTCAAGTATATCATTTCATCTAATTCCCAGAAAGCCCCATTTTGCAGATAGGAAGCTGAGGCTCAGCGAGTTGAGAGCCTTATCCCAAGTCTCATAGTTACTATGTTCTAGAGTTAAGAATTGAACCAGGAACTTTTGGTTGCTAAATGACACTTTTACTCCTTGCAGTTGCCTCCTTGATGATTTATTTAACTAGTTCTGACTATGGAGTTCATTTAACAGGCCAAAGACATTGCCTGGCATGGCTGAAACCCCTTCTAGAAGGAGTTGCCCTACCTGAAGCTGCTGGTAAAACTGACCTTGGGCAGAACACGTGCACGCACAGGGAACTGAACAGGGCAAGCGTTTGGCTCAGGCTCAGCTATTGTAAAGGCTGACCAGTGACAAATGGCCTAGTCTTCACAGTAAACCAAAAGAAACAGAGAGGCCAGCTCATAGACTCAACTGGCTCATCCTCCAGTCCAAGCACAGGCATCCCATACAGGTGCTGGTTCACGTTCCAGCTGCTCCACTTCCCATTCAGTTCCCTGCTTATGGCCTAGAAAGGAAGTGGAGGATGGCCCAAAGCCTTGGGACCCTGTATCTGCATGGGAGACCTGGAGGAGGCTCTTGACTCTTGGTTCAGATCATCTCCACTCCAGCCATTGCAGTCATTTGGGGAGTGAACCAGTGATGGAAAATCTGTCTATTTCTCTCTGTAAATCTGCCTTTTCAATGAACATCAATGAATCTTTAAAAAAAGAAGAATGAAGAAGAAGAAGAAGAAAGAAGAATGAAGAAGAAGAAGAAGAAGAAGAAGAAGAAAAACCAGGGCAGGGTTAGCTCAATTCCACTTGTCAAGAATGTCCACAAGGAAACATCCAGAGAAGGACACAGTCCCTTGAGGACGGCGAAGGTTTGGAGGAGGGGGAGGAAGGGCAGAGAGGACACAACAGGCTTCAGGCCAGCCAAGTAAGGAGGGAAGAGAAACTCAGAGTTGACAATGATGACAGGGTGAAGAAAGGATCTATGAGGGGTCTTTAGACAGTCTGGGAAAATCATATTGTGAGAAAACCCATGCACGGATTTCCAACTTCCATTTTTGGCACTAGAATAAACTTATCTTTTAATTCCATTTTTAAATCCCCTCACATATAGAGTATATAAATCCTGATGGTAGGAGGTGGGGGTGCTGTGGGTCTGGGAAGGCCCCTATGACATCACATCCTGGTTCCGGGCCACGTGTAGACTCAGGCTCTTTGTGGTAACCTCTGGGTTCCCATCCCACATCCCTCTGGGTTCCACCTTGTTCATCCATTTCTGGGAATATCCACTCCTCCTTGAGCTATCTTGAGAGCTCTTTCCCTAGCAACTAAATGAAGTTAATTCAAGCCAGCCTGGCTGATGTAACATGTAAAACACAAAACTGTGTGGTTATACAACTCCAGGAACCATAAGGGTTTTCTAAAACAAAATATACACATGCACATACAAAGGACTCCATGTACTCTGACAGTTAAGTCACAAAAACATTCTGACACCAAAGATGGCTCGGATTTCATGGCACTAGGAGTCAGGAAATGAGCACTACTCCTTCCAAGACCAAGCTGTGCCAAGGAACATACCAGCTCTGTTTCAATCTTTAAGAAATTGTCTCTGACTCTGCTAAGGAGATGAAAGTACAGATCAACGCAAGGAACACTTAAAACATACAGGGTTGGGGGGTTGGGGACATGACACATTGGATCAATTGGCTAAACCTGTACTTCCAAGTATGGTGTATGGCATCCCATAAGAGCCTCATCCAGCTCCATGCTTGGGGCCTGGGAAAGCAGTAGAGGACGGTTCAAAGCCTTGGAACCCTGTACCCACATGGGAGACCCAGCAGAAGCTACTGGTTCCTGACTTTGGATTGGCTCATCTCCAGGCACCATGGCTACTTGGGGAGTGAACCAGTGGACAGAAGGTCTTCTCCCTGTCTCTACTTCTCTTCATAAATCTGTCTTTCCTTTTGGGAAGCAGGAGCCAGAAGCTTCTTTCAGGTCTCCCACGTGGGTGCAGGGTCCTAAGGTTTTAAACCATCCTCAACTGCTTTCCCAGGCCACAGAGAGCTGGATGGGAAGTGGAGCAGTTGGGATATGAACTGGTATCCATATGGAATCCTGGCACATAGAAGGCAAGGATTTAGCCACTGAGCTATTGTGCCAGGCCTGAGATTAATAAATCTTAAAAAACCCACAAAAAACCAAATAGCAAAGAAACCAGAGGTCCTTGGCTCTGCTGTGGGGATTTAACTGCTTAGGGAACAGGCCTGTGAATTCAATGATATACAGAAACCAGTGTCCCATGAAGGCCTGAAGCTTGTTAAATGGCATCCATGGAGTGGCCCAGGCCCTGCTAAGAAACTGATTTTCACAACAACAGCACAGGGAGATACAGTAATAAGACTTCTGGACTGAAAATGAACAGGCCCTTGGATACAATTCTGTGGCTCAGGCAAGTACCTTCAACTTTCTGTATCATCTAGAAAACAAAAGGGTTGAACCCAAAGGTCTCCAAGGGCCATGCCAGCTCGGAAATTGCAGAGATGTGATTCAGAAGTTCAAAGCCCTACACACAGCTAGTCATTCACCTTGTTCATGAACTAATCCCACTACCATGTAATGCTCAAAACCCCCAACAAACAACACCAGCACACGTGTCCTTGCTATGAAATACATGCTTTAAAATCAGAACTGTGGGATTGACATTACAGCACAGTGGGTTAAAGGCAGTGCTTCTGATGCTGGCATTATATGTTGGAACTACAGTTCAAGACAAGACTGCTCTGTTGCTCATCCAGCTTCCTGCTAATGCACCTAGGAAACTAGCAGAAAACAGCCCCAAGTGCTTGGGCCCCTGCCACTCATGTGGGTCCATGGATGGAGTCCCTGGCTTCTGGCTTAATCCTGGCCCAGACTCAGCCATTAAGGCCATTTGAGGAGTCAATCAGTGAGTAGGAGACCTTTATTTTTCTCTTTCTCTGCCAATCTATTGTTTGAATGAATGACTAAATTCTTTAAAAAAAATAAAAGTTCTTCATAACCACATACAGACCTGGGCACATAGTCATGCAGGCAACTATTCTTACAATAGAACCCAAAGGAGTGACTAAAAATAAAAACAGCTTCTTAACGGGGCTCATTTCTTATCCCACTTACATTAAACATAATTTAAGGTCAAATGTAAAAAAAAATTACATGACTTGGATGCCTATCATTTTTTTCTCCATTACTTTTAAAAGACTCTCAAAGCACAAAGTCTTGTCTAGTTTTACTTTTTTCAAGTTCTCCTGCAAAAACACCAGTTTTCACATCCCCTTCTTACTCTGCACTTCACTCAATCTCTGGACAAAGTACAAGGGGACTTTAGAAAGTTCATGGAAAAATGAAACTAAAAGATACATGTATTTTGATACAAAATTTTTGAAACAGATACCATTTTTTCCCCATGATTTCCATGACTTTTTGAAGATTCTCTGCCCTGTCTGTGTTTTGCTCTGGCTGTTCATTGCATTAATCCCCAAAGCTTGTGTCTGCTGTGGGGCAGCGGTAGGCAGGTGCGTATCGTCCTGGGTGGGGGCTCAGGGAGATGGAGGATCTGCTGGTGGGAAAGATGCACATGGCATCGTTGCCATGCTCCCTGTGCCTAATGAAATGGCACTGAGTGTTTCAAAGCTTTCAGTTCCCGCCTCTCAGCTGGGAGAGGATTTGGAACTTTTAACCTATTTTCTGAGAGGATCAACCCATTTTACAGAGAAGGTATGGAAAGCCTAGATGCACAAGGGAGGTCTGCCCTGTCCTTTAATATCCAAACATAGCAGTGAGTAGATCCTCCCCCCACCCAAAGCCTCTGAAACCATTGCAGAATCATTCCTAAAATCCCATCTGATTGCTTCTCTTGACAGGTGAGCTGTGGATCATGTGCCCACAGTTTTGCCCTTCTCTGGGATGGCATGTCCAGCTGCACAGGCCACAGAGGTACTGTCACAGTGGACTACACTCTCCACAGGACCCACCGAGACAGTGAAGTAGATTGGGTAGAGCACTGTGACTCCGAGTCAAAGTTCTGGGCAGCCATGACCTTGCACTTCAAAGTGAGCAGCTCTCTTGGGCAAGACACTGGGTCTCTCTGGACTTTTCTGTCATCTACACAACCAGAGCACCAGGTACTCAGTATAAGATCTGACAGTGCTCTCAAACTCTAGCTTTGAGACCCCATGTCGCCCAGCAGGATGGCGTGGTGGAGACAGAGGGTGCTGGGGGTGCTGTTCCAGCTACTCTGAGCTAGGCGGCCTCTGCTCTGGGGCAGGGTTGGCTCTTTGTAACATTTTTCACCTCAGGCTCCACATGTAGCTCTGGCATGACAAGGCCCTGAAAGAAGTGAGGATAAGCTCTTTCTCCCTCTGGCTGCACCACACATGGTCTCTTCTTCAATTTCTCCTGTTCAACATTTCTTTACGGAAAATTCTCTGCTTAGAGTGATACTTTACTCCAGAATATTCAGCATTGCTCTAAGAGTATATCCCAGGGCTGGGGCTGTGGCACAGCAGGTTAAGCCACTGACTGTAGCACCAACATCCCAAAAGGGCACCAGTTCTATTCTTGGTTGCTCCATTTCTGATCCACCTCTCAGTTAACGTCCCTGGGAATGTAGTAGAAGATACCTGCAGTGCTTGGCACCTGCTACTCATATGGAGTTTATGGAAAAAGCTCCTGCTTCCTGGCTTTGGCCTGGCCCAGTCCCAGCTGTTGCATTTATTTGGGGAGTGAATCAGTGAATAGAAGATCTCTTTTTCTTTTTTAAAGATTTACCTATTTATTTATTTTGATGATTTTTACATAATTAAGTAGGGTGGTAAGGGTTATGGGCTACAGGAAGGTGGATGGGATCACTATTTTTGCATTCCCTCTTTTTCCTTCCTGTATCTGGGGGTAGGATGGAGATAAGGGGAGAATCCATACCCAGCTTCCCAAATGCCTCTGCAGCCTGGGATGGAGGACAGTCACCCAACACCTCCCTGGGGTCTCTGATGTGGGTCCTGCTGAACAGAAGATCTCTTTTTCTGTATCTCTCTCTCTCTAACTTCACCTTTCACATAATAAATATTTTTTTCTTTCAAGAACATATCCCAAATGCCATCTAGTTCATCTACAATGCACATATATACCCTACTCCTTTGCATACAAATTCCCAGGGGTCATTTGTTCTTAGTTACCCAACTAAGTGATAAATAGCACTCCTCTTCCCATCCCTCTTGTTCTTGCAATCTCTCTCCCCTCACCACACACATATACCCAGCATGTCAGCTATTCAATGTCACATCAAGGTCATTCAAAACCACTCTATGGTGCTGAATGTGTTTAACCTAACATGCTCACCTTTTGCTCTGACTGCCAGAAAAGATGAAGACAGCAGGGGTGAAGAGCTTTGTCACAACATCTCTGCCTGGTTCCTTTTTGATTCCTCATTGTATTAGCTTCCCCTTAATCCATGATATTCATTAAGAACCTACTAATCTCTCAGCAACAGGATCCATGCGCATGGCTTCCTGAGAAAATTCAGGTCATAAATACAACCATGTTCGCCTGCCTTCTCAGTTCCTCTCTTACCTACACGACAAAGCCCAAATCCCAGAGCACACAGAGCATTCACATTCACTCTCTCAACCTTGCCAATCCGTTTTTTTCCAAGTCTGAACTCCGAGCTCCAAGTCATACCTACATCACTGACACCTGAATACACACCGCATCTCCCCAGTTCTCCAACTTCTGCTGTTCTTTCAGCCTGCAACACGTACTGCTTTCTTCTCCCTGCCCCTCCGGAGGTCCTTCCCCACCCTCAGTTCCAGCCCAGGGCAGCCTCCTTGTCCCTCAGCCCTTCATAGGCAGCAACCATACATGTTAGTAGCAGTGGCAGTGCCCAGTAATTTCTTCCAGTCCATGCCAGCGGCATGCCAGTATTATCCCACATAGGACACGTCTTTATCTTCGACCCAACATGTCTATAAGCCAGTGTCCTTCACTGGATCAAAGGCACCATAGCAGTAGTGCCTGGTTTTTTCTTAAGGCTTATGTATTTATTTGAATGGCAAATTTAGAGATGGAGAGGTAGCAGAGAGGAAGGTGGGGAGAGGAAGAGAGGGAGGCAAGGGAAGAGAAACACACACACACACAGAGGCAGAGAAATCTTCCATCTGCTGGGGCAGGCAGAAGCCAGGAGCCTGGAACTTCATCTGCTGTGTGGGTTTCAAAATGACTCAGAGTTGATTTTCAATTGTTATTGATGGCAAAACTCTGTACTTCATCATATTTTTGAAATTTCTACTCCCTTGCTCCTTCATACATATTCTCTTATGTTTAATTTAAAGATTTTATATCTTTGTGTTTTTGCTAAGCTCTAGTTCTTTGAGAACAGACAGTGTATACCTTAAATACCTTTTATCAGCTTTCAGCTTTGAACTTTGTAATGTGTCATCATCAATTCTGAGGAAAATGCTCCATCATTTTTCAACAATTCATCTGGTTTAAAATACATATTAAATGTTAAGGATTGGGGAAAAGGTGGTGTTCCCTTATGATATATGTAATGAGTGAAGAGTTGTGAATGTCAAGGATTTCTTACACACACACACACACACTCTTCTAAATAAAATCTGCAAAACTTTCTGAACAAAATTTGCACAGTGCGGTTTGGGGTTGTGGTACATTAAGTTAAGTTGCTGCCTGAAGAGCTGGCATCCCATATGAGCATTAATTTTTGAATTCTGGCTGCTTCTTTACCTAGCTTAGCCCCAGCACGTATGCCCATCTGGGGAGTGAACCAGCAGATGGGAGAGCTCTCTCTCCCTTTCTCTGTCTCTCTCCTTCTCTTGACAACTCTGCCTTTCAAATAAATAAAATAAATCGTTAGGGGCTGGTGCGATGGCTCAATTGGCCTGAAAGTTCTGGCATCCACATGGTCACCAATTTGTTTCCTGGCTGCTCTACTTCCTATCAAGCCCCCTGCTTATGGTCTGGCAAAACAGTAGAGGATGGTCCAAAGCTTTAGGATCCTGTACCACATGGGAGACCAACAAGAGGCTTCTGGCTTCAGGTTAGCTCAGCTCAAGCTGTTGCGGCTATTTGGGGATTGAACCAGTGGATGGAAGGTCTTTCTCCCTTGTCTCTATCTTTCTCTCTGTAAATCTGCCTTTCCAACAAAAATAAATATATAAAAATAAATCTTTAAAAAATGTGGAGGGGGTGTATAGTGAATGACCACAAATACTTTTTTTCTGATAAGAGATGGCATAGCAAAAGCTTTCAGGAACTTTTCAAACTATACCTTGCTATTATTTATTACTAATGATTTTATCTTTTGTGGGGTAGGCATATTGTTCCTCTGGAAAAAAGTTACATCTCTCAGACTCCCTTGCAACTAGGAATAGCCACATTCCCAAGCTTTGGTCAATGAACGGCATCCACATCGGATTAGAAGAATTGGACTAATCCCTGGGAATAGTGGTGGAATAAGTTATGAGGTTGGGTGCCTGATAGCTTTGTGAATCTTCTTTATCTGCCCTAGGTTGCTTATTTCAGGGACTGTGAAGTTTTCTAACCCTAAGTAAGACCCTTCTGATTGTTCTATACAATGCATCATGGCTGGTGGGAACACGCACTACCCTTCCCTACCCTAACCCATGGAAAGTCAAAGCAGTAAGCTGGGCGTAATCTAAGGGTTTCCAGTTTCTTAGGTATCACACTGTACCTATGGCCTGATGACCAGTGTCTTTAAAATTATTGCTTGCTACATGTTGCCCACTAAAAAATGCCAGGTTGGGGTGTCAATATAGTCTTTGATTCTCTATCTTGGTCAGAAATAGGAGTCTTAGATTCTCCTTTGTGATCACAACTACCTCTCCTTCCAACTTGTTTATTCAACTACCTATGGAGGTTGAGTGCTCCTAATATGAAGTGCTCTGAAATTTGAAATATTTTGAGCACCAAAATTCAAAGTTTCAGATTTCATAGCATTTTGGATTTCTGCATTAGAGATGTTCAATTGCCAAAGTTCATGCAAATATTATAAAATATGAAAATTTCCAAAAATCTGAAACATGTCTGGCCTCAAGCATTTTGAATATGGGATACCCAACCTTTAACTTCTAATTCCACTGGCAGCTCCCATCCATAGAGCCCTTTACTTTATCCCAACCCACTAATGCTCTTCCTTCTTCTCTTTACTTCATAAGTGTCTTTAATTTCATAGCCAGTGTCCACTGCCCTTGCTGATGTCCTCAATTCCCTTGGCTCTTTTTACTCATAAATACAGATGACTATATGGAAGATGCTCAATATATTATTAAAATAAATAGCTGAATAAAAAAATGGAACATTTATTCAGCTAATTTCTTCTGACAGCCTCTTGGCCTATACTTTGTAGTTAAACACGTTTGAAAATTATAGTTTCACAGTACCTATGCGTCTTTTCAGTAGATACCAGTTAAATATAAAATTAGATTATCTTTTACATATCCATAAACAAATCTACATATATAAATATGGTTTTTACAACTCTATGTTAGGATATATATTTATCAATTTTTCCTAGTAGGATAAATGAGCTTACAGAAAAATACACTGTTTAAACAAAAAAGAAATTTAGAAGACCAATTCTTATTAATTTCTAATTTTACAGATGAGGAGACATGTTTTGAAAAGATAGATTCTTATGAAGCACATGTAGGCTGGCTAACTTCAGAATTATTACAACAACTCAATTTCCCAGTTGGTATTTTAGTGCTGTATTTTCTGCCCAGGTCTTATGTCCCTGCTATTTACATACAAGCTGAGTATGTGTTAAAATTTTTTAAATTTTATTTTCATTTTATTTTAAAGCGGAGAGAAACAGGGAGGAATGAGAGAGAGAGAGAGAGATTTGATTTTCTATCTACTATTCCATTTTGCACATGCCCACAACAGCCAGGCTGAAGCCAGGGATCTGGAACTCCTACTGGGTCTCCCACCTGGGTGGCCTGGACCCAAACACTTGAGCCATCATCTACCGCCCAGAGAACAGAAGAGCAGGAAGCTAGGCCGGGAGTCGAGCAGCCAGGACTCAAAATAGTTACTTACTCTAACATGGGTTGCAAGTGTCCCAAACAGTGACTTAATTGCTGTGCCTAACACCAGACTCTGAATATAGTTTACCTTGGAATTTGTCCTGGCTTCCCAGTTATTTCATAAGCTTTTCAACAATGGAGTGGTCATGTAATTTCTAGAACAAGGTCACATAATTTTACAGAAGTACTTACAACAGGGAGAAAATGGCAGTTGGTCATATTATACTTACATAAAACACCCTTTGAAAGATTAGAAACATTGCCATTTTTAGGCAATTCAGTGTTTACATCTCCACTGCTCTGCGTGTGTGTGTGTAGAAAATTTTATGATGATAGAGAACTCTGCAGGTTAGAGTGTGAATAATGTAATAAATTCTGCTCTAAAATTCACAAGGGCCCATCAGGACACTGTGCTCTAAAATTTTCTTTCCTAAGTCTGGAAAAAGTTTCAAAAAGAGTAAGAAGTTTTCTTATTTTCATGATCTGACTAGATATCCCCATCAGCCCTGATGAAGTGAGTATATAGGACCTAGTATTCACATACCAGCTAGTGGAGATTAGATACAGTAAGAGTAATAAAAGCAAATAAAGAACCAAATGTGAATAATACTAATTCATGTATAACTTGAAATTCACACACACACATTTATATAGAAGCAAAATTTAAAATCTGAGTAAAAATGTAAATTTTTACTTTAAATATAAGTTAAAGACAAAATATAAGTCATGTACAAATATGACACTGCTGAGGTGTTCGTTCTGATGTTCATCAAATATTTCTAGTTCTGCACACCGTGCATATGCAACTCAGCTGTTTCTCCTGGCTTCCTTGTTGCTGAGTAGGGCCACGGACCTAGTTCTGGCCATTGATTTTGAGTCATTTCCTATCTGGAGCACTTAATTATGGGTGCAAGAACACTCAGAATTCTCTTTCTGGAATTAACAATATTTGAAGCTGTTTTATCATCCTGATTCCCCAATTTGCCTGCAAGAAACACAGTCCCTTCCAACACATTAGGAATATGTAGAATCAGTAAGACATACCACCCAGACTTTGTTTTGTTTGTTACCGCAGCATAACAGGCTGAGGCTGACAGACACATCTACTGTTGTTTCTTTCTCTGGGTGGAACTGTCTAAGGAACAAGTACCGGCAGGAGTCTAGGAACACTGAAAGAGTGGCAGGAAAGATCAAGAGGAGGAAAGGGATGTAATAGGATCATTCTGATGACTACAATAGGCTTACAACTTTGGAAGCCTTACTGGACTTTATTATTTCTATTGTTACAACTGCCATCATGATTTTTTTTCTTTACTCTGAAGATTCCTGCCATCACATGGAAGGAGTCTTCCTGGATACTGGAGACAGATTCACAGGGAAGGTAGATCACTCTAATATAGTAGGTCAAATTAATGCAATAGACATTCTCATTCTGCTCTTGATTCTACGCAGGGTGAATTGTGTTCTTAGTATTTATATTTTCTACCTTGCAAAAGGACCAACAAATCTTTTAGTTAAGGATCATATTTTATATCCAGCTTTTGTACTTTTAGAGCTTCTCCTGCTACCCAGGAGTTGGCAGAAGACCCGATGTTGACCATTTCTTCAGCTGACTCACAGCAGATGGACGGATTCTCACACCTTCATTTCCTGCAGCTTTAGGAATGTTTAATGAGCATCATGGGTGTAGGGACATGGCAGAAAGGAGGGAGAAGTGCATTTTTCAATCAACGTTGTCTTTGTTACTTAAGTCCTTCTTGTTGGCAATCAACTCAACAAAGGCAGCAAAATTAGAGGCATTTTTTCAAATTTTGACCTCTCATTATAGTGCTTCTTTTAAAGAATTATTTATTATTATTATTATTTTTAGATGTGCATTGTTCAGTTTATTCTCTTTTTCATTGCTTCCAAACTTTGGTGCCTTTACTTTTCAATCTTTCCATTGCCAACCCTTAATTGGAAATGATCCACAGAACCCCATAAGTGATACATTTATTTTTTAAAAGAAATATTTATTTATGTAATTATTTATTTATTCATTTATTTATTTGAAACGCAGAGTTATGAGAGTAGGGGAAACAGAAGGAGGAATGGGAAAATAAGAGAGTGAGTGAGGGGAGGGAAGAGAGAGAGATTGATTCTATCTTCTGGCTCACTTTCCAAATGGCTACAGTAATCAGGGCTGGGCCAGGCTAAAGTAAGTTCCAGGAACTCCATCTGAGTGTCTCACATGGGTGCAGGGTCCCAATTACTTCGGTCATTCTTCACTACTTTTCCAGGTGCACTAGAAGGGACCTATTTTGAAAGCTGGGATGAAAACTGGTACTCCTATGGGATGCCAGCTTGGCAGCCACTGGCCTAATCCACTGCACAATGATACTGGCTCCAAGTGGTATATTTAAACATTGTGAGTGGGGCAGGTATTGTGGCAAGCCAGTTAAAGGAAGACCCTACTTAGAATGTGTGCATAGCAATGTGTCTGGTTCAAGTCCCAGTTACTCTGCCTTCTATCCAGCTTCCTGTGAATCTGCCTGGGACACAACAAATGATGGCTGAAGTATTTAAGTCTCAGCCAACTATATAGGAAACTTGAATGAAAGAAATTCCAGGCTCCTGGCTTCAGACTGGTTCAGTCCTTATTGTGGTGGGCATTTGTGAAATGACATAGTGGATGCAAAATTTCTTTCCCTCTTTAACTGTCAAATAAATAAATAAATATCCAACAAAATAAATAATGGGTAATACAATAAAAACTGTGTTGAGACAAGGGTTAACATTTTATTAACATTCTTTGAATTGTCAGGGACTAAAACACATCACAGTTTCCCAAACCTGGCTATGCACATGGACTCACACTGTTAGCTTGTTCCTTGGGTTGTGGTCTTGCAGCTATTTTGCTAGCTTTCCCAATTGCCTTTCTTGTTTATTTATCCTGGCCCCTGATCCCAGGTTTTAGCTCTGCCTTCCACATCACACATCAGATCTGTCTTCTCCTCCTACATATCTGAACTCAAGCTGCATGTTCTTTGTGTTTGCCAAGTATGACACTTTTCTGAATTGTTTATATTCTTCCAGGTTGCAAAAGAGATAGGCACTTGCCTGTCTAGATGCACTAGAGATGGAGAACATCTGTCTTGCATTTCTGCACACTAAAGTTATATTTGCTTTACATACTCTAAGCAGTATAAGCAGTGATCACTGTCCAAGTGACATGAGTCCTATGAGATAATACTGGCTCTTCATTCAGCTAAGGGAGTAAAAATATTGCAATTCAAAAGGATTACATTCCATAGATGTGGTCTGATTCATGTTCAAAATGAAATTTTTATCAAGACAGCAAAAGATAGTTGATCCATATCACAGATGGCTAGAATTTCCCAGCTGAGCATGGCTTACCCAATGAGAATGTAATTTTTTTTGGCATTTCACCTCTTGGGTTCCCGTACCAAGACCTGAGTGCAAGGAAATGGTGCCATGCAGTCCTTATTTGCAGAGGCTAACCAGTGCCATTTGAAACTTATTGTTCTATAGGGGTACAACAGATAAATTTCTGAACATAGTCTTGCAACATCTCTGTAGAGATAAGGCCAGCATTAGTTGAGAGCTAACACACAATGACTGGAGGTGTGGGAGTGAATGTGTGCTAGCACCCTGAGTTCCTCTCTCATTTGGCTTCAACCTCAAAAACTCATTGGTTGGGGGCTGGTGTGGGGGTGGGGAGGTGGGAAACTGATACAGCTGGGAGGGGAGAGTCTCCTTAACTCATTAGACCCAACTGGAGTTTGGGAAGGAGAAAGGAGGAAGCTACATTTATGCCACAGTTGTTACTGAGTCTTCTTCCCGCTGTCAGACACTTAGATATGGTTTGAGATTATCTAGTACTTGGACCTCAGTAACAGAATCCCTAAGATTGCTCTAGGAACCCGTCCTGTTTGTGATAAGGTACAACTGAATTTTCTTTTAGCACACCATAATGAGTGACTGGGGAGAGTTTCCAAACAGGCTTGCTGGGAACTGCTTCTTGTTACTGCTGAACATTTAACAAGTTAGACTGGAGGGCAAGGCACCAAGGGAAGTAACCAAAGAAAAACAAGATTTTAAAGTTGCCAAGGTCAAACAGATATTTTATCACCTTTCTCAGAATGCATGATTGCATTTTGAGTTTCTAGGTATTTATGAATACTCCATTCTACAAATTTGTGGCCCCCTGATTCATAAAGAATTTGGATATCTTGACTACTTTTTGAGACTTATGTGACTCTGAGGGATGTTTAACTGCACCTTAGGTGAGGTCCTCATTACTCTGAGTATAGTTTAAGTTCCTCTTAACTAGGCTATTATCACTTCAGGAAGGCTCCCCTCCACTCCTGGTGGCCAGGGCAGTAATTCCCACCTGAATTTGGCAGGTCATTTCTGGGTACTCTCTTGGTTCCAACAGAGGCATGAAACTGGGAGAAGGCTGTCTTACCCGTGAATTTCTACTTGTGCCTAGATAATTCTGCTCCACTTCTGCAAATTCATCATGCTTTTGAGGGGTCAGTAATGAAGAGAGATTTCTAAAACCTTGTCTGAGGGGACCTGGCACCATGGTGTAGCATATTAAACCTCTTTCTGTGGCACCAAAATCCCATGTTGGTACTGGTTCGAATCACAACTGCTCCATATCCAATCCAGCTCCCTGCTAAGGGCTTTGGGGAAGCAGTAGTTGATGACCAAGTCCTTGGGACTCTGCATCTATATGGAACACTCAAAAGAAGCTCCCGGCTCCTATTGGGCCCTGCTCCAAACGTTATGGCTATCTGGGAAGTGAACCCATGGAAGGAAGACCCTCCCCACCACCTCTGCCCTTTCACTCCTTCTCTGTCTGTAACTCTGCTTTTCAAATGAAAGAAATCGTTATAGATAAAATAATAAAAGAAAATTAAATAAGCCTTGTTTGTGCATCTAACAAAACCTCTCCTTTCCCTGCTCCGAATGAACATTTTCATTACCTTTATCTGCCTTGAGACTATCTGGACTAATTTCCTTAAACTTTGCATTCCTGACTGTATCTGTCACCAGAACGAGTGCAGGTCCTCCTCTTGCTCCTTCTCTTATCCACTTCCTTCTCCACCCTCATTCGCAGCTATATTTTTCTCCATAGCATGTATCACCATCTGGTAGTGTGTATATTTTACTTATTTGTCTGCATTCCCACCAAAATGCAAATTATATGGGCAGGAATTCTTGTCTCTGGTGGGTGTTTCTGAGTTTATTGCAGGATTTTTTTTCAGATTCTCCTATCTAGAATAGCGCTGGTACATTGCAGATACTTCATAAGTTTTGTTAGATGAGTAAACATGATGGATACTCAATCTCCCTACTTTTTTTTAAACAAAAATCTCCTCATTGACCTCTGGAGGAAATATTAACCATTCTCAAGGTCTATAGTGGTTGAGGGTCTTTCCAGAATCCAAATCATTCCACTACTTGGGGCATAACCCTGGGCATCCCTGCCTCATGTGAAGCATTTCCCAAAGAGACCTGTGAATCCAATGGAACTATTGGTGCTATCTCATCTTAATCCTACACATGTCCCCTCACCACTACCACTCCTGCTCCCACAAACATACTTTTATAAGGTACTTATAAAAAAGAAATCCACTATCCTGATTTTCGAGATCTAGGGCATGATAGGAACCTGGCGTGTAGGGATACAGTCATCTTTATAACACTGTCAGACCCACTGTCTCATTCCTGCTTACTTCCATTTCTGAATTTTTTACATCTCAGAAGCCAAAAATTCTGGATTGATGTCCTGTTGGCCTCCCTTGTGCATCTGTCTGGCCCTACATACAACCTTTGCTGAGCTACAAGCTGGAAGTGTAAACCCTTTCCACTCTGTAACACCAGTCATTTGGACATTGCAAGACTCCCCCTCCTTAAAGACTTATTCCATCTTGAAGATTGCCTGTGTGGCCGTGTAAGGTGAACAGAGAGCCCCCAGGTCATTTGTGATGACCTGGCTTTGCGACTTGTATCTGTGGCTGACCAATAAGTTTGTTGGTTGGACAGTCACAGAAATACTAATAAATAAAGCAACATGTCAACATCTTCAATGCCAAATGAGAATGCAAGAAAAGTTGAGAGATACGAAAAGATTTCTATTTCCACTGTTAACTTCCAGTTGGCCTTGAAGGAACTCAATTGTGTAAACCAATTTGATTACCAATTTGCTCCTTTCATGGTAAAAGTCCTCAGGAACCCATGAGAGAACAGAGCTACCCTAGGAATGCTGCCCTCTTACAGTAAGAGGGTCACGCCAATAAGATCTAATTTTTACATCTATTCCAGGAGTAGGGAACCTTTTGCCCCAACCAATGGCCATTTGGACATTTATAACATTATTGGGGGCGAGGGGGGGGGAAGATGTACAACATACCAACTAAAAAGTAGCTTGTTACAGATTTACTGAACTTTGACCCCCTCCTGCAGTTGCTTTGTCAGGGCCTGACCAAATGATTTCACAGACCTTACCCTGCTCAAAGGCTGGACAATCCTCATTCTTACTCTGTACCAACCCTGATTTAATCCCCACCCCTGCCCTGGTGCTTCTCTTTACCCTGATAAGTGCCATAGCCACCATCCAGCAGGACTCAGTGTAGCCAAATCTGTGAACTGGGTATACAGCCCACTAAAGGTCACCACAGGCAGGGAACAAAATCTTTTTGCACCCTTCCAGAGCCACAAGGGATTCCTCTTCCCTATCACTGCTTGCTACATTTCAGGGCTTGCTACATATTCCCTGTGACATATTCTATCTGTGACCAAACCCACCCATGATAGACCTGGCTGTGCTGTGCCACTCCCTTCAGGACCAGCATGGGGTTGCAGCTGTAGTAGAGATAGGTTTCAAAGGACAGATATGTCAACTGGCTATACACGTGTTCTGAATGCCTGACTTGGAAATCCACTTTTCACAAAGTCAAACCTAGAGATAATGTCAGAGCCTAGCACCCCTTCTAGCTGCCAAGTGGTGAATGCTGTGGCCCACCTGAATAGCCCCCATGGGAATAGAAGGGAAGCATATGAGGGATGTCCTTGGGTCAGAACTACAATCTTACCCTAACTTCTCTCTGCACTTTTGCTTTCCTAAACCTCTATTTTCCTTTCTGAATCTGAATTTATTTAAAGAATCACATCATCATCAAATTGATATTCCTTACCTTTTGTGTCTATTTGTATTTGTCTACACATAAGCACACACACGTGTATACACACAATGTTGGATTATGGTCTAAACCTCTTCTCATGGATCATCTAATACTGACCCAGCTAAATGATTTCCAACTCCCTCTACCCAACCCAACCTGTTTTCTCCTAAACTCAATCCCTCTGTTGCAGTGGGCATGAACTATTTTTTCTTCGTTAATGGAATGGTCATTTTCATTGTGTGCTTTGCAGTCTAAAGACCTTTCTCCTCTCCACCTATATTTTGTCTCCTAATGGTACCTATTTATATTGAAGATGAAACAACCCACTAATAAGCTTTTTGGGGGAGTCTACAAGGAGTATCAAGAATGAAATGGAGGCAGCTCACATGGAACTGAAAGTCACATCTAAAACACATCTGAATGTTGGTTATTCTACATGATTGAGAGAGTCATATGATAACATGCCGTGTTCTCTGAGGACAGGATTATTTACAACTCATTTTTGGAATCTGTTCTGTGTTGTTTTCAGGGTCTGATGCAGGATATATTCTTAATAAATATTTATTGAATCAAGCCCAGTGCAGCAGCCTAGTGGCATGCACTGGGACACCATATGGATGCTGGCTCTAATCCCGGTAGCCCCACTTCCCATCCAGCTCCCTACTTTTGGCCTGTGAAAGCAGTTGAGGTCTGCCCATGTGGGAGACCTGGAAGAGGTTCGAGGCTCCTAGCTTCAGATTGGCTCAGCTCCAGCCATTGCAGCCATTTGAGACGTGAACCAGCAGATGGAAGATTTGTCTCTCCTCCTCATAAGGTTTATCTGACTTTCCAATAAAAGTAAACAAATCTTTAAAAAATTACTGAATCAATGAATGGCCAAAATGGCAGGAGAGGGAGAAGATATTGGAAGCCATGGGTTGAGAGACAGATGAGGGCTGTTTCAGAAATTAAACTTTATAAAACCACAAGGCTCTTCAAAGACAGTTTGGGGGATGAAGAGAGACAGCTCCTTGTGCCCCATAGGGTCACCATCTGTGAGACACAATGAGAGCCCTCACTTGGTCTCACCAGAAAGAATCAGTGCAGAAGAAAAAATGATCAGAAGGGAAAACACTGGGAAGAAAGCTTTCACCTCTATTGGGCTGGGTGGGGGAGAGTTGTGCTTAAATATCAGAGGATGTGACTCATCAGGCATCAGTTTTTGCAAAATCCATTCTCATCTCAGTGTATGCTTTAGTGATATAGAATACTTTCAATTATTGCTACTAATGGAATGGAAGCAACGGAACATATAATCAAAATGTCATTGCTATTTGCCTTTGGAAAGGATTATGTATGTTTTTCCCCTCCACAGGTTTGCTCTCAGGGTGATTGGTTCTAGCTTAGGCGAATAATAAAATGAGTGAGCATTTTCTCTGGACAACACCTGGTAGGAGAATAGAAACGTGTTTATGACAGAGTAAACTCACACACAGCCTAGAACTTGCTAGCTAATCACCTATATGACTAGATGACTTTGCAGCAAGTGGCATTTTTAACAGAAAAAAGGCAAAGAGTATTGTATGTCCTGGATTGTAATGATTCTTGCCCCAGCAGAAAGCTATGCTTGCTGTTATAAAGAAGGTTAAGGAGAAAGAACAGTGATCTAGGAGTAAGGAGGCTGGGATGCCCACACTTGGTAGCTTAAGAGAGGCCATACAGCCTGCAGGTATCTCAATTTCCTTCTCAGTAAAATGTAACAATGATACCTATTCTATAAACTCAATACATGAACTAGTCAAGAGAAAGTAAGAAAAGGCAAGGCAGTATAGAAGAAACAATGAAACATTGTCGGCACCTCCTTTTCAGGTTGTACTTGTTACCCTAATTCCTCAGTTCCTAGGGTCTTGGGCTGTAGCTTTTGAAACTCATCCTGGCCTTTAAAAAATAGACTTGTTTCCAAAAGTCTTGCTATTCAAGGAGAGCTACTTTGACATTTGCCAGCATCCTAAGCAATGCGCAAATCCTTCCTCAAGTAGTTATTTGACTGTATTTGGAACTTTCGAGCTGTAATACACTACTAGCATTTCCCACTGTGTGGGCTTGAGACCAAATTTGTTGCTATCCTGGAGTTTATTAGAAATGTTAAGTTGTGTGCTCATCTCTGGCCCAATATACACTCATTTGAGATCCACTGCTATAGCCCTTAGGGACTTGGACACTAGGACATACCGTGAGAAGCTTTCTTTGCCTGAAGAAGGTAGCAGAAGCCTGTGGTATTTGTTCAAATCACGCTGTGCTTCTGGTGGTTCAAATGTGGGCACAAAGTGCTAAACCATGCTAACTGCACTGTTTGCCCCACTCCACAGAGAGGATGCGACTATCACTGATTTGTCTGTATGCACCATGTGTACACACACATGCCTGCATATGAAGCCTTGGTACACGCTTTCCTCAGATCTCTTTCCCAACCAGCTGCTAACAATTCATCCTGATCTTGTGACACTCCCAACCTTTCTTAATTTTCCCTGTAGCATTTATCACTGAACACGCTGTGTTACTTGTTTGTTGATGTTGATTATTCCCATCTCTCTCAGTTAGAATAAGTCTTCCATGAGGACAGCATGCTTGTCCAAGAATGTGTCTGGCACCCAGTGGGTACTCAATAAGGATTTGTTGAATTCTTAAGTAAACCGAGAGACTGCTGAATCTGGGAGGTAGGGAAGCATGGGGGTCAGACCAAAAACACTTCTCAGTATCCTTATGGGGCAGGGTGGATCCAGCACAGGAGCCTCGGCCCTCTTTCTTCCTGTGTTGGGGGCTCTGAGTCAGCTCTGCAAACAAGGCTTTGCTAAGTGCCATCCACAGGGAGTCACTTCATTATCCTATTGGATTATCCTTTCAGAATGCACACTGATTTCTCCAGGAATGGGAAGTCTCTGATCAACGTGTTTATGTTGCTAACTGCAGTTAGGCCCAGCTAGTGGGTGTATAACAAAACAGAATGTGATGTGCAGGAGAAACAGTAGGTTGTGAATTCAAACCAGGAGTTCTGAGTTCTTGTCCTTATTCTGACCCTAACTTGTTACACGGTCTTTGATAAAATGGCATTTCTAAATCTGTTTTGTCTGCAGATCTCAAGGACTTGAAGGCCCCTTCCAACTGTAACGATCTATTCCTTCATGTATCTCCTGATTAGTGTCTATCCTCTTTGCTCTGGTAAGCTCCGTGGGAACAGGGACAATCTGCTTTACCTATTTCACAAGGCTGAGCACTTAGAGGCACTTGATAAATATTTGCTGAGTAAACAAGTCCCTATGACAAGCAGTGATTTCAGCCTTGTAATTCTATGCTTTCCACACAGTTGAATCATAGTCCTGTGGCTGTGCCTTGCAAAGACCCCAGCTGGCAGGGCTCTCCTTTGCATAATGAAGGCAGGATGCCAATCTGTACCTTGTAGGCACATAGCCCACTTCACTGGTGTGGACGAGTTTGGGAGGTGTGCATCTGGACCATCAACTCTGCACTTTTAGAAAAGCATGGTTTAAGGACTCGAGACCTGATCTTGAATCACAGACCTGTCAGTTTATAGCTATGTGGGTTTGTCCAAGTTATTTGTTTCTGTTCACTGCAGCCTGTTCATTTGGAAAATGAAGACAGTAATGTGTGCCTTTCAGCATGGCTGTGAAAACTGAAGAAATAAACCAAGTGCCTACCTAGTATCTGGTGCAAGGAAGGAACCTCCCTGCATGCAGTCTTTAAGCCAAGAGTCATGCCCAACACACCCTTTCCCAAAGAATGTTTGTTTCCAGTTCATGGGAGTTCCATAGCTAATGTTTTTTATTTTCTCAAATATTCTTTCTTCTTATTATTATCACTTTATGATACAGTTCCACAGGCCTTGGGATTTCCCTTATCTTCACTCTAAGTCCCCTCCCCAAGTCCCCTAGCTAAACTTGGCTGAAGGAAGATGAAGACTTGACATAAAAAGTGTTATGAAGAGATTGAAAGTTGTATATTGCTATGGCTTGACAGCAAAAGGTACAGTTTGGAAGATAAAAATTTAACAATTGGTTATCATTTGAATGTGCTGAGACCAGTCACTGAACAGAACAAGCTTGAACTTGTCTTTTTGCCCACTTTGGTCTCTCCCTCCACCTTTCCCCTCACTTCCTCTGCTTGTAGAATGGAGTATACTCCTGTTCCTGCCTTGCCCCTTGGTCCCCTCCCCCAGTCACATACATAAGATCATCTTTATTCTGGAAAACAGATCCTGTTTGCCAGGTAACCAGAAGACAAACTTAATGTGGTTGACATGATTATTGGTGACTGCAATTGCAGTTGGGGGCCCCCCCACCATGCTGGACACACACTCATTGCCTCTGTCCCCAGCTTGACAGAGCTTTCGGGAAAGTGGGATGGGGTAGATGATCGGTAGAGAATTAAGGACCTCAGAAAGTAGTTATAAATCACTATATATCAACAGCCTGCTTTCGAATCATTTTATTAGAACACATTCAAGAAAGTGACATACGGGGGTGGGGTTGGGGTGGAGGGAAGACAGCAGCAATTCTCAATCATGCAAATGCCCACGTTAAAGGTTCTCCATTGGATTTAAGTTCAAGTACAAAGACAGTCCTTTCCTGAGCCAGGTGCGATTCCAGAGAATGACACTTTGCATTAAGAGCATGTATCCTTCGCAAAGTTCAGAACACTGAACAAATCACATCCTCACAATAATATTGTGAGATACATGGGAGTGTAAACTTTTAAGAGACCCTTACCCTGCCCTCCCACAAAACCCAATGAGGGAAGTGAGCTCAACTTTAGGACCTCTTAGAAACCAGATTTAGTCTACTGATAGAGCAGCAGGCTTAAAAAAAAGTTAAAAAATGAGTGTATCTATGAAATGGAATCACCTTTGCCTCTTGCCTTGGTGTGGGGTTTCCATCAAATTCTTAAATAGGGGTTTAGGGGCCCTTCTTGGTGTCTTAGAAGTTAGAGGACTTATAGGAACATTTTTATTATGGTAAACATAACAAAAGTGGAAAGAATGGTATAATGAACAAGCAGTACCCATTATGTAGTTGTAATAATGGTTAAGATGTGGCCAATTGGTTTAATTTGTATTTTCTCATACTTCCCACCCATCCCCCATGATGAGCATTAGAAGCACATGGGAGCTGAGGGGTGGTCTTTGAACCAAATACCTCAGGAGGGAGTGGGGTTAGGAGGAATCTAAAAACCATGATAAAACTTAGGTAGGGTACTATAAGGAGAAAATCTGTTAGGGAACTATTGGCTGTCAATATTTGGCCAAGGCTAGACTTAGCCATCTTCTTCTCTACCATGCATCATCCCTTTTGACCCCCTCTGACTCATGATGTGCGGGAGGCAAGCTAGAGAGGAATGACAGGTTTTGGGGGTGTGAAAATAGAAATGTTCAATCTGGGAAAAAACCCTCCAAACAGGCATGACTCTCTAATTATCCTATCAACTCTCGGTGCAGACCTCTAGGGCATGGGGTGTACCTGGTGTTCAAATTGGGAGCTGGGGGAAGTATACTGGACCATGAGGCCTCTCACAGGTCCCTACTGTCCTACCATTTTAGACTTTGGAGAGAAGCTCAGTAACCTCGAATTGCACCCAGTAGAGAAGCAGGGAGCCCCGAGGGGTGAGCCCATGGCCCTGGTGGGCACATTTTGCTTGGAACATGGTGCCCGCTGAATAAAGGCTGTGCCCCACACCAGCCCTGCCAGAGCGATTTCAAGAGAAGTGGGTGATTGGAGTCCTGGTGGGAGGTCCCAACGGCGCCACGGCTAACCCGGTGAGCTGCAGGGACAAGTCCCAGGCTGCGCGCTAAACGTAAGTGGAGAAAGGATCTCCAGGTCCCAGGTGCCACCGAGGAACAGGGTTGCCATCCTGTTAAGAAAAGGGCTGGGCTCTGTGATTTGCATATGACTTTGCAAAAATCTTCATGAGATCCTATAGTCCTTTACAGAAAACAGAGTTAAACCATCCGTGCAACCTACTGTATTTCTAGTAACCCAATGCACAGAGTGCATCCTGACAAGAACACAATCATTCCTGAAGAGCATATGAGAGAAGCGGAGGGCTGTTTAAGTCATTCCATGGTCTGAAGTTTCATAGGAAGCCAACCAGACCCAGGATCCAGATAAGGATCACTGACTGGCTTTTGCTAACTTTGTCATAATTCAAATCCGTAGACTTTCCCCCACAGACCAGTCCTGCCATAACTTCCCAGTGTTTCAGATACATAGGCAGAGGCCAGGAATGGATGTATTTAACACGAGGTCTCAGGCAGCTTTAGTTTAGCAGTTAAGTTGCCAGTTAAGATGCTCTCAATCTACTTTGGAACAACTGATTAAATTCTGGCCTCTCTCCTGACTCCAGCTCACTGCAGGCTCTGGGAGGCAGCGGTGGTGGCTCAATTCCTGCCACTCGTGGGAGAGCTCTGCATTGAGTCCTGACTTTGCCCTGGCCCAACTCTGGCTGGCTCAGCATTTGGGGAATGAAAATTCTCTCTCTCTGTCAAGTGAAAGCACTTATAAATTTATAAATAAAAATAAGGCCCCAGTGGCAGTGATCATAAGTGTCTATCTCATAAGACCCTTTCTGTTTCCTGTTTTTCAATTCTTTCTGGGTTCCTACACCTTACCATAATATTCAACTAGGGGAAAGAAACTGAGAAAAGTTTACCCATTTATGTAGTTGATCTTTGGCAGTAATGGACTTAAAATTCGTGATTTCAAGTGTTTCCACGATCGATGACATGTGGCAATCTGTAATTTTTCCAGACATGCGGATGGCTCGGGCAGACTGCAAGGCTGGCTGAGGGAGTGAATTAGAGAGTGAGCCATGCTAGAGACCCAGCTTCCACAATCCAGGGTGGCTCACCCCATCTTTACCGGGCCAGCCACAGCAACCAATGACAGTTTCTTTCATCAGAGTGGCCGTCCAAAGGAAGGCAACTTATAGTGCTGTTGCAGGAATGAGATATTCTGAATAGCACAAGGGCTCTTGGCCAAGAGGAGAGCTTGGAGTAAGAGAAGAATGACCTCACATTTGACTGTGGCTCAGCTCCATGATACAAAAAGGCAACTGCCTGCTTGCCATACAGAAATGAGAAAAACCAGTTTGACGCTCTCTTGGTTGGAACTGCAGCCAAGCACACACTGTTCACTAAGCAGAGAAAGCACATCTCAGCCTGAAGCTGAAAGCTAGTTGCCCTGCACTGCAGAGTGTGCCTACCTACAATTCAGAATGGAGATGAAACTCTGAACAAAGTCAGGAGCTGGACACGTGTATTTGTGAAGGTGCCAGTGTGTCCACTGAGCTCACCTTTCCAAGGTACAAGGGCTTAAAAAGTTTAAATCTTGTTTTCCTTGGCATAAGGTCACAATAACTCTAATAGGGCAGGGGTGGCACCACCTGTCTGGCTTAGCTAGTACTTACACCCTCATTTAACACCATTACCAGGTTTTATCTCTAGATGTACTATAAGGAATGTAGAATATACTTCTTGGCAGAAGGTAATTGTTTTATAAGTGCTGAATTTGACATCCTGTTCTTCCTATAGTCATTAAAATTCTGAAGAGAAGAACAACTTTAAAAATACTGTATCTCCTTTATTCATAGCCAGTAGTTATCGAGTACGCGCCTCATGCCAGGCAGTGTGCTGACAGTCCAAGCTCACTGTTTCAATGTCATCTTTAGCACAACCCTGGGGAGTGGGTGATACCATCACCTTCATTTTGCAGACTGAGACTTTGGGAGTAACCCAGGATCACATGAGGGGTCCTCAAAATCCACATGGGAAATGCATATTGTAAAAAACTGCTTGCATTTCATTTTTTGCATCAAAATAAATTTGTCCTTTAGTGTAATTGTTCTACAGACTTTCTGAAAACCCCTTTTGTATAACTGGCAAGTGGAGGAGTGGGATCTGAACCAAGGTTTGACCCAGTGCTTCTTGTCATCATGGGTGTGTGCTGCTACTTCCAAAGGAGAATCCACCTGCTACAGGGTATTTGTGCATTGCATGCTTGTTGGTTTCAAAGATCTTAGAAATCATCCCTCATATAAGGCTCTATCTTATCCTGAGGACCTAACCTGAGGTGGTTTGGGATACCTTGTTAAAAAAAGATTAGATGTTACAGAACATCTCTTAGGCTCTTTTAAACTTCGAGTTATGATTATGTTTGTGTATCTGCAAATCTGTTTCTCGATGTTTGTTGTGGGAGGCACCCATGAAGAAACCTAAAACCTTGAGGAAATACAGACACTTATGTGTGGAGTCATTATACATTCCACCAGGCACCTTAACAAAAAAGTAGTAACAATGAAAAGCTCTTTAAAAATGGCAGTCATGGGCCCGGCGCGGTGGTGCAAGTGGTTAAAGGTCCTCGCCTTGCACCCCCGGGATCCCATATGGGCGCCGGTTCTAATCCCGGCAGCCCCGCTTCCCTTCCAGCTCCCTGCCTGTGGCCTGGGAAGGCAGTCGAGGACGGCCCAAAGCTTTGGGAACCTGCACCCGCGTGGGAGACCCGGAAGAGGCTCCTGGCTTCGGATTGGCATAGTATCGGCCCGTTGTGCTCACTTGGGGAGTGAATCATCGGACGGAAGATCTTCCTCTCTGTCTCTCCTCTCTGTATATCCGCCTTTCCAATGAAAAAATAATAAAAATAAATCTTTAAAAAAAATGGCAGTCATTCATGACCTCATTGAGATTATTTTTTTATTCAAAAATCTGACCTAGGACAAACAGTGAGTACAGTTAGGTGGAAGTGTCAACAAGGGCTTACTACAATTTGTTTTAGAAGTACTAATGACCCGTCTTACTTTGAAAACAGTTCAGAGCTTAGAACTCACATCTCACACCAAATCACCCTAGGCCTTTGGCTTTTTGACTGCACAGGCCAGCACAGGGCTTGGTAATCCTATTTGGAATCCCCAGTATAGGGGCTGTTGCTGTGCGCCACCTATTTCACTGCTGGAAAACCTTAGCTTTGCAGTATTTTAACTATACTGTCTATACCTTCCAGCACACTTTGTCCAGAAATACTTGTTTGATATTTTCCACAAGGGCTAAGAATCAGTGAGATCACTTTATGGTAATTTTGTTGAACAGATCTCCTGAGTATTTCTTTTCCCTTCTCATTCTTTCTGGTGAGGGGGGGAAGGAGGGCAACTGGAGATAGACCCACCTCTCTCCATTCTGATATAGGACCCTTCTCATGCACTTCTTATTTTGCAGGCTGTAGGTCTCTCCCTAATGCTGATTCTCACAATCAGAGATTGAGCTACTGTATGTTCTGCAGTCACCAGGTATTCAAGAGATTCATTGCATGTCTGGTGAAATAAAAAATAGCTACAAATGGGCAATGCAGTTCCTATATGATTGATGCATTCCTGGTGTTTGGGCCTGACAGGTTAGGAGACCCACTGGGGCGGGGCTGTACCTGACTATCACTTCCATGGCTGGGATGCAATGAGCAATTCCCATGTACTCCTGATTCATCATCCATGCTCAGCTGGGCATAGAAGACAATGAGCAACTGACACAAACAATACATGAAACATGGGATGTTTTTTTTTTTAACGCAGACATGTTTCATTCAGTTGATCAGGAGGAAGAAGTGATACAATTTGCACTATTTGGGTCTAAATGTGATTTTGTGTGTTTTTGCCTGTATCGCCCAGTAACTTTCTTTTTTGGATTTGCCAGCACATGGAGGTGTGCATATCTGAATGACCTGGGTTCAAATCTCAGCTCTGCCACTTTATGGTTCTGTGACCTGGGGAAGTTCCTTAACTTCTTTTGAGTGACAACCTCCTCGTCTGCAAAACGAGGATGATGATACTTACCCTGGAAAAGTTGTGACCATCAAGGGAGCATTCAGGATTTTAGTCAGAAGAGCAGTTGTGGCTGCCAGCTGTGGAGCCTCTGTCTGCTTTTCTCTCTGGCAGCCCCGTGCCTTCTCTGCCTGCCCAGTGACAGCAACACCTTCCAAGGAGAGGACTATGTCTCTTCTATGACATGGCATATGTGTGTTAGTGTGTGTCTTTGGTAGGGACTTCATGTGCTCTATGTTCCTCTGTTACACAATGGGAGCTCTGAAAATACCTTATTGTCTGGTGTCAAAGAGCCTTTTTCAGCTCAGGACATTTGCCTCGATGTAGCCATCAGAATGAAAAGCTCAGATACACAGCTGTGGAAATACCGAATAATGCACGAAGACACACACACACATACACACCAGGAAGCATATTTCTTTTCAAGGATGGATTTCAGGGAGTTATGCTGTGTGTGGTTCTCCTTACGGATCCAGACATCTGCACTTGCTACTCCTACTGACCCTCAAGATCATCACCCCACTGTGAGGGGCTCATTTACAGGAAACAGCTGCGTGGGCAGCCTGGCCATGCGCAGGAGGCTTCAGAAGGGGGGGCAGGGCTATGTCTGCCTTTGACATGGGACCTCACGGGACAGGTCATGGGCTACAGCTCCCAGCACACCACTTCACAGAGATCAGCCAAGCTGGCCATATTCAGTCTCCCTGACTGTCTTGCTCTCTGCACAGGGCGCCTCCTGAGAGAACTTTTGACCTGCCTGGTGTAGAAGACACAGCCTCAGAAATGCTTGCTGCATGGTATTTTGTTGCTTTTGTTTCAAGTCTAAAATGGTTACAGAAATAGCCTCTTTGCCAGAAAATGTTCCCTCTGTGTTTAGGTCACAGAAGTGGCTGGGGAGGATGGTGGGAGGAGCTCCTTTGATTTACAAGTGCGCTCCACTCCACCCTCTCATTTTGAAGGCTTGCTCTGCACACAATGTCCACAGATTCCCTAATGGCTGCTCTTGGGGCCCTTGTGACCAGGTTCCAGTATTTCACACAGAGCCAGCTCAGAAAGCCCTTGCTTGGGATCACAGGGCTGCATTCTCTCTCCCATTGCATCTGTCTTTAAGAAACTGCTTCCTGAATTTTACTGCAGTTTGTTTTCCTTAGTTTTAGCTCTCTGTGGCCCAACAGGAACTGGTATCTTTCTTGACTCCTTTGAATAAGAGGGAGACCACATTATTAACTTTTATGACAATATATTGCTATGCCTGTTATATTAATTATTAACTATTATTATCCTGCTGTGCCTAATTCTAGAATTAAACTTCATTCAGGGCAGCATACATAGGAAAAAGGTGACACATATGGGGTGTGTGTGCCATATCCATTTCAGGCTGCCCTTGGGAGCCTCAGAATGGATCTGCCATGGAGAAGGGCAGGGCTGTTGCGTCTTTCAGGAATGTCCTTGCCTTTTCATGCATCTTTAATAGCTGTGTTTGGGGGGAAAGCCCTGAAAAGCATGTTGGTCCTCTATCACCCTATCACTCCATCATCTGAATGTTCCTTCTCCTTCACAACCCCAAGTTCTTAACCTCAACAATCCAAAACCAGTTGCCAGCTGCTCAGCTTACAACCTTGGCCCACCCTTCAAGCCACCCCAAGTTCACTCTCTGAGAAACAGAGAAGTAGATGGCCCTGTTTCTACTAGGCACCTGCTTGACTCCTCCATCTCAATGCATGTTATGGATCTCAGCAGTAATCCAACAATCTACTTCCTCTCTGTACTTAATAAAAAATAGCCACCACTAGGGGTTTTTGTTCATAAGATGGTCTTATGTCTTATTGTAGACAAACGGAAAAAGCCACCATCCAGAAATAACCGTTATTTATACACTGGTGTATTTCTTTTACATACACACATGTATGCACACATGTGTGTATATATGCATGCATAAGCACAAATACACACGTACATAAACATACCAATTTTAAAAACTACTTAACAGCAAAATTAGTCTTTCATATCAAGAAAGGAAAAGAAGATCCCACACAGGTAGGAAGGCAAAGTGCCTGTAAGCCATGGCTCAGGTAAGTCATCACCTGTGCCAGCTACAGTCATGAGCCCTGGGAGCATGCGACTTCTTAGTTTATGAATGTCACGGGCATGATGGCCTTGGAAAGTCATGCTATCTCTGCCTCACAGGTGAATACTTCTTAAAGAGTATGTGGGAAGGGTATTCAAAGACATGCACAAAGAGGAGTGACACGCATAAGACAAGTCATCCAAACAATTTCTGTCAATGCCCGACTCTCAGTGTTTTAGAGATCATATGGTATTCAAGCATAAATCTCAGCCTTATGGATCCTGTGATTCAGTTTTTGAGACAAAAACCAACCCATAAGAAACAGAAGCAAGGAAGATACAGTCTTACAAAGTGCTGAGGGAGGAGACTTTGGTGACCACTGAAACAATGGGGATGTGTTCCGACAACACTTTTGCTAAGGTCAGAAACATCTATTAGGATAGCAAAAGAATCTGGAGACACAGTCACACAGATTGGTCATAAATACAGAGGATTATGAATAGAAATATCATTATCTTTTAGTGAAGATAATTGTACAAATACCAGGAAACAATGAAAGGAGTAGTTTGTAGACATGAAAGGATCCAGGGAAAGAAGCCAGGCTGAGCAATGGGCAATGACTGACAGCCTCCAATGCAAAGGCATTTGAGAATGAGAACAGGAATGAAAGAGAGACACAACAGCTTGAAGGTGGATTGTGGATGGGGGTCTGAGGAGAGAAGCAGATCAGAGAGATGGGAAACACATACACACAATACTGTTCACTTGAAAGGAGGCATAGTTACAGAGAGAGAAAGAGGGAGGAGAGAAGGGGAGGGAAAAGGAGGGAGGGAGGAAGAGGAGGAGAAACAGAGAGTGGGGAGACAAAGACAGGGAGGGAGGGAGGGAGGGAGGGAGGGAGAGAGAGAGAATGAACACGAACCACAGAGACCTGGCCAAGCCAAAATCTGGAACCTGGAATTCCATACAGGCTTCTTACATAATGGCTAGGGCCTAAGTATTTGGGCTATCTTATGCGAACTTTCTAGGCACTTTAGCAGGGAATTGGGTCAGAAATGGAGCATCCAGGATTTGAACTGACACTCAGATGGGATGCTGGTATTACAGACAATGACTTAACCCATTACCCTATGACACCAGCCCCTTTAGGTTAGCAGAGCAGAGTAAACTGAAGGTAATTACATCATGAAGAGTTAGAAATATAATGCTGCATCCCAGGTGAAAGATAACGGCTAGGAACAGAGATGTTCAAACCACTGTTAAGAGCACAGGTCAAATCATAAACATGCCCTGAGTATTAATGAATATCTTCGGGGTAGGCATTTGGCTTAGCAGACAAGTTGCTGATTAAGATATCCATGTCCCACACCAGAGTGCCTGGGCTCAGTGGTCCTTGACTTCAGCTTTCTGTCAGTGCAGCTCCTGGGAGGCAGTGAGGATGGCTCAAGCAATGATTGCTGCTACCTACATAGGGGATGTGGGTTGAGTTTCTCTGGCCTGGCCCAGCCCAGCCCCAACCATTGCAGGCATCTGGGCAGTGATGCATGTGTATGCATGTGTTTATCCCTATCAAACAAATAAATAGAAATTGAAAAAGAGTATATCATTGATTTAGGAATAGAGAATAAAGTATTGGTGCAGGTGGATTAGCCCTGGGAAAGAGGACACTAATTAATGAACACAAGCAGTTAGCATTTGTAGAAGTGAACATTTCCAGGAATGAAGTGCGAGTGATGTTGGTGGTGAAGGTGGACTTAATGTGACTGGGAAAAGTCATATCAAGGACTCACAGGAGATGAAGATAGCACAAACAAAGCCTCATGTGGTGAATGGATTCTATAGCACCCTTTCCTGTCTCAGATGCTGCAGGAGACAGGCATCATTAAGACTAACAGGTGGGGCTGCTGTAGCAGCACAGCAGCTTAAACTGCCACTTGTGTCACTGGCATCCCACATCTGATCCAGCTCCCTGCGAATGCACCTGGGAAAGTCGTGGAAGATGGCTCAAGCGCTTGGGCCAGTGGACTCACGTAGGAGACTCAGAAGCAGCTCCTGGCTCATTTCAGTCTGGCTCAGCTCCAGCCATTTCAGCCCTTTGGGGAGTGAACCAGTGGATAGAGGACCTCTCCCTCTGTGCTTCTGCCTTTCCATCTCTGCAACTGTTTTTCCAATAAATTCTCATTCTCATTCTCTCTCTCTCTTTCTTTCTCTCTCTCTCTTTCTCTCTCTCAATAGGGTAACCAACCCTGACAGAAACAATGTGTTAGAAATTTGGAGAAGAGTCATTCTCAGGATCAGGTACAGACTGGCTATTAGGGAAGAGGATAAAAGTGAGTCCAGATACACAACCTGGGGGTTGGGAAAATTGCAGCTGCTGACCTAAATAGGGAAGTCAAACCAGGCACTGCTTGAGAAAAAAGGAAGTAGTCTCATGATGTTAAGATGGAGGAAGCACGACATCCAGTTGGAAGCACCCAGCAAATCAGTGAAAATTATGCTGCCATTTGCCCTTATGTGGACCTGGATATTTTCAGGTTTCTCCACAGAACAGGCTTCTAGGGGTGAGGAATAGCCTGTTCTGTTTGACTTCTACTTTTGTTTCCTAGAAACTATAGCTGGTACAAGCAGATATTCAGAATATGGCAAATGAAAGAAAAGTGAGTATGGAAGTGCTATTAGGAGTAATGTCACCTTAGAGATACAATCATAGATTTTTTAAAATCATGGGCATCAGAACTAAAGCAATAAGACTGTTATGGAAGGTATAAAGCAAGAAAAACCAGGAGTAGAAGCTGACATGCAATTCTCCCTGGGAACATGGAGTGTCAGATGGCAGAGGACAAGGAAGTGTCAGGCAATGTGAAAATGGAAGAGGTGTTCAGTGGACACCCTGAAGGTGAGTACAAAAGCTGAAGTGCAGAGTACCGTGGGTGGGTTGAACAATAGGCTCTTTCTGAGTGTTGACAAAGATGGAGAGAACAAAAGGACAGTGATGCATCCAGATGAAGATAAAAGTAATTTTGTAACCTCACCATGCTAAGAAAACCGTCAGTGGTTCTTGGCTGCTACTCAGTAAAGTCTAAATGCGTTTGAATGGTGTTCAGTATGGGCCATACTTGGAATTGTCAGGCTGACATCCGGCCTGTCAGACTTTCTAGCCCTCTGTCTCACAAGTCACCTCACAGATCCTGAACCAGGCACACTCAGTCTCCATGCCCCAAACTGATTCCAGATTTTCCTTTCTCCCTTACCTTGATGAATCTTTATCCTGATCTTTTTTTTTTCCCCTCCTTTACCTTGTTTTTGCTGTTTGACCTATTTAGAATGATCTTTCTCCCCATGTGCAGTATCAATACTGCCTTTAGATGCTACCTATGCATTTAATCAACTCTAATGCCCTGCCAATGCTGATACTCCCAAAGTAAAGCCCTGAGGTTTTAAATTATGTTTGGCCCCAATTTCTAGAAGCTCTCTTGCCCACAGTGCCGAACACATTACCTTGTGTCTACTGGCTTGTTCTTTATTTATTCATTGAACATTTACCAAGTCTCTTGTATGAATGAACAGCTTGTATGACTCAGTTATGCAGTCAGGGTACAGAACACAGACACTTCTATCCTTGTGGAATTTCAAGTGTGGTGGAGAAGGAAGTTGCATAGCTGCACTAACATAATTACAGATGGTGACAGGTATCAAGAAAAAACAGATGAGAGTGAGATGAGAAACATGTTGGGGGTTTACTTCCACCGTCAACCTTCACTTTCATGGTTTCTCCTAGCTTATCCTTTTGTGGCAACTGGTATGCCCATAAAAAAGAACTGTGTCCTCTTCTAATTCTCATGTGGATTAAGCAAGTAGAAGGCCAACCCAGAAGATCATGTATAAAATTCAGACTGGAGCTGTGGGAGCTTGGCTTATCAGTTAAGACGCTGCTTGGGATGACTGCATCCTATTGCAAAATGCCTGGGGTCAAGTCCAAGCTCTTCTCCCAATTCCAGCTGCTGGCTAGTGTAAACCCTGGGAAACAGCAAGTAGTTGGGTCCCTGCCATCCCTTGGGGGACCTGGATGGAGTTCCCAGGTCCTAGCTGTGGCTTGACCTAGCACCAGCTACTGTAGGTATTTGGGAAGTAAAGTAGTGGATTGAAAGATCTCCCTGTCAAGTTTACTTACAAAAATAAAATAAAATAAAGTTCAGACTTCAGAGGCTTTCCCATAAGCTGGAGGTTTTGCTGTGCAAAGAATTCTTTGCTCAATTCTTGAGCCTGTTTGCCAGATATATGAGTGCCAAAGCCAATCTGATTATGTCATTTTTCCTAACATATTTCACTGCAACTCTACTACCTAACATAGAAAGTACAGTATAATATACAATAGATACATTATTCAGAGCTGAATCATTTTTATTCTTTCATTAAAACAGAGGTATACTTGCATATGGACTGTAATCTACATTATGCATTAAATTTCTATGTTAGTACACTATTCTATGGAAAAATAAATGGTGAACTGTATTCCAAAATATTAAATGTCAGAGACGCTTCATATGTCATATCACATGAGCCTCTAACTTAACTAATTATCAAACTATGGCATTATATTTATTACGAGGCAATACAGAGAATGAAGACTAGCCATGGAGTGAGCACAGATATGCATATAACTAATGAAGGATTAATATCTAGAACATACAAAACCTCTAAAAGTGGATTTTAATAAAACCTTAAACAGCTCATTATATATAGAAGTTAAAGGTCTGGATAACAATGTCATAAAAGAGAAAATCCATTGGTCCACTGAGGACATAAAGGGGCACTCAATGCCATTATAATCAGGGGAATGACAATTAAAACTCTAAACAGGATTGGCATTTGGCATAACAGTTAAAATGCTGCTGGGATGACTGGGGTCAAGCCCCTGCCCTGCTGCTGACTCTATCTTTCTGCTGATGGACATTCTAGGAGCCAGTATTCCTGTCACTCACATAGGAGACCTAAACTGAGTTTACAGCTCACAGCTTTGGGCTGGCCCAGTCTAGATTATTGTAGGCATTTGCAGAGTAAGCCAATGAATGTGAAATCACTGTGTCTCTGTTTCTTTGTCTTTCAACTTACATAAGCAAGTAAGTTTTAAAAAATCTTAAGCAACAACAGGAAGAAAAATAGAAAATTTGCAGCAACATGAAGTTATATAGGGCTGTATAGTAACTGTGTAATAGGGACTGTCACATCCAGATGGGAAGATATTAAGCAGAATGCATGCATCTCTACTTCCAAATCAAAGATGGACTCCCAATGAAACTGTTAAATATATCTTGAAGATATTGTCCATACCTACACTGTCAGGATACACTTAAATAGCAGAATGACAGATTTATGATTGTTTATAAAGGACTATACTATTGTAATAATGTAGAGGAAATTGTGGTTTGAGGGAAAGGGGTTTAGGGATGGGGTGAGGGAAATCCTGGAGCTTATGGAACTGTATCATTAAATAATAAAATAAATACATGTTTAAAAAATCATAAGCAGCTATTGCTATGTATCAGCCAGATATGTACACATTTTGAAGTCCCAAAACAGTAAGCACTTCCAAGGATACAGTGTAATAGTATATCTCATATATACCATCCAGAGTATACATTATTACTTTGAAAACTTGTTGGTACCATCTAGTAAAGTTGAAGATACACATGTACATCCTATCATCCATCTAGCAACTTCACTCCTCATTTTACATCCTGGAGAAACTCAACTATATGTGTAAAGAGATACACACATGCACACACACACACACAAAGAATATTCATAGCACAGTAGTGTTGTTTCTAATAACTATAAAAATTCCATATACAATGTTAATAAATAAATTAGGGTATATTAGTATAATGGAATAATGCACAACAGAAAATGAACGAACAACTTTACACATCAGCATGAGTGAATCCCATTAAAAAGTGTTGAGTTTGGCCCAAAATCTTGGGTACAGCAGGTAAATCCGCTGCCTACAATGCTAGTAAATCATACAAATGCCAGTTTATGTTCTGGTCACTCCACTTCCAACTCAGTTCCTGCTAATGGCCTAGGAAAAACAGTGTAAGATGGCTCAAATACTTGGACTCCTGTTTCCACATAAGAGACCCAGAAGAAACCCCTGGCTCCTGGGTTTGGACTGGCCCAACCTCAGTCATTTTGTCCATCTAGGAAGTGAAGCAGCAACGGGAAAATCTCTCTTTTTGTCACTCCCTTTTTCTGTGTAACTCTTTTACATAATAAACAAATCTTTAAAACAAAAAGGTTGAGCAATAAAAGTATATACCCATGAATATAAAAATGATTATAGCCATATAGAAACATCCATATTTAAACAAGCTGCTTAGCAACACTTACATAGTATGTGAAATCACAAAGGAAGTGAGATTTTTATTATAAATGTTGGGAGGGAGAGTGGTTCCCTGCAGGAAAGAAGCACATGGTTGTGATTGTGAAGAGACAAAGAGGAGGATTTGGAGAACTGGTGATGCCCTAGTGTATGGCCTGATGGCTATTACCTGTAGGGTTAGTTAATACATAGCCATTAAGCCACTCAATTCTGCTTGTGCTTGTCAGGATATGTATTGGAAATACTTTAAGTTTAGTAAGATGTTTATAATTAGAATTGTGGTTTATCCATTAAGATGACAAAGAAGAGCTAATTATAATAGCTCCTACCTGTCACTTGGATATTAAATAAATATACTTGGAAGATGGGACAGTTGGCAACACTGACAATTAAGTAAAACATAGGACGATGATGAATAAGAATTATTTTAAAAGTATGTGAAATCATGTTGGAAACAATAACAAATCATGAGGACACAGTAGATGGCAAAGCTGTGGGAAAGCCAGCACTCCTGCACATAACCAGAGTGTTACACACTGATGCCACGCTGTAGAGAGTTAACATGTCTTTCACAAGTGAAAGTGCACATTCTCCTTAACAAAGTGATTCTATCTCCAGAAGTTATCCTATTATTCTGTTAACATACTGGCAAGTATGATAAATAAGAAATTGTACAAAGGTATTAATTATTGCCTTGTTAGTGATGTCAAAAGATGGGAATGAGCCCCTGAACCTATCACATGGGAAGTTAAATGAATTCTGGTCCTGTAAACTCCCAGGGACCAGCGGCCATCAGAAAGAATGAAGCAGCCCCCTGTCCTTCTGAGATGATTTCCAAGATTTGGTTTTCCAAAGATTTATTTATTTTTATTGGATGAGGTAGCTCAGATTTATAAAGAGGAGAGACAGGGAGAAAGATCTTTCATCTGCTGCTTCACTCCCCAGATGGCCTCAATGGCTGGAGCTGAGCCAACTGGAAGCCAGAAGCTTTTTGTTGATTTCCCATGTGGGTGCAGGCCCAAGGCTTTGGGCCAACCTCAACTGCTTTCCTAGGACATAAACAGGGAACTGGATGGGAAGTGGAGCACCCAGTACCAGTACCGAGTACCAGTACCCAGTACCAGTACCAGTGCCCATATGGGATCCTGGTTTTTGCAAGATGAGGATTTAGTCATTGGGCCTTCATGCTGGGCCCTATTATCAAGATTTGTGACATGGAGAAAGTGTAAGATAACACTTATTGTAAGCTTTTACTTGTTCTATTTTTTTTGAAAGAATAAATGTGTGTTAGAGCTTAGATGACTATTTTAAAATAACGCTCTAGAAGCAGATCTACCTTTTTGTACTGTATTGTATTACTGCTTCAAAAATTCATTTGAAGGAGCCAGAGTTGTGGCACAGTTAATTAAGCTGATGCTTGCATTGCTAGCAATCCTTATCAGATGGGAGGTTCAACTCTTGGCTGCTCTGCTTCTGATCCAGCACTTTGCTAATGCATCTTGGAAAGCACAGGACGATGGCATGAGTACTTGAGTCCCTGCCACCACCGTGGGAGATGCAGATGGAGTTCTAGGCTCCTGGATTCAGCTTTGTCCCAGGCATGGGCCATTGCAACCATTTGGAGAATAAATCAGCAAATGGAAAATATTTCTCTCTCTTTCTCCTTCTCTTCCTGTCGTACAGTGCTTTTCAAATAAGTAAAATTTTTAAAGTACATTTGGAAAGCTCTGAATATATACATTATAAGATGTTTCACTAAACAACCATAAGGAAATAAAAGAAGGGAACTTCTGCATGGTTCCCGTGCACAGAGCTAACAGCTCATTTTAAGAAATCTAATTCTGCATCAACATAAAATACTTCTTTTGTTATGCCTGTATCAGTGGCACTGCTCTTTTACATACCAACCATGATTAGCACAACTGTTTGGGGACAAAAATTGATACAAAGGGAGAGAAATAGAAAGAATGAACTTCAAGGCCAAGCTTAACTTTCACTTATGGTACAAGAGTCTTCATGGTTCCCAGGCTAAAGTGTTCCCTCCAAGTGGGTATCCTTACAAAAGAAGACAGAGCATACCGTGTTGAAAGCATGTATTTTGTTTGACCTGTTCATTTGATGTCCACACAGCAACTAGCATAAAGGAAGCACTAAAGACAGCTGTCTCATTTGATACAACATGGGGAATATATGCTATTGCTGCCCTTTTATTCCATACAACACATATGGGGTGTGAATTCAGTAGGCTCTGGGCATAGACAGAGATTATTTTTGTATATTCACAATCTCCCTGGTATCTGGTCATTGGTGACCAAAGTACTGTTTTGTTGAATAAGAGAATAAGTCCAGTGTAACAATGTTTTTGAAATAGCTTTCTCTTACGCCTTTCATTTCATTACAGATTTTTTTTTTCTGGGTAATTATGAATTAGGGGTAGTTCCTACTAATTTGTCCTCTAAATAGCACAATAAATTTAGTTGTTTGGATTTTCATGTTCTCTTATTAATTGTGTTGTCTTAAATCTGAATGTTAGAGAACATGCCCTAAAGATATTTTTCATTGGCATTTTTCAATAAAATTTTCATTAATGTAATAGCAGTTTCCTTTTAACAGCCTTGTGAAAAGACATCCAATATTTGTCACTTTGTTACTTTTGTGGGGTGATAAGAGCAGTGTGGTGGGAAGATGGGATGAGTTAAGACTCTACATTATAGATTTCTGATCCTATATCTACAATTCCACTTTAACAAAACTACCACCAGCTCAAAATCTCATCAAATGCTTAATTTTTTTTTTGCAACAGTTCCCCTCACTTTCTACAACTCCAAATGTCTCAAAGTTGAGTATGTTTAGGGGAGCCTCAGCACAACAAAGTTCCATGCAGGAAGCCAAAGCGCTCTGTCCATCTCATTCATTGCCATCTCCTCTGTCTGCACAATGCCTGGTATACAGTAAGAGCTCAGTAAAAGTCTGATGAATTAATAAATGCCAGAAAACTAGCATCGATAAACATCTCCAGGAAATATTTTTTAAAAATTTAATATCCTCTATTGCTCACTAAGACTGTTGGTTTTCTGTGAATGATCAATAGAAAGCAGTGAATATAGTGAATAAAACTTTTAAAAGCCCATTCCTGCAACTGAAAGGACAGCCATTTGCACACTACTGGAGTCAGTGGAAAAGACAGAGCCCGCTCCCCATTCTCCCCATGCACCGCACAATCCATTACAAATCTTGGTACTTTACACAGAGCAGAGAGCCATGTGTGTAGGAGCCTTCACTGAGCAATCCACAGGAGCCGTGGCAGGAGCCATGCAGCCTGGGGAAACAGCTCTCCTGAAATGCTGAGTGTACCTGCTCAATACACGTGCCTCTTTGCAGTTAGCAGTTTCAATCAGAACCAGCTGGAGCACTACACACAAAAGTTTGATGTGAATATCCTGAACCTGTAAGACTCAACTTTGAGCTTTCAGGGGAGCCTGCAAACAGACAGAGAAATGTCTGCTTCAACCCAACCGGACCCATATCTGCATGGAACATGGCACGAAAAGAATGAAGACTGATGGACAATGGGGATAAAGATCTGGTGGTAGGCAGGAGGCACTATTTGTCTTGGTCCAATCTGTCACAGTTCTGCATCTTCTTCCAGGAATCTGCTCTCAAAACAAAACAACACAACACTGTCTAGATAGAGGCAGCTGTCCCTCAGCTGGCTGCTGTTACTCACTGCTCCTGGAACAGGCTCTGAGCTGAAAACCCTGGTAGACATAGAATTGGGTCTTTTTTCCTTTGATAAAGCCCTGCTTACCCGCAACAGGGATTCCCATCAGCACAGACCCAATGCCACACATCCTTATATCCACCATCTCCAGGACAGTAGTAACCATCTACCACCATGGTCATGGCTCACAGGTTGGCAGTAGCCATCAAAAGTAAAGAAATAACAGGACAGTACCAGGTGAGTAAATCTCAAGCAAAACATTCTCTTCTAAGCTCAAGATCTAAGAACTCTCATGTCTGTTCATTTTTTTTTTCTATTTATGGCTGTAGACAAAACAGGTCCATGATTTACACCACAGCATGTATGGGAAGGGGCCTAGCTGAGGCATCACCAGAGCTCCAAATGCTTCACCTGCTCTAGGCAGCTCTGGCTCAGTAGGCTTCTGTGCAGCAAAATTTCCACTTGATGTTTCCAAGAGTTCATTTTCACACCTACCAGAAGAGCCCACCTCCAGACGGCACACTTCTAGTATCCCTTCTAGCCACCCAAGAATTCAATGCTTAAAGATCAACATTTCCAACAGCCTGGCTCCTCTACTGTTGTGCAGGAAATACTTCGAAAGAGATGAATGACATGTCAGAGGCCTAACTCTTACTCTGAAGGATGCTGCTGTTTCCCTCCAAGCCTAGCACTTACCTCCTCCCTGCCTCCCCCCATCCCTGTGCCATCTCTCCAGCAGAACACATTGGGCTACAGGTATACTCACTTGGGTCTTGTTTGCCTTGGACTGGCGCCAGCTAATCCACTTTAACATCTTGGCTTGTTCTCGGGTTTGCTTTCTCCTTCCACCACAACTTTAACAATAACACAGAATTTCAATTGGAGCTGGGTGGCAGCACAGCTGAGCTGGTTCTGGAAACTCACTCCTCCCAGGCAGCTCCAAGGCAGAGATCAGTCTTACCACATCCCAGTGCTCCCTGCCAAGCTCTCAGAGCCCAGCAGGAAGCTGTCTGAGAAACTGAAGACTTTGGGGCAGAAGCACACACTCCCACCAAGGCCACAATGTGAGTCACAAAGTACTTAGTATCGAGGAGACTGCGATAGGCAAAAATATCTGCCACATGCCAGCTTTGGAGACTCTGGACTGGGCTACAGACACACAGTGTAACATATTCTGGGCACTGGATTTGCTGGGACAGGGTGGAGCATAGTGCAGGGATAGCTAGGGAGGGGTAACGATACTGTTTGTTTTGCTACAAGGATCAGCAAGCTGAACTACCTACCAATAAATATTGTTTTCACTCTAATGCAACAAGCAGGAACCCCTTCTTGGGTCTGAGTCTTAAAATCTACCATTAACAGGTTGTGTGTCTTTGAGCAAGTTACTTTGTTCCTTTTAAACAGAATAAAGGTAGAAGGCTGGGCTATTTTTCTCTAAGAGTCTATGATTCCAAATTCATGCTGAATCAAATCTGGCTGCCGCTGTGGCTCTCACACAGATCTAACCTATCTCCTGGTTTCCCTGCTTCTGGAATAGATCGCTGTCCAGTGCAAAGACAGAGTGTGCAGGTACAAGGGCTCTGAGTAGAATGAGAGTGCACACGGGATTCTTGCTATTTGCCTGTGATCTGCAAACTAATCACTGGCTGTTGTGTTTTACGAAATTGATTTGCTGTTTTGGATGATTGGTAATTTTAGTGCTAGGTTTCTTTGAAGGAAGTTTTCCAGCTCCAGAATATAAATCACACTGTTAAGTAAAATAATGCCATTATGAGAGATTCTGCCTGGACCATAGACGTTGTATTTTTTCAAAGCAGCGTGTGTTTTACACCCTGTGGTGAGATCTGACAGTTGGAAGCTGGTCAATAACTGGAGGAAGTTCTCGTTTGCAGAAAACCTTTGACCACACTCACACTTTAACCGTCTGTTCTGAAAAGCTGGCACATTTTACACTGTGTCAAATGTCACTGAGGAGTTGATACAGTTACCCTTCTGCGAGGTGACACAGTAGCCTGAGACAGTGCTGCAGACACCTGTAGACCACAGGCTCCTGGTGTCTCTGTGGCCCATTGCTGCAAATCTCCTCCTTCAGTAACTAACTCTGGCCTCAACTGATGAAGACAATTAAAACAAAGCAAAAAATATAAGTCAGGCTTAACATCTTAAAGTGGAAATGGCATTTTTCCTACTTTGGAGCAGCTATCAAGTCACTCAGAAATCTCTACCGGACTGACAGTCATCATAATCCCTTGTGTTTTTAGCCATGGTGTGTGACTGAGACTCAAGATGATGGAGTCCAGGCTTTTAGAGGTGTTCCCTCCAAGCCGTGGTGGCAGGAAGGCAATTAGATGCTTTTTTAGGGCGAGAAAGTGTCTGGGCAGTGAATGGGAGGTGACAGGATTTTTTCCTCGCTATTCACACTTTATGACCCTCAGGCTACTGGAAGCACCCAGGAGTCTTTGCCAGAGACTGTGGTGTTTTATTCTGCTTTTGGATGATGCCCTTAAAGGGTTGGCTCCCCAGTGGGGGTGTGACTGCTAGGGGCTTGGAACTAAATCTGATACACTAAAGCCGCTGTGTGGGTGGGCTGTCTGGATGGCTTTTAAGAATTTGTCAAGTAAAAAATATTACTCAGTATGAAGGGATAAGCTGAAATATTCCTACAACTGCCATGGGTCCAAAGGTGGTCCTGAAAACCCCAGGAACACACTGCCTACTGTTTCTTATGCAGAAGTGTCCTATGGCTACCAGAACATCAAGTTCCCCCAGGTGCCTTCCAGTGTCCCAGATACACTACTCCCCGCCCTCTATCTCAGCTCAGTCTGCAAAACCACTGCCTGTCTTGTGCAGATGAGGAGATGTAGGCTCTACCCAATGAAACGGTCACCCATGGTCACATAGCTACTCTCAGAGTCTGGGAGCCGTATCTGATTTGAAAATGATTTCCTTTCTATGTAGAGCATCGCTGCTTCTCCCTGCAGGAAACATTTTTGGGCCACTCTTTCCACATGATTTTTCCTGCCAGTGCACTCACACCTCTGCATCTCTCCTATCTGTGGACTGCTTGCTGCTCAGGATAAACACCAAAGGCCAGCATCCTTGCCTAGGTCAAACTCAGCAGGGTTGTTGCCTCAGAGCTCCCAGAGGGATCCATTTGAGCAGGACTTCAGCAGAAATCACAAGCATATCTGTGTGAGCTGCTTCCTCATTGGACCATGCTTCCCTCCCTCTCTCTCTTTATGCCTCCTACTCAGCAACCTCAGTTACAAACTACTTCCAGGAAACCCAACCTTCCTCCACCTTTATTCTCTAGGGCTATCATTCTCTATTTATGACATGAAAATATTCCATTGTTTTGAAGGCATTTGTTCCCCACTCCCTCCAACTAATTCCTCCAGGGGAAAAATTTCTTAATTTAAGTCCTTGCAATTGCAGCATTAGCCATTTTTTTTTTTCCTTAGTAGAAAATCCCAGGATCCCTCATTTTTTGGTGGGGGATGGTGCTTGTCTTTCCTACCCATGAGAAGGTAAGTTGGAGGATGCAGGCCCTTGCTTCACTCACTAGCAAGAACACCATATATTAAGTTTGGCCTCATCCCAGTACAGGAATGAAAACGTTGGGAATATGCTAACACAAACTGTATTGGCAATATACCAACACAGGGGCGAGGCCCTCAGCAATGCAGGGACTAAGCCCTTTTTACGACTGTCACCAGGTTCTGATGAACTAGGTAAGGTCCTATGGATGTCAGCTCTTATTACAGGAATCATATTATGAGCCATTAAAAGGGAAGCAGAGACACTTAGTTGGGTCCTTATCATCTCTGACCCAGGCTTGGTTCTCAATCAGTAACACTAAATTGATCTGACCATTCAGAGTTTTAAAACCACTGAGTTAGATCTTAAAGTCTCTAGGCTTCTCCAGATATTTTATTGTCCCCTTCAGCTTACCGGCAATACCAGCCCCATGTTGTTTCTTAGATCACATCAGCTTGCTAACTGAAGTTCCTCATTCAAATAGCACACCCATCCTGGATGCTCCAGCAGCATTTCCTCATAATTTTTCAGACAACTCAATTTCATTTTCAGTCTCAATGTCTTCAGCTAACCTGGGCATGTCCAGAAATTCATAGTGATTTCTGGCAGGAGAGTATTCCTACTAAGATGGATTTATAATGTTCAGTTCAATAAGCATTTGTTGAATGCTTTCAGCACACAATGGGACATCACAGTGCAGAGGAGAGGGCTGGTTTAATACCGTTAAACAACAATTACTTGCCAGTTATCCATCATGTTAAACAACAAGCTTCTTCTTGAATAGAATTCTATAATTTTGTATACCTTTAAATGTGATTGTAAAGTCCCATCATTTATTAACACAGATATAGACAAGTGAGTCTTTATAGTGGTATGCACTCAGAATAGCATGAATATTTTGCTGGGTAGATTTGTGAGGAGCTTGAATGACTATGATTTTTAAAAGAGCAAGAATACTATTGGTCTTTAGGGACAGGTGCAAGGTAGAATCTAATGACGCAGATTTTTTCAGAGGCTGAACAAAAACAACCCTGGAAAGCTGTTACTATTACTATCATTTACTGAGGGCTCTACAGTGGCTTCGTCAGTGTTTAATGTACAAGGATGATTTCACAGGGTGGTTCCTCATCAAGGAGGGAATTACAATGGAAACAGCCCTAACTCTCCTGCTAGTGGCAAAGGCTTCCTCCTGTGTAGATCTTAAAAAGGAGCTTGACAAGGAGGGTCGACCAAACCATTGATGAGAAATGAAAGCTGGGCTGTGTGTGTAGTAGTCTTCGGTCTGTATTCTATCTTCCCAGCAAAAACTTGGATGACACCACAGAAAATACATTAACCCAATAATGCTGGAAGACATAGCTAATGTACCATAGGACAAAATAATTCATGTTCAAAGATACTCATATTCAAAACTGGATTGAAACTGAACAAGAGAAAATCTAATAGATACAACCCAGACCTTCACTTGGGCTAATTTATCACCTGCTCAACCAAGATCAGTCCATGAAAAATGGTATGGGAATTGTAGAGCCACACTGGGCATACCTATTGAAAATGGTGTGCCACCTTAGGGAAAGTATTGTCCCTAGGAACCTGGGATGAAAGAGCTGTGTTCACACTACTTATACTACATGTTGTGCGTGCTCCATTCTCAATGGCTCCATTTATATAGAAACTATACACTAGAGGAAATCGAGAGGAGGGAGCCCAGGATGTATAAGAGCCTGAAAATATTTCGATAAGGAACAAGTGGAGAAACGTCTAAACAAAGAAGATTCAGAAAAAGTTGTAACAAGGATCTTTAAATACCTAAAGCCTTAAAGGCATTCAGTGGCCAAACATGAGACACTTTGGGCTTTAAATGAATATCTGAGAGTAATAGATGATACCCCATTAAATAATAAAATAATCTACAAACTAATGCTAGCAACAAATATAAGTCTGAAATTCGAAGGGTATCTAAAGGACGAGAGCAGAATCATTCTACTTACGAACTGGGAAGTCAAGCCTATGTCACTTTGGGTATGGTACGATACACAGCAGAACTTGCTGACCATTTGCTAATGAATGATGAAGACAGACAACACATTTCTATTCAGAAAGTTTCAAAGATCCTCATATTTTGCTAAAAAAAAAAAAAAAACCCAAAAGGACCTTTTTATTCACAGGCTCCAAATAGTTTGTTCTCCCTAGGAGAGAATTTATCAGCTCTTTTAATTGCATGTCAAACAGTTACCAAATTGATGCATTTTATTTACTTTTCCTAATGATGATTGATTATGATTTTAGTCCTATGGATAGGGAGTCTAAGGTACAACAGTGCTTCCAATGTAACAAAGTAAACATTAGAGCAGGGATCTGAACCCTGGCATGTCCAAACTCCTGCTTTACCACAGCACAGCATGATGGTGGGGTACCCAATGGCCCCAAATCTTCTCAGGTGCCTGTCATGCCCTTTCATGGTTATATCTACCTTATCCATCTAGTCCAACAGTTCCATTATCAATATTATCTGAAGCTGAAGAGGAAGACAGGAGCAATTTACTAGAAATCTATGGTGGAATTGACCCAGATTTCTGTACCTTTCTCTGTCCTGTCTTTACTCCAAGTCATGTTTACCAACGCAAGTTCTGACCTTTCTTTTCTCCCAAGTGAGTTCAACTGCTCCCTTAGAAATCAAGTTTTCAATCTCCTCATAGAGGCAGAGGGAAATCTGACACTGCTGGTGACATCTATGAATTCAAAGACACTAAAGACCTATGTTTACAGCATATCAGCCATAAAGTAGAGACGATGGAGGATACAGGACATCATGGCTTGTTGTTCCTGTTCTGTGTTAGGAGAGTTGGAGCATTCTAAGTTATAGTGCATAGTCACAAACAGGCTCTCCATTGCAGTTTCAAAGTGAGACTAAGTGTTTCTAAGAGATGTTCTAGATTTTTTTTATGGGACATGAAGTTTTGCATTATCTTCCAATCTTCTTCCCAGGTCTCCTCACATCAGCACATGTATTTGGAGGTTTATATTTCCAAAAGGCCAGCTTTTCCACTTTACTAAAGCTTTTTGTTTGCAGGTTAGGAAACATCTAAACTTCTTTGGCATACCTAGGAACACCATTCAACTGCTTTCAGCCCACTTGTTTCAGCTGCATCTTATCCTGGAGTTCCCTGAGACCAGGCAGAGCACCCCCGCTGTCAATTCTCCCTCCTGCATTGCCTGAGACCTGAGGTGTGCTGCATGCCCAGAGTACCGCAGCCAAACAGACAGACACAGCCCCATCTGTCAGGGGCTCCGTAGCTGGCTATAGAGACAGACAGGAAACAGAAAACTGCACAAATAGTGATTCACACTCAACAGATAGCCCACATCTTCTTAGAGGAATCGGCACAGAGCTTGGCCCTTGGTGGGGGTTTTTATGTGAATATTTGGCTGATGATTATTTTTTTTTTGTGGAATGTGCAGATGAACAGCTGGGTTAACCTTAGCATTGAGAGTTCAATGCTTGGACTTTCAGAGTGAGTCGGCGGGGGGGGGGAGGACAGAGAGGAAGCAGTGATGTGGCAGAGAATCAGCAGATTCAGGCTCTGTCTACTTCCTACGTCTCTACTAACTGCTAGTCACTCAGCATCTCTGAGCCTCTGTTTCCTTCCTTTTAGCATAAGCCAGGATTATGAAATGCCTACTGTCAGAGGTTTTCTAGTCTAACCTCAGTTACCAGGTCAGGAAGACAAGGAAGAGTTGGAACCAAGGTCTTCCTAAGACAAATAATTCGAGCTTAAGGATGTATGGCTAAGGAAGGGCTGCTGGAACGACAGATTAGCAGCCGGTAGGGATGCATTCCCTGGGCCATGAAACTATCAGTTTACGTGTAGATGTGTGTACCCACTGACAGCTTCTTGAAAGGGAATATTTTTATTCATGGAACATTCCAGACTGTATTTCTAGAGAATTGGTTAGAGGAGATAGGAAAGCACACAAAGCATGCTTTTTCCCTGTAAGTAGGAAAAAGTTTCCATCTATTCTGACATTGAGTCCAAAATCATTTAACATCTTGAAGTCAGATAGAGGCACCTGCACACTCATCTATGGAGTGTTTAGAGTTACTTTCCTTCCATAAAATGAGCAGGTAGTAGGGTACAATCCATCCACTAAAGCCTCAGTGGCTTTCCTTTCCCCAATAGGAAAGACTCATGAAGGTCTAGTGAATGCAGAATGTTTAAAAATAAATATCCATAACCCAGGAAACAAAATGGAGCAGGGAACAGCCCACTGCCTGAGGCTTGAAGGAACAGGCCGAATACTAGGTTTGGATAAACTAGGGGCAGATAGTGTATAAAAATCAGTGACTTCATTAATAAATCATTAACCTGTGGCAAGAGATTGCCTTCTCTTCTTTGGACCCTGGGGCAGGTAAATGAGCAGACTTGGGTGTGGAACCTTTCCTCCCCTTCCTGCAAATTCTGGTGGTTGCATTCTTGCCAAATTTGAGCAAAGGCATGGAGTCACTGCTGCATTCTAATTCTCCTTTCTCTCGAGAGCTCCTAACTTCCTCTTACTTGCTAGATGTAGGAGAGCAGGTGACTAGACTTCCTGTCAGATGACTATATCCCCTACCTAATGCCTCACACACCACTTTCTGTCCCTCCTTTCTCTGAGAGACTGAGCTCAATAATCTGGCCAGAGGAAGGCATCATGTGGGCTAGAATCTCTCAGATAAGAGGTTCCTACTAAGCAACCCCTCTGTGGCCATTTCCCAAATCACTGATTGTGCTCTAATTTAGGCATGAGCCCCAGTCAAATCATTATCAATAGGAGCCGGTCACACCCAATAAGCTCTCAGAAAACCCTTCCCATCTCAGCCTGAGGTCCATCGTCCCAGAAGTCAGAGAACCCAAGCTTTCCACATGGGGCATCTCCAAAAGAGAAGCCTCGACTCTCTCACCCTTGACCTTTTCCACTTGCGTTCAACTCTCCTGCAAGGAGAGGCCACACTGACTCTCTCCATTTGTTCTTTTTTTCTGTGGCTGCTCTAAAGAGACCACTGGCTCCTGTGTCATGGCTCCACAGGCGGAGAACTTCTTTAGAGAGCAACTCTCGAGGGGCAGTTAAACCAAGAAGCAGTGTCGGGGGAAGGAAACGGGGACACTGTCCTACCTTGTCACTGTCCACTGTATTCTGAGAGGTCCTAGAAGCAATGGAGATGGTGTCAGGCTGGCTGCTGCCATCACCCTGGCTGTCAATATCCTCTACTCCATCCCTGCAGGAAGAAGACAGAAAAAAACAGGGGTGGGGGTGGGGGGAACCGTTGTGGGTTTAGAACACACAAGCATTTCCAACTGGGCAGGCAAAACAGAACCTCGGCACTATCTAGCAGGGATTTGTCTAAAATTATCCTGCTAAAGGGATTCTCAGTGATTCTCTATCCCACTCAGTAAATGCATAATCATTATGCTGACAACTGGTTGCAAAATGACTCCTTCCTTTGGCCCTGGCTGCAGAGGGTGCCTTTATGATGTTTTATTTTAACTGAGAATGGGTCTACAATGGGCAGTGTGAGGGGATGTGTCCACCTAGACTTCTACTCAGCTGCCTGGGTTATTTACCATCATTTCAGGGTTCAGGGTATTCAAAAAGCTTTTCTGCTTAGTGTTAACTAGGAAGGAGGCTGGTTGATTTATGGTCTACAAAGAAAACAAAACTGATCATATGTTTTTGGATTTGTACTTCTTTTACTTCAGAAACTGGAGTAGGATTATTTTCTCTGGAAGAAACTATCTTTGGGAAATATCTAATGCTGAGGAGGAGTTTACTACTTTTGTTTTTGTGGGTCTTGTTGAGTTCCTGCTTGTTGGTGATGATTTCTTATCAGTTCAGAAGGCTGAGGCATTTTCTCAAAGACTGGAGGTCCACAGATCCCACAGCAGCCTGAGGACATTCCTGGGCTTCGGACCCCTTTCTCAGCCCCTGGACCATGTAGCTGCACTAGTCACAAGTTTTTACTAGCATCCAAATTCAGAACCATATCCCAACTCTGCAGGGACCCCACAGGAAGGCGTGCTTGGAATTGATCTCAGGAGTATAAACAATTACAAATTGGGGACATGCATCAGTATACATGGACACACAGATGCACACAGGTATCCACGCATGCACCTATGTGTGCATACAAGGTCAATTCATCATTACAAGTATTCTTCCATACAGAATATTCCTAAGTTGTCTGGTCTCTCACCACCACCGTGGGCTTGGGAAATGCCAACTTATTTCAATAACATAAGCTACACATTCGTAGGAAGAAAAATCTGCTGGAAAAAGAAATTATGCAACACATTTCAAAACCAAAAATAAAAGACTTTTAGATCATCTGGTGTTTTGGATGCTCGGGGCCTGGCCCCCGCCCTTTGCAGAGTCGAGAGCTGGCTGTACTTTGTGCTTCCTGCTGTTCTGGCCCACTGAGGGCCCTTCTGGTCTGCTGCAGATTTAGCCAGATCTGGGGAGGGAGAAGAGGGGGCCCATCCAGGAGTGGGGGTGGCACTTCCCAAGCCAAGCCACTTTGTTGGAAACTTTGTCTCCACATCCAGAGAGTCAGGCATTAGCCTGTGATCCTCCATCAGCGATTACACATCACCTGGCTATTCTCTGCCAAGTTTTTAAAGTTTCCTTCCCTCTTCTCACAAGAGCAGAGAAGAGGTAAGGGGATATCCAAGATACAGCCTTCCTTGTTCTAGAAACACTCAAATTCTGTTATTTTAGGAAGAGGTGCTACCTCACCTGAGTGTCCCCTCTCACCATGGTCCTGGACAAGTTACTCTTATGACTGTTTCTTTTCCATCATTGTTGCTCAAGTAAGGGCTTTTGAAGCAAGGTCTATCTCCACTGCTAAATTAAGCCTAACACTCACCTGGACACAGGTAACTGGACTCAAAATGGTCCCTTGCTAACACAATCTAACTGTCCTCCTCCCAGTCCTACAGGATTGACCTTCTCCTGGCAGCCATGCAAGTCTGGGAGCTAAAACCACACCCCTCTTTAGGCATCAGCCACAATCACCTCTCTCAGGATTAATACGCTTTCATAGCTTCTGGAGCAATCCTCCCCATCTTGCTGATCCTGGTTGGTGTCAAAGGGTCCATTAAACCCTCTAGGTTGATATTATTCATGAAGAGGGGGGATCCATTCCATGCCCTTCCTGAAATGCTGTGTCACTGTATTGGTTTGAAAATTGTAATGTGCAATTCTGTATGTTTTCTTTTAAGGTATCCTCAAAGAGAGTCACTGTACATGTGAACATCATCTGGAGACTCGAGGAAGACATGCTTGGCAAGTCATCCACTTGTTCAAATAAAACCTGGATTCAGAAGGGTCCAGAAGGATACAAGAGAAAGGTGCTCTTCTGACTGATGACATTGCTTATCTCAGGGGAATGGAGATGAGGGTTCTGTAGGGGTTATAGCAGAAGCTGTGGTGGTATTGCTCCCTCACCAGCCTACGGGCAGGGAGCACAAAGCCCTTCACTGTCTGATCAATCCAGTAAGCCCTCCACTCACAGCTGATTCATGGCTTTCCCTAGATGGTTCACTCTAGGGCCACCTAAAGTCCCCTTTCTTTGGAGTCCTTCAGTATCCATTACCTCTATGGATGGTATTATCCCTGCTCCTGTCTAAATGGTCCATGTGTGAGGGACATGTGTGACTCTCCTGTTATCTGTGAGGGAGTCTACTCATTTTACATTTCCTTTTATCTTCACATAGCACCCATCAGAGTGCTGACCAAATAAGAGGTGTTCATGCAAGCCCTGCTGAATTTAATTGACAGCAACCGGTGAGGTGCTTAAAGCTGCAGCAAGTGGCCTTTTGTTGAGACTGCGTCACCTGCCACATGTACCATGTGCAGAAGCAAAGGGCACCCTGCCCCACTTCTGGAAGCATGTGTGGCAGGCAGTGCTGGAAGGAGAGCCGCCCGTTACCTCTTACTATTGTTCCTCTGTTTGGCTGGTGTTTTGGGGAGCTGGATGGGCTCTTTTAAAGCTCCTTTCAGGTGAATGATCCTCTCTTGAATCACCTCTCGAATGTTCTTGATCCACTCCTGCTTAGTTTCAATGTTGGAGGCCTGGAGTGCCACAAGGAGAAAGACTGAGAAACCCAACTCCCTCCACTTCCACCCTGCCCTCCTCCTGCAGATTTTGTCTGCTATTTTCAAGGACATCGAGGGTTTGGAGAGTTTATTTCTCACTTTACTCTTGTGATGTGCTTCTCCAGCTCCTAGAACAGGTTATGACCCTCCACAACTCATTGTGGAGTTGGATGGGGGATGTTTTAAAAGCATCTCATCATCTATTAGGCATAGGTCAACCCTGACACTTGCCTTGAGGTTTCAGTAGCATATCTGACAGCTATAGTTGGGTCAGGGATTAACACTGAGTTGCTAGACCCTGCAGAGATATGGGGGGGTAAGGTGCATTTACAACAGTGTTTATTTACCAATCGGCACATCAAAACGTCAGGACATTCCACACCTTGCTTGGCCTACAGGCCCATACCACAAGAAGCCCTCACAAACTTGCTCCTTGAAGTTACTGCTAACATTTCATGAACAGCCCATTTGTCTTCTAGGAATTTTTCCAGGCAGTCCTGCTTCCCCACAGGCAGCAGCTATGCTGGTGACTGGACAAGCTTGACACTCTTAATTGGCGTCAGACCAGGCCCACATCCTTCCACCTTCCCTGGTCTATCTCCCCACCCCAGTCCTGCCCCAGAGCCGAGAGCAGTACTTACTTTGAGCACTGTTTTATTGTCGGAGGACGGGGTGCGCCCAGACCACAGGGCAAATTTGCAGGGGTCGCCCTCAACGTGCTCGGTCACACCCAGCTCTGAGGTCTGTAGACAGGAAATGCCTGTGAGAGGCGGGGAAGGGGAGGGCAGTGGGGAAACTTAGGGCTGGGGTGGGAAGGGAGAGGCAACAAAGAGGAGAGGACCGAGGGAGGGGCTTCTGTCAATCAAACTTCAACAGACTGGATACTTTGTTCATCTACCCAGGATGACGGGACCTGCAGGCACAGTGCCTGATTAGCAGGTACTAGGGAGGGAAGGTGAAGAGGGAGGTGCTAAAAGCAAACAGAAAGAAGTACTGTGAAGTCTATCAAGGGCAGAGATGGGAGGTGAGGATGGGAGCTTTCCAAATAGGAGACAGTGGCATCTGTCCAGGGTGGTTCTGGTGTGGAGGCAGGGCGAGAGAGGAGCTGTGAATGTCAAGATCCCTTCCTGCCCACGGGTTCTATGCAAGCAGGGAGTCTCTCCTTTTACCCCACCTGTCCCACCTACCAGTAGCTTGTTCTTGTAAACATATTTCGTGTGTCCTGAAGAGTCTTTGATCTCCTTGCTAAAAACCAAGGAAATTTCAAAGAGGAACAAGTGCCGCTCTCGGCCTTTCCGGATCAGTGACTTCGGATCCCACACTTGAAAGGCATCCTGGAGAATCAACTCCCCCTGCACATCCAGGTTCTCGTCGAACCCTGAAAAATACCCATGTCCACCCAGTGGAGTTTCTGGGCTGCCACCTTCTACTTCCCTCTTGGATAAAGTCTTTCTTCATAATTAACCTTCATGCTCACAGAGTTTTTCTCTTTGTGCAGGCTATAGAAGCTCTTGGATTATTACAGAGACATCTCCAAAGAACTGAACCTAGCTCCATCCTGGTCCTAAACTCTTATATATACGTAATTAACACTAGTGGAATCTCTTAAAAATTTTTTTTTTCCCTAAAGGAGTCTGTACTGGTCCTTTGTAACCTCCCCTTCTCCCACACCTGCTGTCCAGCCTGGCACCTCCACAAGGGCAAATCCTGTAGTGCCTTCTTCCTCTACAGCTTCCCACCATTTGTAACTTATCTCTGAGTGGGGCTGAGGATGAATACTGCTTGAAGCAGCATTCTTGGCGCCACTTTATTTCTTATTAGCTGTTTCTTGTAAGGTATTCCGAGCATACTTTCCTTTGATTATTCTTTGCTGTCACACGACTTTATCAGCTGTATTTACACCACTTGTGGTCTTTAAGAGAGTGTCACACTACAGGGTACAGAAGGGTCATCTGGAGAGGTTCTGAGCTATCTGTCCCTCCCTCCCTGTTCAAGAGATTCTCTTCAGTAGGAGTGAGCTGTAGCTTGAAACTGCATTTCTGACAAGCTCCCAGGGCTGCTGCTGATGGTCCACCTCACACACTTGGAATAGCTAGAACCAGACTACAAACAGGGACAGGCTACAGAAGTAGGGTCCTTATTTGAGGAGGGCCCTGGAGTGATGGGAGTGGAGGTACCTACAAATCAGAAAAGAAAGGGTGTAGCAATTGTGACAACAGGAATACAATGAGAGGACTGGAGTTTAAAATGGAAAAAATAACCAAGGATTTTTTTGCTCTAAGAATATCTGCTAAGGATAGTCCAGGAAGGATTGACACTAGACCAAGTGTTTTAAGTGGTAGGGGTGATGGGGTGGCAGGGCTGGATGGAGCAAGAGGCTATATCCATTTCTTGTCTGCCAGCCCAGAATGGAATGTCAAATTATATGGAATGTTAAGTCTTAATTTATCAACACATTCCACCATATCTGGTTGCTCTGCCCAACTGTTTTGCAATCACTAAGACCACTCTCTTGGGGTGTTGCTCCTTTAGGCAGAGTTCCATCTGACTGAAGTCCAACTGGGGACATCTGGCTGGGCTTTCCTAAGCTGCTAGGAAGGAACAAATACAAATGAACATGATGTCACTGAAGTGCACTCTCAAAAGCAGTTACCAGGCAAGTTTTTGTGACTTACATTTTACCATGATAGAGAGAAATAGGGGCATGAGGCTGAAGATGGTGGTGTATATTCATGGTCAGGATTTCAGCTCATCCTTATATTAAGCCAATATAAATACTAACAGGACCGCTGTGAGTCAGAGCTCTGGCACAGCTACAGAAAGGTCAGTGGTCTAGTCTGCATCAGCTTTTGTGTAGCCAGGTATCCACACAGCTTACATGATCTAGCCTTGATCCTTCCTGATGGCAGGTGCTAGCCAAGTTGGTCCCTATAGACCCACATGGCAATCACCACTTCCGCTCTGTCAGCCTTGTTGCTTGCTGGGCTTCATGCACCTCCCCACTGCCCTAACATGCCCACTCCCTAATTTTAAACATGGAGGAAAATTCCCCAGAAGGATTAGGAAGACGGCTACCTTCCAGCATGCTGACATGCATGGCATCATTGGCTTTCTTTGGGACACTGAGCATCACCTCCAGGCCATCTTTGAGCTCCCCCTTTCCTTCTTCACAGCAAGTTAAAAGTTCCTGGGGGAGAAAAAGTATGGACACAATTAGAACCATCTCCCTCAGCTTCCCAACCCTCTACCTCTTAACCCATGAAGGAAATTATATACCAGTTTCACTTTCTGTGCTGGTTTAAGAAAGTGGACATCATCTCCAAAGATTCCAAATCCGCTTCCTCCCTCCTGGCCCCCGGTCTGTGTTTCCTCAGTCCAAACTAGTTCAGAGCAACTCCCAAAAGACCAGAACCATGAGTCAGCAACTAGGACATCCCCTGGAAAAGGGCAACCCAAAGCAGAGCACACGAACAAGGGTGCAAGATCGTGGGATTCAGAATAAGAGGTGGTGAAGTGTGGGCTACAGAACACACAGCTCTGATATGCCCCCGTGCAAAGACTGCAAACATCATTTCATGAATACTTGGAAGCCTCTGCTGACTGGAATGTTGATTTTCACTGCACTTAAGAGCAACCCTGAAGTTAAATATGACAAGTTTAACATTGAAGTGAAATAAAAGATATTATGTCAAATGGGTCAGGAGCTCCTAAACTGAGACCAACAGAGAGAAATTTGGACTAGTGTTTTCATTGGCCACATGAGGAAACCACGAGGAGAGATGAACAGCTTTCCCCATTTACATAATTTGGTTAAGTCATGCAGGGCCTTTGAATCCAGGTCTCAGACTACACCAAAGTTCAGTAGTCCGTCTACTACACTGAGCCTGTCTCCCTACATCCTTCACCACACTGAGACTTCCCAGCGTCTTTCCTTTCCTTTACATCCTATGGAGACGGGGAACCTCTCTTTTACTTTTGTGTCCAGAGACCCAGTAATCATTATTCCTGTAACAGATATACAGTACCTGATTATATAGATCAGGCATATATATCATGCCTGACTATCTTAGCAATCATAAGGGCATTTGCTAAAACCAGAGGATTGATGACTTCTTATTTTTTGTTTAAGGGTTACTGATCTTGCTCACTTTTGATGCTGGAAAGTAACACAAAGGCAATATATCTGCAAGCCATGCTCTCTCTTTCAGGGGGCACTCTGGGAGACAGAACAGTTCACCAGATCAAATTTTGTAAACATGCTAAAGATGACAGACCTTCTGGAAAATAAACAAATGATATTGACTGGAAGGAGAGTACTTATCTACAGAATGCTTTCTCAGGATATATCTGGGTTGTCTAGGGCTTCTTCCGGTAAATAAACCTGGAATGTGTAGCTTAAGAGGCATGGCTCTCTGGAAAGTGTCACATAAGCTATGAAGCTATCAGGCAAAAACTAAGACTATCTTATGACCAGAATGGCTCCCATCTGGACAAGCGATCCAATATGACCTACGGGCTTTACAGACTGTGTAACGTTCAGCTGGGCCAGCACACATCCCAGTGCTGCAGGAAAGCACTTGGAGCTGTACTGATGGTGCTGGGCTTGTTCCTTTTCATTTCTGCTTTGGGATTAGATGTATATCAAGATATGCTTAGGGAGCTGTTCCCCTGCGGACAAGGAAGAGGTGAGATGCCTGGAGCACACACAGGCAGGCAGCAGTCAGTGGTCTTCCTATGTTTTCTCCTTCCTATGTTTTCCCAAGTTATCACTGTTCAGATCTGTGCTTACTTCTACTAACCTGAAGTTCTCTGTTGCACCTACTCTGTCCCTAATTCTAACCCACAGCTTTGTTCTCATGCACCATCAAAGGAACTCTTGAGGGCAGAACATAAGAGAGAAACAAGAAACATGCTTCAGTGTGCAAGAGGAAGCAATTAAGCAAACCCACCATCTACCAGGAGAGCCAATAAAGTCTCCTTAGGGCCTTGGTACAGTTCATGACAAAGAGAAGGCACTAGATTTAACGTAGACTTCAAAAGGACAGCTAGGGCAGATTGACATATGGAGTATCAAACACTCTGACAGGTAGTTTCCACTTTCATGCAAACACTTAAAGTGATGAACCCCAGACGACATGGTAATTAAATATCAATTTATTTGGAATAAAACTGACTTGAAGAAGAAAATAAATCACATGCCGTATATTTGTAGTAAAAGCTCAGCAAATGATTTTTCATTCAGCAGGCACTCTGCCATCAGTATACTTCAAAAAGGTCAAAACTATCTCCTTTATTTTATAACAATAATTTTACAATGTCCACTTAATCAAATTCCCATTACCTTATTTTTTCACCTCTCAGTTACCTGCACAGGCATTTCTTACTAAAACATTCAATTCCACAGCCTGCTCCTCCAAGTGCTTAAAGCAAAATGCTATATGGCCTATGCTACCCTCACATACCTCATCCCAGGAAACTTCAACTTTATAGGATTAAGAGGGAGAGAAGAAAAGCTGTATTTCTCTTAGAAGTACATCTTAATTAAGACACTGACAGTGCAGATAGGTGAATCAGTATTGGATTTTTAAAATTCACAACCCACTAATTCCTGCAAAGGCTTTGGGATACATAAATTAAAGACCAAAAAAATCAATCTGAAGGTCATTTAGCCCAAGCAAAACAATTTGTAAGAGTGAAGCATCAAGTGGGATAGGGAAGGAGCACATAATTATACCCAGAAATCGAAGCTAAGGAGCCTGCCATGTAAGTAATTAGGCAGTCGGTGCACTGGTGGATAAATGACACCAATCTTTCAGGAGAAAGGCGTCCATATCCCCCATCCTAGGATCCTATGAGAAGTTCCTACTCTTTACAGGGGCAAACACAAAAGCAAAACACAGAAGCAAAAGTAGTTGTGCCAAAACAGCCAGGATGTTCTCTACATGATCATTTCTCACACCCGCCCTCCATAAAATCTGAGGGCAGGTGATTTTCCAAGTTACTTCTGTAGGGCGGGAAGGCTTGAATGCCAGAAGCAGAAGCACAAAGGCTGTTCTAGGAGCTCAGGAGGAGGAGGCTGGCAGGAAGAAGACTGAAGGGAAATACTGATATATGCCTTGGCCCTGGCCCAGACCAAGGACAGACTGGGTGAGCAGGGTATAGGCTCTCTGCCTTCCCATCTACCACTATCCCCATGATTCTCATCATGGAACCACAACTGCTAAGCCAGGGAGACCTTGTGTCTGTGAAACTAGAGACCTGGTTTGAAACCAATCGTTCAGTAGGTTTAACAAAGCTAGAACATGGGAGATTCCACAAGCGTATCTAGAGAGAAGCCGAAAATTACAAAATTTACAACAAGTTCCCACTATTCCTTTTCCCTTTGCATTTGAAGAGCAATGGACAAAATATTTAAATTGAGCAAAATGTAATAGTTTATGAATGAACATAAGCTTACATTAATTATCTAATTAATTATTATATCAATTTCCCAGGTTTTCTGGGAAGATATTGTTTTTGGAATATTTGTATCTTTATCTGAGAAGAATAAAATGAAATTACATAGTATTTTATATAATGTGATAATCTGACTTTCAAAGGCTTTGGAAGAAAATACAAATCTCTTGGCTGACTTCAAAAGAACTTGCAACATACAGAATCTTGCAGATGTCAGAGTGCCATTAAAAAAAAAAAACTTTTATCTGAAAGGAGAGAAGTAAAGAAACAGAGAGAAAAAATAAATCTTAAATCACTAGTCATTCTCAAATACCCACAGCAGCTGGGCCTGGGCTATGCCAAAGCTAGAAGTTGAAAACATAATTTGGAAATTCATATGAGGAGCAGGGATCCAAGTACTTGAACTATCACCTGCTGCCTCCGAGGGTGTTCACTGGCAGAAAGCTGGACTTGGAGGCAGAGGTGAGACTTGAGTCTTCACTAAGGAAAGAAGCTGTCCCGAGTGGCATCATATCCACCGTACCAAATCCTGCCTCACCACTGCATTTTCATATGTGCTTCTCAACAATTTTCTCTCAAAAACCTCATGTTCTTGACAGACTAAAGCAATGGTAGGTACCAGCATGAATTGCCATTGCCCTTGAAATTATGACCCTCAATTCCATGTAAAGCAAGGACCACCAGGAGAAATTCATCCAGAAAGTACCTAAGAGCCTGTCAGTACACAAGGGTGACAATCATTAAAATCATACAGTGATGGGGAGATGTGAAAACAATCAGAACTTGTTCTTGTTTCCATTTTCTCCTCTTTCCACCACAAACAGCTGACAAGAATTCCATAGAATGGGACATTAAGTTTGGAGCCAGCAATGTCAGTGTGGGTTCATTTCTAAGGTTCTGTTCTAAGCAGACAAAAGTCTTCAGCTGGGAGCTTCTGCATCCTTAAAGGAAACACTGGATTCCCTTGCTGTGGTCAATAGGGTAGTGGAGGTAGGGGAGAGGAGTACCTTTAGCAGTAGTTGGTACTTGGTGATCCTCTGGACAGGTTTAATTAGGTAGGAAGAGATGGAGTTGGCCAGACCATGCCGCTGCTGTATCTCCTAGAGGGATGAGAACAAGGTACAGTTAGACATGGAGGAACCTTTGTATATGTGTATGTTAACAGGGTAAGAAAAGAAGGGAAAAGATGGACAAATATGAAAGAAATGTCCTTGGATAGAGAGACAGGAGTAAATACAATAAAGATAAAGGTGCATATGTAGAGAAAATATAGGATACTTGACAAAAAGGGGAAGTTGTTGGAAAGAATTAGATTTGTGAAATTAAACAGAAAAATGAGGAAGGAAATAAATGCAACAAAAAGGAGAAAAGGTTATAAAGCAAACAGGAGGGCAAAGGAGAGGTGAAGAAGTAGAATGAGACAGTCCAGAGATAGGGAGATGAATGAATGACAAAGTAAGACAGGGATAGAGGGAAGCCAAAGGATGCAGCACCAATTTCTGTTCTGAGAACTTCCAAGACCTTCTCTGCTCTCAGTCTCCTTCAGCAGCACAAGGACATGATTCTGTCACTGTCCCTCCTCTTAAACAGATCACAACTTTGGACTGTCACTTTAGTTTTAACAAGCTTTTCCTTGCAATGAATGGTGCCTCCCTTGTTCCCTAGGTCTCCTGAGCTAAAAATCATTGAACTATTTTTAGCTGTTTCTCTTCCATTATCCCTGGTGATAAATCTTTCCATTTCCAGGGTCACCATTTTCATCATTCATGGTCAGGCTAGAGTCATGGGCACCAACTGATGTTTGTGCCTCTAGTTGCTCCTTTTAATCCAATCTGTATCCTACCTCAAAATGGTCTCCTACTTACAAAAGTCTAAGGGATATGTAGATCAGAAAAAGGTATATGTCAGTCCCTGCCTTCAAAAGACTTAGATCTAACTAAGAATATTCAATTCATATAAATTAGAGAATAAAGAACGATAGGGATTGGGAATGGTCTGGGTGCTTAGCAGCCATAATGCCTAATTTGGGGGTTAGCACGGGGGCAGAGGATCATTAAGTAGAAAGTTAAAGGTAAAACATTTTCTAAAGGGAGAACATCAAACAAAAAATATTCTGGGTGAAATAGTCATTGTGTTTCCATGATAATGAGGGGCATGTCTGAAACTTCAGATGTACACCTAGATTCTGGAAAACGTAAAAAAGAAGAACTGTTAGATAAGCAAGATCAGTTAGTCATTAAGGGGGGGGGTGAGTTAGGAAGAAAAGAATTAGGATTTGATAGTAAGTTTTAGGAAGATATGGAGAAAGCAATGCTTCAGAAAGAATAGTATGTACCTAAATAGCAACATTGGAGAGGGAAGGTTCGGGAAACAGAGACAGACTAGCAAATGAGGAGGTTATTACAAAGCCACGTGTGTGAGTCACCTTGTGATTCAGCAGCTCTACTCCTAAGGGTATACTTGAGGCAAATGAAAATCTGTGTCTACTTGTGGACAAGTTAAATGTCCACAAACTTATGAAAGCAGAAACACCAAGTGGCATGTTCATAAAACATAACAGTATTTATCCACAAAAAGGAATAAAGTATTGGTGCGTGAAATGACATAAACTCTGAAATCACCGTGCTATGTGAAAGAAATCAGTCACACGAGACCACAGATGATAGGATTCCCTTTCTATGACATGTAGAGATGGAAAGTAGATCAATGTGGCTTCAGGCTAGGAGTTTATGGTGGGGAATAGGGAGTGAGAGTTAAGGAGACAGGCTTGCTTTCTGATGTGACAAAGTGGCCCTAAAATTGAAGGCAGGGATGGTTGTACCAATGTATGAGCATACCACAAACCACAAACTGACTTGTATCTCAATAAAGGTGCTAGGTTAAAGAAATCCAGATATATAATGTGAGGACTTGCCCTCGGCTAGAATTTGTAGAGCAAAGCCCTGGGAGGAATATAGGAAACATTTTAAAGTTACACTAGATAGGAATTGCTATGTGGCTATGCAGAAGGGTGAAGAAAAGGGAATAAGAATTTAAAATTTACTTCATTTCCTGCTAACCCTCCTAGAAAGTACTAATTTCTCACTCATTTGCCTCTTCCCTAGAGGTATGCTGTGATTCAGGATGATGGGCCAAATAGCTGGCAGCCTGATTCTTGGAACAGGTTAACCTTGTGAGTTTATTTGGGAGCTTTGGATTCCCATGGAGAATACAAAGAGAATATAGACATTTAAATGTGGTTCTGGGACCATGAGATCCCAGGCAGTAATGCACTTCGATGCTCCTTCTTCTGCTACAGGTTAGCTGAGGGAAGAATATATGTGAACCAGTGAAGAAGGGGCTATCCCAGGGACCAGATAAACCCAAACAGTCTCAGGAGTCTGTGTGCGGTGGCAGAATCCACAAATCACGAGGTCAATATTCTGGATCACATGAATGTGTGTGCCTTTCTAGGGCTTTGGTTTTCTGTGTTGTGTTTATGATAATGGATGGTGACAGATTGCTTTTATTGAAGTTTTATCTGTTGTAGTTTGAGAGCTTGGCATAGATGGTTCCCAAGTGTAGAACTTAACAGAAACCATTCTAACAGAACAGATATAAGCTCCTACCAAGATTATGCTTTTTAGAAAGCTTTGGGAACAATCAGGAAAGTTTGTTGTTCTCCCTTCCCTCACTTTCACACCACATTTGATGAACTTGTACTGGTTTTCCAGCCTCCTTTGGCCTTTTCAATTAAACCATTAGGGACATAGTAGGCACTTCAATGAGAATGGGATGAGAAATTTGGGGTCTATTTATCAAAGCTTACAGAGTATAGGAAACACAGCTGAGTACCTGGCACTAAATTGTGTACAAATATGCATCAGGCATACAATCAGACTTTCAGGGTCTCACAAGGTAGAGGGCCATGTGTGTATAACTTTTTGTTAATGTGCCAAAGGCAAGTCATGGCAAGTGCTATCACAGAGGTACAAAGTAGAAAGCACAGGAAGGATTTGTATAGGAAGCACCATTTGACCTGTAAAGGACAGAGGAGTACCATGTGTGTGAGAGTGTGAGAATATGTGTGTATGTGTGTATGTGTGTAGTAACACATGAGGCATAGAGAAGTGCAGGAGCAAAGACAAGGAAGCACATGCTCAGAGCACAGGGCGTGTATATCAGAAAAATGCCAAGTGGAGAACAGGGCACAATCCATTGAAAAACTTCAAAAAGACCCTTCAGGAAACTATTGGTGAATGATCAACCAGGAATACCAGAAAGAAAATACATTTTCAATCAGACACTAGTGGTATAGAGCATCCAATACGATATCTAACAAATTCTGATTTTAGTTCAGAAATTCACCCCCAGTAATTCCAGTTCGGGACACCTGGAGTTATTTTCATGTTAATGCTCTATTTAAAAACATTACGCATGTCTGCTCCTAATCAGCATGTTATTGTATTGCCAAGCAACAAGAGACAAGCTGTGTCATTTCTTTTATGGCTGTGTCAAGTAGAAATATACTCACAGAAGCTTTGCTCTGTAAACTTGAGTGCCAGAACCATGTGTAAATGTTTGTATTCTTTAGTGGGCTTAGTATACCATCTTGAGTATAATAGATTGCTACAAATGGAAAGCATGAAAGTAGGTAGGCAGAAAAACTGACTAACAGTCTTGAAAAACTAATGAGTTTCAATTATTGGTCCCTTCTGCTGTGACTATTAGAGAAGCTGTCACTGCTCTCATCTATTACTCAACCTCCCCCCCCCCCCTTTTTTCCCCCAATTTCATCTTTCGTTTCTGTTCATCTGCAATGATTCACTTGATTCTATTCACTTGGTAGCCAACAGGTGCCACCTTTGGGGACCAGCTCTAAGCAGATATATCCCATTAATTACCAACAGGAATGTATTGTCATTGAAAAACTCAGAAATCATTTAACATCCTTTCTACTATTTGGATATAGTCACTCAAAGAAATGATAAAAGTTTAAGGTGATGAATTTGCTAATTATGCTCACTTCTTTACTGCCCAATAATAAAGGCACTTCAAAAAGGTCATGAAAAAATATAATTTTAAAATAAGTTTATTCTAGTGCAAACTTTGGAAACCCACGTCTATAAGAACATAAGTAGCACACTGTCTCTCCTAAGCATATGCAAATATCATGGTTAATCAAGATGTGAAATTATCAAAAACAAAACAAAGTCTTTCCCTTCCCCAATCCAATAAGGAATGTCAGCACTCTCTCTTTCCATAGCTTCTATTGCAGCAGATGTGCAGAAATCTGCATGCATACTTATCTCATCAGAAATTTTTTCAAACTCCCAATGGTTAAGACACATCAGGGCAGCCACATGAGGATCTGGAGCATAGGATTCAAAGTATCAGGTTCCAAAGCTCCCAGGAGAGACTAATGTTGAAGCAGCTGCATTTGAAAAATGATTTTCAGACTTCAGTGGGAGTCCAGTGGACATCTGGGAACTCAGATAACTGGTTCCCACTCTAGACAATTGGATTCTGCAGACTGGAATGGGGTCTAAAAATTCACATTTTTCATTTCCAGGTGAGTTGACATGGCTGGTTTTTGGACTCTAAGAACCACTATTTTCAGGGAGGCAGATATGAAGAAGTGAAACATCTTGATCAACATCTACTTCATTGTAGGTCTCCTCTGATCATGGGATTTATGATAATGGTTTGGTGTTCAGGAATGAAGACAAATTTGCCTTATCCCAAATCACTGCAGTTAAGATGATATAGGTAAAAACCGATCAACAAATAAGGTAGACTATATACATAACTGGAAGGGAGGCAACAGCAAGCTCTAAACATAAAGAAAATGCTAATTGCTTATTTGGATCAGCTTTTGCAACTACATTCCATAAGATGTCAAAAAATAGATTCATCAAACATTAAAAAAAAGCCAAATTTTGGTTTTTATCTATTCTCTACGAGATAAAAGTTTGGAGTGATCAATAAACAAAAATGAGAGGCACAGATAAACTCATTATCCAAAGCAAAGTAGCATTTCCACCTGCTTGGTCATCAATTGCCCAAGAATGGAAACCCACAGCTTACATCAAAGAAGGTGCCTGCATGCTCCAGGATCAGCTGGTTGGAATCAGGTTTGTTTTTACAGTAGGTGACATACATCTGAAATTTATCGGCCTAAAAAGAGCAAAGACAGGAATAGTTAAGCATTTATTGATTGCTCCCCTCTGTCCACAGCATCTTGAGGCCCACAAGGCATACACAATTAAAACTGGTGCCTGGATTGTCTGGCAAGTGTTCTGTGTGCATCCAGACCCCAGGCCCCTAATAGACTTTAGGATGTTGTTCTATCGGTGTGCAGATAACGCATTTACTCTAAAACCACTCTGTTCCAGAAAGAAATTGGAAACCAACTTATAATGCATCCTAAAGTTGAATGAAATTTAGAAATTTCCCACTTTTTCAGATTACCTATAATTGTGCTGCCCATCTTGAAAAGAACAGGAATTTCTCTAAACGCAAAAACAATGAAAATAAAGTATGATCTTGCAGGCAGACCCACTGTGTTCTAAGAGCCTCCATCAAAGGGAGTTAGGTAGAACGTTTCAATCAGTTACACTATTATTGTCAGAAGTAATGATGAGAGAAGAGAGAAAGACGACCCTTGGGGGCAGGGTCCGAATAGTGATTTCTAACCATGTTGTTACTTCGAGCCAAGAGCCTCAAAGCAAGGTGAATCTTCACTGCTTATTTTGAAGGACATTCTGATTTAGTCTACATACACTTTCTACCAGAAAGGGGATGGATATTTTGGTCACCAAGTACTTTCCTCATCAGCAAAAATGCTACCTTCCTCAGTGCCTTTGGACATTTGGGATGATGTCTTTTTCTAAGAGGTTTCATTTATGCTGGCAGTGTTGTCCATCCTGATACATACAGATGGGTCCGCTTAGTCCTCATGAGGCCCTTATATGGTGAGTTTGATCATTATCTTTGCTTTATAGTTGAGAAAACTAGATCACAGACCTGCTTAACAACTTTAAATTCTCACAGTGAGAAAGAGGCAAAGCCCAGGCATGGTGGCTTTGGGCTTCTTGGTCTCAACTGTAACCGCGGCTTTTCAGCAGATGACCAACAACTGCTTCTACCTTTCACTTTTGCACTACACTCATATTTGAAAATTAGAAGTCACCCTGGAATAATTCTTGGCAAAAGATCACTAAAGGTTTTCTGAGACCAATTTTAGGAAGTATGTATTACCTAGAAGGTTACTTTTCATTCCTAAAAGATGATAATAAATTATACTTTTGGTTGCTTGCAAAGAAAAATCTTCAAATCGCATGAAACAGGATTTTAAAAAATTACTCTTGGTTAATCTTGTTTTCTTCTTTCTGTGAAAATGTTCATAAACTACTTATTAGGCCTAATGTGAACCTTAATGTAGGCTCATGTACTTCAAGGTAGAAACTTAAGATGGCAGTCTGAGACTTCCTGAAGGAACAGGCACACATCTGGGTTGGTGTGTGCTGTAGCAGTTAGAGCATGCATGCAACATGGGACTCCAATATGGGCACCACTTCCAGTCTGAGCAGTTCCACTTTCAATTTGTCTGGGAAAGCAGCCACGTGGGCAGACTTGGAAGAGGGTCCAAGCTCCTAGCTTTGGACTAGTGTGAGGGGGGAATGGCCCAGTGCGTCTGGTGGCTGTTTGTGGAATCAGCCAGTACATGGAAGATATCTCTCTCCTCTCCCCGCCTTTCTCTCTTTCTGTGACTTTGCATTTCAGGCGAACAAACACATTTTTTTTTTTTTAAAAAAGAGTAGACATGAAGATTTCTTGTAAAAAAAAAAAGCTTGTCTTGGAGCCAGTTCTTAATGAGATTAGGAGTGATGTTTATTAGTGATGTCAGTGGACTAGTCGACCTGTCTCACCTGAGATGGTCCTGCCTTTCAAACACAAAACATAACCATAGCCCTGCCTACACCACAACTGAATTGTGAAGACATTTTGAAAGGTAATCAGCTCACTCTAAATGGAAGCTATTATTAGGTAATCATTAGAAAGCATAATTTCTGCCCCTGGACATAGAGTTCCAAATTCAGTTGTCCTCAGTGTCCTGCTGTGGTCTGTCCTGAGATTACTGCACTCACATCTAAGAGTATCTAAGTTCAGAAAGAGCTAGTGAAGATTAACGCTTCAGTTTACATGAGTAGAACTTGGTACCTATGATAACAGCACCAAGAAGGATGGTGGGCACTCATCTTACAGGTCAGAGTTGGGATGCAGATCCCAGCAGCCTGTCCTTCTCTATTAAGGAAAAAGTATAATCCATGGTTAGATGATTTCCAAAAGTTATAATTCCATATTCAGCACAAATAACAAGTGTCACTAGTAGGCTAAGCTGGCGTGGTTTCTCGGCCATGAGTGGTAGTCTTGCTTTGCCCTCCTGAAACACGTTTAGAAAATTCTTAGAGAATGTAGACTGGAGCTTAAATGTGACATCTGCTTCCTGAGGTGGGCTGCACCTCTTGGGGATGGTTGTTTCTGGCAGATTTACTTGTGAACCCCCTCTGCATCTGCTTGCCCCATGTGAAACTGCCAGTAACACCAAGCTTCAGGTCGGACCCAGAGCTGACCTACATGCACCCTGGAAGCATAGGCAATGGGGGAGGAATTCAGGCTGGTTACCCAGGTAACGAAGCAGTGTCCCACATCCTCAGGCAGCTGCTCATACTTCTCCAGCTCTTTGAGGAAGATGCTGCAAGGAGAAAGAAAGGCTGCATCAGACACTTCTGCACACTGGCCCTTAGAGGAGTAGAGATGTGTCCCCCTGACCCATGGGAGATGCACCTAGGACCTTCAGCGGATGCCTCAAAGTGCAGGTAGCACTGGATGCTGCATGTGGCATAGAGTTTCCTATACATTATACCTAGGACAAAATGTAATGTATAAACCAGACACAGTAAGATATCAACAATTACAAAAAAGAGAGAGAGAACACTTATACCATACACTGTGATAAAATCTATGTGAACGTGACCTCTCGTTCCGTAACATTCAAATGCCATGGGATGGGTAGCATATGTAATACGAATATGATTCAATCCTGGGCAGGATATAGAGTGACAGCCTGCTGCTCAGAACAGCATGCAATTAAAAAAAAAAAGTTGGCTTTAAGAATGCAAACCTGCAAGGCTACAGCATGATATTTATTGGTACTTTTAAAAAGCACTGCAGGTAACACACTTAAGTTAATATGAATTTAATATGATTTTAAAAATGGAAACAAAAAAATATACTGTATATTGTTTCAAATGAGGATCAATTTTGCTTCAAGTCCCAAAAACATACTGTTTCATTGCAAAGAGTCTGGTTCATCACCATGTATACATAAAATATAAATATGGGCATATATATATATACATACATAATTTTATGGTTAATTTTTTACTTTATGGACTAAAGCTCTACATGGTCCTTTTTTTAAAAAATAAGGGAGGGCCCGGCGCGGTGGCACAGTGGTTAAGGTCCTCGCCTTGCACGCCCGGGATCCCATATGGGCGCCAGTTCTATCCCGGTGGCCCCACTTCCCTTCCAGCTCCCTGCCTGTGGCCTGGGAAAGCAGTCGAGGATGGCCCAAGGCTTTGGGACCCTGCACCCGCGTGGGAGACCCGGAAGAGGCTCCTGGCTTCGGATCGGCATAGCATCGGCTATTGCACTCACTTGGGGAGTGAATCATTGGACGGAAGATCTTCCTCTCTATCTCTCCTCTCTGTATATCCGCCTTTCCAATAAAAAAATAATAAAAATAAATCTTAAAAAAAATAAGGGATACTACATTATGTAATACACAACACAATCAGAAGTGGTTTCTTCCAGAATGATGAGATATCCTTTACATGATGATTTCTCCCACCGGCCTTCAACCTAAATCTCTGTAAGGACACTAAATGGATACTCAGCATAGAGCCAGGAGAAACAGAACAACACCTGAGGGAGGGCCTCAAATGGCCTCGCAAGTGGGGCAAGTAAACGCTATATGCCAAGCACAAGGACTGGTGGAAGAAAACAGCCTTAAAGGAAGGAAGAGCCAAAAAAGATATTAGAGTGAAATGAAGAGGAGAAAGGGTAGTCTGGGGACCTCCTAGGCTCTGAAGATAAGGGTTCTCAGTTTGTACCATGTCAGCACAGCATCACCCACGTATTATTCCCACTCCAGCGTCTGAGCTGGAATGTGGTACAAGCCGTCCTGTTTCCAAGAGTAACGATAAAACAGCCTGGGTTGTGACTCTACAAAGGGAATAAAACTGCATTTCTGTTTCAAGGGTTGCAAAGTGATGATTCAAAGAGTTTCCCACTTTCCTTGACTTGTGACCCCATGCATTGCCAATTGGCTGGATCACTACTTGTTAACTTTCAGCAAGCAGTGGGCCTTATAGCTACAGGAGTGATAATCACCACAGAAAGACAGTGTTGGTAATTTTCTAGTCATCCCTGTAACTTAAATAGAGTAACACATGACTTGTGATAGTAGTTACCAAAAACTCAAGGGAACATGCTTATTGTAAAATGCTCAGGAAATGAAAACACTACAAAGTGAATTAAATGTATAGCCTAAGGCCTTTCTGTACAACAAAGCTTTTCACAGTAACACTGGGCGCTCACCACCTTGTTCATGCTGTATCTTACCTTCCTGGTTCCCACAATCAAGCCCAGGGTGAAAAACTACACTTCACATGAGCCTCCAGGAGTCTCCCAAAGCTTCATTTCCTTCATCTTTAAGCAACTTTGTGCAGTTATGAGGATTAATACATCAACACAGACACTAATCCAGAGCCTGGTATACAGTGGCATGTAGTAAACAGTAGTTGTTCTAGTTCAATACTTCTCAGATTAAACCCACCTTCTCTTAGGTAAATATATATATCTCATATTTTCTCAGCATTCCTTTACCCCTTAGGGGCTTTCCTCACCAAGCCTCCACTGAAAAAAAGTCTATAGCAGGGTCCCTTCATCTAAACTAATGCTGGGGAACATCTTGGTTGGATTTATACAAAATTCAATTCCAATATTACCTATTGTATAAGTTCAGGAAATGCTGGGATAAGTTGATTTCTTCACTGTAGCATTTCCAAAATCTTAAATTGCTCTGTAACTGCAACGACTGGGTGAGCATCAGACCTTGTTCCAAGAAATAGTCTTGGAAAACCCAACTGAGTGCTCTCCACGCCGGGTTGTACATTTGTCTTGTGGTTAGGATCTGGGCATCTGCACTGTCAGAAAGGCTTCCTGGGTAATTCTAATGAGTTCAGTCCTTAGCTGGCCAACTCAGGGCAACTGCTCTAGATTCCAGTATGTTCCTGGCTGGCAAACCCTACACTTGCTCTAAGGGATTTAACTTGGTTGGGGGAGCTAAACACTAAAAGAAAGGCTTAGTGTGTGTTGGGCATATCAATTCACAGCTTTCAAGGAAATATTTACTATCATCAGAACGTAACTGTTGAAGGTGATAATAACCTCTACTTTGCTATTTAATTTTATATGCAGATGACAGATTAGATAAATCTGATCAATATCATTCTGTCAAACATCAAAAAGGCATGATGAGTTTAGAGCACAGTATCTCACAGCATTTGCCATGTAACAGAACATTCCACCTCAGCTGCTCTACAGTGATGTCTCAGCTCTCACCATTTCAATAACTGCACATAAATACACTGGAGAAAACATAAGCTAAGCAAGCAGTTTATGTGACTGTCTGGGGTTCATGCAGAGATGAATACAACTTTTAAAGAAACATTAAGAACTAAGCAATGCCATTTCACTATTAAGTTACTATGATGCAATATGTTATGCAGTTAACTTTATGAGCAAAGCGCTTCCCTCTAGCTTTGTACATCATCTCAGGAAATGAAGCATTTTTTGATGAAGCCTTTCTGAGTTTTGTCATTGAGTATAGTGGAAGCAGCACATTCCATGCATACTCTAAGTCATGTTGCTATTCTCTCCAAAGGTAAATTTGGCCTGTGGTCTTGCTGCTTCCAGGGAGGTTCACAATCTTCCAAAAGGCAATTCTAACATCCTGCGTATATTTGTACCTAAATGGGACCTCCCATTTGATGATCTAGGGTGAGCAAGTTGGAATGTCACAAGTGGTGGGAAGGGAGAGGATGGAGGCCGAGAAAAGGGCTAAGAGACGCAATGAGGAGCACCCATAACAAACTGAAGGTGAGATGCAGGGTGGGGAGAAAGGTATCAGGATCACTTACTTTCAGGAAGTCTAAAACCTTGCCTCTTGGCCAAATCAGGGTTTGGGTATTGCTTTCATACAAGGGAGCTAACGATTATTTTGAAAGATTTCATTAATGAACAGATTCAGACCTTAGGAAATATGATGCTATAGAGACTCTATATACTAGTTATATGCAGCTAGTTAGCACATTGAAACAGAAACTAAGCTAATGAAAGTCCCTTGCATCTAAGAGAAAGTGCTGGATTACCCACGGAACAATTCCAGTACAGTTTAATCAGCTGGGCTAAGCCATGGAAGCCACTTGATTCAGTCCCTTCATTTCACAGCAAAATGCTAGTCTGGATTAGAGAGAAGCGGAGAGGTATACCCAGGATGGACTCCTATTGACCATACTCCCCATTCTCAGCCCTCAACTAAACGCAGCAAAATATACTTTGCTGCACTGCCACCTGTTACATGTTTTGTCAATCTCTCCTTAGTTTATCAGAAGAATGAGACTTACTTTAACAGTTACATGTCAAGTTTCAACTTAAGATAAAACACAATAATTGCAAGTTTAACGTTTTTAAATGTACGATCTGCTGTTTAGCAACTAGGCATGGATGCTAAGAAGCTGGTGTACACAACTAAAATTCACCTGACTTTGACATATCCGAATCAAGCATCAAGCATTTGCTTTGCTTTGTGGAGTCCATAATATCCATCATCGGCCTCAATGTTAACAGCTCTCTATGAATGCAATAAGCAATAACAACAACAGAGGCACAGCTATATTGGTAGGAGGCCCCTGTGATGGGCAATGTATGGTGTGTAAGTAGCCATGAGGGTGGGACCCAAGGAAAAGCACAACCAGCTTGTTCTTCTTCATCATTTGAATATTTTTTTAAAAAAGACACTGGATGGATTCTTTAAATCACTTTGTGTGTGTGTGTGTGTGTGTGTGTGTGTGTGTGTGTTGGCCAGAACAGTTTCTATAAAACAAGAGAGCAGAACTGAATTATCTTTAAAGATTTCTTACAGGCTTCTATGCTTAACAAGTCTGATTTCCTATAAATTGAATGAAATATCAAAGGCTTGTGGAGTGGGGAAGAAGCCCTGAAAACACACAAGATGCACATTTTAAGCAACTGTGTGTATGTGTGAGTGGTGTTGGGAGGGGGCAGGAGAGACAGGGAGAAGCAGCCCCCTTTTAACCTCCTCCTGAGGGCAGTCAGAAGCACATGCTTTCTCTTACCACACGGGGGAGCCAATACATCGCCAGGAGCTGTGGATCAAGTCGCGGTGATTCAAGGGCTTGTAAAATTAATTTAGAGGTGGCAACCAGCATCGAAAAGGAAGAGAAGGAATAAATATCACCATGCATCACACATAGTGAGGATGCTGCATTTAAAAATATAGCTTTTCTATTACACATAATATATAAGCATGCATATATCCAAACATAATTGCAATCTTTTTCTTCTATCAGTAATAAAAAGTGTTCGAAAAGCACCGCTTTGCTCATCCTGCTAGCTATAATCGGAAGATCCAGTCTTTGGCCATCTTTCTTTCTGAAACTCTATTTACCTATCTGTGTGTTTATCATTGTCCCCCTCCCTTCCTTCTTTCCTTTCTTCTTGCCTTTTCCCTGTATTATCCACCCATTTTACTATTCTTGTTCCCTTATGATCTAGCTCTGTCTTTTACTCCCTCTCCCACTCTGTCTCTCATCCGTCCCCTTGCAACCCTTACCCTCGCCCCAAGTCTGATCTGCCTCTCTTCTCTCCACAATTTCACAGCCACAGATGGGACAAGGCACATTCTAACAAGAGCAGAATCTTGACTTGCCCCTCAGCTGAGGTAGTCAACCTCTTCCCACTGCCTCTCTCGGTCTCCCTGCTAGATTTCACAAGCCTTCCTTCTTGTGGAGAGCCTCCCGTCTAATGTTTTTCTACCACCAAATAAGCCATCTCTTCCTGTAAAAATTCCATTTGTCATTTCAATTCCATCTCCAATGTCCGCTGTCCATCAGGTCTTCCCTATTATTCCAGCTGCATTCCTTGGCATTGCCTCCACATCCAGCACTGGGGCTTCATCCTCAAAACTCACTGGACACCACTTTCCTCTCCAAGCTAGCTCAGGTATGACTAAAGTAAGATGGCAGAAAGCAGTCTAGCTCACTCACAGGAGTATCTTCCACTCCCCCATTATGCCTTTGTCCCTGCTGCCCGCCTCCACTGCTCCTTGATGTCCTTGGTCTGGCCCAAGTTCCTATTCAGACTCACATAGGGTTGGCCCTTTTCCCCCAGCCTTTGATGGGGAACACCATGCTGGGTATGAAATAGATAGTGGTCAAAGCCAAACCCGACAGCTTCCAGCTAGGTCTGGAGGGATGGCAGTCCAGTCTTGGTTGTTGGACCCTAACTTACCTTTTTAATTCTTGTTGGAAACAGACTGACTTCAGGTAACAATTGCAGGCATATGTGACCTGAATGATATCAGTACGGAAGAAATGGAAATGTGTTTCAAATTTGGAGAGTCACATGGAAGCTGGCTAGTTATGAATCAAACCAGGAGCATATGGGGGATACAGTCAGGAATGTATGGAGTGAGGAAAAGGAAGAGAACACAGAACAAGTCCCTGAATCTAGTTCTTTAAGGAAGTGTGTGTGTGTGTGTGTGTGTGAGAGAGAGAGAGAGAGAGAGAGAGAGAAACAGCCTGCACAAGGTTTCAGTCTCTTAGCCTATAAATGGAGATAATGGTATTTTATTTTATTTGTAGCTTGAAGTATGCTTTATAACAGTTTTTTTAAAAAATAACACCACAAGCAATGTTAAAAAGCTGAAAACAAATATCTCTACCTCTTATAATAAACAGTGAATTCCTCTCAAATGTAAAGAGCTCCCAGAAACTGCTAAAATAATCAACAACTTGGTAGACAAATGAAGCAAGGATAGAGTTCCCAGAAAAGGATAATCAACTGGCCCTGCAACCAAAGAGGGTTGGCCCCAGCCCCGGTGAGGCATGGAGGGTTGAAGAGGATGGTTAGGTGACCAGAGGCGTGGCCCCAGCCCCGGTGAGGCATGGAGGGTTGAAGAGGATGGTTAGGTGAGCAGAGGCGTGGCCCCAGCCCCGGTGAGGCATGGAGGGTTGAAGAGGATGGTTAGGTGACCAGAGGCGTGGCCCCAGCCCCGGTGAGGCATGGAGGGTTGAAGAGGATGGTTAGGTGACCAGAGGCGTGGCCCCAGCCCCAGTGAGGCATGGAGGGTTGAAGTGGATGGTTAGGTGACCAGAGGCGTGGCCCCAGCCCCGGTGAGGCATGGAGGGTTGAAGTGGATGGTTAGGCGGTCTGTCTGAATCCTGACACCACAGGCTTTATGAAAATCTTATCACTCAGACTGCCAGAGGATCACACCTTCCAAAAAGCAAAAAGGAAGTAATTGAAATGCAAATGAAAGTGGTTGGCATTTTAAACAAAAACATACACTTACCAGGGTGCATCTCTAGTAACAAAAGCAAAGTGAAGGATTTTCTTGACTTAAAATGGTAGGTTGGGCAAAATGAGAGGATTGCATCTACAAAACCACTAGCATTTGGGAAATCTCTTTATGGAATATACTCCTGTCTGAGTGTTCCAGGAACACTCAGCAAAATATAGCAGAAGTGGGTCTAGGTCTTCTGAGGATAAATAAATTTCCTGGTCATTATATTTAGGTCTGTAGAAAAGAGATGTAGCATAAAATGGGGAGAGTGGAGGGCAAAACTAAGGATTATTCCACTTCAACATTCAATTTACAGAGAACTTGCTGTTCACGATTATGAAACTCTATATGCTAAATTGTTTCTTATACATTGTTAGTTGCTTGGAAATGATACCATTCAGTATTTATGCTTGCTTTCTTTTAAAAAATGCTATTTATTTGAAAGGCACAGAACAGAGCAAGATAGAGCTGCCACTTGCTGGTTTACACCCCTTAACACCTGCAACAGCAGGTGCTGTGCTGGTCAGCACTCAACTTTGAGCTACTACTGCATTAGCAGAAAGCTGGAATGAAGAACTGGAACAATATACTAAGCCCAGGTACTCTGATATGGGCCACAGGTATCTTGTTAGGCTAAACATTTGCCCCTCTATTCAATATTTATAAAGACAAAAATCACACACTTAATCTTAGAGGCCATTTTAGCCATTTTTCAAAATGGCATAATTTAGACAGATAATACTAACTAGCTGAGATCTGTAACATACCCACCATAAAGTTTTTGGTGTAGATACTAGTTTCCTAGGGACTAAACTGATTAGGCTATCTAGGTAGTGCCAATTTAATCCTATACCTTCCCATTCCCATCTTTCAGTCTTCCAATGCCTCCTTCTCTAGCACCTCTTCTCTTGAGTATGGTCAGATAACCTGAGCTATGCACTAGAAATGAGAGAAGTATGTTACTCTGCTAAGTAGTACTTAATTGAAACTCTTTAAACACTTGACAACTAGGGCTAAAAAATCCTTAGGGAGTAAACACTGGCACAGCCTGCGAGGCTTAGAGTCCATCTGCTTTACTTCTGATCCAGCTCCCTGCTAATAACACTGGGACAGCAGCAGAGGGCAGCCCAAGTTCCTGAGCCACTGCAACCTACATGGAAGACCTGGAGGGAGTTACTGGCTCCTAGCTTTACAATCTGGCTGTTGTGGCCATTTTGGGGAATGAATAAGCAGGTGGAAGATTTGTCTCTCTGTCACTTTGCTTTTAAAAAAAATTTTCCCCCTAAAGATCTTTTTGATATTTTTAGGCTCAAAAGTGACCACTTAGAGAAGTATTTTTGAAGAATAAATAGGCATTCGGACAACTGTAGGGTCTCATTAAAAAACAGCCAAGAAACTCTTTCATCCAGAAATTCAATTGCTTTGCTGGTCTAGAAGGTTCTGATAGTGATGAAGGAAATAATAATGCCTGGCAGTTTTCCTTGCCTTGGGACTGCTACAAACAAAAGATTGAACTATAACTTTGGCATTAGTGATAACTCTGCAAATTGTCATTTTATTTTTAGATTGTCCACCTATCTCTCCATCCTTCTAGCCAACCATTCAATAAATATTCATTGGAAGTTCACTATATGCTAAGCACTGAGTGACACAGTGAAAGACATGGTCCCTTACAGAAAGTACAGTTCCAGTATTTTCCAAGTTAAACCAACTGGCCTTTTCTTTTATTTGCTAGAAATTTTCTTTTCTTTTTTTTAAAGATTTATTTGTATTTATTTGAAAGATAAAGGGGTGGGAGAGTGTGTGAGAGAGAGAGCACAAGAAAGGAAGATCTTATACTTGCCGGGTCACTCCTCAAATGGCCACAACAACTGGGGCTGGGCCAGGCTGAAATGAGGCCAAGAGCCTCATCCAACTCTCCTATCTGGGTGCAGGAGCCCAAGATCTTGGGACATCTTTTGCTGTTTCCCCAGGCACATTAGTAAGGAGCCTGTCTGGAAGTGGAGCAGTTGGGATTCAAACTGGAGTCCATATGAGATACTGGCACTGCAGACAGCAGCTTAACCTCATGCACCATAGCATCAGCTACTTGCCTAAGATTTTCATATTAAGAGTACAGTATCACCTTGCACATGTTGGGATCCCATAGGAGCACTGGTTGATATCCTGGTAGACCTGCTTCCAGCTCCCTGCTTGTGGCCTGGGAGGGCAATCAAGGACAGCCCAAAGCCTTGGGACCCTGTGCATACATGGGAGACCCAAAACAGGCTCTAGGCTCCTGGCTTAGGATTGGCTCAGCTCTGGCTGTTGTGCCCACTTCGGGAGTGAATCAACGGCCTGAAGATCTTCCTCTCTGTCTCTCCTCCATTCTGTATGTCTGACTTTCCAATAAAAATAAATAAATATTTAAAAAAAATAATCGCAGCAAATTTCAGCTCTCAGATACTACAAGTAATTAAAACAAAGCTTTATTTTCTTGGCTGTCCCCTTAAATTGTGGCTAATTTAAAGTATGAGTATTTTTGGTCAATAGATTTTCAGTACATTATAGACTTCTTTGATTTCTATTTAACTGAGAGGCATAGAGACAGGGAGAGAGTGAGCTTCTGTCTTTTAGCTATTCTCTCAATGACCACATCAGCAGGGATTTGGGCCAATCTGAAGCCAGGGTCCCAGGGGACTCAATTTACGTGTGTGGAAGTGACCCAGCTATCTCAGCCATCCCCTGCTTCCTCCCAGAGTCTGCATAAGTTGGAACATAGATTTGGGAGCTGCAGCCAGGGATTGAATCCAGGTTTTTCAATGTAGGATGCATGCATTTCAACTGACATCTTTACCATCTGCCCCAAGAGTTCCTTACTTTTAATGCAGAATATCCTAATGAGCAAAAGTTACCACTAATGTCAAGTACACGATACTGCAGTACTGTGGTTTTATTGGGCACGATATTGGACCCCACTGCTCACGGCTTTCTCAGGACTTCTTAGAGCTGGCTGTTGTGTGTCCAGTGTTCCCACCAGAAAAAGAGCTGCGGTTAGTCCAGCTGGCTATTTTTCTGCAAGCAGGGACCCCACAGAGCTCAGGGACTTTGTGCAGTGTTCTTCCTTCTGTCTTGAGATTCCCTCTCTTTGCATGCTGGTAACAGGAGTATTCTCATTGGTTGTATACATAACAAACTACATGAATGTTCTTACTGACTCTATTAATCACGGAATGTGTTTTGTACAATGCAATAAAAGACTCCTAAATTAAGTTGTAAGTCAGGAAAAATGCTGTAATACAGTTAAAAGATTTTGGGGCTCATGTGTTAGTTATTCAGTGGCGCATTTTTTTTGACTCCATGGTGTTGTAGTTTTGCTGTTGTTGTTGTCCTAATTCATATAGATTGTTGACTTTATTTCATGGCTTCTCATTTAAGGGAATGTATAGTGATGGAGTAATAGAGACTACCATATCCAGATGTGGAATACAATGCAATATGCATCCCTGCTTTCAAATAAAAGATGGACTCCCAATTGAAACTGTTGGAAATGTGTAGACAATGGGATTCTGGATTGTCAGACATTGTCTGTACCAGCAATGTTGGGGCACACCTAAACAACAGACCGATGGAATCATCACTTCTTATGAAGGACTATATTATTGTAGCAACATGGGAAAAATCAGTTGGGGAGTGGGATTTTGGTGGTGGTGGTGGGGAAATCCCATTCTCTATAAAACTGTATCATAAAATTCAAAAGTTCAAAACAAAAATTAAAAAACAAAAGATTTTGGGGCTCCATAATTCTACTTATTTCCACAAAACATAGTGATAATCATATTCTCCCCTAAATGCTGTAAAGAGATTTATTTTATTAAGGACTCTAATTATTCACTTATTTTAATTATTGTTGTTACTTAGTTGAGGGTCAGGATACTAGAATAGTTGATGAAGGATTTTTTTAGATGGAGAAAAAAAACTTCAAAGGAATTGGAAATTCCAAAACCTATCCATATGGAAAGATTAGTCTCAGCTGAATTGGGAAGTCTGGATTTCCCCCAGGTTTTACTGAGGGGAGCTCCATCTGTTCTCTGGTAACTCTTCTGGTTGGGTAGATGAGAATGCTGCAGGTTTGGTCCCTGAGTAACCTGGAGAGAGACATTCAGAATACTCAACTTCTTTCCTCATTAGGAAGTTTGGACAACAGTGAGAAACAGTTTCAGAAAACTGACCACATAGTCTTAGCTAGGTCAGTGTTGTATGTCAAGTAGCTTGGATCCTCCTATTCAGAAGCCCGCCGTCTGGGATTCATGGCCCTCAAACCTTCCACCAACCTACTTGTTATGAAAATCGTAGATCTCCTGGATGTTTCCAAAGATGATGTGCTCTTTATTGAGGATCCCAGGGGGGATCTCCTCCACACCACTGGTCATTTCCCACAGGTAGGTCTGTAAGACAGTAACAGTGTTATCACTGGCAAGCATTGCCACATGAGATACACACAGCACAAGCAGCCTCACAACGCTGGTGGAGCGATGCTCTGAGTAGGAATGCTTCCGGAGCACACACCAAGAGATGTTAAGCAAGCAGAACTGAAGGAAATCAAACCACAATGTCCCACCCCAAGCTTTAGCAAGATCACAAACTCTATCCACAATCTTCTCATTATTGACTAAAGGTGTGTGGGCTTGAGTGTGTGTCTGAATGTGGAAGGGGACAGCATGCACATTTTCAGTCCCAATATGAGTTCACTGGTTTTTATTTTGAATTGAAGTAGTTGCACACTAAGAATTTCAACTTTCTTTTCAAAACTGCTCCAAGCTCTCATGCAATTACTGTTCACCCTGGGAGAAAGATTTCCTCGGGTTGGTTTTTTCATTCATTACTCTCTTGGAGAACAAGAGTGGTGAGCTCTGGCAAGGAAGTCATTTTTTTGAAATACAGCTGTGAACTGATTACTGTGGGACTTACCTCCAAGCACTCGTGCAAGTCCCTCACATAAGCCTTCTCAGTCTGCAGTAGCTCAGCCATAATGAATCTAGAAGGAAATACATAGACTTTTAGCTGGTTACAGGTATATTCTCTGTCTTCCACCTCACTTCCTATCCACAGCATTGATGACATTCTTGAATATCCAATTTTCCCCCCTGCCTTTCAAACTCAACTCTCCATTTTTGAGTCATTTTCATTCTGGTGACTTGATTTGCATTCCTAAAGCAAATCTGTGCTCATCCATTTCTATGGTCTTTCTCCCCTATTTGCCCAGTTTTACCACTCTGTGATTCTGTGCTTCACTTGCACATATGCACCAGTGTGTGTGTGTCTGAGAGGCAGGATTGTTCATATTTAGTCTCACTAACTGGAGAGCTTAAATCTCAGTGGCCTACATTTCCTTTCACAACTCCTACAGTGATAGTATCTGTTTAATAGGGTTTGTAGACCTAAATAATTCCCAGTACCACAAACAAAACCAGATTTCGAAGCTAGGGAAAGATTCCAATATGTCACCAATAGTAGGGGTTACCAATTTTTTCTGTACAGAGCCAGAAGGGAAATACGTGTAGGCCACTCAGTGTTTGTCACATCAACTCAGTCATGTGCCTTCAGCACAAGGGGATTCAAAGACAATGCTTCAGCAAAAATAATAATGGCTGTGTTCCATTCAAACTCTTTATGGGCACTGAAATTTGAGTTTTACCTAATTTCATGTGTTACAAAATATTCCCTTTTTCAATATCTAAAAATGTAAAAATTATGATTTTTAGCTTTCAGACTACATAAAACAATGGCTCAAATTTGATCTTCAGTTGCCGACCTCTGACCTGGATTATACTTTTAACTAACTAGCCATTATTTATTTTTTAAAAATACTCACTGTTTTAAAAAACAGGTTTATTTTAAAAATTATTTATTTATTTGGGAGACAGAGAGCTCCCATCATCGGTTCACTCCCCAAATGCTGTCAATAGCTGGGACCAGGCCAGTACACAAAGCCAGGAGCTGAGAACTCAATCCGGGCTTCTCAGGTGGACAGAGAGATCTAACTACCAGAGCCAAGACTAGTTGCTTCCCATGCTGCATGTTATCAGGCAGTTGGAATCAAGAGAGGAGCTGGGACTCAAACCTTAGCACTCTGACATGGAATGTGAGCATTCCAAGCAGCATCTTAACCACCACTATGCCAAAATGTCTGCCCCTAGACACATTGTCTAATGGGGTCTACTCACATCCTAAACTGATGGGCATAGAGCGTATCATGAGCACAGCATAGGTGAACAGCGCTCAGTGGCTGTTCTTCAGACTCCCACCAAGGGTGTCATACATCTTGAAGGTCTGGAGGACCCTCTCTTTGCTTCAGCACTATCAAATTTATGCTGTTTGGCTTCATTGGAGTATTAGCTACTTCATTCCTCTCTATAACTATTGACTAGAAATGGTGTTTGCTAGCTGGCATGTAATACCTAACCTAACACAAACCATATATTTATACATTTATATTTTCTATGTCAGTTTTCATGGAGTTCATAATGAGAATTCCTGTTTCCACAGATTCCGTTATAGGAAATTTTTGAGAAACAGTACCCTCATAGTTTTCCTTATCAGAAATTTCACAAGAAATACTAAACAAGGAGCATCATTTCCTGAATCCTTATCTTAGTAGGATTTTCCTTAAAGCAATAAATTGCTCTAGCTATGGCCTAATACAGTGCTGGTGGTTCATTCAAAATGTTCCCCTTCTACTCTTCTCTCTTGGTAAGCAGAAAGTATGCAAGCGTCAGAGTCAAACAGGAGCTGAATTCTGACTTTGTCATTGACTACAGGTAGGACTTGCTATTCTAACTCACAAATGCCTTACTTATAAAATAGCTGACCAAACAGAATTGTTGTTGCAAAGATTAAACAATAACACATAAGTAAAGTGCCTATCATATGGTAGGCATTAGGCAAATATTCAGTGAATAAATGATCTGTAGATAGATAAGAAACTAGGAAAGAAGGAAGATCAGAAGGAACATGAATTGATGGGCTTTGAAATACTCTCCTTGATTTTATCGCCTTGGGTTTTCCAGCATTGTTCTTTTTCATCTGCTGCCTAGAGTTTTACCTGTCTTCACACTCTATCTCCACTATCCCCAAACCCATTTTGTTATCTTCCCATCCATCCTTTACTCCTCTCTTTGGTCCCACAGAAGTAGCCCAGGGGGAAGATTTGGTTAAAAGCAAGCTCCACTTTCCCCTCCCCATCATGGATGGAATTGTTTGTCTTAATCCAGAGCACCCCAGCTTTGGTTTATTTGGAAATAGAGGCACTGCGGAATGTGGATAGACTGGATCCTAATAAAATGTAAATAGCGTCCTTACAAAACAGGAGAATTTCCATGCAGCCATGTTCATGTACACACATTTGGGCAGAACACCATGTGAACTGAACTCAGTCATCTACAAAGAGAGGGGCCTGGGAAGTGACTGGCCATCACAGCCTCAGAGGGAATCAACAAGGCAGACACCTCAGAGTGTCAGGTGCCATGCTTGGTCACCTCTGGCTGCAAGGAACCAACAGAATCCCAAGGGAAACAGCTTTGGACTCTGCACTCCAGCTTCTGTTCTTTCAGCTCTGAGGTCTTAATAAAATAAGCTGTGCAGAATTCTTTATCTATGTTGTTTCTGGCACTATCTAGTCTGCTCAAATGTTCTTCATGAAGGCACTCCAGACCTCTCTGAATACCCAAGCAACGAAATCAGAGAATGGCAAAAAAAAGTTTGTAAGCTTAACACAGTTCATTGTGCCCACTGTCAAATGCCCTGTAATCCCTGATTGGTGTGAAATGTGGGTAAACAATTCCCAGCAAGCAACCAAAAAACATGTTTTGCCTACCTGGAATTTCTGAGACTGAGGCTGAAATACTTAGAAAACAGAGCAAGACTAATGAAAAACTGGTCCCAGGTCTCCATGACTACTTCTATCTATTCTTATTCTGAGAAAACAAGGGATTTGATTTAAGAAAATGTCGAGCAATTTCAAATTCTTCCAAAATGCCGACATTCCAATATTCTCTGTTCTCTTCTCCTCAAGAGCTACTGTTGACCAAGGAGAAAATTTGAATGGCAGCTTCCTGCTCTGACCTTGCCAGTTCACTCACTGGACCAGTTTCCCATTTTCATTTCATTTCCCTTTGAAGATGTACACACATTTGGGCAGACATAATGTACACACAATAATGTACACACATTATTCCCTAGCAAAGACACTTGAATCTGAATGGCTACACCAAGTCACCTGGTATTGGAATGCCTCTCAAGGCTGCAACCTCCCTCAACTTTAAGTAAAAAAATTGGTGTTACAGCTTTCTGACCTTAACTCCTCTATTTCGGGTGTCCATATCAATTTTGTTCTATCAGGCTTTTCTCAATCAGTGATGCTATCTTCATTCCTCTCCTAGCCAAGCTTGGTTCATGTAATAGCATATAAATACATCTTTGACCTCAAGCAGCTTATCATCTAGTTAGATTTCTGAGGAATCAGCTGAATAAGTGAAAGATGAATCACTATAGATAAAAAATTGTAAGTGCTAAAGTTCAGAAAGGAATGGACCAATGACAGCAGAGGCTGCAGATAAAGAATTCACAGAGAATGGATCAGACTTAGTAAATAGTTAACAGGATATAGATGGGAGGAAAATAAAACCAAACGACAAGAACAAAAGGAAAGAAGCAGAAGGGGAGGGAAGGGAGAACAAGGGAAGGGAGGAGAGAGAAGGGAGGGAGGGAAGGAAGGAAGGGAGAGACAAGAGGGAAAGGAGGAAGGGGAGGGGAGGGAACGGAAGGGCAAGAAAAGAATGAACAAAAAAAAAAGAGAGGATTGTAGGTTAAAAATAGTACATGAACAACTGTGTACAACTTACTCCTATACCCGAAAGGAGCTGATTAAATGATATGACTGATGCATGCCATTTGAATTGGAACACATTGATCACTATCCTGAGGCGGTAGAAACACATTTAAAATTCGGAGCTAATTTGGAGCCAGTGAAGACACAAAGAAAATGAATCACAACATACAGAACAGTGAAGAGTCACATGAACTTGGTTTAAATTCTGGTTCCAGAGACAGCTCTAGACACAACGGCCTGAGCCACCTTCCGTGACACACCCCATGAGTGAGGGTACAAATCTCGGTTCTACTTTCTCTTTTCTTTTCTTTTTATTTTCTTCTCTCTCTCTGTCTTGCTTTCTTTCTAAGATTTTTTTTTTTTTACATTTGAAAGGGATATTTATGGAGAGAAAAACATAGGATCCTCCATCTGCTGATTCACTACCCAAATAGCCTCATCAGTTGGAACTGAGCTGATACAAAGTCAGGAGCCAGGATCTTCCTCCAGCTCGCTCACTTGGGGGACAAGGGCCTAAGGACTTAAGCTATTACCTGGGGCTTTTCCAGACCACAAGCAGGGGCTGGATTGGAAGTAGAGCCACTAGGACACAAACAATCCCTCCATACAGGATGCTGGTGCTGCAAGACTGAGGATTCGCCTACTGAGCAACTGCACTGGCCCCAGCTATTCTGTTTCTTATCTGGCTTCCTGCAAATGCACCTGGGAATGTAGCAGAAGATTGTCCAAGTGCTTGGGTCCCAAGGCTTTGGGCCATCCTTGACTTACAAGGACTATATATTCAATAAATATTTGTTAAACATAGGAATATTTCCTCACTGCCAAAAAAATTCCTTTTGTAACTTGAATTTTCTAGTCCTCACCAGACCAGAATCCCTTATTAACAGACACGATTCAAATTTCACTAACTTTGGACCTGGTGCTTTGGCCTAGCAGCTAAAGTCCTCACCTTGAATGCACCAGGATCCCATACGGGTGCTGGTTCTAATCCCGGCAGCTCCACTTCCCATCCAGCTCCCTGTTTATGCCCTGGAAAAACAGTCAAGGATGGCCCGCAGATGGCCCAAAGACTTGGGATCCTACATCTGCATGGGAGACCTGGAGGAAGTTCCTGGCTCCTGGCTTCAGATGGGCGCAGCTCTGGCCGTTGTGGTCACTTGGGGAGTGAATCATCAGATGGAAGATCTTCCTGTCTCTCCTCCTCTCTGTATATCAGACTTATTTAAAAAAATAAAATAAACCTTAAAAAAGTAAATCCTGGCTCTACTATTTACCGTTTGTGTGGCTTACGAGAAATTCCTTAGTTTTTTTGAGTCTCATATAAGTAGACGCAAAATGGAATCATCATAGTTATCATCATTTCTGAGAGAAGTGATAGGAAGAATAAATGAGAAAACAAATGAACGGTGTTGATAGAATGTTGGGCATATACAGCAGTTAGGATGGTGGTAGGAAGAGTACTGGGGTTAGTAACAACACAACACAAAACAACACAACATCACAAGGCAAAGCAGGCATCATTGCGCAGGTGAACTGGGAGCGATGGGAAGCAGGAAGGCCAGGGAAGTTCTGGCAAATGATTCTGACTTCCAGTGACAAGGGTCACAAGAGAAAAAATGACACAAAAGAAAATTTGGTGGAAGAATTGACATAAGAAGCAAGAGTTAAGCTGAAGCCTCCTTCAGAGCCTTAACCTCGGAAACTAAAAGCAGGAACTCAGAAGGGAAAACTAAATTTGGAAAGAGGGGAACAATTTTTAATTGGTTCATGTAGAGTCTTGAGATTATGAAATGAAATGCTATGATTCAAGAAGGTTTTCTTCAAGGAGAGAATTCAGGGAAAGGACAGGTGGAAGGGACTTAAGCTTCCAGAGTGCACCCTCTTCTCAACAGCAGTATCGTGTCTACACTGCAACCTTATCAGGGTCATGAGTCCATGTTGAATTGTCATTGGGGGCAGTGAAGGCCAACACATACTCTTTCTTCCGGGCTGATTTCCGCTTCTCTTCGTTAATTTCATGGTTGGCGTCCCGTAGCTTGACCTCACGATCTGAAAGGCTTGCTGGGATGATGTCCAGCTCCAGGTCCTTGTTATCCTACATACAGAGGGGTCACAGAGGTCACCTTGAAGATGCTTTGGAAATCAACTCATCCAAGTTGGGGGAGGTAGCCAGGGGAGAAACAGAGAAAAGAAAATCAGAAAGAGATAAAAAGACAGGATCCTACAGATTGCCATCCACAATCACTTCTTCATGGCAAACTGGTTTTTATTTTTTGTTCCAAATAAGAAAAATCTAAAATGTTCTAGATTAATATTTAGTGCTAATATCTGCAGCAAGAAAAAACAATGTAGATATTTGATAATTATGTCTTTATTTCCCTGAGGCCTTTGGTCCTAATTAAATTTAAATACACACACAAATTAGTTTAAGATTCATTCTTAACAATTAAAGTAAATGTGAAACAGACTTTTTTTTTTTTATAAAAAAGCCTTTTGCTTTTCCAAGGAAAACAATCAAACTAAATATTTTTATTTAAACAAGCAATTTCCCTGGCAAAAGAGAATACTAAATGTTAGAATAATGACTGAATTCTCTAATTGCTCATCCCTGTTTATTTCAACTACCACTGGATGTTAATAGGTCACAGAATCTTGTAGAAAAAAAAATAAAAACAACTTCACAGATGAAAACCTGAGGGAAATGTTAACTGACTCAATTTTAGTGGTTTGAGTCCATTTCAAACCACTCCCTAGGTTTCTCTGCTCCAGAGCACAGGTCTTTTTCAAGAGTTAAGAATTAGGAATCCTAGCTTTAAATTGCCAAGCTGCATTTAGCTCTTAATTCATAGGTTACTGACCCCTATTATGAAGAAGAGATTAAAAGTCAGTCTTCCTTTGCTTCATGGCAAATACTACTTCTTTTCAGCTGAAATATCAAATAGCCTTTGTGCAAATGGTACCCCCTATTCTTGAAAGAGCACTATTGTTCACATTGGGGACTCTAATCACTTGCTGATTAACATAATTGTGTGGAAGAGGGTGCTGATGAAACCAAGATAGTGGGTTTAGTCCTCCAAGCCAATCATTCACTTTGCATACTGGAAAGCTCTATGCTGCAGCCATCAGCACCATTTCTAGCCACTCCATCTTAGAGGATTATGAAGCACTAGGCAGGGTGAAGGTGGCCAGGAGACAAAGGGATCAGCGAGACCCTTGCCTCCTCATCACAACACAAGGGCTCACGGGAACAGCAGCTCTGCAGGACTGCTTGAGCGCAGTGCTCCTTCAGGCCTGAGCAGGAACATCATCCAGGCAGCAGTACCCCACACCTACCTCTGTGTTGACTCCTAGGGCCTTCTCGAGGGAGTACCGATATTTCCCCATCCTCAAGGAGAAGTCTCTGTAGTGCTTGTCCACCGTGGTCACCCACTTCCTTATCTCTGTAGCGTGGATGTGGCCTTTTTCCACAAAGCTATCTGCCAGCTGAACCAGAAGCTTCACCTTCTCCTTGGTTTGCTGCTCCAAAAGATGGACTTAAGTTACTGGACTAAGTTTACTCTCATAATAACACCTACAGTGCAGGGCTGCTGTGGGTATACAAGGGCTGATCAAATAGAATGTTTATAACAGTTCCTGGAACACATCATGCACTCAATTACAGTAGGTACTCAGGAGCCACAAATACTGACCATTATTATTGATACTGACTTGAAAATCTCTTTTATAAGAGATTTACCAGTTTACAGAGTATGTTAACAGCACACCTGGGATTCATTTGGATATTAAAACATCCTTAGGGAGTAGGGGGAAGTGGATGATACAGGTCTCTTTCAATCACCGCCCCCCTCCCCCAAAAAAACACAAGGCTTTGGGAGGTCTAGGACAGGCCTGGGTTCGCCCCATCAGTACATGGAACAGCCTATTTGCCAGGATTCTTCATTCCTGATTCTGTCCATTGACTGTACTATCCTGAAGTAGGTTCTAAATGCCACATAAATTGACATATGCCAAAGAAATCCAGCTGGTAGGACTGAATTATGTCCCTTTCACCATAGGATTTTGTCTTTAGTTTCTAACAGAGAGAAATGGTTTAATGAAGTTAGTATCTATAGGACTAACAAAGGTGGAACCATTGCCATGTGCTGGCTGAATTTCATGTCTAACAGGAATGTGTTCAACACATTCTCTCCATAGCCCTGAGTACAGGGCACTTGGACAAAGGCTTGGAAATAAGTTTATTTCACACAGCTTATAATCTCCAGAAGGGACACAATTTCACATATAATAATCTGAGTAACCATTATGTTAATGTAAAGATGAAGGGAGGAAGGGAAGGCCACAAGAATGGAGCCTAACTAGGAAGCTGTTGCTAGATTTGAAAAGAGTTGTTTTTGAAGAAGAATTCTGAGCATCTGCCACCTTCTCTGTGTCTCTTAGCTGCACTCATCAGTTTTCATAGGGGGGTGGAGGCAAGAAGCCCAAATGCTCACAAAAATGTGAAAGAAGACTCCCCAATACTGAGAGCTCCAATAGGACTTAAAATATATATAATCCCTTCTCCAATATCAGCTCAGGAGTGAATGATGCTGGGGGCTTACTGGGGAGGGCGTCTCTGGCAGGAGAATGAGAACGGCAACACGTTTCCTTCTTTGACTTCCATGAAAGCAGCTCTCTCATCCTCGCAAGAGAGGCTTCTATGTGTGGACGTGATGCCAAGAAAAGTTCCTAGCTAGAAGGGAACCTGGTGTGAGGGACAAGGGTGCTACAAGAAGTGAGCTGACACACACCAGTTTCATGTAAATCCATCAACTCAAATCCTTGCCATAATAGATGATGACCAGATTCCCTCCTATGATAGTACCTGCTCACCCCCATCCAGCTCGATTGAGGCTGTGAGGATGTGTGGTATGTGTGCTCAAGTGAGCTTTGCTCCCTGGAAACCTAGCTTGGCTCAACAGCAGAGGCCAGACAGAAATAATCAATTCAGAAAGAAATCCACCTGCCTTATGATCTCACTCATGGTCAGCCGTTCCCTTAAAGTGGACGTCTCAAACCACTGTAATTCTGTATCAAGAATTACAGAAACATGCAGGTCATCACACATGCATGCACATATACTTTTGTCTGATCTGGGCTGAAAGAGTATTGCAGATCCAAGAATGTGGAGCCTGGAAATTAGCATTAGCAGTTATCTCTTCCAGCTGTTTACCTAGTAGCTGTAATCTTTGGACACAGAGGTTTCAAAGGAGTCAATCCTAAGCAGGCATTTTCACTCATGACTGTGGTCAAGCATTTCTTCCCACAGTAGTTGCTTCCTCAACATGAAACTATCCAGAGCAGGGAGTAGTAGGTGGATTTGGGGAGAGGTCTGGGGAGCCTCCTACCTTGGCAGGTACCCTGAATTCCCCATATTCTTTCAGCAGTTCCTGAGTCTCCTCTGTGGTCTCTCCAGTGGAGGTATGTGTTGAGAGGTAATATTCACCTGTTTCTTGAATCCAGTCCAGTGCCTGGGGGAGAAAACAACCCACTCAGTCCCCACAAAGGGCAACAACCATCAGTAGGAAATCATGCCACAATGTCAACATGAAAATTCATCATTGGGACAATGTGATGTATCCCGGAGATACTGACATGATTTGCTCAGTACGGAGCCCTGGATTTGTTTTTCTGAACGAGCTAAACTTCAATTTAAAGCATTCCCCACCCCGACCCCCCAGTTAGGAGAAATCTTCTCCAGCAGACTACAAATTTTTCCAGGCCAGGGCCAGGAGTCTCCAATGAGCTCAGGGCATATTGGGAGCCTCAGCATCCCTACACATCTCCTGATACCAAACTCAGAACAGAGTGTGTGGTAAATATTCAATTACCCACAGGTGACAACCTATTCTCCCTCCTCTCTTCATTCCCATCTCCCATTTCCATTTGGTCTGCTGCTGTGGCCTTCTTCCGAAGAGATGCAAAGCCTGGTAAGCTGTGTCTCTGGATACTGCCTAGAACTGAGGCAAAGCCAGGAGAAGCAATGGACATACCTGCTTGGCACTGCGCTCAAATACCACATATTGCTGGCACTGGTCTAACCGCCGCTTCTTCAGGGTCCAGAAGTGCAGGACACGATTCTCCCTCTGTAAGAGCTCACTCAAGATGGCTGTGGGGCAGAGGAGACCACACTGGTCACAGGAAAGTTCTGAGAAAGCCCAATCAAGTGTTTCAGCCCTTTATCCATGTGTCACATGACTGTGACTTTCAATCCTCCCCCAGAGAATTCATCTAGCATCAGAAGAAAGGGAGCAAAATATGGGCACAGAGAATTTCCTAGAAGTTCTCACAGGATAAAGGAAAAATGAGGAGTCTGAGGTGAGAAAGCCTGTTGACAAGAGCTCTGTCAAAGAGGAGGGGTGAAGAATGTAACACCAGTAGACTTGCAGTCTTCCTGTTTCTCTTCACACTGAAGTTAGTCCTTGACTGTAAGAGACCTAGGGAAACAGCCTCTGGAGCTTACTGAGCATGGACAGACTCTGATGGGCCCCTGGGTTAGTCCGGAGGGATTGCTGGAAGAGAGACAGGAGGTGAGCATGGAGAGGGGCTGGTGCAGCTACATGGACAGCCCATACCATAAGCCACACACTCAGTCTTGCACAAGAACCTCCATGTAAAAACTTCTAAACAGTGGGCACAGCGAAGCCATGTCAGAATCAGGTCTGCCTCTAGTTTCTAAGTCCAGATTTCTGTCTCATTCAAGGAGTCACCAGCCACATGGATAGGGTTATCAAGGATTTTATATAGTTTACTTTGTGCTTGAAGCAAACAAATATCTTTCACAATTCTCCTGGTGGTTCCCACTATCAAAAAAATACACAATAATGGCATAATTGATATTTATGAAGTCACTCACTATGTGACAGGTACTTATTTTTACTATACCCAGGCTACATCACACCATTATTAGCTCATTGTACAGATGAGGAAACTGAGTGTTAGGAAAATTGTTAACTTGCTCACTGTCATTCAGATAGGAAGGGGCAGAATTCAGATTTGGGTCTGGTCTGTTAGTCTTCAGAGCCTGCATTCTTAGCCACCTTGGAATCCAGTTTACTAGGGCAAGCTTAACAAAGTTGACATAACCTACATCACAGACCTATACTTAAGAGATTTCTGTTGATTTTTCATGTACTTTGCATCCCTCCCTCCCCCGACCAATGGCCCAGCTCTAAGGACAGTTCCCTTAGGCTAAGTGTGTTTACAAGTCCCCATTAGGCATCCCTGCTTGTTTTATTCTTTATCTTATACCTTTTTATTCTTTTTTTTTTTTTTTGGAGTTAATTGGTTTGGTATTGTGTGACTAACATGTTAGAAAATGCAAGTTCTGGGCCCAGCGCAGTGGCGCAAGTGGTTAAGTCCTCGCCTTGCACGCCTGGGATCCCATATGGGCGCCGGTTCTAATCCCGGCAGCCCGGCTTCCCTTCCAGCTCCCTGCCTGTGGCCCGGGAAAGCAGTCGAGGACTGCCCAAGGCTTTGGGACCCTGCACCTGCATGGGAGACCTGGAAGAGGCTCCTGGCTTCGGATTGGCATAGTATCGGCCCGTTGCGCTCACTTGGGGAGTGAATCATCGGATGGAAGATCTTCCTCTCTGTCTCTCCTCTCTGTATATCCGCCTTTCCAATAAAAAATAATAAAAATAAATCTTTAAAAAAAAAAAGAAAATGCAAGTTCTTAATCTGTGATTACTTCATTGGCATTTCAAGTTTAGTTTATGCAATCCGGTTGCTATACACCTTAAAATGGTTATATGGTATTATTCAGCTGTTGTGTGTCTATTCTAATTTTTGTATTTAGCAGTTTATAGTGTTGAAGCATGGTTTTTACTGAAATTGGTGAATTTAGGATAGTCCAAATAGGCTTATAACTCTAACAAGATGTATGTTAACGACTGGGGCACAGAACAGTTTTAGGAAGGGGTGTGCAGAGAAATCTTCACTATCTTGGTGAGGAGTAACTAATCTTTGTGTCCTACCTAGTAAGGTATATGTGAGTCCAAGCTGAACATTTCCTGTCTGTTCTAAGCTTTCCTTATTGGTCTCTATCTAATCTAATTTTTTTCAGGGGGGAGGTGGGCTCTGGAGCGACTCTGATGGTCATTGCAAGAGAGGGTAGGGATCCAAAGCTGGAACTAAGCAAGGACCAGAGAAAGCTCCCCTCTTGAGTCCCAAAGGAAGTTTACTGTTCTGTTTCTGAGGACTACTCAGGGCTCCCGGCTGTTGTTCCAATGACATTAGATCCTGTGAGGAAGAATCTGGGCTTCTTCCATCCCATGTGGGAGTTCTGAAAGGTAGTGGATGACTTCATACTTCTTGGCCTATGAGGGCATTCCAATAATTTTTTATTCTTTAAGAGGCAAAGTGTATTGCTTCCTCACTCTCTGATTGACCTTCGGCTCATTCATGTGACTTTGGGAAATTGGTTAACAGATATGACACAAGTAAGGGTTTTGCGGACTTGGTCTGTCCCCTGACACCCCTACCATCACCCCTGTAAGAACTTCTGGGTAGCAACTTCCCCTTTAACCTAAGACTCAGAATGAACACATGTGGAGCAAATGAGACCATACCTGTAGTGAAGGAGCAAGCCAAACAGCTGAATCGCAATTGAATTGCTGAACCCAGACGTGACAGCCAATCCCCAACCATGTAGCCACTCACACATCAAATTTTTACAGTTGTATGTTTCTGATTTTTGGGGTTGCTATGCAATAGTTGCTCTCATAATAAAAACCTGTGTGGCACTGACTTTGGGTCCAGGCAGCAGGATGAAAAGGAAACATGTATAGAAGAGACCAGAATGGACTTAAAATGGTTATTTTAACCATTTTAAAATAACCTGCCCAGGTGGAAGCTTCTTCCACTGATTAAGGATGGAGTGAGAAGTTGTTTTCTTTGGTTTCTATATGCCCTGGTCAGTTTTACTCATTGCAGCTCCCTCTGCAAGAACAAACAGAAATCAAGACAAAACAAGAACAAAGGTTTCAGGGGTTATTTTTCTCTTTGAAAGCTCTCACAAGGGTAACAACCTGTCCTTGTTCCCAAGAATCAGGCATCTCTGCTCTTCCAGAGGGCCTGCCACTCTTCAGGAAACACAGGCGTAGGTGGCCTCACCCAGGCTGCCAACTTGAACTGGAAGCCAGGGAACCTGCTCTGAAATGTGTAGGAGGAGAGGGTGACATCAGGCCAGCCACCCACAGGTTCCCTCAATCAAACACAGAACAGCACATCTGGAGAAATCCTGCTACATTCTTCTCTGTGGGGAACTTTGATTCTTGAATTCTTTCCAGGGGTCTCTGATCTATACAACTCTTGAGTTCTCTGATAAGGGAATGGAAGCTCCTACCAGAGTAGACACGTATCCTGACTCCCACAGTGTCTCCAAGTCTGTCCTAGCCTTGTTCCCAGTCAGTGCAGTTTCCTTCCCCAGCTTTGGTCTCTAGGTGGGATTTTTCTGCTTTGTCCTGATGACATCTGTTAAACTCTTCACCTACTCTAAGGTTGATTTGTGCATGGTCACAGCAATTCTACAAATAATAGGCAAAATTTAAAGGCCGTTTTTTTATATCATCACAGACTTTGTAAAACTCAGAGAGATATTAAGAACAATCTAGAATAGACTTATGTAAATTTTATGTGCACCCACCCCACCTCATTGGTGGATGAGTGGTGAGGATCTCAAAAAACGCATATTCCAACACTGTATGTTGGTGGGGGGTGGAGGAGAGTCTGTATTTCTTATAAGCTCCAAGGTGATGGCAAAACTGCTAGTCTGGGGATTACATTCTGAATAGTAAGGGTTTAGACAAGCTCCTCTTTTTAAAACAAAAAGACTAATGTGCTTAAAAGCTTAAGCAGTAAGCGACAGCTGTAGGATTAGTACCTGGTGTTATGATCCTCAGTTAAAGTTTTCTTCCCGGGCTCTAAGATATCCAAGCCTTGTGCTATTCCATTTGTTAGCCATGAGCTACTCTGGTTATTTCTATTTAAATGAAGTAATACTAAAGGTAAAAATTTAGTTAGTTAATTGCATTAAACTACATTTCATGTGCTCAACTGCTCAATAGCCAATAGTGACTAGTAGTTATTATGTTGTACTGTGTAGATATAGGCCAGCGATTTCCGTGATCTCAAAAGTCCTATCAGGCAGCATGGTTCTAGATTGTAATGCAGATAAAAGGGTTTGGTCTGTTAACAAACTGAGCATGAATCACCACAGTCCACACCATCCCACCATCTCCTTTTTCTTCCCCAAGGAGAAGACTGAGGATAGTTGAGATTGCATGGAGACCAAATGTGCGGCCTACGGCAGAGAGGGACTGGCCTCAGGCCATGCTGCTGCCTGTGGCCTGTGGCCCAGCAGGTCTCTCACTGACCTTTCACTTGCTGCTCTGGTCCCCGGGTGTGGCTGGCGACACTGGGCATGCTGACGTTGTTCCTGTGGATGTACTTGAGAAACACTTCAGCATTCCGCCGTGCCAGGGTGCAGGCCTGAGGGAAACAAAGTTGTGAGGTGGGTATATGCAAGCCAAGTGATGAGGATTCTGGAGGAACCTGAAAAGAACTGTGGAGATCATTTCTGCCTCATGGATGCCCTCATTCCAGGGTAAGAGGCTTGTTGGTCTGAGCCTTCCTCTTGTCAAGTAAAGGACTACCTGAACCTCTCTCCTGTTGATCTCAGAGGAAACCCAGAAACCAACTGTCCCCTGACTGTCTCCATGTTGATCTGGCATTACTGATGTTCGTTCTTGGGCTGGCTCTCTTCTGCCATCAGAGATGTCTCTTCTGTGACCACTCATGTAAGCTCAAGAGTTATAAATTCACTTTAACATTAGCTTCCTTTATACTTGAGCAAATAAATCTGGTAAACACATTTATTAACCATACTTTCAAAATCTAAATGAAAATTTACAATATTTTGCAAACTTCCTTGCCTTTCCATCAAGTCTTCCTAGTCTAAATACACTAACTAGCATTCTATTGTTGGGACACAATGATCTACACAAAGTATGATTCACATCAACTGTGATGGCCAATAGGGCAGGTCATATTCCACTTGTTAGGAACAGAGGAAGAAGAGTGAGGTACCAAAAGGGCAGGTGCAGGAACAGCTTAGCTCCAGAATCTAGGTCTACTGAGAATATTTTTAGTTTCCTTGAAGCCCACAGAGTTACTGGATTTTTCTAATGAAAAGCAAACTGATCATTCTCCCATAAGTACTAAATGCTAGTATACTAACCTTTAACATATATAGCTTTTGGCATTAAAAATGATCTGTTAGCTAAAACTATTAAATTTTAAAACTTCCTTATATTTTGCTTCTGATCCTGAAAATTACATAACTGAAATGATTACATAATTAATATGCTGTATAATTATAAAGCTATATGATTTTATTATTATATAAAAATTAGCAAAAAAGGGCTTTGGATCTCTGTTAAAAGTCTGCTGGGATCCATGGACTCAGACTCATGAATGGCTGCTTGGTGTTGGTCTGATGCTAAGAAACTTAAAACAGATTAATTAGCACACACAAATGCAGGGCTGCACATCCTATCTGTTGGGCACATTTTTCCCACAGCAATAGAGATTTTCTCTCTGAGGTTTGAGGACCACATGGAAAACACCAGGCCAGAGAGGGCTCTCGTTTTCCTTCTCTAAAAGAAACATTTTCTTTTAATTTTATGAAGAAGTATCTTGATACCTCTATTTAAAAGCCTTAATGTACTTTACTTAAATCCCTTTGTTTAAACTTCATTTCATAAGAGGGAAGTTTTTCTAAACTATCTTCAGCCTGTACAGCAGAATTTCTATATGATGATATTAGTATGAGCTCATCGCTAAGGGTTCTGAGCAATCCCAGTGCAGATACTAGAGAGCTGTAAGGAGGACAGGGGAGGACATTCTACAAAAAGAATATAAATAACACTTGAAGAGTTGGTCAAGTAGGGAAAATCCCTAATAAAGAAAGCTAATTATTGAATTATATAAATTGAGTGGCAATATGTCAAGATCTAAAAATTCCCTTATGCAATTCAGAAACCTCAGAGGAGGCAGAACAAAAACTGAGAAATTTAAGAGCAAATGGTGCCTTCAGATAAGCTTGATTGGGAAGGCTATGATGAAGATCAAAGGCTGGAAAGCAGCTTTAAGCCCTTTCCTATATCCCCAGACAGCCTATGTCAGCCAGGACTGCACTTTCTGGAAAAACTAGCTTCTAGCAAGCTCCCACAGGGAGCATTTCTATCACAATACAGAAGAATCATTTACAGATAATTATTAGGTTTTTTTATTGGTTACTCTTTTAATTTTTATTTTGAAAACCTTAATTTACTTATTTGAAATGCAGAGAGAGAGAGAAGTATCTTCCATCAACTGGTTCATTCTAGCAATTGGCCACAAAGGCCAGTAGCTGAGTCAGGTCACAACCAGGCACCTGGAACTCCACTTAGGTCTCCCATGTGGGTAGCAGGGCTCAAGTATTTAGGCCATCTTCCTCTGATTTCGCAGGTGCATTAGCAGGGAACTGGATAAGAAGTGGAGCAACCTGGATTCAAACAAGTGTTCATATGGGATGCAGTTATTCCAAGTGGTGCCGCTCTACAACGCCAGCCCCACTGAATTCTATTTTCTTTCTTTTTGCTTTTAACTGGTCTATTAATTTTAAAGCAGAGAGACACGGAGAGTAAAGAACAAGACTTCAGTCTGAGATCTCTCATGACAATGTCGTCTGACCTTAAGGAAGGCTTCCTTTTGTTCCAGATGTTTGCTGATGAGTGGAATAACATGGTCAATCTCTGCTGCTGGCCCCAGTTTATCGCGTCCACCACACCAGTCCTCATCCCTTCGGTATTCTTGCTCCAAACTCTCCAGGACACTGCATACCTAATGAATCATAGAGGGAAAGACTCAGATAATTACATGGTCAGGACATATTGCAGAGGACCTTCAGCCCACAGAATCTTACAAAGGTGATTTTTTTTATGATTAGCTTAGTTTGTATGCTAAGAGTGGGTAGTGCCCCTGGGACAGCTAACTGAAATGCATGACATAGTAAGAATCCTGGATCTGGAGCTCAGGAGGCAGATTACAACTGGAGTTATAGGTTTGAAAATTATCTTGTAGTCAATGATTGATGGCTGAAGGGTTGATGACATCACCTAGGAGTGGTAAATAAGAAAAAAAGGACTAGCATTTTGGGATGTAACTGTTCAAATTTTACATAGGTATAACCTTATATGACAACCTCGAATCAGGTACAACAGGAAACTTGTCCAATCACCTACCTCTATTCCACAGCTAAGTAGCCACAAGCACAGGTTACAAAGTTCCCTGCTGTGTGATTTATGGACCCTAAATATTTCCCCTTATCTGGGGGAAAAACATCCTAGCTAAAATGTGCTGAAATCCTCCCATAAGGCAATACATCTCCAGGTCCTCTATTATAAAACGCACATTGCCTTAAGTGGGAAAATAAATTTGGGTTAAACTGAAAAAAATAAGTAAGAAAACTTGCAAGTCTCACAATGCTGAGACATTAAGTGACTTCATAAATGAACTCAGAAAAGAGCAGAAGTATTTTGAAGGAAGTTGGGTCAGAAACTTGCTCTGGGATCTGTAGTAAAAGACCCAAGAGAGCCTAGTACCAGGAGCGATATATATGGGAGGATGGATCACTTGTGCAGTCATTCCATGTCATGAAGGATGTGTCCTTTAAGAGGCTGTTTGTTGAGTTATGAATCCAGGTGAAGGATGAGCTGAAAGATGGTCCAGGCAGCACACCCACACAGCCAGACAGGCCTCCATAGTCTGAGAAATTCTGTCCCTGAACTCCACATGACTTCTTGTGTGCCATCTTCAGCACCACACTTCTTTTTATGCAAATCAGGAAAAAGTGCCGGCAGGCTTACATCTTGAAATAAAGCAAATTATAAATATGAAAATGCTTTAAATAAAGGAGTACTTGAGATCTGTCCTATGTTAAGACTGGACTTAGAACAAATCAACTTGGGAGTCAGAAGAAATGAGAAGATTACAAGTGTAAACCCTTCAATAGGTGAAGAAACAGAAATTCAGAGAGGTAAAGTAACTTTTGGCAAGGTCAAGTGAGGGTTATATTTCCTGTCTCTCAAACCAGTGCTCTATCCTTTCACCACCTTGATCCATCCCAAATGGAAATGTGTGCATGATATTAGACAGGGATTAAGCCTCATTTTTTTTCCATATGGATTCTAGTTCTCTGGCATTGTTGAAAAGAATTTTGGCTCAGCATCTGTGAGTCGTCTTCTATGACCTCTGTTCTGTTCCACGTGCCTATTCTCAATACCAGCACCATTCTGCTCTTTTCTCTGTAGCTTTACAGCAAACCTTTACAATAGGTAAGGTAGCTTCTCCAATTTCATTTTTCCTTTTCAAAACCATTTTGGCTATTCTAAGCTCTTTGCATTTGCATTTCATTTTCATAAACATCTTAGAGCCAAAGTATCGATTTCTATATAAAAACTGTTGGTGCTTGACTAGGATTGTGTGGAGTCCATAGTTCAACTGGGGGAAGTTCTTTATTATTTGATTCTCCCACTTCTGTGGCTGTCAAAGACATTAGTTCTTTGAAATGACAGGAAAAAAGATTGAGAGAGGTGTGTGGAGACTCTAGTGCTGGCTTCAGGGCTCTCTGATGGGGAAGTTATATTTGCTCCAAGACAGACTTTCCCATGGTCCCTGTAAGTCAAGCAAATGGAGATATTTCTTTGATTGATTTCTTACCAGAGAGCAATTCTAATGAGGAAGCTATTATACACAGAAAAAAATTACTCATGCTCTAAGCTCCTATTACCCAAAAGAATTCCCTAACACTAAACAAATCATATAAAAAGTCCCTCTTAGCCCTTGTGCATATTGCTGTACAGATGTAATGGTAATAACTTTGCTTTGTAATAACCCAGCTATATGTATCCAGCTATATGTATTTTTCACTGCTATACCATTTTATCAGTAAGGCTCAGACTTCCTGTCATGGAGTTGTGTTTCCTATATTAGACGGGGAGCCCATGAATGAAGTCACAATAGGTCTTTGAAGCAGTGCATAATGCCTAACTGTAGTAGATTATGTTATTGTTTAGCAAAGATTTATTCTCTCAAATTTATTAAGAGACACTGCTGACTAATTGACATTGGGTTGGACACCTGACTTATTTCAGCCAACAGGATAGTAAACAACGTGATTTAGAGTGAGACTTAAAAATCACTTGCACTATAGATTTTGAGTGCCTGGCCAAAATCTTTAACTATAAATGTGTTTCAAGAAGTTTCTGGTCAGACAGGATAAGACATGGCAGAAGATCTAACCTCAGTCTACAGCTTGGAGTCTAGTTTAGGCCCCAAATACTTAAGCATAAAACGAATGCCTACTGTTGTATATCACTATGTTTTGAGGTGGTTTGTTATAGAACATTATTGTGTCACTACTAACATTACCCACAACCCTCATTCAGCATAGGCTCTGTTTCTACTTCCACACTTTCATAAGGATTCTGATGAGTTTGAGAAATTTGTGAGAAATAAACTGCATAATCTACCATTCCAGTAGGTGATAAGAAAGCCATCTGTGGTGTTTCCACAAATCATTTCCCTATTGTAGGCAGCAGTTAGAACTGAGAACTGGCATCGTGCAGTACTGTAGGAATTACTAAGTTGCAGTGTGAGATAGGAAACAGCGCTGTGTTCATGACCATGCCACGTGTATCATGTCCATTTCCCTCACCTGTTCAGAGGTTTTGTAAAAGGCCACAGAAGCGTTGACCAGCTTTAACCGGTCTTCCATCTTCAGCATGAGCTGCTGCCAGTGAAGGGCCACCTTCTCAGCACATTCCCGGATGGCGTCGGCATCGTAGTGGCCAGCCTGGAGCAGTGCCTCGGCTTTCTGCTGAACCTGCAGGGCACTCTGGTGCGTCTTCTGCAAGGAAGTGGCATGAAAGAGGGACTGGGTACGAGGGGAGGAGAGAGAGGTCCGTGGGAACAACCCAGGCGTGGTATGGGAGGGGGTGGAGTGAGGCGTGAGTGGAAAGATGCAGAAAAGTTAAAGTGTTTTCAATGACTGATCTATTTTGTCATGACCATCAATACATTCATGTTTTTAAAGAATATTTTAAAAAAGGGATATCACATATTTTCTCTTATCATTCAGGACCCTACTCCTTTTCTTTTTATTTGTACCTTTCTATTTGGATTTTAAGGATATTTCTATTTCTGTGGTTGAGAAAAAACGTTGTGTGTAAATCTGCTCCCTGATTGTTCTTAAATTAAATTTTCTTTTGAAATCTATTCATTAAATTGCTACTCAGTAAATTCTCAAAGGAGGTTATTATTGCAGTTTCCTTTTATAGATAAAGTCATCAGGCATATTTTTAAAAATCCATGTAAAAAAGTTTAATGTAACAATGCAACAATTTTAAATAATAACAATCAGTTGAAAAGGATCACAGTAGGAGGAATAGATCTGGAAAGTTAATACAATTCGAGAATAATCTCTCACATCATCCTGTAGTATCTTCATCAAGGGGGTAGAGCATTATGTTAGCTAATTCAACTCAATACATAACCCCCACAAACCTGCTAGTTTTTCAACAATATGTACTCATATACACATTTGTAGAAAACTGGTTTTCTTAGAGCTGTCTGATCCAGGCTATATGTGCTTTGCACTGGCTGAGTTCACAATCATTGTAGGAGGTCAAGAGGCCAAGCTGGAGGACTGGGTAGCATAGAGAGAATGAAATAGGATCCACAAATCCTCTTAGATGAAGTACTTACGCAGATGACCCACACTAGAACGTCAGAGATTATCCACCTGCACAGCTAATATTCCTACCTCAACTTCTCTGGTCATCTGAGCCTAGTGTTGTATGATTAATTTGGTCTTTTCACTTTTGGGAAAGTATTACTTAATTAGTAGTAAACACAGAGAGCTAGATGTAAGAATTTCTGACTTTACAATTCATTTCTGCCTTTCTTCTTGACCAATAGTGCTGTGACTATTGCCTCCTCAATTTCACCAGGCGCCCCCAACCGATTTCTACCACATTTGCCCTTCATGCTCATCATAGCTGCAGCCTACAACTCCTGCTCATTTTCCCTAGTGTATCAACAACCTTGTGTCTTCTTTCTGCCCGGTTCTAATCCCGGCAGCCCCGCTTCCCTTCCAGCTCCCTGCCTGTGGCCTGGGAAAGCAGTCAAGGACGGCCCAAAGCTTTGGGACCCTGCACCCGCGTGGGAGACCCAGAAGAGGCTCCTGGCTTCGGATCGGCATAGTATCGGCCCGTTGCGCTCACTTGGGGAGTGAATCATCGGACGGAAGATCTTCCTCTCTGTCTCTCCTCTCTGTATATCCGCCTTTCCAATAAAAAAATAATAAAAATAAATCTTTAAAAAAAATAAAGTTATGCCTCTTCTAGGTGCTGTGTACAATTTTCCATTCTGCATGCCATTGAAGAAGTTTTTCTAGAATAAAGGTTACCTCAAGATGAAAATTCTGACCATCCATAGGAAAACAAAACCTTCAATCTAATGAGACCACTTCATCCAGGGCAGGCAGAACTTCTGATGTGCCCAAGACAATAGGCTTATTTTTTAGTTTTTAATTATTTCTTCTTTCACTTTAGAAGTATCCCGGATTTAACAAATTATAAGGTCACTTGAGATACAGCCCTGTTCTTTCTTAGGGCAAAGTTGTGAAATCATGCCTCCAATCAGCAATCATTGCAAAGGTTGCTCCCACCGACTTCAGCATGGGTATGCCAGACCAGATGAGTTACCTTTCTGGTGGCTTAAATCCTGTCTGCTATGCTTCTCCCCCAAGGCAGAAAGAACATTTTCACTGTGACACAGATAGAAATACAGCTACCCAAAGCAGCAGCTCATGACGGAATCCATCAGGCTGGCTATGCCACAGGTCCTGCCTCCCTCCATCCCATGACCTTCCAGGACCCCTGCCTGCTCTGGCATGACCTCTTGAGACCACGGACCATATACCCTAGAGTAGTCTAGAGTAAGCTATCTCTCAATATCAAATCCAAGAGTGTTCCATCATGTTGTGCCCAAGCAGACACCTGGGACTGACCAGGAGACAGTTAACTATGAGTGAGTCTCTATTTTGTAGAGCAACAGCAGCATGTAATATGAATCAATACAGTACACTCAGTCACGTGGAATATAGCTGCCTCAATAGCCTGGGGAAAGATTTACCTGCTTCTTCCACCAGCTCACTGAGATCTCAAGTATATCATGATGCTCATTCTCATTTGCCCAACATTCATTAAATGATTAGCAATTTAATTCCCTGACAGTATATAAATCTTTTTGTTCCAGATAAATATGGCGTATGGACAAGGGCTATCTTCTCTGCTTAGCAGCCCTCACAGCTTGATGCCAGGCCTCTACCCTCATCACCCACCTCTCATTGCTGCCTAATGCCCACTGGAACCTGACTATTGGATGTCTGATTTTGTTAAAGACTTATTTATTTGTATTGGAAAGTCAGATTTATAGAGAGAAGGAGAGAAGAGAGAAGGATTTGCCATTCACTGGTTCACGCAGCAAATGGCCACAACAGCTGGAGCTAAGCTGATTCGAAGCCAGGAGCCAGAAGCTTCTTCTGGGTCTCCCATGCAGGGACAGGGTCTTAAGGCTTTGGGCCATCTTTTACTGCTTTCTCAAGCCACTAGCAGGGAGTTAGATGGGAAGTGGAGCAGCCAGGACATGAACTGGTGCCCATATGAGATCCCGGTGTGTGTAAGGTGAGGATTTTTGAACAGAAGCCATTTTAACTTTATAGTGAAGAGACCTACTTTTATTGCATGCAAACATGCCAGCTCTGGTTAATTCCTTTTTAGAAAATATTCTGCTCACAGTGTGAATACAATTTACAGGTTATTTTTAAATTGCAAACCTTAGACACGACTTCTGATAACAGTAATATGGTTCCTAAGATTACATCAAGTATATTATAGAAACGTATCATTCATCTTCATACTATGTTTATACATCCTAGTTCATTTCTGGGAGATTAAATGACTGAATTCAATTAATACTAGATTAAAGATGGCTAGCAGTCAGTTGAATTACTGTGTTCAAATACTTGTGGGATCAGATCATTAAAATTTTATTATTATACCATCATTATGTATAAAATCTCATTAGTAATACACACACGTACATATATATATATATATATATATATACATATATACTTTTTTTGGCAGAAGATAACAGCTTTGTGGCTAGCATTGTAGCACTGTGGCTAATGCTTCCACCTGCAGCACTAGAGTGCTATATACCAGTTCAAGTCCCAGTTGTTTCGCTTCTGATCAGCTGCTTGCAGAATGCATCTGGGAAAACAGCAGAGACTGGTCCAAATGCTTGGACCTCTGTACCCACTTGGAGATCTGATTGAAGCTCCTGGCTCTTACCTCCAGCCTGGCCCAGCCCTGGTTACTAAGGTACTAGGGTGGTGAACCAGCAAATGGAAGATCTCTCTGTCTCTACCTCTCTCTGTGTTCCTCTGCCATTCAAATAAATTACATTTTTAAAAAGGTAACAGCTTCACAATTATTGGAAATTAGGCCAAACTGTACATCGAACACAATAACCCGTGTCTTTGATGGTGTCTCACTTCATCTTGTTTCCCATTGGTACTGAACTTATTTTATTTTTAGTATAGTTCCCACATCCCATTTCCTACTCTTTCTCTGCCACACTATTGTAAAGCAATCAGCTTAAGTCTCTTTGGGAAGAAGAATGTCCTAGTATAAAGCATAATTAAGGGTATTATTTAAAGTAAGACCAAATTTATATTAGATTATAAATGGAGCTTTATTTTAAAGTAGGCTTTTTAAAAGTCCCTGTTGGTGAACTACTTCTGTTTGCAGTTTATTCTTTAAATATGACTTCCGTCAGCTCTGCTGTGCAACAGCTTTTGTTTACAGGCACACTGAAAATGGCATTTGGTGCTACTTGTAGACCAAAGGTTTAAAAATGGGATCCTAATTTACTAATGACGTCTGCACTTGTTTATTCTCCATTCTGAGTGACCTGCTGAGAGTTGTCTCTAACCTCTTATCCTTATTTCCACATGGCACAGATTCTCTCATGTGTAAAATCTGCAACATACCAGGAGCAGAATCCTTAAAGGTGGAAGGTACCAATGAGCAATAAAGATTCTCAGGTGAAGATGAACACCTGTCTTCTGCTACCAGGCCTCCTCAGCGGCTTGCACCACTGCGTTTGCTTCCTGGGAAACAGGGAGGCTCCCTGAACCAGTTCAGAGTCAAGGTTTTACCACCCAGAAGGACAGCCACACCTCAGGGTGCCATCCTGCCAGAGGCACAGGGCAGAAAGTGGAAGGGAGGGGGGTGCAGCCAGATTTGGGTGTTACCTCGATGGCGAGTTGGAACTGCTCGTGCTCACGCTGCAACTGCTCTGCTTCAGACAAAGAGCTGGCATTGACCAGGCTGGCGTTGAGCATGGACTCTCCATTGCGGATCCATCCCAGAACCTACAGAGTGAGGACAAGCACACAGCTGAATCAGCTCCTGCAGCCTCCCTGGAGCTGGTGTCTTCTCTGACAGGTGGATGAGTTGGAGAAATCACATCCTTTTCCTTTATAGTAGAGAGGACAGGACGACTAAAATAATGGAAATGGTTATCTCCCCAGTCTTACCTAGCACGAGTCTTACTGCAGGCACCTGCTTCACTCCCAGCTCTATCTCTATTTCCTCCCTTTGTTCCTCTGTCCCAATATCCTCACACATTCAATTAAAACATTATCTAATCTGGTCGTACTACATGTATATTTCTGAAATTGTTTATGGGACATAAAATGGTAAAAATAAATAAATTCCATCTGTTGGGAGTCTTTCTTTTTTAGAAGGCCCAGTTTAAATAACAGCTCCTTCTTCAAATCTCCTCTACTTGATTACTCCCATTAGAAGGACCCTCTCTTTATCTTACACAACCACAGTATTTTTTTATTGTACCACCGTAATGGCTTTCAGCATAGACTGCCTTGTTCAGTTATCACAACTAATGTTTCATCTCCTCCCTAGAATGCAACCATTTTGAGGTTTGGAGCAACATATTTCCATTATTTTAACTTCATAGAGTACCTAGCCTAAAACTACATATCGTTGGTAGGAGGTAGTTATATTTTGATAGGAGTGGCAAATGTGCAAGCCACACATGAGCAGTAGGTTCAACAGTAGACAGGTTTGAGTTTTCACAGGTAAACAATCCAAAGAAAGGAGGATGGAGAAAGAAAATGGGCAAAACAATATGAATAACTCATATACTAGCTCATCAGAATAAGGGAGAGTAAATTATAATTGGCTTAAATTATTTAGAGGCTATGATTAGACTAAATATATTTTCTGGGTGGACTGAACAGTGAGGGAAAGAATTCCCTGCTGGGGAATATTAGGAGAGAAGCAACATCAGGCACTGAATCCTAGATAAAATGGAGATAGTAAGGTATCCAGCTAACAGAGTGAGTGTAAACAACACAACTGGAAGAGTTAGACTCTGACAATTTACCTGCTGTATGCCCACAGAACATTCCCTGATGTTTCCTTTATTAAGGAGTTTGAGAGTTTGCTTGGTGAGAACATACAAATTCTTCTGAAATTTCAAGATCAGTAAATACTATCCATCACCTCAAATCAAAGAGAAGACAACGCAATCTGTTTGAGATTTGCTTTCAGACTTGATATTTTCCTCTCAACTTCCTCTCATTGAACAACTAGAAAACCCTCAAGTGCTGTCCCTGGCTCCATGACTCTTACAGGTGTCTCTCCAATGTCATCCATGGGCAGAACATGACCGATGTCTTATTGTGCATGGATAATATGGTGGCATAAATTCCGATTAAGCTGGGCTATTTGGACTCAGATGCTAACTCATGGCCAGTCCAGCCGACTGTGAATGAGATGCCAATCTACAAAGCAATTAGTTACAGGAAATGACTGCTGTGTGTGTATGTGTGAAATGCCTATTGTCACTGGAAGACTACAGCTGGCCGGCCAGAGGTGCTAATAAGTTTAAGAAGCTGCCTCTAAGTTTAGATCTTTATATTTATAGATTCCATGCCCAATTGCCTCATCTCTTCAGAAAATGCAACCTGTAATATACATTTTGAACTATTCCCCCTACTGGGATTCACTGCATTTTACTTGGTTTGGAGATTCATTTGAAAGTGTCAGAATTACATGTTTTCCATGTGCATTACAAATCAATGCTAGCAGGGCAATTTGACTCCCTCTGGGCCTTCTGAATCTTGAAAGAATAGTTTTCCCTCTAGCTTCAGTCAACAGGAACACCAGTTATAGCCTGGTGATGGGATATCTATTTATCAGCTTTCCATTTAGAAATATGAAGACCATGGGATTTCAGTCCTTTTATTTCACGTTCCATTCCCTTGTTCATTTTAATCTCCCAGATGCTAATTATAAAATAACTCAAGAATTTAAAGCAGGAAAGTTAATTTTAGGAAGATAAAAATGCACGTGTTTATATCTGTGGCCCAGGGTGGATTGAGCCCCAGGAATGAGTTTATTTTAGAAGTAGAACTGGATTCATATAGAAAAGGCACAAACTTTGAAGTCAGAAAAACTGAATTTGTTACTGGAAAAATCACTTAACCTATAAGCCTCAGTTTCCTCATCTGTAAAAAAAGAATAGTTGTACCTTCCCTTTCTGTATTGCCGGGTTGAAGTCACATAAGAAAGATGTAAATTCCAATAAAGAACATGGCTGTAGTGTTGGCAATTTTTAGTTTAGAACAAAGCTGGATAACATTATATATATATGTATATATGTATATATGTATATATGTATATGCATACATATAGATGCGTGTATATATATATATAAATTGAAGTATATAAAATGAGAAAATATTACATTTTAATCCAGAATTTGAGTGTTCTGACATATTCTGATGTGATGGTTTCCTTAGTCATTCTGTCATCAGTATTCCTTGTACTCTAATAATTGGTAACCTTTGTGTGGTATTTTCTATTACTGGGATATTTTATCTTCCTACTTCATGAAACTGATTAGGTGTTCATTGTGAGCATCCAGAAATATGTGAGAACTAATGTAACTAAAATGATAAAATACTGGCTCTATTAATCTTGAGCCGTGTGATCTTGGAAACAGTATTTAATTTCTCCAATATCCAGTTTCACATCTGTAAAATATGAAAACTTTCCTTGCCTAAGGCATAGAGTGAAGAAGAAATAACTGATATAAAATAGCATTTTTCAAACCATAAAATAAACATTTTACTTTGATGTATCTAGGCAGCAATTTACCTAAATAGGTGAGATGATCTTTAAAGATCATTTCCAGCTTTAACATTCTACACTTTAAGTTCAAAGCACGCTTCTACACCCATAAGAGACCAGAGAAAACAAGTTAACTAGCAATGAAGAATAGGAAGAACACTGGTGCTTGGAACACTGGGTTAAAAACTCTGAAGTTAGAGAGGGAACTGAGAATGTATAGGTACTGTTTCCTCAGGCTAAGGAAACTCAGATAAGTCCAAGTCAGGAGAAGGTGTATGGGGCAACTGGATATGAATGTCAACAAATGATGTTTACTTGACCAAGCTGGGCCTTGTAATTGTATGACCTAGGGAAACTGTTTAAAGGGATGGCTGTGTTTTAGGAATGGCTATGATATTGCACTTGGGGCCACTGATATGAAGGACTGCTATTGTAAGTGACTTATCACCAAGGACACACACACAAAAAAATAGTAGCTCTTCAGATGATATTAGGGAGCCTATCCATATTTGTGGTGTTCTCCAGTTCAAAAAACCCATGCTCTGCAAGAATGTACATGCTCATCCTTCATGGTTTTATGGCCTGACGATATTTTCTTTTAATTATCTCCAATCAGAAATAAAAGTATAGCACTTGTCCCTTGGGTTGTCCCTCCTTTGGCTCTATTCCAACTCTCTTCTAACTTCTTGTAGACACTCAACAGAACTGCACTGAACAAAGTATTCCCCTTAGGAGTATAAGGACAGGCTAATACTTTTTCTTTTGCTTTGAATATCTGTCTGGATAAGATGCCAATTTTGTCCAGTATTTGCTTCAAAGAAAAAAATTAAGCTACTGTTATTAGTAGTCAAACGTGGATGCTTTCTTTCTCTACAGCTTAGGATCCCAGCATCCATGTTGCTTTATGCTCTGCTACTGCATTGCTTTACAGGAATACACATAAAAATTCCTTTAGTTTTGTGCACATCAAGTTACTTTAAAAATCTTCCTGAATTACCTAATAAGTGAGATCTCACCTTTACCAGAGTAGTTATTTTCCTGGACATAATTAAGCCATCTGTGGAGTTGGGAGAACCCTATGGGCGACAACAGGGAGCCCCAGGATTCTAGACTGTGGAAGGAAATCAGGGAAAGGGTTTCCAGTTCTCCAGAGTTGTGTCATCTGTCTTAGATATCAAGTCCCTTAAAAACACTCAGAAAGAGAATCAGTCGCATCAATCCATTTCATTTATTCTGGATACTTGAAAATAATTTTCAGTTTAATGGCTTTGCCTTCTTCAGTTATCAAACACACAGTTTAATATATTTTTTAATATAACCATGCTTCAGGCTAAAACTAAATCTTGAATCGATGAGTTCTAACAACAGAGCTGTATCATAACACATTATTGTTCTCTCCCTTTCTATCCCCGTTAATAACATTTCAATTAAGGTGTCCTTTTCCTTTTTTTGGAGAGCATATTCAACACAGAAATTCTTAAGCTAGTGTGTAAATTTAGCCTCGCTAATCAATACTGACATCTAAAATAACTGCCTTTTTTCCCAGTGTCAACAGCTTACAAATCAATATTTCCTGCTCCGCTAATTTTCATCAAACAAAAACACCTTCTCTGAAACTGGATCAGGCTACCCCCTAAAGAAAGAGCCTGCACTGACAAGCCAAACAAACCAGTCTAATGAGGCATGGTGGCATAACCAAGTGGCTGTTCCTTAGTACTTCAAAGGGTTGCTGCCCTCTGCAAAGCCACTGTAGATTCCCTCAGCTTAATTTTTGCAGTCTTGAACTACAAACACACTGCTTTATTTTCACCATGTTCCAGAGAAGGCATTTTCCCCACTCTACAGCAGGATTTTTCCTGTTGAGCAATTCACACAAGAATGAATGGGAATATACAGAGATGTTAATCAATCTGTATTACTTATTATCTAGTTCCATATTTAGCAAAGTAGCCATCATCATCTCAGCCTATCTTACACAGTTTATATAACTGAAGAATTTCAATATTAGCTAAGTTTTAAAAACCTGGTCACTGAACAATGATACTAGAGAAAAAAAAAGTAAGAGACCAGAAACAAAAGTAAAATTATATATTTTATCACATAGGAATGATTTTCATGACATCTGCTGTGTTGAGATGATCACTTCACTTAGCTTCCAATGACGGAAATAATAGAGCATGAAAGCACAGGAAGACTGCAAGCCTGTAGATGCCAAGCCCTGTTGCTCTCTGGCAGCTGCAACCTTCTCTGTCAGTCTGAGGACCCTGACTTAGGCGTGCTGCTGATGAGTTCAGGAAAATCTCTGACTGGATTCTGTTTCCATTCCTTTTGGAACCCTGCGGTCACAGTGGATGTCCAGGTTCCAGAAGAGGATGCCTAGGTTCAAGTCGGAGCTAACTCATCAAGAGGCCCTGAGGAGCACTCATTGGATGGTACTTCCATTTCCTTATTTTATAAAATAAGAATAAAAACCACTTTCCTAGAGAAATCTTCATATTTGTTACTCAATACCATGTCAATTAATTCCATAATGTTGTAAATTGTTGTTGATGTTATATTGTGGCTTTTAATTGATCAGGATGATATTCTGCCAGCTCTGCCTTCAGACCAGAGATGGTTTCCCCAAGAAACCATTGAATTTATCTGGACAGTAAGATGCTGGACTCTATGTTTGGTATATGCTTGCAATGAAAAAATCTTGAGTGAATTTGAACTGTAATACTTCAATAAGGTGGAGGAATCCCCTGGGGGGGGAGGGTACGGGGGGGGGGTGTTGGGGGAATCCCAGAGCCTATGAAACTGTGTCACATAATGCAATGTAATTAATAAAAAAATAATAAAAAAATAATCCAAAAAACCCACTTTCCTCATTGGCTTGCTCTTTTAAAATGAGAACACAAATAAGAAAGCATTTGTCATATGAAAATAAAGCATTATCATTATGGCTAAAAGTTACAAAATGTATATGCTCATGGTTGCTCACAGTCTTCTAGGACTTCCTGCAGTTCCTTGTCTATATAGATTCAAGTATGATCCCTGGATAATCAAACAGAAACAACCTGATGGCAGCGCTGGGATCAGAGCTTGCGTGGGGCTCAGGGATTTCATCTGTGCTGCTACACAAAACTTTAGTACAACATGAATGTGGATGCTGGTTGAACAACTAGAAGAAAAGTATAAGAGAGAAGATAATTTTGTTCATTCAATAATTAACCACAAATAACTATGATGTAGGTGTTTACCAGGAATGCCCTGAATTTTAGGACCAGAATAAAAGTTACATAAAAAGTGATATTTTTGTCCCTTGTGCTACATAGACTTAAATCTTAAAAACTCTGGCAGCCACGTATATATAAGGGGTTGGGGGAAACATTTAGGAGAGGACGATTTCTCTCTGCTCAGGTTTTTGGTGGAGTGCTGCCTGAAAGAAGCAGGGGAGTGGAGCGCTTTGGAGAATGTGAAGTAGAAAGAAGCAAATGTGGAAATGATAGGGCACCTGCCATGCTGGGGAGCCCCTCAGGCCCAGCGGACAGGGTGGAGACTTCCTACCAATGTGACTACTCTTTGGTGACTTTGCTAAACTTCAGAGCCCACTTCCATAACATAGGAATAATTCTGCTCGAGAGAATGATTGTGAAGACTGATTGAGATACAAAAGGCACATGGAAATGGAACTATTATTAATACTTTTTCTTCAATCTGACTTTGTCTAAACAAGAAATTCCTACTCATTATGCCTATACTAATTACCATTTAATCTGTTTATGAGAATGTAACTTTTATAATGTGCCCTTGGTCATCTGTGTATGTTACTGTGTATGTTCCCGGCGATTTGGGTGTGCTTTTGAGTACAATGTCTAATATAATGTCTCAGGCAGCTAAGAATATTTTTCCTTTTAAAAATTAACTTGAAAATGGCAATTTTCTTGTAAAAATCACACACAAACACACACACACATGCACACTATACAATATGTGTTAGACACTATATAAGGCACACTAGTTCCTATTAATGAATTGAATTGACTTGGCTCTAAAACCTGAACATTTTTTGTTGATTAATTCGTATTTCCCATGTGCCATGCAATAGGATGGAGGACAGAGAGCAAGAGAATAGATTCAGCAAGTGAGGACAACTTGAGAACGCTTTGTGATTACCTCCTAGATTGCTGTGTGAGGGTCTTTTCATCATTGGGTCTGTCTGAAAGCAGCCAAACTTTCAGGAGTTCATACCACTGGTCCTGAATTACTCATGTGCCAAGTTCTTAATACCTAAAGGGGTATACCTGTCGTTCCATATGCTTTACCTCCCTATCAGAAGCAGATCTTAGATCATACTCAAACAGCTGGGAAGCACAGATGGCTGCACAGAGCAGCCAGGCTCACCTGTTTGACCTCAGCCTGGAGGTGCCGTAGTTGGAGGCACTGTTCAAGCCGCTTGTGGGTCTGCTCGGCATTGAGCTCCAATTCATGTTGCTTCTCATGGAGAAACTCCAGTAGTTCTTGCACCTGGGCTGCCAGATCAATGTCCTTTTCACAGATTAACTCAATTCCTGATTTTAAAAAAAGTAAACAATGAAAAAACCAGATAGTACTTTGAACACTGCATTTCCTTCAAATGCACATAAGAGAACTCAGGTTTGGAAATAGCCATTATTAACCCCTTTCAATTTCTACCTGTCCCTTGGTGAAACTGGACAATCATCATGAGCCTTTGTTTTGGGTGCTAACGCCATGCCATCTCAGCTGCAGAAATGGATCTTTTGCCTGGCAATTGTTTTTCAACAGATGATCATCTCCTCATTATCATGGGGAGTGGCTCTCTAGAACTCTGCCTCTAAATGAGGCAGAGCCCAGCACGTCTTGCTGGGAGATTTGCTAACACCTGAACGTTTCATGAGGAAGCCTTTGTATTGTATTGAAAATGCAATATACTAACTCAAAAAGACCTTGTCTCAGAAACTGCTACCAAAGGCACATTCTCCTGTACCACATCAGGTATCATTCATTCATCATTAGATGGTAAGTCCACTCTATGACCATAGCTGGTCAGTGATGATCGTATTAGCCAATTGCTAATAAAGCAACTCTTAGAAATATTTGCCAGTTTTCAAACACACTCAATAAACTGTAGCCACAGTGCCATAACAAGGACACTAAATGTTATTTATTTGGAAAAGCCATCAAATTGAAGTTGTATCCACACAAAGAGAATGTGCTCATTCTTCTTATATGGATTCAAAGCAATAAGCAAGTCATTGACAAGTGTTTCCAATATTTACAGAAAAGCCGCCTAACATTAATAAGCTGCCAACTGTCTGGCTTGTCATGGAGCCTCGGGTCACTATCTGCCTGTCAGATCTGCGGCTCCATTCCTTGTCCATCTCCTGCTTCACTTGTTCTATATACCATCCCAGTTCATGAGCACAGGTATGCACAAACTTTCCTCTCCATGACATGTATTTGACTTCATACCCTATTATCCCTGGCTCCAAGCACCCCTCCCCCAGTGGATTGCTGCTTTAGGAAAGGCAATCATCTCTGAGATGGAGCAAAGGGACTCCCTTAGTTATCGAAGCTCATTTGTCTGCTAATAACTTGAATTAGGTTTCTTACTTAATTCTTGAAGACTATATGCAAAATGCATTAGCTCTAGAAGCAGTCTTGGGTTAAAATTTTGATCTTACATAAGTTACCTAAGCTCTCAAAAAGCTTCATCTTTCTTATATATAAGTAGGAGTTTACATTTTTAGCAACTTCATAAATTACCTAATCCCTGAATTTGTTGACAGGATTAAAGGAGGTAATGCATACAAAGCACCATGCTCTCTCTCACTCACACATGACAACAGTAAATATAGACTATCTGGTTTTCTTAGTTCCTAACTCTCACCTAAAACTTTCAACTTGCTGCCTTATTACAATCATGGTCTTCAACTCTTACAGATGCCCACCTTGGCACAAGTTGGGATGTGTGCTGTCTTTCGTTTCTGAGAGTCAACCTACTTCTGATTGCCTTTGCTCAGATCCTCAGTTTTGGGAAAATTGTAACTTTGCCTGCTTATTCTCATCCCTGACCCCATCTGGCTCTGTATCTTCTCTGTCTACATCCTTTCCCTCGTTCCTCATCCCATAATCTATGACATAATGCAGCTGTGGCCCTGAGGCCGACACCTTGTCAGAGACGCTGAAGAGGAGAGACACAAACAGCGTGAAAGTTTACATTCAAAAGAACAGCATTTAAGTCACCCAAGGCAAGTGTACTTCCACGCAGGCTGAACACACAGCAACCCACCAATCTGAATCTATGGACACTTAAGGAAGACTTCCCTATCCTGCTGAGTCACACAATCAGAAATTCATCCCTTCTGCCACAAACACACCTGCTGCACAGTGGGGGGAGTGTAAGGAAGGTCTGTGCACGCCAAAGGAGATTCATTTCTGGAGGCAAAAATGGTGTTTTATGTAAGGGACAATATGGAAAAGTGGGAAAAAATTTTTTTCTGGTGTTGCATGGTTATAATTTCAGCAAATTTCATGTTTATTTTTTTACTGTCATTTCATAATTCCAAGTCCTAGCTCCTGAAATATCTGCAAGAGACAGAAGAACTGATTGTTCTTTTGGCAGCCAACTCCCTCTAGCTACTATTTTCAGTCACCATGAGGATGAGGCAGACCATCTCCTTTACTGAAATTAAAAAGCAAGAAAGAAACAAATGTTGCTGCAGTGCTGGGAATGGTGGATGACCCTTGATCCCTATGTTTACTTTCTGGAAATGTAATTAGAGATCTACCTGAGAAGCAGAAGCTCTTCCTCACTTTGCAGTCACAATGAGGATTTATCCCAGCTCGTTTCCATTCTGTATGTGTGTCTGGTGTTTAGTATGCTTGGCCTGGGCCTGGGCTGTGAGAAGCCTGCAGTTCACCCCTACTACCTGCATGCAAATGGGCTCATCAAAGAGGCCAGCCGCAGGGTGAGAATTTCTTCCAGAGAAGGTTCTCTGCTTCCCTGAGGCTCACGTTCTGCATTTTCACTATCACTCCAGATTGTTTTATGTAAGATGAACATGGGGATGAAAATGATGAAATTATGCTCACTGTCTCCTCCACTCCTCAACACAAGAAGACTTGAGGCTGATAAGAAGACACAAGAATTCCCAGATGCACCTAGTGGGAATTAGCCCTCTCTCTGCCACCTCCCAACATACTGGTGTCTCAGTTAAACTTATCACCTGGAAAGCATCCATCAATCAATAGCTAGTGGACCTTACCTCTGCTGAACTCTTTGCTCCCAATCTAATCACAGCCCCTGTCTTTTCCTAGCAGTACTCAGAAATCCAAAGAGACATGTTTATTCTTTATAGCAGGTAGTAGAATCTATGTATAATAAAATAGTTAGCCAGCTTTATTTTTATTCATGTAGGCTTTATATACTTTCATCTTAGATTGAATAAGAGGCTTTAGAAAAAGTTTGTATTTATTTGAAAGGCAGAGTTATAGAGAGGGGCAGGGACACAGAGAGGAGATCCTTTATCAATCGGTTCATTTCACAAATCGCAACAATGGCCAGGGCAGAGCCAGGCCAAAACCAGAAACTGGGAGTATCTTCCAGGTCTCTCGTATGGATGCAGGGGTACAAGAACTTGGGCCATCTTCCACTGATTTCCTAGGCAAATTAGTGGGGAGCTGATCAGAAGTGGAGCAGTTGGGTCTCAAATCTATATGCATATAGGATGTAGTGTTGAATGTGGTGGTTTTACCTGCCGTGCCACAATATCAGCCTCAAGAGACATAACTTTAAACAAAATTTTTTTGGGGGGTGAGAGAGAAAGAGGTGGAGGGTAACACATGGAAAGAACCTATCCTTTCAGGTGTCTTAACCAAAGGCCAAATACCCCTCTCAGTCAGTGTCTTTTAAAAGAACTGCATTAATGTTTTAAAAAAAAATTTAAGTCACTAATTTATTTGAAAGACATACTGATACACACACACACACCCCCTCCATCTACTGGTTCACTCATCAAGTAGCTTTAACAGCTGGGTCTGGGCTAGGCCAAAGCAAGGAGCCAGGATCCACCCTGTTCTCCCATAAAATGGTAGGGGCCAAAGTACTCAGCCCATCCTCTACTGCTTTCCCAAGAGCATTAGCAGGCAGCTGGATTAGAAGAGGAACAGTATGACTGCGACGGGTATTTTAAGAGGGGACGCTGGAGTCTCAGGCAGCAGCCTCCCCAACTATATCACAACATCAGCCATGAGTGTTTTTGTATTTTGACATGCTCCCACAATGCCCTTTACCCCACCACCCATCAGGGTATCAATATGCATTCTCTGAGATTGGTTCCTTATTAACGTTCCCCTGCTCTCACAGGAACACAGACTCTATGATGTCAGGGCCAGTATCTATTGCATTCATCTGTGCCTTTTCTGGCCCTAGCACCCAGCTTGATTTACTCCACCCAATTCTTTAGGGAAAAACTGAGATTACGTACTATGATGGAAAATATAGAGAGCTTTGGAGAAGTCTGGGCCTAGGTCTGAATGCAGAATGTGCAACCTATTAACAGGGAGACTTCTTACACTCTCTGAGCCTTGATCTCCTCGTTTGCAAAACAGAAATCACAACTTCTAGAGATCTTTTGAGGATGGAAACTGACAATTACAGTGCCTGGCATCTAGTAGATTTAAAGTAGCCATCTTCCAGGGGGAAATTGTAGTGAATGCACTGTCCATTACTGATGGGACCACCAAATGGCTTGAATGAAATGTAAGTCCAAACTCTTTGATAGGTCTTTATGTACTTGCTCAGTGTTTGTCATGTCTACCCTGGTAGTTTGGATACTATTAGATCAGTGCTCTCAATCCTGACTCATGTCACATTCATCTGGAGAAGTTTAGAAATGTATCTTGGGCCCAGTGTGGTGGCCTAGCAGCTAAAGTCCTCGCCTTGAACGAGCCAGGATCCCATATGGGTGCCAGTTCTAATCCTGGCAGTTCCACTTCCCATCCGGCTCCCTACTTGTGGCCTGGAAAAGCAGTCGAGGATGGCCCAAAGCCTTGGCATTCTGCACCTGCATGGGAGACCTGGAGGAGGTTCCTGGCTCCTGACTTTGGATTGGCTCGGCACAGGCCATTGCAGTGACTTGGGGAGTGAATCATTGGACAGAAGATCTTGCTCTTTATCTCTCCTCCTCTCTGTATATCTGACTTTGCAATAAAAAAAAAAAATGAATAAATCTAAAAAAAAGTATCGCCTGTCCTGGGATCATCCCAGGCCATTAATGTCAGTCTCCCTGTGACTGGGAAGTCTGAAATGATTCCAAGGAAGGACATGGGTGTGGTCCAGGATCGAAATTATGCACTCCCATCCTGTAACCGCATCTTTCAATTGTTGGTGAGTTCTGAGCTACCTCATAAAGAGCATCTTTTCTCTTTTTCCTCCCCTTACTGTTTCTCTTTCTGTGTCACTTCCTTTGTACACAACAACCAGTTTAGAGATTACAAAGCCCTTTAATTAGGTTTTTAGAGCACTGTTCTCAACCTGGGCTGTACCATAGATTCACCTGGGAGTTTAAAAATAATCTGGGTCTGTCCCAGACTTCTTGTTAAGACTCCCTGAGGAGTAGGTCCCAGACATTGACATTTTAAAGATGTTCACAAGGTGACTCTAAATATTCAGGCTAAACATCATTGTTTCGCATGAAAGGTCTCTTTCCCAGCTCTCAGCCCCTACCAGATCCACATCTTACTATCCTCAGAGTAGCTTACACTGGGGGAAAAAACACAAACAAGATTATTAGTGGTCCATTATTATCTATATCTGTTTCACCCACACTGAATGCACTCCCCAATTAATTCAGGAAATGCTATTGAGAACTTGCTGTGCATAAGAGATAACCATTCTGTCACATCCTGGGTAGGTAAAGAGAAAGAAGAGCCCTGCCCCATAGCTGCTGGAGAAGCTACAGGACCACCACATTGGGCTACCGCATCAATGGAACAACAGTTGTTGGGCCTCATGGATCCCTTTGCATGCCCTTGTGTTACCCCCAATGTATCCTCACAGTGACTTGAGGAGGCACCTGCTGTACTGATCACCACTTTTGTTTTCAAGGGGCAGAAAAGATTTTTCGGGATTGAGCAGCATGCTCAAAGACACTCCACTAATAAAAGGTGTGCCTGGGATTTCACCCTAGGATTTTCTCTTGTCTGAGCTCCCAACCTCTGCTCGGGGGGGAGGGTCTTAATTTAGCTGGTTGTCCCCTTTTCTAGAACAATAGTTTCCTTAACTTTTAATCCAAATGTAGTTTATGAGACAAACACTGTAAGTGCCTGAGACATTTACTGCCTCAGTTCTGTCTCTGAAGTCCTCACTTCCCAATCATAGGTGGGGAGCTGGTCCCAGTTTGGATCAACCCTCATTCCGACTTCTCTCTCTAGCTCTGTTGTGACTCTAACCTTCATCCCTCACCCCACTGCAAGCCCATGAGCTTGACGTTATCTCTATCAAAGTAGGCAGTCAGTCGCTGACTGAGTGTTCCAGTCATCCCCTTTGGAACCTTGTGGGCCATGACAGACTGAAAACTGCATGTGGCAGGTGCAGGAAAATAATCAGTTTCAGCAAAGAGTGAAGAGGTTAATCAAACCATGTTAGAGTTGCTCCCTTATAAGACAGGAAGCTGTAGGGGCAGGCAGCCCATCTGCCTGGGGTATTTTCAACCACTCACACCAAGCACAGACAAAGCATAGTCACAAGCAATCCTTGGGGTCTGCCAACCTTCAGCAGTCTTTCTGTTACCATGGATACTTGGTTCTTGGGGATCAAATTTGGCTTTCCAAGATCACGTCTGCATTCTGGCAGGAACTGCTGTAGTTATGCAGGCAGACAAGGCTCTTTGTGCTGCCAGACATACATTCTCAGTGGTGTGGGGTGAACTTTCCTGCATGGCGCTCTGCCCAGCACTGTATCTTCAAGACATTTTTCTCAGGAGATGCAGTCTCATGAGAGCAGAAACAGAGCAATAGCATGTACCACGAGAGCAAGCCAGAGGGTAAACCCTGAGTCCAGAAAAAATTTTCAACCAGAGAGGGCTTACCATTCCTTCTACCTTTCCTAATAACTTCCTGAAAAGGTACAATCGTGCCTTAGCATGCTGCTTTTCAAATTTTACAGTACACATGGTTTATTTGGAGGTTTCTGTTAACATGTAGACTCAGATTCACAAGACTGGGCTAAAGCCTGTGATTCCACATTTCCAACCAGCTGCCAGGCAGTGCTGCTTGCCCAGGGCCCACTCTGAGTAGAAGATCTTGGATCAGTGGTGCAGTAGAACCACCTGGAAGGTTTGTGGCAGCAGAGAGCTCTGGGCTTGTGATGGGTCCCAGGGATGCATCTTTGAGCTTGCATTTTCAAACATGGGTCTCATGTTCTGTTGACACTGCTGAACCTGGGAGTTAATGTCCTGGGTCAATCTACATATAGCAGCTGCTGCAATTTGTCATGAGAAAAAGCACTGGATCATGGCCCTGGCTGTAAAGGTGAATCTCTGAAGGTGTTCTTGCAGATGCCCAAGTCTCAGAGGGAGTTATATCAGAATATCTGGGCACAGGTCCTGGATATTGCATACTTAAAAAAAATCCCTAGGCAAACCAGAAGCTGAATAGCCCTTCTTGCCAGTGTGGAGCACAGACTGTGCACCAGGAAACAGACCCAGGTTTTGCAGACAGTTCCAACGTATTTACAACACTAATGATAATCAAGGAAAAATTATCTTGATAAAAGTGAACAGATTGACTGGTTTTTTCTCTTTTGGTTTGAAGTGAACTTCCTTTGAATGCTGGTACAGTATTTGTCCTTTTGGGTCACCAAAAAGCACAGAAGTATCCTAAAGTCCAGTAGCATTGCTAAGGTCCCTCTGATAATCGCATGACTTTAATATTCACAGTTAGCAGGGACAAGGTCTAACTTTGTGGAATTTTTTTTGAAATTATGTATTTATTTTAATTTGTATTTGAGAGAGAGAAACAGATTTTCCATCTTGTAATTTGTTCCCCAGATATCCTACAATAGTCAAAGTTGGGCCAGACCAGAGCCAGGAGCCCAGGAATCCATCCAGGAATCACATACAGGTGGCAGAGATCCAAGTACTGAGCCCACACCTTTTGCTTCTTCAGGTGTGCAATAGCAGGAAGCTGAAATCAGGAGCTGAGCAGACAAGATTTTAAGCAGGCACTCTGATAGGGAATACAGAAATCCCCAGAGATGACTTAACTATGTGTCAAAAGTCTGCTGCCTAACTGTGTTTTTAAGACTTGATGATCTCAACTGTCTATGTCGTGCTTGGAGAATGCTCCAAGGCTCAGGGTGGGTGGATGATGGAAGACCTTGCTTGGTTCCAGCATGCCACCAACACGTGTCGAAGTGCAAGGTTTCTTTTCTTATGGTCTAGCTGTAATTGGGGATCATGAAGGTTCTCTAGTTCTAGCATCAAAGCTCATTTTGGACAGCAGCAGGCAGAATCCACAGAACATGCATTTGCTGGAAAAAAATTTGAATAAATTTGGAGCAGGAAATTAAATCTGGGTAAGTCAGCTGTATTTTACTAAGAAAATATAATATATGATCCTGCCATATATATATATCTATAAATATATGAAGACTATCTGTATTGAGGTTGGGACAGAGAACAGACTAGGAGGCAGCTACAAATCTGAATACAATTTGCACCTACATCTGGTCGCTTGTGATTTTTGCAAGCTACTGTCTAAAAAACATTTTTGCTAATTTCAGTCATTGCCCTCACCTCCTCATTCTTTATGTGGTACCAGGAGACCCTGGCCCCACTCCTATCTTTAGTATAGCCTAATGGGGCAACCCTGGACAAGTTGCTTGATTTCAATTTCTTTTCCTTTAACCAGGGGCAAACTTTTCTGCGCTTTGTATCCATAGGAATAAAAGGAATGAATAAGTGGGCATGCTTCTTGGAAATGAGATGGTATTCTTGTTTTCATCCTCTCCCACAAGACTGAGAATCTGCCTACCTGAGGCTTGGACCTCCATGATGTATTGGTGCAGATCTTGGCCCTGCTGGATGACCTCAAAGGTCATGTTGTTCATGGCCAGCTTCCGCTCTGTGTGACGCTGCAGCCGCTGCTCTGCCAGGGTCAGATCCTCTGTGTTGAAGTCATTCATCTGCCGGAGCAGGTCTTCATTCCAGGCATCGAGCTCTGCAGTCACCTGCGAAGGAACCACCATCATTAGTGCAGGCTCATTGGGTCCACGAGAGACTTGCTAGGCTGTGCTAGGTTGACTCTCACTATGCTCTATTAACTACTCCATCCTTCTGAAGAGAGGTGTCACATCGCTTTGACCCTGAAAGTATCCTTATGCAATACTGCCACACACACATTCACACATATGCGACTTTAAAGGAATTCTCTGCATGTTTCAATGTATATAGCAACAGTGAAGGAATAGCAGCACATCTGTGTATTATGAATGATGGTTTAAAATGATTTTGCATGCTCCACCGTATTTGACATCTACAATGATTCTAGTAATACAGGTGCGTTGACAGCTCCAGGTCTGTCTTGTAAAAGAGGAAGTTGACCTGCTCTCAGATGGATGGATTGATCTGTCTATGGTTCACCCTACCAGCAAGAGGCAAAGTTACAGATGTAGTTTCATTCTTCCACAACTGCCAAGACTTTGTGTACCATCCTGCAACTGTTGCTCTAAAAAAAGGTCTCCTAGCTGGAGAGGTTCAAAGATGATAAACAGTCGGGGTGTCTCTTCAGAAACTCAAGAAGAGAGAAGGCCTAGGGAATGGCTCAAGGTGACACAAATCAGTAATGAGCTGGTATACAGCAAACCTAAAGGTCCCTTTGTGGTGCCTATGCACCATTGTACAGTATTCTCTCCTTCTATTACAAAAGCAAATGCCTGTGGAAAGAGCAACTAAACAAAGCATGAATGTGCAGCCTCTAGAAGTTTATGCAGATGGTCATCGGTGAGAAGGCATTAATGATTCTAATAGAGATGGAAGCATGTAATGAATGGAAACACTGTCCTGCTACGAATCTGCTAACTTTAGATTGCTCCACCCCTTAACTCACTTCACCTACTCTACTCTCAGATCTCTACAAATAAAGACTAAATCTTAAGAGCCATGTGGTCACCACACTAAGATCTTGGAAGTACAGAATGAGTTAACCAGTCCACCTGATGAATAAATCAAAATTAAAACATTTCAACTATGGTTTGCAGATGTGTCCAAGCATATACTCCAGAGCCCTAGTCCAGTGGGCTTCAGTATGATGAATTTCATCCTAACTGGGAGTAGAGGCAGGGAGGAGAAATAAGATAGAAGGCTGAATGTTGTGTCTGCCTACTTCTGCTTTTCCAGGCCACCTTTGACAGGTTTTGCTAATTTCCATATTGGTTCTTCACTTGTCTGTACAGCACCAGGAGCCCTGGCAGCAACTTTCCAGTTACTAAAAACTGCTGCTACATGGGCACTGGGGAACAATGGCGGTGGAAGATCAGCCCAAAGTCACAGACATTCTCTGTGGGGACTATGCTCACTGGAATGGGAAAACCAGGTAGTCCTTCACAGGTGCTGTGTCACAGGATTCCATCTGCCATCTAATGTAAGACCTTTCTTCAAGCAAAATCAGAATGGATGAAAAGTACAGTTGCTCTCTTTGAAGAAGGAGTGAGAGAACTATAAAAAACACCACCTCCAAAGTCCTGCAATCTCACCTCTTTGTGTCTTTAAACTTAGGAGTTCACTAAGCTCAGCATGTAGCTCAGGATCTACTCATGGTAGGGAGTTCTTGGAGGATCTGGGAGCCACAGCTTGGCAGTAGAAGTGTTTGTGTTGTAGCCTCATCATTGAAAAGCATTTTACTTTCATAAACGAAGAAGAGAATTCAACTGTAATTTATAAGAGAATTTACAGGATGAGCAGGCCAATGCTTCTGCTCTTATAGTTACTGAACTGAAACATAATTCACATACAATCCATATTTTAAGCATCTAGCTCTAAATTCTGATCATGTTATATGCTTGTGTAGCTAGCACCACATGTATGTTTATTTCACTATCTTCTAGCCTAGGGCTCTACTACTACCCTTTTCAGTCAATACCATTCCTCTCTCAACTCCCTCTAGACACACCTTCAGGTTTCCAACATCAAAGATGTACATTTGTCGATTGATTTCTGTATGATTTAAGTCATACAGAATGTATTCTTTATGCCTGGCTTCTTTTGGTCAGCAAGTGTATTTACAGTTCGTCTGTGTTGTCTATCAATACTTCATTCCTTGCTTCAAGGAATGACAGCTCATTGTAGAGATAAGCCATTGTATTATTTATTCTTTATTAATTTTTTGGTTGTTTTCACTAGTTGGCTTCTGAGAATAAGTTTCAGATAAAAGTTCTGCTTGTGGGCTTGATTCAATGGTTCAATGGATAAATTCTCGCCTTGCAAGTACCAGAATCCAATATGGGTGACACTTCATGTCTTGGTTGCTCTACTTCCCATTCAATTCCCTGCCTGTGACCTGGGAAAGCAGTGGAAGATAGCCCAAAGCCTTGGGATCCTGCACCAACATGGGAAACCCAGAATAAGACTGGTTTAACTCCAGCTATTGTGGCCATCTGCGGAGTGAACTAGGGGATGGAGGAACTTAATCACTCCTCTCTGTGGAGTTGATCTGTCTTTCCTATTAAAATGGGTAAATCTTAAAAAAATAAGTTCTTGATGTCTCTCTGTCAACATGTGCCTTCAGTGATTACCTAAGAGTAGAATTATGGGCTCAAAGGGTAGGTTTATATTTAACTTTATAAGAAACTGTCAGGGAGTTCTTCAAAGTTATTTAACATTTTACATTCTTGGTAGTACTGTATGAAAATTCCAGTTTTTCTTCATCTTCGTTATTTGGCATTATCATTCTCTTTACCATCAGCCATGCTAGTGGGCATGAAGTGATATCTCAGTATGGTCTTGTGTCCCTGATGACTGACAATGTTAAACACATGTTCAGATGTTTATTGAGCATCTGTATGTATACTATAATATCTTATCAAGCCTTCTGCTTTCTAGAAACTGGGCTCTGTATTTATTTGAGAGACAGACATACAGAGAGAAAACACCCCATCTGCTAGTATGCTCCCCAAATGCCTTCAAAGGCAAGGGACTTGAAGTTAGGAACCACAAACTCAATCCAGGTCTGCCACATGGGTAGCACAAACCCAGCTACTGCAACCATGGCCAAGGGCCTGCATTATTAGGAAGCTGAAAGTATTTATTTATTTATTTATTTATTTATTTAGGAAAAAATGATTGTTTTCAAAGCTGCAGCTTATCTTATTGCTAAAGAACAGATGCTTCTCTCCAAGTTCACCTCATGCTCTTCTCTCATATACAGTCAGTTTACTGTCAGTGCTGAATTTGAGTCCTACTTCTTCCATCCTCCTTTTCTGGTCCATCGGCCCTGTTTCCAGTCTGTTCAAGTCCTGCCCATCTTTGAAAACAAACCCTCAGTCATGAAGAATTTCACCAAAAACACCAGACCCAGATGTTTTTCTTTGGTTTATCACTTTACATGGAATGTGTGTTAATTTGTTAATACAGAGATGGATCTGCAAAAAGAAACTTTTACAAGGGAGTGAATTTGGTAATAACTGCATTTGAGAGAGAATTAGTTCAGGCCAGTAACCAGGGCCTGAAACAAATGAATGAAAGATGGAACTCAAGGTGCCCAGGGGGCACTCAGCTTTCAGTCAACCTATTTTACCTTCTCCTTCCACTTAATTACCTCTGTCTCAGCTCCTGGCCTGCTCAGTTCTCCTAGCCATGCCAGCCTCTGGCCCCTTCACTTAACACTGCAGTATTAAGATATGACCACCTCTTGGAGAGATACACTGGAAATATTTCTAGTCTAACAACTGTCTACTTGAGATACAAAAATAAGGAAAATTGGAGGAGAAACTAAAAAAAAAAATAAATTAATTAATAATAGGGTAAGAGGAAATGGGAAGGCAAGACTCACTTAAAAAAAAAGGCCCAAGACTTTCCTGCCAGATGAGAGCTACCAAATTCAGAATGCAGCCGTCAAGAATCAATCCATGGGAGATGATTTAACAGCTACTTTGGTCTCTGAGAGCTCTCTGTGTAGAATCCTCAGGTTCTCTGGGCCTTCCTCAGTGTTTATGCATAAAGGTAACTTTACCTTCTCTTTCCTAAATGTTTTATTCTGTGTCTGGTAGAGCCAAAAACCCACCTGCCTCTTTCTCTTCCACTTGCTTCAGTCCATTTTCAACAACTCAGCTCTTCATTAACACAGAATTGGTAATTTGTCTGTGCTGTTCTTTCATTCAGATTGTTGTTACATGCTGATGACCATGATGAAGGTGATGATATGATATTGTCAAAGAGGATATTTTACTTCATATTGTGCTAAGCAGTGAGTTAAGCCTTTGGCTAGCTTTGTTTTATTAAATCCTTGTACTGCTACTTTAGAAGGAAATGAAAACACAGAGAAGTCAGTATTTTGCATGGCCTCTGTGTGCCCTAAGCTGGTGGCGGCAGAACCAAACATCTAACAACGAAGTCTAATGTTCCTCAGAGTGGCATTGTATCTGTAAGACTGCTCAAAGCACGGATTGTTGGCATGCCCTTTCTACTCTTCTCACTTCAGAGAAGTACCAGTTTTACCTTTCTTCACTTTACATGAACCATTTAAATTAACCATATATGGTTGAATAGACTGATAAACTAAATTGTGTGTCTATGGCCTTATAGCAATGCCTGACATAATTTACCCTCATGAAAGAACACACTGCTTTCCTCTAGTACATATTTTTGTTGTAAGTTCAGTCATTCTTTTTGTTGAGTCTGAAGGCAATGTTGTCCAATCTGGAATTTTCTGCTTCTTCTGTTGGGAGCAGGAGATACCTGTGTAAGCTTGTCTCAGGTGCGAACAGAAGAACCATGGTAGAAGGAGAAAAACATGTCACTTGCTTCATGCTCAAGCAGATTCTTGGAATGGCAAGACCAAATGCCTTTGGGTCCCACAGCAGGACTCTATCCGAACCGCAGAGTTACCCTCATAATGTTCAGTAACAAATGAGGAGAAAAACAATGGGAAGAAAATGATGGGTGCTTAACTGCTTAAGACATGGAAGCACATTTATACACAGAAGTATATTCTTATTAATAACAATGCTAAGTATAATGTAATCAGTTATTGAACGCCAATTAAGTGCCAAGAGCTTTGTTAAGAATGTTATATATATGAAATCTTTACAACAACCCTATGGACTGGGAAATATTTGAATCCTCATTTCTCAGTTGAGGAAACAGATTTCAAGACCTTAAATAACTGTTTATGGTTAAATGACAAATAAAGTTATTGACTCATTTTTCAAGCCCAGAGAATGCATCCCAAAACACTGCACATTCGGTGATGGCACTCCTGCTTCTCAGCAAATGCTGACTATGGTAAGCAACAGTGCACATGTTCCATGTGTTAAGATTCAAGCCCTTTGCTACCAGCAGTGGGGAGGATGGTCCCATGTCACTTCCTAGTGATGGGGTCCTGCCGAAATGCGTGAGGTGTAATGCTGCCATTGTTTTTATTAGGATGAGAAAAATGAAAGCTAAATATTCCCATTGATCTATAAAAGCTGGCTCACAGGGAAGGAGACTGTAGCTGAGGGAACTATCCCATTTCATTAGAAAGAACTATTTTATCTGCAATGGATGTGCATGCATGCATGCATTCAAGTGTATGTGTGTGTCTGTGTATCTCCACCGTGAAACTAAAATAAGCTAAATTACCATATCCCTTACTTTTCTTGTTCAGCCTAGTGTTAAAGTCCTTTCTGTGAACCAGTTTATAAAATGAAGAGATCAGTAAATTCTAAAGTAGATTATTGCAAAGGCATCACAGCATTTCCCTGCTTTAGAAATGCATGTAATCTGAAGAGTTAAAAATACGTAAACAACTATATTAAGATTTTTAAGGATATTGTATTTTCTGGAGAAGCAAAGGAAGTTGGCAGTAACAAAATCTACTTCAATTTCTTCAATTCTTGGCAAAATAATGTAAGAACATATTGTAAAATGTTCTAATTGATGAATTCCAATGTTCAATTAACTAATTTCTATTCCCACCGGATAATTTGAATCACTGGATCATTTTTACGGTCAGTTTCAAGTTCTTTTCTTCCTCATCATTATGATTAAAACTGAAGTCTTTGATATGACCATGATTTTATTAATAAAAGAGCTGGAGGGATTCCTAAGCAGAAATCTAATCTATACTTTCACCCTATTTGTGGAGCTCTATTCTGTTTTCAAAAGTGCCTCCTTTGGTTGAAGAGTTCATATGCTGCTGTTCATTCTGGCAGCTAGAAATGCTTCAATTTTCCAATGTTCTTTTCTCCTTGTAAGCTTAATAGCTAGTGCACCTACTGTCTTCTGCATCCTTACCAGAAAGGAGGAACCTTTAGCATTTGAACCTTAACAATGTAATCTGAGTTCATGATCACAGCCTCAGATCAGCCCATATTGGAATGATTGGAAAAGATCTCTCCAGGATCCTTGGTTTCCTGAAAACAAGTCACTTCTCAGAATAAAAATGCTGCATGAATCACTGTGATATGTGGTTTTAAACAAAGATGGTACAGGAAGCCTCACAACGATTCTAAACTTAATTTGAAAAATGCCTAGCAGAAAACACTGTGAAATGATTTATTTTGTGGAGAATTTGGTTTAAATCATTGTACTTTCCTACATCTCCTTCAAAGGATTTGGGTACACTTAGAAAATGTTACACCGATCAACAGCAAGACTCCACAGAGATGATCTCAATTAGGTCTTATTTTTCCTCCTTTGATGTAAATTACTCTGTAGGAGGAGCTGGCAAGTTGCAAACACAGAAAACATCAAGGCTTTCAGACTTTCCCTCCATATCTACAGAAGAAACAGTGATGCAGCCGGGCTGGCAGATGACTCACAGCAGACAGTGAGTGAGTGTGCTCAGGGCTGTGCCATCTGCAGAACCTACAGGAAAAAGCCACAGGGCTCAAGATCTGGCCAACATTTAAAACTTCTGATGGTATATTTAAATCTACTTTTATAGAACAAAGAACTAAATAAAAAATGCCAAAATTTGAGGAGAAAAGATAAACACCATCATTTAAGTTTTAAAAAAACAGTGTAATAGAAGCACTGACTTTGAAGAAAAACAGTGACTTGAAAGTGAGCACAGTGTACAGACAGGTGATGATGTCACTAAAAAGGTGACTATCTCCTGGGCTCCACTAGGACAGTGTCACAACCCTAACACCACACAGTCAAGGTGTGTGTGTGTGTGTGTGTGTGTGTGTGTGTGTGAGAGAGAGAGAGAGAGAGAGAGAGAGAGAAGCTGGGCAAGGCCAACTGAAGTCCCTTCACCCTGGAGACCAAGACATGTACTCTGTAGAGACCAACCATGTCCTGTCTAGAAAGAGGTGAGTAAATTGGGGATGTGTACTATAGAGAAGGATTGACAGGAGAAGTAGTCAGAGGATTTTTGAAATTGAGAGAAACTGAACAAATCACACCTATAATTCTTTTATAATCTCAGGATTTTTCAGAGAAAGGAAAATAGGCTTCTGACAAACATTTTCAGGTATTTTTAAGGCTTCCAAATAAAAGAGGGTGTAGACCCCACCCATACTTCTACCTCTGAAACAAAACAATGACTAAAGCATAAAAAGGTGGAGACTTTGTTCTACACAATAATGAATCCTGAGTGCCCCTCTCCTCTCTCTTCCCCTCTGCATCTGGGCTCTGCTGATGCATCCTTCAGGAAGGCTAAACTGTGGCCACAAACTTCTACCTGACCTCGAGACATATTTCCACTGAAAATGGGACTTCCATGGGCAGTCTATACTTTTCATAAGGTCCATTACTTAGACTATTTTTCCGGGTGTCATTTCTAGGACTCCCCAGTATGAGTATACCTACCTCAAGAGGTTCCCCAAGATCACTCATTGACAACATAGAGAAAATTATTTTCTCTGTAAATATACATGCAAGGAGTCTTCAAGTAGTTCATGGAAACTCTGCATACGTTATGAAAAAGCTATGTATGAATCTCAAAAACACATCAGAATGAAGTTATGTTCACATGCACACAGAGAAAAACAGGGAGGGAGGGAAGGAGAGACGGAGAGAGAATGTGCTTTCAATTTGCCAGTTCACCCCAGAATGTCCACAGAAGCCACAATAGAAAAACAGAGTTGAAACTGGGAGTTAGAAATACTTTCCAAGTCTCCCATGAAAGTGGTGAGAGCTTAATCACTTGAGCCATTAGTTGCTGCCTCCCAGGGTGCACGCCAGCAGGAAGCTGGTGTTGAGAGAGTCAGGAAGGAATCCAGGTACTCTGATGCTGGGGGCATCCTGACTGTTATCTTAACTGCTAAGCCAAAGGCCTGCAGTTAAACTTATCTTTTAATTGCACAAACTTTAAAAAATATCCTCATGAATTATTTGAACACATTTAATCAGATCAAAGTCATATGAAGTTTCTCCAGACAGTCATCAGTAGATGCAGTCCCACCCTGGCCATGTGCCAGATGGTTTTGTGCAACGCATGATAGCAGAGGGCTCCTGAGGGAAGAAAGGAATGCACAATTCAGAGGGGTTGACTATGGATGGTTTCTTCACTCTTGTCAGTAATTGTAAATTACTGTTCTTCTCACGTGTCTTGTTAAATGGGTTTATCAAATACATAGTTTAAACTGACCTTTACAAAAAAAATGTGGCTTAATAAGTCTCATACAAAGCAATTACAGTTTGAAGACATTACTAGTAAAGAAAGCAAAGGAGAACTTTGAACTCTCTCGGCTAAAGTTTGCAGGTAAGAAAACAGTGACAATCTAACCACATCTGTCAAGAAGCCAGACAAAAGAGAAAGGAAAAAAAGGCGGGGGTTGGGGGTGGGGTGGGATTATCAGAATACTGTGAAATGCAGAATCATAGCTTATAATGAAAAAGCTAAACTTGTCCTGAAGGGCATACTGAATTTTAAGATTATCAGCCAATAATGAAACATTTTAGTAATCTATAAACAAACAAATATGTATATCTGGGGTTTTCAAGTTCCAAAATATTTTATCAAAAGGTTATATCATAAAAACATTTGAAGTATGTTTTTGCTTCTAAATTTTTAAAAAATTTCTGCTCATTCTAATTGTTGAAAGCTTGGAAATGTAAGACAGCATAAAAAATAAGACAAGGGCCCAATAAGATGGCTCAATTGGCTAATCCTCCCCTTGTAAGCAGTGGGATCCCATACAGGCATAGTTCATGTCCTGGCTGCTCTACTTCCCTTCTAGCTCCCAGCTTGTGGCTTGGGAAAGCAACAGAGGATGGCCCAAAGCCTTGGGACCCTGTACCCACATGGTAGACTTGGAAGAAGCTCCTGACTCCTGGTTTTGGATCAACTCAGCTCTGGCTGTTGCAGTCATTTGGGGAGTGAACACACAGAGGGAAGATCTTTCTCTCTGTCTCTCCTTCTCTCTGTAAATCAGCCTTTCCAATAAAGATAAACAAATAAATAAATAAAGAGGAGAGGCACAGGAAGATCTTCCATCTGTTAATTCATTCCCCAAGTGACCACAACGGCTGATACTGAGCCAATCCAAAGTCAGGAGCCAGGAACTTCTTTCAGGTCTCCCACACTGGTGCAAGATCCCAAGGCTTTGGCCCATCCTCCACTGCCTTCCCAGGCCACAAGCAGGGAGGGAGCTGGATGGGAAGTGGGGCTGCTGGGATTAGAACCAGCACCCATATGGGATCTCAGTGCTTGCAAAGTAAGGACTTTAGCTGCTAGGCCACCACGCCGGGCTCATAAATATTAAGATAATAATAACAATAATAACAACAACAATAATAATAAATCACCCACAATCTTACTATCCCCAAATAGACACTTTAGCATTTGGTGAAGTGTCTCTTCTATCATAATCGGTTCATATTAAATGACTGTCAGAGAAAGTGGCTGAACCTAGAGGAACAAAAGAAAAATTCTACTGTGTTCCACTCTGGGTCATTGTATCCAGTGTCCCTGAATCCAAGAGCTATGTCAGGAATACAGACTTAGCCCTGGATTCAAACATCTGCCAAACGAATTTGGGATGTTTCACTTTACATGGAGGTGATCTCAGTCTAGGTTATTATGTGGGAGTCATCTACAAACCCCTATTATTGAGTAAAAGAAGAAATGTGTGGCAACTCATGCTATCCTAATTTTTACATTAGTTGGCTTATCCATCAGTGACATGGTAAAGAAATCACTTAGACTCCCCAGCTGTCAGGGAGCAGGCCTGCTCTGGAGTGCAGTAATCCCTTGGAATTTGGAATATGTCCATCACATGCCTTCCTTTAGGATGGAAGCAACAGTTGTGGGTCCTGCAAGCACAGAGCCTGCCCTGGCTAATGTCAGCGCTGACACGTCTCTTATTACAGAAACCGCCCTTAGTCTCACACACTGAAGCTTCTCTATGACTTTGCTCTTCATCCCCGCAGTAAACCATAACTGGTATTTGAAATAATCTTATCACCCTCAGAAACAACTTCTGACAATGTGACTTGATGCAGAGTTTTACCATGGATTTGGCATGATTTCCATTTCTATCCAATATGAGATGCATCATTTTTCCCAAAAGTTACACTTTCACCTAAATGAGGAACAAGACTCCTTCTATAATTTGGATGTCATATCTAAACCAGAGGACACAGAACCAAACCACTATTTTTATCTCCCTCACTTCTTAGGCCTTCATTGTATGAGTAATTCCCTACTCGTGCTCTGCTACATACACAGTTGCCTGTTTTGTTGTCCAGTGCTCAGGGTAGAAGAATTTTTACATGTAGAAAGGCTGTAGAATGCAAAGCCTGTGTTTAAATATCATGCTTTTCTATGGAAGCTTTTAAATAGGATCCAATTTTAAAGTATTTCTTTTACATTCATATATTTAAAAGATATTTTCTGTCTAGGCTTTGGATTGTTTTTCATGGTTGTAGATGGATTTGCTCAAGATTATTGCAGACTGGGCCCGGCGCGGTGGCGCAAGTGGTTAAAGGTCCTCGCCTTGCACGCCCGGGATCCCATATGGGCGCCGGTTCTAATCCCGGCAGCCCCGCTTCCCTTCCAGCTCCCTGCCTGTGGCCTGGGAAAGCAGTCGAGGACGGCCCAAAGCTTTGGGAACCTGCACCCGCGTGGGAGACCCAGAAGAGGCTCCTGGCTTCGGATCGGCATAGTATCGGCCCGTTGCGCTCACTTGGGGAGTGAATCATCGGACGGAAGATCTTCCTCTCTGTCTCTCCTCTCTGTATATCCGCCTTTCCAATAAAAAATAATAAAAATAAATCTTTTAAAAAAAAAAAAGATTATTGCAGACAAATACAACCTGATGATGCCCCAAGCTGGTGTCAGGCATGTAGTTGACATTGAATTAAGCTAACTGACTCATTCTGGATCTAAAGCAAAAATCTTAAGTCCCTCAAACTAAATCCATTTAATAAAAAAAAAAACTGAAATGTCAAAATCTTCAGGTTATTTTCTCCCTTTTGAGCATTTTCTGATGTGGGTTTGAAGCAACCGAATAAATATACAACAGTAAAATAACTCCACTTGCTAGCATAATTATTTGCATGAATGTATTAATTCCCAGAAGGTGAAACAGAGCTCGACAAGGATTACAGGAGTTCCTGGGGCCAACACCTCTTTAGTAACATGTAACCTTTATTTATTTTAATGTGTCACAATCAATTACTAGAGAATCATGATTCTTAGCTTTTCTCTTTCCTCTTTACTACTTTTTTCATCTGACATTTACGAAGCTCATAAAAATTCATATACTTTTTGCTACATATTAAGATCTTATTTTATACTACTAACATTATTCTTCCAAATGTGTGTCTATGGTTATTATTTGTCACATGTAATTATTTCAAGTATAGAGTCACAAAAAATGAAAAGCTCAAATTTATCCACAGTTATTAAATGACCTGGATGGATAATTAAGAACCAGATTTAAGTACCTCCTTCTTTGTTCCAGAAACTGTCCAGGAAGCATCGTTTAGATTGTGACATTGTTAAGCAGCAAGGAAGCTGATGCAGAGGTATGCTTATAAGAATAGAAAGACATCATATGAGAGTAAATGATAGGAAGGTGGTCATCTAAGATTGCTTTATGTTTCAGATTTTTAATACTGTATATAATTTTTTGGCCCCAGGATTGAAGAAAATGGCACTTGTTGCCAAGATGGTCCTCTAGTCCAGAGTTGGATTGGGATTGGGACATCAGAGATTTCAACTTAAAATGTTCACTTCCTTCCAAGGCAATTCCATGGAAATTCCCAAAGACATGATTGGGAAGATGAATCCCTAGAAACCTAAATGCTCTAACTCTGGTAAGATGGTTAGAATGCAAAACAAAGTTTAAAAAAAAAAAAAACCAGTAGAGGGAAACCTGGTTTTCTTTTCTACAATACCAGACAGCAGTAAAGAGAAGACAGTGTCTTTCATCTGACCTGCCACCCCTACAAAAGGAAGAAGTACCTTATGTGCTAGATAAGTTTATCTGAAAATCCATTTGGCTTGGATTAATTACAGTTTAAAAGTATTACCTAATTACACACACACACACACACACACACACACACACACGATGGAATATATATGGCATGGTGATGATATTATTTAGCACCACAAATGGATGAGTTTAGAAGACATAAATGTACCAAACTTATGATTCTGACTTTCTCAGACATCAACTAATGAATCTATTTCATAAGCCAACAAAAGGCTTGGCACGGACTGACATGAACACAGTGAGATCAAACAGAGAACACAATCTTCCCGCCTGTGGCTCCTGGTTCCTTGGCTGGTATGTGATCTCGTCTAATCCCTGATTCATGTTCATCAGTTGAGGAGGCTACCTAATTAGAACACCTGTGCACTCATGAAGGCATGGAATTTAGTGTCACAATCTAGATCATGTAACAGCTAACTCTATGGTCTTCCAAGGAACCACAGTACAAAGTAAGAGACCCAGGAGCAGTAACAAAACCTTCTTGCTGAAGAAGTCCAAAGACAAAAAGTAAAACAGAGGGCTTTGCCTAGCAAAGGAGATAAGAAGGACTGGAAGGAATATATCATGGTGGACAAACTTCTTGAGTCATAATAAAATGTATCCATCATGCACCATCCCCTTAGTTTACCCTTAGAACACTGTGCTGTGTTCTTGCACTGCCCCCTGATTTCCCAGCCCTTCCTTCTTTACCTCGATGGTGTACTGCTCAAAGATGCGCAGCTGCAGAAAGATGTCTAGTTTGATCTTTCTCTCATGGAACAGCTCCTCCATCTGCACCTGGGCATCATCCAACTGCTGCAAGACTGACTCAATGTGGCTGATGGAACTACCGTGCGGAGTCTTGTTGTTGGACACTGCTGAGTCTCTGTGGCAGAGCAGGGAAGAAAAAAAAAAGAGAGGTTTGGCTGTGCTAAAAGTAACAGAAGATGGGCCTCCCTCACCTGAGCAAGGTGGGTGTGAATCAGGTGAGTCATTCATTCAAAGAAATTATCAACTCTTATTGTGAGTCCATTTAGTAGTGAATCAAAAACACATGCATTCTCTTTCAGGTTCACAGCTCTGCATTTTCAAGACTAGCTGTTCTATTTCTCAAAGAGAATTGAAAAAGAGATGAAAGGAGATAAAGAAAATAATATGGGGAAAGGCTGTACAAAGTACAATATTAGATAACTTGAATGGTTTTATACATATATATGTAGTCTAACATACATGGTCTTTATATACACACAAACATATAACATGTAAGTGTAGACAAAGGCAGATATAAGCAACCTTCATAGCTTTACCTCACAGGATTGTTAAAATTAGATGCTTTCATTTGGGTGAAAACTATTCATCTACTTCACAATGTAATATCACGGTTAGAGGCAAAGTAACACATTACAGAGGCTTCAAGCTGTAGTTAGGAAAACATGAGGTCTGTAATCTATGGGCCTGGATTAGATCCTCAATCAGCAATATAGGATCTGGGGGCACTAGGAAACCAGCTCCCCTGGGCCCCAGGTGCCTTACTTGTAACCTGGATTTTATCATGTCTTTAATGCTCACTCCACAGCTTACTGTTAAAGAAGACACTGCCTGTGAACTGTGATGCACAATGTGCTGCTGAATGATCAATCCTGAAAGAACACAGGGAAGTCCCCAGTGCTGACTGGGGCATATGTCTAACCCCAAGACTAAAGAAGAGGCCACAAGAGGCTGGAGCAAACCAACGAAGTCCTCACAGAGGGTGAGATCTGATTTGGGGAGTTTAAAGAAACCTGTAAATATGGTCAAGTAGTTTGGGGGGTGTGCTCTTTTGGACACACTGTCACTGGGAAGAACCAGGAGATAATCAGCTTGACTTGCTCAGAGAAGCTGAATGGTGATCAGCGGTCCAGAGCGAGCACTAGTGTAGGAAACCTATAAAGGTTATGAAGTTTAGATTCTATGTGGCCATGAATATGCTGGAGCCCTAATTAACTTGCATCTTCATTACCTTGTGATGTCTTGGTTTCTTACATGATTTAAGAAGTCAGAGGATAAAACCTTTTACCTCTTTCCTTAAGTAGGCTTTCTGAAGTCCAAGTACTTTGAACCTGTTATTTCAGAAACAATAGCATCTGAACTCACACTTTCTCTTCCTGAAGATAACAAAGTGGCAGATTGTCAAGAATCTCTCCCTCTGTGATTCAGAGAGCACGCAGTTGTGTCTGGGCATGAAACATGCATGAGCCCTACCCATATTATTGCATGGACATCTCCCACCATAAAGCTTTTCTCTTTCATTGGACTTCATGGCAGAGATGGTAGTCTACACAAGAGTCAGAGTAGTGGAGAAACGAATGGGCACAACTGGCTGTTGGTCACAAACTCAGAGTATCCTTTAAAATCCACAGAGCTGAAACGTACAGAACAATCATGAACCACATTGTTGCCTTCACCATCACCAGTCTTAAGCCTTTAGGGATTGCAAGGTTGGCAATCATTAACAGCAAATGACATCTCCACAGGCCCAGCCCCACACAGAGTGAAGCCAGTTAAGCCTTTGAAAAGTATCTCAAGAGACAGCACCAAGTGCTAGAGCTGACAGGCCTCCAAGAGGAAAGCCCTTATTACATGACAAAGCAGCTGCAGCCCAGAGAGTCTCGGAATTTTCTTCAGAAGCAAATGACGGTGGAGTTTCCTAGGAAATCAGACTACACTGCCAGTGCATTACATATTCATGAAGATGAACTGAGGGAAGATGGGAAAGAGGCTGTCTTGTTAGTGTGTGATGGAAGAACTCAGAACATCTCATGTGCATGTTTAGAATAGAAATTATTAATTTCCAAGATAAAAGTGTGCCAGAGCTTTCTCAAGGTAATTTCTCCTTGTTTATTTAATTGGACAACTGGTGTGAAGGAAAAAAAATAATCCTCTCCAATTGAAACAATTCCCCCAGGCCCGAGGTTAGTTTGCTGATGAGATTATTTCTGCCTGCAGTTGGCAGAGGTCCCAGCACTCAGTGATTTTAGAGTAGGAACAAGTCCCTGAGGGGACCATCATTAGCACCATCAGTTCCTATTTACACAGTACCTGGGCACGAGAATGGCTGCTGAGGGCTTGCTCAAGGTTTCATGACACTTGATCTGAGGAGCTAATGCCAGTGCAGGAAGCTAGAGATCAATGCCAACAGAAAGAAGGTGATCATTTGGGCAACTTGAAGTGAATGGAAGGTTTGGGACAGAATTTTCCTTTGTAGTTACGTTTGTTTATGAGGACACAGAAGGGCATCAAAGAATGGAGGGAAGGTCCTTTGTAAGTCTTTGAGAACCGGAAGGGATAAAATCACACATTCTCCACATCCCCTCTGGGCCAAAGCTGAATGTCAAACAATGGGACCCGTAGGGCACTGGAGCTCAGAGGTAACACAAAACCGCTGCCCGGGATCCCATTCCAAAGAACGCTATATTCCACAATATCAATTTCTCCACATGGCCAAATGTACCATATTCTTAATGAAGTTTTTTTTTGGTTATTGAATTTCATTCATTTTTTCTCATATTTATGCTAATTATTGATTGTTGAATACTATCTCGAATGATAAATGATGCTTTGAAGCATCAGGGCTTTTCCACGGACTATTTTATTCTTAACTCAAGTTGGGTATGGTGCAGGCATTTTTACATCTTACAGATGAAGAGACTGAAATTCACACAAGACCACAAAGTAGGCTGAGGCTAAGTCAAGACTGGGGTGTGACTTATCTGGAGCTAGCCCGAGGCATTTCCCACTGGGAAGCACTGCCCATGCTGACCTGGCCTCGCTGGGCTCCCCTAGGGAGGGAGGCGCTGACCTGAGCTGCTGGATAAGGTCTTCGCCTTCCTTGATGACATTGAGCGTGGCATCCAGGGTGGCGGTCTGTTGTTGTTGGAACTGCTTGATCAGTTCCTGGACCGCATCCACAGAGTCTGCACAGACATCCTCCAGCATCTCCTTCTGCAGGTCTTCCATCCATGTCCACAACTGTTGGGGAGAGAGCACACACTTGGCTCAGGGCAGGCAAGAAAGGGCCAGGGCTGGGGTGTTGGCAAAAAAGCTGAGGACTCAGCCACTGCTGAGCCCAACCTCCAGCAGCCAGTGCAAGGTCAGACTGTCATCAGTATACCCAGAGGTCAGTTTGTACTTTTGGATCCACAATCATTACCTAATTTTGCTAAATGTACAGCATTATTACTGGCACCCCATTTAATAACTATAACTATAGTGTAGTTTAGGGAAACCTATAGATACTACAAATGTGTTCTTGTTTAAAATTCTTTGAATTTTGTTTGTTTGAAAAGCAGAGTGAAGGGGGCGGGGGGAGAGAGAGAGATACAGAGAGAGAGAATCTTCTCTGCTGATTTACTCCCCAAACGGCCATAATGACTAGGGCAAGGACAGGCAGCAGGCTGGAACTCCATCCAGGTTTCCCACTGGGTGGCAGGAACCTCAGTACTTGAGCCATCTTGTACGGCTTTCCCAAGCACATTAGTGCAGAACTGGATGCTCTGAGATAAGATGTTGGTGTTGCAAGGGATGGCTTCACTATGTGCCACAGCAGATGTGGTCTTCAGAATATGAAGATCCCTTATCTTTGAAAGGAAGACTCTTGAAAGGACTCCAGAAAAGAACAAACAGAAAGTTCTGTATACTTCCTTTAGGCAGCTGGATTTCGATTCCTAAAAATGTATCATGATATTGCAAATTTACAGAAAAGAATATGACATAACAGAATCAAATGAAGATTAATTAGGCTAATTAAGTATAACCTATACTATGTAAAACTATTTTTGCTCCCTTCAGGATTGTGAGGTTGGTTAGAAAGTTGAATGCTACAGATGTAGTTTATCTTGATTTCATGAAAAGTACAAGATATTTCCCCATGATGTTTGAGATGATGAAATGTAACCAGGATGACAACCCTGGTAAGACAACTTTAAAAGCGTGAATGACAGTGTTTAACAGAACAAGTACTGGGAATGATGAGTTGAATTGACTTACTGAAAATTCACCATTGACAGCTACTATTCATGTTGGAAATATGTCTCTATTGGCCTGCCATATGGCTCCCTTTTGACTTCTTATTCACTGAGAATTTTCATAAATGATGGAAGCCGAGTGTGGTGTTTGTCTGAAGCCAGGTATCTTTACCCAGATGGAAGCAAAGACAAGCTCAATGCTCTTCCAGGAGAAAGTCAGTAAGGATAGAATGTTGGAAGAGCCAGGGGTATGGGTCTGTTCCACCTATAGCTCTCAGTACCTTGGGTGAATCACTATATTCTATGCTGAGAAGTGCATAAAATAAGATCATTTCCTTCTGATGCTTCCATGATAAAAACACAAATGCATGTCTACTTCAAGACATTATTTCATCTAGTTGTTTCTCAGTATGATAAAGGCATGGAATGGCCTCTGCAGTAACAGGTAAACAAAGAGACAGTCTTCAAAACTTTGAACAAGTTATTCTTTGTTCTTTAGATAGGAAAGGTCCTGGATGTGGCAGAAGAGGCTGGGTTATCAAGAAGATGAACAGACCCTGTAGGTGGAGAATAAAGAACAACAAAGAACATCTTTCTCATATAGATGAGTAATCTCTTGAGCTTCTCTCTTCTGGTAACACAAAACAGGAGGAATAGATTTGCCCTCTTCACTTCCAACATGAGGAGGCTTGAAAGAATCACTTATTAACATTTTAAATAAGCTTACAGTATTATTAATAAGGCAATAACATTGTTCTGACTACCACAGGAAATATAAATTATTATTCAGTGTCCCTGTCTCTTATAAATTGCAAATACACTTGTAATGAGTTCCATTTATCTCCTTTCCAAATACTACTACTTACGAGATTTATTTGCATAATCTTGGGTAAATTAACTATTCTTTCTGCAGCTCAGTTTCCTCACCAGTAAAACAAGCATAATAATAACACTCCTACATAGTTTCTGAAAATATTGTAAGTTATTATGTGCATAAATATAAAAATAAGTATATGTCTATATTTAAAATTTGCATTTGGTCCTTCTAGATACTGGGTTGAGGCTTTCTTTTTTGTTTGTTTTTTTTTTTTTTTTGTACTTTGTTCTAGATATTTGAGTACAGCCTAGAGAGTGGAAAGTCTAGACATTCCCAAAATAAAAGAGAGATGGAAATCTTCTCTTCATTCAAGAAAAAAAAAGACTCAACTGAGGACAGGCATTGGGAAGGCACTGCAACTGAAGACTAATTAGAGTGCTGGCACTCACCATTATAAGAATAAGATGGGAAATGAACTTACAGGTATTTTAAAGATTATATTTTATTTAAAATAATTTTAAGTGTCATCCTTAACTTTGAGGCCCTCATAAGTTGACAGATGTTTTTCTTCTTTCTCAATAAATATGTAAACACCTCTGATGTGGATGTAAGGAAGACAGTCTCTTTCCTTTTCCAGGTGATACGGCAGTAAACTGTAGGACCAGCCACAGACAGAACTGCCTACAAGGATGACGTTTGCTGAGAACATCTGAAGATCTCCGCGGACCTCTGAAGCCAGTGTTACTAGGACAGTATGTATGCCTGCCTCTAAGATATTCTTTGATAAATGAAATGACATACACTTTCTCAGATTTCTGTTCACATAGTTTCTATTACAGAGAAACTTTTACTAAGGTAGAATTTGAACCTACCACTAGGGAAAAATCAGCTAAGAGAGAAACAAACACATACCAGATGCTGTATGGTCTGGTAGTTACAGACTAATTAAGGAAAGAAAGTGAGCTGTTTTACCATTCAGAGGTCAAACAAAAGTTGCTGGTGACTGAACAGAAGACTTTGCTGGAGAGGCAGGAAGACAGCATGAGAGACAAAGGGTTAGCGACCATCAAGAGGAACAGGAGTTTCTCAGTGAATCTGAAATCTACTGGTGATAAATCCTGATTCTTCCCTGTCTGGCTCTGTGGCTTTGGGAAAACTATCTTACTCCTTCTTCTTCACATTTAAAAAAAAGATTTATTTTTATTTGAAAGTCTGATTTTACAACAAGAGGAAAGAGAGTGAGAGAAGGTCTTCCATCAGCTGGTTCATTCCCCAAATGGCTGCAATGACCTGAGCAGAGCTGCCAAAGCCAGGAGCCAGGAGCTAAACTTTCCAGTCTCCCATATCTATGCATGAGCCCAAGGACTTCGGCCATTTTCCACTGCTTTTTCAGGCTGTAAGTAAAGAGCTGGATCAAAACTGGAACAGCCGGGACACACACCAGCACCCAGAATGGCTGCTGGTGCTAGCAGGTAGAGGATCAACTTGCTATACCACCAACCATGCCCCTACTGCTTCACATTTAAGATGAAGTATGTGTGTGTGTGTGTGTTTCTTTAGCTTGTCTCTGAGATCTTCCCAGTGCTAACATGCTACAATTTTTCTTCAGAAGCTGATGTGCAAGTGTATGTGGGGGGAGGGGAGGGTGGGAGGCGGGGAGGAGGGGAATGAAAGAATAATAATGCAAATGTTTCTCTGTTAAAAAATAGCAGGTGTGACATTGATACCAAAGTTCAGAGTTCCCAACAAGTTTGAGGACAGCTATTAGAGCAAGTGAACATACTATGTAAGACCTGGGAAGCTTGAGCAGAGAGAGAGCTGCTTGAAATCCCATGAAACTATATACATACAATCACCACTTGGTGAAGGCAAACTTAAACTGCAAGCTCACAACTTGGAATAAATACCTTTGAGGTTTAGTATCATAAAGCAGCCAGAAATAAACATGGGTATTGCTAAGCTATGAGTAATAGGTCAAAATTCCACTTCTTAGGCCATAATTTTCCTGCTATCTGAGAGCCCTATATGTGTCCTCCATGTGTGTTCAGCTGACCGAGTCCTCAAGAACGTGCCTGGATGGATCTGAATGGAGTCCAAATTAGAAAGATGCTTCTAAGACCAATTTACCTCTGACCAGGCAGCCCCTGAGACCAGGTCAGCATGGTTTCACACTGCAAGCTCCCGCAAGCCACTGACTGCCAGAATGAATGAAGTCATCACAAGGAGTGAGTCAGCTTTACAGCAGCCAGCATTTTCTTCTTACTGTCCTCCATTTTGGTTTTTCTCCCCTTTAGGAGCCCTCTTTATCCACTACTTAGTACCTATAGTACAACTCATTAGCACTGTACCTTCTCCACTAACTCGCTGCCTTTCCCACCCCCAGAAAGAATTCAAGTGCAGCCATTTCTAGATTCTCTCCTCTCAATGCAAGAGCACCTATACTGCAATACACTCTCTCAGGTCCTGTGCTTAACTACACAGTGACTGCTTGGTCCCTGCTTTGCATGTTCTTTCTCTCAGAGATCACATTAGGCTGTGACCGACAAGTTACATATCCAAAAGAATGGGCACAAGTTGAGAATTCTTAAAATCTTGGGAGTTTAGGGAGCTTTTCTATTAGCTACATAAGGCTAGCCCTGGGAGTGAAACCAGCTCACAGACCCTATCCTGCTTGCATAAGTGGCAACCTGAGAAAAGGGCAATTGAAAAAGGCAGAAAAGGGGGAGTAAGAGAAGAGAGAATACAGGAGGTCTGCAGATGTAATGAAGCTTATGGTTGTAGGCATGGTTAAGGAAAGAGGTCACTTGTCACCGCTTTCTTCTGCTGATGGTTCTGTTTGTAAAATTCTGGCAGCCACTCTGCTAGTACAATTGACTGACTCCTTTAGGGAAGTTGAAGGGATCACCATTTCCACAGGGTGAATTTCTGTCTCCCCCATTTGGAAGAGATTTTTCTTTGGCAGTTGCTACTGGCTTTCATTTCTTAAATAACTACCAGGAGAGTATGGCAATTGAAATAGGGGATGGAGCTGTTGTTTTTTCTGGAGATTGTCATCCTTTCTGAAGACTAAGTTAGCTTTGGCTTCAAGGTAGCAGGTGGAGGAATACACACACACACACCTCTATATAGATGTGTTTGTGGGGTGTGTGCATGTGTCACCTATTTGAGCAAGAAGTGACAGAATGATTTGAAAAGGTGAGAAACAAACAGAAGTGGGCAATTAAGTAAGCTACTTAATAGAGAGCTGAGGTTGGTTACTTGGCCATATACCTTAATTGGATTCTCATTTTTTTTTACTACAAAAATAACTAAGAATTAAAATTTTGAAAACGCAGTGAATGTAGCATTTCCATAGAAATAATATTCTGACTGGACGATCTCTGCACAACAGATGACACTTGCTACAAAGGCCTTCTCCCTGGACGGAGAATGAAAACCTGGGTCAGTGCTTCTCCCTAAAGCTTCTCAGCCCTACAGGCTAGCAAATAGAGTGGGTGCCCTCTTGGTCCCAGGCAAAAAGAAAACATTTCAAAGCTGATCACAATTTGTACTTATAAGCTAAGGCTGCGGATGCATAAGAGTCCCAGTCACATGTTCGTCACCTCTCTTTACAGAGTAACTCTTCTCTCTAGGTAGGGTTGTAAAATTTTGTTTTTGAAAAATAACACTTGTTAGGATTGTCCCTGATTACAAATTGAAAGTGTCTCTAAGAAAACTTGCACTACAGAAAAATATACCCACAATTATTTTCAGTATATTTACTTCTAGTCTTTATACTAATTGTGTGATCAAAATTATAGTGATGCTGGATATACAGTCTTTATGTATGTACTACTGCACTATCCTGTCTCATATAATTTATGATCTTTGCCAAAGCAATTCCAAATGACTGTGTAATATTTCACCATGTAGATGCTGCATTATCTGTTTCATGAATTGCTTAATGTGGATCATTTAAGAGGGTCTCCAATCCCTAAAGACTGTGGACAGCATTGCAATGAAATGGCTAGACTGTTTTAACCCTCCAGACGCCTATCATCATGAAGAATTCACCAATCAGGGCCAATGGGATTAAACAGACTCTTCCATCTGCAGAAGAAATGAGCCTGGAGGTTATCTTTTTCCATATCTTCCTTCTGTTTCCTCTCTGAACTTAATGAGAGTAAATCTTTTGATGTGGGAAGTGGGCAAAATTAAAATTATGAACTTCAGCCTTGGGACTCATAGGAAGTCTAGGTTAAATAATTTATGAAGATAGATATTCAGTTCCTACTTAGAAATCTCCTATAAAGGCAGCTCTCATTCCCTGAAAATTCTGTCTTAGAATACACACTATTTCACAGTGGCACTAAGGCAAAAACTCATCAATAATAGTAGGAAGTAAGAAAAGGAGGAAGGAGAGAAGGCGGAAGAAGTTAGCAATACATAGGCAAGAATGACCTCTAACAACTTTTTTAGTGACGGCCAAGGTCGCTTTGGCAAAACTGAGGTTTTCCTTCTATTCACTCAGTTCACTGTTAGAGAAAAAGCAAGCACGGCAACTCAAAATTCCTTCACATATTTATTGACTAGTAGACTTGATTACTAATCTCCCTTAAATAAAAAGCCAGAAGTTTACCTACAGTGGTAAGAGATAATGGACGCATGATCAAACAGGACTCACACTTAGCCAGGTTTGAGACGAGGCAAGTCTTGAAAGGTATTAAGTAGAATGTGGAAAAATCAAACCACAGGAGTTCTTTCATTAGAGCATTCAAGGATGCTCACTTCTGCCCCTCTAATAATCCACTTCTGCCACTATGCAGGAATTAGAGGAAAGCTCCCTTTAGCATCCAGGAGCCCACTCCTCTTGTTAATTTCTATTGTCCGCAAAGTAGGAGTCAGGGGACTGGAGTAGATGAAAGATGTGGTTGAATGGGCTTTCCTCTTTCTGGTCCTCTTCTTTTTTCTCTTCTTAGGAAAGACCAACAGCTTCTTGTCAAGTTACCCTGGCAACAACTTTGTGTTTGCCAGCTAAAATCTACTTCTCCTTCGAGCCCTGCTTTAGGGCTTAAAAATGTCAAGAAATGGGAGAAGAGGAAGGAAGAGGAAGACTAGAAGAGAGGAGAGGAGAGGAGAGAAAAGGAGACAGTAAGGGTAGCAGTTAGGAGTATGAGCATAGGAGTGAGCATTTGCTATGGTGGTTAGACTGCTGCTTGGAGCAACCGCAATCCATTTCACAGTGCCTGGGTTTGAGTCCTGGCTCCATTCCTGACTGCAGCTTTCTGCTAAATGGGCACCCTGGGAAGCAGCAGTGGTGAGTCAGGTAAGCTGGATATGTGCCATCTATGTGAGAGATTTGGATTGAATTCCCAGCTCCTGGCTTTGGTCTGGCTCAGCTCCAACTGTTGTGGGCTTTTGAGGATGTGAATCAAAATATAGGAGTTAGTCTTATTAAAAAATAACTGAACCTTAAAAATTTTAAAAAGTTTATACATGTAGTTTGTACAGAAAGACATGTAAAATCTTACCTGTTTCTATAAATCTGTAAGTTAGTATCTGTAAGTATGGTTAATTGAATATATACCTAATAAAATTATATCATAAGATCACTACGCAGATTACATGAGATAATACATGTAAGTGTGTGGCATGCAGTAGGGATTTAACAAAGAAAATGTACTTCACATGTACTGAGTGGCTACAAAAAGCCAAATCTTAGGCTAGATAAATTACCTATACCACTTCAGACTTAATTCTCATTATTAACCATTATCAGCAGCAACAAAAAAAGAACAGAAGAATCTTGAATCCATGTTAGAACCATAAGAGTTTTGGAACTAAATAATCTTAGAGGTGAAAGCGCCTACCACCGTGGATGTGATTTGGACAAGATCATTTGATTTTTATCAGTATTCAGCCTAGATTCCCAGGCTTCCTGCCACAAGTACAGAAAGTGGGATAGGTAAAGTTTCTGGATGCTGTGGGGGTGGCAGGAAACTGACCTGTCTACCACCTCTTAAGGTAGTCAGCACTGCCCCTACCCCGCCCTGCCAGCCCTCGGCAGAAGCATGACTCCTATTCTGTGCTCTGGTCCATCATCCATGGGTTCATAATTAAAAGGGAAGAGATACAGCTTTGCTTTTTGAGATCCTCACTAAGAATCAAGTGAGCCACAGGTAAGCAGGCAGGCAGGCAGGCAGGAAACCCTGGATTTACTGCTAATCCCCTTGCTTTACAGACACTCATCAGAGAGTGCTGTGGGTCCCACCAAGAGGAAGCTGAGCCAGCCTCCGGGAGTTCAGCAGCCCCTCATGTGCCTGGGGAATCACAGCTTAGAGAACACCTCCTTTCATGTTCTTCTCTCTGACAGGCACTGTGATGATTCACATTCATTCCCACCAAGTGTCAGAAAAGCCTGTGAAGTAGTTATAACCAGGCTTCCCAATATAAAAAAAAATCAACTTAATTAAGTAGGGTTATTTATTTATTTTTTTTTTTTGCCTGAGTAGCAATCACACTTTAATTAATACCCCATTAAAATGAATTCCTAGGGGAAACACAAGCACACAGACACCTAATGAGTTCGTCTGCCAAGAGTGTTATTACAGAGGATGCTAAATGGGCCCGTCCCTGGCCAAAGGCTCCATTGCAGTGCCCATGTTAATCAGGGAGGAAAAGCAACCACAGGTCAGCATTCCTCCACCTCTCTATGGAGCCCTCTGCCCTGCAAGAGACTCAGTATCATGCACCACCACCCTTGTTTTTGCCATTTGGCAAACAACGCAGACAGGGTTTAAAATCCAGCTGGCCTCTGCCCTGGTGAGGTGAAGGGCATCTGAGAACTCTTCCCTCCCTGCCCCCACATCCCATCCATGCAAGGTGAAGCCCAATTATAACATCACTTTATTGCAGATCCTTACTAAAATAGTAGAATCCTCCCACTGGGGGTGCAGGGGAAAGACACGAAAACCCAGAATACATTTGCAAACTGTATGTCTAGCAGCAAAGATCTGATCAAAGTTCTGGGGGCACTAAAACTGGTCAACATTTGGACAAATTGGTATGGGATGGAAAGTCTGTGTTCTTCTATTTCCTCCTGAAGTAAATACTTATATGCAGCAGACTCGGAGATTACTCCAGCTGTGGAGTGGATGTTCCTTCAGACCTCTACAGCTCTCCCACAGAACACCTGCTGGCATGGCCCCTATCTCCCCTAGGGCACGATGGCAGGAAATTGCCCCCTACTCATTTTGACAAAGATAATGCAGTTTTCTTCAGCATAGCCTTAGTATGTGAATAATGTCCAGTCCCAGGATGAGATCAAGATTGGGGGACCATTTTACCAGGAGGCTAACCTGAGCCCTCCCCTGAGGCCCAATGCCCTCTCCCCAGTCCTTACCTCCTTGGTGTGCGTGTGAAAGGAGACGGACATGTCCAGCAGAAGCTTGCGCTGTTCCACCCTGCGCACAAAGTCTTGGATGCGCACCTCCAGGTGTCTAGCTGCCTTGTAGATTTCCTCGGGGTCACATTCCCCTGTCTGTGCTAGCTGCTCTGCTGCTTCTAGGAGCTTGTCGGCGTTGGTGTAGGTATTCTGCCAGCAACAACAGTGAGGCAAAGTCAACTTGCAGTCAGGAAGCGAGCTTCGCGCCTTCCCGCAGCCCACCCCGAGCCTCCCCCGGGCTGGTGCGGAGGGGCGTGGGCGCGAAGCCGGCAGCTCCCTGGTCTGGCACCGAGGCGCTGAGCGCGGGGCTGGCACAATGCCTCGCAGCCAGCTCGCAGCCTGCCCGGCAGCTCGGCACAAGCGGGCCCTGGCCAGGTGCCTTAGCTGCCCCTGGGACTTCTCAGAGGTGTGCTGTGCCTGGGAAGAAGCGGGGAGACCTGCGGGAAGCTCCATGCCCCATCCGCTGCCTGTCCCCAACCCTGAAGAAGCAGCATCATTGCCCTCACAGCTCTGGCTGCAACTGCGGGAAACAGGACATTCACACAGAGGGCTGGCTTCTAAGTGAGCACACCGGGGAGGCTAACTGGGAGACTGGCTTTGCTTTTCCCAAGTTCCCTCACTCCTGGTGTTTATCTTTGGAACACAGCTATCTCTTTGGAGGGGGAAGGGGCCAGCACAGAGCTGCCAGAGGGAAGCAGTCAGGGCCAGAGGGAGGTGATATATGCTATTCACTGGGAATCAATGAAGGCTAAATGCAGTGAGACTGGGGAGGAGTCTTGCATCCACACACATGCATAGAGTCTACACACTATGCACACTTACACACACACACACTAACTCTCTGCTCTGTACGCTGTGGTATTCTTCATAACAGTTTATAAGGAAACCAACTTGGCAACTGTTATCAAGATGGCAATCACCAGAATAGTTATTATTACATGGATTGTCATGGATATAATTTTACCTCAGTAGGTTTCTCTTTTAAAAAGTCTCTCCTGACATATCCTGACTTAGAGCTGGTGACCCAAGTGTTCACATACATTTTTATATCCCTGAAGTCAGCACAACACCCCATAGAGTGGTGAACAAGTGCTTGCTATTGATGACGGGACTCTGGAAGCATACAGGGTCAGCATCAAACACAAAGTGAGCAAAGAACTGAGATGAATTTATGGCCAATTACTATAGCATGCTTTGTTTTGTCCGTGCAGGTGTCTCCCTGGAGTTTTGGGGAGAACTTCCTGACTGATGTTAGGGGCTACATTGTTCCCATCCACCAAATTTACATTTCAAAGTGAATGCCGCCTCACCCAATATCTTGGAATGTAGAGTGCACCCCACCTCACCCAGCATCTCAGAATGTAACCTTCTTTGTATACAGGGCCATTGTAGATGTAATCTGTGACATTATTAAGTTATAGTAGCCTAGGGTAGATCTCTAATCTAATGTGACTGATGTTCTTATAAGAATATCATGCAAAGGGACAGTCATACACAGAACACTATGTGAAGCTGAAGGCATAGACTGGGGCATTTATCTACATGTTAAGGAGGGTCAACCATAGCCAGCAAGCTGCCAGAAGTTAAGAAAAGGCATGGGTAGACTTTTCCTTCTGTCCTTCTGACAGAATTAACACTGATAATATCCTGATGCTGAAATGATCAGAACCAACAGACCATTGATCTGTCACTCAAGCCACAATGCCTCCATCCAGCAGCCTTGCTATCCACATAACCTCTTGATCATACTAGCACAGAGCTGGAAACCATATGCAAGTGGTCAGAAAATACTTGTATAGGTCCTGAGGAATTCTAACAGATGCCACAGCAGGTCATTACGGACTGCAGTCTGAAAAGCAACTGTCCAGGGCAAATGCTGTTCCCACGTTAGCAAGATCTGGCCCCCATTGGGAAATACCTAGACAAATGGCAACCTTGTATGAGGAAAGGGGTTTTGCCACCAAGTTAAAGGAGGCTTGTCAATCTGCAAAGTCCAGGAAGTCATTCAGAGTCATGAAAGAGACACAGGGAAAGATGGGGAATGACAGCCAGGGGAGACCTCTGTGGTTGAGAGCAAGGTAAAGGAGACTCGTAGGGACTATCTGCAGTTTCTAGCAAATATACCAAAAGCTGATGGGAAAGAACTCTTTTGGAATCCCTCACATTTTCCACCTTAAACTCTAGGGAACCTCAGGAATCCTCCAAGAAATGCTATAGTTTTGACTTCTTGTTTTCTAGACAGTAAAAAACATTTTTTACCAAAGTAAATACAGGCTTGTTTCAAGGTAAGTTTGAGTCCAATAAGAGAGAAGTCCAAAGCAAAACTGAAGTGCATACTACATGTAAGGTACCCCAACTTGACCCAGCCTGCTCAGGATTTCCCTGGGTTAGCACAAGTCGTGTATACCAGAAACCCTATGTAAAACAGATTCTGTCCCAAAGAGAACAAAGTCATCCTTGAGAGAGAACGTGATGACACATGAAATGAGGCATGCAATAAAGCAGATGATGAAAGGTCAACGTTTCTTGACCCAATATAGGTGTTGAAAAGAATTGACTAAAACTGGATATAATAATGGTCAACAATCATTGAATAGTTTTCATATACCAAGGACTCTTCTAAGGATTTTATATTATCTCTTTTAATCCTTACAATAACTCTGTGAAGTTGATGTCAGCATTTAACCCATTTCATAGATGAAGAAACAGAGGCACAAAGACTTTCTGGTCAAGGCCATGTGTTAGATAAATGGTAGAACCAGAGTTAAAGCATTATTGTTCAACTACAGAGCCCAAACCTTTATGCTACCCTGCATTTATGCAGGGTATAGACAGAGACCTAAGGATGAGCAGGATTTAGCAGAAAAGTAGCTGGCAGGTTTCTTCTAGACAGGACTCTCTCCTGTGTTTAGAGTACTCAGTGTTAATACCAGACCATAGCTGCTATGAAATCCTCATGTCAACTGTGCCTTCATGAACTCCCTACTGATCTAAGAACGTTTCAAGAAGGTTCTATGTCTCATTCATCTTGGTTCTTTCCTGGTCAGCACTGTGGCTGGTGTACCACAGGCACTCTACATGTTGAAGGAATGATCAAGAGATGAGGATGAGCACATCATGCTTGGATAAGTTGAGCCACCCTGAAATTGCAAAGTGATGGGAAGTCAGGTTGAATAAGGTAAGTATGATTTCATGATAGAATCCACAGAAAGAAAGGGACAAAAAAGGAGAGAGTGTCATGGAATCCCTACTGGATCTACTGACATGCCTTCCTCCTATTACTTCTAAAAATGTTTCTAAAAATCAGAACCAGTCAGACCTCTCTCCTACTTATACCTGTTTAGCAGTTTCCCACTTCTTTGGTATAAAATACTTGCACATACAACAAAAGACACTTCTTTATCTGATACATCTCACTCCCCTATAAATAGCACATGATGTAAACTGCTTACATGCCCCAAAACTCACTTCTTTGAATTTTGCCTCTGCGCTTTTGTACATACTTCCTTCTGCCTGGGTTGCCCTTCCCCTAAGTTATATATTTGATTGACTCACTAACAACTTTTAAGACCAGCCCTGGCATACTTTGCCCAGAAAGTCTGGGCTCATACTCCATTCTCTTCCAAGGAACTCAGAGTGATTTTTACTGACCCCCTCTAAAATACCTGCCATGTTCTTTTATTTTTAATCTTCTTGCTTAGAAGTTTATTTATTTATCTGTTTATTATTTGAAAGGCAGAGTTACAGATAGAGAAGGAGAGGTAGAGAGAGATCTTTCATTGGCTGGTTCACTACCCAAATAGCTGCAACAGCCAAAATGAGCTGATCTGAAGCCAAGAGCCAGAGCTTCTTCTAGGTCTTCTTTTTGAGTACAGGAGCCTAAGAACTTGAGCCACCTCCTGCTGCTTTCCTAAGCCATAAGCAGGGAGCTACATTGGAATTAGAGTAACCGGGATACCAACTGGCACCTATATGGAATGCTGGCACCACAAGCAAAGGCTTTGCTTACTATGCCACAATGCCAGCCACAACCTGCCATATTCCAAAGCAAATGTTTGCTTTTATTATCCACATAGGGTATGATAATGTTTTTCACCTCTTTCTCTTAGTGTCTGGCACCCAGTAAAAACTATAAATACTTAGTGAATGAATTAATAAATTAAATAATGCATCAATCCTCACCAATCTTAATGTTCAACTCTTTGGTACTCATCAACTAGCTAGTACAAGACCTCACATGCAGGAATTCATGTTCAATGTTCAACCCCATTTGATTTATCCTACCTTTTGGCATATCCTTGAAATAAGACTGTGCTTACAGAATATCAGCTAATGTGTTACCAAGGCAGTATGTTGACCTCTGTCATTGATACTAAATTTGGGTAAGGATCATAACAGACTTCTCATCTTCTCACCAAATTAACAATGGCTTTTGTTCTGGGGCCAGAGTCTGACCTCATTCTGAGTATCATTCCTAGGTAATCATTGGTTTCCCAGCCTCACAGGCCCTGTCTTTGATTTGGACTCTAATCCATATGAGAAATCTCTAAGAGGTTCATGAAATATGTGTGCTCTGAAAAAGCTACACATGAATTTAAAAAAAAATGTACCAAAATAAAATTTTAAATTTTCTTCTTTGTAAGTATGTCCCAACTGATATGATAAAAATGGGTTATGAGTGCAAGGAGAGTAACTTCTCATCCAGTGGGAAGTTCAAAAAGGACCTGCAGTTGCCAGAGCCTCTGAATCAGAAATGTGGACTGCAGCTCCTGTTCTTCCTTCCCCTACGCCCACAACCTGCACCAAACAGGGGAGATGCCCTAGATAATATGGGCTGTAAGTCTCATTGCAACCTCCCAGGGTAGACTTGGCACATTGCTTCTTTGGGGCTTGTTTTCACTCCATAGAAGAAAGAGAATATTCTAAGATAATCTCTCGCTAAAAACTATAAGTATCCCAGCAACATAAGTATGATTTCACCCTTAAGCTGGATCAGAGGGCAGGCTATTTCAAGTCAAGGGTGGGAGAGAAAATGAATAAAAACATTTATGGAGTACAGAATCACCTTAGGTTAAAAACATAAACAAAAACAAACAAACAAACAAACAAACGAACAAACGAACAAACAAACAGAAAACAACCTTGGCCCTGTGCCCTGGCCTTAAGGAAAGGATAAGGTCCAGAACCTATCCTTCTTTTTTTTAAAAAATATATTTTTATTTTGAATTTTGAATTATGTGGTACAATTTTATATAGGCTGGTATTCCCCACCAAACTCCCAGCCCCCGACAGATTTTCTCCCATTTTGTTATAATAGTGTAGCCCTTCATAAGGAATCATAATTCTATCAGTCTCTTATTTAAGTGTACCCCAACACTGTTGGTACAATGTCAGTCCAGCATCCCATTGTCTACACATGTCCAACAATTTCATTGGGAATTCATCTTTTGTCTGGATGCAGGGATGCATGTTCCATTATACCCCAATGTCTGTATATGATAGACCCCAGTACTCCATCACTGTACATTACCATAAGTGAGAAGCCATGAAACAAGGTCAACAACTGGCATGAGTTAGAACAGCCACAACAACAACAACAACATCAACAACAAATTACAGCACCATGAAAAAAAAATGCACCACTGAGTAATCAATACATGAGTGACAAAAAGGAAACACAGAAGCCTCTTGGGAAAAATGATGCCATTGTAAAATTCATGAACCCGTGATGAATTCGACTAGAGAAAAGAGATTATTTGGAACAAACCAAACTAAAATAAAAAACATCAAAACATATGGGATACAGCCGAAAAAGTAAGCAAACAATCAAAAAACAGTATGGATTGGACTATTGGAGTTACACTTTCCAGAACCCATCCTTCTTATGAACAAGAGCCCCCGTAGACTGGAGAATGGGGCCATCAGAGAAGCAGGAATTTAGCCTCCTCCTAATGATTGTTTCTCAGTGCTAGTAGGCCTGGAAACAGAGGTAGTGAAGCGCAAGGAGCAACAGGAACATGAACATTAAAGGCAAAAGGGAACTGGAAGCACAGATGCTAGAAGCTCTCAGCCTTGCCTCCAGACCTTGACATTAATGAGTGGCAACAATCAACACAACAACCAAAATCCCCTACCTTGCAATAGTGCTTTAGGGTTGATATGATCTTTTTGTCCAAGAGAGAATCACCCATGTGTGAAAAAACGACCTGAGGCACCAGAAAGGTCTCTGCAGGTGAGAGTGGCCAGTAATCCACAGGACTAGGGAGAGCTCCTATTTCTCACCAGTCAGCCTGGAAAGTCCCATGATCCATGAGGTTCTGGGCAGGGTACTCAAAATGTTAGCCTAAGCAGTGTCAAATAACTTCAAACCCAGCACTGCTATCATCTTTCCCAGTACATTTTCAGCGGAAGATTTGAAAAGATCATTTTTTACAAGGAAATTAGCCATTCCACAAAGAAATGCTAATACATATTTGTGAAAAGTATAATCCACAATGTCTGATATCTAGTAAAAAAGCACAAGGTATGCCAAAAATCAGGAAAATATAACCTACAATGAAGAGAAAATGAATCAATCAAAATTGACATGGACTTGCATGCTAAAAATAGCAGGCAAGTATTTACAAATGGTTACTATAACTGCATTTCATGTGTTCCAAAGTAAAGCAGAGGGCAAGTGTTTGGTACAGAGGTTCAGACACCACTTGGGTCCCAGCTGTAGGCAACTACCTAGGTTGCATTGTACCGAGCCAATGGTACACTGCTGGGAGAAAAGCAGTTAATAGCTGGGAGGCATCGTGGACCTGGTTAATGCCAAATTGGTGTTAACTATACAAGTGTGCCAGCAAAGTCGCTTATTTTTAAATTTTATTTATTATTTAAAAGCTATGTAGGGGGCAGATGTCAGCACACCAGCAGACAGGGTCTGGGGACTCGTGTGAGAGTATGTATGGGCCCTGAGTAGGCAAACAGGGTCCTAGGCTAGCACAGCACACCACCAGAGGACCAGGCTTGGGGAGCTATGGACATGGGGGACAATGGATTGCTTAGGGAAATGGGTCTGGAGAAGTGTGGAAGGGAGACCTGCTGAGGAGGAGGAATTCTGGGGGACTTTCACCAGCCTGGCTACTGCACTTGCAGGTAAATGAGGGGGCTGAGACTGGGTAGTTTAGAAAACAACTGGAGGACCTCTTTGAGCCAAACCAATATACCTGCCCATGTGAAAGACCCTGAGCTGGACTGTTGGTATCAACCACTGCCTACAAGTATATACAAAAGCCACATATGAGGGGCTGCCTGGCAGGGCTCAACCACGGTACCTACCAGTGAGTATTAGGGAAGGGGGTGGGCCATGCTAGACTGGGCCATGACACTAACCAGCTCATGAGAGAACCGGGTCTAGGAGCAAATTCTGTGTGGGGTTGTAGGCTCACCCTTGTGGGAAATGCCGTATCAGCTGGATTGCTTGAGGGCTATGGTGGTGATGGGCTGAGCTAGGCATGACCATGGAATGCAACAACACTCATGGGTACTGGGTTGGGAATAGGTGGGGCTGGTCCAGGCTGTAGCTCCCACAGGTGTACCCAAGAATTGGCTGTGGGGTATGTCAGGCTGCAACATCTACTACACATACAAAGGCTGAGACTGGAGGGCAAACTGCTTGGTAAAGGCTTACCACCAGATGGCATACATGAGATTTGGATCTGGAAGTAGGCCTAATGGGGGAATTTGGGGAACTTTCCTGGTGGGCCATTGCTCCAGCTGGTGAGCATGTGAGTCAGGGTTGAGTGTTGGTCAAGCCATGCAGGGTTACATCACTTGTTAAAAGGTGTATGGGTTGGCTGTGTACGGTTGGACCTGGCAGGACCATGCTATTCATAAAACATTGGCACGTACAGGAGCCAGGAAATGGTTCAGGCCATGAAGAACTAGGCTAGGCTATTACACATACCAATTACATGAAAGAAGTGGATGCGGATAGGCTGGGCTAGGCTAGACTGCAGTACCCACCAGCGAGATTTAAGACTGGGGGTGGGCCACACCAGGCCTGGGTACAGCATCTGATGGCAGAGGCCAAGCTAGGTTATAGGTTGTAACAGACTGGGTCAGAATAGCCACTGGCTTGAACAAGATCTATGGTTGGGAACAAGGTTGGTTGGGGACCTGAGGAGACACCTTGGGCACGCGGGCTGTAGATCCCACTAGTGAATGGGAGAGCAGGAATGGGGGTGGCAAACTGGGTTGGACATGGCTATAGTATCCTTTGGCATGGGCATGGACTGGGTCTGGCAAACCAAGTTAGGCTCCAGCACTCACTGGTGTTTGCAAGAGTCAGAGTAGGTGCAGGATGAGCTGGGCTAGGTCTCGGTACCTGCTGAACCATGAGAGAAATGTGTCTGGGCAGGAACCTAAAGTAGCTGGGCTATAGCACCCAGCAGTAAGAACCAGAATGGGTGCAGGCCGGTTGGACAAGATCACTGTATCTGCAATGGGCCAAGTCAGGCTGGGCCAAGAACCCACCGGAGTATACAAGATCTGCCACTGGGAAGAGACCTGATAGAGGAGCTTAGGGAACTCCTTGGTCAGGATGCAGTCCCTGCAGGTAAGTGCAAGAACCAAGGCTGGGAGCAGCCTGGACCAGGCCAGGTTACAGTACAGGTTCAGTAACTTGTGGATCAGGTCTGGGAGCAGTACAGGCCAGGCTGGTTCATAGCATCCATGGGCAGATGTGAGAAATAAGACTGGGTGCGGGATAAGTCGGGTTGGGCTACAATGACAGTCAGTTCACATTATGGCCAGGACCGGAGGCAAGCCAAGTAGAGTCAGGCTGTAGTACCTTCTGGTGGATGCTGAGGTGAGATGAACCATGCCATTCTGGCCCACAGCTCTCACCAGCACATGTAAGACTCAGGAGATCCTCTGCTGTGCCAGGTGAATGCAACTACCAGTGTGTGTGTAGGTTTATGTGAGTGATAGACTGAGCCAGACCCCACACTGACTGGCACACACAGGAGTCAGTTCTGGGGTCACCTCTGGCAAGGTTTTTCTGGGGATACTTCTGCTGAACTGGACTCAGAGCTCCAACCATGAGGAAAATCACAGGATCTGTGGTCTGACCACAGAGTGCATGTGTTAGAACTGGGTCTCCACAGTTGCTGAGGCCTGCGCAGTGACAGCATACCCAGATGCTCTTGGAAGACACGACAGCTAGCTCATGACAGCTATCTCATCCTGCAGAGGATGTATACTACTACAGAGGGCAGAACAAATTGGACGGTTCTCCTAGAGATATCTGGGCAAGTTGAGATTCAGAGGTGGATTATGTCAGCCAACAGACCTTGGAAGGATTTCCTCAACACTGGAGCAACAAAATCAATAGCATCTGAGAAGTATCAAAACCATTTAAACAGTATCCTGGGAACATGCTCCATATCAGGGACACTGGGATGACATCAGGTGGTCTTCCCCCATTCCTGGGTATTGATGTGCTCGGGTTGCTTGGTCAGTGGCCCTCTCTGCTTCTTTCTCCACTATCCCCAGATACCAGAAGAAAAAAAAGAGATTGGAGGCACCTGTCTCATCTACTTTCCCACATTCCTTGAGCCTCCCCACTCTAATTGGAGGTCCACATGGGCATGCATCCCTATTAACTAAGTAAACATCATCAAAAATAAAATGAATTTATTAGTTTTTAAAGGGCATCACTGGGATATCTGCAACCCATATCAGAGTACCTCAGTCCAAGTCCCTGCTCCATTCCTAAATTCAGCAAAGTATTGATGTGTACCCTGAGGCGCAGCAGGTGAGGATGGATCAGGTGCTTGGGTTTCTGCACCTCACATGGGAGAACATGGCTGAATTCTAGATTTCTGGCTTGGTTTGGACCAGCCCTGGCTGTACAAGGCATTTGGGGAGTAGATGGAAAGAAACTGTCTCTCTGCCTTTCAAATAAAATTAAAAACAAATTCAAATAAAATTAAAATCAAGTGTGGTAGCTTAGTGGCTAAAGTCCTCACTTTGAACGTGCTGGGATCCCATATGAGTGCCAGTTCTAATTTTGGCAGCCCTGCTTCCTATCCAGCTCCCTACTTGTGGCCTGGGAAGGTAGCTGAAGATGGCCCAAAGCCTTAGAACCATGCACCCTCATGGGAGACCTGGAAGAGGCTTTGGACTGGCTCAGCTCCATCTGTTGCGGCTGCTTGGGGAATGAATCATTGGACGGAAGATCTTCCTCTTTATCTTTCCTCCTCTCCATATATATGACTTTGCAATAAAATAATTTTTTTAAAAAACACAAAATATTTAAAAAGTTCAATAATCGAAAAAAGAGAAGTAAAAGATACAAAAAATCTCTTGTACTTCTAGAGATGAAAAATACTGGTTGATGTTCATAGCTGTTGGCTATTTAGAGGAACAAAATTACACAACTAGAAGATACAGTGATAGAAATTATTCAAACTAAAATTCTGAGTGGAAAAATAATTTTTCAAAACAAAGCAGCAGTGAGCTTGGGGCATTATACATGCCATTATCCATGGGTATGAAATTCCTAGGGGGAAAGGAGGAGGGATAGCAAAAAAACTGAAGGAAAGATGACCAAAAGTCTTTTAAATTTAACAAAAAACTCTGAATCTGAGAACTCAGCAGATCCTCAACACAATAAACATGAAGAAAATGATGCCACGGCCCACAAATCGCAAAGCAAACAAATGCAGGGGAGAAAACAGAGTAAGAAGAGGTAAAAAGAAATGCCGTACATGAGGAACAAAGAGAAAAATGGCAGCAAGTATCTCCTCAGAAGCAGTGTAGCCAACAGCCAGTGAGGAAGCACCTTTGTAATTATGGTGTCTCCCCTGCCAGGAAATTATGATGTAGCACCTTTAAAGTGCTTCAAGAAAAAGAGGAGGCTGGATGAAGAATCCAGCTCCGGAACAAATACTTTTCACAAAGATAATATAAAAATTCTTGAAAGTTATTTGTTTTCATTTGAGAAGGTTAGAGAGAGGAGGGGACACACACATACTCAGAGGGGGAGAGAGAGATCTTCCATCTGCTGGTTAACTCCTCAAGGGGCCTCAAAGGCCACAGCTTGGCTGTTCTGAACCCGGGAGCCAGGAGTTTCTTCCAAAACTCCCAATTGGGTGCAGCGGCCCAAGAGCTTGGACCATCTTTTGGTGCTTTCGCAAGTGTATAAGCAGAAAGCCGGATCAGAAACAGAGCAGCTGGACTCGACTGGACACCCAAAAGACATGCGAGTGCTTAACCTATGTGCCATGGCATTGGCCCTGAAATTCTTAGTGTTTGAAGCTGAAAGAATTGCAGAAATGCTAATGAAATGCTCCCCACCCTATGAAATGCTAAAAGAAGAAGTATTAACAAGTGCTTCCTTCAGGGAGAAAGAAAATGGGACCAAGATGGAAACACAGGACCTCACACCGAAATGAGGAACACTGGAAATGCCAGCTACCTGGGTAAATACCTAAGCGGGTTTTTTTTTCTTGTGATTTGAACATCTTTAAAAGATATTTGAGTGTTTAAACGAGTATTGTGTTTATATCACATATGTAAGTAAAATATATGACAATAGCACAAAGTTCAGGATGGTAAAAATGGAAGTACAACTATTTTAAGACTCCTATACTATAAATAAATAAACATAATATTATTGAAGGAAATTGTGATAAGTTAAGATACTATAACCACTAAAACAGTACAGTACATGTAATGTCAAGAAAAAGATAAAAAAGGAATCTCAAAAAAGAGGAGGTGAAAAGCAGCAAAGAACAGAAGAAACAAATAGGAAAAAGCCACACAAATATATCAATAATCAGATTAAACATAAATGCTCTAAATATTAAGTCAGAGATTCTCAGATTGGACAATAAGTCCAAATGATATATTGCCTACAAGGGATACATCTAAAGCAAAAGACAAAATAGATCGAAAGCAAAAGGATAGAGGGCCTAGTGTTGTGATACAGTGAGTTAAGCTCCCATGATGCCAGCATCCTATGTTAGAGTGTGGGCTGAAGGACTGGCTGCTCTCTTCTAATTCACTTCCCTGCTAATGCATCTGGGAAGGCAGCAAATGATGGTCAAATTGCTTGGATTCTTTTCACCCATGAGCGGGACCACCAGGATGGGCTGCTGGCTCCTGGCTTCAACCTGGCATATCGTTGGCTATTCTTGCCACTGGGGAATAAACCCACAGAATGGAAGATCTCTCTCTCCTTATCTCTCTTGTCATTCTGCCTCCTAAGTAAATAATTGAGTTTTTTAAAACTATAAAAAATGGAAAAGGTTTAGCATCATACAATAAAAAAAGCTGAGTGGCTATATTGATATCAGATGCAACTGGTATCAAATAATATGATCAAGTACAAAGAAGGCTGGTCATTTCATAATGATCATTGGGTCGATTTATCTGGAAAATATAATAATCTTGAACACCTATGCATCCACATTTCAATATATATGCAGCAAAAATTTATATACCTGCGAGGAACAACGGACAAACTCATAATTGTAGTCTGAGCTTTCACTGTTCACTTTCAATTACTAATGTGACAAATCAATGGGCAATTAATAAGGATATAGATTGTAACAATCTCACTCTACTTGACCTCACTTATGAAAGAAACACTACCCAACAATGACAGAATGCACTTTCTTTCCAAGTGCTCAATGAAATATTATGCCAATTACAAAGCATATTTGAGTCATAAAAATTAGTCTCAATACTTTCAAAGGGATAACAAGTCACACAAAACATTTTGTCTACTATATAATTACATTTGAAACTAATAATGGAATTACATGTGGAAAATACTTAAATCATTGGAAACTAATGTTATTCAAAACAGGCCACAGGTCAGAGAAAGCAGTGTCAATTAACCAAGTGTCTACAAAATGCAAGTCAGTGTGTTAGGCACTTTATCTACATTATTATTAATTTTGTTTTAAAAATAAAAAAAACCCTGCATTCAAAGAGCTAAAGTAACTTGCTTAAAGAATGTTACCAGCTTCTGCCAGGCCACTGTAGCAGACCTGGCTGCTTCCGCAGGGCCCGGCGCAGCCAGGTTCATAGTGGACTCGGGGTGCAGGTTGCTGAAGGACTGCTGAGGGAGTATGTTGCAGGTAAGGACTCTGAGGGACTCCCATCCACAGGGCCACAGTACTTTCAGGTAAGCAAGGGGGCTAAGACAGAGTAGTTTGGAGCTGGGAAGCTGCAGGACTTATATGGGTCAGACAGATGCACCAGCAAATGTAGGAGACCTGAGCTGGGCTAATTAGTATGGTCAATTGCCCACAACTCACAGGCCCACATTAAGACTAGAACTGGGAGCCTACCTGGCAGGGCTAGATCACAGAACCTATCAGTGAGAGCAGGGACGGGTAATGTCAGGTTGGGCTACGATACCAACCAGCATGAGAGAGAATAAGTTCTGGAGGTAAATTCTATGGGGGATATGTGGGCCTATCCCCATGGAACTTCACTTTCTGCTGCTTTGCTTAAGAGCTGGGAGTAGTAACGGGCTGAGCTAGACATGACCATGGAATCCTCTGACACTTATGGGTATTGGGATTGGGGATATGCTGGGTTGGTCCAGGTTGCAGCACCCACAGATGCATCCAAGAAGAGGGGGTAGGGCAGACTAGGCTGCAGCATCCACCAGCTTATATAAAGGATGATGGAGGGGGCAGACTATGCCAGGTGGGGGCCTAGCACCTGATGGCACATGTGAAATTTGGGTCTGGGAGTGGGTCTGGTGGGGGAACATGGGAAACTCCCCTGGTAGGCCATAGCTTCTGCTGGTGAGCATGTGATTCAGGCCTGAGTGTTGGTCAGGCCAGGGAGGGTAGCTCCACCTGTCAGCAAGTGTATGGGGTGGTTCTGAAAGGGGATGGACCGGGCAGGGCCAGGCCAACTTTAGCTCACTGGCATGTGCAAGACTCAGGCTGCAGTGTGGGTCATGCTCGGCAAGGCTATCACACCTACTGGTTTGCATGAGATAGAGATGGGAGCAGACAGGCAGGGCTAGGCTACATTCAGTACCCGCCAGCAAGAGTTGGGACTGGGGCGGGTTGGACCAAATCAGACTGCAGCATCTGATGGCAAAGGCCAAGCCTGGGGAGATGGGCTATGCCCATCTGAGTTAAGCAAGCACTGGCACATGCAAGAACTGTGACTGGGAACAGGCCTTCTTGGGAAGAAAAGAGAAAGCCCTGGCTGGTTTGAACTTCCCACTGGTGAGCGTGAGAATCAGAATGAGAGGCAGTGATCTACATTGGACAGGACTACAGTGTCTTTTGGCATAGATATGGACTGGGTCTGGTGGGGGGGGGGAATGCCCAACTAGGCTAGACTCAGTGTAAGGAACCTGGCCTAGGTCTCGGTACCTGCTAAACCATGAGAGAACTGTGTCTGGGCAGGAACCTAAAGTAGCTGGGCTATAGCACCCAGCAGTAAGAACCAGAATGGGTGCAGGCCGGTTGGACAAGATCACTGTATCTGCAATGGGCCAAGTCAGGCTGAGCCAAGAACCCACCGGAGTATACAAGATCTGCCACTGGGAAGAGACCTGATGGAGGAGCTTAGGGAATTCCTTGGTCAGGATGCAGTCCCTGCAGGTAAGTGCAAGAACCAAGGCTGGGAGCAGCCTGGACCAGGCCAGGTTACAGTTCTATCTGGCATATTTGTGGATCAGGTCTGGGGGCGGTACAGGCCAGGCTTGGTTCATAGCATCCATGGGCAGATGTGAGAACTAGGATGGAGTGCAGGACAGGCTGGGTCAGGCTGCAACACCAGCTAGTTCACATTAGTGTTAGGACTAGATGCTGGCTGTGCACGCCTAGGCTGTAGCACCAACCAGAACATGTAAACCTGGTAAAGAGGCAGCACAAGTCTCACTGCTGAACCACTGCCTCCACAGGCAAGCATGAGAACTGGGATCAGACCAGTCTGGGCAGGGCTCCAACACTCATTGGTTTGTATGTCAGCTGGGTTAGGGGCAGAATCAGGCTGGGCTAAGCAATCCTAATAACTGGTACAGGCGTTGAGTCAGAGTAAGTGAAGGCTGGTTGGGCTTTGCCACAGCATCAGCTAGTAAGTGTTGGGAATTGGGGCAAATTTGTCAAGCTAGACTGCAGACCACCTGGAAAGTACAAGATCCAGGACTAGTAGTGAGCCCAGTAGAGAAACTGGGCACCTCTCTGATGGGCTGCAACTCCCACTGGTGAGCATGAGAACCAGGCCTGGGGGCAGGCCTGGCTAGACAGGGAGTGACAACCGTCAGCATGAGTATGGGCTGGATAGTGGGGTTGGTTGAGTTGAGCAAGGCTCCAACATCCATTGATATGTACGAGAGATGAATGGGAAGTGGGACAGACTAGACCAGTCTGCTGCACATACTGGCAAGCACAGGAACCAGGGCTTGTGGGTGAGTCTAGTAGGGGTTATCGGGGGTCATTCCAACTAGACTGCAGCTTCTGCTGGAGTATGTGAAGTCCAAGCGTGTGGTGGGCAGGGTTGGGCTGGGCTGCAGCATCCATTGGTTTGTATATGAGAAAGGGCTGGAGACAGAACTGATGCAGCAATGGCAACTACCAGTATGTGGGTTGGCTGATGTGGGTGACAGACAGAGCAGGACCCCATACTGGCAAGCACAGACAAAAGTCATGTCTGAGATCACTTCAGAAGAGGTTTCTTTTGGGGATACCCCCAACTGAATCACTGGACTTAGGACTCTAACCATGGGGCAAATGGTAGGTCAGACCGTGGAGTGCATGTGTCAGAACTGGGACTCTTCATTGGCTTAGACAGAGCAGTAAATGGCATACCCAGATGGACATGGAGGATTTGGAAGTCTTTTGGAGCCAGCAGAGGATATCTGGTACCATAGCAGACAAAGCAGGGCAGAACAAATCGGACAGCTACCTCAGCCAAGTCTGACAGCAAATTTCAGCAAATTTGAGACTCTAAGTTGGACTAAGTCAGCAAATGGACCTTGGAAAGATTTCCTCATCCTTGGAGCGACAAGATCAATAGCATTTCAGAACTAGTGAAACCACCTGAGCAGAACCCTCAGAGCATGCTCCACATCAGGAACCGTGGAATCACACTGGGTGGCCATTCCCCATTCTGGGTACTGATATGGCTAGGAGGCTGGGTGTGGCTTCTCCCCATATCCCCGCTTTCCCCCAGATACAGAAGAAGAAAAAGAAAATTTGGAAATAATTGTTCTACCTACTTTTCTGTTAACCTTGACCCTTCCCACCCTGATCAACTATGTAAACATCATCAAAAAAAAGAATGTCACTAAGGAGTGAGCACTATGGCAGTGTGTAAAGACAGCTGGAGAGACCCACATCCCATATCGGAGTATTAATTCATATTCTGGCTATTGTGCTTTCAATTCAGCTTCCTGCTGATGCACACTGGGAGATGGCAGATATGGCTCAAGTACATGGGTCCCTGTCATCCATGTGGAAGACCTAGATGGAAGCTGAGCTCCCGACTTTTGCCTGGCCCAGTGCTGGCTATTTTAGGCATATGAGATGATTGAACCAGCAAATGGAAAATATTTTTTTGTCTCTCTCTGTATTTATCTATGTAGTTGTACATTTTAAATAAAAAATACAGAAAATGTTACATAACTAGAAGATGGGCAAGCCAAGTCTCAGTAACTGTAATCCTTACATATTTTTAACTGAATCATGTGCTGCTACAAGACTCAATGCAAAGCATCCAGCTCTTCTGTGTCTGTATTAATTACATTGTTTACTAAACTCACTCCTGTGCCTTGGGGTTTAAATCACGCAACTGTAATAGTTCCTTTGCTAACTTTCACTTTTTTAGCGGATAACACTTCTAAGCTGTATGTGTTTGCTTCAGGAAGAGTTGCATTCTCCTTAAAGGAAAGCATCCTATTATAATCAGCTTTTCCACCTCAACAATGTACCAGAGAGTACAGTGCTTTTCTTCTCAATTACTACTTATTCCCAAAATGAAGCCAGCAGCTTTTCACTACAAACTTTGATTAAAAAAAAGTTTTCATCATCTAATATAGGCAGTTCCCAGTTGACCCAAAAGTTTGTTTGTGAGCCCTATTTTCTAGGGTTATCTTTCCAGTACAAAATAAAGGAAATTGGGGTTGGCACACTGGTGCTGCGAGCTAATCCTTTGTCTGTGGTACTAGCATCTCATAAGGGTGCTAGTTCATGTCCCAGTCACTCCACTTCCAATCCAGCTCCATGCTTATGGCCCTAGTGGAAGATAGCCCAAGTCGTTGGGCCCTTACATCCACATGGGTGACTCAGAAGAAACTCCTAGCTACTGCCTTTGAATTGGCTTTATTCTGGGCACTGGAGCCATTTGAGGAGTGAACCAAAGGATAGGTGATGTCTCTCTCCTTCTCATTGTAAATCTGCCTTTTGAATAAAAGTAAATAAATCTTCTTTAAAAAAGAAAATTAATTGAGCACATTTCATGCTTAAAATATAGTATGGGGTTCAGTGCCTTAAGCCACCCCTTATAACACAGATTCCATATCAGAGTGCCAGTTGGAGTCTTAGCTGCTCCATTTGTGATCCACCTTCCGCTAATGCATTCTAGGAGGCAGTACATCATAGCTGAAATATTTGGGTTGTTGCTACCCATGTTGAGAGACCTGGATGGAGTTGCAGGCCCCTGGCTTTGGGCCAGCCAGGCTTTTGTAGTCATTTGGTCTGGGTGGGGGAATGGTGAACCAATAGATCTAAGATCTCTCTCTTTCTTTTTCTGCCACTTCATCATTCAACTAAATGAAAATAAATACAAAATACAGTACTGATACAGTAAACTGTCTACAATCCACAGAGGTGATACAGGAAAATTCTTTTCAGTTTTGTGCTACAGCAACAAGGACACATTCTGCTCCATCTCCTGGCTCTTATAGGAAGAAGGGGATGGACTCCATCAGCAGAAAAGTGGTCTTTGATTGGAAGCAGTAGGAAGGAAGGGAGAACACTTCTTTGGGTACCAGTGATGGATTGGTCCACGACAGTACATATGTAGGAAGGATAACATCATGATAGCAGCTCTGAATAATACCTCCATTAGGGTAGGTTACAAAAGAGTGCTTCAAAAAGAATGTGGCAACGTGTAATTTAACAGATGACTTCATTTTGGTGCAAGAGTTTTTAGAATGTACATAGAGATTTTTCATAGTGCACATATTCCGCAAGCTTTTTGAAGTACCCTTGTATGCCCAAATAAGGGGTATCTAATGAGTAGTCCTCCTCACTGCTGCTAAAGCTAGATTCTCTGAACAAATCTTCACTTATAATTGGGATTGATACCAAAAATAACTACTGTAGATGATCCCTCCCAGCACAAATAGTTTGGGTGCCAAGCTTATCTCTAGAGACATAAACATCAATTTTATCACATTTCCACATGCAGCATCACCCTGCTCCTTCTTATGCACATCTCTGCTTACTCAATAGTGTTTTCTTCCTTATATTTAAAATGTTTCGACATCTTTTCTTACAAGAGGCTTATTTTCATAACTCCATATTTGTAAAGTTTTATTTTCCTACATTTTGTCTCAGCTTGTTTATAACATAGCTATAACATTTAAGACTAGGTGACGGCTCCAAAATAGATGTACTGACTCATGATTCTGGAGACTGGGATATCCAAGATGGAGGTCCTGACATCTCGTGAGAAACTTCTACTTAATTTTTAGGAATGTACTGATTTGAGGGAGAGAGTAAGTGAGGGCAAAATGGTTGCAATTGCTAGGGTTGGGCCAGAGTCTAAACAGGATCCAGGAACTAAATCTAGAACTCCTACATGGGTAGTAGGAATCCAAGCACTTGAGCCACTACCAGTTGCTGTCAGGGACTGCGCTAGCTGGAGTAGGAGTCAGAGCTTGCAATTGAACTCAAGAACTCTGTTGTAGGACAGGAACATCTTAAATCATAGGCTAACCATTCGTTCCTGGGAAAGGATCTTCTTGCTGCATAATCCTAAGGTAAAAGATGGAAGGGCCAAGAGAAGAAGAATCCTGACTTCTTACAAAGTCACTCCTTTGAATAAAGACCTTATCAACTAATCACCTAGTAAGTGTATCACCTCTTAATACTGTTAGAATGCGGGTTAAATTACAGCTTGATTTCCATCTCAAAAGCGAGAATCCACCCACGGCCTTAACTTTCTGTTTAAGAACATACCTAAGCCTGGAAACTGAATAAAGTTGTTTGATGGGGTGATCCTGTTTTCAGTGATTCCTTTTCTTTCTTTCCTTCAATTTGCATTAACCTTTTTCATTTATATATTGTGCTTTAGAGGAAATTCAATGCACTTTCTCTTGGCTATAGACTGAAGCATAAGCTGAATATTTAGTCATTCTCAGGTGAAAGAGTAAAATAATTGGGGGAATCCCAGAGCCTATAAAACTGTGTCACATAAAGCGATGTAATTAATTATATATATATAAAAGAGAAATAATAATATATATAATATATATAAAAGAGAAAAAGAAAAAATGCCTACTTGAATTAAAAAAAAAACAGAGTAAAATAAAGTGTATTATTATGTTTTCTACTGAATATAGTAATAACACTGCAACCTTACTCTTAGAATTAGATCAATCCTAGAATTTGCCAATGTGTTATGAGTGATGATTTGACTGAAAACAGGTCTAGCTGGTAAGAATAGGTCAGACCACATTATAATAGATACAGATACCTTCAGGAGATGGAAACTCAGCAGGGGAAGACTTTTCTCTTGATCCCTCCCCAGGTACCACTCCATTGTATGAAGTGCAGCACAGGGCAGAAGCAAGGCACTAAGCCAAGCCTGGAGAGTGGGGCTGGCATTTAGACTGAAACACATAGAACATGGCACAGACAGAAAGTGGCTAGAGGCCAGTGCCAATGACAAACTAGTGGGAACAAGCAAGAACAAAGAGAGTTGAGAAAGGAGAAGATTAGAACCTGAAAAGTACCGTACAGATACACGAAGTTCTGAAGAGTGTAGAGGGAGGTGTCTTATTCTCTTCCCAATAAGTAGGTCCCACACATGGCCAGCAGGTATTAATACAGGTGGCAGGAAGAAACCTGCCACTCCCAGATCCCCTCTCCTCTGGCTGGAGTTGCCCTCTTTCTACTTAAATTGACAACAGAATGAATGGGAATATAGAGAAGAAAGTGGACAAAAATATCGTAGAGGTGAAAAAAGGGAGATATAAGTGCTCAGACACAGATATATAGAATGCCCAGTGATCTTGGCCCTGCAGAAATTCATTCCCACCTGGGATTCTAGAAGCCAAAGAAACAAGCAGCTGGTAAGACAGCATCTCCAAAGAACAGAACAAGGCCAACTGATGCAGGCTGTAGCAATTCCAAAGACAAGGTAGGAAATTTACCCAAAGCGATGTTCTCTCCCTAAAGATATAACTTTGCAGTGTTGCTGTTTTTCCTGTTTTCCATATTCTATGTTTGGCTCCAAGTGGGAGGCAGTGGGTGTTAAGAGGGAGAAGGCAAAATTTGGAGATAAGATGGTTGGCTTGAAATTACTGCTGAAAACTGGGTCTTGTGGATTTATGTTTCTCAACTATTTGACTCCTTACTAGGGCACAGAGAGGAAAAGGCTAGACCTGACCCTAGGAAACATTGGTCAGGTGGTGGGGCGGCCAAAGCAAAATCTGTGTTTGGCTCCCATTGATGCTTCCATTCTGGGATGTATCATGCTTCTTCACGTTCTTTCTCTCAATGCTGGTCACAAATGGCCCCGTGGATCTAGGGCTTCACATAGCTATAGGGATCTGTGGGGAACTCACAACTTTTCAGCTAAGAGCAGAATTCATTGGCCCTCTCAATGCAATGTTCCTCATCATTTTCTACCTCTTCAGCTTCTGGATACTTTCTACCTGTCTTGGACTATATATTACCCCTGCAATACAATGCTTTTAAGTAGGTAGTTTATAAATAAAAGAAATTTATTGCTCCAAATTTAAGACCAAGATGTTAGCAGAGTCAGTGTCTGATAAGGGCTTACTTCATAGTATACAGATGGTACCTCGTTGCTGTTTGCTTGTATGATAAAGAGGATCTAGTTAGTTCTCTGGAGTCTCCTTTAGAAGAGCACCAGACTCCTTCCTGAGAGCTATTCACTCATGATCTAGTTGCCTCCTAAAGATGCTCCCTCTGAATACAATTCCAATGGGGATTATGCCTCAACAAATGAATTTTTGGGCGACCCAATACGTAGGACAGAGCTTCACAATGGAAATACTATTAGCATTTTGAGGTGGATAATTTTGTTTGTTTGAGGGACTCTTATGGTTTCAATTCTGGCCCGCCATTTACATTGAAATTCTAACCCACCATATCTCTGTCATCTACTTTGAAAACAGTGTTATTGCAAATGTAATTTGTGAAAAGGCAATCACAGTTTTTGGTGCTTGGTTATAGCATCCCTGGGAAACAAAGGCAGGAACTGTCCTGTACATTATAAGAGGTTTAGCAGCACCTCTAGTCTCTAACCACAACAACTGGAAGGGTTATAAGGAAGATGCTTTAAGCTGAAAGAGCTGTACAGTCTCCTTTGGTGGGCCTCCTGTAAGGTCATCTGGTCTGAAACAGTGTTTCTCAACTGGAAGGCAGTTTTGCCAGCTCCTCACCTTCCCAGGAACACTGGCATCATCTGGAGACATTTTTTTTGTAATGATATCTGGGGAAGGGATTGCTCTTGGCATGCTGTGGATAGAAACCTGGAGTCTGGGGTCTTTGAAGGCAGAGATCAGCAGCCTGGAGTAAGCACAAAGCAGCCACCACAGCCGGAGAGTGGAAGGCAGCCCTGGAGTTGGTCACCAGCCATGCAAAAGAAAAGGAGGCCTAGGAATTCAATCTGGAGATGGTTAGCTCCACCCATAGGGACAGACAGTACTAAAAGCAGAAAATCAAGCAGGAGAAGGAAAAGTCACTAACAGCAGGAAAGATCTGGCACTGAAAAAGACAGGCATGGCGATGTCTGGAGCAGGGGCAGAATGCAGCTGGTAGGAACACAGAGGCCACAGAGTTAAGGCTCTTACTGATAACCAATTGATATCTGCATTCTCAGACATATTGGAGCAACTTACTGCAAAAAAAAAGTGGTTTTTAAAAGAGAAGATAAATTTTGTATTTTCATGTTTGCTTATTTTTTGTGCTTGTAAGGAGAGAAAAGTGTCAGCTAACTTATTAGCTTAAGAAGGGTGGAATTTCAGAGTGGTAAGGTGATTTACATTTAAAAAGACTCATGGTGGGGTGGGGAGGGAAGGAGAGAAAGAAAGAAACTATGAGAAATCTGCCAGCCTTCCCCTAGTTTACTTCCCAAATAGTCTCAGCAGCCAGGGACTGGCAAGCTGAAACCAGAAACCTGGAACGTTAGGTTGCATGGATGGCAAGAGCTCCATGACTTGAGCCATCATCTGTACATTGACAGGGAGCTGGATCAGAAGCAGAGCAGCCAGGACTTGAACCACATGTCCAGTTGGAATGAGGAAATACCAAGCAACTGCTTAACTCATTGTATCATATCTGCTCCAGCATTCTTATTCACATAGCTTTGCAACATTTCTCTTGTTACTACAACAAATAGAAATCCTTTCAAAAATTGAGAAATACCAAAAGAAATATTTAAAAAGTAAAGAACCCAACAGGGTTTTCTCAATTGACAGGCACAAATATGCCTGCATTTAGCACTACAAATGGATTTCAATACAAATGTATTTATCTTAGAGATGGGGCCATGTCTTAGTTCTGCTGATCATGAGGCCCATATAACTTGGGCCAGCCACAGCAAAATATAAAATCAGAAAACATGAATAAGTTCCCTCTATCCCCAATTAGATATTTCACCTTTCTCCATTTGGATTTTGTGACATTGCTCAGCAACAGATTAGAAGAAACATGACTTTGGTATGATAAGTATATGCAAAACAAAATCTAGTTAAACAATAATCATCCATGAAATCCTAGAAGTTATTCTTGCTGGGCATAAGGCCAGCATTAAACACACATGACTCGGAGGTGTTTTCCCCAGCAGTTAGAATGAGAAATTTGCTAAATCGGAAATGTTTAGAAGTGAGGCAGGCCTTTGGACAACTCCCTTGGAGCCTGTGTCTATATCAGGCTGTAAGTCTTGAAAGGCTTTTCTATCACCATCCTGTAAATGCCAAAAGCCTTAACATCCATGGCACACAGCTGACAGCAGCACAGAGTGACAGGCAGGAGTCCGGTCCTCAGGCATCTGACAAGTTATTGTGGATGGAAATGCCTACGGGCCTTTACATACAAATCAGAAAAATTATAGTGGAGCGAAACAAGAGTGAAAGGTGAGATTTAGCTCTAGAAGAACCATCTTTCCTCCTCAAGGTTTACACCCTCACTCTGGACCTGGGACTTGGTTCACTCACATCTAACTTTCTCCAGGTTTACTGTTAAAGTCATCAGCAGCAACTAAGAGAAATGTGGCTACCAGACATGGGGCTGCTCTGGGGCCCACAGGAGAGTGAGAAGGTACACCATGTTTTGGAGACTATAGTCCCTGACCAGGATCCGTGAGTACAGATTAACTCCAAAACCACTACAGTGTTGAGGCAGACATTCAGAGGAGAAAGAGGATAACCTGAGCCTCTGCACTGGCCTTGGGGACATCTCTACTCATCACTGGAATTACTGAACATTTCAATGGGCCCCAAGGGTGAGTCATGTTCAGAATGCTCTGTATACAAGGCACAAAAAGTGTAAAGTGGTATTTCAGAGTTTGCCATCTATAAAAATGACATTCACAAAGGTTCAGAGTAAAGCAGTTGGGGTTAAATCTTGGGCTCTGCAAAAATTAATTTATGTAAAAGAGTTCAGTCTCCAAAGCTGTGCAAGAAATGAGGTGTGACAATCATATGAATATGTGACATGGTGCTGAAGGCGCATGAGGCAAACAGGCAAGATGGATAAGCCTGGAGAATTCTCAGAAGACAACTTTTGGAGTCAAAGGGAGTCATCTGCCAACTAGAGATTGGCCTAGGCAAAGGTACAGATATGGAAGTCAGGAAGACATGCGGGGCCTTGGTAAGGAGCCCGGAGAGGTACAATAGCAGGTTTCTCCTTCAAGTAGAAGCTGGTATGGAAAGCCTGCTAATTGCTAACAGCCTTTCAGAACAAATGGCTCATCAATCTTGAGAGATGCACAGTATAGGAGTCTGAGAGCCCAGTTCCAGTGCCCACTATAGGACAATCCCTAAACACGGTTTACATGATGTGGAAGTCCAACAGAGAGAGGTGTGAGGGAGGTGGACAAGAGGCAGACAAGAGGATGAAGACCTACACTAGGAGATTGGACCGTTTGCACACCTTTCTTTAGCAGAGTTAGATTCAGAGAAAAGATACCACCTAACCACCAAGACTGTCAGCCAATACTACCGTTGTATGAGATGCCAAGAGGGAACAAAAATGTCTTTCCTGCTTGCTTTCCTGGAGTCTAACCATTGGGCATTCTCTCAGGGCTGAGACACTGCAGGCGATGTCAGATCTTTAACAGGAAAGGCACAATCTAAAGAGTTGGAGACTGGACCATGAGACAGGGAAGAATCATGGGCTCAGGTTTACATCCCATCATTTACCATATTATTTGCAGCTCTTGAATGTTCTGACTTTCACAACCAAGAGATATCTTCCATGATTGTACTCATAAATCTTCGAAGTCATGAAAGCCTTGGCAAGAACCATGGTAATGCCATACAAATCCACCCCAATACTAGACAGGGAAAATTGAAAAACAGGGCTATGTGAATGGAGTAAAATGCTAGGAAGCAGGATCTAGCAGGGCATCAATAAGTTCACAGAGCTCCATAAAGATGACGCAAGAGTCACTGCAGTGCCCCCCACCCACCTCCAGGATAGTCCTGAAGGGGTGGGTATCGGCTACTGTTACACTGCTGGCTCTTGAGCAGGTCACTGTGGGTGTGATACCCTATTCTCTCTGATTAGAAGGGTATTTAAAGGCAGAAGGACTATACTATCACAATAATATGGGGGAAAATGGTGGTCCGGGGAGAGAATAGGGAGGGAGGAAAGGGTTATGGAGTGGGGAATCCCTATACCCACAAAACTGTATCATAGAAAATAATAATAATAAAAAAATTTAGATAAAGAAATATATAAATTCATGTATTCATTAAAAAAAAAAGAGTGAACAGAAAGCTCTAAACACAATGCATGATGGTACTTCCATTTACAGCCACTTTTGCTACACATTCTTACTGACTTCAGCTTACCTAAACTCAGAACAAGGGAGAGCCTTCCTTGCACATGAAATCATTAGCCTTAGCTTTAGAATGTGGAAGGTTTCCTGTCTAATCCTGCAATGCATGGGAATCTGACCCTCAAACAGTGAGAGAAGCCCAGGGCATCAAGAGTTCAGTTAAACTGGGTTACTGGTCAGCACATTCCCTCCCTTGGGAGACTCCTGGTATTGGGCAATATCATCAATTTCTTCTATATCTTTAATTCCTCTTTTCTGAGTGTGTTCCAAACATGATGTCATCCACTGTCATCCTATCTCCTAATAACAAGGATAATTTATATTTCTTCTCTGCTTCAGACTGAAAGTAATTTTAAGTGCACTGTTTAATTAATGCTGTCTTCCAATATAATAGCATAGACAGTATTCCCACTTAACAGATGCAGGAACCAAGGTTTGGTGTAGTTAGGTGACCTGAACATACAGGTGAAGTTGCTCTGGGCCTTATGTCCTGATTTTGTTGCTCCCATGAAGAATGAGATAGGAAGACTCTATGGAGGGATTATGGCACTAACTTTTCAAGTGGTCTTTGTGTGACACACAGAGTGAGGAGGAAAGGGAGGATTTAGGAAACTGTCCTATGTACAGACCATCTGGTACCACATCATCTGGCACTTTGAAGACACAGTGAGATGTGATTTCCTGGAATAAATCCCTAACCTTTCTAATTTTATAAACCTGTAAAACTTTCACCTGAGTGACAGATATAATAGGAAGATAAGTCCCAGGTCTACATCCCCATACCCTCTCCTCTTTCATTGTACTTTCTTATTAAAAAAAAAAAAAAGGCTGCTCTGGGATCCAAAATGCTACAGACAATAATTTTAGGCACAGTCTGAACCTGTTGAAGAACAGAAAAGAAACACATCCATTATATGGATTTGGAGGTTTCTTTTTAGCCCTCTCGCTGCCTCCTCTCCTTCACGGTATTTTCAAATTCCAGGCATGTGATGAGCCAAAGTCCAAAGGAGCTATTTTGATCTGTATTTGGCATAGAGAGGCTCAGATACATCATACAAAATAGCCCAGTGTGAAAAACCATGAAGATACATAATTACAGCTAAAGCTGCCAATGTTTTCTGTTGTTAGCTTCTGGATGCAGAGATACAGAGGTACAGCAGCACCAGTCTCTACCCAAATCCAAAAGGCAGCACCTTTGGCTAGCTACGCATTTTCTTTGTGTATCCCAAGATAAATAAAGGCATCCATCCTGATGGTACTTGGATGCTCCCTGGTTCCTCATAAGAGCCCAGCTTCTCGTGCCCCAAACTTGATTTCCTTTCCAGGTGGAATCACCCAGATATGAATAATAATTTGCTCCTGTCTGAACCTGGCAGCTGGTTTGCCTTCTATTTAAAATGTATGCCAAACAAAACAGGCTCACGAAAACGCCTCCAGCTGCTCATTGGCAGAGAAAAAGGAAACAGAGCTGATCTGTTTGTTTGTTGAGTTGTTCTTGCTGGTGATATGTGTTTAGTTTTTGTTTGCTTAAGATATTGCCTGGGGTCCTTACATGGTCCTGGTTCCATGTATTCATTGCCTGCAACAGCTGCTTCATCTACCCACAGTTCTCACAAACTCTTACCCTTTGGCCCAGACCCTCTACATACTCATTTAGAAAGTATTTGTCACCAAAGGTACCAATTCCAGGGTTTTAGAAAACATGTCCAACTGGAAACACATCTGGACCAGAGTCAAGGGCTATAACCTGGACCCTGACTAAAGCCTCTGTTTCTGGAAAAGATTTCCCAGGAGAAGATGGGACGGACATGAAGAGGAGAAAAAAAGAGGAGAGGGAAGAAGAGAAAAGGAGGAGTGGGTACGTGTGGCGGGGACAGACCATAAATGTCACAGTCTTAAAGCTCTCTCTACTCCCACCCTCTTACATCACTGCTCCCTATCCCAGCCAGTTTTAGGAACTCCAGGGGCCCTCTGACACATGCACACCTATGGGGAGGAACTGGAAGGCTTGGGAGGTTACTTGTAAATGGCCTTTCTCCAGTATTTTCCCTTGGGAATAGATCTGAATGCTTGGCTGAAATACAGCCCTCTGTTTTCAATGCTTAATTGGCTTCCCTTTACACTTACATCTGGTTTCAGTGGCCTGTAAGTTACTGGAAATTGAGAAAAAAAACAAGTTTTAATATTAAAGAATTAACTACAAATAAAAAATGACACGGTAGATATGTATTTATTACCATGGATACATGAGTAAGTGAGAAAAGTTGGTTAACAAGCAAATACATATACAAATAAACAGAGATATCTAGTAGGACAGATACTAAACATTAGTTACTATTAGACGGAGTGGGTGGATTATTTGTTGCTTTGTTTTACTAGCCTGTGCATTTACTATATTGGAAGTGTGTAGCTTTGTAATTAAAAAAAAAAAAAAAAAGGAGACTGCCTTTAGAAAAAAATCAAAGGGGCAATTGGATAAAGCTGAGTCTTCCACTTTCCCCTGAAAGTCTGTGTTGGAAGCATGGGTCTGGGGTCTAAAGACCTAGAGTTTGGCTTTACCTCTTCCTCTTGACTGAATCTCCAAGGAAAATGGTCACACCAAATCTATAAAGTTGTTTCAAGTATTACTGAGATAGTCATTATAGAGGTAAGGCTTCAGTAAATGGTGATGATTATCGCTTATTCCGGTATGAAGGTATTTAGCAACATTCATGCAACATGGAAGCAAAAGATGAATTTATTTTTATTTTGGTGCAAAAAGTCCTGAAATCCATGCATCCTATTTTAAAGGTCAAGTAGTTCATGGAAGATACATATTATGAAAACTGCATGGATTTCAATTTTTTTGCATCACAATAAGTGAATTTCTCATTCCATTTTCCATGAAGTTTCTGAAGTACCCTTATTATAATGTTTGTCTTTACAGTATGTGTTTAAAACCTCATAACTACTTTTTGAAATTTCTGTATGGAGCAAAAATAGCTGTGGTGGAATTTGCATTCATTCTCCCAGTAGGCCGATTCATCACACACTCCTTCTATTTCACCCTAGACAGCTGCTGTTTTCTACAGCAGCAAGCACACTCCCGGGGCCCATTCTGTTGGCAAACTGTCATTGCAACATAGAAAGGGGACAAGAAAGGATGTTGATTCTGTTTCTCTTAATCTGTGCAGGCTGACCTGTGCTGAAACTAATTACTGGGTGGCATGGTAATGAATGGGTTTGTTTTCAGAATCAATATTTAGCAGATAGGAATGTTTTCCTCTTAAACTGATTTTTCCTGTTCTTTTTTTAAATCATGCAATGCTCTCTGAGACATAGTGACTTTTTCCCCCCATCTATATGCTCCTCTCACTGTACAAGGTAAACATGTTGTCACACTGTGAAACTCCAGGGGCACACTTCACTGAGACTCTTCTAAGGAAGACCACCAAGTCAAGGAATCCTTCGGAAGGGAGAGACTGCTCTCCCTTGGTTCACAAACCCTCTGTCCTTTCTTGTCTCCCTGTTTGAGGCTCAACCACTGGCTCAGTTCCAGTCCAGTTACAGAGTTAATCGGGATCACATGTCTCACTCTCAGATTAATCATCCATAATAGTTCCCACTGGCAGCCAAATCAGCTCTATGTTGGGGCCCAGTTCTGACAACTATAATTTTGTCCAATTCCTAAGGAGCTAGCCATTTCTTTAACTGGTGCTTCCAAAATGCTGACTCTGTTATTGCAGCTCAGATACCACAGACCTGCTACCGATGAAGAGCCTTACCTATGCAAACTATCTACCTTCCTCCTCGAATCTCCAAACACTATCAGCTCCCAGAGGCCTAGCTACTAAACAACCACCTGCTCTTCCCCATGCCTTCTTCAGGCAGGACACAGTATCACTCCATGGCCTTTCCTTGGTTCTGATTAGTTCAAACTGGTTGTGTCTTCTTCTGTAAGGCTTAATCCTCATGCTATGACATGACAACACTGTGTGTGGCTGATCTGCCCTCTCAAAGGACAGGCCTATTTTTCACATAGCCAAGCACACATACCACACAAGCCAAGTCTTGGGAGATGAGAACACGGCATGAGAGTGTTTAGATGGATTCCGTTGCCAGTCACTGGCACCATCATTACCTTTTACATTGCACACCATCTATCAAACATCTCCTCTGAACCAAATTCTCTTTCTGGAACTTTGCTTATATCTAATTCTCATATCACTCTTCAGGGAAAGTGACACTATCTTCACTTTGGAGAGAAGGACACGTAGTGTTACAAAAATTGAGCAATTTTTCACACGGCCAAAAATGGAAAGGACAGATATATTTTTAACGTCATACTTTTTTTTTTCACTGTACCATATACCCCAGTGGATGAGAAATAAGGTTAAGTGGGATGTATCAAATGGGCTTTTGGAGCTGTGGCAGAGTTGGGTGGCAAGAAGCATGGACTTCTAAAAAGTAGGAAGCTTAGTCAGTGACAGTTTGAGCTTACCAAAAGCTAAAGGAATGGGATAAAATAGTTTTCTGGACTGGGTCAAATATTATTCACTATTTTGTGATAGAATGTGAAAATGAAGAATCAGGCTACATACTGGCCAAGTCAATTATTAAACAGAACAAACACCAACAGAGAACAGAGACAATTTTCAACAACCACAGGCATATGTATGTCAGAGAAGTCAGAGGACAGGCAGAGAAGGTGAAAAAGCAATCAAAGGGGTTCCAGAAATCTGGAGCCACACAGACTTCCTGTCATGTTACCAAAATGCAATGAACTAAATTCTCCAATTAAAGAAAATACAGAGTGGTTGAGTGGTTTAAAACAAAGAGAAAGAAACCAGTACTCAACTATATGCTGCCTACAAGGCTCTCAACTCATCTGTAAGGAAACATGTAGACTGAGGTGAAGGGATAGAGAGATTTCAGTGTAAATCAGAGCAGGAGTAGTTATAAATGTATCACATAAAATAAAATTTTAAGTTAAAAACTGTAAAAAGAGATAAAGAAGGTCGTTGTAAGATGGTAAAGGAATTATTTCAGCAAGAGAATATAATACTTATAAATACATAAGCACCCAAGAGCAGGGTACCCAAATGTATACAGCAAAATTATTAGAACTAACTGGAAAAACAGACTATAACACAGTATAATAGGGGACTTTGACACTCCATTCTCAGCAATACAGATTGTCCAGGACCCACTTCAAAACAAACAAACAGCAACAAAACAAAACAAAATAAAACACTGGAATGAAACCACTCTCTAAACTAAGTGTAACTAACAAACATTTACGCAATATTTCATCTAACATTCTTCTTAATTATGCCTAGAACATTCTCCAAAAGATATGTTAGACTGCAAAACAAGTCTGAAGAAATTTAAGAGGACAGAAATCACTTCAAGTGTCTTTTTTTTTAAATCACAATCATATAAAACAATAAATCAACATCAGAAGAAATTTCAGAGCCTTTACAAATTCATGGAACCTAAACAATGTGCTTCTAAATAACCAATGAGTCAAAACATAAAAGGAAAATAATAATTTTTTTGAGACAAATGTAAATGGAAATATAAAATAGCCAAACATAAGGGGCATCATAAAAATCAATTCTGGAAAGGAAGCTTATAGCACTATACACCCACATCAAAAGGAAGAAAAGTCACAAATGATTTAATGTTGCATTTCAATGAACAAGAACAACAGAAACTGACCAAACCCCAAAGTAATAGGAGAAAGAAAATAATAAAGATTGGGGCATAAATGAATGAAACAGTAATCTTTAAAAAGATAAACAAAATAGAATTGACTAACCCTTAGCTAGTTTAACTAGGAAAAAACCCAAAAATACAAATATATTAAATAATAAGTGACAGAAGAGGCATTACAACAGAAACCGTAAAACAAAATCAGAGGTAATATTTGGAACAATAAATGCCAATACATTGGACAATCTAGTAGAAATGGATAAATTCTGGACACAAATATGTATATATATAATCTGAATAGGTGAGAATTAAAGTGAGGAGAATGAGTCAATAATGTTTTCTATCAATGAAAAAGCATGATCTGATGGCTTCACTGATGATTTCCACCAGCCATTTACCCACCATTTAAGAACTAATACCAATTCTTCCCAAAGTACTTCAAAGAGCTGGAGAAGGAAGAATACTTCAAAATGAATTCTACAAGGCCAGCATTACCCTGGTCTCCAAATGGGACAACGACGCAACAAAAAAAAAGGTCCAATCCAATGTTACTCTCCTGCTAGTGTTCACCCTTGGAAAGCAGTAGGTGATGCCTTAACTAACTGAATTCCTGTTATTCAAGTGGGAGATCTCAATTGGGTCCTCAACTCCTGAACTCCTGGATTTATTAATTCTGGCCAATCACCAGTTGTTGAAAGGCAGTTAGGGAGTGAGCCAGCAGATTGGAGTACTCTTTCCTTCTCTCTCACTCTGCCTCTCAAGTAAATGGATACTTAAAAAAAAAAAAAAAGACATGCTAGTATTTCTGATGAATACATGCTAGTATTCTGATTTTTCTGATGAATTTCAGAAAAATCTCTCCACAAAACCAGATTCTAATAGCATATTAAAAAGATTATCGGAGTTCGGGCCTTGGGCTTGGGGGCATCTGACGCTCCCTGCAGTGTGGCGACTGTGGGGGGTGCCCCTGCTGGGTTGGACTCAATGCGGGGGGGACTCACACCAAAGACACTGCTGCAAGGCAGTGAACGAGTCCTCGGCCTCCCCCAGGGCGGGAGTGTATTAAGTGGTGCCAGGGTTTGTTTGCTGGCCGCCAGGCAGGGCGAACTCTGGAGTTTTCAAGATATGTAATTGCTGCCTGGGGTCACTCATGACTAATACTAGGTTGAGTGTAGGTGCGAAGTGAATTTTCGGGTATTCTCAGTGACAGGCTCATGAAAGATTTAAGCATGCAAGGGGACCAAGACCTAGTGGTTTTAGGGCAGCATCCAGAAGATAATTTCAGTAAGACAGATGCAACAGCTCAATTATGAATACAGAGATGGGATATTAGTATAGAACATCACTGATCGCCACACACTAGCCCACACCAAAGCTATGGATGGGGGCCTCTTTGGCAGTGTTGGGTACCATTATCCGTCTGAGTGTTGGAGTTGTGGAGTGGTCACATTTGGCAGGAACAAGACACTATCTAGCACGCAAGAGAACTTGGTCTGGGGGTAGACTTGTGGGGTTGTGTGGAATACAAGTCCCCTGGGTTAGCTCGCAAGCTGGGGTTGCAATGGTCTAAGCTAGGTGTGACCATGCCATCAGCCATCACTCATGGGTAAAGGAACCCACAACAGTCAGGGTAGGTCAAGGCAGCAGCACCCAAATGTGCATCTTTACACAAGATGTGGGGTGGGCCGGGCTGCCACTGGAAGGGGGCGGAATGGGCAGGGCTGAACAAACCTTAACTCACAAGAAACAACAGAAATCAGGTTGGAGCACAGCTCATGCCATGTGGGTCCTTGCACATACTGATTTGCGTGAGGCAGAGGCACTAACCCACAGCATTCAAGGGGCCTGGACAAGTGAGGGGCTCTGCCAAGCAGAGACAGAACAACCACCGGCCTGCACCTGATTTATGGTTGGAAGAGGCCCAGTTGGGGAAATAACGGGACACCCTAACTGGGTTGAGTTTCCCACCAAGGAGCGCACAGGCTGGAACTGAGGCTGCATTCTGATCAGGATACGATTGTACTCTCACTTGGCATAAGTATGGACTGGGACTGGAAGCACCAAGCCAGGCCAGATTCCAACACCATCTGGTGCTCTGGAGGACCGGGGAGAGATGTGTGACAGACTAGGCTAGGTCTCAGCCCTAACTGAACCATGTGTGAGCTGTGTGGGGGTATGGAAGAGCCGTGGCTGGGTTGAAATATCCAACAACAAGAACCAGCTTGGGTCAAAGGCTAGTCAGGAAAAGCCACTGTTCCTCTTAGGATAGGAGGTGAACTGAGTAGTGCTGGCTCATGGACCCACTGGTATGCGCAAAAATTGGCATTGGGAGAGGTTCTGGTGGAGGAGCCTGGGCAACTTCTCTGGCAGGACACAGTCCCATGCAGGTAAGCGTAAGAAGCACAATAGGGAACAACCCAGAACAGGCAATGAAAAGTATCCCACTGGCATACACATAGCATGGGTTGGGGGCAGACCAGGCTAAACCTGTTCACATTACCTTTTGGTGAATCCAAGCACCAAAACAGAGTGGGGGTCGAGCCAGGTTAGGTTGCAGCACACAAACAGCACATGAGACAATCGGGGAGGCGGCAAAGCCGACAGGGGAACGTGGACACCCCTGCTGGATAACTACTTCCATTGGAAAGCGTGAATAGGGATGGGGGCAGTTCAGACTAGGCAGGGCTATAGCACCTGTGGGCCTCACGGTGAGCTGACTGTTCTGACTGGTGCGAGTAAAAATTAGAGTGGGTTGAGGGGTGTTTGGGCTTAGCCACAGCATTATCTGGCAGAGGCTGGTACTGGGAGCTAATTCTGTCAAGTCAAATGCCAAAACCACCTGGAGACTGCATAATCTGGGAGTGGGTGTGGCCTAGTAGGGAAATAGTGGGCACCTCCCTCAAGGTTACCACCCTCACTGGACAGCACGAAAACCAGGCTAGGAGCAGGGGTGGCTAGACAGAAAGGTACCTGCTAGTGGGTGTATGGGCTGGATAATAGGTTGGTTGGGTTGAACTAGGCTTCAATGTCCATTGACGTGTGCGAGAGATAAATGGGATGTGGGACAGACTGGACAAGCCTGTAGTACATACTGGCAAGCATGGGAACCAGGGTAGGGGGCAGAACTGGCAGGGGTTTTGGGGAGTCGCCTCAACTAGGCTGCAACTCCAACTGGTTTGCATGAAGACCAAGTATGAAGTGGGTAGGACCAAGCTGGACTACAACACCCGTTGGTTCACAAGGAAGACGGGGCTGGAAACCGAACGGACCCAGCAATTGGCAATGACCAGCATATGCATAAGCTGATTGGTGTGACGAACAGTGTTGGAGTCTGTACTAGCAAATTCACTCAAGAATCAGATCTGGGATCAGCTCAGATGAAGTTTCTTTGGATATCTCTCCAACTGAACTGTTGATCTTGGCACCCCAACCATCAAGAGACTATCAGCCAGTGGACTCTGAATAGGTTTCATTGCGGTTGGGATGGTGAGATTGGCAGCAATCCAGAACTGATGAACTATCAAAACTGTTTGAGCAGGACCCTTGGAGAGCGCCTCACGTTGGGGATCAGGGATGGGTGGGAGGTAGGGTGGGGCTTTTCCCTTTGTTACTCCCCTAACCCCAGATACAGGGCAAAATGATTATACTAGTGTGGAAACAATGATATTACCCACTTTCACCCTGTAGCCCTTGACCCTTTGTACCCTAATAAACTAAGATTATTAAAAAAAAAACACAAAGAAAAACAGTCACTAATCAACCAAAAAAAAAAGATTATCATGACCAAGTGGGATACCTTCCAAGGATACAAGGATAGTTTAACATATGCAAATCAATAAACATGAAACATGACATTAACAGAATAAAAGACAAAACTCATATGATAATTTCAATAGATGCAGAAAAAGCATTAGGCAAATCCTACATCCTTTCAAGGTAAAAATTCTCAAGTTAGACATAAAAGAAATGTGCTTCAACACATCAAAGGCTACAAAGTCCGCAGCTAATATCTTGTTGTATCAGGGAAGTTAAAAGCATTCTCTCTAAAATCTAAGTAAAACAGGGATGCCGATTTTTGCTGTTTTCAACATGATACTGAAAGTCTTAGCCAGAGCAGTGAAACAAAATAAAGAAATAAGACACTAAAATTGGAAATGGAGAAGTTGAACTGTCCCTCTTTGCAAACAACATGATTTTATATATAGAAAATCCAAAGACTACACATATACAAAACCTACTAATATTAAGAAAGGAATTCAGTACACTTTCAAGTTACAAAATGAACCTACAAAAATCAGTATCATTTCTATATGCCAAATGCAAACTATCTGAAATAGACGTTATGAAAGTAATCCCATTTTGATAGCTACAAAGAAAAAATAACTAGACACAAACTTAACCATGGAAATGAAATAGCACTACAAACAAAACTATAAAACACAGATGGAAGAAATTAAAGAAGACACAAATAAATGGAAAAATCTCATGTTTATGGACTGGAAGATCTAACATTGTTAAAATATCTATACTATTCAAAACAATCTACAGATTCAATGCAATTTTTATCAGAATGCCAGTGATATTTTTAGTGATAGTGAAATAGAAAAACACTTCTAAAATTCATACTGAAGCATAAAAGAAAACAAGGAATCATAGAACCTTGAGTTCAAAAACATATTACAACAGTACAGTAACCAAAAAAAAAAATACTGTTATAAAATGTATGGAACAGAATGGAAACCCAGAAATAAATCCATGTACTTACTGCCAACCAATTTTCAACAAAGATGCCAAAAACATATACTGGAATGAGAACTCTGTTCAATACATAGTGGTGGCAAAACTGGATATAAAGTAGACCCTGATCTCTAACCAGCTAAAAAAAAATCACTCAAAGTGAAGTAAAAGACATAAATGTAAAATCTGAAACTACGAAACTGCTAGAAGAAATTGAGAGTTATTACCCTGGTCTGGGTAACACGTTTTGTCAAAGACCCTGAAAGCACAGGCAAAAAAAATTCCATCCAACATAAGAAGTTTCTCCATTTCTCCATAAATGAATAAGAGAATATTTTTGAACACTATACTTCTGATAAGGGGTAAATTTCAAATTCAGTGAAAAACTCAGCAGCAAAAACAAACAAAAACCTAACCAAATAACTTAATTTAAAATGGACAAAAGACCCAAATAAACCTCTCAAAAGAAGATACACAAATGACCAACAGGTATTTGTGAATAAAAACTAGTTCAACATCATGAAGCATCAGGGAAAGTTAAATAAAAACCACAAGGAGATACTATTCCCTCCAATAAGAATGATTATTACATAAAAATAGGCAAAGGATGCCAAGTAAGTGCTGGCAAAGACAGGAAGAAAAAATTTCGCACGCTGCTGTGGGAATATAAATTAACACTGCCATTATGGAAAACAGTATGGATGTTCCAAAATTAAAAGTAGAAGCGTCATATGATTCAGAAATTCTACTATTTGGCCTATTTCCTAAGAAATGAAATCAGCATTTTAGAGATATGTGTGATCATATCATACACACACACACACACACACACACACATATTACAGCATACAGTTCCAACCAAGTGTCCATCAGAAGATGATTAGAAAGGGGAAATGTTTTATACACAAGCACAAATACAAAACTGGAATGCTATTAGGTCATAAAACAGACAAAATTCCTTCTTTTGGGACAACATGGATTAATCTGGTAGAAATTATTAATTGAAATAAATCAAACACAGAAAGATAAAAGGCTTATAATATCACTCAGATGAGAAATCTAAAGCAGATGATCTCACAGAGTTGAGAGGACAATATCAGCCATCAGAGGAGTGGGTAGAAAAGGGGGACATTGGGAAAGCATGGTCAACAGGTACAATGTTATGGTTGGGGCAATTCTGGCATTTTACTGTAGAGTGAGTGACTATTATCATCAATGTAGCATATAGTTCAAAGTCACTAGAATAGGAGATTTCAAATGTTCTCATGCAAAAACTAATACATATTTAAGGTGAGGGATATTCTATTATCCTAATTTGATTTATATATAATGCACACACATACAAAGGAACATCACATGGTGATCCATAAATAAATGCACACAGCTATTGATGCAAAAGCAAACAGTAAACTAAAAGCTTAAGAAATTAAAAGGCATCCTAGAGTATCATGAAGATGGCCCTGCAACTGAAAGAGCATCTCAGAGACGACAAATGAGAAAGTACCCTCAGCAGTGCTGCTGCCAAAGACCAACACAGAAAAGACTAGGAACTGAGCATCCCACCAGGCCTGTCTGAAGGGGGCCCACAGACCAACACAGAGAGGACTAAGAACTGGCTCTAGGATGGAACTGAACATCCCATCAGGCCTGATACCCGAGGCAGCCAAATTTCTTTTGAGTCAAGATCCTCTAGAGCCAGTTGCTTGAGTGCCTGGGATCTGGAGCCAAGCTACCAAAGTTTGAATTCCAGTTTCACAACTTTATAGCTTTGTCAACCAGAGGTAATTATTTAATCTCTATGCTTCAGTGTTTTCATCTGTAAAAGGGATGAGAACTATCTAAAGCAGGAAATTCTGTGTAGATTTAAATGAGTTAAAATAAAAAACACAGAACAGTGACCAGTGTAAAGAAAATTATGCCTAGGTGTTATAGAATCATTGTCATTACTATTTTTAGTTAGCTCAACAAAAAGAAAAAGTGGCAATCAGTGGCATAACATGTCAGAACAAAGGAAGCCTGTGATTAGATGACCTGTTTTGGACTCAAAATCAATATGCTGAATATGAAATCAGGACTGTGTTTTATATATTTGTCTATTTTTTTGTTTTGTTGAGGCCTTTTAGATCTCTTTGGAAAAGGCCAACCCAATTTACTTGTAAAAAAGAAGAGTGTTTTAGAAGAAAAAAGAACTTTTCCACATTTTGCCTAATAGAATTAAAGCTCTCCCCACTCTTGAAGGTTGGACATGGTGGGATGGTGATCACCACAGCTGGAAAATTGTGGAAAACTCAAAGGGGCTGAGAACATGGGCATAGTAAACACTGCATCTCCTCTTGTTCCTGTAGCTTGATTTAAACTAGTTTTAAAAGTTGTTTCTCTTTTTTTATATAAGATACAAAAGACTCAAAACATGCTTATTCCAAAGTTCCAGATTGCCAGGCAGGGGTTGTTTGGGCTGACAGCTCAGTGCAATCTCACTAAATCTAACAAGATACTACTTATTTATGTTTCAGGCTACGTGGTTCTGTGGACTAGGTTCCTACATTCATCTATCCACTTTCCTTCTATTTATTTCTACAGTTAGAAGGTTACCTCAAAGAAAACCTGATCTGGTACCCGCCCAGTGAAGGACTCTTCTCATTCATTTCTTTTTTAAAGTGGTAACTGCATATCAGACTTGTTATGCAGGTATTGGATAAAAAGACCAGTGAGATACAATTCCTGTTCTAGGTAAGCTCTTAGTCCAAGCATGGGATAATGATAGCATAAAACTGATTATGATTGGCCCTGCATGGTAGTGCAGCAAGTTAAGTTATCATCTTGCACCATTGTCATCACACATACAGCTGGCTAAGTACTGGTTGCTTACTTCTGTTCCAGTTCCCTGCTGATGTACCTGGGAAGGCAGCAGGAGATGGCTCAAGTGTATGAGCCCCTGCCACTCAGGTGGGAAATCTGAATTGAGTTTCAGTCTCCTGAATTTAGCCTGGCCCAACATCAGTCAAAACAGTCACTTGAGAAGTGAGCCAGTGGGTGGGGGATTCTCTCTATATATATATCCTCTCCTTTCCTCCTCTCTCCCTTTCTTTTTCTTTCTGTAACTCTTTCAAATAAACACAATAAATCTTTTTCAAAAATTTATTATGACACCATGAGATAACTACAATAATAAGGATGTGACTAGAGTAAATGAATGCCTAGAAAAGAGACCCAGGAGCCAGTTCAATGGTTCAACTAACTAATCCATAGCCTGCAAGCACTGGCATCTCGCTTGGGTGCAGTTCATGGTCCAGTTGCTCCACTTCCAATTCAGTTTCCTGGTTATGGACTGGGAAAGCACCACAGGATGACCCAAGCCCGTGGGACCCTACACCTTCATGGGAGACCCCAAAGAGTCTCCTCTGGCCTCAGAATGATACCTTCATGGGAGACCCCCAAAGAAGTTTCTGGCCTCAGATTGGTTTAGCTCCAGTCACTGGGGCCATTTGGGGAGTGGATAGAAGATCTTCCTTTCTGTCTCTTGCTCTCTCTGTAAATCTGTTTTTCCAATAAAAATAAATAAACCAGAAAAGGAAAGAAAAGGACAAAAGAGGAGAGGAGAAGAGAGGGAAGGAGAAGAGAGGGGAGGGGAGGGGAGGGAAGAGAGGTAGGGCAAGGAAGGGGAGAGGAAGGGAAGGGAAGGGAGAGCAGGAAAGGAGGAAAAAAAACGCAATCCAAATCAAAGAAGCCACCAAAGGCTTCCTGGAAGAGATGATACTTGCAATGAGTATTCAAAGATGATGGGAGCTAATATTTAAAGGTAGAATCAAGGAGACAACACTAAGTCCTGAAAAATTGTTGTTTCAGCAGAATACAGGGTGAGGAAGAAGGAACACAGCAGAGTAAAAGGGAAAGCCAAACAAAACAGTGGCCAAGTCAGGTTTGTGGATTTGTAATATTAAAGGTTTAAACTTAACTCTGTTGGGAAATCATTCATGGATTCCCTAATCAACTGAAAGAGCAAGATGGGCTATAGGAAAATTGCACGTGTGGCAAGGTGGCAACAGATTTAAGATGAGCATGATTAGAGTTAGAGAAAAGAGGATACTGTAGTACTCCAGGAAAGAGATAATGAGACCCAGATTCAAGGCAATGGCAATGGGGAAATGGGCATTTAAAGTGATAGAATCAATGGGACTTTGCAATGGACTTGGTAAGGAGTAAGAGCAAGAGACTGACAAGTTTCTGGATTGAGGAACTGGGTCGTATATGTCCTTAACTGGCAACAACGAAAAGAGCTGTAAGAGGATATTCTGAAAAGGTGGAAAGGTGATGATACAATAAACTTTGAACACAGTGAGTCTAAGCATTTGATGAGAAGTTAACATGGAGGTATATAGAAAGTCAATGAGCAGTTCAGTGTTGAGAGGTAAGACAGGGATTTATGAACTATCAGAATCGTGGTGGCAGGTAGGGCTGGGACACATTAGAAATAATTTATGGAGTATGTGTATATAAGAAATAAACACTGGAGAAAAGGGAGGAGTCTAAGAAGTGAGGCCGGTATTGCAGTGTAGCTAATTAAGCTGCTGCTGCAGTGCTGACATCCCATCTGGGCACTGTTTCAAGTCCCAGCTATTCTACTTCTGCTCCAGCTCCCTGGTGATATGGGCCCCTATACCCATGTGGGAGGGAGGCTTCTGCCTCCTGGCTCTGGCCTGGCTCAACCAGCCTCTTTGGCCATTTGGAGAGTGAACAAGTGGATGAAAGACCTCTCTGTCTCTCCTCTCTGTGTAACTCTTTCAAGTAAGTAAATATACATTTCAAAAAATATAAGGGGAACTTTAAGAAAAGTTTAAGAACATACACAGAGGCATGGGATGGCCAGGAGGGCTCTACATCATGGAAAGCTTGGGAGAAGAGGTATTTAAAAACAAACAAACAAAAAACAAAACAAACAAACACAAAAAACAACAGTGAGTGGCTGACAGGGTCAGATGGTCCAGAAAGGTCAACTAAGATTTGTAAGTGCCCTTTGAATTTAGAAAAAAAAAGTCTTCTTGAAGGCTCCATAATTATCTTTTGGGGGGGTGGGTAGGAAATGAGGACAGAAGCCCAATGACAGGGTTCAAACAGCAACTAGAAGGTGAGGGCGTAGAACTGGCAATTATGACTTATGACTTTCCCTCAAGGACTTGGGGTATGACAGGAAGGAGAAAAAGATGAAGAGTTGAATCCAGAGACAGTATACTCAGGGGACTTTCATCTTTGTTTTTAAGATACAAAAGTCTTATGTTTACTCTTGGGAGAAAAAAAAAGTTGTTTGTACTGGGAAACTCCCCAGGACCAGAAGCACAGGATATTACAACATATTACACTTTAGCTTTGCTATTGAAAAAAGCAATTCATGGGTTAAAAGTTATACCTGATTTAAGCTGAAATTGGTTTCACTATCCTTTCCATTTTTATCTCTTCAGAGGAAGCTTTCAACAGATCACACCAACCACTCCTGCCTTCCATAAAACATGATTTACTCACAACTGAGTATATCCATTTACTGCAACTTCACCATCCTGACAGCTTTTAACAATCACAGCGTATTTTGTCAGTATTTTTCTGAAAATACATTTCCCCAAATTAGGCACAATATTTTCTATGTGATCTTAACAGCCAGGGCACAGAGAAATTCTTTCATCTCTGGTTCAGAGATTTTATTTTGGTTTGTATTTACTTAAATACCTTTAACATTCCTCTCTGTTCTAAGAATAATGTCTAAATCCTTGCATCTAAATGTCATGGTTCTTTAGAATTTAGACACACTGTATTCTTCTGAGCTTTTCTGCAAGGATTCACCTTCTATCATATAGAACCATTTGTTCTCATCAACTTAATTGATTTTACTTATAATGTCCTAAGATCTTAGGTTGTCAGGGAACTGGAGGTATCTTTTCTTTGCCATAATTTTGCTTACGCAAGAATTGAAATCATAATAAGGAGGTTTTAAAAACTTTATGAAGGATAGCCATTTGGTCTAGTGGTAAAAATATTGCATGCATCTCTACTTCCAAATCAAAGATGGACTCCCAATCAAACTGTTACATGTATCTTGACAATTGGATGCTGGACTGCACCGTTACCCATACCTACAATGTCAGGATGCTCTAAAACAGCAAAATGATAGACTTAGGACTGTTTATGAAGGACTATATTGTTGTGGTAATATGGGGGAAATCAGTGATGGGGCAAGGGGATTTGAGGAAGAGGTAAAGGAAATCCCAGAGCCTAAGGAACTGTATCATAAAATAATAACTTAAAAATGCCTAAACTGATTAGGACCTTCCACCTATATGGAAGCTTCAGCATGACCCAGGGTCACTCATTGTTGGCATTTGGATGACAGAGTAGGAGTTCTGAATGCCTGTCTTTCTCTTACTCTTAAATAATTTTGAAAAATATTGGTAAGTTCAAATGTTTGTAGAAATAGAATTAAAAATAACTTTGACTTATAAATCTGAAATCTAGAGCACAGTTTCTATAATTTGTATTTCCTAACAATGTTCTAAAGATCCTGGGCCCGACATGGTGGCCTAGCAGCTAAAGTCCTCACCTTGAACATGCTGGAATCCCATATGGGCACCAGTTCTGATACTGGCAGCTCTATTTCCTACCCAGTTCCCTGCTTGTGGCCTGGGAAAACAGTCGAGGAAGGCCAACGACTGTGTGGGAGACCTGGAGGAAGTTCCTGTCTCCTGGCTTTGGACTGGCGCAGCACAGGCCATTGTGATCCCTTGGGGAATGAATCATTGGACAGAAGATCTTCCCCTCTCTCTCCTCATCTGTATTTCTGACTTTGCAATAAAAATAAATAAAACTTAAAAAAAAAGAATGTTCTAAAGATCCCTCATATTAGAATAGCATTTTCTATTTCCTCCACCTGATAGATTAGGATCCTTTCCAATGTGATAGCTTTTTGTGTGTTTATTTTGCCTTCATATTATTTATCAATATTGTTTACTGACTAAAGTGTGTAGATTTATACAGAGATGTAAGACTTCCTGAAACGTACTGTCCCCTTCTGTTAGAACACCTTTATTTGAGGAGAATCAAGATGGCAGAAAAGAGTAAGGACACGTTTAAATGGATGGATAAACATTTAATCAGGATGAAGCAGAGAGGACACATTCCAGGAAATAGGAGAGGACAGAACAACAGCAGAGGCGAACCTGGAGACTGACACTGACAGACACAGGAAAGCAGCGGACACAACGGTGTGGTGTTGTAGTGACTGATACTTCAACAGTGTTCAGCTAACGGGTGACCTGAACTCCACCAGCAGCTGGAACTCCACCAGCAACCAGGTGGGAAGGGACTTTCACTGGGAGTTTGGGAGGTGAACCCAAAGAAGCTTCCATCCTGCTGGTCCGTTTGATTTGACCAGGAGCAGAGACAGAGCAGCAGATCCCAGACGGGCAGTGCGAGAACAGGGTAGATTTCAGAGCCCAGACAGCCCCATAAGCCGAATTGGGCACCATTTTGCATAAGGAGGCAAAGGCAAGGGAAAGGACTGAGCATATGCTGAGCTGGGAGTGAACTCATTTCTGACTCAGTGAACTGCAGCAACGTGGCATTCTATAGGTTCCACCCAAGACAGGTCTGGGTAGTCCTCAGATCTGATGGCCAGCAGATCAAGAACTCTAGTAGCAGTATGTCAGGCTCCATTTTGTACACTGTGGCAAATGCTTTAGGACTGCAGGGACAACAGTGTACTGAGCTCATGAGAACTCACTGAGTTCAGTGGATTGCATTGGTCCCACAGGAAAATAATACCGACTGTGGCATCATAAGGGTCAAAATAGGTCCATGTGGCACCCAGATCTAATGTCCAACAGGCTCCAGCAAGATTAGTGCCACCAACAACCTAGCTATATATAGGACACCTGGTGTCTCCCTAATCCAGGGACCTACTCCAACCAGAAGTGGGAGAAAGGTTGTACAGACAACAGTGCAGCCTCAGCACAGTATCAAAGGAGGTGGAGATTGGTGAGCCAGCAGTTGGGGCTACGGAGTTCTTGGTGGAAATCTAACATAAGAACCCAGACCTGCAAATTGCTGGAGGGAGTGGCACAATTGGTTGCAAGCAAAGTGTTGTGTACCAACTGCAATAAGTAAAATTGAACTGTAGACCTGTGGGTGACAGAGCTTAGAAACCTACCCCAAGGAGAAGACTCTGCTAACCAGAAGTACAATGACCAAGAGCAAATGAAGAGACAAAAGCACAATGAATATTACGAAAACTCCCCTGCAAAGGAGCAAAACCCTTTGCTAACCTCAGAGTTCACTGAGGAAGACATCGAGAAAATGGGGGACACAGAATTCATAAAACTCATTTTAAAGCTTCTGATCAACAATGAGAAGCACATACTAGAGTTTAAAGAATTTAAGGAAGCAATAAAGCAAATCAAGGCTGATAGATATTAAGAACACAGTAGAGCAAATTAAAAGTACAGAGGAGAGTCTCCAAAATAGAATGAAGCAAGCAAAACAAAGAATCTCAGAACTGGCAGATATTTCCTGCCATCAGGAGAAGCAAGCATAAAGCTGGAAGCAGAGCTGGATCAGGCCAAAAAAAGTATTCAAGAATTGAAAGGCACTATTAAGAGGCCAAATATAAGAGTTATGGGAGTTCCAGAAGGTACAGAAAGAGAAACTTGTTTTACAAATATATTTAATGAAATAATAAGGGAAAATTTCCCTAATCTGGAGAAAGAATTGGGAAACAAGATCCGGGAGGGGCACAGAACTTCCAACTGGCTTGATCAAAAGGGATCTTCACCAAGACACATCATCATCAAGCCCTCTTCAATCGAACATAAGGAAAAGATCCTCAAATGTGCTTATGAAAAAAATCAATTGATATATAAAGGAATGCGAATTAAACTCACAAGAGATCTCTCACAGGAAACTCTACAGGCAAGAGGAGAATGGAGTGACATATTCCAGATTCTAAAAGAAAAAATTGTTGGCCTAGGAGAACATATCCAGCAAAGCTTTCTTTTGTCTTTGAAAATGAAAGAAAATTCTTCCACAGCAAAGAAAAGTTAAAACAATTTGCCTCTTCCAAACCTACCCTACAAATGATCCTTCAAGATGTACTCTTGACAGAGAAGAGCACTAACACCCACCAAAACCAAAGGCAAATGGGAAGAACATCCCAGTAAAATGACAACAGAAGACTAAACCAATGAACAACCCATTGCTAAAATGACAGGATCAAAATACCACCCGTACATATTAACCCTGAATGTAAATGGCTTAAGCTCAATCAAACGTCATAGATTGGTAGACTGGATTAAAACACAAAACTCATCTATTTGTTGTCTAGAAGAGACACACTTCAACAAAAATCAGTGGAAACGATATCGCTTGGGATTTGATGTTTTTGGTTAGTTTCATCTCTTCAAAACACTTTGTTCTGATTAAATCATTCAATGACTCAGTGGCATCATTTTCTGCAAGAAAGATCTTGATTTTCATTTCTTCAGCTACACGTTAGTTAGTCTTTAGTTGCATGTCACTTAATTTCATGGTGTTGTTAATTTCTTTTTTCTTCCTGATGTTGATTTTGTTTTGTGGTTCTTCATTTAAGGGGATGTATAGTAGCTGTATGAAGGAGACTGTCATATCTAGTAAAATGTTATTTAACTTCATGGCATTGTAAATTTCTATTTTTCTTTCTATTGTTGATTTTGTACTATGACTTCTCATTTGATGTGTACAGTAGCTGTGAAATGGAGACTAACAATCAGATGTGAGGCTACAATGCAGTATACATTTCTACTTCCAGACAAGATGGACTTATAATGAAACTGTTTACTATATTTTGTCAATAGGATTCTGGACTCTCTGCCATTGTCCATGCCTGCAATGATCGACATATGACTGTGTATGAAGAACTATATGTTAGTAATAATAGAGAGGAATTAGGTGGGTGGGGGAATTGGGGCTGGTATACGGGAAATTCCAGGAGCCTATGGAACTGTATCATAAAATAATAATAATAATAATAATAATAATAATAACAACAATAATAATAATAAATGTAAAAAAGAACATCTTTATTTTATTTTGAAGATTTATTTATTTATTTGAAATAAAATAAGGAGGAGATGGTAAGGGAAGAGAGAGAGAAAGAGAATGAGAATCAGAATGATAGCGCTTCCCTGTTTTACTTCCCAGATGGTTGCAATGGCCAGGGTTGAGCCAAGCTGAAGTGAAGAGCCTGGAACTCTGAGTTTACCATATCAGTGGCAGGGCCCAAACACTTGGGCCATTTGTTGCTTTTCCCAGATCATTAGCAGGCAGCTGCATGGTAAGTGGAGCAACCAAGACATAAACTGGGAACCATACAGGATGCCAGGCAGGCTCCAGAACAACTCCTTTAAACAAAGAATCTTCTTCTGCTGTTTCCTTCTGGTGGGTTCAATAGCACAAGGTCATAGGCTATTTATGATTTTCACTTGTTATGTTCAAAGTTTACCTGTTACACATGCCTTTTGTTGGAGTATGGGAAAAGGAGAATATGAACATATTTTCCAATCTTAACCTTGCTGTCTGTTTGTTTTTAACTTAAAGTGTCTAAGAATGTTTTCTTCGAGCTGTGCTCCCTCTATGTCATCTGTGTGGTATTTGCTGTATCTGGTTTTGGTTTTACTGTGACAACGTTTCCCTTCAAAACTCTCTCAAATAGTTCAATGGGAATCAACTGGGTTTTCTGCCAAGGTACAGCCTTACCAATTTCTGTAAAATGTATTCTACCCTTTGCCAGACATCCACCATTCTAGCTCTGTAGGACAAACAGAAAACTTAGAAATATTCTCTACATCAGCAACCACTTATTCTCAAAGCTTCCTTCCTTTCCCATAATCACTGCTGTCCCATGCAACAAGTGACAAAACACACTTGAACTCTCAGCCTGTTACCTAAAACCATAGATATATGCATTTGAATATAACATCATATGATTAGGAATACAGTCCCAATTTATTTTAAAGGTGCCATCTGTTCCATGCAGGAGGCAGTAAAAGTGAGGGAGAACTCACAGCTTGTGGTAGGCTTTCTATAATATCTTAGATGTTGGCTCTTCTCCCTCAAACTTTTCCACATCAGGAATGCACAAAATAACCCTCAAAACCCCTGTTTGGGAGTTGTCAATGGCATGTAAATAGATTGTCTTTTTGGGAGTGGTCACAGGATACCTCATCCATCAGTTCATGCTAGTGACTTCTCCCCAGTGCTCCAAGGAGAGAACATGCTGAATTCCATCTCAGAAGACATGCCATGCAAGATCCAGAGTGCAGGGCTGTTCTTTATCTCCCTGCTGCTATACTCTCCTTCCACTTACCCACTTTATGATTAGTTTCTCTGCATTTTCCAGGCTTTCTTTCTCTACTACTTTTTTTCAACTGCCTAAGAACCTCTCATCCTTTGAAAAAGCTGAAGTGTGAAAGAGTATCTATTTCAGCTTTCCCACCTTTTCCCTTCTGCTTGCATTTGCAGCTGCTATAAATGGTCAACATCTCAGGCAAGAAGAGAAGGACAACTTAGCTCAAAAGTCATTCTATCCCCCACAAGGCAGGCATGTGGATTATATAACCAGAAGAAATGTTGATTTTTCCCTACTTTCACTAAAAATGTAAAGATTATCTCTCTTCTTCTATGGAATTTATCTGAGGACAAGGATATGCTTGATACATGTTTTTCATTTGATGGTGATATCCTCATGACAGAAATCATGAAATTCTTTAATTTTCCATTGTGACCAACAGAGATTCCACGGATGGAAATGAACTATGGCTACTGTCTAGCTCTGAAAATACAGGGTTCTCTTCTCTCTGAATTGTCTGGTCCATTTGTCTTTGGAACTGTGGTATGTTCATCTGCTAATTATGCTTCCAATATCTTTGGAGAATAAAGTCACTGATAGGTCCAATAAAATGCTTTCTTTCCATTTTCACCTACTCTGATCACAAGAATAAGAATGATCTTTTTTTTTTTTTAAGATTTATTTGTGTTTTATTGGGAAGGAGTTATATAGAGAAGAGGAGAGACAGAGAAGAAGATCTTCCATCCGATGGTTCACTCCAAGAGGCTGCAATGGCTGGAGCTGAGCCATTCTGAAGCCAGGAGCCAGGAGCTTCTTCTGGGTCTCTCATATGGGTGCAGGATCCCAAAGCCCTGGGCTGTCCTCCACTGCTTTCCTAGGCCACAAGCAGGGAGCTGGATGGGAAGTGGGGCTGCCAGGATTAGAACTGGCGCCCATATGGAAATCTGCCACATTCAAGGCGAGGACTTTAACCACTACAATATTGCGCTGGGCCCAGAATAATCATTTTTAATGTGTTCTGCGCAGGGCTCACATTCAGAAAGAACCAATCAGAGATTATGAAATGAAGTACTGAACTGTGTCTATGCTTTTGTATTTCTTTAAATTGTCTGCTCTTTCAAAAATGTTATACTAGTGCTATTTAATATGCCTAGCTACCTAAACATGATTTGGTGCATGCATTGAGACTTTAGATAATATATATTTGAATGTAAATGCTTGCTCTTTTTTTACTGATTTAGCTTACACAAAGTCTGGCATTTTAGATAATGAGGCCATAAAGCAGACCATTCACAGAGTAGGCACAGCCGCTGGTTAAACCACAGACACTTGAGTGCTCTTCTACCAAATAACAGTAAATATTTCAGGACAATTTAATGGCACTAGATTCTATTCCACCACCTGCATGGATGTGAAAACATCTATCCCCTGACAGCTACACTACCATGGGCAGTAACTCTGTCTTACACTTGTTATAGTCTCAATGACACTTAATATGTTAGAAAAGTATATAAAAGTGTTTATAAACCCTGTATTTTGGTGTGTTTATATGGCCAATTGAGTCAACTATATACCAGGACCAGGAGGCAATTCAGCAGTGTCCAGTCTTCTGTTTGATCATGCAACTTCAGTGGCTTCGATAAGAAAAGACCTCTGGTTCAGTCCTGCCTTTGGTGCTCAATAAGCACATCTTGGGGTCTCCAGAGTAAGACTGCAAGACTAGTGCTTTTCCCAGGGCAGCTCTGCTAGAAGGTAAGCTATTCAAACAGTGCCATCTGCAGGATGAGCTAAGGACTCACACTTAATTAACTTGCCTTTCACACTTTTGAAGAAATGGTTTCAAATGTGTTAATGTTACTAAACACAAATTTAAGTTAAATAACAGATAATGAGCTGTTCTAGGATTTTTCACATGTCATCTGTATCTAAATTTAATAGCTGTCTTAAATGTCTTTACCTAAAAGAATGACTAGTGAGATGATCACACAGGTACCCCACTATCCCAAGAATGGAGACCCACTTGGTCAGGGGCTTTATGCTACCAACACCCGTCTCCGGTGGGTGATCAGTTCTGCTGCTTGAGGGCACTCTCCTGCAAACAGGCAGGTTCCTGAAGCCGAGAGAGCTGGGATAGCATTCTCTGCTTCCATCAAGGTAGGTGTTTGATCCTGAATGCAGAGAACTGCTGCTCAGGACCCCCTTTCTCATAGCAGACTCAAGTCAAAAAAATCATTAAATGATGATGTCAAAAGAGGTCCCTTCACTGAATCAGGACCTTCTGTGATATTGCTCATAAGCAGCCCTCAGCCTCCTTCTGCACAACCCAGGTGGCTCTCCTGACCACTTCTCAACAATAGCCCCAACAAACAAGTTTCCATGCTTTGGCTGGCTATCATTGCTCAAACATCTCCCAATTTTTTGATTAAATACACTCTTATTCTCGCAGTATTGTCACGTAAGAAAGAGCAGAAGCAAAGGAGAGAGACAGAAGAGTCTTTTCCTGCCTGATCATGCCTTGTTCTTACCAACTGGGCATCGCATTGCACACAAAAGGCAGGTCGCAGGCAGGCTATTGCTGACACCACCAGCCTCCTTTCACTGTGGAAAGAGGCAGTTCTCCTATGTGGACAAAAAATTCTACAGTGTTGGGCAGTGCCACTGGACACTCCCCTCCCCAGATTCGGGTTGAGGGAACGAAACAGGATTAGTCCCCACATTGCAAGAATCTTTGCTGGAGGCCTCTGTACTGGGTGAAGCAATGGCCTCATGATCCCTAGCAAAAATGCTCCCTTTTTAGTCCACATCTGGTATTTTCCATTCCAGAGGAAACACTCCTAAAAACACCAATCGTTTTAAAGCCAGAAATCTTTTTCTCTCTCTAAAAAGACACAGTCTTATCAGAAAGCAGAAGCAGGGGAATATGGATTATATCACTGGATTATTTGTTGGCAGAGCCAGAGAAAAGTTGAAACAGATGTTATAGGGACAGCATTGGCAGCACCCCAACACTCCTATTCCTGGTCTTTGTTCTGCACTCTTCATGTACAAACTCTGAGAAATTAATGTTATACCCAGTTCCTACACCTCAATAAGGAGATATGGCATAGAATTGGAATAAGAATGTGAGTCTGAAGGGCTCAGCGGCTTGCACATGCCAGGATCCCAGATGGATACCAGTTCGTGTCCCAGCTGCTCCACTTCCCATTCAGCTCCCTGCTTGTGGCCTGGGAAAGAAGTATAGGAGGGCCCAAAGCCTTGGGACACTACACCCACATGGGAGGCCCAGAGGAAGCTTCTGGCTCCTGGCTTTGGATTGAATCAGCTTGCAGTCACTTAGGGAGAGAACCAGCAGATGGAAGATCTTTCTCTGTCTCTCCTTCTCTCTGTAAATCGGCCTTTCCAGTAAAAATAAATAAATCTTAGGAAAAAAAGATGTGAGTCTGGAGTATAGCAGATCTGAGGTTGAGTCCCAGCAGATCTCCTTGGCAAGCTAGATGACTTAGACATACTGAAGAACTTTCTGAGGTTTAAGGTTGTTTTCTATGATACAAGCCTTGTACCATTTATTATTCAGGCATGGCAAGGAACAAAACACCAGCTGGAACCATAAGCTTTTAACGATGTGTCCATTCTTTAATATGAACATAAGTTAATGTGTTTCTATGGCTAAATGAAAGGCATTGTTCCATCTGAATGGAATAGAAAAGGCAGAGGAGCAGTTGAGAAAAATAGGTTGTTTGGCCAAAATGCTTGCATGTTTTAACAACAGACAAAAACATTAGGTCCCTCATGAGCCTATGAGCAAGGTTAGTATTGCGTATGGGGTAATAACAAGAAAAGAGCTAGCAGGAACAAACTGGGTCAGGGATGCGGGTGGCCTTGTGGGTATCCTCCTAACTGAAGAAGTATGGAGCCACAGGCCAGTCCAGAGGCAGGAGCATCAAGGCAACAGATTGGCTCTTCTCTAAGAGATCAAACCAGGGACCACAACTCCCATTCTCCCATCAGACAGGAGATGCCTGCAGCCCTCTCCCATCCCCTGCCCCCTTGCTGATTGGAGAGGTCTCCAGGATGCCTGGCCACCTACATATGGTGGATTTGAGCCAAGTCTTGTATATTAGAGGGAATATCGGAACCGTTGTCTATACAATATGGAAAAGTCCAGCTCATGCTACAGAAAGTGCTCCTGTGGCTAAGAGACTTCCTTACTTTTCCTATTGTGGTAAAACACACATAATATACACCTAGCCATTTCAACTATTTTTAAGTGTACAACCAGGGACATTAGTTACACTCATACTGCTGTGAGGGCATCAGCAGCATCCACCTCCAGAACTCCTGATCTCACGAACCTGAACGTGTATTCATTACATGATAGCTGCCATTCCTCCTTCCCTATCCCCTAATAACCAGCATTCATTGTCTGTCTCTATACCATTTTGGCTACTTTTGGTATACTAGTTATTAAAAAATCAGTATTCATTCTTTTGTGACTGGCTTCCTTCACCTAGCACATCTTCAATGTTCATCCATGCCACACCCTGTATCAGAATTTCTCTACTTTTTAAAATGGAATAACATTGCATTGTATAGATATACCACATTTTGGTCATGCATCCATGGATCTTGAGATTACCTTTATTTTTGCATATGATGATTTATGCTGCTATTAAACACAGATACACAAACATCTGTTCAAGTCTTGTCCATTCTCTTGGGAATAAACCTAGAAGTGGCATTGCTGAATGTTACAGAATTCTGGTTTTAACTATTTGAGGAATCTTTTCACTGCTTTCCACAATGTCTATACTATGCTGAATTCCCAGCCCCACTGCTCTTGGGTCCCATAGGAGGCTTCCCTTACTCAACAGGTAGTGTCCCAATCAACCACATGCCCTGGGTCTGGGTCACTGCTAATGCTCTTTCTGACTCTGTAGTGCCTTTCATTTTTAGCACGTACTTGGAATTCCCCTAGAGATGTGGCAGTGCCCTACAGCTTTTCCTGTCCTCATTTGGCTTTTGACAGGTCCTTTCTTTTTGACTTGTCTGGGGCTGGTTGTCTCCTTGATGAGGTCTAGGATTGCCCAGTTACCTACATCGAGGTCTGCCTGGTCACCTATGGCCAACACTGTGACATGGCACTCGCACCTTTGTCATACAGATTCTCTCCCCTGTCTCATCCTTAAGAGTTTTTCTCATTGACTCCCATTAATAACACCTGACAAAACAACTGGATAGCATTATGTCATCTGGAAGATGAAGGTTTCTCAGAGTTTATTTGGAAAATTTCCCACAAGAGAAATACATAACTGAGTTTTAGCATAAACTTTTTTCAGGTGGAGGTTCTGAACAGAAACCTTCTATATTATTCTATCATTAGAGAAACAGGGTCCTCACCCAGCCTTTTTACACAGAGTCGAAAATGACACCCTTGTGGACTGGGAACACAGCTCCGCGGAAAGACTGACAGACCGAATATTGTGCAGATGCTACCAAGGCATCAGCTCTGGGATTATTCAACCCTGTGGGTACATGGCTGGTGAACAGGTACTGTCTCTTTTCTCCAGGTCCTAGTAAGCACACTGCACACATACACGCAGAGCTGGGGCTAATGTTTCAGCATTCAGCCTCTGGTTCTGACAACCATAAACAACAGCCCCTAGACAGATGCTAGTGTAAAGAGCCCCCCCCCACCAACGCCACCTTGTGGACAAGGCATTTTTTAATTATAATGACAGGATTTTGTTTGAAAACTATAAGCTTGGGAATCTGTGTTATCTAGTTATCCAAGAGAAGATAAATGTCGCCCTGCATTGTATATGAACACAGCCTAGCAGTCAGAGGTTATCAATCCAACATGCCATGGCCATTAACACACACTCCTCTCTCAGCTTCTCTCTCTCTCTCACACACATACACACACACTCACACACGTGCACACTCATATGTAGTACCTCACCTGAGCCACCTCTTCAAAGTCATCATGCCTCTTCTGCAGGGCTCGGGCTCGATGCAAGGACTTCCCAACCCCGGTGTGCTTGCTCAGAAAGGCCTCTCCATGGTTTTCAATCCAGTCCAGCACCTGGTAAGTGAAGGAAGAAATAATGACTTCCTGCCAGAAGGAAAGACACATAACATGTGCAACTGTAAGCTTTCTATCTCTGCCCTCTGCTGCAATCATGGAGCAGCAGCCCAGGAAGAAATGTGAAACCTACAGTGAACACAAGGAATTTCATCTTTGCCACTGGCACTATTAAAGTCCCACCTTAACTAAACCCAAATTATCCTCTTGAACCTCCAGCATAACCTCACAGTACCTTTCTGGTTTTCCTTGTCTTAATCAGTTCACTATTTTAAACAAGCTACACAGACCTTCATTCTCACTTCACTACCCCCACTCTAACAACACAAAGTCAGATGTGACAAGGAAATTGGTTAGTGGTTAAGCCGGGTCATCCGACAGCCCTTACCACTCATCCTTCACTGCGAAAATGCTCAAGTAGGGGTGACCAGCCATGGCAACCCTGCCTCATTGTGCTGGAACTCCCTGCCTCTCCTTGAAAGTAAAGCTCAGAATTGAGTCCCTGGTTAGCTAGCCCATTACTGGTGCGATAGCCAGGTCTGGCTTCTTTCTACTTGTTCCTTCAGCCAGCAACAACCAACCAGCCAGCCAAAGGTCTTTCCATCTATGATTCCCTTGGGAAGCACTGGAAACTCCATGTTCTTCCAGGTTTCATACCTAGTGAATAAACTGAAGCCATTTTTCCTGGAAGTTTAGAGAAGTTGGGGCAGAAGTGGGTGGAGCAGGAGAGGGATGAGTGAAGAATGCTGACAAAATGAGCAGGGTTGTTTTTTTTGAAGGCCACTTGGGAAAGGAAGTGGTAGATGTCCCTTAGTATAAGTCTCAAAATGCAGGGAGGACCAAAACCTTTAACATCCACTTTGTATTCTTAAACACAGCCTCCCAAAAACGAATGTATCAGGCCCGGCACGGTGGCGCAGTGGTTAAGGTCCTCGCCTTGCACGCCCAGGATCCCATAAGGGTGCCGGTTCTATCCCAGCAGCCCCGCTTCCCTTCCAGCTCCCTGCCTGTGGCCCGGGAAAGCAGTCAAGGATGGCCCAAAGCTTTGGGACCCTGCACCGGAGCAGGAGACCCGGAAGAGGCTCCTGGCTTCGGATTGGCATAGTATCGGCTGTTGCGCTCACTTGGGAAGTGAATCATCGGACGGAAGATTTTCCTCTCTGTCTCTCCTCTCTGTATATCTGCCTTTCCAATAAAAAAATAATAAAAATAAATCTTAAAAAAAAAAAGAATGTATCTGAGTGGGAAGGGAAGTGCATCCCTCAATGTCTGAAGAACTGGCTGTCCATAAACCAGTAGTCACAATGACATCAGAATTATAGTATGAACAGCCCTGTTACAGATCCTGCTAACATTCAACTGAGCCTGCTCTACTCCTGCTATACTAACTGCAAACTAAACATTTGATTAATAATGTCCTAGCCTCCTCAGAATCCAAAAGCATGTTTAGGAAAATGAATTAAAGAAGTGAGGTTTGATTAAAACGATGTTTTAATGTTTTAATGTATCCCATTTCTTCTCACAGGATTGCCCTCTGGTAAGCAGAGGCAGAGAAACTTCATCATCCACAGATGGCAGGCATGAAAGTGCTCACTCTAGGAAATCCAGCCCTATAGGAAGTGGTCTCACTTCCTGAAACATCTGCAATGTTCGAAGTGCAGACATTTCCAGAGCCTTTAGTGAAGGTATCACAAAGTACACACACACACACACGTACATACACACACACACACACACACACACACACACACACACACACACACACACACACACACACACACACACACAGAGGTTGAAGAAACATCCACTTAGCACAAATGGGAAAGGCTGGGTGGGTACTTGCCCATTACAATGAACAAAATAAGTTTTCTCTTTAAAAACCTTTATCTAAGTATAGCACATGTGGTTTTTAAACACTATATATAACATTCTGGGTATATGTATTATATATATTTGGGAAAAAACATTTATGAAAAGAAATTTCAATTAAGATTAGAAGTTTACCTTTTGCAAACCCTGAAATGTGGCAAAAACTCAAAATGTTCCTTCCTTAGAAAAGCTTGTATGTTTCTAGGATTACTTAAGATGAAATTTCAACTATAATCAAGAGAATGTATTTTGGCTTACCACAAGTACACCTTAGTGTTTTTTTATTCATATTTTTTATTCATAAAAAATAATTATGAGCATGGAAGATCACAAAGTTTTGGTCACAAAGTTTCCAATACATTGTGTACCAAACATAGTGGAGTCTTCGAATTTTTATGCTTAACATTTTTTTAATCTTTTTGAGAATGAACTGAGATTTCTTTTAAACATTATTCATGTATTTGAGAGGCAGGAAGAAAGAGATATCAATCTCTTAACAACTGGTTTACTCCCTGAATGTCTGAAACAGCTGGCAGTGAAAAACTCATCATTCTGGTCTTTCACAGGGATGGTAGTGAGCCAACTAGCCAAGCCATCACTACCGCCTCCCAAGATGCGTTAACAGGAAGCTGGAGCCAGAAGAGGGAATCTGAGTGGAACCCAGATGTGGGCATCCTAACTAACATTTTCCCCACTAGGTCAAATGGTTACTTATGAACTGAGATTTTGAGACACTATTCTATGGACCCAGAGAAAGCTCCTGGCTTCTGGCTTTGGATCGGCTCAGCTTTGGCCATTGTGGCCAAAACAGTGGACAGAAGATCTTTCTCCCTTTGTATATCTGCTTTTCCAATAAAAATAAGAACAAATCTTTAAAAAAAATAAATTAAAAAAAATAAGAGTGTGCTTTATAGTCTTTCACAAGTACTTTGGAATTTATGACTTTTTAATATTATAGGATTTTGTTATTATTCAGTTTCAATCAATTGTGACCTGCTTGTCTTGCAATGTTTTCATTAATTTTATTTCATTTTTACTAATAGATTTAAGAAAATCAGTTACACCAAGGCATATTAGTTAAAGAAGAATATGTTCATCTGGTAGTTCCTACATGGTTTTTTACTCCCTGCAGGTGATACTAGCACTTTTAACACTATCTGAAAAGCACTTTGCTTCCTCTTTGTTTGCTTTCTTGAAAATTTCAATTCATCTTCATTTAGCAACAGTTTACCCAATTAGCTATGCCTTTACCTTCACAAACCTATTTATTTCATATAAATTGGTTTAAATACAACTGTGCTTGTTTTGTGAAGTTATGTTGCCAATGTTTAGTGCAGCCAGTGCCAGCAGAGTTGAAGTTGTGAAGAGAACATGTGCAGCCTCCAATAGGATTCAGGGACTGTGTGGAAATCAATTTAACAAATAAGAGTAGAAAATAGTTTAAAAAGTGAGCAAATCTTATTCGGTAATAAAAAAAAAAAAGCCTGAAAAAGCAACCGAGGAGAGAGCAGTGACATCAGTTCCTGAAGTATTGCTGCAATGTTAAGTCCTGATGACTGTGTGCCGGATGGCCTTGCTGCCTGAGGCACACATGTAGTCTGCCTCCTCTCTTGTCCTGGTTTCCAGGTCCTCCAACCAGCAACCCAGCTTCCCAGAAAGACAAGCACAGCAAGAAATGAACTTCAGACCTGACACACCATCAAATCACGTGCAGCGTTGGAATTCTGGGTCCACCTGTGAGTTTCTGGCGAGCAGGTTAATATGGGTCAGAATCTAGAATCTGAGCTGCAGAAAAAAGTTTCTAAACAAATGCTGGGCCTGCATAAGTATAAGTCCTCATCAAAGAACTCCTTGTAGTGTTTTCCTGTTTAGTTTCTTTCCTCTACAAGATTATACTTAAAATACTCAACTACCAACTATGGTCAGAGTAGCACAGGATGATAGTGATTTCTGCCTCCTAATGGTTTTGAGGTGGTATGTAAGTATTTCCAGCAGTGGAGCTCTTGTCATTTTGTTTTCATCTGAGGCAGCCTCAGAGAGCAAAGAAGCATGTGTGGAATGTAAACATTCACATACTCATATATGTATTTATTTTTGATTGGAAACTCAGATTTACAGAGAGAAGGGGAGACAGAGAAAGATCTTCTGTTTGCTGATTCATTCCCCCAGTGTCTACAACAGCCAGAACTGAGTTATTCTGAAGCCAGGAGCCAGGAGTTTCTTCCAGATCTTCCACATGGTACAAAGTCCCAAGGCTTTGGACTGTCTTCAACTGCTTTCCCAGTCCACAAGCAGGGGGCTGGATGGGAAGTGAGCACGCTGAACACGAACTGGTGTCCATATGGGTTCCCAGTGTGTGCCAGGCAAGGACTTTAGCCACTTGGCTACTGCACCAAGCCGGACATATTCATATATTTATTTATATATTCATATATTTATTTATTTATATTTATTTATTTATTTATTGTCTCTGAGTGTCATTCAGCAGTATAGCCCATGGGGTGGGGTGTAGCAGTAAATAGGCATGTGAGGCCTTAGTCTATGGGGGTAATAAGCACTAGTTATCCAATCAACTGATTCATCATTAATTGCAAAAGGAAAAGTGAAGTCTAGTTGAGATCTGAGGGACAGTAGGTACAAAAAACCTTCACATGGCCAGAGTAGAATATAAGTAGGAAATTGGCCTGTGGAAGGCAGAACCATGTTCCATGTGAGCCCTTGTGTACAAATGAAGGATTCTGGCATCCCTCCTAAGAGGCTTGCAAGGGAGAGAAAGACTTCATCAAATCCATATTTAACACATAGTACTTTGACAGCTTTTAGAGAATCAATGAGGAAAGTTAGCCTAGAGTTGGCCAAAAGGAGACTGCAGAAATTCGAACAGGTGATGTTGGCTCAGACAAGGCCAGTGTCAGTGTCCCTGGGGAGACATACTGGGGAAAAGACTGTCAGGATTTGGTGCTGGGCATGTGGCGAGGCCGATGCCCAGACACATGGCTCGAATAACTGGGCAGGAAGTAGAACTCATTGCTGGTACACAAGCAAATGAACCACGAGAAGTGTCAGAGATGACAGGTTTTCCTTAAGCTTTCTCTCTTTTCATACTCATGCTCTGGTTTTCATAAATGACAGTTGTGCCCCTGCACTTGGATGGGAAGTCACATTCAATGATAGCAGTCAATCGGATCCTAGCAAGATGTGCTTTTTGTTTCACAAAAGTAATTTATACACTGAGGCTTAAAAATAACCACGAATTCTTAATCTGGCTGTGTCCTAATAGCAGAAAAAATAAGGAACAACAAATCCTCTGAGAAGGGCAAAGGTCACTTATAATTGGAACTCACCCATGCATACTGAAAAAGGTCTCTTGGGGTACAGTTTCTAAGCAGCCATCGTCCCAGTGCCAAGTCCTTTCAACCCCATCCCAGAGGTGTTTCCACCTCAGCCCTTGACCATTGAAAATCAGCTTCTCACCTTGCGAGTTCTCTGTTTCCCTTCATGTAACCTATCCATACCTCTTTCTTCCCTGTATGCACTTCCAAGGTTACCTCCCATTTATCCTGTAAGCTATGAGAATCCTGGATTATTTCCTAACTCATCCAGGTTGGGATGAATATCATTCTTCTCTGATTCTGTAACAACCAACAATGACTGTGCACAGTCCCGTCTTTCCCATTGGACCCTAAATCCTTGTAAGCCCAGGACTTTGCATGGTACTCAGAAAAGCCTTTGCTTCACACAAGTTTAATTGAACAGAATTCAAACTGATTCTCCCCTCACCATCAATCTGCATTCAGATTTTTGTCTGCGTGTCTCCACCCTCTCACTGGCTCACCTGGAAGGCAGCTAGTTCTTAGGAGAGATGAGGCTAAAGTTTTCACCACTGCATCCTGAGACCATGCTGAAGACTTGGCCACACCTTCAAGTGGTGCCATAAGCATTGCCCACCTATTTTCTAACTGGCAAAGAGACTACCAACGGAGAACATCTTCCCTGTAGGTTCCCGTCCAACAAGGAGGGGTCAGGGAAGGTTTAAAACCCCAAGACCCTTCCAAAAACCTTTTTGGTGTCTCTCTCTCTCCTTTTAAGAGGCACCCACCTCCCGGCTTTCTCTTGGGAGGTGCTTTTGCCTTCCCTCTTGTTTCCCTGTTCACCTGGTCCCTTCACAAATAAAATTTTCTGTCTGCAACTGGCTCCTGGCTTTTTGTTTCTATAATAAGCTGAGGAAAGAACCCACCCAGCTATCTGAAGAACTCTTGTGTGAGTCTCATGTGAGACTTCTGACCTCTTCCTATGGGGACACAGTGTCCTCTCCCATGAAGAAAGGGACCTCATCTTGCTCTGCCTTGGGGAGCATCAGCTCAGCTCAGCCTGGACTCCTGCTGCTATAGCAGGCAAGACACTCTTGTGGACACAGGCTATGAAAATCTTGCCTTCTTCCTCCTGCTCTGACTTTGAACAGCCTTTTCCCAAGAAGGATGCTCCCATCCTGAACCAGTTTGGGAAGTCAATCTAACAGTCATTATGCATAATTTCTTAATCACCCCCTTTCTTCCTCATCTAATTGTGTTTATTCCAACCAGCATACAATCAAGATGGAATGCTTTCAGGGAAGGAGATAGTCCTTCCTAGCTGCCAAGAAGAAGGGGGAAAGTCCTTATGAATAGAACTATTGAGAAGCTCTGAATAGCAGCTGTGAACCCATCTGAGTTCATAGGAGACTAGACTGGGGTCTTAAGGATTTTGCAGGTTCCATTCCACAAGCCTGGAGTCTCAACCACAGCCCACGGCTCCTTCTAACCCCCTTTATTTGCACATTTCCAGCTACTGCTATGTGAAACATCACCTATTTGCTATCTCTACCTTCTGAATGTAAGCTCCATGTGACCAGAGTCTTTGTTTCATTCACTGCTGTGTTCCCAAATAGCATTTGTTGAATGAAAGAGTGAACAAGTGCACAAGCCCAAAAAATTTGACTTGGGAACTTTCTATGCCATACATGCTCCACCCCCCACCAAAAATACAACAAAAACAAACAAGCACACTCATGAAAAGCAATGGAAATTGTAAATAAACACAGAATCAAAATCTTTGTCTTCAGACTCCCTTATCAGGTTCTTTTTAAAAATCTTGATGAAAATAGGCTATTAATTTGTGTCATAATTTGACTCATCAAGACATGTGATGTTTTAAGTAAACCAAACTTCTCCTTCTCCTATCCTACCTCCTGGCACTCAGGGCTCCACTCCTCCATTAGAAAGTCATTACTCTGAGGCCGATGGATGAGTGTTTATGTGCCATCCAGTGCCTGTAACACATTTGCTGTTAAGACTCAAGTACATGCGATGTATGAGAGTGCCCAGAAGAGTCCATGAAATCGTTATTTTTGTCTCTCCACACAGAACACAGAGCATTGGTTCTGCAGAGAACAGTCAGTGCCACCCACCTCCTGGTGACTACTTAAGAGCACGCAGGCACCATTTGAAATGTCCAGTGACCATCAACTTATTTTCTGTTCCTTCCTCAGAACGAGTACAATCAAAATAAACGTCTTGCTATGGCAGAAGAAGCCAGAAAATCTTGCTGAGAGAGTTGAGCTAAAAGTCATTAGCAGGTGTACAGATTCTCTTTCTGTCAGAGTGGCAGTGTTTCCTCTTGGCACACCCATGACTAAGCAGATGCTCCTGATAGTCCCAAAGACCCAGAGTCTAAGTTGATGCTATTCTGAGGCTCTTCCCACCATAGTAGGGACTACATACAGTAAGAGGCAAGGCTCTAGCTAATTCTCTAACCCTACAGAGGCTAAAGAACACATGGTAAGTTGTAGAACTTAGAGCCTTCAATTCCAGCTTCCTAATGTAGGAAGAGGGGTGGAATGCTACCTCAAAGATGAAGGACACCAAAGAGACAGATGGGACTGTCTCTTTAGCTTCACTGAAGTCAGCAAGCCAATCTAATAAGCTGCAGTCTCCCTCTACGCTCTCCCTACTTAGCTGAGCCTCAACCCTACAATCTTTCCAGGCATTCACTCTGCACAAAGAATCAACTATTACCCATTTGAAAACATTTATGTGATTAGATTATCATCATGAAAAAAATTTAATTGAGAACATTAAAACTGTTAATACCACTGTGGGCAAACATTATCCAAGATACATGCATGCCATAAAGAACAAATCTACAATGGTGAGTTAATATCATTAGGTCTGTGAAAAATTTAGAATTGACAGTGTCTGCTTCAGGGAAATTTGCTTTAGATATAAATAATTGTAGAGGTCAGCTTTTAAAAAAAGATTTATTTCTTTTTACTGGAGATGAAAATTTTTAGAGAGAAGGAGAGACAAAGATGTTCTGTCTGCTGGTTCGCTCTCCCAGTGGCTGTAATGCCTAGAGTTGAGCTGATCCGAAGCTTAGACCCAGGAGTTTCTTTCAGGTCTCCCACATGGGTGCAGGGTCCCAAGGCTCTGGGCTGTCTCAACGTTCCCAGGCCACAAGCAGGGAGAAGGTAGGACTTGAACTGGCACCCATATGGTCTCCTAGCACTTGTAAGGCAAGGACTTAGCCACGAGTCTAGGTCAGTTTTGGAGTAGTGGGACATAAGGAAAACAGTGTTTGGTTATGACTCTCTGTGGCTTTTATTGGAAGGTAGATTGAAGATCCATCACAGTTGTCTTTGGCCAAATGATGCTAAGGAAGTCTTAGATTAGTTGAGACCAAGTGATCTATTAGAACTCATTGATCAGGGATATTTTAGCACAAAAATATAAGCCCCTGAAAGCCAGGAGTTGTGTGTTTTATTTCCATTGCTCAGTCTAATGCCCATGGAATAACAGCAAACCCTAGAGCATGGACCTTCAAGCTAGGTGGACTCTGGCTTGACTTCCCGATCAGCCACCAGCTTTGTGACCTTCAGCAAGTTAATCTAATTTTTCTAAACCTCAATTTCCTTTTCAGAAAAATGGGGCCTGAGCTATCAGCTGTTTCATCCTGTTGGAAGATTAAATAAGATAAGGGAAAGGATTAGATGCTCAACCACATTTACTCTTAAAGATGTTAAATCCCATGAACATCATCATTTTTAGAGACACATTTGCTTCAAGTAATGGAGTCTCAAGGTTGGTACTAACCACCCTTCTGATGTCTAAATCCCCTTTCTAATGAACCCACCAAGTAACCAGTCTGTTTGCAATTTCAACAATGATTCTCACCCTGGGCCTTCCCTAATGCAAGTGAGTGCTGAGTATGCCCCAAGTGTTTTTTCTCTGAGGCTTTAATCCTTCTTTTGTATGGAAAGACACAGTCTCCAGACACATTCTCATTATTCTGGTCACTTTTTTTTTTAGAATCAGTCATTCAGAGATCAACTTGAAGTACTCACTTTTGATTATACAAAGCTGTCAACTGGATTATACAATGACCAAACTGGTTTAGTATGATTAAAGGAGTAGAGTCAGCACTGCTAGTAAAAGATTGATTACCTGGAGTGAACAACAACAACAAAAATCACTCCTAAATCCCTTTCAGACATTCTTTGGCAAGCAAGGGCTGACAGGGTCAAAGCTGTAATTTTCCTCACAAGGCCCCAGAAAAAAGATGGAAGATGAGATTCACTTAAAATTAACATTAATTATCATCAATTCATAATGGAAACTCACAAAGCCCAAAAAATCCTGCCATCATGCTGTTTCCCTGTCTGGACTACTTAAAAGCAAGGTAGAATTTTGAAGAGAAGACATGGAAGCTTCAAACACTTTACTGCTCCACTCATGCTTTCTAGCTCACAGCCATCCCCTTCCAGCCTCAACTCCCACCACCATCACCAGCAGCAGGAGCAAGCATATCCTAGACATCATCTTCCTTGTGCGCCACCCACAACTGAGCTCTCTGCTCTGACCTCCTCTTCAGGACCCCCCAAACCCACCTGTGCTCCCTGGACCAGCCCAAATGCCACACCCACCAGAGGGAATGCTGTGTGCTCTTAATTCCTCTAGCTCATTGCTGTTTTGCTGCTTTGGCTCTGAACCCAGCCACAAGGGCATCCTTAGGTGCACATGTCTGCTCTTAGGGGCAAAGGCATTTATACTCCTCACACAGTATTTTGCCTGCAGTAAGCACTCTGAAATACTTTAATGATTTATTGTGGCAAAAATCTGATGGCATCAGGGAGTCAAGAAGAGGATGGCCTGCAGGGGGCTTCTCTGTTTAAGATAAAATAGAATGTAAGATGTATCTCCTAGAAAAAGCTGGAACCTTGTTCTTCTGATCATGATCTGGTCCATCTGGACCTAGAATTAACTCTTACATAAATGGGAAGTCAGAGGAGTTGGAGGGGAAACAATAAAAAGTTGAGGCCACCTGATGGTGTTGGGTTGGTTTTGTATGTCTGGCTTTTGCTAAGTACTGTCCTACACTTAACTGGAAATACACTAGTGTTGAAAATTACTGCAGTAGTACGGCAGGTGTTTCCTATCAGGTGTGTGCCTTTCTTCAAATTAACGAACCCCAATGTCGGTTTTATCCTGAAGCTTTATTGCTATTGTCCCTTAGCGCAGTGGAAAACACAAAGATTTCTGGTTAGGACAGAAGGCAAGTATAGAGTCGATGACAGGCCACAGCTCTGGCTACAGAGGTGCAGATGGAATCTGTCACTGGCGTCCATCTTTGGTTCACATCTTTTTGCTTTTCTATGGCTTGGGCCCTTAAAGTGTAAAAGATTCACACTTGGGAAAAAATCTCCCTCTCCCCCTGAAATAGCAATGGAACAAGGAATCAGACAGGCAAAGGCTGGCTTGCTGTCCCTTCCCAACAGGGGTTGCTGTCTTTTTCTCATCTGGCTCTGCCTGCTCCTCCATGCTTTGGGGTGGAACGTGCTAGTCCCTGTTTCCTTAGTTCCTCTCTCATGTACTCTTTCCAAGAGAGCCAGCTTCTGGTCCTAGCACTGCCATCAGCCAGCTGTGCAGTCATGGCAGAGTTACTTTCTGTCTCTGACCTTGGACCAGATGTTCTTTCCAGGACCTTGACAGTTCTAAGATTTTGTCACTGAATAAAACAAATTGACCTAATCAAGGAGCAGTTAATGCTTTTAAAGAGAACTATCAAGGTGGGAACTCCAAAATGCACAAGCACCAGGGGGCGCCCAAGCACCACTCAAAGAAGTTGTGATTGCTGCCCCAATATTGATCTGCAAGGCAGCATGGTGTAAAGTACTGAACTTGTATTTCATTCACTCCTATGAAACAATTATTACTACTATCCTTCTTGTTTTAGAGGTGTAGACACAAGAGCACCAGGAGGTGATGAGATTCACTCAAAGTCACTCTGTTCAATGCCAAGGCCATGCTTGGATCCAAGGATTTTCATTGTCCTGGTTATTGCTGCTTCTTCACCAAGCTCCCCATGAGTGCTTAATGTGCACGGGGGTCTTGGACCCAGACTAGATAGTTTAAACAATTCTATCTTCCTTCAAGACCCCAGATCCTATAACTATTTGATCAGTATGTTATTGCCTTGCACGATGACTATCGTGCTCTGGTTTTTCATACGTGCATGTTTTTCCAAATATGTACATCTTGTGTGTTCTAACCGCCAGGCATCTTGCCAGTACTTAGTACATGCTGGGCCCATGGTTGAGACCGAACTTTGCTTTCATGAACACTGAAGTCATGCCCTTTCATTCTCTGGGCTGCCCCAAACTTTCACATCACAATCTCCATGGGCATACTGCAATGACTCCCCAGTAAAGTGAATACTGGATGGACGGAGGAGGAGGAGGATGTGAGATGCCCTTCATTAAAGTACAAACGTGGGGGAGTGTCAGTTAATTTCAGCCCATTTCAATAAATGTAAAGAACAAGACCTAGTTTCCTGCCAGATACAGCCAGGAGCTATAAGGGACTCAGAAAAAAAAGTGGTAGTTTCTGCTCTCAAGAATGTACTGGAACAGATGAGCTGCTACAGAATTTAAAACTTTAATGTAATGCAAAGGTGAAAGTGTTATTGAAGTTATATATACACACATTTATACATAACTATGGGAGCATGAAATTACTTGTCCAGTATGATCCTGAAAACTAGGACAGACTCATGCATGGCGGGGAGTCAGAAGATCAGAGATCAAGTCTGTCCCCTGGTCTGGCCCTCAAGGGTGTAAGGTTAGCACACTTCTGAAGCTCAAGCACCAAAGGTTGTCTTGGCAACAGGTAAGTGGTTGAGACCATTGTCAGAATCCTTAATTTTCTCACCGATTTTCTTGCATCCATCCCGGTGTTAGAAACGCAGCAAGTGAGTGGGGCAGTAGGTAAATGAAACCAAGCTTGCAGAATCATTGTCACAAATCCTGACAAGAACAATGGAGCTAAACATGCTGGGAAATTCAGTTCTCCAGGAAAACCCAAGTCCCCTCCCACCCCGTCTCATAGTCTTCCATTTGCTTTTGCACAGTGCAAACATGTGGTAAATTGATGGGGTCTTAATTTCAGAAGGACTCTCATTTTTAAGAGCCAGGCTGAACAATAGCCTCAGGCATCATTTTAGAATACTTCATTGCTTTTTTTTCAGTTTCGATGTCAAGGGGGCTTCAGAAAAATCTGATCACAGCAATTTCCCCAGTAGTCGAGTCTGGCTGACTGCCCTTCAGTCAGCCAGCCCCATGGCAGCTCTCCAGAGCCCATCCTAACACCATGGCCATAAAGCAAAACAGTCGGAGAGTGAAGAGGATGCCAATGGGGCAGTGCAAGCTGCAAGACCATTCATCTGCCATAATCTATCTGAGTCAAAGAGCTCACAGAAATAGTCAAGCTCCTTCTTTTGTGTCTAGGAGGATGGAACCCCTTGGGTCTCAGTCATAGGCAGCCTCCTTGCTCTCCTGTGTTAGGGCACGATACGTGTATGTGGATGGCTCCAGATGGCAGGAGCAAGCAACTAACTGATTTGCTTGTTTTTCCATCTTGGCAGCCCCCATAATGTGTACAGAGCTGGCTGGCACATCACCAGTGCCCATATGTTCTGGGACAGGTGTACCTGTCCCTCTATGACCCAACAGATAGCCAGTTGGGAGGGCATTGTGAAGGAGTTGGACCAGTCCAAGAATGGGGCAATGCCTTAAAGGTCCTGATACTCATGGGTACAGACCCTGAGCTGTCACACTCCATGATAAGGATGACACCTTCATCCTGCTTGTCCACCTCAAGCTCCCGGCACCAGGGGCCCTGTTAGTAACATCTGGGTAGGGAACACTCAGAAAAACATGTACAGCTAGCTCTCAATCTTCCATGCACATTGCACCATACTTTTGGATAACAACTGGTCAACAACACAAAAGAACAGTGAGTGATCCTGCCATTATAGTGGCCCTAGGAAAGTCTGAAAACTGTTATTTAAGCACAAGCATCCCCTGCTTCCCATGCAGCACTCAGAGGGTGGAAGGTGACCCTTGTCTTAATCTCAGACCCTGGCTCCCAGCAGCTCCCCATACACTACAACAATCCATCAGTCCTCCCAGCAAAGCTCCCAGCAATACCCAGGGAGGCAGAAACAGGGAGAGGGTGAGGAGAGCAGGGGCTATCCACCTGCAGTGACATGTGTGGTAAGACTGTCTTATGTCTTTATGAATTGTGATAAAGAAAAAAGTCATTACTGGCATGCAAAAAGGTCAGACAAATCCAAAAATCACTTCCAGTCTAGGAGCACATAGTGAATAATTAGTAGCCCATGTTTTAAACCTCTCTGACAGGCTACCATATCATCCCTGACTGAAAACTAAGCCAACCCTCTAGGGAGTCCAATCAGCCATATAGTTAAGATCATCCCTCACTTCAAACAGCCCCATCACACCACCCTAAACCCCTTCCAAATGGCCTAACAATCTCACTGCTCAGAGGAAAAAAACCACATTCTGTGGCTACAAGTCATTGCTGTTTGTGAGATGGCATCTCCCTTCCCAGCACTGCATAGTAAGAAGGTGGAATCAATCCAATTGTTTAATCAATCCAATTGTTTAGGTAAGCAGTGTCCAGTGACAAATCCAGGTTTCTGCACTGTGGGGCACTAACTAGGGACCGAACTGCCATCTTTCCTGAGGAAATCCAGACTTGCCCAGGCTGAGGCCTCCAGCTCAGTCTTGAGAAGCAGCCAACAGAGCGGAATAGTTACCTGCTGCACATCCTGCTGAAAGACACAGAGCTGCAGCCGCTGGTGGAGTCGCACCTTGCGGTGTTGCCAGATGCTCTCAAGCCGCCGCTGGTGATGCAGCACCTCATGGACCACGTCCAGTACCTGATGTACTGCCTTGGAGTAGTTGGCTGTGGCTGTGAGTGACTCAGAGTTGCCAGGGCTCAGGGGGCGCTGTAGCACGTCCAGCAGGGCCTTGCCATCTTGGCTGACCTACAGAAAGGAAAAAGCCTGGGTCAAATGAGAGGAGAGACAGGCAGCGCTCAGCAAGGGGCATGGAGGATCTGCCCTGGGTGTGTGATTATACCTGAGAATCTCAATCCTCCTTAGGCCTGTCACAACCAAGAAATGTTCTGGCCAGAGTGTCTCAGTGGCCTGCCTGTAGTCCCGTGGAGGTCTGGCCATCCTGGAACCCTGTAGGAGAGGAATGACTCCTCCTGGATTTTAGCTTTGTAAGGGCCAGGGACTCTGCCTTGTTCACAGCTCTCTCCATAGTGCCTGGAACAGCACCTGGCACAGAGGAAGCACTTGATGAACATTTTTGACTGATTCATGGACTAGATCAAGCAGCAGAACGTCACGTCACAGAGCAAGCCACCAATCTTATCAACGTTTACCACTCTTTCTTCCTCAACTTCCTCTATCCAGACCTGAATTTCCAGCTCTGGGATCAGTGAAAAACAGTGGTACTTCCCTCAGAGCTGTGGTAATGAAATGAGTTCCCCTGGGGCTCCTGTAGAACAGGACCCAGTATGTAGCAGTAGATGTCTCTGTGTACCCTATCCTCCTCCATCATTCCTATCTTTCATCTTTTTTATTCCCTTTGCATGTCCTTTCATTTATCTTTTTTAAAAGTTCTTCTGCTTTTCTTTCTCCTGAAACAGAAGAACATCCTCATCTCAGCAGTAGAATAAGACAGGGATCCTCAGATTGTATCCAAACCAGTATGCTCCCAGGTTTCCCAACACCCACGTGCTGAGAGGGGAAGTAGTGGGGCTGACATCCCTGTCATTCCTCTGGAATGTCACTGCACTGGAATCCTGGCACAGACTAAGGCCCCAACAATTTTAGAAAGTGGCATGGCAGGATTGACTTTTGTGACCCTGCAGCACTTAGCAGAGAACCTGACAGAACATGCATTTTCTCAACCTAAATTAAGTGGCGACTGGGGAATCTAAAAGAACTTTAGGACTCCAAATTAATTTGGTTAACCATGAAATCAGAGTTGGCTCCAAGTTGACATCTTGTTTTCCAACCACCAAGGCAGGGAAGCAGCTCTGCTTCCATCTTAATCTCCACCAGGATGAATGAGGGGTCCTTTGTGGGCTTGTACCTTCCAACCCCTCCATCAAGCCCTGACAGTGGCCTGCATAGGCACCAGAAGGGAACACAGAGGGAACTGCTGGTCCTGCTCATGGAGACACAGACACACTCTTGGGCAGGGGGTGTGGGTGTGGCTAAGAGGTGTGCTGGGGTGGGGGTGTGGCTGAGGTAGGAGAGGAAATCAGCCCTTCTCCCTCTGATTCTGCCATCTCTAACTACCATAATATACTGGGAGATGAGCAAATGCTGACTTTTGCACCCTGCCATGGCTGGGGAGAAGGAAAAGGGGAACACAGACATGGAAGGTCTAGCCCCAGAAATCCAAATCTACCTGAGTTGCCATCCTCTGCCTCTGTCTATAACTGTAAAGTCAGGAATAGCCCCTGTCCTCTGAATTGAGCTTATAGGGAAGACCTAAGTTCCATAATGCTGGAGCCTGAGAATAAATTGGGGGAAATAGCATGCCTATATGTGTAATTATACTGCCACCTCACAAAGGTAAATACAATATCAATTTCACTTACAAGTGTATTTTTAAGTTTCACAAGGAGTAAACTTAGAGATTCTTGTCCAGTGGGCAGAAGCACAGTTTTGTTATAAGAGAGACAGCCTTGAGCCAATTGGATTTGGGCTGGTGAGATCATGTTTGGCCCAAAGGCTTCCCCTCTGCCTCCTACACGCTACTGTGCTTAGTGGTACTTCATCACCATCAGGCACTGATGCAGGTGCATTGCATAACCTTTATAAACCTTAACCCTATGAGACAGGAGGCCCTTTCACAGAAGAAACAGCTTAGGGTAGTTAAGCAACTTGCCCTGGGTCACACAGCAAGTAAACAGAGAAGTCAGGACTCAAACTTGGGTTGCTTTGTTTAAGATTTCTTTACACTTATTTGAAAATCAGGGTCGGGGAAAGAGAGATCATCCATTTACCAGTTTGCTTTCCAGATGACTGCAAAGGTCAGGGCCAGACCAGGCCAAAGTTAGGAGCCAGGAACAGGAACTTCATCCTAATCTCCCATGTGGATTCAGGGAACCAAACACTTGTATCATCTTTCACTGCTTTCTGAGGGACATTACCAGGGTATTGGATCAGAAGTGGAACAGCCAGAACTTCTGGCACACCTATGTGGCATGCTGGCATTGCAAGCAGCTTTCCCACTATGCCACAATGCTAGCTGGCTCCTCAAATTTCATTTGAACTAAGGCAAAAGCCCTTACCTTTACATATCTATTCGTATCTATTTGTTCTTGGATTTCAACATACATCAATCTCAATATTTGGTTCAGGAACTCAAGAATCTGCTTCTCTGACCATTCTCTCATCCCCTTGGTGTCTCAGGCAAGTGGTCCAGAAACTTTTTGGTAAATGCCTCTCTGACCAACCTTGCTCTAGGGAAAAGACATGGGTCTGCTGTGTATGTGTGTCCCCCTCCTCACTCACCTTTCTTCATCATCTTCCCACCAGGACCTATGCCAGTTGGTCAGCCTGCTCATGTGTGCATGTCCACACGATACACCTAGAGGAGTGCCAGGAAACTTCAACCTCCTTATGTATTCAATATCACAGTGTGCTGTCCTGCCTCACTCCCCACCCTCCCACCCTGCCACAACCCTGGGTTTCATTTCTTACTGGAAGAGCCTGTTAATTCACCCTTTACATCCACAGCAGCTTGTCACTCCCGGGCACTTATTTATGGCCTATATGTCTTCTCTGTATCGTCAAGAAAATTTGCATTTTTGATGAGCCGCATGTCCACTCATAAAATCAGAAAGATAAACTCCATAAAGGCACACAGCCGCACTTCCTTCTACTCATCTCCCAAGAAGAATGTCTGATCCTCATCTACAGAGTGAGGCCAGTGTGTAGGTGGGCACAAGTGTTCTGTGAGTGTGACAGAGAGAAAGAGATAGATACAGAGAGGGGGGAAGTAGAGAGAGGGAATTTGTGAATGTGGTGCTTCTAATGGTTCCATTTTTTTTCTGCTTTCTGTTTAGACACTACAATTCAAAGGTTCCTTAAGATGCTTAAGCTAGTCTTTCTTCCTCCCAATTCAACCCAGATACAGCCCACTCCAAACCTTTCCAATCACAGTGTGCAGGTGAGTGCTCTTGCCACCCAGCCTTATGCAGACAGGTCCCAAGCCCCTGGTGGCTCTGCTCAGTCCTCACCTCCGTGTAGGCCTGGGTCACTTGCTCATATAAGGACTGATGGTGGTGGATCGCCAGCTCCAGGTCTTGCATCTCAGATGGCAGGCCACCTTCACTGCACATCTTGCACCAAGCGTCCACTCCTGACAGGAACTGGAAAGAGAGGCTGGTTGGGTCAAAGTGGAAGCTCAACAGCTAAAGAAAGGGTGGATTATAAAGGATCACATAGCTTTGAAAAACATGTGGAGGTTTCTGGAAACCCTCAGAGACCTCTGCAAAAGATTGAGTTCTTCCCTCTTTTACATATGCATATACTTATGGTCAGCAAGAATCTGACCCAGGTAGCTGTTTAGGAAGTATAGTTTTCACAAAGGTCATCATCTGGAATTTCTGAGGTTGGGGACAGAGGAAGCTGTCTGATTTTGGGCAGGTTGCACCCACTCACGTATGCATGCTGAACTATAGAATGGAAACAACTCAACCCATCCCATGGATGCTCTAAAGCTTGCTGCCTGTCCATCACACTCATAGGCATATGTTAGGGCTGCTCTAACACATGAGCTGTTTCCACCTGTGCTTTACAATGTGTACACTGAACTGTGAAGAGGAGTAAAGGGCCCCAGGCAACCTGAGACCATTCCCATAGAGAACCGAGGTCAGGTCTCACCAGGACTCCCACTAAATCCAGGGAGGTGGCAGCAGGGAGGGGCAGCAAAAAGGGACAGACAGCTGTGTGGCCTGTGGCACTGGCTTCTGGGATGAGCTATGTAAATACAGACCTTGACATACAGTAAATAATTTAAAAATTAAAAGTAACAGCTGTGGAAGACTGTGATTCTCCATGCATAAAGGTTTGAGTGATCTGAAATCATTCAGATTTACTGAGTGGAAAAACACACCTGTAAAATGCAAATCATTCTTCACCTAACAGTCTGGAATGGTCTATCCGTGATTCCTCTTGCCTGGTACCCTGCTCCATTTAAATTAATGGCCTGACCACCTTTTTATCCAATTCCTGAGAATAGCCCATAGGAGGGCAATAAAGAGCTGACTAAATAAATGCAAAAGAATAGCCCTCAATCAGTATTTTGTTCTTCTAGCTAAAAGAAAACATGGTTTATGAGTCTCCTGAAGGACTGCTAATACCTAAAGAAATCACATTAAAAAACAGATACAAATAAAATTGCTTCTGATCCAAACCAATCTTAGTCAGGAAACATCAAATAAAGATTAACTCCTCCAGCTACTCTGAGTTCTGGTATTGAGTTGTCTTCTGTAGCTGTTTGGTGGTTTGTTGTACTCACTGTCAGCAGTCCATGCCTCTTGGCTGTTTTGACTTTATTCTGAGTGGTTTTTGTTTGTTTGTTTTTCACAACACATGAGGTCATCTCCCAGGAGCTTTGGAAGAGTGCCATGTGTCACCTAGCATCAGAGTGCACACACTTGCTCACATTCCAGAAGCTTCTTTACTTTAGCACCCACTATTTTACCAAAGAAAAGGGGAACAACTTGACTTTCTCGTATCTATGGTTGAGGGAGCACATCTTCCAGACCCTTGGGATTTTTTAAAGATAATTCTTTAATAGGAGTCTTATCACAGATCCCACAAAGTGGTGAGCTCAAGGAAAGGAAACCGGAGTTACAGAGAGAAGCACTGAGGCTTTTGTGCCAACATATATAAACCTTGAATAAAATGTGCAGATGACAGGGGTTGAAGTGAAAAGAGGAGATTCAACAATTTTATCATCCGAAGAAAGAACCAGGGCAGGCATTTAGCCTGGGAGGTAAGCTATCCACATCTCACACTGCAGTGACCAGATTCAACACCAACCCCTACTAATGCAGATCCTGGGAGTCTCCACAGTGATGACTCAAGGAACTGACTTCCTGCCATACATGTGGGAGAGCTAAATTGAATAAACTAAGGGATAAGGGTTCTCTTTCAAAAGAGAGAGAGAGAAAGAGGGAGAGAGAGAATCTGTCACTATCACCAATCTCAAAAAGTATCCGCAAAGGGTTAGTGTGGGGCTATGGTTGATCTGTGTGGCTCAATTATTAATTGTCAAGTAGAAAATGTTAAGTAGAACCAAACACAGGCAGAAAGAATAAAAGACATCAAGACAGCGTATTGAGTAAATATTCCACTGGTTAAGCACATAGCACCTCTGTGCTCCACCTCTAGCGTTTCATTCTTATAACAGCCCTGTGACGTTTATGATTACTTTTACACTAGTGATGAGGAAACAAGCTCAAAATGATGAGGTGACTTGCTGAAGTTAATGAATGATAGAGCTAAGAATAGAACTCATGTGTCTGGCTTCAAAACCTAGGCTTCTTTCAATTATTGTTATTTTTTTTTTTACCCTATTATTTTACCAAGGAACAGGGAACTTAGGACTAGTGGGTAAGAGAGGCAGTTAGGAAAACAACATGTGGAGTTACTTAAACATGTTACAAAGAATGAAATTTGGAGGTTTGGCTCTAATATCACACACACAAGGTATGAAACCACAGTGCTACAGGTTATCTGATGTCAGAATTGGTATACCAACAAAGTTTTAACAGCCACATATATGTCTGTATATATGTGTGCGTGTGCATACATGAATTAACATATATATGACTGTGTGTTGTGTACAGGTAGATACAGCCTACAGAGACCCAAATGCATTTAAAATTTTACTGACATAAAGGGTATGTGACACAAAGCGTAGTATACAGCCAACTGAGTCTCACAGGATGCTTTCCTTGAACTCTCGTAAAGGTTAAAAATGAGAAGTAGGCAGTTTTGACATAAACCCTGGTTGATAATTTCTTTTGTGTTAAGTAGTAAAATGAAAGTAGAAAACACCTGAAGATGTCAAAACATCACTTGTTCATCAGCCTTTGTTGAATCAATGACTGACTTTTGTATACTAGGAGACTATTTTTTGAGCACTGTCCTTGGTGCTTTACCAAGACAGAGGGTGCTCTGTGTAGACAGTGTGCTCCCAACTGGCTCCAGCCCCATGCCCTCCTCCTACCTGCAGCCACAACAGAGGCTCACCTGCTCGGCTTTCTGGTGGAACACTGCCGACATGGCGAGGATGGTGCTGCGCTCATCCAAAGCAGCAGCAAAGCTCTTCCACTCCTGGTCCAGCTGCGTGGAGATCTGCTTGATCTGCTGAGAGGCGTAATGGCCAGCCTCAGAGAGGCGGGAAGCCACGGACATGATGCGGTTGATGTTGACATAGGCATTCTAGGAAGCAAAGGAGAGCAAGTGCTTAGTGTGACAGATTGAAAAGGCATTCATTTGGGGCCAGATATTTGGGGTAGGGGACTATCCAGAACAAAAGTTTGGGAGAGGCTGGAACATGTCCTCAGTGCAAGCTAAGGTTTACTGTTATCTACAACACAAAATGTTGACAGACAATATGGAAAAGTAGTGAGACTTTGCATTGTGCGAGCAAGCATGGATTTTTGCATCAATTGTTTATTGGAAAGGCAGAGTGACAGGCAAAAAGAATGTGAGAGCGTCATCACCTGCTGCTTCCTAAGGTATGCAGAGTAGGAAGTTGAAACAAGAGCAGAGCAGAGAACTTGGTGTCCCGAGCATTATCTTACAAAGGTGTCACCACACCCACCCCTTGGACCAAGTATTGATGAAGCCACTGCACATGGAATTCCTAGAAAGCATCTTTAGGAAGGTATCCCGGAGGGGGACAGCACTACTTCCAAGAGCACTCTTTGGAAGCAATGGCCCCAGCTGGGGATGAGGCACTGCAGGCTAAACTGCTACATGCGATGCAGGATTCACACTGGAATGGTGGTCCTGGCTGCTCTGCTTTTACCTAATGAGTCTGGGAAGGAAAGAGAAGACAGCCCAAGCACACTGATCCCTGCTACCTATGCGGGAACCTGGATGGAATTTGTGGCTTCTGGCTTTGGCTTGGCCTACCTCTATTATGGTGGCCATATGAGACTGAATTAGTGGATGAAGATCTTTGTCTATCTCTCCTCCTTTATCTCTTCCTCTATTTCCATAACCCTTCCTTTCAAAAATATAAATAGGGCCCAGCACAATAACGTAGTGGTTAAAGTGCTTGCCTTGAACGCGCCAGGATCTCATATGGGTGCTCATTCTAATTCTGGCAGCCCTGCTTCCCATCCAGCTCCCTGCTTGTGGCCTGGGAAAGCAGTTGAGGATGGGCCAAAGCTTTGGAACCCTGCACCTGCGTGAGAGACCTGGAAGAGCTCCTGGCTCCTGGCTTTGGATTGGCTCAGTTCCAGCCGTTGGGGTCGCTTGGGGAGTGAACCATTGGATGAAGATCTTCCTCTCTGTTTCTCCTCCTCTCTGTACATCTGCTTTTCCAATAAAAATAAATAAATCTTATATATATATCTTTAAATCTTTTTAAAACAAACAATGGCTTAGACTAGGGCTTGAGACAGAGGGGGCAATGATGTCTGTTTTGTTCAGTGGACAGCAGGGCATTGCAGCCACTGTAAGGGGCACGAGTGCTCATCCAAGAGGGAAAAGGAGATAATCATCCCACATCTTTCTGTCAGGAGACAAAGTCCCTCCACCCTCCCACTTGCCTTTCCCATGCCGAAAGAGCTGTAGCATTGGTCATTGTCAGGCTTACCCAGACAGAGGGTAAGCATTAACCCCACCATTTCTCCATGCTAAAGATAAAGCCTATGGCGCCCTTCTTCTCTCCATGTGAGTTAGGTACATTCCTCCACCTAATCCCAGCAAGCATCAGTGGGAGCTTCCTTGCCCCCTCTGTCTGCTTTCATCTTTTGCTGATCATGTTCATTTCCATCTTTCCTTGTCAATTAAAAATTCATGAACATGCGTGTTGTTTCCTACTAGGCCAGCAAAAAAATCCCTCCAGGAAGAAACAAGACAAACAACAAACCCCACAAACGTAAGGCGGCAGTGATGATGGTTATTTTTAACAGCTACCTCCTGTTAATTGTCTCAGGTGTCAAAACAATCAAGTAATACTGCAGCAACCACGGGGTGCCTTCTGAATCCTACAGAGTCTGTCTGAGGAAGGACTGGGGAGGCAGGTTATGTGCATGCCCTGTCTTTATTACAAATCTCACATGGCAACACAAATCCTTCAGCTACAGCATTTCTCCAGGTTCTATTAGCTCAGGTGTAGCTCATTAATACAGGGTAGATTAAATGAAGATTCTTTATTTGCCTCTCCAGTTTGCATGATGGTCCCATTCATCTTGGCTGTGTCCAACCTTCATGCACTTCCAGTCCAAAGTTGGGCCAGCCTGATAAGGTCTCCCCTAGATTGAAAGGTCTCTGTGGAAGTTTAAAAGGCTAAGTGAAGTATTAGAACACAAATCCATCCCGAGGCTTAATGACCTGCAGGCATCATCTCTGTATTTAGCCTGGCTGGAGACCTTCCTGACAGAATGCATTTCCTTAACAGAGCTAGACTATTACTGACCATTTTCATGCAAAACAACTATCCTTCAAAAATCTCAGTCTCATTAGTAGCCTTATTTTCTGAGTTAGGACCCAGACTCTGTTCAAGCTTACGTTCTATTTATAGAATGGGTGGAGGGGGGTCACAACCCCGCACTTAGAAATAGAGGAAAAGAAAATAAAGATGGTAGAATAGGGTAAGGATACGTTTAAACAGCCAGAGAAACATTAGCCAGAGTGAAGCAGAGAGGGAATATTCCACAAAATAAGGGAGGACAGGCCAACAGCAGAGAGGCACCTGGAGACTGATGGGCACGGGAAAGCAGCAGAGCATCAGTGTGTTGTTGCAGTCACCAGATATCCCAGTGGCAGTCAGTGAGCAACGATCTGAACTCCACGAGCAGCCAGGTGTGAATGGGAGTTCACCAGGAGCTCAGAAGGTGAACCAGGCAAAAAACTTCCTGTCCTACTGGTTTGATTCAACCAGGAGCAGAGAGAAGGTAGTATAATCCAAAAAGGTGGTGCAGAAACAGGGTGGATTTCACAGCTCAGATCCCCACCAGTGCTGAATTGGGCACCATTTTGGGTAGAGAGGCAAAGGCTGTGGAACAGGATTGTGCATGCACTAAGCTGGGAGCAAATTGATTTCTAGCTCAGTACATTGCACCAATATGACATCCTATAGGTTCTACCCATAATAGGTCTAGGAATCCCCCAGACCCAATGGCCAGCAGATCAAGAACTACATGAGTGGCACATCAGGTGCTATTTTGTACAGAGTGGCAAAGGCTTTGAAACTGGAGGTATAATAGTGAGCTGTACATGCTCTTAGCTGGGAGTGAATTCATTTTAGCTTAGTGCACTGCATTGATTTCTCAGGGAAAACAACACTGACTTTGGCGTCCTATGATTCAAAATAGGTCCAGGTGGCCCTCAGACCTAACAGCTAGCAGGTTCCGGCAAGACCAGCACCACCGACGAGTTAGTTATTTAGGACACCTGCTGTCTCCCTTACTGTGGGCTTCTCAAGCTGCAAGTAGAGAAAGGTTGTACAGATAACAGTGAAGCAAAGCATGGGATCACAGGAAGTAGAGAGTGGTGAGCCAGGAGCTGCACTATGCAGACTATGGTTGAAGCCTAATATAAGAATCAGAACTGAAACTTGCTGGAAGAAGTGACACAAGCAACTGTGAACAAAGAACTGCGTACCACAATAAATAAAATCAAACTGTAGGTCTGTGGGTAACACAGTTTAGAAATCTGCCCTAAGGAGAAGAATCTGCTAACCAAAAGTACAATGAAGAACAAAAGAAGAGGCAGAGACACAATGAATATTACTGAAATCTCCCTTCAAAGGAGCAAAAAGCCTTTGCCAACCTCAGTTAACTGAAGAATATATCAAGGAAATGGGGAATACAGAATTAACAAAACTCATTATAAAGCTCATCAACAACAAGCACATACAGAAGTTCAAGAAATTTAAGGAATACGTCACACAGGAAATAGCAACACTGAAACAAAATCAAGCAGAATTACTGGAAATGAAGGACACAATAGAGCAAATATAAATTCAGTGGAAAGTCTCCATAATAAAATGAATGAGGCAGAAGAAAGCATCTCAGAACTGGAAGATATTCCTTGCCACAATGGAGAAACAATCAAAAAGCTGGAAGAGGAACTGAGTCAAACTAAGGAAAGTATTCAAGAATTAAGAGACACTATTAAAAGGCCAAATGTAAGAGTTATGAGAACTCCAGAAGGTGCAGAAAGAGAAGCTGGATTTTAAAATGTATTTAATGAGTTAGTAAGGGAAAAATTTCCTAATCTAGAGAAAGAATTGGGAAACAACATCCAGGAGGGGCACAGAACTCCCAACAGACTTGACCAAAAGCAATCTTCACCATGATACATGATAATCAAACTCTCTACAGTTGAACATACGGAAAAGATCCTCAAATGTGCTTGTGAAAAAAGTCAATTGACATATAGAGGAATGGCAATTAAATTCACAGGAGACCTCTCACAGGAAACGCTATAGGCAAGAAGAGAATACAGTGACATATTTCAGATTCTCAGAGGAAAAAAATGTCAGCCCAGAATAATGTACCCAGTAAAGCTTTCCTCTGTCTTTGAAAATAAATTAAAATTCTTTCACAATAAAGATAAGTTCAAACAATATGCCCCTTCTGTACCTGCCTCAGAAATGATCCTTCAAGATGTTCTCTTGACAGAGAAAAGTGACAGCATTCACCAAAACCAAAGGCAAATGTGAAGAACATCCCAGTAAAACAAGAGAAGACCAAAATCAAATAATGAACAACCCATTGCTAAAATGGCAGGACCCAATTACGACCTATTCATATTAACCCTTAATGTAAATATCTTAAACCAATCAATCAAACATCATAGATTAGTGTACTGGATCAAAAACAAAATCTATCTATCTGTTGCCTATAGGAGACACATCTCACCAACAAAGTGGAAACTATACCTCATGGATTTTCATGTTTCTGTTTTTATTTTATTTTCTTCAAAAGTTTTTTTTTCTCATATTAAATTCTTCATAGATGCAAAGGTGATACAGTAGCATCATTTCTTCAAGAAGGTTTTTGCTTTTCTTTTTTATTCAGTGACACATTAGTCATTTGATAGCAGGTTAAAGTTCTTCCTGTTGTTGATTTTATTTTGTGACTTATCATTTAATGGGATATATAATAACTGCGTAATGGAGACTATCACATCCAGATGTAAGAATACAATGCAGTATGCATCTGTACTTCCAGATCAAAGATGAACTCCCAATGAAACTATTAAATATACCTTGACAATAGGATGCTGGATGATGGTTGCCACAGTAACCAAAGGAGGGTGGAGCTTGTTTCATGCCTGGTTCCAGGCTGCAACCCGGAATGGGTGATAGAATTCTGGTGGACCCCTGAGGCAGTGAAATCACAGCTGCACCAATGACAGACACAAACCAATATCTCCCCCACTAATGAAGGGCTGAAGTGACTGCCATTCCAGCTTCCACGTCAAGGGAAGTTTAAAACTCCTGCACATGTCTCTTTCTGACTTTTTGTTTCCTTTGCAGATTCTTCTTACATGTCTGCCTCTCCACTGCAAGGGGAAATAAAGCATGTGACCATGATTCCCTGAAATAAAGGCCATCTAAATTCTTTTTCTTTATTCAGTTGATGGTCGACGAATCTTACACTGGATTCTCTGCCATTGTACAATCCTGCAATAATGGACTTATGACTATTTATGAAGAACTATACTACTGTAATAATACAAGGGAAATCAATGTGTGCGGGGAAGAGATTTGGGAAAGGGAATGAGGGAAGTCCCAGAAGAACTGTATCATATAATAATAATAATAATAATAATAATAATAGAAAAAAAAAGGAAATAGAGGAAAAGATATAAAAAGGGAGGCCAGTCTGGTGGCTTAATGGGTTAATCTTCTACATGCAAGCACTGGCATTCCCATATGAGTGCTAGTTCATGTCCTGCTGCTCTACTTCCCATCCAGCTCCCTGCTTGTGGCCTGGAAAGTCAGTAGAGGATGGCCCAAACCCTGCATACACATGGGAGAACTGAAAGAAACTCCTAGCTCTTGGCTTCAGCTCAGCTCAATTCGAGCTGTTGTGGCCATTGAGGAGTGAATCGGCAGAAAAAATAGCCTTTTCTCTGTCTCCCCTTCTCTCTGTAAATCTGCCTTTCCAATTAAATTTTTTAAAATACAGTAAAAGAGGAGATAATCATGTATTAATTTTAAGAGTCTTACCTTTGAAGGGAACAACACTGAGATCCCCCCACCCAAAATCCATTCTTCATGTCACTGGCTTCATTTGAGTTCTCCCTGAAGCTGACCTTGAGACAAGTATTTGAGGCAGAGTTAATTTGGACAGGTTCCCAGGTAGCAGAGTGGGGAAAAGAGAAGTCAGAGGAAATGGAAGGAAATGAAGCAAGGATGTGTTGATAGGGGGTTAGTGCTATGAGAAGCTGGGGTTCAGTCCTTCCTGACACCTTCTCAAACTGATACAAACACATCTTCAGACTGTCCTATGGAGAGGTGAGGAATCTGGGCTACTTATGCACTAAGTCTCAGTGTTCTTTGGTTGAAACTCTCCCTGAGGGTAAATGCTTGGCATTTGCAGCCTGACCCACACAAAGGCCAAGTTACACTACCAAGGCCAAAGAGAGAGCATGCGAGAGAGAAACAGGAAGCTGTCAGTCTGACTAACAATCATCTGCAGATAACACCACAGGTAGGCTGAGGGGTTCCAGTTGGGGCATTGACAATGTCTGATAGAACTCTGCTCTTAAACTGGATACTAAGTTTTGGATCTGCAACCCTCCCTGCCCTCAGTGTATTCAGCTCTATCTAGGATGTCCACTTTTCCAGCCTTTAAGAAAGGCTCTGAGATGCAAGAAAAGCAGCAGAAGCAGGGCACTGCCCTAGCACCAGGTACATCCTATGGATGCCCAGCTCTTTGTCAGCACTGTTTACTTCTCCTGCCCAGGGAACACAGGGAGGTATTTTCTGCTTACTTTTAGGAAAAATGTTCCAGCTATTAGAGATGTCCCACTGTGGCTGCCTCTGAAGACATTAACAGCTTGTCACTCATTCAAATATTTATGGAGAGTGGGCCAGGCTCTGTGTTGGGGGCTTTGGGAGATCAAAGAGAAAGGAGACAGGAATCCTGCCCACCCACTCCTTTGCCCTCAGGGGTTCACAGCTGAGACTTAAGACAAGTCCTCAAATAACTATAATTTAAAGCAAAATGGAGTAAGTGCTTCTGAAGAGGTAGAAGCCACTCGCTGTGGGGATTCGGAGGGAGGGTCTGAGCCACAAGTAGGGAGGTTCGGAGGGGGCTTCCTGCTTAAGGAGGTGGGTTCTGGCAGTCTTCCAAGGTCTCCTTCAATCCTTAAGCCCAGGATCACAGAAGAAAAATAAAAACAAACAAGAAAAAAAGACCACAGTTTTCATTTCACATTCTAGAGATTAGCAAAGTAAATGCTTTTATGTTTTCTTATCAGTGGGCAGAGAGCCATCTTACTAACAAATGACGGCTTCACAAAAGAGGTAAAGGCAGCATTCCTCACAATAGAGGGATAAATGCAATGTTGACTCATGAACTTTCTCTTTGTTCTTCTGAAGGCCTCTTTTGCAGAATATCAACCCACTGGGGCAAGTCACACCGCCCAAGTCCATCATCATCTTTCCCATTTTCCTTTCCCCCAGAACTGAGAGAAATGAGCAAAGAGATTCTAAACTGTAGTTGTTCCCAGGGTACAGTGTCACCACAAACCAAATAAGGGAGGAATGTCAGGGAAGGTATTCAATAGTATAAAAGGAAAGAGGTAAAAGACAAAGCTAGATTAAGAGTCTGGATATGGGTAAGCACTTCAGCCTACTGGTTAAGACGTCAGCATCCCACATAACAGTTCTTGGTTTTGATCCCTACCTCTGGCCCCTGATTTGCTAATGTATACCATGGGAGGCAGCAGTGATGGCTCAGGTAACTGAGTCCCTTGCCACTCACCTGGGAGACTGCAATTATGTTCCCAGAGCCCTGCTTCAGCTTTGGCCTGACCCAGGCCTGGCTGCTTTGAGTATTTGGGGTTTGATTTCTTCTCTTCTGCTTTTCCCTTTTTTCTCTTAAAAAATGATTCATTTTTAAGAGTCTGAAAATTTGGGGTACTTGGTTATTAGGCAAGTTGTACTGATATTTTGTAACTTTGGTCAGTCCATTTGTGACTATTAAATGCCTTTCCTAAGGAACATTTGGGAGTCATGCTTGTCCTGGGGACTCGGCCAGCATGAATAGTATTTTGGCTGTTTATAGCTTTTCCACTTCCCACCAGCTGCCCCATCCACCCTCTCCCATATGCCTGGCTCTACCATTCTTCCAGACAACCTTAAATGCCTTTCCATCTGAGAATCTATCAGTCAACCACAGACATCTAAGTCACTGGGCAACAGTTAGGACACAAGAGCTCTGGTTCCAGCTCTGACACTCACTTAGGATGTCATTTGATTGTTCTGTACCTGTTTCCTCACCTGTAAAATGAGAAAGTTGAATTAAATGCCCTCAGACTTTCCATTTCTGAGTGAGCAGCACTGGTTCTAGGAAAGGAGTAATAACCATTCCTGAGTCACACATAGCTCAGCTGTGCCTATGGCTCTGTAGTCTCACAGCCAACACTGGAGCTGGACACCTCAGACACCCTGGCTCCAGGTACCAAGACCCTTTCTCCCCCTCTCCACTTTAGTTCCATTCCTTGAGCTGAGTCACTCAGACTAACAGCTTTGCTTACTAGAAGGTAGTACTGTGCCCAATAATTTTGATTCAACAAATACTTTCTTAAAACCCTTCCTTCAAATGGTTTTATTCAATTTAAACCTTCTTATACACAGTGCTACTATTATCATCACTGTTCAAACTATGGTACAGTGATGATGTGAATTGCTCAACCCTCAGAAATGCAATGAGCCTGTGGCACAGCTTGTTGTGTTACTCACCCCATCCCACGCCCCCTCAAAGCTTCTTCTCCCTTTTTTAGGGTCACAAATGGGAACAAAGTAACAAATTCCAGCAAAACCTCACTTACTAAACAATTCTGCATATTGATACCATGTCCTCACTTTTGCTACCAACAAAAATTTCATATTTTCTTGCTTCATTCCGGATTCATTCATTGGTGACCACAAAACCAAGGGCCCCTTTTCCTGAGGTCTTGTCTACTGCTGTGTTTAAATCAATTGAGCAGAGTCATTCTGCAAAAAGAACTTGGCAGAATTTTTATGAAAGTTTTCAGTTCTGTCCAAAAAGGCTCCCACTTTGAATCTGGTCTCAACTTATGACTAAATGTAAAATTGCTTGACAGATAATGATAATTTTTTGACTATAAATTTTCCTTTGCATGAGGTTGCTTTTGTGGTAGATTCTGAAAGAGATGGTGGTTCTCCTAGAAATAATTATTTGATGCATGCTACTGCTTTGGAAGCATTAAGCTGTGGATCAAGGGAATATTTAAGAGAAGACAATTGCCAACTTTGTGTATTATTTGAATCCCATAACTTCACTCTTAAAAGCTGGGGTGAACTGTACTCTCCTGTGGTCATTGATCCCCACTTTGAATCAAAACTCTGTGGGTTACACAAGATAATATAATGCACCCAGTTGTCTGGAATTCAACCAACTGTGCAACGAATGTCACATCTTTTTCTGCATCTAGTTCTAGCAGACTAGTAAGGCTCCCCAGGTTGTGCAAGCCTGTTAGTGCAAAGTGTCAGAAAATGAAAATTCAGTTATTTCAAGAGTTACAAAATAAGTGATGCAAAGTTCTGTTGCATTTCACATGGCACATGCCACAAAGGCCCCTACTAGTTTGGAATAGTCCCTTTCTCCAGTTATCTGCCATGTATGTCCCTGTCTTACAGCTGCCAAAACTGCCTTGGCTACTTCACAAAGCCATGCCCTACACATCCACAACACACCCTCAGCAGGCAAACACTCCAGCCCCAGGAGGTGAGGGACTCAGGTCTTGAGTAGTTCTGCAGTTTTTTCTTTGATCCAAAGAGACTGGAGGCATTCCTTTTGAGTCCTACTCTTTGGACTTGGGTCCTTCTGTACTGTTCTGTTGCAGCAGACTTCTCTAGGTGCCTCCATGGAGCCACACTCAAGGCATTCAGGAGTGGAAACATCTGGTCTCCACATAAGGAGACAGATCCTTCCGCTCATCATGCACTGTGCTGCCAAAGGGCACAGAGGTCTCCTCCACAGGATGAGTGTGGGGACTCTCTGCACTGTGTGGTCTAGGGACCATGAGACTTGTCTTCACATGCAGCAAGACAGAGAGAGGTCACCAGAGAGCTGTGCTATTCCTGCACAGAATGAGTCCTGGGCATTGGTCTCTCAACTTCATGCTAGGAAACAAGGTGCCACAGCTTTTGAACCATTGCAATGACTGGGATAATTCTGATGGGTCTGTCAGATCATCACACAAGGTGAAGCTTTCTAGTCACAGACCACTCTCCTAAACCATCTAGACACTGACTCTTCAATGGCGTTTGGCCAAGTCAACAATAGGCCAAAGGCCACCAAATTCAGCAATATCTTTCAGCTCACAAGAAAACTAAAGAGCTGAAGAGAACAGAGAGGTATATCCATGTTGTCGGCTACCGAATGTTTATTTTGTATAAAGTATGCAAAGTAGTGGAAACTTCTTTAGGGTCTTTTTCTCATCTTTATTCTCTGGCACAAAGAAAAGAGTTAAAAATGTTGTTTTTTATCTTTTTAAAAAGCAGTATGAACAGCGTTTTTAAAAACTATATAAGGACAGTGTTAAATTCTCACTGAATTTATAAAGAAAACATCAGATGTCTATGGCGACAGCGATGAGCTAGGGGAATTTATGTTCAATCTCCTATTTTTATCCAAGGCAATCCTGTTATTGAGGCACAAAGGTTACTTGAGTTCCTTTCTTCCCCTCTATAAATAATGGTAAGTGTTCCTGGGTATTTTTAATAGATTTGATATTTTTAATTTTAATTTAAAACTTTTAACATAGCTTTAATAGAATTTTCCAGGTTGCACCCTATCAAAGCTATAAATACCTAAGTTTTCCAAATCCCTTTTGACGCTGGTAAAGCTTTTCTATAAAAACAAAACAAAATAAAGTACAACTTATACACAGTTAAAGAGGTATGTTGTAATGATCAAATTCTGCTTTTCTAAGGAGAAGCAAAAAAAAAAAAAAGAAAGGTTTTTAGATGCCATGATCATCTGACAATCTCATTTTATAGCTAAAAGCAACTCAGGCATTTCTTGAATCCATTAAGTACTTAAAATATGGTTTGATTCATCAAGTGACATGCTTTAAGTCACAGAGAAAATGACAGAAGGGGACAGAACCCAGGCTTCTTCATTCCTATTCCGCCTAACCCCTCTGTTACTGCCATCATGCCCTGCAGCTCATATTACATTTTTATGTTGTCACACTCAAAGAGAACCATGAGGAGATCCATTTGGAAATTTTCCCATATAGCTTTCAGAGGCTTTGCAAGTAACATTCAATATCAGTAAGAAAACAGAGACTATGCCAAAGCAATGGAAAAAAGCTCAACCTCATCTCCTTTCTCTGACTTAATAAAACCATATGTATTACTAACCTCTTCACTAGTCAAGGACCCACTTAGGGTCCTGACGCTGTTAAAGTATCAACTTATGATTAATTAGTTTAATGTTACCATGTAAACCTGCTGATCCCACCTCAAAACATATGGACACAGGGACAGTAACATCTGGAGTAAGAGCTGTCTGTTTGAGACTTAACCAAAACAGCTCTCTAAGATGTAATGAGTCCTGAAGGAAACCTCCAACTTGTGCCTCTCACAAATTGTAGGATGCCCTCTGGGGAGCTAAACAGGGCAGCTGATGGATGACTCTATGGTCAGGTCTGGCTGAACAGTAGGTCAAACCATGTGGAAGCCATCTGTCACTGTCCAGCAGAGAGAAGGAAGGAATTGGAATAGCTGTGGTGCTCAGCAAAGATAACATTGGCTCATGAGTTCTTCTGTCCCTCTGGCTTGTTGTAGCAGTGTTCCCTCCAGCAATTGCTTTACAAGCCATTTAGCAGCAATGAAAACAAGTGCCTGGCCATATGTCCAAGGGCCATAGGAAACCCAGGAGCAGATTTTAGAAAGAGATGTGACCCTATCTCCCCTTGCTCAGCTCTAAGCGAAACTTCCTTGGAAGGATGGGTGCCTATGTATTTAACCATTGCAGGATTAAAATGGTAGAATATGGTGGGTACAGTTGGAATCAGATTTGGGGATACTAGTAGGAAGTGATTGGAGACACTGCAGCTTTTCTTAGTTAGAAGGTAGTGGATGTAGGTTGCCTATGGCTGTGATCAGAGAGCACAAAACTTTAGGGAAACACAATCATCAGTATGCTAACCCCCCAAGTCTTTTAAGACACTCAGCCAGCCACTCAGAGCTTGGTGTGTGGCACCAACATCCCCTAATCAGAAGTTCAGACTTACAGTGTCTCCCCAACCTTCTGAATCAGAATCTGCATTTCAACAGAATTGTTATGGATGGTGGCAGACACACACATTTAACATTTGGGATGTCCTATAGTTGGGAACTTGAAGAAGCTGCTCCAAACAAGGGACACTACTTTTTCTAACCCCTGACTAACAACAAGAATAGCTCAACATTTTTCAAGCATAACATCATACCAAATGTTGTGCCTAAAAAGCTTGACCATATTTCATCTTTACAGCATCCCTGGCACAAGCACTACCATTACTCCCTGTTTACGGATAACATGGTGAGGCTCTGGGAAATTTAAAGGAGAAGGAGACAAAAAGAACTTCAGCTATTACCTATCACCAATTTTCTTACACATCATGTTAATTTACTTTGTCATAAATGTAAAAGCAGTTGGGCTGACCAAAGATGTCTCTCAGATGAGAGGGGACATGATGAAGAGAAATTTCTCCCAAAGGTCTTAAAAATACATCCCAAAGAAACAGGCTGCTGGAGAGATTAGTCAATAAAAATGCCTCAATTTCTGATGTGTCCCCATTGGACCCTTGTCTTGCTCTTAGAATTTCAAGAATAGTCCATGTCTGGTTCAGGCAGGGACTTATTGGGTAGAATTCTTTTGCCTTCTTCCTGGAGCAGTAATCTCTACCTACAAACCGTGGGGAGCAAGCCTCTGTCTCCAAACAAACATAAGAAAGCTCAGGATTGAGGCAACTTCATTGCCTCATTAATATTTTGCTTTGTTGCTGAAGTCTTAACTCTGTTATCCATGTATGTAGTCATCCATGCACCCCATTTTACAATGTGAATAGGAGTCAATCCCCCAATGTAGCTAATTAGGCCAGTGAGTAAAGGCACTGTGCAAGCAGAGAAGGAGACAGACAAAATTCCTATGTCCATGGGCTTACATTTTAGTAGCAGATTGGACAGTAAATTAATAAACATCTATTGTGTACATGTTTCAGTGCTGCATAAATTTACAGCTAGGAAAAGGATACAGCATACTGGGGCTGGGGTAGGGCTGGGGCTTCTCTGAGGGTAACACCTGAATATGAAGTAGGAGACGGGAGACACATAACTCTCTGGAGGAAGAAGCTCCAATTAGAGAGGAGTAGTAAAGTGAAGGCCTCAGGGTAGCAAGCAACAGCAGGAAACCCAGCATGACTGGGGCAGATGAGCAAGTTGTAGAAGATGAGGTTACAGGGTTCCAGACAAGAGCTTTTACCCTGTGAAAGATAGGAAGATGTTAAAACATTTGGAGCAAAGGAATGACATGATGGGATGTTCCTTACCTGTTTTGGCAGCACCCAGGCTGGCATACTGAGACTGAACTGAAGAGGGGCAAAAGTGTTAGTAAGGACACCAGGTGAGAGCTGATGACAGCTAGGACCAGGTTGGTGGCTGTGGAGTTGTATCTTGAGGGTAGAGCTAAAAGGATTTGGTGAAGGAAACCTTTAGTTCTTCCTCATCTTCAGGCCTCAAGGGTCAGGTCATGAATTTTGACCTCTACTTGGTTTTACTGCCCATTTTCTTTTGGTCTCTTAAAATCCCTGATCACTCAGGCCTGGCACCATAGCCTAATGGCTAAAGACCTTGCCTAGCACATGGCAGGATATATATGGGCACCAGTTTGTGTCCCAATGGCCCTGCTTCCTAACCAGTTCCCTGATTGTAGCCTGGGAAAGCAGTCGAGGATGGCCTTGGGACCCTGCACCTGCATGGGAGACCCGGAGGAAGTTCCTGGCTCCTGGCTTCAGATTGGCTCAGTTTCAATCATTGTGGCCACTTGTGGAGTGAAACAGCAGACAGAAGATCTTTCTCTCTGTCTCCCCTCCTTTGTGTATATCTGACTTTCCAATAATAACAAATAAATATTTAAAGAAAAAAAATCCCTAATCACTCACTTCTCTTCTATTTCCTAATTCTCACGCATCACATTTGTATCTCCTTTGTCAGTCTCTGCCCTTCTCTGGTACCCCTGGCTGGCTACCATCCACATCTGAGAATGTATAGGCAAGGTAATGCTGCTGATTATTATCAATACTTTGTACTTGTGTTCTGCTTTATAATTTAAGATGTCTTATGTGTATTATCTCATCTAACTCCCTAGATTGCAAAGGCCATTTCATGCCTTTTATTATACTCCAGGAGACCTCCATGAAGAGACATGAGTCAGCTTTGGCTCAATTTCAGACAAATTAACTTCTTGGCATCTACAAGACTGGCAGAATAGGCAGTAGTTACAGACTGAATATGTGTAAGTGTGTGGGTATACTGAGCTGCAAAACACAGCAAATAGCCTGGAGTAAGAAACATGCTGTTAGAGGGTCCCAGAGAGCAGTGGATGGTAGCCAGCAAAGAGGTGCCAGGGCTGTGGGCAAAGAACCAGGGGCAAGAGGGAAGACAATGGAAATCTGGGGCCTGGAGAGGGGTGAATGATTAAAAGAGAAGGCTGAACCAAACCAGTGCCAACCTCAAGTCAGAACTCTGAGCTATCAGCCAAGCCTTGTGGGTGGGCTCAGAGAAACCCTTCAGAAAGGACCCAGACCAGGTGGCTGGGCAATGCATAAAAGGAGGCAGCACAGCTCAGAGAATGATCCAACAAGCCTCTACGTAAGCCACAGGGCTTCACTGTGTTTCCTATTTGACTAGCAGTCAATTCCCCAATGTGTCAATTCACCAGAGGCCAGTGAGTAAAGGCAAGTGTGGCATCCAGGGAGGCTAGGGAAGGGTGCAGGTAGCAGAGAACGAAGACAGGCAAGTACTCCAGCTCCCCGGATAGGCCCAGCAGTGAGGAAGGTCCTCAACCACCATCGTTGCAGGTTAATTATCTGATAGCTTTGGTGTTTGACCCTAGTCCCAACACCAACTCTCATTTTCTTGAGCTTAGATCAGTGAGCCTCAGCTTTGTACAAATTTACTTAAGTCCGGCCATAGTAAAAGAAATTAAATCAGAAGCTAGAGCCATGGGTCCTGCAATGTGGGGCCTCAATGTGATATTCTGACAAGTTCCTAGGCGGCTCCAGTAGGCAGTATGAAAGAATGTTTGTGGCCTTGGCCACATGCAACAGCTTCACTCAGCTGAACTCCAAGCTTGCTCTTCCCTCCTTTCTTTCTTTTTTTTTTTAAAGATTTTTTTTAAGATTTTTATTTTTATTTTTATTGGAAAGGCAGATATACAGAGAGGAGAGACAGAGAGGAGAGACGAAGATCTTCCGTCCAGTGATTCACTCCCCAGGCGGCCGCAACGGCTGGATTTGAGCCAATCCGAAGCCAGGAGCCTCTTTCAGGTCTCCCACACGCGGGTGCAGGGTCCCAAAGCTTTGGGCCTTCCTCGACTGCTTTCCCGGGTCACAGGCAGGGAGCTGGATGGGAAGCTGGGAAGCGGGGCTGCTGGGACTAGAACTGGCACCCATATGGGATCCTGGCACATTCAAGGCGAGGACCTTAACCACCGCGCCACTGCACCGGGCCCTCTTCCTTCCTTTTTGGGTCTAGTTTAATATTGACTGTAAGTGCCAAAAGCAGGAGTTATACATGGATCCTGAGAAGATCAGAAAATAAAAACCTACTTCTCCTACAGGATTGAAAGGAAGAAGTTCCACATGCAAGTTTCTTGGTAAGGATGGGTCTAGTAGGTGAGACCTGCAGTATTTTGCAATTATAGCTTTCCCTAGAAGACCTGCCCTAGGAACCCTAGGTTCATTGTACCCTCCTGGGTTACATTTATTCTTATTGCAGACAGACACTTTGAAGTGGCTTCACTTTCATCTTTAGGATGAGACTCTCAAAATAGATGCTTGGGGTCAGGTGGTCAGCCAGCCCAGTACACAGGGCTTTGGATAGGCAAATACATCACCTGGTGGCCTTCTAAGTTTCCTACTTCCCAGGAACACCCTTTATGGAAATCAGTGCTCTCATTCCCCTGCTTACAGGTGGTTGTTCATTTTCTGTGGGGTCATGCCTCCTTGGGCTCCTCAAAAATACTTTATCAGTTCTGTGTCCCTGCAGCCCATACTCTGTTCAAGATTGGTAATGGGTATCTTGTTAGGCTTCATTTCCTTAACTTAGTGACTCTTTATTAGGCACCTATTAGGGTAAATCATTGTTATATGACCTGGAGATACAGCTCAGAAAGAAACCAATCTCTGCCTTGAGGAGCTTATATTTATATTTAACTAGAAAAATCCTCTTTCCATTAGGTCCATGAAATTTGGGATGCCTAAATTGCAAGATCCTTGAAGATGCCTTTGTATACAGTAAGAGACATGGAGAATACAAACAAAAGTCTGTGCAACACAACAATGAGTGAATGCTGAGTACACAGAGGTTCTCTCCATCAGCTTCACCCAGCACCAGGGCTGATATCCATGCCCTGTCATGGGCTCCCTCTTTAAGCATTAGGTTATATCATCCCTCTCTCACTTTCTCTACTTCTCTCTCTGCAACTCTGCCTTCCAAATAATTTTTTAAAGAGGGTTATATTGTTAAGCTAATGGGAACTCATTCACAAGACACATTTGTCTTTTCTAACACTTATTCATACAGCATACAACCTCCCCATTATACAAATCAATGATTTTTTAGATTTTTTTGAGATTTAAATGTATATATATATAGTTAATTTGGGGGGTCAGCATTGTGGTGTGGCAAATTAAACTACCACCTGTGATGCTAGCATCCCATATGAGTGATAGTTCACTTAACAGCTGCTCCACTTTTTCTTCTTTTTTTTTTTTTTTTAAAAGAATTATTTTTTATTAGAAAGTCAGACATACAGAGAGGAGAAGAGACAGAAGAAAGGACTTCTTCTTGCTGTTTCACTCCCCAAGTGGCCACAACATCCTGAGCTCAGCTGAAACCAGGAGCCAGGAGCTTCCTCTGAGTCTCCAATGCAGGTGCAGGGTCCCAAGGCTTTGGGCCATCCTCCACTGCCTTCCCAGGTCATAATCAGGGAGTTGTATGGGAAACAGGGCTGCTGGAGATGAATTGATGCCCAGCACATTCAAGGTGAGGATTTTAGCCACTAGGCTACCACACCAGGGGCACAGCTGTTCCACTTCTAATCCTGCTAATCTACCTGGAAGAGTAGTGGAAGATGGTCCAAGTATTTGGTCCCCTACACCCACGTGGAAGACTAGGAAGAAGCTCCTGGCTTCCGACTTAGGTCTGGCTCAGCTCTGACCATTATGACTATTTTGAGGGTATGAATCAGTGAATGGAATCTCTCTCTCTCTCTCTCTGTAATTCTGCCTTTTAAATAAATAAAAATAATTTTTGAAAAGATTATTTTTATTTTTGGTACTTTTTGTTACTGTAATATTAATACAAAGAGAATGATTCAATGTAGTTGATAGGCACAATTCTAAAAGAATATAGTGATATCATTTTCTTTTTTCCCACTCTTCTCTCCCTCCCTCCCTGAAGTTCTAGAATATTGGCACAATGAGGTATCATTTAACAAGGGTATGTTCTGAGAAATGTGTTGTTAGGTGCTTTTGTCATGTTTGTACAAACTAAGACAGGTACAGTGTCATATCACTAGGTGATACAATCCTATGGGACCATTACTGTATATATGATCCATTCTTGACTAAATGGTTTATGTGGCACATGCCTGTATTTAGTATACAGACATATACAATCAAAACCATGCGTCAATTTTACATTTTAATCATCACAAAAACAAACTCTGTACCTTTATAGCTATCATCTCCCTTACTCCCATTCATCGAAATCCTCAGCAACAAATAACACATTATTTGTCACTATGGGCTTGCCTTCTGATCTTTTCCTATAAATCGAATAATGCAATATGCAACCAGTTCCCTGCTAACGGCCTGGCAAAGCAGTTGAGGATGGACCGAAGCAGTTGAGGATGGCCACAAGCAGGGAACTGGATGGGAAGCAGAGCAGCCAGGACAAGAACCAGTGCCCATATAGGATCCCAGCAAATGCAAGGCGAGGACTTTAGCCATTAGGCTACCTCAACACACCAGGCCCTCTTTTCAATTTCTTGATTGGATCTTTTGACTTACAAAAGCCATGTGATTATGTAGTTATCCTAGCACAACTTGTTGAAAGATATTTTTATTTACTTATTTTTATTATTATCATTTTATGATATAGTTCCATAGGCCCTGGAATTTCCCTTATCCCTTCCACAATTCCCTCCCCCCTCACTGAGTTCCCTATATTATTGCTACAGAATAGTTCTTCATACACAGTCATATGTCCATCATTGCGGGCATGGACAATGGCAGAGAATCCAGAATCTTATTGTCAAGATATAGTAAATAGTTTCATTGGGAGTCCATCTTTGTCTGGAAGTACAGATGCATACTGAATTGTATCCTCAGATCTGGATATGAGAGTCTCCATTAAAATTGCTATACATCCCCTTAAATGAAAAGCCACAAAACAAAATCAACAACAGGAAGGAAAAAAAGGAAATTAACAACATCATGAAGTTAAATAACATGTTACTGAATGACTAATGTGTCTCTGAAAAAATGAAAAAGAAAATCAAGAACCTTCTTGAAGAAAATGATGCTACTGTATGATCTATGAGTCACTGAAGAATTTAATCAGATGAAAGAGTTCTGAAGAGATAAAACTAACAAAAAAAATCAAAATCCATGAGATACAGTTTCCGCTGATCTTTGTTGGTGAAATATGACTCCTATAGGCAACAAACAGATACAACAGATACAACAAACAGATACTGGTTTTTAAATCCAGTCTACTAACCTATGATGTTTGATTAACGAGTTTAAGCAATTTACATTCAGGGTTAATAGGAATGGGTGGTAATTTGGTAAAATTCTTCCACAGTAAAGAAAAGTTAAAAGAATATGCCTCTTCTAAACCTGCCCTACAAAAGATATTTAAAGATGTTCTCCTAACAGAGAAAAGGAATAGCGCCCACCAAAACCAAAGGCAAATGTGAAGAACATCCCAGTAAAATAACAACAGAAGACTAAATCAATGAACAACCAATTGCTAAAACGACAGAGCCAAATTAGAAAGATTTTTTAAGAGTTAGTTAGTTTTTTATTGGAAAGGCACATCTACAGAAAGAAGGAAAGACAGATTATCTTCTGCTCACTGGTTTACTCCCTAAGCAGCCTTAATAGCTGGAGCTGAGCCTAATCAAAGCAAGGAGCTTCTTCTGGGTCTCCTATATGGCATAGAGTCCCAAGGAGTTGGGCCATTTTCTACTGTGTTCCAAGGCCACAAGCAGGGAGCTGGAAGGGAAGTAGAGCAGCCGGCACACAAACTGGTACCCATATGGGATCACAGTGCAAATAAGGTGAGGATCTGGCCATGAAACCATCCTCCTGGGCTCTAAAAGAAGATTCTTAAGACGTTAAATGTCCTTGGAACCCTTGTCAGAACTGGCTGACTACAGGCATATGTGTTTGCTTAGGGACTCTTAATTCTATTTCATTTGTCTTTATACCTGGCTTTAAGCCAGTACCATATTGCCTTAATTATAGCTACTTTGTGGTAAGGTTTGAAACTAAGCAGTGTAAGTTCCTTAATTTTATTCTTTTTTTTTATTCTTGGTCCCTTGCAATTCCATATGCATATTAAAATAAGTTTGATAACTTCTACAAAGAAAACATTTTGGATGATCATAGAGATGTACTAAACTTCTACATCAATTTAGGCAGCATTTCCATTTTAATAACAGTAAGTCTTCTAATCCATTAACATGTGAAGTTTCCCTGTTTTTATATATCTTTGATTTCTTTCCATAAAACTGTACAGTTTTCAGAGTACAAGCTTTATAGTGTTTTTGTTCAATTCATTCTCAAGTATTTTATTCTCTTTGATACTGTTATAGATGGAGTTGTTTGCTTAACTTCATTTTCAGATTATTTGTTGTAGGTCCTAGAAACACAGTTGATACCTGTATATCAGGTCTTTTTTTATTCTGTCTCCTTGATGGAATCCTTTAATAGTTCTATCAGTTTCGTACTGGATGCCTTAGAATTTCCCAATTTCAAGTTCAAATCATTCAGTAACAGATGAAGGGCAATGCCCTTCATTTCCTTTTCTTGAATAACTGTCCTGGCTAAGTCCTCCAGTATCTAGTAGAACTGGCAAGAATATCTTTGCCTTGCCCCTTCTGTTAGGAGAAACATCCAGTTTTTCACCCTAAGTACACTGTTAGCTGTGAGTTTAAGGTGGATGCCCTTGATCAATTGAGGTTGTTCTCTATACTCTTTCAAGATTTACTTATTTCAAAGGAAGAGAGAAAGAGAGAGAAATGCTTCTATCCACCGACTGACTGCCCCAATGCCTGTAGCAAACAGGGCTGAAGGGCTAAGCTAGTCCAAAGCCAAGAGCCAGGAGCTTCATCTGAATCTCCCATGTGGGTGCAGGGGCCCAAAAAGCTGGACAATCTTTTGCTTTCCCAGGCACATCAGCATGTAGCTGGATTGGAAGTGGAGCAGCTGGTTTCCCATATGAGATGTTAGCGTTGCAAGTGGCAACTTAACCTATTACACCAAAATCCTGGCCCTGGAAATTCTCTTCTATTCCTTATATGGTGAATATTTTTATTATGAAAGGATAAAGGATTTTGCCAAATGCTTTTTCTGGGTCTATTTAATGATTATGTGTGTTTTAGTTCTTATTCTTCTGATGTTAAACCAAGCTCAGAAACCTGGGATGACTGGTCATTGATCATGATGTATAATCTTTTGTATATGTTGCTGGGTTTGGTTTGAAAGTATTTTATTTGGAATTCTTACATCCATACTCATGAGATACTGGTCTATAGTGGTCTGTAGTTTGGTTTCCTTGTATGACACTTAATTTGGTTTTGGTGTCAGGTTAATATTTGTGGGAAGTGTTCCTTTGTCTTCTATTTTTTTTTTGTAATAGCTTATGAAAAATTAGTAGTAATTCTTCTTCATATGTTTGGTAGCATTTCAGTGGTGCATCTGTTGGGGCCTGGGTTTCCATTGTACTTGTTTTATTACTGTTAATCTCTTTGTTATAGCTCTATCAAAATTATTTACCAATCATAAAACTACTTTTGATCAGATTGCTTAATTCTTTCACATTGTCATTATTGATATAGTTGGATTTATGTCTACCAGTTTACTTTTTTCCTACATGTTATATTTTATTAATTTTATTCCTCTTATACTGTTTTCTTTTGAATTATGTATTTTATAATGCAGTATTATTTTTTTTTAAGATTCATTAATTTTTATTGGAAAGTCAGATTACAGAGAAATGGACAAGGAGAGAAAGATCTCTTATCTTTTTGTTCACTCCCCAGGTGGCCAGGAGTCAAGGAGCTTCTTCCATGTCTCCCATGCGGTACAGAGTCCCAAGACTTTGGGCCATTCTCTAATACTTTCTCAGGCCACAAGCAGGGAGCTGGATGGAAAGTGGAACAGCTGGGGTACAAATTAGCACCCATATGGGATCCCAGTGCATTCAAGGCGAGGACTTTAGGCACTAAACTACTGAGCCGGGTTCTAACGCAGAACTTTTAATAACTACTATTTTTTTTTCACCTTTTAAAAGTTACTTTCTCAGCTACTGCTCTAGGGCTTAACATAATCAACATCAGCCTCTGATTTAACACATGTTTCTTCCAGGAGAGAGCATTGGACATAGTGAGGAAGACACTATTTAGGACACTTACAGACCATGTCAGATTACCTGTGTGTGAGTCTGGCTCTGCTCTGATTTCAGTTTCCACATCCTGGAAGCAGCAAGTGCTGTTTCAAGTGACTGAGCCTCTGCCCTACCTCTGGGGGACTAGAGTGAGTTCCTAACTCCTCGCTTTAGTTTGGCCTAACCTGGGTTGTTGTGGGTGTTTCAGGAGTGAACCAGTTGATGGGAGATCTATTTATTTCTATCTCTGAATTTCAAATAAGTAAAATAAATAAAAATCTAAAGATGTTACTTCTGGAGGGTATTATTTCCTTGCCCCCCCCTTTTTTTTGGTGTGATACTGTTGCTATACTTACTGTATCTATAAACGTCAGAAACACAACATTATAATTATCACTTATAATGAAGCTGAAACAACAAAGAAGACTTGGTGTGTATTTATAGCTTTTGTTGTGTTAACCTCTTTATCGTTTCTGGATGTCTTCATTTGTTCCTGTGGATTCAAGCTATCAGCTGGGCAATTTCTTTATACCAATATATAATTGCTCCCACCAATTCCTTTGTGCTATTGCGGGCAAACATATATTACATGTCTATATACTATAGTTCTAGAAATATATTACAAAAATATCTTCTTAATTGTTTTTTATATCAGTTAGAGAAGAAATGGTAAGGAATATGTGTTTATTCTGTCTTACAATATGTAGTCCCCTAATTATCTTTGCTAGTGCTTTTAGTGTGGCTCTGTTGGAATCACTTGCTTTTTGCGTAAAGCACTTCCTTTATTGTTTTCCTTTCAACAGTCTCTCTGGAAAACTAACCAGCCTAAAGTTTAACTTATACCTCCAATGAATGTACCAACATATTCCCAAATGTCTTTCACCAGAATCTCTGATATCAAGCACATTTTTGAGAATAAAAATGTCTTATTTGCTCTTTCACTTACTTGAGAGACAGAAAGAGGTAGGTATCTTTAATCCACAGGTCCACTCCCTAAACGTTCACAAAAGCCATGAATGGGTCAGGCTAAAGGCAGGGAATAGTTCAATCTAAATCTCCCTCTGTAAGTGCTCAGAACCCGAGCACTTGAGTCATCATCATCTGCTGCCTCCCCGGGTATGTATTATCAGGAACTTGGAATCAGTAGCTGACTTGGACTAGAACTCACACACTGATAGGTGATGTGGGCATCCCAGTGGCATCTTAACTGCTGGCTAAATACCTGTTCCCCTGTAAGGACATTTTTGAAAGCACTGATGGCTTGAAGTTATTTTTTTTTCTAAAGATTTATTTTTATTATTTTTTCATTGGAAAGGCGGATATACAGAGAGGAGAGACAGAGAGGAAGATCTTCCGTCGGATGATTCACTCCCCAAGTGAGCGCAACGGGCCGATACTATGCCGATCCGAAGCCAGGAGCCTCTTCTGGGTCTCCTACGCGGGTGCAGGGTCCCAAAGCTTTGGGCCATCCTTGACTGCTTTCCCAGGCCACAGGCAGGGAGCTGGAAGGGAAGTGGGGCTGCCGGGATTAGAACCGGCGCCCATATGGGATCCTGGGCATGCAAGGCGAGGACCTTTAACCACTTGCGCCACCGCGCCGGGCCCAGCTTGAAGTTATTTTTCTGTTTCAAGTAAATCATTTGTGGGGAAAAGGTTTGGAGCATTCTCTGTTAGAGTTTGTTTCTAATCCCAAACCATAACTTGGGAGCTAGAGATGCAGTAACAACAGGCTGGCTTTCCCAAGTGACACACCACTTCAGCAGCTGAGCACTCAGCACAATGAGGCAAGATGCTGAAAGTCTTCTTAGCTTGCTTTTCTAAGCATGGAAACTGCCCTATGAGCTAGATCAAGAGTGACTGAGGCGCCCATATTCTCAGCAGTATTGCTCCTGTAGTATAACTCTTTTTGTTTGATGAGGTCTTTTCATCACCTAGAACTTAGCCTCAACAGGTAGTTTGGGGCATAATAAGAAATGTCTTACCTGCCAAGATAGTCCTTCAACTGGGAGCAGGGAAGAGGGCATCCCTATATTCCTTGTCCCAGCAGTCTGGAATGGAATTTCTATTTACTGAGATAAGAAGGTAGAGAGAGAGAGCAAGTCTTGGTTCAAACACTACAGATTCACTGTCTTTATTAAGTTATAGGTTTTATTTTTAAAAAATTATTTTAAAAGCAGAGGGAAAGATAAAGAGGATAAGACAGAGAAATCTTCTAGCCACTGATTTAGTCCTAAAAATGCTCACCACAGCTATAGCTGGTTCAGGCCAAAGCCAAATGCCAAACACTCCAAAGCATCTCCCACATGGGTGGTAGAGGCCCAAGCACTTGAGCCATAATCTATTGCCTCCTAGGATGCATTGGCAGAAAGCTGGGTCACAGTGGAATCACCAGCACTTGAAGTGGTAATCCAATATATAATATATCTTGAGTGGTGGTTGCAGGGTTAATCTGCTATACCACAATACCCACACCCATTCCTAGAAACTTCAGATGGTTATTTCTGAACAATTTTCAGCAATTTCAGTAAAAAGCCTCTATGCAGAATTCTGTACCATGATAGGCAGGAAGTCCACTGTCTTTCAGAACTCATGATGTTTCACTTTGGGGAGAGAATGTTACACAGATGATAGATTTCCACAGAACATTCTAACATGTATATGCCTATAAATCACCTAAGAAACTCCTTAAAACCATGAATTCCTGGTGCTTCATTCCTAGACTATGAGTTTCCAGGACTGGTGTGGAAATTTTAGAAAAGTCTCTACCTATTTTTTTTTTTTTCTGTGAGATTCATTTTTTTTTTGAAAGCCAAAGGGAGAGAGAGCGAAGATGGCCGACGTAGGAGGAAGGCTGTGAGGGAGCGTCTAGTGAGAGAGGGATAGAACGCTACAGAAGCAGCAAAGAGGAACAGCAGGGAACCGCAGGGAGAGGTCCGTGAAGCTCCCTGGGACAGTGTGGAGCCAAAAAGATCCACACAACTCGGAAGAACAACAAGAACGGAGCAGGGCAAAGTCAGAGAAACCAACATCCCACTCTAGACCTGCTGAGTCACTTTTGAAAACGGCCTGACGGGAGACGCGGCCAGCTCGGAGGCAGGGAGATCTGGGGGATCGTCGCTGGCGGGAGGCCTTCGGCAGCGGTGGAGGCAGACTGCAGCAGCCGGACGTTTGGTGAGCTCGGGGTTGACGTGGCAGCCTCCGCATTTCTCGCCCCCTGCTGAGATTCCAGCCTCTGAGAAGGCGGAGCAGGCGGCCGAAACTGTTGGGTCTGTGTGGAACTACGCACAGTGGTGTTATGTTGGTGGCTGAGGGGGGCCGCGGGAAGGCGCCTCGGAAGTTCCTGCGCTGAGGGGACCAGTGCGGCTCGGTGCGCAGAGGCAGCTGGCGAGGGTCTGGAGTCCCCCACATCCTGCCTGGTGAGTGCACGAAACCACCGAGCGCACTGGTGAGTGCGCGCCGCACCGAGCGGGCTGGGCGCCCCGCCTGCAGCAGCAGCACCTCCGCAGCGCAGGTGTCAGGTGTCAGGAGAGCTCAGATTTGGGAAGTGTAGCGCTGTGTGTCCCTGACACGCAGGTACCACTCCCATAGAGTGAACTGCTCACTTCTCGCCTCCCACCCTGCAGTTCTGAGCGTGGGCGACCCACCAGGAGAGCCCTGAAAACTCCTGCACCAAACTGACACGGTGCGAACCTGCCGTGAAGTCATTATAACAGGGCGCCTGGGTCACTCCTCCGCTAAGGGCCTGTGTGGGGGAGCCACACGGGAGCAGGGGCTCTGAACACCCACACACCACGAGTGGTGGATTCACTGCACAAGAGCCACGCCTGGAAAGTGCCTCACCCACAGTCCCGTGTGTGGGAGACGCACCAGGTGGGCTCTGAAAAACCCTGCAGTCCCTGACACGGAGAACGCAGGGAGAAAGCACATAAAACCTTCTACGCCCTGCGGATTCCCGTGAAGGGGGCACACCCAGAGAGCGCCTCCATCCCTCCACGCCCTGGGGTGTCACACCTGTAGAAGAGGTGCCCAGATTGTGCCTGGAATCCACTGGGCCCCCAAGGTGGTGCTCTACAGCCCCGGGCCCTGAGAACGCACCAACGGTGCCTTGAAAATAACCACGCCCGGCAACACCACGCCTGCAGGCTCCAATCTCTACAGGAAAGCACCTGACAGCCCCTCAACACACGGGTCCATTTGCCTCACCAGAATACACCAACGCAATGGGAAAAACCACCAGAAAGAGTTGTGCTCCAGATGAAAGAGCCAGCACCCCACCAAACAAGGGCCAAAAGCCATTATCAATATCGACGATACGAGATGAAGACATGGAAGTGTTATCAGCAAAGGAATTGATGAAAATAATGCTAAAATTTCTCAGAGACGTGGACACAAAGCTGGAAGACTACCAGAACTGCATAATCACCGAAATACAACAAATCAAAACCAAACTGGACGCCCAAGATAATAAGATTGAAAGCCTCATCAACAGAATAAATGCAGCAGAGAAAGGATCTCTGACACAGAAGACACACAAAATGAAGGTGCCCAGCGAATCAAACAGCTGGAGACAAACCTCAGCAAAACTAATAAAATGATGCAAGAGATGAAGGATTACCTTAGAAAATTGAATATTCGGATCATCGGCCTCCCCGAGGGAGTAGAAAGAGAATCTGGGATGCAAGCAGTGCTCGATGAAATTATACAGGAAAACTTCCAAAACACTTGGAACACGAATCCACCCCGCATACAGGATGGACAGAGAACTCCCAACAGACATGATCCAAAGAGATCTTCACCCAGACACACGGTGCTCAAGTTCTACTCCAATGAAGACAAAGAAGGAATCCTGAGACAAGTACGAAGTAGAGAAAAGATCACATACAGGGGAAAACCCATCAGAATCACTGCTGACTTCTCCGAAGAGACCCTACAAGCAAGGAGAGAATGGACAAAGATCTTCCAAGTCCTGAAACAAAACAACTGTCAACCAAAAATAATCTACCCAGCAAAGATCTCATTTGTATATGAGAACGAAATCAGATACTTCAATAGCAAAGAAAAACTAGAAGAATATGTCTACACAAAACCAGCTCTGCAAAGTCTCCTTAGAAATGTGCTAGTCCCGGACAAAAAGGAGGCAAATCACAAACAAAGTTGGCAAATAAGAAGGTCTCCAAACTAAAGGCCGCACAAACAAGACAATTACATAGGCAACAACACACACACAACACAATCACATGGCAGGGCAAAATTGCAAACTCTCAATTTTAACTCTCAACACAAATGGTCTAAATTCACCAATCAAACGACAGAGATTAATAGAATGGATCATCAAACAAGACCCAACCATCTGTTGCCTACAAGAAACGCATCTAACCAGAAAGGATGCAAAGAAACTGAAAGTGAAGGGATGGAAAAAGATATTCCACGCCAATAGACGAGAAAAAAAAGCTGGGGTAGCTATCCTAATTTCAGACGAGATAGATTTCATTCTAACTAACATCAAAAGAGACAGGGAAGGCCATTTTATACTGGTGAAAGGAATGATCCATCAAGAAGCAATCACCATCATTAATGTTTATGCACCGAATCTTAATGCACCTACTTACGTAAAGCAATTACTTACAGACTTAAGGGAAGACATAGACACCCGCACAATTCTTGTAGGCGATCTCAACACACCTCTAACAACAATGGACCGGTCTACGAAACAAAAACTCAACAAAGAAACAACAGAGCTCACACAAACAATAGAACAACTGGACTTAGTAGACATATATAGAACTTTTTATGCTAAGGCCACAGACTATACATTCTTCTCAGCGGTGCATGGCACCTTCTCCAGAATCGACCACATGATAGGACATAAAGCGAATCTAAACAACTTCCAAAACATTAGTATCATACCATGTACCCTCTCAGACCACCATGGGATGAAACTGGTAATCAACAACTCAAAACTCCGCAGGAAGTATAGGCACTCTTGGAAATTGAACAATATGCTATTAAACGAACAATGGGTCAGAGAAGAAATTAAAGATGAGATCAAAAAATTCATGGAAACCAATGAAAACTCTGATACAACATTCCAAAACTTGTGGGACACCGCCAAAGCAGTGCTACGAGGTAGATTCATCGCAATCGGAGCGCATGTCAAGGCCCAAGAAAGACGCCAAATACAGGAACTAACCTCACACCTCCAGGATCTGGAAAAACAGCAGCAGAAGAGTCCCACGCACAATAGGAAACAAGAAATCATCAAAACAAGGGAGGAGATAAACCAAATAGAAATCAAAAAAACTATACATAAAATCAACAAATCAAAAAGTTGGTTTTTTGAGAAAATAAACAAAATAGACACTCCACTGGCCCGATTGACCAAAAAAAAACAAGAGAAAGTGAGAATCAACAGCATTAAAGATGAAAAAGGCAACATAACAACAGACACTGCAATCATTAAGAAAATAATTAGAAATTACTACAAAGAACTGTACTCCCACAAATTTGAGGACCACCAAGAAATAGAAAAGTTCTTGGACTCCCACCATTTACCAAAACTCAGTCCGGAGGCAACTGCAGAATTAAATAAACCCATAACCGAGGTAGAGATTGAAACAGTCATCAAGGATCTCCCAACGAAAAAAAGCCCAGGCCCAGACGGCTTCACTACAGAATTCTACAAAACATTCCGAACAGAACTAACCCCAATCCTCTACAAGCTCTTCAAAACAATAGAGGAGGAAGCAACCCTCCCAAACTCATTCTATGAAGCCAACATCACCTTAATCCCAAAACCGGATAGAGAACCATCAGAGAAGGAAAACTACAGACCTATTTCTCTGATGAACATTGATGCTAAAATTCTCAACAAAATCCTAGCCAATAGAATTCAAAAAATCATCAGACAGATCATTCATCCGGATCAAGTAGGATTCATCCCTGGAATGCAGGGATGGTTCAACATTCGGAAATCCATAAATGTTATAAACCATATCCAAAAACTGCAAAACAAGAACCACATAATAGTTTCAATAGATGCAGAAAAAGCTTTCGACAAAATCCAACACCTCTTCATGCTAAAAACTCTAGCCAAAGTAGGCATAGATGGGAAAATCCACAACATAATTAAAGCAATTTATGAAAAACCCAACGCCAGTATCATACTGAATGGAGAAAAGCTAGAACCCTTCCCACTGAGATCTGGAACAAGACAAGGGTGCCCACTATCACCACTGCTATTCAACATAGTCCTAGAGGTACTTGCAGAGGCCATAAGACAAGAAAAAGAAATCAAAGGCATACGTATAGGAAACGAAGAAGTCAAGCTTTCACTATATGCAGATGACATAATCCTATACATAGAAAAACCAGGAGACTCAATACAGAAACTGCTAGAACTTATACGAGAGTTTGGCAGAGTGGCGGGGTACAAAATTAACGAACGAAAATCAACAGCCATAGTGTACGCAAATAACACCAAGATGGAAGAAGATCTAACCAACAGGATACCATTCAAAATAGCAGAGAGAAGTATGAAGTATTTGGGAATAAATCTAACCAAAAGCGTAGGAGACCTATTCGAAGAAAACTACAAACTATTTAAAAAGGAAATTGAACAAAACCTCAAAAGATGGAATAACATCCCGTGCTCCTGGATAGGCAAAATCAATATCATTAAAATGTCTATACTACCACAAGCAATATACATTTTCAACGCAATTCCAATCAAATTGCCCAAAACATTCTTCACGGAACTGGATACAATGATTCAACAGTTCATCTGGAAACACAAAAAACCACGAATAGCTAGAACCATCCTGAAAAATAAGAAATTAGCAGGGGGAATCACAATCCCGGACCTCTGGACATACTATAGAGCAGTGGTAATCAAAACAGCCTGGTACTGGCACAAAGACAGAAAGGAAGATCAATGGAATAGAATAGAAGCTCCAAAAGGGAACCCACACAAATACAGCCAATTAATCTTTGACAAAAAGACTAATGACAGCTTAAGCAAGTGGGAAGGACTCTTTAGTAAATGTTGTTGGGACAACTGGCTGATAGCCTGTAGAAACAAAAAGATAGACCCACATCTATCACCATACACTAAGATCCAATCTACATGGATAAAAGACCTAAACCTACATCCAGAAACCTTCAAACTCTTGCAAGAAAATGTAGGAAATACCCTGCAAGACCTAGGAGTAGGTACCGACTTTCTAAGAAGGACACCAAAAGCAATAGCAGTTGAGAACAGAATAAACAAATGGGACCTCATCAAACTAAGAAGCTTCTGTACAGCAAGGGAAACAATCAACAAAGTAAAAAAGCAACCCACAGAGTGGGAGAAGATCTTTGCACACGATATAGGCGATAGGGGGCTAATTTCCAGGATATACAAAGAACTTCAAAACAACCAAAAAACCAAAACAAACAAGCCACTCAAGAAATGGGCACGGGAAATGGGCAAACATTTCACAAAGGAACAAGTCCAAATGGCAAACAAACATATGAAAAAATGTTCCAGCTCCCTAGCAATAAGGGAAATCCAAATTAAAACATCGATGAGGTACCACCTAACACCAGTAAGATTGGCCCACATAAACAAGAACACCAACGACGCTTGCTGGCGAGGATGTGGGGAAAAGGGAACCCTACTCCACTGCTGGTGGAGCTGCAAATTGGTACAGCCTTTATGGAAATCAGTCTGGAGAACACTCAAACAACTCAAAATCAGCATACCATATGACCCAGCAATAGCACTCCTAGGAATATATCCAAAACACCTGTTTTACGACAAACCAACATGCATCCCTATGTTCATTGCAGCACAATCAGTAATTGCAAAAACATGGAAGCAACCGAAATGCCCATCAGCAGAAGATTGGATAAGAAAGCTTTGGTTCATCTACTCCATGGAATACTACTCAGCTATTAAAAAAAACAAAATGCAGTTCTTTGTGGCTAAATGGGCACAACTGGAAACTATAATGCTAAGGGAAATGAGCGAATCCCAAAAGATTAGATACCACATGTTTGCCTTGATTTAACCTGTAATTTTTTGTTTGGTGGTTTGTTATTTTTTGAACCTGTCATTGATACTGTCTCAACCCAGATGTTTCGAAGAATGGAACTTGCATTATTTTTAACATATTGTTTACCCAATACTATGTCAATTAATTCCATAATGTTGTATAATGATACTGAGGCCTTGTTGGGGCTTTTAACTGACTGGATCTTTACTCTGTTAGACCTATCTTCAGACCATAGAAGGTCTCCCCAAGAGGCCACTGAACTTATCTGGACAATAAGACGCTGAACTTTATGCTAGGCAGGTGTTTGCAAGCAATGAATCTCAACTGAACTTGAACTATGGTTAAGCAACAAGGTGGAGGAATCCACCATGGGGGGAGGGGTATGGGAGGGGTGGGGGGGATCCCCAGCGCCTATAAAACTGTACTACATAATATAATGTAAGCAACAATAAAAAAAAAAAAAAGAAAAAGAAAAAAAAAAAAAAGAAAGCCAAAGGGAGGGAGGGAAGGAGAGAGAGGAGGCCAGAAAGAGAGAGAGGGAGAGGTATTACATCTGCTGGCTTACTCCCACGATGGCTGCAACTACCTCCACTGGGCCGGCTAAAGCCAGGAACTTTAATCCAGGTCTTCCACATGAATATAGGAGCCCATACACTTGAGTCATCTCCTGCTTTTCTCAGGACATTAGCAGGGAGCTGGATTAGAAGTGGATTAGAGCAGCCAGAACATTCATCAGCAACCACATGAAATGCTGATATCACAGGCTGCAGTATTATGCCACAATGCTTGCCCCCTCCATATTTTTGGGGGCAGGGGAAGTACTGAAAGGACTAATGAATACCAACGAAGAACTATCTCTTCTCCTACTCCTCTTCCATTCTTAAATATTCATTTTATTTTTATTTGAAAGGCAGAGAAATAGAGAGGAGACACAGAGAGATGGAGATATTCCGTCCACTTTTTAAATCCCCAAATGGCTGCATTGACTGCAATGGCTGGAGCTGAGATAATTTGAAACTAGGAGCCTCTTTTGTACCTCCCACATGGATCCAGGGGCCCAAGAACTAGAATCCTCCTCCTCTGCTTTCCCAGGCCATAAGCAGGGAGCTGGATAGGAAGTGGAGCAGCTGGGACATAAATCGACATCCATATAGGATGCCAGCACCAAAGGTGGAGACAGCCAACTGAGCCAGGACAACAATTCCCACCCCCTTAAAAATACAGATACAAACACAACAGACTCTGTGTCTACTAAAGGTTTTTGCTCTGATGGCATGATCAGTTATTGGCTCCTGAGACATTACCATAAAAAGAGTGTTGTTTGGGATGGGGAGGAGGTCACAACAAAATTTAGAAATCCTGCCATTAGGAAGGTGCTGCTTGCTTGGAGTGGGGCAGTGTTGCAGAATCATGGTTCAGGCTGGTCAAGAACCAAAGAGGAAAAGGGGACCCCAGTGCAAGGATGCTCAGATTGGTGTCAGGGGATCATCTGTCTGAGGACTTTTATTTCTCTTGCACCAGATATGACCTTGCCTTGGTGTTGCCATTTGGAACCTTCCTGAAAAACAAAGAGAGGCTACCGCAGGCTCTGCTGCAGTTGGTCTGATTTGCACACCATCAAGCGGCAATGTACGCCTCTGGTGAGCGAATAATAGGATTAAAGCAGCTATCCGGTGAGCTGTGGCAGGGAGGCCTCCCAGAGCCCAGCTGCACATTGTTATCACTAATGTGCATCCCTTCAGTCCTAACAGCAGAAAATGAATACTGTTTCATATTTTAAAGCTCTAGACAGACACTATTAGCAATTCATTTTTTCCCTCCAAAGAACTAGCTAATTAAAATTGTAAATAAGGCTGTGCAATGTTTGTGTGCACCTCTTTGAGTGTCGTTCATGAAAGTGCTTCTTAATGTGGCTGGCTTCACAACTGTGCAATGCATGTTACCATCTGATTTCCCTTCTCTCTGCACACACTCCTGTCAGAAGAGAAGGTTCTATTCAGGGGATGGAGAATTTATGAAAGGGATTCTACTGGAGAAAGCAGGATAAAGAAAGAGGCAGGTCCCAAAAAGTTCAGGAGACCTGGCTATCTGGGGCATCATAAGAAGCCAGATAACATTTTTGTACTGGGTTTAGTAAATGGGTATTGTTGTTGTTGTTGCTGTTGTTATTATTATTATTATTAAAGAGCAAAAGAATAGGATTCCTCAGGGGAAACTGCAAAAGCATGCTTCAACAAAAAGCTGAAGAAACCAATTGTAACCTTTTCCTGTCAGAGCTGCTGGTGTTACACACTTGGGCATCACTCCCACACTCTGTACTTAGAAATGATGGACTTTCTTGGTACTTATTCACCAGTAAGAATGAGGAAACTTCTGATTTTTCATTCACAATTTAATGATATATAATTATTATTATGTTATGGACTGAACTGCATCGCCTCACAAGTCATATGTTAAAGCTCTAAACTCCTGGGCCCGGCACGGTGGTGCAGTGGTTAAGGTCCTCGCCTTGCACGCCCGGGATCCCATATGGGCGCCGGTTCTACCCCGGCAGCCCCGCTTCCCTTCCAGCTCCCTGCCTGTGGCCTGGGAAAGCAGTTGAGGATGACCCAAAGCTTTGGGACCCTGTACCCACATGGGAGACCCGGAAGAAGTTCCTGGATCCTGGCTTCGGACCAGTATAGTATCGGCCGTTGCGCTCACTTGGGGAGTGAATCATCAGACGGAAGTTCTTCCTCTCTGTCTCTCCTCTTTGTATATCTGCCTTTCTAAAAAAAAAAAAAAATAATAAAAATAAATCTTAAAAAAAAAGCTCTAAACTCCTTTACTAAAATGTGACTGCATTTTGAAGGTCTCTAAAGAAGTAATTAAGGGAAGCCATTTGAGTGGCCCTTATCCAGTGTAACTGGCATCCTCCTAGAATCAGGTGATATTAAAGTGTGTGTGTACATGGAGAAAATCCAGGTGGGGGCACAGGGAGAGGACAGCCATCTGAAAGCCAAGAAGCTGGGCCTTGAGAGGAACCTCCAACATCTTAGCCTTGTACTGCCAGCCTCCAGAATTTCTATTGCTGAGGCACCAGGTCTGTGGCACTATGTTATGGCAGTCCTAGCAAAGTCTTCCATCATGCATGGTCACCTTCCCTGGAAGCAAAACATTAGATGGGAGGAACGAAACAGGGGAGGTAAGTACCAACCCTTTTCATTTACAAATACACTCCCCTATGCTAATTGTTGAAATATCAGATCCCTCCCCCTTCTTCTTCTAAGACTTACTGGTTTATAATTATATACCTGTGAGAGTATATATTTAGCATCACCTTCAAAGCTCCATAGGACATGACCACCTCTGTTTTATTCACTATCATACGCCTAACATCTGACACTCCATCAGATCATTCCTTATCTATTCAATGAATGAACAGACAAGTCACAAGATTTTCAGGGCCTTGAATTAGGAAGTTTGACTGATATGCCTTGGAATTTCCTTAAGTCTCTTGTAACTGACTATAAAATGTTGTTCAAGTACACATTTCTTTGGAGAGAGGACATACAACCTTCACTAGGTTCCAAAGGAGTCTGTGATCTCCCCCTAAAACAAAGAATCACTGAAGACCTCCTCTGCAGCCTGAAACAAGGTATGCTGTATGTGTATTGATATGAACACATGAATCTGTGTGTGTGTGTGTGTGTGTGTGTGTGTGTGTGTGTGTGTGATTACAAAGAACAGAAACAGACCAGCTTCAGTGGATTTACAGAGCAATCCACATTCCTAGCCTTAGGGCTAGGGCAATGGCTGCTGGTATTTAGGTGGTCCTTGGTTGGTGCATCCATCACTAAGGAGGGACAGAGTGGGGGTGGGACAAGGGGGATAGGAGACAGCAACCCCTCCTTTCACCTTTTCAGGCTGCTGACATCTCTAACTCCTTTTGAAAATAACAAACCTGTGACCCTCCCGGTTAACAAAGGCACAGAGGTAATGTGCAAAGCAAAGGTTCCCAGGCCGTTGGATCAAAGAATCCTGGGATTTCCCTTTCTAGCCCTGCAGTTGGGGAGGAGAACCAGCCTCATCAGACTAAAAGAGGCTGCTGAAGCTGGCACACTCACACAGAGGGCGGCAGCAGGATGGGCTGCAACACACTAATTGGCTGTCACACAGGAAATCTTGCTCTCTCTTTTCTTCAGTTCAAGAAGAAACTCCCCTTCAGTAAATTCCCTCCTTTATTCCTGTGCAAAAATTGGGGACTTTGGCAGAAGAAGTGGCAGAGAAGAAGCTTTTGATGTTCCCATAACTCTCAGTTATCCATGTTGCTAGAGAAGAGCAGTAGTGCACAGTTCAAAGCCAAAAGCTCTTTCCATTTAGCTTTGTAGTGCATTGTTTAAAGAAGCTTGGTGGCAGACTTCTCTCCCTAATTATGATTGTCTTTGTTGCTTATTAAAATGGGTTTGTCTGCTTTAGGGCTGGGCATTTGGGTGATAGGAAGATTCTGGCACAGAATTTTATTGCTCACCAGAAAAGCTACAAGATACGGAGATAATCAGACTTAACTAGATTTGAGTTCAAGTTTTTAATCACCTGTGATCAATTGCTTTGCTCCTCTGTGAAAACAGTGAGTCAGAAGTGAAAAACAATTCTAAGAGATCAGTTGGAAGGGAACCAGTCATTATATTTAGGTGAGGACTCAAAACTCAAGATTGTTGGGCCCAAACTTAATAACCCTCAGTAGTGCTAACTCTCCTGCATCGTCTCACTTAGCAGGCCTCTACTCAGCCTTCTACTTAGCAAGAAATTGGGGTGAACATTCTGCACAAATCTTCTGATGTTCATCTCTCCCTCACACCCCTCCCCTTCTTTCTGGGTCACTCATTAGAGCTATTCACAGCCATCTTGACCTCTCCTTCCCAACACATGGAGGGATGGATGGTGCAGCCAGCATTTCAAGTTAAACATGATGGTGTGATTGGCAATGGCCAATGAACTGTGCATTGTGAGGTAGACAATGAAATAAGAGTGAACGAGTCATTTCTCAGTGGAAGGTTTTGAGGCACGTGTTTGACTCTATTTGTGTGGCAAGACAACTGGAAGTATCTCACGTGGTAGCTGCTCCATAATCTCCCATTCCTGGGATACTGTGGTAAGTAACAAGCTAAAGATGAATGACAGCAGGAACAAGATATACATCTCCCTTGTTGCAGCATGATTATCTGGGTTTTTCTCTCTCCAACTCCATCAGAACGATTTAAGGCCAAAATTATCTCTCCTTAGAGTTGTTTAGACTTAAATATGCACATAACATATTTAATGTATTTAAACAATCTGGTGGAGAATGAAATCCTCTTTCTCGGCCCTGTGATTCCCCCCAGGTTTCTATTTTGCTAACACTTGCTAACTTCCAGCACCATCAACTGAAATGACAAAATGCCTGGTTTCAGAAATATGGGGAAAGGTGGAGTTACTCTTCAAGACTAACAGCATGAGAAAGAAAAGCTGGCAGAGGGAAGAAAGAGAAGGGGAGAGAGAGAGCTATCTGTTGTAGCATCCTAAGCTGCAGACACTCAGAGCACAATGGCTTTGAGGAGCTAACAGGATTACAAAACAAAGCCCTGGGGCAAACATATGGAAAAAATAACCCAAAGTGTTCAGTTTATGGGAGATCACAGGTGTCATCTGTCGTAGACGCCTACATCCTCATCATTATCACAATACCAGCATTTACTGATGACTTACCACATGCACGGCACAGTTCCAACTGCTTTTCAATTAAATCATCAAACTTTCAAAACAACCTTCTATAGCAGCTATTATTACTTCTCTTATACAGATGAAGAAACTGAAGCACAGAGAATATAAACTTTCTTTGCCTAAACAGCTAGTAAAGAGCCCTCTTTGAATTTTGCATCTGCTTCAACACTCCCTTCTATGGGGAGCTCATTAACTCCCACTGCATCCAACCCAACTCTCACCCTCATACAAGCCATGTGCTGCCTTCCCCTCAAACTGTCATCCCTTGAACATTGCTGCCTTTTAGACTAACGCAGAGCAGTTTCACTTGCTTTTTTCCAAAGCAGTCCTTCAAACATTTGAAGGCAGCAATCTCTCATCCCTTAGGGTTCCTCTTCTCTAGCCTAAACAGTTCCAGTTCACTCAACCGTTTTCAATGTGCCATAGCTTGAGGCCCTTCACCATCCCAGCATGGTGAGTCACACATGCTAAGAACCCAACAATGTCTGTGGAAGCCAGTGAAGTGGAACTGGTGACTCTCCCACCTTCCAGTCTGGGACAAGCTAAGGCCTCCTACAACCCCGAGCACATTCCTTTGACGACATAAAGCAGAATCTGGCACCAGAAACAGGACCACAATCTGCTTCAGGAACAACCAGCTGGCCACAAGGCCTGCACACATCCCCAATCTGGCTCATGGATGTAGGTGTTCAGTCTCATTCTCACTCAAGCTTGCCCTTCCTCCTCCATTCCAGCAACCCCCCTCCTCCCAGAAGTGGAGCTGAGGAAAGCTCCTTTACTCACCATGGAGTTCATGGCAAAGTGATTGTGCTGTGTCTGGAGGTCTAGGGCATGCTGGTAGCTGACTCCGATCTCTGTGTGGCTCTGCAGAAATAACTCTTTGTTGTGGCTTATCCAATCAAACATCTAGAAGGGACAAAAAGATACAGAGTGATTAGAAGATTCATGGGTCCAACAGGGCAAAACATTTGGAGCTTGCAGTGAAAAGGAAAACCCTCCTGTTGGTGACTGGGGGAAATTCACCATCATTCCAAAGTCAGGTGGGCCACAGCCTGCTTCTCATGAGAGCCCCCACTTTTAATATAAGGACCCACCAACAGCCCCATCCTAAGAGAAGAGAAAATAAGTGAGTGAATCAAAAATATGGGGAAAGAAGCTATCCATTACACCTGGCTATATCAACCCTTTGTACAAAACCTCAACAGGTTCCATGCTTGCCTTAGGTGTAAGGACGACTGGAATAGCACCCAAAAAACTGACCCACACCATCCTGAACCCAGGCCACCTTAAATACCTGCTTACCCAGCTCTACCGCAAATCCCTAGGTCTCGGTCTCCTTAAGGCCCACTTGCCTAAGTAAACTTGTGACCTTTAGGTTTAAACCATGCTCTCTGCCAATCCCTGCATTTTATGACCGACTACCTGAGGGCCATGACCTGCCCACCACCAATCTCCTGAGGCATTTATGCCCGGTGACTACTGACAGCTGCATTTGCCAAACCCTGACTTCCCTCCACTCCCGCATCCCCCATACCCACCTCAAGGCTAAAAAAGTGCCTCTTTCCCTTTGTTTTCTCTCTCTCTGCTCTTCTGTCTGTCTCTTTCTGCTCCGCAGCTGCCTGCCATGCAGCTGCCTTCCCCGGTAAAATAAAGGACTTCTTGTGTGGTTTGTGGCTCACTTGCTGTGTCTAGCATCTTGAGTTTGAGGTGTTAGGAACAAGGGCTGAGGGCACAAGCTGGGAGGTTAAATCCTTATCCTGTTGAGCAGGTAGAAGAAACTCATAGGAAGGAATGGAAGCATCCTCTCTTATACACCTCTACCCCACTTAGATACTGCCCAAACACACTGCTGCATCAAGCTGAATCAAATCAAGTTTTCTCCATAACCTTACAAGTTCCAGTTTCTTTGTAATCCATCTGCAGTCAGGAGAGAAGAATTTTCAGGGTACAATAAGTACTGTCTGGAGCGTTCAGCCATTTTCCACCCCTCAGCTCGGAACCTGGTTTTCATTTGAGTAGCTATTCCTCCTGTACCATTCACAGGGAGCCAACTCTGGGCTCATCAAGCCAGGAAATCTGAGCCGATCAGTGGATGACATCTCCCAAGCAAAGGAGTTGTCTCAGCATTCACAAGATGACACAAAACAGCACAATAAAACACAGGAGGTTGTTTACTAGAAACTTCTGGGAAAGCAGAACTGCAGTCTTTAGATTGGCTACTCTTCTGATCCTAGATGGCCCTGACCTTGAGTTGTGACTGCCATTCTGCTAGAGGCCTAAAGGCAAAGCCAAAGGGCAGAGAAAGGGTTGAGACAGGGCAGCAGCATGGAACTGGCATAACCCTGACTCAAGCTTACTTGATTTCCACCTTCTCTCTGTACACCTTCTGAGTCAAGACATCCTCTTTATTATCCAAGCTAGTTTACTTGCATATTCTGCCCAGAGCAGTCAAATGATACAGCCAGGAAAGGTATGAAACCACATATGTGGAGAGGCTAGGGTCTGACAGTCTTATAGCACAGTTATGGGGTGGAACAGGCAGGAGATAAGTGTGGGAACAGGCAGAGAAGATGTAAAGACAATGCCAGCTTTCCTGCAAGCAGAACTTCAACCTCTTCTCATTATTTCCCTTAATGCTGAGTGAAATATTTCACTTGCATTCATCCACTTTTTATGGGATACCTGCTATGTGCCAGACACTGTCCAAGACCACAGGCAGACAAAACAAACAAACAGAAAAAAAAAAAACCTGAAGTTTAGTTCTCCAGGTGAAGTCCATACCACATGAAAAACAGGGACAGGTTTGGCAGTGTGGAGGGTTAAGCCACCTCTTAGAGGACTCCTGTGTCCATATCCGAGTGCTGGTTTGAATCTGGGCAACTCTGTACTTTTCATGTTTCTGGCAAGCGGCAGATGATGACTCAAATACTTGGGCCCCTGATACCCATGTGGGAGATACAGATATAATTCTTAGCTCCTGAGTTTGCTCTGGATTAGTTCTGGTTTTGCAGATATTTAAGCAGTCAACTAGTGGTTCGAAGATTTCTCTCTCTCTCTCTGTCACTCTGCCTTTCAAGTAATAAATAGAACTCTCAATAAAAGATGTTACCTATGGCTACAAAATAAACCAATATGGGCTACTGAATGGCCACAGATGGGCACCTCATTAACCTTTAGGAAGTTCAGGTGGCAAAGGACACAAAGGCTTCTCAGGGGAGATAACCATTTGACTTCAGGGAATCAGGTGAAGGCCAGTGGGATATGTGTTCAAGGCAGAGAAGAGTGAGCAAAGGGGCAGAAGCACTGAGCAGGGTCATGGAGACCAGTTGTTGAAGGCATTGAAAGCAGTCCAGGAGGCTTCTGGAGCCTCATGTCAAAGACGAAATACATGGAAATACAAAGGGATGCATGACCACATATAGCCTGTACACAGGTTTCCAAGAACTCAAACTACACATTGTCAGTGGTCAGTTGTCAGTGGGGTCTTAGGCTGAGCTGTGAGGTGAGCTTTGACAGCAGCATGGGCTATAGTTGGGAACAGGTAGGCTGGGACAAAGTGAGTGATCAGGAAGTTGTTACAATAATCCTGGTGTGGGTGCAAACCTGGAAAACTTCATGTGGAGGGAGTGCCTAAAAAGCAGAAATTTTTTTTTTTAAGACATTCATTTGAAAGGCAGATTTACAGAGGAGAGAGCGTGTGCTTCCATCTGCTGGCTCTCTTTCCAAATAGTTGCAACCAATTGAATGGCTGGACTAGGCTGTAGCTAGGAGCCTGGAACTTCATTTAGGTCTCCAATATATATGTAGCAGGGGCCCCAACACCTGCACCATCTTCCACTAACCTATTGCACCACAATACCAGCTGCCAAGATCTGAGAGCTATTAGGAACAATGCTGAATTGCGGATGTACAAGAGAAAGGTGAGCCCAAGTAGGGAGATCAGCCAGGCTAATGGCATGGCACCCCGAGTGCTTACAATAAAAGGCACAGTCTTCAACGGAGATGGCAGTGGGGGTGAAGAAACAGTCTTCCACCCTAGGTGTACTAACTTGGGAGGATTATGAGAACGTGGCTTGTGGGCAGTTAGCTTTATGCATCTGAAGTCAAAGACAGACACTAGGGCTGTTAACAACTCACATCTAAGCACAAAAGCATCACCTCCTAAATATGCGTAATTTGGAGGTTATTCTCCCCTTGGATTATCTGATCACTCCCACCTAACCACACTGACAAGAAAGAAAGAATGAAAAATCATTTAGAGTGTCAGAGGGCTTGTTTGATAACCTGTGTAGTGTGTGTGGTGTCCTGCTTCACCAGCCACAGCCAGTCCCGTTCTTCACTCAGAGTTCCTTTTGCTTTCTTTGAAATTACTATTAACTTCCAAATAATCTCTCTTCTCTAGTAGAATTCATCACGTGCTCATGAAGTATATGATGGCATCATTTTTACAAAAAAAAATTACTATTATTAAGGACAAGAGGGAAAAGAAGACAGGTGCGCCCAGAATGAGGATTTTCATTCTGTAATTTTTTATCTTTAAAACTGTGTCTCTCAACCCCATATTAGAGTAATTTCTCATCTCTTTTCTTTATTGACAAAGGAATCAATGAAGTTAATGAAAACTTGAAATGCTTGGAGTCCCTAAAACTTGTGATGAAAAGCGCTGCCTCCATACACTTTCTTGGCTATCTCACTGGCCGAGAAGTGACCTTCCCTGTATTTTATGTTAAATGACTATTTAGATAGGTAAATGAGCAGCTGAGTTATATGCTAGCCCAGAATGATTAGATTGCTCTGCACCGCGTCTCCTCTGGACTATGGAGCAAGGGGAACTGAACCTTGCCCACGAGGGTGGAATGCAATGTGAAAGTGAGTTACAAAGCAGCAGTGAGAGTTTAGGGTGCTGCAGCAACTTGACAGTCCCCTGAAACCACTTCTGGAATGAGGTCTGTTCATGAGCCTTCCCATTAGCTGCTGTGTTCTACATTTGGAGCATACAAGCTGCTCCCTGGAGGGCAGGGTGCTCTGGGAAAGTGCACTTCTGCAGAAATGAGTGCTACAAAGAAGCTAGGGATGTCTCGGGACAGACTGAGATTTGTTCTGGAGTCTGGAGTGTCTCATGGCATACCAAGGACAGTTTCCCCTGGATGGCTATTTCCTAAGAGATAATTGCAAGTTTTCCTTGAACCTGAATCTGCTGCCTGCTTATACAAAATCCTCCCACTTGCAAGACTGTCTGCAAGGGGGTCATATCTGTTGCACTCAGTGGAACTGGCTACAGAGATAAAAGGTGTATGTGCTCCCAGCTGTGCATGCATGAGTATGTAGGGATGGATGGCTGTACTCAAGTGGATTGGGCTGGTTCTGGGCCTGACTTGGTTACTAACTCCTCAATTTCTGGGCTTCTCATCTGCAAGACTTAGTGGTTCCTAGCATGGAAGCAAGCATCCAGATTTACAATACACTTAATTCAGAAATTTACAGAATATATATATATATATATATTCATTCAAAACAGCCAAGTCCATAAGTCTCCTGAATCAGAAACTATAACTTATTGAAGAAAAGAGTGGGAAAATTGGCACAGTTGTATGGCCAGAGAAAGATGGCATTGCAGACCTAACATGTGGTTGGTGCTTTTGAATTAAAACTATCCCTTCCCATGATTCAACTCATTGCATCCTCAAAACAACCCCACAAAACAAGTGAAGAATTGAAATCCAGCATGTAGAATTCATTCTTTCTATAATTTATTCTTCCAACCCTGTGCCATGTTCACTGAGGGTCTGTAAGCCATAATCCTGGGCACTGCCCTGCCTCCTGTTTCCATGGATTTAAGACTCTGCCAATTTCTGGGTTCCACAAGACAGCTGGACTCCAAGAAGTAATTGCCAGGGCACTGTGGTGCTCCAGCTGAGGTAGGGTGCTGTCCCTCACCTGGGGCCATTCACTCACTAATACCCAGCCTCCTCCATCCCCACTGCCTACCTATCAGTGAGGCATTTAGCTGATTTCACCTATCTCTACTTCTCTTAATAAATGCATATTGAATGAATGAAAGAATGCATGAGCTGACCACAGGCTCTGAGGCAACTCATTTCAAGATATGTGGAGTCTTTCTAACATTTCCTATAGCTAGGACATTTTGTGATTTGTTCTGTCTCAATTTGGTCTCTGGAAGACACTGGAATTAAACTGATCCACAGATGCAAAGAAAACACCATTACCACCACTACCCAAAACAAGACAAAACAAAACCCCTAAAGAAGTATCTTCCATAGTGGTTCCAAACTTTGAGAAGCTGCAAGTGGAGGGTTCAATAAAATGCAATATATCAAAAAAATTTCCCTGTGAGGAAATCTTCATGTCTAAATAATGAAACTATATCCCTTTGTCTGAAACCAACATAGCTTTGCCTCATTAAGAAGACAGACATAACATGTAGACTACTTGAACATTTTTTCTTTTTGTGTTCTGTTTTTAAGTAAGCAAAGTATTTTCTTAACCTGGCTAAAATTCAATGAAAATACACAAATCTGGTTCCCAAATACTAAATGTTAAAGGAATTTATTTAAGAGAAAATTAAGAAAATAAACATTTTTCTCCTTTTAAAGACATGGATAGCTAAAAGGTTATTGTTGTTCTGCTTTTAATGAAGCAGAAACTATTTCATAGAGCAAAGATTTTTGTATTTATTTTCCTTCACTTGCCAAACTTAGCAATAACATATGATTTAGTTTTAACTTTAAATCACCTTAGCATTTATTGCTAGCATTTTACAGAGTATTTAATTATGGTTTAATTGGTACTACAGATGCCCATATTTAGCGTTGGTGAGCTGGGTAGGAGAATAGAAGATAACCAGCAGATTTTCTTTGCATTATGAGGTACCTCCCAGTATCAGTTGTGTCTTCTGCACTCTGTGTACTCCATAAAAGCATACCCTGGAGAACACTAATAGCTTCCTTGCAGGTGAATCTAGTCCATTCCAAAATAAAATTTTATGTGTGTTAGAGTACAAAGAACTAAGATTTAAAGAACTGAGACTGATATGCAAGTGTCAGCAAGGCTTATCATTTGTCTGAACCTTAGCTCCTGATGGAAAACAGGGGTAACAATTTAGGATTTAGAGTAACAGGGGGTCTCAGACAAAATCACGAACAGGAATATACTTTGTTTGGTGCCATATCCACAATATATTCTAAATCCACCTAACGCTTGCATTCCATTGCACACATTTCCCAAACCTTCTCATTTACACAACAAAAAGAGGAAAGATTTAAAATTTCAGTGGGTTCATCTTACTACAAAATAACCATGAACTATCGGGAATCACATCTCCAACTCACATACACATACACACACAGTCCGTCTACCCTGAGATGCACCGTTGTGACACTGGATGCTGCATGTCCACAGCCCCGAGACCCTCTTCTCACAGCCTCCACTTTCACAGACACTTAGTGCCCTGTGCTGTCCTTGCCCACACGGGCCTCTGAGGCCTCTAGAGTTGTCCAGGTTTCTTCTGCCTGAGGGTACTGGTGCCTTCCTGCTACCTGCTACCCCAGGGTGACTTGATCAGAAATCCCATTTCTTCCTGCCTTGCCTCCAGACCCTTCTTTCCCACCCTTTTCATCACACTCCTAATCCTTTCTAATAGAGACCCAGGCCCTCAGGCTTCTAGCAGGTTTTCACTCAGGAGAGATATCTACTAAAATGTAACTTTTCCTATTGCCCTTGTTGGAGTTAGAGTATGCAGATACAGAAATGGGTTGGTCAGAGTGCAAGGTTCTTTGTAAGCTCAACCCAGGGATGAGATCCTAAGCTGAAGGGCTCTGTGCAGAAAAGACAGGCCCTCTCAAGACAGAATCAAGTGGGAGCCAAAATAAAATTCCTCCCACTTTAAGGTCTGTTTTTACAGGAAATCTGACAGATTCTGGGACAAGTATTCATGTACAAACAGGGTAACACATAGGCTTCATGTACATGTGTCTGACTAGGAACCTTAAGATTCTCCAGTTTGGCTTTCAATTATCTACTCACTTAATATTGAGTTTTCCTGTTTTTCCAAAACAGAGCAAAGAAAGAGAAATACACCTGAAATGTGAAATTATATAAAATGGACCTGGTTTTCAAGTTCTAAGAATTCCTCACTATAGGGAGTTTGACAGCTTATCTCTCCCGTGGACACACAGGATTTAAGGTTCTGAAGAGATCATCATTATTCATGACAGTAGAGGCAGCTGGGATGTAGGACATCAGTATCGACGCAGGAGAAAATACACCTGTTTTACTTTATGCTTTTGGCATGTTGGCTGGCATACTTTTATAATGGTATAGAAGAGAAGCCATTTTTGCCCTGTGCCATAAATTTAGCCTGCTCCAAGAAGAGCTCAGCCTGTTTCCTGGGAAATACCATCTCTGTAGCCTCAGTAATCAAACCGGCTGCCAAGCCATTTTGTCCGTCAAACTCTCGGACCTGGAGATATGCCATCGATCCCCTAGCACATTTCTTATACCTCACATACCCACATTTCTTAAATCCCCAATCCCAAGTCCAACATCCTTACATGTTGTTCATCACTGGAACTGTCCTGATTCTCTGCAAACCTGCCAAATGGCATACTGTGAACAAAGGGTTAACAAACCCTTTCCTCTTCACATGGTAATCTGATCTTCATTTGACATCCAAGTTCTGTTTCCCTGACAACAAGTTATTCAACCATGTTTCTTATAGTAAAAGTGCAGCTGGTCCAGCAAACAGTGTGGGGACAGGGCAGGGATTCACGTGGAACAAAATACCTGATGAAGGCAGTACACACTGGGTTTCCCTAAGTGTGGTGACTTTTGTCACCATACCATGAGCACTGAAAGAACCCTGGATGCTGTGTCCAACAGAGCTGATAGGAGTCATAGTGAATCCCATACAGGTCATGTGTTTTTAAGCCATAGCAGCTTCCCCAAGTTGCCCAGCATAGATCTTGTCTCCTTGCATTACAGCCAGATTGCAAAGCTATACTGCTGCAAGTGCAGCTCTGCTGGCAAGCTCTGATCTCCAACTTCTATGGTTCTCAGTGGCAAAGGTGGCCTGTGATCTTCTTGGAGGTATGAACATTTAGTGGAGTCTAAGAAGACTCACGTGGCTATTGCCTCTATATTTTAGAGCCAAACTATAAACATAATATACTGTACCATGTCTTCTCTTTCTCTATCCTCCTGTTTCATTTTCAATTTCCATTCATAACAACAATATAATGATAAGAAAAACAACAACAACTGGAGCAAGTGACATTTGGTATTTTTTTCTTTTAAGAAAAATTTACTTGACCAAAGTAAAGCAAAGAAAGCAAAGTCCAAGAAGCCTATACATGATTCCCACCTTTGGGCAATTCCCAAAGCAGCAGGCTCTCTCACCACTTTTTAAGTACTCACTGTGTACCAGGTACTATCCCAAGAATTTGTGAGACTCCAATTTTTAGAAAATGAAATTAAAAATTAAGCTTATTTTGGTACAGAATTTGTTTGAAATCCATACATATAAGCAATCTTCTGACAGCTCATGAAAAATGCATATTATGTAAACTACGCACTGATTTGCAAATTTTTGCACCAAAATAAACTTTTAATTCTATTTTCCCATAAATCTTGTAAAAATTGCCTCTTTGTTAACTCACAATTATGTCCCTAATACCATTATTTCTATTTTACAGATTAGGAAACTAACACTTAGAACCAACTTGTCTGAAGTCACACAGCCGATAAGCGGCAGAGCCATGATTCAAACCCAGGAGGCCTAGTCTCAGGGCTGCTGTTCTTACCCTCGATTTCACCCTTGCTAATGAGCTCAAACTGCATTTGGCCTCTCATTCCCTTGATCACCAAATGTTCAAAAGTACACTCTGCTTGCCTTTATTTCCTTTCCATTAGTTTTTTCTTGAGCTCTTGTAACATGGTCTGCCTCTACTGCCTTCCCGAGTCTGTACCCACAATCAAAACCAGTCATCTCATAGTTTCTGTGCTCTTTATCCCATCAATCCTCATTCTCTTTGATCTCATGTTAGAATCAGATGCAGTTGGTTTACACACTCCACCCTGTCTGGTCATTTTCAGTGGCAAGCTGTCTGACTACAAACATGATGCATTTCCCCTATTTTCACAAGTTTCTAGCCAACACCAAATTCTATCAGAACCACACACTTGGATTTTCTTCCTTGATACATCATGCCTAGACAAAAATGAAAGGAACACCCTTATTTTGAAAGCCCACTAATCCTCTAGTTTTACGCTAGCTTATCTAACTTGCCTCCTTCTTACCGATTTCTCTATGGCTTCCCTTTATCTCCCTCACACCTTCACCATAACAGTCTAAAGACTACACCTAGGACTTCTGTCATTAGTTCATCAGACCAAGTCCATGAGAAATTCATCTTCCTCACAACTTCAACAAAACTAACAATATTTTCCACTTTATGTGCTAAACTCTATTCTATAAATCTCCATCATTTATCTCATATAGTCCTTGTAAAAATGCTACCAAAAAGATATTTAGATTTCTGTTCTAAGCATGGTGAAATCTAAACACAGTTGAGTATCTGCAGATTCTGCATCCACAAACTCTACTCCTGCAGACTAAAAATATCTGGGACCCAGTGTTGTAGCACAGCTGGTAAAGACATCACCTGCAACACCAGTTCATGCTGCAGCTACTCCACTTCTGATCCAGTTCCCTACTAATGGCCTTGGGAAAGCAATGGAAGATGGCCCAAGTGCTTGGGCCCCTGCCACCCACAGGGAAGATCAGGAGGAAGTTCTTGGCTTCAGCCTGGTCCAGTCCTGGTCATGGTGGCTATCCGGGGAGTGAATCAGCAGATGGAAGAATTCTATCTATATCTTTCCAGTTTTCTCTGTAGCTTTTTCCAATAAATAAAAAATACATTAATAAATCTTTTTTTAAAAACTGTATTTTTTATTTTCATTATGCTATTTTGTAGGTATAAACAATTAAAAAAAAAGAAAATATGTTTGAAAACAAATTGCATCTAGACAGGTACAGAATAATTTTCTCATCATTATTTCCTAAATAGTATGGTATAGTAACAACCTAAAAACCATTTACAGGCCCAGTGCAGTAGCTTAGCAGCTAAAGTCCTCACCTTGCACACACTGGGATCCCATATGGGCGCCAGTTCTAATCCGGTGGTTGTGCTTCCCATCCAGCTCCCTGCCTGTGGCCTTGGAAATCAGTTGAAGACAACTCAAAGCCTTGGCACCCTGCACCTGCGTGGGAGATCTGGAAGAGGCTCTTGGCTCTTGGTTTCAGATCAGCACAGCTCTGGCCATTGCGGTCACTTGGGAAGTGAATCAGTGAATAGAAGATCTCTCTCTCTGTCTCTCTTCTTCTTTATATATCTGACTTTCCAATAAAAATAAATAAATCTTAAAAATTCACATTGTACTAAATATACCTAGAATTGAATTAAACTATATGACAGGTAATATATGTGATTATTATGCTATTTAACATGAGGGACTTGAGTATCTACAGATTCTAGTATCCACAGGGGTTCTGGAATAAATTCTCCCATGGATACTGAGGGACAACTATATTAAGAGCTAAAGTAAATTGCCTAAATCACACAGCTTATAAATGATAAAGATAAATTTAGAATCTAGTGTCCATTTGAACCAAAATCCACACAATTTCCTTTGTTTCAGGATGCCCTCTCACCATAACCTCCCAGATAACTAACAAGAATAAAAATGTGCTAGCATCTCCATAGAGCTTTACACACATTCTGTCAATCCTCATAACAGCTCTGTGAGAAAACAGAGACCAGCACTGCACCCTCTTTCTCAGTAAAGAAACAGTCAGAAGGATTAAATCACACAGCCCAGGGGGCACCATGAAGATTCAAATCTAGATCCACATGCTTCCAAGAAACATGCTTTTATTTTTAACCCACTATTAAACTATCTCACAAACAGGGACCTAAATTTCAGGCTGGTTCTGATCATACAGGATCTGTGTCTCTCTATGAACATGTGGTATCCAGTGGACTCAATGTAAATATCCTCCTGGTAGTGCACCAGCATGTCAATCTATGGCTTTTCCACACAAACTATCACCTTCCGCTATCTTCCCACATCTTCATCTCATCCCCCAGAGCGCTGTAGTTCTTTCTTTCTTTAAACACCTTTGGAATATACCCTTTGCATTGCTAACCTTCCTCAGCCCCTCCTGCTATCTCATTATAATTGCTTCCCCGCTGGTCTCCCTGACTCCATTCCATCCCTTGTAACAAGCTATTGCTTCTACCAGGCTTGCTGCTCTAAAATGCTGCTTTTCCCTTATCGCTCTTTATCCAAAAACAAAAGCAATAAATCAGCGACATATTGTTCCTGCTATCCTCAAAACACAATTCCATCTTCCTATCCTGGCTTTCCAGGTTTCCTTGCCCCTCAGGATGGGTCTGAATCTGCCTTACTCTTTTACTTCACACCACTGTCCTTTACTAGGCATTCTTTCCAGCCAGATTGTTATACTTATTGCTGTGCGAACACATGGTGCAATTCTCATCCCACCCCTCTATCTGTGCTCTTGCCTCCCTTCTTAATGGAATACAGAAACACCCAAATCCAGATTATTTCCATCCTTCAAAATGGAAGTGTCACCAGTCACCCTCAATGCCTTCCTTGACCAATGAGTCCATATCTTTTCCCTTTAAATTTATTAATCTACCTTAGGGCCTGTATAGTAAACCACCATTCATAAGCCCAATGTTAATTCATACATTTAAAAAAAACATTTTAAATAGCTTTCTAGGTCCTATCCTTGGGTTTCTGATTTGATAAGAACACTCCGAGTGATCTGACATATTTATGTTTGTATTTTAAACATTCATGTGGAAACATACACCCTGATCACTGCATGGTAGCTGGAATCAGATTTAATCTTACATCTATAAACTGTGTGATGGCATTGGTCAACAATCAGCATGAACCAATGATCCTCAAAGGAAGGGAAACACACATTAAGTACCATACACACCCTAGCTTTCACCCTAAGGATATTTTTCCAGACCACCTATTGGTAGATACTAACAATAGCCTTGATGTGTGTGAAAAACCAATATTACAGTTCAGAGTTGCTACACTGACTAGGAAATGGATGGCAAGACATTAAAGAGCAGGAAGCTATAGAGAAGGAGCCCTAAAAATCTCTATTAAAATTTTCTTCATTTCTCTTCTTTGAAGTTTTGCTCTTCCCCTTTCTCCTCCTTCTGGCCTCCCCTCCCCCCCTTCCCCTTTTCCTGCTTCCCTGCTGAATAAACCTCCTAAGATACAAAATAAAAAAAAAAAATTATTCAAGGGCCCGGTGGGATAGCATAGTGGTTAAGGTCCTTGCCCTGAACACACCAGGATCCCATATGGGCACTGGTTCTAATACCAGCAGCTCCACTTCCCATCCAGCTCCCTGCTTGTGGTCTGGGAAAGCAGTAGATGATGGCCCAAAGCCTTGGGATCCTGTACTTGCTTGGGAGACCTGGAAGAGCTCCTGGCTCCTGGCTTTGGATTGGCTCAGCTCCAGCTGTTGCGGTCATTTGGGCAGTGAACCATTGGATGGAAGATCTTCCTCTCTGTCATTCTTCCTCTCTGTATATTCGTCTTTCCAATAAAAATAAATAGATCTTAAAAAAAAATGTTTTCTTCAGATTTCTGGCCACATCCTAACATTTGCACACATAGGACAATACTCCAGAAAGTCTGGAGACAATAGCTATGGGCAAGTCATGCAAATTGAGAGCTAGACAGAAACTCAGGAGCCACAGAGAAGATGTTTGGATGTTCTAATTTAAAGTGAAGAGACATTGATGAACACTGGACAGTCAGTTGAGACACCAGAAAGTCTACACTGTAGTAGGAAAAGCCACAGCTTCAGAATGAGAGTTATATCATAAGATGAAAGAGGACCTGTACTAGCAAAGGCTGTGCCAGGGCCAGACAGGATTAACATGATCTTCTGGTACTTCTGTATCCTGTGAGGAAAACGAGCAATATTTACAGGAAGAAAGCTCAATCAAGGGTTTGTACAGTGCATCATTTTCAATACTTAACATCCAACATCAATTATTAGACATGACAAAAGTGACATTATAAAAGTGATAATAGAACCTGGCATAGTAGCCAAGTGGCTAAATTCTCATCTTGCATGTGCCAGGATCCCATATGGGCACTGGTCCATGTCCTGCCTGCTCCACTTCACATCCAGCTCGCAGCTTGTGGCCTAGGAAAGCAGTAGAGGATGGCCCAAAACCTAGGACCCTGCACCTGCGTGGGACACCCAGAGGAAGCTCCTGGCTTTGAATTGGCCCTATCAGGCTGTTGTAGCCACTTGTTGAGTGATCCAATGGATTGAAGATCTTTGTATCTTCTTTTCTCTATATAGCTGCCTTTCAAAAAAAAAAAAAAAACCAGTTAGGGCCTGATGCGGTAGCCTAGTGGCTGAAGTCCTCACCTTGCACACACTGAGATTTCATATGGGCGCCAGTTCTAATCATGTTGGACCTGCTTCCCATCCAGCTCCCTGCTTGTGGCCTGGGAAAGCAGTGGAGGATGGCCCAAAGCCTTGGGACCCTGCACCCATGTGGGAGACCTGGAAGAGGCTCTCGGCTCCTGACTTCAGATTGGCTCAGCTCCATCCACTGTGGCCACTTGGGGAGTGAATCATCAGACGGAACATCTTTCCCTCTGTCTCTTCCTTTCTGTATATCTGCCTTTCCAATAAAAATAAAATACATCTTTTAAAAAAAACTAAAAAAAAAGTGATAATAAGAATTTTAGTCAACCAAACACTACTCAGAGATAATTCTTATATGAATTAGCTGATAAGGCCTTCAAAAATAACTATAATTAATATATTTCAGCAAGTACACATAAACAAAATGGATTAAAAGATGAAATATTGCAATAGATGCTAAAAATCTCAAAAAATAATTATATGGATATTCTAGAATAACAAATAGAAACCTGAAACCTAAATGGAAAACCTGATTGGTTATATTTTATACTCTAATAGATACAGCAGAAAACACAATTAGTAAACTTGAGGACAAACAACTGAAACTCGCACACTGAGGTACATAGAGGGAAAAATATCAAAGCACGGAACAGAGCGAAAAGACGTAGGATAGGGCCTGGCACTGTGGCCTAGAGGCTAAGGTCCTGGTCTCAAACGTGCCGGGATTTCATATGGGCACTGGTTCTAATCCTGGCAGCCCCACTTCCCATCCAGTTCCCTGCCTGTGGTCTGGAAAAGAAGTAGAGGATGGCAGAAAGCCTTAGGATCCTGCACTTGCATGGGAGACCTGGAAGAAGTTCCTGGATCCTGGCTTTAGATCAGAACAGCTCAGCTCTGGCAGTTGCGTTCACTTGGGAAGTGAATCATTGAATGGAAGATCTTCCTCTCTGTCTCTTCTCCTTTCTGTATATCTGACTTTGCAATAAAAATGAATACATCTTAAAAAAAGACATAGAATAGTTAAAAAGTATAATACAGCTATACTTTCTGAGATAGCTAACATGTTCTGGATATGTGTTATCCAACAGAGTTGCCAATAGGTCTATGTTCCTAGCCAACACTACAAATGTAGCAAGGAAAAATGAGAAATGAGCTTCAGACTGTATTTCTTTCTAATTAATTTATACTTTAATTAGTCACATGCTGGATACTATGGATATAACACAGGCATGATTAGTCTCAGAGGAAAGGAGAGATAGAGAACACAAAAATCAACATGGTAGGCCCTAGGAAAGCTCCTTCCCGGGTAGTATATTGGATACTGATTCCATATCTTCTCAACCAATTGTGTTACTTTCTTTCACTCACCTTGTTACTTACTGGTTCAGAGATGGAGAGTTATTAATATGAACCAATAAAATTGAAGAGAGGTTTACTTGGGGATTTCTAGGAAATAGAAGCCAGTGCCTGTCACTTTCTCCTCCCATCTTCCTTGTATCCCCTCTTTTCCGGCCTCATCACTGGGTGAAACAATGAAGCTCATTGCTCAGGTACCACTGGCAACCAGGTTATAACCATGAGGGTGAACAGCCTGTGTAAACTCTCTCAGCAAAACTGAGAGGTCTCAGCAGAGCAGGAAGACAAAGATCCTGGGTTCCTGACAGGACCCTGGCACTGATTCACCAACTTTAAAGCCCCCTTTATTGCTGAAGGTCTACTCTGCGAAAGAATAGATTTTCTTACTATTTAAACCAGGTGTACGTCAATTTTCTGTCTTGCAGCCAGAAGCATCCGATTCACTTATTTGTTCATGATGTTTAGTATATTTCATTAGCTTGCTGACTATTCACTGTAATCCAGACAATGGATAAAAGGCTACTAATGAAGGTCACAGTCTAGCAAGGAAGACAAATGAATCCAATATGTTAACTTTAATAGAACAAAAAAGTGCTATTACAGATATATACCATTGGCCAACCATAGAGTTGTACACGGCCCATTTCGGCAGAGGTAGAGGTAGGGAACAACACGGATGGCTTCCAGAAGGCAGCAACACCTAAGACCACTTGAAACCCAACAGGATTTGGCCAGGTGAGGAAGCCATAGAACGGTATCTTAACTGAAGAAGTGGCTTAACTAAAGACTTGGAGGCTTAAAACATCAGCATGAAGTGAGAGGGAGTGGGAAGGGATGACAAAAGATGTAGAGAGGTGAAGGAGGCCAGATAACAGAACTAGGCTTGTCTTAAGCAGCTCTGGGTAACCCCTGAAAGACAGTGGTACATTCAGATTTGTTTTAAACCATAAATCAGTGCTCACACTGAAATTCTGTTCCACAAACTCAGGTTTTTCTCTTATTTCAAAGGTGTGTCCAACCTATCCCTGAATTCTCCAGCAAAATCAACTAGTACCTTACAGACTCCTTGAGAATTGACAGTCTGTGCCTTTGCTTACCCCTCCTCCTCTGTAAAACCCTGCAATGTCTGGGTCAAGAAGATAAGAAGGATAACATATGAAAGGTGCTGAGCACAGCCTATGATGCAGAGCAGATGCAGAAATGCAGACTAGCTCCTTTCCACTTCTCTTGGGTTCAGACTGAATCAACTAGCAGTCACAGAAAGTAGTTGCTTTCTGATTAGAGAAATCCAGGCTGCAAAGCCTCATGCTAAAATCACACACTGTTCTTGACAGATCAGCCACAGCCAGCTCTACCCGGAGAAGCGCATGCTCATGCTAAGCCTTAAAAGGTCACTCTGCTTGCTCTTGTTTTCCTCATGCTAAGTGATGTAATGAAACTTCTCAGCAAGCGCATTATTAAAAATATTTTCATACTTTGAGAAAGTTTTTTTTTTTTTGGTGTGTTTTACTTCCATCCTTCTTGCCTGGATGGGTTGAAATCCTGCAGCACTAGCAACACTGCTTTACCCTCCTGTGGGGAAGGAATGGTCATCCAGGAGCCAGCAAGTCAAGCAGACAAGAACCAGGACCAACCAAGCCAGCAGTCAGCACAGGCAGCCCTGGGATATTGATTCTGAAAGGCCACATTCTTTCCATCTGAACCACAAGTGCTGATAAAATATTTTCAGGAGCAGAGTGAGGGAATGTACTTCAATCGCTTCCCAAAATGTAGAACTAAAGAGGTCAGACTCTATTTAATAATCCAAGCTGAGAAAATAGTGCCCAACTTTATCCCAAAGCTAAATTTAGGCATGGACTGAGATCTGGCCCTTGGCAAGTTAATTTAGATGAGCTAATGGTTGTTCCTGGCATACAGGATACACTCAATAAATGGTGACTATTATTGTTACTGCAAAAGTGGAGTGTCTGTTGGATGTTCTCATTCAGTCCTCCCACACATCCTAAAATCAGCTGTGCCAATCACTTTCACATCTGGGAGCAAAACTCCACATGGGCTGAGAAGGAGGCAGCCCTCCCTCAGAGCCCTGCTCTGGGAAGTGGGACAGGCTGTGTAAGGAGGGAGTTCTGTATTGGGTGGGCTTGATCTTGAAGAGCTGAGGAACAGGGCCCTATGCCTTTCTTTTCCCCTTCTTCCCTCTCCAAACAGCAGCTACAGCAATGGGGTCTGGGCAGGTGAGAGGCCATGTAAGGAGCCAGGCTGAGGCACATCCACTAGGAGATGCTCCCAGACCCCACCAGCAGAATACAGCACACAGAGCTCAGGAAGGATTTCCTGAGTGAGAGTTCCATCGTTCATCAATGCTGTCTACTCCTTTGAACAGTGATATTCAAATGATTGAGGTGAATTCCCATGTTTGAATAATGCCTCTTGATCCAACCAGACAACACATAGCACTGTTTTGGGGAACCTTCATCACCACTTCTCTCACTGGCTTATACCTTAAAGGAAATTAATTTTAATTTCATTCAGTTATCTATCCTTCTTGTGAAACTTTCGGGGTCGGGGGCACTTTCTACTCCTCATCCTGCTGCCAACGTCCTAAACATGAAGTCTTTGGTATAAAGACTTGCCTTCCTCTATGACACCCAGTTGATCATTTTTTTTCCTTTCCTTTAGAGAGTCTGCAGTGTTTGATACTATCCCTCCACCTACCCAAGCATCTGATCCCTGTTGAATTATGTAAAATGATCAGAACTGATTTCCTCCCATTCACTCTCCATTACAAGAGAGAACTTGTTGACACCCAGTTTTCAAAAGCAAGAACATCAGGGTAGCATCCCTTGGAGAAAGCTACTGAGCAGCAGGTGGTGCTCTTGGGCTAACTCAGAGAGCTCAAAAAGTTGTTCCAGCAGGCAGTCCAGTGAGGACAGACTGGGTCATGGTCCACTATTTGTTTGGTACTGACTATGTGCCCCTGGAGAACTTAGAGTCATGAAGTGCATTGGTTCTGACCTCCAGGAATTTACAACATAACTGGAGAAATGAGATCCCTGAACATGTAACTTACACTACTAGACAAGATGGATCAGGACTAGCATAAACGGCGTGGATAAAGGCTGGAGAAAAACACCCAGAGAAATGAAACAGTTCCTCTTCCAGTCAGGTAAAATGAGAGAGTAGTATCTGAGCCTGCTTTCAGCTAGGGCTTAATAGGTGCCCAATAGGCAATGGCATGAAATACGCATTCCCAGAGGAAAAGATGTTGGCTTAAGCAAAAGTATAAGCAGAAGGCATCCATATGGGAGGGAGCTGAATGTCCATTTGCAGTCTAGGCCCTTTGATTCATTTCCCTTCCTGAAACGTCATGACAAGGTCAGCTCTCCAAAGAAATTTCCTAGGGCAGGTCAAGCACTCTGAGGTGAGATCAGCAAGTCTACCTGATCTGCCTGCAAGAAACCAAAGACTTCTTTCTTTACCTGCACCTTAGAAAGACATGTCTTCTCTCACCATATCATATGCAACAAGGCCTGTACTATTCCAGAAAGGGCCTGCTAAGAAAGGACTGGAGGGGAACAAAGGAGCAACAAGAGCCTAAGATTTCTTGGGGGTGGGGGAGGGGCAGAAACATCTTGGGGTGGGGGAATGTATGGCCTGAATAGGGGCAGAAGGTAACTGTTGGAGCTGGGTAGAAGTGATTCAGGCTACCTTACTCCCAATCCTGGAAATGCTTCCCAGTCTGCACAAGGCTGGAAGGGACCTCTGCCCTGGGAGGAAAACTGAACCAGATTCAAAGACTCCAGGAGTCTCTGATGCTCTTGGAAGGAGCTGAATAATTCATTAGAATCTAGCTGTCCTTATGGCTCCTGGTTGTACAGCAGACTGCTAGCCCTTTGCTGCGCTGATTTCTGGTAACCAGCAGGGGGTGGTCATCATTGCCCTCCTGGATCTCCACCCCTACTGTGCATCCTGACTTTCAGCAACACCTGACTGCTGTCTGCACACACTAGAACCCAGTCTGCACCTTGAGACTACTCACACCCTTCCCTCTCCTTGCACTCCAACCCTGACTGAATGTTCCCTCATCTGTGTTCCCAGAGCAGTCACTGGCACTTAGTGAACTCACCTATGTAACAGCTATTTGTTTGCTGGTGCGCTCTAACACAGTAAAGCCTGCCTGTTGTTCATGCTTAACTGCTCTTCTCTAGCAGGGTGCTTGACACTTAGTTAACTGGCTTCAGTATTGGCTTTTCTAAGATCCTGCCTGCTGGGGCGCAAGCTTCTACTGCTCTTCTATCCCCCTTTCCCTCTGCCAGCAGCACATGCTGTATCTAATTTTCAATGACAAGTCCCTTCTCAAGATCTCTTCCTGGGTTCTCCAGTCATCCATGCTCTCCGCTGCTATACAACACTTACTCTCTGCTCTGACATCCGTGTTGTAGATGAAGCTATACTTCCCATCTTCTGCATATGCATCTGTCTCCTGTTCCCGACCTTGCTCAAGCCTGTCCCTACAAACCCATCATTTGTTGAGCATCTACTAGGTTCTGAGCGTACCAAATGCTGGATACACATATCCCTCAGTACATGTAATAATCCTTAGTCAAGTATTAGTATATTTTAGAAAAACAGATATGTTAAGAAGGGTCAATTGGCCACGGTCACTCATTTGGTGAATGGCCAAGCTGGGATTCAAACCCATTGCCAGTGTTCTTTCAGAAAAAAAACAGTCTTCTGGTCTATGTTCATTCTTTTTTTTTTAATCTTAGGAGGTTTATTGCAGCGGGGCAGGAACAAGGTGAAGGTAGTGGAGGTCAGGAGGAAAAAGAGGGGAAGAGAATGTTCACTCTTTGATTTCTATAGGAGATCTAATTCCCTGTAGCCAAAAAAAAAAAAAAAAAAAGCTAGGAGAAGTACAGTGGAAGTGCAGAGTTGGGTTTAACAGGCAGGATGGTGGCAAAGTACACAAATAGGAAAGGAAGTAGAAAGAGAATAAGGTAGAAGTTGAACAGGAAGGAAAGTGAGTTCTTCAGAGTGAAACGTCACTAAAGAAACCCTGAAAAACTTCCTACACCAGACACAGTGGATTCATTTTACTACCGAAATTATTCCTGGTGTCTTTCATTATTCAAAAAGGCACTTGAGCCATTTCCTCCCCGCTCCTTACTAAGGCAGAGCCCAGTCTGTTTTCTTCTTAGACAACTTGCCTGTTCTTGTTCAAATGTACACGGGTCCCACCCCATCCTAGCCTGGTAGATGGAAGAGACCTTGCTATCTTAGCCTACTCAGGTTCTAATCACTTGAGTGGGTACTATTTCTAAGCCACCTTCTTTTGACAGGAATTAAGAAGTGCATCAGTGCCAAATCTGGTTTTTCCCTATCCAATCACCCCTGGCCCTCCTCTCCTGCCACCATCTAGCACCTGGGGAACAAAGAGATGTAGTCCCCAGCACCTTGAGAAACGAACGAATCAGTGAACATTTTTCAGTTTCTATTGTCCCCCTCCACACCTTCCCTCTCTGTTTCTTAACACACACACACACACACACACACTTATATCTGATAAGCCTTCTTTTCTTAGTTCACCCAAACTGCTGCACATAAAATCAGTATGACCATCTGAATTCTGAGAAGGGCTGCAGCCCCAGGAGTGTCTATGGGATTCATTCATATGTTGAGGCCACATAAGAAACTCAGGCCTTGGCACCTTCCAGCCCTCCTGGGAGAACCTTGGCAGAGAGCCAAGCCTCCCATGCCTGCACACTCCTCCTCAGTCTTCCCTCTGCTCTGTTCTCCACACCTACACTCCACATGCAGGCAGCAGATCTCAAGACACACATGGAGCTGAAAATGCAGGAGAGGAAAGAAAGGAGAAGGAGAAAGGATATAAGAGGGAGCGAAAACAGCTTTGGAAGAAAACACACAGGCAGCCTGCGGAACATTGTGACTTGGATTATTTTTGGAATCTAATGTTTCTAATGTTCAAGGAGAGGAAATGAGAAAAAGTAAGTAGAGATTCCCAGGACCAGCAGGCTGGAAAGAATTCAGGACACTGTGTTCTGCTGAGGCCGGGTGGAAGGGCCGGGAGCCACACACTTCCTTGCCCTGCGCCCAGCCAACAGGAGGTGGAGGGGCTTGGAGGTTTAGGCTTTAGTAGGAGAGCAGAAGCCAGAACAGGAGGCACTGGAGCCTCTCTCCAGAAAAGTAGGAAATTACATACTACCCCACAATGACCTTGCCCTTCTGGGGCCATGAGGGTTATGGCTCTTTAAAGCCTCCCTCCTAACAAGCAGGGCTCAGACCATTGAATCACACAGACACTTGGCACAGTTCTCTGGAGGCATACTCAGTGCATGTCCTTTTAGCATAACAATGATGAGGTCACATGTCAGATGAGCCCAGATCGGCTAGCCCTCCTGAACATCAAGAAGCCTCCAAAGGTGCAGTGTGTCTAATGAGCCAACAGGAAAGACACCAGCCTCAGGACAGAGGGCCCATCTTCTGATGCTGCTAACCTGCCTCTACCCAAGCAAACCTTTAAAGCTTCCAAACTCAGAGCAACCAGTCTGTAAGATGAAGGGAACAACTATACATCCCCACGGCCTACATGCCACATACAATAGGAAAGCCACATGATGAACCACTGACTGGATGACTTTGGGTGGGTCTCTGCTTGGGGTCAAAGTTTTCTATGTAATAGGAAGGGCTGGACCAGAAGACCTCTAAGGTCATGGGTGTGAGAACATTCTGGAAACTGACATTCAAAAAAGCATTTTGTATTGTAAGGATTACAAAGGCACTTTTCACTTTGACAAATGACTCGGAGTTGTGCTTAACACTGGCTCACAGGCATGGGATGGAGGTGTGGAGAAGAGAAGACACAGTGGGCAAGTAGAAGATCAGGCCACAGAATCTCTTTGCAATTAGCTACTCCAACCCCTCCACCACACTCTGTCCTGGTCACTTCAGGAGGAATGGGACTTTGGATACTGCAATGGGAGAGTTTAAAAATATTTATGCTTTAGAGGGAGATGGCAGGAAATAGCAGTCAATACTTTGCCCAGGCACATGGCATCCTGGGGATGTCCTGAAAGGCTAATGTGGCTAACAGGACATGCAAACCTCAAAAAATATAATAAGCAGCTAACCCCTGGTACAGTAACCTCATTCTTACCATAAGGGCCCCTTATGGAGTGCTGCTTTTTGACTGTTTCTTCACAGTGATAATAGGTGTATATGTCCCGGATGGTTTTAATAGGCATTTCTGTGTCCAAGTTTGCAAAGGAATAAAACAAACATTCTGTTAGCTTCAAGGCGAGGCCGGAGATAGAGAAGGTGCACAGGAGGAGCAGCCACCTCCCCTGGGCAGTAGGAAGAGTCACTTTCTTCTACAGCTGTTACAAGGTCAGACCCTGCATCTTTATAGAACTTTCCCTGTGGAGCTTCCCACAAGTCTGGCCCATCAAGCATGACCCCAAATGTGACCCATAGGCGCCTCCTCCATGTCTGGTCGTGGTGATTTCAGAGGCTCTCATGAATCCATATCAAAATGTCCAACTTCTTTTAAAAAAAATCAATTCTTCATTTTGTTCCATTAAAAATAATTGAAAATGATTTGGAGCAAGCTCCCTGGAAGAGAGTATCAGTGATACTCTGTATGGTCTCAGCAGGTACCGGATGAATGAAGAGTAAATCATGAGTAAAATAGCGCAGGGAGGAGGAGGGAAACTTGGCATCAGGGGAACAGATAGGCAAGCACCATGCCGGCTACCTCCACATCCATCATCCCATTTAATTCTCCTAACAACCTGAGGCAGCAGCTTACTGGGAGGTTGCATTTTCATTTTAAGCAAGAGCTCAACAGATTGTTGTTTTATTTGCTGAGAAAAGTTTCTTATTTTTCATAATCACCCAATGAAATAGTCCTGAAGAGAGAGCAACTTACTATAAATGGCTAAGGGAGAGAATTAGTAGAAAAAAGCAAAAATTACTGTAGAATTGTTGAGCAACAAAAGTGTGTAGATATTTACTTGTATAGCAGGCCTCAAAGAAGGAAGAATAGTGGGCATATGGACTGGGGTGGGGAGCTTCATCAAAGTACACTGGAGACTCTGATATGTTTTCTATGGGATGTGTTCTCTATTGCAACCTCCACCACACCTACCACTATCATGGCCGCATCCACCCCACTTCTGCTGCTGCATGTTGTTTTCATAAAGGGTGAGAATTGTGCACAAGAACAGTGCAGTGTGGAGGCAGAAGGAGAGGCAGGAAAAAAAAGAGCCAGTCTGAAGTCTTCATTTTTGCATTGTAAGTAACATAAGTGTGAGTTAAATCCTAAGCTGCACTCAGCCCAGCTCCATTTCTGCAAGGATGAAGCATCCAAGAATGAATATGCAAGAACGTATTTAAATATCAGGGTCTCCCATAGTAGGTGTGGTAAAGGGCAAGTACAGGCAGCCACAGAGGTCACAGCCTCCTCTAAACACCTGAAATGAGATTCTTGTCTGGGCAAAACCCCTTGGTCATGAGGGAGGTGGCCCTCAACTCTCCCCTCAAGTATGATCATGGAGAGCTTGTCTCAGGTTATTGCCATGCAAGTGCAACAAGCAGCACAAGCTGGTCACTGGCATGATCCAACATTGGAAACCCCACTAGGGAGCTTCAGGGATTTTGCCCACTTGAAATAGAAATATCCCCCTTCTTTCTGGAAAAGCTCTCAGGCAAAACAAAAAATGGGCCTCCAGCATAGGCATCAGGATAGCTTTGTTCAGGAATGAGGTAGGGAAATGATTCCCAGTCAGCACCAGAGTTCTTCTAAGGCTAGCTCCTTCCCTACAATGTTGAAAAATGGTGAAGTATATTCGGATCTTAAGCTAAGTGGTGTGGCAGTGTTTTTCCAGTATCCTACATGACATTGGCACATAGAGGACATCATGAGGTTTCAGTGGCTATCATCAGATAGTCAGGGTAGGATTTCTACAGTGTGGGAAGGATCAGACTTTTTGATGTAAAGGTCCCTCTATCATTTGAAGATGGTACCAAGCCACCTAGGAAGAGGGGTACTGTAGGGTGGTTCCTCCACCAAGAAGCAGTCCAACCTTTCTGTGTCCAAGGCACATCAGGTGTGTCTACCTGGTGACCTCTGATACCACACATAGTTCTCCACCAGGAAAAATGTATGTCCCTTCACCTTGGTAATTGCAGGGCACCTACAATGCACAAGGTCCACTGTACAGGGGGGACGGGGGACAGGTGCTGTGAAACAGGCTGCCAAGTGCCGTGATCAGCACCCAGGCAAGGAGTGATCAGTCCATTTAGGTGAACACAGTGCTGGATATGTCTGTTAGTTATAGACCAGTGGGACACATGTGCTACTTGACTCATTTCCAAATGATTCAAACAGCACTCCTAGAAACTACTCCATCAAGGCTCCTCTGCCATTCTTGAATTGTGGTGTTCTCACAGCTCTGATGATAGCCACTGAAACCTCAGGAATGGAGGGGACACTATGCATCCACCCCTCTTACAAATATAGAAGCCAAGTGACCATCAAACTCCCCTGATTGCCCAGAGCTTCCCAGTTCTGGAATCAGAGGCCTCTGCCAACAAGCCTCCCAGCAGAAAGCAGGCTGGGACGCAGCTCACACAGCAACTATTTCCTTCCACCCTTGTTTAGATGTGGATCTGCACATCCAACCCTTGGTCCAAACCATCACTCCCCTGAATCTTCTAAAAACACCAAATAAGTCAAAGGCTGAGGCTCTTAGCACTGCACAGATATTTTAAATTAATCTCGAAGCAACTTAAAAGGCCTGTTTTCCTCCCTGTCCCACACCCAGCACATTTTCTGCGGCAGCTGGGTCCAGCCTTTTCACCACTGACTCAATATCAAACTATTCCTGGGCTGCCCTCTTCCCATCACCCTTCTCTTATCCGCTGTCTGATTTTCAATGTTCTCCCCCTCTCACTCATCCCTCAAACACATGTGCGCACGCGCGCGCGCACACACACACACACACACACACACACACACATTCTTTTTTGAAGCAGAAGCATAAAATAAAGATTTTAAACTTAGAGTCCATGAGTAGAATTCAGAGATTATGCACTTTATAGGGAGGGAAAACCCGCACTGATTATCTCTAATCACTAACAGAGCATTCCCATTCATGTGAACAGAGGCAATGAACTACATTGTTGTTAGCAAGGACAGTGCATGGGACATAAACAGAAATACACATATTTTATATCCCAGCAGGGTTGTTCTCTTCAAGTATTATTTATGCTCATCACAACTTCAAAACTATGGTATTTATCAGACTTCAAGTAGATGCCAGTGTTTATATGTTAATAAAGAAATAAATTAATTCTAGTTTTAGAAAATGTAATTACTGTTAATAATTGTTTCCCAAGCTTATGTATATTTTTGTTTACTAATAATTTTTACTTTGAGAAAATGTCTATGTCACTAGACAAAAGATACATGTCACAAAACAGTTAAGAAGTCACAGGGTAGCTGGCATTATACCTGGTGAATGGAACCGGGATTCTGTGACTGAAGCCATCCTTCCTATAGCAGGCCAGGCTAGGGTCAAACTAGGTTGGCAGGCCAGTGGGCCAAGCACCCTGAGGATAGCCAATGAGTCCCATTCACATGCGCTTTCCAAACACTTGTTTAAATGATGTACAGTCATTCTGCTGTGAAAAGGACACATGTTCTATAAAAACTACATGTATTGATTTCCTAAACATACACAGAAAACCTAATCATAAGCCTGGCAAGTACTTGGGCCATTTTCCACTACTTTCTCATGCACATTAGCAGGGAGCTATATTAGAAGCGGTGTAGCTAGGACTTGAACTGGCACTCATAGGGGATGTTGGCACTATAGGCAGTGGTTTACCCTGATTCACCACATAGTCCAAGACATTTTAGTCTTGATTTTGTCACTTAAAATCTACCAGTATCTTCAGCATGGGCTCTTAAAAGGCACCAAACCATTATATCAGACACTACTTGCAAAATACAGTTACTGGGAAATATCATGGAACTTCTAAGAATAGTATTGTATATTTAAATATCCAAGTTATTCTCGAGAAATTGATAGGATAGCCCATTTTACTCTACTTAAAGTGCATATAATAGCACACTCTCCTCTTTAGCTTAAAAAGAATCCAAAGAAGATACTTCTATGTTCTCAGCAAAGAGGCATCACATACCAGGGCTTTTTTTGTGTTTGTTTGTTTCCCCACTTAGTCATTCTCACTTCTCCCTGATAAGTGAAAAGCTTTGAAAATTCACTGTTGGATAAATGGTGCTTTACTCAAGACAGTGCCTCAGCAGCTGAGGAGAAGGCACCAGAAAGACACAGAGTAGAAGAAGAGCCCAGACTTAGAAAAGGGGGACTCAAGTGTCAGGACTGTGACTGTAGACCCAAGGTCAAGGGCATCAGTTTCCTGGGTGACAAGAGAGACAGCTCCACCTCATAAGGGTGGAAGGACATTAAACCACTCTACATGTGAAAGTGCTTTGTCAACAGTAAAGTACATTGCAGGGCAATTATCACTCACTAATGTGGTAGAGGCTACTAACTGAGTCTGTTCTCAGCTGGCTTCAGCTGCTTACTGTAGGCATTTAAAAGAGCAGTGGCTAACGGTAATGAAAGCACAGACTCTGGAGCAAGGCTGCATTTTCCACCTTTCCAAATTATTTAACCTCTCAGTTTCTTCACCTGTAAAATGGGATAACCAATCAGATTACCTCCTAAGACTCTTAAGAGGGTTCAGATGAATCAGTTTACACTCAGTACTTAAGAATGCTGCCTAGCACATAACAAATACCAATAACAATCAGCTTTAAACACAGTGACCAAAATCAAATGTAAGACAAATAAAACTACACTGCTGCTAGTTAAAATTAGTAAGAACATTAAACATTTTTGTTTAAAAACATACCATCCTTATTTAGAAAGTTGGATTAGCAACCTCTTTCAGTTTCCTTATAAAGCCTTGTCCCCTGCACCCAGGTCAGCCTAGCTCAGGCTTAGCAAGCTGTCTTCCTACCTTCTCAGCATCCTGCTCGAAGAGCCGCAGCTGGAAGCACTGGTCCAACTTGAGCTTGCGCACATGCCACATCTGGTGCAGATGCTGCCGCGTGGAGTGCAGCTTGTCCAGGAGGCTGGTGATCTTGGGCACAAGGCTCTGGAAGTCAGCGCTGCCTGGGATGCAGTTGCGCCCTGAGAAGCCATCGCTGCAGCGTATGCACTGCAGGAGCCGCTGCCCCTCCCGGTCCAGCTCCTCCACAGGGGCCTTGAGCACCTTTTTCTTAAGCTGTGTGTGCTCATCAATGAGCCTCCGAGAGCCCTCCACATCCACCGGGAACTCCTTCCGGGCCAGCATCTCCTGCAGGTCCTCAAGGCGCGAGAGCAAGTGCACCGCACTATTGAAGAACTCCTCCAGGGACAGCCGCAGCTCAATCCACTCCTCATGGTTGTAGTCCAGGGAGCCGTCAAACTCCTCCGTCAACTGGGAAGGGTCCACCAGCTTGGTGAGGCCCTCCACAGATACCATGCTTGTCTGGAAAGGGCAGAAACAGAGAGGGAGTGTCAGTGAAGTAGGGGAAGGGTGGGAAGGAAGAAGGGCAGAAGCAGGGGGTGGGAAACGCAGGCAAAAGGATAAGGCAAGTCCTCATGACAATGGACTCAGCCTGCCTGGAAAACAGTGCATGGGCCTCATGAGCCATGATCAGCAATACAGACTACATCAACAAACCTTGCCACCTGCCCACCATTAGCCAGACAAACACACTGTCTATGTCCTTGATCCTTGACCCTTCCTCCTCCCCACCCCAAGCCCACCACAACAGGGCTCTAGGTTGCTACAAGCAGAGGCTGGGAGAAACACAGACCCCATGCCTGGAAGATCCATTTTTACAGCCATAAAACACAGGTTCATGGGCCTCGCGTACCACCATAGTTGCATTAAGCATTGTGGGTCAATACATGCACAGGCAGGATTTCTTAGCCTAACTTCTTGTCTCAAGCCAAGTTGGCCCTGAGACTGCCCCTGCCAGCAGATGCTGTGATATGGTGAACTGAACTGGGGCTGAGCAACTGGGAGTTTGGCCTTTCCATTTACTTGGTGCAAATTCTTAGAAGCAGATTGTATCCCGCAAATAGTGATGCTGATGGCCTCCCTAGTATAACAGCAAACTTCCTTTCCTTTCCATAGGGTTTAGGCTTCTCTGCTTGTCTCCTGAAGAAGGAGAGGCCATCCAAGAAATATCTGGTTGGATCTCAATCCTACTTCCTAATTATATGACCTGAGACAAGCTGTTCAAGGTCTTACAGCTGAGTCTCCTCCTCTATGACAGAGATCATACTGCCATTGTCCTAGGGCTTGCTGAGATTGTATGTGTCAGAGCAGACAAAGCACACTGGGTGCTAGCACAGTGTCTGTGCTCAGTGCCCCACAGAGCTCACCATGGGGACCTGAGGGCCACATGACTACTTGAACCTTTATAATCAGCCTGTCTCTCTCTGTCATACTACTTTTCAAAAAATTTATTTTTATTAAAAACTCAGATACACAGAGAGGGAGAAAGATAGAGAGGAAGGTCTTCCATCAGCTGATTCACTGCCCAAGTGACCGCAACAGCTGGAGCTGAGCCAATCTGAAGCCAGGAGCCAGGAGCTTTCTTCTGTGTTTCCCACATGGCTGCAAGGTCCCAAGGCTTTGTGCCATCCTCCACTGTTTTCCCAGACGACAAGCAGGTAGCTGGATAGGAAGCAGGGCCGCCAGGATACAAACTGGTGCCTACATGGGATCCTGGCATGTGCAAGGCGAGGACTTTAGTCACTAGGCTACAGCGCCGGGCCCATCATACTACTTTTTAATAATCATGCCCACCACTTGCCTGCATCCTCCTTTTTAGGATGAAAGAGCAGCCCTTCAGAAGGGAGGCTGCCCTGGACTGTGGTTCTCAAACTTGGCTGTTTATTAGAATCCCTTGGGGAGTTTACAAACAGAATAACCCACCCCTGAAAAATCTGAGTTAACTGGTCTAGACGGGAGCCTGGGCCTGGGCTGGTTTAAAAGCTCCCTGGGTAATACTAATGTGCAGCCAGTTCCTAATCTCTGCATGTCTAGGGCCGGCAGCACTGGCATCACCCTGGAGCTGGTTAGAAAAGCAGAATTTAAGCCCCATGCTACACCTACATAAGTCAGAATTTGCATTTACAAGATTCCTAGGGAAGCATGTGCACTAAACCAACTTAGAGAAGCACTATTCCAGAGAACTTGTCCCCTCAAAAGTGGCTCAAAATTTACCACTTGCAGAAAGTGTTCCTTGATTAGACTCGCCCATTACTCATTAAGATTGTGCTCCTGAACAAGTCTGTATTTCTCCTCCCTGTCTCACAGTTGTCTCAGTCTGTAGAGGTGTTAAGTTTGTTGGTGTTACAAATTTCTGAGTGGGAGCCTCCAGCTCTTGTCTCTGAACCTCTTGTTCAGAAAGCAGAGGCATTCACTGAAGCTGGAATGAAGGGGTGCAGGGTGAAGAGATGTGCAGGGCAGTTACACTGAAGCAAACATCTCAGGACTCACTGAAAAAACCCTCTGCAATCACTTCAGCTTATACATTCATATTCCTCTGCCACCATCTCTGTATAAACAAACCAGAAATATAGAAAGCATTCCCCTACAGGATTCCTAGTGTTCTGCAGGAGTGCTAGGAGACAGAGTTAACTGTTTTGCCACCAGACCAAATGTCTTGTATTACTAGCACACCGTGAGAACTGTGTTAATAACCAGGTCATTGCGCCTGGACTCCAACCCCTTCACCCCACACATAGGTGTTGCTGGCCTCTGGGAAACCAAAGTCTGCAATGAAAAGATGCTGACAGCATACAAGTAGCTCCTCCTTGAAGTACATCCTCCCATTTCCCAATTCTCACCACCCCCAACTTTCTCTCTCTCTCTCTCTCTCTCCCTCTCTCCCCACCCCCTTGCAGAAGATGAGGACCAGGATTCTGAGAAAGCAAACAGTTCAAATTTGGCTGCAACAAAAATGTTTAAATCATTGACAAAAACTGATGCGTTGTCTTGAAGCTTCTTGAGGGACTCATATACTCTCTGGAATTTAGTATAAAACAACATGTTTTTCCTGATTATAAAGGTAATATATCATTCTTGAGAGAAGACAGAAACATGAAGAAATGAAAATCACTCATAATCCAGCCACCTTGAGTAAAACACTTCTAATATTTTCTTGTGTTTCTCAATCTTCCCCATGAGTATAAGTACTGAAAAAGCAAATCACAGGGTAGGGCATTTTGTACAGTGGTTAAGAAAATTATACTTTCCATGTTGTTTTATAACCTATCATTCTGGGAATCATATATCACTAACATTTAAAACTTGTGTATCTGTGTTTATTCTGGAGTCAAAACAACAGAGACAGAGACAATCTTCTGGTTCACTCCTTGAATGTCCACAACAACTCGGACTGGGTCCTCAGAACTCAATCCAGGGTCCCCATGTGTGTAGCAGGGACTCAAGTACTTGAGCCATCACCTGCTGCCTTCTCAGGCTGCACACAATAGACAGCTGGATCAAAATTACAGCTGGGACTTAGACTTGGTATTCTAATATGTGGTGCAGGTGCTAATAGGTGTCACCACTGTGCCACATGCCTGCCCCAACAAGAATTTTTTGGAAGATACTCTTTTCCCAATATGGTTTTTAAAGATTCCATAGTGTCTACATATTAATGGCACCAACTGAATGAGTAGCTAGGATACAATCATAAATGGGTATAGTATATATACATATACATATATATATGTATATACAAATAGATGTGTACATGTAGTATATAAAGTTCAAAAGTTCATGGAAAATGTATATTAAAAAATATATACATTTCAACATTTTTGCACCCAAATAAGTTTATCTTTGAATTACATTTTCCATTAATTTTTGAAGTACTCTCATTTGTGGGTCATGTATATTATCATTGTGGTGAACTTTTTAAAAACATTTTGTTTATGCTTTTAAGGTCCTTTTTTTTTATCATTTTGCTTTGTTTAGTTTTGTATTAAGAATGTTTTCCTAGCACATGATTTTTTTAGATCAATGGATCTCTTTGTAAGGCCTCTAACTAGAATTGTATAGGCCCCTGCATTTGCCCAGCCCTGTGGATGTTGTGAATTCACAATCATCTCTCACTCCTCCCAGGATCTAGCTGGGAGGGGCATGATGGTCAAGAGGTCCTGAAACCTCAGCCTTTGACATGCTGCATATTCTAATTAGATGAAGAAATGAGAAGTATGTGGGTGACAGGGGAAAAAGGGAAGCAGGTGCAAAGGCATAGAGGTCTGGCTCACCTCAAAGATGAATTTGGAGCTGCCAAAGTTGGTCTTCTGCTTCTGCCAGAAGTTGTCGGGTTTGATGATGAGGGCCACATGGATCTCGGCGGGAAAGGCTTCCTGCAGTGTTTTGAGCAGGGGCTTGATGAGGTCCCACTTGGAGCCCCGCATGTCGATGATGACGGTGAAGCCACGTTTGCATACGTCCTCACTGTGGGGGAGGGCAGAGATCAGGCTCGTCCCTCCAGGCAGCTGAGACTTTGAAGAATACAGTCAAAGGGCACAGGAAATCTGCTTTCTCCTTGACCTGGACCACCCTTTCTACTTCACGCCAGATCTCTTGGCTACCGTCCAAACTAATTTAAAAAGTACTACTTCAGGAAACCTTTCTAGATTAACCCCATATGAGTAAGAGCTGTGACAGTCTGCCTTCTCTCAGAACTTAACAAACAGCTTGATTTTCCTTAGAGGCAACTGTATTTGAAGGATACTAACCTTTTTGTGTACTCACAATTCTACTGGATTTCTTTTTGAATTGTTGTCTTCCTCTCTTGCTCCTACAACAAGGCATGTTTTCTTCATTTGAACTGAAGCTCTCTAAAGACAGGGACCTTGTCACCCCTTAAATCTGAGATGGAAAGTTCTTGGCAGAAGTACAGCTCTTCCCTGCACCAGCATTAGTGCAGTGATCAGTAGTACATGCCATAGCTGATCCCAAACTGAGTCAAAGAATCCTTCTCAATAAAGGGTTCTAAGCCCATTCTACCAATTGATTATAGTGATGGTACACACATCATTAAAGCCACATTGTTTGCCACCAATACTTATGCATTACTTGTAGTTCAAAACATATGTCAACTTTAACATATCAGGTCGCTGAGTCATGCTGATCACTCAGAGACAGCCAAGGGTGGGACTGACTGGAACAGTGGATGCAGTCCAGCTGCATCAAGCACCTCTGTTATAAGAACTGGCATAAGAAAGCACACATTTCAGAATATTGAGGAGGACAGGAGAGAGGGAATCCTGAAATCAAGGCCAACTGAAGTGACAGTGACCATTTTGCAAACCAAGAAATAACAGGCTAAATGAATCAAGATGTTGGTATATAACTTACTCAGAAAAAAAAAAAAGTTTATTTAAACACTTGACTCCTAAGAATAGAAAGAAAAAAAAAACTAAAGGTCAAAATATTTATAACATTTCAGTTCAGAAGAAAGTCTATGTTTTGGTAGTTACGAGTCTTATTTTTGTTTTATTTAATCTTTATTTTAGAACTCAAATGACTTTGGCTGCCTAATTCCCAGATTGTACTTTTTTTAAGCCACTGTGCATGCTATGTAACCCTCAGTCATGCCTGCCACTTTTTAGTCGCTTACCACTACTCATGGTCAGGCTACCATTGGAGGATTTAGGTCAGCAAAGGAAGCACAAAACCCCTTTCAGGTTTCACTCTCAAATCTCAGCTGTTGATGAGACTGTCACAGCCCTGCAAAGACACCACAGCTTATATGACCGTGTGAGGGTTTCGGGCATAAGGAAGCTTAGGTTAAATCAGAGATTGTGCAGGCAAGCAGACTTTCTCCTGGGAGGGAGGAAAGGCTGAGTCTGTGTTTCCCTAATGAATTCTGTGTCCCAAATGAAAGGAGCTGCCTCTTCTCCTCTGACACTCGATTGAACTGAGTAGCCAGACTATTCCATTTAAAGTTTCTCTGCCCTACTGTGCAGGAACAATGTGAATTTTGCTTAAATCATAGGATTTCTTTTCCCCTTATGAAAGAATGAACTGTTACCTACTAAATATAAAAATATCCAAAAATAATAAAAGACATGCTAATGGTAGAAGTTAATGAAACTCTAGCCTATTTCCTATCAATTGTGCATGTGTGTGTATGTGTATACTTTCTACATTATACAGTGTTCTACCTTTCACTGCAGCATAGTTTTTTCCTCATTTCTAATATCTCTTTGAGACTATTAAATTTGCTAATAAACAGCCCACCATATGTCTGTACCACTTAATTACTGTCATTAGTACTTTACAGAAAGGTATAAAAGCATCCACCCTCCAAGCCTTACAACACCCTCATCAGCATTGGTTGATAGATTTTTAAAATCTTCTCCAATGTCTAAATTCACACTTCTTTGATTACTACCAATAGTGTACCAGCCCATAAATTTCTGTGTGCATGACTTCATCAACATTTTCATTCCATTGGGGTTCCATGACTGTTCTCATCGTGTGCAGCTTAGTTTAGCAAGCTCAGGTTTGTCTCATGCCCACTTAACTCAGCCACTATAAGGGAACTGGCCTTTCCCTCAGAGATGACAGTCTTCCTTGTTACCCTGCTCTCCAGGCTCTGTCCCTGTTGTCACAATTATGCTGACACGAGGGATCTCTGTCTCTAACAACAAACATTCAGTGTTGATGTCAAGAGCTGGCAGTTGACAATTCCAGCACCACAATGTGGCCATCTGTAGCAGGTTACACACAGTTAACTAATAATTTCTGACAACTAAACATAAAAATCAGGTAATAATATCCTCTAGGAAGTTCTGGCTAACTCACAACAGGGAGAAGGTAGTCCAACGGCTGGCTGCTGAAAAGCAATCTAATTGGCATTTTCTGTGAAAACAGCCTGATCTCCCAAGGTGCTGTGTGTCTGGTTTCTATGCCAGGGACTGTGTTTAGCACTTGCCATACATTATTTTGCTCCAACCTCACAATGACCTTTTAAGTTAGGCCTGGTTATCTCCATGCAAGAGAAGATTATACCAAGGCAGATTTGCCTGAGGCCATATGCCTGGTTGGTAGTTAAATGGAAACACTAGGACTGTCAGCTTCAAAGTCTGCTGTGTCACTACATCATACTGTATTCACGCTCGCAGACAGAAGTTAGGGGTCAGTGGAAAGGTGATTAGGTCACAGAGCTCACAAGGAATGGGAAAATAGGGCAAGGAGTCCAAGGGGACAACCTGCATGTGCAGTCAGTGTAACATCAGAAAAGCAATCAAACAAAAGCACACGGCACACTGGGAAAGTTCAAGCAATTCACTGCTTTTCAGGAACAAGGGTAAGAAGCAGCATCACAAGACAGTGCTACTCGGTGGCATTTAGGCAGTATGGCTTTGGGCTCTGCCCCTCTTCTTGCACATCATCACCGAAGGGCTCTAGGAAACTGTGCTCATGGAGAGTCCACACTACACTCTCTTCCCCACTTTGAGTCTAAGTTTCTGGTATCTGAAATCCTAAAACTCTCTACCTAAAGGCCACCTCACCTGCTTTCTGGGTTCAATGATACCTTATCCTAGAGCTAAGTCATACCACCAATCTGTGCACCTAGACCTGAGGAGCGGCAAAGGACTGCTCTTGGCAAGGATGTGGGCAGAGCTAAGTGTCTGCCTATTTCCATGTGTCACACAGGATAGAACTCAGAATAGATACACAATGGAGGCAGAGCCTGTGCTGGGGGCTGAGCTCTGTTGCCCCAGTCTGGGATGGAATCAGAGGAGTGTAACAGCTGGATATCTGAAGTTTGGCTCTTAGGAGCCCATGAACATACAGTTGTCAAAGTGGAAGGGCACAACATAGATACAAAATAGTCACATAAAAGGTGTGTGGACTTCCATTTGTACTCCTGTTCTTGGCACCACAGTGTTAGAATCGGGCTTTGAGGGAGAAGAAGCTGCAGTAGAAGCAGGCTTCAACTCAAGTTGCTGTCATATGCCAAGGCTGCAAGTCTCCTAACAATGATATGGAGGCCGGACTGGTGTCATTCACACAGGGAACATGCTCAGGTGACTCAGAAAAATTACCATGCAGCTGTGGAGGAGAGTAAATTGGGGTGACAGGAGTAGGTCCTTGCTAAAATAACTCCTCAGTGAAGTCTTCCTTAGGGCACCATTTAAAATTGAAACAGTCCCTCCCTGGATCCTTCCATGACTCATTTTCCCCCCATAGGAAATTCACATCTGGTGAATAGCTTTATTTATTGTCCATCTTCTCTCACTAGGGAAGTAACCTCAACGAGGGTGGTGCTTTTTGCATTCATTTTGTTGTTGGAATCCCTGTGCTCAATACAGTGCCTGGTACTTACGAAGACAAAAGGAATTGAGGAAGCAGCTCCATCATTTACTTCCTGTAGAATATTGGACAAGTAATTTTTGACACTTTTGACCTTTCTGAGTCTCAGTCCCCTCACTGTGAAACACTGGTGCTTACAGGACAGAGCAGTCTTACAAGTTAAGTATGTCAGGACACACAAAGCCCTCATGGGCCAGCCACATTGTCTAACCCAGGTAAGGTTCTCAGCTGCCGCAGGAGGTGCTGTTGGTACCCCACCACCATGTTCACCTGCCAACTCTGAAGTCTGCACACACATCTCTATACACTTGTGTTTGACTGATGGACACAATTTCTCCAAGACAAAGCTAGGCCATACAAAGTTACAACCCCACACCACGCTTGTCCCTTCTTCACTCAGGTGTGCCAAAACCTGGCTCCTTTTATGTCATAGTACAGCTACTGCACTATGCTCCCAGGCTCTCAGGCATGGAGGTCTTAACTGAGATCACATCTTTGCTTGCTTCTGCCCCTTCCCAATCTTGCTTCTCCCACTCCTTTTTCAGTTTTTCTGCAAATCACACCCTTCCCAAATCACTTGCACCTAAATTGTGGTCTACGAAACACAGCCAAGACAGCCATTTTTACTATTGTTATGAATAATAATGTAACTGGAAGTAATATATATCCCATATATATGCAAAACTCTGAAGGCTATTTGATATATTGTCTGGAGATGAACAGAGACACATGATTTGGGAGTCACATTGTGCCTGATATACAGTAAATGATCAGTATCATTTCCTCAGTGGAAAAAAAAAATCCATGAACCTGTGGGAGCTGATATGCACGCAAGCAGGTAAGATCACCCAAGAGAAAGCAGAATAAGGAAAAGAACCATTTTCTGAGTCAAGGATAACACTGATAATAACATCAGTATTCAAGACATGAGTGAAGAAAGATGAGCTTGAGAAGATGTGTAGAAGTAAGAGGAACCCAGGAGAGAATTGAAGTCCAAGAATTAAGGAAGAAACCACAGTGTCAAATGTTGCATTAACTGGGACCAGAAATGCCACAGTTAACATTTAAGAGGCCTGGTCCCACAGCTCAAGGCAATTTCACTAGGGTACAAGGGCCAGAATTGCTTGGAGATGGAGATGTCATCTTCCTAGAGGGTCAATGAGATTCTTAGAAGGAAATGGCAAGCTCATAGGTCGTCACAGGCTGAATATGGTGTGTTTTCACCTCAAGGTCCTAGCTCCTCTGCTCTAGGAAGATGCAGACCCTGACTCTGGTCTAACCCAAGCCCCAATCCACCCTCTTCCCCAAGGCTCCCACTCCTAAGATCACATCCCCTCCCACTTAATGTGCATAGAAGGGTACTTTTCTCTTTAGGATGCTGGCTTTCCTGTTAAGAGCTACTTATTCACTCAAATTGAATTTTCAGCAGAGTTTTTCACTGTGTATGATGAGAATTGGAGCACCAAAAAGGTGAGAGTTGGTGCAATGACCCTTTGAATTCACCAGGGAGGGAAAGAGAGAGCAAACGATGCTTCCCCATCTCCCAAGCCAACTCCTGAGAGGGAGAGAGCAGCCACTGATTCACCCTTTTGCCCCCACCCAGTCCCACAATCTTCCCATCTGGGGCATGGGTTTCTATCACACAGACTTCCTACCCTGTGTGATAAATCAGATCCTCTCAGCTCAGCCATAAACTAGGGCTCTAGGGCCTAGAAGTCATAGATGTTTACACTGAATGGTAAGAGTATGCTGAATGATCAGATGATTGATCAGCTGTTTCTTGTAGTCAATTCTACACCATTTATTCTTTTGTTTATTAAATGTAGCAGGGGCAGTTTGCACTCAGCAAATCTACTATCTCCAAAAAAGCATTTTCATCACTTGATGCTGATGCTTCTAGAACTTTAGGGACTTTCATCATCACCCAAGATGCTTATTTTAAAATCCTAGGGACACCTTTCAGATATTCTGATGGAAATAAGTACAGGATGAGGCCCAGGAGATTCCTCCAGTGATCCAAGGACATAATTTTGGAGCACTTAATGATGAAACCTGAACAGCAGCAAACACACAACCGTCTCAGAGCTACAATGAAATACAATCAGAACCACATTGGCAAGGTGAGCCAAAAGCACACTATAGAAGGAGAAGCCTATTGAAAATGCTAGTGAATTTCCCTCTCCAAGGTTGCACTTTGCCCAGAATGGAGTCAGTCATTACACACATAGGTCTGAGGGGATTTCTGCCCTTGGAGTAAACGTCTTTTATTCTTTTAGCAAGGACTGATTTCCTCCTCTTTCAGCCAATGGAGCCTTTCTCAGGAACCTTGGAAACTGCCCTCACTGTTATAACTGCTTGGACTCAACCAGTGCTACAGAAGACTTACCTTTCAAGGCATCCCCTTCTACTTCTAAACTGCCATGAAATCACTGGGAAATGGGATTTCTGCTTCTTATCATGTCTCTGACTGATTAGCCTAATCTCACACATTTAGGAAACTCCTAAAGGTGCCTCTTAGGTCCTGTCCATATCTGATGTCTACAAAGTTATTTCTTGACTCACTGGGTTGTGCTCCAGGTCTAATAGAGGCAGTTGTGTAAGGCAACTGCAGGTGGATAAGAAATGAGCAGGTACATCACAACTGACCTTTTCAATCATGGTGGTCTGCTAAACCCGGCTGAAATAAGAGTTTGAGCCACAAACTATTGAGCCCCATCTGACACGACGGTTGCATTAGGCATGGCTGCAGCAGTTTTGTTTGTAGCACTTCCATAAATCTTCGGAGGAGGCTTAAACCCTCCACACTTCAAACCACTCTCAGCTTATTCATCCATTATTTGGACCATTTGTTTGCATGCCTTTGGATTTGCTTTCTCTATTTTAGCTGCTATGATTATCCTTGTCCTGTTTCACTGAATAGGAGACTCAATGATTCAGCCTAGAGGGTCCAGATTAGAGTACATGTGTCCAAGTCACAGATTGTTCTGGGACCTGGGACAGTGTGGCTAAGACCCTTTCAGTAACAACTCCAGGTCAAGGCTGCATGCTGGATTATAGTTTGGCCTCTGGGAGCCACATAACACTTCTTCCCAATCAATCCCCACATCCTTCATCTATGAACTGTTCCCTGGGTCCCTGCCCAGATATGGCCACATTAATGGATCATTCTGAATATTTATCATTATCATCTGACCAAAAGGTAGAGTTCAAAAGCCACCTTCCCCTCTCTGGTCTTCCCTGCCTTCTCTGATCTTGTGTGTCAGAGGGATCTCTTTTTCTTTCATTTTTAATTTTCTATTTTATGATATAATTTCATAAGTTCTGGGATTTCCCTTACTTCTTCCCCAAACCCCCTCTCCCCACTGATCTCCCTATATTATTACAATAGTATAATCTTTCATAAGCAGTCATAAGTCCATCATTCTGCTGAGTGTGTCCTAACATTGTGGGTACAGGCAATGGTAGACAAGTGCAGCATTCTATATGCAAGGTATACTTAACAGTTTCATTAGAAGTCCCTCTTTGATTTGGATGTACAAAGTTTCAAAGAAGTCCCTCTTTGATTTAGAGATGTACACTGCATTGTACTTTCACATCTGGATATGATCATCTGTATTACAATTGCTATACATCCCCTTAAATGAAAAGCCATAAAACAAAATCAACAACAGGGATACAATTTAAAAATTTACAACTTCATGAAGTTAAATCACATACTGCCAAAAGACCAAAATGAAGAAATGAAAAGGAAAATAAAAAAATCTTTTTGGAGAAAATAATGCTACCGTATGAACAATAGTCAATGAAGAATTTCCAAGATCAAATGAGATCGGGTGTGTTCAGGGTGGTATTGCCGTAGATAATGAAGAATTTAATAAGAAAAAAGAAACTATTTTTTGTAATTGATTACATTGCATTATGTAACACAGTTTTATAGGCACTGGGATTCCCCCACCCCTCCAAAAACCGCCCCTTCCATGGTGGATTCCTCCACCTTGTTGCATTACCACAGTTCAGATTCAGTTGAGATTCTTTCATTGCAAGCATCTACCAAGCCTAAAGTCCAGCATCTTATTGTCCAGATAAGTTCATCGGTTTCTTGGGGAGACCATCTCTGGTCTGAAGGTAGAGCCTGCAGAGTATCATCCCAATCAATTAAAAGCCCCGACATTACATCAGTAACAATTTATAATGTAATGGAATTAGTTGACATAGTATTGAGTAACCAATATGTTAAAAGAGAGAAAAAAAGAAAGCAAGTTCTGAACCACATCCTGTGACTTCTACATTGACATTTCAATTATCTGTTTATATAGAACTGGGTTCTATACACCTTAAACGGCTATAAATTACTATTCAGCTGTCTCATGTCTATTTTAATTTTAGTATTTAGCAGTTTATAGTGTTGAAGCATGATTTTGCAGAACCTGGCTGTTTTTCGGGTAGTCTAACTCTATAACTCTAACAAGACATATGTCAACAGCTTAGGTGAACAGTTTTAGGAGGGGTCTGTAGAGAAATCTTCAATACCCTAGTGAGGAGTAACTAATCTTTGTGTCCCACTCAGTGAGTTATAAGTGCATCCCCACTGACCGTTTCCTGTCTGATTCCAAGCCTTCTTTGTTGTTCTCTATCTGTTCTAGATTTTTTGTTTGTTTGTCTGTTTGTTTGTTTTGAGGGGTTTCTGGAGCAATCCTGATGGTCATTAGGAGAGAGGGTGGGGACCCAAAGTCGGAACCAGGCAAGGACCAGAGAAAGCTACTCTCCCTAGTCCCGAAGGAAGTTTACTGTTCTTCTGTTTCTGCAGACCACTCAGTGCTCCTGGCTGTCGTTCCGCTGACCTTGGATCCTGCAAGGCAGGATTTGGGCTTCTTCCATCCCATTTGATAGATCCAAATGGGGGTGGGTGACCACAGAGTTCTCGGCCTCCGAAGGCACTCCAATTCCCTGCGGTCTCCTTGGCAGTCGGGATGTAGACCTCGGTGCTTGTACTGATCATCCTTGGTGAGGATCTGGGAGTCTTCAGGGTTGGGATACAAGCCTTCTCCTGTCTGCCTGCTCCACGCTGGGGTCCCCCCTGCTCTGTGCACATGACCTGCTGTTAAGAGGTTGTTAGGACCGCTCCTGATTCCCCCCATATACCTTTGTAGTTTTGCTATTGTCTAATGCTGATTCGAGTCTGTTGTCTATGAGTTACCAGTTATGATCCTGATAGGTTATACTTCCCGTCTTCCTCACACTTTCTAGGGTGACGTAAGATTAAAAGAAACTATTTTGAAGAAATGAAAATAAAAACAAAAATATCAAAACCCATAAGTTGCAGCAAAAACAGTATTGAAAGGGCTATTGATCTTATATTTTACATGGAGACTGCCTTATATCAGAGAGAATATATGATATTTGTTCTTTTGGGATTGACTTATTTTACTGAGCATATTGGTCTCTAGTTGGGACTATTTGGTTGCAAATGATAGAATTTCATTCTTTTTAATGGCTGAGTAGTATTCCATGGAGTAGATATACCACAGTTTCTTTATCTACTCCTCTTTGGACTGGCATCTGGGTTGTTTCCATGTCTTTGTTATTATAGATTATGCTGCTGTAAATATAGGATTGAAGATCCTTTTCTCATATGCAAATCTCATTTTCTTTGGCTATATTCCCAGCAATGGGATAACTGGGTCATATGGCAGACTGATTTTCAGTCCTCTTGGTATTCTCCATACTGACTTCCATAGAGTTTGTACTAGCTTATACTTCCACCAACAGTGAAGGAGGGTATCTTTTTTCTCACATCCATGCCAGCAGGTGTTGTTGGTAGAGTTCTATATGTAGGTCAATCTCACTGGAGTTAGGTGCAACCTTAATTGTCAGGGGGATCTCTTAACTAAAACAAACATATCATTCCTGGCTTTCTTACCCACTTATTAATTTTTATTCATATTAGACATTGTACTCTCCTATCTTTGTCCCTTTGGGCCTGCCCACTTCCACTCCAAGCTTAATTGGATAACTCCCATTCACATTTCAAAGCTCAGCTCACAGGGCTTTTCTTCTAAGAACTCTTCTCTCGGGGCTCAACTTGTGGTACAACAGGTTAAAGACACTGTTTGCAACATCAGCATTTTTGAACTTCCAGTTTGAGTTGTAGCTGTTCCACTTCTGATCTAGCTCCCTGATAATGTACTTGGGAAAGCAGCAGGACAGCCTCAGACACCCATGTGGGAGAACCCAGGTGAAGTTCCAGCCCCTTGGTTTTAGTTTAGGCAAACTTCAGCTATTTTGGCCATTTGAGGCGTGAACCAGAGGATGAAAGATCTGTCTCTCTCTCTCCCTGCCCCATCTTGTCACTTTGCCTTGCAAACAAACAAGCAAATCTCTACCACTGTCCATGCTTACAGTGTCAGGATACACTTGAATAGCAGAATGACGTACTTACAACTGATTGTGAAGGACTATACTACTGTAATGATATGTTGGAAATCGGTTGGGGGGCAGGGATTTGAAGGAGAAAGGAAAATCTTGGAGCCTATGGAATTGTATCATGGAATAATAAATAAATTTTTAAAAACAAAATATAGTTTTCTCTTATTGCTATATTCCTTCCCCACCCCACTCCATTCCTATTGGAATAAGATCTCTCCCTATGCATTGCTGTAATTTTTTGCTTACCCTGCATGGTAATTATTATATGTGGGGTGCTGTGGCCAGGCTCTGATTGATTAATATGTACCCTTATGGAAATTTTTATGGCTTCAAAAAGAGAACCTAGTTATGAAAGTGCTTCATAAATACAGCGTCACATAAATATGCCACATTGTCCATGAATTCATGATTCACTCATCCAAAGACTTACTGAGCATTTATTTTGTAGCTCTCCTAGTACTAGACTAGGGATATAATCTGAACAAGACAGAAACACAAAGGTTACATTCTAGAAAAAGAGTGACACACATGACAGTAACCAGATAAAGAGAATAATGGCAAATCTGATGAGCTTAAAGGAAAGGGCAGGTGGTGAAGAAAGGGCAGCTGAGGAGCTGACATTTAAGCAGAGACCTAAACCATGAAAAGAAATTAGTTAAGGGAGCACTGGAGCATTAATTCAGCAGCAAGAGCAACCTGCATCTGGCTGTGCCTTGCCTGCAGGGAGAAAGCCGAGATGGTGAAGTTCAATGGGAAAGCAGGAGAGCAGTGGTCATTCTGGGCTGAAGCTCTGTGTCGTTAGGACCTCCAGTCCTTTAGTTGGAAAGACATACATGAAACTTGGTGCTGCAGCTGTTGGCAAAATGGGACAGTCATATATTAATGGGGAAAGCTAACTTATACTGCATCATAAAGTCCTATGTGTGCTAAGAATTTTATGCACATTATCTAATTTGTCATGTGAAACTCAGAAAAGGCACTATGATGACCCCACTGCACAGCTGAAGTTCAGAAAGGCTGTTTCAAGTTGACATGCGGGAGCAAAATCGGGATGGAATCTAAGTCTGTTTTGATGGCAGTCCTCAGGTGTGAAATCACTGTGCCATCTTGCCTCACAAGGCACAGAGGACTTAATATTTGTTCTTGCTAGTCCCTCCTATTTCAGCAAGCTTCAGCACAAAGAAATGACTTGTTCAAAGTCACACTGCTGGGTGGAGGGATGTCTGGATCATCTGAGCCAGATTCCATCATTGCTTTATGGAAATTCTTATTAAATAATTAAAAGTTCTGAGTTCATGTTAAGCACAAACCCTCCCTTATGTAAACAGGCATCAACTAATTTAGCTTCAAGGACTAGGGGATCTTGCGGGCACATAAAAACCCCAGACTCAGGAGCGAGGACCCCTCTGCTCATGGTTTCCTCTGTCTTATGGCAGCAGAGGAAGAGCTTGACCCCCACTTGTCCCAGCTTCTGGAATGCCATGTGAGATTCATCCCATTTCTGTGAATGTTTTACAGATGCTCTTGAAATAGCAGGTGGAATCAATGTACCACCAGCCACGCTGAGGAGAGTGGATCTGCAGTGGTTATCAATTCAGCAGCCTAGCCAAGGAGACCAAGGGCCTGGTTCACCTCCTTAGTGTGTGCTGCTGGGAGCTGCTTCCATGGTTGCTACTCTGGGTATAGGGTGGCAGCATGGCAGGGTTTCAGAAGGGCCAGTGCCTGGGCATGGTACAACAGAACTAAACTTCAAACCAGATCTATCTACCAAGTTGTTCAGGGAAAGTGGCACATTCAATCCTGGGGTAGAGAGCTGCACTGCTCACTGAGAAGCAGGTGTCAAAAGACAAGGGGAGTTAAGGATCCTCTGATAAGTGAGGCACCAGCCTTGACACGACACAGCTGTGTTCCTGTAGGTACAAGCAGGACTAGGAGCAGCAGGAAGCTTCAGAGGAGTGAACTGGAGAAGGCCAACAATGGTGCCTGGACAGCTGAAACCTGGAAGGGGAGGAAGGATAAGCCATCTCCATCATGTCCTGCCCTAGGATTATGCTATATCTATGTCTCCCTTAAATCTTCATGAGCTGAATTCTCAGTTCAGTATTTGAGGAGAAAGGCTGATCTCAAGAGTGCTGAAAAGAAAACCACTCTATTGACCAATTTGTTTGGGGATTCTCACAGCATCCACTGGCTGTAGAATCTCAAATTCTTCCCCAACCTCTGCCCACCACCTGCTCTGTGTTGCCCTGCTTCCTGCTCCTCACTGCTGTTTCAACAGCATTGGCAGTTCTTTGTTGACAGCTCCAAACCAGACCACAAGTGCTTTCTTAAACTACCAGGAATCAGCAAGTGTGAAAGAAAGTGTTAAAGACACATTAGCACCTGCTTTAAGCTTTCTAATTGGTACCATCAGAAGTGGAAAGAACCTTACAGAAGGCAGTGCCTTGCAGAGAAATTAGCCACTCTCTATGGGAATGCTGTGTTACAAATGAACGTTGGCTCCCCAAAACAGTTTGTTTCATGATGGGAAGGTCTTATGCATGGCTGGATGTGCAAAAGAAAGGACAGAAGTGGGAGAGCACCATGAGCCCATCATCTGCTTCCCTCTGCAGGGTCACAGGGACCATCCACCACCAGCTATCAGGATGTGATTCAGCTGCCATCAGGGCCTCCTCAGGATCTATGTCAATTCATTCCAAGATGAGTGCTTTTGCTTTGTTTTACTGGAAGATACCCTCTGCCTCTTCGACAAGTCATTATTCCAAAAAGTTGTCATCTCTTCTATCTACTTAACAGCCCCTCTTTTGCCTCTGCACTGCTAGCCTCTGATATCAGGGTGAGGGATCCTATCTTAAAGCTATCTGTCAATTCCTTCTGCTAAATTGGAAAGGTTCAAAGTTTCCTTGGTGATTGTAATGTACAGCCATAGGGGAGTGTATTAAAGCCAAGGTTTTAGGGATTCATTTATCCATTTCCAAGTCTAGGAACTGTCACTTGACCATTTCCAACATCAAGTGTGCCAGAAGCAAATCCATCTCTTGTCCAAAGTTCCAAGGAAATCTCAAATGGAGACAGAGAGAGGGAACTTGGCATTCCTGGCAGTTTAAAGTCTACTACTTAATCCCACCCAAAGGAGGCTGTGAAAGCAAGTCTGTGATTGCAAATGCTATAATCAGAGTCATGGCCCTTTTTCTTGTTCTCTGAAAAGTTGCAGTGCAAAGAGCACAGATTCAGGTACCAAAGTTACAGGCAGCTTTTCCAAGTGTGGTCATTAAGGTAGTAGTTTAAGAGGCTGAAAATCCTTCAGCAGCCATACAAACTTATCTTCAGTACTGTTTTTAAACAAAGCATTTCCAATAAGTAAAATATGCTGAGGAAGAACAAAGGCTTGAAATCTTCTAGATGAAGAGCATGCCACAGTTGATGGGAACTATCACAGAGGAGTCCAGGAATAGTATTGTCACAGCAGGCCTGGGGCGAAAGGATAGGCTGCCAAAGGACAAGCCCCTCAGAGGGCACATCTTGAGCTAGCAGCATACATCCACAAGTGTTTGAAACACAACTTCCTTTCACCAAAGGAAGAGATCTCCTGGCTGCCAAGAGTGGCCTGGGGGCACAGCCATCAAAGGGAGTCACTTTTAGACAGAGTGGGAACTCTCAAAGAGCTAGACCATTGCTCCTAGAAGTCTGGGTCTGCTGGAAAGGGGGTGCGGAAAGGAGGTTAGAAGGTTGGGTTCAAATGGAGGTGAGATAGAATGAACATATCCTTTGTAGGACGGCAGCTTCCTATCCTATTTCCCACCCTCCCTCACATGGGTATTATCCTTTCCTTCTGGACACTCAGAACACAAAGCAGAAATGAAAGGAATGACAAAGTAACAGAGGGAAAGAGTAAACTGGAACAGAAACCCACAATGTCCCCATACAGCAGCCCCACCTTCCCTGGTCCTCACTGAACAGACTCAGGGCTGCCCCTCTCTGTCCTGTATTCACTCTTCTTCCTCTCAGAATCAGGCTGGGTCAAAAACAACTGACTTTCTAACTTGAAAAACAAAATAAAACAAAACAAACAAACAAACAAAAACCATACACAGGTGTGTAGGGACCCAAAGTTCACACAGCAAAGATCATGACTTGGTTCAGCCTGCGCCTTAGCCGTCCTGATTTATGGCGGAACAGAAAGCAGAAGGTTACGAGGGTGTAGTTTTATCTACTCTTTACTTGGGGGGCGGGGTATGGGCGCTGCCCAACCTCTCTCCAGGAGCCACAATAATAACTTTCCTGGACTATGCCCACTCCTGTTGTCATCATCTCTCATTCTCCTCCTCTTGCTGCATCCCAATCTCTGCCAGCTCTCACAAGAATTTCACTGCTGGGCTCTGGTTTCTTGGAAGGCCACATGGAATCCCCATTAACAAAGCATGTATTATCTCTTCCTGGAAGCAGCCTGTGTACTCTTTTCCTCCCTTCCTTCTCTTTCTCCTTATAAAGCCATCACTTCCTTGAACACCCAGAACTTTGCCTGCAGCACACACAGACACTTGGCACAGGCATCCTCACCAACACAGACAATGCTGCTCCTGGCACAGTCACCCTCTAGGCCAATCCCACTGAACTTTATAAACAGTGCAGGAGCCCTACTTCTGCAGAGCAAACAGGCCTCGCACTGCAGCCAGCGTGCTTCTCTTTGGCACCTGGCCAGGGTACCTTGGCAAAGGTGTCTATTTAGGTCCTACTAGGTTATGAGGAGAATAAAGAAAAAATCATGTGATAGCTCAGACACTAGTGGGAAACTGAGAACAGAGAAGGAGTTCAAGAAGAGTCAGGAAAAGGATCCCAAGGGAAGAGGCAGCGAGGAGCTCAGGATTAGAAGCAGGCTACACTAACTCCATCTTACAGCCCCTTGCCAGCACATACCAACTGCAGCTCCTTGTTAGCATGTATACACTGAACAAAATAGGGCGGAAGCCTATTGTAACAAATAACTTTCAATGGACGAGATCTAGTTTTCGGCAAAAACAAGCTAGAGAGTGTTTTATAAAGACCTCTGGGGCCCAGCACGGTAGCCTAGTGGCTAAAGTTCTCACCTTGCATGTGTTGGGATCCCATATGGGTACTGATTCTAATCCTGATAACCCTGCTTCCCATCATGCTCCCTGCTTGTGGCCTGGGAAAGCAGTCGAGGTCGGCCCAAAGCCTTGGGACCCTGCACTCGTGTGGGACACCAGGAGGAGGATCCTGGCTACTGGCTTCAGATGAGCTCAGCCCAGCTCCAGCTGTTGCAGCTGCTTGGGGAGTGAATCAGGCGGAAGATTTTCTTCTTGGTTTCTCCTCCTCTCTCTATATATGACTTTCCAATACAAATTTTAAAATATAAAAGAAAAAACCTCTGGAAGATCTACATACACATCATGAGCTTCTTTAAAAAAAGAAAAATAGATCTCTGCCTTCATGATACTAATGTGTAACCACTGCATTTGTTTTTTGGAGATGATGCATTAAAGCCACACAAATACCCCTAGACTGAGAGACCTCTGAGGCCTCATCTCTTTGTCAGCTTCTCCAATTACTCAGAGCATCTCTGTTTCATATAACAAATGTCATTTCCTCTCTCACTGTTAAATCTGGTCTCAACAATTGTCACAGACACCGGGATGACAACCTGGTGTCATCTCACCAGTTTTCCTCTGACAACACGGACATATTAGGAATTTAGAATGGAATGGGAATGAATACCAGGAACTCTGGGTCTTTGTGCAAAATGAAAGTGAATTAAGCTTTGTGCACAGATGGCTTAGCAGCTCCAAGAGCTCCAGTGTGGGCAGAAGCATCCCTCTGCTCAGGACCCTGGGGATCCTGGGGTGCTGTGCCAGAGGCCCTGCTGGTCTACCAGCTCTGTTCATGTGAGGGATGGTGCATGGCTGTCATGAGCCCAGTCACAGCAGCACCATCCCAGAGCTGGGTAGCCCCAAGGCACATCACCATATCTCTGGGGACAGTACCCTCTCTTCTTTAAGTGAGGCAGTTGACTTGGCTCCCCTGACCTCTACAATCCTTTCTGAATGCCTGAAGCTCCTAGATTCCAACTCATCTACAACTCTGAGATTCTACCTCCTATAAAGTATCTCTGATTATGTTCCATTACACTGGTATGCTTACTTGACTGTTGCCTCGATACCTTCGTTTTTGTCTTGTGGATGCTGGAACTTCAGCAAAGACTCAAGCTTTCCTGAGAGTAAGAACTTGCTCTCCCCACCACTCTCTTTTTCTGACATGTGCAGGGCCTACCTAAAAAAGCCAAGGCATCCTTGGATCACTGCCTCTGAGTTGATGTGTCAGTGATATCCACAGTGTTAAAACTGGACTGATGTGCAACTTAAGGAGCATTCCATTAACCATAGGTGCTGCGTGCACAGGAGTGTGCATGAACTTACCTTCCCATAAGTGCAAAGTAGGGAGTTTGCCATCAGCAAAGAAGTTTGAAGCCTGAACTCCCTGCAAAGGAAAACAGCCTACAGCCCAGAGTTGGAGAACATTCTCTTCCTGTATAGGCAACCACAGTTAAAGACATCACAGCACCACGTTCAGACCTCTCCTCAGGCACCAGGCCAAGATCTGCATGTGAATTACTAGCGATGGGAACAGATAAAATTCCAGCTGGGGACAGAACAGCCTGAGACTGGAGGGAGAAAAACATGAGCTTTTAGAGTTGCTCTCAGAGAACATGTCTGGTCCTTTTGTGAGCTAGAACAGGTGGGGGTTGGAGAGAGAAGGAAGTGTTAACAGCAAAGGAAAGAAGGACCAGGGCTTTTGGTTACGTCAGTAAATTCTTCAGCAACACATTTGTCCTTGTTGAGTCACTGTAACTGACACAAAGCTCCCCGCCTGAGTTCTGGTAGAACTGGCTGCCACACATGCCCAATTTAGAAATGAACTCACTGCCCTGGTGAGACAGAGTCCTCTGCTGCCTTGCTCCTATGCCCCTGCACATTTCAGCCCCTTAAGACACAGTTCATCTGCCCTTGGGCAGTGTGCCCCCTTACGATCAGCCAGAGGATACCCTGAAGGAGATCCCGGTCTGGCCCAGGGACTTCATGTCTGAAAAGATGACACTGGCATTGGCCCTAAACAGCCAGTGTGTTTGTGTTTGGGGTGGAGGGGCAGGAGAAGGGAGGCCCCGCCCTTCTCCTGGGGGAGCTCCCAGCCTAGTTGCACTCAGTCAGCTTGTAAGGTAGTGCTGTACAACCTTGCAGGCTAGAAGCCAGATTCCTCTCAAGTGCTTACTGCTCATCAGAAAGAAAGCCTTGTGGATGGCCAGATCGCAGCAAACAGCTACCAACCAACCACACCTGATGATGAGGTCCCTAGACTCAAAAAATCCTCCCCACCTCACCACTTTTTTTTTTAATTATATGTTCTGCCTGGGTAATATTCTGAATAAACCTTTTCCTCTACAGCAATCCAGTAAGAGCCAATATGACATAGAGAAGGCATGGAGAACACATTCCTCTTTCAGTAAAAATGACAGTGGCAGAATGGTTAAGGAATTATCGGCAACCAAGTGAATGTTATGCTCTTAGCAACAGAAAACCCTGGGCAGTGATATTTCCCTTTCTCTTGTTCTCATCTTCCATGTATTGAGAAGGAAAATAGGGTCTGACAGGAAAAGTTTGAAGACAGATTTGGCCTTTAATCTTCCATGTCTGGAGCTCATGGAAATGGTGAAGGAGACAATGAAAGTTCTAAAGTTCAGGGACACTTAAGCACTGGGACTTCAAATCTACCTAAAACTGAAGACAAACCAATAGGAAGAATGGCTTTCTTTACTTGTAAAAGATGTTTTGTTTTTTAAAAAAGTTCATTTTTATTTGAAAGGCAGAGGTAGAGAGTAGGAGGAGGAGAGATGGGGCGAGAGGAAGAGAGAGATCTTCTATCTCCTAACTAGTTCTTTCCCCAAATGGCTGCAAGAGCCTAGCCTCTTATACCATAGTATTAGCCCCCAAGATTTAATATTTTTTAAATGTTCATTTATTTATTTATTTTTGGAAAGGAAGATATACACAGAGAAGGAGATACAGAGAAAAAGATCTTCCATCTACTGATCCATTCCCCAAGTGACTGCAATGACCAGAGTCAAGCCTATCTGAAGCCAGAAGCCAGGAGCTTTGTCCAGGCCTCCCATACGGGTGCAGAGCCCAAGGACTTGGGCCATCATCCATTGCTCCCCCATGCCACAAGCAGGGAGCTGGATGGGAAGTGGAGCATCCAGGATATAAACCAGCACCCACATGGGATCCTGGCAGATGCAAAGTGAGGATTTAGCCACTAGACTATTAAGATTTGATTTTATAAAAAGATTGTTATTTGGGCATTTATATTTTTCTCCCAATGGCACCACTATAGAATTTTCAGGCTCACCTGGGTATAATTACATGCCTAGGCTTAACATGTTCATAAATATTATTTTATTTAATAAAATCTTCTGAAATAGTATAAAATCCACTTTGAGTTTAGGAAAATCATTGTTTACTATATGCTTAAATGCCATTGTTTCAATAAAAGTTATATATTAAAAAAAAAACAGCCTGGAGACAGTCAATGAGGCACACCAGGTTAAGCAGTATAGCTTGGGACATGAGTATCCTATATCAGAGTGCTGGCTCTGGACCCAGCCACTCTGCTACCTAACCAGCTTCCTGCCAATGTATCCTGGGAGGATGGGATGGCATGAAAGATCCAGATGGCATTCTACCTTCCTGCTGTAAACCTAGCCTAGCTCTGATTGGTGTGAACTTTTGGAGAGTGAACCAATAGATGAAGGAGTACTCTCTCTTTGTGTGTATGTGTGTGTATGACACTTGCTTTTCAAGCAGAAGAAATTAAAAATAGAAAAAATAAAAGTAAATGCCTGGACAAATCCAAATTTAATGAGGAGAGAATAGAAAATTACAATTTTTGAGCCTTGGACAAAACTCATTTAGGTATTCCTGGACAGCTGAGCTCAGGTCATCCGCTAGTTGGTGGTGTGGCATCTAGCTTGCAGAAAGATACATAACCACAGCAGTTTCTACAAAACTAAAATGTCATAATTTGAAATGCTGGTATCTAAAATACCTATGTGTCTGAAAAATAAACACAACCCCAAGCACCAGTGAAAAGCACACAGAAAGACCTAACCAAGGTTAGGTGAGAGAGGTGACAACTAAACCCTGGAAAAGATCACCTAATGGGAGAGGGAGCCCTACATCCAGAACACACTAGGTAAAAAAACACATCCATTTTTCCCAAGCCAGTCTCTCTCTCCAGGATCTCTATTCAGAGAACTCCCTTCTAACATTCCAGCCAAATCAACCCAGCTACATTTAGATCAGCCTGATTACTGACATGAACTTCTGAAAAAACCATAATGCCTTGTATCGTCTTTCACGTGACATATTGAATTTTCCCCAATCAAGGTGACACATTCCACTTCTGAATCAACCTTCTCTTGGTAAGCCATAGACTCCAGCAGCCTACAAGAGAAATTCAATAACTACACCTAAGCTTTAGAAGCTCATTTACAACTGCTGTCCAGAGACAAATTCCCCAAAGGCCTAACTTGTTCGGAGAAAGGCAGATAAGCACTCCAATTCAACTGGGCATGGAGGAGGTTAACAACCACTTGGAGCCAAGCCAAAGACTGACTTGCACAACTGAGAAAGGGATTGAAACAGTTTTTGAAGCAAGAGTAAAGATTCAAGGAAGGCAAAAAAACACTAAATCCTTTCTAGATTTCATATGAGAACTGGTCATTAATGTGCAGTTTGTGTTAAGGGACCATATTAATTTAGGGAAGTACTCAGAATCCTAGCTATGGGGTAGGCATGGTGGAACAGTGAGTTTAGCCACTAGTAGGGTGTCCCCATCTCATACCAAAGCGCCTAGGATCAAGTTCCATGGCTGCTTCTGATCTAGCTTCCTGCTAAAGTGCATCCTGGGAGGCAAGAGGTAACAGCTCAATTATCTGAGTCCTTTCCACCAACATGGGAAACCTAGATGGAGTTTCTGGCCACCAGTTTCAGTTTGGCCTAACCTCTGTTGTCAGAATTTGGGGAATGAACTAATGAATGAAAGACTTCTCTCTCTCTCTCTCTCTCTCTCTCTCTCTCTCTCTCTCTCTGTCTCTCTCACACACACACATGCGTGTGCTTTGCCTTTTGAATAAATACAAATAAACACATAGCAGCTGGCATTGTGGTACAGTGGGTTCAACCACCTGCAACACTGGCGTCCCATCACAGTGCCAGTTCAAGTTCCAGCTGCTTCACTTTTAATCCAGCTCACAGCTAATGCACCTGGAAAAGCATCAGAAGTTGGCCCAAGTACTTGGGCCCTACCATACACATGCAAGAGCCTGATGCCATTCTAGGTTCATAGCTTTAGCCTGGCCCAACTCCAGACATTGCTGCCATCTGGAGAAGTGAAGCAATGGATAAAAGATTCTCTCTGTCTGGGTCTGGCTCTGGCTCTGGCTCTGATTTTCTGCTGTTTTCCCCTTTCTCTCTGTAACTCTGCCTTTTAAAATAAATTATCTTTTAAAAACATACAACAAAAATAAATACATACTCTTAAAAAAAGACACTGAAAAAAAAAATAAAAGAATACTTGTCTTGGAGATCCCAAAGAACAATTCTTTAAGTCTTTCCAAAGCCAACATCAAGCTTAAATGCATAATAGATGGCCCTGATTCAGGGTTTCTTGATGACAGTAATAACAATGTTTGCACAGGGTTTCCTGGGCAATGATGAGCAAATAAGCTTAAACTGGAAGCAATGTAAAGCATCAGAAGCCTAAGGCAAGTCACACTGGGAGCATTAATTGGGAAATTTGGAAAGTAAAATGACCTATTTCAGCAGCCTTGTCCACAACTGCCACAAATCTCTCCCAAAGAAACCACTTAAGATATAAACAAAGGCTTATATGCAAAGATATTTATTGAGGGTTATCCATAACAGTGAAATTCTGGAAATGACTTAGTTGTCTAATGATAGGGTTAATTAAAATATGATGTATCCCAAGACACAGTGTTCTGCATGAAAACTTTTTAATGCTTTGGAAATGTTCTTACGCTATAACGCTAAGTAGAAAAGGGCAGAAAGCAAAATTTGACAAATGTTATGATTCAATTTTGCTTTTTAAAAGCTCTAAGAAAGAGACAGGAGTGATATACATCATTATAATTGCTATTATCTCTAAGTAAGCGAGTAACAAATATTTTTCAAGAAATTCTTGGACTTCCATAACATATTTTTCTAATGCAAAATATATACCCAGACTAACACATATCTATTCATTATTTATTTCAAGCCTTCTTTATTGACCTTTTGGCTATTACTGCTGTAAATATTAGCTCTAATCGTAAATTTAAACATAACTTTAACCCTAAACAAAGCAGTGGAAACAACAATGAGAGCCAAATGCTAAACACCACCTCTACATGTAAAGGAAAACATTTTCACATTGTTGTCAGCCTCTACTGTGCACTAAGTCCTTGGTTAGGGACTTGGCATGCAATATTCTTTGTAATTATCACTACTGATAATGTAGGGAACTTCTTTGTGTCTATCCTACATGTGGGGGAATGCATCAGAAAGCCTATGTATTTCTAGGATTCCTTCTTGACTGGCAGCCCATGCATGACTCACAGGTGTCAGTGTTTTTCCTCAAGCTCATCTTTCCCCCCTCTGCTAGTCCACGACTCCACTACCACCAAGTCAATGGCAATGCCCCAAGTCCCCTTGGGGAGCACAAATAGAAGACACATGTGAAGGAGGAACAATTCCTCCTTACCAGGACTCCCTCTGTCCAGGGTTGGGTTCCTGATTTATCACCTCAAAGCATTTACTGCTTCCTGGAACAGGAGTTGCTTCACGTAGCTACATCATGGGTTTTTGCCTCTGATTGCCCTAGCGATTGTTCTCCAGGGAATCAAAAACACTTGCCTCTGTATTTGCAACATCATGTCCAGCTTTTCCTCACTGCTTCACAACCTGTTTCTATGCACTGTTTCCATGAGCCTTTCCAGCCTTTCAGCCCCATCACGTCTGCGCAGAAACAGACCTGCCAGGGGTATGGTCTACACCGACCCAACACAGACAGTTGGAGTATGGTCATGCAAGGTAGCTCACTTCAAAATGTTTAATAGTTAACCACTAATTCTGGGATGATACTAAGACTCCAGATGAATCAAAAGGTAGAAATAGGCAGGCATCTGAGTGGAAGAATATCTTATATTCAAAGAAATGAACAAGATGCTCATCACCATAAGATAGGAGACATAACACCAGGACCAGCACCAACACCACCACCACTGCTGCTGCCAACACCACCAGAAGCACCGCCACCACTAGCAGTGCCACTACCAGCATCAGCACCACAGCCACCACCAGAACCACCAGCAGTACAACCACCACCACCACTATAACCACCACAACCACCACAAGCACCAGCAGCACCACCAGCACCACAACCACCATCATTACTACCCCACGACTTTTGCTCAGGGTACCTGCTTCTCAGAGTCCTTTCCTTATCTCTTGAGTTTCTAAGGTATTCACTACTTTTGTTTTCCCCTCTATATCTCTTGGTGTAATTTAGTAAATAGCTCATAGCTATCACCCACATTGACTATTAATGAGCAGAGTTTATTCATCAAAAACTGAACACAAACAGCTGAGGAAGACGTTTGACGCACTCAGACACACCAGCCATGGCCCTGCTTCTACTGTCCTACACATTCACATCCACCACAACTGTCTTAGCCACCAGAAGCCCAGGTTTGAGATAACTGCCACCTGCATCTCCCACCTGCAGCAACGTTTGTACTTAAAATGTGAAGGGAATTTTCAGATCAGGTTTGAAGCACAGGTGGCTCCAGCACCATTACTGCTGTGTGGCCCTTTCTCCTTATCACCCTCTTGCTCCTTCCCTTGGTTCCAGTCCACCACCACCACCTTAGCTCATCCTAAATCATTTACCTTCTCAGTCTTCCTAGGTCAGTCCTCTGCACTGTTGTCACTTTCTTCACTCTGGCCTCCTTCTCTACAGTGGATAAAACTCACGTTCAGCTGCTAAATCTGGTTTCCAATTACACTTGCTATGTGCTCATAGGCAATATACTTCAACTCTTTGTTTTCTCAAAAGCAAAATGGGAATAATAAGGCCCATCTCAAAACATTACGGGAGTAAGTCAATGCATGTTAAAGACTTAAAGCAGCACCTGCAATTGCTACAGTAAGTGACCAACAACTACTAGCCATTATTATCTTTAACCTGTTTCTGTAATTTCCTTCTTTATTCCCTAGACCTCTCCTATATTCCACTGTCCACTGAGCTACCAGAATGAATTTTACAAAATCCAGTTTTAATGATCATTCTCCTGCTGCAAAGCTATTCAACTTCTCCTTACTGCCCATTAATAATACTTCTTAACTAGACCCGTGGAGTTCTTGAGCCCTCTTTTGCCTCATTGTCTGCTGCTCCCCTAAAAGACCCTGAGATCTTGTCATCTTGAGCTTCCAGAACTTAACCAAAACATTCTCTGAGAGCCAACACACTCCAACTCCTGCCTTTCTTGGAGTCCTTTCCTCCTCCAGGACTAGTCCTACCCCTTGGTTTTTGTTTGTTTGTTTGCAGAGCAGTTGCCTGTTGAAGCCTCATCATTCCTGGGCAGCAGTTGCACTGGATGTTTCACTTACTGTGAGTCCCCAGCACTGGGCTCAGTCCTAATTCAGAACTCATCTCAAGGTGTTACCTACATCATGTGCCTGCCACGCTCCCCAGACCACAGCAGGAGAAACAAACAAGGATAGTTTGCATTTACAGTGAACTTGGCACTGCATAAGGACTTGACATCCTTCACACCAATCACTTATAAACTGAAAGAATTTCACTTGTCCTTTGATACTGGTGTCAAATTAGATGCCTATTATAAAGTACTGAGACAAATAATTACTGTTGATTTTCCTCCTGTCAGCTTTGACACTTCTTAGGAGAGAGGTCAGTATTGCATTAGCCTATTAATAATGTGGACAGGAGCCTTCAGGATCAAAAGCTAAGCTTCTTCATTTAAATTCATGTTTGAAGAGTCACCTGTTGTTGCACTTCACCATACTTCAAAAAGGTATCATAGAAAACCACATAAGGGGCAGGCAAAATGGTACAGTAGGGTAAGTGTCCCAGATCAAAGTGCTGGTTCAGGTCTTGGCTACTCTTTCTGATCCAGCTTACTGCTAATAAGCCTGGGAAGCAACAGATGATGACTCAAACATGTGACTCCTGATGCCCCTGTAGGAGAGCCAAATGCAGTTCCTGATTCCTGGTTTCAGTCTGACCCAACTGGCTGTTGTGTGTATCTGGGGAGTGAACAAGTGGATAGATAGAAGGTTGCTCTCTCCCTCTCTGTCTTGCTGCCTTTTGAGCAGATGAAATACTAACATTTAAAGAAGAAAAGATCACATGTGTTATAATACCGTTTTATAAAGCTCAAAATCAAGCAAAGCTAAATAATACGGTGTTAACAAAGCATGTGCTAAACTATATCCAAAAAATTCAAGGGAAGGATAAACGTGAATCTTAGGCTAGTGATGGTTTCTGGGTGTCAGGTGATAGAAATGGAGGACTCCCAGACAATATGAAGGGTAGATGTGGTGTCACTCCTCACATTGAAGGTTGAGCTGCCAACTGCTCATTTGATTCCCATACTGTCATTATTATTGTTGCTGTTATTAAACTTATGTAGGAAATGGACTAACCACTACAGAGTGCCTTCAGAGATATCACCAGATGATTTCTCCACAACACACACATTAGATGGACATTCCTTTTCCAAATTAAAGCTTTAGAGATTGGACTGAGAAATGTTGCACAGTATATGCAAAGTCCTACCCTAAGTGTTTTCCGCTTGTGTATTTGAAATTGTTCTCATCATCTCCCCACTCCCGAGTACTCCTGGAAACTAATGCCCAGGCACTGGAGACTGCATCCTCTGGCTCTCCTGTCACCAGGCTTCCCAACCCACAACAAACCACAAGATATCAGAGAATGGGGAGAAGGGTGACATGCAGTGAATCATCACGAGCTGGTGGCATCTCCTAGTGAAGTTGATGGTTTCTGTCAAGTGCCTCTCACACAGCTCACTCTCCAGATTTGAGGACCTGTTTCCTTGCCTTGTGCCATTGAGCCTCAGAAGCGGGCATGGCTGTCTTCACTGCCAACATCTTTTTCCTGTCCACTGCCCACATCTTTACATACTGTCCTTGGTGAGAGTCTTCTGAAACAACCCTGGTTGAGTGGACATGTGTTTCCTGACTGCAAAGAGGTGAAGCAGAGGCCCAAAGCCCAGTGTCCTCTGTTTGTATTAAGCTGTCTCCCCACCCTTTCCTGCAACTCTGAGGAAGGTGATCTCAAACAATGGCACTTGCCACTGTGATTTTCTGTTCCTTAGCAGCACAGTCCAATACTATATTCTCTTCAGAGCTTCTGATATGGGCAGCTAACAGCAGGGACACTTAACTGCAACTGCTAAGAAATGTATGTAAAAGGTGAAAAATATAATAACAAGTATAAACTGACTCCACATAGGCAACTAAAGAAATTAAAGTGGATTCTAAAAGTATTAAGGCAATGTAAATACAACAATGTGACTTCACTATACTCACTGGCATTATATTCTGGTCCTTCCATCACCTGCTTCTTCTCCTTCATCCCTATATTCTCCTTTAGTTGATGATCCCAGATCTAAGGGCAGGGCACAAACAGCACATCTCAACAAATTCTAACAACAAAATGTAGTTTGGATAGCTCAGGATCCCTTGTGATGAAAATAACGGAAGAAAATCCAGGCAGTTTTCACTTCCTCCATTAATTGTCTTTCTAGTTCTATCTTTCTGTCTCTCTTTATTCCTATTCTTTTTCTGTTGAGGCTCCACAAAGATAATGCCTACTATAAAGCCTAATTTGTCTTTTGCAGAAATCAATAAACCAGGAGCAAATGTTATCAAATAATAAGCTGCAAAAACAGACACCTTGGTTTGACTGGCATCACAGAATTATCTGTCCTAATTTGTTGTCATCCTTCCTTGTCAATATGACACCTGTACTTCTTCACAAAATGCTCAGCATCTCAGAGGTACAGCAAAGAGCAAACTTACATGGAAGATGCTCTGGTGCCCTTAGGAGCAGCAGAAAGATAACTGTAACAAAGCAGGATAACACTGCAGAGGAGGAATTTAATGCGATAAAAAACCATCCAGGATTTCTTAACCAGATGTAGTATTTAGAAATGCCTATTTCAAGCATATGATCAACTCTCAAATTCACAATGAACAGATTATCCACACCATGGGCTACACTTTGGCAATGCTTACTTTCAGGTAGAATTTTCTACCTTTTTCCTTCTTTCCTTTTACAAAAAGAGATTTATTTATTTATGTGAAAGGCAGAGTTACAGAGAGAGGGGGAGGGAAAGACAAGGACAGAGAAAGAGAGATCTTCCATCTGTTGGCTCACTCATCATATATCTCCAACAGCTGAGGCTAGGTCAGACCAAAGCCAGGAGCTTTACCTGGGTCACCACAAGGATGGCAGGGGGCCCTCACTTGAGCCACATTCCATTGCTTTCTTAGTCCACCAGAAAGGAATTGGAGGTTGAGCGGTTGTAACATGAACTGTTGCCCATGGGATGCCAATGTTGCAGGCAGCAGCTTTGTGTGCTACACCACTATGCCAATCACTGAATATTCTACCTTACTTCTTCATTTCTATGGATTTTCATCAGCTGATCATATCTGAATATTTCTTTTCCATTCTTTTCACATACAAATAACTGCAAGCAGAGAACAGACCTAAGAGAATGAAGCTAGAAAAGCATAGGATAGATGAGAGTTGGCAAAGACAACATAACACAGTAAGAGCCCTATACAAGACTTGGCACACAATAATTTGAAGGTCCTGAATTTTATGATACATGTTTTGTTCCCAGTGTCAAATAAACCTAGACTCAGTGAAGGGGAAAAGAGTTAGAATGGTCAAATCCTGTCTCCAACCCCCAGTGCAGGAATTATTTCTATAGCATCCCTGAAAAGGGTTGCCCAGACTAGAGGTAGCAGTTACTGTTGCACAGCTTCCCAAAGACAGGTTCTTTTCATCACTTTTTAAAAATAAAGACTTATTTTTTTATTGGAAAGGCAGACTACAGAGAGGAGAGATAAGATTTTCCTTCTGCTGGTTCGCTTCCCAAGTGGCCACAATGGCCAGAGCCGAACTGACTTGAAGCCAAGAGCCAGGAGTTTTCTACGGATCTCCCATACTGTTGTGGCAGGGTCCCAAGGCTTTGGGCTACCCTTGTCTGCTTTCCCAGGCCACAAGCAGGGAGATGGATGGGAAGTAGAGCAGTCAGGACTCAAACTGGTGCCCATATGGGACGTGGCGCTTGGACGAGGAAGATTAGCCAATTGAGCCAATGTACCAGCCCTTTTCTTCACATCTGAGTCCTGATCTCTAATGTCTACTTTGGGGAGCTACAGAGATAATGCCTGTTCCCTCCACTATGGGGAACAAAATGTGAAGTCAGGAATAATTTCTCTGTTGCATTTTCACACTGTCAGCAAACATTCCTTATCCTTTAAACTATACGCTCACCTCTTGTAGGTGACTCAATGTGCTAATCGCCTGCCTGCACTATCACTGCTCTGTTTTCTTAAAATAGGACTGGCAAGTTGAATGTTGCAGAATGAAATGCAATGGTCTAGACATGACTCTTCCTCTATAGAAAATGGATTCCTCTTACTTCTAAATTATCACAATTGTTTGTTTAATCACATATTTTAGAATGGTGCTCCAAAAAGGGGTGGGACACTCAGCTGGCTGGTTCATTAGATCCTGATGTTCTCTTTCATCACTTACTTGCTCTTTGTCTGTCTTCTACTGGCCAGTGCAACATTTACAAATCCTAGCAGTGCAGCCATAGCTTGTGCCGCCTCCATTATTACTGGCTTGACACTAGAAGGGAAACATCCAGGTTCTTTCTAACTTCCTCACAATGTCTGCTCCTGTTCACCATGAATCCTCAATCTTCCTGGCATATGCAGGCTGTAAATATTTGCCAAGCAAGTAGTGAATAAATAAGTGCATGGATATTAAGTGTAAACTAGATCACAACAGTCTAGAGTGAATACTTCAATGTCATTAGGACCTGGCCTTTTAGAATTATGGATCATTACTCAGGATAAACAACGCCCTGTCAGTTTCATTTGCCTAATCTAGATGTTCATTTTTATAGTTTCTCTCCCAAAGTTATGATTATGCTGAAAACTGGAAAACCCTATCTGACCCACTAAATTCTTCAGTTTTCCTACCCAAGCTACACTGTCTTAAGACCAATTCTTCCTCACATTCTGTTCCTAATACTTGTCATATATGAACCTGCAGCCAACAAATTTAGGAAGTAATCAGGGTGCAAGATTAATTGGTAAACTCTGCAGACAGCCAGGTATTCATAGTCCTAATGAACTCATGTCCCTAGAGAGAGAGACAGCTGACATCAGGGATCAATTATTCCCATTGAAGGTGACAACGGGACTCTTGCTTGGCACTTGGCAATATCTATAAAGAACCTTCTCTGTTCTCAAGACCACAGCATGCAATGTCTGTGACTACCTTCTGAGAGGCACAGGGCCTTGCCTGATGAGTTCCTTCAGCGGCAATGCACTGTTTCTTTTTTCTCATGTTTCTTCACATTCCTCTTAGGTTTTATTCCCCTTTACTCCAGCAGAAATTTCTTTCTCCTTCTTCTTCCTTTTTTTTTTGGAGGGGGGAGTTGCTTCTAATCAATTTTGTCCCAATCACTCAATAAATCAGAATGCAGAAAAGTATTCCTATAAGTGTTTTCCCTCTTATTCTAAAGAACAGATGAGCCTGTATTGGCTGGTATGGGATGAACATACAAGAAAGAAAAATACGTTCTCCTTTCCTGGGATCTAAATTACCTTTGGTTCTGAAAGAACTAAGAGTCCATCATGGATTTCCCAGAAAGGTTCCTTTGTAAACTGCTTTAGAAAGTGCCTGGTTTTATGCCTGTTAGTAGTATACTTCAAAATGACACTTTTAAAAACTGCTTAGCCTCTACATGGCTAAATGGTTAAATTACCTAGATCAATCAGGGGTTATTTAGTCTGTCTCCTGGCTTCTGGGATAGACAGGAATATTTTTTTCTCTATAAAGATCTCTAGAAAAAAAAAAAGAACTTATTTTCTTTTCTTCAGTTCATTGTTTCACTCACTCAAAGTTTAGGAGGTCTTTGGACGTAATCCAAATCCCTTTCGCTGGAGCTTAAGACCATTTATCTTTTATCTTTTCTCATGTCCCTAATGAATACAATAAAGAAAAAATAAAACAAACACAATCCAACGTTTGTTTGTTCACAGCCTTCTGCTTGGAGCTCTTTGGGGCTTATCATTCCACTCAACAATCTCCCAAGCATTTGATGATCGCTCTTGAAATCCCCTTTACCACCTGCCCATCAACAGCCACCAATCGCTTCATATTTGTTCTCCCCATGATTCCCTGAAGAGTGGTTCCTGTTTCCTTTAACACCTGCTTTAAGAACTTAATCAACACATTAAAAAAATTATACCAAGTCTATCGGAAGCAGGGCAGGTTATATAGCTCACCTCTGTAATTTACTGATGTTCCAATAAAATGCACACAGACAAGATGAATGTTTTGCAAACCCAGGGCACCTCTACCTATCTGGCACAACAAGCACTTTACAGACTTCAGCATCCCTAAGAGACGGACACACACCAGCATTCTTGCTGCCCAGGAGCAAGGATCAGGAGAGAACACTGGGGCTAAAGCCAGGAGGACTAAGTTCCAAGCTAAGTTCTACCAATTACCCGGTGAATCACTCATGCCCCAACTCATCCCAGTGAAGAACTTGACATATATTTGCCTTAACTACTCCTAGTCTCTTCTGGCTCTCATGTTCTAGAATTCTTTGTCTGATCAAAGGCCTCTTCCCTCTCTTCTCAAAATATGTGAACCATGTTCTTAGCATCACCCCCACACTCACTGCCATTGCCAGCATCATCTAGATCAGCTTGTCAGTCTTTCAATATCATTCTCTGTCCTAAAAAAGACTTTTTGAAAAAAAATTGTATTAATTTATTTTCATTTAATTTAAGAGAGTGAGATAGAGACTGACAAATGGAGAGGTATTCCATCCACTAGATTCCTTCCCAAACGCTGATAACAACCAGGACTGGGCCAGAACAAATCCAGGAGTGTGGAACTCTAAATGGGTCTGTCTTCCACAGGCGTGATGCAGTCCTAAGCACTTAAGCCATCATCTACTGCTTCCCAGAGTGCACATTAGTGAGAAGCTGGGTCAGAAGCAGAAGAGTCAGGACTTGAACCAGGCACTCGATATCAACTGCAAGCATCCCAAGCAGCAGGTGATGAAACTAGTATTTAAAACGCACCCTGCCCCCAATAGACTTTTCAGAAATCTCCCTGTCAACTGCCCCACTCAGGGAAATTCTAATACTATACACACACTGCACACCAGTACATAGATACACCTATGATCAATACAGAAAATACTGAGGTGATTTTTGCTCCTTCTAACAACCAGCTTTTACCCCCTTTGGGGTGACAGCATCCCCATGGAAAATGTGTCCCTTAGACTGAGCCATGGTTCACCTCCAGCTGAGTGATTTTAGTGGAGCTATTTCCCCTAAACTGCAGAGCCACAGATATATTCACAAACCAGAGGTTTTGGAAATAATCCCTCTGGAAGCCAGATTGGAACTATTTGCTAAGATAAACAGTAGCTTGCCATTCCTCCTCCCCACCTCCTGTTATACACCCAGTGTTGGTCATCTTAGCCTAGGACACAACCTCTGCCCACAGTTCCCATTCCATTTGCATGAATCCCAACAGTAACAATAGGAATGTTGGGAATGAAGCAAACAATGTGGGTGGTGATGTTCCAGGAAAACTTGGAACCCATTCCAAGGGCAGAAAACACTCAGGCCCCTGGCAGACATATAAGCGGTTTCAAACTCACTGGCATCAGTCCAGCCCCCTCTCCCTGCAGACCATTCCACTTCACCTTACCTTGGCACACTGGCCAAATACGTCACAAGTTTCCGCAGGTCTTCCTGTCTTATTCTGTCATGATTGCTGCGTGCAGGGAAGGTCAGGATGGGTCCCCCTCGCTTATCACGGCCCCCTGCAGGGAGCAAGAAGAGGCAGATTAAGAAAACCAGCCAGGAGAGTCAGCCACAGAACAAAAAGTAATCTGAGTGCTGGAAGAACAGGCAGCAGTACAGTGCTCAGAAAATTCTGGCCACTTTTTAGGACAAGGCGGGAGTCTCAACACAGATAACATGTGTGATCTGGGGCAAGTCTTTTGACTTCACCGATGCCTCCTTCAGAAATTTCAGATGAAAATGCAAGTGAGTACGTTAGAGACTTGTTACAAGGGCTGATGGGATGGCACACAGGAAACCTTCAAAGGTGTAGCTTTCTAGAAATAGGAGACAAGAAAGAAACTGGTAATTGTCGTTAGTAGAAAACAGGTGATTCAAAGTGCCATGTCCTTTGGAAGTTTAACCCCCCCAGTTTACCTCTTTGCAGCTCTCCTTGAGGTGGGAAAAGTCTGCACAGAACTGATAACCATGTCGAGAAGGCTTTAAAGCTAGCATACATCCAAGAACAGCAGTGCTGGGAGGCGTTATGTGTCTTCTATGCAGCCAAGGGGCCAGACTGTCCTGCCTGCCTGAGCAGCTATCTGTCACCCCTACTGGAAGAAATCATGAATCCCATTTGAAATAAGGTCCTAATCACCACAGAAACAGAAGTATGTGAGCTAGTATTGTTCATCTTTTCCCAATACCATGTTGAAAAGGCTGGAAGAAGTACACCAAAATGACAGTCACTGGTATTAAATGGCCAGGGTTTTATATGGTTCCTTTCCCTCTATTTTCCAGACTTTCTACTTGCTACTTATTGTATGATTCTAAATTGTATTCATTAGTGAACACTATAACTAGGAAGCAGAACCGAGTTTCTCAGGAGGGTTAGAGCTAAGGTGTCATATCTGACTTCCAGGACACTGCCTATTACTGTATCACGATCTGAGGCACCACCTGATGACCTCTGGGGATCCCCAGGCATCTAAGAATGAGGGAGGAGGGGTCAGCACAGCCCCAAACAATGCTGGAAAAGCAGCTTAAATCTCAGTTATTAGAAGAGTCTATTAGAGAAGAAAGGCGGAGCCTCTCAGGATTCCACATAAATGTGAGCTCATGAATAATGTTTCTGCTGATTGTGGGGTTCAGAAGCCACATAGACAGAGGGGAGACTTGGCAATTAATCAATCCTGGATCTCTCTGAGGAGGAAATAAAGCAGTTGCAAGAAGAGCAAACAAAATTTGGTTCTAATGAAAATGTTTCTGTGCCTCTCCTGCCCTCAGAATTGACCCTGGGACCCCAGCTCCAAGTTTTATAAACAACCAGTCCTGGTTCTTGTATTGATAACTACCCTTATCCACCTGTTCTGGAAATAGCGCCCATTCCCAACTGCCTTCCACAGCAGGAAATGATTAAATGGATGACTTCCCCAAAGCCAAAATGTCTCCAACACTCTCCCCTGTCTCATCTACCTTAATATAATCCTAAGCACTAACTCCAGTGTTTTTTCCCCTACAGCTGTTGGTTTTCTCCATAGGTTTCCACTAATACCTTCTGAGTAGAGCCAACGGGAGTTCAGCACGGTCTGACCTGTCAATCTAAGTAGCTCCCGAGAGGTAGATGACACTGTCCCTCCCAAGCTAGAGTTAGCACTGACCTTGGACACACCAATTTCAAAAATGTGGCTGGAAAAGTTTCCAGACATCTGGAGAAGGTTCAGGATGGCAGTGGAGGAGGCGAGAGATGAAAAAGCCTGGGGAAGAGCCGTTGTCTTCTTTCAACAGGTAAGGATAAGGGATCAAGAGGAAGAAGAAGGCTTTATCAGGCATTTTCTGGGATGAAAAGAATTTTGCAAGACTATATAGGGAGAAGAAGGATCAGTATAGGGGAGGAGAATCACAAGGCTGGAAAGGGACGAGACCATGGGTGTAGTGAGGCCTCACAGCAGGTACAAGAGGAGGATCCATCCCAGAGGGTTAGGCTGTCAGTTGCAAAATCCCCAAGAGGTAGAGGAAACAAAGTATGAAAGGACAGTTAGGCCTGCCTGAGGGACACTGCTCAGCAGGACACTGCCCAGGTTCAGGAGGGGCTTGTGGCACTTGATGGTAAACCGAGTTGAAGCGTGAAACTATAGATGAGGTGGGAAGCTAAGTAGCCAATATTTGAAAAATGTGACAGGGATAACAGTATGATCTCCAAGAACCACCTCCCTCCATTTGCTCCAACATTCACGGCTTTTGTGCTAGGAACTATAGGATAGAAATATAAAGAGTAGAAAGGAAGAACCAAGAGATGTTCTAGAATTGCCAACAGTCCCCTTCCGCACAGATAGGTCATGGAAGGGCTGATGGAAGGGGTAAAGCCAAAATTAGGATAGTTGATGCTTCCTTGAATGAGTGGAAGGGGAATACTGATCATTTTTTGAGAGATCAGACCCCAGTTTGGGCAAGGAAGATTGAAGGAGGGAGGACAAGAAAAACAACATGGCAGGAGTTTAGTAATAATAGTTTTAGTAATAATATTTTTAATACACATGTGCACACACACACACAGTCTTATGGCAGTGAGGCTATTCTGTAGTCCGAGAAATGCCAGATTAAATAAAATTATAACTCTTTACTGCAGGACTTTCCAGAGCCTTAAAATGTTAATGTGCAGTAACAGATATTGCAAGTCTCCAGGAAGGCGCGTGCGGGTGGCAACATACAGCTGTTGCCAAACTTATCTGAGAACAGATCCTCTCTGGAAGATTATCTTGTGGAGCTCTTGTTCTAGGGACCACATCTTGAGACATGTGGGTCCAATGTACAAAGGATTGTGCCGTGGTGACATTTTCCTGAGAATAGCAGAAAATGATGCTGATGGGAAATGAGGATAAGAGAGGACCCCTCAATAGACAACCAAATGGCAGGGGAGGACAGGGCCCTGCATGAACAGGTTGAACAGAAGGGACAACAGGGTGGGTTGAATGGGAGGTTTAAGCAGCACAGCAGGAATCAGAGAGGCCAAAAGGAGTCCATGGAATGTGCGCCATGGGGCAGGGCAGGACAGGACAGAGCTGGAAAGACAGAGGCACAGACACAGCTGCTGAGTCACACTCGTGCACATGCCCACATGCCAAAGCTGCTGATCTGCCTTGGGTGATTTCTGATGTCTGTTTCCATAGCTTTGCTTTTACCCAGCCAAGGCTGAGGGGACAGAAGAGGAGCGTGGCTGCACCAAGGCTGTTTTTCTCCTTCCTACCCTCTTTGCAAAACTTTCTTCTCCTAAAAATTGCGGCTACTACCCTGGATTCTTTAATTCTGGGTTTCCTCATTTTAGTTTTGTTTTTGTCTTTTAAAAGCTCAGGATAGAAGCTGTTTGGGGGGATTTGTTTCTGGGCTGTTTTTAGATGCAGCCCATCATTATTTCCTTGGCAGTCTCAGTGCTCTTCCCCAGTATGGAAGAGCAATGTTCCCCAAGCCCCAAAGCTCCAGGCACCCCAGGTGTACCTGGGTGAGACTTCCTGGGCACATGGAGACGGCTGTACAACCTCAGCCACTTCATTCTGCTCTGGGCACTTTCGCTCTGTCTCATCCCTGGCTGCCCTCCAAGCACATCACTCCTATGAGCTCCATTAGGGCCAATTTCCTACCACTTGGAAGGGTTTCCCTAAGTGTGACTTGGCTACGCCTCTGGGCTGCAGCTAAAGCTACATGGGGAAAAATAAATCATGAACAATCAAACTAGGGTCTCCAATCCAAACTAGTGTGCTGGGATCGCCCCATATTCCCCAAACTGATTTGCAACAGGAGGATGCTCAGAAAAAGGCATTACACTTTGGAGGGCCTTCTAGAGGAAGTACCATGGAAACTGACTTGGGAAAGGAGAGCAGAGACTCGAATGGGCAGACTGTGTGGGGAAGTCATGCAGAGAAGGAAATGTGAGGCAGTGAATGAAATGGAGCCCTGTGGGCTCCCCAGAGTGCAGGGAACAGCAGAAGTCAAAGGCATGGGTGTGTCCGGTGTACTGCAGGAGGTCTTCCCTCCTTACTCAGCTAGCCCTCAGAAGCCGAGCTACCCAGACTTGGGGGCTTGTTTCACCTAACCCCCTTCGTACTGAAACTAATGCTATGCGATGCTGCCACAGGTTTGAACACCCTGGGCACTGACACTTTGCTAACAGAGGGCTCACTAATCAGTAAGAACTACAAGTGCAACTCTGAAGGGGAAAAGGCAGCCTCCTGGTCACTCTTGTCTCACAGCAACAGTGCTAATGAAACTGTATTTCTATTGCTACTGCTTCTAATACAGAAATTACTTTGTGCTTTACAAAGACTTGTATATACCCCTGCTGTGTGTCTGTTCTTAATAAACCTATGCATACTCACTGGCCTTTTCCTGCCCTCTAATTAGGTGGTAGACACATGTTGCTCCTTTTCCCTGTCCTATAGGCCTCCCAGTACACTCTAGTGCCCCTCTCAACCTTCTCGCTATTTTGGCATCCAGCCCAGAAGTGTCCATAATGTGAACCTCTGCCCTATACTGGCTCTGGTCCTACCACTCCACGGTCACCCTTTGTAGACACCACCCAGAAAGGAAGGCTCAATTCACAAGGTGTGTGTCTCTTCTCCAGAAGCAGCACCTGGCTGCTCACATTACTTTTATTCCAGCCCCTCCCTGTTTCAGGCCCTGCCAGAGATTCTGAAGCAGGAAGCAACTGTAGTTTATGGATTGAAGCAAATAATAACTATCAAAATTAGCATTAAATGAACCGGGGTTGAAATGGAATTAAAAAAATAAGCAGAGCCCTAACCTGGACAAGCAGAATGATTCCGAGAAATCTTACTGTTTGCTGCCCTAGGGTATCTGAACATCGCTTGTGTCACTTGTAACAGGGATCACCATACCACATCACACTCCTTTCTTAAAGAACTAAAGATAGTCTTAGACCACCTACTTAATCATTTTGAGAAAGCACATTATCTAATGGAACAAGGACCAGATTCTTCCTCATAGACTCAAAAGTTAACACTGCCCCTGCTCATACTTTGATTCCAGCCATGTAAAACCTATTTTTTAATTTTCAAAATTTGGTGGAATAAATTTCTATTGCTATAAGTAGCCAAATTTGTGGAAATTTGTTGTGGCACCATTGGGAATTGCACACACTACCTAAACATACATGGATTCTATTGCAACAAAACTTTATTTACAGAAAGTGATGGCTGTCCAAAAAGTTGTCTACTGTGCATTCCTGAATTAGACACAAATCCAGGTGTGCATGATGGATTGGAGACAGACATGAAGGAAAATATTTGCAAGTCATTATTTGGGGAAAAAAATACATCTAAATAAAACCACTTGTGTTTCCTTTGCTAGGAGAGATAATGAGTCATTAAATGACATTTTAATCTCTTGCCAATGACCCACATGAGACCTCAGGGAACATGTGAGGTGGCCAGACTCTTGCAACTAGCTGGAACATCTGTCACAAGGCTTTGGAGGTTCCTGTCCCACAAAAGAGGGTGAGGAAGGAGGTCTTCCTGAGGTGGGTGTGAGGAGGGGTGGAGGACCCGAGTTGTGGTTGCACATGTCCTCCAGCATGTACATCTGGGACAGAACTCTCCTTCCTCCTCTGTCTGCCTCTGCACAAAGGAAGCAGCTGCTCCAAACTGGATAACCACCCTCGCTACTGTCACATTAACACAAGACAGTGAATGCCTGGACATACACGCACACACAAAAAACTCCCTAGAGCCATCACAAACAAACTTCTAGAAATACTCACCAGATACGAAGGCCACTTTTTCCTTTAGGATGGGAAGGACATCAGAAGCTTTCAAACCATCATTCCGAAAAGACCCTGTGAGACAATGAGAGAGAAGAAATCAGGGTGAAAGAAACCAGGAGGGTGAATCCTGGTTTCCACCATCCACCTACCAACCCATCATCAGGCAGATGGGAGTGCATACTTCCCACGATGTCAGGGCACTGGGTGACCAGTGGCACAACCCTCTTGTTCTTTTCAAAGAGAGGCCAGTCCACTTCATGAACAAAAGGCATTATATCCTGGGGGTAGATGTGACAAATGTACTGCTATTGATCAGCTTAAAGATGGAGGCACTTTAGAAGTCACTTTTGCTCCTCCAATGTACAACACAGACATTGGTATTGAGTAAACACTCACACTCAAAAAATACTTGAAAAATTCAATTGCCATCACCATGTACTATAATGTTTGAAATTCTTCTTACCTTGCTTCTACGTGGCACAGTAACTATTAGTTACTATTTTACAAACGGAAAAAAGAAAATGCAAAAATCCCATAATTGGAAGCAAATTAGTGACAATTACTATCTTTCTATCTTCTTCCCTCTGCCCCTCCCTCTCATGTCAGTATGATCCTCAGGACAGAGCAGACAGGAGGTGAGGAAAGGAACCTCCTGGGGAAAAAACACACTCCCATCTTTCACTCATTCCTCATATAAATGTGTGTGTGTCAGTTGGCGAGACCTCTTTAGGATCTTGCTGTGTTCCTTTTAGGGGGTAAGGCCTGAGGCTCACAAAGAATGGAAACTAAAGATACACCTAAAGAAACATTAGCCTCAGGAGGCAAGGGACAACTTGTCCCAAGTGGGATGTGTGGGGAGGGAGGACACAGATTCTTCCCAGGCTAGCTCACGGTACCCCTATCATTTAGTCTAAGTACTCCCCAGCACTCTTGGAGAGAACCACCCACCCTGCCAGTTGTAACTAGGCTTTCTGCTGGGATTCACAAGTAGGGCTTTGAGACCCATGGACCCCCGGAGGCAAGCAGTTCTGTGTCAGCTCAGAGTGGCAAACAAAAAGACCCCATTCAGTGTCTTTCTACACTTGGCCTACCCAGCATACAAATCTGATAAACTCCAGAGGAGAGCAGCATGCTGGGACAGCATGGTCCCATACAAACCCTCCTGGGAGTTTTGGCAACAACCAAGGACTAAGCTCACTGATCTAGGATGGGAATCACAACCAAGGAGAAAGAGAGAGGTGTTCTTGAAATGCCAACACTCAGGCTCACAGGACAAATCCTAACTCCAAACATATTTCTTTCTTACCATCATTTCCTTTTCATTTTACACTAACCAAAGACAGTGAGTTCTTTATTCATCAGCTGATGCATAGTACCTGATGCTGGTGTAACCGACTGTGAAGATAACTTTGAGATCAGATGGGCAACAGAAGGAAAAAGTAATACCATGGAAAAGAAAGCACTAACTTTTCAAAGATTATAAGCTAGTGTATAAGCTATCCTGTTTCTACAGCTGTTTATGCTTCCCTCACAAAAAATAATTAAATCTACTAACAAAGATTAATTAGGAACAATATTAATTATTACAGAATTGACAAATAGCATTTTTTTCATCCTTGTGCTATAAGGAAAATTTTCTACATTATTGGCAAGGAAGAATACTATTAGGCTTTGACAGCAAAAAAAAAAAAAGAGCAGCCTTAAGTGATATAAAATTGTGTAAATGATACTTTCACATCAAAATAACTTATTTTCACTTTGAAATATATCTTTCCAGACATCAGTTTTGAAATACTCTCCTCTACATCACGATATATGTTACCAATTTCCATAGGGAATAAAAGAAAAATCTTCAACATGAAAAGTAAAATTTCAGTCTTAACTTCTTTCACATTATTGACAAATTCAAAAATAACAAGATACAGTGCTAGAGATATGACACAATGAGCTAAGCTGTTGCCTCCAACACTGGCATCCCATGTTAGAGCACTGGTTCAAGATCCAGCAGCCTCACTTCTGATCCAGCTCCCTGGTGTTGTGCCTTGAAAGGCAGCAAAAGATGGTCCAAATACTTGAGTTCTTGCTCCACATGCAAAAGACCTAAATGGAGCTCTGGGCTCTTGGCTTTCACCTGAACTAGCCCCAGTCATTTTGGAAAGTGTATCAGCAGATAGAAGATCAATCCTCTTCCCCATCACTCTTAACTTTCAAATAAGTAAATTAAAAATAGCAAGACTCAATCTAATGAGATTCCACTGTATAATAAGAATCTAACTGGAGACCAGTGAAATAAGTCAATCCCAAAAGGAAAAATATCATCCATTCTCTCTGATATAAAGCAATATTGACGCAAAATACAAAACAAATAGATACATAGGTAAACATGTCTATACATATATTCTCATTGATTAACTGAATAATGGAGAATAGCGTACCAGGAAGTAATGATATGTTGCAGCATGCATCGCTATTCCTGAATAAAAGGAGGATTCCTAATGAAACTGTTCAATATACCTCGACAATATGATAATAGACTTTCTAGAATGCCTATATCTACAATGTCAGGAAAGACTTAAATAGCAGAATGTTGGACTTGTGACTGTTGCTGAAGGACTGCACTATAGTTATAATATAGGAGAAAATAATGGGGGAGGGGAAAATGAAAAGGGAGAAAGGGGAGGTAGAAGAGGGAATCCCTATACCTCCAAAACAGTATCATGGAAAAAATTAAAATAATAAACAAAAGAATCCATGCGGAAGCCTTTCCTGGAAAACTCCTGTGCTACACTTTCTACTACCCTCTCTCATCTTCCCTATTGTGTTAAAGCATACAACAGTCTTAATTCCAAACAGTCACTAAGCCTCAAGGGAGAGTTTTAAATTTCCTATTACAGAAGATTCTCCATCCTATCCCCTTCCCATTCTTCCCTGTGGAGAGGAAGAGGGAGTTCCACAACTCATCTTCACATCCCAGTCTTCATGACTCACTCCTGCCTTCTGGTCTAGGATCCGAGATCCAATTGAAGGTACACAGCTTATTCATGCAGCTTGCAGTCACAGGTTCCAGCAAATGTCTGGATCTCGGGTTGGGTGCTTCAAAAATTCTCAGGGTGTTCACTTTCAGGGCCAGAGTCTGCCCACCCAGTTCAGACCACTTCTGAGCTATCTGCTTGGCTATGTACTCACTAAAAGAAAACTCAGAGTCTAGATTTAAGAAATCCATAACTATGGGATAATCATTTACAACAACAACAAGATTTTCAAAGGACTTGCTTCAGGGTCTCTTTAAAGTTCCCTTAGTGGTTTGCATTAATTTTTTTTGTTTGCTAAAAATTGCATTGCAAGTAACTTTTCATGTAAAGCCAAACAGAGTTAAACTAATTGTCTCAACAGCCCCACAATGGGTGACCTTGCATATAAAATTTGTTTGTACTGGCTGAAGATCCTAGGTTTCACTTTTCTGGGGCTTCTGAGAAGCCAGCTGCTTGATAAGAGGTAAGTCCATTGAACACTAATTCAAACAGGATCAATGAAATATTAACACATTTTCACTATCATGTCTCTGTAGGCTCAGTAAATATTTGATGAAAGAACAAATGAATGAATGAACCCTTATTATTAACGTTATTTACACAAGCTCAGTGGCCTCACCTGTCCTATCAGACACGTGGGATCTGAGTTGATGATCTCCAGGGTACAACACAGTTCTAATACTCTGACTTTCTGAACCTTTCCTTCATATTTATCAACCTTTGCAATCTTCGGATTATTTGAATGGAAGAATTGGCAATTCCCAGGGAAGATAAAACAACTCATCCTTACATTCCCAAAAACTCTTCCTGGAATCATCTTCGGGATTGCAATCAAATATTCAGGGCCAATCACTTTATTTTGCAGGTATCCCAAGCAAATTGGGAGACAACTGGTGAGAGAACTTCTGTGAGGTAGCCACACTTTGAAGGGCACAGGCTTACTCTACAATCACTAGTTTTGGTCCAGGCTGCATTTGTTAGCACTATTAGGCTACAAACTCTAGATCATAGATCAACTTCTTCCTTTAACAGAAAAGTCTATTGAAATAGAAGGCTCTTTCTATCCCCAAAGAAGAAATAAGTACCCTATGCCTGGAAAAAGAAAAAGAACCTTATGCCTTTGGAAGTACAGCTGGGCTACAAAAGAGGGGGAGGGCACCTCATAGACCTGACCCAACGTGGGAGTTGAACCTCCTCTTAAAGACAAAGGCATGCCTCTCTGGCATTCAGTGCTAATCCCACTCCACTCGTGTCCTGCTGCTGTCAAAATTACAAGCCTGCTGTTCCATTAATTAGCAAAGCTGAAGTGCTCTGCCTCTATTAGGGAAGTAAAAATTACCACTACCATCTCCCCAGGATCTTCCAGCATGAGTCTTCTCCAACCCCTACTTTTGTTCCTCCTTGCTCCAAATGTGAAAGCTGCTGTTTGTTTCTCATTTCCCTCTCCTAGTCACCATTTCCCATTTTGGAAGTTGTCAACAGTTCTCCCTCTTGCTCCCAGATTCCATGTGGTCCTATATGACAATGGAAGGTCTGGCCCTTGAGCCACAGACTCTGTTCATGGTTCTGTGGGTCTGGGAGAACTATAAATCCATTAGGGAAGCTGAGTGCCTTATACTTCACGCTGCTTTACAAGAAGCAATTCTGACATAGACAAGCAACTAACAAAGAACTGAATGAGCAAGTATGGAGCAGTTAGAGGTGTCAGTTACAAAGGTATCCATGGATTGCTCTTTCCTTTGCTTCTGAGTCACACCTCTTTCATTTCATTTAGGAGAAGTGACTGTTTCATCAATAAGACAGCAATTTCCTATTGCTCGCATCTATGCCTTCTCTTTCCATTCCACCCCCAAGGTGGCTAGCATCAACACCTTGCTCAGAGCATCACCTGGTCACTGACTGATAAGACTTTAATTGAAGTGAACAGTTTTAAGAGCTCCTTTGGTCAAACCTTGGTTTGGGTATAACTTGGACATCATACTACTCACCGAGTCTTCCTGGCATCAGTTTTTTATTGAGCACTCATTTGATGTTGGGCCCTAGGTTAGGAAATGGTGCTACTAAGAAACATAAGAAATGGATCTTGTCCTTTAAGAAACATCTAAGCAGAAATAGACAGGTATGCCAAATAGGACAATGAGCTGTTATTAAAAACAGGTTATCATCTATACAAAATGCAGAGGATCTCAAAAGGGATTCCTAAAGCCTATCTAGGAAAGGCAATAATTATCACTTTCAACCTAGATCCCTACTGGAAACACAGAATCTCAGGTCCTATCTTAGACCCACAGAATAAGAATCAGACACTGCGTTTTAACTAGAATTCCAGGGTACTCATATACATGATATGTTGGCAAGGGTATTCTAGAGTTGCCTTAGATGTAGAAGGGACTGGGGGTGGGGGGATGGAGAAGGGGAAGGAGAGGAGGAGATTGGGAGAGAAGAAAAAAGGGAGAGAGAACAAAAGCGAAAGCAGCCTTTAACCTGGTTTAAACAGGGTGTTGAGAATCTCATCCAGTTTCCATCCCCACCATGGAAAGACTCCTCACCACTGCCCAGGGATTCTAGACACTCAGTCATTATCTTCAATCCATCACTCAAATCCAATTCTGGAATGAAAAGGTTACTCCAGAAAATTCTTCCCTCAAGGACACTGAGATGGACTTTTCTTCCAGTCAGGCTGTTGGGAATACTAGCTGCACAAGCTGCTCAGCATTTTGGTAGCTTAAACTGTCCCTCATGCATTCGATACTTAAATCTTCTCACACATCTTCCTCTCTACACTCAGAGATTTGCATTCTCTAACATCTTAATACCACAAATACTGCCACAGATCATATTTACAGACTAAGATGCCATCTCTGAGAGTGGCTTCAAGGACAGAGAATCAAGTTTATATCTCTTTATTCCTCTCCCTTTACAGGTGCAAAACCCCAAGTACTAGAGAATACTGGACAAGGGCACAGAAAGGAGGGCTGGCCTCACACTCTAGAGATCCACATCTGATAAGCAAAGTGATCATCTCAGGCAATTCTCTTCCTTGGCAGGGAATTTCCAGTCCCATAAAATACCCAGTGCCTATTTCCCCTGAAACCAGAAAGACACTACCCTGTATAAAAGGTTCTGAGATTCCAAAAAGACCCTACTGCATCCACCATACTATTTTTTTTAACATTTATTTATTTTTATTGGAAAGGCAGATATAGAGAGAGGAGAGACAGACAGGAAGATCTTCCATCTGATGGTTCACTTCCCAAGTGGCCACAACAGCTGGAGCTGAGCCGATCTGAGCCAGGAGCCAGGAGCTTCTTCCAGGTCTCCCAAAGGAGCTTCTTCCAGGGTCCCAAGGCTTTGGGCTGTCCTCGACTACTTTCCCAGGCCAGACAGGGAGCTGGATGAGAAGTGGGGCTGCTGGGATACGAACTGGCGACCATATGGGATCCTGGCACATACAAGGCGAGAATCTTAACCACTGTGCTATTGCACCAGGCCCCACTTTACTCTAATTATTGGTGACACCATTAAATTACCCCAACAGAAATCTGGGAAGCATTCTAGGTTCTGCCCATCCCCTGCTTTACACATATTGACTCTGATACTTGGTTCTGTTGATTCTGCCTCTTAAATCTCTCTCAAATTCATGATTCCCTCTGTGTAGCTCCCTTGATCTCTGCATCAAATTTAGCTGCCCCTGGTTACACCTAATACTCTGTCATTCCTGAATGGCATTTACATTTTCTTTTACTCCTCATTACCTGATCCTTAAGTGTAGGGACCATGTCATACACATTGTTCTACTCTAGCACTTACCAGGTGCATGTCACACAAATGGGGTACAAGAAATCTTGAAACTGAACATACACAGGTACTGAGACACAGAATAAGAGTGGCATATGGGAGGCAATTCACCTGGGCAGGATCCCCAGAGGAGGTGATCTTCCAACTAAGTTTTGATCACAGAAGGGTCAAGGAATGGCGGAAGAGCCAAGGAAAGGTCAATAAACCACATGCTGCAGATGGAGAGAGCTTATTGGCTAAACAAAGTAGCAGAGTTGCAGAGTGCACAGGGAAGGAGGGTGTAGGATGGTGGGGGCTCTGTCATATAATGCCCTGTAAGGCAACAATTCCTGGAGAGATAGAGGTAGATGCAAATGCGTTTGGAGATGCAGAGAGCTAGGAATGTTTGCAGCAACAGGCAGAGCTGGGGGGCAATACAGCTGGTCACAGGAAATCTAAGGAGCAGAGAGGAGTCCAGTATGCTCTGACCATAATGTCCAAGTCATACTCTGCTCTAATCTCTGAGGACAAGATCACAATACACAGCCCCTCCTGAGGCTGATGGTGAGGTAGGAGCACAAGGGCCACTGGAATATTGTCTTTTTGACTCTCTTCCTACATTACTAGAGTAGCAGAAACAGTGTTTGTACGTGAACTATCTCCTAGGTGTCTGCCAGGCCAAAGACAGGAGAGCAGTTCATGCAAATTATGGAACTGAGTCATAAATGAGATTTTAGGAAATGGATCCTTCTGTGTAGGGAAGAGATGGTTAAAGCACTTGGGGGAAGACATTACTGGTGTAACTGGGAGTACAAGGGAATCTATTAATGGGGAGAAGTGAGACTTTCAGTTCCCCTTCTATTCTCATCCCCTTCCATATTGCCAAAAGAGAAGGAGATAGCAGGACTGGGAGAAGAAGACAAGAAAAGAGAGTGAGAATAAGAGATAAAGCTGGACAGAAAGCTATACATGCACAAGTTAGTACAGAAGTGAAGGTGAATATTTTTATCTCCTCTTTATAAATGCTAATGAGCTGCTGAGGCAATTGCCAATTGGGAAACTCTTTCAGCAACTATAAATATATTCCTTGGAGCTCTTCTTAAGATGACTACCACAGAGGTAGGAAGAGTGTGCTGAGAGGAAGAAGCACATCTTGCACAGAGAGACTGAGCTGCTTTGGGACAGTAACAGAACACACCGCAGAGTGGGCACCCACATGCATCTGCTTAACCTAGGAATCCACCCACTCAGTGAGGCAGCTACTTGACAGCCACTGTTCCTCTTTGAAATCCACAAACTCCAAATGGATCTGGTACCATCCTTCTCCCCAGGTAGCAGATCCACAGGAGGGATTACTAAGCAGAGTTTTCCTCCTTGGCATGAGGGTGAATATTTAGAAGCCTCAATACAAGAGATAGAACCTGCTAAATGCTGAGCTTTCTAAGCAACACCAAATATTATATTCCGTAAAGGTAGGCAGTAAGTGAGAACTTGAAGTGACATGGTTAGGTAGTCTTTATGCTGCAAATAAGCAATGTTAAGCTTCTCTTGATTCTAACATTGTGTATTTGAACTTCACCCCAGCTATTCTCGTAACTGTACTATAGTAAGGCACTTTCCCTAACTGCTCCATCCAGCCCCAACCAGCCTGGTTTCTCCTTCTCTGTAAATCAAACAGCACATTCCTCATTGTGTGTTGTCTCTTGCAACAACTGGCTTTGTCACTAGACTCTAAGTTCTTTGAAGCAAGGACTGGGTTCTTATCTGTGTGCCTCAGAAGTCCAATAAGAGCTCAATAAGTGACCTGGTGACTGAGAAACATCCATAGTGATTTGGTTCCTTCCACACTAAAGGCCCTGCTATAGTTTGAATATCATGTGGCCTCCAAATTCATGCAGGCACTTAGAAATCCAAAGTCATAATTAAAGGTAAGAGGGTGTTTAGGAGTTAGGGCCTGGTGGGACAGGCTTGCCATGTGACCCTTCTCTGCATCTGCTCCACAAGTGCTATTCACTGTCCTTATTAAAGACCAGGTCAATGGCCCCACTTAAATCTTAAAGTTAAAAAGCCATAGATCAACATAACCTTTTTTTTTCTCTTAAGATATTTCAGGTATTTTGTTGTAAAGAAAAACTAACAGTGGTACTTAACTGTTGAGCCTCTTCCTGCTTATTAGTATCCCCATCATCATCTTTCTCCTCTCTCACGCTTCCACATGAACACTAATTGTAGTAAATTTCAATATTAACTTTCTAAAGTCAATATTAGATACAAAGCCAGGCTAATGGGCTACTTTTGAAGAGCAGACATTTGCAATACTTGCCATTGTTAAATTAGCTCCATTAAAAATCACTAATAATTAGCGCTTTAAACATGTGGTCAACACCTCTCTAAGCCCAGCTAATGAGCAGACTGTTTCTGTTTATTCATCACAAGACTGAATATTAGCTCAAGTTGACACTTCAGCTGTGATACACACAAACTCACTTATTCACTCTCCCTCCCTCCCTGAAAATCTTGTATCACTCAGTGTAATGCAGACACAACAAAGTGATTACTTTGGTGATAAAATATGTTCATTATTTTATCTTTCAACTGCTTATTTTCTAATCAACAAGGTTATTTAAAGTGACCATGCCTTGTGGGTGGTAGTAATAGTGGTGTATTTTGGGTTTTTGTTAGGTGGTTAATTAGGTACTTGGTTATCCTGAGCATCATTCATGTATGGGTCTTTCAAGTAACACAGATCATCAGGTAGTCAGTGATGAGTATGAATCAACCGCTAACTATCTGCAATACATTTGACACTCTATTTTAGAGAGTTATAGAGGTATTCAGAGGTAGAAAGTATGGACTGTGGAAACTTAGACTTATATAAGACAATCTCTCTCCCTCTTCCCCATTATGAATATCAATGGTGACTTAAGAAGCTACCACTGGGCCCGATCACTATTGTAACCACTCTAACAAGCATCTGTCAGCCCCACAGTATTTCTTCTTTCTACCCTCTAATTCCTTTCCCGTGACGTGAAATCGAGGCATGGGTATCAGCAGAGTAGTAATAGCTGATGGCACAATTTGGGACAAGGGATACTCCTAAGCAGCTGTTGCATCAGTCCCTCTCACCCTGTCCCAGGGTGTCTGCCAAAACCCACCTCCACTCTGAATTCTACAACTGTGCCATTCCTGGTACAGCCATGAGCCTTTGTAGAAGCAATGCCATAGGGTCAGACTGGACACAGACTTGACACCCATCAATCACAGACATGGGTCAACTAGGGCCAGCATTATAACCAAGAGCAGCCCAACAGGTGAGAAAGGACACATCCATAGGTCGTATTACTGAACAAACTAGCAAACTAAAGCACCTTCTCCCTTTCCAAGGCAGGCATACTGCTGTCCCTGGTCCTGAACTACTGCAGAGCTGCTATTCAGAGTATCTGTGGTATAGGCTGCTCTGGCTTGTAAACTGAATGAGACACAGGCAGAGAATAAGACCATGTTAAGATACCTCAGGGGGCCTGGTGCCAGAGCCTAATCGCTAAATCCTTGCCTTGCATCTGCCGGGATCCCATAGGATGCTGGATGACCAAAGCCTTGGGATCCTGCATCTGTGTGGGTGACCGGAAAGAAGCCTCTGGCTCCTGGCTTTGGATCAGCTCTACTCTGGCCACTTGGGGAATGAACAAGCAGACAGAAGATCTTACTGTATCTCCTTTTATCTATATATCTGACTTTCAAATAAAAATTAAATAATCTTTTAAAAAATATATATCAGAGATAAATGAATGTCAAGAAGTACTAGAGAACATAAAAATACTTGATTTTGGTAAAAATCACAGCAATGAAACTAAAAAACTATAAATTGGAACAAGAAGGAACCATTTCTTTAAGAAGATGAGCAAATCAACCTTTTAGCCAGACTAACAAAGAAAAGCAAATGAGAAAAACCAAGTAAAGTTAGAGATGAAAAAGAAAATAAATAAATTCTATTTATTTTGTTGTGATTTTTATCATTTTTGCCTCCTGTTCATTTTTTTCTTTTTAAATAAGTTCTTCAAGTGCATTATTAGATCATTTATATCATATATTTTTATTTTTATAAGCACTTGCTGTTATAAATGTCCCTTTTAGTATGTTTTTTTGACATCTCATGGGTTTTGATAGTGTTTTTATTTCTTCAAAAATGTGTTTTATCTTAATTAATTTCCTTAGTGACACATAGGTCATACAGTAGCATCATTTTTTTCCAAGAAGGTTTTTGGTTTGTTTTTTCATTTCTGCAGTGGCACATTGGTCATTGAGTAGCATGTCATTTAAATTCATGGCACTATAAATGTTTTGAATTTATTTCTGTTGTTAATTTTATGTTTTTTTATTTAAAGGGATACATAATAATTGTGTAATAGAGACTATCATATCCAGATGTGAAGACACAATTCAGTATGTATCTCTACTTCCAAATCAAAGATGGACTCCCAATAAAACTGTAAACATATCTTGACAATAGGATTCTGGACTCTCCGCCATTGGTCCTCCCTACAATGCCAGGACATGCTTAAATAGCAGAATGAAGGACTTATTACTGTTTATGTGAGACTATACTATTGTAATAACATAGGGGGAAAAAGATGGGGGAGGGGGTTTGGAGAGGAGGAATCCTAGAGCCAATGGAACTGTTTCATAAAATAAAAATAATAATAATAAAAATATGCAAAAAGAAAATATAAAGGAATATTTTTGAAAAAAAGAACTTGTTTTTATATTCTCACTTAGTTTCAGTAACCAAGAAAGAAATGTCTATACATGCACCCTCACACACATAAACACACAGTATCACAGGATCTGATTGCACCAACCCTGTGTTCCTTCACTTTATGCTTAGACTTATGAATAGCCAAATATGAAGTAGGTGGGTTGCCAATGGGAAGATTCTAGAGTTTTAAGGAGTTTTTAAGTTTCTCATCAAGTTACTGCATTTGGGTACTTAAATTCACATAAGTCAATAAATATTTATTGAGCACTTACACGTGTCAGGCAAAGTTCTAATCATTGTAGGTAAAATGATAAACCACAGCTCATGACTTTAAGAATTCTTAGTTTAGAGAGTGTCAGACAAATCAGCATTTATTTCCAATATTATGTACACAGTATACAGGAACATATGGGGAAAATAACAAGGAGATTATAAAACTCCAGTTTAACCAAGTGCCTAAAAACTGAATGACAGAGCAAAGAGCTACAGCGTGATCAACAAGCTCATGGGCTGGACAGTGCAGTGGCAGGTTCTGAGGTCTGCCTAGAAGGTCTCAGGGGATGCAGAAAGAGTAGTTAAGACATAATGTTTCCAAAGTTGTCACAGTGAAGACTCAGTATAAACTGGGAAACAGTCAAGATTGGGAGAAAGCCTGGCTCTTAATGCTTTTTTTTTTTTTAAATAAAGAAGCCTGATGATGTCAAATGCTAAACAGAAACCAGTTATAACCTGAATCCTTCATAATGCTCCAATCTTGCTCCAGCTGTATGGAAAAGAACAAGCAGCTGGGAGATACCTTCACAAGGCAGGCTGGGTGACCTCTGTGTTGCTCCATGGAGGATAGCCTAAACCACATATGTGGAACACACAGTAAACAGTGGCAGGCCCCCAAAGCCTCATAAACCTGCATGCAAACTGTTATATACATACGCATCCATTTTTCTGAGGCAGCATCTATATAAGTCTAGTTTTCATTAGACTTTCCCAGGAGTCTACTTCTCCAAAGGATTGAGAGTTACTGGTCTAAGATCAAGTTAAAATACCTTGAGTTTTAATAAGTAAATTCCATCACTGACTCTGGCTCTTTCTTACTGTCCACTTTCTAACCCTCATAAGCATAGGCTGGGACCCAAGACTGGCTGGGATTGCAGGGAATAAAAGGGAGGAGGGGGAGAAGCAGGAGAGTGAGAAGAATTATGCAATGATGGATTCTATTCCTTGGATTGGACAAAGAGAAGCTGAGGCTGATGGTGTGACAATCCTAAGCCCCGAGGACAATCTCTATCAGAGGTGGTTCTGTGCCATAATGGAGTTCCCAAGGGCTACAAGCACTACAGAGGTTAAGCACGAAATGAGTTTTATAAACACTTAGGCAGCATTGTTCCTGGAAGCATTCTAAATTGAAATGATCCCTGCTATAAGTGATGATGATGTCACTCTAAATCAAAGTGAATGGTGACAGAAACAGTCCGCAAACTTAAGAAGATGCCTGGGGCCACCACCTGCAATGCCAGCATTTCATTTGGGCTCCAGTTCAAGCCCCAGCTAGCTTCTTTACTTCCAATCCAGCTCCCTGATAATGGCCTGAGAAGGCAGTACAAGATAAACCAAATACTTGAGCCTCTGCCACCCACATGGGTTCCTGGCTTCTAGCTTTGCCATGGTCCAACTCAAGCTATCACAGCCATCTATGGAGAGAATGAGCAGATGGATGATCTTTCTCTGCATCTCTCCCTGTCACTCTCTGTAACTCTGCCTTTCAAGTAACTAAACACAGCCTTCAAAACTGATCATAGAAGATGATTCTCTGGAGTCCGGACCATGGCAGGATGAGAACAACGTTCTCAAGTGCCTTTAGTCAGTGGCTACAGTAAGGCATGCCTGGCCTTTATATTCTCAGCAAGCCATTTTCTATATGATACAGTGAGTAACTTCAGGACAGGCACACCTCCAGAGGCAGCTCTGCACCCTGAATCAAGCACAGGCTTCAGATTCAGGTAGAACTGAGACTACCTCCCAGTTCACACACTTGTTAGCTATGACCCTTTGGACACAATCTGTATCTGTTTCTTCATCTGAGTTAAGTCTGCTTCACACAGTGTTGTGATTAAGAGAGAAAATCCATTTGAAAAACCAGGCATAAGCTGATGTTAAATAAAAGTAATGCTCTGACTTGCCTGTTCATTTTGCTATCTTCAGCATGGGTCCTGGCACAAAGTAGGTACTCAGTAATAAGTACTAATTATGTGAATGAATGACTGAGTAAGGGAATCAATCAGTGGGTGGGGTAAACCCAGGAAATGGTTGCTCAAAACTGTCTCTTCACCATCACACTGTACACCTGTAGCACACACTACTTGCACCCATCTGTGTGATTCCCCTGATTTCTACAATCTGTGCTGTTTGGTGAACACTCCAACTACTCCTCTAAGATGGTTCCTTGGAGGTAAAGGAAAGTTTTATGTTCACAAAATTTATTGAATAATTGTCCCTCCTTCTGTGTGAAGAGGGCTTGGTCACAGGGCATCCCTCCCACATCAGTCTCCACATGCTCCTGGTAGGAGCTGCCACCCTCACTCCTTCTTTCCCTGGTTTCTATCCCATTACCCTTAGGAGTCTTAGGTTTTACAGAAAAACGTACAGGTCCAGGTGGAATTTCTGGGAAGTAGAGCCTTCATCTGAGATGAGACAGCCTTAGCATCTGCCTGCAGATAACCTCAGAGCCCTCACTGGCTGCCTGCAGGGGAAGCCGGAGAGGATTTGGTGCTCTGTCTTCCCTTGGTTGGTTGAACTGTCAGGCTGTCGAACACAGGAAGTTCACAGGGAGGAAGAAGCTAGAGAGGTTAAATGCCCTTCATATATAGAGGCAGGTATGGAAACAGAGGAGTGAGTACAAATCCAATGCAATTCAGACCTAATATCTAACCTGCTACATGTTGCTCAGGTTGCTAAGGTTCTCTGCACCAGATTCTTTGAAAGTGTTCTCTCATTCCCTCTAGTAATCTGAGCAGAATAAGAAGCTGGAATAGCTGGTTTTCTTTGTTCTTTCTCAGCTTCCAGAAAACAAGAAGGGCTTGCCATGATGAGGGAGCTATGAAGTTTCCTTATCCATGATGAATTTGTATGTGTGCTCTGAACACAGTTCATATGTTAACACTACAATAATGGAAGTTATAAATTTAGTTGTATAAACATTACACAAATGCAAAATCAGAAAAAATTTCAATGTAACCATATGGCACTAGTGAAATAAACCATGATATAGCTACTCATTAAATATGGCAAAAGTAAAGAATAATTCCTTAAAAAATTTAATTATTTTGAAGCAGGCAAAAAACCCAAAATACAACTATACACATACTCTGTGAGTGTGTGTGTGTGAAAACCACAGAGGAGGTAGTTTCATAAAGTTAATAGAAAATTTGCATTAACTTTTGCTTCCATCTTCCGATGAACTTTTTAAGAGTATGTTTGTCCCTAAATGCATACAATTGTTCTCTTAGGAAAATGGGATTAAAGATGAATTTGTTAGTTTTTTCTAGGTCAAATTTTTCTTATTTATTCTCAAAGTAATTGAAGAAAAGTAAATTATCCCTTTGTATATTAATCCTTCATGCACAAAATCTTTGTAAAATACATATGCACCTAAAATGTTTAATGATTAGTTTGTGCTTATGACACCACTGGCAAACATCATTTTATAACAAACTTATGTAAAATTCAGGAGAACTGTATAATGCACCTGTTCATTCAGATGTGATTCTGTGATAAATAAAAAATGAACAGCATTTATCATAGATAAAATTCTTTTACTACTAAAAGAGCCAAAGTCTAAATGAATGTAGAAGATACTTTCATTTTTCAGTTAAATGTCATTTAAAAGTCTGTCCTATAAGAAATAGAATTTGTCCAAGGAATGTAAGACATAAAGAAACTCAAATGGGGTGCAGCGCCATGGCCTAGCGGCTTAAGTCCTGGCCTTGAATGAGCCAGGATCCCATATGGGCACCGGTTCTCATCCCGGCGGCCCTGCTTCCCATCCAGCTCTCTGCTTGTGGCCTGGGAAAGCAGTCAAGGATGGCCCAAAGCCTTAGGACCCTGCACCCGTGTGGGAGAGCTGGAAGATCTGCCTCTCCTCCTCTTTATATATCTGACTTTGAAATAAAAAAAAATAAATCTTAAAAAAAAAGAAAAAAAGAAACTCAAATGAAAGGAAACCAACTTTTTAAAATAAAAAAGCAAAATGTCATTGCAGATACCTATTGAATGAATCTCTATATATGATGTACTTAGGGACTTTGAAGACCCAACTACAAGAATAAACAAATAATAGTAATTAAATCGCTTTTTAAAAATATAATATGTTGAGATTGCCCTGATATTAAACTATATTATGAAGCTAAAAGTATTAAAAAGTGGATAGACAAAAAACATAAAAATGAATGGAGCCTGAGATATAACTCTAACATCTGGCATAATTTTCAATCTAAACATAATAAGAGAAGAATGCAAATTATGGAGAGAAAAGATACTCAATACAGTACTTAATAAACAGAGAAGTACTCAATAAGTAGCACTGGAAAATGGACTATTTAGAAAAGCAAAGTCCTTGCAATCTCATACCATACAGAAAAATAAATTTTAGGTTAGAAACCCAAACCTTTAAAATGACATTAAAGGGCCTGGCGGCTTGGCCTAGTGGCTTAAGTCCTTGCCTTGAATGCACCAGGATCCCATATGGGCGCCAGTTCTAATCCCGACAGCTCCACTTCCCATCCAGCTCCCTGCCTGTGGCCTGGGAAAATAGTCAAGGACAGCCCAAAGCCTTGGGACCCTGCACCCATGCGGGAGACCTGGAAGAGGTTCCTGGTTCCTGGCTTCGGATTGGCATAGCACCGGCCGTTGCACTCACTTGGGGAGTGAATCATCAGACAGAAGATCTTCCTCTCTGTCTCTCCTCTCTGTATATCTGCCTTCCCAATAAAAATAAATAAATCTTTAAAAAATATGACATTAAAAAAAATCTTAAGAGAGGGACTGGTATTGTGCTATAGGAGGTTAAGCCACAGCCTGTTAACATTATCTCCTCATATGAGTCCTGGATCCTCAACTTCTAACCCACTCTTGTTTCAATGCACTTGAGAAAGTAGCAGAAGATGACCCAAATGCTTGGACCTCTGCCATCTACATGGGAGGTCTGGGTGGAACAATTGTCTCCTAGCTTTGGCTTGGCCCAGCACCAACTACTGGGGCCATTTGGGAACAGAACAAGCAGATGGAAGATCTCTCTCTCTCTCTCTGTAGCTTTGTTTTCAAATAAATAAGTAAATCTGTAAAAAAAAAAAAAAAAAAAAACCCTTAAAGGAAAATATGAGTATTTGATCCCTGAATAAAAAAGACCTCTCTAGACATAAAAGCCTTGAAAGAAATCACAAAGGCAAATATTGGCAGTTTTGTCTATATATAAAATGTTTAAATACACATCAGATTACAAACAAAATGAGAAAGGCAAATGATGATCTGGAAAACATATTTACAACAAACGTAACAGAGGAATATTCACCCAGCTCCACATTTAACCCATAAGCAAAGAATATAAATATGTATTCTGAAAGAGAAGGAAAATAGCTAATAAACATAAGGAAAAGTAGCCAACCAAATTAGTAATCAACCAAATGCAAACTAAACAATGAAAGATTTGAAAATCCATTAAATTTCAAAGCTTTTGAAAAGGAAATAATCCTCACTGTTGGCAAGGGTTAGATGTTACCCCTCAGTGCCCATGCCCTTGTTAGAGCAAGTAAAATTACAACAGCCTTCCCAGAAAGCAATTTGGCAGTGTGAATCATAATAACAACACTATGTACTGCAAATGACCTAGCAATTCCCCTTCTATATGTCTAACCTAAGGAATGAAGGAAAATGAGAATAATAGACAAGGGATTTCATGCAGTACATTTGACCAAAGCTCCAAACTGCAAACAGCCTGGAGGTTCAACAGAAGGAGGAAAGTTAGATAAACTTGAGACAGGTACAAATAGGAAACCAATCATCCATTAAAAGGTTTTATTGAGTACTTTTTAATTTCATGGAAGAATGCTCACAACAGGATACTAACGATACATGCACTGTATATGTTAGGCTGAATCATATGAAATTACTGAGGCTAAACTGTGTTTTCTTTTTACCTTCCGAAATAGATTTGGCATGATCCCAACTATGAACAGATACACTATACTTCTGATTTGTGAGATTATGAGGATAATCACTTTCTTCCTTATATTTCTCTATAATTTTCATACGTTCTATCATGAATATGTATTTAAATTATAATGTTGTTAAAAAGTACATGGGGCCATATAAAGAAACACTCAAAATTCAAATATATGTTAATCCACTTTTCAATCTTTTTTTTTGGATTTTATAACCCTATGCTTCTTTGAGCGCTTCATCTCTATGCCCTTCTTCCTCTTTGTCCATTCTTCAATTCATCTGCATGTTCTATAATTTGCTCATTAAAGTTAATACCCCGAATAAGAAGCAGGGCTCTAGAAAAGGTCAGATGTGGCACCAGCTTCCTTTCTCCAGGACAGCTTCCCAGAAGAGGTACTTCATGCCCAGAGTGGCCCTGAGCATTTTGTTCAGCAGAAGTATCACAGAAAGACCACGGTAGGCAGCTCCTGCCCACTTCTGTGGCTGTCTCCCTAACGCTGAGACTGAGGTTCCCAGCCTTGTTTCATAGTAGGCTCACAGCCTTGGGAGAGGGAGGCCAGCAGCTGTCCTGCAATAGCACATGGTGAGGAGTAATTCCAGCTACCCAACCTAACCTCTTGGTGTGCTCTACATGCTAGATACATGCTTTTTGGAGTTCCCATGTGCAACATTATGAGGATTCACACCTCTTGGTGACATGTCCCTCTCAACACTCCTTGACTGCACCTCTTATGGAGCTCTGGGTTTCTAGGCAGAAAGCACATCACACTAGAAGTCAGAGCTTTGACTTGGCGGCTGTGGGAAGCCAACTCATCCTGCCCACTCTGACATTTCTCAAGTGTCCATCAGAATTTTCATATCACTCCTGTAAGGAACAAAAAAATGCAAGGAAAAACAGCTTGCAAACCACCACACTGTATATAAAAGTAAGGTGTTAGCTATGATGCCTTCTACTGTAGCCTTTTATGGAAGCAGTTATAGTTTGTATGCTTTTCTGATCTCAAGATTTGGGGCTCTGGCTAAATCCCCTTTATCCCTAGTCTGACCAACTTTGAAGAAGAGGTAGGTCCTTGTACCTGTGGCCTTGATTAGAGAATGCCAAAATTTTCCACTCCTACTTGTATTATCCTTGTGTTTCAGGTACCAGGACATAAATGTGCTGACTGTAAGCCTGAATTCTTTTCAAGGATCCATTGGAGAACACAGGGAATGCAGCTCCCATGTACAGTGAAGTCTATGTCAAGATAACCACAGCCACCTCCCTGAATCTTCATGCCGGTGACCATTTCAGCACATCCACTAGGGTTCTCAGGCCAGCCAAAGTCACATGCAGCTGTCTCTGCCCATCCACTTTCTCCTCTGACAACTGAATGTATCTTTACAATGCCCCTGCATAACCCACAGAATGATCCAAGAAGTCATCCATGAAGGGGCAAGAGTCTCCAACTGCCATTACATCAGCCTCCAGTAAAAAGAGTTTCTTCCTCTTAGCACCTTCTCCCACTACTGTCACCCAGAAACAACTCCTAAATGCTGCCAAAAGCTTACAAATATCCCAGATCAGGGAGTTGATCAACAACCATTCTTCTTAAACATACCCCAGCCTACAGGGTCCTATCAAGGGCTAGAACCATGTAGAACAAATGGAAGTCAAAATAGGAAAATTTTTTTGGAGCTTCTGATACTTCATTTACAAAATGGGAAACAGAAATCAGTGGAAAAGGGGTTCAAAGGCGCATGATGGATCGGCAGTCTAATCTCAGTCAAGCATTTCTACTCCACAAAGTCTAAGGAGTATCTCACTGTAGATGCATGTATCTGAAGATGCAAGGGTGGGCTGATGGATAACAGAGTAGAACATTGCTACCTACTGTCTGTCACTAGCTCCATGTGGCTATCTAAATTTCCTTCTTTTTAGTGTTAATAGATTTTTAAAATATTTATTATTTACCATGATACAATTTTTTAGGTATAGGGGTTCTCCCGCTCTCCCCCACCGCATCCTTTCTTGTGTTCTGCATAAGATTTAAAATTCAGTTTCTCATTTAGTCATACCTAAGGTGGCTAGTAGCAAGTAGCTATCATATAGCACAGCACAAATATGTGGCTAGCGGCTGTTGTTTTGGAGAGTGTAGGCAGGACATCATGGGAAACATCATGATAGAAAGTTCTGTTGATATCAGTCATACATAGATTTCCTATAAACAATAAGCTTTCTGAGGGCACAATATGTGTCATGTACTCCAGTAAAATGCACTGGAAATGTTCTCCAAAACCCATAGCCAATGACTGAATTAGTTAAAGAACAGCAACCGATGAGGAGCTCAGTCAGCAATGACCTAGAGTCCATGAAAAGTAAGTCTGTCACTCAGGGGGAGCTACAATGATTGCCTTCTATGTTCTAAACACACAGGCATAAAGAAGAAACAACTAAATGAGAAGCAGAATCCCTTACTTCCCTAATGGGAAAAGAAAAATCCTCACAAAGCTAAAACCTAATGTTTGCCAGGGAATATTTCAACATTTGCATGCACGCTTACCTCATAACGTCCCTCTTTCAGCCCAGTGAACTCCTGAGTGACCATACCTGCAGTTGTAGAACAATAAAGAGCCATTCTTCCCAGTGGCTTTTGAAGCCCACTGCCCCACTGAAGGCAAGATGAGAAGTCACCAAGAAGACTGGATGCATATTTCCATCAAGCAGGAAACCCTTCACAGACAGTTTTGCACTTCTGCTCTACATCCTCAGAATGCACAATAATATCTTGATCAAGAGCATTCCAACCAATAAAAAAATGAGTGAGCTTTAGAAAGTTCAGGTTATAAAGGGTCTAATAAAGATATTATTTTTACATAAAGGATCGCTCCTTAAAATGAGACCACAGGGGTCAGAAATTAGCTGCTTACAGAGGCAAGAAAAAAACCAGGCCCCCTGGATATTTTCAGCTCCTGGAAGCCTTAACAATATATGAAACAAAGCAAAGAGCTACTGTGAGTCCTGTTTGTTCATATAAAAGTGATTGATAGAATTAGGGTTTAGAACAAACTGAATATACAATGAACACTTTGTTTCTTCTTTGTAAGCTATGAGTATATCTGTGTATTTGTTCATATCTCTTATAAAATAACTCATACCACTACTTCAATTTTCAGATTTTTTTCTTACAGCAATAAAATTCTATCCTATTTTGCTACCCCTGTTTTCCACCTGGAAGATTTGTCAATGTCCAGCTCAAAAATTCAAAATATAACTTTATGTCCTTGTTGTTCAGTTTTCCCATCTGCAAAATGTGAGATCAACCTTATAAAGTTAATATGAGAATTAGCTGAGATTATGAGTTTCCTTGTGGTTGATAGATGGTAGGCGTCCAGTAAATACTGGGTGGTGGAGTAAATGAACGGATCAATGAAATGTCTGGACTGTGTGATTAATTCATCACCAGGTTCATCTGAACTAACTTGGGAGCAGCCAAATTGCAAAAACCCTTCACATGTAATGGTTTCCTCACGCTGTCAGTGTCAAAAACTGTAGACACACTTCCTTCAGAGAGCATGCCTTGCAGAGTCAGACACTGAAAAGGTGAGAACATTACAGTTCCCACAGAAAAAAAGTCTTTCCTTCAACCGTAACATGTTTTGATTCTGTGTGCAAAAGGAAAGAATGAAAACATATCAGCTTTGGGGCTCTAGAATTAAGCTTTTCCATCAAAATTCACTCATAGATTTGGAAGTGTTCACCTTCCATCAATGGAGCAGCAACTATGGTCTTCGTCCATACAAATAACATTGCTGACCAGGAGTCTGCAGACTGGAGACCTCCTGGTGGCCTTTTCTCATTTCTCTTCATCCTCTGAGCTTCCAACATTCTTAACATAAGCAAGCAAAATAATGGCTGAGGTTTTTCCCTCCCCAGCCATTCAAGTTCCTAATTAAGCTTTGCTATAAGAGATAACAACTAGCAAGCTACAAGTTGGAGAAGAGGACCTCCCAGACAAGAAGTGAGAACCTCAGGGATGAGAATCAGGCAAAGGAAACACCACATTTAATGAGTTGTAAAATGCATCATTAGTTTCCATGCCACAAAGAAAGAACAAACTGCTGCCCATTAAACTACTACAGATGGTAAACTGTAAGATTCATCCTGACTTCAGAGATGGCAAAATGTACAAAGAAAGAGGATTCTACAATTTTTTTTTAAAAAAAGGAACTAGCATTTATCCAGTACTCATTATGTTACAGGCACTGAATGAATAAATTTTTATACACATTACTTCACTTAACCCTTAAATAACCCTGTGAAATAAATGAAAGTACATAGAAGACTAGCACTTTATGGAGGTGAAAAGTGAGGTTACAGAGAGTCTATACAATTTTATTAATGTCATGTAATTAGTAGGTAGAAGAGGTGATATTGAGCCTATATCTATTTCACTCCAACTTCCATCTTCTTAACCCTTTACCCTTTGGATACAGGCTGGGGAATTTTACAGAGGGAAAATGAGTAACCTAACAGAGGTAGGACCGAAACATTAAAACTGCCAGAGCACATTAAAGAAACTCACCAGAATGACATGCTTTAACTAGAAAGGACCTTAGAGATGATGTAATATGAGCATATACTTAATGGAGAAGTCCAAAGATGTTACCTGATCTTCCCAAAGTTATACAGTTAACTGGTATAAAAGTGCAGATACTAGTCATGCCAGGTAATAAGATGAAGCTTGCAAGACTGTATTTTCCAGAATTTTCCCATTCTTATTTTCACTTTCTAGGCACTTTCCCATCCCTGTTCATCATGTCTTCTCTGTGACCACGTTGGTAGGGTCTTTCACTGTTGCAGACCTTGAGGTCTGAGATGCATAGCCTTCTCAGTGTGGGAAGGGGAAATGAACCTTGGGATCTGGGCTCCTATCCATCTAGCCCAAAGAACCCAGCACACTTAATTTTGAGGTGCCTTGTGCACTCCCTTGTAAAATGAATCTAATAATATCAAACTCATAGAGCCACAATGTCACATAGTAAATGGACATTTGATGAGGCTACTGTGGCTATGACTACTGTAACAGTTTATGTTTACATATGGTTCAAGTGTATCGGCCCCAGATTCAAGTGATGGAAGCTTGATCTTCAATGTGGCAATGTGAGAGGTGCTAGAACTTTTAAAGGACTAAAAGTGGGCAATCAGGTAAGTTGAAGCCTTGCCCTTGAAAGAGATAAATGCTGGTCTCACAGAATGAGAGTGTAAACAGTGTAAACAGCAAGACCAGCAAGACCAGCTCCTCCTAGGTCTCTGGTTTCCTGTCTTGCCACATAAACTCTACTCTTGACATTCTTCCCACAATGTTACTTACCATTAGATCCTCACTGGTTGCTGAACAGATGCAGCCACCCAATTGGTGGCACACAATTGCATACTCAACCTTCAAAACTGTGAGTTTGATAAACCTCTTTTATTTATAAAATACCTAGCATTGAGTATTTTGTTATGGCAGCAGAAAACAGACTATCATAGGGCTTTTACTATTCTCTCACTTTTCATGGCTTATTGGCTCTGATATGAACAGTCTACTTTGCATTTTCTTTTTTAAAAAGTTATTTTTATTGGAAAATCAGATATACAGAAAAGAAGAGACACAGAGAGGAAGATCTTCCATCTGCTGGGTCCCTCCCCAAGTGGCCACAATAGTCAGGAGCCAAAAAACAAGAGCTTCTTCCAGATCTCCCATGTGAGCACAGGGTCCCAAGTCTGTCAGCCATCCTCTACTGCTTTCCCAGGCTACAATAAGGGAGCTGGATGGGAAGTGGAGCAGCCAGGATATGAAACAGCATGCACATGGGATCCCAGTGCATGCAAGGCAAGGTCTTCACACTCTAGGCTACTGTGCCAGGTCAAACTTTGGATTTTCTAATATGAAGCATGTTCTCTTGGCTGGAAACAGTGGAAACAAGAGGACAGGCCTGCATTGTTGCTTCCTCCTTCTTTCTCTGTACAATAGACCATCTTCCCTAAGCAGAAAATCAAATCCCTCTTCCATCATCACTATTCACAAGCTTGTCTCATGCTGGCTTCAGTCCAGTTATTTACCCTTTTATTGGCTTTCTGTAGAAGACCTTTAGAAAACAAGCTTCTTGAAGAACTCCCTTTCCTTTCATAATTCATCCAGGTTTCCAAAGTATGGTCAATCCTCCACACTTTATAGCATCTGAAGCTCAAGGTCAAAGCCATTTTCATTTAACCTTCCAGCCACTTAGGTTTGAGTGTCAGTACAAGAAAATCGCCTTGCTCCCATCTTAGGGAGCTTTATGCTTCTAGTTGCATGCATATTAGAAGACAATGTGAGACCGTTGTGTTGCAGGCTGCCAGAAGGGCTGGCCTTCAAGCCAGGAAGTAGAAAGGACCAAAGGAGGTAAGTGGCCCACAGTATGGGATGATTTAATAATCCTACTTTCCCCTTTAAAGAAATCCAGTTGGGAGAAATGTTCACAGCATCACAGTAAGCACAACCTGCAAAGCCAATAGGCATAAACCAAGTACATGCCCCAGTGATGGTTCATCTCCCAAACATATCCTTCCTCCCAAACATATCTTTGGTAAACCTGTTCCCCCTAGAGGCCAAATTTCAGCCCCTCTTTTGGCTGCTGCTTTGATATTGCCACTTTTGTGGGACTTTGTGGTAGATGCGTGCTACTATTTGTGAAAAGTTCCTACTTAGGTGAAGTCTCCACAAATGCTCTACCTAACTGATATTGTTTAATTCTCCCACCTATACAGAGGGTTCCATACTATTCCTACATTTTATGGAAAATGAGAATTAGAAAAATCAAGTCATTTAACTAAAGTCATGGAGCTAGGAAAGGATGAATTCAGAATTTGAACTTACATGTATCCTATTCCAAAGTCTACAGTTAGAGTCTCACCCACCTGGATGCTTCCTCTAGTTTCCAAGTCACCTTGCTAAGGCAGAGGTTCTATCTCTCTTTGGGTGGGATCTGATCATGTTTTCTACAGCCTCACAATATTTGATATGCCTGGAATGAGCCCCAAAGCTTAGGTTTCTGTGGTGTCACAAGACAGATTCCTGGAGTCCTTCCTCAGATTCCTGTTAAGTTCTGTGGTTACCACCCTGCAGTTACAATTGTGCTCTGAAACCCTACATGTTTGTTTAGGCCTTGACCGTCCCTCACTATGCTCCTCTCTGAGCACAAGAAAGAGGAAATGATGCCTTACTCCCTGTACCTGCAGTCACTGTTTAGGTCATGTAAAAATGGAGGGAAGGTTCAGCAGTTTAAAACCAAACTTCCCTGAGCCTGAATGTCTTCCTATTTGGGACTCTGGCAACTGCTCCTTCTCCCAACTCCCCACCTAAAATGAGGTGCTAAGCAACAGGAAACTTGTTCTGATGATGGTCACTTAGACCCTGTGTATCTCACTACTGACTACTGTCTTTTGCCAGGACAGCACAACAGTCCCTTAGCTCTCAGCCAGGCATTCTGCCAAGTCCCTTAGATGTGCCAATACCAATCTGGTTTTGAAGTGGGGAGTCAATTTCTTCAAGTACAAAAATGACTGTAACAGCCCACACAACAAGAAGTGGCTAAATTGAAATGAAAAGTCCCATAAAACTCCCCACGTCATTGATTGCAAATGACATGGTAATTATAAACACAACAGTGAACATTATTATCAGCTTCAAGTGTTACTTGAATCCAGCCTGCATGCTCAGTAAAACACGGTGGTTCTGGAAAGTTTTGGGAAACTTATGCAGTGTGGTAAATCTAACTTAGGTGAAATCTCATTCTAACTGTGGGGATCAAATTCACTTCTCAAAATGCTACACTACCCTGAAGACCCTAGGGACTAACACAATTCTTCCCCCAGGACCTGGAGTAATTTTTATGCATGGTCATGACTATTCCCACCAATTTATATAAGGTTGAGGCAAAGATATCCAGATGCTCACCAAACCCCTCTCTTGAAGCACACAGCTCTGTTAAAACTTCCTCTGCAGTTAGGAGCAGCCATATGACTGAGCTCTAGCCAAATGAATGAGAAAGGTGTTAGATGCTACTTCCAGAACAGGCCTGTGAAATTATCCCATATGTACCTTGCACACTCACCCATCCTTAGATGATTGGTTACAGAGGTTCCAGTAGAGGATTCCAAGGCAGCAGAAATAATAGCAAAACCACTGAATGGAAAGATCCTGGGTTTTGGGTTGTCACCAGTCAGGAAACTGTCGTGAACTTTGAGCTGACCAACAAATAAGCTTCCATTACACTATTCCTCATTACAAAGCATTACAACCATAAAGCTATGCTGACCAATAAGTAGAGAACATTGCCATTGTGAACAAATTTTTTATGACATATGAAGGTTGTACATTGTTAAAGCTCTAAAGAAACTATTTTTTAATCTCTATTTTGATGACTTGTATATACAAATGTATTCTGTAAAGGTCTTTGTTCTCTTTAGAAATGATAAGGTTATATCACTGAGCACAAAAACTGGAGCAAAACTCAAAGAGAAAAAATAACAATGAGCACAGAGAAGAGAAACACTTGGAAGGACTCAGTTACTAGCTGTCTGGTCTTTTTCCTGAAAGAGTTCATCCACCATCACCACACCTCTAACACATAAAGGTGCCAGGCAAATTTTAGGATCCATACAAAAATACAGCACTTTAGACTTTTCTGACTCCCAAATCTAAATCTTTGTCCTTGTCATTCAACCAGCCCAACTGCAACTGCATCGCCAGGTAGCAGCAGGTGTCATTTATATGGCACCTAAGGTTGAAATATTCATTTGCTATCCTCTAGTTGTGTCACCATCAGAGAATGGGATACCCATTTGTTTCATATCTTCAAGTCCATTATAATAGTTTCATTAAATCCTATCACTTTCTTGAGGTGAATCTCATTAACTCCATTTCAGACATGAAAAATCAGGCTCAAATCATTTGCCCAAGGTCACACAAGTGCTTAGAATGAACTTTGATACTGATTTTCACTTGTATAAACACCGCAATTGACTGGCATGTGCCATAAACAGTTAACTACACCTGGTGTTATGTTGGTGCCTGCTTGTTCTGCTCCTGAAAATCTCAGGACTTGTACCAGCTGGTCATTGAACACATTGGTAGTTTACATCTGCTATAATGCAAATCAGCAAATGCTACAAACACCACAAGAAGGACATTTATTCCTTTGTGTAAACATCGCATTACTGGTTATAAGTTCTTATTTTATACCAGTATGGCAACACTGTTCTGATGGTATTTTGCTGAAATTTCAGAAATAGTAAGTAGAAGAAAATATTCCTGTGTTGTAGATTTGGGAAACTAAAGATATATTTATAAGGATCTCTTCAAATAAGTTGCTAAGAAAATAACCAACAAGAATAATGCTATTTTTAGATGAGGAGGCAGTTGAATTCTGGCGACAGTGTGGAGAACCATGGATAAAAATGACTTACAGGCTTTGTTTTAAGCTAATGGATAAAGAAGGTACCATAGGCTCCTTGAGGTAAGTTATAAAATTGAGGTTATAGTATAGAGAGAGAGTACAAGCGAGAGAGAGAACATGTAGTTCACACATTAATAAAGGAACACATATAATCCAAAGCAGAAGTTAAAATCATATGATGCATTCTAAGCCAAAGAAACATGATAGGAATTTTTCTTTGATTAACTTCCCAAGATTTACCTCCTTGAATCAAAGTGCATCTTAATTGGATGAGCACACACCAATCTGATATTTCGGGAAAGAGCTATAGAAGTCTTGTGGTGGTTTAAGCAGTTGGCCTTTAAGTAAACATTCCACATGTGGAGAATAATCCTCATGTGAAAAATACAAAAATTGCTGCTTTAACTTGTGGCCGTCAGCAGTTATCCCCAAATCTGGCTGATCATCACATTTAGTTGAGGAGATTTTTAAAAATATAGAAAATGGTGTCTTTATTTAGATTTAGCAAGTCCAAGAAATAAGTATGTTTGCCAGGACTGAAGTAAAATACTAAAGTATCAGAGCAAAACAATAATTAGGACAACTAAAGGATCCTGACCAATAGACCCAAATGTGTCCAGGCAAGAGACAAGCACTTAGGGCAAAGAGCATTTATAAGAGAATCCATGTTTGAAAAAGTTGTAGTTAGATCCAATGGAGCTCCGAGTATAAAAGAGGAAAACTAATTTCCATTTCTCGGCTTTGTTTGGAAGGCAAGTTACTCAACTTGCCCAAGCTCAGAATACTCATTTGTCAAATGGGGAAATGTACAAATTGCCAGGCTGTCTCAGAAGATGGCACATACTCATCACACTTCTTGGCATGTAGGAAGTCATAATTCGTTATTTTCCTGCTATTAGGTTTCTTCTTTGTAACTCTGTTTTGGAAATATTTTTCTAAACCAATGCATATACAGCTGCAGAAGCTGCTACCTGCCCCATGCTCCTTACCTTTTCATGCAGCAATCTATAGTGGACTTTAGCAGTCCCCTGAGGGAAACAGAGGAGGCAAACCATGGTACCAGCAAGCAAGATTCCAACTGTAGTCTGGCTCATCTCCCTACAGGACTCTGAATGAACCTGCTGCTACCCATGGTCTTATTCTGTAGTGCTGCCAATTGGGCACAAACAGAGCTTGTAGTGGCCAAAAGCTCTAATGAAGAGCTCAGAAGAAGAGGTTAATGAGATGGCCGACACTAGACTCATGGATAACAAGCCAGTCTGTCACTATCCCCTGGAGCTTTCACTCCTTGGTCAGGGAGGATGTTGGCACCCCCAAACTGCTGCACTGAAAGTCAGCTAATTGGAGGCTTGATGACAGATGACACCAGGTTTCCAGGAAACAAAATGATCTCTTTAGCTCCAGAGTTCTGCAGTGAAGGAGAGGAAGGATGAGAAATTCCCCCCAGAGAAATACAACCAAGGTTCCAGGGGGCAGTGCATAAAACATTAATGGAACTCGAGCCATCACCAGAATATGTCAGGGAGTAAAGGAAATGAGCAAAGCTACCAAAGGAGAGTGCTACTGACCCAGCTGCCAGCTGGAACAACACACGGGAAAGGAGATGTGGTCAGGCAGACAGAGCAGGACAGCCAAGGGAGACCACAGAAACAGGACTTAAGGGAACAGCTCAGTTTTTACTACTTGAGGGGAAACAGGCATCTTGCAGGAAAAGCAATGAGGCAAAGGGTATGACAGAAGGCCCCCAGGCACACTGTGGTCTCCAACACATTCATGAAAAATATTGTTTTAAAAACACATATAGATTTCAAAAAAAGTCTTGCATGAAAATAAACTTTTATTTTAATTCAATTTTTCTGACCTGATTGAAGCACTCTCGTATATATTGCAAGACATTATCACAGAAGAGATTTAAAAAATACCACAAGTGGAAGGGGCCGGTTTGTAAGGAAAGGAATGGCAGATAGGCATGTGGAAAGATAACTCTGGGGCTGGCATTGTGGCACATGAATTAAGCCACTATCTGTGATGCTGGCATCCCCTACTGGAACACCAATTCCCAGCTACTCTGCTTCCAACTCAACTCCCTTCTAATATGCCTGGGAAAATAATAGAAGATTGTCAAAGTACCTGGGCCCTGGACACCCACATGGGAGACCTGGGTTGGGTTCCAGGATCCTGGCTTTGGCCTGGTCCATCCCTGGACATTGCAACCATTTGAGGGATAACCAGCTAATGAAAGATGGTTCTCTCTCCTTGACTTCCAAATAAATAAATAAATAAATAAATAAATAAGGAAATGTAGCACAAAAGAAAGATTAATGGCAATGGTGTGGTATGGGGAGAAAGGGTAAGAGGGTTCAGAGAAAATTAGGCCACCCAATTTCTCATTAAATGACTGGAGTAGAGTAGCTGTCATTTCTCATAGAGAGAAGTTTCCAGATCTTCATGCTGGTGATTTTTTTTCTACTTCCAAATTTCCAAATAACTTCCATGTAGATGAAACATGCCAAACACACAGTACTTCACACTTCCTACTCAAGCTAGTTCTGAAGCTGCTATGTTTTCCCCTGCAAGTGTTGGGAGGGAGGAGATGGAAAAAGTGTGGCACTGATGAGATGTGACAGGAAATGCTTCGCATTCCGCCTCAGCATCTGGCTCATCCTGGCCCCATCACCGGGCTCCTGTTGGCCCCAGCTGCTCACTCCATGAGCCTCATTTCCAGCAGCTCCTTCCTGGACAGTTCCAAGATCCCAGCCTAAATGTAAATGAGGACACCCAGCCCAAGTAAAAGCCACTTCTCCCACAAGATAGGAGCCACATAGGAGTGGCAGGTCCCTTGGCTGCATTTATGGATTTAATTTATATCCCAATTAATTCACACAGCTTTAAAAATTCTATCAGTTGTTCATGTTTGATGTCCTCCATTAGCTTGGGAACTCTCAGGGACAAGCCAACACCTCTCCATTTCTCCTAGGAGCTTTGAGAAAGTAGAGCTCATACCTATTAATCAGCCCAGACACCAGCAGAGCCTCTACACACCAACACTTAGTAAATTATTTTTTTATGAGGATGGTATTTTAAATCTTCCCTCTACACCTCCATCCAGGGAGGATTCTCCTTCAAAATAGAGAAGTTCTGGAAATTGATGCTGTCTGTTAAAAAAGAAAACACACACACACACAGGTACCAATCATGCAAAGAAGTGCCAAGACACTGGAGAGACCAGGAGCTCAGCCAAATAGAGTCAAGGAAAGCCATTGTTCCCTATCAGGAAGGAATGGCCTATACCATCAGTGCTTCTATCACCCTGACCTCAAGTTCAGCTGGGACTTCCTAGGTCTCAGATTCCTGCATTAGTTAGGATTATGGCTAGCTGAGAGTACAGCTCACAGGGAGCTCTACCACAATGGCTAAAACAAGCAAAGTACTTCTAAATTTTCAGTGATGAGAAATTTGGAAATGGCACTTGAGTTGCCTCAATAGTGGCTATATTTGTGATCCACTATCTTTTCAGATGATCTTTATCTCTTGGTCCTAAGATGATGGAAGCCTCTCTTGACATCATAGCCCCATTGCATGAAGAAAGAGGGTAAACAGCAATCAGTTTTTTCTTTGGATGGCCTTTCAGAGAATAAACAGCTTTCCCATTGAATAAATAAATTGTCACAACTGTGTCACAGGACCTTCCCTAGAAGCAAGAGAAGCTAAGAATTTCCTACCCTTTACAATTAGGACAAAACAAGGTGATCTTTGGAATATATACTAAGTACACAAGTCTTCACTTCTGTCATACACACACTCACATCCACAAGGCAAAAAGACCCTTACCTTCTTCTGGGAGGGATATTGTGGGGTGGCTCTTATGTCCCTTCAAAATTCTTATGTTGAAATCCTAACTCCCAGTATGACATTTAAAAGTGGAGACATTGGAGGTGATGAGGCTTTACTTCCATGAATGAGATTTCTCCCCTTTGGTGGAAGAGACTTCAGAAAGTTCACCTATCCATTCTACCATCCATGAGAAGTAGTCCCTCACAAGATACACATTGCAGGTGCCGTGACCTTGAATTTCCCAGCCTCGGGGAATGTGGAAATGAATGGTTGTTGTCTATAAGCTACCCAGTCTTTAGTCATTTTTTTTAATAGTAGTCTGAATAGACTAACCCATTAAGGATGATCTGTCCTGCTTCCATAGATAAAGAGGCAAACTCAGAGAGGTTAAGCTTCTTTTCAAATATCACATGGCTTGTAAGCTGTATAAATGGGTTGTGAACATAGTTCTCCAGCCTCAGCTCAGAGCTGTTTCTGTCACACCACTGGTCATTCCTGTCACATTACATACTTGATTGTGCTGCTACTGCAATCCTGCCCTTTGAACTCCATTTAAAACTAAGACAGATGTTGAAAGAGAATGCAGGTCAGATGAAGTCTGGCAAGTACCACAGAAGGTTGAAAAGGATCAAGGCCTCTGACTCTTGCCAACAGAATGTGCATCTTGTCAGGATGCTCTTCCAAAACTCACTCAGAAAAGGTACTGAATAAACAAATTCAAGAACACAAGTTGATTTCTGGGAGTCATCTCTCCCATCCACCTTACTCCACGTACAGCAAACAGCCAAGGCTGACCATGACATTCTCTGGAACCTCTGCAATTACCAACTCCCACAGAAATACCCACATACACACAAGGCAAGCCACACAGCCCTCCAATAGAGCACTTACATGGCTGCATGCAATTGTCTAGCCACCACTCTAAATTCTCAACAAGATCTTTGCTCCTTAATAAAAGAGAATTGTGCCTAATTCCATATTGTTTTGCCAGTGTCTGGCAAAGTACCCAGAATGCGTTAAGTCCTTAATAAAAATTATTTGAATAAATGAATTAAACATCAATTCTTCTTGCTGTAGTATCTAAACTTTTTTTTATCCTCCCCAGAGCATGGAAAAACAACAACAACAACAACAACCTGGTCATTCCTGTGGGTGCTCAATTGAGATCCCACAAATCCTAGACAGAGTAGAATTTGGGGCATTTAGCATAAGCCTAGAAACTCCTAAGGATGCAAGTGTTCAAGGAATCAAAAGTTGAGGGTACTGAGGCTGGGCTGAAACTTTTTTGTTTCTGGTTGAGTGTGAGGGAAAGGCAGAACACTCTGAACCTCTAGCAGGCCAGACACTTACAAGAAGGCAGACCACACGTGGAAAGAAGCCCTGCCTGAAAGTAGCAAGAGCGAATGCAAGGCATATACTATGGTGTTAATGCATCACTATGGGTCTTTCAGGGAATCGGTGCAACAGTCAAGCCAGCACAGGTGACCTGGTCTTGGTTTCAAAGTCTCTTAGCTTCTGTACTTTCAGGCATTCCCCTGGTTCCTTAATTCTACTTCATACCTTACCTTGACTTCTGAAACCTGTATCATCCTTGCCCCTAACAGTCTCCTAGCTCCAATCCATCACACAATCTTAACTCTGACTTCCTGAGTCTAGTTGAGGACCCGCAGTCTCATCGCAGGACCTAATGGAGGCCCTCAGTCTGGTCCATTGCAGCCCAAAGCCACTGTTGATGGAGAAAAGGAATGCAGGAGTCTAAGGTGTCTGTAGAGCAGCAGTTCTCAACTTCTTTAGCATCAGAGACCCCTCTGAGCATTGATGAAAGTGAAGAATTTTGTGCCAATGAACTGCATGACACATATCCACAAAATTTCCATGAGATTTTGGAAGCTGAATAGACTTCCCAAAGCCCACTCACTGACTTTCGGAGTCCACTCATAAAACCTCCTGGTCCAGAGAGAGTCATGCACTTTTGTTTTAGTGCTGTTACCCTCCTGGGAGAAGACCCAGGTAGCTCAGCCAGACAATACCCAGCTTGTTGTCCCTATGGGAAGTTCTTGCAACAGTGAGAACAGTTAGGACAACAATTGTCTCTAATTCTTGCCACCTGAGAAGTCTTTTATGAAAGAAGAAAAAACAAAAACAAAGACACTGCTCACTTATTGTGCAGCAACTGTAGAAAGTCAAAGGACTTAACTTAAATTTTCTGGAAATCTCATCTTCACAGCAAACCTCTTAAGTAGGTATTATCCCCATTTCAAATCAGAAAAATAAGGCTTTAGGAAGTTAAAGAAGTTGACTATGGTTGCACAAAGAATGAGTTAGGGAATGCAGGCTCATATGTGGCTTCTCCAAAGTCCCCACTCATTCGTCTCAGCATCACACTAGACTTCCAAAAGTGAGGTTGGCTCTAGGATTAAGCGAAGAAAAGCTGCCCTGTCATCTAAAACCTTCCTTTCTGCCTCCATATATCACAAAACTTTTAATCCCACAGTCAGAAACATAACCAAAAAGAACCAATGCCTCATTGCTATCTGTGTTCGTCAGGTTTAAAACAACATGTAATTTTAAAATCATAGAGTGCATACAAAGCGATTCTGGGTGCAGAGAATCCATGAGACTGTCACCTGAGATAGCAAATGTGAGCCGGGGAGAGCTGCATGTAGTGCTCTAATAGGAAATATGAGAGTGTAGCTGAAGCAGGAGTAAGGGAAAGCAATAGGCAGGGAAGCATTTTGGAAAACACAAAGAAAACTGGCTGGCAGGTGAAGAACATGCCTAGCCAAAATAGGTAAGAAGGCTCCTGATCAGCAATGCAAGGGCCAGGTCCAGGGCAGAGGACAAGCCTTGCTCTACTAGATCCCTACAGAAAGGCTAGAGTAAGGAATGGGTCTTTGGAAATGGCATTAGAATGAACTTCTTTGCCAAGATGGTCAGGAGAGACATGGAAGCCAAGCTGGAAAGTGAGCCAGGCAGAGAACATGATGCAGGAGAGTTGTCACTCACACCGGAAGAATGCCAAGGCTGAGAGGGTCAGGCTGGGGGACACACTTGAGATAGGGTTTAACAGAGTCCTGAATCCATGTGTCAAAGACAAGTGAAAGCAGGTTAGGGTAAACTGAGATGGAGAAGTCTGTGCTCTGGGTATCTGTTTACAACCAGCAGGCAGTGCTGGCTTTGAGAAGCCAGAGGCAAGAAGCTGATGAAGAACAAGGCTGGACCAGATTAAAGAACCTAGAAAAGGTGATGATGCTTTCCACAGCATCATGGATGTTCAAGAAACCAAAAAAAAAAAATTATAACATTGAATATAAGGAAAAATATTAATATGTTACGAGCCTACAGGATGTGGGGTATTCAAAGATATTAGAGCAATATAAGGAAACTCTAATCAAGAAAATCATTATGAACACAGGCAAAGGTAAATGCAACAATTTACACTGTTTTTTTGTCAAAAATTCTCAATGTCTAATACTGAGAGTAGCTAACAATATAATTGTTAGGTGTATGGGGTATGAAATTAGAAAGCTTAGGTTAAATCCTGACTCTGCTACTCCAGAATTTCTTGGTTTTTAGAAAATTATTTGAATTTTTTAAACCTCCATTTCCTCATCTGTAAATAAGCATTAGACAGAACCTGCTTCATTTTTTTAATTGTTATTAACATTGTATTATATGATAATTATAGGCACTGGGGATTCCCCCCACTCCTCCCATACCCCTCCCCCCATGGTGGATTCCTCCACCTTGCTGCATAACCACAGTTCAAGTTCAGTTGAGATTCCTTCCTTGCAAGCATATACCTAGCATAAAGTCCAGCGTCTTATTGTCCAGATAAGTTCAGTGGCCTCTTGGGGAGACCTTCTCTGGTCTGAAGATAGGGCTAACAGAGTAAAGTTCCGGTCAGTTAAAAGCCCCAACAAAACCTCAGTATCAATATACAACATTATGGAATTAATTGACATAGTATTGGGTAAACAATATGTTAAAAATAATGCAAGTTCCATTCTTCGAAACATCTGGGAGAACCTGCTTCATTGTATCATTACTTAGCATAGGATTTGACATATTTCTAATTTACCACAAAGCAAGAAATTATACAATTAACACTAGTTAATTGTATTGTTATCACTATCAAGTTGCATCCACAAGATAAAGTACTAATGAGCCATTAAAATTAATTTATAAATAGGGGATTAGCAGTTAAGATGCTGGTTAACATGTGTGCATGCCACATCTGAATGCCTGGATTTGATGTCCAACTATAGCCCCTGTCTCCAACTTCCTGCTAATGCAGACCCTGCGGAAAGGCAGTGATGACACAAGTGATTAGCTATGTTTCTGCCAGCCACCTCAGAAATCTGGAGTTTCTGGTTCCAGCCATTGTGGACATTTGGAGAGCGAAACAGCCGGTGGGAGCTATCTCTGTCCCTGTCTGCTTCTCTCTTCAAAAAGTAATACTGTTGAAAGATATTTACAAATAACATATTTATGTTTTATCTTTAAATTTTTCTTTTCATGTATTTGAAAGGCAAAGGAAGACAGAGTAATTTATTCACTGTCTCATTTCGCAAATGCCCTTAACAGTCACGGCTAGGCCAGGCTGAAGCTGGGAGCTGGAACTCCATTTGGGTCACTCACAGAGACAGCAGGGGCACTTGAGCCATCAACTACTGGCTCCAAGGATACATTAGCAGGGAGTTGAATTGGAAGCAGAGATATCAGGACTCAAAACTAGCCAGCACTCAGAGGTTTAAAAGCTGCTGCACAATATTCATTTTTAGATATTTAAAAGTTCAAAAATTGTATTGCATTTGTAATTTAGGTTTATACAAATTTTATAGGTGTAAGTACCTAAAAGATTGAGAGTATGAGATGAAGATTTAGAAATAAACAGCCAAGAGGCTAGAATTACACTCTCAGAAAGGAAAAGAAAAATTCCAGCCATGGAAGGGGGGGAAAAAAACAGTTCTGGGGGAAATATGCTCCTAAGGAATTTCTTTGATGTGAGCTTATAAGACATTCCTGGCTGTGCCACTGCCATCCCCACCTCCAAGCTAACTGTGTTCTCTCTCATCTTCTATCCAAGGCCGGGGAATTAGCCTCTTCAGTCAGAAACAGGAGCAGCAGTTTCCATCATTAGCAATAACAACTGCAGAGGAGTATCTCACTTGCTTTCAGCAACCACTTGTGCCTTTAGAATCTACACAGCCCCTACCAGCCAGAAGGATCCACATGCCATTGTCTCAGTCTGAGATGTCTCACTCTCATCGGGGTCAGAAGTGGAATGAAATCAGGTTGTGGCTTCCTTCATGCTAATTGGGAGGGGAGGCATCACTGTGCAGTGTTAAAGGGGTGATTCCAAACAGGTCCATGGTGAAGGCATCTAGAGTCATGAAAAATATCCCAGCTGCTTCCCAGTTACCCCATCATTCAGCATGGGCAGTTGGAGAGAAATTCCTAGCCTGCCAATCCTGAGGACAAATCTGGTTCTCTCCCTAGACTCTGCCCTGTGGAGTTCTTCCTCCTCCCAAGGTAAAAGGGGACAGTTGACAAAATCCAAAACAAGGAAAGAAGTGCCCAAGAAAGCAAAAAGATTTTTGCTGCAAGTGTCTGGAGTCAGACTTTTGGGAGGTAGGCAGACCTTTATGGGCTAAGGCAGGTACCCTTTTGTATAGAGGCATGGACAAAGCACTCCATGGTGTGCTGCTAAACTTGGCTACTTATTGTTATCCAAACAATGGAGTCAAGAGGGTGATGAGAGTGGAAGCAAAGAAGGGCTCCTGCAGAACCAATTCTATGTCAGAAATAATGCATCTAGGAGTGCTGATTCAGTGGGGCTCTGCATTTTAAGATTTTCCCCTTTCAGAGGAGGTAATTCAAGATGGGTCATTCATTAAGGTCTGTAGGAAGGAAGAGGAAAAGATTTCTTCAATTTTTTTCCACCCTGCCTACCCAGGGGAGACCAGGGACGAGGTACCATAAATGCCAACGTGCTTCACTATCGTTTTTAGAAAAGCAGTGCCAGCTCCTCACCAATGAAAAAGCACTTCTGTTTACGCCGTCCTTTGATCCTTCCAACATGAGACCTGGGCAGTCTATCAGTCTATAGCAGACAGAGTCCCACTGGCCAGTTAACATAGGAGGCTTGGAGTAAGATGAATTCACATGTGGGAGGAGGAATAAGGCCCCATGAGGTCTGGTAAACTTGGCTAAGCTCCAGGAAAGTCCACTGATGTGGATTTCACACCTTCTGTAGGTGTTTTTCTCTAAATCTTAACCTCCTTACCAATTCTCACTGAGTCTCTGTTGGCAGTAACAAGGCAACTCTGCAGATTTCAAAAGTGCCAGTCTGCAAACTTTGTGAGGACCACATAGAAGTATACTTCAAAAAGTTCATGGAAAAATGTAACTGAAAGATAATTCACCTGTAGAAAACTTATAATCCATACTATGCACAAAATCTTCACAAAGTTCACAAAAATTATGGAAAAACTAGAATTTCAAAAGTGCTATTGCCAAAATAAACCTCTTTTAATTCCACTCCCATGCTTTAAGAACCATAACACACCTGTTCTCAAACATGTCAATTGCCAATCCCACCCTCCATTCCATATATTTACCAGCATACCTTGCTAAAATTCAGGCATATCAGAGGAGGGTCCTCAAATGTACACCAATTAGCAAACACAACTCATTTATCCCTAACACACAACCCACTTTCTACGGAAATACAGATAAGGATCTGACAAGAGAGGGAACAGGATCAGACTAAAATCTGAGAAGAAGTAATGCCAAGAGATGCATGTGCACCACAGGTACATCTCCAAACTCAACCCAGACCATAACTTCCGCTGATCTTGCAGAGCAGGTGTTACTGTGCTTTCGGTAACAAGATGAGGGAATTTTTTGTACAAGTAGCAATCCATGACAAGTGCTTACACAAAGATTATTCCCTTCCACACTCGCCTGGAGGTATTTATATCTCTGATAAGAAAAAAATTACATTGTAACTCCTTTGGATACTACATCTCATTCTAGGAAATTGGTGGTATCATGTCTAGAACCAAGAAACAGAAGTTTACGGAAATTTGTAACTTGTCTGTCATCACACAGACACAAAGAAGAGCTGGAAGAAAAAGCTAGGTCCACCTGACTCCAGAGCCCTGATATGCATCCTCCTCTCCCTGCTCTCCTATCCCGGAGTTCCTTCTCCCTGCTCCAGAGATCGCTATGCAGAACATGTCACAGGAAGAGACGGTGGGGGTCCAGCGCAGTGTGTATTGCTCTCTCCTTTCTCTGCTTTATTGCACTGATAGCCTGCAGCACTAGCAACTGGTTCTTCCACTGCTCTCTAATCATCTCATGTGCATCCTCTCAGCCTCATGTGCAGTGCTAGGCTTCAGGTATTCTCTTCTCTTACATCTTCACTACATCAAGACCACTATAAGAGGTCATGCCTGCTGAGATATAGAGGTAAACCATAGTTGGCACATTCTTTTTGGAGCAGAGAATTTTGCAAGTCAAAATATTTCCATTCTACATTCTTGCTCTCTTTTACAAGTTGAAAATGATGGCTATGAAAAGGTCTAAAGAAATGGGAAATGCATATGATAAAGTACCAAATTATAAGAGATACAATGTAGGCCTGGTCTTGTGGCATAATAAGCTACTACCTTTGGTGCCAGACCCCATAGGGCACTGGTTCATGTCTTGGATGCTCCAATTGTGATCCAGAACCCTGCTGATGTGCCTGGGAAAGCAGAGAAATAATGGTCCAAGTTTTTGAAACCCAGTATTCATTTGGGAAACAGGAAGAGGCTACAGGCTCCTGGCTTCAGACCAGTCCAGCCTCAGCTGCTGCAGTCATTTGGAAAGTGAACCTACAGATGGAAGATATCTCTGTAAACCTGCCTTTCAAATAAAAAAATAAATAAATTTTTAAAAGGATACAATGTGGGTCTGGCATGGTAGCCTAGTAGCTAAAGTCCTTACCTTACTCTCACTGGGATTCATATGGGCACCAATTCTAGTCCCAGCAGCCCTGTTTCGCATCCAGCTCCCTGCTTGTGTACTGGGAAAGCAAACAAGGACAGTCCAAGGTCTTGGGACCCTACACACACAGGAGACCCAAAGAAGGCTCTGGCCTCCTGGCTTCAGATTGGCTCAACTCTGGCCATGGCAGCCGCTTGGGGAGTGAATCAACAAATGGAAAATCTTCCTCTCTGTATATCTGACTTTCCAACAAAAATAAAATAAATCTTTAAAAAAAGATACAATGCAAAAAGAGATATACATTGTGAGCTCAACTATGTAAAATGGTATACTGAAAGAAGATATACAAAGAAATAAAAACTAGAAGGAAATATAATCAAAGTTTAAAGAGGAGTTATCATTGGCAGGTCAGACTGAAAAAGAATATGGTGGGCTTTTTTTTTTTTCATTTAGTTTTATGTCTTCCTTTCAGAAGTGCCAAAATTGCACCCTAATGAAATTCTAGAATGGATGTTAAATTGGAATCTATTTGTAGAGCAGAGGTACTGGGAGTAAGCTTGGGAATACAGAGGTATAAGTGGTTATATCTGGAGAAAATACTAAAAGAGTACATCACTCAGTGTCCAACGTGGAAACAAAAATCATTCTAGGAATTAAAAATAGAGGAAATTTAAAGCAGGAAATTGGTTACACAGGTGACAGACAGAGAGGAAACCCTACATTATCAGGAGTCAGGGCCATGTCAGAAGTTTGAACCAAGAAATCTGAGCCTCCTTCCTCAACCAGAAAAAGCAAGAATCAGAAAGGTGAAGAAGAGTTACTCCAGTTTCCATTTCTTTACATCCTTTGGGGTTTTTTTTGCCAGTGCCAACTGAGGGGAGCCAAGGAAAAACTAGTCTTCAAGGATTGGAACCTTGTAAAACAGTGTAGAGCAAGCAGAAGTTTGAGGGATAGATCTAAAGACAAGCTGGCCCAGAATCAACATGAAGGTATAAACATTAGATTAAATATCAAATAGATTTTACATCTGGTCAATAAAGACATCTGTATGCATTTAATCCCCAGTCTCAGGCTAATGGTATCAGAAGAGTAGGAATTTAATCCAAGTATAATGTTAAGAGGTAGGTTCTTTGGAACATAATTAGATTAGAGTAGGCCAATAAGCTGAAGCCCATGATTGAATCCTGGTATCTTTATAAAGAGTTAGAAACACTGACTGACATTGTGCACTCTCTATCTCTTGGCGGGTGATACTGTGTGCCACTTGGGGCCTTTGCCAGCTAAAAGACCAATAAACCACACAAGGTCCATAGATCTTACATCTCTAGAACTATGAGCCAAAAATAAATCTCTTTCCTTTATATAGCTAGCCTGCACAACATATTTCATTTATCATGAAGAAAAGTTAATTAAGGCCTATACAATTAGTTTAAAAATAAAATATTTTAACAGTCAGCTGTCAATAAGAGTTCCGCTGCTGCTATAACAAGATACCACAGACTTGGTAACGTAAACAACAGGAACAGAGTTTCACACAATTCTGGAGGCCAGAGGTCCAAATTGAAGGTATCAGAAGATTTCATTTCTTCTGAGGTTTGCAATTGGTCACTTTTCTTGCTGTGCCTTTACATAACTTTCCTCTATACACACCCATCCTTGGCATCACTCTCAATGTTTCAGAACACCAGTTCTGAACTAAGTATTCATATTATGAATTTAAACATTCATAATGAATATTTACTGTTTCCAAGTACAGTTATATCATGAGGTAGAGTGGATCATGGCTTTAATAAGTGAATTTTAAGGGAGACACAATTCAGGTGCTAAAACCCAGCTTATATCCAGACATCATGATGATAAGTCTTTTGACACATGCTATGTAACTGGAGGTACAGTTTGACCTGCCTGATCTGGTGTGGTAGATTAAAGATGATTACAAATAATTGGCTAATCATCTCATTAGAGGCTAATTCTCATTTCCCTTGAATTTAGGTTGGCCTTAGTGACTTTCTTGACCAATGGTACACAATAGAAGGGACACTCTGGGATTTTAGAAGCCTTGCAACCTCTGCCTAGAGTTATTTATTTTCAAATGTTGATGTACACAAAGTCAATTACCCTTTACAAAGTCTGATTATACTAAAGCCACCAAATGGTGATGACTCCCCGGTTATCCACGTGGGGAGGTCACGGGAAGAGGGAGGAATGAGTAGCATACCCAGCTGTCCCATCTCACATTTCCTGTCTTCACGTCCCCTTTTCAAATCTCCTGGAATCCATTGCATGCTCTGACAGCATGAACTGGCATACATACATACAATAGCAATACTTTCAGACTTCAATATCTACAAATACTTTATAAGCATCTCAGAACACTCCCCACTCCAGAACAAGGTTAAATGTATGTTCAATCTTTCCAGAAACAAATAATATACAGAAAAAAAGACTGAAGAGCTTCCATTGTTGGGAGATCATAAGTGTTAGGTATCGGGAGACATTTCAATACATCTTAGAAACAGTGACAAATTCTGTTCTATGTTATCTTTTGCAGATGCTCAGTGACAGGCTTAAAAGACACAGATATTGTTTCCTTCTGACACAGAGGATAGGTTGTCTATTGACAATTTACTGGAACAAAGGCTATGCAGATTTGCTTACAGCCCCTTTAAAGATTGGATATCCTCTAACTGGAGGCTCCTTAGTTGTGATACAAACTTAGTGTATGCAAAATGCACCTGGGTTCCTGTGCACTGCCTTTGTAGGATTTGGAGGTAGCAGATACCAATCCAAACACACTGATGCTCATACTGTCTGCTTTACCAGAAGGAACTTAGCCTGATGCATTGGTCATGTCTTCTGCCATCACCAACAGTATTGCACCAAGCTGTCTGCATACAGTTAAAACTTCAGACTTTCGTAAGTCACAGTTCTTAAAAAACACATAAGAGAAGATTCATGCCTCCAAGCCGAAACACCTGCTCCAGACTTGTTCTCCTATATAAATCTCCTCCTTCCCTCAAACCCTTGATTATAAAACCTACTGCTTGTACAGGCACAATCTGAGCAAAGCTGAAGGTGAATGTAATTAAATGACTAATCCAAGTGCTAGACACTAATTTCTGTCAGCACTAGCCCTAGTGAAGGGATAGTGACATTACCTAGGCAACTTTTGTTCTGAAGGGAAATCTTTTCAGAAACATCTTTTCTACAAAGCTTTTCTCCTTCACCACTCAAACCCCTTATGACTGCTTTCCTGCTGGCTGAAATTCTCACATCCTCCAAACCAGTAACTACTGCAGAACCTAAATGACTTATGGAGCATTTAAAATACGTAGAATCCTCCTCCTCCACCCTATCCCCCTCCCCACTCCCCTGTCAAACTTCCAAGAGTGTCTCTAGAAGTGAGGCTCAGCAACCTGTATTTTTAAAAGAAGTACCCTGGGCGATCTTTAAGTATGCCAAGACTTGTACTGAATCCAGTGGGTTCAACTGCACAGGAAAACATGAGGTCCAGATGCCAGCCATGAGAGCCACAGCGATTGTCTTGAGGGGCCCCAACATTAGATTTGCTTGCTTGCTTATTGTTATGCTTTATTTCTTGTTTCTGATGTTTTCTAAGGAGGTTACAAGATTACATTCACAGGCAGGGTTGAGGACCCCTGATCTACCTCTCCCATCAGGAACAGAAGCCAAGTAAAAATGCATAAAGTGAGAACTTTTCCCTAACTGTTTCCTGTTCCAACACTCTAGTTGCCCTTCAGCAAAGTCATTTAGTTCTTTCCCATTCCAATATAAATCTAAGAACTCTGCCCCACCTTGTAATTCCCTAACAATCACCTAAAATAGGAAGCTACCCCCATGTGTAGACTTAATTGGCCTATTCGCTTTCTTTTACTCCTCCTTGGCACTGTAATTAATTCAATTATAGTTCATCTATCCATCAATCCAGATGTGCCTGGCTAAAGATAACTTCAGATACAACTAGGTTTCTTCTAGCTTATTACTCTGCCCCCTTACATCCCTGGTTTCCAACCCCTAGCACCCAAATCTCCAAGGGAACAGAAACCTGGGTGAAATTACCCTTTCATATCAGAGGCTTATGGATTTTTGCCAACAGATTGGGACATGAATAGCTGTTGCAGGTGCATGGCTCACCTCCCGGGCCCCATTCCCCATTCCCTGTGTCAGGATGGGTGATGTAGATACCGCATAAGCCTCCAGGCACTCAGTTCAGCAGGTCTCATGTGAAAGTTCTGCCCAGCTCTCTCTCTGTTCTTGATTATAATGATTAACAAGAGAGTTATGTGGACATTTCCAAATAGAAAATGTTTACCCCCTTTGAGGAATAGAGGGTGGTGGGCTTTACACAGTAAGACAGATCAAACTGGCAAGCTCACATCCATCTTATGAAGTCACTAAGGGTCATCATGGAGAACCTACTCTCATGACCTCATCAAACCCTAAAACCCCCACTTCCAAATACCACCAACATGATTTTAGGTATAAAGTTTCACATATTGAAAACAAGAACTTTTAGGTGACACATCCAAACCACACCAATAATCAAGACTGGGGGTCTATTTCCACAATTAATGCGTGTAACCACCGCACCAAATGTCTTCAAGAGACCAGTGGCACAAAATACTCACGAGTACAGTCCTCCTTAGTGGCAATCCCTTGGAAGGCAGCATTGTGGTGATCATATTGCTATTACTGAAGTGAGTCCTGTGTCTTCTCTTTGGAATGTCTCAGGGTAAATGAAGAGCCTCAATTGAGCACACAGTTCTCTTCTGATTAAGCAACCATGACAAGTGAAATGGGTCCTCAAGGCAGGTGATTTGCTTCTACGACACTGCTGCAGTGTGACCCTCACAATATGAATCTTTGCCTCTTCCTCTCCCAGGTTGGCTCTGAAGGCAATTCACTTGTTTCCAAAGCAGATCCTGTATGTCTACCTCCAGCTTCTAACAAACAGCATCACCCAGCACCTGCTTGTTGCATTGACCGACTTATACCAGTGGCCTAGAAGGACATATTGATTATCATCAGATGCGCTTCTTTTTATTCCAGCCTACCTTGTCAGTCTGAGGCCACATCCCAGAGCAAGACAAAAAGAACCTGGTGCCTTCTATACCTGGAGACTCCTTGACTATAGAAATGAGAAAGAAAAAGCACTGGAGCAACTACTGCTCACCCAAGAGTCAATCAGATCTGTCAAGGATGGGAAGCCCTCAGCCTGGGAGAGTCATAGTGAAGAATCTGGTTAAAAAAAATCCCACGATTAGGAGATTTAATTAGATCTAGATACACAAACATGGAAAGGAAAAAAAAATGAAACTCAAGTATTTTTCCAAAGAAAAAGGCAAAGAAATTCAGGAAACCCACAGCTAGCAGGGGCTCTTCGGCACAAGCTTTGGTAGCTTTTTCAAGCATTTTTAAGACTCCATAGATGAGAACAAAATGATACTTGCTAGATATATACAACTACTTCTTCCTCCTTATTTAAACGCATTCATACACTACTGCCCTTCACCATCCTGCTTCAGGCTCATTTCCAACCATCTAGTCATGTCTTAGATGCACTATTACCACCCACAAGTTACAATATGTTCATTGTTTTAAAAAAAGTTACTTGTTTTCATTGGGAAGGCAGATTTACAGAGAAAAGGAGAGATAGAGAGAAAGATCTTCCATCAAACCATACACTAAGATCCAATCTACATGGATAAAAGACCTAAACCTACATCCAGAAACCTTCAAACTCTTGGAAGAAAATGTTGGAAATACCCTGCAAGACCTAGGAGTAGGTCCTGACTTTCTAAGAAGGACGCTGAAAGCAATAGCAGTTAAGAACAAAATAAACAAATGGGACCTCATCAAACTAAGAAGCTTCTGTACAGCAAGGGAAATAATCAGCAAAGTAAAAAAGCAACCCACAGAATGGGAGAAGATCTTCGCGCACTATGTAGGAGATAGTGGGCTAATTTCCAGGATATACAAAGAACTCCAAAACAACCAAAAAACCAAAACAAACAAGCCACTCAAGAAATGGGCATGGGAAATGGGCAAACATTTCACAAAGGAACAAGCCCAAATGGCAAACAAACATATGAAAAAATGCTCCAGTTCCCTGGCAATAAGGGAAATACAAATTAAGACATCGATGAGGTACCACCTAACACCAGTAAGATTGGCCCACATAAAAAAGAACACCAACGACACTTGTTGGCGAGGATGTGGGGAAAAGGGAACCCTACTCCACTGCTGGTGGAGCTGCAAATTGGTACAGCCTTTATGGAAATCAGTCTGGAGAACACTCAAACAACTCAAAATCAGCATACCATATGACCCAGCAATAGCACTCCTAGGAATATATCCAAAACACCTGTTTCACGACAAACCAACATGCACCCCTATGTTCATAGCAGCACAATCAGTAATTGCAAAAACATGGAAGCAACCGAAATGCCCATCAGAAGATTGGATAAGTAAGCTTTGGTTCATCTACTCCATGGAATACTACTCAGCTATTAAAAAAAACAAAATGCAGTTCTTTGTGGCTAAATGGGCCCAAGTGGAAACTATAATGCTAAGGGAAATGAGTGAATCCCAAAAGGTTAGATACCACATGTTTGCCTTGATTTAACCTGTAATTTTTGTTTGGTTGTTTGTTACTTTTTGAACCTGTCACTGATACTGTCTCAACCCAGGTGTTTTGAAGAATTGAACTTGCATTATTTTTAACATATTGTTTACTCAATACTATGTCAATTAATTCCATAATATTGTATATTGATGCTGATGTTTTGTTGGGGCTTTTAACTGACCGGAACTTTACTCTGTTAGCTCTACCTTCAGACCAGAGAAAGTCTCCCCAAGAAGCCACTGAACTTATCTGGACAATAAGACGCTGGACTTTATGCTAGGTATATGCTTGCAAGGAAGGAATCTCAACTGAACTTGAACTGTGGTTATGCAGCAAGGTGGAGGAATCCACTATGGGGGGAGGGTTGTGGGAGGGGTGGGAGGAATCCCAGTGCCTATAAAACTGTATCACATAATACAATGTTAATAATAATTTAAAAAAAAAGATCTTCCATCTATTGGTTCACTCTTCAAATGGCTACAACAGCTGGAACTAAACTGATCCGATGCCAGGAGCTTTTTCCTAATCTCCCACACAGATCTAGGGTCCTAAGGACTTGGCCCATCCTCCACTGGTTTCCCAGGCCACAAGCAGGGAGCTGCAAGGGAAGTGGAGCAGCCAGGACATGAGCCAGTGCCCATATGGGATGCTGGCACTTGAAGGTGGAGGATCAGCTAGTTGAGCCATTGCACTGGCCCAAACAAGTTCATCCATTCAACCAGTATTTATTCAGCATCTAATATATTCCACATGCTCAGGGTAGGAGAGAAAATATAGTTCCAGCCTTCCAGGTATCTCTGGCTTATTGAAACAAATAATAAAAGAACGGGAATGTAAACGTAAGTACTGCAATTGAGATCTATATAATATGGCCAAAGAAGTAAGAGTAGAGGGCCAAAAAAGCTTCAAAACGGGGTTAGAAATTGCCCTGTGTCCACAAAGGAGAACATTTTATTTCAATACTGTGAAAGAAACAAATTAGGAAATGGTCTGACCACTGCTTCTTTCCTCAAGAGACAGGTTGAGTGGCCAGGCAGGGTTATGCTAAGGAAATTGAAATTTACTCTGTATACTCATTACAGAATCAATGAGTAGTTTGACTCAAAAGCAGGAACAGTAAGATTTGCATCTGCAGAGTAACTGCAATATCTTTATTGTTGTTGTTGTTGTTGTTTCTACATTATTTTTTTTAAGATTTATTTATTTTTATTGGAAAGTCAGATATCCAGAGAGGAGGAGAGACAGAGAGGAAGATCTTCCATTCAATGATTCACTCCCCAAGCAGCCACAACGGCTGGAGCTGAGCCAATCCAAAGCCAGGAGCCAGGAGCTTTTCCCAGGTCTTCCACACAGGTCCAGAATCCCAAAGCTTTGGGCTGTCCTCAACTGTTTTTCAGGCCATAGGCAGGGAGCTGGATGGGAGGCGGGGCTGCCGACACTAGAAAGGGCACCCATATGGAATCCCGGCACATGCAAGGTGAGGACTTTAACCACTATGCTATCACACCAGGCCCAATTTCCACATTTTTTTTTTCCTGTATCTGGAGTCAGAAGAAAGATAAAGGGAGAAGCTCCACCCAGCCTCCAACCTATCCCAGATCCCCAATGTGGGGCATGCTCCCAAGGGTCCTGCTCAAGCAGTTTTGATAGTTCAACAGTTCTGAATTGCTGCCAATCTCGCTGCTCCAAGTACAATGAAATCTCTTCAGAATCCATTGCCTTACATAGTCTGTTCGTGGTTGGGGTTCTGAGATCAGCAGTTCAGTTGGAGGGATCTCCAAAGAAACTTCATGTGAGGTGATTCCAGACCTGAGTCTTGTGTGCTTGCCAGTACAGGGTCTGACATCAGCTTATGCATATGCTGGTTGTTACAACTGCTGGGTCAGTTCTGTTTCCAGCTTATCTTCCACGTGAACCGATGGTTGTTGCAGTCCAGCCTGATTCTGCCCACTTCATACTCAGCCCTCACGCTAACCAATGGGAGCTGCAGCCTAGTTGGGGCGACTCCCCATAACCCCCACCAGACCTGCCCCCTATCCTGGTTCCCATGCTTGCCACTATGTATTGTAGACTTGTTCAGTCTGTCCCACATCCCATTTAGCTCTCATACATGTCAATAGGCATTGAAGTCTAGTTCAACCCAACCAACCCTACTAAGCAGCCCACACACATCCTGGAGGGGAATGTCTAGCCACCCCTACCCCTGTCCTGGTTATCACACTCTCCAGTGGGAGTGGTAACCCAAGAAGGAGGTGCCCATTATTTCCCTGCTAGGCCACTCCCACTCCCAGGTTATGTACTCTCCAGGTGGATGGAGTTTAACTTGACAGAGTTAGCCCCCAGTGCCAGCTTCTGCCAGCTGATGCTGTGGCAACGCCCAACCAACCCTTACCCACTCTAATTTTTGCTTGTACCAGTAGGAACAGTCAGCCCAGCCTGGCTTTTCCCTAATCTAGCGCACATGAGGCCCACAGGTGTTACAGCCCTGCCTGATCTGATCTGCCCCCATCCCAATTCATGCTCTCCAGTGGGAGTAGCTGACCAGCAGAGGAACTCACATTCCCCCTGCTAGCTTTGTCCTTCCCTGTCTCATTCTCACATGTGCTGTTTGGGCGCTGCGGACACATCTGGTATGGCTCACCTCACCTTGGCATTCCATAATGTGCACTGGTATGTGTTGCAACCGAACCTGTCCTAACTTATGCTCTATTCTGCTGCTCAGATTCGCCAGCGGGTGATGTGAAGTGGTTCAGCCTGGTCTGCCCCGTAGCTATGCCAAATGTATGCCGGTGGGTATCTTTCTTTGGGCTGGTCTGGGTTGCTCCCTATCGTGGTTCTTGTGCTCACTTGCAGGGACTGTGTCCTGACAGAGGAGATGCCCAAGCTCCTCCTTCAGAACCTCTCCCTATGCCAGATCCTGCACATACTGGTGGGTCCATGGGCTAGCCCTCAATGCCGGCCTTCAGTCCATTCTGGTTTTTACTGTTGGATGTTTCAGCCCAACCAAGGCTCGTCCATACTCAGACACTGCTCACACATGGCTCAGTAGGGGCAGAGACCCAGCCTAGTCCGTCCTATATCTACCCAGGTTCTCCAGGGCACCAGATGGTGCTGGTATTTAGCCCGGCTAGGTATACCCAGCCCCAGTTCACATTTGTGCCAAGAGAGATTGAAGCCATATCCAGACAAGAATGCAGCCCCCACTCTGGCCCCTGTACTCTCCCATGGGTACACCAACCCAGCAGGATGTACTGTCATAGCTCCCCAACCAAGCCTATTCCCAGCCCTAGACTACACACATACCAGTTGCTGCTCTGACCCAGTTGGCTTAGCCCCTCACCTGTCTCAGCCTTTGCCTTCGATGCTGTAGCCTAGTATCTCTGGTTCATGCAGACCATACAGCATAAGAGCCAAGTTCGGCATGACCCGTGCTTCTGTTCTTCCTTGTGAATTGAGGTTTGCTCAGCCCTGCCTGGTCTGCCCCCTTCTAGTTGCAGCTCAGCCCACACCACATCCTATTTTAGGATGCACTTTCGGGTGTTGCTGCTTTGACCTGCCCAGACTGCTACTGGTTCCTTTACCTGTAAGTGATGGCAGGTGCAATGGTCACACCTAGCTCAACCCATTACCACCCCAGCTCGTGAGCTAACCAGTGGGACTTATATTTCCACAGGGTTGGGCCCACACTTTCCTCACTGAATTTACCCCCGGACCTGGTTCACTCACATGCTGGTTAGTGTCTTGACCAAGCCAAGTGTGACCCGTCCACTGTTCCACCACTCACTCAGGTACTAGTACCTAGTCCTGCCAGAGAGGCACCCATTCATAGCTTACGTGTGGACTGGTGTGTGGCAGTCAGTGATTCTCTACACTAACAGCCCATCTCAGAATTCCCATTTGGGCTGGTGAATCAGTCTGGCCCAAATAGATTTTATGGACTCTCCTCTCCAAACCACCAGGTCTCAGTCCCCATGCTTACCAGAAAGTTCCGTGACCCCACTGCTGGGAATCACCCAGAATTCACCCCACACCTATACTCACACTGGCCTTATCTGTGGATGTCCCTAGGCAGCAATAACATATCCTAAAAGCTCCAGAGCTCTCTGCCAGGTGGCCAGCAGGCAGAGCCTGGCACCACTTGGTGCACTGGCCGCCAAACCTAGGACTCGGTCACCACCTAGCAGTAGTGACTTTGGTCTGAGTCCCCAGCTGGGTCCAGCCTGGCTGGGGCACCAACCACAGCCGCCACACACAGGGAGTTCTTTTGCCCTAATCCCACAAGCAAACACTGCCCAAACTCTTCCTGTCACAAGATGATAGTGGCAGAGCAGAGCCAGAACCTTAATCCAATTCCCACGTTTCCCTCATGGTGTACTTACCCTGAGGGAAGAGATCTCTCGGGCCTGGAGAAAGCCTAGGACTTGGTCACTGCCTGTCATCAGTAACTTTGGCCTGAGTCCCCAGCATTGATTCTGGCCTGCCTGGGGCACCACACACAGGGAGCTGCTTTTGCCCCAATCCCACAGACGAGCCTGTAATATGTTATATAGTCCTCATATTATGACCCACAGAAACTATAATACTATAAATGCTGTTGTTTTAAACATTAAGTTGTAAGGTCATTTGCTACACAGCAATAGAGACTTAATAGCACTAAAAATTCCCATATACTCACTGCCAAATTTATTACTGCACAACTAATATCTTCCAACTTATATATGTAATTAATTTCCTTAGAAGCATTTTACTTCATATCTGATTTTCATCAGACTGACTTTTCCTGTTGTAATGTAGTAACTTTAAAGATACTCTGGAGATATTAACAGCCAATATAGAAATATCCAACTTTAGGTTGGTAAAAAGTTCCTCATCATTGAAGTGCCACAATGTCAGCATATCCCAAAGCCTTTGGGAAAACTCCTTCTCTTAACAAACATGGCTTCTTCTTTCCTGTGTCCTCTTTTTTCCCCATTGGAGGAAAAATGCTATGCTCCTGTATCCTTCCTGGGTACCATTCTCCACCACGAAGACTATTTGCATAGCACACTCATATCCTTCCTACCTACCTTCCTTCATCATTTCCAATTCTTTCCAATCTGCCTCAGGAAAAGATTTCATTTCCCTGTTCTCTATTTTTTCCTCCTTGTTTTGTTCCATTTTAGAGTAAAAAATAATTGTAATCATGATTGAGAAATGCAAGATTGGTGCCTGGGATTTACACCTGCATCAGGTAAAGGGAGCCATGCATTCTGAAGTAAATTAGAGCTAATAGAGAACCCAAGTCAGCAACTAGAACGCTCTCAAAAACACTCCACTTTTCAGCATCAGAGATCTACAAAATCTACCTTCCTCCTCCTCATACTCTAATTAATTTAGCCTGCTTTTGATCATAAGCACTTTTCTAGATAAAGTAAATGGGGACTCTAATTTGTTGTGGTTTTGCTACATTATTAAAACAACACTGTTCCCTTTTGTTCTTCATTGCAAATGCATAATATGTGATGAGTTAAGTTTTTTGGGAGCTAGCTGGGAATGTTAAACCATTACATATAAATTTGGATTTTTAGAAAAAGCAAAAATCCTGAAATAAGATGTATAGCTGAAATTTTATACATAATACACTAAAAGTTGGAGGACACAGACACAGACAAACCATGAGACATGAGGTGAGAGATGGGAATGCATATAGAACCAAGAAGAGAAGAGGAGAAAGTGAAAAAACAGCCAGGACTAGGGTGGAGGAACAGTATTGAGTAACAAATACATGAGGGGCAATGAGTTTAATTTGCTTTTAAAAAAATATTTATTTATGAGAGGGGAGAGACAATGAGAGGAGAGAGAGAGATGTTATATCCACTTGATGATTCACACCCCAAATGTCCACAATAGCCAGGACTGAACCAAGATGAAGCTAGAAGCCAAGAACTCCATCCTGTTCTTGTACTTGGGTGGTAGGGACTCAAGCATTTGCGCCATCACCTACTGGTTTTGAAGATTGGATTGGAAGTGGGATAGCCAAAGCTCAAGTGTCGGCACTCGAACTAGAATGTTGGTGTCCCAATTGCATCACACACTGAACCACAAGACGCACTCCTTCCTTCTCATGTTTTTATAATGGAACCTCACATTAGTCCCAGGGAGACCCTCTTCACTTGCCATTTGACAGAGGCAGAAAAACTGATTGGTACAAATTTAAATGGCCTGTGGAGGTCAGATCACTTAGAAACGGTAAGTAGGGCTGTGTATCTGACCTGGTCTCTTTAAAATCCAGTTCTCTGTAAACCCATCCTCTTCCTTTTCTAGGTTAGTAAATGGAAGGATGAATATATTCTAATTTTCTTGATGAGAGTTGGGGGAGGCAAGGCAAAAGCACAAGTGTAATCTGAGAGACGAATTCTGGGGAAGCAAAATGGAAGAAACTCATGAGAAACTCCATAGCTTTCCACATGGGAGCTGCAGAGGTACAGACCTTGGGTCTGGAACTGCTCAAGAGCACTCCTTCCAAGAATCAGGTAGAAAAACAGAAAGTCCAGCAGAAAAGTTTAACAGCAAAGATAGCAGCTGAGAAGGGCTGCAGCTAAGAACAGGAACGACTGATTATGCTGCTGCCACAAGCTGCCCCATGCTCAAACTCAGTGTCATGCTCCTCGAAGTTCATGTGATTATAGTTAGGGAGAAATTCAAAGGGGGAACCAAGACTTAAGGAGAAACACATGGCTGCACATCTTGGATGCTTGCTTCTTTAAAATGTTTACTCTGAAAAAATTAATCCTCCTTTTAACCCTTGATTATTGTCTCAACAGCATGTTTTAACTAAAGAAAGATGTTGTGGACCCGAAGGCAGTGAAACATGTGTTCATCTCATCCTAGGGAAGCACCTGGCTGCCACTACTTGGACCTGTAAATCTAGATAGAGCTCAAGACTCTGCCAGTAAAAAGATCTTTCCAAGTGATGCTGACACAAGTTGGCCAGATTCCACTTTGAGAAACAATGGCTTGGAACAAATACTTAACGGTATGCATTATTACCCAGGTATGCACCTATTACCCAGGAATACACAAATTAGATTGGGTCTGCTCTCCAAAATGAATCTTTGGAAATTTGCAAATCAGAAAAAGAACCTTCTGAGCTAAAATACAATCCCTTCCAGCATGCCTCAACCCCACCCCTTATTAGCAGCACTTCACCATCACTTGTTCAGTGATTCCAGCTTCTGACTTATTTAAAACCTTCAACTCATGATTACTGCTCCCCATTAATTATGATTCTGGAAGTTACCAGACTAAGGGTGTTGTCAAGGTTACCCTCAACAGTCTCAAGACTCATGATGTTGAAAATGCTTCAAGAAGGTCACACAAAGCAACTGCCAAGCAATGGTGAGGTAACTGGCCTTCCCTTGCAGAGCATGCATGCAGAGGCCTCCATCCTACCCAGAGAAGAATCCTCTGGGTCCCATACCCCAAAGAAATAGAGGGAGAAGGAACAAAGGCAGCCGATGGCTTAATGGCCCCAGGTAATGATACCCACCCAGGCATCCTGTCCTTCTCTAACAAGATGGAGGCCACTCTAATTCTTCTCAGGGAAAGTCAGGTGGTCTGTATTAAGTGCTCTGAGCTGCTGGGATCCAATGGGCCTCTCCACCCAGAAGTCTGACAGGAAATCAATTTGCTGTCTCCTTTGTTTTATAAATGTTATGGATGCCTATGGTCAAGTCATGTGATCTCCCATGTTTATCCTGACAACAACCCTGTAGTTCCTTTTCATAAGAACCGAAGATGAATTTTTGGCATGAGACAAGGAAGAATTGATCTAAAGTGTGAAAACATAATCATTTCCCAAATAACTTTTTAAACAGAAGAAAGCAGGAGTCAGAATAATCCAAACAGATCAAAGAACTGGGCCTTTCCCTGCATCTGAAGAAACTGAGGGCAGAATGGAAGAGTGACATACAGAGAGAGGTGGAGTTAAGCTTGGACTGAAGTCATGGTTCAAGCTGCTTTACACTTTTAGGTGTTTAGTTACAGTCTCAAAAAGTACACAAGCCAGATGTTGAGAATGAGGGCCATGGCCACAGTTAGGAAGCAGAGAAACCAACCCAGGATTTTAGAGTTCACCAAAAATACATCATATTGTAGGTAACTGACAAAGAGATTACTCAATATGGAAATGACAACTACATTGAGTTCTATTGGGGGTTTTCTGTAACTCCAATCATTCTACTCCATTTTCTCCAGTGATCCTGATGCAACCCTGAATTAAGCCATGGCTGTAAGATATAAAGAGCAACTGAAGATATTGACTGTCTCACATATTTACTGGGGAGCTAAAAACTGGCAATGCACAACCACAGAAGCTGGTCAGGGCTGGGCAGGGAACTTTGGACATTAAGTACCTAGGCATTAAGTAAAAAGAAAGCAATAGGTAGAAAGGAATGGATGCACCAAAAACTTACAAATCTAGTGATTTGGCTCTAAAGACTAACATGAGGCAGCCGTGGGATAAAAAGACATGAAAAAACTTCAAAGCTTTCTGTCTTGAAAAAGAGGAGAAATGTATCTGGGGAGATAGGGCTGAATTTAGTTTTAAACGTCTCAACCAGAATATTCACATAGGGTCACAGAGCAGACACGTAGGGAATAAAACCACAATGTAAAAGATGTGATGGAAGAGGACCTGGAGGTTGGGTGTGGATATTCAGCAGGGCACATTCTCCAAGAATGTTTGCCTCACACTTCTAGTGTTCTATAGGCATTCTGGGAGCACAGAATGTGGAATACATTATCGCAAGTACATCACCAAATACAACACAGGGCACAGGGGAAGCCCTAGCTGCACATTTAAACCATGCTGTGCTTGCCAGCTGCAGAGCCACACAAACAGCTTCATTTTCCACACAGACAGCTTCATTTTCCACACTTTTTAAAGATTTATTTTATTTTTATTGGAAAGACGGACATGCAGAGAGAAGGAGAAAAATAGAAAAAGATATTCCATCTGCTGGTCCACTCCCCAAGTGGCTGCAATGGTTGGAGCTGAATCAATCCAAAGCCAGAGCCAGGAACTTCTTTTGGATCTCCCATGTGGGTGCAGAGTCCCAAGGCTTTGGGCCATCCACAACTGCTTTCCTACCACAAGCAGGGAGCTGGATGGGAAGTGGACCAACCAGGATAGGAACTGGCACCCACATGGGATACTGGTGCACTCTAGGTAAGCATTCAGCCACTAGGCTATCGTGTCAGGGGCCCCCACATTCACTTTCATGACAACAGAAGTCAACCTGGCTCAGGCCTAAGGGGTACTGAGCAGAAAAGGAAGCCCTGCTGTGGTTTAAATCTTGCTGTTTTTCCAGTTCTGATGATGATGCCTAGCCCATAAGAACCAAGCCATCCTCCACCACTGTCCCCTGCCAAGAATGAGTTAAAATCAAGAAAGAAAAACCTCAAATAGTTAGAGGGAGCAAGAAATCTTCCAGACCCCTCAAGGATTGCAGGTACATCTTTGGCCACAAACCCTCTACCCTCAGGTGAGGCCATACACACAGGTCTCTCATGAGCCAACATCCCCAACTCTCTTTCACAACCTATCTCTCCTAGGACCCCAGTGCAAAATTTCATTATTCACTTTACCATCCCTGTTCCTGTAGGGGAATGGCTGAGTCTGCAGCAATATTTCCACAAACCTGCTGACATGAGTCTGAGCTCTGGAAAAGACCTCATCATTGGTATCTTTCACTCCTACCCTTGATTCTGCCAGTGAGAAGTGAATCTGTTCCCTGATTCACCAGTTGGAAATCTGCACAGTTGCAGATCACTCCATTCCTCCTTTTGCGGGTAAGCTCTCCTCTGAACATGTTCTGGTCTGGTAAGGCCTAGTTAGTGGGCAGGAGTGGGGATAGGAGGATGGAGATCTGGCAGAAACACACCTCCATATGTATGGGGGCATAGAGGGAAAACCATACTTACCTCCTTTTCTAGGGAGACATCTGTAAGTTGCCTAAAATCCTAACATCCTGTGGGTGGAAGAGTAACCCAGCTGGCTCCAACAAGGGAGCCTGAATTAATGCTTTAGGTTGAGGAGTCCAAAGCAACGGAGAAAAGGGTAGCAACAGGTAAGCAAGTAAGCCTTGTGCCCAAAATGTGTAAATGGTTCCCACCTCATTACAGCAATGTCTGGAAACATCAGGAGCTGCTTGGTGACAGTAAGTGGTGGAGCATTTGGCACTTCGCATTAGCAAGAACAAGTATTTCATGTTTCCAGAATTCCTGGAGTGAACGCTCCTATATGTCCTGTTGGGAATTTCTGGGGCCATGGTCTTTCCAGTTGATTAGACACTTGGCCATTTCAAAAGGAGGGAAAAATTTCTTCAGAACCCCTCCTCTTCCAATTACCACTCTGTGAGGAGGCCAAAGCAAAAAGCAAATGTAGGAGAGGAAATTTTAGTGCACTCTCCTTTGGCTCCAAAACAACTTCAAATCAACCTAAGCATCATGTGTGCAACACAGTTCTATCTCAAACAAGAGGCCGGTGCCCGCTCCCAACCCTGTCCACCCTGTGTTCACCACCTCCTCTCTCTCAGGGTTACGTAGGTCCACAATCCACACACACGTTACCACAGTGATCTGTTCTTCCAACCTGTCTCTTCTTCAATTTTCTTCATTATTAAGCTAATTTTAGTTGTTATAATAGAAACACAGGTTCACCATAGAAAATTTGAAACACAGACATATGAAATAAAATAACCTAATGTCTTAACCTCACCCCATCCCCTAAACATTAACTGTAATTTTTAAAGTTCTTCTTCCTAGTCTGCCTGCTGTGCACCTTTCCTTTAGTTTTCAAATTTAGATCACTGAGTCTGGATCTGGCATCTGACATATTACATCAGCTTTTCAATGAACTCTGTCACTGAGATCAATAATCAGATCAGTCAATAAAGATATAGAACTCAATTTCTAAAAATTTATATGATGCAGAACTTCTCAGAAACACACCTAGGATGTCCCAGGAAATAAAACATCTGAAACAACATTACCTGTAGATAGCAGATTCCCAACACACATGGAGCACAGCATATGACTTTTAAAGAGGGCTGAGAATAATCACAAGCTCCTATTGACAGTGCATCTACTTTGTTCCTGATACTCTGCTGGGCTCTGAGTGGGAAAAAAAAAAAAAAGCATTTCTATTCTCAATAAACTTGAAAAACAAACTGATTCCCAGTCTACATCTCAGGAAATGTAGGCTCAAAGAAGTTTAAAGACTTGGGCCCAGCACAGTAGCCTAATGGCTAAAAGTCCTCGCTCGCCTTGTGTGCTCTGGGATCCCATGGGCATCGGTTCTAATCCCAGCAGCCCCACTTCCCATCCAGCTCCCTGCTTGTGGCCTGGAAAAGCAATCAAGGACGGCCTAAAACCTTGGAACCCTGCACCCACGTGGGAGATCCAGAAGAGGCCCCAGCCTTCTGGCTTCCAATTGATGCAGCTCTGGCTGTTGTAGCCACTTGGGAAGTGAATCATCACACGGAAGATCTTCCTCTCTGTCTCTCCTCTCTGTATATCTGACTTTCGGGAAAAAAAAATCCTTAAAAAAATGTTTAAAAAATTTCAGAGGTAGAAGGCTTGGGGTATTGACCTTCTATACCCAAATCCCACATCACTGTTCTTGAAAGTATACCATTTGGTATGCACAACATTTCCAGCCGTTCCACCTTCCACTCCAGCAGAATTTCTTGTTATTGAGAGCAGCTTTTCCTGCTGATTTTCTCAAATCCCTCCACCTGCTCATTGCAGAAGCCATAATAATCTAACAGGATCCATCCTGACCTTCCCTGAAAGGGAGTGGTGAGGGTGGGCAGGCTTGATTCAGGATCTGTAAATGAGATGCTCATGCTGCCCTTGAAACTGACTCTACTATCATCACCCATTGTTGAATGAATGACTCTACCAACCAATCATGGAAAACATGGGAATAGCCATTTTATGAGTAGAGAAAGTAAGTTCCAGAGAAGTCAAGGAACTTTCCCAAAGCTCTGACATACCGAGTCAGAGCTAAAGCTGAAATGACTTCAACTCACAAACCCATGTTTATCCAGTCTACCAAGCTGCATTTCTCACCAAATATCTCAAACCTATGGGGGCAGTATAAGGTTTGGGGAAGGATTATTTAGAACACCCATCAAAAATTTCTCAGAAACCCCAGTGAGATGATTTTATTCAGGGTCTCTGATGGAAATTGCTTGCAGTTATGAAGTCATTTGCCTGAGGATCCAAATTAAAATTCCATATCCACAGGCATGGATACCTAAAACAACATGTGGATTACACTAAATTCTAGACCAGAAAAACATAAGTAACCTCTATGGCGGGTAGGTTATAAGGATGGCCACATCAATTCCTTCCTTGTGCGCAAACTCCTGTACAAGGAGTGACTGCACTTCTCCCATCATGTGCAGTCTACTTTTCTATTCCCTGAATCTATGCTAGACTTGTTTTGACCATCAGAACACAGCACAAAAGGCACTAAAAGACCTTGTACCTGCTACTCTTACCCCCTTGGAACAGTTCTACAATAAAGGAACCAAGTCTCACAGTCAATGAGATTTCATAAAGGAATGACCAGAGGGGGCATTAAGCTGACAGCCATCACCAACTGATGGGACACATGTATGGAATCACTTTCAGCCATCTGGCACCAGTTAAACTACCCCATGACAGAATAATAAGAGTGTTTCTGGGAGAAATCAGCAGCACAATGGCCTAACTAATCCAAACTCAAATTGCTGACTCGCCGAAAGCAAATAACAGTTGTTGCAAGCCACTTAACTTGAGTATTCTGTTACATAGCAATATATATATAAAGAGACCCAACTTTCTACCTCTCCTAATATACTCTTCTAAGCAATAGCCTGCCTCCCTCAATGTCCCCTTCCAGCTGACACGTCTCTTTTGGTTCTAAGGTAACCTCTTGAGAAATACTTCTCTTAGAAGTTTCTTGCCAGTAGTCACTTTCAATCTGTTTATGAGAGGTCTTCAAAAAATTCTTGAAAATGCACCAAAACAAATCTGTTATTCCATCTTCCATGAACATTTTGAAGTATTGCATATATGTACAGAGTAGGCTATAAGCCCAGAACTATGTTAGCAGGGGTAGAGTATTCACAGAAGTGTTAGTTGAAGGCTCTATCCTCAACGAGCTCAGGCTTCGAGATATCCCTAAGCCAATTCCTGTGACAGTGACAACATGTGAGCTGGGCAGCTCAGCTGGGTGCCAACAGCTTGTATCTTCTCAGTAGAAATGAGAGTAAATGATCAATGTGGAAAGTGTGGTTTGAAGTCCAATTCTCCAAATCACCTTACAGAGGATGACTCCGATACACAAATCCTTTACTTCTGAGGGTTGTGGCATAAAAAAATGTGGAAAGTGTGGACAACACAGACCAATCTCAGGCAAGGTGTTTGGTGTTGCTCCTGCCTTGATACACTGCAGGCTCCAAGAAACCCCCAAATTGAAGCCAAACACGATGCAGTTTTGATTGCATAAAGAACTAAGCCTAAAGGTTTCCTAAGGGCCATAAAAATGGGAGAGGCTTAGAGCTTGCTTTTATTGATCTACAACTTCTCTATGTGTACTCATGAGGAAAATGTCTTCTGTCATATATCAAGCTGTTGGTTATAGTCAGCAATTCCCTGTTGCCTTTTAAAAGAATTCCATGCTTCTTAACCTGCCCATTAGGGACTCTAAATGATCTAGTGCTAAAGTCAAATCTGGGATTCTAATCCCCAAACTGCCACATATTCATCAGCTATGTGGCCCTAGGTAAGACATTTCACATCTTTGGACCTCCATCTCTTTATCTGTAACTCTGGAATAATACATGTTTGGATCATAAAGTATTATGAAAACTAAAATGACCTAACATAGTGTGCTATGCTGTTCTTGGCACATGCTGGATTTTAACTAAAGGTAAAATTTCCTCCCAACAGCTCAATATCCTCTGTCATACTCATAGAAAAAAGTTACCTTCAGGAAAAACTTGTGAGGTGCCAGGAAGGAGGCAACAGTTCGTTGAGATAAAAGCATGTCTTGAATCTTCCTGTGTCTGGCATTGAGCCAGAGTGATGGATTAGGTCTTTGGCTCTTTTTTTTTTAATGTACATCCCCAAGTACATCTGCACACCAAACAAACAACTAACTTAGGTTTTGCCATGATGTTGCCTAAAAAAGAATGTTGACATGTTCTTGGTTGTTTTGTTAGCAATGTAACCTTCCCACCTTACACCTCTACATACAGCAATGGCATCTGCCTCTACATTCACAACACTGGCCTTACATTGAGAATTGTTCTTATCTCATTCTTCAGTTTCTTTAGTGGCAAAAGTTCTCTAAGCCTAATTTCCTTAGTCCCATTCCAGCAAGGCACTTCTCTCATTTCCAAGCCAACTAACAGTTTCAGAGAAATTTGTCCCTCATCTCCTCCACTACGTGCTTCCTTATTACCCACTATTGATCGTAACTCCTTGCCTGTCTGTCTCTCACACACACAAACTTATACTCACATTCTGTTGTAAAACAGGAAACTGAACTCACAGACCTAAATGTCCATCAGAGGCCAATCAATATCATTGATTGGAACATTTCAGTGAATGTGAGGTGCCAGGAAAACACAGACCCTCCCCTGCATCTGAAAGCATACATGCTTCCCCTCAATCAATTCCTGGGATTTCACTGTACCAGCAGTTGTAGATTACCCACAAATATCAACCTCTGAAACAATAGCCTATAAATGGGATAAGGTAAAGAAGGGAAAAATGTCAACCATTAAGTCAATATTGGAGAGAAGCAAGTTCTTCTTTTATCTGTGTGCCCTTAACCCATATGGAGAACCTCCCCTGACTCAGTAACCAAATCTACCCATATACCTATCCTGTCATTTGAACAGCGCAGAGAACACACAGGCTTAGAAAATGTAGTGATTCTCAACATGTAAGCACAAACTCTGAAATAGTTGTTCTCTTACTTCCACCTTGATCACAGCACTGACTTCATAAAGGGAAAGGAAATAATCTGTTAAGTCCATAGTCTTCTTCTTGGTTCTTTAAATATATGTTTGGTCAGGGCCCAGTGTGGTAGCCTAGTGACTAAAGTCCTCACCTTGAACCTTCGGGGATCCCATATGGGCACTGGTTCTAATCCTGGCAGCCCTGCTTCCTATCCAGCTCCCTGTTAGTGACCTGGGAAAGCAGTAGAGGACAGCCCAAGGCCTAGGGACCCTGCACCTGTGTGGGAGACTCGGAAGAGGTTCTGGGATCCTAGCTTTGAATTGGCTCAGCTCCAGCCATTGCAGCCACTTGGGGAGTGAATCAACAGACGAAGGATTTTCACTCTGTCTCTCCTTCTCTTTCTTTCTTTCTTTCTTTCTCTCTCTCTCTCTCTATATATATATATAGACTTATATATATATAGACTTTGCAATATTTTTATAAAAATAAATAAAATAAATAAATTTAAATAAAAATAAATAAATAAAAATAAATAAATCTTTAAAAAATATATATGTTGACCATTTCATTTCTAGAACAACTCTGAATAACGTATTATTATTTCCAGCTTGCATATGAGTGAATAGAGGCTGATAAAGCTCAAGGTAACAATCAATCAACATGATTTAGATCAAGTTCCATTTGGCTCAAACTTCACAAATACAGAGAACATAGCATTGTATACTCTATTAGTATGCATTATAACTATACCTGCTTACATTTGGGTGCTTGTCTAACCAAGGACAGAACCTTGGTCTTTGTCATTGGTTCATGTAGCTCCCAGAACAGTGTCAGGTGCTTGAAGATAATGTTAAACATGACAGATGGGGCTCAAGATTATTCTCAGAGTCTTCTTCAATCAGAGACCCCTAAGATCTAATTTAGACAAGAGTGTGCAACTATAGTTACCACATGTCTTTTCTACAATATAAGTTGTGAAAGAAGTTAAAATCATAATGAAGAAACATGAGAGGCAGAGGGAAACTAGCCTGGGGATATACAGAATAGGTAGATAATCACCTTTTCTATTAGCTGAATCTTCTGGAAAAGAAAGTGGCACCACTAAGTATCTCCCCTTGAGACTTAGCCTAGTTTTCAAAACTGGTTGAGATTCTAATCTAGGCTATCCCTGTAAGTCTCACCATAATTTTGAGGTCTCCCTTGGAGCCAAGGAAAACTGATGCAACCTAGCAGAAGCCAGCACTCCCTGCTCTTCCCTGAACTCTCCCACGTTCTCAATATCCCAGGTTCACAGAGCTTAAAAAAGAAGACAATCAATTGCCAATGAAAATTAAACCCTAACCCTTCTAATCCAATTTCACATTGACTGGTTTGGTGGGATGGGAGTTAAGGAGGAGCAAAGACCAAATTGCCTGTGCGTCCAACGCATGTAACACTGAACTAACAATCATCAAGCCTATGCCAGTTTCTTCTCAACCTATCTTATTCTCCCTGCATTTCTTGAGGCAAATAACAATGTCTTCAGGCAAACAGTAACTCTCTACAACTGTGGTTTTTTTTTTTTTCCTGTTCATCAGCTTCAGCACCTTTGGAGATCAGAAGACTTCAGTAGAGAAAAAGCTAATACAATGCCACAGAATCACTCAGTATTGCAGATGCATGGCTCCTGGCAGCTTTTGAACTAACACACACATCTCTAGCCTGAGATGAGGGACACCCTCTAAACTAGCACTGACTAACAGAACTTCCTGTCTGTGGTAATGAAAATATACTGTCTGCTCTATCCAACTGGTAACTGTATCAGAATAATATGTGCACTTTTATCACTTGAAATGCAGCTAACTCAGTTAAGAAGCTGAATGTCTCATTTTAATGAATTGTAGTGTTAATAGCCATACGTGGTTAGTGATTACTGTATGGGACAGTGCAGTACTGTAATATTCCAATCAGATCTTTCTGCAATAGTAATTTGCTCTCTCACATGCTATATGATATCCCACTAATCAAAGAAAGTCATGGAATTGTACACAGTATGTCTGATATACAAGTTGAAAGAATTACATAACCAAAAAGCAAACAGGATTATCTTTTGTCTCAGGTTTGGATGTTGACCACATCAATCATAAAATGCTTCCAAATCCTTCAGACTGAGCAGGTTAGAAACAAAGGAGATGTTGACAAGCATCTTGTCCAACACCTTCACTTTACAGATGGGAAAACAGACTTGCTACACCTTTCTCTTAAGTTATACCTGGCAGATTCCACATTGTCTAGAGACTCTAGTGCTGTTCTGTACCTGCTCCCAACATTTCTTAAAACCTTGCAACTATTCCCTACATCCTAGGTATCTCAGGATGGGAGTCCAGCTGGGGAGAAAAAATTAGAAGGATCACTATCATCACCAGTAGCCATAGTCTCCTCTAAGATTACACAACGGCCCATAGGTTGGAGGTAAGGTGTAGGGCAAGACTTAGGGGAGTCCTGAGTGCAGGCTCTCCTATAGGGAGCTCTCTGAGGACACAGGGATCACATCCCCACATTACACCCTCACTCCACTCCCCAACCCCACCTTCCTCATCTGCCCATCCACCTACTTGGAAATCCTCCAAATTCAGATGTTCAAAAAAAAATCTATTTTCTTCTCATATTAGCTTAGAACAGTGGTATTAATTTTAGAGCTTCTAAGAAAATTGGTAATCAGAAGATTCCCTCTCTTCATTATTTGTGGAATGGAAACCTGGAGAGACATGGCTCCCATTGGTGTGGAGGACGATTTTTAAATCATGGGGAAATGAAATAGCATTTGTTATAAAAAAAAGAAAATTGTTTTTTCTCATTTTTAACCAGAAATTGTGAAGAATACAAATGCATATCAGCCTAATTTTTATTAGAGCTGTCTGGAGTTCTTTGGTCATCTTGTTGGAAAAGAAGAGATGACTGTGATACGTAAGTATTCATTCACCACTTATTGAACACTTTCTTTCTAGTCACTACACTAGGCAGAATATTTTATTACAGAGGAGACAGCATTCATTTGCTCAATATTTATTGAGCCTCTACTAGACAGCCAAAGTCCCTGTCTTCACAGAACTAATATTCCAGTAATAGGAGGCTTACAGTAACCATAATTGCTGTATAAAACAGCAATATTATTTCTGATAATAACAGTCCCATAAAGAATGTAAAAGCAGTAGGATGGTGCTTGTGGAATAGTATGATGGGGGTGAGGGGATGGTACTACTGTAAGGTAGTTGAGAGGGGTTGCTTTGAAAATATGGTACTTGAAGTAGGGTCTGAATGTTGAGAAGGAGACAGTTGAGACAATGGCTGATGACAACCAGGGCGAAGGATCAACACAAAGGCCCCGAGATGTCAGTAAACATGGTGTGTCCAGGAACAGAATCCCAGTAAGACCAATTTGAATAGGTAGGAAGTTTTAGGAGGAGAGACATGAGAGAGACGCAGGTTCAGATGGCACAGGGTCTTGTGTACCAAGGAAAGAGGAGTGAGTACCATCCTTAGTGCAACTGGAAAACACCAAGATGGTGGCAAGAAGTACTAAGCTTGAGAGTGATATGATCAGATCTATGAATATAATTCCATAAACCACACACCAACTATTTACAAAACAGAAAGAATGAGTTGTAACAGCCCATCATGATGTATTGTAAGAACTATACTGTTGTTCCTGCAGCACTGGCATCCCCTATCAGTGCTAGTTTTAGTCTTGGCTGCTCCACTTCCAATCCAGCTCCTTGTTTCTGGCTTGGGAAAGCAACAGAGTATGGTCCATGTCCTTGGGCCCCACCGTACTCACATGCAAGGCCCAAAAGAAGCTCCTGACTCCTGGTTTCCTGGCTTCAGAAGGGCTCAGTTTTGGCCACTGTGGCCATTTGAGGAATGAATCAATAGATGGAAAAATTTTCTCTCTCTCTCTCTCTTTCTCTCTCTCCCCCCCTCCCTCCCTCCCGCTTTCCCTCCCTCTGTGTGTGTGTGTGTGTGTGTGTGTGTATGTGTGTATGTGTGTGTATGTAAATCACCCTTTCAAATACAAATAAATAGATCTTTTAAAAAGAGGGAGAGAGAAACACATACTGCTGCCAGAAGGTCAAGAAAACTAGGCCTCCTGGGACAGGTGCATTCCAGGCCATAAGACAAGATATGTGCAACCCAGTATGGTAAACTAGGGGGGGAGGGGGTAACTACATGACATCAGAATGGAGGACATGTAGGCATGAGCCACGCATGGACAGCCTTTTACACCAGCCTTGAGGAATGAATGCATTTTGTAGGCCACTAGTTCTCAAGTTTGATTCTTAAAAACACTGGTGCTCAGGCCCTACACCTGATCAATTAGACAAAAAAAAAAAATTCAAGGGAGGGCAGTTACTGGCATATTGGGACTGTAAGCTAAATAATGCTAATGATAGCTATGGTTGAAAACTACCACTATAGGTAATGATTTTAGGTGCCTTGAATATTTTGGACAAGTACTAATAATTATTTATTTTTCATAACAAATTTTTTTAAAGATTATATTTTACAATGCAATCTTTTAAAGCTTAATATATTCAAGTCATAATGACAAATTAATTGCCTCTATTTGCATTGAAAAGTTTTGAACATTGTTACAAATGGAGCTCTAAGCTCCTATTATTCCTAAAATTTAGAAACTACAAACAAAAGAAGCCATCAGGGACATAAACTTGATTAATTTTAGAGCCAGAAGGGAATTCCAGGAAGTTCCTTTATTTTACAGCTATAAAAAGATAGGTACAGAAAGGTGCCATGATGAAGAAAAGATTACCTGGGAAGAGTAGCAAAAACAGAGCTGAACCCCAAGTGTTTTCCACCACTCCATGCTGCTTCTTGCTGATCATTAAAATAAGAAAAGTCATTCTAATTGCTAGACTTGGCATTTTTCACCATATGAAGTAGCCAGTTAAAGATTGTTTAATTTTATAATAGAAATAAAAAAGAGGGAAAGGATGGAGGAGGGGGTGTCTAAAGTCATCACACACAGTTTCTGACACCTGAAAGTTTGTTTTGCAGGTTATCACTTCATTTTAGTAAAGTGACCTTTACAATTGCTCCTTCTGATGATAATCTGTTTTGACATTCCCATAAGTTTCTGGGAACTCAGAGTTTCTACAGATTGATCATTCTCATTCAAGGCATGAGTTTCAAGATGTAAACCCACAGCTTGCTTCAGCTTCCAGAAAATACAAGAGTTGAAAGCAAGAGAGACAGAATATGGGTGTATTCCTGTTCTGCAGGAAAAACACAGAAAAGAACCTATGGCTCTATTCTAGAAGCAAGCACCTGAAGACTTTTAGAGTCGATATTTAGAAATATCATTACAACACTGGAGATTTAAAAATATGCTGCTTAAAGGTGTGCCAGACAAATGTGGCAGTAGGACTGCCTGCATTTACACTGCCAGTATGGAGCCTTGGAGCCAAAACTCATGCAACAGTGTGGCTCTTCCCCATCTCTCAATGAAGTCGTTCACTGTATTTTCTTCTGGACAAGTCAGAGGAATTGTATAGAAAGATCAAATAGCAGAGGAATTTATCTGAAACAGAGATAAGGGATGTCTCAAACAAGGTCACTATCCAACCTGGATGCAATGATGTCCACAGGAACTGACTAGTCATTAGAGTGCAGTACATCCAAAAGACAGTGCTTCCTGATGTTCAGAATGACCACAGAGAAGGTTAGATTCAAACTGGACTGTTTGTCAGCTAAGAAAGTTGTGACAGTGCCTGGATGGAGCAGATGTTGAAATGGAATAAGAGAAACACAGATTTGACTAATGCTTGGACATTTGGAGGTAGAAGCAAATCACCAGGCATCAAAAATCAGTGAGGTAACCCAGTAGTGGGATTACACTTAATCTTACTTGTCCAGGAAAGCTGGAGAAGAGGAACACAGAGCTTTGAAGTTGGCTCAGGGCAAAGACTGCACATGAGAAATATGAGGTCTATGGTCAGAGGCCTGTAGCCAAACAGTAAGCACTTCTGACTTTAAAGAAACAAGGCTCATCACAATAGAGTCATCAGCCAGAAATCCTGTCTAAAACAGAGATTAAGGGGCCCTATAACTGGGTTACTTTTCTAGACTGTGGAATTATGCTTTGTAGTTTTTAAGATATCCAGATATTATTCTTTTTTGAATAATTATTGTTATCTTAAACTCCCCAGAAGACTTCACTACATGGTAGCATCAGTTTTTCAACAGTTTCCTTGGTGTCTTTTATAGACTTACCTACCTCCCCCCACCTTTTTTTTTCAAAACCTGAGTCAGGGTCCAAAAATAGTTCAGTACCCTCTTGTAATATTTATTTATACATTCTTTCTACCTTTACAGCATTTCTTCTTCTTTATGCAGATCCAATTCTAGAACCTATCTTGCTCCCCTAAATTTTCTCTGCAAGGTATGCAGCCAATAAACATCCATAAAGAACATCAGGGCCCGGCGCGGTGGCGCAAGTGGTTAAAGGTCCTCACCTAGCACGCCCGGGATCCCATATGGGCGCCGGTTCCAATCCCGGCAGCCCCACTTCCCTTCCAGCTCCCTGCCTGTGGCCTGGGAAAGCAGTAGAGGACAGCCCAAAGCTTTGGGAACCTGTACCCGTGTGGGAGACCCGGAAGAGGCTCCTGGCTTCGGATCGGCCCGTTGCGCTCACTTGGGGAGTGAATCATCGGACGGAAGATCTTCCTCTCTGTCTCTCCTCTCTGTATATCTGCCTTTCCAATAAAAAAATAATAAAAATAAATCTTTAAAAAAAAAAAGAACATCAACAAAATATATATTTCCAAGTCATCAGCTGGTTTAGGTGAAAGAAATGCTTCCCTAATGCAGCATTAGATGAGGATTATTTCCTCCAAATTGCTTGGGCACTGCTTGTAAGGTGACCTCTCAAAACAAACACATTTGCCACTTCTTTGTAAGACTTCATGCACTTTACATATGGTGGGTCCCTTCTATTTTCACAGCTTCTTAGAAACATGAAACAGGCTCCAGTCTCCTTAGCATGGAATCTATGATTTCTTCCAGCCCCTCTACTGGAAAGTCCTGCAGCACATGTCTTCCCTTCGTGGATGTTTCCACTGCCTGTTCAGCATCCTCATTCTCAAGAGGTTTGTCAAGAGTGTCTCCAAAGATCGAAGACTAATGCTCAAATGAAATCTTCTGGCTATTGCACACTTTCAGGCCCTCTCAAAGAATACAATGTCTTGAAAAGATATTCTTCTCAGAGTGGGTTAAGCAACCACCTGTGATGATGACACCAATCTGAGCATTGGTTCAAGTCCCAGCTGTTCCACTTCTAGTCCAGCTCCTTGCTAATGCACCCAGGAAAGCTATAAAAGATGGCTAAAGTTCTTAGGATCATGCCCACTCATGTAGGAGATCTGGATAAAGATCAGGCTCCTGGATTTAAGCTATGTGTAGCAAAGTGGTATATTTTCTCAAGAGAAAAAGGATAAGACTACAGCTTATGCTTCTTCAGGTTTCACATAATCTCCACTGCATAAAAATTTGACCCTAGCCCCTTCAGAAAAGCAACATTCCAGCTGGCAGTGTCTCACCTCTGGACTAAAACTAGCTCTTCACCTCTGCATGAGAGGTTATATTCATGAGAATTCAAAGATAGACATATGGTAGAAGCATACCATCAGCTCAGATACATTTACACTCTGACCTGTCAAAGGCAAGATATGAAGTTTCATGCTTATGAATCTGAAATTGAAAGGTTACAGGGACCAGCGCTCTAAGTTCCTTCCTAGTCTCATAGCTTTATACTGGCTCCTCCTGCTGCCTCTTCTGGCCATAAGGCTGGGAGCATTTTGTTTCATAATCTTCCCAGGCTCCAGAAAATGTCTCCTGCACTCAGATTTTAAAGCTATAATTAGGAGGACTGGAACTTGACCTCAAACCCATAGAGTAAAATTCAACAAGCAGAATTCCACCAAGAAGTGCTATACTGTTCTGATCCCCCCAAACCATCTTAGAACACTGGTCATCATCAGAACAACTAGAAGCATCGCATTTGAAAGATCTGCTTGGCTCTGGCTGTGACTCAGAATCATCTGGCACCGTGGACAATTCCACAATAGTCTTCTGAATCATTTTACAGGGATGGTATGAAGGAGGCCCAACAACATGTTCCCAAATTTGAATTCTAGACTTTAAATACTTCATTTGTTGCTAGAACAGAGCCATTTCTTAATCCAATCCCAGTTTGTGGTTTTTTTTTTTTTTTTCCTGAGCCTGCAGTCCACAGAGGATTCTCCAGGAACAGAGAAGGCATCAAACAGGAAAAACACCTGTGGCACTGATCATCAAAGGAGGCTTGGTGTTATAGAAGAGACAAATTTGAGAAGTAATCCTATAAGGCTTTGAGGTAGATACTTACAAATCCAGGATATGAAATGTTCTAGGAGATGTGCAAATGGCTTTTACTTCTGGAAGCAAACTGCCAGGCAAAGGAGCAGGTCTGTAATACATGGGACATTTTTTGGCAATGTACACAAGGCCCATTAGGCTCACACATCTCTGTGCCACAGGTGTGGTTAAGTTCCAAAATAACTTACTGGGATAAAGAACACATTGGGAAGCAAAGGGAAGAAAGGAAGAGAACAGTGCCTAGGAAGGAGACTACCTTTGAAAGCAAAGGTAGAACTTACAGAGATCTCAATCATATGACAAGTACAGTTTACAGTTCATTTCTATTTCTACTCATATGATCTAATTCACTCTCAAGGGAACTTCTAGAGCATCCAACAGCAATAACAATAATCTAATCATGTTAATTGAGTTGTGACAAACAGGGCTGACTCCTTACAATGACTGCAAATACAAGCACTCTCCACAAAGTGTTAATCACACTGTAATGCCTGGAAAACAAGATTGTCTTAAATTTCAGACCAGAATTTACATTACTTTTTGTGGGGGTCAGTTCTGAATGCATATAACATCAAATTTACCATTTTAGCTATTTTTTTAACTGTGCAATTCTTCAACATTAAATGCATTCACATTGTGTGCAATCATCACCACCCTCCATCTCCAAAACACCTCACTCTGAAACCTACATTACTATCCATACATGAGGTGACCCTTCCCCAAGCCTCCAAGCATTAGAACTCCATCTATCTTCTTGTTCAGTCCTGGAGTATCACAAGATAAAATATTAGATAGCACTTCAGGGTTTACAAAAACGGCTTTTCTCAATGCTCACTAGAAGCTTGTAAGCCTCCTGTCAAAGAGAGTAGAGCAAGGTTGAGAGAGGGGATGAACCACCTAACAGGACAGTTAACAATGGAAAGAATCAGAGGCTCCCAGGTTTACAGCCCACATATGCCTCCCATTACAGTTGAGCATTTCTGAGGTTGAGCAGGAGAAAGGTAGCTCTAGATTTGTATCTATGGCAGCCCTCCAAAAGCCCCACTGTCTCTTGTGCAGACCCTACTTTAGGTTGTCAAAACTACCTGTGACTCGGAAAAAGAAGGCAGTTTTCAGCCAGGGATGTTTAGCAGTCTCCACTCCTCTCTGCTTCCACTCATGTCAAAGCAAACCCAAAGCACACTCCCCATCACCCTTCCCTAATATCCACTCTAACCAGATGTTTCTAACCAGCCTGACCCTGCTTAGCTTCAGAGATCAGATGAGTTCGGGCATTTTCAGGGTGTTATGGCTGTAGAGACAGGTTTCTATATAACAAAGTGGGCATGCAAGAGATCATGTCTGGGTGTGAAATCTTTCTGCATTCTGTAGAACAGGATCGCTCTATCCAAGGCTTCTCAAAATGCCCAGAATACCCAAGTGCCTGACAGGCCACCTCCTTCCAAGAATGACTTTTCTGCTATACAGTTCTTCTCAAACTTGCAACATGAAGGACAAGTTCTTATTACAGTTAGGAACTCAATGCTAAGCACAGCACAGGACACATGGAGATACAGTCATACAAGCATTCTGTATTCTCTGAATTTCTGATATGTATGCCTGGAACACAAATTGGATTTCTTAAGGCGGTCACAACAAATTTCCACTACACAGGTGGCTTAAAACAGAAATTCATACTCTTACAGCTCAGGCTGACATCCAAAATCAGGGTGCCAGTAAGGTCATCCTTCAGAAGACTTGACAGTCCTCATTGGCTTCATCTTGGTTTCTGAGGCTCCTGGTCATTTCTGATGTTCACTCTTGGCTTCCACCTGCATCATTCACATCTGCCTTCTCTTCTCCCCACATACTCTTCTCTTCTGTTCTTCCACCTAGATCATTTCTCCTTGAATTGAGGGCCCACCCTGATCCAATTGGATTCTAGCCTACCCTAACTATATCACAAAAACTTATTTCTGATGAAGACCAGTCTGATGTTCTAGCTAGATATAAACTTGCAGGGAGACATTAATTCAAGTCCATATATGTATCTTCCATGTTTAAGGAACATAAATTTTACATTTAATTTTTTTTTTGCTTTGTTTTTGTCCCAGCACCTGCTCCATATTGATCCTGTTTTTGACCACTACCATGATGAAAACTTTTCTGAGGTACTTTCTTACATTCTCTCCAATGCCTAATCTTCTCCATTAAATACCGCTGAAACTCCCTTTTAGAAGCTATGCATGAATACCAGTTTCTATCGTTCCTCACTGACTTAAGAAGCCATGGTGGTTCATGTCACATCTCACAGTGGACTGGAAATTACAGGACTTTTGGCCCTCAGCAGACTTAGAGAAATGAGTTATTGCACAGCTAGAGAACACAGAATGCAGAAGGTGACTAAATGATTTGAACAGTGAGTAGAAGTTCAAAAAGCAAAAGAACTATGTGGGCAATCGGTGAAGGAGGAGGTGCAAGAGCCAGGTATTGAAGGACAGATTGGAGTTGCAAAGGTAGAGGCAAGTTCAGAAGATATGGAGGAAAGGCATGGAAGTACAAATAAGCCTGGAGTGTTTAAAGAATTGTAAGAAGACTCCTGTCTGACCAGACTGTAAGTTCACTGCAGTAAGTTCATGCATAAGTTGTAAAGACTATTTCTTAGATATATACCTGATAGGGTAACAGGACCTATCAGGGGTTTTTAAGCAATTGGGGAGTTTAACTAAATAACATTCTGGGAGGGCAGATCTGGTCAAGTGTGCATGAGAGAATGGGGAGAAAAGGGAGCTGGCAAAGAAGCCTTGGCTGGGAGCCCAGTCAAGAAGACAGGCTCCAGTGCCAGAGCCTGATCCCTTCACTATCAGTGGCCTCATGAAAGCCAAGTGAATCCCCAACCGTCACTGTAACCTTCTATGAGACTCTGCAATCAATACAGCCATCCTGACAGAGCTAGGCGTGAAGGCACCCTGGCTGGCCTCCAGCCCTCCCTTCCCATTAACATGATGAGTCGCAGAGGGTATGTCAGGGAGAACTTTCAGTGAATTCCAGGAATAGAGATCCCCCAACACACAGGGAGACCTCAGGAGTGCTTTGCTATCAACACACAGCTGCTCCAGAAAGGACAGAATCCACCATCTAAGCTCAGACTCATTCTCTGCATGGTGAGCTAGCCCAAGACTGCCACTGGCAAACAAACAGATGATCACCATCTCCCCATCAGACTAGGACATTCCTATGGTTGGTGAGGCCATCTCTCTGACAGGCTCACCTTCCAGTCCTTCCATTTACCGCATGTAAACCCAGCAGAGGCTAGCACACTCAAGTATGAACTCTTGCCCCATCTCCCCCATTTGGTCATAAGCATCCTCTAAGGAGCAGAGGCATAAGTAGAGATGATAGGATGGGGACAGGAAAAAGCCCAGAGCATGATGAGTAGAATAATTTGTGAAGTTCATAGGGCATGTCTCTGAGTATCTTTTCTTATCCCAGGACATCCAAGGAAACATACAAACAGAAGAGAAATTCCAAGGATCAAGAATGCCTGAGTTCTACTTGTAGTGCCAGCATCTCATATAGGCACTAGTTAGAGTCCTAGCTGCTTCACTTGTGATCGAGCTCCATGCTAACATACCTAGGAAAGTACAGGAAGGCAGTCCAAGGGCTTGGCCTCTATGCCCACATGGGAAACTTAGAAGAAGTTGCTGGATCCTGGCTCCAACACGGCTTAGCCATGGCTGTTACAGCCATTTGAGGAATGAATCAGCAGCTGGAAGACTTTCTTTCTCTCCTTTCTTCCCTCCCTCCATCCATTCTATTCTCAGTAACTCTGTCTTCTGCCTTTCAAATAAACATTTTAAAAAGTGTTTCCTGCACAGTCACAAGGAGCTCCCGTGGGCCCCAGATCCATAGCCAGTGCTGCCTACTCTAACTCAGTCCAGAACAGCAGGCCTCAAGAAAGAGCCAGGGTATAAGCACACCCACCATTGGGGTATCAGAACAGATGAAATTTCCTAAGTGCATCAGGGCACAACCTCCACGTCCTCTTTTGTTGCACTGCAAATTCAGGCCCGGTATTGAAAGAGACCAAGGACTTCCATCCATGAAGAAAATGACCCACCTCCAGACTGCTTCCCATTTTTGATGACCAATGTAATGTGAAAGACACAACAATTTCCACCCTCTTTATTTCTTTCTGAAAGGGGTGCAAACAGATGAGCTATTTGGACTAAAATTAAACTCTCTGTGTAGCTTCATACTGGTATTTATATATTGAATCTGACTCACATTTTTGATGTGGAAAGGTTTTATTAACATAACTACTTATCCCAGCCCACTCCCAGTGGAATTCATGGCTCTTGCCCAAAGGACATTTTGGCAATTCTGTTATTTTAAATCCCAGGACTGATTAATGTTTTATGGCAAGCACATGCACAGATTCCATCAGACACTCCTGGTTTTCTTTGGGTAATGATTATAAAGTGAAATTAGAAGTGAGACACAGACTTGTCTGCATGAGCAAAGATCCCTGGACTAGAGTCTAGAGGAATGGGATCTTAGCTGCCTGTGATCCACAACGGACTCTTGGGAGGCCTAAGACTGAGAGATTGCTAGTCTCGCATAGTTGTCAGTTCTCTTTCAGCTCTGAGTGTAAGGGGAAAAAAACCTTTAAAAAATATCTCCAGTGAGTTAAATCTCACAATGTGATTTAGTCATGAGAAGATTGGACTAATGATAGTTAATATCTACATTCTGAAAGTCTGCACTTCTATTATATACAATGGGTTTTAAATGTTCAAAGATAAATTAGAAAATGAACAAAACAGAAGTCCTTTTTTATAATGCCTATTTTTAAAGAACAGACATTAAAGAGCTAAGATCAAATCTCTAGTCATTCTGTTTATATAAAGGCTGTTTAACTTCTCATTCCAATGAATAAATGCAAAAAACGTCAATCAACATCTGGGGTGGCAAGGACTTGTGCTTAGAACTCTCCTGACTAAAGCAGAACAGTTGTGGGTCCATGATACCACAGTCCTCTCCAGGTCACTCATACAAGTTTTGTCACTGCACACAGGGAGAACCCAGAACCCCAAGAAATGAATGGAATTCTGTGAGAAAGATGAATTCTGGCAGGGGTACCACTCCAGTCTGAGCTAGCACAGAATGAGTGGCAAAGGAGCATCTCGAGAGACTTGAGAGCAGGTGTAGGACAACCAGGACTCAGCAAGTGTCCAGGTTGGCATGGAACTATGTAAAACTTGCTATCCAAGTTGGAGTCATCCCACTTAAGCATAGATTAGCTCAAATCACAATGCAGATCCAAAGTGAGGTATACTATGTCAACAGGCAAGTGAGATACATCACAAAATACGCAGATAATGTGGCAAGCAACAGAGATTAGCAAGCATCAAGTACAAGCAATCAAGCATTAGTAAGGTTTTCCTTAGGGCCCATGTGAAAGTAGAAACTGTCATTGAACCCTGTCAGAAGTAAACTAAGCCCCTCAAGGACTGGGACTAGATCTTGAGTACCAATATACAAAAGGTGCTTAAGTTCACTTGTTGACCAAATGAATGGAAACTTACAAAGAAACTTCCTCCTCAGCTAAGTTTGTTTGCTAACCTAGGTTTCCTCTTCATGACAGTTCAGACAGCCAGGTCACCTCAGGACAGAAGAAAAGGGTGGAGGATAACTCCCCTATACTTGGAGGTGTCTGGACCAGGTTCATGAGCCCTAAGAGGAAGGGTCCCATTTCTCCAACCAACCTGGACGCCATAAGGACAAAGGAGCTGGGTTATGTGTATTGCTTAGGGCTTTGCCTGAGTGGATTCCCTCCAAAGTTCAAGTTGGATGCGTTCCCTAGGAAAGCATTGCCACCTAAGGGAAGCCCACTAGTGCAGCACTGCAGACTGAGCTGCCCTGGAATCTCAGAAAGTGTAGAAGACTGTAGATTTCATCGCTAGAAGAAGCTGACGAAAACAAAAACCCTTCACAGAATAATTAAAATAAGCAAGAAACTAAAGGCTCCATGTGTGTACTACTCAAGCTCTTAAATGGGCAGATGTGATCAACTCCACAAAAAGGGACACAAGCCAAGCCTGTTTAGAGAGAATGCTTCCCCCTCTTACACAAAGTAACAGTCACTTTCAGTTGACTCTTGGGGAAAAATATATGTAATCTGAACACATGTATTTATGATGATATATTCATCTTCTAATAGGGAAGAGAATTTATTAATTGTCAATACTGCTATGTGTTCAGACAATCCTATTCAAGTCATTTTACTTGGAGAAGTACAGGCTGTGCATTGATGGAGTTTATACCAGGGAAATTTCTATGCCTCTGATCTTGCCCTGGTTTTTTCTTACTTACTGTGTCAAGAGACTAGCCACTTGTTTAGTGCAGTCAAACTCCAGGCAATATCAATCGATTCGTAGTACCTTCAAATGTTCAAGATGGAAGCAGATCTATACATAGTCACATGATTCATTTATGACAAGGTAGCATTAAAATCCTGTGTGGTAAGGATGGTCTTTCAACAAATGTCTTTAAATCAATTATCAACTGATGGTTAGACAGAAAGAACAGAAAAATACCATACACAAAATATCTCCTTTGAGGACAAATATCTCTTAAGAAGGACACAATGTACATTAATCACAAAGTTAAAACTGAGAAACTTGGACTACAGTAAAATCAATAATATATTGTCCTTCAAACTACATCATAAAGAGTGTAAAGAGGCAAATCATGAAAGCAGGAGACATTCACAGTACACATGTTCCATAGAGGACCTGTAGCCAGAATACAGAAAGAACTCCAGAAGTCTCATAAGGAAAAACAGAAACGCAACAGCAAAAATCAAGGCAAAATGTGAAGATTTACATCAAAAAAAGAGCATATCCAAATAGCCAAAAAGCACATGAAAAGATTATTGATTTCATTTGTTTTTGGGGAAATATAAAAAATATGTAATTTAATATAAGAATATATTTAAATACACATTTTATAAATTAACATTTATATCACAAATATGTCTGTGTATTTAATATATTTATATATTTTGTTCATACATATGTAAATAATGTGAATATATTTAAATAGTTCATATACATACGTGGATATATGAATACATATATGTGCCATTACCTAGCATGGAAGCTAAAGTGAAAAAATACCCTAGTGGTAAAAATGTGTACCAGCAGAGAGTCTATCTGTTGATGGAAGCACAAATCACTACAACTGTTTTAGAAACTATTTGGCAGGGAGTTTATTTATTTGCTTAGTTTTTTAAATTTTATTTTATGGGGCCCGGCGCGGTGGCGCAAGTGGTTAGGGTCCTCGCCTTGCACGCCCGGGATCCCATATGGGCGCTGGTTCTAATCCCGGTGGCCCTGCTTCCCTTCCAGCTCCCTGCCTGTGGCCTGGGAAAGCAGTCGAGGACGGCCCAAAGCTTTGGGATCCTGCGCCCGCGTGGGAGACCTGGAAGAGGCTCCTGGCTTCGGATCGGCATAGCATCGGCCCGTTGCGCTAACTTGGGGAGTGAATCATCGGACGGAAGATCTTCTTCTCTGTCTCTCCTCTCTGTATATCCGCCTTTCCAATAAAAAAAATAATAAAAGTAAATCTTTAAATTTTATTTTATGATACAGTTCCGTAGCCTCTGGGATTTTCCTTACCCCTTCCCTAAATCCCATGTTCCCCACTGATTTCCCCTATATTATTACAATAGTATAGTCCCACATAAGCAGTCTAAAGTCCTTCATTCTGCTAAATGTATCCTTACATTTTGGGAACAGACAACAACAGACTCCAGCATCCTATTGTCAAAATATATTTAACAGTTTCATTGGGAATCCATATTTGATTTGGAAATAGAGATGCATACTACATTCTGTCTTCACATCTGGATATGATAGTCCCTATTACAGTTACTATACATCTCCTTAAATGAAAAGCCATAAAACAAAATCAACAACAGGAATAAAGTTAAAAATGTACAATGCCATGAAGTTAAACAACATGCTACTGAATGACCAATGTATCACTGAGGAAATGAAAAAGCAAACAAAAAACCCTTTTGGAGAAACTGATGCTACTGTATGACCCATGAGTCAGTGAAGAATTTATTGAGAAAAGAAACTTTTTTTAAAAAAAAGATTTGTTTCTTTTTGTTGGAAAGGCAGACATACAGAGAGAAGGAGATACAGAGAGAAAGATCCTCTATCTACTGGTTCACTCTCCAAGTGGCCGCAATGGCCAGAGCTGAGTCGATCTGAAGCCAGGTGCCTTCTTCCAGGTTTCTCACATGGACACAGAGTCCCAAGGCTTTGGGCTGTCCTCTACTATTTTCCCAAGCCACAAGCAGGGAGCTAGATGAGAAGTGGAGCAACCAAGACAAGAACCAGTGCCCATATGGGATCCTGGTGCAAGGCAAGGACTTTAACCACTAGGCTACTACACTGGGCCGGAAAAGAAACTATTTTGAAGAAATGAAAATAAAACAAAAATATCAAAACTCATGAGCTGCAACAAAAAACAGTATTGAAAGGGCTATTGATCTTATATTTGCATGGATGTTGCTTTATATCAGAGAGAACATACATTTGTCTTCTTGGGATTGACTTATCACTGAGCATAATAGTCTCTAGTTGGGATCATCTGGTTGCAAATGGTACAATCCACAATAGAAAAGACATGGAAACCACCCAGATGCCTGTCAAAATAGGAGTAAAGAAATTGTAGTACATCTACTCCATGGAATACTACTCAGCCATTAAAAAGAAGAGATGCTTGTTTTTGTTTGTTTTACCAAAGTTAAACACACTCATATTCTACACTTAGAAATTATATATATATATACATATAATATATATATATATATTCCCCAAACTGGGCATATGCATTCATTAATATAGAACAATAAAAGAGTACATTACAGCTTTTTTTCATAAGAGTCCTAAGCTACAAACAACTAAATGTCTTACACAATAAAATGGATAAATTGTGACATATTGGGGCTGGCATTGTGGCATTGTGCTGCCTCCTATCATGCTAGTATCCATGTTTGAGTACTGGCTCAGGTCACTGCTACTCTACTTCTGATCTAAAATATGCCTGGGAAGGCAGTGGTTTTATGGCTCACATGCTTGGGCTTGGGGGCCTCTGCCACCCACACAGAAGATATAAATGGGGCTCCAGGCTCTCAGCCTTACCCTAGACCAACCCTGGCTGTTGCAGTCATTTGAGGAGTGGATCAGTAGATGGAGAATCTCTCTTTCTCCCATTATTATTCTCAGAAGAGGACCTAGTGAGTGAAGAGTTCCCAGAGAGCTGGGAACTGGTAATATTCTGTTTCTTCATGTGTGTGCTGGTCACAAATGTATTCACAGGGTGAAAATTCATTGACCTGCTCATTTAGATTTGTGCTACACTATACTTCAGCAAAAAAAATTATATATCAAGAAAATATAAACATAAAGGAATGAAGCTTATATGACAAAAACAAGCATCAAAACTGCGTTGCAAATCCAAACCTACTAAATAAATGGAAACAACATTGATAGCTTTCTAACTGTTCTTATTATTCTGCTCTAAAGTAAAAATCTGCTTATTTACTAATTTAGGAAATACATCCCACCTTCCAGAAGATTTTGATGCAATGGTTTTCATTATTGGACATATCACATTTTAGCTTCATCGGAAGCTTTTAGGACATCAAAATTGTTCACTGTTGCTCAGTTCACTTCTGCTTATTTTTCCCTTCACAATAAACATTTTTTCTTGGCTAACATTGTCTATCAAAGATTAACAATCCTAATATTTACATAGCCAGCAAGAAAATTAAGCTGAGCAGAACTCAGTCCACCCAATCAAGATCTCTAGATGACTTCAGCCAGTGGCTACAGTGTTCAGGTCCAACAGCCTCATGCTCATTGGAAGGGAAAGATTGGGAACAATTATCTCAAGAATCCATGCCAAGAAACATAGCCATACTATTTGGGGGGTGGGGGCAAGAGGCCGCAGAGACCAAGTATGCCGCTAGTGAGATGGAGTCTGACTGGTCAAAAATACGTGATGTTTCTCCACCCTGACATGTATGCTAGCTTTCACCCCTCCTGGAAAACTGTTTCAGTGGACAGGATCATTTTCTTCCTTGCATATGTCTATGGCTTGTAAAATGTCCTAGATTCTAATGGCTTCTGAGTCTCATGCTAGCCTTAGGTAGGAAACAGATTGTTACTATCTCCTTTTCATGAAGGAACCAAGGTACTGACAGCAAAAACCATTCATTAAAACCACTCAGTAGTTAAGTCATATAGCAAGGACAGGGCATATTCAGCACAGTGCTCTGTCCCCTGTACCATGGGGTCTCCTTATGACCATGAGAACACAATCCGAACACTTGGCGAAAAAATCAGGCTAGGATTATTAGACATTAGGTGGCAGACAAGCTGGAAAATGTCACAGCCTGAGGACAGTGTTTCCACAAAGTACCACACATCTTATTGGACGGAGGAGAAGGCTCGGGTAGGAGGCAGGACTAGAAATGATCATCTGTAAGGGCAGCAATGTTTGCATGCTTCAATTTGACTCTATTATAAGAGGTTATCAGCAATGATACAGACATCTGCCACGTGGGAAGGCTTGCCTACAGACAGGGAACCAACACCTGTGGGTCTGAGACATAAAGGATACAGTTGAAATCCTTTGAGGAACACAAGGGTTCTAACTCTGCAGAGATGGCTTGTTGGCAGCACTAAACAGCATAAGGAGGATTTTTAGTCCTACAGACCTGGTTTTGAATTCCAGTTTTATTTTTCTTTTCACTTTACGTGAATCTCAGAACAAGTTATTTCTCTATTGAGTTTCTGTTTTCTTGGCAATAAAATGGTAACAATAAAATCTATCCATCAAGATTGTAGTGAAAATTAGTCAAACAATATTTACATAAAGTTCCTAGCACTTAGGAGATAATAAATTTTCATTACTTTATGTATTCCCAACTAAAAAATAAATAAATAGGTTTTCTTTTCGTGATTTTTATAAAACATATAATATGAAACAATTTGTATCTTCCCTGTCAGCTAGAACAAGATGAAAGTATAAATCACTTCAATCCATACCTTACAGAATAATCACATCTGAATACCTAATAACCTTCTCAAATGGCCTAATTTAAGAACCTTGACCTATCTTTCCCCCCTTTTTCACCTGGAAGTAATCTTATTAACTCAGTGCATGTCTCATTTCCTGGAACAGAAATTACTGTAATCTTCTTCTGAATTTCAATAATTGATTAACATGACAAAATTTGTCATCTATACTCAGCACCCAGTGCCCACAATTTTCTCTAGGACCAATATTGCCAAATGTTATCAGAAAGCAAAGATGAGGGTCTGATTGCTATGTTGACTCCAGATGTTCCTCTGCATAAATTTCATAGGTTACATAGCAAAATATCTTTATATTCAGCTACAATTTTCTTTTAAAAACCTAGTACAGTGTTTATAAGATTTATAGGTGTTATTCCCTGACAATTTTCTTTTGCTGTTACCTCAAATTACATGAATATTTTCCATCCATAAATTGATTCCCTGGCCAACTGACCTATTTGTGTCCATGAATCCATGTTCTTAGGATCTCACAAACTGGAAAAGACTTCCCTTAAAGTCATCTGGCAGAGTGTCAAAGGAATACAGGAATCATTTCCCCTAGACCCTGGGGTTCTGCCACTCACTGAGCATTTGCAGTTTATAAGAGACAACTAGCTGATGGCTTCACCCCTTCCATTACGGGATACCTGGCTGGGATATTTCCTTTTATTAACTTCCTCTATTCACTAATTCTAGCATTGCCCTCTAAAGGGGAATGAAGAAAACTTATTCCTCCCCCATTCTGGAAGCCTAGCCATATGGAAGATAGTTGTTATATTCACACATATTATTACATGCTCTGGATTAAACATGCAACCCAAAATTCCTTTGCTGAAGACAACTATGTGATTCATACTGCCTCAGGTGCTAAGACAGGAGACTTAACGCATGGCCTCTACACACAGGAAGCTCACACCAGTCTTCAGAACTTCTGGATGTAACATGGCTTCTAGAACAATTCATCCTCTCTCTCTCCTTCAAATATAATGTAGACTGTTGATACTACTCTTAAAATATATTGCCTAGAATATGGGAGAAAAAAACGGATGGGTGAGACTATGACTTCTTAAAGTTTGTTTGTTTTTACAGATTTATTCATTTATTTGAAAGATAGTTTCAGAGAGAGGTGTGGGAAAGGGAATCTTCCATCTGCTGGTTCATTCCATAAATGGTCACAATTACCAGGACTGCGCTAGGAATCTGGAATCTAGGAATCTGGAATACCAGTTGGGTCTCCCACATGGATGGTAGGGATTCAAGTACTTGAGCCATCTTTTGTTGCTTTTCCAGGTGTGTTAGCAGGGAGCTAGAACAGAAATTGGTAAGCCAGGGCTAAAACTGCACTCAAATGGGATTCTGGTATCACAGACAGTGGCTTAACTCACTGCACCACAAGACTGACCCTGATTTCCTGGTTTCGATTTCATGCTATAACTGCCAGACACTGACAGTGCAGAAATGCTGAGTGAAGAGAATACAACATCTCCTTGCATGTTTCTATGAAATTTTGTATGAACCTACAATTATTTAAAAAGCATAAGTTAATAAAACAGATGAATGCGACATCACTGACAAAAGCTGGTGACAGGACAATTCAGAATCTACTGAATGGCCTTAAATAGGGCGGGTCTATCTACTCGAAAACTTCCGAAAGTAAGCACAGACCAAACAGGACAGGACCTGCCAGGGAGGGGCCCACAGTTTCTCCTGCCTAGGTGGCAAAGTGTTCTGTGTAAATATAACCCTGAGCTTCAGGGCCTGAACCTGCAGGACATTCTCCTATGCTGAGTATCTGGATGGGCATAGCCTGTGCTCCCTGTCACCTGGAAGGCTGCCCGGGGGCACAGCTATCAACCATTTGGGCAAATGTAGGCTTAGCAGCCACTAACTCTGACAGCCCTCTTTAAGCCTTTGCCAACTCAGAGATGTGACAAGCACTATTATCACAAGCAGTGCAAGGGCAGTCAATAGAATAATTTCTATAAAGTTCATGGTACCATGCCAACAGTCACCAAATACTCCACAAATGCCTGTGCCCTTAGAACATCCTGTATGAAATTATTTAGATTTCTAGAACAGTCCCTCACTCACTCCCTTTTGAATATCAGACTAGCTGCCCTTCCCTAGATTCTCAGTCCACTCCAGGAGATGCTGCCAGACACTTTAGAGTTCCACCTACTCTTATTCTGTACTTTTCAAGTAATCTTCAGTTAAAGACCAGTGTGCGTGGATTTTTTAAGCCTTTTTTTAATTCTAACTTGTAAAGTCATGTACTTCAGTAAAATATAATAATAAATTACTACAGAAATACAATTTTAAAACCAAAATATGACCCCAATTCAAAATATAAATTCAATGCACAAAATTATTCTGGGGAATTGCTACAAAGTTTCTAAATGCTTTCCTTCCATTTCTACACTCCTTTTTTTAAAAAAAAATTTATTTTATTTTTATTGGAAAGGCGGATATACAGAGAGGAGAGACAGAGAGGAAGATCTTCCATCCCATGATTCACTCCGCAAGTAAGCGCAACGGCTGATACTATGTCGATCCGAAGCCAGCAGTCTCCTCTGGGTCTCCCACACGGATGCAGGATCCCAAGGCTTTGGGCCGTCCTCGACTGCTTTCCCAGGTCACAGGCAGGGAGCTGGATGGGAAGCAGGGCCACCGGGATTAGAACCAGCGCCCATATGGAATCCCGGTCGTGCAAGGCGAGGACCCTAACCACTGCGCCACCGTGCCGGGCCCTACACTCCTTATTAATGACTGACAAGTTGTTACAGCGAAAACTCAGACTATACTTTGCGCTGCAGAGCATCTTCCTTCTCCGAGTTTCTAACAACCTGAGAGTCAGTAAGACATAACAGTTTTAAGATCTCTATATTTTGCATATGGATTTGAATTCTCTAGACTGAGCACTAGCTGGGTACCAGGGATATGTCCACTGTGTTCATTTTTGATAATCTAAATTGTTTAACAGGCATATTATTTAGCCTTTTCATGATTTAGACAACTTGTTGTACATTTGTGAAAATTTGACTGATGAGAATATTTTGTTCATTTAGCATTCTCCCTGTTTACCTCTGTCGCATCTATTTCTCTGTCTTTTTCACTGCCTGCTTCCTCTCCACTTACTTGGAAGAAGAAAAAGGCATAGGTTGCAGAAAATCCTATTCATCAGAAATGCTGGCTATTGGCTCACCCGATTCAGGGAAATGGAGTATATATATTAATTTGCTTCCTGAGGATACTGTCAACCTCCTATCTGTTTCTCTTTACTACCGAGCACATGATATCTACCCAATAAACATTTGTGTGAAGTGCGCAGAGAACCCAGTTATGTTGCAGTGACTACAATTCTTATCCTCAGTCAGGTACTGGGAAGGTAAGAGTAGCCGGAGACCTGAGCAGCACTGAGGAACAATGTCATGGTAATGAGCCTCGGGACTCAAGACAGTAGTTGTCCACCCTGACCCTTGGGAACTCTAAAAAAAAAAAAAAAAATACTTAGACCTGCATCTCAGATCTAGACATTTTCATGTAATTGCCTGGAGTCAAGCCTGGGCATCAGTGTTTTACAAGTGCTATAGGCTATTCTAGTATGTGGCAGGAGGGAAGAAAAAAAAAAGCACCACTTCTAATATCCTCTTGATCCCAGCAGTACTTAGCAGAATTCCTTAAATGTTTGTTGAATAGATAGATGAATGAATCAAAGGATCAATGGACTCATGGATGAAAATGAGTCTGTGGTGAATGTGGACATGACTGGGACTCCCATTTCCTTAGAACCCTCTCTGCTAGCTACTCTGCATCTCCTCTGGTCCAAGCTTAAGCTCTATGTAGAAAGCCTCCTTCCATCTTCTTGCCAACAAAGAGAAAGATTTGCTTCTCCCCTGGAAGACTAACTTAGTTCATTCTCACCTTTGTCAAGCCTAACTTGGAATTTCTCTAATTTCTGACACAGAAGATCCTACAAATCCCACAGGCCTCCATTTATACAGGATGGGAATGTTTTATCTCCTCTAGTCCATGTTTATTTAATGGCTGCTCTTCAATTGTTTTTCTAAAAATCCATGAGTCTGAGATGCTATCTTAGACTACAGACTTCCAGAGGACAGTGGCCCAGGAACACCACGTCCAAGTAACTGTTTTATGAAAACTCTTAGAAATGGATACTGCTGTGATCACACTGAGGGAGCGGGAGCTGAGGAGAACGATGTGCAGGGTCAGAGGGGCAAGAGATGCTGCTGCCCACTGTGAATGGTCCTGGGTGACACACAGGATTAGGAGGGGTCCACCACTGTGTCTCAAGAGATGCAGAACACTTTGACGTTTGAGGTCTCTGCCAGGAATACATGTCTGGGCTACTTTAACCCCTGACCTCTGCCTGCTCCATTAGCTGTGGATGCTGCTGTTGTTAGGTGAACAGCCTCCTCGCCAGCCTGTATTTCCATGACCCGGAGGAGCACTTGAACTTGTCATTCTGTCTCTGGACTTGAGCCTCCTACACCTGGAGGTTCACATTGAGCCAATTTGGGATATTATGCCGAGATGTGTGAAAGGATTGTGAAATCCAAGGCTTTTTTTTTAATGCAGAAAATGAAAAAGTGAGAAATATTAGATCTAGAATGAACATTCCTTTTGATCCAAAAGGAGACATTCCTCAGCCCCCAAACACCATCACCCCCTCTAATAGCTTTCAATTGCTTAGATTATTCAGCTCTACAATGAAAACTTGCTTTGCCTTTATTTAAGATATATACCCAATGTTGAAAAACAATCTGAAGTCATGGTCTTATTTATTGAACAAATGTACATTAGAGGCTTTTTTTTTTTGCCTCTATTGAAAGCTTTTAGGACATCAAAATAGTTTTATTTTGTTTGGTTTACTTTTATTTTCCATGCCTGCTTTCATATTGATGATATTCTATCACTATCACTAATAGGCATTTTCTTGTAAGTTTCTGTCTCTCCACTTAAAGGGGAAAGAGAGAACACTATTTGGGCATCCTTGTTTCCTGGTACTCTGATAGGCTCTACTCATAGTTTCCCTCATAGAAGTTTTATGTCCCATACACTAAGTTAAGGACCCATCCAGGGTCACACAGGTTGCAGGCTGCAGAGCTAGGAATTAAATTTGGCTCTCCTTGACCTCACATCTCACAGAGGCTCAACTCATCTTGATAGCAATCCTCCTCCTATCACCCACAGAAGCAAGCTGCCCTGTTCCCTTTAGACTGTGACATTTCCAGGGCAGGAATCATAAAGCCCTTCTAGAGTGATGTGGCCCCCTGGGCTCAATAAATCGTGTGGACTGTCTCCACCGTCAGCTTCCAGACAAAACAGAGGCAAACACATGGCAATGAGATAGGGAGAAACACATGCCTTCTCTTGCTACGTCATGCTTCTGAGGTGGCTAGGGAAAAGAGGAGAGAGGGCCTTCAGCCAAGAGATGAATTATAGACCATCCCAGAGTTCATCATAACATTTCCCACTCCCAGAAGTGCCTCTCAACTATACGAATTCTGAAAAAATGATTTGTTCATTCATTCACCATTCAATAGATCTTCATTGAACATCAACCAACCAGCCTAATGCTAAGAACTGTGCTAGGCACTCAGGAGAGAAATGTGAACAAAGCAGCTGCAAAGCTAGCAGCTCCAGGGGACCGATTCTGGGGCTCAGAGGCATTTGTGGGGTAGTGGCTTCTCCTGACATACTACCTTAAATTAGAGCTGAGACACTTTTGTGGGAGGAGGAGAGGAAAGGAAACCAAACTCGTTGCTATGCAACCATGGTGATTTATTCTTAGCCAGAGCAGGGAGAGCAGCAGCATGATGCAGCGAGTGGGTGGGGGGGCGGGTAGAGGAGGCAGGAGCAAGGAGGCAAAGGGGTGTTCAGCAGCACCCAGGCAACACACAGACTCTCCCCATGTAGCCAGGCTCAAACGGATGCTTCACAGCCAGAGTATATGGATGGCCCTCAGGAGGGCTAAAAAATTCTTGTTCTGAGGCTTGAAATTAACCTTCAGACATTAGAACTAGGCCTGCCCTGAATACCAAGAACGGACAAAGAATAACAAAGGCCAAACAAAACAGTGCCCCAGGGTAGCAGGGCTCACATGCAAAGAAACAGTGGACCAGAAAGTATTTATGGAGCACCTCCTCTATTACTGTTTGGCACTATGTGGGATGCTGGTGGTGGGGAGGGGTGTAGAAGCACCCCTGGTTAGCTAGCTGAGTTTAGATAAGATAGCAAGATGCTGCTCTATACCTGCCGGGGACATAGGTTTCAGTATTTCATCTGGCCTAGCTGCTTGCCTGCTCCAGGAAGTCTGGTGGCAAGTTACTTCATATTTCCAGGCTCCTGGGCACCAGAGTTCAAAACTGAGAGACTTGAACTTAAGCAATCCTCCCAGTTCTGATACATCCTGTGTCTGACATAAATACCACGAGATTTCAGTGAGAGTAGTGTGGAGTTATCAAGCAGAATGGAAAAGAGCAGATTTGGGAAAAGAGTGCAAGAAGGAGGCAAGGTTTCCTGAGGACCCATAATGCATATTAATCTAATGGTAAAGAATAGTTTCTCCATTTTCAGAATTAAAAAGGCCAAGCTGCAGCTATTACAGCAGAACTGAGATTCAAACCTAGCTCTGCCTGACCCCAACATCTATACTCTTTTCCACTAGGCCAGCTGACTTCTCCAGGACAATGAGAATTCAGGAAAAGAGTATAGGAGGACTGAGAGAAGCTGCATGGGCAGAGATATTGACAGGCTTTGGAAAAACAACCAGGACACATCACAGGAGATTTCCAGGGCAAGGACATGCAATTGTAAGAGGGAGAAGCATTTAGTCAGTAACCAACATCCTTCATTTCAGGAAGTACTGCACAGAAGATAATAGTCTATACAAATAATTTTGGTGTTGAATTAGTTTGCAACCAGGAGAGAAAATGTGAAAAATAACAACTAGTGAAATGCTACAGAAAGTGCCAAACAAGGCATACAAAAATAAATCACAAAGTATAGTGTGGCTGGGGGGAATGGCTGCTTCTGATTAGGGTGGTAATGGGACATGCTGTGTAGGGAGGAGGGGGTATCTGGCCTTAGGATTCAGGGAGACAGTGAGTAGGGAGAGAAGAACATGTGGGGGAAAGGCAGAAAAAAATATCACTGATAAGAGAAAAAACATAGAAAGCATGCCCTTTCAGGAAAATCACTTTGCTTGGCAGCAAGGACAGGTGGGAGATGAGATAGAAATGCTGCCTCACACAGACTTAGAGAAGCTGGGCTGATGGAATGATGACTTGCACCCTGAGCCAGACCTCTGAGAACAGATGATTGTGCAAGTACCATGTAAAGAAGTCATGGTACTCACACGGCAGGGAGGAGATGAGTATGGTAGGATAGAGTCTCACATAGGGGGCAGCACTGAGGTGGCAGGAAAGAGCTGTTTCCCTGGGTCTTTCAAAGACAGACAGACAAGTTCTGGTGATTGGTGAATTGCAGAAGGGAAGAAACAAGGATAGCTCAAGCTTTTAACCAAGATAACAATGATGCTACACTGAGAATTAAAGAAGTCCAGTACAAAATAAAATGGAGACAAAGTAGTAATGGAATCATTCCATTTTACTCATTCTGTTGATTCTTCTAGGACATGCAAAACACATAATCATGAATGACAGACTCAGCAAAGGGAACCCAAGTTTGTGGGAGGGGAGATGAGGTCACCCTCACCCAAGATTGCTCAAGTCCCCAGGGAAGGAAGGAAGGACACCTGCTCTGTGAGTTGGAGACTGTATTTCCTCATAAGGGAAATCACAGGAGACCAGAACAGAATCTCAGAGCCAACATTTAATTGGTCCCATCAATACAGTCAATGAGGTTTTCAACCAGAGGCAAGTCTGCAAGAATAGAATCCACTTTCCTCTCCAAGCAGGAGCCCTTCTGTGTTCCAGGGATACACAGATTAGCCTTACAAGAGACAAGGAATCAGTTAACAGATAATCTCACCCTTCATCTCAGTATAAATACAAAAGATAAGGTTTGGAACCAGAAAGATCTGGGTAAGAAGCCTAATTATTCCACCTGAGTGAGTGTGGATAAGTTACCAACCATTCTAAACAGTAAAGAAGACAAGTGTCAAATGCCAGGCACTGTACAGTGCATAACAATGGTACCAACTGAACGTTAGTTACTGTTAGTCCCCACCCAAGCAGAACTTTCCATTACTCCTTGGTTCTTACTGATGAAATTTGTCCCCTCACATCTTCTTAGAAAGCCTGGTTATACTTTCTCAGAAAACAAAGGAGAAATCATATTTCTACCCTACCGGCTAAATGCTCATTGTGTGTTTCCTGAAACTGGGCTTGGGTCACCCTGAACCGAATTCCATCTCAAGATAAGGTCAGACTGGGACAGAGAAGAGCTCTTCTATAAACATAGCTCAGGGACTTCAAAATATCATCTGTGCTTACCTGCTAGTGGCAGCTAAAGCTCTACCCTTAGGAATGTGCTTTAGCAATTGTAAGTAGTAGAGTATGAACTCATTTATCACCTAACTAGATGAGCAAGAGTTTTGACGCTTTGGAAAGGAGGAGGGCCAGGAGCATTTTGGCACTAGCAGCACTGACCCTGTTTGGGTGAGTTATTGATGTGATTAAGAATCCAGAGAGACAAAGGGAGAAGTAAGTGTCACAGCTTTGGTGTGGATGAGTCCTGGTTGGTGGGTGAAAGGAGTCACAGTAGAGAACACTCTGCTGATTAGACGTACCATGTGGCAAGGTGGGAGCCCTGGGGCACAGACCATTGCCAGAAATCATTGTAAAGTACAGCTGAATAGTCATCCTCACCTTCTATGAAGTAAAATGAGAGGTTAGGTGAACCAGGAGACTGAGGTCAGAAACCAGGAAGTACTTCCATGTGACGCAGAAATCCCCTGTTGCCCCCCAAAGCTTTCCTTAACACCACCTACTCTCTTGAAACTGCTGCTTCAAGGATGATCACAATTTCCTAACACCCAAGGACCAGGGTTCCACCTTATCCCCTAGATCTCCCTTATGATGTCCTCACCTTCCTTGCAAGCCCCACATGAGGGAGCTTACCTCTAGGTGTCCTGGTTCCCCTATCTGCCTTTTGACTAATTTCTCACATTCCTCCTACCAGTGCCTAAGGCTCAGCCTCTCTCCTCTGCATGCCACCTTCTTGTCCCTAGCAATGACAGAGAGAGCCACTGGCCAGCAGTTCTCAGCAAAGCAGGAAGGAGTGGTTCCAAAGAGTCTACCATTCAGGGCCTGGCACAAGGCTGGTGCATAATATGTTGCAGATGGAATAAAGGAAGTTAATGCATTAACATGCTGGCCCTGCTGTGACTCAAGCAGAGCATGCCTTAAGAAGCTGCAGAAGGCACAGCACTTTTTTCTCTTGCTGAGAAGGCTTTCCTTACTCAACATATATTCCCCGATTCTGACATACAAGCACCCGTTCAACATGTTTTCCCTGGAGAGCAAATGAAAGGAAGCGTTGTCAACCTTTGAGTCCCTCAGCCTCCTCATTACTCTGATTTTTTGTATCCAAGGAGATTCAGTTCTCACAAAGGACCACATCACCATAGGAAGAGTGAAAGTACTCAGGCCCTGCAATGGAAACCGAGAGGACAGGGAGGATTTCTCTGCTATAAAGGACTTTCTCATCCCAGAGCTGGCTTTCCCCAGCCACCAGCTGGAAGCTCTCCTCCCCTGACCCTTGCCCCACACCAATTATCTTTGCAATAGACTGTATCCACTGCTTCACATGTGTTTTACAGGGGTCGCATGATACACACACACATGCACACATACACACAGAATATATACTTCCCACATTAATTTCTCTCCTTTTCTGCATATCATGCTCTCCCCCAGTAAACTATTTGACAGGTTCTGTCACGACCAGAAGTCACAGGTTGGGTCTTTGATTCCTCCTCTCTCCATATCAGGCAATGGTGCCCATACAAACATTCACTTCAATATGCTGGTGACCGGCTACACACAAAAGAGGAGCTAAAGTCCCTAAAATCTTCACTGAAGTGGAAGGTAACAATGTGTAAGGAGAGTTAGAGGAAGAGAAGACAAGAGGATAAGGTCTTGTGTAAATCCTTTGGGGCCTTTATGTCTGTCTTACATCCTGCTCCCAGTGACCCTAAAACTGACAGTCGATTTACCCTTTGATCTGCTCTTCCATTTCTGTCCACTGAGCACGAACCACTGCGATTTGTCAGATATTCTGCACACCAGGCCCCATGCAGTAGTTTCCAAGGCAACAGAACACTCCTCTTGGGTCTAAGCACTCACAGATGGACAGGAAAGCAGATACTCTCCCCATCTTTAGTCAGATCAGGCAGACTCCAAAGGTGCAGGAGCCATGAACTATTCTCACATGGGTAGCGGAAAAGAGTCAGCTAAGTTGCTCTCTAATGGGTTATATAGCAGGAAGGGAGAGGCTTGCAGCTCTTACTAAGTTTCAGTACCCACCAAACCAGAGGATGAGGTGGGTGTTGGAGAGAAGGCTGCAGAACAGTGTAAGTAGCATGCGCTAGGGGACAGGACTCCTGAAGCCACACAGCCAGCACAGGGCACCTAGGACAGGCTCTGTGGACACGGAGGTTGCTGAGGGTCACTGGGACCCATGGGAATGTCTATGGCTTCGGGCTCTATCTGCTAGAGCTATTCAGACCTCCCTTGTTCTCCTAGACACAAAAAAATGCAAATACACAAAAGGCCCTGAGGACCAAGCATACATGTCCCAGTGCTATTCAGGGAAGAATGCATTCCCTACCTCTGTCCCCAGCAGAATCTGGTGGCCATCTAAGCCCTCCCCCTACCTCCAACTCACAGCATCATGGATAGTCTTCTCCCTTCTCTGAATAACCTCCACTATGTATGGACAGAGTAAAAACAATAAAATTTGCTTGTGAGGACCCTAGAGAGTCCTCTTAAGTGCTCAGGTGCAATTCCCCCTACTCCCAGCTCCTTTCCAGGAGGCCTGTACTCCCAGTGTGCTTCTAGGTGATCTCAGCTTTCACATCCTCAGAGATGAAGCAACAATCTGGGACATGGCATGTTACACTCATTTTGCCTTCTGGCCACATCCTGGCCATTCTTCCCCTCCAACTCTACACTGAACCAAGAGCAAGCTATTCCCTCATTAGGAGGCCGCACCCATCTGCTCACTCCATTTCCTGTGTGCGTCTCACTTTCATTCATCCTTCTGGGACCAGCAGACTCTCCCTCCAGAAGCCTTCCTCAACCATGCAACCAATAGGAGCTTTCTCAATTCTGAAGATCTGATTTCTACACCAGTCTTTTAATGCTTTCTTCACTCTGTATTTTATATTAACTAATGCATTGGCAGCCTCAGGACACCTATGACAGTCTGAGTACACAGTGGACATTTAACTATTTGCTTGGGTTTTCCTTTTTTTAGGGGGTTGTTTGTTTTTTAATCCACTATCTGGGAGAAACACATGATGCAACTGTTCAATGGGATCAGGAGAAACAGATGATGCAACTGTTCAGTGGTCCATATTTGTCCCTCCCAAATGAGAATCCACCTTCTGCCATCCTCTGCTGTAGGTACCAGCATCTCCTGCCTCCTCCTCCTCTCCCAAACACACCATTTCTGCTATGACATTACCATTCTTTCCAATTGCCCAAACTCTTACAGCTGCTCAACCCTACCACCCTTTTTCCAACTCAAGGACGGCTCAGGATCTTGTTCCTGCTTCTGATATCACTAAGCCACATTCCCATTACCGGCTTCCCCTGAGTTTCTTGTGGGGCACAAACAAGATATAATGCAAAAGAGCAGTATCACTGACCTTGGGGCCAACACCTGGGACACATGCTATAGCTGTCTCTTCCCAGGTCAAGCCTTACATCAGGAACCTGGTTCCTTGTTGGGACTCCAAGACCTCCCAACTGCCTTTAAAACTCTCCTTACAACTACCAGGACTCTGATAGCCTCCAGAGTACCCGACAGGGAACTGGCAATGCCTTTCCCTGTGAGGAGATTCCCAAAAGCTAACAAACATGGCACTCATCCAGAGGTTAAATGCGTATCAAGCTCACTCCACTTCCCAGGCTCTCTGAGAGCTAGCCCAATACCGGAGTAAGATGATGGGCTTTGCAACCCAGTAGACCAGGATTCAAATCTTGATTTCCTTCTCACTAGGAACCATGGCAATTTGGTGAGATTCAGTCAGCATTTACCGAAGCACAACTCTAATTTTCAGGGATCAGGGTTTCTCCTTACTAAGAGCACCAGACCAGCAGCATCAGAATTACCTGACCGCCAGTGAGAAGCAGAAGTTCTTGGCCCCCAGATTTACTGAATCAGCATGTGAGGGGTCAGGCCAGCAACCTGTGTTTTAAGAAACCTCCTAGTGATTCTGATGCAAGTTTGAGAACCACTGATTTAGACCCTGGGGATGAACAAAAATGAAAAACCCACAATCTAAAACAACAGTTCTTAGCCCTGGCTGCACATTATAATCACCCAGGGAGCTTTTAAAATAATCCTAAAGTCTGGGCCCCATCCCAGACCAATTTCATTAGAATTTTTGGGAGTGGGTAAACCATCCTAACAACAATGTGCTGAGCACAAATATTAGAAAAGAAGTGCAAGCAACTGAGAAAGGAGACCACAGTGGGATTGGGCCAGGTAGCTTCACCATCCAGATCTCCAGGGTCTCATCTGTGAAACAGGGAATGCAGCATGTACTGGAATGTCTGGGATATAGTAGATGCCTAGTCTGGATCAGTTCTCACCCCTGCCCAGACTGGGTCCCTTTTTGGCTGAACTGGTGTATTTAGTATAGCTTCTATGCTACTCTACTATCAAGGAACTCTCCACCAAGGACACATTTCATGATCATCCATTGCTTGGGCAAGCATTTTCTTTGGCAGCCAACTTAACATTCCCCAGCATCTCTAGTCACTGTTCTGAAAGACTCCTTGGGTCCCTGGAAAACAGGCTGTCCCAGAAGGCAGCTCACAGTGCATACCCAAGCCCTCTGAAACCCTCCAACTTCTTTAAAACAAGTTGATAAAGACCACTTGAATTATATAGCTATGCTAGGAACAGTGTCTGAACTCTTGTTGCCTGAAGCTCAGGCAAGCCTACTCTGGGTGAGTTCTCTGAGCATCAGGAGGCTTTCCTGGGTGCAGAATCTTTATTCTACCCCCTTCCATAGTACTATGTGAACTTGGCAACAGCCACAAAGTCATCAAGCCCCTCCTTTCCCACAAAGCATAGGGAGCACCTTGGGTAGGTCCCCCACACTGTCACAGAGTCACCAGAATGGAACATTAAAACACCTGGGGCTCTATGCTAGTTCCAACAGAGATTAAGTACATTTCTGGCCTCCTTCTGAGAATAGACTTTGCTGTCATTTTTTAATTTAAAATTTTTAAAAAGCAAAATTGTATCATTACTATACGGGGAAACCTTTGTGTATTTTCTTTCTTCTTCTTTTTTCTTCTTTTTAACTATAAAACACTATCACTCAGCTCACCCAGATTTAGTACCTCTCCTCCAGATTCCTCTAAAATGAAACTGGGCTGTTACCCAAAAACCAAATTAGCATGCAAAGGACAAAGTTTTGTCACTGTTAAGTGTACTTTTTAAAAATGAAAGATGCAATACATATATATATACACTCACACACACCCCAAATTGCAATTGAAAAACAGCTGCCAGAGTACAGACTCCACAGAGTCACAACAGAGGTGGCATCCCGAGAACTCTATGAAAGGGACAGCCCTGGACTTGGCAGTGGCCAGTGAAACAGCCATAGCCACAGCCTCAGAAACAAAAGCTCCCACCCCTAGAGGGTGGGAGACAGAAGGGAATAAATTTTATCTTAGAAGAGTTTGGACACCTAAATGGCAGGAGCTAGACAACTAATCCTCCAAAGAGGCCATGTCCTGACCAGTTTTCTGCCTCTGACCCAGGAATCTCACAGAAGAGTTCTGAGCAGTGAGGCAGGAGCACAATCCTTGCCAAGACAATTGTCAAAGAACAGGAAAAATCTCACGTGAAATGTCCCTGACTCTGAGCTAAAGTCACCCTCTTTGGGCTCCACCTCTAGACTTCCTTCCCCAAGTCCAGCCACATACAAAATAAGAACTTTTTCCAGGCTGGCCAGAGGACAGCAAGAGACTCTCCTTGGTTCTGCTGTTTCATTCAGCCTTAAAACCTACAGACCTGGTGTAAACTCAGTGTGTGTGACAGAGTGTGTGTATGTGGCACAGGTGGGTGTGTGTGTGCGTGTGCACACACACATTTGACAAAAAAAAAAAGTGAAAGATCACAACAAGAGAAGAGACAGACACAATGAAACACAGAGGTACAATTCTCTGTGTTCACCTCCTGGTGCCTGCAACTCTCTCACACTGAATTTCTGTTCTATTCACGCATGTTTGTGCTGGCTCAGATGTCAGACCCTGGGCTCAGGAAGTGCTGATTAAGCTGCCCTTGCAGCTCTTACGAAAATGTGGCCAAAAACAGATATCTACCCAGGCACAGCGTCGCCTGTCAATGCACGTTAAGCTGTGGTTCTAATGGGGTCCAGAGAGGCTGATGGGACAGGAAAATGGCTGTGTGATCCAGCTGGTTCTCAGTCATCTGTCCATCTAATGGTAAAAAGAGATCCCAGGTCATGAAAATGAAGTCTGGTCAAACATCAGAATAAAGGAGATGGTTTATGAGGAGGAAGCATGATTCTTGGCAGCAGAGTTGCCTTTTTGAGGTTTTTATTTTGCATTTCCTGTACATAAATTGAGAGTTGGGGAAAGCAGCCATGTGAGAAGAAGTCAGTTCCAGATTTTTAAAATCGATCCAACATTGCATCTGTAGAAATTATTGAGAATCAGCAACTGAAGTAAATGTCTGGGGAGTTAGAGGTGAGAAAGACATGTGACACCAGCCCCTGCTGTACAGGTGGGGAACCAAGGCTCAGAGAAGCCAAGGGATTAACTCTGAACCCACAGTCATGTGGTGGCAGCACTAGAACCAGGTGCAGACTGGCTACAGAGACCACTGTTCATGTGTCCACATGAGTCCAAGGTCTCTTCCTTGAAGAGAAGCCTCATGCTGACACCTGATATTGACCTGATACAGCACAAAGGGAGCACCCCTGCTTGGGTAGCAATTGGCATATCACCTGGATCCTGCAGGCCTCTAGGCAGAAGCTATTTCTGTGATCACCATGTTTCCCTCCACACATCACCTCATGCTTCCAGCACCTTAATGGCACATGTGCCTCTAACAGTACAAGGCCAGGTACCAAAATGGTACATAAATCACTGCCCATTTATTTGAAATAACAGCACAGTCTTTGATTCAGATCAGTATTTGCTGTCAGTTTCATCAATTTTAAGTATAATACTAATTTTTGATATTTTGGTAGTCCCTTTGATTTCTTCCAGAATGAATTCTGATTGCTCCTCAAACCGAAGGAGAGATAATATACTTCACTAACAAATTTATCTGTAAATGGTTAAGAAATTATAGCAGATGCCTCCTAACTCCCAGATCTGAGCTCTTTCAAGAACAAGTACAGAGCAGGTGTTAGAGGCTAAAATTTATACAAAGCTTCAAGGTCAGGAGCTAAAAGTATACTCTCTGTTAACTTTCAAACAGAAGATATAGAGGTTTGAGCCAATTGCTTAGTACCACTCTTCAACAATACCTCTTTCTTCTTTGTTTTTATACTAGAGCATGATGTGCATAAAGTATACAAATATTAAGGGAACAGCTGGATGGATTTTTACATATGCACACACTAACATGACCCACATCCAAACCAAGAATCAAAACATTTCCAGCACACAGAGAGTTCCCACAAACTGCCCTACAATGAAAACAACTATTATTCTGGCCTCCACCACACACATTATTTGTTCATATAAATGGGAGTATACAAGAAATGTTCTCATGCCTGACTTCTTTTGCTCAACCTTTTAAGAATCCTCTATGTTGGTGATGTGCCAACAGCTGTGCTTTCTACCTTTGCTGTGTAATATTCTTTTGTGTCAATATTTAGTTATTTGCCTGTTACACTGCTGATAGAAACAATGCTTTGACTGTTTCTGGCTTGGGGCCTAATACGAACATTCTTGTACAGGTTTTGGTGAATACACTCATATATATTGAGTACTGAGGTATGAAACTGTGTAATCATGAAGTATGCACAATAGATACCACCAAACGTTTTCAAAGTGGTTGTACTAATACGTACACCCATAAGCAAGAAGGGTTCTGGGAATTCCATGTCCTCAATAGTTGTTATAGATGAGAGCTCTCTATTTTAAAATTTTTATTTATTTGAGAAGGGGAAATGGAGAAAGAGATAGATTGCTCCCCCTTTTGTTCATTCTCCCCTCTTCATGGGTCCAAAGTATCAGTAGTTCCTTGCATATGCAGTACTGACAATGGCCTAATTGGGAACGTTGATTTACACACTGCCTTCATTGTGCATGCACTTCCCTGCTTCTGAAAGGCTACTTTTGAAAACCACCAAACAGTCATCAAGAGATCTATTTATTAACTAAACTACAAAAAAATTAAAAGATCCACTAAGAAGAGAGAAAGAAAGAAAAAAGAAAACAAAAAAGCAAGCAAGCAATTTCTATGTCCTGAAGGATAAAGGTTGGTCTATAAACAAATGAGTTATTACTCATTTAATTTGCTTCTATATGGCTTGGCAAATGTTATTCACTTATCAATCAACAAGCACACTTGTCATGCTCTGTTACAGAGTTAGATATGCTGGAAGTCACACAGATAATCAGCACTTTCTTCTGGAAGCAGGGCCCTAGGATAAATCACCTGTCTTCTTTTTCTCATGTAACCCATCTGAACTCTTTCACAAATGAAATGGAGTTATAATAAGCATTAAGCATCAACATTTCTAGTCCCTTATTTAGGCTTCCTACCAATGAAACCCTGGTACTTGGGTGACTGATTGAGTTCCTGCCTCCTGGCTTTTGCCTGGTCCAGGCGTAGTCATTGTGGACTTTTTAAAAAAAGATTTATTGGGCCCGGCGCGGTGGCGCAAGTGGTTAAAAGGTCCTCGCCTTGCACGCCCGGGATCCCATATGGGCGCCGGTTCTAATCCCGGCAGCCCCGCTTCCCTTCCAGCTCCCTGCCTGTGGCCTGGGAAAGCAGTCGAGGACAGCCCAAAGCCTTGGGACCCTGCACCCACGTGGGAGACCCGGAAGAGGCTCCTGGCTTCGGATCGGCATAGTATCGGCCCGTTGCGCTCACTTGGGGAGTGAATCATCGGACGGAAGATCTTCCTCTCTGTCTCTCCTCTCTGTATATCCGCCTTTCCAATAAAAAATAAAAAAATAAATAAATAAAATAAAAATAAAAAAAAGATTTATTTATTTTTATTGAAAAGGCAGGTTAGGTTTATGGAGGGAAGGACAGACAGAGAGAAAGACCTCCCATCCGCTAGTTCATTCTCCAAATGGCCACAACTGCCAGAGCTGAGTTCATCTGAAACCAGGAGCTAGGAGCTTTTCAGGTCTCCCATGAGAGTGTAGGGTCCCAAGACTTTGTGCCATCCTCTACTGCTTTCCCAGGATGCAAGCAAGGAGCTGGATGGTAAATGGAGCAGTCAGGACACAAACAGACACCCATAGGAGATCCTGGTGCTTGCAAGGTGAGGATTTAGCCATTGAACCATCACACCAGATCTCACTGTGGACATTTTGGGACTGAATCAGCACATGAAGGCTTCTCTCCCTCTTTTTTTCTCCCTCTGTCACAAATAAATAATAATGAAAAGACAGAAAACAATCATGACTTTAGCCATGGAGGATAAAGTAAGTTCTAAATCCCTTTCAGAGGAATAAAAAAGAAAGAAAAACATAACCCTGTGTGTAGGGCCACAATGAAAGAGGGTCTAGATAGTTGACCATAATGTGACTTTACAACATTGACCTTCTTTTGGAGCAGAACACCAAACTATCATTCCTTCCTCCTTCAAATTCCACCAACCTCCTTATCCCCAACTACCCATTCTTTGGTGTTACTGTCCAAGTGATGGAAGCAGAGTGTAACACACCACATCTAACCAAGCACAATGGCCAAAATAAGACATATTTCCTGACTTTGCAGAACATTTCAACCTCAGAATATGTCTATGGTGGTCTCCAAATGCAAGACACTTTCTAATGAAAAAGCACATATGGATGAGTTTGAATTCATCCATAAGGCTGGTCAGACACAAGTCAGAACAATGAGGCAGTGATGGAGAGAGTGCCCCATCTCCAATCAGAGCAAAAGACAGTAGAAACTCTCCCAAGATTGTGAAGAGCCAAAACAAGCCCATGTAGCAAGCTGTCCATGCCACAACAATGATCAAATAACCAGCCAGCTAATACTGCTTTATAGGGCTTCACTCCTTCAGTCAAGAGCTGCCTGAACACAGTGACTATGAATTTTAGGAATATTCTAAGGAACCTTCTCACTTGAGTAGGCTAGACGAGGTTGTATAGTTTTGGGTTGTTTTCTTCCCATAAGCATGTACAACTCTCAATTTTATAATCCATAATTTCTGGCATTGCTTTCAACATGTCAAATGCAAATGAATTAGAACAACTCCATGATTTTTCTGGGTGGGAAACCTGATTTTGACAGATATAAAGGTGTAACCAAGTTGACAGGACAAGCTAGTATTGATGGTATGGAATAAGATACAAGGAATAGGCACACAGGGTAAGACCCATAAATGGTCCCATGATCTCCAGCACCAGATAAAGAAGGCAGAAGCAGCATCTAAGAAGGCAGCAAGAGAGACTCTTCCCACACCATTTCTTACAGATGTTTTAAATTTGTATTTGGTTTTCCTGCTTCCCTGTATTAACTCAGAAGCAATAGCTCCCTTCCTAATGTGGCAAAAGTAAAACTATCATCTTTGATTTACTGATGAGTAAAATGGCTAAGAATGGAAGTGAAGTTTCTGTATTCTTTGGTGTTTGTTATCTAAATAAGTTCTGCAGAAACCCATCTGCCTCCTAGACAAACATCCTTTAATAAACAAAAAAACAAGTGACATGAGGGATTGCAACAGCCACAAAGCAAACTTTATAACATTAATTCAGAGCATCTGTGTCTCAACATTGTAGTCTTCTGCTTTTCTCTATTCATGAACTAACCTTATTTCATTGATGATTATGATCACAAAGATAAATATATGCTTTGGCAAAAGTTAAAGCATGGGGCTGGTGCTGTGGCACAGCAAGTTAAACTTCTGCCTATGATACTGGCAACCATAAGAGTACAGGTTTGAGTTTCATTTGCTGTGGTTCTGATTCAGTTCCTTGCTAGGGTACCTGGGAAAGACATGGATGATGGTACCAAATACTTGGGTTCCTGCCACCCAAACAGGAGATCTGGACTGAGATCTATTGAAGTCATTTGGAGAGTAAATCAACAGATGGATTCTCTCTTTTTCTCCTGTGTACTATGTTTCCCTGTCTCATATAACTCTAACTTTCAAATCTTTAAATTCTCTTAAGACATAATGAAAGCATGATCTAGAAGGAGATGCTTTTCTTGAGGGCAGAGAGTTGGCTTTAATCATTGCTTTCTCCCTGACAATGACTTTAAACCTGCCACACAAAAGAGCACTTAAGAAATATTAATTGAAGGAACACATGAATGAAGGTAAGAGTTGAGTAATTTAAAATAAATTGCACAAAGACAAATTCTTAAAAGGCACATGATATTGGATAGTCCCAGGCTCTACAACTATATGATAGATATAATAAGATAAATGAAGCATTAAGAGGAAGAAAACATCAAAGTGACACAAATATCAACCAAGAAGCATAAAATATTTCCAAAAAGACTATGAGCTGATAATAATTTCCATCCTCAATTACCAGAAGGACTTTAAGTAGAAATGAAATTGTACAGCAGCATTACTCTAGACAAACATCAATGTGATTAAATTAGAGAAAGTCAAATTTCAATTACATAAAATAATTCACTAACAACTCAATCAGTCCAATAACAACATGGGCTGTCTTGTGGGATCACACTTTAATTATTATTTTTAAAGAATTTTCAAAATATCTTGTCACCTAAGATATGAACCATTACCATTCAGATATCCTCCAGAGGCCATTTCTGCCATGAGTGGAACAGTGGGGTTAAAGACTCTGAAGAGCTCTTCCATTACTAAGATTCTATTCATCTAGAACTCTGTGGTCAAAGTAGACAACGGGTAAGCAGATTTCCTGCAAGAGGAAGATTTGGGGTCAGATTCTGAAGGAGGTGATCTTGAACAGCATATTTGCCTAGCTGAGTACATCTGGGCCCAGCACAATGGCCTAGTGGCTAAAATTCTCACCTTGCATGCACTGGGATTCCATATGGGGGCCGGTTCATGTCCCACATGCTCCGCTTCCCATCCAGCTCCCTGACTGAGGCCTAGAAAAGCAGTAGAGGATGCCCCAAAGCCTTGTGACCCTGTTCCTGCATGGGATATTGGGAAGAAGCTCCTAGCTCCTGGCTCCTGGCTTTGGATCAGCTCAGCTCTGGATCTGCTCAGGCTCAGCTCAGGCCATTGCAACCACTTGGGAAGTGAATCAGCAGTCAAAGATCTTTATCTCTCCTCTCCATAAATCTGACTTTCCAATAAAAATATATCTTTTTTTAAAATTGAGTACATCTTAGAGTGCAGAGCCCAGAAACCTCACTAGCAGTAACAGAAAGAGCAGGAGGACTAGAAAAATCACTCCATATAACTGCATCAGGGACCCTTAAAGGTTCAAAAGCATATTCTCAGAACCAACTATTTATGCTAAAATGGAGTCTTCCTAAATTGGTAAATAATCCTAGTCTAGATCAAACTGAAATGGGAAAAGTCTGACAGATATTTAATACAGTTGATGCAAATGGAGAAGCCACAGAGCTAGAAATTAGAAGCCAACAGCAAGGCATATTTACTTACAAACCTGTAACCAATTTAAAAAACTTACAAATGGTGGTCTCTGAGCTGCCACCATAAAAGCAACCATCCTGGCAGCCTTGAATTTTTGTCACTACTGAACTAGGGGTCATTATTTTATGAATCCTATATTATAGTTGAGCCAGACGGACAACAGCGCCTTCTTTCATTCCGTTTGGATAATGACCAAATAAAAGTCATTTTACTATGACTTAAAAAGAGTAGTGTGCCCATCTGTTCAAAATTGGTGGGAATAATTGAGGGGTGAATGTGCCAGGCATTCTTGGACAATCATGCAGAAGTGGGCTGGGGACTTCCTTGGCCACTTGCCTTGTGACAATGATTCCTTCATGTGCGAACATATGGACTTGATGAACTGCTACTTGGAGAGCGTGGTCTAGCAGGACTTGGTCCATTCCATTTCCACAAGAAACTTTACATAATTTGTAGCAAAGAAGTAGCCATTGCATCTTGTACTACATCATGAGAAATTCTTATATATATACAACATTGTTTTAAGAGAATCTAGCTGGGTACCCCAAATTAGAAAGGGAAAGGTATGACTGGCTGTCATTCCTGTCTACCATCTAAAATTTAGAGCAGGGAGATAAACACTGTGAAGGACAGTAGTGGCCAGGATATGTCTTCAGATAACAGATAAATCTCCATTGTCCATCTCTCCTAAGATGGAGCAATGGGGAAGGGTGATGCAGGAGGGGATCTCAGTTTTAGCTCAGATTTTGGAAGCTGTTCAGTGGTTAAAGGAGAACAATCTCACTAACAGTGGCTGAGAAAGATAGTAGTGGATTATTAACATAATGTTGAAGAAAACATGAAGGGGTCTTATTAAGAAAATTCTTCTGATTTTTGAAGCATAGACAATTTCAATAAATTTTTTAATATAAAAAGCAAAAGAAAATAGAAAAGATTCACTGATTTGAGGCAAGAAAGTCTTTCCTGATTCTTAACCTGAAATTCCCCATCCAGGATCTCCTCACAGCCATTATCCAGATGGTGACCATCACAATCAAGTGTGAAGGCAGCAGGAATGTTGCTGAAGGGCAACTTAGCATCGTAGGTAAACGGTTGAAATTTCCATAATTCTATCATCTTTTCCTCCACATTTGCCTTAGAGTCAAGACCCAAACTAAAAGGGGTCTCTGATTCACAGGGCCACCACTGCTCGGAGTGGAAAGCCCAGATCAGAATAGCCCAGACTTAACTGACATAATGTGAGTCATCCAGACTCCTGACATCTCCTTTTTCATCCTCCCACGTGTCTCCCTGTTGCAAGGAATCAAGGGTGAGGTGGAAAATAAATTCAATACAAGGTGTTTTGCTTTTCTTGGACAAATAAGATGAAAGTATTTCTAGGAAATACAGATTGTTCTGTAAATTAAAGTGAGGTGTTCATGTTTCCTATGAATGTGCCCTAGCCTCTCTCACATGTTCAGGAATAAGGAAGAACGGGTCTGATTAACAGTGTCAGCCAGCACTGCCAGGACCACCACAACTGCAACATATTACCACTCCCTCACTTTTGCTGGACAGCTCACGGCCATTGCTCACTCCCTGACGTTGTATCTCCCTTTTTCCTCACAGTGAAGACTCCTTGTATTAGCACCTTTGACACATGTCAGACATGCCATATGTATCTGTATGATCACAGGTTTAGGAACTGATAGGAAACAACAGAACCGAGCAGGAAATTTGCAATCCAAGTTCCTGAGCAGCCTTGAGCAAACAAATCTCTTTATCTGTTTCAGTTTCCTCATCTGTAAAAGGGTGATGGTATCTTTACTCTACCTCTACTATTTCATGAGATAACATACAGAAAAGCTTCTTGGAGCTAGCAGAGCACCCTGTTTCTGTTGGTATAAGAAACTAAGTCCTTTCCTTATATTCCAGATCTGAACTATGTGTGTGCCCCCTCCACAGTCCAGTAAGATTTGGGTTAAATCTCATTGAATGCCTCTTTTCCATGCAACACTAATTCAGAGACTATGGCTAGCTTTACCACACACACTCAAAAGTGAGTAATGTTCTATGCACATCATCATAAAGACCACCAACATGTGTCTACATCCTGACCTTGTGTACACCCAGACACAAGACAGCAGAGAAGATCAGGATCTCAGATCTTGCTGAAGGACAAAACCACAGCAGCAGAGTACACTGCTACATCCAGCCACCTTTCTCAGAAGGCAAGCCCTCCCACAACAGCAAGGAATTGTTTCTCTTTACTTCCACCAACTGCAGAATTTCCATCACCAACACTGCCCAAACCCCTGGCATCACTCCTCTCACCATTTAGTCAGTGAAAGGCCCAGAATTCTTCCACCGGTACTTGTTCTTACAATGGTAATTAAACCTCTGATTACCCAACAGAGAATGCCCAGGAGACCAAAAGGAAAAGGATAATAACTGACATCACGGAGAGCCTATCTTGCCTGGAGCAAGGTGTTGACAGTGTCCTGTCTTCCCAGAACCTTGCTCACAGATCTGCCTGTGATTAGGACCATTCTGCTGACATTAACTCACTCTGCATCTTGAATAGCTGACACCTATAAGCAACCCCTCTGTTCTACGACAAAGTAAATTAAACAGTTAATGGCCTTATGCAGGATTCTAATCCACAGACTCTTTTAACAGAGCTCCACAGGAATTCCCAAACTATAAATATGTTAACCTAGAAATAATTTGCCATTTCTTGCACTTTATCACACAACCAGGTGTCACAAGTTCTACAGTTAACCCTTACCTAATGGTCTGATAAAAAAATTTAAAAAGTAAGAAATAGCTGAGTATTCATGGAGAACTTGTGCAATAATTTTATAAACAAAAAGAGAAACAAACATCAGAGAGTTATAGCAGCAATTTCCCCTGAACAACTTCAAATGTCCTCTCCAGTGCTACCCAAACTGTTTTATGTTTTAAATATATAACTCAAGCTAGACTTCTTCTATAAGGTTTTCTCTGATAAATCCAGCCTAGAAAAATTCATTTATTCACTCAACTTTTGCTGGGTACCAAACACTGCACCAGGTTCTAGACATAAAACAACATGACTAGTTGAAATAGTTGAAATCTCTTTTCCTGGTGGCTCCATTCCCTGATGTATGAACCAAAGCCAAATTTAAACCTCCACATCCAATACAATATTTCACAAACAACATTTTCTGGGAACTCATATTATTCTCCACAATATAATTATGAGCAAATCTGTTTAAGTAGCTTGAAGGTAAATGCATTTCTGATTCTTCTGCAGACTGCTAAGAGTGAGTGCTGAGTAAATATATGTTGAGTGAATAGTTAATATGTTAATAGTTAAATACATATATTTAATTTTTCTATCTGGGTTTTTAAGTTTCTTCAAAGGCAAGCATTTGTCTAACCACATTTCTGTGTCTTCTAGATTATCCATCATAGCATTGGGTGCATTATGCTTTCTCAATATAGACTTAGCTGTAGTCAGTAAATCTGATACAAGTGAGAGTTCCCCCTCCATGCTAACACTGTTACTCACACTATAGATTTAGAAAATGAGAAGTCTAAGGCCAAGGAGAACAAAATGCTCTGTCTTAAGAAGAATCCCCTTGACATGCTGGCTAAGCTTTCTCCCCGACCACAGTTCTGCAAATGTGAGGAAGAATAAAGTCATTTTTCATTTGTGAAGACTGACCTAAGCCACCTATGTATGGTGAGCAGAACACCAGAATGAAATTGAAGTGCCAAGCCTGACTTTGGATAGAAAAACTACCTGTGGAAACATCTATCGTGTAACTTAGAGAGAGGTCTACCTGCCAAAAGGCTAGCAATCCAGCAGGCTGAGATGCCCTGACTGGCTGGGATATAACTATAGCTAAAACTAGCCCAAGGAGGCCAGAGATCCTGGTGATCTTCTTTAGCCCATGTACTCACACCTCTTGTCTTTGGTTTTCAACTCTTGCAATCCTTCTAGAATAGACAGCTTTGCCCTGACATACTACATCTAAGGTAATTCAGTGAGCTGAACCTGGTCATGGTGGGATACAAGGCTATATCCCCTAACATCCTGGGGTAATCAGTGGGTTAATGATGCTCTCCTAGGGCCCGACAGTGTGGCCTAGCAGCTAAAGTCCTCGCCTTGAACGCGCCAGGATTCCATATGGACACCAATTCGAATCCCAGCAGCTCCACTTCCCATCCAGCTCCCTGCTTGTGGCCTGGGAAAGCAGTCAAGAATGGCACAAAGCTTTGGGACCCTGCACCCATGTGGGATACCCGAAAGAAGTTCCTGGATCCTGGCTTCAGATTGGCATAGCATCGGCTGTTGCGCTCACTTGGGAAGTGAATCATTGGATGGAAGATCTTCCTCTCTGCCTCTCCTCCTCTCTGTATATCTGACTTTCCAATAAATAAATAAATATTTTTTAAAAAATGATGCTGTCCCAGTCTCAGGGGCAGATGGGAGACCTACCACCTATACCTATTAGTATATCATTAGGAACTGGCAAATCACACTCAGCCAGCAGCCCAAGAATGGTATCAGAAGTCTGCAGTCACCTACAAAGGCATTCATTTGAACCAAAAAATTTTAAGTCATGGGCATCCTTTAAGATTGGGATTGGGCCCTGAGTAATCTCCTAGTGGCTAAATCCTCACCTTGGATGTTCTGGGATCCCATAAGGGCACCAGCTGCTCTACTGCCTATCCAGTTCCCTGCTTATGGCTTGGGAAAGCAGTAGAGCATGGTCCAAAGCCTTGGGACCCTGAACCAGCAGCATGAGAGACCTAGAAGAAGCTCTTGGTTCCTGGATTCAGATCAGCTCAGCTCTGGCTGTTGCAGCCACTTGAGAAGGGAACTAGCAGATGGAGGATCTTTCTCTCTGTTTCTCCTTCTCTCTGTAAATCTTCTTTTCCAATAAAATAAATAAATCTTTATAAAAAAAAAAGATACCTCAGGGTTTACTATCTGAAAATCCAGAACTTACCCTGAAACTTATCTTCCCCCCTCTCTAACTACAAAGTACCCTAAAATCAACACCACACAACCAAAACTTAAATCCTCTTTTCTATCCCAGATTCAAGGTTAGACTGCTTTGATCTTACCAGATCTGAGTGCTCAGGTGCCTGTTCAAGTTTGTGCATATCCCTACCTCATATCCCATCCTTATGATCCAGGACAGGTCCCAGAGAAGCTAACCTTGGAAACCAGCAAAGGCACTTAGTCATGCAAAGTGGTGAGCTGACTTCATTTTCCTCAATAAATATTTCATTGAGAATCAGAGAAATAAGAAAAACCTTATTCATGTGAATGAGATTTATGTTTGTCTTAATGATTCACAGCATAATTTGTTCCAATTAAATATTTATTTTAGTACTGTCTCAGATCTGATCTCACTTCTGCCCAGGCATGAGTGCGTGTTTGGATCATCAGTCCCCTTTCAGATGTGAAGATGTTGGGAACAGCCGAAGTGGGGATTTTGCCCTTTCCAGGGCCCTCTTTGTGGGGAGCACCGTCTGACACGTCCGCCAGGTTCCTGAGGCTCAGTCCCCTACAGATGTTCTCTGATATCCAATGTGCTCAGATCACCCTCTCAGGCACAAAATCCCAGAGAAACTCTGCAACACAAGAGATGGAGGTAGAAAGAGATGCAGACTCTCACTGTAGCATGGTGAAAGGAGACTGCAAATAGAATGCAGCGCTCAGGATTCAAGTTCTGATGCCACTGTTTCACGGATAGTCTCAAGAAAATTACTTATTTGGACACTTTTCATTTGTAAAATAGTATATGAGAAAATTGAATAAAGCAAAAGACATGGTCTACATATATACCACCTCTACATTATAACTACCTCCTGGCGTGCTGTGAAAATTAAGATATACTTCCAGTGTTGAATACAAACTCGGCACGCATACAATAGATTTTCAAATAAGCCAGAGTTGTAATAACATAACAAATAAAATGTTTGCTTTTATTAGAACTCAGTGATCACTTACTTAGGACTCACTGCCTGACTTGGTTATATGTGGCCTAAGTAAGCTCTTGCTATTCCCCCTGTAAAGGGATACACCCAAGCCATTTGTAACAGTCAGGGCCTATGTGAGGGCAGAGACTGTATGCAGATGTGTGTGTGTGTGTGTGTGTGTGTGTGAGAGAGAGAGAGAGAGAGAGAGAGAGAGAGAGAGAGAAACCACCGCACTTTCAAACTGTTCATATTTACAAATAACTCTCCAGTCTCAATGTCTCTTCCTTAGAAGTGGTGTAATCCTTACTCATTGCTAAAGCTTCTCCAACTCCTAAGAAAGGTATTCCCTGTTTACCCCACAATGAATTCACTGCCTCACCCCACAACCCCAATAACATCCCTCAACAAGTGGTTGCCACCTGTGTCCCTCAGTCTCAGCCCCAGCGGAGAGTCCTCTGACTCAGACTCCTTAAAATCTGGCCCTGCCACAGATGGAAGTAACTCCCACATCTGTGGAACGTTTCTGGGACCTGAACAATTCAAGATAAGGCCCTCTCTCTTCCCCAGAGAGCAGCCCTTTGGGAGGCTCCCTGATTAATTCCTGAGAGGTGGCAGGACAGTACCAGGAGGGGACAAAGCCAATTCCAAAACTGCGTGAAACCCAACGGGCTTTTACCTTTTGCATTAATTAAACATCACTGCTAAAAGTTAAAAATCCCTAGCACTGGGAGAAAGATTTATTATGCCAACACAAAAAGGGTTTCTAAAAAGGAATTATAAAGATTTATAAGTTAATAATGGCTTTTTACATTGTCCTACTAGAGCTAATTCTATTATTATATCATCTTAAAAAAAAAAAAAACTAAAAACGAGTGTTTTGTAATAATGGTAAATGACCCACTCCATAGCTCCTGGAAAAAAAAAAAAAAAAACTGGTACCAATAGTTCTCTCGGCTGCTGCACTAAACTAAGTACTCCTCTCCTCCAGGAAGCCATCCCAGAATATCTCCCACCATGTGTGAGTCATTCCATTCACTGTAGATACCAACCACCACACTCTTCTCTCACTCCCACACCTACTTCCTTAGTGTTTCTTTACTTCTTCCATGAGAATCTTAAATTAATACAAGGCTGCACTATTTTAGCATTCAATAAGAGTCATCTGAGTGATATTAGCCTTGAGGAATGAATGAAGTGTTAACGGAACAAAGACACTGCCAGGGCCAGAATGGTTTTGGAAAGGGAGCACTTTCCAAACACCTTTCAAATCCTACCAAGATGCCTTCCCCAGAAATGACCCTTATTAAATGCTTCAGTTACTAAAATATCAAATAATATGTGGATTCTTTTCTACCCAAGGGAAAAACACCACTGTTTCTCATAAGGGAAAATCTCTAGTACAGACCCCAGCTCAGGGCAGCAGGTCAACAGAATACACTTGTCCACACAACAGCAGGCCCTCCCCTCCCCTCTGAGCTGTGTCAGATCAGAACGAAGCCTGCAGTGTCTGAAATCTGATCTTCCATCTGGCACTTGATCTTCCATCTGTTACTTTCCCAGTTCAGCAGAGGGCTAGGGCTGGAAGATAGCGGAAAAGTCACCAGAGATCCACTTGGGGATGAACGGATGTTAATTTGGACTACAAATGGGATAGTAGTAACTCAGTTTCAAAACAAGAAGAGTCCCAAAGCCATGCCTAACTTAAATTTGGTGGTCAGAGAAGACCCCAAGAAGTTACCAAGCAGTATAAAAGGGGGCTCTGTCTCCGGAAACCTATGGTATTCCCAAGAATTTCTGATTGGAGGACATGAAGTTTAGAAAAGAAAAGCTAGATTCACAAGGTCCAGATCTTAATTACACACACCATTACACACAAGCTGAATGACTTGGGCAAGTCACTTAACTTTCTTTTGACTCTCCAGTTCCTAATCTGACACACAGAATCTGTACTATTAAAAGGGTTGAAATAAGCACCCGAGACAGTCTCCTGACACACAGGACATTCAAATCAATGTTGCAAAACACAAGAAACTACAATAGTTATCAACAGGCCATATCCTGCAGATTATATTTCCAGTAAATATCAGCTAAAACAAAAGATGGGGTCTCTAAACATGACCAGAGAGAAGGTATCTGTCCACCATAGAGAAAAGTGCTGTATCACTGCCCTGACCTCCTAAATACAGTAACCACACTAAGGTAGCAGTACCATAAACACATTCTTTTTATTATTATAAAATTTTTTAAAAGATTTATTTTTATCACAAAGTCAGATATACAGAGAGGAGAGATAGAGAGGAAGATCTTCCATCCGATGATCACTCCCCAAGTAACCACAATGGCCAATGCTATGCCGATCCAAAGCCAGGAACCAGGAACTTCCTCCAGGTCTCCCACATGGGGGCAGGATCCCAAAGCATTGGGCCATCCTCAACTGCTTTCCCAGGCCACAGGCAGGGAGCTGGATGGGAAGTGGAGCTGCCGGGATTCGAATTGGCACCCATATGGGATCCTGGCGCGTTCAAGGCAAGGACTTTAGCCACTGGGCCACCGCGCTGGGCCCAAATTTTGTTTTTTAATAATGATTACATGGTGGATCAGGGTGGAAAGGTTCGAGGTTTAGGGAAAATTGGGTGAATTCATTGCTTCCAAATTAGCTATTTCTTCTTGTTCTTGGAGGAAGGGGAGAGACAAAGGGGGGAAACCACTCATGACTTTCCACACGTCCCAGTACCCAGGGATGAGGAATCACCACCTCATATCAACCCAGAGTTTCAATGCGTACATATTCCGAGGGTTCTGTCCAAGTGGTTTGAATAGTTAAAGTGCTGCTGATTTCACTGATCTAAGGATGATGTCACCCTCCCAATGTCCACTGGCTTCATTCACCACGATTTTTTGCTGTCATGGTTTGTTTGGGCTAGTTGTCCAGTTTGTTCTGTTCTTCCTCTGCTACAGCATCAAATGTGTTGCCATGTTCTCCTTTTTACAACAGGGCCTGTGTCCACTGCTCTGCGTTTTTCATTAAGTAGGACATGTACTTGCAGGTGAGTCCAAGTACCTGGGCCAGGCATCCCAAGCACTGCTGGATCCCCCAACCCTAGGCTCACAAACCCAGCACTCACCTAGTAGGCAGGCCCTGGGATCTGAGCCAGGAGAACCAAGCCCTGCTGGATCCCTCACCCCCATGGCTCATGAACCTGGCACCCACCTTCGCAGGTAGGCCCTAGAACCCAGGCCAGGCAACCAAAGGCCCTGCAAATCCCCTACCCCTAGGGCTCATGAACCTGAAACCCACCTAAAAGGTGGACCTCCAGACCTGGGTCAGGTGACCGGAACTCCACTGGAGCCCCCACCCATGGGGCTCATGAACCTGACCTCCACCTAGCAGGTGGGTTCTAGGACCCAGGCCAGGAGACCAAAGCCCCACCAGATACCCCAACCCCAGGGTTCGAGAAACTAACACCCACCTAGGATCTTGGTGGCCCCAGGTTCTGGGTCAAGCAATCCAAATCCCATTGGCTCCCCTGTCCCTGGGGTCAATAACCTAGCCAGCCCCCACTACATAAGTTGGCCCCTGACCTGAGCCAAGCTACTTAAGCCATGTCAAATTAGCACCTGCTGGGCCAAGGTTGGCATGACTCACCTTACTTCAGCGTCCACAGTCTTATTGCAAAGCCAAGCCTACTCTAGTCTGCCCCCTGTTCCAGCTCCTGCTGGTGGGTACTGCAGCCTATCCTAGCCCAGCCTGACTGCTGTACCAGTCCTAATGTGAACTGGCTGGTGTTGTGACCCAGTCTGGCTCCTCCTCCCCACTGCCTTGGTTCTCAGATCTGGCAATAGCTGTTATGTGCTGGCCCAGACTGGTCTGTTCCCAGAACTGACCTACATTGTATGCTGGCGGGTACTGTAACCCAGCATGGTCTGGGCTGCTCCTTGCCTTGCTTCTTGCGCTCATCTGCAGGGACTGCATTCCAATAAAGGAGTTTCCCAAGTTCCTCATTTGCGTCTCCTCCCAGTGGCAGTCCTCACACATACCACTGGGTCATTGGCCCAGGTTGACTTTGTCCACTTCCTGTCCTGATAACAACAATGGTTTTGCTCAACTAGTCACAGCCATTCTGGTTCTTGTTATTGGTTGTTACAACCCAGCGCTACCTGGTCCATGCCCAGACACAGCTTTCACGTAGTTCAGCGAGAGTCAAGACTTAGTCTGGCCTGCTCTACACCCAACCTGGCTCTCACAAGTACCAATAGGGGTTGGACCAAAGCCCAGTCTGTCACTCCACAGTACCAGTGCCCCCCAAGTAGCCATGCACAGCCACGCCTGCTGCCTTCAATCCGACTCTAGTTCTCATCAGTGGGAAACCTAACCCAGTTGGAGTGCCCCCATAGGTCCCCAACAAGGCCTGACCTCATCAACAGTTCTTGGGCAAACAAGCAGAGAATGCAGTTCCACAGGGGTGAGCCCACATTGCCCCTACAGATTCTGCTATCAGACCCACTTCTCTCATACTCTTGTTCTCTCGTCCAAACCAATTTGGTGTTAGTCCCCTACATACACACACACCTATGGAAGTCCCTCAGCTGTAATTCCTAACCTGGGCATAAAAATGACAGGTCATCTCTCACTACCACCTGTGCAATTCCATTATCCCCCTGTAAATCAAGACCCTCTCACCATGAGGGCACACTGCTGGGCAGCACAAGGGCCTTCATCCATCACCTTTGACTCGGGCCCTTCAGAGGGGAGCCACACAGCCTGGCTACAGGCACCTGTGTAGGTCAAAAAACCTTATTTCCAGAATGGAGTAGTCCTGCAAGCCCGCTAAGTTTCCCTTCCCCGCCCCTCAATCCCCATTCAGGGAGTCAGTGTGCTCAGCTGTACATACCTGCGTCAGATTAGAAAAGTCTCCAGGCAGGGGGGTCTTCACCACAAACATATTCTAAACATCACTATCATGTAAGATAAACCTGTATCATTTTATTCATTTGTATACAGAAGAGAAGTTTTCAGTCACTAAATTGGCTTCTTGGTATGACATGCCCTGATAAATAGATCTTATCTTTAAAAACCACGTTCCCATCTTTGTTGGCAATGCTGCCTTCTACACTGAGAAATGTTACTGGAACTAGAATTTATTTCTGGAAACCAATTTAAATTTATGAAGCTTCTGGTATTTATGATAAAATAGAAGTAAATCTGACTGAAGCAAAGGCTTACATTCCCAGGATCACTGACCATTCATTTATTAGTTGCTGGCCCTCACTAATGTCTAAGCCACAGCCTGCTCCTGTTCAACTTCCCTACAGGAACTCAGGTCATTCAGAAGTGCCAGGATGGAGCTGAAACAGTAGGGGAAGCAAACAGCTTTAAATCAAGGGCACACCCTTGACAGCCAAGGTCGGCACTCTGGAAGGGGAGCTGGGTTTGGACAGCAGTGGAAAGACTCCACCCATACAGCACTCTGCACAGAAGCTCTCTTCCAAGTGGAGGCACAGAGCTGCTAATCAGACACACCCAACACAGTGATGTGGGTCAAAATAAAACTGCAACTGCTTCCATGAGAGGCCAGGAAGAGAACATTTTGAAACAATCATGGCCAGTAGCCCTGAACAATGCCAGTGCTGTTATGTGACCTCAGCCAGAGACAGGAAAGGATTGACCAAGTTACTTTCGTTGCTCAAAAACTCTTGGTGGTGGGCCCGGCGCGGTGGCGCAAGTGGTTAAGGTCCTCACCTTGCACGCCCGGGATCCCATATGGGCGCCTGTTCTATCCCAGCAGCCCCGCTTCCCTTCCAGCTCCCTGCCTGTGGCCTGGGAAAGCAGTCGAGGACGGCCCAAGGCTTTGGGACCCTGCACCCACGTGGGAGACCTGAAAGAGGCTCCTGGCTTCGGATCGGCATAGTATCAGCCGTTGCGCTCACTTGGGGAGTGAATCATGGGATGGAAGATCTTCCTCTCTGTCTCTCCTCTCTGTATATCCACCTTTCCAATAAAAAAAAAAAATAATAAAAATAAATCTTTAAAAAAAAAACAACTCTTGGTGGCTGTACAGAGATGATGAAATAAAATACTAAATCTCCACGAGACATGAAGCTCACACAACCACTCTTTTCTGCTTTCTCTCACATTTGCAGTGCTTGCAGACACCACATTCTCTACATGAAGATTATTTCCCAGGGCTAAGTGCAATGACTCAATTGGATAATCCTCCCGTTTAGGCTCCATGAGCCCATGTGGGCACTGGTTTGTATCCTGGTTGCTCCACATCCCAAACGGTTCACTGCTTGTGGCCTGGGAAGGCCGCAAAGGATGGCCCAATGCCTTGGGATCCTGTACCACATGGGAGACCTGGAAGAGGCTCCTGGCTCATGGCTTCAGATTGGCTCAGCTGTTGCAGCCACTTGGGGAGTGAATCAGCAGATGGAAGATCTTTCTCTCTGTATTTCCTTCTCTGTAAATCTGTCATTCCAATGAAGATAAGTAAATCTTTAAAAAGAAAAGAAAAGAAAAAAAGACTGTTTCCCTGACTCTCCCTTTCCTTGACTGCCTTCCTTCATTTCTACAAGTTCAACTTCTACCAATTTCTTCCTGAAGCTTAAGATCTTTCAAGGCCAGTCTACAACCAGAATTCTTTTCTTTCTTTGCTTTCACATTACTACCAATTGTATCCTCCCCCTTCCTTGTAATCCCCTAAAAACAAAAAACTCTCTTTATCTCATTCACACTCATCATAGGACTTACAAGGACTATATATTCAATAAATATTTATTAAACTTAGGAATATTGCCTCACTGCCAAAAAAATTCTTTTTTAACTTGAATTTTCTAGTCCTCACCAGACCAGAATTCCTCATTTACAGACACAATTCAAATTTCACTAAATTTGGGCCCAGCCACTAAATTTGGGCCCAGCACCATAGCCTAGTGGCTAAAGTCCTCACCCTGAACACACCAGGATCCCATATGAGCACTGGTTCTAATCACGGCAGCTCCACTTCCCATCCAGTTCCCTGCCTGTGGCCTGGGAAAGCAGTTGAGGATGGCCCAAAGCCTTGGGACCCTGCACCTGTGTGGGAGACCTGGAAGAAGTTCCTGGCTCCAGCTTCGGATCAGCACAGCACCGGCCGGATTGGTCACTTGGGGAGTAAATCATCGGACAGAAGATCTTCCTCTCTGTCTCTCCTCCTCTCTGTATATCTGACTTTGTAATGAAAATAAAATAAATCTTAAAAAAAAAAAACCAAATTTTACTAACTTTGGCCTGCCTTTTTTCTGAAGTGACACCCCAGTCCCACCCAACCCCAAAATATCATCCCAGGCCAGCATTGGGTACTGTCAGTCAAGCTGCTGCCTCTGACAATACTGTCCTATACTGGAATGCCAGTCTGAGTCCTGGCTACTTTGCTTCCAAACCCTTCCGATGCAGTAGAGGGTGACCTAAGTGCTTGAACCTCTGCCATCCACATGGGAAACTCAGACTGAGTTCCTATCTCCTGCCTTCAGTGTGGCCCAGCCCCTAGCTATTGTTATCATTTCTGGAGTGAACCTGTTGATGGACAATCTCTGCCATATATATAGAAAAGGAGAAATTATATCTATATTTATATTTATATATATTATAATATATATATTATATATATTATATATTATATATTTATATTTATATATATATTATTTATATATATTTATAAATATATATTATATAAATATAAATATATAGATATATAAATATAGATATAATTTCTCCTCTTTCCTGTGTTCATCCCTGCTCACAAAGATTTCTGTCAGCTACATATGCCCTCTTTCTTCTGCCAAGGTACCCACTGTTGCTGGTGGAAAAAAGGTATCCTCAACAGGACACTACCACCTGACCCAGGCGATTCCCCTCAATGCTCATAAATGCCCACACAGTCCTAGAGTCAAATAGCCTGAGTTGCTGTAGTCTTCACTCTCAGGACCAGGCCCTCACAGAAGTTACATCTATTTTCTCCATCACATGTTCACAAAATCAGCTGCACCTGTATATCAAGCACAGCCCTCAAGAAAAGAGACCCTGCAATTTCTGTACATTGTGCTCCTCTGCAGGAGGTAGGTCCAAGCCCACAGCTATGGCAAGCGTAAGAGTTTATGTTTTCCCCCCACACCCATTACTCCTTCCTCCCATTCAAATCCATCTTACCAGCAGGGGTCATTGGTGTTTGTTTCTCTGACAAAATGAGCACAATATGCTGAAATGCTGAAATGCCCTCTGTGCATACTTTGCAGACTGAAACTAAACTTTTTCACCTATTTAACAACCCTTCTTCCTACGTGCTGCTTCAGGCCAGGACTCTCATCCTATCCGAAATGGCATAAAAGAGCTGAATACAAACTTCACTACTGCTTAAAGAAGGAAAAGACGTTCTTTTGCTTTTAGTGTTTCTTTCCAGAGCCTACTCCATGCTCCCAACACCTTGGAGGACCCTGCCATCCCAATCCCTCCCTCCCTGGGTTGATGCAGATGTCCCCTCCTGTACTTAAATCCCTGTTTTCCAAAGAAGTCATTAGAAAATCCCAGTGCCTATAAAACTGTATCACATAATACAATGTTAATAACAATAAAAAAAGACATGAAAAAAATACATACAGAATGGGTTTCATATTCATCTGTTCCTCTGACCTCTGATGTTTGAAACGGTGGACTATATGATTAGGACCAACTCTCACTGTGTGTGTATATGAGAGCATCTTACGAAATGCATCAGAAAACTAACAAAACAACAAAGAGTTACTAGGCCAAAATCTAGAAGTTGAGAATCCAAAGAGGTAGGCTCAGACAACAGGGCAGCTACAGCTTTGCCAATGTGCAAGAATAATAACAATACTTAGCTGTGCTTTTGACAACCAGGAGTAAGGGAACAGAAGTCAAAATTTAGGGTCTTTCCCAGGAATAGACTCTCATCAATAATATCCACTTTAAGCTAGGGTTCCTTGCGAGGACAAGAATTATCCTAAAGAAAAATTTAGGTTAGAAATAAACCACATTCCACTAACAAGAAACCCAACTGTCAGTAACCTGGGTCCAAGAAATATCAAGCATTCAACTTCAGTCATGGTGGAACGCAATAGGCAGTATCCCCAGCAATCTGTCCAGGGAAAATGAGGAGGTCAATGCTCTTTATACAGCACAATAAGTTACTACACCAACATCCTATATCAGAGCATCAGTTCAAGACCCAGTTGTTCCGCTTTCAATCCAGCTTCCTGCTAATGCACCTGGGAAAGCAGAACATATCTCAGATATTTGGAGCCATGCCACCAACATGCAGAATCATGCTCCTGGCTTTAGTTTGGTCCAATGGAAGGAAGATTCTCTTCTCTCTGTCTCTCTTTACCTGTTTTTGTTTTTCAAATAAATAAATCTGAGAGAAAGAATGAGAATACAAATCACTAGAGGGCAAGTTTGTCCTTTTAGATATCTAGGAATTAGGGTTTGAGGATTAACTTCTTAAAAGTATTAAAGAGCTAAAAAAAAAAAAAAAATTACTAGGCAAACTCTAAGAAGAAGTTGAGAAATGAAAGGCAGACATAGAACACAAAGAAACTCCCGCCCTGAAAGCATTCGCTAATCATCAAGAAACGGCTGGAGTTTTATTCCGTTAAAATTCTTATCTAAATAAGTGGAACACAATCAAAGATAACCAAACACACAAGGGAAAAATATGTACCATGCATGAGCAAAATCATAAGGAATAGCAAAACAACAGACAGATCTGCATACGAGTTCCTTATTTCACAGTGTATCTACCAAAACATCACATTATAAATGTGTTCGGTGTTTCTGTCTAGAGCCTACTCTAAAATTGGGGGAAAATGGAGAAATAGTCCTGTAAAGACTTAAAATACCACATGTTTGCCTTAATTTAACCTGTAATTTTTTTTCTCTTTTTGAACCTGTCATTGATACTGTCTCAACACATGTGTTTTGAAGAATTGAACTTGCATTATTTTTAACATATTGTTTACTCAATACTATGTCAATTAATTCCATAACACTGTATATCATTGCTGATGTTTTGTTGGGTCTTTTAACTGACCGGGATTTTACTCTGTTAGCTCTGCCTTCAGACCAGAGAAGGTCTCCCCAAGAAGCAGTTAAAGTTATCTGGACAATAAGATGCTGGACTCTATGCTGGGTATGTGCTTGCAATGAAGGAATCTCAACTGAACTTGAACTGGGGTTATGCAGCAAGGTGGAGGAATCCACTATAGGAGGAGGGTCGTGGGAGGGGTGGGAGGAATTCCAGTGCCTATAAAACTGTATCACATAATACAATGTTATTAACAATAAAATTTTTAAAAAGACTTAAAATATTAGAATTATCAAGCAAACTCCAAAACAAATATGCTTACTATGTTCAAAGAAATAAAAGGTAAGGCTTGGAAGATTTTTTTCTTGAAACTGGAAACTAACCACCAAAGGTGATTTAGGGAAGAATTAAAGAGGGATGCTAGTGCTGAATAATATAATTTAAATTAAGAAAGTGATTAATAGGGCCCAGAACAATAGCCTAGCTGCTAAGGTCCTCACCTTGCACATGCCAGGATCCCATATGCGGGCCCATTCTAATCCCCGCAGTCCCACTTCCCATTCAGCTCCCTGCTTGTGGCCTGGCAAAGCAGTCAAAGACGGCCCAAAGCGTTGGGACCCTGTATCCGTGTGGGAGGCCCAGAGGAGACTCCTGGCTCCTGGCTCCGGATCAGCTCAACTGCAGCTGTTGCAGCCACTTGGGGAATGAATCAGCAGATGGAAGATCTTCTCTGTCTCTCTAACTCTCTGTATATCTGCTTTTCCAATAAAAATTAAAATAAATCTTTTTTAAAAAGTGATGAGTATATTTAATTTATTTATAGGCACAGCTGAATAGAGAATTAATGAACTAGAAGGCAGATAAAAGGAAATAATCTAGAATGTGTGACAGAGATAAAGAAAAAGATCAACATAACAATAAATATAGGAGAAATGAAAATTTTCATCATATAATCAATTGACATCCTAAAAGGTAGGAAGAAAGAAAAAGATGAGATAATGGATGGGCATTTTTTTAAAATTAACACGCAATTTACAAATGTAAGAAATATAGTGAAACTACACAGACTAAATAAGAATTAGGTAATAACGTTGAGCCCAACCTAACAGCCCAACCTCTAAACTTCCTGTTAAAGAGAAACAGAAGAGAAGAGGAGCAGAAGTGCGGGTGGAGAGGAGGAGAAAAGTATGAACTGTTTAAAGTATTTTGAGTTAGAATTATCTTCTGCAAAGAATCCTAAATAATATTCAGGATGAGAACAAAGTAGCCATCATTTACTGTCTGCTATGTGTTATGCACTGTACATATATTTCAATTTTGTCTAATTCCCCCAGACCATTTTGAGATAGTACATGAGTTCAATTCCCAGTCTTAGCTCCTAACACAAGCTTCCCACTACAGCAGACCTTGGCAGGCAGCAGTGATAGCTCAAGTGAACTCCTGGTACCCTCAGAGAGTCATGTATTGTGTCTCTGGTTCCCAGCTTCATCCTCAAGCCAGCACCAGCCATTGTGAGCATTTGGGAAATGAATTAGCAAAAGTGAGTGCTTTTTCTCCAACATGCTTGCTTTTCCTCCCTCTTTCTCTCTTTCTCCCAGAATTTTTTTTTCTCAAATTTTTAAAACTTCTAACTGCATTAACATAAGAGGTCTTCAAAAGTTCACACAAACGTGTATTACTGGCCCAGTGCGGTAGCCTACCAACTAAAGTCCTCACCTTGCATGCACCAGGATCCCATATAGGCACCAGCTCTTTCAAAAAAAGAAAAGTGTATTATGAAAAAAACTATGCATGGATTTCAATTTTTTTGCACCAAGAAATGTATATTTTAATTACATTTTTGAAAAACATTTTTAAATAACTTCATACATCTTCCTGAAGGAGATAACATTTTAAAAAAAAAGATTTATTGGGCCCGGCGCGGTGGCGCAAGTGGTTAAAGGTCCTCGCCTTGCACCCCCGGGATCCCATATGGGCGCCGGTTCTATCCCAGCAGCCCCACTTCCCTTCCAGCTCCCTGCCTGTGGCCTGGGAAAGCAGTCGAGGACGGCCCAAAGCTTTGGGAACCTGCACCCGCGTGGGAGACCTGAAAGAGGCTCCTGGCTTCGGATCGACATAGTATCAGCCGTTGCGCTCACTTGGGGAGTGAATCATCGGACGGAAGATCTTCCTCTCTGTCTCTCCTCTCTGTATATCCGCCTTTCCAATGAAAAAATAATAAAAATAAATCTTAAAAAAAAAAAAAGATCTATTTAGTTTTATTGGAAAGGCAAATATACAGAGAGGAGGAGAGACAGAAAGGAAGATCTTCCATCCAATGATTCACTACCCAAGTAGCCACAATGGCCAGAGCTGAGCTGATCCAAACCCAGGAGCCTAGAGCCTCTTCTGGGTCTCCCATGCAGGTGCAGGGTCCCAAGGCTTTGGACCATCCTCCACTGCTTTCCCAGGCCACAGGCAGAAAGCAGGATGGGAAGCAGGGCCACCAGGACAAGAATCAGCTCCCGTCTGGGATCCTGGAGGCATGTGCAAGGCAACGACTTTAGCCACAAGGCTATCGCTCCGAGCATGACGGAGATATGCTTACCATGACTTTCTGCCCTTTTGTGATGGGATGATAAGAAAAGAAATATAGCAGTGATATGATCTTTCAAAAGTCAAGTGCAATTCCCAGCTGTTTTTCAATCTTGTGTGTTGCACAATTGTCACCCCAAGGGGTCCCAAGGCATCCAGGGGCAAGCATGCTGGTTTTTTGTTTTTTCTTTTCTTTGTTACATCTGCTTCCTGGAGCCTTCCCTACAAGCATAAGCTTGCAGTGAAATTGATCAGAAAGAGTGTGCATGTATGCTTGAGGGGCTCTAGCTTATGTATTCCAGGTGTTCAAGATGTGGTTAAGATGAGGGAAATAGCCCACGTAATCAGGTTGGCCTTGCCACATGTCTCAACTTTGATCTCTGCAGGTTCAGAAAGCTTGCCAAGGCAAATGAGACCTAAACCAAGAGAGCTCTCAACCCATCACATCCAAACACAGAAAAGAAGGGTTGTGTTGCTTTCTTAGGTCCTTGAGACCTTCCCATGAGCTGGATTTTCCAGTTTATAACATTGAGAACATTCCCTACCTCTTTCCACACCTAGTGATAACACTGCAATTGACCCCCAGCACCCTGGCTGCCCTTTCCTGCTCTGTGTGTGCTGCCTCCACCAACCTGACCATCCACCTGTGCACTCAGCAGTAACTATGGATTCCCTCCCTATGGCACAGGAGGAGACAACATTAGAGTTCTTATTTATTTATGTATTGATTTATTCCTTCTTGGGATGGAGCAGTGATGCAAGGGGGAGGGGGAACAATGAAAGAAAGCTTGTGAAAGGCCAGAGACTGGCAAAAGAAATGTCTCTATAAACACAACTGCTCAAGCCACATTATCTCTAGCTGGACTCCTAGGCAAAGGTCTATGCATTACCAGGGATGGAAGTTTGTAACCTTAATTACATCTTGAGCATTTGTTCATCCTAAAACTTTCAGCAGAAAAAAAAGAAAGAAAAGAGTGTGGTTTCCATTACAGTGTCACTGAGGGATTTAGGCAGGAATTGGGATCAATAAAATGAAAACACCAATGAGTAAACCATAGCATCTTGTCTCCAAGACTTAACATCTTCCCTCCACACTTAGCCCTACACTTTATTTTGAGACAAGTTTAAAATAGCCTATAAAGTATGGAGCTCATTATCCCATCTAACAGATTTCATTTAGCATGAATGTAGATTAAAAGCCCCATGCCAATTCTTCTGCCTGGTTTTATGCAGAAGACACTCCTCTGCCTTTACCCTGGGCGAGGTTCTTTAGAGCACAATTCTGTGATAGTCTAAGAAGACCAGGAGGTACTGCTTCCAACTTGACAGCTTATTTTTTATGACAATAACAGAGAAAGGTGAAGAAAGAAATGTAGCCTTGCTTTTGGGGTTTCTTGGAAAACTTAAAGTCTTAAAAAGCTGAGCCCATCAAGAGACCCACCAAATCCATGGATTTTCCTGTATGCCCATTCTTCTATATGCATTGGCTACATCAGGGTAGCTGAGCACCTTAAAGCAGCAGAACTGAGTTGGAACACTGGGGGAATACAATGGGATGAGGTTCAAACATGCAAGGGTTTTGTTTTGTTTTGCTTTGTTCTGGGTTCACATCTGGCTCAACCAAATCCTATCTGAATGACCTTAGGAAGTGAAATCATCTCTTTGGGTTCAATTTCTTCATCTCTTAAATAACAAATCTCGTATAGCTTTGGATCTTTTCTTATTTTGCTAGGAATACAATGAGAAAGAGTATAAGAAATGAAAATAACACACTACAGCACAGGGTGGTTGGAAGGCGTGAATGCACTAGTTAAGGATCTATCCAAGGTCTTGAACTGTCCCACCCCTAGAGTCTCAGCCTATAACACTGTTCTTCTGCTAAGAGGATAAAGCATGTCAGAAATGGATTTTTCTCATTTTGCCTTTTTTCTAGTTCAAAATCATTTTTTAAGCACTCCTTCTTCCTTCCTCCTCCTCACAGAGGAAGTGTTCTTCCTCCTCCTCCTCCGGTCTACCACTTCCATCTGTACTCTTTATTCAAACATTTCTACCTCCTCCAGTCCACTGCTGCACTTTACACACTTCTCACAGGATGTTATTATACATTCAACTGTTGCTAGACTTGTGTGTCGTCTGCCTCAGTCTTTAGAATGTAAACTTCATGAAGACTTTCATGCCTTATTTATGTTGTATCCCCGGCAAATAGCCTGAAAGGCCTGGCCTCACTGTCAGCACCCAATGAATATTTATTGAATGGGTTAATAAATAAGTTGCTGTTCATCATTTTCAAGCTTCTGTCCCTAACACCCTCCCCCCACCAGCCTCAAGCACATTCAGGCCTTTCTCTACTTTAACAAAATCACTTGACCCTAAGATTTCACCAACCACCATTCTATTTTTACCTCACATTTTCTGACATATTTCTCAAACAAACAGTATGTGCTCGCTGCTGCCTCATCTTCTCCACCTCCTCCCACTGCAATCTGTTCTCCCCTTACTGAGGCACTGAAACAATACACAAGTAGTCACTAATGCCTTCTGTCATCAAACCCCTTAGCATTACTCCATCTCCCTGCAGATAGGGATCCCTAACTATCCCTTCTCCTCCACTGCACTCCCATGAAATTATCATATCCTTGGGCTCTCCTCCTACCCTTAGCCATATTCTTCTCATCCACCTGATCCTATCTGTCACCCTTTCTAAGTACCCTGTGTGGTTCTCATTTCTTTGTTTCTCTATAATCTTCCCTATCCATGTCATTATCATATCTAGGTAAATGACCCCAAGTCATATATTCCCTGTCGTCTGTTCCCTCCCAGAAACACGTAGAGGCTTCAACTCCATGCAGGAATTGGCACTTGGTGATTATCTAAACCTCAGACTTTCTAAATTTCTTTACCCATAATACCCAATCCAACCCCCTTTCACAGTGTAACTTTGCTACTCCTCCAGGCAAACCTAAGCAAGGATGCCTCAAGGACATCCTAGATGTCCTGTTACTCCCTCTGACATTATCTCACACAAACTGCTCCTCTTTGCTTTCAGTAGATCTACCTACTGTTCCTTCGGCTCCCAGTTTTTTGTTTTTCTGTTTTGTTTTGTTTTAATCTTCCAGTTTCTGTGCATTCCAGTGCCAGTATTGCAGTGAGAGGTTCCCCTGGACTTCTCCCAATATGTCAACCCTAGTATACTGAACTTCTCCTTCACTTTCAACTACCCAAGTCCTTCAACCCTTTCTATACTTCTGTCCAAATATTACCTGCTAAAATGTCTAATGCTATCTTTTTCTCTAAGCAAACTCTTTATTTTGCATTCCCATGAATCAGATATTCTAAGATATAGGTAATTAACATTCTGTCCTTAATGATCCCGTGCAAGTCTAGGTAATCGCACTTGCCAGCATTGTTGTACTGTTTAATGCATCAGTGTGTCCCCTCAGATATAATAAGTATCTCATACTGTACTTTGTATTGCCTGTACTTGGTCTACTGGTTGACATACAGGTATTTAAAAATATGTTTTTGAAAATTAAGTGTTCTTTCTTTGCCACTATTGCTTTTAACTTGAAATAGAAGCAAGAATCTTCACAATGTGGTCCCAACCTATCTCTCCAACCTTAACTCTTACCACAAAGGTAACCTGATCTAATCATCATTTCCCAAGTATGCAATGTTCTCTACAACTTCTATCCTCACAATTAAGCACTACTAAAGTTTAATTCACTTATATGCTGTACTTTCTGTTACTGTACTATTTGTTGTGTTATTTGCAATTGGTTTCCCACTAGACTATGAAGTTTCCAGAAGAACAGAACATATTCTTCTCCAGTGCAGCATTCCCAAAGCCATGAATTGGGCAAAGCACAAAGTAGGTCCTCCAAGGACATTTACTGAATGAGTATTTCCTCTTTCTTTCAGACTCAATTATTCCTCTATTGCAAATTTATAGCACTCACTTAGCAATTCAATATTAAATAATATCCTGTGGCATTACAGGATTGTAGGTGTTGCTGTCGGCATACAGTCCATGGGTACTGCAGATGGTATCCACAGAGAATTGTGAAGTGAGAGCTAGGAGAAGTTCTTTATATCAATCCTTTATTTGACAGAGGTGCCATGAGAGGCTGAGAGAGGTTATGGTTGGTTCTTGCTCTTTCAGGATCCTTTCAGGAGTCTGAATTACAATCCCCCTGCAGGCAGGAATGCTGTCACTATCCCCTTAAATGCTCCCTGCAGTGTCTGGAAGTAAATACTATTACTACTATCTCTAAAATAAACCACACTTAATGCTTGAACAAGATGAAGAGCAAGTATCTCACTCATTCTGGGAATTGATCTGGCTTTCTGACCATCCAGGGACCCAGCTGTCCCACTGTCCCTCAGCTATCAACAATCACTGAAAATGCCACAATAGAAGAGCAGGTCTTGTGAGGCCACACCACATGCAGGGAAGGGCTTGTTTACTGTTCTCATATCACTGTAACCTCCACCCCACTGGATGGAAACACCACACCTAGACCTCACTGAGCAGCTATCAGTGTCTTTCCCCCAGGACTTGGCCTAGATACATCCTGTCTGCTGATCTCACACTCACAAACAAAACACCTCTATGATACACTCTACTATCTGCTGATGGGGGAGGTGAGAAGAAGAGGCCATGGCTGGACACACTGTTTAACATATATGCAGGAAAGAAGGATGGAAGGAAAGGTGGTCTGCCCACTGGTATGGTGACAGAAACAAGAAACAGCTTACAGACAGGAGTCAGGGGTCCTGAATCTTGGTTCTTTTTATGCATCTGTATCCTGTCTGTGAAATGGAAACCAATGTGGCCTATTTCAGAGAGGCATAATGAGGAACAAAATGGATACAATATTTAGTATGATCAAGTCAATACATTTCTCTTTTTCCCTGGGGAGTACTGGCCAAAGTCATTGATTGGACTTCCTATCAGGATACAACCTTAAACTAGTGTCTAGGTGAAAATACAACAGGGTGGTGGGGGCAAAGGCCTACCCTCAGGGCATCTGCAATTACAACAGAAAGACATAATCCCTCAGAAGAGACTAAGCTCTCCAACAACCACAGAAATCCCCAAGACAAGCACACATTTCCTGAGTACTTGATGGTGCCAGGTAGCAGTCACATATATCAATTCCTTCAGTGCTCACAACAATCTCAGAGGGTGTGTATTATCAGCACCTAGCAGCTAAGACCTCATGTGTCTCTGGAAAGAAGCAGCAACCATTACCCAAGAGAGCTTTTCTCAGAATACATGGAGTCAAGAGGTTTGAAAAGGAAAGAACACAAATTAATTCTAAGAAGGGAAGCTTTAGGTAATCACAGAAGAAACTCCAGAAAAGATGAAGATTGCAGGGAGGACCCTAGGGTATAACAATAGGGAACTGTTCTGTGTCTGTGTTGCATGTGGTCCTGTATTCAAGCTGTTTAGTGGACAGGAGGCTTGGGAATGTGATCTTGTGCCAAGTCACCTAAATTGCTATAGTAGCCATATATTTATAACTAAAACTGCTAAGTTAAAGTAACTTCTTTATGTTCTAAATGAATATTCAGCTTAAATGGGAAGGCAATTACTAATCTAATCTCCTGTAATTAGAAAAACCTTAGCATAGTAGAAATTACTCAATCTATTTTCCATGTACATACACACATACTGTGTGTTTCTCTCTCTTTTGCCATTGATCACAGAAGGGGAGACACAAGTCATAAAGAATAGCTTTGGAAGCAATATGTATATAGCAGCTAACAAGAACAGAGCAGGCTACACAAGGGTGGAACCAGAGTCCATGGCAAGGACCCATCCCAACTGGATGGTCTACAAAGAAATGGCATGCCTGACCAAATACAGGACATCTGTAAGTGATAGGAAGTCAGGTGCCAGGAAAGAAGGTTGCAGGCATGGTAACAACAAGACCAAAGAGGAAGCAAGCCCAAAAATGAGGGTGCAATGATGATAATGGCCATGTAGCCCGGCTGTCTCATGATTCTGCACTGTAACTGGGAGATACAAAGGCTGAGACAACAGAGCAACCAATCAGGGAGAACTGAGCTTTAGTAAAATGCCTAAGCAGAGCCCAACACATGAAGACTTAATTAAAGTCACTCCCCATCTCCCCATCTCTCCTGAATTTCAGAACATGATTTTTCTTCCCCTAATTGTAGCTGGACAGAGCCTCTTATCTAGGAGGAGTCATAGTAGGAATGTGAAGAAAGGTTCTGAACTCCTACATTTGACTAAAACACTGTTCCCATCTGCAAAACTCTAAGCAGCAAGGACGGAGAAACCTAAAGCAAGCTGGGGCCAGAAAACCTCCTGGGGCTCAGGTAAATTTCTTTCCTAGGAATATACGAAGGAAAGTCAAGATTAACTTGCATATTGATAAAAAAAAAAAAAAACAGTTGTAAGCTAAAACTTCCAAAAGAAGTTTGCATGAATTGTTCCCAAAGGACTGTGTTCTTTCGCCTTCTGTGCCTTCATAATTCCTGTGTTTATTCTTATGTTTGCTTCCCTAATGTAGTGACTGATTGTCTCCTTTGTTTACTATTTTTCCCAAGAGCCTATCCTGTCTTGTACATTCTGGCTTCTTTATAAACGAATAGCAATAAGCAGCTCCCCAACCTGGCTGCCATTAGAATCACCTGCAGAATCCTAAATATATCAGGGCCCACTCTCCTTTCCAGCAATTGTAATTCAGTTGAGAGGGAGTTGGGTAAAAAGAAGGCTGGACGAAGGAAATGAAAACTGTTTCTTCCAAAAGCTCCCAGGTTATTCTAACACATTGAGCCATAAGAACCAGCTGATTTTTGGTCCAAAATCCATAGTACTTTGTAGCAGCTAGAAGAATGTAGACTAAGTACCAAGAAGGTCAGCAGTCGAAAACCTGCTGTAAATTCAGTATATCCCTCGAGTTTTCCAAGCATCAATCATTTTTGTACTTCTATCATTGGTTTTCCCAAAGCCACTTACCTCCTTTGCTGTAATGACACTGATAATGTTTTAAGCTAGTGCTATGGCATACCAAGTTAAACTGCTGCTTGAATGTTGGCATTCCATTTGGGCACTAGTTCCCATATTGGCTACTCCACTTCTGATCCAACTCCCTGCAAATGTTCCTGGGAAGGCCCATTTGGGAGTAAACTAACAAATGGAAGATTCTCTCTCTTTCTCTCTCTCCCTTTCTCTCTCTCTCTTTTTCTCTTTGCCTTTCAAATAAATGAAAATATTTTTTCAAAAATCAACTTCATTTTTTTTACTTAGTTTTTCAAGAAACTGGTGCATTGGGGGTAATGACAAGGTGCAAAGGAGTAAGAGGAAAAGGAGCAAAGGAATTCAGAGTTAGAAGGCATAGGAAGAATGTATGTGGTTAAAAACTCAGGAGCCATGAGGCACATCAGCCCAGTGCAGAGGTGAAAAAGGGATAGAAGCTTGGAGATATGTTAGAGAATAGTTGAAGAATGCCTGGGATTTAGATTTCGGAAGAGGTGGCATGCAGCTGTGACAGCAGCAGAAGGGTTGAGGAAATGCGGCACAATGCAGAGACCTAGGAGAGACACCTGGAGCCAGCAAAAAAAGAAGGCAGAATGTGAGGCCTAGGTATGGTTGATGAAAGGGTCCATGAGAAGTCAGAGGTAGGAAAAAAAGGGTAGCTAAAGAATGGCTGGAGTTAAAGAGGACCTGGGCTGAATGAAGTAGGGAAAGGAGCTGGACAGCCCAACAGAGCAGATGTTGACAGAACCAGGCAGTAGCCAGCAAGAGAGGCTCAAGCAACATGTCCAAACCACTCATTTACTATCCATTGGTGAGAGCTCCTACACACCAGGAAATACTACCTGATGCCCTATGAATTGACAGCCTCACTCAGTTTTTCATTCTTCTCATTATTCTCCCCAAAAGACATGTAAACAAAGGAATGTAAACCCCACCTTACTTTTAGGGTCTCTATGAATATGCCAGAATCTAGCAAAAGTAGTATTACTCCTATTATGGACAACTCCTGTTCTGTATGAGCTCTTCTCGTCTGATGGACAGTCTCCAGCATGGAAACCAACTCCTAAAGTCAATGTCTGTAAGCACAGAATACAACCTGTCTAAATGTTTCCTCCTTTTTCCGAGGTGTGTCCAATCACAGATTCATCGACCCTCCAGTCACAGCCATCTGAACAACTCAGGCTGGCACATGGCTTGTTGACTATTTGGTTTCTTAGGCCAAAACTCATCATCTCCCACTTTTCATATCTTATACCCGTCTCATTTTCTTGAGGCCTCTTATTTTCAGAATGACACAAGTCACAAAAATAATAAGGGTGACATAAAATCTTAAAACAAATGAAAGATGTTAAAGAGAGATCTAAGGGAAATTTGTTCACAACTCAGAATGGCAGGTTCATCATCCTTTCATTCAGGAAGTGACTGTCACGCATCCCCCTTTAGTCTAGCTTGTTATTTTAAAGTATATAATTGTTTTAAATGCAATTAGCTAAAATCAGTTACCAACATTGCAATTCCCCAAAATTCTGTTTAAATATGAACTGGAGAGGTATGAAGGAACTTCAAAAAGTTTGTGGAAAAGGAAATAAAAGTTAATTCTGGAGCAGCAAAAAATGAAATCTACGAATGCAGTGTTAAGATGTTTGTGAAATGTATGTTGTGCAAAACTCACATGTGAATTTCAATCTTTTTGCACCAAAATCAACTTATTCTTTCATTTCATTTTCCATGCACTTTTTGAAATGACCTCACAAGAGTATATTGTTCATTAACTAGAACTGGAAAATATAATCAATATCCAATCCCCAAAGGCTTAGACATCAGATGTCCTTCACAGTCAAAAGCTCCTAATCCAAAGCTTCAAGTTCAGTGAAACCCAAGAGTCACTGCTTACAAAAGGCAATAAACTTTCAAATTGTGGCCACATGTGGTGATCAAACATGCATGGAAGAACACACAAGTCTAGCAACAAGCTTTTGAAATTCAGGGCACAGGTTAACCCGTCAATCCATAAATTCATTATGCCTGATATGAGCACTAACATAATAAATTTCCCCATAATTCTATTATGTATGTAGTATTATTATCATTATACCCATTTTTCATATGAATAAACAGAGTAAATCATTTGCTCAACAGCAGATAAAAAGCAAAGAAACTAAGACTTGAACCTAAATTTGCAATTCATGGATCCAAGCATTTTATTAAAAATATAAATAAATTAGTTTTATAGCTCACCCATTGAGGCTTTTCCCTCATAATTAGGATCATATGCTAGTTTGAATCTTTTTAACTCCCATAAGTATAAATTATATCTTAAGCCCCTAACAATTCTTGATTGGACTTTTCCCAGTTCTCAGTCATTACATACCACCTGTTCCTGCCTCTCCAGGATGTTAGCAGCAGCATAAGAGTCAAGCGTCTTGGTAACAAAAGCTAACATGTAAGGGGTACTCTGTTCAGATGAGACACTGGGATAAGTATTTCATCAGTAGCTTTCACATAACCTTCCGAGTTGATATCACTGCCATCCCTTTTGCACAAATAATGAAAACAAGGTACAGAGATGTTAGGTAACTTTCCTAAAACAGAGGAAAGTGAGGACTCTCAGGCTCTTCCTGCAGCCTATGACTTCTACCAAGATGAAGTTCCGGCTCCTTGACATCCTCTCAAGTCTGGGCTGCCAGCAGTCTGCTTCTTGGTGCCGTGAGGCACTGCTCTTCACATGTGCTTGTTAGGTTTCCTCCATCTTTGATTGCTCCTTGGATAAGCTGCCTGCTCTGGGCAGCCCCTGTTTGCACTTGGCACGGACCTCCAGGCATACCTGAGACAGTCCCTGAGGCAGCCTAACACACCTGGTGCAGCAGAGCTTCCTCAGGATCAGTTTTCCCATCGTGAGGTTTGTCTCATTTCTGCCAAAACTTCTTAAAGGAACCAAAGCTTTTAACAACATTTAACATTTTTTTAAGAAAATCAATTACTAAATGAAGCACACAGTGACTTTTCTTTGCAACAGAATACCTTAGTTTGCATCACATTACCAAGAGATTTTATTCATATTAATATCTGATGGCTGAATGTATGAAGGTCAGATTAACCTGAGGAATAAAGCTGACTTATTTTTTCCTTTCTACTGACTGCAAATGGACAAAAGGTGTTACTGTGTTGTGATGTGGAAAGGTGTGCAGAATTTATTAAGCATTTACTGGGCACACCAAGCATGATGCTATACACATGCACAAACTAAACAGTAGCACCACAACAAGCACTGCAAAGATTTTTATCATGTCCATCTTCAAGATAGGAAAACAAGCTCAGATCACATAGAGCAGCCTAGGGTCACAGAACTGGCTGTGACAGAGCTGAGATTTCAGCCTGTAGCTTCCTCCGGTAGGGACTATGCTTTCTCCTACACCACTTCTCAGAGCCCTGCAAGACAGGCTGCTCTTGTCTTTGACTACAGCATTGAGCATGAAGAAAACCCGAGCAAGAAATAACATCCTGTTTTAAAAATGCTCCCCAAATGGCCCTGCACTCCCGATTCTCAGCTGGGTAACACATATCCCCAGACAAGCAGCATCCTTCCATTACTTCCCAATGGGTTTGCTACAAGCCTGTCCCCCCTTCCTTCCTCTCTCCCTCTTCTTGTTCCCACTCTTCTCTCTACTGTCTTTCTGTGTGTATGTGTCTCCATATCTCTCTCTCCTTTCTCTTTCACACACACACACACACACACACACACACCCACACACACACACACCCATACACACCCACACAAACATTCACACACTCAGGATACCTCGATCCAGCAGCCGGAGCAAGCGGAGATACCAGAGATACCACTGGTCCCAGAAGCGGTCCGTCATCCCACCCTGAACTCATCCTTCACAGCCAGTCCCCTTGGCAGAGCCTCATCCCACCACCGTCACCGCCTCGAGAAAGCCAGAATCACTTGATGCTGGGCTCACACGCAGCCTGCTCTAAGCAAATGCCTGCCTGCAAAGACAGCCACCAGTCCTCCCACACAGAGGCTGACTGTGCTGGGAGCCGGTTTCACAGCAACAAAGGAACAAGTGCAGAACAACGCCGTGTGCAGACAGCCTGCATGGACCTATGGGGAGGTCAGATACGGGGGAGGGAGGCAGAAGGGCTTTTGCAGAGGCCTTGGGACTAAAAATCCACAGTTAAGGCCATATCCTAAACTTCAGTCCAATATCTCCAGTCTCCCACTTCACAGGAGCCAGTTTCTCCTCCAATAGGATCAGGGGTAGGAGGCATATGCTTGGCCACCCTGGACTGAACTCTAAGGCCAGTCCAGAATGCAGTGGGCCTTACCAACTCACTGTAGGTTGCACAAGCTCTTTTTGCCCAATTCTGCTAGACCCACATGACCAGGAAAGTCACAAACTACTTTTTTCTATACCCTTGCACAGATCCTCTACTATAGTTGAGACAGACCTGAGGTCATCTAGCTATGGGTTCAACTCCTGGTTACCACTTAATACTTGCCTGACCCTATAAACAGGCAGGAGTATTATTTGCCTGATGGAGGTATTCTGAGGCTCAAAGTCAAGGAAGTGTACACTGTTTCTGGCATAGTACCTGATAGGCAGTGGTGGGTGGAAGGTTCTTCCTCACCTTCCACATTCCCTACCCCTGCCAGATCCTTAGGTCCCTCTATATCTTTCCTCCTGCTCTTCCAAAGGCAGCATTCACACCCAACTCTCCAGCACCAGCATGGCCAAATGTTCCTAAGTTTTTCCAGTTAAGCTCAAAGGTCACACAGTCCAGGCAGCCATCCTTGATCTTCTCTCTCTATTTTCTCTTCATCATCTCACTTTCTCCTTCCTTTATGGCCCTCCATCTCTTGCTTGATTATACACTTGATGAAGGCAAGATCTATTTAGTCATCATCTTTGTGTTCCCCAAAATACCTAATATAGGATCCTGAACTCTGCAAGTACACGAATGATTACTAACTGATTGATTAATGAATGAGCGAAGGAGTCTGGATATTCTGCATAATTTCATTTTATGGCAGTGAGGAATAAATCTTGGGACCTCATTCCCTGGGTACAGTCTAAAGCCTACAGAAAGATGACAGGGAACCCCATACCCTTGCCCTACACAGACCTTCTCTTACAGTGGGCTGGCTACTCACTTGGTGAGGTGCTTCTGGTGGCTTATAGTCCTACTCATAAACGTGAAACCTGGGGGGACCCCTGGTCTGGGGCGGCCATGTTCTCTAAGCCGAAATGCTACCTGACAGTCATACACACATTGATCACGGCTCTTGCCCAGTCCCACACCAGGCTAGCAATTCCCTCTCATTGCCCTCACAGAATGCTACCCAAGCCTGCTGGTCTCGTGTAGCAGCAGACACAAGCAGGTCTGACAGAGTTTCAGGCGAACCTAGGGATACAGGCCTCCAGGAAAAGACAGGCTGCATATGTCTAGAAAGCTCAGACTGGAGAAAAGACACCATCTAGGGGGTAGAAGCGAGCAGGAAGAGGGCAAAGTGAGCAAAGCTACAATCTCTACCCATTGGCCTCTGCTCCAACACAGCTGCCTCAAAGTTCCTTCTGAAAGTGCAGCCTTGGGACAGCAGAGAAACAAGCAATATTCCCAGGCTCTGTCAGTATTATTTTGAATGACCTTAAATGGACAAGACTCCAACGGGTAATTAACACAAGAATGCAACTCCCCTTCGCTATCCAGAGAGAAGTGACCCACAGTCTCCCACATCGTGAACAGTAAGAATCTCTTGCTCACGTGTGGCCACTCCTCTTTAGTTCACAAAGTCCTTTCACATCCATCATCTTCAAACCTCTTGTCAGCTCTGCATGGTCCATGGGATGGGGATCATTTTTTTCCCAGGCCACAGAACAGAAAATGAAAGTTCTGAGAGGTTAAATGGCTTAGGCAAGGTCAAGAAATGTATAGGTACAATCTTCTTCCCCATGGCAGGAAAGGGCCTGAATAGGGTCACTTGTTAACCAACAGCCATTCATCTTTTTCTTTGGTCCTTGTGTAGAGTACATCCTCATCTAAGAAGGCCAAATTAGCTTTGTCTAATAAAACTCAGTAGAAATCTAAAATGGAAGACTCTTTCCTTCTGGGGGCAGGAGACCTTCCCAAAGAGGAGTTACAGGAGAAATACCTGATGTGAGACAGAAGGTCACTGTGACCATGTGGACCCTGTGCAAACCACAGTACTTATATGGCCCCATTTTTCAAGTCTGGAGAAAAAAAGAAAGCTATCCTCTACCTGCTCCCCCCCCCACAAGTAATCCAGAGTAAAATATTTCACACAGCCTCCTCATTTCCAAAGGAAAAAGAATAAGGACTGGTAAGGAACAATATTGTACAGGCACTTCCCCTCGACCCAGGGAAACCAAGAACATCCACATCACCCATTGGATTAGGCCCAGGATGAACCCATTCAGCCTGGAGTGTTACCTAAGATTGGCTTCAACCCGTCAAGCTGGGCTCCTGGGTGCACCTCAGCTTACCCCTGCTCATTTCTTCCACTCCCACAGAGCCTTGTAAGCCTTACTTTAAATGCAGCCTTTCTAGAAGTTGAATGAAATGTTCCAAGAAACTGACAGAGTTGCCATTTAGCAGCAGTAGAATTAGAAAGGACAGGGTATTGGCTAGGACTGAGAGCCTTATTAGTAGGTTTTTGTTGTTGTTTTCCCTTAAACAATACTTCCACAGAGGCTCCTTCTTTCCTTGTAGTCAAAGCAAGCATAGCTATTCCCTTTGGCCTGGTTCCTGCAGCCCACCCTGCTGGTTGCACAAACCTGTTCTCCAGGGACAGGCACTGTCCACAGAACAGTAACAGCCCATCTACTCTGAAAGACTGAAGCCCACCTGAATATTCATTGGTTATTCAATGTCATTGCATAGCTGTGTTCCTTCCTCTCAGTGTTCCTTCTTCTTTCTTTGGCACCATCCTTTCTCCCTCTCTCCACCCGCCCCAACAGGAAACACTGTGTTCCTGAGCAGATAAAGCCAGCACAAGTGTATGGAGCAGAAGGCAAGCAGCACAGAGGGAGGAGAGATCCAATCTTGTCTCAAATCTTTCCCACTCACCTCTTGGAACCACAGTGACAACTGTTGCCTCAGTGGCACTGACTGGCCATTCCTGTGGCCACACATGGTACTATCTGAAACTGAGGGCCACTCAAGATGCAGCACAGTTGTTGGTATTTGCAAATCACAGGGAAGGCTGTCCACAGACATGATGTTCTTCCCCACCCCACCCAGAAGTGGGCTCCACCAGGCTGCCATTTTGTCCTACAAGCTGTGCTTCGATTGCAACATAAATCAAACACTCTGGCAGACACCATCCTCAGCCGCCTCCCACAGCACTTCTGTACCCCTGGCAATCAGCAACCAAGTGCTGAAGCAAAGCCTGTGGCAACACATTTTCAGGGATGCCTGCCAGCCTCTTCTATGACAGCCTGGGGTCCCCAAGTGAACAGGCTCCCTAGGTTCACACCTGAGGACAGTATCTAAAACAAGCTATCACCTGCTCACTGAAGTTCAAGTCCACTTCTCCGAGAGGCCTTTTCCAATAAACCTCAGTGTTCTATCTCAGAGGTTCTCAAAGTTTGATGAGCAGCAGAACTAACTTTGAGGGTTGGTTATTCATATAGATAACCAGGTCTCACTTCGAGGCCCGCATTTTTAACAAGTTCTCCTGATGACTCTGGAACATTCATCTATATGCACTTCTCTTTCACACTCCACACCAACTTCATTCAACTTTTTGATTGAATTCTACAATGAACTTCATCTGCCCATACCTGCCCCCAAACAAGTCCAATAGGAGAGGGCATGCCAAGCATCTTCCCCAGGATAATCTGGTGTCCTAGAAGATAAAAGGAGGCCCAGTAGAGGGCCCCACTTGCAGAGGTTTCTGAAAAGCTACCAGCTGAGAGACTGAGCAATCAGCCTGATCCCTCCACAAGCTCCAGAAAGCATTCACTCTACCAGAGCTCCACTGGTATATCTAAAAAATGGCTTTAAATGTCACCACAAATACCCCAGACCAGGCAGCAAGAAACAGAGGCAAAAGCTAATTAGACTGCCTTGCCCTGGCTCCTGCGTAGCTTTTGTCTTTGCTCACCTCTGAACTCTTCTGAGATCTTACTTTCTTGGACCAGGCTGGCTCAGCTAATGCAAGGCCTCCTACCACTTTTCCCTGTGCTGGGCTTGAAACCACATTGTTAAATGGGAGAAACTTGATCCCTCCTTCATTCCCCTCACCTTGAAGATTTCTAGTTCCCTCAGCAGTCAACAAAGCCCCCAAGTAGCACTGAATCTCTGACCACACACAGCATGCCAACTCAGCCCATGCATTCCCTTGCTCAAGAGCTAGACCCCTTCCCTTTCTCTACCTTCTAAAGCTCAGTAAGTCTAGACCCTATTCCTGCTTAACTAAGTAATATATAACGATAACCTCATCCCCCTCATGAGGTAGCCATAACAACAGCTTCATATTTAGACCCTCAGGAAATAGCCACATTGTTGACAAGGCTATCGGACAAACTAAGACAAGCAAAGGCCATGCCTTAGGGAGACAGTAAGTGGGTGGCTACTTGGGGTCAAAGAGCAGGTTCCATGACTCTTCCCTGGGTCTTCACAGGCATTTATTTCTGTGAGTCTGGTGATGATGAATCACAGTGTTTCACCCGTTCTCCTTAACTTGTTCCCCTGGCTTCCCCTTGTCTGCTCAGAACATGATCATCTGATTGGTTGCCTTCTCCAAAGCACCTGAAGTAGCTCTTCTTATGGAAAAAAAGGAAGCAGATGTTGCCACTACATAATACTTGGAGAAACCACTTCAGAACCTCCCATGAAGGGCTGCCATAATCCAGAGACCGTGGCCACCTCTTACATTGCCCTCTTGGCCAGTAAATGGGCCCCTCCATCTTGGTTCCACTAAGAGCAGTGCTTCGCCCACCAAATGAGGCAGCACATAGAACTCGATGGCTTAAGGATGCTTGGAGACAGAAGCTGCTCACCTCTAGGAGACTGGGTTCTCTTCCTTTTTCTTCCTTTCTCTTACCTTACAGCTCACTATCAGACAATCAGGAAGCCCTGAGCTGCCCGTCACTGCCTCTACATCTCAAGCCAGGCTAAGTATCTGCCCTCTTACAGATTCCCTCCACTCTCCCCTCCAAGAACTTTTCTAAACAGCCTCCCTTCGCTCTCTGTCCAGTGAAATCAGGCACAACACCATGAAACCTGGCGGGGTGGGGGACGTCAACAATAATAAATACCAAGTTCACCAGATCAAAAAGAGGCCACTATATCATCAAAGAAATGTTAAATTGGAGAACCAAGTGACAGTTCAATTGGTTAATTCTCCCCTTTGCAAGTACCAGGATCCCTTATGAGTGCTGGTTCATGTCCCATTTGTTCCACTTCCCATCCAGCTTCCTGCTTGTGGTGTGGGAAAGTAGTGGAGAATGACCAAAGATCTTGAAACTGCACCAGCGTGGGAGACCAGGAGAAAGCTCCTGGCTCCTAGTTTCTAGCTTCAGATCAGGCTCAACACTGGCCATTGTGGCCATCAGGGAGTAAACCAGCAGATGGAAGATCTTTCTCTCCAGAAATCTACTTTTCCAGTAAAAATGAATATACCTTTTAAAAAAAGAAATAGTAAATTTTGGCTAATACATGCCAACTAGAGCTTTTCTCTAGAGTCTATTGGGCTTTCCCTTTTAACAGAACATGGATAATGTGTGTGCACTCCATAGGGTAACCCATTACACTTGATCCAGCTGAATCCCCTGATGCCCCACACATAAACAGACACCACCCTGAATAACAAGAGTAGCTGCACATCAGCCAGTTTGAATTCTCTCTTCCCTGTCTTTTGCTTTCAAAAAGAGTCAGTTGTAATAATTACTTTACTCTTCAGAGAATGAACTCTGAGTAACATATTCCCAGAAAATCTATATATCTCTTTATAATTTTATTTATACCGTTAATTCATAAGACTTCCAGGTATTGGGAAAGGGCCTCGGTTTTTCAAGAGTGCTTTTTATTTATTTGGAAGACATCATGACAGAGAGAGGGACAAAGAGATATTCCAGTCATCATTTTATTCCCCAAATAGCCAAAATTATTGGAGCTGGGCCAGGTTGATGCCAGGAGCCAAGCATGCCATCTAAGTCACTGATATGCAACAGGGATCCAAACACTTGGGTAATGTTCTGCTATTTCCCAAAGTACATTAGTAAGGAGATGGAGCAGAAGCAGAGCAGCCAGGACTTGAACTGGTTCTGTGATGTGGGATGTTTGAGTCACACATATCAGCTTAACCCATCACACCACAACATCGACTCCAGGGCCCAGATTTTGAAATCAGATCAAAAATTTCAAACCATGAATCTGTTTCTAGCTGAGTGATTTGGTGAAAATGTCTTAGCTTCCTTAATTTCAATTTCTTCATCTTCATATGAAGATAAGCCTAAAATTTTAAACACTGAAGAAAACTAGAATAGCCAAAGTAACAAAGCAGTATACCTAAAAACAATGGGTGCCTAATAAAGATTAATGATTTCTCCTATGGTAGAAAACAAGTTCAGAGGAGATTTAAATTTTCAGTTCATAGGACTTACATGGGCAGATAAACCAGTAAACACACACACACAGCACCTCGGCTTTGCCATGCAAGGCAACCAATCGATCCTCCTAAAGTCCCACATAAGAGACAAATCATCTATCCATCTCTCCCAAACTGCTCTACTTGTCCCTCAGGAAGGCAGACTCTTACAACTTAATCTAATTCTTCTGATTCTCACTCGCATAAGGGGAATAAAGGTATTTAACTCCCCCAGCTCATCTGGCTTCCTCGATCTGCCCTCACACAGGTTAGAAAGTTCCACGAGCCATTAGTCATGAAAATTCCTTTGGCTGTGACCTTGTGAATCATCTGGATAATCCTCAGCACTGGGAAGATGGGAAACTCTCACGTTCTCCCTGTGGGAAACATTCATATAATAAACAGCAATGGACCACCACACCAACCCTGGCCTCATGTCATGTACACAATAAAGCCTGGTCAAAGACAACCATTTTTAAGGAGAAAGAAAAACTTTTCTAAGTCTTAGACTGGAAAGGTTTTCCCAAGCAAGACACAAAGCACAATATACTGGCTAGTACACGTTTTCTTTCTTTAAAAAAAAAAATCTCTAGAACCCTAAAGACAATAAGGGGGCAGGGCTAGCAGCTACACAAGAACTCCTCTTCCCCATATATCATTCTATGCTTTTTAAATTTTAACCCTTGCACTTCCATACCTATTTTTTTAAATGGCATTTTAAAATGCTGGAGTCAAGAACAAATAAAAATATGTAGGAAGTCCAAATCACATGGCAAGGCCATGTGGAAGAGAAAAAAAGGCATTTGTCAGGACCTCCCAGGTAGCCCCAGTCTCACCCAGCACACACTGGTCAGCCACATGTGACGAAGGTCACTTTGTTACCTGGCACACACCTTAGGAAGCAGAGGGATTGCTTGGTCAATACTAATAACCATGAGAAATGACTAGCTATTGTTCTAAGCCACTAAAACTTGAAGTGCTTGTTACCGTGTGAAAGATAAATGAAACCAGGAGTGATGGATGCATGGAGAGCAGGCAAAGCCACAATGTGGATGAAAAGACCAAGGAAGGACTGAAAAGGACGCACCCTATTTCATTTAGAAACAAAATACACGGCTAGTCTCAGAACCACTTCTGTCTATCTACCTATCTTCTGACCTTGGAATTAGAATTCTGAAGACAGGATTGTTACAAAGGGTGGGTGTCTAATTAACATTCTGGATTGAATTTTAAAAGAAATCAGACTTTCTCCAGCAGGAAGTAGATAAGTTTGATCTGGCTGCTTGCTTTGACAATGAGACTTTTTTTTTATTCATGTAAATCCTCAACTCTAAGTTTCTAAGGAAAAATATATTTAAAGCCTATCTATATATAAAGCTAGAAAATATATTATTTGAAATCACTTAAACTTATGGTAAAAAAAAAAGTTAAATGTCAAATGTATAAAGGAGCACACAGTTTCACTATTCTTGAATAGTGAAAAAAGTATGGAGCCCTCCGACTATGGTGTATAGTCTAACAATGAAAAACAACCCAGTTTCTGAAAAGGAACAAGGCTCTCCATGAGTTGACCACACAAAATCTTCAAAACATCCAGTATAGGAACTGGCATTATAGCATAATACATAAAGCATGGCTCACAATATTGACATCTATAAAAGTGTCAGTTCAAGTCTTGATTGCTCCACTTCCAATTTAACTGCCTGCTAATGGCCTGGGAATAGCAAAGGGAAACAGCCCAAGTGTTTAGGCCTTTGCCACTCACATGAGACCTAGATGAAACTCGAGGCTCCTAGATTCAGCCTTGCTCAGCCCTGACGGTTGTGATCACTTGGAGAACAAACCAGCAGATAGAAGATTCTATTTCTGATTTTCAAATAAATTCATTAATCTTTTTTAAATGCAAGGCATAGAATAATAAAGCTCATATTCACCTGCTTTGGGTAAGGACTAAGATTCTTATTTACAAAAAGAAAACATTAGAAGGATCCACAAGCAGCTAATGCTAGTGGTTATTTCTAGGGAGAGTGATTGTGTATAGAAGCAGAGTGGTCACATAAAAACCTTTTCCTTGTTGTATTATTTTGTGAGTATATTACATTTGTATATGTTTAAGCCTGTACCCCAAAAATAAATAAAATTACAACACTATGATCAATGTTAAAAGATAATCCTGGAGACAAGTGCTTGCCACATTTGCAACAATGCATCACAGAAATGATTAATAGTTCTAATTAGCAAAGCCCCTAATATCCATTAATTAAAAGTTAATGAATAAAGTAAATTAAAAGGACACACATATAGTTAATAAGTTAGAATAAAACAATGATCAGCAAATAGAAATAATTGGTTAAAAGGGGCAATAGACACCTCTAGAAGTGATCAGGGAAAAGTAAAGTAAGGCAACAGTAGAATACCACATTTTACCTACCACAATGACCAAAACAATCTACAAATGCATATACACATGAAGATCTAAGCATCCTCATAAACAAACATGCATCAAGTGTGTATTACTTGTATGTATATCCCTAATGCATATAACCTTCAACCAAGTCTACTTCTAAAACTCTCATTGAAATACCTGCACTGTAACAGTGTATTCTATAACAACAATGATAAATGAAAATACCTAAAATGCCCAACAATAAAATTAGCAAGATAAGTTAGGACACAGTGTATATTATTGGTACATTATGAAAGCATTAATAAGGATATTCACTTCTTTTTCTTAAGATTTATTTATTTGTATTGGAAAGGCAGATATATAGAGAGGAGAAGAGACAGGGAGAAAGATCTTTTGTCTGTTGATCCACTCCCCAAGTAGCCACAATGTCAGGAGCTGAGCCAATCTGAAGCCAGGAGCCTCCTCCAGGTCTCCCACAATGATGCAGGGTCCCAAGGCTTTGGCATGTCCTCAATTGCCTTCCAAGGCTACAAGCAGGGAGCTGGATGGGCACAAACCAGTGCCCATAAGAGATCCTAGCACGAGCAAGATAAGGACTTGAGCTGCTAGCCTACTGTGCTGGGCTCAGGACTTTCAGTTTTAAAGATAATCACATAAAAGGATCTCCATGACCTATAGTTGGTTGGGAGAAAATGATTTGCAAAATAATTCGAAATACTGTGCAGGATCTCATTTTTGTGAAAAAAAAAAAATCTATGCAAGTATTATGGCAAAGCTAGTTAAGCTACCACTTAATATGTCCACATCCACACTGGAGACTATGGGATTGAGTTTCACTTTATCTTCCAATCCACATCCGCTGAAGCAACAGATGCCGGCTCAAGTTCTTGAATCCCTACCACACATATGGGCAACCCAGAAGAAGTTTCTGGCTCCTAGATTCAGCCTGGCTACTGTAGGCATTTGGGAAGTGAATCAGTACATTAAAGATCTCTCACACACACACATACACACATACACACACACAATGTATTTCAATGTACATAGAAAAAGGGTTCTAGTAGAAGATATATCAAACTATTAACAATAATCATGCCTGGGGTTAGAAGAGGGCAGTTAGAGAATCAAGTTTTATAAAATTTTAGGTTCTTACACATTTTACCACTAGCATGTGTTACTTCAGCAATTCTCAATGCATAGAAGTATTCAGGCTGACTGTAGCAGCTCAGATATTTTCTGAAATGGAATGCTTCCTGTGGGCCAGAGTAGCACATCACCTCCCTACTCACAGAATCTGAAATGTAAGGTAGACTCAGGAAACCCACAGGGAAGAATAACCAACTCCCCAGCCTCACCCACTTGCTCAAATGGCCAACATTAACTCCCCATGCCCTGTCATAAGCAGTACTATTCACCATTTATTTGCTCCATGCCCCTTACTTGCCCCAGTCCAGAGGGGCTATCCACAAAACTAATGAGCATTCAGGAAGAACTTGAGCCCCTCTCATACCATTCATCTGTCAGACACTTAAGCACCTTATGGCACTATGGTCAACAATGGCGACTATGTTTCATTTCAACTTCTGGTTGTACCCAAGGGGAAGGGACTGTACACAACTCGAGAATTAAAGACTCTGAGCTACATGCAGGAGGCAGATGGAAACAGCAGCACCATTAAGCTCTCCAGCATTACTAGAGAGAAGGGAGAAAGCACCATAAAACATAAGCTTTCAATCAGCCATCCCAGACCTTGTACAATGGGCTCAGACCCACCAACACTCATGCTTTAAAATCTGCCATCCTGGAGCTGGCATTATGGCACAGCAAGCTAGGCCGATTCCTGCAATGCCAGCATCCCATATCTGAGCACAGGTTCCACCTACTCTGCTTCCATTCCAGTTCCATGTTAATGCATCAGATTGCCCAAGTACTTGTGGCCTCTGTCACCCACAGGGGAGAGACCCAAATTGAGCTTTAGGCTCCTAGCATCAGCCTGGTCCTGTTCCAGCCATTGCAGCCATTGTGTGTGTGTGTGTGTGTGTGTGTGTGTGTGTGTGTGTGTGTGTGTGTGTATGTGTGTGTGAGAGAGAGTGATGTATTATTTTAATTATGTAAAATAAATCTTAAAAAAAAAAAACCTGCTATCCCTACTCAGGATGTTCCCCTGTGGATGGGAGATGCTGCAGGTGGTGGGAGGTGACATGAGTAAAGGAAGATGGAGGCTGACTGTGACTGTGTTATTATGTGGTATATCTATCAAAAGACAGAGTGAAGATGAGGGGAATCTGAGGAAGGGGAAGGGATTTCTCACAGGAGGAGATGTGGTTCCAAGCAGTTACAGACATAAAGCTATGAACATCTGGGAACAATGCTGGTCTGAGGGGAGCCCTGAGCCTGGACTCCATCTGTTGTGTCATACTGAGTTATTTATGCTGAAGACTCAGCAATTGTACATTGTATGAACACCTCCTTCACAATTCTGAAACCTCCAAGCATCCTGATGATTAAGAATTTACCCATCTTCCCCATCCCTATAACCAAAACCAGAAAAAAAGAAGTCCAAAGCCAAAAAAATTTCAGGACTTCACGTGCTGTAACTAAAAACACTCAATAAACAAAGCCAGTCCTTGGGCTCCCTTGGGGAGTAATTGTCTAAGAATGCTTTTTCTTTCAGCTGGTGAAAGAGAGAGAGAGAAAACTGAGGGGAGCAGACGTGCTAAGACTGTGTGGAGTTCATCTTGAAAGCATTAATTTTTCCAAAGACTGATGTGCAGCTTGTATGCAACTTTTCCAAGAGCAAGCGGCAGCAGGCAGCAAGGAAGCTGCTGCGGAGGCCCCTCAGTGCTGGGTCTGCACACAACAGCCACAGGGGTTCACAGGAGGTTGTCATGGCAAGCCCCCAGGGGAAGCTTGGGAATGCTGAAGGCAGGGCCAAGACCCAGCCATGATCTGCCACAGAGAAGAGCTGCACCATGCCTGTGAGGGCCCTGACTATTTGGGGTGAGATAACCATTTCCAAAGTGGGAAGAGAGAAAGCAAAACCAATGTTGTGGTCTTTTTGAGGACCCATTGGCTAGGGCCAAGCTGGCAACCAACCATTCATTATTCCTCATCCATTCTTTAGAATCTGTATCCCAAACTTCACACACAGTAGCCAAACAACAGGAAAAGTTGGCCAGTTTCTGAGTAGGGTAGGGGCTAGAGCAGAGGGTTAAATATTTCCGCTCCTTCTGCTCCTCCCTATTTAGTGATGGGAATTTACGCTGGAGAATGTGTCCTAATCATGCACACTAAAACTATCCTCTGTAGTTCCAACTCCATTCCCATTAGGAAACTGGGAGCCTCTCTCCTCTGCCATTCATTCATATAAGGCAAGAAACAAAACCACTCACTAGGGCAAGGCATTATCTGGCTGATGAACACAGACTTGACAATTAAGTTATGCTGGGAGCTCTGTCAGTCTTACTAGACATGTTCCAATCAATCACTAATATCAGGTCCCATGTGTATCTGACAGCATGCCAGGATGCCCAATGGGAATCAATGTTTCCCACACATCCAAAACTGCACATCTATAATCTATAAAATACGGATCACAATAGACATTTTAAATAAGTTAATAAGTGGAAAGGTATTAGGATAGCATTTGGCATATAGAAATATGAATGTTTATGATTATTACTATGATTATGGTGATGTGGTCAGCCACCACTTCCCACAGTAAGCCCTTTGGACTATGGCATAGGCTCTTGGTATGCCACTTTGCCTTCAACTGGAGTCAATCCTCCAGGAAGCCTGGCCAGGGCAACTTGACCATGCTGAGCATCCCTCTATATGTACCTGTCACTCTCTGCTTGTCTTCAGTATCATACTATATTCCAGCTTTCTATGTTATATAGCTGTCTACCCAACCAGATTCTGCTTATTACAATATCCCTAGTGTCATACATGGAAAAGCCACTCAATAAATATGTGCTGAGCAGACAGGGAATGGATGAATGGCAGATTTCATTTTATTCTAAAAGCATTCCTAGATGCCTACTCTATTTAATACCCTGGCCCATGTCTGGAAATGCATGAAGGAATAGAATACCCAGGTTGCAATGCCTTCGAACAATAACTTAAAGGAAAAAGCATGGAGAGAGCCCTGCTTAACACAGGAGGTGAGTAGAACACCAGAAGTAAGATGTGGTTCTCAGAGGAAAGCATGGGTTTCCCTAGGGTGAGTCTGTCTAACTTGAAGCAAGCAGCAGACATCTTGATTCAGCTTATGTTCCCTGCATGTGAAGAATAAATGCAGCTCTGCACCTCTGAAAAGCAAAAGTAGATTCTTCTTTATAAGAGCGTTTCATTTACTCAAGTATCAATCTAACTCTTTCAAAAGAAATCCTGGTCAATTCTCTCCCTCTGTGCTGTCTTTGCCAGACTGGAAACTTCCAGCACTACAAGTCATGGTTTCAGAATCTTTATATTCCTGCACACTCCCACCTGCCATGGGCACCAAGTGGCTAACATAAGACCTTGACAAAGTACAAGGACACTGCAGAATGCACAAGCAAACCGAAGTCACTCATTTATATCCCTTACTCCCTTCTGCATTCCTCACTATATTTTTTAAATTTTATTTTATTTGCCTGAGGAAAAAGAAACATCAGGAATTAAAGGAGGAGCTGTTACTTCTTTTATGAAGCAGAACTAGATGCATGCTGCATACCAGTCACACCCTCAAATAAAGCTGGCTGTGGAGGGTTGGAGAAGATCTACTTAGCGATAATTTTGCCAGAAGCCTCTGATAGCTCAGGCTAACCAAAAAAAAAAAAAAAAAAAAAAAAAGTGGTGGGGGTGCGGGGAGGGGACATAATTTCTGTTTATAGTAAGAAGAAAAGCTAGAGCAACTTTCCCCTTGGAAATTATATCACAGATATTTGAGGTTATGCATTCCATCCTACTTACCCTAAAAATTGGGGGACAGAAAATATTTCCTCAAAAGCCTTGTCACCTGCAGGAGAGCAATGGGGCTCCCAAACCAATGTAGAGGAGGCACAGGGTCCCAGAGCATGCTGTCTTGTGTAATTGTACCTGTGTGGTGGTTACTGGTCCTGAAGGAAAACTCCAGCAAAGCCCCACTGCCTTCATCCTCCCCATCCTGCAGCACCAACACTAGGACTTGGGTGTCACCATTACTACCATCTGGAAGATCATCTGTGGTAGGACTTATTAAAGATTTCAATGCTAGATACCTGTGAAATTATCTGTCCATGATTTCCATTCCTCTTACATAAAATACATTGTAAAATAGTAAGGCCTGTGGCTAGGAGAATACCTTTTACTATAGGCACTAAAAAGCAAAACACAGGTGGGAATGACCATATAGGATGTGGGTGTGCCATGTGAATATACCTCCATATGTGTGTCAGAGGCACAACAAATTTGCCTGAAGAACATTGGAAATACAACCCTGGAGCTTGCGATGAAAGCATCTGACATGGTTTCCCTGGGAGATTAAATGGATTCGGAACACAGAAGTAAGAAGGGTAACTGGATAGGGACAGCTTAATTTTATCTGATATCCTTGAGACTCAATGCTCTCTTGTGTACATATATAAAAACACATTGCTCATTAACATGGGATAAAGATCTGATTTGAATGACACTTGCCCCCGGGCCATGCATGCTACCCTCATTTCCCTCAATGACAAGTCCACTAGAGTGGGCAGGAGAATGTCACAAGACACATATCTGAAAGTCTGCTAAACCTTTGACAAATATCCCCTAGATACCATAGTAGATACGATGGTGAAAAATGAATGGGACAAGAGCACAGCTGGATGAAACTGCCATACATAAATTGTAGGATTCAAATAATATTTCCTTAGGAAAATACAATGAGTTTGGGGTGAGGTGTGGACCTCTATCACAGCCATAGAGCCTCTCATTAGATTTGTGCTTGATTTTTAAAGTTATTTCCTTAAACAAAAGATCAAAAACAGATTTACAAGATGAGCAGAAAACACAAAACTGAAATAGTGGGCTTACTATTATCATAGATGGTCAAAATCAGGATGTAAAATTATTTCAGCAGATTTGAACACTAGGTCCAAATTAACAAGAGCACATTTTATATATAAGACCTATGCTTTTAAAATAAGAATATGAGGCTGGCATTATAACATAGTGGGTTAGACAACTGTCAGATAACAGCATCCCAGTTCAAGTCGCACTGCTCTACTTCCAATCCAGCTCCCTGCTAAAGCACTTGGGAGAACAGTGGAAGATGGTCCGAATATTTTGATTTAAGCTCCTGCTTCAGTCTGGCCCAGATCCACCACTATGGCCATTTAGGGAGTAAATCAACAGATTAAAGCACTCTCTCATGCTCATGCTCGCGCTTCTCTCTCCCTCTCTCTCTCCCTCTCTTTCTCTTTAACTTTGCCTTTCAAATAAATAAATCTTTAAAAATAAAATATGTACATATTATGTCACTCAACTACCAATTCCTATCTCTTGCATGACACATGCTTTTATACAAATGTACACTGCAGCACTGTTTATAATGGTTTAAAATAAACATAATAAAAAATGCAAAATATGACTATTCATACTGAAAAGACATTATGCAGAAGATTTTCAGGACACGCAGTTACATGAAGAAAAATTACAAAAATATATGTAATGTAAACCTTAGATACACAAACACATATATGCATACAAATTTGTACAAATGCATATTTATCTAGATCAAAGTAAAGGCCTAAGAAGGTCTGAAAGGATTCCTAATAATTGACACCAGGATCTATCTCCAGAAACTAAATTGATACAGGTTCAAAAATGGCTTTGACTTTACCTGTAACATCTAAAGTCAGAATGGATTTGTGTTAAACTTGTATATTTAAGTTCTTTTTTAAGGTAAACTAGGACTTTTAGCTTTATTTAATTCTATTTATTTAATAATCTATTTATATAATTCTAAAATACAGAGGAAGCCACAAATTGTTGAGCTTTCAGTCACCACAATGTTAAGAGACAAAATTATGGAAAGACTGCAAAAAACTAACTCAGAGTACAAAGTACATTAGAAAACCGATAGTCAGACAGCCTGCAGTAACAGGGTCGCCAAGCTGATTGTGCCCAGAGAGCTGCATTATATTCAATTCTTTCAGCACAATTAGGCAGGAACAGTGCCGGTGCAGAAAACAGCTAGAGGGAAGAAATGGCTGAGGGGATTCTGAAAACATAACCCAAGCACTATGACTGAAGGAACTAAGAGCATTTAATGTCAATACAAGAAGACTATAGGGAGACAAATATTAAAATACTAAAAGGGTGGTTTTGCAGATGATGTGGTAAACTTACCACGGGTATTCCCAGAGTCAAACTCAAAGACAAATAATACAAATATTTTTTCTATTTAAATAAAAAGAAACACTCTAAACGACTGAGTGAATGACAATCATGAGCTCCCTGTCATTGGAAATATTCAAGTAAGAAATAGTATGGAAAATTATATGGGTTTAATTTAAAGAAAAAACTAGTAACTTTCAAGATATCTAACGACACTAATATTCTATGCTTCCGTATTTCAGCAGCAGAATCCCTTTGCTTTCTACACCCCTATCTGCTAAAAATCTCACAGATGATACACTCAGCCACCAGGTGGCAGTAGATTCCTTGGGCTCTGGGTCCTACATGTTTGGTGTGGCTAAAGAAATTAGCAGTTTTCTAAATCACCTTTAAAACGAGAAAAGAAAAAACATAGCACAAGCTCCAGAGTACCCCCTTTCATAGAAACATGTGTGTACATTTCACATTCTGATGATTTCATCTCGTAACTCCAAGTCCACTTGTCTTCCTCTTACACATTTCTTTGGTACAGGATCTACAGAGATCTCTTCTGTGCCTCCTCTTTCTGGAGTCAAATTTGCTAATGTGCACACAGCTCTGGATCTCTGGATTTCCACTCCATGCAAGCATTCCCTCTGCTTCCTCTGCAGCTGCAGACCACATCAGCTACTACAGCCGTTCATCCCGTCCAAAGAGAAGACCCATCAGTAGGGTCAAGGAAAATACCCCAGCCACTTCCTGCTTCTAGCTGTCCTGCCCTGCATCCACACAGCTGAAACTACAGAACAAGCAAGCAACAAACAGAATAGCCCCTGACAGCACGAAAGTATGTGATTATCTTTTTCCAAATAGAAGAGAATAATCTTCCCACCCAACTCTTAAATGAAAATCCTTCCTGCTCCAGACACAGCTGTCAGCCTGGGTGCTGCTTAAAATTTAAATACAATCAACAACCCTTGTCCCAGTCCCTAGAAACCTTCAACTGGTAACAATTGTCTTGGTTATAGCTCACTTCAAAAACAAAACAAAAACAAAAAAAGGCACTTGGGAAATATTTCTGAATGCAAATAAAACAAGATTTTAAATTTGAGATTGAATTAGCTTCAATACAATACACCACATAACCCATATCAAGGTCCTACTTAAACATCTTTCTGGTCTCCCTCAGGCTGTTAGAGTTATACTGGTTGCTTCTGTCCTGTCCTAGCAGTAGCCTGGACCTTCCCAGTCATGATCTGCACCTCTCCACGACCCTGCCCAGTCACTGGACTCATCACACATTCCTCAAGGATTTCTTCATGAGCCTGTCTCCTTGTTACACTGTGAAATCCATGAAAGCCTAGGCTCTGCCTGGTGCTTTTATTGCCGGGTCATCCAAACTCAATGGGACATAATTATAAGTATAAACATTATCCACTACCCAAATTTGGGCAGCGATTCCACTGTGGTTGCTTTGCATTCCATAAATGTGTGAGTCTCTTGTGCTAGGTATGGTGCAGGATGAACCAAACCTAGACCCCGTCCTCTAAGAGCATCTAGTTAGATAAAATAGTCAAGGCAAGTACATAGTACCTATGTTACAAAGTATACACAGGAACACCAAAAAGGACAGGTATTAGAGAATGCCTAGAAAGGCACAGAGCTCACCTGGGTAGTTCAAGTACCTGGAGCTAAGGCTATGGGACAGGAAACACGAAGGCTGCCTATCTAGAGGTTCTTAAATTCTATCTCTGATTGAATAATCAGCATGTGCTAGGCTGAGTGCTTTTGCCTTTGTGTTTCTGTCACAATAAAGAAAAGAGGCTCGGAAAACCTGAGAAAATTGCTTAGGATGTCACAGACTCCAAAGGGAAGGGCTAGGAAGCACACCCAGACTAGCCTGGCAATAACATGACCAATGCTGCAGGCCACCACAACTGAAGAGGGATGGCTTTGTCTAGCAGGACACTACTTTAAGCAGGAGTGAGAAGGTCAAAATCAGTGATGGAAAGACTCATCAGACAGCAATAGGGAGAATGGGTTGGAGGCGGTCAGGCTTAAAGCCTGCTGAAAATATCGTAATATGAAACCCTGAAACCTAGAAAGTGGCAACAGAGCTGATTAGAGCAGTTCAGAGTTAAGGAACTTCAGAGGGAGACTGCGGACATTTGAGAAGAATCCCAAGGTGTGTATTTGATCAAAGGGAAAGATGAGGATTTGGTGGCAAATCTGTATGTGTGTATCCTATGGGAAAGAGTGGGAATGGCATTAAATTCTCAGGAGTTCCAAGCCAGGAAGAAGGCTAGTCCCTCTCTTCCTCACCCCCACCTCTCCCTAGGATTGGATTCTCACTCTAGAAGTTCCTCAGCTGTTGCTCTCATTTGGGACAGCTGAGGTTTGGAGACTCACAAAAGCAGAGGACTGATGACTTTATAAGATGTCACACAACTGTGCTCACTGAGGTCTACTGTCCTCTGACTGGCCTCCTGCAGCACAGAGGATGCCTGATCCCAACGCAGCACCAAGAAGTAGAAGAGTGCCAGGCAGGAGGAAGAAGCTAGGAATTCGGACTCCTTCACTGACTCCCTGTCACCCTAAGCCAGAGAATTTTCTCCTATCCATCTCAGTTTCCTCACTTGTAAACCAATGAGCTTGGACCAGAATCAGAAATTGCAAACTGGAGGCAGTAACTCATCCTGCAAATGGACTTTAACAAACACCACAACGGCATTTAACTGCACTACCCATAACATTTAAAAATCAGGCCATTTCACAAAGCATGTATTTGCTACCCCTCTGCAAGCAGGAAGCTCTAGCAACATGAACCCCCACATTCCTATGTGGCATCAGTTAGCTAGAGCTGAATAGCTGCAGCCTGCCTTAGATGAGGGTACCATTCTCTATGAGGCCATGGTCCTCACCACTCCCAATTGCCCCCTGGAAGTCACCACTCATCATCTACACCTGGGCCATTTTGCTCTTTCTACGTGTGGTCTTACTGCTACAGGTACCTGAACTCACAACACTTAAAGAAGGTGATCTGAACTATCTTCATGGAAGACTCTAGGTATGAGACAGAAAACAGAAGCACAGAGGAGCAGCAGAGAATTCCCCACAATGGAGGGGTGGGCTTCACAGAAGAGAAGGGACATGCTGCAGCTGCTGAAGGTTTGTCAACACTGGTATCAGACGTCCACAGTCCCCCAGCCCCCACCAAGGAGGCCCAAGGCCAGATGACATCAGCTTTGGATGGAGGCAGAGAAACCCCATCATGAAGCAATTTGCTTCCCTTGCCACTATCATGTAACAATCAGTTTAGGAACCTGATGAGGAACTTGCTGCTGGGGCAGAGAAATCATTCTGGTTCACCAGCCTCAGCTTGGCAGCTTCAGACCAACTCTCACTGCCCTTGCCTCCCCTGCATTTGCATCTCCTCCTCATACACCTACCTTCTTCTTGGGTCTCCCAGTTGAACTCCTTAGATATTCTCCTCTGAGCTCATTCTAAGACCTGCAGTGCTTCTGGCCTCATCACAGGATATGTATCAGGCTAGTAGGCTCAAGTCAGTCAATTCCTTGACCCATTCAGAGTCAGGGGAAGAAGGGAAGTCTGCACATAAAGCACACTGCAGCAACAAGGTGTATTCATCTGGAGATATCCCAGTACAAGTCCCAAATCAGAGCACAAGCTTTGGATCAGAGCTTGTCCTGACCCAGGCAGCAGCTCAGTTCTCCATTCTGTGTGGCCAATGAGCCCCCTCGTAAAAATGCATAATACTCCCCTCACGCGGCTGGCTTGCTCCTGCGTCTAAGCCTTCTCTCAAGCTCTACCTTAAACCAAAATAGAAAATTTTGGAGACAGAGTCATTGTTAAGGTGAGCTTGAAAATAAAAGTCAATAAAGTCACAAGTCCACAGAAATCTGGAGGCTATTTTGGAATTCAGTATTAGAATTACACTATAGAGAAGATAAGGCCAGGACCTAAAATAGCAGGCACTGAAAAAGGAAAGCATCCCTGCATGACTAGAGGGAAAATTCAAAGTGGCCATGAGGAAGAAAGGGCATGGAAATGGAACAACAACCCAGGAAATTAATCAGACCCAAAATAAAACTAAAGGGAATCAATGCCAAGGTCCATAACAGAAGTTATTTTGCTCAATGTCAGGGAGGCAATGGCATGGAGAATCGGGAAACAAGTCAGTTCCAGCATGACAGGTGCCCTTAAGAGCCAACAAGAGAAAGGTCAGGGTTGAACATGCAGTGAAGGCAGGAACCTAACTGACAAACAAGGTGTAAATAAACCACCAGGACCATATGGCATCTACCTGGGAGTCCCTGAAGGAATTCAAGGGTGAAATTGTGGAGCTCTGATTACAAAACCATGCTCTAGACCTGGCAGAGTGCCCTGATAGCCTCCATTCATAAGAAGAGGTCAGAGAAACTTCACAGGTTCACACCAAAAAGAAGGCCGAATATTTAGGAACAGGACCACTAGTCATGGGAGCAACCATGGCCTATCACAGAAAAGGCAATTCTAGGCAAAGCCTATACAAAAGAGGTTTTGAAGGAGTAAGTAGGAACATGAACTACAGAGAATCTGTAAAAATCATTTACAGAAGTTTCCAAGAAACAATCAGTAAGATACTATAGACTCATTTTTAAATAAATAACCACATGCTTAATGAAAAGACAATTTCAGGCAATTGAAGAACAGAAAAAATATGAAAGAATAAGCTGGAATTTCTTGCAATTAAAATTAAAAGTTTTCTTAAGGCTTCCAGGTTTTTGATAACATCATTCCATTCTACAAGAGGAAGCGAACAGTGAACTCTCCTCTTCTAGGCAAGAAAAAGAAATGCTGATCAAGAGAAATGATAGAGAGGCCTCTTCGGGTTCTAAGAGTTGATGTGAAAGAGGTAGCTGAGTTGCACTATGATGGGATCTATCTCATGACAATTCCCTGGTCTCCTCTTTCCAGATAAGATGAATTTTATTTAAGATTTGCTGCAGGGAGCTTATGATTGCAGGCTCCAGAACCTATTTTAAAAAGCCTTAGAAACAGAAGCAAATCTGTTTGTAGGCAGAAAATGCTTCTGCCTAGACTTTCAGGGAGGCTTTCCATCACTTTTTGTTAAATGTTGGTCAGAGCTACCATGGCCCAGCCCTTCTTTCAATACATGCAATTCCATGTTTAAAAACCCAGGAGAGGCATTCACATAAAAGTCTGATGCTATGTTTCAAGAATGCTAGAGTGAACAAGAAAGTATGATTGGATTTATGTTTTCTTTTAGAATATTTTGTGTGAATGCATCTTTATCTTGTATATATAATAAGAGTTGAGTGGAGAACTGCAAAGATACGTAAGCCCAGCATCCCTCTGTTTTCTCCCCATCTTTAGTTCCTCCCAAATCCATCCCATCCACCTATTCTTCTACTGCCTCTAACATGGGTAACTGACACATGGTAAGAGAGCAAGCAGCATTTTCTCAGCATACATCTCTGCTTATCTAAGTCCATACATTCCTTCAAACTAGGGGGCAACAAAACCTGCCCCACCCCCTGCCAGTCATCCCACAGCTCCACGGAATCTTGAAATGGATTATTCTAGGCTAACGCTCAGCACCTTGTTGAAAAAGGCAGAAACAAAGGAGTTCTAACTTGTGTCAGCTGCTAAGGTTGATTCTCACATAATATAGTGGCTATTGCATAGGCTCAAATACTGGCTTTCTTAATTACTAGCTAAGTGAACTCAAAGCTTGATAGCCTCATTTGTTAAATGGGTATAATAAGGTTTCTCTACTTTAAACGGCAGTTCTAGGGATCAATTGTTGTGGTGCTTATAAACACCTTGAACCAGCACCTAGTGCATGAAAAGTAATCAGTAATTAGTACCTAGTGCTGACAATATCTCCCTAAATGAAGATCTACCCTTTTCTTGGTTTTCCCTTAATCTAAATGAAGTTTTTTTTTTTAAAGGTAACTCTGCCCGCTTTGGCAGCACATATACTTTTTTTAAAAAAATGGAACAATATAGAGAAGATTAGCATGGCCCCTTGCACAAGCATGACACACAAATTCGTGAAGTGTTCCAAAATAAAAAAAAATTTAAAAAAATAAATAAATTTTTAAAAGGTAACTGAAGCTCTCTCTCTGTTCAACAAATCCTTGGCACTCAGCTGTCTACGCTGTTTCTGTATTCTGCTATGTACAACATTTGTTTGGATGTTTCTGTCAATCACTTCACCACTTATGACGATCCTTCTATGTGCAAGTGTCATTTCTGCCTGTTCTTGACCAATGTCTGCATGGACACAGGCACCAACCCTGCAGTTTTACCAGGAGTGGGCCATTAACTCCAACGGGGTCCACAGATGACATCATCTTTGATTAGCCCACCAAGGTAAAGGTTTTGTCAGGACTTATAGAGAACAGCCATCATTGGATGAGAATTCATATTAACCAAACTCACAGGTTGATGTGTAAGCCAGAAGCTATATGCATGGGGTACAAAACATAACTGGCAAGGCTCTAGAGTGCTCAGACCATTATGATCAGCATAGGATGATATACCTGGGAAATCCCAGCCTGCACCAGAAAGTTGTTGAGTGAGCATATTATCCAGGACAGGAGAGTCTGTACAGCAATTCACAGCTCAGTGGCAACAGGTCATGATAGGCTTGTGTATTTACCGCAAGAATAGGGCTAAATCTGTCAGAGAACCAAAGAGCCCCAGTCAGGCCTGAACCACCAGCTTCTGCTTCTTTGTCTTTCAGTTATGAAGAAAAGCTTATGGAAGGCTGACAAGTACCTTCTACACACAGTTTTTTCCCAGAGTACATTCAGTGCAATTAATTAGGTTTCACACTACTGAATGACAATCACAGATCAACCCAGAATCCCTGAGATTATTTCCAGGTCACATAAATGGAGTTTCTCCTCCACACATGTGCAGAACATCTCTCTACCCACAGCCACGGATGGCAGGTTCCACCCATGTAGGATGTATGGGTCATTATTATTTTCAGTTTCCTGGGGTGGGCAGTGGATGGGCTTCTCTGTCACCTCCATGAACCATCTATTTGCAAAATCCCTGTAGGATCCCCATCTCCTATTCTATTTCATCATCCTTTAGAAAACAAAATAGGAATTCATTGGCAGCAGTACCTCATCAATGTCACCAACTTGCTAGGAGAAGCTTCAGATGTTTGCTTTATGAATATGAAGAAACCACATTTCAAGCATCAGTTGGATAGAGACAGAGCAGATTCAGGAGCAGAACAGAACAGAACAAGGCCAGGAACTGCTGTCTTCACAAGGACTTGCAGAAAGAAGTAACATGTTCCTTGCCTGTATTTAGAAAACTGATATCCACTACTTTAAAAGGAATGGCTCCTCTACTACTACATTTATCCTGGCCAATATCCTCCTCTTCTACCATGATGTCTTAACATTCCATGGCAGAACACTCAGCTTTAGTCCTCCAAAGAAAGAAAGTTGAAACCTGGCATAGAAATGTCTTACTCCTCAAGTCTCAGACTCCTTGTGCTGGATGAGAGCTATAAGAGGTCTTTCAAGAAACCCTCTGGTTTCAGAACTGATATTTTTCAGAGGAACTCTAGCAGAGGAAGCACCTTGCTTCTTACACAGTTGTGGAACTGATGTCTCCTGCTCTCTTAGTCTGTATTTAACCGGGCTTCATGGCAGTGTTGACGAACAGTCCAAGCTTTAGGGCCAGGTAATCTTACTTGGAGATCTTGGCCTGACCATTTCTGGCAAATCATTTAACTTTTCTGAACCTGTTCTCTTAGTTGTAAGTGGTAACTACTGTGCTCAGAGTTGTTGGGAGGATGGCATTTAGAAATTGCTCTGTTGGTGCCTGCTTTATTAATGTAAAGGCACTTGTTATCTGCAAGAGGAGACATCATTAGAGAAGTCACCCACAGACAACACCTGACTTGCTCAGTTCAACTATCCCAGCACATCAAGGCCAGCATGAACGCCACACTCCCCGTGTCATCCTACCAAGCATAAAACTGTTTGCCTCCCTCCCTTTCCTGGTTTCCTCCAATTTACATGGAAATACTACCTTCCTGGGTCTTAAACACATGCTTCAAATATGAATAGAATCTCTTCAATGAAAGGCATTTGTGTACTTGAAAGAAAGACAGGTAGTTGGAGAAGGCAAGACAAGGCAGAAAATACTCTCAAAACAATTTAGATCATATAATTACTATACGTTTAGAACAGACCTTAAGAATCATCAAATGCAACACTCATTTTATCCGTACAAAATTGGGACCTAGAAAAGAAAAGGGGCAAATCCAAACCAGTGACAGATCCCAAAAATCAAGACCTCTTAAATGGGTTAAGAGCAGTCCCAAACTGGACAGACCCACTGAAACTGACACAAGCAGAAAATGTCAGCATGTTTTTATTTATATACTACTACAAGAAACACTGGGATAGGCACTAAAACTTAGGGGGAAAGTTTCATCTGTCCCCTAGGAACTTAGCTGCATAGCTGATGCTGCAATAGTCATGAAAGTCTTGAAATGACAAGCTGTGAACATGCTGAGGGGTTCCAGCAATGGGAACAGAGTAAAATCACAAAAGACCTCTTCCCTTCATGCAAGTGGGACATGCTGGAGCTTCAAAAAATGGACATATTATGAACAGTCCACATCTAGAATGGAAAGGATATTCAAGTGTAAGTTAAGCATATCAAGTTCTCAAGTCAGCAAAGGTCATCCACAGGTAACGATACCTGAATGCTGTCTGATCTCTTGCCTCATACAATCTGATTCTCTCAACATAAACCTTAAGGTTCCCAAGTTTCTAAACAACCTCCATGAGCTATGCACACACACACACACCACAACACACACACACAGGGATACACACACCAAAAGGTACAGCCTTGATCACTCCATTGTTGCAGCAGCCTTCATTCCTGCCCTCCACAAAAGCTTGCCCAGCTTTCTTGGTGCTCCCCACAGGGCTGAAGTTTGCATTGTTTTTGCTTCTTTGTCACTTTTCACATGCTATCTTGAAACGCAGCTTTTATCCATAGATCTTGGAGAGCAAGTCTCCAGAAAATGGGACTCAAATCCGTCCAACTATATTAACATCGATCCTAGCTTCATCTCACTTTTCTACCTTAATTTTTCCTCTATTTTATCTCTTATCTTGTTTAAGGGTTTTTTATAAATGATTGTCATTTCTTTTTAAAGCAATATGGTATCTAATGTATTACTCTAGCCTGTTTGCACAGCAGCCCGACAAGACAGACTCTGTTCCCTCATCAGGGGATGTCTTAGCTTCCCATGGCTTACTTCCTACTTTCATTCAGCCTTCCAAGCATAAGCCAAATATCACCTTCCCTGGAGCAATTCCCTAACTCCCCCAAGTAAACCATTCACTTCCCTGCACTGTGAGCTTCAGATGCATCTGAAATCTATCCCTTTATAAAACTCACCTATTCCATGTTTCAATTCACTCTAAAAGCCATGAAAAAAAGTTATTTTCACTGAAGCAAATGGTCCCATCATGTCACTTCCTTACCCCAAAACACTCAACAAATCCCATTGTACAATGAAGAACTCTACTTCCAGTTCAACTCTAGTTTGATTTACTATTTTTTTTGTATACATCTAAAACTGAAAACTTTTCTCAAGCATGTTTTATTCTCTGCTAAAAGTAAAGAGGGAGAAGATGCTAATTTGTCTTCCTAGCACCTGGGCTGCACATCATAAAGACATACACACCTAGACTACTTTGTTCAAATCCTAGCCCTGCCACTTAATAGATGTATGATTGTAGGCAAATTACTCTGAGTTTCTTTACATTAAACATAAGAATTTAGGGCCCGGCGCGGTGGCGCAAGTGGTTAAAGGTCCTCGCCTTGCACGCCCGGGATCCCATATGGGCGCCGGTTCTAATCCCGGCAGCCCCGCTTCCCTTCCAGCTCCCTGCCTGTGGCCTGGGAAAGCAGTCGAGGACGGCCCAAAGCTTTGGGAACCTGCACCCGCGTGGGAGACCCGGAAGAGGCTCCTGGCTTCAGATTGGCATAGTATCGGCCCATTGTGCTCACTTGGGGAGTGAATCATCGGACGGAAGATCTTCCTCTCTGTCTCTCCTCTTGGTATATCCGCCTTTCCAATGAAAAAATAATAAAAATAAATCTTTAAAAAAATAAATTAAATAAAATAAGATTTTAAAAGTTATTTTAAAATAAAATAAGGCATGTAAGAAAATGTTCAGCCTTATTCCAAACATACAAAAGGTGCTCAAGACATCCTGGCAACAAAGTATGGGTCATCACTATCCTTGTTACTATCCAAGCTTCCCCATTCTAGATGACCAAAGCAGAAGGTCAGACTCCACTTCACCATCTTGGTCTCCAGTGTTAACACAGGCACTTCCAGGACCCGCAAGCCCCTTTCATAACACACACCACAGTGCTAATGCAGCCATAAGCAGGGTGCTTCTTCAGATCATCACTTAGCCAGGGCTCCTTCGCCACTCAGCAATTTCTCCAAGCTCCAGGAATCTTTTTCATTTAAAAAAAAAAGCCCTAAATGCTTCTATCAGTAAGAATTATTCCACTGTCCACTGGAATATCACAGAAGCTACTATCAAAGGAAAAGTGAATACTGACAAGACCCCAATCAGGTCCATCTGAATGTCACAATGAAGACGAACAGTTTCTCTCTGGAAGGAAGACCATGCCCCCAATCACAGCTTCCAGTCAGTACTAGAACTAGAGTCTGATTGGGTTGAGTTATTCAAATGTTGTCATTGTGTTCCCCTAAGGGAGAGATCTTCAGGATTGCCTCACAGGTTTAAAGAAGGCACTGTCTATGGAGAGGAAGCCCATCTTTTTTTTTTTTTTTTAACTCTGTGCAATACTGGCTGGGATTTACAGGAATCCAACTCATGGCTGGAACTCCTTTAGATCACTGCTGATCAGCTGTGTGACTGAGTGAACAGATGCCGCACATCAGGAGCTGGGTGGAAGTTTGAAACTACATCAGAAGACTCCCAAGATGTGTCTTCACATCTCTGAGTCAATTGGAGATGAGGTCATGATCCAAAGGAGCCAGAGAGAGAAGCAGGTGGGGGGATTTCAGGGAGGAAGAGCCACATGAGGGCTATGTAGCTCATTTTATCTTTGGAAAGAAAAGCAGGAACCTAAAATGTTTTCCCTAATCTCCAAAACTTAGAAACTAAGGTACAAAAATACAAAATAAAAACATTCAGCTTAAATAGACAGAAGGTGTGATGTGTTGTTATTAAAGAATGCTCAATTCTTCCGTCTATAATGCAAGTGAAACAACAACAACAACAAAACACAACTAAGACAGTAAGTATACAAGAAGCTCATGAGACGCATTGGATACAGACAGCATAAACACAGTATGCACAGAAGGAAAGAGAGGGCCAAGAAGACACCCTATATCCATGCTGAACATCAATTGCACATTGGTGACACCCATTGAGTTCTCTAGGAAACTCTGCTCAAGGTATGCACACAAAATCTTCAGTCAGTGATTGGGCTAACTGTTGAGCTACTCTCCTGGCCAGGTGTGCCTGTCCTAGCATCCCTCTGAAAAAGCAAGGATGTGCTGTCCATAAGCAATTCTAGTTTCTATTACCACAACTTGGGCAGACAAGGCTGATGTGGCAGACAGAAGGACAAACCTTGCATACAAGAGTTGTATGCAAGGCCCTCCCACTCAGATGTACCCTTCTCCTAAGTACATAAACCTAGTTATCTCCTCCCTCTTGCATTTTGCTTGTTTTCATTTCTTAGCAGAATGTTTGAATTCAGTGGACCACCTGATTTGAGCATTCTATTTGGTTCCCAATTTTCTTCTTCATATGACTTCTGGTGAGGCTGCCAATTACAAGAAAGTCATACTGGAGATGACCTGATACCAATTACAACCACATCTTCCTAATCACCAGCCTCTCCCTGACAGCATTGCCACCCTCCCAGAGAACAAGGTATCCTCAGAAATCCTCACTCTCCATTAAATCCAACTCTATCCCTGCCCTATGAACTCAAACTGAAGCAGACTCAGGTGGAATGACTGTCTCCAGAAGAAGTGATTTCCCTTCAGCCCCAGTACAAGTTTCACATCTCAAGTCACCACAAGGCCTTCTCCTCAGTGTCAGGAATAAAACAGCTGTTGAGTGTTTGTGCACCAGCAGTATCATAGGTGCCATACAATTTGCTCTTGAAGCAACCCTATGCAGCAGGATTTTATCATCCCAACCCATTCATAGAGAAAATGGCACAAAGTCAAAACCTCATGCCATGATTCAGGCCCATGCAGTCTAGCTTCGAAGACTGAAATTTGTTTGAATATTTTTACTATAAAATGTTGTAATCACACAGACACATTTTATCATACAGAAAGAATCATACTTTCAAAAGAATAGTATAATTATTCTCTATATACTCATAACCCAGATTTAGAAATTATAAGCTTGCTGCTTTATTTGTTTCACCATTTTTGTAGGATTAATTTGAGGTATATTATATCACTCATGACATTTTTCCTACAAAATTGTAATATGCATATTCAGAATATGAGGTCACTGTCTTGGTTACAATACCATTGTCATATCTAATAAGTCCTTAATATCATCTAATAAACCTACCTAAAGGTAAATTTCCCTGCAATCTCCCAAAATGAAACCTTCATAAACCTGCACCTCCTTCTGGCACACAAACAGGCTGATTTTGTCCACTGGTTTTAGTTCACATGTACTACTGAAGACACATCAGAACTCACCTCTAGCATCACAGTGTTCCATGCTCCTTGCTGGGATTTTTCCTCTTAAAGAATCTTTGAAAATAAAAAGCCTCTTATTCCAATTCCCTTTCCAGTCTGCTCTTGCATAAACCTAGTGCAAACCAGCCTCTACCAAAAGGGAAAAACTTACCTTGCATGTGTAACTATTGCCTTACTGCAGCCACAACCATGTAAGATACCCACATTGACAACACACAAGCCCCAGGGAATAATTCAGGGAAAGGAGAGAGGAGGGAAGTTTCCAAAGAGAAGGATTGTGAATTCATGGGGTGAGAACTCTCATCCTGAAGAGAGGAAACTATATAAATTCACTCCATGTCTTTTTATTTCAGACCCTCTTGTTCTAGAAACAATGGGTATAGCTCAAGCAGTGGGTGCCAAGAAAGAAAAGTAAGGCAGGGTCATTTCCCAGATACAGAGAACCACGTCTGAAGTTCTCCAGGGAGGAGCAATGTCTTTCCCACAGGTCATGCAAGGCTCACAAAATCATCTGGGCAGGTCCTCCTAAAATAACTGCAGGTAGGGCCTGAGATTCAACACATCTATAGCAGGTTAATTTTAAGTTGAAAATTTTGTATGACCCACAAGTCATGCTATAAATATCCAAATGGCCCTTGGAAAATAAAGGTCCCCAACCCCTGCCAGACCCTAAACCAGAGAGCAGTCCTTAATGTCCACCTAATCACCTGCTACACTGGCCAGATGTTGTCACGAGGTGTCCTCTCAAAACCCTTAGTTTCTCCCCTCTCCTATGAGTCCGTGTGCGCAGCAGGGTTAGCTAGAACGGGTCCATGACCGTTGCTTTTTGTCCTGCTTCAAAACTCTGATACACAAGAAAAACAAGGAAGAGAGCAGTGGGGGCAAAAGAGGACAAAGAGGAAGGCGCTACGTCATGTAAGGCCACCCTGCCTGCTACTCAGAGGCTGAAATCCCGCAACAGACCTCCAAACACCAAAACCACAGGCCCTGGCTCAAAACAGCTGCCAGAGGAATCCTATCATTTACTGATCCAAACAAAAACTTTCTCAGCAGTTTAAACTCCTACTTGTTCTTTCAAGACTTAATCAAAATCAACTCCTTACTTATGCATCCTTAGCGTTCAGTGGACGCCCATTTACAGGATTGTGTCAGGATGAGCTGTAACTGTCCCTCTCCTTGGTTGCTTGCTTGCTAGGTTCTGGGTTCCCTGTAGCCAAACCCATATCTTGCTTATCTCCAAATCATCTCCCCCCGCCACACACACACACACACACACATAGGGCCTGCCAAACATCAGTCATTTAACAAATGCTGGCCAAAATGAACTCAACTCTGACACTTCTTCCAAAGCCACCTTCTCTATCATACTAACAGCAGTAGTATATATTTTTTTCTTTTTAGAAAAAAAAATCCCTCCCCCATTTCTTCTCAGTAGCTCCCTTGATAATGGAATTAACTAGTAAGCAACACACATCCCCAAAAATTGTGTCTGATAAGTCTGCCTCATACTGGAGTTGTATACTTCAATCTCTTTATACCATGACTCCTGCAGGGTTGGCCCAGCCTGTTTTGATCCTCCCTAAACCAAAGTCAGTGCTTTACATACAACACGCCCTTGAGAAATGCTTGTTGAATTGACCTGATGGTGTCTATGATCCCTGGTCCCTGGAGAAGTTGACCATTTGCCAAATATAGCTACAGTGTATTTGAATTATGTTAAATAGCTGACAAAGTTCAAATGAGGAAGAAAATAACCAATTCCTCCTGGAGTGGGCTGAGCAAAGGGCTTTCTTGCTTCCAAAATGTCCCAACATCTTGTTAAATACTGACATCTGTTTGCCTCCAGCTTGCTGTTCCCAGTGTTTGCCAACTGACCAAGAATGTTTGTGTCTTTCTTTACCAACCCTCTTCCCCCATCGCACCCACATCACTTCCTTCCCCAGCTGGCAACTTCAAAGGTACCATTATGAAAGCACTGTGCAGGCACCCAGAACTACTTCCCATCTCCTCCCCCTTCCCCACCTCCAAGGTCAGAATGAGCTAGTGGCTCCCCTGTCCTGTGGAAGTGCCAACAGCACCATTGCCACAATCCCAGACCCTCACCCTTTCCTCACTTTGGCTGCTCCTCCCATTGCACTCCTACATCACATTTAAGCTGTCTGCATGGCATCATTAAAGACTCTCATACCATGTGTATGAGTTCTTCTGGATAGACTGCTCAGTCCCCAGTAGATGGTGGCCACCTCATGCTCTTCTCAATGGTGAAATCAGCTCTGGCTGCCCTGGCTCTCCCCAACCTCTGCAGGCTCTCCTGGAATGCCTCCCTGACTCCTCCTCACCCAGCCACCCCCAACTTGCAGCAGTCCCCTAAATGAAGTCAGTCTTCCATGCACCTCCTTCTTCACACTCAACAGGCACTTTCACTCAAAAACACAACATAGCCAGAAAACACACCTCTTTCTTTCTCATTTACACTCCTCAACAGCCTTAGGTGACCAAGTTCCCAACCCTACATTGGCATCCCCAAACATTTAGTTCACTCCTGTCCTTTACCGTATATTTCAGCCTAATTGCCCCTAACATTTTCTGGACAACTGCATTTAATCACCAGCTATCTGTACATTGTATTGTCCTTCTTCAGACTCACCTGCTTCCCCAGCATCCTCCCCACTTCCTCTGTGCCTCCACATTTCCAAGATACATTGGTAGTACATGATGCTTTAAAAATGAGAGAGAATGAGATAATTGTATTTGAAAAGTAGCAGGACAGTGTTAACACCTACACTCCAAAGCAGAGATTTAAGATGTGGATTTCTAGAAGCTGTCCCCAGAGACTCCAATTCCAGCAGAATGGGTGATGGCCCAGGAATTAGCATTTTTTAAATGTCATCCAGTGATTCCAATGCAAGCAGTCACAAGGCACATTCTGGGAAAGGCTATGTTTTAGCAGTTGGGTATAGAATGAAGTAGACAGGGCTAAAACTGTAAATGCCCAAAGGTGGTTTTAAATAGAAGCAATAAACTGTTACAAAGCTTTGTTGCTTAGGGCTTTTTACAAAACCACGAAACCAGGATAGACCATGGAGATTATCTTGTCTGACTTCTTGATTTGACAGGGAAAAAAAAATCACTGAAGCCAAAGTTTAACTGCTTTTTGAAAATATCACACAAACTTACAGCAGAATGCTTAACTTTAGGGCAGGCAATTGGCACAGTAGGTAAGGCATTAGTTTAGACAACTAAGTACCATATCAGAATGTCTGGGTTCAAGGCCCAGCTCTACCACTAAGTCCACTTCCCTGCTAATGTGTGCTGCACTAGGAGTCAGGAAGTGATGTTTCAAATGATTGGGTTACTGTCACACAGGTAAGGAGTCCTTGGCTTCTGAATTCTGCCTGGCCTAACTCTGGATGGAAGTGTGGGCATTCAGGGAATCAGTCAGCAGGTACTAGATTCTCTCTTTCTTTCTCTCCCCCTCTCTCATTGTTTCCCTTTCACTGTCCCCCTTTCAAATAAAATGAAAATAAAATGCTTAGAAAGAATGCCTAACTTAAGTCACAATAGATACACAACCACAGTAAACAAAATGATAACACATACATACAGTCATGCTTAATGAACTTTCTGAAAGCTTTTTTCTTTTTTAATTGGAAGGGCAGATTTACAGAGAGAAAGATCTTCCATCTGCTGGTTCACTCCCCAAGCAGCCGCAATGACCAGAGCTGAGCTGATCCAAAGCCAGAAACCAGGAGCTTTTTTCAATTCTCCCACATGGGTGGCAGGGTCCCAAGGCTTTAGGCCATCCTGCACTGTGTTCGCAGGCCACAGGCAGGGAGCTGAATGGGAAGTGGAACAGCCAGGGCACAAACCAGCTCCCAAAGGGGATCCCAGCGTATGAAAGGTGAGGGTTTAGCCACTGAGCCATTGCACCAACCCGAGAGCTCTTCTTAACACATGGAGACTGACTCAGAATTCAGGGGATCCGAGCCTGCAGTTTCAACAAACTCCCAGGTAATGCTGATGTCACTGGTTCATCATCTACCTCCTGAGTTGTAAGACTTTGAAAACAAAATAGCTGCTCTTCAGTGTTGCTAACTAAATGATCTATTACTTTACAACAAGCACTTGTGTGGCAGTAAGTGCCTTCAGCTGGTTGCATGTGAAGGCGTGCACTCACTGCCTTGCTGCCTTGATGCCCTTGGGCTCAGGCAGGCAATCACCTGTTGCCAGGCAATAGAGCTGGAGCTGGAAACAAAGGGGCACTCATTGAACTCAAACTTCAGCCCCTAACTGGTCCTGATACCTCCCCATGGAAAGTGTGTTGAAATTATAAAAACTGGGCATTTAAAAAGATGTAGCCACATGCTATTCTGCACACAACAAACACACACAAAACTTTAGAAAATCAGATTACTTCATTTTGGAGGAAACTTTCCAATTAAAAATAAAATACCCTTGCCTGAAAATAGTTGCAGAACTGAACAAAAAGGTTTCATTTGAAATTAGGAAATAAAGAACCACTTAGTGCTGCTCTTATGAATAAAAGCAGGTTGGCACCGAGCAGCAAGACACAGTGGCTCAGAGGTGTCTGGCATCCTATAAACTGGCTTCAAAACTTGGCTTGCTCACCTAACGTGCCGAGATTTAGAGCAAGTTTATTGCACCTCAGTTTTCTTCTCTGTAAATTGGGAAGAATTCATGAGTTACTAAAGACAAAGCACCCGGCATGCTGAAAGCACGTGGCATGCTGTCTGACACATGGAGGGCATTCAATACAAATTTGCTATAAAGTATTTCCAGAGATGAGAGTGCAGCAAATAAACTATAGTGGTTTTCTCTGCCACTAGAATTCTCTAGTCACCTGCTTCCCTGAGGCATACAGGCCTTCTCTGGAAAAAAAAAAAAAAAGGCACAAAGTGGCTGACAATGTCTCTTCCATGCCTCTTGGGACATGTCAAGTCCAGGAAGCATGATTGGTGATGTGAAACAGGGGATAGATCAGTCATACCTGCAGACTTGTTAGCCTTCAGCAGGACCAGCATCTAGGTGTATAGCTGCCCAGGGCTGCACAGGTAAAAGCCTTTGCACTGGGGAATTCATACTCTGTACTCATTATTTCCAAATTTTTACAAAATTTACCCTTTGAATCTGTGTTTTATTAGTGAAGTCTGATGGGAGAGTGTGCGGGGGCGGGGGGAATTGGAACTCATGAAGAGTTCACCTCCAGCCATACATGGGCTGGGTCAACTATCCCTCCAACCCATAGGGTGTTAGGCCTTGCCTAGCTTCAACATCCCCTCCTCTAGCAGGGGCATGGAGAGGAACACAGGGAAGGTACAGGTGGGCCTGTCCACCCACACTGTCTCCAGCAAGGTTGTGGTAGCAGCCATCTTCTTCCTTGGCTGGCAGCACCGCAACATGCTCAGCCTCTTGCCACCTGCTGTCCTGGAAGCCAGAATGCCCCTGTGCTTGCAGGGGTCCTTGTTGGTCACCCCCGCCCCCTGCTCTGGCTTAAGACAGCAGCTCTTGGGAAAGGGAGAGACCTCACCTCTCTGTCGCTGGCCAAGGGTGAGTCCTCTCTAAGGCAGTGGGAAGCAGGCATCCCACAACCTCCCCAAGAGGTTCTGCACTGGACCCTCAGGAGACTGTGCTAAAGCAACATATCAGTAATCAGCCAATGTAAAACACAATGGCAGACCAAACAGATCTTAGAAGAAAGGAAAAGTCTTTGTGTACTAAGAGATTTTTAATTAATTAATTAATTTACTTATTTAAAAGGCAAACTGACTGAAAGGCAGAGAGAAAGAGCTTTCCAATTTGCTGGTCCATTCCCCAAATGCCTATAGCAGATGGGGACTGGCCAGGAGAAGGGCCTGGAGTTTAATCTGAGTCTCCCACATGGGGGACAGTGATCCAATCACTTAAGCCATCTATATACTAACACAGAGTTACTGTTTTCTTAACACTAACACCTTAATATACTGAATGTTTGCTTCCCATTTTCATTCTGGCCTGGGCCTTGAAGACCAGGTGGCTAGTCCTGGCCATCAACAGAGACCCACCTCTACCCCTCTGCTTGCTGCTACTTCCCCTCCCCCTCACCTCATATCTAGGGCAGTAGGACATAATTCTTCCTCATAAAATGGATCCCTAACACAGTTTGTCTCAAAAATGATGAGCAAAGTCAGGGACTAGCAGGGAGAGGAAGAGTCCCTTGGTAATCAAGGCTACCTAAGAGGCTGTGAAATTCCCAGATGATTCACAATTGAGAGCATGACAAATGTATGCCCAGGCAATAATGTCATTGGCAAGGTCTTTTCCTTACATCTTAAGAACAAAGATTTAAAACCATCAAGAAAAGAATTCTCTTAGAGTAGACATTTGATACAACACAATGGTTAAGATATCACTTTGGAGCCAGTATGGTGGCATAGTATACTAATCTTCTCCCTCAGCACTGGCACCCCAATATGAGTGTTTGCTTGTGTCCCAGATGCTCCGTTTCTATCTTTTTTTTTTTTAAATATTTGCTCAGTCACAGTTTTTTTTTTATTATTTTTATTGGAAACTCAGATATAAAGAGAGGAGGAAAGACAGAGAGGAAGATCTTCTAAATATTGATCCACTCCCCAAATGGCCACAAGGGCTGGAGCTACACTGATCCGAAGCCAGGAGCCCAGAGCCTCTACTGGGTCTCCCACACAGGTGCAGGGTTCCAGGGCTTGGGCCACGCTTGACTGCTTTCCCAGGCCACAAGCAGGAATCTGGATGGGAAACAGGGCTGCCAGGATACAAACTGGTACCCATCTGAGATCCAGTACATGCAAGGCAAAAACTTTAGCTGTTAGGCTACTGTGCCAAGCTCGCTTGCTCTCTCTCGCTCGCTCTCTCCTTAACAATACATTAGCCTTTTTTATTGCAAAGGCAGATCAGATTTATGGTGAGAAGGACAGAGAAAGATTTTCCATCTATTGGTTTACTCCCAAGATGGGCACAATAGCCAGAGCTGAGCTGATCTAGAACTGAGCCAATCTGAATCCAGAAGCCAGGAGCTTCTTCCAGGTCTCCCACATGGGTACAGGGTCCCAAGGCTTTGGACCACCCTTTGTTGCTTTCCCAAGCCACAAACAGGGAGCTGGATAGGAGCAGCTGGAACACAAACCAGCACCCACATAGTATCCTAACACTTTCAAGTTGAGGATTTAGCCATTGATTCATCACATAGGGCCCAGAGTTGCTCCATTTCCGACCCAACTTCCTGTTAACAGATACCCTGGGAGGCAGCACATGATGGTAAGTGCTTAGATCCCTGGCACTCTTGTGGGAGACCCAGACTGAGTTCCAGAATGCTGGAGCAGCCTGGCTACTGCAGGTTAGTTGGGAAGTAAACTAGCAGACAAAGGATTTCTCTCTCTCTCTCCCTTGCTCCCTCTACCTCTCCCTTTCTCACCTTTTAAAATAAAGTTATAAATAGTAATTTTTGAAATAAAAAATAGAAAACATTTCCCAACATCCATTTCACTATCTCCACAGTTCCCAGACTATACTCCCAAGGTACCTGAGGCGCTACAGCACATTCACAAGGCCATGTCAATGTTTAAGCACTTGAGGAAGACACATCAATGCATATCATCTGTCAGACACCACAGGAACCTCTAGCACAAGACAGTCCTTAGTGTACAGATTAAATCACACTTCATTCCTTGCAAGGACATCACAGGTTTGTAAAATTGGACTTGGGATAGCTGCTGTGATAAAAAGCAAGCATCACACAAAAAAATCTATACAGAATAGAAAATGAAGGGAACAATAGCCAATCGGACTCCAACATCTAAAAAGATGTGCAGTGTCCAACAAGTACCTAAGTCTAATCAGTAAGTACCCATGGTTAGTTAAGAATGCAGTTAAAATACTTTTCCGGGGGGGGGAGGGTGCAGGATGACACTGGGAGGATCTCAATTATAACATACAAAATGTCAGAAAAAAAACATTGGATAGGATGCATAAGTTACAGAGATTTACTGCAAAACACTGTGGTTAATAGCAATATATCATATCCTTGAAAGTGGCTGAGAATACATTTGACAATCCCAGCATAAATATCTGAGGCACTTCCTTTGGAACTGTGTCATAAAATAATCTTAAAAAACAAATAAATAAATATGTGGGATAATGTGTAGGTTAATAAACTCAACAGTCATTCTACAATGTATACAGATTCACAACATCAGATTGCATACCATAAACATACAATTTATAAAAAATAAAATGCAAAAAAATTAATTTTCTCACAGTTTATATGCATTGTTTTCACAAATTATTACTATACTGTGGAGACACAAGTACACAGCAAACTGTCAGGTCCTCATTACTTAATCAACAGACCTAGAAAGTATTTTGGACTACAGAAAGACTGAAGCACAGTGAACCAAGAAAATGCACCACAAGATTCCCTTTCACATGATGAGAGCCTCAGAAGAGCAGAACAAGGAAGAGGATTACAAAGAAGTACATAACCAGCAGGATCCGAGTTAGACTCGACCAAGTATGTAAACCAGCAATACCCCAGAGAGACACTAGGGTATACATCAAAACTTTTTACAAAACATCACATTATATTTTAGGGAGATACTTTCAAAATTAATAAACACACACACTCAATTAATCTAGACCCTTTCATATTTAGCCAGGAGGACAAATGTTCTGATGCAGAAAAGGTGAAGGCAATGTTAAGTCCATGAGTCAAAGATTCAAAGACAGATCCTAGAGGGAATCTCGCTGAATTAATGGGCTAGATCAATTCTAGCAAGAAATTTCCAGAAAAATCCAACTTCAGGTCAAGGCTATGAAATCTGCAGGCTTAATGCAAGCTGCAAGAACATCTGTGACTTCAAAATTTTCAAGCTTGAGAAAAGAAAAAGTAACAGAAGAGGGCTAGGGTCAAAAGTCAAAAAGGACCTCCCTTGGTTACTGGGGCATCAGGTTGGCATGGCAACTAATAACTGCTTGGGATGCCCTCATCCCACATGACAGTGCCTGGGCTCAGTCGCAGATCTGCTTCTAAGCCAGCTTCTTCTTAATCCTGAGAGGCAGCAGGTAATGGCTCAAGCACTTGGGTTCCTGCTGCCCTCATAGAAGACCCTGACTGAGTTCTTGGCTCCAGCTTTTGTTTTGGCCCAACCATGGCCTTGGTGAGTGTTTGAGAAATGAACCAGCAGATGAAAGATCTGTCTCTCTTTCAAATAAAATAAACAAACAATTGCACAAAGATAAATGGGCCTCTTTAATTTACAATGTTTTATTTGAGAACAAAAGCAGCATCTGGTTCACCCCACAAAACATAGCCACAAAGGACTCAAGACCACAAAGATGTGCACCAGCCAAAGAGAAAGAGACACATGTGCAGGTAGCTGTGTTGTCATGAACTTAAGAGGGGAATTACACATACAAAAATTGGGGGCTGAAGGAAAAATGATCTAAGGACTTTGGATGCTTCTGTCTTATTTCCTTAACACAGATAGCTTGAACCTTCACTTTGAAACTCCAGGTTGAGGGACTAAGCCCAGGCCCGTGCAAGCTTTCTATAGGGAAAGATTCCTGGGCTCCTGGACCCCATTAGCAGTGGAGTCTTATAGGATGACTTGATTCAAACACAGAAATGGCAGCAGCAGGTGACAACATCAAGGACAATACCTCAGCCAGCTGCTCTCCCCAGGCTTCTGGAGAGTTGGCACCAGTAAATACAGGGGGCAGAACCAATGCAATGAGATTTCTGGATCACTAAAGACAGAAATGGCTAGAATGCACATCTGTTTCCCCATTCTCCCTCTGCTCTTCAGCTTCTGCACATGCCAGGATGCTGGATGCACCTTTTTTGACTGACTTTATACCATTTCATCTTTTGGCCTTTATCTACCTTCCTTATTCCTGATCCCTTACATTGTCCCGTATCTGAATCTGGTTTTAGGGTATATGCTGGCTTAGCTTCTCCCAATTCTGGTTCTGACTCGGTCCTTCAAAAAATACCTGAGAATTTTTTGACCTTTAGATCTTGCTTCTGTTTCCTTAATCCCAGTTCATCACTCCCTGCCCAGCTTCCAAACTAAAGATATTCATACCTGAACACAGAGTGGCAAAGAAGAGGGAAGTGGGGTGGGGAGTGAAGGGGCAGGCGTCAAAGGAACAGACACAACATGTCCTGGAGACTTAATCTCCAGAGAAGATCCTCTTCCTTGTCCTTCCTGCCAGCTCTTCACAAAACCAAATGTAGTAAGGGCTAAATCACTGAAAGTAAAACTCCCTCTAAGAAGGAGGGAAAAGATCTGGCAGGGCCAAGATGGATAAAAGATCTGTCAAATATCCAATTTAAAGAACTTGGAGGTTCTCAGAAAATACAAACAAAACTTCTATTAAAAAAAAAATGCTTCTTACAGACCAGGAGAGGAAATAAAATAGAGTAGTTATTATATGTAGATTATGCCTACCTTGAAATTATTGACTGCATTTTCTTGGGAAGCCCATAAATATTTGGTGGGTTCAATAAAAGTTTGCAAAAAAAATAAAGCATACTACAACGGGTGCAAAATTCACCCTACACAGTTCATCCAAAGGCAAGCTAGACTCGCAAGTTGGTGTCCCTAGATACCTAATGACTAGGGACTGATGTAGCAGGTGACAGTTTCTTGTGGACTTCTTCCATCATCTTTTTCAGACCAGCTTTTTCTGAGTGTTAAGATAAGCAGAAGAGGACTTTTTCAAAAAGATCCTACAGACTTTCAATACGACTTGGAAATTGAAGGAACCTTAGTGATTATCCATTTCAGCATCTTACCCTACAGTGAAGAAATGCAGGCTCCCAGAGGTGTAGCCGCCTGTCCCAGACCACAGAGAAGTCCATTACATAGACCAGAGACTCACTCCTCACACGGCAGCCATACACTGTCCCACATGCCAGCCAGACTTCCACTGATCACAGTTTTGGGAATTCTCTGTCACCATAGCCAACAATCAAAAAAAAAAAAAAAAAAAAAAAACCAGACAAGCACATACAAATTGTACTCTGAAATTTGAGCAATGTCTTTGAAGCACAGCCCCAACTATAGCATCTACATGACCTACAAGGCAAGAAATTAGCAAAAAGTTAAACAATCCAGAAAGAGAAAGTAAAAAGCAGAGAGGGATGTTCTGACCCTTGAAGAGATGAATTGTCTCTGTTCTTAACTTGCACAGACTCTATGAATTCATAAAGTTCTCATCATTCAACCCATACATGCAGAATCCAATTGCTTAGAAATGACAAAGTCACAGAGAATCAAGTCACAGTTGTTAGAGTCCTGGAAGGAATGAAATATCTGGTTTATTCAGGTGTAGAACCTAATGTTTAAGAACAAAAACGTTGGAGCCAGCACAATGACTCAGTACAATAATCCTCCACCTACAAGCACCAGCATCCCAAATGGGCAGTTGAAGCCCTCACTGCTCCACTTCCCATCCAGCTCCCTGCTTATGGCCTGGGAAAGCAGCAGAAGATAGCCCAAGTCCAGGCCCCTGCACCCGTGTTCAGGCTGGGAAAAAGCTCATAGCTACCGACTTCAGATCACATCAGCTCTGGCCACTGCAACCATTTGGGAAGTGAACTAGAACATGGAAGATCTCACTCTCTCTCTCTCCTCTCTGGAAATCTTTCAAACAAAATAAATAAATCTTTTAAAAAGAATAAAATAAGCCATCACAGAAACAGTGGTGCCCACTGAAGTATCTGAGAGTTGTAAATGGACTGCCTTTGCATCCTATGAAAAAGATTTAGGAATGCATTGGATGATGCCCTTCTATAGTTGGGACCTGTCCGATCCTCAGTTTATCGTTCTAAGGTCTTGGAGGGAGATAAGGTGACACAGGATCACACATTCAGTTGTGGGTGTGCTCCTCACAGGAAAACCCAAGACCTAGGGGGAGGTCACAAAAGTATTTACTAAACACCTAGAATCACAATATATGAGACAATTAAAGTGGTCCAGAAATATGTCTCAGAGAATTATCTTTGTGCACCACAAAGAAAACAAACTAGATAACACAGAGTGAAAGGCTGTAAGAGCTCAGAAACTCGGCCAAGGTAGAGGGAAGAAAGCTGATGATCTCCTCTTGGATTTAAGGGACAGGTAGGGTGGAACCAGCAGCAGGGAAGCAGAAACACTCAGGCTAAGAGTTAGTAGACTTCTATGAATCCTGGAGCCCTCCAGCAGTCCAGTTGTCCTGGCTGTAAAACCAGACATGACAATCAGATTCTATGTCACCTGCAGTGTGTAACCTAGTCAGCTCTCTGCCAGAAGTAAGGCATTACAAAATCTGCTAGGAAATACTAAAAATCATTTCTGTCATCAATTTATGTCATTCCCCCTCTCTCAAAAAAGTAACTGTTACACAGGACATTGTGGATGTTCAGCATTTTATCCTCTGGAATAAGGGACTCAACAGCTCTGTTCTTAAAGTTCCAAGTGAGGGTCCTGAAGGTTAATGGTTAACTGAGTAAGCTATTTGCAGTAATCCCACCAGTTAAAGAACTGTGTTCACCTATATGATAATAAAGTCTGAGTGAAACTTTGGAACTACTTATAATTGCAAACCACAAGTTGAACTTACAGTTTAATATATACATCTTCTCAGAGAGACTCTTACACAGCTCACAAAGCTCCCACTGCCAAGATACAAATTACTTCATCAGCGGATGATAGCGTCTAGGCCACCCTACTGTCTGTAGGCCAACGGTTCCAACTTTGGAAAAGACATTTGGAAGGCCCCTTCTCTGAAATCTATACTCAAAGAAAATATAGTGCTGCTGGCTAACTGGGGATCATGAAGCTAGGGGGAAAGGCCTGAGAGGTACCTTCTGACAGTCCACCAAAACTTCCAGGGACACATCAGGACTCATTGAAGGCAAAATACCCTAAAGCCCCATGAGATTTTCACAGCAGCCAAGTGCAGAAAGAGGATATTCTGCAAGTTTTCCATTTGCCTCTAGAGGCTTCTGCAATCTTTTAAGTAAAGTAGCACTGGGAAGATAGGGCATAGAATAGGAAGTGATGTGGTAGCTGATGCCAAACAGACCTCATAAGATCATAACAGAACTCAAACATCCCATAAGCAGCCATCTGTACTCAGGTTTACGTTTTCCTGTTGCCTAGAAATGGTCACCAAGCACAGTAGGAAAGTTAGTGTTAAGTCCCAGGCACAGTCTCTGTGAGATATCTCTTGACCCAAGCCTGACTTGACCCTCTATTTGAGCTTTGCACTTGGCTAGAAGCCTGGGGATTTCCCTGCTTTGTATGCAGCAGACACTCTCTGGGAAGGGAAAAAGTTAATTTGACTCAAGCAATCAATCCCACTGGAATGTTCACACACACCAATCCAAGCAGAAATAGATTTTGAAGGGGAACACTTCTGGGAAGTGGTGAGAATTTTAATGCTAAAAAATGATACTGTGACAAGAAGCCAGTATAATAAAGGAACACATATATTTGCATCCAAGGAATGAGTAACATTACATGCAAGCACAAGGCATATACATGCACACATAGCCATGCAGACTTGTCACTACGGAGAGGTAAGTTGTCTGAGAATACAATTACCCAGCATCAATCACTACTTTTCTTATGTTTTGTACTTAAAAGACTTAAAGAATATGAAGAGGTAGAGTAATGTGAAACCCCTCTGCAGAAGAATGCTACGAAAGTTTATGAGATTGCTTCTATGTCCATATGGGGTCAGGCTTGGTGAAGGTACCAGTATACTTAACCCACCTAAGACAAGACCTGAAAAGTATCTGAGTCTTCAGTCTCTTCACCCATCCACATTAACTGAGCATTAGATGACACACATTCCTATGGTATTTCACTTTTTGTTTCATGAAGATCAAGAAGTTTATAATTCAATATTTCCTAACTAGAATTTCTAGCTCAAATGTTGCCCCTTTCAACACAATATTGGTCTTTCCAAATTTTAAGTTTTATTCCATCCCTTTAATGCTTACAATCTTTTATAACTCTCCACTGCTTACAAGGTAAAATCCAGAAGACAGAACTGTAGTGTAGCAAGCAAAGTTGCCTATAGTGCCAGCAATCCATATGGGCAGCAATTTGAGTCTCGGCTTCTCTATTTCTGATCCTGCTCCCTGCTGATGCTCCTGGGAAGCAGTAAAGAACATGGCCCAAGTACACCAAAATGGAAGATCTGGAGGAGGCTCCTGGCTCCCAGTTCCTGGCTTCAGCCTGGCCCAAACGAGGCTGTTGTAGCCATTTTGGAAGTGAACCAGTGGATGAAACATCTCTTTCTGTAATACTGCTTTTCAAACAAATAAAGTAAATCCTAAAAAATAAAGATACAATCCAAATTCCAGAATATAAAATGCAAATTTTAAATATAAAAAGCCAACTTTCTATATGTACCTCTAGTCCCTCTCACCTTACAATCATCTAACTCTCCACGATATCCGTTAACCCTCTGCCTTTGGCCATCATTGGCCACCCTTGGCCACCCTCTGCCTCTACTAGGAATGCCCTTCCCTACCAGTCCCTCCAGTTTGTGGGCCCATCTTCAAAATGCCTTTCAAGCATGTCCACCACTTATAAAACAGGCCTTACCACAAATCTGCTTAGTCCTTCCTATTTAAGTAGTGCAGTCCTATCATATACCTGTAATGATTTAGTGTATTGCTGATATGTCTAATATTTACCTCTACCAAAATGTGAGCTCTCTGAATGTGCAGAAAACGTAGGAGAAAGTTAAAGTTCGAGGTAAATGAAAATGTAGGTAGCAGTTGGATTAACTTGATTTCCCTTTGAAGATCATGGAGTTGGGCTGGGGTTGCACAAACTCTAGGAACATATTTGGGGTTGCTTTCCATCACCTTCTTCATAGGAAGATCAGTCTTCCCCACACTTTGAGAGCTGAAAGAGACATAGTGTTGATGATAGCAAAACTAGGGTGTTTAGCTACACCCCTAATTGCAGACTTGGAGTCCAAACTGAAGGTGTGTAGGCTTTCAATACTGATCTAGAAATCCTAGAGACCCGACCCATCTCTGAAAAGATTCTAAGGGCCAAAAGGGCTTAAAGGCAACTCCTGACCATCAGAATGACCTTCCCTAGGATAGGGCTACTCTTAACCAAGCAGACATAATGGGTCATCTGTGAACTCCAGCTTCAGTGAGTCTGACCAAGTAGTCTAGAGCCAAAGACAAAAGACCTCCAATAGGTGAAGTGACTCCAGAGCCACATAAAGATAATGAGACCACTACCTCCTGGGTCCTCCTTCGGGATCCTCATTCTTCACTGTATTCGCTCATCTCTGAATGAAAATGGACCAATCATTGGAGGCCAGCCAGATCACTACTCACATGCTTCTCAGACAAGGGTTTCCCCAAGCTGAGTAATAACACTATTCTGATACCCAGACTACTGCTCTTTCCATTTGCCCTCAACCATCCTATACTACTACTCAACTGTTGCTTTAGTTTTGTTCTGCACTGACCTGGTGTGGCCTGGTTTTCCAGTTTCCCCATTTCTACCACCATCCCCAGGGACATAGTTCCCATTTTCCCCAACTAGAAACAGTCCTCATAACTCTTGGTACTATTTGGAACGCAGAGACTTCAAGTGACAACAATGTGTAAAACATAGAGACCTCCCTGTGCTAAGAGGTGGAAGAATATTCTTTAAAAACAATGACAAATCCCACCACAGGAGCAGCAGAGCAATCTTCAATGCTTTGTTTCTCTCTCTTGTTTATTACTGACTAAAATTCATCTCCTATCCCAAGGCATTTCCATAGAATACATGCTCACAGACACTTAGATTGAAAAAAGCAAATCTCACCAGAACTGGATTTTTGGAAGGCTAAAGAAACCGAGTAAGCAGATCTTAAATATTCCTCTTCTCAAACATTTTAGTCAAATACACTAGACTGAAACACCAATCTCTGAGAAAGCATAGCTCAGCTGTGCAACAGACCTCCTAAAACTCAAAACTCCTTAAAGGCGAAGACCTTGAGGCCTCTACACGTCAGTTCATAGTATATAACAAGTACTCACAAGGTACATTTTGAGAGAATCAACAATTCCATGCCCTCACAAGCCTGCACACACATAAGCACATATATGGACACAGAAGTCAATACAAGGGCAGTCTTATTAATTTCTAAACCTTCACTTCTGAAAAGTATAAACCACACTAATACTTTTTAAGGTTGGGTGTTTTGGTTCAGCATGTTAAGCCATACTTTGGGACCAGCATCCCTTAGAGTGCTGGCTGGAGTCCTGACTGTTCCACTTTGAATCCAGATTTCTACTAATGCGTCCTGGGTGACAACAGATGATGCTCAAGCACTCAGGACACTGCGACCCACATGGGAGACCTGGATAGAGTTCCAGGCTCAGTCCTGGCTGGTGCAAGCATTTGGGAAGTAAATCAATAGGTAAATGATACATTTTATTTCTCTCTTTCTCTCTCTCTGTCTCTCCCTCCCCCTTTCAAACAGATGAAAATTAAATAAAAATGTACTTCCCTCTTTTGCATGTTCTTACATATAATTAATCCCCTCCTTACTCCACTAGAAGCATCTAGTTGCCTCAAGGAGGTTTAAGATAGTTATAAGAACAAGCAAGAGAAAATATCAATGTTCAGCTATTAATAGTCAGAATAGGATACTTTTTAGTACACAGCTTGAATTCTCAAACTCTCATTAATACATCAAGATCCAGGTGGGGCAAACTTGGCCACCAAAATTACCAAGATGGAAAATACTAAGATTTTAACATAAGGGAGATCCTATCACAAGGAAAGAAGAAAAAGTACTCTTCCCCAAGCATCTGGGTAACATAGGGAAGTTCAATCAAGATCAAAAAGCAAATCTTGGCTTAGATATACCCCTATCTTGGGGACCAACCAAAATATAAGAAGAATAGCTTTAGACATAGTCCCATAGATGTGATCACATCTGAGAAGCCTAAGTTCACCCCTGAGGTGCTATAGGCTTCTAAAAAAATGCCTACCTTTCCATCAATACCACCGTAAATATGACGTGGAGAGGGAGGGATAATGATGAGCAAATGAGAACACAGCACTTCCCAGCGTGGGTGTCTCCTCAGGAGATCCTGGTACAGCTCTAAGCAAGCTGGGAATCACATAACTACTTATTCCCTATCAATGGTACCCAGACAGCCAATGACGAGGTAAAGTCTTGGACAAGGAGATTGTTATGTGTAACCTCATAAGAAAATAATGATGACACGAATTTTAGAGCTAGGTGTCAGCACAAAACTCCAAAAATCAAGACAGATCTAGCTACACCTTTGCCAAACTCATACAAGTATCAGAGCACACCAGCCTCTATAAACACAAAAGGACTCTAACCAGGACATCTTGATTCCAAGTACCATTCTTCTCTGCCACTGCCAAGAGTTTATGTGAGCGTCTTTATGCATCCAAGATCCCATACTAAAGAGAAGTCCAAAAGAGACAGGAGACAGGAGAAAAGTCCACGCAGCTGAGAAATTCCCCTAAAAATAAAATATAGTCACCTAAAAGGGACTTACCAAAAAGTAAAAGTACCAATATATCACAAACCAGCAAAATCTGGGGCCCTTACTAAATGAATTAGCTCCACTTTAGAAAAAATCTTAAAATCTGCATTGTATTTGCACACCTAGTAAAGCAAGTATACAACTGAACTACACTGTCATTCATCAAAGGTAACCCTCAGTCATTCTGGGCAATCAGACCAGCTATTCTTCCACACTCTAGCACTTCTCTTTCAAAGCAAACCAAACATATCATGAACCCTTCATGCTATCTCCAGGGCTGCCTATTTCCTACCAGACATGAAAAAAATACACTACCCTCAATGCAGAATGGACTGTCACTCCCATCTGAGTCTCCAACTCAGTTTTCAATCACACTCAAAACCAAAGAAGACCCCAGAGAAGGAGTTGACAAAGCCCTTTTTTATTTAGTCAGCAATTTTGCTTTTCCAGAGCATTTTCTTTCTATTGTTACACCCACTTTGTCTCATGCTATTTCTATGAGGTATGACAGAGCAGGTATGTTTACCTCTTTCTTCAGATAGGGAAGAGAAATCCCATCAGCAAAAACAGGCACCCTAACTGGCCTGGCTAAGTCACAGAGCTTTTTGATTGTGGGTAGAATTAGAAACTAAGGTCTGCTGAATCATGTCCTTGGGTTTTTGCAGCCAAGCACAGACTAGAGCTTTAAACATACAATCCAAAGCACTTCCACACCTAACTATGCTGGCAGATTAACTTACACACCAGCCCACGAGACACCTGTAGACTTCTAAGTTACTTGTGCATGTAAATCTGGCTCCAAATTCACTTAAAGGTGCACCAAGACTGGCCTTCTACCATTTATTTAAATGTCACTAGCAAATATTCCCTTTAACTTTGATTGCACAGTTATCTCTCAGATTAAAACTGGCTATTCTTCTTTTCAGAGGATCAAAACAGAGGAAACACCCTGAACCCAGAGTTGTCCCATAGTCACCATTAAAAAGGATCAAAGAAATATGTAGCCCTTCTTGCTAATGTTTGGACTAAATAATGTCCCAGAACAAACACTGGTCCACAGAAAATCTGTTTCTATCACTAAGGGAATGGTTAGATTTAAAAAAAAAAAAAAAGCACATCCATACAACAGGATGTAACACAACTCTTAAGACAAATGAGGCAGAGTTATATACACTGACAAAGAAAAATGTCCATGATTATAAAGTGATAAAAACAAGCTGCAGAATAACAGATGTAGCATGATTCCCTTTTTGTTAAATAAAATAGGGAAGGCATTCAGATGGATAAAAGTGTACTTGTAATGGCAAAAGGTACCTACAGCTAATGAATTTATCTGAACATTAGGGAGGAATGGGGGGATAAAAATATTCACAATTAAACACAAACCTTGTACTTTCATTTTATGCAAAGGCTTTTTTTTTTAACAAGTGCCAATGTCCTCTCCTTTGGAAGGATCCAATGGATCTTATGTCTTCTCACATTATATCTATATAAAAGTTAATTGCCATACTCTGTCAATATGCATGCCTTATATTTCTCAAAAGATATATATATTTACATATATATACTCTTATATATTTATATATACTTATGTATATAAATATACTTACATATAAATACAAATATATACTTACATATATATAAGTATATCATACATTTAAATTAATTGAAAAATATTGCTTTATTTTTTTAAAGGCCTCTACCTCCTCCCAATTTTAAAACTTAACTCAGTAATCAAAAAGCAAACCATGGGTCAAAGGACATAGCACATACACTAAAAAAAGACCAAAGGAAATAACTCAAATTAGCAAACAGAAGCTGTCTCTAAGTAATGTGGATACACAGCCTTTTCCATCCTTTATAAGTCAGCATGTTTCCAAGTGCTCTACATTAAATCAGATTTTTTTCCAGGTGCTCTATGTAAACCAACATAACAATTTTTTATAAGGGGTAAAATGTACATGTTTTATAATTTTTTTATTTGTTTGAAAGAGAATTACAGAGAGAAAGAGACAAAGACAGCTTATATTTACTGTTTCACTCCCTTTCCTAAATGGCCAAGGATGGGCCATGTTGAAGTCAAGAGTTTACCTACGTCTCTCACAAGAGGGCAGGAGCCCAGGGACTTGGATCATCTTCTGCTGCTTTCTCATGCATAAGCAGGGAACTGGATCAGAAGTAAAGCAGTCAGGACACCAACTGGTACCCTGCATCCACATGGGAAATCTGGAAAAACTTTCTGGCTCCTGGCTTTGGATCAAGCTCACCGCCAGCCATTTTTTTTGTGGTCATTTGGGGAGTAAAACAGTGGATAGAAAATCTTTCTCTTTATCTCTCCTTCTCTCCATAAATCTGATCTGCCTTTCCCACAAAAATAAATAAATCTTTAAAAATTATCTTTTAGGGCCCAGTGCCGTGGCCTAGCAGCTTAAGTCCTTGCCTTGAACGCGCCCCGGGATCCCATATGGGCGCCGGTTCTAATCCCGGCAGCTCCACTTCCCATCCAGCTCCCTTCTTGTGGCCTGGGAAAGCAGTCAAGGACGGCCCAATGCTTTGGAACCCTGCACCCGTGTGGGATACCAGGAAGAAGTTCCTGGATCCTGGCTTCGGATCATCATAGCACCAGCCATTGCATTCACTTGGGGAGTGAATCATCGAACAGAAGATCTTCCTCTCTGTTTCTCCTCCTCTCTGTATATCTGACTTTCCAATAAATAAATAAATCTTAAACAAATTATCCTTTAGCTTCATGAAAATAAATACTTATTAAATGATCCAATGAATGAATGAAACTCCCTTTTATGATTGACTTTCTATCAGTCCTTTCCTCCAACCTAAACTCTTCCAGGATAAGAACCACCTGTTACTCATTTTGAGCAACCCTCTCAGTATCTGGCACAACACTAGACACATACCAGACAATCATATTGAGGTGATGGTCCATTTGTATGTTTGAACGTTGTTTCTTGGATTTTGCTAGAATAAGAATACATCTTTATTTACTTCTCCAGGCTATGCACAAAACAAAACAAAACAAAACAAAAACAGAATCAAAAGCCTATACAAAATTTTCATAAACCTTTTAAAGACCCTTTATTTAAGTAAATGGTAGTAGCAGCCTCTTTGAATTAATTCAAACTCAACAGATAACTATATTTCATAGCCAATGTGGATATCATAGGTTATTTTGTTTAAGGTAGAATACCCTGTCCACAAACAATGATTCATATCCTTAGCACAGTGTTTCATTACAAAACTCCCAAATGGCCTCATATCAGTAAGTAGCTTTTATTACAAACAAAAAATATAGCAGAACAACAAATACTAACCAAGTAAGTATTATTTGCAAGGCACTGAACTGCATGTTGGATACAAAGAGGACAAGTCCAAAGCAAAAAGTGTGTACAGCTTAAATGCAGGAACCAGGCATGCACGTTTTGCAAGGTAAGCTCTAAGAGCTCCTGGAGGACTAGCAGTGTCAGTAAGGTTTCAGGAAGAGGCTAGTGTCTAGCAAATCTGGGACATACTTCATCTCCAGTGTAGAAGTCTCATCCAAATCAACCCCTGAGAACTCAAGGAGTTCATTGGTTTTAGCCTCATTCGAGCCTCAAGGGCTAAGCAAGATGCAGAACTCAGCATTCTGGACCCATTTCTATCTCAACTGAACAGATCTTTCTTTATGCAATTCTCATTTATTCTCCAGAGATGGATTTGGTCCACCTCCTGTCTTCTCAGGCCCCAACATCTCTTCAGTGCTTACAGATTATCTTGGCTCCCAGTCGCTTAAATGACTGTGGTCAGCTTCATAAAAGTTCTAGCATTTTAATCCGGAAACCACCTGGTCTCTTCACATAGCCACAGAAAGGACCAGTCATCTCAAAGATAACCTCCTTGCCTGGGGATTCCATTTTGTTTTGATTTCTGAGGAAGCTGGTTTCGTACTTACACACACACTACCATCTTTTTAACTTTTCCAGTCTCTGTCACTGTCTCCTCTTAGAGTTTTCTTTGCATATTCAAAGATGCTCCTCTCTCGGAGCTGGGAAAATAATAACGCCACTGAATCTGGCAATCTTTTTAAATATTTATTTATGTGTTTGTTTGTTTGTTTGTTTGAAAAAGCAGAGTGACACAGAGAAAGGAGAGAGATTTCTCTGGAATGGCACAGACAGAAAGAGATCTTCCATCTGCTGGTTCACTCCCTAAATGGCCTCAACAGCCAGGTCCAAGAGTCTAAAATAAAGGTATAACACGATATATAAAAACATATAACTACATGTAATTTCCCAAACAGTACCCATAAAATGTTCTTTTGATTACAATTTCATTTTTCTCCTTATTTATTACCAAACTTCCTTAACAGTGGTCTATCTTCCCGACTTTATTTTTCACTCAATAACTCTTTCATTTCAGCTCAAGCATCCCTCTTCAATAAATCCTCTCCATAGCCAGCCAGATGGAGTTGTTGATCATTCCACCTCGCTCACATTTAACAGTGCACAGGCCTTTTTATACTACATGGCAATCACCTATGTGTGGGTCGGCAACCCTAGTCTGTCATCTTCCTTGAAAAATAGCAAAGCTATTTCCAACTTGTCTGTATACCCCCTAGTATACTGCACATGGTAGGTCCACAGCTTCTGTTTGACAACTGAGTGAGTGTGAAAACAAATAAAAAAATTTCACTCACTGGAATCCAGTCCTCTGCTAAAATGGGTTCGTTCTCTGTCCAGTTCCCATCAAAAATAAGGATATTTGGCTATCAAAACTCAGTGGCTGGGATCACAAAGAATGACTAGAATGTGTACTATTCCAATATTTAGTTAAATATCTCTTTACATCCAAATAGCTGAACATGTTCTGTACTATTGTACTGGAATCCAGAGAAGAAACATAAAATCTTGCACTTTTGTTATGACTTAAAGTTGTGACATTACTATCATGGGTGCGTTGTCCTTTCTCATTGCCAAGTTTTCAGTATAGAATATTACCAATCTTTCTCCTCAATCATTTCTGGAGTGACTCCTCCCTTTCCCCCCAGTCTCCTTTCCAGGACAGTAAGCAGGCAGAACGGGAATCCCCTTCGGAGCCTCCAGACCCCTCCTCCCATCCCCTTCTTGTCATGTCCAATTAACCATCTGTCATTCTCGCAGGCCTCCTTCTAGGCCCACTCTCCAGCTGGCAACTCAACCCTCCCCCATAGATGTCCATTGTCCCTAGGCAGCAGGGTAAGAGTGTAACAGGTGCAGATTTTAACTACATCTTTAGTCCCTGGCCTGTTATGTCTTATCAATATAATGTTATGTGTATAATAAAAACACGCTACTAATATAGAACATATTACTAATAATATAATTCCATTGTTAATACTAAACATAATAGGAACAGAATTATAATGATATGCAACAAATCTACTAACATCAAGAATCATGATGGACAAGGATACTTTTTCACCCACTTTACAGAAAAGGAATAAATTCCTACAATGCTCTTGGGAAGATAAGCCAAGTCCTCACAGCCCAGCCTTTGGTAGTAACAGCCTCTGGATTCCTACTCCCCACTGTGCAAAGTTGTATGAAACCCTTGAAGAGATTTTCATTAAATAGGGCTTTTCAATTGACAACAGTTCCAGGATTTGCCCCAAACAAGGGGTGGAAGAAGAGCTTTGGGGTCCAATAAAGACTGTTGCATCCACCCTCTAGTGTTAAGGATTCCTCTTCATGGAGAAGAATGGGCAAAGGCTCTCCCATAATTTCCAGGCTGCTCCCGCTTTTTTCCAGGGGCATAAAAGGACATCAGAAATTTATTATCAGATTCTATCCCATTTCACCAAAGGTCCCTCAGGTCCCTCACACAACCTGCTGGAGGGATGGGGAGGAGGAATCCAGGAGCTGCTGCTGCTAAAGTGTAGATTGTATAGGTATGGGGCTCACCATCCCTAAAACAGAAGGAACTGGGACTTTCCTTAAGAGGGGCCTAGGCAGAAAATCATAGAGTCAGAACAAGGGACTTACCAGCTGTGTGACTATGAAGGGTACACACCCTGGTTTCTTGCCCACCAGGCATGGACCTCTCCCCAGGAAGTTGCCCAAATACTTTCATGCTTACACCCCCATTCCTTTTTCCTCCCACTTACTGCCTCCTTCATTTGCCTTTCTGATTCACACTTCGTAGGAGGTGATTCTAAAGACCCCACTACAACCTAGAGCAGTCCCATTTGAGCCTGTAAGAGAAACTATCAACACTTTTTAAAAGAGTGCTAATTTCAAATTACCCAGTCTTGCTTCCCAGCCAAGAACTGTCCATTCCCAGGGCCTCCTTGTGGCCATAGCAACCTAACTCACTCATTTCATATCTGTCCTCATCTTGTACTACCGTCCCGAAGAATGGCACCACTTAGTCCCCAAGTGTTCCAGATAGGAGAGACCCTCCACTAAAGGTGTCAGTCATGTACACTGAACACTCATATTCTTGCCAGCTGAGGTCCTTACTTCACTGAGGTTCACCTTCCTCTAGTTTCCAACAAAGGAGCATCCTCTCCTGGCTTCAGGTTGACCCATCAGCTGATCCTGAAACACACTCTCCCATATGTGCCAGGACCATTCTCCATCAACTCTCCTCTCTTTCCTAAATACACTTTCTTTTTCTCATCCCATCCTTGCCTCTATCCTCCACCCATAGGTATTCACATATCTTTCTAGTCTAAAAAAAATTAAAATTAAAAAACCTCCCCTCTACTCTGTTCCCCCTCTCCAACTACCTTACTATTTTTAACTTTCCCTTCACAGCCAAACCTTTTCAAGAAGTCATCTATATGCACTCCCACCACTTCCTCCCCATCCACTCACTCCCCAATTCTCCTGCAATTTGAATTCCACCTCCCATATACACTTGAAACTGCTATTTCAAAGGTTACCAATGATCCCCCAGTTTCCAGAACCAAAGGCATTTGCTCAGTCCCCATCTACCTTCAGCAGCACCAGACTTGTTGACAACCTGCCCTAAACACATTGCTCTCTCCTGGTTCTCATCTAGCTCTTCACCTGAACTTACAGTTCTGTCCTTGGCCCTTTGCCCTTGTGTCTGCATGGGCTTTTCATCTTTATCTTTTCATTTATTCTGACAGCTCCAGCCATAACTTTTTCAGATATCTCCCAAATCCATATCCGGCTCTGGCTTCCCTCCAAAGCTCCAGACTCCTTTCGTTATCCGCCTACTGAATCAACACCTCTCCTAGCTTTTTCACTGACACCTGAAATGCAACATGTCCCAAAGCAAATTCTCCAAATCCTGCCTCTCCTCTTGCCTCTCCACAGCTGCTCTTCCTCTTCCCAAATCTTGATTTTCACTGTCTCCATCCTTCCAGTCACTCAGGCTCTAAACTTTAGAATAATCATGGATTCCTGTATCTTCTTTGAAATATCTGAATACAGACTGCATGTCCTCTAAACTTGACCTCTCTTATAACCATTCCTTCCTCTCCATTTCTACTGTGACAGCTCAAGTTCAAACCTCTACCTATTGCAGTGGTCTCCTGATCTGTGCATGGTCAGCAGTCCCTCCCTTCAATCCAACTGACCCTCCACAGGGCTACCAGATTTATCTTCCTGTTCCATTCAGAAACTTTTAGCAGCTCACCAAAGCCAATTACAGAAAGACTAAATTCATGGGCCTTCCATCCAAAGCCTTCGTGATCTAGAAGCATAGTGAATGTTTGATAAATGAAGCAGTAAGTCCAGCTGCCCCCAACCCCTTCTGGTCTCATGTCCCATTAACCTCCCAACTGCATCCTCTGAATCACACAAACGAGATGGCTTACTGCCTCCAAAATGCCATGAGTGTTTATGCCTCATTCTAACATTATTCCAACCTGAGAACACAATACTTTCTGTCTTCCTCATCTAAATCCTACCCATCTTTCAAATCCCAGCTCTAGGGGAAGTAACACTCCTTTAAGGAAATACTCATGCATCCCTTTTCACTCTACTGTTTGTGTTAAAGGGGAGGAAACAAAACCACTTGTCCAATGGCTTCTATTTTACTTCCCTGAATTAATTCTTCTGTCCTCTTAGCTGATTCTTCTGTTCCCTCACATCTTGGCAGACACGATTTCAAACAGCTCTATTGATCCAACAGCTCTATGGCTGTCAATCATTCCCTAGTTATTTTGCTGCCAGTCATTCAAGCACAAAGGAGTGGCAGGATGAGTCTGAACTACATACAGACAGAGGAGCAGGAAGGCACAAGCCCCTATACCCACCTGAAGCTCATCAGAAGGAAAAGCTCCATTCTGGCTAACAACTCCAGATGGCATGGGGGTGTCGTGGACCAGCTGGGGATGTCCTGGGGGAGGGCTGTCATTTTTATATTTTTATGAAGGACAGAAAGGAGTGCCTGACCTGTTGTAAGAGGGTTTCCTATTCAGTCACCTTTAGGACCCAAAATGATGACTGCATTTCTTCTTGGACTGAAGAGGTCCCATGGAAATCAGATTAAATAAGATAAACTTGTCAGAAAAGACCCTTAAAGTAACAAAATATTCTATTTGGAAGGAACTGTCCTACAAATACTTGAATAATTCTAACAATTTACAAAGACCTTTTACATACAGTGTCTTGTTTGAGCTTGTCAACAGCTCTATAAAAGAAGGGGATACAGGGAGACTATTATCTTTATCTTACACGTTTCTTTTAATGGTTTCCTACACTCTCATAGCACAGTATATTACTTCAGTAGGCAATGGTAAGTGCTTGTCAAACAAATGATTAAATGAATTGAAAGAAATTTGAGGTCCATATCCCTACCTCCTGAGTCTATGCTCAGGCCGCTGGTCTCCATTGTGATGCCTTTGTGCCTCCCTCTCCCATCCACGTCAAAATCCCTGCCCTGCACCCCTCCTATAGATCTCCAGCCTCTATGCCAACACCTTCACTTAATAATTAAGCAGAAACAACAGGGGTGGCTAGAATGTCTTGTGCCCCTACTGTGTGTTGAAGACCACTGGAAGATTCGTGCTGCGGCATTTCTCTACTTAATGCTCATATTCTAGAAAAGAAGCTATAATAGTCCCATTGTGCAGAAGACTGAGGACAAGAGATCCTACCCCTAGTTAGTGCTGAATTTATCAGACCCAGCCCCATGATCTTGCTATAGAAAGGTTTCTCAACCTTTCCACTACTGACACTTTGGAAGGCTACAGAATTCTGTGTTGTCTTGTGCATGATAAGATGTTTAGCAGTCTCACATATGTCCATCCACTAAATGCCAGTACCAACGTCCCCCACCTACTCACCTAGTTATGACCATCAAAATGTGTCTGCAGATATGTCAAATGTTCCCTGGGCAGGGGCAGAATTTTCCCTGCTTAATGACACTGGACTATGCAATACTACCTATCTCCAGAAGCAAAATGTCAAGTACTAAACCCAGAAAGAACTTTGAAAAGTAAAAATGCTCACTGCTCAACATCTAAGAAGGACCCTAACTCACCTTTTTAAATGTTTTGTTGATACTTAAATTAAGAGATTTTTTTCTTACTGCTCACCTGATTTCTGTATATTGATTTTTATAACACTTCTTTTCAGTCCCCAGAGGATTATCAAATACAGTGGAAAGAATGCACCAATAATAAAGTGAATGTTGATTGACAGCACAAGGATTATGCAAAACCTCTTAAATCTTAGAGAGGTAGACATGATGTCTTGCTATGTTCTAAAACATCTGAATGTAGGAAAGTCTATACCAGTAAATCAAACATCAGATATGCCTCTCCATAACCACCAAGTGCTATCAATACTCCCCTGTGAAGTGCCTGGAAATTGGTGGAACCAAAAGCGTTAAGTCATGATGGATATAAGTGGAGGGAAAACAAGAAGGAACAATAAACACTGAATTAAGCATCACATACTGCATCATCAAGCACAATGTCAAAGCGATGTTTTCCCTTTTCTGCAAAAGAGCTCAGGAGGAAAAGTTCCCTCTCTTTGTAGGTGGTTGGCAGTGCATAAACTGGGTGGTGATATTTACTCAGAGAATTGTACAAAAACATAGATTATTATTCCAAAATCTCTTCAGTTGTTTCTGCACATGACAAAAGTTTCAATTATCCTGTCTAGGTGGGATGGGGGTCATTATCTGAAAGGAAACTTTAAAGAATCATACAGTAATACAAACACATCATCACTGACATTCAACAACTGTTTATGTTTTGCTTGTTTGAGGTATGTATACTGAGGACAGTTTTTTGGATGAATCACAACCTTTTTGATGTCTGCTATTTATTTACATCTATTTGAAAGGCAAAGTGATGAAGATCAATTTTTCATCCACTGGTTCACTTTTCAACAGCCAGGACTGAGCCAAGCCAAAGCCAAGAGCCTGGAACTGCATCTCAGTCTCTCAAACAGGTGGCAGGAGTCCACTCATTGGAGTCATCACATGCTGCCCACCAGGTTACACCAGTAAGGGGCTGCACAAGGAGCAGAATACCCAAGAAGTGAACTGGCACTCTAAAATGGGATGTGGGCATCCCATGCCACAGCTTAGTCCTCTGTGCTACAACACCCACCTTGAATCACCACCTTTTAAAAACACTTTTTCCTTGCCTGCAAAATATAAATAACTCAAAAAAAAACCTTCACTGAAGGAAAAATAAGCCTTACATATATAAAAGGGCTAAAAATGATATGCCACCACAGATGAAGTGAGAAAATGAATAGGCAGTGGTGGGTTTTTAAATGTTTTGTTTACATGTTTGAGAGACAGAGAGATTAGGAGAGGACAGAGAGACAGCAAGAGAATTCCTGATCTGTTGGTTCACTTTCAAAATACCACAATTTCCAGAATTGGGCAGAGCCAAAACTAGGAAGGATCAATACAGGTCTCCCAAGTGAGCATCCCAAATGCATCTGAACCATTAGGCTAAATGTTCACCACCAATGAGTACTTTACACTCGGTCATGGTACGCGGCAAAAGCTCCCAGCACAAAGTGGGCTTGAGTCCTTAAGGATAGTTGGATTTGGAGCACGATAGTGCAAGGACAGGTGATAGGAGAAAAACATAAGTCAAAGTGTCCTTGGACATTAAGAAGGGTAGTTTGCCTGAGGCTGAGCTATGAAGGATAGACTTGACCCTGAAGGCATGGGGAATCCCTCTAGAATCATAAATCAAATAATGATGTGATGATTAGGAAGTATGATCTTCCCACAAGCACAAAGTGTTAGAAAATCTACTGTTATCTCACCTTTTCAGGTCTCACAAAAATTACTCTAGCATCTTCAGTTTTTTCTCTCCACAAGCACTCTTCCTATCACCTCCAAACATGTTGTTACTCTGCTCCCCTACAAATAAAATCTCCTTTGCTGTATTCTAACCTCCCTCTTAGCTAATACATCCTTCTTTCTTCTTTCACTGATTAATTCTGCAAGAATCTGAGTCCTACTCATCAGCTCAAATCCCAACTCTTCATACCTCTTCTAATCCTGGGATCCCAGAAGCTCCCAGAGGCCTTCCTTACAGACGTTCTGGCACTGCTCCTGCTCAGCCCATCATCAGACTATATCATGCCAGAGCATATACACACTCCCTGGGTTCTTTGCCACCATTTCCAAAATAAGAGCCTCCCTCCAAAAATATAACTTTAGTCCTTCCTCTTCTTCCTCCACTCTCCCTGAAAGCTGCCACGCTCATGAAGCTTTGGCTTTGATTAGCTTTCCAAGTCAGTATCACCAGCCCTCACCTCCTGCCCATTCTCCTATTTTGAGTTCCACACTTACAGTTCCTGACAAAACAGCTGTACCTGGATGTGCCCCAGTTGCCTCCAATTCTTCACTTGCAAAGTAAACATCGTTTCCTGCCCTGCCCAAACCATCCTCAGTCAGACCACATCAGTCAGTCAGAACACCATCAGTCTTCTAGCAGCTCAACCAGCTACTTTAGGTTTTCATATGTGAGCTTCAATATCTTATCCCCCCTATAGCTAGTTTGTCAACAAACCCCCATATTTATATATCTAAAAGGCCTCTCAATTTATGCTATCATTCAGACCAAACCCCCTCTGCTTCAGCTCTGGATCTCTTTTACATCTTCCCTTATTCCATCTGAATTTCTTTCTTCCCCACTTCATCAATTATATTACCTTCCAGATTAATCTTTCCAAACATCACTATCTTTAAAATGTGCCTTTGCTCAATAAGCTCCTTACTGGCCCTGATTGAAATCCAAAGCCCCCTGTTGGGCTTTCAAGACTCTCCCTTTTCACTCTCCTGAACTTATCCAGCCATGTTTCCCATACCTACACTTTCCACTATCTCCCAGACCCCTCCATTCCCCAACACTGCACCCTTCAAGGATGGCTCCAGGTTTCACTTCTTTTGAGGTTCTGTCAGCTTTTTAACTTATGGTACCACATTGCTTAGCAATTATTTAATCTCTAATGGAGCAGTAATCATCAATCTTGTTAATGTTCTTTCAAGGTAGGGACCACTTTAAATATTTCTTTTTTGAGTGGGGAGGACGGGGGAGTTCTACAGTACCCTGGACAAGAGAAAACTCCCAGAAGAGGCATGAAAGATCCTTGTAGACTGGTCAATCGGTTCTATTCCCAGTCTGAGTTCCCAATTCTGCCTACCTTTCCCGTCGCCTTATAATCATGATCAATAAAATATCACTTTTTTTCAAAAAACTCTCAGCAAGATGATCTGGACTCCGTTAATCTACAGAAATTGGGTGTGTGAGTGTGTCTGTAACCAGGTACATGAAGGAAGCAAGATTAGAAAACCTAGCTTAATCACTTGGTCAAGAAATGTCAAAATAATCAGAAGAGTACAAGTGAGAAACCAGAATGACAGAATCATTTGAAACAGGCCTAATTAGAGGTACATTTTGTCAGAGTATGACAAAGCATAGCCTGACTTCCGTGCATGCAAAATTTTCCACCAGAAAGAAGGGACCAACTCTGGTGCTAAAGACTTTGAAATTTTGTTTGAAGGCTTCCCAATTGTTCAACTGAATAAATTTATAATCTACTCAGTCTACCAAGGGTAGTGCTATGTTCCATAAAATTAGGGAATCTAAAGAGGGATGATTCAGAAACATGGCTTTTCCAGGCTTAAGAATCCCCAGCAAGAGCCTAGGTTATAGATAGGAACTAAGATGAGGGCCAAGAAACAGCACAGGGAATTGAACAGAGCATGGATCACATGGATCACACAGCATGGGTGGTGATCCAGATTAACTTCCTCTTGCAACCTATGACATATCATCAGTAATTCTCAACATCACGCATTTAGGATTTAACCTTTCCACAGTTCTAAGTGCACATCAGCACTGTCATTCCCTTGAATCCCGACAGGGCTGTTCAAACAGGAAGGAGAATATCCCAGAAGGCGTGCCACAGGAGACTGGCCCCAGTCTGCTACTTACTATGTGATTTGAGCCAGGGAGAGACAATATATGTCAAACATTGTGTTTTGAAAGGCCCTGGGAAAAGGACACATTGGGCCATTGAAAGCCATTAACACATTAACACTGTGGGAATGCCTTTGTCAGAAATGAGCAGACCTCCGAAAACTAAGCCCTACTCGAGGGACCTGGGCCAGAAAATAGAGGGCACCTAGTGTTTGAATGGTAGAAAAGAGAAGAGTAGACACCAAAGCATGAAGCAGGCTCCAGAAAAGGAAGATGGGAAAGCTCAGACTTCAGAATAGTTTCCTCCAGAGCTAAGAAAATGCAGACTTCTGCCTCAGCTGGGGTGGCCATCTGGGTCCTCCTGGTGAGTTCCAGGGTGTCACTTCACTCCCAGAATCTCCTCCCTAGAGTCCAGGTTACAAACTCAGATTAGGCACCTCTTTAATCTACACTTCGGCTGCTGAACAGTATGTAGGGGATGGGGTGAGATGAGGAGAGAGGGGAGGAGAGTTGACTTACTGTGTATACAGAATCCATGTCTGGGGAGAGGAAGCAGGGAGGTAGGCAGGACTGAAGTGGGAAAGCAGCACAGGATGACAGAGCACCCTCCCACTTCCCCAGGCCCTGATATCAGCTCCCCTCCTTCAGCTGAACTGGAGAAAGAACATATGGGCCAATTAGGCCCTGACTTCCACAGCCACAACTCTTGCCCCAACAAAGCACTGGGCCTCCTTCCCTAGAGATGACCTGCAGGGCAATGCAATGAGGTTAGGAAACAGATGGATGTGCCGAGAGCCTCCAGAGCAAACCTGACCCCTGACTCCACGGGTTCATGTCATCTGACCCAACTTTTCCAAAAAGGAGGACATATGCTTGGGATCCTATAACTTCTGGGACTCCTTGGGACAAAGATTCCATATAAAATGGTTCCAGACATGTGGGGAGACGCAGAGCTACACCTGTGGAGTTGGCAGAAGCCACAGGTACTGGAAGGCGGGGGATTGATTGCCCATCAGAGAAACAGGGCCACAGGTGGCTGGAGATGAGGTGGTTAGGGTGTGTGCTGAGGAAAGGGCTATGTGGCCAGTGAAAACAGCAGGAGCTATAGACCTGAGGCCAGGGGCATGGAAGGGGCAACAAAGCACTGAAAGACATTTCTGGGCTCCACACACCTCAGACAAGCAAAGACTTGGTGGGTGTGTGTGTGAGGGGAGCGCTAACTCACACTTCCAGGAAGGAGTACTTCTTATGAAAAGCTCATCCGTTCCCAGAACTAGAGAGGAGGACAAGGAAGAGGTCCCAGGTGCCCACCGCCCTCCACGCTGGGTCTGCCTCTCCAATCCTCCCCACTCACGCCAGGCACGATCTTCCTGGGTACACCCGGCTCCTGACCGTCAGTCCGCAACCAGTCTATCTCTGGGGGTCGGGCCGCCCGAGAAGAGGGTTGCTGGCCCCGACGACCTGAGCCCCTGCTGACAGTCACGGAGCGGGAGGGGAGGTAGGGAGTGAATAGCGGCGAGCCAGGGAGGGGCCAGGACGCCGGTAGCCCGAGCGGCGCACAGCAAAGTGATCCAACATCGCCCCATCCCCGCGCTCGCCAGAAGGCGGCTCGAGGGGACCGCCTCCCCGCCAAAGACTCCCGCAACTAGGATGATCGCCGAGGGGCGCCGGTTCCCAGCCCCCCATGCCCTCCCCAGATCGGGGGGGCTCTGCCTGAACAACACCAATCTCGGCAACTCCTGCCCCGACGACGAGGGGGCACTGCCCCCAACGCGCACGCCCCTGCAACAGCCTTCCTTCCCCAAACTTGTCCGACACGCCGCGACCAAGCAGCAGCAGCAGCAGCCGCCTTCACCGCCGGCCGCCCGCGCCCTGTCCAGCTTACCTGTCCGGAAAAAGGCGTCCACGTCCGAGTCGGCTGCTCCTCCTTCCTCCGCTGCCCCCTCCGGGGGGTTCATGACTAGGGGCGGGCGTCCGCGGGCAGCTGGGGGCCGACGGAGCCTGGGGCCGAGGGTTGTTGGGCGCCCGGTGGGCGGAGGGCGCGGGGCGCAGCGGCCACGGCCGCAGAGCCAGCGGCCGCGGGGCTTCGAGGGCGGGCGCTGGGCGGCGGGTCTGGGGCTGAGGACGCCAAGCCTCCCTCAGACAGAGGCACGCGGCGGGCTGGGGGCGCCTGCCGCCGGCTCCCCCATGGTACCCCCTTCCCCGGGGCACAGGGCGCTGGCCGCCTGCTGTGTGGCCGGAGCCGGGGCCCGGGGCCAGGGTCCAGGCTGCCTGGGCGCCCGCTGTCCCCCAGCAGCGGCAGCTGGCTCTCCTCTTCGCCCGTCTGCTTGTCTCTATTGTTCAGCCCTGCTCAGCTCTCTCCTCTTTATTTTTCCCCCTCCCTCCCACCCTCCCTGTCTCCCTACCTCCTCCCTCCCTCGTTCGCTGCTAGCTCTTTCGCTCGCTCGCTACCTCCCTCCCTCGCTCGCTCTCTCGCTCGCTCTCTGGCTCCCCCTCTGGCTCCCGCGGCCGCCGCCACCGCCTCCCGGGCTCCTCCCCCGGCTCCCGCTCCCTCAGTCCCGGCCAACAATGACCCCAGCGAGCTCCGATCTCAACTGGAGCTCCCGCCCGGGCCGGGGAATCGCCGCGGGCCCCGGGCGGCGCCAGCTGCTGGTCCCCGCGGCCCCGTGCGGGCCCTCGAGGAGCCGAGCCCGAGCCCGGAGCTATTGTTCGGGACTGCGCCAGGCCGGCTTCCTGAGCCCGGCAGGAAAAGCCCGGGCCGAGGAGGCGGCCAGGAGGGGGCGGGGCGGCCGGGCGCACGCCACAGGCTCGCCCCGGTGCTGCTCCGCGGCCCGGCCCGGCCCGACCCGGCTCGGCCCGGCCCGGCTCGGCTCGGCTCGGCCCGGCTCGGGGCGGTCCCCACCGCGTCCGCCGCCGCCGCCCCGCCCAGCGCCCAGGTGCGTGAGGAGAGCCCCACGCAGCCTGCCCGCCTTCTTCAGACCGTCAGCTGGCTCTTCAAGCCGGACCGACTGGTCCCTAGAGGCTGGACGTCAGCTCCCTCCTTCCTGACAAGCTCTCTCCTCTCCTTGCCCTCAGCCTTGCATTCTCCTCACCGTCACTCCCTAGTTTCCTTTTTTTTTTTTTTTTGGCTTTGCCCTTCCTTCTTTCTTCAGCGCCCCTTGAAGCATCTCAGCTGGGCTCTTTGACCCTTTGTTGGTCGACTCCTCTGGGGAGTCCTCCCTGCCTGTCTCCCTCCCTCTGTGGCTCCCTTTCTGTCTCTCATTTGTCTCTGTCCTGCCTCCCTACTTGGCGGGGTATCTCACGCTCTCCCTTGGACAGCTGTCAAAACTCCCTAATCCCCCGGGGCCTTCTCTGTTTTGTTCTGCTCCCTCGTGTGAATGGAGAGATCCAGTTGGCGGGGGAAGGAGGTGTTACAGCAAGCTGAATTTCAATTAAATTGGGGAGAGGGGCTTGGAGGGGCCAGTAGTGAGGGCAAAAGAGAAAGCAGATGCTGTATGGGGTAATTAATGCAATGATTGTATTGTGCCAATCGGTTTTTAAGCAATCATTAAACAATAATTAGCCAGGAGTCTGTTTATGGTTCCAGCGAGCGCAGAGTGGCTAGACCTGAGTGCCACACTGCGCACTGCTTGCTTCACAGGGACAAGAGAGCCTGTTTTGGGAAAACATCCAGTAGGAACACCACCTGCTGGCCTGAAACTGTTGGTCCCCCACCAATGATCCGCCTGTGTGTCTCCTGCAACTTCCTGGGTGCCACATCATCCCTTTGGGAATAAGGCATCTGTGAACTTTCCAGAGCCAGCAGCTGGGTAACCCTGGTAGCAAACGAAAACAATCAGGGACTTTTTTTTAGTAAATACTTTTTAGCGCCCTGTAGTCAGGACTTTCATTGCTGAATATCTCAAATGATTTATTTTCTACCCACTGGGAAAAAGAATAATTAAGTACCTGCCTCCAACTGTGGGGCTATCTAGCAGACCCTAATAGCTCACAAATCCACTGCCATGAGATCTAATTCACCTGGCCCTGAAATCTTGAAGTGGCTCAAAGTACCCTAACACCTGCAACCCACTGCCTTCTTTAATAATAAAAATACTTTACATTTATCTTTTCTAAGTGAAGAGCAGCATGCTTTGCTCTTGAGCTGTCCGTGAACACATGCCCGTGACCTCGGAGCTGCCCTTAACTGCCATCATTGGGCAGTTAGAGAACCAGAGACCCAGTAACAACATAGCTCATCCCAATTCAGAAAAAAAAAAAAACCATATATATATATATATGTATATGTATATATATGATATCTTTAGAGAAAGATTTCTATTAAAAAATCCTCAATAGTGTGGATCACAATAGAAGAACTCCTTATTCAAATGATCTTGAAACAACATTTTCATAGAAAATGTGACTTACAAAAGAGCTCCCTGTGGATTTCACAAATTTTTGGTCCAAAATAAATTTAATTGTAATGTCATTTTTCCATTAACTTTTTGAAGCACCCTGATAATGATGCACTTTTTCAGAAGAAATGTGATAATTTTTATTAAAGTACTAAATGTTCAGAGCTGCATTAAAATCTTAATATGTTAAGAAAAAAATCTCAGAGCAAAAAATATTAGGACAAATAGAGAGAAATTCTTTCAATCATTAAGAAAATCTTAGGTTTCCACAGAGTATTTGTACCTAATGAGAACACTTCAACATGCACGAAGCAAAACTGATAGGACTGCAAAAAGACAGATTCATAATTACAACAGTTACATTCAGCATCTGTGTCACTCAGTAACTGATAGACTAAGGAGATAATCAGTAAGAACGTGAAAAAATTAAACAATATTATCAACCAACTTAACCTAACAAGTACAGGGTTGCTACCCACTCGATAGCAGGAGATGCACTTGTTTTCCCAGGTGCGCTACTAACATCATGATAAACCATATGCTAAGCCATAAATAATTCTCAATAAATTGAAAAGGATTAAAAATAATTCAAAGTGATATACAAAATACACCTTGGTTGTTTTACAGACACAATTCAGAGTTTATTTTATAACTGTAGAAAATTAAATTAGGAATAAATTCACAAAAATCAGAAAAATCTCCCAAATATTTGGAAATTAAGTATTAGCTAAATCATCCATGGCCAACTAAAAGAACTTGAAGAAGGTACTAGAAATAATTTTTAAGTGAATAGTAATGAGAATTACATACAAAAATCTGTGGGAGACAGCCAAACCAGTACTTCGAATCAATTTTATAGAGTTAAATAACTACTTTAAAAAGGAACTCCACAAATCAGTGACCTTTAATCCACCTACCTTAAGAGCAAATGAAGTCAAGAACAGAAAGGAAAAAGGTTGGAGCAAAAGGCATTGAAATAGATGACAGGAAAACAAAAGAGAAAAATCTATGAAGCCAGGTGAATTCTTAGAAAATACCAGAAAAATCAGTAATCCTCTGTCCAGGCTGATCAAGAAATGAGAAGACTCAAATTACTACTACAAGGAATAAGAGAAAGGTGACATCACTGCAAACTGCATAGAATCATAAAAAGAATCATCAGGTAATACATGTTATGTACTACTTCATGCCAATAAGTTTAATGAATTACATTAAACGGGCAAGTTCCTTAAAAGATACAAACTATTAAAACTTATCCATTGCTCACCAATATTAAAAACATAAAATTTTAAAGTAGATAACTTAAATGATTGTGTGTCTTTTAAATTTTCTGTCCAAAAAGCTTCCCAGGGCCCGGCGCGGTGGCGCAAGTGGTTAAAGGTCCTCGCCTTGCACCCCCGGGATCCCATATGGGTGCCGGTTCTATCCCGGCAGCCCCGCTTCCCTTCCAGCTCCCTGCCTGTGGCCTGGGAAAGCAGTCGAGGACGGCCCAAAGCTTTGGGACCCTGCACCCGCGTGGGAGACCCGGAAGAGGCTCCTGGCTTCGGATCGGCATAGTATCGCCCGTTGCGCTCACTTGGGGAGTGAATCATCGGACGGAAGATCTTCCTCTCTGTCTCTCCTCTCGGTATATCCGCCTTTCCAATAAAAAAATAATAAAAATAAATCTTTTAAAAAAAAAAAAAGCTTCCCAGAAAAACACCCTTAAGATGTGTAAGTCTTCACAGTAAACATAAAAGATGAAAGAACTAATAATAAGAAGAAAAGGAAATACTCCCCAACTATTTCTGTGATGCCAACATTACTCTGAGTCTAAAGCTAAACAAAATCATATAAGCAATAAAAACCTATGGACTGGGACATTTAGGACAGCAATTAAGACAGTGCTTGGGAAACCTGTATCCTTAGTTGAACTCCTAGTTGAGTCCTGGCTCCTCCACTTCCAGTCCAGCTTCCTGCTCATATACTCTCTGGGAGGTATCAGGTGATGATCAAGTACCTGGCTCCCTGTCTCTCACATAAGAGATCTAGCTCCTTGAATTCTTATGTCTTTCCTTCAGCCAGGTCAGACTCCACCTCTGCAGATATCTGGGAAATAAATTTCTCTGTCTTTAAAAACAAATGGGCAATAAAAAGGGAGGGCAAATAAAAAATATAGATCATTATCTCTTATTCCCATAGTGCAAAATTCCTTTCAAAATTAGCAAAGTAACGTGAATTACAAATAAAAGGACAATACATCATACCCAAATGGATTTAACCCAAGAATACAAGGCTAGTTTAACATTTGGAAATCTATCAGTGTTACTTACTACTATAACGGGTTGAATTGTGTCTTCCCAAAAGACACATTAAAGTCCCAATCCATGGTACCCAGACTACAACCTCATTTGGAAGTAAGATCTTTGCAGATATAATCAAGTTTGGATGAAATCATAAGCATGGGTCATAATCCAATATGTTCAATGTATGTCCTTACAAAAAGTACAAATAACTTCCACAAGAAAATATGTCTTGTGACAACAGATTCAAAGACTAGAACAAGGTACTGGCAAGCTCAGGATTGCCAAGGACTGATGATCACCACCAGAAGCTAAGAAGAGAGAAGGAGTTTCTACTCAGTGTCAGAGAGAAGATGGCCCTGCTGATCACTAGATTGCAGAGTTCCAGCCCTATTAAGGCATACAATCTTGAGATACTTTGTTCTAGCAGCTACAGGAAGCCAATACTTAAAAAGAAAAATTGTATGATTATTTATTTAGATACAGGAAAAACATGTGGCAAAATCCAACACTCATCTAAGCAAACCTGAACCAAGTAGAGATAGAAGGAACTTCCTAAGCTCAAAAAGGACACCTACAAAATCTCGTAATTAGCATCCTTAGTATTGAAAGACTGAACGCTTTCCTCTTATTACGATTTGTAAAAAGCAAGATGTTTACTCTTAACTCTAGCCTACAACGTACTGGATGTTCTAGCCAGCACAATAAGAAAAAGAAACTCAAGGCATTCAATTTAGAGAGGCAGAGGTAAAACTGCCTTTATTCTCAGGCTGATTCATACAAAATTTTCACAAAATGCATCAAAAAACTACTAGAACTTATAGTAAGTTTAGCAACATTTCAATATTAAAAAATAGTTTTGTTATATGCTAGCAATGAGATCTAGATCTAGAACTTGAGATTTTAAAGTCTCCATATTAGCATGAAAATTAAATATGAATTATTATTTGGTATTTAAGTATGGAAGATTCATAAACTGTAAACTATAATATATGGTGGGAAGAACCAAAGGATTTAGAAAAACAGACTGTAATGGACCAAAAGACTCAAAATCATAACCTAGGGCCCAGCATGATAGCATTGTAGTTAAAGCCCTCGCCTTGAACACACCCAAATGGTGTGATTCCAAATGGGCAACGGTTTTAATCCTGGCAGCCCAGCTTCCCATCCAGCTCCCTGTCTGTAGCCTGGGAAAGCAGTCCAGGATGACAACCCAAAGCTTCTGGACCCTGCACCCATGTAGGAAACATGGAGGAAGCTCCTGGCTCCTGGCTCCTGGTTTCTGGCTCCTGGCTCCTGGCTCCTGGCTCCTGGCTTCGGATTGGCTCAGCTCCAGCCGTTGCGGCTGCTTGGGGAGTGAACTATCTGGCGGAAGATCTTCCTCTCTGTCTCTCCTCCTCTCTGTATATCCGCCTAATAAAAATAAATAAATCTTTAAAAAATCGTAACCCATAAATTGTCTCCAAATTGTGGAGTTGTGGACTCATTGCAATCCAACTTAAAATTTCAATAGGCTATCTTGTAGAAAGCGATAAGTTAATTCAATGCAAGAACCTAGAAATGCCAAAATTAACAACAAAAAAAAGTTGTAGAACTCACACTACCCAATTTCAATACAAATTATAAAGTTATGGTAATCAAGTCAGTGTGGCATTGATAAAAACAAATCAATGAAATACAGTGGAGTTCAGAACCCAACCTGTAGCTTTACCATTAATCGGTTTCCATCAAAGAAAATTGAAAGTGTTATTTCTGGAGGATCCTCAGGAAATTCCAGTTTTATGCTTTTCTCAGTTTTTAGAGACCACATAAATTCTGCTCTGTTTCATTTATATTGTTAGCTTTCTGATTTTCCCTTTACATTCTTCATTCCATTTTTAAAAGTCCTTATGATCCTATTGGATTCACCTAGATAAATCCAGGATAATCTCCCTATCATAAGGTCAGATGATTATTAATCTTGATCTCACCTGCAACCTGAATTCCCAACTACCTGATATAGTCACACGCACAAATGATCTTGGGTTTATATTTCACATCATAGAATTTAATTCAGAATAGATCACATACCTAAAAATGAAACTTAAAACTATAAAATTTCTAGAAGACATTGAAGAAAATCTTTGTGGCCTTAGGGAATGCAAAAATTCTTAGACATGACAGCAAATGAACAATTCCTAAAAACAAAGTATAGATCTGACTTCATCAAAAACTAAAAGATTCTGCCCTTCAAAACACATGACTAATAGAATGAAAAAACAAGATGCAAACTAGGAGGAATATTTGAAAATTGTATATTTTCTGAATGATTGTGTCTAGAATGTATAAAGACTCTCATCTTCAAAAAAACAAAGCAGTCCATTTTGTAAAATTGAAAGAACAATTTTAAAAGACACCACTTTAGCAGAATAAAGACCAATAACTAAACTCTTCAGAAAGTGTTTAACATTATCAGTCATTGGAGAAATATAAATTAAAACCATGAGGTACCATGATCTATTAAAATATATGGGGCCCGGTGCTGTGGCCTGGCGGCTAAAGTTCTTGCTTTGAATGTGCCAGGATTCCATATGGGCACTGGTTCTAATCCTGGCAGCTCCACTTCCTGTCCAGCTCCCTGCTTGTGGCCTGGGAAAGCAGCTGAGGATGGCTCAAGGCCTTGGGACCCTGCACCTGTGTGGGAGACCCAAAGAGCTCCTGGCTCCTGGCTTTGGACTGGCACAGCTCCGGCCGTTGCGGTCACTTGGGGAGTGAATCATCAGATGGAAGATCTTCTTCTCTGTCTCTCTCTCCTCCTCTCTGCATATCTGACTTTGTAATAAAAATGCATGAAATTTAAGACTAAACATAACACATGTTGATGAGGAGGTGGAGGAGGATGTGAAATGAAATTCTGCTACACTTCAGATGAGAGTGTAAAATGGTGGAATTACTTCAGAAAATGGTTTGGCAATGTCTTAAATAGCTGAAGATGCACCTACTATGTGACCTTGTCATTCCATTTCTGATTTTTACTCAAGAGAAATAAAAGCATGTATATATGTATATATGTATATACACACACACACATAGATACACATACAAAGACGAATGTTCATAGCAATAATCAAAACCAGGAAGCAATCTAAAAGTTCATCAATAAATGATTGGGCAAATTATGATATATCCATACAGAGTTTTTATGAAATTCAAATAATTTTCTTGAAGGAAAGAAATCAGACAAAGCATAGTATACACTAAACAATTCCTTTTTTATAACATTTTGAAAGCACAATGCAATCTGTACTGAGAGAAAGTGGATCAATGGTTGTCTGGAGGTAACAGGTGTCAGGGACTGGGAAAAAAGCATGACACAAAAGGAGTGCAAATGAGAACCAGAAAATTTTTTAAAGATATAGACTTGCTCCTGATTATAGTGATAGTTTTTATAGATGTATACTGATGTCAATATTAATCATTTAGATACATGCAACTTCTGAAGTATCAAACATTTTAATAAAACTGTTGTAAAAATAAATTTCCAGGACCTGGCGTGGTTGCCTAGTGGCTAAAATCCTCACCTTACCCACACCAGGATCCCATATGGGAGCCAGTTTGTATCCCAGTGGCCATGCTTCCCATTCAACTCCATGCTTGTGACCTGGGAAAGCAGTAGAGGATGGCCCAAAGCCTTGGGACCTGGCACCTGTGTGGGAGGTCCTTCATCTTGAAGGGCCAGTGTCCCATATGGGCACTGGTTTGAGTCCACGTTGCTCCACTTCTGATCCATCTCCCTGCTTATGGCCTGAGAAAGCAGCAAAGGATAGCTCAAGTCCTTGGGTCCCCTGCACTCATACTGGAGACGCAGAAGAAGCTCCTGGCTCCTAGCTTGGGATTAATTCAGCTTCAACTGTTGTGACCATGTGGGGAATGAGCCAGCAAATGGAAGATTTCTCTCTCTTTCCTTCTCTCTGTAAATCAGCTTTCAAATAAAAAACAAATATTTTTTTAAATAATTTTTCTAAATAAATGAAGTAAAGTAAAGCTTTATGTGCTTATAAGGCAATACCAATTATCTTGGGGGTTTCTCATAGCCTGTGAAATATAAATATATGTAATATTTAAATATTCTAATTTTCATAACATGAATTATTTATAATAAAAACAGAGAGAGCACTTGGAGAAGTTTTTTCACAGGGTTCATAAGAATGTCAGGGTAGGTCTGGCATTGTGATATAGTAGGTAAATGAAGCCAATTGCAATGTCGGCATCCCATCTGAGCACTGTTTTGAATCCTGGATGCTCCATTACTGATCTAGCTCCTACTAATCCACTTGGGAAGGCAGCAGATGATGGCCCAAGTTCTTGGGAGACCCTAATGGAGCTCCAGGCTCCTGATTTCACCTTGACCCAGCTCCACTTGTGGCCATTTGGAGGATGAATCGGGAGATGACATCTCTCTCCTTCTCTCTCTCTCTTTATCTATCTTTGTGGCTTATGACTTTCAATTAAATAAATAAATCTAAAATGATGTCATGGTAGAGGAAGGAAGAGACATTCAGATATTTAGAAAAGGTTCTCAAGTATTCTTTTTTTTTATTATTTTTAAAGATTTATTTATTTATTGGAAAGTCAGATATACAGAGAGAAGGAGAGACAGAGAAGAAGATCTTCCATCCGATGATTCACTCCCCAAGTGAGCGCAACGGCCGATGCTATGCCCATCCAAAGCCAGGATCCAGGAACTTCTTCGGGGTATCCACACTGGTGCAGGGTCCCAAAGACTTGGGCCATCCTTGACTGCTTTCCCAGGTCACAAGAAGGGAGCTGGATGGGAAGCGGAGCTGCCAGGATTAGAACCAGCGCCCATATGGGATCCCGGTACATTCAAGGCGAGGACTTTAGCCACTAGGCCACACCGCCGGGCCCCTCAAGTATTCTTAACAGATTATTCATGCCATCAACTCCTCTTTGAAGATTTAAGAAGGGTAGAGGGGACTGAATAGCAAGGTGGCTGTACTCAGAAGATGGAGTCCACAGAAATGGTAGGGGCTCAAGCACGCCCATAAAGGTATGCTGTTGACTGCAATAGAAAGCTCTGAAAGATAGCAGGAAGGTAAAAGCAACAGTGCGTGTTGATGGCTTCCATGTGGAGTGGAGCTCATTGACAGATAAGAGGGAAGGGTGGTGAGCTGACTCCAGGATGCCTCCTAGGCAATGGAGAATATCACACATGTTGAATAAGTCATTCTGGGGAAAGATGCTATTTAATGTGATCCATCATTGTATCAATGAGTAGCCGTAATTAGAGGATCAAGCGATTTGTACAAAGCCACACCACAAACATATGAATTTGTGAATTGTGGTCTGGTTCAATGCCGTATCCTCTCAAACCTGAAAAGTCTGAAGTGCTGATGGACATCAGGGTGCAAATATCCAATTGACAATTAGAACTGTCAGCATGGAGCCCGGGAGAGGCTAAGAAACTGGAAATATTGATGAAGGAGCTAGCAGCCAAGTGAAGCAGCAGGAGGAAACGAGATAACAGGTTTTCTGTCCATTTCCATTAACTGTCCTCTTTGGATGAATTATCCACTCTCCTGTCCTGCTTTCTACTCAAATCAAATTTTCCTTACAGTGGGCTTCTCTTCCCAGTTTCCAGACTTCATTATTCCAAGCTCACTTGACAGACTTGTTAGATTCTTCCCATTCCTTTTCTTCTTGCACCCATGCCCTCATTAATCCAATATTTTCCCTGTAAAGATCATCTTTTGCCCCCTTTTTTCTGTAACATTAATGCCAACCGAGCCCTGTCTTCAGCTCTGATACTGAGTTTCTACAAGCACTTGCTAACTGGCCTTTCCAAACCGGAGATGGGAAATAGTTTTGACTTTGAAGGCTCTATGGTATTGGTTGCAACAACTCTGCCACTGTATATAACCAAAGCAGCCAAAGACACTGAGTTAACTGAGGAGCATGGCTGTGTTGCCAAGAGATGTGATTTTATAAATAAATAAATATACATATATTATAGATGTATGTAAGCCCCTTCTCTGAAGAAACAGCAGGAAAGAATTCTCTCCACTGCTCTCACACTCCCTCTCCTCCCCTTCCACCACACACACACATATGAGGAAGCGGAGTCAATGATGGAAAGAAAAAGAAGTCACAGGAGCACACTGATTATGGAAAACAAAGGGGTGTCCGGAGACAGATGGGGCTCAAAATTGTCAAAGGCCATAGATGAGTGAGGGGCCATGAGAAATAAGACATGGAGAATGGATTGCAGTGAGTGACAGAGGATGGGTAACCTCAAGGAAGGAAAAGGAAACTCAAGCAAGGTTGTAGGAGAGAATATGTAGTGAGGGCTCAAGGTAGAAGATGGAAGCCTGCTGAAAGCATGACAGGAACCAGCCAATAGTGAGGGGGAGGGAAGCAGCCCAGAGGATCATCTGTGCACAAAGCTTTGTCAGGAAAAAAAAAAAAGAAAGTAGCTAGACAGGATGGTCAAGTTCCCAAGTACTGGTCTTTTTTTTTTTTTTTCCAAAATGAAGTTAACAGTGCATAGTTTTAAAAACTGAGCGGGGGGTGGGGTGGGCAGTGCAATAACCTAGTGGCTAAATTGTTGCCTTGCATCTAATGCCAGTATCCCATATGGATGCCAGTTCATATCCTGGGTGCTCCAATTCGCATCCAGCTCCCTGCCTATGGCCTGGGTGACCCAAAGCCTTGGGACCCTATACCAATGTGGGAGGCCCAGGAGAAGCTCCTGGCTCCTGGCTTTGGATCAGCTCAGCTCAGCTCAGCCCCAGCCATTGTGGCCACTTAGAGAGTGAACTGGAGGATGGAAGATCTTACTCTCTGTCTCTCCTCTCTGTATATCTGCTTTCCAATAAAAAAAATTTAACCAATCTTTAAAAAATAACACTAGGGAAAGAGGTGGCAGAGAGAAAAAGAAGCAGACAGAAAATTCTGAGGCTGGAACACCATCAATGGACAACTGCCCCTGATGCCAAAGGCAGCCAGCACCCCAAGGGCTGTTCTCCATAGAGGAAGCTGATGAAAGATATTTGGGCTTCCAATCTTCATTTCCAGCCCTCAGTCTGTACTGCACAGGAAATTTCTAACAGAAAGCTGCTTCCTTTGTCACACCATTTTCTGTTTAGAGTGAAGATAGGAAGTAATCTGTCCTGTTCTTTTAACAGTTCCAAGAGAATGCCAAAACATCCCCTGGTCTTGGCCTTGCTTGATACACAGTTGTGACAACCCCAAAGTTCCTCCTGACCTCTACTCTTGGGCTTTCCTGCTGCCACTGAAACCCATTCCCCTTTACCCTTTGGCGGAAGCATGTGCTGATCACAAAACCTGCCTGGGTGAGGAAATTTTCAGAGAGCACAGCCCTATGGATTTCCTACAGATCCTACAGATCCTGAGGAAGCTGCCCCTAGTCGCCTGTCACCCTGCACCCATCCAGAAGATAAACTCCAGAGGACTCAAAGAGATTCAAATAGGCCTCGATGTGCACTGATACTTTAAGATGAAGACCCGTTAGTTCTCTGGGATTCCACAACAAGGAAGCCAGAAGAGATTCAACAATTAAAAAGCTGAAAGACACCCAAGAAGAGTTACATGTACTTAAGGACATGGTCACACCATCTAGCAAGCTCAGGGACCTATCTGACATCAAGTGGACCCAGAGGGGAGTGAGATTTCTTCTCTGATGCCATCTCAAGAAGCCAACAGGAAAGAATAAACATGAGGCAAAAGAAGAGAAAAACAGAGGGATTAGAATAAGAAAGGAACAAAAATAAATGTGGAAGAAAGATGACCAAAACAACAAAATGAGGAGCAAAGACACACACAAGCTTGTGTGTGTGTGTGTGTGTGTGGCAGGAGGGGAAGAGAAGGAGTGGAAGAGCAATGAAGAGAACCCCTTCCTGTTGTTTCTTTGGAGAAGGGGTTTTATAAATAAAGTCTCTTGATAACACAGCCATGTGCCTTAGTTAACTCAGTGTCATTGGCTGCTGTGGTTATTTACTATGACAGAGCAGAGCTGTTGCAACCAATACCATATAGCCTTCAAAGTCAAAGCTATTTTCCATCTCTGGCTGGAAAAATATTTGTAGGCTCCTAATTTAGAGTAACGACATTATTACTTCCCCTAACATAAATATGGTCTTCATAGTTCTTCAGTTATTTTTTTTTTACCGGTCGAAGTTGTGTCTTTGTTTTATGAATTTCTATTTTTAATGGTACAGTTCCATAAGTTCAGGGATTTCCCTTCCACTCTTCCAACTCCCCTCCCCCTACTGATTTCCCCTGTAGTATCACAACAGTATATTCCTTCAAAAACAGTCATAAGTTTATCATCCTGCTATTTAAGTATATCCTGATATTGTAGGTATAGACAATGGCAGAAAGTCCAGCATCTTGGTTTCAATATATATTTAGCAGTCTTTTTGGGATCCATCTTTGGTTCGGGAGTAGAGAATGAATGCTACAATATATCTTCACTTCTTGATGTCATAGTATCTATTATATAGCTTTTCTAGATGAATATATGTTCATGCATGTTTACCTACATATCTATTAATTTTGTATTTTGCATGAAGGTTGCTTTATATCAGAGAGAATATATATTTGTCCTTTTGGGATTGGCTTATTTCATTGAGCATAATGGTCCCTAATTGGGATCATTTTTGTTGTAAATGGTAGAATTTCATTATTTTTAATGGCTTAATAGTATTCCACGGAGTAGATGTATCACAGTTTGTTTATCCATTCCTCTTTTGATGGGGTGTTTAAACATAATATATGTATTATACATTATATATTATGTCATATATCATATATTATATATACAGGAATGAAATGCTCACTTTTTTTTAGCTCATGTTTACACTCAGTTGAACTGAATTTTTCCTAGTTTTTATTTGTTGAATATTATGATAAGTGATGAATTAAACTTGTGAATATGGAGTGGATTAAAATCAAGCCTTTTCCAAAACTAATGAAGAGAGGGGAGGAGATAGGAGTACTGAGGTGAGCAGAGGGCTGAGAGATGTGTGATCTTCTTGGAACTGAACGTATAGAATGCCTAAAATCTGCTCTCTATTTACATTTTTTTAAGATTTATTTATTTTTGTTGCAAAGTCAGATATACAGAGAGGAAGAGAGACAGAGAAGATCTTTCATCTGATGATTCACTCCCCAAGTGAGCGCAATGGCTGGTGCTATGCCAATCTGAAGCCAAGAGCCAGGAACTTCCTCCAGGTATCCCATGCGGATGCAGGTCCCAAGGCTTTGGGCCGTCCTCGACTGCTTTCCCAGGTCACAAGAACGGAGCTGGATAGGAAGTGGAGTCCCTGGGATTAGAACCAGCGCCCATATGGGATCCTGGTGCGTTCAAGGCGAGGACTTTAGCCACTAAGCCCCCATGCCGGGCCCTCTATCTACATTTTTTAAAAAGGTTATTGTGCTTTGATTTTTGGATGACAGCCATTCTAACTGGGATGAAATGAAATGAAAAACCTCATTGTGATTTTTATTTGCATATCCTCAAGTGCTACTAATCCTGAGCATTTTTTCATGTGTCTTTTGGTCATTTGTATTTCCTCCTTTGAAAAATGCCTGTTCTTAACCTTATCATTTCTTAACTAAATTCATTTTGCTTTTTATTGAGCTAATTACAAATCCTGAATATTAATAATTTATCCGATGTATATTTCACAAATAATTTTACCCATCCCATGGTGAGTGTAGAGAAAAAGGTATCCTAATATTCTTTTGGCAGAAATACAAACTAGTATAACCATTATGGAAGACAGTATAGAGATTTCTCAGAAAATTAAAAATAGATATATCATATGATACAGTCATCCAATTGCCAGGATTATGAGCAACAGAAATTAAATCAGCTATGAGTTAGCTGCATTTCCATCTTTGAAGCAGCTCAAATCATAATTGTTAAGACATGGGTTCAACCTAGATGCCCATGAACTAGTGACTGGACAAAAAAAAAATGTGGTATGTATACATAATCCTAGCATTTGCAAAATGGATACAACTGGAAATTATTATGCTAAGTGAAATAAGCAGACCCACTAGGAAAAATATCACATATTTTCTCTTATGTGTGATAGTTAATACAGAGAATATAAAAACTTTGTGAATGATATAATTTGGGATATAGTTATAAATATTGCATCACTGAATCATATCACGTAATTGACAATATAGGCTCATATTTCACATTTAGAAAAAGAAATGTATGGAAAGTGTTGATATTGATGACTCTTGCAATAGTCATAATGCCTAATTTGGGTGTTGGTTATGAGTATGATCAGATTACCAAAAACCTCATTTATGTACAATTTATGTACATTGCTTGGTATGTATACTGTATTTTAATCAAACATGTTTAAAGGCTACTATAGGTGGGAAATGTGTAATGTGAAACACAGTCATCTAGGCTGTGCTGGAACTTTTACAGTAGAATTGAAGATGTAAGTGAAAGCCACATGCTTCTTGCATTTGGCTCTCATTTTCGTAATACCTACTCCTAATACCTACAGACTCCTCCTGTACCTACTAAAGCCACCCACACCATCCCTTCCTAAGTCTCCAAACCCCACCCTGATCACACACAAAAAACACCCTTGAAATGAAAGTCTTCTTTTGTTCTATCATTTATTTAGCAATCCCTTCTTGTTCCTGTCCCATCATTAGGCTTCAAACACATAGGTGCTTCTGGTTACTTGCACTGAACGCAGTTTTACTCTACCTCTTTACTGACAGAACTGTGTTAGGATTCAGGAAGGTAATGAGTACAGCTACAACAGCTCGCCTCCCAAGCTTCTTCATAGAGAGCTACAGCCATGTAACCCATAGATAGAACTGAGATAGAAAAAGTATGCTGGGGATTTAGATGAAGTATTTGCATACAGAGCCAATCTTTCCCCTAGCCTTCCTCTTCTTTATGCCTTTATCCATTTCTTCTTTGTCCTCTCTGATCCAAACATGAAGTTTGAAATCAAGCAGCAATCTTTGGAATGTAAAGCCAAAAAAAAAAAAAAAGATGGTGGAGCACAAAAAGAAAAGGAGCATAGAAGACAGATTAAGGGTTCTGCGTAAGCATTGGGCTTCTTGCTGTCCACACTGTGCCTCTGGTTAAGGGTGTGTGGTCAGTTTCATGCAGGAAGTAGCCTAAGGCAACTAACTGCCACACTTGTCCTCTCCTCCCTGCCTATCAAGTCACAGAATCAATGTTCACCTTTCCCACAGTCACAATGGACACAATTTATCATTAAAAATAACACATGTGTAGCAAGTCTACTTTACATCATAAATGTTCAAGTATGTTTATTCCCACATCATCTTCTCCACTCTTCTCCCCCATCTTGGGACTGCTAAGGGCAAGGATCCCACTTCACTTACTTGGAATGCCCTGCAACACCCAGCCCAATTCTCCCATCAGCCATTCAATAAAGGATTGTTGAAATTCTCTGATTAGACCAATATTCATCCCTTCCCAAGTGTATGTTATGGATCATATTAAAACACCTGGCTTCTGCGTAGAGGAAAGCAATTAGAAAAATAAACTGTAGAAATCCTGGTCACGTTTTGCTGGTTTTGAAATCGTACTGCCTGTTGCTAATTGCCCAGGTGTATAAACTAGGGTCAGAAGAAAGGACAGAATTGAGAAAAATAACAATCTAGTGGGATTAAAATATAAACTTACATTTTGTTTAGTTGAAAGGCAGAATTAGGGAAAGACAGAGAATAGAGAGAAAGAGATCTTCCATCTACTGATTTGTTTCCCAACTGGCCACAAAGGCTAGGCATGAGCTAAGACAAAGCCAGGAGCCTGGAATTTCATCTTGGTCTTGATTCTGGGTGGAGGAATCCATGCACTTGGGCTAGTTTCTGCTGCTTTCCCAGGCACATTAGTAGGGAGCTGGATTGTAAGTGAGGCAGCTGGGATGCACCTGGCACCACATTGCTTGTCACTCTATGAGATTTTATTTGGCGTTCCTAGTGGTAACAAAGAGGGTTACACCCTGTAACTGAATTTTCAAGTCATTCATGTTAGACGTTGTTATTAAATAAGCACATCTGCCCAACACTTCTAACCCTTGCAGGTGCTCACAACCACCAGCCTCACAGCACAGTTGACTGTTCAGGGAAGATGAAGCACTTGGAACTGGAGAGTAAGCAGAAGTTCCGTTTGTGAATGTGGTCATTGTTCTGCGGATTTGAATTCCAACCAACTTGAATCACAACCGGGGCCAGTTGTCTGTTGTTCTTGGATCAGTGGGTATGCTCCCTCTTCAGGTTCTCAGCCCTCTTTATGGCATTGGTTTTGACCTGTTGGATGGAATAGTGCCTTCTTTGGAAGGGTCAGGTGATGTCAGCTTTTCCTGGGGAAATGGAGAAGCAATTTGACTGTGGACATCCCAGCTGAGTGGGGCATGATATTGCTGACAGTTTTCTATATGCATTACTCATGGAGTATCCACCCAAGCAGCAAAGACTGAAAGTCCTGACGTCACCATTCTCAGTTTATTCCTAGTTTATGGCAGACTTTTTCCCTTCATTGTCCAGCCTTGACCTCTGTCAGTCTTTATCAACAACCACAGCTGGTTTTCTGTTGGTGGTTAGGCGCCTTGCTAAGTATTTCATATCCATTCATTTACCTAAACTACACAAATCAAAGTTGATACTATCATATCTGCTTCCAGATGGAGAAGGCAAAAGCCTGAGAGGTTAGAGCAGGGTCTCTGGATCACACATTGTCAGTGAATGAATAGAATCTGAATCCCTCTCTGACATTTCCTCAGAGTTGGTTTGATAATCTGAGAAGAAACATATCTCTGCTTGGAAAGAGCCAGAATGTCTTGGGTGCTTGAAGATAAGCAAGAGGAGAACTTTGAGAGGCAGTTTTGTGTCTACTGCCCTTCAATTTTACTTAGAGAGAGGGTGAATAAGACAGGGGATGCTGCAACTCAGGAAGGAAGGTTTGACACAAACAAAACAAAGCAAACAAACCTTGGACTACTGCCCTGCATGAGATCGAATGTTAATTTATAATTATATGTGAGTTTGTGCTTGGAAACAATAAGGAATTAATTTTAAAACTGCATTAGAAGCTTTTTTTAAAGAGCAGTTTCTCAACAAAGAAAAACGAAAATGCTTCATTTCATTTCCATGGAATTTTTATGGAAAAAAAAAGCTTTAACTGGCCCGGAGCTACCCTTTGGAAAGATACAGACCAAAGCAGTTGAGGAATCTTGTCTTTGTTACATCTCCCAGGCAGCCTTATCATAGAGGCATAACATAGAGGGTCTCAAAACTGGACATCACTGTCCACACCAGCCATGGGCATGGGGGTCAAGCAACGGTGGAGGTCAGGCTGGGGTGGGAATCCTAGGATGAGTTTTTCCAAATGAAAAAAAGAGAAGGCTACAGTGAATTACCCCCTGTGTCTCACAAACTGTCCATATCATAGTACCCGCTTAATAACCTTAAATCATACAATAAGTAAAGAAAAAAGGTGATTTTTCCAGAAGGTCACACAACAGAGACATAAATTCAGCACTCTGATATTAACTCCATCACTTGATCTATTTACATCACCCTCTAGGTAAGCCTGGCCAACTTTAAAATGGATATTTGAATGTCAGAATGAATAGGGCACTGTGCCTGGCTAAGTAATATCAATGTTTTCATTAGCGATATGGAGAAGATGCAGTCCATGAGGCCCTCCTGTCCTCCAGATGCAGGATTGTCCATGTGGTTGGTTTGATGTCTAATGAGCACCTGCTGTACCTCAGATGTCTCCTTGCACTTGTGTACCATGCACTGCTCACATTACAAAGTCAGCCTTTCTCTATCATTTGCATGCAGTCACCACTTGCTGTCTCTCCCTTGTAGCTATTTAATCTGGCTTCCTCTACTGCAATTCTTGGCCACCTGCTCTCCCTGTCTTCGTCAGTCAGGTTGTACTCAGGGAACCAACATGTACAGACAACATTCCAAAGTCAACTGTAACTGATTGGGTGTTTGATCTGCTATTTCAGAGCATCCATTCCCATATGGATCCACGACAAAGGCTGGTGAAATTACCACCCAAAGACTGTGGAGGCATCTGAGATTCATGGCCAGCTCTCTTCTGTCTGTGCTAATGGAAGCAAGCAGGAATGTGGACACATCACAAAAATCAAAAAGGGTAGTTTATGTCATTTTAATTGTGCAATCTAACAAGCTTTCATAGTTGTGGGTACCTGTGCTACCAGCAACGTGATCAAGACCACAGAATATATCCAACATTCCAGAAAATTCTTGTAGCATATACCTCTCAATCTATCCCTACCCTGGCCCTGGACAAACCACCCATCTGCTTTAAGCAGCTATAGATTAGATTTGTCTTTCCTGGGGTTTCAACTAAATGGAGTCATAGAGCATGTACTTACAAGAGTTATTTTTACTTGACTTTGGAATGGCTTCTCTGATTTCCTTCCCAGAGATGTCTGGTTCAGGCTGATATTAAAATGAGTTCATGTTCCCTACACCCACACTGATTTGACAGGGTGGGCAGAGCTGGGACTTGGAAGAAACCTGAGAGGCAAGATGCAGACGCGGAGGCTGGAGAGCATAATTAACGGTAGTGAGAGGCATGCTGGCTCTTCCCAGCATTGGGAGAACGTAACAAAGCACATGCGCACCTTGTGCCCTGAACCTAGTTTCAAGGACAGTCAATGCAGTTTCTCCTAAACTGAAGTGCCTGAGAACTATGGATGCTCTCCTTGGAATGGACACTTTGCAGGCTCCGGACTCTGGCTAGCCAGCCCCTCTCAGCCACGGAGTCATTGCTCCCTCTGGTGTAAACACGGAGATCTCTCACCCGGCGCTGGGAGGCTTCTGCACCAACCCAGCCCTCCCTTGACAGCAAGGAAGGAAGCATTAGGTTCCTTTCAGGGGCATATAGGTCCAAGGTCAGAGGATGAGTTTGTGAATACATGAACACAGAGGGGACTAGTCACTTGAGACAAGGAAAACCCCAGGGAAGACAGAGGTACCAATACATGACTGATGGGGAGGTAAGGGGTAGAGGCAGCCCAACAAAGCAAAGTAAGAAGCAATGCAAGAGTGGGTATTTTTCCTCCATTTACAAGAAATTCTAAAAACTAATTCCTCTGTCCAAAATAAATAGATTGAAATCCAGGCAATGAGTATTCTTGAAAAGTGGGTTTTAACGTGGAAATGCTGATAAATCTTTTTAACAACCTGTATACCTCCAGGTGCTGCTGGACCTGCTTAATCCCTTTAAAAACCTACAATAATTTCAACTATGGTGTTTAAAGTCTCATAAATCTGTACTGGCTTAAAATCTGGAAATATAAATCACATTCAGGAGCTAAGGGGTACAGGCAGGAGATATCCCAATGCCATTTAAAACCACAGCATAGACTTTTCTTCAAAATTGTCCAAAACAAATAAAAAGGAGCTAAAATGAAAAATTCTCAGGTTTCTAGACTGTGGTTCCATAAGTTCTCAGTTTGTTATTTTTCCTTCCCCCTCCCCCCGCCCCCACCAAGGGATGGGTGGGATGCTAGGGAGCACTGGGTAGCTGCTTTGTTGGAGAGAAAATAAATTGCAAAGAATTATCTGACTTAGTCCTGTTTTTACTCAAGATAGAAGCAAAAGGGAAAACAACAACAAACAACTGCCAGAAATCACTAGAAAATAGAGCCATTTCTAGTAAGGCACCAACAAAAATGATGTCTGGTTTCATTCAATTATTAGTTCACACCAAAAATAAGGTTAGGGATACAATCCTGCTTATAATGGCTATCTTTTCCTCTTTATTCCTACTCTATGTCAGGCACCATCTGGGTAAAGAACCTTGGATACATGTTCTAATTTTAACTCACCACAGTCCCATGAGAAAAGTTCTGCTTGGGCCTTTTTCAACAGATGAGGAAAGTAAAGTTCAGGTTGTTCAAGTAATGAGTCCAAAGTTACACAGCTGGTCAACAGTGGTACAAACATTCAAACTCAGAGTTTACTTCTGGAAGCTCTTGCCCTATAAGGGTGTCCCTGCTCCCTCCACTCCCATGGTGCAGCAGATCCAGCCCATAGAATAGACAGAAAAATCTTACACAGTAGACTCCAAAGATCCGCATGCTTTCCTCTGGAAAAAGCCTGATCAAATGGCCTTTTCAAATCTCAAGCTCATGGACACATCTACTGCATTAACCATATCTTGATTCACAGCTCAGGCTATGTAGAGAGAAGTCATTTCCTTCAAATCCCAATTTACCTGAGAATAACCTGGGAAATTCTCTGTGTTTCAGTTTTCTCACCTATTACATAAGACTAACTTCAGCGTGGTTATGAGGGCTGATGTGTGGAGAGGAAGCCTGGAGATGGCAATGCCAAGGTGATTTCTGAGTCTCGTGATGATTTTGGAGCATTAGGGAGATTGAGTATGACACCCCATTAACATCTAGCCTCATAGAGAAGAGGGAAGACAGAAGATATTTCAGCCACAGGGAGAAAAGCCAGAACACATTTCAAAGCATTCATAATTTGAGTTTAGCCTAGCAGTTAAGATGCCTCTGTCCCTTATCAGAAAACCTGGGTTTAATTCTCAGCCCTGGCCCTAACTCCGGATTTCCACTAATGTGCACCCTAGGAAGCAACAGCGATGGCTGAAGTCATATTGGCTCCTGACACTTACACAGGATACCCAGAATATGCTCCCAGATTTTAGATTCAGCTCCAGCCCAACCTCAGCTGTTATGGGCATTTGGGTAGTGAACCAGCAGGTGGGAGTTCTTGCTCTTTCATAAATAGACATAAACATTAATGACTAAAATACATGCATTTTGAGTATAGATATACACCATTACATTCCAATGTGATATTAAAATATGATTTCCCCAAATGTCCATGATCAGAGAGGTTTGGAAGACACCACACCTGTGATTCCTGTCTCAGAGAAGCATAATATTACTTGATCTTACTAAAAGTCCTCAAAGATTCTACCATAAAATCGTCTCTGCTCAATTTAGCAATTCTCAGACTTGATCGCAGGAGTTTTCCTTTGGATTTCTTTGCATCAGCAACTCGCAGAACACCATGGAATACAGTTTAGGAGATGCCACTCTCAATCAGGTTAGATCCTCTCACCCATGACCCCCACCCTCCGGTGGGAAATGCTAATCTTCCATCCAACAATTCACAAAGAGGAACTGTCTCCAATGCTTGTGGAGTCTGTACAATGCCAGACTCTACACACAATGCAGCCCACAAAGCTCTGGCACAGGCCCCTCTTCCCCCAGGTCAGAATACAGAAACATCTCTCTCCTTTAGCAGCTCTGCAGCAATGTATGTTTAATGAAGCTAACTTGGACTAGAGGACGGCCTTTGTTTGGGGTGCCTCCTGACTGAGCTTGACACAAGGATTTGAGAGCACGAGATTTAGTGGGGGAGATAATCCAAGGAAATACCAGCACGAGAATGAGGAAATGAGTCAGGGAGTGGAAGACAGATAATAAAAAGTAAATTATTACGCCAACCACACAAGGGACAGCCACAGCTTAATTCTTCAGGGAAATTCTAGGAAACAGTATAAAACTCACACCTCAGAATTATTTCACCCAAGGGGTGAGGTTGTTGGGATGCTGATACTTCATCTCCTATTCACTCATTGGTTGAAGGTGGCCCCCTGGGGACACTGAAGCTAATTTTTCAGCTAATTTTTCATGCACCTTGGGTCTAGTGACCTTTTAAAGATCCACGTCAAGTTCTCAATTGCCAAGATGTAGATACGAGGGGTCTTCAAAAAAAGGCATGGAAAAAAATGCATTAAGAAAAAAGTTACACAAGGATTTCAAACTTTTCTACATCAAGGTAAACTTATCTTTCAATTCCATTTTCCACATACTTTCTGAAGAACACTTGTGCTGGCGGAAGACACTGAAATAGTGAGGCCTAAGAGGCATGAGTCTGCCTTAATGCTTCTCATACTTGCTCCATATTTCACCACAGGAAAATCAAACCTGGAAGGAAGATGCACCTCTACTCCCCAAGTAGCTGTCCCAGGTAGTTTTGAGGTGTGGGGTTATGCTGCACTTGAACTTCAGTTCCTAGCCCAAGTCCAAAAGATGAATGCGCTGACACAAACAGCAACTCTTATTCAGCCCCCTGAAATGGTGGCTATGGTACTCTTATAGCTCTATATCTTCAAAAGTTCTCAAGACAAACAATGATTCACAACAAAGGCTTGAGCAGATGTTGGAGAAATCACAGGTGATACATGAGAATCCAAGGGGCCCTGGAATCTGTTTAAAATCACTATTTCTGCCTTACTCCCTTACCATGCCAAGGTCCATGGTGTGAGGAGGTCATTGTAAAGGGTGGCTTTAGGAACACAAGATGAATTCATTCCTCATCAAATAAGTATGCAAAATAAATGCCAGGCAAAACAAACAAACAAACAAAAGACAGTGAAACACCAAAGAAAGTTCTTCTCACCAAAAGCCAAGGATGGTTTGACTATTGCAACAAGTTGGCCAATAACCAGAATTTAGGGGAAACTGCCAATAAATGTTAGGTGGTTCAGTTTATTGTGGTTCAATATGAGCCAATTGAACTGGAAGTCGGAGGTTTCCTGTTTTGTTTCAAGGGAGTGTTACTTTCTCTTTCCTTCATCTGCTACTGTTAAATTTTCTCAGAATTCATTTCTATTATAAAATGTTTATGGAAGTGGCTACACTAGGAGTAACAATGCTAGTAATCATGACGAGATTTGTTTCTTTATCTCCACAGTATTATGAGTTATGACAATGGCCTGAATTTCTATTTTGTCAGTTATAGAAAACAAGTTAAAGAGAAGGGAAGGAACATTAACTTTTTTTTTTCTGAAGGACTAAACATAAGTGCTTATTCCTGTTGGGCTTCTTTTACTAACTTTATTCCCTTGTAAAAGCCAATCATTGGCAATTATAATTTTCTCTCTGAGCTACTAGGGAGTTTAAATCAAAGCATTTCTTCTTCTGGCTGAAGTCTTTGATGCTGGAACATTAACAGGAGAGAGATTATGTCCCTTGTTAGGGACAGAATTTAGGCATTTCCTGAGGTCTCCTACCTCCATATTTGCTGTAGACATTCTCAAATACACAGAAAATTCTAAGAATAAACAATGAATAGTTGTACACCCTCAATCTAATTCACCAGTTGTTGACATTTTGTTACATTTACTTTATATGTATATACATGGTGCTTGCATAGTTGCTTTTGGATTTTGTTTTTAACTGTCCTGAACCATTTGCAAGTAACTCATAGCCATCATCAAAGCCATCACCCCTGCTTATTTTCCCTTACTCTTTCTTTTTGTACAATAGCAATCTTAAGTAGTGTCATCTCAGTGAAGTTTTAACTTGCATGAATGACATTTAGTATCTTTTCATGTGTTTATGCGACATTTGTGTAGTTTTTTGAAAAACACAGTTTAAGTCCTTTGTTCCCTTTGTTAGTTGCGTTTTGTTGTTTGCTTCCATGAACTTTAGTATTTTGGATATCAACTCCTTATCAGATACAGAATTTCCAAATGTCTTCTCTGATTCTGTGGTTTTCATCTTCTCTCTGTTGATGTTATCATTTGATGCGCCACATTTTTTATTTTTGATGTAGTACAATTTATTTGGTTTCTTTGTTGCCTGTATTTTTGGTGGCTACTAAATTTCAAATTACCTCAGGTTCACATTATATATTATGAAGCAGTTCTGGCTTAGAATTTTTTTTAAATTATTTCTATTTTTATTAGAAAGGCATAGTTACAGAGAGAAGGAGAGATGGAGAGGAAGATCTTTAATGTGCTGGTTCATTCCACCCAAGTGGTCACAACAGCTAGAACTGAGCTGATCTGAAGCCAGGAGCTTCTTCTCAGTCTCCCATACAGGCACAGGGTCCCAAGGCTTTTTGGACCATCTTCTACTGCTGTCCCAGGCCACAAACAGGGAGCTAATGGGAAGTGGAGCGGATGGGACACAAACCTCTGCCCACATAGAATCCCAGTGCATTCAAGGTGAGGATTTAGCTACCAGGCTATCACATTTGGCCCCTGGCTTATAAGTTTAATTAAATTCAGGTTAAATCATTTGGAAAAGAGTAGCTAATATGTGATGCTGTGTCTTTCATAATGTGCCATAGCAACAAGCATCTAATCTAGTTGTCCCACTATTAGTGATGTTAACTTTGCTCACCTGAATAAAATGGGGAGTGATAGACATCTAGAATACAACTTGTATTTTACTTTTTCAATTTCTAGCTAATTTGTGAAATGGCATTTTGACACCAAAATGCCCTTGTAATTATCATCAGACCTTGACGCAGCTAGTCAACAGCTACAGTGTAACACTAAGGGTAACAGTGAGCCAGTTAAATCCTCACATGGGACCATCCTAAGCCCTCCACCCTTTGATGGCTGCAATAGAGAATGCATCTTGTCTTCTCTTTACACCTGAGGCTATAAATAATAAATAGCACTGTCTTAGACCAGTCATTTCCATCCTAATTATGCCTGAAGCTAATTCAGGCCTCCGGTTTTGTGTGCTACTTGGCATAACTCAGACCTAGGCTGTAATCTAACTTCCTCATTGTTAAAAGTTCCCAAAATAATTTTTTTTTCTGCACTGAGAAAACTTCCTGTTGCTTTTCATCTCTTCTCTTTGTCCTGTAACCGCACTGGCATCTATATCAAGGTTGGTGACTTTGGGGTCAACAGAACTAGAAGCATCCATGGCACCACAGTGGCCCTGCCCTCCCCTGGGCTCTGCAGTGACAGCTGTACTGTGTCAGTGTGGCGATGACAAACAGTTTTGCTCACTCCTCTGTTTGGGGCCCTCTGTTTCACAGCACCAGTGGTGAAATCACATCTTTCCTTTTCTGCTTCAGTCTCTATGACTAGGTCCATGTCCAGGAGAGACACCTTGCTCCCCATTGATTCCTAAATTCTCCCCCAGGAACATGAATAAGAACATCCTACAGCCAAGTCAGCACCCAGCACCCCTGCCTACTTTTCTTCAGAAGGATATCAATCTCATTTAGGGTCCTGATGCAATCTAAGTTTGTCATAGTCTTCATGACAGTACCTAAGTAAGAACTGCTGAGTAAAATCCTAAAACTTTTTTCTACATGTTTATATGATTATGAGCTCAAATGACTGATGGCATGGCAAATGATCCCAAGTGGTCTTAAGGATTGTTCTCGTTAGAGGTAAAACAGATAGAAGTGACACAGAAAAAAATCCAATAAGCCAGATTCCAAAAGACAAATAGCACATGTTTTCTCTGATTTGTGGTAGCTAATATATAGAGTACAAAAGAATACTAATGTATCTGTGTGAAACTGACATCTTGAGACTTTGTTATTCATTTATTATGATGTGTCATTTGCTTATAGTCTTTGTCTATAATCCTGCTGAAAAGTGGCCTTTCTACTTTTTGTTTGTGAAATCTTCATTTAGTGAAGCATTGAGCCTTTGACTATCAAGTAAATTTAAAATGTTATCACAAAATTAAATAAGGAATAAAAGATAGAAAGGGGAGAAAAGGTAGGAGGGAGGGAGGGAAATATTATTATATTCTTACAATTTTATCTATGAGGGGCCAGAGTGGTGGAATATCAAACTAATCCCTAATCCTTCACCTGTGGTGCCAGCATCACACATGGGCACGAATTTTATTCCTGGTTACTCTTCTTCTGATCCAGTTCCTGTTTATTAGCTGGGAAAGCAGCAGAGGATGGCGCAAAGCCCCGGGATCCTGCTCCCATGTGGAAGACCCTGAGAAAGCTCCTGGTTTTGGACTGGCCCAACTCTGGCAATTACTGTCATGTGAGGAGTGAGGCAGTGGATGGAAGATCTCTTTCTCTCTGTGTGTCACTCTCTCTTTCTGTAACTCTGTCTTTCCAAGGAAGAAAGTCTTTTTAGAAAAGAATTGCATCTATGAACTACATAAAATCTAATTTCTTTATAGTAATAAAAATACTTATAAAAAGTAAGCCCATGAACCCAAGTATTCCCAGAGCTCAAAGGAAGAAGTGCAAAGATATACACAAGTAATATTAATTCCTATGATATAGAACTTCTGAAAGAAAATGTAAGAGGAAAACATCACAATTAGGGTTAAGCAAAGTTTCCTATTATGTAAAAAAAAAAGGACAATGACACCAAAAAATGGGTAAATTGAACCTAATTAAAATTATTTACTGTTCTTTTACTGTTCTTGAAAAGATCCTATCTCAAAACTGAAAAGTTAAACCGCAAAATAGGACAAAATTTGCAATACTTGGATCTGGCAAAGGACTTACATTCATAATATACAAAGAGCTCTTATAACTCAATAATAAGAACATAGTGCAGTTTTAAAGTGAGTAAAAGACTTGAAGAGATACTTCACCAAAAAAGGTATATAAGTGGCTAGCAAACATTTGAAAAAAATTCAGCACTGTTGGTGCTAAACATTAGTCATTATGCAAATTAAAATCACAATGAAATATTATGATACATTCATTAGAATGGCAATAAATTTAAAAGAGCAACTATACTAATCATTGACAAGAATGTAGAAACAACTGGAATTCCGCTATAATGCTGTTGGGAATGAAAAATGGTAGAGCCGCTTTGAAAACAAATGTGTGATAGTCTCTTAAAATATTAAACATAAACCTGTTCTCTGATGCAGCCAGTTAACTCCTAAATATTTAACCAAGAGATTGTAACATGCATATCCACACAAAGGCTTGCACATAAATAGTCAAAACAATTTTAACAATAATAACTAAAGATGGAAAACAATTTAAATGTCCCTTAAAAAGTGAATACATACCATGCCACATATTCATTCAATAGAAGAATATACAAAAGAATAAATTATTGGTACGTCAATAAATTAATGAATCTCAAAAATAATTATGATAAATGGAGAAAATAGACACAAAAGAGTACATATCAGATGACATTCTAGAAAATGCAAACTTCTGTAAAGTGATAGTGTAGGTCAGCAATTCTATGAGGCTACAAATAGAGGGAAAGGTGGATTGCATACATCTATGGGGAAACTTAGAATGGTGGAAATGTCCTGATTGTGGTGTTTTCCCAGATTAGGCATCTAACCAAAACTCATCAAGATGTGCAAATTGACAAAGTGATAGGGAGTTAAAGAAAATAAGTTGGAAGTAAAGAATCAAGAGAACCCCACACATCCCCGGGGAAGTTCATTGGAAAACTCTTTCCTTGGCTGGGAGACTGTTTGGCTGCTGGAAACAGAGCAGATGGAGTACCTAACAGCAATTGTCAGAAGAGCCATCTTCCTGCTCAGAGGTACCACGTGGAGGATGAGCCATAGGAGATACTCTGAGCCCTGCACATGTCCTTGTTGTCTGGAGGGCTTTCCCCTTAAACTCTCATCTGTCATTTCTAATGAGATTCTTCCTCCAAGAGTTATTTCCTAATTTATCCCTGGTCATCCTGCATGTGCTACATGATTTCCACCAAATCCTCCATATTTTATTTCATAGCTAGCTGTTGCCCAAGGCTACAAGCATGCTTCAAAAAGTTCATGGAAAATGGAACTAAAACAATGCTTATTTTGGTGTGCAAAATCATTCTCAAATTCATACATACAAGGGATCTTCAAAAAGTTCATGAAAATGATTTCTTTGCAGAAATGATGTATGGTTTCAAAATCCTCACAAAGTGCATTTTGGGGGTATATGTATTAATGACCAAGCATTAGCAAAAGAAGACCACCATTTACTGCTGATGCAGCCACTATGAGGATGACTGGGTGCCCTAGACCCGGGAAGCACTCCTGGGGATCTCCTTGGGGAAGTGTGGCCAAGGAGCTTCACTGCCAATCTGGAGTGACTGTCTTTCTCTAAGGAATATACAGGTAAACCTAGTGCATATGCATATGTACAACAAGATAGTGAATTAAATTTCCACTTAAATCCTGGGTTGATTTAAAAAACAGAGTTGAGGAGAAGAAGCAAAAGCAGAACGTGATACATGACACAATTTGACTTACGCATTAACATACACATAAAGCAGCCTTTTATATTTTGTAAGGGTGCCCTTTTGCGTAAACAAACATCTGCTGAATAGATGGGAAAGATTACATTAAATGCATTAGAGTAGAAAGGTATCAGACATCCTCATAGGATACTCTGGGGAGGAGGGCAGTGATATTAGAAACAGCAGGTGAATATGAAAAACAACATATTTTAAAATATTTTTTAAAAATAGATCTTACCATGGGTAGCTGATAATTTCATATGAACTAAAAATTGTGGCAGGCCCAGAGGTATAACAAGCTAACCCTCTGCCTGTGGCACCAGCATCCCATATGGGTGCCAGTTCTAGTCCCAAATGCTCTACTTCCAATTCAGTTCCCTGATTATTGCCTGGGAAAATAGCAGAAAATGGTCTAAGGTCTTGAGCTTCTGCACCCACGTGGGAGACCTGGCTCCCAGCTTTGGACCTGCCCATCTCAGGCTATGACAGGCATGTGGGAAATGAGTCAGAAGATGGGGGAACTCTCTCCTTCCCTCTCTTTCTCTCTTTATAACTCTAACTTTCAAATTTTAAAAATGCACATTTTTAAAAATTTTTAAAAATTGTGAACTAAGAATTATCTCAAATATCTATACATGAATTTCAAAAAAATAGAAAAAAGGAAAAATGTGAAATGCTTATGTTTTTTCTGTTTTTCATATTTGAATGAATTCACTGCTTCCTGGTACATTCATTTCCTATTGCTGCTGTGCGGAATCAGTACAAACTTAGTGCTTTAAAACAGTTTAAATTCATTGTCATGTAGTTCTGTAGCTAAGAGTCAAAATGTTGGCAGAGTTGTGCTCTCTGAAGACCTTTGCAGAGAAGCTGTTTGCTGGTCTTTCCCTCATCTCAGGGCTCTCCTACATCTGCAAAGTTAACAAATACATGTCTAGCCCTTGTGCATCTCCTTCCGTCAGTCTGACCTTCTCTCTTCTTGTCTCTTCTTCCTTTCAGGACCTTGACGATTACCTTGAGCCACCTGTGTAATTTCTTGATTTTGAAATCAGCTGATTACAGATCTTAACTCCATCTGCAACCTTAAATCCCTGTGGCCATGTAAATTTACATATAAATTCACAGATTCTACAGATGAAGATCCAGCTATATTTGGGTCAGTTATTCCCCTACCACACACGGAAAATAGTGGGAAAAAAAAAAAACCCACATATTCTATTTTAGTGTGAGTCAGGTATTCAGCCAAGCAATAACGATAAATATTGAATGTTCCTCTGTGCCAAATCTCTGTTACAAGGGCTGAAAACCCAGTAGGATCAGGAATTGGGAGGTTGGGATATTCCTTTACCCATCTCTACTAACCAAAATTCCCATTCCAGCTTGTTTTAGCTAAGGGATAAATGAGAAGTAATATGATTAAGCTATTCTTATTACAATGTCATTGGCTAGCCCAAGGTAACCCTCTGTAAGAGACATTCTTTCCAAAAGGACTGCCCTAACCCAGTACTTCTTAGAACACAGCAGGCATACAGACAACCCAGGATACTAGCACAAGCAGTTTTGATTCAGCATATCTGGGGAAGGGTCCAAGACATCACTTCTCTGATGAACTTGCAAATGAGGCTGATACAGCCTTCTTAGGAGTACACTTGAGGGAATAAATTCAAATAAATTCAAATTCAAATAAAACTAGTCCCAAAAATTGTCAGTCTGACCCTGCCACCAACCAACCCTTCTGATTTTTCCTTTCTAAGACACTGTTAATGTGACAAAATACCAGTGTAAGAAAGGATACTCTGGCAATGGCCTTCATTCCCCACTCCCAACCTCCCAGGAAAATTCTGATTAAGATTCATATTGATCAGGCCAGGCACTATAGCTTAAGTGGCTATATCATTGCATCACATGTGCTGGGATCCCATATGGATGCCTCTTTGTCTACTGGCAGCTCTACTTCCCATCCTGTGCCAGCATAGGGGGACCTGGAAGAAGCTCCGGGCTCCTGGATTTGAATCAACTCAGCTCCCGCCATTGCAGCCACTTTCAGTAAAAATATATAATCTTATAAAACAAAGAATATTCTCACATGGTTGTTTATTTTGTTGTTGCTGAGTTTCTACAGTGCTTTGTAAATCCTGTATATTAGTTCCTTACTCGTTGTGTAATGTGCAAAGATATTTCCCATTCTGTTGGTTGCTTCTTCACTTTGTTGGTCATCTCCTTTGCTGTACAGAAGCTTCTTAGTTTAATGAAGTCCCATTTGTTTATTTTGGCTTTGACTGCCTGTGCTTTTGGTGATTTTTTAAAGGAAGTCTTTCCCAATTTGTATGTCCTGGAGAGTGCTTCCTATATCTCCCTATAATAGTTAGGTGGCATCTGGGTGCAGATTTAGGTCCTTGATCCATTTGGAGCTATTTTTGCATGAAGTAACAGGTAAGGGGTCTTGTTTCTTAACTCCGCAGGCTGCTATCCAATTGTCCCAACAGCATTTGTTGAGGAGATCAGACTTTCCCCTGGATTGTTTTCAGTTCTCTTGTCAGAGAGTAATTGGTTATACATGTGTGGGTTCCCTTCTGGGATTTCTATTCTGTTCCATTGATCTTCTTCTCTGTTTCTGTACCAGTACCAGAATGTTTTGATGCCCTCTGTGGTACAACTACTACATGGAATACTACTCAGCCATTAAAAAGAAAGAAATTCTATCATTTGCAACCAAATTGTCCCAACTAGAGACCATTATGCTCAGTGAAACAAGTCACTCCCAAAAGGACAAACATCATATGTTCTTTCTGATATAAGGCAACCTTCATGCAAAATACAAGATCAATAACTCTTTCAATACTGATTTTGTTACCTCTTGGGGGGTTGGTATTTTTGTTTTTATTTTCATTCATTCAAAAAAGGTTTTTGTTTTACTTATGAATTTCCTCAATGATTCATAGGTCACACAACAGCATTGTTTGCTTCAGAAAGGTCTTCAAATTTCTTTTTCATTTCTTCAGTGACACATTGGTCATTTTGAAGCATATTATTCAATTTCATGGTATTGTAAATTTTTAAACTTTACTCCTGTTGATTTTGTTTTATGGCTTTTCACTTAAGGGAATGTATAGTAAACATGTAGTGGAGACTATCATATATAGATAGGAAGGTACAATGCAGTATGTATATCTACTTGCAAATCAAAGATGGACTCCCAATAAACCTCTTGAATGTATCTTGACAATAGGATGCTGGACTTTTTGCCATTGTTTCTGCCTACAATGTCAGGATACACTTAAATAGCAGAATGATTGATTTATGACTGATTGTGAAGAACTATACTATTGTAATGACATGGGGGAAAATAGTGGGGGGGTGGGACAGGGATTTGAGGAGGGAAAAGAGAAATCCCAGAGCCTATGGAACTGTATCATGGAATAATGAAATGAACAAACCAAATTTTTAAAAAAGAATAAAGAAAAACATTTTTAAAAGAAAAGATTCACATTAGCCCCTGGTGGGAGAGTATCGTTAATAATCCTTGACATCACAGTGAGTTTCCTGACTCTTAGGTCAGGACTTGCAACATCAAAGACTGATGCTCCCAGGCAGTGACAGAGGCTCAGCACAGGGATTCATACCTACTGTTAGAAACGTGTAAGATTTAGCATCACTAGAAATATCTTTAGATGGATCACCTGAGGTATCTGAGGATTTCCCTAGTAAACAAAGTGATAGAGACTGACAAGCGTCAACACTCTCTGAAGGGCTGGGGTTTTGCACACAAAGTGAGAGGCCGTAGAATCTCCATAGGTCATCTGCAGAATCTTTATAGGGGCCTCAAGGGAACTTGAAGTCACCTAAGAAATTACCTTTGTAAAGGTCAAGGACAAATGGAACCCGTATGATTGTATCAAAGTGAAATTATGTACTCTGTAAGGTATAAGAATGCAAACTCCCATATACATCATATAAATAATGAATTTGGGCAGACCACTTGATGTTACACTTAAATTTTTTTTCATTTAAAAAATGTTTAAATATTTTTATTGACATATCATTATGCATGTTTGTGGATGATATTCTGATTCAGGTATGCATCGTGTGGTTAAATTAGGATGATTACCATGGCCATCACCTTAAACTTATATTGTTTGTTTTATGATTAGGTGCCTTTGAAATCCTCTTTTATAACTATTTTTCCATCTACAATGCACTACTATTACCACGCATCATCCTAATACACAATGCATCATTAGCATTTATTCCTTCCACATAGCTAGCATTATACCCATTGTTCCTTCTACTCTCTTCAGCCTCTGGTAACCATCATATTAATTTCAATTTTTATGAGATCACTTTCTAGTTTCCATATATGACTAAGATCATGTGGTGCTTTGACTTTCTGTGTCTGGCTTGTTTCACTTAGCAGGATGTCTTCCAGGTCCATCTATATTATTGCACGTGACAGGATTTAATCTTTGGGGGTGATAAAAATAGTATTCTATTATGTGAAAATATCACATTTTCTTTATCTGTTCATCTGTTGGTGGACATTTAGGTTGATTCCATATGAATTTTGGAATTGACCCCAAAAATCCCCAAATAGTCACATCAGTCCCTAGCAAACAGAGCAACACTGGAAGCATAACAATGGTTTCAAAATATACTACAAAGCTATAATCAAAACAGCATGCTAGTAGCATAACAAAGTAGGTTAGACTAATACCCCAGAATAGAGAGTCCAGAAATAAACCATGTACTCACAGCCAGCTGGTCTTCGAGAATGTGCCAAGAACACACAATGGGGAGAGAACAATCTTTCCAACAATGGTACTAGAAAAAAATGGATATCCACACATAAGACGACAATCCTCGACCCCTATCTCTCATCACACTCACAAATTAACTCAAAATAAAGACTTAAATACAAGATCCAAAGCTATGAAACTACTAGAAGAAAACACAGGGAAATGCTACTCAACATTGATCTGGACACGGAATTTTTAGGCAAAAAACTCCAAAGCAGAGATTTGATGCACAGCTCAACATGGATGAACTTGGATGTATACTAAGGATGTACACTCAAATCCTGTCTAGAGCTCAGCAAGACTGGTAAAATGGAACCATATCCAAAGTCCCTTATCCTATATTGTAAATGAATTTCATCTCCTTGATACTGTTATGACAACATCTTCCTCTAAGCTTCCTTGAGAAACTACATTTCTCATCATCTCTACACAACCTTACCTTTTTAACATGGATTGATAACTGCTAAGAATGCCCTTGTGTGGTCCAACACAGCTGGAGCTCCCCACTCAAGCATGGCAGATCTAAACCTGGCACTCAAGCACTTTAGAGATGATGGAGGCTTTGACCAGTACCTTTTACTAGGATGCATACTCTGGCTGGACCAGGACTTCAAGTTCTCAATTCATCCAGTGTCTAAGTTGGATGACCTTTATGAGAGCTGTTCCCTGTTACAGAATTAGATCAGAGATTACTATTCCCCCACCCATTTCCCAATCCTATGTGTTCATCCAAGCATAAAGTGTAGAATTTTATACCAGGCAGCTGCTTTTTAGCACATACTCATCACTGTATAAACAATAAAGTCAAAGTAAAGGTTATAAATAAAGATAAAAGAGGCAGTGGGGGCTGGCACAGTAGCTCAACAGGATGGGCCTCTACCTCCAAGTATCATCATCCCATCTGGACACCAGTTCATGTCTTGACTACTCTACTTCTCTCTGTAAATCTGCCTTTCCAATAAATAATAAGTCTTTTAAAAATGAGAAAAGAAAAAGAGGCAGTTGTTAGCAGAGTGTGTATTCAAACCGAGGTTGCAGAGGTTGGTCAAGTTGCTTGTTCAAGGTGACATGTCTATTCAATATCAAAGCTGAGACTAGAACACACCTTCCACTCCAAGACCTTTTCTACCACAGCCTCCTTCAAGCAGTACTGAAACACGTGAAAAAGGAAGAATGCTTACTTTAAAAAGTAAGAAAACATTTACTTTTTTATTTGAAAAACTTATATAGAGAGAGGGCGAGAGAGCTCTTTCAGCACTGGTTATCCCTAAATGGCTGTAACAGCCAAAGCTGGGCTGATCCAAAGCCATGAGCCAGCAGCTTCCTCCAGGTCTCCCACAAAGGGTACAGGGGTCCAAGGTCTTGGGTCATCCTCTGAAACTTTCTCAGGCCATTTGCAGGGAGCTGGATCAGAAGTGAATCAGCAGAGACTCTAACTGGTACCAGATGTGATGCCAGCACTGCTGGCAGAGAAATAACTTGCTTTGCACCCTTACTGGCCCCCAGAATGTTCTCACATTTGATGGAAGAACACTCCGTTGTGAATTCAGCAGTACTTCTGAAGATACCTCAAGGGCTGAGGGTAAAGAAAGCTTGTTGGAAAAGGCAAATAGAGTGTAATGAGTTCCATTTTCTGTAACTATCAGAAAACACTGAGGCTGGGCACTTTATTAAACAGATGTTTGAGGTGAGTGCAATGAAGTGGATGAATGATCACTTGGGAAACCCGTTTCTCATATCAGAATTCTTGGTTCAAGTCCCAGTTCTGCTCCTGCCTCCAGCTTCTTGCTAATACAGAAAGTTGGTGGGGATGGCTCAACAAGTTGGATTCCTGCCCCACCAAGTGGGTTACAGGCCCTGCCCTTGCAGGCATTGGAGAGTGAACCAGCAAAGGCAATTGCCTTCTCTGTGTGTGTCCCTCTCTCTGTCACTGTGTGTGTGTATCTGTGTGCCCTATGTTTCTGCCTTTCAGATAAATTGGATGAGTAAGATTTTTTTTAAAACAAGGTTCATGTAGCCCACTGTTGTAGAGGTTAAAGAGCACGATGTTAACGGCTTATGGCTCAGGTGAGGGTCTCATGGCAGATGGCACGGCAACAGGTATCTGTGAGAGGGAGCGAAGCAAGACTAGAGCAATCTTACTGCTTTTATAATAGCCCACACTTGTGGGGAGGACTGAGATCCCACAGAACTCCATGGATTTCTTTCCAGAGTGAGGTTTCCAATGGACTTCCTGCCGTCTCTAGGTCAGCTCTGCAAGGTTATCACCATCCAACACATGAACCCTTGAGGGACAAACAATATCCCAGCCACAGCATGGGACTACCTGGGAATGTCTGGTCTTTTCTCTCCAAGTCCTAACCAGCCTTCCCACCTAATTCCATTTTTATGGCTTAAGCTTTTTAATTCATTTCCTGCCCAGTCTATCTGGCCATATGTTATTACTATCTGCTATTTTAAGTTTCTCTCCAGCTGGGTGAATCTTCATTCTTCACTCTTTGTGCTAGTACTGTTTCTGTTTTGTTTTGCTTGTTTGTTTTTATTTCCTTTTATCTGTTCAGGGGGCAACTTACTCTACTACCCTTCTGTTGGCATCACTTTTCCTTCTTCCCACCTCTCCACTTTCCACCACTTTCAGAGCTTCCATTTCCTCCCTACTCTTCCACTTCTCTGTGAGTGATGGCTCCTGAGCATCTTGCTTCCACCAAACCTGGATGGGCTTTTTCCCCCTCTGCTGAAGTTAGAGGTGGAGGGGGGGAGCCATGAAAGCTACAAATGCCATATTCCATCTTATTTCCTATTTCTAGCACATTATCCTATTTATAATTCTGCCTCCTTCAATAGCAGATTGACACAACACTCTGCTTGGTTCCCAGAATAAATTCAAGAATGCAAGGCAAGTCCAGGCTCCCAGGACTTTTGTGCTGTCAGGCATTTGTCAGGATTTCTGCCGACACCTGTGCTGCTCTGAGCCATCTCCACTGTCCCGGAAACTCCTTTCATACAGGATTTTCTATCTGGCACATTTCCTTTCTTGATCATGTCTGGACCAGATTTGTATTAAAGGTTGTTTTTATTTCTCAAGCATACAGTGTGCCATTAAAGATACTTTGGAAATATTTGATGAGGTAATGAATGAATGCTGGAATGTAAAATGATAAGTCATAAACCAGGTTTGCGGGAAGCCAGTCTGAAATTATAGTTAATTCATAAAGTGAACAATACATGTAAAACTTTACATTTTAAACTTAGAAATTAATTTCATGTCATACCCAATATCTTTGACGTCCTCATCACCAAGTCATAAAATTTGCAAGAAGGGATAATGCAATCAGTATCTTTCACTTTATCACTGTACTTTGTGATTTTTGTTTTTATATAACCTCTGAAATGGATGTTATCCACATTTTGTGGGTTAAAAGAGCTGAGAGGTGAACAGCTTATCATAGTTGACATAAGTGGTGAGTGGAAAAGTAGATCTGATACAAGTCTGTCTGACTTGAAAGTTCACTTTAAAAGACTAAGAAGGACTTAGGGTAAAACAGACTATTGATTCCTGGTCCCATCTGTGAGTCCCTCAACAATTTCTTTTCGGTTGGATGCTAGTATGAGTTCAAACGCTTGTTGAATTAAATGATTAAATGCATTGTTTAGATTCTGATATTGTTCTAATATGCAAGCTTTGTCATAGACACTTGAGAGGAAACCCAAAATTAAGCTTTGGAAGGCTGTCAGAGGAGGTTGCACAAGCCAGTGTTCTATTTACAACACAGACGTGGGATAGTATCTTAGCAAGCAAGATTTAAGTAACAAGAAAAGGAACCATGATAAGAGATCAGGCCAAGACACTAAGGGAGACTAGAGGTTTATAGATGATTAAGCCGGAGGCGAGTGGCTGAAGCTCCTGTGAGCTTATGACAAGAAAAAGAAGAGGCCGTTTGCAGAAGCCACCCAGTTAGCATCCTCTCCATGGTAATGTGGGGTTGTTAGTTTCTCTGATTGCTCTCTGATGCGTAGCTCTAATTGTATCTTTGCTTTTGTGTAGAGAATAGAATCATGTTCCCAAGAGCATTTCTGGGAACACTCCCTGCCAGCCTGACATACAAATAGGATCCAACAGAAGCACCTGCTTCATGGGTGAACACAGGAAGAGGAGATGAGAGAGCACTACAGCCATCAAAGGTCCTGAGCCAAGAGTGCAGATCCCATGGCCCTCTGGCTTCCTTGTGAGTATTGTAAACAAGAGCAATGTTACTCAGAGCAAGATGAGGCAACTGCCTTCAGGGGAGGGTTATGTGGGATTGCAAAACTTTTCCCCTGTGAATAATCTGTTCCACCCACAGGAGATTCCATGCTATGGCTCAGCTCATATCACAGTTAACAGAATCATCCATTGCTGTCCTCAAATTTCATGCATGTTTTTACACAACTGAGGTTATACTGTAACTAGATTTTTGCCATCTACCCCTTTCAGTCGGCATTGTAACTTACAGACATTGGAGGGGAGGGTGTTCTAGTAAAACAAAACAAATAAACAACCTTATACAGCCAAAGGAGATATTAAGTATAAATGAAAGCAACAGCAACATCAGGTGTTGCTGAAGTGGTTTCTGGGAGCTTGAATGCACCCTACCCCGTGGTGCCACCCACACATTTATACAACTTCATGGCAGCACTTGGATCTGGGAGATAAAATTAAGGAAGTTAGGCTTCTTTTAGGAAAAATGTCTCCCAACTTTTTGTGTTTTGTAAGTTTCAAAATTGGCCAGTATCACTTTATAAAAAGAAAAAAAGAAGGATTTCAAGTATGTTTTCTCTTTCTGTTGCCACAAAAACAGCAAAGCATTAGCGTCTGGATCAGCTAAAGAAGAACAAGTCACCCAGGTTCATGTCATCACGCTTTAGGCTCCCCGTCGGGAAATGGGTCCATCATCCTGGAACCTCCCAGAACAGAGATATGAATACCATCTGCTCTGTATAGAGAATGTGACATCACCCAAGAACAAGGTGAGAAGGTAAGTTGCACATATCCAGAAAGTGACCGAGCTTTAGGATGTGCGGCTGCACAGCCTTCTTAGCTCCTCCAACTTCTTAAACTCTATTAAATTCACCTTATTTTTCAGCATAATCTCTCCCAACTCAGGCATCATTAAGCTCAAAGGTGTCTTTATTTGGAAAAAGGAATTAAGCTACTTGTCCTCCTTGTGAGTGGCAGGATCCAAGCACTTCAGCCATCTTCCAGTGTTTTACCCAAGCACATCAGCAGGGAGATGGGTCAGAAGTGAAACAATCAGACTCTAACCAGCACTCATATAACCCACTGCACCTGAATGCCAGCCCCAAGCTACCACTTAACCATCAGACACAGGATACACCAGAATCTAGGAAATAAAATACTTCCAGAAGTGCACAAAGCTGATTTAATGTATAATATTAATGTCTTTGTCATACAGTCAGAAAACATGTTTTTACATTTTTAATAGAATAGCAGCCTGTGAAGAAAATAAAGTGCCTCAAACCCATGAAAATCAAGATATGGCAGAGGTCACTTAGCCTACATCCACTTCATATTTTCTGGGCCCTTCCATGAAGTCATCAAGGTAAATTGTGAACTGATATGCCCATGGTTTCTCTCTGCTCACCTTCTACATCATCCTGGAATAGAGGAATGAGAATTTGGGTATACACTGTTAGCCCAGCCATAGCTGGAGCCATGAGGTTAAGCTAAGACCCCACACAGGACTTTGGCAGATGGAGGCCTGATTAGCAGAGAGCAGAAGAACATTTTTAATTATGCACATAAATAACCATCCCAGCACTGAAAGGACAAGAAACAAACTCAAGGAAATGACTTGGTATTTCCTCTTTTTGTTGGGAATGGTTCCCTCTCACTCCTTGGGATAAAGCTTCTGCAAAATGTGAACATTTCCTTTCATAACTGGTCCTTTTAAATTAGAGTTATGAATAAATAAAGACAATATGCAAACCATTTGATTACTTCCCTGTGCTTCCCCAGGATTCCCAAAGGAGGCACTCACACCCATTTTCATATCATTAAATATTAAAATAAAAATCCATGGAAGCTAATCAAGGGACCAAAAAGGTATTTTTAAGCATATATTTGGGCACAGTATAACCCAAAGTCTTTAAGCTTGGGGGACAAGAATATTTACCACAATAGAATAACTCAGCACAGAGCTTTGAAGGAAGAGAATATTGGTTTCCAGGGAGTAAGTCCATACAAAGCCCTCCAATTTTAGTTAGAAGTCCTCATTCAGCAACCATAAACCCACAGAATGTCATCAAGAGTTGGGATGTAAACAAAACGCAGAGCACAAGCCACCAAACTCAAAACCCACGTCTTGGGTGGGTTTGAAACTTTATGGGAAATGTTCCTGAGTTCAAATATTGGTGACACAGGAAAAAAAATCTCTAAGTTCTTTTTGCCTATGAAATCAGGTGATTCTTCTATCTATTTTATCACAGGTGTCATAGGTCACTACACCAAGAGAGTATAAATGATGTGCCAAGTAGCCCCAGCTCACAAGAGTTTATAAAAAGGTTAGGAAACCTGGGAAACAGAAGGAAGTTCCACAACATCCATGGAAAAGGTTCTTATGAAAAGCTGACACATGGATTTCAAGATTTTTTTTGTACCAAAATAACCTTATCTTTTCATTCCATTTGTCCATGAATGTCTCAAGTACTCTGTGCTAGGTGTTAACAGATCCCAGCCATCCTGGGGCATATGTGCTGCATGGCGGGTGTGTTCCCAACAGCGAGTTCCACATGGGCGCCAAGAGAGTGCTCAAGGGACTGAGAGTCCTTGAGGATCCAGCTGGAAGTACATGGCACACCATGAGTGTAACTAAGGAACTAGTTCCCGAGGTGTGGGCAGAGTTAAATAACCTAATTACAGGAATGATCCTACAACTAGCAATACTGGGAAGCTGTTAGGATCCTTGGATCTGGAAGAGCAGGGGAGGGGGCCATGTCACTGGAGTCCCGTGAGAACTGGTGTCATGGAAGGGAGGATGCCGGACAGGAACCATACAGGCAAGGCAGGAAGCTCAGACTGGGCATTGGAGTGAATGTACAATCTCTTGCTTACACCTTCCAGATACCATGGAGCAAGGGAGCCCATGAGGCACAATTCCAAAACCTAAACAAAGGCAGGGGAGATGAGCGAGTGGATCTGAGGGGGCGCATGGAGACTAGTTCATCACACAGGCTGGAGATCTCACTCTGGGGCTTAAGAAATGGGGAGACTAATTATCATTAAAAAAAGAAACAGGAGATCATGCTCAGCAAGGCAGAGATGTGCTTATAGGAAGTGAGGAGTAATTCTTTTTCAGCAAGGAAGTGATATAAACATTTCCAAGAAGAGCGAACCTGTATGTTTTCAGGAAGCTTGGAGGAGTGGACACAGCTCAAAATTTCTGCCATTGTGGCATAGATGACATCTTTGTTGGGGCACACTGTCCTGTGCTTTGTAGGAGGATGCACCACCCCTGGCTTCTACCCACTCTGTGCTACTAACAACCCGCTTCCAGTTGCAATCAGTGAAAAAGTTATCAGAAATTGTCAGAAGTTCCCTGTGAAAATTGTCTAAGGAAGTCATGATCAGAAAACAGCTGAGAGTTCCAACTTTGTGGCACAATGGGATAAGCTGTCACCTGAGACTGTGGCATCCCGTATGAGGACCAATTCAAGTTCCAGATGTTCCACTTCCAGTCCATCTTCCTGCTCACTCACCTAGAAAGGCAGCAGAGGATATCTCAAGTGCTTGGTCCCTGTATACACGTGGGAAACCTGGAAGAAGCTCCTGGCTTCTGACTCCTGATTCCTGGCTTTAGATGAACTCAGCTCCAGCTATTGTGCACATCTGAGGAGTTTACTTAGGGATGGAAGATTTCTTTTTCTCTCTTTCTCTCCCTCTTTTTCTGTAACTGTGTTCTGAATAAACGAGTAGATTTAAAAAGGAAAACAGCTGATAGACAATGCAGACTTGAGATGTAAGGGGTTTAAACAGCGTAAAGCAGAGAGACTGGCAAGGAAGGCACACATGGTGCAGACCCTGTAGAAAAGGAACAGAAAAGGTGAGTGGGGAAAGACGGAAGCAGATGGTTGAATGGGACTTTTAGGTTTGTGGCAAGAAAACAGGGAGAAGACTGTCTCCACTACAGCACTGGGGTGGCTGAAGCTGGCCTAGGGAAGGGTGATCTGTCTTTCATGAACGTGTTTGGAGGGAGTCTAGGAATTTAGACCAATTGAGAAGGGCCTGAGACCACAGGTATAGACTTGAGACATCTGTACAGATTGACAGCTGAAGAACTCCTTCCAGAGAAAAATAGCAGCTCCCAGAAGGAAAGGTAGAGAAAACCCAAAGAGTATGTTTTTTTCTTTCCTTCTCTCTTTTTTTTCAGGGTGTGGGGGGTGGGCAGGGGAGGAAAGGAGTGTTGTGTATATTTAGAAGATGAATAATACGGGATGGAAATAGAAGGCTCTGGAGGCAGGAAAACCACGCAGATTTCTAAGGGGTGAGAGTGGGCTGAAGTCCAGCCCCTGCCCCATATGCCCAGCCATATAGCCAAGGGGCTGCCTCAGTCCTGCCAAGCGACCCTCCCCAAGAGTCTCTGATATGCTATACAAGTACAGACTGGGCACGGTCGTGGGGCTCAACAAAGCACTCCAGAAGACACAACTGTAAAATTGGAAGAGCCTTTTCTTTGCCCCAACCCCCATCTCTCCACCCAACGTTCCTTTAAAAAAAATTACTCAGACTTAGAGAAGTAGACTTAGAGAAGTAGACTGGTTAAGAAGCTATGTTGCTGATCCAGAATACTTGGCTTGTTCTTCATGGGTGAGAGGCCATAGAAGGCATTGCTCCCTGCAAGGAAGAGTTGTCATTAGAAGGAGGAGAGAGGAGGGGTTCAGAGTCCTGAAGCCACAGTGCTGTTGTTGTCTCAGTGGCAGAGGATGTGGAGATCTGTGTCATTTTCCCTAACTCTGAGACAACCCCCGAGATTCCCACTGCAGGGGTACATGCCCCCCTGCAAGTGTGGCTGGGAATAGGATGGGAGATGGCTCCCTTCCATCTCATTACATGGCACAGAGGAACTTTCAGATACGGTCAAGGTTCCTGATCAATTGTCCTTGAGTAAGTCAAAGAGAGGTCACTCTGAGTGGGTCTGACCTAATCAGGTAGATTTTTGTTTTGTAAAAAGTTTTAAATTATTTGCTTTTTATTTATTTAGGATGAGAGAGAGATTCATCAATTGATTCACACCTCCCTCCACTACCACCACCAAATACAACATGTAAGCCTACCTACAAGTAAGCCAGGAGTCTGAAACTCAATCAGGGTCTCCATATGGCGAGAATCAAACTATTTGAACCACCACCACTGCCTCCAAGGATACTCATTAGCAGAAAGCCAGAACAGGAAGTGAAACTGGGCCGCAAACCTGAGCATTGGGATATGGCATTCTGCAGCACACAGCTGCTCCCAGGTGGAAGTTTCCTAAACAGATAAGAGGTAACCGTAGGTGCCTGTGCTCACTGGGAAGGAAACATCAGTGAGAAGGCCATGAAATGGGGACATAACAGGGCCTTCCAGTATCTGAAAGCAATTCATTACCAACAAATAGCCAGTAGGAAAAGACTTCAGTCCCAAAACAGCAAAAGGTCCAACTCTGCCAACAACCAGCAGCGAGCACGGGAAAACAGCCCTAAGCCTCCCGCGAGGTCACATGCCAGGCCACACCTGGAGTGGAACTGGTGATGTCCTCAGCAGAAGACTCAGCTGGCAGTCACCCAGATTGCTGTATCATAGAAACTGAGATTCTACATGTGTTGTTTGAAGCTACTAGACGTGTGTTCATTTACTATGCAGCAAGGAAGAGACTGTGCACACAGAGTGAACTGGCTCTACCAGGCAAGTGACAACTCTGCCCCACAGTGCAGACACAGGTGCATGGGACCTGAGCCAGATCTGGACTCAGTCCCAGCTCCTATGGTGATCTAGGCAGAGCTCAGCACTTAAAATAACACAGAATAGGGAGAGAACTTTCTTCCTGAAATCAGACCTGGTGTGCAGTAAGACTGAGACAGTAATGGCCCTGATGCCAGCTAGCATTCTTACCATGTGTGTAGCATCAGACCCACAGCTGCTTGACTCCTGGGACACTGAACCAGCAAAATGAATGGATGTGGAAACATCGTTTCTCAGAAGGAGCTCTTGAGAGGCCAGTGCCATGGCAAAGCAAATTAATCCTCTACCTGCACCACCAATATCCCAGCTGCTCCTCTTCTCATCCAGCTCTCTGCTAATCTGCCTGGGAAGGCATCAAAAGCTGACCCACAGTACAGACCTGGAAGAAGCTCTTGGCTCTTGGCTTTGGCCTGGTCTATCCCTGGCCATGGTGGTCACGTGGAGAGTGAACCAGCTGATGAAAGATCTGTTTCTCCTGCTATTCTGGCTTTCAAGTAAATAGGAGTTTTTTCAAAAGAAAAATCTATCACCACAGGTGTCAAAGCTCCAAGACACTAGATCTCTGACCTTTCTTCTATACAACCAAAAAGAAAACAAATAGAAAGCATAGTATGCCATGATGGTGAAGCAAGAAAGGAGTTGGAAGGGGATGCTAGTGCCAGAAGAGTCAGAGAACACTGCTGAATGACGCATGTGGCTCTCTGGGGAAATTATGTTCCCGCAGTGGAAACTCCAGTGCAAGAGCCCCGAGGCAGGAGGGGTAGACATAGGAAGGCTGGAGGGAGATGAGAAAGGAGAAACAGAGAAAATTATGGACTCAGAGTGCTTAAGGGCTTTGCACGTCACTCTAATGTTTTTACTTTAAAGTACAAGCTACAAAGATGGAGAAAATGCAAATATGCATCCTAAAATTCAAACGCTACTGCTTTGCCTAAAGATGACTTCTCCATGAATATGGTTATTGCTTCTTTTCTGTATTATTTACTCTGCACAAAAGCAAGAAGAGGCCAGCACACCTTTCCGTGTATGAGTACACACACCCCATGAGCCCAGAGCCTTGTTTTTCTCTCCAGGGATGCAACTGCAGCGTGCAATCCTCCAGTCTCTCCTACTATTCCCAGCACAGCCTTGCTGCTGAGGTCCTTCACTAATTCCTGGAAGTCCCTCCACACAGCTTACAAGAAGGCCTGTGAATGACCTTTCTTTCAATCCCAGATCTCACCCACAGACAAGCAGTCACTCCCATGCAAGATTTCCAGGTGTGCAAAGACCTGCAGGATTTTCACAAATACCAGCAGGGTGGCTCCTTAACAAAGGGATGACAACAGGTTGTGTGGAAAAACCTATGTACACACTGGTTCACTGAGGCTTGAAATTTCTTTCAGGAGAGACAATGGTTTTCATCTCACAACCAGAAAAAACTTTGAAGGCTGCAGGGGAACCAACTTGATGCTTTAGACCAACACATCCTACTGTGTAAATGCAGTGAGAGCCTGGATGTTGCAGTGGGCACTTGCAGAAGGGATGTGAATTGGCTCACTCAAAGAAGCCCCACTGCCCGTGGGTACAAGTACCCCTGGGTTCCCAGCGCCCCGTCCCACAAAGTCCAGCGCGATTCTCAGTCTCTCAGAACCCAGGCCTGGCAGGACCTGGGGACTTCCCTCCACAGGCAGAGCTGGCGGAGGAGGCTCTGTGACGCGCCACACTGTGCTGCCGGTTGCCAGGAGACAGCGACGCGCCCACAAAGCCCGAGGCGCCCAGCTCGGGTCCCTTCCGGCCTGCTTGCCTTTCCTGCCCAGGTTCCGCTGCTGTCCTGCCAAGGGTGCGAGGCCCTGCAGCTCGCCCCACGCCTGCTGCCTGAGGCCGGGCATAAAGCGTCGCCTGCAGCCAACCAGCCAGTTTGGGAACACATCTGAGGTAGTACCGCAGAGGGGAAGTGGAGCAAGGGTGGGAGGTAAGGAGGACCCTCCTCGTAGCCCTCCTTGTTCACCTAACAAGGAGACAGTGAGATTCGCCTATCCAGGTAGCATCTTTCCCGCCAAACTGTGTGCGTGAGCATGGGATCCCGGGAGGGGAAAGGACCCTGAAATATATAGTTTCATGGTTTGTTATATGAAAGGCAATGACTTGTAAACAGCAGAATCTGGAATCTAAGCTTCACCAAGGAACCAAACCTCTGCTCTTTCATCTGTAGTGCAGGTGATTGCCATGACGACCGATTGGGCTGGATGGCATCATACAGTCATTCATTTCTACGGATACTTCCAAGGATAATGTGTTTCAGGCAATGGATTGGGCATTGGAATTCTATAATGAACCAGGAAGGACTATTTCCCCTGTTTGGTTTTGCAGTGTATCAGTGGAGGCATATGGTGCTACACACACATACACAATCCCACCACCATTATAAACTTAGAGCTGAACTATATGCAAGCAAGGGAAGGTAGATAAGCATGGATGGGAAAGGGTGTGATGAACTGATCAGGGAGGTTAGGACAGGTTGAGAAGAGGTCAATAGAAAGAATTGATCTCTGGGGTTGTGGAGGATTAGTCCTTCCAAGCAAGAGGAACCACATGTGCAAACCCTTCCACCTCCTATGCCAGTCCCAAGCAAGGCTATCCTGCCAAGGGTGCGAGGCCCTGCAGCTCGCCCCACACCTACTGCCTGAGGCCGGGTCCTTGAGTCCATTGAAACTGTCAGGAGATTCATTCATGGATGGGCCTTTCATTAACAGACCTGAAGCTCTGGTTAGCTTGTACCAATGAAACCAAACTCAAGCTGCCAGAAACAAGCCTATCATATGTACTGTAAGAGAGAGAGAGATTAACTTATTTTCACTGGAAAGGCAGATTTACAGAATGAAGGACAAACAGACAGATCTTCCACCTACTGGTTCACTCTCCAAATGGCTGCAATGGCCAGAACTGAGCCAATCCAAAGTCAGGAGCCAGGAGCCTCTTCCAGTTCTGCTATGCGGGTGCAGGGTCCCAAGGTTTTGGACCATCCTCTTCTGCTTTCCCAGGTCACAAACAGGAAGCTGGATGGGAAGTGAAGCAGTCAGGACATAAACTGGCAACCACATAGGATACCAGTACTTGGAGGAGGTAGAGGATTGGCAAGTTGAGCCAACGCGACTGCCCCCTATCATGTGTACTTGTAAGACCTGTATTCTTCAGTACTTAGCAAGTATGTGAGGCCTTGCAATTCCACACAGGGAGGTACATAGATTTTACTCAGGAAATGGTGTTGTGAGCATTGGGGGAGGGGGCGTTGCTGGGGAGGGTGAACCTTGGTGTGGGGATTTGAAGGAAGCCTACTGTATCAAGAGCTTTAAGGATGGAACAGAACTTTACTAAATACTGAAATCAGGATGTGGAGAAAGACTGACTCTTCCTCTCACTTCCTTGGTCTCATGTGACCAAATGAACCACATTGCCCAGAGGAATCAAAGTTGGGCTTTGGTGCTTCTCCATGCAAATGATTCCAAGCTTTTGTGGTTTAGCAGCATAGGGATCTTCTGAAATAAATGGAACATTGTACTTGACCCTCCTTTGGTGTTTCCCATTTCTACAATGGGTCACCAGCATGCTCTCAGTCATTCCAGCTTGAAAACTGGGAATCATGCTAAGCTGTTCTTTCCTCATCCTCTGTATGAAGTTTGGTGGGTCCTAATGCCTAAAAACATGTCTTCTAATCCTCCTTATCGTGGTACTGTACAAGGCGGTTTTCTAGAGTTGTTGCCAAAACTTCTGCCATGTTCTGCTAATCAAGCTTGTTGAGTGAAACTTACCCTATTCCCTCTCTAATGTGTGTCTGATTCCAACAAAGAGAAAGGAATCATCTGGTGAATTTTAACAAGGAAGGCTCAAATTAAAGAGCTATTAACAATGGTGGAATCAGGATAATGGTGGATTGGCTGCCAAGATGTGGAGAGAGTGCATGGGTCACACAGGATATATGTCTTTGAATTACTCTCCAGAGCTTAAAGCACAGAGCACGGCCATGGTCCACTGAAGGATGGAGAAATTGCTGAGGTGCTACACAAACAAAATTCACTTTTAGAAGCCAGAAATCATTCACAGAAGGTGACTCCCTGGCAGCACTCCATTGCAAAGCTTCCCAACAACCCAAGACAAACTGCCGACCACTGGGCACTGCTGGTCATTGTGTGCTGCAGTAGTTGGACACTCGAAAGATCACATTTTGCATGAAATGGTTGCTGAACAATCTATGTGCTGCAGGATTCCAGCAATGGAAAAACTCCAAGTGCCTGGAGGATAAGAGGAGGAGCACCCTTGAGTCCATAAGATAAACCCCTTTCTTCTCCAGGGTCCCTCCTGTGTGCTGCTGCACTTGAAACTTAACATGGAGACAACTGACAAAGAAACATCATTGAAAGGACCTAGTTCCATTTCTGCTGAGAAGCCATTGTAAGGTGGATTTACCTCCTATCAAGCACATCAAGCTAACAACAAAAGCGACTGTGTGACTCTAGTGCTCCCTGTTGTCTTCAAGTTCAAAAGCTTCATCAGAAATACACCATGCCTTTATTTTCTGGCATTGGACTGTATTTTCACACACAGATGCAGTTATGAAAGCCATGCTTCAGACAACTCCACAGCTTTGTCTAAGTCCTCCTTGCCACATAGAATTCCCTCCTTACCTCACTTCAGTGAACAGATGCCTAGTATATACTTATGCCTGATGCTGGGGACACAGCCATGAACAAGCCAAGCACACCAGAATTTCAGCTTAAATATTGTCATCACTCTTTGGGACATCTCTTCTGACCTGCTCCTACCTCCAGAGAAGTTAGATGCCTTTTCCAGTAGTTTTCTTTTCGTAACCCTATAGCTACTGTAGTGTTTCTAACACTTATACTCTCATTTAATTATTTTCTTCTCCATCTCTTCCACTACCCTGTGAACTCTATGAACACAAAAACTGTAATTATATATTTCTGTATTTCAGTACAACTCCAACAAAACACATATGCTTTTATGGCATTATTTTTCCCAGGATCACATCATTACTCAAAGGTTAGACCAGGACCAGAACTCTTGTCTCCTGCCTCATAGCTAAGAGTGCTTCTTCACTGGATCTGCATCCTTGTGGGTGTATACCACACCTAGCATGGAGGACAGGAACCTTGTTTTCTTTTGGAAAAGAGCAGTACAGTGTTGATTATCATCAGAAATGATGACAGAAACAGGAAAGAAACAGAGCTCTGATCTTACATTGAAAACTATGATGCATTCACACACACCTCCCTACTCAGAACCCTTGTTTCTATACATTGAGTCCCTGAATCATAAGAATGCTACAGTACAATTGGAATAGAGAGGATGAATGAAAGAATAAAATCAGTTTTTCATTTTCTGATTTTTGCCTCTTAAGAAAAATGAAGATCTTGGGCATGGACATTTGGTCTAGCAGTTAGGCATCTGCATCTCACATGGGAGTGCCTGAGTTCAACTCCTGGCTCCATTCCCAATTCCACCTTCCTGCGGATGCACACTGTGGGGAAAAGCTAATGATGATTCAGAAAGTTGGGTCCATACCACCACATGGGAGGTATGGATTGGGTTCCCAGTTCCCTGTTTTGGCTCCCAGTCCAGGACACTGTAAGCATTTAGGGAGTAAACCAGTGAATGGGAGTTCTGGCTGCCTCTGCCTCTGTCTCCCTGATTTTCAAATAAACATTTTTAAGACAAAGAAGACTTTCTTACACATATGAAAGACTAAAGTGACACCAATTGAGTACATACGAGATCCCCAAGCCAGAAAGCCACATTGTACAGCTTTAGAGAGTTCAGTCAACGGTGATGTGAGCATGGGGAAATATTGGAAAGATGAACATGGATAAGTTAGGATGAATCATAAGTCCCTGTTCACTTGTTAAATAATAAACATATGGAACTGATGACTTTCAAGAGGTGGTACTAGCACAATCTATAAAGAAGTTTGGAAAATTTTCAAATAACAAAGCCAAAATTATTATTCACAAAAAGGACAAGGTCAAGTAGGCCTGCTGTCAACAATGTTGCTGTTGGCATCCAAATTCTGAGTCAATGTGATGTACATTTGGTCCAGGATCAAAATGATCCAGGCTTCTGTAAAATAAAGTTGGAGAAGCAAAGCCAATGTAAGTAAGACAGTGTGGAGATCTTAAAAGTCAAACCACACAGCATTTTGATGAGAAAAGAAGTAAAGAACCAATCAAGGTTTTTGACAATGATGCAATAATATCAGTAACTAAATTTTATCTGGCAAATCTAAATCTTAATTTCCTGGAATCTTAAAGATAATTATAATATTGGAATCTACCCTCCCATAGGGTGTTGTGAGGGATAGATGAGATAATGAATGTCTGATGACTACTGTTAAACGTGTCCTATTCTGTGTACTTTCTCAATTTTAGCAGCTTTATAGAGTATAGTTAAAGAGACAGTGACCACATTTTCAGGACAGAAAATAGGGCGTACTCTGACCAATAATTTTTGTTCCATTTCAATGTGCTAAAAATAACTTTTCATGATGCAAATGGGAATATCCAGGGTATTTCAGTGATTTATGGGGACAGTAAAACAGAATATTTGAAATATTTGAAATTGTCCTAGAGAAAATCTTTGAGTGTATTTGCCTTCTTCAGAGGGATTCAGTATTGGGGTAGTATAGAAAGAACAATGAGATGGAATCCATTCATGACTCAACTCCAACATAAACTGTTATGTTGAGCCAATCACTTAAGCTCCTTATACATCAATATTCACTTATAAATCAAAGATATTTAGCTACATCAAGAACCACATTAAGCTGCCTCATTGTTGTTATTGACAAAGTATAATTTATTATTTCCCTAACTAAAAAAATTACACACACACACATATATAACACACATATACATGACTGAAAGAGAAGGGTAAATCAACTGTAGCCATGATGTATCAGATAAAACAAATATCAGGGAGTACTTAGCAGGGAGTACTTTATAGTAGGGAACTTGTATATAGGACTGGAGGATGGCCGAGAGTTTACAATTAGAGTTGGAAGTCATCAGCATAGAGGTCCACTAAGTCACAGAAGGAGGAATCTACCTCTCAGCTAGAATAGTATAAGTCACAGTAGTTCAAGGCTCACATTGTAACAACTTTTATAAACCTAAAAAAATTACAATTACAATTTAAATTACAATTTCTTTTTCAGTTTTTCACTTTTTATTTATAATATAAAAAGATAGAGGAGAGATTAAAAAGATCTTTCATAGTCTGGTTCACTGCCCAAATGAATGCCACAGCAGGAAGCAGGCTACATCAAAGCCAGGAGTCAAAAACTTGGGCTGAGTCTCTCAGGGACCCACCTACTTGAGCCTTTACCTGCTGCCTTCTCCCAGAGTGCATCAGTAGAAAGCTGGACTGGAAGCAGAGCACCCTGATATAGGCTGCAGGTGTCTCAGGGAGAATCCTAACTGTTGTGCCAATATTCTACCATAGAAAAATTATTTTTACAAACACTGGGAAGGAATCATAGAATGTTAGTAGTCGTTTGGATGGGATTAACTAAAACATCCAGTGAATAGGGTACTCTTGCATGGTGAACTAACCACAAGCCAATTATATTCCCTAAAACATGCTAACTTTTGGTGTGCACTAGGGATTGTGCTTGCTTCTTGGGAAGTCTCTTCACTGGGAGAAAGAAAAACCAGCCTGGCTTTTAGTATTCAAACCTCACTGGCAGGTCAGAAATGTGAACTGCTGCTAGCACACTTTAGTTTTTACACAGTGTAGATAAGAAGCAAAGTGGGAGTAGGAAGTAGGGGAGAAATGGCAGGAAGAACAGATATCAGTGCACAGACAGCTTGAGTAGGTTTAGCAGCAATAGGAAGAGGGGGAAAGACAGGTCTGTTAGGGCTGAGCTTTGTTCTGGTCTTTCCCATCCGTGATGTAGATATTTTCTACAAACCTGTCTCTCCTCCTCCTCTTGCTGAATCAAACATTGTATTCTGTGTTCTAGGATATCTTTGATTTCTAACACATATCACTTCCAAGAGCGGAAACTGTCTTTCACGCATGTAGTCATCTTTCCTTCAATTTTCCTGATCACATTATTTACAGTTATTTTAGAGCCAGTATTTGGTAACTCCTTTAGATAATTAGAATCCAAACAATAAGTGAGAAAAAATGGGTGCAGAGCCAATATTCAACAAGGTAATGCTCAATAACTTTTCTAAACTGATGAAAGACATCAACCTACAGATCTAAAAAGCTTAGCAAACTCCAAGCAATAAAATATATCCTGCTGAACACATAGTCATTAACTAACTTGCCAAAAATCAAAGATAAAGAGCAAATAATACAAACAGAAAGACAGCAAAGATAATTTATTCCAGGGGAGCAATAATGAAAATTTTAGAGAACAAAAAACAGTGGGATTATCTACATAAAATGCTGAAAATAAAATAAAGCTAATCTATAAATATATATTCAGTGAACTCATTCCTTTAAAAATAAAGCAAATACTTATCACTCAAACAAAAATTAAATAATTTTTTTGCCCAACAAACTGAAAACTGAAAACTTCACAGATTTCCACAGGTTGAATAAAAATAATCCCAGAGAGAAGTTCTCACCATTGGGAAAGAAGAACACCAGGGAAAATAATTAGATAAAATAATTTTGACTACTTTAACATGTAACAGCAATGAAATATGCCAAGTGATAAAAATATGTAGAAATAAAATATGTGTGAATAGGACAAAGAGTTAAAGGCAGACATTTAGAGTAGAAGGTATTTTCATTATCCAAGAAGAAGTGAAAATCATAACGTAGGATATATTTAATTAAGTACGCATAGTATAATCTTGATGTTAATTCATATAGGAATAATAAAATAATGTGTAACTAAAAAGGAAAAGACAAAACTAGAATATTATGAATGCTTGATTTCTTTGAAAAGACAGGAAAAGATAAAGAGATGAAATATTTAAAATACAAGATGGTAAAAATATTATATTATTAATTGTGTTAATGTTAAGCACGAATGAACTAAATAATCTAACTGGTAGACAAAATTTTCAGTGTATTTTAAATCCATTTGTATGAAATACACTTTGAATATAAGGACACCAAAAAAACTAAAAGGTAGAAAATATGTATCATATAATTGAAGCTCACAGATTAAAGTAACTCTAACATAGGAAGTAAACAATTCAAAATAATAAGGATCCATTTAAATACTAAATATGTGTGCATGTTATAACATTAAAAATTTATCAAACAAAAATTAACAGAACTAAAAGAGTAAAACAAAAACTACCTCAGGTTTTTTTTTAAAGATTTATTCATTTTTATTGGGAAGTTAGATTTACAGAGAGGAGAGACAGAAAGATCTTTCATCCAGTGGTTCACTCCCCAAGTGGCCCCAGTGACCAGAGATGAGCTGATCCAAAGCCAGGAGCTTCTTCCTGGTCTCCTATGCGGGTGAAGAGTCCCAAGGCTGTGGGCCGTCTTTTGCTGCTTTCCCAGAACATAAGTAGGGAACTGGATGGGAAGTGGAGCAACTAGGATACCAACTGGCAACTGTATGGGATCCCAGAGCATGCCAGGTAAGGACTTTAGCAACTATGCTACCGCACCAGGCCCTAGACAGATTTTTAATTTAACTCTCAGTGACTAACAATAAGTAGACAGTAAATGAGGACGTTGAGATTTCAGTTACATAAACCTCTTGACATATATAACTTGAATGCATGGACTGTTTTTAGAATGCACTTCAGCATCCTGGAAGAATACGTGTAATGGGAAAAATCACAAGATTCTTCAGTAAGAAAGACATTTGTGTTTGGGAAAATACATTCAGGGCAATGGTCATGTTATCATATAAGATGTTAAAGCAAGTAACACAAGGAGAGCAAAGGGAGTAAGTCCTTGGGGAACCTGAAAAGAGAATTACATCATTAGGGAGGTAGTAATATTTATGAAGAGTTCTCAGAAGGGTAGATCAAATTGCCCATTTGATGAAAGACAAGTGCCAGTGAGGTGGCAAAGACACATAAAAGGGTATATAAAAGGAAGCCTGTCATAATCTGGCTCATGGGGTTTCAGACAGGACAAGAACTAAGAGGTCAAGAGTACAGGAAAGACAGATCTAAGAGTTACACTGAGGTTGGCAAAAGAGTGACAGCTTAATTCATTGTAACATCTTTGATCTCATTCAGGTAGATGTGACTTTTGTCTACTGAGAGGGAGGAGCCGAGTTGTGTAGGACACAGGCTGGAGAATAAATAAGAACACGATGTAATGTTCTGTGGCAAAGATCAAAGGAGACCCAGAACCAAAGGAGCTAGATGAAACAAGTGAGGCAAGATTGGAGCGTGCTGCAGTACATGATGTTGCAAAGATTGCTATGCTGTTACTAGTTTATAAAAGTAGAAAAAGGGGGCTGGCATGGTGGCCTGGCAGCTAAAGCGCTTGCCTTGAAAGCACCAGGATCCCATGTGGGCGCCAGATCTAATCCTGACAGCTCCACTTCCCAATCAACTCCCTGTTTGTGGTCTGGGAGAGCAGTCGGGACGGCCCAAAGTTCCTGGCTCCTGGCTTCGGATGGGCGCAGCACTGGCAGTTGCGGCCACTTGGGGAGTGAATCATCGGATGGAGGATCTTCCTCTCTGTCTCTCCTCCTCTCTGTGTATCTGACTTTGAGATAAAAATAAAAAAAAAATTTTTTTTAAAAAGTAGGAAAAGGGCTAAAGAATAACATGAGTCAAAATGTGATTGACGGTCGTATGAAACTTAACTTCATGTAAGCCCAATTGATATAAGAAGTAGGCTTAGATCAAACAGGCTTGTTTTGTTTCTTCCAACTCTCTCAGCTTATCTCGGTCCTAGAACTACATGACCATCTCAATATCTCTCCTAACTTTTATTTTTTAATTTTATCAAAGTACTGTATACATATGACAAAAATTCACACAATTGTACAAATGTTTTGTTCTTTGAGCATAAGTATAACATCTAAATTAAGAACAAAGTATTGCTAGTGACCCAAAAGCCCTCACTATTCTCCCTCTCCATATGTTTTTTTTCCTTCAGTGTGGAGGAGAGTATATTTCCATTTATACAGTGCAATTCAGTGAAACAATATTTGTAATAAAAAAATCAAATGGTGTAACATCCACATAATCGTTATAATGTTTATATATTAGCTTCCACAAATAAGAGAAAGCATGTGATGTTCGTCTTTGAGTCTAGAACAATGTGTTCCAGTTGCTTTCATTTTTTGCAAATATCAGAATTTCATTCTTCTTAGTGTCTGAGTGATATTTTATCATGTTCATATACCACATTTTCTTAATCACTAGTTATAGAACATAAAGTTTAATTTCACATCTTAGTTATTGCGAATCGAGCTAATACAAATGTGGGCGTGTGGATGGGCAGTTCTTTGTCTGGGTTCACCTCCTGAGCTCCTGGTGAAAATCCCTTCCCACCTGGTTGCTGGTGGAGTTCAGGTCGCCGTTTGCTGAATGTCGCTGGATTATCAGTCACAGCAACACCATACCATTGTTTTTGCTGCTTTTCTGTGTCTGTCAGTGTCCAGGTACCCCCTGCTGTTGTTCTGTCCTCTACTGTTTCCTGGAATGTATCCTCTCTGCTTCTCACTGGCTAATATTTCCGTCTGCTTAAAAGTGTCCTTATACTATGCCGCCATCTTGATTCTCCGCCTCACGTAAATTTCAATATAGAACTCTTTCATATGCTTGGTTAAATTTTCCCCCCAAAGTATTTAAATTTTGTAGTTATTGTGAATGTGATTGATTGTGTAAGTTTTTTTTTTTACCTTAGGCATAACATTTTTGTTGTATAAAATGTGAATTATTTTTGTGTATTGATTTTCTACTCTACATCTTTGCCCAATTCTCTTATGAGTCCTAATCCTGATTTCCCTATATAAAGGATCATGTATGCCATTTATTGCAGGGATAATTTGACTTCCTCCTTTCCAGTTTGTGTCCCTTTGACTTATTTTTCTTGCCTAAGGGCTCTGCCTAAATCTTCCACAATTGTATCGATTAATAGCTTCCTTGTCTGATGGCACTGTTATTGGAAATACTTTAGCTTTCCCATGTTCCACACGGTGTTGGCTGTGGGTCTGTTACACATTGCCATCATTGTTTTTGAGGAATATTTCTTCTATATTCATTGTTTAAGATTCATTTATTTTTATTGCAAAGTCAGATAAACAGAGAGTAGGAGAGACAGAAAGGAAGATCTTCCATCTTCTGATTCAATTTCCAGGTAGCCACAATGGACAGAGCTGAGCTGGTCCAAACCCAGGAGCCAGGAGCTTCTTTCAGGTCAACTACGTGGATGCAGGGTCCCAACCAAGGCTTTGGGCCTTCCTCTTCTGTTTTCTCACACTACAAGCAGGGAGTTGGATGGGAAGTGAAGCAGCTGGAGTATGGGCTGGCATTCATATGGGATTCCGGCATGTGCAAGGCAAGGACTTTAGCCACTAAGCTACTGCACCAGGCCCTATACCCAATTTTTAAAAGTGAAAAATTCACGATGACTTTTATCATGAAAGAATGTTTTATAAAATGCTTTCTCTGAACCCATTGAGATAATCATGTGGCTTTTACTCATCATTTTGTTTGTGATATACCATTTTTAGTGATTTGAATATATTGAACAATCCCTGTATCCCTAGGAAAAGTCCCAATTGATTGGATAGATGGTCTTTTTGATGTGTTGCTTGATCCAGTTTGCTAGTAATTTTGTTGGGGGTGTTCTTGTCTATGTTCATCGTGGTTAATGGTTTCTAGTATCTTTCTGTGGTTTGGAAATTAAGGTAATTTGGCCTGATAAAATGAATTGGGAAGGATTCCCTCCTTTTCAATTGTTTCAATTAGTTTCATAATTGGTGTTGGTTCTTCCTGAAAAGTTTGGTAGAACTGCTTGAGGACAAGTGCAATGGTGTTCCAGGCTAATCCTCTACCTGTGACTCCAGCATCCCATACAGGCACTAGTTCAAGACCTGGTTGCTCCACTACAGATCCGGGCTTGTAGTTTATATGCTGGGAAAGCAGCAACAGACAGCGCAAGTCCTTGGGTCCATTGACCAGTGTGGGAGACCTGCAAGAAGCTCCTAGCTCCTGGCTTTGGATTGCTCCAGCTCCAGCAGCTGTGGCCACTTAGAGTGAATCAGTGGATGGAAGGTCTCTCTTTCTCTTTCAAATAAAAATAAATAAATCTTTAAAAACAAAAAGGAATTTGGGTGCCTCTCCCTCTCCCCTCTTTAAGAGGCATCACACCTCCCAGCTCTACTGGGCAGTGCATTCCCCTTCCCTCTTCTTTCCATGTTCATCTGGTCACTTTGCAAATAAAAATTCCCTGTCTGCAACCAAAACATAAAGAAGTAAAATAATTCAGCAGAAAAGCCGACCTTGTCTAAGGCTTTTCTGTTGGGAGGCTCTAATTTGTTATTGGTTCAGTCTCAGTCTTGGTTATTTTTCTATTCAGGTTTCCTATATCATCATGCCTCGATTTTGGTAAATTACATGCGTCTAGAAATCTATCCATTTCATCCAGATTTTTCAATTTGCTGGAAAATAGCTGCTTATAATAATTCTTAATGATCCTTTGTATTTCTGTGATGTTGGCTGTAACATCTCCTTTTTCATCTCTGATTTTATTGAGTCTTCTCCATTTTTCTTGATTAGTTGGGAAAACATTTTATCAATTTTATTTACTTATGCAAAAAAAGCTCTTTATTTCATTCATCTTTTGTGTAGATTTATTATTTGCTTTGTTTATTTCTTCTCTACCGTTTACCGTGTTTCTTCTTGTACTAATTTAGGGTTTGATTTCTTCTTATTTTGGTAGGTCCTTGAAATATATTGCTAGATCATTTATTTGCTACTTCTCCAGTTTTTTGCTGTAGGCACTTATAGTCATTGCTATAAACTTTTCTATTACAACTGTTTTTTGCTATATCCCCCAAGTTTTGAAATGCTCCTTTTTTCACTTCAGTAATTTCAAAAAAAGGAGTTTTTATGTCCCGTTTGATTCCTACTGTTCATTTAGGAGCATGTTATCCACGTGTATGTACTTTTTCCTAGAGTTTCTTTTTTTTAAAGCTTCATTTTATTAATTTGAAAGAGTTACAAAAAGGGGAGACAATGTGTGTCTGGGAGAACACTTTCACCTGCTAATTCACTCCCCAAGGAGCTGCGATGGCTGGAGCAGGGCCCGGCCGAAGCCTGGACACTGAAACGTTACCCAGGGATCCCTTATGAGTGCAAGGGATACAGATGCTTGGGTCATCGTCCACTTTCCTAGGTGACGATACAGCTGGATTGAGGTAGAACAGCTAACACTAGAACTGCCACTCGCTGGATTGCTACTGTTGTCGAATATGGTTGAAACATCTGTGCCACAAAGCCACTCCTTCAAGTTTCTTCTGTTAGTTTATGACTTTATCCAATTTTGCTCAAAAGAGATCCATAATATCATTTCATTTTTAAAAATTTATTGAGACTTGTTTTATGGTCTAATACATAATCTATCCTAAAGAATACTGCATGCACTGATTTAAAAATATATATTGTGTAGCTGTATGATGGAATGTTCTATAGATATCTATTAGAGCCATTTCGCCTATGGTGTATATTAGTTCTGATGCTTGTTAGGTCTCCTTTCAAGCCCATTAATGTTTATTTTTAAAAAATGAATGTCCTAATATTGGGTGTATAATCATTTATTTATTAATTTCTCTTGCTGAATGGCCTTCTTGGTATTGTAACAAGTTTTTGTCTTAAATATTTTGTCTGATATGAGTATAGCTACTCTTGCTCATTTAAAAAAATATAATTTTACTTGAAGATCAGAGGCACAAAGAGAGAGAGAGAGAGACAGAGAAGTCGTCCAACTACTTGTTCAAACCTCAAATGGCCACGAGAGCCAGAGCTGAGCTGACCCAAAGCTATGGAGCCAGGAGCTTCTTCTGGATCTCCCTCATGGGTGCCAAGACCCAAAACCTTTAACCGCCCTCTACTGCTATCCAACGTCATAAACAAGGTGCTGAAGTCCCACAGCCGAGACTAGAACCTGTGCCCATCTGGGATGCCAGACCGAAGGCTGAGAATTAGTCCACTAAGACACTGCAATAGCATCTCCTGGTCACTTTTGATTTCTGTTTGCCTAGGATAACTTTTCCATCCTTTGACTTTCAGTCTGTTTGTATCTTCATTGATAAAGTGTATTTCTCATATGCAGTAAGTAGATGGGTCTTCTAAAAAAATCCATTCAGGCATTAAATTATCTTAATTGGAGAATTTTGTTCATTTACATTCAAGGTTACTATTGATAAATGATGATTATGATGGTTTAGCTGGCCTTTTTCCAATAAATAATCCTACTATGCTTTTAATTTCCTTTGTTATTTTACCAGGAGGTTTTTTTGCCATCACATTTTTTCATTACGTTGATTATCTGTGCAGTAAATCTTTAAATATCATTTGTAAGGCCAAATGAATGGAGACAAATTCTCCTCATTTTTGCTTGTCTTGAAAGTTAGTTATTTATTTCACCTTCGTTTATTTATTTTTCTCTTTTCAGATTTACTTATTTATTTATTCATTCTTCCTCACAAAGTCTGATTTAAGGCTTCCCACTGCATTTTTATTGGATTTACTAAACACTTTACTTCTTTATATTTGTTCAGTTTCTTTTTTCAAAATCATTATCCTTTTGCTGAATTTCTCATCTGTATCATTTACTGATTTTTTTAGTTTCACTTAGCTGTTTCTCTGTACTTGTTTTTTAGTAACCTTACAATAATTCTTTTGAATTATTTTTCAGGTGTATCATCAGTCTCATGTTCTTCACTGTCCAATGTTAACGTATTATTATGCTACTTTTAGGGAGTCATATTATCTTCCTTGTTCATGTTTCATGTTTCAATGTTGATTTTCGTGCATCTGGGGAAATTTCTAGTTTCTAGTACATGGGGGATTTTTTTAATTGAAAGTTTTATTTTTTTAATATTTATTTGTTTTTATTGGAAAGGCAGATTAACAGAGAGGAGAGACAGGGAGAAAGATTTTTCTTCCACTGGTTCACTCCCCAAGTGGCCACAATGGCCAGAGCTGAGCTAATCCAAAACCAGGAGCTTCTTCTGGGTCTCCCAAGTGGTGCAGAGTCCCAAGGCTTTAGGCCATCCTATACTGCTTTCCCAGGCCACAAGCAGGGAGCTGTAAGGGAAGAGGAGCAGATGGGACATGAACCCATATGGGATCCCAATTGGTGCAAGACAAGGATTTAGTCACTGAGCCATCACACCAGGGCCTGAAAGTCTTATTCTTGAGAATTGCCTCTGGGCTTGGTTGAGCATCTGATTCTTATTTTTGAGCTCCGAGGCTGAGTGCTTCATAGGGGCTGGGGAGCTCTAACCCTTTTTTGTAGTTGGAGTAGTAGTCCATAGTGACACCCAAGATGGGCATGGTAGGGTTCCTCTGACCGTTGTGGGGGAAGCTGGTCTTTGGAGCCATCTAGTATGTTTGCAGTTCTAACTTTCTCTGTGTCAAGACGAACTAGCTGATTCACAGCTTACAATGAGCTCATCATGTTGCCAGCCCTCTTTATCCATCTTGGCATGCACATCATCCAGCGCACCAACTCACTCTGTAGTGTGTGCCTGCACCAACCACGAGATCTCTCCCCATTGTGCAAGGAGCTCTGAGACTGCAGACTGGGAGGGTCCATAGTAACCTAGCCATAACCTGCCATCTTCCTAGCTCCACCATTCATGCCCAGAACTGCTACAGTCACAGTGTGCTGCCCGTGGCAGCAGCAGCATGGCCTGCTGTTCTCAGAGCCTGCACAGAGTTCAGCAACAACAGCAGCAACAGCAAAATGAGTCTGAGCTGTCTAGTGCTTTTGGCAGGGAAAGGAGAAGAAGACAATGTGACTGATTTCATGGGACACCTGCCAGTCCCTCAGTATGGACTTAAAGTTTATAGGGATCATACAAATCTCCCTCAGTGAATGTTACCAGTGGCAGTGGCTATAGTAGATCTGTCCTATCCCCTATTAGCAAAATAACGTTTCCTAGCTGGGAGCTGCTTATATAGATGTGGCAAGGCTGGCTGCATGGCTGGCCACTGTTTTGTCTCCCCTCCCTGCCCCAAAGATCTTTACAGTTCATTTAAGTTTTTATTGACTTATTTAATTTTTACATGAAAAACAAAGAGATGGATTTTCCATCCACTGATTAATTTCCCAAATGTCCACAATAGCTAGGGCTAGTTTGGGCTAACGCAGGGGCCCTGCAACAAATTTAGGTCTCCTCCACAGGTGGCAGGGACCCAAATGTTTGGACTATCACCTGATGCCCCTCAGGACACACATTAGTACAAGCTGGAATCAAAAGTGGAGCTTAGGCTCAAACCTAAGTATTCCGATATTACCAGCAGACATCTCAGGCAGCATCTTAGCCATTGTGCCAAATGTCCCACTCCATAACTTTCTTTCTAATGAAGATTATTTCTAGATTATATAAATCTTGATTTTTACCATAAATTGTCTCAAATAACCACTAGAATCTCTTAGCAATACATAATAGTAAAACACCAACAAAATGTGTGGTTTTAAAAGAATGATTTATTTATTTATTTGAAAGAGTTACAGAGAGATCCTCCATCTACCTGTTCTCACCACAGTTGGCCACAACAACCTGGGATGGTCCAGGCTGAAGTCAAGAGCTTCACCTGAGTCTTCCACGTAGGTGGCAGAGGTCCAATTGTTTGGTCTATCCTCTGCTGCTTTTCCCAGACCATTAACAGGGAACTGCATCAGGGGCAATCAGGACATGAACAAGAGCCCAAATGTGATACTGGCTTTGCAGGTAGCAGCTTTACCAGCTACACAATGCCAGCCCAGTAGATTTACTTGATACTGGACCTTAGGACAGAATTTCAATGGAGTTTTTCTTGCCATGCTTCTAAACACATCAGAGTAAACTGTGGAGCACTTACCAGATCTTTTATAGGGCTTATGAAAAGCATTGCAATGTATATGACTATATATTAAATAATCATGGTTTTAAAAGTGAAATACAAAATAATGTTGATTCCAGATAGCAAGGGCTGCCCAAACTCTTCCCAAACTTTGATTCAAGAAAGAATTCAGGAGTGACTCAGAGAATGGTGACTAGCGAGCAACAAGCATTTTTCTGAGAAAACAAGCACACTCTACATACAAAATAAGGCCTACACAGAAGCAAGTGAACTGTTAAACTGTTCATTTAATAATGAAGTAGAGGTATTTCCTAATTAGGTGAAGGAATATTTATGTTTTCTGTGATGCAGGTAGAGACTTCCCAGAATCCCAGCTATCATCCCTTTTTGATCATTATATAGTACATTTTTTTTCATCGTGGTGTCTGGTCAGTGTGTTGTTCAGGATACTTAAAGTATTATAATGAGCTGTAGGTCAAACCAGATTAAGTGTGGCTTGCTAAACTGGTAAGGCCCATGTACACATAGGGAGTCTGTCTGCAGAGAAGAGCGAACCAAACACATATTTACTCAATTTAACTGATTAACTGCTTCTTCTACCTCCCAGTCTTTCCCCCTCCTCAGAGAATTCTATCCTTTAGTTTTAGGGATTAATGAGAAGTAATCTGTCTTATTTTTCAGTGCTGTGTCTGATTTATCATCCTTACCTGTCCAGAACAAGAAATTCTCTGGGTATTTAGTACAGTGCAACAGATGCATCAGGAATTGAGTCCAGTTCAGCTGCCAGTGGTTGAAATTTTTGCATGACCATCATCTTCACATGATATTGTCGTTTCTGAGATAAAGAACAAGTTTAACAATCATGAGCCAAAAAAAAAAAAAAAAACAGTCACAAACCATTAAGGGATCTAAAAGAGAGGTAAAAACCACTTGTTAGCTGGAGCTAGTTATTGGTGCCCCTTGTCCAAAGGAGTGTATGCATTTAATTTAGCCATAAACTTCCTTAATACATAATTCCACCACATGTGAGTTGGTAACATAGGTCCAGCTGGTGTTATTAATTATGGCATATATTCCACCTTTTTCAGCTACTAAATAGTCAAGGATGATCCTGTTGTAAAGACACTCCTGGCAGGCCACCAAGGCAGGTCCATGTGTGACTATGAACATCAGTTGCTTTTGGCCCAGATTGCCTCATGGCCAGATTGAGGGTGTTTTTTAAAGACTGACTTTTATTTGAAAGGCACAGTGACAGCGAGAAGGTGAGACACACAGAGAGATGCTCTATGCACTGGTTCACTCCTCAACTAACTGGTCTGAAACCAGGAGCCAGGAGCTGCTTCTAGGTCTCCAATGTTGGGTGTAGGGATCCAGAGATGGGCCATGCTCCCCTGTTTTCCCAGGCATACCTAGCAGGGAACTGGATTAGAAGTAGAGCAGCCAGGAGTCAAATCAATACCCTACTGGGAAACAGGCACCACTGGCAATGGCTGTACCTTTATTGCCACAAGGCTGGCCCCTCTACTTTCAGTAAATTATGCGATCTGATGAATTGAAATAGGTCTCAATAAACCAGGCATTGGTGGAAAACCAAATATAATCTGCCAGATATCACATGACTGATTCTTTCAACCAACAGGGAGGAAGCATTTGGTTTAAATGTGATATAGAGGATCTCTACATGGCCTTGTGTACACTTACTATGATTTTCTTACTTGAGAGCCCAGGTGCAAGAAGAGATGATACATTTAAGAAAAAGAAATGAGAAAAAGAGTATTCATTCTGATTTATTTTGACACAAGTTCAGTTCCTATGATGGATCCTGATGTAAGGTCTCTAGCTACCTGGGTAACATTTTCCTTGGTTTCAAGGCAAGAGCTTCTTCAGCTGGATATGTGTTAGGCAAGGACACTGAGTCTTGGGTATTAACGGTAAGCCAAACAATTGATCAAGTTTTCCTCTGTAGCTATGGTTTGTGAAAAATTAATCATGCTTTTGCGTTCCATTTTCCTCTTCAGGAGGCAAGGAGAACTATTTTATCCATAGCAAGAGTCTTTATGTACAGGCTTAGTGCTGGAATCCTGTGATGCTGGGTGTCATCAAAAAGCTGAGTCGTCTACCTGACTGAACAGAAGCTTTGGATTCTGAATAGGTTCACAGGTGTATGAGGCTGTGAAACTGAATTAGGAACTGGTCTGATTCAAGGGAGGTAGACCCGACTAGACATTCCTTGAATTTTATGTTTGCCTTCCATATAGGTTATAATTGCTTTCTTAGGGATCCTGACATCTGAGCATTAAACATAACTAAATCTCGTTGGATTGGAATGGGGAAGTGTGCTGGTTCCATATTCTTGCAATGGTTTTTGTTTCAGTCAAAGGTTGATAGTATGGCTAACTATTTGATTGGTGTCTGAACTGCCTTGCCTAGGAAGTCAGTAGTTAGAAAAAGGTCTTTCATAGAGCATTTTCAAAGGGCTGACTTTAAGAGTGGCTTTAAAAACTGTTATTGTCAGAAGGGAAATAAGTAACAGAATTAGGCAGTTCTCAGGGGTCTCTTGGTGTAGTTTTCCTACGGTCAGCTTTAGGACCTGATTTGCTTTTTCTGTTTTTCCTGAAGACTGAGGCCTCCAGGAAACATATAACTTGTAAGTAATCCTTAAGGACTAAGATATTTCTTGAGTTTCTTTAGCAGCTAAGGGAAATTTTCACCCTGAAGGATACATGGTCACCCAAAGCTTGGGATAATATATTTTGTAAGAACTTAGAACTTCTATGGCATAGGCTGAAAACTGCCTCAGCCATGGCTGTGGCTGCAGGTGAGATTTGGTGCCATAGCTCACTCTCCAGTGCCTGGGTGTGTGGGAGTAAAACCAGGCCACAACAGGTGAAAAGAGAAAAGAATTTAGCATCTTCTGGTGCTTTTTCTGTTGGAGTAGAAGAAGCTTCCACCCCACTCAACAAAGGTGTCTCTGAAGCCCAAGAAGTACTTAAAGCCTCTAGCCTAGAGAGCATTTGAGTAAAATCTCCTTGCCAATCTTCTGGTTAATCCTCGTGTTGAATGAGAGAGGAACTGGCTGATGACCTGGCTCATATTGGAAACATACTTCACAAGTCCGTGTTCCTTCTTTCACAGTCTCCTTAGGGCTCTTTCCTGCAAACTGCTGTATCATATTCTAGCCTGGACCCTATCCCCAGGTGAAAAGCACTATGCAGGTACTTGGGACTTTAAATTGTTCAAAACGTTCTTGTCATCCTGTTTTAACCATCTGCTAGCATCCTTTTTAAGAGCTTTTCAACTTGCCCCTGTCTGCTCTTCTGAGGAGTCACAGGGATTTTGCAGGTAAGATTCCTGGGCAGGAATCAAGGTGGCATGAGTCCCCGTGGCCTGTAAGGTTGCTGTCTTGGCACTGCCATCAAATAATGACTCCCTTTAGTGATCTAGAATCCTCATTGTGACATACGTGACAGTGAGTTACAGCAATTCCCTTAGCCTTCAGTACTGCTGGTGGTAATGCTAATGCCTCGTGATGTTTAGCAGGGAAACACTTTTCACTAAGTGCACGCTATCCAGAGGACTGTGTGAGCATGTAAATTTAGGAGATATTTTCTATTAAGGCCCTGACATAAGATGTTCAGCACCAATTTTTTCAGTTGATAAATTTCTCATACAAATAATATTATTGGGCAAGAAAAAAATAATGAGGGCAAACAAAATAGAATTGAAAATATTCCCTAAGATGTTGCCCAGTAAGTGATTTACGCTTATATTTTGACTTGCATACATTGTGAAAACTCCAGAAATCACTCAACTATAGTTAGATATTAATAAAAAAAACTTTAATATTTAATTTAAATGCCTGCTTGTGGTGGTAGAAAATAATTAATACATATGAAGTGTAGGTCTTTTTCATGACAACACACTAATTTCTAAAGAAAAAAAAGGGCTGGTCTTTTTTTAAAAGAATATTTTAAGATAAATCATGTAAAGTCTTTGAAAATTAGGTATTTAGCAAGGGGAGATTTTGGAATGTTAACATTAAATTTCATTTAATCAAAAGTTAAATTTAATTAATATTGTGGATTTTTGAAGCTATAAGAAACTATATCATGTAAAGTAAATTATTTTACAGTATTTTTCATAAGACGTTAAAGGCCTAGAAAGATGGATGAATAGTAAGAAGGCACACTGACCTTGGGCACAGAAAAACACTAGAAAAACAAAGGCACACCCACATACCCAGGGGACCGACCAAAATTTTCAGTGAAGAACCAACAAAACCGAATAGACACTCCAAAGAGTAGCGAGGAGATAGGAAGACATGTTGCCTCCTGCAACTCTAGCCTGTAAATCTGTTGGTTCACTCTAGTATAGAGATGGGCTGAGACTGTGAATACACTAGCCACCCCTAACAGAGCCCGCACTGACTTTGCCAGAGGCAGTCACCATGCCCATCTTGTATATTACTCCGGACTCCTGTTCCACTCAGAAAAAGTGACCAGAGCTCCCTGGTCCCACAGAGCAGACATCCCTGGAACTCAGGGTAAGCCTAAGGCACTCCATTTAGCCCCAAAGGCACATTTCCAGAGAATAAAGTCTTCAACTAAAAAAAAAAACCCAGAGGAGTTAGCAACAAGACATTCCTCAAGATGAACAAAAATCAATGTAGAAACACACAGAAGATATAAACAAGGAAGACAATATGTCTCCCCAAATGGAATACAGGAGTTCCTTAAACTGGAGAGGGGAGATTGATGAAAAGCCTGAGAAAGAATTTAAAAGAATTATTGTAAGGTTACTCAAAAACACAAAGGAAGAAGTAAATTGTTACATGACATGGGTAAGAAATTCTGAAGAGATAGAGATGCTAAAAAAGAAACAGAAATATTAGAAATGACATATTCAAATAAGTCAAGTAGAAAGTGCAGTGGAAAGCCTTAATAACACTGTTGATGAGGGAGAAGAAAGAACATTAAATCCAGAAGACAGGTCTTTTTTTAAATATCTCAGAGAAGGAGGATAGTTAAAGGGAGGCAAAGGAGAAGAAATCTAATAGAAAACAGTGTCCAGGAGCTATGGAATATCATCAAACCACCAAATGTATGAGTCTTAGGAGCTCCTGAAGGCATGGAAAAGGTAAAGGTGAATGCCTTTGAAGACCTATTCAGTGAATTAACAGAAAATTCCCTCAATTTGGAGAAATGTATGGACATCCAAATGTAGGAAGTACACAGAAACTCAAATAGACATGATCCAAAAGGATTCTCACCATATTACAATCGAACACTCAAACTCGCAAAAGTAAAACAAAAATATTAAAATTTGCAAAACAGAAATGCCAAATATCCTTTTAAGGAACTCCTATTAGGTTGACAACAAATTCCTCAGCAAAAATCCTAAATAGGGCAGTAGAGAACAGAGAAATATACTTTGTCCCAAAGGGAAAATTAATGATAACTTTACCCAGTAAAACTATCATTCATAAATCACGTTGAAATAAAGATCTTCCAAGACAAGCAAAAATTGAATGAATTTGTCACCAACTGGCCAGCCTTAACAGTATATTTAAGGCTGTACCATACACAAAAACATAGAGATTGCCAGCATTATGAAAGAATGTGAAAGCAGAAAACCTCCCATAAAACAAAGGGAATTCCAAACAAACAGCAGGGATGTTTGTGGGAAAACATCAAGACCAAACCATTACTTGTCAGTAATAACCCTGATTGTAAATGAACTAAATTCTTCAATTAAAAAATTCAGAATTGTTGAATGAAGGAAAAAGACTTACCTACAAGCTGCATATGGCAAAGATGCTTCCACCAATAAAAGTACACATAGATATAAAGTAAAGGGATGGAAATAGATAAATAGAAGACAAAAGCAAGCAGGAATAGTTATACTCAGAGTAGACTGTAAGACAAAAACTGTTAAGGAGACAAATAAAATCAGTATGTAATAAGTAAAGATTCAACAGGTAGATGTGATTAAAGCAAATGTATATGCTCCCAAAGCTAGGGCACTCAGTTATATAAAACAACGGTTAATGGAGCCAAAGGGAGACATAAGCTGCAATGCAATAACGGGAGACTTCGACACATCACTTTGACCATGCAACAACGCCACCAGACCAAAAAAAAAAAAAAAAAAAAAACCAGCAATGAAACAACAGAATTAATCCACACTAAGGATCTAATGAGTCTGATGGTTACCTATAAGACATTCCATTCCACAGCTGCAGAATATACATTTTGTAACCAATTCATGAAATACTCTCTGAGCTACATCATATACTAGTCATATAACAAATTTCAACAGATTTTTAAAAATTGAAATATCATACGTCTTCAGATTAGGGTGGAATTAAGCTGGAAATTAACAACAGAAAATCTCTAGAAAACATAGCAAATTAAACAACACACTCCTAAATGAACAGTGGGTCACTGAAAAAAATAAAAACAATCAAATAATTTCTTTTTTTTTTATAAGATTTATTTTTATTTTTTTTTTTATTGGAAAGGCAGATATACAGAGAGGAGAGACAGAGAGGAAGATCTTCGATCCCATGATTCACTCCCCAAGTGAGTGCAACGGCCGATGCTATGCCGATCCGAAGCCAGGAGACTCCTCCGGGTCTCCTACGCGGGTGCAGGTTCCCAAAGCTTTGGGCCGTCCTCGACTGCTTTCCCGGGCCACAGGCAGGGAGCTGGATGGGAAGCGAGGCTGCCGGGATTAGAACTGGCGCCCATATGGGATCCCGGGCATGCAAGGCGAGGACCTTAACCACTTGTGCCACCGCACCGGGCCCCAAATAATTTCTTTAGTGAATGAAAATAGCAACACAATGTACCAAAACTTATGGGACGCAACAAAAGCAATGTTAAGAGGAACCTTTATAGCTATAGTGACCACATAAAAAAAATTGAAAAGAGACCAAAGAAATGACTTAAGAATGCATTGGAAAGAAAGAGAAAAAAATAAATCAAATCCCAAATTAGTAAAAGGAAAGAAATACTAAAAATCAGAGGAGAAATAAGTAAAAATGAAATTTTAAAAACCACAAGAAATGTAAGTGAAAGAAACTCTGGTTTCGGCCTAGTGCAATGGCTCAGTGGCTAAATTCTTACCTTGCAAACACTGGGATCCCATATGGGCTCCAGTTTCTGTGCCTAATCCAGCTTCCTGCTTGGAAGGGAAAACAGTGGAGGATAGCCCCCTGCTCCTCTGAGGGAGACATGGAAGAAGTTCCTGGATCCTGGCTTCAGATCAATTCAGCTCTGGCCATTGTGGGGTCTTGGGGAACAAATCAGCAGATGGAAGATCTTTCTCACTGTCTCTCCTTCTCTCTATAAATCTACAGTTCCAATGAAAACAAACAAATCTTGGGTCTGGTGCAGTAGCCTAGTGACTAAAGGCCTCGCCTTGCATGCACCAGGATCTCATATGGATGCCAGTCCATATCCCAGCTGCTCCACTCCCCATCCAGCTCTCTGCTTGTGGCCTAGGAAGGTAGTAGAGGACAGCCCAAAACCTTGGGACTCTGTACCCACATGGGAGACCTGGAAGAAGCTCCTGGCTTCTGGCTTCAGATCAGCTCGGCTCCAGGCCATTGTTGCCACTTGGGGAGTAAATCAACAGATCTTTGTCTCTCCTTCTATCTGTAAATCTGACTTTCCAATAAAGTTAAATAGATCTTTAAAAATAAATCTTTTTTTAAAGAGCTAGCTTATTAAAACAAATTGATTATCACATCTAATGAAAAGGTAGAAAACTCAAATTAATAAAATCAGAGATGAAAACAAAGATGTTACAACTGACAGCACAGAAATACAAAAGAAAAATTACTAGAAATTATTGCAAAGAAATATATGCCAATAGATTGGAAAATCAAGAAGAAATTAATATATTTCTGGCACATGTATTTTACCAAAACTGAGGTACAAAACAAAACAAAACAAAAAACCTTAGTCAACCAGAAAACAAAACTGAGTTTGAAAGAGCATCCCAACAAAGAAAAGCCTAGGACTAGTTGGCTTCACTGCTGAATTCCAGCAAACTTTACAGAACTAATCCCAATTCTTAAAGTATTCAAGACAATTGAAACGATGGGAATGCTTCCAAACTTAATTCTTTCTCTAAGTCAGCACATCTTTCTTCCAAAAATCAGAGATACAATAACAACAACAAAGAGAACCACAGGCCAACATCCCAGATGAAAATGGATACAGAAACCTCAACAAAGTATTAGTAAATTAAATCTAGTAAAGCATCAAAAACTTCATCCACCCAGACCAATTGAGATTTAATCCAGGGATTCAGGGATGGTTCAACATATTGTGATACAGCACATGAAAAATTAAAGGATAAAACCATATGATTATTTTGATATGTTCAGAGAAAACATTTAATAATATAATGCAACATTCTTTCATAATAAAAAAAAACTTTAAACAGTTGAATAAAAAGGAACACAGCTCAACAACTCAGCAAGCATCATATTGAAGGGTGAAAAGCTGTAAGCATTTCCACTAAAATCTGGGAAGCAACCAAGGATATCTACTCTCGTCACTGGTATTCAATATAATCCTAGAAATTTCAGCTAGAGCCATTAGGCAACAAAAAGAAATCAACAGGCTACACAATGTCAAGGAGGAAGTAGTTGACGCAGTTTACAGATGAGATGATCCCTGTGTAGGGGAACCAAAAACTACTATGACACTAGTAGAATTTGTAAGTGAATTTGGCAAGTTGCAAGATATAAAATCAACACACACAACTCAGTCACATTCTTTTTGTTTTAAGATTTTATTTTTATTGGAAAGGCAGATTTATAGAAAAAAGAGACAGAAATAAAAATCTTCCATCGTTGGCTCACTCCCCAAATGGCTGCAATGACCAGAGCTGAACCAATCCAAAGCCACAAGCCAGGAGATTTTTTTCAAGTCTCCCACATGGGTGTAGGATCCCAAGGCTTTGGGCCATTCTTGACTGAATACATATAAAAACTAGAAAATCTTTAATGTTCACACATTGGAAGAATTAATATCATCAAAACATGCACATTACCCAAAGCGATATATAGATTTAGTATGAGCCCAACAAAATCCCAAAGAATTTCAAGGAAAACAATCCTAAAATTCATATAGAAGTATAAAAGACCCCAAATAGCCAAAGCAATCTTAAACAATAAAAACAAAACCAATAGCAGCACAATACCAGATTTCAAACTATACTGCAGGATTTTGACAAAATAGGCTAGTACTGGCACAACAATAAACATATAGGCAAGTGGAAAAGAATAAGTTAGAAACCGCAGAAATGAACCCATACATCTACAATCTTCGACAAAGAAGCTAAAATCATCCTCTGGACAAAGGACAGTGTTGTCAACACACGGTGCCAGGAAAATTGGATTTCCATAAAGAGGAGTTTAAAACAAGACTCTTTTCTCATGTCCTATATGAAAATTAATACACAAGGGATCTAGAATCTAAACTTAAGATCTGAAAAGATCAAATTCCTAGAGTAAAACCTAGCAGAAATGTTGTGAGGCCTTGGCCTAGGCAAAGACATCTTGACTGAGACTGCTGAAGCACAGGCAATGAAAGCAAAAATGGACAAAATGGGCTACAGCAAGCTAAGAAGCTTGTACACGGCAAAGGAAACAATTAGCAAAGTGATGAGAAAAATTCATAAATTATGCATCTGATAATAGATTAATAACTAGAATATGCAAGGAGCACAAGAAAAAAAACAGAATAATGCAATGAAGAAATGGAAGAAGGCTATGGACATAAGTTGAAAAATCTCAGTGCTAACAAATTGAATCCAACAAAACATTCAACCAATCCTAATGAGATTCACCTAGGATACAAGAATATTTCAACATATTCATGGATTGGAAAATTAATATTATCAATTTCCACTCTAGCAAAGTGATATACAGATTCAATGTAATAAAACATGAAAATCAACAGACACCTGACAAAGCGCTCAGGATCTCTAGCCATTTGGAAAGCACAAATAAAAGACACAGCAAGATATCACCTCACAGTAATCAGAATAGTTATCATCTAAAAATAAAAAAATAAGAAATGTAGAGAAAAAGGCACCCTAATGTACTGCTGGTGGCAGTGGAAACTGGTATAACCATTATGGAAGGCGATGTGTATGGAGATTTCTCAGAAAACCAAGAAGTAGATCTGCCACCTGATCCAACTATCCAATGCTTGACTACAGTCAAAGAAAATTAAATCAGCATTAGAAAGTGTTTCTTGTATTCGCATGCTTTCAGCAGCTCAATTCACAACTAAAATATGGAATCAGCCTACATGTCTAATCAACTGATGACTGGATAAAGCAAATGTGATATATATTCATAATGGATGATTACTTAGCCATAAAAACAATGAAACTCTGACATTTGCCTAGAAATGGATACAACTGAAGATCATTATGGTAGATGAAGCAAGCCAGACCCAAAACAACAAACATCACAATTTCTCTTCTTTGTGGTAATTAATATGTAGAAAGCATAGCAATTGTAAGCGATGACATGTGATATGTAGTTATGAATATTACTCCACTGACTCATGCCATGTAAATGACAATGTACTCTTATTTCATGTGCCCAAAAAGAAACAGAGAGGAGTAACAGTGAAGACTTTCAGGGTGCTAGTAACACCTGTTATTAATTTTGGGTATTTGTTATGTGTGTGATCAAATGGAAAAAGTTATTTTTTTCTGTACAATAAATTCAATTGTGGGGGTCTACACTATATTTCAAAAGATATTTTTTAATTATATTAAAGTTCATAATATTCTTTACTGAATTATTTTCCATTAGTTGTTCAAAGCATTGATTTTTACTACTACAAAGATTAGGTTATTATAACAGTCCATTAAGAATGAGATTTTTGAACACTGATTAATATTGGTAGCCAAGAATATATACATGAGTTGAGTCACAATTAAGACAGAATGAACACAACATATTGTTTCACTATGGACAAGTGGTGACATGATGACAATGCTGGGGAAACAAATCATACATCTTTTTTGGGAGAAAATAATGTGAAAAATAAGATCATATCAAATCAAAGAAAAATTAGCTATGTGAAACCAAAGATTATTACTGGTAAAAAAAAAAATAAGTTGCAGCTAAAGCAACAATCAGACTTTAAGATTTTATGCATAACTCCTGCCCATTAAGCACAAAAACAACAAGTAATGAAATCTGGAAGTTTATAGACTATACCAAACAGTATCCAAACATAACTTGAAGTGTTTTAAATTTGTGACTGGTTGTAAAATGGAAGTAAACTTTGCTACCACCATAAAAAACTAACAACCATCAGTTATTGTGGCTTTTCTGCAACCCATTCTGCCGTGGCCACTGATGGAGAGTTCAACTTTAGAGCTGTAAAAGGAAGGCTAGGATGAAACAGTACAGCACACACTACAGACAAGATTTACTGACATCCACATTTTCCATGACACAGTGTGGACTCAAGATAAACCTTGGAAGTTCAGGGATTTTGAATAGACAAAAGAAAGGAGGGACTTCAAGGAGGCTTGCCAGGCTCAGCCACATACTGAAGGGAAGAAAGAGGACAGAGTATCATGGTCAATGGGAAAGAAGGTATTGTGCTTTGGAAGAGAATCAAGATGGCAGAGTAGGGTGACTACATGTTTAAACAGATGGAGAAACATTATCGAGGGTGAAGCAGAGAGGGTACATTCCAGGAAATAGGAGAGAACAGACAGGCAGCAGAGGAGCACCTGGAGACTGATGGACACAGGAAAGCAGCGGAGATAATGGTGTGGTGCTGAAGTGACCCAGTTCACCAGAGGCATTCAGCAAATGTTGATCTGAACTTCAGATGGCCAGACCTCCACCAGCAACCAGATAGGAAAAGGAGTTCACTGGGAATTCAGGAGACAAACCCAGACAAAGAACTTCCCATCCTGCTGGTTTGTTTGATTTGACCAGGAGCAGAGACAGAGCAGCAAATCCCAAACAGATGGTGTGGGAACAGGATGGATTTCACAGCCCAAACCCCCACTAGAGCGCAGTTGGGCATCATCTTGTGTAGGGACAGGCCTGCACATGCATTAAGCTGGGAGCAAAATCATTTTGGGCTCAGTGGATTGCAATGATGTGGCGGCCTTCAGGTTCCATCCAAAGTAAGTCTGGTAGCCTCCAGATCTAACAGTCAGCATATCAAGAACTCGACAAGTTTCATATCAGGTGCCATTTTTTGAACAGCGTGGCAAAGGCTTTAACAACAGTGAGCTGTGCATGCACTATCACCCTATGAACTGTGCAAACCAGAATTGGGAGAAACATTGCACAGAAGACAGTGCAACAATCCCGTGGGATCACAGGAGGTGGAGTGCTAAGTCAGGAGCTGGGCTATGCAGACAATAGAAGTCAAACATAAGATCCCAGATCTGAAACTCACTAGGGAGAGTGGCACAAGTGACTGCAAACAAAGAACCAGGTACCAACTACAATAAGTAAAATCAAACTGCAGACCTGTGGGTAACACAACTTGGAAAGCTTCCCTAAGGAGAAGAATCTGATTAACAATGACCAAGAGCAAAAGAAGAGACAGATGCACAATGAATAGTACTAAAGACACCCCTGTGAAGGAGCAAAACCCTTTGTCAACCTCAGAGTTAACTGAGGAAGACATCAAGAAAATTCAAAACACTTGTTATAAAGTTTCTTGTCAACAACAAGAAGCACATAATACAGGAGTTCAAGCAATTTAAGGAATATGTCATACAGGAATTGAATCCAAAGAAAGATGATATATCAGAAATTAAGAATACAGTCAAGCAAATTATAAGTATAGTGGAGAGTCACCAAAACAGAATGAAGGAAGCAGAAGAAAGAATCTCAGAATTGATATTTCCTGTCACCAGGGGGAAACAAACAAAAAGCTGGAAGTAGAGCTGGATCAGGCCAAAAAAAGTATTCAAGAATTAAGAGACACTATTAAGAGGCCAAATATAAGAGTTATGGGAGTGCCAGAAGGTGCAGAAAGAGAAGCTGGGTTTAAAAATGTATTTACTGAAATAATAAAGGAAAACTTCCCTAATCTGGAGAAAGAAATGGGAAACAACATACAGGAGGGGCACAGAATTCTCAACAGCCTTGGTCAAAAGTGATCACCACGACACATGATAATCAAGCTTTCTTCAATTGAACATAAGGAAAAGATCCTGAAATGTGCATATGAAAAAAATCAATTGGCCATATAAAGGAATGGCATCAGACTCACAGATGAGCTCTCACAGGAAACTCTACTGGCAAGAAGAGAATGAGCTGACATATTTCAAATCATAAAAGAAAATAATTGTCATCCAAGGATAACGTACCCAGCAAAGCTTTCCTTTGTCTTTGAAGATGAAATAAAATTCTTCCACAGTAAAGGAAAGTTTAAAAAATATGCCTCTTCCAAACATGCCCTACAAATGAAACTTAAAAATGTTCTCTTGACAGAGAAAAGGAACAGTGCCCACCAAAACCAAAGGCAAATTTGAAAAACATCCCAGTAAATTACAACAGAAAACTAAATCAACAACCCACTGTGAAATGACAGGAACAAATTACCACCTATTTATATTAACACTGAATGTAAGTGGCTGAAACTTATCAATCAAATGCTATGGATTAGTAGACTGGGTTAAAGAACAAAATCCATGTATTTATTGTCTACAGGAGATACATCTCACCAACAAAGATCAACAGAAATTATATCTCATGGATTTTGATGTTTTTAGCTTCATTTCTTCAAAACATTTTTTTCTCATTAAATTATTTCATGACCCATAGCTCATACAGTAGCATCATTTTCTTCAAGAAGGTTCTTGATTTCCTTTTTCAATTCTTCAGCAACACATTAGTCATTTAGTAATGTTTAACTTCATGGCGTTTTCAATTTATTTTTTTCTTCCTGTTGTTGATTTTCTTTTGTGGCTTTTCATTTAAGGGGATGTACAGTAACTGTGTAATGAAGATCATCATGTCCAATGGCATATTGTTTAATCATCATGGCATTGTAAATTTCTGTTTTTCTTCCTGTTGTTGATTTTCTTTTGTGGCTTTTCACTTGGGCAGTTTATAGTGACTGTGTAGTGGAGACTGACATGTCCAGATGTGAGGATTCGGTGCAGTGTGCATCTTTACTTCCAGATCAAGGATGAACTCCCAGTGAAACTGTTGAATGTGTCTTGACAATGTGATGCTGGATTTTCTGCCATTGTCCATTTCCACAATGATGGACTGTGACTGTCTATGAGGAACTATGCTGTTGTAATAATACGGAAGAACTCAGTGGGGAGAAGGGGGAAATCAGGGGAAAAGGGTAGTGGAAATTTCAAGGCCTATGGAACTCCATCACAAAATGACAATAATGATAACAATAATAAAATAAAAGGAAAAAAGGTGTTGTGCTTTAAAAGCACTCATAATTTATTGGAAAGCAGCTAGAGTAGACTGTGTTGGTAACTATTAAGAGAAAATAAATTTTAAATTGTATGTGCCAGTCACGGGATGTGAGCATAGGGTTGCCACTTGGTCAGCAAGGCTCTTTGAACTATTAGAAGCAATGTAGTAGACAAGTCTGGACAAGCTGGGCAGGGTAGACCAAAGCATGGCCTGCACAGAGGGGGCTAGGGGCCTGCCTAGGGGGCTTAACTAGAGTAATAGGGGTAGACTAGGGAAAGGGAATGAACTGGAGACACGTTTCCAAGGAAACAGTCATACAGTTTAGTGAAAATCAACAGTCTGAAGAGAATGGTTGTGTCACATTCAAAAAAAGAAACTGAAACGGGGACTTGTGGGAGACAAGGAATTCTAGTAGAGCAGTGTCCAGGAGGTAATGGGAAACATGAAGTAGAAGCATAAGGAGAGGTCAGAGTTGGACAAACCAGTGTAACGAGCTTGATTTTGCAGTAGAGAAAGCCACGAAGAGAGTGTAAGGGCTCCAAGCATAACAGCAAGATGTAAGCTCAATGCTGAAGTGCTGAAGAATAAATTTGGGGAAGACTGCCAACTCTTGCTGAGCAGGAGGAATAAGAGTTAAAGAGGGAGGGAGTTGCCTAGAAAACTAGAAACACAACAATGGTGCATTCCAACAAAGGAGGAGAAAGTCTCAAGAGGGGAAAGACAGTCATGTCTGAGAGGCTCCCTCCAGCATCACTGTGGAGTCATCCTGGAAGATGGCCACTATGGAGCTTAACACAGGGACCATTGCTGGTAATGCTGAGCAGGTGCATCTTCCTGAGAGCAACCTGCTGCATGCCAGGGATGCTGGCCTTCTGGACAGGCATTCTCGCTCCTCAAATCTTCACGATCCTGCCATCACATACATACATGCACATGTAACCCTAAAGAAAAGCCAGGCTGGGCTGATTGTTCCTACTGATGCAAACGAAGTTAGAGTGGGTGAGGGTTGGTTGGGCTTAGCTGCAGCATCAGCTGACAGAAGCTGGCACGGGGAGCTAATTCTGTCAAGTTAAGCCACAGAACCACTTGGAGAGTGCACAATCTGGGAGTGGGAGAGGCCTGGGAGGGAAATAGTGGGCTCCTCCCTCTTCCCATGGGGTTACCACTCCCACGGGAGGGCACGATAACTAGGATGGAGGCTGGGTGGCTAGACAGACAAGCACTCAACAACATACGTGAGGGCTGGACAGTTGAGCTTGGTTGGATGGAACTAAGCTTTAATACTCATTGACATGTACGAGAGCCAAATGGGGTGTGGGACAGACTGGACTACTGCTACACATACTGGCAAACCAGGGTAGGGGGCAGGCCTGGTGGGGGTTATTGTGGGTCGCTCTGACCAGGCTGCAGCTCCTACTTGTTTAAGTGATGCTGAGTATGTGCTGGGCAGAACCAGGCTGGACTGCAACACCCATTGATTCCAGTGGAAGTCGGGGCTGAAAACAGAACCAACCCAGCAATTGCAACCACCAGCTGATCAGGGCGATGGACTGTGCAGGGCCCTGTACTTGCTAGTGCATATAAGAATCTGGTCTGGGAACAGCTCAATTTCTTTGGACATCTCCCCAATTGAAATGCCTGGCTCAGAACCCTAACCAAGAAAAGAGAGAAGACAGAACAAGTCATTGAACCACCTCAGCTATATGTTAGCAGCGACATACAGGGCAAACAGAGACTCTATGATGGACTATGTCAATCAGTGGATTCTTCAATGACCTCATCATGCTTGGAGTGGCGAGATTGGCAGCAATTCATAACTGGTGAACTATCAAAACTACTTGAGCAAGACCCTCAGAGCATGCCCCACATCAGGGACCTGTGGTGCGTGGGAAACTGGGTGGGGCTTCTCCCTCAATATCTTCCTTTATCTCAGATACATGAAGGAAACAATATGGAAGTAATAGTCTAACCTACTTTCCTATAGCCCTTGAACCTTTTTACCCTAATTAACTATGTAAAGAATGTCAAAAATATTAAAAAAAAATAATAAAAAGGATAGCTTTGGGCCTGGCGCAGTTACCTGGCATGTTGGGGATCCTATATGGGTGCTTGTTTGTGTTCCGGATATTCCACTTTCCATCCAGCTCCCTGCTTGTGATTGGGAAAGCAGTCAAGGATGGCCTGAAGCAGTGGCATCCTGCACCCACAGAGATCAGAAAGAAACTCCTGGCTCCTGGCTTTGGATCAGCTCAGCTCTGGCCATTGTGGCTACTTGGGGAGTGAACCAGTGGACAGAGATCTTTCTCTCTGTTTCTCCTTCTTTCTGTGTAATCTTTCCAATAAAAATAAAATCTTTAAAGCAAAATAGGAAGCTTTTCCACCCAGTGATGTGTGAACGCTTGGTGGTGGTGTTCATAGCATCCAAGCTAAGAATCCTACCATGTTAATAGTCAAAGCTTCCATCCCTGGGTAGTGACTCTATTCCTAAGAGTGGGTTTTACCTCATGACCGCCCTCTTTAGTATTAATAATGTCTACATCCACTTTTCTTTTGTTGTTATTTGCTTGTTTATAGCCTTTTGCCTTCAGGCTATTTTTTTTTCAGATGTGCACATACTGGCATTTTAAAATTCCAATCTATAATGTCTGTATTTTAACAGACACTTGTAACTCTTTATCGTTTGTTATGCTTTCTGGTACATGCAGATTACTTTCCATCATGCTGATTGTCCATTTTTGCTACACTTCTCCTCCTTCCTTCGGGATTGATTGAAAGGTTTTTGTTTTTATGTGAGTGTGTGTGTTCTTAACGTTCTTTTCTCCTCTCTACAAGTTTGGTGGTTATATTACTTTTATAATGCAATGCTTACAATACCTAGATTTTTGCATACTTGTCTTCACAAAGCTAATATCGTTAATAATGATAACGATATCATTAATAATGTTAGTCATCAGCCTTACTCTCTTTTTCCAAATAAAATACAAACGAAGCAAAAGGTAATGAAACAGCTCAGACCTGAAACCATCGTGATTTCTCGTTTCGGCATTTCTGAATCAAACTAATACTGGTATCAACTTGGACCTATCCTGTGACTACAAAACTCTTGGTGAACTAGTTCTGCCAACAGCAAGTGACAACGGAGATGCTTCCCTGCCTGTAGATAGATATTTCCCTCTGTTCTTTCCCAGCTTCTCAACAGGTTGTGTGATCTCCCAAGGATGGATGATGGCCGTGCACGTGCACGCATGTGTGTGTGTGCGTGTGTGTGTGTGTGCGTGCGCGCATGTGTGTGTGTGCGTGTGTGTGTGTGTGTGTGCTTGTGTGTGTGTGTGTGTGTGTTGGGACCGACAGGAGGCAGACTTGGGCCAGAAGGGGAGCTCAGTACTCCTGTAGCTTTGGCCCATTCTCTACTGCTTTCCCAGGCCACAAGCATGGAGCTGGAAGGGACGTGGAGCAGCCAGGACAGGAACCGGTGCCCACATGATATCCTGGCACAAGTAAAGCGAGGATTTAGCCACTCAGCCGCTGTGCTAGGCCCTACCTACCTAGGATTTTAATAACATTTGGGGTTGTAAAGGGAACAAGGTATTTCAGCATTTCTAGTCTGTCCCTTTCTCCACCTGGAAGAAGTCAAAAATTTTCAGCTGCTATTTGTGCATAGAACTGTACTCCATCTATGGATTTTCATGCTTTAATTTGTTCAAAACTTTCTGCATGGAAACATATAAGTTCTGTTAGATGAGAACATGCACATATAAAGAGAGCTGTCTATCAAATGGCTGTTGGTGATTAAATTTATTACAAAATAACCTGTGTCAAATTCATGAATTTTTGCAACAGCTTATATCTAACTGGTAAGAGTTACACGGCATGGAAAGATATTCATAATAGGCTGTGAAGTAAATTAGCCCATTTCTTATTCATACAAACATGCATTGAAAAAAAAATCTGGAGGCAGACATTTAACACCTGGGTTTACTCCAGCTACCTACAAGAGAAGACTGTGGGAGGCAGCGTCATGCCTGGAGTGGTTGGGTCCTTGCACCCAGCGGCCCTGGAATGAATTCCTAACTTCTACCTCCATTACAAGACATTAGTGAGTGGGAACATACATTCATATTCATTCTCTCTCTCAAAAGAAAGCAAACAAAAACTTTTTATTCTTTAATCTGGAAGGAGATAGTCAATATTTTGTGTTAACATCGAGAGATTTGTTTACTCCTTGTTGATCTCTATTTTTGAACGATTAAGAGGTGCTATTTATGTCAAGGACAAAATTATTTACAACACAAAGTAAGTATCAACAAGCTACTCTCTGCCTTTGGAGCTGTGTAGCAATGGAATGTAAGTAACTGTTTTGTGGGTTAGTGGAATCCCCAAGATGAGGCTGAATGGCTACAGCCCAAGGGTCCTATCTTAGAATTCAAAGGTTCTTCATTTGCATTTTTTCCCCTGTGAACAGGTCGACCAACCAATGCCTCAGACAGATAAGCAAATATGCATCCCGCCGGAGCTGCCGGAATTGCTGAAGCAATTCACCAAAGCCGCCATCCGGACTCAGCCGCAGGATCTCATCCAGTGGGCCTCGGAGTACGTGTCCCCTACTTCCCGCCAGAGCCCGGGACACCGGGAAGGTCGCCACAGCTGCGGCCAGCGGGGCGGGACCGATTAGCATCCTGGTGATTTTCAGCTCTCCTTACTGAGGGGCCTTCCAATCGCTGGACAGGGAGGCGAGCCCTTCCGAGCTGTAGGACCCCAGGCCCACATCCGCGGTATGCTGGGGTCTCGGGCGACAGTTACACCAGCCCTGCACCCCAGCACGCACACCCACGGGGACCCAGGACCGGGGCTTGACACGAAGCCACGTCCTCCCCTCTGGCCACCAGGTGGCAGCAACGACCCGGGGGTTAGGAGGAGGCAAGGGAGCCAGGCGCGTGGCGTCAGGGGTCGTGGGGGCGCACCGGAGCGGGGGAGACCCCTAGTCCGCGGCTGTCGAAGCCAACCTTCGCCCAGAATCTGTTCCTTTGGGGGGAAAGGTCTTTAAGTTCTTTGGCGATGCCTGAGACTGGTTTGTTCACATCCACCTACAGTTGTCCACCCCATCCACATTGCATGGGAGAAGGGACTGGAGGCTGAGGTGCGGGTAGACCTGGCAGGAGGCCGCGCGGGCCGTTGGCCATGGCAATGCTATCGTGCTTCTTTTTCTGCCGTAAATGCCATCTAGGACCCCTAATGTGGAGCTTCAGTCTCAGAAGACTTAATTTTTTCTTGGCGCTGGGGGGGTAGAGTGGGTTTTATATCATACAATCATTTAAAGCCACCATTTTAGCGTTCTTGGCACTGCTGTTTTCCCACTAAGAAAAATGACATTACTTGATATCGTCCTTGACATTTATGGTGGAAGAACCTCCCACTGCCGCAACCCTCCTGGCCGCCACAGCATGCTCTGTGCTGTAAGGTGTTGAGACACCCATGAAAAATCAGTTTGTAGTTTTTCCACGGTAAAAAAGGACATGGGCCAAGAGCCTCTCTCCATCCTGACCAGGCGCCGAAAATGCTTCTCAGATGCAACTTTATAGCTGGTAGCCTTTTAGAAGGTAAGACTCAACAGAGTATCTGCAAGACAGGATTTAACCCAAGCAAGAATTTCCCTCCATATGTGGTGTCAGAAAAAAAAAAAAAAGCCTACCCAGATCTACGAGACATACCCTGATTTGTCCTCAGATAGGCATTTGTGTTGACAACAGGTTTACAATACAGGCAAGTCGGCATAGTTGTTCAGTGCAATGAAACCCTGCAACTCCAAGGACTAAATCCCATGGCAGCCTCATTCCGATGCTCCTTATCCAGTTTTGCTACAAGATCTGAAGCCATTGCTGCTGAGTGTCACTTGCTTACACCCAGTGGGCACTTGTGCAAAAAGGAGGTGCTGTGTGTGTGTGTGTCCCTCCCATTTATACATTTACACGTGTCCCCAAAAGTCACACCCTACTCCGGACATGCTGCACCCGCGCCCACCCCAGTACTAACCTGCCAGGATTCTCCTTCCCTCTGCTCGAGGTTGGCTGAGAGCGTGCAGGGGAGGTATTGTGTTTAGGCCTAAGGTGCTTGGCCCCATCATTAAATGGTGTGTCTTAAAGTGAAGCTTTTAAAAATTCCTCTTGTATGCTTTTTCATCTTAATCTGGAGAAAGTAGTGGGCACAGGGCTATGCAGGGAGGGGTGGAAGTTTGCAGTTGAGGGCTAGTCCGTACAAAAGCTTTTGAAAGAGAGAAATGCTGCCATAGCCTTGCAGTGACCCACAGCTAGCCACAAGTGACCCTTCCCTGCCGCAAGCAGCCTCTTCTCACCTGTACCAATCCTGAGCTAAGATTCAAGTCTTCTGCACATTGCCCCAGACAAAACCCCCTTCACAGAGCCCTGGGGAGTGGGCAGACTGTACCGGGAGGTTAGCAGAGAGAGAAGGGTTTTACTTCCCAAGCACTCTATCCAGGTGTCTCTGACTTCCTGAACTTCCTTTTGTGTCCAGCCAACTTTCTCTCCTTTCCCTCTTAAACCCCAAGCCTCACTACCTGCAGTCATAAAGCTCCCTGACTCACCCTTGGGAGTTCTCCTTCTCCTCCCCTTTCTGTGCAAGTGACTTCAATTCTCTGCCATCTTCTCTTCCCAGCTTTACAAACCCCTGCCTTCTACCTAAGACTAGAGCACACACAGACATGTGTATATCAGATGCATTTATATGCATGCATATGCATGGACCTCAACTTTTTTGTACCAAAATAAATTCATCTTTTAATTCCATTTTACAAGAATTTTTGGAAGTACTTTTGTTGTATACATTGTTTGAAATGTGTGTGTGTGTGTGAATAGTATCAAGAAGGGATGATCTGAAAGAAAACAAAAAACGTAGATCCAGTCCCAAACTCACGTGCAAACACATTGACTTTTTCCTCTGCAAATGAACGAACAGTGTCTGGCACACACAAACCACATAACGAATGTCCTTTTTTCATTTTCCATTAGAAAACAAAACAAAGCAAAAACAAAAACGAGGTTAGAAGGGGTTCCCAAAACTTGTAGCCAGAGGTCCCTGGGATGTGGATGCTCCCCCCACTTGTAACTGTTTTTCTTGTAGTTACTTCGGGGCTATGTCCCGTGGAGATGTTCCTCCGGTTAGAGACCCGTCCGAGCGAGTGTCTTTGTCGAACTGGGCAGAGCTAACCCCAGAACTGCTAAAGATCCTGCATTCTCGGGTAAGGGACTCACAGGGCTGCAGGGAGGGGACCTGAGGACGTTGTGGAGGCCGGGTCCCCCTGCTGGGCAGCTAGTCTTGTAGCACCACACTAAAATGCACTAAATTGTGATCTGAAAGCACCCTTGCCTTAGAGAAACAGCAGTACTCTTTAACTAGGCTGTAGGCTGAGCTGTCAAGGGACTCATTCCAGATTTCCCTAAAGCTGGCAGAATGTCCAGGAGTCTACTGCAGTGGAAATTCCTTCTGTCCACAGTGACTGGACGTAATTAGGGGAGACACGTATTAAAGTTCCTCTGCTATCCCAGGTGGAGGCTGGTTTTTAGGGCAAACCTTGACTCTCTTCATAGCCATGGAAACCCAGGAAAGAGAAGAGGAGGTCTGACTTGAGAAGGAGTACACTTTTGCCCATTCTGAGGACTTGCCATGCTCATTATGAGGCAGGGCTTGCCACTCCTCTAGGACCAGAAGAGGGTCAGGAAAGGTGCTAGACTACTTTAGGGGTGTCAGAGTGTTGCACTTTGGCCAATAGCCAGCCTTTCGTTCACTTCCATTTATCCACCCTGTACCTCGTGCAATGAACATGGCAGGACTCTAAAAGCACCAGGGACAGGGTGACATTAGGTATCTAGAACCTCTATGGGTCCGCCCTTATACCCCTTACCATTGCTGGGAAAGCTGAAGAGTGCCCTTGAGGTCTGGGGCCAAGAACTCTGCGGCATCTGGAGACCAAAGACTTGCCACCTTGCTCTTGTTTCAACCCCTTAGTTGTCCCAGGGAAGTTCCTTGCCTCTTGGTTTTATTTTCAGGCTGTCCTATCTGCCTTATAGGGACCACCTAGGAATAAAATAGCAGGTAATAGAAGCATCTGGGGGAGAGGGGACCTTAAATATTGTGCTAATGTGTATCTTTCCCCATAATTCTGACAATTGAAGTTCTAATGTCACTAAATCACACAGCATGCTCCTTGCCAGTCTGACTTCCCTGACACCCCTCCTGGCCCTGGCCTGGGCTGGTGTTTCTCAAGACATTCTTCCATCTGCCTGCTCCCCTCAACCTTCTCTGCTGTGTTTATGTGTGTGTCACCTGTCCCGCAGGTGGCTGGCAGATTGATCATCCATGCGGAGGAGCTGGCCCAGATTTGGAAGGTGCTGAACCTCCCCACAGACCTGTTCAACAGTGTGATGAATGTGGGGCGCTTCACAGAGGAGATTGAGTGGCTCAAGTTCTTAGCCCTTGCCTGCAGCTCTCTTGGAGTTGTAAGTTAACCTTTTTTTCCCTCTCTCCTTGGGATAAAATTTATCTCTGGGTCTGAGAGAGAAGTACAGCCATCTCTCCAGGGCTCCTAGGGAACACGCCTCTTCTCTGTTCCTTGTTTTCTGTTAGGACCAGAACAGCAGTTAGGAGGACAGAGGGCAGAATATCACCAGGTTCTTGGGAGGGTCGACTCAGATATTGTTTTTGGAGAATTGTTAAAATTTCACTGATTGCCCTAAAATTATTTCCACTCTGTTTTCTCCATTAATATTTCTAGAGAAAGTCAAGAACCAACAAGACTTGTTTCTTGATGGATTCTAAGACCCTAGGAGAGAAACTCCTGCAGAGTTGTTTTTTTTTTTAAAGATTTATTTTTATTATTTTTTTCATTGGAAAGGCGGATATACAGAGAGGAGAGACAGAGAGGAAGATCTTCCGTCCGATGATTCACTCCCCAAGTGAGCGCTACGGGCCGATACTATGCCTATCCGAAGCCAGGAGCCTCTTCCGGGTCTCCCACGCGGGTGCAGGTTCCCAAAGCCTTGGGCCGTGCTTGACTGCTTTCCCAGGCCACAGGCAGGGAGCTGGAAGGGAAGCGGGGCTGCCGGGATTAGAACCGGCGCCCATATGGGATCCCGGGCGTGCAAGGCGAGAGGACCTTTAACCATTTGCGCCACCGCGCCGGGCCCGAGTTGTTTTTTTTTTTAAAGATTTATTTTTATTGGAAAGTCAGATATACAGAGAGGACAGACAGACAGACAGGAAGATCTTCCATCTACTGATTCACTCCTCAAGTGGCCTCAATGGCCAGAGTTGAGCCAATCTGAAGCCAGGAGCCAGGAGCCAGCAGCCAGGAACCTCCTCCAGGTCTCCTGCACAGGTGCAAGGTCCCAAGGCTTTGGGCGGTCGTTGATTGCTTTCCCAGGCCACAAGCAGGGAGCTGGATGGGAAGCGGGGCTGCTGGGATTAGAGCCGGCACCCATATGGGATCCCAGTGTTTGCAAGGCGAGGACTTTTTGCTAGGCTATCGTGCTGGGCCCACTCCTTGAGAGTTTTTAAAAGGGCTGCAGCCCAACAGGAAACTGTTAATGAATAACCATTATTGCATGCAAAAATCATAGATCAAAAGGCAAGAAAGAAGAGAGGAAGCTATTTCTAAACCTGTCCTCATGACATCACCATGGTTGCAAGAGGCTCCCAGATTCAAGCCTTTCCCAGCTCTGACTTGTGTGACAATGGGGAAAGCCATTTTCCCATTTTGAAGATGATGCTGAAATCAGAAAATGTATTTAAAGCTCAAGCTCAAGTATCTTACATGTGCACTCACCCACGTTAAATAACTTCAAGTGAATCAGAAGCATTGTTTTAAACATTATTCTCGAAATACATACAAGTTTAAAATTGAATGAGAAAGTCATTGCCTAGTGCTAAAACCAAATGAAATGAAAGGTAGTTTGAATCATTCGGCATATTTAAACACGATCTTACCCTTTCTTCTCCAATATGCTTGGGATGCGTAGTTGACATTTTTTGTTTCTGAGAAAATTGTAGTGCCAACATTATAGTCCAGCTTCTCCTCTGGGCTCCCCTCGGCAGCCTTCACCTTCAGTGCTTCTATGGAAGGGCCAGGGCATCAGTTTTCATCACTGTCCTTTCTGGCAGCATTGTGTCATGAATATTACAGCCATCCTAAGGGGAGGGGAAAAGGCAGCAGGGGGCAAATGAGCTGTCAATCAGAATTGATCTCAAGGTTTAGGGGAGGCCACAGAGGGGAAAACATCATCGGCCACGCATCTGTTCACCCACATTCAGTTTGAGGGTGGGGCGCATACCCCTTAATTCTATGTGTAGTTAATTTTGATCTTCTTGATCTACCGTGTCGGCAAAGAGTAAGCTATAAGTGGATTCAGCCCAATTGGATGCAGTCACCAAAAAAGGCCTCAAGGAAATTGCCCTGTCTCTCTGTTCTCTTCTTACCACTCTCTCCTCCAAGGTACAGCTGCGTGTAGAGGCAAAGGTGGACTTGAGGACCTCACACAGCCAAGGGGATGTGTTCTCACAGGCCCAGTACTGCTCCTCTGGTCTCCAGGGCAGTGCCCCTGTGGTTGCTGACGGCCCCCCATCTTTGCTCTTCCACTCTCTGGGATTGTTCACAGCAGCAACTTGCTTCCTCAGTGGCTCCTCTCTGTCCCTGCTGCTGAAGGCCTCCTGCAGTCACAGCCTGGGGTGGAGGCGAAGGGAGGTTCATGGGCTCTTCAGCTTATGTGATCTGTGTGTTAGATGTCCGGGTCAGCTCCTGGTCATCGCCCCTTACGGCAGCACAGATAGGATTGGAAAGCTAAACTCCAGCCTTCCCTCAGCTCAAGCCCACTGTGCAGCTGCTGGGTGGGGGAAAACGAATCTCTCCGCTTCCCTTCTAAAAGAGCAGGGTTGGATGGCAAGTTCACGAGGTTTTTGTTTTTCACCTCTAATGTGTTAGGATTCTATTTCTTTTGCTTTGCTGCCGGTGAGACTCCCCCAGGACCATCTCTGGATGACGAATACCTCTAAGTCATCCCAGGACATGTGATGCAGCCATGCAGCCTGGAAGTCTGCTCTCTACATGGCCGGGGCTCTGTGGCTCCAGAAATCCACTTACTGCCCCTTTTTATCATGTTGAACCTGTTCTGGAGACTCAACTGTGGGGATGCTACAGCTGATGATTAGCCCTAGGAACTTGCCCTCTCCGTGACCAAGCAGGAGACCTATGAATAGACTGTGACGGCAATTTTTAGCCAGAGTTTTATTTTAAAAGAGCAAGAGGATTAGAAGAGGGAAAGCGCCCAACAAAGGAGCTGGGAGGAGGAAAGCTCCCATAAAAAACGCTGTGAGAAGGAAGTGATGTGGGGTCTTATACTTTATATAGGGGCCATAAGAAAAGTATTCCTTGTGTTGTGAGCTCTCTTGCCTTATCTTCCATTTCTCCCTTTTGGTTATGACTTCTTTCAGGGCAGAAAAAAAAACTCAGTCCTGTGACCTATCGGGAGATCACACTCCTAGGACTGAGCACCCCAGCCATCTGGCCTTCTGAGCAACCTTGGCAGCACAGCCTGCTTTTCAACTAATGAATACAATTCTTTATGTCTCTTTTAGCATTGCACTTGCCCGGCCAGGTTTCCCAGACATATTAATAGAGGACATCCCTTTATTCTAACTTTTACCATTCCTGCTCTGCTTCCCCTCACCCCTAGTAGTTTGGTTAGCAAACCAGAGAGGGTACGCTCCTGGCCATGCAAGCCTCCATCCTGAACTGTCTCTGTGTTTTCTCACATTTGTATCAGGGTTGGTCAGCATCACTGTATACAATACATTTGGTGAAACTTTCATTCCAAGGTGATACCACTAGGAAGTGGGACTTTTGGGAGGAGGCTAAATCTTTAGGGTAGAAATCCAATGACTGGGATTCAAAACCTTCTGAAAGAGGCTTGAGGGAACCTACTGGCCTTTCTACCATAGAAGGACACATGGAAGGCAGGGGCCCTTCATTACCAGACTCCCAATCGGCTGGCAACTTGACAGTGGACTTCTTAGCTTCCAGAGCGGTGAGCAGTGAAGTTTATGTTGCTTGTAGTTCAATCAGTCTAAGAGAATTTTGCTGTGGCAGCCTCAAGGCAGGTGTCACCAGCTGGCAGAGGTCTTGAGTTCCAGGGACTCCTTAGTGTCCCTTGGAGTCACTAAGCAAGTGGAGCCTTAATGGCAAGTTTAATGGAGCCTTGGTGGCAAGCTCAAAAATTCCCTCCTTCCTTTGCCAGCTCAGAAGCAAGTCATGATCCTTGTATGCCCCTTGGAGAAGAGCCTAGGGTGGCATTTGCTCAAGTAGGTAGTAGGTATGTTTGCTCCCATCTTTATTTCTCTGCATCTTACACCCAACATTGAGAATGCCATGGCATGCAGACCTGTTTTGGATTCCCTTTCAGCCACCTTCCTCCATGCTGGCCTCTCCTGTTCCTGTAGTCAGACTGTAAAAAGCAAGAGATCACACACATAGTAAATAACTGTGTTTGCTGGAAGAAATGACTTTGTCTTATTAATGGCTGTTCACCTTAAAAAATATCTTATTATTTTATGATGCAGCTGCATAGGCTCTGGGATTTCATATTACTGCTTCCCAATTCCTCTCCCCACCACTGGTTTCTCCTATATCATTACAATAGTTTAGTCCTTTGTAAGCAGTCCATCATTCTGTTGTCTAAGTGTCTGCTAACATTGTAGGTATGGACAATGGTAGAGATTTTGTATTCTTTTGTAACAGTGAACTTCTTGAGTCTTTTACTTCTGACTTTGAATATGAGCCTTGGAAGATGCTTACAGCAACCTCTGTGATCCTCATCTGATCCCAAGCATTTGCACAAAAGAATGAAGATCTGTTTATTTTAAGTTCTTATTTATTTTTCATTTTATGTGAAAGACACAAACATGTCTGTCCTCCGGTTCAAAAGATCTGCAGCAGCCAGGACTGGGCCAAGCCAAAGTCAGGACCTCAGAACTCCATCCAAGTCTCCCACATGGGGCAGGGACCAAAGTACTTCAGCCATCATCTGCTGCCTCCTGGGATGTGCAGTTGTTAGCAGCTAGCTGGGATGCAACCCAAGCACTCCTATAGGGGTTGCTGGCATCCCAAGCAGGGTCTTAAGCCGCTCTACCAAAAGCTTCATTCTTTGTTTACTTTAGGTTTATCTGCGTTTACTAAGAATCTCTAGTCCAAACAGTTCTTAACCCTTTCGCCCACATATTATATTCAATCTGTAAACATGTTTAAGAGTCATATGAGGGCAGTAGAATTTGAACATGTGTTGTGTGAGTGATCAATAAAGGATGATGTTTGGGGTCAAAGACATCTATATTGGTTTGCTAGGACTGCCATAATAATGTATACCACACACTCAGTGGCTTCACAATGGAAATGTAGTGTCTCGTAGTGCTGGAGGCCCAGAGTCCAAGTGCAGGATGTCTGCGATGTTGGTTTCTTCTGAAGCCCTGCTGCTTGCCTCAGGCGAGGCCAACTTCACCCTGAGGCCCTCAGCACCCCACACATCTGGTCTCTTTCTGGGTTGTAATCTCCTTTTTTCATAAGCACGCCTGCCTCACCCAAATGACCATATATTAACTTGATCACCTATTTAAAGGTTCTAGCTCCAAATGAAATCACATTGTCAGCTTCTGCAGTTGCGAGTTTAATATATAAATTTTAGAGGACCAAAACAGCCTTATCACAGCACCCCAAGGAAGAAAGCACTGGCACAAAGGCAATGAGGGAGGTGGGGAGGGCAGGGCAGGTTTTTTTTTTTCTTTGTTTTGTTTAGAGAAGCAGGGAGATGAGCTCTGGATGAAATCATAAAGTTCAGCCCACAACCCTGCTTGTAAATACATTCCAAGCACTCCCATGCTGACCACATTTTATGCGCATGCCTTCCCCTGGTCACTGACAGCTCTGCTGGTTCAGTGGGAGTACCTGGAACAATGCCTCACATTGTGCATCACCACACCTACCATGAGGGGACCCCAGGGATAGCACAGAACACAGTGGCCTGCTGCATGTGTAAAATTTTGAAATTATTGATGATTCTGTTTCATTTTTTAAAAATCCATGTTTGTTCAATGTGAGAAAAATTTAAACATTAATAATTGTGGTGATTTATGTCTAAATTATTTGTTATGAAGTAAACCTATCCATCCAGAAATCGGGGCCAAGTTTACTTCCTCATATGCCTTGTTGTGACACAGAGAAAATGTGCCCTGAGTAATACACACCTCGGGTGAGAAGGCAACATCTTGACCTTCATTATTGATGGGGCGGAAGAGAACCGAGCACCAGCCACCAAGGGCCCAGGGTGGAGCAGTTGCCTGCTCATTTGGCCTTCATCCCTGGTTCAGTACTCATGCCTTGTGTTTCACTGATTCCTGGAAGTATATGAGGAGGATCTGTATGTCATCTGCTTCTAAAGCACCATGCCTATGCAGATCTGGTTTTGCCAATTCAAATCTAAGACATCATCTTCTTCAGTCATTCCACACTCTTCCATTTCTGACACTTATTCAAAGGGTAGGTTTATTTAAAGACATAGGCTCAGTTTTTAAAGTGATCCTGTGAATGCATAAGGCTGTTCAGAGGCTCTTGTGTTTACACAAGATTCAGATGGGAGCCAGAATATTGGCTGGCATACTTACCAAGCTTAATGATGACAAATAAAGAGGGGCCAGCACAGTGACATCAGGCTAATCCTCTACCCTTTGACATCAGCATCCAAATGGGCACCAGATTTGCGTCCTGGCTACTCCAGTTCCCCTCCAGCTCCCTGTTTGTGGCCTGGGAAATCAGCAGAGGATGGCTTAAGTCCTTGAAACCATGCACTCAGGTGAGAGATTCAGAAGAAGCTTCTGGCTTCCAGCTTCAGGCCTGCTCAGCTCTGGCCATTGTGGCCATTTGGGATTGAACCAGGAGGTGGAAGACCTTCTCTATCACTCTTTCTCTCTCTGTAGATCAGCCTTTCAAATAAAAATAAAAATTTTTAAATGGAGAGAAATAATGAAGAGCACACCTGACTGACCAGGCAGGCATCTCAGTAAAAGAGTTGGAGCCCAGTTAGCATTCACACTGGAGCTTTTATGGATGTGAATTGGGTTCTCCATTTCTTCTCCCCTGCTCCCTCTTCTAGGAAATTGTGGGTATGGGGATTTCTGGATGTGGAGGTCTCAAACATCCTATCAGGATCTTGTCAGTATGGTGTTATTGGATCTAATAGCTCCCTTGGTGCAGGGCAGGGGGACTCTGCTGAGCTGCCTCCAAGGAAAGGGCTGAATCCCAGCTAAGCATTTCCAAACAAGAACAGTTTCTACAGATGCACATGCTGGTCTGCTTCCAGGGCTTGTTTCCTTGCTCCATTACACATTTGTTTTCTTTAAAAATTCTCATTTTCTTCAGCCCCCTTCTATACACATAACTAACAATCCTTTAACATTCAAATTTCACCGTAGAGTGCTTCTGTAGTTATCTTCCTATTAAAACTTCCAGCATTTATCATCTATTAATTTTTCTCTATCAAAAACAGGCTTAGTTTATGTACTACAAAATCCTGGATGATTCTACTGAGATGAATCCATGTTTTAGAAGAAATAGGTATTAGGTACCATCTTTCCAGCTTCTGGAACTCTTGCCTTCCTAGGGACAAGACCCTGTCTTTCCCTACTGTGGCATTGCTACAAGTATCTTGTTGGTGTCTATAGGCTAAGCTTATTGCATTACCCATTTAGAAGTAAGATTAGGGGTGAGGTGTGGCACAGTAGTCTAGTGGCTAAATTCCTTGCCTTGCACATGCTGGGATCCCATATGGGTGCCAGTTCCTGTCCTGGCTGCTCTACTTCCCTTCCAGTGCTCTGTTTGAGGCTTGGGAAAGCAGTAGAGTATGGCCCAAAGCCTTGGGACCCTGTGCCTGCGTGGAAGACCCAGAAGCAGCTCCTGGCTTCAGATTAGCTCAGCTCTGGCCATTGTGGCCATTTTAGGGAGTGAAACAGTGGATGGAAGATCTTTCTCTCTGTCTCTCCTTCTCTATAAATCTGTCTTTCTTTTAAATAAAGCTTTAAAAAATTTTTTAAATGAAGTAAGATATGGGCAATAATAATTTGCTTTGTAAAATGAAAAATCATTTCCCCTCTTTTAATAAGGTAATTCTGATGAAAATAAACAGGGGCCAGCCATGTTGGCATACTATTTAGACATTGGTTTGAGTCTTAGCTACCTCGCTTCTCATCCAGTTCCCTGCTAATGTTCCTGGAAAAGCAGCAGAAGAGGGCTCAAATTCTGCCACCCACATGAGAGACCCAGAGGAAACTCCCGGTTCCTGGATTCAGCTGCCACCATTGTAACCATTTTGGTTACAATGATATCTATCTTGCTCTCTAACTCTGCCTTTCAAAAACAAACAAAAACCCAAGTTAATTACTTACAAGTTTATCAACTTAATTTCTTGAGCATAACCTTCCAACTAATAAAGAGGAAATAAAGATATGAAGTATAGACAACTTATTTTTAAGGATTCATTAGGTAAGTGACATTTGAGTGTAAACACTTCAAGCTTTCTAGAACTTTAGATCATCCCTCTACATTTTAGGGTTATACTATCTTGTTTGCTTTCTTGTATCTAAACTAATCTCAGGAGTCTAGCCTGAAGGAATGACTTTGTCCTGACTTTATCTTCTGGTTTCATAGACCATTGCCAAAACACTTGAGATAGTGTGTGAAGTTTTATCGTGTGACCGAGACAGCGGACCTCCCCGAATCCCTTTCAGCACCTTCCAGTTTCTCTACACATATATTGCTGAAGTGGATGGGGAGATCTCAGCATCCCATGTCAGCAGAATGCTAAACTACATTGAACAGGAAGTGTGAGTATGTTTTATCAATTGCAGATGAAATCCTGGGAAAACAAATGCAGCAAGCTGAGACATATTAAGTGTGATTACTACAGATGGTTCCCAGTTTATGATGATCCATCTTTACAATGGGACAGAAGTGATATGCATGCAGTGGAAATCAAGTTTGGATTTCAAATTTGGATCCTTTGGCAGCTCCCTGACAATTGCATGGTTGCAAGGAAGACACCTGCGAATGTTCAGCAACAGATTGTGCTGTTAAGCTGTGCTGTCTGGAAGGTTAGGTGGATTAGATGCCTTTTAGCGCACAGCATTTTCAATTTCTGATAGGCTTATCAAACCCCTTCATAAGTCAAGGAGCATTGTGTACATCCCACTGTACTGAGAACTGAGAGAGAAAGAAATGTGAATTGCAGACCTGAAAGGGGAGAAGGGAGATAAGGACAAAGGGAAGTGGTTCTTGTGGAGCTGCTGAGAGCCTCCACAGCTCAGCAACACCCTGGAAACGTGCTAGAAATGCAGACTCAAGGCTGCACCTGGACCTGCAAGATCACCCACTCTGAGAGTGGGCCCATGGAATCCAGGCTTTACCAAGGCTGCGGGGGACAGGCTCACACTCAGTTTTGATTAGTGGAGTCGAAAGGGAAAGGAAATGAGGGGAAGGGGATTGGAGAAGAGGAAGCAGTGTGTGTGGAGAGGTGGTGGTAGTGGAAGTGGAAGAACAGCCCAAAGTTAGAAGAGAACTCCACGGTGCAGGAGCAGTGGTGGAATTCATCTTGAGGTCAAGAGTTATTTATGTATTATCCTTCTTCACATTAATGGTTATATACACTAACCCCAGGTATGTTTTTCCCAACAGAATTGGTCCTGATGGTTTAATAAAGGTGAATGACTTTACCCAGAACCCCAGGGTTCGGCTGGAATAAAGACCCGATTTTGGCATTTGAAAGGAAGATACAGAGATGATTGTACTTCAAAATGGCTGCGCCCCAGACACCATCCAAAGTCAATTTTCTTGTACAACTGGTAAACACTAATAAATAATTAGGCAAACATAAAAAAAAAATCAAGAAATGTGTGGAACTAAGGTGTAAAATTCCTGGAACAAAACACCCACATTATCAGATTAGTATGCTTTCCATAGCACATAGAGTGGAAGGGGCTGACAACGCAGGCATAGAAAAAGCATCTCACATCAGATCCAGACAGCAGGATGGTAGCCAGACCCTCTGTTGATGTTTTGTGATTGTCAGGCAGAACTTGGATGAAGAGCTTTCCTATGGTCAATCAAGGTTTCTACCAGTGAATGTCTCCGTTTGTTGGTACTATGCTTAGTCATTTACCCACCAATATTATGGAGCCAGGCATATGGAACCTGAAACAATATTTATGTGCCAGGAATAAGGTATCCAGATAAAACAACAATGTCTAAATTTGATTTTCAGATAAGTACCAAGTAAAATGTTTAATTTTCCCAAGCTAGGAATTATGCTGGCTTTAGGACATAGGCAAATAAATCTTACCTGGATTCTGACCTCTAGAAGTTCACAATCTAACACTAAGATATGACATGAACTGGTAGGGGCCTGTGCAGTGGGTGTGGATGACACAAAGGTGTGAAGAGAATAGTTCCCCTATTGGCAAGGCTGCGAGGAACTTCCAGCTGTTTGGCAAGGTCTGGCAACCACCTTGACAGTCTCACCGCTTTTGCATGGACACTCAACCACCCCACTAAGAATTCTGTAATTTATTGAGGCATTGTTGTTTGCCCTTGTGAGATGGTTTTTGCACCAATGTGAGCTTGGGAGTTGATGTTGCTGATCATGTCTTGGTGAGTGGACCTTTAACAATTTACACACAGGAGTATGATTAAGCCCATGCCATTTCTGGATACCTTATTGTGTGCTTACCCATTGCCCCAGACAAGTAGCATGCTTTCTGGGAAATAGCTTGATGAGTATTCTAAAAATTAATGAAAGTGATGGGAGTATAAGCTGAAACTGCTATGGAGATAAATACAGTTACTGTGATCTTAAAGGCTAGCCAGTCTTTGCAATTTCTTTGGAGCATAGGAAACAATCTGTTTTAGCCACTTACATAATTTTTGGCAAGAAAAATTAAAGGATGCTTTTACTAATATAGAGATATGCTTTTAATTATTATTTGATTATTTATGGGGTTATAGAGCCTGTAGTTGTAGGGGGTTTTAATATTTGAAACTTTTGCCTTGTATTTTTATATTTTTGCCCTTGTGACATGTTTCTCCCATTAAGTGATAAGCAAGTTGTGGAAACAGAAATGTAGTAGGAATGTATTACTGATTAGTAGGTAACCGCATGTGCCTTGGCCTTGCAGTCCTGGCTGCAGCCCAATGGCTACTACTGAAAAATGAATAATGGATTGCTTTGAAGAAAAATTATTATTGTAACTTACAGAATTATCTTTAAGAGCACCTGGTTGGCCATGAAGTAAAACATAAAATAATCAAACAACTTGCATACCCTTTTAGGCATGGAATTAAAAAAAAATAGAACAGTCAAACTTTTTTTTAGCAGCTTGTGATGTGTTTCTTAGCAAATAAAAAAAGACAGCTTCTTGAGCTGTTACAGGAAGGGCACAAAGTAACAACGTCCGTGTCTCTTCTTTTTGCTGACTCCACACACCCTTCTCGAGTTCTGCACTCAGCTGGACCTGGCCTCCAGCAAGGAACCTGCATCACTTTAATTCAGAGGGCCTGAGAAATTCTAATACTGATCCAAAAATTGCAATTCAAACACTGATGTCAACTGATTTTTCTGAAACCACACACAGTCACATGGGAATCTTGGAAGGAGAATCCTCTTCATGAGCCTAAGACCTTGTGACAGGATTTTAAAGGATTTTCCTTTTCAAAGGAAACAGATGGAGTTAACAGGCTATGATTATTTTTCTTAACACCAGATGTGCCACGGCCTCTGGATTAGTCCTTTTTATCTGTAATACTATCCTTCTTAAATGCTTTTAATCAAAACCACATGGGTATGTATGCATTTATCTCTCTACATAAAAATACAGTTTTTTTCATTAGTGTCTAAATAAGGTAAAAGAAAATCATGGTGGGCTGTCACCCTGTGTCCCTGATTTCTTCTTAGAAGGAAACATCACAGGGGCTGACACCAATTCTTCACCCACAGTCACTGAATTGCAACTACAGGGGCTGGATGATAAGTCAACCTACCTGCTTCCTGCCTTCGCAGCCAAAATGGCCTCTTATTTACATCCACCCTGGGACCTGGATCTGTTTGAAAAGGCTATAGCACTTCAGGTGAAATGTGGCACTGTAATTAACCAGGATTAGAAAATGAATGGAATCGTTCAACCTGCTCAGTTTCTTGGTTTCACTGTGACCAAAGAATTTGAAATGTAGTCTCACCTAGGAATGGAGTGTGAAGGGAGGCAGAGGGAGCAGTGTTAGTTTGAATGACCCTAGATTAGACATGAATTCAATTTATAAACATAACAAAAGCAAAGGGGTCCTTTGTGCAGTTTGGAAAATAGACTGAAATCAGAAACAAAATTTCAGTGGCCATAAGTAAGATCTCTCAAGAATAAAGCTAGTGATACTCCACCCTTTAAATGTGTAAGCAAAATGGTGCACTTCCCTCAACAACAAAGCATGAAATAAAGGGGAGGTGGGGAGAGGGGTGGGAAACAACTGCTCCTTACCACGAGGGATGGAGGCAGAGTGCTGGTGTGCAGCAGGAAGTAGCAGATGTTGCAGAGCAGGGAGTTACATGCTGCTTTTCTAAAGAAGGAAACTAGGCACACAGCAGTTGTCACAATCAACCCCGGAACAAGAGGGACTTTGCTCCACAGGGAAAGAGTAAGCCGTAAGATCCCAGCAGTCCTTGCTCCAACGAGGAACACCTGATGTATTTGGTGCTGGAGAAGATGCAGCTCTCACAAGCCCTGAGCCCAGTCTGGACAATGGCCAGGAGATCACACTGCTGCATTGCCCCAGAGGAGCTCAGCCTACATCCTGTCATTCCCTACCCAAGTTCCTGTTGCATGGCACCCTAACACTCGACCCACCAGAGGGCCTATGAAGCAGCTGGGCCACACCAGCCCTACGAAGCAGCCAAGTGGACTCACTTGCTTCCCTATACCCCATGAAGCCCTTGGGCAGCCCAACCCAAATGACTTCACCTGCAGAGACCTTGAGAAGGCATTCCGGTCAGTCTGTACATCTACTCTTGGCTCTAAAAAGTCCCTGGGCATCTTGCTCTTAAGTGCCTGAACTAACAGATGCTTGGGAAACAGATGAGTGGCTCTGTCCCCAAAACTGAAACCTCAGGAAATTGCCAGGCAGTCTCATCCATTCTTCTGTAGCCCCAGGAAGCAGCTGAGTAGCCTAATTTCAGAAGTTTGGCCCCCTGAGAAATAGATAGATCTAAGAAACCCTGCTTCTCCATCATGGACTCAGAGCAACTAGAAAGCCTACCCTGAGCAGGTTGTCCACTTTGATCATTCATATGCAATACATTATTGGAAATGTGTGAACTAATTAAAGGGTATCCAAACCAGGAAGGAGTCAAATTATCTCTGTTTGCAGATGATTGAATTTTAATACATGAGTATAGAAAAACCTGCAAACTTCCATAAGAAAAAAGCCTGGCAAAGATTGCTGGACACAAAGTCAACAAAATAAAACTCATTTAACTATTTTTATATCAATAATCAAATTGATTTTTGCAACAAACTAGGAAAGCAATATCATGCATACATCTCAATAAATTTATTAAAAGAAGTGATCTATTGTACAGTAAAAATTATAAAACATTGACAAAAGAGATGAAGAGTATATCACCAAGCTTGGTTAATAAAGACTCCTTAATGAATCCTAGACTTGCTTGGTGTGATCTCTTTTGTACCCTGCAACATCTGGATAGTATGGAAAATCTAGCAATATCAATTCTTCTAATCCATGAATGTGGGGTGTCTTTTTTTATATCATGAACCAACTGCCTAAGACCACAACACAGAATCATTTATATAATTTCTATTATCACATCACTTGCATTCTTCATACACATAGGGGGAAAAACATTTTAAAATTCATATGGAACAATTTACAAAAGACTTCAAATAGCCAAAGCAATCTTGAGCCAAAATAATAAAGCTAGAGAATTATAGTATCTGACTTTGGAACACTTACAAAGCTAGAGTGACAAAAACAGCATGGTACCAGCACATAAACAGACACAAGCCCAATGGAAATGAATATAGAACTCAGGGATTACCCCATGGACGTTCAATCAACTGACAACATCGGGAAAATGAAATCCTCTTCAAAAAACAGCAATGGGAAAACTGAATATCTCTATGCAGAGAAACCACATATCTGTAAAGCCTCAAAATAAACACTGCATATCCTTGAATTCCATTTTTCATGAGCTGCTTAAGTATTCTCATGCATACACAATGGATTATGGCATTTAAAAGACTGAAATTCTGTTACTTGCATTAACATGAATGAAACTGAAGGTCTTTATGTTAAATAATTCCAGCACAGAAGGAGACATGTGAAAGCTAAAAAGTTGTTCTCAAAGAAGTAAGGAATAGGCATCCTAGTGCAACGGTTCAGTTGGCCAATCCTTCCCTTACAAGGGCTGGGATCCCATTTGGGCACTTGTTTACATCCTGGCTACTCTACTCCTCTTCCAGCTTCCTGCTTGTGGCCTGGGAAAGTAGCAGAGGATGGCTCAAAGCCTTGGAACCTTGCACCTGCATGGGAGAACCAGAGTAGGTTTCTGGCTTCTAGCTTTGGATTAGCTTAGCTCTATCATTGCACCATTGAGGAGTGAACCAGCAAATAGAAGGTCTTTCTGTTTCTCCTTCCCTCTGTAAATCTGTCTTTTCAATAAAAATAAATGAATCTTAAAAAAAAAAAAAAGTGGGCCTGGCACAGTGGCCTATTGGCTAATGTCCTCATCTTGAACATGCTGGGATCCCATATGGGCACAGGTTTTTGTTTGTTTGTTTTTAAAGATTTATTTATTTTATTAGAAAGGCAGATGTACAGAGAGGAGGAGAGATAGAGGAAGATTTTCCATCTGATGATTCACTCCCCAAGTGGCCACAATGGCCAATTGCTGTGCTGATCTGAAGCCAGGAGCCAGGAACTTTTCCACCCGGGGGCAGGGTCCCAAAGCTTTGGGCCATCCTTGACTGGTTTCCCAGGCCACAAGCAGGAAGCTGGATGGGAAGTGGAGCTGCCGGGGTTAGAACCGGGCCCATATGGCGAGGACCCTAACCATTATGCTATTGCACCAGGCCCATGGGCACAGGTTCTAATCTCAGCAGCTCTGCTTCCCATCCAGCTCCCTGCTTGTAGCCTGGGAAAGCAGTTGAAGATGGCCCAAAGCCTTGGGACTCTGCACCAGTGTGGGAGACTTGGAAGAGCTCCTGGCTCCTGGCTTCGGAGCTGCTGCAGCTGCTTGGTGAATGAATCAGCAAACAGAAGTTCTTCCTCTCTGTCTCTCCTCCTCTATATATCTAATTTTCCAATAAAAAAAATCTTGAAAAAATTTTAAAAATTGGAAACACTGCTTAAAGGAAATAAAAATATTCCCTAGAACTCAGTTATTTTAACAAATATTAGGTATTTACCAATAGTAAGATGGCTAATGAATTTGCTCTCCAAAGAATAAGGACAGTTTATCGGAATGACAGGATATTAGGATATCTCTGGGTGCTTTACAAAAATGCAGTATTTTTGAAAAAGAGATTGTACCTATCAGCATGTGTTCACCACATATTGGACAATGACATCGACAGGACAGTGGCCATCTGTCAAGACGAAGCACAGCTGGCCAAACAGCTGCTGCACCAGCATTGCTCACCTGATAAGCCACCACTTGGTTTCCACCACGTTTTCTCCTCTCCTGTAGGCTGTGGCATTGCTTTCTCTGAGCTGCCCAGATTGCTAAGGTTCTGATGTTCAACCAGGTACACAGCCTTCACAGCACACCTACCAAATCAACCTGCTTCAGTAATCATTCCAGGAATGGAAACAGCTTTGCCCTCCATGTGGGCAATGCTAAGTTAACAACAGCATAAATGCTGTACTCATAGCAATGGCCTATATTTATCAGCACTCACTTATGGAAGCTACTGTGCACCATGCCTTACATACTCCCTCAAACTTTTCTTTGTGAAGTCCCCATCTTATAAGTCAACAGTCTTACAGGAAAAAAGAAAAATCACCCATTGTCACCATGTTCAAAGAATTTGAACCTAAGTCTGACTCTTGGCCTGCTCAAGAGCTGTGTAAGCATAAGCTTCCCCCAAGACAAGCTTTTAAGTGCAGTTTGGGAGGCAATTCTAGGAACAGTTGGGAGGGAGTAGGAAAAGTAGAATAATGATATAAAGGAAGCCAGTAAAGACTGTGCTTTCCAGCTAATTACCTTTGGCCCCAAATTCTGCTGGGATACTCTGGGAGACAGCATCAAACACGCCTCAGAATTATCCCATTCTGAGGGGTGCAAAGCTCTTCATTATTGGCTAAAGGCTGCTTCTTCCCTGAGGCTCCACCTGTCACTGACTCAGGGATGCTTCCAGGTGCTCACATTCCTGAATTTCCAGCGTGTCTGAATTCGCCCTTTTTGCTCCAAAAAAGCAGCTCTCAGACTGAAAGCCACCAGTCTGTACAATCATCAGCAGCCACCAGTGCTTGCCACATTGGAATCACTATTATTCTCTTTTGTTGGGTCAGGCATACATCTGTGGAGCTGCGGGGCAGTATGTCAGTGACACTGTGCTGCACTGACACCTAACCACTCAAAGCATCCCACTCGCCTTCCTATCATGACCAGCAACATCTGAGTCCTAGTATGACCCTAGTTACACTGTCAAACTGAGATTCTTATAACATATGGTTTATATTTCTCCTTTAAAAAGAAAACCATTCAGGAAGCAATGAAACAGGATTTTATAATGAAAAAAATAAGCGGGCTGCTTCCTAAATTCAGCTATTTTGATTAAAGCCGGCAGCTACATTTAAAGCTTAAGTAGGAAATGCAAAGATCACGACTCAATTCCATTTTCTCTCTGCCCTTCCTTTTCCTTGATGATGCTGTCCTCCTGGAGACCATCAACTTCCAGGGACTGGGATCAGGCCGACAGAAAAAGAGCTGGACATTCCAGAGTGGAAGCTGGAAAGGCTCAGATAGCAATCTTCACCTGAAATCCTTGGAGGGGGTCTGAAACCTTCTGATAAAAGACACATCATATAAATGTCTTTCTGAAATGTATACATTCTTTTTTTTTTCTGAGAATTGCCAAGAATTTAGGAAACTCTTAGTTACACAGGATCACAAAAGGTCCAGATCCTGATCTTAGAAATGACATTAACCGTCTTGAGTTGGAAGGCACCAGGGCAGTTTCTCTGATCTGTCCCAGAAGTGAGTGCATGCCTTTGAAGCATGATTTACTGTCTACAACCTTACATCTAACAGCCTGGCAATCCACCTGTTTTAGTTCAGCCCCTTATGCAGTGGCAGCTTTGGCTGTCTCCTATGGAGAGGAACATAGTCATGAAAACATCTTTACTTTAGAAGTGAGTCAACTGGAAAAGCCACTGGTGCTGCATGCTATAGATTGGATGGATCAACCAGAGTTGTATACCCATGATACCAGAGGGACTACACCTCCAGGACAGGCTCAAGAGGCTGGTCCTGGATAATCTTGAGTCTCAGGCATTCAAGTAGCTGTGAGTTCTGATGCGCCAATGCAAAAATGGTTATTTATTTACCCAAGAGTTTAAGAATTCCTATTCTGGGCAAGGCCTTTCTAGACACTGCCAATATTGAACAAGGTAATGTCTTTGCTCTCACAGAGATTAAACTCTAGTTGGAAGGCCAAATGTTGCACAAGAGATCATAGTATTCTGAGAAATGGTGGTGTGAAATATTTTAGGGACACACACCAGTTTGCAGGGGCAAGATGGAAAAGCAAAAGGAAAGGCTTCTTGAGGGGAAATAATCTGACAGTAAACTCTGAAGCCTATGACATCAATCACTACAGACAACTTAGAAGTGTGTGTCTTTGCCATGTTGCTTTGCCAAGTTGCAGACTGAAATAATCAGCAACTGGCATATTCTTCTCTTGGATAATTCCAAATCACTCATTAATTCCACATGTACAAAAATGAATTCCTAGTTTTCATTTTTCTAAAATATTTAATTTACTTAAAAAAAAGTTACAGAGAGACAGAAAGACAGAAATAAAGGTTTTCCATCTGCTACTTAACTTCCCAAATGGCCAGAACTGGGCCAGTCCTACGCCAGGAGGCAGGAGCTTCCTCCGGGTCTCCTACATGGGTGTAAAAGTCCAACAACTTGAGTCATCCCTCACTGCTTTTCCAGGCCATTAGCAGGGAGCTATACCAGGAGTACAGTAGCCAGGACACGCATTGGTGCCCATATGGAATGCTGGTGCTGCAGGTGTATCAGCTTGCTATGGCATGGTGTCAGTTATTCCCTACTTATCAAGCCTACCCCAATTTTTAGATGACAAAATGTTGGTATGGAGAAGGGAGAGGAATGAATTCTTAAAACATTTCTCCTAAATGTAGTACTAACTCCTCCAGGAAAAAATAAATTCTTGCCTTACTTCCCAATGTTTGTGAATTAGTAAAACAGAGTCTACTGGGCAAGTCTGAGTGATGTCTTCATTTGGGATCAGTCATTGGGACATGAAGAAGGGCAGAGAGCAAAGGGATGAAATTTCTCACATCCACGCTTGAATTTCTCAGAATAGTACTGGGCTACACACCAAAGGTCCCCATAGCAAATGTTAGGTTTTGCAGGCCATAGGCTGTCTGTTTCACACAAGTCTGTTTTCCAAGAAAACCTCAAGATGGATAATGCTTATGTAATTTTCACATATCATAAACACTGTTCTAATTAGAACACACGTGCGTGCACACACACATGTGTACAAACAAAAAACTAAAAATGTCAAGACTGCTTATAGGCTATGCCAAATACTAACAATAAAATGGCAGTCGACTGGATTTGGCAGGGTGGATTGCAGACCCCTGCTGTACCTTGCAGCCACCATCTTTGTGAAACAATAGATTCACAGCATCTTCTTTAAGTCTTTACATTTCCATTGCCTCTAGAATAACTTACTTGGTTTATATGATATGTAATGACTACAGTATGACCTCCACCTACACTTTCATACTCATCTTCCACACTCAGCCACCAGAAACTCTCCTACAACCCCTCTTGCAACCAGGCTGTGCCTGTATGTTTGAAACATCCCTCTTTACCTTTCCATTATCTATACTAGCAGATTAAATGTCAAAATAAATAAATAAATAAAAAATAAAATTGCAAACAGTAGAGAAATGGATAATGGATAATGAGATACCAGGCAGTCACTTTATAGTTGTAGATGAATGAGAAACACTATTGATGAAATATTAAAACACATGATGAGCACAGGTTCTAATCCTGGCAGCCCTGCTTTCCCATACAGCTCCCTGCTTTTGGGCCTGGGAAAGGAGTAGAGGACGGCTCAAAGCCTTGTACCCTGCACCATGTGGGAGACCCTGAAGAAGCTCCAGGCTCCTGGTGGGCTCCTGGTTTCAGAAAGGTACAACACCGGTCATTGCAGTCATTTGGGGAGTGAATCACTGGATGGAAGATCTTCCTCTCTGTCTCTCTTCCTCTCTGTATATCTGACTTTTCAATAAAAAAAAAAAAATCTTAAAAAAAAAAAAAGCAAAAGGAGTTTCACATTTCAGGTATTGATGATCTCACACTTTCACTGGGTATTATCCTTACACTTTTGCTAACTGAGAAGTAATAATTTTGATAGTACTTTTTAGTAGTCCCAGGTAACACTACTTTTGCCCAATCACTTAAATGACCTTAATGCTCTCTCATCCATACCCTCACCTGTCATGACTTCTGCGAAAAACGAAAATGTGTCCTAGGTTTGGCAATGTATCCTCTAAAAAAAAAAAAAAAAAACCCACAAACATCCAGGAGGGACTTCAGTAAACTTGGTAGAGTGGTAGGTAATCCCTGGGAACAGGATCTATACTTTCTAAAGTACATATTAGCAAATAAGAAGACAATTCAAGTTTAAAGTTAACCCCTGGAATCTCAGTTAAATATGTAACTTATATGAGAGAAATGGGACAAGGAAAAAGTTTTAGTCTACTAAACACTCAGTTTTCTAAAATCATTCCTAATCAAAGTATAATATACTGAGAGATTTTTAGTTCCTGGCCTTTGATGAAAAACTTTGAAAGGTAGCTTTTTGTCCATTTTTCTTAAGTAGAATCACAAATTTATCCCCAAATTCGAGTTAAACCTTAAAGCTTTGAAAACCAATGCGAGATGCCCATTAGATAAGGGTAGACACAGGGTCACTCTTGGCCATCAGTACTTACCTCTGCAGAGGTGGGGCCCACCACGGGTGGCCAAATGCACCTGCTGAGCACCATCTGAAAACACGTGTTGCACATTTTGTTCAAAATTTTGTTCATTGGAACACACATTTGTTCCAACTGCCTTGAGAATTACTCAAAAGATGAGGACTCGCCGGGGTTTGACTTTTATTGAGCATGCAGAACAACGTCATCCAAACCCCAAAGTGCTAAAACCCGAGAGGTGCCAGACCAGTCCGACACCCACCCGCCTCATCCCTACTAGCTTTCCCTCCGGCTCGGGCTCAGCCTCCCGCCCGCCGTGCTCCGAGCGGATGGACAGCGGCGTTCCTCCTGGGGTCCACTGTCCCCAGCGGAGGGACGGCGGCGGGCCCCCGCCTCAAGCGCTCGGAACAGGAACGGGCGGACTCCTGTCTCTCAGAGGCGCCGGGGCTCGGTCCGCCCCTCAGCGCCCCGCCCGGCTCCGCCCGCGTTCGGTGGGCTTCTCCCACGCTGTGGCCCGTGTGTGACGAGCTCGAAGCCGAAGGGGCAGGCTCTGGGCGCCGGGCCGAGAGCTGAGGGAAGAGGGAGCCGGGCAGAGAGCTGAGGGAAGGGGGCGCCGGGCCGAGAGTGAAGGAAGGGGGCGCCGGGTCGAGAACGGAGGGAAGAGGGAGCCGGGCAGAGAGCTGAGGGAAGGGGATGCGGGCCGAGAGCTGAGGGAAGGGAGCGCCGGGCCGAGAACGGAGGGAGGGGGCCGCAGGGCCGAAAACAGAGGCAAGGGGCCGCAGGGGCCACAGCTGAGGGAAGGAGGCGACAGAGGTGGCTGTTGGCAGCCGCGAAGGCGCGACGCGCGGCGGGCTCCTTCCCGGAAGCGGAAGCTCGGGGGGCGGGCCGAGGAGGACCGGGAGCCCGCGGCGGTTGAGTCCTTTGGTTGAGCGTCCTCGCTGCCCTCGGTCGGTGGCGGCTGGCACTCTGCGAAGAGATGGTCAGGTCCGGAGCTCGACCCGGTCAGGTGAGGGCAGCGCGCCCGAGGAGTCCCCTGGGCAGGAGAAGGTTCACGGGCCAGGGCAGAGTAAGAACCCTTGCTTGGGAGAGAAAAAGTAAACCAGCGGCGTTGAAAAGGCCGGGCTAGGGCATTTGGTCTTGCGCCGCCAACACAACGGGTCTGTCCCTTGGTGAGAGTGTTCTCCTGGCAGCGTTGTGGCCCTCAGACCACGGGCAGGCCCGGGTTCGAGTCCCGGATTTAGCCTCTACCGGCTTCAGGACACGGTGACCTCAAGTCCGGTCCTCAGCTCCTGACTAGTGCTGCAGTTTGCTGATATTAGTTATCTATTGCTGCATTTTAGTATTATTTTTAAAGTCTCCCAGTTAGTGCCTTCTGCTTTAAGGCCTTCCTCTTCTCAAACACTCACTTTGGTTTAAATCCGACCCTGGCACACGCCCTCTTTGGTCATGGTGAATCTGGTTCTTTGCTCTAGCAACAGTTAGCACCTGGCCCATTCCAATGAGGCCCAGCCTCTTTGTCCTGCAGCAATCTTAGCTGTGGCTGCATCCTCTCTGCCATGCCCCTGAGTGGTTGGCCTGGCACCCTCATGTCTCTCTCCGTTGGGTGCTCTTGGGTCCCTTTTTTTGGTTCCCTGTGATAACCTTCATCAGTCCACTCGAGGCCGGAGACATCATTTATCTACCTACTAGGAAACTACTTGCTCTCCTTATCTTCACGAGCTAAGATACACTTGGCATATGGTAGATTTTCAAGAAATGAATCAACTGTTCCTTTTGTTCTCGTTTACCAACACATCTCTGATGCTGTCTTCTCCAGTGATAGGAATGGTAGGGTTATTCCATGATCTGGCTTGATAGCTCTTTTATAAAGATTTGTGAACAGTCCCCACCTTTGTAGAACTCTCTGTTTTATCTCTTATGAAATGAAGCAGAACACAACCATTTTGTAAGAGGGAAACCATGGTTTTTGTAATCTTCACCAGCAGGTTCAGATTCCCATTCTGCCCTGCTGCTGTTGACAACAGTAAACAAAGTACTTTTTACTTCTCTGAGCCTCCCATGCCTCAGCTATAAAGTACATATAACATCTCTTACATTGATGGCATAGACAAGTTTAGGCCCGTTAAGACACCTAATTTGGTCCTCTGCTATGATAAAATATAGAAGCTAACATTTAGACAGCTTTTATTGTTTCGCAAGTACTACTCTGTTTTATACGTGACATACATGCACTCTTAATCATCATAGCAGGCTTTATGAGGTAACAATGTTATCCCCATTTTATGATGTGGAAATTGGGAGATGAAGAATTCAGGCAGTTTCCCTACAGGTGTGCAACTGATTAGCTGAAAGAGAATTCAGGCTCACATAGCTGGTGCTTGAGTCCATTCTTTTAAACATATGTTATGGACTTAGTAGATGGAAAAGTTTGGACAAGCCACTTCGGGACTTCTGTATGGGTTTCATATCACAGAAGCCGTGACAGGTGAGAGGGTGTGGATGAGAGGCCTTAAGGTCAGTTAAGTCATTGTGCAAAAGTAGTGTTACCTGGGACTACTAAAAAATACCATTAAGGAGATTATTCTCAAATAGCCAAAGTGTAAGGATAATACCCAGTGGAAGTGTGAGATCATCAATACCTGAAATGTGAAACTCTTTTTGTTCTTTTTAAATCAGAGTTAGATTTTCGGGCCCGGCGCGGTGGCGCAAGTGGTTAAAGGTCCTCGCCTTGCACACCCGGGATCCCATATGGGCGCCGGTTCTAATCCCGGCAGCCCTGCTTCCCTTCCAGCTCCCTGCCTATGGCCCGGGAAGGCAGTCGAGGACAGCCCAAAGCTTTGGGACCCTGCACCCGCGTGGGAGACCCGGAAGAGGCTCCTGGCTTCGGATCGGCATAGTATCGGCCCGTTGTGCTCACTTGGGGAGTGAATCATCGGATGGAAGATCTTCCTCTCTCTCTCTCCTCTCTGCATATCTGCCTTTCCAATAAAAAAATAATAAAAAAAATAAATCTTTAAATCAGAGTTAGATTTTCAACAACAGGCTCATTCTGCAGGTTGCTGCAGTGGCCACGACTGGGCCAAACTAATGCCACGAGTCTGGAACTTTGGGGTCTCCCACATGGCTGCAGTAGTCCAAATACCTGGACCCTCTTCCATTACTTTGCCCAGGCTACTAGCTAGAAGCCAGGTCTGAATTGGAGCAGCTGGAACTTGAGCTGGTACCCAGAAGGGAAGGCAGTGTCGCAAGCAGCAGCTTTATTTGCTATACCATAGCACCAGCCCTTAGGGTGCTCCTTTTGAAAAGGAAATGTATACATTGTATTAATGGCCATTGAACTGCTAATGACCTTTCACCAAATACTCAGACATTTAATCCTGAAAATGAAAATACTGTTCTCAGTATTTAGAAAGGTTTATTTCAGATTTATTCTTGTTTTTGAAGAGTCACAGAAAGTGCTAGGCATTTGCTGTACCAACCTCTAGATGCCTACTGTAGCTAGGTCTGAAGTTAGGAGCCAGGAATTCAACCCCAGTCTCCCAGGTGGGTGGCTAGGACCCAAGTGCTCAGAGCCAACACTGCTGTCTCCCAGGGTCTGCATCAGTGGGAAGCTGGAATTGGAAGCAGGACTAGGAATCCCACCAGGCACTGCAGCATGGAACATGGGTGTTCTCACCATGGAATCAAGTGCCTACACATTCCTTTGTTTTTTAATTCTGAAGATATCAGTCAAACTAAGACCATACAACTACCATTCAAGAATATGTACAAGCATTCAAATTTTTAAATGTTCATGTGGAAAAAGATAAGTAAAAACAAAAGTCTCAGAATTACAAGTACATTCCTATGGTCCAATAGAAAATGTATGTGAAAACGTTGCAAGCTCTAGTAGCCAACATCTAGTGCCCAAATCTTGGTTTTTAAATACTATAACCTGCTAGAGGAACTGTGACTTCCTGGGAAAATGGCTCGTTTCTGGACTGAAAGAGGGAGTATAAAAATGAGCCTGTATATCAAACAAAAAGTTTCTGCTCAGGAAAAGGAACAATAAAGCAAAGAGAGAGCTTAAAGGATGTGGGAAAATATTTGCAAACCAAATACCTAGTAAAATTAATATCCAAAATGTATAGGAACAGTTGCAACTCAACAGAAAAATAAATATAACCTAATTAAATGAGCAAAGTATTTGAATAGACATTTCTCAAAAAAAAGGCATGAAGATGCTAGTAAGTACGTGAAAAAAAAATCTCGGTGTCACTAATCATTAGAGAAATGCAAAGGAAAACCATAGTGGAATGTCACCTAATGCCTGCTAGTATGACTTTGCTTTTTGAGCCTTGATTAAGCTATATAGGAATTGAAAAACTTGTTTACATGGTGGAAATGAGAATGAATCCTTAGAAAATAGTGTGGTGGGCCGATTCTGTTTCCAGGACTCTTTAAGTGCCCTGAGCTGCTGCCATGAGCAAAGCTCATCCTCCCAAGTTGAAAAACTGTATGGACAAAGAAGTTGTCATTTAAATTAAATGGTGGCAAGCATGTCCAGGGAATATGGCAAGAATCCATTCATGAGTCTGGTGATAGGTGAGTGTGTGGAGATGGCAAATAGTGGATAGCAGAACAATACTGGAATGGTGGTAGTACGAGGAAATAATGTAATCATGTTAGAAGCCTTGGAACTAGTGTAATAATAAATGTTCAGCAAAATAATCTATCTTCTCCAAAAGGACCTCGTTTGCTATGATATGATATGAAAGTTGAGACATGTACATTTTTGTGTTTTTGGTTTTTTAATAAATTGTGATAGTCAAAGAAAGAAGAAAATAGTGTGAGAGCCTTCAGAAATTAAAATTGGAGCTATTTTATCTGATCCAGCAAACCTTTCTGCTGTATATCCAAAGAATTAAAATCTTGATCTTGAAGAAATATTTACAGCATTATTCACAGTATTCAAGATATAAAAACAACTGAAGTATCCATCTACAGATGAATAGACAAAGAAAATAGGGTATATACATACAGTAGAATATTACTCAACTTTTAAAAGTAAGGAAATTTTGCCTTGGGTAACAACAAGGATGGACCATTTGAGGACCTTATGTTAACTAACCTAATCACAAGAGGTAGGCTTCCTGAATCTGTATGAGATATTTAAGCTAGTCAAACTGAAGCAAGGAGAGGAATGTTCATTGCTAAGAGCTGGGGGAAGGGAAGAATGGAGCTGCTGGGCAGTGGGTATATAGGTTCAGTTTTGCAAGCTGAGTAAGTTACAGAGCCTAGTTGTACAACATACTTGTCATTAATACTATATTTTGTTAAGGTAGACTCATGTTAAGGATCCTTACATCAATTAAAAATTTGCTGGAGTATCTTGCAGCACAGTTCAGAAGATAATGAAGTCATGTTAAATGAAGCTGGAGTCAATTTGAAGGGTTACCCATTGAGCAGATCTGTAGTATTTTGATATCAGAATGATAACAGTAGATCATAAGTCATTAAATAAATGGGAATCCATGACTCCATACTAGTAAATAAGTGAGGAAGAAAGGAAATTGGTTAGGTAGAGTTGAATACCAACACATAAAGGTAAGCCAGCAGTGACTAACAGAATGAATTCAAACAAAAATCGTCTATGGATGCTAAAATAGTGGTTGAAAGTTGAATGAATAGAATATATACATTATGTAGTCTCCATCAAGTGCTTAATAATAATGACAAAGATAAAAATAGAAACTTAAACAGTGAAAAACCTGGCAGATAACACCTTAAATAATAAAATTCATATCAACGTTAACAGGACAAACTGACATCATTAGTCTACTCATTGAGAAGGCCCCAGCATCTCTCTTTTTTGATATTCCTGCCCCAAATGCATAACCTGAGTCTACGCAATGGTAGTCCTTAAATCTGTCAGGGTTAGTAAAAGATAGTGAAAGGCAGCCTCAGGAACTGGTCCAGAATGAGGAAGCTAAAGAGCTCTGACAACTGTTTAGCATATAGTCCTGGGCGCGATGTAGCTTGAGTGTTTTCTCTGTGAAAAACAGTATTGGCCTAATTGACAGCATTAGGTGGAAGGGTCTCTGGGTGATAGTACTGTGCATTTCTGATATTGATGACCATACTTTGTGCGTTCGAGAGTCGCCTTGCTCTGGGGAAGTACTTCAAATAATTCTGTGTGCATTTGTTGAGAGACATGACAAATGTGAAATGTCAAGAATTGTAAAATCTAAATGAGGCATATATAGGATTTCATTATAATTCCAAAAGAAAAACATTTTTGAAAATGAAAGGAAGTGCTTCTTTATGGTAGTTACTGTCTCAAGGTACTTTTATCATGGATAATTTTCTGTATTAAATTTCCTAAACTATAGCCTTATGTGTGTGTATGTGTGTATACATGTTTTTGTGAAATGCCATTTGAAATCTTATGACCATGCCATACATTTGTCTCAGTGAGTGTTCTTTTTAACATATATGTGAGAGACAGTAATTGTGCTAGTTCTTTAGGGGGATTTCAGTCTGGGGACATCAACATCGTGCCTTAAATTTTTACTATGGTCCCAACCAGAACATCACAGCTAAAGGCCCTGAGTATGAGATGCAGACTCATGGAAGTACCTTACACAACATCCATTATGTTCTCATTCTTCCTTCATGACTGTTGTAAGTTATCTCAAGTAGTGTCACTCATGGGCTGTCATGGTGGTGTAGCAAGGTAATTCACTGCCTGCAGTGCTGGCATCCCATTATGCAAAGTAAAATGGTCCTTACCAGCAGCATGAAGGGAAGAAGCATAGAAAGTTACTGCTTGGGGGGATGCAGAGTTTCAGGTTGGGAAAATGGGAAAAAAAAAAGTGACATTTTAGGTTTTGTTGAGACTTTGAAAATATGAGAACAAAATGTTCATACATCTGTTATAATGCAATACGTTATGTCCTAGGTGCTGTCATCAGGAAGGCACACTGGACCTGCTAAATTAACAAGTGGAAAGAAAGGGTAAGAGCTTAAGGAAGTTTATAGCTTAAGGAACTCTCAAACTTTTCAGGCCTGTGGGCTGCACTACCTGTCACCTCCCTCGGAAAACTAGATGGTCTTCTCCCTTCACAAGCTCTGCACAGCCATAGTTTGTATCTAATCATGTTAATCATTTTAGTATTAAGTACTATTAACCATTTTAATATATACATTTTATACATAGTTAGATGAATTTTCCGACCTTTGCTTGAAAGAAAATGTCCTTTATATTTTGGCAGAAAGTTAGTTCTTGTAAGATTATTAACAAACTTTTATACATGATTGTATGATCTTTTCTGACCTTTGCTTGAAGAAAAATTACCTGATTTAATGTATTTTATAAGGAAAAAATTAGTGCTTTTAAGACTACTAACAAATTTGTTTTTTAGGACACATTTAAAAAAAATATCACGTCTAAATGCAGATTCTGGCTTTCCCATCCATTCTGATTCAGAAAGTCAGGTAAGATTAAACTGAATAGATAAAGTGCATGCTGTTTTAATTAGTCCACTGGCAGAATCTGAGAAATGGGAAAGAAAGTACAAAGATAGAATGTTAAGGAATCTGAAAAAATTATAAACTGAGGAACTATGAAGCCTCGTAAAGCACATATTCTACCAGTAATGTGAATAAATTCCTTATGAATAAAAAAATGTGGAACCTATAATCATCTTTTTAATTTTGTTCCCATTTTGTATGCAAATATATTCTAAACACTTTCTCCTTACAGACTGAAGCTGTTCAAGGACTTGAGGGTTGTGCTTCTTTGCTGCGGGACATTTTGAGACATGAAGATTCAGGTCTTGTGTTTTACAATGCTTCTTTACTGATCATCTCTTCTCAGTTTAGTAGTTCTTTTAATGTTAATGAATATTTTGTTTCAATTATAGGTACAGAAACAGCATACTCAGAAAGTAGATATAACTCCAGAACTTTAGAAGGGAAAAGATACGGATCAAAAAAGAAAGGCCAGGAAAGACATAAAACTTCTTTAGTCCGGAAAGAATTATGTAAGCACACATTTATTTATTTATTTATTTTAAAAGATTTATTTATTTTTATTGGAAAGTCAGATATAGAGAAGAGGAGAGACAGGAAGATCTTCCGTCCCCTAATTCGTTCTGCAAATGACTATAATGGCTACCGCTGAGCCAATCTGAAGCCAGGAACCATGAGCTCTTCCAGGTCTCCCATGCAGGTACGGGGACCTAAAGCTTTCACCTGTCCTTGACTGCTTTCCCAGGCCATAAGCAGGGAGCTGGGTGGGAAGCGGAGCTGCCGGGATTAGAAGCTGTGCACATATGGGATCTTGGTGCATGCAAAGTGAGGACTTTAGCCACTAGGCTACTTTGCCAGGCCCTCTTCTTTTATTTAAAGGTAATTATTAACTATGGGATCTTCATGAATTATTAGTTTATGCGGTTGTCATTCATTTCAGTAATGTATTGATTATTTGGCTTTGTGTGTGCTTATGCTTCTCTTTCTTGTTTAAAGATCTGTTTATTTACAGGCAGAGTAAGACAGTCAGGGAAAGGGAGGGAAAGAGAAAGAGGGAGTGCAGGAGACCAAGACTTTTTTTTCTTTTTTTTTTCAAGAAATAGTCATATAAGATATTTATTTTTGAAGTCATTTTAATTAGAAAGAAAGATTTACAGGTTGACAGAGAGATGGAGAATGATCTTCCATCTGCTTGTTCACTCCCCAAATGATTAGAGTTGAGCCAATCCAAAGCTTCTTTGGGTTCTCCCATACAGGTGCAGGATCCCAAGGCTTTAGGCCATCTTCTGCCTTCCCAGGCCATAAGCAGGGAGCTCGATCCATGTGGGATGCTGGTGCTCACAGGTGGAGGAAGGCCAGTTGAGTCATCACACAGCCCCAACACCAGGACTTTCTACCTTTTTGTTCATTCCCAAGTGGCTGCAGTGGCTGGGTCTGGGCCTGACCAAAACCAGGAGCCTAAAAATTCATCTGGGTCTCCCACTTGGGTTTGAGTGGCCAAAGTACTTAGTGTCATTTTTCATTGCTTTCCCAGGCCCATTAGCAGGGAGCTATATTGGAAGCAGAGCAGGTCCTGTATTGTGGGATGCTGGGGTAACTGGTTATGGCTTATCTGGCCACGTGGTGCCTGTGGTTTCTTTCTGTATTCAGCTTCTATTTCCTGAGTAGTCACCTGACTTACTATCACTTTCCCAAGGAGGAAAGTAAAAAAAGACTATATTGCAAATTTTTTAGGAAGAAAAGTTTAAAATTAGAATGTTTGGGAAGTATCTTGAGTTATTTTTATTTTCCCTGCTATTTTCATAGATAGTTAGAAATTGGTTGCATTTCAGGTGTATTGTTGCAGATAGTAATTGTTTTAAAGTTGTGTTTTGTTTTTTTTTTGAATGAGATATGAGATTACTTCAAGTAGTTTGTAGTTCCAAGCGGGCTTTTGGTTTAGAGGTTAAGATGCTCGTTTCTGCTTGCTGTGCCTGGGTTGATTCCTAGCTGTGGCTCTGACTCCAGCTTTCCAGTAGTGCAGAACTTGAGAAATAGCAGCAATGGATCAAGAAACTGGACTTCTGTCACTGGTGTGGGAGAACTGGATTGAGTCCCTGGCTCGTAGCTCAGCCCCCGCCTAGCACTGGCCTCTGCGTATTTGGGCACGTGAATCAGAAGAAGGAAAGCTTGTCTCAGAGATAAAAAGTTTTTAAGTTTGTTGAAAAGGTACATTGTTTTCCTTTTAGCTTCTCCATGAATTTTTTGGAAGTACACTGTATATATGCTGTGCTGGTTGAAGAATTCCACTTGTTCAACTGCAGTGAGGATACATGACAGATGGGGAGGTGAAATTCCAAGTTGTGTAGCTAAGAGAGCCTGCCATTGACTGAATGTTTTACATCCTGATAATTCATTATATTTCAAAATTCAGCAGTTTAGAATAAGCACGTTCTGATAATGTTGTTTTTTGGGGACCCTAAAGAACGAGACAGGCTCAAATGAAGATAAAGTCCACAGTGGAAATTGAGACAAGAATTAGACTGGCTAGAGCTACAGTGCAGGTGAGCCAGAAATGCCAAGACTACAGTGCTTATTTAGATTTCACTTAGACAAGACACGAGTGTAGCAAATTGTCTTGAGTAGTATCTCCGAATGTTGGAGATCCAGGATCCAGGCAAAGAGAAAAATGAAGGTGGAGCATTTATAGGTGTAGAAGTTTTCCTCTAACTCAAGTCTCATGTTATCTTCACCTGCATTATTCAAGATAGTAGCAACTAGCCAATATAACTTTTTGAAAAGAGATTTTTTTTTTTAATTGGAAAGTCAGAGGAGAAGAGAAAGAGAGGAAATTTTTCTATCCATTGATTCACTCCCCAAGTGGCCAGAACAGCTGGGGCTGAGCCGATTAAAGGCCAGGAGCCAGGAGCTTTTTCTGGGTCTCCCACATGGGTGCAGCATCCCAAGACTTTGGGTCATCCTTGACTGTTTTCCTAGGCCACAAGCAGGGAGTTAGATGGGAAGCAAGGCTGCCAGGATATGAACTGGCGTCCATTTGGAATCCCAGTGTATGCAAGGTGAGGACTTCAGCCACTAGGCTACTGCACCAGGGCCCACATACAACTTTTGAACACTTCACATATAGCTAGCTCAACCAAGGAGTTGAATTGTTAATTTAGATTTTAAGTTTGAAAACTGATACTTGTTCCAGTTTTATAATTTGAAATAGTTTGAATATATGGATCTGAATGTTCAACTGTAAATTCTATTAAATCTGAATAGACATGAAGTATTTCTGATGAAAATGTAGTATTCAGGTTGATGTACTTTCTGTACAATACATGCTGGACTAAGAACATTTTATATCAGGCTTGTCACGGTAGCCTGGCGACTAAAGTCTTTACCTTGCATGCACCAGGATCCCATATGGGTGCCAGTTCCTATCCCAGCTGCTCCACTTCCTTTACAGCTTCCTGCTGGTGGACTAGGAAAGCAGAGGAAGACAGCTCAAAGCCTTGGGACCCTGCACCCATGTGGAAAACCTGGAAGAAGCTCCTGTCTTCGGTTTGGCTCAGCTACAGGTATCGTGGTCACGTAGGGAGTGAACCAGCAGGTGGAAGTTCTGTCTCTCCTTCTCTCTGTAAATCTGATTTTCCAATTAAAAAAATTATAAGGCCCTGGCACAATAGCCTGGCAGCTAACATGTTTGCTTTGAACGCACCGGGATCCCATATGGGCACCGGTTCTAATCTCAGCAGCTCCACTTCCCATCCAGCTCCCTGCCTGTGGCCTGGGAAAGCAGTCAAAGATAGCCCAAAGCCTTGGAACCCTGTACCCGCATGGGGAACCTGGAGGAAGTTCCTGGCTCCTGACTTCAGATCGGCACAGTACCAACCATTGTGGTCACTTGGGGAGTGAATCATCGGACGGAAGATCTTCCTCTCTGTCTCTCCTCTTGTCTGTATATCTGACTTTGCAATAAGAATAAATAAATCTTTTAAAAAGAATGATACTGAAAATAATATATCTTAGATTTTTGTTATACACTGGGTATATCACTTTAAATAAGATGTTTTGAGAAGTAATTTTACCTATTCTTTTCACTTTTTATTTATCCGGGAAATTTGAAATTATATACAAGGTTTGTATTTTACTTGTGTATCTGTTAAGCAGCACTGGTCTGAACGAGGAGTCAGCACTAAATAGCTTTATTTTGCAAATAATGTGTATTTTGTAAGTTGAGTTTTGGTAGACCGTAGTCTTACTGACTTTTTCATTTTTTTTATTGCTGCTTTTGTACTTTGGTGGTAGTATTGGTAGTATTAAGTGGTTGTGACCAAGACATAAATTATTTTGTGAGAAACCTAAAATATAATAAGATATACTTTGAGATCTTTTTAAAGATTTAATTATTTTCCTTGGGAATGCAGATTTAGAGGGGAGAGACAGAAGGATCTTCCATCCACTAGTTTACTTACCAAATGGCCAGAGCTGAGCTGAAGTCAGGAGTCCTAAGGACTTGGGCCATCCTCTGTTGCTTTCCCACTCCATAAGCAGGGAGCTGAAATGGTAGTGGAACAGGCAGGACACAAATTGGCACCCATTGGGATCCTGGCACTTGGAAGTAGAGATTTCGCTAGTTCAGCCATTGTGTTGGCCCTAAGTAAGAGGGTACTAAGCTCTAAACTCTTATTTTTTTTTAAGATTTATTTTTATTATTTTTTATTGGAAAGGCAGATATACAGAGAGGAGAGACAGAGAGGAAAATCTTCCGTCCGATGATTCACTCCCCAAGTGAGTGCAACGGCCAATGCTATGCCAATCCGAAGCCAGGAGCCTCTTCCGGGTCTCCCATGCGGGTGCAGGGTCCCAAAGCTTTGGGCTGTCCTCGACTGCTTTCCCGGGCCACAGGCAGGGAGCTGGAAGGGAAGCGGGGCTGCTGGGATAGAACCAGCGCCCATATGGGATCCCGGGCGTGCAAGGCGAGGACCTTAACCACTTGCGCCACCGCGCTGGGCCCTAAGCTCTAAACTCTTAAACCAGAGGCCTGCTTGTTCTTTTTGTCCTTCACCTGTACTTTCATCATCAGAAGGAAAGACCTGTTCCCATAGGAATGTCTTCAGATTGCATATTAGAAAAATGCTTCTCGCTGACTTACTCCCTGAGGTTAAACTGATCATTCGAAAAGCCTCCTTCCCTTAGGTTGTGGTTAAAATGCTCTTATTTAAGTTTACCAGGCTGATGTAGAGTGGAACATTTTGCTATTTGGTTGTGTGTGGTTGGTTGCTGTTTATGATTACAAATTCTTTTTTTCTCTTTAAGACAGTGTTCAGCAATATGCACAACCAGTGCTTAGAACTTGTTCTCTTTTCTATTTCTTTCTGATTGAGGTTAATCATAAAGAAAAGTTTAAGGAATCTGATACAGCATGTTAACTAGTTTATGTATGTGTCACTTATAATTTTAACACACATTTTCTTGCTGGTTTTTGTTAAATGTCTTTTGGGGCATGAGGCATGATCTCCATTGTACTCCATTGCCTGGGACCTACCTGCTCATTGAATTCATGGAGTTACAGAAGCTTACCATGACACATTTGGGAAGCAATGGCATAGAGAGGCAGTTCCAGAAATGTATTGAGCTTAGTAAGAATTTTTCTGAAAAACAAACAAACAAAAAACCAGGAAACTTAAAAAAAATTAAATGTGATAAGTGTATTGAATGCTTTCATGTTTCTGCTTTTAGTTATGTATAGATGTTCCTCTAGTAATGACTAGGGTATATTCCTGATAAACCATCAGAAGTTGAAGGTATCTTAAGTTAGAAATACACTTAACACGCACAACCTACCAAACATAGGTTAGCAACATGCGATATATTTTAGAGCTTAACCATCTATTCTTGTGATCTGTGGCTGGCTGGGAGCAGTGGCTTGTTGCTGCATCACAGGAAGGTCCCCAAAGAAAGATCAAAATTCAAGTTATGGTTTTATTAAGTATATTGATTTTTGAACTGTTCTTAAAAAACACAGACAAACACACAAACAAAAAACACCAAGTTGAACCCACCTAATTCAGGGACTTTCTGTATTTCGTTTGTCTTACTTTGGGCAAATGAACTCCCACAGGCAGAATCCTTTGAATGTTGATTACCCCATCAAGTCTAGGTGCGGTTATGAATTTCCAACTGTAATAAGCATCCAGTGGCTGTTATCTGCAGGAGATGCATTTGGGTAGCACAAGTTACTTTCCTGTCTGTGCTTATATATCTAAGCAACAGCCAGTGCTCAAACAGCAGCTGGACTTCAGGGACTGAAAAAAAATCTCATGGTTGGAATGAACAAGTACATTTTACATTAGTTCTAGTTACCATGGTTAAACATGTTAAACAGTTAAACATATTACAATCTAGATCTGTTAAGATTTTCATGTAGGGTTCTGTGGTATGAATTGACAAGAACAAGAAAGTATACTTAATTTGTATTTGTGTACTAACATGCTTGCTATGTTGTTTTATTTTAAATTTATAGTAATATAAATGTAGTCTTATTTGTTTTAAATTATTTAAAACTTTATGCTTCAATTATAAATATTAAGTATTAGTAGGTTTTCATAAGCACTGATTTTTATAAAGGAGCAAGATAACTCCTTTTAATTGGAAGGCTTTGATTCTTAAATATATTTTCAGTTAATTTATGTTGGATGATGACATCTGGTGGCAGAGGCATAAATTGTAGTTCAGCTTTCTCAGGACCATGAAAGCCACCCTGGAAAGGGAAGATGAGTAAGACCGAATGCCTGGGACTTCTGAGTGAAATCTGAGATTTCCTCAAACCATTGAGTTCCTAGGGGACCAAAGGAAATCCCAACACAGAAGTGAGCACAAGGAGTCAAGAGGAGAGGAGTGATGAGAAAAGGCTGGCTATGAACAAAGATCTTCCACTCCATTTTGAAGATCTCCAGGTTAAAATATTTAGAGGGTAGTTTTCCATTTGATTTATTAGAAAGTTATCATCAATAAGGATAGTACTTTGTGGAAATCAGTCATTTTTGTTGTAACTCACCTGTTCAGATAATGAAGGTAGCTCTTGCTGCTTTGGGTTTTAATGATTTCAGAGGGGACATGGGCAGAGGTGTTCATCAGAAAGTGAGATCAATGTGTCCTTATTTGTGCTTCCTAAGAGCTTGTGACTATTTGTTGATAAAACACTTAATTAGCTCTGTGTGCTACACATTGATTAAGAGTTCTGCAAGTATTATTTTCACAACAGTCTTTAAGTAGGTATTATCACCATGTTTCTGACGAGAAAAATGAGGTAGAGAAAAGTTAAATAATTTACTCATGGATACTCAGCTAACAAATGAACATTGTACACATCTTCATATAGTCTTAATTATGTGTTTCTGTTAGGTATACTCATGGGAATAGAATTATTCTGTCACAGGATGTGTGTTTAGTTTTGGTGGATGATTTATCTTGTACAGTAATAACCTTTGATCTACCAGAACACTTCAGTTTCTGTTAATAATGTTCAAAAATATCTCCTAAGATGAGATAAAATTCAGATGCTTATACCAATCCTGTAGGATAGTGTTGTGTATAAAATTTTGGTTTTTAGTTATTATGTTATTAATACTAGGTTTCTACTTTGTAGGAAAAAAATGACAATGTAAGACAGTACCCCACATAAAGAACAAGAGAATCAAAGATAAGCTATGTAGGGCAATATGCAGTAGCATATGGTTGTTACAGTGTGTTGTGGCATGACAAAGCTGGGCATGATTGAATTAGAACCTACCTCACAGAAGAGACTTTCAGAGGACGAGTCTTGATAAGTGAGTGCCATTGAGCTTGAAGGAGTAATGCCTCATGCTCAGTGCTATAGGAACGTGAGAAAGACTTGTTAGGTGTCTATATCAACCTGTCTAGGATGAAAATCTGAATTGGGGGTAATGGGAAGACAATTGGTTTTGGTTAGGATTTGGAAAAGTTTAAATGACATGCTAAAATGTTTCTGAAGGTCCAATGTGCAAATTAAATCTCGTTCCTTAATGATCTCTAAATTGTTTTGTTTTAGCTATCAAAATGTCAAAAGTTCTATGAAGTATACTGTCTTGTCTGCTTTTCCTGTGAGTCTGAATTCAATATGGGGCAAGGTGAAGGAGTTTTATTAAACACTAGAGAGAATGTGGTAACCTTGATAGAAGTGTTATAATTTAAAAAATAGATGTTTACAAACCAAACCAATGCTATTTTTGAAAAGAATTTGAGTTACTTTTCTTTAGGAGTGATAATGATAAAGCTTTTCTGTGAAATATGTGTTAAGTTGAGCCACTTCTGAGTCCTTTCTTCCCCTAAGATCTTATAGGAAAAGGTTTTTGAAGAATTACATTTCAAACACTTTTTCCCCCTGTTCCCTCTTAGTATCTTCGGATCATAAGAAACAAACATCCAATGAAGCCTCTGCTGAAAGTGAAAGAGACACATCAGAGAGAGCACAAAACTGGTCATTGCAAGATCATCATAGAGCATACTCACCCATGATATACCACGCCCTCTGCGAGCATGTGCAGACTCAAATGTCGCTGATGAATAATTCGACTGCAAAGAACAGCACAAATGGAATCCCTGCTGTACCCTGCCATACTGTGTCTGGTTCTGGTAAGTATGATTGATGTTTTTAAAAGCATGAACATAGGCTCTAGGTAAATTACTTGGTTATTCTATAAGCAGGATGAAACACAAATGATTCTTTTTCCCTTTCTTTTTAGAATCTCAAGCAACATCACAGTCTAATTATGGCTTATGTATCCCCACTCCTGTCTGGTCAGCTCAGCAGCCATCATGCCCTTCAATGGTTCATGCTGTAGGTACAGTTTGTTTTGTGTACGATACAAATAATAATTTGCTTGTAGAAAAGATCAGCTTAGGAGGGAATTTTGAATTTACTGACTGTCTCAGTGTACTAGAGTTTAAAGACCAATTATTTTTCAAGTTGTTGAGTTTTTTGTTTGTTTGTTTATTGTACTAGAAAAGTTTTAGCTACTTGTTAAGCATAATGAGGATAAGGGAAAGATATCAGTAGAAAAATGAATCATCCATATTTACCAACCAAACACATGTATAAGGCACTTTTCACACATTCGGTTCTCTGAGTGGGTTGTTTCCTACATTTAAGTTTGCTTCCTTCCCTTTTTTTCCCTTTCTTTATTAGTTTTTTTTTTGGAAAGACTTATAGAGAGAGAAGTAGAGGCACAAAGAGATCTGGTGGATCACTCCCTAGATGGCGTGGTGTTGTTTCCGTAATGTAGTGGTCATCATGCTCGCCTAACACTCCCTAGATGGCCTCAATGATTGGAGCTGGACCAGTCCAAAGTCAGGAGACTGGAATTTCTTCCAGGTCCACCGCATGGAACAAGGCTCAAGGCCTTGGGCCATCTTCCCCTGTTTCCCAGGTGGGTTAGCAGAGAACTGGATTGTAGGTGGAACAGCCAGGCCTTAGGTGGAGGCTTAATGTGCTTCACTACTGTGCCAGCTCCAAGATTTATTAATTTAAAGGTAGAGTTACAGGAGTGGAGGAGAAGGGAGAGAGAGGTCCTTCCATGTGCTGGTTCATTCTCTTGATGGCTTACACCAGCCGGGGTTGGGCCAGGCAGGAGCTAGGAGCTTCACCCAGGCCTCCTCGGGCCACCTCTCAGACACATTAATAGGGAGCTGACTCAGAAGTGGATGAGCTGGGAATCAGCAGCATTTTTTTTAATTTATTTTACTTTTATTGGAAAGATATATATCACAGAGAAGAGAGACAGAAAGATCTTCCATCCGCTGAGTCACTCCCCAAGTGGCTGTGATGGTTGGAGCTGTGCTATCTGAAGCCAGGAGCTTCTTCCAGCTCTCCCATGCAGGTGCAGGGTCCCCAGGCTTTGGGCCGACCTCGACTGCAATCCCGGCCACAAGCAAGGAGCTAGATGGGAAGCATGGCTGTCTGGATTAGAACTGGCACCCTTATGAGATCCTGGCACATTTAAGACGAGGACTTTAGCTGCTAGGCTTTGGCACTGGGCTCACAGCCCAAGCATTTGCAAAAGTGTATATGTTCACTTTAGTCCCAAAGTGCACCAGTTTTTCATGTATTATATGTATATTTTGTGGTATTTCTAAACATTCTGTTTTAGTCATGACTTTCCAGTGATCCTGGATTACAGAATTAGCTAATTAGGTTTCTTTAGACTTTTTTTATGATTTATTTTACGGGCCTAGTGTGATGGCTCAGTTGGCTATTTCTCCCCCTTGCAAGTGTTGGTTTGTGTCCCTGCTGCTTTACCTCTCAACCAGCTCCTTGCTTATGACCTGGGAAAGCAGTGGAGAATGGCCTAAAGCCTTGGGGCCCTGCATCCATGTGAGAGACTCAGAAGAAACTCCTGGCTCCTAGCTCCTGTTTTCGGATTGGCTTAGCTTCAGCCTGGCCATTGTGGCCACTTGGAGAGTGAACCAGTGGATGCAATATATTTGTCTTTCTATGAGGTTTATTTTAATTTTTATTAGAAAGGCAGAGTTACAGAAGAGGAAAGGCAATCTTTTATCTACTGGTTTACTTCCCCAAAAGCCGCAATGATTGGAGCCTGACCAGCCAAAGCCTGCAGCCAGGAATTTGTGGTCCTTTCATGTGGGTGGCAGAGACCCAAACACCTGGTCCATGTGCTGCTTTTCCATTAGCAGGGCACTAGATGGGAAGTGGACCAGTTGGGACAGGAACCTGTACCTGTATGCAATGCCATTGTCACGCGCAGCAGCTGTACCCACTGTGCCATAACACTGGCTCAGCTAATTAGCTTTTTTTGTTTGCTTGTTTAATTGGAAACTCAGATATTTAGAGAGGAAGACTTCTGCCCAATGATTCACTCCCCACATGGCTGCAACGGCCAGAGCTGAGCAGAGCCAAAGCCAGGAGCCAGGAACCTCCTCCTGGTCTCCCATGCAGATGTAGGATCGCACAGTTTTGGGCAATCCTGAACTGCTTTCCCAGGCCACAAGCAGGGAGTTGGATGGGAAGTGGGGCTGCCAGGATATGCACCGGCGCCCATGTTGCATCCTGGCATGTGCCAGGTGAGGACTTTCACCACTGGGCTACTACACTGGAGCCAGCTAATTAGTTTTTTTTTTTTTTAAAGATTTATTTTTATTATTTTTTCATTGGAAAGGCGGATATACAGAGAGGAGAGACAGAGAGGAAGATCTTCCGTCCGATGATTCACTCCCCAAGTGAGCGCAACGGGCCGATACTATGCCAATCCGAAGCCAGGAGCCTCTTCCGGGTCTCCCACGCGGGTGCAGGTTCCCAAAGCCTTGGGCCGTCCTCGACTGCTTTCCCGGGCCACAGGCAGGGAGCTGGAAGGGAAGCGGGGCTGCTGGGATTAGAACCGGCGCCCATATGGGATCCCGGGCATGCAAGGCGAGGACCTTTAACCACTTGCGCCACTGCGCCGGGCCCTAATTAGTTTTTTTAAAAGATTTATTTTTATTATTTTTTTTATTGGAAAGGCGGATATACAGAGAGGAGAGACAGAGAGGAAGATCTTCCATCCGATGATTCACTCCCCAAGTGAGCCCAATGGGCCGATACTATGCCGATCCTAAGCCAGGACCCTCTTCCGGGTCTCCTACATGGGTGCAGGTTCCCAAAGCTTTGGGCTGTCCTCGACTGCTTTCCCGGGCCGTAGGCAGGGAGCTGGAAGGGAAGCGGGGCTGCTGGGATAGAACCAGTGCCCATATGGGTTCCTGGGCGTGCAAGGCGAGGACCTTAACCACTTAACGCCACTGTTCCGGGCCCAGATAATTAGTTTTTAAGAACTAGAATCTTGATTTAGCTAAGTACAGTTTTCTGATTTTTAATGTAAAAATGTTAGATAGTTATTTTCTAAGTATTGCTGATATTTGTGATTGGAATTTTTATAATTATTGCCTACAAGAACACTTATAAAATATGTTTTTTCTTTTCCTTTCTTTAGGAAGTTCAAACAGGTGGTGACAACCAGTTTGCATCACAAAGCAAAACAGTTTCTGTGAACCCTCCTGGCATTCCAGCTAATTCCGTCAACGCCAGTCCTGTGCTTCCCTGTGGTCTGCCTGGCACTGACAGATCAGCTCTTGCAGCATTTCAGCAGCTGGGCCTTACGAATGGGATACTGCTACAAAAAGGAGTTCCAAGGGAAGCAGACCTGCTAAAGTGCTTTCAAACATATATGTCTCTGTTCCAGTCTCCTAGAAAAGAAGCTCATGCAGACAACCAGACATCCCGAAGCTCCACTCGATCACAGCAAGCCTGCTCAGCAGCTAATGAAGACGGAGATGCCAGAACACAAATGGGAGAGGCCACCAGTGAGGGAAGGGACCTCAGTATCCATGTATCGGATGCGAAAATAATCAAGGATGTGCAGAAGGCCAAAAATGTGAACCGGACTGCTGAAAAAGTTAGAACTATAAAGTATTTGTTGGGAGAGCTGAAGGCCTTGCTAGCAGAACAAGGTGGGTGAGTACTTTCCTGTTATAACATGGTGTTCAATTGAAGTAGCAGTGTTGGCCTGGTGCAGTCACCTAGCAGCTCAAGTCCTTGTCTTGCACATGCCAGGATCCTAGATGGGCATCAATTCAGGTCCTGGCAGCCCCGCTTCCTGTGAAGCTCCTGCTTGTGGCCTGGGAAAGCAGTTGAGGACAGCCCAAAGCCTTGGGACCCTGCACCTGTGTGGGGGTCCCGGTAGAAGCTCTTGGCTTCAAATCGGCTCAGCTGTGTCTGTTGCAGCCCCTTGTAATGCAAGATCTTCCTTTCTATCCCTTCTCCTCTCTGTATATCTGAGTTTCCAATAAAAAATAAGTCTTGAAAGTAGCAGTGTCATATTAGTCACTCTGCAAGTTCAGAGTAAGTGATAGGAGTGCTTCCATAAAACTGTATCTTGATCTGAAAAAAAGTTATTCTGCCTGTTGTAGTTTTTGCTTTTTAGATATTGCTCCCTTCTTTTGTCCTTGAATTTGAAATATATTATGGATCTTGAAAGGATTTCTGAGAATTTGTGAAGAAAAAATTTTAGAGGTTAGAAAATTCCTGAAGACCATTATACTCCTTAAGTTAGTCTGATTTTCTGAAATAAGAAAATGCAGATTTCTTTAATAACTATTTAACAAATCTCAGTTTGAAAAGTAATACAAATTTCCTGTCCTTTTGAGTTTATTTTTGTGGATTTTTCACTTTTCTAAGATCTTGAAAATATTTTTGAACCAGATTCTGTTAATTTGTTTTCATTTAATATATATGTATAAATATATATAACTTAAGAAGGTACAATATAAGGCTTTCTCTTGGAATGAATTGCAGATTTGCCATCAACTTAATAAACACAGTAATTGGCTGTGGAAGCGCTGATTTAATACCTAACATTTGCAAACTGACAAAACAAATCTTTTTGAAAAAAATTTTTTGGTTCCTTCATTTACTTTTTCTTTTGTGATTTACCAAAAAAATCTTAAAACGCGACCCAGCACAATGGCTCAATTACTTAAATCCTCATGTTTACATGCACCAGGATCCTATATGGATGCCAGTTTGTGTCTCAGCTGCTCTGCTTCCCATCCAAATCCATGCTTATGGCCTGGGATAGATGCTTGTGGCAGTGGAAGATGGCCAAGGACCCTGCAGCTGCATGGGAGACCAGGAGGAGCTCCTGGCTCTGGCTTTGGATTGGCTTAATTCCAGTGGTTGCAGCCAGTTGGGGAGTGAACCAGCAAATGGAAGATCTTTCTCTCTTTACTCTCTGTAAATCTGCTTTTCCAATAAAAATAAATCTTTTTTTTTCTCCCCAGCAAATTTTTTAACTTTCTTTTTTTTTAATTTTTAAACTATTATTATTATTATTATTTATTACATTGAATCATGCGACACAGTTTTACAGGCACTGGGATTCCCCCCTCCCCTCCCCAAAACCCACTCCCCCCTCCCATAGTGGATTCTTCCATCTGTTGCATTACCACAGGTCAAATTCAGATGAGATTTTGTCCCTTGCAAGCATCTACAAAGCATAGAGTCCAGCATCTTATTGTGCAGATAAGTTCAGTGGTTTCATGGGGAGACAGTCTCTGGTCTGAAGGTACAGCCGAACCTATAGGAATATAGTTTCAATAAGCCAGAGATTTAGGGTATTAACATTGCTGTATTTTCATACCTTCGACTTATTAATGTAACCATTGCTTTAACCAGGTAACAGTAACATTAACACCTATCACTTTTGAAAGCTCACCCAGCACTGTGCTAAGTATTTTCAGTGCATTAATCCCTGTTGCAAAGCAATGAGGTACTATTATTGTTCTTATTTTACATATGAGGAAAATTTTTTTAAAATAGTATCTCATTTAATCCTCTCAGCAGCCTTATAAAGTATTATTATTTCCATTTGAAGAAACTCGGGTTTCAAAAGCTAAGCTGAAAAATTTTAGGTGATATTAGAATATACAAGTTTCAGACAAGAGTAATAATTTCAAAAGATCTGTTGTGCCAGATCTTGGAGAGACTATAGTTGATTAAAATGTATTATTTTTAAGTGCTCTCACTGTAAAAAAAAAAAAAAGAGGAAATATTTATATTAACTCTGCCATTCCACATTATGTAGATTCTTTTTAAAATATTTATTTATTTTTATTGGAAAAGCAGATCAGATTGATGGAGAAAAGGAAAGACAAAAAGATCTTCCATCCTCTTGTTCATTCCCTAAATGGCCGAAATGTTCAGAGCTGAGCCAATCCAAAGCCAGGAGCTAGGAGCCTCTCCCGGATCTCCCACGTGGGTGCAGGGTCCCACAGCTTTGGGCTGTCCTTGACTGCTTTCCCAGGCCATAAGCAGGGAGCGGATAGAAAGTGGAGCAGCTGGGACATTAGCTGACAGCCATACAAGGTGAGAATTTAGCTGTTGAGCCATTGTGCTGAGCCCCACATTGTATACATGTTTCAGAACAACATGTTAAACAAAACCAACCTATATATTCTTTTTGTATTATCAATTTAAAATTAACTTTTTAAAAAAAAGATGGATTTTTATTTGTTCTTCAGAGAGACAGGAAAGATAGAATCTTCAGACTGCTAGTTTCTCCCCGTAAGACCGAAAATGCGAGGACTGGACCAGGCTGAAGATAGGAGTTTTAAGTTTCTTCAGGTCTCCAATGTGGGTATAGGAGCCCAAGTACTTGGGTCATCTTGTATTGTTTTTCCAGGTGCATTAACAGGAAGCTGGATTAGAAGTGGAGCAGACAAGACTTGAACTGATGCCCATTTGGGATTTCTGTGTCACAGGTTGGATGGGTGTTGGGAGATAAAGATCTAATATCTACCTTCTACCTGTGTCTCTTTGCCGTCACTAGAATCATCCACTCTGCAGTTAATACCAAGTTACAACAAATGAGGTGTGCCTGCTTTTATTAAGTCTGTTTTATAGAATGTAGTGGCACCTTACTCCAGCAGACCCTCACTCACTATTTTACCAGATAAATCAACCTAAGTGAATATTTACTATGTCAAGATGAGTGTTTGTAAATGTTAATACTGTAATGAAGTGTGTCCTTTAGCAACCACAGGAACTCTGTAAATCCTTTGGTAATTGAACCAGGAGATACATGTAAGTAACTTTCCTGCTTGACTCTTCAATAGATAAAAAAAATCACTAATGTGATAATCCTGTGTTTAAGATTTATCTTTTGTTTACTGAATTGAATTTCTTTAGAATTTTTCTGAGTAAGCATATGTAGGCAACAGGAAAGAGGGAAATGAAATTTGTATAATAAATTCACAAGTAATTGAGTTTATTTATAGTAAGTACGTACATATCTAAAATTTTTTTAGTAATATGTACTAATAATCTTGTCCAAAGCCAATACATAATGTCAGTTTTACTAATCTCTGCCTTTTTTAGAGGATTCAGAAATTGAAAGGCTGATTACAGAAGTGGAAGCATGTGTATCTGAGCTCCCAGCTATAAGTGGAAGCACAAATATTCAAGTTGAAATAGCACTGGCTATGCAGCCATTACGAAGTGAAAACACTCACTTACGAAGGTAAAAGCTGTTTTTGAGTATTTTTGTCTCTTTCTAAAGATGCCCTATAGCCAGAAGAAGTTACTAAATGAGGTACCTAGGACTCAGTAGATTTGCCCAGTTTTCAGAATGTCTAGCATTCCCTACCTGTTTTCCTTCTGCCAACTAGTACATCTTCTTTCCTAGCCTTTTGCCTCTTAACATCAGGTTGGCGCTGTGTAGAGAGGAAGATGAAATATCTCAATGTCTTTATCAGGGTAAGCTAGATCATGCTACAGAAACAAACTTAAAAATCTCAGTGACATAACCTAGTAAAAGTTTTTTTTTCCTTCATACTAAAACCACCATGGTTCATGGCAGATTGTATCTCATCTTGTTACTCAAGATCTAGGCTCCCACCATCTTAGGAAACCCGTCTCTATATTATGTTCCCCAAAATATATCAATGAGGCCTCTTTACATTCCCCTGCCTAAAAGCGACCATCTCGCTGCCATGTATATATTTCAAAGGCTAGAACAAGGCATGCCCGCTCTACCTATGTGAAAGTGTCGCAAGGAAAGGAGCACCTTATGTGACAGCACAACACTACCACATTTAGACGTAAGAGGAAAAAAAAAACTTCATTTTATCTTATTTTGATAGAGTCATTTATTTTTTAAGTTTTTATTCCTTTTAATTGATTTGAAAGGTAGGTAGACAGAGTTGTTTCCCACCTGCTGGTTCACTCCCCAAATGGCTGCAGTAGCCTGGCTGACCCATGCTGACTGATTCCAGGAGCTAAAAACCCCAGGTGGTTTTCCTACACGGTCTAAGGAGGCCCCAAGCACTTGCATCCCAGGTACATGATCAGGAAGCTGGAGCAGAAGCTGAGCAGCCAGGATTTGAAATGGCACTTCAATATGAGATGACAGTCTTGCAGATAGCAGCTTAATCTGTTACAACACAGCCTGCTCCTGGAATCATATGCTTACTTTTATTTTTAAGATTTATTTATTTTTATTGGAAAGGCAGATATACAGAGAGGAGGAGAGACAGAGAGAAAGATCTTCTATACACTGATTCACTCCCCAAGCGTCTGCAACAGAGCTGAGCTCAGCTGAGCTGATCTGAATCCAGGAGCCAGAAACTCCTGCTGGTCTCCCATATAGATGCAGACTCCCATGGCTTTGGGCTGTCCTCTACTACTTACCCTGGCCACAGGCAGGGAGCTAGAAGGGAGGTGCAGCAGCTGGGATACGAACCGGCTCCCACATGAAATCCTGGTGCATGCAAGGTGAGGACTTCAGCCGCTAGGCCACTGCGCTGGGCCCTAGATGTTGGACTTAAATCCTAGTAATTCTGTCTTTGTTCCTGACAAAGGTACTTCTAACTATTGATTTTCAAAACCAAGAATAAAGAATAATGAGAATGACCAGCAATACCACTAGCATCTATTGAATGTTTGTTTTGTGCATGCATCTTTGTCTTTCCTTAACTCTCACAACAGCTCTTTGAAGTAGGTGTTATTTTTTTTCTCCTTTACAGATGAGCAAACCAAGACACAGAGATTGTATAACTTGTCCAAGGTCATTTATCTAAGATGTGGCAGTCAAAACCCAGACCCAAGAAATTTCAGTTTAGAATGTAATAATCCTAACTAGTACAGTTCTACATTGTGTATTTTTAAAGTACAGACTTATATATATATAAGTCTTACTTAACTTACTAACTTTTTTTACTTAGGTATGTATTGTGGAACAAAAAGAAAATGCTGTTATCTCTTAGGAATAAACAAAGTATCTAAAGGAATGACAAGTAAATAATTGGTTTCTGAAGCCTATTAGAACTTCCTTCCGAGTGTCACCATGGAAATGTTCTTACTTTATTTCCCTTCCTTGGAAGTTTTAGAATTGCCTTAGGAGTTAATTTATAAGTCATTCAAGAAAATGAGAGGTACGGTTTTATTGGTCACTACCTGTATTTAATTTTTTGAAAGGTTAATTAGTTTGATCTCCAGTTCTTCAGACTTGGCAGCAGAGCTTTTAACTGTTTGTCCTTCAGGGACAATGTTATGTAGCATGTTATTTGCTCTTGTTGTTTACTTGACCGTCTGAAAGAAGTAAATGAAAAATGAAGAATTTTCAGATATGTTCTTGGTAGCAGAAGTTCTGAAATATTGTGCCATTTGATAATCTATATTTGGAAAGAATCTTCCATTAAAATACTAATTGGGGCCTGGCACAATAGCCCAGTGGCTAAAGTCCTCACCTTGCATGCACCAGGATCTTATGTGGACGCTGCTTCATGTCCTGGCTGCTCTGCTCCCCTTCCAGCTGCCTGCTCGTGGCCTGGGAAAGCAGTTGGAGACCTGCAGGAGGTACCTGGTCCCTGGCTTCAGATTGGCTTAGTTCTAGCCACCGTGGCCACTTGGGGAGTGAATCAGCAGATAGGAGAGCTTTAAATAATAATAAATAAATTAAAATAGCACTTGACATGCAAAGGCTCATTCAAATGAGTTTTTAGTCATTTTCAATCAAATTTCTTTTCCTGTTTTTAGCTTGGAAATTATATGTTTCTTTTTACCTGGGAAAAAAAATGATCTGTCAGTTCTTTAAAGTTTATTGCCACCTTGTGGCTTAAAAAATTAGGTTGGTAGATTTCTGTGGAATCTTGGCATTTTGATTAGACATTTTTTGTATAAGACTGTTTTTTTTTAAGATTTATTTATTTTTATTATAAAATCAGATATATAGAGGAGGAGAGACAGAGAGGAAGGTCTTCGTTCATTGATTTACTGCCCAAGTGACTGCAACAGCCAGTGCTGCGCCAATCCGAAGCCAGGAGCCAGGAACTTCTCTCTGGGTCTCCCTCATGGGTGCAGGGTCCCAAGGCTTTGAGTAATTCTTGACTGTTTTCCCAGGCCACAAGCAGGGAGCTGGATGGGAAGTGGGGCTGCTGGGATTAGAACCAGCACCCATATGGGATCCCGGGATGTTCAAGGTGAGGACTTTAGCCGCTAGACTACTGAGCTGGACCTAGGAAATAACTTTTAAAGCAAAAATCAGGAAGAGGAGCGTGTGAAAGAAAGCTGAGAAGGAATAATAAGGAAAGTAGCAGGAAGATTGAGAGTGATACAAAAAAGCCATGGGAAGAAAAATTGCAGGAAAGATTTTTGCAAAAAAAAAAAATTTTAAGGAACCAACAATTGAGACAAAAGCAGATCAAGAATTAACATTACTGACCTGGTATGTTAGCCTAGTGGTTAAAGTCCTTGCCAGCACCGGGATCCCATATGGGTGCCTGTTTGTGTCCTCGCGGCCATGCTTCCCTTCCAGCTCCCTGCTTGTGACTTTGGAGGGCAGTTGAGAACAGCCCAAAGTCTTGGGACCCAGCACCTATGAAGGAGACCTGCAGGAAGCTCCTGGATCCTTGCTGTGGATCTGTTCAGCTCTGGCTGTTGTAGTTACTTGCGGAGTAAATCAGTGGACAGAAGATCTTCCTTTCTTTTTTTAAAGAAAAGAAAAAGAATAAACATGAGGAAGACAAATCACCCAAAGAAACATGGGGTCAAGGATGTTCTGCTTCACTAGAACATAAGCAATATGAGGATTGATTTTATTCTCATTTTTTCCTAAAATTTTCCATTTTAATTGCTACATAAATTCACAGTTCACTGTTTCCTAGCAGTCTTAGTTTTTCTCTTATAAATCCTTTGTAAAAATTTTATTTAAGTAGCAGAGCATATGTATAGATATGTGTATGTGTGTTTATGTAATTTCTTTTTAACCAGTTGTAGGTGTACATTTCAGGTAATAGGTACAATGCTGTGTACATATTACCACTATTTTTGCCCCCAAATTTTTATTCTTAACATAAATTCTGTAGTCACTACATCTTAGTTCCCCCATCTCTCTTTCCTCATCTTTTGGTGAAGTATTCTTCCTACTTGTACGAATTTGAGAATTTGTGTTTCTCTAATTGGCTGCTGTATTTTAAGTATTGAAAATTATGCCTGGTACTCTAGTGTTTGTTAAATGACTGAATGTACAATGGATAAGCTGGAAAACATAAAACAAAATGGAAAAAGAATGAAAAAACTATAAATAAGATTAAACGTGAAAAAGAAACAAGATAAAAATTGGCAAATTTTGTTTTTCTGGAAAATGAAAACAGTGAATTAATTACAGACAGTACTATATAAATACTGAAGGGCAGCCACTGAGGCACCACATGGGACCTCTGCATCCCCTGTTCAGGTGCCTGCTCAAGTCTTGTTCTCCTTCTGATCTGACTTTGTCCTCGTGTAGACTCTGGAAATGCAGCAGATTATGGCTCGAGTAGTTGGGTCCTTGTTACCAGTGTGAGAGACCAGCCCAGTGCTTGCCTTTTCAGGGATTTGAGAGTGAACCATCAAATGGAAACATTTCCACATCCCCACCCCCCACATACGCCTCTGCTTCTCTGCTCTTTATATCAACAGATCAGGAGCACATAAAAGAACCCAGAAAAGCTATACAACATGACCAAAGTTAAGACATAATACTGATAAAGTTTTGTTGTTAAGGACAAAAAATTAAATTATAGACATACAGGAAAAAAGCAAATCATGAATAAAGAGGAAATGATAAAGTTGACCTCAGTTTTTTCACAGGGATATTTATTATTCATTTATAAAGTTCTAGGGAAATAAAAATATGCTCCAAGAACGGCTTAGCTGTCCTCTTACTGTCTGGGCAGCAGTCTTGAGTATACATCAGTTTACTAAACAGAGGACCTTTAGACTCTGTAAGATCAAGACAAAACACTATTGAATGGCAGCCTGGAAAACTAAGAGATAAATCCCCGAGAAGTAGATTAGAGATGAATGTTGAACCTATGTATAAATTAAGAAAACTGTAGAACTTACAGTTATAGAGTAGAATATGTTAGTAACAAGAATAGCATAAATTCCAAACTGAAAATTTTTTGTATCTTTAGTTTTAGCTTATTTAGGAGTGATATATCCCACAGTAAAGATGTTTGTATAAAAATTTATCACATCTGGTTTCACTTGTTATTTTTCACAAAAATTGAAATCATATAATCCTAAATTCAGTACATTAGATTTTTAAACAGTGCTTGTAATGTCATCCCATATTTTAAAACTGTTGAGCTATTTGGGGAGCAGGTTTCTTTTTCTCTTTATAGGGGATAGAAAATATATAAAGGTTACCTTGTGAAAAATGATTATTATTCCAATTCGACATTATGCTACAAGTTTTAACCAGTGCAAAGGGACAAGAAAGGCCAACACCAGCTGCATTGCAAAGGAAAGAGCTAAAAACTGCCTTATTTACTGGTAACGTCATCGTCTTTTTAGAAAACTATGTGGGGGTGGGAGAGTTGGGGAGTATTATGTTGGGATAGTGGGTGAAGCTGCTGCCTGCAGTACCAAAATGAAGCAGTGGCCAACAGTCTGAGAGAAAATATTTGTAAACCATGCATCTGATAAATAACTGATGTCTACATTGTATTAAGAACTATTACAACTGAATAATAAGTACCATATTTTAAAACATTCAATTTAAAAATGGGTCAATATTTGAACAGAGGCTTCATTTAAAAAGATGTGTCAACATCAAGTAAGAACATGAGAAAAAGTTTGTCATTTTTCTTTAAGAAAACACAAAGCCATGGTGAGGTACCACTGCATGCTTATTAACTGGCTACAATAAAAATCTATACCAGTTATTAATGAGAATGTGGAAGAACTGGATGTTTCACATTCTGCCCTTGGTAATATGATATGCTGTTACTTACTTGGGGAAAAAAATTCAACATAGAGAACAAACCAGAAAAACCCCACATATTAACCATATCATATGATCCAGCTGTTGCATTCCGAGGTATTTGCTCAAGAGTCAAGTGCATAACCACACAAAATGTGTTCTTGAATGTTTAAATGAAATATCCCAAAATGTCTGTCAACAAATAAGCAAAATGATGGTGTATCTATAGAATCCTACTTGGCAATAAAAAGCAATAATGGATGCCTTTATTCTTTTTTTTTTTTTAAAGATTTATTTATTTATTTATTTTTATTGGAAAGGCAGGTATACAAAGAGGAGAGACAGAGAGGAAAGATCTTCCATCCCATGATTCACTCCCCAAGTGAGCGCAACGGCCGATACTATGCCTATCCGAAGCCAGGAGCCTCTTCCAGGTCTCCCATGTGGGTGCAGGGTCCCAAAGCTTTGGGCCGTCCTCAACCGCTTTCCCAGGCCACAGGCAGGGAGCTGGAAGGGAAGCGGGGCTGCTGGGATAGAACCGGTGCCCATATGGGATCCCGGGTGTGCAAGGCGAGGACCTTAACCACTTGCGCCACTGCTCCGGGCCCTGCCTTTATTCTTTATTATGTTAATTTACATCTGTGGGACCTCTTTAAATGTTACTGTATGTGTAGTGTGTGTTTCCTTTCCAAGATGTTAATCCTGGAACACATTTCAACTTTTGATAGACATTAAGTCCTTCATTCTTTCCCTTGATGGCCAATGGATTTTGGGTCTTGTGTGCAGATGCCTTCCTTACTTCAAGTTCATTTAGATGTCTCCTTAAAGCATTTAGTTGGATTTTATTTGTATATTTTGTGTTTAATTCTTATTTTGTTTTTACTTATTTGAAAGAGTTAGAGTTTATTTATTTATTTTTCTAATTTATTTGAAAGGTGAGGGAGAAAGAGAGATCTTCCATTTGTTGGTTAACTCCCAAAATGGCTGCAACAGTCAGGGCTGTCCCAGGCCAATGCCAGGAGACAGGTGATTCTTCTGTGTCTCCCATGTAGGAGCAGGGGCCCAAACGCTTTTGCTAACTTCTGCTGCTTTCTTAGGCGCATTATCATGGTAATGGGCCAGAAATGGAACAGCTAGGACTCAAACTGGTATCCATATGTGTGGTGGGCACTGCAGGCTATGCCACAGTGCTGGCCACTGTTAAATACTTTAATTCACCCAGATGCAATACATGTGAATAATTTGAGATAAAATATCTATATTTTAGATTTAGTAACAAAAAGAAGCATTTCAGTTCAGAATGTTTTCACGTAAATAATTCTGGGAAAATAATAGAGGTGAATTTCTTTCTCTGAACAAAAGTGTATTAAAAGTGGGAAATACCACTGCTTTACATAATGTATAATAGAGATTCATAATACAGAATTTAAATAGCATTTTGCCCATTTGTATGAATTCTAGAAATCTAAATTCTTTAGGATCTAATGTCTTGTGATGTGTTTGGTGTAAATTACTTGATCCTTTTATGGGTAAATAAGAATATGCGTATATTCTCATAAATGAACTATATAATGAAGATTAGCATATGGGGAAGTGAAGATACACTGCAGTGTGTATCTCTACTTCAGAATTAATGGAGGACTCCCAGTGAAACAATTCAGTATACCTTGACAATACGATGCTGGTTTTTCTACCTTTGCTTATACCTACAATGTCATGGTGCACTTAAGTAGCAGAATGTTGAACTTGTAACTGTTACTAAAGGACTATAGTACTGTAATAATATGGGGGAAATGATAGGGAAAAATGAGGAGAGAGGGTGGAGGGAGTAGGGGAATCCTTATACTTATAAAACTGTGTCAAGGAAAGTAATAAAAATTTTAAGAAAAAAATTCTTTTATACATGTTTGTGAAGCTGTTATATTTTATGAAGTTCATTGTGGAGGGGAATTGTTGCTTATTAATAATCTCATTTCAGTAAAGCCATTAACTTACATCGAGTAAGGAAGTTATTAAAAGCATAGATTTGTGTTTCATAGTTTTTTCATAAGTGACTAATATCTGATAGTAATTTGTACCTGTATGTGTTATACTTAGTAATGATATGTTTTTTAAGAAATGATGAAGATACTGAGAAGGAAGTGAGAATATGAAAATAGCAAGGGGAGATAGGAAAAAACAAGAGATAAAACAAAAGGTAAAAGGATAAGTTAATCTCTTTAGTGAAGGGGGATTTTGTGTTATACCAACTAATATGAAGCATTCCTTCAGGCTACTAGTAGCAGTGGTCTGGCTTCATTTTTTTGTTCATTTTTGTTCTTTGTTGGAACAAGAGATGGACTTTCATTGTTTTTATTTTGTTGATTGATATACTGTCAAGACATATACTGCTAAATGCGTTGGGATTCTTGCATTCATAATTCATAATTCTTGCAGTAGCCAGTGTGTATATATATATTTTTTTTAAATTTATTTTTAGGCAAGTAAGAATTTTGAACCAGAGACTTAGAGAACAAGAAAAAACACAAAAGGCAACTGGTGCTGTGGATTGCAACGTTGAATGTAGGTAAAAACATTTTTAGAGGTTGATGTTTAAATTCTTTGTGGCTCTGGAAATGTTGATAAACAATCAACCTTTTTTAATTACTGTGTTTAAGTGGATTTTCTTTAAATTAAAAATAAAACTAAGACTCTATTAAAATTTAAAATGGTGCAGAAACAAAAATAAAAGATCTATGCTATCATTTCCTAAGAACACACTGATTTTTTAAAACAGAGCTTTTTTTCTTTTTACATATCTTCTGTTTGTACATATCAAATGGACATAGTTGATTATTTCATGAACATCAACTTTATATATACCATGTACAAGGACAGATAACTATATGAAACACTCTGTTACTTTTTTTCTCTTTTTATATATTGACCGCCTTTTAAAAAAAATAAGGTTTTATGTATCAATGTGTCTTAAAGACTTTTTTCTGAAAACTATAATGAGAAGTTTAATTTGCAAATACATTTTTTAAATCGGTGCATGATTTTTTTTCATAATGTGGCTTTTTCATGAACTTTATACATTTTTAGGTTTATTTCACTTACAGGCAATGAGACAGAAACAAAGGCAGAGCTTCCATCTGCCATGGCTAGGGCTGGATTAGAACCTAAGGCAAGAGCCTGGATCTTAGAACTCAGTCCAGGCTTCCTACACGATGGCCTTGCCCAACTCTTTGAGCTATCATCTGTCGACCTGCTGTCTCCCAGAGTTTTTGTTGGCGGAAGCTAGACTCTTGGAGCTAGAGTCAGGCCTCACAGTTTGTTATGGTATTTGAGCCTCCCAAGCAGGTCTTTGTCCCCCCTCCCCACTCCCCAGATTTCTTTATTGACTTGAAAAGCAGAATGACAGGAAGATTTCTCTTCTATCCACTGAGTCCTTCTCCAGATGCTTACAGTAGTCAGGGCTAACCCCATCTGAGTCTTCCACAGCAGCAAGTACACAAGTATTTTATCATCATCTTCTGTTTGTCCAGGTGAAATAGCAGGAAGCAGGATTGGTACTGCAATAGCCAGGACTTGAACTAATCCTTCAACATAGGATATAGGCTTCCCAAGTAGTAGCTTAACACCTGTGCTCACCAGCAGTATTTAAATGTTTAGGCTAAAAATCTGCCTTGCATGAACATTTGCAAGACCTCACAGCTTACATTTATCTATATAACATTTGGTAGATATTTTTCTCTAACAGAACGCTTAAATACATTTCTTTCTCTTTAATAGGCACTTTGGTATTCTGCTTATGTAGCTCTACCATAATATATTTAAGGTCATCTACTGATTGATGTCAGGATGTTTTAGCCTTTTTACCCAGTGAAAACAATGCAGTGAACTTCCTAGTACTCATGTCTTTATGCGCTTGCAAGTATGTAAGCATTTTTGGTGGATTGGTAGCAGTGGATTGCTGAAGCAACAAGTATATACAGTTACAGTTCTAATAGATATCAACAAACTGAGGACAATTGTAATATATTAAATGACAACCCAAGGACAGTTTTCTTCCTCTATATCTTTTACAAAACAGTAAGAAAAATATGAATACTCAGCATAACGTGCACTTTATAAAATATTCTCCTTGTACCATAATACTTTCTGAAGAGGTGATCTCTGGTCCTACTGTGAATGAAACTTGGTTGCAGGATCTCCAGTGAGAGAGAGGAGGCCAGTAGAGGAAGTGGGGAGATCACTGGATTCCACTTTAAGTAGCATCTCTCTCTGCATTCTTTTACTGTTTCTTTTTTGCTTGTCTATTTTGCTGTTCATTTGAAAGCATTTATTATTACAATTTATGAAAGTGCTTGTTTGATATTGGCTCGATGAGAGCAGGGATGATATCTGTTGTTTGCTGCTGTTCACTAGATTGTTAACACAGTGCCTCACACACGTGAGAAACATTCACCCAAGGCTGTGTTTGCTCAATGACTGATGACATGGCTTTTACAGCCTCGAAAAAGAATATGATACAATCCATGACAGATTTAGTCTCCTAGAGACTGTCGTATGATTCCTTTATTGTAAATATTTATCTATTTATAAGACTTTAATGTGGCAATACCTTCTGGAAAGATGCCATAGTTAACAGTGATTGCTTCCTGTGGGAGACTAGATCTTGGGAGAGGAAGACATTCAATAAGAATCATTTGATATCATAGATACTTTGTGGTATTTCAATGTAGAAATCTTTCATTTAAACATATGAAGGTAATATAATACTCAGAATATCAATTGGAGAAGGTCAGTATGTCTTCTACCAGCCAGTTTTTAAAAAATATGTTTAGTAATATAGAAATGCTCATACATATAACTTCAGCAAGATGAATGTATTCCAGACCTTTCTCTAACAAAAAAATCTTTCAGGTCTGTACTTACTAATTTTGGGGAAAAACTTTTATCTTTTTTTTGTCTTACAGTGTTTTCTCTTCAGTCATTGAATATTTCCCTGCAAAATCAATTACAGGAATCATTGAAGAACCAGGAATTACTACAGAATAAAAATGAAGAGCTCTTAAAAGTGATTGAAAACCAGAAAGATGAAAACAAAAAATACACTAGTATATTTAAAGACAAAGATCAAACTATACTTGAAAATAAACAGCAGTTTGATATTGAGATAACAAAAATAAAAATTGGTATGCATTTAAACTGTAGCTATGGCCACATTTTTTAGAAAGAATAGAAAACTGATTTTTTTTGTTGTTATTTTAGAACTAGAGGAAGCCCTAGTCGATGTGAAAAGCTCCCGGTTTAAGTTAGAAGCTGCTGAAAAAGAAAATCAAATACTGGGAATAACATTACGCCAGCGTGATGCTGAAGTGACTCGGCTGAGAGAGTTAACCAGGTAAGTTAGTTGACTTCTTTTGAATATCTTCTGTGCCTTTTTCTGTATGACTTAGAAACCCCAAGATAATGTCAGACCTACCTTTATCCTGTATTTTTCCCCTTATTTTGTCAGTGCTTTCACTAATTTCAAACAGTGGTTTTTTTCTGTTGCAGTTGAGTTTAGCAGTTCCTGACATATCTAAGTGCTTTTTTAAAGCATGTGATTCCAGGCAAAAGGTTTTAATGAGAAGCTTGAACTTTAGTCAGATGGTTAAGGTCTCTGGCTTTGAAGCCATAGAGGCTCAAATGGAATCACAGTTCTGCAACCAAGAAGCTTCTGTACCACACAGAAAACTGTCAATAAAGTGAAGAGACAACCAACAGAGTGGGAGAAAATCTTTGCACACTACACAACAGATAGGAGAATAATATGCAGAATTTGCAAAGAACTTCAGAAACCCCAAAACAGCAAAACAGACAAACTTGTTAAGAAATGGGCAAAGGAAGTGAGCAGGCATTTTTCAAAAGAACAAATTCAGATGGCTAATAGACATACAAAAGAATGCTCAGGCTTCCTATCTATCAAGGAAATACAAATAAAAATCACCCTCTTTTGGAAGAGTAACTTGGAGTTGAGAATTTTATTAATGGCAGGCATTTACTGTAATAGAAGCCAGTAACCAAAAGGTCACGTGTTATCATTTATATGATGTGTACAGAATAAACAAATCCATAGAGATGATAGAGTGTGGTTGCCAGGGACATAAATTGGGAGTGATGATCATGAGAATAGATCCTTTTTGAGATCCTGAAAACATTCTGGAATTAAACACTGGTGACCATCTTCTAACTCTATGAATATGCTAAAGCCCACCAATTGTGTACTTAAAGGAGGGCAATTTCATGGTATGTAACGCCCATCTCAAACTTCTTCAAGTATGTATGCTTTACAGTCCATTTAGAAGAGAAAAAGAGGGCAGCACAGCAGGTCAGAGATCAGACTGTGAGCAGTTGGTTAGACTACCTGCAAGCGTTTCCTTCCTCATCCTGAAGGCTTTTAGGCACAAGCAGAAAATGCAGGAAAAAAAGCAAAAAAGTGATAGGAGGCTCTAGTTCTCTACTAATTTTGTTTTCATAGTTTTTTCATTCTCTTTTTACTTGTCCTCCCTATGGAGGGAAGATTTTTCTTATTTGCATTGTCATTAATAGGAAAACTCCATACATGTGAAGTATCAGTACAAAATAGTCATGGATTGAAAGTAGAATTCACGCATTTCCTTTTCTCTTGCACATGTTATGGCTTTAGCTGAACTGGTTTATGCCTGGTAGTAACTCTATGTCTAATTTAATCTAAGTTAACATTTGCATTTTTTTTCACCTATTAGATGAATGAATAGATAGATCTGTTTACTTATTCATTTGTTCAACATCCATTTATTGGATATTATGTTGCAAACGAATATTTGTGAAGCCCACATGAAAATATTTAATCCTCTTAATTGCTAAATATTTATTTACATCAGTGAGAAGTGGCTCATTGTAGACTTTTACTGTGATGTATGTAAAAGATAATTTATATACGTTTTAAAATATTTTTGTTGCAAGCGCAGATTTTTTTTTAAAGATTTATTTTTTTTTTTTATTGGAAAGGCGAATATACAGAGAGGAGAGACAGAGAGGAAGATCTTCCATCCCATGATTCACTCCCCAAGTGAGCGCAACAGCCGATACTATGCCAATCCGAAGCCAGGAGCCTCTTCCAGGTCTCCCACATGGGTGCAGGGTCCCAAAGCTTTGGGCAGTCCTCGACTGCTTTCCCGAGCCACAGGCAGGGAGCTGGAGGGGAAGCGGGGCTGCCAGGATAGAACTGGCGCCCATATGGGATCCTGGGCGTGCAAGACGAGGACCTTAACCACTGCGCCACCGCGCCGGGCCCGCAAGGGCAGATTTACAGAGAGAAGGAGATATAGAAAGATCTTCCATTCACTGATTCACTCCCCAAGTGTCCACGACAGTTGGAGCTGAGCCAATCTGAAGCTAGAAGTCAGGAGCTTCTACTGGGTCTCCTGTGTGGTGCAGGGACCAAGGCTTTGGGACACTCTTTACTGCTTTCCCAGGTTAGAAGCAGGGAGATGGACGGGAAGTGGAGTGACTGGGACACAAACAGGTGCCTATCTGGGATCCTGGTGGCAGATGCAAGGCAATTTAGCCACTGATCCATCATACTGGGCCCAGGAGATACATTTTTAAGGATAAATTTGGTCTGGTATTATTGAACATGTGGAGTGCATTTACTAAATAAAGTTGGTAACAAAAACATAGGTGAGGCCAGCACTGTGGCACTTTTAAGTCAGGCTTTCATCTGTGGCACTTGCATTCTCCATGGACACTGGCTCATGTCCTGGCTGCTCCACATCCAATTCAGCTCCCTGCTTGTGGTTTGGGAAGGCTAGAGGAGGGCTTAAGTTCTTGGGCTTCTGCACCCATGTCAGAGACCCAGAAGAAGCTTCTGTCTTTGGATTGGCTTCAGCTTCAACCATTGCAGTCAATTAGGGAGTGAACCAGCAGATGGACTCTTTCTCTTTCTCTGTAAATCCTTTTTCTCAAAATCAAGTTTGTTTTTTGTGATTTGGTTTTGGTGTGTTCTTTTTGGAACGTTAGACATACAGAGACAGGAGAGAACAGAGAGAAAGATCCTCTGTCCATTGATTCATTTCCCAAGTGGCTGCATTGGCTTTACCTGTGCCAATCTGAAGCCAGGAGCCCAGAGCCTCCTCTGGATCTCCCATGAAGGTGCAATTTCCCAAGGCTTTGGGCCATCATCCTTCACTGCTTTCACAGGCCACAAACAGGGAGCATGAATGGGAAGCAGGGCTGCTGGAATTAGAACTGGCACCCATATGGGATCCCAGTGCATGTAAGTCTAAGTTGAGGACTTTAGCCACTAAGCTACTACACCAGGCCCCCCCCCTTTTTTTTTCCTTAATAATGTTCCAGAATAAGTAAACAATATAGTTGTTCTAGAGGTTAGTATAAATGAAAACCCAAAGAAATAAAGGAAGTTACTTGACTTTCACAGCTAGTTAGTACCTTTGCTGGGATTTGAGCTAGAATTTGAGATTCTTTCAGCTTTGCTTCTTTTGTATGTATGAGTTTTAAGATTTTACTTACTTATCCAGAAGTCAGTTACAGCGGGAAAGGGAGGTCTTCGTGCAGTGCTTCATTCTATAAGAGACTGCATCGGCCAGGGCTCGGCCAGGAACTCCATCCAGGTCTCTGAGCTAGTGCTTGAGCTTCTGTCCCTGCTATTCCCCAGCCATTGGCAGGGAGTTGGATCAGAAGTAGAGTAAGTGGGACACAAAACATGTTCACATGGAATTCTGTCATTCCTTGTGGGCTTTGCCTGCTATACTGCAGTGCCAGCTCTGCTTTTTCATTAAAAAGAATAGCTTTTATGGGCCCAGTGGCATGGCCTAGCAGCTAAAATCCTTGCCTTGAATGCGCCCTGGATTCCCATATGGGCGCCGGTTCTAATCCCGGCAGCTCCACTTCCCATCCAGCTCCCTGCTTGTGGCCTGGGAAAGCAGTCGAGGACGGCCCAAAGCTTTGGGACCCTGCACCCGTGTGGGAGACCTGGAGGAGGTTCCTGGCTCCTGGCTTCGGATCGGCATAGCATCGGCCGTTGCACTCACTTGGGGAGTGAAACATCGAACGGAAGATCTTCCTCTCTGTCTCTCCTCCTCTCAGTATCTCTGACTTTCCAATAAATAAATAAATCTTAAAAAAAAAAAAAAGAATAGCTTTTCTGTGAGTAAAGATGACCCATTATTAAGGAATTGCACCACTCAAGCAGATATATTTTTTAAAAGGTTTTTATGTCGTTTTTTTTGAAATAGAGATTTACAGAGAGGAGAAACATGGAGTCAGAGATCTTTCATTCACAGGTTCACTCCCCAAATGACCACAATGGCCAGAACTGAGCTAATCCCGAAGCTAGGAGCCAGGATTTTTCTGGGTCTGCAACATGGATATAGGAACCCCAGGACCTGAGCCATCCTCTACTGCCTTCCCAGGCTATAAACAGGGAGCTGGAATAGAAGTGGAGCAATTGGTACTGCACCCTTTTGGAATGTCAACACTGCAAGTTGTGGAATTAGCCTGTTGAGCCACTGTGCTGACCTTTTGTTCTATATGTAAGGATTCAGGTTTTCGTCCAAGACTGAATAAGCCTCAGGCAGAGCTCCAAGGTTCCGTGGGGTTGCCACTCAGCCATTCATGCCTGGCAGGGCCAAATGATGCATCCTTACCTTCTGGCCAGGAGAAATCTTACCAGCGCTAAGGCTGAGTTTGATTACTGCTCACCCACTAAGGCATGGGGCCAGGTACTATCTATCTTCTGCAGATACTGGCAAATGTCTTTTTACCTCTTGACAAAAAAAAAATTGTTAACGTATAATCTTTTATATGTTTATACAATATAATATGATAATTCAATGTATATATACAACATGTAATGATCAACATCATAATAATTAGCATTTTCATATTCAGCATTTATCATTTCATTGTGTTGGGACTTTCAACCTCGGTAGATCATTATAAACTATATGTCACCCTATTATGCTGTAGAACTTAGACCTCATTTCTCTTTTTAACTGTAGTATGATATTTGTTATTTAGCCTCTTTCCTAACCTCTAGTGACCACCGTTCTAAGTCATCAGCTTGTTTAAGCTTCTGCCTATGACCTAAAACATAGGGTTTTTGTCTTTCTGTGCATAGTTGTTCACTTAATATGATATCCTTCAGAGCCCTCCTTTTTATTGTAAATGACAGGATCTCATTTTTTTTGAAATAATAAAATTCAGTTTAAAAATGATGGACTGAATAATCGTTCATTTTATATGCATACACAAACATGCACATATTTATATGTACCGCATTAGCTTTATCCATTTATTTGCCCACAGTGTATTTTGATAGTTGTGAATTGTACTGCAATAAACATGGGAATGCAGGTATCTCTGACATTGATTTCATCACACTGTTGGGTATATACCTAAGAGTGGAGTAGCTGAGTCATGTAGTCTGATTTTAGATTCTGAAGAATCCACCATACTGTTTTCTATTTTCTATAATTGCTGTGCTTACTTGCATTGCAACCAGCAATACATAAGAGTTCCTTTTTCTCCAGGTCCTCACTAGCATTTTGTTATTCTGTGTCATTTTATAACTATTCTCCGGTGGATTATTTTAACTTGGGTAAGGTGAGACATGGCTCTTTTCTCTGGAAATGCTTGGACTTGAGTTTGTCCCCTGGCTTTTAGGAGCCTTAGGGGAGCAGTTACACTTCATGGAGAAACTGGTAGGGACTCACAGCTGGTAAACTGTTAACTGCTTCCTGCAGAGTGATGCTATTGACTGGTCTCTAACCAAGCAACTCCGTTTGCACCACTGTAGAGCTGCTGCCGAGGTCCATGGATGGTCAGTGGGAGCCCCAGTTCGCTTCTTGGTTTTCTAGGTAACCACAGGTGGGGTAGGCTTGCCGATCTTCCAGTTTTTCATGGATAGGAGATAGGAGTGGGCCTCATACGAAGCAGCTCAAGATGCTGCAGAAAGAAATGTCTACCTCCAGTTCTCTTTTCCCACTGTAGAGACTTGGGCCATGGGCAGTCCTCTGTGGAAGTGTACCAGCTCAAAGGAGGGATGGCTGTCCTTTTACTCCTCTGATGCAGCCTCTTTCAGTTCTGTGGTCCAGCTGTGTCCCAGCCTCATTCCTGAGTTCTGAGACATTGATGAAGATCATCTTGTCTGAGGATAGTTACCAGAGAGATTTTTGTGAAGCGGTTCAGAAGTGAGAAACTCATCATCAGCCACCTTGCTGACATTTTTCTTATTATTTTCCATGATTCTGTAACAGTGGCTTTATTCTTATTTTCTTATGTTAACTCAATAAAGAAAAAAAAAGTCATGTTTTCAAAATTGAAATTTATTTGATTAAAAGTTGCACTTTGGGGCCCAGCACCATGGTATAATAGGTTAAGCTGTCACCTATCGGTGAATGGGCTAATCGATCCCCTGAAGGCATCGGTTCAAGTCCCAACTGTTCTACTTTTGATCTAGCTTTCTGCTAATGTGCCTGGGAAAGCTCCAGGGAGTGACCTCGGTCTTTGGGCCCCTCACTTGCGTGAGACCTGGATGAGGCTCTTGTCTTCTGGCTCTGGCCTGGCCCCGTCCAGATCATTACAGCCTTTGAAAGTGAACTAGCAGATGAAACATTACTCTTCTTGCTTTCTCTCTTACTGTTACTCTGCCTTTGAAATAAAATTAAATCTTTTTTTAAAAAGCAGATGGTTTTAAACATTTCTGTAATTGCCTGTTGATCTCCCATGTATCTTTTTAAAATGTTGATGTTTATGTTTTTCTAGTTAATTTGTAACAGCATACGTGATTCAGTTCAAAGAGACTAAAGCCTTGGTATTAAATGGCTTTACTAGGTTTATTAATAAAGCTACCATCAAATAAATACCACTCAGGGCAAAATTGTGCTAAACTTTTTACCATCTTTTTAGAACTTATTTAATAATTATAATTCTGAAGTAGTATCTTCATGTTACATTTGAGATGGAAATTCAAAAAGGTTAAATGACTTGCCCATGGTCACAATTAATGTTGGCAGTATGAGATTCCATTCCCGTCGTACTACATATCCTTTATAGTTATTTTATCACATTTTTCTGGTACCTACCTATTGCTTAAACCTGATTACAAAAGATAATAATCTCTATCCAATCTTTGTTCTAGTATTGTTTCAGCATTGTCGGCATACATATTCTGAACAGAAGAAAATTATTTAAATTCTAACAGACTTGCTTCTATTTTGCTTCATACCCTAGCCTACTTATATTGGGTTTCCACTTGAGGATTCAATTTGTACTGTTGTGTAAGAAGAAAACATTTCTATATCTGGAGTCAAAATACATTATGAGTCTTTACTCATATGTGGAATTTGATGCAGACCAAGATCTTTTATCATTTGTTATTTTAATTTTAATTTAATCTTGTCAAAGTATGCATGCTGATTTTTTTTAATTTTAGTTGCTTGTTTTCATATTAAGAACCAGATATGTGCTTCAAACCATTTTTTAAGCGTGAGTGTGTGTATGTGTATGAATGAAAGAAGCAGGCTGAAGTTAGTAAATGGTATACTACATTCCTCTTAACAGAACCTTACAGAACAGTATGGCAAAGCTGCTCTCAGATCTTAGTGTGGACAGTACACGCTGCAAGTCTGGGAATAACCTTACTAAATCACTTCTGAACATTTATGATAAACAACTTCAGCACGATCCAGCCCCTGCTCGCACTTCCATAATGAGCTACCTGAATAAGTTAGAAACAAATCACAGTTTTGCGCATTTGGAGGCACAGTCGACAGTTGAAAATGAGGAAGCCATAGAGCCAGATGGGCCTTCAGAAAGTGCTGTGCCCTCCAGAGGGCTGCATCCTAATAACACCAGAGGTGGGGGAGAAGTTCCTGCACTTGGAATTGTTTCTACCTTTTCGAAACAGGATTCAGATGCAGAGGATGAAACTTTGACTCTAATAGAAGATGGATATAATTTGGACAGTACAGTTTACATTCCTCTTGTTCGAAGCACTTCTAAAGTGAAGTCGCCACTTTCTAAAAAAATGTCCCCTCAGCCCCAGATAAGTCTCTCTACCACACAGCTCATCAGCAGCAGTGGACTTGTCTCTGAAACAGAGAAGAAATTGTGCACACCTTCAGTTTGTTCTTTGAGACAAGAAGTAGAAGATGCACCTGAAAAACTTTCCAAAACAGCTGATATGGAGGACAAACAGCTCCTTGAAAAAATAAAGGAAGCCATTGGCAAGATTCCTGTTGCCAAGGTGGATCCAGAGGTACAGGATGCGTGTCACGACCCTCCATCTTGTCACAAAAGCAGGGTTCAGGTGAAAGGCAGCGCTGCCTGTGAAGGCAGTATTCTCAACTCCGACTTGATGTCTGACTGGAGCATCTCTTCTTTTTCAACATTCACGTCTCGTGATGAACAAGACTTCAGAAATGGCCTTGCAGCACTGGATGCCAACATTGCTAGACTCCAGAACTCCTTACGGTCTGGTCTTCTGGAGAAATGAACTAAGAACACTAATATTGTACTTCCTCTATTTAAGATTAGAGCTTGGCTTTGTTGAAGATATATTTTAATTGTCTCTAGAGAAGTGACATTTTTGTATTAATTATGCATAAAATAAATTGAATAATAAATCTTACTGGACTGTCTTGACACTGTGGAACCTAGAAAAACAAATCCGCTTCAGAAACTGATAGCTGTTAAAGTTGTGAATAACTAGGAAGTAATGTTTTAAATTTAGTGCTTGACAATTAGAGTTCTTTTTTAAAATTGTAATTCCTGGATTAAGGATATTAATTGAAAAGATTTTCTACCCTAAATTGTTTAGTTGTTCTAAAACATAAAGGAATATAGTCCATTGATTCAGTTAATGGTATTCAAGCTAGTGTTTCTTTTTTGTTTCATAATGCCTGTCTGTTTCTTAATGTCATTGTGTTTTTATATTGGATGTTCTATTGTTATAGGATAGTGTTGTTGGGAGAGATATAAAAACACGAGAAGACATGCCAGAATCCCAACCCCTTAAAAACTATTGATGGGACTGCAGGAGGGACAAGCCTGTGCTGTGATATATGCTGTTAAGTCACTGCCTGTGACTCCAGCTTTTTTTTTTAAAGATTTATTTTTATTATTTTTTTTATTGGAAAGGCGGATATACAGAGAGGAGAGACAGAGAGGAAGATCTTCTGTCCCATGATTCACTCCCCAAGTGAGTGCAACGGCCAATGCTATGCTGATCCAAAGCCAGGAGCCTCTTCCGGGTCTCCCACACGGGTGCAGGGTCCCAAAGCTTTGGGCTGTCCTCGACTGCTTTCCCGGGCCACAGGCAGGGAGGGGCTGCTGGGATAGAACCGGCACCCATATGAAATCCCAGGCGTGCAAGGCGAGGACCTTAACCACTTGTGCCATCGCGCTGGGCCCGACTCCAGCTTTTAATGTCAGGGTGCCACTTGAAGTTTCACTGCTTTACCTCTGATCCAGCTTCCTGCCGTTACTCCTGGGAAAGCAGCAAATGATGGCTCATGTACTTGGGCCCCTGGTTGGAGTTCCTGTCTCCTGGTTTCAACCCGGTGCAGACTAATCAGCAGCCATTTGGCAATGGACAGTGGAAGGACAATTCATTCCACCTTTCTCTGTCATTTTGCCCTTTAAATATATAAATCTTTTTAAACGTATCAATTGGTCCAAGAAAATATGGTAACATTTTAAGTAGATCTAGGCTGTCTTAAAACCTTGATATTTTTATTTATTTTTATCTTGAATGTATGTTTTTAAAAATGTATTTCCTTTGAAAGTGTTGGATAGAGATTTTCAATTCACTGATTCACTCTGCAGATGGTCACAATGGCAAGCACTGGTCCAGGCCAAACCCAGACAAGTTTCCCACGTGGGTCTCAGGAACGCAGTGTGCTATGTTTTTCTGCTTTTCCCAGGCCATTAGCAAGGAGTTAAATTGGAAAAAGAATGGCCAGGACTCCAACCAGCACCCACATGGGATCACAGGCAGTGACTTTACCTGGTACACCACAAAGCTGTCCCCATGAACATATGTTTTAACGGCTGTATGAAATCAAGTCATGTTGATAAGGAAATGCTAGCAGATATGTTCTAGTTTGGGGGATTTATTTATGTGTAAATAAAGAGATTTTGTTCTTACTGTATTTGAATATGATGGAGTTTGTAAATCTTGGCATGGGTTGTAATTCTACATTTCTGGACTTTTAAAATTTTTCTTTCCATAGCACAATAGCAGAGAACATTCTCTATTCTAGAAATAGTATGAACATGATTGGTTTCTGCTTTTCTGTACCAGTACTTCTGACCTATTCGGAGCCACATGCTTGAGGGTAAGCAGCACATTTAAACTTTTGCAAAGCTGGATGTCGTGCTGTCACTAAGTCTTTGTGCAGGTCACCTGCCTAGTACAATTGTGTTCAGTACTTGGACACGTATCAGCGTTCATGAATGTTTTGCTAGTCCCAGAATTTTTCTGCTGTTTTTGAGGTGTTGGTGCTCTTACAAGGCCCAGTTTTTCAGATAATTTTTTTGTTAATTCTGAAAATGTTAAGAGTTATAAAGTATATTCACAGGATTGTTCATTGGCATTTTAAATTTTCTTACTTTTGGTATTCAGAAATTAATTCATAGACTGCCTATTTGGGGATAACAGGCCACAACTCTCTTAAGTTCAGAAATACAGAATAATAAAACAAGAGAGAAAATTGTGTTATCTTTCTACTCCTAAATTGCATCTGTCAGTTATATTTCTGAAGTAGCATAAGATTATTATTTGGTGATTCTGAGACTGTAGAGAAAAAAACAAATTTGATTTCTTATATGTGCTCACAACACTGATAACTCTGTGATCCTAAAATGTGTGCAAATTTCTCTCTACCAGCAAGCAAGTGATAGTCCTATAGTGAGGCACAGCTGGGCATTCTCTGACTCAGATCAGTTCTGAAGCTGTCTACTTGAAATGAACATGATGTCTGACGCAGTTGAGGACTCTGTCCCACCAAAATGCCCACTGACATCAGACACCAGGCATAAGTCTAAGCCTCCAGATCTGATGTACTAGCTTCCAGTCAGGTTTCCATAACCCCTATGGTGGCTCACAGAGCCCAGAGAAACACTGTTTATCATTTTATTATACAGGATCTGTTGAAGAACCCAAGTAAGCAGCCAGGTGAAGAGATTATGTGCGGCAAGGTCTGGAAAGGTCCCGAGTACAGGGGCTTCCGTCCCTGTGGATTTGGGCCATGCGGCCCCTCCTGTACGTGAGTTCGTTCTGGCTGAGCTGTGCTGAAGCTGTCAGAACCCTGTCCTTCAAGTTTTTTATTGTTAACTTCAATGCAGTTGGAGCCTAGAACACAGTGGAGGAATGTGATTGGACAGAAGGGACGTGATCAAATGCTTATTGACTGGGTTGGGAAAACCCAGCAAGGCCTGTCTGTCCAGATTCCTCTTGAGCTCTCTGGGCAGCATTTGTTCCTCTCAAGTATGGGGCAAGAACCCTTCTGGAATGGGAGTCTTGTGACCTACGTTCAGACAAGGTAGGTCATAGTTTTTTATGGTCATCTCTAAGACAGAAAGGGGAAGGGACAGGGAAGATTATATAGAGTGTATTTTTAGTTGACCCATCTTGAGGAAGAGAAATTCTAGTTTCTCTGACCTACCTTGGAAAGAAAAAGCAGATGAAAATAAGGCAAAAGTTCAGAGACATTTTGCTTGTAAGGCCTGAAGCACCCAAACATTACTGTCTTTTCACTTTTGTCTTTCTGAAGCTGCTTCAGGAACCAAGGACCAATGACCATAGATTTTCATTTAGGAAATAACAAGGACTGTGGGAATCATGAGCCAACCATGAACAAAAACCAAAGTGATATGCTATAATGTCACAGCAATAAAAGAATATGGCCTGTTAATACAGGACAGGCATCTTATATTCAAAGTAAATTTATACCTGAGTGTATTAAGAGTGTATTCTGTGTCTCCCAGGTTGATGCAGGGACCCAAGCACTTGAACCATCTTCTGCCTCCTCAGATGAACATTAAGAGGAGAGTACAAGATATTCCATTAAGGGAGAGAGCCCTCACAAGTGGCATCTTACCCCCTGTGCCAAGTATTCCCCCTGCAAAGCAAATTTATATGCTTATGGGTTTGATGAAGTAGTAGTTAATAACTTGATTGAAGAATAAGTCAGCCTAAAAATTCTTTTTGAACAGCCTTCACCAGGAGGATGCTGCTTATTTCATACAGGGTATGAACATGTAAGAGAAAAAGAGAGAGTGGTAACAAAGAATGCACTCAGAAACAATGTCTTGAATCCCATGCTAAGGAATATCCTTGAAACATTTTGTTTCCTAATTGAAGGTCATAAGATAAAATTGAATGCTGTTAGGGCCTGGTGCAGTGGGGTGGCCTAGCAGCTTAAAGTCCTTGCCTTAAGCACACCAGGATCCCATATTGGTTTTGGTTCTAATCCCAGAAACCCTGCTTCTCATCCAGCTCCCTGCTTGTGGCCTGGGGAAGCATTAAAAGATGGCCCAAAGCCTTGGGACTTTGCCACCCATGTGAGAGACCTGGAAGAAGCTTCTGGCTCCTGGGTTTGGATTGGCAAAGCTCCAGGCCATTGTGGTCACTTGGGGAGTGAATCAGCAGACAGAAGAACTTCCTGTCTTTCCTCCTCTCTGTATATCTGACTTTGCAATAAGAATAAATAAATCTTTAAAAAGGAAGAAGGAATTGAGTGCTGTTAAAATTTCAGAGTGATGATAAATAGGAGAGATTAGGAAAGCCATCATAATCCTTTGACAATAAAAGTGGAAAAGGAAGCAGATTGAAAAGAGAAGTTTAGAGGCTTGGTGATTAGTAAATAAAAGGAAAATTTAAAAATTATTCTTGGGATTCACAATTTGGTTTGGAGATGCACTGAGTGGTGTCTAAAATGGGAAATCAGGGAAGCCATTTGGTACAGCAATTAAAATGCCACTTGGGACACATGCATCGTATCTTGGAGTGCCTGGATCAGAATCCAGCCCAGCTCTAGCTTCTGCCATCCTGTTGTAGCTTGAGTTGCAGCAGCTATAGCCTGCGTGGTTGCTTTCTGATACCCATGTGGGAACTGGGGGTGAGTTCTTTCCTGGTTCCAGCTTCAGCCTGGCTTGATGATAATACACTGATAATATAGAATTAGATCATCGTACTGGGAGTTTCATAGCCTGCTTCAGAAGGGTCAGTGTGTCCCCAGAGTTCAGCCCTCTGATGGGATCCTTCCAGATGGCCACAGTGTGAAAAGTAGACTTGTAGAGTATCCTCCAATATCTGCTAGAGTAAACTCAGCTTCTGATAGCTACTGGTCCTCTAACATTTTGCCAATATTACTGTCCTGATCCATGAAGGTGATGTACAAATTTAAATAAATTTTACATTCGTAAGTACCATTGGAAATGAAATAATTCTGTTGGAGCCAAGTTTAGCAAGAGCCTACAGGCAGAGTTAAGGAACCAAAGAATTGCTTGGCACACATTTTTCCCCTTATTTTATCTTTGTAATTTAATACATTTTTCCAAAGTGTATTTCATTAGTTGTGAGATTTATATTTATGTCAAGTGCTTTAAAAGTTATAAAGCTGTGGTTCCTCTAGATGGGAAATAGGGCAGAATAACAAAGCCTGCTTCATGTAGAAAAGGTGTATGGTCAAATCACAACCAAGTGTGTATCTAATACACATTGTGAAATGATTCCAGCTAAAATTCATTTATTCAACACATGAAAACTCTGATGTGATAATTAGTGTTATAGACTTGAAAACAAGACAATGAGCAAGACAAATTCTCTGCCCTCGAGGAGTTTACCTCACAGTGGGACAAAGGGGACTTTAAAGTGAAAGGTGCTGTGAAAAAAAAAATCAAAGGGGATAAAGCAACAGAATTGACCTACATTTTAAGTATTAAAATAAGAAGCTCTTTCTCACTTATTAGGGTTCCAGAGTTTAAGCAGGTAGAATAGATTTGGTTTGTGAGCTAACACCTGTTAAATTTTCAGATCATATGAGTTCTAGGTATTGCTTAAGCAAGTGATTTCATGCTGTTTTTTAATTTTTATTCTTCATGGTACAGTTCCATAGGCTCAGAGGATTTTCCCTTCCAACTTCCCCAAACATACTCCCCTCTGGTTTTCCCCTGTGTCATTACAATAGTATAGTCCTTCAACAACAATTACAAGTCTATCATTCTGCTATTTAAGCGTGTCATGAGAGCAAATGAATTCTAAGACCAAAGTACACCTTACAAACTGCAAAGCCTTTCCTTTTTCTGGGGCTGTTTTAGCATTGCGTATGACGACAACTGAGCATGATTTTGTTCAAGTTGTTGGCCTTTACCAGACTTCGCAGACAATTGCCAGAGATTTTAAGATCTTATTAGAGACCACGAAAGGGCTTAAAAGTTGGGTTTTTGATTCTTCTTAAATTTTGAAGCATCTCACTCATACCTGAGAAGGAATCATGTCCACAGCAATGCCCAGTAAGCACACGGGCGTTCCTTCTGCCTGGACTACTTCTCAAATTCTTACTCATTCTTCCAATCCATAGTTCTACGTCTGTATTTTATGTATATATATCCCACACATCAGTGAAGCAGGATGATGGGATAAATTACTGTCCTGGAGACTGGGTTTGAAAAAGTTTGTGCTGTTTCTCTTCCTAAATATTTAATGATTTATGGTCTCTTTCAGCACAAAGAATTAAATGTAAATTATACATGTTATATATAATGTAAATACATATCTATCTGTTTTCCTACCCTGCATGCTTTTAAGGAACATGAACTAGATTTATCCATCTTAAGCTCTCCCTGTGACTCTTGGTGACTATCATATAGTACGTACAGAATAATTATTATTAGACTTAACTAAATCTCTAACAAATGGTCATCTAGGCTTCAGGCAGTTTTCTCTTGGTTTTGGTTAAGTTCATGCAAAAACCTTTTCATGGTCTTGCTAAACATCCAGAAGTTCCTAAAGATTTATTTATTTTCATTGCAAAGTCAGATATACAGAGAGGAGGAGGAGACAGAGAAGATCATCTTCCATACACTGATTCACTCCCCAAATGGCTGCAACAGCAGGAGCTAAGCCAATGGGAAGCCAGGAGCTTGGAGCCTCTTCTGGTTCTTCCACATGGATGCAGGGTCCCAAGACTTTGGGCCGTCCTCTATTGCTTTCCCAGGCACAAGCAGGGAGTTGGATGGGAAGTGGGCCTGCTGGGATTAGAACTGGCACCCATATGGGATCCCAGAGCATGCAAGGCAAGGACTTTCGCCACTAAGCTACTATGCCGGGCCTTTCTAATTTCTGGAATAAAATTCACTTCTTTAATAGACATTTACATTTTATTCTTTGTGCTGAAAGAGACCGTAAGTTACTAAATATTTAGGAAAGAAAACAGCACAACCATTTTCAAAGCCAGTCGCCAGGACAGTAATTTATCCCATCTGCCTACTTCACTGATGTGTGGGAGGTATAACTGTAGGCAAATCATTTGAAAACTAAGGGCACTGTACATTCCTGCTTGTCCTCTTCTGAGGCCTGCCAGCTTGTCAATGACTCTTGAAAGCAAGCCTACCAATAAGCAGTGAACTCCAGATGTGATCTAATCCGACAGAATGCAGTTAGATTGTCATCTCCTGTCATCTTAAAATCGTTCTCAAATAAACAAAGACTAAATTGGCTGTCTTCACCATCATATTACAGATTACATTAGCGCTGCAGTTACCTTGCAGGTAGTATTCCCATTGTCATTGTTGATATTGAGTGGCATCATTGTAGGCCGTCTCAGGAGCTCAGGAGGTCTCATCCATCAAACACTAAGATTGTGACTAGGTCAGTAGTCTCAGCCGCCCTCCATGGAGAGCTCACATTGTACCACAAAACTTGAAAGCACTGTTTCCCCTAAAAGCCAGGTCTGCTACTTAAGTCCTTAAACCTAGAATGAGGAAACAAACTGAAAAAGCAGATACATGCTCAGCACAATATTCCTGACACCTAAAACAATATACTGTGCTTGTCAGTTGGTCGTCTTCATTATATTGTCTTCTCATGAGAGCTAACTCTCATGAACACTTAAGTTCTTTTTTCATTTTTTAAAAATATGTATTTATTTTTATTACAAAGTCAGATATACAGAGAGGAGGAGAGATAGAGAAGATCTTCCATCTGATGATTCACTCCCCAATGGCTGGTGCTGTACCGATCAGGAGCCAGGAACTTCCTCCAGGTCTCCCACGCGGGTGCAGGGTCCCAAGGCTTTGGGTCATCCTCAACTGCTTTCTCAGGCCGCAAGCAGGGAGCTGGATGGGAAGTGGAGCTGCCGGGATTAGAACTGGTGCCCATATGGGATCCTGGGCATTCAAGGCGAGGACTTTAGCTGCTAGGCCATGGCGCTGGGCCTGTGAACACTTAAATTCTTGAGACCCCATAACTGTTGCCAGAACTTGGCTCTATGACACTCTTACTCTACGAGCATGATCTAATAATAAATTACATCTGGAGTTTGTTGTAAGATGGCATGTGGAAATACTTTGTGAGTGACAACCATTAGATTATTATAACAATTACTAATTGTGTGTAGTTGGTTTGTATGTATATGTGTTGTATACATTGTGCCATGCACTGTTGTATGCTTTAGGGAAGACATGTTTAACATCTCTACTTACCAGGTGACATAATGCTAGCTAAACAATTTTCTCATTTTCTGTCACTTGGCCAGTCCCATCAAAAATTATCACTAGGACTTATAAAGTAAATGGAGAAAGTTACTTTTCTCCCTTTTCCCCTCCTCAGTGGTTTTCTCCTGTCAACACTGACAGAGTGAATTATGACAATACCAGAACCCCAGCACTGTCTTCCACTCAAGACCAGATTAAGAGGGCTCCATTCTCCAAGATATCTGATTGCATGAAGATGTGCCACAAAGTATCCAGGAAGAGAGCCCCATCCCAGTGGACCAGGAGGACCAGTGGACCAGGAGGACCAGTGGTCTCAGTGGACCAATTCATATTGGTTATAGGAAATGTTGTCAGCTACTCAGTAGGAAAAACACATGGCCAAGGTACATATTTTCAGTCCATTGTCCCTTCCAGATTATTCTGCACTTGGCTGTGAGCTCTGGGTCTAAAGTAGGATAAGAGAACAGAATCAAATATTTTTTTAAAAGTGAGCAACTCCAAAATAAGCAAAACAGATCCTCTTGGAGCGTAGTAGTTTGTGGTTTGGCGACAATAAAGAAAAAAAGGAAAAATAACTTTCAAACTCTACCCTCAGCAGCCAGAGCACAAATCATTTATCTTTTCTTATTGGGTCAGTCACTACTATCAGACTGTCAAGATTGGAAGATGAAAAACTAGAGCAAGTCAATAAATATGCATTTGAATAACCAGATCTTCACTTTTAAGAGCAGCTAGCTTTATTCCACCACCCATCCTTCCTCAGCACAAAACTAGTGGTGCTTTTTGTGCCATTTCACCTCCTCCTCCACATCCAACCGGTCTAAAAAATCTGGTCACATTTTTGTATCGATGGCTGAACACACATAGCAACTATTTTCAGCCCCTAGTGCACCCATGAAGCATATAATAACTTAAATTGGAGTTTCATGTCTTTGGCAGAGTTTTGAGAGAAGGTCATGGTATATTACTGTTGATATAAAACATTTAAATGTTCTATGGTACCCTCCTTTACTGCTGGTGGGAATTCAGGATAGTTTAAAAACTATGAAAATCAGTATGGAGAGCACTTAGAGAATTGCAAGTAAACCTCCCAAACTAGAAACATTATGCTCAGTGAAATAAGTCAATCCCAAAAGGACAAATACTATATATCCTCTCTAATATAAGGAAGCCATCATGAAAATTTTAAGTTCAATAACGCTTTTATGTACTATTGTTGCTGCATCCCCTGTGCTTTGATGTTTTTTATTTCATTTTCATTTCTTCCAAATAGTTTGTTTTCCCTTGTCAAATTCATTGCTGGCTCATGGATCACACGGTGTGGCATATTACCCAAGAGGCTTTTGTGTTTTATTTTCGTCATCCATATGTTGGTTATTCAGTGGCGCGTTTTTTCAACTCCATGGTTCTCTAATTTGTTTGTTTGTTTTAACTTCATACCTGTTGTTGACTTTATTTTATGGCTTCTCATTTAAGGGAATATATAACGGTGGTGTAGTAGAAATTACCATATATCCAAATGTGAAGATACAATGCAATATGCATCCCTACTTCCAAATCAAAGATGGATGCCCAATGAAACTGTTGGATGTATCTAGCCAATGGGATGCTGGTCTCTCTGACATTGTCTGTACTGGTGATGTTGGGGCACACTTAAATAACATTTGAATCTTAACTCCTTATGAAGGACTAAACTATTATAATAATATGGGAATTTGGGGGAGGAAGAAATCTGAGACCCTATGGAATTGTACCATAAAATTTAAAAAAAAAAGCAAGAACAATTGACTTGGGAGGTACTCTGGTGGCTAAAGTTCTTGCCTTTTACAGGCTGGGATCCCATATGGGCACCGGTTCTAATCCCAGCAGACCCGCTCCCCATCCAGTTCCCTGCTTATGACCTGGGGAAGCATTCAAGGATGGCCCCAAACCTTGGGACCCTGCACTCACGTGGGAGAACCGGAATAGCCTCCTGGCTCCTGGCTTCAGATCAGCTCAGCTCTGACCATTGCAGAGTTTGGGGAGTGAATCAGCAGATGGAAGATCTTTATCTCTGTCTCTTCCTCCTCTCTGTATATCTGACTTTGCAATGAAAATAAATAAATGTTAAAAAAACGAGAGAGAGAGAAGAGCAAGAATAATGGGATCAGGAGTCAGGTTACCTCCAGTGATTGCCTTCATATTTATGTGGCCTTCACTAATTTGCAGGTTTTTGCTCTTTGTTACATTCTGAGCATCTAATGACAAATAAGACAATTTGTGCCTTCGAAGGGCCCTAGAGGTTCAGCATTTGCCAAATGAGACATGCTCTCAAACACCACCCAGCTGAAAATGCAACACCAAAGAAACAAGGCAAAGAGCTCTGACATGTACGTCTACCATGGCAATGCCATATACAACTCTAGTTTTGGACTGTTGTTTTTGCTGTGTTTATTCCTTTTAGTACTCATGTCTTGGATGTCCTCCATATCTTGTTGTTGTTGTTATTAATTTCAAAGATTTATGTGATTGCTTTCTGAGAACTTAAGTATTTTAAGTTCACCCTTACACGTAAGTGCTAATTTGCATTTGTTTTCAATGTGAAGATGTAAAGTTACCCTCTTTCCCCATCTTTTTGTAAAACTCAACCAAAAAAAGTACAGATTCCATTTGCGGCTCTAAAACCAAGCCACAAAATAGCTAGAAGAATTGCCAAAAGCAGTAGTTATTAAGTAGGAGTGCACATGGGAAAACAGAGGGGATGCTGTGGCTCCAGATGGCAGGAACAGCTGGCAGAACACACTTCTCAAAGGCGAACAGGTTTCCCAGGAGGAAACTTCTTGGGCCCTTAGCTTGGATCACTGTGTGGTGAGGTAGTGGTGGTGATGAGGTGACCACAGGGGCCTACGCCCACGTGGAGAGGTAAACACTAAGATATAATGCACAATTCTGGATATTGGGGAAAATTCCCCTCCTGATACATGAACCATCTATAAACAGCTGATCCAAGCAAGCCTTAAAAAAAAAAAAAATGACTCATCAAGGAAAACCAGCAGAAGACCTATACTATTTTCGGAGGGGAAAGAAAAAATAGGAAAATTATATTAAAGAATACTTACCAGAAAACATTAACGTAGAATAGGAAAAAGTTGGAACAAAATATTTGCCCAGGAATTTTTATAGCTGACTGAATGGCTGTTTAAGTGAAAGTCAAGAGCACTGAGCAGAGAAGTGGGAACTTGGGGACAACTTGGTGGTAGGGGGAGAAAATGAAGCAGGAGCCAGCAGAACTTTAAAACAAGGAAAAATTGAACCATCTCAGGCATGAAGGCACAATTAAACACAAAATAGACGTGATTATTTTCGTCTAACATTGTAGGTTCCAACTTGTTTGCCTTTGGTGCTATGTTTTCTATACTATTGTCTCCCAGCTCTCGACGGGGAGTAAAGAAGCCTGACTCAGTAGAGGAACTCATTGCTCTCAGGGTGGTCTAAGTTTCCCCTTTAGAAGCTTTAAACTATTCTCTGGCTTTATCTTAAATTCCTCTCTGTTGGTGTAGGGGTGTTCATTTGTTTTGTTTCTAGTTTCCTGTTAGAGCTCTTAGAAGTGCTTTGAGGCTATGATTCCCCCCTAATTCTAGGAAATTCCATTTATATATTTCACAGTTTGTTATTCCCACTTTATATTTCCAGTTCTTTCCCTTATACTGTTAAACATCTATTATGTAGACTTTAAATTCCTGTCTGGCCCGTTGATTGAGCTTCTTCAACACAGACTATTAAGACTGTTCAGCAAGTACACCTTGTTTTCCCCTGTGAGCTCATATGGGCTGGTTGTACAAATGGAGCTTGCTCCTTAGGGTAGTGACTTCTGTAATTTCAGTCTGAGCTTGATCAATCACTGTCCTTTGTGTAGCATTTCCAGAGTAGATGCTGAGGGAAGGCCAGAAGCTATGTCTGGACCTGGTGCAGTGGCCTAGCAGCTAATGTCCTTGCCTTGAAGGACAGCAGGATCTTATATAGGCTCTGATTCTAATCCCAGCCGCCCCACTTCCCATCCAGTTCCCTGCTTATGTCCTGGGAAAGCATTTGAGGATGGCCCAAAGTCTTGGGACCCTGCACCTCTGTGGGAGACATGGAGGAGGTTCCTTGGGTCCTAGCTTTGGATCAGCACAGCACCGGCCATTGTGGCCGTTTGGGGAATGAATCATCGGATGGAAGATCTTTCTCTCTCTCTCCTCTTCTCTGTATATCTGACTTTGCAATAAAAATAAAATAAATCTTAAAAAAAGAAGTTTTGTTCATTTACTCTCTTGTCCTCCCCCACTGATGTGTGACATCGCCTCCATCACCAGGTTCTTCTGTATCTGTAGATCTGTGTACACACACTAGTAGCTTCTTATGTGTATTCTAATCTGTGCATTACCACACTGTTTTAATTGTAGATTTAAGACCTTGATACCTGATAGGGTGATCTTTTCTCCATCATCACTGACATTGTGCTGTCCGTACCGGGCCTTTCATGCTTCTATGTTTGTTCAGGGACTAATCTGTTAAATTCTGTGGAATATCCTTTTGAAATTTTATTAGGGCTGCTTTGAACTTATGGGTTACTATATTATATTGAGACTTCTAATCCAATAATATTGTATAATGCTCCATAAAGAACTTGTTAAGCTTTTACAAGGAATTATTCTTAAGCACCTTAATCACTTATGTTACTATCACCACGACCACAATGAAAATACTTTTTTCTTGATCATGTAACTGACCATTATGTTAACATATAAGTACATAAAGGAAATCCATCAATCTCTCCTGAAGTCCCACTATTCTGGAATTACTAAATTGGCCATTCTTTCAAGCACATACACGTACACAGGGATACTTTTTAAAAAGCTTATAGAGGGGCAGGCCTCTGGCTTAGCAGTTAAAATGCCTGCATCTCATGTTGGAGTACCGAGTTAAATATCCAGCTCTGTTCACTGGCCCCAGCTTCCTGCCAGTGTAGACCCTGGGAGACAGCAGATGATGGCTCAAGGGATTGAATTTCTGCCACCTGGATGATGTGTGTTCAATTCCCAGCTCCCATGTTTTGACCCTGCCTAGCCCTCTGACACTGGGAATATTTGAGGGGTAAGCCTGCTTTTTTTATGTGCCTCTAAAATAAATGAACATATATAATTTTGAAGTTTGTGGAAAATGAAATTAAAAATAAGTTTGGGTGGGAATTTGGCCTGGTGGTTAGATGTTTGTATCCCACATCAGAAACCCTGGGTTCAAGTCCCATCCCTGTACCCCACTCTGGCTTCTTGCAAATACAAAGCCTAGTGACATAAAATGACGGTTCAAATGGTTCACTCCCTGCCACCTGTGTGGAGGACCTGGGTGGATCTCTGCTCCTGGCTTTGACCTGGTCCAACCCTGGCTGTTACAGGCATGTGGGGAGGGGACTTGTGGACAGTGAACCAGTGGATAACAATGTTTATTTCTGCCTGTAAAATAGTTGATAATAAATAAGTATTTTTGTGCCAAAAATAGAAACTTATGCATATGAAGTGATTTTCAAAAAGATCACAAATAAACACCATTATGAAAAACTATACATTTTAATCCACTTTTGGAATCAATAGACTTACCTTTTAATTCTATTTTTTAAAGTTTTATTTTTATGTTTACTTGAGAGTTTTAATACCATCTTTTAAATCACATTTTGAGGTATCCTTATACATGTGTAATTCTATATGCACACACTGATAAGATTAGTACTTTTTTTTTTCCATCAGCACCTTCAGTCTCTACCTCCTTCCCACTATTTAGTCCCTTTACCAGGACCTAGGCAAACAACTGTGGCTCACACTCACAGTGTGATGTGTTACTTTTGTTATTTTCTCCACACTCTTAAAATCCTATATAGGATCTAGCATTATGATGTAGCAGGCAAAACTGCCACCTGTGATGCTGGTATTCCATATAGATGCTGGTTTGAGTCCCAACTGCTCCATTTCCCATCACACTCCCTGATAATGGCTGGGAAAAGCAGTGAAAGTTGGCCCAGGTACTTGGGCCCCTGCTATCTACCTGGGAGACACAGAGAAAGTTCCTGTCTTCTTACTTTGGCCTGGCCAAACCTGGGTCAATGGCACCATATTGAAAGTGAACTAGCAGATAGAAGATAGGTCTCTCTGTCTTTCCTTTTTTTTTTTTCAGTAACTGACTTTTCTATACTTTTATTTTCTCAGAAACAATACATAAAAAAATCTGTCTAGATGACTTAGGAAGTTATCCGATGTGGATCTAGTTTATGCTTTTCAATATCTGTCTAATATCCCATGATACAGAAATCAAATACATAATTGTCTCCTCCATTTCTTTCAGTTACATGTATAACAGGAAGTAGTTACTGTAACTAGAAAGGAATTTAAGGTAGGAACTTTGAGATTTACAGTCATTGCAGGGGCCCACAGGCTCAAGGCTGGCCCTCTGGCAGTCACAGTCACAACAGTTAGAGAACCTGTTTTCCAAGAGAAATGAGCCTCTGTCACATCCTGGCAGCTGCTGTTCCAGCTCCTGGGACACCTGACCTTTGCTGCAGGTGAACAGGAAACCACTAGCAGAACTTTGACCCACACGGGTATTCATGGCTCTCAGATCTGCATGACCTTTGCTGCATGATTTGGCTGGTTGCTAAAATGAAATCAGGGCCCAGAGCCTCTTCTTGGAGGGAGACTGAAAAACGCCTTTGTTACCCAGCCTTGACAGAAACGAATCTGCTATGAGCATTCACTTGGTGTCCAGTTTGCGATCTTCTATGTGTCCAAACATGTTTGTCATGTGGCCCCATGTGCTTCTATTTCTAAGGAATAGAATTCCAGGAACTGGATTGCTGGATCAAGTGATGTACATTTTAAAAACTGGATCTTCTCAAATGGCCTTCTAAAAAGCTTTATAACTTTGTCAGGAATCAGATGATGACTGTGTGAGAATTGCCTTAATGTATGCTACCATAAATTTGCAATAGGTTCTATAGATTTCTGTCTATATATAAATTATGATTCTTATTATGGACATTTTCAAGCATGCACAAAATTAGATGGAGTCTAGTGAATGTCCATGAACCCAGCAATCAACCCATAGCTACTCCTGTTCCATCCACTTCTCTCTGTTCTGTATTATCATTGTTTTTTATTTATTTGAAAGACAGAGAAAGATCTTGCCACTGGTTTGTACCCAATGGCCACAATGGCTGGGACTGGACTAGGCTGAAGCCAGGTTCCTAGAACTCCATCCAGGTATCCCATGTGAGTGCACAAACCCAAGAACTATCTTCTGATGCTTTCCTAGTCATATTAGCAATAAGTTGAATTTTAAGTGGAACAGGCAGGACTTGAACTGGCACTTGTGTGTGGTGCCAACATCTCAGATGATAGGTTAACCTGATGTGCCACAATTTCAGCCCCACTATTATTTTAAAGCAAGTTCACAAATATATGTTAAGATTTATTTTTACTTGAAAGGCACAGTTACGAAGAAAAGGAGAGACAGAGAGAGCTCTTCCATCTGGTGCTTCACTCCCCAAATGTTTGCAACAGCTAGAGCCAAGGAGATTCGAAGCCAAGAGCCAGGAACTTTTTCTGTTTCCCATGTGGCTGCAGGGGCCCAAGGACCTGAGGCATCCTTGGCTGCTTTCCCAGTCCATAAACAGGGAGCTGGATCGGAAGTGAAGCAGCAGGAATTAGAGCCAGCACCCAAATGGTATGGCATTGCCATAGGCAGAGGCTTAGACTACTATTGTGTCACTGTGCCAGCCCCTATACATATATTTCTAAAACATAAGCACAATATTTTATCTAAAATTTAGTAATTGTTGAATATCTATTCTAACATTGTTTACATTTTATCTGAGTGAAGATCCAAATAAAGATCCACAAATTTCAACTAATTTGAAGTGGGTTTTTTTTTTGTTTGTTTCTTTGTTTGCTTGCTTGTTTTTATAAGCAAAGTGAAATTTATTAAAATGGAAACCTACTACAGAGGGGTGTCAAAAGAGAAAGACCAGGCCCAGCGCGGTAGCCTAGCAGCTAAAGTCCTTGCCTTCCATACGCCAGGAACCGATATGACCGCTCGCTCTAACCCCAGCACCACTTCCCATCCAGCTCCCTGCTTGTGGCCTGAGAAAGCAGTCGAGGACTGCCTAAAGCCTTGAGACTCTGCATCCACGTGGGAGACCTGGAAGAGGCTCCAAGCTCCTGGCTTCAGATCGGCTCAGCTCTGGCCCTTGGGGATGCTTGGGGAGTGAATCAGCAGATGGAAGATCTTCTCTGTCTCTCCTCCTCTCTGTATATCTGACATTGCAATAAGAATGAAATAAATCTTTTTTAAAAAGAAAGACCCATTAACTTCTCTCTCTCTCTCTCTCTCTCTCTCTCTCTCTCTCTCTCTCTCTGTGTCTCTCTTCTCTCTCTCTCTCCATATATACCTTTATATATGTGACAAAAGGAAGACACAGAGAAAGATCTTCCATTTATTGTTTCGCTTACCAAATGGCCAGGGAGGGGCCATTCCAAACCCAGAAACAGCATACTGGTCTCCCACATGGGTGGTGCTTGGGATCAGAAGCAGAGCAGCCAGGATTGTTAACTGGTACTATAATATGGGATGCCAGTTTTATAAGCAGTGACTGAATCTGCTGCACCACAATGCCAGCCTCAATTGAAGTTTTTTTTTTTTTAAAGATGTATTTATTTATTGAAAGACAGATTTACAGAGAGAAGGAGAGGCAGAAAGATCCTCCATCTGCTAGCTCACTCCCCAAGTGACAGCAATGGCCAGAGAGGACCCAATCTGAAGCCAGGAGCCAAGAGCTTCTTTCTGGTGTCCCACATAGGTCCCAAGAACTTGGGCCATCCTCTACTGCTTTCCCAGGCCACGAGCAGGGAGCTGGATGGGAAATGGAACAGCTGGTACCCGAGCTGGTGCTCACGTATGCTCCTACCATATACAAAGCAAGGATTTAGCCACTAGGCCATCATGCAGGGCCATCAATGAATGTTTCTTAATGCAGTTTCTAGCATCATTTTACAAATAGTTTTTTTGTTGAAGCAGTTAATTTTTTAAAAAGATGTATTCATTTCCATTGAAAAGTCAGATATACAGAGAGGAGGAGAGACAGAGAAGAAGATCTTCCATCCGAGAGTCAGTCTCCAAGTGGCCACAATGGCCAGAGCTGAGCCAATCTGAAGCCAGGAGCCTCTTTTCGTTCCCCCACGGGAGTGCAGGGTCCCAATGCTTTGGGCTGTCCTCAACTGCCTTCCCAGGCCACAAGCAGGGAACTGGATGGGAAGCATTGTGGCCAGGACACGAACTCACACCCATATTGAATCCTGGCATGTGTAAGGTGAGGACTTTAGCCACTAGGCTACCGTGCCAGGCTTCACGAGTTAATTTTTTTTTTATTTTATTTTTAAAGCTATAAGGTATTCCATTGTCTGAATTTACAGATTTTATCCCTGTTTTATAATGGGATTATTACCTATAAGTGGTCAGTGGAAGTAAAGATGTGATGACATCTGAGTTTGACATTTATGGCAAGAATAATCCACTGGTTGTCTGTTCCAATGTCAGGAATCACATGGTGTCTGGCTACCCCTTCCTTGGTGATGCTTCCTGATGCATTCCATTAGTTCCCCAGGGCTGTGAAGGGATGATGGTCTTAGTCTACCTCTTCATGTATGAGATGGAAAAAATCTCATAAAGGAAAACTATAAAGCTAAAAAGGAAAACATCCTCAATTCCACTATTTCGTTAACCGATTATACAGTATATATAAATTCTTCACTGCTACTTGCCATTCCTAAAAATAATGAATTGTTTCCTTGACATTAGTCAACATTAATTTGCTTTTCTTAGTATCACTATGAAGTAATGATGTCACTTATTCGATGTGTTTCATTATGCTGAAGCTGGGCTTTTTATTAACAGTTGTGAGTTTACTATCTGATCAGTGAAAATTTTGCTACAACTGCTTTTATGTTCGGCAGTGTGATGGGTGTCAAGTGTTTTTTTTTCATTCCTTTAATTTTTTTCTATGATTTCTAGTGCACTTAAGCATATTAATATTTTTAGCACTACTCAGTAAATTGGTTTTTGCGTCCTTTATGCAGTTTTCTACTAGTTTTTGGTCATTGTCTTACCATGATTGAGATTGTTTTGCATTGAATTGTTCACGTGATTACAGTAGCAAAGACTTTTTTTCCAGACTTATTGATTACTGCTAAGTATATGTTTACTGCCGTCAGATAAAAGAAAAAAAAGTTATTTGTATGGTCTTATATGCCTGTATTTTACTTGACAGTTCTTTGGTTCTTATAAGGAAAATTTCACTAAACTTGGCTGTAGATCTTTTTCTTCAGGTTAGAAAATTACTATTATTTTTAATCTAAACCTTTAGTTCATTTGTATTTATTTCTATTGTGTTGTAAGATGATAATTTATCACTTTTTCTTTCAGATATATAACCAGTTGTTTCTCTATATTTTTCTTAAACATTTCATCTTTTTCCAGTTGAGTTATCACTGTGGCAAGCAAGCATTTAAAAAAAAAAAAAGGCAACACAATTATCAATTGCATATTCTGTTCCACAAGTATTTTTGTATGTTTAAACCAACATCATTACTGATTTGAATTCATGCTTCATAACGTAACAGATGGTTTGACAAGCCTACCTACACACACACACACACACACACACACACACACAAATAATACTCTGTCTCTTAACATTTTTATAATTTTAGTAGCTATTTTTATACTTAAGAATAACTTAAAAATGATTTTGTCTATTACTAAAAATATCTGTCGGAACTCTAATTGGAACTACACCAAATTCATCATTAAAGTTTGTAGAATTTTATAGTGATTTGATTTGAGTATTAAGTCTTTTCTTTCCAGGAGCATAATGTGAATCTCCATTTATTCAGATCCCATTTTGTATCCTCTGTTTTTAAAAAATTATTATTTCTAAAAAAATTTTTTTCTAGGTATTATCTTTATACAACCCCCCCACCTCAATTCTAATAATTTTCCCTGGGTTTAGAATATAGATTCTGATTCTGTATTGTTAAATTTGTTTGTAAGTACTTAGACTTTGAGTGAATATTGTAACCTGAATAGATTTTTTTTTTTTAGCACCATGAGTATAGAAGCCTGAAAAGGAACTCCCCAGACAGTGCCCAGTCACTGAAATGAGTTGGAGGCCCTTTCTCAGATAACCGGGAAGGGAAGGTTTGATGTGTGTGCACCTAAGGCCATCCAAGCGTGGTCTTGCTGAGAGGTGGACACAGGACCCGACATGTTCCGGGACACCCTCAAAGAAGAAGAATCTGGGATGGTTGATGTTTTAGCCAAGCCAAAGTCAGGCTACTGTTTGTGTGACAGCTGTTGACTTAATTTTCCTGGTGGGCACACAGATAATGGGCTACCATTATAAAACATCCTGGGTAATCCAGAGCAAAGATTTCTTCCAGAACAAAGATTACTTCTAAAACAAAAAATTTATAATAATTATTTCTTTTTTCCTCTATATTAAAAAGTCCATATTGTTATGATAGTATTTGGTAGTTTTATTTTTGTAAAAATACCTTTTTAACAGAAATTCAGGTCCTGGTGCAGTAGCCTAGCAGCTAAAGTCCTCACCTTGAATGCTCCGGGATCCCTTATGGGCACCGGTTCTAATCCTGGTGCCCTACTTCCCATCTAGTTCCCTGCTTGTGACCTGGGAAAGCAGTCGAGGACAACCCAAAGCCTTGGGACCCTGCACTCACATGGGAGACCTGCAGGAGGCTATTGGCTCCTGGCTTTGAATCAGCACAGCACCAACCATTGTGGTCACTTGGGGAGTGAACCGTTGGACAGAAGATCTTTGTCTCTTTCCAATAAGAATAAAAATAACTCTTTTTTAAAAATTCAACCAATAACTAGTACAATAAATATGTGTTCACTCACTTTGTGTGTAGCTCTCAGATCATTGTCTGGATATGTAGAGAAAAAAAAATTGACCCAGTTTTTGTCTTTAAAGTTTGCCATTTATTTGAGGGGTACACAGATTACTAATTATGCAGTAAGTATGCAGTTGTTGGTGCAAAGGAAAGACACCTAGATTGGACTGGTGGAGTTTGGTTACTTCCAGAGACCAGCGGTCATCAGAGCTTGGCAAAGACAAACAAGGCCTGAACTAGCATGGGTGTTCAGGGAATGGTGAGGAGCACCCTGGAGTTGGTATTATGAAGAGCAGTCAGAAGAATCCAGGAAATGGATCAGCACTTGTTTACAGGGGATGCTTCCATGAATAGTTTAATGAGGAGCAAAATCACTGCGTCTATGGACTATGGGGAGAGACAACTGGCCAGAATCCCAGCCGAAAGGCTGCCACAACAGTCTAATGGACAGCTAAGGCAAGTGGAGGTGAGAAGTGAGGGAAGAGAGGAATTTGACATCTACATAAGAAAATCCGGTGGGCAACAAGAGGAGGCAGAGAGAGTAAGGAGACCCAGGTTTCTGGCCAGGGTAGCTGGATTGGATGTCAGGATTGCCAAGCTGGGAGCTCAGTGGCTGAGCTTACTTCCTGGGTCAAGGAAAAGGGGGCAGTATTGAACATCCATTTCCAGGGAAAAACTGCAATAGCTAAATGAGGAGTTCGGGAGTCCAGAAGAGAGAGACAAGAGATGTATGTTTGGGGATTGGTGGTGGCTGAAGCCATGTGAGTGGATGTGAGAGGGTGTGTCATTGGCAGAGCTAGGGGTGTAGTACTCAAGGGTTAGTTCATATTCTCACAAAGCAACAATGGTTACTAAGGGCAACTTAAGCCAACAGAGGAATGCTTTCTACAATCGTTCGGTACTTGAAACTACTGCTCAGTTTTTCATTTAGAATCTAAACTGATTACACAGTAAATATGTCTTAGAGTCAGAAAAGTTAATAAACGAGTTGTCATTTACATGTCTATTCACAATACTTTTAAAATTTTTAATAGATAAAATGAATGAAGGTAATCCATAGAAACGTTGGGAAATTCACAAGTGCTGTAGGTTTGAACTTAAGATTCTCAGTACATACATGATTAGGATCTGGCAGGTGGAGACAGTCTATACTGTCAGCTCAACCCTCCACTATCCTGTGGACCCCTTTATTTATACCCCTTCTCCTGCCACCAGCCAGCAAATCTACTTTGACCTGGGACCCCCAAGTCTCAGCTCACAGATTCCTCGTCTCCAATGTGGCACTTAATGAAGACCATGCGGGTAAAGTTTCCCAAAAAAAGAGGTAGCACAGAATAATGGAAAGAATTTTTGCCCATTAAGGCCCACATTATTGAGTTTTGCATGCCTGACTAATTAGATACCCCACAGAAAGTCACCATTTTTGGAACAGTAATTTTGTGTCAAGTACTGAGCACATGTCATACAATTTACAGTGGAGATTCTCATTATTCTCATTCAACCCTCAGAACAACCCCGTGAGTGGATTGGATTATCCTGTTTGCATCTCATTTTTTTTTCCCTTTAAGTTAGGAAGTTCAATCCAGAAGTCACTTTTTCAAGGTCACACAGCTAGTTAACAGAAAAACCTTCAATGCAAATCAAGTGGCTGACTCAGCAGATTTTACCACTATACTGTCCTTGCCGCACACAAACAACCCCGAGTAGAAATGGATGCAGTAAAGAGAACTTATTTTAAAGATGTGTTTTTATTTGAAAGGCAAAGTTACAGAGAGAAGAGACAGAGAAAGATCTTCCATTTGTTGGTTCACTCCCCAAATGGCCGCAACAGTCAGAGCTGAATTGATCCAAGGCCAAGAGCCTGGAGAGCCTCCTGGATCTCCCATATGGCAGGGGCCCAACAATTCCCACTATCTTCCACTGCTTTCCAGGTCATAAGCAGGCAGTGGGATTAGACATGGAGCAGCTAAGACTCAAATTGGTGCCCGCATGGGATGCCAGTACCAAAGGGAGACATTTAGCCTACTGTGTCATGGCTCCAGCTCTAGTAAAGAGAATTTTTTGAAAATGTAAAATGTATGAAGTTTGGAAAGGCACAAAACCAACACATAAAATTTCTGTATAGTAGCAATGACAATCTGAAAAAGGAGTTAAGAATGCAATTCCAGGGCCCGGCACAGTGGCCTAGCAGCTAAAGTCCTTACCTTGAATGCGCCGGGATCCCATGTGGGCACTGATTCTAATCCCAGCAGCCCCACTTCCCATCCAGCTCCCTGCCTGTGGCCTGGGAAAGCAGTGGCCCCAAAGCCTTGGGACCCTGCACCCACATGGGAGACCTGGAAGAGATTCCTGGCTCCTGGCTTCGGTTTGGCGCAGCACCGACCATTGCAGTGAATCATCAGACAGACGATCTTCCTCTCTGTCTCTCCTCCTTTCTGTATATCTGACTCTGCACTAAAAATAAATAAGTCTTTTTTTTAAAAAAAAGGATACAATTCCATTTTCTATAGCACCAAAAGTAAAAATCTTTTAAAAATATTTTATTTGAAAAACAGAGATAGAGAGAAGAAGTGGGCAGAAAGATCTTCCATCTGCTGATTTACTCCCTAAACACGTACAGTGGCCAGAGTTGGGACGAGCTGAAGCCAGGAGCCAGGAGTTTCTTTTGGGTGTTCCTTGTGGGTGCAGGGGTCCCAGAACTTGAACCATTCTCCACTGCTTTACCTGGAGTAGCGAGAACTGAATTGCAAGTGGTTCAACCAAAACTCAATTTGACATCATGTGGGACACCAGTGCTGCAAGTAGCTGCTTTACCCTTTACACCACTGTACCAGCCTCTAAAATTCTTACTAAAATTTACCCAAGGAAGTGAAAGATTGGTACTTTGAAAACTATAAAAGACTATTGAAAAAAAAATAAAAAGGAGACTTGAAAAGATAGAATGTGTTCATAGTTGATAAGACAATGTTGTTCAGATATAATACTTCTCAAAGTGATCTAAAATTCAATGCAATACCTGTTAAAATACCAGGTTATTACCTATTAAAATGGCAGGGTTTTTTTTTTTTTTCAGAAACAGAGAAAAAATTCATCCTAAAATCATATGGGATCTCCAACAGTCTCAAGATTCATAGTTCCTGATTTCAAAAACTGTTATAAAGATGTACTTATTGTACAGTGTGATAATTTGATACAGGTATTCGGTGGGTGGCTGTCAAATCATTTTTGTGAGTGCTTCCTCCATCTGCTTAAGTGTACTTGGATTTTGTCTTAAAGAGCCGGAAAGGCAGTGCCTGAGTTCAATACCTGGCTCTGGCTCCTTTCTCTTCACTCCGGTTTCTTGCTTCTGTACACCCTGGAGTCAGCAAGCAAAGGCTCCTAGAATTGGGTTTCTATCCCCAATATGGGTGACCTGGTTTGAGTTTTCAGCTCCAGGCTTTGGCCAGGCCCATCCAAGGTGCGGCAAGCATCTGAGAAGTTAACCAACAGATAGCTCTAGGTCTGTTTTTGTATCAAAATAATTAAATAAATAAAATGCTCAGTACACTGTTAAATAAAGACCCAAGGGAAGAGGTCAGGAAATTACCAACTTAATACTAACTGTAAAGTAAATAAATAAATGCAAGGCAAGCCCAAAATAAAACATAAACTTTTCCAAAACACCTTTCAATATCTTCCAAATCAGAGAGAGATTATCACACAAATGGAAGATGTCAGAGAAAGTGCCAGTCTTAGAGCGAGCTGGAAGATGCAGAGGAAAGGGATTCTTGCAGCTGGGAGAGCTAGCTTGATTCCGCTAGCACTGTCATTTCACACATTAGGGAAGTCAGGCCTGGAGACCCCCAGTTCTCATGCCAGCGCACACAGACCTTCTCAGGATCGCTGAGCACCCAGGGCTCCCAGTCTGAGCCGCTTTCTCCGTGATAGCACACACTTGTGCGCATTGTAACCCTTCGTCCCATTTCTCCAGAACTCAGGCAAGTTCATGTGGCATTCAAAGCTTCAGTCTGTTGGGGACAAAGGCAAGGCAGAGCCGGCCTGGGAGTGGGGGAGTGGAGGGACTGGGCGAGACCCTTGTCTCTGCCTGCTGCAACTCTCCTAGCCCGCTACAGCTTCTCCCGCTGCCTCACCTGGAACCTCGCGTCTCTCCGGTAAAAGCTGACCTGCACATCCTACTTGCACATCTCAGGTGCAGAAGAAACGCATCCTGGGCACAATCTCGCCGAGTCCTCCCATTCGGCTCAGACACTTAAAATTCTGCTTTTAGAGCCAAGAAAACCAGGAACTTGCTCCAAGCTTTGCAGCCAAAGGTAGGTTTTCTCAGCCCCGGAGTGCGCATATTTAAGAACTTTACTATCCTAATGTTTTTGTTTGTTTTTCTTCGGTTAAGAAGAAATTCTGATACATTGTAACTTACAAGCCAAAGTTTTGTTTTTTGTTTATTTGTTTAAACAATACTTTGTTCAGAAAACAGAACTGGTACCCATTTGGGGTGTTCTGCAAGAATCCGTTGTTGCTTTTCATAACTACATCCAAAAGGAAAATCTGTTGAAGATTTACGCTGCGTGACACACTGCTTCCCGCTGTATAGGTCCTCTTTTGTCTAGTAGTGAGTGGTCATCAGTGGAAAATACAAAGTAAGACTCTGCTAGCTCTGCCCTCAGACCAGGGAGGGTCGCCCCAAGTGGCCACTGGGCTTGTCTGGACAATAGGATGCTGGACTCTATGCTGGGTATATGCTTGCAACGAAGGAATCTCAACTGAACTTGAAGTGTGGTTATGGATGGAGGGTTGTGGGAGGGGTGGGGGAAATCCCAGTACCTATAAAACTGTTTCACATAATACAATGTTACTAACAATTAAAAAAAAAAGAAAAAAAGTTTTAAGAAATAAACTAGTTGAAATTTCAAAACAACAACAAAAACAAACAAACAAACAAAAAAACCCGAAGCAACACAGTCGTCCGCCCGAGGGGCCGCGTGGGCAGCGCGGGCCACCTGGCCAGGTGGACCTGAGCCTCGGCGTTCCCAGCTCGCGGTGCCGGGCGCGGTGGGCGTGGCGGGAAGGCGGCAGGTCCACTCGGCGAGCGCCATGCAAATAGCATGCAAATCAGCGCGTGGAGCCGGAGAGCGCGGTCGGAGCCGCGAGCCGCGAGCCGCGAGTTGCGCTTGCCCCTCGTCGGTCCGCCCGTCCGCCCGTCCGCCCGTCCGCCCGTCCGCCCGTCCGCCCGTCCGCCCGTCCGCCCGTCCGTCCGCCCGCCCGCCCGCCGGGTCGCCCTCTCCGCGCCGGCCGGGTCCCGAGCGCCGCGCCGAGCGGTCGGTCCTGCAGCCCCGCAGCGCCCGCGAGCGCCGAGCCCGCGTCGCGCGCCTACGGCCGGGGCGCCCCGACGCCGAGCGCCGGTGTCCAGCTCCCAGGCCGCCTTGGCTGCGCTGGTGAGTGAGCTCGCCGCACGCTTTTGTCCCCTCGCGGCCCCGGGAGTGCAGTTTCTGAGGGGCGGGGAGGGTCTGGAGGAGGGCGGTGGACACCCCGCTCCCCGTCTCCCGCGGCCTCGGGCTCCCTGGTCGGAGAAGGGCTCCCAGCCACTGCAAGGGGTCAGAAGAAGAAAAAGGGGCGACCTTCGGCAAGCCGGGCAACGGGGCTTGTTTTGCAGGAGCTGAGGTACTTGGAGACAGTGATGGGACGGTCTCTGCAAGAGTCAGCCGACCAGGGTTTGACTTGAGGGATGAGGAGCTGCTGCTGGCTCCCAAGTGGGCCCTCCTTCCAGCACCGCCCCCTTACATCCCCAATACCGCCGGGGAAGGTGGGGCAGTGAGGGCGCCCACGGTGCCCAGGAGGACGCGGCGCGGACTTCCAACACTTGCTCTAAGTGCGCCACCGGCCCCAGCGTCGCCCGCTCTGCCTCCTTAGCTTTAATCCGGCTGCCCACTGTCAGGGACCCTGTTTGCAAATCATGGGGTTCGGAAAGTTGAGGAGAAACGAATTCCCCGCAGGCGTGGCCTGTCAGTGGTTGACGTAGAACCCATTGGAGAGACCCGAAGGACTGAGTTTCTAGGAGTGGAATTGCAAATGGGAAGATAGGCTTTGGTGTGGGGAAGGGTGGGGATACCTTCTGTGTCCTGAGAGGGGGAGAAGACCCCGGGAGCAGGGGAGTGGGGGAAGGGAGCACTCCTGGGCAGTGAGCCTGCTGCCAGGCCCCAGGCCACTGTCCTCAGCGTGGATTCTCCCACAAGCGTCATCAGTGTCCCTGTCCCCCTCCTTCCAGAGTCTGCCCTAGAGCCACATCCCTCTTCCAAGTAGGGTTGTCTTTTCCAACTGGAGTCCTTGTTGTCCAAATGTGTGACTTGTCAATAAATGAATGATACAGACTTGAGAGAGGACCACGTAGGGAACCACACATTCCAAAAAGCATCAGGGGTTCACCATGCAAGTCCCGTCTCCCTCCTACCCACCCCTCTCTCCTGGTTAAGGAGTGTAGGTGCTTTGAATTTTATTTGGTTCCTAAAAGATACAACCATTTTTGTTTTTCTCACTTTCTTGCCCTCCAGTGTCACCTTTTTTCTCTTCAGATTCTTGACCACCCTCTCTTCTGTGTTCTGTGATCCCCAATCTAAGCCTCTTGCCTGCACGCAGTAGGGATTGTGGAAGGGCGGGAGTAGGGGGAAGCTGCTGGCACAGGGAGCTCCCCTGGGCCGGTGGAGAATGCTCCCTTGCTGCCCACAGGGAGGCTGTCCATTGAGCCAAGACCTTGAGTTGGGGTTGGTAGGAGCCCCTTGGCAGCTGGTCCTGGATGCGTGGGGAGTGGTTGGACTGTGGAGGCTGGGTTGTCCTCCAGCAGACATGCACAAGGGCTCTTTCCCTCCTTGCCTGCTGAGACAGAAGGACGCTGCCTTCATCCACCACTAGGCGTTGAGTGTGGAGAACAGCCTGCAGCCTGGAGGGATTCTTGCTGGTCTGTCCTTTCCTGCTTAGTTACATTTGTGTAGTAACTGCCCCATGGGAGGAGAGTAGCTGAGGCCTTGGAGGAGTAGTTTTTCTTGGTGTGAGGCTTTCTGCTTCCTTCATCAGGAGCCTGCCCAGGATCTATATCATGCAGAGCGCAGACTAGGCTGTGGGAGATTCCTGGACTGACCAAGTCAGGTGGACCCTCTCCTGCTGCCTTGCACTGTGCAGACAGCTAAGGTTACTACAGAGCATAAACAGGTGCAAGAGGCAGACTGCTAGGAAGGTTTGTTCTGCATGGAGGTTGGCTCTGATGGGGCAGGCCCCAAGGTAGGGCAGGGGGTCTTGGTCCTGGCCGGGGAGGTAGAGACCAGCCAGCGTTGGTGGCATCAATGGTGTTAGCATTGGGGTCCCTGCGTACTCAGTGGCCTATGAGAATGAAAATTTGCCTTTCTTCCTTAAAATGTAAGATAAGCCTAAATAATGAAACTCGACTAGTTTGTTTCCTGTTTCCTGTTTCTGCCTTTTAAGACCTGGGTAAGATGGGGATTTGGAAGTGCAGCCTCTGCTTTGAGGTACAGGTCCGTGACTACAGGGAATCTTGTTTAGTATCTTTCTGAGGGCATTTCCTGGTATTCTAGAAAATGTGTGCCAATGCCACTTGAAAGTCTGGCTGCCACTCCCCCAATTCAAAGCAACATACACACAGAGGTTGTGAAATAGTTCATTCTGCAAAGCTCCTTCCAGTATCCTTTCTGCAAATGTAATGGAATTTAGGGAACAATGCTTTGAAAGTAACTTTTCCTGAGGGGAGAGAAACATTGTTCTAGCTCAGCATGGGGCAAGGCCACTTCCACGGAGAAGAGGGTCTAAAGGTTGGCACAGGGTTTGGGATCAAGGAGCCATCAGCTCTAATGCAGAGTGAGGACAGAGCTGTGTCACAGTGATGTACTCCCATGCCACGGGACTTCTGTCCCTTCTCTCTGCATCCCCAGCCTGCTGCCCCTGAGCACAGAGCAGCGAGCATGCCAGCAAGCAGCGTGCAGCTGTGCACCCCTTGCACCTGTGCCACTCCACAGACAGTTCTCTTAATTCCCTTTTTTTTTTCTTTCTTTTAGCAATGACTGCAAACTTGCCTCTTTGAAGCCAACAGGTTGAGCCCATGTTGTTCTAACTATAAACTCAAGTTGAGTGAATTTGGGTTGATCATTCTTGGCCAACAGATAAATGTGTCTTCTTTGTCTTATTGTATGCAGCTAGGGTTCCAGGGCTGTGGTGCTTGTGAAATTTGCCACATCCAACCAGTGAGTGGGGCTGCGGCAGGAGGAGTGGCTACAAGGATAACTCCAGTTAGAACTGGGCTGCGTTCGCAGAAGCTTCCACCCATGTCCTCTTCACTGCCTTCCTGCCCACCATCACCCCACCTTGGGGTGTCTGACTGTGCGTGCTCACAATGGACACCCCCCACCAAACCAGGGAGCTGTGGGAATTCCTTAGTGTTGTCCCCTCCCCCTACTGTTGGTACTTTCTTGCCTTCCCCTTCCCCCCACGCCCTTTCTCTCCTCCCCCGGTCTGGAGCGCAGAGGCCTCTGGAGACAGAAAGCCCCTCTAGAGACAAAAGGGCCCAGGAGGAGGAGGAGAGGATTTCCGTTTCTTTCAGATCTACTGCTTGATTTTCCCCCTACTTTCCTGACTCTGAGCTCTCAAGATTGATTCTAATTTGTTAATCTGGGTCCTTGTGAATTATTTCTCCTGATCTTTAGGGAAGCAGACACCTGCAGTTTGGGCTTGCGAAGTCGAGGATGCTGTTTATCTCTTATTTGCTGGAATGAGGGATTTCTGGGACAGAGAAGTGGGTTTCGGATTCCTGGCAGGAGGGAGAAGCGGGGGAAATGTGGTCTGTGTGGGGATCTGCCTTGGGGGTCAGCTTCATGCTGTCCCTTCACTTGCTGGGTGTGCTGGGCATAATCTTTAACCTCTCTGAACTGACTTCTGTTGGCTCACCTGACAGCGAGAGTAGCTATACACATCAGATGATGATCTGACTGTAAACAGCAGGCAACGAACAAGGGGGTGACTTATACTCTGGCCAAGAAATGTTCCTTGTGGATCTCCTCTCCTCCCAGCTCCATGCAGGGTTAGGGAACAAGGGGATTATGCCCCAGAGACTCCAGGTCTCTGGGAAACCATGAACATGGACGAAGTCACTAGAAGATACGGGCAACGTACAGTTTCCAAGTCCTGTGGCTGTGGTGCAGACTCCAGAGAATAAGAGGGTCTCAAGAAGTTTAGGGTACACAGTCATGGAAGGCGGTATCAAGAACAAGGAGGAGGAAGGGAGGGGGGCATTTGCCAGGAGATGGAGGCAGGGACATCTGGCCTTAGGGCTGGTAGCTTGTTCCTCCTTCTCTCCTCTCCCACCAGCCTCCCCCCACTGGAACCTGGTGTAGACCTTGGACCATGCACAGCACTCCCAGCCCTGCAGGTCTGCTTGGCTGAGGTCTTTATTTTGGGGATGGTTGTGGTGGTTTTCATTTTGGGGTTTATTTTCCCTCCGCTGCCCAGAAGGTTTCTGGAATAGATTTATTGAAATTTTATTCTGACTCAAAAATAATGAGAAACAATTCACCAGCTGGAGTGAAAGCAACAGGCCCCAATGGAGGCTCTGGGCTTTCCTAGGGTCTTTGTGTTCTCTATGGGCCTCATTGCCAGTGGCTCATTTCCACTGTCAGGAGCTGAGAAGGTAAGTCCATCTTTGCTTTGGACCTGGCACAAAGAAGAAACTGTGGCCCTAGAAGCCAGCCAGTAGTGTTGGAACCAGCAGGCTTTCTCACGCATTCCCTGTGCTGGCCAAGGGCGATCACGCAGTGGAAGGGTGACCGACCTTGACCAGGGCAGTGGAATGATACAAATCAGTGTCATACTCTATTCCACCTCTTTCACTGGTCCTTGTAGGCTGTCCCCTGTAGCCTGAGGGGACTGGGGGCAGGGGAAGAGGGAAGGGGAGGGGAGGGAGGAAAGGGAGCAAAGTCTGTGTCCCTTCCTTTATCTAGGCTTTGTGAGTAGCAGCCTTAGTGCCTGGGGGGACCCCTTCGGTATTTGGTCTCTGCCCACACACATTCCTTTAAGCCCCATCCCACTGAATGGCCAGACTCAGTTTCTGTGGCTGATGCTGTGTTCCAGGTTAGCCTTTGCCTGTGGAGCGCACCAGACTTCACTGTCCTCTTGTGGACATTTTAGAGCTCTCCCCTGTAACATTGACTCTAGCAGGAGGCGCCATTCTCCTTCCTACAGCCAGACCAGGTAGGATATCTTTCTTATCTGGGTGAAAAGCTAGCAAGAGGTCTGAGGGATGGGATTCCCTGCTACGTGATTTGATCTGCTGAGGCCATGGGCAGGTGAACAAGGGTTCAGTTAAGTAACCTTTATCCGCAACACAATTGTATGAGGCCATGAGTTCCTAGACACCCAAGACATAGTTCATTTTTGTGTCCTTACTCATAGCCTGGTGCCAGCACACTGCAGGTGCTCACAGTACCTGGTCAGAAGGACTGGCTAGTGGGGTTAATGGAGGCATTCAAGAGAAGATGCTAGGGATCAGTGCCTTGGCTCAATGGACTAATTAATCCCCCACCTTCAAGTGCCAACATCCCATATTGGTGCTGGTTCATGTCCCAGTTGCATCAGTTCCTATTGCAGCTCATTGCTTATGGCCTGGGAAAGCAGCGGAAGATGGCCCAAAGCTTTGGGACCCTGCACCTGCATGGGAGAGACCTGGAAGAGGCGCCTGGCTCCTGATTTTGGATCTACTCAGCTGTGGCTGTTGTGGCCATTTGGGGAGTGAATCAGCAGATGGAAGATCTTTCCCTCTCTGTCTGTCCCTCTCTCTGTAAATCTGAAATATAAATGAATAAATATACTAGGGAATTTGTATTTGCTGCTTCATGAGAAACCACTTTCCACTTTTTTGTCTTTCTTCCTCAGCTTTCAGTGCTGAGGGGCAGACGTGACCCCATTCTGACTTCCTGAACTTTCCATAGCTTTTCTGATCCACACCTACCCCTTCATCCAAGTTTCCTCTCAGTGCTAACAGGGTGTTCATTTTCATAGTCAGTTCTTTGCTGACTGTGTTAATGAGGAGGCAACCAGATGTTTCCAGATGTGCCCAGAGGAACCAGGTGCTTGCCTTACAGCTTGCCTCTGATTGTTATTGGCAGCCTCCTTCTTCGGTAGTGACTTGGTTGAAGCTTCCAGTGGGCAGGGAAGGAAGCGTGGTACAGTTCATGCAGCTGTTAATGATTTCACTCAGTGGCCTGTTCACTCATGGCACTTGAGGGGTTCTCTGGCTTCTTGTCGCTAATGGACAGGCCCGTAAGGGCCCACGTGGGCATTCTGTTTATGCCAGGCAGAAAAGCCCTTTGTTTCTGTTTCATTTTCATTTTGCTATCTACCCTGACCACACTTTGGAATTATTAAGTAAGGCCTCTTGGGCCCACACTATTGCACGCTGGATTGCTTTGTTAATTTTACAGCATGCTCTGTCACTGCACCTTCCAAAGTTTTTGGAATGGTAAACCCTGCCCTGGACTTAAAGGCCTCAGTAGTCTAACCTCCCATGTGCTCACAGCAGCCACCTATATGCTCCTTGACCCCTTGCCGACTAGATGTGTCCCTCACATCTAGTGTCCTCTGACACCTTTCACCTTCTTGTCTCTGGCTTTGACTGGGAGTTCACCTTCTCCTGAAACATTATTCACTTGCCTCTTTGACAAGTCCTTCACCCTTAAATGTAGGGATCAGGGAATAGTTTAAGTTCCTGGTACCCATCAAGTGTGTCCCCACAAATAGAGCAATCTTATACCTCCTCAGCTTCAATTTCTAAAGCAAGTAGTACTTGTAAAATTCTTGCTAAAGAGACAAGTTACACACACATACACACGCACAATGGAACATTTTATTTTGTTTCTTCCCCTGTGGAAGTTAGATTTGTAGCTGCAATGAAAAGACTTAAACAGAGGACATACCTAATGCCTTCATTTCCTCATAGCAATAGTTCCAGGACCAGCTGATCATGAACCCTATCTGGGAACCTTGTTTGAAAAATAAGTCAGGCCTCCCCATGACCCAGCCCCAGCCCAGCCTGTTTTTACAAAGCTCTGTCATCAGCCAGATTTGGGAATCAATCCAGATTGATTTTTTTTTACTCTGTAATTATTTCTTTCACATGTTTACTAGAAATCTTCAAAATGAACAGAAACCAACTTAGGCTAGATGAAGAGAAAAAGTCAAGGTAGTGATTGTATGGTAAAAGATGATGAAATTCTCGTATTTTCTTGATTCTGAATTACCATTGGTTATAAGATTCACATCACTGTAGTTTTTTAAGAAACAACACTTCTGTATACACAATTGTAGAAAAATTTTCCAAATTATCCATTTTAACAAAATCACATGACAGTTTATTTATCCTTATCATCATCAAAATATAAAGAGCCCTCTAAGCTGGGTTTGTTTACCAGTGTCATACACTATTTCAAGACAAAGTACTATTTTTCATAATATGTGCTTGTGATTTTTGAATTTTGATCCATATTTGCATTCCTAGGATTAACACTTCATCATCAGGTTTTAATTTTTGATTTTAAGTACCTTGCTGGGGTGAGTGTTGTGGGACAGCAGGCTGTTGCCATTTGAGACACCTGAATGCTATATTGGAAGGCCTGCTCAAGTCTTAGCTCCTATGTTTTCCATGAGTTTCCTATTTATGCATCTGGGGAGGTAGCGGATATTGGTGTAAGTGCTTGGTTCCCTGTCTCCAAGTGGGAGACGTGGATGGAGCTCCTGATTCCGTCTAGCCCGGTCCTGACTATTATGGCCAATCGGGGAGTGAACCAGGAGATGGAAAAACTTTTTGTCTTTCTGTCACTCAGCCTTTTAGATAGATAGATATACTTAAAAATACTCTGGTGGCTTCCTGCTTGTGGCATGGGAAAGCAGTCCAGAATGGTCCAAAATCTTGGAATCCTGTACTCCCTTGGGAGACCCAGAAGAGGCTCCTGGCTCCTGACTTTGGATTGGCTCAGCTCTAGCCATTGTGGCCATTTGGGGAGTGAATCAGCAGATAGAGTTTTTTGTCTCTCCTTCTCTTTGTAATTCTTCCTTTCCAACAAAAATAAATAAATCTTTTAAAACAAAAATACCTGCTGACCTTGGTTTCCTATTTTATTTGGGCTTTTTGTATGTGTCCTTCGAGGTGAGCTCCCCCTTGATAGTATTTACTGGCCTTGGCTAATTCTGTATATACCCAAAGTTGTGGCACCTTGGGGACTGACTGAGTAATTCTGAAGAATATTAAAGTCTACCAGGATTTTAACCTACATTTCTTATAATTCTGAGTTTTCTCTAATAATACTGCTGAAAGTTAAACAATTTTTTCTGAAAGTTAACTGGAAGCTTTGAAAAAATAATTATTTGAAACACAAATTGTCTGTTGTGAGTCAGTCACACCAACTTTTCCTAGTGTTTTAATCCCTGTGTCATTGATAGGTGTTTTTATAGATGTCAAAGAAGTTCCCTTCTACTCTTAGTTTTTTAAGAATTTTTTCTCCAGTTTTTTCTTGATATGAATATGTTTTGAAATCTTGGAATGAATATATTTTCTTCCCTTTAATCTGTTTTTGACAATCTTTCTTGGAAAGGGTCAGTGTAATATTGTATTATAATGAAAATTATATTTGGTCTTTGGTCCCAGTTACAGATACAGAATTCTAAAACTATAAGTTTTCTTAGTAGTAGAAATGAGAGGAGGATCTTTCATGATCAAAACAAAACCCTTTCAGCTACACTGAGTTTATGCTGATAAAAGGACTCCAGGTAGATTTTTCCATACCTTGAACAATGGGAGCTGGTTGTTGGAGGAACCAACAGTAGGATTAGAGATTTAAAACTTTCAGCCCTAGGGCCTGGAGCAAAGGCTCAGTGGCTAAACCCTCCTCACTTTGCAAGTGCTAGGATTCCATATGGACACCAGTTCATGTCCTGGCTGCTTCACTCCACATCCAGCCCCCTGTTTATGACCTGGGAAAGAAAATATATATCTGGAAGAAGCTCCTGGCTCCTGGCTTCAGATCAGCCCAGCTTTGGCCATTTTGGCCATGTGGGGAGTGAACCAGCAGGTGGAAGATCTTTCTGTCTGTCCTTCTCTCTGTGAATCTGATTTGCTTTTCCAATAAAAATAAATATATTTTTTTGTTTTTAAAAGAACTTTCAGTTGGCTTCCTGTGAGGGGAGAGGAACTGAAGATTGAGCTAATGATCAACTACCAAACATTTAATAAAGTGTTCCCATGTAATAAGACCTGCTGAATAGAAGGATTCAGAGAATGTCTGGATTGGAAGTGTACTGAGGTATTGGCAAGGTGGCATGCACTTGGCTTGAGCCTGGAAATAGCATATCATTTCTCACATGCTTTCTTTTAGGTACTGTTTCCAATTGGCTGTGTCTGAATTGATGCCATATAACAAACTCTATAAGGGCTGACAGAGAGCTTTATAAAGGTGGATCCTTTGTAAGAAATTAGTCAATGTGGACTCTGGGTGTTCCTGAGTTCTGTGAACCATTCTGGCAGACTATCAAACCCAAGGCAGGACTTGTGGAAACCCACCAGCCAGAGATATGGGAGGCCCAGGGTTTGGGATTGACATCTGAAGTAGAGATAGCTTTGTCTAACTTAAACCTTCATTTGTAGGATTTAATGCTAATTTTAGGTAGATAGTGCCAAGAAGTAACTGAATTCTAGAACACCTGGTTGGAATCTGGAGCGTTACAGGCTTCATTGATGTGACTGGGGAGGAAGGGGTGAATGCACCCACACAGTTGGCATCAGAATTGTTGTGCATGTGAAAAACAGGTCATAGCAGCCAGATAGTACATAGTATAGGTTTTGTGAGGACTTCTGTATTTGATTCTTTACTCAATTGACTCTCTTGGAGCTCTGCTCTGTGACTAAGTTGTGCCATGTAGTGTGACAGCAGCCATTAAAAATACATGAATGAATGGGTGTGACTATGTTCCAGTAACCTATTATTTACAAAAATAGGCTGGAGACTCAATGTGGTCTTCCAGGCATAGTTGACCAACTCCTGCATCTAGTCTACGGATGTGCTGAATTTCGTAGTTTGGGTTTCCACTATTTACCCAGTCTTTCGTTCCTGGCATGAACTCTGCTAGATCATGATGTGATGGTATTCAGCTTTCATGTTGCTGTTCACATTTGGTGAGGTTTTGGTGTGTTTTTGTGCGTATGTCCATATTCATGAAGGATGAAGGATACCGATTTTTTTTTTCCATAATGTCTTCCTCTAATATTGGTGTCAGGGTATAGATTAGTTAGAATGTATTTCTTACTCTTCTATTTTCCAGGAAGAGTTTGTGTAGAACTTTTATTAATTATTCCTGAGAGTATATTTCCAGTTTGCTAGTGAAGCCATTTGAAGTTCAGGTTGTATGGTGGGATGGTTTTAACAGCAAATTAAACTTGTCAATGAATATAGGAATAGAAAGGTGATCTGTTTCTTTTTTTAGTGATTTTCAGTACTTTGCGTTTTTGAGTCCTTTGTTGAAAAGGTGGAATATTTTGAAATGTTCAAAATATTTTCCCTATTAGTCTTATAACATATTTAAGAACTGTAATCTGTACTTTTATTCCTGTTATTTACAGTTTGTGTCTTCTCTTTTGCTTCTTAATCTGGCTAGCAGTTTGTTTTATTTGGTTCTTTTCAAAGAAATAGATATTGGCTTCTTTGATTTTTTGCTATTACTTTTCCATTTTCAGTTTCATAGTTTTCTTCACTTTATTATTTCTTCTGCCTATTGTAGGTTTAGTTGCTCTTTTCCAGTTTGGTAAAGCTAGCGTTTACATCATTGGCTTGAGATCTTTCTTTTTTCTAATAATCTCCCACATTCTCCTTTTTTTGGGAAGATCATGTTGGGAATTGGGACATGAGGTGTAGAACCAGTTTTCCTACCTCCAGGTGCTGGGGTCTGTGCGGTGGATGTGGGGGACACTAAGGTGTGAAGAGTATTGTCCCATTGCAGGCAGGGCCACAGGGAACTTCCCGCTGTTTGGCAGGGCCCCGCGGATGTCTCTGCAGCCTGAATGCAGCTCCACCTTCTTTTGCATGGACACCAGACCACCCTGCCGGGGAATTCTAATCCATCCAGGCATTGTTTGCTGCTCTGGGGCTGGCCTTTTGCTCAGTGTGAGCTTGGAGGTTAATGTCGGTGATAGCAAAAGGTCTTGCAAAAGGGCCTTCTATTATTCCTACTGTCTTGGCTGTCCCCATTGACCTTATGCTAATCAAGGGACCTATATTTAGGCTTTCATTCTTTCTTTGATCTTTAAGTTCTCCTTTTCTTTGTGATACAAGATTGAGTTGCAGGATAAGATTTGTAGCAGGAACTTCTATTGTTTTTAGGTAAAACAAATGGCAGACTTATCCTTAGAAACACCCACTTGACCATGACAGTAAAAAGTCTGAGCCAGAGTTTGACTGGTTCTGTATAAATAAAACAGACAGCTTTCTCGCATTGTCCATTATGATGATGAAATCCTAGTGGTTCATCTTTCTTTCCTCTTTGCACCTCATCCACGCACCCTTCGCGAGTTCCAAACTCAGCTGGAGCTGGACTCCGGCATCCAGGTGTCATGAGAGCATTGGTGAAAGCTGAGGCTAGATTCTCCTACGGCCCCTGAGGCTTTTGCCCAAGGTGGGCCTGGGGTGAAGAGGGACAGAAGTCAGAGTCCTCTGGCCTGTTGTCCCCATGGGAATCAGTGCCCAGGTCTGCTGGCCCTTGTGTCGCTTGTGCTCATCTCCATCTCAGCACAGTCTGTAGGAACGAAGGAGTGGGGAAGTTGGAGTGGCTACAGTTCTTTGGAGGAAAGGGTTCTGCCTAATATTTTAGAGCAAGACTGGGTGAGATCTACCTGTTAAAGGGAGATAGAAAATATTTTCATATTTGGAGGTTGTCCCTTCTCTGACACCAGTATTCAACTCTGCCTTGATGATGTGATAACAGCCATGGATAATACGTAAATGAATGGCAAAGGGTGTGTTTCAATAAAAGTTTATTTTTTAAGAAATAGAGGGCAGGCTAGATTTGGCCTGTGGGCCATGGTTTGTGTATTCTCTGCTTTAACCAATTATGTGGGTTGATTTTCAACTGTTGAGCCAGATAGATGGCATTGCTGGGTGACGGCCACCTGTGTTAGAGCATCTGATATGTGCAAGTCCTGGTTTTGTTTCTCAGCCTGCATTGTTGCTGAGCTCTGTGCTTCTCAGGGGGCAGGTACAATAGCACCAGCTCCTCACTCCAACCAGGCATGAACTGAACCTGAGCCTGTGGGTGGCACCCCTGCTGCTGTTCACTGGGAGGAAATGAACGTGGTATAGAGAAGTTGGACCCAAGTGCCATGCCTATAGTCCAAAGCAGTTCTTTTATTGTGGAGACTGTTTTTGGAAATGGGTCTCAAGGCTTGTGTGCAGTCACTGCCTTCTAATTACCCTCCTTTCCTGAGAGTTGTGGTCAGCACCATGTCTGCCAGCCTCAAGAACTCAGGCTGCTGGATGCCAGTCCCATGCTGGTGTTCTAAAAGGGCTTGATTGGCCCTTCAAGGGCTGTGTTCCATTTTATAGGTATAGCAGTGGGGGACTTTCTCTGGGCGGATGTGGAGCAGGAGGGACCACACCTGTCTGAAAGCTGAATATCTTTCATGTCTGTGGAATGTGAACCACATAGAGTCATGGTGACTTGACATACCAAGACTTCATACAGGTACGCTGCATCATTCATCCCATTGACTAGGAGAGTCATGTGTGTGGGTTATGGGAGGGATCAGGAGCTAACGGGCATGGGTTTAAATCCCGGCTCAATAGTTTACTAGAGAGGGAAAACCTTGGCACATTATTTAACTACTGGGAACTTGAGCTCACTCACAAAATGGAGATGCTTACAGCTTTCCAGCGTTGTTGTAAGGTTTTCACTAATCACCTTCCCTCTCTTTTCTGGATGAGGAGAGTTGAGGGGAGTGGTAAAATAAGAGTTTCCAGGGCCCGGCGCGATGGTGCAGTGGTTAATGTCCTTGCCTTGCACGCCCGGGATCCTATATGGGCGCCGGTTCTAATCCTGGCAGCCCCGCTTCCCATCCAGCTTCCTGCCTGAGGCCTGGGAAAAGCAGTCGAGGACGGCCCAAGGCTTTGGGACCCTGCACCTGCGTGGGAGACCTGGAAGAGGTTCCTGGCTTTGGATTGGCTCAGCTCCAGCCGTTGCGGCCGCTTGGGGAGTGAATCATCGGATGGAAGATCTTCCTATCTGTCTCTCCTCTCTGCCTATCCGCCTTTCCAATAAAAAGAAAATAAATCTTAAAAAAAAAAAAAAAAAGACTTTCCAAACTCAGAAACTGAAGCCAAAAGGATTTGATTTAGAGATGTTCGGAATTACAATTTTGGAAACACAGGTTCAGATACCCCAGAGTCAGTGTTCCAAGGAAGGCAGGAGAAGTAGAAACTTGTATAGGATATTGAATATTGAGAAGGAACAGAGGCTTTGTGGACAATAAAAGATAAAGAATGTGTAAGCAGAATGGAAGTGTCCATAAGCAGGAATCCTATAGCCTCTTGATAGCAGCTTGAGCTTCTGGGCACAGTACAATTGTCTGGTCTTACTGGTTGTTCCATAAATGCAAAATTATAAGAGGAACAATAATCCTTTACAGCAGGCCCTAGGAGTCTGAAAACATCAACTCTAGGCAGTTCTACCAAACAGGAACTGGCACAGCCCCCACACTGTGAGCCTGGCTGAAAGCTGTAAGACAAGGAGGAAGGGAGGAAAGTAAGTCCCTTAGGCCTGCCTCCCAGGGGCTTCTATTTCTTCATATTTTCTGGTGTCTGTGCTATCCTTTTGCCAAAGTTCCAGACCCCTGAATCCAGCTGTTGGGAGTTAAGAGCCTTACCTCTGCTATAGAATATCAGTGAGTTAATAATATTATGGCTTCTAGGCCACCCAGCCCATTCCAGACCAAGGCCTCTCTCTGGAGTAGTGAAACCAGGGCTTTTTACTAAGAGCACATAAAACTAGTGAGGTTTGGCAATTAAAGTTGCAAGTTTGTTACTGCAAAATGATCTTGTATTGCAAGCATTCAACCTTAAAACAGTGTTGAAACACAGATCTTATAATACCTCTGGTTAAAAGCAGTATTGCCTGAAAGATAAAGTGTTGACTGTTTAACTGGGCATTGTGGAATAGGCTGCCCTTAAGCTGGCCACACAAGACATTCAGGACTGTCATTTGAGTGACTCTACATACGCTTTTATTGGGGATGATGTTTTACTGTTTACTTAATTGTTTATGCACATTGTGTACTTGGTTACTGACAGCTCTGTGAAGTGTTCTTGTTTCCGGTTTACAGTTTGTGCCCTGACTTAAACTAAGCAGTGGGTATTCAGTCATTATCACTAAGCAATGGGTATTCAGTCATTGTCACTTGCTATTTCCTCACTGTGTAACCAACTTCAAATCTGTGTATCTGTAAATCAGCATGACACAGCTGCCTTGTAAGATTTTAGGGAGTTAAATGAGAGATTCCAAACAAAGTGGTTGGCATGGTGCCAGGCATGTGTTTCATGTTAGGCCTTATTAGGATCCCCTCTTAATTGTTTGTCCCTAGTTTTTATTCCACTATTTTGAATAACACTACTGTAATTATCTTTGCCCAAATGGCTTATTTGTTTTCTTTTTGTGTCATTCCCTTACATTCTATTCCAAGGAAAGCATTCACAGATCAAAAGGTTTTACCCATGTTTTTGCTTTTGTTCCACGTAGCCAAACAGTCCTGCAGTGGGCATGGCTCCCAATTCCAAAGGCCGTCACTGGATCCACAAGTGTGATCTGTCTCCCAAGGATATTTCTTCTCTGTTGCCTCTCAGCCCACCATTGTGCCCATCAATCTTAACAAGGGTTGCAGTCTTTAAAACAAAAAATAAAATACAGAGTCTAGACTGGTTGGAGCTGGACCTTATAAAATGGGTTATTCCTACAGAAAGACATAGACCAGCTGGTCAGCAGACTGTCCAGACCACACTAGAAATGGCCAGCCTTGCACCTTGGTGCCTTTATATATACACTGTAGACAGGAAGGAACAGAGTTGGGGGAAGAGGGAATTGCCTCTGAGCTCTGGGCCTGGGAGTGCAGAGAGTGTATGGAGACTATGGGTGGTTTTAAACTTAGTATAGAGGAGGGTCTAGTAGTTTGGTAGCGTTGCTGTCATCACCTACTCTAAACTGGCTTGAAACAACAGAGGTTTGTTCTCTCCCAGCTCTGGAGTCTGACAGCCTGAAATTAAGATGTCAACAGGCTTGCGCTTTCTTGGAAGCCCTAGGGAAGATCCTTGCTTGACTCTTCTGGCTCTCATGGTTGCCGGCAGTCTCAGGCGTGGTTGGTCTGCACATGCCTTGTCCTGCTCTCTGTGCCCATCTTCACAGTCTTCTCTCCTGTGTAGGTGTATGTTTGCATGATACTCCCCTATGTGCTTGTGTCCAGATTTCTGTCTTCTTTGAAGGACACCCATCTTTGAATTGGGACCCACTGTAATTCATTATGATGTCACCTGTATTAGTTTTCTGTCACCATAACAAAATACCTAAGGCTTATAAACATACAGCTTAGAAAGAAGAGAGGTTTGTTTTGCTCAGTTTTGGAAACAAAGTCAACACAGCATAATATTAGATCTGGTGAGAGTCTCATTGGGGATGGTATCACATTGGTGGGAGGATGTGTGATGGGAGAGACCTCCTGGTGAGACTGTAGCCATTAAGTGGGGGGAGTCTGCTCCTGTTACAGCGTTCTCTTGAGAGCTGACGCAGAGTCTGTGAGAACTGGTACCCCTCTGTCCTAGTGACCTTCCACGAGGTCCCACCATCCAAGATCCCATTACCTCTTACTACTGATGCCCTGCTGAGGACCAAGCTTCCAACATATGAATCCTCACGGAGCATGCTCAAATCATAGTACTGTCTTCACTTGTTTACATCTGCAAAGACCTTGTTTCCAAATGAGGTCACATTCACAGGTACCATGGAGTGGGACTTCTACATGGTTTTTTTTGGGGGGGGGGAAACACAGTCCAAAGTATGAGAGAATGGCTAGAAAAGACAATAGAAAGTGTCTAATTTCTATATCACAGAGTGTGGAGGGGCTACGGTGGTGGGGTTGATGGACTTTTGTTTAAGGCCAGTGTTGCCTGTATTCCATTCACTCTCAGGGTTGGGTATGAAACCAGGCTGTATAAATCAGTGTTTTTTTTTTGTCATCACTATATCAGAACTCCCAAGGCAGTCTAACCTTTTTGGTTTGTATAGTTTTTGAGAGGTAAAGAGGCACACAGGAAGCCATAGAGGGAGAGAGCTTCTACCCACCAATTCACTCCCCAAAGGCCGGCAGGGCCAGGGGTTGGGTCAGGACTAAAGCTGGGAGTGGGGAACTCCATCTAGGTCTTCCATATGAGTGGCAGGAACCCGGTTACTTGAGCTGTCCCAGCTGCTTCTTAGGGTCTGTGTTAGCAGGAGGTTGGAATCAGAAATTGGAACCAGATGTTGAACCCATGCTCTCCCATATGAGACCAGGGCTTCTCAGCCAGAGTCTTGACTATTAGGTTTAATGCCTGCTTTGCTGTAATTTTATAAAGGAGATAGGTTTGTTTAGGGATCACAATCCTAGAGATTTGTCTAAGATCAGACAACTCCTATGGCTTCACTTTCTAATAACTATGGTTCTTATTTTTTTTTAAAGATTTATTTTTTTATTATTATTATTTTTTATTGGAAAGGCGGATATACAGAGAGGTGAGAGACAGAGAGGAAGATCTTCCATCCCATGATTCACTCCCCAAGTGAGCGCAACAGCCGATACTATGCCAATCCGAAGCCAGGAGCCTCTTCCGGGTCTCCCACGCGGGTGCAGGGTCCCAAAGCTTTGGGCAGTCCTCGACTGCTTTCCCGGGCCACAGGCAGGGAGCAGGGTGGGAAGCGGGGCTGCCGGGATAGAACCGGCGCCCATATGGGATCCCGGGTGTGCAAGGCGAGGACCTTAACCACTGCACCATCGCGCCGGGCCCTATGGTTCTTATTGACAGAGACTCGAGGCAGTCATAGCATTATGTACAAGGGACAGGCAACACACATGTGTGTCTGTATCCATGTAGTCCCCAATAAAGAAAGTTGTTAAGAGACTATGAAACTTCCACCCTGATAACCCAATGCAGTTGCCTCCTGAAGGTCTCGCCTTGAAACACCATAGCTGGACTAAGGTTCTCCCCTTCTGGTACAATTGACCTATGACCTTGGGACTTAAATATTTGCGTGGGTTAAGGTGCCAAATGGTTAACCCATGGTGTTTGGGTGTGACTAAAAAGGAGGAAGAAATGCAGATGGCTGGGAGGTGCAGCCCAAGAAGAAAGCCACATAGGTGGTCTCCTACACACTGGGGGAGAGTGGTGGTAAGAGCATAGGACTGGGCAGACAAGCAGATCTCAAGTGAGGTTGGGCTCCCTAGAGCACTGTGGTCCCAGTTTATCCACTGAAAGATGAGAGATTAGGGACTGGATAGCTTCTGAGACGCCTGCTTTGGTACCCTAAAGTTCTTTGTGGAGAAGTGATGATTTTGAAAAGCTGTGTCGCTTCATCCCTGTGATGTCTGGGCAACAAGTCTGAGCAACTGATGAGAGTCGTGGAATGCTCAATAGGGAACAGTCCAGGAGGCTTGGCATTTCCTAACCCAGGCCTTTCCAAAAGGACTTGATTCAAATCACTTTCTCCATGAGACCTGGCTATACTCTAGAATTTCACCCTCATACCTGCTGTTTCATTTTTCTTCTCTCGGATGTATTGTTTTCCTTTTATTTGACCCTTATCCAAAATGATTTACCTTTTACTTGTTTGTTGTGTCCCCTAGAGTGTTGTGGGCTTTTAGGTAAGTGAACCAATGAATAAGAGATTTCTCTGTCTCTTTGCCTTTCAAATAAAATAAAATTAATAGTTTTAAACAGTAAGTTTAATTTGGTGCAAATAAATGTTAAATCATTACGTAGATTTTTTTTACAATGTGTCTTTCCATGAACTTTTAAAGATCTCTTATATGCATGGATATAAAAGAAAAACTTTGTACTAAACGTTTTCTTCTTTTTAAAGATTTTATTTATTTTTACTTAAAAGGAAGCTATTACACACAGAGAGAGGTCTTCCATCCACTGGCTTACTCTAGATGACTGCAGCAGACAGAACTGAGCTGATCTGAAGCAGAGAGCCAGGAACTTCCTCTGGGTCTCCCATGTGGGTGAAGGGTCCCATTAACGTGGGCCATTTTCCACTGTTTTCCCAGTCCATAATCAGAGAGCTGGATTTGAAGTGGAGTAGCCGAGAGACAAACCAGCAACTCTAGGGGATAGGCCCACTACACCACTGGGCCGGTCCTGTCAATTAAATATTTATGTATGTGTGTACACTGATTGTTTCTATTATGTGGAGTTTATGACTGGCACTACTGATGCCTAAACCTTACCAAAATAGATAAGATCAACTTATTTTTTGAAGTTTTTAGTCTATCATTATTATTATTAATATTATTATTTTTTTATTTTATGATACAGTTCCATAGGCCCCTGGGATTTCCCTTATGCTCTCCCCAAATCCCCCCTCCCACCAAGTTCCCCTATGTGATTTTAAAGTATAGTTCTTCATACACAGTCATATGTCCATTATTGTGGGCATGGACAATGGCAGAGAGTCCAGCATCCTATTGTCATATAGTAAACAGCTTCATTGGGAGACCATCTTTATTCTGGAAGCCGAGATGTATACTGTATTGTAGCCTCACATCTGGATATGTTAGTCTCTATTTCACAGTTACTGTACATCCGCTTAAATGAAAAGCCACAAAACAAAATCAACAACAGGAAGAAAAGTAAAAATTTACAACACCATGAAGTTAAATAACATGCTATTGAATGACTAATGTGTCACTGAAGAAACGTAAAAGAAAATCAAAAACCTTCTTGAAGAAAATGATGCTACTGTATGATCTATGAGTCACTGAAGAATTTAATCAGAAAGAAAGTGTTTTGAAGAGATGAAACTAATAACAAGAACAATAAAACAAAATCCATGAGATACAGTTTCCACTGATCTTTGTTGGTGAAGTGTGTCTCCTGTAGGCAACAAATAGATGGGTTTTGATTTTTAATCCAGTCCACTAATCTGTGATGTTTGATTGAGCTTAAGCCATTTATTTTCCGGGTTAATATGCGTGGGTGGTACTTTGGTTCTGTCATTTTAGGAATGGGTTGTAGATTGATTTAGTCTTCTGTTGTCATTTTACTGGGATGTTCTTCACATTTGCCTTTGGGTGGGTGTTATTCCTCTTCTCTGTCAAGAGAACATCTTGAAGTGTGCTTTGTAGGGCAGATCAACTTCTTAAATGTTTGTTGATCTAATGCATAGGAGATGCTATCTCATTGTTACTTGTCCTTCTCCCCAGTCCTCCCCATGGAGCAGGTCCATGTTTCCTTGCCATTTGTGAACTGTCAGTTCTTGTTATGAGTTCGTTTTCCTGTTAGACCCTTTGTCCTTTTTTTTTTTAAGTTATGTAAGCTTTTCATATGATAGTGATATTTGCACAGTCCTTTTGAATAACTGATGTTATAACACAGCTTTATCTGTTTGAACATGGATTAGATTTTTGGAAATGGGTGGCATGTGATGTGACTAAGTCAGTCTGAATAGGTTTTAGTACTGTTATGTTAGTAACCATATGTTTGGAAGAATTTTAAGCCTGTCACGGACTTGGAGCCTGATACGATCAGGAATAGACTGCGTTGGAGGTGTGATTAGGATAAGTAGTTGATTGACAGTTGAAAAAAGCTGCTGAAAACTCCGTGTGCACATATCCTAAATATTTTATCTTGAAACATATAACATTATGTATTTAGTTGCCAGACTTTCCTCCTGTGGCCCATGGGTCCACTCATGAAAGTGCTTTGTCATTCTTTCTTGCTGTGTCTACAAGGCATCTGCTATACTTCCCAGTTTGAGAATGGAATGGAACAGAGCCTGCGCACATTGATAGCCATCAGAGTGGAGAACACTACCTGTTTTGATAACTTTTCCGTCAGTGTTTTGTAGTTGTATCACTCAAATGTAATTCATTGGTAATTAGTTAAATTTTTTAAGAGACAGAAAAGAAAGACAGCAAGAATGCTCTATCCTCTGGGATATGGGTACCTTACCTGGCGTTTTAATTGCTAGACTAAATATCTAACCCAAACTTAATTTTTGAAAAAACTTATTTATGTATTTATTTGAAAGACAGAGGGACAGAGAGAGAGACAGAGACAGAGGAAGCTTTGTTAGGCCAGGCCAAAGCCAGGAACTAAGGACTCTGTATGCAACTCCTATGTGGTTGTCAATGACCCAAGCACTTGGCCCATCATCTGTTGCCTCCCTGGTGTAGTAGCAAGTGAGTTGGATCAGAAGCAGAGCAGCCAGAACTTGAGCTGGGATTTAGACATTGGATACTGGCAGCCTAAGCTGTGACTTAACCTGCTGTGATGTAAAACCTGTCCCTCTCTGGCCCCAGTAATTTCTAAACAATCCGTGTTTATGATTTAATTTTCATATAAATAATTTTTGGTATTCATATGTAATCTCTTATAATATTCAGACTATTTATAAATTTATTCACACAATTTCAGTAACATACAATTGGTGTAAAATGGTGTTTGGGACAAGCCAATTGGCATTTGGTAAGCATACAATTCACCTGGAGGGGAGAGTGTTCAGGTGGAGAGGGAGGAGGAAGATATATATACATAGAGAGAGAGAGAGATCCTCATATACTGATTCATTCCCCAAATGCCCACAGCATCCAGGGCTGGGCCAGGCCAAATCCAGGAACCTAGAATTGCATCTAGCTCTCCCATGTTTGACAGGTTCCCAAGTATTTGGGACATCATTTACTGCCTTCCCAAGCACATTCTTGGAGCTGGATTAAAAGCATAATAACCAGAACTCAAACCAATGTTCTGATATGGGCTATTGGCATCCGTAGGACGAACCTCATAGTAAAACCAGAAATTACATAAATAGTAATGAGGATTTGTAAGGTTTGAGTTATGACAGGCCAGCACTGTATTTTGACTAGAAAAAATGCTACATCCTTGACCTTTCCACACATGGTCAACTAAGGATGCCTGTTGAGTTGACAGAGGGGCTCTTGGAACATAATAAGATGTCAAGGCATTTTTATCTAATCTGATTCTGGACTCTACAACCAGCATTTCCAGTGTGGTCATGTGCAACACAATGACAGTTCAGTCAGTGTTGGATTGCATATATGATGGGGGTCCCATGCACTTGTATCATCTGTTAACATCATAGCCAGCTTAGTTTGTATACAACATATATTTGTATACGTATATATTGTAAACGTAATATTGTGCAAAAGTGAAATCATCTAAGGCTATGTTTTTTGGAATTTTTCCTCACAGTTGCACAGTATGTGAATACAATTATGTTGGCAAGCCTATTGGAAGGGATGTATTGAGAGATTACATTGTGTTTTTGTTTTGATGACACAGTTCTACAGGCTCAGGGATTTTCCCCTGTGTTGGTTTTGTCTGGAGACCTTCATCAAACACCTGAAGGTTTTGGCAAAGGCAAACCTGAGCTTTCACATGAGGAAAGGACACAGTCAGTGTCATTTATTAACCTATTATAGGCCTAGAATCCGTGCTGCATTCAGGGGACCCAGATGAACATTATACAGCCCTCAACTCTTAGAAATAGATGTACTATGCAAGGAAGCTTCTGAAAGTTATAAACAGGCAGAGGGCACTCTGGGAAAACCCAGCCCTCTAAAGGAAGTCACACAGAAGTGCCTAAGGATGCTTCAGGAGGCGGAATAGGAAGTGGCTGTTCCAGGTAATCAAAAGCGGAGGGGAGAAGGTAACGTGGCTCGTGGGAGTGTGGGGGGGTGTGACAGTAGATGAGGCCAGTGATTTGGGTAAGGGCATATCATACCATTCAGGAAAATTTGGACTTGAATCTAAAAACTGTAGGGAACCTTGCAAAGTCTTTGCATGGGGGAAAACAGCATGACTGAATTTTCTTTTTATTTTTAAAGATTCATTTATTTTTATTGGAAAGTCAGAATTACATAGAGAAGGAGACAGAAAGATCAGTGTTCCATCCTCTGGTTCACTCCCTAAGTGGCTGTAATGATCAGAGCTGATCTGATCCAAATCCAGGAGCCTTGAGCTTCTTCCAGATCTCCCACGGGAGTGCAGGGTCCCACAGCTTTGGGCCATCCTCTGCTGCTTTCCCAGTCCACAAGCAGGGAGCTGGATGGGAAGTGGAACAGCTGGGACGTGAAACAGTACCCATGTGGGATCCTGGCGCATGCGAAGCAAGGACTTTAGCCACTAGGCTACCACATTGGGCCCCAGATTTACTTTTAGAAAACTCCCTGGATTGAAGGGAAGGATGACTTGGGGACAGAGTGTCAATGGGTTAAGTTAAAGGTAGGGGGACTAATTCAACTATAGAAGTAATCTGTGTGGTTATGAAGCCTGATGAAAAATGCTTGTAGAGGCTGGGACTAGGTCAGAGGAAGGGTGGTGAATGACCCCGTCTTTGCTGGGTAGCTTCAGTACTGAATTCAGGTCAGAAGGTTGAAGTTTTATTCTGTCTCTACTGATCACTAGACAATGCCTCAGTCAGTAGAACAGGGACAGGCATTTGGCCAAGTGGTTATCATGTCACTGGTAAGCCTGCATCCCACACTGGGGTGTCTCAATTCTAGTTTCAGCTCCACTTCCAGTCCTGGTAACACATTTGGGAAGGAACAGATAATGGCTCAATTTGTTGGGCACCTGCCACTCATATAGGAGACCCAGACGGAGTGTCTGGCTCTGGGCTTTCGCCTGGTGTTGCATCCACTCGACCACTAAAACAGAATGTTATATTCACCAGTGACAATCACAACAGAGTTTTATTATAAGTGAGAGGCAAGGTAATTGAACCACTGACCGGCCAACCAGCCAGTTAGGACCAACACCCCTTACCGGAGTGTGGCCTTGAACAGCACATTCACAGGATTTTTATAGAGGCAATCCACAGTAGCCTGCAAGGTGAGGTGAAATACCACACATTCCCTACCTATCTCAGCTGGACAGCCCATGTCTGGCTCTTCTCTGGTCCAGCAATTAAGGTAATCACCCTCTTAATTACTTAGAGCCACCTGTGAGATAACCAGACTTGGGCTTTGATTCATGAGAATTGGGCCCATCAGCACTAAATGTCACATAGGTCATTTGGCCTGCAAGCTCACAGTTTCTTAGTAGCAATGAGCCATGTTTACTCCATTTTGTTTTCAGTTCTACACTGGCCAACCCCAACTAGTGTGGACATTTGAGGAAAGAACCAGCAAATAGATCATTCTCTCTCTCTCATTTCCCCTTTGTCCCTGTGTGTGTGTGTGTGTGTGTGTGTGTGTGTGTGTGTGTGCGCGCGCGTGCACACATGCCTCTCTGACTTTGAAATGTTTTTTTTTTTTTTTTAAATGAGGATGCAATTCCCTGTATGTCTTAAGGACTAGGATCTAGTGAGATCATAGGTACTTCAGAAAGTTTGTGAAACAATAAAAAGTTAACTTTGGCACAAAACTATTTAAGTCCATGCATTTTTTTTTTCATAATATACACTTTATATCCATTTTTGTTACACCAAAGTAAACTTACCTTTTCATTCCATTTTCCACAAATCTGATGAAGGACTGTTATATATACAGTCATTAAAGGGAGCTATTTGGAGCCAGCTTGACAGGAAGAGAGCAATTCAGCGTGAGTGAGGAAAAGCATTTTGGTGAAATGAAGCCTGTGGTTTGCTCGGCTATCCAGGGGATGACTCAAGAGACCAAAGGAGTGGGTGAAAGGTTGGAGCGCGTCCACGTTTCTGGAGAACCAACTTAATTTTCTTTTTTTCCTTAGTACTTTGAGGCCTCTCTTACTCTGGAGACCTCTCAGTTCTCCCAAGTTGCACTCTGTGTTTTTCTGCTTGTTATGCCATCTTCAAGGCCAAGGCCAATACCACAGGATCTGGGCACCACTGTAGGCAGTAAGAATGAGTTTGGGACACAGCTTCCCAGGGCCTGTGCAGCAGCAGAAGCAGCAGTCTCAGCACCTTAAAGAAGAGCTCAGAATCTGATACCAGAGGTGCCCCAAAGTCCTTGGTTCCACTGCATTATGCCTGTAGCCGAGTGTCAGGCCATAGGCTCCAGAAGCACAAATAGGAGAGCTGGCATGGAAGAAGTGGGGAGAAGGCATCTACATGGGCGAGAGTAGCAGGTCCGGTGTAGGCTATTAGATTGGCTTTGCCCTAGAGTTGAAAGTCTAATCAGAGCCTTTACTTGTGACACATGATTTCTTTACAACAAAGAATAGGTGTCTTCAGTTTGCAACAACAAAAGCAGTACAGGTTTGGGAGTCAAACCTGAGCTCTAGCTGTAGCTCATGTGAGTGTGACAAACCACTGAACTTCTCTCAGTGTTTTTTCTCTATTGAAAAAAAAAAATGAGGACAGCCTTGAGCACTTGGCATGACTTACTGCTGTGAAGACCTAGAGAGATTTATAAAATGCACGAAGATGGTCCCTACTTAATAAAAACTGTTGCCATCAATAGGCACTTAGTGAACATGGAATGGGTAGTACAGTGAAGGGACAACTGGCTGTGTTTGACTTGGCAAAGCAAAAGCAGACATGAACACACATAGAAATAGCTGCCTGATAGTTAGCACTGAGAATGATGTACCATTTTCATCCTGGCACCTGGGTGAGACCAGTGCTGGGAGGAGCTCAGTGGATACACAGATGAGAGAATCCTGTTGGTAGGTAGAGGAGCATGTTCCAAGTGAGAGCTGATGTTCTTATCCCATGCCTTTGGGTAAAAAGAGTCCCTTTCCCAGAAAAAGGGAAGGAGCACCACTTAAGGGCTCTGAGCATCTTTTTTATTGGTTCCAAGTTTGATTTTGTCCCTTGACTTTTCTAGTAACCAAGGACAGCACCACAGACTAGAGTCTCAGGTGCCCAGGTCCAATGTGCCAAGTCAGGTCCTGCAAAGAAAGGAACTATAGTTTTGAAATGGATCCCATCGTGCTATTTGTTGCTTCCCCTTGCTATGTGGAAGTTTTGACACATGAACAAATGAGAACGATTCTCCTTGTGAATTCTTGTTAATGTCCTCAGTTCTGGCTAGCCTGATCAGTGAATAGCTGCAGCAATAGGAGAGGTCAGTTGATAGAAGAACATCTTCTGAGAGTTGAGCTTTGAACACGATGCCTAGATAAACTAACTATCCTAGAAGAATGGAAGCAAAAGCAAGACTAAGAATTGCAGTGCCCACCTGATTATACCGGGTGTTTGGTGCAGCAGCTAAGTTGCTGCTTGGGACCTTGCATCTCGTACAGGTGTACCTAGTTTCAGTCTCAATTGCTCTGATGTTCCAGTCCAGCTTGATGCTGAGATGGCAGCCTAGAAAGCAAATAATGGCTAAAGTATTTGGTTCCCTGATGCCCATTTTGGGAGTTCCAGATTTAGCCTCAAATTCCTGTCTTCAGCCTGTACCAGCCCTGGTGGGCTATTGCAGTTGTTTAAGGAATGAAGTAATGGATGGACGGGACAATCTCTTTATCTCTGTATCTCAAATAAAAATAAAAATAAATTTAAAATGAAAAAGAAATGGACTGTGCTCTAAGTTAAAAAAGGAAAAAATGCACATTTCTCACTAAAAAAAGCTACCAAAAGATATATTTAAGAAAGAAAAAATTGGGTCCAACACAATAGCATAGCGGCTGAAGTCCTCACCTTGAATGCGCTCAGATCCCATAAGAGCACCTGTTCTAATCCCAGCAGCCCCGCTTCTCATCCAGCTCCCTGCCTGTGGCCTGGGAAAGCAGTCGAGGACAGCCCAAGGCCTTGGGTTCCTACACCCGCATGGGAGACCTGGAAGAAGCTCCAGGCTGCTGGCTTTGGATTGGCTCAGCCCCAGCCATTGTGGCTGCTTGGGGAGTGAACCATTGGACAGAAGATCTTCCTCTCTATCTCTCCTCCTCTCTGTATATCTGACTTTGCAACAAAAATAAATAAATTTTAAAAAATTACGCATACACAGTATAAGAAATCATGGTGAGCACAAAAATTGATCAAATTGATTTGTCGATTAAGTAGAAAATTCATGGTTAGGTGTGATTTTAAATCTGTGGTTAAAGTGAAGATTATGAAGTAATAGTAAAATGGGGAAAGCCATTCAGTGAAAAGTGAAAATCACAGAATATTATGATTATAAATTTTGTAAGGAAAAACAAGTTATCAATTATATCATGTAAATTTCACTATATAACATAGCACATATAAAGAGCTTTAAAAAATAGCATCTTGTTGAGTTTCCACTTCTTTGGGTTGGCTGCCTGGTTTTTCAGCTCCGAGCAGCTCTGCTGGTTTTGACTGGACTCTGAAATCTGTGGTCAGCTGGTGCTTGGCAGGACGATCTCGAATAGCCTCACTCATGTCAGCAAGTTGGCTCTCTGCCTGCTGGAAAGCTTAATCTCTTCCACATTGCCTCTCATCTACCTTGGGCTTCTTCACATGATAGTCCTAGGTTTCCTGCTCTTTGGCCACAGATTGTTCATATTTCTCCCACACACAAAATCTGCTAATCCTTACCACGGGTTCTCGGTCTCATTCTCCTTTAGCTTTGGGCTGGATGTCTCAAGATGGTCTCATGATCTTATCATGTGTTGATGTTCACACATCTTGAGGTTGCTGAACTTTCTTAGGTTGGGCATCTCTCAATCCAGAATTAAAAATGACAAACCATCTGTTCCCTTCCCTCTCAACTTTGACTGGTGAGACTAGATAACTCAGACAGCACTTCCCGTTTAAAAGGTCCAATTCCCTTTGGACCAACTCTACCAGATCCCTCTGCAACAGAGGCAAAGAATGGCCTTCGTTTAGCATGCAGTTCTGCTGCTTGGGGCTTCTTTGCAAAGCTCTTGACTCCCTCCTCTAGCTTCCTGGGCCTTCTCCTTGAAAAACTCTTTTTTTCTATAGGGACTGACCAATTGCTTACTCCTCCAACTTCCTGGTCATAAATAGTGTAAAGCTCAGAAACCTTTTGGCAGTTTGCAGTTTAATTGATCTTAGCCCCTTCAGTTCTGAACATATGGTGCTCTTTCTGGTAAGCTTTCTTAAAATAGCATGGACTTCCTAGGTGCTAGACTGTGGTTCCACTCCCCTGATAAAAGCTGCATCCACATTTTTTTTCTCTAGATCTGTTCATAGCAGTTGGGCTTAGGCATCTGTCATCCACTTAAGATTCTAAGCCTTTTTAATCTAGCTTAGAAGATGTACTAGACCCTTTCTTAAATCCCTCAGAGGCCTTCATACAGAGTCATATTGTTATGAGAGGAAAATGGTGATGAAGGAAGACAGAACAGTGATTATCTCACATGAAAGAATTTCTACACGGTCAAGTCAGTGAGCAAAGCAAGATTGATTTAAGTCAGAAACCTCCTACCATAGCATCTGGGGGCCAGAGATGGGAGTGGTGTTCCTGAGAGAGGAAGACCTGAGAAGCTGGTTTTAATGGAGTCTTTTTTTTTTTTAATTTATTTTTATTGGAAAGTCAGAAATACAGAGAGGAACAGAAACATAGAGATTCACTCTCCAAGCAGCCACAACAGGAGCCGGGAGCCAGGAGCCTCTTCTGGGTCTCCATGGGGTCCCATGACTTTGGGCATCCTCAGTTGCCTTCCCAGGCCACAAGCAGGGAGCTGGATGGGAAGCAGGGCTGCTGGGATTAGAACCAGTGCCCCTATAGAATCCTGGCTCATTCAAGGTTGGGGCTTTAGCCACTATGCTATTGTGCTGGGCCCCCTTAATTGGGGTCTTTTCAGTGGAGCTTATCAAATACAATGAGATTGACAATAAGAAGCCACTTCAACTCTATTTTAATGCTAATGGCTAAATGGACAGCTCCTTTGGCTTAGATTTGTCTTGTCATACTTTTGTATGTAAACTGTCATACTTTTAATATATGAGCTGGTGAGATGAGTGTGGACACATCGGGAAAAGTAGAAGTGAAGTTTTATTTAAGATAGGAAAAGCTCTGAACAACTTGGCCAGAAGGGGTGATGGAAAGAGAGAGCAAATCAACAAATCTCAGAGTTTATTTGTATGTCTTTACCACCTCCTCTCTAAGAAACAGAGGTAATGGTTATGGATTAGTTCCTGGGAAGGCCAGGGGCAGTGTTAATGGGAGCCCTTTCTAGCGTGTTTTTATTGAAATCTAGATCCTGTCATTGAAACCCAGATCCTGTCATTGTTGATGAGTATTTGTGACAAGGGGCTTCCATCTTATTTTGTGAAGTGTGAACGTGCTGGCAAGCAGTAGCAGTATATGTGCTGGCAAGGAGGTGTGGGATGGCGTCAGCCTGGACCGCTTTTAGTCCCTCGTTTTGTCCCAGACTTCCCATGCAATCCGTGCACTGGGAATCCTGTCTGGAGAGCTGCTTTGCATGCTGGAACTTCATTAATGTCTTCCCCCCCCAAACCTCTCAGTGTACTGAAAGCTTCAGTTCTACTAATTGTTCTGTCTTAGGCTCACACGAATCATTGTTTTTGCAGTTTGCCATAGCAGCTTGCAACCCTTTTTCCCAGTCTCTGTAAACTGTCTCCTTGCTGTTTTCCTAGCCGCTGCATATTCCTAGCCAACACCACGTGTTCAGTTTTTGTTGCGGCAGCGCCCCACCCTTGGAAGCAGTTTCTGTGTTGTTACCTTTTGCTATGTAACAAAGAAATCCAATGAGACTTCAACCATGGCTGCTTTTATTAATGTCACGATTTAGTGAGTTGGTCAAGTGGTTTTTCTGGCCCAGTCTGACACAATGGATCTTGATGCAACTGAAGCTGTTCTTTGAGGTAAATTTATGACCCAATGTGTCTTTTATAAACCTTAAAATAGGAAAAATTCATTGAATATTGTTCTACTTCAGAGTGTATTTGGTTGTGTAAAAAAAGGAGAGGGTGGAATGTAAGTGACTATGCTTAAATAACCCACAAGTTTAACATTTTTTTATGTAACAAGAAATTTAGAGGTAGAAAGTCTAAGGCACTACTGAGATTCCCAGGATAACATCAGGGTCTCCTACATGGATGTCAGAAATCCAGGTTGCTGAGCTTTTCCTCCAAGGTTGCATGTTAGCAGAAAGCTGAAATTGGGAGCTGAGCTGGAACTAAACTAGGCACTGTGACACAGGATATGAATGATGTCTCAACTGCTAAGCCAAATGCCTGTCCATTAACTGGCATCTTAACTACTAGGCTAAACTCTTGCCCCTAGATGAACTTTTTGAAGTACCATCATAAAACTATAAATACAGATAAGAAAACAATAAAAATCAAAGACCAAAGACTGTGCTGTGGAAAGTTTTATGCCAAAATTTGCCTTTGGAGAATATATGGATAATTTTTCTAGAGAAGTGTAACTTTACTGCTTCAAAGGATATTGATGGGCAACTCCTCTGGGAGGAGACAGACCCTGCAGGTAAGCGCAAGAAGCATGATTGTTTCCTTTGTTTTAAAAAGCAGAGGAAAGTCACCAGTTACATAGAAATGGGCCAAGTAATGCCCAGCATGATGGCGCAATGGATAAATCCTCATTTTGCATACTCCAAGATCCCATATGGGTGCTGGTTCATGTCTTGGCTGCTCCATTTCCCATCCACTTCTCTGTTTGTGTCCTGGGAATGCAGTGGAGGATGGCCCTGTACCCATGTGGGAGACCTGGAGGCTTCCCCTGTCTCCTGGCTTCGGATCAACCCAGCTCCGGTCCTTGTGGCCATTTGGATGGAAGATCTTCTCTGTTTTCTATATAAATACAATATGCCTTTCCAATAAAAAATAAATAATAAATGACTAAAAATAAATCTTAGAAAAAAGTGTCCTGATTAGGAGCTGGAGAGAGAGGTCAAGGTAAGGTTGGACATGTTTTTGTTCCTTTGATTATCTTTTTAAGATTGCAAACTGCCCCTGGACCAGGGTGTAGAAGGGACAGAGCTGTGGAATGCAGGGTCCCTCTGTTCTTATCCCAACCCTCTGGAGAGGCCAATTGCTCCTCTTGCAGATGAGAGGACAAGCTTAGCAGAGTTGAATGACTTCTCCAAGGTAATCAGACTATTTGGAGGTAGGCCTGTGTTTCAGGAAGCCAAGGCCAATTCTAAGTAGTCATGGCTAAGGTTTTCCCTTGGAAAGCCATTGGAGCTACATTCCCTAGAGTGGACTGCCACTCTTCCTGACCTGGCAACCATGTAGGATGCAAGCCAAGGGAGGCACTGCCAGCCTGGACAGACTGAGAACAGCATCAGGGAATGGATGTCTGGCCAATCAGGGCTATAGCCACTGTGAATCCTTCCCCACAGAAAAGGCAGTTATGGAAGTTGGCTTCCCTCCCCGTCCCACCCCAGATGAAGGCCCATTTCCTCTCCCTTCCTCTGGGGGATCTCTCATATCAAGGTCCTGCTGTTGATTATGTGGAGTAGATATGGGAGATGCTCCTGTGACCAAAAGAGGACCCTGTCAGGACTAGGCCAAGATGTGATGGGTGCAAGTAAACAGAATCAACTCCAGAAAGGTAGTTGTTGGCTGAACAAGGAGTGGAAACCTAGGAGGTTTTTGGGAAAGTGCCTTTTGAGAGAGGTCTCCCAGGAGAGGAGGAAATTAGTTGAGGTTCGGTGAACTCCTTTGTTGCCAACTCCAGAAGCATATTTGAAGGGATAAGCCCCCTCACTTAGAACAGAGCATCCCAGCCTTGTTGCCATGGTGACAGCACTCAAACAGAGGCTTAACAACCATGAAACACCAGGTCCAGGGGATTCTTTGGGGCTGTGATTTGCCAGCAGAGGTGCCAGCTATTGTGTGTTGTAGGGGAGAGAGGCAGAGAGTTTGAACAGCTCCTCTTCCTGTCTCCTTCTGTGGAACTGCTGTCTTGGTTTTTCCTCTCAAGACCCCACATTGTCCTCGTCCGAGTCTGATCAGAGGTTGCAGGTGCCTTTCTCTTCGACATACTATTGGTTTACCTTTCTGGAACTTAGCAGAGTTCCCCATGCAGGCAACCTCCTGGCCCATGTTCATGGGAGAACAGGTATCTGTTTGCAGACAAACCTAGGAGTGGTAAGCCAGTTGACAGATGCCCTGCTTGAATGCACTCAGGCCAGGCTACTCCTTTTCTCCTAGGGGGAAGAATCCTTCCTTACAATCAGCCTAAGCCGTGATAAGTGGTCACTTGTAATTGGCCATTTGGCTTGTTCAGCTGTGTTTTAGCTGCTCTCCAATTTGCAAGATGTGGTTGTTTGTTCATAACCTCCACGTACCGCTGGCATCTGTCTGGCCTTTGTATCTCTTATTGACAATCTGGTTTCTGATAGTTTTGCTTTGACCTGTAGGCTGCTGACACTTGAGGAGTTCAACTGCTGATAAAGAGTGGCAAAAGGTACCTCGATTATGGCCTCTTACTGTTCCCAGCTCTCTGCCTGATGAGTTACGTTTCAAGCATGCCAGGCACATATCCTAAGCTCCACCAAGGTCTCTGTGTTTTCTTTCAGATTTGTGGGTTCAGCTTCACAGAAGGTGCAGCACATTGGGAGACAGGCATATCTGTCAGATTTTGTGCTGCTCTAAGACACTGCATTCAAGTGATAGAGGTGACAGTAGAATGTATGTTCCTTAGAGGAGGAATCTTGTCTTGTTTGCTGTGTTCAATGATGTATCTCTTGTGCTTATAACAGCGAATGGCTTTTCAATGTTTAATAAAAAATTGTATTGAATAAATGAATGAATAGATGCCATGTCTGTGTACAGCACCAAAAGAGAGAAAACCAATAGTCAGTCAATACAGGAGTTTGAGAGAGAACACATGCTGTTAGAAAAAAAGTCAGTGAAGTTGGTCTTATCTATTGATTCTAACCACGTGATTCTTTGGAATTTGCTGAGACCTGTGCTATAGCCTGGGTTAACTTTGAAAATTACAGGTTAATTTTTGAGAACATTTCCTGTGTACCTGAAAAAGAAATTTTATAATGATCAGGTAGTTTCTATATACCATGTTTTTTTGCCCATGGTACTAACAAACAAACACTTTCATGAAAATAACTTTGAAGTTTAATTGAATTGAACAGAATTGATCTCATTCTAACCTATTATGTTGAAGATACAATTTACTGGGTTCACTTTCCCAACACGAGAGCCAGGGATTTCTTTTATGTCTTTGTCTCCAGTCTTGTTATTATGTAGGAATTTGCTTTTCTGGTTAATCACATTGAAATATGTTTTGTTGATATTGATGTAGCTGTTCCAACTCTCTCTTTAGTCTTTGCATGATATATTTTTCTATTTAACACTTTCAATGCTTTTGTGTCTTTTAGATTTATTTTATGAACAGCACCTACAAAACTAGAATACATATAAATATTATATACCATATTTCATAATATAATCTATCTTAAATGGTGAATTTGTTTCATTTATATTTATTGTGATTAATGGTGCAGTTAGAGTTGGAATGACCAGTGAACAGGAGTAGAATTGGTGACGGCCATCATGTAAGATAAGTTACAATAGATGACATCTAGTATGTGTCAGTTCTCCTTTCTAACCTGTCTTCAGTCTCTGCCTCATGGATATTTAGGCAATTTATATTGATTCTGTCTGATTAATTCCTTAACTACAAGCATTACATCCTCCTGGAAATACTCTGAGCCTTTCTATCCTTTAGTATTCTTACCATGTGGGTGGAACCTCAAAGGACTGGACTGATTGCAGGGAGTTTAGTAAGAGGCAGTGAGTGGGACGGAAATTGTGCCAAAAAGGTGTTGATATCTCATAGAACATGTGAACTGAAGGGAAAGCTAGCAATTGGAGTGGTACTTGGGAAGAGGAGCATGTTTAATTGTGGGTCTGTTATTAAGAGAAAAATGCTTGGAGGCAGAGGAGAATAATAGAAAGCAAATGGTTGGAGATATTAGTGTAGTAAAGATTGAATTGTCACTTACCTGCAGAAAAAGAGTTCTACATGATGTACATATCTTTACTAAGTTGCCAGTGTAAATTTTATCAAGATGAACATTATGATTTTTATTAAAACATTTTATTATTTGAAAAGTTTATTTATTATCATTTTTATTTGAAAGATAAATAGAAATACAGAAAAAGAAAGAGAGAGAGAGAGAGAGAGCTTTTCCATTTGTTGGTTCACTCTCCCAAATGCATGCAACAGCCGGGGCTGGGCCAATGTGAGATCAAGAGCCAGGAACTCAATCCTCACCTCCCCTGTGGATGGCAAGGACACAAGTTCTTGCCATTATCTGTGACATCCGAAGGTATGTATTACAAGGAGGATGGATCAGAAACAAAGTAGTGGGACTGGAACCAGGCTGTCTGATAGGGAAGACAGTGACCCAAGCAGCAACTTACCCACTGTGCCACATGCTGCTCCTTGTTATGATTTTTCAAAATGTGTATCAGTCTCATACTCTCTCCTTACTTCTTAGTTAAGATTAACTAAACCAAGTGGGTTTCCTTTTCCTACTCATTCTTTGTACCAGAAAGAACTTTCAGTGTCATCAAGTCCATAGCCATCCAGGAGAGGAAAATGTATTTCTGTTATGTATTTGAAATCTCTACCCTGGATCTATCTTCTCCAGACCCCAACTGCTGCTTTTTAAAATGTTTTTCATTTTTAAAAATGTCAAACATTTGAAATTTAATTTTCATTTGCACATTTCATTTCACAGTCTTCTAACATGACCTGAGATCTTTCTATCCAAGGACTTCTATGTCTGTTAAGAAGTCTGAGCCTATTTTAAACAAGGCATCCCAATGTTTCTCATTCTAATGCCCAGAACTGTGAATGGAAAAGGAATTTTGTCAGATTTTTATTTATCTAACAGATGATTCCTGACTTAAGCTTTTTTGGTGTTAAGTGGTGAAAGAATATGCTTTCATTAGAAACTGTGGTTCAGATTTGGGATTTTGCATGAAACTAGTATGCAAGTAGGGTAGAAAGAACTGGAAGTGCTCATATTCCAAGGCTTTCATATCACAGAGGAAGTAGTAATATTGATGTTTGAAGGAAGACTGTGATGTGATGTCCGTTGGAGGTGTCATTTCTCTTGCTTTTCATGCTATGTGAGCCTCTGTGTGTAATCCTCGTGGATCAATTGCGTGTACTGATTTTGTGCTGTGCCTGTCATAACAGAAGACATTCTCTTGAAGATGTGCTGCAGGATGTTGGGTGGATAAGCTATTTTATTGGCTGTGTAGTTTCCTAACTAATGGTGATGTCTGTGTTTGTTATATACTTAAATCTGAACATTAGAAACTGGCTCTACGATGCAGTAAGTGTTGATGTTTTAATACTTTGGTGATGTTTGCTAATTTCTAGAGATGGAATGTGATTCTAGTTATTAGGCTTGTAGATTACAGAGATCCAAGTTATCTCATTGGTTTGAGTTCTTGGCTGTGTGTATTTTGGTACCTGACCTCCTGCATGGTGCAGCTGTTATCTGTTAATGTTACTGTTGGTTTCGAAGACCTGGTTGTATCACCTTCTTGTGCTATAACAGCATTCAAGTGGGAGAGTTCCAGAATTGCTTGTCAGTGACACATAGAGTAACATAGCAGGTGCTTCTCCTCCTTTTGGGAAGATTCTGGGTCCTTTTTGGCATAAGTTTCCAAACACTGAGGACTCTTCTTCATGGTCCTTGGTGTTTCTGGTATGGAACGATTGCCAGCATGTACTGAGTGGAGAAAGCAAAGCATCTACACTGTTGGTGTAATAAACAGTGGAGAGCCATGTACCTTTGCGATTTTACATGATGGAAGAGACAGATGGGAGACTCTGGAAGTTGGCACAAGGTATCCAGAAGCATGGGTAGCAAGAGCAGCTTCCATTGTTTACCTTTTTGAGTCTTTCCCATTTGGAACATATATAGGTGTTGGCTACTCAAAGAGAATTAAAATTTAAATTAAAGCAAATTTATTGCAGGAGAGTTTATCAAATGTGAGACTTAGATTGACCCCAGATGATATATCCTTCATACCTTTTTCTCCCTTTAGGCCCTCTACCCTTGATTGTTTACCTCCAATGGCTGCATTGAGGCATCTCTGCCTCTCAAGTCCAGATGGAGATTGTACCAGGCACCATTTCTAAGACATTGCCTGTGACTGATCATCGCATTGAATCCCAAACTTTCTAGTGATTCCGTAGCCTGAGTTCACATCAGGTACCTTGAGGGCTGTTGATACACAGATGGCTCCATCCCAGCCCCAGAATTCCTTAATTCTACAGGTCTGGCTAGTACCCAAGATGTTGGATTTTCCAAGTTCCCAGGCCATGTTCACTGGGATCCACACCTTGAGAAGCTCTTCCTGTGATGTGCTGGTATGCAGTTCTGAAGCTGCTGGAGAAATGAACATTAGGAGAGGTGTGCTCCTGTGCATGGACACAGCAGCAGCCCAGCAGATTCAGCTCCCTGTCCAGCCAGCAAGCCCCTTCCTACTCTCTCCCGCTCTCTCTTTATAACTCTTTCAAATCTGTATCTATCTATCTAAAATTCTTTAACTCATATATATATATATTTCTAATTCTCTCTTTATATATATATTTCTAATTCTGTAATTCTTTCATATATGTATTTCTAATTCTCTTACTCTTTCAAATATATGTTTCATACACATATTTCTTCATATGTATATATGAAGAAATTCATGTCTCTGAAGAAAGTGAAGGGGGAGCTTCAGAGCCTGGGCTGGGCTGGGAAAGAAGACCCTTTAGCCTGCCTGGGGATGGTGAGGGTGGGCGAATCACTCGCCTCAGATTAGCCCTCTCCGGTGTGGGGTATTTCCTTCTGCTCTGCCATTTCTTTATTCCTCTGGCCGGGGACCAGCTCCCTTCCAAAGGTCCCTAACAGAAACCTGTATCCACTGCCTCTCACGTATAGGGAGGCAGCTCGCCCTTCCTCCCTCCCTCCCTTCCTGCTGCCAGGGCCTCTCCCCCAACCTGAAACCTGACCTGACGCCACTTGGTACAGTCCCACATCTGCCCTGTGCCAAGGAAGAAAGCACCCAGTGCTATTTCTCCTGGCAACCACCCTCCCCAGACTCTAGTCCCAGAACCCTTAGGCGGGAGTAAAAATCCACCTGTTGTCACCTTTAGGAAGGCCCCCATTTCCACATAGCCCATCCCAGAGGTGTGGCACTGCCATACCCTTTTTGCTTATCAGTCTCTGATTCGGCAGTCCCAGTCCTCCCTCCCACCCAGGTGGTTCCCGCTGCTCATCTGCAGCTCAGAACCACTTGAAGAATCTGTCTTCCGGCTTTGCCCCTCACCCTGACACCCAGCTGAGGGCTCCTCACTGAACTTCCCTGGAAGGCAGACCTTCCTAGGCACAGCTCAGTTGCCACAACAAACAGCTGTGAAGACATTGGTGAGTGGGCAGAGCTTAAATCAGGCTGCTGACCACTCCTCCTCTGGCACACTGGAGGAAATGCAGGGAGGGAAGCTGTACATTTCCCTGGGCACCTGAGAGTGACTGGTGCCCCCAAGGTGAGCTTGCACCTGGCTACCTGCCCCCGACAGGTAAGGGTAGAAACGGCATGCTTTAACATCACCTGTTGACCTGGGCTCTGAGAGGCAGAATTCTAGAAATAGAGAAGTGTGTGAGAGCCATCTTGAAACCAGTCAGGAAATAAGATTGGGGACCTGCTGGGTGCCTTGACCTCTGCTAGGAGCCATCACACACCAGAACTTGGTGCTCCATCACTCCAGACAGACCCAGAACTTCCTCCTCCTGCCTCCAGGGGGCTACTGTGCTGAACTGCTTCGTTGTGATTTCTCCCTTGACTCCAAGGCTGCTTGTTTGAGGTTGGAGCCCAGTAGAACTCTCTTACTGGGACGCCTTTTCCTGTCTGACTCTGTGGGATTGAGCCGTCTCAGGCTTGGCCATGAACTGCTGTTGGCACTGCCTTCCAGCTGTGCTCCTCTCCTCTTCCCTCTGTACAGTGAGGAGCCCTGGATGATAGCACATCCAGGAACAAGTGGAACAAGTCCGTTCAACAAAGGCAGTGCTTTCTCTGAGCAGGCATACGATGGTCAGAATTCTCAATAACATTTCAAAAATGTGGGTCAGTTATTGGGATTTCCTATGCTTGATTTGTGGCCGACTGGGCAGTGGGGGACATTTCCATTACTTTCTGAAACTCCTGTTAATGAGGAAGGTAGCTTCCTGAGATGTCACCAGCAGAGCATTTTAGGGTCCTCGGCCAGCTTCAGCCTGGGGGTGGGAACTCGTCATTCTCATGGCAGAGGGGACTGGCACGGCCAGAACTTGCTCAGAGAAGCAGAGAAGGTGAGGAGGCATAGGGAGGGGGAGAGACAGGAACTGGTAAAAGGAAGCATGGCTTGTGATTTATAAAGGAATACCGAAGATTTACCCCAAGGTTCTAAACCAACTTTGAGCTCTGGCCATCCTCATTGACAATTGGGAACAGGTTCTTAGCTTGCTCTGAAAGACAAAACCAACTCTGTAAGTTCTGCTCTTTTCTTAAGAAAATAAATCCTGTACTCTTCAAGGAAGTTTTAAAAAGGAACCATAAGGTTGGTCTCTACAGTGACTGATAAAAGCATAAAGTGGCATCCTGCTACTGCCTGGAGAAACCTTCAGCACACCTGGCTGGAGGTGGGGGGCGGTGGGGGCACCATGGTGTGATGTGGAGGCCACTGGGCGAAGAGAACACAGTGCATAGGAACAGGGCTCTCTTTGAGGCGAAGCCTTAAGGCATTTTGACACCACAAGGGAGCAGAGGTTGATGATCAAAGGGTAGAAAAATGATTGCAAGTCCTTTTTTTATGTGATAGGTAGGTTTGCCCGGACTAAAATCAGCATGGTAGCCTAGCAGCTGAAATCCTCTCCTTGTATGCACTGGGATTCCATATGGGTGCCAGTTCATGTCTCGGCTGCTCCACTTCCCATCCAGCTCCCTGCTCATGACCTGGGAAAGCAGTCGAGGATGGTCCAAAGCCTTGGGACCCTGCACCCACGTGGGAGGCCCGGAGGAGGCTCCTGTCTTGGGAGTGGCTAGGCTCCCACTGTTGCGACTGCTTGGGGAGTGAATCATCAGACAAAGATCTTGCTCTCTGTCTCTCCTCCTCTCTGTATATCTGACTTTCCAGTAAAAATAATAATTAAAAACTCAGCATGAAGGGAGAACATCTGAGTACTAGGGAGTGGGCTCAGAAAAAACCCTCTATTTTGGTACCAGCATTATGCTTATGAGGAAACAAGGAAAAGAGGTATGCAAATGACAAGGAGATGTGAGTTCAGGTATGAGACCCAGGTGGAAATGGGGCTATAGGAACCATCCATTGCTTTCCCTCTTTGGGAGAGGAACTGGGGTTGTGGGAGCCCTAGAGACAGGCGTTGGCTCCAGCTCTTGGCCGTTTTCCTATTCCTCTGTGAGTCCCACTTAGTCAGGTGAAGGGGTCCCTCACAGGCAATGCAGGGGCCTCATGGCAGTCACTACCAGATACAGGGTCCCAAAAAGCCAAGGTCTTGAGAAATGTTCTCTTTGAACACAAATGTACCAAGAGACTCTCTCATCGATGATTGCCGATGTTTGTGCTTTGTGCACATGTGCACAGTTCCTGCCCACCAAGTTAACATTGCGGTATTGCCACTTCTATGGAGAGACATTTGCCAAAGATGCTTGAAATGAATTAGAAGTCCTGGAAGGTCCTTATATGATTTATACCTCCAAGATTGGAGAAAATGTGATGATGAAAAATATGACATAAGAATATTGTGAAAAACAATGCTGACAATTTAAAATATGGAGAAAATCTAAAATAAGAAAGAACAAGAAAAGAAAGTATAATATATGAAAGCGTATGATGAAGAACAGGTGTTTAGCCTAGCAGTTAAGAGATTCATATTCCAAGACCCGGTGCGGTAGCCTAGTGGCTAAAGTCCTTTCCTTACACACGCCGGGATCCCACATGGGTGCTAGTTCGGGTCTCCACAGCCCTGCTTCCCATCCAGCTGCATGCTTGTGGCCCGGGAAAGCAGTCGAGGACGGCCCAAAGCCTTGGGACCCTGCACCTACATGGGAGACCTGGAAGTAGATCCTGGCTCCTGGCTTCGGATCGGCACAGCACTGGCTATTGTGACCACTTGGAGGGTGAATCATCGGACGGAAGATCTTCCTCTCTGTTTCTCCTCCTCTCTGTATATCTAACTTTGCAACAAAAATAAATAAAATCTTAGAGAGAGAGAGAGAGAGATCCATGTTTGGATCAGAATGCCTGGTTCGATTCCTGGAGCCAGCTCTTTTTTCTAACTTATTGCCAATGCAGACCTGGGAAGACAACAGGTGACAGATCAAGTTGTAAGATTCCTGCCACCCACAGGGAGGCATAAGTTGAGTTCTCAGCTCCTGGCTTTGGCTCCAGTCCAAGCCCAGCCATTGCAGTCACCTGCTGCTGAGCCAGCGGATGGGAGAAACCTCTCTCTCTCTCTCTTTCTTTCCCTCCTTCCTCCCTCTTCCTTTCCCTGCTCCCATGTCCTTCAAACAAGCACATCAGTAAGTGAGGGAGTGGGTGACAGGAATGCATTGTGGATAGTTGCACAGGAACCATCTGTAAGACTGACCAACCTCGGGATGATATTGTGATTACTGACCATATTTTGACCATATTTTGAGCATGAACAACTATGCTTTAATATTTAGGCATCCCAGCTCTCCTCAAGAGAATACATTTGTGTTCATTTTCTTTTCTAATTTTATTATTTGTTTTATTTATATAGTAGTGAGGGATGCATATCCATGTGGGTGTCTGGTTAGGATGGAGAGGGTTAAAGTTTGGAGGAACATGGGTGAGATAAATGCTTCAGTACTTTCTTTTCTTTGTTCTTCTTTCTCCTATGTCCATGGTATGGTGTGGGGGAGTGAGAAAGGGGTTCTGCTTCTTGCTGCCACCCAGAGGTGGGGGTGGGGGGAGCAGAGCCCACTCCTTGCTGTCAGACTGTATCAGCACCTGGAAGTGGAGACAATTATTTGATGTCACTTTAGAAACCTTGATGTGAGGAAGAATGAGGGTGCTGCTTGAGTAGACGTGGTGGTTCTGAGACGTCTGCTTGGTTGCACCAGGGTTGAGGAAATCTTTCTAGGGTCTGTTGTCTGACCAGCTCTACTTCAGTGTACCCATTTTCTATGCGAGCTGCTTGTCCTGAGAAGCTCTGTGAACATTCCCTATTTGCTTTTCCCTTTTGCTGTGTGACATGTCTGAGTCGTTTAGTTGCGCTGAGCTCCACTTTGATGCTTCCCTGTCCAGGACTCAGATCCAGCAAGAAGGACACGGTGACTAGCAAGCCAACAGCAGCACCATGGCTAAAGCGTCTTCTTACCCCGCTGTGTACACAGTTATATTCGAACACGTCAGTAACTTTGCTGGCTTCTGCAAGCAAATGTGGCTTTAATTCATGGAAAGCTCCTGGAATTTTGTCTGTTGGAAGGAGAGCTGGTGCAGACAAATGACACGTTAAAAACATCTTCCTTGTCACCGTATCAAATGGCTGAACCCCTTCCCCAGAATTCAGCTTTTTCAATCCCCTCGTCTGTAACTTTTATAGTTTTCATGATAACTGAGGCTGTTGGGATTATTGTCTCCCAGGATTTTAACATTTGAGATTCGGATGGATCTTTCAGGATTTCAGCATTTGGAGTTGTGATTCTGGGGTTGTGTGTTCTGGGCCTGTGGTTGGCGCTGCTGACTTCTCCACAATGTGTATGTGAATCCTGCTGTGGCTGAGCAGGCAGGCAGCCCCTACATTCCCCCATGTCACTTGGAAGTATCACCCAAAGCTTCCAGTTCAGGTAATTATAAACTGCAGGATATCCCACAGGACCTGTGTATGTGGGGAGGAGTGCTGGGGGCCATGTGGGACAGCCTGGGATCTCGCCCTAGTCCAGGCAACACAGCCCAATGGTCCAACCCTTCACCTGGAATGCTGGGGTGTCAGGATCTGTGCTGGGAGCCCTCATGGGGTTGGGCAAACTGGGAACAATATGGGTTTTCTGAGAACCAGGAGATATATGGAGGTTGGTTAAGCCAGAAGACCCCCTACTATCTTAAGAAAGCAGAGGAATTATTTCTGGTTGGGTCCCTCAGGAAAGTGAACAGGTGGAAGACCACGTTAGGGAAGGCAAGAGCTGACACTCTCCTCCAACACACCAGGGAGACCCTGAGCATGGGGAGAGTGTGGGCCCCTGGCCCTAGACAGTTTAAACTAGGGAAAATCCCACAGGCTAACAATCCTTCCCCTGGAGCATTCCTTGGATCCCAACTACTTAACTTTTCCAAACACTTCTTGATTGTGGGCCCTGATAAAGTCCCCTCTTACTGCTGAAACTATGTTAAGATGAAAGCCATTTTTATTCGTTTGTTATCCTTTCAAGCCATCACAGACTAATTATTTTTCAAAAGAAAACTATGCTGCAGATCTGCAGGGGACTTTGGAGCAGATGTTGAGGTCAGAGTGCCCTGCCACGCTTAAAAATATTGTAAGGAATCGTTAGCCAGTAAAAATCTAAAAATAAAGCCACAAATATTGAAAAGATGAATAATAGCATTATAGTTCAAGAGTTTTCTTGGCTTACATGTTTTTGAAAAGAATCACAAGTTCTAATTTAATACCAGATGCTGAGACCTAGATATACCCAATTTCTGTAGCCAGGGAGGGAGGGTAATTATAGAATGGCAAGAAAATAGTCCCAAAGAGAAAACCATGAAAAATTGCTGGTCAGTTATCCAGTGGGGATCTGCAAGCTGGAGTTGACCATGCACATGTATCCTTGATTTAAAGGTGACAGTGGCAGTGGTGGTGTCAGTTCCTTCACAGGGGCTGACGAGGGTAATTTTCACATCTAGCTTCCCAGTGCGTGGAACTTGTGCTGGGCATTTCCTGTCATTATCCTTAACTGCCTTCCCTGGTGAGTCTGGCAGTAACTGGCTTCCCTGTACTGCGTCACACAGCTGTGTTCTTAGCTCTTGACTTACAGCATTATGAATTCCAGGCCAGATTTCTGGGAAGGACATGGCCGTCACTTTTCCATTTTCTGCCTGCTGGCAGTGGCTGCTGTCCTGCTAACTTTCAGCTATGTCAGCCTTCAGGTCTTCGGGGAAGGGACTTCACAAGAGCAGCCAGCTCAGTGTTAGTAATGAGAGTTGAGGAGAGGGCAGGTGCATGCCCCAGGATGATGGCAAAACGTGCTGGTCTCTTTTGCTCCAAGGAAGGCGTCAACTCACCATGAGTTTCCTGCCGTACAAACCTGGCATCTGATACTGTGGTTGGGAAGCTAGATTTAGAGGAGTGTCTGTCAGGTCTTAGGAAGGAAGGAGTGGAACGGAAAGAGGGACAGTGGTTTCTCATTTCAAACAGGAGAACTTTAAAAGGCACTTTCAAATTTATATTCCTAAAAAGTGGGGGAGGTCTTACAAGGACCTCAGGTGAATAGAATTTTAGATTAAAATCAAGATGAAAACCAACATGCATAGATAAGGGGAAAAATCCTTTCCGTGTAACATTTTAGAGCAACTGAACATGGAAAGAGGTGATTGGGCTGATGCAATCATAAGGTAGAGACTGGGGAGAAGGGAGTTTATTTTGCCCCTGCTTTTCTGTAGGTTATCGTGAGTGACTGTAAAGGGTCTGAGATTTCATGTACTTCCAAGACAAGGAGTCAACTTTCTACCATTTCATAGACACCAGAAAAAGACAAGACTTGCAGATCAGAGATAAAAGACCTGTTTTTTTTTTTAAAGATTTATTTTTTATTGGAAAGGCAGATGCACAGAGAGAAGGACAGACATCAAGAAAGATCCTTTATTTGCTGGTTCACTTTCCAAATGACAGCAGTGGCTAGAGTTGAGCTGATCTGAAGCCAGGAGCCAGGAGCTTCCTTTAGGTCTCCCATGTGGGTGCAGGTCCCAAGGCTTTGGGCCATCCTCTGCTGTTTTCCCAGGCCACAGGCATGGAGCTGGATGGGAAATGGAACAGCTGGTACACCACTGGGATGTCAGCACTGCACTTGGAGGATTAGCTGGCACCATGCTGAAAACCACAGATAAAGACTTTATGATTTATAGCAATGACCATAACCAGAATATCAGCATTTTTAAATGTTTTTTTTTCTAAATGAATAAATCTTCCATTTGCTGGTTCACTCCCTAGATGCTCGCAATGACCAGCAATGGGCCAAGCCGAAGCTAAGAGTTTCGTCAGGGTCTCCCACATGGGTAGCAGGAACCCAAATACGTGGGCCATCTTTTGCTGTGTTTGGAAGTGGAGCAGCTAGAACCTGAACCAGAGCCCATGCAGGATGCTATCACCACAAGCAGACTTTACACTATAACCTCAGCCCCTATCAGTAGTTTCTTGTGCTGGTTCTTTGAACTCCAGCTCCCACAGGTTGATGCAAAGAGAGCCAGGTAGTGCCTGTACACACAGGGAAGAAAGATCCTGCACTTAGTCAATTAAATCTTTTTAAAAGGAGGGTAAGTGTGTTTGTATTCTGCTTCATCCAGAGGGAGACACCCTCTCTCTCTTCCAAGACTGTTTACTTTGCCAGTATGCTTGAAAAGAAAATCCAAAACAAAGACAGCCAGTGCCTCTACTAGCATGATGTGCTGCTGTGAGAGACCCATGGAGAATGGTTCCCCAATGGTTGCATCCACAGAGAGGGAGGGGAAGATCTGACACGATAGCTCAGTGGTTAAATTCTTCCCTTGCAAGCATCAGGATCCTGTATGGGCACTGGTTTGTGTCCTGGCTACTCCACTTCCCATCCAGCTTCTTCCCTGAGGCCTGGGAAAGCAGTAGAGGATGGCCCAAAGTCTTGGGATCCAATACCTGTGTGGGAGACCTGAAAGAGGCTCCTGACTCCTGGCTTTGGATCGGGTCAGCTCTGGTCATTGAGTCCACTTAGGGAGTGATTCAGCGAACAGAAAAATCTTCCTCTCTGTCTCTGTTTCTCTCTGTGAATCTACCTTTCCAATAAAGATAAATAAATTCTTTTTTAAAAAGGTGGAGGCGGGAGGATTGTTGTGAAGGTGGCGGGGGTGGGCCAGCACAATGGCTCAGTAGCTAAATCTTTGCCTTGCACACTCTGGAATCCCTTATGGGCACTGGTTCATGTCACATCTGTTCCACTTCCCATCTAACTCCCTGCTTGTGGCCTGGAAAAGCGGTAGAGGATGGCTGCAGGGCCCTCTTTCAGTCAGACAAGCATAGAAAGTGTTCCTGCATGCAGAGGGCCCATCCTGTGGAGTCTAGGGGAGTTCATCCCAGCCATGGCCTCCTGTTGTTGCTGGGGCTGCAGCTCCAGATCCTTCCAGGCCTGCTGCATCTCCCAGTGGGGCCCACCAGAATCTCGTATCCAACCCCTGTTGGATTTGTTTGTAGCACAACCTCAGGGCTCTCCTCTTACCCTGATAGGTTTCTACTCACATATGCATCAGGCCCCCTCTTGCCCAGGAGGGACAGAGCAGGATTCCTCTAGAGGATGGGAGATTGAATTAGCAGAGAGTACCTAGACTCCTAATCCTATCAGGGTCCTTAACAAACTCTTGTAAGATGGAATTAAAAGACACCTTTTCTTAGTGCAAAGAACTTTTGAAATTGGTGTATAGGTTTTTTTTTTGTTTGTTTTGTTTTGTTTTTTTTTTCTGGTGGTTGTTTTTTCGTGATCCAGATTGTCTATGAGCTTTCTGAAACACCCTCATATTTGTGGCTCTCTGATTCACTTTTTCCTTGGGAAGTAGCCCAAACTTTAAGAAATAAATGAGAATGGGTGGTTGGATCCAGCACCATCTGTAATGACCTGGCTGTGGCCGCGTGGAAGCCCCCTTGGACTTGGGTAGCTCTAGTCCTAAGTCGAGCAGCTCTGTTCCAGATGCAGATTCAAGAGGGAAGCACAGACAGGTGGGGAAAGGAGTTTAGGCATACAGTGATGAAGAAGAGGGGTGACTGCTGATATAATGGCCTCTGTTCCACTCGGCTGAAAACATCCTCTCTTGTCTTAAAAAAAAATTACATCATCCCCAAAGGGTTTTAGAGACTGATGCTCAGCCCCTGTAAAGGGCATGTTTGGGTTCTGGTCCTGAAGTGATGTCTCCATCATCCCACATACCAAGAGAAACTAAAAATATACTCAAAATCCCCAGAAATATGTGTTTTTCTGGCTCCAATGATCTCCTCCTCTCAATTTCCTTGCAGAAAGTGAGAGGTGAGGAAGGAAGCCAAGCAGCCTTCATTACCCAGTCTGCTGACATTCTTTTCTCTGGGCCCCCAACCCCCTAGTAAATCTCTGTAGTATTCTGTTTACATCTTGGTGCCCAGAGCAGAGCAGCATCTGCAGGCTCGGGGCCCTGACCTGCTGATGCTCAGGGCCAACACTCTGCTCCCACCCCACCCACCTGCCCTCAGACTTCTGAAATTCTGATGCTCTCCAGGGCACGAGAAAGGGTCTGTCTGTGGAGTGCCCATCCTTCAGGAGAGGCTCTGAACTCTAGGTGTTGTGCCCTCAGCCTCTGCTAGGCCATTTCTCTTAAGCTCTGGCAAATGCCTATCTGTACCATCCATGGAGAAGGACAGGAAAGTACATCTGGGTCTCCTTCCCGTGCCCCACACACTTCTTGATGAACTCATGAAAATTTCCTCATTATCTCATTAACCATTCTGGCCAGTCCAGTACAGCTCCATATGCTCTCCTGGGGTGAGGAATGTCCAGCTCACAGGCCATATGAGGCCTACAAAGACATTTGGTCCCAACCTGCCAAGGCAGATGGGGGCACTGAAAATTCAATAAATCTATAGCAGGCCAATTTTTTAATTGATAGCTTTGCATGTCCTGTAGATGCTGTTTTAAATGTCCAAATGGCCGTTGAAAGAAAAATAGAGTTCTCCACCCCTGGGCCATGAGACTTTTCACCTGGTTTAATGCTGCCATAATCACCCAACAGCTGCTTTGCTGTGCTCCCAGTTGATACTGTTGGCATTGCCACCCCCAGGTCCCATCCAAGATGGGTTCCCAGGGATCCCAGTATTGTGCTGAGGGCATCAGTCCTCACAACTTCTTGAGGCAAACACTTTTACCCTCTGCTGGGGCTTGAAGGTGGCATGAGTGTGTTCCTCAAGGGTTCATGTATTGGAAGCATGGTTGTGTTGCTAAGGGTAGTGGTAGCTTTAAGAGGTAGAGCCTAGTGTGAAGCCACTGGCCTCTTCCTGCTCTCTGGCTCCCTGTGTAATGGTTGATCTCTGCTAGCTCCTGCTCCTGCTACTTCAGTGTTGTCCACCATGAGACCCTCACCAAGGCCAGCATCGTGCTGGTTGGAATTTCAGCCTCTGACATCAGTGCCCAGATTTCAGTATTTTGCTACTGTCATGGAAAATGACTCAGCCTGCCTAGCCTACAAGTGAGGATGCCTGCTAAAGGAGATTCAAGAACAGAGCTGGGATGGGATGTCAGGATGGTACCATAGCTGGGTGACTTCATCCCTCGCTTCATACTGCCATGCAGGCATACACACACCACAAACACAAACAGGAGGATGTCAAAAATTATCCTGGAAAATAGAATCAGAAGTTCATTTGACTGCAAAAAGATATTGAGATCCATGCATACTTGGGGTATTTAGAAAGCTCATGGAAAATCAATCTTGTGAAAAAACTATGCATGGATTTCATTTTTTTTTTTTTTTGGCACCAAAATAATCTTTTTAGTTCCGTCTTCCCTGAACTTTTAGAGTGTACTTGTGCCTACGGACATGCCATACATCGACATGGCATAGTCTCAGGAAGATGCCCTTGGTGCCTATTGTTGAATGTTCCCACTCGTCTTTGGGAAACTGTGTTGTCAGCAAACATGTATGGAGAACTGACTGTGTGGCATGCCCTGTCGTGGTCATCCAGGTGCACATGCCCAACCTGCTTGTGACAACTCAGCTGGGAGACACTGGTTCTAACACAAGCACCTGAGCTGGGCTGAGCAAGGGCATCCTGTGTCTCATCCATGGCATTGTCTCCAGGGACCAGAATAACACCTGGAAGTTAGTAAGCTTCAAAGAAATGGTGATGAATGAGGCAAAAACCTTGACATTTTTACAAATAATCCTAATGGCACATTGATTCCAACAAAGTATGAAGCATATTAGCTGAGGGGCAAGAATGGCTTTTAAAATTAAGCACATCAAGCTGCATGGGAAATTCCCCACATTGTCCTCTTTTTTTTTTTTTTTTCCTTCTTCTTTTCTGGTTTTATTTTTAGGCAGTATTATGGAAGACTGGAACAGAAAAAGCAGAGAAGTCCATATACCATCATCACTCCCCCCATATCGTTTCCTCTATGTGTATGCTAACATTCTACATTGCTGTGTGTCTGTTACAGTGGCCTGCCATAGTGTTATCACCCAAAGTCTGCAGTCCATGCTCGAGGTCACTCTTGGGGTTGAAGAGTCTAAGGATTTAGGGTGAATTTGTAATGATGTACTTGTGCTAATACTCTTGGCTCTGCCAAGTTGTCCCTCCCTCCTTTCCCCTTTAATCCTGGGAACCACTGGTCTTTCTGCCATCTCCATCGTTTTGCACTCTGTGGAGCATCAGGTAGCTGGAATCATGCATTAGGCATAGCCATGTGCATTTAGCAGTATGTTTCTACTGAGACTGAACAAATCATGTTGTTTTTCAGGAGGGTAACTCAAGAAGGCAGGGAAGGTCCCAGGCCCAGGGGATTCCATTTTAAGGTGTTTTCTTATTTTTGCCATGGTTTGGTGGGAACCTGGTCATGGTTAAGCAGTTGAGAATTCCTATGCTAGGTAAGGTTTCGGCAGCTCCAAGATCATGCTGGGAAAGGGCACTGGGATCAGTGCAGGATTTGGCTGGGTGGAAGGAACTGTGGTCAACATTCCTGGATTGTCTCTGCTGGCAGAGGCCTCCTGCTCTGCTTGATAACATTGTTTTGAACTTTACGACTCCTCTGAGTTTGGATCCTTTCCTATCTCACTCAGTACTTGCCTCCCTTCCTAGGCCTTGTCTAACCGGATTGAATTGTCCAAATGCACCTCCCTTTAAAACATGTGGGCATCTCTGAACCCTGGTACTTTCCCAAGCTCTGGCACTGGATCAAGGAGATCAAGCTCAGACTGGGGCTGAGGAAAAAGTCAAATATTTGTAGAACTGTGAGTCAGTACTGGTTTGGTTGATAGACGTCAAGAAGATACAGATTCAAGGGTCGTGACATTTCACACACTTTAGCTCAGTAATTATAATTCTTGAAATATGTATTATAGAAATATCTAAAATAGCAGAAAGGTTCGAGTTACATCCAGGAAAACATGACTTGTATCACTGCTTTTCTAAAGCAGGAAACAACCTAAGAGATAACAGGGGCAGGATTGAGTCAATTATGCCTTAACCACTTGTGGAATATTATGCAGTCATTAAAAATAAGATGTATGAAGGAGACACTGTGGCTGGGGACAAACTGATGATTTAGCTTCAAGAAAAGCATGAAAAATGAAAGCAACAGTTATATGCACACATATACTAATTTTGTTTTTAAAGGCACGTGTATAGAAAAAAGACTGGGAAATGTGGAACTTATGGTATTTATGTTGAGGAAAAATGTAATTTAATTTTCTTCACAACCAGACTGTTCATAAAGATTTCCTAATGAACAATAACAAATGAGAAGAGAGCAAGGGAACTGGGATGAGTTCAAAATTCATGCACCAAGCCAGCAACCGGGACACTGTCTAAAAAAGAAACTTATAGACATAAAAGTGTGTGCTGTATATACAGCCCAATACTATCACCAGGGACTCACCCTCATGATCTGATGGAACCCTAATTACTCCAGAAAGGCCCCACGTCCAAAGACTAGTAACATTAGACTTGCAGGGCATGGGGAGGCAATCTGTTTCCAACACATGTACTTTTGAGAGAACACTCTGTCACAGAGCAGATGAGTGTGGTTAGGTAGCCATCTTTACGTCCCATCCCCTGGACAGTCCCGGTGTAAGTATTACATCCCATCCCCTGGACAGTCCCGGCGTAAGTATTACATCCCATCCCCTGGACAGTCCCGGTGTAAGTATTCATGCTACCTCTTTTCATTCTCAGGAGTCCTGGCTGAACATGTTATGGGATACCTAATGATTTAAAAAAAAAAAAAAAAAAGGAGGAAAAAGGAGGAGGACTCAAATGAAAATTGCTCTGCTGAGTGCTTAGAGGATGGTCTTTTAAGAGTTCCTGATCCAAAGGTTGTCTGCTGGGCAAGGGGCCCCAGTGTAATGGATGAAACTAGCTCTGCTTTCTCATTTAGTTGTTTTTCTTCCTAAGTCACTCCAGTCTGGGTGCTAGGATTCATATTTCTGGGAACTCCTTTTCCTCTTATTCCTTCCCTTGAGCCCAGAAACAAAAAGGGGAACAAGACCATCCAGGAGCTAGAACCCGACCCTGAATAAGTCTGGAAGGAGCAGAGTCAAAGGCAAGTGTCCTTCAGAATACCTCCATGAGATCTTGGCCTCAGAGAAGGCCCCTTTGGTGATTGCCTTCTGCCCTGCATCAGTGATGACAAAAGGCCGGGTGGACAGGAAGCTGGTGTGGGCAGGAGGAGCCACCACTTGCTATATCCGCATCCATATCAGAGCCCAGGATGGAGTCCCACCTACTCCATGCTTCTGATCCAACTCCCTGCTAAGGCACCTGGGAAGAAGCTGGTGATGGCTTAAGTATTTGGGCCCCTACTATCTATGTAGGGGATGTGGATGGAGGCTCCTGGCTCCTGGCTTCTGCAGGACCAATCCTAACTGTTGCAGCCATTTGAGGAATAAACCAGCAGACGGAAGATCTCTACCCGACCCCACCATCCTTGTCATTCTGCCTTTCAGGCAAATAAATACATCTTAAAACCAGAGATGGATTAAAAACAATCTTTAAGCATTAATTATAAAAGCTCCAAGCAATAGGATTCTGTTTTCTAATGGCAGAATGGAGGGATGGTGATTAGTACATTGCTGATTTCATAAATGTAATTTTTTATAGAAAAACAATACAGATGAGTACAGTAAATACTCCTTTCTCAGCCATGTCAGTCCCACCTAAGGGTCTCAGTGGTGGGCAGGAGATCTGCTCAGAAAAAAAGCTTTGCCTAAACTGCCCAAAGAGGGTATTCTGGCAATTAGTATTGCAGCAACTAAGCTATGCAGGAATGGCAACAAGATACCCCTCTTTTGTCCTGTACCTATGTTGTGACCAGGACAACACAGCCATTTCAAACCCAGTGAAGATGGGGCCATGCTGCCCTTCAGGCTGAATATACACATGAAAAATCTACTGATTTTATGTTAGCAGAGTGAGCCTAGCAGGGAGTTGGCATAGGACAATGCAAAGCATTTCAGGGCTTGTGAACAGGCCAGTGGCTTTTTGACTCAATATTTTTGTTGCATGAAAGGCAGAGAGATCTTCCACCAGCTGGTTCATTCCCCCAGGGCCCACAACAACCAGGGCTGGATCACGCTGAAGTTAGGAGATAGGAACTTCATCCAAGTCTCCTATGTGAGTGGCAGAGACTCAAGTCCTGCAGCTGTCACTGCTGCCTCCTGGGGTTCATGGGCATCTCTATCCAACACAACTGGTTACATCCGACTGATAATAAGTAGCTGTTCGTTATCAGTTTTGTGACCCAAGCTGAATTGCTCCCACATCCTTCCTTTTGTCTCTTATCTGAAAATAACACCATTTTACAAAACTGTTCTGATAGTTAAAGTGAACTTGGGCAAAACCCACAGAATGCACTCCCATAGGCATGCAATAAATGGGTTATTTTTATGGGTGATTGTAGAGATCAAGGTTTGTGATCATTTCACTCATCTGGACCTTGGGTTCCTGCGTATGTAACAGGGGTGGGTCCAACCAGTGCTTCTTCAACCCTGCCATCCTACGGGGCTGGGAGCAAGAGCATATACTCTGGGAGCAGGATCCTCGGGTGTGGCCTGCCACAGCCTGCAGGCACTTAGCAGTTCTATGAAATCCTCTATTGCTTCATAAAAAAAGATAATAAAAAACAGCCAAAAACTACTTACAGTTAGCATACTGTACAACAATGTGGATGCTTTGGTTCTAATACAAAAAGACCTCCCCCAGATCTTTGCACAAGTTGACATTCCCAGGTGGGATGGTTTTCAATATCCCAAGAGGGTCAAAACAGGTGCACCGTTGGGGACAGAGGAGGGATCCAGTAGCTTCAGAGGTCTCTCCCAGCTGTGGCATTCCAGAGGTCTGAGATATGTGTGTTTTCCTCAGGCAGGTATCAAAGAATCCCAAGGGAACCTCAGAGAGGCACGTGCCCTGTTCCTCCCACCCCTTTTCCCATCAACCAAGGGAAGCGTAGGGGAGAAGCAGAAGCCTGGCTTTCCACCTCGGCCTGCTAATCCCATCGGGACTGGGTTGGTGGCCCTCCACTGCCACAGGTGATGTGCAGAGAATACTGAGCCTTTGTTTGTCATTCCTAGCTGCGGGCTGTGGTGAGAAGGCAGAGGGCCCTGAAAGGACTTCTCCTTCTGCCGGTTCCATGCAGCCACCCCATGCAGGTGTTACCAGCCAGTTGGGAGAAGAGTCAGGGAGCACCTAGGCAAGGACAGCCAATTTTCAGGGAGAGCACAGATCACTGGTCTGTGAATGGGCAAGCAGTGGCTGCTCTGAGAAGGGACTATACTGCTGGTGGTGTCAGCCTGGCATGGGCCTACAGGAGACTGACCAGAACTCAGGGCTCCTCCCTCCAGCATGAAGGACTGAAGGGAAGTCACCCACAGAAGTTATCTGTGGGGTTTTTGCTGGGCCAGAGACCCATTGTAACAGTCATATTTGTACTCACCAAAGAGCCCTATCTCAGGGACTGTCAGTGCATTTGGGATGCTGACAGAGTGCCTGTAGGGCATGGCATTTGTCACAGTAAGATTTAGCATCTCTCACTAAGCGTGTTATCAAATTGAGTCAGGAGTCAAATCACTTGGTCTTTGAGCATCAATGAAATGAGGCCACAAAATATTTCAGTATGCGGTGAAGTTCTAAATCATGACATTTATGTAATGAACTCACATCGCTCAGCTCCTAATCCACAGAGAAGTAAAAAGCATTTTTGTAGCAAGCGTATTTAAACTTCCATCGTGGATAGTTCAGGGTGGTGAGCATGTTGACTCTCTGACTATGAAGTGTTGACAAGGTAGGCTAGCAGCAGCTTTCCCAAGTACCTCTTGTGAATGTGTGTGCCAACATGAAGTGAGAGCATGATTAGGAAAGCACCTCTAGGTTGTTACATAGGAAGCTAAATGTTAACCTTAGGGAAAAGTTGCTTGGGTCCCAGCAGCTAAGAGCATTGCTGTTCAGGGTGCTCCACCAAACTCCTCCTGGCCTGACGGACTTCCTTGATCTTAGATCCTGGCACCATTGTCTGTCTGCCAAAAGCAGTTCAGTACTGGAGGGCTCAGCTGCTTGCATCATCAGCTAGGCCCATAGCGGAGGGGCCGTATGGTGGCATAACAGGCTAATCTTCCACCTGCCTGCACCAACATCCTATACAGGCAGCATGCTCTACTTCCCATCCAGCTCCCTACTTATGGCCTGGGAAGGCAGCAGAGGATGGCCTAAGTCCTTGGGTCACTGTGTGGGAGATCCAGAAGAAGCTTCTGGCTCCTGGCTTCAGATCAGCTTAGCTTTTGCAGCCACTTGAGGACTGAACCAAGGAATGGAAGATCTCTCTCTCTGTCTTTCCCTCTCTGTAGCTCTGATTTTCCAAATAAAATATATAGATATTTCTTAGGAAAAAAAAAAAAAAAAGAAATATCAGAGATCCTTTCCCTAGAGCCTGAGGGTACACTAGACAACTTGGAGACCACATCTGTCAAGCAAGCTCCCCAGAAATGCTACCATCTTGCCACAGTCCAATGTGTGAACAGTGAGCAAATGAAAGATGAGGACACCGAGGAAAGTCAACAAAAGGGCCAGACATTGTAGTGCTGAACAGTGCTATGCTTGAAGTGGTATGTAAATGAGTAGAACATTGAAGTGAAGTGCGACACTGCTGATTGTTCCTCATGCTTGACTGTTACTAAGTATAGCTGTGCACCACTTGGTGCCCTGAGAACGGCCATGATGGGAGAATTTTACTGTGGTGCCGACATCAGTGAGTATACTTACAGAAACCTCAATGGGTGGATGTGTGTACAGCACAGCCTAGCACTTTCAGGACCAGCACAGCCTAAACAACTTGAGATTGTATCAAACACAAGAGAAAATAATGAATAAGCATGAGATGTGGAAGGCTGCTTGCTGGTGCAGCATAGCATGCTGTTTTCCAGTAAGGTCTTTGTTGTTTTTGATTTTAACAACTAGGAGACATGCCCTCTAATAAACAGTGCAGTCAGTGCATAAGCTGGGAATATAACGAACATCAGGTATTCTGTGCTATACTAGTATGTGCTGTGCTTTTAGACGAAAGCATTAGGTTTGTTCGTACAGCATCATCCCCAAATATCAGAGGGACACACTGCAATATGAAATTATGGGACTGACACCAGCAGGCTAAGGAATATTCCATTTCCATTGTCATTCCATGGGGCCATTGGCTAATATTTTGGCCCATTTCTTTTTTTTTTTTAAGATTTTTTTTTTGAACACAGATTTACACACACAGTGGGAGACAGAGATATCTTCTGCTGGTTCACCCCCAAAATAACTGCTGTGTCTGAAGCTGAGCTGATCTGAAGCTGAAGCCAGGAGCCAGGAGCTTCTTCAGGGTCTCCCACATAGGTTCAGGGGCCCTGAGAGCTGAGCCATCCTCCACTGCTTGCTTTGGTCATAAACAGGGAGCTGAATTGAAAATGGAGCAGCCAGGACCAGAACTGGCATTTGCATGGGATGCTATTGCTACTCTTTGGAGAATTGAGCCTGTGTTGAGCCACCACACCAGCCCTAGGCAGTCTTTCACTGAAGTGGTGTGTGCTTGCAGTTGCTGTGTGTGCACCTGCTATTGGAAATGACTGCGTTTTACAGTTACAATACATTGGGCATTCTGAGTACCTACATTGTGTCAGGTGTTGAAGTTACGTCTCATCACACAATGCTGCAAAAACAGGTTTGCAGATGGGCAAACAGGTTTACAGAGATTAAGTGAATTGCCCAGGGTTGTCCAGCCACTGACTGGCAGAAACATAGTTCAAATCAAGACCCATCTGACCATAACACTGGTGATATGCTGGAGTCTTGCAGCCACGTTCTAGCTCATGCTGGGGTGGGGAAGTTCATGGTTATGGCTGTCTGAGAACTGGCATTCTTCAGTGCAGGTTCTTGACTTGATCCTAGCTTGGGAGCTGATCCCTCTGTCTCTACCCAAGGCATCCAACTTAAATTGTATGGGAGTAATCCACCTGGACTTAGCACCACCCCTGCCCCTTCCCTCCCTTCTCTGTATACCTGCCTCTTCTCCCTCCAGGGCTGACCAAGGATGGAAGGGAAACTAGAAACCCTTCTGGCACCGTTTGCCAGGTCTCAGGATTCAGTCAGCGAAGGCAGATGGTGCTTATGGGAACAAAAATACAGGCTCATGTCTCAAATCCTGGAGCCCACAGGCTTTGACAAACCAGACTGGCTCAGGCCTTATTTTTCTATGCTGTGTTACATGGAGGAGGATTTGGAAAAGAATTATTCCCAGGCCTTCTCAGAGGGGAAGCGAGTCAGCTGTGACATGCTAACCCTAACCCAGGGAGGTCTATGGATGGCAGGTGGGTGGTTAACAGGTGCCTGGTGGCTGTATTCTTCCTGGGCCTGGACCCTTATCAGTACCACATCACTGCAGCACTTTTCTGCCCCATCTAGCTGAATGCTTGCAGCTGGAGACCCACAGGAATACCCCAGCCCCTTACCCTCCAGCTGGCTACAAAATTCATGTGTTTCGGGCCCGGCGTGGTGGCGCAAGTGGTTAAGGTCCTCGCCTTGAATGCCCGGGATCCCATATGGGCGCTGGTTCTATCCCGGCAGCCCTGCTTCCCTTCCAGCTCCCTGCGTGTGGCCCGGAAAGCCGTCGAGGACGGCCCAAAGCTTTGGGACCCTGCACCCACGTGGGAGACCCGGAAGAGGCTCCTGGCTTCGGATCGGCATAGTATCGGCCGTTGCACTCACTTGGGGAGTGAATCATTGGCCAGAAGATCTTCCTCTCTGTCTCTCCTCTCTATATATCCACCTTTCCAATAAAAAAAATAAATCTTTAAAAAAAAATTCATGTGTTTCCTAAGGATTCAAGCCATGGAATGCTGACCAGGTCAGCAGGAGGCAGGCTTGGAGAGGCCCTCTCCAGTTCCCTTGTCCTCCATGCGCTTGAATCCAAGGCCTTCCCCAACTCAGCGTCCTCTGGGCCTCATCCCACAGGGCTGGAGAAGCAATGGAGGGGCAGGGCAGATGCCTGGCACACATAGGTGAGCCTTCTCTTTCTTCCTCTCCTTCCTCTTTCTGGGTCTCTGCTCTGGCATTACAAGCCCTATCATGCCAGACTGGCTGCCCACACCCACCTGCCAGCTTCTCAAGTTGTACTTAGCTGGATTGGGGAAGGGGAGATGAGGGAGGTGGCTAGAGGGCAAGGGAAGGTGATCACAAACTTTGTGAGCTATGGTGCTTCTCCAGAACCCTTCCCCATTAGTTTTGCTGTTTCATGTTTGCCACTCTGCTCCAGGGACTCCATGAGCTAGGTCACTGTACGTCCTGAGTCCCATCCCCAAAGTCAGTAAGCACTCGGTGAACTATGGCTACTATTGGCTCTATTGTTGCTTCCCCTTAGCTCCTCCAGCCCCATGTTCGGACACAGCTCCTGGAATGAGAAGGCTATCACTGGGTGCTGACCAGGGCAGAGACTGGGAGTGCAGAGGGGACTAGTTTTCAAAGCCTTGATGGTCTGTGCTGGTGTCTCATATGTGTGCCACTAGGACCAGTGTGGCTGCCACTTTGGTGGTGGCCTGTTATGGGGCGGATGGACCCTGCAGGAAAGAGGGCTCTGCTTGCTCTTCTGCTATTCCCCAGCAGCTGCTCTCGTCCTGGAGTTGGCTCCCTCTGCTGGCATCTTTGCTCCCTGCATGTGTGTCCTGTGGAGAGCAGGGTGCAGTGCTGGGAGTGGAGACACAGGAGCCACGGGACAGGGGGGGTCCATGCCTGGGACACCTCAGATGAGAGGAGCCTAGAAGAGAAGTGGCATTGTAAGATCACACAGGAGTTGGAGTGGGGCCACACCTATTCTCCTGTGCTCTGTCATCCTCTCGTGTGGCTCCTGATTTCTCCTATTGCCCCCTCCTTGGCCAAGGCTGCCACAGTCCTGGGTCTGTCTCATAGAAATTTACAAGTAATAGCAGCAGCGTGAACAACAGCAGCTGTGGTGGAGTGAAACTGTGCTCTGTGCCAGAGACGAGGCCGGGACTGTTTCGGATGCCCGTGTCCATCCCTGCTCCTAACCACCGGGCAGGCTGGTGGGCAGGATGAACAACCCCTTTCTGTACTTTCTGGTACAGAAAGTCAAGCCAAGAATTCTGGTCACACTGGTTAGCAGCCAAAAGAGTGCAGCTGATCCCACCACAGAGCATGCTGTTCTCCCGCCCTGGCAGCCCAGGCGTGGACGCCATGGTGAAGTTCTTGGTACCTGAGCCACTTCCTGAGCGCTGGGGGAGCACTGAGGGCTGTGCAGCTGCCCCTTCCTGCGTGATCACTGTGTTCATCTCCTGGGTCTGAAGCACTGGGTCCAGTGGGTTTTGCTTAGCAAGGTGAAGTGAAGAGGTGCAAAGACAGTATACTGGGAAAGCATGGGGAAGTTCATGAAGCACACTTGATTCCAGAAACTTCCTTCCACTGGATGTTACCTGCTCACAAAAGGAGAAACCTTCAGGATGGTGACTGGGATGTGGGATGTGCCTTTTCCTAATTTACTCACAACTAGGGTTCTGGTCCCAGCTCCAGTTTCTTTTGTGTATGACTTTTATTGCTAAAAGATTTTCTCAGGCTGTTCTTATTAAATCCCAAATTAAGCAGGAATCCCAGTGGGAAGACAGCAGCTCCAGGAGACAGAATTCCAGTTATTCACACCGTGAATGCAGCAGTCTGTGTGTGTGTGCATATGTGTCTCCTTCCAAGACAATTTGAAAATAGCTCTCTGCCAAAGCTGTGGGCATCTGGTGCTGGGCTGCCAAGCAGGCGCACTTCTCTCAATGTGGTCTGCCGCTCTGCTGATGTGGCCTGGCTGACGTGGCAGCTTTTCTGCCCGTAGGAGCCCGGCTGCTCTTTAATGTGTTTTCCAAGAGGGAAGGTCTAAGAGGCTGTGGGGAAGAAGACACTGCCTGATGGCTCAAGAGAGAACTGAGCTGTAGGGGACGAGAATGACCTGGAGTCTGCACACTGCATGCATGTTGTTCCGTGACGCCTGCAGGAAACCCAGAGAGGAAACCCAGGGCAGGGCATGGTGGGGCCCCAGTTCACAGATGGGAAGACTGAAAAGCAAAAGCTAGGCAGGAAGCACCAGTTCCACTTAAGGGTACAGCTGGGACTGGCACATGCAGGTCTGGAGCCAGAGGACCTGGTGGGTCAGAGAGGACAGATGACCTGTCCACCTGCTCCTACCTTATGTTCTCTAACATTCACTCATTCCGAGTGAAAAACACACAGGATATGTAACCTGGTATAGCTTAGGTCCCAGTGGGAGATGGCTGTGTGACAGCCAATGATGATATGTAGGATAAAAACATAAAGGCAAGGTCACCTGTGGTGCAAGGGGTCAATTTGCTGCTTGCAACACTGGCATCCCAAATTGTGGAGCACCAGTTCAAATCACGGCTTGTTCCACTTCTGACCCAGCTTCCTGGCAATGCACCTGGGAAGGTGGCTTATGATGGCCCAGGTACCTGGGACCCTGCCACCCATGTGGGAGACCTTAATGGAATCCTAATTTGTGGCCTCAAGCAGGCAGGTGGAGGATCCCTCCCTCTATATTTCCCTCCTGCTTCCTCCCCACCCCCCGCTGTTCTGCATTTCAAGTGAATAACTAAATATAACCAAAAGAAAAGGAAAACATAAAGGTTTGACTGATGGCGCCTTTCTTGACCCAGGACCTGATGTAATTCTAGTGGGGCCAGAAGTTGGTCCTCAGTATTCTCCAATGAGCTGTTGTATACTTGGGCAACTGTTTGGTTTTGAGACCAAACACAGGAATTTAAAAATTGTTTTTCATTTAAATGTCAAGTCCCAGCCCACTTTGCTGATCTTTCAGGACTGTGCTGAACATCCAGTGTGTCCGCTGCTCTTATTGGCTCATGAAGCCTTTAGGTGTAAGGGACACACTTCCACACTTTGATGCCAATTGCCTTGCCAGTTCCAAGTGGCCCTCTGGTCCTGCCACCCACCACCAGTGACTTCCATCTGAAAAGTGTGGGTTCTGGGTTTACCGCTGCTCCACAGTGCTGAGCAGTATTGCTTTTTTGGATTCGTTTTCTTCCCTTATTAGCCATAAAATGTTCAAATATTTCCATGTGCGAGGTCTTGTAGGATCTGGGGCATGTGTGCTGTCTTGGCCAGGACTTAGCTGACTTTAAGTCGTTCTTTCCATCCATGTCTGTCTCAGGCTTCCAAGACTCTCTGGTCCCCAGGTGGCTGTCCATTCTCTTTGGAAGGAAAGATGGAATCAAGTTAGGTGTTGAGCCATCCTCTCTCTCACCTGTCCCTTAAGGCTGCATGCCATTGCTCATAGAAAACCACACACCCCTTCCCATGTGAGTTGTGTAAGAAGAGCAGAAGCGGGAGTGCATAGCCGAGGGAGGAGTCGGGAAACAGGCAATGGAGCAGCAGCTCTCAAAGTGTGCCCTGGAGACACTGTGGCTCCCTGAGGCCCTTTCAGGACCCTTGAAATCCGAACTGTTTTGGAAATAGGATTCTGTTTGCTATGTGTTTTTGTTGTTGTTGTTTTTCTCTTATTCTCTCTCAAGCATGCAGTGGCCTTTTCCAGTACCTGCAAATGCTGTGATATTAACCTTGGACTGTGTACAAAAGCAGATAGGAAAATCTAGCTGTCTTTCTGTTAAATGAGACATTACAGAATTTTGCAACAAATTTTCTCACCAGGCTTTCTTGTGGAAAACACATTTTTTTTTTTCTCTCAAAAAACGTTATTAGCATTTGGGATTATTGTTGATGTTTTAAGCGAGGCTGTACTTTCCAGTCTTAATTTCTAATGTGCTAAATCTTGATAGCAGTCACTCACAGACAAAAGTTTTCTAGGAATCCTTACGGAGTTTTAGGAGTATAAAGTAACCTTGAAATCAAGCAAGTCTGAGAATGTCTAAGCCAGAGGGTAGGGGGTGCCCTATGTATTAGGAACCAGACGTGACAAGCTTAACTTTATGTTAGTCTTGACTCAGCTATCCAGTCTGTCCTAAGATGTGAATTGCATAGGATGTGTAAGTTCCTTGGAATTGTAGGAAATATTCTATCTCCCCCGGAAGAGGAGGAGGAGTGCACAGGCTTTCTCTTTGCTGCTGTGTTGCAGAGGCTTGACCCAGGATAGCTCCTGGAAGGCTTTTCCAGGCTGGACCAGCATTGGCAGGTGCTGCGTGCTCCACATACACATAGCCCACGGAGCCCAGCTCCATTTTTGGTCCAGCTCCTTTTGAGAATCGCAGCACGGGGCTTCTCAATTCATCTGCTCTGGGCTTGCCTTCTGTGACTCTGCAAAGAAGAGAATAGCTGGGTCTCAGGAGGCCAACACCTAATGAGCCCAAACTCAGGGTGGTAATCCCGGGGCCAGATGTGCCAAGTTGGAGTGGCGTTCCAGGCCAGATACAGAGTTGGGGGTGTGCCCAGTCCGTGCAAGGGCTCTGCTCTCAGCTTCACGGGGTCCTCCCTTTGCTGCTCACTCAGATTGGAATCTGCAGCTCGAAGCAAGTGGAAACCTGTGAGCTTCCACCCCTGCTCCCCACACCCCTTCTCACTCCCACCCTAGACTCCATTGAGAGCTTCTGCAGCCACAGTCAGGGGTTTCAAAGGTCGCCCCAGTTGGGCGGATTAGAACAACAGATCTTCCTGGACTGGGGGATGGACGGGTGAAGTTGGCTGCCCCTGCAAGAAGGCAAGTTGCAACATCTGCAGACAGAGTCAGAACAAAGCCCTGAACTTTTTTTCCCTCCGGCCCTGGGCTCCTCCTTCTCACTGTGTTCCCAGTCGGACCTTGGACAGGAATCTCTGCAGCACAGCACTGAAGTGTTGGCTGCCCAGCGCGTCCTGACGCATGTAAGCACTGCCGCCGGGGAGGAGGCCCACGGTAAGGTGCCTGCTTGCTTGCTCACCGGTCTGTGTGGCCCTGCCCCACTTTGCCTGGCACAGCTCAAAAGCAGCTCACTCCAGGATTAGGAGTGATTAGGGAATTTGTCAGGATTTGAGTGCACTGCAGAGAGGATTAAGGTGGGCAGAGGGAGCTGTCAGTGCCTGGGGCATTTGCACGTGGGTGGTTTGGGTGCTTGGGTGTGCTGTAGACGAGGAGGATTCAGGGCACACTGCGGAGCTTCCTGGGAAGCCCTCTCTATGGGAAGGTATGGTTTGGCTGGGCAAACCCGAGGTTTACCACATGCTTGGTGATCTTTTGTCACTTGTCTGCCTCAGGTAGGGAGGAGCACAGCTGGGTTCTCCAGATTTGTTCTTGCTGTATATAACTTGAGCTTCAATTTTTGCCTTTTCATTTCCCTGAGTGTTTTTGCCCTGGAGTTGCCCTCTGCTTTGGTTTCTGTTGAAAGGAAAGGAAAATTTTCCTTTCTGGGTGCTTTTGATCAAATTAAAGTCAAATGAACTCAGCGCTATTGCGAGTGATTAATCAGTTGTTACTCATGAAAGCCTTACTTGGAAGGTAGGCTTTGGGGCGCTGGGGACAGCTTCCTGCTCTTGGACCAATGCTATTTTTTTGACTCCTTGCCCATTTTTCCCCCCTCATCCCTGCCCTTCTGTCTGCATTTTACTGGGTTCTGGACACTGCATATTGCTCTGCTTATAAAGAAAATTATAGCCTCAGTCACACTATGGTCAGCAGGCTTGATAAAGAGATTAGCAGAAACAAGAATGAATTGGCTTGATTTGTTTTATTGTTGACTTCCACCCTCTCCCCCCCACCCCCCAAAATACACACACACAAAACATTCCAAATATGTCAGTGACCACTCTTTGGCAGCTGGGCAAGAATCTGTTTATGCTGATGCTGGCTGTGGGCAGTGCGCTGGCCCCAGGGTGGGTGGAGCTGTTTGGTGTGATCCATCAGCTTGGGACTAGGCTCCTATCTCACCCACTTGACCATTGAGTGACTCTGCCCCCTAAAACCACCTCTCAGGGCGACTGGGCTGGAGGTTTCCATCTCTTCCTCACTTGAAGCTGGTTCTCTCTGAGGCATAATAGCTGCTGTTTCCTGGGTTCTCTAGAAGCCAGACAGTTTCATGCTAATGTGAAGGTTGGGGTCCTCAGGTTCAGTGGGACCTAGGTGGATCTCAGAGCAGGAGGATCTAGTGAGAGAGCCCTATACCCGATCTGACTACTCCTGGTTTCCAGCACTCTCTCTGCCCCTGAGAGCAGAGGAGAAGAGTCCTGTGTCTTCCAAAGTCAGGCTTGGCGCTGGTAGAACAGGCACATTCTAGCCTTCCTTTCCTCTGCTCTGTATAACGCCCAACCTCTCTGCCTAGTGCATCTCCCAGGGCTGTAATATATGTATACACATATATTACATATAATTAATATATACTATATAACATTATATATAATATATTACATATGTATAAATATTTATTTATTTATTTGAAAGAGTTAGAGAGTGAGAGAGAATGAAGCTTTCATTTGCTGGTTCATTCCCCCAGATGGCTGCAAACTTTAAAAAAAGAAAAGTATTTATTTATTTGAAAGTTAGAGTTACAGAAAGAGAAGAGACAGATATCTTCCATCTGCTGGTTCATTCCCCAGATAGCCACAATGGCCAGGACTGGACCGGACGGAAGCTAAGAGCTTCTTCCAGGTCTCTCACATGGGTGCAGGAGCCCAAGCACTTGGGTTATCTTCTGCTGCTTTCCCAGGCTCATTGGCAGGGAGCTGAATCCATAGTGGAGCAGCTGGGACATGAACCAGTGCTCATATGGGATGCTGGCACTTCAGATAGTGGTTTGATGCACTATGCCATAATGCTGTGCCCTCCCCCAAACTTTTGGAAGACCCTTCCTATATTATCTTTCTTCTTAAATGTCAATTTGGTTAATTAAAAATAATGATAGCATCTTACTCTTAATTTGCATGCTTAGGTTGCAGTTGGATTCAGGCAGTGTTTGTCTGTTGGTCGTTTGTATTCTGTGGGCTCTCTAAGCTGTAAGCGCTGCCTGTTTATCTGCCAGGCTGTTTTCTTCTTGTATATAAGTATTCTAGCTCTTTGTTGCGGTTGCAGGTGTTTTATCCCAGATTGTCATATGTCTTTTAACTGTGGAAGGTGGTATGTTTTGAGCACAGAACAGCCACACTGTAATACAACAGTGGGGCTTAGCATTTCCCAACACCTGACCCTCCCCTCATCAGCCCCTGCTGTCTGCCACAGGAGGCAAGTTAGCATGCTGGTTCACCGTGACAGGTGGATGCCATCTTCTGTACTCGATGGAAAAGGAGACTAAAGCAGAGAGAGTTAAAAGTCCGTTGCTCAATCCCGAGCACAGCCCAGGTGCTGCCAGACACCTGCATTCAAGTGCCAGTCCTTTTTTTCCTAGCCTTGTAGCCTGGGACAGGTGTCTTAATCTCACTGAGCCCTAGGCTGTTAAGCTATAAAATGATGATGGAAAGGCTTTCTGATTCATTCTAAAGGAGAGAATGAGGTGATCATTATTTGTTAAGTGCTTAGAACAGTTCCCAAGGTCTGTTAAATGTTTGCTTTTGGCACCCACTGCAGTGAACTTGTGGGTCTTATCATTTGCAATGGAATTTTGTTTGCAAAGCAACTTTGTTTTCAGTGAAAGAGAAAGGCAGCTTTATCAAGCAGAGGATGTCTCTGTTACAACCAAACCTGGCCACTCTGTTACTTTAACTAACGTGAACCCCAGAAGACCTACTGCATTTCTGTTAACTAGTATTACATTTATTTCAGATTTAAACAGACTTATCATATTCGCCCCTACACACACTTCTCTGCTCCATTGTGTCAATTTACTTAGCTCACAGCATGAAACCAAACAGCTAAAGAAAATACAGAGAAAAACAAACACAAGTGGATACATTGCCCCTTCAGTTCAGCAGGTGTTTGTCCTATGCCTATCATGGACCAAGGATTCTGAGGAGGGGGTGGTAAGATGTGGTCCCCAGGCTGAGAAGGCTGCCACAGGGACTTAGAGTCTGGAACAAGGATACCGAGGATGTATTGCAGGTGGTGACAGCAGGTGTCCAGGGGCCTTGACTGGAGTCCAGCTGTCTTGCTTCTCTGAATGGCAGTAACCTGCTTCTTGGCCTTTTGGCAAACACCAAGTGAACTGCAGCTGCTTCCCCAGCCTGGCTCTTCAGCCTTTCCTATGGGATTCACAAGCAATACTCCTGCTCTTTTTTGTAGGTCCCTCTCCCTTCAGAAGAACCATGGTCCCTTTCTGTGACTTGAAATCAAGAGCTGAAGTTCAGACCTGTGATGACTGCACTTTCTGAATCAGTCCTTTGTCTCAATCCATTCTCCACCCCCCACCCAGGGGATATCTTCCCCAGGGTGTTCGGAGGATTCACCCCAAGTGGCCTATGAGTTCTCAGGGTTCAGGCAAAAGTAGCCTTTATTTCCTACCACACACAGGTGCTCAGTGAAGATGTCCACCCTGAAGTTAATGTATATAGTGACCGTGATCTATAGATTTTAGAAATCCAAGGGTTGCACCAACTCTGAGTAAAGACCAGCCTGTGTCTTTGTTCTCATGCCTTGCTGCTGCCAGTGTTCTGGAAGAAGAAAGCAGTAGATGGATGGGGAGCTTCCCAAGAAGGTCTGGAAGAGGCAGGTGCGGCCCTAGGAGCTGGGGTCTGGGCAGGTGCTGCTGTTCTCTGGCACCATGTGGGTTGATGACACAGAGCCTCTAGTTTCCAGAGGACAGCTCCAGATGAATGCCAGCCTGGCTGGGCACCTGCTCCACCACAGTGCCACCCCACCTGTCTGGGCCTACAAGTGTCTGGGGGTGGGGAGGAAGAGGTCACCATGCTTGGCTAATCTCCATCTCCCTGTCCCTATCCTGCAGGCCATGGGGGACGTGAAGTTGGCTGCCTCTACACTCAGTTCCAAAGCCTCTGCTAGCATGGATTCCTCAAGAGTCGACTCCATGCCCCTGACTGAGGCCCCTGCCTTCATCTTGCCCCCTCGGAACCTCTGCATCAAAGAAGGCGCCACTGCCAAGTTCGAAGGGAAGGTAAGAAAGAAAAGGGCTAGGTGGGAAGGTTGGGCTGAGATCTGATGGAATGCCAGGATTTCTTTTGCACCTTCCTATGGGGTAATTAGGACTCACATAACTCAACTTTTTTTTTATGGTGGGCTTCCATGTGAGCTGGAGACCTTGGGGGTGGGAAGGATGCTGCCAGCTCACTGTCTTGAGATATTTTGCCATGAATGTAGATTTAATTCTGGGTACATGTTGCCTAATTGTGGAAGAAAACCTGGCACAGGAGCAGGAGGAACATGGCCTGGATTGAAGTTCATGCCCTGCCCTCAAATTAGGACATGCCAAAAACACTGCATTTTCTGTCACCTTTTCCCTGAGAAGAGCAGATAGTGAGTCAGGCTTCTCGTTCACCAGTGTGATACAGCTGGAGCACAGGGGCAGGAGACCAGGCCCCTGACTGCAGTTCTGTCACCTTGCAAATGGTCCTTTGTCCCTCATTCTTACAGGCCTACATTTCTTCTGCAGAGGGGCATGCCAATTCCCTGAGTGCATGGTATGAAAAGCAGGAAGGAGAGAACATTTAAGAAGGGCTGAAATAATATTTGACATTAACTCCAATGGGGAGACTTGGAGTAAGTGGCTGGCTCAGCCCGCCAGGGTGTGAAGTCAGCCTAACACAGAGGTACATGTGGCTCCTGTGGAGGTTTGCCTGTGATCATTCATCATGGACCCCTCCCCAAGGATCTACCTGTAGAAGCCAGAAGGCTTTGATCTGGGTGCTGGCAAAAGGCAAGGATGGGAGAAATCTCTAAGTTACACTGAGTCTACAATTGAAGAGTGAGTTTTCCTAGGATGACACTGGATCTTGTTCTTATATAAGCGACAGGTGTGACCACATGGTGGTTTGGAAAGGGTATGGACTGTTGCCTTGAAAATGGGTTGCACTGCACTGCATTATGTGCCAGGCACAAACCCATCTCTTTATTTTGTTTTAAGGATTTATTTTATTTATTTGAAGGATAGAATTAGAAAAAAGAGAGCAGGAGATACAGAGGAATCTTCCACCTGTTGGTTCACTACCCCAAATGGCCACAGTGTCTGGGGGTAGGCCATGCTGAAGCCCAGGAGCTTCATTCAGGTCTCCCTTAGGGGTGCAGGGTCCCAGGCACTTGGGCCATCTTCTGCTGCTTTCCGAGACACATGATTAACAGGGAGCTGGTTCAGAAGTGGAGCAGTTGGAACTCAAACCGGTGACCACATGGGATGCCAGTGTTGCAGGCACTGCAGACCTGTCTCCTTAAGACCATTTGCTAATGCACCTAACCAGGTGGTCCTGTCTTGTCTTTCACCTGGGGTGATGCTGATGATGCTCTTAGGGGCATGTTTCTGCTCCTGGCTCTTTTTTTTTTTTTTTTTTTTTTTAAATTGGAAAGGCGGATATACAGAGAGGAGAGACAGAGGAAGATCTTCCATCTGAAGATTCACTCCCCAGGCAACCGCAATGGCTGGAGCTGAGCCAATCTGAAGCCAGGAGCCTCTTCCAGGTCTCCCATGCAGGTGCAGGACCCCAAAGCTTTGGGCATCTTCCACTGCTTTCCCAGGCCACAGGCAGGGAGCTGGATGGGAAGCAGGGCTGCCGGGATTAGAACCATATGGGATCCCGGGCGTGCAAGGCGAGGACCTTAACCACTGCGCCATCGCGCTGGGCCCCTGGCTCTTGGTTCTTGTCTTGGCTCTGGTTCCTATGTTCTCACCCCCCGCAGCTGCCCAGGAAGAATGGACCAGAGCATTCCCTTGGTGTTCAGAAATGGTGTAGATGACCAGAAGAGGGAAGAAAGTACTGATCTATGCTGCAGCACTGGGGAGTAAAATCTTGTGCTAAGGAAAAGGAGCCAGATGCAAAAGATCCCAACTTGTGTGAATGCATTGATATGTGCAATGCCCAGAAGAGGCAAATCCACAGAGAGGGAGTGGAGGTGGGGGGAAGGTGGGGGAGTGACTGCTCCCAGCTGCAGTCCTTTTTGTGGGTGAATGAAAGTATTCTGCAAGCAGAGAGAGAGGTGGTGAATATGAAATTTTTGTATACTTGCAAAATACCCAAGTGCGTATTACTCACACTGAAATTAAACACATAAGAAATGGCTTAGATGGCAAAATTGTTCCTTTCTCCTCTCCCACCTCTGCATCTGAGACAAGTCCCCGGTACTTGTTTCCTGGCTGATCCTCCTAGTTCTGTGAGGTGGACACTTCCTAGGTTGAGTACCAGCCCAGCCACACGTAGCAGCACTGGGCAACTCAATCACTCCTTCTAACGATCTCAGGCATCCTTATCCAAGAATTTCAGCTCACTCTTTCTGTATTTCTGGCATGTTGATAGGCAGTAAAAATACTTTTATAAACTATAAAAATGCAGTAATATTGTACTTTATTAATGAGCAGGCATTCACATGATGAAAACTTAATCATGTTAAAGTAAACAGAGGGGCTGCTGTAGTGGCATAGCCAGATAATCCTCTGCCTGCACCCTGTGTGGGTGCTTCTTTGTGCCTGGCAGCTCTCACTGCTGTTACAGTCTCCTGTCAATGACCTGGGAAAGCAGTAGAAAATGGCTGAAGACCTTGGGTCCCTGTACCCACATGTGAGACCCCAGAAGAAGCTCCTGACTCCCAGCTTCAGATGAGCCCAGTTCTGGCTATTACAGCCATTTGGGGAGTGAACCGGCAAACAGAGACCGCCCCCCCCATTTTCTCTCTTTCCTCCTCTGTCTTTTTAGTAAAATGAATAAATCAGAAAAGTTTAAACGTGAACAGGGACAGTCACTAGGTTGGCAGCTAAGATGCCCCCATCCCATACTGTAGTGCCTGGGTTCCAGACTGACATCTGGGTCCTGATTTCAGCTTCCTGCTCTTATAGACCCTGAGAGGCAGCAAGTGATGGCTCACGGCCCTGCTGGGGTTGCTGCTGCTCATGTGGGAGACCTGGGTCATGTCCCCAGCTCCCAGCTTCAGTGTCATTGTGGGTGTTTGGAGAGCGTACTAGCAAACGAGACCATACACTCTCTCTTGTTCTCTCTCTGCCTCTCAAATAAATAAAAGTTAGAAGTAAGCTGTGACTTCATTATCCTTAAAACATAGCATTCTCTATGTGAACATTTTACTTTGCTTATACAAGGGCACTCAACCAAGCTTGTGGGAAATGCAGATTACAAAAAAAAGTGCATGGATTTCAAAATTTCTTGCAGTAAAATAGGTTTATCTTTTATGTCTACTTTCCACTAACTTTTTGGTGGAGTGCCCTGGACTTATAGTTGAACTTGGTGCATTCTGTGGAGACTATTAATCAGAGTGAATATGTCCCTTAAAGTTACATTGTATTGCTCCTTTATCACTTTCTCCCTGCCTGGAGTTAACCTACAGCGGCACTGTGGCAGCACAGCGATGTCAGATGTAGACAGGATATTCTAGAGAGAGCCTCCCACAGCATCTGGCTAACTGCAGAGGGAAACACAGAGGGAGAAGCCAGAAAACAAAGAGATCAGTCTGTTAGAGGGTTGCACATGTGCCTAGAACGTGCAGAGATGTTTAGCATCAAGGAAGGGATGTCAGTTGTGTTGATACCAGAGTTGGAGTAGAAGGGAGGGAATTTTCCTGATCGGGTGTCCTCAGAGGAGTCAGTGGCATGGGCTTTGAGTGGGAGCTGCCAGTTAGAAAAGACTGCTGTTGACTGCTCTTGACCCTGCCTACTGCTGGCCCTCCCTGGGCACCCTGGCATGCATCCTGGTCCAGGGCGCCTTCTGTATCAACTAGTGTCTGTCTCTAGGCAACCTCAGTTCCCTGGAAACCTAGTTCTGGTAGAATCCCCTGCAGGTGAGTAATTTTAAAAAATAATACCTTCTGGCTACTTCTCAGGCCGGTTCTCATCATGGTGGCTGGAAGCCTCCCCTTCCTGCAAGCTGCCCCCAGGACCTTTCTGCCTCTTCTCTCCCTTCTTTAAAGAATTGCCACCACCCACCAGGTCTGAGGACTTCCAGCCACTTCTGAGGTTGGTGTAGGACATCTCCCACCACTGAGAAGTGGGGTAGACACCAGAGACAGGCAGCGATTATGAAAGTTTATTTCCTACTGCCCTCTGAGTTCATTCAAATTTATGTGTTCTGTTTTTATTTGGAAAGGCAGTAAAACAAATAATTGTCCACCCTCCCCCTGTTTTCTTTGTATGCCAGAGGAATCCATCTCTTTCTCCAACAGAGCTCTCCCTATTTTTTTAAAGATTGATTTAGCAATGGAGATAGAAAGAAGAAGAAAGCTCTTGCATTTGCTGATTCACCCCCCAAATGGTCACAATTTCTCGGATTGGGACAGGCCAAAGCCAGGAGTCAGGGACTTCTTCCAAGTCTCCCATGTGGGTGGTGCTGTTTTCCCAGGCACATTCATGGGGAGCTGGATGGGAAGCAGAGCAGCTAAGACTGAAACGTGCACTGTGGTGTGAGATGCTGGCGTTGTATGTGGCAGCTTAATCTGCTGGCCCCTAGAGCTCTCCCTTATGTCAGGAAGGCTTGGTGACGTTGCAGAATGTGTGTGGGCGTCGGGGTGGGGGCTGGGAACTCTGGGTAACCCTTTGTGGCTCGTTCCTCTTGCTGAAGCTCCTTCTGTGCCTACCTTGTGGCAGATCCCCTGGTGTCTCATACAGAACCCTGGCTCTGGCCTTTTCCGTGCTAGAGGTTTCCTTTGCTGCTCAGTGATCTGTTGGGGCTAAAGTCAATTAGAGAGCTTCTGGGAAAACTCTTTTTATAATTAAGAAAGAAATAAAGAGACATCCCTGGTGCCTTCCTGTTCCACCTCCGCCCTGCTTCCTGCCTTGGATCCTGACGTAATGCTTGTTGCTTTCTCAACCCTTTGAAAACCACTGGGTAACAAGTGAGTACGCTGAGGATTGGTTGGAGGTAGGAGAGCAGTGGAGGGAGCAGCTGAGAGATGAGACTTAAAGACTGTCTCAGATAAGATCTTTGCTGGTATTCATCTACACTGGAAATTTTACAAAAGCATTCATGATTAACACTCATGAGATGCACTGGCACATAGCGTCTCTCTAAAGGACAGGAATAAACAGTGAAGACAGCACAGAGGCAAACTCCAACTCTCTCTCAGACACTTCCCAGTCTCCTAACATGGCGCAGGTGCCATAATCATAGTCCAGGGTGGCCCTGCAGTTAAGCCACTCTTGGAGAATTCAGTCCTCCCTAGCTGTGGCCTTTAGGCCCGGACCAGTGGGGCCTAGTGTGTATGAGAGGAAATTGGCCACCTGGGGTTTAGTGATGAGATAGTGGTATTCAGGATCAACTACTGTCGGGTTAGGGACTGCTGGTTTGGCCAAAGCCACCATCCCAACAGATGTGAGCTCTTTGTCTCATCGGTACCAACTTTATTTATTTTTTTTTTTTTAGGATTTGTTTTATATTTATTGGAAAGGCAGATATACAGAGAGGAGATGGAGAGAAAGATTTTCCATGTATGGTTCACTCCTCAAGTGGCTGCAACTGCCAGAGCTGAGCTGGTCTGAAAGCAGGAGCCAGAGCTCCTTCCAGGTCTCCCAAGCTGGTGCAGGGTCCCAAGTCTTTGGGCCATCCTCGACTGCTTTCCCAGACCATAAGCAGGAAGCTGAATGGGAAGTGGAGTAATCAGGACACTAATCGGCACTCATACTGGATCCTGGCAAATGCACTGCAAGGATTTAGCCACTAGGCTATCGTGCCAGGTTCATCGGTACCAATTTTAACCCAGGCAGGGGAACCCCTGCCCTGAGTGCAGGTGTACCATCTGCCTGTCTCCCACCTGCTATATTCACTCGAACCAAACCACACCTCATCTAGGACCACGGCATTCTCTAGCTGGTGGCCTCAGGATTTTTCCCTTAGCGGGAAGTGCTAGGCCTAAGTGGGTGATCAAGGGGCAACCATTTGCTTTGGAGACAGGAAGGGAGATGAGTCTCAGATCCAGGATCTGCTGTGTGCTCCCATGCCTAGGAGGACTCTCACCATATGGCAGAAGGAGGAGGAGCATCCAGGGCTGCACCACTCCCCGGGGTTCACTGCAGGCCTCAGGGCCCCGTGGTGATTCTGTTGCCTGTGCTGTTACTCCACGTGTTGATTGGCTGCCTCCCCTACCATGGAGTTCAGCATGAAGAGAGAGGTATAGCAGGAAAGCATGGAGAGGACTGGAGGGGTGCTTTCTTCCTCTCCACCCTGGCTTCTCTCTCTCTCTCTCTCTCTCTCTCTCTCACGCACACACACACACATACATACACACAAAACGAGCATGGAGACTGGCCCTGACCATGCTGTGAATCCGGTGACTGATGCTCCAATACCTCTTTGAGATGCAAAGCTCAAAGGAGGCTCTGGAGCAGGCAGGTGACAGAAGGGCACATGGAAGTGGCCCATGTGTCTAGGGAGGAGTGTAGCATGAGAAGCCCTGACCCACAAAACCAGGAATAATTCCTTAATCCCTACCTTCACCAACATTAGAGTCCTCCTCCCAGTGACTCACTTCCAACTCAGAAGATGTCATGGAGCAGGGGGTTATACTGCCACTGGGGAGACAGGCATCCCATATTGGAGTACTACTGTGAGTTTCCTCTGCTTTGCTTCCCACTCCCTACCAATGTACCTGGGAAGGCAGCAGATAATGGCCTCTGCCACCCACGTGGGAGACCTGGGTGGAGTCCCAGGCTTCAGCCTGGCCCAGTCTAGCTGTTGTAGCTATTTGGGATATGAAGCAGCATATGGAAGATTTCTCTTCCTCCTTTCTCTCCTGCTGCCCTCACCCTCATCCTCATTACCCTGTATTTCAAATAAATATTTAAAAAAATTTTTTTTGTATTTTTAAATTATTATTTGAAAGGTGGAGTTACAGAGAGAATGAAGGAGAGATTTTTTCCAGCCCCTGAATCACTCCCCCAACACTCTCCAACAGCAGAGTGGAGCCAATCTGAAGCCAGGAACTTCTTTTAGGTCTCCCATGAGAGTGGAAGGGCCCAAGGACTTGAGCCATTTTCCACTGCCACAATCAGGGGGCTGGGTCAGAAGTGGAGCAGCTGGAACAAGAACCTGCACCAATATGGCATGCCAGCACTGCAGGTTGAAATTTAGCCACACCACAGCACTGACTCCATCAAATACATTTTATTGTTGTTGTTAGTTGCCACTCACCACGTTTGACACTGTGAGGAATTTGAAGGAAGCAGTCCACCTGCTGTCTGCCCCTAGCAGTCTCAGAGATGTTTCTGGAGAGGAGTGTGTGCTGGTAAAAGACCAGATGTGGTGGTGTGCAGAATGAGAAGCTTGAATTAATTCACTGAGCCATTTGTACTGCAGGAAGTGAGAAGAGGTCAAAGCGAGGCTTGGAGTGGCTCGGAAACGGGTCCTGCTTCTGATGGATGCCTTTCCACGTGTGTCCTTCCTGCCCTGATTTCAGTGATCCTCCTACAATGCTAGTCTGACTTCTGCCCCCTGCTTCCTGTCCTCTGTGCGTGGATGGCTTCCCCTGACGTGAGGTTCTCCAGTGCTGCCTCAAAAGGCCTCAGGGACCCTGTGTGGTATCCTTGGCCTTACTCTTACCATTGATTCAGAATTTGAGAAAGTCCATAGAAAATGAAATTCAAAGACAAGTATATTTGGGTGCAGAACATTTGAAATTCTATGAGCACATTTTTCCATGAAGTCTCTTTTAAGGACCCACTGGATATCAATGGAGTTCCAGTGCTGCTCCCCTGGCCCACACCTACAGAGTACCAATGCTCTGTTCTGGCGTACTCCAACAGAGAGAAGAGGAAACAAGAGAAGTCTTTTCATCTCCCCAGTTAATCTGGGTTAGGAAGCCGACAGAGAATGTGAAGACAGGAACCAGTTCTCGTCATGACTTGTTAGGGATGGGTATGCAAATCCAGTCATTTTATCCTCACGCTAAGATACAGCTTCCAACCGCATGTAACGGGATCAGTGCTCAGAGTAGTTCTGGGGCTTTATCAGGGCTGTACCAGGAAGCAGGGGAGGGGAGCTGGTGGGCTAGGGCCCCAGCTTTGTGCGCCTTTCCCCAGGACCTGCTGTTCCCTCTTTCATGTGTGTCAGCTGGTCCCTTCCTCCTCTCTGTGTCCCCAGAATAGCCTAGCACCTGCCATAGGAAAGCTGCTCAATGGGTGTTTGGACATCCCAAGGAGTGCCAGAGTGTGGACACAGCCCCTTCCCATTCAGCCCGTGGAGATGCCTCTCTCAGTGGGTCCTGTCACCCTTCTCTTGCCCTCTTCCTTCCCCCCAAGCCATTCCTGCATCAAGAATGCCCTTTCCCTCTCCTTCTTACCCAGGGTCAGATTCAATTCAAATCCTGCCTCCTTCAGGCGACTTTCCTTAAGTAGGTTTAATTTTAAAGCCTTTCATTAAAGTACCAAAGAACCATAGTTCTAGGATGTAGATGATGCCCAGTAATCACATAAGGCCATCCATGAGTAATAGCCACAGGAAAGCATGAGTCACTTTGGCCTCTTAGAATGTATTGTTGACTAATAGTTTCTGTATCTGTAACTCTGTTACCAAGAAAAAATAATAATAATAACAGAAATGCCAAAATGTTTGTAAAACAAAAATTCAAACAAAAGAATTAAAAATTGTTTTTTTCTCAATGCTTAATTCCAAGAGGGAGCTGCTGATAATGGTGTGGGTATTTTTACTGTTTCATGTAAATATGGGCATGTGTCTGGATATTTGATTATCCCCTTGCATGCACACATAGGCCCACATCTGCAGCTTGCCGCTGTTGAAGCTGAATGTCTTCTGGTATTTTTTTTCACGTTAGCACAGAGACCCACTTCATAGATCTGATCCTGAGGTCTTGTTGCTCCTTCCTCTGAATCCCCATATCTTTACATATACTCTTAGGACTCATTTCTATTTACTTTTTTTTTTTTAAATCAGCATCCAGTCCTGCGTGTTGTTGTTGATTTCCCAGTGTGAGTTGGTTAGTCAAGGCCTAGAGTGACATGGCTCAGCAGGATAACTACTAACCACACAGAACTGCTTCGATTAACTAAAGATGATCCAGAACTAAATAAAGCTGGAAATCCAGTTCCCCTGGCCGTACTAGTCACATTTCCAGTGTTCAGTAGCCATGTGTGGTGAACAGCACTGAGTGTCTGAGCATGTCTATCCCTACAAGCAATCTCATACTGAACAGAGATGGTCTTAGAGTATTCCTCAAACTTCCTTTAGCTCCTGTGTATTGGTGACCCCCAGCTAGAATGCACATGTTTCCACTCAGAAACATAAACACGATATTAAAGTGTGGTGCGAGTGGAGGTGGGTGGATGCACTGTGTTGCAGCAGGTTAAGCCGCAGTGATGGCATCCCATATATGTGCCGGTTCAAATCCCAGATTTTCCTGCTTCTGGCCCAGCTCCCTGCTGATGCACCTGTTTGAAGGCAATGGAGGGTGACCCCAACACTTGGTCTTCTACCACCCATTGCAGGAGATCTGGATGGAGTTCTGGGCTCCTAGGTTAAGCCTGACCCAGCTCTGACTGGTATTGCCATTTTGGGAATGAATAAATGGGCAGAAGATCCCTTTCTCTCTTTCTATCCTTTCATCTTTGTAACTCTGCCTTTAAAACAAATAAATGCATCTTTTTAAAAATGACATTAAACCTTTGGGAATTCACTTAGGACATAATAGTTATTAAGAAGGAAAAATGCAATTTTTGGGTGAAAGCATCTTTGTGTTATATCTTCTTAAGGAAGACTAACCTGGGTATCCCAACAAGCTTGAATATGCTCCCCAAATTCCCTCAGCTTTCTGTTGCAGGGTGCTGGTGGTAAGCTGCCTGAGTATCATGGATTCCTGAAATATTCAAGGGACAAAGTAGCAGAATGTGAGACAGCAGCATAAGTGTTGCTGAAACTTCACAGTTGTCAGTGGTCACTTTGGTTCAGAGTGGTGAACTGAGCAGAATTTGAAAGTTGCCTTTCTTCCAAATACACCAGCAAAATAAACATAGTGAAGATGTTCAAAAGAGTGTAAATTCAGAACTTCCCTAAAAAAAAGGGAATGAGGCATTGGCACAGAGAGAGCTCCTTGGGATTACACTGAAGAATCTGTCAGTTCTGCCCATCCAGGAGGCAACAACGAGAGAGCCTGATATTGGAGACTAAGAGTGGACCATAGATTACAAATCTGGGTGATTATAGGAGGGACTGTTCATGTTCATCTGTATGGAGATTCCAGGAGCTCCCTGTGTAGATATCAGTCAGTATCACAGAGGATGAACCTTTTACTTGCCACATGTTGATAACATGTTGAATAGGCTGTACTCAATTCCATGGCCAAGCACACTAGGTGGAGCATGCCAGAGTATGTGTGCCATGTGAAGCTTGCAGTCAGCCCCTCTGTTTGGAGAATTGGGACTACTGTCAAGGTGTCCAGAAATGCACCATAGTTCCCTATATGTGGGAACAAGTTCTTCATGGATTGTGAACAGTTAATCCATGGCCACCACATGTTTGCATCTAGTATAATATTGTTGGTAAAATTATTCTAGTTTTTAGAATTTTTAAATTAAATCAGAAGCAGAGCCAGGACTCAGACCCAGGCAGGCAGGCAGGTAGGAAATATAGATCTCCTGAACAGTATCTTAACCATGGTTCCACATGCTTGTCCCTTATTCTGACTTTTCAACTCAACCAATAGACCAGCTCAAAAGCGTCAATGATAGTTACAGAATAGGAAGTGAATTCTGTGTGCTTTGACAAGCCAAAAGTAAAGAAATGGTTAAGTGATTACAGAGACAAACTAGTAAATGCAAGGATGCCAGTGTCCTCATCTTACCGAGTGGAAAGCAAAGAAATGTCATCATGAATGAGCCCATGAGAGAAGATTAGGAATATGTGAATTAAAACTGTGACAAAAGTGAAAGTGATCAACTCAGAGACCAGATTTGGCACACATAGACCTTTTGTATTTGGTCAGCAGTGATACCAAAAAGTTTGAGCTGGGATTTACACATGGAAAGCTTACATATGCGATTCACTTATAAATGGCTTTTTCTAGGAAAAAAAAACAAAAATTAATGAAATCTGGCAGCATTGCCACATGGCCACACTTGCTCAGTGGGCACTGTCCCTTGCTTCTAAGCATGCCCTTCCCAGGCTGTTGGAATCCTCACCATTCCCAGCTATTTGTCAATGCAAAGAAGTGTCCGTGGCCAAGACAGATTTTTCTGTTTTCGCCACATCTGTATCCACATAAGGAAACCAGGAGATGAGCAGAAGAACATCCCTTGTCCCAGCCCAATCTCCATACTTGTGTTTTGCCCAGATTCTGTGGACATTTGAGTCTGTAACACAAACACAACAGGACTAGCTGGGGCCTGTGTTGCGATGCAGTATGTGAAACCACCAGTTGGGATGCAGGCATCCCATGTCAGAGTGCCAGTTCATGTTTCAGTTATCTGGCTTCCCTTCTACCTCTCTGCTAATTCACCTGGGAAGCAGTAGATGACAACTTAAGCACTTGGGTCTCTGCCACCTATGTGACCCAGGTGGAGTTCCTGGCTTCTGACTTGAGCCTGGTCTAGCTCTGGCTGTTGTGGGCATTTGAGAAATGAGCCAATAGATGGAAGATATTCTCTCTGTCTGTCTGTCTGTCTCTCTCTCTCTCATACTCTTTCAGATATACTCTTTCAGATATGATTAAATAAACATTTTAAAATAGAACATGACTGGCAAGACGGAGGCAATATAAGAGAAATTCTTCAACATTTTTAGTGGATTTCACTAAACGCTGTCTAAATCCTCAGACCAAGGAAGACAGAACATATTATCAAGAATTATGGAGCTGATGTTAGGAGGAATAGACAGACGTGTGTGTGAATAACATTCAAGGGTTCCATCTGGGAAGTGATACCATAGACTCAAGGAGGACTTTATAAACTTTAATCTTTATAAAACTCATGTGTGTTTTTTTTTTTGCCTGAATTATTTTTTAAAATCTTAGGTAGGAATCATCTCTGTCATTAAAAAAAAGCACAATAAGAGTGCCTGTGAAAAGACATGGTGCAGCTAGCTAAGTTCAGTGTCTGAATTTTCTTTAATTAGTCATCCAAGATGAACCCACAGTTTATGATGAAAGAAATGAAGACAAAGTCTGGGAATGGTAAAATATGTAAGCCTGCATGAACATATATTACACAATGCTGCTGGCAATGAAACAAGTGGAAATTTAAATGCCCTTTAAGTATTTATATAGCTGAGACACCAGCAAAGAGAGATACCCCAGGCCCACCATTGGTGTTCTGGAGAAGTGGGTGAAGAAGTTGTCCTTTGCTGGAAACCCTGATTATTGCTTCAGCCTGCATGGTGCCCAGATTGGCAGAATGTCACAAGGGCAATGAGACCATTGGCACACTTTGCCAAGAATTCTGCTTCTGATGCTCTAACAGCCTGTAGCGTTGAAGAAGGATAGTTGGTACAGAGGCGTTCTGAGCACTGATGATAATTAACAAAGAAGCAAGGAACGGGTATATATCCAAAGGGAGGCTATTAATCATACATAGCAATAAGGCAGCAATGACATAATCAATGCATGTTACCTTGGGTAGCCACATCCATGAATGGACATGTGTGTGAATAACATTAAAAGCAAAGAAATTAGAAGCAGGACAGTGGGCACAGTCTGGCCACCACCACATGAAAGCGTCGATGCCTGCCATGAGAGGATGGTTCAGAATCATGCAAACAGCATTGTTTCGTTTTGTTTTGTTTTGCATACCCTGCAAATGTCTGGGTTTCCCCAAAGTTCTCTGTGGTGGTTCACCTCTCTGGGAAGAGAAGGCTGGCACTTATGTAGATGTGTCTGTCTCACCACTAATGAGGCCTGTAGGCTCCTATTGTTTTAACATGTTTCCAGTTATCTCCACGGTCTGCCTGGAAGTGGAAATAAAGCTGAGTGGCAAAACTAGCCAGGAGAGATGGGGAGCCCAGATGAGGTTTGCTTTCTCTGTGTACATAGCGTGGCTGGAGGGAGGAGGAATAAAGTGCCGAGCTTGGCACTCATCAACGGGGATATGCCCAGGCAGGGGACATATCACTGGCATTTGGTTCATGTGCTCCCATGCATACAATTCCTGCAGAACTCAAGATTCTTGGATTTCTTATGCTGTGCAACTGCCTTCCAAACTTTAAATGAAGCTAGTCATTGAGACGTGGCTGTTGTAAGGATGACCACAAGCAGCATTTCCCTTTGTGCTCCAGAACCGATCACCTTGACAGTGATCCTGCAAAGATCACCAAGAATGGAAGACAGAGCCCCATCCTCCTCTGTGGAACCTTTTCCAGGTCATTCCAGCCCGTTGTCTTGATTGCCACAGTCTAGGGTGGCCAGGGAAGGGCAGAGTTGTATTCTCCACTCTGCAGTTTAGAGTTTAATTAGATGATTAGTAAAGTATGTATGGAAAGAGCCCTGGAGTGGGGTTCCAGTTCCAACATAGCAGTCTTAAAACTTTCAACAAACCACTAGCCCCACCTAAGTCTCAGATTCCTGCTTGTACACTCACATTGGACATGCTCCTTAAGGTCACTCCCGGCAATGGCAGTATCTGCAACCTGGTTATTGCAGTGAGTGTTCTATTGGGGCCTAACAAGAGAGAACTTGTTCAGTAAGCCGATTTTCAAAATATTGATCTTGTATCTTCTTAAAGTTACATCTTGTTTTTATTTAAGATAGACCTGGAGAGTTAGGATTTGAGCCATTCAACTTGAATTTGCTGAGGACTTTTCTCCAGGCCAGAGAACTGGAAGGGAGGAGGTGTCATTTGGGAGGGTAATACTATACTTGGGACCCCCACATCAGATTGGGCAACTGGACCAACCCAGTCATCTTGACAGTAGACAGTCCTTAACATTGTTTATTCAATGCCTACTTGTGTCTCCAATGTCAGTTTTCTTGGTGGTAGTTTTGATTACATCGCATGTGTAGTGCCTTACCATATGTTTTTGTAGCATTTTACATTGCGTGAAGCCTTTCTAGGGTTGTCAGAGAACAGAGGGAGCTTAACACATGCACAGAGGGATATAGAATTGCATGGAGAGAAGCGTATGCAAAGCCAGACAGTGACTCTTAGAGCATGACATCTGTCCAACTCTGAAGGTCCCTGGAGGGCTGAGGCTGGCTCCTGGAACTGGGCTGCCTCCTAGAGTCCCCAGGGGTGCTTCCTCAGCCCCCTAGTCCTCTGCAAGTCCCTAAGAAGGTGGTGGCCTTTGCCACTTTGAACTCTGGTCATGCTTGCTTGCATGTGTGCTTCCTACCTTTTTCAATTTAGGATTGTAATTTTTTTTTATTAGTTGATACAGTTTAGTTGGCACTGGGGTTTCCCTTCCCCTTTCCCAATTCCCTCCCCTCACCTCTGTTCTCCCCTCCAGTCTTACAATGGGTATCTTTTGTGAATTTTCACAAGACCATCATGCTGCTACTGGGGTGTCTTCCAACAATGTAGGAGATTGTCAATCATTTTGTTGTGAGTCTATCCTTGTAGTGCATGCATGAGGGCTTATTTCTCTCTGCTTCCACCTATGAATATATTAATTTCCATTACATTTCCATGATGTATCCCCTTGAGTACAGTCCTTGTGGTGACAAGGAGAAGAAAAAGAAAAAAAAAAAAAAAGAAAAATGATATTGAGCCTTCATCCACATGATGCTGACAAGCATATAAAAAAGGTATCCGTGTGGCGCTAGGGTGATGAAAAAAAGTGTCCAGCATCTTTGTGTAGAAATAAATGTCAGGTTCGGTGGCATGGCCTAGAGCCTAAAGTCCTCACGTTGAATGCGCCGGGATCCCATATGGGTGCTGGTTCTAATCCCGGCAGCCTCGTTGTCCATCCAGCTCCCTGCTTGTGGCCTGGGAAAGCAGTCAAGGACAGCCCAATGCTTTGGGACCCTGCACATGCGTGGGAGATCTGGAAGAGGTTCCTGGTTCCAGGCTTTGGATCAGTGCAGCACCGGCCGTTGCGGTCACTTGGGGAGTGAATCATCAGACGGAAGATCTTCCTCTCTGTCCTCCTCTCTGTGTATCTGGCTTTGTAATACAAATAAATAAATCTTTTAAGAAAAAAAATAAATGTCATCGTGTGTCTCAAGGCACTAATGAAGGTACAATGAGGACTAGATCCTTGTTATTTATGGGTAGTAGCAATAACAGTGATAAAAGGGACATTAACAATCTCAGGTGATTATAAACGATCAGTCCCTTATGGATGGTTGATTAATGAATTATATCACAAGATCTTATTATAAAAGGTACAGTATCTAGGAAGTGACGTAAGGTAAAATCCATATGTAATATCCTTATATTTGATATCATATTGTCTTGTATTAGAGCAAACATATGATATCTGACTTTTTGGGATTAGCTCATTTCTCTTAGCATAACAGTCTCTAGTTTTGCTCACTTGGCCACAAACAATTGTATTTCATTTTTCCCCGCAACCTCACCAGCAGATGGTGTTGGTAGTTTTCTGTATGTGGGTCATTCTTACTGGCATTAACTGGAGCCTCAGTGTTGTTTTTATTTGAATTTCCCTTATTGCCATGGAGCTTGAGCGTTTTTTCATGTTTGGCCATGCTTTCTCACTAGAGTCTGTGTCCCAGACCTACAGTGCCAGTCAGACTCTTTCAAATATCACCTCATCCAGGGAACCCATCCTGCTTGTCCTTGTCAGTCATGGTCTCCTGCCTTTGGAATCACCTGGGGCTCTCTGCTGCTTTGAATCTTTGCCTTATATTCTGGTTGCTTCTAGAATGAGTGCCCCTTGACAACAGTTTCTTACTTTGTTGGGCATCCAGAATGGTGCCCTGCCCAGAGCAGAGACTCTTAGGTTATAGCTCAGCTAGACTTTAGGATACTGGGCTCCATACTCAGCTGGATGATGACAAGATGCTATCCTCTGTGGTCGTCTTTGCTGCTTGGTGTGTGGGCTGCCCAAGGGAGTTGGCTTACCTGAAGACCACAGCATGAGCAGGGACGAGGACTGGACTGGCGGTCATGTGCCTGGATCTTTGTCCCCAGTGGACCCTGATCTCAGGGCTTTAGTTTCCTCTCCCTTGAAATGATCAGGTTGAACCAGATGACATCGATACCTTTCACTTCCCTGATTCCATAAACATGCAACTGAAACAGGATTTGGAGGTAGCGGCCTGGTGGCCACACCCTTACCCATTGATCCCAAGTGCTGCATGAATGCATGATGCTTTCCAGGACCAGCTGAGCAGGGTTCCACGGTAACTCAGTTCAGCCAGTACTAATGCATGATGCACATTTGATGCCCCCAGAGGGGAGAGATGTGGAGAGCCCAGACAGTTGCCAGGGGCTTGAATTGTCTCACTGGGCAGGCTCTTTGGCCATCCATCTTGGGCCCTTTTCACATACACTAGCCCTAGGAAAGGAGAGGAGAGAGAAGGGAAGGGACGGGAGGAAAGGGAGAGGAAGGACAGCTCTGATGCCATCTCAGAGCCAAGCATGCCTTCAAGTCCTCTGCTCAGACCCTGGCATGCAAGGGTGTGGGGACAAGCTGAGGGATGAGGAGAATGAACGGCAGCCTTGCTTGTGTTTCTCAATCAGTAATATGTTGGATCCCAGTGCAATCCTCCTAGGAGATGCAGGTTTTCTCCTATCCCAGCAATTTCTGGCAGAACATGATGATAGCATGGGGTGGGCCCATAGAAAAATGGGCCCTCAGATGTGGGCCATGGGGCCTGAGCCTGGGAAGGCAGTGTGTCTGTAAAGTGTGAAGAACTTTGCTCAGGCTGGATCTCAAGCCAAAGGACAGCCAGAGCCAGGACAATGAGGAACATTCAAGTGACTCTGGGTCCCAATGTAAAAGGCATGAGGCTCAGGGCAGCTGCACACCTGAATACGCTTTCCAATACCTATGCATGCTGGGCTTACATCACCTGTCCACAGCAGGGTATTTGAGGTCCTGGAGGTGCTGCACTGGGCTGCAGCCCCTCAGCCTGGCTGCACAGGGACTGGTTACCACCCCACTGGGATCCTTATTCTGTGGGGATTCTAGAAAGAAGGGAGAGACTGCTCCTAGAGCTTGCTAGGCAGCAGCATACAGGCCCCCATGGGACTGCATTCGTGCATTACCTGAGCAGCCCTCTTAGGTGAGTACCCCAGCCCCATGTGTTCAGCAGACAGGACTTGGATTTTAGAAGTTTGGTGGAGGGCATGGTGAAATTCTGGACACCTTAGTGCCTGAGTCTGCAGAGGTGCTTCACAAAGCGTGTTCTCAAAGTGGGCACCCAGCCGCATGAAGGTAAGGCCAGGAAATTAACATTGGGGCCCACATCGTCTAAGCAGGTGATTGTGTAACCAGCGAAGTGACAACTGTCCATCTTCAGAGGTGAGGGTGAAAGTCACGCTGCAGTTCCAGTTGTCTGTGGCAGAGCACGTGGTAGGCAGCTGGGCACCTGCATCGTGCCTGGGTTCACTGTTAAGAGAGGGGTGTTTGATGATCAGGTGTCATGGAAAGGGGTTCTCTAGGCCCCAGCAAGTGATGGACTCTTAGACTGGTGGTCTTTGCCTTCTGCTTCTTTTCATTAGCACCCCACAAAGAGCTCCTAATTGAAACTTTGTACCACAGGCATATTCTGTACCTGTTTATATAGTGTACTAAGTGTATGTATGTGCTTGTGCACAAAAGAGATTTTTGTTTGTCCCTCTCTGAAGAATTAGCTTTATTCCCATAGCAAGATAACCACTTCCTTTATGAATACATCTTTAGGATGAAATTTCTTTGAAAAAAAAAAAAGATTTATTTTTGGCCTAGTGTGATGACTCAATTGACTTATCTTCCCCTTGCAAGTGCCAGGATCCCATCTGGGTGCCAGTTCATGACCTGGCTGCTCCACTTCCCTTCCAGCTCCCAGCTTGTGGCCTGGGAAAGAAGAGGAGGATGGCTCAAAGCCTTAGGACCCTGCACTAATGTAGGGGACCTGGTAGGAGGTTGCTGGTTCCTAGCTTTGTTTTGGCGCAGTTCTGGTCATTGTGGACATTTGAGGAGTGAATCAGTGGATGGAAGAGCCTGCTCTCTGTTTCTGCTCTGCAAAATCTGCCTTTACAATAAAAATAAGTACATTTCAGAGATTTGTTTTACTTATTCAAAGCACAGACTTACAGAGAAACAGGGAGTAGACTTCCAGAGATCTTCCATTTGCTGATTCATTCACCCATAGCTGCAATGTCCAGGGCTGAGCCAGCTCAAACCCACATGGGTGCAGTTACTTTCCCAGGTACATGAGCAGGGAATTGGATTAGAAGTGGAGCATCTGAGACTCAAAACTGGCACCCATATGGAATTGGACATTGAAGACAATAGTTTCACATGCTGAACCAAAGCGGCTGCCCCCAAATGCAATTTCCAAATTGAATCTGCTGTGGCAGGAGAGGTGAGGAACCAGAAAAGAGCTAATGATCAACATGGGTAGGAAATAAGAAAGCTATGGTGACAATGGCATAAAGAAATGAGTATTGGACAGTTTGCAAGATTCCTAAAGCCCACCCACTTCCCCAAAACAGACCCAGTTACTCAGGAGGTTACACAGGTTAGCGAGTATCTGGGAACCAGTAGGAGCTGAAGATATTGTGTATGCCTACAGTTATACCTCTGAACACATGTAAGGGAAAAAATTTAGATTTTCATGTGGGGCAACATGCTGTTGGTGCTGACGCATGCAGGGTCCTGTTTTCTGCTCTGTCATCCCCTCTACTGAATTTGGATTTGCACTCTTTTCAACCTTATTCCTGATGCCCTTATTCCTGATCCAGCCTGAGTACCTCCTAGCTACTCATTACCTTGTCTCTGTGTGGCCCACATATCTGTGTTGTACCTGCACCCATGCTCCGTGACCCTCTTAACACCTGTGACCAGCTGAGGGATGTAACCTCTCCAAACTTCCGGGGTAATGAGGGTGAGCAGTGGCACAGAGCTGTGGCAGGGTGTGAGTGAATACCTCTCTGAAAGGCTCAGCTCACCTTGACCTCTTCTACCAGGGAGCGGTAGCGAGCCATGGACTTGTAAACAAACAGGTGCTCACCAGAACCCAGCTGATCAGAAAATACTAGGGCTGGAAGCCAAGCACCTGTGTGCAGCAGGGCAAAGGGAAGAGGAAAGAAAGCTGAGACTTTTGAGCCCATTAGTGACGTGGGAATACTGCTGCCTGCTCACCTCACTGTTGGAGGATTGGCTCCATGGGGGATGTGCACCAGCACATAGCAGGTACCTAATTCAATCATGGGTGTTACACCACAGTGGTCCCCTCTATCTGCAGGTGAGATGCTCTAAGAGTCCCTATGGTTTCCTGAAACCACACTAGTTACTGAGCCCTACATCTACATGCTCCTTCCTGAACATACAGTCCTGTGGTAAACTTTGCAAGTTAGGCACAATAAGAGATTAGCGATCATAACTGATAATAAAGTAGACAATGTTCACCAAATACTGTGATGAAAGCTGTTTAAAACTTAGCACTTGTTTGTTTCTGGAAATTTCTATCTAGCATTTTCAGACTCTAGTTAAATGGGGTTAATAGAGACCTCGTCTAAGGAGGAGAGTGCTGCAGTAATATGATGAGGGTCATTCGTCCATCCCTAGCATCACCCTAAATAACTTGCTTTGAGAATGTTTTGTACAAATACACTACGAAAATTTAAGAAAATTTAGCAAAGCAAGATGGGTGTCATGGCAGCAAATGTTAAGCTGCCACCTGGATGCTCACCTCCAATATCAGAATGCCCAATTAGAGTCCCAGCAATGATACAGTTCTGACCCAGCATTCTCCTAGTGGGCCTTGGAGGAAGCAGGTGATGGCACATGTACTTGGGTTCCTGCCATCCACAGGGGAGACCCTGTTGGAGTTCCAGGTTCCTGGCTTCTGTATGGCCCATCTCTGGCTCTTGTGGCCATTTGGAGATCTGTCATTTTTTGTTCTGCCACTCTGCCTGTCAAAGAAGTAATTTTTTTTAAAGAAAAGAAAAATTATAAAAGTAGAAAGAAGATTAGAACCACCTTTGGTTCTACTTTTCTAGGAGTCGCTGTCATTTTGTGCTAGTTGTGTCTGTATTTTTGTTTTCAATGTAGATATCACTGTAGTACTTACAGGAGCAAGGAGGGCTGCAGGCTTGGAGTCAGAATTTATTTTTAATTCAGTCTTATCCTTTACTGACTCTTACTTTGGAGAACTTGCTAGTTACCCTCTAAATCATTTTCCTATATAGAAAATGGGTCCATCTCTACCTGTATTGTGGCATTTTTTAAATGGAGCGTCTGTTGCATATGTAATATAAGTGCTTATTCATTTTAGTCATAATGAAAAGCATTCATGTTTTGTATTTTTTTTCTTCTACCCAACGAATCAGTCACTTTTCAAGTCACTCTATCAATGTGATTTTAATGGTTAATATCCCATTAAATTTGATACGGTGCTATTTAGTGATTCAGTCCTCTCTTGGTGGTTTCTAATATTTCCTCTTATAAATTGAAGGCAGATGAACATCTGTATCTTTGAAGCTTTTAATTCCAGGCTCAGTACTGCTTCCTTGGGATTGATTAGTTGACTGTAGAGAGATTAATAGGACAAAGGGTTTGGGTTTAGCATTTCTACACCTCCGTGCTTCCCCAAAAGCAGGGACTTGGTTGGCACTGCCTTCAGGAAGAACAGGACATAACCCCAGCTTGCACAGCTCAGCTGTTCTCTAATATGTAAGGTCCACATTCATCAGGGTCTGCTGGCTGCAGCTCATAGGCCGCCTCCTGCCTGGATCCACCCAGCTGCTCTTCAAGCTGGAATCCTTCTCCAGACCTCAGTCTACATCTGCCCTCCAGTTTGGCCTACTTGTCTTGGTGTCATGCCCGAACCAGGAGGGCTTGAAAGGACTGGGCAGTCCGAAGGGTGGAGGCAGAAAAAGCAGAGACCGTAGTGGACCCTGCTGAAGTGCTGGGAAAGCAAGAGGCTTCAAGCTGGGTCAGGTCAGACTTCTTCATCCTGGCGACCAAAGAGCTGAAGCTACCCCACATTCCAGACTCAGATTACAGAAGTGCCCAACACAGCACCTGATAGATAGTGGGTAATTAGAGAAAGCCAATGTAAGAAACCCAAATGAAAACCACTGAGAGAGCCAAAATGCAAGGTGCATGAGGAGACATATGGTGCAAAGGGAACCAGTTTCCCCTTGGAAACTCACTGACCCAGCATTGATTGACACAGTATGGGGCAGACCTGCAGGGAACCAGGTTTAGTCTTGAACTACTTGGGTCTTCATTCCTCTTCTCTCTTTCTGTCCACACATCATGGCCCTTTCCCATAAACTCATTAATTTCAATCTTTCCATTTGAACTATACCTTTGTTCTGAGTACCCTTGTCAGTTTGTCTTCGGAGGGTCCCAGATCAGCATGGCCCTTACTCCCTCTGTAGATAGGAAGCCTTCCAAGGTGAGTGCCATGCCTGCTGTACCAGCTCTGAAACACTAGTCCTGGTGCTAGGTCCTGTGAGGCATGAAGCACTGAAGACCCAGTACTAACTCAGTGCTGATGCAGTCTGGTTGAAGAGATAAAATATGTAAAGGCATACTTATCCTTTCACTGAACTAATTTATTTCATAGTGCTTGCCTTGTTGATTTGCTCTTCTCCACCTTCACTAACAGAGTAGACACTCCTGGGTGGAGCCAGTTTGTTATCCTGATTGCTTCCCCAGGGTCTAGCACAGAAGCAGGGGAAAGGGTTTAAAGCTGTTGTCCAGTGAAGAAACAAACACTTATGAGTAAGACTCTATGCTCTCTGGTCAATGTATAATCTACTGTAACACATGCAACAGAAACTATGGCCAAGAAGCCTTTGGAAGGCCTCATGGAGAAGCTGGGAACACTAACGGAGTATCTTGCTGAAAGACTAGGAAGCCTTGGCATAGCTCTTTGATACTTGGAACTTTCCTACCCATGATCCTAGTTGATTCCTCTGAAAGCTGGTGGTAGACTACAATGGAACAAGCCTGAACTTGGGGGACCTTGTACAAAGTTATTTATTGTCTTTGAACTCTGTTTCTCGGGCTTACAAAGTTAGCATGGTAATGTTGACTTTGCAGAACTATCAGAAAGATGCAACAAAGTGATGCACACAATGTTGCCGTTACTTCCCCAGGTCAAATATCCAGCCCATCCGTCCTTGATTAGCATCAGAAGGGTTCATTGCTTCTGGAGGACTAGGAGACAGTTCCCACTGACCCTGCATGAGGGTGGTAACCCCAGCCTGACCTGCTTGTAGGCTGCTTAGAAGGAAAGCTGAGAAGTGACAGGGAAAAGCTTTCATGTACAATTCATGAGTTAAGAGAATATTACTTAATTGTGGGTTTGATGGAAAACATTGTGTGAGGTTGGTTCAGATCTTTCTAGGGGTCTGCCAGCAACCTCAGAAGTGGAGCCTTATTGAAAGCAGCTGGAGGAGAAGGTTGGCACCCAGCCTTCTCTGCTTTTCCAATCCCCTGGAGCCGTCTCACTCTGTGAACCCTGCTCAGCTCTAGGACTCTGCCAATGGCCTGGCAACTTCAGCTGTTGACGGGGCAGTGGCTCTGCTCAGCTTCAGACTCCAATTCACTAAAACCACTTGAATATGGGGGAGGATCTGGCAAGGGCCAGCCAGCTGTGCGTTTTTTGTGGAGCTTGGAGTTAAGCACCGACTATGGTCCTTACAAAATGAGTTAACTAATGTGGGATGGGGTGGAGTGGGGAAGTTGTGCTCCTCCTGGATGCGTGATGGATGGGCTGTGTTGTCCTTTGAAGTCTTCTCGGTTGTCCCTCTGGGCACCAGCCAGAGACTGGGAGAGCTATTCAAAGCATAGCCCTCATGTATCCATGCTGCTGCCTGTCCCCAAATGCTGCCAGCTGTGCTCCAGTTCAGCCCTGGGCTTGCTGATTTCAGCTGAGTTTCCTGAAAGACAAGGACAGTGTGCTAGTCCCCTTTAGTTTTTCTTTGGAAATCTTTTTTTTTTTTTTTTAAGTCAGTGCCAGCCTTAAGCTGTCTTTTTATTTAATAACACTTTCTCGTCTTTTAAATTCCTCAAGATAATTCTTAAATTTTATTTGTTTATTTGAAAGGCAGCAACAGATCACCCTTCCGTTAGATCATGCCTCAAATGCCTGTAACAGATATGATTGAGCCAGGTTGAAGCTGGCAGTCCAGAACTGCATTTAGGTTTCCCGTGTGCATTGCAGGGACCCAAGTCCTTGACCCATCTCCTGCTGTCTCTCACAGCGCACGTTAGCAGGAAAGAGTGGGATCAGGACTTGAACTCAGGCTTTCTAAAATAGACCTTCAACCAGCAGCTTACAAAGGCCAAACACTGACCCCAGAATAATTTTTAGTAATGGTATAGTATTTTTAATGTAAGTGAATATAGAAGTCAGATTGTCTTATGCATTATTTCTGACTTTGTTTATTTTGTCTCTTAATTTTTCATCCGGCTATTAGGAAAAATAAATGAAGTGATACATGCCGTGGGCTTAGCATCATGCCTAGCATTCAGTCAGCACTCAGCAAATGCTAATCATGGTTTTTAATGTCTTCAGAGCAATTCAACAAATACTTTAACAATAGCCTTACTGGCTTCACACCTCTACTCTTCCTTTCCCCAACACCTTCTCTGTGCAGTGGTGGAAAGTTGAGACTTCACACCAGTGCGTGTAGCTCTCCTGTTGAAGTCCCTTTGCCTGTTGAAGGCCACTGCTTTTCCATTGTATGCAGGAGAAAATGAAACTAAACATCTAAACAAGGAAGCATACCCAAGGCCTTAGGTTGCCTGCTCAGAGGCAGCTCTGCCCTGCCATTGGCCCCCAGCTGGTGCTCCAGCCTTGTTGGCCTTAACCTTCCATGCTTGTCACTCTCTCGCAGTCTTTGATCTTCTCCTTTCCCTACCTGACACATGCCATCTGATCCCTGAAAGGCTGACTGAGTCTTTTCCAGATTACTGAAATAGCCTTGTGAGGACAGCTGGAGCACTCTAATCTTACAGGCTAGAACAACAAAGTTCACTCAGTTTGAATGTTTGGTTATTCCAGACTCTCAGGAGCACCAATCATCCCATTTTGTTTCACATTTGCCTGATAACTTTTAAGTATATTTGTTGTTTCTCTGCCTCAAAAACTTCTTGTTCATGTCCCTTGCTTTTGAACTTATTGAGTTCCTTTAATTAAATCACATAAGCTTTTGCACACTAAGAAGTCTCACTTTTGCTTTTTATATGTAATTGAAGTATTTTAATCTTTTAATTTATTTCCATAACTAATGATTTAATCCCACTGATAATTTATAATTCAAGGACGAAGTATCCTTGATTTCTCACATGAAATTTTGAAGTGGTCATTGTATAGGACCATTGTATTTCTTAAATTACTGCTAGATGAAATGTGTGTGTGTGTCCATTTCTAATTGAAAATAATAATTAGATAAGAAAATTATCTAATTGTTTAATTAATTTTCAGTAGCTAATTTATAACTTTTGAAAGCCAGTGTAAAAATTATATACATAGCCTTTGATGCTTTTTATTGGACAAAAAGTACTAAAAAAAATGAAGCATATATTTTATTCACAAAATCAAAGACTAGAACAACATAGAAGAGAGTAAAAAAATCATATAAAAGCAAAAATGGGCATTACTAAACATAAGAACAATAATAATGAGTAAACTTCAGGGCTAGGCTTGGAAATAGCAAGTAGGCAAGCCCAACTAGGCTAATCAAATACAGAGAAATAATGCTGAAATATGACATTTATTTTTTTAGCACATAAAATTTAGAAACAATTCCATCAGTCTGTTATTTAAGTGTGCCCCAACATTGCTGGTACAATGTCAGACAGTCCATCATTCCATTGTCTACACGTGTCCAACAGTTTCACTGGGAGTCCATCACCGACTTGGAAGTAGGGATGCATGATGCATTGTGTCCCTACATCTGGATATGGTAGTCTAGGACTATACTATTGTGACAATATGGGGAAAATCAGTCAGGGGTGGGAATTGCAGGGGGGAATCCCAGACTCTACAGAATTGTACCATAAAATTTAAAAGAAAAATTAGAAACAAGACTCTAACCATGGATCCAAAGTTGATAAAAGATTTTCAGAGATATCTCTAATAATGCATTTGGAATGCTTGAAACAAGCAGCCAGCTTAAACAGTTGAAATCTGAAAGGCTTAGTGAAGGAAACTAGAATGGCTGAAGAAATACCTCCTCAAAGAATTCTGGATCCAGGTAATTTTGTGGATAAATATGTGAACACCTTCAAAGAATAGATCATTTTAAGCTGTTAGTACAAATTTGTGTAGACTTTATTGTTTAGAGTGTGAGAGGTTTCTTCCATCTTTATGCATTCTGTCCTGTTCAATGCTTGAAAAACTAGAATTGGAGTTGCCAGCCATCTTGGAGGGTGTGAGGCTTCTTTTGACAACACCCAGCTTCCTGAAGAAACTTCTGAAGATGAGGATCTGTCTTGTGGCAGTTGATCCTTTTGTTTGGGTGAGAGGCTAAATCTGCTTCCCTAGAGTTTGGAAATTTTCCCTTCATTCTGATCTTTCCTCTGGCACTCCTTGAGGAGACGTTCTCATGTTTTTTGTTTGTTTGTTTTTTATGACAGATGTGTGAGTGCAATGGTTTGCATGTGGTTTGTCTCACAGGAGTACATGTATTGGGAGTGTGGCCTCCATGTGGTAATGTTGAAGTGGTTGAACCTTTGAGGGCTGGAGCCTAGGAGGAGGTGACTAGATAAGGCGTTGGGGATACTGCCCTGGAGAGATTAAGATAGGTTTCATGGAAACCTGACCATCCCCAGGAGAGTGAGTTGTTAGGAGAGAGTGAGCCTGACCCCTGGGTTGCTCTCTGGCTTCCTGTCTCATCTTGTGATCTCTTGCACATATGGCTGCCCATTGCAGTGGGCCTTTCCAGAGCTGATACAATGTTGTATAAACTTCCAGCCTCCAGGTCCTGGCCTGATAGCCTAGTGGCTAAAGTCCTCACCTTGAATGTGCCAGCATCCCATATGGGTACCAGTTCTAATCCCATCCAGCTCCCTGCTTGTGGCCTGGGAAAGCAGTCAAGGATGGCCCAAATCTTTGGGACCCTGCACCCATGTGGGAGACCCGGAAGAGGTTCCTGGCTCCTGGCTTTGGATTGGCTCAGCTACAACCATTGCAGCTGCTTAGGGAGTGAACCATCAGAAGGAAGATCTTCCTCTTTCTGCTCCTCTCTGTATATCCGTCTTTCCAATAAAAATAAATAAATCTTTAAAAAAAAAAAAGCTTCCAGCCTCCAAAACAATGAGCTAAATAAAGCTCTTTTACTTATGCTATACCCAGCCTCAGATATTTTGTTATAGCTACAGAAAATGGGCTAATTATTGTTATTACAGGGTAAATATATTGGCTTCCATCAGCTAGTCTTTCTCTTCCTTCAGAATCTATTGAGCACCTGCCAGGGGTCTGCTGGATACTGAGCACTGTCATCATCCTGCAGATTGTGAGCCCCTTCCCCAATATTCTATCAATGTGTGGTCCTTGGTCCTAAGCATTCTGTCAGTGATGCTGACATGGCATGAAAGTCCCCTATCCCTGTTTGCACTCTATACAGTTAACTGCAGCTTAAGGTTCAGCAAGGATTAGAAGACTTCTGTTCATCTCTTTTTACACAGGAGCTACACCCTAGCCTGATTTTTTGTCTTCGTAAGACTGTCTTCCCCAGTTTCTTTTCATTTAGGCCTTCTTTTTGAGGACATTGATTTAGTCAGCCAATTACAATGTCCCAGTGTTGATGTTAGCTTTCATTCCCATATGCAGTCTTGCCAGTCTTCATTCAAGTCACTAGCAACATGGTTATCATAAATTACTTAAGTAAATTCAAGTCAATGAAAATGTTGAGCAAATTGAATTATAGAGTCCTGGGATCCACCAGACGGCCATGTCATTACTTTAGCAATACCCATTACTCCCTTACCATGTGTCTGACAATTGTGTTGGAAGTTGGCTGTTCATTAATGAGCCATACTATTGTGGCTGATGTCACTGGCAGTTACAGTCTAGATCTATGAGATAGGGCAAAGTAGCTATGCATGTAGCTGAGTTACAAACTATGATGAGGCCCACTAAAGGAAGAACACAGGGTGCAGTGAGAGACCAACTGCATGACTGGGTTTGGACAATCAGCCAAGATGTCTCTTGAAGTAGTACCTGAACTGAGATGTAAAGGCCAGAGAGTTTGCCAGCCACTCAGCTCAGCTTGGAGGTTCATGGCCACAGTGGGCCTGGAGAATACTTTTCAGCGGTAGGCGCAAAGTCTGGTCCCCTGTCTTGAGTAACTCACAGGTGTATACTGAGCTGTGCCAAAGATACCTGGAAACAACAAAAGCATAACCCATGTAGTTGTTATAAGTGTTGTCATCTCAGAATCGTCACGAGTCATTCTGATTTAAAATACTCTCTTTTTTCCAGTATAGCCATCCAAATATCCTAGGAGTTTGAATATTTTAATGTTGAAGTTTTTATAATACCAATTCCCTCTTGCACCTGGAAACTACCCATAAATCTCTCATCAGATAATGTGTCCTGGCTTTTTTTTAATGGAAAATACGATCCCATGCTTGCTGTTGGGCAAAAGAAATGTGGAAGGTGATGTAATGGTGATTTGTTGTCTCAGATTTTTCCAGGACAGGCCTGACTTTAAGCCTTCTACAGGGTGATTGGATCAATCTGCACTAGTTTGAAAAACGGGGTCAATCCTCTCCCCTATAGACAGAACTACAAGTAACCCCAGTTGTAGCTAGAAAGCCACTAAGACCTGGTCAGACTGGCATTCAGCCCTGGATATGGTATATGTTTTCCATCCTTATGGAAAAGGGCTACCAACATAGAGATGGCGCTCTGTCCCTAGTAACCTGTTTTCAGATGTGTTTAGAGAGTTGGCTCTGTTGTTGTCAGGGACAGGAGCTGCGTGGTCTAGAGATGGGCCAGCCGGTGAGTCACTTAGGTCAGGGTGCTCTGCGTGCCATGCCTCTGTCCCTCAGCTCACGTGGCAGTCACAGCTGAGCATTCCAGCTCACCCACATGTATGGCTTTGTAGACCTTGCCAGGGAAGGAAGCCAAGCCGAAAGAAGCCAAGACCAAGGCAGAGTTGGGGTTGTATGTTTCTCTCTGCCTCTTACTAACATTCTGTGTGGGAGTGACACCTGTGCCCTCTCTCAGCCAACTTTCTTACCTCTTCCCCACTGCTGAGACCAGAGTATGACTAAAGCCAACATGCTTGCTTTAGGAAATCTGAGGGTGGTTCATTTACAACAGCAGCCAGAGCTATCCTAGAACCCTGCAAGCAGCCTGCCTGAGTCCTTGCCCTGCCCATCAGCCCCTGGCCCAGACTAGCCAAATGGCCCTTGTGTGACAGTGGCCCTTGCTCAACTTCTTGTACTTCTCTGTGACTAGAAAACTAGAGCTGCTGCCCAGGCTTGGTGCACACTGCCCTTTGAGGGATATTCTAGGACATTCACCCATCAAAAAACCTCAGCTTCTGGTTCTGTATCCTCTCCACCAGACTCCTGTTGCTAAGATAGAACCCCTCCCTGTTGCTTCCTTGTGTGGCCTTGGGGGTGGGGTGGCATGGTGGGGGAACAAGCCTTGCAGGCAAGAGCTGCAGCAGCTGTTTGTGGAGTTGCCACCCCATGGGGCTGAGGATGCTGAGTGCCAGTTCAGCTGGGCTCCAGCCCTTCCTCTCACCCCATGCCTTCCTTTCTGAGGATCAGAGTTGAAAGGGACATTGGCAGAAGGGGTAAAGGAAAGTTTGAGTTTTGTTTTTCACTGAATAACTGGGCAGCTTTTCCCTCCATTTTTCCAGATGCTTCTGCAGAAAAGAGATTTCAGTGGCTTAGACTGGGAATTCTAAATCTGCTTTGAATGTGGTTTCTAGCTGGGACTCCAGACATGCACAGATACAAATGGACACACATATATACAGAGGCCGCCAGATACAGATCACACACATGTACACTGAGACATGTATACATTCACATACACACAAACATACTCACATACACATACAGGCACAGGTACACACAGAGGCCCAGACACAGTCACACACACATCAGCACAAGCATACTCACACAGACATTGACACACAGAGTGATACACAGGCATCCAGACACATACACAGATACTCATGTAGACATTCAGAGGCACATAGACACGCACAGTCACACACACACACACACACACACACCTGTGGTGAGCACCATAGGGCCTCATTTGAGGAATGTTGGTGTTTAGTTTTCTCTTTCCTGCGTTCTTGGGGCCCTGCCCCCAAATCCCCAACAATACCTTGTGAGATAGCTGTGTCATATGGAGCTAAATTGACAAAAGCAGACTATCTGGCAGAAGAGCAGCCCAGGAAAGCTGCTCTGGTTAAACTGGAACTGTCTGTAGAGAAATTTGTATAAGGCAAGGAAGTCCCCAGGCTGCCCCTGCACTGCCCTGGAGTGCAACTTGATTCCCGAGGCCCCTTTCCAACACATGGGCCCCGAGGAACCTGTTCTGAGGCGGGCAGGGCTCTTAGGAAACATCTTCCAACCGCCAAATGCTTGAATATTGATCCCAACATTCTCAGTCACCCCTGCCCCAGCTTCTTTGAGCAGATACTATACTGAGAAGTGGCCCAAGGAACCTTGCTCTGCTCTCATCAACACCTGTAGGGAGCCTCCATGCTTCTCTGCACTCCTATAGTCCTCTGTGCACACCGTTTTACAGCCCAGGCTGCACGTGTGCTCTGACAGACTGAACCACTCCTTGGTGGCCTGGATAAAAGGAGGAGAGTTAGCAGGGACCTAGGGGAGGGAAGGAGTAGGAAGACAAACGTATAAGAGCTGGCTCTCATTCTTAGCAGAGAGAAGTCATGGGAAGCATTTTAAATAAAGTGACTTAGATCTGATTTACATTATTTCTTATACTGAAAATAGCATAGTATTTGAGAAAGGGATAAACATATAGATTATTGAAACCCAACAGAGTTCATAAATAGATCCATATATTTTGGATTATTAAAAAAATAATTCAGTTATACATTGAAAGAGCTACACATAAAGAGATATCTTTCACCATCTGATTCACTATCCCAAGGGACTGAAATGACCAGAGCTAGACCACATTGAAACCAGGAGCTAGGAGATTCATCTAAGTCTCCCATGGGGGAAGGCAGGGGTCCAAGCATTTAAGCCATCTTTCATTGCTTTTCCCAGGCAATTACCAGTGAGCTGGGTCAGAAGTGGAGCAACAGCAGCAGCAACCAGGACACAAATTGGCACCCATATGGGATGCCTGCCATGTAGTTGATGGCTTTGTGTCATGACACCATCCCTCATTGATTTTTTTTTCACTGTGTTAACACACATAGCAAAATCCACTGTTTCAATAATTTTTAAGTCTAGAGTTCAGTGACATTAAGTTCATTTACATTATTGTGCAACCATCTCCACCATCCATCTCCAGAACATTCTTCACCCTGCAGCACTAAAATTGTATCCATGGTGTAGTAACTTCTTATATGCTCTTTTCCCAGCCTCTGGAAACCACTTCCCCTCTCTAGGAATTTGTCTAGGAAACCTCACCTAAGTGGAATCACATAGCATGTGTCCTTTTGTGACTTTCTTAAAACGCTGCCATGAGAATGAGTACATACACACACTTGTTTGAGTGCCTGGTTACTGTTCTTTTGGGGGTGTAAGCCCAGAATTAGAACTGCTGGACCACGTAGCAATTGTATTTGGATTCAAAGAGGAGCTGCGTTCTGTTTTCCGTGGCAGCTGTGCCGTTTCGCATTCACACCTGCAGTTGCAGTTTCTCCACATCTTTGCTCACACTTGTTACATTTTAGAAAAAACAACTCAGAAGCTTCTCTCTTTTTTTTTTTTTTTTAAGATTTATTTATTTTTATTGCAAAGTCAGATATACAGAGAGGAGGAGAGACAGAGAGGAAGATCTTCCATCTGACAGTTCCCTCCCCAAGTGATTGCAGCGGCTGGAACTTGAGCCAATCTGAACCCAGGAGCCAGGAACTTCTCCAAGTCTCCCAAGCGGCTGTAGAGTCCCAAAGCTTTGGGCCATCATTGACTGCTTTTCTAGGCCATAAGCAGAGAGCTGGATGGGAAAAGGGCTGCCAGGATTAGAACTGGTACCTGTATGGGAACCCGGCACATTCAAGGTGAGGACTCTAGCTCTAGGCCACCGCACTGGGCCCAGAAGCCTCTCTAGTATAGAGAGGAGTGAAAACATGTAAACCTGTGGGAGGCAGCAACAGCAGGTGAGAGATGGCAACAAACGCCTCAATGAATGCTGGAAAGCTGTCATCTGAGATGAGTTTCAGCTGCCTACGTTGTGATTTACCTGTGATTATGGGAGTGGACAACAATAAAAAGCAAGTCATAAGATTCTTGAAAAAGGCTGAAGATTTGGAAGATCAAGCATTTTCAAAGCTTGAGGAGCAGAATAAAGCTGAAAAATTTTTAAAAGCCTGATGCTGGCCAGATAAGCACCCAGATGCCCTCCCACGGTCCCTGCATCAGATTGTGGTTCCTTCCTCAGCCCCCGAGGACCAGGGTTCCTTTGTGGTAAAAACTGAATTCTACCAGCTCTCAGCTTCTAGACATGAGGTTCAGTGGCAGACAGGACAAGAAGCTGTACTCCAGAGGGAGAGGGGCTGAGCCAAAGCCAGGCTGTCACAATAAGGGTCCCTGCCTGCAATGTCTTCTTTCCCTGGTATCCTAAATGCTGGGGAGCCAGGCGCCAACATCACACCTACCACCAACACCAAAGTTAGAAGGAGGAAGATGCCTGTTTGTGCAGCCAGTCAGCTAGTAGAAGATCCATGTGTGAGTTAGGATGGAGTTTTTCATTCTTCTTTCTACCATGAGATTCAGCAAGTTGAAAGACCTCACTTGTGTACCAGAACGTTTTATTTCAGCACTTCTATCTGTGAAAATCCAGTGAAAGATCATCTGATGGCCAAGGAACACAGCTGTAACTGAAGGAACATAAACCAAGTAGAAGAAGCCAATGAGAAAAGGCAGAGGACTGCAGAAAGCAGGGAACTTCTAAGAAACTTCATGTCACTCACAGATAAGATTTTGCATCCACTACACAAGAATTCAGGATCATTTTAGAAAGCCTAAAAAGTTTTTTTGACATTATAATAGCCAAAATAATAAATTCAAAAGACTTACTGAAAGATAACTTTGAAGAAATCTACTGCTAGTGATGCAACCATCCACCGAAGAGAACACAACAAGGACATTAAGACCAACGGCAAGGCAAGTCATGAAATTTTAGACCGTCAGGTAGGATGAAGAGAAGATCTTCAAAGTTTGAAAGAACACACATGCACGTCCTAGGTAAAGAACTAGTAAGTTGACATGGCATTAAGCCTCTCAGTAGCAGCACTGGATGCCAGGAGTGCAATGCTTCAGACGCTGTGAAACAATACCTGTAAAATTCTGAAGAAAAGGATTTCCAGCTAGAGTTCCTGCCGGGGGAAAAAAAAAAATGTCAGTTGAGCAAAAATAGGGAAGGTCCAGGTCTTAAGGTCAACTTCCCATGAATTTGTTCTTAGGAAAGCCCTGGAGACGTGTTCTATCAAAAGGGTGAGGGACACCAAGATATTCCCAAGATATCCCAGAGAGGAATGCCCCAGAGCCACTGTGCATCTGGCTAGAAAGCATAAGCTTAGATCATAGGGGAACGCTAGAGGTTTTTTTGGGAGGGATGTCTCCAAAGGAGAAAAATATAAAAATAGAAACAATTGGCTGATGAGTTATCTATGTTTCAGCGATTACTGACCATAATAGTTCTCAAGAATTTAGGGTCCTTAAACTAAGCAAATCGAAAATAGGGGGATTATTAACTCCAATGAAAATGAAAAGCTCACGAAACTTAGTTGTAAATGTCAGTGTAGCTTGGCAGTGAGCAAAACTAAGATATAACAAACATTCTATATTAATATAGCAAAAATTATGATGTGATTATGGGAGCAAGTAACAGGAGAGTTTAGAGGGGGGATGATATTTGAGAGCCAAAGGCTCCTATCTGGTACAGAAAATTAAGTGGTTGTCTTAGTCTGTGATGTCATTACAAACACCCACAGGCTGTGCAGTTTATAAGCAAGAGGAAGCCATTTCCCATGGATGTGGAGACGAGGAATTTAAGATCAAGGTGCTGGCTGGTGGCAGCCTAATCTCGCTGTTTTCAAGACAATTCCTTGTTGCTGCTTCCTCTGGGGAGCATAGATACTGTGTTTTCATGTGATATAAGGTGGGAGGCCAAGTGTGGGCATGCTCCCTTGCTCCTGTCCTTTTATGAGGACACTTGATTACACTCATGAAGGCAGAACCCTCAGACTCCATCATCTCCTCATCACTTCTCAACACTGTTGCATTGGAGAGCAAGTTTCAAGTCAGAGATGATACCTACAAGTAAAATGCATAACTGTATCAGGCTGTTGTTTAGAAATAATAAAAGAAAACACCAGAAGAAATAGCTGAAAGAATTCAATGTGATTGTCCTCAAAGGAAGTGGAAATGAAGATGGTAGAGGCAGAACAGAGGCTATCAGTGGGAACTGTATTAGTGAAAATGAAAATATTTTAAGAAAGGTTGCAGGGCCAGCGTGGTGGATCAATCAGGCTAGTCCCCCCTTGTGATGCTGGCATCTCCTATGTATGTGCCAGTTTGAGTTCCAGATACTCCACTTCCAATCCAGCTTCCTGCTCATGATCTGAGAAAATGGCAGAGGATGATCCAAAGCCTTGCACCCCTGCACCCACAAGGGAGAGCCAAAAGATGCTCCTGACTCCCAGCTTCAGTCCAGCCCAGTTCTGACCATCATCACCATCATTTGGGAAGTGAACCAGTAGATGGAAGATCTCTCTGCCTCTCCCACTCTCACTGTGTTGACTTTCAAGTAAAATAAACACATCTTAAAGAGAAAAGAAAGTTTGCTTTCTCCAGCCTGATAGCCAGCCAAAAGTTGATTCTGCATGAGAAAACAACTGTTGATTCCCTCTCTGATATGATTCTCTGGACAAATCTGAATGCCTTTGAGAAGGTAGATGCTCAGAGCAAATTCTCTGCCCTAACCATGGCTGCCACCAGTGCAAGGAACTTCCTGGCAGAGTCACAGAGGTTCTCTCCTGACCTGACAGTGACACTGACATGGGTGGCTTGAAAGGCTGTGTGTCCATAACTTCACTTGCTGAGCTCCCTGCCTCACCACCTGCAGGAGTCCAGTAGAATGTGGACTTTGTCCATTCACTTCACACATGCAGCAGATGTGAGAGCAGACGGAAGAGACCCCAAGTTTTGAAACTAAGCCCAGAAGTCTGAGTAATTATGTGCTTGGGTTTGGGGGGACCCTCAAGTCACTTTTGCCTGTCCTTGCTTCTAAACAGAAGTGCCTTGTATTTTCTGAGAGACCCTTTTTGGAGTCTCTCTTGTTACACCTGGGCCCTGCTGGTGCGGGGAGGGCATGGTGTCTGTGTGGTTTGGGGAGCTAGCCTCAGCTCTATCCCTTCTGTCAGTGATGTATGTCTCCTTCTCTCCATGTCTCAACCTTGACTGGCTAGAAATCTGATTTATGGTGCCAGGTTGATTTCATCCCTGACTCTCCCCCATGCTCCCTTGACATTCCAGAGCTGCATTAGTCAATGAGGCAGAAACCCAGGAGAAGGTCATGTCTCAAAAGTGCACGTGGAAGGACGACATGGTATGACCTCACTGGATGCTTATGTAGAAGTGTACTTTGTTGTGTGACATGAGAACAATGGGCCTTTCCAAAATGGATTTCAACTCTTCCAGTAAAAATAACTAGCCAGTTCAACCCGAGTGAAATGTGAGGTTTTTACCTAATTAAGAGTGGGATACCTGCAGGATGATGAGTCATGTAAGATGAGGCACACAGAGCTCAGAAGTTCACTACTGCTGGTAACTCTTAGAGCCACATTTGTTTCACACTGGTAAGAAGGCTGGGAGCTAAATGGATTGACAAAGAATCAACTTTGAAAAACAAGAAGGATTTAATCTTTATTGATGTACTATTGTAATTGTGTTATCTTGTTTGATCAAAAAATTTCCAATGTGAGTGGATTTCATCCCTATCTCATGTAAAATTCAGGCCAGACTGTTGGCAAGGGAATTATTCAGAGCCTGCCCAAGGTCAGGCAGCTGGTTCTTAGTATAATCAGTGTTCACACACAGGTTGTCTAACTCTAAAGGCCATATACCTTCCTGGATTGACTGGGACTCTTGGCCTGCAAATGACAGAAACCAATGAAAGCAGGTGAAGTAGCAGTAACATACAGGTTTTGTATTACTGAGAGGTTCTAGAGGGTGCCTTTGGCAAGCAGCTGTTGGCATTTTTTTTTTCTCTCCTTCATTGCATGCTCTTGTTCTCATCTTGGATAGAAGCAAGAAAATGAGGGGTGGGAATGGGAGAAGATGGCTTCAGCAGATAGCTTCAGGCTTCAATCCCGCTCCCTATTCCCCAGCTTTGGACCCCTATGAAACAAGCCAGTCTTGGTCTTTCAGTATCAAAGATAAATGTGCAGACCCAGCACAGTGCCTCAGTCCTCACCTTACACGCACCAGGATCCCATACAGGCTCAGGTCCATGCTCCACTTCCCTTTCAGCTCCCTGCTTATGGCCTGGGAAAGCAATAGAGGATGGCCCAAAGCTTTGGGACCCTGCACTCTTGTGGGAAGTCCGGAAAGAGAAGCTTCTGCCTCCTGGTTTTGGATTGGCACAGCTCCGGCTGTTGGGGAATGAACCAGCAGATAGATCTTTCTCTCTGTCTCTCCTCCCTGTAAATCTGCCCTCCATACATCTTCAAAGATAAATGCACAGTGAAGATCTCTGATTGACTGACACAGGTCAGGTTTCTTGAGACCAAGCACTCTGGCCAGCAGACCTCTCACTGATGGGCATCCCCACCAGATTCACATGTAATAGAGGCAGAGAGGGAGCACTTTCCCTATAAGGCGAGTGGGGAATCCTCAGCCAATCAAACCATTGCATTAACTTGTGAAATCACATGCCTCTTACTAATATTTTCACATGACTGAGTGTTGATTTCTGCTTGGTAACAGAGCTAAAGAGCAGCCATGGAACAGCACTCTAGAGGGCCTGCCTTGACAACTGATAACATGGGGTCCTCAGAGGCCAAAATGTCTGGTTCCCAGGGAGGTTGGACTCCCACAGCTATCCCAGAGTGACTGGGAGCTAGTTTCACCAGAAGCACACTCTTTTTTTTTTTTTTTTTTTAAATTGAAAACAACAACTTTGGTACAAGGAGAGCATCAAAATGAGAGGTGTGCCATCACTCGCAAATTCTTTGTTGGATGAGTTCAAGTCTTTGATGTTTGTATATTCATAGAAGGGGAATTAAGGGGCTGGCTCTCACCGCACCTGTGTGGGAGACCCAAAGAGGCTCTTGGCTCCTGGCTTCAGACTGGCTCAGTTCCAGCTATTGTGGCCACTTGGGGAGTGAATCATCAGATGGAACATCTTCCTCTCTGTCTCTCCTCCTCTGTGTATATCTGTCCAATAAAAATAAATCTTTAAAAAAAAATGGGGCATCCAGGGTGCAAAACAGCACTGATATGGGATGCTGGTGCTGCTGTCGACAGTTTAGCTTGCTATGCCATGGAGGCAGCCCCTTAATTCCCTTGGACATGCTGGAATCCCACATGGGCACCATCCTCTACTGCTTTCCCAGGCTACAAGCAGGAAGCTAGATGGAAAACAAAGCTGCCAGGATTAGAACCGGTGCCCATATGGGATTCCGGCATGTCCAAGGTGAGGACTTTAGCCACTAGGCTATGACGTTGGGTCGATACTCCACTTCTGATCCAGTCCTTTGCTAATGTACCTGGGAAAGCAGTGGAAGCTGGCCTAATCAAGCCTGTCCAGGGAGACCTGGAGGAAGCTCCCAGCTGCTAGCTTTGGCCTGGCCCAGCCCTGGCCCTTGCATCCACCTGGATAGTGAACCAAGAAATGCAAACTCTGTGTGTGTGTGTGTGTGTGTGTGTGTGTGTGTGTGTGTGTGTAACTCTGACTTTCAAGTAAATGAATACATCATTTTCTACAAAAAAAAAAAAAAAGAAGAAGCAGATCTTTTGGGGGGTTTTGCTTGTTTGATTTTAGACTGAGTAGGGTCCAGAGTAATAACCCAATGCTGCTAAGTGACAGCTTGCCTTGTGCTGTTAGTGAAGCAGGAAGTCTTCAGACCTGCAAATGGATGTGGGCATTCCTGGGTCTTGGATCACGGGAAAAGAAACCGTGCACAGAAAGTGTGAGTGGCAGAGCACACTGAGGAGCTGCAGGCATCTGGTCCAGGAGACCGTGTGGCATTGGCTGAGGGTGGGGAATGCTCCTCTGAGTTTGGGTCCTGCCTGTTGCACATGCTGGCCTGGTGATGGGATCATCCACCAGGCTAAATCTTTCTCCTGATTGTCAGCCAATGTGATCTCTTCCCTGTGGGTTCTGTGGGTTCAGCTAAGGCTTGCAGTTGGCAGGGGAATCCTTCAGAGCCCTAATCAAGGACCAGCTTGTCCAGGCATGGGGGGGGGGGCAGAACTGATGCCAGTTGCTGACACAAACATGGGCCAGGATCTTGATCATGCCATGCCCACGGCTCTCCCCTCACTCTGCCCCATGTACACCCGGGAGCTGAGTCTCAGAGACCGTGTTGGTGGGCTAATCCATCTGAGGAGTTAATGTTTCAGTTGGTTGTGCTGTATACCTGTGTGTATTTATTACCTGATATTCGGAGATGGGGTAAAGGAACGAGTTTCGACTGATTCTTCAGCAACACTGGCTGAATTCCCCACTTCTAGCCATCATCCTTTATCCTAAAGAATGTATTTTTCATAAAAGAAAACACCTAGTCCAAGGCAAGAAATACAGAGCAGGCAGGCTGGCAGGCCCCTGTTCATGCACAGAGGGTGGTGTTGCAGAACCAGCCCTTGTCAACCTCAAAGCTTTCCTACATGTCCATCTCCAGGCCCAGCCTTTCCCAGCATCCATTCAGTTCACGAAACCACGTAAATACTGACATCTGCCCCCAGTCCCCCTCCACACACACACACCCGAGTCCTCAGGAGTCCTGGGCTCACATCTCCCTTCTTCTTGGAGCACTCCCCAATCCCCACATCCTGCTGGGATCAAGTTGTCTTCTGCCTGGCCCTGACTCAGTCCGGCTTCTCTCCTTGTGATTTCTCTCCATCCCCAGTGTGGGCAGGACCTCTGTTCCTTTCTCCTGTCCCATCCTGGCTGACAGCTGAGCCATTATAGCTGTACCTGTGGTTGCCAGGACCACAGAGCACACAGCGACAGGGTCCCTTTTCTTATGCTGCTTCCAGAGTCTGCTGCTGCCCTGATTCAGCCTCAGAGTCCTGTCTTGTGCAACTGGGAATGAATTGATAGCCTTGGCGCATCTAAAACAATCTTTTAAAGGGTAGGGCTTCTCCCTTTATCTCCCCTTTTGTCCCAGATACAGAAAGAAAGAGAGAGAATGTAGAAACAGTGGTCTTACCCACTTTCCTGTAGCCCTTGATCCTTTGTGCCCAAATCAACTATGTTAAGGTTATCAAAATAAAATAATTCTTAAAAATTAAAAGTTAAATGCATTATTGAAGAATATTTTCTTGGAAAGCATTTAAAAATGTTATAAAAACGCATTTGTGTGGTGTAATCCACTTCCTGCTTTATAAACTGATATTAACAGAAAAAAAAAAAAAGCTTTAGAATCCTTCATTTGTAGCCATTAAGTAAATTCCAAGATAGTATTTGGTTTGCAAACTGTCTTTCAGGTGACACAGGCGGCAGCTGCCTCTTTGCAGTCCAACATCAGCTTCAACCATCAAACCCAACAAACCCCATTCCTTTAAAGGCCTTCTGAGGCCATAAAGGTTTTTGAGGACATTTTATAGGGCCAAAGCACAGTCTGACTCTGTGAAATTCTTATATGGGTTATGGTTACTGTATCTGTATTTTTATGACAGGTTGTTGGCTATGCCCATGATTTATTTGATATTGGGCCTTTGTTCAAGAACACAGCCTCCAATTAAATGTGGCTATTGTGGCAAAAAAAAAAAAAAAAAGGAAAAAATTCTATGACTCTCTTTAGAATGACCCTCCTTGGGTTGTTGCCAAAAACTCATTATGGTGAGAAGTTGGGGCTGCCTGTTCATGTTGTGAGCATTTCTCCTCGTGGTCACTTGGCTTGCTCGGATGGAGGATTAGAGGGTACTGGAGCTGTGGGTTGGACCCAGAGGAGAGTGGAAAAGAGAGGAAAGCATCTTCCCCAGGAAACTAAATGGGCCACCATTTAAAACGAAAAGAAAACAAAACAAAAAGCATTCAGAGATGGAAGGAGCCAAGGACAGCAAGAGCAGTTTTCTCTTCAGTAAAAGGAAGACTCACAACCCAGAGAGGTTAAGAAGCCTGGCCAGGCACAGGACATTCAGCCCCAGCCTTCCAGCTCCTGGCTCTGCATTTTACTGATGTCCTAGGTGTGTCTTGCGTACATGTGCACAGCCCCTAGCCTACTGGGAATCCTGGAATACAGCCCAAGATTTACTCCTGATGTGACCCATGTTATCTGGGATTCATCTGATTTTTTTTCCATAAGTGAGGAACAGATATTTCTCTGATCTTTAATAACACTGAAATTCTTTCAGGTAAGGGATACTTATCTAACAGATTTGGGTTCTAGAAAACTCAGGTCACCAAACACATGAATTGGTCAACTTAAAGGCCAATATTGGGGCCTCAGATATGCCACTTACTCTGTCGTGTGAGCTCAGTGGCAAACCATCCACCACCCCAGGCCTTTTTTCTCAGCTATACATGCTTGATGCTGGGGTCAGCTCTGGAGCTTTCGTGGATGCTCTTAGTTTGCCCCATGGGGCCATTCCCAGCCACCTGGGGTAACAACGGAGGGTGGGGAGCTTGCAGAGAGGGTTTCTGAAGCCATCTTTTAGATCTTGCACCTGGGTTTCCCAACCTTCGACACCTACTTCACAGTGTTGCAAGGATCAGATAAGATTCTCTGTATGGAAGGGCTCTCTGAAAGGTAAAGCACCAGTAGGTGTATACTGTGCTCCTGATGAAGTTCCTAACCATAAAAGTCCAAGCAGTGGCATCCTGGCTAGAGGGACAGAGATGTTGGCAGATAAAATTGTCAGGGAAGGCAGGAACTGTGTCCACACATGCCAGGGAGCCCAGGAGAGTGGGCAGACAGTAGGAATGGGTTTCCTTGAGGTTGGCTTATGCTTAGGCCACATTAGGTAGAAGTTAAACAGGTTTTCCAGGGACTGGAAAGACAAGAATTGACGTTGCAAATCATGCAGACTTTGGCACTAAGTGAGGCTTGCATAAACTCCTGCCTTTGCTTTCAATCCAAAATAGTCTCATTGGAAAACTCCAATTCCAGCATCTGCATATTTTTGAATTTCTGAGCATTTATTCCAACAGGGTATTTCAGAGGTAACTTTTTGGGTGAGTGTACAAAGTGAGGGGATAAAGAGGCTGAGAGATTGTGTCCCCGAGGTCTGGTATGCTTGTGTTGTCTGGTTAATCATTGATGCCTCCAGACCTGATGGGCATCTGGAGCTGGCCTTGCTGCAGGGGGCCAGCGTGCCTGCTGATGGAATGTTAGTACGGTTAATGATTCATCTCCTGCTAGTGGCCCTGCTCCTCACTGCCCCAGTGTGACGCCACTACCAGGATGCCCCGCTTTTTTCTTCTGGAAGGCAAGTCAACCTTTTGCAAATTCTCTACAGGACTGGTCAGCCAATGGTCTTCCTTCTGTCCTCAGCTCTCTCTGAAAGTGAGAAGATGGCCATTATGCTCAGTGAAATAAGTCAATCTCAAAAGGACAAATGACCATATGTTCTCTCTGATATAAGCAGCCTTCATGCAAATTTTAAGATCAGTAACCCTTTCCATACTGTTTTTGCTGCATCCCATATGTTTTGATGTTTTTGTTGCTATTTTCATTTCTTCCAAATAGTTTCTTTTCTCTTGTCAAATTCATCACTGACTCGTGGATTGCACAGTGGCATCGTTTTACCCAAGAGGCTTTTGTGTTTTCATTTTCATTTCTTCACCTGTGCGTTGGTTACTCAGTGGTGTGTTTTCAACCTCATAGTGCTGTAAATTTTTGGTTTTAACTTTATACCTCTTGTTGACTTTGTTTTGTGGCTTCTCATTTAAGGGAATGTATAGTTATGGTGTAAAAGAGATTATCATATCCAGATATGAAAATGCAATGCAGTGTACATCTCTCTTCCAAATCATTGGACTCCCAATGAAATTGTTGGACATATCTAGACAATAGAATGCTGGATTGTCTGACATTGTCTGTACCAGCAATGTTGGGACACACTTAAATAACAGACTGATGGACTTATGACTGCTTATGAAGGACTGTACCATTGTAATAATATGGGGATAATCAGTGGGGAGTGGGAATTTGGGGAGGGAGTAGGGAAATCCCAGACCCAATGGAATTGTACCATAAAATTCAAAATTCAAAAATAAAATAAAGACTTGGGACTAGAGACAGAAAAAAAAAAAAACAAAGAGAGAAGATGGTTTTAAACAGGCAGTTGTTTTCTGATACTCCTTTGTGCCAAATAGTGCCACATGGCGCCATAATTTCACACAGATACACACGAAGTGGTCACCTTCAGATGTACATCATGTTCATCTGGGCAGTACCCCCTTTTTTTTCTAGACTGCTAAGTTAAAATCACATGAGAGCCCAGACAAATGTATGAGTGTGCTACACACTTGTTACACAGATGCCCTAATGTAATATAAAAGGATCACATTTTAAAATTTAATTTGTTTGCACAAAGGCCAAGTCTTGTTATTTGTGGAAGTATCAGAAACTAAGTGTTCACCAAGAGGGAAGGGACCGAGGCCCATAGTCTCACCAGAGACAACCCCTATTAATATTCAGTCCATAATTGCTCACAGCTGTGAAGCCCTTGGTCCCTGGAAACTGGTCAACCTAAGGTGTGATGCACTTGATTTGGTGAGACTGGTGGCTTCATACAGAGCTCACTTGATTTTTTTTTTCTTGGTGCGGGGAAGGGATTGGCTTCAGAAACCAAGCATTTCCTCATGAATGGTTCATCTTGCTTGTTTCAAAAATTAGAAACAAGGAGGTAATGCAACTCAATGTTGCCTTTCAGTTCTGTTCCTGGCTTAATGAGGCTAAATGAGTGAAGATGCAGAGGCCAGGTCTCTGTGAGATACAGTGAGTGGCTGGCACTGAAGGGACCCCAGGGTGGGGAACTATATACGGTGACCAGAGGAGGGGCTTGTTTCCCTCCTGTGGCTCTCGCTATGCTTTGAAGCTCCTTGCTCAGGAAAATATCTGCATCCTAGCTGTGGCAGCATTGAGCTCCAAGGATGGCTGAGGGAGGATGCACTTAGGAGGGGGACTGGATCCCACCCAGAGACAGACACTGATGCGGTCAGCACAGCTCTTCCTCCCACAGTGTGCTTGGGATCGTTAATCATAGTGGAATACTACTCTGCCTATTTGTACACACCACTTCGTGTGCCAAGAGAGCATCACCCCCAACCTCACAGGACAGGTGGCTGGAGGGTTGCTATAGGTCATCGATGGCTTGCTATGCAAATGTCAACAGAGAAGTAAAGGGATGCAGAGCAGTGCTGCCCCCAGGAGGGCCACATGAAGTCTGGACAGATGTATGTGGATAGTTGTGTCACTCTTCAAGTAGTCATAAAAAATAGAAAGAGGGGGAAACCTTTAGCACTACAGTGAAGACACTGCTTGGAATACCTACATCCCATATCAGAATCCCTGGGTGGGAATCCTGGCTCTGCTTCTAATCCAACTTCCTATTAATGCCCAACCTGGGAGGCAGCAGATGATGACTTGAGTACTTGGGCCCCTACCACCCAAGTGGAATCCCAGACAGAATCCCAGGCTCCTGGCTTCAGCTTGCCCCAGCCCTAGTTGGTGAGGGATATTTGGGGATTAACCTTCCCCAGCCAACCCCCATCCCATGTGTGTATGTGTGTGTATGCACGTGTGTGTGTGTGTGTGTGTGTGTGTGTTCTGTTTCTCTACCCTTCAGATAAATATTTTAAGAAGTAAAAAGAAACAGGTGAAATTGATAATTTATTTTTTCTAGACTGTTAGATAAACTGCTTGTTCAATGTGCAATCACTGTGCTTCTATTACTGAGATATTTTACAGTTCCTTCCTACTGTCTTTCAAACCCAGTGTGTAATGTGCACACAGTGCTCACAGTGCAGTACAGTCTCACTTGTCACATCCCAAATGCTTCCCTGCCACCTGTGGCTGTGGCTGTCCCGCTGGGTGGTGCAGGTCCTGATCCTTGCTGCTCAGAGTATGTGTTCCAGGTTCCAGCAGAGTCACTGAGCATGTCCTAAATGCAACATCTGGAGCCCCAACCATGACCCTGGAGACAGAAAACACATTTTAACAAGATCCCCAAGGGATTGCTCAGGTGTTAGGCTGAGTTACTGGCCTAGGGGTCCCACGCTGAGTCCCCACCTGAACCCCTGGGGTTCAGATTTAGTTGACCCAGGGTGGAACCTGGGTACTCCCCAGTGATGTTCCTACACAGCAAGGCTGAAGAGCCCCATGGGGGCAGTGATCTGTATAGCCAGGATGCACATGGGACCTTTAGGACCATGGGAAATCATTTTAATTTTGTGGATCTCCATCTCCTTCCCTGGATCTTGGGGATGAAAGAGTGATGTCTACATGCAGGGTTGACATGAAGATGAAAGATTTCACTCATGTCAGACACACAGACCATCGCTGGCACAGGGTCAGTGCTTGGGAGACTGCAGCTCTGACCCTCTCTCCTTTTTCCTGAAGGTCCGAGGTTACCCAGAGCCCCAGGTGACATGGCACCGAAACGGGCAGCCCATCCCCAGTGCGGGCCGCTTCCTGCTGGATTGTGGCATCCGTGGGAACTTCAGCCTCATAATTCACGCCGTCCAGGAGGAAGACCAGGGGAAGTATACCTGTGAAGCCAAAAATGGCCGTGGTGCCCGCCAAGTGACCGTGGAGCTGACAGTGGAAGGTAAGTCCCAGGGCTTAGAGCCCTCCCTGGGGCTGAGCTGTTGGTGTCTCCCCCAAACACCCCCTCTCCAAGGCCTGGAGCTGTGCCTCAGCCTCTCCTGAGAAATGGAGAAGCTTCAAGCCTGTGCTGTGGTGTAGTGGATAAAGCTGCCACTTGTGACACTAAGTGGATATTGGATATCCACATGGACACCATGTGGATATTGGTTTGAGTCCTGGCTGCTCTACTTCCAATCCAACTTCCCACTGATGATCTGGAGAAAGCAGCAGAAAATGGCCCAAGTGCTTGGGCCCCTGACACCCACGTGGAAGACCCAGATAAAGCTCTTGGCTCCTGGCTTCAGCTTGGCCCAGGGCTGCTTGTTGCAGCCACTTGGGGTGTAGGGGGTGAACCAGTGAGTGGAGGACTTCTCTCTGTCTCTGAAGCATTTTCAAATTGATCAATAAATAAAAAAGAAAGAAAGGAAAGAATTACAGAAAGGCATGATTAGTATAATATAATTTAACCACGACCACCACCACCACAACAAAGTAGGAACTTAGGAGCCATCCCATCCCTGGGCTGGGGACCCTTCAATGTAGTGAGGGACAGGGAGACACCCCAGGAAATGTGTGTGTCACACTGGGAATCCCTCACTTTCACGTTTGCTGTTTCCATGGCAGGTCCCCTCAACCCATCTCCTATCTCCTTTCACTTGCATACCCTGTTGAGGCCACCCTGGCCTTGGGCTCACCTCTCTGGTCTGCAGCTGTCTCAGGCACTCACATTCTTCCAGTCCCTGCTGAGCTAGCACATCCTTCTTACTCTCCAAATTCATAGTTGTGCACCCTTTGCTCGCTGCTGGGACTTGCCACCACTTCACATGCTGTCCTGGGAGGAAAGAATATTGTCCCTTGTTCACGGTTGGGTCTGCCATCTCAGGAAAGCTCCCTGGCATGCAGCAGCTCTTGAGAAATTTAGAGAATTGCCCAATAATTTTTATTGCTGTTAGCATAACCTTATAAAACAATAGGTGCCTGTTATTAGAAAGGGATAGAGCACAGAAAATATGGGAGAGACACCCATCAGTCTCTTAACACAAATTTGTTATTGTGTCTTTGTCCAACCCCCTCTGTCCTTGAAAACATCCCATGAACTTTAGAATTTGCAAGGGAGATATCTGACCATAAATAAGCCTGCTTTCCTGCTGTCAATGCATCTTCTCGCGATCTCAAGGTCGGCCCCCAGCTGATGCTTCACGACTTGATGACTGAAAGATCACAGGGTCAGCCAGTTTCTCAGATGGCAGACAGGTCCCCCCTCCTTTCTAAGCTGCCCCACCTATAAGCCAGCAAGTCTGACTGTCTTTCAGAGAGACCTCCTCCCAATCTTGGTTTTCTGGAGCACTGCGTGTGAGGACTGTAGAGGGAGAGTTAAGGTAGCTGGGAAGGTTCCACAAAGAGTAAGGTGCAAGGTGTCTGTGCCCTGTTTTCCTTATTTCCCCACACCCTGGGGCAGCCAGGTTGCTCCTCGCAGCACACATAGTTTGGATACTTTCCTGAAATTCTTTCATCCAGTGAATCATTTGTTTAATGACCCTCAAGGGCCTTGGCAGGGCACTCTTGATGACAAGTCTCAGGAGGGACTGACTTCATCTCTGCCATGCTGCTCCCCAGGATCCACTTTTTCAGTTCCCTAACTTTAAGTTAAGGTCTACAAATAACAATTACCCTGTCCCTTACCTCTCCTTCTCCCACTCTACTCTTCTGTATGCAACCAGAGGAATGGAGAGAGTGTCGAGTTCCCAGCCTGGGGCCGAAGTAGTCCTGGTCCTGACTTTACCATTCAGTTGTGTGGCTTGGAACCTGCTGATCCTTATTTCTGTAGAGTGAAGGGTTTGAATCCCATGGTCCCTATGGCCTGAACTAGTCCTTGCCTTCTGTGATCCAGGTTAACAGAAGGTTGGAGTGAGTTAGGAGTGCATGGGGGTATATAAAACTTTGCTCAAAACTTTGCTCAAACTTTCTCTGCAATTCCCATTGTTTGGGAAGTTGGATCTGATGTCCCAAGCAGGTAGGAGTACTGTAAAGGAAGGATGAAGGCCCAGGCCTTCAACCCTGCCCTCTCCTCTTTGATTTTTCATTTGGGAGAAATTCTGGCCCAGGCCATCAAGGATATTTTATGTCTTCTAACCCCAGGAGACAGCAAATCTTCAAAGTGCCAGGTGCCCTGGATGTTTTCTGCTTTTTCATGAGAGGCTGCTTCTGGCTGATGTGTACCATGGAGCCACCCAAAGATTACAGACCTGGAAGGATCCACTTCTGTCATGGAGATGCAGTTGACAGTGTCAGGCTGACCTAGACTTTGACAATGGGAAGCTGGCAACTCTTTTGCCTGCTCTCCTGCTGTCTGTGGGTACATGTTACCTGTGATCCCAACCTGGAGAGAACAAAGAGAGACCCTGGGATTAGGAATGTGAATCATACACGGAGCCTTCCATGATTGAGGAGGCCGTATTGTATGACAGAAACTCAGATGTCCTCAGATTGAATCTTAATTCTAAGTTGCTAACTAGAAGGAGCTTGGTTTTTGCTTTTGTTTTCTGTAAATTGGAACTAATGGTCTCCCCACAGGGTGGTGTGAGGAGAAGCACAGCCACTGGTAAATGGCTCCCAGTAACAATGATTATAAGACATTTGCATGAAGATCCTCAGCACTATATAAAGAGGGCAGCCTGGAAGTAGAAGGTGGCCTCACCTGACTTCCCATTTAGCAGTTAAGACCAAGGTGTGCGCGGTGTCTCCTATGAGAACAAGTGTCTTAATGAGAGAATCACATGGTACTTGGAACTTTGTTCACTGCAAGCAACCTTGGGCTGAGCTCCTGAATAAGACTCCCTAAAATCAGCTGTGATACCCACTCACCTGCAAGGGGCTGGCACCTGAGACCTGGCACAGAGTAAGGAAGAGATATGGCCCACACCCTCTGGGCACTTTTTCTCTAGCGTTTGGGCCCCAGGCCTTTCCTTGGACGTGTTACTGTCTGATAAGAGATGATGCAAGTCATGTATGTACTGTCAGGTTGGCAAGTAGCTACATTAAAAAAAAAGGCAGGTGAAATTAATTCTGATATAATATTTTATTTAGCCAAGTTTCATCATATCAACATTAAAGCTCCTGAGTTATTTCACATTCTTGAATATGCGTGTATATTTTACACTCACCAGACATCTCAGTCCAGACTAGCTGCATTTCATCTGCTCTGTAACTGCACATGGCTAGTGGCCGCCAGCTGGGACAGCACAGTTCTAGAAGCTCTCTTCTTAGTGGGGACAAGCAAGACTTCTACGGAGCAGGAAGGGAAGAATCCCATACAGATGGACAAAGTAGTAGATGGTCTGGGTCCTGAGCCTTGGATACTGGGCAGGTGAGTGCTAGGGCTCCAGTGATGGGTGTGGTCTGAGCCTGAGAAGGCCTTTTGCATTCAGACCCAAGTCACTGCAGGTAGCAGAGAATTAACTTTCAGGATGTAAATATCAGGTACCCACCATAATCCAGACCTTGGATAGGTGTCACCTTCTGGAAGGACGGATTGGTACAAATGCATGTGCATGTACTTCCCCTGGAGCATTTGTTAACAGGCTAATTTGGACCTATCGGTCTGTAGTTACAGCCAGCCCCTAGATGGTGCCCATGCTGCTAGGCCATAGCCTGCATCTGGAATAGCAAGTGGCCACTCCCAACTCCTAATGGGATATATTCAGTCGAAGACAATGATGGCTTTTTCAACTTCTAGAAATGTATTTATTTAGTTTGTTTGAAAGTCAGAGAGAATGATCCATTTCCTGATTCACTCCCCAGAATGCCTACAAAAGTATGGAACAAAGCCAAGGCCCTGGAGCTTTGAGTCTCCTATGTGGTTGGTAAGGACCCAAGCACTTGAGCCATCCTCTGTTGCCACTCAAGGTACACATGTTCAGGAACTGAAATCCATAGTAGCGCTGGGATACTGACATCCCTCTTCATTCATCTGTCAGACACCCACCCAAATCATTCGTAACTCTGAGTCTCAGAATCACCCAGAAATCAGGGCTGGAGCAGGGGTTCCTAGCCGGCCTCCCATTCCTGCTCCAGACACACCTCCTTCCCACCACCAACCACTTCTGAACTGTGACTGGGGCTTGCGGTGCCTCCATAGAACCACTGCTCTGTGTGCCAAGGCTTCTAGGTGGGTCAGCTTGTGTCCACCTTCAGAGTGACAGCAGAGAAGGAGTGATCCCACATCATGGGATTTAAGGGAGCAGGGAGGCCCTGGTGGTTACTAGTCCCGCCCTAGTGGTGCCACCAAACCCAGGATTCCTAGACAATTTTAAACTTAGTAGGAAATGCTCCCCTGTGATGCCATCTTTCTGCAACTGCCCTTCTTGGGGACAGATTTCTCTGGTCCTTTTTTACCTTCATGATGGACTGAATGGACTGAATGGACAACACTATGCTACTTGAGCCTCTGCATGAGTTTTAACTTCTTGTGTTTCTCCAAAGGGTCTGTCATGATGTTCCTTTAGTGTTTTGTTCTCTTATTTCTTTTATACTACCTTGACCTTATTTTCCTACTTTTCTAAAAACTTAATAAAAATCTGTTTCTTAAGAAGTAAATGTGCTAGCCAAGTTTAACAAAAAGAGTATACCTGACAGATCAGGTGGGCATCTCGGGAAGGAACAGAGAGCTCAGTCTGCATTCATGTTGGAGTTTTTTATAGATATAAGAATGGGTCCATTGTATCTCCTTCCCCCTCCCACTCCTGTGATATTCTTGGATGAATTCCTCCCAGAACATCCTAATGTACCTGCCCTCAGGAGAGAGTCGGGACCCTCCTAACAATATCAAGCAAAAGCAATTACTTCTTTCTGTGTTATTGCTGATCAGTCTTGCATCTACATTTCTGGGTCATATCGCAGGTCAGTTTTCAGTTCTCTTAGAATTCTCCATATTCACTTGCATAATGGTTGTTCTAGCCTACATTCCCGCCAACAGTGAAGGAGGGAACTTTTCTTCCCACATCCACAACAGCAGGTGTTGTTAGTAGAGTTCTGAATGTAGGCCATCTCACTGGAGTTAGGTGGTACCTCATTGTGATTTTCATTTGTATTTCCTTGACAGATAAGGAGTCTGAGCATTTTTTCATATGTCTAGTGCCATTTGAATTTGTTCTTTTGAGAAGTGTCTGTTCATTTCCTTTGTCCGTTTCTTTACAGAGTTGTTCTGCTGTCGCTGAGTTTCTGGAGTTCTTTGTAAATCCTGGATATTAGTCCCCTATCAGTTGTATAATATGCAAAGATTTTCTCACTTCTTCACTTTGTTGGTCATCTCCTTTGCTGTACAGAATCTTCTTAGTTTGATGTAGTCCCATTTGTTTATTTTAGCTTTGGCTGCCTGTGCTTTTGGTGACTTTTTAAAGAAATCTTTCCCCATTCCTGTATCTTGGAGAGTACTTCCTATGTTTTTCTCCAATAGTTTGATGGTTTCTGGGAGTAGATTTAGGTCTTTGATCCACTTAGAGCTGATTTTTGTATAAGGTGACAGGTGGGAGTCTGTCTTCATACCTCTGTAGGTTGCTATCCAGTTGTCCTAACAGCATTTGTTGAGGAGACTAGACTTTTCCTCTGGATTATTTTCTGTTCATTTGTCAAAGATTAATTGGCTGTACATGTGTGAGCTCCCTTCTGGGATTTCTAGTCTGTTGCATTTATCTTGTCTGTGTATGTACCAGTACCAGACTGTTTTGATGACCACTGCTGTGTAATATGTCTTGAGGTCTGGAATTGTGATTTTTCCATCTTGATTTTTGTTCTTCATGGTAGCTTTTGCTATTCATGGTTTCTTCTGTTTCAGATGAAGTCTTGTATCTTTTCTATTTTTGAGAAATATTACCAAAATTACTTTTGGAAATATGGACATATGATGATGTTGAGCCTGATGATCCAGGAACACGATAGGTTTCTTTATATTTTAATGCCTTCTTCTATTTCTTTTTTTTTTTTTAATGTTTTGTAATTTTCATTATAGGTCTTTCACATCTTTGGTTAGGTTAATTCCAAGGTATGTGAGATTCTTCTCTGCTATCTTAAAGGACACTGTACTTACACATTCTTTCTCAACTGTGGAGTTATTTGTGTATACTAGTGCCATCAACTTGTGTTCGTTAATGTTGTATCCTGCTACCCTGCCAAATTCTCTTATAAGTCCCAATAGTCTCATTTTTGTGTAAGGTGAATCTTTAGGTTCTCCTATATAGAGAATCATGTCATCTGCGAACAAGGCTACTTTAATTCCTCAGTTTCAATTTGAATTCCTTTATTTTGTTTTTCTTGCTTAATAGCTCTGGCAAGAACTTCCAATACTATATTGATTAGCAATGGTGAAAGTGGACATCCTTGTCTAGTTCCAGGCCTTAGTGGAGAAGTTTCCAGTCTTTCCCCATTTAGTATAATACTGGCATTGGGTTTTTCATATATTGCTTTGATTGTGTTATAGAATGTTCCTTCTACGCCTATCTTGCTTAAGGTTTTTAGCTTGAAGTAGCATTGGATTTTATCAGATGTGTTCTCTGCAATTATTGAAATACTCATATGGTTTTTATTTTTTTCAATGTGTTAGTGTGGTCTATCACATTTATTGATTTGTGAATATATTCCAGGCAAAATATTAAGAGGTTTAAGGTTCCTTTCTGTCACATTAGAATTGACAATATAAATATGGTAGAGTTACAGTTAATCTTATTGCCCTGCTGGTCTCAACACTTGTGTGTCATTGTGGCCTTGTGAAAACCTAGCTTATTTGATATAAATAAGACATAGATGATGACTTCTGGAATCTCTTTCTATTGCTGAAGAATAATGTTCAAATCATTTCCCTTCCCTGAAAGTAGACTTTTTTTATAAAAAATTTTTTTACTTATTTAAAAGGTGAAGTGAGAGACAGAAATAGGGAGAGATTGTCCACGTACTGGTTTGCTTCCCAAATGCCCAGAATGCCCACAACAGCCAGAGCTGGGTTAGGTCAGTCTTGAATCAGACTCTATGTGGGTCTTCTATGGGGAGCAGTGGCCCAAATACTCCAGCCATAACCTGCTGCTTTCCCAGACATAGTAGCAGAAAGCTGGATTAGAATCAGAGTCAGGACTCAAACTTCCACTCTGATTTTACATGCTGTCATCGAAACACTTAATGCACTGGACAACTGTCACACCACTATTAACTCCTTTAGGTTTGTTTGTTTGTTTAGGTTTATTTTATTTCCATTGGAAGGTCAGATAAACAGAAAGGAGGGGAGACAAACAGGAAGATCTTCCGTTTGATGAGTCATTCCCTAAGTGGCCACAATGGCCAGAGCCAAGCCAATCCAAAGCCAGGAGCCAGGCGCTTCCTCTGGGTCTCCCATGCTGGTGCAGGGTCACAAGGCCTTGGGCCATCCTCACCCACCCTCCCAGGCCACAAGCAGGGAGCTTGATGGGAAGCAGGGCTGCTGGGATTAGAACCGGTATGCATAGGGATCCTGGCACATGCAAGGTGAGGACTTAAGCCATTGGGCAACTGGGCCAGGCCCAACTCCTTTAGTTTTACCTTATGTGTTAGCTTTATGTCTTTCTCCCATCACTGTACCCTTGCTGGCCTAACCTTGATTTTTTTTTTTTTTGTAACCATCTCTGTTGCCTCTTTTGCTTCTCATCTCTCACTCCTCTACCCACTTTTCCCATCCCCCACCTGTGGCCCTTTCTGGTTGTAGGCTTTGCCAAGTTACCCATAGCTCTGACCTCTTACTTATTCACCAAACTTTATTGGATGAGCTGAACTTTATTGGGGTGTGAAGAGAAACAAAACTTGGTCATTACTCTCCAGAGACTGATTTTATTGATCTCACATTTCATTATTAGATTATGATTAAGATCTTTATGAAGTGCTGGCTTTATGTGGGAGGCAGACTTCTTTTTCTAAACCTTTTCCACAGAAGCCTGAATGGTCAGATTAAGGCCTAGTCACATTAAAAAGTTCAGTGAGTGCAGTTTTATTCTGTAGAGATTCTAGAATTGTGAGAACTATCTCTTTAGAAGAGATGTGTTGCAGGGAGGAGTGGGGTTGTGTGGTTGTAATGCAGTGGAGTAAACCATCTGTTTGGACATTGGCATCCCGCTATATCAGCATGCTGGTTCCAGTCCCGGCCATCACTGCCCAATTCCCTGCAGGCGCTTGGGTTCCTTCCATTCGCATCAGAGATCTGGATGGAATTCCTAGGTCCTGACTGGCCTGGCCCAGCCCTGGCATTTGGGAGAGTGAACCAGTAAGAGGAAAATTCCTTTCTGTCTCTCCCTTTCTCCTTCTCTCCTTCAAGTAGGTGAAAATAAATTGTTTTTAAAATGTATTTGGATTCTTTTGTCCCTTTTCTTTCTGCTGCCTTTAAGTTAGAACTCTATGCCCTCTCCAAGGCCCTGCCCATGTTAGTGGATCTTTACTTCTCCAGTCTCCTCCTTGCCTACTGAGTCCCGGCCTATAGCCTTTACAAATCTTTCAAGAACCCAAGTCTGAGCCAATCCAACGCTAGCAGCCAGGAACTTCCTCCAGGTCTCCCACACGGCTGCAGGGTCCCAAGGCCCTGGGCCGTCCTCGACTGCCCTTCCAGGCCACAAGCAGGGAGCTGGGATTAGAACCAGCGCGCATACGGGATCCCGGCAGGGAAGACTTGAGCCACTAGGCTGCAACTCTGGGCCTGAGACATGTATCTTTTATCGTTTACTGAATTCTTGGTGCTGACAGCCTGACACAGATCATGTCCCATAGTAGGTCCAGTCCATAGCAAGAGCTTTGTAAACTCAGGGATATTTCAAGAAGCTCATGGAAAAAGTAGAATTATGTAATAAGATTTTGGTGTGTGAAAAAAAAAAAGGGGGGGTCCTGGCTACTCTAGCTACTGCACTTCCCTTCCAGCTCCCTGTTTGTGGCCTGGGAAGGCAGTCAAGGGCGACCCAAAGCCTTGGGACCCTGCACCCATGTGGGAGACCTGGAGGAAACTCTAGGCTTTGAATTGCCTCATTTTCACCCATTGTGCCACTTGGGGAGTGGACCAGCAGATGGAAGATCTTTCTGTCTGTGTCTCCTTTGCTCTGTAAACCTGACTTTGCAATAAAAATAGACAAATTTAAACAAACAAACAATAAAAAGGCTTTGAAAAATCCATGCATACAAAAGATACTGTCAAAAATCTCATAAAGATTCTCATCATAAAAACATTTTGTGTGGATTTCAGAAATTTTTTTGTGCCAAATTTTCTTTTAGTTCCATTTTTTCCCATGAACTTTTTAAATTTCCCTTCTGTATGTTGAATCTCTGTGTGCCTCTGTTTGGAGCCTAGCATTTTAAACTAAAATATTGATCCAGTCCTCATGGTGAATATGGCCAAAGCTTCACCAAGAAGGCCAGGGTGTGCCATGAATCCAGAATAAAATCTGATCTTTGGAGAAAGACATGGTGCTGCAAAGTACGAAGAAGACATATTTGCTTGCAGAATTTCCATAAAAAAGTTACCCACAAGGAGCAATCTTAGTTTCAGCTCTTTTTTTTCACTCCCTTTTTTTTTTTCCAATGTAAGGTAGAACATGCAAGCAATAGCTCTAATATTTGCATTTTTATTTATTTGTTTTTTTAGTTATATTGTTGACAGTCTTTACATAGTTAACTGGGGTAAAAAGGTTTAAGGGCTACAGGAAAATGGGTAAGACTATTATTTCCACATTGTTTCTTTCATGTATCTGAGATAAAGAGGGATAGATATTAAGGGAGAAGCCCCACCCAGTCTCCCACCCTCCGCAGATCCCTGATGTGGGGCATGCTCCGAGGGTCTTGCTCAAGTGGTTTTGATAATTCAACAGTTATGAATCGCTGCCAATCTCGCCACTCTGAGCACTATGAGGTTGTTGAAGAATCCACTGATTGACGCAGCCCATCTTAAAGTCTCCATTTGCCCAGTTTTTCACTGGCAACCTATGGCTGAGATGGTTGATTGACTTGTCCTGTCCTCTGTCTTTTCATGATTAGGGTTCTGAGTTCGGTATTTTGATCGGGGAGATCCCCAAAGAAACTTTGAGGTATTCCCAGACCAGATTCTTGTATGTGTTAGCAAGTACAGGACCTGGCACAGTCCATTGCCCCAATCAGCTGGTGGTTGCAATTGCTGGGTCGGTTCTTCTCCAGCCCTGTCTTCCACTGGAACCAATGGGTGTTGCAGCCTGGTTCTGCCCAGCACATACTCAGCCCTCACATAAACCAGTGGGAGCTGCAGCCTAGTCGGAGTGACCCACAATAACCCCCACCAGGCCTGCCCCCTACCCTGGTTTGCCAATATGTGCAGCAGACTAGTCCAGTCTGTCCCACACCCCGTTCAGCTCTCATACATATCAATGAGCATTGAAGCCTAGTTTCATCTAACCAGCCTCTCTATCCAGCCCATACAGATGTTATTGGGTGCCTTTCTTTCTAGCCACCGCATCCCCTGTCCTGGTTTTCGTGCCCTGCAGTGGGAGTGGTAACCCAAGAGGGAGAAGCCCACTATTTCCCTCCCAGGCCTCTCCCACTCCCGGATTATGCACTCTCCAGGTAGTTCTGTAGTTTACTTTAACAGAATTAGCCCCCAGTGCCAGCTTCTGCCAGCTGACGATGTGACTAGGCCCAACCAACCCTCACCCACTCTAATTTTTTGTTTGCATTAGTAGGAACGATCAGCCCAGCCTGGCTTTTTTCCCTGATATAATTCACATGAGGCCCATAGATGTTGTAGCCCTGCCTAGTCTGGTCTGCCTCCATCCCAGCTTAAGCTCTCCAGTGGGAGTAGCTGTCCAGCAGGGGAGCACCCTCACATTCCCCCTGACAGCTCTGCCCCTGCCTCCCTTCCTGGCTCTCATGTGTGCTGGTTGGGCACTGTGGTCACATCTGGTACAGGTTACCTCACCTTGACATTCCATAGTGTGAACTGTTTTTTTGTCATGACCGAACCTGGCTTGACCCACACTCTGTTCTGGTGCTCAGATTCGCCAGTGGATGACATGAACTGATTCAGGCTGGTCTGCCCCTGACCCATGCCAAATGTATGCCAGTGGGCAACTTTCCATGGCCTGTTCTGGGCTGTTTCCTGTCATGCTTCTTGCGCTTACCTGCTGGGTCTGTGTCCTGCCAGAGGAGTTGCCTAGGCTCCTCCATCAGAACCTCTCCCAATGCATACCAGGGGGTCCATGAGCCAACCCTACTCAGTTCACCTCCTGTCCTAGCAGAAACAGTGGCTTTTCCTGACTGGCTGTCAACCCAATCTGGTTCTTACTGTTGGATGTTTCAGTCCAGCCATGGCTTGTCCATACCCACATACAGCTCACACATGGCTCAGTAGGGGCAGAGACCTAGCCTAGTCCATCCCACATCTACCCTGGTCCTCCAGAGCACCAGACAGTGTTGGAGTCTAGCCTGGCTTGGTGCGTCCAGTCCCAGTCCGACTTGTATTAAGTGAGACTATAACCGTATCCTGATCAGAACGCAGCACCCATTCCAGCCCCATGCTCCTTGGTGGGAACCTCAACCCAGTTAGGGTGTTCCCTTAGCTCCCCAGCCTGGCCTGTTCCCAGCCATAGATCACACGCATGCCTGTGATTGCTCTGATTCAGCTTGGTTCAGCCCCTCGCCTGTCCCGATCTCTTCCTTAGACACTGTGGCTTAGCGTTCCTGGCTCACACAGAGCAGTAGGTGCAAGAGCCTATCGGCATGACCTGTGCTCCATCCTGATTTCTAATTTTGCTTGTGGGCTAAGATTGCTCAGTCCTGCCTGATCTACCCCATTCCATTACCAACTCACACATTATCCAGCCATTGGAGCTACTTTGCCCAGTTTGTCTGACCCCCAGGTCTGGACTATGTTTTCACCAGTGGGAGCTATGACCCACCAGGGGAGTTTCCCAAGTTCCTCCACTTGACCCACTCCCAGACCCAGTTCTCATACATGCCATTAGATTTTAGGCCAGTGCCCGGCACAATCTTTCCTTCCATTTGGCCTTGTATGAGCAGGTGAACATTGCAGTCCAACCCACCCCACACCCTATTCAGGATGCACATTCAGGTGCAGCTGCCTTGACCAGTCCAGACTGTTGTCAGTTCCTTTACCCATGAGTGATGGCAGGCTCCTTCGTCACACCTAGCTTGGACCATCACCACATCAACTCTTGAGCTAACCAGTGGGGCTAGTATTTCCACTAGATGGGGCCCACACATCCCCCACAGAATCAACCCCCGGATATGGTTCTCTCATGTGCTAGTTAATGTCATGGCCCTGCCTAATGAGACCTGTCTCCTGATCCATCATCATGTCAGGTAACAGGATATGATCCTGCTAGACAAGCCCTGAGCTTTAGCTTTTGCATGGACTGGTGTTCGGTGGTTAGCATTGTTCAGTGTTACAAGTTCTACACAGGATTTAAAGGAGTTTGGTATATCAGTCTTGTCCAAAAAGATCATCTGGTCCCTCTCCTTCAACCTACCAGGTCTCGTTACTCTTGCTTACCTTCAAAGGAAAAGTTACTGTCTTTGGAAGTCTTAAGGATTGATTGACATCCCAGAAGTACAGTGGACTTAACATGGAGCTACCTAAGCAGCAATTCAAAGTCCCCAAACCCCAGAGCTGTCTGCCAGGTGGCCAGCAGGCAGAGCCTGACGCCAAATGGAGTACTGGCTGCCCAGGGACAGGTCACCACGTGTACATGGTGGCTGGAATCAGGGCTCCAAGCATGGTAACAGTCCAGGCCTGGCACCCACCAGCAGCCAACAGGATGCTGGAAGTTTTAATCTCCAGACTCCAAGTTCACCCCCCGTAATGTTTGCATTGTACCAGGGATGTTCTCAAGCTGTGGTTCTCAAGCAGACCCATCCTCTATGAGGCACTTAGGAGACTGTGGGGGCCCTTTCAGTTCTCCGGTGACTGAGCTGCCACTGGTGTTGGGTGAATGAGCACCATGGGTGCAGGAAGGGCTTTGTGACAAGAGGGCAAAAATCCCTCAGGCCCTCCTCACTGTCCTTCAGAGCAGAGATGCCACAGATACATACATCAGAGATTCCTTAGTGTTCAGTAATACAAACCAAGTTTACAAGAAGTTGCAAAAACAAGCCCAGAGATTTAAGAAACAATATTTACGTAGGAGGAAGCCTAAAAGAAATAAAGGTATAGCCTCAGAGTCTTTGAAAAACTTCCTCTGAGCACAGTTTTTCCACTCCGTGGCATATATATTTCTAGTTGTATAAACAGTTTCTTTCTGTAATTATATACATATAGTCATTGCTACACATTCATCCTGAAAATATGGATCAGAGGAAGCTTGAAATACTTAGATTTAGAACCAAACAGTGTTAAATCGGTGGAGACACAGGAAATGTCGGTGTCACATTAAATCATATTGCCATCTTACATATTTTAAAAAAAAGCCTTTGGAGTATAGTGATAAACAAAAAAGATTCACTATCGAAGATACTTATTTGGGTCCCTGATTTCTGAAGCCTCTTGTTATTCCTCTGTCCAAACCTTTCACTGAGTGTTTCAAGAGGTGATAGGATGTTAAGACATTGATAAGGCTCTCTGTGGTTACTTTTCACTCCCTTGATCCCATGTCATAAAGCAGAAAATTGCTTTGATAGTCGCACTTACACATTTTTTTCATCTTCTCCACTTGAGTGCTCTGTACCTTGTCTTGCCAGATTATTTTTATATTCTCTTTGCCTTTCTTTTTAATGTAGTATATTTGCAGTGTTATTTATCCTAATGCATTTTTTTTATTTGTGTGTCCACCTGCAGTTTTTGGTTGTTCCTTTGGAAACCCAAACATATGTTACAAGTTGACACAAGTATCTGACAAGTTAATCAGTTCCTCAGTAGGTATATATTGTGAATAGTTGCATATTAAAAGAAATATCATTTTAATTTACTTTCTTTCCACATCTCCTTCTGTTTTTAAAGCTTTACGTTTGTTTCTTTTCGGAATTGTGTGTAGGAGTGATTAGTGGTAAATGCCAGTTCAGGGTGGCAAGGGTTGGAATTTATAGTAGTGGTTGAGATGCTGCTTGGGCCACCCATGTTGCATATCAGAGCACCTAGGTTTGAATCTGCACACTCTGGGAGGCAGCTGGTGACAGCTCAAGTAGGTGGATCCTTACTACCCATGTGGGACATCAGATTGAGACCTAGAGTACTGTCATGGACCTGGCCCTGCCCAATCTGTTGCCCGTGTTTGAGGCATGAATCTGTGGATATTATTGTAGATAGAACACACACACTCTCTCTCTCTTTCTCTCTTTCTCTCTTTCTTTCTCTCTTTCTCCCTTCCTCTCTCCCTCTTTCTTAAATAAGTAATATAAATTAAAAATTGCAATATCATTTTTAAAATATATTTTTATTTATTTAATGGCAGAGTTGCATAGAGAGAGACAGAGAGATCTTCCATACACTAGTTTATTCCTCTAAATGGCTACAGTGGTTGAGGCTGTGCCAGGCTGAAGCCAGGTTCCCAGAGCTTCTTCGGCGTCTCTCTTAGTGGTGCAGGTCCCAAGCACTTGGGCCATCTTCTGCTGCTTTTCCAGGCATTTTAGTAGGGAGCTGGATCAGATGGAAAGCAGCTAGGACTCAAACTGGAATGCCATCACAATAGATAGCTTAATCTGCCATAGCAAATACCTTATACATGCATAGTATATATAAATATATTACTGTGTATAAATACATAGTAAAATACCTTCCAGCCTCAGGAAGGTAATTTTAAGAATGAAAATCGTTGTTAGAGTGATAAATGATATGATTCCCACATTTTGGAAACATTCCCCCTACCCCACCCCAATCCTTAAAATCCTGATTGCGGTATCATCTTCTAAGCAGTATGTTCTGTTTCCATTTTGTCTTTAAGAAGCTCTTGTTTATAAAATAAAATTTTAAAAGGCCTAGACCTGTTTTTATCCCCTCTTCTGTTGAACTTTTCACTCCTACAACCTGCCAGCATTCTCCTTCACTCATCCTCGAAAAATCCATGACTAGTTCAAACACATTCAGTTTCTCAGCTTTTTCGTTTCTTCACCAACTTGATCCTGTCTTCGTTAATTGTCTTACCTCACTCTTCCGTTTTTTGGCATTCTACCTTAATTCCCTTTCCACTGATTTTTCCATATCTTTACTTCTCTGTCAAATTTTCATGCTTTCACAAAATTTATTGTGCCTTATCTGACAACTTGTAACTTCAATTCTTTTGCTATAAATAGACTCTACTGGTTACTGTAGCACGAATTCTCTTTTTGTTTTGATGTGAGCTCTCCGGTGTTAACTCCCATTAAGACAAGCATTCCTCAATTCCATTTTTATCTCATTGCTATGTGTGTCACCTTTGAATCATACCATAAACTGCTGTCACTCTGACATTCAAGAATGTCTAAATCGCATTCTTTTGTTACTTGGGGGCAGGGAAAGGGAAATGCTGTATTTTTCTTTGGTTTTTATTTTAAAAGAAATTTTAGCTTTTACATGAAGATATTTAGTTTCTACCAGTTTTAGTAATACTTGGTCTTTTTTTTTTTTACTGTGGTAAAATGCACATAAAACTTAACATTTTAATCATGTTCAGGGGTGTGATTTTGTGTCACAGAGTACATTCCTCAGTGCTGGACAGGCATCACCTTTCTTTGGCACTAGAACTTTCTCGTCCCAAGTGAAAACATTGAACCTACAGAGCTTTTCTTCCCCATCCTTCCTCCCCAGCCTCAGGCAACTAACTACCATCTTCCCTCCCCAGGAGTTTGCCTCTCCTGTACGTTTCATAGGGAAGGAGGCCCTTAGTGCGCGGCTTCTTTGGCTTGGTGTACCCTGTCAAGGTTCAGTCATGTTGTAGCCTAGATCATGACCTCGTTCTTTCTCCTGGCTGAATGACAGCTTATGGTACGCAGAGCCCCCGTCTCACTATCTGTTCACCAGTTCATCAGTCTGACTGCCTCAAGAGATAAATGACACACTAGCACTGATGAATACAGTGCTGATGTGTGGGTATTTGCAGGTGGGAATGCTGGTGCCTGAGAGTGTGTGCCACGCTGCTGTGTAGGCAGAGCCGGCACAAAGGGCCTGCTCATGCTTTTTTGGATGCAAAACTTGACAGCTTACACTTTACTCCCTTTTTCATAACTTTACTATGTTTTGTCTTTATTCTACCATTGTATTGCAACACCTAATGTTGGAAAATTCAGCTGATGAAAATGAGTCAAAGTTGCACGTGCCTCCCTCTCCCCATCCTCCAAAAAAGGAAGGAAGGAAGGAAGGAAGGAAGGAAGGAAGGAAGGAAGGAAGGAAGGAAGGAAGGAAGGAAGGAAGGAAGGAAGGAAGGAAGGAAGGAAGAAAAAGAGAGAGAGAAAGAAAGAAAGAAAGAAAGAAAGAAAGAAAGAAAGAAAGAAAGAAAGAAAGAAAGAAAGAAAGAAAGAAAGAAAGAAAGAAAGAAAAAAAGAAAGAAAGAAAGAAACCAGAGATAGCATGTTGATGTACTTCCTTGTGGTCATTGTCCTGACTTTTTTCTCCCTAATTATGAGCACAATCCCTAGGTAACTGAGTCCCTATGCTGTCCCACATCCAGTTCTAGAGATCTCTGATGGGTGAAAAAGAAGTGCCAGTGGGGATACATTGGAGGGGACTGTCAACATATAGATGGTCTTCAAAGCTCTGGGACTAAGACTTGCTGGATGAGGGGAGAAAATGCTGAGGAGGGGCTGGGCTGAATCCCAGGCCTCCCTAGCATGCAAAGGTTGAGTAAAGACGGAGGGCTGACAATCGGGGAAAAGCAGATGGATCCAGAAGAGAAAGTGCTTTGGAGGAGAGCAGCGCTTGTCCAGTGCACCTGCATCTCAGAGTGAGAATGGGACAGAGGACTGCAGTCAGGCTGGAATCTGGGGGAGTGAGAGGATCTTGAGGATCTTAGCCCTTTGGGAGTTTGCCAAGGAGCAGAGGAGATTGTGTTTTTGAAAACAGGTTTCTGCATGTTTCTTCTAAACATAGTTCCATGCAGGGTAAGCTGTCTAACTATGCATCCTATTTAACCACTTCTTGTCTTGCCCCCGGGTGGCATTGGCTGTACTTCCAGTCCTTGCTTTTACAAAGAATATCTGAGCGGCCAGCTCCTTCAGTCTTACTGTTTTTAGCATTATTTTCCTGCAAGTGGAGTCAGTTACAGAAAGAGAGGGTGCTGATTGAGGAGCAGAAGTAGCCATTCACCATCTCAGATCCTTTCTAGAAGGGTCCAGTGTGGTCATTTGATAGATGCATCTACATATACACAAGCATGGGTGGTCAGTCTTCAATATTGACCATTTCTTGGTTGGGGCAGTCTCTGAACTCCTGTCTCATATCAGTTTGGAGAACAGAGGATGGAACCCCAAGTGTGGAATCTCGCTGATCCCCACACCAAGGAGCCATTGTAGGTACACATCCTAGAGATGTGACTTCAACATGTTTGGCTCACTGAGACCCTGAGGAAACCAGCCCAGGGCAGCCATAGAGGCACATAGGCAGCAGTGATTCCCCTGTGGTACTGGTGTTGGAACTTAAGGTTAAGTTTATTCTTTTCCTGTAAACACCCTGCACAGTCCCCAGAGCAGCTGCCTGTTGACACCAGAGAACGACGTCAACCCTTTCCATGCATATCTTGGGTAGGGTTTTGTAAACACTTCCCAGCTTGTAGCAAAAAAGAGAACAACTTCTAAGGTGATCAGCCTCTCAAAAATGTCCCCTCCTGCTCCTCTCCTTCCTTGAAACAACAACAACAACAACAACTTTGTGGTTATGAATTCTTCCTTCCCAGCCCAGCTGGAGCAGAGGAATCTGAGGTGCTGACCTCGCTGCCTTGCCGGGCTCCCTGTTTAACTACTTCCTGCCTGGCAGGAAGGGTAGAGGCTCACCCTGGGCCAGGGGTGGCCTGCCCATGACTGGTGGCCATGCTCCACCACAGCTCATCTCCATGCCTCTGTCCTGCTCCATCTGGGTTGTTGGCTGAGCCATAGTGGGAAGCATGCCGCATTGGTGGTGCCTGTTGCAAATAGAAGTTGGAAGAGATGTGCATGGCATCTTGTTGTCTTCTCTGGCCTGGGTCATGTTCTAGAGGGATCCTGGGTCACTGCAGATCTCATCCATGAGATGGAAAGATTCCTAGCTTGACCCCCCACCACCTTCCTAGCAGAGGAGTTGCATGTCCTAGAACCTGGCCCACCTGAGTGAATTCCCACACTGCTCCCAGTTCAGTGTCCTGACAAGGATGGTTCAGCTTCCCGGAATCTCACTTTTCTCTGAAAAATAGGCAGAGTGTAGTACCAGCCGCATTCGATTGTTAGAGAAACTCCTGGGACAGTGCTGCTCAGCCTCTGACTCATACCTGACTCTTGAACCTTCTCTGTCTCCTCTCTGCAGGGGGGTTGGCAAAGAGACATGGTCAGCCTGTTTTCTCCAAAACCTTGGGGTAAGTGTTGGAACATGCAGGTCATGAGGAGGCATGGTTAAAGCATTTTCTACCAGCTTGGGTAGGATAGGTCTGGGCATCCAGGTTGTAATAGCTGGGGAGGAGATGGCGCATCTTTCACACAGCACATGTGAAAGGTCATGATCAGAAGACAAAGCAGACAGACTCAGAAGAGGCAAATAACCACACCTTCCCTGTGGTGAAGAAGCCCCACATGTTAAAGGCTCCACCCAGGGACAGCTGATTTCCCAGGGAGCAAGGTTCTGTTCAGATTGGCTTGGACAGCTAGAGGACCTTCTGCATTTTCTCCCAGGAACCCAGGCTTTTGCCATTTTCAGCTGCCTCCTCTGCCAGGGCCCTGGAGCCTCCACTGGACCCTCTGCCCCTAACCAGCAAAAATGGCATGGGCAAAAGTGGAGAACCTTGCAGGAGAATATTATGGCTCTGCCATAGAAACAGCCCATAACACTTGGCTCATAGTCTGTAGGCCAAAACCCTAGCTTTTGGCCAGAGCTCGGCAGAAATCCTGTAGCTTTAACAAGGGAGGCTTGTCCTGAGACCTAGCTGCAGGCACAGGACGTGGAAGAGATGATTGTTGCCATCTCTCTTTCCAGAAGGGTCATGAGAAAGTCTGAGGCTAGAGTTGGGATGAACTGCACACCCCTGATGCTGTGCAGTCCCAGCCTGTGTGACTTCAGTGGGGTAGAGGAAAGAAGATCAGATTGCTGCCTAACATGATTTCTTCCCAGGGATAGACTTGCAACTCCAGCAGCAGAAACTCGCCCTAGCATCTGGGGAGAGTGCCCACCGAAGTTTGCTACCAAGCTGGGTCGAGCAGTAGTCAGAGAAGGACAGATGGGACGGTTCTCCTGCAAGATCACCGGCCGGCCCCAGCCACAGGTCACCTGGATGAAGGTAAGGTTTCCCAATGCTCTAACCCCAAGCCAGGCCTGGAGACCCTGCAAATCCAGGGTCACATCCTTCAAACAGTGAGAGTCTCTTTGCAGACTGGAGGGTTCTCTGGATGGCGAACAGCAAATCATTTGTGCCCCTTCCCTATGTCACTCAGACCACATGGTTCCTATCATTGTCACAAAACAGCAGCCTGGCATCCTCAGGAGAGTGGATTTGAAGTTATGGCCCTAGGTTTAAAAATCCTATGGTGCTGGCATCTTACATGAGATCCACTTCAAGTCCTGGCTGCTCCATTTCCAATCCAGCTCCCTGCTAATGTGCCTGGGAAAGCGTGGAAGATAACCCAAGGCCTTGGGCCCCTGCAACCATGTGGGAGACCCAGAAGTTCCTGGCTCCTACTTTCAGATCGGTTTAACTCGTTGCATTCATTTGGGATGGAAGATCTCTTTTTCTGTCTCTCTCCTGCCTGCCCTGTAGCTCTTTCAAGTAAAATAAGTCTTTTTAAAAAAACAAAAAACTGAAGAACAAAAAACAGCTCCCTGGTTCATAAGAGCCATGATCTTGGATAAGCTGTCTCATCTCTTGTACTTCCTCCAAGTACTCGGAGAGGCTGCACATGGTAGTGCTCAGTAGGTCATGCAGGGCAGAGTAAAGATGAAAGTGGTGGAGAAGATTGGGACAGGGAGGGAAGATAGTGGGGTGAGAGTCAGTGTTCAACCTTGATGAGCAGGGAAGATCAAGGCCAGGAAGAGTAGACTCTTCAGCAGTGGGTGGTAGGAGCTGGCATTGTGATGCAGCAGGTGAAGCTGCCATGTTGCAAGCCTGACATTCCCTAACAGAGTGCCAGTTTGAGACCTGGCTACTATGCTTCCAGTCCAGCTCCCTGCTAAAGCGCCAGGGAAGGCAGCCAGTTTTGGATCAAGTACTTGATTCTACCACAAATGTGGGATCCTAGATGAAGCTCCTGGCTCCTGGCTCGGTCCAGTTCCAGCTCTGGTGGCCATTTGGGGAGTGAACCTGTAGATGGGATCTTTATCTCGCTCTCTCTCAGTCTGTCACTCTGTCTTTCAAATAAATATTAAAGAAAAACAGGTGCTAGGATAAATTTGCCTCTTTCTTAGTTCTTCTGAATTCATAAAAAAAGAGCAGCAAAGAAAAACTAAAGTGATAAATAGAGACTTTCCTTCCTCAAACTTGGGCTCCTTTGAAATGTGTCCCATGCATCCGCTCATAGTCTAACTGACTGCCACATCACGTCCGTGGATCCTAGATCAGGATGATTAGATTGTCTCAAGACTGCTCCATGAACCTGTGGAGCAGAGTGTGTCTCTCCCACCAGGCCTGGCAGGAGAACGGTGGCGACAGGATAACAGGTTTGTGTGACCACTCCACCCTTCTCACCCTCCACAGGGAGACGTGCCACTTCAGCCAAGTGCCCGCGTGTCCATGTCTGAGAAGAATGGGGTGCAAGTTCTGGAAATCCACGAAGTCAGCCAAGACGATGTGGGGGTATACACATGCATGGTGGTGAACGGGTCAGGGAAGGCCTCCATGTCAGCTGAGCTCTCCATTCAAGGTATCCTCCTACCAGGGAAGCTGGCAACCTCTGTGCCATCCTAGGGAAGCCACTCATCTGTCATGAGCTTGTGTGTACACAGGTGGCATCCTTGTGAAGCCATCCCTCCCCCACTCCCAGCAGGGGCAGGGTCTTGAGCAAGAAGAATGGGGAAAGCAGGTAGGCAGCGCAGACCTGGCTGGAAAAACTAGGCTGTCACCTCCACATGAGCCCGCACACTTGATCTTCAGTCCTTTCTTGTCACTGAGTCCCTTTATTCTCACTTAGCTCCCTTTGTGTTTCTCTTACCAGTGGGAAGAGCATACTAAGGTTTTGCTGTTACCCTAAATGTCACCTGCTTAAAATATAGCTCCTTGTCAGCTCTGTCCTCCACTCAATTCTTCCTACCCAGGGTCTGTGTTTCTTCTTGCCATGAGTCGACCTCTCACCATCCCCTTTTGACCCCTGCCTCTCTCTGCTACAATCCTCACCCTTTGAGATCTCTCTGAATTCGTCTCCTTCTTCCACATCCAGCCTGGAGAAGCCAGAGCGTACAGGGGAGAGTAGCCCAATGTCACATCAAAGAGGAGTACTTTGGGAAAGGGTACCTCAGGGTGGGTTAAAGTGTCTGGGTTGAACATTTCAGAAGCTGTTTATTTTTATGTGTGGCTCCATTGGTTTCTCTGTGTGGTGGATGGGGACAGATCCAGTGCCCTTAGGGCACAGCCACTGGTGGGTTGGTTTTTTTTTTTTGTATTTGTTTTTTAGTAGTTTTTTTTTTTTTTTTTTAAGCCTAAGAAGGCAACAGTTGGAGCTGTGACCTTATCCTTCAGTGGGGATGGGTTTATCGGACCAACCATGTTCAGCAAAGGAAGCTGGTGGGGGTACAGCAGGGCAGAACCACAGAGATAGGAAAATGCTTGGGAAGTGAGAAGTCAGTCAATGCAAAGGGTAGCTGGCATGGTGTCTCCAGTAACCGTCTTTCTTCCCTCCTCTCCTTTCGCAGGTGTGGACAAGACCAGCAGGTAGGTCTAGGTTCTGCCCTGGTGTGCTTTCCAGTTTACAGTGCCCTGGGAGGAGAGGCAGTCATGAAAGAGTGACTCTGAGAGTCATCTGTTTCAGTCAGGGAGTATTCTGGTTGGTTCTGTCACAGAATGGACCTTGCAGGCCCTGTGTGTCAGATGTTAAGGCTCTTGAAAAATCTTTCTGGGCATCTTCATATCTCCACGAATTAGCCATCCTTAGCAAGGGGCACTTCAACTGAGTTCATTAGGTGCTTCCTGCGCTGTGCTGAGGCTCGGGACTAGCCACTGAGTCCACAGGTCTAGTGTCAGGAAGGGTTTTGAACAGAGTCAGATGAATGTGTGATTAGAAACTTGGCACATACCCGTGAAGGGGAATAGCCATGAGAGGCTGGCTGAGGTGAAGGCTTCAGGATGCCCTTTCTAAAAATGTGATGTTGGAGCCAGTGAAGAAAAAGCCTAGGGTAGAATTGCTCCCAATGCAAGGGCCAGCATGTGAAAGCCCTGAGACCACCGATGGGCAAGCGGGTCTCTCAGATGGACCCCTCCTTCTGTATGCCTGCAGCCTGGTGGGCAGCAGAGCGCTGTCTCATGAATTCTAAGAAGCAGCTGGAGGAGGTCCCACAGTGGCTTGCTTTCAGGCCCTGTCGAGAGGTTCTGCCAAGAAACACCCAAACTTGACCTATCACCATGCATTTTATGTATAACAAGCTGACTGTGGTTGCTAGGGGGGAAGTAGGCTAAAGAGTGGACAAGAGCCAATGGTCCACTGGTTAAAACTGGGATTGGGCGCGTGGCACCAATGGAGCAGAGAATTGTAGAACAAACGGGACTCGGAATGAGGTGCAGCCCAGCAGGTGTCAAGAAAGACCACTGGTGCTTGGGCTTGGGAACCTGGCAAGCTGCAAGGACTCTGCCCCTACCCACTGGTAACTGATGGGTTGTTGTGACCCCTGGGCCCGTGAGCTTGTGGCAAGTCATGCCCTTCATGAGTCACCAGCTGATCATCCCACTCTTGTTTCTCCACCCTCCTCACCCACCGCACCACCCAGCAGGTCAGACGTCAGAAGGGAAGTGACCAATGGCATCCCGAAGGGGCTGAAACTGGACAGCATGGATACGACAGCCGAAAGGAAACATGGCTCTAGCCCTCAGGGTAGCAGCTCCCTGGCCTGGGCCGCTAACCTGCCTCAGCCTCTGAGGGACTGCGGACTGGAGCTGAGCAGGGAATCAGCCCGAAATGTCCCTCAGTCCCATCTTCCTCATAAGGTTTCCAGCACCATCACCCTGCAGGCCACGAGAGTCCAGCCAGAAGCAAGAGCACCCAGCACTCCTCCTGCAGAGGAGGAAAGGAAGAGACCGGCTGCTCTCTGGCCAGCCACCCTCCCCTCCCAGCAGCCTGGCCTTGGAAGCCAGGAAGCCCTAGGGAGGAAGATTGTCCCCAAGAACTCCCCCACAGAGAGCCAGAGGGAGTCAACATTCCCCAAATTTGAGAGCAAGCCCCAGAACCAGGAGGTCATTGAAGACCAGCCAGTGAAGTTCAAATGTGAGGGTGAGTAAATAACCCGAACCCTAAGGTTACTGGTTGCCAAAATGCAGCCACTGGATGGCCATTCCCTTTCTGCCATGCACAGCTGACCTGCAATTCCTATCCACCCTTCCCTTGGCCACTGGGTCCCCTGGGAAAGCCACCCTACCAGGGGTCTTCCTTCCAAGAGGACAGATGTAGTCTGAGAAAGTTCCTTGTTTGTCATTGAATACAGTGTCACTGTATACATACTGTGTTCCTGGGCCCTAAGTCACACCACCTGGAAGGGAAAAGCTCTCACCATCACCACCATCCTCTTCTCCCTTCTCCCTTTTCCTTGACTGTGTGGAGATCTGACTCATCGCCCTTGGGTGAGGGTAGTCAACAGTGTCTAAAGAAAACGAAATTCAAACATCAAGTTTATTTTGGTGCAAACCAGTTTTGAAGTCCATACATTCGAGGGCTTGTCAAAGAGTTCACAGAAAGTGTAAAATTATGGGAAAAAAAAGTATGTATGCACGTAAAATATTTTCACACCTTCACACCAAAATAAACTTATCCTTTGTTTCCAGTTTCCCACGGAATTTCTGAGGTTCCCTTATGTTTCTCCCACTAAGGCCCTGCTCGGTCTTATGGCCAGGGCTGAGGGATGAGAAGGGGGAGGCCAGCTTCAGAGGAAATGGGAGCCCTGCCTCCCTCCTGGTCAGGTCCTCCCCACCACATCCCACAAATTGAGGTGCTCCCCAGGGCAGGGGCTTTGTTGCAGGGAGGTTCATGTTCTTCATCCGGCCCTATAGTTTCAGGCATCCCGAAGCCTGAAGTGACCTGGTTCCTGGATGGTGTCCCTGTGAGGCAACGAGAAGGCATCCTAGAGCTGAATGAAGAGGCGGGATCCCATTACCTGTGCCTGCTGAAAGCCCGGCTGAGGGACAGTGGGAGGTACAGCTGCACAGCTTCCAATTCCAGAGGCCAGGTGGCCTGCAGCTGGAACCTCATGGTGCAGCGTGAGTCCAACCCCCCGTCACCCTGGGGCCCTGAAGGAAGAGCCATGCATGGGCTGGCTTGTGGTCACAGGCCATTCACCTACAGCCCCTGAGCCCTGGTCTGCAACAGAAGTATCAAAACCCCACCCCACGCTGTGACCTTAATCAGGAGATCCTATTGGAATCCTTCCCCCAGCCCTGTCCCCAAGTCCTGTTGGGAGCTGGCCACTGGTTATGGTGCCTCCACAGTGCCACAGCTCGGGTGTTGTAACTGCAGAGAGCTGTGTACCATACAGGCTCAGAGTAATGTGGAGTGGCAAGGAGGCGCTTCACTGACAAAAGGCCAGCCATGGAAAAAAAGAACCCAGGCTTATTATGGGGAATTTAAACAATAGACCCTCTGATGACTCAGTATTCTAATGTTTGTTAAACAAGATCAGCACCACCACATTGTTGGTATTCTGTTTCTATTCTGCTTTGCTTATGTAACATAAACATCTTTCTGTATTATCTAGCGTTCTTTGAAACCATAATCTTTAATGCCCACTTAATATTGCATAGGATGCATGTAGCTAGTTTAGGCATGCTCTCTTAAGGGTTGAGTTTTTAAATTATTTATGTTTCTTTCACTATTAATAAGAAAATGGTGATAAGTAGCTCTCCATAAAATTCTCCCTCTCTTTAAGTGCGTGCTGTCTTGAGAGACCATATCATATCACAGAGAAACCTATTAAGTAATGTTTTGGGGGTATTATCAACAAATTACGTGCTGCTGAAGAGTCTGTGTACCAAATAACCATTACCCATTTTTTTTACAACAAATAAACCTCGAACAATTTTTAAAAATTAAAAAAGAAGAGAAGGGAAATCTATAAGGAATTTAGATTCAAAGAAAAATAAACAACATCAACAATTACAGTATATGGACCTTGTGTGGATCCAGATGGAAACAGTTTGAAAAGATTATTTTCAATGAGAATATCAGGAAAATGTAGATTTGGACAAGTTATCTGATATAAATGAATTAGTATTAATTTATAGATATGATGGCAATGCTGTGTCTTTTTTAAAAACCTATTTTTAGAGCTGCAAACTGAGTTATTTACTGGTGGAATAGTTTTATTTAAAGTCCCAGTTCCACACCTGATTCTGACTTCTTGCCTAAATACACACTGGTAGGCAGCAGGTAGTTGAGTCTCTGCTACCCATGTGGGAGACATAGACTGAGTTCCTAGCTCCCAACTTGACTTCCTGGCTGTTGTAGACATTTGGAGAGTGAACCAGTAGATGCATGATTCCCTCTGTCTTTCTTTGTCTGTCTATCTCTCTCTCTCCCTACTCTCTACTCTCTACCCTCCATGGGACAGGGTAGAGATGAGTGGCGTCAGGAGCACCACAGGTCAGTGCTGCACCCAGGGAGCTATGTTCTGCTGTGGCTTCCCTCTTCTGTAAATCTAGCAGAAGGCTGTTCTTGGCTGCTTGCATCCTAGAGCAAGGCATCTCGGAGCAACTCCCCAGTCTTACTTTGGTCTGTGTGGCACCTTTCTTGAGCCATAATTCACACGATGTGAATGCCCATCTTTATGGCCGAGTCACATTCACCATGTATAGTCATATGCTTCTTTTGCCCATGTATCAGTTGATGAATGTTTAGAATGTCTCTGTGTTGCTGTGGACGTTGTGTGCAAGGTCATTTTGAATAACCCATTTTCAATTTTGAATAGGTGGAATTGTTGCACCATAAAATCATTTTCTGTTGACCCTTTGGGAGAACTGTTTCTTACACTGTTCTTCTTACACTGTTCCTACAATGGCTATACCATTTACCTTCCACCTGAGCAACGTGCAAGTGTTCCAGCTTCCCCACATACTTGCCAACGCAATCCACCGTCATCTTATGATTCTGAGTTGCATTTCTCTAATGACTAATGACGTCAGGCATCATTTCATGTGCTTCTTGGCCTGTATATATCTTCTTTGGGTAACCATCCATTCAGATGGCCCTAATTTTAGTTGGGTCATTTGTGGTTTCATACAAGCATTATTTTTCAGTTGTAGAAGTTCTTCATATATTCTGGATACCAATCCATATCAGATATCAAGTTTGAAATTATTTTCTCATTGTGCAAAGTCTGGGTTAATTTTCCTTTGTGGCTGTGGAAGTGTCTTAGTTATCAGTTAATAGTTGAGTGGAGATTTTTTTAAATGCCTTGGGCTGGTGCATCTCTCGCCCTTGTTGAGGCTTCTGTGTTTGCATTGGAGAAAGGTGTCAAGGCTCTGACCGGCACCTTAAAAAGTCCTGCTTGCAGACAGCCCCTAGGGAGCCAGAGATGAGCATAAAACCTATCTTCCCTAGACACACACATAGCCCTGCACATGGGTACTATTGTCTAGGTTCCCAGGAATATATTAGTGCTTTCTCAGAACCCTGGACATCTTATACCTCAATTTGTTCTTGTAAGTTTTTGTTTGATGTTTGTTTAATTATTTGAAAGGAAGAATGATAAAGAGAAGATGGGGGAGAGATCGAAAGAGGTAGAGAGAGAGACAATCTTCCCACCACTGGTTGACTCTCCAAATGACTGTAATGGGCAAGGACGGTTCATGTCAAAGTTGGGGTCCCAGAAGCTCCACCTGCGTATCCCACGTGGGTAGCAGGAGCCCAGACAGGCACTTGGGCCATCCTCTCTGCTTTGCCAGCAGGGAGCTGGGATGGAAGTAGAGCAGCCAAACCAACCCTCTGATATGGGAACGCCCATGCCTCAGGGTGCAGCTTATCTCACTTTACTCCAGTGCTGACCCCTTCTTTTTAAGCTCTTTGATACTGCAGCCACAGGTAGCTGTATTGTTCAATAGCTGTGGGTGATTATTCAACCACACTGGGGGATCGGACTGTTCTTATAGAGCAGATTTGAGGCCAGATCAAGTACAGGCAAGTCCTGAAAAATGAAAATCAGAAAGGTGCTGTCAAAGAGCTGCCAGGCTGTGACAGCTCCCATGCAGATGGCATTCTCAGGAGCTCCGAACCAATTCCAGGCTCTACTCAGCAGCTGGTTCTGTTAGGTCCCAAGGTTGTTGTTGATCAAAGTTACTGCAAAGCCGGTGTGGGGGCAGGGGATGGGAGATAGGAGCTCACTCTTTTTATTAACAGGGCTTCTTTTCAAATTTCGGCCTCTGGTGTTTGTCTTTCAATGAAGGCTGGTTTATTGCAAGCCGTTGGTTCATTTCCAGTCTTCTGAGAAAGTTGGTTTTGATTCTTTTTGCAAGTATGTGGTTGCTTTTTCTCTCTTTATTTTTTTCATTTGAGAGGCAGAAACAAACAGAAAGGGAGTGCTCCCATCTGATGATTCACTCCCCAAATGCACATGGCTGGGCTCAGCCAAAGCCAGGAGTTGAGAGCTCAGTTCAGGTCTCCCTTGTAGGTTGGCAGGGAGGCAACCCTTAAGCCATCACCTGCTGCTTCCCAGGGTCTGTACCTTCAGGCAGCTGGGGTCAGGAGCCACAGTCAGAAATGTAATCCAATTAATTTTGACGTGAGATGCAGGCACCTTACCGGGTATCTTTAATGGCCGAGTGCCTGCTCCTTTTGTGGCTTTTATGAGTAGATTTGCAGCGATCTTTAATCTACTATTCCAGAAGCACATGTTCAGTCCCTCTCCCTTTTGAAGACACTAGCTGTTTTAAATGCCTCCGACCTTCCAGAAATCCCCGTTAACTCTTAGCAGATGACTGTGCTAATGTGCAGGTCATCCGATGCATGCTCTTTCAGCTTCCCCTGAGCCCCTTCCTCCCTTTTCCTCCCATCAATGCTGCCCGTTTCCCTGACCAAGGCTTGTTTTTCTGCCCCTTCCCAACTCCCAGAGATCTTCTCTAATAGAAGCTTATTCTTGGACCATTTCTTCAATCTCTGCCCCTCCTTTACTAAGAGGTCCCTATTCCTCCCTACGAGCTCAATGTGGTCATCCCTAAGCTGAGAGGTCCTCCTTACTTTCTCTTTGCATGTTCCTCAACAGCCCCCACCCCAGCATTGCACCTGCTGCAAGTGTCATCTGTGTGCTCAGGTTTTCTGGGTAATAGTAGCTCACACTCACCAAGAGTGTTCTCCGTGCCACGCTGTGTGCTAAATGCTCTGTTTACATTGCTTCCCTTAGTGACCCAGCAAGATTAGAAGAAAATTAGAGTCATGTCCATTTTCCAGAGAAGACTGAGTTACAGTGAGGTTAAGTGAGTTGTCCAAGAGCCCATGCCTTACAGAAGAGAGCCTGTTTTCAACCTAAGCCGGTCTGGCACAAAGGCTTGTGTTTCTACCCATGACTCTCAAAGGGATTTCTCTAATGCAGGGTATTGGCATCAGCAGAGGGGAAATGTCATACCTCCCTATGCTTCTCAGGGTTGTCCACTTGGCTCCTAGCTTAGTGTTGGCCAGCTCAAACATACTGCCCTTGTGTCATGCAGCTGCTCTCCCATTATCCACAAAGGCAGACAAGGCACAGCCAGGCTGTCAAGGAAGCTGGTGCCAAAAATAGTGATGCAAGCCTCTGTGGGCTTGGAGCAGGTGTGTTGTGACCTGGGATGTCACTTCTCCATCCTCTGCTCCCACAGGGCGGGCCACAAGGGAGGTGGCCCCATCGTTCTCCAGTGTCCTGAAGGACTGTAGCGTCACTGAAGGCCAGGATTTTGTGCTGCGGTGTTCGGTACAGGGGGCCCCAGTGCCCCGCATCACCTGGCTACTCAATGGTGAGTTGCACTACCCCCTGCCCCCTGGTGCCATGGCTCCTTCAGTTCTCTCCACTCTGAACCATTCGGAACTTAGGTACTCCAGGAGCCTCAGCAGAAAGCACAGATAGGAAGAACATGGGAATAAGGGGTCTACTACTGAGCAGCTGAGCGAGGTATGGCTCCTGCATCTGCTACACATTCCCATTAGCATGATGTGGACAGCACATTTTACCAGGCAGCAGTTTGTGAAACTGAATCCCAGCTTTTACATCAAGCAGCTAATGAGGTATCTATCACAGAAGCACGCAAGCAACTTAATTTCTTTTCAGACTCAAAGGAGGCCCTGAGTGAACATTGCCTGAGTCAACAAGTGAACAAATCAATTAGCCAGCTAACGAAGCACACAGATGTTGCTCGAGGGATCTTACCTTCTGTTGGGTGGCAGGTGGCTCTGGGGTTTGTAGCCCAGTAGATCTGTTCTGTGTTCTGCTCCCATAGAGACATTTCCTCCCACAACCACTTGGGCCAGGATCCTTTGAAATAATGAACTGCCATATCTTATTGCCCTTTTCTCATTTCAAAAGCATGGTAAGACTCTGATTGTAGAGGCGGGAGCAGTCTACTCAACTGAGAAGACTGAACATGAACTCCATGGGGAGGAAAAGGGGGCACTCCCTAGGGAGCACAAGGCTGGGGAGGGTGGCCGGAGACCTGGGATACCCCATTTTGTGGCTCTGAGTGCCAGATGCTTTGTCCACAGGGAGGTAGGCTGGTAAAGAAGGTGCAGGGTCCTGGCTAGCTTTCACACCTGATAGAACAGGTTCATGAGTAGGTAATGGCTTCCTGCCGTACGCACCAAATGGCCCCTGATTGTGCCTACATTGGACAGTTGTCCTCATGAGGCCTCCCAGTGGATAGTTTGCTCAGGCTTTGCTAGAAATCATCATCAGTGAGAGGGGAGACCGCGCAGTCTCCTGATGGGTGGTCTTCTTGGGTGGTCAGTGACAGCAGAGCTTTGCTCCCCTCCTACCCCCATCTGAGGACAGTATTCCTACATGATGGCCATGAGCACTAACCTCACTCCTGCCTGGCTCCGAGGTAGATCACGGGCCAGCCAACTCTTCCAGAAGAGGCAGCCAGGGGACGTAGCTCCGGCTTTTCAGGCCATACAGCGTGGGTAACAATACCCACTCAGCTCTGCCGTGGCTACATCAAACATGGGCCGTGTGTCCGTGCATGAATGTGACTGTGAGACAACGAAGCTTCATTTAGGAGGCACTCCAATGCGAATTCCATACCACAGTCACATATCATGAGGTTCTTCCTCCCTGTTTTCCAACCACCTAAAAATCTGTAAAAACAACTCCCAGCTTGCTGGCGGTTGGGTGGGCAGTGAGTGCCCTGTGTATCTTCACCATTTGCTAACAGCTAGGGATTCCTGGTGAATCTCAGCACTTCCACACCTTCCCATTAGGGGGCAGATGTGCTCTGACTGGGTTCCCCTGGCTGCTTGCTCTGGCCCTGACCAGCCCTGAGCTCCCCATTCCGTCTCCCTTTCCCAACGGGAGCAAGCCTGATGTTGTCACAATACAAACCACTCTATGTGACAGGCTCCTATCTGCTCCCTCCAGCCTCCTGGAGGGTCCACCAGACTGTATGGAACCTCTCCCTTCTGGCCCCATGGCACGTTTGGCACTGTCTTTGCAAAACTGTCGTGGGGACATGAAGTGCTGCTATGTGCAGAAGGAGGCATCGCCCCGTCCCGCCCTGCCACTCACCCCCAGCTCTATGAAGTGTAAACTCTGACTGCCCCTGCCTCTTGGCAAGAGATAATACCGACAGTCGCTTCCTGTATACCAGACAGACACATTCCTGCTCTAAGGCCAGAAGCTTCAGGCATGAGATTTGGGGTGTGTTTCCCCCTGAAAATGAAGGGTCGTGTCCCAGGATGATGAAATCCCAGGAACGTAGACCATTCTGGAAAGCACTGGAATTGGTGGCATATACTCCTGACTCCATGCGGGAATTTCTTTTTTTTTTTTTTTTTAGATTTATTTATTTATTTGAAAGGCAGTGCTGGTGTGGGGGCAGGGAGACAGGGAGTTCTTCCATGTGATAGTTCAGTCCCCAGTAGCCACAGTGGCTACAGTTGTGCAATCCAAAGCCAGGAGCTTCGTTCAGGTCTCGTATGTTGGTGCAGGAGCCTAAGCACTTTGGACCCAAGCACTTTCCCAGTCACATTAGCAGGGAGCTGGACCAGAAGTAGAGCAGCTGTGACATAAACTGGTTACCTCTATGGGATGCTGGCACCAGAGGGGCACCTTTCCTTGCTATGCCACAGCACCAAGCCCATGTGACCTGAAGAAAGGGTTTCTCACAGAAGGGCCAGGGTCAGCCAGGGCCAGCTGCCATTGGCGCCCGTATCTGTGCCCATTTGCCCAGAAGAAAATCACCTCCCCATAGTGTGAGTTTAGCGTGAGGTTGGGGGAAGCAGAATCGCTCATTGACACAGTCTCCAAGGAGGAAGTAAACCTGCTGTTTGTGCAGCCCTCACATTCCACCTAGGCACAGGGTCCTGGGCGCCCCAAGCCTGGGCTCTGAACAAGTGACCCTGAGAGCTTCTGCATGGGCTCTGAGTTCCGTGACTCTGATGCCGTGCAGTGGGAGACTTTTTTTTTTTTTAACACAAAATGCCCAGGAGGACTCTGTCCCTTTCCTCTCCCCTGGATTCTTCCAGGCCCAGTCTTGTGCCCTGACCTCATCCATTTAGTCCATTTGCGTCACTTCCTTAGCCACATTCTCCAGCCCACAGATCTCCATGCAACTGACCGGGTGTGGTGAACTTCAGCTCCAGGGCCACCAGGGACTGGACCCCACCTCATACCCCTGCTCACCTAACCCCACCCCTGGCTCCCATCCTTGCTGCCTGGGCACAGCCTGGCCTTAATCCTCTGTGCTTCCTCCCGCAGGGCAGCCCATTCGGTACGCCCACTCCACATGCGCGGCTGGCGTAGCTGAGCTTCACATCCAGGACGCCCTGCCGGAGGACGACGGCACCTACACGTGTCTGGCTGAGAACGCCTTGGGGCAGGTGGCCTGCAGCGCCCGGGTCACTGTCCACGGTAGGAACCTCCAGGTGCCTTGTTTGAAAAGGCAACTTTCCTGCACACACAGCTGTTACCTAGGAGGTGCACGGGACCTGGCTCCAGTTGTCACGGCACAGCTGAGCTCACCAGAGCCCTCCTAAGGACAGAGGCCAAGGGACTCCTTTCAAAGAGACAGGTGGAAGCCTTCGCCTTCGGGAGTCCCCAGGGACACAGTCAGCCACAGGAAAGGGCTGGTCCCTACCCCAGTGGGAAGTAGGGAGGGCCCCACCTGGCTTCAGCAGCCCCCAGTCAGTAGGAAGAAAGTCGCACACACTACAAGATGAAGGCACACTCAGACATACCCTGAAGTACTTAATGGGGTTCTCACACAGCCCTCAAGCAGGACGTGAAGTGTGGGGACTGGGGCTCCTGGCGGAGGGGCTCGGGGCACCTCACATTGTTCCTGTCTCCTTCTGGGTGTGCTCAGGCTTGTTCTGTCCATCCCCAGCCCACTGTCCAGTAAGCTAATTATCATAGATCAGCCAAGCCCTAAGTTCTCTGGGCAAGCTCAGGGAGCTGTGGACTCAAGGTGATTTGTCTGGGCTCGGGAGGGAAGTACGTGGTCCTGGGGCTTCGTGCTGAGCCACCCCAGGGAAGCTACAGGGTTTGGTTTTGCTGGAAGCAGGGACAGACGTGTGCTTCCCACTACATTCGATCCTTTCACCCATTCCATTTCATCCCACAGTGGGGTGCAGGGGCACCATCCCTCTTTCAGACAGGAAGATCTGTAGTTCTTAAGAAATCTGTGTCACTTGCCCAAGTGCCCCCAAGCTAGTAAGGAAAGCCAGCCTCCTGAACCCAGGCCCTGGCATAGTTTACTGCTATGCCTCGCCTCTCTTCCTCAGAAGAGCATGACCCTGGCCCCAAACAGTGTCAGCCCCTTGGGGACAAAGGAACTGCTACCCAAGAAAAAACAGCGTTGAGGCTTGGCTGCAGGAAACTTTGTAGGGAACTAGTGTGTACCCACAAAGACACTCTGAATTACTTGGAAAAATATTTTGACATGGAGCCATCATGGGTCAACTGGTCTACCCCTTCCTCCAGGAAGCCTGGGAAAGTGTCCCACTTGTCTTGCTCATTCTCATTGCGCGGCTACAGCCCAGGGACATGGGGTGGGGGGATCTGAGGAAACCAGACAGCTCAGACACCCAGGACAAGAATAGTCTCGCTCGCTCCCCTTTGTGCCCAGGCCCCAATAGGCACGGCCCAGCCAAGTTCATGTCGCCATGCAGGAGGAGTCAGCATAGGCCAGGCCATGTAGCTCAGCACCCCTGCTTCCAAAATGCTCCCTGGCTGGCTCAGTCATCTACCTGGCCAATCCAGCTCTTGTTGGTGCTGAGATTAGATTAGCAATATCCATCCAGGCTGATCACCCTTATCCCCTGAGCTGGGTTTCACAACCCTGTGAAGGAACAAGAACTCTGAGGTGACTGCCTGCCCTCTTGCCTATGAGCAGGGTTAGGTTGGGGGAGAGCATGTAACTTCAGTGTGCCAGGCAGCCCTGTGCGGGTGACACCCCACCCTGTGATAGGAGTGGGGGAGGTGTTTCGGGGAGATGTGCTGGCCCGTGCAGGCCAGGCAGAAGCTCAAAGACCATAAATGGAGAAGGAAGTTGGGAGATGCTGTGTGCACGTGGCCCTGTCTCTGCACAGGCCTGGGGAAGGACAGGCCTGGCACCGTGACACCGTTGGCACTTTGCCCAGAGCCACTTGGGAAGGCTCGAGCCACTGCCTGCACCCCTCTCCACCACAAGCTGCAGAGTTTTTCTTAACTTGCCAGACAGCTCCTGTGGCCTCTGATGAGGTGCCAGGGTGCCAGGCCTCAGTGGGGGGCATGGATGGCTGTGAATCCCTCCCTCCCCGACTCCAGTTGCTGGCCTGCAACCAGGACACCCCTTCCTGTCCTGTTGCCCACAGCAGTGCAAGTGTTAAAGGAGCGAATGCACACAGTCCCCAGGGCATAGGAAATAACAGTTCAAGTGCGGGCAAGTTAGGATGGTTGTCCACCTCAACACACCTTGAAGCAAAGCCAAACAGCTAAAGAGGCCAAGACTTAAGAGTGTGGCTTCTACCCGAGGCTTGGCTTGGCCATCGTGCTGTTTGTTGGTCTGGTAGGGGAAGCCAGAATGAGAGGAAGGCAAGTGTGGTGCCTGGTCCCTGGAGCATCGGTTTCTGCACCCAACGTCCAGGGTTCTGGCCACAAGGTGGCACTGTTCAGCAGCGCATCTCCCACCCACCACCTTGAGGTAGCTGTGCTCCGGTCAGGCTCTGTCTGGAGGCAGAGTCCAGCAGCTTTTAAGTCAAGTCAGACATGATAACTCTTCCACCTCTTCAACTATGGGTCCTCCTTGGACTGTGTGCCAAAGGAAGCCTCTGGGATGTCAAGAAAATGAAGAAGTGGTGCTCCAGGCACTGGCCATATAGCAGGGTGTGGGCCTGTTTGAGTACCAACAAGATGGCCTTTATGGCTGCAGCCAAGTGAGCAAGCAGATGGAAGTGATGTAGATGAGCCAAGAGAGAGAGACAGAGAGAGAGAGAGAGAGCTGGGCAAAGTCTGCAAGGGTCAAAGGAAGACATTTCCTCCTCTCATCACTTGACCAACTGTCTGGCAGCCCCCTCCTCCTCTTCTGAGGTTGATCTCAGATGTACAACTGGTTTGCCCTATGTGAACTTAAAAATACCAGCTACTTTTAAAGTGGTTATGTTGACTAAAGAAAAATTGATGAGAGAACAAAAATTAACACCAGTCTTTTAAAAATGTATATGTTAAGGATCTTAATCCACCCAAAACATTCATCCATCAACCTAAGAAGGCAAGCAGATAACTCAGTGTGAGCTCAGTGTATCCCTGAGGTCTGGTTGTGCACAGGTCAGGAGAGAATTGGCCTTGTGTGGTGTATGGGTTCTTCGTGGCGCAGAAAGACTTGTGAGTGCATTGGTGTCAGGGAACTTAAACTTCATGTCACAGAGTGGGCAATGGTTGAGAATGACAGCTGTGTACCCATCCAGCCTCCCCCTTGCCCCCCAAGCGCAGGCAAGCACACCTACTCCCCATGTGGGCAGACTGGGTTCCTCGTGGCAAATGTGTCCCAGTGGAGAGACATCTTGAGGCATGTGGTTCCCAGACACTGGCCGAGAGAGGACCCTGAACACTCTAGAGAAGTCTGTGGAACAAAGACTCCTGGCTGCCTTGGTCGCGTCAGGCTGCCCCTCCAGACTTCTGGCTAATGGGTCAGCAGACAGACCGCGTTGCAAAGACTGAGGGTGCGTCCCTGGGGATCTGGGCTATGAGGGGGTGCCCTGGGAGTGGGGAGAGGCCACAGCTCCTTCCATCGTGGTATCCTGGAGTGACAACCCCTGAAGGCAGGCAGGGAGCTGAACAAGGACTGTGTCCTTGAGCCCTGGGCCAGGCTGGCTGTGGAGCATGAAATAAACAAAGAATCCTACTGCCCCAGCACCCCTACCCCCCTCCACATGCAGTGGATGATTTATTGAATTTCCACAGAATAGCGGGGTTGAGGGTGAACCAGATCTGCTATTGGAATGGCATTTGGCATCATAATAACTAAGAAAAACAGCTCGTGTTGAAAGCCCCAAGAAACTCTTGAGCCAGTTCGAAATAAAAGTAAGCATGTGCATTAAATGTAAATTTGAATCTAGTAATCCGGGGCTTTCCAAGAGCAGTGAGTTGATCAAAAACAGTCTCAGCAGGTAGAAAAAAACAAAAGAGGATTTTTCTTTAAAATTATTTTTTTACTTTATTTGAAATGAAGAGTTACAGATAGAGGGAGAAAGAGCCTCTATCTGCCCGTCCACTTTTCAAATGGCCACAATGGCTGGAGCTGGACCAGTCCAAAGCCAGGAGCCTGGAGCCTCCTTTGGGTCTCTCACATGGGTGCAGGGACCCAGGCACCTGAGCCATCTCTGTAGCTTTCCCAGGCCATAGACAGAGAGCTGGATAAGAAATGGAGCAACTGGAACTTGAACCAGGGCCCATATGGGATGCCAGCACCATAAGCAGAGGCCTAGCCTGCTACACCATGACAGCTGTGCTAAAAGAGAGGCTTTTAAAGAAAAATACAGAGAGGAGTTGGTCTTGCTGCTAACCTCAGAGAAAGAGAAGGAAGGGCTGTGCAGGGATGAATAAGGAGAATGACTCCGGCAGACAGAGGGGCACTGAAACTGCGGTTCTCACTGCCAAGTCCCAGAGCCACCTGCTGGCCCTTTCTCGGGGAGTGGCTCATGCTGGTGGGTAAACTGCAGTGTCGAGGATCCCAAGTCCCTCTCGGTGTGTGAGCTGTTAACCCCATCTGGGGGTGATGAGAAGCCTGCACAATCTGGTGCTGGGCATCACTTCGTGTTTGTGTTTTTCAGCTGAATCCACTGCCAACGAGTTTTCAGAAGGTGTGTGGTCTCAGTAGAAGGCGTCTAGTTGGCACCTCACACCTCCAAGTGAAGAAAGTAGAATGCTCAGCGAGGTGAAGGCAGCTGCCCAGAGCAGCCCAGGCCCAAGTATAAAACCAGGCCTGCAATGGCTTCAGCCCTGGGACACGCTGCCTTGCTGTAAACCCTGAAACACCACATGTTAGCTGACTCTGCTTCACCTGAGTGAGAATATGTTCAGTTTCCTACCCAGGAACTGCCTTCAAAAACAGCCCCACTAGTGAGCCCACAACAGTGGACACAGCCAGGAAGGAAACACACTGTGGTTTCGGGAAATCATAAACAGGTGTGTGTGTGTGTGTGTGTGCACCTAGGTGTGTGTGCAAACATGTGCATGTGTATATTGCACTATACATACAGTGTGAGCAAGTGCATGTTGCAAGTGTGTGCATGTCTAAGAATGCAAGTGTGTGTGCAACCATGAGCATGTGTACATGTGCCTCTCTCATCTCTCCGCCCTCACTCCCCTCTCCCCATTTCCTTCCCTCTCCCACAGAACCTTTCTCCTCTGTCTTCTGTGCTGTGTCTGTGCTCTCTGTCCTATGCGCTGTGCCTTCTCAGGTGCTGTTCATATCACGGGTCTGCAGGGCCCTAATTCCCATCCATACTTGTTTCCACTGGCAGATCACTCTTATTCCACCCTTTCTGTCTAAAGGGAGGGTAGAGGTCAGTGGAATGATTAAGTTGGCAGAGAGTAGGCCCACACCCAGCACCAGGGCACCAGAAAAAGCTCACTTTGGATCCTAACTTCAGACCACCTGTTTCTGGACTCTTCCCTGGACTTGGTCTCAGCAGACCAGCAGGAAAGCCCAGGAGCAGGTAGGCTGGGCAGCATGTCCTTGTCTCTGGGCCATTTGGCATCCCTGGGCTCAGGCACTCTGCAGGACGGTCATGGCCCACCTTAGCTCCCTGTGAGCTGTGTCAGCCCTTGGGGCCCTTGAGGTAGGTCAGCTTCCTTCTGAGTCTCAGCGTCCTCCTCCATCCAACAGGGCCACCATGGCATCAAGAAGTGCTGAGCCTATCCAGTTATGCTCTGTGGCGGCTCTCATGCCTTTTCCTGTCTGGTTTGACATGAGCATCCTGGCTAGCGGGGATAGGGGAGGGACTTCTGTCATCCAATTCAGGATCAGGTTGCGTCTGTCTAAGTAGCAGAGATGCAGGGTCAGGACAGTCAGAGATGTGTTGTGTCTGTAGCTGTGGCATGCCAGCTGCGGTCCTGGCTGTTTCATGTTAGTTCTCCAGACTGTCTAATACTGCTACTACACTAATACCCTGTTACACTGCCCCACACAGGGGGCAGAGGTCGGTCCCATGCTGTCAGCAACTGGACTTGGAGGAGAGACTTCCAGCTTGGGTGGGCAGGGCTGGGGAGGGTTGAAGACATGCTTGCCTGTTTATTAGCCTCCTTGTTTGGGAAGACCCCCGGGAAAGGCCTGACCCCTTTGAAAACAGGCCTGTGTGTGAACTCCAGGTCTGCTTGCACCAGTACCGTGACCTTGGACAAGCCACTTCCCTGTAACATATCATAAGCATTCTATCAGCAAAGCAGGGTGATGGGTTTGCTAATAAGGGCTGTGCCTCTCGAGCCACCCAAGTAGGAAGTCACTGACCCAGATGCTCTGGTCCCCTCAGCTCCCCACCCCCAAGCAGTGTGTGTTGGGTGGGAAGTGAATGTTCACAGGCAATGTTGGGCTGGTGTTCTCTCTACAGGGAAGAATATGGGGCATCTGAAGGCTTGGGATGCATCAGCCACCCCAGTCTGCTTTCAGCACAGGTCACCCTAGCCCGAGGAGATTGACCCTGCTGTACCTACTGGGAAACCCCAGAAGCAGATTTATTCCAAATACTTCCCCCCTTCCCAATCAACCATTCATTGTGCCTCTCATTCTTAGAGAAGCAGCAACAGGATCAGAGATGGTGGGTGATGCTGCAGCCGGGTGCCTGCCTGGGTGTGAGGGGGTGCTCTCACTTCAGGACCTCCTGGTGAGGGCAGGGTTGGGAAGAGAGAGTATGCAAAGAAGTTTGTTTCTGACTTGCTATGAGCCGTCTTCCATGGATACATGGGCCTGTAAGCCTTAGGCAATGCTCTGTCCCCTGTGCTTTGAGTGCTGCAGCTCAGCCCGTGACGTCAGTGAGCAAAGGGGCATAGGCCTGAGTGGTCCTTGCACCAACCATGTAGGATTGCCAGTGTCTGGCCCAGGTGGTAGCACAGGCAGTTTTCACCTGTCGTCTCTGCCGCTGTCCGGGGCCCTGTGATGATGCCACCCCTGGAGACAGGTGGAGGACACTGGGCAGATGGGTACTTGTCCGAGGCCACTAGAGTTCAGGGCAGCACTGCATCAGCCATGTGGGCTCTGAGAGAATCAGGGAGGCAGCTTTCAGACCCCTCCCATGCATGCCTGGGTTGTTGGGGTCCACAGTGGGTGGGGAAATTCCCAAAGGAGAGAGGGACAGAAAGATTTCCAGTTTGTAGTAGCTGAAAACCCCAGGACAGCTCTGTATTCACAAAAACCCCAGTCTAAAAAGCAGGCAGCAGGAGGAATGGAAAGAGGGTGGAGCCCATGAGAGGTAGCCTGGAAGAGAGGAGGAATGGAGTACCTGATGTCCCCAGAGTACCTAGAAACTGGTACCCACAGGAACCGGGCAGTGACAGCAGAGAGGCGGCGACAGGGAGTGGTCTGGATCAGGGGTGGGGGAAGACATCGTGTCCTGGAGCCTTCTCAGTCCGTGCAAGACAGGAAATTCCTCAACTCTCCCGAGGCCATCCATGTCCGGGAGCCAAGAGAGGTCTGTGCGGCTCCAGTGCTACACACCCAAGTCCACAACCAGGCCTCCTGCCCAGGCCTGCAGGTTGCTACCCCCACCCTCCACCCAGCGTATAGTGGTGCCTGGGCTGGGATGTCGGGCAGCAGCAGGGCCTCCTGAGTCCTGTCTCTGAGCCAGAAGGGAGTAGTACCCACTCAGGCACTCCTGGCTAGTGCCTTTGTGAGTACATCTGCTCTTTGGGGGGCAGTTTCCCCAGCCTCCCAGGCCTTGCCAGCCTTTCCCTATCCACAGAGCCAGAGGCTGGACCAGGTGAAGTTGGCAGCAACCCTGATTCTGTTTTCAGTGGAATCAAGCCTCTCCCAGCTATGTGTATCGCTGCAGACCTAGGCTTCCTAAAGAAGCTTGTGGCCATGAGCTAACAATATCCCAGAAGGCCAGAGTGGCAGTCCCTTGAAACTTTAGCTAAGAGCCATCTTAGCTGTCTTTATCTGTTTTCTGTAGCTGTAACCAAAACCCCTGAGGCTGGAAACTTGCAGATTGATTTCAGCATGTAGTTATAGAGGTCTGAGAACTTGGTACTGGCACCTGCTCAGCTTCCCCTGGGGCCTTGGTTTACATCATGTCGGTGGGGTTTTGAGCAGAAGGGGAAGCAGATATATGTAGAAGCACATGTGTAAGAGAGACAGGGCAGGGGCAGGCAGGGATGTCCCAGACACCCACAATGGCAACCTGCTCTAGTCCCACGAGACCTAATTCACTCCTGCAAAAACTAATCCAGCCTCCAGCAAACCCAACCCAGTCCTTTGAGACGGACTTGATCCATTCGTGAGGGTGGTGCCCCCTTGGGACCTCAGCACCTGTAAAGCCTGACCCCACCATCTTGGAAATCAAATCTCAGTGTGCATTTCCATGTGGATAAACTGTCTAACTCTAGCCCCACCCCTATCTCAGTGCCCGTGTCATCCGAGATAAAGCTGGATGAATTTGGTAACGTTTCTAGCTACCTGTCCCCCAGGTGGCACAAAGGGAAAGACAGCGGCAAGACACTCTTTGGTCACTTCTGAGTACCACATGAGTGTATCACTTATTCAAAAAGCAATAAGCTTTAGGGGGAAAAATTCCATAGGATGCCAACTCTCAGTGAGGGACAGTGTTGACCAGCCATGGCTCCATGGAGTTCTTGTTGCCCCCATCCTGCTCTGGGGCAGGAGTGCTATCAGGCCAAGCCAGCCAAGCAACAGGGCTGGTCTTGTCCCTGCTGACTTCTGAGTCTCTCCTCAAGCTTGCAGTCTCTGGAGTGGGGAGACCTGAGTGGCAACCCAGGGCTGGCTGCACCGAGTGGCCATGTGGTCTGTGTTGAAGGAATGAATGAATGGCTGCTCACCCCTACCTTCTGTTGTCTACTGCACAGAAAAGAAGAGTGACAGGAAGCGTGAACACCTTCTGCCCGTGGCTCCCAGCAAGCCCATCGCACCTGTCTTCCTACAGGGCCTCTCGGACCTCAAGGTCATGGATGGCAGCCAGGTCACCATGACAGTCCAGGTGTCAGGTCTGTGTCTAAATGTCTCCTTAGGGAATAGGCGGGAGTTGTCATGCTTGCCATGGGGGGTACTGCTGCCCCCAGGGGAGCACTGATTCCACCAGGTAATCCACACAAAGCTATCAGGTAAGGCATCCAAGAAGAAGCATTTGCTCACCTCTCTTTCCTGTCTCTTGTGGGTTTTCTGGATTCAAGGTTAAACAGTCTAGAGGCCAGCATTGTGGCATGGCAAGCTGAGCCACAGCCTGCAATATTGGCATCCCATCTGCCCTCTCTTGAGCCTTCTTGGGCCTGAGGGCACCCAGCCCACCTCAGCAAGCCTGTTTGGGGGACCTTGCTCCTGGGAAGTTAAGCCCAGTGGTCAGCTCTTGCATCAGAGAACCATTGCCAAGAGCCATTGTTTTATGCCCTAACACACCCCTGGAAACAGCCTAGGGCAAGAGAGCAGTGAGAACTGGCTGCCATCCTCTGAGAGCCCTGTTGGGAACTCTTTGGCAGGCTGGAGCCCTTCCTTACTCACAGTACAGCATTTGCATGGCAGCAAATTACAGTGCACATTGAGTTGCCTTTTTGTTTTGTTTTGTTTTCATTTGTAAGAGAGTCACCACTGTCTGGATGTGGATATGCTACATTAGGCTATGTTGAGTAGAAAGTGTGTTTCCTTGGAACCCAGTGCTTCTGTTGCCATTTGATGTCATTAGGCAGTTTGGGAAGGCAGAGTTACAGAGAGAGAGGAAAGATCTTCCATCTGTTTGCTCACTCCCCAAATGGCCACAACATGGCCTGGGCTGGTCTAGGCTAAAGAAGCTATTATGCCCCTGCATAATAGCCTACTGGCTAAACCCTCACCTTGCATCCACTGGGATCTCATAAGGGTGCCAGTTCATGTCCTGGCTGCTCCACTTCTCTTCCAACTCCCCGCTTGTGGCCTGGGAAAGCAGTCAAGGATGGCCCAAAGCCTTGGGATGTTGCCTCCATGTGGGAGACCCAAAAGAAGCTCCTGGCTCCTGACTTCAGATTAGCTCAGCTCTGGCAGTTGCAACCACTTTGGTAGTGAACCAGTGGATGGAAGATCTTTCTTTCTGTCTCTCCTTTTCTTTGCAAATCTGACTTTCCAATAAAAATAGCAGATCTTAAAAAGAAAGGGGGAAAAAGAAGAAAAGAAAAGAGAAGAAAAGAAAAAAGAAAAGCCAAGCCAAGCCAGGAGCTGGGATGCTTTTTCTGGGTCTCCCACATAGGTGCCCAAACACTTGGACCATCCTCCACTGCTTTCTCAGGCACATTATTAGCAGGGAGCTGGATCAGAAGTGAAGCAACTAGGACTCAAACCAGCTTCCGTATTTCCCATATTGGATGTTGGCATTATAGGTTGTGGCTTAACCCATTGCCCCTTAGCACTAGCTGCAGCCTCCCACACCTCCGTGCTAGGTCTTTGTCCTCACCTCTAAAATCACATGTTCACTTCCAAGTTCTTTCTATAGTCTCCCCAAACCTGTAGGAACAAACACATATCTAGCATTTTCTTTGCACCAATGCTGTTCCCACCTGCTCTCCTGATGGGCAGCCAGCAGGACGACTAACTGTAGTCCTCCCTGTCTCCTGTGAAGTTGATGCTGTTGGCCACTGAAGCCAGAAGAGTCAGAGAGAATGTGCAGGGGTCAGGCAGGGAAGCCCCTCGCTGACCGCAGCCACCCACCCCCCTTGCCCCTTCTCTTGGTCCAGGGAGTCCGCCCCCCGAGATCCTCTGGTTGCACAACGGGAAGGAGATCCAGGAGTCAGAGGACTTCCACTTTGAGCAGAGGGGCACTCGGCACAGCCTGTGCATCCAGGAGGTGTTCCCCGAGGACACAGGCACCTATACCTGCGAGGCCTGGAACAGCGCTGGCGAGGTCCGCACCCAGGCTGTGCTCACCGTGCAAGGTGAGTCTCAGCCAGTTGGAGCAGGTGGGGAGGGGGAGGCAAAGAGGCCCCCACCAGCCAACCTGGTACCCAGTGTCACCCCGGAGACCTGATCCCCATTCAGTTACAGCATACTCCAAACACAGCTGCCGCCTTCCCAGCTCTCTTGAGTCCCTGCTCTCCCTCTCTGGGATCCTGGTGACAAGCTGTGCAGAGTGCTAAGAGGGGACACTTAGCCATTTGGCAGCGGTAGCTTTTGTAGCAAATCAGAAGCTGATCCGAGCCCTTGGCTTTGGAGAACCAACACTTAGGAGGGTTAGCGAGTCAAGCACACACAAAACGAGTGGCAGCTCTCAGTCACATGCAGTTGGTGTGAGTGTCTGCCCGCCGCCCCCAACCCCCGATTGGCTGGTGCCTAGCGCCTTGCTTTGGCTGCACCTTGCTTTGGCTGTGCAAGTTCATGTTCACTTATACCATCTGAGAAGGGAAGCAGAGTGGCCACAGCCCAATGCATGCAACCCAGATGCTTCCCATACACGCTGGGCAGCATGCAGGTTTCAGATCCTTCCCCTCAAGGATAGCTGGGGAGTGGATTTGACTGCTAAGAAGCTCCCTTTCCAGCTGCACCCTCTGCCAACCTCCAGAACCCCAGGATGGTACGCAGCCCTGGTTCATCAGCAAGCCTCGCTCCGTGACGGCCTCCCTGGGCCAAAGCGTGCTCATCTCGTGTGCCATCGCCGGTGATCCCTTTCCCAGTGTGCACTGGCTCCGAGACGGCAAAGTGCTCTCCCAGGACACTGGCCACTTCGAGGTGCTGCAGAACGAGGACGTGTTCACCCTAGTCCTGAAGCACGTGCAGCCCTGGCATGCCGGCTGCTACGAGATCCTGCTCAAGTAAGTCACCCGTCCTGCCAGCACCCCCAGCCCCACATTCCTCACTCCTGGACATGGGAATGGGAAGCCAGGGAAAGGGGTGCTGGGGAAGGGTGTGGACTCTCCAAGGGAAGGTAAGTGCAAGCTTGCTGCCACCAACCTGCTCGTGTTTGTTCCACTTTCCTGGAACGGATATCACCTGAAGCTCTCCCCTTTGGGGCTTCTTTTCCCCGAATCCCCTTGTCCAGATGTATACTGGATTTTGATCCACCCTACTCCTGTTCCAGTTAGTTGATGAATGGAAAATATGAAGTAGGGATGGAGAAAGAGATTTGCCTCCTTGGAAAGAGGAGCATCCAAGAATTTGCAGACTTCTTCAGAGTGTCACAGGGAAGTTAACTTGCTCCATTCCCTTTTTCTTCCCTCTTTTCTAGGTCTTGCTTAGATCACACAGGCACCACAGGGCTGCTGTGTTGCATTCCCAGGCCTAGGACAGTATCTGGCATGTAGGCAGCATTGCTCCAGTCTAGTGAGTAGGAGCCAGAAACATACCACTTCTAAGGTGCTCCAAGCCTACTGGCCCTGGGTTGGTGGGAACACAGTGTTGGCCTTGGGCCCTAGGGCTGTCGGAGTGTTTGCTGCACTTTGACCTGCCCATCACCCTGAAGGTGGTAAGACCTGTGCTGCGTTGGGTACCTGGTTTGTGGACTTGGTTTCTTGAGTGCATCCCATTCAAGGCTCTGGGCTGCTGAGGGATTCTGTTGCTACAAGCCAAGGTTACGACCATGGTGACATACTACTTCCACAATACACAAACACGTACTCCATCCACTGGGGTTCTTCCTGGGCCTGTACACTGATAACAGCACTCACTGGCCTTTACTCCTTCTTTCTTATCGACCTGTGGGTCTGCTAGGAAGTTCCACTGATTCCATCACAGCTTAGGGAGCCTCCGCTGAGCTCAGTGACATACCCACCCTCAGGTAATGCAATGGCTATGGCTTGCTGGTCACCCTCGCTGACCACACCAGCTGCCTTGGCCTTGTGCACAAGCCAGTGATTGCCAAGAAGACAAACCTGCCTCCCAAACCAGAGAAGTTCCCTTTAGCCCCAAGGTCAGCACAAAGAGTAAAGAAAATATTGTACAAAACATACAAAGTTACTTCCAAAGTTGGTAGAAGATTAAAAGATAAAAATCATTGTTATGCAGAGAAGTCTAAACTCCATGCATTTTTTTCATGACACCTATTTCCCATGAACTTACCCCAGAATCTGTGTGTACAGAAGCAGTCCTAGGAGAGGATGCTTGAGATGAGCTATTTCAAGGTGAAAGGAGGTGGGGCACATGAGTCTTGGCACATGAGAGGAGATTTGGCCATTGAGTGGGCTGAGTAGTAGAGGGTGGGGAGAAGAGAGAGGGAAGCTGAGGGCCGTGGGAGGCTCACAAGGCTGGACAGGAGGGGAGGCCGGGAGGGCAGCAGGCAGACTGTCTGGGGCCGGCTGCGGACAATCATAAAACTTTGACTGCCCCAGCTAATAGGGCTCTCGGAAGTTATGTAACCTCCGTCTCATCTAATACGGGGGGAAACTGAGCTCTCGGGGTCACAGACTTGCTCAGGACCACCCACAGGCAAATGTCACAGCTTGCATCTGAACCCTCATCCTTCAACCTCAAATATTTATCCATCCCCCTCCCCTTAATCCAGCAACAGAGAGTTCCACTCAAGTTCACTGAGAACCTGGGGGCCCTTGGGAGATGCACTGCAATCTCCACCTGTGCAGTCCTGGCCTCTTCCTTGTCCAACTTCCAGCATCTTCATGGCTCTGGAAGGTTGTGGCCCTAGCCTTGGCTGTATCACCAGCTCAGGAGTTGGCCATTGGGATGAACAGCCTACCACTGGCTCGTGTTGGCCAGCAGCTGATGGAAACAGGTGCCAGGGTGCTGGGTATCGCTCTCTGGCAGGACCTGACATGGATCCTCTACAAGCTGGCCCAAACCCCATCAGCCTTCCCGAGAGCTTCAACAGCCCCCAGGGATTCCCAGCCCCCATGAGGCTCCTACTTGCTGCTTGCATCCTGAACCCCGGAGTTTTACAGACTGAGGTCCCGCCCTGAACCATAATTAGTGGCCTAAGAGCTTGGACTCTAAGAAGGGTAGTGGAAGGAGCCAAGCTTTGGGTGGCTAGCTGGGAAGGGATGAGTGGTGGAGAGAGAGCAGTGAAAGAGCTTAGGTCCTCAGAAAGGCCCAAGCATGAGCTAAGTTGGGGGCCTAGGGAGAGGGACAAACACAGGGGTCCCCAACAGGTAAGAAGAGCCTTGAAGTAGGGCATCCCAAATCAACCCTCTCCTTATTTCAAAGGAATCTCAGCACCCAGGGTCAGTGAGCAGTGGCCCCACTGGTGCTGAGGCTCATGCCCCAAGCCCCAGACTACAGTGTCTGTCCAGGCACAGAGACGGAGACACATCCTCACCCATATCAGCAGAGTGCACACTCCCATGCTCACATGTCTGTCTCTCTGGGTAGGACCTACACCTGCACAGCCCAGACCTGCAGGAACTACCACATATGCCTTTCCATGAACAGTCTTCCAGAAGCTCCTAGCCAAAATGATGAAAAGAGAAGCTTGTTGGACTGCCAGGACTTTTGAGGCTCATACAAGGTTCTTCTATAATCTGCACGTTCCGTGAGCTCGTTGAAGATCACACATACACATGCTCATACACACACACACACACACACACACACACACACACACAAGGACAGATGCATGCTGATGAGATTGTTGGAAAGAGTGCAGAGGTCACTGGAGTTATGCAGATAGACCCAGGTCTCACCCTCTTCCTCACAGGCTAAGCACTGTGAAGTCAGACAAATGACATTAGCTTTTTAAGCCCAGGGTTTTCTCACCTGGAACAGCCTTGCCAAGCTGCCAGGAACTACATGAGATGGATGGTGTCAGGAAGGTGTCGCAGCACCTGCCATGTCCCTGGGAAAAAGGTTAGACCGTCTCCTTTCCTTGCCTTTAAAATGGGCATAATCGTGGGGTACAGGTCCCTTGTGTGTTGTAGAGAACCAGATAACGGCATGAACGTCAGGGTTTGAAGGGCATATGGGCAATGCATTCCTCAGTACCAGGAGGAGTCCCTAGGGCTCCTAAACCAGGCCAGGCCTCTGCTTCATCTGAACCAGAGAAACACCAGCAGGTGGCGTCCTTGCAAGGCTGGGGGAACAAGCTGAGGCCCCTCCCCTGAGCAGTGAAGCCCTGGGCTGGCCAAGTCTTGCATGGTTATGACTTGGGAGAACTCTAACCAGTCCCATGGACAGGAAGGATGCAAAACCCCCCACACCTGCAGGAGGAAAGGAAAGGGGCCACTCTCACGGGGAGACACTTCTGGGGGTCTTAATACAGAAAAATTCTGATCTCAGGGTACCCCAGCAGCCGGGGAGTTGGCTGAGGCCACAGGAAGCAGACCAGGGTCGCTGAGGAAGACTGGCCAGCATGCTCTAGCCTTGTACTCTCCTGGCATTGCCTCGTATTGTGAGGACAGGCTTTCTACCCCTAGACTGATGCCTGGTTGAGTTACTGTCTGCACAGACTTCTTGGCTACTGCTGCTTCCTTTGAAACAAGAGCTGAGACCATCAGGGGGTGACCACAGGATGATAGAGGACCTTGTCTTAAACCTGAGTCTGGGATGGATGGCACAGCTGAGCCCTTGACCGCTATCCTCCAGGCTCCCAGCCCACACTCCCCCTGTGTACCTCACAGCCCTGGGCTGATCAAGCGAGTCAGCCAGCCAGCCCTTGGCCCAGAAAGTTCCTTGATCTTCACTGACCACCCCCATCCTCCCCACACACAAATTCCTCAGGAACCGAGTTGGTGAGTGCAGCTGCCAGGTGTCTCTGATGCTACAGAACAGCCCAGCCAGAACCCCCATGCGGTAAGTGCCAACCCTGTGGGCCATACCCCCAGCCCCACAGCTCCCATCCTCTACCCCCACCAGCTTCCCTCAGGGTCTGTGTCCTGCAGCTGAGGTGGCCAGAGCCAAAAGGGAGCAACTGAAAGGGGAGTGAGGGAGGGAGAGCAGAGGAAAGGAGGGGGTAATTTTTTTTTTTTGCACACACCCTTATAAGGCTACTGAAGTCATTACCGATGTAATAAACCAACTAGGCCAGCGAGAGGCTGCTCACCAATGTTCCCTTCTATAAACACAGCCTGGCCGGGGGCCCCCCCTACTCCCGCCTCTCTACCCTCCGCCCTCAGGGATCTGCTCGCCCCTGACGTTGCTGCCTTCTTACCCGGCCCCCTTTTCCTCTTGCCTCTTTCCTCTTTTCCTTCACTGGTTGCAGGGGGAGGGAGCCTGCCAGCTGTGAGGGCCTCTGCAGCACAGGACTTGATGCTGATGGTGGTGGTGGCAAGCGCTATGGGACCCTGAGGTCCTGGCAGTCAGCAGCAGCAACAGGGCAGGATTGGCCCGAGAAGGAGGAGGAGGAGGAAGACGGGGAGGACGTACGGGGGCTTCTGAGGAGGCGTGTGGAGCCCAGGCAGTACACAGAGGAGACAATCCGCCAGCAGGAGGTGGAGCAGCTGGACTTCCGTGAGCTGCTGGGGAAGAAGGTGAGTACCAAGACCCTGTCAGAAGAGGAACTCAAGGAGATCCCAGCTGAGCAGATGGATTTCCGCGCCAACCTGCAGCGGCAGGTGAAGCCCAAGACTGTATCCGAGGAGGAGAGGAAGGTGCACAGCCCCCAGCAGGTGGACTTCCGCTCGGTGCTGGCCAAGAAGGGGACTCCCAAGACCCCTGTGCCTGAGAAGGCACCAGCTCCAAAACCTGCTACCCCAGATTTTCGCTCAGTGCTGGGCAGCAAGAAAAAATTACCCACGGAAAATGGTGGCAGCGATGCTGAGACCGCGAATACCAAGGCAACAGAAAGTCCCAAGCCCGTGGGCAATGCGCAGCTCTCAGGGTCTCTGAAACCTGTGGGCAGCAACAAACCTGCTGAGACCCTGAAGCCTGTGGGCAGCGCCAAGCCTACTGAGACCCTGAAACCTGTGGGCAATGCCAAGCCTGCCGAGACCCTGAAACCTGTGGGCAATGCCAAGCCTGCCGAGACCCTGAAACCTGTGGGCAATGCCAAGCCTGCCGAGACCCTGAAACCTGTGGGCAATGCCAAGCCTGCCGAGACCCTGAAACCTGTGGGCAATGCCAAGCCTGCCGAGACCCTGAAACCTGTGGGCAATGCCAAGCCTGCCGAGACCCTGAAACCTGTGGGCAATGCCAAACCTGCTGAGACCCTGAAACCTGTGGGCAATGCCAAGCCTGCTGAGACCCTGAAACCCGTGGGCAATGCCAAACCTGCTGAACCCCCCAAACCAGCTGAGAAAGAGGAACTCACAAAGGAGGTCAAGAATGATGTGAACTGTAAGCGAGAGAAAGCAGGAGCCACAGATGGTGAAAAGCCAGCTGAGAGCCAGGGAACAGCCCCGATCTTCAAGGAGAAGCTGCAGGACATCCGGCTGGCCGAGGGTGAGAAGCTGCTGCTGCAATGCCAGGTGTTCTCCGAGCCCCCGGCCACCATCACCTGGACTCTGAATGGAAAGACACTCAAGACCACAAAATTCATCATCCTCTCCCAAGAAGGTAACCTAGGGCGGACATGGGGGAGATGGGGCCCTGAACCAGGTTGCTGCCAAGCTCACAGGTCCTTGAGTTCTTGTTGGTGACTTCTATGCCCTGCCTTATCCTCTCACCCCCAACCCACAGGCCTCAGGTCCGTGCTCTCTGTGGTTGATGGTAAGGGTTGATAGCAACCCCACCACAAAAGCAACCTCACCACCCCAAGGAGCCCTAGGTCTGAGCTGATGCCCCTCTATTCCTGTGTGAGAGAGGCAAGATAGCAAGTGGGAGACACAGCAGTTGGTGCTCACCAAGGGGTCTGAGCCAAAAGCTACTGGACCAACAGCATGATAGTAATGGGTTTGGGGTGGGGGACAGCATGCCATGACCAGTGATACCAGGTCCATGAGCAGGGTCAGCAGCAACTTCAGTCCAGCGGGCTGTGTGGCTGGGAGAGGACCTGTGGGGCAGCCAGGAGACAAAACAGCCCCGAGCAAGCCGGCACGAGCTCCCAGGCAGATGGAGCAGCTCGCTTCCTAATTTGGATGAGACTTTTGTTTGCTGCTATTTCACATTCTTGGGTGGTGGGGAGGGTGGGGGTGGAGGCAAATCCTGCCATCTGTGGCCTTTTGGGGTCTGGGGCTTCCAGGCAGGCCAGTTTATATCTGCAGAGAAGATGGGAGCAAGAGCAGTGTTGTCTCTGGACCTCCTTTCGGTTTGGAGGAGCCACCCCCTCCCCCCATCCCAGAGTTGGAGCCACACTCCTTGTTGGTGGCTGGTGGGGCAGTGGGTTGCCTATGCCAGGAAAAGGCCCTGCCTGAGCTGACACTGATGCTGGTGACTTTGGCCAGCCAAGGGTCCAGAGATGTTCCCCGGAAGGTGACCATTGCCCATAACAGGTGATAGGACAGCCAGTGCAGAGGCCACAGCACACAAGTCCTCTTAGTCCATGCCTACAATAACAGAATTGCTGTGTCCTGCACTCCTGGCTTGCCACTCTCTGGTGGTCCTGTCCTCCCTCCAGTCCCACCTGTCTTCCTCTTCAACACTGGGAGGAAGCCTTACACAACACAGGATGCCTCTGAGCTCAGAGTGAGGCTTCCTCTTTCACTCTGCATCTCAGACAGCAAATCAAATACCCACACCCCACCCCTGCCCCGCCTTGAGTATTCTAAGCCTGTATGCCCAGGAACTACAGAGGGCTCAGTGCTCCTTCCCGTTGAGTTGTCAGCACTGTGACTTTTTGTGCTGGATGTTCCATATTGGTAGAGCCCTCCAGACCTCACTCAGTTTGTGCCAGCTCAGCCTCCCTTAGGTCCATACACAGCTGAGTTTGGGGTCTTACTGTAGTAGGGCCACATGTCCCAGGGGTGGGTGCCACAGCCTTCCTTGCAACCCCTGAGTGGGGACCCTACCTACTGGGTTGACCAGGAGCATGTCCCAGCTCACCCTGTGGTGCCCCCCCTTGGGACAAGGGCAGTCACACAGTCCTACTTGAGGTAAGGTCCATGGTTACCAAGGCGGGTGGAGGGGGTGAGGGAGAGGGGTGGGAAGTGAGGAGGGTGCTGGGGTGAGAACAGGGCCCAAAGCCGTGCTCATGGGTCTGAGGCCTGCTCAGGGTTTCAACTTGAGAGCTGCCAATGGCCCTTGGTAAACAACTCGCCCAGCCAAGCAACATAAGGCAGACCCTGCCCCCATCTCAGACACATGTCCTGAGCTGAGCCCCTTGCCACTCACTGGCTTCTCACACCCAGGGTGTCCTGAGAGGTCACCACCAGGGAGAGGCTTATTCCCACACCCTTGCATTGCCTCCCATGGAAACCGTAAGGTTATCTTCTTGAGGTCCAGTGCCAGCTCATCACAATTCAGAATCTTCTAGATACCCATAGAATTCTTCAGTAAGTCAGAGTAGCTCACAACTGTTAAACATGCCAACTGGCTCTCCCTTCTGTATTTTGCAATGTCCATCCACTCATGTGACTTCCTCCACCCCCAAACACTGCCATGATGTGAGTGCAACAGAGCAGTTAAGCCCCTGGCCCGGGTGCACAACTTGTACGTGCAGCAGAACTGGCAGATGAGCTCAGCAGCCCAATTCCCTGTGCTGCATCCTCTCTGAGAGTCCAGGCGCAGCCAAGACATCGTGGGTGTCCACAGTGAACGCTAAGGACTGTTGCAGATGTACATGGTCAGCAGCTGTCAAAAGGCTGATGCGGCCCTGGACTGGCCAAGCCTCTAGTATCTTGACAATCAAGGAAGGACACTGCTATTGGGACAGTGTGTATGTGCCTTGTCAAAACGTGGGCCTCATCTGCTATTTTTCCTCTGGGTGCATCTTCAGGAGCCTGGCTGAGCTTTGTTCAGGGGGAGTGCCTCCTCAGACCTTGGCAGCTGACCATCTGCAGGTCCCTTGTGGGCAGTAGGGCATCAGGAAATCTCATAGATCTGGACAGAGGACATAGGCAGTAGTGAAACCATGGGAGTCAGGTGCAGGTGAGTGTGCCGCAAACAGGTGTTGGCAGCAGATATATGGGGTGTGAGGACTGCAGCCACAGCCAAGGGCTGCTGGCAAAGGAGCCAGGCCTCCCCACTGAGCCCTGAAGACAGAGCCAGGACATAGAGAAGCAGGGCAAGGGACAACCAACTAGGCTGTGCAGGCCCCCAGTCACATCCTCCAACAGGCCTAGGAACTTGAGTCATGCAGGACTGTGGAGTGAGGGGTACTGTGCACAGAACTGGAATTGCAGGAGTGCTGCTGGCTGCTGTGCCCAAAAGGCAAGTTCAGAGCCTATGGAAGAGGTCAGAGATGGAGGTGGGGAAGCCTGTACTGCCATGACAAGCCAGGGTTAAGCAGGACACAAGCACTAGAATCTGTTGCTTGGTGGTGTGGAGGTGGCAGAGCGCTGAGTATATGTGTCTGTTTCGGGTGGGGGGGTCACCTGAAAAAGGGAGGTGGTGACCTACAGGGAATGATGAAGAGACAGGTTGTCCTGGTCCTCCTCCCCTCTCCATCCCCACCCCTACCCCTGACACGGAGCCCTTCCTGTCAGTCTGTACTGACCCTCCTTCTGTCACTTCTGCTACCAACAATCACTTTCTCCAGGCCACCTGTCAGCCCAGTAGCACCACACTCCCTCCCCATGTGTACCTGTGTGCAGTGCATGTTGGGGGATACTCTGCTTCTGGATGGAGGGGAGGGAGCTTCTTTGTTGTCTGATGGGGCTTCAGAGTCCTCATAGCCCACAGAGCCTACCCCAAACCAACACACACACACACACACACACACACACACACAACACCACCAAGCAGGAATCCAACCACCCTGCTCAGGGCCGGGGGCAACAGGGAAAGAGGTGTGAGCTGTTGCAGTTGGCTATTGATTAACTCTGGATTCGAACACAAATCCATGTAATGGTTCTGCTTCTTCCTGTACCCCCAGAGCTGCAGGGTAGATGGAGCTCAGGATGCCACTGTGCCCACCCCCCCATCTGCCTGGGAACCTGTGTGCCACATCTGGGCCCCCTGTCATGCACCTGACTGCTGGGCTGCCCCTAAGGAGAACTTTCCTCTACATGTTCTGCTTGCTGCCTGCCGCCCAGGCCTCCCCCACCAGTAAAACATCCTTCTGGCTCTGGCTTTGTTCTTTCTGGCCTTGAGGATTTATTCCCAGTTGTCCTCAGGGTAGTGGCTTTCCTTGCAACCTGTGTAAGTCTATCCCACGCAGCATGAACATCCACAGTTCCCAGTGTGCAAAGCCACTGTTTGGTCCCTCTAGTTGTGTAGGCAGCTCACTCGAGGAAGGCTGAATCGGCAAGTCATCTCGAGATCCAGACACCTTGCTGGCTTCTCAGCAGCAGATTCTGTGGAGGGCATGCCCCTGATCTTAACCTGCACAAAGCCTGCTAGGTCACCTGCTGCACACACACCCCGCCATGATCTCCCAGGAGCGACAGTTTCTTCCACTGCCTGCATTCCAGGCATGGGAGAAAAAATACATCCATGATGACATGCTCCCCTGCCCTCCCCAGCCACCTGGGATGCAGACCTGTGGTTTCCAGCAGTGGCTCTGCAGCATGTGCTTGGTGAATGGCTGGGCTGGTGGGTGGTGTGGGGGTGTTATTTAGAATCCAGCTGAGGCAAGTAGCCAAACATGGAAGATGCCATATCTGAGGAGGCAACCTGGACCTGAATGCCTCTGTCGCCTTGCCCTGCGTTGGACCTGTCTGGTGGCTTAGCTCAGGCAGGCTCCTGCTGCCCAGACCAGGCTGCTTGTAGAGCACCCAGGACTTCAGACCAAGGCTCTTCCCCACCCCCACCAGACCCAGGGAGGAAGCCAGTGTCCTCAGGCCCTGTTGGCCTGGCGGGAGGGGCGCTCCCAGGCCCAGCTCCAGCTGAGCAGCTTTGTGGATTCCTGCTTCTGACCTCTTCCCTCCCCCTCTCCTCCCTCTCAAAATTCCCCACCAGGCTGAAGCGCTTTAAAAAAAAAATCCTCGCTGGGAAATAGCTTTGCTTGTAGAGGTCAGGAATGAGCAGTCCCACAGGAAATACCAATTCCTCATCTAAGGCAGCTATGCATGTGGCTGGGGGTCCAGGAGCTGGGGCTTGGAGGAGCCCACTGCCCCCTCTGATGCCTTCCCCAGGGGCGGGGGCATGACCCACATACCCCCCTCTCCCCTCTTCCCCTGCCCCTGATCTCCCAGTGGTTTCACTACTCTCTTGTAAAGTGTCTCACTTTGGTCTAAGGCTGAAGACAGCTCAGGGACTGAAACTGAAAGAAAAATCCAGGATTTGAACAGGATGTTTGCTGGGATGGGAAGGATATCTGCTCCCTCTCCCCTTCCCAACACTGCCCCTCCACCCCGCCAGGGCCTCAGCCATGCACATGCAGACTGATGGGACATTGCAAGATGGGGTCCATTCCCCTTGTAAAGCCTGGGCCGGAGGTCAGCTCAGCATCCCCCTGTCTATTCAGCTGAATGGGGACTTCTGTCTGCAGAAGGCAGGCAGGCAGTTGGCTCCTGTTCCCCAGTTTCACGGTTCTCACTTTCTTAAAAACCCAACCCCGGGATGGAGGTGGGAGGGGGAAGAAAAAAGAAAAAGAAATCAAACATCCAAACCCTTTTGATGCAGTTTCTGCATATTTCTTCTCCTAATCACAATGGGGAGAGGACTGGACTGCTGCCCTAGAGGGGGTGCGGGGAAGGGGAGCTGGGTACCTCTAAGGTTGTAGGAAGTTGAGGGGGGAGTGGGCTACTGGGCAGCCAGCCTACCTCTGGCTGTTCAATACAGGCCCTAAATGCCAAGGAGGGAGGGCATTGTCTAGCCTCCCTGAGGTCCTCCCATGTGGTTTTGGTTGTACTAGCACGTGCCTCCAAAGGGGAGGGGCAGAGCCCCGGACAGATCGAAAGACCTGTTAGGGACGAATGCCCGCTGTGATGCACCGCTCCCCCCGCCCACACACACACATCTACACTGGGAGGCGCTCAGCTCTGCTTCCCAGTACCAGTGGCTGGGCCGGTAGGGGTGGGACGACAGCGAGGGATGGGGCTCCAGTGGCTGGGCCGGTAGGGGTGGGAGAACAGTGAGGGATGGGGCTCCAGTGGCGGGGCTAGTAGGGTTGGGAGGACAGCGAGGGATGGGGCTCCAGGCAACAGGGCACACAAGGCTCTGGTCCCAGACTCTTCTTCCTCCTGTGATGATCACAGAGGCAACTTTGGGTAGAACATCTTGTTTGTGTGTCTGAACTGGTGAAACCTGGTGATTGCTGTCTTGCCTGACCTGGCAGCTGACCCAGTCATCAGCTGCTCTCTATCTCCCTCAACCGTACCCTAAGGGAAATTCCCCCCACTAAGGGGACCCCTGGAGGAGAAGCAGCTAGTGCCAGGGTGAAAGAACTGCATGAGTGAGTCCCAGAGCCCAGGTTCCTGGGTGCACCTGCTTGACACCTTTCCTCAGCCAGGTCAGAATAGATGTTGTAGGGGGCCAAGAAGGCCCACGCTGGGGGCTTGCAGGAGGAAGAGTGTCCACAGTGAGGGGAGGAGCCCTCGGCTTTCCTTCACTGGTGCCGTCTTCAGTTTAGGTGCACACGTGCCTTGAGAAGGCTTAATTCTGGGGGCCCTGGACACAGTCACCCTTTTCCTCCCAGGAGAGTGTCCCTCAGGCCAGCGCCCTGCTGGACCAGGTTCCTGCCTTGCCTTGCCCCCTACCTCTTTGCCTATAAAGCTCCTTTCCCAGAGGCCTGTCCAGAACCACTGCCCCATCCACCTTCTCCTGGTCCTAATGCAGGAATGTGCACATGTACATGGCTCCACTTTTGGCGAAAGCCTACGTCCAGGCTTCGATTGTATATGTGCTGCCAAAGTGAGCACTTGAGGGCTTGGGTTGCATCTGGTGCTGATAACCTGGAGCTTTCCATGCTGGTTCCAGCAGGGGGCTCTCTGAGTGGAGGAGATGGGGTTCCTGAAGGAGAAATGGTTGGGGTAGGGAAGAAATACCTGGGGATGCCAGGCTGGTGTGTGACACTCACCTGAGTAGAGCAGGTGACCAGGCAAATGGTGTCAGCAGGCTCACTCATCCCCCCTTTTCTCCCCACCAGGTTCACTGTGCTCCGTCTCCATTGAGAAGGCACTGCCAGAAGACAGAGGCCTGTACAAATGTGTAGCCAAGAATGCTGCAGGCCAGGTGGAGTGTTCCTGCCAGGTCACCGTGGACGGTAGGTCTCACCCCTTGTCACACACACACATGCATGCTTCCATGGGGAACGCTGTTTCTCAGCCCTCCCTGCCCTCATCCCCGAACAAGGCCACCCCTACCTGAAGACAGGCATTTTGTGGGTGTCAGGTCACAGCGAGGCAGGTACAAGAGCATCAGCAGCTCCACCTGATGGGCCCACGTGGTCCTGCACTCCTGGGCCAGAAGGAGAGGCTGCTGGCCCTCCACACCCAGAGCCTGCAGAGCCAGGCAGCAAGGGGGCAAGGGGCAGCAGGCGGGAGAGAAGACACACCCACAGGAAAGTGACTTCAAAACATTTCCCAGGCAGTCACAACTACTGTGGGCACTGGCAGTCAGGCCCAGGCAGCACAGATTTGGGTCCTGCGCAGAAGAGGGGAGCAGAGTGGGGGCCCGGGCAAGGTGAGTTGCGGGTATTTGGGGGCAGGAGAGGAAACAGCCCCACTGTGGCCTGGGAGGGAGGGGAGGAGTCGGTGGAGAAAGCTCAGGACCATCTAATCTAGTGGAATTCCCCTGCCAGAGGGGCAGGGGTTTGGACTTGACCTTCAGAAACCACACAAGTGTATCTGTGGCTCTCTCCATGTGAGGCATGCAGATTGAGGACCCAGGAGCAGAAGAATCCGGGGTCATTCGGAGAGAGCAAGCATTCCCTTTCCCGGCCCACTCTGGGCTAAGCCAGGGCCTGAGCCCCATCCCAGGATGCACAAGCCAATGCCCTCTCTCCCTCTCTGTATTTTGGTACTTGCCTGGAAATGTCTAAAAAGGTAGTTTTGCAAAACACATTTCTCACCCTTGAAATGCCTGGTTAATAACCATGCACGACATGTCAAAACCCAGTGTCCAAATAAGGCGTCTCAGAGGGCAGCCTTGCTGCTCAGGCTCCACAGGGTGATTGCCTGAGTTCTCCAGGTTCCGGGCTGGCTTTTACTGCTGTTGCACAGGAGACGCCGTCTTTGTTCTCCTTCTGGATTTTATCATCGGATTTCCTGATCACAAAGCTGAGGTCCACTGGGCATAAGGGCAGGGGAAGGAGGGGGCGAGTCTTTGGAAACAACAACTCACACACACTCATAATGACAATTCATGTTAAGTAGCTATAGCCAACAGTCAAGCTGAGATGGCCCAGTGTCTGCTCTGTCTCCTGCAAGTTATGTGAATGTGCTTGTCCCAGGGCTGTGAGACTGCCAGTTTAGAGGTGAAGGTCAGCTCCAGGCTGGGCTTGGGGCAATGTGCAGAGTGGGGTTCCGGGTATAAAGGGGCAGCTGCTGCTGTGGCTTACTCCAGTGTGGGAGTCTCTCCTCACCTTGGCCATCCAGGGTCCTACTCCTTTTGTATCGGTGCTGTCTGAAAACAGATTAGCATTCCTGGGAACTTGACCCCAGGGAGCCTATTTTGGACAGCCCGGCTGTTCCTTGGGGACTCCCGCTGATTCCCACCAATCTGCAAGGAAGCTTGGCTGCTACTGAGACAGACCTGCTGTTGCAGCCGTTGGCCCCTTTAGGTCACATTGCCATGGCAGCCACGCCAGATGCATTCTCCTTATCTGAGAAGTGTCAGCACCTTTCCCAGATTTGTTTGCAAAGTGAAAGTTCTCTTTTCTCCTCTCAGAAACACATTTGAGAGGCTCCCAGGGCCCTGTCTGCAGGGAGCTGGAGGAGTTTGCTACTCTCCCCGCTATCTTGATCTCTCCAAATCCCTGAAGGGCAGGGTGTGGCCCCTGACTGGAAGTCAGTTGCTGGCGCTTTTGGAAGAAGAGCTAGAAACCTTGGTGGGAGGAAAGCCAGCTGAGATATCAGGACTGGCTCTGAGTAGAGTTGGATTTCCAGAGAAGAAAAGGGCAGCCTCTACCTCTCCACTCCCTCCCAAGGTTGTCTGTGAGATGCTCCTGCATGTTGTTTGTGCCTGGCCTCTTGCCACATTGGGCTTTGTTTTTCTATCAGGAGCCACAGCCAGGCCAGCCACAAGGGACCTGAGTTTCCTGCCAGACCCTAGCACCTGGCTGCCTCCTTTTGGCTGGTGCTCCCACCTGACCCCTACCGCCGCAACACTCCAGGCATAACATTCTTGGACATCAGTGGGTCCCAGCATTCTTTAGAAATCAGAGGCAAAGCATGGGTTGAGGCACATTTACAAATATATGCATGGGTTGAGGCACATTTACAAAGAAGGAGAGAGAGGGAGAAAGAACCGTAATTACTCAGCAGTATTATGAATCAAAGTGCAATGAAGATGTTCCTGTCTTAGGGCATATTCCACACCCCAGCTATTGTGTGGGCTCCTCCCATCTTGTTTCACCTCCAGGTGCCAGCCCTGGAGGTGGGACTCATCCTGTATCTCTCCCAGGGAGGCAGTGAAGTACCTCTCCACTGGGTGTGCCTGAGGTCCACAGTTGATGCTGGGCTCTCCCTTCTCAACTGAGGGAGTGGCTCTTTCCCCTGAAAGTCACCCGTGATCATTCAGCCTGTGCCCACACCATTCAGACCATGCATCTGCAGCCAGCATGGTACTAAGTGTAGAGACTTCATGCAAATGAGTCCTGCGGGGCTGTGGCTATTCCATGCTGACCAGAAAACAGTTGCCCCTTAGAGTGAAGAGGAGGGAGATGTCCTTGATCATACAAGCAAGTCTGGCTATTCCAAACATGACTCTTGAGGCTTTTTCTAAGAAAAGGCATAACCCGTGCCCTTCCCTCCAAACTCAGCAGAAGATGAATGGTAGTTGTGTTACACAGAGGAGAGCAGAAGTTTCTAAAGGATAAGGACTTGCCAGAGAACCCAGAGAAACACTGAATCTTCAGTGCCAACAAGGCCAGACTGTCCCACCGTTCTGCCCTCTCCAATTGGTATTTGTACCCTGTGCTGCTGTGGACAGGGTGTCCTCTGTGAGCAGCCCTAGGCTCAGCAGGGGTTGGTAGCCTCCGCAGGTCACAGGGTTTATAATAGGGCCAGCATAGGAACCACACCCTTCGTGAGGAATTACAACATGAATCACCTGGCAGGACTCAGGTGTGCCGGATTCCAAGCCCACACCTTCCTGCAATCTGCTACAGCCAACTCAGCCCCAAAGGAAACATGAGGAAACAGAATCCTCCTTGGGCCAGAATCCCAAAACGGGCATTCAAAGGCACCTGGGTCGCCCTCACTGGCCCATCCAGCAGTGCCCAGCTTAGACCTCCCCTCTCAGCTCCACTGACCAAGGGTCCCAACCTTTGCCACCCAAGAGATGAGGCTTCCTGACCAGGGAGGGCCACAAGTATGTATGTAGGAGAGGGACCCAGCAGCCACCCATGCCGTCATTCATTCATTTATTCATTCATTCAATATATGCACACCCCAGTCTTAGCCAGGTGCTGTTGTAGGAATGGGCTGGTGTTGAAAATAATGATCAACAGGAGAAAAACCTCTGCTCTCAAGCCTTGGAGAGGTAATGGTGCAGATAACAGATACTTCAGAGTCTTCAGTAATCTCACCTGAGGAGTGAGGGGCCCCAGGTAGTGGGACAGGGAATGCTGTGGTTGCTGAGGCCTCTGGAGGAAAGCCTATTTGAGCCGAAACCTAAAGGAATAAAGGAAGAGGTGGCAGTGAGTGCACACGTCTGAGCTGATATCTAAGAGTGTGAATGTAGCCCAGCTAGTGGGGGCACTGAGCCAGGGTGCAGATGAGGTCAAGGGCTGCAAGACCATACATATTCAAAGTGTGGTGGGACCACTGTCGATACTTGGATAGGTTCCCTTGGGTGTATGTGATGACCACACCTGGGGATGGGTAAAGGAAGAGTGGAGACCACTGGGAACCATTACTGTGGCAGCCCAGGCAAGGGTCAAGGCAGAATGGACACGACAGGAGTGCTAATATTGGGTGTGTTCTGGTGGAGAGCTGATAGGACTGGATGATGAGTTGACTGTGGGAAGAGAGAACAGGAAGTGAGAGGAGATGCTTGGTCTTTGTATGGGTTGAAGATCAGTGGAAGCAATATCCTCTGAAACCAGAAGGCAAGAGTTGAGCGAGTTCTCTGTGGGTGCATAGCTTAAGGTGCTCCTAGTGGGCCTGGATACATAGGTAAGAGCCTGGACCTGAGAAGGGAGGTCACAGCTGGCAGCAGGAAGTGGTGAGCCACCCACATGTTAGAGGAGTGGAGCGAGGTCCCTGGTGGATGTGGAAGGAGGTGGCATGAAAGAAGGAGGCAGAGTCCAATGTTGAGAGAGAGGAGCAGGACGGGGATCTGCGAAGGACCCGGGGAAGGATTCCAGGGGGTTAGGGGAGGATGGCAAGAACTTCAAGAAGATAAGAATCAAGGGCGATGTGTCAGAGGCTATAGCAAGTTGCACCTGGGCATTGGCTACAGGATTTGGCACCAGGAGGTCACCGCTGACCCTGACGCTATGGTTTTGAGGGCAATGTTAGTGCTAGCTGAGGGCCAGTTGAGCATATTGAGTCATCTGCTCAGGGTCTCCCTCTAATCAGCTGGGAAGGAATCTGCCCAGGTTGAGACTCCTGACCCCTGGAAACCACTGCCATCACCACTGTCGCCACCAGGAAGTCTGGCAGTCCCTGGCTGAGTGTCACCCATCTCTCTTTCATGGCCTGATACCCAGGAGAGTACATGTGGCCCATCCTGGTGCCGTGTTCCTGAGCTCACACTCATTTTCAGTCATCATGGGCAGCTGGCGAGTGGTAGGTTGAGTGGAACTCCTATCTGTGCAGATAGTGTGGTTCAACCTACCACAACATTTAGTGCAGCCCTGAGCCAAGTGTGTGCCCCAAGTGAGTGCCCAGCAAGTGTCAGCTACTGTTGTGCAGTTCACCCTCTCTTTCCCCTGAGGGTTTCGTGACCCCAGGCTTCCTCGTGAGGAAGAACAAGTTCTGAAAAGTCCAGGAACCCTGGCCAAGGACTCACAGCCACCCAACAGCAGTGCCAGATGGGAGCTCAAGTCTTCTGATGAGAAGTCTGTGTTATCAGGCTAGCAGAGAGAGAAAGAGATGAAGGGAGGGAGGAAGGGGCAGAGAGGAGGACTGGGTTGTCTGAGGGAGAGGCTAGAGCCTAGCCCATCTCCCTGGCTCCCTCCTGGGGAGTCCCCAGAAACTTCCCAAGACCTCCCCAGGGTCCAAGCTCCAGGAACCAACCTCTTGGGGGAGACAGAGGAGAAGAATGCTGCCCCTAGGCGAGGCATGCTCTAAGTTCAGGAGTAGAGAGGGGTGAGGCACTACCCATATAAGGATATGTTCTCTCTCAGCTGAGGCCCCCCCACATCCCCACACCTCTGTCCATTTCCCTCCCCCACACCTCTTTGCGGGGCATAACCAGGTCAGCCTGAGACTCCAGCCCCTGCCTCAGGCAGGGAATGAGGGGGGATGTGTGCTCAGATCTAGAAATGGAGTTCCATTTCATCACAAAATGATTAAAATAGACAGAAAATACAAGCTGCTCTTAAATTTTATTACTATTATTTTTATCCCCCGGGACAGCCATGTAAGCACAAGGCTGGTTTTGATTAGCACACGGTCCTTCCAGCCCATTCCTCCCTCTGGTTCTCACAGCAGCTCACATTGCTGGCCAGACCTCACAGTGGTTGCGTGCACGAGAAACACCCCCCACTGCCACCTTCCCGCTGCAGGCACTGGGGTGGGAGAGACCAGGGCCTCCCTCCCTGGGGCTCCAGCCACTTTCCTGCTGGCCTACTTGGAAAAGCTAAGACACAGGAGGTAATGACTACAAGGTTGTGTACCCCCATAACCACCCACCAGCCTCATACCCCAGTGCCACTGTAGGAGTCTTTCTGGAAGTGGAGAAGCCCCCAACCAATGGATGCTTGAGTTGTCACCTTGTGCCTCAGGGCACAATGGTGTCAAGAAGGTCAGATCCATGTTTGTGGCCCTGACATGAACATGGACAGAGACCCAGGACAACGCCTATGATATGCCCAAATTCCCCAGGTTGCCTAAAGCAATCCTAAGTTACTGCTCACCTCTGCCAGACCCCAGCAAAGCCCTGTGGGGAGAGAAAACAATCCCCTCCCTTCACTGCCTTTCTCTCAGGAATCCAGGAAAACAGTACTCAGCTTCTGCTAACCTGGGCCTCAATGTGCCTCTGAATTTCAAAAAGCAGAACAGCCTGCTTCTCCCAGCATACCCTCCTGGTATGCCCTGGCACTCAGTTGGAGATAGAGGGCTGGAGCTGGAGCAGGCAGAGCTGTGTGCCCTCCTTTGAGAAGAGATCCCAACCAACACATTTCTGCCAGTCCCTTTCTGGAAATTGTCCTTAGTGACTGTCAAAAGTGCTAACACTGAAGGAAGGGAAGAAAAGGAAAGCCTGGAACAAGGAAGATTTAGTCTGGCCCTGTGTCCCTGGTGCAAGGCACCCTGTCTCCCCAAATGCCAAAGGGGAAGCCCTGCCAGGCTCTCCTGGCTCTTGGAGGCCCCCTCCAATGTATCCCCCAAACCTGTGTTTACATTTGTGCGTGCGCGCACACACACAGAACTGGAGGAGACTCCCACTGGCCATGTGTTAGAGCCATTTGTGCACCTTCTGGATGATCTTGCTGCTCAGATCCCAACCCAAGCCAGTTAAACCACGGTCAAGGATGCTAGTGAGATACCTGCGTACAGATACTTGTAATGCAGCCAAGGCTAAGAACCACTGGGCTGATGGGTAGGTACAGAGAGCTTGCCTGTGACTGAGGATGACCATGGTCCACCTCCATGTCCACATGGCAGCTGTAGAGGTAGGGATCCCAACACACATACCCCAGCTCAGCCTCTGGGGTGCCTTTGCTCCTGCCAAGATGGAAATTAGTAAGGAAATCAGCAGGCACCCCAGGGCTGCTTGACAGTCTCTCACAGCTTCATGTCCCCCCTAAACCCTGTCCGCACTGCTGGGCCTGCTGAAAGACCCTTGTCATTGTTGCTATGAGGGCACATCTAGGGTAGGGACACCCTCTTACTGCTGATCCTGCACAGGACCCATTTAATGGAGACTAGGCAGGCATTGAGTGAGCAAGGAGGCCCGGCTCATGTTTAGGCCTCAGTCAAGGACTTCCCACAAGCAGAGCAAGGAAGGGATCCACATGCCATGTGAAAGGAGAAACAATTGTGGACACCCCTGACCACTCCACTCTGGGCTCTCTGGACCCAGGAGCCTCTCCTAGTCTCTGGAGCCCAGGCCTGGCAAGATCAGCCAGGGCTGCCCTATAGTGGCAGCTGGACAGCAAAGGGGCCCAGGCTTCTCTAGCCAAGCCACAGGAATGTGGCCAAAACCTTGGCTGGAAAGTCCCACTGCCTCCTCCTTCCCTGTGAGCTTCCTCTCCTGGGGGGTGGGGATGGGGGGCACAGGAAAGGGATGGACAGGGAGGGAGTGCAAGGGGGGTGATGGGTGGGGGGGTGATTTCCCCAACGCTGAAACCCCCAGAAGTGCTTTCAGTGGGGGAATGACACCCACTGAGTCTGCCCCTTTGCTGAATTTCTGGATAGAGGAGGAGAGGTTTCTTGCAAGTCCTGAGGGGAGTCAGCTAGGGGCCCAGTGAGGGCTTTTGCTACCCAAGCAGGACTGTTGAGTGACTGTTCCTTGCTGCGCAGCCAGGGACAGTATCCCATAGTGCCATGCATGCTTTGCATTAATGTGGAGTAGGGTATGCACCTGCCCAATGTGGTGCAGGTAAGGGAATGTTTTAGGGGTTTGCAGTTTCCCTGGGTCTTCTTTGCTTGGGGTGAGGAATGGGGTGGTGGCAGGAATCTCTAAAATGAGTGAGGAATGAGGCCTGGGAGGCCCTGAGAAATCAGAGGTGGTAAGCCCTCCAGCTCAGCACCCAAGGCAGGTCTGCAGGCCCTCTGTCTACAGCAGGATAGTCCTCATTCTAGGCAGAGTGAATTTGGGGGGAGAATCCAGGCCATGTGCCCCAATGGAGAAGCATGTGCAGAGGCGGGCAGAGGGAGACAGTTTTGCCCGGGACATTGCTGTGGGGGAACTTCCCGGGAGAGCCTGCCCATCCATCTTGCTGGGCGCCTGTACTCTCTCCACCTGATTTATCAGGCCCAGCATAGCAGGCACTCCTTCTTTGGTGCTTTCCTGGAGGAAGGTGGCCATGGCCTGATGCAGGCACCACAAGGGGGTGAAGGGGTAGGGTTGGAAGGCTAGGCAGAGGGAAGGGGCCCATAACCATGATTGTAGGGAGGGGGATTTTGCATGGACACCTCTGAACTGATGTCCCTGTCACCTCTTTTTGTTCCAGATGCCCCAGCCAGCGAGAATGCCAAGGCCCCGGAGATGAAATCCCGGAGGCCCAAGAGCTCCCTTCCCCCCGTGCTAGGAACAGAGAGTGAGTATGGGCTCCGTTCCTCTTCACCTCACAGCAGCAGGGCCAGGCTGCCCCAGAGCCCAGCCTCCTGAGCACCTGTTCACTTCTCATCTGCACTCTGCAAGAGCTTCCATAGGCACTGCCAGGAAAAGCTTACAGTCCTTGAAGATTTATTTCTTTGAAAGTCAGAGCTAGAAAAAGAGAAATTTTCCATCCATTGGTTCACTCCCTCAAATGGCTGAATTGACCAGGACTGGGCCAGGTTGAAGCCAGGAGTTTCATCCTGGTCTTCCATGTGGATACAGGGAGGCAAGGAATTGGATCATCTCTGGTGTCCTCTCAGGCACATTAGCAGGGAGCTGGACAGGAAGGGATGCTGGCACTCCTGTCCCATGGGGGAGCTTTCTAAGCTGTGGCTCTGATCCTTTTTTGCTCTAGTTTGAGATATCCAGTGGTCCCAGTGCCTACAAAAGCCCGTACAAATGACCCCTCTCACACATTTGTATGCTGGGCACCCCTGTCACATAGGTGCACACAGTATGCACCCGAGTTGCACAGCAAGTATCCTTGCTCTGCCCCCAACTCCTTTACTCAGCTACCTGATAATCAAGCCACACAGTGCATGGGCCTTCCCCCAAATTCCTTCTGATGTGCCTTAGCCATGATACCTACCTCTATGGGTCACCTTGTTGGTAAGATCCCACTGAAAACCCACCCAACCTCAAGTTCTTTCCCACTTCTGTTTCAAGTAACCATTCTCTCCCAGGAGCTCCCCCTTCATGGGCTGTCCCCTCCCCCAGGTCAGGGCATGTGTGCCTCACCCTCCCGCCTCCACCATAGATTCCCTAAACGGCCTGGATTCACTGAAACACCTCACATGGTGTAAATGGCCAGTAGCTGCCTCTCTCTTTGTGGATGTCCTCCACCCAGCATCCACCTGTACCTGTGGCAAAGAGATCATAAGAGCTTAGAAAACCAGGAGGGAAGATGAACTTTGAGGTCAGAGACAGTGTTTCAACTCATTGCATTAACATGCTCATCTTCATACCAAATATAATTTGCATACTTACAATGTAGCATATATTACAGTGTGTGTGTGTGTGTGTGTGTGTGTGTGTGTGTGTGTGTGTGTGTGTTTTAATGGAAGAAAGAACCTGGAATGGATCCTCAGCAACTGTAATGCAGCCATCTCTCCCACATGCATACCTGTTTTGTTCAGGGAACTCTTCCCTGAAGGCTTAGGTTTTCAGGAAAATGTAGTTGCGTGGGCCTCTCCAGCGCCCTCTGTTGTAAAGCAGGCAACAGGCAGTTACTTCCGGGGGCCATCTGAGGACCAGAATGGAGCCTGATGAGTTCAAACGCAGCTTCTCTGTCTAGTATGTGGCAGTGTGTGGTGGCTTTGTAATGTTTCTTTTTTTCTGCTCTTTTAAAGCAACCTACTTCTCTTCATAGTGATGAACCAAGGGTTGCCTGCAGGCCGGCAGAGAGATACTTGGCTTTTAGCCTGTGGCAGCAGCCTGACCAAGATACCCATTCCTTGTGATGGCTAACCCACCTGACCAGTGCTAGATGTCCACTCAGGGGACACTGACCAAGTTGTCGGAAAGCATCTAGGTAGCTATGAGAGAAGTCTAGTGAGAGCAGGCTCCCAGTCTCTCTGAGCAAAACCATGAGGGTGGGGAAACAGGAGCAGAGCAGACACAAGTTGGAAACCCTAAATAGACTACATCCCAAGAGCAAGGGGCATGGAAAATCCTAATCCAGTTGCCATCCTTAGACTCTGGTGCTGTGGCTCCTGGCCCCAGCTGCTGTGAGATCCATGGTGGAGCTCTGAGCTCATGCTGCCCAGCTAATTCACTCCCTCAGAGCCTTGGGGTAGGAGCCAGGCTTCTGCCTTTGTTTACATCCCAGGTGATGCCAGTGCTGGCCAAGACTGAAACCCAGCTGTGATGGGGGGTGCCCATGCTGTCGGTCTTGGTCAGCGGAAGTGGGGGCAGAGGGGGAGCATGGGGTATTGCTCTTGACCACATCCTTGGAGAGCAGAACACACTGCGGTATGAAAGCTGGAAGCCGAGTATGTGTGTATGGGAGGCTAGGTCAGCGTTAATCAGATGGGCAGGGCTGGTGTACATGTACACACACACACACACACACACAGGACCAGCTCCTGGAGACCATGCTCAACTATTGAGTGGGGATCTGCTGTGTTGCACTGAGAACTTCTGTGCTGGACTTAGAAAATCACCCCCACACCCCAGCACAGGGATGTGCATCTGCAAACACCATCCCTGGTCCTCCACATGCCTCTGCAGGCCCGTGCATCCAACCTCCAGACCCCCAAACCTGTTAGCTCTGGGCACAGCCAATGTTAACAGACAGGACTGATTGCCCCTCTATTGGCCTACACACCTGTACTCTCATCCTTCAGAAACCTCCCTGAGTGCCTGAGAGACACCTCAGGGAACTTTATTCTTGGAGTCTCCTGAGATGACTGCCCTGAGATGGGAAATGGAGGCAGTGACTTTGATGCTTGCATCACTGCCCCGTTATTTTCTCCTTTTTGAGGGTAGTTGGTGTTATTTACTAGCTCCATAAATTATATAAACTCATGCATGCCTTCTTAAATATTTTAAACAGAACAGAAATGCACAAAGTACCATATGAGCATCCTTCACCTCCAGTTCCACTCACTCCCTCTCAAATATACTCAGGGTCCCTCTTTTCAGCTATATACAGTTATATAAATATATAAACACCCTCATCCCCCACCAGAAATGGGATTATGCCAGCTGCAATAGGGCATCACTGGCCAGCCCTGCTCGGCTCTGACTGTACCAGGGGTGGGCTGTGTGTGTGTGTGTGTGTGTGTGTGTGTGTGTGTGTGCGCGCGCACACGCGTGCACGTGCATTTCTGCCCAGGGCCAGGAAGCTCCTAATCTAAGGAGGAAATCCCTCTTTGCGAGTTTCTTGTCTCGCATATGTGGAAGCCTCCCCTGTCCCAGCTGGGACAGCTATCCTGCGGGCACGTGTGTGGAATATGGAAGAGAATAGCTCCAATCCATGGGGCTTGAGAGCCCCACCCACCTCAGCCCAGCAGTACCAGGCAGCCTGAGGGGAAGACCCAGGTCATGGGATGGGAGAGAAGTGACAGAAGTACAAGGGAACTGCCAGGCACCCACCACTGATACACGAGGCAGCTTGAACCATCACCCCAGGATAAGCTGGGAGCTTGAACCAGCATTGTAAGGGTACCTGACCCCCATAAGCTGCTGCTGGAACCACACCTGTGCAGCAGATGTAACCCCCAGGTGTTCTGCATGAGTCCCCCTCATTTCCATCGAGTCTCACTGCACTGTGAGATGGTTGTTCCCATCCCGTAGGAGAGTGGAGCTGAGCCATAGAGAGGTAAACTGACCCTCCTCTCAGGGTGTCGCACAACTGCTCAGGGTGATTCCAGCCCAGACCTGTGTTCTGCCACAACATGTGCCCCTCTCCATAGTCCTGGGACTGTCCTTGGTCCCAATGGCATAAGGCTGGGCACAGCTCCCCCTGGCCTGTAGCAGCAAGTTGGAGGAAGCAGGGGAAGGCGGGTAGGGCTGCTGGGAGGGAGAGGGTGGTGGCTAGTAGACTTCCTGGATCCTGAGACCAGTCAAACTATTGGCTGTTATGTCTCAATGAGAATTTTTGGTAAACAACTATTTTGACAAATATTTCCAATGTTCAGAAAAGTTGCAAGAATAGGATAAGGAGCTCTTGTTGTATACTCTTGAACTCATCAGTTGTTCACATTCTGGTCTGTTGTCATCTTCTGTGCATATGGGGGTACTTCATAAGGTTTGTTGAAAAAAAATGGAGTGAAGATACCCATATTCTAATGCAAAAAATATTGTGACATCCACACTTAGTGTTTTTCAGAATACGTATTTTCCATGAATTTGAAGATTTCCCTATTATTCTTTTATGTAGATAGATAGCAGTTTAAACCAAACTGAAGAATATCTAGCTGACTGGATTTTCCTGCTTCTTACGAACATGACCATCATGGAATTATGAGGTTGGAATTTGACATTGAAACAATGCTATTATTTAATCCACAGTTCACATTCAAATTTTTTTTGTCAGTTGTCCCCATAATATCCTGTTTGTGGCTACCTTTTCCTCCTCTTGATGGAAACTGAACACACCACACTTCCAAAACACTTTATGTATGCCTTCAGCCGAGAACAGGTTCTCCCCTACCTTGAGAGACAGAGCCAAAGACAGGTGCACAGGCTTAGGGAGGAAGGGCCCATGGCTGCCCCAGTGGAGCAGAGGGTTGTGTGAGGAGGCAAGGACACCCATGGTGGATCTTTTGGGACCAGTTTACTAGGCTAAGTCCAAGAGCAGTGCTTAGGAATGGGATATAAGAACAAAGTTCCTGGGCTAGAAAGGAGACAGGGTCTTGAATGGGTGGCCTTGGGCCAAGTCTTCCATCCCTGTGAACTGCCTTATTTTTCTCTCCAAGGGGGAAGGGGTCCCTTGGCCAATCCCAGGCCTTTCCCAGCTGTGACAGCAGGCTACTGGCTAGAAAACTTTGGAGTAACACAGTTCAAACAAGGCATGTGTCATCTGGATGGAGAAGCCCAAGACTACAGCAAGCATAGTTGAGGTGACACAGCAGCAGACTCATCCTGGCAGGAGGAGACCTTTAGCATAAGGGCCAGCTTTAAGGTGTTCTGGCTGGAGGGGGGATTCCAGATGTCGAGCGGCATTTTGGGGAGTGAGGGACAGATCCATGGGCTTAAGAAAGGGCTCAGAAAAATAAAAAACAGAGGGACCCTACTGGTTGGATGACAACTCGGGGACTGCTCCTGTCCGTGAGGAGAGAGGCTGCAGATCTGTTGGAAAGAGATCAGTGAGCATACCCAGGGGCTCTCGTGATTAGAGGAGTGGCTGGCCCCTGAGCGTGTTTATGTTGTATGCTTCTAATTGACTCATGAGCTTCCATATTAGAAGGGCTCTGCATTCTGTGCCTTGAGAGTGTAGAGTGTCCTTGGAGTGTTTCCTTCTTGGCCTTGGTCACTCTATACCATCTGATCCCCATGGTGGGTCACTGTGAATAGTTAGGCTCTGACACTTGTGCATCTGCTTCTGTGTGTGTGTGAGTGTGTGTACGTGCACTTTGTGGTAGCTACCTGCTGAGCTACTACCACCTTGAATTCCCTTTTGTACTCTCCCAGTGTCCTTGAGCCATTGAAGGGCAAGATAGGCCCTCCACAGGAACCACCTGGAGGGCATCTCCTCGATCCTGCAGGCACCACTGGGCAGCTTCCTTCACAAACATCCTCACAGTATCCTGACAGCCTCTCCTGTGACGGAGGTGGATAGGAAACTTACCCAGAGAGATTACTGCTAGGAAAACAAGTCATGTTTCTCCCTGCACCCCCATCCCAGTCTGAAAGGATGAAGGAGGCCTGTGTGTGCGCAACAGGGGAGAGAAGCAAGTCACCAGGATCTTGAACATGCCCCAGCACAGGGCAAGCAGATCTAGCCTTGCATCTCTGGGCTCTCCTCACCCTGCCAGCCATCACAGCCCTGTGGCGAGTATAACCCCCTCACCCACCACCACCACCACTGCGGTTTTACACCAGCCCATGTCCCTTTTGGGAACCTTTGGCAGAAAGCTAATACTGGCTTTGGGGAATTGTGAAGGATTTGATGTTGTCTATTTTCAGCTGCTGTCCAAAAAGGGAAATGTCCCCCAGAGAGGCTGAGATCCAGAGAACCTGCCTGTACCCAAGGCTGCTAACTCTGGCTCCCTGCTTCTCCTCTCTGACCTTCTTCACTCCTGGGAGGTGGTGTGTGTGTGTGTGTGTGTGTGTGTGTGTACACACGTACAAGGGAAAGAGCAGGACTCAGTTACCCTACCTTTAGTCCAAGTAACTCAATGAGACACTCAATTGAGTAACTCAAGTAACTCATGGAAGGAAGGCTCCTGAGACCTGAATGAGGTTAGGGCTTAGGCAGGCTGGGGCAGAAGCTGCAGATGGGTCACCCAGCCCTGCCTGGCCCCAGCTTCCCCAGCTGGCTTCCAAATGCAGAGGTTAAGCCCAGGGTACTTGCCAGGCAGCTTCACTTCTAGATTCAATTGCCTGTCTAGACTCAGCACTTAATAGTTTTCACCCAGGAGCTATCAGAGTTAAGACTTCTTTTCAATAAAATGTGTGCAAGGATTCACCTGCTCCCCTGGAATTGATGCCTGAAGCACTATCAGGGTCCATGGGGCGGGAGTGGAGTGTTACCTGGGCATTCATTCTCCTTCGAACAGGGACCCTGAGCAGTTCTGCTTGTGCCCTTCATTGTACTTATCAAACACTCATTCCAGGTTAGATGTGTGGCCCTGGAGCTGTGGAAGCTTGCCCAGTGGGCTGCATGTGTGCCAGGGATAGGTTTCTGCCATGGCAGGGCCTGGTGCAGGGTGCGATGAGCCAAGTGCAGCAGTTGTGTTACACGAGAGACCTGCCCGAAGAAAGGGCGAGTCAACTTAGAGATGGTGCCCAGGATATGCAGGAAGAGCTGAAGGCTGAAAGTGTAGTCAAAGGTTGGTGTTGCAGAGATGGGAAGACACCCAGCCTAGCATGTTGGCTTCAAGACAGCACAGAGACCAGCAGCTGTACCTGTAAGCCTAGGATCTGATTTGTTAAGAGGCTTCCAGATATCTGAAATACACACTGCAGTTTGAGAACCAAGAAGGAACAGTGAGAGGAGGGTGGGGATGAATGGCAGGCACACATCAGGCAGGCCCTGTAGGGTCCTGAGTAGCAGTGGCAAGCCACTGAGGAGGTTCCAAGAGCAGGATGGCATCGGATTTGCATCTGAAAGAAATCACTTGGGTCACAGGATGACAGGTGTGTTAACATAGTACTGAGGAACCCTAGGTCTAGGAAGTGGCAGGATGAGAAGGAAGGTAGGATAGAATCATGAGCAGGTGACTTACATGGGGCAGGGAGGGAGCTGGAGAGGTGATGGAGACAAGAAACAGCTTGAGGGAGAATGTTGTAGGATTTGGACATTCAGGGATGCTGTGTGTGTGTGTGTGCGCGCACGCACATGCATGCGAGTGTGTGCGTGTGTGTGCATGCGAGTGTGTGCGTGTGCACTTGGCATGGCCCAGGGAGGTGATAGACAGGTGACTGGATGGTTGGGTGGACTCCAGGGAAAACACAGGTAGAAGAGAAGGCCCAACTCCAAGGGCAACAGGGTTTGAGGAGCCGGGCTGTATGGGCTGCTTGTGCTGTCCAGAGCTGACCCCTCAAGGAAAGTGGAGGTGCCTGTCCTCCTTTTCTGGTCATTAGTCCTGTGGCCATCATAGAATTTGCAGAGAAGGCTGGGTTTCTTTCCCCTTCTAGGAAACTCTGCTTGGTATATGAGGTGAGGGATGTTGGAGAATGGGGGGAGAGGATAGGAGTGAAAAAGGGACAGAGCCAGAGGAGAGGAAACTCAGGCTGGGCATCTGGGCCAGTAAGAGTGTTTCTCTGCTGAGGGCTGGAGTCAGGGAGAAGGGTGTACTAGGGACCCAGTAGAGGTGTAGTATAGGTGTGAAGTGGAACAGAAAGGACAAACTTGTCCCAGAGGGTGGAATTGTGCCCTAGCAGTGTGTTGCGGTGAAGTGGCCGAGGCTGGTGCACAAACAGGCCCTCCAGGCTCTGTGCTCTGCTCTCTTTACAAGTATAGCCGAACTCTTTACAGCACGCTTTATTTACTCTTCTCCTTCCTTCAAACAAGGACACTGAAACTCTAAGAGGTTAGATTGCATGCTTGAAGCCACAGCTTAACAAGTGCCAAGGCGCATGATTCAAGCAAGCTGTAGCTGTACTCCAGGGCCTGGGGCATCGCTGCCAAGGACCACCCCTGCGAAAGGATTCCAAGGTCTGGGTCTGGGGACGGAGCAGAGTGTAGCTGGAGGGGAAACGAAAGGGAAGGAAGCAGACTTCCTCCCACAGCAGCATGGGCTTTGGGTCCCCTTCCAGCTCACCCACACCTGGTTTTATGAGCCTGGCACATCACCTGACTTTTATGACACTCTGACTCCTTTCTCATAAAATGGGAACACCATGAGGTGTGTTGCTTACATTTGGTTGGGATTAGAACCAAGTGAGAAAAGAGGAAATGACATCATGGAGTGGAGCCCCAGCTACTGAGCCCAGCTTCCTGTAAGAACGTAGTTGTTGTTGTTGTTTTCTAATTTGAGAGACAGAGCCCCCATCTGCTGAGTCACTCCCTGAGTGCTCACAACAGCCCAGGAAAGGCTGTGGCCAAAGCCAAGACCAGGGAACCAAAGCAGGATAGTAAGAACCCAATTGCTCAAGACGTCTCCACTGGCTCCCAGGAGCTGTAAACAGGAAGCTGTAATCAGGAGCCAGAGGCAGGAACTCCAGTCTGGGCAGATAGGCATCCTCCCTGCCCCCAAAACACAACTGATGGATTACAGCAGATGGTCACAGAAAATATGTATAGAATAAGATAGAGAACAGCGTTAGGATTCAAAATTATTTTCACTGATAGGAACCAAACCAGTTTCATATGCCACCCAATTTGAAATAGCAGTAGCTCCATTTTTATAGGAGAAACAACCAAATATTGACCTGAAGTGCTGTTTAAATATAATATTGAAAGATGGATCTTAGAGAAGTTCTTATATTCACATAGATTCATCCACAACCAGCGTATGGGGCAGGACATGTGTGCTGTGCCGCTGCCCCTACCACAAACTCTTAACTTACCATCCAGGAGCTGTCAGCCTCTGTTGCCCACCTACTCCCTGTCATAGTCTATCCATACTGCATTCATAAGCTGGGGCTGCCGAAACTGCACACCACAGACTGGGTATTCCCTCATGGTTTCCTCCCCCTGTTTGTAGATGGGTGACATCTCAGTCTCCCCTTTGAGTGTGTGCGTCTAGCTGTCTCCCCAGCATGGGGGCTGAAGTTCCAGCATCTGATTTTGGCGGGACACAGATCAGCAGGAACAGCGCTCCACACAGCTTCCCATGATGGTCTGTCTCCTCCCCTCCCTTGAGGGCATTTCCCTTGCCAGTAGGCCCAGAGCTAAGTGGGCCAGGGTTTGTGGGCTGTCCCTGATAGCCTATATATCCCACTCTGCTCCTGTCTCTCCTATGGGCTGTGACTTCCCTGCTGGCCCCTCCTAGGGTCTGTGGGTTCCCCTTTGCTGAATGCTGGCCTTCTGCCTTCCATCTCTTTCTCAGCTCAGACCTTTCACCTCCAGCATTCTGACTGATTTCCACCCCCTGTTTGCTTGAGAAGCTTCTGACCCCTCCAGCTCTGCATGTGGGGCCTCTCACACTTGGGGCTTCCAGAGCCCTGCCTTCTTTTTCCTATTCCTCCTCCCAGGGTCCCCCAGCTCCCCATGAATTGCCTGGGGTCACACACTGGTCCCTTCTCATTGCATTCATCCCCCCCCTGCGTCCCCCCCCCCCCCCGCCTAAAGAAGCAACCAATCCAGCCCATGGTTGCCGTTAGAATCACATGGTAGCCTCTCTCCAGAATTCTGACCTAAGCTTCTCCCCTGCACATAAATTCCCATCTCTCAGCCCCCAAGTTCACTTGTCCAAACCAGACTGCATATGAGCATCTCCATCATGTGACTAAGCGAGACATCCTCAACAACCCCTGGGCCTCCCTTGCTTGGAGCCCCTGCCAATCTTTTGTGTTTTCTCTGCCTCTCATTTGTGTCTTCCCTTCGTTATGAAGCTAGGTCAGTGCCTGTCAAGGGCCCTAGCAACAGCTTGCTCATTGGATATCCTTGTCCTCTGGGAACTGGCAAGATCTGTCAGGGTGGATGGCTGGGGTCTTCCTGTTCACTGAAGACAAAGGCCTAGCTTGGGGACTGGACCCTGGATACCAGCATCAGCCGGTGAAACGTTGTGTGGTTCTGTGTCTGAAGAGTGTGATAACAACGGTGACCACTCACTCAATGATGTCACCCCAGAGCACTTGAGATGTGGCTAGTTCAAGAGAGGAAGTGGGTTTTTGTTTTCTTTGTATTGTTTTCTTTATACAGTTTCTTTCCTCACCACTGTCACCCCCTCCTAAGTATTGCTCTAACTCCTATCTGCTTCCAACCCGAGGCTCCTGTGGTTTCTCTGGTCTGCAGGTCCTTCCACAGCCTCCCTTGGCCTGTTCCCCATCTCCTCTGCCCACTGGTCCCCATTCTCCATTATGTCAACAACCACATGTTGACTGCTGGAGAATATAGCCTCGTTCTTCTCACTTCATATCCATGTACATAAAGTCTTCATGAAGTTCATAGAAAATTCATGTTATGAAAAACTATGCACAGATTTCCATATTTTGTCAATTGTACTTTCCACAAACTTTTTGAAGTTCACTGGTACTTAAAATTATTTTTTTAAAAAAGCAAGCATGGTCTCAAAACCAGTTTGATGGTCAAAACAGGAAATTCATGTTGACGCAATTCTGTCACCTAATTTGTGGTTCTTACGCAAAGTCTGCTAATTGTGCTCCATGATAAAAGAAAAAAAAACCTTCTCAGGGACCATGCATCTTGACTTCTTAGGCCTTGAATATAAGCCTTCACTTCTCTCTCTCTCTCTCTCTCTTTTTAATATTTATTTTATTTTGAAATACAGAGAGACAGACACAGATCTTCCTTCCATTGACCCATTCCTCGGTTGGCCACAATGGCCAGAGCTGAACTGATCCAAAGCAGGAGCCAGGAGCTTCTTCTGTGTCTCCCTCGTGGGTGCAGGGGTGTAAGAACTTGAGCCATCCCCAGCTGCTTTCCCAGACTGTAAGCAGGGAGCTGGATCAGAAGTGGAGCAGCTGAGATATGAACCATGCCCATGTGGGATACTGGCACTACAGGAGGAGACGGTCTATGGTACCACAATGCCGGCCCCTCTCTCTGGTTTTTCCAAACACTTTTTACTCTGAATGCAACGACCCTGTAATAGTAACCACAAGAAATATTAGGAATTTGTCTTTAGTTTGTTTTTGTTCATTTGAAAGGCAGTGTGATAGAGAAAGGCAGGTCTTCTACCTGTTAGTTAACTTCCCAAAACCCCACAACAGCCAAGACCAGGCCAGGAAGCAGGAACTTCCTCCTAGTCTTTCATATGAGTGGCAGAGGCCCAAGTACTGCAGGCATCCCCTGCTGCCTCCCAGGATGCGCAGGAAGATGGATAGGAAGCAGAGGCAGGACTCCCATCTCAGGCACTCCAACATGGAACGCAGGCATCCCAAGTGACTGCCTGACTGCTGCACCACAGTACCTGCCCCACTTTATCCGTTACATTTCTTTGGTTTTCTGTCAGTGACTACTTCCATAGTGTTCTTCTTTGTAGTTTACTAGTCTATAGTAGATCTTCAGCAGATGTTTGGAAAGGAAGAGTAGGTGAACAAGGTAGTGAGTCAATGTGAACATGGGAGAAACAGGTCCTATCCTGGGCTGGGAACCCAGAGCTTTGGGCTCTCAGGGAATCCTCTTGTTACTTAATCCCAGGGATATTCAGCCAATCGGTAGCACTGGGCATTATAGGAGAGCATAAATGATTCTTCGCCAAGCCAGTAACGTGCTGTGGTCCTGGAGCAGCTGCCAATCAGCTGCTTGCCTGGCACCTGCAGAGGTGAAGGGAGGGTGGCAGGGAAAGGTTGTCCCAGCAGGGTAAGGACCATGGAAGTGCTGTGGGCGGTGGCTCTATCTGTATGGACTGTCAGAGAGCACTCATTGCAAAAGGGGATGCTTCTTGGTTTTCCTGTTGCTACGTAGAATTTTCCTCTGTTCATCTTCATCCATGCTGCGATACAGGTCTGTGAGTCATGACAGATTCATGAGAAGGTCCTTGACAAAGTTCATGGAAAATGGACTTTTAAACTACACTTATTTTGAGGCACAGATATTTTGAAGTCCATTTCTTTCCCGAAGGTTTCTGGGAAAGGGGGCTGGGCATTCAGCACAGCAGGTGAGACCCTCCCACATCTTATGTCAGAGTGCCTGGATTCAAGTGTTCATCCCAGCCTCCTGCTGACCACTGGTGACAGCAGATGGATGGGCCCAGTGATTGACTCCCTGCCACCCAGATGGGAGGAACCTAACTGGGACTCAGTACCCCCTTCTGGCTTCAGCCTGGCCCAACCTTCGCTGTAAAAAGCATGTGGGAACTAACCCAGTGAATGGGAGATCTCTGTCTCTCTGCCTTTCAAATAAAATGAATAATTTTGAAGTACATGCAAAAATGCACATTTTAAAACAGTGCACAAATTTCCAAAGCTTTTATACAATAAGCATATCCTTCAAGTCCATTTTGCATGAACTTTTTAAATTCCCCTTAGATAATCATGTAACTAACACCAGGACATGATTCCATCACTTCACAACATTGCCCTGTGTCCCTCTATGATCAGTGCCTAGCCCACCCACCCCCAGAAACCACTGGTGTGTTCTCTTTCCCAGTCGTTGCACCTTCTCTAAAACATAGAAAAGGAATCCTCACACACAAAGTTTGAGGTCTGTTAGAACAGAAAGGTTAAATCATCCGTGATTGTCAGGGCTGTGGATGCCAATAGTTCATCATTGGTGAAAAGTGTTTTATGGCATCTGTCTATGCCATAGTTCGTCCATTTGCCACTTGATGGACATTGAGCACCTTCAAACTCTTTGGCAGTTCTAAGTAAAGCCACTGTTATCATTTGCATACAAGTGTTTGCACACCTGCATATTTCCAATGCCCTTGGATCAATGGGACCAGCAACCTTGGTGCAAACACCCTCGGAGAGAAACACTGACAAAATAAGCAATGCAGCAATAAATGGGGTCCTCCTTCTTCCTTCCTACCCCACTTCCTTCAAAGTTATTTTGTTCGTGCACCACACTATCATTTTGCCAGCTCAATGCATTGGTGCTGCCAATGCCATTTGGATCATTTTTCTTATTTGATTTGAAGGAAGTGGGGTAGGAAGGAAGATGGAGGACCCCATTTATTGCTGCATTGCTTTCGTCAGCCAACAGACACCGAGGAAAATGAAAGCCACTTTGACCCAAGGGAAGCCTGAGACTGTTGGATCCCCAACCAAAGCTAATTTTAGTTGATTTATCTGACATAATTTCCTTTCTGAGTTTCCTGAAAGTTAGAATTGGCAGTCTGAAAGCTCCTATACTCTTTGGGAGTATAGGAGCTTAAGCAGTTATAAGAAATCTTATCTCAGGTTCCAGGGACTCTCTCCCGCAAAAGACCCTTGAGCTCTGATACTCCTCACTCAGTGGCAAGGTTGTGTGGATGACAGGGCAAGGGGATGCCTGGAAAGACAAGCTTAAGTGAGGGCTCCCAGATGGATGGGGTGAAATGGGGCAGGGCAGAGGGCAAGACCAGGTCCTCCCCATGACTGGGGAAGCTTTATGGGAAGCCAGGACCAACAAGAAGTAACTCAGGACATTTTGTGTTGCAGGTGATGCCACTGTGAAAAAGAAACCCACTCCCAAGACGCCACCGAAGGCAGGTAATTGGTCATCACAGTGTTGAGGGCGAGGGGGTTGGTTTTACCCTGCTGCACTCACCTCCTGGACGTGCCAGTCCTTGGAAAATGGACCTCTATGTTTTTCCGGAGCCAGTATCTGTTGGCCTGGTCCCTCATACTACCCCTGCCTTGTCTTCTAGTCCCTTTCCCTCTATGTGAACAGCAGCTTCCCCAACCCCTGCTGGGATCTTCTGCCATGCCCTCTGTCCTCCCTCTGTCCCTCCTGCTCTTTTGTGCCCCGCTCTGCCTGGCATCCTTCTGTGGAGACCAGAAAAGAGGCCAAAGGCAGAGAACTGGAGATAGCCAGCTAGCCAGCCAGGGACACCTGGAGCAGGTGAGGGCTGCTCCACTGGGCAATGGCTTAGCAGGTTCAGAAACCAAGGACAACCTGCTACATGCAGAATCAGGCCATGGAGAGTGTGCAGGCTCCATCTGAAGAAGCAGGAGGGGAGATAACCCAGCGAACTCCTGAGCTCAGGTGCCCCAGTCCCACATTGTAGGCAGTGAGAGCCAACAGAGCAAGGTACTAGGGGCATTGGAAAAAGCAAGAATGTCCAGCCTCCCTCCCCCTCCCCTGACTCCTTACTGTTTCCCTCCCCCTCCTCACTGTCTCCCTCTCCTCTCCCCACTGTCTCCCCTCACTCCCTCTCTCCCTTATTCTCACTCCCACCCCCAAGTCCTTGCTCTTTCCCCCACCCTTCTCTCCCTTCCTCCCCTTTGCTTGCCTCCTTCCAACTTCTCACTCCCTGCCTCCCCTGTCTCTTTCAGCCATGCCTCCTCAGATCCTGCAGTTCCCTGAGGACCAGAAGGTGCGCGCAGGGGAGCGTGTGGAGCTCTTTGGGAAGGTGGCAGGCACCCAGCCCCTCACCTGCACCTGGATGAAGTTCCGCAAACAGGTCAGTAGGAGGATGGGTCCAGGCTAAGCCAGAGAGATGTGATAGAAGGGGCATCGTCTGAGTCCTCTTAGGAATGGAAGAGACCTCTGCCTGCCCAGCAGCCTCGAGTCCCTAATGATCCTAAGGATCATCTGACCCTTCTAGTCAGCCCTGTGTTAGAGACAATTGAAGCTACCTCTGGTCCCCTCTTTCACTCTGGCCTCATGCTGGACTCCTGCTCAGGGTCAGGGAAGTCAAACCGGTGCCCTCAGGTGACCCTGGGCTCTCTGTGATCCTGTGTTGGCTCACAGAGGGCTTCCCATCCGTAGTGACTGCTCAGACTCCACATGCCAGAGTAAATCAAAATGAATCTGAATATTTGGAAGAGTTATTACATGCTAGGTAGGAATCTAGCAGGTTGATCCTGGAATCTAGTATAGTTTATAATCATTCTGCCATGGAGACATGTTTAAGAATCCAAACAACCAGGATGTGGGGAGCCCAGCCATGGCTGCAACCCCATGCTGGTAGCATGCATCCACATGGGCAATCAACAGAGAGCCAATGCTGGGCAGGAGGTGTGGCTTTATTCTGAGTCCTCTGTGGTTTTCCCTTCCAAGCTGCTCACATCTCCTTGTTGAAAGGATGAGCAGCCAGTGCCAGGGAGGAAAGTAGAGGTGGTCTCAAAAGATAGATAAGGCAAGAGGGCCTCTGACATCATCCCAGTATGCATCTGCCTTGATCCACATCTGGGCTACATGATCTGAAACGAAATGCAATCACATTCCTTTTCAGGGGACTTTAGCTGAGTCCCCACTATATCCATCAGAACTTTCTGGATAGAGCATTCTATACCTGTGTTGTCCCATATGGCATCTGCTGATCTATGGCTGTGTGGAGCTCATGAAATGTGGCCAATGCAACTGAGGACTGGACTTATACATTTTATTTAATTAAAATTGTTGGTACAACTTTGTTAAGATCTGACTCACTACAGTACATACTTTGAAAGTATACGGTTCAATGAGTTGTAGTACATTTGCAAGGTCATGCAAGTTATTGCCATCCTCAAATTGCACCCCAGAAAGAAAATTCAAGACTCATTAGTAGCCGCTCCCCTTCTGGCCCTAAAGATTCCTGGTCTACCATTTGCTGCCTATAGAGACACTTCACATGTATGGGGTGATACAATGTGCCGTGTTGTGTGTTTAGCTTTCCCCCTGCCCTTAGTGTAATGCTTCAGGACTCCTCTGAGCATGTGGTAGTACCGATCAACACGGCCTTCTGTTTTTGTGGGGTGGGTAATATTCCATTGTCTGGGGGAACCACTTTGTACTGACGGACTGATGGACACTTATGTTGTTTTCACTTCATTGAAATTTAAATAGTCACATTGGCTAGTGACTGGTACCTCAGGCAGCCCAGAAGAGGTCAGAGCACACCCGAGTGGGCTTGCCAAGTGTGCTCAGATGTGCCCTCCTGTTATCCCATCTCAGAGCAATGGAAGGGGGTCAGGACACCCAGGAGCTCATTTCTGGGAGCAGAAAGCACCAAGAGGGTCCATCCCCCTGCATATCTCAGGGCTGGGCCCTCACAGGGAAGTGCAGCCCCAGATGCAGCGGAGAAGCGGCAGAGGATACAAAGCTCCCCAGCTTGTCCAGCTTTGTTGCCCAGGGAGCAGGCTGTGGAGAGGAGCCTGCTCCCTTCCATGGCCTGAATTCCATCTCCTGTTCCCCCTGCCCTCAGATCCAGGACAGCGAGCACATCAAGGTGGAGAACAGTGAGGCTGGCAGCAAGCTCACCATCCTGGCTGCACGCCAGGAGCATTGCGGCTGCTACACACTGGTAGTGGAGAACAAGCTGGGCAGCAGGCAAGCCCAGGTGAACCTCACTGTCGTGGGTGAGTACTGGACCCCACTGGGGGCTGGGAACCTAGGGCGAGGAGGGCAGTGAGCCTCAGGTGGATGTATGAGTATTCCAGATGGGATGTGTGAGTGTCAGGTGGATGTGTGAGTCTCTAGCAGTCTCTATGAGGCTCAGGAAGGTTCATGAGCCTCAGACTCTCATCACCTTCAGCGCCTTTTTCTGTGCATTTCTATTCTCCCAACCTTTTGTGCCCCCTTCACTCCGCACCATTGCTGTCCTTCAAGCTCATTATGGTCTGAAGATTCTGCACTGCCAGTGCTACACACGCATGCATGCGCGCGTGCACACACACACACACACACACACACACACACACTTACTTTCCTCTTTCTCAACGCCCCACACACACCGGTTCTCTTTCTGTGTAATCATTGGAGACTGTCCCACTCCATACCCTCTGCTGCTGGTACCTTTAGCCCCTTCTCTTACCTCCCTCCCCCTACCCCACCCCCTTTGCAAATCCTCGCCTTGGATCAGTGCTGCCTGTTCACTTCACCGCTCCTTGCCAGATCCCAGGGGCACTGCAGAAGGACCAGGGTCAGCTTAGCTGCCAGGACTGGTCTCTGAAATCTCTTCCTTTGTGTCTGCTCAGTGCTATGCCCTGAGGTCTCCCAGCCTGCAATCTTGACCTTTAGCTTCTCTGAGAAATGAGACATCAGACATAAACTTCCTCAGCTTCTTGGCCTCACACCTCCAGGGTCTGTCTCTGTCCCCAGCATGATTCCTCCTTCGGGCCATGCAGATGGCCCACCTTTGTCTCTCTCACACACACACATGCACACACCAGCAGGGTCTGTTGCCTCCTCCTGTTCTTCTGGCTCCCAGGCTTGGGGCGCCCACCTTCTCTCTTCTCATCCCCCTCTCCTCTGTTGGCTCCTCCCTGAAACCTACTGATGTTATCTCTTAGCCCTGCTGTGCAAGTTGATGCCACACCTGCAATATTTTGTCTTGCTTCAGCCCTCCCTCCTTCTTCTCAAGCCCTCTCTCTGACCAACCCTCCTGACAAGGAAATCCTTCTATTTTAACAACACATCTTAGCTCCCTGAGGCCATGTTCTCACACCTATTAGTTGGCCAGGACACCTCCTCACCCTAGCTCAACTCTCTTTTCCTCACCTCTTACATGAGCTGAGTCTGTGTCCAGGCTGATTCTCAAGTTCACTTTGTTCTCTTGTCTCATCACTCTGTGTGTGCCCTGGTCGACTCTGTCCAGAGCATTCAAGTAACTTGCTAACTGGTGTCCTTGCTGCTTGTCGTGCTTAGCCCCAGGGGCTCCCTGTGTGGCAGGTGCAGGGAACAGCAGCAGGCTGATACAGACCAGATGGTAGGTATATGCGTGTCTGGGCCTCCCCACATGGTATCCATGAAAGCCCAATATTGTTTATTGACACCTGACCAAGGCCTGTGTGGGTTTTCTGATTGTTCTTGGCTTCCAAGCTTGTAGGACACCTTTGTGAGAGTTAAGGGGAACAGGGCGGGGGGCTTCTCTGGGAGAATGAGTAGAACAGCCTATACCCCCAACCTCACAGTAGAGCTAGTACCTGGCCTTGGGGAGGGGAGCAAAAGCTGGCTCAGACCCCTCTGCTGGGCTTCTGATGAAGCCCACAAAGCTGCCAGCAGGGTATGTCGAGCCTGCCCTGGACCCCCTGCTTGCTATACACATGGGCAACCCAGAACTGATGAGCAAGAATACTCGCAGAGCCGTGATAGAGTGGGGGCAGAAGGCTTCCCCTGGCCCTATCACAGGGAAGTGCCAGGCAGGGAATTAGAAGCTGAAGAAGGTAGCTCTTGAGGTCTGTCATGGCTGTAATGTCCCAGCTTGCAGGGATGAGTCCCTGGGTGGACAGGACTTTGCATGCATGGGAAGGCCAGGGCCAGTGAAAGCCAAGTCACCCAGCACAGTGGGGTGCCAGCAGGCACTAAGCTCTTGCTGTTTCTCTTGATCCCCTGGCCTCCATAGGCCTCCCCTGGGAGAGTGAGGAGAGACAGAAGACCCCAGAAAGTGAAGGAATCCTCCAACTGGAAAATTTACCTTAGAGACTCAGTAATGGGACAGCATCTTCACACCACCACCTTCTTCCAGGGCCAATGGAGTTCTTGTCCGCTGGGAAGAAGGGACATGATAGAAGGACAAAGAGCAGCACAGACCAGAAGTCAAGTGAGGTGGCTGTGAGTTGAGTCCAAGCCAGCCACACAGCAGATCACCATCCCTGACCCCAGCCTAGCTCCTTGCACGCCAAGTCCTGCAGCATCGCCTGGAGCTGGGGCCACTAGATGCAGGGGCTGTTAGGAGGGAGCCTCCCTCCCTTGCTGTACACTAGCCTTCCCCTCCAGGGGCCCGTGCTCTCACCTGTCCCTCATGCTGCCTCATTTTTTTTCACCCCAGGAAATAGGTACTTTTGATCGCTCTGTTCGTGGTTCCATCTTCTTCCCCCAGTTTCTGCCCCTTGTCTCTGTCTCCCAGGCCAAGGAGTTTTCCCATATAGGATGGCTGGCACTGAGGGTTCATGGAACAGACTTGCATCTTTCAGGAGGGAGAAATGGGGCCTTTTTCTCACTGCTACTCTCTGGAGGTGGGAGGAATGGGTGCCAGGTGCTCATTTCAGTAACCCCATCCTCACCTTCAGAGGCAGCCAGGACCCACCAGGGTTCCCTTTGTCCATGCACTTTAACCCACACCTAATGTGCTGATCTGGTTCTGCCTGTACCCCTTTCATCAGCGTCCATTTCTGCTTCTCCCGGGGTGTTCCCCCTGCTTTGAGGGGAGAGTGGGAAGAAAATGCCACCCGGATCAGCTCCTGGCTTTTCTGGCACCAGTATGCCCCTCTAACCCCCCACATCCCAGCAGGCCCACCCCGGTGCCACACACTCCCCTCCCCCACCGCCGCCCGGGCTACAGATCTGGCCTTTTATGGTCGAGTTTCTTCTCCCTCCATGGCCAGCACTGACAGGGCCATTGGTGTGGCTGCCCGCCAGCTGGCAGGAGCCTCGCGTTAAATGCCGTTCAAGGAGGGGGAATGGAATGGAGGAGAACCGGGCTCTCTGTCTGCCTCCCCCTCGGGGAGCTAAGAATAGAAATGCTCCATAAAACCCGCCACTCTCCCGCCCACCCCCATCCCAGCCCCATCCGTGGGTCCAGCAGAACTGCTCCATTCAAAGTTGGAGAAGTTGGTCTCAAATCAGCCTGGGTTAAACTGCCTCACCTGCACTGCTGCAGGGACACCTGTGTGGTCAGGGTTCATTCGGTATACAACACCTGGGCCTGCTCCTGACACACCTCAGAAGTGTCCGTCCATTGGCAGTCGGACTAAATAAGGCCAGAATCATGCTGTGTGTGTGGCCAGTCAGCAGGTCCACTTGTCTCATGTGTTCTGACCTTCCTGATGGTCCACAGCTCCTGTTTCCAAGATGATAAATCAGGCCAGTGTTTTCCCCCATTTTAATGTAAGGGAGTGGTGTTTGGCCATCTTAGAGGATTCGTGATCATTCTGTTCTGAGAGGCAGACAGGGAAGTCATGATGCTAGAGTGCCTTTCACTGCCTGCACCTGAAGGCTGCTCATGGAGGAGGCAGAGAGCTGCAGCCTCTAAAGATTCCTGGATGTCAGTAGCCCAGTGCTTGGTTAGGCAGGATGCGAGGGGCAAAAGCCTCTGCCTCAAAAGGAGGGAAGTGAAGTTGAGAGGATCCCAGATGGAACCCTCATGCCTTTTTTTTTTTTTTTTTTTTTTTGAGAGAGATGGAGTGACAGAGAGAGATCTTCATTCCTTCGGTTCAAACCCCAAATGGCTGCAAAGCCAGGAGCTTTAAACTCCATCCAGATCTTCCTCGTGGGTGACAGGGACCCAAGCACTTGGGCTCATCCCCCACTACTTTTACAAGGTGCGCTCATCAGGAGCTGGATCAGAAGTGGAGCAGGCAGGACTGGAACCGGCACTCCTATGACTCCTATGAGATGCCAGGTTGCAGGCAATGGCTTAACTCATTACACCGCACACTAGCCCCCTCATGTGACTTTGAAGGGCACAAGAGTTCCCTTTATAACCCAGTACTCGGGCTCAAGTCAGAAGCACTCCTGAGATTACTGCACCTGATAGTCTGGAGAGCACTGAACCCCAGAGAGAGCGGGGTTCTGGGGCTTCGTGGAGTACCCTGTGGGCTGTGCCACTGACCAACCAGTGTCCTGGTCCAGGATGCCTTCCAGCCAAACCACAGGGCCAGGGAAGGATCATTCAGTTGAGGAGGGTACAACTACATGTGTTGATCATAACACATGAGCACAAGCAGAGCAAGAAGGCCCTGGCTTTAGACAGGGAAGTTTTTGAGACCAGGCTCTGTTTTCCCAGGAGGAAGTAGATCCACTGAGTAGGAAACCCTTGAGCCACTGCCTGGGAAGACCCTTCCCTCAGCAGCATTTCCCATTCTGCCCGCCAGGTCTCCAGGGAGCCCTGGGAGAATTTTACAGAAGTATGGCAGGCGCCCATGGTCCCGGACCTTGAGCCTGTTTCTCCCATGCTGGGCCATGCCCAGGACTCACCTCCCAGATGGGGTGTGTCTGTGTCTTTCACATGGGAGACAAGATCCTGGTCCTGAGGGTTTTCATCACTGGCTGGTGCAGCCTCTGATTGGAAAGGGTGGACTGGATGAGGCAGAGCCCAGTTAGAAGGCAGACATGGTGGGGAGAGAAGAGGGGCTTGTAAGCCAGTGTCGGTATAGATTTGGACATGTTTGAATTCCTTCACTTAGCCTCAGAATCCTTGAAAGTGTTCAAGTTTCTCTTGTAGTTAAATCCCCCCCCCCCTACACACACACACAATTTTGCTTCTTTTCTTGAACCACAGGAAGGGATGTGTGTTACTTGTGAATTTCTCTCTCTCTCTGCCAGGAGCACCTCTTCTTCAGTACCCATTTCTCAGCTTCTTTTCTTGTCCATAGCAGAGGGGAGACTGTTATCTGTGGTGTGCATCTGCCTTCAGTGTGCATGTCCCTCACCCTCCATGTGTCTCATCCCCGGGTTACACCAATCTCCTGTGGCAAGCAGCAAGGCCGCCGCTCACCCCGCAGTAGGCTCTTGCACATTCCTTAGCTGGCCTTGAGAGGACACCAAGCACTTGCCTCTAAGAGGCAAACATCTTAGCCAACACCAGAAATGTTTCTAAAAAGACCAATAAATCTTTCAGAACAAACAGCTTTCCTAAGAGAACACATTAAACAGCCAGTGAAAGTGGTTCCATCATAGCCTGACTGCAGACGCCACAAAGCGTCTCTGTCACTGTCCCAAAGCCATTCCCAGGACGAGGTCCAGGCCCGGGCTGCTGGGGATGGATGGCTTCCAACGGCACACCCTGGCCTGGAGGACAGGGGGAGAGCTGAGAACAACTAGGTATATCTGTCCATGTACACACAAGCACATTCAGACCTGCGTGTACATTCATGTACACATTCACACATGTATACACACATGTACAGATACATAGCACATTGGCCCAGACCTGCACATGTGTACACACATTCTTGTGATAAGGCACATGTGTGTAGCACACCATACATACATGCATTCACATACATATTTGCACATTTGTATTCACATTCACCCATAGATGTACATGTGTAGTACATATACACGCATGTGTAGCACAGATGGTTATTTTGCCCATGTGTACAGAACATTTCCTTTGAGCCCTCCTGCCTGGCAGGGGTGGGAGAGTGGGCATCAAAAGCTCTGCTTGCCAGTGATTGCTTCTTTGAGGCTTGTAAATGGCCCAAGAAGCAGGAACAGATTAGCACCATTTATTAAATCGTAAAATCAGCAAACTGGTCTCAAGTTTCCTACAGCTTCTGAGTCCACATAACTTGAAAGGTGGTTTGTTTGATTTTTCTTAAAAATACATTTAAAATTCTTTTTAATTTACTTGCAAGATACGTAGAGATCTTTCATCCACTAAGTTCATTTCCCAGATGCCCACAATAACCAGAGCTGAACCAGGCCCAAGCCAGGAGCCTGGAATTCAATCCAAGTTGACCATGTGGATGGCAGCGACCCAAGCATCTTGAGCCATCACTGCTGCTTCCCGGGGCACACATGCGTGGGAAGGTGGGATCTGAAGCAGAGCTGAGCTTTGAACCCAGGGACTCCAGGACAGGACACGGGCATCCCATGTAGCGGCTGAACCGCTGCACCAGGTACCCACCCATACGCATGGCTTTAATGGCTGGTTTGTGAGGCTCTGTGAGCTCACACTGTATTGATGGGCAAGGAGCATGCCCGAGCACACACATCTATAATTAACCAAGCACCCACCAAAGCCAGAACTCGTAAGTAGGACAGCTTTACTCAAGTCAGTGGTTCACAAAACTCCACAAGGCTCAAGAGCCTTGGGAAGGCAGCAGCCACAGTCGCAGATTGGTGACCTTGTTGGTGGAGGGCTAGGTCTGCAAGGATCAAAAAGGTATAGGGTAGGCATGATCCTGTATCACAGAGTTAGAGAAACACACAGTGACAGCCGTGGTCATGACCAATGTCACACCAGCCACATTGCTAAGAATTGCCTGACAACAGCCTGGGGACCTAGCACTCTTACCAACAGCCCTTAACAGAGAGGGAAGCTGAGACACAGACTGGCCAGCAGCTCCTGAGTGGGACTTTATGACTCACTGAACTGCCCCTCAAGCAGTTTAGTGTTCTCCAAGACCCAGAGGAAGTAGAGCAAACCTTGAGGTATGTCACGGGTCATGGTCTCAGGCCTACAGGAGAGACACACACACACACACACACTGAACAAAGAGTCATAGCCTTAGGCTCACTGGACACACATGTACACACAGTCTAAACACAGGTCAAAGCCAGTCGTAAGGGACACACACATGAATGTACACACATATATCCACTCACATCCACTCAGGACACAGCCTCAGACCTGCAGGACACACACACACACACACATATGCAACACACACACCTATGCATACATCCACTCACACTCTGGATACAGCCTCAGGCCTACAGGACACACACACGCACACCCACACACATACACTCTGGACATAGACTCAGACCTGCAGGACACACACATATACACACACACACACACAATGCATACACATCCACTCTGGACACATCCTCAGGCCTGCAGGATACACACACACACACACACACACACACACACACACACAATGCATACACATCCACTCTGGACACACATCCACTCACATCCACTCTGGACATAGATTCAGGCCTGCAGGACACACACACACACACACACACACACACACACACATCCACTCATACATTCTGCCCACAGCCTCATGCCTGCAAGGACTCACACACACACACACACAACGCACACACATCCACTCACATCCACTCTGGACATAGACTCAGGCCTGCAGGACACACACACCGTCAACACTCTCAAAGCTTACTTTTGATGGGAAACAGTACACGCCTCTGGGCAGCTTCCTAGATCTGTTTATTCTGAGATGTGTGTTTAGGACTTGTTCAGAGCACAGAAAATCTTAACGTGCAGATTGAAACTTAGTCCTGAAACATTTTTTTTGTTTTTCAAGCAAATGGGTATTGGTGAGGCTCTCTGAACTGCTGTGTCTGTGTGTATGGCGGTGCCTGAGACACAAGGGGAGGGAGAGTCTGGATCCTCCCAGACCCCCTCTCTCCAAGGAGTGTCCCAAGGCCACTTCTCCCCAGGACCAAGTTAATTCGAGCACATCTCTCTCCTGTCCTTTTGGAGAGTCTGGGTGACCCCGTGTTTCTTTGTCTCCAGATAAGCCAGACCCGCCAGCTGGCACACCGTGCGCCTCTGACATTCGGAGCTCCTCACTGACCCTGTCCTGGTACGGCTCCTCCTACGACGGAGGCAGTGCAGTGCAGTCCTACAGCGTGGAGATCTGGGACTCGGTGGACAAGCTGTGGAAGGAAGTTGCCACGTGCCGCAGTACCTCTTTTAACGTGCGCGACCTGCTGTCTGACCGCGAGTACAAATTCCGTGTGCGTGCTATCAACGTGTATGGCACCAGTGAGCCGAGCCAGGAGTCGGAGCTCACGACAGTGGGCGAGAAGCCCGAGGGTAAGCTGCCTTTCTTGCTTCCCCGTGGGCCCTCTGTGAAGCCCCGTGACTGCCCTGCGAGTCTTGTAGATGGGCAGTACAGAGGCACTGAGAAAGCATTGGTGCATGGAGGGCCTCTGGACACCATCTTCCTTCTTAAGCTCGGGGTGCTTGACTTTTTCAGGAAACACTAATCTAGCAATTTGGGTGCACTGCTACCTGGAGGCAATGTTGTGTCACTCAGGAACAGGTCTCAGGTGGACCTCAAGTCCTGTACCCACCTTCTACCTCTTCCATCTTTCTCTTACACTTATAGGACGGAAGTCACCAAAAAATTCATTATGCACAAATTTCAAAAAAAATTTGCACCAAAGTAAACTTACCTTGTAATTCCATTTTTCCTGAAAAAAATTTTTTTTAAAATGCTCTCTTCTTTGAGTGGATATTTGGTGTCTGATGCTTGGGGCACAAAGACAGAAAGATTCAGATCTAGGGGGACAGACCTGCAGATGGCTAACCATAAGGACATGGGTGCATCCTGTATAGGTGATATCAGCAGAAAGCCAGGTGGCATAGTAGAAACCTGCAAAGTTTGTCATGGGTGCGGGAAGCTTCCTGAAGGAGGTGATATTTAAGCTGAGTCTTGGAGAAAAGAAAAAAAGAGAAGACTTGGAATCCGGGAGGTAGAGGAGATATGGAAAGGCCTTCCATGCAGAGGGAACAGGGGCAGTGAAGGTGAGTGTAATGGAAGGAATGTGTGGTTTTGTGGGACATGTTTGTGCCGCCTGGTTGTATTTAGAGTGAGGGAGAACAGGAGGAAGTAAGATAAGGACAACTTGGGTGAAGCTGCGAAGGCCATCATGGGCCTTTACAGTTGTGAGAAGGAACAGGCTCCCACCCAACCCAGTGCTAAGGGTCTGCTGAGCCTTAAAACACATCTAACACTGGGGGGCATTTGTGCATGCATCTGCACAGAGTGTATTGGTGGAGTGAGCCTGGAATCAGCCAGGTCCCAGAGCAGGGGGCAGAGAAGGGAAAGCTGACCTGTGTCGATGGCCCATTGGGCAGAGAGTAGAGGGGTAAGTGGGAACAGTGTGAGATGGCTCTCGGTTCATGGCCTGGGCAACCACTAGTCAGTGCATAGGTTGACGATCACCATGACTTCATAGTCTATATGCCTTGAGCACTTTTTGGTCTGTGCTACCCAGGGGCTGATTGCTTTGTCTACCTGCTGCCACTCCCATCTCAGTTGCTGTAGTCTAGGTGCTGTTCTCACCCCACATTTTACACATAGGGACATGAGGTTCAGAGGGGCGAAGCTATACACTCCAGCTCACAGAGGCTTCTCGCTCAGTGCCTCAGCCCCCCGTTGGTTCCATTGAGGTCGCTTGCCCTGAGTGAGGTGGGGATTAGGAACAGGGATGCCTGGGAGTAGGGGGGAGCTCTGGCTGCAGGCCTGTTAGGTTGAGAGGGTCTGAAGGATATCAAAGGGGAGATGTCATCTGGCACACCAGAGAAAGGCTTGACTAATGCTACAAAGCTGCACCTTCTAACGGGTGGTTGAAGCTGAGAGTACAGGGATGAACTCACCAAGAAGGCAATAGAGAAAGCCAACCCTAGAACCACAATAAAGGAACCTACAGGACCAGACGGAAGGACTGGGGAGGGAAGGGGGAGCAATGTGAGCCTCTGGGAGGCTGGACCTGCTTTATGGGGACAGGAGAGGGAGTAGGTGGCAGATGGCCTGGGGACCTGAATCACATGTGTGTGAGCAGGTGAAAGAGATGGGAACTCAGAAGGGTGTTCGGGTTTGGGCCTATGGTGGTTGATGGCGACCGTTGTGAATGCTCTGGCGAAGGAAGAAATGGAAGAAAGAGAAGCTAGGAGCATGGGCTGTTGTTTCAGGACATTTGGCATGACGAGCAGGAAGACGGATTGGGGGTGAAGGTGGAAGGGTTCTGAGGTTAAGGGTGTAGTGGGGCAGAGATGTGGGAGACACAGTCTCTCCCCTGCAGACTCCTTGTGACCCTGAGATTCCAGGCTCCCTGAGCACTTGGACTGTCCTTGCTACACTCTTACCCTCTGAGTTGCAAAAGATAGGTGAAATAGCCATGAAAACTCTGCTTCCGAGTCCCAGGAGAGTCACAGGCAGGCACGTAGGGGAGGCAGCTTCCAGTCTCAATGGGCTGCCTACGTGCTAGGCAGACTTTGCCCAATAGAGCCACTAGAAGGTACAGAAAGGGTACAGGGGCCCTGGACAGCATGGCTGAGCCTCAGCTCCATACACGGCATCATGAAATGCAGTGTCATCATATGCACAATGTCATGTACCCAGACATATGCATATGTCATATGTGTGCTTGTGATTTCATATACATGATGTTATATACACTTGTCATATATGCATGATACATGCAGCTTCATACAATACGATGTGATGTATTTCATACACATGTCATACACACATGCTATCATATGTGTTCTGTCATATACATGGTCTCATACAAGTAACATCATGCATATACACATGTCATATATATATATGGCAGTGTACACACGTACAGTGTCATACATGACAATACATACAATGTCATACATGCACACACATGCAGGCACACACACAACCATATCTCTCTCAAATGAGCAGTGGCAGAATGATTAGAGAGGGTAGCAGGAGGGGAAGCCGAGCTCCAGGGGACAACTCTTAGAAAAGTGACAAGACATGGGTCAGCAAGATGGCATGCAATAAGCAGATGGCCCTGGCCTGGAACGGAGGCCCACCAGGTGTGCTCTGTGTGTAAACCACAAAGATGGCCTGGGAGGATTCATAGCAAGGAGGAGGCGCTGGGCAGCCCCTCCCACCCACCACAGCCCCTCTCCTGACAGCAGACAAGGGCTGTGTTTAAATCCTTGATATCCAGAGGAGGGGTTCCAGCCCCCCAGGGCCTCCAGACAGAGAGTGACTCCCCACCACAGGCCCAGCTGGCTGTCTAAGGCAGGTGTCAAGGGAGAGAAAAGGCAGTTGGCCAGGTTTGAGCTTGAGGGAGGAGGACTCTCAGACAGGGTGGACAAGTGGGGCATGTAGGTGTGGAGGGAGTGGGTGGGTAAAAGGTCGTGGCAGATGATTTCCTTGAAGATGGAGTGTAGAGGCTGTAGTGAAGGGGCAGCGCCCATCAGCCCTTGCACCTAAAGCCCAGCTAACGGCAGCCCCAAGCACTGCCTCTATCCCCACCAGCACCACTGGGGCCCTGGCTTCAACCTGCTCTCTGTGCCATCCCTGTTTGCCTGCCCTCCACCCCACACTTCTGTCATGTTCCAGGCACCCCTTTGGCATTACAAAAGACAAAGCAGGGCTCTCCAACTGGTTCCAGGGGCTCCTCTGGCTGCGCCAGAGCCACCCCCAAGCCTGGGTTTTCCCTCCCAGAACAGAGTCAACTACCTGCATAGGACCTGCCCTCTCCCACTCCAGGCAGTCCTTGAACTCCCCCACCACAACCTGGCAATTCACGCCTCCTGGGTTCCAACCCTCACTGGCTCTGGTCTATGTAGGTTGTTGGCCAAAGAGACCCTGGCAACCCTAAAGCAGTAGAGATGGGGAAACTGCCAAGCCTGGGCCTGAAGCCATCTCTGAGACTGGGTCGCCCTCTAGTGCCCGCTGGGCATGCAACAGTCCTTGGGCTGTGGAAGGGCACTGCTCTGGGCAGTAGCTGTGGGCCATACATCCCACTCTGAATAGAGGCTTGGTTCCACTGGTGGTCATCTTGCAGGACTGAAGGGAACAGCTGGGGGCAGGGTGGGTATCCATTAGAGTTTCCCCTAAAGGAAAATTTGCTGCACAACCATGAGCTCAGTTCAGGGGTTTATGTCCTCTGAAAATCCCACCTGTTCCTCAGCTGCCTCGGGAGACAGAGGTGAGAGGCAGGTGTTTGCAAGGTAGACCAGAAGGCTGGCTCTACTCTGGACTATATGAGAAAGAAGTGGTTGTAGAGTAAGAGTAAAGTTCTCTGTGCTGGTCACTGGAATCCCCACCCCAGGCTCACCCAAGCACCACTGCTCCTCCACGCACAGGGCACCAAGTGTCCTCCTGCAGAGACCATGCTGAGAAAGCCTGTGCACTGTTCCGGGCACTCCAGTTCCTGTGTCACCTTAGAGCAGCACAGGGGAGCAGGAAAATCAAGGATGCCTGGGGAGGCCAGGACTGCAGTCTCAGGGCACCCTGGGTGGTCACTTCTTAGCTTACCCTTAAGATCAGTGATGAAGGATCAGCTTGATCTTCCTGGGACCCTCCAGGACCTGTCTGAAGTGACATCACTGACCTGGCTTAGACACTACTTGACATTCCTGATGATTCAACCATGTGGTTCCCACATGCTATTGCATTCATGAGCTGATGAGCAGTCTGCAGCTCGACCTTGGCACACTAAAGCCAGGAGCCTGGAGCTCCATCGGGGTCTTCTGTGTGAAGGGCAGGGGCTCAAACACTTGGGCTGCCTGCTGCTGCCTTACCAGTTATGCATTAGTAGGAAACAGGATTGGAAGTGAACTGGAATCGGTCTTTGAATAGGGACTGTCAGCATTGCAGGTGGCAGCCTAGCCTGTTGTGCCCTGGAAGTTCTTCTACCTTGTGTCAGTGTTGGACTTGTGTCACAGAGAGGGACTCCTGGCCTTTTTTCTGGGTGTCTTAATGGGGCAGCTCCCAGTCCTCCTACATTCAGGGTCCTCCATAATCCCTCCAACTCACAGCAGACTTCCACCTTCCAGCATACCAGAGCAGGGACCCAAGCCCTTGCAGAGTGTGTGCTGTGCAATACCTGTGTGTATATGTGCTGGCACACTCTTCCCAGTAACAGCAATCTGCTGCTGGAGCTCTGGAGGACCCAGTAGCTCCCATCCTGGGCTTTAGGTAAATGCTCAGGACGTGGCGCCCAAAGTGTAGAGTAGCTAAGCCCTCCCTGCATGGCGACTGTTAAGGAGCCTACAGGTGCACTGCTATTGGGCCATGCTTGTCACCTGTAAATTCTTAATCCCTTGGGGCCTCCTCTCCCACTCGGTGGCATTGTGTAGCACATAAGGGACTCTGCATGAGTCACTGCGTCTCTCACTCCTGGGCACACACTAGCAGGGGAACCTACCCCATCGAGGGCTCATGTCCCTGGTCCCCTGCTCGTGTGCTGGGGCTCCAGGCATTGGTTCATTCCTCAGCCTAACAGGGTAGTTCGATGCAGCCCCTCCTTACCAGCTCGCACCTACATCCCAGACACTGGACTTGCAAAGCCCAGCAGAGCTCAGTTTGCTGGGACCCACGTGCACCTTCCTGTAGTGGTCCCCATGTGAGGTGCCTTTCCTGTCCACCACAGAGCTCTACTGGGGCTTCAACAAACCCCACCCTTCCCACAGTCTTATTCACACACACACACGCACATGTACATACTCATACTATCACACATATCATCACACATGCACATACGAATACATCCAGTCTCATGCATGTCCATACACACAACCTAACACTCTCAAACACTATCCTTCTCTGACATATGCACACACATGTACTCGCACTGTCCCATACACTCATCCTCACATATACACACATTCACCTGCACACACACCCTCTCACATACACTTACGTTCACACACTTACATCTCATACATCGTCCCCGCACCCCATGATCTCTCTCACTATCCTAGTCCCTCAGGAAGCTGTTCCCTAGGTCCTGAGCTGCCAGGGCCACCAAGCACATTGCAGAGTTTGGCATCCAGAGCCAGCCAGGACCCTGGAAGCCCCTGCCATTACTCCCTCCTCATACACATGAAGAGACAGAGAACCTTTGCCCTGGTCACCAAGCCCCAGCACCTGCTGCCACAGGCAGGTGTGTTTCAAGGGCAATGAAAGCTGGTGCTAGGAGCTATGTGCCTGCCTGTCCTCTGTGCCCCGTTCCCTTCCTGCCACATCTGTGTGAACAGCTGCTACTGTGGGCTGGGGGGTTGCTGGGTCCCTTCCCACCTGCCTCCTGCCTGCCTGGCTATTAGGTCTACATAGGGGGGTACTCACACCCCCTCCCATTTCTGTCTTTGCTGTAAGACACAGCCTGTGGGCTGCTTCTGAGGAAGACAGGTGTGCTTTCATAAGCACCCGTTGGTGTCTGCTCTCTCCACTGTGGTGCCATGGGTTCAGTCTGTCCCACAGTAGTCTGGGCTGAACTAGGGAAGCTTCCTAAGTGATACTCCAAATCTACTTGTGGCTCTCCGACTAAATGATCCACTTCCAGAAAGAAGGAGCATGTATTCATGTTGCCTGGCAAGGCGCAGGGCAGGCAGGGAACTGCACAAAGATGTTCAGCCAGTGGCTGGCAGGTTCCAAGCCAGAAGAGTTCATCAGTTGCCAGCTCCAGAGCCTGGGCAGAAAGTGGCCAGTGGGGGAAGTGGGCAGACGTGGGGGCTCTGGGAGGCTAGAGGGAGTGAAGGGACATGGAAAAGGGTGCACGATAGGAAACAAGACAGGGAGGCAGGGATGGAGAGACAGTCGCTGAGAGAGGGCTGGAGTGGGAGTGGGCAGCCAGGACTTCCCACACCAGCTCTGTGGGTGGTATAGACGGAGCAGCCCCAGGATTGTCTGCAGCTGTAGCCTGGCTGTCTTCTCTATTGCCTTCAATATTGACCCACGTGTCCTCTCTGTCCCAGAGCCAAAGGATGAAGTGGAGGAGGTGTCGGATGATGGTGAGTGCTGGGCCAGCTCCCTCTGGAGTGGGGTGGCAGGTAGAGGATGCTTAGGCAGGGGACGTGATGGCTCACACTCCCTCTGACCTGTTCTGCTGCAGACGAGAAGGAGCCCGAGATCGATTACCGGACGGTGACAATCAACACCGAGCAGAAAGTGTCTGACTTCTATGACATCGAAGAGAGACTAGGATCGTAAGTGGAGTGGGATGCTGGGTGAGGGGCAACAGGGCCCACTGTGAAACTCAGAGTCTTGAGCCCTCTTCTCTCCCTAGACTTCTCCTTGGGCTAAGATTCCTACAGAAAGAGGAGGGATTGGCCCTCTGCCCCCTCTCTGCCCCTGACCCACCTCTGCCACAGCCTGGGGCAAGTCCCTCCTTTGCTGACCCTCTGTTCAAGTGCAGGATTGGATTGGATTCTGTGCAGGGTCTCTCTGAAACCGACTGGGAATCCATGTTCAGCAACACTAGCTTTAGCACATCTTGAAGATGCACAGAGGAGCAGGTGCTATGGCACAGTCACTTAAGCTGCCCCCTACGACTCTTATCAACTCATGTGGAAGTGCTGGTTCAAATCCCAGCTGCTCCACTTCCAATCCAGATCCCCGCTAATTATCCTGGGAAGGAAGCAAAAGATGGCTCAAGTACCTGGGCTGACAGAGCTCCTGGCCCCTGACTTTGGCTTGGCTCAATCACAGCCTTTGTGAACAATTTATTTTTTTCTATCCATGGAGGAGTCCAAGGAAGTGGAACAGAAAGGAATGAGACTCAGTTTTTATTTCCAGGGGTTTCTGGGAAATAGGAGGGCGCTTTGAAGATTGTAAACAAGGAAATATAATTCTTTTCAATGTTTTAAAGCCATATATTTTAGTGCATTTAAGATACAGAGAGATATAAAGAGAGCTCCTATCTGTAAGTTCACTCCCCAAATACTGTCAATGGTCAGGGCCAGAACTAAGAGTCAGCACTCCAGGCCAGGGCTCCCCCACAGGGAACAGGGACCCAGCCAGCACTCTAGGCCAGGGCTCCCCCAAGGGGAACAGGGACCCAGCCAGCACTCTAGGCCAGGGATCCCCCAAGGGGTACAGGGACCCAGCCAGCACTCTAGGCCAGGGCTCCCCCACAGGGAACAGGGACCCAGCCAGCACTCTAGGCCAGGGCTCCCCCAAGGGGAACAGGGACCCAGCCAGCACTCTAGGCCAGGGCTCCCCCAAGGGGAACAGGGACCCAGACAGCACTCTAGGCCAGGGCTCCCCCACAGGGAACAGGGACCCAGCCAGCACTCTAGGCCAGGACTCCCCCAAGGGGAACAGGGACCCAGCCAGCACTCTAGGCCAGGACTCCCCCAAGGGGAACAGGGACCCAGCCAGCACTCTAAGCCAGGACTCCCCCACAGGGAACAGGGACCCAGCCAGCACCCTAGGCCAAGGATCCCCCACAGGGAACAGGGACCCAGCCGCCACTGGAGTTATCATTGTTGCTCCCCAAGATCTGCAGTAGCAGGAAGCTGAGTCAGGCAGGCAGAGCTAGCATTGAACCTAGGCACTCCAGTGTGGGACATGGCATCCTCACTCCCAAGACATCTGTTATGTCATTGCAGAGAAAAGTTTCAAAACTCATGCATCCTCCCAAATGATGCCCGCCTCATCACAGATCTGTGGAGAGGGGTGCTGTATCAAAGGACCCTGCAGAGGGTAGTAGGGCCCTCCCTGGACTCTGGCCAGGGCCCCACGCTGGAGGGTGGAGTAGAAAGAAGGGAACTGCTCAACCATTTCCTGCTTAGGAAGAACAAGCTCAACTCAACGATTGGGAAGGAACAGAAGTCCGTCAGCCAAGGTCAAAGCTAGAAAGTTAGCACATTAAAGAGGCACCCCACTTGGGGTGGGCATGAGACTCGGTATTAAGCCTCTGACTGGAATGCCTACATCCCATATCAGAAAGCTTCGGTTTGAGTACCAGCTCCACTTCCCATCCAGCTTCCTGCCAGGGCACAGCCTGGGAGGCAGCAAGGAGTGGCTCAAGTCCTTGGGTCCCCTGACACCCACATGGGAAACCCAGAGGGAGTCTCCGACTCCTGGCCCAGCCCCAGCTGCTGCCAGGCGTTTGAAGAGTGAAGTGGAGGATGAAAAGGACCTTTCTCTTTCTCTGCCTTTCAAATAAAAATGGGAAGAGATGAGTGGCAATTTTCAAAATGTTCTTCATTGATCCAGGATAGCAGCAGGCAAGCTTTTTCTATGAAGAGCAGAGTATCGGTCTTTTATGCCCACAAGTCACACCCCATGTCACAACAGCCCCCCTGGGCTGGTGCAGCACAAGAGCCACCAGTGATGTTATGGGAGCCAACAGGTGTGGCCATGTCCCAATGAAACGGGTCCCTGTTTGTCCCACAGACCCCCAACATGCCAACTCCGACTTAACTGACAGCTTGTCTCAGGGTGACCTCTGTCTCTTACCCTCTCTCTCTCTCTCTCTCCCCCCTTTTCTCTGCAGTGGGAAATTTGGACAGGTCTTCCGACTGGTAGAAAAGAAAACTGGAAAAATCTGGGCAGGGAAATTCTTCAAGGCATATTCGGCCAAAGAGAAGGAGGCTATCCGGGAGGAGATCGGCATCATGAACTGCCTGCACCACCGCAAGCTGGTGCAGTGCGTGGACGCCTTCGAAGAAAAGGCCAACATCGTCATGGTCCTGGAGATGTGAGTGGCTCTGTGACTGCACGCGGGGATGGGACTGACAGGCCAGGTACCCAGAGGCCACGAGGCCAGGGCTGAGCAGTGGGAACCAGGAGGGTCTGCGTGCAGCACTGACCCTGACCCACACGGGCACCCACACAGCCTGTGCAGTGGACCTTCTCACCCACAAAGGCCAAAGCTCCCCTGGGGCTCCTTGGCTTAGCAGCCAACGCCCTGCTGAGATGCAAGTGGTTGAAAGTGCAAGGGGAGAGATGGCATGATTTTCCTGAGAAGTTGAATGGGAACCAGGTGTGGGGGTGTGTGGAACCTGGGAGTGGAACCCCACCCCCGACTCCTGGCCTCCCCTTGTGCCACTCCATTTCCCCATCCCTCTCTGTGTCCCCAGTGCAGCTGTAACCTTCCAAAACCCACAGTGCTTTCTCTGCTGGGCTGGGCAAAGGCATAAGGGATGGACCAGAGGGCCTCCAGCCAGGGCATCCTAGAAACTGCTCACTTCCTTTGCCTTCCAGGTCTCCACCTCCCTCACCTCTGAGTACTGGTGTGGCCCAGCATGGACGCACATGCTCTCTCTCTCTCTTACTCTCTCTCTCTCTCTCTGTGTTTGGTTTCTAAAACCAGGCATCCCTCCATAGCATTTGCATTTTTGTCAAGTTTCCTTTCTTAACTGAATTTGTTGGATCTATGGTGCCATCGCATCAGAAAACACACAGTGACGAGTCTCCCGCACACCCTGTCGTCACCCCTCACCACGCACAGCTAACCCGTTTCGTTGGTTTGATCCGTGTCCTTACAGACATACAAGCAAATGTGATCGGTGTGTTCCTGTTTTTCCACCTGTCAACACGATAGGTAGCTGCGTGCGTTCACGCCCTGTCCTTGCTCACCACACTGCTGCGCAAGGAGGCACCTTGTCAGTGCCAGGGTTGGGTCTTGTTCCCACGGCCCCACAGGAACTCCGGAACTCCGAGAAGTAGGGCCTTCCTGGAGTTCAGGAGCCAGCCCAGAAGCTTGGGTCCCAGCACACACATTTGTGGCCTCTTCTCACTCGTGCCCATGTAGATTGGTAGATCAACTCCCACAAGCCCGCGAGTCCTGGACCCAATGGCAAGTACTTTGGAATGTCTGGGAAAACTGTGGCATGGCCTCCAGTGTCCTGGACTTGCCCTGTCTGGGCTCTGGGCATGCCAGTCCCCTTGGGGAGGTGCTCCCAGCATCTGAGCCTTCCACTGTTGGAATACAGAGGCCAGCGAGACTGGGCAAATGTCAGCTTTTCATTCTGCTCTCAGGCTAGCCCCACAGGCCACAGCCTTCACTTTTGTCCTAGAACAGGTTGCGTAGACCAGGCAGCGTGGGCATGCAAGGACAAGTGGCAAAATGTCTTATCTTTAGAACTTAAACCTAGAGCAATTTCATGAGAGGGTTTGGGAGGGGGGAGGGTGCAGGGAGGGGGACAGCCGGGTCTGGGGAGAGCTGGGCAGCTGCGCCAGTGGGCAGAATACCATACTTAGCTCGGAATTGGGAGTTGGCACGCAGGATGGAAAAAGTAGGGAGGAAGCATAAGGAGGTTTGAGCTGGTCTGGCTTTCATCCGCCGTCCCCCGCCTCCCCACCTCCCCCTGTGGACAGGAGCAAGGCAGCTATGCACAGATGCCAAAAGGGACCCCAGCACAGCAGGGGAGGGGCTGAGGAACCCACCCCCCATCCCTCCCAAGAAGAGCTCTACCCTGGAAGAAGGAAGCAGACCTGTCTCCTGCTGTGCCTCGCTCCCAGCTCCTGCCTTCCAGCCCAGGGCCCGGAGGGCATGCGGGGACAGCGGGGGATCTTAGCAGTGCAGTTTGCTGCTGTCCTAACTGGATGGAGAAGCCACTAGCAACCATGGGATAGAGGAAAGTGAAGCTATCTTCCAGGACCCTCAGATGCACTGAGAATAAAGAAGGAACCTTCCCAAATGCTGAGTATGGCACGCGTTCCCATCACATAGCAAGCCAGCTAAGAATCAGGGCGCCTTCCTGCAGACCCCGGCCTGCATCTGGAGCTCCTTATTCTGGAATGGCATGGTCCATGACACCTGGTGGTGGGACCCTGCACACAAGCCCAAGGCTGTGAGCCAGGGGGGTTGAGGGCCCCGGGGTAGCATTCCCGGACAGTACCATCCCTTCTGGCTCGCCAGTGAGGCCTGGCTAAGGTCTAGAGTTCCAGGGAAAATTGACCTGATCCCTTGGGATTAGGTAGGCTTGGTGCCGGTCAATGTTTACTCATTTGCTCATTTACCTGAGTGTTCAGTGTTAATTTATCCAATACATAACTTTCTCTGGCCCAGTTGTAACCCTTGGCAGTCCTTGTCTCAATGGGCAGTGAGCTGCTTCCGATATTGTCCACCCTTAATCGTGAGTGTTTTGAAGAGGAACCTACAGAACCATTAATCCTGCTGGTCCAATGCCTCCCATCCTAGAAAGGAATCGCACCTGTAATGTTGAGTAAGTCACCTACAGGAGTGCAGTGGGAACAGCACGTGGCTAAGAGCCCCCAGACTCTCAAGCTTAAAATCCAACATGGGCCAGGGAACAGATATTATCAATTGCAAATAAGGGTCCAAAGGTGAGGTGGAGCTTTTGCAGACATGCGCACACATGTGGTGCTCAGACACAGAGGTGTAGACTGCCAGGCCGGGCCAGGCCCCTTCCCCAGGGGAGGTAGAGGAGGTGGGGAGTAGGGACAGGCTCTTCAGAGCAGAGGTAGTTGAGTAAGCCAGGATTTTTCAAATATGTCTGAGCTAGGATCGACCTAGAGTGCCTAAAATCCCTCCCAAGAGCTCAATCAAAAAGGGGAGGACTGTGAGGAATCTAAATTTTCCAACAAGAGGCCCCCAAGGGATTCGTCCAAGTAAAATATTGCTCATGGATACTGAGTGCTGGGTGTGTCCTGCGCTCCCTTTGCTCAAACCCTGCACCTGCAACAGCTCAGGCAGGTGGGGGAGCAGAGGTGGGGGAGAACGGTTTCAATCTGCATCATACAGCTGAGGAAACTGAGGCACTGAGATGGTTAAACACTGAGGTTGGAGGCAAGTTGGACTCCAGAACCCAAGGCTTAAGGGCCAGGGCGCCACCTGCTGACCGTGCAGTGACCCTCGCTCTGATGGCTTTGAAAGTCTCGGTTCTAGCTCCCCCTCGTGGCCATCAGCTCATCCCTTCCAGGAGCGCATTCTTGTCCACTCTGCTGGGCGGGATCAGCAACAAGGGCCACCACAGGTTGTCAAAACTATGATGAATGGGTGCAGAGCCCCCGCTGTGTGGCAGGCACACCGCTGGTGGACCGTGGGCCCTCGTGGAAATGGCTTTCCTGGTATCTGGGTATTGTTTGCATTGCCAGGGAGGGATTCAACTTTCTTGGCAGTGAGCAGAGGAAGGTGATGGGGGAGCAGGGGCTGGGACTGGGACAGACCCGAGTTGGGACACACTGCAGGGCTGCACACTGACTGGCCAGGGCCTGGAATAGAAGCTCGGAGCTGACTGACTATGACCAGGATTTAAAGACTAGGCAGTGGGCCTGCGTTTTTGATACAATGGTTAAGACGCTGCTGGAGGAACCCACATCTCATGTCAGAGTGTCTGGGTTTGAGAGCTGGCTCAGCTTCGGGTCCGAGAGCCAGCTCAGCTTTGGGTCCCTGCTGCCTCATAAAGCACAGCCTGGGAGGCCGTGGCTGATGGATCAGGAGTTTGGGTCGCTGCCACACACGTGAGTGGACCTGGATTGAGTTCCAGGCTGCTGGCTTCAGCCTGGCCTAGCCTCAGCTATTACAAACATGTGGGGAGTGAAACAGCAGATGGAAGATACTCTCCCTCCTTCTCCACCTCTCCCTCTGTCCGTCTTCTTCCTAAATAATTTTAAAAGTAATTAAGTATTACTTAAATGAAACCTCTCCAGGCAGAGAGGATGCTTTTTGCAGCCTGAACAAGGAGTAACCTGGGATTGTAGCCCTCGCCCAAGAGAGAATGCATCACAGCTGTAGGTAGAATGGACTGCAGCCGACTAATTTTAGAACACTTGCCAAGGTTCCTTTTTGTTGAAGGTTTTTTTTTTCCCCTGTTCCTCACTGGGCAAAATAAATGATGATGGGAACTGTGTGTATTTTAAACTCCAGCTCTCCATAGCTAAAGGACATGGCCTACGTACAGGAATGCTCCTGTATTCATCTATGGTCATTTGAGGGAGAGAATCTCCCCAGGGGTCTTCCTTATGTTAGGGTGGTCATGTCTGGATCTTTCCATGCATGCCCACCTCTGAAGCTGCCTGGCCCAGATACATTCCCCAAGTACCCCCAGCAACTCAGCAGGTGCAGGGCAGGGGTCCCTCACCACCACACTATCCCCAAGCAAGAAACCAGGAGGCCCTGCTGCACCTCAAGGTTGGGCTTCAGGAACTCAGAAAGCTGCAGCAGGGAACCCCTCTCCCCCAGACCCAGAGCTTTCCTTCCTGGGATCCTCCCGCTCCCTGCCAGTACAGCCTCAGGCATCCTGGGGTCTAAGTCCCGTGTGCCCTTCTGCCTTTGTCCCTGCAGCGTGTCGGGGGGCGAGCTGTTCGAGCGCATCATCGATGAGGACTTTGAGCTGACGGAGCGCGAGTGCATCAAGTACATGAAGCAGATCTCAGAGGGGGTAGAGTACATCCACAAGCAGGGCATTGTCCACCTGGACCTCAAGCCCGAGAACATCATGTGTGTCAACAAGACAGGCACCAGGATCAAGCTCATCGACTTTGGCCTGGCCAGGAGGCTGGGTAAGACCCGTCTGTCACCAGTCTCCTCATCTCCGCCTCGGATTGGGTTTGGGTCTAACCTGGGGACCGAAACCCCAAATTGCCTTACGTATAGAGTGGACATTACCCATGCCTGCCTTAGAGCTATTGAGGATCAGGATCGGGCATGTCCCTACAGAGAACATGATGGCAGCCAGGGGACTTATCCGTAGGAAGCACGGTGCAAGGGGCAGCTCTGTATTTGATGATGGTGATGATGATGACAATCGTCCCCCCTGTTCTTTTGTACTCTGGTGCTGTTGGGGGGTAAAGCCTACAACGACAGCTTCCTACACCTGCACCTTCACTTTAGAAAGAAAAAAAAAAACCTGCCTGATTTTCACCATGAGATCAGGAGAGCCAATATTTTAAGGCCCCATTTGTGGACTGGAAAGCTAGTGTTCCACAAGCAGCCAGCGGGGGTGCTGGGGCTGGCAGAAAGACACTGAGCCTTGTCCAGGGTGCCTAGTGGCTCCTCGGCTGTCCCTTACGCTGAGCAAGGGGGAGGCCACCTGGGGACCCAGCCCTGCGGTCATGGTGGCCCGTGACCATTCCTAACACACCTTCCACCACCTTTCCATGTGTCAGTGGCTGAGGAACCATGTTCCAGCTGTCCCCTCCAGCCACTGCCCTGCTGGTGAGCAGCCCAGGACCTGGGGGAGTTGGCCTTTGCTTTAGCATGCTGGGGGAGGCAGAGAAGAGGCAGCCTTCTCCCAAGACCCACAGTCCTGGTTGGGGCTGGGTCAGACCTCCGAAGACCAAGGTGGAGTGAGGCCCAGCCAGGTGGTGACTTGCCTCTTAACCAACATAGCTGGGCAAGGGATGGGCGGCTGTGCCCACCTGCTGTCACCTGCTCAAGATGGGAGCAGCTGTGGCTGGTGAGCAGGGCATGCTCCTGGACAATAACTGTCCCAGTAGGGCCCTGGCCTTGGGAGCTGGCCACGTTAGAGCCCATGGGCAGGCTCTCTGGGTCAAGGGATGCTGAGTGCTCAGCTTGTATCACATCAGAGCTGGGAGAAGCCATTATAGTGCAGTGCGCAGGGTCAGGATGGAGTGCAGTTCCCATATCTAGGGGCTGCTGGCCACGGCCACAGCCACAGCCCTAGAACATTGGTCGTGCCACCCTGCGCAGCCCAGCAAGGCCAAGTATGGCCCCGGGTGGAAACTTGCTACCAACCAATACTGACAAGGCCTTGCCTAGGTCTGTCTCTTTGTGGCCAAGAGTACCACCTTGGTTAGAGCCTGTCCCAACTGACCATAACCATGGTCCTAGCAGCCCCCTGAGGGCTAGGCATGTGGCTAGGATAGGGAGAAGGCAGCTCAGGAGCTCCTGGGGTGGGGTGGGAGAGGGAGGGACAAGTCCTGACCCCCATAGACGAGGCAGGGAAGCCGCCTGGCTAACTGGCCTCACTCCCCTCCCCAGTAGCATGGTTGTCCCACTGCCCCCACCCAGGCTTGTTGAGGGCACTGAAGCATGGAGGATTAGAACGGTGTGAGTGAGTATCCAACAGAAGGTGCCTGCTCTGCCAAGGGCCTGACTCATGGGAGAGACAGACACACAGGGGCCAACGTCTGAGCTGAGTGTGGCCTCCTGGCTTGCTGGGGGTGTTGAACAGAAGGCCAGGTTATCTATACCAGCTTCCAGATAGATATGCTCCCAGGGGGCAGCCCTGGTCTGTGTCCCTCCTGGCTTGGGGCCTGTGTACAGACAAGGAGAGCAGCCACTTGTCCCCCGCTGACCAGTGCCTGTTTCTCTCCCTCCTGGCTTCAGAGAATGCAGGGGACCTGAAGGTCCTCTTTGGCACCCCGGAATTTGTGGCTCCCGAAGTGATCAACTATGAGCCCATCAGCTACGCCACGGACATGTGGAGTATCGGAGTCATCTGCTATATCCTGTAAGTCCTGGGGAGTGGGAATGTTGTGGGGGTGGTTGTCAGGGCATGGCTTGATAGGCAGCCCCCACCCAGAGTTGGCCCACCCTAAGTGGGGTCGCCACCACGTAAGGCGCCCGCCCAGACACGTTGGCCAGCCTGGCCTGCAGTGAGGAGGGGTGCGGGGGGAGGGAGGTTGCAGGGTGGCATCCAAGAATACATCCCTGTGTGCTTACCTACTCCTGAGGCCAGCGTGAGCACAGGCATCCGACTGCCAGCCTCACGTATGGAAGAATGAGCAAGAGCTCTGGGTGACAGTCTTTATTGGAACAGACAGAAAGCCACACAGTAATTAAAACCAGGACGCGGGGTGAAGAGAGGGAGCCATTTACACACTAACACTGCTGGTGAATGCAGCAGGGGTTGGCGGGGGAGGCATGGCCGGTGTCCACACGTCCTTGGTCCCAGAGGCAGCCCCTTGACCTTGCGTGACCTGCAGCAGAGTGGAGTGCTCTCGCTGCAGGTGTAGAGAAATGCACGCATCCAGTTTAAAAGAAATAAGAAATCCTGTTGTCAAAGCAAAAGGAAAAGTCAGTGTCCTAGAAAGCCTGGAGGGGATCTCCGTGTGGGATGCCTGCTGTCCGCAGGGCGTGGTGCTGGGCAGGCTCTGAGAACCACTGTCGGGAAAGCTTGGGCTGGGGGCTAACACTGCGCCAGGGAAGCTGCCCACAGGCCCCCAGGGAGTGCCTGGTCAGAGCACCGCCTCTGGGTTCTGATCCCAGCTTCCTGCTGGGACAGACCCCAGGAGGCTGGTGGCTCCAGTGACCGCCAGGTCCACCACCCACGTGTGAGACTTGGATTGAATTCCCGACCCCCAGTTTCCGTCCTGGCGGACATTTAGGGCAGTGGATCAACAGATGGAGAAGCTCATTTGTTCGCTCGCCTTCTCCCTCTCTCACTCTCACTTTCTTACCCCATGTGTACTCCCTTTTGTGTCTCTTACTCTCAAATCTGTAAGAGAGAGAAATTAAGGAAGGGAAGGAATGAGGAAGACAAGGCGAGGTGGGGCATAAGCTGGGCAGTTTTGTGTGCAGGAAGTTTGCTCTCTGGGGGCTCATGGACAGCCTCCCTCATATCTGCAGGAAAGAAACCCCTGACTGGGCATGCACCTGCCAGCCCTTCTCCATCCCTTTCCTCTCTGACTACCCTGCTCCGTGACCCTGGGGAGACCTCTGACCCTTGAGAAGCCAGCCTTAGCTGTCCAGCCCACACTCTGCTCAGCTGCATTTGCCCCTGGTCTGGCCTGGTCTCCCACCACCAAGGAGACTGGCCTTCCTGTTTGCTCTCCAAGTGGTCTTCCTTGCACAGGGACACGGGGCGCTGTGCAGCCAGGGTCTTTGTACAGGATCTTTCTTGGTCTTCAGAACACACTTGGAGTGAATCTCGCTCAGATTCAGTCTTCATTTGGCATGGAGCTCACTGGGTCTGAGAAGTTCCCTGTGACGGGCTTCCCACACTCTCCTGTCTGGGAGGGGTGACCAAGCTGTTCCAGTGTGTGCATAACCGGCAGGTGTCTCAGGATTCAGAATTCTCAGCGCTAGAATATGCCTAGCACTGGGCAAACCGGAATGGCTGAGCTGCTGGCTAAGCGTCTCAGGGACACACTCAGGCCTAGCAACTCAACCACAGCAGGGCCCTTGTGGCTCTCTGGTGCCCCCTCCTGGTTGCCCCCTGGAAGTTACCATCATATTCATAGTGACATCTGCCTGTTAAACTCTCCCTCACCCCCCTCTCTTTCTGTATATATATATGTTGAATTACAGAAGGGAGGACAGATAAATAGAACCAGAGAATCTTCCATCACTGATTCTCTCCCCAAATGTCTCTAGTGGGCCAGGACTGGGCCATGCCAAAGCCAGGAGCCTGGAGTTCCATCCAGGTCATCCACATGGGTGCAGAGGTCTAAGAAGCTGTGCCATATTCCACTGCTCTCCTAGGCACATTAGCAGGGAGCTGGACCAAAAATGGAGCAATCAGGATTTGAACCGGCACTCAGATGGGATGCTAGCATCACAGGTGGTGGTTTAACCCTCTGCACCACAATGCCAATCCCCATTCTTGAGCTTTTCGTTGGTGGACTCATGCAGAGGGGAGGGCCTGCTCGTGGTCATGTGTGTAGCAGCAGACAGTTCATCCTTGGTATTCAGCATCCTGTGCTTGAGCATGCTTTAGGACTCGGTCCTTTCCCTCTTGGTGAGCCTTGGCGTGGTTTCTGATGTACCTTCCCTCCACACACTTCAGCGAGCACATCTCTGAGTTTCTGTCAGCCATCTATGTGGGACCCACCACTAGGGCTACTGACCCCAAGAGCTCTCTTCTTCCCAATGAAGAGAAACATGTGGTTGTTTGGATACCAGACTGTGTTATAATAGGTGACGCATAAGTCAAGGCCAAGAGATGGGAATGAGTCTTTGAAATTAGAGAAGGCACTGCAATGCCTGGGCCACCAAGCTGGGGGTAGTCAGCAGGGAGACCCTGGCTCAGCCCTGAATAGAAGCCTGACTCTGAGGACCACGCATGGTGGGCCACTGCCCTCTGGAACTCTCACACCTGGCCCTCACATGTAGATCAAACCTTAGCATCCCCACATCCCAGTCTGTGCTGTGCCTCTCTGTGTACCTTGATGGCCTGCCTGGCCATCCTGGATGCCACGGAACCCCTGCTGAGTTCCTGGCCCGGGTCCAGTGGGAGAAAGCCAGGTAGGTTATGCACTTGCTCCCCCATCTATGTCAGCTGCTATCACTCCTGAGCCGCAAGCCGCCGCCTCCGGGAGACTGGAATACCTGGCATCCTTGGAGGAGCTCTGTTCCCAGAGCTGAGAGGCCAGGGCAGTGCCAGTGGAGCCCCCTGGCCATTGCACTCCTGAAGGTCAGGGTTGGATTCTTTGGTTCCTAGGACCCATTAGGCTTCTGGCAGGGAAAGAGCATGAGGTAGAGCCAGAGGCCATATTTCCAAGTAAGAAGAAATTCAGGCCCACCTCCTTTTCAAAGGCATCCTCCCCTTTGCTTCCTCCCTCACCCCCAGGAACTGATAGCAATGTTTCCTTGTTGCCTATGGAGAGGCAGGATTGTTTCTGCCAACCCTGCCCTCCTCCCAGCCCCCAGCTCCTGTTGTCCCTATGTACCCCAGCCCCGTGCACACCCAGAAGCAGCCCCTGCCTCCTTATCCCCATGTCATCCCAGACTGTGCTGCATGCCCATAGTGGCCCATAGCGCCAGAGCCATGCTGTGCCATGTGTGGTGTGGTCAGGGGTACCAGGATGGAAGAGGAGAGGTGTGTGAGGCAGGGAGGCCGCTGAGCAGTTCTGATTACAGAGCCTGGTCAGCTTGGAGGAGGAGGCCTGGCATTGCACTCTGGTTCCAACCTTGCCACCTCAGGCTTCTTGCTCCCTCGCCAGGCCTGGCCACCACCAACTTCAGGCCTTGCCACCCAGGGATCTAGGCTGTGGCTTATAGGGCTTGAAGCCCGGGCCAGTAGTTGGCACAAAATAATAGTCAGCTCCTCCATTCAGGCCGACCGAACCTGCTCCAGGCTCACAGCTGAGAATTGGAGAGCCAGAACAGGCTGGAAGCCGAGGTCCATCTGAGCACTCAGCAGCTGTGAAGGCAGACGTGTGGTCCCTTCAGCCAGCCACCTGTGGCACAGCAGACCCTCTGTAACCTGCAAGGCCACAGACAGGAAGTGCTGTGCAAGAGATGTCTGCAGCCTTTAGCCAACCTGACATAATGTTCTGTGATGAGAGCAGGCATCGGTCCCGGCTCCCCTGGTGAAGGTGTGCCAGAGGAACATTCAGGATTGAGGGATCCCAGCACCCTGTGGTCACTCTCCCTGTGCCGCTGCAGCACAAAGCCAGAATTCAGCCCAGCCAAGTGAGCGGGCGAACGGACTCCAGTTGCACTTGAGATAGCAAATGCAGACACAGCTCCGTGTCCGAGGATCCGCCTGAGCCGAGTAGGATGCTGTGAAATCCAAACAGATCCCTCGGTTCAAAAGGGGGGCAACTTGGACCTTTGTGTTTGTGCCAATGAGATTATATTTGGGGGGTTGGATGCTTTTTTGTGATTGTTGTTAGCAAATCGTGAATTCTTTTTGTTTCAGTAAAAACACACAATGATCCCTTTTGCAAATTCTACCAAATATGGAAAATGTGCAAAAGAGAAAACTTATGGGATCCTGTCAGATCCTATCACTGAGAAACAGCATGACTGAAAATGCAGACGCTGTCTTCCGCCACCACGCCATGCACACACATGGGTGCCTTAGAAAGCCCCTTGGAAGGAGGGAGCCATAAACACTTATTACAGTTATTACACTTATTACAGAACGAAGCAGTTTGGGAGCTTCTGCATCACTGTCTCTTAGCGCAAATTCCTTCATATTGCATGGGTTGCAAAAGTGCCCCCCAAAACAAGCTGATCTTTTCATTCCATTTTCCCCAGACTCCAGGTTTTACTCCAGAGATGTGCTGCCTACCAGAGAGAAGGCTGGGGTACTCTTGCAGGCAGGCGGGGAGCCAGCTGGGGCGTGTGTGTAGAGGGGGAGAGGGGGACGTTCCTGACGGATGGGCTGCCAGGAGGAGGAGGAGCACCAAGGCAGAGGCAGGAGATTAAAGCCTATCTTTGCAGGATTACAGCTCCTAATTAGGACAGGAACCTGACAAGGGGGCGCTGGCAGCATTCCACTCCACAGCGAGGTTGCTTGCTCCTCCTGCCGTGTCATCTGGAGGAGGAGGTGTGGGGGCCGGGCAGGACTTTCCTTCTCTGGCTTCCAGTGGAAAATGGATGGAGAACAGCACACAGCTGACAGGCAGGAGACCCGGTATTCCTGGACAGGGCCAGTGAGGCCACTCAGGCTGGCAAGGGCGGAGTCCCCCTGGGAGATCTCATCCTGTCTGAAGGTCTCATGAGGTTCCTGAGAGGGCTAACGGAGGCCAGGGACGGGGAGAAGGGGAAGGAGGAGCACAGGACCAACCTCGCCTCCTGGGAAAAAACAGGCAAAACATCCTCTCTTTTGCCTTCATAAAATGCAAACCAACATCTTGCTCTAAGAAATGCTATTAGCAAGAATCTTCCACTCAAATTATGAGTGTGTCACGTTGGACCAATGTTTTACCCACAGCGTTCCTCCCACAGCCAGCTTTCTCCCAGGATTTCCAGTGGGTCTTGTTCTGCCTAACTCCGGGTTCGAGAATGGGTGCAGTCCATAAACGGGGACCTGTCTCTCAAATGCCAGGCAACTCTTGGCCATATATTGCATAAATATATGTGGGATGAACCCATAAGGACTTGGGAGGAGGCCACTGAGCAGTTCTAATTACAGAGCCTGATCAGCTTGGAGGTGCCATGCACTGTCACTCATCCACTATCGGTAGTAATGCCAGCAGGAAGTGGCAGCTAACAGGACAGGCTCTAACAGCAGACGCCTGTGTACAAATGTCGCTTCCTGTGAGTCCTTGGCCAGGTTGTGCCTTTCTCTTGTGCTCCAGGCAGGTGAAAATGAAAAGGGTGTAGCTACTCTGAGCTTTCTACCCAGTGCCCAGCAGGTGGTAGATGGCTGGGACCAGCATGAAGGGACCACCTGCAACTTAGTTGGAGGGTGAGGAGAAATTTTCTCTGTTTCAAAATGAGGGTCTGTGACCCAGAGATTAAGGAGTTTGCTAACAGTTGCCCAGCAAAGAAAGAGGCTTTTTCCCCTGCCACAGTCCCTCAAGGGGCAGCTGTCCAGCTGAGCGGAAACCACTGAGGCCCTGGGCCCCAAGGTCTGACCCTTAGCCCGGCTGTCCAGCCTGCCTGATAGCTGCACTACCTTCTCCTCAGAGGTCAACGTGCCTAAAGAAAGCGAGACAGGTGTAGCGATGCTGCCTAGGTCAGGGAAGGAGCAGGAGCATGGGGTGGAGGGTGAGGAGGATCTGGAGAATGTTCTAGAAGGGGCCACTGCCTGCCTAAATAGTGACCAAAGGGGCTTCTCAGCCCTGCCATGGACCACTCAGAGGTCTGTAAGAGAAATTAGACTTCTTCAGCACAATACAGCAGGTGGGCGGCACTGAAGGGCAAGCGAAGACCCAATGGACTATGAGCAACGAAGAAGAGCATGTGTGTGGGGGCAAGGCAGGGAGGGAAGGCAGGGCTGCCTGGCTGGAGTTGGAGGGGGCGGGGAAAGTAGGTGCCAGGGCTGCCCTCTCTTTGATTCTGACTCTTCTTTCATCCCCCAGGGTCAGCGGGCTCTCCCCCTTCATGGGGGACAACGACAATGAGACCTTAGCCAACGTGACCTCCGCCACCTGGGATTTCGACGATGAGGCATTCGATGAGATTTCTGAGGACGCCAAGGATTTCATCAGCAGCTTGCTGAAGAAAGACATGAAGTAATGCTCGGATCAGACTAGTCTTGGCTTCCTGGTGCGGGGATGGGGGAGGGAGCTGGGCTCTCCTTCTCTTGCTGGGGTTTCCCTACCCTGGACTACCTCCAATCCTGGTCCCTCGGGTCCTCGAGGAGGGGTTAGGTGGGTGCAGCCAGGATCCCACTCTGTGTGTGTGTATGTGTTGGCAGGGAGATGGAGGAGCAACTTAGCTAGGCCCTGCTCTGTGTCCAACTCAGCTGCTCACAAACCTTGTTTGAAGCAAGGCACCCCCTTGTTTTCTTGGGGTGACTGAAGCCCCTACCCACCCCATTAGGTAGCAGAGGGTATCCTTTCTCCACCGTAGGAGCTGGGACTAGAGGGGCACAGGGGCAAGCTGAGAGCCTATTTGTGGATCCTCATCGGGTGTGCCTAGGGTTCTGGCCTGGTAGGGTTTTAGTTTTCCATCTTTAAATGATTTAAGAATGGCCTGATCATGTGTGACCAGCTGTTTCTGTCATTGGCCAGAGTGAAGCTGTGGCAACCCCCACACTTCCTCCCCCACCTCTGCCTACACAAACTAAGTAGGCAAATATAGACAACATAGGTGAACAGTGGAGGCCAGCATATATAGGTCCATGGGTGAAGAGAGGGGGCTTCTGGGCCCAGAGGGTCCCAGCATAAAGGTAAGGGGGGCTGAAGTCTTGAAAGAGTTGAGACTGGTGGCAAGAAGAATCTGATACATGAAAGCCAAAAGCTGGGAGAAGGACTCTGTGTCCTGAGGGACATCTACCCAGCAGATAGACACTGTGGGGAAGTCAGGTGAGGCCCTCAATCCTCGGGCTGAGTACCTCGCCTGTTCTGCCAGTAGGTGACTGGTGAGGCAAGGCTCTAGGAGTTTGGCTCCAATAGGGCTCACTATAGCCTTATCTGGGAAGGGAGGCCACATGGTGTCATTCCAGAGATCAGGAAGGCAGCCCATCTCCAGGGCCAGGCAGGTGACTTTGCAGCCCTCCGTGGCTGCAGCTCCCCCAACTGGGGGAAGCGTTCTTTGAGACCAGAGAGCTTGGCCACTTAATTAGGAGCTGGTGTCTCCTGGTTGGCTCTAGCTGACTTTTCTCTCCCCTACCTACATCCCTGGTCCTTTGTAGCCATCTCAGGGGCACTTGGTGCTAGAGGTCACCCACATCTTGTCCACAAGGCCTCAGAGCCATCATAGTCTTCATGTCAGAAGTCATTGTGACCCAAGGAGGGTCGAGATGGGGGTGGTGTTACTCCCTTGCACTGTGATGGGTCCCATGTTTTCAAGGTGACAATTTCTTGCTAATAGCTCTGACCTCAAGGATGGAAACCAGGCTTCCTTTGTTGAGGACTGAGAAAACAAGATCACACATATTCTCATGAGTTTCTTCTCAGACTTTGGATTTATCCAGGAACAGTCTATGTTGGGCCACTCTGTACTCATAGGATGAAGCCACCAGAGGCCAATGCTGTGGTACTGTGGATTAAGCTGCCACTGTGATACCAGCATCCCCCATCAGAGTACAAGATTGAATTCAGGTTGCTCCTCTTCCAATCCAATTGCTTGCTAATGTGCCTGGGAAGCAGCAGATGACAGTACAAGTACTTGGACCACCACAATGCATGTGGAAGACCAGAGTGGAATTCCATGGTGTTGGATTTGGCCTGGTTCAGCCCTGATCATTACAGCCATTGGGGAGCTAACCAGAGAATGGAAAATCTCTCTCTCTCATTCTTGCTCTCTCCTGCCCTCCCCCCACCAGCACCACCTGCATCACACACAACTTTCCCTCATTCTCTGATGCTCTCCGTTCTTAAATGGAAGCACCAAAGAATGGGTATTAGTGAAATAGATAAGACATTAGATGTTCAACCAGAAGTTGAACATTTCAGTACCCTTTTCAATCTTTTCAAATTATAAAAGCAATATGTGTTAAACTATGGAATATTTGAAGACTATGAGAAAATGTCAGTCACCCACAATCCTTTCCTCTGAAGCTATGCTTCTTGCTCACCATTTTGTGCTGTGGGTGACTTGTTATGTATTTGGTATGTGGTCCTTTTGTTAAGATTCATTTATTTTTATTTGAAAGGCAGATTTACTGAGAGAAGGAGAGAAAGAGGAAAATCTACCCACTGACTCACTCCCCAAATGACTGCAATGCCAGAGCCGAGCAGATCCAAAGCCAGCTCAGAAGCTAGGAACCTCTTCCAAGTCTTCAGCACAGGTGCAGGGGCCCAAGGCTTCAGGCCATCCTCCACTGCTTTCCCAGGCCATAAGCCTGGGAATGGATTGGAAGTAGTGGAGCCGGCAATGAGGACACAAACTGGCATCCGTATGGGATGACAGGCAGATGATTAGCGAGTTGAACCATCACACCAGCCCCTGGTATTTGATCCTTTGAGTTGTTACAGTGAAGGTGATGGCCCTGAGCCTCCTTAAAGCCTAGCTGAGTTTCAGGGTCAGGATTGTCAAAGCACAGGTCATGTATAGGGTGTACCCTTATGGATTGCCACAAGAAGTGCTGATATGGCTCAGCCTCACCACAAGACTGAGAGGTGAGTGGATGGCACAGGTTTCATCCTTGTATTTAACTTCTCTTTCCTCCAGTTGGAGAGACACTGGCCCCCATGTGGCCAGCAGAACAACCCCATCCTGAGCTGTGGTTTCAGCCATTCCAGGACACGTGTGCCCAGCAACACCTACCCCATCATGGTTAAGCCTCCTGGCGCTGAGCATTTCTGGGTCCACCCAGATAGAAGGGAACACAGTGGAAAGGACTGTGTTCCTGAGCCTAGTACACAAGCCAGAGGGGAGGAGTTGTGAGCTCTGCCCTGTGTGAATGGAAACGGGAGCCACACACCCAGCACCACCACCATTTGCAGTCTGTCCAGAGGTGTCTGTGTAGGTCCTCAGCTCAGAAACCCGCTGATGTCTTTCCACCATCAGAAACCGCCTGAACTGCACACAGTGCCTGCAGCACCCGTGGCTCATGAAGGACACCAAGAACATGGAGGCCAAGAAGCTCTCTAAGGACCGGATGAAGAAGTACATGGCGAGACGGAAATGGCAGGTAACGCAGGTGGCTCTGCTTGAGCCACTGTCCTTCCCAGCTCTCCCCGCCTGCATCTGAGAATGCTTATATCTTCTGCTGAAATATCCGGGGACCAATTGGGCCAGTGACCCAGGTCCCCTGCTGTGCTAAGTCCCTTGCTCAGGCTACAGTGTCTTTCTGGTCCTGCCCAGCTTTGTCTGTCAGTTAGGTCTTGTGCCACCTTTCACTCACCCAGTTTAAGCTTCTGGTATCTCAGCTCTTTGTGGCGAAGGTTGAACAACACCAGCTTGAGGTCTGCTGAGTGACCACAGACTACAAGTCCTTTCAGGTAACATTGGTGGTCTTAAACTCTTTTACCATGGACAAGGAGGATGCATGTTCCAAAAAGATGGATGCATAGCCCCCAACTAAGGGGGGGTTTGTGTCATACTACTAGCTATGTAGCATGGCCATCAAGAGAAGTGATTCTTCTCCCTTGCCGTAGTTTTGTCCCCTCACTTGGAAAGTGGGGATAATGGCAGTACCAACTCCCTTTCCTTGTAAGAATGATGTCTTCATGATAGGAGAGCATTCCCATGTCATCTTCAGTGCGAGCACTTGGTACAGGGTGAGTGTTCCCTAACAATGTCTGTGGCTGATGTGGGCTGAAGGCTGGCCATGCATCAGGGGCCAGTCGAGACCTTGTTCACGTGTAGAGTCTGAGAAGCAAGGAATGTTAACTCCACATCACAGATGAACTGGGGCAGGAAAAAGGTTGGGGAAGAGAACCAGGATCATACAGGTAGTGAGTAGATTCAGGATTTTCAAATCTGGAGCCTGGTTCTGGAACATTCTGGAACTGCCTGTGATAACAGGATAGGTGAAAGTATCATTCTAAACCACAGTGTAGTTATCACTGCCATTGTCTGTGTTATAGTTTCAGTTGCCTCCATCAGTATCCCAAGGTTCCTGGCCTACTGAGATGGCCCAGCTTCTGTCCTCTGGGAATCTCTAGAGTGAACAAGCAGCCATCAGAGGGAATGAAACTCACCAAGACTCAAGCCACCCGTGTGGCTGTCTGTCCCTACATGTGGAGCATGTGAGTGTGGGCAGGAGAGCAGAGCCAGCTACAGCCAGCAGTGACGTGGCTATGGCGAAAGCTCCCGGGAGTTTGGGGCTAAAACAGCACAGAATGTGGGGCCAGAAGCCAGAGAAGAGGGGACAGCCACACAGGGGGAGGAGTAGGCACAGTGACGGAAACTGTCCCCCCCACCCCCACCCTTGTGTAGGAACTGGACGTAGGTCCACAAAGCCTCTTAGCTGGGGTGCAGGGCCTTTCCAGGGTGGCTGAGACAAAGGAAATCATTGTTGGCAGAGGCTGCTTGGGACACCCATCCTTTGCCACATGGGAGGACTAAACACAGTTCCCTTGAAAAGCAAACTTTGCACACAGGAAGGAGGAGGCAGCAAGGTGGCTGAGGGCCCAGGGTTCACCATTGCAGCGCCTCCCAGCTAGAGCTGTGTGAAGCTCCTCCCAGCTACACCTGTGTGAAGGGATGGAGCGGTCTCATGGGAACCCTCATATGCAGGGTGGGCTGGAATACCACTGTCACCAGCAGGGAACAGAGTAGCAAATCTGTAGAAAAGAGAAAAGGAGGTGCTACAAGAGCAAAGGTTGGCTTTGCCAACCACTCTGTCTCAAAGGCTTCTGGGATGGCTGGTGTTGGGGCATGGCAGTTCTCAGAGTGGGGAGTCTAACGGGGTTGTGCTGAGGGGAGACTGTGAGCTAAATGGCACCCGGCTGGCCCTGGAGGATTTGCAGGTGGAGACACTTCAATCCCAGGGAACAAGAGCGGAGAAGGAAATGAAGCAGGAAGTGAGTAGACTCCGTCATCCAGATAAGCCAGGGAATGCTGATTGGCACTGGTCCATTCATAATGTCGACTTTTGTTGCTGATGTTCATGGTGTTATTAGTCACAGGACTGTTCTGGAAGGGTGGTAGGTGGTGCAGGAAAGGATAGCATTTAGAGAAGGAACCTTAATTCCTTATTTTAGTATAAGGTGACACATCTGGAGATGAGTTTTCCACAAAAAACCGGCAAACACAGAAACACAAAAATCACAAAAACACGCACAAATGGAGTTCACACAATGTCACAAAGCAGGTAATCTTGAAGCATGTTGTTACCTGTAGTAGTCCACTGTGTCAGACCCTTCTATGCTGTTTCCTTAGGAAAGGGTTTTCTCTGTGCTAACCGAGCCACCCCAAGATAGGGGATCCCTTCTCTGAGTGACTGAGCTTCCAAACACTAGGTCAGGCTGCAGTGGAATAGCACAAAGTAGGGTGATCTAGGCTGAAGGAAGAAGGGAAGAGCAGGCGTAAGTGGCCCAGAACATTCTATAGCAGCATGTGGGAAGGCATCTGGTTGTTCTCATCCAAGGCCCTAGGAGGTATGAATTGCTCTAGGCAAGGTTAGGCTTGGTATGGATAAGTCTATTAGAAAATTCTTTGATAATTTCCCAAGGGCGTGTTGGAGAGGAACCGCTAAGTAGAATGGGCAGGATTTGTGCATGCAAACTGCAAGCAAAAGCCAGTGGATGGGAGGTCAGCGGACAGCATGGCTCTTCTCTGGGAACCACATGCACTCTGACAGCATGCAATCAAGGGCTATGGATTAAAGCCCTCAACTCGATATTGCACAGAGCATCCTAGGCCGTGGCAGGAGAATGTGGTGTGCTTCCCAGAGCTGTGGATATGTGTGAATGCTCCTCATGGCTGGCTGTTGCCCTGTGTGCTAGAAACCATCTGGACATTAGCAATGAAAGCCCCTAACCCCAGGAAACCCTGAAGTTCCTGGGTGAGCCAGGGTGGTTTGTCACCCTTAGGGGGTCTTTGCAGCAGGTGCGGGATGTCTGCCCTGTATGAGTGAGGCTGGGACTGACACCACCTGCTGGGAACACAGGACCCCAATCCCCACAATCAACCTCCAAGTAAAAAGAGGCTTTGTCACTACCAGGATGGAAGTTAGAGCTCTGGGATGTTGTTGTTTGGCTGTACAAAACAATCTCAAAAGAGCTTAGTAAGTAAAACACTTTCTCTTCTAGCTCAAATAACTTCTCTACCGATTCCCACTCTCACTCCCACCAACCATGCCCCCCCGTACCAAATCTGTCCCAAAGATTGAATTCTGATAGAGACTACTTAAAAATATGTCTGTGTTGTTTATATTGTATGCTTGTAGAATTTAGAAATTATACACCGTGTTTCTCCATGTGTGGGAAAATGACCCCTGGACAAGGTCTGTGCATCTAAGATATTTGCAATGTTAAATCCTTTTTGTTTGCCTCATTCAGATAATTCCATTTGAGTCATTTTGTTCTAAAAAATCAAACCAAGAAAAGTCATTAACTCTGTGTATGGCACAGAAGAAGACAGTCCTGACCCAGCTGTGTGGGATTAGGGATCCCCAAGGACTGGAAGAGTGCAGTTCCCTACTGGGCTTCCCTGTGCGGGAATCCTTGTCCTACTGGCAGAGTCCCAAGATGCAGGAAGATCATCCGGTCCGACAGCACTGACTCCTGGAGAGAAGTATGATGACCTGCACAGGGTCACAGAGCAGTCAGGGGTCGGAGGACTCACATCACCTTTGTTGGGAGTGAACCCAGGGCAGGCCAGTCTGCACTGGATGGATGATAGGCAGAGTCCAAGAGTCTAGCCGCTACCTCCAACTCCCATCGTAGAGGGGAGGGGAACAGGTGGATGCTGCGGCTGGTGCCACCTCTCCCAGCACCTAAGGGCAGTGTAAACTCCAGCGGATTCTCTAGGCTTCAGTTAGCACAGCAAACACCTCAAGGAGCCCCCAGCAGCAGCCTGGCCCAGGGTGGTCTCCATAGGGCCACCACGCTCACAACCTGCACAGAATTGAGGTGACTGATCAGTTAGGTACTGGATTGCCAACTTTTCCTCCTCATCTCCACCACCAGGCGTTCCCTGGGCTTTGATCGGGTTCTGTATGTGTGTGAAGGTTGATGGCTAAAGGCCAGGGTGAGGAGGAGTGAGTGTCTAAGGTGAAACATAAGAGTTTGCAAGGAAACAGGAGATGCATAGTAACTGAAAAACTTTATTGTTTTATATGATTTAAGGGGGCCCTGGCTTACACAGCAGGGCCCCCTTAAATTATACACACCCACCCACACACACATATGTACATGTGTGGTGGTTGCTGCAACAGGGCCCTTTAAATCACACACATTACACACGTGCACAATTCTCTGTGTGGTACCTTAGTCCCCAGGCATTCTTTATTTTTAAAAGACTCTGTCTTTTGGCTGGAGTGTGCAGAGCTAACTCGGGAGGGCATGGTTAGGTTTGGAGGTTCAGTGAGCAAGCACAGGCCCTGTCCAACCTGTTTGGGAAGGTGGTTGGTCAGCCTGCAGGAACACCTGCTCTCAGAGGGCCACAGTCTCTTGTGCCTGTCAAAGATGTTTTGTGCAGGAATAGGCATACTTGGTTATGCCTTAGCTTTCTTCAGCCATTCCTATTGACTGCAGGATAAAAGGGTAGGGGACGGAAAACCTAGGTGAGAGGAGACACACAGCTGTGCATTATTGGGGATCTCGCCACCTCACCCCTGTGCGTGGTAGGATTTTCACAACAGCAAGAAACTATATAGCTCAAGTCCCAATCCTTCTCTGCAGAGATCCGTCCTCTCCATGCCACCCAGTCTGAGAAGAGCTGGGTACCTCTTGGCTTTTCATTTCTTTGGGGTGCCTGAGTTGTCCACAGAGGAGGGGGCCCATTCTCTCAGACTTCCCCCTAGCGGTCATGGACTCAGCCTGGGGACCAGCCAGGGGAATTGGCAGAACCTCTTGAAATATCCGGATCATAAATTGAATCGGGTCCCTCTGTCCAACTCCCATCTTCATTCAGAGAAGGACGGAAGCCCAGAGAGACCCCTCGGACTTGCCCAGGATCAGGGGACTGCTTGGCCTCAATGCTGCCCCAAGACTTGCAGAGCTCAAGAAGAACTATTCTCCCAACCCCTGACAGCCTTGTCACTGGCATTGTTTTACAAGAAACAGGCACCCGCAGGGCCCGGTCAGCAATAAGTCTTTGGAGCTGTCTCAGCCTGCAGTTGCTTTATATAAACTATCCCTTTTATGGGAGCTGAAGCACACTATGAAAAGGGTTTTTGTCTCATGTTGACCTTGTTTAGTCACATTAACGCACACATCAGTTCCAGGCCCCATTCCATTCTCCGAACATCTTCTGACCCGCTGAGAGTGTTCTGTGCAGCGAGGTTGGGCTCACTGCTCGCTCCCCGGGACCAGGCACTGCTCCTTGGAGCCCCCCTCTGAGCACTGCCCAGCTGCAGCTGGGGACCCCCACCCCAATCCAACCTCAGCATCTATTTTCTAGAAAACGGGCAATGCTGTGAGAGCCATCGGAAGACTGTCCTCTATGGCAATGATCTCAGGGCTCAGCGGCAGGAAATCCTCCACGGGATCACCAACCAGCCCACTCAACACAGAGAAACTTGAAACAGAAGGTAAGGAGCTGAGAGGCCAGCGGGAGTGAAGGGGTGACCAAAAGGGCCAGCGGTTTGTGGGTTTTCCTTTCTCTTCTTTTCTTTTCTTTTCCTTTCTTTTCTTTTCTCTTCCTTTTCTTTCTTTCTCTCTCTCTCTCTTTTTCTCTCTCTCTTTCTCTCTAATGCACCCTACAAGAATAAATTCAGAGGGTTTTTTTTTCCTCTTTACCCTGACAGCAGTAACCATGTCTAATAATTGTCCTTTTGCTGTTTAACTTGTTTTCAGAGAAACCGTTATTGTTTATCTCACAGAAATAAATGACCTGAGTTTTTCTTTCCCCTTGAGCTTGGGATGAGAACAAAGGTTTGACAAAAAGCCTCCTCTTATCGCAGAATTGACCCTGAAATACCGACAGGCACAAGTGAAACCAAGCCACATGCCGTGCAGGATAGGGCTACTCTCCTCCCGTGTTCTGTCTTTTACTCAGAAATTTAGCTCACAGGGTTCATAGCAAGGCACTTCTCCAAGCTCATTTCAAATGGAATTAAAAGAAATTTATTGTTGACACCAAAAGACATTAGAAGTCCAGCGCATGGTTTTCTTTGTAACATGCAGTTCCCATGAACTTTGCAAAGACTCCCTGTAATTTTTTTGTACACTGTTCCCGCAGCTGGAACATGTCATTTGAACTGGGAAGATAAGGGTTGGCGTGGCTCCTCTTGGAGGCCGTAGCATTAGTGCCTGTAGCTGCTATCTCTGAGATGCTACCTCATCCATCTCAACTTATCCCAGCCACATGTGCAAGCAGGGTCCAGCCTTTGTCTGCATGGGGGGCCTCTTCTGGCCAGAGACCACTTCTGTCTTATACTGCCTGGTGATATTAAGATCCACAGGTGAGAAATTGAGTCTAATCCTTTCAGTGGCACAAAGGCAGGGTTATGGGCAAGGCCAGCAGCTGGCTATTCTGCTACTACTTTGTGGCTGGGATCGGGGTGGGCAGAGGCTGCAGCACATGGCCTGGTGTCTGCTGAGCCACTCCTGTCACTCCCCCAGGTGACCCAAAAGTGACCTCAAATGGAGTGAGGGGACACAGGAACCTCTCCGAGTTATATTTTTGCCCTGCACCAGTTTCATGTCTTGAAGGCAGTGTGGGCATGGGGGCACAATTATGGACAAGTAGTTAGGGATGCCTCTAAAATCCATCTCCTTCTTAAGAAGTCCTACCTAGAGGACATGCTGCAGAAGGTAGCCAAGGGACACCCAAACAGGAAAGCTACTGAGGTTCTGTCCTCCCAGATACCCTCAGCTGAATCCCGAAGCAGCATGAAGTGCAGCCAAAAATGTTTTTGAAAGATGACTGCCTTTTGCAATGTGTCAGCAGAAAGGAAGTTGGGGGGAGGGTGAATGACAGAACAGTGTCTTGGTTTCGGCAGAGTTCTTTCTTCAAGCCATCCTCAGGAGAAAGGCAAGTTTATGATTCAGATCTCTAAATGGCATTATTTACTAAATAACAGCAACTTCTTAAAAAAAAAAAAAAAGGCAGCTCTCTCAAATTAGTAGGGAATGCAAGGAAGAGAGATTAGAGTCGAGAAATGACCTGGCTACCTTCCGTATGTCTTCTAGAAGATGTCTCCCAAGCTTTCCTGGAGGCTGTCGCTGAGGAAAAGCCACACGTGAAGCCATATTTCTCTAAGACCATTCGCGATCTGGAGGTGGTGGAAGGCAGCGCTGCTCGATTTGATTGCAAGATCGAAGGTGAGTTTGTGGCCAGGCCGGGCTGGGTGCTGGGGGCCCCGCCCTGTGCCCTGGGCCAAGTGTCCAGTTCCCTGCAGGCTGGAACAGTGGGAACGGCCAGCTCTGAGGAAAACTGGGTCAGAAGGAGCTGACCGTGGAAAGCCACATTCCCTCCCCTCACACCTCCCGCTAGACCCAGGAGTGTTTTGAGAAAAACGTGAATGGTGCACAAGAAGCCACCAGAGGCACAAAATTGGCACAAAAGCCTGGGGTGTGGCATCAGCGCCTCTGCTCACTCTGGTCTACAAGCCAGGGTAACCTTGGTGGCGAGTCACCCCTCCCAAGGTGAGATGACAGCCATCACTCAAATCGTAGCTGTGAAAAGGGGAGCAAACTTTGTCTTTTCAAAAGGCAGAGAGAGAAGGAAGTCAGCGGCATAGCAAAGTGCAGAGAGAGGGCGCATGACTAGACACTGGGTAAGTCCTACCCAGGTGCCTGGGACATGCCACACCATGTGCCACCTTCCCTGTGGCTTCCCCACCTGCCAGGAATGATACAACCAGATGACTGTGCATGTTGACAGCTCAGGAGCCTTAAAGGGATCTTAGCATACACACCCTCCCCACACTCCTCCAAAAAAATGAGCACAGTTCATAGCACACAAGCCCTGTAACTTCCAGAAACTGCCACGCTCTCTGAAGATAAAGGGCAAGATAAGCCAGGCCTTTTGGCTGTAAAGTCTGTACCTTTCAAAGTGCCAACCAGAGTCGTGGGTTAGCTCCCATTTCAGTCTGACCAAATAAAGCCGGGAGATGATTCAGCAACTTTTTCCAGCACAGGGCAGTGGGCAGAGAGCCCTTGGGGGAAGAGATTCCAACAGGAGGCTCTGTGTCACCAAAAGACCTTGTAAAATGCTCTGCCTTCTGCATTGTGCCAATGTGCTCAGCCGATTAAAAACAGAAGTGGGTGCACTGCCACTGAAAGCTGAGGCTGGGGACTCTGAGAGCCTGTGTGTGGCTGTCACCCTCACCGCTGCCTGGGTCGTCTGAGGTTCTTTCCTCTTCTAATGTCTGCAATCCTAACACAGTAGCTATTACTTGCAACTACTTTTCTCCCTGAGACAGTTTCCCTTGGTGTCTAACTTCTGACTGGAGGTTGCGCAGGAGGCATGCATGGGGTAGGAATTGAAAGCAACCTGGATGCTGTTCTGATAAAAGCACAACTCAAGGCAGGCTTTTCCCTGGGGCTTTAAGCCACACGTTGGACACCAGAGACCCGGAGCCAAGTGCCTGGGTTTCAGTCCCAGCTCCTCCTGCTATTTCAGCTTCCTGCTCATGACAGACCCTGGGAGGCAGCAGGTGATGGCTCAGAAAGTTGCTTACTAGCCATGCAACAGGAAAGAACCTAGGTTGAGTTCTCAGAACCTGGCTTCAGCCTGGCCTGACCCTTATGTAGGCATACCGGGCCACAGGTGTGCCAGGCAGTACATGAAGAGCAAGGCCAAATATCTGCCTCTACTCAGCCTGGTATTTTAGTGAGTGCTCTGTGTGTGTCTAAGGAGAAGGGTAAATGGTACATTGTGACATGGGTGGGAAATGGGAAGCTTTAAAGTACCTTATTTGGGGATTCAGATGCTGGCATTCACAATACACACCCATAATCTTAGTGTGGGTATCAAGACAGAAGCTAAAAGCCAACGTTATTCTTTTTCTCTTTGACCCCCTTCCCCTCCCCCCCCCCATAACGATTAGCAGTAGCTTAAGGCTTATCTGCATGCATGGGTAAGGAAGTCTGATGCTCTGGCATTGTGGCATGGCAGTTAAGCCACCACTTGCAATGTGGACCTCCCCTGTCAGAGCACTGCTTCAACTCCCACCCCTCCACTTGTAATCAAACTCTCTGCTAATGTGAAGAAGCAGCAGGAGACAGCCCAAAGAGCCCAAGTGGAAACCCCAGATGAGGTTCCAGGCTCCTGGCTTTGACCTGGCCTAGCCCAGCCCAACCCAACACTGTGGCCATTTAGGGAGTGAACCGGTGCATGGAAACTTGTGCTATCTCTCACTCTTTTATCTCTCTGTCAAAATAATAGACAAATCTCTTTTATAAAAGAAAATTTGGTAAGTCTTTAAAAAAACGGACTCTCCTTCTAATTCAAATAAACAAATAAATCTAAAAAAAAAAAAAAAGAAAAGAAAAAAAATTAGAGTAACGGTTTCTCCCACTGTGATGCAGGATACCCAGACCCTGAGGTCGTCTGGTTTAAAGATGACCAGTCCATCCGGGAGTCCCGCCACTTCCAGATCGACTACGATGAGGAAGGGAACTGCTCTTTAACCATCAGCGAAGTCTGCGGGGATGACGACGCCAAGTACACCTGCAAGGCCGTCAACAGTCTCGGCGAAGCCACTTGCACAGCAGAGCTCATCGTGGAGACCATGGAGGAAGGAGAAGGGGAAGGGGAGGAGGAAGAGGAGGAAGAGTGAAACACAGGGGGAAGCAGTTTTTAAGTCATAGTAAAAGGACTATTTCTCTAAAGTTCAAACAAACAAAGTAACCAACTCCAGCTAGCAAAGGCACCTAGTGTGGTAAATTCTCTAGTTAGATTTTCATGGGGGGGTGGGGGGCGGTCGGTGATCGTTCGTTGTTCAGCAGCAGCAGCCAAGACAGAGTAGTATCTGAATTAGCTGGTACCTTAGTTAGGATACTTATGCAGCAGGATTTCATTTAGAACACTTGCCTGATGAATTCATTTTAGAAAGAGATACTTTCCTGGGGTCCATCAGAAATTCCCCCAATTGAACCCAATTGTGAAAAAGAAGGCCCATAGTAAAGAAGGAGTCTGGGCCCTGCAGCCCCTTCCCTCCCGGTTAGCCCAACAGAGGGGTCCCTTCAGATGGAAGGCCTCTCCTTCTCTCCATCTCCCTCCGGCCCCCTCACTTCTAGACAGCTGGGTCGTCCTTACCAGGAATGCTTCCCTTCACTCTGAAAGCAGTTGAGCCATCCTGATTTCCAACATATGCTTCCCTCCAAAGTAACCTGCAGGCATTCACATTTCCCTTACCGCTTCCCTAGAGCACCTGCAGATTTTTCCGGGTCTGAACTTGTCAGGAGTTTAGGCACTACGGACTTTGGTTCTGCCTCTCAGATTCTGAAACACAGGCCCCTGCTCTTGGCTGACTCTGGCTTCCTTAGGAAAATAAGATCTCTTTTCTTCCAACATCCGTAGGAATTTAAACATACCCTCCCACCCTATCTTAGCAAATGCCTGGAAGCTTCAGACATGTTGGCTAAGTAGCCACGATGGGGGTTGGAGGGGAGAAATTCTTGCTAACGTGCTTTTTCTTCTTAAACCAAGATTCCTGTTTGTGCTGTTACACTGTCAGCTCTGTGGGTGTGGAAGAAACATGTATTTCAACGTAGGCACAATCAGTGGGCTGAAAAGTTAGTCTTCATTATTTATTGGCCACTCTGAAAACAATGTCAGCTGACGAAGAGCTGTAGAACTCCACGTACTTTGGACTTGCTTTCAGGAGAGTCTGAGTCTAACGCAGCTTCATTTCGACTCTCCAAAGAGCTCAGCCTGCCTTATGGGTTCCACTGTTAATTTTCTTCTTGAATGTGCCTCTGCCATGCCTTGCCCCAACCTTGAATTATTATCTTAGGCCTGACAAATGCACTCAGACTTGCATCTTTAGGAATTTTTAATTTTCACTACATTGGCACTTAAACTTTTTTCTTTATAATTTGCTGAAGGTCATGAACAAAGATCATCAATTGATATGCCTAATACATTTCCTCTGTGTGTGTGCGCGTGTGTGTGTGTGTGACATTCCAAGTATTTTTTTTTTCTTTTCCACCGTTGGAAGTGACACAGTTTAATATTTCAAGGGACTAGTTATTAGTTCCTTAAGAACCAATCTGAAATGATTTCAGTGCAATCCTACACAGTATCAGCATTAGAATCTTGATATTACTTAGTCTTACATTATCTTCTATTTTTATCTGCTTTGTGCTGCTAGTGTCAAATTGCCAGTATTTTTTTTCTTTTCTGCTTTTTAAAGTTATGCTATTTTTTCATAATAGCCACAGTATTGCCACCATTTATTATAATAAAGGATTTTAATTTGACTTAGAGCAAATGTTTTTTTCATCACTTAAACATGTTTAGACTATAAACTTTGTGGGCGTGTATGTCCCGTGTGTGTGTGTGTGTGTGTGACATATATGCGTGTTTACAGGTTAACGCTTTTTTGAAATTGTGTCCATGTTCTCCTGTTTATTATGCCGTCAGAATGGTAGATGAGAACACTATGACTGTAGCTAGTGCACTATTTTTAAATAAAGGATTACCACAGCGCATGCTGTTTGTTCTCTTTCCCTGACACCACTTGTAGAACTCACAGATGCATCCTGCAAACAGAGGACGTTGTGCTGTGCCAGTGGGGGGTGCAAGGGGGATGGGTGATTCTGGCTGTGCTTTCTGAAGAGACAGAATGACTTCACCTGCTTTCGTTGGTGCAGGTGTCTGACTTACACATTGAGTCCAAAAGCTGCCTTGAGCATCCGTTTGGCACCATTGCATTCTGCAGCCTCAGGGCTTTGAGTGAAATTTTCCTACAGGCAGCAAAGCCACCACCCTCCTGAAGATGAGTTATGGGTCCTTGCTTGGGACTGGGGGTTCTGGTAGCCAGTGGATTTTCCCCCTGTCTTGGTACTGTAGAATGTGTTGTCAGAATACTCACTCCTGCCTTATAGGAAGTCTGACTTGCTTCTGTCTGGGAATGTTCAAATGTTCTCGAAAGAATCCAACACGTGCTGTTAAAAGTCAGATGGTTTTATAGTTATATAGTGCATTCTGGGAAAAAAAGTAATATCTCACCATTAATGTTCAACTTTTTTTCCTTTTTTAAAAAAAAGAATATTTGAAAGTCACAGTTACAGAGAGAGAAGGAGGGACATAAAGAGAGAGAGGTCCAGTGGTTCACTCCCCAAGTAGCTGCCATGGCCAGGGCTGAGCTATGTCTAAACTAGGAGTTTCATCTGGGTCTCCCATGCGGGTGCACAGGCCCAAGTATTTGGAACATCTCTGCTACATTTCCCAGGCACAGTTGCAGAGCCCTGGATCAGATGTGGAGCAGCCAGAACTCAAGCCAGCACCTGTATAGGATGTCAGCGGCACAGACAGCAGCTTTGTTCACTATGCTGCAATCCCAGTCCCCTTTTATTGGAAGGTAGATATCACAGAGAGGAGAGACAGAAAGATCTTCTGACCACTGGTTTACTTCTCAAGTGGCTACAACAGAGCTGAGCTGATCCAAGGCCAGGAGCCTCCTCCAGGTCTCCCACGTGGGCACAGGGCCCCAAGGCTTTGGGCCGCCCTCCACTGCTTTCCCAGGCCACAAGCAGGGAGCTGGAAGGGAAATGTAGTAGCCAGGACACAAACTGGCACCCATATCGCTTCCCGGCTAATACAAGGTGACAACTTTAGCCACTATGCTACCTTGCCAAGCCCCAAACTGTTCTTTTTATAAGCCATCCAGACTTTGGTGTTCTTGGTGGCTGTGACATAGCCTAGATTGTCTTGATACAAGGTCACACCATTTTCTAGATCTGTGTGGATCAGTATGGTAGCCATCGGTCACAAGAGGTGAATTTGATGTACAGTAACTCAAATTAGTACAATGAAGAATTCGGTCCCTGTGTTGCACGAGACCCATGTGAAGTTCACTGGAGTCCATGCAAACTAGTGTGGTGTTGGACAGCACAGATGAGCATTTTCTATAAAGCTCTATCAGAGATTTCTGTTCCTGAAGGACTGAGAGGGAAAGAGAAACTTCCAATTCTGCCTTAACTGCACTTTACCACATTTCACATTGTTGTGAAATGAAAACTGGAAAGCCATGTGAAATCAACCAGGAGAGCCTGGTGTGAGGGCCAGTCAGGTGTATCGGGTAAGACAGACTCGGTACTCAAGTAATGCTCTCAATTCCTTCTTCACATGTAATTTTTCACTTCTTAAGACATTTTAAAAGTGCCAGTTCTGGGCTTCTCAACTTGAAATCTAAGTAGGTCTGCCATTCATAATTTCCTATCAGATTACTTGCCTCAGGAAACTAGCCGCAGCAACCAGAGTCTTCAGCATCTTTGGAGTTTGCAGCTTCTAGGTAGAGGTAGAGCATCCAGTGGAGGAGACAGGGAGATGGATGCTGGGAGGCTGCGGGCAAGGGGCAGCATTTTCTCCACTGTGAACCACAAGAAGGGTCTGGGGCATCCTCATAGCTACCAGCCAGGATGCTAACACCAGAGACCTGTAGTTGAGTCTCTGTAGTGGACAGAAGCTCTTGCTCACGCGGTTCATCAGGCAACCACAGTCAGTTTCTCTTGGAACTGACGTGTCTGACTTACCCACAGTTTTCAGTCCCTCTATAAAACAAAGGACTAGCACTAACCGGAGTTGCCCAGATGTGCCTCAGTTTCCTTATCAATAAAATTAGAGCAGTAATAGTTCCTCCCTCACAGGTTCCTGTGGGGCAGGCCTTTGGCCTAGCAGTTAAGCTGTGTGAGGATCCCTACAGCAGTTGGGAGCACAACTGTGTTGTAAACTACTGTTGCTTCATGTTTTAGCCAAGCACCTGCTCCTGTTACAGATGCTCCCACACTTCAAGGCGAGCTTCATGTCAGAGCTGTCTAATTTAGAGCACTGAGACCGGACATAAATTTTCCCAAGATGTTATTTGGGTCTCCTGGACTACATTTTTTCCCTTTGGGTATAATTAGAGAATAAGGCATTCCACATGATTCTAAGTCAGTTTGATCACTGACATTTATTAGTGTCTTTTAAAATATATATATACTTATTTTTATTTGAAGGTCAAAGTTATAAAGGGAGAAAGAGTGACAGAGAATTCTTCCATTTGCTGGTTCACTCCCCAGATGGCTACTGCTGCTAGAACTAGGCTGGTCCAATGCCGAATGTCAAGAGCTTCAGAGGAGCCTCAGTGCTTTCTGCTTTTATGATTTCTGCTTTGCTTGCTTGGCTGGGGGCTGTGTGAACTCCAGTCCTGACAGTCTATGTGACATCTGACAGGTCATGTAGGCAGAGCACTCCTCAGGAAGGAGGCCCCTGATGTTAGATAAGACTTGCCCTCTACCCCACAGTCCACTAGTTTGTACCATTTGAAAGTTGCTTGCTTCAAACCCACCAATAAAAGCCTGCCAATTTGCTCTTTTTAAAAGTTAACAGTTAAACTGACCAGTCATGACTGTGGAATTGTGTGGAATTGGCCTGAAGTGTATAAAAACCCTGTGCTGTCCAACCTGGGCCCTTCTGCCCCTTCTGCTTCAGCTGCTGCTCCTCTCTCCCCAGTCCCACTGGGCTGGGTGATGGCTGGGAGCCTAGGCTGACCTGAATAAACTGCCCTTATGCGTTTGCATCGACTTCAGACTCCTGATGATTTCTGGGGATCTCAAAATCTGGGTACAACACTTCTTCCACGTGAGCTTGGGTCATCTTCCACTGTTTTCCCAGGTCATTAGCAGAGAACTGGATCAGAAGTGCCCAGATTCGAACCAGCACCCATATGGCATGCCAGTACCACAGACAGAAGCTTAGCTCACTGTGTCACAGTTCTAGCCCCTACTGTGTCTTTTAAGCAGATATGCAAGGACTCCATTAGTTAAAATGTGGGTTGAGCTGTTGGGTTCCTCCAGGTCCTTGCCCCAAGCGGTAGGTTACAGGGAGCGTCTCAGACCAGATTCCTGAGCATTTCTTAGCAAGCCATCGTGGAACCAGTTCTGCAAGTGCCCTGAGGCCCCAGGGCTTTACTCTGACAGCATTTTCCTCACTCACTAAACAGGCAAAGGCTCTCCTTCATCTGGTTTATCAGGCAACCACAGTCATTTTCTCTTGGAACTAACGTGTCTGACTTACCTACAGTTTTCAGTCCCTCTATAAAACAAAGGACAAGCTCTAACCGGAGTAGCCCAGATGTGCCTCAGTTTCCTTATCAATAAAACTAGAGTAGTAACAGTTCCTCCCTCACAGGTTCCTGTGGGGGCAGGCCTTTGGCCTAGCAGTTAAGCTGTGCGAGGATCCCTATAGAGGAGTGCTGGGATTTGAGCTGGCTCTGCTCTCCATTCCAGCTTCCTGCTAATGCACACCCTGGGAGTTGGCCAGAGATGGCTGAAGATTCTGGGGCCCAGCCACCCACCTGAGACCATGGTTAAGTTCCCAGCTCCTAGCTTCTGCCTAGCTGATCATTGTGGATATCTGGAGAGTGACACAGGATGGGAGCTTGTGAGTGCTCGCTCTCTCTATATATATATACATATATATATGTATGTAGATGGTAGATAGATAGATAGATATAGGTGATAGAAATGTCTCTGTGTCTCCTTGATGCTTAGATTGTAAGAATTAAAGTTTATATAAAAAGATTAAATGTTCTCATATATTCCTCCTGACTCTCATGAGAAGCCCCTACACTGTCCCTCAGAAATGTTATGTCAAAAATCTCTAGCCTTGTGGCCCTCTCCATGGTAGAGCAAGTTAAGCTTCTGCCCGTGGCATCAGCATCCTATACGGATGCCGGTTCAAGTCCTGGCTGCTCCACCTCTAACCCAGCTCCCCACTAATGTACTGGGAAAGCAGCTGAAAAAGACCCAAAGTCTTGGACCCCCATATGCTAATGTGGGAGACAGAGAAGAAGGTCCTGGCTTTGGATCAGCTCAGCTCTGGCCATTGCAGCTATTTAGGGAGTGAACCAGTAGATGGAAGAGTGAGCTCCTCTTTCTTCTTGCCTCCCCTTCTCTCTCTGTCATTGTGACTTTCAAATAAAAATAGATAAATCTTTTTGTATTAATGTCTAGGAAAAATTTTTCTAGCCCTGAAGCTGGCATTGTAGAATAGCAGATAAGCTGCCTGCTGCACCAGCATCCCACATAGGCACTGGTTTGAGTCCCAGTTGTTCTCATCTCTGATCCAGTTCTCTGCTAATGGCCTAAGAAAGGATGCAGAAGATGACCCCAAATATTAGGGCCCCTGCCACCCATGTAGGAGGCCCTGATGAAATTCCTGCCTGCTCACTTATCCTGACCCATTGCTGGCCGTTGCAGCCATCAGGGAAGTAGACCAGTAGATGGAACTCTATCTCTCCAGTCTCTAGTAACTATACTTTCAAAATAAGTAAATATTTTTTAAAAACTCTCTAGGGGACAATTGGTTCTAGACTCCTAGATTCGGCCTGACCCAGCCCGGGATGTTGCTGCTACTCCATCTTTTAAATAAAGAGGTAAATCTTTTTTAAAAGATTTATTTATTTTTATTGGTAAGTAAATCCTCTGCCTGAAGCACTGCCATCTCACATGGATTCTGCTTTGAGTCCCAACTGCTCCACTTCCCATCCAGCTCCCTGCTTTAAGGGCTGAGAAAGCAGTAGAGGACAGTGCAAGTTCTTAACCTGCATGGGAGACCCTGAAAAAATTCCTGGCTTCTAGCTTTGAATTTGCTCAGCTTTGGCCATTGTAGCCATTTGGGGTTGCAACAGATGCAAGATCTCTCTTTCTCTTTCTCTCTCCCCTTTTCTGTGTAAACATACCTTTCAAATAAAAATAAATAAATCTGTAAAAATACTGACAATAAAATACAAAGTCTATAACCTCAAAGAACTAATTACACTTCAGGAACAAAACTAATACACAAAGAAGTTATACACTAATGACAGAAGGATTAAAGTTTTACTTATTTCCCCAAAATCTTTGAAAGTGAGAGAGCCTGTTGCAATTGTATAAAAAATAATTGCTGTGAATTTAGATGATACCTGCTATCCTAAGGAACAGTTTCAATTTCTAGGCCCCAAACTCTTCCTTCTTCATAATTGAAGGAATAAGTTCATTTGATTTTATAAATCTTATTCCCATCGATAGCACATTTTTGTTTTACTTTAATCATTCTTGACCCTTATCCCAAAAAAAGTTCTCTGACTTTCATGGATATTTACAAAAGATATTTCACAGTGATTTGTTTCTGCGTTCATATTAACCACAGAACAAACAGGCTGTGCTAGGCAGTTTTAGGAAAAGGCTGAGTAGGTATCTTTTTCCAATGGTCTGGAATGCTTAAATCTGAGGCTCCAAAGTCCTGAGAAATCAGGAGATTAAGCATCAAAGAAAATACAAAGCTAACGTGGTAGAGAGAAGGCCAACAACAAACTACTGGGGATAAGCAGGAATTTTCTATTCTTAGGACTTTAGTTGATAGCAAGGGATATGACCTTTTTTTTTTTTTTTTTCAAAATTATAAAGCCTGGGTCTGGTGTTGTGGCATAGCATGTAAAGAGGTCACCTGTGATGCCAGCATTCTATATGGGTACTACTTTGTTTTCCAGCTATTCCGCTTCTGGTCCAACTCCTTGCTAATGGCTTGAGAAAAGCAGTGGAAGACAGCCTAAGTATTTGGGCCCCTGCATCCATGTGGGAGTACCAGGTGAAGCTCCTGGCTCCTGCCTTTGCCTTAGCTCAGCCTTGACCATTTGGCCATCTGAGGAGTACAGCAGCAGATAAATGAGTCTCTGTTTTCTCTCAGTGACTCTGCCCTTCAAAGAAAAAAAAATCCTTAAATATTTTTAAAAAGAAATTATAAATCTACCCAAAATGAAGACAAATTCTCATATTCAAGATAATCAAAGAAACCTGAATTTTTAACATTTTTTAAAAGATTCGTTTTTGTTGGAATGGCAGATTTACAGAGAGAATGAAAAGCAGATAGGTCTTCTATCTGTTGGTTCACTCCCCAATGCCCACTACAGCTAGAGTTGAGTTGAGCCAAAGCCAGGAGCCAGGAATTTCTTCTGGGTCTCCCGGGCGGGTGCAAGATCCCAAAGCTTTGACCATCCTCCACTGCTCTGCCAGGCTACAAGCAAGGAGCTGGATGGGAAGAGCAGCATCTGGGACATGAATCAGTTCCCATATGGGATGCCAGTGCTTGCAGGTGGAGGATTAGCATGATGAACCATTGCTCTGCCCCACAAAACCAGAATTTTGAAAGCTGGAAACAAAGAATGAGTGACTGAACAGGCAGAGGAGCTGGAATGAACTTCCAGCAGAGAAAGAAGTTATCAGGAACCTGAGTTGGTTTGCTCTGAATTCCACACAGGCCACAGGTTGGAGGAACAACCTGTGGAAATACTGGTTGGAGTCTCTGCTTCGCTAAGCTTTTTTTTTTTTTTTTTTTAAGATTTACTTCTTCTTATTATTATGATGATGATAAGGCAGAATTACAGAGAGCAGTAGAGACACAGAGAGATCTTGTATCTGTTGGTTCACTCCTCAAATGGCCACAATGGCTGGAGTTGAGCTGCTCCACAGCCAGGAACCAGGAGCTTCTTCCCAGTCTCCCATAAGGATGTTGGAGCCCAAGAACTTGGGCTATCTTCTGCTGTTCCAGGGAGTTGAATAGCTAGAACTTCAACAGACATCCACCTGGGGTGCCAATGCTTCAGGCAAGAGGCTTAACCTACTATGCCATGAAGCCAGCCCCCGATAATGCACCCGCAAGGCAGCAAAAGATGACGCAAGCACTTGAGTTCTTGCCCTCCCTGAGGAAGACTCAGCTAGAGTTCTAGACACCTAGATTCAGCCTGACCCAGCCCTGGATGTTGCTGCTACTCCATCTTTTAAATAAAGAGATAAATCTTTTTTAAAAGATGTATTTATTTTTATTGGTAAGTCAGATTGACAAGAGAAAGATCTTGCATTTGATGGTTCACTCCCCAAGTGGCCACAATGGTCAAACTTGAGCAGATCTGAAGCCAGGAGCCAGGAGCTTCTTCCAGATCTCCCACAGCGGTACAGGGTCCCAAAACTTTGGGCCACCCCTCACTGCTTTTCCAGGCCACAAACAGGGAAATGGAGTAGCCAGGACACAAACTGGCACCCATATGGGATCCCAGTGCACGCAAGGTGAGGATTTTAGCCACTAGGCTACTGCACCAGGCCCTCAAATTAAGAAATAAATCTCTAAAAGATAAAATAGAGACAGAATGAATGAAAAGAAAGGAAAGGAAAAGCAAAGCAAATTAAAAGATCCAGGTGGACAGAGGAATCGATCAGCAGGAATTAGAATAGGCAGGTCCCAGAATCCAGGCCCATGTGCATATATCAGCTGTATCCATGTCACAGTTGGACGGCCATTTGCTTGCTAAAAACCTTTGAAAGACACACTAGCATTTTTAACACAAACTTGATTGTCCAAGATGCCAAATCAGTCAGGCTTTCAAAACTGCATCCTCCTACATTTGTTTATGTGAAGTAGAAGTCCGGTTAACTAATTGCCTGGGTTTTACCAGAATTTTCATTCTCTTTGTAAGATAAACCAACTGATGCCTACATGTCTATTTCTACTGAGTTTCATGTTTATCAAGAGAATGAGTTGTTATTAAGTTTATGTATGCCTCTTGTCACTTAAAATACATAATATACTGGTAATACGTGGTACATTTATAATTATTACCCAAAGCAACAAAAACTGAGGGCATAAGAAAGCAGTTAGTTGTTGGTGTGAGCTTGAGCTTGAGACTGCTGGACAGATACGGCGGTTGAATCCCTGCAGTATTTCCCATTTCCCCTAAACCTCACAAAAAAAAAAAAAAAAAAGAGAAAAAAAAGAAGGTAAGGGGACAAAAGACCAAAACTCACGGGGCATAGCATGAGAGGAGATGGCGGAGGCCTGGCCTGCGGACTCCACTCCTGCACTCACCAGAATTGGAATCACTCCTACTGAAACAGCCGCCTCACCACGGTTGTTCATGTGTCTTTCCCGGGGTTTGAGAGACAACGCCTGCGGTTCTGTCTGCCACAGGCCAGTTCCAAAGGGCATGCTAGTGAACTCTCTGCCTTGATCCTTATAGACCAGAGCAACCTGGAGTGCCCTGGTATCAATCAGCTGTTTTCCCTTTGTGGTGCCTCCCTGTGCTTCCTTACAAGACAAACAGCTTCGAAATGACCAGGCGGCTGGGCTTTTTTGTTTGTTTGCTTTTGCTTTTTATTTCTGTTTTCTTTAGCCCTTTCCTTGTCTGTGAAACCAACATCCTCTGCTTGGCCGATTGGATACTTGCTCTGTTTTGCGAATGAAGTGTTCTGGAGTTGAAAATAAGGTCAAATGAAGAGCTTTAAACGGAAGGTTGTGATTTCATCTTTTGACACAGCAGACATGAGGTGTCTTGGTATGGCTTAACCGGTAATTAATATTAACTTCCCACTTTTTTTCACTCTGCAAGTGTCTGTAAGGGAGAAAATCTCAAAACTACAAAGTCATTCCTATCACAGATTTAGTGAAAGTAGAGGAAGAGGACACCCTGACACCACCATCACTCCCTCATCCTTTGGCTCACATGGCCAGCTGACGATCCCTCCCCATGTCTTGGCAGTAAAAGAGACTTGTATTGACCTGGACTGCCGGGCAACAGGCACAGCTGAAGGTGGGAGAGAAGCAGCTCAGAAAACCCAGGCATCATGGAAAGGCTGCATCTTGGACCTGCCATTGCCAGTCCTCTCCTGCTGCTTGGTTGCGAGATGGCTGATACTAAGCAAGACTGGCTGTAAAATTTGCAGGGCCCAGCACAAAATTGAAAAGATGGGGCCATTTATGGCACAGCACTGGGAAGTTATTCAAGACAGCAGCAATAGAGCATGAAGCCAAGGGAGAGATCCAGCTGCCTGTGGGGCTCTGAGTTGACTGCCCAGGCCGCATGCCCAAGGAGCCAGTCCTGCTGCAGGAGATCCCCACACCCATAAGGCAGGGGAGAGGTCTTCTCAGGAAATGGAGCAATCCAGATAAATGCACTCTTGGAGAGGATTTAGGATTTCCCTAAAAACAGTCCTCATCAGATTGTCAATATGTGTGTTTTGTGCATTTGAAGGAAATTTTTATGCCCCAAATAAAAATTATTCAGAGATAATTCTGACTTTTAAAATTAAATCTTACCTATTGCAAGTTTAGTCAATTTATTTTTTTAACCTTTTAAATTAAATCCCCAGACCTGCTTTTTTAGCTTTGTAAACCCACCAAAATTTAGTGCTTTCATAAGGAGACTTTTAGCAGCTAATGAGATCCCTTAACATTTGAACACTGCTTTCAGAAATATACTTTTCATTGTATTTTAAATTTTTCATTGTCTTATAATAAAACTTACAAGAAAAGTACTTAACAATTACCTGCCAAAGTATTAATATATTAATAGATGTAACTCATAAATGAACATATAAAGAGTAACACTTCATTTCTACCAAACAGTCCAATGCTATAAGAATTTAGTAAGTTGGCGAAACAAATCTACACCAACGACATAATTAACAGCTGGAGCTGGGATCATGGGCTAAACCGTGCCTCTTAATACCTAAACTTCTTAAACATTTGAAACTGCTAAAAGTAACACTTGAGCTAACATTTAATGTCATAGGTTTGACACACTTCATTGCTAAGTTCTAAATTTCATCAAGTTATAAAGTTGTTGTGGTGACTATCAACTTAGCAACTAAGACATGTATGGTCCAGAACCTGGCCCAGTAGCTTAGCAGCTAAAGTCCTTGCCTTGCCTGCTGCCAGGATCCCATATGGGCATCAATTTGTGTCCCAGCTACTCCACTTCCCATCCAGCTCCCTGCTTGTGGCCTGGGAAAACAGTGGAGGATGGCCAAAAGCCTTGGGACCCTGCACCCTCGTGAGAGACCCAGAGGAGGCTCCTGACTCCTGGCTTCGGATTGGCTCAGCTCCAACCATTGCGACCACTTGGGGAGTGAACCATCAGATGGAAGATCTTCCTCTCTGTCTCTCCTCCTCTCTGTATATCTGACTTTACAATAAAAATAAATCTTTTTAAAAAAAAATGACCTGTGTGGTCCACTTCCTGGCAGTGGCGAGCCTGGGAGACAGTGGTGATGGTTCAAACAACTGGGTTCCTGCCGCCCGCATGGGAGATGGGCTGTATTCCCAGCTCTTGGCTTTGGTTGGCAAAGAGGGATGTTGCAGGTGTTTGGGGCAGTGAATCGGCAGATGGATACTCTCTTTTTTTAAAATGTGTTTACTTGAGGGAGCATTAGCTGTGCACATCGGGCACCAGTGCCTTCTCAGGGGGCTGAGTCTTACGCTTTAACAGGAGGCTGTAAGAGCGTGAGACTTGGAGCTGGAGAACACCCTCACCATATTCCTTGGGATTTATTGTGAAATTCCTTTCTAGAATCATGATTTAGACTCTAAAAAGATAGGCCTTAGGTTCAAGTACTAAGTGTTCCTTTTTCCCTGGAAGCCGATAACCCCAAATAAGTTGGGGTTTTACTATTTTTTTTAAGTTCTCTTGAAATATGTTTCCCTTCCACCTCTAGAGATACTTGTGAACATTCCATTGGATCTTTGGGATTTTTATGTAAGTCTGTTGAAATCTATTTGGCTTTGTTATATAACCCCTAAATGCTTTCATATCCCTTTTTTTCTGGTAAGGCCACACCCCCATGGATGCCAATCTGCCCTCCTCCTGCACGTGAGGAGTTTGTCTGAGAATATCAAGATCACCGCATGACCCTGTGTGTCCTGCAGCGAGGCCCCAGGTCCCTCCTGCACACAGCTGCCCTTCTCAGTGACTCATTCTTCTTCTTTTAAAAAAGATTTATTTTTATTGGAAAGTCAGATTTACAGAGAGGAGAGAGAGAGAAAGATAAAGATCTTTCAATCACTGGTTCACGCTCCAAGTGGCCACGACGGTCAGGGCTGAACCGATTCAAAGCCAGGAGCCAGGAATTTCTTCTGGGTCTCCCACATGGGTGCAGGGTCCCAAGGTTTTGGGCTGTCCTCGACTGCTTTCCCAGACTAAAAGCAGAGAGCTGGAAGGGAAGTGGGGCAGCCGGGAATACAAATTGATGCCCATATGGGATCCTGCTGGATGCAAGATGAGGATTTCAGCTGCAAGGCTACTATGCCAGGCCCTCTTCTTTTTAAAAAAATTATTTATTTTGCTTAAAAGAGTTACAAAGGGAGAGACAGAGATGGAAAGAGACAAAGAGGAAGAAACAGATCTTCCATCTACTGGTTCACTCCCCAAATGGCCACAAGGGCTAGAGCTGAACAGACCTGAAGTCAAGAGCTTTTTCTGCATATAAGTGCAGGGTCCCAAGGCTTTGGACCATCCTCTACTGCTTTCCCAGGCCACAAACAGGGAGATGGATGGGAAGCGGAGCAGCTGGGACTCGAACCGGGATCTATTTGGAATGCCAGATCTTGCAGGTAGAGGATTAGCCAGATGAGCTGTTGTTTTTGCTGTGAATTATGAACAGCTTTTGTTCCAGACAGAAACTTCATTTCATATGCTAGTACTTCTAAAAGTTGGTGGAGAAAATGAAATGGGAAAATATGTTGATTTGGGGGATGCAAACCTCTTAAATTTGGTGATAGGGATGGAATGTGTTAGTCACCTTGAGACTCACTCTGCGGCTATTGCTGCTGGTCCTGAACAGGCAGAACCCCTGGGCATATTACATGAGTCATAATACACATTTCCCATATGTGCATACCACCCATATGTGTATGAGAGATCTTCAAACAAGTCACAAAAAATGCACAGTATGATAAAAACTATGCATGGATTTCAAAATGTTTTGCAGGCAAATAAAATTTTATCTGCATTTTTTCATGAACTTTTCGAAGTTCCTTGTATGGTGAGCTAAATGCCTGCAAGTTGAAAAAAAATCAGATGCTTCGTGGTTTCTGACATCACAGATCCCCATTTGCTCACAGTTTCTCCCCCATTCTAGAGCTCTCCATCACACACACACACACACACACACACACACACACACACACACACACACACACACACACACACACATTTTTGCTGAATTATTTTAGAGCTTGAAGCCAGGTTTAAGATTTCAAAATTATGTTTCTTTTAAAATCTATTTGGAAAGCAGAGAGAAACAAATTCCATTCTCTGGTTCACTCCCCAAATGCCCACAACAGCTTGGGGCCCGGAACTCCAACAAGGTGTCCCACATGAGGGGCAGGCTCCCAATCTGAGCCATCCCCTGCTGCCTCTCGTCTTGTGCATTTGCAGGAAGCTGGACCAGAAGTGGGGGAGCCACCAACCAGGTACTGTCACAGAGAGTGGTCCCAAATGGCAGCTCTCCCCGCTTCACGAAGTGATAGTTTCTTCCCTGCAAAAACCACTTTGCATGCCTGGATAAACCCTTTTACGACTCTATCATGATCAAGCCAGACCATTCTCTCTGACATTCAGCTTGTTTTCCACCAGTGGGAAACTGTAGGCCTGCAGAAACATTTCTCTTACAAATAACCTTGTGATGAGCTTTTTATAACTCAATCTTTTTCATCCTAAATTCTGTAAGATCACAGCTCAAAGATAGCTGTTGGGTCTGAAGGACAATACATGGTGTTAACCTTGTGGTATGCATTGCCAAGCTGCCAACTAAAACATCTATCAACCCCTGCTTTCAGTAGCAAAAGCTTAAAAATACTCGGGTGCCTACCCTGCCAACAGATACCCAGCCAACTATCATTTTTATCTTTTGCATTTTAGATCAGAATAAAGGAATGAGGCATCAGTGTTGTGGTTTTAATCAGCGTTTGAGCAGGGAGGTGACTGAGTCATGTTGGTGTTTCCATTAACCATCTTTCGGGCAGCTAAGACCTGAAGTTGAGAGCGCAGTCCTCAAGTTCAAAGGCAGCTGTCTCAGCCATGTGTCAAGTGTCTCTCGTCTCTTCATATTGATTTCCACAGGTTCAGACTCTCAGAAGAATCTGATGGTGTTTTCCATCTGAGGTCATGTTGCTGGCCAGTCTCAGGAATGTCATAGTTGACTTTCAGTTCGTACAACAGAATGCCTGAGACTGGGGTATGTGTAAGGAAAAGGAGCATGGGCGGCGTGGCCTAGCAGCTAAAGTCCTTGCCTTGAACGTGCCAGTATTCCATATGGGCGCCGGTTCTAATCCCAGCAGCTCCACTTCCCATCCAGCTCCCTGCTTGTGGCCTGGGAAAGCAGTGGAGGACAGCTCTAAGCCTTGGGATCCTGCACCCATGTGGGAAACCTGGAAGAAGTTCCTGGATGCTGGCTTTGGATTGGCGCAGTACCGGCCGTTGTGCTCATTTGGGGAGTGAATCATCGGATGGAAGATCTTCCTCTCTGTCTCTCCTCCTCTCTGTATATCTGACTTTGTAATAAAAATAAATAAATCTTAAAAAAAAAAAAAAGGGAAAAGGAGTGTGCCTAGCTCACGGTTCTGGAGCAGACAGCACTGGCAGCTGCTGGAGTGCCAGTGAGGGGAAGGCTTCTTGTTGCCTCGTCAGACGGCAGAGAAAGGGGGAAAAAAGAGTGTGTGTCTCCAAGAGAAAGCAAGAGGGGCTGGACTGGCTTGACAACAACCAACTCCCTTTAGAAACATACTCACTCCTCTTAACCTAGTCACCCCTTCTAGGCACCACTTCCCAATTCCACCACATTGCCAATCAAATTTCAATGAGAGTTTTAGAGGAAACAAATCGTTCTTGACCTCAGCAAAAGGGTCAGTTAACCACAGGATTAGGGTGGCATCCATTACCTGCATCTCATCACCCAACCTGGGTTTTTACAAGATGATAAAATTAGGTCATTGGCCAGACGGGACTCCCAATGATAACTGTCACCCTGTTTGATCAGCTCCTGAAAACATTCCCTTAAAGGCTCCATGACGACAGCCAGGTGGGTAGAGTCAGGGCAGGTCATGCCCCGCATACTCCACATCCACCTTCCTGAACCGCTGCTAGCTATGTGACCCACAGCACAGGGCTGGTTGGCATTCTACACGACTCACAATCTCAGTCACAGAGAAGCCAGAAGAGCACATTAGCCTGGGCTGCCTTTCAGGCCAGTAACTCTGCACTGTCTTATCTCCAAAGAAAACCACGGCCAGTGATGCTCACAGATCTTAACTAATCATGTAACTTTTTCCCCTTTCCCATGCCTAGCAGGGCCAGACACATTTATTTCTTAAATTCCTTGTGACAGATATTTTTCAGGTTTAGCATCTCTGTATCTAAACACTTTATTTGGAAAGAATGCCCTGGTGTGGTCCAATGGCCCCTTTCCCAGCTCCCTCATCTCTGGAACTTGGGCATGGAATTTTTAATCAGATGTTCCTATCCAAGACTTAACCTTGGAGGTAACGCGGAGAAGCAAGGGGCCCCTGAGAAGCCTTCTGGGGTGGCAGAGGAAGCAGTAAGTGCGGATGAGGTAGATGTGCCAATGACGGAGGCTCTTGGATGCCAGCCAGATGCTTTCCTGGGGATTCATTTAGGCTCTATATCTGACAGCCTAATTTCTTATGACATTTATGATCCAAATCTCGTTCTTCATTTTTTCCATCAATTTTGTGAGCCACCCAATGTTCTTCCAATAAATCTCTTCTCTCTCTGACCAGTTAGTCCTCAATGTTTAGGCACCTGGAAATCTGGGATTAGTATATATATCTTTTGTGCAGAAATTGCTTTTTCCATAGAGACAAAAAATGAGGAAGAGGAGTGCCCACTTCAAGTCCAAAAATATCCACCATCCCAACTTTTGTGATAAACAGCTCATGGTTTTATTTAGTCTTAGCATCTAAAAACTTCCAAAAGTTCATGGGAAATGAACCAGCAGATAGAATATTTCTTATCGTCTCTCTATCTCTCTCTAACTCTACCTTTCAAATAAATAAAATAAATCTTTTGTAAACAAAATAACAGTATAATTTCATTTAGCCTAATTTTCAGTTTTAGGCAAATGGATCATAGTGTTTATTTATTTATTTTTGCTTCAACTTTCATCATTCAATATTGTTGAGTAGAACTGAAATTTGCATTGCTGTAAAATATCCCATAGTAGAAATACACCATGATTGATGAACTGTAGACAAACATATTGCCTCCAGTGTGGGACAGGGATGAACACGGCTGCTTTGAAGATCCTAGGAGAGCTTTAAGCACATCTGCCTGGTAGCAGAAAACAGCCCCAATCTTTAACTTTCCCAGACGATGCCACACTGTCTTCCAAAGCAAACGCACCGATTCCCCAGCAGCCTGCACCTCTTCCTCTATTACTCTTTCATTGCGGCCAGAGTGGAGGGTGGTGAATGGCATCTCCCTGTGGCCGTCATTTGATTGATAAGGTGGAGCCTATCTGCATACATTTCTTGGTCATTTCTCTAGTTTTCTTTGATACAGTCCCAGTCCAAATAGTCTGCCTTCTTTTTCAATGAAATTGTCTCAGGGATTTCAAGGAGTTTTCATATGTTCTGGAGGCTAATCTTTTAAATTGCATAGTGTCACAAATATCTTCTGCTCTGTACATCACTTATTTCCTTGTTTAATGCTTTCTATGGAAAAAAAGTTTTCTTGCTTTAGTATAGTCAGATGTATCAGTCTTCTGATCTATGGTTGGGAATTTTGGTATTGAACCTTCGCATTGGACCCCCACACATTAAAAAATACATATTTGTTGATGAGCCCAATGCAGTAGCCTAGTGCTTAAAGTCCTTGCTTTGCATGCACTGGGATCCCAAATGGATGTCGATTCATGTCCCAACTGCTCTACTTCCCATCCAGCTCCCTGCTTGTGGCTTGGGAAAGTAGTAGAAAATAGCCCAAAGCCTTAGGACCCTGCGCCCATGTGGGAGACCCAGAAGAAGCTCCTGGCCCCTGGCTTCAGATCAGCTTAGCTCCAGCTGTTAATGGCAGGTTGGGGAGTGAATCATTGGACAGAAGATCCTCTCTGTCTCTCCTCCTCTCCATAAATCTGACTTTCCAATAATAATAAAATTAAATCTTTAAAAATATTTATCTCTGTTCAAGTCAGAGTGACAGAAAGGAAAGGATGCAGAGATGAGACCAAACTCTTCTGGCTGCTGATCCACATCCCTAATGGTCACAACAGAACCTGGAATTCTTCTTCTTCTTCTTCTTTTTTGCAGGGCAGAGGCAAACGCAGTCCCCCCACTACCACAAATTATGTAATTGAGTTTCCCATATTTGGGGAAATTGCAGAATTGCAGCAGTCAGCACATCTGGAGTGCAATGGGTGAGCCTCGCCCTGGGAGAACCACCTTCGTGATCATGGTATCTCCCCTGCCAGGTAAGTATTTAGAACCTGGAATTCCATACAACACATTGCAATATGGGTGCACACACTTGGGCCATCATCCACTGCCTTTTCCAGAGCATCCAACAGGGGAGGAATCAGAAAGTGGAGTCACTGAGACTCAGTCTGACTCTCGGAGATGCCAGCATCCCAGCTAGGAGTTTAACCTACTACTACACAATGTTGACCACCATATGTGAATTAGTCAACTTTAAAAAAATATTTGTTTATTAATTTTGATGGTCAGAGTTACAAAGAGAAAGCAAAAGACTGGGACACACACACACACATGCACAGATCTTTCCTCTGTTCTTCACAAGGCTAAAACAACCAGAGCCTGGCCAGGCTGAGGTGGGGAGCTAGGTACTTCATCCAGGTCTCCTACGTGGTGGTACAGGCCTATGCACTTGAGCCATCTTCTGTTGCTCTTCCCAGACTGTGAGCAGGGAGTTGGGATAGTAGAGGAAATACTAATTAGGCTACAAACCAGCACCCATGGGGATGCCAGCTTTTACAGGTGGCAGCTTTACCTACTATACCACAACACTGGCCCCCTACACGCGTATAATTTTTTTTAAAGATTTGTTTATTTTTATTGGAAAGTCAGATATATAGAGTGAAGGAGAGACAGAAAGATCTTCCATGTGCTGAGCCAAAGCCAGGAGCTTGCTCTGGGTCTCCCACGTGGGTACAGGGTCCCAAGGCTTTGGGCTGTCCTCTACCGCTTTCCTAGGCCACAATCAGGGAGCTGAAAAGGAGTGGAACCAGCATCCATAATGGGATCCCGGCGCATGCAAGGTGAGGATTTTAGCCATTAGGCTACCATGCCGGGCTCCACACGTATAATTTTAACCTACTTGTTAAGCATCACAAAAGAGAGAATAAATGAAAAAAAATTTTTGATTGGGAATCCTTTCAACTTCGAATTAGTTGGAGAGAATGACCATTTTAACCATATTGCACCTTTCAACCTGTGAACTCAGTAACTGTGCATTTCTTTCAGTCTTCTTTGACACTGCACAACAAGGCTTTATTTCTCTCCACAGAACTAGAACATTAACTCTGTGGCTATTCAATTATGCAAGCACATTTAGAAATCACTGGGTGGGACTTTTATCATCACAGGTTTTGCATGTGGCAATGCTTTTCCATGGCTACTGATGCAGACAGAATACTTGTATTCATTCAAACACACCTTTTCTCTCTTACAGCTCTGCAGGCCAAAAATTTGACACAGGTTTCACTGGATGAAAACAAAGAGAATATTCTGGAAGCTCCTTTCTTCCATCTTCAAAGCCAATGACGTTCCCTCACAGTCTGCCTTTCTTCTGTAGCCATGAGTCCTCCGGCCGACCCTTTCTTAAAAAAAAAAAAAAGTATTTGTTTATTTGACAGTTACAGGGAGAAGAGGAGACAGAGAGATCTGCCACCTGCTGATTCACTTCCAAAATGCTCACGATGGCCATTGCCAAAGTGAGGACACAGAGAGGCCAGGTCTCCAGTGCAGGTGGCAGGAAGGCAGCTGCTGCAGCCATCTCTGCCGCCTCTCCGGGGAGTTGGGATCACAAGTCAGGGACTCCCACGTGGGAGGCAGGCACCTTAACCATGAGCTCAACCCTTGCTCCTCTTGGCCTCTTTCAGTTATCTAAGGCAACCATGAGCCTCTCTGGGTTAAGTTGATCTAATTGTGCCCACAGTGGGTCTTTCTGTTCTTTTTTCTCCACTCCTTTCTTGCCTCTTGGATTTTATAGCCGACTCCTTATCCGTGGTAATTCCTTGCAAGGCCCCCAATGGATGCTTGAAACAGCAGGCAATTTCAAACCCCATCCACACCATTCTTTTCCGGCACACACATTAGCTATGATGAGGAAACTAATAAATTAGACGTGAAGATTAGCAGCTGATAATAAGGATCATTGCATAACAATATGCTGTAATGAAATTGCCTGCATTATTCTTCTTGTACTTTGGGGCTATAGGTTACTTGGACACACACACTGAGCTATTAAAATCGCAACAATCAGATAACCAAGATGTCTGCTAAGTGACTGGCGAACAGGTAGCATGTACAGTGTGAAAATGCAGGACAAAGGACTAATTTATGCCCTGGGTAGGATGGAGCAGACAGTGTGAGGTTGTTGTGTTTCTCAGGCAGGTGTGCAACTTAAAAACTTACAAATTATTGATTTCTGGAATCATCCATATAATATTTTTGGACTATATAGGGAACAAACTGTGAAAAACAAAGCCATCATCAAGTTAAGACTATTGTGCTTTTTTTAGGATTTATTTTTTATTTCTTTGAAAGTCAGAGCTACAGAGAGAGGAGAGACATCTTCCATCTTCTGGTTCACTCTCCAAATGGTGGCAATGGCGAGGTCCGGTCCAGGACCCAAGGAACAGGGTCTCTCCTGGGTCTTCCACGTGAGTGCAGGAGTCCAAGAACTTGGAACATCTGCTGCTTTCCTAGGTGCTTTAGCAGGAAGCTGGGGCAGAATGGAGTAGCCTGGATTCCAACCAGTGCCCAAGTTAGAGTCTAGCAACACAGGCAGGGGCTTGGCCTGCTATGTTATGATGCAAGCCCCACTATATAACTTTTTAAAGCACTCTCATTCTTAGTCATTTACTCATGTGGAAACTGCTTATTTTATTTCTATTTATCAGTTACTACAGGAATTACAATATGAGTCATTAACTTGCTAAAGTTGAATATAATTTTAAAATATTTATTTACTTACTTATTTGAAAGGCAGAGCTTCAGACAGACGTAGAAAGGAACCTCCATTTGCTGATTCTGAACCAGACCACCCAAGCCTCACCAACTCCCCCATCCCTGGAGCTCAGGAACTCAGCTCCCAGCACGCAAATGGACCCCAGGCCCTGAGCCAAGCTACCCAGCCCTGTTGGGTACCCCATCCCTAGGACTCATGAACCCGCCATCCATTGGGCCCAGCTGGCATGACTTGCCTCACCTCAGCATCCACAATCTTATTGCACAGCCTGATCTAGTCTAGTCTGTCCCCTGATCCAGCTCCTACTGGTAGGTGCTACAGCCTGTCCCAGCCTAGCCCAGCCTAACTGCTGTACCATTCCTAATGTGAACTGGCTGGCACTGCAGCCTGATCTGACTCCTTCTGCCCCCTGCCCTGGTTCTCAGACCTACCAGTGGGTGTTATGTGCTGGCCAGACTGGTCTGTTCCCAGACCTGACCCACATGTATGCCAACAGGTACTATAAGCTGGCATGGTCTGGGCTGCTCCTTGCCTTGCTTCTCACACTCACCTGCAGGGGCTGCATCTCAGTGAAGGAGTTTCCCAAGCTCCTCCATCGAGTCTCCTCCCAGTGGCAGTTCTTCCATATACCAGTGGGTTGTTAGCCCAGGTTGACTTTGTCCACCTCCTGTCCTGACTACATCAGTGGTCTTGCTCAACTGGCCACACCCATTCTGGTTCTTGTTGTTGGGTGTTGCAGCACAGTGCTACCTGGTCAGCACCCAGACACAGCTTTCATGTAGTTCAATGGGAGTCAAGAGCCATCCTTGATTGCTTTCTTAGGCCACAAGCAGGGAGCTAGATGGGAAGCAGGGCCACCGGGATTAGATCTGGAGTTCATATTTGACCCTGGCAAGTGCAAGGCAAGAACTTTAGCTGCTAGGGTATTGCACTGGGCCCCTGTTCACTTTTTAAAGAATGGCCCAAAGCCTTGGGACCCTGAATCTGCGTGGGAGACTCGGAAGAAACTCCTGGCTTTGGATCGGCACAGCTCCAGCTGTTGTGGCCACTTGGTGGGCGGGGGGTGAATCGATGGACGGAAGATCTCTCCTCCTCTGCGTATATCTGGCTTTCCAATTAAAAAAAAAATCTTTGAAAAAATGTTTATTTTTCATCTATTTGAAAGACAGTCTTGGAAAATTCCAAGTGGATGTCTTTCATCTGCTGGTTTACTCTCCAGCTGCCTTCAACAGCCAGGGCTGGGCCAGGCTGATGCCAGAAGCCGGATACTCCATCCTGGTCTCCCACATAGGTGACGGCTATAACCCAGCACCAACCCCAGCTTCTGTTCAACACCCTGAGAGTGTACTTACACAATCTCAGACAGCCTGACATTATCAGACTATACAATCAAGGGACCCCCATGTGTTGATTGAAGTGCTATAGATCACAGCTATAGTTGGAACCACTGGCGTGTAGCCCTTTCCAACTAATTTCTTTCCCTTGGTGACATACATTGAAGATGCCTCCATGTCCTTTCATGGCTTCATAGCCCATTTATCACTGGATAAGTTTCCCTTGTCTGAACATACCACAGTTTACCTATTCACCTACTGCAGGGCATCGTGCTTGCTTTGTGAACAAATTGATCTTACATACACATGCCATTTCATTTCTGTGTCATCTTTTATTGCCTTAAATACTTCACATACGCTTATTTCATATTTCCTGCAATCATGCTGGTATGTGAATGAAGGTCATGGTTGCTGTTGTTTCTGATTAAACCACAGTGGCTCATCTCCCTCTATGCTTGGTCAGATGTGTGTGAGTATGCATGTGTGCTTGCATGCATACATGGGTGTGGTGCTTCATTGAAGTTAATTAAGGAAGGGTCTGAGGGCCTACCCTTGTGATATTTTTCTTCAGAAGGACTTTGTCCTGGTGGCATCTGACCACTTCAGGGTTTCCCCTGGAGGTTCTTAGAGATTTACGGGCTGTTTCTCGGTCCCAGTGTTGGCATTAGCATTTGTCCCCAGAGCAGGTTTTTTTCTGTGAATGTTATCCTAGTTTCAATTTTCAGTTGTCACCACCACCACCCCTGCTCTCTCCCAACTTCCAGTCCCACTTAGGGGCTATTCTTCACTTTCTTGTCAAGTTCAGCAATGATTTTCTTCAAATGCTATTTTTGAAATCGTTGGAGATTTTTTTCCCACCCATGCATGTATTATGTTTTGTGTTGCATTTTGTCATGGAATGTGGTAGGTCCAAACAAGCCGATGCTGCAGTCCGTAGAATGTTACTTATGGCAAAAGGGAAGAGAGCAGAGACTCCTGGCATGGAGGTGGTGGGGTCGGGGGTGGGATACGATCCTGGGTCCATTTGGAGGACTCAATAACATGAAGCTTGTTCTACGAGAGAAGGTGGAGGCCACAATGTCGCAGGAATGCAGACAGCTTCTGGAAGCAAAGAGTGGTGGGACATGGCTGCTTCCTGGGTCCTCCAGATGGAACCAGTCCTGTTGAGCCCTTGCATTTATCCCCATTATGGATCACGGTGTGCTTGTGACTTCCAGGACTTTAAGAGAATAAATTTGTGCTGTTTTTAAATCATTGGCAAATGTATTGGCTCATTGCTGAGTCAACAGGAAATGAATGCTTGGAAGACTTTTCTTCTTTTTTTTTTTTTAAGATTTATTTATTTTTATTGGAAAGGCAGATATACAGAGAGGAGGAAAGACAGTGAGAAAATCTTCTGTCTGATGATTTACTCCCCAAGTGAATGCAACAGCCGATGCTATGCCGAGCCAGGAGCCAGGAACTTCTCCCAGGCCTCCCACACGGGTGCAGGGTCCCAAGGCTTTGGGCCGTCCTCAACTGCTTTCCCAGACCACAAGCAGGGAGCTGGATGGGAAGTAGAGCTGCCAGGATTAGAACCAGCGCCCATATGGGATCCTGGTAAGGACTTTAGCTGCTAGGCCGTGCCGCCGGGCCCTGGAAGACTTTTCTTTTCAGACGAGTAAACACACAGTTATTTAAGAACCTTACAGGGCTTCTTTAGCATGTCTTGGTCTATACTGAAATCCCCCAGCACTCAAGGCTCAACTATTTACATACACTTGCTTCTGTCCTTTGTGTCACGGGCTCTCCCTCGGCCTTCTGCAGATGAACTTCTCAGCTTTCCTGATTACCAGCAGCTTACTCCAGTCCTCCCTGTACGACTCCATTCCATACCTTAAGAGGCCTTTTCCAGCCCTGTCTCCCTCACATTACACACTGCTCTGTGGTCCAGAGAGCTTGGGTCTTGCTCACACATCCCTCAGGAGTTCTCTGCAGTTTATCTGTTCAACTCTTCTCCCAGACCAGGCCTGAGATCCTGGGCTGTAGATGGTACACAGCCAGCATCTCTTTTTACCTGCTGTATTTGCTTTCTGTGGCTATGGTGACAAATGACTGCAAACAAGACACCTCAAAACCAACATGTTCCCCAGCATCAAGGCCTTGGCGGGGTGGGGCCTCACCCTCTCCTGGGGGAGAATCCACCTGCCAGATGGAGGTAGCTGCATCGCCACAGTCTAGGCCTCTATTTTCACTCTGCCTCATCCTCTGTAGATTTTCTTAACCTTCTGTGTATCAATGTTATTGGGATATATGTGATTCCATTTCAGGCCCACCCACATAACCCTATATCATCTTCTCATCACAAATGGCAAACTGAAATTCATCTCAAAGATGCTTTTCCCAAATACCTTCATTGACCCTGGGCACTTGATGTCATTGTCTCTTATGGAGTCACCTTCCTTGCCTGCCAGCACCCATTCCCTTTGACTAGTATCACCCTTTTGTAGTAAGAAGGGAAACCTCACCTCCCCAGACTCTGGGCACACTCCTCCCTTACCATGGGTTTAAGACCTGACCATTCTGGGTATTTTGTCCCCTTTAGCCACAATAATTGACTCAGTGCTGGGCACATGGCTCAAGACAAAATAATGACATTAATTTCTAGGGTTTCTGCTTGAATAGGAAGGAAACATGGGTTTTCTCCTAAGGTTCTTAGATTACACAATTAGATGTATTTACTCACTGTCTGGAAAGTTTACATGGAAGAACTCAAAAAAGTTAAAAAGCAGCAGGTACCAGGATTCAAGGGCTAGAGCCAAAACTCAATGCCCCAAGACATGCCCTCCCCACTCATATCTGTATGGTTTCTTTCCATCAAAAATCTTCCTCAAGACCAGTGTTGTGGTATATCACAATAATCTTCCACCTGCTGCACTAGCATTCCATATGGACACTGGTTCTAGTCCCGGCTGCTCCACTTCTGAGCCAGGTTTCTGCTTGTGGCCTGGGAGAGAGGATAGCCTAAATCCTTGGAACCCTGCATCCATGTGGGAGACCTGAAACAAGCTCCTGGTTTTCTGATCAGCTCGGTTCTAGCCATGGCAGTCATGTGAAGAGCATTTCTCTTTCTCGGTAAGCTTGCCTTTCAAATAAAAATAAAATAAAGCTTTAAAAGAAATCTTTTTTTTTCACGCACCAGTCGTCTTGGGATTGCAGCCCTTCTCCACACAGCTGGCCAACACTCCCCGTTGGCATCTGCCTCTCAATTTCCCTGAACTCTGATGATATCTGCTTGTGCTGTCAGCATCCTAAGATTTGAACGAATCCCTTTCCCTAGGGAAACCACAGATGATCTAGGCTGCATAATGTTGCCAGAGAAGGTGAAGGCCACAAGGAGGAAACGCAGACACGAATCACCGTCAACAAGAAAATGCTTCTGTCTCTTACAAAATTTGTACTTTAATGAGAGAAATCACGCAAACAAACATATGTGAAATTACTGAGGGGCTGACATTGTGGCATAATTGGTTAATTCACCACATGTTCATCTAGTGCTCTTATCCAAAAATAATTGTCTTCATATCTAATACCCTTCCCCTGCCCACCACCTTAAGTTCAATTCTCCATCCAGCTCCCAGTTATTGTGCCTACAAAAGCAGTGGAGCTCATCCAAAGTGGTTGGGCCTCTCTGCACCCATGTGGGAGACCTGAAAGAAGCTTCTAGATCCTCCTGGCTTCAGCTTGTCATAGCCCCGACCATTGTGACCAAGTAGGGATTAAGGAACAGCTGGAAAAGCTCCATCTCTCCTTCTGTGTCTCTGTAACCCTGCCTTTCATATATGAAAAAGAAACAACAACACTGAGGTATGTATCATATTGTACAGGGAGAATGAGTATTCCAGAAATTCAGGGAAACTTCCCTTAAGGGCGCAATGTCAGAACATAGGTTAGGAGGAAAGGAGGAATGGAGATTGTTCTAGGCAGTGGGAACAGCATGTGCAAAGGCCCTGTGGCAGGAGGCCGCACTGCTGCCTAGATGACTGGGGACCCGCACAGCTAGAGAGAGAGGGCAGGGTAGTAATTGACAATGTGAGGGGGGTGGAGATGAGACCGTGCAGACCACTGTAAGCCACAGTAAATACTTTAAGCTTCATCTGCAGTGTCTCTGGATGTTTACTCCTAGTCTTAAGGCAGCGGGCAGGGGAAAGGTGTTAGGAACACAGTCGTATTTGGACAAGAGCATGCTGACTGCGTCAGGGAGAAGGCTGGCGTTGGGCCCAAGCACCACAAGCACATACAGTAAGTTTTAAATTGATTTCCAATGTTCAAGGGTTTTATACATTCCTACTTCCTCCTACTTTCCCATTAAGTAGATTATATTGGGAAAAACACATCCGTTAAATGGAAGAGAAAAGCTTTTAGATGATTGTTTTTGCAAAATGCCTCATTTATTTCTTTTGCAAAAATAATCCCTCTCTCCCTCCTTCCATCAAAGCCTGAACCTGGATCTGCCGAGTTACTCCTGAAGGAAATCAGGAAAAGAAAGCACGGCATTTGTACACAGCCCAGAGCAGTAAAGGATGAACCTGCTTGTGAGTTCCATTCTCCAAGCCTCACCTGGACTCAAAAAATTCTCAAATCTGTAGCCCGCATTTCTCCCCCCCCCCCCAACTTCATCTTATCCACTTAGTAACTAATTCTAGAGGATGAAAAAAAAAAATCCTGGCTTATGCTTTCCTCTAGAACTCAGTTCCCTCTAGTGGCTCACAAACGCTTTTACTCATACCGTCTTTTCTACTAGACCAACAAACCCTATGATATTTGCTTCTAAAATATGTCTAGAAAAATTCCGTTTTCATCACCTCCGTCGCTTCCACTCAGGCCTGATAGCGCTCTGGTTTGCATTACTGTAGAAACTTCCTAATCGGTAGCACTTGTCATCAACGAATACGTATTTATTTTTATCCAGCTCTAATCTCCAGGAGACCAGCGACTTTTCAGTGCCTCGATCCGCAGTACATCCCTGTAGATCCGTCCATAAATACCTAATGGAAAGAATCTATGGCTGTTCTATATCACATACCCAGATATGATTTCGTTTGGCTCTGTGAAAACGGATGGTTAGGGAAGAGCCCTTTTTACAAATAAAGAAGCCCCTAAAGCCAAGAAATGAATGGGAAGTGGGGTCAGCCCGCTCCACAAGTCGCTCCAGTTTCTCCGTTCTCCACTCAGGCCAAAAGTCCTGCATCTTTGGCCACTGCGGGAATAAAGCGGCTTCTTCCCCCTCCGGCCTGCACGGGCGAGCCGACGCCGGGCCCTGGACCACAGAGCTTGGCTACCGAACAGCGCCAGCGACAAAGTCAAAGGGCCAGGAAGAAACTTTCAGCCACTGTAACCTCCGACCTGGTCACCAAGAAAAACAAGTGAGCCCTCCTAAAAGGACTGGTCCCGGGCGGCTCCTGGGATTGATGGGAAGTCGGCGTCATCGCCCTGATCCAAAATGACAGAATATTCGGGATGAAGATAGGACCCACAATGATTGCTTTTGCTGCAACGTTAAGGAGGCAGCTAGGTTAGCTGACAGCTCCTTTGACCTAATCAAAGATGGCGCCAGAGCTTGCTGCTGGCAGCGCGCAGGAAGCTGGGATTACCCTGATCCAAGATGGCGACGCCGGCAGAGGTGAGCCGAGCGGTGGAAGGGCCGGGAGCGCCTGTGCCCTCAGTCAAGATGGCGGCCGCCGTGGGCGCTGTCCCCGGCTCCGCCCCGCGGCCCCCGCCCCGCCTCTGCCTCGTCCCTCTCTCCGCCCCCTCGCCTCGCCGAGTCCGGCCTGAGGCGCTCGCGCACCGAGAGCGGGCTGCTGGCTGTGGACATGGCGGCGTCGGCGGCCACTGCGGCGACCAAGGGGAATGGGGGAGGCGGCGGTCGGGCCGGGGCCGGCGAAGCTAGCGGCCCTCGAAAGAAGAAAGGCCCAGGGCCTCTGGCCACGGCGTACCTGGTCATCTACAATGTGGTGATGACCGCGGGGTGAGGCTGGGGCTCGGGCTGACGGGGAGCGAGCCCGGCCCGGGGGCTGGGGGAGGCGCGAGCCGCCGCGCGCTGGGTAGCGGTGGCCGGTCGGTGTCCCCGGTGCCCGGGGCGCTGAGGGCGGCCGCGCGCCAGGTCGGCCCCGGTGCCTGCCGGCGGGCTCCCGCCTGCACGGGGCACAGAGCCAAGTTCCTAGGCACCGGGTAAAAGAGGAGATGTGGACGCCGAGAGGCGCTGCCTTGGGAGGACCGGGTGGGCTGGCCGGTTGTGGGTGCTGGTGTGGGGGGCGGTGGCGGGCCACCCGCACTTCGGGTCCCCGCACCGCCGTGCAGGTTGCAGCCGAGGGGAGGGGAGGGGCCGCGACTGCGGAGCTGACCATTCATTCAATCCAGCCTGAGCTTTGGACCAAAAGGGAACGAAAGAGCGTTCAAAGTTTTGAATGAGCGCAGACTTTGCAGGAGGGAGTTAGTTTGGGGTGCCGGGGAGGCGGGAGGGAGTGGACCCTAGCAGCAGGTGTTCCTTCTGGTTCTGACACAGGTTAGGCTAAGTGACTGTGGGGTAGTCTCCCTCTTCCACCAGACGCGCCCTTCGTTTCTTCTTTAAAACTCTGACAGTTGGGCTGGGGATCCCAGGGTCCTCCAGCCCTGTCCCTTCCTGTTTTTTTCTGGTGTGGATCACAGGATCAGGCTGTGGTTATGTGTTTTAAAATTGTATTCCTTTGTTAAATAATAATAATAATATCATCCGCAGCATCTTGTTAGGAAAAACCTCATACAGACAGAAAAGTGGGCTGGAGAACCAGGGTGGCCGTGCAGTAGGTGATGCTCTGGCAGGGCCCTAGGGTGAGACTTTCCTTTCAGAATAAGCCTGTTCCCTGTGTCCCTTCCTTGTACCTGGGTCCCCTCCCTGGAGAGCTGACCTGCGTAGTCCTCAGAGGGCTACAGCATACCCGTGTATACCCTACACTCCCTCTCCTTTTCCTAAACACAAGTGCTAATGTATGTGGACATTTTCATGAAAAAAAAAATAGATATCCTTGAAGGAGTGCAGTCCGATTGCTAGTATTATAAACAGTAGATGTTGAAACCTTTCATCAGAAAAGTTGTGTCTTGCTTAAGGATTGTACAACCTATTAGTAAAAGTTCTGGATCGAGAGTGTTGTAAGTTTCCTTTCACATGAATGTCCATATGGATGGGCTTTAAAAGAACATTCTGTATTCTCTGTGCGTTTATATATAAAACTCTTAGTTTCTTGGAAAGGAGTATTGCATGGAAGAGGGATTTTAGCTACATAAATCTTTATTTGTGGGCCCAGAACCTGGAGATTGGGGTGAAAGGTAAGGAATGGTGCCCTGAAGGAGGCCAGGAAATTGAGGTGAGAAAAGTCAGGTAAGCCTTATATCTGCTAACAGATGAGAGCAGTATTGATTTCTGTTGATGCTGGGCCACTTAATCCAGTAAGGATTTCGTTTCTTTTACAAACTCATGTTGGCCGTCCTTGGGCCATAGTTACCATAAATGTCAGAGCTGGTGTCCCACTGCCCAATTGACATCACACCATGGGGCCTTCTGCCACTGCCTTTTGCAGGGGCATGGAGCTTAATAATAGAGGGCCAGTGGCTTCAGTATGGAAGTTAGCAAAGTCAAGTTCCAGGACCTGATCCTGACTCCTGAGGACAGGGTGGTGCAGAATGTAACAAAGAGCTGTCTGCTGACCAGGCTTCCCTGTTTGGTGTTTTTCTAATCAGTAAGACTGTTGATCTGGTTTGTTTTCTTCTCTGAGATGATTATGGGACAATCTACTAAAAACAAAACAAAACAAAACAAAGAAGCCCTTTATTTATTTAAAAAAAAAGCCAAACCTTTTAGCCGTATTTCATTCAAATAGGATTGATTTTATGGTATGTGTATGAGTATGACTTAACGCTACAGGTGTGTACCAGTGCTACACATCTACGAAGGGTTGCACAACATCTTCACTAGTTATTATTGAAGACCTTTCAACCGTGCAGGCTTTCCACATTTTCCTCAAATAGTCCTTTTCTCTTTTTTAAGACTTTCTGGCACCTGGTTGAATTGCACACAAACTCTTTTAGTTTAGTGTCTTCATTTCTGTCTTGTTCTCAACAGGACAGCTGCCAAAAAGCTAGGCTGCAGAGGGGGTGAAGTGTGCCAGACACCCTGGGCAGAGTAGGGTGCTACTGTGCCGCAGCACCTCCCTGGCTCCCCCACTTGGCGTTCGAGAGCTGAGGTGTATGGGTGGGAAATCCAGGACTCTGAATCTGAGCATCATCTGTAGTACTGTTTATGGCTGCGTCTTTGTATTAACCTTCAGTTCTACTTAGCCTCTCTCCCTCTCTGATCACTTGTTTCTCTTTTATCAGGTGGCTGGTCATAGCGGTCGGGCTGGTCCGAGCATACCTGGCGAAGGGCAGCTATCACAGCCTTTATTATTCCATTGAAAAGCCTTTGAAATTCTTCCAAACTGGAGCCTTACTAGAGGTGGGTCCTGAGATTTACCTGTTGCTGATCGCATACTCCTGTGTCAGGTAGAAGCAGCCTTGTCTCTGAGGAATTGGCTTTAGATTTTGATTTTTGTCTCATGACATATTATGATGGCTATCTTTTTTTTTTTTTTTACTTCCAGTTCAGGCACATCCCATTTGTATTGCTTAGAATGTATATATTTTAAAAGATATGTTTATTTTTATTACAAAGTCAGATATACAGAGAGGAGGAGAGACAGAGAGGAAGATCTTCCATCCGATGATTCACTACCCAAGAGACCACACCGCTGGTGCTGCACCAATCTGAAGCTATGAGCCAGGAACTTCTTCCAGATCTCCCACGTGGGTGCAGGGTCCCAGGGCTTTGGGCTGTCTTTGCTGCCCTCCCAGGCCACAAGCAGGGAGCTGCATGGGAAGTGGTGCTGCCGGGATTAGAACCGGTGCCCATATGGAATCCTGGTGTGTTCAAAGCGAGGACTTGAGCCACTAGGCCATTGTGCCCTGTCGGCAACGCGTACCAAGCTGAGCAGAGGCACTAGGGTTACAAAAAGACAACACACAGTGGGTCATTCTTGTAAAGAGAATGCCATTTATCTGAAGTTAACATCTTTTACAGTCTTCCTAGTTCCTCCCAGTATTATCCCAATGCTCAAGCAACTCCTAAGCTCCCCTGGGTGTGTCTTAAAAAAGGGGAAGCAGGGAAGAGGGAACTTGTGGTGAAGCCAGGGGCTAAATGTATCAGGCCAAGATTGCCCATCCTGTTACCCCTAGAGAAACAAGCTAAGCTGTGGAGTTAACCCTTGGGAGACCAGGGCCTACAGTGCCGGGCTCTAGAATGTATTTTGTATTGAGTTTTTACTAGAAATCAAATGTTACTGGAGATGATTGTACTAGGAGTTTGAAACATCTCTTCTTGGGCTCTGCTTTCTCCATGAGGCAGGAAGCATCTGTATTTCCAGCTACTCTAGGGCAGGGTTGTGGTTGCCCCTGCTTAGAACCACTTTGACTTTAGCCCGTGATACGGGATATTGGATTACCCAGGCCTGGGACACATGTCCTGTCCTTCTGGCCAAGAGACTCTAGGTTTTGTTCGTGAAGCACGGAGGAGGGCAGGGGTTTGGGGTGCCCAGAATCAATGGCTGCCCTGGTGCCTTGTGCAGGTGGCCTTCAGGTCACAGGAGGAGCTGGGTTCAGTTTCACTCCACTTATCCCTCCTTGTCGTGATTGAGCACCAGAACTGTGGAACTTTATCTAGCAAACCATCTGGCTTCATTAGGTAAGCGAAAGCTGTCTTGGGTTTTTGAGTGTTTTTGTTTTGTGTTCCCTTACACTGCAGAGGAATTTCAGGACTGTCCAAGGCCATGAGGTGGGGGTGGCGTTGACCTTGGGCTTGCGGCCCGGAATCCCAGTAGCCATATTTCAAGTTTGCCATTTTTAATCACCAACACTGTGAATCCACCTCAGGTGTTAAAAGTCTCCTCCTGCCATATGAGTTTGAGCCTAAGAAGCGGTAGCCACTAAGATGGGAGCCACTCTTTGCACTCAGGGACTTGCCTTCCTTTGGAGGGGGCTCAGTAGCCTCTGGTAGATCACAGCTCTGGCCAGCCACAAAGGAACAACATGCGGACAAGTGCTGAGAAGCCATACAGTATTTATAATCAGATGACTTAAAGGTGTTTCTCTCTTTATGACTTTGTACTATTGCAAATATGTTTAAAAAAATTTTTTTAAAGATTTATTTATTTTTATTACAAAGTCAGATATACAGAGAGGAGGAGAGACAGAGAGGAAGATCTTCCAACCGATGATTCACTCCCCAAGTGAGCGCAATGGCTGGTACTGCGCTGATCTGAAGCCTGGAACCAGGAACCTCTTCTGGGTATTGCACGAGGGTGCAGGGTCCCAAAGCACTGGGGCATCCTCAGCTGCTTTCCCAGGCCACAGGCAGAGAGTTGGATTGGAAGTGGAGCTACCGGGATTAGAACCAGCGCTCATATGGGAGCCCAGGGTGTTCAAGGTGAGGACTTGAGCTGCTAGGCCACACCGCCGTGCCCATGTTTAAAAATTTTTTCATTTATTTTATTTTTTTTTTATTTTTTAAAGATTTATTTATTTACTGGAAAGTCAGATACACAGAGAGGAGGAGAGACAGAGAGGAAGATCTTCCGTCCGATGATTCACTCCCCAAGTGAGCGCAATAGCCAATGCTATGCTGAACCAAAGCCAGGATCCAGGAACTTCTTCCGGGTATCCCACATGGGTGCAGGGTTCCAAGGCTTTAGGCTGTCCTCAACTGTTTTCCCAGTCCACAAGCAGGGAGTTGGATTGGAAGTGGAGCTGCTGGGATTAGAACCAGTGCCCATATGGGATCCTGGTGCGTTCAAGGCAAGGACTTTAGCCGGTAGGCCATGCTGCTGGGCTCATGTTTAAAAATTTTTTAAATACATCTTAAGGTAGGTAGGGGCGTTGAACATTGCGAATCGAACAAAATCCGTTCAGGAGCCAAGTCTTATACTTTCCTATTGGATTTTCCCTCTATTGGATTTCTCACAGGGATTTCAGAAAGCATTGTTGGATTTTCAGTTTTATCTGTGTTGTTCCTACTTTGAACCAAGGTGGTAACCGATCCTGGATTTAATTCTGGGAGGACATCTGCACGTGGGGAAGCAACAGCCCCCAGAGCCACACAGACGATAGCCATTGCACAGGTCCGTGGAGACTGGGACATGCTGCAAGCTTGCTGGACTGACTTCCTGTGCACCAGGTCAAGGTGTTATCTGGCCTGCCCCCTAGTCTACACCGGGTCATAATTAGATGCCTGCAGTGAGGTTTACACATATCAGCCTTATGGGCATGACTGGTGCTTGACAATCTGTGCTGTTTACAGGAGAAAATGAAACCAAGGGAGCCAGGCCTGCAGTTTACTTAAAAGAAAGGTAGAAGTGACACATTCTCAAACTCCAAGTCTTCTTAGGAAAATTACTCTTTGCTTTATAAAAGTCTCAAGCAAGTGCAGAAGTGTGAGTGGCAATATAAAACAAAAAGCAGCCTACAGTGTAAAAAAGCTGGATGAGTTGTTGTTGCAAGATGAATAGGCTACAAGGATATATTGAGTTGGTGGTAAGATCATGCAGCTTTTTCAAAAATGAACATAATTTTTTTCTCTGTGTCTTTATTCAGTAATGTCTTGATGTTTTTGATAGATAATTTTCAAGATTACCACACAGGTAATACTTGAAATAAGCAAAACTGGCTTTCAGTTTTCTCTCACCAGACAAGCTTACAAGTTTAGTTTTTTTCTTTTTTTAGTTCTGTTTTTCCATAAATTGTCTGGGAAATGATGGTTGCCGTGCTGGTTGAGCTGGTACTCATAAGGACTGTGAGATTGCCTTGGCTGGGTAATGACATCAGAACTGTTGTCTGGAAGTCACAGAAGCCTCAGCTAGCTTAACCATTGAGAAGGGGTGAAGTCTACACATATGGGACATCCCCAGGAAGGAGTCCAGGGGATGGCCTTGAACCACGCTGGAGGACCGTAGGGAGTCTAGAGTTCTGGCTCCCTCTCTCATCTCTGCTCTCCTCTTAGTCTGCATCTCTGCTCCATCCTTCTGCTCCAAACTCGTTCTCTCAGTTTCTTAGTCTACATGGCAAGTAATGTTAACAGTCAGAAGTCCCAACTCGCTCTTGGAATCAAGAGAGCAATAGTTGGAAAGAAAATCGTACCCCCTATTCTGTATTTCCAGAAAAGAGCCTAGCTGGCCCAGTTTGAGCCAGGGGCTCCTTCCTGGCTGGGTTCCCAGGAATACTCATTCCTGGATCAGTTTCCTGCAGACAGGAACAAGGCCATAGTAACCACATAATGGAATTGGAGAGAAGGGGCAATTCTAGAAAAAGAGGGAGTGGATGGAACACCCAAAAAGTATTTTCTGAAATACTCACAAGATACAATAGAATGGGGATTGTGGCATGTGAGGTGATTTATAAACTGACAATCTAGTAAAATGTTGATGGACAGTGTTGTGAATTAGTAGCCCAGTGAGTGACTAATGTGTGGTGTTGAATCTTGTGTAATCTTGAAAGCGCCATTCGTGGTTGAATACTAGGTGATAGGTCACATCAGGCAAGAATGAATGAATTACTGAGATGTGTTCTGCCTGGATGAACCTTGAAAACACGCCAAGTAGGAGGAGGCAGACCCAGGAAGTGACAAGTAGACTGGTTGCATATATATGCGATATCAAGAATGGGCAAGCCCATGGAGACAGAACAAGTAGACTGGTTGCCAGGGACTAGGAAGTAGTTATGGCACATGAATACTAATGGTCAACCATTGCTTTTTAAGGCGATGAAAATGAGGTCTGGCACAATAGCCTAGTGGCTAAATCCTTGCCTTGCATGTGTTCGTATTCCAACTGCTCCACCTCCCCTCCGGTGGATCTATCTTTCCTTCTCTCTGTAAATGTGCCTTTCCAATAAAAAGAAAAGTAAATCTAAGGCAAGGAAAATGTTTGTCAGCCCCTAAACACCCCTGAGTGGTAGATTTTAAAAGGATGAATTTTGTGATTGATGAGTTACCTGTTTTCTTTAAAGTGCTCTTCATCTTAATGGAGTTATGGATACAGTTTTTCACTTTCCATTGATTTGGGAGGGACCCACGATATGATAGTCATTGATAAAGCAGACCATCTTTCCAGCATGGTTGAATCAAGCTTTAAAATTAGGGGGTTATATGCTGTTAGCTGCTGGTTTAAATTCTTTCCTGAGAGAATTTGAATTTTGAAACTGTCTTCAGCTAACGTAAGACTGTAAATATAGCAAAAGCACTTTGCTTTGGATTTGCCCCTGTGACTGACAGAATCTGAATGGGTTGAGGATTGTTTAGCAAAGATGTTGGCTGCTGAGATGGCACAGACCATCTGCAGCCTATGTATGTTACTGGACGTCTCTCACCTGCCCCTAGCCTTCTGGAAATGCGTAAGGAACCACAGGAGCTCCTATTCTCTACAAAATCCTTCCACTGCTTCCACTGTGCCCTTCTTGTAAGACTGAAACAGCCAGGTCTTTTCTGATTTTGCCTAGAATTGATGCATGGCTGTCTCTAAGATGATGACACTGGCTTTGGAGACTGGTAAAAGAGCAGACTGCATTTGCCATAGCTTCTTCTTTTTTTCCTCCAATTTTTTTTTTTTTTAATTTTGACAATCTTTACTATAGCTTCTTACCTCACCACTTTCTCAGCCCATCTGTATTCTCGTCTATCCTATCTGTCTCTGTCTTTTAAAAAGATTTATTTGGGGCCTGGTGTGGTGGCCTAGTTGCTAAAGTCCTCACCTTGCACATGCCAAAATCCCATATGGGTGCTGGCTCATATCCTGGTGGCCCTGCTTCCCATCCAGCTCCCTGCTTGTGGCCTGGGAAAATAGTTGAGTACAGCCCAAAGCATTGGGACCCTGCATCCTCGTGAGAGACCTGGAGGAGGCTCCTGGCTCCTGGCTTCGGGTTGGTTCAGCTCTGGTCATTGTGGTCACTTGGGGAGTGAATCATCAGGTGAAAGATCTTCCTCTCTGTCTCTCCTCCTCTCTGTATATCTTACTTTACAATAAAAATACATAAATCTTAAAAAATAAATTAAAAAATAAAAAGATTTATTTGAAAGGCAGAATGACAGTCAAAAAGGAAGAGATGGGGAGAAACATATTGTCCTTTGGCTGGTTCAGTGCCCAAATGCCTGCACAGACAGGGGTAGGCCAGATGGAAGACTGGGACTTGGAACTTCTGGGTCTCCCATATGGGTGGCAGTGGCCCAATCACTGGAGCCATTTTCCATTGCTTTCCCAGGCATATTATCAGGGAGTTGGATTGGAGCTAGATGGAAAGAAGAGCAGCTGGAACTTGAACCCAAGCCTCTTTGTGGAATGTCTGCCTTACAGGCATCTGCTTAATGCACCATGCCACAACTCCTGTCCCTCTAGTCTGATTCTTCCTGCCTCACCTTCTAATTCTCTGTCTTTTGATATAATATCAGGAGCCTGATTTGGGGTATTTCTTTGAAAACAGTAAGAACCTTAAAAAATTGGAGTGTTTGGGCCCAGCGCGGTGGCGCAAGTGGTTAAGGTCCTCACCTTGCACGCCCCGGGATCCCATATGGGCGCTGGTTCTGTCCCGGCAGCCCCGCTTCCCTTCCGGCTCCCTGCCTGTGGCCCGGGAAAGCAGTCGAGGACGGCCCAAAGCTTTGGGACCCTGCACCCACGTGGGGGACCCGGAGGAGGCTCCTGGCTTCGGATCGGCGTAGTATCGGCCGTTGTGCTCACTTGGGGAATGAATCATCGGATGGAAGATCTTCCTCTCTGTCTCTCCTCTTTGTATATCTGCCTTTCCAGTAAAAAAAAAAATAAAAAAATAAATCTTTAAAAAAAAAATTGGAGTGTTTTTAAGACGAGGACCCTGTTTTTTCTCCCTGCCAGTTTTTCTGTTGTGGCACAAACACTGGAGTGGGGTGAGGTGCCATGGCAACACTGGGTGGGCAGGCTCTGTGCTGTCATTGCCAACAGCACATCCTAGGTTTGCTTCTATGAACTGATTTGAGCAGGTGTGCGTTGTAATGTTTCTTCTTTGGGTGGAAAAATACTGATTACCCAGTAATATTTAGACTTAAAAAAAAAAGTTAGAGAAGCAAATTGTATGTAGATTTTATCCCGCCTTTATTCTGGAAATTCATTTTAGGAAAATCAATCTCTAGAAGAGATCTCTGACAAGCTAGCAGAACAAGTCACAGTGCAGAGATACCTAACACAAACTAGAATGACAAGAAATCCCAGAAAAGCCAGTTTCAAAAGCAATGTAGAAACAAGAGGGGGAAAATGAACGTGGGTATAATTAAGCAATGTCACAACATTGAAAGGAAGGGAGTGTGCAGGAAACAGGAAGCCACCCACGCAGGCATCACTGCCTGAGAACTCCAAGCAAATCTGAGCAGGTAAGAGACCTCGTGACTATGGACAGGGATGTGCTGGAATTTAGAGAAAGAACTAAAAATATAGAAGGCAGCAGTGTGGAACAGAAAGAAGGCCACTGTGCAGACAGAGATGAACCTGAAGATTGAAGAAAGACAGAGCTGTCCGTCCTGGTCTCTGATAAAGCGGTTTGTGGGACAGAAGCCATTGGAAGGTTTTCAAAGTTCATCCTTTTGAGATGTAAAACAACATTCGAAACTATAGGACACTGAGCATCAGTGTAATACGTTGTTAGACTAAGAGATGCATGGTAATCTAAGCAGACTCAAGGAGTGTATGGAAGGAATGCATGTACCTCCCTGACAGTTACTGCAGCAGTAGGACCAGCCTACCTAGAAATCCTGCCAAACCGATACAGGCTTTCCAGGAGTAAGGCTCCTAGAGGAACCGGAGAAGGTTGGGGCAGACTTTCCCAAACTGAAAACCTGCCTCCATGTCGTTGTTGGGAGAGTGTGGAGTTCCACAGAGCAGCTACTTGCCAAGAACAAATTACCTACCTTTCCTGGGTACCTCCTTACTAGGATTTTGAACTTCAACAGAGAAGCAGAAAAACGTTTTTTAAAAATCATAGAAAAAGAACAAATTGAGAACCTTAGCCTTTGATGGGAAACAAAATTCATGTGAAGCTAGCAGAAAGCATAGGGTTCCTACAGGCAGCGACATTTTGAAACCTCTTGCAAAAAGTTATGGCACTCTGGGGAGATATTGTGACTCAGGGGATTAAGCGCTTGCTCATGCTGCTAGCATCTCATTGTGGAGTGCCGGTGGAGCTCGTGGCTGCTCTGCTTCTGATCCAGCTCCCTGCTGCTGCACCTGGGAAAGCAGTGGAAGATGGCCTGAGCACTTGATCCTGTGCCACCCACATGAGAGACTTGGGTGGAGTTCCTGGCTCCTGGCTTTGGCCTTACCGAGCCCTGGCCATTGTGGTCATCTGGGACATGAACCAGCATATGGGAGTCTCTTCTCTCTCCTCCCACCCTGGTCACTCTGCATTTCCCATAATCAATTGAATCTTTACCTCTCCCCACACTCCTCCCCTCCACAGTGAATTTTCACAAATTTCTTTCAACTTCCATAACTTCTTTCAAGATATATTTGTGTGAAAGGCAGACATGAAGCCACAGAGACTTAAACCAAGGCAAACTAGCATGGCATGTCAACATTACAAGCAGTTGCTTAACCTGCTGTGTCATAAAATTGTGAAAAGCTATTTAACGGTTACGAGCAAATAAAATGCACTAGCCAATGGAACGTCCATCAGTGGTTAAACTCCCAACTGGTGTTGTGTCACAGAATAGATACCAAGTTATAGGTGGCTGTTGTGTTCTTGAAGTGTAATGGGACTGAGAAACTGAATTTTAAATGCTATTTATGTTTAGTCTTAGTAGGCACATATGCCCACTGTACTGGACAGTGCAACCTTAGAATGTGTTGTAAATTTGCAAGGTCATCAAGGAGTTCTCTAAGATACTTGATGGTTTTCCAGAATAGAATGAAGATGGAGCAAGAATAAACTAAGGAAAACAAACAACAAAGTAAAGTTTATACTACTCTGTGGATATACTCGTCTCAAGTCACAAGGTGAAAACAATGAGAATAATTAATTAAGTATATGAATGTTTTCAGATTAGGAAAACTCAATGGAAAACAGCAAGATCGCAGCTGTTGGCAAAGATGTGTCGCTGTCATTGGTGCTGTCCTGTGTGGGTGAGAGAGCTGGAAGAAACAGATTTTGAAATCCATGTATAGTGTTTTTGTAATGAGTGTTTTCCAATGAGCTTTTTGAAGAACCATCCTACACATGGATTTTAGATTTTTTGTATCCAAATTATTTTTTAATTCCACTGTCCACAGACTTTTGTAAATACCCTTGTTATTGCATCTTTAAATATACATTTATATAAGCATATTCATATATAAAATTCAAGTATATTTTAATATATATTCATGTGATAAAAACAAAAGAGGAATAAGAAAAATAAGAGTTAAAATTTTTTTTAGGAAAAGCAAGAAAATGAGCAACCCAGAGGGTATCTTTTGATTTAAAATAGAAGTGCAGTTTTACATATGCTGTGCAAATCCGGTTGCACAGCAGGAATAACTGATGTGTGAGATTAATAAGTGGATCAGAGGACAGCACAAACACATTGTTGCTACGTTTCTGCAGATGAACTAATTAAATTGATCAAAACTAGACATTGCAATGATGGTTACTGGCTCATAGACAGTAACAGAATCCAGTTGTCTGTGGCCTGTAAGGGACCTGCTCACATTTGACTGAATCAGCCTGCCGTGAGTGAGCAACAGGCAATGGCAATAGAAGAGGAAGTTGATTTTAGAGCAATAGCTTGAGAGAGATACCCAGAGTTCACACTTTGTCATTTGGCAGGTGCGTGGGAGCCATACTGGGATCAGATGGTGAGTGAATCCTTACCTGAACAGAAAAGCAATCTGTTTAAAAAAAAAAACAGCAAAAATACTGTAGAAGTGAAAACAGACTTATACTCAACAGGTGTGATAGCCACATGAAAACACTGGAAATAAGAAATACAGCTACTAAGTCTTAGTTTTACACGAATAAGCCCTGTGGCCTCTCTTGGGCCTTGGTGCATTATCATCAGTACTTGATGTTGGATTACAGGACCGTAAGTGTCCTTTTCAGCTTTAAATTCTGCAAGACTTCAGCATCCCACTATCAGGATATGAAAAAAAAATACAAATAATGCATTAATAAATCATAGAGCTGAATACAGCAAAGAAGACCAAATTAAGTGACAAAGAAAAATAGTAGTAATTAACCAGATTCCTCTTATTTCCTCCTTGCAATGAATGGATGAAGAGAATTTTGGAAACATGTCCTACATTGCTGAAGGAGCTCAGAAGAGAGCCACCTTTCCCTTGCTTGTGTTTTAAATGTTGAGAAATAGCTCAGGGCAGGCATTTGGCACAGTGGGTAAGATGCTGCATGGCACACCTGCACCTCATGCCTCTAGAACACGTGGGATCAGTCACTGTCTCTTTCTGGTCAAGCTTGCTTCCTAATGTGCACCCTGGGAGGCAGCAGGCAAAATCTCAAATACTTGGTTCCTAATCACCCACATGGAGACCCACATTGATTTCTAGGCTTCTAGCTTTTGTCCACGTCAGCCCTAGCTGTTGAAGGTGTTTGGGACTCAATCAGTGGGTGGAAGCTATCTCTGTGGTCTGTATATCACTATCTTTCAAGTAAAAATAAATCAATAAATATTTAAAACAGATTTATGAGACTTACAATAAGAATCCTGAAAATCACCTGTATTGGTGATCAAGACTGAATTGGAGGGGCCTGCTTTAATGTGCCAGCCAAACGGGTTTACTGCCTGGGCTTCACTCACCCTGTATGTCTGTATCTGGAGAATCAGATATACAGAGAGGAGAGACAGAGAGGAAGATCTTCCACCTGATGATTCACTCCCCAAGTGACCACAATGACCAGAGCTGAACCAACCCGAAGCCAGGAGCCAGGAGCCTCCTCCAGGTCTCTTCACGAGGATGCAGGGTCCCCATGCTTTGGGCTGTCCTCAACTACTTTCCCAGGCCACAAGCAGGAAGCTGGATGGGAAGTGCAGCTGCCGGAATTAGAACAGACATCCATATAGGATCCTGGTGCATGCAAGCTGAGGACTTTAGCTATTAGTTTACTGCACTGGGTCAATCAAACTGAACTTGTTTAAAAGTTTTCCCCAAAGGTTTGAAATTTTGTGTGTTGCTTTTTTATTTGAGAAAGAGAGGGGAAAAAATGAGGAAGGGAGAAAGATTTCCCATCCTCTGGTTTACCTTCTAAATACTCAGGACCCACCAGCTGAGTCCAGGCTTCCCAGGTGTGTGTAAGGACCCACCTACCTAAGCCATCATTTGCTGCTTCCTGAGATGAACATTAGCAGGGAGCTGGAGCTGGGGAGTGGATCCCAGACTCCTACCCTTGTGGGGTTTTAATCATTCCAGAAATATACCTTATATTTGGAATTTTGAATTGAAAGGTAGAGATGAGGGAGAATCAAGATGGTGGAATAAGATCAGGACATGTTTAAATAGATGGAGAAATATTAGCCAATGTGAAGCAGAGAGGGCCCATTCCAGGAAATAAAAGAGGACAGAACAACAGCAGAGGGGTACCTGGAGACTGACAGACATAGCAAAGCAGCGGGCACAATAGTGTGGTGTTGTGGGCTAAGGAGTTGATTAGCATTTGTTAAGCTTGGCTCCTGCAGGAAATGGGCTTGGAGGCTAGTGGCACCTGGTCTGTCAGACTCATTAGCATCCGATTGTTCTGCTAGAGGCTTGGGGGAAAGGTATATATGGCTGAATAAAGGGAGGCCAGAGAGACCTCTTCCACCACTACTGGTCTCCTGTCGGTGTCTGATTCCCTGACCCCCGTGTCCATGCTACCGGCTCTGCTGGCCGGAACAGTGTGGTGTTTCAGTGACTGATACCCTAGCGTCATTCAGCAAGCAGTGATCCAAATTGCACCTGCAGTCAAAACTCCACCAGCAACCAGGTGGGAAGGGACTTTCACCGGGAGCTCAGGAGGTGAACCCAAAGAACTGCCTGTCCTGCTGGTCTGTTTGATTTGACCGGGAAAAGAGAGCAGCAGATCCCAGATGGGCAGTGCGGGAACAGGGTGGATTTCACAACCTAGTCCACTCCCTAGAGCTGTATTGGGCACCATTTTGCTTAAGGAGGCAAGGGCTATGGACAGTACTGTGCATGCACTGAGCTGGGAGTGAACTCATTTCTGGCTTAGTGAACTGCAACAATGTGGCAACCTACAGGTTCCACCCAAGGTAGGTTCAAGTAGCCCTCAGACCTGATGGCCAGCAGATCAAGAACTCTAGTAGTGGCACATCAGGCACCATTTTGTATAGTGTGGCAAAGAATTTAAGACGCCAGGGACAACAGAGAGCTTCCCCTACACTGAGCTTGGTAAGAACTCAATGAGCTCATTGCATTGCACATGTCCCACAGAAAAATAATACCAATCGTGGCATTGTACGGGTCAAAATAGGTCTGTGTGGCCCTCAGACCTAATGGCCAACAGGTTCCAGCAAGATCAGCACCACCAACAACCTAGATCTATATAGGATACCTGGTGTCTCCCTAATCCTGGGACCTGCTCCGACTAAAAGTGGGAGAAAGGTTGTACAGACAACGATGCAGCCTCAGCATAGTGGAGACTGGTGAGCCAGGAGCTGGGACTATGGAGACCATGGCAGAAATCTAACATAAGAACCCAGACCTGGGCCCGCCGGCGTGGCCTAGCAGCTAAAAGTTCCTGCCTTGAACGCACCAGGATCCCATATGGGTGCCGGTTCTAATCCCGGCAGCTCCACTTCCCATCTAGCTCCCTGCTTGTGACCTGGCAAGGCAGTTGAGGACGGCCCAAAGCTTTGGGACCCTGCACCCATGTGGGCGACCCAGAGGAGGTTCCTGGCTCCTGGCTTCAAATTGGCACAGCACCAGCCGTTGCGGTCACTTGGGGAGTAAATCATCGGATGGAAGATTTTCCTCTCTGTCTCTCTTCCTCTCTATATATCTGACTTTGTAATAAAAATAAATAAATCTTTAAAAACAAACAAATAAACAAAAGAACCCAGACCTGGAACTCACTGGAGGGAGTGGCAGAAGTGACTACAAAGAACCATGTACCAACTGCAATAGGTAAAATTGAACTATAGACTTGAGGGTGATAGGGTTTAGAAACTGGCCCCAAGGAGAATAGTCTGTTGACCAAAAGTACAATGACCAAGAGCAAAAGGAGAGACAAAGGCACAATGAATATTACTGAAGACTCCCCTGAAAAGGAGCAAAACCCTTTGCCAGCCTCAGAATTCACTGAGGAAATCATCGAGAAAATGGGGGACACAATTTGAAACACTTGTTATAAAACTTCTTATCAATAATGAGAAGCACATAAAACAGGCATTCAGGGAATTTAAGGAATATATCACAATGGAAATGAATCAAATGAAAGCTAATATATCAGAAATGGAGAATACAGTGGAATAAATTCAAAGTATAGTGGAGAGTCCCCAAAACAGAATAAAGAAGGCAGAAGAAAGAATCTCGGAATTGGAAGATATTTACTGTCACCAGGGGAAACAAATAAAAAGCTGGAAGCAGAGCTGTGTTAAGCTAAAAAAAAGTATTCCAAAATTGAAAGACACTATGAAAGGCCAAATATAAGAGTTATGGGAGTCTCAGAATGTGCAGAAAGAGAGGCTGGGCTTACAAATATATTTAGTGAAATAATATGGGAAAATTTCCCTAATCTAGAGAAAGAATTGTGAAACAAGATCCGGGGGGGGGGGGGGGGGGGGGGGGGGGCACAGAACTCCCAATAGGCTGGACCAAAAGTGATCTTACCAAGACACATGATAATCAATCTCTCTTCAATTGGACATTTTGGTCAATAGCTTGGCATGATACTGCTGGCAGATATTGTTCGAAACTGAAAGACTCGTTTGTATGAATAAAACTGTAATGTTACTGAGCCTTATACTAATTCTCTCTTCTCCCCTCTTTTTTCTCCCTTTAGATTTTACATTGTGCTATAGGTAAGTGTGGAATTTTCTCTATAATATGTACAAGTGGGTTCTACTTTTTCTTTTCCTTAAGATGATAGGTTTGAATCTTACTGAATATTTTTAAAAAAACAAAACCATTTAGCCGTGATAAACAACATTGTTTAAATTAGAGTGGCTTTTTGTTTCTAAAGTCGCGGACAGTGTTTACAGTTATCACTGAATATTTTATTAAATGTCACAGCTGTTTTGCCATGTCAGTATGTCCCACCTTAGGAATACAAGGGAAGTAAAGAGTGGTGAATATATTTATAAGAACGTGACCTTCGTCCTGGTGCTGGCGTGTGTTGGGAAAGCTCCTCTGTGATCATTAAAGTGATGCCTGCTCTGTGCTAATCTTCAAAATGAGAGTGCGGCCCGTGTTGCCTGCCTCCCAAATGAAACTTGTTTGTACGTGGGAGGAATAGAAAAGTGTAATGGGTCATCCAAATGTAAGGAATTTCTAAAACAAGCAGATGCAAACATTGTCTTTTGTGAAGTGAGGTGAGTCATCACATTTTGTTCTGAAGCCGCAGGCATAGTGTCTAAGTCTCGGATGGCCAAACCCCACGCATCACGGAAGAATCCATTGTGCAGAGTTGCCTTATCCCAGGGAGCAAGCAGTTAGTCACAAACACTGCTGCGTGTTCTGGCCTTGCCTCTCAGGCTGGACCTCAAGTTGATATTTAGAATTAGAATCCCCAAAGGGCTGAAAACATGAGAACCATAAATCTAAACCACTACAGCCCCAATCATTTCAACTCACAACTAAAGCAGATACTTAAATCATTACAGGAGTTGCAACTCTGCTAACCTCCCCCTTCTTACCTGGGCCTGTAGGTGGCATCTCTCAAATGATCAGCAGTGTTTGGTGCACCTGTTGCTGGGCTCATTTTGGGTAACAGGGACAACTCATAGCTTTCACTAGATTCTTGTTGGAGAAACGTTGTTTCAGAAATCTCTGAATAGATTCTGAAGGATCGAGGACTCGAGGACTCACGTCTTTTGCGGTCTGCCTTCCCAGGGAGACAGTGTGACCTCAGAGAACTTTGTACAGTGTGTAGAGCCAGGGCAGCCAGCTCTCTGAACCTGCCGGGCTGACTTCGTGCCATGATGAATGAGTTCTAGCTCATGTGCAGTTTGGCACATAGGTCTTTTTAGTCCTGTGTCTATAGTATTTTATAGATTTGAACAGCGTTACCCCTTCTTAAATGGTGAAATAAGTGAGGAGTGTCTGATGGGGCAATGTCTGAACTGCTTCAGGGTTTTGAACCCTGAACTCTGTTTTCCTTTGCTCTCCTAAACTCAGCTGCCTCTTGTAGAAAAGCTCTTGGCTGCATATCTTCTATTTCTTTCACTCTGAACTGCTGTGACGGCCCACAGAACTTAGCGCTCATTCTACTTGCAATTTTTCTGGACAAAATGTGGACGTTCAGTAAAAAGCTATACTTCCAGTTTTGATTGCTTTCCGCAGGCTGGCATCCTGTGGTATCCCTGTGGCTACACTGCGCAGAGCAATAGCCATGACTCCTGGTCAGCCCTCGATCAAGAGGGGAAGCCATGAGACCCTGCAGGGCATGGTGCTGCTGAGCTGAGCCCTCTTGTCAGTACTTCACCTTGTCAGGATAGCTTCACCTTACAGTTGCTTGTTGCGATGTGATTTCATCAAAAATCAAGGAGCACCTATACTATAAGCTGAGTGGCTCAGAAACTACGGATGTTTGTTTTCCAGTTTGGGGGCTGGAAAAACCATGCTGCACCAGTAGGGTCAGGGGCCTCCCTCCCAGACAGTGCCTTCCCATTGTATCCTCCCATGGTGAAAGGGCTGACAAGTTCCTTGGGACCTCTCTCCTGGGGGGGACCGGTCATGTTTGTGGGGGCCCTGGTGACTTGATCATCTCTCCTAAGGACCCCAGTGCTCGATTCCACTGTGTTGGGGGTGGGTTTCATCCTAGGACGTTTGTGGGAACACACACACATTCACATTGCAGCACTGAGTGATTACTGTTCTTGTGACTATCCATTTGTATTTTCATGGCCCAGATCCCTTTGCCTGTTTAAGAATATGCTCCTAAATCCCTTTATAAAATAGAGGTTTCATCCTGGAAACAAGGTTCCTGGCAAGTGCATTTTGTTTCTCCATGCCAGAAATAGTCCAACACCCAGCAGTCAGGGATGCTGTGTGTAGCATTGGGCAGCAGGAACAGAGAGGTGATGGGGACCCAGTATGGGCTCAGAAGACATAGTGAACAGGGCACCCCTCTGAGGCTCTCTGGCATAAAGCACTCAGGGCTGGTGTCTTGGCAGGCTCTGCTGGGAATGGGGGTGGCTGTCAACAGATTTGCTTCCCCCTCAGATGGTTCCTCAACTGCTCTCCTTTGCATCCCAGGACCTGACATATACAGGTGGCACTTGGACCATTCTCATTTCCTCCGGAGCCTTGCCCTGTCCATGCCTCTTCCTGCCCCAGATCAGGACACTGCACTCTGCCTTTGTCTTAGCTCACAGAATGCCCAGAATGCCACATCTTTTTTTTTTTTAATTATTTTTTTAATAATCTTACTTAGTTGATTAGGGTACAAAGGGTTAATGGCTACAGGGTGAAAGTGGGTAATACCATTGTTTCCACACTAATATTATCATTTTTCCCTGTATCTGGGGTTAGGGGAGTAACAAAGGGAAAAGCCCCACCCAGCCTCCCACCCATCCCAGATCCCCAATGGAAGGTGCGCTCCGAGGGTCCTGCTCAAACAGTTTTGATAGCATCAGTTCTGGATTGCTGCCAATCTCGCACTTCCAATCACAATGAAACCTATTCAGAGTCCACTGGCTGACAGTCTCTTGATGGTTGGGGTTCTGAGATCAGCAGTTCAGTTGGAGGGATCTCCAAAGAAACTTCATCTGAGATGATCCCAGACCTGATTCTTGCGTGAGTTTGCTAGTACAGACTCCAACACCGTCTGTCACACCAATCAGCTTATGCACATGCTGGTCGTTGCGATTGCTAGGTCAGTTCTGTTTCCAGCCCTGTCTTGCCCGTGAACCAACGGGTGTTGTAGTCCAGGTCGATCCTACCCACTTCATACTCGGTCTTCATGCAAACCAGTTGGAGCTGCAGCCTAGTTGGGGCGACTCCCCATAACCCCCACCAGTTCTTCCCCCCACCCTGGTTCCCATGCTTGCCAGTATGTACCGCAGGCTTGTCCAGTCTGTCCCATATCTCATTTAGTTCTCGCACATGTCAATGGGCATTGAAGCCTAGTTCAACCCAACCAACCTACTATCCAGCCCATACACCTACTGGCATGTGCTGTTTTGTCTAGCCATCCTTGCCCCTGTCCTGGTTTTTGTGCTGTCCAGTGAGAGTGGTAACCCCAAGGGAGATGCCCACTATTTCCCTACTAGGCCACACCCACTCCCAGATTATGCACTCTCCAGGTGGTTCTGGCATTTGACTTGACAGAATTAGCTCCTAGTGCCAGCCTCTGCCAGCTAATGCTGCGGCTAAGCCCAACCAACCCTCACCCACTCTAATTTTTGCTTGTACCAGTCGGAACAGTCAGCCCACCATGGCCCTTCCCTTATCCAGCTCACATGAGGCCCACAGGTGTTATAGGTCTGCCTGGTCTGATCTGCCCCATCCTGACTCGCGCTTTCCAATGGAAGTAGTTGTCCAGCAGGGGAGCCCACATTCCCCTGTCACAGAATGCCACATCTTTAAAAATGTCTAGCCTAACCTTTGGTTCCACATCCCCCTCTTACATCACTTGATTCCCCTCTGTCCTTTCCTTAGACTTGTGGCAGCTTCCTTCTTCCCCATTTCCATTTGCACCTGTCGGAGCACTTGGCTCTCCAGCCTCTTCTGTGCAGATGACCCTGTGGTCCAAACCCAGCAAGTTTGCTGAATGCCAAAAATGCTATTGGAACTTACTAGTCTTCTAGGCTTCCCTGAGCTCCTGCCCCTTTGCTTCCATTGTATTGATCCTCCCACCCCTGGTTTTTCTTGCCATCTGTGGCTCTTTCCTTTCTTCTGTGGGGGCCCCTCTCTCCTCTGACCTCTAACCACGGGTGTCCCCAGGGTTGTGTCCTATTCTATGGTTCTTCTGATTGAACTCATCTGCTGTAGCTGGTGTGTTCTATCCTCAAGAAACGAGGTGTTCACAATATCCTCACCTTTAATTCCAGGCTGCACCTGTACCCAGACCCCAGATATCTGTGCTAGGAGACATATGGACAGAAAGCTCCATCCCTACACCGGCTCTGCCTCCTGTCCTTGCTCTGTCAGGTGTGCCGTTAGCTACCAGTCACAGCCATTGAGCCTGTGTCCCTTACCTGCAGCCCAGTGGTCATCAGGCATTCCTCAGGCTGTCACGTTTGCCCATCCCTGTTGAAGTGCTCAGTGAATGCAGTGCTCACCTCCCATTCCAGTTAACAAGTTTGAGGCTTGGGAGGCGTCCAGTCTCAGTTCTCATCACAGGCAAACATTAAATAGTTGGTGTATTCATCAGCTTGAACATTCTTCAGTGGCTACACATTTTGGAATATCATGTTGAATGCCGTAAAGATAGATTATTATATATCCGTTTTAAAAAAATAAAAGTAATTGTCATGTCCTGCCAGGGTCCACACAGCCAGAAAGACCTAGAGCCCAAGTTGAAGCCAGGGCTGTGGGGTTCTTGTCCCATGTTCCACACTGCTCCTGAAGGCTTCTGGGAGGTGGTGATTCAGAGCAGTCACCTCCTGCACGCAGCCCTGGCTGGTTTACCCAGGACCTGGATCCTGGCCACTTGTGCAGTCTTACCTGTGCTCCCCACACCCTAGCAGCTCGCACTTTGTTGTGAGGTGGCCACATTCCCCTTTGCCCTACCAGCCTCTGGGGCTGCCCAGGCTCTGCTTCCGGCCTGCAAGGCCTAGCCCATCTGCTTGGCTGCTGCTTCCCACTCAGACCTCCTCGCTGGCCACCCTCTGACTGCCTCCTCTCTCACTGACCCTCCCAGCTTGCTCCGTTCCATGCTGACCACATGGCCTTGTGTGGGTGGCTGGCCACCATGGTCTCTGGCTCCCAGCACTGCTCATGGCACACAGCTCCTGGCGGGAGCTTGTGGTCTATCATGATTTTACCACATTCTGGTGGAAATTTCCAAAACTGTCCAGACTGTTTTCAGTTCCTTGAGAGAACTGATTCTGGCGGCAATAAGTAGGCTGTTTCCAACATTAACTTCAAGGCCATGCTTCATGTTTTCACTCTGGTAATTCACGTTTATTTTTGGAACGATGGTTTATTTTCCTATGGCATTCTGCAAGTTTCACTGAAACAGCTTGGTCTCTTGGAAATACATCTGGGAGCCCTGAGATGGCTGTAGTGAATAGATTAAGCCAGTGAGAAATACAGACCTCAAGTAGATGACAAGCATCGTCAGACTTGGTTATACCCGCTGTGGGCCTTCTAATAGGAACACAGCTTTTGTGCGCCTGTATTTCTTCCTAGGGCAAGAATACCTGCTGCATAGGGTTGTTGTGACTATGAAGACGAACAGTGAAAGACAAACACTTTGAGTGATGCCTTAAACGTGCTTGCTCACCTTGAAAATTGCCAGTAAGATGGTAGCTGTTAGCATTAAGTAAAGCAGTTTAAAGTTATACAGTGTTAAAAGTTTTTTCTGCCTCTGATGTAATGTCCAGTGTTATATTTATATATACAGGACTTTCATATTTTTTTTCTTAAATTACAATGTTTTTGTACATAGTCTCTTCAGGGCCAGCTAGTTGTGTATGGGCGGCAGTGTGTCTACAACTTGGCAGAAATGGCCTTGAGAGACAACAAAACTAAAATACCACATACGGGGCTTATTTCTTCGAGGAAGTTGAGCCTTTTGTCCTTTTTAGTGAGTTCCTACCTTCAGCTGTTCCCCTGAGGATTGTTGGTTCTGTTACATTGCGGGCACAGCTGTGGCTGCAGCCCTGACCTGAGATCGACTTGGGCTTTTCATTCTAGAAGTGAGGATTGTTTTTTTAAAGGAGAACACTGGAAATCCACCCTGAGGTCTATCTTCTGCAGGCCTTCCAGGAAGAGTTGTGATTCCTTGATCTTCCCATGGTCCACACTGTGTTGGGGGAAGTGGTGTCTTTTCTCCGGGTTGTGAATGAGTTACAAGGGAGGTGGGGGTTGCCCACCGACACACACACACACCCCTGGTGGGGGGACCGAGGGACTGGGTTGCTGTTGGGATGAACATCGTACCTTTGGCGGAACTTTCCAGTGGAAGTTACATTGTCAGTTTAAATAACTTTGGAACCTTTGCTTTGATTGAAAGCTATGGAACAGATGTCGAATAGGAGCTCGGTCATAGCCCAGAGGGGAATTCTGTCTCAAACTGAGAATTAGAGTTCTGATTTCATTGGCAGACACTTGGATGTACTGTGGTTTCAGATATTGGCTGTGTTTGCCAGCTTTGCACCCCTTTCGCACTCGAACTGTTAATACCTTTTATTAATATATTTTGAGGCTTTTTAGATTATTACCTTTCTTGATACAGTTTTGTAGGTATAAGCATTCCTCCCTTTTACTCCCCTTCTTCCCTCTCCATTTTCCTGTCCCACCATCCCTTCCACCCCCATTATCACAGTGATATTGTCCTTAAAGTCAATTTTGTTGAAGCTCCTGGCCACTCCAGTTTGGTTCTGGGTCACAGTGAACAACCCCAGGTTTGTTCTGTTACAGTAAATGGTGCCTGGTGGACAGGAGGGGGAACAGCTGCTGCTGAGTCCCCTTCTGGTGGCCAGTGTCTTCCCTCTCCCTGTGGGAGTCAGCTAAATCCACTCCCATGGCGTCAGGCATTCCTTAGCCATCCGCCTGCAGTGTTAGGAAGAACCACACTGCACCCCTTGTTCTGGAAAGCAGCCACTGGGCCCTCCAGGTTCTGGAGGGCAGAAGAGCATCCTCCAAGAGGACAGGAATAATTCCTCCTCCAGGTCTCTCTCACCTGGAACACCTGCACCCAGCCTTTGGGGTAGGGTGGGGGATATGTTGGGACACACGAACCACATTGCTTTCTTGATTTTCACGAAGCTTAGGTGACAGTTGAAAGGTGAGCTTTACCAAATTGTAAAGGAAAGAAAAGGGGAGGGGATCACAACCTAAAACAGTCCGTGTGACACTTGTCACATTCCCAAGGGATAAACTGTTGCTTCTAAAGTCCCAGTTCCTTTTCATTGCTGAAAGTTGGCACAGTGTCTCACACAGGCCTTGGTGATCCTCTGTAAGCCTCTTACTGGGATCCACCCCCTGCCTCCCCCTTTTTTTTTTTAACAGTTCTTTTAATTGTTTGAAAGAATAAAGGAGATAGGGGAAGACAGACTTTCACTGGTTCACTCTCCAGATTACTGAAATGGTCAGGATTAGGCCAGATTAAAGCCAGGAACCGGAAGCTCCAGCTGGGTCTCCCTCATGGGTGCTGGGGCCCCAGCACTTGGCCATCTGCTGCTGCTTTCCTAGGTACATCAGCAGGGAGCTGGATGGACCGAAGAGCAGGAGCCTGTGTCTCCAGCATCCCATATAAGCGTGTGTTTGAGTCCTGGCCTCTCCTCTTCTGGTCCAGCTCCCTGCTTATGCTCCCAGAAAGCAGTACAAGCTGGCCCAAGTGCTTAGGGCCGTGCCACACATGTGGGAGACCCACATGGCATTCTGGGCTCCTGGACTGAGCCTAACCCTGCCCTGACTATTGTGGCCATTATCTGGAATGAGCCAGTGAATGGAAGATCTTCTCTCTGAGTCAACTCTGCCTCTCAAATAAGAAACAGATCTTAAAGCAAAACAAAAATGGAGCAGTCGGGACTCGAACCATTACTCTCGTGGGTGCTGACAATATAGGAGTTTAAGCCATGGCACCACAATGCTGTGCCCACCCCATTCCTCTAGCCCCTTCATAAATGTGAATACATGACATTTTTTTTTGCTCTGCTTCACCCTTTGCTTTGGGCTGGGGCTGTGTTTAGTGGCAGTGATGGTTAGGAGGTGGGGGGACGTGAGCATGACTACCCTACAGGTTAGCCTTGAGGAGCTGCCTCCATGCTGAGGCCTGGGGGAGGATGTTGCCATAGCAACCCTTGCCTCCTTTGCAGTGATTCCAGCAGTATTGTTTTCCTTGTCATTGATCTCCCCAGAGCTCTGTATCATATTCCTGCCTTCATCTGTCCCAGGTCAGCTAAGCACTTCTCTCCAGCCTGCCCTGCCTGGGCTCTAGCTGGCTCGCTTGCCTCCTGATCCAGTCTCCCCTCCTGCCCTGCTGATGGAGATAGAAGGCAGAGGGAGGACAGATGACGTTGTCTGTTTTCGATGCACAAGGCTTTGGCGCCTGTTCTCTGAATAAACTTTGTGTTTCACACCTCTGTGATTCTGTACATACCGTCTCCTTTGCTGGAACACCCAGCTCAGTTCCTTGTTCTGCTCAGCATGAGTGTCCTGAGATGAAAGAGAGGAAGAGAGGCAGAGCACACTCACTAGCAGTCACAGTGCCTGGGGCCCTTGGCGCCACCTGCACCTAGCAGGCACTTGGTCAGCAGGAGCCAAGTCCTGGGCAAAGCACTTCCTTGGTATTGGCGAGTGCCTGGGTGGAGCCCCGAAGGGAAAGTCCTGAAGAGAAGCTCAGCTCAGCCTTAGAGGAACAAACATGAATGTAGTAGGAATGGGAACCCGTAGCTGAGGTATTAGCTTGCTGCCCAGTCTGTCCAAAGCCAAGCCAGGGCAGGTCTCTGCAGTTATTACGGATTGTGTAATGACAATTCAGGCACTTCTGTCGAGCTTAGTCTTTGCATCTGAAAAACTGGACAGTGTTGGACTTCAGATCTTTGTTGATCACAAACATTCCTGATGGCCAAATATCCTGAAATCCCAAGGAGCTGTGATCATGTGGTTTTGGAAGTGATAGAAGTGTGAGGAGTGGTATAAAAAGGTATGCTAGGTGTTCGGATGTGTCTGCCTAGTTGTTGTATTGGAAGGCTCACATCAGAAAGCAGAGCCGGGATAGGAGACAGGCATTTCCTGTAACGCACACATACCGTCATTACCACTAGAGGGCACTCTTGCATCAGGAAGTTGGTTTTCTTTTAGAAGTTTCCTAAGACAGGTGGACTTTGAATGAAAACTGATAATAATGAATCAAGAGCTTGAGCAAGTTAACAGAAGAGACACTCATATTTTTCTGTCCCTGTCTTCTGGATTAATATTTAAGATAAACAATATCTAGAACTTTCTACATTGTTCTAAAGCTATCTAATATTTCTTAGCAATAAGATGTGACATTTCTATAAAATTTAGCTCAGTTTTCTTGATAAAAAAGAGTGTTGTATTTCAGAATTTCTCTGCCTATATGTTTCGTGTCAGTGTGAAATTAATAAACCTTCTTCTTATTCTGCTTGTATTTTAAATTTCACTTATTTATTTGAGAAAAAGAGGGAGAGCAAGAGCGAAGTGCCATCTGTGGACTGACTTCTAAATACCCACAATGACTGGGACTGGGCTAAGCAGAAACCAGGAGCTAGGAGTTCCAGCTGGGCTTCCCATGTGGGTAGCTGGGCCCTGGTACTTTAGCCACCATCTACTGCCTCCCAGAGTGGACACTCAGGAACCAGGTGTTGAACTCAGCCACTCCAATATGAGGAATGTATTAGCTGCGAGGCTCAACACCTGCCCCAGACCTTCCTCTTTATTCTTAACCTCAAAATCAAGGTTAAACCAACAAAGTTGGAAACGCCATCCAGTGAACAAATTGAGTAAATTCCGTTCAACCAAATTGAAAGCTTGAGTCGTCATTGAACCAAAGAATGATTTGATTTACGATTCTTCAGCAGAAGTTGAATAGTTAAATAATGTGCTTTAAAGTGAACAAGAAAGCTTGGGACTGTTTGCATGGTGCTGATGCCTTGCTTAACCCTTTTGTACCGCTTTTCTGGGAAAGGATTCTTTTTATTTCTTCACAAGCCATATTTAATGCCTTTCCATAGTTTCTTTAAAAACAGATTTGATGAGAGCAGTTTTAGGTTCACAGCAAAGGGATCTACAGAGATACTCCACATATCCCCTGCCCCTACACACACTTGCACTTCCTCTTACCAACGGGTGAACCTACAGTGGTGTGTCATTCACGCCAGAGTCCACAGTTCCCTTAGGGTGCAGTCTTGGTGTTGGATGAGCGTGTAAGGATGCGTCCCCGCCAACCATTATGGGGTCATGCGGAGTAGTTCACTGTGCGTGCCGTCCCACAGCCCCTGCGTACTGTGCCCATCACTCAGACTCGAAGGCCTGCATGGCTGGCCGGCACTGCAGGGTGTCCTAGTGTCAGATGTGCCCCACACTGCCCACACCCTCCTGGAGGACTTCTCTCTTGCTTCCACGTTTTGGCGGCTATGGATAAAGCTGCTGTGAACTTTTGTATGCAGACGTTTTCAATTCTTTTTGAACAAATACCCAGGAGCTTACTTGGTAAGAATATATGTAGTTGTGTAGGAAGCCGCCAGTGTCGCCAAGCGTCCGCACCCTTTGGCTTTCCCGTCCAGCAATGAATGCGAGTTTCTGCCATTCCTCACGTTCACCAGCACTTGCTGTTGTCTGTTGTCAGTGGGTCTTCTTCAGCAAGGTGTCTGAACAAACAGCTTTTAAAACTTTTTATTTTTATTTACTTATTTTTAACCTGAGCTAGAGAGAGAGCACAGGCCCATCTGCTGATTGGCTCCACAGGGCCTGCAATGGTCCTGGCCAAAGCCAGGGCGAGGGATTCAGTCCCTGTGTGTAGATCTTTTGGGGAGGGGTTGCTTCTTTGAGCAGTGACAGTTTTACATTACCCTTCCCCTCTCTATTTATACCTTTTGTTTCTTCCATCTTACCTAACTGAACCAGCTAGACGTCTAATGTGACATTCACCGTGTTCTTTACTCAATCAGATGAATGCTTTTGCTGGCTGTTTTTCTTACTAGCCAGTTTTGAGGGAATATGTGCTCTCTACTTCATTTTTGCTCTCAGGATTTACAAGTTAGTACTTATTCCTTTGTAAGAATGTCTTCCAGATCCTTATTTACTTTGGTCAGTGTGACCTGTCTAAAGCTGAGGCTAGTAGTAAGTCTCCACATTTTAACGCGCTTCAAATTTGCATCTTCTGTAGTGCTGCTTTAACAAAAGCGAGTAAATCTCCATTATAAAATGTGACTTTCAGCATTAAAGATTAATGTCTGTGTTTTTTTTTTTTGTTTGAATTCTGTTTTAGCATCTGACTATAAAACTTTTATTTACACTTGCTGGTACATCTTTTTTCATTCTTATTCCTCTTGAATAACTTTGGTCTTGGCATTGAGTTGTGAGTTGTGTGTTGTTTTGTCAGCCAGTCTACACACTCTATATTTTACTGTGTTAAACACATTCAGTTATTGATCTGAAAAGTGTATTTGGCCTTATTGTATGACACTTATTTGTGTGTGTGTGTGTGTGTGTGTATATATACATATATATATTTGCACATGTATCTGTTTTTTTGTTTTGGTGTTTAGAAGGTATTTTGGTTACATCATCCAAACAATTACCCTTGAACTTACACACTTTTTAATTCCCTTAGTCCTCTGTTTTCTAGGTTGCCAATTTTTTTTTTAAGATTTATTTATTTATTTATTGGAAAGTCAGATATACAGAGAGAAGGAGAGACAGAGAGGAAGATCTTCTGTCTGTTGATTCACTCCCCAAGCGGCTGCAATGGCCGATGCTATGCCAAACCGAAGCCAGGATCCAGGAACTTCTTCCGGGTATCCCACATGGGTGCAGGGTCCCAAGGCTTTGGGCCGTCATCGAGTACTTTCCCAGTCCACAAGCAGGGAGCTGGATGGGAAGTGAAGCTGTTGGGATTAGAGCCGGCGTTCATATGGGATCCCGGCGCGTTCAAGGTGAGCACTTTAACCGCTAGGCCACGCTGCTGGGCCCAGGTTGCCGATTTTTAAATGTGTCTTTTTGGCTGTCAGCTATTGTCTAGACAAAAATCACTGGACTTACTCTTTTTTTTAAAAAAGATTTATTTTATTTTACTTGCAAAGTCAGATATACAGAGAGGATCTTCCATCCGATGACTCACCCCCCAAGTGACCACAATGGCCAGTGCTGAGTCGATCCAAAGCCAGGAGCCAGGAGCTTATTCTGGGTCTTCCACGCAGGTGCAGGGTCCCAAGATTTTGGGCTGTCCTCAACTGCATTCCCAGGCCACAAGTAGGGAGCTGGATGGGAAGCGGGGCTGCCGGGATTAGGACTGGCGCTCATATGGGATCCCGGCGTGTTTGACGCAAGGACTTTAGACACTAGGCCACCAAGCTGGGCCCTGGACTTAACCTTATACCTTGTCCTCTGTTCTGTCCCAATCTTCCTGTCAGTCCTAAGCCCACACTTCAGTGTGCTAAATGTTCATCCTCAGTCCTTTTGCATGAATTTCCCGTCCCCTTTTAGTTGGATGTAGCCCATGCTCTGCTGGGTCAGAAGCTGCGAAAGGCCTAAGGTTTTGCTCTGCTTGCAGGCTGATGAGTTAGCTAGCTACTGGACGCTGGTAGAAGGTATAGGCCTCTTGGATCAGAGACAGACGACTTTGTACTAATGGCCGAAGCAGTAGCCACATTCCTGTGCTTTGCTGTCACCCCCAAAGATTTATTATTTTTATTTATGAGAAAAGGCAGAGTTTCAGAGAGAGAGGAGAGACACAGATCATCCACGTACTGGTTCACTCCTCAGATGGCCATGAAAGTGAGGGCTGTGCTATGGCCGGAGAGCTTCATGAATGGCAGGGGCCCAGGCGCTCAGGCCATCGTCTGCTGCCTTCCCAGCCCTTAGCAGGAGCAGCCGGGACTGACCTGGGGTCTGCCTGGGATGCAGGCGTCACAGGTGTCTGTCACACCACAGTGCTGGCCCTACGCTGTGTTTCTTAGCTCCCCATGTCCCACATGCCCCATGGTTTCAACACTAGTCTAGACGGATGTCTGTGCACGTGGTAGATTGTGTTTTGAGATAATGCAAAATTGAGAGAATGTTGCTTTTATATTAAGTGTGAGTTTTTGGGGGGCAGATGCTACTTTAGCCCTGCAGGTTCTTCTGTGAAAATGTAACGTAACCTTCAGGAAAGACCTGAGTGAAGCCTCGTCAGGCCCTTGCCTTTCTGGCACGCCTAGTGGGACTGCAGGCGACGCACAGGGTGGTGGCAAAGCACCCCTCCCGGAAAGTGGGCTTCCCGGACCGAGGTCGTGCTCCTGCAGCTCATACATCTCTAAGACCTCCTGGAGCTTGATGCGCTAGGCAGAATAAATCCAGTGCACTCTTTCTTCTCTGGAAATTCTTGAAAGTGCTGTTCTGTAATTGCCTTGCTTTTATGTTTCTCTTGAGAAGTCTGATTCCAGCCTAATTATCTTGCCCTTTTGAGGTATTTGGCCTTTATGTCAGAAAGTTCTGAGAGGGTTGTTTTTTTTTTTTTTGTAATATTTGATGTCTAATAGCTTTATTAGTCTACGTTTCAGACTTGGCCTGCACAGGGAAGAGACTGTTTCACAAAGTTCAGATTTAGGCCTTGTTTCATTTTTGGAAAGTGCTGTTGAACTATAATTCATTTTTAAGTTTATTTTTGTTTGCTTTTATTTATTTGAAAGGCAGAGCACAGAAGTAAAGAGAGATTTTTCATTCATTGGTTCATTCCAAATGTCCATCACAGCTGGAGCTGAGTGAGGTCAGAACCAGGAGCCCAGAGCACTGTGCAGGTCTCCCGCATGGTGACAGCCACCCAGATGTCTAGAGCCACCTGCTGCTGCTTCCCCAGATGCACATTAGCAGGAAGCTGGATTGGAAGCTGAATGGGAACTTAACAGGGCACCCTGCGTTAAGGTTTCCTTCGTGATTGTTTGTGGAGGGTGTTTTTATTAGCTGAATTTAAAAAAATTCACTTATTTATTTATTTGAAAGACAGAGTGACAGATCGTTTATCTGGCTGACTCTTCAAATGTATGCAACAGCCAGGCTGGCCAGGCGGGAGCCAGCAGCCACGAACTGTGTATAAGGTCTCTTACATGGTTGTCAGAACATAAGGGTTTGGGACATGATCCTTTGCCTCCAAGCACATTAACAGGAAGCTGGAGCGGAAGCAGAGTAGCTGGGACATGAACTGGCATGCTGATGTGGGGTGGCAGGCATCCCAGATAGCAGCTCAACTCACTGTACTACAGTGCGTGCCCCAGCCAAAGTGTTTTGATACTCTTGATTCTGATAATAGTTTTGTGTAGTTGTAAATTGCTTTTCATTTGTTCATTTTGCAGAGTTGGAAGTTTGGGTTGGCTTGCAAGATTGCTAATTCAAAAATGAATTATGAATATGGTAAACTGTCTCCTCTCTGAGTAGTGGCTCTTCCAGGCCAATGGACTGGGGAACTGTGTGGCTCTTGCTTGTGTTGCCAGACTCCCAGTGTCCTCTTCCACCGGCTGCCGCTAGAGGGCACCTCTCCCTTCCTTTTGACTCCATTCCCCAGCTGACGGGCCCCTGAATTGCAGAACACCCAGCAGTGGTCAGATGTTTGCGCAGTAGGCGGGGGCTCACGACTTTTGAGGCTTGTCTCTCCTTCCAGTGCTGTCGCTGTCTGGACTTGAGCCCCTGCCTTCCCTGTTGCCCCCTGCGCAGTCACTCGTACACGCTCTGCACGCCTTTCCTGGGGACCTAGTAGCTCCAGCTTGCTCACTTCTGGATCACATGCTGCCCCTGAGTGTCAGAGCTGCACACTTGAACCTGCCGCTTGGTTCCTCGCAGAAGTCAGCAACTCCCCTCAGCGTCTCAGTGGCATTTTGCCCCCAGACCTTCTCTGTCATCAGGAGCTGCCAGTGGCTCCACCAGTCTGGACCAAGTCCCTTACTAGGAACCACTGGGCTGCCTCTGCCTTCTCCCCCATCTCGCTCTGCTTTCTCTGCCCCTTTGCTTTCAGAGTGTGATGACTCTGCCTTTCATCCTTTAGAAAGATTGTGTTTCAGTTCCTGTTCTATCTTAAAATCCTTCTACCTCTTTCTCTTCTTTATGTCTTTTCTTTCTTCTGGTTTTTTTTCCTCTTGTTTTTCCTCATGTTCTCCATTTCTCTTTCTCTTCTTGCTTCCATATTGTTTCCTCCTCATCCCCTGACCCTTCACTCTCTGATTCAAGACTCTGCCTGGTCCTCAGTGCCCAGGGTCCAGTCAAGAAGCCCCTGGACTTTTCCTTTAGTGCATCTGAGTCCAGCTGAAGCAACTCAAGGTTGTCCGTTTTTCCACAGCTTGGGACGGTGGAGGATCAAATACTTCCCTATCAGAAATTAACTGCTTCCTCCCTTCCCCTCCTGCTGCAGAGGGAGGCCAGATACGACCTCAGAACACACCCAAGTTCCCACACATCAGCTCTGGGCACCTGAGAGCAGCTACGACTTGGGGCAGCAGCCACCTCCCAGAAGCCTTGCAGCCTGGTGACTGGCTCCTGAATGGTCAGTGGTATCGGGCGGCGAGCAGCAGCCCACCATGGGGTTTTGAATGGCTTCACGCCCTCCACAGACGTGCTGCATCTCTGGCTCTTAGCACAGTTGTAGCCTGCAGAGCGTGACTCATAATTCCAGCAGGCAGCGGAGTTGCAGAAAGTGTTTTGAATTCCAAAGTTGTTCTCTTAATGACAGCTGCTCCGAAAGGAATCAAGGGTCTATAAATAATGGCAGATTAGCACCTTGAGCAGACTGTCAGGAGTCTAATAGACAGCTTGTTCTTAAAGATTTCTGAAGGTAGACATGGTTGTTTCATTATTGACTTACAAGAAAAGAACAAAAATAAAAAGCAAAGGGTAGGTGATAATTTAGGCTAAAGTCATCTGTCAGCATTTATATATTTCTTGTTTAATCTTTGGCAAAGTAATTAAGGGTAGAACTGCAGGAGTGAAATAGTCCAGTTCATTATGCATGAAAGGACACTCTTCTGCTGTAAGCAGGATGATCACCATTCCCAGGGAATGGACAAATAGCCCAAATCATGAAATAATAAGTACATGATTTACAGCCCACCTAAATATGACCTGAGACTTGGAGATAAGATTCTGTAGTCATTCATTCTTAGGGGGGAGGGAATGGTAATAGAAGTTGTTACCTATTTACTATATAAAAATTGCCCACAACCATGTGACCTGAAGCCTTCACACAACAGAGGTCTAGCATTGTGGATGAGGGGCTCCTTGGCAGCCAAGGTGGACAGTCCCACCTCAGTGTCTCAGGCAGTGGCTGAGTGTTGACTGGGGCTGCAGCCTGCTAAAGACTGGACTGGAATTGGAAGGTGACTTGCTCAGCAACTGGGCCTTTGCACGCAAGGCTGCCAACATGCCCTTCTGGTGTGGCACTGGTTTTCTCCAGAGTGGGGATGAGGAAGAGCTGCTGTGTGCTTTCTGGTCTTGTCTCTCGAGTCTCTGTCCCTTCACTTAGAGAAGTTTCCTCTTTTCTCAGAAGTAAGTTCTTAATACACACCACTCTGCCTCCAGATTAGCAGGCAGGAATTTGTGTGCATATGTGCGTGGCACCTTGGGCTTGCCCGATGGCTTCCCTCCTCTGGTTGGCCTGGGATTTGGAGCTAGATGGCCAGGGTTTCATTCTGCTTCCACCACTCACTGTGAGCGAGCTCCTTGCCTTCCCCGGACCTCTGTTCGATGAGGAAAAGAATGGTGCCTGCCCCCATGGGATGGTGTGAGATGTCAGTTAACAGCAACAGAGGATGCAGAGCTGGGTCTGGTGCTCAGAGCTCCCTTCACACACGGTAGCTCTTAGCATGTGTGCTGTGTTTTGAGCCACAATGGAGCCAACTGTTTTCTACCTTTTTCTCTGTGTGAGTCAAACATTGCTCGGGCTGATTCAGCTCCTGATCATCTTGGGATGTCCTTGAGGTGGTGCTGGTCAGACCTGTCAAGGAGTGATGAGAGTCCACCTCTCACACAGTGCCATCAGGGGGGTGGGTAGGGGGCTTTTGACCTTGAGTTCCCCAGGAAAGGGCTTTCTTCTGAACCTCGCGAGAACCTGCTCTGGGACCTGAGGCCTGTGCTCAACATTCATAAATATCAACATACTCAGTTTGTTAAGTCCCCATTAAACTTTTTGGAGGGTTCAAAGCCAAGGGGATTCGTTTCAGTCTTTGGCCTACTGTAAAGGAATCCATGTGTTCCCGGCTCTCTGGAGCTTGGCTCCTTCCATTCAGCATTGTCCTCTCAGCTATGTGGCTTCTTAGCTTAGATGCCTGGAGTATACTGCTATAGGAGGAACGTCTTTCCTTCAAGTCATCTGTGTGGAGAAATGGAGAAGCACGAGGCCAAAACTTTTCAAAGGAAAATGACTTATTAAAGGACAGTGGCTATTTATAGTAAATACTTTCACTAAATATTATGTTTATTTGTGGTAGATCTTGACCTGGCATTGAGTTGCCACATTCTTGGCTCCAAAAATATGTTTTTAAAAGATGCTCACGAATCCCACATGTCCAAATTGCAAAAGAAAATGGATTTCTAAAATTTTTTGGACATATTTTTTAGGATATGAACTGTATTTTATAGATGATACACCAAAAGAAATTACTGTACCAGGCCAGGCCTGGTACAACGGCTCAACTGGCTAATCCTCCCCTTGCAAGCTCTGGGATCCCATGTGAGCCCCAGTTCGTGTCCCACATGCCCCACTTCCCATCCAGCTCCCTGCCTGTGGCCTGGCAAAGCAGTCAAGGATGGCTCAAAGCCTTGGGACCCTGTACCTGCATGGGAGACCTGGAAGAAGCTCCTGGCTCTTGGCTTCGGATTAGCTCAGCCCCAGCTGTTGTGGCTATTTGGGGAGTGAACTAGTGGATGGAAGAGCTTTCTCTTTGTCTCTCCTCTCTGTGAATCTGATTTTCCAATAAAAAGAAATAAACAAATCTTTAAAATGATTATATCATATACTCACCCTTTTCCTAATGATGCCATTCATTTTCACGGCTGGAAAATATAATTGGAATAGCTTTTTTAATTTGTTATTTGTTTGTTTATTTGAGAGAGACAGGAGAGCTTGCGTCTGCTGGTGCACTCCTCAGACGCTCACAGTGGCCAGAACCATTAGTCTGGAACCCAGTCAGATCTCCCACTGAGGGAGCTGGCATTTAGTGTGGCAGTGAAGGCACTATTTGGGAAGCCCACATCTTATATTGGAGTGCCCAGTTCGATGCTGACTCTGCTTCCCATCCTATTTTCTACTGGAACACAGAAGATGATGTGTTTGAGATGCTACCACGCATGTGGGAGACTCAGATCAAAGTCTGACCCAGCCCCAGCCATTGCAGGAATTTGGGGAGCAAATGGAAGACTCTATCTTTCTGGCTTTTTTTTTTTCTCTCAATGTCTCTGTTTTTCTGATAAAGTAAAAAATAAAATTAAATTAAATAAACAAAACAGGATGTCCCTGCAGTGTGAATGGCAGGAGTTCAGTTATTTGAGCCATCACTGCTCTCTCCCAGGGTCTACACCAGCAGGAAACTGGAGTCAAGAACCAGAGCCAGGTGCTCCGGTGTGAGCCTTGGGCACATCACCCCTTGTGCTCGTCGCCCGCCATTATCTGCACTCTGATGTGCACTGTTTGATCTCTAAGAACAGGTTTTAGGTTCATTTTCTCAACTGAAAAAAAGATAGCTGGGATTGCATTTGGCTCTACGTGTCAGAAATCTGACAACTGTGTTTTGTTTTGTTTTGTTTTTAAACCAACACGGGCTTTCTTTTGCTGAGGTAAGAAGCAGTCTGCTCTGCCATCCTCGGTGTGTGTCTTGCCTCTGCGTGCTTGTGGCGCCTTGGTTTAAGATGACAGTGCTAACCTGATGTGGTGCTGTGTTCACATTCCAGGCAGGCAATGGCTGCACCACAAAGCTGTCCAAAATCTCAGTTTACTTCTCATTGGGCAGAACTGCGCTCCGTGGCTCCGTGGCACTGCAGGGAATCCCAGGGGAGCTAGTGTCCTACTGGGATCCACGGCTGTCCTAAAGAGATCGGTCTATTGGCTAAGCACCTGACAGTGTCAGCCACAAGGGTTTGAATATTCCTAAGGTCCTGGCTAGTAGAGTAAGCTGTGCCTGCATCCACTTGGCAAGGTGATATAGTGATACTATATTACTTGAAGTGAATAACTAAGCTGCTTTAAAGTTTTTATTATAGTGTTTTTGTTGGCTTGATTGTTTTGTGTTTGTTTTTTGAGAGAGAAAAAAAGACATGGAGAAAAAGAAAGTGCTCCCATTCATTGGCTCTAGATGCTCATAAGAGCCTCGGGCCAAGGACTAAAGCCAGGAGCTAGAAAACCCAATCTAGGTGTCCCACATGGGCAGCAGGAACCACCCCTGCCCATCCGGCAGGTCACTTGAGCTGCCTCCCGGATCTGCATTAGCAGGCAGTTGAAGTGCCAGAAGTAGGCATCAAACCCAGGTCCTCCGATGTGAGGTGTGGAAGATCTTAATTGGCTTCAGAATTGCTAGGCCAAACACCTACCCCTACTTTATATGTTTTTTAAAGTTAGAATTGATAAATCACAACACAGATTGGTTTATCCCTAAGGAATCATCCCAGTACTGATCTTGTACGTGATCTCATTTTCTTCCCAGCAAAATACTTGCCAAATTAACTCTTCCAAATACTCTTTTCAATTTAGATTTTTTTTTACCTCTATGTACCTGCGTTGCTAAAATGACTGTTTATCAGTTGTATTTGGGAAGTTATACATTGTTTTGATGGAAATTGTATTAATTTTTGTTTTGTTTTGAGAGCTTATACACACTTTTAAGGGAAGGTGAAGAGACAGAAGTGTCTCATTTGTTTCCTTCCCCCAGACATCCACAACGGCCAGGGCTGGGCTAGGCCAGAGCTGGCCTGGGGCAATCCAGGTCTCCCACCTGGATGGCAGGGACCCACCCACCTGAGCCATCACCTGCTGTCTTCAAAGGGTGCACAGCAGGAGGCTGGACTTGGGAGCAGAAGTGTTAGAAAGCTTGTCTTCACTTCTGTGCCACTTGCTCTCTCCCACATTTTCATTCACAACATGGTGGTTATTAAGTTGTGTGTGTGTGTGCACATGTGTGTTTGTGAAAATACCTTATTTCTAACATAAAAGTAACACATTGAAAAAAATCAACTGATACTGACATAAAGAGGGTAAAATTCACTCTTGATCCTGTTATCAAGAAGTTATTTTTATTTCCATCCTGAAAGATATCTCTCTAAGAGTTATGTTTTAGAATAATGTGTTTTAGGGACTTGGGAACCATATTTTGACATGACTTACGCATCTAGTTCAGTGTGAATAAGAGAGTGCTTCAGGGCTGGCATGTGGTGCCGTGGGTTAAGCCTCTGCTGATAATACCAGTGTCCCTGATGGAGGTGCTGATTTGAATTTTGGCCATTCCAATTCTGATCCGGTTTCCTACTGATGTTCAGGGAAGAAAGGAGCAGAATTTGGCCAAGTACTTGACACTGCCACCAATGTGGAAGACCAAAGTGGACTACCTGGCTCTTGGTTTCGGCCCAAGCCAGCCCTGATTGTTGTAGGCATTAGGGGAGTGAACTAGCAGGTGGATACCTTCCAAGTAAATAAGACAAAAAAGCACCTCAGTGTGGAAAGTAGGATTACAGAATAAATTTGTTTTGATCCAAAATTTTTGAAATGTACACTTAACTTTTTTAGAATGTATTTTTTCCATGAAGTTTTTGAAGTATCATCATCTATTAGCTGAGAATTAGCTTTACCAAAAAAAAAAAATTGGAAAACTTTGAATAAATTACTCTACTTCTGCCTTGAAAAGTTAAAAAAAAAAAACAAAAACGAATCCTCTGCCTGTAGCATTGGTGTGAGTCCCGGCTGCTCCACTTCCCATCCATCTCCCTGCTTATGGCCTGGGAAAGCAAAGGAGGATGGCTCAAGTGCTTGGGCCCCTGTACCCACATGAGAGACCTGGAGGGTGCTTCTGGCACCCAGCTTTGGATCCGCCCTGCTCTGAATGTTGCAGGCATTTGGGGAGTGAACCAGCAAATGGACTATCTGTCTGTCCTTCTGTCTCTGTAATGCTACCTTTCCAATAAAAAATAAGTATGTCTTGAAGAAAAGTAAAGTTGAGTGAAAGGTCAGGTATGTGGCCCAGCAGTTAAGTCACCACCTGGAATGCCCACATCCCACATTGGAGGACCTGGATTCCTGTCCCATCTCTACTTCTAACTCCAGCTTCCTGGCAGTGCTCGTCCTGGGAGGCGGTGCTGATGGTTGCGGTGCTGATGGCTGGGTGTGCCTTGCCCAAAGCGGCAGACCCAGCTTGAACTCCTGGCCACTGGCTTCATCCATGCCCGAGTCCCAGCTGTTGCAGACATTTGTGGATTGAACTAGTGAGTGGAAGGCTCACATCCTTTCTTCTCTCTTTTGTGTGTGTGTGTGTGTGTGAGAGAGAGAGAGAGAGAGATACTCTCTAGAATACTTGCATATTTTTTAAAAAGCAAGTCAATAGAAGTTAATACTGATTTGCATTAATCATAGCTAAAAAATTATAAAGGAATATTTCTAGAAGAGTTTGATGCTAATAAATTCTTACAGATTTTCATTTGTCTTACAATAAGAAAAACTTTTTCCCTGACCCTGGGCTTTCTTCATTTTCCCCTGTAACCATTTATTTATTTTGCAGGGATTGCGGGGTGGGGTGGGGAGAAGCTCATGGTTGAAATGTTACCAGAATAATAGAGATGAATGATAAGAAGATACACATAAATCTGTATATTACTTCTTTGCATTGACCGTTTAGAATTCTGTGTAGGTTGGGTCTTTTTGTACCTGAACATTGATTTGCCTATCATTTTCAAGCTGCAGATATATTCATTCCACCTTTCCAGTTAAATTTAGCTGAGGAATTGTTAGGTTCGGGTTATAATTGCTCTTTCTCTTCACTTTCCCAGCCTCTGCAGTACTTTGACAAGCTTCACTCCTGCACGCAGTGTTTTCAGCCTGCGTCTTTCCTATGCTGTCGCCAGGGCCTTGCCACAGCCCACTGGCCTCCTACTCAGTGAACGCCACCACCCCCAACACAGGGACACGGGAGAGCCAGGAGAGGCATGTGTGCTGCAACATTCGTGTGGGCGGCACAGGGAAGCCCCTCTCTGACCCTTCTTGCTACGTTCAGGGTCCACTTAGTCCTGAATGGTCCTTCATGCCTGGGCTGTGAGGCCAGGATTCCAGTAGCTGGGCTTCCCCCATCCAAGTCTGGACCATAGAAAGCAGTGTATTCTCCATTTCAGTGCCACTCTAGCAATAACATTATCAATATAACAGTGGAATTTATTTAATAGAATGAAAAAGGTGTATCTACTGCATTCTACTTTCTGGTCAATAATTTTTTTTTTCTGTTTCCTTGCAGACCTAGACTCTATACATACACAGCATTACACATGCATAAATGTCAATCATTTGAATTCTGAGGGTTTTTTTTTCATTAATACAATATATTTTTGCATTTTGTTATAATTTTTAGTTGATACTTAAGGGTTTTTTATTTCATTTATTTGAGAGGGAGAGAGAAAGGAGAGTGTGAGAGCAGAAGAGAGAGTGAACACACTCATGCTGGTTTACTCCCCAAATTCCTGCAGTAGCTGGCAGCCAGGGCCAGTGCTAGGAGCCAGGAGCGTTTTCCAGCTCTCTCAAATTGCTGGTAGGAACTCAGTTTTTTGAGCCATCACTGCTACCTCTGCTTTAGCAAGAAGCCAGAATCAAGACCAAGAGCTGGCTATTGAACCTAGGTACTCAATATGAAATGCTGGCCACGTAATTGGCATCTTAGCTTCTAGGCTAATGCCAGGCCCTGTGGTTTATTTCTTCGGTAGATAATTCTTTCTAGGTCCCTTTCCTCGGGGCTGATGCTTTGCTGTTTCCTGGGACAGAACAATATTCTTCTCTTTTTAAAGATTTATTTATTTGTATGTGAAAGGCAGATTTTTGCAGAGAGAAGGACAGAGAAAGATCATCCATTCAGTGGGTCACTCCGTCAGTGTCCACAGTGGCCGGAGCTGGGCCTATCAGAAGCTAGGAGGCAGAAGCTTCCTAACAGTCTCTCACACGAGTGCAGGAGCCCAAGCACTTGAGCCATCTTCTGCTGCTTCCCATGTCACAAGCAGGGAGCTGGATCAGAAGTGGACCAGCCAGCAGCAACACATCTCATCAGTCTGACATCTCTCTCATCAAGTTAGACTGTAGCCTTTCTTCATTTAATTCAAAGCAAAAGAATGATTTCAGTTTTTGAGAAAAAGAAATTGAGAGAATAATTAACATTAGTTTGTAGTTTGGAACAAAATGAAGGCTAGTGTTTCACTTTGCTTTATATATCCTTCTCATATAAAACCAGGAATATAATTTTTCTATCTCTGGCAGACAGTGATACTAAAGGGTACCCCCCCACACACACACCTATATCACATCCACAGCATACACAACACCCATCATACACGCACTCACACACCACATGTACATACCTTACATACAACCATATCCCTAACACACACACTTCCCAAAAAGCAAAACCCAGAGCATGTCAAATGGAGAAGTTTTGTTTTTATTTTATCGCTATGGACTCATGAATCTGCGTATCTGATGTGATTTGGTTCAGTCTAAGAATGATTCTTCCTGCTCAGCCTGGGTCCCTCTTGGTTCAGGTGGTCTGCGATCCTTCCTGAGACCCCAGTGGCCTCCAGCTGCTTTCTGCTTTCTCGTCTGACAAGCTGTGTCAGGCTCATTTATGTGTGTGACACTTTTCAGTTACCACAGAAAGTCCTCCTCAGTGAGCCCTACTGTGTGTCTGCCCTTGTGCAGGATGTCTAGGTTGTTATTCTTTGTCAGTAATCTCTTAGCCTATAACCTACCCCATTTATATATAAATTCATACTTCTTGGACTTTGGTTTATGCTGTTAGCATCCTTGTTTATATGCTTTTTACTCTTTGTCTTACACTTTTAACATAAAGGTTCACATGCAATTACCGATTCAAAGTATGTGAATTTTTTTTTTAAAGATTTATTTTTATTATTTTTTCATTGGAAAGGCGGATATACAGAGAGGAGAGACAGAGAGGAAGATCTTCCATCCGATGATTCACTCCCCAAGTGAGCGCAACGGGCCGATACTATGCCGATCCGAAGCCAGGAGCCTCTTCAGGGTCTCCCACGTGGGTGCAGGTTCCCAATGCTTTGGGCCGTCCTCGACTGCTGTCCCAGGCCACAGGCAGGGAGCTGGAAGGGAAGCGGGGCTGCCGGGATTAGAACCGGCGCCCATATGGGATCCCGGGTGTGCAAGGCGAGGACCTTTAACCACTTGCGCCACCGCGCCAGGCCCAAAGTATGTGAATTTTTAAAATGTTGCCCAATTAAGTTGTCAGAGAATTGTGTCCATCTGCCAAATGTGAGTGCACTAATGGCTTCAATATAATGCCCATGTTTGGGTGACTGTTCTCAATGTTCACTGAGTTAATCATACAGTTATTTGACTCTTATTTTTTATGTGCTTATTATAAAATTGAATACAGTTCTATTTCTTGCATATTAGTTGTGTCCATGCTTTACTAAGTTGTCTATTTTGCTCCTTTGTCTATTAAGGTCTTGATTTTTAAGATTTATTTATTTTTATTGGAAAGGCAGATGTGCAGAGAGGAGGAGAGACAAAGAGGAAGATCTTTTGTCCATTGATTCATTCCCCAAGCGGCCACAATGGTTGGAGCTGAGCCAATCTGAAGCCAGGAGCACAGATACTCTTCTGGGTCTTCTATGTAGGTGCAGGGTCCCAAGGCCTTGGGCTGTCCTCGACTGCTTTCCCAGGCCGTAAGCAGGGAGCTGGATGGGAAGCGGGGCCGCCAGAATTAGAACCGGTGCCAATATGGGATCCCAGCACGTACAAGGTGAGGACTTTAGCTGCTAGGCTACTGCTCCAGGCCCATCAATTTGTATTCTTGATATTCCATGTTAACTTGTTACCATATTGGCTACAAACACTTGAAATACTGTTTGTAACCAATTTAATTCTGTTCTGGCTGTGTAGAAACCAATACTTAATTGTCTTAGAGAGTGACCACTAAATCTTTGACAGATGTTAATTTGTTGCAGTCTGTTTTCTGTGTCAGCTTGACAAATTACTTTACCTTGTCCAGACCTCACATCTAGCAAGTGTCGGACTGAACTTGATTTCTTAGATCTTTCCGGCTCCTGACGGCCAAGATTTTCCTAGTGAAAAAATAATCCTTATAGTTCCTTGCTCTCCTAAACAGATCCTTCCTTGCCCACAGATACCTTCCTTCGCAATCTTGTAGTAAAGATGAACTTGCTCAGGCCCAGGTGGTTTGTTGAACTGTGAAGAAGGAGTATTGCCAGCAGGAGTGTGTTTCTTAGTTTGCTGAGATGAAATCCTATGGTTGTTGGCTTTTCCACATAAAATGAGTGTGATTCTTGTCTCTCAACCTTGTCATGTCGTAGAGCCTGTGCTTTTGATCAGGTTCAAAGTTTTAATAAAAGAAGGTTGAGAAGCTTATTGTTATGAAGTTCTAAAATAGACACTAATAAATTCAATTTTCAACCCATATCCAAGATGTTGATGGGTTGTTAATATAGTTTAGCAAAAATTAATTATGGAGTAACTGTTTAATAGAGATTCTCTTATCCAGATGTGAAGATACAATACAGTATGCATCTCTATTTCCAAATCAAAGATGAACTCCCAATGAATCTGTTCAATATATCTTGACAATCAGATGCGGACCCTCTGCCATTGTTTGTACCCGCAATGTCAGGATACACTTAAGTAGCAGAATGATGGACTTATGACTGCTTATACTATTGTAATAATATAAGGGAAATCAGTGTATGGGAGGGAATAAGAGAAATCCCAGAGCCTATGAAATTGTGTCATAAAATAGTAAATAAATTTAATATTTAAAATTAACTAGAGATAATAGTTCTATGACCATTTTTGTTTGGCTCTGACAACTTAATTTTTTTTTTTAAAGAAATACAGTGTGGTCATGCGGTATGAACTGTTCTTATTTCAACATTGTTCTTAGCAATCTGGTCTAAAGCACCTGTGTCCACACATCACTATAGCGATCATGGGAATGTGCTGCTGGAGTGTGTGAACTGTACTACCAAGACCTGAGTGCGTTTCCACAACTTAGACTGGTTCATGTGTCCTCTTAGACAATGACAGCTAGTATTTTGACATTTTCATCTCAAGATGTGGTACCTTTTTATATTATCTTCAGAAAGGCGGGAAATACGTGTTACTTGCTTCAGGTCTGTGTTTTTGCGTTCATTAGGAGTTAACCTTTGAGAGGGCAGACCCCCACAAGTAAACAGGAGAGTGGAAAGTGAGCATTTGATGAAAATCGAAAAGCTGCTTGCGGTCGGAGGCCTCTGGATGCCCTGCCTAGCGTTTCACATCCGAGGGTCTGCATCGGGCAGAGCAGTCAGCTCCTGGGGTCAGACTTTGACAGCTGGCCATTTGGATTAGGCAGGAAACAGTTGAAAAACAAGACTGTGTAAAAACTGTACAGCTTTATAGAAACTTTAGCTGCTGTCAGAGCTATGTGACACATGGGGACATTGCTCGACACACGAGCCCCTGGGTTTCTTTGCTTCACTGACACTGACTTATGTAACTGGATTCTTTCCTCTCATTGTGTGGGTTGTAAAGCAGCTCAGCTCCAGCTGTGCACTCAGAGCCCAGACAGATGTGCAGGTCTCTGGTATCCAAGAAGATGTAAACTTCTCTCCTGCTTCCAAGATACCCTTCCAACCCTTACCTTCCTTAAACCCAACTTCCTACCCTAAACGGTTACTGAATATTAGAGTGCTTTTCCAGTGTTCTTTCCCATGTCTCCACAATAGCAATGAGGAAACTAGACTTACCCAGAAGGCTGGCAAGTAAAGGCAACAGGGCTGTTGTAAACATGTAACCCTTTTAGCTATCCTAATATGAACAGTGGAGTTCTCCTGCCCGCAAATCCATGAAGATGTGCTGTGTCTATCCTGTGATTGAATCTCTTCAAGATCGCTCGTGTCAGGGTTGAAATTCACATACGCATCCTTAGGTTGTTCAGACGCCACAGTACAGCTTGTGTTCAACTCTTAGAGAGCTCTGCTTACTCACAGCTGCTTTGCCAGGGGTCGTCCCCATCACTTGAATGCCATGCAAGGTTGTGTTGTATGACTTCAAAGACTTCATCTTTGATTAGTAAATCACAGTGGGCCTGGTGACAGGCCAGGAGACCCAAGGCCAACAAGCCAAGGTGCACAGTTGTTTGGTGAGCTGCTGGGTGGAGCTGCCCCTCTTATGTTTGCTTTTCTTTGGGGTAAGTGCATACAGTTGACTTTCAGTAGAGTGACTTTAGTGGAATGTCACTGGATTGGACCCCTGATGTCCATTTCCAGGAGTTTTGCCACTGCAAGGGGGAAAGCTTTAATTCTGACTGTACATGGCCTATCCGTGATGACACCCACAGTAGCACTGTACTTGGTCTCTTGTGTTTTTCTTTTAGTTTCATTTCAATCTTGTGCAGGTTAAGCATGAATGCACTTGATAACACTGTCCTTTTTAACTCAAAGAAGATGCAGTGTTCTTTTACGGTTTGGCACATGTTTTAGACTTGCCAGTCTCCAGTAAGGTCCTAGACCTGTTCATCTAAACATCCTCTACTGTTGATTTCCATCTCTGCCAGATTTCTTTTGTCAGCTTCGTTACATCCGTGTGGTTATGTGAGATCTATTAAACGGCTTTCTGGAGGTGGTCAGAGGCTGCAGCGTCAAGAAGCAGAACCAGTTTTCTGTGTTTCAGGAAGAAGAAAAGAGAATTACCTTTGTCAGTTCTTTGGAAAAAGCCAGGCAGTTTGTTGAACGCGGGTGGTGTGAGACGCCACCTTCGCTCCTGCCTTTCGCCCCCTTCCTTCTCTTCCTTTGGGCTAGAAATACTTTCTGCTTTCCTGAGATTGGCTGATACTCTGAGTAAGAAAATGGTTTTTAAGATTGGAATTGGTTCAATTTCAGAATTATCTTTATGTTAGTGTTAAATGTTTAACTTCTTGTTAGGAGCCATGATATTTTTTTAAATTTTGAAAACTGAACTCTTGTTCTTTATCAGTAGTTCAAGCAATGTGGAAAAGTACAGAGAATAAAGCTTGAAATTGTTCTGAGCTTCCCACACAGGTGACCCTCATTAATCATGGGTAATGCCAATCTGTGGGGCATCCATATTCTGCGTTGGTGTGTGAATAATAAGAAAGTGTAGATGGGGCCTGGAGCAGTAGCAAAGTGGTTACATCCTCACTTTGCATGCACTGAGATCCTACTTGGGGGCTGGATTGTGTCCCGGCTGCTCCACTTCCTATCCAGCTCCCTGCTTGTGGCCTGGGAAAGCAGTCAAGGACGGCCCAAAGCCTTGGGACCCTGCACCTGCATGGGAGACTCTAAAGAAGCTCCTGGCTTTGGATCGGCTTAGCTCCGGCTGTTGTGGCCACGTGGGGAATAAATCAGTGGATGGAAGATCTTTCTCTCTGTAAATCTGACTTTTCAATAAGAATAAATAAATCTTTTTTAAAAAAGGAAAAAGAAGAATAAAATGTAGACAGATGAGGGGGGGTCAACAAAGTGTATACTGTCATGAAAATTGCATTTTTTTCCTCATTAAAATAATTGTGTTTGTCAAATATAAAGAAGAGCATAACAAAAGAATTTACCACAACAGATATTAGAAGATTCTTTTGAGAAAGAGACATGAAAATTATTAATGAACATTATATTCAGCTGTATTTTGGTTTTCAGCAATATAGTTAGTTCTGTTAAGGGTATTTCAACTATAACTCTCAATTCTATTAAGGAAATTTAGTAATGGCACACTTCCTTCCGTGTTTCTTCCCCTGACTGTCATTTTTTAGTCATTATTAATTTATTATTGTAACTCATAGCCATTTATATTACATATGACCATAATTACTTTAATTGTTTAGTTTCTTGTGTCATATTTGAATGAATTCAGCGCCTTTTGTAGGTTTTCTCCCTTTTTTTTTTTAACCATGCCTTCTCCATTTCCTAGTTATTTATTTATTTTATTTGAAAGACAGTTGGAGAAAAAGTCAGCTAGATTTGGTTCACTCCATCCATTGGTTCACTCCCCAGATGCCTGCAGCAGCTGGGGCTGGGTCAGGATGTGAAGCCAGGAGTCAGGAGTTCAGTTCAGGTCCCTCAGGAGAGGTCAGGGACCTGTGTGCTTGACCCATCACATGCTACCTCCCAGGTGAGTGTCAGCAAGCATCCTGGAATTGAGAACCAAGTTGGTATGCAAACCGAGCCCTGTGATATGGATTGTGGATCCCCAAGCAGTATCTTAACTGCTGTGCCAAATGTCTGCTCCCTGAGTTTTTTATTTTGATTTATCTGCCATTGTTTTTCTTACATCATGTGTTTTTCCATCTGGGTCTTCCACAGGGATAACAGGGGCCCATGTACTTGGGCCTTCTTATGCTGCTTTCCCAAGTGCAGTATAGCAGGGAGCTGGATGGGAAGTGGAGTAGCCAGCATCTCAGCTGGCAGGCTGCAGTTTAAGCCGCAGTACCACAACGCTGACCCCAGCACGTGATTGGCAGGAACGCTCACACATCCTCTGCAGTGACGCCTGCCAGACCTTGGCCTGGTTACACGGGCTTCACGTCTGGGGTGGGTGTGATGTTCTCGGGCACACGTTCCCCCTCAGAGCTCTGGCATGTTACCTCATTGTCTTCTTGTGTTGCCTGTTGCTCTGCAGAAGCCTCAGGCCTGGCTGACCATCTTCTCACTTTGTAGGTAGCTTCATTGCTGTGTGTGGATCCTGAAGTAATATTTTGGTAACCAGGATTTTTCTTCGTTTCAGCCGTTCTTTTTGAGTTGTCTGGAGCACAGTGTGTTCCCTCAATACAGATTTCCTTGTTTCACTTGAGGGAAGCTTCTTGGATTCCGCTCGGATATTTCTTCCGTTTCATGTCTTGGGTTCGGTGTTCTGGGGATAACAGTCTATCCTGTACTGAGCTGTCTTTGTCTTCTATAATTGAGATCTTTGTCGTTACCTCAAACTACCCCCCTCCCAGGTGCCATGCATGCCTCATTTGTATTGCACTTGCTGTTAGGACCCTGTAGCTCAAGGGTTAGAGCACTGCTCTTGTAAACCAGGGGTCGTGAGTTCAAATCACACCTGGGCCTGCAGCTTGCTTCTTTGTCGAAGTTCAGTAATGCCACACTTGCTTAGCAACAAGTAAGGCTGATTCTATTTGAGGATGTATTGCTTTTGCTTTCCTTGTGTTATGTTTGTTTTAGTGCCATGCCTTTTCATCCTCCTGAAGTGTTAGAGCGGCAGGAGGTAACTGATCGGCTTTGGCTCTAACACAGGTGTCACAGGCTCCTGCTTGAGTGCATCTCTGCCATGTGGAAAATTTCAGTGTTGTCCTTCCTGAGCCACAGTTTAAAGATGGAGTCATCCCGTTCTACACATTTTTGTACTCTCTGATGAGGTGGAGGTGGGTCTTAGAGGATATTAAACATCAGGAAGCCTTAGTAATTAAAATTTATGTACTGATAAAAGGAACATCTTCATATAGATTTTTAGGGGAGACAAACGAGGCGTAGAACAGCAGATGTAAAACAACCTGGAGGAAAGAGTGTGTAAATACCTCAGCATCCACTGGTCTCCATGGTTGCTTTGTAGGCCTGCTATCACCTGGAATTACAGAGAAGTCAAGTGGTATTGTTGCCCATAGGAAAAGGGCTTGGGAGGTGGCAAGATGAGATAGGAGGGGCACGCGCCTTTGTGCAGTTTCTACTCTATGAATTTTAAACTGCATGAGTAAGTCAGGCTCCTATCTCATTCTGAGGTTTTCCAATTGCCCTGGTCAAGGCATGCTCCACCCTGGGGAAAGAGATCTGTCCCATTGCTCAAGGTGGCATTTATCAGTGTTCCTTCCCTAACCACCTCTCAAGATGTACCTGCAGGCTCAGGCTGTGGTGTAGTGGCTCCCAATGAGCTGCACAGCCCACTTCCCCATCACGACACAGCCTCCGTTCCTGTCACACTGCTCAGAGAATTGTGTGTTTCTCTCCCAGCCTTGGCCTGTGGGTGAGTCTCCTGATGGTCATGTGGATGTTGAAGCATGAACAGGGTGGGCATTGTACCATGCCCCCTTTTTCTCTTGGCTAAGCGCTTTTTAATTAATATATGGCTCAAAGTTGTACTCCTTCTTTTGGTTGCTGCCGGCTGTTTTTGCTTTTTTGTGTAATGCTATTACTTTGCATCCAGTATGTATGGTGTTTGACTAGGGAGACTCTGTGTTCTGATCTTGTTTTCCAAAGACTGATTGATTGATTGATTTTTCTGGAAAGGCAGATATACAGAGAAGAGAGACAGAAAGATGTTCCATCTTTTGGTTCACTCCCCAAATGGTTGCTATGGTCAGAGCTGAAACAGTCCAAAGCCAGGAGCCAGTAACTTCTGGCATCCAGGTGAGTGCAGGGTCTGAAGGCTTTGAGCTATTTTCTGCTGCTATCTCAGGCCCTAAGTAGGGAGCTGGATGGGAAGTGGGGCAGCAGTCAGGACACAAGCTGGCACCCATAGCGGATCCTGGCACTTAAAGGAGAAGGATTCTGTTGAGCCATTGTGGTGGGCCCCTGATTTCACTTGTTAATGCCAAGTTTAATTTCTGGCATTGATGGTGCCTTCCTCCATTCCTTGATCTGTTCTCAGTTACCTGTATGTTTCTTGATGGTTGGCTTCTCTCCGGGACATGGCTACCTGCTCAGCACCATCCTACTGTGCCTCAACCATGTCTTTGCCTTTATGTTCTTAATTTTGTTGCTCAACCCCACCAACATAGCCCAGCACTGGACTGTACTAGACAAGAAGGGTTTCCAGTGGTGCCCAACCTTCCATGGGCTGGGTCATCAGGAGTCCCTAGTTCTCGACAACCGCACAGTTCAATGCTGGATCCCCTTTCTACAGCTCGCTTTCTCTCTCTCTCTCTCTCTCTCTCTCTCTCTCTCTCTCTCTCTCTCTCTCTCTCTCACACACACACACACACACACTGTGCTTTCTTATCTACCAATATATTGCTTCAAAAGCTCATTGCCCCTTTAACATGGCTTTTTCATAATTATTTCTCAAATTACAACTGCCTTGCCAGAGATTTGTATTACTGAAAGAGGCAGCTGTTGGAACTCAAGATGCAGTCATGCCATTTTCCTCTTTACCCAAGATGCATATCCTCTCATCACCTTCTGGAGAAAGCCCAAAAATAAGAGCTGTCCCAAAGCAAGTTAAATACAACCCAAGCCTGTGCGCTCCTGGGGCACACCATCTTGTCTGCTGTGTACCCCAGTGTGCAGAGAGTGGTCCTTAACACACAGTAGGTTCTCCAAGATTATTTGTTAAGTCAAACAACAAATAATAGATTGTAGAAAAAAAGAATTTTTTTTTAAGTTGGAAAGTCATATACAGAGAGGAAGAGAGAAAGAGAGGAAGATCTTCCATCCATTGATTCACTCCTCAAGTGGCTGCAATAGCTGGAGCTGCGCTAATCTGAAGCCAGGATCCCAGAGCCTTCTCCAGGTCTCAAATGTGGATACAGGGTCCCAAGGCTTTGGGCCATCCTTGACTACTTTTCCAGGCCATGAGCATGGAAGGGAGCTGGATAAGAAGCAGGACTGCTGAGATTAGAACCCGCAACCACATGGGATCCTGGCATGTGCAAGGCAAGAATCCCAGCCACTAGGCCACCACGCTGGGCCTGCAAAATGTTTTCTAATGAAGTTTGATAGAGTGAGAGTTTACTGCTAAGGACCCTGCACCTGTGTAGGAGACCCAGAAGAAACACCTAGCTCTTGGCTTCAGATTGGCTCAGCTCTGGTTGTTGCAGCCACTTAGGGAGTGAATCAGCAGACAGAAGATCTTCCTTTCTTCTCTGTGTATATCTGACTTTCCAATAAAAAATAAATCTTTGTTTTAAAGGGGCAACTGAATTATATAATGCATATAATTGGGAAGGAGACAGCATATCTTTCTAAAATACATTCATGGAAGGTACACTGAGTTGACAGGGTACGTATTTTATACTGTATGCCATCTCTACCACAATGTGGTCTAATTTTTTTGACAGTTTCTTACAAAATCTATCTGATAACAATGAGGTCTTTGTTAATAATATCAGCTGTATTCAAAGCTAAGATACTGTGTTGCATCTGTGTGGCCTGTAGTTTCAAGAAGGATAGACCTAAAGCTGCTGTCCCTCAGGTGGTATTCCTCATAAAAGAGCCCCTTCCTTTTACTGGTACTTAGAATAAGTCAGTGGGGTGAGCATTTTAAGACTCTATTAATGGTTAGGCTTAAATGTTGCTTTGGGGTGACTGGTGGAGGTGCATGCATATGCTGTAGAAAGCAAGAATTGGGATGAATTAGATCACTGGAGGAAATGCAGGTGCCCACATAAGCAGATTCCTGGGTGGGACTGTAGGAGCATCTGCAAGCAGGGAGCTGGATGGGAAGTGGAGCTGTTGGGATTCTCAGCGCGTTCAAGGCGAGGACTTTAGCTGCTAGGCCACGCTGCCGGGCCCAAGGCCAGTCACTCTTGTACAAGTTTATTGCTGGTGGGGGTATGAGCTGGTAACAGACTTTTTAGAAAACCGTTTGGCAATGTATTTTCAGAACTTTAAAGACATTCATACCACTTGACCCAGTATTACTTCTACTTCTGGGAAACTGTTCCATGGAAATACTCAGAATCCTTTAAAGAAAACAAAAAGGTCTAAGCCTCAAAAATGTTAAGTGGTATTTGTAGCACTTCATATCTTCATTATTCTATCAAGAAATTAAATGCAATCTTAATGTCTCACAGAAGGGAAACAGGTAAACACATCCACTCAAGGGAATATTATGACTCAAGTTAAAATGTTTTCAAGAGTTATAAGACACAAAATTCTTAAAATGCTGGATTTCTCATAAAAATACAAAGAGAATAAACAATAGAAATCAACCTGGGCTTTAAAAATACACTTAAAAGTAAGGACTAATGAGGAATAAGCCAAGAGCTTTGCTTTTGGATACTAAAATTTGTTTTTAAGAAAGTAGTTTGATTTCTGTTTAGCATTTTTGAAAAGAATGACATATAAATATTCATATTCGCTAGAAGAGGATGCTTTATGACAGAGAAGGGATCATCAAGAAGCTTTTACTCAACTAAGTTGGAGCATTCTTTCTGCAGACCTTCCAGATCCCTCTGTGTTTGTTATTAAGGATTTGTTTAGCTTATCTGAAAGGCATGGTGACAGGGAGAGAGAGGGGAGAGACAGAAGGAGGAAGATCTTCCTTCTGTTGGCTCATTCCTCAAATATTTGCAACAGTTGGGGCTGGGTCAGGCCAAAACCAGGAACCCGAGCACTCCATGTTCGCATGGTGGCAGGAGCCCCCGCACTTGAGCCCTCACCTGCTGCCTCCCAGGGTGGATCAGCAGGAAGTTAGACTGGAGGTAGGTGCTCCAGTGTGGGATGCAGGCATCTGAAACAACGGCTTAACATACTGCAGTGCCACGCCTGGCCCTTCAAGCACCCTGGTTAAAGTCACACTGACTGACCAATCTGATTTGGAGTACCTCCAAGTGAGGATCTTCAAATCTCCTGTCTTCAAATCTCAAATCTTCAAATTTAGTGATTAGAAAGCGTAGTCATTTTGCTTTATTACATAGTTTTCTGTGGTCATCTAGAGCCCAATTTTTGCTAGAAGATTTTTGTGAACTTGGAAATCTGAAATCCAAATTCTGAATTTCATGTTGTGCTCTTGGGATATAGCCACAGCCCCAGAGCATTGCCGGAAGCAAGTACTTTAGTGGATAACAAAGAAAGAAAAAATTAAATAAATGAAAAGGAAAAACCACATTTTTTTAATGTGATAAACTGGCCTTTAAACTTATAAAACAGCAAGTAGAAAGCGTTGTAGTTTTTCTTTTAGCATTAAATACTTAATAACTCATTTAAGAAATCTTTTCATACACAGTCTTCTTTCTTTTGTTTTTAACGTTTTCTGAAGTAAGATCTGGTTAAGTACATTCTCTAACTGACTCACTAATTAGCTTCTTTAGCTGTATTACATAATTATATAACCAGGCTTTGTGCTTCACTCAAACATTTATTTTTTTAATAATAACCTTATTCAGATATAATCCACATGCCATGTAATTCACCCACTTAGAGTGTATAATGAGTTGTGCAACCATTACCAAATCAATTTTAGAGCATTTTCCCCAACCCACCCTAAAAAGAAATTTTACAGCCATTAACAGTTACTCCCTATTTCCCCCAGACTTCCCAGGCCTTGGAATTCACTTTCTGTCTTTAAAGATGCGCCTATCTGGCTGTCTCATATAAGTTGAATCATGAAATGTGTTTTGTTGTTGTTGTTAATTACTTCTTTTATTTAGCATAATGTTCTCAGGACTTATTAGTATTGTAGCATAGATAGATACTTCATTTCTTTCTGCGTTTTCTATTCTATTTTATTCTGATTTTCCATTTTGTGGCTACACCACATTTTATTCATCTATTCTTCTGTGAATGGGCACTCGAATTTCACTTTTTGGATTAACATAAATATCTTTAGCTATGACTATGCTTGTGCAAGTTTTTATGAGGGCATATATCTTCGTTTCTTATGCGTGTTGTCTACATGCATGCTGATGTGTACTTAGGAGTGGAATTGCTGAGTCACATGGTGATTCTGGACTTAATCTTTGGTGGCACCAGCAGACTGAGTAGTTGCGCTGTTTTACAACCCATCAGCAATATTTGAAGGTTCCCATTTTTCCACATTCTTGCTGACACTTGTTCTTGTGTTGTTACCATCCTAGTAGGTACAAAGTCTATCTCATTTTGGTGAGTTACATTTCCTGGTGACTTATGATCCTGGGTATCATTTCTTGTGCTTTTGGGGTGTTTGTATATTTCAGTAGAGAATTAGCTATTCAGATTAGTTGCCAACTTTTAAAAATTGTGTTTTCATGATTGAATTTAAGGGGTTACCATATATTTTGGGTAAAAGCCTGTTGCCATGTATGTTTGCAATTACTTTATCTGTGGTTGTCTTTCCACTTGCTTGATGGTTTCCTTTGATGCACAGTTTATAATTTTGGTGAAGTCTAATTTATTCATTTTTCTTTTGCATTTTGTGTCATATTATATTATTGCTAATAAACCATTGCCCAATCCAAGATCACAACATTTATTGCTGTGTTTTCTTCCAAGAGTTTTGTGGCTTTAGCTCTTAACATTTAGATCTTTGATCCATTTTAAATTAATTTTTGTGTATGGTGAGGCTTACCCCAACAACTCCTTTCTTGTTTTGCATGTGGCTTTCCTATTGATTGTCCCGAGCCATTTGATGAAAAGACTGTTGTTTTCTCTTTAACTGTCTTGGCACTCTTCTTGAAAACTGAGCGACTGTAATAGTGGGGGTTCACTTCTGGTCTTTCAATTCTGTTGCATTGAATTCTGTGAAGATTTATTGGGTACCCCTATGTGCAATTATGCTTAATATATCTATGCTACTTGCGTTTTGAACTAAACCATTCCCTCTTCAAAGCCTAGATGGTCTTTAAATAATTCATTCTTTTAGGATATAACCTCTCCTTAGGAAGATTTAGTGACTTTTCTTGATCTTATTTGTAGTGACAACTGTAGATGGGTCTGATTTATACATGGTCTTTTGGCAAGTTGCGGTCTGAGCAGCAAGTCTTAATGTCAGAAGAATGAGTATTGTTGGAGGGCTCGGGTATGGGAGCATTGCTCTAGAGTAGGCCAGTGATTGCTGAAGATGAGACTTTAAAGTGGAAGAAGACTGTGACCATGATGAGGGCTTCCTGGCAGCTCAGAGTTGTCCATGTGCAGCTTGAGAGGCCCAGGAAGTTGAAAAGTCCACTTGGTAACAACCACAAGGACATAGAGAAATGGAGGGAACTTTCAGATTGAATAGCCATGATTCTGCTTCCAAATTTTAATTTTAGTAGCAGTTCCTTGCCAGTATAAAGTTATAAAGGGGAAATTATGTTTACAAATAATGACTTATTGCTAATTTTAAGATGAGTTAAAGGAGCCAAGAATTGTATACAATGGTGCTGGCTCAGTTTTAGGTAAGGATTGTGGTTTTTAGAAGCTGAAGGGATAGAAGTAAATACAAACTTGGCAGAATTTGGTGATTATCTGAAAATCATTAAAGATGATCCCAGTGTTCCAGCTTGGGGACATTGGGAGGATAATTGTACCGTACTTGTGTTATGCAAGAGCAGAGGAGACCATTATAAAGAATACTAAATTTTAATTTTTCTATGCTGTTTAGCAAAAAATATTTAAGTAGTTATTAAAATATATCCAACATAATCACTAGGGATAATAAACATATCAGGACTTTTATCCAGGAGCTCTCAACATTCATTAGGCACAAATAAGGCAATTTTCCCATGTATAAGTATTCTTATGTATTTTAAAGCTTGATTGATTTGTTTGAAAAATAGAGACAAAAAGAAATCTTCACCCACTAGTTCACTCACCAAATGGCCACAAGCAGAGTTGGGCCAGACAATGGGTAGGAGTCAGGAACTGTGTCATCCCACATACATGACAGGGACCCAAGCCTGTCGGCCACTTTCCTCTGCTTTCCCAGGCACATTAGCAGGAAGCTGGACTGGAGGCAAAATAGCCAGGACTCAAATCAGTGCTGCAATATAGGATGCCAGTTTCACAGATGGTGGCTTACCACACTGTTGGTTGCCCATTTGAAACCTGCAGTGTAAAGTGAATTTTCAATGTCTAATATTAAGTTGGGTAGTATTTCTGTGTATGATGAACATAAATATTATGGTTCTTAGTGATTTTTAAAAGATGTAAGAAAGATATCTAGATTGTACTGCTTGGTAATGTCATGAAAATGTACCTGTTTTGAGGGAGAAAGGAAAGAGGTTGTTGCTAGTGGTCACATTGAAAACTTACATTTAGCAGCATAGGTGTTTCAGTTGCTCAAGATGGTTTGGGCTGTAAACACTGCAGCCTGAGTGTTTGAAAATATTTATTATATGTCAAAACTTAATAAAGCAGATTTGTTTACCCATCTTAACATTTCTTTCAGGGATTGTCCCGTCTTCTGTTGTCCTGACTTCTTTCCAGGTGATGTCAAGAGTTTTTCTCATCTGGGCAGTAACACACAGTGTGAAAGAGGTAAGCATTTGTGTAGACTGAAGTAGTGTCAGCACTGACGTACATAGTCACCTTTCCCTTCTCACATGTTTGTGATCACTGCAGATGGGACGCAGGTCCTAACAGCCTGATTGAAAGGAAGTTCGCAGTGAACTGTAGAAATGAAGTCAGTGGTGGCAGACATACTCAGCTATGCAGTGTCGGTCAAGAGAAGACTGGTTACTTGTTGCGTCCTGTGATCCCAAGGTGGTTTAGTTTGGTGTGGGCGTGGTCTGCATGGACATTCCATGTTTCTGGTCTCTTACTTGTATCCCACCTACTAACTCCCGGGGCATCTGCATCCTCCCAGTCAAGAATGGGCGAAGTTTGACCTTTATGGTACCAGGAGAAACATACTTCTTTCCACCAGGACTTATGGATTTGCAGGATGGGCCAAGACTGTAGGGGACCTAGCAGGGCAAAAATCTGAACACATTCAGGGATTCTCACTACAAGAAATTGGGAGAGGCTGTCCTTACTCCAGGTGGGAACCCAGAGCTAAGCTTTCATGTGGAGTAGGAGGGGGTGGTTTCCGGCCCCTTCAGTCACCTCTTGCTTGCCAGGGTCATCTTGAGGCAGAGTCCCAGCAGCTTCCAGGAGGATTTCTGTTTCCATGTTTTGGTCTCAGCTGCCCATGCCTCACCCCCTGGCTTCTCCGGAGCTCATGAAAGTGTTCATCTACTCACATTGTTCCTGGATTCTTTGTCTCCTGTTCTTCTGAAATCCCTGTCAAAGCATTTTGTTTTTCGGGATTTATTTTGACAGTTTCATTTGTATTCTAGCAGAAGAGGCTTTCTTTTACCCTTTTTATGGGTCTGGGATACACATACAGCAAAATGTGCGCAGCTTGGCAGGGCTTTAGCCAGACTGGAACCAGCAGTGGTTACCAAGCTGGCATTGTACATTCCTGTGGAACTTACAGGCTCAGGGGCTTGGTGCTTCTTCTCTCCTCTTGAAGACACATGAGCTTCCCATGCAGGAAGAGCATAGAGTATTTGCATATTTATTTATTTATTTTTATGTGAGCATATTTCTTTTCTAAACAGCTAAGAAAACCAGGTAAATCAGTTTGAATTTAGCATGCAGCCCTTGGTGTTCAAGTTAAGGAAATTGCTGTACTTGTATCATGTCATCTTTTCATTTATTTCTAAGTCTTCTCTATAAGCCATTCTTAACCTATATTTCTTCTGCCATACTTTTAGTTATATACCATTTCTTTCTCATTTTAACCAGCAGTTCATAATTGTATCTTCCAGAGGTCTTAAGTGACCTAAAATTTCATCCCAGTAATAAACTCATTTATATCCTTAAATAAATCATGATGTGCTTGCAATAATTAAATACTAGGTACATGGAGCCAAAGAATCGTGCACTGTAGAGTGTTCCATTACTTTGCCAATTAAGTCTGAGATTAATTGTCCAGGTGTTAATGTCCCAGTTCCTGCTGCCACATTTGGCCTCTCCTAGTGTTTGTCCCCACGGCAGTATCTTTGTCTCCTTGTTACATGGAGACAAGTTTGGACTTTTCAAAGTGAAGTTCAGTAAGCAATGCCACATATGTCTCTCTCCCTGGTGCTTCTTGAGAAGCAGGCAAGCCCAGAGGGCAGCTATTCCTCCTTATCCCAAAGTGGCTATGGGTAGTTCCGGATTCCCAGACCCAGAGCCACGGTCCTCTTGGCTTCTTGGCTGCTCTCTAAGGAAGCCAGTCTAAGCCTTTTGTGAGCTCTGATGTTGGAGCACCAAGCTCATGAAGCAGAAATCCCAGTCCTCCATGAAGGACTGCTAAGCCCAGTGCTGTGGAGAGACCCCTGAGTAGCAGTGATTTGCATAAATGAAACTGCACTGAGCACTCAGTAGGAGCCTTGAACCCTCTCCTCCTCACCCTTTGTCACTATTGGAGAAAGGAATGTTTTCCCACATGCTTCTGGAATGTTCTGTGACTTCTGCTAATGTTACCAGTCAGCTGTTTCCGCTTCTTGCTGGCGTGTTCCTGGGCTGGTCTCCCATCCTTGCCAGCTTTTCAACAAGAAGCTTACAATAATCTTGTAATCGGTGCTTGACTACATTAGTCACCTCCAGTTTTTTAGGTTCACCCTGGGTTTTGTTTTGTTTGATGTGTTACCATTTGCAGAGAACTTTATTATATTATGGTTACCTGGCCTTGACAGTCATTTATTGGGAGAACGTTGTGGCCCCCACTGAGCATTTGGAAATGAGAGAGGCAGTGACTCAGCCATCCGCTTGGGAGTGCCCTTCCAAATCCAGGGTCTTCCTGGTGTGCTGGAGCAATCCTATTTACAAACACTACCTAAACACCTGCTTGTGGTTGTGGTGCTGACTTTCTCACTCCCTGTGGCTCCGACCAGAGTCTGTTTCCTGCGCCTCCATGCCAGCTCGTGCTTCTCCTGTCCCAGCATCCACACCTCAGCCGTGTGTGCCAGCTGTGGGTCTTTGGTGCTGATCTGCTGTTGCCTTACATCTCCTTTTTGGTAGCTCACATGGCTGAGATGAATCCACCTCAACTTTCTCCTTGAAAGTTTCAGGACTTTTTATAGTTGGGGTTTATGAACTCTTTGGACTGGAGTTACCCAGAGAGTCCATTAAAAACACACGTTTCTGGTCCTACTCCACACTTGATACCAGCTACCTGGCAGCAGGGCTGGGGTCTTGGCATTATTCAGGAGTCCCTGTGAATTCTGAGGTCTGAGATCCCTGTATGCTATGCTGAAATTTCTGCTTAGTCTTTTCTTTTAAGATTTATTTCTTTTCATTGGAAAGGCAGATTTATAGAAAAAAGGAGATACACAGAGAAAGATCCACCATTTGCTGGTTCACTTTCCATGGGCTGCAATATCCAGAGATGAGCCAATCCGAAGCCAGGAGCCAAGAGTTTCTTCTGAGTCTCTCACACAGGTGCAGGGTCCCAAGGATTTGGACCATGCTATACTGCTTTCCCAGGCCACAGGGCTGGATGGGAAGTAGAGCAGCCAGGATGTGAACTGTTGCCTATGTGGGATCCAGGCACATGCTAGGTGAGGACTTAGGCCACTAGGCTACACCACTGGGCCCTCTCGCTCTCTCTTTTTTAAATTTTAGTTCACATTTCTGTATAATCCACTTGATCCCTAACCAGATCCAAGTCCCAGAGCCATTATTTCATTATTTAAGAGTGAAAGCCTTAGGGTTTCCTTACACTGCTGAGGAAGGTTGTGAGGGGAGGGGAGTTGCTTTGCTGATGACCCAGCAGGAGGACAATTAAGGAGCTGCCTTAAAGGCAGAGATACCATCACACTCAGGGACCCACTTCTGTTTGCCTGCCAAAGCCAGAGGAAGAGGAAAGGGGGTAGGAACACTACTGCTCCTGCTGGGAGTTCTTAAGAGGTCTCATGCACCCTGGGTGGTTCTGTTATCTTCTAGGTGCTCAGGATTCAGTTCCCTCACATACAGTAGCTCAGCACTCGGCACCTATGCGAGTTGTTGCATGTCCCATGCAACACAAGACAAACCACCACAACCTCCTGGGCCTTGTCCTGATCTGTGAAACGATAGTATTCAGCTCTGCGCTGCTCGTGACATCAGAGAGCACTGGGAAGAGTCCTGGACAGGAGCCCTCAACAGATGATCGGCCAGTAGCCCAGGCTCCGACACAGCTGGGAGAGTCCCTCCTTGGGATGCCACTTCCTTTCACCCACATACCACTTCCCTTTCCGGCCACTCCCCTCTTTGTCTGACCTTTGTGGAAGCCCAACACTAGAGAAATACCCATTGGCATGTTGCTTGCTTGCTTGGCTCTGTTGGCTCCCATGGCCTGAGGCTGCTTTTTCTGGATTTCTTGTGGCTGCACACTCCGCTTGCTGACCCTTGTGACCACACTGAGCTTTCCAGCGCGTAGTATCCTTGACTGTGATGTTGAGCAATGGCAGAAAGGGAAGCTTTTTCTCTGAGCCGTTCAGGTGAGGAGATGGGATGCTGTCCCACGCATTGCTGTCACCTTCCATCTCATCCTGTGTGGGGACCACAGCACCCTACCACTGACTTCTAGGGCCTGTGCCCTTTCCACAGCGACAGGCCCTCCCTGTTGGCAGGGTGCCTTTAGAAACTGAATGTCAAAAATCCTCCTTCCTACTTCATCTCTTGCCTTCTTTGCTATTTTCAATCCTCCTGGAGGTGGATTTCCATCACCTTAGCTTTCAGAATTAGCACTGCTCCTAAAGGTAGAAAAATTTGATATCTGATTGCAAATCAGCCCTGTCAGGCTCTAGACAACCAGAGTTGAGTGAGACAGCATGGAGGGCTTTCTTTCCCGCTGCCACTAAGGGACACTTCACAGCAGCCACTCTAAGTGTTTAGCTGGCTAACCCTGGGCACCATGACCTGGAATTAACACAGGCAATTGTGCCAAATCTGAGTGTCTGCCTTTCATGCTTTTCTGCCTGTCTTTTCCATCGGGTTCTTGAACTGTGTTGAAACACATTTCGAAATACTGAAAAAGTCTTAGACCTAACTTTAGGTTCCTTATTACTTCTGCCATCTCCTGCTGTATCTTTTCCCCTGGGCCTTAATTCCTGTTTAGCCCTTGGAAAACTCCCCCTTGAACTTGCTGAATGGTGAAGGGGTAACGTTCTCCATGATAGTCAGGTGTGAAAACAGACCTTCTTAAATGTCACAAACCTGCACTGGCACTGCTTTGTTCACAATAGAGCCCCACTTTGCCATCCCATCTCTATGCTCAACAAATCAGCCTCTTTTGGTAATAGAGTTACAGAGAAAGGAAAGAGAAAGATCTTCCATCTGCTGGTTTATTGTTCACTCCCCAAATGTTTGCAATAGCCAGAACTGGGTCAAATCAAAGCCAGGAGCCTCGTTCAGCTCTCTCATGTGGGAGTAGGGGGCCTAAGCTCTTGAACTATCCTCCCTTGGGTGCATTACCAGAAAGCTGGACCAGAAGTGGAGCAGGTGGGACACAAACTGGTGCCCAGTTGGGAGGCTAGCACTGTAGGCGGGGCTTCACCCGCTATGCCACAATGCCAGTCCCAAATCAATCTATTATTAACTTTGACTTTTACCTGCTTTAGGCTGTCATCCACAGCACCACCTGTGCCAACACTTGGAAGTTTCTTAGGGCCTTTCCTTCTTCTCACCTGCCTCTGATGTGTACCTTGCCCCCAGCTGTCCATTCCATCCTGAGAGAGGCTCCCCAGAAGGTAACAGGGCTGCCTTCATTTAGGGAGATCTCACTCAGTAGAGGCCAAGCCAGAGCCTGATTGCCAGCACCGAAGGAATATGTCCGACTGTCACAGGGTTCCTCTGGGACAAACTGAACCTGCCTCAGCTCCACACTGTCCTGCCAGATGTGAGCTCTGACCGGTGTCTTCCTTTCACTTCACTCTAGGACTTAGAGGATTTTAGGATTTTTTATGCATTTGCATTTTAGCTTTTTAAAATGTTGTATTAACAACCTTCTCATCTAATTGATATTTGGGAAGTGTCAGTGGACTTTCCCACATGGCTCCAGGTTTCATTTTTGGAATTTATTTTATCTACTTGAATTTCATAGTGATAGGGAGAGATAGAGAGAGAGATCTTCCACCTACCATTTGGCCTCCCAGATGATTACAGTGACTGGGACTGGGCCAGGCTGAAGCAAAGAGCCAGAAATTGTATCTGGGTCTCTCATATGTGTGGCAGGGTTCCAAGCACTTGGGTTGCCTTCCACTGCTTTCCCAGGTACATTAGCAAGGTGCTGGTACATTAGCAAGAAGCAGAACAGCCAGGGCTCAAACCCATCCTCAAATGTGAGATACTGATTTTACAGCAGCAGGCTGCTTAACCCAGTGCACCCTGATGCTGGCTTCTCCAGCTGTTTCTGATAATGAAATTTTTGACAAAGCAGCTTATTGATAGAATGCATCCTCTCAGGCAAATGACATGTCAATATCATGGTCATGTCTTAATATATGTATCACAGTCCTGCAAATAACAAAGATGCTTGACTTTTGGCATCTGGAAACTCGTGGGAAAGAAATGAAAGTAAAGAAAGAAAGAAACACTGTCTTGGACTTAAAATACCGGTTTCCCAAATTAGCACCGAGACGCGCAGGCTGGGAGCCTGAGTGGTTTCAGCTGTAGGGACATGTCAACCACTGGAATTGAGGAACAAGTCAGGGAACCATGCTCTGTGGCATTGACTAGGCCACAAGCTGAATTACAAGGAGGAGAGTCACCAGGAAGTAAAGTCTGACATGCAAACCAGCTTTCAAGCATAAAATGAATAGAGTTGCTGATTTAGCGTATTTATTTCAAGCCTAGCACTGTAATATTGGAGGACTGTAGATTGATGAAAGATGTTGGTCGCTGACACTCCTCTTGAGAATTTCTTTTGGGTATTTCTTGCATCCCAGCGCTGCCCAATGGGAGGCTCTGTGCAACAACAATGGAGACCTCTGGTCAGCACTGTTCACTGTGGGCAGCGGGGCTAGGGAGCTACATTGTAGTTTAAATAGCCACCTGCTACTGCATGTTTTCAGGTTGGATAGAGTGGCTCTGGCTATGGTGTGTGACATTATTTACTGTTTTTTGCTCTTGAGTTCCTTCAGTTGGGGTTTCCCATATTTTTCAAATGTGTGTGTATGAATAACTATGGGTTTTTTCCCAAAAAAGCTTCCAAAGGAAACATCAAGTATGCTTGACGTGCTGTGTTCTTTAGTTAAGGGGCTGTTACACAAACCACTGGCAGGTATGAGAAGTGGTTGGCAGCGTCGCCCTTGTCCATCGTGGAGGCTGTGGTTGACTCCACAGTGTGGGGGATGGTGTTCCCCTTTCAAGGGCCTCTCCTGTGACCTCAGCATAGCAGGTTCCACATTTATCCACTGAAGGCTTTTCACACGTATTTTCTCTCCCAGTTGAATTAATGATGTCTTGAGAATGATGCTGTCAGTATCAGCCCCATGGACTAGAGCCTCATGCTGCACAGAGGTGATGATCAGTAAGTGCCATGGGCATTGCCAAAATGCACCAGCAGCACCAAGGAACATTAAATATTGTGATCTATAAATTGCTTTTCACAGATGTATTCTACAGTACAATGAGTAGCACTTTTAAAGCACGGGTTAATATTCATTTTAAAAGTTTTAATACGCGGGGCGGGGGGGGGGAACTACCTTTTATGACTTGATTCTTTGCCAAAGTAGTCTTTGATATCTTGAAGCTTTTTCAAAAATAAATTTATTTAGTTAAAAATGCATAAACTTGACAAGAATACTGGGACATTCAGCTCCTACATGGTGAAGGCACTTGGGCAACTGATCTCATTAAGGATCTTTTAATGTTTATTGATGTTTAACAATATATTTAACTGAAAGGCAGAGCAGTAGAGAGAGAGGGGGAGAAGTCTCCCATGCTCTGTTCCACTCCCTAAATTCCCACATAGGTAACAGGGACCCAAGCACTTGAACCATCATCTGCTACCTGCCGGGATGCATTAGCCGGAAGTTGGAGCAGGAGTGGGATACCTGAGACCAGATTGTGCAGCTTAACCCACCGCCTCACAGCTCCCTGACCTCATGGAGAATCTGAAAGATCACAAGAGAACCTGAAGACATCATTCTTACCTTCCTGTTCCTATGAAATACAGAAAGCGTATTTCCATTTCTTGGCTCAGTAGCCTTTTTTTTCACTTACCTGTATTAAGAAGTCCTGTAGTCAGAAACTTCAATACAAGCAATGATGTATCAGAGAAAAACTAAAGTATATTACTAAGTTATCTGCATTTTCCAGAGCAAGGACCCTTTTCAAGTCTGGAGTCAGACCCTGGTACACTTCTGGACTCTGTAAGACATGACTTTGGATCAGTGTGTGTGCATGCAGAGGGCCTGCTTTGCGTTTTAGAGGGAGATAAAAACTAATTGTTAGTCTTGAAATGTTACAGAAGTTTAGCTTTTGTTTCTCTTCAGATTGCCACCATAGCATTTGTTTTTAAAGGACAGATTTTGTCCTCTTCTGCCTCTTACCTCATGTTGCTCTGGCTGACTACCAGAATAACCCAGACTTGTAAGTTCTGCATCTCTTTTGCCATCTGCATTGGTGCTGTCTTGTTGGATCAGGTTTAAAAAAATATGTTCAGAGCCTCAGGAGTAAAAACTAATCCAAAAGTTTAGTAGCACTTTATCATTGTTAAAACTTGTGAGTTTTTCCAATAAGGTCACATTACATGTGCGTGCTACCTGTGGCACAGGGCTGTCAGTGGGCAACAGATGTCTGTCCCACACCTTAGTGTTAAAAGAAAGTTCCAGAAAAGCATGACGAATGGAGGACGTACAGCATCTCACAAGAGCAGGAGATTGTCAGTGAGATCTAGTATTTCATAGTCTGAATTTTTTAAGCCAAGGCAGAAAATCAGCTTTTTAAGGAGAGAGAACTGGTTCAACTACCTTTAAAGCAGCATACAAGGCCAAGTGGAACATCTGCCCACCGGTCAGTGTTTTTTCCACTCCAGGAGTTGATATTTCTAGTTTTTAGTTTTATTTGGTGTGTATGTATGTTTTTCAGTGTTTTTGCAGTTATCATTCTATCAATCACAGGAAAAAAGTAAAAACGCCAGGACATTGTCCATGTCATGTTCTCTCTGGAGTGTTGGGTAGGCACAGTGGACGATGCGTGGGCAGAAAGGGGCACAACCTGGAGGGCGATGTGCCCCGGTGTTCCCTGAGGCTCCTGAACCTATTGCTGGGAATGTTGGTCTCTGGGCTGTCACTGTAGTAAAGGACTACTACTTTATAGGGTTTTTACACCAGACTAGGTATATGAGCATGCCGCAGAAAGTTTGTGCATTAGAATATAAACCTATTTTTGTGCTAAAAACAATTGAAATTCCTGCTGCTTGTCATAATTTGCATTTTACATGAGTTTTTTGAGAACCCCCTCACCAAGATGAATTTAATCTTTTAATTCCATTTTCCATGAAGATTTGGAAATCATTTTGTATTTGATCAAGATTGAAACAAAACATAACATCTTCTGATGGAATGGAACTTTGATGAGTAGGGTTGAACATCATAGTTGCATGAAAACTTTGCGTTTAATAATATGCTCTTTGGAAGTGAGAGAATGAATCAGGACTAATGAAGAGTACTGAGAAAGGCCGTTTACATCCTTAGACATCCCAGCACTGGCAGACAGACATTAATCATCAAGGAGAGGGAGAGGTGGCATTGAACAGTGCTTACGTGACAAAAGGCAAACCTTCAGCACAAAGCGTTTTCTTGGTAGTTAAGCCCAAGAGGCACACACTAGGTTATATTGAGTTACAGCAGTGACTAGCATAGCTGTGGAAACTCAATTAGTGTATGTTGAATTAAGTTTTTCCCCTTAGAGGAGAAGTACAGTAACTGCGATTTATTAAATTCAAGCACTTTGCTTAAGCACTGTTTTTCTAATCTTATTGTGCACAGGCAGCTACCTCCAAGTTCACATTTGAGGAAGTAAAGGCTCAGAGAAAAGGGTAACTAACTCTCTCCAGGATATGCAACCAGGAAGTCTGGAGGTCTGTTTGATTGTCAAGTTATACTTGGTTAAAGAAGAGGCCAGAGTGTCTTGCTGGGCTGGGATCTGCCTTTTATCCTTTGAAGATGCCTTCCAGAAAACTGGCTGAACACATAGTAGGCATTAAAATTGAGCTACTGAGAACAGTTTAGCAGTCAAATCTGCATGTGTAGCTTTGCATATATGCAGACTTCATGCATTGTGTGTTGACTGCATGCTCATACATTTTTTTATTGCATGTTCCAAAAAGTTTGTGTCAATGACCCGTTGTTGTTTGTGTAGTCTAAAACACTCATTAAGCCTTAATGATTGTGTTGTACTGCTAAGTTTTTTCAGCAGTTTTCTTTGTCAACGGTAGGTATAAAAAAAATCTATGTAGGTAGTTGTGTAACTTTATCTCCTTTAAAGGGAATGAATTTTTTTATAACACTTTCCATTGAAAATGAATAATACTTTCAAGTTTGTTTGCCATGTATTCGATTATGTTTTTTAAAAATATTTATTGTTTTTATTGAAAAGGCAAATTTGTAGAGAGAAGGAGAAACAGAAAGATCTTTCATCATCTGGTTCACTCCCCAAATGGCTGCAATGGCCAGAGCTGAGCCAATCTGAAACCAGGAGCCAGGAGCTTCTTCTAGGTCTCCCATGTGGGTGCAGGGTTCCAAGGCTTTGTAACATCCTCTGCTGATTTCCTAGACCCCAAGCAGGGAGCTGGATGGGAAGTAGAGCAGCTGGGACATGAATCAGCACCCCTATGGGAGCCTTGTACTTGCAGTGAGAAGATTAGCCAAATGAGCCATCAGACTGACCCTCTATTGCTGCAGCAATATTTATTAACTTTCAAATATCTTTATCATCAAGAATGAAATTCCTTTTACGTAGATAGCTAAATGAGTTACATGTCAGTTTGAAAAGCCTTAAGTTAGAGCAAGGAACAAGATTGTTGTCAGAGCTGTGTTGTTCTCTGGCCCAAACCCTTGGCTAACTGCATCCACCAGCCTCAGCACCATGGCCCATCCCTCTCATTAGGGGGCTATTCTTCCCACCCAAGGCTCTTCCATCCATGTGGGAGAGCAGGCAGGCACTGCCCACCAAGGGGTAATCATCTGGTGATTCTTCAGCATCTTCTGAGCACACGGATACAAGAGTGGAGAGACAAGAGTGCTGCCCTCACAGAATGGCAAGCCCTTGCAAGTCAGGCAGAACTGAGAAGGCAGCAGAAGCCACATATGGGGGCCTGAGAAGGCAGAGGGAAGACAGGTGTGATGCCCACGTATCATGCCACAGTCCCAAGTTGAAGGGCTTTCCCAGGCCTGCTCCAGTTCCGAAGGAGTTGTGCCAGTCTCCCCAGCCCACTCACTAGTTGCGCTCTCAGATGGTGTGGTGGGTTCTATGAGTTAACACATGCCAGGCTCTTTCAGAAGCACCTGGTGCTTAAAAATTCCTCAATACATGTTGGCCATATATTAGTATTAACATATCTTAGTGTTTTAAAAGAATTTTAGTGACAAATTTCTGTACTACTGCTTTGCATTCTTCGCTATATCCTGAAGTTTACAACAGAAATATAGTTGACTTTTCAAATAGAAATGAATATGTTCTTTATACTTACTAAAATAGTTTCACAGTGGCTGGTGAAAATGTATGCATAATTACTTTTATCTTACACGAGGAATAATTAGCCCTGCTAATGGGAATTACCATTAAGTTAATCATCATTATTATCCTAATCTAAAGCATTTATTAGAAACTTAATGTTGCAGATTAATTAAGTTAGCCCTTCCTCAGAATAAATCTGTGCACATGCCATGGGGGGGGGGGCGTATTTATAGTCAAGGAAAATAACACTGGGGGTGCAAGTGGAGGCTCAGCGTTCTGCCCGCTGCCTTTTCTGCAGGTGCCTCCTGGGAGTGTGCCCTTAGTGGTGTGTTGCAGTGGGTGCTCCTGTATCAGTGTTAGCATTACGGTAGCCTGCCTCTTTCAGCAGATTCTGAGGCTTCAGGTCCAGAATCATTGGACTACAAGCCCAATGATAGCTGTGCCTGCTTCTAATTCTATCTTCTGATGCAGATGCTTAATATTTAGGTGATTTTAAAAATCATCTGTTTTGAAATAATTTCAATTGTACAAAAAAGCCTCCCAAACAAAGAACTCCATACTACTTTCATGCAGGTGCTTCACTGGTTTGTCCCTCTGCCTACCATCTGTTTACAACACCCTGTCCTCCCTGTTTTATCTTTTGCCTTTTTCTTGAGGGCAAGCCTGTACCTAGTGCCTTGTCACCCTGCCTGCCCATTGAATATGTATATATTTCAGACACTCTTGTGTCACCTGCGTACAACTCTCCCAAGTGGGAAGTCAGCCCTGCTACAATACTGCTGTCCAACCATGTGTACCATTCATGTCTCACTGGTCCAGGCAGAGCCTGTCTGGTTTTCCTTTCTGGGATGACAGGCCTTTCTTTGCTGTCTCCTGGGCTGCGGGCTTGGGCTAAGCACAATGCACAAGAAGGAAAGACACAGTGTCCCTGCCACTTAGTGTTACATTTCATGGCCAAGTCTTCTGATTCCTACCTTCTGGAAAAACTCCTCGGTCTTGCCCCACCCCTTATGTCCTTGATAGTTGTAATGACCTTCAACCTCAACCATCCAGGGTTTCCTCAGATTCAAGCCTGGTGTTGTGGGCAAGGATTTCTGCCCCGGCCCTGGTGACGGTGGTCACCATCACCTGCTCCTGTTGATGTCACCCAGGTGTTTCCACCTTCACTTTACCATTCCCTTTATTTTATTGATGAGTTTTTGCAAGATGGGCTGCTGCCTGTTATCAGCCACCTCTATGATGGTCCCTCAGTGATGAATGTTTCTGTTTTTTTATGCCTATTATTTGACATTCTAAAGAACTCTCCCTTTATTCTGTTGACTTTTTTGTGTCCATTTGAAAGCATGATTTCCTATAAAATTAAATGGATTATCATATCATTTAATTTGATACAAACATTGTCTGTGATTTGGCCAGTAAAAGCCCTGTATCCTGGTCCTTTTGACTTTCCTCCATCATTCATTGACAATTTTCTTAACTTCTGGTGCAAAAAGATATCTAGAGTTACCTTGTACTTTAGCCCAGCTCTGGAATCAGCCATCTTGTCAAGGAGCCCTCATTTCTTTCAGTGGAGGATGATATTTAGGAACCAAAATCTGACTTGTTAGGGAGCTCGTTGTTCCTGCATCATCATGACTTTCAGTAGGGAGAACTTGGGCACACCATCTATATCTGTATATGTGCTTGTATACATGTATATCTGTGTGTATCTAAAATACAGTTATCCATTTGAAGGTGTTTATATGGCTATGTTGTATGTATAAGAATGTATATATGGGGCCCAGCGCGGTGGCGCAAGTGGTTAAGGTCCTCGCCTTGCACACCCAGGATCCCATATGGGCGCCGGTTCTATCCCGGCAGCCCCACTTCCCTTCCAGCTCCCTGCCTGTGGCCCGGGAAAGCAGTTGAGGACGGCCCAAGGCTTTGGGACCCTGCACCCACGTGGGAGACCTGGAAGAGGCTCCTGGCTTCAGATTGGCATAGCATCGGCCGTTGCACTCACTTGGGGAGTGAATCATCGGACGGAAGATCTTCCTCTCTGTCTCTCCTCTCTGTATATCTGCCTTTCCAATAAAAAAAAATAATAATAAAGAATGTATATATGTATATACAGAGAATGTAGAGTAATCATGAGTTAATATCAAGTCTCTAATTATAGTCTCATACAATAAATAACTCACTGTTCTTTCTGCCACTCCTCCTTCCATGTTTGTAAAGTCTCTCCTTCAATAGTGAGAAGTTGATTTATCAAAATATATTGGCTTATTTGTTCCTTTTGTTTGCAACATGCGTAGTTCATTTGTAATAAACATTTCCCATGAACTTTTTGAAAAGTCCTTGTATATATGAATTTCAGCATTTTTTTTACACCAAGGTAATCTTACCTCCTAATTCCATTTTTCCATGAACTCTTTGACATGTCCTTTATACAAAAAAAAGAACATTGGACTTGGCACAGTAGCTTAGTAGCTAAAATCCACACCTTGAATGTGCCATGTGGCCACCTATGTGGCCACCGGCTTGTATCCTAGCTGCTCTGCTTCCCATTCAGCTCCCAGCTTGTAGCCTAGGAAGGCAGTTGAGGACAGCCCGGAGCCTTGGGACCCTGTACCTGTGTGGGAAACCTGGAGGTGGCTCCTGGCTCCTGGCTTTAGTCTGGCTCAGCTCTGGCCTCTTGGGGAGTGAACCATCAATGAAAGATTTTTGTCTCTGTCTCTCCTTTTCTCTGTAAATCTGACTTTCAAAAAAGAAAGAAAGAAAGAAAGAAAGGAAGGAAGGAAGGAAGGAAGGAAGGAAGGAAGAAAGAAAGAAAGAAAGAAAGAAAGAAAGAAAGAAAGAAAGAAAGAAAGAAAGAAAGAAAGAAAGAAAGAAAGAAAGAAAGAAAGAAAGAAAGAAAGAAAGAAGGAAAACACTATTCAGCATTGAAGAAGAAGGAAATCCTGATCTGTGCTGTGATGGGACTGGGCCTTGAAAGTGTGCTGCTAAGTGAAGCAAGGCAAACCCAGAAGTACAAAAGCTGAGTGATTCCACTTACGCAACATGTTTCTGAAAATGGATAGTGATAATGGCAGCACAATGGGTGTCCTTAATGCCACTTAAGAAGGGCTGAAATGGCAGATTTCATTGTATGTGTATTTCAACCCTGCACACCAAGAGATGACTGGGATTTTAAGGAGATACCTCATCAGAGCTCTGTTCTTAGAAAGATGCTTCTGCTTAGTGTCCATAGGTTGTAAAGACTTCTTCCTAATCCCTTTCCTACTTACTGCCTGGCAAAGGGCACTTGGACAGTGGTATTTGTGTGGTAGAGAGGTCACAGTAGGGAAATTTGGGGTAGGAGTCAAGTGCATCTAGGTCATCTAGAGCAAGGTTTGGCCTTGGCCCACATTCAGTCCATAATGTGTGGTAGATTTCCTGTCTTATAAAAGGTGTAAATAGCAACAGTGACTAAAGGACAGAGGTCACATGTGGTGCAGCCAAGTCTAAACTATTGACCATCTAGCCCCTTGTGGGAAAAGTTCACAAATAGGTATAGAACACTGCCTTGGACTGAAGTATATCCCCCAGCCCCACTCACTGCGCCTCAAGTTGAAGTCCTGCTGAGGGGAGACACCTTAGAGATTGATCCCCAAGGCCCGACTTCATATGAGGGCTGGTCAGGAAGGAGGCTGTCTACAGGACAGAAAAGACCTCACCAGAAACCGGCCCTACTGCCACCCTAGTCTTGTACTTCAGACTCCTGAGCCCTGGGAAAGCCCCCGGGCAATTTGTGATACTCTGTTGTGGCAGCCTGAGGAGCCTTGGATAAATTCACTCTTGGATTCTTCCTAGACTCTCTTGCCTTCATGGATGAAAGGGGCTTCAAGAGGAAGAGGGAATGTTTACCATAAGGCACGGTCAGGGAGTTTCTCTGAAACAATCAGAGTGCTAAGCAGTAGACTCCAAAATGCTAAGAACAAATAGTTTCTATAATAGCAACTTTTTAAAAGGATTTATGTATTTTCACTGAAAAGGCAAATTTAGAAAGAGGAGAGACAGAGAAAAACATCTTCCAACTGCTGATTCACTCCCCAAATGGCCTGAATGGATGGAGCTGAGCTGAGCCAAGCCAAGAGCCAAAGCCAGGAAGTAGCCGGGGTTTCTTCTTCATGGGTGCAGGGTCCCAAGGCTTTGGGTTATTCTCTACTGCTTTCTCAGGCCACAAGCAAGGAGCTGGATGGGAACTGGGGCAGCCGGGACATGAACTGGCACCATATGGGATGGTGGCACTTGGGAGTGGAGGACTAGCCCATTGAGCCACTGTGCCAGCCCTTACAATACCAATTTTCTTATGTGTCACCATCTGTTTTTCTTTGAATGCAGTAAAAAAAATGACAGCTTTTCATGTACTGGTGATACTCCTTGTGCTTTTTAAAGTCAAACATATGATGCTATTTGTGTGTAAAGGCTTTTTTTCTCTTGCTCTCATTTGTTTCTCCAGCTTGAATTTCTATGTAAACTCCCCTGGCTAAATTGCACAAGCCACCCACAGCCTACCGCCTCCTCCCTCGCTCTAGAGCAGGAGTGGGAGAACCCAGCGTCTGCAGCATGGAGTATCCAATACACGTAGAGCTGGGCCAGGCAGTAGGAACCTTCTCCAAGGGAAGGGCTGTGTGCCCGTGCCCACACTATTGCCTATGCCCATTGTTGTAGATGAGCCCCCTGGAAGCCTGGCTTTCAGACATTTTGGCATCCTAGCCATAACCTTCCTCATGAGCATTGCCAGGTCCCCATTATGTCCCTTCTCTCCCTTCCCCCATGAAAGGCAATAATATGTATTTAAAGCAAATCTCTTACTCTTCTTTAAGACAACTTCCTGGAGGTAGAGTTTGTAAAATTCACATTCCTTTAATTGCATAGTTCCATGCTTTGTAGTGAGTTAGCCATATTTTGCAGCCATTTATCACCATAACCTAATGTTAACATTTCCATTGCCACGGGCCTGGTGGTGTGGCCTAGTGGCTAACGTCCTCGCCTTGAAAATGCCGGGATCCCACAAGGGTGCCGGTTCTAATCCCGGCAGCTCCACTTCCCATCCAGCTCCCTGCTTGTGGCCTGGGAAAGTACTCGAGGACTGCCCAAAGCTTTGGGACCCTGCACCCATGTGGGATACCCGGAAGAAGTTCCTGGATCCTGGCTTTGGATTGGCATAGCATCGGCCATTGCACTCACTTGGGGAGTGAATCATCGGACTGAAGATCTTCCTCTCTGTCTCTGCTCCTCTCTGTATATCTGACTTTCCAATAAATAAATAAATCTTTAAAAAAAAAAATTTCCATTACCACACTACCCTTCTAGTTGATTCCCACTCCCAGCCCTGAATTATTTTACTCTCTACCTCTAGAATTGCCTTTTCTGGGTGTTTTACATAAATGAAACATAATATGTGGCTGTTTTGCATTGATTTTTTTGACAGCATCATTTTTTTAGGCTCAAGTATGCTTTCATATCAGTATTTTTTTGTGGCTGTGTAGTGTTCCATTCTGTGAGAATACAGCACATTTTATTACTCATTCACCAGTTGATGGGTATGAATATTTGGGTTGATTTTACTTTTCCACTATTGCAAATACTACCACAGACACTTGCATGCATATCTTTGAGGATATTTTAAACTTCTTATTTTCTTTGTTTATTCACTTATTTATTTGAAAGGCAAAGTAATAAATTTTTCCAGCTATCGTTTTACTCAAGTTACCCACAACACCCGGGATTGAGCAAGGCTGAAGCCAGGAGCCAGGAACTGCACATTCTCCCACATAGGTCTCCCACATAGGTGACAGGGACCCAAGTACTTGACCCATCACCTGCTATGTCCCAGAATGCAGTAGTAGTGAGCTGGATTAGAAGCAAAAGAGCCAGGACCCAAACCATGTAGGTGTCCCAAGCTGTGTCTTAAAGCACTAAACCACAATGCCTGCCCCGGGAAATTTCTTTTAAGAAGTGCTATTGAAGTCTTTGCCCATTTTCCCTCCAGTAGTGATGATTTTGAGTCAAGTAAGGAAGTTAGCGATAGCCAGTTTGTGTGTTTCCAGCAGGATGTCATATACACACATCTGTCCATTGCAGAACAGCTGGGAGTCCCTCCTGGTCCCATCCAGCTCTGCCCTTCATCCATTGAAGGGCTACACTGGCAGGCCTAGTGTGGATATTTCCAGGGCCTGTAAGGCAGCAGCAGCTTCCTGAGGAGGCTGAATTGCTTACATAGTTTTCCTTTTTTTTTTTTTTCTTCCAGAATTGGGGTTGGTTTTACCCTTGAGTTTCACTTGCTGTGCCTCTTGCACATGATGCCCTGGAGGATCTTAAAGCACTTCCCTTTCTCCTTTTCCAGGGTAAACCCTTATCCCTGGGTGGAGTTGAGTCCTTTTAGATAGTCAACAGAATGGGACTCTATGGTTAAGGGCTAGGTTTGCACATGTTTTAACAGCTGCCTGCCACCACATTGGTTCCTCTGAGGCATGTGGTGCCCCAGACCTCCAGCTCTTGGTGTTACAAACTGAGTCTGCACCAATACTATGGTTCTTTCATTGTTGCCAAATCGTATGTTACTTTACATGTAACTCTGTTAAATTTTATCTTACCAAGTGTTGTTTTTTATTTTTTAGATTTGTTTTATTCTAGTGAAACATACATAGCATAAAACCATTTTTGTTTGTAGCACAGTGGCAGAGAGAGATATAGACAGAGAGCTCGCCCATCTGCTCACTCACCCTCTAATTGCTGACAATAGACAGGCTGAGCCAAGCTGAAGACAGGAGTCTGGAACTCAGTTTGGGTCTACTAAATGGATGAACCCTAACTGGGCTTTCACCTGTGCCTCCCAGGATATGCTTTAGCAGAAAGCCAGCATCGGAAGGAGAGCTAGGACTTGACCCCAAGTACTGTTGTAAAAGTTGCCAACGTCCCAAGCAACATCTTAGGCAAATGCTAAATGCCTGTCCGATTTTCACCTGTTTTTAAGTGTGCAGTCCAGATGCAGTAAGGACATTCCTGCTCTGCTATAGCGGTCACAACTGTCCATCCTCAGATGATACAAAGTAAATTTCTATGTCAAGAAAACCTAAGTTCTTATTTTACTGCACCCCATCTCCTAGCCACCTTCCATTTCTGAACTTGACTTCTCGAGGTACCTCTCCTAAATGGAATCCTACAGTCCCTATCTTTTTGCTCCTGGCATATTTGACTTAGCATATTACCTGCTAGGTCCATCCCTGTTGTAGCATGTGTCAGAATCTCTTTCCTTTCCGAGGCTGACTAGTATCCCGTGGTATTTATTGTACATCATGAGTTGCTTCCACCTTTTCACTGTTATGGATAAATGCTGATGTGAGCATGAGTGTACAGAGGTGTTGGAGTTTCTTTGATGGTACTGACTATGTAATGCATTCATTATATTTTGCCTTTGTTTTGTGTTATTGGAAATTACCTGAAAATCAGATAATTTTGACTTCTGCTTTTATCCAAGTCCATCTCCTTTTTTAAAGATTTGGTTGTTATTCATTTGTTTATTTTATTTGAAAGGCAGAGTGACAGAGGAAGTTAGAGAGACATATGTACTACAGAGAGAGAGAGAAAGAGAAGGTCTTTATCCTATCTGGCTCACTCTCCATATACCTACCACAGCCAGGACTGGGCCGGGCCAAAGCCAGGACCCTGGACCTCCACTGCCTTCCCGGGGGCCTTAAGAAGAAGCTGGGTCTGAAGCAGAATAGCTGGGACTTGCATTGGTACTCCAGTATGAGATGCAGGAATCCAAGAAGTGGTTTAACGTGCTGCACCACAATATCCATTCTTTCCAAATCAAGTTCATACTTGATTATAGAGTGACATTTCCTATAGATGTAAGTTACCATTTTGGACAAAGCAGTCATTTCTCATATCTCAGCCTAAAAAAGAAAATGTCTCCCCTCATCTTCATGACTGGACTCTGAGAGCCGACTCGGGCTAAGCACTGAAGCTGGCTGCCCCAAGTACAGCTGTGAAGCCCCTTGGCTGCGTTTCACTGGGAGAGAGGAGGGTACACACTGCTTGTTTGCAGCAACATGGCAGAGAAATGACTGTCAGGTACCCAAAGAAAGGGAACTGCGTCCTGCAGCGATCCGATTAGGACTGAATTCTCCTGCTCCCCAAGTGCTTCTTGAGCTCCTCCTTGGTGGAAAGCACAGAGCACTTCTGGGAAAGAAAACAAGACTAAAACACACTCCCTGCTTCCAAGACCATCCTGATGCAGAGCCTTTCAGAACCTGGAGCTCTTGGAGCAAGGTTTTAGCCATCGGTGTAAGGACCTGTCATCTCCTTAAGCGAAGAGGATTACAGGATATGGCCAAGAGCAGAGTGTGCTCTCCATATGGACATACAGGGTGAAGGGAGGATCTCAGGCCGCACTGAACAGATCTCAACCCAAAAGGCTTAAAGCTTTAGCTCTCTCTGCACTTTGGCTAACAGAAAAGCCCCAAGAAAACAAAAAGTACTCTTGCTCTTGACAGTATAAAGTTCTTATTATTATTAGAGAATAGTAACTGTGCATTTATGAAATCCTTTGTCAGAGCAATTTAGTTAATAGCTATGTAAATGACGACTTACTTCATCGTGTAGGTGGATTGCTCTATGTACACTTTCTCGGAAAGAATGTAAGTGCTAAAAAACTGTTAACATCACAAATGGAAAGAAGCAAAAAAAAAAAAAAAGTTAGGACTGGAAGGCCAGCCTCTTGCTCCCTTAGGTGTGTTGGGAGTGAAACAGAAAGTCCCTCTGGTAGTTGGGATTTGTTGGGTTGACAAGTGGTAACCTTTTCTGTTCTGGTCCAGCTCATGGGCTTCTGTGGAAACTGAAGTGGATTGAACGTTGTTTCTCATGGCTGATGAGCAATCACTGAGGGTGGGATGGGGAGAACTGCTGGAAGTTGATGCCACAGCATATATTTCCAGAACATCTCCCTACAAAGCCTCTGAGGGGTTCTTTAAAAAGGTCATTGGGATTTTTTTTTTTTCTTAGTCTAAAAACGGCTTCCAAGGAGGCTGGGAGGCTGGGAACAGCAGGGGCCCCCTGACCCTGTCTGCCTCCCGTGGCCAGCATGGAGGCTTCTGTTGTGGCTGAGGAGCTGAGCCAGGCCTAGCCTGCTACTCTGACCTCACAAGAGTTCATCCAACCCCCAGCCTCATCTTCAGCTGTGCTTTCATCATTGTATTCCCCTTCTTTTGACATCTCTCTGGATCTCCATTTATCATGCAAATCACATTGAAATGCTCCATAGCGGATCCCAAGCCTGTCACCAATTTGCCCTCCCACACACCCTCCCTCCATAACTGCCAGGACTCCCACTCCCATCAGCCCCCATCCCTTGCAACAGGCATCAGAGGAGTGGGCAGGAAGTCAGGCACCACGTCAGTTTCTCCCCGACGGCCTCCAGCGTTTAGGATTCTCCTGTGTGGCCACCTGCCCTCAACAGGCAGCCCACCCAGGCCCTGCCCACTGAATGCCCACAGCTGTTGTCACAGGCGCATGTCCCTGCACTTGGAAGCCCATTTCTGCTGCACATGGCCTCTGAGGGTGCAGACTGCAAGCTCCTGTGCTGCTCTTGCAAGGCCTCCCTGCTTGACTTCTCCTAAATGTTTGCTTCCATCTGCTTCCCTTTTCCTTCAGGTGCAGAGTGAAGACAGCGTCCTCCTGTTTGTTATTGCCTGGACCATCACAGAAATTATCCGCTACTCCTTTTACACATTCAGTCTTTTAAACCATCTGCCTTACCTCATCAAGTGGGCCAGGTAAAACATCTGTGGGACCAAGATTGACCCTTGACATTGTCCTGTTGCTGTGGTGCCCTACAGGGCCTTGTAAACACCACCTCCTAGTTTCTGAAGCTAAAATTGTCAGAGACAAGTTGGGTGGAAAACTGTACGTAGATTTCATCAGGGGAAGAGTCTCTACTGACCTCCAGTAATAAAATCACTTCCGTTTTTTGCATTTTACCCACTTACTGTCATTGGGATCAATAAGGTTAAATTATTCAGCAGAGGTGCTCACTTTGGCAACACATACACTGAAATTATTCAACAGATTTGATGGATAATCCCTTTGTTTTCCATACTAACTTTTACTGTAAGACTCTGCCATAATGATTTTTTTTTTTTGGACTTAATTCAATTCTGATAGTCCCAATTTTACCAAGAGCCTATAACATTTAAATTAATCTTTAGTTAATAACAAACATCCCCATGGCAGTATTGGCTTATTGGTTTTATTTTTATTTTGCTTTTCTTTTTTACCAATGACAGTCCTTATAAGTTAGATAAAAGGCTAACAGTTCATCAGTTACCTTAAAATCCATGATAAAGTTGTAAGCAGTTTTCTAAAATTGAAAAAGACCATGAAGGATGGGAAGTGAAGGCGGAGTGACAAAAGTAGAAGGCTGCAGGTTATCCTTGGGTCAGAATGCCTCCCTTTATAGAAGGAAAACCATGGTTCCCGGGCCATTTATGAGTTTTGATGGTTAAATTTAGGACATAATCCAGTTACTGCTGACATTTCAAGTGTGAGAGCGCCTCTTTATTTTTATTGCTTTTCACCATGAACCTTTTTCTCAGGAAAGGGGAGAAAGGGAAGCAGCAGTTATTAACTGACGTGAACAACCACCTGCTCTGGGTTCCCAGGGGGCTTGTTGACCATGCCCTGATTTCACTGGCCAACTAAGCAACAGCACCTTTTGCCCATTGTTCTTCATTGTCCCACAAAGGATTCCTCCTTCTGCACTCTACTCCTTATCATAGGTAATATAGGCCATGGGGAATGTTGCCCCTTTATTTGTGTAAAGGTCTCAGCAAAATTCCCAGGCCTGGAAGTACAGAGTGCAGTGCTTGTTGTAAGCCACAGACAGCTGAGACCTCTGAGCTGAAGATTCCTGTAGCAGCCGCACCTCTGCCTTGCAACTGCTTCCTGGGGTGCTAACTGCTCCCAGGTGACAGTCAACTGCAGGGTTTTCATAATTGAAAAATCACATAATGACCAAAAGCTATTATGAATTTTAAATTAGTGTGCTCAATTAGAGTCAACTTCATTTTTCACAGGTACTTCTTTTTTCAGTCCACACACCAGGCATCAGGGTGTGTTGTAGGAATTCAAGTACCTTCCACCCCTGCTGGCTCCCACTACCCCCAGGATGATGTAAAGCATGCCTCGGGTTCACCTCTGCCTTACCAGCATGTGCCATCACCTTAGCTGGTTTCCAGGGTTGTGGATTGAGTCAGGCCTCATCCTGTATTTGGTCTTAGAACTTTTGAAAACATATACCTGCTATGAGTCCCTTTCAAAAACCAGCTTGCACAAGTTGAACTTAAACAACAGATAGATGGGAAAAGATAGCAAGGGAGCTTTCTAGAAGGTCAGCACCGACGAGAAGATGGAAGTGTCTTTCCATAAAACTGGCCTTGTGCCTCAGTGCTGAGGGTTTTGTCCCCTCTTGTCTCCTTTCAGATACACACTGTTCATCGTGCTGTACCCGATGGGTGTGTCAGGAGAGCTGCTCACCATCTACGCGGCCCTGCCCTTTGTCAGGCAAGCTGGCCTCTACTCCATCAGTCTTCCTAACAAATACAACTTCTCCTTTGACTACTACGCGTTCCTGATTCTGATCATGATCTCCTACATTCCACGTGAGTAACCATTCCTGCGTGAACTGACTTAGCTGTAAATGTGCCACTGCAGGAACCAGCCCTGATTAGTTGGGTGCCATATCCAAATCAATGGCAGTTTGACTGATCGGGAATGTTAGATGCTGGCCATCGACAGGGATTTTCTCTGGTACCTCCTGACTAAAGAATAAGCCTTCTTGGTATAGCTGCCCAAGATGCAGCCCTTGTCCATAGGTGGGCTGGAAACCCACAAATACCAGGTTAGGTTAGCTACATAGGACAAGGAGCACTGGCTGGAAAGCAGAGAAGTCCCCAACACATTCCCTGTGGATTGGTTTTTCGGTCTCTTAAGAACTACTGCTGAGCAGAGGTAAAAAGCATTGTCCAGAGGTTTTTGTGCTTTGCTTACCATATCACAATAGATAGATTCACCAGTTTCACTTTAAGGAATTGGTCATTAACTGGAAACAAATCCCCAAATAAAAAAAGGCATGTCTTCTCTTTCTCAACTTTCTTGCTGATCACTGAACCCATATGAACAGGGTGGGGTGTTCCCTTCAGGATGGTTTCCGGCCACTTTGTTGCACTGCTGGAGAATGAATGTGTGCAGCATCTGGCGGCCCCAGCATCCTCAGGGACAGAGAGGAGGATGTGGCTGGTGCTCCTGCAGGGCGCCAGTCCTGGGGACCCAGGACAGGAGCCTAAAGCAACCCTCTTCTGGATTCCTGATGTTCTGCTGTAAGCCCTGTGACGGGTGCCCACATTCCAAGGACAGAGTGTGGCTGTGTCTTCTCATTTAGCTGTGTCTGTAGCCATTATAACACTGAATCTTACTGTAGCTGATAAAGGCTGCTATATTCTGCCCCCCACACACACACTCCCCAAGAAACCTCAAGCTAAATCCACACAGCCTGCAGCTTTATCTCTGTGAATCATCAGCACGATCAGAAGTGTCATGTTTGTGTCCCTCTGTGGAAAATTGCATTTCATGCATCGTGAGGGAAAACTACATCCAGATTTCATGTGAACGTTTTTCTTGGAGAAATTCTTGGACACACTTGTGCTTCATGATTCATTTTCCACTCTTTTTTTTCCCATTGTTGGGCCCTCCTCTTTAATGTCAGGAGCATGATGGCTAAACGTCATCTGTCATTAATGAAAAGATAGTTAATTTTCAAACAAAGGTAGGTATAGAAGAGACTGAAATTTTAAGAAAAAGTAACATGCCTTTTTGCCACCTCAGTTTTGTTTCCTTGAGTTTTATTTTCTTGTCTTCAGAGAACAGTTGAAATTCTGCCACATCTGGAGTAATGCCTCTTACCTCCAGGGCACCACTGAATGCAGCACTGCTGGGGAATGATAATCAGGAAACGTACTCGGGGTACCACAAAATCAAGCCCTGAGAAGGGTCTTGTAGGGGCCAGCTCATTGGCATAGTAGGTCAAGCCGCTATTGCAGCACCAGCATCCCATAGAAAACCAGTGTAAGTCCCCAGCTGCTCCACTTTCTATCCAGCTCCCTGCTAATGCACCTAGAAAAAGCAGAGGATCTCCCATGTGGGATATCCAGAGGAAACTCCTACCTTCTGGTTCCAGCCTGGCTCAACCCCAGCCATTGTGGCCAACTGGAGAGTGAACCAGTAGATGGAAGATATCTCTCTCCTCTCTCTCTCTCTGTTCCTGTCTTTCTTTCTCTCTATATAGAACTCTGACTTTCAAATAAATCAACCTTTAATTTAAAAAAGAGAAAAAAGGAAGGTCTCGCTCACGTGCATACTGAGATTTCCCCATCTCAGTGTCCCTGCCGGTCTTTAGGCTGAGACGAGCATAGCCACACCTGTGTGCACCTGCATGGCTTTTTGTGCCCCGGTGGTCAAGCCTGCTGACCTTCTGTGACAGTGGTGGGGCCCTCCTGAGATGACAGGATTCCAGTCCTGTGGGATTTTTCCTCTTTGGCCTAGGCAGAGAGGCAGCAGAGAGCACTGCTGCCCTGAGCCAGCTGTCTTTAAGTGACTGGCAGGACACCCCTTCCGACTGAACTCTGCTTTCTTTACCTACGTTCCATCCTTTTTCTCCCAGTCACAAGCCTCCCTCGCTTGGCTCAAAGCTAATATATTTTCTTATTATTTATTTTAAAGTCAGAGGGAGAGATTTCCTTGTCTGTTCATTTTCCCCAAATGCCATGAGCCAGGCTAAAGCCAGGAGCCCAGAACTCACTTGGATCTCCTATGTGGGTGGCAGGAACCCAGGCACTTGAGCCATCTCCCACTGCCTCTCAGGGTGCACACTAACAGGAAGCTGGACTCAGGAGTGGAGCCAGGATTCCAAACCAGGCATTCCCATATGCAAAAATGTGTCCCAAGTGGGCCCAGCAGCGTGGCCTAGCAGCTAAAGTCCTTGCCTTGAACACGCCGGGATCCCATATGGGCGCTGGTTCTAATCCAAGCAGCTCCACTTCCCATCCAGCTCCCTGCTTGTGACCTGGGAAAGCAGTTGAGGATGGCCCAATGCTTTGGGACCCTGCACCTGTGTGGGATACCCGGAAGAAGTTCCTGGATCCTGGCTTTAGATCGGCATAGCATCAGCCATTGCGCTCACTTGGGGAGTGGATCATCGGATGGAAGATCTTCCTCTCTGTCTCTGCTCCTCTCTGTATATCTGACTTTCCAATAAATAAATAAATCTTTAAAAAAAAATGTGAACCAAGTGGTATCAACCACAATATGACATGCCCAACCCATAGTTTCTTTTTTAAGGCATCCTAACTCTTGTAAACCAAGAGAATGATAGATCTCAAATAAAATTTAACAAGATTCACTGCCAATCCCTTCCCTGACTCCCCTACTTCCACCCTATGCCAAGTATGGCAGCGCCAACCTCTGGTTACAAATCACCATGGTGTGGGCCACACCCTTATGATTCTGGCCTGTTTTGGTCAAGTGCATTTGGTCCTTCAGGTTGTTAATGCTGAGACCAACTTGTACAGCCCGTTCCAGCCCACTGTACTTTCCCAACTCTCCAACACTTTGTATTTATGAGGAAAAACAAGAGAGGCTACCATGGACCTGTGGGATCCTTTACCAAATTTGGTTTCTTTGTGGTTCTTACACTCTTCTTCAATGAGAAGTTGATGGTACATGTTGATTCTATAAAGGAACACCCACTGTGGTCCCAATCACTGTTATCCATAATGCTCAGAGCATGGCTCATGAGCTTTGGGGCGGCAGTTCTTGTATTAGGGTACTTGGGACCCCTGGCAAGGGGTGGCTCTCTGCCTCTCCCTATGGAGTATACAGCATCAACACTATGCAGTATCTGCAGGCGTCTGGAGGCAGCCAGCTCCTTTGTTCCTAGCCTCCTAAATTGGTGAAAACCACTCATGGAAGAGGGGACAGGAAAAGGTTGAGAGATGCAAAGGACCCCATGATGCTGACTCAGTACAAGTTGACAGTTCCCTCATGCCCATCCCCTGGAAGGCAGGGAGCCCAAAGGGACTGGCTGTCTCACTGGAGAAGGGCACAGCCACGCTCAGCACACAGTGACAGCTCCCCGTGCATACACAGCAGCTCCACATTGGAAGAGCAGAAGGATGGATTCTGTGGCGAGCTTAGATTTTCTTAGGTATTATTTTTGCTGATGGGCAGTATAATTAAAAACAGTATGGAAGCTTCTGGAACACTATGAACCATTTCACTGTAGGGATCAACCTGAAAACTTGGGTATTTCAGGGGAAACAACTATTAGCATCCTGGCTTCTCAAAAGTCATGGTCAGATTACAGAAAATTGCCGAGTGCACTCAGTCTAGACCGCCCCACCACTACCACTTTCCTCTCCCCTGGACACTAGGGAACCTCTAAAGCATATAAAGGAATAGAAAGTACCCATTTGTTCCCACTGCTAGCCACTGAGTCTTCAGACAGCTGCCCATGGACGTGAAGTTTTATCTGTCACAACCTGTCTAGCAAATGGCTTGGAAGCCCAGAAGTCCCTAGCATCCTTGGCTCACAGCATGTCCTTTTACCAAAGTCCCTCTAGAGAAATGTCACTGACCCATTTCTAGATGGTGACAATCAGCATTCTCTATGGTTTCATTATATCCTTACACCCAGGGTTTACATTCTAGAGCTCGCTATGTTTCCTGCCTCTCAATAGCAAGAGAGTCCTCTCTCACTGTCAAGTTCACTGTGTCCTCTGGGTTTGTACCACTGAAACTTCCTGCCCAGGCCCAGCAGCTGAGGGAGAACCCAGAAGCCTGGCAATTTGGATGGGTTCTGTCTTTTGCTGTGGGGGACCATGGCACATTGCAGGATGCTCTGAGACCTCAGGTCTCTGTGATCCATGTCAGTGACCTCCCCCCCTCATTTCCAGATATTCCCTAGAAAGGGAGCACCAGCCACTTCAGTAGCAAGCGGGGGCTTTTCTACATAGTCTGTAAGATGACCACAAGAAAAGACTCTCCAGGCTCTGGCTTACTTCCCATAAGGGCCTTTTGTGACACCCATGCCAGGAGTAGTTTGATTCCCTTCAAATGCTGTAGTACTGCTTGCCACCTGGGAACAGCAATGAGGCCAAGGCCAATGGCTCTGACTGCTGTGAACTTGCCCTGAGACCATGGGCCAGCTATTTCACTGCCCCAGCACCTGAGTCTTTCCTCCATTCCTCTGCCAGTGTTTGTGAGGATTTACCAGAACAGTAGGAAGAGAGTATGCAAGAGGATGAGAAGTATCTTTGGCACCTCTACAGCTTCTTGAGCAGCTAACTGTCCATCACCAGGTCCCTCCCGCTCAGCCAGGGCAGGAAAAGATGAGTCTTCCTGTTTGTTGTCTCTTAACCAAGACCCTTGGTTATGTTCTTTGGTTGCTGGGCAAGAAAGCAGAGGGCCAGGAGGGTCTGAAGCCTGTGGGTTTTAAATAGTGCACACAGTGGAAAATCATGTCTTTAAACCATTCTTCCCTTTTCTTTCCTTCCAGTTTTCCCCCAGTTATACTTCCACATGATACACCAGAGAAGAAAGGTCCTTTCTCATACTGAAGAACACAAGAAGTTTGAATAGTTCCTGCTTTCTGCAACTCCTTCCCCACTGCTCCCTGCCCCTAAAAAAAAAAACAACTTTTCAATGATCAAAAAAAAAAAAAATGCTGCAGACTTTTTGAATTCCCAATACGTTTCATAGAAAATAAGTAAGTACTATTTTTAAAATATCAGCAACAAAAGCCCAATGTCACTCGGGACTGAGATTTTATAATAAAAAAAAAAAAAGAAGATTTTACAAAGGCTATTACATCAAACATTCTGGCCAGTGCATCTGCGCATGCTCCTTCCCCACAGAGAGTCCACACTCTCTGGGGTGGCCTAAGAAGGCGATGTGGCATCCCCTAGCCTCCTGTGTGTTCTCCATAGATCCCAGAAATAAAGGCCTGAAGCCTAAGTGCTTGGGAGTTCCAGTCTGAGTCCCGATGTCACCCCCCCAGCTCGTAGCAGGGCCCACGTTTCCATCTGCAGCGTGTTCAGCATCCCCTTTGCAAAGTGCTTTGACTGCATGCTGGAAACTACTTGTATCTTTGAAGCGGCAAACTTTGTTCTCCGGAATGTTCTGAAATTATGGCTGGGACCCTTCTCCCCACCCCGACTCCCACCTTCATCATGTGAATGAATTATAAAATGTATATGCCTGCAAAGCTTCAGGGTAGTGCTCATAATCAAAAACCAATCTGAACCCTTCTGTTTGTTTTCGATTGAGTCATGACTGCCTGCCGCTAAGAACTGTGCTTGAACTTGGTAAGTTATGTGTGCAGTGTAAAGAACCCGCCTTCTCAAGAGCTCCGCTTCAGTCTTCTTTTTACCACATGACAGGCCTGCAAAAGGCAAGCCCAGTAAGTGGTCTGTGTCAGGTACCTTCCCCAGCATACCCCTGAGCAACGTCCACCATCGCTTGCACAGGCCTTAAGCCAATCTGGTCACACCCAAGCAGGGAACCTGTGAGGGAGAACACCCGGAAGGTGCTTGCTCCAGCCGTGGTCTCGGGGGCAGGCCCTGTAGCACGGCTGACAAGACCAGCCACCCACTTGCAATCCAGCTTCTGCAGCTGGCCCTTAAGAGGCAGCAGGTGATGGTAGGGCACAGGTCTCTGCCACTCATGGGAGAAGTCTAGATGGTATCCTGGCTCCTGGCTTCGGCCTGCCCACAAACCTCCCTGCCGTGGGCATTTGGCGAACAAACTGGAGGATGGAGGATCTGTCCCTGTCATTCTGCCTTTCAGATAGGTTTTTAAAAAAGTAAATATTTTTTTTCTTTAATGCTGTCTAGAGAAACACTCGGGAATGCGTCTATACACACCCTTTTTATTTTTTAATTAACATGCACTCTTGTGTTCAGCTGCTTTTCCTGATGATGGTCCTGTGTTCATTTTCACCAAGTGTTGCATTCAGAGACTGTGAACTGTTCCAGATGGGCAGCCAGGAGCTCAAAGCAGCATTGTCTGCGTGTACCAGAGCAGCCAGAAAAACCACCTGGCCATGAGGCCATGGGACTGATGAATGTCTTCAGACCTTTCTGTGGCTGGGCCGGGCATCGGCAGCCCCCTCCAAGGCCTGGGGGAAAATGTGAGGCCAGGCGTAGAGGCCAGCGGATTGTCCACACAGGGTCTGTTCGTGGCGCCCTTAGCCTCCTCCCCAGCCCTCCCGCCTCCCCAGTCTTTTTTTTTTTTTTTTGTCTATGTGGGGGGATGATCATTAAGATCAAAATTGTAGCTTACTGAGTAGTTATCCTTTTAAAAATAATTGTTCCTATCAAGAGTGCTGTAACAGAAAACTCAATTTTTAAATGCTTATTTTCATAGAAGCTTGAAAAACTTATGCAGGCAGGTGTGTAATAATTTATTTTTGAATTGAATATTCAGATTCTTAAGGGCACCACCCTTAAGCTGGGTGTGTGATTAGAATCTATTGTATTTGGTACGCTAAAAAAAAAAAAAGGTATGAAAAAGTATTTTTCATGCTTTCTTCCTTTTTATTCTTCCAAAGTGTATTTCTACTGTAAAATAGAATCAACTTGAGTTATATTAGCCTTATGACTTTATTTGGTTACAGTCTTTTTCAGTTATTTCTGGAATAGTGTAGAAGATGGGGTAGAAAAGCAGAGTGGGGGAAGCAGGAGTGGGAGTGGTCATCCGGCCCCCTGTGATCATTTGTCACTATTTATGAAAAGCATTGTGTGACACACAGTGGCTCTGCATCAAACTGGATTTTGGCAATGAGCACAGCAAGCAACTTCCTTCTGCGAAGGGCTCTTTGCCCGAGTGTATATTTTTTTACATCAACATTTCAACATTCTTGTGGGAGATAAGTGAGCCATGCCAGGCAGGATGTCCTTACAGTAACCTGTCTGGGTAGCCGCTTTGCTGCTCCCTCGGTTAACTCACTTCTCTCAAACAGTGGTGTTCTCTCAGAATCCAAGATCCCCGGACCTTACCAAATGTCACATCTCAGTGAGCACCAACAAGGAATGTGGCCAATGCAGGGCACTTTGGCAGCCTTGACCAGTCGCCTTTCAGGAGCACAGAGTCAGCATCTTCCTGGCTCCCCACCTGAGTGCACGTGTCACGTCCCCATCACAGTGGGCTCCCAGAAGGGTGGGCTTGTGCTGACTCAGGATCCTCAGAGACACCCGTGGACGCCAGCTGCTGGGCTGCATCACACAGGGTGCAGTGCACCAAGGTCCGACTTCACATTGCAGACCATCCTTCCTCCGGTGCAAGGCACCCCTAATGCCAGGTGGGAACGGTCAGGAGCTGCAGAGGTCCACAAGGAACTCACGCTCTCATGTTCTCGTTTGTTGTTTTGATGACTCACTGATGGGCTCCAACCTGCCAATTATTTTTAATTCTGAGTTGCAGATGAAACGTTAGAAATCATCAAAGTCAATGTTCCTTTGAAATTTGGGTAAAAAAAAAGAGACAACCGTCTACAGAATCATTTTTGTATTTTTTCTATGTTGTGGAAACCAAAATTGTAATTTTATAAGTCTTTGATTCACTCAAATTCTATAATTTAAATGTATTTTTTGTATATTTAGAAACAAGGAGTTCAGAGACCATGCTTAACTTTCTATGCATGCATTGAAAGCCGTTTCTACTTGATAATGTTCCTGTCATCCCAGGGTGTGTTCATAAAATACTGATCTGTGTTGCATTTCCAAATAAACTGGTGTGCGCTCTGCCTGGATTGGAAACCCTGCCCCGTGAGCCGAATGATTTCTCACATACGCATGCGCACTTGGGACTGAATGCACTGCTTCAGGAATTCCAAAGACACAAAGAACCATTCCTGCTGTTCATGATGACCCTGCCCTCACAGGAATCTGCAGAGATCTCCCTAGAGTCCTCCCTCCCCACCCAACCAGCTGGCCTCGCCCCGCTCCTAGTAGGCGGCACCCTGGTCAGACCGCTGATGCCTCCTGTGAGTGACCAGGAGACCCAAGAGTTCCATCCATGTGAGGCTGAGAACCCTGGTCTGTTCACGAGGTGGGATTCTAGTGTAACCTGGCTTGCGAAACTAACACCACAGGCCCAACAGTTACCCCTGTCGCCCTCACACCCCAGCGTGGCCACCTTCAAGACAGAGTTCTGCTGTGTCCTGTGCTGGCCACTTCCGCCAGCCTCTCCTGGTGGGCTTCCTGGTTGCAGGCAGGGGTGATGACCTCGCGTCCCCAGGCTGCCATGGCTTTGCTGAGCTCACAGCTGCCTGATGGTGTGGGCTTCCTTGGAGAGGGAATGCGTTATCCCCAAGCAGGGCCTGACCACAGCCAGGCGTGGCCAACACACTAACGCCTCTCCTCCAGGTCGGCGTTATGGATGGCGGCTTCAATAGCAGAGGCGACCCCACCAGCCACGAGACACTGGGGCCTTCTTTGTGGTTGCTGTATCCCATGCTAACGCAAGCTTTAGCCTGGAGGAATCGCGCATTGGTATAATTAGGACACCCACTGTTAGAACATTCCAGAAATACTGCTGGGTTGCTCTGCCCCCTTTAACCAGAATGAAAAACTAGCTTTGCAATTCCTCCTATCACTTAAAAAAAAAAAAAAAAAATCCCAGCCTCACAAATAAGCCTGGCTCATTGTCACAGGCTTTAGTGATGAAGAAATTGTTCTAAGCAACTACTACCAAAAATAGCCATACCTATTAACATTCCCCAGAGCCCGAGTCAGGAGAGCCAGCCCCGTGGGTTTTGTCCCATACTTTCTTTTAAACATGTGAGAAACGACTTGGTTGGTGTGTTCTTTCCTTTACAAAAATACCCTTAGTATTCACGGGGCAGAAAAAAAAATCACCTTTCCCCCAAGACGGTATAGCCTAGTATTGGCTCTCATTTGGCAAGCAAAAAAACAGCGTGAGTGGCTGCCCATTGCAGCACCTACTCCCCATGTCCTAAATGCTTCTCCATGTGGAGAAATCTTTTTTCCTACGTCCTCATCCGCGGGTGCAGAAGGAATTCTTCCCCAGGCCACGTGTCTCGCCCTGGCTTCGAGGTGGCGAGCAGACTCCTGGTTTCGCCTGCGAGCTGTTGTAGCCCCGCCTCGTCGCCAGGGGGCAGCACCTCACTAGCGATCCGGAGCAGTCAGCGGAACAGCTGGGGCCAAAGGATGCCCGGGCAAGCCAGCCTTGCATCCTTGCGCCCGAAGTCGGGTTTTAAAGCGTATTCTGGAGAAATTCAGCAGAGTGTTGAAGCCAACCTGGCTGCATCCGTTTCCCTGTGCTTGCAGCTCCCCCCCTCGCCGCGTCCCACGCCTGGCAGACCCTGCAGAAGAGAGCGCCTAGCGGCCCAGGGATGAAGCCGGTGGTCGTGCGGAGCTGCCGCTTGTTAATGCCCGTGGCGACATTCCGGGAGGCCGGTTCCCACTGTGCTCCTGTCTCCGGGGTATTTTTGGATAGTAGCCTGGGCATGAGAAAATGTCAGGCCACCCTATAAGGCGGTGTCTGGACCCGAGAATGCGCGTCGGCAGCGTGTTCGTACACCCTTGGACTAGAGTGCATTTGACTTGGGCTGTGGTTTTCTCACAGATGTGAAAGTGCTTCTGTCTGAGTAGTGGATTCTTCCCCCAAAATGCAGCTGTCTCACTGATGACCGTGTTGTTGAGCAAACCAAAGACAAAGGTGCAGAAAGCTTCTGAGATCATGACTATGAGTCTTCAACATTCATGGGATATGCAGAGCATGAAAATGCACTGTGTGGATCTCAAAACTTTCTGCATTCAAACACGCTGATCTCCTGAGCTTATTTTCCCACAAGCATTGTGAAGAGCCCTTGTGGATGTCCAAGGAGTTATGTCAAACAGGTGATGACCTTGACCCACAGTGGGCTGGTGCTGCTCGGGCTGCCCAGCATGTACCTGCAGGTGATGGTATCCACCTAACCGCGTGAGACCCACAGATTTAATTTTGAGTGCCGATTGGAGTGTGGGTAAATCAGGCAGAGGGCTCTGTGGTTGAACACTTGCAAGCAAAAATCAATGTTAAGCTGTTAAGCTTTCCTGACTCTTCTGTGAGGGAACATGTGGTCGTCTTCAGGAGCGGGGAGGGTGGGTGCTGCTGTTCCTTGTTCTTACCCTGTTGTTCAGCTTGATGCCCAAAACGTCTTCAGAACTGAGGCTCTTTGAACAACACCTGGGAAAACAGGTCTGTGGCAGCTTTCCTCAGGAGGAAACAGCGGCCCCTCAGTGGGGGTCTAGGAAGAGTTCTTGTTATTTCTGAGGCCTCTTTCTTTGCAATGAAGAATCCTTCACCAGGGATTACCAGGTGTCAGCAGCCCTGAGTGAGATCTGCCATCAGCTGCTTTCCAGTGGCTGTCCGACACTGCCCACTATGAATGAGAGCTTGTCTGAGCAGCCCAGGCTGGGACCAGTCTCCTGTGCTCACACCCTGGGGTTGTCCACCTGGCACATTATCCGTACTGTCCTTTAAATCCCATCATCCTTAAATCCCTGGCGTGTGCTTTCAGCCCACGATGCTGCCCCACTGGCTTTGCAGAGAAAGCAATCATCACACAGCAATGTTTTTAGCTACCAAATCTAGAACCTTCCCTGTCCTTGGCTAATTTTTCCTGTTACAACTGAACAAATGGGAGTGGGCATTCTGGCCGGCCAGCCACTTTTATGAGGGGGGGGGAGCAGAAAATGGTGATTTGAAAGGTGAGTGACGGAGAAAGAGAGAGAGCAAGCTTCCATTTGTTGGTTCACTCACTCCTCAAATATTTGCAACAGCCAAGGCTGAGCTAGGCTGAAGGCAGGAGCCTGAAACTCCATCCACTTGCTTTCCCAGGCACACTAGCCGGGAGGCAGGTGGGAAGCAGAGCATCAGGAACTCAACCCAGCACTCACATGGAATGCTGGCATATCAGGTGGGCCACAACACCATGTAGCTGTGCCAAACACCAGCTCCGAGTCGCTGCCAGTGATCCAGGGTCCTACATATGAGCCCAGAGAGTCAGCAGGTGATAGCCCTCTGGGCCCCTGCTACCCACACAGGAGACCCCATTCCTGCACCTGTCTGCACCTGTCTCAGCCCTGGGATGGAAGATCTCTTTCTCTCATCTCTGTATCACTCTGCCTTTCAAACAGATATTAAATAAATGCTTACAAAATGTATTTACTAAATATATACATAAAAAGTGTTTTAAAAATAACGGAAGAGGTGGTCCTTGACCCACAGCCAACCCCAACCTTGGTTCCAGGCGCTTCCTTTAGTTCGTCCCCCAGGAACTTTGTTGTGCAACTAGTGCTATCTCTGGGCGTACTCACTGCCACCTCTCTATCCCGCCTTGGTCTTGACCCTGTACTCTGTACTACACCCCTCTTTTCCTGGTCTCTGGACAGCACATCTGCTGTTCACCTGCCACCTTGTCCCGTCTTCTGTCCCTCAGCTGACACAGCTCCAGTCCAGGTCACCAGTAATATCCATGCTGGGAAGGGCAGTGGACACTTTTTAAAGTCCTGATCTTGTGTTTGGACTTGGGCTGCAGTCCTGCTGCTGGCATCAGCCATGGGATGGTTTTGAAGTAGAGTGGGTGGGGTCAGCAATACTACCCAATCCTAGCCCAGAACTCTCATGTCTCCTCCATGTATTCCCAGGGATGTGTTGGCATAGTGACCTGCCAAGCCCCGGGCTGGGCAGAGTCTCAGAGACCACTCTGAGACTGTGATCAAACTAGACAAAGTGCAAGGTTTGCTCAACTCATCTTCCACCCCTCCCTGCACCGTTCCTCTGTATCCCAGTCTTTCTGGTCTCAGCCACTGTGATGGGAAGAGAAGGTGGCTCCCACACGTGGCCAGCTCCAGGAGAGACTGAGTCCACAGCACCTGGTCCACACCAGCCTTGGCTCCTGCAGGCGTAGGCTAGAAAGAACAGCTAAGCATCCAAGGAGAGCTCTCCTGCACTCGTTCAATACTGGAAGAGGACACACCCAGATCAACAAACCTCTTAGTGCCCAGCAGCTGCCGTCATTCTCAATGCAAATGTAGCTGCATCAGAAGCCGCACTGAGCATTAAGATCAGCAAGCCTCCTCCTTGGAGAGGAACAGCGCTGAGCCGGGGTGGGGTCGAGGAAGGGACCTCGTTGCCTCCCTGGGAAGCTGGCATCCTGCCTTTACATCAGCTCTTGGCTCTGCTTGCCCAGGGTCGCTCCTATGGACCTCCATACCAATAGCTCTTGCTTGTGTACCAGGAGCCTGATAGAAGAACACTCTGCCCAGCTCCTGACTCTCAGAGCCCCATCCTGGCTCCTCCTCTCTCCAGAGCAGTCTGTGAACATGTTCTTTTGGGCCCACTCTGTATTTCTTTTAATGATCTATTATTTGGAGGGCTGAGTAACAGAGAAAGGCCAAGAGAGAGAATCTGCTGATCCATTCCTGAAAGGAGTGGATCAGACTAAAACCAGGATCCAGGAGCCTCTTTCAGATCTCCTGTGTGGGTAGCAGGGACCCAAGCACTTGGACCACCTTCTGTTGCCCTCCCAGGTACATTAGCAGGGAGCTAGATCAGAAATAGCAGCTGCAACTTGAACTGGTGTTCCAGTATGAGAGGCCAACACCACAGCAGTGGTTTAACCCTGCACTGTGATGTTGGCCCTGGTCTATTTTTTTCTGGGTTGAACTGATTGCCTTCAAATGGTGAAATGTGGGTTGTGCATTGTGGCATAGTGGATGAAGCCACCACGTGCAATGTTGCCACCTCACATGCAGAATGTGGTTTGAGTTCTGGCACTCCCACTTCTGCATCAGTTCCCTGCATCCTGGGAGGCAATGAATGACAGCTCAGATGCTTGGGCTCCTGCCATTCATGTGGAAGACCTGACTGGAACTTCTGGCTCCTGGTTTCAGCTTGATAAAGTCCTAGCTAATGTAGACATTTGGGGAATAAACCATTAAATGGAAGATAACCTACATACTCTCTCTCTCTCCTCCTTCCCTGTCTGTCACTCTGCCTTTCAAGTAGATTGTAATAATTAAATAAATAAGGCTGTGAGATGTTATGTAGTCATCCTAAGAAGAACCTCGGCGGGGAGGGGATGCTGCAGGAATCTACACTCTACTCAGGTAGCCGTTTGAAAACCAGAAAGCTGGGATCATGGAAGCAAGTACTGGGGAGGGAGTGGAGCTCAGTCCCCTTTGCCACGTCCAGAGAACTGGTTCACCGTTGGCCCCGTTCTGCCAGGTCTCCTGTAGACTGTAAACAAAAACCAAAGAGGAGGGGTTGGCTCTCCCAGCCGAGCTCCAGCACCGCGTGGCGACACTGGACTTCTTGCTGAGCCTGAGTCTCCATCGCAGCGTCCACAGGAGCTCAGCCCCTCTAAAGTGGGGTTCCTCTGCAACACCCCATCTCTGCCAGCCACTCTCCTCTCTCATCCCCCTCCCACCCTGTCTTCCCTAATCTCTCTCTGAGTGGCATTCCCACCCACCAGTCCCTCAAGTCAGGAAGCTGGGAGCTGTCATTCTCCTCCAGCTCCTTACTTCACTTTTAGTTGCTAAATCCTGCCATGCTCCCCTGGGGATCAGCTCAAACCTATCAACGTCCCCCTCGGCCGCCTCCTCTCTGTCCAAGAACTATTCAGGACTGGCTGGGTAGCACTGGAAGCCACCCCCGACTACCACCTGCCAACCAGCCTCAGTCCCCACCCTTTACCTGCAGAGCACAGCTAGAATAATCTTTAAGGAGGCAAATAACCTCTAAGAAGGTGCTAATACTATTCAAAAGCCTCAGTGACTATCATCCCAAGGTCAAGTCCAGATCCTGAGCATGACCCTGTGCTTCCCAGTCTCGGGAAACCCATCAGGGGCTCAGGACACTGGCTCTACCACTTGCTGGCCTTTGTCCTCCTGGAGCCTTTGCCTGGCATGCTCTCACCCTCTCCCCACCGGCAAATTCCTCTCAGTCAAATCAGTCCTTCAGATTCCAGCTGTAGCCCTGCTTCCGGGAGGCACCTGCCTAAGATCTAGAACTGGCCATTCATTCTCAGGAGATGCTGGCAAGGAAGACAAAAACAGGAGGCGATATGCATTTCAGATAAACCGTGAAGAGATTTGGAGTGTCTAGAGCAATCTTTATACAATGCAGAATAGACTTCGTGACTGTCCATGTGGCCCTTGTGGCTGGCTTTCCCCCTAGTGGGCTCGTTGACGGCAGGGCCTGCGCCAGGCTTATTTATGCTGTGTCTCAGTGTCTGGGCTTCTCGGTGGGGGCGGGGGGGGGGGTTGGCGGGCTGGCAAGGAACTCATTAGTAGATGATTACGTTTGAGCGTCTCAGACTGATTCAGGTAGCACAGTGGAAGGTACAGTCAGGCAAGGTTGGTAGGAAGAAGGTTTGACCCACATCCTTCAGACCCCAAAGTCTGCATCCTGTCCTTCCACCTGCTGCCCAGCTTGCAACCTGAGGCCGAATCTCATTTGGGGTGAGTATCATGTGGGCACCCCACCAGGACAACAGAGGCCAGCACTCCTGTCTGAGCCCTTGGAGCACCCTTAGCCTGTATCCCCTGAGAGAATGTGATGAGAGATGAAAGCTCTGGGCATGCTCCTCCTCCTGGGTCCCAGGCTGCTGCACCCTGCTCTAGCGGCCTCCCAGCCCAGCATTGGGGAACTGAGCTCAGAGCTGTCCCCAGGCTCAGCATTTTTCCCCCCCTCAGGCACCGGGCATTAGCAGAGCTGCTGACAACTGAAACTCAGCTCCAATATCTTCCAAAGCCTGCAGGCTGCTTCTCAATGGCAACCTTGAACTGCAGCCTTGGCTGCAGCATAAGGCAGGGCCAGGCCAAGGCAAGGGCCCAGGGACACAGGTGTGCCCACCTTCCCAGAGCATCTCCAACCTCAGCCAAAGCCCACATGCTGGGTCATCTCAGCCTCTCAGTTCCTCCTGAGAGCCTCCCTAGACCACACAGCTACATCTGCTGTGAGAAGACTCCTCAAACCCCCATGGTGTAGGAGGAGCCATTACATGGGAGAGTTGCGCTCACACAGGCCCTAGAAGGAAAGGGCTGTGGCCAACTGCTGGCAGATCAGGACACTCCTCCTCACCCCCGAGCCACAGCCTGCAGGACACCCCTCTCTGAGCCCATGGGAGACTTCCTGCCCTTCCAAGACCTAAGCTAGATCTGCCATTGAGGGCAGAGACACAGCTGCCCCCGCCACAAGTTCCGATGTGGGCTTTTAAGGCAATCGTGGAACTGTAGGACACCCTCCCAGGACCCCAGGCTGACATGCATACTGCTTACTTCTGGGAGCTGGGAGCTTGGAGCTGGGGCCACCCAGGCAGACTTCCCTGCACTGGGCAGCCCTGGGTGGCACGAGGGCCAAAGGATTGGCAGGGAGTCTGCCATGGAGTTCATGGGGCCCCCTTTGCGAGTTCTGTGAGTCTGAAGGTTAACTCCGGGCCTGGGACGGCTTCCGTAGTAGTGGACCTTCAGGAAGTCTGTGGGGATTCTTCCGGAAGCTAAGGCTCCCTGTTCCAGCCCCTGAGTTCCTGGAGCAGAGGAGCAGTGTGGAACTTGGTTCACAGAGATAGTTCCAGGGGTCTTCACAGCTTTCCACCAGGCCACCCTGCTCCTAGCCAGGCTGTCGCTGCACTAGCCTGGTATATTTAGACAAGTCAGGCTCTGCTTGCTCCCTGCTCCCTTCCAAAGTGTGAAGTGTACCCATCACATGGGGATGTGATTCACTGCTCAGCAGCCAGGCTGAGCTGCTTGCCACCACCCCCGAGCCAGCACCCCACCCTGCCTCTTCATCTCCCCGCACCCATGGCCTCATCCTCACCCAAGGCAGTACATGGGTCCTGCCTGTTTCTGTTCCCTCTGTAAATGTGGGTGCTGTCCTGCTCGTGGCCCTGGCTCCCAACCTAGCACACGTACACGAGTGCTGCCCTCCTCACAGGATCTCCCAGGTCCAACTCCCCACACCCTGGGAGACCCCCTCCCACCCAATGCACACATACCGTGAACCAGCCGTAACACTCTAGAAGTCTGCACACTTTGTTCCTTTTCCCCAAACCCTTGCTCCTCCCCAGAATGACATTTTCAATCATTTTGGTTACCAGCATTTTTTAAAAAAGAGTTCACATTTTTAAAAGAATTAATTTCCTGCTTCTCTTGAACAAAGACAGGGAGACTTGCAACCCTGGGCCCCATTCCCACAGACCTTAGTGCAGCCACAGGGCTTGGGTGGAGGCAGCCCAGCCTGGGCCCATGTGCTCCCTGCCTGAGCTCCTGGGGCTCCTGAGCTCAGTCCTGCAAACATCTAGAGCCTTCTGTCACAGCAGGTGTCCTGCAGACATGGTCACTGCTGAAATGCCAGGCTTGGTACCTCCCTGGCCTCTGGTTTCCCACGCCTGGCATCCTCTGTCTGTGGAGCTGGTCCCCCTGCTTTGCCTCCACTCCTCTCAGGATGCCCTGGCTGACAGCTGATGCCCTTCTATTTTTGGTCAGCAACCCTGTGTCACGGTCCTGCCTGGCTCCTTGGAGACCTCAGGATGCTTTACAAACAGGTCTTAGTTTGACTCCTGCATTCCCCTCCCTCTTTTCTGAGCCCCCTTCACCCAGCTGTAGGGTCACTGTGAGGCTTCAGCCCCTTCTGCCAGGCACCTGTGTTTGCCTCAGCAGCAAATGGGGCTGAGGCTTCCTACCCAGGCCTTGCATGAACCTCACTCCTCCTTTCTTTCAGGTGCCAGGGAACAGTGTGGGGTGTGTAGGTTGTCACATGAAGGGCCATTGGCAGCCATGTCTCTGATCTGTCAGGGACCAGTCTCATGAGATGGACAGACAGTGGTCAGGCTCGAGCTGGGTTCCATCCAGGAGACCTTGCCATGGGAACAGCCAGGATGAGAGGCCTTGTTTGTTTCCCCAGGAATCTGCCCCAGACCAGGGCCGTGGGTATATCTGCCTCCCCTACATCCCTAGATCTTTCCATCAGATTCCAGCTGTGGGTTCAGAGTCCTGTCTGCCCTGTGCTCCAAGGACAGGAGTGAACCTTTCCTCCCACCACTGGTCCCTGGGAAGGACCAGATCACAGAGCCCCACCCCCTGCTTTCTATTACTCTCTGGATCTCAAGTTTGCTTCTCTGAGTAGCAATGGGAGTAACAAGGCCCATCAGGCAATGTGGTCTGCTGGGGAGGAGAGGAACACACACCATTGAGAGAAGCATAGCACGATGGAGTCAACAGGATGGAGTCAAGTGCATTAGCAGGGAGATGGATAAGAAGAGGATTGGCCAGGACTCAAATCGGCATTTCAGTATGGGCTGCAAGTGGCAGCCTGATCCACTGCACTGATCCACTGGCCCCTGAGGGTGGGTTTTGATTAGTTATCGCCAGAGAACCCGGTACCACTTCTCTTGGCCAAGAACACTCCTTCCCTGGGCTAACCTAGATGAGTCAAAGACAGGTGGCCTTGGCCGTGGGGACTGAAGGAAGGACTGTATCACCATGGGAACTCTGTAAACTGAGCTTGACTTGGGCAAGGCTCCAGTGGCTCCTTCCGGCCTCCATCACTACACCCAACCTTGAATTTTATCACCTGCAAGAGAAAGCCTAAAGCAAAAAAGCTGGGTGGCTGGGAAGATCCTGGGTAGAGCAAAAGAGAAAGGAACTCCAGAGAAGGATGGTCTTCCACGGGGAAGACCTAGTCAGCTTCCTGAGCTTATGGCATGGGGGAAGAGAGGTGATGAGAGCCATGGGCCTGGCCTGCAAACCCAGAGGGCTCTGCCCATGCACAGGCCCCTGAAGCACATAAGGATGACCATGACCCCAGGATGGACGGTGGAGGCTCATAGCATTCAATTCTCCCTTTGCCAAGCACCGTCCATACTTTATATATTATCTGTGTTTCCCAACAATTTTGCAAAGTCATCAGGGTTTTCTAACTCTACTTTCACAGATGAAGAAACTGAGGCACAGATAGGTAAAATACTAGGCAGGTGAGTGGCAGAGCCAGTGGAGTTCTGGAACTTTGTGTCCTTCATGGCAACCTCATTGCATCGCTTTACTTCAGCACTGAGGCCCCTGGGTTGCCTGGCACTGAACACCCAGGCCCACTGCCTGCCCTCATTCTGGCTGCAGTGCCTCTGCTTCCAAAGCTGGTAACCCCCCATACACTATGTGACACCAAACAGCCCGGACCACAACAACAACAGGTAGTTTGAGCATCAGGAAGCAGCCTCTCTTGTTTGCAAATCAATCTCTTGATGCCACAGAGAAAGTAAGGGCTCAACAATTTTGAAACTGGCATCTTGACACAGAGGTTGAACCTCTGCTGGCATCCCATATGAGAACTGGCTTGTGTCCTGGCTGTCCTACTTCCAATCCAGCTCCCCACAAATGTGCCTAGAAAGGCAACGGAAGATGTCTCAAGTGCTTAGGCCCTGTAGCCCACTGTTGGAGACTGGGAAAAGGAAGTGAAATGCTCTTCCCATCATTGCCACCTATTCAAGTACCCACAAGATGGCAAGGCCCCTGTGTCCCATTTCCAGTTGTTGTCATCCTGATGAGTCCTAGCAAAGGGCATTCCATTCATGGCACAGTGGATAAAGTCTCTTCCTATAGCACTGGCCATCCTATATGGGCACTGGTTCAAGTCTTGGTTGCTCTGCATCCAATCCTGCTCCCTGTTGATGCACCAGGGAAAGCAGTAGAAGATGGCCCAAGTCCTTGGGCCCCAGCTACCTGCATTGGAGACCCAGAAGAAATTCCTGGTCCCTGGCTTCAGATGAGCCCAGTTCTGGTTGTTGCAACCTCTTGGAGAATGAACCAGCAGATGGAAGGTCTCTCTTTGTAACTTCCCCTTTCATATAAATAAATGCATCATTTTTAAGGCATTCCATTCACATGCCTGCATTCCCATCCCCCAGGATAGGCAGGAGCACTGACACAAATCCTGCACTCATAGAACTCTTAGTGCCCAAGACAACACAGCTTTCTTGCTCAGATACTGGCAAAAAATGTAGCAGCTCCACCCTGGGAGGGAAAGGCCAGCCAAGGCAGGGTCCCTAGGTGGAACTCAGGAAGAAGAGAGAAAACCTGCTTGGGTTCTGCCTTCTAGAGCCCCCGAACTAGGCCTCTGTCCTGCCTGAAGGTGCCATCCCCTGGGCAGCTCTGCTCAGGTGCCAGTGAGTGTGTTGCTCTCACTTGTCCCTGTTGGTCCTCTGTTAGCTCCCAAGCCCTTGGGGGTCTCTGACAGCCATCTCATCTCTCCTCTCCCTGTGGGCCTGTCCTAGACTTGCCCACCCACATCCCTTGGGCTCTCTAGGTTGTGGCTACTGCTCTTCCAGCCATCAAGGCACTTTCTGCCCAGCAGAGCCTGGACTTGTCGAGAGGAACAAACAGCTAGGTAGCCCCGGAGCCCGAGCAGCAAGATCAAAGGGTGAAAACACAGCAGAGACCCTGGTTGCTACCTCTGGCGCAAAGCCTCCCACCCACCAGAAAGCTCCATCTGAACACGGCAGTGACACTGGACATCAAGGCAAGCCTGCCCAGCCAGTCTCCCTTCTGTCAAGGGCAGGGGGCATGTGTTGCTGGAACCTTGGCAGGTATTTGGGTGTTGGGGGTAAAGCCCTCAGGGGTTTTTATAGCTTAAGGGTCTTGGGGTGTTTGGAAAGATGGGGGAGTGGTTGGAGCTGAGGCAGATTTTCTGGGCTTTTCAAACCTTTTCTCAGAGGGTTAGATTGGTCCTCTGACACGCAGGGCAAGAGTCCCTGCAGGGATTGGCTCTGCCTACAGGAATGGCTGGGGCTTGTGCCCTCACCCCATCGGGCTGGGCACATGTCAGGGGAACAGCAAGCAGCTCAGGGCAAGAGTTATTTGTTTGTGGAGGTCTTGCTTGCACAGTGTTAAGGTAAGTCTGTGAACAGATACCCAGGTCAGCTGCTTATCACCCTGCGAGGGGGGTGTGGGTGGGGTGTCTTCCCTCTTCTCAATACAGATGGGCGGAATCTGGGTGCTCGTCTGTCTGGGGGTTGTGATTCATGCCAGGATCTCTCCAGAGGAGAACTTGGGATGTTGCAGTTGGAATCAAGCCCTGGGTCAGTCCATGTTCCCTCTGAAGTCTCAAGGGATGAATTGTTTCTTTTTTAAAGATTTATTTATTTGAAAGGGTTACAGCAGCCAATGCTGTGACATAGTAAGCTAAATCTCCATGCATGGTGCTAGCGTCCCATGTAGGTGCTGGCTCATGTCACAGCTGCTCTACTTCTGATCCAGCTCCCTGCTTATGGCCTGGAAAAGCAGCAGAAGATGGCCCAAGTCCTTGGGACTCTGCGCCCACATGGGAGACAGAAGAAGCTCCTGCCTCCTGGCTTCAGATCAGCTCAGCTCAGGCTGTTGTCACCATTAAGAGAATGAATCAGTGAATGAAAGATCTCCACTGTTCTTGTTTTTAAATCTTGTTCTTAAAAAAAAAAAAGTGACCGGGCCTAGTGCGGTAGCCTAGTGGCTAAAGTCCTTGCATATGCTAGGATCCCATATGGGTGCCGGTTCTAATCTCATTGGCCCCATTTCCCAACCATCTCCCTGCTTGTAGCCTGGGAGGGCAGCAAAGACAGCCCAAAGCCTTGGGACCCTGCACTCACATGGGAGACCCAAAAGAGGCTCCAGGCTCTTGGCTTCAGATAGGCTCGGCTCAGTCAGACCCCACTGGGGGCCTGTGCTTCAGGTTTTACAGAGAGGAGAGACAAAGGTCTTCCATCTACTGATTCACTCCCAAAGTGGCAACAATAGGCAGAGAGTTGAGCTGATCTGAAGCCAGGAGTGTGTTCCAGATCTTCCACGTGAGTGCAGGGTCCCACAGCTTTGGGTATCCTCCACCACTGCTTTCCCAGGCCACAAGCAGGGAGCTGGTTGGGAAATGGAGTAACTAGGACATGAACCAGTGCCCATATGGGATCCTAGAGCTTGCAAGGAAAGGATTAGGCACTGAGCTATCTTGCCAGGCCCACAAGCTCATGGCCTTAACCTTTGCTTGGTGGCACCTTCTGCCTTATGGGTTGCTCACTGAGATTGTGCCTTGGGTGGCATCTCTTCAGGACCAGCCTGTGTGCCAGGTACTGGGACAGGCAGCTGAGGCCCAGCCCCTAGGGAGTTCCTGCTAGCTGCCCTTGGCCTTCATGGGTGAGCTTTGTTCTGCTCCTTCAGGCAGCCTGGAGTGGGCTTATGGGGTGGGGTGGTGGGGGCACAGACCTGCCTGGCTTGAGGCACATCATCCAGGAGTACCAGCACCACCACCATCGTGAGCTCTGGGCAGGGTGCCGGTGCTCAGGAGTCCTCCAAACCCAAGTTTGCATGCCAGCTAGGATCTCCTGACTTCCTTCCCTTTGCTCCTTGGCCGCATTTAGTCTCATCTAGAATTGGGGTTGCAGAACTGACCTAGCTCCCACCTCCAGCTGCCTGCCCACTTGGTCCCTGTGGGCTTAGGGAGAAGCCCAGAAGTAGTGGGCTTGAAGGACCGACCAGCAGCCAGCTGCTGCACCTCTAGGACAATTGCCAGGCGAGCCTGAGGGTCTCTGTGGGGAGGAGGGCACACTCTCTGTTCTGAGCTAAGGCTCCCCAGCAGAAGGGACCCCAGCTCAGCCCTGGGCAGGCAGTGGCTTAGGAGAGGAGTCCCCATCCCTTTAGGTGCCCTGGGGATGACATGATTTCCCCAGCCTCCTATTGTGTTTTGGTGCCTGGCGCCCAGCCCACTCGGGTTGGAAAGCCGGGAGGGGGAACACATCCAGGTGGAGACAAAGAACAGTGGAAATGGGATTTTGTGGTTGGCAACGCCTTCCCCCACCCCCACCCAGGAGTTGCTCGACCCCTGTAGGAATTTCACAGCACCTTGGGATCGGCTTATCCGGCCCAGGCCCCAAGTTTTCTCCCCACACCCAAAGGCTTCTCTGTTCTCTGAAGATTCCCAGAAAGGAACATTCCTCAGCTTCTGTTACTTGTGACAGTTCTTTGTACTCTTTTCTATTAAAGAAGTTCTTTGAATCTTATTCATAGGTCATATTCTATCTTAACACCCTTAACCTCTCCTGCTTATTTTTTTAAATACTTATTTACTGATTTTAAAAGCAGAATGAAAGAGAGAGGGACAAAGTGAGAGAGGGAGAAAAGTGAGAGAAATCTTCCTTCCATCCACTGATTGACTTCCTAAATGGCAGCAATGACCAGAGCTAAACTGATGTGAAGCCAGAAGCTTCTTTTGGGTCTCCTATGTGGGTACAGGGACTCAAGGATCTGAACCATCCTTTATTGCTTTCCCAGACTATAAGCAGGAGCTGAATTGGAATTGGAGCAGCTGGGACTTGAACCAGTGCCCACATGGGATGCAGGCACTGCACGCCCAGGATCAGCCTGCTAATCTACCATGCCGGCCTCATCTCTCCTCTCCTTTGAGCCAACTCTAACACCATCAGAGCCAGAGACATACGTTGGGAGGGTCTAAGACAATGACTTCCCAGGTCATAGTGTGAACTCTAATCATTGAGACCAAAGGGGAGCAACTCCAGTTAAGGTGAGATACACCTTGGGGCTTCCAGGAATCCCAAGCAGAAAAGCCCTTCTCAGGTCACAGCCCAACACTTGGTGTTTAAAAAAACCAGAAAGCTGAGGGGATCTGCCCCTGCCACAACCACCTGCACATTCTCAAGTTGAAAGCCAACATCGTCCTGGACTAAGAGAAAATGTCACAGCCTAGGACACTGTGCACTGGCACCTCTTTATCAGCTTGCTCTGGGCGCACCAGGGAGCTGTGTGCTCCTTGTTTTCTTCTTTATGGCATTTGGCACATCCATATTTTCAGCAAACTCACTAGGCAGCTGGCACAGGCGTGTCCTACAAGCGTGTTTCACAAATCTCCAACGCGTTGAAGAGAGATGGTCATCACATTTTCCCAAACATTTCCACATCGGGCTGTGGAGGGAGGCCCATCTTGTTCGTGTTATTCACTCATTTATTTCTTTTGGAGTGCATCTGGAGCCCAAACACGCGATTGCACAAAAAAAAAAAAAAAAAAAATCCAACTGGAACATGAAATGGCAGTGCCCTTTAGGCTGGGACTCGTTAAGTCTCCCAGCCCCAGGGATCTGGAAATGTTCATGGAACCAATTTCCTTCTTGGGGTTGTTAACATAACCCCCTGATTGGAGTACAGGGGTCCTGTTGGGGCGAGCCTGGTATGGGCCTCTATGTGGCACTTTCCCAAGGAGCCGGGGCAAGGGCCAAGCCTCTTCTTAGGTTTCCCATGAAATCCAGACTCTGTACCCTGCAAGGCTTGACCTGCCCTTCAACTTCAGCTGGCTCCCATGCAAGGGAGCAAGGGGCAAGTGGAGTGCCTCCAAGCCACAGGGTTACCAGGGGTCTGCTGCCACAGCACTTACAGGGCACCCATCCTCCACATGGCACCCTTAGAACACAGCCCTCAGTTCACGCAGATGTGCAAGGTGGCTGTGCCAGGCACCAGGGATGGCATTTATTAACCTTCTGGTACATGCCAGGCCCTGCCTGAGCTGCTTTGGCCAAACCTGACAACAAGGAATGGCAATATTGTTGTTTTCATTTTGTAAATGAGAACACTAATTTTCTCAAAGGAACACGAGCCCAAGATTACTGCCTTTGATGTTTGGGTGTATTGTTATACCTAATACTAGCAATGGTCAACTGGTATTGAGTGATCACTGCTTCCCAAGCGCATCACTTCACATTGCTTGTTTCATCTTTGTAACAACTGTATGAAAGTGGGTGATATTATCATAAATTCATTCTAAATAAGAGAAATCTGAGGCACAAGCTGGTTAATAGTCTCCCAAGGTTAATCAGCTCTTGAATGTTTTAAAAGTATTTCTTTATTTTTATCCATTTGAAAGGCAGAACAACCATTCAAATTTTGGTTCACTCCCCAACTACCTATGGCAATAATCAAGGCTGGGCTGAGACCCAGACAAGAACTCCATCAGGGTCTCACATGCGGACCATTGGATGCATTAGCAGGAAGCCGAATCATCGGAGACAGAGCAGCCAGGACTTAAACCAGTGTTCTGATATGGGATGTTGTCATCTCAAGCAGTGACTGTGAAGTTATGTCACTCTTGGCTTTATCGTCAGTTCAGGAGTCTCAAGTCAGTTTAGCTAAGAGTCAGGGAAAGCAATACAATAGAGTGGCTGAGACAGGGATTTTTTTTTTAAGAACTTGGTGTTTTTTTTCCTTCTTTTAGACTTATTTTCGACAATCTTTACCTGGTTAATTAGGGCACAAAGGTTCAAGGGCTGCAGGAACGTGGGTAAGACTATTATTTCCACATTCTCTCTCTTTTTTTCTGTATTTGGGGTAAAGGGAGAAATCCCACCCTGTCTCCCACCCGTCCCAAGTCCCTGATGTGGGGCATGCTCCAAGGGTCTTGCTCAAATGGTTTTGATAGTTCAACAGTTATGAATTGCTACCAATCTCGCCATTTCAAGCACGATGAAGTCACTGCAGAATCCACGGATTGACATAGTCCACCTTAGAGTCTCCATTTGCCCAGCTTTTCACTGCCAACATATGTCTAGGATGGTTGATTGATTTGTTCTGTCTTCTGTTGTGTCAGGCATCCTCTGCAGGTTCTGATAAACTGCCATATCTTCCATGTGTACCTGATTGCGCTGTCCACTGCTCCGTCTGAGCCACTGAGGAGGTTCAGCTCTGGCATCTGTACTCCATGGCAGACCATGGAACTTGTACTTCTCTTCATGGTTGAGGTTCTGAGTCTGGCAGTTTGATTGGGGAGATCCCCAAAGAAACTTTGAGGTGATCCTAGACCAGATTCTTGTGTGTACTTGCAAGTACAGAGCCTGGCACAGTCCATCACCCCAATCAGCTGGTGGTTGTAATTGCTGGGTCAATTGTTTCTAGTCCTGTCTTCCATTGGAACCAATGGATGTTATAGTCCGGCTGATTCTGCCCAGCACTCACCCAGCCCTCACATTAACCAGTGGGAGCTGCAGCCTAGTCGGAGTGACTCACAATAACCCACATCAAGTCCGCCCCCTGCCCTAGTTCCCATGCTTGCCAGTATGTACAGCAGATTAGTCCAGTCTGTCCCACATCCCATTCAGCTTTCATACATGTCAATGGGCTTTGAAGCCTAGTTCAACCCAACCAGCTCCATTATCCAGCCCACACACATGCTGGTGGGTGCCATTCTGTCTAGCCACCCCTGCCCTAGTCCTGGTTTTCATGCTCTCCAGTGGGAGTGGTAACCCAAGAGGGAGGTGCCCACTATTTCCCTCCTAGGCCACTTCCACTCCCAAATCAAGCACTTTCCAGATCATTCTGTAGTTCAACTTGACAGATTAGCCTCCGGTGCCAGTATCTGCTATCTGATACTGAGGCTAAGCCCAACCAACCTTCACCCATTCTTATTTTTATTTGCACCAGTTGGGACAGTCAACCAAGCCTGACTTTTCCCTGATTTGGCTTGCATGATGCCCATAGGTGTTGCAGCCCTGCCTGGTCTGGTCTGCCCTCATCCCAACTCATGCTTTCCAGTGGGCGAGGTGTTCCAGCAGGGGGACTCTCCACAGTCCCCTACCAGCTTTACCCCCTCCCTCCCTGGTGCCTACTAGCACTGCATCCCAGTCTGGCATGGCCCGCCTCACCTCAGTGTTTGCTAGTGGGTGCTGTAGCCTGGCACCCTGGTCCACCCCAAATTCCAACTGGTGAGGGTTACAGTCTAGCCCAGCCCAGCATGTACCATATCCCAGCTGTAATGTGTATTGGTATGTGTTGCAACCATACCTGGCCTGACCCACACTGTTCTGGTGCTTGGATTTGTCAGCAGCTGATGTGAACTAGTTCAGCCTCGTCCGCCCCTGACCTATGCCAAATGTATGCCGGTGGGTACCTTTCCTTGGCCTGCTCTGGGCCGTTCTTTATCATGCTTCCTATGCTTACCTGCAGGGACTGTGTCCTGGCAGAGGAGTTGCCCAGGCTCCTCCATCAGAACCTCTCCCAATGCCAGATTGCATGCATATCGGTGGGTCCATGAGCCAGCCTTACTCGGTCCACCTCCTGTCCTAGCAGGAACAGTGGCCTTTCCTGACTGGCCTTCAATCCATTCTGGTTCTTATTGGTGGATGTTTCAGCCCAGCCAACGCTCATCCATACACAAACATAGCTCACACATGGCTCAGTAGGGGCAGAAACCTAGTCCATCCTACATCTACTCTGGTCCTCCAGAGCACCAGATGGTGCTGGAGTCTAATCCAGCTTGGTGCATCCAGTCCCAGTCCATACTTGTGCCAAGGGAGACTGCAGCTATATCCAGATCAGAATGCAGCCCCCACTCCAGTGCCCACACTCCTCAGTGGGAACCCAGCTAGGGTGTCCCCTTAGCTCCCCAACTAGACCTGTTTCCAATCATAGAGACAGGGATTTTGAAGTCACAAACACCTTCATCTAAATTCTAGCTCTGTCTGAGACAGACTTGTATGAGTATGGAAAGCAGATTAGCTATCTACTTTAATGTATGCTACCACAGTACTTGATGATTGGCATTGTGATACAGCAGGTTAAGCTGTCAGCTGTGACACCAGCATCCCATGTGGACACCAGTTCAAATCCAAGCTACTCCACTTCCTATCCAGTTCACTGCTAATTTGGCTTGAGAAAGCAGCAGAAGATGGACCAGGTGCTTGGACCCTTGTAATCTATACAGTATACCTTGATAGAGTTTCAGATTCCTGGCTTCAGCCTGGCCCAGCCCCTATCATTGCAGCCATGTGGGGAGTGAACCAGTAGATGAAAGATCTGTGTGATATATGTGTGTGTCTGAAACTACTTTTCAAATAAAATAATTTAAAAAAAAAGAGTTTACCCTAGTATTTGACTGCTTATAGTTTCTGGGGGCCAGGAATCTGGGAGCAGCTTAGCTGAGTGGCTCTGTCCCAGGATCTTTTGGTCCCACGATCTTATGGCCAAGGCTGGAGCAAGGAGTGGAAGATGAGGAGGAACTGCTCCCATGCTCCTGCATGCAGACCTGTCCTTATGCTTGCCACACAGCGTGGCAGCTGACCTCCCCCAGAGTGCGTTGAGAGGAAGAGAGAAAAAACCCAAGTCGGAGGCCACAGTCTTCTTACAAACTCATCTCACAAGGAACTTTCTAATATTTACCCTACTCAGTGAAATGGCAGGGGATTATGTAAGAGCAGGAGCACAAGAAAGTGGGATGATTGAACTATCCCAGAAGCTGCCCATAGCAAGTCACTTAAACTCCCAAGCCTTAGTTCCCTCAGCTGTATAATGGGCATCAGAGAGATGCTGATGGAAATAGGGCCCAGCAAACCATGAGGGCTCAGTAAATGCTGCTGTCAGTTATTCTGCCTTTTCACTCCATCAAGCCCAGGTGATGAGAGCATCAGGTGCAGTGGGGAAGAACGAGGCCGTGCCTGCTCTCCCAGTGCCCAGCAGACACTACATGTGTATTCATCACACTCCCAAGGCCAGTGCAAGAGGCCTCCCCAAGGGTATCAGGATGTTACCAACAAGCCATCCGGGGCACAGGATTGAGAATGCCCTTGGGTTCTGGTCCCTGCTGGTGCTTATTCTTCTGTTTAGAGATGGCCAAGCAATGCAGCTAACTAACCAGGAGCTGATCCTGGGTGCCTGTCCTCCCACCCTGTTCCTGGCTATTATGAGAAGCCTTTAACCGCTGCCCATATCACTCCCAGGAGAGGTTGGCAGAAGGGCAAGGACAAATTCCAGAATACCAGACCACCCACGTAGAGCTGAAGTAACTGCACGGCTTCCTGAGGCTTGCCATCAAGGTACAACATTGCTGCCCTCTAGGGTGCTTGGCTGTGTGGCAGCTGCTTAGTGTCACCAACCTGGAGCAGAGAGAGAGGATTAAAGAGGAAGGGGCAGGAAGCAGCCAGGTCTTCAGCCAAGGCTGTTTTACTCTGGCTGCAGCCCAGGAGAGACCAAGCGCAGCAGAGAGCAACGTGTTGCATTGGGAAGGCACATGCATGTTCTCTCAGACGTGGTCTGACTCACAGCTCAATCACGTGCCCGCTCCACAGGCTGTTTTCCCCCATCTGGATCCCTGGTGGCTCCCCATAGAAGGAGGTGAGCTTCGTCCCAGCCGGCACAGAGGTCATGAGACTCAGCAGTACGGGCTGTGCTGTGCCTGGCACACAGCAGGTACATCGTTCATGTCACTGGGGGAGGAGGCAGGAATGGGCTCAGAGTTGAAACTCAGCTTTTGGCTTCGTCTTGTTACTTTCACTGAACTGGATCTACAGATTGAAAAGTGCATGTAAGTGTCCCGCCATAGACCACGTGAGCAAGCAGCGTCCTGGTCAAGTGACTGTGCGTGTTCAGGGTCTGAAAGCCCCCTTGGGCTGCCCTTCCAGTTTCCACACACCTGTCACAGGAGCTGCTAGGTCAACTTCTGGGTCCCTGACTTTGTGATTTATGCATGGAAACAATGATTTGCCCTTTTTGGTGTCTTTTTTGGCTTGGCATCACATTTGTGACATTCATTCATGCTGTTGCATGGACTGGTAGTTTGTTGGCTCTCATTGTAGTGTTTCATTGTGTGAATTGCCTCCTAATTTATTCATTCTAATGTTGATGGACATCTGGATTACTTTCTGCTTGGTTTTCCTTTTTTTTTTCAATATTCATTTTAAAAATTAATTACATTGCATTATGTGACACAGTTTTATAGGCACTGGGATTCCCCCAACCCCTCCTTCCATGGTAGATTCCTCCACCTTGTTGCATTACCACAGTTCAAGTTCAGTTGAGATTCTTCATTGCAAGCATATACCAAGCATAGGGTCCAGTATCTTATTGCCAGGATAAGTTCAAAGCCTTTTTGGGGAGACCATCTCTGGTCTGAAGGTAGAGCTGGCAGAGTATCATCCCGACCAATTAAAAGCCCCAACATAACATCAGCAACAATTTATAATATTATGGAATTAGTGGACATAGTATTGAGTAACCAATATGTCAAAAAAAAAATGCAAGTTCTTAACCACATCCTGTGACTTCTTCATTGACATTTCAATTTTAGTTCATATACATCCGGGTTCTATACACCTTAAAATGGTTATGGATTACTATTCAGCTGTCTTGTGTCTATTTTCATTGGAGTATTTAGCTTTTTATAGTGTTGAAGCATAATTTTGCTGAACCTGGCTTTTTTTTTTCAGGTAGTCTAGACTGGCTTATAACTCTAACAAGACCTATGTCAACAGTTTAGGTGCAGAACAGTTTTAGGAGGGGTGTGCAGAGAAGTCTTCAATGCCCTAGTGAGGAGTAACTAATCTTTGTGTCCCACCTAGTAAGATATAAGTGAGTCCACGCTGACCGCTTCATGTCTGATTCTAGGCTTTCCTTGTTGTCCTCTATCTATTCTAGATTTTTTGTTTGTTTATTCAGTTATTTGTTTGATTTGAGGGGTTTCTGGAGCGATCCTGATGGTCATTGCCAGAGAGGGTGTGGACCCAAAGTTGGAATATTCATTTTATTTAGAGTCAGTGCTGGGGTATGGCCAGCTAAGTCTCTGTCTGTGGCACTGGCATCCCATATGAGCACCAATTTGAGTCCTGGCTGCTCCACTTCTGATCCAGCTCCCTGCTTATGGCCTGGGAAAGCAGAAGATGGCCCAAAGCCTGGGGCTCCTACACCCATTTGGGAGATCCAGAAGATCTCCCAGGAGAACCAGGCTGCTGGTTTCCAACCAGCACAGCTCTAGCTGTTGTGGCCATTTGGGGAGTGAATCAGTGGATGAAAGATCTGTTTCTCCTTCCCTCTCTGTAACTCTGCCTTTCCAGTAAAAATTAATAAAGCTTTAAAAAGATTTAATTATTTAAAAAGCAGAGAGAGAGAAGGGTAGAGTGAGAGAGGAAGAGAGAGAGTTTTCCATACTCTGGTTCATTCCTCAAATGGCAGCCAGCAAAGGCTGGACCTAAGCCAAGCAGAAGCCATGAGCCCAGAATTCCTTTTGGTCTTCCACGTGAGTGGCAGGGACCCAAGCACTTGAGTCATCTTGTGTTATGTTCCTCGGTGCATTAGTAGGGAGCTAGATTGGAAATGGAGCAGCCAGGACTCAAACTGGTACACTGATACAAAATGCTGGCATTAGAACCGATGTCATAACCCACTGGGCCACCACACCAGCCCCTGTTTGGGGATCTTACAAACCCTGAGGCAGTGAACATTCTCAGACATGTTTTTGTTTTGGATGCTTCGGAATGGAATTACTCAGTTAGGGATCATTCATTCCAGTAGCTCTATATACACTGCCACACAGTTTTCCAAAGTTTTTGTATTTGTTAAATGAGTGCTTGGATTCCTATATCCTTGCATGCACTTAGTCTCACAAGTAATTTTAGGTTAATCATTCTAATGGATGAATAGTATATATACTTGAGAGACAGAGAGACAAAGAGAGATCTTTCATCCACTGGTTCATTCCCCAAATGCTGATAGTAACCAGGGTTAGACCATGCCAGAATGAGGAGCTAGGAACTCCACTGAGGTATCTCATGTGGTGGCAGGAACTTGACAACTTGTGCCATCACTGTTGCTTTCCAGGACCGGCACTAACCCAGGTACCTTGTGACAGAATTTGGGCATCTTTTTTCAAATTTTTAGTTTATATTTGAATTTTAGTTTATATTTGAAAGATTTACAAAAAGAAGGAGAGACAGAGAGAAAACTCTTCCATTCACTTGTTCACCCCAGATGATTTGGGAGTCATTCTGCAATGGCTGTGGAGCTGAACTGAGCTAATCTAAAGCCAGGAGCTCCTTCTGGGTCTTCCACGTGGGTTCAGGGTCCCAAGGCTTTGAGTCATGTTCCTCTTCTTTCCCAGGCTATTAGCAGGAAGCTAGATCAGAAGTGGAGCAGCCAGGACTAGAACAGGTGCCCGTATGGAATGCTAATGCTTCAAGGAGGATTATTAGCCTGTTAAGCCACCACATGAGTCCCAACTTAAATTTCTTAGAAGATATATTATTTTTATATTGGGAAGGCAGATTTACAGAAAGAAGGAGAGACAGAGAGAAAAAATCTTCCATCTGCTGGTTCACTCCCCAAATGGCTGCAATGGCCAGAGCTGAGCTGATCCAAAGCCAGAAGCCAAGTTGGAAACCAGAATGACAGAGAAGGAGATCTTTCATCCTCTGGTTCACACCCCAAACTCCCCAAATAGCCAAGGTCAGGCCATGCTGAAGCTAGAAATTCAATTTAGGTCTCCCACAAGAATGGTAGCAATCTAGGTATTTGGGCCATCACTCACTGCTTCCCAGGTGCATTAGCGGGAAGATTCGCTTGAACTGGCACTCCCGTGAGGGATGTGAGCATCCCAAGGGGCAATTTCACTCTTTTCCAGGCCTTCCTTGAGAGTTCAGCATTTGAACAACTAGGCTAAATGCTTGCTCCACTAGCAGTGATGGCAATTATGCCTTGATTGTGAGTACAGTTTTAAATTGATTTCCTTTTATTTAAAAGGCGGAGAGAAAAATATCTTCCATCTATTGGTTCAGGTCCCAGACTCCTCCAACAGCCCAGGTTTAGCCAGGCTGAAGCCACGAGCCTGGGGCCCAATCTGAGTCTCCCATGTGAGAGTGAAGAACCCAAGTACCTGAGCCATCTATCTGCTCTTCCCGGGATGCACTTTAGCAGGAAGCTGGAGCAAAAGTGGAGGAGCCAGGACTTGAACCAGGCATTCTGCTATTCATTAAATGTGCCTCCCTGCCCCCTCCTCCAATCCCTGTCCTTAATCATAATTTTAAATTGCATTCCCCTCTTCATGCTCATGAACAGGAGCAACTTGCCCTGTGTCAATGGGACATTGTGGTGTAAATCTAAATCACTTAGGGTCCATCCTTGATGGGGCTGCCCTAGATGGATAATTCTACCTCCAGGGAGTCTGGATTTCACAAAAGAGTAAATGTGTGGGGATATCCACAGGATTTGCAATGAAAGCAAACTTCTGTCAGAAATAGATACCATGGTCTGGTTTACATGACTCCATCCCATCCCTGCAGCCAGCTCGAGCTCCAGGTTCATACATGACAGCCCTCTACCAAGCAAGTGCACAGGTATAGGATTGCAAGGCCTGTACTTTTGCTGCTTCAGAAAGCTCAGCAAGGTAACAGCTGGGTTTCCTGGGGCAGAGGCAGGAGACAACTGAGGCCCAAGCAAGGGGCCTGGGTATCAAGGGGGCCAAACTCATTCATCTATAGTGCTGATATGGATCCCAGTGGAGGCCATTTTCTGACCCCCCAGATTCATGACTATGGCAGCAGGTAGCATGCAGGTAGATCAGCCCAGTCTTGTTTGGGAGGCCACCAGGCAGCACAGTCCGAGGCTGCATTCCACCGCATTGGTCAAGTCCTATATCCCTGTGTTTAACAGCCAGAGTCAATGCTTCACCTGCAGACCAACCCTCTAGTGACACATCCTGACACACTGGTACCACCATCTCACAAAACACATGCAATTCTATGGTTGAAAGATAGGAAGAACACAATCCTAAGACTAAAGGATGCTTCTGAAGTCTTATTAAGCCAGGGCCATGAAAATGTGCATTTTGTTTTTCCAATTTTTGCAGTAGAAATTTCAACACAAAAGTTGGCTTTAAAGGATGAAGATGTTTTTCAATATACTTCAGATCCTTAGGTGCCTGGGAGGCATCTGATGATGGTCCAAAAACTTGATTTCCTGACACCCATGGGGGAGACCCTGATCAAATTCCTGACTCCTGCCTGTGGCTTGGTCAAGTCCTGTTGCAGTCAAACCAGAAAATAGAATCTCTCTCTCTCTCTCTCTCTCTCTCTCTCTCTCTCTCTCTCTCCCTCTTTGTTACTCTGTTTTTCAAATAAAGAAACCGATATATTTTTAAAAAGTTACAAATAATATTCTTTCTATGGATTCTTTTGTCCTGACCCCCTAGTTTGGGGGTCAATGAGAACTTTGGATGAGGAGGAGTGTTTGGCAAGAGTCACTGTAATTGTTCCAGAAAAGAAATCCAAGTGCTCATGGGTAGCACTTGAGTGGTCATTTGGTATTTCACATGGAAACACAGGATTTGGAGAGAACAACTGCAAGAGCGGAGCTGGGCTAGGTATTATCCCAAGGGACCCACTGCAGTGGCCAGGTGGTGATGATGCTGGTTTGGTCCCCCAAGCTCCCAACCCAGAGCCAGCCCTGCTCTGATCGCTGGTGGCCACTTCAGGACTATGAGGCCTCACAGTCAGAGCCTGCCTAGGGAAGGGAGACTCTAGGCTGCAGTCTGGCCCTGGGCCTGGCGACAGTGACAGCAGTGGGGGTAAGAAGTGGCTCTCAGTATTGGTGTTGTCCCTGTAGCTCATGAAATGGAGTCAGAGGGGAAAACCTTGAGCCACTGGTCTCTCTTCCTTTTTAACAGTTGCAAATGGAAAATTTCAACTCTACCCAACAGAGAATAGCCCCCATGATCTCCAATAGAGCCCATGACAAGTGTCAGATTATCAGCCCTTTTCTTTTTTCTTTTAAAGGTTTTAGCCTCTGCTTCTCTGTCCAAATGACACTTGATATATGTGCAGCGGAATAAAATGGCAATACATTCATATATGTTTGCCCCAATCTTTGCCTCCAGCTCATGCAGATACTAGACTGCGACAGAGGGGAGAATTTAAAACATTTGCAGCAAGGTGAGAGAAAGAAGGCAACACCCATGGGGGTCCTAAATAGCAGATCCCCGCTTTCTCAGGACTCTGGAGGGTGTAACCCGAGGGGGCTGCTTGTGAGGACTGTGAGGGAGGGATCCTCTCTAGAGTCCTCCTTGGTTTGTAGGCAGCCAATCTTCCCCGTGGAGCTCGTCACATCCTCTTTCTTCATGTGTCTGTGTCACATTTCCTCTTCTTGCAAGGACATTGGTCTTAGCAGATGAGGATCAGATTCTAATGACCTCATTCTGACATGGTTGACCCTGTGCCGACCTTGGTTCCACAGAATGTTGTATTGTGCGGGAACTGGAGATTAGGAAATCAACTGGGCACAAGCCCTCACTCGAACACAGAGGGGGATGGTTAAAGGGTTTTTCAAGCGGGAAGTGGGCTAGGGGTTGAGCGCAGAAGAAGAGACACCAATGAGCAGCTTCCAGAAAGTATCTGGAATCAGCATAAAATCAACAGATACAGTGGCCCCTGGACAGATACACAGCTTCTAAGTGGACATAATCACCCCAGAAGTGAGATTATGCCTGAGAGGAGAACACCAAAACCATCAAAACTGAACTTTTCACCCAACCACTGGGATGGGACATGGGAGTTAGAAATTCATGTAGATATAGAGGAAACTTAGAATTGATATTTGGGGCAAATGCTGTGGCGTAATGATCAAAAATTGCTGCCTGGACCCAGTGCAGTAGTATAGCTGCTGAAGTCCTCGCCTTGTATGCCCCAGGATCCCATGTGGGCTCTGGTTCACGTCCCGGAGGCCCTGCTTCCCATCCAGCTCCCTGCTTGTGGCCTGGGAGGGCAGTTGAGGGCAGCTCAAAGCCTTGGGATCCTGCACCCATGGGGGAGACCTGGAAGAAGCACCAGGCTCCTGGCTTCGGATTGGCTCAGCTCTGGCCATTATGGCCACTTGAGAAGTGAATCATCAGACAGAAAATCTTCCTCTCTCTCTCTCGCCTTCTCTCTATTTATCTGACTTTCTAATAAAAAGAAAATAAATCTTTTTTAAAAAATTGCTGCCTATGGATGCTAGTATCCCATATGGGCACCTATTCGAGTCCTGGCTGTTCTATTTCTGACATGGCTCTCTGCTAATGTGCCTAGGAAAGCAGTAGAAGATGGCCCAAGTGCTTGGACCCCTGCACCCACATGGGAGATCTGGAAGAAGCTACTAGCTCCTAGCTTCAGATTGGCTCAGCTCTGCCTGTTGCAACCACTTGGCAAGTGAATCAGTGAGTGGGAGATTCTCTCTCCCACTCTTTATCTGTAACTCTGCTTTTCAAGTAAATAAATGTATTTTTACAGATTTATTTATTTTTCTTGGAAAGGCAGATTTACAGAGAGAAGGAGAGACACAGAGGAACATCTTCCATCCACTCTCTAGGTGGCCTCAACAGCTGGAACTGAGCCGATCTGAAGCCAGGAGCCAGAAGCTTCCTTCAGATCTCCCACATGGATGTAGCCTCCCAAGACTTTGGGCTGTCCTCTATTGTCTTCCCAGGCTGTAAGCAGGAAGCTGGGTGGGAAGTGGAATAGCAGGGATATGAACCTGCACCCATATAGGATTCTGGTGCTTGTAAAGCGAGGATTTAGACACTGAGCCATCATGCTAGGCCCATCAAATAAACAAATCTTTTAAAAACAGAGAGTGAGAGAGAGAGAGAGAGAGAGAGAGAGAGGAATTGTTATTTTGTGCATTCCCTGCATTTGTCAATTGAGGGTTACACCCACCAAACATGAAATAGACCTGGGTAGACTGTGCTGGGCGCCCCTCTCCCTCCCAGACCAGGATCCCCTTCACCAGAAGCCTCCCCAGGCAGTCAGGAGCCCTGTGTTCCAGGGCTGTTACTGTGTCCCAACTCCCCAAACCACACATATTATTTAACACACAAGGATCCCAGGGCCCAGAAGGGGAGAGTTCAGAAACAGGTGAGCACCAAGGCCAGTTGGGAACTCAGAGCATCTGAGGGCCACTAGGACACTCCCCTGGCAGTTTTCTCCAGGGTTCCCCAGGGGGCTGATGTGGCATCTTTGATCCACAGTCAAGTCCCATTTGCACAGCGTCTCACTGTACCCTACAGACCAGAGACCACTGGCTCCATGAGGTGCTTTGTGGAGTGCCTGGAGTCTCTCCCCTCCCCTCCCCCGCGCCCCTCTCCCAGGACCCTGCTGGGTTCTTGGTGTTTTGTTTTAGCCATCCTAAAAGATGAGCAGGGGCCCGGCGCGGTGGCGCAAGTGGTTAAAGGTCCTCGCCTCGCACGCCCGGGATCCCATATGGGCGCCGGTTCTAATCCCGGCAGCCCCGCTTCCCTTCCAGCTCCCTGCCTGTGGCCTGGGAAAGCAGTCGAGGACGGCCCAAAGCTTTGGGACCCTGCACCCGCGTGGGAGACCTGGAAGAGGCTCCTGGCTTTGGATCGGCATAGTATCGGCCGTTGCGCTCACTTGGGGAGTGAATCATCGGACGGAAGATCTTCCTCTCTGTCTCTCCTCTCTGTATATCCGCCTTTCCAATACAAAAATAATAAAAAGTAAATCTTTAAAAAAAAAAAAAAGATGAGCAGGAACCTGTGTTCTGATGTGTCCCCATCATTCTTCAAGGGCCTCTATGCTTCTTAGCCTGGTGAGGATGAAGCCTTCCAGGTTTGTTGTGTGCTTTCCCTACCACAGACCTGGCATGAGCAGTGTCTCAAAGGGGCCCTGGTTCTAGACTGAGTGTGAGTTGCAGTTGGACAGGAGAAGGGCTTTGGAAGCTAAGGCAATGGGAGCTTCACCTCCCTACAGCCAGATGGCTTCCTGCTTCCTGACATAATTCCCTGATGCAGGAATAGCTAGACACCTACCTCCTTGGGCTTGTCTATGACGTATATACTTTTTACATTTTACTTTTATTTGAATGGCAGGTTTAGAGAAAAGTAGAGACAGAGAGAGATCTTCTATCCACTGATTCACTCCCCAGATGTCTGCAATGGCTGGGACTGAGCTGATCCGATCCAGAGTCAAGAACCAGAAGCTTATTTTTGGGTATCCTGCATGGATGCAGGGGCCCAAGCATTTGGGCCATCCTTCACTGCTTTGACAGGCACATTAACAAGGAGTTGGATAGGAAGTGGAGCAGGGGAGACTTGAACCTGCACCCATATGGGATGTTGGAGTTGCAGAAGAAGGTTTGATACATTATGCCACAACTTCAGCTTTTTCTTGGTGTTTTTGAAATGCTTTTGTGTTTTATATACATATCCCTTGGAGCCAACAAATCAAGAGGATGACCTCCATGACTCACCGAAGCTTCCCTCTACAATCACCTGCTTCAGAATTTTGCTTGCTTCCACCACTCCCAGTTCAACTACTGATCAGCCTCCATTGCCGTGGGTAAGCTCACATTTTCTAGATGTGTCATATATGGAATCATGCAGTGTATATTAGCATCACTCATGTTCTTAAATGCATCATCCCTTTTTATTGCTGAGTATTGATTCTTTGCATGAATGAATATACCACACATCATTTTTCTCTCCATTTTTAAAAACCTCTAGATCTCTATCTGTGGTGGGTAGAGGCTCAAATATTTGGCCTGTCTTCTGTTGCTTTTCCAGGTGCATTAGCAGGAAGCCAGATAGAAAGTGGAGCAGCCAGAACTTGGATAGGCACTCTGATATGGGATTTGGGCATTGCAAGTGTCAGCTTAACTTGCTATATCAATGCTACCCCACATTCACTTGTAAATGGATAGTAGGGGTGTTCCTGTTAAGACTAAAATTGTTGTAAATATTAGCACAGACATCTTTATGCAGACATATGCTTATATACATTCATTTGTCTTGGCTAAATGCAAGTGAGTCACAAGGGTGGATTACATGAAATACATATGCTTAACTTTTTAAAGAAATTGCCAAGGGGGCAGGTGTCATAACCTGGAGGGCTGAGCTGCTGCACGAGCATCTGTGTCCCATTCTCAAGGACCTGCTCAGGTCCAGGATGCTCTGTGTTCAATCCAGCTCCCTACTAAGGTGCTTGGGAAGTAGAAGACAATGGCTCAAGGACTTGAATTCCTGCCACCTGGAGACCTGGATGGAAACCCTGGTTCCTGGTTTCAGCCTGACCCAGCTCTGGCTGTTGTGGCTATTTAGAGAATAATTCAGTAGACAGAAGATTTCTTTTTCTCTGTCACTCTGTTGTTTAAATAAATAAATAATTCTTTGAAAATAAAATAGAATGATCAAACTGTTTCCCAAAATGTGCCATTTTCCATTCGCACCAGCAATGCCCGGGAGTTCCTGCAGTTCTATGTGCTAATACTTAATATGGTCACTCTTTACTTTCGGCCATTCTAATAGGTGTTGGCGGTATCTTATTGCGATTTTAATTTGCTTTTCTCCAAAGACTAATGATGTTGAATATCTTTTTATATCCGTATGTACTATCTGAATATCATCACTTATTTCTCGTGACATGTCTGTTCAAAACTATTGCCCAGATTTATTATTTTCTCATCCTTGAGTTTATAGAGTGCTTTACAGAATCAACATGCAAAGTCTTTATCAAAAACATGATCTGCACAGAATTTCCCAGTCTGTGGCTTGTCTTTTTATTCATTTAGAAATGTCTTTTGTAGCAATAGCTCTTAATTTTAGTTTTCAAATAAAAATGTGTTTGAAAAAGAGTAAACTATGTTTTTGGTGTTCAAAAAAATGTTTTGTCTAAGCAAAGGTTGCAAAGATTTTTTTTTTCTTCTATTTGCTGTTCTAGAACATAGTTTTAGGTTTTACATTAAGGTGAGCAAAAATTTTGAATTTGGGTGGGTGTTGTGGTGCCATGAGTTAAATGATGCTCATGACAACCTGGCTCCACATCAGAGCATTTGCTTCCCAGATGCTGTGCTTCCAACCCAACTTCCTGCTAATGCATCCTAGGACACAGTGCTGGCAGCTCAAGTGCTTGGGCCTCTGCTATTCACACAGGAAATGTGGGTGGAGTTCCTGGCTCCTGGCTAAGACTTGGTGGATACCAGTATTGGGGTAGTGAACCAACAGATGTAAGATTTTATTATGTCTTTTTCCCTCTTTCTTTTTTTAAAGATTAATTAATTAATTTATTTAGAAGGCAGATATACAAAGAGAAGGAGATACAGAGATAGAAGCTCTTCTCTCCCCAAGTGGCTGCAATGACCAGAGCTGAGCTGATACGAAGTCAGGAGCCAGGAGCTTCTTCTGGGTCTCCTATGCAGGTGCAGGGCCATCTTCCACTGCTCTCCCAGGCTACAAACAAGAGAGCAGAATGGGAAGTGAAATAGTGGGGACATGAACTGGAGCCCATATGGGATCCCAGTGAATGCAAGGCAAGGATTTAGCCACTAGGCTATCATGCCTGGTCCGTCTTCCTCTGCCATACATATATGGTTCCAAAATTATGTTGAATTTAATTTTTTGTGTGGATGGCATACAGTGAAGATGATCAGTTCTTCTTTTTTTAAACACATTTGTGTGAAATCCAAAGTCACATAAACGCACATACTCATACACACAGAGTAAAGGAGGGTGAGAAAGAGACAGAATCTTCCATCTGATGGTTTTCTGTCTAAATGGTTGCAATGGCTATAACCAGCTAGGAATTCCACCTGATTCTCCCGCCTAGGAAGTAGGGGTCCAAGCACCTGGTCCGTCTCCCACTACACTCTCAAGTGCATTAACAGGAAGCTGGATTGGACGTGGGACAGCTGAGACTTGAATCAGTGCTCTGACACAGAACATAAGACGCAATGTAATCTGTTGCACTACAATGCCAACCTAGCGAACTTTTTTCTTAATGAACCAAATAGTACAGATTTTGGTTTTTGTGGACCACGTGATCTCTGTAACAGTTACTCAATTCTCTTGTAGTGCCAGAGGAGGCAGCGACAATAAATACAATTATTTGTCCTCCCAGTGGAATTTTATTTGCAAAAATAGGCATCTGGCTCTCTGGCCAGGATGTTCTGGTCCCCTGTTTAAGTCTCCAAACTCCACCCAGCCTGCCTATTGCTGAGGACCAAGTACAGTCTCAGGACAGCCATCCACAATCTGAATCTGAGGTCACTTACCTCCCTCCTCTCTGCCTGTCCTGGACTGAGGATGGACACAGTCAAGACAGGTGGCTAAGAGTCTGGCCTTAACGCTATGTAATCCTGTGACGTGACCTCACTTCTTTCCAGATCTGCAACCCCGGCTTGAAAAAAACAGTTTCAGGGGCTGGCATTGTGGCCTAGTGGTTAAAGCTGCCACTTACAATGTAGGCATCCTCAATAGGTATCAGTTAGTGCCCCAGCTGCTCCACTCTCAGTCCAGCTCCCTACTAATGGCCTAGGAAAGAAGAGAAAATGGTCCGAGTGTTTGGGCCCCTGCCATCCATGTAGGAGATCTGGGAGCTTCTGGCTGTAGCTTGGTCCAACCCCAGCCATTGAAGCCATCTGGGAATTGAACCAGCAGATGGGACATTGATTTTTTCGTTTTTTGTTTTGTTTTGTTCCCCCCCCCCCTTTCTCTCTTTGCTATTAACTCTGACATTCAAATAAATAAATACACCTAAAAAAAAGTTTCATTTCCCCTAACACTCTGCATGTTGTAAACAGGCAATAAGGAGACAGATACATTTCTTCCTCACCTGGCTGGCTTTCTCTTCACGACAATTCCAAAGCCGCCTTCTCTTTGAGCAGCTTTTAAAGACTGCTTGTTTGCTTTCTTGTGAAAAGCACTACACGAATGCAAGGTATTGTCAATGTTTTCTCTCTTGGAGTAATTCTAGAAAGCCCAGCCTCAGAATTTCACAATCTGTCACTGTCCCCCTGGTGCCCCAGCCTGTTGCCAGGCAGAGAGATTATCCGGGTTTGGGGAAGGTCAGCCAGCCCCAGCACGTTCCCTACCACAGCTTGGCTCACCATCTCTGGCCACAGAGTCGCAGGTGGTGACCGCTGTGGGGAGAAACAACACTTAGCACCTGGCGGCCCCCTCCCACCGCCCCCAGGTCTGCAGCAAGGTGCAGTGACACTCAGGGAGATTGTGGTCTGCCAGATCCTAACCCAGGCAGGCCCTTGGAGGACCCCAGCTCCTGGGGCCCCTGCCTGAAAATCAGCAGAGATGAAAGGACAGCTCTCCCAGGTGACTGGAGAAGCTGGTGCCCTCGCAACCCAGGCGGGAGCATGTTGACCACAGACAACCCTCTACAAACGCATGCAAGAGCCTCAGTCCCAGACACAGTGCAGCCCATGATAACCTTGTAAATGAACATTTGGATTTATGAAACAGGGATTTATTAACTTGTTATCATTACAAATGCCTCCCATTTTACATAGGGTTGAACAGTTGCACAGAACTTCCTAGGACAGGCATCATTGCATTGCAAGTTAAGAAACTGCTAGGGATTCTTGCATCCCATGTCGGAATGCTGGTTCAAGTCCTGGATCTTCTAGCTTCCTGTTGCACCTGAGAAGGCAGTGCCTGAACCAGCCCCAGTTATAGCAGTTATCTGGGGGAGTAAGCCAGCAAGTGAAAGGTATCTTTCTCTCCTCCCCTGTTACTCAAAATAAACCTTAAAAAAGAAAAGGTCTTTCACATCATTGCTTTGTTCCCCTAACACATCCTTGTGGGAGGTAGGTGAGCCCTATTGTCCTCACTGGGAGATGCAGTTCAGAGAAGGGAAAGAAAGGTCAGATCTCACCCAGAGGGAAAGTGGCAGAGTGGGAGGGAGGGGAACCTGCAGGTACTGGAGCACAGAGTTCTGCCCACAAAGTGCCTCTGTGTTGGGTGGAAGAGCTGAATGAGATGAGCTGTCCATGGGGAGGCAGGACACACTCAGCTTCCTCCTGACTCTTCTTATTTCTCATTGTCTATAACTTACAAAACAGTTACAGATGAGACTGGAGACGCATTTAGGGTGGTATGGCTATAGACAAGAATGGACTCACAATGAAGCGACTGGCAATCTCCTACATTGTTGGGAGACATGCCAGCGGCAGCATGGTGAATTTGTGAAAATTCAGGAAAGACACCCATTGTGAGATTGGAAGGGAGAACAGAGGGGAAGGGAGAGAACCTGGGGGAGGGGAAAAGGAGACCCCAGCACCAGCTAAACTGTATTAAAAACAAAGCAAAAAAAAAAGAAAAAAAAGAAGAAGAAGAAAGAAAGAAAGAAAGAAAAAAATCAGAGAGAGGCACACACACACACAGAGCTCTTCCATCTGCTAGTTTACCCCTCCCAACCAAGATGGCTGTAAAAGCCAGGGTTGGGCCAGACAGAAGTTAGACAGACGCCAGGAGCTTCCTCTAGGTTTCTCCCCTGTGGCTGGCAGAGGCCCAAGTATTTGGACCATCTTCTGCTTTTCCAAGTCCATTAGCCAGGAATTTGATGGGAAGTGGAGCAGCTGGGACTTGAACCACATTGTAGGTAGTAATTTGTCCTTGTTACACCACAATGCTGGACTCTGACTTCTCTTTTCAAAAGGAATCACCACAGAGAACATGGAGTAGTGGGCATTTAAATGAAGTTTATCACTGTAAAATGGTGTGTAAGCACAGTTGGGAGAAACCAACTGGAGGACATCCAATATAGAGTGTGAGGTTCAAATGGCAGGGCATCTAGAGCAGGGGAGGGGACAAAACACACCCTGGAGAGCATGCGGTCGCTGGCCACTGGCTGTACCTTTGCCAGGCATTCACTGTGTATACACTCATGAAGAGGGATGGGTGCCACCTGGGGGGGAAGCCTGACTTCCACTCCCAAACCCCAAGTCCAATGATGCTGTCTTCCAAGAAGGTTGCCCCTGACTTTTCTAATGAAAAATTAATAGGCACTTACTTGCTGCTGCCTTTAATTACATTAGCTGGAGATGAGTGTCTGCCAGCCAGTGTGGCTCTGGCTGGCGTCCGCGCTGGGTCTGCTCTCAGCAAAGCCCATCTGGTTTGGGTGAGGCAAGGGTGCCATTTTGTCCAAACAGCTTGAAGGGGCAGAAAAGTATTTTGGGAGGGAGCTTAAGTCAGATATTCTGCTGAAAGGTTCCTACTGGATTTCTGCATATCCAACTCCTGTGTATACTAAGACCCCTTCTCACCTACCCACCCCTTGCCAGAAGCTCTCCTTGGTCTGGAAGCTCACAGGAACAGTCTTCTGTTGATTTGTGTCTATTTCGAAGCCATGCTTATAGGTTTCAGGGCCTATCTCTGCTGATAATATATCTGCTGATACTGTGCTGTTGATTCTTTAGCTCTGGCTGTGAGTTCCTCATCTGTGACTTTTTTCTTTAATAAGGATTTATTTATTTTTATTGGAAAGAGATTTACAGAGATAAGGAGAGACAGGGAGAAAGATCTTCTGTCCAGGGATTCACTCCCCAAGTTGCTGCCATGGCTGGAGCTGAGCCTATCGATCTGAAGCCAGGAGCCAGGAGCTTCCTCTGGGTCTCCCATGCGGGTATAGGGTCCCAAGGCATTGGGCCATCCTCGACTACTTTCCTAGGCCACAAGCCAGGAGCTGGATGGGAAGTGGAACAGCTGGGACATGAATCGGTGCCCATATAGGATCCTGGCGTATGCACAAGGTGAGGATTTAGCCGCTAGGCTATCATCCTGGGCCCAGCTGTGACTTCTTCAAGGTGGCATCTTATTGGCATCCTTTTGCCCTTTCCCCTCTCCCCAACTCTCACCCTGGCTCTCCGCTGTGCCCAAGTGTGGTTTTCTGCTTAGAGAGGGTCATCAGTTACTGTATACTAAAGGAATAAATGACTCATGAGGATGATCAGGACTCTTAGAAGAAAAAGGGATTCAGGAGAAAGTGCAAGCCAGTAAGCAAAATAAAGAGGAAGAAGAAAGACCAAGCTGGGTGTGGCCCCTGGCATCCTTAGGGCTGCCAGGCCATGTGACAAGAGGGACACTAAAAGGCCCTGGGCCAAAAAGGGTCTCTCCCACCTACCTCGGCAGCAATTCAAAGAACGCATTAGTCACTCCCACTAGCTAGAGATACTCACCGCCTCCATTAAAATGCAAATGTCAACACCTGGGAGAGGCAGCTCGTTCTGTCACCAGCCATTTCCACCTCAACTCCCATCTGAGCTCTTTGAATATTTTCCATTGCTTGAGGCCCCAGAGTTTAGAGGTAGACGGGGGTTTGGAAAACTCTGGGGCCCAGTTTCCCAGGTGACTAACTGCAGATGTATCATCACCACCCTGCATCTCAGAAGTTAAGCAGGCAGGGAGATCAAGAGTGAAAAGGCTGATGCCCTAGCTTTCTCTTCAGAGCTCACGGCGGGGGGGGGGGGGGGGGGGGGGGGCTGGCTGGATTGGAACCCAGTGCCAGGCATCCCAGCCATTTGTGCCCCAATGGCTAAGACTCTGAGCTGCCAACCTCCAAGGGTGGTCATTAGGTGCTCCAGGACTTGGGGAAAATGGGAAGTTAGTTCTCTGGGAGGGAGTACTGATTTGCTCTCCAAGCGCAGGTGTCCAGGGAAGGTGGGTGCACTTTGTGAACCACATCTACCTAACTGTGGGAGTGAGATGGCCCTTCTCCCTCTTGGTAGGGCTGGCGGTTGATCCTCCAAGGCACAGTGCTCTGCTGCTCCGCTCCGGCATGCTGAATGCTTTGAACTCTGACCTCCCAACTCCCCCTCATCTCCTGCCCATACTACAGAAAGACTTCTCTGAAGTCACGCTGGCCACAGCAAGCCTGGCTCTCCCAGATTAACTCACAGCCCAGCTGAATTTTGTCCCAGCCTGTTTATTTCTTGTTCTCCAGGCCCATGCACCATCCCTAAAATCTTACTCCTCTTGTATGATCACGCACAGCCTTAACTTTTCCCTGCCTAGGAAGAGGGCTTCTGTCCCTTCTTTGTGTGACTGCCACATCCATATGCCTCTTCTGCTGACCTATTCTCTGTTGGCTTGGTAAGACTCACACCAGGGAAGCTTCAGAAGGTGGAAACAAAGTTCCTTTCTCCCCTAACCCTCCAGAAAGCCTTGGGTTCCTTAGCTTCCTTTGAGGGACACAGGGCAAGGCAGAACTCTGTGGGAGGCGAAATGCATTCTGGACTCTGGACGTCTAATGCTCAAGTGGCTTTCATTCCTGCCCTGCTTCTTCTTGTACTCTGGTACCGTTACCATCTTCTACCGGTGTTCCTGCACTGTAGCCTGACTTCCTTCATCTCAGGAAGTACTCGACAGCCCCAAGGGCTCAGTCCTTCTCTTCCCCCTTGTCTTAGATCACAAGCATCCATTCTCCCAGGCCCCCAACTCTGGCTGGGCATTCCCTCAGGGAAGCCTGCTGATTAGACTCATCTCACTGAGACAGACTGTGACAGTCCTGCCACGAGTCCTTCAGCCTCCCAGGGGTAATTTGCATTCAGTTTTCAACCACTCAATTGAAATATAATTTACATACCATAAAGTTCACTCAGTTAAAGCATGCAATTCAATGGTTTTTAGTATATTTACAGAGTTGTGCAATCATCACCATAATCTAATTTCAGAACATTTTCATCACTCCCAAAAGGAATCTTGTACCATGAGCTGTCACTCCCCATTCTTCTTCCCTAGACCTAGGCAACCACTAATCTGCTTTCTGGCTCTCAATTTTCTGCATTCATTTTTAGCAAATGGCTGTTATCCCAAAGCATGACTATCTAACAGTGGAATTTTAAGTAGTGTGGGGGAAGGTATTTTGAGGTACTAGTATTTACTTCTACAACTGTTTTCTTTTAAGAGTTACTTACTTATTTACTGATTTATTTGAAAAGCAAAGAAGCAAGAGACAGGCTGATCTTCCATACATTGGTTCATCCCTCTGCGACAGCCAGGCCTGGGTTAGGCTGAATCCAGGAGCCAGAACCTCAACTTAGGTGATCCATGTGGTGACCAAGACCCACGTACCTGAGCCATCACCTGCTGCCTCCCAGGCAGAGTACACATTAGCAGAAAGCTGGAATCAGAAGTACAGCTGGGACTCGAACCCAGATACTTGCATGTAAGATGCTGGATGTCCCAACTGGTCTTTACTGTGGCACCAAATGTCAGCCGTAAAAAGTATTTCTGACCACTCCAAAGTACTTAGATTCAGATTTTTTTTTTTAAGATATTTTTTAGTTGATTATTTGAAAAGCACAGAGTGAGAGATCTTCCATCCATGGGTTCACTCCCCATACAGTTGTATAGCTAGGTCTGGGCCAGGTAGAAGATATGAGCCAGAAACTCCATCTGGGTCTCCCATGTGGGCGGTAGGGACCCAAGGACTTGGGTCATCTCCCTCTGTTTTCCCAGGCACACTAGCGGGAAGCTGGATCTGAAGTGGAGCAGTTGGCACTCAAATAGGCATTCAGATAAAGGACGCGGGCAACACAAACATCTCTGTACCCTGCTGCACTGCAATACCAGCCCCTAATACCCAAATACTCTTATTTATTAAACAGGAATTTTCTTCTAAAAAGCAGCCCAGAGAGGAGTGAAAATAAAGTTCTGAAGAGGAAAATGTGGCCAAAGGGGAAAAGGCTGGAGGGGAAGGGGGTGTGCCTGTAGGTCTTCTGGGGGGCCCTGTGCTCTTGACCACCGGCAAAGCAAGCGTTCATTGCAGAGGGGCCTGAGGTGACAATGCCTTTTGGGTCCAGTTGCACATCCCACTGTCTGTTTTACAAACATTGGCCACTCCTTCCTCTGCTCCCCACATTTCTTGGTTTTCTCCTGGCGTGGAAAACTCCTCCCATACACAATGGGGCTCCCTGGATTTCCTCTTCACCTCTGTGCAGACCTCCCCTGACCAGCAGAATCACTCCAATCTCTAAATCCCATTTGGGTCTATACCTGTTCTGCAACAGCGTCCTGGCTGCTCTCCTGAGCTCTTTCTCTTGAGCTATCTCATTGCCAGTGTTTGCCTCCCCAAACCAACAGAACATTCCTGTCCCCAAATTTAGAGTGGCTGTTCAACTGTTACACGGCAGCTCCAGTTCCTCTGAGAGAGCTTCAAGAATCCAACCTGGGGCCTGTATTGTGGCACAGGGGTTTAAGCTACCTTAAGGGTGCTGGTTCAAGTCCCAGCTTCTCTGCTTCTGTTCTTGGCTTCTCTGCTAATGCTTCTGAGAAAGCAGTGGAAGATGGCCTAAGTGTTTGGAGACACACACGGTGTTCCAGGCTCCTGGTCCAGTTCTGGCTGTTGCAGCCATTTGGGGAATGAACCATGGGATGGAAGATTCTCTCTCTCTCTGTCCCTCTGCCTTTTAAATAAATAATAGAGTAACCTTGAAGGAAAAAAAAAAGTAAAAGAATCTAACTCACTTGTCCATCTCCACCCTTATTTGTAAATTCCCTCCTCCACACACCCGAGACGCCTGTTCAATATAACCCAGATGTATTTCTTGCTTATCCAGCAACTGTGGGATTCTCCTATGTGCCAGGCACTAAGCTAAACACTGGGACAGGTGAATGATACCAACTGTGCCGTTGAGTTAGGCAGTTGTGGAGCCAATTCTGTACACAGTTCCCATAATACAATGGTGACAGGTGCCACAACAGGGTACACAGGGAGTGGAGGAGGGGGTACCTACCCACCAGGGTGGGACACTGGCCAGGGCTTCAGCTAGGTGGGGTCAGCTTGGTTTGTGGAGGAAAAAGAGAACATTATGGGTAGTGGATGGTGCAGGTTTGGGTGTGCAGGGAGAGCTGGCAGGAAGCAGCAACTTGTTCCATGGACAGATTGCAGTGGGGGTACAATTAGAGACAGATTTGAGGGTTAGGCAGGGGATGGACGAAGGCAGTAGGGACAGAATGTGTTAGGAGAAAAAGCGAAGTGAATGGTAGGGGCAGAGACCACCACTGTCGGGGAGTCGAGGAGATGGTAACTGCACAGGTGGCAGGAAAGAGGAACAAGCTACGCAGAGAACACCTTAGGCTTAGAAAGATCAAATGTAGGGTGTTGACGGATATCCATATGGCTGAAGGAAAGCCTGCAGCTGGGGAAGAAGGCAGAGGAGGAAGGTACAAACTTGAAGAAAATCTCAGGAGAGACATAGGGTATCCTCCGACTTGGCAATACAAGGTAGCAAATTCTCCTAAGTACATTATTAAGAAGATCTATGAAAATTATCTACAAAAACATTCACGACGTGTAACAGAGTAGAAACATTTTATAAGCCAGATGACAGTGAAAAATGTCTAACAGTAGGGGCCTGGTTAACAACAAACTATGCTACACTCACACCATGAAATTCTATTCAAATAATAAAATGAATACTCTAAGTGAATAATTACTGACATGAAGAAATAGCCATGTTTTCTTAAGGAGAAAAAGGCAGATATTAAAACTATTTGTAGGATCCGGCAGCGTGGCCTAGCAGCTAAAGTCCTCACCTTGAACGCACCGGGATCCCATATGGGCGCCGGTTCTAATCCAGGCAGCTCCACTTCCCATCCAGCTCCCTGCTTGTGGCCTGGGAAAGCAGTCGATGATGGTCCAAAGCTTTGGGACCCTGCACCCATGTGGGAGACCCAAAAGAAGTTCCTGGATCCTGGCTTTGGATCGGCATAGCATCGGCCATTGCACTCACTTGGAGAGTGAATTATCGGACAGAAGATCTTCCTCTCTATCTCTCCTCCTCTCTGTATATCTGACTTTCCAATAAATAAATAAATCTTAAAAAAAAAAAAAACAAAACCTATTTGTAGAGTAAAAGTCCAGGGGCTGCTATTATGGTATAGCACATTAAGCTCCCACCTGCAATGCCAGCATCCCATGTGAGTGCCAGTTTCAGTCCTGGCTGCTCCAATTTCTATCCAGCTCCTTGCTAATGTACCTGGGAAAGCAGCAGAAGACGCTTGGGTCGCTACCACCCAGATGGGAGGTTTGGATGGAGGTCTAGATTCTTGGCTTTAATTCTGCTCATGTGGTCATCTGATGAATGAACCACCAGATAGAACATCTCATCTCTCTACCTCTCCCTCTCTTTCTCTTAACTTGGCCTTTCAAGTAAGTAAATCCTGAGAGAAAGTCCCAGTGATTGCTTAAGGACATGTTAATCCTGGTTCTTTCAAGGCGACATGATTATGAAAGAGTTCTCTTTTGTACATCAATCATACGTGGCTTTTGTTGAAAGGTGATAGTTCTAAAAAAAAAAAAATGACATGGGGAGAGGAGCTCAAGAAAGGAGAAAAGAAAGAATGAAACCTTGAAAACTAACTTTGTTCCCCCTGAATGCCTCTCTCATGGCTTAGTCCCTACCCGGCTGCATGGTAGAGAACTAAGAGCAGATGGCTACAAACTGTCCTCCGACAAACTTAAATATTTGGGGGGAGGTTCAGTCACTGCTTGTAACACCAGCCTCCCACATCTCTCCTTCTGATCCAGCTCCCTGTTATTGCTCAGGGGAAAGTGGTAGCGGACAGCCAGAGTAGCTGGGCCCCTGCCACAAAGTAGGAGACCCAGATGGAGTTCTGAGCTCCTGGCTTTGCCCTACTTCATTTTGTGGCCATTGTGGTTATTTAGGGGAATAAACAAGTGAATGTAAGATCTCTTTCAGTCTCTCCCTCTCTTTGGTACCCTTTCAAATAGAAAAAAAAAAAACTGGGAAAAATGTATAATTCATGAATTAGTGAGAGACAGAGAGCTCCCATCAACCCCTTCACTCTCCAAATGCCCACAAGGGGCTGAGCTCAAAACTGGAGCTGGGAACACTACCCAGTTCCCCCATGGGTGGCAGTGATCTGAGGACTTCTGGCTATCACCAAGTTCTCCCGGGTCTGTATGGGCAGACAGCTGGAGTGAGGGGTCAGGGCCACCAGCTGAACCAGGTGCTGACATGGGAGATGTGGCTCTCTCAGCCCCTAAGGGCCCACTCCCTTGGGCAAAGTTGGATTTTCTAAACCTCAATCTTCCCACCGTTGTCCTTTTCTCAGACTAGTTCTCTGATGTTACAGGAGGCTAAGGGTTAGGACTAGGCTTTTGCAGTGTATCCAATGGAGCAAACCAACTCATACGGAGTCACTCATGCTGAAGGTATGAGCAATCCACAACTCGGCTGATTCTGTGACCTTACCAGGGATCAGGAGAGAGAGGGAGAGAGAAAACAGGCCAGGTTTAGCTTGCACAATAAGGAACCCCCCTCTGCTTTAACCTTTACCAGGACCGTAACTGTGAAATGACCAATCTGCTTTTTGTGCTGTTCATGATCTCCCCAGTCTTTTCTGCCTAAAAAGCTAATCTCCTCTGCTCGGTTCATTGGAGCACATTCTATTTTACAGAGGGAGGGGTGCCCGATTCCAGCACCACAGACAAAAGCCAACTGTCATCTTTCCTTCTGTCATAGTTACGATTCTCAGCACTGACAATGAAGCCTTGACGGACATAGAGTAGTGGCCGCGTTCTGGTCCAGTTTCTATCTTTTTTTACTCGGGTCTCCTGGCTGAATTCTCGTTGGCTCTCCTGTGTCTTTTCTGCTCACGCTCACAGTGGGAAGTGATCGGATGCTGAACACCCACTGAGGCAATAACTGTATGACACGAGGGACCTGGAGGTGGTGGCCGGCTTCTCTCCCTCCTCGGCTCCTGGCAGGTGCCTGGACCCCAGTTTGGGCATTCCTTCATCCCGGGAGCACTCTCTGGGGTGCCTAGCAGTTGTGGAGCATGCTAGAATTCTTGTTGACTAAATTTATGTGGCTTCTTACAGCTTGGCTAATCAGGGGATTACTCAAAGGTTGGATTACTCAAGGGTGAGTTTACTCAGATCTCTTGGAATTTCTCTCCTCCCAGATTGTAACTTTGGCAAGATTTATCCTCCACCCTGGAGAGAGAGAGAGACTCAGACCTGGAGGCTCCCTGGTCCTCTCTGCCACTCGCTGGCTTCTAGCATGCAGGAGGCTCTCAGGCCATTCTCTTCAGGCTGTATCCTGCCACCATCTCTGCACCTCGCTGGGAAGCAGCGCGTCCTTCCTGCTAAGCCCTGGCCTGGCGCTGACCCAGTGGGTGACCCCCAAAAGTTGGTCAAGCTCTCTGAGCCTCAGTCTCCACATCTACCAACTGGGAACAAACACATGGGCACTGTATGCTGCCTCGTCGCGGCGCAGGGTTATTGGGCAGAAACAAAGGAGATTTTTTCCTTTTTTTTTTTTTTTTTTAAAGTGTGAACAAAGAGCTCTTGACAAACCCCAGGCGCGCCTGGTGCTGGGTATGTGTGTGCGCGCGTGCAAGAGAGCCTATGTAAGGGGGCTGCTCTCCGTAAACTCCCCACCGCAGCGTCCCTATCCGCCCCACCCTGGCGGCATCAGCCTCACCCACCGCATCACCATCTTTCCCATCGCAGTCTTTCTGCGCTTGGAAGATCCTCGGGCTGTAACTCCCCACCCCACCCCCGGCCATTTCCGGGGCCGGGCCCTCAAGGCAGCCCCTGGCCCCTGTAGGGATCCGGGGCTCCAGTTCCACGCGGCAGTCTCGGCCCGGCGCCCCCTCCTCTGGATCTGCCGCGGGGCAAGAGAATCGCCCAATAAGCGCGCCGGACTCCGGGCTGACAGCTCAGGCAGCGGCCAATCGAGCCCGGCCAGGGAAGGGGGCGCAGCGCTCGGCTGAAGTTGGGTAGAATGGTGGGAGGTGGATTAAAGGGGGATACAAAAGAGGGGCGCTAGGCCCTGGGTGCAAGAGCCTAAGCCGGGGACGGGGAGGGGGGACACTGCCGCCCTCCATCCACTTCATCCCCAGTAGGTCCGGCGAAGGGACCGCGGGAGTGGGGGGAACCAGGCTCTGGGAGCCAGGGAGGGGAGGGGAGAGGCGAGCATTTTAGGTGAGAGAAGTAGGGGCGTGCTGGGGTCCCCGCCGCCTGGCCAGAGGATGCCCGCGGGGCGCCGAGGCCGCGGCCGGGCCGAGGGCGGAGGCAGCGGCGCGCCGTTGTGAGCCGAGGCCCGAGCGGCGGCGCAGGGGGCGGGGAGGCGGCGGGAGGAGGGGATGCGGAGGGTGCTCTGGCGGCCGCGGCTAGCGAGCGAGCGAGCCGGGAGGAGCGGCGCGAGCGGCCGGAGAGGCGCAGGGCCCGAGGCGTGCATGGCGCGCCCTGAGCCGGGTTCCCGCGGGTCTCCCTCGGAGCGCCCCCGGGGCGCCGCGGCTCTCGGGCCGGCTCCCCTGGCCCGGCTGCCTCTGAGCCACTGCCCTCGCTCTCTGGAAGCTGTGCCCGCTGGGAGAAGCCCGCCTGCGTAAGGGCCGAACAGTCGCGGCGCCGCCGCCGGGCCGGATTCCGCCCTTGGCACAGCCGCTCTGCGCTCGCTGCCGCTGGCGGCCAGGAACTCGGGAGCTTGCAGAGCCGGCGCGGCAGCCCTCCCGGCCTGCGGGTCCCGGCCGGCCCCGCTCCACTCGCGGCGTGGTGGTGGTGGTGGGGGAGGCGAGAGGGGCAGGGCCGCGCTGCAGGAGCCGGTCATCGCCCCCGCCCCCTGCGCGGACGCGCCGAAGGCTCGGCTCGGCTTTCGCGGGAGCCACGCTCCCACTCTGGCTGCGGGAGGTGAGGGATGCGGGCAACTGCCTCGCCGGGCTCCAGGACCCTCCTCCCCGGGGCTCCGGAGCTCTTGCTCCGCCCGCCGCCCCCTCCCCCGTCCTCTCCCCACCCCGCCATCCCACCTCCCCACCCCTCTTAAGAAAATAATGCTGGCTGGCGCCCGCACCTCCCAGTCGCTCCCAGTGCGCCACGAGGAAAGCGCACCCGCTGCGTCTCCGTGCCGGGACACCAGCCGAGCCGCCCTCGCCGCTGCCTCGTCCGTGGAGCCGCTGAGCTTCGCTTAGGCGGAATCTACGAGTGCCGCGCCCGAGGGCACTGCCGGCTCCAGGGAAGGCGCCGCCCGCAAGGACACCTCTCCGTCCCGCCTGGTCCGCTACTCCGGCCCTCGTCGAGCCCCACCACGCGAGCTGCGAGTCCCGACGTCTCTGGGCGCGCGGGCGCAGCCGGCCCGAGCGAGTCCCTCTGCGGCATCCCCCTTCCCACCCCCGCTCAGAGCCAACTCCAGCTCGGACCTGGGACTCTCGACGCCGACTGTCAACTACTTCTCACCTCGGGGCTGTGCCTTCCTGCCCGCCCGCGCGTTCTCTCACTGTCCTCCTCCTCCGCTCAGGACGGGGGTGCCAAGATGCCCCGCTGCTGCCCAGGGCCCTGGGCCGCCCCCGACGTGTGACCCCAGCCTGGTCCCCCTGCTCGGCCGCCCGCCGTCCCCTTGGAGACCCTCGGCTCGGCCCCCGGGGGAGGAGGAAGACGACGAAGAGGCCGAGGGGGTGATGTCCGGCTCCAAAAGCGTCAGCCCCCCGGGCTACGCGGCGGCGCAGACAGCGACGGCGCCGGCATCCCGGGGAGGCCCCGAACATCGCTCAGCTTGGGGGGAGGCCGAGTCCCGCGCCAATGGCTACCCCCACGCCCCCGGGGGTTCTACCCGCGGCTCCACCAAGAAATCAGGGGGGCCGGTGACCCCGCAGCAGCAGCAGCAGCGCCTGGCCAACCGCTGGCGCGGGGGCGGCGAGGACGAGGATGAGCCCCCGCTGGGCGGCGACGACCCCCTGGTCGGGGGTTTCGGCTTTAGCTTCCGCTCCAAGTCCGCCTGGCAGGAGCGCGGCGGTGACGACTGCGGTCGCGGCAGCCGGCGGCAGCGGCGGGGCGCGGCCAGCGGGGGCAACTCGCGCGCGCCCCCTTCAGGCGGTGGCAGCTCGGCAGCGGCGACCGAGGCGGCCGCGAGCGGCACGGAGGTGCGTCCGCGGTCGGTGGAGCTGGGCCTGGAGGAGCGGCGAGGCAAGGGCCGCGCGGTGGACGACCTGGAGGCCGGCGCCGTCGAAGGCGGCGAAGGGTCCGGGGACGGCGGCGGCGGCGGCGGCGGCAGCTCGGCGGGCTCCAGCACGGGGCCTGGCGGCGCGACGCTGTCACTGGGCGCCTGTTGTCTGGCCTTGCTGCAGATTTTCCGCTCCAAGAAGTTCCCATCCGACAAGCTGGAGCGGCTGTACCAGCGTTACTTCTTCCGCCTCAACCAGAGCAGCCTCACCATGCTCATGGCAGTGCTGGTGCTCGTGTGCCTCGTCATGCTGGCCTTCCACGCGGTGCGGCCCCCTCTCCAGCTGCCCTACCTGACCGTGCTGGCGGCTGCCGTGGGCGTGATCCTTGTCATGGCCGTGCTCTGCAACCGCGCAGCCTTCCACCAGGACCACATGGGCCTGGCCTGCTATGCGCTCATCGCCGTGGTGCTGGTCGTGCAGGTGGTGGGCTTGCTGCTTCCGCAGCCGCGCAGCGCCTCGGAGGGCATCTGGTGGACCGTGTTCTTCATCTACACCATCTACACGCTGCTGCCCGTGCGCATGCGGGCTGCGGTTCTCAGCGGGGTGCTCCTGTCTGCGCTGCACCTGGCCATTGCCCTGCGTACCAACGCCCAGGACAAGTTCTTGCTCAAGCAGGTAGGGGCACACATGGCTGCACCGCATTGGGCTGGTGGTGGTGGGGGTGGGGGTGGGATCAGCAGGCCTGGTGCTGACTCCAAGGGAAGGGTTGGGGTTGTCATCTGCCTCAAATGGGGCGCGAAGAGCCTGGGACACGTGCCTTAGCTCCAATAGCATCATTTATAAACATTTAAAACATGTTGCCCTTGCATTGTTGTTGATCCTGCTGGCCTGACTGCTGAGGCCTATAAGACTGTAATTGCCGGTGTGGGGATGGGAGTTGCAGGAAACAAGTGTATGCAGAGGCCCTGGTCTGTCCTCGCACGTCTATGCTTTCATACTCCAGTGGCTGGTCATCCCACCCCAGAGCAGCTTCCCTCCTAACAGCCACTGCCTGTGGGTTGGTCCTGGGAGCTGGAGAGATCCAGGAACCACTGCAAATAGAACTGAAAAGTTTTGTTTTCCTTTTCCAGAAGTGCCTGAATCCCACGACTGCCTTGAGCAAGAGTGTTGAGAATTGTCTGAGATCTGTGTGTTGTGTGGTGTATGTCCTTCTCGCCGAGCACAGATCAACTGTTGAACATCTTGAGCCTGGCAGCGGGAGGCCAAGGGCTTTTGGTGGTTGCCCGTGGTGGGGGGGCTTTGTGTTCCTGGTAGGATTTGTTGGGCCAGCCTAGGTGTGGGCATTCAGGAGGAAGGAAACCTTGTATTGGCGAACAGGAGGGGAGGGCTCTGCCGAAGGCTTGGGAGGGAGGCCTGCTTGGCGCAGGGACCTGAGACAGCCGTGCTCATGTCCAGTTTCATGACCCCTGAAGGCCTTTGGTTTGCACCTGCTCCATGGACAGGGCCCCTTGCTGTGGGCACGTCTTTTCATGATGGACCCAGCTGGCCACCCCTAGTCCCCTCCTGGTGCCTAGCCCCTTTCTTCTGGAAGCCCTCGGGGGCGTCCATCTCTGCTGCCTTCCTCTCTCCTGCTTCTAATGCCTTGTGTCCATGTTTGCTCCTCTGGAAGGCTGTGTCCACCCAAGGTGTCTTCTCGAGTCTCCTGACCTTCTTGAACACGGTACAGTCCCATAGGGAGTGGTTCTGGTGTGGCTGACCCCTGCAGGTCCTCTGTGAGTTGGAGGAAGGGCACTCTGCAGCTCCCTGGAGCCCAGGTCCCTTTTGTAGAGAATGTTTCAGCTGCTTCCAGTTCAGGCTGCACTTCCTCTAAGAAGCCCACACTGGGCTCCCCCTCTGCTCTGTGTCTTAAGATTGAGTTGGAAGCACAGAGTGGAGCACTCAGTCTCCAGAGCCTGCTGGTCTTGTGTCCTGTTCAGTGTGAGGTCAGGTGCAGGAATCCTGGGGGCATGTCTGTTTCTCCCCTGCCATTCCCCCCCATGCTTGCCTAGCACCCAACAAAAGACTTTGTGGTGGAGGTGGGGTGGGGTGGGGTGGGATGGGGTGGGTAAGAACTGCTTACCAAGATGGTTGAGGTCTAATGGGTAGTGGAGTAGTTAATGCTGCCAGCTTAAAGTTGTTCTCATCTAGGATCAGAAGAAAAAAAACATCTTCAGAGGTCAGCTTTGAACTTGAGAGAAAGCAAGAGGGCTTTTGAGAGGTGGTGGTTAGTGCTTAGCAGGGCCTCAACTCTGAGGGTCTGAGGGCCCCTGCCACCCGACGGTGTTCTATTTCTGGGGAATGTTCCTGGCCTGGGAGGCTGCGGTGTGTCTGGAGTGGGAAGGGCGTGTCACCCATGAGGAGTAACAGGGATTCCCAGTGTAGCTCCGTGTGCTTCCTTAAGCTGGATTTGACCCTGTGCAGGGTCTGCTTATACCCTTGGCAATCTAGAATGTCTGATTTCAATGCAAGACCTAAGAAAGGGGTGGCAAGCGCAGTGTGGGGAGGCCCGCATTCTGTCTTAGCTGGACAGTGTCATTGCAGCAGTCCTGTCCGACTCCCTCCTCATCAGCTCCTTTTGACTTGTTGTGGTCTTTAGGCCTTGGTTTGGCTGCAGGATTTGGGGTGGATTAACCCTTCACAAATGCTACAAGACCTTTGAATGCAAACGGTCTTCCTGTTTGGCTTCAGAGAAAACTGTGCCTTTTTTTTTTTTGTACTTGATATACTTTTCTGATTATGCCTGAAGTAAAATTTGTCTTCCCTGAGTAAACTGCTGGGTGGTAAGAAAGTATTGGTGGGGCAGTTTGGCATTGAGCTAAGCCCCAGTTTTCCCTGGCAACCTTTCCAGAGTGGCTTTGAAGTGCCTGTCTTATGCTTTCTTTGATGAAGACACACATGTCCCAGGGAAGGGTGTCAGTGAATAGTTTGCAATGTGGGAGCCCTAGGAGATCCCTCTGCCATGCCTTGAATGCCTAGTAGGACCTCAATACACCTGAGCACACAGTAGGTCCTCAGCACACCCTCCTGCAGGGCTGGCCTCCTTCCTTTCTCAGCCCAGGTGTCTCATCTGTAATTTTTTTGTTCTTCTCTAGCCCTCTTAAGATTGGAGACGCAGCCCTTGGCTCTAATTAGCAGAAATGTGTGGCTTTCCGTGGGTGCCTCCTGTTAGGGGAGGCCAGGGGCTCAGCCCTTTTTTTCTGGGGTGATGCTTCTTCTCTGCTCACTGTCTCTAGCTTTTGTACCTGGCCTGGCTTCCCTTACTCTGCTCTGCTCACCCTCTCTCTCCGCCTGCTCCTATCCTTCCTTCCTCCCCAACTCTTCCCCTCCTGCTCCGCTCCAGACCCCTGTTGCTGTATGCCCACCTCTCTGTCCCCCTGCCTTTCTGCCTGCTCTGTTTTCCCCAGTCTCAGCTTGCCAGTCTCCCTGTCTCCTCTCTGTTGGATAGGGTACAGTAGGGAGCGTCACGGGGGTGTCATTTGCTCCTCCTTTGCCTGTCAGAAGTCCCTCTGCTACACCCATACCATAAATAACACTCGAGCATCTGCCAAACACATTCCTCACTTGTGTTAATAGGCTGTGATGATGCCGGAGCCTGTTGCCATGACAACCGTACTTTTGTTTGACTGTCTCCCACTCTGCCATGGAAGGCTCTGCATGCACTCACACACAAACAGGCACACTCGCACAACTATTACCTGTGCTCTGCTGTTGATGATGGCTTGGGGAGTGATAACATCTCTTGGCTAGGCCTGCGGGTGGGGCTATAGTGAGTGACAGGGTTCCTTGCAAAGACCAGACACTGCTGCAGACCTGGGGTCTTCTTGTTCTTTACACATTAAGCCTCAGAAACTTGGTTTCTAAGGGAGTGACTCTGAGTCCCGTGGGTCCCTGTGGGCTTGGGGGAGCCAGGGGAGGTTGTTCCTGGGTGTGGGGGTGACCTGCTTTTCCCCTCATGTCTTTCTCTGGCTCCTCTGTTCCTGTGTTTCTTCCTGGATGCCCGTGTGAACCCGTGGTTGTTGCCAGTTGTTCCAGTGATCAGTGTGGCACAGGCACTTGTGTGGGTGATGTTCTGTGGCTGTGAGCACGTGTGTGTGCTGCAAGGACTCAAGACAGGGTGGGGATGTTGCTGCCCAGGGGTGTACGCATGCATGTGAGTGTGCATGTGTTTGTGTCTGTCTGTCCCATGATGCTGGGGCTGGACTCCAGGAAGCCTTTGTGTTAACTCTGAAAAGAGATCCTTGCAGCTCCGTCCTGTTTATTCCTGGCTGGTAGTTGGATTCGTATGGCAGTTTGTCTTGCTAATTCTGGAACCTTAGTTTCTCTTCTGACCTTGACCTCTGACTCTTCAGGGAAATACCCTGAATGCACTTCCTCCTCCCAACCTCCGCTTCCTTCAGGCAATTAGGAGTATGCTTGGATGGGCCCCTCTCCCCATCCGTCCCTTCCAGGAGCTTTCCTGCTGGCCACCTGTGTAGCAGGTAGTGAACCTTGAGGAGGACCTAACCCTTGGCTTTGGCACTCGGCCCAGAAACCTGTCTTGATATGTCACTGTGGTTGCCTGTGTGCATTGCTGGGCAGTGCGGAGAGGACACGCTTCCAATGGCCATGGTCAGAACATCTTCTGCCATTAGTGACTTTCCCTGTCACCTGCATTTCTGTATGGGAGGGAATCTGCACTTAGTGAACTCCCCTAGATGGCAGCAGCAGGCCTGGTGGGGCTGGAAGTGGGAGGAGAAAGGGGGTGGCTTTGAGGTTGGAGCTGGAGAGTGTTGCTGGTCTAGCGTCCGGGCTAAATGTGTTTGCCAGTGATAGTTGCTAATTGTTTTTGATTGCATTGGCTCCTTCTCCAGGCCACCAGAAGAGAAAGGTTGGAGGTGGTAGGAAGGGGCTTCTGGATGGGGGTGATCTTTGAGATTCCCATGAAGAGAACATCAGAGTGGTGGAGCACCTATATTTGCTGGAATATTCATTGTTAACACGTAGGCCTGGGTTTTGCTCTGTTAGGGAGAGCATGAGGTCTGTGTGAGTGTGTACTTGTTTGTACAGGGGACACAGATGCTTGTATTGAGTCCCACCAGGGAATCCGCCTGTGTCATGGAAGGGTTTTATGTATCAGCATAGATAGGGGCAGCTGTGTGGTGGTGCAGCAGCTAAGCTGCCACTTGGGATACTTGCATCCTGGGTCGGAGTATATGTGTTGGAGTTCCGGCTCTGCTTCTGACCCAACTTCTTTTTAATGCACACCCTAAGAGGTAGCAGGTAATGGTTCAAGTTCTTGGCTCTCTGCCACCTGTGTGGGATACCTGGATGGAGTTTTAGGTTCCTGACTGGCCCAGCCCAGGCTGTTGTGGGCATTTGGGGAGGGAACTAGTATCTGGAAAGTCTCCTTTCTCACTTTCTCTGTCTCTTTTTCAAATGAATAAGAGTTTTTAAAAACAGTCAATGTAATCAACTTAGGTATAAACTCTCCTGTGTAGACAGAAGGTTCGCGGTCACAAGAGCCTCTCTCAGAGAGGACAGTTGACAGCAGAGGAAGGACTGTGGGCTGTGCTCAGGCCAGGCCTCCTGTTGATCTCAGAGGTGTGTGTATGCGGGTGGTGGGTAAATGGAACTGCCTCCTCTTTTCCAGTCCCAGGAGAGAGAGGGAGACAGGGCCCCTGTGGAGAGCCTACCTAGCTTGTGCTTGCCTCTGGCTGGGTGACTTCTGGTCCCCAGCTTGTTGGCTCAGTTAGTTTTATTTGTCTTGCAGTTGGTCCAGCTCAAAACTGCTTACTTCTCAGGAGCGTAGCCTGTGCTGGGAATGGAAACTTTGCTCTGGGGGCTCCCACATGCTGGTGCCCATAAATCCCTCGGGTACAGTTATGTAAGTGATGTTCTAGCATGTGCTTCCCTTATCCATACCTATCAGATGAGCACAGCTGGACTGTGGTGGCCAGGATCAGTATTTTTTTTCTTTCCCAAACATGAAAACTTAAGGAGATGTTTGGAAAGCCCTATTATTTGGATGGGGAAGATCATTCTGTATGGCTTTGAGAACAAGATATGGAGTTTTCTGATGAGAGTATAGGGAGATTAGTGGGAACCCATGTGTTGGGGTGGCCATTAGATGTGTCTAAGTCATGGGAAGATGGAGGTTGAACCCTCATCTGAAATACTGTGTTTCATTCAGGAATTTGGAGGAGAATGACAAGTTTGCTAAGAGAACTGGAAAAAGTGATTTCTGGAAGAATGTTTCAAAGGCTAGATGCTGTTTAGATGGGGAGAGTGTAGGGTGTATCAGATAGGGAAACCTAATGGGACAGATGTGGCAAGGTGGGATGCTGTTAATAGGCGGTGGACAAGGGACTGAATCATTTTCTCTTTGGGGTAGAGGAGTGATCACAGTGCAGATTTCAGCTCCCACTGCACAGATAGGAGGTACTTTTCTAACCAGTGGGTTTATAGCAGCCCAGCCCAATGCCCCTGGGGGTAGTCTGCTTGGTCAGCAAAGGTCCACGGGGAATCTGGACAGCACACTTAAGCTGGTTATAGAGAAAGAAGACTGCCCAGTTGATGGAAATCTGGATGGGTCACTGTGTCACTCATTCTTTGTTTCTTTTTAAATTTTCAGGTGTTTTATTCTGTTTGAAAAAATGGAATGACAGAAAGACAGAAATAATTTTTTTTCACTCCCCATATGACCACAGCAGCTAGGGCTAGCCCAGGCTGAAGAGCCCCTTAATGTGGGTGGCGGAGATCCATGCACCCCAGTCATCTTCTACTGCCTCCCAAGGTACTCCTTAGCTGGAAGCTGGGACAAGAAACAGAGCAGCCAGGACCTGAATCAGGCAAAGTAGTATGGGATGTGTGCTGCTCCACAATCTGCCACCATCATTGATTCTTCCTTAGGATTTATCCATTTATTTGTAGGGAAGAGTGACAGATGGAAAGAAGGATTGAGAGAGAGATAATTTTCCATCCATTGATTCACTTCCCAAATGGCCACAATGGCCATGTCTGGGTCAGGTCAAATCCAGGAGCCAGGAACTCCATCCTGGTCTCCTGTATGGGTAGCAGGAGCCCAAGTACTTGGGCCAAATTCTACTGTCTTTCTGAGTTCATTGTCAGGGAGCTAGATCAGAAGTGAGGCACCTGGAACTCACACTGGCTCTCCAGTATGGGATGTTGGCAGCACAAGTGGCAACCTAACTCATGTACTCTAACACTAGTCCCCATCATTGCTGTAAAAGAAAAAAATTATATATTTAAAAGACAGAGTGTCGGGCCTGGCGGAGTGGCCTAGTGGCTAAAGTCCTCGCATTGAACGCACCGGGATCCCATATGGGCGCTGGTTTTAATCCCGGTAGCTCCACTTCCCATCCAGCTCCCTGCTTGTGACCTGGCAAGGCAGTCGAGGATGGCCCAAAGCTTTGGGACCCTGCACCCATGTGAGAGACCCAGAGGAAGTTCCTGGATCCTGGCTTTGGATCGGCATAGCATTGGCCATTGCGGCTCACTTGGGGAGTGAATCGTCAGACGGAAGATCTTCCTCTCTGTCTCTCCTCCTCTCTGTATATCTGACTTTCCAATAAATAAATAAGTCTTTAAAAAAAAAAAGAGTGTCACAGAAGGAGAGATAGATGAAGAGAGCTTCTGTTTGGTTGTTCACTCTCCCTAATGTCCATAACAGGAGACAAGAATTCCAACTAAGCCTACCACACAAGTGACAGGGGTCCACACACTCAGGTCAAGTGGACTGCTACTTTCCAAGACCCATTAGCAGGGAGCAGGATAGGAAGTAGAGCAGATGAACTTGAATAGTTCCCAAATGGGATGTTGGTGTCACAGGTGGCAGTTGATCCACTGCATCCTAACACTAGCCCCCATCACTGATGCGTAATCTTGGCTCACATGGTCACCTAGGACATTTTGAACAAAGGCGGCCTCCAGGTGCTGTTAGGAAGATGCAGCTTCCAAAGGTGTAGAGTGGGGCTGGGAATGGACTTGAGTTTTTGGTTTGTTTAAACAGCTTGGATATAGCTTGGTATCCTTGATCCAGATTGACTGGTTACATACAACCATAGAGATGCTATGCTTCTGGGTCTTGCAGCTAGCATGACATCTCAAGTTGGCTGGTGTATCCTCTTGCCACAACAACGTCTTTTGATATGTGGAGACCCAATATCACATGTCTCTGTGCACCTGCTAAGTGTGTAATGACACTGGGACACAGATCTGGAAAATTTTATTGGTGGTGAAAGGACAGAAGGCACACACTCAGCCCCCAACTCTGGCTCTTCTCTGTCCTTGCATCCAAACATTCTACAGTTGTCTTTCCTGATTGAGGTGATGCCATCAGACTCATCACTGAGGGCCTTGTGGAAAGGTGTATCCAGGTTTAATGCCTGGTATTGAGTTTGTTTCTTTGGCGAATAGATGGATACATCAGCGATGGCCCCCCAGGTTGGGAATGCATGGTACAGATGGTGGGGTTTGAGAAGAGCAGAGATGGGGGCAGGAAATCAGGGCTTCGGAGATAGTTTGGCAGGGAGAGTGGGACTTCAGGGAGGGGGAAGACATTGGGAATTGAGAGAATGGGGAGGAGAAGGGCTTGGGAGTGGGGGTGGGGATGCGTTTAGGGAACAATGGGATACAGTCACAAGGAAAGGGGCTAGACAAACAAACACAGGAGACAGTAGTGGCTTTATTCTTCAGGCTGGCCTCATGTGCCAGTGCAAACTTGGAAAATCCCCCACTCCCCTCCCCACCCTCCACTACCTTTGCCCCAGGAAGGTTTGCTTCCTGGCCCAGAGGAGAATTTTCATTGTTTTCTGTTGCACAGAAAACTCAGAAGTGTACCTTTATCCCAGGTCAGGGCTGAGTTAGCTGGCCTTGGCCTTTTCTAGCTTGGCCATGTGAGCCAGTTTGGACCCAGGACATGGTCTTCCTGGGATCAGTGAATGTCTTGCCTGTCATCTTCATGGTCCTGATGATTTCTACCACCGCAGCCCAAAGGAGTACCTGTGTGAAGTTGGTGGTGGCAAAAGTCTTTCTGTGGATTAGTTGCCCCAGCCTGACCTTCACTGAAGGCAAGTAGGGAACCCCTTTCATGTTATGACACTGGGCAGACAGGAGGATAACTTGCTTGATGGGGTACAGGTCATGTGCAGTCTCTGTCAGCTGAGCCTTCTTTAATATATAGATATCCATATATGCTTTTATATATATGGATATACACACATGTGCATATATATGTAAATTTTTACTTGAAAGACACAGAGTAGAGATTGTCCATTTGCTGCTTTGCTTCCCGGATGCCACAACAACCATGGCTTGGTCACACCAAAGCTAGAAGCCAGGCAATCCAGTCAGGTCTCCCATGTGGTTGGCAGGAGCCCAAGCACTTGAGACATCACCTGTTGCCTCCCAGAACCTGCGTATTAGCAGGGAGCTTCATCAGAAGAGGAGGGACTGGCCACTGATATGGGATACAGTTATCCTGAATGGTGACTGAGCCCATACTGCCCAAACTCCATCCCATCACAAGCCTTTCTCCCCCGAAGTGGTGACAATGTCACTCCTTGCTTGGACAGGCAGTCTTTTAGTGGGCTCCTCTCTGGCAGACAGCTTTTGTCTCCACTTGGGCCAATGGTCTCTACTTCCTTGACTTTGCCTCTGGGGGCCTTGTGAAAGCTATTGGATAGTGGTGGCCTGAGCCATGGTGAGCTGGGCAGTGGCAGCAGCAGGCCCTTGCACCTGCTTGCAGAGGGCAGACCTGTGCTGCTGCACCCAGCTATGGTGAGGCCTTTTAAGGTCACTTTTCCACTGGATGTCCTGCCCTTTGCCAGGCCTCTCAGGTCTCCTCCTGACTGACTCATCAGCCTCCTTTTTCCTCACCACAGCGGGGCCAGAGCCTCCCCTTTTCCCTGGGCCTTCTTTCTTTTCCATCTGCAGGAGAGGGCCGCAGCATTTCTCAGCTGCTGCTTCAGGGCTTGAGGCTTCCTGGCGTCTTGTTTTCTGGGCCTCTCTGCCCTCCGCTTAGGAGTTCCCTGGGCTTTATTGCCAAGCATATTCTCTCTTTTTCTCTCTGTGGTCCTCTTGACTTTGGAAAGAGGTCCCAAGGGGCTCCAATGCCTTGCCTGCACCAGCCCTGAGCACGTAGTAGGTCCTTGGGGGAGAGTGAATGAACAAGTGAGTGATGAGGCGGCAGTGGGTGGACATGTGTGCGCAGCTTCCGGGCTGTGCTGAGGCGCTAGACGGACACCTCCACAGCAGGCAGCAGCGTGCAGCATGGCTTGGAAGCCTGTGTTGGTGGGTTGTAAGCCCAGACTCGGAGCAGGGCATCCAAACCACCTGCCACAGTGTTAAACGTGGGCCGCCTTAGAAACAGAGCTGTCGCCTAGCACTGTCTGTACTACGCAGCTTCACAAATTTAAAAGCTGTCATTAAGTCATTCTCCCAGCTTTTCCCTCCATTCATTCAGCTAATCATCCTCCATGAGGTGCTGACTGTGTACCAGGCACTGTGCTAGGCCATGGGGATGCAGAGGTGACTCAGCCAGGATCCCAGCTCCCAGACCCTTTAACTAAGTGTGTTTCTTGCAGGGAATAGGGGTGGACACATCCCGTAGCAGATATAGTCAGCCTTCAGCATCTGTAGGGTTCGGTATCTACCTGTTCTGTAGACCTTGGATAGAAGTTGTGTGAGGAGGGGCCAGGTTCATGGTACACAGCTGGTTAAGCTGCCTGGGATGCTAACAATCCCCCTGCTTCCGATCCAGCTCGCTGCCAGTGCACCTGGGGAAGCAGATGATGGCTCAAGTGCTTGGGCCCCTGCACCCACGAGGGAGACCCTGATGAAGTTCCTTCCTTCTGGTTTTGGACTGGCAGTTGAGATTGTTTGGGAAATGAGCCAACAGATATAAGATCTCTTTGTTTCTCAGTCTCTCCTCTCTGTCACTCTGCCTTTGAAATAAATAAAATTAATCTTTAGAAAACATTTTAGGGAAAACATTATGCTTCTGCCGAACATGTGCACACTTTTTTTTCCTTGTCATGCCTCTGTATATAACACAATATAACAATTATTTACATCATATTTATGATGTGTTAAGGCATTTTAAGTAATCTAGAGAAGTTGTAAAATTTATAACAAGATAGGAAGATAATATGCAAATAATGCATTTTATACTTAAAATACTTAAACAATTTTTATTTAAAAGGCAGAAAGGGAAAAAGAGAAAAAGAGAAAAAGAAAAAAAGAGAGCTTCCTTTGTCTGATTTACTCCCAAAGCTCTGCAATAGTCAGGCCAGGGGAAAACCTTCAGGTCTCCCTCCAGCAGGACAAAGATCTAAGTAATTTCCCAGGGTGCACTTGGCAACAACTGGTTTGGAAGTGGACCTAGGACTTGAACTCAAGCACTCTAATATAGGATGTGGGGGTTGCAAGCAAAAGCAAAACTGGTGTGCCAGATGCTTGCCCTTACTACTGAATTTAAAAAATGTATTTATTGATTTGAAAGGCAGAGTGATAGGGTGGGAGCGGGGATATATAGAGAGAAGGATAGAAAGAGGGAGAAGATCTTCCCTCTGTTAGTTTACTCCCCCAAGTGCCCACAGCAGCCATATCTTGGTCAAGCCAAAGCCGGAAGCCAGGGACTTCATCTGGGTCTCCCATGGGGGTGACAAGGGCCCTAGTGCTTGAACCATTCTTTGCTTCCTTCCCAGGCATATTAGCAAGGAGCCACATCAGAAATAGAGCAGCTGGGACTTGAAATAGCACTGCCCTGTGGGATGCTGGTGTGACTTTATATTGCTGCCCCTCAATGCCAGCCACTATGACTGCAATTTTATATAACAGACTTAGACATGCTCAGATCTTGGGGAATATCCGAGGCAGGTCCTAAAGGACATCAGCACTGGCTTCAACAGAATTCTGCCAGAGCTCACAACTTTTGTTGTTGTTGTTGTTTAAACTTTAGATGATGTTTATGTAGTTGATCAGGGTGGGAGGGATCTGGGGTTAGGAAGAAGTAGGTGTGATCGTTGTTTCCAAGCTTTCTGTTTCTTCCCATTTCTGGGGGTGGGGGGAATAAGGGGATAGGCCATACCCAAGCTCCCAACCATCCCAGTGCCCCAGGATGGGGAAAAGCCATCCAATATAAACCCTGGGTCACAATGTGGCACCATGCTCCGAGGGTTCTGCACAGGTGGATGTGATAGTTCCGAAATGCTGTCAATCTTGCTGATCTGTGGTTGAGGAATCCCTTCCAGTGTCCATTGGTTAACACAGTTGCTCCATTTGCCCAAATATTTGCTGTCATCATTTAACAGGGGTAGTTGTCCATATATTCTCTTCTCCATTGTCTTCTATGGTACCAGATGTCCTCTGCAGACCTCAGTGGGCTGCCATGTCCTCTATGTTTACTGTGGTCTGCTGTCCAGCACTCCATCCTCTACACTGAGGAGGACTAGTTCTTCTAGGCAGGCTTATGGACCTAAGCCAGGCAACTTGGGCTGATCTGGCCCCCTTATCCCTGAGGCTCATAGACCCATCACCTATCACGCAGGTGGGTCCAGTCATGTGGGTCAAGAGACACAGGCTCCTCTGGACCCCCCACCACTGGAACTCATGCACCCAATACCCACCACACAGTTGGGCCCTAGAACTTGGGCTGGGAGACTCAGGCCCCTCTGGACTCCCCACCTTTTTGGACTCCCCACCCTTGGGACTCATGGATCCAGCACCTACTGCGCAGGTCGGTCTAAGGTCCCAGGCCCATGCAACCTGGGACCTGCTGGACCCTGCACCCCCAGCTGGATCCATAAGCCCCAGAGGTGGAGGCTCACAACTTTTTTTTCCCCACAACTTTTTAATACACTAAAGTGTGTAAGAACCTGCCAACAGAGGGATGCTTCAGGATGCCCTCATTGGTCATGCTGACCCCAGGACTTTTATCTGGAGAAAAAGGTTTGGGGTGCATGGGGACATTAGTGCCTGGGATTAAGCAGTAACTCACAGACCAGCCAGAATGCTCAGATACCTTTCCACTCGATTAGCACTGTCCAGGTGACAAAGGACTGATGGGTTAGCATATGGGCAGACTGTGGAGGCTAGGGGTCCAGGAGACCACCCCGTCTGTGCATGATTCTGGCTGCGCTATCTCATGCTGCTGGGGATCTGTTTTCTCCTGTGGATGAGTTCCTGGGGTTCTGCTGTGTGAGGACACTCTGGAAGCTGTGAGTGACCTGTGTTGCTGGTGCTGTTTTGGAACAGCAGAACTGGAGGTGCAGAGAGCTTAAAGGACCTCCGTTAGGTCATGGTGCTGGTCAGTCAGCCCAGGAGCCACTGGGCAGCTCCAGGTTTCCACTGCAAAGCCAATGCTCTTTTCATTGCTGAGCGTGGTACTGAGTCTGTCAGTGGCACTTTCAAGGGTTGGAGATGGCCCTGGGCTGCTTCCAGTCAGCTACTGGGGCTGGGTTTTGGAACAGGTGGGTTTTAGTTGGGAACAACCTTGCTTCCCTTGTGGTGTCTGGCTCAGAAGAATATTAGATGGGTTGTCATGTCCCGTGCTGTGGTGATGCTGAAGTGTTGGAGCCGGGTACCCGGGATCACAGTTCGCCCGCATGCTTTTCCTGGGTGGTGAGTAGAAACCAAGCCCTAGGAAACAATGGATAGGAAGTGATGTTTGGGTGGCTTGGCTCCAAGGCTGAGGCTGCTCGTTGGTGGGATCTTCTAGTGGTCTACATGAAATGGGGAGGGAAGAAAGAGAATGCTAGGAGCCCACTAGGCTCCATCTTTGTCTTCCCTGGAGATCCAGCTGGGGGTCTCTGCATGCAAGAGTTCAGTGCTTAGTGAAATGTGTCTAGGATGTCATTAAAGCCCAGAGTCCCTGCACGAGTAATACTCTAAAAATGGTACCCTAGACACCCATCAGTTCGGCTTCAGTCCTGCTTCCATCCTTGCTACTCTGCTTCAGAAGTCAAAATTATGGTGCCAAGTGGATTTTTTTTTTTGAGATTTTACTTCTACATTTTCTCAGGCAATAGGCAAGCTGTTTTATCTGCCTTTGGCTCAGTCTCTTTCCTCCCCCTATCCCACCTTATGTCTGTCCTTGTGTGTGTGTTTCCCCTTGCAGGGATCTTTCTGCCCCCACTAGTCTGCTCCTTGTGGGCAGTGCCTGCTGGGAAATGTTTTGACTGTGCCATCTGGGCCCAAGGCGGTGATAAGCAGTGCAGGTCTTGGCCATCTCTGGCCCATTGAGTGTAAGCCGGAAACGTGCCCTTGTCCTTCTGGGCTTGATTGTCTGTCACCTCCTTGAGAGAAAAGTCTGCTGTGTTTCCAGAGACAGTTACTGCCTTTGGGACAGACTTGCCTAGCACTGGGGGAGGGGGTGTGGGTGGGGCCCTCCCGGGTGGGGCCCTCCCACTGTAGCCCAACCTCTCTGCTTCCCCCAGGTCCCATGTTTGGCCTTGTGCCTGCCTGGGGCCTGGCCTTTCCACCACTCTCCCACCCCTGGTCATCTGAGGCCAGGAGGGGCCCCTGAAGCACATGTCACTTCCCACCTTTCTTCTGGCACTGTTCCTTGCTCACCATCTCCTCTTTCCTCTTTGCAGCTGGGAGCTGGGGCAGGAGACAAGTTCCTGGACATGAGACTGCCTGTCAGTATGAGTCTGGATCCATGCACAAGTTCCAGAGGGGATTTTTGGTCCTCCTTGAAGCAATCCTGTGTGCTGGCATCTTGCACCGTGCTCTGTGAGCTTCCATTAGTTTATTGCCAGGATTACAGTACTCGTGTCATTTTTTCACCTCTGTGTGGGGGTAGGGTGCTAACCTCCAGGAACCGTGAAAGCTTCAGGCTTGGAGGCCCTCTTAGGAGTTTCTTTCTCATCCTTGTGCCCAGGCTTTTCTGGGGTGTCCTGTCGAGCTCCTGGAGACTCTATTGCACCCTGGGATGGAGACCCAGTGCTCCAGCTGGCCCTTCTCAGCTGCAGGGGTAGGGGGTTGTGTACGTGACACTGGGACTGATTTATAGCTCTATGGAGAGTCAGGTTGTTTATATCTAGAGGGTTTATTGTGGTGATTCAGGGGAGAGAGACGGCCACTAAAAATGATTGCAGGCATGTAATACAGGAAGAGGACTTGGTGGTTGGTGGCTGGGGCATTAAAACCTTGTCTGAGGAGGCTGTGGTTAGGTGTATTTATGTTGCTCTTATCACCAGCAATTAACCCCAAACAAGGCTCGATCAATGGCCCAGTGCAAGGCTGTCATAACTGCAGGAATATTTCAGAACATGACTGCTTCCTGTGATGGCCAGAACTGCCGTCGACCCTTGCTGCAGGTCTGTGTGCTGCAAGTGAATGCCTATTGATTGCACTGCCTGCCCCTTCCTTGCTTCTTTGTGTGACCTTTTGCTTTCCAGGGGATGGTAAGACTATGTAAACACCTGTGGCCATGGTTTCCTCACTGGTACTGTCTTTGTGAGCCTTTCTTTAGCCAGGGTAAAAGTGGAACCGTCAGTAGTAGGTACTCAGTGAGTGTTTGCTGGGAGGATAAATGAATTGGCTTACAGGTGCATACCAGGCAACACTGCTGTTTTCTCTGTCTCCAGTTGGCCATGCTCCACATGCACTTGGTATCAGCATATGACAGTGGCCAAGATTCTGACAGTCATTCAGAACCATGTGTAGGAGCAAAAGGTGGAGGATCATTCTCCTTTGCACCCTGATGATCTATGGAAGACAGACATGCAGGTGAAACAGCCCATCAGGGCCCTGAGGGGAGTGGATGGCACCTGCTGGCTGACCTGGAGCCCAGGAAGCACACTGCCCATCCAGGACAGGGAGATTTGCTGGGCTCCACTGAGGGCCACAGTGGGTTGTGCTGTGGTCTTCCTCTGCAAAGAGGTTATCTGGGGAGAGTTAATTTTGGATTTCGCTTTACATTTATTTTTAAAGTGGAATATTTCTCCAGCATTGGTGACAATGGCCTAGAAAAGCCGGTTAGTCACCATCTGACACCCTCCCTGCGGGGGGTGTCACTGTCCCTGCTCCTTTCCCACCTGTCGTCTGTGGGCTGATGGATCACTGCCTTGCCCTCTGAGGCCCCAGGTCTGCTGGCTTGCTGGGTCTGACATGGGAGCATCATTTGCCTCCATGCTGAAGTGTCCAGGGAGCCGAGAGAGCTTGGGGATGGCCTCTGGCCTCTCCCTGTTGTGTCCAGGTCCGTGTGTCCAGTCTCAGCCTGTGTCCCCCAACCTTCTAGCCCTGGGCTGCTGTTACATGCCTGCTCTAGGAAGTAAAAGGAAAGTTACTCTCAGCCTAGTATGTGTGAAACAGAGGAATTTTATTCATGGGAGCTAAAGGAAATGAAATGTCCTGTCTTGTACCGCCTGGGTCCCCCCACCTAAGTTCCTTTCTGGGGTGAGCCCTGTGATAACCAGGGGTGGCATTCACTCACTCCCCAGGTCTCAGGGAATGGTGACTTGGGCAGGTGAGCTAGGCAGGAATAATTGTGGTTGGGGGCAGGTTTCTGGAGGAGGGCCAGTCTTCTTTCTCAGCAGAAGGCAATGGCCACGATGCCCAGAAGCCTGGATGGACCTTGACAGCTGATGGTGCCCTGTGGCCCATACTCTGCCACTTGCCATCCCCCTTCTCACACCTGCTTCTGTCTCTGGGGAATGAGGCATCGGGTGATCTTAAGGGAGAAAGGCGTGTCTGCTGTGATGGACATGGTGGCCTCTGCCTGTGAGTGCCACATCCCTTGGAGTGAGAAAGACCTTGGGAAGCTGCCTGGCTGGCAGGTGGGGTGGATGGGGAATGTCCTGGAGCTGAGGGACCTTTAGTGTCCTGTGCCCTGGGGAGCTGGGGGAGGGTAGGGCTTTCTTCCTCTGGATCACTGCGGGGTATGGCAACATAGGGATCTTCTCTGTAATTTACCACTGTCCTGATGAAGTACTTTCTGGAAAAGGAGAGGAGACAGGGGACTTTGCTGTGGGTGACAGATGTCTCCCACCGTGTGGAGAGGCCACAGGGCCCATCCCTGCTCTTCATCACACACTTACTGAGTGCCAGGCCCAGCAACAAGAAGTTGTCACTTACTCATCTGTTCCTCAGCCCCCATTTGGAAGCAGTTGCTTTCCCTGCTTTCACTTAAAGACACTGTGTAGGTAAGGAAATGAAGGCCCAGAGAAACTAAGTGCATTGCCTAGGACCAGGCAGTTATAAAGTGGTATAGTAGGGACCAGCCACATGGCCCAGCAGGTTAAGCCTGCCACCTGCGATGCCAGCAATGTTGGAATACCGATTCTGAGTCCCAGCTGCTGCACTTTAAAAAAACGATTTATTTGAAGGGTAGAGTTCTTCCAGCCACTGATTCACTCCCTAAATGCACAAATGGTGCTGGCCTGGGCCCAAGCCAGGTGTCAGGAGCTTCTCCCAGGTCTCCCACGTGAGTGTAGGGGCCCAAGCATTTGAGCCAGCCTCTGCTGCTTATCCAGGTGCATCAGCAGGGAACTTGTTTGGGAATGGACCAGCTCCCAAACATGAGCCAGTGCCAATATAGGATTCTGGTGTTGCTGGCTTTTTCCTGCTTCAACACAATGCAGGTCCTTTCTCTCACTTGTAATTCATCTCTCTGCTAATGTGTTTGGGAAGACAGTGGAAGATGACTGGAGCACTTGGGACCCTACCGTCAATTAGATGATCAGGTTGGAGCTGCTGGTTGCCAGCTTCAACTTTTCCATTTTGGAAGCAATGGAAGTTCTCTCTCTCTTTTTCACTCTTACCAGCTCTCTCATTCTGCCTTTCAAATAAATAAATCTTTTTTTTTTAAAAACCCTGCACACTTTAAAAAAAATGTTTATTTATTTGAAAGGCAGAATTATGAGGATAGAAGGAGAGACACAGAGATCTCCCATCCTCTGGTTTATTCACCAAATGACCTCGATGGATGATGCTGGGCCAAGCAAAGCCAGGAGCCTGGAACTCCATCTGAGTCTCCCACATAGGTGACAGGGGCCCCAGCATCTGGGCCATCTTCTGCTTCCTTTCCAGGTACACTAACAGGGAGCAGGGTCAGAACTGGAGCAGCAGCTGGGAATTAAACGAACACCAGTATAAGCTGTCAGTGTTGCTTAACTCGTTGTGCTCTAATGCCTGTCCCTGGAGCCTGCATCTTAAATGGGCAGTGTCCCTGTGCTCCAAGGACACAGTGCCATCCTCCAGCGCCCTTCCGAGGTGGAGAAAGGATTGAGGCTATCAGGGTCTCTTTCCCCAAAGCAATGAGGAGAACCAGACCTTTGGGCTGAGACAGAGTTTCCTGTGCTGACTTTGGAGGAGGGCTGGGGAGGGAAGAAGGTGAGAGGTAGCCTTCTCACCTTCGTGGTACTTGGGGCCGAGCTGGAGAACTTGGAGGAGGCGGGCTGGGGGAGTGTTTGGGTTGGATACTCTCTGGTCCTGAGAGCAAGTGCTAGTGGTTGAACATGAGAAGTGCACAGCTAGAAGGAGGCTGGCTGAGAAATCTTTAGGTGACTGTAATGCTACAGTGAGGGACTGTGAGAGCCACAGCCCTGACAAGAAGGCATCCACCTCTGTCTCTGCCTTGGTTTCTCCATCTGAATCACCATGATTGGTGGTCCCTGGAAGTCCTGACACCTTCATGAGTAGGATATACCTGGGTTACACAGAAACTGCCCCATGGAGACCTGTACTGGGAAGGGTGTGGAGCCCAAAAGACTGCAAACTTGGGGGACAGATGGTGCAGGGTTCTCAAAGATTCCCAGCCTCAACCTCACTCATGGGCCCCTGTCCAACAGCATTTCTGGTCCCTGTCCCTCCATCTGTTTGTCATCTCAGTGTTGACTATCATTTTTGTTAATATCAGTTTCTCTTTATGTAGGTGCTGGTGCTCAGTGTGTGTTGGACAGAGCTGTTGTTTTAAAAGATTGATTTATTTATGTATTTGAAAGAGTTAACAGAGAAAAAGAGATATCTTTCTTCAATTGGTTACTCCACAAATGGCTACAACAGGTAGGGCTAGGCTGGGCCAAAGCCAGGAGCTAGGAGCTTCCTCCAGGTTTCCCATGTGGGTCTCTCCTCTTTCCCTTCCCTTCCCTTGGTTAGCCCTCTTCCTCAAATTCCCAGGATGCTGTGTTTGCCCAGGTGTTAGGCACCTGAAGATTCAACCTCCTGAAAGTCCTGACTGCTCTATTACCTGCGGAGCTCCTGGCACCCCTGTGGATCCCATATGCCAGCCTCCACACCCTGGCCTTGCCTAGAGGTCATCTGAGAAAACATATCCAGCTCTGATGTCTGCTGCTGGCCGACCGTTACTACGTCAGCACTCCCAAGCGAGAACTCCATCCCACGTCATGACTGTTTCCCATCCCCCACACCCCCATGCCTGTGGCATGTCTCCTCTAGGCCCCTTGTCCTTTCTGGGCCTCAGTGCTCTCCTCCATGAAATGGGTGTGAAAGTCACTGCCACTTCTGGGTTACTCTGTGTGATAATGCGTGCATGGGGACGGCCCTCTGTCGATGACCTGTGGTCTGTCCCAGCTGGATGCAGTGTGCCCTTTCAAGTTCCCACATACCATGGAGAACCCTATGTGTCTCAGGATTGTTTGCCTGAATGGGAATAAGCAGGGTGGTGAATAATTCCATTACCTTCAAGAAAAAGGTGAAGTGGAAGAAGGGCTGGAGTCCAGGACATGGTGCTTCCCACTTCTCCTGGCCCTGTCCTTTTTCTGAATGCTGGCCACCCTGGGACCAACACAGAGCCTCCAAGAACCAGCTGTCTCCCATACTTGCCTGGGACCACCAGCCTCCTGGGAGCTTCATGAGCTGGCTTGAACCTGGGATTGACTGTGTCGGGTCCCCAGAGTTCAGGTTTGATTGATGTGGAGGGAGGCTGTGGTAAAGCCAGCTCTGTAACCAGCAGAACCTACAGGACTCATCTGCAGAGGCAGGTCAATCAGATGTGGGAGGCTGTGAAAAGCCTGAATAGAAGGTGTTCCTTGGGGAAAAGTGAGTTACATCTGTCTGGATTCACCAGATGAGCCTCCTTTTATAGCTTCATTAAGACACGGATACAGCAAGGGGCAGTGAAGCCACCCAGGCACCAGCAGGACCCTCAGTGCTGAGGAAGCCTGCCGGGGGACAGGGTGTCAGGTAAGACACCTGTGAGTTCTGGTGTGGGCAGGTGACAACCAGCCACAACGGACAACATCCCCTGCCCTCCAATAAGCGTTGAGGTGAGAGCAGTACCCATGCCTAGGGTGTGAGATGGTGATGACGTCTAGAATGTTCTTCGTGCTGACCGACTGGGAGGAGGTCGAGGACTGCTGGGAAGTAGCCTGCCAGATCCCTGGCTGCCCATCACTTTGTGTGCACTGGGCTGTGGGCCCCTCCTCCTCAACACTCAGCTACCCTGACCCCAGAGAGGGGCCCCTCCTGCCAGCGCCTGGACTCAGGATGCCTGCGGAGAAGCTGTGCCAGCTCCAGAAACCACAACAGCCCCTGGCCCAGGCCCACAGAGGCGGTCTCGAAATGGACCTTTTTTCTTTTTGGCTAAATTAACATTTGGCATTTCAGGGTGCTGGCCCCACGCCCGGCCGCCCTGGCCTTCTGCCTGTCAGCTCCTTTGAGGCTATTTTTTGCCACTCACTTATTTATTAACTATTATTGCTCCCCGGGACAGATGGACACACACACACATACACACGTGCACACACACACACAAGCTTACACTCCAAACCAAGACCACCCCCTCCCCTGGCCCTGTAGGAGCTGGCCTTTACCCACTGGGCTAAGCAGGGTGGAGAAAGGAACAAAGCTGAGCCTGGCCATTCCAGGTCTGACCAGGAGAAGGACTGCGGCGGAGTATGCCTGAGGTGGTGACCTCCCCAGGAATGCCCCCGTCCCCAAGGCCTCTTTGCCCTGGCATGCTCAATCCTAAGAAGGGGTTGCTTGTGTGATTTTGTCCAGACTGTCTTTCTGGGAAACCCTGGCAGGTTCCCACTAGGGGCTACCTGCTAAGGTAAGAAGAGCACGGGCCTCCCTCTTGGAGATCCTGAGGCCCTACTTCTTTGCCTAGCCCACCAAGTCCTTCTCTTTGGAGGAGGGAAACCTAGCTCCCACCTTCAGGGAGCTCCAGCCTGCTGGAGAGCTGAGGAGTCCTCTGTGTGACTGGCCATTTGAGAGCATTGGTCCAGAGCCGAGTGTTAGCATATGCTCAGCCCTGTGTGGCCAGCATGTCCCCTGGTGTCCTGCGCAGGTCATAGGGTATGCAGACGGTGAAGGGTGAGGATATTTGAGCTTTTGCTCTTCTTGCACTCAGGCCTGCTCATCTGCTGTGTGGTTGGGGCCTTGTACAACAGCCCATGCAGTCTGCTCTCAGGCCATGCCAAACCGAAAGGGACAGCAGCATGGAAAGTGGGGCCCTTCCACAGTCGGCTGCCTGGGACCTCAGCCTGTGACGGTGAGACTTGGGGATGATGCTCCCCAGCCCCTCACAGGCAGAGAAGGAGGACATCGAGGGCTGGGCTAGAGGCTGCCCACGGACAGTGGCTACCGGGCTTGGGTTCAGGGTGACTGATGCTCTGCCCTTTTACTGACCAGCCTCCCCTCCCTTTTTTAGGGATTGGTCAGCTGCTCTCCTGAGCCCTGGGGAGGCTTCTGGGCTGCCCTCCTGGCCTGGGTGTTTATTGCTGAAGGATGGCTGGTGGCTGGTGGCCGGTGGCCGGTGCTGGCCACTGCAGCCTGTGGAGTTTGGGAACAGGCCTCTTCAGATGGGGTCAGGGAACTCCCCAAGAGCAGGAACTTGTCCCTTCCCCATGTCCTCTTTGAGGATAGAACCGTGCCGCTTCTGCCCTTCCTGTAGGACACAGTGTGTAGCTCTGGGGTGCAGGTGGTGCTCAGTCCTGGGCAGCCTGAAAAGCTGGGAAAGAGGCCACAGATGCTGGGGATGTGGGAAGGGGAGGACTTCCCATAGCACATGGGAACGGGATTGCCAAGGACTGCGTCCCCCTCGGTCAGCAGCTTCTCCTCAGGGCTGGGTGGGCTTGGTATTCAGGTGGGGATAGCAGAAACCTAGAAGGCGGGCAGGGCACTCACCATCTGTGAGTGTGGGATGGGTCAGGCTGGTCTCAAGACCAAGGCCTAACCTACACATCCTCTGAGGCCTGAAGGGTCCATCTGACCACTGTGAGCTGGGAGCTCTTGGCTCCTTGTCTGCATGGGCAGTTGTGAGGCTGTCTCCCGAGGAAGGATGGCAGGAACACTGTCTCTAGTCTGCATTCTGAGTTCTGCCGTGCAGTGTTGTCTGGGCTGCTGTCAGACCTCCATGGATGAGGCCACTTTTAAACTGGTGCCAGCTGCAACTAAAAGATAGATCTGTTGTCCCCCCCCCCCCCCCAAAAAAAGTTTGCAATCCATGCACATGTTTTTCATTACCCACGTTTTCTGTGAACTTCTGGAAAGACTGCACATCTTCTCTCTGTAGCTCCTGTTTCATCCATCAGTGAGGTCAATCCGTGCTCTGCAATGGTCACAGCCCTCTGACTCCAGCACTCGTGGGCTTGCCCAGATGGGAAACCTGGTGGTCCCAGACCCTGGAGTCCTTGTCCTGCACTCTGGCTAGAAGCAAGTTCTTACAGCTGTGTGTCCTGGTGGGGTGAGGGGAGGAGGAGCCTTGCAGCCCTCCAGGCAATAGCTGAGCTCATCGGCCTGTCCCATAGTGTGACTCAGTGGTTGTGTAGCTTTAATGAGACCCAGCTCCACCACCTGCCTGTCACCAAGCGCTTCAGATAAGTGACTGCAGCTGCCCGACTCTGTCCGCAGCTGGCACTTAGAGCTGTGGGTGTCCACTCCACGGGACTGTGTTGGGAGTTAGTGTCCTCATATGTGTAAAACACCCCAGCTGCTCTGGGGCATGTGGATTCTGCATGTGGATCTGCAGTCAGGACACGCCAGGCCTGGAGCAGGAGGAGCCTCTGCTGAATGTCTTAGTCCTCCACCCCCATTTCTCTGTGATCTTGTGTCATTCAGCTCCTAGCTGCACGTCCAGATCTGGCCTTGGCTTCAGTGCCCTGTGCTGAGAGAAGGGGTAAGCAGGAGTGTCACAGAATTCTCCAAGGGTCCCCTGCTCTACCCAAAGAGGAAGTTGCCAGGCCCGTGGCCTACACACCCTTCTGCCTCCTCAACAAGACCGCATGGTAATAAGCTAATGTCTATGCTGTCCCTGGAGTGTGGGGGCAGGAACGTGAGGGTAATGTGATTACTATGGCAGTAATAATAACAACAACGACACACCAACAAGTGGCATGATTATGCAGCAGCCAGGAGCTGAGGGGCTGGCTCAGAGCCAGGACTGTGGTTCATGTGCTGGGAGAAGGCAGTAGGTTGTAGGATTTTCCTACTCAGCTCTCTCCCACAGTGCTGTCCTCCCTGGCAGATACAAAGCTTTGGAAGGTAGATCAGAAAGTCCGTTTCTATACAGCATCACAGCTGAAGTTGCTAAGTTGTGGTTCTGTGGCAGTCTCAAGAGAGCGAGGCAGTGGGCTCCATTTGTCCCACCCTTTTCTTTCCCTTCAGTTGCCCACTCCTCCTCTCACCATGCACCTTTAGGTGGTGATTTGGTCCATGGGTGCAGGGTTTGATTGACCTGGAGTACTCTGTAGGGCTCAGTCTTATGGCAAGTGTGGCCCTGGATTGAGGACAAGGTGTCATAATGAGATCATGTCTGCACTTCCCAGTGCTGGCACGGTGCTTACACAGAGCGATATGATGATCAAAGTGCAGTGGCCAAGGACTGCACCAGAATGGGGATCCTGGCTTTGTCATGCAGCCAGTGTGACCTTGGATAAGTTTCCTAACCTCTCTGGACCTCAGCTTTCTCATCAAGAAGTGGGGATAATAAACTAATCCACTTCACAGTATTGTTAAACATACTAATGATGGTGTATGACCCATGCTAAGTCCTCAGAGGGGCTCACTCTTTCATAGTTGTTCATTTCATTCTTGAGGTCTGTTACATGATGGATTCTGTTTCCCAAAAAAAATTACAAGCAAAGCAAACCAAAAAATACACAACTTATTGAACCTACTGTATCTGAGGCCTTATTTGGAAATAAGGCCTTTGCAGATAATCAAGTTAGACATGAGCACACTACCATTGGCCCTAATCCAATAGGCTGGTGCCCTTATAGGAAGGGAAATTCGGGAGCAAGCTTTTGGCATGGTGGTTAAGCCACCACTTAAAATGCTTGCATCTTGTACAGGGTGCTTTGTCCACATGCTGGGTGTTTAGATCCCGGCTCTGCTCTCAGTTCTACCCTTCTGGGTAATGAGTACCCTGGGAAGCAGCAGGTGATGGCTCAGGTAATTGGGATTCCTGCTACACATGCAGGAGACCTGGGTTGAGTTCCTGGCTTTGGGCTTCCACTTGGCCCAGCCTTGGCTGTTGCAGGCAGTTGAAGGAGTGGGTTAATAATTTAAAAGGGGGGAGGGGAGGAGGATTTGAACATAGAGGCTGACATGCACAGAAGACATAGGGAAAACAGAACCTATGGGACAGTTAAGGTTTAAGGTCATCAGAGAGGCTGTGACAAGTTTCCCTCCCAGCCCGCAGGAAGAACCAAATTGGCCAACACTCTACTTTTGGACTCTTTGGCCTCCAGGACTGTAAGCATATCAGTAGTTTCGTCTGAGGCATTTGGACTGTGGCCTTTTGCTGTGGCAGCCCCAAGCAGACCAGTGCAAGGTCTGATGGGTGGGAAGAGAGGTATATGATCCCCTGCCATTCTGTGCCACCTGCCATCCCCACTGGAGACCAATGGTAGGAGCTGGCAGACCAGGGCTTTCCTGGGGAGTTTTACTGGCCTTAGGCCTCTGATGGCCCAGACTCTTGGCCTTGCAGGTCCATGCACAGAGGCTGTCTGTAGGGCCTGGTGCAGAACACCCTACCTTCCTATCCCTCACCTCTGCTTTTTAGGGAAGGCCCCACTCTGCCCCCTACTCCAGACAGAAGGAGATAGAGAATGGAACAAAGAGAGATATCCCAGCCCACATGGGATTCTGGTCTGAGCAGAATCACATGGGATCCCTGTCTGCCCCAATTCTTGCCCATGGCCTCTGTGAGAACATGGCCTGCCTGCCTGCCTGCCTGGGGTTTGTGCACAGATGTGAGTGTAGACAGAGTGTGTGCCTTGCTGAGCTGCTGTGGCCTCATGACCATGACTCACAAACCTGTGATCAGGCTGTGCTGGGTACAGGAGACCTGTCTCTCAGGGTGGGTGGTGTGGCTCTGGAAGGAGCTAGCAGCCAGTGCCAATACCCTGTATGGCACACCTTGGCAGCCTGCCCCAGCATTCCCCTGCACAGAATGGGTTGTTCAGCCTCCTGCAAGGGAACAAATACATCTTGAATATCTGTTTTTGCCTGGTATGGGGATAACGATGCGGAAGGTGCAGTCCTAACCCCTAGGGAGATTGTCATTTGCATGGGTTGGAGGACTGAAGGGTGTCCACAACAACGAGGATTCCAGTGACTTTTCTATGAGGTTCAACAAGAATCAGTTTTGGGGAGAGGGACTCAGAGGAGGAGAGGGAGCCCTGGGAAGACTCTATGAGGCAGGTGACCTTGGAGGTGGTGTTGCTAGTGCTGGGAAGGGCAGAAGCCTACAGTATTCCAAAAGCAGAGCTCAAGGGAGTGGGGGACAGCTAGGAAGCGAGGCTGGACAGAGTAGCACTGCATGCTGTGCTCAGACACTGGGAGGAAACAGGGCACCTGCTGAGATGTGTGGACAGCAGTGCACGGTGCAGGCTGCCCCCTGAACCACCTGAGGCATATGGGACAGGGAGAGTGGGAGTAGAGAGGGTGCAACAGGGCTTTTGCTAGAGGTCTGTGGCAGGTGGGGAAGCACCATGGGAGGGAGATACATTTCTCATAGAAGTGGGGCAGAATTTGGCCAAGTGTGAAGAAGGATGTGCAGAGGAGGAACCGAAGGGATGGCATAGTGCTACCCTTCAGAGAGCCAGTGCAGAGTGGGCTGTGTGGCGTGGCTACCTGGCTGGGCATCAGAACCAGAACCTTGAAGCTGCGGAGGACCTGGGAGCCTGCCAAAGGGTCTTGGGGCATCTTCCGAGAACCAGCCACCAGGCCAGAGGAATATCTGGAGAGGCTTTGGAAAGCTCCTGGAGAAATGGTATTGAAGAAGAGCGTTTGGAGCAGAGCATTTTGAAATCTATGCATAGGCACAGGAAAGAGTTTATTGTGAGAGCCTGGCTCACACTGCAGTGGAGGCCGGGAAGACCATGATCTGCTGTCTGCAAACTGCAAGCAGTGTTGCTTCAGTCCAGGCATGATGGGGGGGACCCAGAAACGCAGTGCCCAAGAGAGCGAATTCTCTTTTCCTTGGCCTGTTTGTTCGGTTCTCTAGCAGTTCAAGCTGCTGGCTCCAACGCTGGTGTCCCCTGCAGGCATCCTTAAAAGATATGCACTTGAGTGGCTTGCCAGCCACCTGGGTATCCTTGAGCCCACTGAAGTTGACACACAAAATCGGCCCTGACATGGGACTGGCGGGACAAGAATCAGGTGGTGAGGGACAATTCTTGAGTGTCCAAGAACTGCTGGCCTGCCAGGAACAAATGGCTGGCATGTGTCTCTCTGCTCCTGGGGCTCAGCAGTCTACTTCTGCCCAGGGCCAAGGTTCATCCGCCGACAGCCATCCCCATGCCCACTGTAAATGGGAGCCAGGGCAGGTGAAATGGAGGTGGGCCATTCACTCTGCATTTTTTCCCTCCCCAAGACAGGCATCTCAGTTCACCTTAGCTTGCAAGTCTACATTTCTATGATTCTCTGTATTTCGCTTTATAGAATCCTGCAGTGCTAGGGCTGAAGGAGCTGTGGTAGGGCTGTTCCCTTTGACCACGATTTACAGCCCTCTACTGACTGGAAGGATTGTCCACCCTCCATTCTTCCCCATGTCAGCCCCTTATTTCTGGATTTCCAACCTTTTCAAAGTCAGGTGTAGGAGCTACATATCTGTCTTGGCAGGGTGGATGTCCAGTAAGGAGAAGATTGTATGCCCAGTTACTACTCAGCCAGCAAGTGGCAGGTGTTCAGGGAAATTCTCTCCGTCTCTCTGTGTATCGCTCTCTAGAATTGGTGGAGGCCTCTCATACTGCCAACTGCCTTCGCTTCCTTGGAGAAGTGGCACCCCTTGTCCCTGCCACAACCTGTGGCCTTTCCAAGTTTCTTGCCCCAGCACCTTTGGGATGCTTCAGCTGGACGACTCTGCTTCTGGCACTAGCATATGCCACGGAAGGTCGGCTGTCCCTGCGGTCAAGAGAGGCAGTCTGCTCAGCCTGTCCTAAAAAGACCCTGGTGGAGCTGCTGGGGGCCATTCTCACGGGAATGGATTTTCTTAGAGCTCCAGGAGCTGAAATTCTGAGATCCAGGTGGCAACAGGAGGTGTCTTGTGCAGAGAGCACCTTTGCCCTGGGTCTTTACATTGTCTGCTCTGGGTGTGCCCACAGAGACCTGGAGTCTCTTGTTCCCATAGTAAGGGCAAAGTCCCGCTGGAGGCTAGCATAGCCCACAGCAGTGGAAGGCCTGCCAAAAAGCGTTGGTGTCTGCCTGGATCAGGGAGCCCTACCCATGGGTAGGAATGGCCTATCTGACAGGGTTTGTGCATGTGTCTGTGCAAGAACTGTCCTACACCCCATCAGTGGCCTAAGCTTGCTTCCGCAGCCACAGAAGTTCAGCTGGGCCAGGGTAAGACTGGGCATCCTGGCCATTGCCCCTGTGCAACGTGAACAGATGGCGTTGGTAATGGGAGTTCCAGGAAATGGGTCCTCACGGGGGAAGAGTTGGAGAGTTACATGAAGTGGCGGGTAGAGGGAATGGGGATGGATGAGACCTCTCCCATCAGATAGCAGATCTGGGAGGGCAAGGGTGGTCAAGAGGGGTAGCAGTCATCAGTCGTCACATTTCCAACCCCTGCCTCTTGCTTACTCCTCCCTAAGCTTCCCTAAGCACTTTGCCTGGATCCTGAGTTATCACTCCCTGCCGCAGTCGGGGCCGCTGGCTCGGGCTTTTTTTTTTTTTTTTTTTTGATAGAAAGCCTCTCAAAGTAGAGAAGTGTGCTTGTCCTTCAGTTGTCATGATCCTGGCCAAGTCATTTCCTATGGGAGCCAATCTCCAGCCTCTTGTAGGTTTACTGCTATATGCTTCTCATGATCTGGAAAACAAAAACCAAAACACCATATACCTTCTCCTGAACTCTGCTTGTTGCTGATGGCAGGTTCACCAGGATGAGTCTAGCCCCACCAGGGTGTGGAGTTTGTGGTGAAAGTAAAGAGAATCTTCTTTCTTCTCATCAAGCCATGTCCTTCCTGGCTAGGGCTTCTCCCCAAAGCCACAGAGAGGCTATGGGACCTGCCACCCCCTCTCTCTGGACACAGGAAAAGTAATTACTTTTTTAAACAGTCCTGCAGATGCTGGAGAGAGAGGCTCATTAGTCCTCCCAGGGGCTGCGGTCACCCCTGGGAGGACAAGTGGCCCGGCTCAGAGGGAATCTGGGTCATTTGATTCCGTGCCGTGGAGACCTCCCCAGGGTCCTGGCAGGAAGCGCTCGGACCAGCTGGCACCTTGGGCACCTGCCACCCTGGCAGGAGACGTGCTGCTGGTGTGCCCTTGGCTGGGCTGAGGCTGCAGGAGGCCTCGAGACCCACCCTGTCCCCTGGTCCCCGGCTGAGCCAAAAGAAGTTTTATGATTCCATTTCATTCCTCTCTGACCAATGAATCTCACTTCCTCCCTTGGCAAGCTCAGCCGTGTTTACAGAAAATATCAGAATCTAGAATAAACAGTCCCCATCAGGCCCAAGGGCCAGCGAAGGGCCGTGGGAGAACCTGTGGGTCTCGTCCCTGGTGAGGGAGGTGGCTGTAGCCAGCTCCAGTTCACTCGAGGCTCTCCTCCTTCCCCCGGACCCCAGAGGCCACAGTAGAGGAAGCTTTGGAATCCCACAGCCTCACATTTGGATCCTGCCTCTGACCTCTGACCCTGACAATCTGTGTGTGTGACCTTGGGCAAGACTGCCTGGTCTCTTGGGAGCCTTGGCTTCCTCAGCTGCATTTCCCCTAAGACTTAGGATGAGTTGTCAGATCCATCCCAACCTCAGAGGAGCTGTCCCATACCCTGTATGCAGGGTAGGTGGGTGGGGGCTTGGGTGTGGCATGAGCCAGTTATCCAGCACGGCTGGCAGGAGGGGATGCTGGGAGCAGAGAAGGCTGGGGAGGATGGCGAGGCGGCAGCAGGCCTTTGAAGATGCAGTGTTCTCTGTCATTCTGCCATCCCAGGCTGGTCCTTTAGCACTTCATATGCCTTTAGCTTGTAGCTGACTGACTGGATTACAGCTTCTTCTTTAATGTTTATTTTCATCCACTTGAAAGGCAGAGAGGAAGAGAGTGAGAGAGAGATTTCATCTGCCCATTCACTCTGTAAGAGCTATCACCTGCTGCCTCCCAGGATGCATTAGCAGGGAACTTAATGCGAAAGTGAAGTTGCATGTACCTGAGCCAGTACTCCAGTATGGGATGCTGGTGTACAAAGCAGTGGCTTAACCCAGTGTACCACAACATCAGCCTCCTGGTAACCTTTGTAAGCTTCCTCTCCCCTCTCTCCCCACATTCCCCTGTAAATTATATTTGCTGGCAGGACCTTTGAGGCCATCTCGCCTCACTCTTACTGCATGTCCAGCAGTGAGGCTAAGAGTGCAAAGGTGAAACGACATGTCCAAGGTCATCCCATCCATGGTGAAGCAGGGATAAGGCTCTCAGACCTCTCTGTCCACTGTGCAACCCTGCCTTCTCCTCTCTTTGTCTCCTAAAGCTGCTGCTGCCAAGTGTGTTCCTTTGGTGCCTACCCCTGGATCGGTGGCTCTCGCACCCAGCACAGTCAGACTGGTTGCATGAAGGAGATCTGACTGCTCCCTGGCCCCACTGAGGATTAGCACCTGAAGGCTTAGGGCTACATTGCTGCAGCGTGCGGCCAGGCAGGTTAGCTTCCTGTGGTATCCGTACTGCCCAGGTTGTGCTATCAGCCGGCTCCTCTGCTGTGGTTTACTAGATTTGGGATGGATAGAGGGAGGGGAGGCTTTTGTGCAGGTCTGCACACAGAACTAGCCCCTGGTTCAGCAAAGGAGATCGTTTCCAAGCCCCGATTTGTAGGTCTCTGCTGTGGAATTACTTCTTGCAGTTACAGAGAGGGACATCTCCTCCTCTCCCCATCCCCTATCCCCCATTGCCCAGGCTGAAATCAGGAGCCTCCCAGAAATGGAGTGACCTTCCTGGGGCCCCAAGCCACCCGCGTGGGCCTGAGCTCACAGCTCAGCCATCCCGTCTGGGCCCGAGTGCAGGGTTTGCATGTTTTAAAAGGCGCACTCAGGGCCTGCCTGCCTGCCTTCCGAAAGGTCACTGCTTGGGAAAACAGCCTGGTCCTTGGCTTGGGCTGCCTGCTGGGAAGATGGGGGCCGTAGCTCTTCCCTCCCCCACTCCACAAGCCTGCCTCAAGCTGGCTAAGGTTGCACGATGATCATGGGAAAAGAGGACAAGACATGGGGAAAGAGGCTGGCCTCATCCCGGAGCACCCGTGTCGTGAGGCCCATGCCTGCTTCCCATGCTGAGGACTCCCAAGGACATCTCCTAAGGGTTTCATGGTTTCTTACAAATCTGAGTTTCGCCAGGACAAGGCCATGCTGGGCATCCGGCTGGGGCCGGCGGGGCAGTTACCAGCTGGCCAGCCAGGCTTGCTCCTGCACAGGGCTAAGTAGGGCAGTCAGAAACTGCTGCTGCTGCCTGTTGTTGTTTGTGTTGTGTTTAGCCCGAGGAGGAATGCAGTTGTTTTTGCTCTGCACATCTCTTTCTGTGTGTGTGTGTGTGTGTGTGTGTGTGTGTGTGTGTGTGTGTGTGTGTGTGTGTGTGGTGAAGGGGAAGAGTGTGTGTGGCTGGGGAGGGAGTCTGGGAGAAGGAAGGTCTCAGGGCTTCCACCATCCCAGCCCCTCCCACCTCTCAGACCCCACCTTAGGCTCCCCATGCTCTCTGCTGCCCCCTACAGGAGCCCTCAGTGCTGGAGCTGCCATCTTTGTAGCCATCCTTGGGGCCAGCTCCTCCAAGGATCCTGGTGTCTGTGGCACAAAGATTTCCGAGGACACTGTGGTTGTGCCCACGCCATCCGTGCACAGTCAGAGCGAAAGCCTCTCACCCTCACTCCTATGGTTGCCTCCTGGGGGTGGGTTGGGCTCTTCTCTGAGGGCACCCTAGGGCAGGATGTAAATAAGGTTGTGCCCCCAGACTTGCCCAGCATGCCATGGTCCCAACCTGCAGGGAGTCTCTCTGAGATCCAGCTTTGGGTTCCTGGGATTCCGTATAAAGAGGTGAGTGTGATGAAGCCCTGGCTGGTACCTTCTACAAAGGAGAAGGTGTGTGTCCTGAACTCCTGGGTGCTGGGACAAGGGTCCTGCTTGGGAGAGGGGTTCTGTTTCAGGTGGTTTGAGGTGGAGGGTTTCTTTTGAGGGATTTTGGAAGAGGCCCACCAGTGGCTGGGACAGATGCTAAGCCGTAGGGGATGGGGGGAGGGCAAGGCAGGCTGCCATCTGGCCTCCCTGTTATGCCATCAACACGGGTGCAAGGCCTAGCTGAGGCTGCTCACCTGTATTGACATGTCAGCCCAGCTGGCCGCTCCAGGGTGCATGTGCCACCTGGGGTGAGTTCGGGAGCAGCCTTAACCCCATCCTGCCTCCAAGGCCTGTGCTGAGACCTGGTACACAGTTTTGGGGTGCTCTGGGAGCCTGGCTTGGAGCATGTGGCTGGCTGGTGGGTCTCAGCCTTGCACAGGGAGGCAGGGTAAGGACAGGACAGAGACCCTGGGATCCTGGGCCTGGCTTAGACCTTTGTCCTTTGTCCCCTGGGCTGAGGGAGCATCTGATGCCTCAGGAGGTTTGTGTCTGAGCCTGGGAACTCTCAGGACACCACATCACCGCCCCCTGGAGCCTGGGACAGGGTCAGAGCAAGAGAGTGACTTCTGGATGATGGAAGCTGAGTCTGATTTCTCTCCTGAAGCTGAAGGAGAGCCACACCGTTGTCTAGATGTACGTGTTCAGCCCTTTCTGTGGATGGCAGGTGCACTCAAAGCTGGCATTTTCACACTTTTTTTTGTTTGTTTTAAAGAAAGTTTTGCTTACACATTTGAAAGAGCAACAGAGAAGGGAAGAGACTGTGGGATCTTCCCTCTGCTGGTTCACTCCCCAAATTGCTGCAGCAGTCAGGGCTGCGCCAGGCTGAAGTCAGGAGCCCCAAACTCTCTCTGGGTTTCCTACGTCTCCCACACCTGCATCTCCTTCATCTGCTGCCTTCCAGCTGTGTATTATCAAGGAGCTGGATTGGAAGCAGAGCTTACACCCTAACCCAAGCACTCCAACATTGGGTGTAGATATTGCAAGGGGTGGCATGTCCTGCTGTGTTGCAATGCCCACATATTCTTTGAGATTGTATCTATTATTTACTGTTATTTATTTGAGAGAGAGAACAGATTTTTCCATCTGCTGGTTCACTCAATATAATAGTCAAGGCTGCACCAGGCTGAAGTCAGAAACCCTGAACTTCGTTCAGGTTTCTCTTGTGTTTGGCAGGGACCCAAGTCCTAGAAACGTCACTTGCTACTTCCCATTAGCAGAAAACTGGAAGCAGAAACAGAAGCAGGACTGGAACCCAGCACTCTAATGCGGGCTGTGGGCATCCCAAGTTATGTCCTAACTGATGTGTCAGTAGCTCTTCCTCCTCCCGCCTCTGCCATTTAAAATACTTCTATTTAACCCATACTCTCTTGACTACTGACTCCAGCAGGTACAGAGTGCTGGTAGGGAATGTAAGAGGGTGACAAGCCAAAGAAAAGGAACTTTCTGGCAAACAGAAGCAGGGAGGTGCTGGAAAGACAGGCTGGGCACGTGGCAAACCTGAGAGTGAGTGTCCTGGTATGGCTGCTGGTCTGCAGCTGTATGGAGCCCAAAAGAGCTGGTGCTGAGGCAGGGGTTTGTTCTCAGTTGGGGACCATCAGCCATGGGTGTGGTCCGGGTGAAGGATGGAGAGAGCAATGAGCATAAGAACAGCCATGGCTGGGCCTTCCTAGGGTGGGCAGTTTGCAATCTGCCATCTAAGGGTGTTGTTCTCGTGGCTGCTGCCCGACTGGCTGGGAAGTGGAGGTTCCCTCCCAGCTCGCCTCCCTGTGGGAGCTGGCCAAGGGCCTTGGAGTAATAGGATGAGGGCTCCTTGGCAGGCAGTTGTCCATGGGAGATGTGGGTGGTGGTAGTCTGGAGCGGAGTGGCACAGGGTTCTGAAAGGGTTCCGAAAAATTCCGGCCTCCTCGCTGTCCTTCAGAGTGCCGAGCCCTGTTGCAGCCCTGCTCTGGTCTCACAGCTGTGGAGGGGAGTGGAGCAAAGCCACATTGCCTCCTCCTCTCTGGGGATTATAGGGCTCCCAGGGGACACAGGTCCGCAGCAGTCAAGGCAGTGGCTGTGGGAGGGGCCATGGACAAAGCTAGGGCAGCAGCAGCAACGGACAGATTTATTACCTCTCTTCCCAGGCAGGGTGTTTGCCTTTCCCAGGCAGTAGGCTGGTGGAGATGGTGGGGAGGGATTGAGGGTTAATCTCTGTATAGGTGATAGATTAGCTCCTCTAGGCCTGGGGAGCTTTCTTGGCCCTTCCAGCTGGGCCTGGAGAGTTTACCAGACAGTTGCCACTTTCTTGTTGGACTTCTCTCAAGCGAGTGAATAGAGGGGAGCTGTGCTCAACTTAAGTGGGCATCTTAGTCACCCCCCAGCGCTTGCTGGGTCCTGACCTGCAAAATTCAAGGTGGGGAGCCCTGGCATTGCTTCCTTTATTAGAAAAGTGTCTATTAATTTATATAAAATGCAAAACTAGTGAGAAAGAAAAAGATCTCTCATCCCCTGGCTCACTCCCTAAATGGCAACAATGCTCGGGGCTGGGTCAGGCTGAAACCAGGAGCCTGGAACTCTATCTGGGCTTCTCACATGGGTTATATGGATTCAAGCACTCAGGCCATCTTCTGCTGCTTTCCTGGGCACAGTAGCAGGATGCTGGATTGGAAGTGGAGCATCCAGGACTTAAACTGATACTGGTACAGGATGCCATTATCTCAGACAGCAGATTGGGTGCCACAACACTGACCTTAGCATTTGCTTCTTTAGCCAGTTCTCTCCTGCTGCTGCTAGCATCCCACTCTGAGAACCACTATACGAGAGAGCCAGATAAGGAGTGTTGGTAACTCTTTCCTTATGAGGCTCTGTAGCTGGGACAGGACTGTTACCTTGGCACACCCTTTCCACCTTCCGGAGCCACACCTGCCTTGCCCACACTGAAGAACAGTGTTTACTGAGCCATTGTCCTCTTGCTGGCATTCTGCTTCCTTTTACAGGATCTAGTGTATACTTCCCAATAGCTGGGACTCTCTCTCTTTTTTTCTTTCATCCCTTCGGGCTTTTCTTTATTTTTTTTTAAGCTTAAATTTGTTGGGACCTACATCACGATCAGCAGGTTAATCTTCTGGCATCCCAAAGGGGCACTGGTTTAAGTCTTGACTGCTCCACTTTTGATCAGGCTCCCTGCTAATGGCCTTGAAAAGCAGCAGAGGTTGGCCTAAGTTTTTGAGCCCCATGTACCCACATTGGAGACCCAGAAGAAGCTCCAAGCTCCTGACTTTGGACTGGCCAACCTCTGGCTGTTGTGGGCATTTGGGGAGGGAAGTAGCAGATGGAAAATCTCTGTCTCTTCTCTTTGTAATTCTGCGTTTCTAATAAAAGATAAATAAAACTTTCAAAAAATAAAGTTGAAATGTATTGATTTTGAGAATGACTCACAGAGAAACCAGGAAAGATCTTCCATCTATTGACCGATTCCCCAAAAGTGCAAAAGAGCTGGTGTGGATCCGGATCTAAGCCAGGAGTCCGGAGCAGTACCTTTGTCTCCTGTGTGGGTGGCAGGGACCTAAGGGTTCTGGCCATTTCCTGCTTCTTTCTCAGGTATGTTAGAAGCAGAAGTGGAACCTGATCGTAGGCATTCCAGTATGGAATTCAGCCATCCCAAGTGGCAGCTTAACCACCTCGCCACAATGTCTGCCACCTCAGACCCATTCTTACCAATCCTGGAGCCCCAGGATGCCTCATGCAGCTCCTGGCACATGAAGTAGTGATGGATAGAATAGACTTTTTGAAAGATTTATTTATTTCTATTGGAAAGGCAGAAATACCGAAAGAAGGAGAGACAGAGAGACAGATCTTCCATTTCCTGGTTTACTCCCTAAGTGGTCACAACAGCTTGAGCTGAGCTGACCCAAAGCCAGGAGCTGTGAGCTTCTTCCAGGCTCCCTCATAGGTGCAGGGTCCCAAAGCTTTGGGTTACCCTCTATTGCTTTCCCAGGCCACAAGCAGGGATCTGGATAGGAAGTAGAACAGCCAGGCCTGGATGGAGTAGTCTTGAACTAGGGACCAAGTAGGTCTAGTCAAACCCTCCCCTTAAAATGATCAAACCATCCTGTCAACCAAGGGATTGAGGGCCACCTTATGAAGGTTTCTCAGACTTCAGGCTGACTGTGAGCAGGGCCTGATCTAGAACCTTCCCAGACTCCCAAATTCTATACGGCAGAAACAGCAGCCAGCTCTTTATGGTGTTCCTGTATCTTATCTACAGAGATACAGTTTTATATTTGCAAATGCAATCTGCTGCTTTTTTTTTTTTAAACTTCACATTTAGTGTGCTCATTTCCTTGCTGGGTGTACAGATGAATGTCTTCTGTGTGATGTTTCTACATTATTGCATTCAATTCTCACAGCGACATTGAAGAGCAGCATTATGGCCACGTTCACATGGCAGAACATCCCATGGAGGTGATGTTCTGTGGTTTGCATAACATTTCCCAGGCTTCAGATACAAAGCAGGTGTCTGCAGTATTCACCACTGGTTGGGCTTTTTGTGCTGTCTCAGGCTACCCAACTGCATAGTAAATGGAATTGATGAATTGATTGTCCATTGCTGTTCTTTTTCAAGTTAATGTGAAATATGTGCAGTACAGGTTCACCATTTTATTTACTTGCTATTGTTGTTTTTTAAAGGTTTTTTTGGTTGAAAGGTGGAGTCTCTCTCTCTCTCTCTCTCTCTCTCTCTCTCTCTCACACACACACACACACACACACACACACATACACATCTTTCACTCATTGATTCATTCTCCAAATGGCTGCAATGGTAGGGGGCTGGACTGACAAAGCCTGGAGCCAGAAACTCCCTCTGGGGGTGACTGGAGCAATTATACATTGGCAGAGAGTTTGGTCAGAAGCAGTGTGTCCAGGACTCAAACTGGTGCTCTGATTCAGAATACAGCTTAACCTACTGTGGCACAATGCCTGCCACAAGATGAACCATTTTAAAGTGTATATAATTCAGTAGCATTTAGCATATTCACAGTATTATGCAACCACCCTGTTTATCTAGTTGCAGACATGTTTGTCTCCTTTAAAGAAAACTAAACTCCATTATCAGTCACTCCTAGCTTTTTTTTGCCCTGATCCCTGGAACTTACCAGTCTGCTAAAGCAGACTCACTGGATTTCTGTGTTTAGAACATTTTAGGTAAATAGGATCATGCAATGCAAAGGGACTTCAGAGCGCACAGAAACTGTGTTATCCTTCAATCCAATTTTTCCACAAATCTTTTGAAGTACCCCTGGATGAATCTTTCTACATCTGGTTTCTTAGATTTGTTTATTCTTTAAGGTCTTTCCCATTTTTATGGATATGTACCATATTTTTAAAAAGATTTACTTATTGATTTGAAAGAGTGACAGAGGAAGAAAGAGGTCTTAGAGCTATTGATTCATTCTCCAAATGGCCCTAGGAGCAAGAGTAGGCCAGGTAGAAGCCAAAAACAAGGAGCTTCTTCTGGGTCTCCCATCTGGGTACAGGGTCCCAAGAACTTGAACCATCTTCTGCTGCCTTCCCAGGCCATAAGCAGGGAGTTGGATTGGAAGTGGAGCAGCTAGGCTGGAACCAGCATTCCAAAACAGGATGCAGGTGTTTCAATCAGGGGCTTAATTCATTGTGCAATAGCACCTGCCCTGATAAGCCACATTTTATTTATCCAAGTCCATTCTTTTGTTTTGTTTTGTAAAGTGTTATTTTATTTTTATTTGAAGGGCAGAGTTATAGGGAGAAGATGGGGGGCAAAGAGAGAGATATCTTCATTGACTGATTTATTCCCCATATGGTCACAAAGGCCAGAACTGAGCTGATCTAGAGCCAGGAACTTCTTCTAGGTCTCTGATGTGGGTGTAGGGGACCAAGCACTTGGACCAGCCTCTACTGCTTTCCTAGATCCATTACCAGAAAGCTGGATTCAGCAACCAGAACTCAAACTCTCACCCATATGGGATGCTCATGGCACAGGTGGAGGCTTAGCCTACTCAGTATCATAGCACCAGCTCCCATTCTTCTCTCTCTCTTTTTAAAATTTTATTTTATATCTTTGAAAGGAAGGTTGACAGAGAGAAAGGGGGAGAAACAGAGCAAAAGAGCTCTTTGTGTCCTGGTACACTACCCAAATGGCTGGAATGGCTGGAGCTGAGCCAAGCCAAAGCCAGGAGCCTGGAACTCTGTGCAGGTTCCACATTGGTAGTAAAGGCGTCTTCTGCTACTTCCCAGGTGTGTTAGCAGGGAACCAGGTCAGAATTGGAACTGCTACAACTTGATCAAACATTTTGAATATGGGATGCCAGCATTGCCAGCTGCAGCTTAACCTACTGTATTGCCGTGCAGTCTTTTTTGATGGTCAGAGAAATTTCGTGCTCATGTTGAGCGAAAGGGTCTGGCAGTGATGTTTGACAAGAGAAGATGTCTTGGAGAAGGAATATCTTGGCTGCATAGGCCAGTGAGGGTGTGAGAGTAGTTGGGTGTCAATGGACAGAACTGGAGCTGCGTATATGGCCTTGGGTAGAGAGGGAAGATGAGGTTTTGGCTTGGCAGGGGGTCAACAGAGGAGCAATCAGTTCCAGGGAGGTGTCCAGATATTGAAGATGCCCAGGATCTGAATGTGAATAGCTTTGCATCCAGGAATTGTGATCCAAAACCAAGGATGAACTTGATACCCTTATTGAAAGGTCCTGGATTTCCAGAGGAACAGCAGCAGTGGCAGCAGTGGTGGCTGAGCCTGCTGTCATGTGTGCTAGTCCCAGACTGTCTGAGGAGGGCGACCAGCAGGTTCCTAAGAGGAGCATGGGCCTGGGGTGCTGGTGCAGGGGGCCCAGGCACTTGAAGAGAACCTTATAAGGATTCTAGTCTGGCGGTGTTGTGGGAATGCAGGCTTGCTCAACCCCAAGTCACCCAAGCACCCTGGTCCCTCCCATCACTCTGGCGGAGCCAGTGCTCATTAAGCTATTATTTGTGCCATTTGAGTGATCCTGAGAGCAGTGGAAGGGGAATAACCCTGAATCTCCAGGCTGTAATGTTGGCAGGACAATGTTGGTGGGGCAGGGTGGTGAGGGGAACCTTCTTGTCTCTCTTCTCACGTTCTCCAACCCAAGTGAATACAGGGCCTTTCTGGTGCTCCTGGCAGCGGTTACCTTTGCCACTGGGGAGTTCAGGGAGGAGGCGTTTTAAATCTGTGTGCCTTTCCTCAGTGGTTGTGGGAAAGACTGTTGTGGAAAAGGGAGTTTGTTGTTTCCAGCTCCCAGGGACAGGGACATGCCAGACCATGCACGCTGAGGAAGGGTTGGGGTCGGAGTGGGTCATAAGGCGGAAACATAGATGAGAGCTTTTGACAGAGAGGGAGGCCTGTGCTGTTGTTCTCTGCGGTCTTGCTTCTAGAGCACATCAGGCTTCAGCCCCAGAAAGGGATGTGGGGGCGACTGTCCCTCTCTGGAGCAGGAGTCCAGGATGCTGGGTTGGGCCTCTGCTTGCTGTGTTGAACTAGCCATGGCTCCAGGGATGACCATGGCCAACCCCTGTGTCTGGCAGGGATGCTGTTTATCCAAGGTAGGAAATCTGTGGGGAGAGGGACCTGCATGCTAGCCTTGCAGTGCTGGGTCAATGTTTAGTATTGAGCCCTGTGTGCAAAGCATCCCCCCTTTTCTGAGCTCCAGGTTGAGTGTGGCCAGGCCTGGCTGTGGCCAGTGTGGGTGGTGCAAATGGGCCCACTCATGCTGCAATGCAGCCACTGTGCTGCCTGGTTCAGTGTGTCATGTATAGTGGTGTTTCTATGCTTCTTCCCTGGGTCTCAGGCTCTTTCAGAAAAAGAGAGCTGGGTCTAATGCTGCCTGTAAGCAAACGAAACTCACTGTGTTTGCTAAGATCAGACAGAGCTCACCTGTCACTGCCCAGGGTCCAAGCAGCATGCAGGAAGAGCTGCACAGAGATGGGGTTCCTATATGGCTGGGAGGTCAGAGACAGCCTCAAAGGTAGGCATGGATTCCAAAGAGGGCTGAACTGGACTCTGGCAGGAGAAGGGGCTGGTGACAGTGTGAAAGGGTTGGCTGAGTGGTGAAGTGCACTTTAGCATTTGTTTAATCTACTAATTGATGAATTAACTAATTGTTCATCCAAGAGGTGGTGGGCTTGTGTGTGTGTGGGTTGAAGGGAGAGACAAGAGAGCTCCCATCCACTGGTTCAATTCCCCTCATGCCAATAACAGCTAGAACTGAGACAGGCTAAAGGCAGGAGCTGGTCTCCCACAGAAGTAACAGGATACCCATTACTGGTGCCATTGCTGCTGCTTCCCTAGGTCTGTGCTGGCAGGAAGTGGGTGCCAGAGCTGGGAAGCAAACTTAGGTACTCCTGCTTAAGATTTGAGTGTCCTAACTGGTGTCTTCATTGGTAGGCTGAATCCCTCCATGGTGGTTCCTTGAGTCAAACAAAGGCCCTTCCGGTTCAGGCTCTGGCTGCTGGTGCTGTTTGAGCCTTTGGCCACATGGAGGAACAGGGACGGAGGCTGTGAGCAACAGGACTTTCGATTTTGTTGTTCAGAGTATCCTTGTTTTCTCTTTTTAGATGATCCATTCTAAGGATCTTGTGTTCACATACAACATAAATACATCCTCCTGCCCCAAAGAAAAAGTCGCTGGAGAGATCATGAGAGCCCTCTTTTTAAATCCTTCCCCCTACCCTGCTCCTCCAGGGACAGGGCGGAGAGATTCAGAGGCACTTCCCCCACCTCACCCCCTCTTCTGCCCACTGCTCACTCAGCCATGCCCCCTGCCAAGCCCCCCAACCCACCTCCCCCACCCCCAGCCTCCCAGAGTCCTGCCAGCATTGTCAACACACTGCCACCAGACTCGCCTGAGGCCAGTGCTGTCAGGCAGCCAAATTCAGTCCCAAGAATAGCAACTTTGGGCAGGAGCCATGCTCTGCATTCCTCCGGACCCCGCCCAGGCAGAGTCTGGGGGAGAGGAGGGCTCTCCTCCTTGCCCTCGGCCTTAAAAGGCCCGGCCTGTGGTCCAGGCATCCCTCACACTCCTTGGTGACCGAGCAAGGTTCTGCCTTCTCTGGGTTTCTCTGAACCGTCTCCAAGCCGCTGCATTCTGAGTCTGTCTCAGCTCTTGCAGCGACAAGACCTGTATTCTCCATCCAGTTCACAGGATGCACTTGGGTTTTCTGCCCTGGCTCTGCCGCCTTGCAGCTCTCAGGGTGCTTGGCACACATCCTGGAAAAGCTGGTGGGCATACCTACCTCTTCATAGCACCTTGTGCATGCCCCGTCCCTCTGTTGAGACCAGGTCTTATCCGAACTGTGACCTGGACAGTCACTTATGGACACTGGGAGGGACATCTTGAGTCTACTGCTAGGTTTCCAGGACCCTGCCTGGGCCAAGCCAGGTTTGCTAGGCTGGCTTGGAAACAGCAGCGTGTCACAGCAGAGATCTCAGAGAACAGCTGGAAGAGGACGGAGAGGTCAGAATGGGGTAGGAGAGTTGTTCCTGCTCCAAAGGATCCTGACCAAGGAAGAAGGTCAGGACTCAATGGTGCCAACCTTCCAACCACCAAAGTTGCTTTGGTCTTTCTATCATTCTTACAGAGGTGCCCTGAGGCAGAACTATTAACAGGGCCAGGAGCCAAGGGCTCTTCCTCCCTGCCTAGTCACTATGCGGACCCTGTACGCTACAGGTGGCCAAATTCACACCAGTCATTGGTTCTTGAGTGCCAGGTACCACACACTTGACTTTTTCCTTTTAGGTACAGGATTGAGATGAGGTGGTGGGGGTGACTACCCTGGCTGGTCTCTTAGGGTTTCCCACCAGCTAGGGCGTCCTTAGGTGCATGATGTCCTCCTGAGCAATCCAGTGGTGGGCAGGGCCTTGCTTGTAGGCCCACTCCTCACTAGCAGGTGCTCTTGGAGAACTACAGATGGCAGCACCCTAACTTTTTTTTTTCAAAATCATGTATGCACGTTTGGAAACAGGTAGAAGGCTAATGAGAACCATGGGAAGGTCCTATCAGTCTAGATGCTACTTTTGGGCTTTTAGTTGCTTCTGCCTTTTGCAGATCTATGGGGGCTCCAAAAAGTTCATGAAAGTTCTCATTTTCATTTCATTTTTCCATCGACTTCTGAACCGTCTTTATATGTGTGTACCCCCATGGTTGTGTACTGTTCTTTTTGTTTGTAAAATGTGACTGCTACTATATAGTATCAGGTTGTTTTAATAGCGGACTCTTAAGAAATTATTTATGTATTTGAGGGAGAGAGAAGGCAAGAGAGGGACAGAGTTCTATCCTATGAGACACTCTCCTAATTGCCTGGGGGCCAGGAACTCACTCCATGTGGGTGGCAGGATCCAACTGTGTGATCCATTACCTGCTGCAATCCCAGAGTGTGCATTAGCTGGAAGCTGAGCCAGGACTCTAACCAGGCACTGTAATATGGGATCCGGGTGACCTAACATCCTGCTTTTTTTGGCCTGTTTGTTTAAAGATTTATTTGTATTAGTGGAAAGGCAGATATACAGAGAGTAGGAGAGACAGAAACATTTTCCATTGGCTGGTTCACTCTCCATCCCCAAGTGGCTGCCATGGCCAGAGCTGAGCTGAGCTGAATCCAGGTCTCCCATGCACATACAGGGCCCCAGGGCTTTGGGCCATCCTCTATTGCTTTCCCAGGCCACAAGCAAGGAACTGGATGGGAAATGGAGCAGCCTGGACATGAACCAATGCCTGTGTGGGATCCCTGAGCTTGCAAGGTGAGAAAAGGATTTAGTCGCCGAACCATCATGCTGCACCTATCTGGCTTTTTAAAAACTAATTATTTATTTTTTTGAAAGGCAGAATTAAAGACACAGAGAGAGAGAGAGAGAGAGAGAGAGAGAGAGAGATTTCTTCTGTCTGCTGTTCACTCCCCCAATGGCCACAACAGCTAGATCTGTGCCAGGCCAAAGTCAGGAGCCTGGAGTTCAGAACTTCCTCTGGATCTCCCACGTGGTTGCCAGGCCAAGCACTTCCTCCTGTACTTTCCTAAGCATATTAGCAGGGAGCTGGGTTAGGAGTGTAGCAGCTGGGACTCAAACTGGTGCCCCATATGGGGCATGATCACTGCAGATGGTGGCTTAATGTTCTATACCACAACATTGGGCTCCACCCTGCCTTGTTTTTACATCCTGAATGAGTCTGCTCTCCACTGACCCCCAACAAAAAACAAAGCAAAACCAAAACTTCATATTTTAATATGACAAAAAGCACATTCTATGTTAATGTGTTCTTCTGAATAACTGCATAATGTTTCATTAAGTGAATTTACCATGTCATAGTTTAACTGTTCTCCTATTCTTAGATTTTAGCTCATTTCCAGCATTTTAGTGTTATAAATAGTGCTGAGATGAAGGTCTTTGCAGATAAAGCTTTTTCCTTATTTAGGATTATTTCCGCAGGATTCTGAGAAGTGGAATTACTAGGTCAAAGAGTTTGGACATTTCTAAGGCTCTTGACACAGATTGCCAAATTGCTGTACAAAGGATTCTGCCGTGTTGCATTCCCACTTGCCAGCTAAGTGGGTGTTGGCCCAGCTGCATCTCAGAAACCTTGTGTGACAGGTGAGAAGCCTGGAGCCCAGGGATGTAAAAGTGGAGGCCTTATGGGTGCACAGTTGCCTGGGGTGGAGACCTGTAGATTCTTATTGTGGACCCCTCAGCTCTGCTCACTACTTCTTTCTGTTTTAGCGATCTTTGTGCTGCTCCAACTTTTGTGGACTTAGTACCTTTGGGATGCAGAGAGCGTGTCCCTGTGGCCTCTGACCCGTGTCAGCTGCCCTACCTGTAGGTGTGTTCTGGACAGGGTCTGGGTGTCAAGCATTTGGGTGGTGGCCCTGCCACTGCCTTTGCATACCTCACTTAACCTGATCCTGACCTTGTATGTCCTTACCGTTAACCCAAGATATTAATGGCAACCTGCCTGCAACTCAGGATCCTTACATGAACACTAATGGGTGCAAAATGCACCCAGACACAGTCAGGGGCAGCAGAAGAGTGGGCCACAATTTAAAAATATGAGCAATACCGTACAGAGAGAGGGGAAAAGAAAAATGAGATGTGCGGAGGGTTCAGATTGGACACTCACTACAACCCTCAGAGAGCAGGAGAGAATTCTTTAATCTGGAAGGTACAATAGAGACACCCTAAGCTCTCCAGGTCATGGCATAATATAAGCCACAATATGACTTGAAATTCTTCTATAAGGAGTCAGTGCTAAAGTACTGCTGGCAAAACCACCACCTGTGGTGCTGGCATCCCATAGAGACACTGGTTTGAGACTTGGCTCTTCCACTTCCAATCTGGCTCCTTGCTAATGTGCCTGGGAAAGCAGTGAAGGATGACCCAAGTCTTTGGGCCCAGCACTCACATGGGAGACTTGGAAGAGGCTCCTGATTTTGGACTGGATCAGCTCTGGCTCTTGCAGCCATTTGGAGAGTAAACCAGTGGAGGCAAGATGGTTTCTCTCTCTGTGTAACTCTGTCATTTGTCTTTCAAATAAATAAATATTAAAAAAACATTTCTATACTCGAATTTTTTAAAAGTGAAGAAAAGGGCTTGGTGTGGTGACCGGTGACTAAATTCTCGAATTGCAAGCACCAGGATCCCGTATGGACACTGGTTCATGTCCAGGCTGATCTGCTTCTCATCCAGCTCCTTGCCTGTGGCCTTGCAGAGGTTAGCCTAAGGCCTTGGGACCCTGAGCCCATATGGGAGACCCGGAAGAAGCTCCTGGCTTCTGACTTCAGGTCAGCTCAGCTCTGGCCATGGTAGCCACTTGGAGGGTAACCTAGCCAATGGGAAGATGTTTCTCTCTGTCTCTCCTTCTCTCTGTATATTTACCTTTTCCTTTAAATCTTAAAAACAAACAAACAAACAAAACTATCAGCACGGAACAGGCATTGGGTGCAGCATTTCAGATGTCACCTTGCATGTCTGTATCTCATGCCGGAGTGCCAGGTTTAAGTTCTGGCTCCAAGAGATCCAGCAGCTTGCTAACGCTTACTCTAGGAGGCAGCAGTGATGGAGCAAGTCCTTGGGTTTCTTCCACCCAGGTGGGAGATCTCAGTTGAGTTCCAGGATCCTGGCTTCAGCCTGTCCCCAACTCTGTAAGCATTTGGGAGGTGAACCAGAGGATTAATATCCCCCTGCAATTCTCTGGCTTTCAAATAAGAAAAAATTGTAAATGAATAAATAAAAGCTTAAAAATATACCAATGAGCTGTCCTATGTCTGTTTCAAACATGTCTTTAAAATGGGTCTTTCTCGAACATTTCCAGAGTGACAGAGAAACCTGTTGGTTATTGCTGGCCAATAGTGTGCTTTGGAAACTGTAGCCTGTGGTTTGAAGAAGCCAACCTGTGGCTGGTGTCCTGGTCCCATTTCTGGAAAATTCTGATGGAAAAGCTGGAGTCTGATGAGGAAGCTGTGGGCTGTCCAGGAGCTTGCAGGGCAGACTGGGGCCCCACAGGCTGATGGTACTTGCTGCACTGCCCAACACTGGCAAGCACAAGGAGGTATAGAGACAGACTGCCTGAGGAAGGAGCTGAACCTACACCAATAGGCAGGAGCCAAAGGCAGGAACACTGTGTGTGGGCACATAAAACATGCCCAGGGGAGGGGATGGTGGCCAGCACTGTGGTGGAGCGGATTAAGCCCTGCCTTCAACAATGGCATCCCATGCGCATACCAGTTCATGTCGCTGCTGTTCCACATTGGAGCCACTTCCCTAATAGTGACTTAAGAATAGTAGCCAAAAATGGCTTAGGTCCTTGGGTCCCTGCCACCCACATGGGAAGCCTAGATGAAGTTCCTGGTTCCTGACTTTGGACTGACCCAGCCATCTGAGGAGTGAATCAGTGGATGGAAGATCTCCCTCTGTCTCTTTCTCTCTCTGTGTGCAACTTTAACTTTAAAATGAAAAATAAATAAATTTAAAAATTTTAAATTTTTATTGGAAAGTCAGATTTGTAGAGTGAAGAAGAGACAGGGGGAAACATCTTCCATCTGCTGGTTTACTCTGAAAGTAGCCACAATGGCTGGTACCAAGCCAATCCAAAACCAGGAGCCAGGAGCTTCTTCTGGGTCTCCCACATGGGTTCAGGGTTCCAAGACCTTGGTCTATCCTCTGCTGCTTTCTAAGACCACAGGCATGGAGCTGAAAGGGAAGTGGAGCAGTCTGGGTATGAACTGGCCCCCATATGAGATTCCATATTAGGTACTTGAGTTGCCAGGAGACCACACAAAAGTAGTGCTTGAGTGTATCCTGGTGGTAGTGGTGCTGTGGGCTAGGAGGCTTGGAAGCCAGGAGGCCAGGACTGGGGTAACAGCTTGGATTCCTGGCCTGAGAGGACCACAGGCTGGGGCTGCAGTGGCAATGGATAATGAACCAGAGGCATTATTCAGATCCACAGAGAACTGAGCCCCTTTGGGGTTCCTGTGTGGTGGCCTTGCAAGACTGTCTCAAGGGGTCCCCCAGTCCCTTCCTCACTGCAGCCGAGAGTGTGTGGGTCCCGGGAGGAGGGCTGGTGAAACCCTCGGTTTGGGAGGGAACAGGTATCTGTTAGAAATCACTCAGCGTGGGAGTAGAGGGGAAACCTCGTGTCTGGTGAGAGCAGCTTGCCAGGTGCGAGGAAAGCCGGTTGCCATGGTGACAGGCATACATCACCAGTGCCCTGTGCGGGAGGGCAGCAGATGACTGCACTGGAGCTGCAGGGCTGAGGGGTAGCATGCCCCAGACAAGGGCTGCTGGCATCTCTGGAGGCCGAGAGCAGCCTGGTGGGAGCCACACAGCCACCTGGACTTGATCGCAAGGGCCGAAGCCCTGCACCTCCCTTCTTCATCTTCTTTGGCCTCCTCTCCGCACCCTACCCCAGGAGGCCTCTGCACCCCAGTTCTCTCCCCTCTTGTCCCCTTTCATTTTCTGTTTTACGCTTGTTACTGCCTCTCTGTCCTCTCAGAGAATGAGCCAAGGATATCTTTTCTGAAGTCCCCCTTTTCTTCAGTGGCCTTCTACCACTTCCTCCCTGCTGGTTAGGTGAAGTCTGTTTGACTTTAGATCGAAGGGGAAAGATGGGATTTAAGGCAGATAACAACCCGCTGGGAAAGTTAGAGTTGGGGGATTGGGGAGAAATCTTATATCCACTGGTTTACTCCCCCAGTAGCCACAACAGCTGGTGCTGGGCCAAGGCCAGGCCAAAGGGAGAGATCCGGAACTCCATCTGGGTCTCCCACAAGGGTGGCAGGGATCCAAGCAGCCCAGCCATCATCTGCTGCCTCCCTGATGTGGAGTAGCCAAGACTTAAGTTTCACACCAATATGGGGTGTGGACATCTGAAGTGGTGGCTTAGCCTGCTGTGTCACAGTTGCCCCACCCCTCCTTGGCAGTCTTTGCGCACAGGGGAGACTGCTCCCTGAAGTGAGAAATAAGGGGGCAAGGGACACTGATCCTCCTGGGCCTCAAGCTTGGGCAGTGCCCCCACAAAAAACAAGGAGGGAGTTAGTGAGCTGACTGAACCCTTTCCCTTCTGCCTACTTCCACCCTTACTCATTCTTGGGGACAGCAGGATAGAGCCAAATTTAGCTCTTCTGTTTGTTATAGGTTTGTGGAGAAGGAAAAAAAAAAAACCCTTCAGAATCTAATTCTTATTGAGCAACGGGGAATTCCTTCCCAGCTGGACCTGCTGTCTTCCTTTGCTAATCCCAGGAGCTTGCATTGTGTGTGAAGTTTCTGAAAGTCACGGGCAGGGTGAGGCTTGACATGAAGGTGCCTCTGGCAGCACACAACATCATGTGGTGGAGAGGATACATGCCCTGAAGTCTGCTCTGGTCTGACATGGGTTTGCAAGTTACTGGACACTTGTCAGATGCTGGTGTTCTTATAGGGAACCAAGCAGACCTATGGAGCTAGGACACAACCCAACCATTCTAGTAGCTCAGCCATTGTAGCTCCCCGACTGCAAACAGAGCCCCAGGGACTCTTGCCCTGTGTTTTAAAGGGCCAGTCTAACTTTTTAACCTGTACCCATCTCACTGTCTGCATTTCTTCCCAATTGCCTGGTCCTCAGAGAGGAAGGCCATGAAGTTTGAAAAACCTCTTCCCTAAAGGTACCCCATTTCTGCCCACTCCTTCACCCCTCCAAAATCCCCAACCCTCTAAGCTATATAAGACCTGGCTTGCTTGAACTGTGGTTATGCAACAAGGTGGAGGAATCCACCATGGGGGGAGGGGTATGGGAGGGGTGGGGGGAATCCCCAGTGCCTATAAAACTGTATCACATAATACAATGTTAACAACAACAATTAAAATAAATAAATAAATAAATAAATAAAAATCATCAACATCTCAACCAACAAAAAAAAAAAGACCTGGCTTGCTTAAGCACCAGGCATCTGCCACATGCTTGCTCCATCTGCATGCCAGCAGTTAGCCACCTCTATGAGTTACTTCTTTTTAATAAATTCATCTTTGACTGTGAATCCATTCCTTGTTTCCCTTTGGTTCTGTGCTTTTCTAACACAGGCCACTTGCCTCTCTGCTCCCAGCTTGGAGCAGAACAGAGTGGTAGAGCTGGGTCTGCAGGCAACACCACCCCAACTGGGAGGAATTGGAGTGTGTGAGAGGGAGGAGAGTGGCATTGAGATTTTGTTGGTGGTGGAGGCAGTTGTTGGGGACCCGCAGGGCTGGCAGTGACAGTATGTGGGTGCGAGTTGGGAAGAGGAGACAGAATTTCTTTGCAGACAAGGTGTTGGGGGCCACAGAGGGAGACTAGGGTGAGGGGCTCAGAACGTCCTGTGTTGGCCATCGATGAGAAGGCTGCAAAGGCACATGGGGACTGATGTGTTCTTCAGGATGCAGAGCACTGACCTGAAAGCTCAATCTTCCTAAGTGCAACAGAGTCTATGGGCCCCTTTGGGCACATGACCCTCTGAAGGTGAGGACTTACCACAGGGCCATCAACCCTCTGTGCCCTAGAACCCTTGGGGAGAAGGCTGTGCCGTGCAGCCAGCTTTGCCAGAGCATGGAGAATGGATGCCAGCATTTCCAATGATAACTCATCCTGGCAGAAGTCTCCTTTTTGCTGTTTCCTGCTCCTCAAGTCATTACTGTCCAGCCTTTCCTGGCCGACACGGAATGTTTGCCCATCAGAGTCCTCTGCTGCAGCACAGTGCCAGTCCCTGGCTGGGGCCATGGGGGTGACCCCCATGCCTGGCTTTTTGGATGATGAATGCCTGTTTTTAAACCTCATTTTCCATCTCATCACTCCATAACAGACGGCAACTTGTGACTTTTCAATGTTATCACAGTGCATGCCTGAACCACTCCTCACCCCTCCCGGCCCCCACTTATAACTTTCTATTTCTAAACTGCATAAGCTTGACGAAGCTATTATTAGAGCTTGATCAAGCAAACAGTTATCAGGCACTTAACGATAACCTGGGATGATCACTGATGGGTACAGTTCATGAGTGTATCTTTCCCAATGACATCTGCTTTGTCCCAGAGGGAATTTTCTGGCTGTTCCCTGGTTCTTAGCTGTGATAATGGAGATGAGTGAGGTGCTAGTGTAGATACTTTATTCAAAAAAAATATTTAAAAAAAATTTATTTGAGGGCCCGGCGTGGTGGTGCAAGTGGTTAAGGTCCTCGCCTTGCACGGCCCAGGATCCCATATGGGTGCCGGTTCTATCCCGGCAGCCCCGCTTCCCATCCAGCTCCCTGCCTGTGGCCCGGGAAAGCAGTCGAGGACAGCCCAAAGCTTTGGGAACCTGCGCCCACGTGGGAGACCCGGAAGAGGCTCCTGGCTTTGGACTGGCATAGCATCGGCCGTTGTGCTCACTTGGGGAGTGAATCATTGGACGGAAGATCTTCCTCTCTGTCTCTCCTCTCTGTATATCCACCTTTCCAATAAAAAAATAATAAAAATAAATCTTTTTTAAAAAATTTATTTGAAAGAGAGAAAAGGGGTTGGGGAAGCAGGGATTGCTGGGGCAGGGAGTTCGCCTCTCCTCTGGGTTACTGCCTACAGTGACTGGGGATGGACTGGGATGCAGCCTAGAGCCAGGTCTCCCAAATGACTGACAGGGACTCAGCCACTTGAGCCATCACTGCCTGCCAGGGTCTGCATTGGCAGGAAGCTTGAGATGGGAATCAGAGAGCCAGATCCAGGGATGGAACTCAGGCTCACCCGCCCCCATGTTTTGTTTTGTTTGATTCAAAAGCACCGAGATTCCGGAAGGGAACATGCAAACACTGTGAAAGTGGTAGATGGAGGAAGTATTCTGTATTGTATCTGTTTTAGGAGAGAAAAGAATTTTTTTTTTTTATAATCAAAAACTGAGTTAAGAGAATAAAGAAAAAAATGTGTGTGTGTGTATGTGCGCTCGTGTATGTGTGTGTGTTTAAAGCTAGGAAAACAAATAGAAAACGTCACTGTCAGAATTGTGGTGGTTGTGGGTGTTGTGGTAGTTACAATAGGGTCTTCCTCAGCTGGGGCTGAGAGGCTGGCTTTGCAGAAGACCAGTTCACAACAGCAGTGTCTGCCCTAGTCTGCACTAGCATTTGGGCACTCTGCACCTGTGATACTGCATCCCTAGGGGGTTAGCATCCTCACTTTCTCCTTGAGTATACAGGCGCTTGAGAGTGTAGGGAGCCCAAGGAGACAGAGTTCGGGGCACAGGCTTGAACCGAGCTCCATCTCCCCTCCTTAGGGCTGCGGGTGATGTGGGCACACATTCTGCTGCACCTGGCTGTTCACCTGCTGCCCTGCGTGTGGCCTGCTTACCCAGTGCATTGAGGGTCACCAGCCCCCGAAGCTCAATGAGGGAGGTGAAGGAGACTGTGGTGGCCTCCCGGGGCTGTTGACTTTCTCCCACGTGAGAAAGTGCTTGTCCTTTTTCGGTGGGGGAGATGGGTAGAAGGTTGGGGGTCTTCAGAGAGAACTGGAGATTCTGTGTGATAAGGAGAGAGAAAAAGGAGATAGGGAGGGACACAACATACAAATTCAGGGCTGGGGTAGGAGGTCGCATAGCTCCCTGCCAGGAAGCTGGAAGCCTGGGTTCAGACTTGGCCTGGGCACCACCCACTGGGTGGCCGGTCTCAGGAAGGCCTTCTTTACTCATGCCCATCCTCCCACCCCGAACCCCTGGGCTGCCATCCATGAAATGATGGTGTCTTCCGTGGTCCCTGAATCTCTGGTTTGTGAGGACTGGCAGGCTCCCTTCCTCGCCCATGCAGCCTACAAATCTGGCCAGGGACACCTGTCACCCGAGGCATACCCTGGGGGTCCCCACTGTCGTCCCAGCCTCCTCCCTCTGATGTTAAGAGCCAGATGCAGCAGCTGAAGACCAGGCGGAAAAGAGCAAAGGTATAAAGTGGACAAAAATAACGCCCCCTAATTTTACCTCATTTTGTTCCCTCCTGCTGGAAAATCCTTTAAAACTCAAGTTAGTGCCATATAGGATATATTGTTTCACAGCAGCGGCGGGTTCTTGGTAATGACCTACAGCAAATGAAGATGAATCTGTGAGCCATGAGGACAAGGCTCTCGTCCAGAGCAGGCCAACTTCCAGCAGCAGCCACTCACTGGCTATGCCCTTGCCTTCAGTCTTGGAAACAGCTTTTGGGGCTCCAGGAAGCCATGGCAGGTTCTGCAAGTGTTCCTGAGGACAGAGGTGACTGGGCCAGGGGCCCCACTACTCCCACCTACCCTGAGAAGCAGGAAGCAGGGTGGTGGAGAAAAATCAATGGCAAGCTCTGGGCTGGTCCAGGCCCTGGCATTCTGTCCGGGAGCTTGCTGTGCGCAGTACTCCCTGGGGCATCACAGAGCCCCAGGGGTCCCATCTTGAGGGGCTGCCACAGTCAGCACTTTTGAAGAACCTGAGGCACTGCTGAGCATGTGTTTCCAGGTGAGAGCATTTGGGCAGAGTTCCCTTGTGCCCATGGTGTTTGTGCTTTGGAAGGGATGATTGTGGGGGTTGGGCTGGTGCCAAGGGCCTGGAGACAAATCCAGGAAGTGTCCTTGGCAAGGTAGGCTGAGCCTCCCCAGGAGGGCATTATTCCATTGTTGCCCCTGTGCCCAGGGTCTCCCCACCTTGAGCATCGATCCTGGTCCTTCCTGAGAGACGATCTTTGACTCAATTTTGTCCAGGATGCATCTGCCATCCTCCGCGTGACCCTCAAGGACATCTGGAAGTTTTCAGACAGTCTGTGGTAATCAGATGGAGAAGGGTGGATTTGGCCTAGTTTAGTGGCTCTGTGGCCTCTGGCGTGGCATGTGCTCACTCTTCTCAGCCCAGAGTGACACATCCTGGCTCCCTTTCCCATTTATCTTCTCCCATCCCACCCACCTGGAGAGAACAGCATGTCCCATGCATCCTTTGCCTTCGGGGAACCTCTAGCCAGTTTGTTTAGGCAGCTGGTCCTCTGTGCAGGTGCACTGAGTGGCCCCCAATCCCCCAGAGAGGCAGATGGGAAGTGGCTGGCTTCTGACCAAGGCTGTGTCAGCACAGTGTCCTTGTGGAGTTTGACTTCTAGCTTTCCAAAGTCAACTGGGGCATCCCGTTCCAGAGTGGGGAGGGAGACTGGAGTGCCCATCTCATATCCCACATGTCCATATGTACCATGGGACCATAGATAAGATGGGTGGAGATTTGAGACGATGGTGGTAGAGGAGTCAGTACAAACAAGAGCTGCTGTGCTGGTGGATGAAGATGAGAGCAGCAGGAGGGATTCATTGTGAGGGTGGACCAGCCTCAGGCCACACTGCACCCACAGGCTGGATGGCCCAGGGTCACCCTGGGGTTATGAGAAAGGACCATCACCATCATTGCCAAGCCTAGCTGCTGTCCCTTACTCCCTTACACCTCTTCATTTCATCTGTTTAGGGCCACTTTTTGTCCTTCTTTGGATCTCCGAAAAGTCAAAGGATTTATCCCCTCTTTCTTGCTTGGAAATGTATCCTGTGTAGTCAAAACTCAAAACCGTTTTAAAAGAGGACCCACCCTCCTGCAACCAGCTGAGTGTACCATGAATGGAACCCTGGCCAGACAGGTGCCCGGCCCTCCACGGCCCAGCCTGCCAGGGTGCAAGGGAAAAAAATCGGTCTGAAGATGTAGTGGGAGGCATCAGGAATAAGCCGGAACTGGGTAATTCAGAGATTAGGAAGGCTACTCCAACATCCTACCGCCAGCACGGCATTTGGGAGCCACCAACTCTCTCTTCTTGCCTACACTGTCTGCAAGGCAGTCCTGGCTGTATTCCATGTCTGCTGAGGAAGGGCAGTAGGGGACAGGCTTGGTCCTTTGAGCTGATGGTTCTGTGTGTCTGTCCCACTTCCTGGCCTGACACTGTCACTGGTGTGGCAATGACCCAGGGGTTGGGAGTCACTGTGATCCCTGCAGCTCAGGGAAAATCTGGACTCCAGTCCTGTCTGCAACTCTTGCCCTCTTCCCTCTCCTCCTCCCCTTATCCCACTGCTCTGGCAAAAGGTTCAATGTCTTTGATCCATCCAGAGCCAAACTCCCTGGTGAGCACCATGCCTGCTGTTTGTTACAGATGGGGCCCAGGAGGCCGGCCAGGATGTTGTACGTCCTGTGTCATCGTGGGCCAGTGTGTTATCTGTCATTGCATTGTGTGCTGCCGTGTCAGCACATCAGCACATCGGTTTCTTCTCTGTCATATCTGTTTCTGTTTGTGCTCATTTCTCCCCAGGTGAGAGACTTAGTCCTGGAGGGGTTGGTTGACCCTGTGGCCAAGTGAGAGGTTGTGCTAACCCTGGGGATCAGGTCCCTCTCAGCTGCTCATCTTATGCTTCTCTATGTGTGCTGCTCTGCCAGGGGAGGGAGACACAGGGAGGGAGGACCTCCCCCAGGGGCAAGAAACAGATGACTGCTGTGGTGAGGAGGCTGTGTACAGCTGTGCATGGCTGGACAGTGAGGTGTTGAGCTGTCTTTTGGGAAAACTGGGCTTGCTTGGTCTTGGGAGAAAATAGTGATTGGAGGCTTCGGGATGAATGATCAGCCCCGACACTAGGAAGCTGCTCCTGGCCCTGACCACTTCTGGCTGGCCCTCCCCTGCTAGCCACTGCCGGCCTTGCCTAGCCCTCTTCTCCGCCTCCAGGCTGCTTCTTCCTCTTAAGCAGTTTTCCCCAAGGGTTTCGCCTTGGGCTGTTTCCTTTTGGCTGGTCTTGCCCTTGTCTGTGACTGTTATCTGTCCTCTGGCCCACCCTCCCCAGAGAGGCCCTTGAGATCTCCAGCTGTCTGCTACCTCTTGCTCATTTTTTAAAAAAAGATTTATTTATTTGAAAGGCAGATTTACTGAGTGAGAGTGAGAGAAATCTTCCACTCCCTGGCTCACTCCCCAAACAGCCAGAGCTGGGCCAATCTAGAACTGGGAGCCAGAGCTTTTTCCAGGTTTCCCATGTGGGACCCAAGGATTTGGGCCATCCATGGGAAGCAGAGCAGCTAGGACATGAACTGATGCCCATATGGGATACTGGCACCACAGGAGGAAGCTTAGCTTGCTATGCCATGTTGCTCACTTCTAAGTCTATGAGGGCTCATACCACCTTCCTTACCTCATCACCTCTAGTCAGAGACCAAAGGCATCCTGGAGAGCTCCCTCTCCTAGCCTTGCACCTGAAGCTGCCCACTTACGCAGACCATCTTTTATTTTATTTTATTTATTTTATTTTTTTTTAAGATTTATTTTATTTTTATTGGAAAGGCAGATATACAGATAGGAGAGACAGAGAGGAAGATCTTCCATCTGGTGATTCACTCCCCAAGTGAGCACAACGGCCAATGCTATGCTGGTCCGAAGCCAGGAGCCTCTTCTGGGTCTCCCACGCGGGTGCAGGTTCCCAAAGCTTTGGGCTGTCCTCGACTGCTTTCTCAGGTCATAAGAAGGGAGCTAGATAGGAAGTGGGGCTGCCGGGATTAGAACCGGTGTCCATATGGGATTCTGGGCGTGCAAGGCGAGGACCTTAACCACTTGCGCCATCACGCCGGGCCCTGCAGACCATCTTTTAATGTTTGCATAGTTGAGAGGAAAGCTGACCCGTGTGGGCCTCTGATTAGGGTGGAGAGGATTGAGGTATAGAGAAGGTGAAGGGGAGGGTGGGACAAATGTTTCAGTTTTTGTTTTTTCTCCTGTGTCCTTGGGTGGTGGTGGAGGAAATGGATAAAGGCTGCTCCTTGTGTCAAACTAAATCAGTGTCCCCACTAGTCATTGGATGGCACCTTAGAGACTCCACTGTAGGGAAGGGAGTTCTTAGGGTGTAATTTGAGTGGTTTTGATAGTTCTGAGACATTGTTGGCTTCGTTGCATCAAGGTTGAGAAACTCTATCCAAGGTTTATCTGACTTAGTGCATCCACAGACCCAGACAGTTGCTGCAAAGCTTGGCCAAGAGAGTTGTCCAGCCTGCAAACCATTTTGACTTTGAAACACCTCTTCCATTGCTCCACCTACGCATCCCCTCCAAATTTGTCCCTTTCAGACCCTTGTCTCCTGGCACTGGGAAATCCGGAGCAGCCTTTCAGCTGTTTTCCTGACCTTGTGTGCTCCCTACACTGCCTACCACTGTGTCCTCCCACTTGTACCTCTGCTGCTCTTCATCTGCATTCTAAAACCCAAGTCAAACATCACCTCCTCCTCCAAGACCTTCCTGCACCAGCCTCCAGCACCCAAGAGCCATGGGTCCTTCTCCCGTCCTTGATAGCTCTTTTTGACCACCCACTATGACCTCTGGTCTTACCTTTCCCTCCTGGCAGGTGGGTATCTCAAGGTCCAAGACGGGTCTTCAGATTTACTGCTGATTTCTCCAACAGAGCTGAGTGCCTGGCCTTGCTGCATGTTGGTCTAGTTAGTCTGGTATGAAGATAAATCCTTTCTTGTGCCTTTTCAAGAGAGGTCACTGTTTCTCTTGGGTTAACTGTCTCGTGCTTGAGAATAGGCTGGGTTGAGCGAAGGCGGGCATCCTCCCAGGGGCCAGAGGCAAGCATCTATGTTGGGACTTGTGAATTTGCACACTTTTATTGCTCTCACCTTGTGTTGCACTTGGTAGTTTATTCCTGCATCCCTGTCCCCACACCATCCCTGCTGGCCCCAGCCTCCTGCTGCTCTAGACAAATCCTGGGTAATTCGTACTTGCTGTCAAATCAGTGGATTTGCTGGATTAACTGCCCTTTGGCATTGCCTATGAAAATGGAAGAGGTGTCAGAGTTTAGGCTCCTGGAAATCACATCGTACTGTTGGATAGGCTGCAACATCACCAAGGAGGCAAATGCATGGTGAGCACCATCTATTGCAGATAGTGCCTGGGATAGCTCACAACCACAGTTTGTGTTTGTGCACCTGTGCATCCGTGCATCGATGCAAAGCTGCACCTCCACTCTGTAGGTTCTTCTATTCTGTCATTGTTATAGGCCCCAGCCTTGAACATGGACACTATTGAATCACTTTTAGCTGCATGAATGAGTGCGTGAGCAGACCAGACAGAGCTTGCAGGGGTCTGTGTGTTTTTTTTTCCCTTGAAGACATAACAGTTTCTCAGGACTCCCCCTGCCCACTCCCCTGAGCTGTGTGGGACTGGGGGACCTGGCCGGTTCCCCGCTCTCTGGAGTGGCTGCTTTGCACTGGAGGCTGTCTTCCACCCTGATGCTCCCAGGTTACCCACACTATGTTGGGAAGAACTAGCGGGCTGTTTCCAGAGACCAGAGGTGTGGGAGCAGGATGGAGTGGCTGTAGCTGGTGGTGTGTGTAGTTTCTGAAACCTGGAAAGAAAAAGAAGTGGGGATTATGAAGGTCTTTGAATCTACCCAGTGGGGTACAGTGCCCATCCCTGGGGAACACGTTTGTCTTGGGACTTGGGAACCCTGAGGAAGAGTCAGAGCATGGTGAAAGCCTTGCACCAGTCCTGGTGCAGTGGCCTAGCAGCTAAATTCCTCACTTTGAATGTGCCAGGATCCCATATGGGTGCTGGTTCTAATGCCAGCTGCCCCACCTCTCATCCTGCTCCCTGCTTATAGCCTGGGAAAGCAGTTAAGGATGGCCCAAAGCCTTGGGATCCTGCACCTGCATGGGAGACCCAGAAAAGGTTCTGGGCTCCTGGCTTCAGATCAGCTCAGCTCCGGCCATTGTGGCCACTTGGGGAGTGAATCAATGGACAGAAGATCATCCTCTCTGTCTCTGCTCTTCTCTGTATATCTGACTTTCCAATAAAAAAAATAAATCTTAAAAAAAAAAGAAAGCCTAGCACAGTAAAAAGTCTAACATAGTATCCTAATTAGGATGCTGCTGCTATTATTTTTAAAGATTTATTTATTTGAAAGGCAGAATTGCAGAGAGAGAGATTTCCTCTCCACTGATTCTCGCCCCAGTTAGACTCAATACCTAGAACTGAGCCAGATAGAAGCTAGGAGCCTGAACTCCACATCTTCCATGTGAGTTCAGGGGCCCAAGCACTTGAACCATCTTATACTTTTTTCCCAGGTATATTAGTAGGGAGCTGGATCAGAAGTGGAGCAGCCAGGATTGGAACTAGCACTGCTATGGGATGCTTAACCCACTGTATCACAATGCTAGCTCTGAAACTAAGACATGCCTAGGGTGGGTGTTTGACATAACAGTCAGGAGCTGCTTGGGATGCCCACATCCTACAGCAGAGAACCTGGGTTTGAGTCCTAAGCTTCCTGCTAATGTGTATACTTGGCATGTAGCCAGTTATGGGTCAAGTGGTTAAGTCTCTGCCAGATTTACAGGTTGCTGGATTTGGCCTGGCCTAACCTTGGCTGTTAAAGGTATTTAGGGAGTGAACCATTGGATGCAAGTTGTCTCTCTTTGTATTTCTGCCTCCCAAGTAAGCAAGAAAACAAGGGTCTGGTACCGTGGTATAGTGGACTGGACCTCAGCCTGTGGCATTGGTATCCCATGTGAGTGGCGGTTCATGCACAGGTTGTACCACTTTCCAGCCAGCTCCCTGCCTATGGCCTAGGAGGAGCAACAGAGGATGTCCCAAAACCCTGGGCCCTGCACCCAGATAGGACATCCTGGGGAGGCTCCCGCTCCTGGTTTTGGATCAGCTCAGCTCCTGCTAATGAGGCCATTTGGGGAATAACCAGAGGATGAAAGATCTCTCTCCATCTCTCCTTTTCTCTATAACTCTGCTATTCAAATGAAAATAAAATAAATCTTAAAGGATGAGAGAGAGAAGAAGAAGAAAACGAAATATAACTAAGGTACATCTGAGAGCAAAGATACCACTATTTATGAAATATGGCCTGGGCTGGGCAAACTGGAATGTGTGGCTCCAAAGAGAGGGAGCAGGCCTGTCCTGGGCAGTCCCTAGTGACCTCCAGAGAGCACTCATGGGTGGGGAATCAGAACACTGTTCTGTGATGCCAGGAGATGCCAGGGTGGTAGCTGGCATGGTGCTGGTGCTGGGGCTAACAGCTGGGTCTGGGAGTGTTCCTCTCTCTGGGACTCAGGGCACTGACAGTTGTAGTTGCTGGTTGACCTTAAAGGATACTAGGGCCCTGGCTAAAGGCAGGGGCAAACACAGGCTCACCCAGGGGGCCCCAGCAGATGTGAGGTGACAGGGCTGAGTCATGCTGCCTGGCAGTCAGTCCTGTGTCACATCGCTATCCACCCAGAACTGAGCCACTCCGGGCTCACTGCCACCTCCCAGTCTCTGCTTCCCACTTAACCTGACCTGGCAGCCCTGCCACGGGCTTTACTAGCTCTTGTGTTTGCCTGTCTCTATCATAGCCCACCCTGGCTCTGTTGCTTTGGCTTTGACTTCTGGCCAGCATCAACACTTGCTAGATTCTTCAGTGTTGTCATTGCCAACATGGGGATGGAGCATCCAGCCTGGAGGCTGTGTGGGACCTAAATGGTTGTTGGGGAGGAGGTGGGATCCCCTGCCAGCCTGCAGAAGACATCTGTCTTGTAAACTGCAGAGGGATAATTGTCATGGTAGTAAATACCTGGTCTAACCTCTACAACTCTTTTTCTGTTTCTTTTCTAAAGATTTATTTTGAAAGAGTTACACAAAGATCTTTCATCCACTGGTTCACTCCTCAGATGGCTGCAACAGCCAGTGTTGGCCACTACTGAGCCAGGAGCTTCATCTGGGCTTCCTACTTGGGTGCAGGTGCTGTTCACTACTTTTCCCACGGCACAAACAGGGATCTGGATTGCAAGTGGAGCAGTGATGTGGCATAATAGACAGCCTCTGCTTGAGGTACCAGCAACCCATTTGGGTACCATTTTCAAGTCCTGGCTGCACCACATCCATTCGAGCTCCCTGCTAATGTGCCTGGGAAAGCAGCGGAAGATCTCCTAAGTGCTTGGGCCTCTACAGCCACATGGAAAAAAAAAAAAGCTCCTAGATCCTGGCTTGGACCAGCCCAGCTCTACCCATTGCGGCCATTTGGGAAGTGAACCAGCAGATGGAAGATCTCTTTCTCTGTTGCTTCCATCTGTGTAACTCTGCCTTTCAGATAAAAATAATGAATCTTTTTAACAAAGCAGAGCAACCAGGACTCGTATTGGCACCCGTATGAGATGCTGATGTCACGGGCAGTGGCTTTACCCAGCCTCCATATCCCTTGTATGTAATATCATCATTGTGCTCCACTTTGCTGATGAGAACCTGAGCAGTGAAGTCACTGGCTTTGGTTACACAACCAGTAAGTGGTGTGCTGGTTCCTGCCCTCCAGCTTTTCTAGTCAAGGTAGGGTGGAGGAGCCCCGTGTGTGAGACCTGAGAGCTGGAGGGGGCAGGAATTCAGAGCCTTGGCAGGTGTCCTCTCCTGGCCTGTGCATGCCTCGGTCCTGCCAGTGAGGTCTCCATGGAGTGGGAAGGATGAGTGATCTCAGACTATGCGTGCTTCTGGCTCGGCCTCACCAAAGCTTATTTGTAAAAGAGTTTTAATAACAAGCATTCCTGCTCTATTGGCATCCTTTCTCTCCCTCCCTTGGTCCTGACATGGTGATGTGTGTGTGTGTGTGTGTGTGTGTGTGTGCGCGCGCACGCGCATGTGTGTATGTATTTGTGTGCGTGTGTGTGATAGGAATTTTTTGCCCCTAGAAGGATGTGCCAGTGTGGACCTGTGCTCCTGGCTCCAGGATGGCCCCTGCAGGAGGTACAGACTGTTGGGATGGGAGGTGTGAGAGCTGGTTGCCATTCTAAGCAGGGGTTTTCTGCCTGCTTTTCTCCTTGGTGGGGGTGGGCTGGAGCAGGGGCTGTGTGCAGCTCCTTCAGACATCTGCTGTTTGTGGTAACTTGCCAGCCGGGCAGGGTGGCCGGGTGGCTGCCCCCGCAGTGTCTCCTGTAAATATTATGACTCTGAGGGCTGGGCCATGGGGCCCCAAGGGATGTCAAGGAGACTGAAGGGCTGCTCCTCGCTGGGGCTGGGTCTCACACTCCTAGAAGCCCTGTTGTTCCCCCCATCTTTTCCCAGGAATGGCAAGGAGGCTTCTGAGTATCTGCAGAGCTGAACCTGAGAGTGGGAAGCTGGGAAGAGGCCTGCTGGAGCTTAAGGGTGCAGTTCCTGCCTCTTCAACAGGGAGGACAAGAAAAGCAGTAGTTTTTCTATGCACTGAGTTTGAGCTGGGCCATGGGATCAAAGAAAGGCAGACACACCCAGATCCTACCTGGGACCTTGTGTGCTTTGTAACCTAGTCAGGGCTTCGGTGTCTCTGAGTCCGAGCTAGTGCGTACCAGCCTTGAAGCCAGCATGTACAGGACTTCTAAGGTCATGTCATTGCCCAGGAGGAAGAGACACCCTTGCTGGGGGCCAACACTGCTTGCAGGTGGTATGTATGGGGTCCTCTATGGCGCTTTATTTTTGGCCCCCTCAGTTGGAAGGTTCATCCTGGAGCCTAATCAGATTCTCTGACAGTCTGTCCTACTGACTGCCCTGTTTTGCTCCTAGTGAGAACAGCTGGGCCCATCTGCACAAGTAAGCTAAGGGCGGTTTATTTATTTTTCAGACATCCCTTAGGGTCTTTTCCCGTGCCTGGTGACCTCAGGAATCTTAAGGATCTTGTGCTTAACAGCCTTCGGCAGAGCCCTGCCGGGTTCAGCGTGACTGGAACTGCATGCCTTTCTCCATGACAGGGAAGGAAAGATGGTGTGCAGAGTTCTTGCATGTGCCGTGTGTGTGTGTGTGCATGCTGCACATTTTCTTCCTTCTGGGTCACCCAATAATTTAGAACTCCTAGACAGAAGCTTGCAGGGAGATGCCACAGGTGCTGTCTGTCTCCAGTAGTTGGGAACCTGGAACCCTAGGACAGCTCGCCCTGGCCCTGTCAGGGAAAGGGGATTTGTGGGCATCTTTACCCCACCCACGAGACCAAAGACTCTTTTCTCTGACTCTCAGCCTTTGTGCACATTCCTGGGGAGATGTGGGACTACTACAGGGCAAGGCTGCCTGTGGGGCAAGGTTGTACCGTGGTCTCGGCCAGACCTGGCTTTCCTGGGTCATTGGGCTCGAGGTATGGTGACACCCCCAGAATGACTCACCCAGCACTGCATTTCCCCCTTGAGCTTCCTTCCACCAAGTCCATTGTCTTCCCCCATCAGATTCTTCTGCATAGCCTGGGCTGCGTACCTCTGTGTGTGCGTGCATGTGGGCATGAGTATGATATGTATACATACAAGTGTGTATTTGTGTGAGCATGAGTGTGTGAATGAGCACATGTGTTTTGTGTGTGAATGAGCAAGTAGGTATTTGTGAGCATGATTATGTATACATATGAATGTATATGTGTATAAATATCACTGCATGTGAGTGTGTATGCATGAGTGTGTGTACCTGTGGGCATGACTATGTATGTGAGTGTGTGTGTGTGAGCATGGCTGTGTATAGTGCATATGAGTATGTATAGGTGTGCATGTTTTTGAACATGACTGCATATGTATGCACGTGAGTGTGTATGCAAGTGAATGCATCTTGTATGCATGTGAACGTGTGTGTGTGTGAAAGAGAGAGTCCCTTTCCCTTTCAGGGCAGGAGCAGGACTTGCCCCCTTCCATGCGTAGCAGCTAGGAATTGCCTATGAGCAGTGCTCTGACACCTGGATGGGTACTGGGGAGACATGGGCCTGGAGGGTGTGCAGAGGCCAGAGTAAATGCCAAGTTACATTGAGTCAGTCTTCCACTGTTGCTTTTTCACCCACCTTCCACTCTTAAAATGAGTATTTTTCAGTTGTTCCACTTTCTGTGAACATTTGGAGCTGCAGTACAGAGTGACACAGAGAGAGGAGAGAGCTCAATCTTTCATCCACTGATTCACTCCCGCAAATGCCCACAACAGTTGGCATGTGGCCAGGCCCAAGTAGGAAACAGGAATCCTATCCGGGGTCTGCTTTCCAGGATGTGCATCAGCGGGGAGCTGGATGAGAAGCACAAGTGGGATTCCATGTGAGGCACTTCAGTATGGGGTAAAGGTGTTCCAAGCAGTGGCCTAACCCTTTGTGCCACACTGCCGGCCCCTTTTCTATCATTTTTTTTTAAAAAAAAGTATTAATTTTTATTGGAAAGTCAGATATACAGAGATGAGGAGACAAAGAGGAAGATCTTCCTTCCGTTGATTCACTCCCCAAGTGGCTGCAACAGCCAAACTGAACCAATCTGAAAACAGGACCTTCTTCCAGGGGTCCTACGCAGGTGCAGGGTCCCAAGGCCTTGGGCCATTCTCAGCTGCTTTCCCAGGCCACAAGCAGGGAGCTGGATGGGAAGCGGGGCTGCCTGGATTAGAACTGGAGCCCATATGAGATCCTAGCGCGTGCAAGGCGAGGACTTTAGCCACTAGGCTACCACACCACCCCACTTTCTACCATTTTACCCATGCTGTTGTTTTAAGTCCATGGCATTACATATATTCATCACATCTTGCATCCATTACAGTTATCCATTTTAAAAGCATTTGCATGATCCCAAGCAGAAACCTGGTCCCCATTAAACAGGAACTTTCTGTTCTCCACCCGGGCCCCTGGTAACCTCCCACCTACTTACTGTCTGTGAATTTGACTCCTGTGGGTTCCTCACATTAGTGGACTCAGCCAGCATCTGCCCTGTGGTGTGTGGCTTGTTTTTTTGAGTATGGTGCCCGCAGGGTACATCTGTGTTATAGATGTGTTCTAATGTCCTTGCTTTGTAAGGCTTCAGCTGTTCTTTGGATGTGGGCATCACATGTTGTTTAGCCACTTGTCTAGAACTGGTACTGGGGTTGCTTGCCTTTGCCATGGGTGCAACTGCCATGATTCAATCTCTTGGGTTTCTGCTCTCTGAGGTTCTGAGTGGATCCTGGTAGTGAAACTGCTGGTCTCGCTCTGATTTTCAGTTTAGATTACTGAAGACTAGCCATTCTGTTTCCTGCTGTGGCATTGCCATTTATTCCCATTAGCAAGGCATTCTCTGCTCATTCTTACAAACAGTCCTTGCTGTTTTGTTTTTCTTGTACATTTTTGGGGAAGTGTGCTCTCTAGCTTTTATGGAGAAAATTATTCTAGAGGACTTTTCTAGCATTCAAAGGCTGTCTGGGGCCCGGTGGTTGGTGCAGCTGCTCAAGTCACCCGTTGGGATGCCTGCTTCCTGGCTGGGAGCACCTGCCTCCTGACCCAGCTCCTCCACTTCCAGTCCAGCTTCTTGCTCCTTGGAATCCTGGGAGGCAACAGAGGGACAGCTCAAATGCTTGGATCCCTGTCAAGCACGTGGGAGATGCAGGGAGAGTTTGGGGCTTCTGGCTTAAGCCTGGCTATGGTGGGCATTTGGGAAGTGAACCAGCAGGATGGAAAACCTCAGACTGTCTCTCTCTGTCTTCCAAAGAACGGAAATGAATTTTCAAAAATAGATCTGCCAATGGGTGAGCAGGCCGGGGAGTGGAGCAAAAGGAGTGGAAGCCTCAGGAAGTGAGGTCGATGAGGTAGGCTGTCAAGGTCACAGGCAGAACTTGGGCCTTCCTCTTAGTTTAGGTGAGTTGGGAGCCAGGGGAGTTGGAGCAGCAGGATGGACATGATTTTGACACTTGCCCAGGGACCCTGGGTTGCTTTGTTGAAGACAGAGAGTGGCAGGCAAGGGTGGAAGAAAGCAGTCACGGGGTGGGTGCTGTGGCATAGTATGATAATTCTCTGCCTATGGCACTGGCATCCCATATGGCAGTCACTTCTTGTCCCGGCTGTCCCACTCCAATCAGCTGCCTGGGAAAGCAGCAAGGGATGACTCAAGTCCTTGGACTCACTGCCCTGATGTGACAGACCCAGAAGAAGCTCCTGGCTCTCAGCTTTGTATAAGCTCAGCTCCATTCATTGTGGCCATTTGGGGAGTGAACCATCAGCTGGAAGATCTCTGTCTCTTTTTCTTTGTCTGGAAGACCTGCCTTTCCTATAAAAATAAGTAAATCTCTTTTTTAACATGAAGAAATTGGAACTTTATTTTATTTTTAAAATTTGGTTTCATTTTTGCCCTTCTATTTTATTTTTAATGTCATAGTACAATTCCATAGGCTCTGAGATGTCCTTTACCCCTCCCCAATTTCCCTACTCCCAACTTATTTCCCCCATATTATTACATTATTACTTCATAAGAAGTCATAAGTCCTTCATTCTGCTCTTTAAGTATGTCCTGACATTGCTGGTACAGACAATGACAGACAGTTCATCATCCTATTGTTGAGATATATCCAACAGTTTCATTGGGAGTCCACCTTTGATTTGAAAGTAGAGATGCATACTGTATTGTATCTTCATGTCTGGGTATGATAGCCTATTATGCAGTTACAATATGGTCCCTTAAATGAAAAGCAATAACAACAGGAATAAAGTTTTAAGATTTATTTTATTTTTATCAGAAAAGCAAATTTACAGAGAAAGCAAAGGCAAAAAGAAAAATTTTTTACCTGCTGGTTCAGTCACCAAGTGGCCACTGTAGCCAGAACTGAGCTAATCCAAAGCCAGGAGCCAGGAGCTTCTTCCAGGTCTGCCACATAGATTCAGGTTCCCAAGGCTTTTGGTCATGATCTGCTGCTTTCTCAGGCCACAGGCAGAGAGCTGGATGAGAAGTGGAGCAGCTGGACATGAAATGGCACCCATATTGGATCCTGGCATATGCAAGGAAAGGGTTTAGCCACTGAACCATAATGCCAGACTTCCCAAAATAAATAAATCTTAAACAGAGAGAGAGAGAGAGAGAGAGAGAGAGAGAGAGAGAGAAAGAAGCCACACATCCAGATGAGAGGTGATGCTGACCATGATCTCGGCCGTGGGCTTGGCAGTGACAGGAAATGCCACCAGAAATATGTGGATGTGGTTGCTGCACCACACAGAGTACGAGGCCCGTGGGAGCCCCAGACCACAAGACAGCAACAGCAGAGCATTCATCTGGGCCCGGAGCCTGTGCCTCTTTATAGTTCCTGGGTGCACAGAGCTGGTCCTATTGCTGTGCCATGTGGTTCCTGCCACGCCACCCAGGGGACTGTGAGTGTGGGGTGATTGCTTCACCCTGCAGAGCTGCCTCTTGCCTTGGAACTGGTTTCCAGCACCTCTCTGACCAGAGGCTTCTGGGATTGGCTTTTGTGAGCAAGTGGTCTAGTGACTTGTTCCCCTACAAGATGGCCACAGGCTTGGTCTGTAGAAGGCACAGGAAGTGAAGCTCTTACGGCTTGTGGAGCCCCTCACTGTGACATTCTGGTGCAATGCAACCCTGGCTTCCCATCCCACCCCCCTCAAACAGGAAAACAGATCTGCAGATCTCTTGACCTTTACTGGAAGAGGGGAGAGCAAGGAGGCTGCTCCTCTTTTATTTAGTTTTGGGGATTGGGGCTTTTTTAAAAAAAAAAAAAAGGCTGGATTACACAGAGAGAGTCCATCCTCTGGTTTACTTCCCAAATGGCTGTAGTGGCCAGAGCTGGGCCAGGCTGAAGCCAGGAGCCAGGAGCTTCTTTCAGGTCTCCCATGAGCCATCTTCCACTGCTTTTCCAGATGTATTGGCAGGAGGCTGGATTGTGTATTGGAAGTGGGACTTCAACTGGTGCCCATGTAGGATGCCAGGGTCATAGGTTGTGGCCTAGATGGCTATTCCACAACACTGGACCCATTTTTTTGGAAAAAAATCCATTTAAAACTGTGACAGCATACATGTGTGACTGCCCTGTGATAGCTGTCACCACCGTCATGTCCACTGCCTAAATGAGAAAACTAGGTTCAGACAGATTAAGTCACAGTATAACATAAAAAGGCCAGAGATGGAATTGGGACTTACTGTCTCCTAGTATAAGCTCATGGTTTTCCACTGTCTTGTTAAGTATGGGCTGCTTGTTTCTCTTTCTCCTGGGGAGTAAACAGGCTGGGTCACTCCCCTCAGCTCTATCCTTCCTTTCCTGGACAACAATATTTATGAAGCACTCGTGTGGCATCTCATTCAATTTCCATGTCTCCCAGACCATAGAAGAGGAGACTGAGGCATGGAGAGGCACCAGACATAAGCGTTGCTGTACTGTTTGTACTTCTTATGTGTGTGGGGGTGGGGAGGGCCAGTGGACATGGCCTAGGTTCTGATATTGCTTCCTGGGTCAGCTCTAAGTTAAAGGTGGCGACTCTCCTGGCTGAGCTCAGGCTTTGGAAGCGAACACTGGCCTGCTAGCAGGCCAGGTGGCAGGCAGTTCTGAGGGACATAGTTTAGGTCATTGGGTGTGCTCACCCCTTTCTGCACCTGCCCCCTGCAGGTTCCACCCTCCACAGACCCTCCCAGCACCAGCCCCTCAGCTTGGCTCTGTGCTCAGTGGAGCTGGGATGTAGTCAAGGTGACAGGGCTTGGGGGTGGTGTTCCTGCTTAGGTCCAGACACCACAGCTGTTCCCTGTTGATAGCTCTAGCTGACAGTCACACTCATGGCGTCAGTAATGGCAATCAGGGTTCCTTTGGTTGGTTTTCCTCAGGAGACCAAAATGTGTTGAAATGTGAGCTCAGGTCTTCTGAGAAGACAAGGGCAGGGGCGGGGGGAGTGCCATGGTGATCAAGTAGGGGTTGCCCTGCTCTGGAGGGTAAGTGTCCTCTGTAGTTGGGAGGACCCGGCTTGGATTCTGCTGTTTTGTCCTCCATGTTCCGGGGTGGAGTGGGCCTCTCATTAGGTCTTGGTGTCTTCTGTGAAAATGAGGGTAACTTAGCTTGAATGTGTCAGAGAGACCTGTGGCATGATCATTACAAAGCAAGAGAAAGCCACTGTAGAAAACTTTTAGGATTTTTAAGAAATTTATTTGAAAGACAAAACAAGACACAGAAAGAAAGATCTTCCATCTGCTTGATTCACCTCTGATCCCTGAGCCAGGCCGTAGCCAGGAGTCTGGAACTCCAGCTGAATCTCCCATATGCCTGGCAGGGGGCCTAAACACCTGAACCGAGCTTGGCTGCTTTCTGGGGCACATTAGCAGGGAACTGGAATAGAGGTGGAGCAGCAGGGTCTCAGAGCTCCACTCACATAGGATGTAGGCATTGTAAGTGGAGGCTTAGCCTGTGGACCCTTGGGGAACCCAGAGAAGCTGTGCCTCAGTTTGGTTCATAGCTAGTCTGAGAGAAGTTGGGTGAACCTGGGAACTGCTGTGAGTTTTCTCAACTTTATGATCCATGTCCCTGAGCCCCCGCGAGGCATCCTTCCCACGCCTGCTGTCAGGAGGGCTCCTGACAGCTGGCATTGTCTGCTGCACCCACTCTTTGCTGCACACCTTCCCCACACTCCCCTAGGCCTTCCCTGCTTGGGGGGGGCGGCTGTTTGGGGTTCTCTCAGGTCAAGCTGTCACCACCCTGGCTCTGTGAGCCCCAGGCCTCCTGCTGGGTCACTTTCCAAGGCCTCTTCACCCCAGAAGCTGGGACACTGGGGACTGTCTCCCAGACACACAGAGAGGGGTTACAAGGACAGACACAGACCAGGGTGAGCCCATAGCCTGCATCCTGTTCCCCACCCTATCTCTGCACCAGCACCACCCCATGGAACAACTCCAAGCTCAATCCCCAGAACTCTGCTGGCAGGAGACCAAGCTTGAGTGGTCTAGGGACTCTGAGAGGCCCTGGGCCCCTCATAGCAGGTGGCAGAAGCTGTGATTGCTAGCCCTGCAGCAGGTGTACTGCACAGTAAACAGGTCATCCACCGCCAGCTCCTAGGAGCACACCAGGATGGTGGCTAGGACTCACTCACCAGCTTGCACAGTTTCAGCCTGGGTACAGGAATCTTGTGTCAGGTGCACTTGTTGCATCAGAGCCTGGTAAGGAGCATCTGTCTGAAATACCTGTGTCTCTTTTTTGATCTGGGCACTGACCTTGGGCAGCAAGCAGGAGGTGGTGCTGAACCCCTCTGGGGATGCAAAGCCACCAAGAGCTGAGACACACTCAAGGACCTCAGGCCAGTGCAGAACCCAAGCTAACCCCTCCAGGCTCCCATTGTTGGTGTCCAGCTCTGCTAGTGGCTTTGAGGTTTTACATCCAAGTGGAGCTGCCCCAGAGCACTGTCTTGAGGAATGAGGAGGACCTGGTTGGAGCACTAGTTGTGCTGTTATCCTTTGCTGCTGTATACTGCTTGTGGGCACCCCCTCCCTGTCAGTAATTCCCAGGGGTGTGGGTAAGGGGTTGGGGGGATAACTTCTGATCTGGTCTTTGTGTTGGGGCTCCTCTGTTCTGGCAGACTCATCCTCCTGCTCCATGTGCAAGAGGCAGGATGGTCAGCCTGGCCAGTGGGGGGCCTGGTGTGGCTTCAGAACTCTAGACGGAGGTAATTCTGAAGAGCAGCATGGTGACCCCTCTTCACAAGCACTTGGGGAGAATTTTTCTGGGTCTCACTCCCAGTGAGTCTGTGAGAGTCAGCCAGTGGGTTACAGCAAAAGTCATGCCCACTGCAGTAGCTGTGCCTGAGAACTCCTGTGCCATTCTCTAGCCTTCTCCCCTTTTGTGCTGACCCTAGGGGCCCCCTGGGTTCAATGGTACAGCTGCAAGTTGTAACACAGCCATGGACAATTCAGGCCTTCCTTGTTAACCATGACACAGCTATACCTGTTCTGACTGATGGACCGGCACCTTAGGATCAAGGGACCTGGGGGCTGTTATTATGGCAGAACAGGTTAAGTGCCCATGTGATGTTGGAATCCCATATGGGCCCCTGGTCCAAGTCCTGGCTGCTCCACTTCCAATCTAGCTCCCTGCTAATGCCCCTCAGAAGGCATTACTTTTTTCTTAATTATTTATTTTTATTGGAAAGGCAAAGAAAGTACAGAGAAAAAGGTCTTCCATTAGCTGGTTCACTCCCTAAGAGGCCACAATGACCAGTGCTGAGCCAATTTGAAGTCAGGAGCCAGGAGCTTCTTCCATATCTCTCATGTGGGTGCAGGATCCCAAGGCTTTGGGCCATGATCTACTGCTTTCCCAGGCCACAAGCAAGAAGCTGGATAGGACATGGAGCAGATAGGAAGTGGGGCGCCAGGACATGAACCAGGGCCCGTATGGGATTCCGGCACATGCTAAAGCAAGGATTTAGCCATTAGGTCCTTGCGCTGGGCCTGATGACCCATGCACGGGTAGGAGACCCTGATGGAGTTCCACACTCCTGGCTTTGGTCTGCCCCAGGCCATTGAAGGAGGGAATCAGTGCTTGGAAGATCACTCACTGTGTCTCTCACTTTCTCTGTATCTTTCAAGTGAATAAATAAAGCTAAAAAAACAAAACGAAAAATCAAAAGGTGAGAAGTGCTCTTTGTGTTGAGATTGGGTGAGACTGTGACCAGGAGTTCAGTGAACAGGCGGGTACTAGATGTCAGTACGTGAGAGAAGGAATGGCTCCTAGGCATAGGCGGAAAAGAGAGCAGGCAACAGTAATTCCTGGGTGTTGCTCAGCTTCCACTCAGCACTGTGATGAGCTCTGAGGAATGCCCCTAAACTCATAACTGGTTTGATTATCCCCTTCCTGCCTTCCATTCATTCATTCAGGCATGAAACATTTCTCAGGCATACAGTCCCTGCCAGGTGCTACATGTGATGTTGATGTTATAGTGGTGACACCAAGGCCTTACCCTTAGGGAGCTCATTGGCCAACTGTAAAGTTGTGTGTGGGGAGAAATCGCACTTGCCTTAGGTGCGGGCTGCACTCAGCTCTCAAAAGGAATGAGGCATGGGCCAGTGGCAGCTGTGACAAGGTGAAAAAGGCACCATGGGAGGTCCAAAAAGGCTTTTCAGAGGAGCTGAATGTTGGCAGCCTGAAGGAGGGGTAGGATGGTGGCCAAGGAGGGATGGGGTCTTCTTGGCAGCAGGTAAAGATAGAATGGAATTGATATCAAGGGTTGTCACAGCTGGGGAGATGAGTGAGGAAGGAATGCTGGACCATCTGAAGCCATAAAGCTGAGGAGTTGAGGGGAATGGATTCTATTGCAGGAGTCTGGGAAGCTATCACAGGGTCGTGTTTATGCAATCTAATTTGTGTTGTACAAAGATCATCTTGGCTGCTGTGTGGGGCTCTCCTGCTGTCTGCTGTGTCAGCTGCGGGAGGACAGGTGTATGTGTGTCTGCACGCACATGTGGGGGTGAACATGTGCAGCATTCTGGAGCATCCACAGCCATGCTCCCACCCCACCAAGCCTCAGCACAGAGACAACCCGTTCCATGCTTGGAACAGCAGAGGATGCGACTCCCCAGGGGATGATGGGAATTCACCGGATACAGAGCTGAGTTCTGGGAAGAATACTAGTGGAGAAAGGAACTATTGTCTAAAATTAGGCCTTGGGAATATTTTGGTGGAACGTGTTCTTCCTGCCCCTCCTGGCCAAGGGTTTGTCCCCAGCCCCTCCCTCCTGCATGCCTAGGCTTTTGTTCCCCAGTCCCCAACCCCAGTCAGTCATTCCTTTGGCTCCTCTGACCCCTCTACTTCAGGGGCACCCGGGACTAGTGCCTAGGGGTCCTCATTTCACACCTCCCAGGACCTGCACACAATAGGTGGTCAGGCCTTCAACTGACTGATTTCTACTGGGCAGATGGTTCTGAGACCTTGAGTAAGGACTGGGCTTCTAGAAACAGTTGTTGCCTCCTGCCAATGACACTCTTCTCCAAATGCCACAACCTGGACTGGGGGCCCTGCAAGCACTTACCGTCCTTAGCAGAAATCCTGGCTTTTCTTACAGAAGTGCCAAGGTCCAGATACCTGTCCCCAAACCCTTTAGCAAAGCACTTTGATTGCCTTAGCCACCTGCTGTGGCCATCTTAGCCATTTGTTGGCATTGCTTGCCCTTTGGCACTGATCCCCCAAGGACCATCTTAGTTCCAGACTCACTGACACAGGCAGGAAGACCAAGCCCATCCCACTGCAAGTGTCCATTGCGCCTAGCGGTGGCAGCCTTGGAGCCTTCTGAAGCTGCTGCACACAGGCTCTGAAACAGTCACCCAATCGCTGAGAGGCTGAGGGCCACCCCACATCCTTGTCACAGTCATAGCTCCCACCCGACTCCAAGGGCTAGCCTGCATGGATGCTGTGCTGGATTTGCTCGTGCTGAGTGCCCAGGGGCTGCCCGACCCCATGTTCTGTGATGTGGACTCAGCAGACTAGCGGCTGACAGGTCTTCAGGGTCAACTTGCTTTGCCTCCTGCAGTGCCATTGGCCTTCAGGAAACCCCAAAGCCTAAAAATGCCTGGCCTGTCAGAGGTTTTCCATTCATCAGAGCTGGAGAACATTCCTGGAGCATCTTCTCAGCTGTAGGCATTCGTGCTTGGGAAATTGAGGTGGTACCTGCCGACGTTGGGTCGTTAATAACCCTTGTCTTCCAGATCGCTCTGGGAAAGGGGACTGAGCCTAGGGCTGGGCTGGGCTGTGGGGCTTGCTGCCTGGATGACTGTAGGCCCCCCTCTCCCATCTGAGAGCTTTCAGGAAACCTGCCCTGGCCGGAGCCCTCTTGGCAGGGCTTGCTGGCAGCAGGACTGGGAACACTCGCAAGGCCTGGTTTCTCTCTGTTTGTCGTCCCCCAAGGAAAAATGAGAGTGTGCTTCCTTCTGGAAGGCGGAGCTGTTTATGCAGGCAGGATCTTGACACACACACACACTTGCTCTCACACGTGCACCCTTGAAGATAAATAAGTCCCTCGCTTCGGACTCCTTGGCAGCAAGCGAACACTAAGCAGATTCCGTCCGTTTCCCCTTGGAACAGATGTGCTGCCCTTGGGAAGGGACTCGTGGTAGGGGGTGGAGGTGACCTCAGGAGATGGGGCTGCAAAGGGAGCTGAGAGACAGCAGAGTAAGCGGGCTTTGTTCCCCCTGCAGGAAGGCTGCTGGGTTGCAGGTGCACCTCAGGTTGGAGGGGAGAAGACCTTAATAAGGAGTTGCAAGAGGTTGTGCCTTGCAAGGAGGAAGTGCCGCTGTGCTGCTCAATGAGGACTCGTGGGTTCCTCATTGGTCCTACAATCAATGCTCTCCTCAGCTTTCCTCTCTGTCTCTGGAGGGTCCTGTGAGTGTTCGGGTCTCCCCAGACTTGGGAGTGGATCCCTCCCAAATCACACCAGGCCAGACCAGTACTTCCTGGTTTCTTTCTCCAGCCCCTCCTGCTGCAGGACTCTTGGTCTGCTGCCACCCTCCACATTGCCAATCTTCTGACAGATGCTGTGCTCCTCTCTTCTCCCATCCCACCCCCAGCTGCTGACAGTGACCCTTCCTGAGTGGGGTCAGTGTAGTGGCTAAGGGCATGAGTTTCAGAGTCAAGCAATCCCTTGGTGCAAAACTGCAACTCCTCTACTTCCTACCTGTGGGGTCTTGCGTGAGTCGCTTACCCTCTCGGTGCCCCACTTTCTCCCTGGTCAAAATGACAACTCCCCATTGCAGCAGCAGCCCCTGGAGTGGTCCTGAGGCTGAGGTGAAGTTACACCTGCATGTTGCCAGCAGCTGCTCTTAGACACCACTTTCATCATGAGACTCTCCTTACTGTTGTGGCGCCAGCCAGCTCCCTCCCTGCACCCCACCCTGGTTGACAGGAGTTCACCCCCTGGACCACCTGCATGGTGCTTGAGCCAGGTCAGCTGTCACTGTCTGATGCTGCTGAGGTGGCTCCTTCTGCTGCTTTCATCTGCAAAAGCCCCTCCTGGCACAAACCTCCCTCCCCACATCCCTGCCACGGCCATCTCAATTTCTGTGGCTGTCAGCAAACAGTTGCCTTCCAACCCCAGTCACCAAACTTTTCAGCAGCTGCACTGCAGTTTCTCCTGTGTTTTCAGCCATGGCTGCAAGCATCCAGGATCCAGGCCATGTCTTCTTTTTTTTTTAAGATTTATTTTTTTAAAGACTTATTTCACAGATGTAGACAGTTTTTGTTTGTTTCTTTAAAAGATTTATTTGTTTTGGAAAGTCAGATTTATGGAAAGAAGGAGAGACAAAGAGAAAGATCATCTGTCTGCTGGTTTACTCCCCAAGTGGCTGCAATGGCCAGAGCTGAGCTGATCCTAAAAGCAGGAACAAGGAACTTCTTTCAGGTCTCCCACACGGGTGCAGGGTCCCAAGGCTTTGGCTTATCCTCTTTCGCTTTCCCAGGACACGAAGAGAGTTGGAAGGGAAGTGTAGCAGCTGGGATATGAACTAGGACCCATATGAGATCCTGATGCAGGCAAGGTGAGGACTTTAGCCACTAGGCTACCATGCTAGGCCTTTAAGATTTATTTTTATTGGAAAGACAGATTTTACAAAGAATAAAGTACATAGAGAAAGATCTTCCATCCACTGGTTCACTCTCCAAGTGGCTACCATGGCTGGAACTGAGCTGATCCGAAGCCAGAGCCAGGAGCTTCTCCCAGGTCTCCCATGTTGGTGCAGGATCCCAAGACTTTGGGCCATCCTCTGCTGCTTTTCCAGGCCATAAACAGGGCGCTGGATTGGAAGTGGAGTAGCTAGGACACAAACTGGTCCCTTATGTGGTCCTGGTGTATGAAAAGCAAGGATTTAGCCACTAAGCTCACTGCACTGGGCTCCCAGGTTGTGTCAACAGATGCTTCTAACTGATTACAGTGTGACCGACTGCCTTCATGTGGGCAGTAAGCAGTTGACTGTATGTTGTGACCTATGCGAACTTTCACATAGGATGTAGAGGGGACATTGTCCTAGTTTTGTGGGTGGCAAGGGGCTGAGGGACGAACGGTGACATTCCCCAGTGACCAGGCTGGAGAGGTGGGGCAGGAGCAGTGGCTCAGTGCTATGCTCTTTGTGGCAGGATCCTCCTCCACTGCCTGAGGGGCTCCTGGCCACTTGGCTGAATTCCACAGTGAGCAAGAGCAAGCATTGGTGATGAAAGCCGGGCCAGCCTCAGGAGCATTTGTTTTGACAAGGGCCATTTAGCTTAAGTGACTTGTGCTTGCAGGGCTCCGGGCTGGCTCTCTGTGCCTTCCGTGAGACTCTGCACATGGAGCGGAAAGGAATGTGGCCCTCCTCTTGTTTCTTCTACTTCTTTTTACTCACAGCCCTGTTCAGGCTCATGGGCAGCCCCTGGGTACTCCTAAGCTCGAAGGGAGTTCTCTGTCCCTGTGGGTGTCACCTCGGGGAACAGGGTAACTTCAGGTCTCACCCATGGTTGAAGGCTTTTAGCCACGTTGGATGCTTCAATGCACTGGGTAATTTGTAGCCAGCCTGCTTTCCTTGGTAGTGAGTGTGTGTGTGTGTGTTCCCAGACCCAGGAGGTTTGGTGAGCTGGGGGTCCCCTACCTAGCTGATGCTGGAAGAACAGTTGGCTGTGGGTTTCTCCTAGAGCAAATGAGACCAGCACCTAACAGATGAGAACTGGTAGTTGAGCCCCACACCTGCTTCCCTAGCACTTCTGCCCCATCTTTCTGCTGCTCAGGGCTCAGTTTGTGCAGGTTCTTGAGCACCGTGAGGGGCTTCCACTTCCTCCCAGTGTTTCAGGGAGAAGGGGTGTTGCTCTGTGTCTTAGCCCGGGTGCTGTCAATGCAGGGGCCCTAGGTGGTCCTTCTGGGAAGTGCTGTCTTCTGCCTGTGTGCTGGGGGTCAGAGCACTTCATGCTGCTCTTGAGTCCAGGGAAGAGAGAGTGTCCATCTTTTGGCAGCAGAAACCAAGCATGACACATATTCTGGGAGGGTCCTCTAGCAGGGTACACAGGAGAAACTGATGGAATGGAAGGCTCTCTGAGCTAGCATGGAAGAGCACCTCTCTGAAGAAGGTAAATCCCTTGGACAAGCCTGGTAGTCTACTAGCAGGTGCACAGGCGCTCCAGCCAGGAAGGGTAGAGGAACAGAGGTTCTGTGTAAGAGTCCTGGGGTTGTCAGGCTCAGCCTGTGCCTGGGAAGGTGTTTGCCGCCTTCCAAATCCTCAAATGTAGATAGGGAGCAGCTCACGGCACTCTTGCCTGAAAGGGTTTGCTGAGAGACTGCTAGAAAGCAGGCCAAGGGTCAAGGTCACTGGCTGAGCTTGCCCAGCTTCTGGAAGAGGCAGCAGTCTCTCCACTGAAGGCCTGTCAATCTTAGGCCCGGTGTCCACAGAGGCCTGGGCAGAGGGGAGGTGTCCATCCTCAGGGGATGCCAGCAGCCTTGCCCTCCAGCCTGCCCTTGCCCTGGGCCTGTGCTGTTGCAGGCCACTTGACAGATGACCTGTGTGCTTATCTTGTCCCCTCCGCTGGGACACTGGAAGGGATTGGCCAGGACTCCTAGACTGTAGCTTTTACTAAACTTGTCAACTCAATTGAAGGAAGAATAATTACTTTTCTGACATCTTATACCACTGCCCGCTTGAGTCCTCCTCCTTAATCTTTCCAGGGCCCTGGAGAAGGAGAGTGTATCATCCACGTTAGGGTGTGGGAGGGGAATCGGAGGCTCTGTTTGTCACTGCTGCTCATCACTCTCTTGGGGCCAGACCCCGCGCTCTCTCCTCTCCCCCATGCTTCCTCTCCTCCCTGAGATATTGCAGAGCCCGCTCCTCTCCTCCGGCCTCCGTTTCCCAACACGCTAAGCGAAGACAGCCACTGCGCTTCCTTCCGTCTCGGGACTCCAGCCCCTCTGTCTGCTTTGTCTCTGATCCAGTGTCTGGGCTCAGTCCCAGCGCTTGTCAGGAGCCTTCCATTGTCTCTGCAGTGGCTGTTGTGTTTTCACACCTCCAACCCTGTCCAGCCTTCCTTAGGCTGTGTGTGTGTGTGTGTGTGTGTGTGTGTGTGTGTGTGGTTTCTCCTTTCTGCGCAGGAGCACACAGTGGGAGAGGAGGTAGCATGTGGGCTGGACTGTCACTTGCAAGTCCAGATTCTCCAACCTCTGTTACTTGCAGCTGTGTCAGCAGGGGTCAAGGCCAAGCTGTGGTGAGGAGACATCAAATGTAATGGCTTTAAGAAGTGGAGGTGGAGGCCTGGCATGGTAGCATAGTGGCTAAAGTCCTCGCCTTGCACACACTGGGATTCCATATGGGCGACAGTTCATATCCCGGTGACCCCCCTGCTTCTCATGCAACTCCCTGCTTGTGGCCTGGGAAGGCAAAAGAGGATGGCCCAAAGCCTTGGGACCCTGCACCCATGTGGGAGACCCAGAAGATGCTCCTGGCTCCTGGCTTAGGATCAGTGCAGCTCTAGCCATTGCGGCCACTTGGAGAGTGAATCAGGAGACAGAAGATCTTTCTTTCTTCTCTGTATATCTGACTTTCCGATGAAAATAAGTAAATCTTAAAAGGAAAAGAAAAAGGCAGTGGGGCAGTTCACTCTCATAGCCCAAAGTGGCTGGGGTCCAGATTGGTGATTTGGCTCAGTTCCATGGTATTCTCCACCCCTGCCTCCAAGGACATTAGCCTAATCAGTATGGTCAAAGCTGGCTTTGGGCCCTTGTTCCTGACTGTGTCTGGTCTGGGTAGGGCATGGGCTTGTTTACTGATGGAATGGGAGATGACACTGAAGCTGCCTGGGTTACCTCCCACTCATACCCTCTTGGTCTAGGCATAGTCAGTGGTGTGCCTGGCTTACAAAGGAGGCTGGCAAGTGCTGTCCCTGGCTGGGCAGCCATGTGTGGGTGACTGTATGGCTCTAGAAGCAGGGGACCTTGAGTTCAGGTGGACAATGAACAGTCTCCTTTGTAAGTTTTTAAAAAGGATTGTTTGTTAGCCTCTCAGTGACCTAGTATACAGGGAATGCTGACAACTACCTGTAGGCCATGCTGGACCTCAAGCTGAGAGCCCCTAAGCCACATCTTCATTGTCTTCATGTCCCTAACCCTTCAACTTCGCGTGTTCTAAGAAGTTGGGTAGCTGGTACCAGCCCTGCCTGCCTGTAGTCAGCAGCACAGCTGGGAGCCAATGGGGACTGCAGGGCAGGCTCTGGGTTTCTCTCTGCAAGGCTGGATACTGCAGTAGAGAAGACATGCTGAGTCCCCAGATGCCAGCCCCCTCGTGAAGCTAAGAGCTGCAAGCTATGTGAATGTGTTCTCCTCTTGTGCATAAAAGGAAACTCCAGGGGGTCTAAAGTGCAGAACTTGCTGCATGGGCCCATCCCTGGAGAACAAGGGCTGGCAGTGGCATGGATCCTGTACAATTCCCCAGGCCTTACAGGAGATCCATCTGTACCTTACCTCCCCCTAGAGGCTTGGGACAGGGACTTCCCAGAGGCTTCAGGGACTTCCCAGGCGTGGGCTGCAGGTCAGCCTGCTGGGAAGGGCCTCAACACAACAACCCATGTCCTGCAGGTCCCAGTCCTACAGGCACACAGTGGTGTCTTGTGACTCATGTCACCGGTGAACACTGAATGCAAACCCAGAGTGTCTATGGCCACTCATTCTAAGTTTATTTGTCCATCTTTCTTTAATTATGTGTATTGCACAAATAAGGATCCTATAATTCTTCCTACCTTGAGTTTTTCTTCCTTTGACAATTAACTTATTTGAAAGGCAGAGTCAGAAAGAGTATGTGCATCTGCTTGTCAGTCCCCAAATGGCTGCTATGGGCATGGCTGGGCCAGGCTGAATCTAGGAGCTAGGAGCTTTACCCAGGTCTCACATGTGATGTAAGGACCCACACACTTTGGCCATTTTTTATTTTTATTTTTTATTTTTTATTTTTCCCAGGCATGTTAGCAGGAATCTGGATCCCAAATGGAGCAGCCAGGATTCGAACTGGCACCCTTAAAGGATGTCCATGTTGCAGATAGTGGTTTAATTTGATGTGTTGCAACTGAAGCCCCAGTGATGCTTGACATCAGAAGCAACAGTGCTGGGTGGGGGGCAATGGTACTATCTTCTGTCACAAGCTCAAGTTTGTAAGTGTCTTGGAGGTGCCCCTTGGGTCTCGGTTTACTGTTTGGCTATGTGTTTGCTGTGACAGCACTTGTGGGTGCCAGCTGGGTACAGCCTCTGTCTGGCCTGATGGGGACATAGTAGCCAACAAAGGGGTTCTGTCTAGCCCCATATGCACACTTTAAAGACTTATGTTAAAAAAAAGATAAACATACTCATACATAGAGAAAGAGAGAAAGATATTCATTCTGCTGGTTCACTCCCCAAATGGTGCAACAGCTGGAGCTCACCTGGTCTGAAGCCAGAAGCCAGGAGCTAAGAAGCTTTTTCCAGGTCTCCTATGAGGGTACATGGGCCCAAGAAGTGGGCCATCTTCTGCTGCTTTCCCAGGCCATTAGCAGAGAACTGGATAAGAAGAGGAGCACTTGAGACTTCACGCAGTGCCTGTTTGGGTTGCTGACTCCATAGGCAGAGACTTAGCGTGGTATACCACAGCACCAGCCCCTCCAATCTCTGTTTTGCACTTTGTGGCAGGATAGAGTGTCTGGTTAGCAGTTTCACTTTCTCCTTGAGTTTCCATCCCTCTCCCTCATTTTCCTTCTAAATTCTGCTTACCTGAAATGGGCCTGGGAGGTTAGGACTGACTGAAAGGAGGCAGAGAGGAGAGGGTGTGGGAGGGTACAGGTTGGAGGATGGAGAAGGCATGAGAGAAGCCTCATAGTTCATCCATGTGAGGCAGTAGGCACCACCCTGTGCTTCGTGGGATGCTCTCTGCCCTGCCTTGAACCTGATGCCACCGTTCTGTCAGCTCCTTCCCTCCACCTACACAGCTCACTGTCACCCTCAGCTGTCATGGCCGCTCACCTAGAACAATACTGCATGTCGGATTTTTTTCCCGGAGGGGGAGGAAGAAGCGAGGGTGCGGCCCCGGGGAGGAATGAGACTTTTTGGAGGAGTGAAACTTTATCACACTTGGATTATAAATAAACTTCTAGCCCATAGAGTCTCTTGCCAGGCCACAAAGCAAACTCTTCATGAGCCTGCAGGTCAGCGAGGGCTGCTTGGGAAGTCGTCCGTGGGTGGGCCAAGCCACCCTTCAGCTTCTCCACAGCTTTCCCAAGAGCTCCACCGGCGCTGCCCCCAGCACCAGCCTCTCCACCCTGGTCTCCCCAACCCTGCTCCTGTCCTTGATGTGCCTCCCACGCCCTGAGGCCTGGGGGGGCCTTGGCCTGCTCCACACTCTTGAAGGACGCCCGCTTCCTCTGGTATTCCCCGGGATCCAGGCCGACAGGAGACTTTTCCTGGGACTGCCTGGTGCTGGCGGGCTGCAGTGTGGGTTGCTGCGGAGACTGTTCAGACAAGATTTGAAATCAGGGTCTCTCCAAAACTCCTGTAAATAACATCTCCTTTTTATTTTAAAAGGATGTATTTTATTTGTTTGAAAGGCACAGAGATAGACATATTTGAGGGGTGTTTGTCTGTGTGAAGGTATGGAGAGGAGGGATTGAGTACTAGCCTCTACCTGCTGGTTCATTCCTCAAATGGCTGCAAAGGCCAGTGCTGGGCCAGACCAAAGCCAGGAGCCTGGAACTCCATCCAGGTCTCCTGCATGGGTAGCAGAGACCCAGGTACTTGGGCCATCTCCTGCTACTTTCTCAAATGCATTCACAGGGAGCTGAATAGGAAGCAGAGCACACGGGACTCAAATTGGTGCCCTGTTAAGGGCCAGCAGTGGTGTAACCTGCTATTGGCCCACAACACTGACCCCTATGACATCTCTCTAATGGCGGAAGCCCAGGCCAACCCAACCACATGGCTGCTGCATGAACCAACTCAGGGGTCAGAGGCCTGGATACCTTCCTGGCTCCTCTGTCTATGGATGAGGAAACTGAGGTCCCCACAGGGCTGGTAGATATGCCTGCCATTGCAAGCTTCCTTGGGCGAGGTCTTGACCCCAACATGTCCGGTCCCTTCCCTGCACTGCTGTCACCTCCTGACCTTGTTCATCGCTCGTGGAGGGTGCCTCCTTCACCACGTGGTTTTTAAATCAAGTACTCTTCTGACATCCCCAAGTCTGTGCCGTGTTAGGGAAGCTGGCTATCGCCCCAGAGCTGTACATTTCAGATACCTGTGTGATGGTACCTGAGACGATCCGAGGCATTCTCATCCCTGGGGTCTTACGGTCGAGCCTCAGCCTCAGGACTCTCTCCTCACCCAACATTCCTGACAGCTGCAAGCACTTCCAGGTGGGATGTGGGCGTTCCAGGCAGAACCCATTGTACTACCACACCTACCCTACTCACTGGAATTTTAAACGCAGCAGGTCTCAGGACTAGCCACAATGCAGGCGTTCACAGCCTCGGGTGGCACACAGTTCTGCAGTTCTCTGTGATCCCTTTGCCTTTGGGTAAATCAGTCTCCTGCCCTGGACAGTGTCCATTCAAGCCCTAACCTGCTCTTTCTTCCTTATGGCTCCTGTGATTCCGCCTCTCATCGTCTTCCTCCTCTTCTGCACTTGTGGGGCCCCGGCTGAGTCTGCTGCAGTACCTGACAGTGCTGGCTTTCCTGTTCATCCTGGGTCTCTGCCATCCACTCAACTTCCCACGTGGCCTCTCTCACTGGCATTCCATTGCACTCACCCCAAGGACTTCCTTCCAGCATCCTGAACCTAAGACCAGGCTCCCTGCAGGTGCCTGGGATCTGTGACTTCCCTTCCAAGGGGTCCTCACCTAAACTGTTCCCGAAACCCTCTCTGTGTGCTCTTCTGCCTCTAGCATCTTCATTCCCCGCCTCCGTGGAAGTTGTCAAGTTCATCTGCCCCGGAGCCCAGCTCTGATCAGCTCTCCGTGCTGAGAGCGGGGAACACTTGCAGCACGACAAGAGGGCAAGGGAGAAAAGCAGGACACCGGAGAAGTCCGCGGAAAGATCACACCTCGCCAAAGCAAGACCTAACAGCCGCAGGGCAGTGCTCAGCACAGGCTGCCTTTGGGTGGGAGGGGATTTTCCATTTCTGTCACTTTGAAATGGTCGCTAATGAACAAGTACATTCTCCATTTTGAAAGATGAATACTCTTTTTTTTTTTTTTCTTAAATTCTGGGAGATGTGACCACTAAGAGTTCCCACTCCAGCCTGGCTCTCGTGTCAGCTCCTGACTCTGGCGTGGAGCCCTCAGAGCTTTGGCCATGAAGCCTGTCTTGTCTCTGGCCAGGCATCCACTGGCTTGCTCCACTCCAGTTGGCATCCATAGCCTCAGGTTCTGTGTGTGGCTCTGGGCCCTTCTTCCTTTCTTTCCTTTCCCTGTTGTTTCTGTGCCCTGGCTGTGTTCCCCTGGCAATGCTAGCTGCTGGAGTCCACGCCCCATTTATACAGACTTCAATCATTTGTCCTTGAAGCCCCTGTTCCCCAATCAGGCATGTTTCCTTGAACTCTTTGCTCTTACTATCTTTTTAAAAAGATTTATTTATTTTGCTTGGAAAGTCAGATATACAGAGAAGAAGAGAGACAGAGAGGAAGATCTTCTGTTCATTGATTTACTCCCCAAGTGGCCGCAACAGTCGTAGCTGAGCCCCTCCGAAGCCAGGAGCCAGGAGCGTCTTCCAGGTCTCCCACGGGGTGCACGATCCCAAGGCTTTGAGCCATCCTCGACTGCTTTCCCAGGCCGGAAGCAGGGAGCTGGATGGGAAGCGGGACTACCAGGATTAGAACCAGGGCCCACGTGTGTGCAAGGACTATAGCCGCTAGGCTACTGCACTGGGCCCAGCTCTTATTTTCTTATCCTATCTCATCTTATCTTATCCTACTTATCTTGTTGCTCCTTATTTGTATAAGCTTATCATCTTCTCTGAGTGATACATGTAATAGGAACACTGGAAAGTAATCATTAAAGAAAAATGTTAAGTACTTGTAATTCTGCCTCCTAGATACTGCAGTTAATATGCTCAAACCTAGGCAATCATGCTGATTCTGCAATTCTAAGTTCTGTTGATATTGTAGTTTCAAATTTTTTTTATGATGTCAAATTTTCTTCAGATAAAATTTCAAGTTTTATTCTACTTCATTATTATTATTATTATTGTTGTTGTTGTTATCATTATTATTATTATTATAACAGAGACAGCCTGCCTCTGTGGCCCTGCAGGAAAGGCATCTGATATGGGCGCTGCTTTGAGTCTGGCAGCTTCATTTCCCATGCAGCTCCCTGCTAAGGTGCCTGGGAAAGCAACAGAGGATGGCTCAAGTACCTGCGCCCCTGCACCCATGTGAAAGACCTAGAAGAAACTCTTAGCTTTGCACTGGCTCTGCTCTAGCCGTTGTGGCCATCTGGAAAGTGAACCAACAGATGCAAGATCTCTCTCCTCCTCTCCCACACCTACTTGTAACTCTGCTTTTCAAGGAAATAAATAAATCTTTTAAAAAGAGAGAGAGAGATTTCACCTGCTGGCCCACTCTTCCAGTGACAACAGCTGGGCCTTGGCAAAACCAAAGCCAAGAACCAGGAGCTCAACCTTGTGTCTCCCAGTCAGGTGGCAGAGGCTCAAGTACTTGGTCCCTCCCTGCTGCCTCCCAGGGTACATGTCAGCAGGAAGTAGATCAGAAGCAGAACTGGCACCCAAATCCAAACATCCCCCACACCTTTTTAGCAGTTTGAGATAGTCCAGACATTGAGCACGACCATCATTTATTTAACTGTTTTGCTGTTGCTCAACAACATGTTGTAACTACCCATGGATGTAAAGCCTTTTCCAAGCTGTAGAGGGTTCTGTGCTGGCCTAAGCTCCTGGGAGGGCGTGGCCAAAGGCGTGAATGTTTTTGAGGCTCTTCATGTGTGTTGCCAGATTGCTTCCCAGGCAAGTGGTCCCAAATTACATCCCCGCTGGCGGTGTCACAGGCGACCTGTTCCATTGCATTCCTGCAGGCATCATTATCACAGCATAAATGAAACACAAGAAGTAGCTTTTTAAAATAGGAAATATACTGTCTTTGTATTTTTTAGCTTACTAGTGAGGTTTCTTTCTTTTCCTTTCTTTTCTTTGCTTTTCTTTGCTTTGCTTTACTTTTCTTTGGTATGGCTATCTGTAAATTGTTTATATGAGGGCACTTTGAAAATTTCACCAAAAAATGAAATTGAAGGATAAGATTTTTTTTTTTGGTGCAAAAAAAGTTCAAAATGCATGCATGATTTTTGTATAGTACAAAGTTCTTGTGAGATTTTTGGGGATCATTTGCAGTTTTTACTTACAGCACCCTGTTTCTCCACTTTAGCCATTTGTGGTTAAATTCTGTCTCTTTGTCAATGTACAAAGCAGGTTTTAAAAAAAAATGATTTATTAATTTTATTGGAAAGACAGGCTTACAGAGAGGAGAGACTGAGACAAAGACCTTCCATTTGCTGGTTCACTCTCCAAGTAGCTACAGCAGCAAGGCCTGAGCCAATCCAAGCTGGGAGTCAGGAGCTTCTTCAACAGGGGTGCAGGGTCCCAAGGGCTTGGGCCATTCTCTACAGCTTTCCCAGGCCACAGGCAGTGAGATGGATGAGAAGTGGAGCAGCTGGGTAACTGGCATCTCTATAGGATCTCAACGTTTGAAAGGGGAGGATTAGCCCATTGAGCCATTGTACCAGGCCCTAAAGCACTTCCTTGGTAGAAGTGTTGTCTGCCCTGGCTTATGTTTTGCAAGCTTATTGTGTGATTCACTTTGTGGAAGAGGGTAGTGCTGTTGGTGGTGCTTCTGTCTTTCAGCTGCTTTTGTGTGGGAGCCTCCGTCAGCCTGGGCGTGCTGGAGGGCAGGACCGAGCCTTGGGCACCAGTCAGTGTCTGTGGACTGAGTTAAGAAGGTGCTGTGCAAGAGAGCACAGTCTTCCTGGGAATCAGTAACCAAAGACAACACAAGCAAAGTATGGAGGGAGGGTCCCTCTCTCTGCAGATACAGCTGTGCAACTTTCTAAGTAAATGATCTCACTTGTACCTGTTGTTATTTGTTTTTCAAATTTAAAGGAACCAAAACCACAATGAGATACCGCTTTGCTCCCACTGGGATGACTCCCATGAAAAAATATAAAAAGGCCACAAAAACAAACTCTGGAGCCTGTGGAGAAATTGGAGCCCTGGTTCTTTGCTGTTTGAAATTGGGGATGGTATACCCCATAATGTTAGAGTAACCATGTGACCCCACAAATCAACTCCCTAGTGTACACCTTACAGAATGGAAGGCGTGTACCTGGTCAAAACCTTACATATATACATTCATCCTAGCACTGTTTTGCATCCTCGTCACATGGTGGGGATTACTAAAGAAACAGATCAGAGAGCAGAAGTTCTGTGTGGTGCAACAGTATTCAGCCACCTAAGGCTCCAATCTGGAGGAGACTTGAAAATGTCCTGCAAAGTGGTGGGGGAAAAGGCAGACATACAGACCTAGAAAGCTGTGATTGGGTGAGAAATAAGCCAGAGGCAATTGCCTAGAGTGAGAAAGATGCTGAGAGGTTGAAGGAGCTGGAGGGGGGGTGTGGGATGGGGTGGTTGGGGTGGAAAGCAGGCTGTGCCCTCCTGGGGGGATGTTGCAAGTGTCCTGGGATTTGTGGCAGTGGCTGGGCAGCCTGGGGGCATTACACTAAAAGCTATACTGTTTGTGGGTTTCACAGGGAATGAATTGTAGCTGCACAACAAGCAATGAAGGGAGGCTATGCTAAAGGTAGACTTGGCGTGAGAAGGCTTTGTGTGTGTGTGTGTGTGTGTGTAGCAAGTTCCTGGGCATGGGTGGTGGAGATGGTGCTCCCATGGCCACTGTGGCCAGGAAGAGCCTCCCTAATGGGCCTTGCTCTGTGTGACTGGGATCCTCAAAGAAGGCCTGAGGCGCCTAGGACCAGGTAAAGGAAGTGGAGTGTTTCTTTATTAAATAGAATCACATAACATTGGACCTAAATGAAGTTGGGATCGATAGCAGCTTAGTCCAGCTCTCATGCTGAGGATGCCCCAGGGCCCCTGCCTCCCGCCCGCTCACTGGTAAAAGGGGAAAGTCTTGTGTACTGTTGGCTTGCCTCCCAGAGAGGGACATGAGGAGAGTGAGAGGAAATACACCTGCAGAAGTATTTGAAAGCCGGGAAATCACAGTCCTCAGTCGGTCTGTGTTCACACTGTGGTCTCTTTCCTGACAGATGTATTAGGCACATCTCATGTATTGATTTGCTCACCTTTTTGTGCTCTCATTTTGGTAACTTGATTTAAGTTACATTATGGACATGCGGCATTTTCAGAACCATCTGAGAGACTGATGATTTCCAGAGCCAGTGGAGAGATGCAAAGCTGGGCCACATGGGCCATGGGGAGATTTGTAGGGTGCACATGACAGGGTAGGAGCAAGAGCTTCGTCTTCCTGGGGGAGCTCCGGGGCAATGTCATGATGGCAGGTGTATTGCTTGAGGATCTCTGGCACTCAGTGTCTAGAGCTTGGAGGTCCCTCAGGAGGCATCCTAAGCTCTTGGGAACCAAGGAGAGAGTGGGAGGAGGAGAGCAGAGAGGTAGGCTGCTCCTGTGTATCCAGACCAAGGGGACCAGCTGGCCACCTTCCTGAATGAAGACCTCACACAGAGAGAATGCTGCTCCTTTCACCAAAACAAACAAACAAACAAAACACATGCGTTCTTTGAAAAGGGGAAATTGTATGTGCCACTGCGATTTTTTTTTAATTTCTTAAAATATGTTAATATTTTGAAAGCCATTAGGCACCCAATGGGGCATGGCACAGCGCACAAGGAACCTTGCTGATGAGCCTTCCGAGACTGGAGAGTGCCTAATTTAAGATCATCTGTCTCTGTTTCATGTTCCATCCTGATAGAATTCCGAGGAATCCCTGAGCCTTTTGTCCCCCGTGGTGAGGGAAGGCTGGTCAGCCCCTTTTTCTGGAGACTCAGTCTCTGTTGGTTTTGTGGGTTTGCAAACTGTAAAAGGACTTGGAACAGGAAGGTGTGCCTGCTTGTAAGCCTCGTGCTCAGGGTGCCTAAGGTGGTCTCTCCTCACGTGGCTAGGTGGGTGGACTGGGAGACACCCCATCTCTTCCTTGGACCTGTGTTATATTGGGAGTAAAGCAGGGACACTGGCTTTGGCTGTTCCCTCTGTAGTAAAAGCCGGTACCAGTGGAGGAGGACCATGAAGAGGTGGCAGATGAAGTGGGCTTGAAGGGGTGGGGCTAGCACAGCTGGAGGAAGGCAGAGTTGCCAGGATACCAATTCAATGTGAATTTCAGGTGAATAACAAACCAGTTTTTTCTAGTATAATTAGACCCCAAAGGTTGCAAGAATCCTACTAAGAGTGAAAGCTATTGTGCCATACACCTGGAAATGGCATGATGGCTTCCAAAGGGCATGGCTGACTTCCCAGGAACCAAAAAGGGGTCTTTCCTAACCTGTGTCCCCCTAACTCCAAGCCCAGTCATGGCTCATGGCTCTCTGCTCTGCACCTTTCCTGAAACAGCGAGCAGCAAGCTTCTTTTCCTGGGCCCTTTCCTCTACCCACCCACACACTGGGAATGGTAGGAGGAGAGGAGAAGTGGAAACAGCTGCCTTGGGCTAGTGGCTTCAAGGTCAATGTACAGCTAGCCACCACAACCCTAGGCTAGGCTTCATAAGTGCTGTGTTGCAGACATAGTCCTCCCAGGACTTTAAGAATTGAATACCAATCATTCCCCTCTGGTGGGGTTTCTCCTGGGGTGGTCCTAGGACCCCTGGACCCCAGCCATCTATAGGGATGTTTTTCAAAGCCTTTGTACATGTGCTGCTGGCAACGCCTCCTTACTACCCCTAATGGTGGCATGTGGGGATGTGTCACCAGCCGTCCCCCACCTCCACACCACCACTGACTCCCTGTCCTCTCTCATACTCCCACATGTACATGGACACACATGTGCACATCTCATGTATTCTGGAATGTCCTGTAAGGCCAGTACGGAGAACAGCTGGCCCACGAGCAGGCCATTTACCTGCGGTTGGAAGGCACCACCGTGAGTGGCACCTGTGTTTGTTCACTAGGTGATTCCTTTGCCTGAGGGGCAGGCTTTATACTTTGTGTCTACTTCCGTGGGGGCAACAGAAGGGGCTCAATATTTGATCACTGAGTGGAGGAGCCAGTGGGCAGCATTTGGAATCCTTTCCATGGTCCCAGAGTATGAGATCATGTGAAGTGTGTGTGTGTGAGTGTGTGTGTGTGTGTGTGTGTGTGTGTGTGTGTGTGTGTGTGTGTAAGTATGAATCTCTTTCACTCCCAGGGCCAATTACTAAGAGTCCCCGTTGCTCAAGTCCCCCCTCTAAAACCCAAGCACGCCCCCCCCCCCGCTGCTCGCCTAGTGTGGTGTTTAGTGGCTGAGGGAGATGAGCATGGAGGCACAGCAAGCTTAATGAAGCCATGTGGGCCCCTATTGGGTTACAGCACAGCATCTTACCTGGATTTGCACCATCTGTTGCTATTGGCCTTCTGGCTGCGGGAAGATTCGGATGACAGCAGGGGAGACCTGGGGGATTAGGACAGAGATGCTACAGCAGGCACTAGGTGATTACCTGGGGGGGGAGGGTCACATCTCAAAATGGACTCAGGCCTCTGTGTCCTCAGAGGGAGGAAAGGCCGCTGTTTATCAGATTGTGGCATGCAAGTTAATTCCTACTATTCTGTGGCTTGTTGTTTCATTATTTTAACAGTGGCTTTGAAAAGAGCAGATGTTGTTGACTTTTATGAAGTCTGATTTATGTTTAATTTTTTTTTTTACAAAGTTTATTTGAAAGGCAAAGTTGAGAGAGGGGGAGAAAGAGACAGGAGGAGGAGGATGGGGAAAAGCGGCAGAGAAAGAGAGAAAGAAATATGCTAGCTCACTTCCCAAATGGCCACAACAGCCAGGGATATGCCAGGCTGAAGCCAGGAGCCTGTAGATTCTTCCAGGTCTCCCCCATTAGTCCAGGGGCAAGTGCTTGAGTCTCTGCACCCACATGGGAGGCCCAAAAGAAGCTCCTGGCTCCTGACTTCGGATTGGTTCGGCTCTGGCCATTGCACCCACTTGAGAGTGGACCAGCTGATGGAAGATACTTCTCTTTGTCTCTGCTTCTCTCAGTTTTCAAATAAATTAAATAAATCTTTTAAAAACAGCAACAATAATAAAACAAAAAAAAATGTGAAGCATGCAGGACTTGAACAGGTGCCCATATGGGATACCAGTAGCAGTCGGTAGATTACCAACTATGCCACAGCAGCAACCCCCCAACTTACCTTTTCTTATTTAGTAAAATGTATGGGTGCTGGTGTTGTGGCATTTCAGGCTAAGTCTCTGCCTACATCCCACAGGGGTGCCGGTTTGAATCCCAGCTGCTCCATTCCTGTCCAACTCCCTGCTAATGCACCTGGGAAAACAGCAGTAGACGACCCAAGTACTTGAGCCCTTGCACCTATGTGGGAAACCCAGGTAAAGCTCCAGGCTCTTAGCTTTGATCTGGTCCAACCAACCCTGATCATTTCAGCCATTTGGGGAGTGAAGTAGTGCATAGAAGATTATCTCTTGGTCTGTTCCTCCTCCTCTCCCTGTAACTCTGCCTTTAAAATAAATGGAAAATAAATTTAGAAAGACTAGAATAAAAAAGAAAAGTTATGGATCATGCTTTTACTTTCAAATATAAAAAATATTGGGCCCAGCACAATGGTCTAATGGCTAAACCATTGCATTGCATGCACCAGCATCCTCTATGGGCTCCAGTTCATGTCCCGGCTGCTCCACTTCCCGTCCAGCTCCCTGCTTATGGCCTGGGAAAGCAGCAGAGGATAGATAGCCCACTCAAAAGAAGCTCCTGGTTCCTCGCTTCAGATTGGTTCGGCTCCGGCTGTTGTAGCCACAACAATGAACCAGTGGATGGAAGATCTTTCTCTCTGTGTCTCCTTCTTTCTGTAAATCTGGCTTTCTATTAAAAGTAAATAAATCTAAAACAAAACAAAAAAATTTTTTGCCTAACTGAAACTTCTATGTCTTCTTCTGAAATTATAGTTCTAGATTTGTTTTTAGACCCACTAATCACTGAATTGGTTTGGTTTTGGTTTCTTAAATTTTATTTATTTCAAAGGCAGAATGATGGGGGGTGCAAGGAAGGAAGAGGATAACACAGAGGGAAGGATCTTCTGTGCTCCCCAAGTGACTGCAACAGTCAGCCCAGGCCAAAGCCAGGAGGCTGGAACTCCTCCCCCAGGTCTCCCATGTGGGTGCAATGGTTCAGTGCTTAGTCCATCAGCTGCTGCTTTCCCAGGCACATTAATGGGAAGCTGGAGCTGACGTGGAACAGCTGGGATTCAACTGGCTTCCAGTACGGGATGCCGACATCACAATAAACAGCTTAACTCACTATGCCACAATGCTTGCCTCTTAATTTTGTGTCTTTTGTGACCTTTATTTTGTCATGTGGATATCTAGTTGTTATAGCACCATTTTTGAAAAGACTATTCTTTCCTCATTTCTGTTCCCTTATGTGTAAGAGAATCTTCAGAAAGTTTGTGGACGATGTATTATGAAGGAAAAAGAAGCCCTACATGCATTTCAATTTTTAAAAATTTTCCACAGACTTTTTGAAATACCCTCATATTTGCCAAAAATGCAGCATTTTCTCCTGCCCAGTGGCTGTTCTTTTCACTTTCTTGATGGTGCCCTTTGAAGCGCAAAAATTTTACATTTTGACTGAGTCCAACTGTCTTTTCTTTTGTCATTTGTGTCATTAGCATAGTGTCTAAGAAACAATGTGTCTTCCACAGCCATGAAGGTTTAGTCCGTGTCTCCTTTGAAGAGCTGCAGCACTTAGCTCTCCCATTCAGTAGTGTCTTGCACTTGGAGTTCCTTTCTGTATGTGTGTGGGGTGGGAGGATATCCAGGCAACCCAGCATTATTGATTGGAAAGCCCACCCTTTCCCTGTCAAATTAGCTTGGGACGCTCGTCAGTACTCAGCAGACCATACCCACGAGGGTTTACTACTTCTGCACTCTGAATTCCATCGTGTGAATCTGTCCTCAGTCCTGTACCCCATGGTTGTGGTCACTGTAGCTTTCATGAAAGCCTTGAAACTGAGCCTCAGCCATCCTCTACTTTTCACAGCCCCACAACTCTGCTGGGGGACAGAGGGGTGCCCCTGTGGTCCTTCTGTTTTTCTCATTCAGTGTGGAAGTCCATAAAACAGATGAGGGATCCAATGCCACATTACCGAACAGGCTTAGTGTGAGGTGGTGGTACCCAATGACAGGTGAGCGTAGGTGCTCTGAACATGTTTAAGGTATGCTAGGCCAAGGTAGGTTAGGTAGGCTAAGGTAGGGTTGATATATTAAATGCATTTTCAACTCAAAATGAGTTTATTGGAATATAGCCCATGTTTGGAGTCACAGAGCATCTGTGGTGTGAGTTTTCCATTGGATCCATCTCATTCTTGTTATTCCAGTTGTGATTGTATGGCATGTATAGTTCGCTTGGCAGAAATGGGAGGTAGGTGGGCATCTAAACTATATCACAGTGCATGAACATGCTGACTCTGCATCTATTTAGGTTTTCTTTCTTTGTTAAAGTTAATTGGTTTGAAAGTAGAGTTACACACACATGCGCACGCACACACACACACAAAGAGAAAGACTCTTTCATGCCCTCTGGTTCTCTCCCCAAATGGCCCCAACAACCAGGGCTTGACCAAGCTAAAGCTAGTAGTCTGGAGTTTTTCCAGATCTCCCACATGGGTGCAGGGGCACAAGCACTTGGGCCTTCTTGCCATGCTTTCCTAGATGCATTAGCAAGGAGCTGCATCAGAAGTGGAGCAGCTGGACTCAAACTAGGGCCCAAATGCATTGCTGATGCTGCATGCAGAAGCTTGACCTCCTATGCTATGACACCAGCCCCAGGTCTTTTATTTTGTGTGAACAGGTTTTACTCTGTGTCTTTAACATTTAACACATCAGTATTTCATGAGTTGCGGTGCTGTTTAAATGGCACCTAAACATTTGCCTTTCAATGGTTTCGTTGTTTCTGTACAGAAATACAATTTGTTTTTATGTGTTAGCCTTGTTCCTTAAGACATTTTGGAGTTCACGAGTTAACTGGCAGCTGTTTCATAGGTTCTCTTGGTTTTTCCTCCATGGACACCTGTGTCTGCCAACAGGGACAGTTTTGTCCCTTTCTGTCCAGCCTGTGTGTCTGTTCTTCCTTTGGTTGTATCACGTGATCTGGAACCTCTGGTACAAGGTTGATCATGGTGATAGGAAGGGACAGCTTGGCTTTGTACCTGGTGCTGGGAGACCACACTGAGTCTTTTAGCAATGAGTGTGGTATAGCCATAAGGTTTTGTCTATGCCATTCATCACACACATTCATCAAATCTCATCTCCCCATTGGTTCCCACAGTGGTGGTGCTGATTTGCTTCCCACCCAAGGTGTAGAAATGTCTGCCTTTCCCTACCTCCTCATCAGCAGGTGGTGCTCTCCGTCCTTTGGGTTACTGCCATTCTGAGGGGACATCTCACTGTGGCTTTGATTGCCCTTTCCCTGATGGCTGTGAGCCTAGCATATTTTTTTCTAATATATTTATTCACCATTTGTATTTTGCTTTAAAAGAAATGATTTTTAATTTTCTGCAGTTGGAAGCTGGAGATTGTACCTCCTTTATTTAGATTATTTTATTTATTCAAAAGGCAGAGTTACATAGAGTCAGAGATGTCTTTCATCTTCTGCTTTACTCCCTGATAGCCGTAACACCTGGGGCTGTGCTGGGCCAAGGCCAGGAGCTTCATTCAGGTCTCCCATCTAAGAACAGGGGCCCAGGGACTTGGGCCATCTTCTGCTGCGTTTCCTGGGTGTGTGTTAGCAGGAAGTTGGATCGGAAGTGGAGCAGCCAGGATTGTACCAGTGTGCCCATAGGGGCTGCTGCCATTGCTGGTAGTGGCTTAATCACAATGCCAGCTCCTGTATTTCTTCTTTTCACAACTATTTATTGGTGTCTTTGGCCTTTTTAAAAGACTTATTTAATTTTTTGGAAAGGAGGAGAGACAGAGAAGATCTTTCATCCGATGTTTCACTCCCCAAGTGACCGTGACGGCTGGAGCTGAGCCGATCCAAAGCCAGGAGCTTCTTCTAGATCTCCCCATGTGGGTGCAGGGTCCCAAGGCTTTGGGCCATCCTCAGCTGATTTCCCAGGCCACAAGCAGGGAGCAGGATGGAAGTGGAGCAGGCGGGATATAAATCAGTGTCCATAAGGGATCTTGGGCATGCAAGGCAAAGACTTTAACCACTAGGCTATCATGCTGGGCCAAAGACTTTTTTTAAGAGGGGAAAGATAAAAAGTGGCCTTTTATCCTTTTGGCCATATTGCTTATTGTGTGCGTGTGTGAAGTGTTTTGAGTTGCTGATGTTAACCCTTAGTCAGATAGGTAGTGCGCAGATATTTTTTATCATTCTGTTGGATGTCTCTCACTTTATTGATTTCATCATTTTTATTGCTTTCCTTGAGTTTTTAATCGTATGCCTGCTGGTTCTAGATAGTCTATGCTGCTATAACAGAGTGCTGTAGAGTGGGTGGACCTTAAATAACAGCAATTTAAAATATCACAAATATTGGCATGGGCCTTGGCTCAACAGGCTAATAGTCTTCCACCTGTTAGTGCTAGCATCTCATATAGGTGCCAGTTTGTGTCCCAACTGCCCCACTTCCCATATAGTTCCCTGCTTGTGGCCTGGGAAAGCAGTAAAAGACAGCCTAAAGTCTTGGGACCCTGCACCCACATGGGAGACCCAGAAGAAGCTCCTGGTTCCTGACTTAAGATTGACTTAACTCTAGTAGTTACAGCCATTTGGGGAGTGAACCAGTGGAAGGAAGGTCTTTTTCTCTGTCTCTCCTTTTTTTCTGTAGATATGCCTTTCTAATAACAATAAATAAATGTTTTAAAACAAACAAAAAACCAGGACTCCATCTCTCACTGTGCTAGGGTCTGGAAGTTCAGGTCCAACAGGACCAGGGTCTCTTCCAGGCCGCGGACTGCTGACTGTCTGTGTCCTCAGCTGGAGAAAGACTGAGGGTGAGTGGAGAAGCAGCATGGAGCTTTCAAAGCTTCTGGGCCTAGGCTGGGTTGCCTGCAGACCTCAAAGGGAGTGAAGGGCAGCACAAGCTCAGAACTTCCTGGAGAACACAGACCTGGGGATGGACCCACTGGAGCAGAGGATGGGCTGTTGTCGTTGGTCGTTGCCCATGGCTTAGGTACTGGAAGAAGGAGGTCAAGGATCCAAATGGATAGGGGCCTTCCTTACCCCAGCACTTGGGAGCAGCTCAGAGATTCTGGGATGCTGGGGGGGCCACATTGCTCTGGAGAGAGTGAATTGGGTACAGCTCAAAGCTTCCCACTGCCCAGAAGCCTAAGACTTGGCAAAACTTCTGTTTTCCGGTGGCCCCGAGGGCAAAGGCAAGATAAAGTCAGGATTCAGGCTTTATCTGCAGAAGCTGTTCAGACTCTACATCAGCTTGCTTCAGTGGGCTCTGTTCATCTAGTGTTGGGTGTTTCTTAGCTTTTCAGAAGCCCAATCCCATCTGCTGGGAGGGGGCTGCTGTTTTCACATGCATACATAATGTCTGGTCTTCTCAGAGAAGGGGGTATGTGAGGAGATGGCACGGGGTCAGGGGAGATGGCAGCCACATGCCTGCTGGCAGAGGGCGGTGTTGGAAAGCTGGTGCTGGTGCAAGAAGGGAATGGCAGCCTGGGGAAGATGGAGTTGAGCCACACACTCACACACTCTGGTGTAGTGCCTTTATGTCTTTCATTGCCTATGGTATCTAGCACTGGGTGGCCAGCTGGACCTTCATGTTGAAGTCGACCTGGGGTATAAATAGGCTGTGGCTACCTTTAGTCATGTGCTGGATGATCACACCCATGCTGTTCTTATTGTGTCAGCCAGACATGGGCCCCTCCAGCCAGGGAGCTGGAGGATGATCAGTCAGTCAATGTGACACAGAGGCCATGTGCCATCAAGAGCCTGCTGAAGTTCGGGCCCTGAGGACATCAGCTGCTGACTGGTGAAGCTGGGCTGCATAGGTGTGCCCTAGGCTTCTGCTTGCTGAGACTTACCCTGGGAGAGCCGTGCTTGTGACCCAAAGGATGGAACTTGGGGCCCTGGTAACCCATGCCTGTGTCAGGCCTGAGCCTGTGTGCTTATCTCTCCTTCTACAGCTGGTCTCCAACGTGCTCATCTTTTCCTGCACCAACATCGTGGGCGTCTGCACCCACTATCCCGCCGAGGTCTCCCAGAGGCAGGCCTTCCAGGAGACCCGTGAGTGCATCCAGGCACGGCTCCACTCACAGAGGGAGAACCAGCAGCAGGTGAGTGCAGCCTTCTGCCCCTCCCAGCAACAGGCACAGCTTCAGGGAGCAGGGGGTTGCCCAGCCCCCTTAAGGAGCCCAGTGGCCAGGCTCTGTAGGACTCCTCCTGGGGGAGACTCCTGCCTGTGGCCCCCTGCCATGTCTCTGTGGTTTGCAAACAAGCCAGGTAGTCAGGAGCTCTTTCTTGTATTCAGGTGGAAGCAGTGAGGAAGGAGGAGCCCCATCCTCTTAGCCCAGCCTCATCTCCTGAGTTCTGGGGTCTTGTTAGTTCTCAGAAGGAAACAGTTGCATGTCTCTCCTCAGCTACTGACCAGGACAGGCAGACCAATCAGAAGGGCCACAGACCCCAGGAGAGGCTTTCCCCAGCAAGCGCTCAGGCAGATACTGGCCTTGCATGTACCTCTCTTGGATAGAGATTAATGGGAGAGCAACTCAGGCTGGTATTGGGATTCCAGCTGTTCCCTTCCTAGGGAACAAGTTCCTGTGTGGGGTTCATGTCTGGGTCATCACTGTCTCCTTCTCCTAATGGAGATCTGGGCACCCTAGACAGTAGGAGCCAGACAGGAGACCCTGAGGGGCTGTGGTGACCCAAGAGAGCAGGGGTGAGCAGGACAGTGGTGCTGCTGAGGGACCTACAGAAGGTTGAATTCTTCTGAGATAAAGGTTCACCTCTCTTAGCACACGTAAACAAAGTCCAACTGCATGTCACTTACCATCAGGCCTGTTGGCAGAAGGTGGGCAGGGAAGGTCTGCCTGTGAGCATGGGACTGGGGAGAGAAAGACCAGGAAAGCAGGGGTCACCCATGCCCTCCTGGGCAGCCTGGAGCATGTGCTATGGACACCCTGGGTGCAACTGCAGCCCCACTGCAGTGTTCTGGGTGGTTACAGTGACGTCACAGGTGGCACCGGACAGCTGAGCTGAAGTGAAGCCCCCTTCAGCATCTCCTTAGTCCCTTGCTTTCCTCCCAGCACCGCTGCTGTGGCTGCTGTTTGCTGTTGACATGCTCCAAGAGCCCTGCCCCCAATCCAGGCCCTGGTGTGTCTGTCCCCTCAGCTCTGGTTGGCCTTCCTGCCCCTCTGTCCCAGGGGGTGGGCCCCCATCACTTCTCAGCCTCATTGCCTTATCCAGAGGGTAATCACCATTTCCCAGCTTTTGCCTGCTCAGGCCTTGGTCTGACTGGACATCACCTCCCAAACACATGGGGATCTGGGAACACACAGTGTCTTTTTTTTCACCATGCTGTGTAGACAGCCAAAGCCCAGGGATGGGGGAGGAGACAGCTTGCTTCCCAGGGACAGGCACTGTCTAGCTAGCTGGAAAGAGCTGCTGGGTCGCTGGGGGACACTTCCTGGGAATCACCTGATGCATAGACACAGCACTGCCACCCTGGACACTTCCCCGCCCAGCCCTCAGTCCTCAGGCCCAGAACTAGTTAAGCAGGCAGGAAGGCTTCTCTGGCAGCTGAACCATCGGCGGCACACTTTCTCGCAATTGTCCCCTATTTTCACAGAACTGTGGTTTCATTCATGTTTTCGTCTCCTACCAGGCACTGTTTGCTGAGAGGTCAGTAAACAGGAGCTGGCCTTCAGTGCCTGTGTGTACTGATGCTTAGGGGGAGCTGGGCACACTCTTAGGAAGCAACCTCCTTCACTCATTGACAAGTGCTTCTGGCAAAAGGCCTGGGCTGTGCTCTGGATAAGACCCAGTACCCATCCACAAGGAGACCTCTCCATGCTCAGGCGAGAGAGAAAGAGAGAGAGAGAGAGAGAGAGAGAGAGAGAGAGAGAGAGATGTGACTACTAAATGGCGAACAGGGTAATCAGGGACTCTATGAGAAAAGGCCTGGGGGAATTAAGGTTAGATGGCAGCTAGAGTCAGCCCTCACCCCACCCCAGGAAGGAATGGGAATCATGTGCAAAGGCAAGGAAGGCTCCTAGAAGTTTGGGGGGAGGGTGCCTGAGGGTTCACTTACTCTGGAATGGGGCACAGGTTGAATTTAGGGGTGCTGAAGAGAGGGTGATAGGCCCAGGGAAGAACCATATGGCGGAAGCTTTGAGGCCAGGTGAGCTGCTCCTGGCAGCTACTGTTGGGTTTTAAAAAGGACACCTGTTGCTTGCAGCAAGGAGAGAGGACCCAGAAGACCCCCACATGGAGGCTGCCTGCACCATTCATGTTGGCCCTGCAGGTGGTCTCAGACCTATGAAGGAGGGCAGGTGGGTGAGTTGGGGCAAGCTGGCAAGGCACTGCCTAGACACCCAGAAGAAGACATAGAAGCCCTGCCTGAGAGGCAGGGGTGTGGTGGGGAGGCCTGCAGAGCTCCAGGATGGCAGGGGTGCATGGACGGGGACAGAGGTAGGAACACTCTTGGTTTAGGACATTGAAGGCAGGGAAGAGTTTCAGGGCCATGGGAAAGGGAAACCCAGCACCCAGGGCAGGGTGAAATGCAGGGGTTCAGGGGAGGCTGAGGGTGTGCAGAGGGCAGGGTACAGTGGGGAGGCAGCTGGGCAGGCCTGGGGGGAGGCAGACAGGCACTGAGGAAGAAGGGCAAAATCCAGACCCCATAATAGGTGACAGGGACCTCAGGCTGGCCCCTTTCCACTCACCCTGTTCTTTCCCAGTGGCTCTTTCTCTGGTTTTGATTTCTTGGTTCCTCAGTGACAGTGTGCTGTCCCTCCCTCTGGGGGCCACAGTTAGTTGTTCAAGCTATGGAACAAAAATCCCCCTCCCCACATCTCTACAAAGCCTTGCTGGACTACTTCCTTACGTCTCCAGGTTAGCTCAGGGGTCCCTGCTCAGTGCTGGCCTTGTGAGAAGCGATGCTCCTTGCCACCAACCCTCCAACCGGTCACAACCAGGAGAAATGCCAGGAGCTCAGTAGAAGCTCAGTAAACCCTTGACCGTGAACTGAATCTCAGGGATCTCCCTCAGCCATGTGTCCCTGTGCCACAACCCAGGAAGCTGAGCCCCTCATTGATGCAGTGACTTTGCCCCAGCATACACAGAGCTTCTGCCGGATAGCAAAGGAAACAAGCTCGGCACCAGAACTGTCAATGTCCCTGGGACATGGGGGCTGGGAGCCCCTCTCCACCCCTCCAAGTCCAAAGGCAGAGGTTAACCCATGGGCTTCAGGGGTTGCTGAGGGGTTTCACAGGGGCACAGGTGTGCAGGGAGAGGAGCTGCCAGGGACGGCGGAGGAAGCCATAGTGAGAGTGCTTGCTCCCCTCCCCAGGAGCGGCTCCTGCTGTCCGTCCTTCCCCGCCACGTTGCCATGGAGATGAAAGCAGACATCAATGCCAAGCAGGAGGATATGATGTTCCATAAGATCTACATCCAGAAGCACGACAACGTGAGGTAGGGCAGGTTGTGGGGGAGGAGGGTGACCTGGGCCCCAAGTGGCCCGAGGCCTTTGAGTGGGTGTTGTCTGGAAATGCCAGCCTTGTCCATTCTACTCTGAGAAGGGGATGATTGCGGGGGAAATGGGGCAGTGAGGGCTGCAGGGAGAAGGGACAAAGAGAGGAGGAGGAACTCATAGCCTGACAGGGGCAGAGCTGGGGACCCACAGCCACCCTCACTGTCACAGCATCGAACTGCTCTGGCCTCCCCAGCCAGTGTGTGCTGGCACCATACCATCTTCCCACAAACCCATTGCATAGCTTCCCAGAATCCCTGGCTCAGAGGAGCTAAAATGCCCCAGCCAGCAACTATAACACCAAGAGCCCACCCACGCAGGCGCCTCCAAAGCCCTCCCCTCTCGCCATGTAATTGCTGCCTCCACGGGCAGAAGCGGCGGACGGCAGGGATGTGCAAACAGATGTAGATTAATAGAGTGCAAAATCTGCTCATGAGTTCCACAGGGACAGGAAGCAGCACAGCAGCCACCATCCACCAGAGTGGAGAGCCTGGTAATCTTCCTACAGGCCCGTGACAGGAGCCTTCCAGACAGCGCCTCTCTTCCTGTACAGGTGTTCCTGTGACCCGTGGGCCCTCTAAGGTTAGGTCAGGCCCACCCTGGGGGGCTTGGGCTACTTTTCACTAAGGAGGTTAAATGGAACAAGACAGATCATGCACATAAACAAGTATACACGCATGCATGCACACACAGATGCATGCACAGGTACACATACATGAACATACATGCACAAGTACACCCACATGCACCGTGCAGTCATCCATGTACATATGCATGAGTGTACAGTGTATGCAATACATGAACATGTATGTGCACCGTGTAGTCATACAGTTATATGCACATGCACAGATATGTAACACGTGCACATATACAGGTGCACTCACACAAGCCCCTTGAAGACAAAACCAAGGGCAGCAGGGAGTACATCTTCTCACACAGTTAGCATCTCTGCCCAGGCCTCATGGGGGCCCCGGGACCCAAGCATGTCCATTTAGCCTGGGTGTCCTCCTTCTGTCAACACCAAGAGTCTCAGCTTCTAGAGAAAAATGGCTTTGTGTGTTGCCTTCAGCTCACGCTCCTGTGTTGGGCAGGGACCGTGCAGCCAGTGACAGCCTTGGGCTTGCAGAAAGAAGGCTGCTGCTGGCTGGATCTCTGTGCCCAGGAGGCATCCCAAGAGGGCTGCGGGTAGCTGGGCCGAGCTCAGACAGAGCAGCAGAGTTGGTAGCTGAACTCCTGGACGTGAGCCTGGCTCAGAGCGCAGAGGTGTCAGCTTCCCTGATGCCTTCCCTTGGGGCCGCCTCTGGCCTGTGCTGGAGTAATCCCTAATAATCCTGGGGCCTCCTTCCCTGGAGCTGGCGTCCACCCAGCCGCTGTGCACCCAGGGCATTCAGATGCTCCCCTAATCCCCATGGTCAACACAAGGGGTTGGTGCTGCTGTCATCTCTGCTGGCTCAGTGGGAGAACCATCCCCAGAAAACTCTCTGCTGATGCAGGTTTTGCCTGGCCTGACCCCTGCCCAGGAGTGAGGAACAGGTGCGAGGATGCTGGGATCAGGAGGCTTGGGGAGTCCTCGGGCCAGAAGGACACTTGGAGGGGGAGGCTCAGCTTCTCAGTTATGTGTGTGCACCTCCGTCTGTGACCCTGAGAAGATACCAGAGGCCTTCCCTGTTTCAGAACAATTTCTGACACCTAGGGGTCTACAGCTAGTGACAGGTAACAAAGCCCAGAGGTCCAGATTCAGATCACGAGGTGACTGGCCAAGTGGTATTAACAGGAACTATAAGTCCCTGGGCTCTCCCTTCTGGAATTTTCTCATTGTCCCTGGCATGATCCCCGGCTGGGCCTGGACACAGGTGCTCCTGCAGACAGAGTTCACTCAAGTACACAATGGGACATAGGGAAGGAGACAGCCAGACAGCTCCCTGCTTTAGGCACAGGTGCTTGGCCAGCTCCCACAGCCACCTCTGGGTCCCTCCCTGCCCAGTCCTTGGCCCTCCCAGCTTCTTTCCTCTACTGTGCAGTGGATCCTGTCACACTGGCCTCCACCGAAGGGCTTTTGCTCCCCTCCAGGGGTGATAGCCACCCGCATTCCCTTCCAAGGGAGGCGATGACTTTGGGTCAATCAAAGGACAGTGCCATAATCACTCAGGAAGCAGCCTGCTCATGTGCAGGACCAGAATGAGACTGCAACCACAGCAGGGAGCAGTGTGTGTTTCTGTTTAAGCTGGGCCAGGATCAATGGAAGTAATCAGGAAAGAGATGACAGGAGGAGAGGGAAACTGAGATGTCACGATTTTCCTGGGGACAGAAGCAATTCTGAATGTGCTGCCACCAAGGAGAGCGGTGGCAGTGCCCATGAAAGCCAGCTGCAGGCTGTCATGCAGATGTCCCATGGGGGCCCCTGACTTGGGCCTCAAGCAGCTGCAGCCCTGGGAGGGAAGGGAGGACTCACACAGTCTGTCTCAGGCTGTTTTGGGGGCTGGCAGGGTGACTTCGACGTTTAAAGACACACTTTGTGTGAGGGCTGGGCTCCTGGAGAGCCTGTGGTGTACGGAAGGTGGCCTGGGCTCTGGGAGTTAGCAGTCCTACACAGGGTCCCGGCTCTGCTGTGCCCTGGCTGTGCAGGCAGGGGCAAGCTGCAGACGCTCAGCCACTGTGATGCCCCATTCCCTCATCTGCATACTGGGTTGGGAAGGGCAGCGACTCTCCACAGGGTCAGTATAATGCGGCAGCTTGCTCAGTGCACAATCTGGCACACGATGGGTGTTCAGTTGCCGAGAGCTGCCGTGGTTTGTGGTTCCCGTGATTCTCATGATTAGCATCAAAGAAAGGCCTGGGATCCTCAAGCCAAGGGGTGGAGAGTGACAAGTCACTTTCGTCAGTCCTCCGTGGAGCTGTAATATTTAGCAAAGGGGATGACAGGCCTTTCTGTGGAGACAGCAAGGCCACCCTGGCAACAATTCAGCTTTGTAATAGGATGCATCGGGCCCTGGATCTGATGACAGGTAGACTGTTGAGGTGTGGAGGAGAAGGGTCTGACCTGGGCAGGGCAGGGCAGGAAAGGGGATGATCGGGAAGCCCTACTCCCTGTGGACAGAGAGGACAGCCGTGCAGCAGGCAGTGCCAAAGGGAATGGCCAGGGACCACCTGAGAAGCTGCAGGTGCCTGGGTACCGAGCCACCACTGACTCTTGAGGCAGCCAGGGGCTGGGAGCCCCCATGAGGGCCTCCCAAGTGCCTCTCTGCCTCATGGAAGTGACACACAGATGTGGTCAACCCCTCTGGCTGGGTGGCTCAGCTGGGCTGTGCCCACGATGTCATCCCTGGGCGCATGAGTGCTCCCATTCATCCCTCCCGACCCCCAGAAACCTACACCAGAATGGGAGTCCCCAGGGCAGGCAGTTAGTGTCCAAGGAGCAGGAGGAAGAGGCTGGCTGGGCTGGTCACACGGTCAGGCCCAGGCACTGCTGGGCTACTCTAGCTAGGTGGTCGCCCTGGTGGATCAGAGCAAGGATGCAGGTATCCTTGGGATACACTGACTCAGCCAGCTCTGCCACTGGGGACATGGTGGGAACTGGGGAAGGCCACTTCATCTCACCCTCCATTTTCTCACCTGTTTTCTGGGGGATTGCCCTGCCCATTCACTCCTGCATCCATCTTGTGTTTCACTTTTGAGGCTGGTCAGCCACACAACCCCCAGGACCCTGAGCTCCAACTCAAGGCAGGAAGTGGGATGTGAAGCTAAAAGACATGCATTACACACTGTGTGAGTACTTTGTGCTTTGTGGCGCTTGCCTGGCCGCTGGGTGCCCTGTGCGGTAGTGGCTAGAAGCCAAGGTCTCTGTACGGGGTGACTATTCAACAGCTAGGCACAAAGGAGCTGTATGCTACAGGGGCTTCCTCCAGGGCTGCCTGGAGAGTATGTGAGCTAGGGTATGGAAAACCCCAGCCCAGCACTGCTCAGGAGTCTGCAGACTGATGATGACCTTGAACGTAGGATAGACCACCAAAGGAGAGTCAGGTCAAATAATCCAGTGCCCCAAAAGTTCCAGGGTGCAGGGAGCACCTAGATTTCGCAAGGACCCCCCCTAATGGAGCCCTTCTGGTTCTAAGGGAACAGCGGCAGCGGCAGGAGTGGGCCACTCTAAACGGCGCAGGAGGACAGAGAAGGCTGCGTCCTGCAGGGGACGCCAGTGCCAGGTCAAGGACACGGTCGGACACCTTCACACACAGACACCCCAGGTTCCGAAAGGGGTAGGGGATTGCTTGGTTCTCAACGTCTACCAGCCTCCTTCTCAGGCACCCGGGAGCCCACTAAGTGGGGCTCCTGGTGAGGCGGACAAAAGGGCGGGGATAGCGCTGCGGAGCCCGAGTGGGCGCGAAGACCCCAGCCCCTTCCCACACAGGGTCGGGAGGAGGTGTGCCCAGTGCTGGCTGCTTCCCTGTCTGCCTCAGCTTCTCCCCTCAGCCTGTCCCCGTCGTGCCCTCTTAAGGTTGTTATCTCCTTTCGCGTCTCCTTCAAGGACTTGGCCGTGTTCACCAGGTTGCTCCGGCGGCAGCGGCGTCGTCTGGCTCAGCCGTGCAGCGTGGCTCTGAATTACAATGACCATGACGGGGTCAGGGGCAGAGGGGGGCAGCGCTGAGATGCTGGGATGCTCGTGGGTGGATGGGGGCGGAGAGCGGCACGTGACACCTCCAGTGCGCACGTGCCTGCCTCCAGACGTTGCACCTGCTCCCTTCCCAGGGGCAGCTACACTTCCTCCATCCCACGCACGCACGCCGCTGCTGGGTGCCAGGCTGCCGCGGGCAGGATGTCCACACCCAGCGCAGCTCTGTAGAGAACAGCAGGCCCGGCTGTGGCAGCCCCTGCGATTGGGTTTTTCTTAAAAAATTAATCAGTCAGTAGTTTTAGATCTGGTAGAACAGACGTGGCCTGCATGTTAGGGCTTAGCCCGAGTGCAGTGGGCAGTCGTTGTCTGGAGTGCACCTGCTGTGCAGCCATCGTTTCATCCTTCTCCACAGCTCTTCCTTATCGTCCCTGTGTGGAACCTCTGTCCCCTGGGAAGGTTCTGGACAGCGTGTTCTGCTGCTGCCCTGTGGATTTAGCTGCTTGAGTTCCCGCTCTCTGTATCTGTGGCTCTTCATGTCCTCTGGGTCTGCCCATGTCCTATCACAACACTGCAGTCCCCTTCCCCTCCCAGGCCGAGTGCCACCTCGTGTGTGGCGGGGAGCTGGGGTGGTCAGCACTGCTCAGCTGGGGCATCCACAGCTGGAGACAAGGCTGACCTCTGCCTGAATCACACTGCTGGGACGTGATCAAATCACCCGTATGTGTGTGGACAGCACTGCTCAGCACTGCTCAGCTGGGCTCCACAGCTGGAGACGGGGCTGGTCTCTGCCTGAATCACACTGCTGGGATGTGATCAAATCTGGTCATCTGTGTCTCTGCTGCCATCCCTCCTGGGTTGATGCCCCTGGATAGGTGGCTGGGTCACACGGGAGTATTGTTCTTATGTTTTGGAGGGGTTTTTGGCTGCCTCGCATGAGGACTGAGCAGTTTGAGCTCCCTAACTGGTAAGGCTCCAGGGCTCCTGGTTCTTCCTTACTTGGGGCTGGGTCTTAACCAAAGGCCTGGGTTTGTCCTCGGGAAGCAGAATGGGGTTCAGTGGGCAGTGGAGCTAACAGCTAGCATATCTTACTGTGTTTGTCTCTGAGTGGAAACAGGAAACAGCAGAGGCACTGACAGTTGGCTGAGTTTAACTGTGTCTTGGAAACAGCTGGAATCCGTTGTGGTTGGCGCTTCTGATTTCAGTACAGATTCAGGCAGAAGGAGGATTTTCCAGAGCTGACCAAGAAGACATCCTGGAGATGGGAGGATTAGAATAGGGGCATCAGAGAGGAGTATGGATTGTTTTCCCATTTTTTGTTGTTTTTTTTTTTAAAGATGTATTTGCTTCGTTTGAAAGGCAGGGTTACAGGGAGAGAAAGACAAATTTTCCATCTGCTGTCCCAAATGGCTTCATATCCCAAATGGCTGTCACAGTCCAGACTGGACCAGGCTGAAGTCAGGAACCTGGAGCTCCACCCAGGTCTCCATCCTGGGTAGCTGGCATCCCAAGTACTTAGACCATCTTCCATTGTCTTCCCAGGAACATTAGCAGGGAGCTGAATTGAAAGAGGAGCAGCAGAGACAGGAACTGGTACTCATCCAGGATGCTGGTGTTGCAGGCAGCAGTGTAACCCGTTATGTACCACTTCTAGCCCCTTTTCCACTTTTCAAAAATGAGCAGTTTATTGTCTAAAAGTATTAATTCTTTATAGAAAACTTGGGAAATAAGAGCAGTACAGATGGCAGCCTCATCACCACCCACCTGGATGGGTCTTGCTGTGGATCCGTGGTGCTTGGAGTGCTTCTCCTTGAGGAAATACAAACCCAGCTCTTCCAGGAGTCTGAGCACAATAATGCCCCTGGGTGCTGTGCTGTGTGCATGGCAGGGGTGGGCAGAAACAAGATCAAGGGCCTTTGGGGATGGGCTGTGGTCTGCAGGGTTCCAGAAGCTGGTAAAGTGAATCCCTGGACTCGGTCCTATTGGACAACCCATCTGAGCCTTTCCTCTCAGATTTCACCTGCTGTGGGAATGTCCCCAACCCCACAGGCAATCCCCACCAGCATGTTCAGCACCCTATCCCTGACTGTTCCCCAACCAGCAGCCTTGGGTGACTTGTGGCAGCCTCAGCTGCAATGCCCCCTGTCTGCAACATTCTCCTGCCAGCCCTTAGGAAACAGCCTTCAGGGATCTCTTCCCAGGCAGGTGTCAGTGAGACTGCACCTAATGATGCTCACTCACCTCGTTGTTCCTCTGACTTGGCCCAAATAAGCCTCCTTGTCAGGTGACTTGGAGGGGGCATGTCTGTTAAGCAGGCAGCAGGCTAATCCAGGACCCAGCCACCTTGGTCTCCCAGCACTTCCAGCTTCCTCTGGACCCAGCAGCCTGGGAGTTGGCCTCAGATGTAGACAGGAAGCGCTAGCAATGGCAGCAGGGGATCAGACAAGCAGCTGCCATCACCTTTGGCTTACCCCTACCCGCAGGGAGACGTGGGCCATGAGAGTCCAGTGAGATTGCGACAAGCATAGGCACAGTGTCATAGTCACAGGGCCTGTTGGCAGCAAGAGGGGATGACCATGGGAAAACAGGCTTACCCATAGCAACTTGGACAAGGCCAAAGGGCTGTGGGGTCCCTGGGAGCAGGAGGCCAGCGAGCATGAATGATGTTCGACAGGTGCACCTGGGCAATGTGGGCACTGGCTGTGAAGACCTGGGTCCTCTGCCAGGATGAACTTGCAAGTGGGCATCATTCAATGCATTAGCACCTCACTGTGCACTTGGGCATGCTATGGCTGGGAAGGAGCAGGTTGAGCAGGAGCAAGTCTGGCTGACAGAACACACAGACATTTGGTTCGGGAAGGCAGCTGAGGGTTCAGCGGGGAGGGTGACCCAGTTTCCACAACTCTGCAGGAGAGACACAATGGGGTTAGAGTCCTGGGCCCCACCATTTCCAGCCAAGCTCCTGCTCACCTGGGTCAGAAGTCCTGCTTTGAGTGACCTCCCCACTGGCTGCAGGAGGAGACCTGCTTCTCTCTGACTCAGCAGCTGGTGGTGGCCTCAGGAGGAGCCCAGAAACATGGCCAGGTTTCCTCAGCCACCTGGAAGCTCCCACACACCTGTGGTTTCCCACATCTCTTGACATGGACCCAGGAAGCTGCCTGCATCCTTGACTGCTATACAACCTCTTTTTGTTGTTTTTTAAGACTTATTTATTTTTATTGGAAAGGCAGATATACAGAGATGGAAAGACAGAGAAAGATCTTCCATCTGTTGGTTCACTCCCCAAATGGCTGCAATGGCCAAAGCTGAGCCGATCTGAAGCCAGGAGCCAGGTGTTTCTTAGTCTTTCGCATGCATGCAGGGTTCCAAGGCTTTGGGCCAACTTCTACTGCTTTTCTAGGTCATAAGCACGAAGTTGGATGGGAAGTGGAGCTGCTAGGATACAAATGGGTGTTCACATGGGATGTCAGTGTTTGCAAGGCGAGGATTTGGCCACTAGGCTATCCTGCCAGGCCCAATCTCTAGTTCAACAAGTATTGCTGGAGTATCTGGCAGGTGGCAGGCCGTGGGCTTTACAGGTTTGCATATTGCAGTTGACATGCTGGGAACTGCAAGAGGTCCCTGGCGTGTGCTGCAGAAGGCCCAAAATAATTTTAGCCCTTACTTACTCTAAAGCCATGAGCATTCTCTTTGTTTCTACGAAGATGTGTTAGATGCTGTTGTAAGCCAAACTGTGCCACCCTAAGAGGCGGGTTGCTGGCCTGTGCCCTGGCCTCTGTCAAGTGTGACCTTTTTTGAAAGTAGGAACTTTGTAGATGAAATCAAAGAAAGATGAGTTCTTATCAGAGAAATGTGGGTCCCAGGTGAATAGAAAGTGTCAGGTGGAAGCACAGGGAGTAAGCCAGGTGGGGGCAGAACAGAGGCTGGAGTGGCAGCTTCAAGCCAAGGATTAACAACTACCCCCAGGAGCTAGGAAGTGACAAGCCTGGCTCCCATGTCCAGCCTCCTGAACTGAGATGCAATACTTTCTCCAACTCCAAGCCACCCTGTGTGTGACTTCTTTAGGAAGTTACTGTGTATACTTGCTATGTGCAGGGTGCTGTGTTAGGTGTGAGGAAGGCAAGGCACAGAGGGCAAAGCAAGCAGCCCCTTCCCCACTTCATGCAGCCATTCAGTTACACATTTCATAGGGGCTGGGGGATTTAGTCCTGAAGCACTCTCCCTCAAGGGGTTTGCATTCTAGTGAGGGGTGACAAACAAGAGCGGAATGATCAATAACATCATGACTGGTACAGTAGCACCCCTTTATCTCTGGGGTGTCTGATTCTGCAGATAGCACCAAGCCCTGCATAGGCACTGCTTCCACCTGTGACGCACTTTCACACATCTCGGCTTCTTGGCAGATCCAGATGACTAGAGTCGCTCTTGCACTGTGTTTAAGCCAGTGAAGTGGTTCTCAACCCTGCCACCCCTTGTGATCACCAAGGAGGCTTAAAATAAAACAGAACAAGAACACCCAATAGCACAGTTTCACCCCACTCTGTGGCTGGGGCTTGGCACCTTGCCATGGCGTATTTCCCAAGGGATTGCGATGGGCACCTGCTCCAGTGTAGCAGGAGTTGCAGTGAGGAACATGCCCTGAAGGACAGCAAAGTTGTTTGTGGAGGGTGACTGTGGTCATAGCCTGAGCATCTCAGGACATGGTAGGCAGAGGCTTGTCCTGCCCAGGTGGCCAAGTAGCCAGGTGAGCCTAGGCAGGTGTGGGATGGTCAAGGCTCTGGTGGCCTCTGGCTCATCACACCTCTGTTCCTTCACCTCTTTGGCTTTTACTACGCAATGTCAGATCTAGGGTGGACCAGCCACTGGGCATAGTATCCCCCCCGTCTCTGCCTTTGAAATGCTGATATTGGCCAAGAAGACACTCACTGTGTGTGGGACTTGACTCATGTGCAGTTGATCTGGACCCCAGCTCTCTTGGTTTTGATTTCCTGGGAGGTGGAGAATGGCTCTGCGACAGGGGATTTAACACAGACCAGAGATACCTCTTCCTCCCTGGGGACAAGCGATGCAGAGGGCGGGCCAGGATGGGGATCTGCCCGCTGTAGTGCCCTTACTTGCTGTATACCCACACACAAACAGTCTTCCAGGCCAGCCATTGGTGCTTAGGGAGAACTTGCACTCCCTCCATCTTCTGACCCCAGTTCATCGTAGCAGCCCACCCTGGAGCCACTCTCTGTTGCTCCCAGACCTAGCAGGCATTATGCCTTCTCCTCCTCTTCCGCTCACTTCCCTCATCTCTTGTTCCTGCCTTCCCTGTTTCTCCCACTCCTTATGTCCTTCCTCCTGCAGCTGCCTTTGCTGGTCTGGATTGGGATAAGATTGGCTGGAGGAGGAAAAGAAGGAGGCTGGGAAACTGCTCTCGATTCAGGGCCCAGGAATCTCCCCCACAACTCCGTGACTTTGGGGTACATTCCCTGGTGCCCCATCCTGTTTCCCCACCTCTCCATGTGGCTGGCCAACAGCTGCTAACAGTATCCCTTTTCACTTGAGTCTCATACCTGCCCAAGACCACACAGCAGCCCAGCACACTCCACCTACAGCCGCCCACATGTACGCCTCCATTTGCCTTTGCTGTATCCACAGTTGATGCCAGGGCATTGAATGAAGCCCCATTTCTCTGAGGATGACTGTGGACCAACAGACAGCATCCTAAAGAGGAAACCTCTGGAGTGTGGGGCCCAGGTCTTTAAGCCACTGGTGACTCAACTTTGCTTCCTCTCAATTTCTTTGCCACCCCACCACAACCCACCCATCAAAGAAGTTTGCTGACCTCTTGGGTGGTTGAGATGCATCGAGTTAATCTACACAAAGAACCCAAGTCTGACTGTTTATTCAGAGATGACAAGGCCATCAGAAGGGTAGATGGTAACCATTAAAACGGTAGTCGCTCATGCTTCCCTTGCAGAGGCCCCCGAGAGTGGTATCAGGGTGTGTCAGGAGACGGACAGAGCATGGTTGCAGTTCCCTTGGGGAGGGAGATTTGTGACTGGCAGAGGGAAGTACTTGTTCATCCAGCTCTAGGGTGTGGGAGCCGCCCCAAGCCACCCAGGGCTGGCAGTAGGCTGTGGACCTGTTTACAAGGACAAGACATACTCCAAAGGCAAGCGGCTGTTGCCTTACCTCTGGGAGTTGGCTTGCCTTTAGAAGAGCAGCTTTCCTGTTCAAGGGAAGCCTCAGATATTAACATGTCAGGATTCAAAAGGGTGCCTGGTGGATGAGGTGTAGTGTTCCAGTAAGACGAGGGGATAGATGAGAAGTAACCGGGGTGATGGATGTGCTGAGTTTCATTCAGTCATTCCGCACTGCATACATATATCATAACACCCCATAAATATAAATGCATGCAATCGTAGTTTGTCAAGATTCAATAAAAATAGAAAGACATGTTTCACATACCTGCACACTCTTCTGAAATAGAGTGACAAAATGTGTTTAGTTCTACATTCTTCATTTTAAAAATGAGCCTGTTGGTCCTGGATCCCCGGGAGTTTTCCAGGGCTGGAGTTGGAGGGAGATGCCATGGAAATGGCCCAGACCCTAGCAGAAAATAATAGTTCTGGTCTGTTCTGTCTCAGCCTCATTGAGGCTCAGCACTCTTCTCCATCAACCCCCCTAACCCCCAGCATGAAGGCTGTGCCCGAGACTCTACAAGGTCTCAAGGTAGACAGGTGACAGGGCAGCAGGCGGCTTGGGGCCAGGCCTCCAGGAACTTCTCAGTACAGAGTGTCACTTTTAAAAGGAAGCATTTAGTGGCCCTGACACGTTCTGGCCCTGGGGCTTGGTCTGCAGTTGTCTCTTAAAGGAAGACATTTCCAACCCTGAGTTACAGGAGTGGATGCAGGCTGCATAGCCAGCAGGTGCATTTGAAAGTGGAGGATGAGAGAGCTGGTGGAGGACAGCTTAGGGATCTGCTTAAGGTTGCATTCCCAGGGGAGGGAGGCCATGGAAGGCTGGGAACACTCTTTGGAACAGGCCTAGCTAGCCAGAGAGGCTGTTCAGGGACCACATGGAACAGAGCGGAGAATTGGGGAGGATCAAGGTAACTCAGAAGTGGGGTACCTGTCACCCCCAGGCCACCCTCGGGCCTCACATTCCTTTATCCTGTTTCCCTCTTGGCCAGCAGTGAGAGTGCAGTCAGAGCACAGGGAGAGAGAGAGAGGGTCCCTTCCCCAGAAGTCACTCTGGAGCTCCAGGACTCTTGCTGTCCAAAGAGTTCTGGGCTGGGCCCTGGCTACAACCTCCACTTGCTACCTTTCCTCCCTCCTGGGGCATGACTTAGTCTGCTGTAAGGAATGCCACTTGACTTAGAAGCAGCAGAAATACATTGCTGACTGTGAGAGGCTGGGCATGCAAAGTCAGATGCCAGCGTGGCCAGGTTCTGGTGAAGGTCCTCTTCTGGGTCACAGAGAGAGGGCATGTGTCCTTCTCTTAGGAGCCCGATGACCCACTCACCCCCGGATGTCCACTCCCGCCTGCTGATGCTTGGGCATTGTGATAGACCGTTTGCATGCAGGGCTCATGGACACTCAGTGTCCCCTCTACCCTGTCTCCCCAGCATTCTGTTTGCTGACATCGAGGGCTTCACCAGCCTGGCATCCCAGTGCACTGCCCAGGAGCTGGTCATGACCCTCAATGAGCTCTTTGCTCGCTTCGACAAGCTGGCTGCGGTGAGTTGCCCTGAGCCTGGGCTGGGGGTGGGAGGGGAGAGGCCTGCTGTGAGGAGGTTGGGGAGGGGACCTGCCAGGACCTGCCCTGCCGGGCGGGGCCCACTGTTGGGAACTGGAGGTGGGCAGAGGGGGCTGGTGCTGGAGGAGCTTTCAGCAGCTCCATGCCCTCACAACCCTGTGCCTGGAGGATGCCATGGGGCCACTGTCCTCATGGGGTTGGCCATTGATCAGAGCATGAGAGATTGCCCACATGGTCTACAGGTAGCTGTGTGTTGCCCCACTTTCCCAAGAAGCTTCCAGAAAGAGTATGCTTCACTATACGTACTGGTTGGCAGAAGGAGCTTACAGAAGGAACTGGTGAAGCAGGGAATGGTGGGTGGCACTCCTTCATTGGATCCCCGTTCACAGCTCTGTCATCCCTTGCCATCACTGTGCCAGTGATGCTCTGGATGTAGAGATATTTTATACCCTGCTTCGGGCGTGGTGCGGTTGCAGCCTAGCGACCTGTGGTATGTGGAGAGTACCGTTAAGTCCAAAGGGCATCGAATCCACCTGCCCAGCAGCACAGCGCACCTGCAGGACACCCGTTGTGCTGGTGGTGCTGACTGAAGGCTGTGACCGCTGCCCTGCCCAATGTCTGGAGAGGAACAGGCAGCACAGAGCCAGCCCAGGAAATGTCCAGGATTCACCACCTGTGAGTGTCACTCTCGCACCCTTGCAATGTAGAAAGATCACACTGTTCATGTGTCTGAGGACACATTTTCCTTTGCATACGGGACACCAGATCACGTTGTTGATGAGATTCAAGGATCTGTCCAGGGCTTCCGGGGGCTCCGAAGAGAGTCCTTCATGCCTGCTGATGTCCACGGAACCCAGTGAACAGGGGCAGACTTGGGGTGTGAGTAACAACCAGGCCTCAGGTTAAGTCAAGGCCACCTGAGCGCCTAACTCCTAACAGAGCTTGATGAAGGCTATGTTAGGAGCCAGCTTTGGGCAGCTGATCCTTGGTAATGAACGGCATTGCAATTTGAATCCTGTGACCAGTGAACGGTGGCCTGCTTCATCTGTCACACAACAGCTCTGTGGGCAGGTACCCTAGCACTTTCTTGGCATGTGCCTGCTGATTTAGCCAAAACTGTTTTGGTTAAAAAAAAAGTCTCAGAGTGGCTGACACTCAAGTGAGCCACTGGCTAAGGTTCCTTTCTGCTTGCCTCAGTCTTTCTGTAAAAGAAGAATCAGAAAATTGTGGCTGGAATCTTCAGCCAGGGTGTGTTTCACTCCTGGTGTCTGGAGTGGAGCCTTCCCCCGGCTGGCCAGGCTGCCCTCCCTGCTGAGCCACCGAGGGTCTCTGCAGTGGGGTCTCTGGAGCTCTGAGAAAGGGGAAGTGCCTGCACCTGCCCAGTGTCCCCAGCAGCCCCAGGGACCACACGGAGGTTCAGCCCGCAGCCTGGGCTTGCTGCCCTAAAAGGCAAGTTATGCCAGGCACGGGCTGGATCTGTGTAGCTCCCACGACTTGCCCTCCTCCTTCTCCTTACCACTCTTTGTAATCTGAAATTAATTTACGTTCCAGGAGAATCACTGTTTACGCATTAAGATCCTGGGGGATTGCTACTACTGCGTCTCGGGGCTGCCCGAAGCCAGAGCCGACCACGCCCACTGCTGTGTGGAGATGGGCTTGGACATGATCGAGGCCATCTCGTGAGTGCCCTTCCTCCAGAGGGACCACCCCCAAGCCCTAGGAATGACTGGCCAGCTAGCCACCTGCCAGGGAAACAGTGGGGCCAGTCGTCTCTCCAGTGCCCTCTCCCTGGCCAAGCAGTGGGTTGGTTGGCACTTCCAGGCTTGCCTCCAGCAGGTTCCTTTTTCCCAACAGCAGCCTGAGCAGCTGTTCCCAGGGGAGAGGTGGGGAGAGCCCCTGGTGGTGTGGGTTGACCCCTTCAGGAGAGGAAGAGACACTGACAGTGGTGGCTGTACCCTGTACCTCCTTCCTGCCAGATGCACCACAGTAGTTCCCACATCTTCTAGGATGGGGAAGTTGGCCTCCCAGGCACTAAGCAGTCCCCCAGGGTAGTATTGCCAGGCAGGTGGATTCACACACCATAGAAGAAAGACTGCTTGGCCAGTTCTTGGTCATCACTGACCGTGGAAGGAGGCCCGGTCGTTAACAGTCCGAGTGTACACATCAGCCCAGGGAGCAGGTCAACTTGGACTTCAGATACAGCTTAGACAGGGGCTGAGGGATAGAGAGGCCTCAGAGGTCAGAGTGGCTGGCCAGGTTTGACTCCATTCCAACTGGGCAGCATTTGACAAGTGTCCCTACATTCCTGCGCTATAGTCGGTCATCTGTTGCCCAGAAATGCAGTCTGTTGAGTGAGGGCTGGAGGGAGGGCAGGATGCCCACGGCACAGATGCTGGGCAGGCCATGAGGATACCATAAGGCAGGAAGAGGCACAAACAATTAGGTGGAGAGAGGTGATAAAGAGACTACCCAGTCCCACTAAAGGCATCAAAGTGGGTTGCATGTAGGAGGTAGCCCTGGAGAAATGGCCATCAGAGTGAAGCATTACCAGCCTGAGTGCCGGGAAAGGACCAAGCCAACCCCAGGACACAGGGAACGGTGGGTGACAAGCTGGTGACTGGGGCAGAAGGGGTCTGCAGGGAGACCGAGAGGTGACCCTTCTAGCCCACTGGCCCTGTCTGACTGCTGGTCTTCAGGGTCAGGGAGGGTCCAGTCCCTGAAGACTACGGCCTGTGTACACACACCAACACCCACACCGGCACCGACACCGACACAAATCCAGGGCCCACTCCTGCAAGTCCCAGGCACAGATGTGTTGCTTCCTCCCCTCTGTACCCCGAACGCTTGGTACCTAGTGCATGTGGCAAGGCCTAGGACCTCCCTAGACTTCTGGCTTCATCTTCCTCTGTCATCCCACTGACCTCTAGAAAGAAGCAGCAGCATGACTAAACCCAGTTACCACTGTCCAAAGCCACTTTGTCTTACCCACAAGAACAGTTTGGAGTTTGGAAGGACTGCTTCTCTGTCGGACTCAAGTGTGCATTAAAGCACGTTTGCATTTCTGGGAGAGGAGGTGGTCGCGGGAGGGGTCTGGAAGGGAAGCCCCAAGGACCTGGGTTTTAGCATGAGGTGGCCCGCCACCTAGTGGCCAATATGAGAAACAGCTCCTCCCAGCTGCCTGCAAACTGAACACCTGCCAGCCCACTTGCCTTCAGATCCAAGGTTCTCAGACTCTAGCTGGGCAGAGCTAAGAGAGAATAACCTCCTGGACCCCTGAACATTCCAGCTTCACCTCCACTCTGTGTGCCTGGCCCCTGACCCTCTCCCAGCCTTACCCCTGCTCCGTCCCCAGGTTGGTCCGGGAGGTAACAGGCGTGAACGTGAACATGCGTGTGGGGATTCACAGCGGCCGGGTACACTGCGGTGTCCTGGGCCTGAGAAAGTGGCAGTTTGACGTCTGGTCCAATGACGTCACGCTGGCCAACCACATGGAGGCTGGCGGCAAGGCAGGGTGAGTAATGGGTCAGAGGGGGCAGGGCCAGGGCTGGGGTGGACAGGATGGAGTGTCAGGCACTTTGTGGGCAGGAGATAGTGGGCAGAGTTCAACTGAAGTAAAAGTTTTCTTTTTACCAACGCTGCTGGGTGAGAGCTGGAGCGGGAGCTCAGCTGGCACTGAGCCTTCCAGGGTTGGGGGGACAGATGCACTGACCAGAGGAGCAGCACCTGGGCAGGGCCGGGGGCAGAATAGGAAGGCAGGGGTGGGCAGAGCTGCCAGGATGGGGCTGTAGGAAAATACACACGTAGAGGGACATAGACTTTCACAGTATGGCTCTTAGGTGACTAGGGGAGATGGTGCCTGTTTTAAGAAGGGTATGGGTGTCGGGCTGGGAGTTTGAAATCAGTCCCATCTCCAGCAGGAGCCATGGCTGGCCTTGAGTGGGGCGGTGGGGGAGAGGGCTGCAGAGCGTCTGACACTGCAGGGCAGGCAGCCGTGAGGTGGGGCACAGGGCATGGCTGGAGAGGCCAGCCTTTGCCTTTTCTGTGGTGCGGGAGGGAGACAACATGAGGGCTGGGCTGCTGAGCTCAGGCCCTGGGGTTGGAGTCATGAGCGAGCTCGCAAGTAATTCTAAATGCCCGTGTCTTCTCTCCTCCACGCCATAGACGCATCCACATCACCAAGGCCACACTCAACTACCTGAACGGCGACTACGAGGTGGAGCCAGGCTGTGGGGGCGAACGCAATGCCTACCTCAAGGAGCACAGCATTGAGACCTTTCTCATCCTGCGCTGCACCCAGAAGCGGGTCTGTGGGCCTGTGGGGGCCGGGGGAGGTTTGGAGCACCCCGGGGGATGGGGCTGGGAGGATTGCCTCTCTCTTGAGCAGCTATGGTTTGTGCGTCTCAGGTCATGGGCACCAGAGAGGCCTCATAGGAACAGATGGTGAAGAGGGTGATTTTGCACTAGGATTCTGTTGCTGACATGCTGCAAGCCCCCAGATCAGTTTAGCAGCCATAGGTCAGACAGGCGCAGGATGGAAACTACACCTCCGGGAAGCCTGTGGCTGCCAGTGCCACATGGGCGCGGGATGGAAACCACACCTCCGGGACACCTGTGGATGCCAGTGTCACGCGGGCGCGGGATGGAAACCACGCCTGTGGGACACCTGCGGCTGCCAGTGTCACGCGGGCGCGGGGTGGAAACCACGCCTCCGGGAAGCCTGTGGCTGCCAGTGCCACGCGGGCACGGGGTGGAAACCGCGCCTCTGGGACGCCTGTGGCTGCCAGTGCCACGCTGTGCCCCCCATTCTTTTTTGCCTTTTACTGGATGGATGCTTATCCTTATTTTTCTATCTGTCATCTCTCTAATACATGAAAATGCTTTGGAACATTGGTTTAAAAAATGAAATTACAAGTTATTTTTGGTGCAAAACTATGAAATCTATACATGAGGCTGGGCGTTGGGCATGTAGACTAAGTGGCCACTTGAGATCCCTGCATTCCAAAGCAGAGCACCAGTTCAAGTCCCCACTGCCCCACTTCTGATCCAGCTCCCTGCTCGCGAGCCTTGGAAGGCAGCAGCAGATGGCCCCAGGACTAAGATCTTGTCACCCACCTGGGAGACCTGCAGAGCATCCCAGGCTCCTGGCTTAAGCCACAGCTGTGACAGATATTTGGGAGTGAGCCAGGGTGTAGAAGATCTCTCTATCACTCTGTATTTCAAATCAGTGTTTTAAAGATCTTTGTATAGTTTATTCATAATGGGTTTTCATGAGCTTCTAGAATCGCCTCATATGCATGGATTTCAAAATTTTTGCACCAACATACTGATCTCTCTGATTTCATTTTCCACACACTTTTTGAAGCCCCTTCGTGCAGGTACCAGCTGTAAGTCAGTCTGTCCCTGCTTGTACTTTGTTCTCTGAAACTCAGTGCTTCCCCCTCTGTCGGTATTTAATCCACTTCCTCTTTGTGCAGCCCACACTTGCCAAAATAGAAAGCTGAATTATTAGCGGGCTTCCCAGCTTCTATTTTTGATGGTGTCATGTTCCACATTCTTAATTTTTCAGGCAAAAGAAGAGAACATTTTCTTTTTCTCCCTCAATTAGGATGCCTCTTCCTTGTGTGTTGGTCACAGCCCTTTGCTGGGGGAAAGCTGCCCATTTTCTTAGACTGGCAACTAGATGAAACTGGGAGGAAGGCTCAGATACTTAGGAGGAAGTAGAAGGACATCAGAGGGTCACCTCATCCCGATGCAACCCTCTGAAGATGGTTGAAGAGAGGGCTGGGGTGTCACAAGGCGTGTGGTCGGGGGGAGAGCTTCTCAGGATTAAATCAACTCATTCGTGAACACGCAGTAGTTCAGAGCCTACAGAAACTGAAATCTCCGCAGCCATAGCCCTCAGCCTCTCCTTCCTACTCTATGCCCTGAGTCCTGGCATGGAGACAGACAGGCAGGACCACAGCCCCATCCCAGCAGGCTAGCTAAGAAGCAGGCTGTGTCCCTGCCCAAGCCCCACCCTACCCCACCTTGTCTGACAAGGAAGAGGTGAGAGTCTTCCTAGGGCCTCTCCAGCCCTTCTCTCTTGCACTTGTTGGGGTACACAGGCAGATGGGGGTGCTGGCTGAGAAGCTGCCCTCCCTCCATCCCCGCTGTTGCAGCGTGCTTCATCAGGGAAGCCAAGTACAGACTGGAATTAGGACCTCCTCTCTCACTGTGTCACCCGGCACTGGCAGAGCCACACGCTGCCCGCCCACCCCTGAGGCTCCACGTGCAGCTGTCTCTGAGTCCCCACGTTTCAGAGAGCAGAAGTGAATTTGTCCTTGAGTGGGTGGGAGCTGGCCTGGCTGCCCCCCAACCTGAGCTTCCTCAGGATAGGGGAGGAGAGAAAGGCAGGTGCATCGGTCCAGGCCCTGGGGCGAGGAAGGGAAGAGGAGGTGAACTGCGAGAGACAGAATCTTATAGCCACATTTGTAGGGAAGACAGTGACAATGGTGCCACATTGCACATGTCTGCAGCTCCTGCCTAGGCTTACAGAACTGTGGGTTCGTGGCACACCCCAGGTTCCCACACAGAGAGGAGAAAGGGCAGCTGCCTTCTCCTAGGAGGAACTGGAACTCCCAAAGTCGGGCTGCCCCGGTGGCTCTGAGTTCAGGCTGACCATCTGCATTGCTCTCCCAGAAAGAAGAGAAGGCCATGATTGCCAAGATGAACCGCCAGAGAACCAACTCCATTGGGCACAACCCGCCACCCTGGGGGGCCGAACGCCCCTTCTACAACCACCTGGGCGGCAACCAGGTCTCCAAGGAGATGAAGCGAATGGTGAGTGGCTGGGGAGAGCATCCTCCAAGAGTGAGACCCCTTCCTCTTCTCCTCTTCCTGGAGTGTGTTTGCCCAAGGGAATTAGAAAGAGCCATAGGGGTCAGCGAGCCATAGGGGTCAGCCTGCCTGGGACTGGGAGCTGGCAGGCCCAATCTCCCAGCCCTGACTGCTCCCCATGGGTGCCCTCCGCAGCTGGGAGCACTTGGCAATGCCCCATCCTCCATCTGCCTTGGTAGAGTTTGATGTGGTCTGATCTCAGGGCCCAGCCAGCTGGGTGTTGGTGAAGCCATAGGAGCCAGCCGGGCATCAGCTTGCCCACTACCTGATAGCATTCATTGCATTGTCACTGCAGAACATCCTAGTGCTTGCATCAGAGCTGCAAGGCAGGACAAAGCCCCCACTTCCTCTCCTCTCCCCTTTCTTCCCACTGAGCTGGCCCAAGGTGGAGATGTCACTACCACCTCCAAGGCCATCACCACCTGCCTAAGAGGACAGTCACCTCTGGCTGCAGGCCCATCTGGGATGTGTTGCTGTGGGAAGAAGCAGAAGAAGGGGAACACACACAGGAGCTATGCCAGCCGCCACGAGGTCTCCATTGGAGAATGTGGGGAGTGGCCTGCCCTGAGGGAGGCCAGGATGCTAAGGGACAGGTGTGGTAGCTACTTGGTGCCCGAAGTTTGTGTCTCTGGGTTGGAACTGGTGAAGTTGCTGCAGAAGCCGTGGGGAGATAGAGTCCCACTGGGCCCTGGCAGTCAGCAGCCCAGGGCTGGGGGCCCAAGAGGAGGGTTGGGCTGGGCTGGGGACCTAGTCATTCTGCTCCCTGTTGGAGGCAGGTGGCACAGGTTTTGAAGAGGGAATTTGAACTGAGGCAGGGTCTCCATTTCAAATTTTAGTGGCAGAGGAGCCACCCAAGGTGGGAGCAGAGGAAGAGAGATCTGACTTGGCTTTTTCCTAGGGCTTTGAACTTAGATGCTTGTGGACTTGCCAGGGCTGTTGTGGGTGCTGGCTGCCGCCTGCTGCCCCCTGGTGCCCTCCCTGAAGCAAGAGGCAGTTGATAAGGTTCTTGGTGGTGGCTCCAGCCCTCCTGTAGATTCTGAATGTGGGTGGGGTCCAGAGTTGGGGAAGGGCAAGGTGGTGAGCGGATGGAGAAAAGCTGGACAGGGAGTAGGAAGATGGTATCTGTGTGTGTGTGTGTGTGTGTGTGTGTGTGTGTGTGTGTGTGTGTGTGTGCACCCACATGTCCTAATGGAGAGGTCAGGAGCTGGCAGCCTGTGGGCTGGGCTCAGTTCGTTCTCTGTTTGTAGGCCTCAGGGAATTATTTTTCTTTGGTGACACCTTCCCCCATAAACTGCAATTCTGGTTCTTTTGGGAATCTTAAAGGAGGCAATTTGGGCAATAAGCACCAGTTTGGCAGACCATTAATCATAGTTAGGACAAAGAAGAATTAGCAGTGAGGGCCCAAACTGGGGGAAGGGAAGGGGGAGAATTTAATTGCTTTGCCAAGCAGGGGTGTCAGAACAAGGTTCCCTACTATAGCAGCCTCTTCAGCAGCCTGCGGGAGGGCAGGCCCCTACCCGGGTGGGCCCAGTGTCCCCCGAAGAGGCTGGCATCCGAGCAAGGGCTCCAGTCACCACCCCCACCTTGCCTGTCCAGGCTGAGCCCCACCACTGGATATGTTCCACACCGCCCATGGGCTTTGGTGTTAAACTTGCTTCAGATCTTCAAGACCTGCCAAAGGAGGACTCTGATCCTGATTTGCCACCATCACTTTGAAATAAAACCCAGTACAGCCAAAAGGAGGGGTGAGGATTGGACAGAGCAGCCGCCAGGTACTAAAAGGGCACTCACGGTCCACAGCCAGCTGCTTCTTGAGGCTTCCCCGGCATACACAGTGGAGCAGAGCTGGGCTTGCTCCTGCGTGGGCCTGACCATAAGGTCTTCCAAGTGATTTGTTTGTAGTAAGATTGACAGGACACTCAGCTGGTGGGACAGGCAGACATGGAGAGGGACAGTGACCTACTTCCTGGGGGTGGGCCCCGCCTGCAGATCTGTGCTCTGAGCACCTCAGGGGACCCAGGGGAGGGGATGCACAGCTTGACCTGCTACTGTCTGCTTTATTCTCATTTCCCCAACCTGAGCCTGACACTGAACTGTCTACGAGCCCCTGTGTGCAGGTGGTTAGTGTAGACCCAGCTTCCTGCTCAGCCCAGGAGGAATGGCAGGTCAGTGGTCTCTCAGATGCTGGTCAGAGCAGTGGAGGCCAGCAAAGCAGCAGCACAGCTCAGCAGGTTGTCACCCACTCCTGCAGTGGAGTTCATAAGCTGTTGCTTCCTGGGGCCATGGAATACAAAGAGCTCACATGTGTGGCCACCTGCAGCCTGAGCCATGCTGTGCTGAGAACATGTGGCTTGCACCCGGGTGACACCTACTCCTCCCGCCAGGACTGTAAGGACAGGCAGAGGGAAGGCCTGGCAATCCTCAGGGGACAAATATGCCCAGCTTGACCTGGCAGACAACTGCATGGCCAGCTGCAGGCACTTGGGAGGGTGGTGGTCTGGAGGCTGCTATGGCTCTGGAAGCCTCCCTCTTATCTCCCACTGTAAGAAGTGGAGAGAGTTGGGGCTCTCTCGATACTATGGGTCCTGGAGGCACACAAGCCCTGCGTGCACTTCCACATGTGTCCTTTGTGGGAATGAATACGGGAATGTTTATGTGACCCTGGTCCCTCTGTAGAGTGGAGTGGCCAAGATTTGAACCAGCACTCTGATATGGGATGCTGGCATGTCAGGCCACGGCTTTACCTCCTGGGCCACAGGACTGGGCCCCTGAAATGTGTTTATCCTTCTGTGGAATTGACAGATGAATTCCAAGTCTGGGCTGCCCACTCCACTGGCTCCAAGGCACCAAGCACCACACCAGTTCTCAGTGTTGCGAGTAACCGTGAACTTGAGTCCAGGACAGAACATGTGATGTTGTGTGTGTGTGTGTGTGTGTGTGTGTGCTGGGATGCATGAGTGACAGATGGAACAGCTTGATCATTCTCACTCCATCTGAGTAAGAGGAAGAGCTAGGAAGCAAGAACGGGGGGCCTCCGAGTGCATGTTCCAGGTGTAGGCAGAGGGGCTGAGGGGAGGTCAAGGAATGGCATGGACACCCGGGTTTGCCTGTGGATGCAATGCAGTCAGCACCTCCCAGTACCCTGCACAGAGCCCTTCTCCTAGATGGCTGCAGCTCTTGCCTCTCCCCTCACTCTCCTCTTTGCGTCTCCTTCTCTTGTAGGGCTTTGAAGACCCCAAGGACAAGTGAGTACCACACCTGACTCTCTTCCCGCTCACTCAGCCTAGGGATCGCCCTACCTCTACCTGTCACTCCCCACGCTCCTCTGTGAGAAGTGACCCCTGCCCCCAACCACAGCTGGGAGGGAGTAGCTCTCAGACTGGCCACCAGCGGCCATCAAGCACTGGCCATCATGTACCTGCATGCACCATAGCTCCCTCAGGACAGCATAGGCCTTGGCACTGGCCCCTAGCCTCTGATCATATCCAGAGCCTCTGAGCAAATGCCCTCCATGCCTCCTGCCTTCACTTCCCTGGTCCTTGGATGCCCCAGATTTTCACTCCAGGACCAAGCTATACCCTGAGCAGAGGGTGTTTTAAGTTTACTACTCCAGGATCCACTTTGAGCAGGGAGTCAGGGGACCAGGTGGAGCTGTGGCAAGAGTGTCACCCTCAGGTCTCAGACAGGATACCTCAGTGGAGAGCTGAGAGCAGACTGTCACCTGTGGGAGAAACAGCCAACACTTCGGGGTTGACTCACATTGTTGCAGTCGTGTATTGGTCATCAGGACAGCCCTTCAGCCTGTGGCCATGAGGTTGTTCACGTGCAGAGTGCCCCCTGGCATGAGATTTCTGGCTGCCTAGTCTCCATACCCAGCCATGTGTTCAGGGCTCACAGCGATCACCCCTCGTGGCACCCCGGCCTGTCTGATGTCTGTCTGTCCTGCTCTCAGGAATGCCCAGGAAAGTGCAAACCCCGAAGATGAAGTGGACGAGTTTCTGGGCAGGGCAATTGACGCCAGGAGCATCGACAGGCTGCGGTCGGAGCATGTCCGCAAGTTCCTTTTAACCTTCAGGGAGCCTGACTTAGAGAAGAAGGTACGGGGGAAGGGGCGGGGAAGGGGCAGAGGGAGTGAGAGAGTGGCCCCAGGGAGGGGCAGCAGGGAGAAAGCTACGGGACCTACAGAGGAAGGAGCCTCTCCTGGGGCCTGAGTGTCCTCAGCTCTGAGGTCACGCAGAGAGACTGGGGGTATAGACACCCCAAACTCAGTGTGCCTCAGTCTTCTCATCCAGAAAAGAGGGTTGTTTAGCACATCTATCTCACAGCAAGGTTCACATGGCTTCATGCGTGTGCCACTGTAGGCCATGTGGGCACCTGGCACATAGTAGGAGGTTCCTGTTGGTGCTTACCTTGGTGGTGTTGTCGCCAAGAGTACCCTCAAGGGATTCAAGCTGGAAGTGGTGATCCCAATTGGAGGGGAGAAAGCTCACGGTCAGGGTGGTTGGGTGACTTTCTTCAGACCACCCAGGGAGACATGAGAGGATCCTGGCCAGATCCTGGTCCTTGTGTCCAGCGGGCACCTCTTGCAGCATGTCACCCACAGTTCCTCCAGGCTCTTTCGGCACAGTGGGCTCCCGGAGCTCATTCGGCACTAAACCAAAGAGGAAGGGCTCATGGGCAGAATAAGACTGGGGGCAGGGAGGCCGTGATATGGACTCGGAGGCTGGGCTGGTGTCTGCCTTTGTTGGTACAACTGCTGATGGCAGGGACCAAGGGTGACTCTGGACAAGAAACAGACACCCCTAAAATTCCACTGACTCCTCTATAAGTGGACACAGTATGGTCCCACACCCACTTGGTGGGTCCTAAAGGACCCTGAAAGAGCTTGGTGGATTTCCTGCAGGTGATGGTACCCAGACATTCTAAGGCATCACTTAGGACTCTGATAGTGGCCCAGCTGCAGGGGGTTTCTGGCCCGATGCTGCTCTGGGTCCCTCCCCTTGCCCTGCCTATACCAGACTCCTTGTGCCCATCTGCATGCCCATCTGGTTCTCAAGGGTTCCCTGTCCTGGGAACGGGCTGTGTGCCCGTCCAGCCTTGGGGCAGAGGTAGGGGGATGTGTGTGTGTGTGTGTGTACGTACATGTGTGCAGCCCAGGCCTCCTAGTCCCTACACCCTCTCACCCTGTCTGCTTCTCCCACCCCTCTAATCCCCAGTACTCCAAGCAAGTGGACGACCGCTTTGGTGCCTACGTGGCATGTGCCTCGCTCGTCTTCCTCTTCATCTGCTGTGTCCAGATCACCATCGTGCCCCAGTAAGTGTTCATGTCTTTGGCTGTGGGGTCTCCCATGGGCTGGAGGGGGTGTTGATCACCAAGGACTGGTGCTTGGTCTGGGAGGGAGATTTGGGGACATACCCTTGGTGGGTGAACCTGGGATGCCAGCAGCAGGTAGGGTCTGGCCCCACTGGGCTGAGAGGCAGTGTACCCCTGGACTTCTCCACAGGTGCTGCCCAGCAGCATGAGCTGGGTGTCCTGCCCAAGGCTTGCTTATCTTCTCTCACCTCACACACAGCGCCACTGCCCTGTCCAGCATGTCCCCAGGGTTCACCAAGCTGGCCTCCTGTGACATTCAGTGTTGAAAAGACACCCCTTGGATCTGTGACTGCTGTGGTTGTCAGGACACAGCAGGTAGAGCACCAGATGCCAGCAGCTGGCTCTGCCTGCCCCCGGCTCTGCACCTGTGCCCGTGATACCCTGTACCAAAGCCACAAGGAATTGATGGGAGAGTGGGTCTTCATGGAACCCCAATTTCTTGCATTGAAACGGGGCCAGCTAGACCTCCTATTGATGGTTCCCTATTAGCTTGCATGCTGACTTCTTTTTTTAAATGTATTTTTATTTTGAATTTTGAATTATGTGGTACAATCTCGTATAGGCTGGGATTCACCCCCAAACTCCCACCCCCTGTCAGATTATTCCCATTTTGTTACAATGGTGTAGTCCTTCATAAGGAATCATAATTCTATCAGTCTCTTATTTAAGAGTACCCCAACTTATTGGTACAGACAACGTCAGACATATGTACAAAAATTTCATTCGGAATCCATCTTTCGTCTGGAAGCAGGGATGTATGTTCCATTATGCCCCCATGTCTGTATATGATAGACCCCAATACTCCATCACTATACATTTCCATAAATGGGAAGCCATGAAACAAGGTCAACAACTGGTATGAGTTAGAACAGCCACAACAACAACAAATTATAGCACCATGAAAAAATGCGCCACTGAGTAACCAACATACTGACTTCTAACTGCTCTGTCTGCAGTGTGGCAGGGGCATGGAGTCACCCCTGCCATCCCTCCCTGGCTCAGGCACCAACACTGGAAGCCTGGAACAAAGGCAGCTATGGGAGTGCGCCCTTTAGGAATCTGCTCCTTCTGGTACACCTCTGGTCCCCGCCACCTCCAGGCTACACTCTGCCTTAGGGACTCCAGGCTGGTGTGAGGAGCCGAGCTTTCTGAAGCAGAGTCCCCTGCAGTGCTGGTGTCCTGGGGCTCTCACTGAGAGCCTGCAGTCTCCCTCAGCAGGGAGAGGCAGAGCCAGGGACACAGATTTTTCCTATTCACTGGCCAGAAGTTTTGGAACAAAAGCAGAGCAGGACATGCCCTTCTGAGCAGCCCTAGCTTCGTGCCTGTCACAGAACAGTTGGGCTGCTGGCCGACCCATTGCTAGATCAAGGCCTCCAACCAAAGCAACCCTCAGCCGTAATGGTTATTTACCCTTGAGTGAGGACTTGGAGGGACTACGTGGGAGTTTGTGTGTGTGTGTTAATGATTTATTTTGTTTAGTTGAAAACAGAATTATAAGAGAGACAGGGAGGGAAAGAGAGACAGAGATCCATCTACCTGTTCACTCCATAAATGGCCACAACAGCCAGAGCTGGACCAAACCAAAGCCAGGAGCTTTTGGGTCTCCCACGTGGGTGCAGGGAGCCATCCTCCGCTGCTTTCCCAGGCACATTAGCAGAAAGCTGGGTCAGAAGTGGAGCAGCCGGGACTCGACAGGTGTCTACATGAGATGTGGGCATCACAAGCAGCTTTGCCTGCTTCACCACAGTGCCAGCCCTGGAAATTCCTCCAGACCAAGTGAAGCAAGCCTGCCCTAGCTAAGATTCAGGCGCAGGGTTCTGCATGAGGCCCCCTGGGCCACTGCTCCCTGTGGGGAGGTGGCAGGGCAGCAGGGAGGGCAGGAGCAGAGCCCTGTGGGGAAGCTCCCCACTGGCTGTGGAGGACTTTGTCGGTCGGGACCAGGGAGGCGGAGGTCTGGGGTGTGGGAAGGGGCCTCCGGGTCCCATGGCCTCATGCCCAGCCACTCTCTCGTCGCCTCTGCTCTCCAGCTCCATGTTCATGCTGAGCTTCTACCTGGCCTGTTTCCTGCTGCTGACCTTGGTGGTGTTTGTGTCTGTGATCTACTCGTGCGTGAAGGTGAGTTCGGCTGATGCGGGAACCCAGTTGCCTTTTTCCCACTCTGCCCCTCTGCCAGGGTGGAGGTGGATGTCATGACTGGTGGTGCTGGCCGGGGGGGGGGGGTAAGGAGGGCAGGGTGCATGGTGCTGGCAGCAAGCTGGCCACCAGGGACATTCATTCGCAGGATCCCGTACCTCTTTGGCTGCCTTCGCCACCTTTGCAAGTCTTTGCTGCAGGGAGATGTGATTGCGGCCACTTCCATCTGTCTCCATCTGTCTCCTTGGTGTCCAGTGGGACAGAGGAAGGGCACAGAACAGTGCACAGCGAGCACTCGCTGAAAGTCTCCCTTAAATGTCCTTTGTGGTGTGCCCTGGATGGGGTGGGCACAGAAAGAAGGGGTTCCAGCTCCCCCACCTCCCATGGGAGAGAGGGGCTCCCCAGAATGACTGTTTTGGATGTGGGTAGCATGCGTCCAGGATCAGGGCCCTGGCTTTTTTCCTTTCTGCATCTCCCCACATCTTCTCTTGGTCATGCCCCGTTGCCTGCCCAGGCTGAGTGCCTACACAGGTCTGCTCTATCCGGGAGATCACTCGGTGTCCCATCGGCCTTGCCCACCATGCCTTCCCCTTGTCTTCTTCCTCTCACGACAGCCTGATCCCAGGAAGAGACATGTCATGTTTCACAGTGTTCCCCATTCTCTGCAGGCATTGGACCCACCCAAATCCCCTTTTCTCTCCTCCTTCCCCACTGGCTCCTTTCTGTGCTGCTAATTGCTCAGTCTCCTCATGGTCAAGGTTCTAACAGAGTGGTTGTCAGAAGCGGGCATGAGCTGTGCCTCAGCAGTGCCTTCCTGGGCATGGGCCCCAGGTCTCTTCCTGCCCAGCAGCATGCCTTCCTTAGCCTGTCTTCAGTCATCCACCACCTTCTAGTCTTGCAGTTTTTAAGATTTATTTATTTTTATTGGAATGTTAGATATACAGGAGGAGAGACAGAGAGGAAGATCTTCTGTCCTCTGATTCACTCCCCAAGCAGCTGCAATGGCCAGGACTGAGCCAATCCGAAGCCAGGAGTCAGGAGCTTCTTCTGGGTCTCTCACGCAGGTGCAGGGTCCCAAGGCTTTGGCCCATCCTCCACTGCTTTCCCAGGCCACTGGCAGGGAGTTGTATGGGAAGTGGGGCCACTGGGATTACAACTGGCACCCAAATGGGACCCTGGTGCATGCAAAGTGAGAACCTAGGCTACCGTGCCAGGCCCCAATCTTGTAGTTTTAAACCCCACCCCAGTTCTACTTGTTACACTCTGTTTCTATAAAAGGACACCATGTGTTCCTGAGAGCCAAAAGGTGGGAACACCCAGAGTGTCTATGAACAGATGAAAGGCTTGGCAGAATATGAACTGCGACGGTCATAGAACCTGGCTCAGCAGTAAAAAGTGGTATACGGTGACATGCCATGGTGTAGTGTGACAAACGAGCTCTGAGACGGTGCTGGGTGGAAGCCATCGGGCATGGATGGTCCTATAGTGTAGGATTCCACTGAGCTGGAAAGCGCCCAGATGGGGCGAGCTCAGTGCGGTAGGAGGGGATGAGCAGCCGAGGGAGTTATTGGTCAACAACAGAGTTCCTGTGGCAGTGGTGAGCGGGCTTTGGGAGGAGGCTGTCACCACATCACCATGGTTACACAGTGTTGTGACTGTCATCCATGCCACTTAGAGATGGGTAAAAGGACACATTTTATGGTGTGTATATGTGTGTGTATATGTGTATATATGCGTACATGTAGCACTACAATAAGAAATGCTTCCTTTCTCTAAAAAAAAAAAAAAAAGCCAACCCTAAAATAGCCTCCTTAGCATTTTCAAAAAAATAAATGTCTCTGTTTTCATTAGAAGACAGAGACAGACTTCAATCTCTCTAGTGGATCACTACCCAAATGCGCCACAGCCATGCGCTGGGCCAGCCTGCAACCAGGTCTCCCACGTGGGTGGCAGGGATCCATGGACTTCAGCCGTCACCTGTTACCTCCCAGGGGACATATCCTCAGGGTGCTGGGATTGGGATCAGAGCTGGGACATGTGCCCGGGCCCCCAGCAGAAGCTGTCAGTGTTCCAAATGACATTGGAACTGCTACATCCAGCAGCCGTCCCTTAGAAGGTGTCCCCTCCACTTCAGAATATTTCTTTTTAATTAAATAATGAACTAAGGCAGAGCCATTATTTGCTTTTGTATTTCAGTTACTTAACTAGCCCATTGAATATATAGTCTACCATCTTTTCCTTTAAAAAAATATGTATTTATTTATTTGGGAGAGAGAGAGAGAGAGAGAGAGAGTGAGCCCACAGCAGTCAGGACTAGACGGGATCAAAGCCAAGAGCCAGGAACTGCGTCTGAGACTCTGCCATGGTTGGTGGGAACCCAGATACATGTGCCTTTGCTCTTTATCTCCAAGCCACATCAGCAAGAAGCCGGATCGGAATCAGGGAGTGGCTGGGATTGGAACCAGGGACTCCAATGTAGGCATTGCAACAAGTGGCTTCCCCCACTGCACCACCCCCCTCCTGTGTAGTAACTACAGCCTGGGCTTCCTCTCCTTCCTGCTGACGCCTTTGCACATGGAAGAAGTTGTCCTGTGTGCTTGGGTAGCTGGTGGTCAGTTGGGGAGGAGGGGCGTTTAGCCATTCCCCTTGTCTGCACTGGCCAGTTTGGCATCAGGACTTTGGTCAGGTCACTTCTCTTGCCCACTACATGTTATCCATAAAACCTCCCTTGCCTCCTTATGTGTCATTGGACCCAGCTGGTTGACAACTGATGGTGAATTTGCTAGGCTTGTTTCCAGCTCCTTCATCCAGTACAGCGGTCTTTTTTGTGTTCCGAGAGATCCGTTTCCCCAGGAAGAGGCTGGCAAGTGGACTCCTACCTTCCCGCATGCCCCAGGTTGCAGATGCACTGGCCCTGACCACATGCCCTCCACCAGGGCAGCCCACCCCCATGCCCACTGCAGATGGAAGGCAGCTGCAGCAAAGAGCATGATCAGGAAGAAGGTATCTGGTCCTCCCCAGGCATGCACGCAGCAGGGACATTAATCTGCCTCTTCTTCCTTTGCTGAATGCAGGGACAGGGACCTGCCCCTGCATGGCATTGCACAGTGGCCAGGCCGGGAGCACCAACTGCCCTTTGTTACCTATGCAGGTATTGGGCATGAAGCTGTCTGGACCATGATTTTCACTGCTGTTTTTCCTTTGGAAAACATTTGCTCTTTCCCAAAAGGCGGTATTTTCTACCTGATTCCCTGTGTGTTCTCATCAGTGACATGGTGGGGAGAGGACAGGCTTTCCTTATGAGATCTGATTAATTTCTGTGTCACTGCATGGGTGCAGGCCCTGCTGATGCACTGCCAGGCCGAGTTCCTCTCTCAGGTGCCCTGACTTGAATCTGTGCCCCAAATAATGTGGGCTTTAGTGTCTGAAATGGCCCAGGCTGTGCCCCTCCAAAGAGAAAAGGATGAAGGCAGCAGAGACTGTTTCCCTGCATATCATGGAGCTGTCCTCCCTGGCCCTTTCTCCCACAAGCCTTTGCTCTTTGGAGAAAACTGTGTTAAATTTGCATCACGCCGATCCGAAGCCAGGATCGGCATAGCATCGACCGTTGCGCTCACTTTGGGAGTGAATCATCGGACGGAAGATCTTCCTCTCTGTCTCTCCTCTCTGTATATCTGCCTTTCCAATGAGAAAATAATAAAAATAAATCTTAAAAAAAAAAATTTGCATCACGCCCCACCAGTCCACGTTGCCCACAGACCCAGAGTCTCACCCACTTGGGAAGGGACAGAAGCAGCACCAGAGCCAGATGTGGAGTCTCTGGCAAGGACCCCTGTGTGTGGGCGGGAAGGAGGCGTGCCCCATGTGGATCACCTGCCAAGAAGGTGTGCTCGCTCACATCTCCAGGGCAGAGTGCAGCCCCTTCCCGCTGGGGCCGTTGTGACCATCTCAACAGTCTCCCCAGGTGGCTTCTGCCTGCTTGTCCTGTGAAGCAGCCCTGGCTTAGGCCTGCCCAAGTGCACAGAAGACATTGGCTCTGTGCTTGTCCCACTCACTGACCTGGGCTCCTGCCTTGTCTGTGCCTTGTTAGTGCTTCCCGGTTCAGAAGACCCAACTCCTGCTCCCAGCAGCAGGCAGTAGGGGAGCTCAGCTCCATAGCGGTATGTGTCTGTGTGTATCTGTCTGTGCCTGTGTGTGTGTGTGTCTTTGTATACATGTGTGTATGCCTCTGTGTACCCATGTGCCTTTGTACCTATATGTGTGTGCCTTGTGTATGTATGTATACTTATGTATGTGTCTGTATGTGCTTGTATGTGTGTCTGTGTGTGCCTGTGTCCTTGTGTGTCTGTCTGTGTCCCTGTGTGTGAGTGTGTGTACATGAATCTCCCTCACCCTCAGGCTCCCCGTCCTACTCTGTACCTCACTGTCCCCTAGGTCCGCTCATCTGCACTCCCAGACCTGTGAGCCATCTGTCTGCGCTCCATGCAGATACTGACAAAGCCCACCTCCTGCCTGCAGTCTGCACACATCTTGCTGGTTGTCCTTTCTTCCCTGGCTTACCAGGGTTCTCCTCCTAGGGACCTTCTGTCCTAGGAGGCTGTGTGATTTGCACTCTCCCTTGACCACCTGTATAGCCCAAGGCACATCCCGTGTCTCCAGGAAGGATGTATTTTTCCACGTGTTCTTTTAGGGATGTTAAGAAGCATTTTGCAGGGGCCTCCTGTGGCTCTCAAGTCACACAGTCCAGGATTTGCCGCATTCCCCAAGCCTCCACGGGGCTGTGCTTCAGTCCACTTTGCAGAGGGGGTACAGCAGGGTCAAGGAGCTTCCCTCAGCTGTCAGAGCCAGGCAGGGATTAGAGCTGGGACTTTGGTCCACATGGTCCATGTCCTCAGAGCTCAGCGCTGCTCCCCCCGGGATGCCACCTTTGTTGTGAGGATCAGTAGACTCCCCAAAGGCCGAGTGACAGGAGCCCTGATGTGCCACGCATCTACCTGCCTTGTTTGACTTGCAGTGTTTTCATGTCTTCCTCTTTCTATCCTTTGAAGCAGAGGCCGCTGTTCCTTTCATTAGCTCTTTGTCAGAGAAGACTGTCTTCTTCTGCTCTCAGCTCTCTGCCTTCATCAGTTTTCCTCTGCTGTGTCCCAGCCATACCTCACAGCCGGGGAAGTGCCCCCACCCCGGGAGCCCACTGATGTGCCTGGAGTCGCTCAGAGAAGCCAGGATCAAAACTCCCTCGCCGCAGCCGTGCTTTGTGAGTCAGGTTCTCACTTGGGTCCTGAGCTGAATTGATTTGAATTCATCAGAATGATTCTGTGCTCTTTTTAAAGTATTTTATTTGAAAGTCAGAGTTACAGAGACAGGGAGCAAGAGAGAGAGATCTTGCATCCACTGGTTCACTTTCTAGGTATCCACAACAGCTGAGCCAGGCTTGGCTGAAGCCAGGAGCTTGAAATTTCATTCAAGTCCACCACATAGGTACGGGCCCAAGCTGTAGAGTCACGTGCTGCTTTCTAAGGCACATTAACAGGGGCTGAAGTAGAACAGCCAGGACTTGAACTGTAGCTTATGTGGATGCTGGTGTCACAGGCAGTGGTTTAACCAGCTAGGACACAATGTCAGCCCCTATAATTCTTATTGTATTAAGGCTTTTTTTTAATTTGAAAGAATAACAGAGAGAGAGAGAGAATTTTCCACACAATGATTTACTCCCTGAATGGCCATAGTGGCCAGTCTGGGCCAGATTGAAGCCAGGAGCCAAGACCCTCATCTGGGTCTACCACGTGCCTGGCAGAGTTAACAACATGCAGCGTCTGCTGTTGCCTTCCCAGGCACAGGAGCAGGGAGCTGGATTAGAAGTAGAGCAGCAGGGATTACAGCTGCTGCTTTGAGATGGCATGTTGACTGCAAATGGCAGCTTAGTCAGCTGGGGCACAGCTCCAGCCCCAATTATCTGCTCATTCCATGTGCAGGTGTCAGAGGAGCCACCGTACTATTCACAGCAAGCAGCTGCATGGTTTTACATCTCCCACCAGGGGAGCACGAGGCGTCAGTCTCTCTACATCTTTATGAAAACCTTTTCCGCTTTCTTTTATAGCTTGTTTTATTGACACACACAGACAAAGGGAGAGCATGAGGGCACCCCCCTTCTCCTGGATCACTTCCACCAGGGTCAAGACAGAGCCTGGCCAAAGGTGGTGGGAGGCAGGAGCTTGGTCCGGGTCTCCAACGTGGGTGGCAGGAACCCAGTTCCTTGGGTCATCACTGTTGCATCCCATAGTCTGCTTTAGCTGGAACACTGGAATTACAAGCAGAACCAGGGCTTGAACCAGGCACTTGAATATGGGATGCCAACATCTTAAGCGCTAGGCTAAACTCTCCTTACCCCACCTTTCAGTTTCTTGCTGGATTGTTTGAGCACAAAATATTCCAGTTTTGAGGAAGGCTGGTTTATTTTTGCTTCTCTCTCTCTCTCTGGCTGGTGCTTTTCATGTCATTCTCTAAGAAACCATTGTCTTCTCCAGATTCACAGTGATCTCCTTGTGTGTATTTTCTAGTTTGTATTTTTCAGTTTCCTAGTTTCAGCTCTTACATGAAGGTCTCTAGCCCACTTGAGGTCAGTTCCTGTGTGCAGCGTGAGGTAGGACATGACTTCATTCCTTCTCACTTGTCCCCGTGGCAGCTGTTGAAAGATCCCCTTCTCCCCTGTTAGACTGTCTGGGTTCCCTCAGAGGAACCACCTTGCTGTTGATGCAAGGCTTTCCTTCCAGACTCGGTGCGAATTCTGTGTCTATGAAGCAAGATGTTCATCCAGGCATGTGCTTCTGAATCCCAAGTACCTTCCCATCTGCCCCAGAGGAGGGTTCCTTTGGCACACTCTTGTTTCCCTAACCACATTATGGGTTCTGACGGTGCAGCATGTGCTGGAAGGTGAGATGGAATCCCAGACCTGCACCTCCCAGGGGATGACAGCCTGTGTGGTTACTTGCTTCTGACAGCTGCAGCTCTTTTTGTCATCTGTCCTTCCCTCTGGTCCCCTCATAGAAAATGGCCTTGTGGAAGGGTGGAACATTCTCGGGTGAGAGAGAAATACTGTGTCTTTGCCCAAGTGGCCCAGGTTCGAGACTAGGGGGCCACTAGCTTGAGTCTGCTGCTGTATGGATGCTGGCAGGAGACATGAGACTTTAGGGACAAAGACGAAACTGCATTGCTCATGCACAGCCAGCTGCATGAGAACCAGCATGATAGCATTGATTCCTCTTAGCCTTTGAGTCCCAAGGGCCAGTGGAACTGTGTGTGTGTGTGTGTGTGTGTGTGTGTGTGTGTGTGTGTGTGTGTGTGTGTGTGTAGTGGGCTTGGGTTGCAGCTACAGAACATTGGGCCAAAGAAGAGTCCAGCACCCTTGGAGTCAGCGGCAGTCCCGCCCCACTGCTGGTGGGCAGGTTACCCTTGACCACCTCACTTGGCCATGTGGCCACCTTTAGAGGAATGGGAAAGCTTTGTGGTCTGACACACTCAGCAATGTGTTCCGTGTCCAGGATGGAACCACAAACCCAGAAGTTGTGGGTTCCCCTCTAGAAGCCAGACAGTAGGAGCCTTCGGGGCAGGGCATGGGGCTCGCTCAAGGTAACCCAGAAAGGCCTCACCTAAAAGTCAGGCTCACTGACCATTGGCACATTGCTTTCTCTCCTCCCTCTCTGCGCAGAATGCCTGTCATAGTTGGGACTTGTCAACAAGAGCAGTGGGGACTGCCGGAGTGGGACAGCCTGGGAGCACTCTGCTTTGCCTCTTGGGCTGCCATCTTCTTTTCAACCCAGGTGGCACAGCAGAGGAAGAGGACATGGTCTCCAGGGCCATCCGAGAGGGTGGCAGAGGTGGGATGTAGGTGGTTGCAGTGGGTCTGCAGGGGAATGGACATATGCTTGGTCGGGCTGAAGGATATGCAGGAAGGGTGAGTGCTCTGTGCAGCTCATGCTAGAGGGGGTGCTCCCCTCCTGCTCTCTCCCACTGCCGCGCTGCTCTGCCCCTCTCCCAAGTCAGCCCCTTCTCCACGCACCAGGTCCTGTCTGAGTCCTGAGGCCCACAGTTCACCCCTTCCGAAGAGCGTTTCTGATCCTCCTGCCCCCGCCCCCAGGAAACATTTTGTGCCCCTCCTGAATCCGTGGCATATGTATACTGCCATGGGCATCCTGTGACTCAGGGCCCAGCATCCGCACAGCAGGTGAATTTGCTTTTTCAGCTGCTTCTGTGTAGAGTCAAGACAGCCTCGTTCCTTTCCTCCTGCTCCCTTGCCATGGACTGCCCATGCAGCCCCACTGCTGGCCAAGCTACACGCCGTGGGCAGCGGTGGGTGTGAGACGGAGGCCTGCAGCCTGGGCGGGCTTCAGCTGTGCTGGTGGCACAGGTGGGGCCCCTGATCCCCTCCGTGGCTTTCTGGGAAATCCTCACTGGTGGCTGTTGTTTCTCTCTCCTTCCCACTGCATCCCCCCAGCTCTTCCCAAGTCCGCTGCAAACCCTGTCCAGGAAGATTGTGCGCTCCAAGATGAACAGCACCCTGGTTGGAGTGTTCACCATCACCCTGGTCTTCCTGTCGGCTTTCGTCAACATGGTGGGCCTGGGGGCAGGCCAGCGGCGGGCAGGCATGGGCAGGGGGAGGTTCCTGGGACGTTCCTACTTGTGTCTCACCTTGCTTCTGGGGTTGGATGTGGCTCACACAGAGCAAGTCCCCTGGGAGGGTGAAGGACTGTGCTTTAGGAAGGTGGGTGCACTGCCCATGCCCTCCTCTCTGCTTTGCCAGGGTCGGGTGCTTGCCCTGCCTTTTTTTTTTAATCTGAAAGGCAGAGTTGCCTGGGGTTGGTAGGGAGGAAGACACACACACACACACACACACACACACACACACACAGAGAGAGAGAGAGACAGAGAGAGAGAGAGAGAGAGAGAGAGAGAGAGAGAGAGAGAGAGAGAGAGAGAGAGAGAGAGAGCTTCTCCATCCACTGGTTCACATCCCAGATGGCTGCAGTGGCTGAAGCTGGGCCAATCCAGAGCCAGGAGCTTCCTCCAGGTTTCCCTTGTCAGGGAGGGGGCTCAAGTACTTGGGCCATCCTCTGCTGCTTTCCCAGGTACATCAGCTGGGAGCTAGCTCAGAAGTGAAAGCAGCTGGGTCTTGAACCAGTGCCCACATGGGATGCCAGCACCACGGGTGGCAGCTTAACCCACTACACCTCAGCACTGGCCCCATTCAACCTGTTTCTTTCGGGCTCCTCTTTTGTCATGAGTTGGTGTCAGGGTGAAAGGGCACCTGCTGTGCTGCTCCCCTCCACTCTATCTGGACTGACCCCCTCCTTGCTGTCCTCCCTGTCCCCAGTTCATGTGTAACTCCAAGGACCTGCTGGGCTGCCTGGCAGTGGAGCACAACATCAGCGCAGTCCATGTCAATGCATGCCACGTGGTGGAGTCAGCCTTGAACTACAGCCTGGGAGAGGAGCGGGGCTTCTGCAGCAGCTCGAGGCCCAACTGCAACTTCCCCGAGGTACCGTGGGAGGGCGTGATGACTCATTACTGCTCTGGGTATCTCCCCTTGCCCCCTGCCCTCTGCCCCAGCCTCTCACTGCACCACCAGATCCTGGTGAGCTAGCATAGCCTCCTCAGCATAGCAGCTATTGTGAGGGTGATGTGGCTGTTGTGTCACATGTGTGCCTGTGACATCCTTGCAGGAGCCTTCGGACATGGGTGCTGTATGATATCCTGCAGAGTTGCAGAATTTGGTGCACAGAAAGGTTAAGTAACTTGCCCCAGGTCACACAGCCAAAACTCTCACTCAGGTTGTCAGGTTCTGAACCCAAGGAGAAAACCTATGGATCCTCAGTGTCTGTACCAGACCCAAGCCCACCTCAGGAAGACCACCACAATTCCCTAGCTTGAAGAGTCCCAGAACAGAGAAGACAGTGGGGCTGGCTCCAACTTCCCCTGCCCCGAGGGCGCAATGCAGCAGTGTTTTCACAGATTTGTACAACCATCAGCATGATCTAATTTTAGAATGTATCCATGACCCCAAAAGGAATTTATTTGGGATGAAAGACTAAGGTGAACAATGCTTCTTCAGAGAATGGTTGGTGTTGTCCATCTGAGTAGGGTACCCAGTGGCATGGCAGTGAAGCATCATAACTGGGCTCGCAGCCTGGGTACCTGCCAGGGACCAAGTGAGTCCTTCAAACACTCCCAGCTCCCTGCTCAGGTGCAGTCAGGGGAGAAGGCTCATGTGTCCATCCAGGTCCCAGAGGGCCATAATTCATAGTGAAGGTCAAAGCTGTAGGCCAGGGGAGAAGGTGTGTGACCCGGCCTCCTTTCCCACCAGGGACGGAGCCTGGCTGCTCCCCTGCCTGGTTTACAGTTAAGGCGAGGAAAGGCCAGATGTAGGGTGGAGGAAATTATGCCAGTGCCTCCCTAGACAAATGTCCTCCTCTGTGCCCTGGAGCCAGCTTACAGGCACAACTCCTGCTCCCATCACACCCATTGAAAGCCCACAGAGCACGTGGCTGCTTCCCAGGGGCCTTTGTTGCAGTGCATGGTCAGTTTTCAGTCTCGCACATGTCCCTTAGCATGTGCTCCCTTGCCCAGGGAAGAGGAGACACGAGGGGGGGGGGGGCGGGAAGGGAGAAAGCGATAGGCTTTGCCCTGGCGGGAGAGGGAGGTGCTGGCCTGCAGCTCTGGATGCGGCCCCACCAGGTCCTGGGCTGTGGCTGCTGCAGGCGCAGACCTCTCCCCATGAGTGCTGCCCCTTACTCAGCCGCTCCTTGCAGACCCCAGCACTCTCCTTCCATCTCCCGGGTATCCAAACCTTGGCTATGGGAGGCAATCCAGGCTGACCTGGAAGGTGCATTCCCCAATCCCAAGGATGGGTAGCTGGGCTCTGGGTTCCATCACCTGGGCATGCCCTCCTTTGCCCCAGTTCTTGGTGATAACTGGAGCTGGGTCCTTCCCCCCATCGGTAGCCCCTCCTGTAGCTCTGAAAAGCCGGGGGAGACTGAGACCCTAATCTGGCGGCTACCCCAACTGCCAGCCACCACCATTTGGTTCCCAGCCTGTGGACAGTGGACAGACAGGAGGGATCTAGCAATGCTAAATGTCATACAAAGAACCAAGGATCAGCTGCTGCTGGGGTGTCTGGGATTCCCATCAAACATCACGGGGCAGAATGGGGCCCATGGGAGCCCCTGGATGGGCTGCCTGATTGTGGAAGAAGGAAGCAAACTCCGAGATGAGGAGGGACATCTCTCCTTCCATCTCTCATCTGAAATCTTGGGGCCAAACGGGCTTGGGGTTGCAGGCTCCTTCAGATTTCACACGCCCAGAGCACCTGATGGGGAAAAACAGTAATAGCTCCACAGCCACACGTCAGGGTAGTTCTAGGAGGTAGGGTGGCAATGACAGGTGGTTCACCTGTGGCCCCCACAGTAGTCAGGAAAACAGCTGCAACCCCAAAAAGTTGGGTATCAGGGGTGCATGTCAAGATCTGGGGCTTGTGCGCCCCACTGTCACAGTCATCCCCTGGATTCGAGTTCTGCAGATGGGGAAGCCAAGCTGAGATTTGTGCGTAAATGTTCGCCTAAGGTCCACAGCCCAATGCCAGTCGATCAGAGAAGGAGGCTAAGGTTGGGCTGTTCCACCAACATTAGTCAGATCTGCCTGGAGCCAGGACCAGGGCGGCGTGGGGCACAGGCTGCCCAGCTGATGCTCGCCCTCTCTCCGCAGTACTTCACCTACAGCGTGCTGCTCAGCCTGCTGGCCTGCTCCGTGTTCCTGCAGGTCAGCTGCATTGGCAAGCTGGTGCTCATGCTGGCCATTGAGCTCATCTACGTGCTCATCGTCGAGGTGCCCGGAGTCACGCTCTTTGACAATGCCGACCTGCTGGTCACCGCCAACGCCATGTAGGTCGCCCTTGCTTCATTCTCACTCTACCCCCAAGCTGGGGTAGGGGCTACCCAGAGAGGCAGGAGGTTCCTGCATGGAGTTTGCCTGCGTCCTCCTAGTCTGGCCCCCTAGGCACAACACAGAATGGCCTTTGTCTGTTCCTGCTGCCCTCCCTGGTGATGGAGTGGCCTTTCCACCTGCAGTTTATCCCTCACTGCTGACTTCAAGCTTCAGGAAGCTAGCTGTTCCTCCCTTGCCCAGGACAGTCCACGAAGGACTGTTTTCAACTAACTCCAGCCATCTGTGGCAGGCCAGACCTGGAGGGGTTATGGTCCAATAGGATGCACTACAGAGTCTGTGGGGAAGGGATACCTTTGCTGTTTCTGGGCTCCATGTCAAGATACACCTGCAAATGCTGTATCCCTTCCCATCCTCGTAGGTAGGGGCAGGTGGTTTGTGTGCTGCTGTGTGGCTCCTGGCCATGCTGGCCAAGTTTAGATACAGCAGCGATAGCATCGGGGCAGTTGTGCAGTTGTGCCCAGGCTGTCTAGCCCCAAAATCAGACTGCTCAGCTAGACACTGGGGGCGGAGGGGGGGCAGATGTCTAAGGGAGGGCTCTGGCTGAAGGTCAAGTTTACTTTGAATCTCTATATCAGACAGGCATTTGGATAGTCTCCCTAAGCTCAATTCCCCCAGTACAATGAAAAGAATCCCCGTTACAGTAAGATCCACATGAAGTGCTCCCCAGAGGCATGAGTGCCTCCGCACAAGTCACCACTGGGTGGGGAAGTGACACCCATGTCCCGTGATGGAGTGCCCGGTCCTGGCCACCTCACTCCCTGTCCAGCTTCCTTCTGAAGTGGAGGCATTGATCCTGGCCCACGCACTGGGGTCTCAGCTGCCCATGTGGGAGTTCCAGACTCTTGGCTTAGCCAAGCCCAGAGATGGCTGCTGCAGGCGTTTGGGGAGTGAATCAGCAGATGGAGGTTTCTCTGTCTCTCTCCACGTGTGCATTTCTATCTCCCTGCCTGTGAAATAAAGTAAAAATAAGTACATTTTAAAAGATCTAAGAAAAAATAATAAAATGCTTGGTACACAGTATCCTTCCCATCACCACCCCAAGCCCCTCCCTCCCAAACACACTAAGGAGCAGGAAGTGAAAACTATTGAGTGATGGAAGGCGGTAACTGGATATCCTTGCATCTGTCCATCTGTTCACCTATACATTCATTCAAAAAAAATTTTTTTAATTGGAAAGTCCGATAGATGGAAAGAGAGGAAGATCCTCCACCTGATGATTCACTCCCTAAGTAGCCAAAATGGCCAGAGGTGAGCTAATCTGAAGCCAGGAGCCCAGATCCTCCTTCAGGTCTCCCAAAGCTTTGGGCCATCCTTAGCTGCTTTCCCAGGCCACAGGCAGGGAGCTGGATGGGAAGCGGGGCTGCCAGGATACAAGCTGGAGCCCATATAAGATTCCAGAGCATGCAAGGCGAGGACTTTGGCTGCTAGGTTACCGCACTAGGCCCTCAAAAATATTTATGAAGAGCCTACAGTGGGCCAGGCATTAAGCAAGGCAAGTGGGCTGCACCTGTGATGAAGACAGGGGAAGGAGGATCACTTGAGAAGATGCAGGTGTGCTAGGGTCTCTATGCAGGCTCGTGGAAGAACTTCTCAGTAGTCATATAGGGCTAGAGACAAATGACGGGATGGCACCAAACCATCGGGAAGAAGCAGAGGGCCTGAGGCCACTGTGTTTATTCCTTTATTTTCATTTTATTAAAATGGTAGAGAGAGTGAACTTGAGAAAGAGAGAGAAGTCCCCCATGCTGAGTCACTCCCCAAATGGCCAGCACCATGTCAGGCTGAAGCTAGCAGGCCAGAATTGCACCTGGGCCTGCCCCATGACAGTGGCATGGATCCAAGCACTTGAGCTGCCTCCCAGATGCATATTTAACAGGGAGCCAGATCAGAAGCAGCGGAGCCAGGACTGGGAACAGGCACTCTGACACAGCACACGGTGTCCCAGGGAGAATCTGACAGCTGCACACCCTAATCCCAGCCTCCATGCCCATGGATCATGGTTGCAGTGGGGAACTCCATGCTCTTGGTCATGCCTGCTTCTTCCCTACCCCCAGCTTCTCCCTGTCTCACTGCTGGTGTTGGCAGCAGAAAGATTCTTTGTAGGATTCTTGTAGGGCTGGGAGACTGCAGCACAGCACTGTACTATAGATAAATAAGCTGTATGTGTGTAATGTCAGGTGTTCAGCAGCTGTATGAAAAAGGTAAAAAGTGCAGTCCATTTGGGAATGTTTTTACCTAACCAGTGTCCTCATTTTCATCTGTAATCACTATAGAGTTGCTAATGAGTGATGTTCTGCTTTCGTATTAGTTATTCCAAACCTGAAGTCTGTTTTACACTATCAGCACATTTGAGCCCGCACTGGCCTTGTGGCAAGGCTCAGGGATGTGGCTCACAGCTGCCACTCGGGACAACACAGAGCGTGCTTTCTCCTTTGTGCCTTGGGCTGTCAGCAGAGGGCTGGGCTGGGAGAAGAGAGCAGGCGCCAGCTCAGGTGGATATACTGGCAGGAGAATGGGATGGAGGGGCAGGGCCCAGTGGAAGGCTGGGCACTCTGTGGTCAGGGTGGACCGGATGCTTGCTGGGCCCTGAGCCATCTCCCCTACTTCTCTCCACAGAGACATCAGCAACAACGGGACCGCCCAATGGTGAGTGGATGCCCCCTGCATGATGGGCAAAAAAGGCAGCAGGTGCCCAGGATAGTAATGGGGAGGTAGGGACGGTGCAGGAGGGGCTGGAGGGAGTGAGGAGACAGGCTGCCACCCTGCCTCCACCCCAGGAAAGCAGGACACCCTCTTTCCTTTTCTGGGTCCCCTCCCTTGCAGGTGCTCTGTGGGTCAGTGGCTGGGACTACCATGGCCTCGTGGTAAAGCTCATGGCCCAGGCGTTCCCCAGGAGCAGGCATTGGCGCCTGCTTCCCCTCCAGGAGTAGGGCCTGCAGGGTGTGCTGTGTTGGCTGGCATCCGCACCTGCTCAGGGTTAGGGTTCTTTGCTGGCAGAATGAACAGGCTTGGAACAGCCACTTTGACTAAGAAAATGTATTCACAAGAACACAGACAGCAATTACTCCCAGTTTGGGAGGCTGCCATTGGCAGGGTACTGCACCAAGCATTCTGCACACAGTCATCACAGCCTTGGAGTGTGGGTCCTGCTGCTCCACTCTACAGAGCAGAAAGCTAGCGGACAGGGAGTTTGGCCCTTGCCCAAGGATGCCCAGAGACAGGGTCCGTGTGGCCAGCCTGGCTCCTGTGTGTCTGTGTACACGGGATCTTGTGCAGTGAGAAAGACCTGGAAAGTACGTGCTGCCCTTCCCAAGGAGCTGAGTCCACCCCTGATGTGACCCAGAGAGGGCTGGGGAGGAAAGGCACCAGCAGAGGGGGAGTGGCTGCTACTGCTGCCACCAGGAGACCTTGCAGTGAGCCGGGGGATGATGTACCTGTACTGCAGGCACAATGTGAGCAGGAGGAGGGACGGTGTAGCGAGTTGGGGAGGGGTCCTCAGAGCCTGTGGAGGTGCCAGTGTGGTCTCCAGCTGTCTCCCTCCCCCCTACTGCAGCCCGGAGCATGCGACCAAAGTGGCACTGAAGGTGGTTACGCCCATTATCATCTCCGTCTTTGTGCTGGCCCTGTACCTGCACGCCCAGCAGGTGGAGTCCACCGCCCGCCTGGACTTCCTCTGGAAACTGCAGGTGTGTGACCCTGGGGTGGAGCTGATTGTGGGAGGCCCCCAGAACAGGGCAGAGAGGGGAGCTCATTGGCTGGGCTGGGCTGGGCCTGCCGTGAGTCATGCCCTGTGTCCTGTCTCAATGGGTCTAGGGCCAAGAGGCAAAGGCACACTGGATGGTATCAGGACTGAAGCCCCAGATCCAAGAAATACCGCTTGAGTACTTGTGTGTGTAACAGGGCAGCAAGGAGACCTAAGGATCAGGGGGAAGGGAAAGTGGGTAGGAGAGGAGGAAGAGTGGCCCCTGTCGGGAGCTAGCCCCAAAGCTACCTCACAAAGGGAAGGCTTGATGATGGCTGGACTTCCTCTGCGAGAGGAAGGATTGGAGGAGTGTCTGAGGCCATCATCTGGGGCAGTGGCAGAGACTGTAGGGTTTCCCAGAAGCCACTGCCCCAGACTGGGCCTGGTGCACAGGTGGGGCTGTCATCCGACCAGCACTGTCACCACGCTGTGTACCTGCGGCCCTGCACGTCATGTGTGTGTAGGGGAGGGACCCCCTGACCTAGGCAGAGGGTGAGGGTGTCCACCTGCTCTGCACATCCAGAGCTCTGCCTCTGCTTCCTTCACCCCAACTTGTGCCACCACCGCCCAACCGCAGCTGCTGGAGTGCCACTTACTTGTGTTGTGCAGGCATGGAGGAGAGTGTGCATGTGCCTTCAGCCCTTCACTCACACCCCATCTCTGCAGCCCACACCGTGGGGTCCCACAGGCTGCAGCACCTCCAGTTCCTAGGCTACTGAAGGGGAACCAGAAGGTGATGCTTGGATCTCCCTGGGACAGGAAGCAGCCACAGCCTCCACTGCAGGAAGGGACAGACCTCCCATCCCCCTGGTCTGATGTCCCAGTCAGATGCCCTGCAGCAGCCCAGCTCTAAAGCCTTGCTCCTCTGCTACTCACTGCCCTTCCAGTGAGTTCTCAGCATCCCCATAGTCAGTACATGGCTGCACCCTCCTCCCTGGACTCCTTACTCCTCAGCTCCCAACTCTCCCCAACAACCCATTTTTAATCTATATGGATAGATATAGATATATATGTATATAGACATATAGATGTAGATGATATAGATAGAGATATAGATATAGGCAGATTTGGCGCAAGCTTTACAGGTGGCAGAGCAGGTGAAGCTGCTGTTTGGGATTTCTACATCCCAGCCTAAGTTCTCACTCAAGTCCCAGCTGCTCTGCTTCCTATCCAGCTTCCTGCTAATGCATCTGGGTGGGAGGCAGATGGCTGCTCAGGTACTTGGGTTCTTGCTTCCTACATGAGAGGCCTGGAGAGAGTTCCTGGCTCCTGGCTTTGGCCTGGCCTAGCACTGGCTGTTGTGGGCTTTGGGGAGTAAATCAGTAGGTAGAAGACGCCCCTCTCCCTTTTCTGCTCCCTTTGATGTAGACAAAAATAAAATAAAAACTACAGAAAAGTTACAAGGATGGTATAGAGAACTCCAGCATCCTTCACCACATTCTCCATTCTGGTGCCTTTGCGTCACTGTGGGTTCTCTCTGGGCATGTCTCAGTATGCATAAACACACATCCATGCATACATGCACACACGCATGTGCACACACACAGGTATACTCACACACGCACACTGGGCCAGTGTCTCTCTCCAGCACCACCATGGGGAAGTCAGCAGTGTGGTCTGCATCGGCCATGACCTTCCCAGCTGCAGTGCAAGGGCCCTCCCTCCATGTGGTTGCCTTGCCAGCCTTATGGTTCCTTGCTGCTCTGTGATCCATGGGCTCATGTCCGGGCTCAGGCCATGACTTCCAGAAGGAGTCCTGGGCAGTGACCCTGTGCCCTCCCCACTGCATCCCCCCACCAGTGGTGTTGACTTTGATATGCTGTCCAGGTTGGCTTCAGCTGCATTCCTCCCTTGTGCAGACCTGTTTCCGCTCTGTGTTTGGGTAGCATTCTATGGGAGATGGTCTGGTGTGACACCCATCTTGGTTCTCTGCACATCCCCAGCCTTTGCACCATAAGGATGTCTGCTAAGCTCCTTACCCCATTTCCACCCTGACCTACCCCTACGCACTGGGGCAGTGTTAGTGTGGTGTGCTGTCTCTCTCTCTCTCTCTCTCTCTCTCTCTCTCTCTCTCTCCCCACACTTGGTGCAGGGGTTGGCACCAAGTTCCGATCTATACCTCCTGTCTTGGTGTGCTGCTGCAGCTCCTTTCTAGCCTTCCCACCGTGCATGCCTGCTAGCATCCTCTCCAACCAGGAGAGACACCTACCCACCACCATCCTTCCTGTGGTGATTTATTTGCCTGGTGGCAGCAGTCTCACCACTCCTGTATCCCCACCCTCTCCTTTTCACACCCCTGCTGTCTCACGTGCTGGCCCCTGTGCCTCTGTGGGAACCCGGGGCTCTATGCAGACTTGGTCCCTTTGCAGTCCCCACAGCCCCATGGCCAGTGGCCCCCAGACTATGAACAGCCAGGAGATCTCACCACTGCTGCCTCTGGGGCAAGGCTTGATCGCTGAGCCTTGGGGTCCCCGGGTCTCAGCTCTGGAGGATTCCTTCCTTGTTGAATCTTGGTCCAGACATAATGACAGAAAGAGAGAGAGAATCTTCCAACTACTTGTTGCCTCTCCAAGTTGCCACAACCATGGGACTTGTCCAGGCCAGTGCCAGAAGCCAGGAACTTCTTCCAGGTCTCCCATGTGGGGATGGTAGGGGGCCCAAGTACTTGAACCATCAACCTGCTGCCTTCCCAGGTGCATTAGTAGGGAACTGGATTGGAAGTGGAGCAACCTGGATGTGAACCAGCTTTCACAGGGTCTACCGGCGTTACAGGCATTGGCTTTACCAACTGTTACAGTATCAGTGCCTGGCCGTGGGTCCCACGGCCTTGGGAAGCTATGTCACTTCCTTTTAGAGAGCCAGGGCCCCAAGCTGCAGTCCTGGCTGGTGGTTGCCGGGTAGAAAGGCCTCATGTGAAGTTGGGAAAGGCCCAAGCAGATGGGTTGCAGGCTTCCAGGAGTCCCACTCAGGGGCCTCCCTGGCCTGCTTCACCAGCATGCCCACTGCCAGTGAGGGGGGGCTGTTCTGTGTGTGCCCTGTGTGTTTCCTGAATACCCTGCACAAATGAGGGTGTACTTAACTGCCTCTTTGTGTCAGCCCCCTGAGGACTGCTGAGGACTTCCTGCCTTGAGGGCTTGGCACTGGCCCTTTAACCTGGAGGAGGAGTGGCCGTCAGCTCCACCTGCACAGGCCCAGGGCCCATAGTAGGAATATCCAAAACCACAGTGATGTCCCCTTCCAGGGGCATGGGCTTTGGGCCTGTCCCAGATTGACCAGTGATAGTCACGTGCTTCTCTGATTGCCTTTCCTGGTGTTGAGAGAGAAATATGAGGTCAGGAGGCTGTCTGGGGTGTGGACCTTGGACCTTGTCCTCCCCTAGGGCCTAGTTCTCTCCTCCAGGCAGCCCTTGCAGCCTTCTCCTCTTGCACCTGTGTGTGCTCAGGGCTTCCCTCCTCCAAGGTCGACCCCATTCTGTGCATCACTTCCCCATGGCCAGGCAGGTAGAGTGACCGGAGGCTTGGAGTAGAGACAGCAGAGAGGAAGGAGAGGTGGACAACTGGATGGACAGATGGGGCAGGTGTTGTATTCCCTGTCCACTCCCACTGACCGTGGCCTCTGTCCCCAGGCCACCGAGGAGAAGGAGGAGATGGAGGAGCTGCAGGCCTATAACCGGCGCCTGCTGCACAACATCTTGCCCAAGGATGTGGCCGCTCACTTCCTGGCCCGCGAGCGGCGCAATGATGAGCTCTACTACCAGTCCTGCGAGTGCGTGGCCGTCATGTTCGCCTCCATCGCCAACTTCTCCGAGTTCTATGTGGAGCTCGAGGCCAACAACGAGGGTGTTGAGTGCCTGCGGCTGCTCAATGAAATCATCGCTGACTTTGACGAGGTGCTCCCGGGGTGGAAGAGGGATCCCCTAGCCCCATCTCCAGGTGTGGCTGTCCCAGGAGCCCTCGCACTTGGGTTACAAATGGGCCAACAGAGGCCCTCCCACCTGCAGGGTCAGTCTTGCTCAAGGCCACTGCCAGTGAGTGGCAGAGCTAAGGTTTCGGCTCAGGCTCTCTGAACTTGGCACCTGCAGACCCTGCCCAACTGGCTTGCCAGTTGCCACCATCTCATACCACTCCCTTCGAGCCATCTAGTGTCTGTGTGTGAGGCCTGGAGAGGGACGAGCAAAGGAGGATCCCAGGCTGGGGTGGGACAGGGGAGGCTGGCCAAGGATCAAAGGTCCCAAATAGTCACCAGACACTGCTTCACCCCAGGGAGTGCCTGGTATGGGGCTGCCATGGGGATGCTGAGCCCAGGAGGGCAGTCAGGGTGAGAGGGGTGTCCTCTGCTTGAGCACAGGCCCCAGGCACAAGGCACCAAGAGAAGGGGTTGGTGTGCCAGCAACTGAGCAGACCCCTGGGGCCGCCATGACCCGAGTCAGAGGGACTGGGGCTGAGAAGCAGGGCCAGAAGGAGGAAAGGATGTCCTGCTAGACCAAGACGGAGATATTGCCCTGGGGTGGGGCGGGCTGGGGATGTGAGCCTGTGAAGGAGGAGCCACCCATGCTGTTGAGGACACAGCACCCAGAGGTGATGAGTATCCTCGAGGGCTCTTAGGGAGGGGGAGGGCCATGAGCCACAGTCACGGTGAGGGGAGCAGTGGGGTTGCAGAAGGCCTGAGGCCCTTGGGGAGCATCAGCTTCAATCTGTTGGTGATGCAATCTAGGGGTCCCCACCACCACCTCCACACCAGCCCCACTGCCATCCTTCCCTGGGAAATTTTGGTGTCTCTCCTGGGGCTGACCGCATGCGCTCTCCTTCTGTGCAGATCATCAGCGAGGACCGCTTCAGGCAGCTGGAGAAGATCAAGACCATCGGCAGCACCTACATGGCCGCCTCGGGCCTCAACGACTCCACCTACGACAAGGTGGGCAAGACCCACATCAAGGCTCTGGCCGACTTTGCCATGAAGCTGATGGACCAGATGAAGTACATCAATGAGCACTCCTTCAACAACTTCCAGATGAAGATTGGTGAGTAGAGGGACCCTGGGACGTGCTCTCCCTTCCCCCCACCATCTGGCTGGCATGTGCTGTGTCCGGGGCCAGTGAGAGAAAGCAAGAAGGCAGCAGGGCCACTCTTGAAGTGTGTTTCTGTGCCCAGTGGGCATGGCAACAGGCATCATTACTCCCAGCAGCATCTGCCCCAGGGACAAACAATGCCCCATCCTCATCTCCGATCCCTCTCTTGCCCATGCCCTGGACGGCCCTGGCTGTTCCTGTCGGAGAAGCCCCAGGAGGATGCTCTGTGTGCTGAGGGGCGAGGTACTCTCAGGGCTGCCCCAGGGACAGATGGCATCTCTGCCCCACCCCTAGGAACCCTGGCTTCACTGCAGTGTTTGAGGGTAAAGTGTCCCAAATCCATTGAGGGGAAAATGAAAGACAACAAGAGCAAATACTTTGCATGTTTTTCAGTAGCCGATGTGCAAACACGTGACATGTTGTTACACTGGCAGGTATAGGAAATACTGAATACAATGCTACACATCCAACTAAGCCAAACGAATCAAGTGCAATCTTTTCAAAAACTATACAGGGAAAGATTCCTGTCCTGTGGGTGCTGACACAGTCGCACTTCACTTGGTCTCGGTTTTCTACAAAGCTGCCCTCCTTTGCCTTCACCTCGCCCCCATCTGGTTTGCCTGGATTTGTGTGTTTTCCTCCAGGCTGTCTCACTTCCTCCCTTGGGCCAGGAAGGGAAGTTGAGTGGTGGACAGCTAAGGAGCTGGCAGGGAGCAGCAGGGAGCCACGGGAGCAGCTGCCCTGGTGGGCGTGGCCAGGGCTCATGTGTGGGTCAGGAGGTGGACAGTCCAGCTGTGTGAGGGAAAGAACTGCATGCAGGATAGGATTGATCCAGGTGGGACTGGTGACACTGCTGGCTACGTGGTCCCCAGTGTTAAGTTTGGAGCGGTGTTGTCAGTCCCTCACACAGGTAAGCAGCAGGGTGAGGGAGGCTGTTTAGATGCTAGGAGGAAATGCCCTAGAACTTGCATGTCTGAGGATCAGCTGAGCCAGACAGCTCAGGGCAGGATCAGCCTAGAGACGCAGATGGAGGACACTGGGGTGGGAGAAGCAGCCGAGTGCAGAGTTCCAGGCCAGTGGCTCGTTGGTGCCTTGGTGGTGACTGGGAAGGTAGATGAAGGTGCTAGAAGAGAGACAGAGCACCCAGGTGGTTGTCAGGCTTGATCACGGCACCATCCACCCTGAGTCAGATGCTCAGTGCAAGATGACTTAGAAAAGACTGGGGCAAAAAGATGTAGGTTAGTAACCAGTGGCTGCTGCAGAACAAGTCAGAGGACTGAGGTAGAGGGAGAAGCAAGTTCTGGTGTGTGGAGCCTGGCTTGACGGTGGGTCCTTCAGTGGCAACCAAGAGAGGGAGAGTCAAGACCCTGAAGAGGACGCTCCAGGCCATGGACTCGCAGGAGCTGAACATGGGCCACATGGATGTGGGCATGAGTTCCTGTGGTCCTGCCTGCCAAGCATTTTCTTGGAGCAGAGGAGCAGGGGGCTGTGTGTGTGTGGGGGGAAGTGATAGGGGGACATGCCCTAATGTCTGGGTCACCCCTGCTGTGCCTTCAGGCCATGAGCCAGGGCAAGCAGAGTGAAGGTTGGCCTTCCCCTGCTGAGTGTGGGTGACTCTGACCCCACAGGTCTCAACATTGGCCCCGTGGTGGCCGGGGTGATAGGGGCTCGCAAGCCTCAGTACGACATCTGGGGCAACACGGTGAATGTGGCCAGCCGTATGGACAGCACTGGTGTGCCTGACCGCATCCAGGTGAGTGCAGGAGTGCCGCTGGCACACCCCCCCTCCTTCTTCCCCTCCAGAGGATGCCAAGCCCCTTCCAGGTTCCACAGCCACAACCAAGGCAGGATGGGTTGGTGAGGAAGCCTTGGCCATTGGGAGACTTAAGTCATGGGTCAGGCACTCAGCACCTTGGACAGAGCTCCGGGCTATGCAGAGCTGCCCTCTACTGGGCACAGGCAAGAGCACCAGAGGAGGAGGCAGGAGTTGAGAGTAGCCAATAGGAGCCTAAGGTAGCGCAGGCACCAAGAGAGGACAGGAGGACACCTGGATCCAGAGGAGGTCGCTGGTTCCTGGAGTGGCACGGCCACCAGCCCGCAACAAGCCTAGGGGTCTGCCAGAAACCTTCATATCTTCTGCAGCCTGGCACTGGGATCCCCTGGCCTGCAACCCTCTAGCTGCTTGCCTTGGCGTGTCTCAGGCCTGCCTTGGCTCTTCCTGCCCCAGTCTGACAAAGAGATTCCCAACAAGGCTCTTGCCCTGCACTGCCCTCACCCCCAGGTTCCTGGAAGACTGGGGAGCCCAGCTTCCCTGGTTTCAGCTTTCCCAGGGGCTAACTGTGCTCTGTTTATCAAAGGTGTTCACCTGATTTATCTGCATTTCCTTTGAAATGCAGGGAGACACACAGGGAGTGAGAGAGCTGGAATAAAGATCATTCATCTGCTGGTTCACTCCCTCTGTATCACAGTGGGCCAGGTCAAAGGCAGGAGCCCAGAACTCAACCCAGCTCTTCCACGTGGGTAGAAGGGACCTGAGTACTTGAGCCAGCACCTGCTACCTCCCCAACTATACATTAGTAGGAAGTTGTATGAGACACAGAGGACTCAAACCTAGGTACTCAACATGGAGTGGCGTCTCATGTGTTAGCCTAACTGTTGAGCCACCCCTGATTGTGGCTTTTAGAGCCTTTCGCCAAGGCTGGCACTGCATGAATGCTCCCCCACTCCCTGCCCCTGCAGGGCCTCTGACCCCGGCTCAGCCCCAGCCAGATCAGCCTACCCTGGCTGGTTGTGAATATATCCAAGGGGTTAGGACCAAAAGGCCTTGTTCTCACTTCCAACCCTATATTGGGAAGACAAGCAACTGGCAAGATGGGAATTGTGTCTTGAAAAGAGATAGGGGAGAAAGGCCATGTGTGCTTGAAGGGCTTCCGATCTGCCCAGGGCCAGGCATGGAGTCCCTCTGGGCAGTCACCCCACCCAGCATCCCGGTTTCACCAGGGCTGTGCCAGGCAGGAACCACAGTCACAACAGCCGGGTCAGCCCCCAGCAGCCCACCCTGTCCATTGCAGAGTGCCAGTAAAGAAGGGCCCAGTGAGTTCTCCCTGCTGTCCCACTGGCAGAGGCAAGGGTAGGCGCAAGATTGGAACCCAAGACTGGCAGTGCTACTTACTAAACCATGACCACAGGCATGTGGCTCAGCTCCCCTGGGCCAGAGGAACAGGAGCTGGCTCACAGGAGCTGACTCACAGAAAGCTGAAATGAAATGAGCAGTGGCTCTCAACACTGTGGTGAGAGCCAGCTTTGAAAAGTCTGGTCGTTGGGGCTAACATTGTGGCACTGCACATAGAGCCACAGCCTGTGTTGCCAGCACCCTGTATGGATGCCAGTAAAAGTCCCAGCTGCTCCACTTCCCATCCAGCTCCCTGCCATGGGCCCCTGCGCCCACGTGGGAGACCTGGAAGAAGCTCCTGGCTTTGGCCTGGCCCAGCCCCAACCACTGCAGCCATTTGGGAGAGTGAATCAACAAATGGATGCTCTCTCTGTCCAAATACAGAGAGGGCAATTTCCCATGTGCTGTTTCACTTCCCAAATGGCCACAAAATGGCCAGGGCTATGGCAGGCCAAAGCCAGGACGCAGGATCTTCTGGGTTCCCCATGTAGGTGGGAGGCAGGGACCCAAGTCCTTGGGCCACCACCTACTATCTCCTGAACACATCAGCAGGAACCTGGATTGCAAGTGGTGGAGCCAGGATTGGAACTGGCCTTGCCTAACAGCAGTGCTGGTTCCTGCTGCGGGCGTCTCCCAGGAGCCACTGCAGGGCCCCCACAGCAGGCCAGGGCTGAGTCCTCAGTGGCTTCTCCTGTCTCCTCTTTGCCTCTTCAGGTCACCACGGACATGTACCAAGTGCTGGCCGCCAATACATACCAGCTGGAGTGCCGGGGTGTGGTCAAGGTCAAGGGCAAAGGCGAGATGATGACGTACTTCCTGAATGGAGGGCCCCCGCTCAGTTAGCAGCGGCCAGCAAGGGCATCCAGCAGCCTGAGCTGCAGCCCCCTGCCCCCAAATGGGGGTCCTGCACGTGAAATTCTCCCACTTTGACTCCAGGGGCAGCTTCTGCCTTCACGGATGGGTGCGGCCCCCATCCCAGGCCCCGGGGTGCCAGCGTCCTGTGAGCACCGAGCTGACCAAAGATGTTGCCCTCTGGAGCGGATGCCACTCACTGGACTGACCTAGAGTCCCTCGGCAGGTGCTGTGTGCCTGTGTGGCGAAGGCGTGGAGGGAGCGGGCGTGGAGGCCGCATTCCCGGGACTGAACAGCCTGGCGGCTGCTCAGCAGCAGGTTTCCTGGAGGCTTGGAGGGGCGGGACGCCTCGATTTGCGTCCAGCAGGGGTCACAGGGACCCCAGGGGTTTTGCTTTTTCTTGTGAGCCTTTATGCTTCAGGCAGAGTCCGCAGCCCCTTGCCCAGCGGAGGGGCTGGTGGGCAGGAGCGCGCTGTCCTCCGCAGGTGCACCGACCGGCGTCCAAAGGAAGCAGGACTGGATCCGCAGGACACAGGATAACGCCAAGCCAGGAGTGGTGTTCCGAGAGAAAGAAAATATTTATTAAATAAAGCGAGTTTTCCGTGCACTTCTTTAGACCCTGCTAGTTGTTACGCGTGTTAAGAGACACAAGCGAACCAAGATGTCACGGGGAGGGAGGGTGGGGGACCCCCAACTTGTCTCTTTTTGTATTTTTTATTTTGTATCATGGAGAACCTTGGAGATCTAACAGATATGCCAAATTCTATATTTTGTAAATTCTCTATCCTCGGAAGCAGCCATGCGCAGCGGGCGTCCGTGCTCATCGGTACTGTGTGCGTGTGTCCGTGTGTGTGCTGGTGCGTGTGTGCGTGTGGTCGCCCTGTGGAACCGTTCTCCTCCGCTTCAGATTTGGCAGTTGTGGGTTTTCCCCAGGTTTAGAGCCAGAGCAGGACACCTGTGTTCAGATCACGTCGGAAGGTGCGTGAATGCATCACCCCATCTTTTACACACACCCACACACACCCAGCCCACACCCACAACAGGCAAAGGCCAGGGGAGCCACAAAAAGCCGCTTTCCCATCTCAGGCTCCACCTGTGGCAGGCAGGTGTCAGGGCCACATGACTATATGTGGGGACAGGCCCTCCCTTGGGCACAGGAAGGATACCTGGATGGTAGAGGGCCGTGGCCTTACCCTCTTCCACCTGCAAATCAGATGGAGGAACTTGAATTTTCCAGCCCCGGAGTCTCCTGGGGAAAAGCTGGCAGCAGAAGGGGGATGCGGGTAGGGTGGGGCAGTTACATATATGGGAGAGAAAGCCTATTCTTCTAGCCCCTGAGGGAGGCACTGGGAAAATGACAGCCACCACACAGCTCTATTCAGGCAGGATCACTTGGGCGCATGCCCAGGTCTTTCGGTTGCTTCTCAGGGCAGAACAATCCTGGCCTCCAACAAGAGCTTGGAGGGGGCGAGGCAGCTGCAGTGCCAGCCGCAGGAGCACTCTCTGCGAGCCCACACACACACACACAATCTGAACACAGGTTGGAGAAGCCAAGCCTCAGACGACCTACAGCTGCCAAGCCTGAGTTGGTCCCACGCCCGCGTGTTCCCCATGCGTTCTGCTCAGTCCCCCAGGCTTCGGGGGCCGCTTTCAACCCCGACGCCAAAGCCCTGCTCCACACCGTGTCCCCCGGTGGTGGTGGGCATGGGAGGTGTGCGTTCCGCTTTCCCTGCTGCGTCCAGTGTGCGTGCCCAGTACCCCTCACTGTGTTGCCCACCCAGGCAGTGACTGGTGACCGTGTGCAGTGTTGGCTCTTCGTGCCCTCTTAAGGGTTGTGCACTCTTTTTATTCCTGCTCTTGCAAAAACGGATACGATTATGATTTCCCATGGAAATTGAAAAGTCTATTTAAATAATTTAACTATTAAAACACTTTCACTGGTAATGAACATGTCCTGAGCTTAATTTGTGGCTGCAGCCGGAATGGGATCAGGGAAGGGGCAGGCCTGGTGGGGAGAACGGATGGGGGTTCGGCAGCCCACTGGGGAGGGGCAGGGCCAACACTCTGCCTAGAGCCTATGTGGGCTGAGTACTGTGATTATGGCACCTGGTGGGAAGAGCAGGCCAGCTCAGCAAAAGCTGGACCAAGGAGGGCAGCGACAAGAGCCAGGGAAGGCTCAGGGAGAAGGGCAAGTGGACCACACGGGATGCTGTGCCATGAGTAAGGAAGGTGCGAACACGAGTGGACTATGGATGACTGAGAACTCCATGTGGCAGCTCACTGAAGACTGGCTTCCCTATTTCACTGATAAACTGAGGCACAAAAAAGTTGTCAGAGACCATGCAGCTGGAAAGTAAACTCCTGGGTTTGAGGGTGGTCCTGTCTGCTCATGCAAGTGGTTCCACCCAGGCTCTGGGATTCCTCTCCATGTGGGGAGGAAAGGGAAGGTTGGCAAGGAAAGCAGGAACCGTTCTTAGCGGTCCCTCCCACAAACGCACTGCTCCAATCAGGCTCAGAAACCCCAAACCTGAGGGACTTCCTCAGGTTGTCTAACACAGGGGCTCCCCTGGGGGTCATTGCAGCAATGGCCACCAGGGGGCAGCAGTCAAGGCCGGGCAGGTCCCTTGCCGAAGATGGACAGGTGCAGGCTGGAAGTTGGCATTTTACAGAGGCAGGAGTCTAACTCTGTGATGTGTTCAGGCTGGGTGCATCAAGTAGGAGAGGAGACATGGAAGGTCAGCCTCCAGGGGCAAACTAGCTCTGTGGGCAGGGGAGGTGAGACATGCAAGCTGGCCCCTGCAGCTGCACTTGGGGCGCATGTGCCGATCACCGAAGGATCGCTGCTCCCCATCCCACTCCCTCCCACCGAGCTCCCTGTGGAGAGCGCTCCTTCTTCCAGACGCATTTCCACAGCTGAAGTGCTCATCAGCAAACTTCCGTGGAGCATCCGCAGCTGGTGTGGGACCATCATGGGAATCCATACTGGCAGAGCCACAAGCAGGCTGTGGCCAGCCATGACAGACTGTGGTATGATGCTCGCAACCCATTAGTAGAAGGTAAAGTAAATTCTGGTACCCTGGGGAGGCAGGAGCCATACCTGCTCCAGCGACCTGTATCACTGTAAGCTTTCCTAGGCCCAGAGCCTTCCAACAGCAAATGTCACCCGAACGGGGTCTGCTTCAGCGATGCCCAGACAATAGAACATTTACGGTTGAGGCCAAAAGGGGTTCATCCGCAAAAGACACTTGCAGGGACGGGAAAACCTTCCCAGCTGAGCCGACTGTCCCTGGCTGCAAACGACTCAATCACAACGCAATGGCAGCCACGTGTGTGCTCTGCAAACCTGCAGTTTCGGGGTGTGTCTATGTCAGGGAGCACTCTGAAGAGAAGCAAAGCTGTGCGCAGCTTATCTTCGGAAGCAAGGGACCTGGCAAGGCTGGGTCCTGCTGGCCGAGGCCGACCCACCTCCTAGCACAAGTGTTAGAGGCCTGCTGACACCAATGCGTGCAGCACTGTCTGCTGACCGGCCTCTCTGGATGAGCCTTACACATGCATATCCTCCCTCGGGCCTCCCCCGGGCCTGGGCCAGGCCAGGAGAGATGTGTGCATGCCCGGGGCAGCTCGGATACTGCACAGGCTCCTGCCAGGCTGGGAGGTGTCGGGCGTGGCGGGAACAGGGCCTTGCCACTCTTGCAGGGTGACAGTCACTGTCATAACACCCAGATGCCTAAGGATGCCTCTCTTAGCCTCCCGGGTTTTCAGCAAGGCAGAGGTGGCTCGGTTGTCTTCCCTGAGCTCCCTCTGCACCTGCAGGCTCACAGCTTCAACAGCCACAGGGACAGACCAGCTGGGGGCGCTAGCGTGGCTGATCATCAGCCCAAGGCCTCTAGTGTCCTCTGGATTTGTGCTAAGTCTATCCAGTTCTCTATTGCCAGAACACATGGATGGTGCATATGTGAACACCACATAACTAAAGCTTGGAGATTTCAGAACTGAGTGCACAGGGACAGTGGGGTGAAAGCAGATGTGTAGGTGGGTCACCTCCAGTCCACAGGTGGAGATGGTCTGGCCTGCAATGGGTCCTCCCCTCAGCAAACCAGCAGCTAGGCTCGAAGCCTTAGCTACCTGGACCTGGGCTGAATTGTTCCGCAGGTGGGAAGCAGTGTGGGTTCAGAGAGAAAGAGAAGTCTAGAAAGATGTCATGGGGGAGGGCAGCACAGGGGTTCAAAAGGCTAAGCTTCCACCTTGCAGAGCCAGAATCCCATATGGGTGCCAGCTTGTATTCTGGTTGCTTCACCTCCCATCCAGCTCCCTGTTTGTGGCCTGGAAAAGTAGTGGAGGACTGCCCAAAGCCTTGGGACCCTGCACCCACATGGGAGACCTGGAAGAAGCTCCTGGGTCTTTGTTTTAGATGTGCTCAGCTCTGGCCATTATAATCATTTGGGGAGTGAACCAGCGGATGGAAATCTTTGTCTCTCTTCTCTGTAAATGTGCCTTTCCAATAAAAACAAATATTTTAAAAAAGGACAAGGGTGAGGAAGAAAGTAATAGAGAAGGGTGGACCCCGTCTGCGGCTGAGCGTCAAGGGTACAGCCTGTTGTCCCCACCGGTGGCCGCAGCAGGGTCACCTGGCACATGGCAAGAGTGCCTTCCCTCCTGCAGGTTGAATGAAGCCCCATGGATTTACAGAATTCCCACGGGACCCCACTGGGGGACTGCGTTGTCGCGTTTCCTCCCTTGGCTAATTTCTAATTTAGACATGGCAGGAATCTGGCCTTGTCAGCAATCTGGTTAGCCTTGCACTGAAGTTTTCCAGTTTTGCAAAAATCCACCTGCTTGTGGAGGCAGTGAGCTACGGCAGCGCTTCCTCCTGATCCCCATGGGAGTTTTTTTTTGGGGGGGGGGAGATGTAGGAGGCATTTGGCTGCAGATGAACTTTTTTTAAGATCACAATCCATTTCTGTTGTGAAAGGACATTTTTGGGCTCTCCCATCCTCAGCAGCCCAAGGACACTGCAGGCTGATGGGTGCTGGCTGCATGCCCCACACTCACCTTCCCATCCATGTACACCCAGTCACGGGTGTCTGGGGGGAAGGCGGAAGGGGCCTTGAGTGGCACTGGGCCAGCTGCCATCCTGGAATATCCAATAGATTGGCTGTGCATGTTCATGGTGAGGTTCAGTGTTGGCGCCAAGACGTGAGTGCCACATGGGGCAGGTGAGGCTCCCAGAGGGCCCACCTCTCACATGCACCTGTGCTCCTGGGCCTTGGTGAGTCCGGACTTCATTCACGTGCACCAACATGCCCGGATGCAAAGCAGCAGGTGGAGAGCAAATGTAGGCACTTGCCAGGGCTGCCATCACATGGTCCCTTGGCAAGTGACCAAGTCACAGCTGGGCAAGGAAGCCCAGGAGCAAACGGGCAACTGAGCAAGCACTAGTCACACTGGGGCATCTACTTGCTTGCTAAGTCACAGTAGCAGTGCCAAGACTTCAAGGTGGCAGCAATCACTGTCCTGGGGCCATGTGCTGGGCTCTCTGCGTTTTACACTTACAGACTCATTCACCACATTGACCCCATTTTATCTGTGAAGCAACTGAAGCAGAAAGGCTAAGTGATGTGCCCGGGTGGTGAGGTTTAGACAGCTGGGGAGTCTGAAAGCTTGATCACAATCCTATGCTTGTCTCGTCTGGTTAATGTTTCCAAGTATTGGGACTACTTCAACTAGATAGTCCCACAAAATGACCAAGTCCAAGATCAAGTCTAGGGGCTGGTGTTGTGGCACAGCAAGCTAAGCCTCCACCTGCAAAGGCTGCATCCCATACAGGCACAGGTTCAAGTCCTGGCTGCTTCACTTCCCATCTAGTTCCCCACTAACGTTTCTGGGCAAAACTGGGGAAGATGTCGAAGTGCTTGGGCCCCTTGCACCTATGTGGGAGACCTGGAAGAAGCTCCAGGATCCTGGCTTCGGCCTTGCTCAGCCTTGGCCACTGAGGCCATCTAGGGAGGGAACCAATGAATGAGCAATCTCTGTCACTCTTTTCAAAGAAACAAATTTTTAAAGAGTCACATGACTTAGACTCCCTACAGATACTGAACCGATCCCTCTTTGCACTGGTGACACCTAAGGAACCCGAGGACTCACCGCACCCACTTGAGCTATGCCATCTGTTACACGTGTGTGCATGGGCCATCTGTGCTATGCTGCTGTTACACATGCAGGAATGTTAGGAAGCGATTTTATTGTCTAGACAAGTTAGAGCCAGAGTTGGCACTAATCTGATGGCTTTAAAAAGTAGTATATGGGTTATATATATATATATATATATATATTTTTTTTTTTTTTTAAAAGACTTAGCTTACTTAAAAGTAAGAATTACAGGGAGGAACAGACAGAGTTCCTCCATCCACTGATTCACTTCCCAAATGATTGCTATGACCAGAGCTGGGGTGATCTGAAGCCAGGAATCAGGAGCTTCTTCTGGGTCTCCCACATTGGTGCAGGGACCCAAGAATTGAGCCATCCTCCACTGTTTTTCCAGGCTGGAAGCAGGGAGCTGGATGGGAAGCAGAACAGCTGGAACTCAAACTGATGCTCATTATGGGTTGCTGGCGGAGCAGGCTGAGGCTTCCCCTGCTACGTGCAGGCACTGCCCCCGTATATAGCCTCCTTACACATTTATACACATATTGTTCTCCAGCTTAAACTTGCTGGGTATTGGAAAGGCCAAGCTGTGAGTAAGATGGATGTGGGCTGGAAGTCCAGAGCAGCACAAGGGTCAGACTGCAATTGTGGTCAGGCTGCTTGGAACCCTCGGGGCTGTGGCGGTCATCTATAAACAGCACAGCTCGCTCTGGGGCAGACACCCAGCCTCACTGGCTGCCCTGTCACCCTCCAGGGTGGCTTCATCTGTCCTCACTGCTGCAGCACCAGTAAGAGACCACCTGTCAGCGACACACGTGCTAAGAATCTGTTGAGATGCACCGTGGCAGAGAAAAAAACGAACACCAGTTTGGAAATCATCTCCCAGCCTCGAGTGCCTCACTTAGCACTCACTAGGGGGATATCCTGCCAAAGAGCAGCCTCAGCTGTGCAAATGAGACTGTGCCCTCGGACCAGGCCACTTAAGACTCAGCACTGGCTCACCCACAGCACTAATGAGCATTCTTCCCGCTAGCCTCAGGCCCCAGAACAACCCATAGCAGAGGGCCACAGTCCTTGGCAATCTAGCCTTAAAGCAAAGTACTTGGCACAGAGCTGGCAGGTGACCAAGCACACACAGCTGGGCAGAGGGCCCCAGGGGGCAAACAGGAAGTGGGATGTGTGAGGTCTGAAGTCTGTGAGCCTGCCAGAGGAGACTTGTACTGCTGGGCTGTGGGACACAGCAGGGAAGGGCAAATGCGAACTGTGGGTGAGGTTGTGCTGGAGACGCTGGTAGGTTGCCAAGGAAACAGGAAACTGTCAGGTTTAGGGAACTGGGTTCAGAAACAAACCTGAGCTCCCCTTGAGTTTCCTGCAGCCCCATCATGTGGAGATGACTGGTCGTACACAGGCACTATGACATCTGTGTGTGTCCACGTGTTAACATTACTGCTGACAAGCAGGACGCAGAACCACATGGCTTCCACCACAGTGTGGCTCCCAACCCACGGTACCCTGGAAATCATGGTCTCTCAAGCAAGAGACCTCAGGTGCTGGCACTGTGGTACAAAGGGTTAGCTCACTGCTTTAGTTCCAGTCTCCCACACGGGAGCCCTGGTTCAAGTCCCAGGCGTTTCACTTCTGATCCAGCTCCCTCTCATGCACCTGGGAAGGAAGCAGAAGACGGCCCAAGTGCTTGGGTCTCTGCCACTCATGTGGGAGACTTGGAAGAAGCCCCTAGCTTTGGTGGGTCCACCATGGGCTGATGAAGCCACTGGGAAACGTGATCTTCCAGCAGACACATGATCTCTCAGTCTGTTACTCTGCCTTTCATAGAAAATAAATCTTGAGGCAGAGAGATGTGCCAAGAGTGGCAGCCACGGCTGCAGCTTCTTGGACAAACTCAGTGCTAACACTGCCATCTGTCAGTCTTCAGCAGCGGCCCAGGACACCGATCAAGGTGATCAGACACCTCTGAGCTAATCAGTGCTGCAAGAGTGACACTTGCTAACTCAGCTCTTGCAAACTCACAGAACCCATGCAGCTGGAGGAGTTTCCTTCCATTTAGAGCGAAGAATGTAATAATGCCAATTTAAACCAAAATTCAGGCTTCATTTTGCCATATTTATTTTGGCAGAAAGCCTTTGTTTATCCTTTGAGATCATTAAGCAAGGAGAATTCTGAAGCCTTGAACCATGGACCACGAACTGCCTGAAAAGAATGACCTAGTTTGTGGCAAGGCAGTGTTTGCACTTGGATTTGTGTAGGGCTGCCTTTGAGATCATGTTCTTCAATCACATACTACAGAGTCCCTGCCTTGCAAGGCTGCAAGTGATCAAGAACGAAGGTTGGCACACACACACACACACACTCCTACTGTCCCTCTGGAAATCCAAACAGGTGTGTCCCTGGGCTCCTTATCGAGCTTTCTGGAACAGGGGGGCGGCAAGTGCCTGGCTGCAGGGTGGCTCACCAACTCACCGACATACAGAACACCTCCCATCTGCAGGACCAAGTTCTGGTCTACGGACCTATCCCAAAGCAGAAACCCAAGGGGGTTCCAGAGGGAAAAGGAATCATGTTATTTCTTCAGACCAGACCCTCTGTGGGCATCACCACATGGAATGCAAAATAAACGGTCACACAAGTTACGACGTTACTGAACAACCACAGAATCTCCAGGAGTCCAGGCATTCCTCCCAAGAGGATTCCCAAGCCTGAACAGATCACTTGTTCTTACCACTGGGTAAAATTTTTGTGGGAACACAGTCCTCTATTAACACAGGCACAACCTGAAAGGTGTGTGGAAGGCCTCACAGCAGTCACACTGTAAAATGTGTCAAAACACCAAGAGTCTGGCTCACGTGAAGGAACTCACAGGATGCTCAAGTGAGAACATCTGTGCCAGAATGTACCAGAAGTTTCCTGTAAACCAATGACACACTCTGATTCTTTGGTGGAGTGATGTAGAGTTCACCTTACTCCCCCAGGCCTCAGGGCACTGACACAAAGCCATGCCCCTTCCTGCAACGCTCCCAGACCTGTACTTTCCCCCCCTTCTGTTCATGTTTTGTGTAGGCCTTTACAACAGTGCTGGGAAAGCAGCCAGGGAAATGACATTTCTAATGCAGATTTAACAAGCACATAAATTGTCACAATTACTTATACTATTAAAAAGGAGGGTTTCTTGGATCTCATTGCACATGTTAATCCAAAAAAATGGCATAAAAAACTATTTATTTTTATTGGAAAGTCAGAATTACAGAGAGAAGAAGAGACAGAAAAATCTCTCCAATGATCCACTCCCCAAGTGGCCACAATGGCCAGAGCTGAGTTGATCCAAAGCCAGGAGCCCGGAGCCTCCTCCGAGTCTCCCACGTGGGTGTAGGGTCCCAAGGCTCTGGGCCGTCCTCGACTGCTTTCCCAGGCCACAAGAAGGGAGCAGGATGGGAATGGAGTAGCTGGAACATGAACTGGTGCCCATCTGGGATATCAGCACTTGCAAGAGGAGGATCAGCCAGTTGAGCCATTGCAGCTGGCCCAATTCCTTGGCTTTTACCAAGAACCAGAACAATCTTCCCCGAGTACCATCTTGTCCCGCTTCCCATGCCCGTGGAAAGAGCCCTGGGCTTAGAGCTGTACCCGCTGAGCTCTGGGTCACAAACATTGTGTCACCTGTGTCTTCTCCCTACAACAGGGGAAGCTAATATTCTGTGCCACAAATCTCACTGCCATGACGTCAATCCAGATATTCTCTTATAAGCCAAAGAACAAAACAAGTATGAGTGGCCTCCTCCTGAGGGGCCTCCACTTCCTCAACTCACCTTTCACAGCAACCATGTTACAGGCAGAGAAGTGACATAAACAGAGATGCAAACACCAAAAAATGAAAGCAGGCAACATATGCACAAGACCTTATTTATACATGATTTCATTTTTCTTTTACAGAAAAATGTCAACAGTTTCCTAGTCAAAATGGCTGGTGAACAAACAAAAACACAAAATAAATTTGAGCTTTGAGTTGTCCTTTGAAGGACAGCTGTGGAGGTCTTCTCATGCACCCTTGGCCAGTGGACCCAAATGCTATAACTCATTACTTCCACACAGAGGCGCTCTTGAGCCAAACTGACCTGAGAGCTACAAAATACCAGCACAACTCGCCAGCTTGCCAAGTTTCCGGATAAACTGACTGCTCCCAAGAAAACTGTGTCAACCATTCATTTAGGAAAAAAAAAAAAAAAAATCTTTCTAAATTGAACCACCTCACTTCCCTGGCTCAGCAAGGAGAAAATGCCAGGCATAGCTCTGGCTGTTTGGCTGACTCAGGATCCTACAGTGATGCCTTGGGGCAGCTCTCTGTGAACAAGCACCATTTCTGAGCAGCCCTTTCAGGGGGAGCAACCTGCCCTGACTCGGGTGACCCAGGCCCTGAATAAATCCCGGGCACCCCAGGCAGTGATCCCCTACCCTGCTTCCCTAGACTTCTCAAAGGAGGGCCTAGACCAGGGGTCAGCTCCGCACGCCCTCTGCATTCCTGCGGCTACCCAGAAGTTGGCCCTGGGGTATGAATGACAAGACATGGCCCACGCTTTAGAGTGACAGCAAATGTCAGTAACGATGAATCCCTCGTTTGGACCCCTTTTTCAAAAACAACAAAAGTAAGCCGTTCATGGAGCGCACTTCTAAAATCTAGAGGTATTGTTTTGCCAGTGAATCAAATTAAGCTTCCTACATTCACTCCTAATGGCTCAAGCAATGTCTACAATGGTATCAAAAGCAGGGGAGTTCTCCTAGATGCTAGCTGCCTAAATCCTCAAAGCTAAGAAGCAGGCAGGCTAGGAAAATTGTCTTTTGATTTTCTTAGCTCTGGCCCGTGTTCCCTCTGTGCAGGTCCCAGCCCTGGGGCTAGGTCATGTGTGTCCATGTGTCCCATCTTCCCAGCTCAGCCATGCTTCTCAGGTTCAGAGCCTACGAAGGCACTAGTTGCTAGTCAAAACTGGATAATATTTTAAATGTTCTTATTTATTTCATGTTGATTTTTTATTTATGGCAAACTGACTCTGGTTACTGATTTTCAACTCATGATATGACTTGTTGCTTTTTAGAATATTTTATAAAACTTAACACCATTAGGTCAATAATAGTGTATGGTAGTACCTCAGTGACTAAAGTTTGGGCAACAACGGCTGTAATCTAGTGAATCCAATTTTTAAAGTGACTTCCAAAGAAATAACAAACGTGGTAGAGAAGGAAACACACGCCAGTGTATTTGCAATGTGTGTGATAGTCTAGGATGAGCTCACCACAGCCTCTCCTAGACAAGATGGTTTCCAGAGTTACGAGTGAAGCGAAATATAAAAAGAGACAACTTCACAGAGATCCTGGACGACACAAGCCCTTGGTACCGTTAGGTGTGTGAGTAATATGACATTCAGCAGAGTCCTCTGTTGGAAGCAGGTGTGCCGATTCCTGCAGCCTCTTGGTCCAGTCTGTCCTATCGCCTCACAAAGGCAAGCTGGGGTAGTGGCACGCCTGCCTGGGGCCCAGAGCAGGTTCTGCACCTATTCTCTGTGTGGTCGCTTCAGCAAGGACTCGGGTGGCATCAGCCGGTGTTTCCCATTGCCGTTCACAGACAGGCCTTCCCGGCATGGCCAGGGTTCCTTGGGAGGATGGAGCAGAGTTTTCTTGGCAGGTCCTGCACGCTCACGGCACACCATGCTAACTGAAAAAGTGGCAAGAAGGAGAGAAAGAGAGCAGAGCCCCTCGCTCGTGGTGCAGTTTCTCGGTCACAGCGGCCGCGGGGATGCGTGCTCCCTTGTCCCCTGCCCCGGAGCCAAGGCATTGCGTCTCAGGGGTGCGGTGTCAGACATCGTAGTCCGGAGCCTTGCCCTGGGCTTGCCTGAGCCAGATCTGCAGGGTTACAAACGCTCCCACGGTCACATGAAAGAAGAGCTGCCAGAGGTTGCGTAGTTCATACAGATACATGTTGCACAGGCAAAGTAAGCCGAATGTCAAAAACGACTTGACGTTCCGCCAGCTGGTATAGTAGACGAGTAAATAACACTGTTCAAAACAGAGGAAAGACACGTCCGTTACAAGACAGTTCAGGGATGGATGCTTCTACTAGGCAAGTACAACCGGCCCAAGAGCACCACACGACAGCGGAATCCGGGGATAACACAACATAGCTGAGACATACAGCTCAGAAAGCCATATGGCTTGAAAAGGAAAGAGATTCTTCCTTGTACATTTTTCATTTTTTTAGAAGAAAGGTACTTTTTATCCTATTTTAAATGGGAGTACAAGGGCTGACTCCCTTGCAGAGGCCAGGTGGCCGCTGACGGCAACCTGACTAAGCAGCGTTCCCAGCTCTGACAAAGGCCCACCAGGCTATTTGAAACAGCACACTCTTGCAAAGCTGCAATGGAATCAACAACATCGTGTGGCCCCCTCTGAGTGCTGGCGGAGTATGACGGGAGCTTCTGGGGAAGCACTCAGTCAGGGCATGCTGGCAGAGGCCCTCCCTGGCTGGGAGGAGAACAGAGCCCTCTCCTACATGCTGCTGGCACTTCAGGGCAGGGATTATGAATGTATTTTTTATGTGGCATGGCAAATAGCAATGTCTTGAAAAAGATAAAAGCCAGCAGGAAGAAAAGGAGAGCCTGGAGGGGGGGCAAGATGGTACAGAATGCTTCCCACTAACTCTGGCATTTGCCCTTGCTGTCTGTTTTCTTCACAATGTACTCCAAACACCCATTTTTCTTATGCACAGACTTCCAATAAAATCTGAATCTCCTTCAGGGTGACATTTTTTTGGTCATTGGCTGACTCATTCTTCTCCAGGGCTCAGAAGAGCTCTCAGGCCGCACTGAGTGTTCAATGCTGAATGAACGAGGCTTTCCTAAGATGCCGTCTGAGATTCAAGGCCTGCAATGACAGGAATTAAATGGGATCACACGTGTGTGTGACATGGCAGCCAGGCCTCCCGAAGGGAATGATGTTCAGTGTTCTGTTAAGCGTGTTACAGTTCTTATACAAATGAAGGATTTTGCTTATTTAAAAAGAAGGCTGCAATCCAAGCAAAACGAATCGTAAGCTCTTATTTGAATAATTTTCACTATAGAAGGGTTGAAACTTCCCCAAAATCTTTTCCTCTGAAATAATTTTAGATTTAGAAAAAATTTACAAAAACAGTGGACTTCCCATTTTCTCTTCCTCTTGTTCCCCTAATGTCATCCTCTTACAGCACTGCTGCAAAATCGGGGCACTGACCCCCCTTTGTCTGCATTATGCCTGTGGTCCACGAGCGTGTCTCTAATCCCGGATACTGTAAGGCATTGGTGGTCGAGTCTCATCCCCAGGCTGTAACAGTCTCTCAGTTATTTTTTTCATAACCTTGACAGTCTTGAGAAATATCAGTTCTGTTGCAGAATGTCCCTCAGCTTGAGCGGGTCTGGTGTTTTCTCAAGAATGAACTGATACTATCTGATTTTTGGCACGATGAGCACAAAGCTGACAGGTACAGCGCCTCATGGCCAGCGCTGTTACCTTGGGAGTGTCTGCCAGGCCTCTCCACTGAGAAGTCATCCTAATTTCCTTTGTGAACAAAACGCATCTTGTCAAACTGTGTGGAGGACGAAATTCATGCAAATATCACAATAATTTCTATATCTATTGGAGATATTTTTATTGCAATAATGATTACTGGGACATTTACCTAATAGTAATTCTGTATTTTTACCAATTTATTAGTTGGAATTCTACTGTAAATAACAGCTAGTTTTCTGTGTCTCCTGGCTCTCAGCTTCGGATCAGCTCAGCTCTGGCCATGGTGGCCATCTGGGGAATGAACCAGAGGATGGAAGATCTCTATCTCTTCTTCCTTTTGTAAATTGGCCTTTCAAATAAAAATTTTTAAAAATTAGAAAGGAACATATACAATATACTCCACTAACCAGTACCGTGATCAAAATCTTTGTCCTGAATCTAATCGTGATCAAGGCAACCCAGACTGTAGCTCATGCTATATGGGACCTGCCTGGACTGTTCAAAAATGTTCATGTTATGACAGGACTGGTTTGGTAGCCTAGCAGCTAAAGTCCTCGCCTTGCACACACTAGGATCCCATATAGGCAACGGTTCTAATCCTGGCAGCCCTGCTTCCTATCCAGCTCCCTGCTTGTGGCCTGGGAAAGCAGCTGAAGATGGCCCAAAGCCTTGGGACCCTGCACTTGCATGGGAGGCTCGAAGGAGGCTCCTGGCTTCGGTTCGGATCAGCTCAGCTCTGGTCATTGTGGCTGCTTGGTTGAAAGATGATCTTCTATGTCTCTCCTTCTCTCTGTATATCTCACTTTCCAATAAAAATAAATCTTAAAAAAAGTCCATGCTATGAAAGATAAAAACAAGCTGGAGATTGTACTCTAGAGTAAGAGACACATAATGACCCACCTGCATTCTGCTAGATCAGGGAAATTAGCAGTAAAGAACATTTTGGAGACAGCTGAAATAATGTGAATATATTTCAATGTTAAATAACAATTGTATCAATGTTAAATCTCTTTGAGTATGCTACGTCATGGTGATACAGGCAGATTCCTAGACATGAAACCCAGACATGGAGTTGAAGAACCTGGCAACTAGAAATGTCAATGGATGCAGAACTCTCCTGTGCGCCAAAACAGAAACTTCAAAAGATTAGGAAACTGGATGCTTAGCAAGGCAGAAAACTTAGTCAAGAATATAGCAGCCAAACGCCATCTACCCATGACCACATCACCAAAGCCTAGGTGGAAGACCAGAACGCTGGAAAGAGATGTCCTGCAGGCCCTCTTTGTGTGGCTTCCAGACAAGCAGAAAGCCAGGATTTTTGTTCCTGTAAGATGGTAATGAGCTCCCTCAGCTCCAGCCCTCACCCAGTGACATCAGTGGAGATCATGTCTGGTCTGGACTTTTACCTGCTCCTCCTAATACAATAGTGATTTCTACAGAAACTATAGAGCCAGAAAAAAGTGGGAGGATATCTCAACTGTTGGAAAAAAAGAGCTGCCAAACCAGAATTCTGTATCCTTTAGGGAATATCCTTTAGGAACACAGGGACAATTGGAAAAAAGAAGAAATTCTCAGATAAGAAAAAACTATGAGAATTTATTGCAAAGAGATATGCCATGGTTTGAATTCTCATGAGTCCCAGAAAAATTAATAAAATTAAAAACAAAAGAACAAAATGAATGAAGCAAACAGCTGGCTCTCTGAAAAGATGGATGAAACTGAGATGCAGAAATGACAACAAAAAAGAAAAGATACCAATGGCCAAAATCATAAATAAAGACACCGCTAAAGGCAGTGTAGACATCAAAAGGGCAATGAGAGAATACTGCAACAAATTCCACACATATAAACTTAACAGACTGAAACAGATCATAACCTCAAAAACCACAGCTTTCATAACTCATCCAGCAAGACACAAGTAACTTAGATAATCCTACAACTATTTAGGAAATTGTATTTAAGACTTAACACATAGCTACACGGTTCTGATGAAGGCATAAACACTAGGTCAATGGAACAGAACACAGAACCACAGAAGAGTGCCACACAAATATGTCCATCAGATATTTCGGCAAAGGAGCAAAAGCAATGAAATGGAGAAAAAAGGCACCCGTTTTAACAGTGATGGAGCAACTGGACATGTCTAGGCCAAACAAAACAAAACAAAACAAAACAAAACAAAACAAAACAAAACAAAAAACAGTAGGGCCTGGTGTGATAGCCTAGCAGGTAAATCCTTGCCTTGTAATGTGCTGGGATCCTGTATGGCCATTATTTCATGACCCCAGCTGTTCCATCTCCCATCTAGATCCCTCCTATGGCCTGGGAAAGCAGTAGAGGATGGCCCAAGGCCTTGGAACCCTGCATCTATGTGAGAGACCCAGAAGAGTTCCTGGCTCCTGATTTCAGATAAGCTCAACTCCTGCCATTGCAGCTATTTGGGAAGTGAACCAGCAGATGGAAAATCTTTCTCTCTGTCTCTCCTTCTCTCTGTAAATCTGACTTTCCAATAAAAATTTTTAAATAAAGACAAAAACACTGATAATTACAATTTCCCAAGTGACAAAAATTCACTCAAAATGGATCGTGAGCTTAAACTGTAAAAGCTAAAATGATGAAACTTTCTCTTTTTAAGCGTAAACTATTCAGCAGCTGAGTACTTAGTCACGACACTGCAAGCATGATCCACAAAAAGAAAAATTGATCAAATGAGTTGTATATCAAAATGTAAAACTTACTCTGGAGAAAGACCTTAGTAAGAGAATGAAAAGACAAAAACAAAGCCCAGGAAAGATAAATAAGTAAGTAGGCAAGTAAGTAAATAAAAACAAACTGCATTAGACGGACTGAGTGCCAGCTCTGTTTCTGAGCCCACCTGGGAGGAAGCAAGTGAGGCACTGAGAGCTGGGCTCCCTGCCTGCTGGGGCAGCTGCATTGTCCAGGCTCCTGGCTTCAGCCTGGCCCAGAACACACAACACTACAATCATTCTACATGGTATATGTGGACAGCAGGCAATTTCACGCTTGTATAAAAAAGTGCTTTTTTGGTTTTCTTTACTAAAGTGTTAATGATTTACTTCTTTCAAGTAAAAGAACCCCTGAGCGCAGCCCCTCCCTGCGAGGTGACTCTCAGAACTGTTCCAGACTGCTCTGGCTCCGAGTCACAGCTCTCCGAGCCACGCAGGCCTCACTGGGAAACGGGGAGCAAACTTAGTGTGAGGACTTACTGTGAATGCCAAGTGCTCAGCACAAAAGTAAGAACTCAACACGTTCTGCTACTGTAAGCATCGAAAATGACCTCATTAAGCCAAAGCCACCAAACTCTGACTTTATGAAAATGATTATTTATGGAATTATTTTAAATTATTACTTGCCTTGTTTTATTTTAGAATCACACGAGATCAATGTTACAAAAAACACAACGACACAAAGTAGAAACTTTATAGATAGTGTGGCACTCTGCAAAAATCACAGCACTTAAAAATGGGATTTGGGGGCCTCGTGTGGTAGTCTAACAGCTAAAGTCCTCACCTTGCACGTGCCTGGGATCCAAGATGGGCACTGGTTTGTATCCTGGCAGCCCCATTTCCCTTGCAGCTCCCTGCTTGTGGCCTGGAAAGCAGTCCAAGGTGGCAGACCTAGAGGAGGCTCATGGCTCCTGGCTTTGGATCAGCACAGCTCTGGCAGTTGTAGCTGTTTAGGAAATGAGTCAACAGATCTTTCTCTGTCTCTCCTCCTCTCTGTATAGCTGACTTTCCAATAAAAAATAAATCTTTGGAAAAAAAAAAAAGGAAATGGACCCAGTGCAGTAGCCTAGTGGCTAATGTCCTCACCCTGTATGTACCAGGATCCCATACGGGTGCCGGCTTGCGTCCTGGTTGCTCCACTTCCCATCCAACTCCCTGCAGGTGGCCTGGGAAAGCAGTTGAGGACGGCCCAAAGCCTTGGGACCCTGCACCTGTGTGGGAGACCCGGAAGAACTCCTGGCTCCTGGCTTTGGATTGGCTAAGCTCTGGCCATTGTGGCCACTTGGGGAGTGAACCAGTGGATGGAAGATCTTTCTCTCCGTCTCTCTATAAATCTACATTTCCAATACAAATAAATAAATCATCAAAAAATACAGGAGACGCAGAGTTAATGAAAATAAATAAATCCTAAAAAAAAAAAAAAAATACAGGAGACATGGAGTTAAGTCCCAACTTCACTTTCTGCAGATCTCTGCCCTCCGACTTCCTATGGTGAGACAACACACCCTGTGGGGCAGCACTGTGGTGATTCAAGCAGAAAATCTACACAAAAATATTTCATAAAATTAAAGCAATTCCAGACCTTAACAAATCCAAGCCTTTACAACGTCAACATGAGCTATCACTCATGAAGTCTGACTAATTTGACAGAAATTTCTGAAGACAATGGAGGAAAATTTCGAGGATTTTTTAAAAATGTGGCCCTTGAAACTAGAATTTCTAAGTGTATTTACATGAAAGTCTAACACATATACTTAAAAAATTTCCCAAAATACCTTCATAGAATTTTTACTTAAAATATTTTGTTTTGAAGATTCATCATCTGCTAGCACACTTTCCAAATGCCTGCAATGGTCAGGGATGGGAGCCAGGAACTCCATTCAAAGTCTCTCACTGGATGGCAGGGACCCAAGTCCCTGGGCCATACCCTGCCACCCTCCCAGGGGCACCAGCAGGGGGTCAGGTCGGAACTGAACAGTTGGCATCCTCACATGGAAGGCAAGTAGCAGTCCAACCCACTGTACCACAATACTGGTGCCTATATAAAATTACTACAATTACATTTCTGATTCTTCCTAATGTGTTTTTTTCCCCATATAAGTCAAAGAAATGTGTCAAGTATAGCAGGGCCGAAGCCCTTGCTTACTCTTGTATGTTTTGACAAAGGTGGTCCTGAGTTTGGGTAACTGGTGTTGCTGTCCCCCCCACTGCACCCCCTCTAGCCTTGGATATGTCAATCCCAGTCTCCACGTCCCCTGAGTGCCACACGCTCTCTCCTCCCTACGTCTCACAAGCACTGTCTTCAACCTCGCAAGTCTTCTTTCTTAAGTGCCTCACTGCCATGATCGCACAGTCTTGGCCCTCAGTACTTTCTGCCACTAAGAGAATCATCTTCCCATCAAGTTCTTTGAGTCAGTCTTTGCTTTTGGTATCCACCTTATTCATCACTGCCAAACAAAGTGTCCTAATATTCACGCAGACTTTGAATTGCTTTGGTGGTTTTCAAAGACTTTCCCTCCAAACACAAAGTCATTAGCTTATTGCATCAGCAGAGCATGGAAGTTGACCAATCAGTGATCAGAAAATCTGCAAAGAGCCATACTGTTGTTGGAACACACCCAACTGGATAAGCTGGAGTGACAGAGAGAAGGCTGGGAACCTGTTGAGAAGAGGCTTCAGGCAGAGGCTTACGGCCTGGGAAAGCAGCAGAACTTAGCTCAAGTCCTCGGACCCCTGCACCCATGTGGGAGACTGAGAAGTTCTTGGCTCCTGGCTTTGGATTGGCTCAGGCTGTTGTAGCCACTTAGAGAGTGAATCAGCAGATGGGAAGACCTCTCTGTCTCTCCTTCCCTCTGTAAATCCACCTTTCAAATAAAAATAACATATTTTTAAAAACCACAAACGGACAAGTAATGATTAAAATTGATAACTGAGACAACCAACAGTCCGGAAGCATTGTTACAAATGGAGAACACCTACCTGGTAAAGGCAGGCTGCTGTTCCAAGGAAAAACGCAATGATGTAATTAAAATCCTCACCATCGCTCTGCAAAACAGAAATAAAAGCTGACTTCTTTCTTAGTGGGCATCCATTTCTAAGACAATTCATCAGGACAGGTTAAGACAATATGTAATACATTCAACATTTCCACAAATACGTAAAAATTCTCAAGTCCTGGAATAGAAACAAAAATACTTCATTTAACCCAAGAAATGTGAGGTAGAGGAAGACAAGTGTTCTGCTGTGTCAACTACATTTCACCCAAGATAAAAACCACTGAGGAAACCTCTCTGAGTCATGGGAAGGTCTATCTTCTTATCAACAAAGCTGAATAAAGATGTGTGACCCCCTGGTGGACCAGTTATCCCTGCTCACATAAACAATGTAGAAACTTCACACGACTGCACTTTCAACAAAACATGAATAATCTGGGGCAGCTGTTGTGGCATAGCAGGTAAAGGTGCTACTTAAATACCAGCTTCCCTACGGGTGCAGGTTGAGTTCTGGCCATTCCACTTTTAACCCACTTCCTTGTTAATGAGTCAGAGAAAGCAGCAGAAAGTAGCCTGAGTACTTGGGTTGTCCCTACCACCCGCATGAGAGACAGGGAAGTTTATAGCTCCTGGCTTACGGTCCAACCCGAGGCCATTTGGGGAGTGAACCAGTGGATGAAAGAAAGATCTTTCTCTGTCTTTATTTCATTCAAACAGTGAATAATTTGGCATGATTTAAAAAAAAAAAAAAAAGACTGAAAACTAAAAAGTTACTGTCCACTAGAGTGTGCTAAATGCAAGCTCTGCTGGAGAAACAGCTACCCAGAGGGAAAACTGGTGAGCAGAAATTTCTTTGAAAACAAAACTAGACATTTGTCGCATACCAAGCTTTCCTACTCTTTTTCAGTTCCTCTTAAATATTCTATACTCAACAGCTCCTTCCAATTTAGTTACGAAATAGAACTTAATGTTTATGAAAGAGTATTAGATTTGTTTTTCTTCCAGGAAGAAATGTTAAAATTTGGTCATTTTTTTTATTTCAAGAAAAAATCTTTGGGCCCAGCATGATAGCGTAGCGGTTAAAGTCCTTGCCTTGAACGTACCAGGATCCTATATGGGTGCCGGTTCTAATCCCGGCGGCCCTGCTTCCCATCCAACTCCCTGCCTGTGGCCTGGGAATGCAGTCAAGGACGGCCCAATGCTTTGGGACCCTGCACCTGTGTGGGAGACCAGGAAGAACTCCTGGCTCCTGGCTTCAGATTGGCTCAGCAGCCGCCGTTGCAGCCACTTGGGAAGTGAAGCTTTGGATTGAAGAAATTCCTCTCTGCCTCTCCTCCTGTCTGTATATCCAGCTTTCTAGTAAAACAAAAAAACAAGAAAAACAACAACAACAACAACAACAAAAAACTTTTACACAATGAAAATTCTACAAGACACATAAGTACGTCCATGAAAGCTCTTCACAAAACAGTATAAAGAACATACTCTTCCTGTGCTGGCTATGGGCAGCAGAATTGACTGTGCAGAAAGCACTAGAGTGGCTTATCCCAGTGACAACATCTTCAAACAGGAACAATCAACTTGGCTGGCTGCTCAGGGCAGTCAGACCCCAGAGGCAGGCAAGGTCAACATGCGCCCTTCCCACCGCAACAGCTCTAAGACTTTAAATAAAAGTTCTGCCTGATTGATTGCTTAGTTCTTCATTTTTATGACTCTTATTTTTCTGATTGTAAATAAACATTCATTACATTGCAGAAAATTTGCAAACTAGAGATCATACAAAGAAATTCATACAGGCCATAAATACGACTCTGAGAACTGGAATTTTCTAATGTACTGCCTCTGGTGTGTATGTGTATGCATGTACATTTTAAAGAAAGGTAATGATATCTTTATATCCTGCTGCTTAGTATTTCATATTCTATCATACTTTTGCAAGACAATAACTATTCCTCAGCCACAGAATTTATAGTGACTGAATTATAATTATAATCATTTACAATGATTGTATAAACAATGCAGGGCTGTATCACAATTTAATTAATATCCTACAACTGGAAATCATGCTTTTTTTCTAAATTTACACTATCATTTTAGAACTCTTAATTGTGCCTGGAACCTTTGAGCACACATTTCTAAAGTCAGTCAGACTTGGCTTCGAATCTTTACTAACAATCTATATAAATGCAGACCATTTTATTTCATCACAATTTCTTCTACTGAAAAAAGAAAATAGTTGCCTAGATTAAGTGAAATAACACTTGTTTGTACATATGTTATATAAAGTCTGTGGAAAATAGAATGTTCTAGATCTCCCAGAGAGGTGGCAGAAACTCAACTACTTGAACCATCACTGCTGCCTCCCAGGTTCTGCATCAAAGATGGAAATACACAAACACTGAGGGGTTGGGTGGGATAAGAAGTTGGAATGGGGAGCCAGAGGAAAACAGGAACCCCAGGCACTCTGCTGCAGGATGCAGGCATCCCAACAGCACCTACCTTGCCACTTTTTCTTTTTTTTTTTAAGATTTATTTATTTTTATTTGAAAGACAGATTACAGAGAGGAAAGACGGGGAACAATCTTTATCCGCTGTTTCACTCCCCAGATGTCTACGACCATTGGAGCTGAGCTGAGCCAGGAGCCAGGAGTTTCTCCTGGGGCTCCCGTGTGGGTGTAGGGTCTGAAGAACTTGGGCCATTCTCCCCCGCTTCCCCAGACTATAAGCAAGTGGAGGAGCTAGGATACCAACCGGCACCCATACCGGCACCGGTATACACAGGGTGAGTATTTCGCTGAGCCAATCACCAGTCTCCCATCACCAACTTTCTGAAGTACCTTTTAGAAAATGCCTGGCACACAACAAGCACCCACATTCATCCTGGGGTTTCTGTTACTCATCTGTGTCACTGATCTGACAGACAACTTTCAGTGCTGTCTGAATCCCTTAAAAAGGCGTATTTTCTCAATTAGATGCTAATTTTTCTTTCTGTCAGAGTCAGACAAATAGATACATATACACATGCAGAGTAGAAGGGAGGAGAACAGACAAAGACAGATCTTATGAGAGTGCTCCCACCCATTGGTTCGTTTCCCAAATATCCACAAGTGCCCAGGCAGGGCCAGTGCCAAAGTGGGGGTAGGGCATAAAACCCAATTCTATGTGAGTAGGAAGCTTGAGTCAGGAGCCAGAGCCAGGAATCAAACTCGGGAATTCTATAGAGAATACAGATGTCTTAAATAGGCTACACATCTGCTCCCAGATTCTAGTCATTCTTGAAGTCAGAATATAAGTCTATTTGAAACAGTATTCCATAATAGGAATTCAACAAATGCATGCCAAGTTGAGTTAAACTTGGAAAAAATCTTTGTATCTAGTCTACTAAATGCAGAATTCTTTATAAACATACTTTTTCATTCAATAACTATTCCTTAAGCACTTATGAAACAGACATAAGTAACAAAAAATATAGACGTTCAGATCAATTAAGTTGTTCACCTGTGAATTAAGAAGGCAGATACTGGGCCTGGTGGTGTAGCATAGTGGCTAAGGTCCTTGCCTTAAACGTGCCTGGGTTCCAATATGGGCGCCAGTTCTAATCCCAGCCGAACTGCTTCCAATCCAGCTCCCTGTTTGTGGCCTGGGAAAGCAGTCGAGGACGGCCCAAGGCTTTTGGACTTTGCACCCATGTGAGAGACCCAGAAGAGCTACTGACTCCTGGCTTCAAATTGGCTCACTCCAGTCGTTGCGGCTGCTTGGGGAGTGAACCATCAGACAGAAGATCTTCCTCTCTGTCTCTCCTCCTCTGTATATCTGACTTTCCAAATAAAAATAAATAAATCTTTTTAAAAATAACAACAATAAAAAGAAGGCAGATATTAAACAGTTCTCATCAAAGTGGTGATGGATGGGATGAGATGGGTATGTCTAGTACACCAGGGGAGCCCACAGGAGATCATGCAGTTCTGTTCCCAGGAGAAAAAGAGGTCAGGGAGAGTTTCCTTTAGGAAAGCTTCACCGGGTCTTGAAGGCTCAACAGGTGGTCCAGGCTAACAAGGCAGAAGGGAAGCACTTAGAGGGAGGAGGTTGGAATGGCTTCCTTCTGAATAATACAAGGAAACAGAAAGACCATGCAGCCACCAAGAATGGACCAGATCTCTGTGTGCTGATAGAAAATCCTCTGACATATCATGTCGTGGAAAAAAAAAAGATGTACACTATCATTTGTGTAAGACATTTCAAAAGAATAATACTTAAGTAAACCTATAAATACAAACATGCTACTTTATGCATACAACCTCAGAAACGCCAGTGGTTGATTCTGAGGAGGAGAAATGGGGAAAGAATAATTTTTTGGTAAAAATTACATATCAATTTTCATAAGCTTTCCAGTATATCATATGCTGACTTTACTGTGTATGTTATGCATGAGCAGGTATTAACTTTTTTAAAAAGCCACAATGAAAACATTCAGGAAGAAGGGATAGTATTAGAAGACTAAAAGTCAAGCAAAGAGTACTGGAAAATTTTATCATTTAAAGAACAGATTAAAAAAAAAGATATATTAAAAAAGTGAATTTATCAAATACACCGAGGAATAGGAAGGCAAAGCAGAAAGCAGAACAATCAAAAGAAAGAAAACTGCTCCGTGAAAATGAAGGGATGAGAGCTGGTCAAGAAGGATTACTACGTTCCAGGATTAGTGTCTATTTTATTGGCTTCTAAGTTTTCTGAAATAAGCACAATTTTTCTGAAATGAAAACGAGGGAAGAAGTGAATGATATGTGAAAGGAGGTAGAGAGGGCATATAAGCTTAAGAAGTAACTGCAGAATCTGGCAAGCAGGAAGACACACCGAGCTCCATGTTTGGTGTCTGGAAGAATTTCGGAGATCAGAGTAGACAAGGAAAGCAGATGGAGAGGGAGAGAGGACAACAGACACAGTCTACTTGTTCAAGAAATTAGAAAACACACGGGGAGGCTGTTACTGTGTTACTGCCAGTTGTTGCTGTTACAGCATAGCAGGACTGAAGGCAAAGAGTCAGAGAAGTTAGGATAGTGCCGAGCCTGGAAAGAGAAGCAGGGAAGGTGTAGAAGGAAGCGGTTCAATAAAAATTTTCAAATCTTTACTAGTCACTTCTGCAGGATGCTAGGGTATCAACGCAATGCTCAGAAAACAAATCTTAAAACTTTTTTTTTAAAAGGTGAGAATGAAAGCAAAGGCTTCATGTAACAGTCATATGTGAATTAGAATTATTAAAATGTTTACGAAAATTCCAAAATGTTATCAGTGCTAAATATTACACACATACACACACACACACAAAGTACCGGTGTTGTAGTGTAGTGTATTAAGCTGTTTGTTGCAATACCAGAATCCCTTATTTGTGCTGGGTTAAGTCCTGACTGTTCCACTTCCAATCCAGCTCCCTGCTAGTGCATCTGAGACGAATGGTTCAAGTGCTGGGGTCTTTACCACCCAAATGGAAAGGCCAAGATGGAGTTCTAGGCCCCTGGCTTCAGCCTGGCCTAGCCCAGCCATTACAGTCATTTGGAGAGCGAACCACAAGTCAGATGATCTCTCTCTCTCTCTCTCTCTCTCCTTCCCATCCCTATCCCCTAAAACTCAGCCTTCCAAATAAATCTTTTTTAATATAAAAAGGCATAAAACAATAAAATAGGTGTACGTACATGTAATAAATATATATATATATAAACATACTTATATATGGGCTTCAAAATATTTTTGTATTAAAACAAACTTAATTTTTAATTCTATTTATCCAAAGACTAATTTTAAAATACCCCTGCATGCATCTCAGAGGAAATTTGGAGACGGTTTTTATTTTCTTTATACATCTTTCCTCAATCCTTTAATAATTATTAAGTCCAGAAAATTTCTTTTAAAAGCAAGCAAGCACCTATATCTTAGTTTGGATATTATGCCACTTAATAAATAAATCAAAAACTTTTCTTGAGCTTTAGCAAATATGTAATTTTTTAAAAAGCTATTAACAAGTCAGTGAAAATAAAGACAAGTAATGAAAGCAGGCTGATTACTTCTGCTTTGAAGTTGGGATTATAGACAATTTTAGAATCAGAGACTCCAGGGATGCTGATGTGGAAGTGGCCCTGGGGGTTATCTAGTCCAAAGCCTTCCTCTTACAGACCAAGAGGATGAGAGCTGAGAAGCAAAGGAACTATCCAGGGTCACCAAGGTGGCTCCTGTCAGACCTGCCAGCCAGCCAGGCCCCCAGGCCGGCATTTCCGCTTATCAGAAGAGATTTTTTTCCTAATGCATCATATGCAAATTACTTCTAGATTGGCTGCAACCTAATTGGTATCATTGTTTCAAGGTTGATTTTTAGTGGAACGCAAGCAGGAGGATAAAAGCGTAGGAAGTGTCAACTCATAATAAACATCTCTAAGCACAGGATAAAGTTAGCAAGTGAGTGAAAAGAATCTAATTTACACATTACTGTGAACGTCAAATCAAATTTATCAACTTAAAAAAAAAAAAACAAATCACACCCATCCTAAACCTCCTCAGTGTAGACTTAGATACCAAACAAAAACTTCAGAGCTCACATTATAACACATCTTTCACTATCAAATTCAGAGGCACTTATCTATGCTGAATCTTCAAATGAAAACAACACCATGCAGTAACATTGACTCAAATTCATATGTGCCTGGGGCACAAAGTTATATACCAAAAGACAAACAGCAATGATTTTTAGCATTCAGCAAGAATATTCAGTACTCTAGGCTTTTAAAGATGTGAACTTTAAATTATCATCTACCTAGTCTGTTCATTTGCTTCATCTGGGTCCTGCCTTTTTTCACCCTAGTTCACGACCATGACTGGAACAAACTCCACATCGGATAATCTCAATACAGATACAGGTCCAAGTCCTGTGTCCAGAAATTGCACTCATCTACACAGCTAACCACCTTTAGGAGAGCTACATTTACTGGCCAAAAATTATCTACAGGGACTCTATAGATTATTCTGAACACAAAATATAACAATAAACCAGGGGTAAGGCTAAGAGTATGGCTTAGGTCAAGAGGCTTTAGTGAAAACAGACTTTTTTTTTCCTCCAATATACAAGCCATGGATAATAATAAACAGTGAGAGACCACAGGCCAATACTTCTGTATATATTTTCTTCCAGGTTAAATTGGACTAGGGATATACTTGTCAGTGTTGTTTGCACCAGTGAACCTACTTTAAAATTCTACATTGATCATGGTGCCCATTTGCGTATTCCCATCTCTGTTCCTTTTGTTTGCCTAATATCCATTCCATCTTTAGGACACACAAACCTTAGAAGGCAGATATTTGTGACTAGCTAGCATTCCCTCATTAATCCTCAGAGCAAGACAAGGCTAAATATTTCTAAGCACTGAATCTTAGCAGGACATTTTTCTCTCTGCAGATATAAAATCCCCAGGAACTGGAACAACAGGAATCTTGTAATAATTCTTCCTTAGGTAAGAGGATAAGAATGTGCTGGAGAATCTTTTACAACTACCTATGGGCTGACAAACTACTTGAGAATATATTTCCCTCAGTGTCATCCTTTGTCGTTCTCTCGTTCCTCACTCACTGTCCTATGGGTTATGGAAGAACAAAGGTTTTTTTTCCAAACAATGCTAAGGCAACACGCAGACAGGTGCAAATGCCTCTAGCTTCCAGATAGATCATTTTCCCTCATGAACCAATTTACAGTTGCCTGAGTCAGGTAAAAAAAAACCTTGGAATAAATTTAGAACGGGGAAAAAACAAAGATTTCTGTGTCAATCAACACATTATGAATTACCTGACAATGAAAGACTATTCTGACCTCTTTATTGGTCATAATCTACTTCATGCCTCTTTCATGTCCTATCACCACAGTTATTTTTAACTATATAAAGCAACCAAAGGTCTGAAAGGACTGTCCTTGTATCCTGTGACCTAATTAGTTCCACATAACTTATTATTATATTTTCATTCTTGAGATTTTCTATGCAGAGAATAATGTCATGTGTAATCAAATCCATTTTATCTTTTATCTCCTGATCTGTATACTTTTCTTATTGCATTAACCAGGACTTCCAGTTGAATAGAGGCAGTTAACATACATCCTTGCTTTCTTTCTGTATTACTGGGAAAAGCATATAATTTCCCATCATCAAGAAAAATATTAGATATACAGGTTGTGGATAGATATTCTATTTTTAATGTTTATTTATTTTTATTGGAAAGGCAGATTAGATTTACAGAGAGAAGGAGAGACAAAGATCTTCCACCCACTGGTTCAGTTCCCAGATGGCCACAACAGCTGCAGCTGAGCCAATCCGAAGCCAGGAACTAGGAGCCTCTTCTGTGTATCCTACATGGGTGCAGGGTCCCAGGGTTTGTGTCGTCCTCTGCTGCTTTCCCAGGCCATAAGGAGCTGGATGGGAAGTGGAGCAGCCGGGACACAAACCGGCAATCATGGGATCCTGGTGCTTGAAGGGGTTGGATTCAGCAATCGAGCCATTGCATTTGGCCCAGTAGATACTCTGCACCAAGTTGAGGAAGTTGCCTTCTATTCCTAGTTTGCTGGAATTTTTCATCATAAATGGAATTAGGACTCTATCAAATGCTTTTTCCGCCCAGCTACTCAAATAATCCCGTGATATAGTAGATACAATAGATTATATTAATCTATTGGTATAGATAATAGTGATATAAAAATCCTATTAATTAAGATATTGACCCAGTCTTGGTTACCTGGGATAAATCTCACTTAGTTGTGGTATATAATTCTTCTTATACATTGTCAGATTTGATTTTCTAACATACTGCTGAGAATTTCTTCATCTATGATACTGGTCTGTACAAAGTACCTAGGTAAAATGTAAATTGGGGGCAGATATCTGGCATAGTGGCTAAAATGCCAGTTAGGACACACACGGACACACACACACACACACACACACACACATCTGAGTACCTGTTTTCAACCCCCCAGTTGAGCTCCTGACTCTAGCAGCCTGTTCAGATAGACCGTCAGTAGCAATGGTGATGGCTCAAGAAATTCAGTCTTTTCGCTCCCATGGGAGATCTGCTTTGGATTCTCAGCTACAGGCTTCAGCCATCCCAGGATCCCAGAGAGGGAGCCAGCTCTCTTTCCTTCTCTCTCCTCCTCTTTTTTCCATTTGTCTCTTTGCTTCTCAAATTTAAAAAAAAAAAAAATGGCTTTAATGCAAATAGGCTGAGAAATCTCAGAGTCATTAGTTAGTTATATAAGCAGTAATTAGTTTAAATACATTATTATTCTTTTGAAATCTTTGCTATCAATTGTGATGAGCAAAGATATTACTAGAGGGATATTAGTGGATTATGGAGAAACAAGGCAGGAGCTGGCAAGCTGGTACAGGCTGCAACACTGGCATCCCAGACAAGGGCCTGTTCAAGTCCGAGCTGCCCCACTTTTGATTCACCTAATGAGCCTGGGAAAGCAGCGAAAGATGGCTCAAATGCCGAGGCTCCTACAATCCATGTGGGAGATGCAGATGAAGTGCCAGCTCCTGACCAGCGTGGCCATGTGGCCATTTGGGAACTGAACCAGCAGGTGGAAGGTGTGTTTGTATGTGTGTGTTGCATGCACATGTGTGTGTCTGTTTCTCCCTCTTCATTTGCATCTCTCTCAAATAAATATTAAGTCTTTTTCTAAAAAAGTCAGTTATAACATGCTATGGTTTGAATACTAACTTGGCTTCCAAACTTCTATGGAAATTTAGACTGCAAACTCTTTCAGTTAACCCCCATGTCTGAATTGCTACAGCTTTATAAGCACACAGAGACCACAGAATGACAGAGGAAAACAGACACATGCATCTCTTATGTTTGGCTGTATGATGCCCTTTGCCACCTGCAGCTACTGGCCAAGAACATCATCACCAGATGTCAGAACCAATCGGACCTGTTTGGTGTTCAGCTGTGATACTTCAGAACCAAGAGCCTAAAGAGCCTCTCCTTTCTTTATAAAGTTAGCCTGCCTCAGGTTTTTAATTACAGGAAGGAAAAGCCATGGTTCACTACCCTCTTTAGTTTTTAAGTAATGAATGAATCAAGAAGGGAGAAGGAAGGAATCAGCCCAAGAAGGCAGAGAGGACATGTGACTGTCAGAAACTACTGCTTCCTGTAACAGGCTTTGTGAGCTGCAAGAGCCTTACATGGGTGTTAATTTACTATGAATGTCTAAGCACAGATCATGACTTACACACTGTCTTAAAGAGTCAAGGATGAAAAGACTCTTTGCAGTGGAGAGTTTTCTGCACCCAGGCCTGCCCAGCTGCTGCAACCCTAACAAAACTCAACTCTTCACACACTTATTTTATTGCTCTTCCCACAATTTCAAGTGTCAAAATTTTTAAAACAGGCAAAGAGTAGCTTATGTATTCACTTTTTCAGTCAGACATTTGCAAATGTCTTTGATTCTTTTTGTTGGCAGCTTGTCCAAATTAGTTCAAAACTCCACTCGCTTTACTGGAAATCTATCCAGCCTGGGTAGGGGAGGAGGACAGGAAGGCAAAGGGACAGACTGTGTCCTGAGTGTGAAAGAAGAAAAAGCCTTTAGTTGTGGACATGGGATGTTTGCAAGAGGAATTGAGAAGTCACGGGAAGCACTACCCAACCCCTCTTGGGATAGCTCTGCTGCCAGAAATGGTGATATTATAAGTTCTGCTGGCTTTGAGGGCTGAGTCCAGTCAGGGGCTATACAGCAAAGCACTCTGAGTGTTCCCCAAACTAACAGCACTTTTAGCACAGACTAGAGCATACTGAATGAGTTTTTACAAAAGGTATTTGGAGCTTACTGCAGGTAAGAGAAACAGAATGGGTTCACTATGTGAAAGTGTCAAGAACTCCACAGAAGTAATGGAAATGAGAAAGGATTCTTGCAACATCTCAAATGAGCCAGATTCAAGGAAGGAAGTTTCAGAAAGTTTACAAAAAGCCTAACACAAAAAGTTTATACATTCTGATAACAACAGTCTCAGAAGAAACTGGAGAGTGAAATCAAGGGCAAAATCTGAAGAAACTGTTTCCTAGGTCTCTCAGGTGTCAAAAGATCAGTCAAAAATCAAAAATGGTGAAAGAGCAGATAACTAAGTAGGACTACACGGATATGAGACGAAAACATGTATGTCGTTCTCATGCTTCCGCTGTGGTCTATTTGCATCCCTCCAGTCCCAAGTCAGCCCTTCTTCCACCCTGGGCCACAGGGACCTTTCGTCTTCCCAACTCTGTGCGTGGTGCAACTACTCATCGTGTTCTTTGCCTCCCCAACTCAGCTGGATGCTGTGAGACCACAGGGCTCGTGTCACACACACCTTCTGCCTGCAGAGTGCTTATGAACATCGTCACCCAAAGAGATTCCAAGTGCGTGCTGATGGAGTCAGAGGAACAACCCAGAGAGCTGTTTTCAGAGGAGAGACTAGAGTAGCTAGGAAGAAACAGACTTTGAATATGCATTCTAAGTTGTACTAACACCTAATCCACTTTCAAATCAATTATGTAACAAGCAGAATGAATAGGCACAGTCATTTGAAATGGCAAAAATAGCATAGTACCTGTAGGAGACTTTCTATGGCATGAAAGCCTCGAATTAAATTCAGAGCTCCACATAAAAGACTAAGGATGAATGCCACAATCCCTGACAGAGTAGCTGGTTCCAGTCGCTGGTGAGCTGGAAAAGAAAAGAAATGGGTAGAAATGAATACCAATATCTCACGTAGCTGAACTTCATGCAAAACACAAATTCAATGTGCAATTTAAATAGGTCAGATTATTTTTCATAAAATTACTTAATATAGTAGACATTAAATATTCTTTTAAAATGCAAAATGTTTGAAACATAAAGGTTTCATTTCCCAGAATTTAAATTAACTTTCTTTCCTCTGTATTTTTTACAAAGATACCTAACTTGCACTTAGGATATAGAGCCAGAAGTGCTTGTACCTAGCAACAGAACATTCAGAACAGGGGTGGGGTAGTATATAAGAATGGGCTGTGACCTGTGATGCCAGCATCCCATACGAGTCCTGGCTTCTCCTCTTCTGATTCAGCTCCCTGCTAATGCACCTGGGAAAGCAGCAGCAGATGGCCCAAAAGCTTGGGACCCAGCCATCCATGGGGTAGGGCTTCAGGCTTCTTGCTCCTGGCTTTGAACATGCTCAGTCCTGGCCAATGTGGCGATTTGTAAAGTGAGCCAGTGGGTGGGAAATGATCACTGACTCTTTCTCTCTTTGTCTCTCCTTCTCTCTCTGTAACATTGCCTTCCAAATAAATAAATTAAAAAGTTCAGAAAAAAAATCCTGTTGCTAAAATATGTCTGGTTTTTGCAAGTAGAGGCAGATATCTGCAAAGGTGAGCGCTTGAATCCATTGTGTAATTCCTACTTTGTCTGAAAATGCTTAGAAAACATTTTTAAGGACAAACATAGCTTGCCTTAAGCAGCACTTCCCCTTATCTGGGTTCCAGTGCTATAAATACCACAGGATATACTTGTAAGTGAAAATTCACAATCACTGAACTGAGCTGCACAACTGAAAGGAACATCACAGATACCCAGTTTCTCATATTCTGAATACTGCTTGACAATAGAAATGATAAAATGTCAGCTGAAGAAGTGACCATTTTATTTTGGCCAGTGCATTTCCTTATCTTCAAAGCTTTAGCAGCATCAGACATTCAGTTATACAATAGCTTCTTTCATCATCATTGTGGGCTTAATAGAATTAACAATAGAATCCAAATAAAATTACAAAACAGAAAATGAAATTATCTAAACCTCAAAAGGGAAACAGAAGGAAAGAAAGGACAACAGTACCACATTTTGATGATTTCACTGAAGTCACTGAAGTGTAAAAAGCTCTCACAATGGAGTTAATGAGGTGGAATATTAATATAAGAAAGGCTTAAATCTTGGCAAATTATATTCAGCCATTACAGCAGAAAAGCTTCCCTAAACAATATATAAAAACACAAAACCCCATATCACAAAACAGTATTTATTCCTCAAATTCACCAAAAAGTGCTAATAGGAGATGACATTCTTAAATTTCCTTCCTTGCCAGACTGCGTGTCTGGTCTCTCAATTACCTTTTGTCAGACTGTAACATAAAAAAAGAAAAATTAGATTTTTTTTTTTATGAAGTACTGATACCAAATCTTATATCAGTAGAAAAAAAGTTGACAATTTAAAAACCTATCCAATGGATTTGCCGAGCAGGCATGCTCTGCACCTTCCCTGCCTCCCTCTCTACCTCTTATCAGTAAAGAGTAAAAGCAGTGAGAGGCCCTGTAATGAAAAGGGAGGCAATAGAGGCCTCAAAAATAAAACCAACAGACAACTGAATACATACGTATATCATATTTCTAAAGTATATGAAACAAGTCTGCCCTACTAAGAATAAGCAAATAATGTTCTGCACCACAACTAAAACACCTTAGCTTTTTAGAGACACGGCCATTCTTCAAATGAAAGATATCCCTATAGTGTTAATGAAACGCTAAGAAATGAAAAAGTCTGTCAATTAAATATTAAGTTTCTAACATCAGCCTTTTAGCATTGGAATATCATCTTTATAATGATAGTACATGGTTTATAATTTTTTTCCAAAGGGAGCACAGATTTTCTCTTTTTATTGGAAAGATTTACAGAGAGAAGGAGTGACAGAGAAAAAAAATCTTCCGCCTGCCGTTTCACTCCCCAAGTGGCCACAACAGCTGGAGCTGAGCCAATTTCGAAGTCAGAAGCCAGAAGCTTCTTCTGGGTCTCCCACATAGCTGCAGGGTCCCTAGGCTTTGGACAGTCCTTGACTGCTTTCCCAGGTCATAAGCAGGGAGCTGGATGGGAAATGGAGCAGCAGGGATTCGAACCGCCACCCACATGGGATCCTTGCAGAAGCAAGGCAAGGACTGCAGGCACTAAGCTACCGCACAGGGCCCCAGATCACAGATATTTTTAAAGGTATAGAAGCAACAAGAACACGGTGGACATGGTGTTGAAGGATGGCTGGCACTGTGCCCCACCACCATAAGAAAGACATTCTATCCTGGAGATTTCCTTACTGCCACCTCGCCCCCTTCCCTGTGGCTTGCACTTACAGAATGGCTATTACCTAAGACAGGGGACCCTCCTTAAGGGTAATTCTCCATTCTAACAAATTAAACCAGCTACTTTCTCGATTTTTATATTGTTTTCTATATACTTACTGCACACTTCAGTTTGGCACTATGCTAGGCACTTTAAGGTGCAGAGGGCCTTTGGAACAATATCAAATGAAAGTCAGCATAGAGAAAAAATAATTTTGCTGAATCCAACACATTACCCCCTGGGCAGTTTTTGTTTTGTTCTGTTTTTGCTATTATTAGCTTCTGCTACAATGCCTTTTCTTTAATTAGTCCTTCTGAACTCAATAATGGTGTGTTCATAAGAAAAGTCTTCTCAATGTATCAATGATTTATAGAGGCTGCAAAAAAGAAAATCTGAAAGAAGTAAAAATGAACCCTTTGGAAGCCCAATGGTTCTGGCTAAACAAAAATATATTCAACAAAAATACCTTTTGTTATGATTCTGTGTGGAATTATACATTTTAGAAAATACAACTGTGCCCTCAAAGCATTTTTTGATCATTTTTAAAGGAGATAGACAGTTCAATAAGCATATGACAATAAATAGCATTCTAAGCTAAAAAGGAGGGAATGTGAAACAGAAGATGCAGGTACCGGGAAGGTGGTGAAAGGAATCAAGGATGTTTGAGGATGGGTAAAGTGGTCTGGCATCCAGGAGAAGGACTTTGTATTCAGAGAAAAGCACATGAGCCTGGAGATGGGAATAGAGGAAACAAGTAACAGCCCAGCAACCACCGCCCACCTCTACCCCTGCTCAGGGCCGAGCGCTCGTGGGCCAGGCGCCAAGCACTTGACATGGAAGACCTAATTCCATCTCTCCAACCGGCCAACAAGCTGGACTCTATTCTGTGTGGGACAGGAAGCGAGAGGGATAATTTCATAACAAGAAACCAAGGTTGCCCACAGACACAAAGTAAGTAAACTTGGATTTAAATCCAAACAGGGATTTAAATCCAAGCCTGTAGAACTCTACAGACTTTTAGTTCTGAACCAGGCATTACTAGTGGTTTTGTTAAGGCTCAAAGGAATGCTTGTGAAGATTAGGGGGAAATAAAGTCAGAAAGAGAGATCAAAATAAAAATAAACATTCTGAACTACCAGACTAAGAGTAACAATAAATTAGATATCAGGGAAAACATTAAAAAAAAAAAAAAGAGAGAGAGAGATCCATATGAACAAGGCTTTGTTTAATGAATATTAGAGCCCAGTGTGCGGTGTAATGGATTAGGCCACCTTCCATGACACCGGAATTCCAAAGGGGCACCAGTTTGAGTCCTGCCTGCTCCATTTCTTATCTAGCTCCTTGCTGCTGTGTATGAGAAAGCAGAGGCTCAGGTCCTTCAGCCAATGCACCCATGTGGGAGACCTGGATAAATCTCCTGCCTCCTGGCTTTCAAGCAGCTTAGAGCTGATCACTGCAGCCACTTGAGGAGTAACCTAGCACATCTTTCATTCTTTCCGTAATATCTTCCTCTCAAATAAAAATATATAAATCTTTTTGTTTGTTTTGTTTTCCAACTCTTTATTAACGTCAATGGCAAAATAAGACATTTTGCATTGGGTGGCATAAACTTGCATATAACTGAAAGAAAAATTACATGCAACAATATTTACCCTTACTACAATGGATGCCCTCTAGCATTTTCAACCCCATTTTGTTCCATTCCATTCCCATTCCATTCCATTGTTTCAAATGCTGGCGCTAACACATTACATTCATTTAACATCCTGCAAAATGAATTTGACGATCAAAGGTATGAAACACTCCTGCTAGGAAAGGCTCAAAGGGGAAGATGCTGTGCTGGTGTTTGTGTGACTCCCTCCGCTTCCATTCCCTCAGGCTACCCCATGCCTCCCTGCCTGCCTGCCAACCTAACTTTTTTATGGCTCTGAGGGGACAGAGAACCAGTGGCTTCAGTCACTAGATGTCAGCCAGCCTAGGAAGTCACCAAGTCTCCCAAATGGTTTGCCGGAGGAAGTTAAGCAGGTATCATGGTGGAGTTTATAAGCCAGTGGAGGGCAGACTAGTCCACCTTTTAAGTTATCCCACATAAGCTACAGTTCCTCAAATCTCTCCTGAGGCTGCCAAGAGCCTAAGGCTGCAAGGATGCCCTTAGAATCCTGATGACGGTTCTGGTGAGATACTTGAAAATCCTAAATGGGATAGCTCCATGCCAGTATTCCATGTGGGATCCGGTTCAATCCCTGGCTAATGCAGTTCTCATCCAGCTCTCTGTGAATGTACCTGGGGAGACAGAGGAAGAACCCATGTGGGAGACTTGGAGGAAACTCCTGGTTGCTGGTCTTGACTCCTGGCTTCAGTCTGGCCTAACCTTGGCCATTGTGGCCATTTGGGGAGTGAAGCAACACATGAAAGGTTCTCTCTCTCGGTCTCATCCATTCATCCTCTGTCGACACTGCCTTACATCACAATGGATGAATAAATAATACATAAATTTTAAAAACTTAAAAAGCCAATCCCCAGGGCTCAGGAGTGCAGCCTGCCTTTGCACGCAGACCAGGGTCAGCCACACAAACGCCAATCCAGCTAACAGCTGGACTTCACTGCTCTCATTGTTCTGGTTGCCTCTTTCAGACCTGGCTGGGAGGCAGAGGCACTCTTTCCTTGCAGCCCATTGAACTATTACTCCCTGAACGTCTTGCTGCAGAGAACATGGGTTGATTTTTTAAAATTCTGCTTACAATGTCTCTTCCGCTTTTTAAAAAATATTAATCCAGGGTCCAGCATTGCAACACAGTGGGTTAAACCACTGCCCAAGATGCCAGAATTCCAAATGAGCAGCAGTTCAAGTTCTAGCAGCTCTACTTCCAAACCAGCTTCCTGCTGATGTCCACTTTGGAATTAGCAGGTGATGGTTCAAGCACTTGGGTCTCGCAAACCACACGAGAGACGTGGGTGCAGTTCCACACTCCCGTCTTCAGCCTCAGCTAGTGAGGGCATTTGGGAGTGAACCGTAATGGAAGATCAGTGTCTGTCTATGATAAATGATCCCTGCTATTTTCTCAATTAATGCCCCAGTTCAGATATACAAAGGTGATGTGTTTTGGAGGGCAACAGAAATTTCTGAAGGTTCTAACTACATGTTTTTTCAGTCTCACAATAAATCATCTCAGTTTCTGACACTAATGGTGCAACTCTGACTAAACTTTTTTCTCTATCCTATCAATAGAAGGCAATTTTGCTTTTCCCTGACAGGATACATCAGTGAATTTACCATATGTGAATTTACCATAGGTCCTGTAATAACTTTGTGCCACAGTAGGAGCTGGCACACTCTAACCCTTAGGCTACATGTGCTTCACTTACTCTTTCAGATACTGTTTGTGGCTTTTTTGATACATTACATCAGCACAGTTACAACACAGATTTTGTGGCCTCAAATCTAAAATTCGCTATCTGGTATTTTACAGAAAATGTTTGCTGACCCTTGGCTGACCGGCATCTAACATCTTAACACTTATTGGTACACAGAATTGATAGTTACTGCTGATAGTATCTCAATAGACAGTAGCATATGCCTTACACTAGAGGCTTCAGGAAGATATATGTATGCCACAGACTGCAAAGTTAACAAAATTACGGAAAGTTACCACCATTCAGTTTCTGGTGGTCAAAGGTCTATAATATGTTTAAAATGAGGCTCAAGAGATGCTTCTTGCAAAGCATAGCACCAGGAAAGTACACTGATAATACAACATGCCCACATGGAGTTTGCCACAGAAATGCAAGGTTGGTTTTATATTCAAAAAGCAATCAATGTAATCTGATACAAGACAGCCTTTACAAAGAAAATTACACAACAGAGCAATCATTTGATGGGATGTAACATTGATTATTCATCAAAAAACCGTTCATCAAATTTGGAACAAAAGGAGATTCCGCAACCTGACTTTTATTTAAACGCACTCAAATAAAACATCCATCAAACACCACATTTGTACTTAAAAGACTGAATATTCTCTTTGTTAAAAGTGGGATCAGGAATAATACAAAGAATATCTACTCTTGCCACCTCAATCTTTCTCAGTATTTGTTAGCATAGAATTCCACATCTGCAGTTATACTCACTCACCATTTAGAGCATGTTGTTACCTTCCAGCTTCCGCTATGTCTATAAGGCCTAACACGTGTTTGAGTGTTTATGCTTATGCAGTCCTATCTTCCCAGGCATCTGGTTATGACTATTCACTATATACTCTATCTTCAAAATCTGGTTGTAGGCATTGTTTGAATCTTATGAACTGTCTTTTTCTAAAAAAAAAAAAAAAAAAAGCAAAAAAACACTTGCTCCTTCTGGCTTTTGGCTTCTCTGATGCACTAAGCACAGCAGAACCACCTTGCTCCAATGTTGGAGATCATTAGGATTCAAAACTAAGCCATAGTTCCCATAACAGCCTGTTTTACCTATTTCTCTTTAAATTGGCCTATCCTGGACATTTTGGATAAATAAAATATAAATATATGACCTCTTATACCTGGTTTTTTTCACTTGGCATAATAGTTTTCAATTTCCTCCATGCTGTACAATGTATTAGTACTTCATTCCTTTTTTTTTTTTTTTAAAAAAAAAAAAGATTTACTTTATTTTTATTGGAATGGTGGATATACAGAGAGGAGAGACAGAGAGGAAGATCTTCCGTCTGATGATTCACTCCCTGAGTGAGCCACAATGGCTGGTGCTATGCCGATCCAAAGCCAGGAGCCTCTTCCGGGTCTCCCACGTGGGTGCAGGGTCCCAAAGCTTTGGGCTGTCTTTGACGGCCTTCCCAGGCCACAGGCAGGGAGCTGGATGGGAAGCGGGGCAGCTGGGATTAGAACCGGCACCCATATGGGATCCTGGGCGTGCAAGGTGAGGACCTTAACCACTGTGCCACCGGGCCGGGCCCTTCATTCCTTTTTATTGCTTAGTAATATTCCATCGAATGGGCATATCACACTTTGTTTATCCATTCATCAGCTGATGAATATTTGGCTTGTTTTCACTTTAGGGTGTAATGGATAAAGCTGCTGTGAATACTCACATACATTTAGGGGGTGTGGACATGATAAACATATGATAGTGTGTTTTCATTTCTTTGGGTTATATATCTAGTAGTAGAATTGCTGGACTATGGGATAACTCTGTTTTTAACTTTTTGAAACAGTTCCAATGTATCTTCCAAAGCAACTGCACAATTTCACAACTCCACTGGCAATGGATGAAGGTTCCAGTTTCTCTATATCCTTGTCAAACTTATTATCTGTATTTCTTATTTTAGCCATCCTAGTGAAAATGAAGTTTTATCTCCTTAGCTTTCCTTTGCATTCTCTTGATGACTGATGGTGAACATCTTTTTATACACAAATTAATCTGTTGTACAACTTCTTTGTAGAAATGCCCACTCAAATCTTGTCCCCCTTTTCATATTGGATTTTTTTTTTAATTTTAAGAGTTACTTATATATTCTGGGTGCTAGTCCTTACCACGTATATAATGTACAAATACTTCTGTGGGTTTTCTTTTCACTTTCTTAATGTTGTCCTTTGAAAAACAAAAGATTTTAATTTCGATGAAGTCACTTTGTTCACCTTTTATTTTTTCACTGTGCTTTTTGGTGTCAAATCTGGATGACCAAAATAAAAATCACAATGATTTACAACCATGTTTCTTCCAAGAGGCCTTCAGGTTCAGGTGTCACATTTAGGACTTTAATCCATGTTTATATACGTTCTGGGACAGGCGTCCAGCTTCATTCTCTTGCAGGGGAATATTGCATTGCCTAAGCATCATCTAGGCATTTATCCCTTTTATCATTTCTTGGCATGACTTTTAATAATAGATTGGCCTTGAATTCTCAATTCTGTTCTGTTGATGTACATGTCTATGCTTAAGCCAGTATCACACAGACTTGATTACTGGAACTTAACAAGTTTGAAAGTGTGAGTCTTGAGTCTGTATGATGACACAATGGCTTAATCTTTAACTTGCAAGTGCCAGGACCCCGTATGGGTGCCGGTTCATGACCCAGCCTACTCCACTTCCCATCCAGCTCCCTGCTTGTGGCCTGGGATGGCAGTAGAGGACGGCCCAAAGCCTTGGGACCCTGCACCTGTGTGGGAGACCTGGAAGAAGCTCATGGCTCCTATCTTCAGACTGGCTCAGCTCTGGCCATTGCAACCACTTGGGAAGTGAATCAATAGATGAAAAATATTTCTGTTTCTCCGCTCTGTAAATCTGCCTTTCCAATAAAAACAATAAATAAACCTTTTTTTTAAAAGGTGTGAATCCTCCAACTCTGTTCTTTTTCTAGATTATTTTGGCAATTCTCTGTCCCTTACATCTGCATATGAATTTTAGGATATCATAAATTTTTGCTAAAAAAACAAAAAGGTAGCTCGATTTTCACAGAGATTGTATTGAACTATATATCAATTTGGGAGATTATAATCATCTTAACAATTTTTGTCTTTAAATCCATAAACACTAATTAGGTCTTCTTTGGTTCTGTGTAATTTGTAGTTCTTAAGGTTCAGGATTTTAATTTTATTTTCCTTCCAATTTTAGTATATGTACTGCTGAAGCAAGCACCTTAATTTTATTTTCAGACTGTCTCTTGCTAGTGTATAAAATATAACTCACTTCTAGCTATGGATCTTGTATCTTGAAACCTCACTGGACTAATTCTATTTTTCTTCTTTTTATGGATTCCTTAGGGTTTTCTTTTTTTTTATTTTTTTTTAAAGATTTATTTTTATTATTTTTTCATTGGAAAGGCGGATATACAGAGAGGAGAGACAGAGAGGAAGATCTTCCGTCCGATGATTCACTCCCCAAGTGAGCGCAACGGGCCGATACTATGCCGATCCGAAGCCAGGAGCCTCTTCCGGGTCTCCCACACGGGTGCAGGTTCCCAAAGCTTTGGGCCGTCCTCGACTGCTTTCCCAGGCCACAAGCAGGGAGCTGGAAGGGAAGCGGGGCTGCCGGGATTAGAACCGGCGCCCATATGGGATCCCGGGGGTGCAAGGCGAGGACCTTTAACCACTTGCGCCACCGCGCCGGGCCCCCTTAGGGTTTTCTAAATGAAAGATTATTCTCTATGCAAATAGTTGTGTTATTCTTCCTTTCCAATCTAGACACCATCTTATCCTTGTTGCCTTGATTAATGACTGGCTGTGTTATTTTGGTGGAATCTGCTTCTTCCTCCACATTTGTATTAATCAAATCAAATAGCAAGTGTTAAGTCCACATTTAAAGAATGATGACAAACTAAATATAGGAAGTTCTTTTAGGGGGCAAGGATGATGATTACATAGTTGATCAGGTTGGCAAGTTTGATGATCAGGGGAATATGAGCGAGACCATTGTCTACACATTTTCATTTTCTTCTTCTTGTATCTGGGGGAAGGGAGATACAAGGGGAGAAACCACACCCAGCTTCCCAACCACCTCAGTACGCAGGAGTGGGGAACAGCCACCCGATGTCACCCCAGAATCCCCATTCTGGAGCACGTTCCAAGGTTCTAGTCAAGTGGTTTGGACAGTTCCAAGATGTTGTTGATATCATTGTTCCAAGGATAAGGAAATCTTTCCAAGGTCAATGGGCTGACATAGTCCACCTCAGAGTCTCCATTCACCCAGAAATTTGCTGTCAAGCTTTTCTGTAATAGTTGATTAATTTGTTCTGCTCTTTCCTCTGCAAACCAACTGGTACTGCAGTCCAGCCTAGCCCTGCCCACCACACGTTTGGCTCTCACATACACCAAGAATGCTACAGCCCAGAGTGATCACCAATAACCCCCACTGGACTGGTCCCCAGCTCTGGTTCCTGTGTCTGCCAGCATCAGGCACAGGATCGACTGGGCCAGTCTGTTCCACCTCCAATTCAGCTCTTGTATACATCATTGAGCACTGAAACCTAACTCAACCCAACCTGCTCTACCCTCCAGCCCATACTAATGCCAGCCGGTGCCACAACCTATCCAGCCAGACCTGTCCCCATTTGGTTCTCATACTCACCAGTGGGAGTTGCAGCCCATCAGAGAGGTGCCCACAGTCTCCCCACTGAACCCACACCCCACCCCAGATCTTGCATTCTCCAGGTGGTTCTGCAGTTTAACTTGACAGAATTTGCCCCCATGCCAGCACTTGCCAGCTGCTGCTGCCATGGCAAAGCCCAACCTGCCTGCCCTTACTCTAGCTCATGCCTGTACCAGGTTCTCCCCCCTGCTCAGTTCATATGCAGGCTAACAGGTATTGTAGCCCTGCCCAGCCTGGTCTTCCCCCAGTCCCAGGATACTACCGAATTAAATAAAGGAAGTCTAGAAGAAGCTTATAAGACAGATAGACTTCAGAATTTCAGAGTAAAAGGCTAAAGGAAGTGAAGATATCTTATACGAAGCAGATTAAATTGAAAAGGTAAAAACGATAAAGAATTGCTGACTGAACTGCTGTTCTGGTTTAGCTGAAGAAAGAGTCCCAGAACTCAGACACACGGTAGGCATGATGGGAAAGTAGACTTTAGGCTAACACATACATACATAAAGTGTAAAGCAGGGCAGCAATGGTACATTCTACTTCATGAAACAAAAAAAGTTTCTCTACTAAGCAGAAGCTTCCATCCTGTCATAACTGGTGTGAGGATGACATCTAAAAGTGGGACTGGTGCAGACAGTCAGCAAGGTTTTTATATTTTCTTTGACAGTCAAGAACTTTAGGCTTGAAGTAGCACTCAGCATAATGCAAAGCACTTTACATGCCTATAAACACACAATGAAAAGAAATGATTTTCATTTCTGGAAATGTTTACAAAGAAACCTTCAATGTCTTAGCAGAGATCCTCTGCACTTGCCATTTGAAAATGTCTTCTTGATTAGTAACATGCCTGGCAGTTTACTTTATAAACCACTGTGGGAAAAGTTTGCTTTGAACATTTACATTCTCCCATTTACTTGATTTAAAATATTGGAGTAATCTATTTTTAAGAGTTCCTCAGGTCGTACAAAAGTTTTTTTTAAATGAAATGATTGAGATCCAGAACTCACCAGAAGAAATCTTGCCAGCACCTTTACAATCAACAGAAAATGCAGCTGTGACTCCGTTGGCTGACCCCAGTTCACCCATGGAAACCTGATAAGGGGGTCTCAGCTTGATTTCCATCTGCATGTCAGACAGATTTATCTTGGTTGATAGAGACCTGGGATTGTTATATCGCTGCTTGGTTCTCTGAATGAAGTTATCTATGCAAAATAAAAAACAAATTGCCTTGTAGTCATTTGTTAATTAAACCATTGGAGCATATGATATTTATGGACAGTAAATTTTATAATCAGTTTATCTTCTCACTCGAAACCGTTCAATTTGTCATGCAATGTCCCCACATTATTTACGTTTAGCGCTTAACGTATCATGGAGTCATCAGTTTCATACTCCAGAGAGTCTCAGTTATAAATAAATAAAACACCCTATCTGAATGTATTATATCCACCTTAAAGGAGTACAGGAACAAAAAACAGCTTTAACTTTCAACCAAACAGTTTTACAAACATTCTTATCTCATGAAATACTAAATTTATCAGATCTACTAGTCTGTAATCTTTTTAAATTTCTTATACTGATAGAACGTATGTTTTAAAACACTAAACTTAATGAAAACAATATTTTCTAGAATTCTTTCAAGTAGAATTTTGTTTTTACTACTCACAACTTGGCTTTACTTTTTCTTTTATATCAGAAGTTGAGAAAACTATTCCTACAGACCTAATCTAGCCTGCTGTTTTTGTAAATAAAGTTTTACTAGAACACAATTATAGTCATTTATGTTTACTAATCCCTGTTCTATATAAAGCAGACTATAAAAGACTATCATATACACACAAAATGTTGAATCTCTGGCTTATACATGTCTCATTGAGAAATTGTGTCCCCTGGGACTAATTCTTTGGGCCAACACAGTCCCATCATGAATATTTTTCTAATAATCATCTAAATTGAGTAAGAAGTTGTCATAACTTAGAGGTCATCTGCCAAATATTTTATCAAATGCAAGATAACAGAACCCACTGCTCCCCAGTACTAGATGGAAAAGTGCTTATGATTGCATGGAGGCAAGATAATAGAAAGGGGGGAAAAAAACAACAATCCGGGCCCTTACCAAATTCAATGAAACAGTATGGTCTGACAGCAGTATTTGTCTTCATCATGTTATAAGTAGTAATAAATTCCTTTTGAAGCTCATCCAGGAAAGAGAAGGCGAGAACATTGGGGTAATTTTCAGTGCACAACATCATGTAGCTCACTCCCAGAGAGCTAATAAAACTATAGTGCAAAAAACATTGGTTTTAAAATTTGAAATTAAATCAAGGTAATTCATTGTTTCACAAGACTGGTTCTATATACCATAAGCTGCTGCTACAGTGGCAATCAAAATTTTAACATTTATTATATATCCAAGGAAAAATTAAAGGAACAAAATTATTTTAAGTTGTGGTTTTCAAACAGCAGGAATAAAATGGAATACAGTATAGAGGGACATATAATACAGCTCTAACACTTTATAGACACTTGTCATTTGGGTTAGAAAGTACAGAAGAGGACATACAAACATAGGAAGGGTGCCAGGTGCAATGGGTTAAGCTGCCCCTTAGGATGCTGGCATCCCACAACACTGTGGCAGTTATAGGCCCGGCTATTTAACTTCCAACCCAGCCCCCTGCCTGGGTCTCTGCCACACAAGTGGGTGATCCAGATGGAGTTCCTGGCTCCTGGCTTTGGGATAGACCAGCCATGGATGTTGTGAGCATTTGGAGAGCGAATCAGTGGATGGGAGAAATCTTTCTCTTTCTCGCCCTTTCAAATCAATTAACTTTAAACAAACAGGCATATACATTAAAATAATTAACCATGTACTAATGGGGAGAAAAAAAACCTTTCTACAATACCACTCCCCCTATAATCAATAAGCAGGGCATGGAACTCAAATTAACCCTTAGCAGTAAATCACTTCAACTTCCTTTCATACCAGTATTAACCTAGCTGATTCAGCTCACAGGCATTTGGATCAACAGTACATTCAGGCTGTAAAGAAGCAATACCGTGCCAGACCCTGCTAATCTAGCACAGCAACCTTTCCTCTAAACCCCGATCCACAATAGATTCCTTGCTCCTCTTTCTCTAATAATTTGGAAGTGGAAATGATTATTCTTAATTTACTTGTAAGAATAAATAAAAAATCAAATTAAATTAAAATAAAAATCAACCAGGCCCAGCACAGTAGCCTAGTGGCTAAGGTTAAAGTCCTTGCCTTGCATTTGCCAGGATCCCATACAGGCACCAGTTCTAACCCCGGCGGCCCCACTTCCCATCCAGCTCCCTGTTTGTGGCCTGGAAAGCAATCAAGGGTGGTCCAAAGCCTTGGGACTCTGTGCCTGTGTGGAAGACCCAGAAGAAGCGCTAGGCTCCTGGGGCTGCTTGGGGAGTGAATCAGTGGATGGAAGATTTTTCTGTCTCTCCTCCTCTCTGTATATCTGACTTTCCTATAAAAATGAATAAATTGTTAAAAAAGTAAAAATAAACAAAAAATGAAGGTTACTCTGTATTTATCACCAATCCTGCTCAAAGAATTCATGCATATGCAAGTAAATAAATATGCATGCTATAAGTGTGTGTTTGTATTCTTTTAAAAGACTACCCTGGGCAGCCAATGATATGGCTTGACAACCCTAAGTAGTATTACTTTCCCTTCTCTTCCTCCTTCCTTTCCTGCTCATCCTTCCCTCTCTTCTTCTCCCTTTCCTCTGCTTCTTCCTCCTCCTTGTTTTTGGTAGACAGATACAGATAGCTCCCATCCCCTGACTTCATCCCTAAATGCCTGTAACAGATCCGGCTGGGCCAGGATAAATCTGGGAGCCAGGAACTCAATCCTGGTTTCCCACGTGGATGTTAGGGACTACTAGAACTGCTCCACTTCTGATCCAGCTCCTTGCTAATGTTCCAGGGAAAGCAGCAGAAGTTGGCCCAGATGCTTGTGCTTCTGCCACCCAACAAGGGAGACCTAGATGGAGTTCCAGGCTCCTGGCTTTAGCCTGGTACTACTCCAATCATTGTAGTCATTTGGGGAGTGAACCAGTGGATAGAACAGGAATATTCTCTATCTTTCTCTCTCTCCATAGCTCTGCCTTCAAACTCAACAATCAAACTTGAAAAAAAAACCTGCTTTTTCAACTAGCCCTGGGGACAGACTGAAAGACAGCCACCACTGTCTCACTGAGGACTGACCTTTCGAAACAGTCTAAAATCAGTGCTGGCACCCTAACTTATGCATACTTTAGTCACCTCATGAGGTTCATTCAGCTCACATTCTAAAGACAATCTGGCAGTTTCCTTTTACCTTAATTAGAGATCTAGCAGGGAGGGGAACATGATTAGCACATACTATTTACTGCCCACACAGTATGAGCCAGCCCTACTTTAAGTCTTTTACATGTTTCATTTCATTTCACTCCCAATAGCAAAGGAGCCCTACTATATCTCCATCCTACAGGTGACAGAAGAGACTCAGGACAGGCTTAGTACCTACTGAAGGGCACACATCAGCAAGCAGCACAGCTAAGATGAACTTAGCTGTAACTCTCAAACTTGAATTCTTGCCAACACACAACTTTCATGTGGTATAAATTAGTCATGTCCTTATCCACCAACAAGTTCTTCACTTTCCACAAGCCACAAGTCAATCCCATTCTTTCTCCAAACTTAAGAATTCTAGAGACACATATCAAAAGTCTATTATGGTAGCCCTGCCAACTTCTCCACTTAATTTTTTTAGCAACTTGACTCTCAGCATTCCAGCCACGGTAACCTCATTTTGGCTTCTCCAGGGTGCCAACCCAATCCCAACCTCCAACACTTCAAGACTGTCTTCTCCACTTGCAATGCTACCAACTCTTTCTCCACCAGGCTCCAATTCTGCTGTGGCTAACTCATCATATGCAGCTCAGTTCTTAGACTTACAGGTCCTGCTCACAGCACAGGCTAAACTCATCCCTCCCACATGGTTAAACCACAGCAGCTGCCATTTCTCTTCATGAACATTTGTCATTTGTGCAGCTGGGCTTATTTGCTAAAATCTCTCTCTAATCAATGAATACACTCTATGAGAAAAGGGATGATTTGAGAATGAAGGGCCCGGCCCGGTGGCACAGTGGTTAAGGTCCTCGCCTTGCATGCCCGGGATCCCATATGGGCGCCGGTTCTAATCCCGGCAGCCCCACTTCTCACCCAGCTCCCTGCCTGTGGCCCGGGAAAGTAGTCGAGGAGGGCCCAAGGCTTTGGGACCCTGCACCCACGTGGGAGACCTGGAAGAGGCTCCTGGCTTCGGATTGGCTCAGCTCCAGCTGGTGCAGCCGCCTGGGGAGTGAATCATTGGACGGAAGATCTTCCTCTCTGTCTCTCCTCTCTGTATATCTGCCTCTCCAATAAAAATAAAAAATAGGGCCCGGAACAGTGGCGCAAGTGGTTAAAGGTCCTCGCCTTGCACGCCCAGGATCCCATATGGGCGCCGGTTCTAATCCCGGCAGCCCCGCTTCCCTTCCAGCTCCCTGCCTGTGGCCTGGGAAAGCAGTCGAGGACGGCCCAAAGCTTTGGGAACCTGCACCCGCGTAGGAGACCCGGAAGAGGCTCCTGGCTTCGGATCGGCATAGTATCGGCCGTTGCGCTCACTTGGGGAGTGAATCATTGGACGGAAGATCTTCCTCTCTGTCTCTCCTCTCTGTATATCCGCCTTTCCAATGAAAAAATAATAAAAATAAATCTTTAAAAAAAAATAAAAAATAAATCTTTAAGAAAAGGGATGATTTCAGTATTGTTCACCACTATATATTTTAGTACTTATAATGTTTCGTAAAGTACACAATATGAGTGTGAAGGTGGCATCATTTATTTATTCATTTAGACATTAATTTCCTGAGTATATCAATGTAAAGATTATCCTGTACAGCCCAGGAGTGTCTATGCAAAGCATAAGTTTAATAAAAACGCTTGTCTAAATGACAGAAGGACAGAATTTCACCTATTTCCTGGTTTTCCCAAAAGGCTTTAGAGTACAGGTTGGCAGTCTTTGCCATGCTTCTTCATTAAAAAGATATGTTCCCAAGGTCACATAAGATTGCCCATCTCTATAATGAGTACCATGAGGCTATAAGGCTCTAACGGACATGACTGCTTTCTTTTATCATCATCGTTACTAATTCACTCAAGCACACACAGACATACACATGTGCCCAGGTAAGGCTTGCAAAAGTCCAAGCTCAGATAAATCATTTTCTTTAAAAATAAATTCTAAGCTGGTGTAGTGGTACAGCCGGCTAAATCCCAGCCTGAAGCGCCAGCATTGCATGTGGGCACCAGTTCGAGTCCCAGTTGCTCCTTTTTGAATACTACTCAGTGCTATGGTCTGGGAAAGCAGCAGAGGATGGCCGAAGTCCTCAGGCCTCTGCAACCATGTGGAGACCCAGAAGAGGTTCCTGGCTCCTGGCTTTAGACCATCCCAACTTTGACTGTTGAGGCCATTTCAGAAGTAAACCAGCATAGAGATCTCTCTATCTTCCTCTCTCTGTGTAAATCTCCTTTTCAAATAAGAATAAATGACATCTTAAAAAAAATAAAAAGCAAATTCTATCTTATACCCAAGACATATCACAACTTATTCCTGAAGTCCAACAAATCAATACATGGCTCTAGACATTCAACTTTATCTTGGATTTAATTTTATTTATAGACTGGTAAAAAAAAAAAGGGGGGGGGGAACTTTTACACATCACCAAACACTGACCTAATGAGAACAATTTTGACCTGATGCATCAAACTCATGCTTAGCAAAATTTCTCTCAGTCAACAATGGAATAGTAAAATAAGCCTAGCAGTCTCTGCCTGCCAGGAGACTGAAACAGACGTACTGGGGATGTACTCGAAGCAGTGCTACAAAACAAAAGATACACAACTGCATTTCTTTAGCATGCTAAATAACAAAGTATTCCACAAACTATTTACCAACTGACCAAATAGTAATTAACATTTGAATTACATATGTGTACATATAATCTGTGTATGTATACACATATAATGTGTACGTATGTGTACCTATAAACACACATATATTCTTTACATATATGTGTATATGTGTGCATGTATGTATTCATATCCTTTACTCTACAAGTGTACCATTACACATAAAGAATGAATTTGTCCTTGGTAGCCACATAGGAAATAGCTTGTTTGGAGAAAGAAATGTTTTCCATTAATACATACCATCCACTCTTCATTAAGATTGTTAAGAAAAATATTATTTTTGCATTAGAAACTCCTTTCCAATGAATTCCACAAAAATAAGCAGCTCATACTTAAGCATAAAAGGTTCAATATTATAGGTGAGCAAGCCCTACAGATTTTATAATCAACAAATATAAGAATACTTAAAAATGGAATTAAAGGATAAATTTATTTTGGTGTAAACATTTTTGAAATTCCTAATTTCAAGGTATCTTCAAAATGTTCATAAAAATACATTGTAGAAAAAAGAACAGATTTCACAATTTTTTGAATCAAAACAAGCATTTTCTAATTTCAATTTTCTAAAAGCCTTTGGAAGTAAGTCTTTTACAAAACAGCTGAAAACAGGACCTTGTAACTAGTATGGGTGTTGTGGCATAGTTGGTTAAACCATCACTTTGAGATGTCCACATCCAATATCAGAGTGCTGGCTCATGTCCAAACTCGTATGTTTTCAATCCAGCTTCCTGCTAATACATCGAGAGGCAGCAGATAATAGTTCAGATGCTTGGGCCCCAGCAACCCTGGCCCATGGCTTCTGCCTGGCCCTGCCCAGGTTGTTCCAAGTATCTGGAGGTGAATCAAGAGATTTCTATATTTCTATCTTTCCCTCAGTCTCTCTACCTTTCTTTCCATATCTCTGTCTCTCTTCCCTTCAAGATAAAAATAAATAAATAAATAAAAATAAAAGACTTTGCCATCAACGAAACAGTAAGGAGGTAAAGCCAGAAAGAGAACTCAGGAATTCCGAGTGTCTATCCAATGTGGGGCACTCTACCACGAGCTCCCTGTTTTCCAATATGTTTCTCTTTTATATGGCTAACTTTCACCTACTCTCCAAAGGGGAAGTGCTAAATCACGAATAAATTATTTGATAAACAGAAGATCAATAAAAGCCACTAATCTAGCCACATTGGACAACAAAATGTATGTTAATACGCACTGTGCCAGGCTACAGCAACTTATAACAGCAAACAAAGGAGACTGCGATGACTTTTAAGAGTCAAAAAGGATCCTGCCATCAGGCCTTGGATGAACACGGACCACGTAGAAGCTGCCTTTGACAGTCTTCATCTTCTTTCCTGCAATTTATCTCCCTTCTGATTCACCCCTTCTTACCACTCTCACACCTCAATACCTCAGAGAATAAAAATCCTGAATTTTTCAAATAGCCAATCACAAGTAATTCCTGACTTACCTATCACTTGTATTCCCAAAGTTTATTATAATCTGGTCCTCAATTTTCCCAGAGAAACTGTATTGCAACAATAAGTAGGTTGTTAAGTCAGTTCATAAGAGCCTGTCTAACAGTCCTAGTGACTGAAGAGCTATCCATTTGGCCATAATCAACTCTAAAAGAGTGAGGTGTTGCTATAAATGCAGCAAAATAGGAGCGCATGAGATACAGGTTAGCTCCTTTCCCCTAGGATTTGGTGACTGTCAGTGGGTTGCACTCCCTGGGCACACACTGTCACCACCAAACACTTAGACTCCAACAAGACAATGCTGTCCATTAATTTTATTTTTTACACAAGTTCTGTTCATTACTTCTTAACCAAACAGGGGAAGGCTTGGAGGGGATATTTCACTATCTTCTCTTACTTTTTTCATCTCTCTCTCTCAAAACAAAGTAAAAAGAATGTCAGAAAAGGTATGAAGGATAAAGGGTGGTGGCAACTCCACTTTATATATGAACCCTAAAATCAGAGACTGGGAGGGTTCAAATACATTATTAGCTGTGCAACCTTAAGGTGACTCCTTACATGTCTAAATCTCGTTTACTCCATCTACAAAATGAGAATGATAGCAGTATAATGGCTGCCTGTCCATCATCTCTTTTCCCTTCCCTTTGGGAAACTACCTCCAAACCCCACAACCCATCTAGACAGCATTAGTAAAGGGGAGACAGACCTTAACAACTAAAAGTACCTCACACCCTCTGACCGCAAAGACTAGTCCAGAATGGGTCATGGTGCGAGCAAAGCCAATTAAGGTTCTATTCTCAAGACATGGAGACAAGAGAGTTGCCCAACTGGGAAAAGTAAGCTTAGAGCAATCTACACAAGAGTTTCCACAGTGTAGAAAAAACTTAGCTGCAAAAGGCAAGAAAGTACAGAATTGAAAGAAACATTCCAGACATGATCTGAGAATCCACCCCTACCACTATACTTCACAATGCATTTCTTAAAGATTTATTTATTTATTGGAAAGGCAGATACACAGAGGGGAGACAGAGATCAAGATATTCTGTCCACTGGTCCAATCCCCAAGTGGCCACAATGGCTGCAGCAGAGCAGATCTGAAGTCAGGAGCTGCTTCTGGGTCTCCCATATTGGTACAGGGGCCCAAGGCTTTGGGCCATCCTTCACTGCTTTCCCAGGCCACAAGCAGGGAGCTGGATGGGAAGTGGTGCAGCTGGGACATGAACCTACTACCTTATGGAATCCCACTGCCTGCAAGGTGAGCATTTAGTAATTAAGCATTGCACTAGGGCCTTACAATACATTCTTTTAAGTTACAGGAAAGGGATGGGAGGAAAGAGAGAGAGAGAAAGAGAGAGAGAATGAATATCTTCTATCCCCTGGTTTACTCCCCAAAATGGCCTTAATGGCCAGGCCAAAGCCAGTATCCTGGAATTCCATCCATGGCTCCTTTGCAGGTAACAGGGACCTAAGCACTTGGGCCATCCTCGGCTGCTTTCCCAGGAACATTAGCAGGACACTGGATCTGAAGTGCAGCAGCAGGGACATGAACAGGTGCTCATAAGGATGTCAGTTTCATATGAAGTGGTTTAACTTAAACTGTGCTGCCACTCTGGATCCTATAATACTCTTTGTCCTTTAAAGTATTATTAATTGTGTATCTGCTTCCAGCAATATTAGTCACAATGACAGAGCTGTTGCAAAGCTAGCAATGTAGGTAAACCATCTGGCAATTGTAGGCACTCAGTAACTGAGTTATTATTGAAGTTGTTACTACTATAATTGGAAAACGTCATCTGACCGTGGAAATAAAGCACTCCAAGAGATTAAAACCAAAAGATGAGTACGTCTGAAACTAAACTCCCAGCTATAAGTAGCAATCTGGGGACAAGCACACAAGATGTGAAGTCTCAGGCAAACAGCAGGCCTAGGCAGCCCACAGCCATCAAACTGATGAATTCACAGGGAACGAACCTGAGGACATCATTTCCTACACTAAAACTCACCAGAGGGTATGACTTATCTCCCAAAAGACATTTGTATTTTTTCTAAGTTTAGTGTTTCAATGTTTAAACAGATCTCAGAATGTGCAACCATGATCTTTACAACCCTAAGGCTAGTAACAAACTTGTAAAATTTCATATAATGCTCAATTCTCAGATAGTTCATAACTATTGCTTTAGCCATTATTTCTCAGTCACATAGTTTATTAAACATTTATTAGTTTCAGGAAAGTATTTTCCAATCTATGAATTAGATGAGTCTCTTACAAATATTTATAAAGAATTATAATATCCCTATGGAATGTAAAAAAAAAAAATCGCAAAACCAGATACCTCTCTACTCCACCCCACTTTGCCCAATCAACAAGGTTCCTCCAAAGCTGAAATCTTTAGGGGAAAATGAATGCCATGGCACTCTATCACTATTAAACTCCCCAAATGGCCAGCCCTCATTTAGCAGCAACTCTGACACATATGTGACACTGTGCTGGCCCAAGGCTTGTTATACATAATGCACTCCATCAGTTGAACTCAAGTTCAACAATACTACAATCCAGTGAAATTCATCAGTTGCCCAAAACACGAGGAGAAACCAAAAAGCATCCTAACATCTTCTCCAAACTCTGGTCTTGCCCTGCTTATTCAACTAGAAGCTGACATGAGGTAGCACCCAATTTACCATGTAAGCAGGCCACATGCTTGCTTTGTATACCCAGTTTCCACAAAAATTTGAAAACCAAACAACAAGGACTGAAGAAGCAAAAATAGCATAAGCCAAGGCAGATCAATTTCCTCTATGACTAACAATCCAGTGAGAGACGGTGGACAGAAAAATTAAAAATGTAGACTTTTTTTTTTAATAATGAAAAGGGCAGTGAAACAAGTTCTACAGGAGATCTCTGAAGTGAATGAGACCAGTACAGAAATGGAACAGCAGTCACGAGAAGGTGATGTAAAGGAAGCAGGCAATAAGACAGGCTTGAAGGAAATACAGTTTGTAATCCCTCTACAAGGGGCACCCAGGTGACAGTTCTGGATTATGCTATGATCTTGCCATTACAAACTGTGGCTGCTATCTGGCAAACTCAAATTCGGGCTGGCGATGGCAGAGTAAGCAAATCCTCTGCCTGTGGTGTCAGCACCCTATATGGGTGCCAGTTTGTGTCCCAGTTGCTCTACTTCTATCCTTGTTAGTGGCCTGAGAGGTCAGCAATGTGGATATGGTCCAAATCATTGGGCCCCTGCACCCATGTGGGCGATCAGAGGAAGCACACAGCTTTGGACAGGCTCAGCTCTAACTGTGGCAATCATTCGGGGAGTGAAATCAGTGGATGGAAGATCTCTCTTTCTCTCCCCTACTCTCTCTGTAATTCTTTCATGTAAAACAAATAAATCTTTAAAAAATTAAGTAACATGGCTAATCTCCTAATTTTATGCTCTTTCAATATAAATGAATCATCATAAACTATAAGCACCTCAGTAAACTAGAAACCAAGTTACAATACCATTTATGAATGATAAAAAATTTATATAATCTAATAAATCTTTGCCTGAAAGAATTAAAAATATTATTTTCCAACCTTTTCCAAGATGCATGACCACAAAATATAGTATGCCTGGAGGTTTTTCTATATCTGGTTCCAAAAGCCATGCAATCTACCATTCCTTTGTATATTATCTAAACTGGATTCTTGGATCAGGCCACATCATCCCTGCTTTGGGCATTGTGTCATTTCAGCGCACCCTGATGAAAATAAGAAATTCTAAAAGTTCATTAGCAGCTGCTGGAAGATGCCATCCACATGTGGTCTGTTCTTGTACACAAAGCCCAGGAACCTGGAAACCAAATACCCAGCAGTCACTGGGTCTTGAGACTGCTCCTGCCGACCGCCTCCCATGACTCTGGCTACAGAGACACTCAGGGCCATCATTGCAGAACCTTTTCCAACAAGTGAATGGACTAAGCAATTTGCATTTCCAGACAGATATATCACTGCAGTTTATCGTTCTCAATATCTTTCTTTCCCCTGATTTCTCTTGAACTTATTTTTTTATAAATCGCCCCAAATCTTTTGTGTGAATTAGGGGATAAATACAAAATCTAAAATCCATCACTAAATGAGAATTATCAAAATTTTGCTATACTTTATGCTACTTTAAAAAAGATAAAGCAGGGGCCCAGCACAATAGCGTAGTGGTTAAAGTCCTCGCCTTGCATGCCCAGGATCCTATATGGGCACCAGTTCTAACCCTGGCAGCCCTGCGTCACATCCAGCTCCCTTTTTGTGGCCTGGGAAAGCAGTTGAGGACCCTGCACCCACATGGGAGACCTGAAGGAAGTCCCTGGCTCCTGGCTTAGGATCGACGCAGCACCGGCTGCTGTGGTCACTTGGGGAGTAAAATCATTGGACAGAAGATCTTTCCTCTCTGTTTCTCCTCTTCTCTGTATATCTGACTTTCAAATAAAAATAAATCTTAAAAAAAAAAAAAAAAAGATAAAGCAGGGTTCAGTACTTTAACCTAGCAACTAAGGTTAAAGTCCTCACCTTACACACGCCAGAATCCCAGCACGGGTTCGTATCCCAGCAGCTCCACTTCCCATCCAGCTCCCTGCTTGTGACCTGGGAAAGCAGTTGAGCATGGCCTAAAGCCTTGGGACCCTGCACCCTCATGGGAGACCAGAAAGAGACTCCTGGCTCCTGGCTTCGGATTGGCCCAGCTTCAGCCATTGCAGCCACTTGAGGAGTGAATCAACGGATGGAAGATCTTCCTCTCTGTCTCTCTACCTCTCTGTATATCTGACTTTCCAATAAAAATAAATCTTTAAAACAAAGAAAAGATAAAGTAAATTAATGGAGAGCATTTTAAAAACTTAATTAATTGTATGTCCAGAAAAACCACCATTCTAATATACAATCAAGCCAATCTCCCATAACTTTGCATTTGTGTGTATCACTATACAATACCAACTAAAACTTGGAATAATAACCCAAGGTGCTAAAACAGCCTAGCATTTGGTGCAGAGAGTTAAGCTGCTGTCTGTCATGCTAGCATCTAGATCCGTGGAAAGGCAGCAGATGATTTGAATATTTGGGTTCTTGCCATCCACGTGGGAGACCAACATAAAGCTCTGGTTCTGGTCAGCCATATGGGAGCTAACAGAAGGATAATCCCCTTCAACCTCTGCCTATCAGATAAATAAATAAATCTTAGAAAAGGGTCTGACTATTAAGATGTTTAAATATTTCAAGGTTTTTTTCTAAAAAATTAATAGGCTATTGGGCCGTACCACAGCATGGCATGCTAAGCCTCCATCTGTGGCGCCAGCATTCTATATGGGCACCAGCTGGAGTCCTGGTTGCTCCACTTCTGATACAGCTCCTGGCTAATGACCTTGGAGAGCAACACAGGATGGCCTACATCCTTGGGCACCTGCATCCATGTGGAATACCCAGAAGAAGCTTCTGGCTCCCAGCTTCAGAATGGCCCAGCTCCAGCCGTTGCGGTCACTTGGGAAATGAAACAGCAGGTAAATCTCTCCTTTTGCACATAGCATAATTTTTTTAAAAAAGAGGCTAAAATATCAAAAAGATAATTTTAGACACATTTTAATATAACATTTTTAGTTAATCTCTGGAAAACTCAATTAAATACAACTTTTCATTTTACTGTGAACCAGGTGATCTTAGTAACTGTGACATTCTCTAAGGATCTACTCTGGGCCAATCTCAAAACTCAGAATTTCAACTAGATCAATGTGAATGATTCCAATAGTCTCTATGTTATCTCCCCCAAACTGCCTTTTCATCATCTCAACTAAAACCATGAAATGGGGCTTCACCATCTTTCTCTTCTTCCTCACCACCCACCTTCAGCAATCCCTATCAAAGACCTCAGTGCTGACAATGATACTCCCTTTGCCCAATCCCAATGCCTGGGTCATCACTGTCGCTTCTTTTCCTTTATCTCTGCTACTCTAGAATAACAGCCTAGACCATTTTTTCTTCAGAATGTCTCTCTGTTTGGCACTTTTTCATCTGCACTTCTACTTTCTGTACTTCTTGCCCTGATACACATAATAAGTTGACTGTGTATCATCTCTACTTTGCATATCACTCTATGTTCCACTGTCTCAGAATTGTTTGGAATAAAGTCACTTCATTCACACATGCAGCAACAGCTTCCAGCAACCTGCTGTAACATAGTAATAATCTGAACTTTCAGGTCAATCTAGGGTTTGGGTCCCCATTAATTATCACACATCTCATTACTTTCCCTAAATTGCTATCCACCGCACCACGCCAATAGGTCATTGCCCACTGTGCTGCCAATGTCTCCGCTTATTGTACCTCTCCTTCTCACATCTGGAATGCTTTCCCCCTGCCTTAGACAAACGTCATAATTTTTTGAAAACAAACTTATCCTTTAATTCCATTTTCCATTAACTCCTTTTTAAAAATAATAGGTTTATCTGTTTATTTGAAAGTTGGAATTATAGAGATGGGGAAATACAAAGATTTGTTCTATCCTCTGGTTTGTGCCCCCGATGGCTGAAACATCCAGGGCTGGGCCAGGCCAAGACCAGGAGCCATGAGATTCTTACAGGTTTCCCATGTGAGTGGCCAAGAGCTCAAGCATTTGAGCCATCTTCCAATGCTTTTCCCAGGCAATTAGCAAGGAGCTGGGCTGAAAGTGGAACAGCTGGGACAAGAACCTGTGCTGGTATGGGATACCTATGTCACAGACAACAGCTTTACAAGCTGCGCCATAATAGCAGCCCCTAGATATCAATAATTCACCAGCATATGGATCATTCATCTCAACATGAAGGTTTCTGTTTATTAGATCTCAGATGAACCTTGTTCCTGACTTCCTTCTATATTCATGATCAGTATCAAAATGCTCAAACATTAAGTATGATTTCCTAATTGTCTCATGAGTATGCTTGCCAAAATGGTCTTGTGCATTCCCATGGTATTAATTGCAAACTATAAGCTGACCCTTACGTCTGAATCTCTATACTCATTCTCTTCACCAAACGTCATCATCATACCTTCAGCTGCCTACCTGACAGTGCCCCAGGGCATCTTAGACTTAACATATCAAACACAACTGAGGATTTTACCAAAGTGATACACTCTGCCTCTCCAGTCCGGCTCACTGCAGCACCACCCACTTCTCCCAAGTCCCAAATCCACAGGTAATTCCTAATTCTTCTTTCTTCCTCACACCCCTCTTCAATCCATAGATGTTCTGAGCTCCACGAACAGCCAAACTGAAACAAATTTTTCATTATCACCCGAGTCCACATTACAATCATCACCTCTAGCTGTACTTCTCTAAGAGTATTCTATATGAAGCGTCTATTTCTACTCTTCCTCTCATTCACACCATTCTTTACAGAGCAGCCAGGATGATTTACCCAAAACCAAAATCCAATACATCACTCTCCAACTTAAAAGCTTCCCAATGGCTTTCTACCACATTCGATTAAGGTAATTGTAGCCTAGAATGCCTAAGCAACCTGCCTCATTCCTACTCTGCACACCTCAGCTTCTCTCAGCCTATCAGCTGCCCACAGTGCTGAAGCATCAGTGGCTTGCTTGCCACCTCTTAACAGATGGAAGGGCTTCTCCACTGACTACAGCTACCTTGTTCTTTACCCACACAATACCCTTCACATAACTACTTCCCTTCTCTTAGGTCTCTGTTCAGAGGTTCCCTCTCACAGAGGTGCCTAACCACCACAGGCAGTCACTCTCTTTCTCATCACCTAGTCTTTATGTACAGTGTAGAAATAAGTTCTTCTAGGACAGGTTTCAGATAATACTTTTTATCTTTCCCATGGTCGTTTGCCTACTATAATCCCAGGCATGTAAGGACACCAACAAATACTTAGTGATCAACTTATAAAAAGGAGTACCTGTGCTGTACAAAATCAAATTTCTTTATAAATTCTGGCATAAATTTGGAGAAACTGCAAAAGAATTTATGAAACTACAAAAGTTGATGACATGATCACTGCTGTTTAATATCAGTTCAGAACATGATTCTTGACCTGAATAAATTTTCCTAAACAAATCAGATTTTTTACTGCAACCATTTAATGTCATTAAAATGATCACCACTAGACCAACTACTCTAATGAAACAAACTAAAGTCTTACTTAATGTTGTAACGTCCAGTTTTCAGTGTACATCTATCAGGAAGTTGAGCAAGTTTCCTTGATAGCATCTTAAAATACTTTCTGCACTCCTGCATTCCAGTGCTTTGTTCATAATCAGTGGAAGCAGAAAGTGGCAGTCCATCTCTGACACGGATGACTGAGGCGGATAAAATCAAAGACATTTCAACCAATACAGAAGACCTAAAGGAAAATGAAAAATTGAGGTTAGGTTAATAAAGCAAAGTTAACATGCAGAAATATTGAACTTACTAGTAACAAAAACAATTAAAACAATAACACTATGCTTCACCTAACAAATTAGCTTTACCAAAAAAAAAAAAAAAACACTTTTTTTGTCTGTTAAAGTAAAAACTGGAATCAACACCATTCTCAAATCAAGTTGGCAGGAGGCAACAATAATGTTAAAACATTCACATCCTTTGACCTCAGTAAAGGTTGACATACAACCATACCCTGAGGAATGTATCAGAGAACCACACAAAATTTTAAACAGAAAGACATTCTTTCAGTTAAATAACTAAAAAACAACCTAAAGATCCCAGAACAGGGTGATATTAATAACAGTATTCTCAAATGACAGAATAAACACAGCAACTATAATTTATGTTTGTGAAATAAAAAATTTCATAATGTGGCAAAGTGCTTAGATGTTAAGTAGAAACAAGCAGGATTAAAAACTGTATACTTTTTCCCCCACAAAGATAAAGGGAGTGAGGGGGCCACTTACGACAACAGTTATGCTGCTGCTTAGGACACCCACATCCCATACCACGGCGCCTGGTTCAAGTCCCGGCTCCTCCACTTCCTTTCCAGCTTCCCACTACTGCACAGGCTGGGAACAGCGGACAATGATTCAGCTGCTTGGCTCCCTGCTACCCATCTGAGCTCCAGATCCAAGCTGAGTTCCAGGCTCCTGGTTCCTGCCTGGCCCTATCCTAGCTGTTGCAGGCAGCTGGGGAATGAACCAGCCCATGGGAAGATCTGAGTTTCTGTCTCTGTCTTTCAAATGAGTGAAAATACATAACAATTTTAAAACAGGAGGGATAACTAAAATAAATAAATGCAGAAAAAAATGCCAAAATCAGAATAGTGACTATAACAGGGAAGAGTACAATGATGGATTATTTCACAATTTCCTAAATGTTCAAAATATTCCATAGTGGGCCCTCATAACTTTAGAATCATAAAAAAATTATAATTAAAGGAAATCCCAAAGCTAAACAATACTAGTTTAATTCTTAATCTTTTCACCAGAAAATAAGTCATAACGCCTTTGGCCAGCCTCTTTTATTGGATATTGGTCAGACTTTAAAAAAAGTAAGTGGAAGGTATTTTACAGACCTGTATCTGAAAGAAATCAGGTAAGCACAGGTATTTGCAATATTGGTTAAAATGCCATTGGGAATGCCTACATTCCACAGCAGAGTTCCTGGTTCAAGTCTCAGCTCCTTAACTTCTGATCTAGCTCCCTACTAACACACATCTTGGCAGGCTGTAGTTGAAAGCTCAATACTTGGGTCCATGTCACCCCTGACAGAGAACTGGACTGAGTTCCTGGCTCCTGATTTGGGTTCAGTTCAGCCCTGCTGTTACAGCCATTTGAGGACTAAATCAATGTGTCTCTCCACCTTTCACCCAAAGTAAAACTAAAAATCTGTAAAAACAAAACTCTATGTTAGAGTCTTTAAAAATAAATAATAATTTAAAAAAAGGCCAGGGGTGGGGGAGAGTGTGGTACAGTAGCCTAGTGGCTGATGTCCTCGCTTTGCTTGTGTCAGGATCCCATATGAGAATCAATTCACATCCCAGTTGCTCCACTTCCTTTCCAGCTCACTGCTTCTGGCCTGAGAAAGCAGCAGAGGATGGCCCAAAGCCTTGGGAGCTTGTATCCACATGGGAGACCTGGAGGAGGCTCCTGGTTCCTGGCTTCTGGCTTTGGCTCCAGCCACTGTGGCTATTTGGGGAGTGAACCAGCAAATGGAAGATCTTTCTGTCTCTCCCTCTCTGTAAAAATTTGACTTTCCAATAAAAAATAAATAAATCTTTGTTTGAAAAAAGGAAAAGGAATCAGGTAAGCAGACAGAAACAAAGCAAAATAGTTCTCAAACTTTAGCTTACACAAAAAGCTGAAAGCTTGTTTAGCAATGTAGACTTCTGGGGCTAATACTGCTACACAGCCAAGTTAAGCCACCATTATTTATTTATTTATTTAACAGGTTTACTTTTGAGAGGCAGACTTTTTTTTAACACACAGAGAGAGCTTCCATCCACTGATTTGCTCTCCAAAAGGCCACAATGGCCAGAGCCATCTGAACCTCTGAGCTAGAGCTTCTTCTGGACCTCCCACATGGGTGCAGGGACCCATGGCCCAGGCCCATCTTCTGCTGCTTTCTCAGGCCATAAGCAGAGAGCTGGATCAGAAGTGGAGCAGCCAGGAAATGAACTGGTGCCTATATAGGGTGCTGGCCCCAAGCTGTCATTTTTTTGACACCAGCATCCTATATGGCAGAGCTGACTTGAGTCCCTAGCAGTCTGTTTCCAATCCAGCTTCCTGATAACAACCCTGGGAAGGCAGTACAAGATGGCTGGGCCCTTGTCACCCATGTCAGAGATCAGGATGGAGTGCATCGTTCTTGGCTTTGGCCTGGACTAGCCTTTGCTGCTGAAGCCACTTGGGAGAGTAAGCCAACCAATGAAATATCTCTTTCCCTCTGTCACTACTCCATTGCTCTGCTTTCAAATAAAAAAGCAAGCTGTAAACAGAAAGAAATAAATGTAGATTTCTTGGGCAGCTGATAGGGGTTAAGCAGCTTCCTGTGAACCTGCTTCCATATTAGAATTCCAGGTTGATCTCCAGATCTTTCACTTCCAATCCAGCTTCTTTGTGTCTGGGAGAAACAGGTAATAGCTCAAATATTTGGGTTCCTACTGCCCAAGTGGAAGACCTGAATGGAGACTATGGCTCCTAGTTTCATCATGGCCTTACGCCGGCTGCCAAGGCCATCTGGAAAGTGAAAAGGTAGATGGAAGATTTCTCCTTCTCTTTTCCCCTTTCTCTTTCAAATATATAAATGTAGCCTTGTGGACTCAGCTTGCCAATTTCTTTTTAAGGCAAAGATTCAGAAAAACAACTTTCCACTGGTTCAGTTCTCCCAACACCCACCATAGTCAAAGTTGGGTCAGGCTGAGGTCAGGAGCCTCAAATACAATCTGGATTTTCCAAAGTAGGTGATAGGAACCTAATCACCTAAGCCATCACCTGCTGCCTCCACGGGAAAGTTAGAACCACAAGTGGACTGGGATGCAAATCCAAGCATTCCCATATGGGATGCAGGCCTCCCAATTGATGTCTTAACAGATAGACCAAACACCTATCCCATTATTAAAATTTTAACATCTGGCCTAAAGAAGCAGGAAAATGCCTTAGTTTATACTCTAAGCATTTATTATGGAAATATAAAATTACTGTTTTCCAGTATGCTGCTACATAATGACCATTTGGGGAATTAATGTGGGGGCAAGCTATCACTTATAGCTCCAACTATCTGTTTTACAGTATTCAAACGCAGACTGCATTCTTTTTTTTTTTTTAATGGCTCACCCTTTTAAGGGTCCTAAAAGAATTAAGTTGAAACTTCCATGTAGTCTTCTAAGTTATCATTTTCTTTTTAATGACTCAGAAGACAAAACACATGATTCAGAACCAGGCACCATGCTACCCTGGGTTAAGCAGCACCTTAACATACATACTTCCCACATTGTCCCACTAGTTCAATCCTGGCTAGTCCACTTCCACTCCAGCTTTCTGCTAATATATCCAGGGAGACAGCAGATGACAGCTTATGTGCTGGAGCCCTTTCATCCACATGTGAGACCCTGATGGAGTTCTGGGCTCCCGGCTTCCCAGCCCTGGCTGCTGTCAGCATTGCCACAGTGAACCAGTAAATGCAGGACCTCTCTCTCTTCTCTGTCACTACTCTGCCTTTCGAGTAGATGAAAACAAATAAATATTTTTTAAAAAGAGAGAGAGAGACAACTCACACTGCCTAAAACATACTGAGAAAAGAACACCACTTTAAAGCTCCATTCACTCAACATTGCCTATCTACTATATCCACTATCTACTAGTATACATTTGTATACCTGTATACAAACTAGAGAAATTCAAATGAAAAGAACAAACACAATACAAGCTACAGGGCCTATTCCTTTTCTAATTAGAAAGTTACAGTTAGATAAACTTGCTTTTCCAATATTCCCAAAACACAGTTTCAGTTTATAATCCAAAGCACAACACAGCAATTATGTTCCCAGTCAAAAAACTTATAAAGGTTGTCAGTGGACTATTTCTACTAACAACGGACAAGAGTTTTCGGAGGAGAAAAAGTTAAGTCTCTTCCAGAGTAATGAGATTTCAAATCCAAATCAGTTGAACCTAATAAACAAAAGAAGTTAGGATGAATGCCCAGAAAATAATGCCAGCCTTAACCAATTTGCAGACAAATTCAATCTCTTTAGATTAATATACTCCCCTTTTTTAAAAAAATTTTTATCTTGGATTTTTAATGTAACGTGTGTGTGTATGTATACATATGTATGTGTGTGTGTGTATATATAAGAGTTTATATCTATATATAAACTTTATCTGGACTGTGCTAGTGCAGGAAAAAAATGTTTCCACATCAAGGTCAGGCAAAGGAAAAATACCACTGAGTACAGGCAGGCTCATGATTATGAAAACCACAGAGGCAGTGGGACTGTGGAAAGTCAGAGGTTATAATTGCATGGAAAGATCCAGAAGCAGTAGTTTCCAATGTACAAGGGCCACAGACACATTTCTAGGCCACCAGTTCCACGTCTCCTCACCCTAAAGCTGCCTTTAAAACAGGAAGCTCAAAGGTAATCCTAGCAGTGGCCTATACTTCCTTTCCTTCACAGCAACTGTCCGGGGGGGGGGAAGGGAAAGTGGAGTCCATGAATCATTTACTCAGGCCTTGCCACAACGACCACAGGTAGGACTCCAAATTCACCATCTAAAGCAAGTTTATTTTTAAGTCGATCATTTTGTATAGTCTGTGAATGACATTATAAATAACCAAGTGGTCCTTGGTGGAAAAATTGGTTCCCTATGCCTGGATAAGAGGAAAAACTCCAAATTACAATCTAGGTATTCCTGTGTAAGCCTTCAGAATTAGCCACTAGGACCTGGCGGTGTGGCCTAGTGGCTAAAGTCCTCGCCTTGAATGCACCAGGATCCCATATGGGCGCTGGTTCTATCCCGGCGGCCCCTCTTCCCATTTAGCTTCCTGCTTGTGGCCTGGGAAGACATTTGAGGACGGCCCAAAGCTTTGGGACCCTGCACCCACATGGGAGACCCAGAAGTTCCGAGTTCCCGGCTTCAGATTGGCGCAGCACCGGCAGTTGCGGTCACTTGGGGAGTGAATCATTGGACGGAAGATCTTCCTGTCTCTTCTCCTCTGTGTATATCTCACTTTGTAATTAAAAAAAAAAATTAGCCACTAAATAAATATCCATGATATCAAACTGTCACAGAGATGGCCAGCCACAACAGGCCACTTTCTTTTCAGACCCTGTGGGGTAATGACTGTGGCCCCAGATATCAGGAAGACATCTCTCAAAAAGTAATAAAAGCTCAACATGTAAATACACTTTATGTGTACTTTCCAGTTAAATGTTTTTATAAATGCCTCTCCTCAAAAGATAAAAAATGTATCCATTGGAGTCCATCATGTAAGTACTACTTTCACAAAGCTTATCTACAACCTCTGTGAACTTGTTGTTCTATTTACCCATAAGTTTTTTTTTTTAAGATTTATTTTTATTATTTTTTCATTGGAAAGGCGGATATACAGAGAGGAGAGACAGAGAGGAAGATCTTCCATCCGATGATTCACTCCCCAAGTGAGCGCAACGGGCCGATACTATGCCGATCCAAAGCCAGGAGCCTCTTCTGGGTCTCCCACACGGGTGCAGGTTCCCAAAGCTTTGGGCCGTCCTCGACTGCTTTCCCAGGCCACAGGCAGGGAGCTGGAAGGGAAGCGGGGCTGCCGGGATTAGAACCGGCGCCCATATGGGATCCCGGGCGTGCAAGGTGAGGACCTTTAACCACTTGCGCCACCACGCTGGGCCCTACCCATAAGTTTTTTTGCCTGGTATCCGTTCATAATAATGTCTATAAAATCAACTGTGAAGGTTAAGATTTAAGCTTTTTCCTAGTCTAAAATAAATGAAAAACGTTTCTGTTTTGCTTCACAAGCGCATGTGCACACTTCCGGCAAATCATTATTTTTAGATGTTCATCTGCTTATCCAATCATCTTACATATGCTTCACACCAAAATGTAAGTAAAACAAGCTGTTACATATTTTATTAAAAGTGCTGAAAACTGTGGAAATGGGAAAGGGGTTAATTTAGGGATCAGCTCCGTATACTGTGATTTACCTGGTGGGGCAGACTAAGAAGGGAAACAGGTACCAAGCATAACCAGCATTTACTCTTTGTCCCTGCTGTGTCCCTAGCCTCACTAGAAGTCTAACACTCCTAATATGGGTGCCTGCACTGCACAGCACGTACAAGACCTCAGGCTCCAAAACAGATGACACCCACATCTAGCAATAGGGCATCCAGCACAGGCTCAAATGTGCCCATTTCCGACATCTGTGCAGTCACAGTTCAAGTCAGATGGGTATAACCTCCAACTCACACGTGGAGGTTGAAGTTTTTCCAAACATCACAAGGCTAACTAGTAGTACTGTATAAGGATGGATGTGCCAGAACTGGCACATAATACAAGCGTCTTCCATGTCACTGTGCCCTACCAGTCCCCAAAACTAACCAGGGCGGAAACCTGTGACGTAGACACTACCTAGTTGTCCATTCTGAAATAATACGGTTTGATTGTTAAGAGGTAGTTAAGTATGACAACTAAAAGGTCGGACACAGGAGCCAGACTGCCTGGGTTAAATGCTGGCTCCACCAAGTGCCAGCCATGCAACCTTGGGCAGGCTCTGCCTCAACCTCCTCACCTACGAGTGGTATTTACCACACAAGTTCAGATAAAGCACCTGAAATACACTCAAAGTGCTATATTAAGTATCTGTTCTAATTTACTGATTACCCTCTATGATATATGTTATATATACATGTTATATATAATGTATATATTATACAATGTGTGCATAGCACACACATCACCTCATTTAAGCCTTCCAATAACTTGTGAGGTAGATAATTAATTCCATTTTGCCTTTCAGGGAATTCAAAGTCAGAACTGGTCTAAGGAATTCATTCAATTCCCAAAAGAGCAAGTGACAACGCAGAGATTTAACCTAGGCCTAACTAACAATTCTACAAAATGCTGCCTGCCCACTGCCTCATAACACGAGGAGGAGGTGATCGCGGGCACCTTGGAGAGAACCCGTTTTTCTTTCATATACCATCATGAGATATACAGGGATACCAGTCACCTAGTAAACAGATGTGACAGCTCCCAATACAGGAAATGTCCAGATGTTCCATTAACAAAGGGCATGTTCAGAGGTTTCAGATTGAAATAGTGCACACCACCACACTGGAATCTGTAGGTACAGTTAAAAGTACTGCCTACTTCCTGGCAATCTGAGATAGTGCCCAAGTATCAGTAACGTGGAATGCAACACAGAGAATTTCACAGAGGTTGTTCCACTGTCAGCTGGTGTCTCACTATCTCCAGTCTGGTGGCTGATACTTCAGCTCTGGGCTGGGCTTTGCCTACATTGAACAGGCTCCGCAGAGGCAGGTCCTGAGGTCCTCCATCTGCTCCACGTGCATGATGGGCTAGAAACAATCACGGCAGCAACAGTCTCAAAGTTGTTTTCACAGGTGAGAAACTCCAGCCAGCTGGGGATCGGCTTTCTCTTCCCCCCAATCTCATCCACTTGTTGAGCCAGTTGCTCGCAGGCTTTCTGCCTCATCGCTCCCCAAGTGCTATTCACCTGGGCCTCGGGGTTTCCGCGTGCCAACGCAGACAATCTCTGAGCTCAGGAACTCACCCCAAACCTCACACATCACCAAGTGAGCTGTTCTGCCTCAAAGAAATAGGAAACGTCACCTCCGGATCTCACGGGTGACGCCAAAGGCCTAGGTGGATTACCATATTTATGACGTCTGGGCGCCAGGGAGTTCCCACCGCCGCCCGCTCTGCAGCCCGGCGCGGCTGACCCTCGCCTTCCACCATGCCCACCCCAACCCGAAGCAGGTCGGCCGAGGGGGCAACCGTCGCCCGCGAGGCCCCCCAGACCTCTCAGGTCCAAGGGGCCCCTGTCCTCTCACGCCGGACCCCGGGGAGCTCCGCGGCCCCAGCACCGCCCGGCTCCACCCCACGGCACGGGCAGGGCTCCTGGCCCAGCGGCAGGTTTGTGGTCGCGACCAAGAGGGCTGAGGCGGGGAGAGTGAAGGGCGTTGTCAGCACGAAGGGTGCTCGAGCAACCCCGAGCAGACGAGAAACAGACTGAGGGGCCGGGCCGTACCTGCCGAGCCGGGAGCCGCCGCTCCAAGTGACGCGCCGCGCAGTGCATTGTGGGCGCCCAGGAGCGGCCTTTCAGCCGGGCTGCCCCGCGTCCAACGTGGCTGGCGCCGGCGGAACCAAACCCCGCCCCGTTCCCTCGGCCCGGCCAATCGGGTTCTGTGGGAAGCACTCACTGGCCCGCCCCCTCCAGGGCAGATTGACAGTTTCTCACGCACCTGCGCCAGGAGATTCCCATCGTTCTGTGGGGACCGAGCTAGGTTGTCCCTTAAGAATAAAGTTAATCGCCACATTTTCTGTCAACACTTATCCAAGGGGCAGAGGGAAAGATTCCCTCACAGTAGGGAAGGAAAGGACCTGCAGCCGATTGGCACCACCAGGGAGAAGCAAACCATCTGCGCCGGCAGGTTCTAGAGCTGGCCCTGCGGCTTCTCAGCCACCACGCACTGTTAACCCAGCATTCCCTCAGTGTTCACCGGGTCGCCAGCACAGTGTGGGGCATCAGATCTCAGAAGGGAACCGCCTCACACTTGATGGGATTTGAGATGTAATCCTATTGCATGGAAATTGGGAAGATGAGAGTCCAGCTTGGGAAGCTGCTAGTGTTGGTGACGATTTGTGAGACCGGACACAATTGTTGAAAAGAAGCGAGGCTTTATTTAAGTTAAAAAGAAAAATATCCACTGGCTGGTGTCATGGTGTAGTACGCTAAGCCTCCGCCTATGGCACCAGCAACCCATATGAGCACCAGCTCTAGTCTCGGTTGCTCCTCTTCCCATCTAGCTTCCTGCTAATGCCCTGCACCTACATTTGAAACTCCTAAGAGGCTCCTGGTTTGGGATTGGGCTGTTGTGGCCTTTTGAGGCATGAGCCAGAAGATGCAAGATCTTTGTCTCTCCTAATTGCCTTTCAAATAAAAATAAAACAATTTTTAAAAAGAAAATAAAAAGAAAAGTAAGAGCTCCAGATAATATGGCCAGCGCGACTGACAGACCAAGCCTTGAAGTCTGGCAGTCTGGGGGTATTTATGTCTTTACCATCTGATCTCCAAGCAACAATGGAAGAGTTTACACATTCGTTACTGGAAAGAGAGATGGGCATGAAGACAATGGAGCCTTTTCTAGCTTGTATGTATTGCAATCTAGAGCCTGTCATAGAAGCCTAGATCCTGACATTGAGAAGTGCTTGTTACACAGGACTTCTATCTTGTTTCATTTAGTATAAGCCTGCTGCCAAGCAGCAGCAGTATTGCTCGCAAAGAGCTGTAGGTGGAGTTAATCTGGCTCGCTCTTACTCCAGGCTCCTGAAGTCAGAGACTTTAGTAAGTCTTTGCCATATAGATCGTGATCAATACTATAAAGGAAAATTGGTGGGTGCAGTGATGAATGATGCTTTAGAAAAGACCTCTGAATAAGCACCTTTCAGATTCCAGGCATATTAAAGGGCCAAAAAGAATGTTCCAGGCCAAGGGAAAACACAATGGGTTAAGTGTTGGGGTTTGCAAAACTTGGAGGATTCTGGGAATAAAAGGAAATTGGTGTGGCTGGAGTGCAGAGAGCAGAGAGAAGCCAGGTTGAGATGGGGCAAGGGCCAAAGTGCTCTAGCTTTTACCAGCCACTTGATAGATTTCAGACTGTAACTGAAGGGTTAAAGGGCAGCTAATAAAGATGGTTGCATGGGATCTGATTTACATATTTAAAAGCTCACTTAGGCTGTTTGTGAAGAATAGAGTGGAAGAGAGCAAGAAAGGTTGCTGAGAGGTCAGTTTGGAGGCGATTGCATTCGTTCACACCAGAAATCATGGGGGCTTGAACCTGGGTGATAGCAGTAGAGGTAGAGAGAGATGGATAATTGCAAGATACAAATACATCAAAAAGTAAAGAGCTTATGGACTGGTTTCCGGGAAGAACAAAGAATTGAAGAGCAGTAAAAATTGTTCCTTAACAAGATGGATGAAGAAGCCATTCTTTGATGCAAGGAACATAGAAGGAAAAGCAAATTATTTGGAGTATGTTACATTTGAGCTGCTATTAATAGAGATGTCAGATTTTGAAATGTAAGTCTAGAGTTCAGGAGAAAGGTCTGGACTAATTCTATAAATTTGGTGGTTATTGGAGTGAATTAAGCCAGACAGTTTTCCTTGACATATATTCAACAGATATGCTCACCAAAGCACATGTATGATAATATTCGTAGAATGAACACATTTTAGGATATTCATGTAGCATACTATCCAAGGGAAAGCAAATGAACAACTTGTCATTTTACACAAAGCATAGATAGATTTTAGAATAAAATACTGAAGCACATCAGACAAAACATGCACTGTATGTGATTCCACTTAATTTAACATCATCTAATACTCCACTTACATAATGTTCAAAATCAAAAATAATGGGTGATAACATAAGTGAAGGTATTGATTATCCCGTAGGTAGTATTAATGTTTGAAAAAGAAGCACTCAGGGGATTCTGGAGTTCTAACAATGTCTATTTGGCATTGATTACATAATGTGTTCAATGCAAGTTTTCTGTATGTATTTTTTTATTCAAGAGAAAGTTTACATTTTTAAAATGTGATGGATGATCTAGCCATGAGTAACCAACTGGTAACAGACCAAACTTCCTGTCACAAGTGATAGAAAACCAGACAATATCTCTGAAACAAGAACTTCCAATCTCTGGACAATAAGCAAGGTAAGTTGTGATCCTTGCAGTAAGGAAACCAAGCAAATCAGTCTAAAATTTTCCATAAATTTCTTCTTGGAGTTATTTACATGAGAACAAGATGGACACAAGCCTGTGTGTGTGTGTGTGTGTGTGTGTGTGTGTGTGTGTGTGTGTTAGAGAAAGAGATAGAAACTGTGATGTAACAATGAAGCAAGCCTTAGAAGCAAACCAGTTTCTTCATTTAAAAGTCTTGCTGTTGCTTAGTAACATGGTTGGGTGGATCCCAGCCCTGGGCAGATGCCAGGTGGGGACAGCCTAGGAGAATCTTACTTTCCCTTCATCTCAGAGGGGACTTCTATGAAATTCTGGGAGGAGTTCCATACCAAGGAGGTCCTCCATCCAGCAATATTCCAGAAAGGATATAGAGAAGAAAGGTGCACACAGGTATCCACATGAACTCCCAGTCCTTCACTAAGAGGCCCACCTGCTCTGTCAGATGTACTGTCTTCATCACTTCTCTTCATTAAACTTTGCTGGCATGCTGATCATTGCATTCTGTCTCAAGTCTGAATTCTTCCTTGTGGAAAGACAAGAATTCTAAACAACCAATCTCTGGTAGCAGAGCATAACATGCTCAACAACTGAAAAGCCAGAGATCAGAATAAAGAGAAACTAAAACAGCTAGACAACTAATATTTGCAAGGCAGACTAGCAGAGAAAGCAACCCAGAAATAGACATAAGAGTTTGCTTGAATCTTTGGGTTTGAGGATGGATTCTGTGAGTCTGATAGAGAACAACTATTGGATAAAGTTAAGCTGAACAACTACTAGATTTGAATAGTTCGGAAACAACTCATTTTCTGACTAAGTGGACTCAATAAATCTGTTAAAAACCTGTGGTTTTTGATAAGAAATCCCAGAAATGCTGTTCTCCCAAAATGAAGCTAAGGGACAGGTGTAGTGGCACAGCAAGTTAAGCTACTGCTTGGGATGCCTACATTCTGTATTGGAGCACCTGGTTCCAAGTCCCAAGCACTTTATGCTTCTGCTCCAGTCTCCTGCTGATGTATCTGGCAGACAGCAGATGAGCTGAAATACTTGAGTTCCTCTCATCCATGTGGTAGACCAGGATTGAGCTCCAGATTTCTGATTTTAGGCTGGCCTAGCCCTGACTGTTGCTGGCATTTGGAGAGCGAACTAGTGATAGAGGACTTCTTCCTCTTCTCCCCTCTTTGTTATAAAGCAATAAAACAAATTTTAAAATATTCTAATACTAAGGATATATTTACTCAAAGTTGAAGTTGATACACTCGTAAGTTAACTGTTTATTTCAGTGAAACCTCACAATCTTTAAAGAAAGAAAACAAAATTCAAGTACTCAAGTGTGTAATACACACAATGTCTAATAGTCAATCAAAAATTATTACACACATGAAGAAACAGGACAAAAGTCAGTCTATAGAAACAGTCATAAATTACAAAGATGATGCAATTAGATTTAAACCATATAAAGACTTTAAACTATTATTAATAGGGCCAAGCATAAAGGAACATAACAATTAAGTGAGAAATGAAAGTCATACCAAACAACAAATCAAACTTCAAAAATATAACACCTAAAGGAAAAGCAACAGTATGGGAATTAACAGATTAGGATCGCTAAAGGAAAGAGCAGCATATAAATAAAACAGCTAAACAATTATCTACGTGAAAGTCAAACAGAAGAAAAGTGGAAAAGAAAATAAACAAAACCCTGGTGACCTATGGGTCAATACAAAGTTATCTGCAATGTGTGTATAAAAAGTCCTAAAAGAGAGGGGAAGAGATAACAAATATTTGAGAATGGCTAAAATGTTTCTAAATTTGGTAAATCATAATGAACTGCAAATAAACAAGCTAACCTTTGGCACAATGAACATAAAGAAACCCACATTCAGACTTATTACATTCAAACTGTTGATATTGGTAATTGAAAGAAAATGTTGGGAACAACCAGAGAAACATAGAAGCCACGTTGCATACAGGGAACAAAGGTAAGAGATAGCACTGACTTCACACTTCACCTCAGAGAGAATGCAAGCCCGAACACATGTAACAAAATCCTTTAACTTTCAACCTCAAATTCTATATCTAGCAAAAATTCTGTCCAAAAACTAGAAATAAAGGCATTTTTAAACAACTGAGCAGTAATAGAATGCTAGTTCACCTAGATAATAAGCGTAATAAATGTTAAAATTCTTCAAGTTAAATGAAAACGATTCCATATGGAAACTTGAAATCAAACAGGAACAAAAAGCACCAGAAATGGTGAGCAAGTGAAATCATATATTCTTTTCCCTTTTAAGAATTTTCAAATATAAGTAGCCATATGTCAGGTCTTACTTTGGCTATGCAAGGCCAGGAGTGGGAAAAACAATGGTGACAGGAATCAGCACCATGGAGTAATGAGCTAAGCTTCCACCTGAGGCACCAGCATCCCATAGGACACCAGATAGTATCCTGACTTCTCCACTGCCTAGCCAGCTTCTTGCTGGATGGCCTGGGAAAGCAGTGGAGGATGGCCTAAGTCATTGGCCCCTTGCACACATGTGGGAGACCCAGAAGAATCTCCTGGCTTTTGACCAGCTCACTTCCAGCCATTGTAGCCATCTGAAGAATGAACTAGTGGATAGAAGATCTCTCTTTCTCTCTCTCCTTCTCTAACTCTGTCTTTTAAGTTAAAATAAAATAAATCCCAGGCCCGGCATGATGGTGCAGTGGTTAAGGTCCTTGCCTTGCACGCCAGAATCCCATATGGGCGCCGGTTCTAATCCCAGCAGCCCCGCTTCCCATCCAGCTCCCTGCTTGTTTGGAACCCTGCACCCACATGGGAGACCAGGAAGAGGCTCCTGGCTTTGGATTGGCTCAGCTCTGGCCGTTGCGGCCGCCTGGGGAGTGAATCATTGGAAGGAAGATCTTCCTCTCTGTCTCTCCTCTCTGTATATCCGCCTTTCCAATAAAAATAAACTTTAAAAATAAAATAAAATAAAATAAATCCTAAAAACAGACAAACAAAAAACAATTGGGGAGCCATAGATAGATGGGGATGTTGTGCATTCAGTGTAGTGGCAGCAGGAACAGCCCAATAAACAGTGTAGAAGTTGACTTCCGGGAGGGTCTTCCTCAGTAATGGCCACTAGCCAAGAAGTTATCCAATAGAAAATCTGTCAGGCTTTCTGGGTTTGCTGATTAGCAGAAAGTGTAGCAGCTACCCAAACCCACCCGGTTGTCATAGAAACACAAATAACAATCTGTTCTCATATAATTCAAACTGTTGTCCTGGACTGTCTTAAGTTCCAGTACCACTTAAAGCAAAAAAAAAAAAAAAAAAAAGTTTTATAAATTTTACAACAAACGAAGCCATAAAATAAATATTAATAATATCATCAAGGAAGAGCAAGTGGGTATATACCATTACAAGGTAAATACATGAAGTGCCATTATATTATCTGAAGGTAGAACAAGTACCTAAAAGCATGTAAGTCAATATAGAACTTAAAATTAGAATAATACAAAAAAGATGAGAAAAGGGGGAAATGGAACGAGGGATAAATAAGGACAATAAAAAGAAGCAAATGATCAATAGTGTAAATTTAAACTTAGCCATAGTGATTTTTATGGTAAATTGTAAGTGATCTAAACAGTACAACTAAAAGCAGATCCTGTGACATTGGGTTCTTTCTAAAGGCAAGTCTCAGCAATATTCTGTCTGTATGCAGCTCACCTTAAATGTAAATGCATTGGTCAAATATGAAAGGCTTAAAATGAAAAATAATCATTAAGAAAAAGCAATGAAGTAGTGAATGAGTGTTGTGGATCAGAAAATTATGCTTTGGCTGGCTGTATTCCATATTGAAATGCCTGGGAAAGAGTCACTCTTTTGTTTCTAATGTGCCTGGGAGGCAGCGAGCAAGGGTCCATGTACTTGGTTCCTGCCACCCATAAGGGAGAAAGGACTGAGTTCCTGGCTCCTGGCTTTGGTCTAGGCCAGCCCTAGCTATTGTAGTTTCTTGGCGAGTAAAGCTTCATGTGGAAGATCTCCTTCTCTCTCAGCCTCTTCCTCTCTCTTTCACTCTGCCTTTCAAATGCATAAATAAAGGAATCTTCTTTGGAAAAAAAATGGATGAGGGGGACTGGCATTGTAGTGCCACAGGGGTTAAATGCAATGTTGGCAACAATATGAACAAAGTTTGAGTCTAAGTGGTCTTTCTTTCTCTTTCTTTTTTTCTTCCTTGCTTCCTTCCTTTCTTTCTCATTTTTTCTATTCTTCAATTAGTATTTATCAATTTATTTGAAAAAAATAGAGTGACACACAAGGAGATCTGCATTAGAGCAGCCAAGACACTAACCAGGACCCGCTTGGAATGCCTGTGCCACAGGTGGCAGCTTTACCTGCAACAACACAACGCCATCCCTTTCTACTTCTGATCCTTCTCCCTGCTAATAAGCCGATGAAAGCAGCAGAAAATGGTCCAAGTTCTTGGGTTCCTACCACTTGCGTGGAAGACCCAGGTGGATTTCCAGACTCCTAACTTCAGCCTGGCCCAACTTTGGTCAATGCAGCCATTTGGGGGAATGAGCAGCAAATGGAAATTCTTACTTTCTCTCTGTTACTGCCTTTCAAATAAATCAGTCCCAGGAGTGAAGGATAATGTAGCCATATTAGTATCACATCAAGTGAACTTCAAATGAGATTTATAGGATCATGATTAAAATAACATGGTTCATAATGACAAAGGATTTTCTGAAAGAAAAAATTTTTAAAGATCTATTTTTGTTGGAAAGTCAGATTTACAGATAGAAGGAGTGACAGAGAGAAACATCTTCCATCCACTGGTTCATTCCCCAAGTGGCTGCATTGGCCAGGGCTGAGCCAATCTGAAGCCAGGAGTCAGGAGCTTTGAAATAAATTTTTAAAATAAATCCAGCAGGAAGCTAGATCCGAAATGCTGAGTAACTTTTACTCAGCCTGGCATTCCAATATGGGATGCAGACCTCTCAAGCAGTAGCTTAATCTGACATAACATCTATCCCTAAAGGAGCCTTTAAACCAAAAAGGCATAGCAGCCGCACACTGATATGAATATAAAGAGTTTCAAAGTACGTGAATTAAAAATATATAAAACTGGGGCCAGCGTCATGGCCTAGCGGCTAAAGTCCTTGCCTTGCACTTGCCGGGATCCCATATGGGCGCCAGTTCTAATCCCGGCGGCTCCGCTTCCCATCCAGCTCCCTGCTTGTGGCCTGGGAAAGCAGTCCAAGATGGGCCAAAGCCTTGGGATCCTGCACCTGTGTGGAAGACCCAGAAGAGGTTCCTGGCTCCTGGCTTTGGATCAGCACAGCACCAGCCACTGCGGTCACTTGGGGAGTGAATCGTTGGACGGAAGATCTTCCTCTCTGTCTCTCCTCCTCTCTGTATATCTGACTTTGTAATGAAAATAAATAAATCTTTAAAAATATATACATATATATAAAACTAAAAAGGGAACTACAAAGGCCTCCAATTATAGGTGGAAATGTCAGCTCTCTTGGTGAATGATAGAGTGTGTAGACAAAAATATCAACAAGAACATAGAAAAAATGAATGGTGTGTGTACCACCTTAATATAAGGCTATTTGTAGCATACTTCAGCCAAAAGCAATTCAACACATATTCTTTTCAAGAGAATATTCACCAAGAGAGAGATCATATTCTAGGCTAAAAAAATAACATTATATGGAGCAAAAAAAAAATGAGACATTAAAAAGTGCATTCTGCATTTTTCCTGTGTAGGAAGTTCTCAACAAGTCACACTAATCTGAGCTGAAAGGAGACTCATAAAATGATTGCCCCGCTGGCCGGGGTTGACTAGGAAGGGACATGAAGGAGCATTCGAGGGTGGTTAATATCATTCTGCATTTCGATAAGGGTTTCAGCTGCACAGGTGTACGCATTTTTCAGAACGCATTAAATAACACACTTAAGATTTTTGCATTTCATTACAAGTCAATTTTACCTCAAAGAGAAAAAAAAAATGGCATTGAACTCCACTTAGCAATTCTGAAGCTACCTTCTGCATTCCCCAGGCTTGAGCAAATGAGTAAGTTGATGGAGGAAACTGGAGCTAGACACCTCATGTTAGAGGAGGAAGTGAAACATACAGGAGCACCCTAAAAATAAAGGCGTAAAACGCCATTTGCACTAAAAGGAGCCAGAAAGCCTGGAGGGAAATGTTGATCTCAGAGATGAGGCACAGAAAGTACACAGGGTCAGAAAACATGCTATTCCCTAAGTGTAACGGGGATGCATCAACATCAAATGGCTGTCAGCTTGAAGGAACCCTCACCGATCAACTCCGATGGAGCAAGAGTAACCACGAAATGATTGTTACTTTCTCTAACTCAGTGAATGGAATAGCCCCTATATCAACCCAAGCCAATTCCTCTGTTGGCTGAACTCATTTTGCCAAGAAGCTGGTAGGCCTGTCTGCCAGAGGGGAAAATTAAAGCAAGGGAGTAAAACAAATCCCCTGGCATTTCTCAACACTACCTTGGCACCTGTAGCATTGTCACCAAAGCTACGCATCACAAGCGAGTCTGGAGCATAGGTGCCGTATTTATGGGCTGATACGTTTCTTTCAAGTTGGCTCTGTCTTTGACAATCTTATCTTGAAAAATACAGGGGAAGAAAAATACTTATCTGTGCCTTGGAAATTTGGGAAAAACATATCTATTGCTTTGCAAATGGGGCACCATTTTAAAATTATTAATTTGTGGCCGGGTACAGTAGCCTAGTGGCTAAAGTCCTTGCTTTGTATGTACTGGGATCCCATATGGACACCAGTTCATATCCCAGGTGCTCCATTTCCCTTCCAGCTCCCTGCTTGTGGCCTGGGAAAGCAGTATAGGATGGCCCAAACCCTTTGGACCCTGCAACCACGTGAGCAACCTGGAGGAAGCTCCAAGCTCCTGGCTTCAGATAGGCTCAGCTCTGGCTGTTGTGGCCACCTAGTGGGTGAACCAGTGGATGGAAGATTTTTGTCTCTCCTTCTCTCTGTAAATCTGATTTTTCAATAAAAATAAATAAATCTTTTTAAAAACAATTATTAATTTATTTGACAGGCAAAGTGACAGAGAAAGGAGGAGTGTTGACTGATTTCTCATTTGCTATTCCACTCCCCAAATGGCCACAATGGCCAATGCTGTTCCAGGTTGAATGCAGGAGCAGGTACTCCATTCAGGTCTCCAAAAAGGTACTCCATTCAGGTCTCCAAAATGGTGATAGTGGCTCAAGTTCTTGGTCATTTCTGTTGCTTTTCAGATACATTAGCAGGGAGCCAGATCAAAAACAGAGCAGCCAAGACTAGCCAGCACTCATATATGGGATGCTGCCATTGCGGGCTTAACATGCTGTGTCACAACACCAGCTCCTAGAACTGTACTTTCATGAATCCTGTACACATTCTACAAATCTTGTGTGTACTCTTTGTGCTGGGCAGTGCCGATGGTCAATATGACATGATTCCCAGCATTAAGGCACTCACAGCCAGGTTGGGGAGAGAAACACAGGTAAAGACCATGACAACTTGATCAGAGAAATGTCAATAAAAACCTGGTCAGAGAATCTGGGAGGGTTACAAAGGGATAGCTGAGCTTGAGAGAAAGGTGGGGAATGTTTCACTAGAAGAGGAAGTTTGAAACTCACAGGAAGAATAAATGTTTATCAGGCAGATTATGCAGGGTGTGGAAGAGAGGAGCGTCATTGTAAAGGCATGGAGGCAGGGAGCAGCTTTATAGCTCAGAGTTCTGCAAGTGGCTTTCTTGCCAGGAGTCCAAAGGGGAATGAAGGTAAAAAAAAAAAAAAAATCAGACTCCAAAGAACTGAAATGCCAAACCATCAACTTTAACCTTTACACTGAAGGCAATGAGAAGACACTGAAGATTTTTCCAAAGAGGAATGATGATATTGGTGTCTTATGCTGAGAGTTAAGTGTATATGGGGTAGTATTATAACATAGTGAGTTAAGCAGCAGCCTATGATGCCAGCACCCCATATCAGAGTGCTGATGGAGTTCCAGCTGCTGAGCTTCCTATCCAACTCCCTGCTAATGCCCATGCGAAGGCAGTGGAAGATGACCTTGGGCTTCTGCTGCCCACATGTGGAAACCCAGATGGAGCTCCTGGTTCAAGGTTTTGGCCTGGGCTGTTGCAGCCATCTCTGGAATAAATCAGCTCAGGGAAAATCTCTGTGTCTCCTTTTCTTTCTCTGTAACTCTGCCTTTCAAATAAATAAATCTTTGAAATAAATAAACATGTACATTCTATAATTGTAAATAGAAGCAATAACCATAAAATAATTTTAAGGCAGCTATTAGACAACAACAATGATGGTGTCAGATCTGTGATGTAGCAGAGCTGCAGCACCAGCATCCCACATGGGTGCTGATTTGAGTCCCAGCTGTTCCACTCCCGGTCTAGTTCCCTGCTGACACATCTAGGGAAGCAGCACAGAATGGACCAAGTATTGGGCAGAGCAGAGTGACTCCAGCACCCAGTCAAAGTCAAGCAGACACTCCCATGCAGGAATGTTTGCAATACTGGGTCTGCACAGAAGGTCAACACATCAGCCATGATGACACATCACAAGCATGCGCAAACTGTGGAGCTGCTACCATCTCCCATCCCCCACACCTGAGCTGTATAAAAGCCCAGTACTGTATACCCTTAGCGGCCAATTCCCTCACATGGTTACCCTGCCATGTGGGAGTGGTCCCAGGCTGCTTCCCACCAGGGAGCAGTTTGTCAGATTCTCTCTCTTCTTCTGATTAATCAAACCCTTTATCTAAACTAAAGACACACATACACACACACTCTCTTTCTCAATCACTTTCGTTTTGCTTTCATGCTCTACTAGCAAGCTGCTGCTTCTTTTGCTTAGAAAGATAGCCTTGCTGGTGGGGCCCTGGCGAATCTGTGTAATTCCTGGTGTGGTGTGGTTTTGTGGTTCTAAGAGCTAACACAAAGTGCTTGGGTCCCTGCACCCAAGTGGGAAACCTGGAGAAATCTCCTGGTTCCTGGCTTTGAATTGGCAGTTATGGCCATTTGGAGAGTGAATCAGCAGATGGAAGATCTCTCTCCTTTTTGCCTCATGTGCAACTCTGTCTTTCAAATGAAGAAATAAACCCTAAAACCAAGTGAAAAGAAATGTGAACCTGGGTTAGAATAAGGGGTTTCTAGGTATAAAACCATTTGAGAAAGCACAAAAAATAAAATACAGCAGATTAAATAAAAACATGAGGCATCTATTTGTTAAAAAAAAAAAGGAAGACAATTAAAATTCAGACTACAAACTGAAAGAAACATGTGCCACACGGGACAAAGAAGGTCAGGTTATCCACATGATGATGTGGAATATCCCCTCTGCCAAAAGCAAAGGAGCTAAAGAGAGACCTCACAGAGGAACTCCAGCAGCCAACCCACGTTCTAATGATAGTCAGGGGGAAATGAAATGGCCTGCCCTTAGGAGCTGTATTTCAGAGTAAACAAACAGTCCCCATTACAGAGGGAAAGCTGTAATTAACAGCATAATGGAAAGAACCATAACAGCAGGAACGATTGAATTAGAAAATCATCATGTTCAGCCCTGAATGAAAACATTGAGTTAGATAGAAATTGACAGTCTTTGGTAAAGCCATCGGGGGAATGACAGGCTGGCAAAAGATATTCTTATGGTGACAAAGGTTACTGTTCTGTCCCTAGCAGAAGCCTACCAGCACCATGGAGGAAACAGATTGTCACTACAGAACCTAAGATCCAGTTGAGCGTCCTGAATGAGTGTTCAGCCATGTGATATGAATCCATCTCCCAGTATGAGACCAGAACAAGTATACAGCCTCTTCTAGAATGTGTTCTTTCCAGAAAGGTTTCACTTGAACACAACTGGCCTTGAGGGTTGGCTCCTCATTAGCCAAAGCACAGGGGTCAGAGGATGAAGGCAAACAGCATCACTCTGGAATAATCAGACCAATGTTGGAAAACGAAAATTCTGAAGGCGTCTTCTGTAAGTCAGTGGAGAGAAGGAAAGAATAAAGAAGTTAGACTGAAGGACTCTCAAAGGACAAGACAGCCACGTGTAATGCAAGGGTTCCGGCTGAATTTCATCTGAATGAAGCAGAAAATACATTTTGAGATAATCAGTGCGATTGAACTATAACATAAATATTAGATGAGATTAGGAGGTTGTTGTTACTGCTTTTAAATATTTATTTATTTTTGGAAATCAGGTTGACAGAGATCGAGGGAGAGAGAGAGAGATCTTCCATCTACTGGTTCACTCCCCAGATGGCCACAATAGCCAGCACTGAGTCAAGCTGAAGTCAGGAGCCAGTAGTTTCATTTAGATCTCCCATTTGGACCAGGGGCCCAACACTTGGGCCATTCTCTGCTGCTTTTCTCAGGCCGTTCCTAGGGAGCTGGATCAGAAGTGGAGCAGCCAGCATAGGAGCCAGTTCCCATGTGTGGTGCTGGCATTGCAGGAGATAGCTTTGCTTACTGTGTCACGCAGGTGCCGCCTGCTATTACTTATTCAACTGTGATAATGCTTTTGGGTTATGAGGCAAATTTTTTAAAACTACAAACAGAAATAAATATGCATAAATTTTTTGAACTACACTCTCAAATACATACAAATTTCAAAAAGCAAAAACAAAAAAAATTGTACCTTATAGGCCAATAATTTCATTATTTATTTAAAATTAAAATGAGGCCACTAGCCACAATAAGATGGTCTAAGCTTCAGCCTGTCTGATTCCCTTCTGGTAAAAGGGAAATTAATTCAGCTTTTCCGGGAGCCAATTTGTTACCCTGAGAATCTTTAAAATATTCATGGCAAATCTTAAATTTAGCCTTCCTTTGCTGGAAATGTATACTGAAGAAACAATCAGAGACAATGGAACATGCACAAATTTATATGCATGCTTACTATTCATAATAGCAAAGAATTGGAAATTATCAAAATGGTTAAATCACTAAACATATCACAATATAATGTAACTGAAAGTTGTGCCAAAAATGATTTAAAAGATGATGAAATGCTCATAATAAAATGTTAAGTGAAAAATCAGTGTAGTCTACCTGTAATTCCATTTTGTTAAGAATTTATGGTGGGCCTTATGCAGTAGCCTAGTGGCTAGAGTCCTTGCCTTGCATGTGCTGGGACCCCATATGGGCACCAGATTGTATGCCAACAACTGCTCCACTTCCCATCCAGCTCCCTGCTTGTGGCCTGGGAAAGCAGTAGAGGATGGCTCAAAGACTTGGGACCCTGCACTTTGTGTGGGAGACCTGGAAGAAGCTATTGGCTCCTGGTTTTGGATCGGCTCAGCTCTGACCATTGCGGTCACTTGGGCAGTGAAGCAGCAGACAGAAGATCTTCTTCTCTGTCCCGCCTCCTCTCTGTATTTCTGACTTTCCAATAAAGATGATAAATCTTTTTTTTTTTTAATGCCATCCAGAACAAAAACAGAAAAAAAAAAAAACACAAACAAACAAAAGAAAAATCTGGGTTAATGCTGTGTGCTGGACGGGCTGAAAAAAAAAGAGCTATAAAAGCCCCTTTGTAAAATTACATGCTATTTTTGGGGGGGCTGGCACCATGCATGGTGGGCTAAGCTTCTGCTTACGATGTGGCTCCCCATAGAGGTGCTGGTTCGCGTTCTAACTGCTGCACTTCTGATCTAGCTCCCTGCTTATGGCCTGGGAAGGCAGCAGAGGATGGCTCAAGTCCTTAGGACTCTGCACCCATATTATATCGGAGACCCAGAGGAAGATTCTGGCTCCTGGCTTTGGAATGGCTCAACTCCAGCCATTGTAGCCATTTGGAGAGTGAACCAGTAGATGGAAGATCTCTCTCTCCCTCTCTGTCTCTTTCTCTTTCTCTTTCCTCCTCCTTTTCTCTATAACTCTTTCAAATTAAAATAAATATTTTAAAATATAATTATTTGTTATTTTACAACAAAAGTAATCTATACTTGCTATGAAAATAGTGTAGAGGGCCCGGCGGCATGGCCTAGCGGCTAAAGTCTTCACCTTGAACGTGCCCGGGATCCCATATGGGCACCGGTTCTTATCCCAGCAGCTCCACTTTCCCATCCAGCTGCCTGCTTGTGGCCTGGGAAAGCAGTTGAGGATGGCCCAAAGCTTTGGGACCCTGCATCTGTGAGGGAGACCCAGAAGAAACTTCTGTCTCCTGGCTTCGGATCAGCATAGCATCGGCCGTTGCGCTCACTTGAGGAGTGAATCATTGGACAGAAGATCTTCATCTCTGTCTCTCCTCCTCTCTGTATATCTGACTCTCCAATAAATAAATAAATCTTTAAAAAAATAGTGTAGAAAAATATAAAATAAATAAAGAAAAGTCATCCATTTCTTTTTTTCTGCAACATTCCTATTATTTGTTTAGAGGATATTCTTCATTTTGCCAAAAATAAAATTATATTCTATATATTCTTCCATAACTTGTATTTATGACAATATTTTATGGCCTCTCTCCACCACTGTCTGTCAGTATGTGTGGATTTACTTCATTAGAAATCACTTTCTATTAAGGGATGTAAGTGTGTTCCCTTCTCATAAACACCAAGTATGCATATTTAGGTAGCACAGATTTCTTGAAGTATTATTAATCAAGGTTTAAAATTAATCAGGTTTAAAATTTTTGAACGACTATTGGGCTGCTGTAAAAACTTCTGCAATGTGGCCTAGCAGGTAAAGCCATCAGGATGCTCTGCTTCCTATCTGACTTTGCTAATCAGCCTAGGAAGGCAGCAGAAGATAACCCAAGCACTTGGACCCTTGTTGCCCATGTGGGAGACCACAGTAGAGTTCCTGGCTCCTGGCTTCAGCCTGGCCCAGAACTTTGTCTTGTGGCCAGTTAGGGAATGAATGAGTAGATATAAGATCTCTTTGTTAGTCTCTCCCTCTCTGTCACTTCACCTTTTAAATAAATAACTAAATCTATTTTTAAAATCTTATGGTAACTTAAACTGTCATCAATAATGTGCCTATTTCATTATCAAACTAGACTTGTATCATTAGATTTAAATTTGTTTAATTTGAAAAATGAAAAGAAAAAATCCACAAAACTTAACTCATTGTTTCCAATTTTTATATTACTGGTGGTGTCGGCCATTATTTTATGGTTCTTTGCTAAATAGCATGTGAGCACTGTTGATTTGATGAAGCTCTGGATTTAGAGTGGTTTCTTTTGTGGTCGAGTACCTAGAATGGAATGAAGTCTCACCTTTGCTTCTGATCCAGCTTCCTGCTAATGTCCCTGGGAGGCAGCAGAGGATGGCCCAAGGACTTGAATCCCTGCTGCCAACCTGAGAGACCCATATGGAGTTCTTGGCTCAACTTGGCTTTAGCCTGCCCCAGCTCTGGCTTCAGTGGACATTTGGGAAGTGAAAGCAGCAGATGGGAAATCTCTCTCTCTTCCCCTTTCTCTGTCATTCTACCTTTCAAGTAAATAAATCTGTCAAACTTAAAGAACAAATACAATACATTGGCTTCTTTAAACATTACAAATCCTGCCAATAAAATATAAATCCCAGGATTTTAGAGTGTCATTTTAAATGCTTGCCTGTTTGGTTGCAAAAGCCCAAATGCCATATTAATGTTCTCCTATATTTCAGAAACAGAATCTCATGTCATACTCTCCAGATAGTCAGATTAACATAATTTTACTGGTGAGGAATCAGAGCACGGAATCTTGTTCTTGGTGAGACTCACAAAATGATTCAGAGGCAAACATGAGTCTAAAATCCATCACTCCATCTTATTTTTCAATTATCTGTCCAATCCTTTCACATCTCAATTCACTCCCCACCACAGTCTCATTTACTGGAATAAAGAGCCAGTTAGTATTCATAGGTTTTACTCAAACCCATAAATATGTAAGCTCATGAAAGAGTGGAACAATGGCACGTTGGCTATAAATTATTTCTTGTTCCTGTTTACAAATGTTTTAATTACAGTCTACTTCTTGGCCATAGGAAAAATGACTTGGAAATGATTTTCCTTCCAACCAAAACTCAGTAAGCAATATGTTTAGTATAGTGGTGCCCGCACCAAGAGAGAGACCTCAATGTGACATTGCCGCTATAGTGTTAGGGAATACACACACACACACACACACACACACTCTCTCTCTCTCTTCAGGTAAGCTGCAAGGAAAAGACTTTAAACTTTTATTACAGGAGGTTTAAGGTGAGGGAAGTTCTCTCCATTCAAAATACACTTTCCCGAACTGCTATAAATATATATATCATTTCCTCACTATCTCTATGCGACAGTGATCTTGTTGGGCAGATGGAAGAGAGAACAGTCTATTGCTCAGAAATGAGGAGTCAATTGTGTGATACAACAATCCTCTGCTTTCACTCTTCTCTGCATTCTTGGAAATGCTGCTGTTAACACTGAGAAAAATTATTTTTAAAATATCTGTGAATATTTCTAATGTGCTAATGACTTTGCACTCATTTCTTTTTTTCTAACAACCCAATGCATTAAGGCTTATTATTATTTCCCCAGAGGGAACCCAAACAGGACAGCGCAAGAAATGTGAATACAGACAAAATTCAAGACTAGAGAGGACCCAGAGATGGGGAAATACAAACAGCAGGAAAGCAAAAGTCAGAGAAAGTAAGACCAAGTTATGCTGGAGCGGTCAAGGCATTGAGTAGCCAGCCAAAGGGCCATTAGGAGCTCCAAGGAACAAAAATGGCCTCTCCTACCTAGAGAGAAAGCAGTCTGTACAATGCTTGCTGTGAGAGTCAGCAACGTGGCAGAGCAGGTAAAACCACTACCTGTGTTGCTAACAACCCAAAGGGGTGCTGCTGGTTCAAGTCCCAACTGCTACACTTATGATCCAACTCACTGCTAATGTGCCTGAGAAAGCAGCAGAAGATAACCCAAGTGCTTGAATCCTGTACCCACATCACAGACACAGAAAAAGACGCTCTTGGCTTTGTTCTGGCTCAACCTCAGCCCTCTGGGAAGTGAACCAGCAAATGGAAGAACTCCCTCTTTGTATTTCTTTCTCTGTAACTCTGCCTCTGAAATAATAGAAGTTTTTTTTTTTTTTAAAGTATCTTAACAAACCTCCCCATCCTAAGGATAAAAACATTTAATTTTTAGATTTATTGTTTTTAATTGGAAAGGAAACTACAGAGGAGAGAAAGGTCTTCCATCTGCTGATTTCCTCCCCAAATGATTGCAATAGCCACTGGTTTACTGCCCAACTAATCACAATGGCTCGGACTGGGCCAGGCTGAAACCAGGAGCCTGGAACTCCATCCGGGTTTCCCACAAGCTCTCTGGTGTTTTCCCAGGTGCAATAACAGGGAACTGGATTGGAAGTGAAGCAGCCAGACTCAGAATGGGTACTCTGATATGGGATGCTAGTATCATAGGTTTGGGCTTTACCCAATGTGCCATAATACCACCCCTCCAAACCCCTTAGTTTTCACATAAAGCTTTACTTATTTGTTTGAAAGGCAGAGCTTTGTGGATCTCAAGAAATTATGGGTTGGAGGCACGGGTGCTTACCCTCCCAGGTGCATGGCTACAGCTGGAGGAGTTTAGGCCGGTCTGGCTTGAGGCTTGGGATCCTAGCTCCATCCACTGTTGCCAGGTGGTGGGCAGATCTTGAGCTAGTCTAGGTTTGAGGCTCGAGAATTTTATCTGTCTAAGGCACCATGCTGTGGGTAGATCTTGAGTGGGTCCAGGCATGCTTAGAATCTTGGCTCTGCCCACTGCCGCCATGCTGTGGGCGGCTCCCAAGTAAGTCTGGGCTGGAGGCACTGGTACTTACTCTCTCAGCTGTGCAGCTACAGCTGGGGGAACTTGGGACCAGGCAAACCTGGGAGCCAATGGCGCTGGGTGAAACCCCCGGGCTGACTGGAGGTGTGCTCTGGGGACTTGGGGGTGTGAGGTTACAGGTAGTCTGGGGAATGGCGCGAGTGGGGGATGAGCAGGGACCTGAGGCTTCATGCACAGGTGAGGAATGACTTCTCTGGGACTTCTATGGACAAGGTGACTGTACTTGAAGGGCTAGAACATGGAACCCACCAGAGAGCATCAGAAAAGAGAGTGGGAACTGTAGACTGAACAATGAAGCTAACAAATACATACTTGAGTGAATCAGGTCTGGGGGTAGAATCTGCGGGTGAGTACATGGGCTCACCCATGTGAAACAGCAATCTCCATTGGCACACGCAACATCTGTGGCTAGGAGCTAAGGGGATGCCCTGGCTGGGCCAGAATTCCTGCTGGTGAGCTCGAGAGCCAGTGTCAGGGCATTGTGCTGTGCTGGACCTTGGCATGGCTGTGGACCGGGTCTGGTTCATGCCAGACTGGGCTAGACTCTAGTACCCACTGGTCAGGGTAGGTGTAGAACAGGCTGAGGTAGGTCTCAGCTCCCGCTGATCCATGTGAGAGCTATGTCTGGACACAGACCAGATATGGCTGGGCTGCAGCACCTAACAGTAAGAACCAGAGAGGGATGGGCTGGTTGGGCAATGACACCATTCCTGCCAGGACAACAGGTGGACAAAGTCAGCCTACGCCAAGGACCCACCAGTGTGTATAAGATCTGCTACTGGAAGGAGACCAAATGAGGAGTTTAGTGATTGCAGTCCCTATAGGCAAGCGCAAGAACCAAGCAAGTATCAGCCCAATTCAGATCAGGTTACAGTACCCACCGCCATACATGTGGCTCAGGTCTGGGGCTAGGCCAGGCTGGGCCAGTTCCTAACATCCACTGGCAAATCTGAGAACCAGAATGAGGTGCAGGAGGGACTGAGCTGGGCCATATCACCAGCCAGTTTACACTGAAGCTGGGATAGGGGACTGAAGCAACTGTTGGTAGATCCAAGGTGAGATGAGCCATGCCAGTCTGGAGGCAGTAGGTGCCGGGTCCATAAGCTCCAGAGACGGAGGGGCCCTTCAGTCCACCTGCAAGGAGGGTGCTGGATCCATGAACCCCAGAGGTGGCTCCAGGTACCGGGTCCCACCAGCATGGTAGATGTTGTGTCTGTGAGTCAGGGGTCATATGGCCTAGAACTTTCAGCCCCCCTGTAAGGTGGGTGCTGGATCCATGAGCCCCATGGGTGGGGGGGTCCAAAGGGGCCTGGGTCTCCTGGCCAAGGTGTATAAGCCCACCTATGAGATCTGATCCTCCTCAATGTAAAGGATGGCATGCTGGTGCACACAGAGGACATCGTAGCCCGTTGGGTCCTGCAGAGGACATCTGGTACTACAGCAGAGAATGGAGAACAGAACATATGGACAACAAGCCCAACCAAATGATGACAGCAAATATCGGGGCAGCCAATGGATATTTCTTTATTTTAGATTTATTTTATTTTTATTGGAAAGGCTGATACACAGAGAGGAGACAGAGGATATACAGAGAGGAAGATCTTCCGTCTGATGATTCACTCCCCAAGTGAGCGCAATGGCCGATGCTATGCCGATCCGAAGCCAGGAGGCTCTTCCAGGTCTCCCACGTGGGTGCAGGGTCCCAAAGCTTTGGGCCATCCTCCACTGCTTTCCCGGGCCACAGGCAGGGAGCTGGATGGGAAGTGGAGCCACCGGGACTAGAACTGGCGCCCATATGGGATCCCGGGCGTGCAAAGCAAGGACCTTAACCACTGCACCATCGCGCCAGGCCCAATAGATATTAAAAGGGATTCCTCACCCATAGATTAGTAAGATTGACAGCATTTCAGAACTATCGCATCCACCTTGGGAGAACCTTCAGAGCATGTGCCACATTGTGATGCTGGGTTGGTATCGGGTGACTTTTCCCCAACCTTGGGCACTGGGATGATTGGGAGGTTGGATATGGCCTTCCCCTTCTCTCTCCCCTCCCCCCAGAAATGGGAAGAAGAAATAGAAAGTTTGGAAACAATGATCACACCCACATCTCCCTAACTTTAGATCCTAACCCCACACCCCATCCACTATGTAAACAGTTTCTAAAATAATAATAATAATGATAATAATAATGATGATGATAAGAAGAAGAAGAAAGTATCACCCAGAACCAAAATAAAAGAAAAGCAGAGTTACAGAGATAGAGAACAATCTTTCATCCACAGGTGAAATGATCCCACAAATGGCTGCAATGGTCAGGGCGAGACCAGGCTAGACTGAAGCCAGGAACCTCCTGAGCTGCCCTTGATTCTCCCACCTGAGTGGCATGGGTCCAAAGCATTCAGGTCCTCTTTCACTGTTTTCTCAGTCCATTAGCATGGGGCTGGATCAGAATTGGAGCAACCAGAACACAAAAGGATGCCAATATGGGATGTTGGTGGCTCAGAGAGTAAAAACGGGTTTTTTTTTTTTTTTAGTTTCTTAAACTGGTTTCTTATCTAAAACCCATTCTGACAAAGGCACTGCTTTATAAAGAAAAGTGCCACTGTATCCACAAAAAATGAGATGAACCTTCCTAGCAAGAATTCATAGGTGGCATTCATGGGAAATAGAATTAACAACCAGAACGTCACTTAGTGAGCAGGCTGTCAGAGCCCTGGGTGCAGGATCGTCTTGTATGAGATCAGCACCCATGGAGGCAGCAGCCTGAGAGGACTCCTCCCTGGGAAGCAGGAGAACTGAGCAATTACTGAGCATCTCTGAAGGAACCTTAGGTGGTACAAAGGAACGGTATCATTTAGTTCCCATGATCCTATCTTTGACTTGTAGAGTCCGAGGCTCCAGGAGGTTAACCAGACTGGCCAAGCTCACACAAGGAAGAAGCAGTTGAGTTCAGAGTCAGAGCAATTCTCCTCTTGAACAGTTTGTCATTCAGGGACTAAAACACGTGCAGCCAGAACTGCTATCCTTTGCCTTTCGGAGCCTAATGGCCAGTTTTATGTATCCCCTTGGGTGGGTTGTAGTGCCCAGATATTTGATCAAACATTGGTAGTAGACTGGATACTTCTATGAGGGTGTTCTTTAGGCAAAAAGAACATTTAAACATTTTTAAAGATTTATTTACTTTATTTGAAATGCAGATTTACAGAGAGGAGAGAGAGATCATTCATCCACCTGTTCACACCCCAAATGGTTACAATGGCTGGAGTTGGGCCAGTCTGAAGCCAGCAGCCGGGAGCTTCTTTTAGGTTTCCCACATGGGTGCAGGGGTCCAAGCCCTTGAGTCATCCTCTGCTGTTTCCCAGGCATGGTAGCGGGGAGCTGAATTGGAGGTGGAGCGGCCAGGACATGAACTGATGCCAGTGTTGTGGGTGGCAGCTTAACACTTTGTCTTAGCGCTTGCTCCTGGGACATTTAATTTTGGAGAACCTTATAACTAAAAATAGATCACCTTTTATTAAGATGTGTGGGCCTCATGTCAACTAGTTGAAAGAGAACATAGGCTGACGTTCCAAAGGCCAGAGGGAATCAGCCAGAAGTGGCTTTCAGATTTGAGCTGCAACATTGCCGCTCCCAGGGCTCCCCCAACTTCGCTACAGATTTTGGATTTGGCAGCTTCTGTAATATCATGACCTGATTCCTTAAAAATGAATCTCTAGATATACACACATGCATGGTAATTTCTCTGGCTAGAGAACCCCAACTTTGTGGGCAATGATGGATAACTGCTACTACAGCTCTGTTTTTCCAGTCAGTACAATTTAGGGCTGTTTCTTTGGGCATCTCACGCTCAAAGAAAAGAACACTCAACACCACAAAGTAAAATACGTTATTAAAAAGAAAAACCTTCCTCCCTTTGTATATGAAATCTCATTAGATTCCATCTTGGAGGATGGCTTTCCTGACCTTGTCCTCAGATTCCAGCTTACTCAGTGTCTCCAGGAGAGGGAATATATAAATTAACTAGGGTATTAACGTGTCGTCCTTTAACACCAGAGGTAATAAGCATGAATTCTGGACCTATATTCTTCAGCACGATTGCAAATCTCTATAACCTCTACCCAAATACAAATGTCATGGGTACACCTGCAAGTGCCAGTGAGGAGATGCTAATTTGAAAACTTATATTGGCTGTAATTTGTGTGAGGATGGTGAACTGAATCGCAAATCAAGGTAAAGGTGTGCTGATGCTTCTTATTAACATGCAAAGTTGTTGGGAAGGCTTTGGGGATGTTGAGCAAGGCTGCACTCTTGGATCATTCAGGCCATCACCCAGGCCTACTTTTAAAAAGTGATTTACTGATTTATTGGGAAGACAGAGTTACAGAGAGAGAAGGAGAAAAAGAGAAAGAAAAAAGAGAATCTTTCATTTATTGGTTAACTCTCCCAACAGTTGCAATGGACTGAGTTGGGCTAGTCTGAAGCCACAATCAAGAGCTTCATGTCTCTTCATGGCAGGGCCTAGGGACGTCCACTGCTATTTTCTCAGTGTATTAACAGAAAGCTGGACTGAAAACGGAACAGCTGAGACTCAAATCAGCATCCATATGGGTGCCATGGCACCAACTCCTTGTGCTTTATTTTGAAATGTCTTCCTTACTATAGAAAACCAAGAACTCTTTCAGAGGGAAAAGAGTACTTTTTTTTAAAGATGTATTTATTTTTGATGATTTCTTATGTAGTTAATTAGGGTTATAAGGCTCAAGGGTTACAGGTAGGTGAATGAGACCATTATTTTCACATTCTCTTGTTCCTTCCTGTGTCTGGGGGAAGGGTTGAGGGAAGGGGAGAAGCCTCATCCAGCCTCCTGACCATCCCAGGGTTTCCGATGTGGGATATGCTCCAAGGGTCTTGCTCAAGAGGTTTTGATAGTTCAACAGTTCTGTATTATTGCTTATCTTGCCACTCCAAGCACGATGAAATTTTTCCAGAATCCACTGGTTGATATAATCCACCTTGGAGTCTCAATTTGCCCAGATACTTGCTACCAACACTTGACTGGGGTAGTTGATCAATTTGCTCTGTCCTCTGTTACGGTACCAGGTGTCCTCTGCAGGCTCCAATGTACTGCCATATCCTCCATGTGCACCTGGATATGCTATCCACTGTTCTGTCTAAGCCACTGAGGAGACCCAGCTCTGACATATACACTCCAGTTAGACCTGCAACCCACCATTCTCTCCATGGTTGAGGTTCTGAGTTCAGCAGTTCGGCTGGGGGGAATTCCCAAAGAAACTTCATCTGAGATGATCCCAGACCTGATTCTTGTATATGCTTGCCAATTCAGGGTCTGGCACAGTCCATCACTCCAGTCAGCTTATGCACATGCTGATGATTGCCATTGCTGGGTCAGTTTGGTCTTCAGCCCTGTATTCTACATAAACCAGTGGGTGTTGCAGTCCAACTTTATCCTGCCCTCCACACACTTGGCCCTCTTGCAAACCAATGAGAGCCTAGTCAGCGTGACCCACAATAACACCCACAAGACCCACTCCCTACCCTGTTTCCCATGCCTGCCAGTATATGCAGCAGACTGGTTCAATCTGTCCCACATCCCATTCAGCTCTCATATATGTCAACAGGCATTGAAGCCTAGTTCAACCCAACCAGCCCCACTATCCAGCCCACACATGTGCCAACAAGTGCCACTCTCTGTCTAGCCATGCTTGCCCCAGTCCTGGTTCTCAAGCTCACCAGTCAGAGTAGCAGCCCAAGAGGGAGGTGCTCACTGTTTCCCTACTAGGCCCACTCCCAAATATTGCACTCTCCAGGTGGTTATGCAATTTAACTTGACAGAATTTTCCTCCCATGCCAGCATCTGCCAGCTGATGCTCTGGCAAAACCCAACCAACCCACACCTACTCTGGCTTATGCATGCAGCAGTAGGAACAGTCAACTCAGCATGGCTTTCCCCTAACCCAGCTCACATGAAGCCACCAGGTGTTGTATCTCTGCCAAGCCTGGTCTGCCCCATTCCAACTCTCTTGCTTACCAGCGGTATCAGTGGTTCAGCAGGTAAGCCCTATGCAGTCCCCTTTCCAGATTTTCCCCCTTCCCCCCTGGGTCTCATGTGTATTGTTTGGGTGCTGAGGCACAGTCTAGCATGGCCTGTCTCACCTCAGCATTTGCCAGTGGGTGCTGTAGCCTGGCTGGGCCCAGCCCACCCTCAGTTCCAGTTCACGCCGGTCGGGGCTATAATGTAACCCAGCCCAGCTGGCCCCCAGTTCCAGTCCTTGTGTGAACTTGCTTGTGTTGTAGCCCAACCCAGCCTGACTCACATTCCATCGTGGTGCTCAGATTCACCAGTGGGTGATATGAACTAGCCCAGCCTGGTTCTCTCCCATCCTGTGCCATATGTATGCCAGTGGGTACCATTCCCTGGCCTTGTCTGGGCTGCTGTCTATTGTGGTTCTTGTGCTCACCTGAAGGGACTGTGCCCCAACAGAGGAGTTTCCCAAGTTCCTCCATCAGAACCTCTCCCAATGCCAAATCTCGTGCCTGTCAGTGGGTACTTGGGCCAGCCTTACTTAGTCCACTTCCTGTCCTAGCAGCAACAGTGGCCTTTCCTGATTTGCCTTCAATGATTCCAGTTCTTGTTGGGTGCTACAGCCCAGTAAAGCCCGATCCACACCCAGATACAGCTCACATATGGCTCTGCAAGGGCATCCTGCACCTACCCTGGTTCTCACAAGCACCAGTGGGTGCTGGAGTCTAGCCCAATCTGGTGCACCCCAGACCCAGTCCACACTTATGCCAAGGGAGACTCCAGCCATGTTCAGACCAGACAGCAGCCCCCACTGTGGTCCTCACACTCAGCAGAGGGACCCACAACCCAGCCAGGTGTCCCCTTTGCTCCCCAGCCAGGCCTGTTCCCAGCCACATCTTGTTGCACGTGCCAGTGGTTATTCTGATCCAGCTTGGCATAATCCCTCACCTGTCTTGGCCTTTGCCGTTAGATGCTGTAGCTTGGTGCCCCCATCCCAACTCTTGATGGCAGGAGTGGGAACCTGGCCCTGCTCAGTCCGTTCCCATTCCTGGCTCATGCAAACCTGTAGGTGTGACAGCCTAGCCTAGCATGACCTGCTTTCCAGCCTTGTTTCCTCACTTACTGGTAAGCTAAGGTTTTCTCGGCCTTGCCCAGTCTGCCCCCTTCTAAAACCAACCCACACACTTGCCATCAGTTGGAGCTACCTTGCCCAGCCTGCTGACTCCCAGGCCTGGACCATGTGCTCACCAGCAGAAGCTACGACCCTGTAGGGGAGTTTCCTAAGTTCCCCCCTTGGCCACTCCCAGATCCAGATTTCACACATGTCAGCAGGCGCTAGGCCCTTGTCCAGTATCACCTGCCCCTCCATCTTGGTCTAGTATGAGCAGGTGAATGTTGCAGCCGGGCCTGTCGCACACCCTATCTTAGGATGCATTTGAGGGTGCTGCAGCCTGGACCTGCACAGACTATTCTTGATCCCCGTATGCATAAGTGTTGGCAGGTTCCATGGTCACATCTCGTTCAGCCCATCACTACTGCAATTCTTAAAATAAGCAGCAGGACTTATATTTCCACAGGGTTTGGCCCACATGCCCCCCACAGAATCTACCCCTGGACCTGATTCTCTTGCGTGCTGGTTAGTGCCTAATGTCACCTGTCCCCTGTTTCAACATTCAGTCAGATACTGGGATCTAGTTCTGCTAGACAGGCCCCAGCCCTAGCTTTTGCATAGACTGGCATGTGGTGGTCAGCAATGTTCCATGCTAATTAACCCAACTCAGGATTCCCATGTGAGCTGGTGAATGAGTCTGACCCATACAAATCTTCAAGTCTCTCCCCTCCAAACCACTAGGTCTCAGTCCCCTCACTTACCAACAAGTACAGTGGCACTGTCTTGGGTGTCACTCAAGATTCATTCCTCACCTACATGTACAGTGGCGTAATCCATGGATGTCCCTTGGCAGTAATTCCACATCTCCAAGACCCCAGAGCTTGCTGCTAGGTGGCCAGTGGGAAAAGCCTGGCGCCGTTGATGCTCTGGCCACCGCAAGCCCAGGTTTCACCCACTGCTTGGCAGTGGCGAACAGGGAGCTAGTATCCCCAGTAGGGAGCCTGGCTCAGTATGGGTTCTCCCAGCCACAGATACTCGCACCTCTGAGCAGACTTACCTAGTAGCTGGACTTACCAGGTAGCTGGATCAAAAGTGGAGCAGCTAGGATTCAAGGAAATGTCCCTAGGAGATGTCAGCATCACAGGCAGAGGTTTAACCTCTCATGCCACAGCACCAGTCCCAATATATAAATCTTCAAAAAAAAAATAAATGTATATTGCAAACCTTCTGCCAAACAGCAAGGCTACAGTGAGAGTGCTTCTGACTGTGGTAAAATGAAATTTAAAGTTTGTTGTGGTATTAAACTGTTGTGGTATTAAAGTTTGTTGTGGTGTTAAAACTGTTGAAACCAATGTGTAAATTTTTAGAATACACATTTTCCATGAACTTTTGGAAGGCTTCTCAAGAATACCCATGTTTTAATAAAGTAGAATGAAGGCCAGGCATGATGGCTCAATTGGCTAATACTCACCTTGCAAGTGCTAGGGTCCCAAATGGGTACTTGTTGATATCCCAGCTGCTCTACTTCCCATCCAACTCCTTGTTTATGGTCTGGGAAAGCAGTGGAGGATGGCCCAAAGCCTTGGGACCCTGCCACCCACACGGGAGAGGTGGAAGAAGCCCCTGGCTCCTGGTTTTCAGATCAGTTCAGCTCCAGCCACTGTAACCACTTAAAGTGAAGATGAAACCAGAAATTACTGAAAAATAAATGATACAGCCATGAACAAAACCCAACCGGTTACTTGAAAGACTCATGGGAAGGATGAGTGCTCATGGTCCTGGGTCGAAGAGGCAAGCAGAGCACAAAGAAGCCATCCTACCATGAAGAAGGGAGATGTCACTAGACTACCAGACAGGTCAAAATTGTGGAGAATCACGGAAATGAGGGTCATACCACATGCTATAAATGCAAAGGAGGGCAGCCAGCACTGTGGTGTAGTAGACTAAGCCGCCACCTGAGGTGCCATCATCCTACATGGATGCCAATTTGAATTTCAGTGACTCCACTTTCAATCCAGCTGCTTGATAATGGCATAGGAAGGCACTGAAGGATGGCTTAAGTACTTGAGTCCCTGAACCAACATGGAGAACTCAGAAGAAGCTCCTGGCTCCTGGCTTTGGATTGGCTCATCTAGAGAAGGAATAGAACATCTAGGTAAACCAGTAATAATAATAATAATAATAATAAAAGAATCAGGGATCAAAAATTGACTCCTCTCCAAAAAGGCACTAGGACTACAAGAGTTTAAAAGCCTTATATTTATCAATAGTCTTTGCTGTAAGGAAAGCTGTACAAATAATGCCAAGAGTTTTTCTATACATATATAACTACAATAAAAATATCAAAAGCTGATAAATTAACCTTGGAGCAATACCAATAACAACAAAGAAAGCCCTACAAATGTGGAGAGTGTCACTAGCTTTTCTGTTGGTACTCTCTTCCTGTTTGAGGGAATTCAATCCAGGATCCTACTTGACGGCATTCATAGTCCTATCTTCTTAGTTCCCAGACTGTTACATTTCTTCCATCATTTGTTGCTTTTTCAATAACTGTGATATGGTTAAAAAGTGCTCAATGCTTATTTTGTAAAATGCCCCTCACTTGAGTTTGTCTGATGATTTAGATGGAGGTTAGATGGAGGTTCTGTGCTCTGTGTGTGTGTGTGTGTGTAAACTATGTTTTGTAGTTCTGCACGCCTCCTACCCTGCTGGGAACGAGGCATTCAGGGGTCTTATTACTGGTGGCTTTTTGCTATCTCAACTGTTCTGGCTCTGAAAGCCTGCTGCTGGCTGCGGGATATGGCACTCCCCATTTTCTTCGCTCTAGAAAAAAAGCAAGCTTGAGTTTAATTAAGATCAAGGGAGCAGTATCTGTTGTGTTTTTTTTTTCAACTTAAATGCTCACAGTTCATTTATATTTCTCCATTTCTAGTAAGCTATCATTATCAGACCTTAGAAAGGCCCTCTCCTGCCTGGCATTCACTCCACCCCTAGATAATTACTTGCTGGTGTATCTAACATATGAAAGTACTTCAGAGAGATCATGAAAATCTGTAATGAAAGGTAAGTTTAGTGCAAAAAATTTTTGGAAACTCATGCAGGTTTTTCATACTAAGCATTTTGCATAAACTTTTTAAAGTCCTTTGTATGCATGAATTTCAATTTTTTTCACCAAAACTAACCCTCTAAAAATTTCTAATGTGAGACAGGGTTACACATAGAGGACACACACACACACACACACACACACACACACACACACACACAATCTTCCATCCATTGGTTTACTCCCCAAACGACCCCAATGGCTAGGGCTGGGCCAAACCAAATCTAGATATTGGGAGCTTTGTTTGGGTCTCCCATATAGGTGCAGGGCCCAAGCACTTGGGCCATCTTCTGCTGCGTTCTAAGGCACATTAGCCAGAAACTGGATTGGAAATGGAGCAACTGGGAAATTAATCAGGGCCCATATGAGATGCTTGAGTAGTAGGCAGTGGCTTAACCTGTTAAGTCACAATGCTGTCCCCCAACTTATCTTTTAATTCCATTTTTTTCTATGAACTTCATTTTTAAAAAGATTATTTTTTTTCTATTAGAGAAACAGAATGAGTGAGAGACATCTGTTAGCTCACCCCTAAACGCAAACAGCATCCAGGACTAGGCCAGGCCAAAGTTATGAGGTAGAAACTCATTCAAGGTCTCTCACACAGGTGGCAAGCACTCGGCTCCCTGAGTCATCACCCACTGCCTCCTAGGGAATACACGTTAGCAGGAAGTTGACATGGCACCACAGCCAGGATTTGAATCCAGGCACTCCAATACAGGATATGGTCATCTTCCCTAAGAGCTCACTGACCTTGAACTCTTAGAAGCACTGTTGTATACGTTATTAAATATGCTTATATCTTCATGAAATACGATGTTGTAGTGTGGTATGTGTGCAAGCATTTTTCCTCCTCCATGAGTATAAGGTGACATTACGTGAAGTCCCATGGGAAATCGGGTCTGGTTTCTAGGGTTAAGCTGGCTGCTGCTTTTACTAGGTTTTGAGACGATGTGCTGATGAACTGACTACGCAACTTTACTGCATTTACATGGCTGCCAATGTCCTTTGGAATATGATTAGCTCTTTTAAGGATCATGGACCCTGATGATACTCAGCTCATAAATAATTAAATCCAATTAGTGCACCAGTCTGAACCAAACTGAGTTTATTTCACATTGTGATTCTCAGCGGAGAAGGCCTTACTTCACTATTTTTAATATGAGATGGCTACCACATTCCATCGTCATTTGTGTCCTAATAGAGATGATGAAAGAAGGAAAGTATACATGCAGCATTTACATTAAAGTGTGGTGTTTTACTAATTTGCAAAAACAATCTTTAAAATGTAGAGCAGTAGAGAGAATTGTATAAGCAACAAAATATTTCAATTTTTTTCTGTAAGAATAAATTATGAAATAATATACAGAAAGGCATCCAAATGCAATGAGATAGGTCACCATGCCAATCCCTCAGCTTGAAACCTTACAAATGCAAGTGACGGCACTGCCCTGAATCCATTCTTCTCCATCTTTCTACCTCCCAAATTAAAATAAATTGGGAAAGATTAATTGGGGGTAGGAATCTATGGTGGGGGGTATCCCAGACCCTATGGAATTGTACCATAAAATTCAAAATAAAAAATAACAATAAATACCAAAACAAACAAGAAATGCATCCTTTTGTATACTTGTGAGGGAATGTCTCTTAAATATGTGACCGCTTATTTAGAGATACAAAAGGCAAACCACTGGAACAATTGATCCTGATTTTTGGGTTGATTTCTACAACAGACTTAAGTTTAAAGAGAACAAAACTGCAGCCTATTTGCCTAGATGTGTAAGAACCTAAACCACTGTTGGTAGAAATTGTGATACTTCTGCATGACAGTTCAGACAAACAACCTTCATATTCCTTTAGCAGCCATTACTTTGTGTCTTTCAAATATGCTTCTTTTGAATTAAGATAATTTTAGTAATTTGGGGGGAAAAAAAGCCTAAATTTGATCTTTTATTTTGATAGTGACACAGAAAGAAATACTCTACCTCCTGGCCTCTGTGAGCTTAGAGGAAAATTAAACAGAATTAGGAGTTCAAAATGTTCAGAAACTTTTGACATTTTTCACAAAAGTTCTAAGGGTTGGGAAAACTTCCCGTGTAGGCCAAGAATATACCTGGTAACCATGGTGTTGGCAAGGAGTGGGATTTATAAGCTTTTCGCCTTACGGTCTCTTATGACTACCACTTAGTATCCATATCATTACCACCTTTCTTTAAAGATTTATCTGCCTTTATTGGAAAGGTGGATTTACAGAGAGAAGAGACAGAAAGATCTTCCATCTGCTGTTTCTTTCCCCAAATGGCTGCAAGGGATAGAGCTGAGCCAATCCGAATCCAGGAGTGAGGAGCCAGGAGCTTCTTCCAGGTCTCCCATGTGGGTGCAGGGTCCCAAGACTTTGGGCTGTCCTCCACTGCTCTCCCAGGCTACAAGCAGGGAGCTGGATGGTAAGTGGAGCAGCTGAGACATGAACCACATTAGATGCTAAACTTGGAGGTGGAAGATTAGTCAGTTGAGCTATTGTGCCTTGCTCCAGTACTTTTTTTTTTTAATGCCAATTGCCATGTACGAGAGCCAAGGGGGATGTGGGACAGACTGGACTTGTCTGCTACACATACTGGCAAACCAGGGTAGGGGGCAGGCCTGGTGGGGGTTATTGTGGGTCACTCTCACCAGGCTGCAGCTCCCACTGATTTAGGTGAGGGCCGAGTATGTGCTGTGCAGAACCAGGCTGGACTGCAACATCCATTGGTTCCAGTGGAAGGCGGGGCTGAAAACAGAACCACCCAGCAATTGCAACCACCAGCTGATCAGGGAGATGGACTGTGCTGGGCCCTGTACTTGCTGGTGCATACAAGAATCTGGCTTGGGAACACCTCAGACAAAGTTTCTTTGGGGATCTACGCAATTGAAATGCCAGACTCAGAACCCTAACCATGAAAGGACAGAAGATGGAACAAGGTAATCAACCACCTCAGCTATATGTTGGCAACAAAATACCGGGCAAATAGAGACGCTATGATGGACAATGTCAATCAGTGGATTCTTCAACGACCTCATAGTGTTTGGAGAGGCGAGACTGGCAGCGATTCATAACTGGTGAACTATCAAAACCACTTGAGCGAGTATCTCAGAGCATGCCCCAAATGCGGGACTTGGAGTGGGTGGGAAACCAGGTGGGGCTTCTCCCTCAATATCCCCCTTTACCTCAGATACATGAAGGAAACAATATGGAAATAATAGTCTTACCCACTTTCCTGTGGCCCTTGAACCTTTTTACCCAAATTAACTATGTAAAGATTGTCAAAATTTTTTTATTTAAAAAATTTTATTTAAATTTTATTTAAAATAAAAAATTTTATTTTATGGAGAGAGATGGAGAGGTGACAAGAGAAGGTCTTTTGTCAGTCAGGTGGTCGAGCAGTCACTTAGGCCCTAAAATGCAGATCTTTGTGAAGACCCTAATGGGCAAGACCCTCACCCTCAAGGTGGAGCCCAGCGAGGCCATCGAGAATGTCAAGGTTAAAATCCAAGACAAGAAGGGTGTCTCCTCCCCCCCCTAGTCCCTACTCCCGGCCAGCAGCATCTGATTTTTGCTGGCAGGCAGCTGGAGGAGGACTGCACACTATCGGACTACAATATCCAGAAAGGTCCACTCTGCATGTGGTGCTCCATCTGCGGGAGGCTTCATGGCCCCTCCCTGCGCCAGACGTACTACTGCAACAGGATGATCCGCTGCAAGTGCTACAGCTGTCTGTACCCCTGCACCATCAATTACTTCAAGAAAAATGTGGCCACACCAACGACCCGAGCCCCAATACCAGGGTCAAATACACCAGCACCCTCACCCGCTGCCAAGTCTCAATAAAGTTTCCCTTTGGTTGACCTGAGCAGGAGAGAGAGAGAAAGAGAGAGAAGGTCTTTCATCTGCTGGTTCACTCCCCAAATCGATGTATTGGCCAGAGCTCAGCTGATCTGTAGGTGGGAGCCAGGAACTTTTCCTGATCTCCCAAATCCGTGCAGGGGCCCAAGCACTTGGGCTATCCTCCACTGCTTTCCCAGTCTGTAAGCAGGGAACAGGGTAGAAAGTGGAGCAGCTGGAACTAAAACAGGTGCCCATATGGGATGTTGGTTCTAGCAGGCAGAGAATTAACCTCTGTGTCACCGTGCCAGCCCTCACCACTGACTCCACTAGCCCTGCTCTTACTGCTTCTGTGGCTCCCTGCACTCATCAGGAGTTTGCCACAAGCTTCTGCTCTGTAATCCCAGGTACTTTCTGAGCTTCGGCTACAAAGATCTCACTGGGGCAGGAACTGCTCCGAGGGTCATTTGAGCATGAAAGAAACGAACGCACTGAGAGGGCAGGAGCCTTGTCTGTGATTTCACAGAGAACGGTGAGGATCCTGGAGCACGGATGATTTGTCTGCCTTCCTTTTTTCCTTCCTTCCTTCTTTTCCTTCTTTCTTCCCTTTCTTCCTCTTCTTCTTTTAAAAATCTATTGATTTGAAAGACAGAGTTACAGAGAAACAGAGAGGGAGAAAGAAAGAGGGAGATCTTCTATCCATTGGCTTATTTCCCAGAATGACTTCCAGTAACCAGGGTGGGGTGAGGCTTAAGCCAGGACCCTGGAACTCATCCAAATTTCCTACTTATGTGCAGGGACCCAAGTCCTTGGACCACCTTCTGCTGCTTTCCTAGGCATTGACAGGGAGCTGGATTGGACGTGGAGTAGCCAGGAGTCAAACTGGTGCTTATATGGAACATGGCGTTGCATCTGTCCATATGGGATATGGTGTTGCAGCCAGCAGCCCTATATAGGAATTTTAAAACACACATACACACAGCTTCATTGAAATATGATTCACCTACTTAAAGCACAGAAAATAAATGCTCTTCAATACCTGCAGATGGGCACAGCCATTAATGCAATGTAAGTTTTAGAACATTTTTATCTTTTTAAAACAAAGTCCTATATCCATTCTCCCATCTTCCTACAACCCAGCTCTAGGCAACCACTGATCTACTTCCTGTCCCTGTGTATCTGCCAGTTCTACACATTCCATTTAAATAGGAGCACACAATGTGGCCACTTGAGAACAACTTCCACTCTGTGAGTTCAAAGTTCATCCATGCTGTAACATGTATCAGAACTTCATTCCACTGAATGAATTTCCTTGTACCTCATTATGTTATGCCTTAGTTGATTGTTGGACACTCTTGGGCTGTTTCCACTCCGTGGCCATTATATATAATGAACCCGAGAACATATTGTACAAACCTATGTTTTCATTTCTCCTAGGACAAAACTGTTGGCTCATATGCTAACTCTAAGTTTAACTTTTAGAGGAATGTGGCCAAACCAGCTGGACCATTTTCCACTCCCACCAGCAGTGCACATGGATTCTGACTGTGCCGCATCCTTGCCAAAACTTTGTCCCCCCCCCTTTTTTTTTTAGCCATGCTAGTTAGTGCTGTGAAGCATTTTACCGTGGTTTTGCTTGTATTTTCCTAGTGGCTATTGAGATTGAGTATTTTTTTCATGTTCTTTTTAGGCTAGTTGCATGTACTGTTTGGAGAAATGCCAATTTAAAAATATGTATAAGTAGAAGAAATATATGCTTCTCAGTCCTAGAGCTTGGACATGCAAGATAAAAATACTACTAGGCTTGGTGTCTGGGGAAGACGACACTTTGCTTCCAAGATTAGTAAAGTTTGCTTAGAGCGGCCAACCCAGTGGCTCAACAGGCTAATCCTCTACCTGCTAGCACTGGCATCCCATGTGGGTGCCAGTTCATGTCCTGGCTGTTCCACTTCTGATCCAGCTCGCTGTTTATAACCTGGAGAAGCAGCAAAGGATGGCCCAAAGCATTGGGACCTGCACCTGCATTGGAGACCCAGAAGAAGCTTCTGGTTCCTGGCTTTGGATTGGCTCAGCTTTGCCCATTGCAGTCATTTGGAGAATGAACCAATGGATGGAAGATGTTTTTTCTGTCTCTGCTTCTCTCTGCAAATCTGATCTGTCTTTCCAATAAAAATAAATAAATATTTTTTAAAAGTTTACTTAAATCCTTTGTCTATAGTTTAACAATTGGATTATTTTTTTGATTCTTAGGTTCTAAGAGTACTTTATATTTTCTGCATAAAGGTCTAGATCAGATATTTGATTTGTAAATATTTTCTTCCATCCAGTGGGTTATCATTTCACCTTCTTCATGGTGTTCTTTAAGGCAGCAAAGATTTTTAATTTGAATTCCCCATTATTGCTCGCACCTTTAGTTCCCCACCTAAGAAGATATATCTTATTTCTAATAAAAATATTTTAAAACAAAAATCAGAGTATAAGTAATGTATGGTGTTTGCATCTTCTACTCATATTTCATCATGAGCATTTTCATTTATAATTTACTAAAATTTTCCTCTGAAAGTTTACTTTGAGTTTAGGCTACCTAGGTTTACTAAGCCTTCAGAAATTTGGTGACATAAGGAAAAACTAGGAGCCCAGCACTGTAGCCTAGCAGCTAACATTCTCACCTTGTATACACCTTGATCCCATATGGGCACCAGTTCTAATCCCAGCAAGCCCTGTTTCCCATCCAGTTCCCTGCATGTGGCCCAAGAAAGCAGTCGAGGACAGCCCAAGGCCTTGGGACCCTGGATCCACATGGGAGACCTGGGAGAGATTCCCGGCTCCTGGCTTCAGATTGACTGAGCTCCGGCTGTTGTGGCCACTTGGGGAGTAAATCAGTGGATGAAAGCTCTTCCTCTTTGTCTCTCCTCTGTATATCTGATTTTCCAATAAAAAATAAAATAAATCTTTAAAAAAATCTAAAAACTGGAAAAATATTATCCTCTCTTTCCCAAAACAAATTCTAAAAAGTGAATCCCCATCCCCAATCAAAACATTGACTAATGTCTCCATTTAAAAAGCAACATAATCATGTGCAAAAATGTAGAAAGGGAGAGAAAAAGAACAAAAGTTTCCATACCCTGATCACACTAACAGCCTCATCATTATCTTTTTCATGTCTTTTCTTCTGGTATTTTAAGCATAAATTTAAAGAATTGCCTTCCCGTGGCACACATTTACACTCTGCTGTGAAGATTTAAATCACCCTAAGAGTTCTTCAATGTTTCTTCTTGGGTTTTGTAACTGTCATTTTTACCACCTGCAGAATGTATCAAATGCATGTTTTATAATTTGCATATTCTTTGGATATTTTTCAGGGTCCTCTTCCTCCTCCTTTTTTTCCTATTATGAAAACACATAGATGAATAGTTTCTTGCTGGTAGCTTTTCCACGTTTGGGATGATTTCCTTAGGAAATATTCTTAGCATCAGAATTGCAAAATTGAAAGATAACCTTTCTGCTCCTCTCAAGATACATTATCTGATTACTTTCTAAAAATGTTCAAATCTCTTTAAACTTCCAGTGGTGAGGATTGCCGACGTGGCTTTGGGTACCATCATTGTGAAGACACTTTCCTGAGGTGAGTATTATGATGCAGTGGGTTCAGTCGCCACGCGGGACACGTGCCTTCCACACTGGAGAGCCTGGGACGGAGGCTTACCCCTGTTTATCATTCAGCTTCCTACTAATACACACTGAGAAGCAGCAAGTGACAGATCAGGCACCTGGGTCCCTGCCACCTACGTGGGACCTGGATTGAGTTCATGGATCCCAACTTTAGACTGGTCCAGCCTCGGTTGTCGCAAGTATTTGAGAAGTGAACTGGTGAATGGAAGATCTCTTTCTTTATCCTTTGCCCTTTAATAATAAATAAATAAATAAATAAACTTTATAAAGATAATTTCCTACTTTAGAGCTGGCATTGTGGTGCAGGAGATTAAGCTGCCATCTGCAGTGCTGGCATCCTATATGGCTGTCAGTTTGTGTCTTAGCTGCTTCCATTTAGATCCAACTCCCTGTTAATGGTTCTGGCCCCTTTTACCCCTCCCCATGTGGGAGACCTGAAAGAGGCTCCTGGCCCCTATTTTCTACCTGACCTAGCCCAGCAGTCACAGCCATTTGGGGTATAAACTAGCAAACTAAGTTCTCTCTTTCTCTGTAACTATTTCAGAAAAATAAATAAATTTTTAAAAATTCTCTTAATTTGAATGGAGAAATTAAGTCTCATTATTTTAATTTGTATTTGTTTGATGTCTTCTTAGGTTATACTTCTCTCTCTCTTCTATCTCTATCTTTTTAAGATTTATTTATTTTTATCGCAAAGTCAGTTATACAGAGAGGAGGACAGACACAGAGAAAGATCTTCCATCTGATGATTCACTCCCCCAAGTGACTGCAACAGCCAATGCTATGCTGATCCAAAGCCAGGAGTCAGGAACGTCCAGGTCTCCCACACAGGTGCAGGGTCCCAAGGCCTTGGATCGTTCTCCACTGCTTTCCCAGGCCACAGGCAAGGAGCCAGATGAGAAGTGGAGCTGCCGGGATTAGAACCAGCGCCCATGTGGGATCCCAGGTGTGTTCAAGGCGAGGACTTTCAGCTGCTAGGCCACTGTGCTGGACCTATTTCTTTCTTTTTTTTTTTTTTTTAAGACCACTTAAATTTGTTTATTTAAACGGCAGAGCAACAGAGAGAGAAAGAAGAAAAAGCGATTGAGAGAGAGAAAGAGATGATTTATCTGTTGGTTCATCCCCAAGTAGATTCAATGGCTGTAGCTGAGCCAGATTGAAGCAAAAAGCCTGAACCTCTATTCAGGTCTCCCATGTGGATGGCAGCGGCTCATGTACTTGGACCATCTGCTACTCTCTCAGGTTCAATTATGGGGAGCTGGATTAGAAGCAAGGCAGCCAGGAATAAAACCAATGTGAGATGACTGCATTGAAGATGGTGGCTTAACCTACCATTTCACAACATCTGCCCACTAAACTTTTTTTTTTCTTTCTAACTTTCTAGCTTGAGTTCCTTTTATTTATTGATGAACTTATGTTTCTATTTATTTATTTGGAAGGCAGATAGACAGCTTCCATCAGCTGATTTTCTTTCCAAATGCCTGCAACAGCCAAAGGCTAGGTTAATCCAAAAGCAAAGAGAGAGCGCTCCATCCCAAGTTTCTCACATGAGTGGCAGGGACTCAACTGCTGGGGTCACCACCACAGCCTGCCCTGTGCAGGAGCATCTCCTGCATCAGGATGCTAGCCAGATCACCAGAACTGGGAGAGCCTGGGGGATTCTCAGCCAGGCATTCCAGTACGGGATGTGACTGTGTCAAACACTGATCCTCCAGGCCAAACTTTCACCTCTTGACTTTCAAGTTACTTCTTAGTGAGAGGAACAAGCAGTCCTATTGCATATTAAATACACAGTTTTCTGTATCTCAGACATATAATGATATATTTGGGGGTGACGGAGGATTCCATTACTGTCATTTCCATGGTAAATGTATGTACCTTTGTCACAGAGCAGTGTATCTCCAGTAAAACAATTCCGGACCTGCTGAGTCAGGGTCTGTAACCCTCTTCCCAACATAAGAGGGCAAGTGGGGTGAAAAGATAGATTAGAAAAAAAAATATTCAAGTAGACAAGGTATTATTTTATGCTTTGATATTGCTCATGTTAAAGTGTTCTAGCCAAGTTCCCCTCACTTTGTAGATATCTTTTGGTATGCAATTATTTTAAATATAGCCTATTCTTTTAATTATCTCTAATTAAAACTACTTTTACATACCAATGTATATGCTATTTGAAAAGGAGCTTTGAATTCCTTCCATTTACAACACAATCTCTAGTTCTGTTTAAAGTCATCTTGTATGTAGGCAAGAAGTCCCAAGGAGTTTCTGTAGATAGGCTGTGAATTTTAAAACTAACCCCCCATTTTGATTTTATTGTGCTACAAAAATAGATGTGAAAAGCCTTTTCACTAAGTATTCTGTGACTTCATTAAGTGCTTTTCTTTTATCTGATTATTCACCTGCTGCTCTCCATGAAGACTACCCACTGCTATTTCCTAGGGAGAAGAGGACTCACCACAGCCCAATCAGCATTATTATTCCATTACCCAGGCAGTCCTTGGAGACCATGAGGATATATCCTGCTATTTGTTGGTACGGTCAGTCATTACCACATGGAAGTAATGCACAATTAAGTCAAGTCATGAATATCCTGACTCAAACACCTCACTTGAAAAACTAGTGTTATGAAAGCATTTGGGGAAATTACAGCATATAGTTTTTATTAACTCTATTCTGAAAGAGACCATCTAAAGTTTACAAAGGATATCCATTTACCTGCTACTTGACTTGCACTTTTTTCTTCCCTCACATTATCATTGATTTATTATTAAGAGTGACTGATGGTGGGCAGGATGGGATAAGGTAGTGTTGTGATTTTACAGGTTAATTTTCTTCCTGTAGCGCTGGCATCCCATGAGGGTACCAGTTCAAGTCCAAGTTGTTCTACTTCAGATCCAGCTCCCTGCTAATGCACCTGGGCTAAACAGTGGAGGATGGTCCATGTGCTCAGGTTTCTGCACCCACTTGGGAGATCCAGATGAAGCTCCTGTTACTGACTTCAGTACGGCCTAGTCCTGGCCACTGTGGCCAACTGGGGACTGAACCAGTGGATAGAAGATCAACTTCTGTGTGTGTCTCCCTCTCTCAAATAAAGACAGGAAAATTACCTAGCTTCCTGGTGTCTTATTTTCCTTGTCTGCAAAATGGGTATAACAATAACATCTGGCGCTATGGCTGTGGCATAATTGGTTAGGGCTTCACCTGTGGCATCCACATTGCAATTTGGGTGCCGCTTCAAGTCTTGGCTGCTGCACTTCCAATCTAGTTTCCTGCGAATTGCCTGGGAAAGCAGCAGAAGATGGCTCAAGCACTTGGGACACTACATATACATGGGAGACCTAGAGGAGGCTCCTGGCTGACTTTGAACTGGCCCAGCTCTGGCCGTTGTGGCCATCTGGAGAGTGAACCAGAGGATGGAAGATATTTCTCTCCCTCTCTCTATCTCTCTCCTTCTTGCTGTACAATGTCTTTCAAATAAAAAAAAATGAATATCTTTTAAAAAATATCTTTTTTTAAAAAGATTTATTTTATTTTTATTGAAAAGGCAGATATACAGAGAGGAAAGACAGAGAGGAAGATCTTCCATCCGATGATTCACTCCCCAAGTGAGCGCAACGGCCCATGCTATGCCTGTCCGAAACCAGGAGCCTCTTCCAGGTCTCCCACGTGGGTACAGGGTCCCAAAGCTTTGGGCCATCCTTGACTGCTTTCCCGGGCCACAAGCAGGGAGCTGGAAGGGAAGCGGGGCTGCCGGGATTAGAACTGGTGCCCATATGGGATCCCGGGCGTGCAAGGCAAGGACCTTAACCACTGCGCCACCACGCCGGGCCCTAAAAAAATATATCTTTTTAAGAAAAGATTGATTTGGGACTCAATGAGGGTGGGTCTTTCAGTCTGTCACAGTGGGGGACAGCCCCGCTGACTCTTCATCCCCCTGGTACCATCTCGCCTTTCTCTCACCAAACTCCCTCATTCCTGCTCTACCTCCTCCTTGATACCCTTCATTTGTCACCCCGATCCTTTCTTTGAGTACCAGCAAATATCTAGCCACATTGTCAGCTGAATAGAATCTCATTTTTTTCTCATGTCCAAGTCTCCATTCTTTTGTTCACAGTAACATCTATTGTTTTAATTTTCATGCATTATCAAACTAATTCATACCCAATATAATATATGAGGAAACACAAAAAAGTTAAAGTAGAAAGAAATGGAGAATACTTGTTATCCCAACTTCCATTATCAAATTGTTATTGTATTTCCTTTAGGTCTTTTTTTGCCATTAAGAACACCTTTAAATTAGGACCCTCGTAGTCCCATCTTAAGATTTATTTTTATTGGAAAGTCAGATATAAAGAGAGGACAGACAGAGAGGAAGATCTTCCATCTGTTGATTCACTCCCCAAGTGGCAGCAATGGCTGGAGCTGCGCCGATCTGAAGTCAGGAGCCTGGAGGCTCTTCCAGGTCTCCCACACAGGTACAGGGTCCCAAGGCTTTGGGTCATTCTTGAATGTTTTCCCAGGCCACAGGCAGGGAATTAGATGGGAAGTGGGGCTGCCGGGATTAGAACTGGCTCCCATATGAGGACTTTAGCTACTAGGCTACCATGCTGGGCCCAGTATCTAGCCTTTTCATCTCATATTTCACCCAGAATATTTCACCTCTAATTATAAAGTAAAATTTTAAGCACACCACTGGAAAGAAATGTAATTGTTAAACAAACAAACAAAAAAAGGCAGGATGAAGAAAATGGTATTTAGCCATGGTTTTTATTCTGAGATGATATTTGAATGTTTTGCTCTATTTCTGTGTTTTCCTATGTATGATTATCTTTTAAAAAAGAGTCATACTTAATATATATTTTATAAAACATAAAATTCTATGTGAGATTTAGAACATTTACTCAACAAACACTCATGGAGAGTTACATAGCAAAAAAGACAGAGAGAGAGAGAGATCTTCTATCTGTTGGTTTACTTCCCAAATGGATGTTAACAGCCAGGACTGAGCCAGGGTGAAGTCAGGAGTGAAGAGCTTCTTCCAGGTCTCCCACCTGGGTGCAGGGGCCCAAGCACTTGACATATCTTCTGTTGATTTCCAGGCACATGAACAGAGAACTGGATCAAAAGTGGAATGGCCAGGACTTAAACTGGTGCCCATTCGGGATGTTGGCATCCAGGTGGTGGCTCAACCAGTTGTGCTATAGCACTGGTCTTGGAGATGTAACTCTTAAAGATCAGTGTTGACTGACAGTTTCTGGGAGATCAAGTTCCAGTCACAGACGAGTCCAGAAGTAGGCTTCCCTCACAGAAGTTGAGTCAGGTTTAGAGTTAGGAGACTCCAGGCACATCAAGGTGAGGCTGCCAGTAGGGATATGAGATGTACCTGAACATGTGCAAGCGATCTTTATAGGCCACAGAAAATGCACATTATGAAAGCATTACATGGATTTGAACTTTTTTAAAAAAATGAAAATTATTGATTTGAGAGGCAGAGAGACTGAAAAAACTCCCATCCACTGATTCACTCCCCACTGCCTACAGCAGCCTGAGCTGAACCAGGTCAAAGGTGGGAGCTGGGAACTCTGTCCAGGTATCCCGTGGGGGTAGCAGGGACCCAAGTCCTTGAGCTGTTACCTGCTGCTGCCCACGATCTGCAGTAGAAGCAAGCTGGCATCTGGAGCAGAGCTGGGACTCTAAGCCAGGGGACTGTGATGTGGGGTGCACCTGCTAGGCCAAATCCCTCTGCTTCCTCCTACTTGTCTTTTCACTCCATTTTCCTTGAGGCTTTTGAATCGTCTTCATAGGACAACTACACCCCAGATCCCAGCTGCCTCCATGTATATTAGAACAACCTCCTTCCCCACTCAGGCTGGTGTGCCTGCCTCCTCAAAGTCACTCTCGAGGCTATTGCTATCAGTCACTTCCCCACTGAAGACATCTCTTTATTTCCCAGCAAGCTAGAAACTTCTAATGTGCAACGTCTGCTCCCATTCAGATAAGCCTCTTGACGCTTTTGTATGTTGGCTTTTTAATTTAAACAATTTTGCAACCTAGACCAATTTCTTTTTTTTTTCTTTCTTCCTTTTAAAAATTATATTTCTGACAATCTTTACATAGTTAATTAGGGTAAAAAGGTTCAAGGGCTACAGGAAAGTGGGTAAGAATATTATTTCCATATTGTTTCCTTCATGTATCTGAGGTAAAGGGGGATATTAAGGGAGAAGTCCCACCCAACCCAGGTCCCTGATGTGGAGCATGCTCCGAGGGTCTTGGTCTTGCTCAAGTGGTTTTGACAGTTCAACAGTTATGAATTGCTGCCAGTCTCGCCACTCCAAGCACGATGAGGTTGTTGAAGAATCCACTGATTGACATAGTCCATCTTAGAGTCTCCATTTGCTCCTAGACCAATTTCTGCAGATGGTGGAATATTGGAAGGCAACTGGGAGTTGGCAGGAGCAAAAGTCAGTGCATGCCAAAGCCTTAACATCCTGTGTAGGGGGGCATTTGCTTTGTGGAATCCCAGCCTAGAGCCCGAGCTGGACACTTAATATTGCAATCCCTTTGGAAAGGATACTTTTCCTGGCTAATTCTTCTGGTTCCCACAAGCACAGAGGTAGAGTTGGTGTCACCTGTCTGGCTGCCTTTGAGTCTTTGAGCCAAGATCTTTTCAGAAGCATGGGAATAATATTGTAGGGATCATGTGCATGGACTTTAACAGAAATGTTTATTTGGAAATCAGAGTTACAGAGAACAAGAGTTATGGATGGAGATCTTTCATTCACTCCCCAGATGGTTGAAACAGCCAGGGCTGGGCCAGGTTGAAGTTAGGAGTCAGCAGCTTCATTCAGGTATCCCAGGGGATTTCAGGGCCCAAGCACTTGGGCCATCTTCTGCTTTCCCAGAAGCATTGTCAGAGAACTGAATTGGAAGCAGAGCAGCTGGGACATGAACTGGTTCCCAAATGGGATGTTAGTGTTATAAACAGTGGCTTTTATCCACCAGGCTACACTGCCAACTCCTATATACTTGGATTTTGCAGCTTCTTACTGAATATATTTTATAAACAATTCCTGAGAGAATTAAAGATAGCAAAATTAGCACCTTAATTATTTGAGCATAAAAAATTCTATTTAAAAAAATTATTGAATTTATTTGAAAAGGAGAGTTAGAAAGATGGAGAGACAGGGAGAGAGATCTTCTGTCTGCTGGTTCAGTCCCAAACGGCTGCTGCAATAGCTGGGATACTAAAAGCCAAATCCAGGAGCCAGGGGTTTCCCCTGGGTCTCCCATGTGGGTGGAGGGTTCCAAGCATTTGGAACATTAGCAGGGAGCTGAATCAGAAGCAGAGCAGTCTTTACAGAATAAAATTGTTGGAGAAATCTCTTCCCTTTGATTTTTCAATTGATTCCAGCCTTACTTCTGTACATATAAACATATGAGAGGCCCTTCAAAAAGCTCATGGAAATTTTTATCACGAAGAAGCTATGCCTGGATTCAAAAGGGGCCAGAGTTTTGGCACAGTGGCTTAAGAGGTTGTTTGCAGGGCTGGAGCCATGGCATAGGAAGGTAAACCTTTGCCTTTGGAGCTGGGATCCCATATGGGTTCTAGTCCTAGCTGTTCCACTTCCCATCCAGCTTCCTGCTTGTGGCCTGGGAAGGCAGTGGAGGACGGCTCAAAGCGATGGGACCCTGCCACCTACATGGGAGCCCTGGAAGAAGCTCCTGGCTCCCAGATCATTTCTGGCTATCATATCCTTTTGGGGAGTGACCAAGTGGATAGAAGATTTCTCTGTATCTCATTCTTTCTCTGTAAACCTGCCTTTCAAATAAAAGCTAAATAAATCTCAAAAAAAAAAAAAAGAAAAGAAATAAAATAAGAGGCCATTTACAATACCAGCACCCCATTTGCTCATTACTCAAGCTTTGGCTGTTCCATTTCCAATCTAGCTCCCTACTAATGCACCTGGGAAAGCAGCAGAAGCTGGCCAAAGTACCTGGGCTCCATACACCCACATGGAAGATCTGGGTAAAACTCCTGGTCCCTGGATCCAGCCTGGCCAAGTCCTGGCCATTGTGGCCATTTGGGGAGCGAATCAGTGAATGGAAGGTCCCTCTCTCCATCTTTCATATTCTTCCTTTCAAATAAATCTGAAAAACCTTTTTGTTTTTGTTTTTTTTTTTAAAGTCTGGGCATCAAGATCAATTTATTTTTTAATCCTATTTTCTGTACACTTTGTGGAGCCCCCGGGCATCTATGTAATCTCAGTGTTGTGCAGCCTGCAACCCTCTCCCCATGGTATCTCAGCAGGTAGAACAGCCTGTGATTCTCCTGGAACGCCAGAAGCTGCTGTTCTGGGCTGGGGCCCTGGGGCTTGCAGCTTTTAAATTTCCCCAGGTGGCTGCCCACACAGGCAGGATTGCGAACCATTGCATCTGGGTGGGTAAGAACAGGTCAGGCTGTTGGTTTTGTCTTTATCCAGAGAGAATAGTGGCAGAAGCTAGATCTGCAATTGCAGAAAATTCAGCCCCTTGGAGTTCCCAACTTCCCGTGGAAGAGATGCTGTGGGCATCTCTTCTTCATTATGCATGAGGAACATGGGCTACCTCTGTACCTTGTAGCTCAGGCTGTGACAGTGATGGCCACAGAAGGTCCTCTGCATTGAAGTGGCCAAAGCACACCGTATGGCCTGAGAGGCTGAGGAAGTTCCCCCAAACATGTTTCTGGACTTGGTGAGTGCAAGTGATCTGACCGCTACAGCAGAGCTGCTGAGAAGGGCCCAATGTACTTGGGGGATCATGAAGCATGGGAAGAAGCCAGGAGGGTGTGTGGAAAGAGAGGAGTGGGGTGCACCTGGCAGCAGGTTCTGAGCACCCAGCTGACTGGGGCCGGCAGCAGGAAGGTAGGGCAGTAAAGCCCCAGCTCTAATGAAGTCTGGAGACAAGCGCTGCCTGTGCGAGGCCAACTCCACAATCTCAGTGTACAAGAGAATGAGGAGAAACTGCACAATTTTCATTTCATACTTCCTCCATTAAAGAAAGTGGTGACTAATGTGCTGAACGGATCGAGTGGCCCTTGGTTGGGAGAAATGGAAAACCAAGTCAGGAGAGCTCAACTGGAAGAGTATGCAAAAAAATACAACTCAAAACAAAACAAAACACAAAGCCAAGGAAACAAGAATAGAGAGACTAACAGCAGGGCATTAAGTACAGCATCCAAATACATTTTGAAATTTTCTATACGTAAAAGTAGCATTTAGGTGCAGGAAAAATGAATTATTCAAAATGTTATAGGGGCAGGTGGTTTGCCAAAAAAAAAAATTCTGTAGCCCAACTTCATTCTTAAATAAAAATAACTTTGAGGCTGTTTTAAAATACCAGGAAAAATACAGATTTAAATATGACATTGGAATGGAAAAGTTTCCTGAAACTATATGCCTACATATGCATAGATATACATGTGTACAAGATTATACATGCAAAGCATACGGGAGACTCCAAATAACAGTGGTTATTCCTGGGACATGAGACTGGAGGTCAACTGTGGGTGTGGACACAGTAGCTAAAGAAGCGCTCTGCCTACATCCCGTTTCTGTTAGCTTCCTGATAGTGTGTAGGTGATGGCTCGGACTTTGGTTCCAGCACCCGCAGCTGTAGGCCCAGATGGAGACAGTGGCTCTTGGCTTCAGCTTGGCTCATCCTTGGCTATTGACACTATTTGGGGAGTGAACCAGTGAATGGAAGATCTTACTCTATCTCTCAAATAAATTAAATAAGTAAGTTTTTTTTTTTAATAAGCAGAAAACAAGAAAACCAGATGGTTTTTCTCTCTCTCTAAACACACACAAAATTGCATATTTTAGTGCCCACTTTGGCAGCACATATATTAAAATTGGAACGATACAGAGAAGATTAATTAGTATGGCCCCTGAACAAGGATGAAATGCAAACTCATAAAGCATTCCATATTTTTTGGAGTATGCCCCAAGTCGTGGACCTGGGATGGGTGGGAGGCTAGGTGGGGCTTCTCCCTTTATCTTTTCCCTTACCCCAGATACAGAAAAAAAAACAAAAACAAAAATGTGGAAACAATGGTCTTACCTACTGTCCTATAGACCTTGACCCTTTGTGTCCTAATCAACCATGTAAAGATTATCAAAATAAAATAATTACAAAAATGCACATTTTACATATTACATACATATGTATTTGCTAGGTATTATTTTTTGAACAGAGATATCCAGGATAAAAATAACCAGATTAAGAACTTGAAGGAAATCACTTGCTTGTTCTAGTTACAATGTCAAGGTTTCTGGCTCAGATTCCAGCGAGGGTCCTGGAGGAGACAGCTCACTCACAGTACAGGAAAGGGAAGGCTTCACTGAGCAGGTGTGATTCCGACAGAAGGGAAGCAGTCACCCTCTCAACAAAGCATGTGACCTCGACTTCTGCTGTATCCATTAGGAAGGCTAAGAGTCACAAGTTGGACACTGGAATAGCTCTCTGGCTCAGGAATTTGCTGGATAGCTGTTCAAGGATGTTAGTCCCATGTTACTAATGGGACTTTTCTACAGGCCAGCTACAGGGTTCTAGCCTGAATATTATGCAGGACTTACTAATGCGCGTTTAGATATGACAAAAACGCAAGGTTTAGGGCCAGCACTGTGGCACAGTGGATTAAGCTGCCCCCTATGACACTGGATGCCAGTTTGAGTCCGTAATATTTTACTATCCATTTACCTCCTTGCTAATGCAACAGGGAAAGCGCCAGAAGATGGCCTTAGTGTTTGGCCTCTGTCACCTACACGGGAGATCCACATTGAGCTCTAGGCTCTTGGTTTCAGCTTGGTGCATTTGGGGAATGACCCAGGAGACTAAAACTTTCTATCTGTACCTCTTTCTCTACCTTTAAAATAAATAAATTCTTTTTTGTTTTTTAAAAAAATACTTGTTTTATGAAAGAAATATGTTGATCTTTATCAAGATTTTAAAATTGTGCTCTTTGTCAGTGTTGTGGCACTGTGGGTTAAGCCACCTGTAACACACATGTCCTATATAATCAGTGGTTCTATTCTTGGGCTACTCCGCTTCCAATCCAGTTCCCTGCTGATGTGCCTGGGCCTCTGCACCCATATGGGAGACCCAGATGAAGTTCCTGGCTCCTGGCTTTGGCCTGGCCCAGTCTTTGCTGTTGTAGCCTTTTGTAGGGTGGGGCATGGGTGAGGATGAACTAGTGGATGGAAGATCTCTCTCCCTCTCTATCCTTCTCTCTGTAACTGTGCTTCTCAAATAACACGAGTAAGTCTTTTTTTTTTTTAATTTAAAAAATTTGTTCTCTGAAAGAGCTTACTAAATGATGAAAAATCAAGTAACAGAAGGGGAGAAAATATTTACCAATCACATAGCTGACAATGGCTGAGTGTCTGGAATATATAAAGAACCCTCAAGATTCAACGTAACAACATGGGCAAGAGACACAAAGTCATATTTCACCAAAAGGATGTACAGATGGCAAATAAGCATGTGAGAAAATGCTCAGTGTCACTAGCCATAACCTAGGGAAATGTAAATTAACATGCCATTGCACACCTTTCAGAACAGTTAAATTAAAAAGAGTAGTGACAGGGGCCCGGCGCGGTGGCGCAGTGGTTAAGGTCCTCGCCTTGCACGCCCGGGATCCCATATGGGCACTGGTTCTATCCCGGCAGCCCTGCTTCCCTTCCAGCTCCCTGCCTGTGGCCCGGGAAAGCAGTCGAGGACGGCCCAAGGCTTTGGGACCCTGCACCCGCGTGGGAGACCCAGAAGAGGCTCCTGGCTTCGGATTGGCATAGCATCAGCCGTTGCGCTCACTTGGGGAGTGAATCATTGGACGGAAGATCTTCCTCTCTGTCTCTCCTCTCTGTATATCTGCCTTTCCAATAAAAAAAAAATAATAAAAAAATAAATCTTTAAAAAAAAAGAAATAAAAAAAAAAACTAAAAAGAAAAAAAAAAAAGAGTAGTGACAATAATAAATGCTGGTGAGGATCTGGAGAAATTGGACCTCATGCCTTGCTGGTGAGAATATGAATGGTACAAAAAAGTTTGGTAGTTTCCTTCAAAACTAAACACAATCATACTCCCAGGCATTTATCCAACAGAAATGAAAGCTTACATCTATGCAAAAGGCTTTACTCAGAAAGATGTTGTGGTGCAACGTGCTAAGCCACCACTTGCCATGCCGGCTCTCCATACTGGAGTGCTGGTTCGAGTCGCAGCTGCTCTACTCCTGATCTGGCTCTATGCTCATGAAGCTGGGAAAGCAGTGGATGATGTGGCTTAAGTGCTTGAGCCCGACATTTATGTGGAAGATCCAGGTGGAGCTCCTGTCTCCTGGACTTGCCTGGGCCTAGCTCTGGCTGTCAATGTCAGTGGTGAATCCAATCAGTAGATGAAAGATTCTGTCTCTCCTCTTCCCGGTCTCTCTTTCTTTGTTGTTCTGCCTTTGAAATCTATGTACACAAATAACAGTAATGACTTTATATTTTTAGTAACTTTATGTGTAAAGGCCTTGGATTGGAAACCACCAAAATACCTTTTAATGGAGGAAATGGTTAAGCAAACCACAGCACATCTATACCATGCAATACTTCTCTGCAATAAAAAGGACAAATAATTGATTCTTGCAACAACTTAAATGCCTTCGTGACAGACGTCAGTCAGTCTTGAAGATTCCATGTTGCATAACTCCATTTGTATTCCCTAGTAACAAAATTACAATGGTGGAAAACAGGATGGTGGCTCTCATGGCTCAGGGGAGAGGAGAGACTGGGGGTGACCAGGAAGGGGCAGCCTTGGAGAAACTTTGTGGTGAACGATTAGATTTACATTTGATGGCAGTGATGGTTATGCTGGTCTATGTGGATGGTAAATAGCACAGACACATGAACCCTCAAATATCCAAACAATCTTGAAGAACCAAGTTGGAGGACTCATACTTCTTGACTTCAAAACCTTCTACAGGGGTGAGCAGGTTAAGTTACAGCTAGGAGGAATTGCAGGTTAAGTCACAGCTAGGAGTGCCTGGATCCTATACTGCAGAGCCAACTGGAGTCCTAGCTACTCCACGTGCTATCCAGCTACCTGCCAATGCATTCTGGGAAGCAATAGAAGATGGTCCAAGTCTTTGGGCCCCTTCACCCACATGGGACACCCAGAAGAAACTCCAACCTCCTGGTTTCAGCCTGGCCCAGTCCTGGCCATTGTAGTCACTTGGGAAAATGAACCAGCCGATGGAAGATCTCTTTCTGTTACTCTACCCTTCAAATACATAAACTTTAAGAAAATGAAACAGAATCACTTATATTCCAGCAGTTCCATTTTCTAAAGAATTAGAAGGAGGCTATCAGCAGGGCTATTTCTACACTCACATGCTTAGCATGTCAAACACTCATGATAGTCAAACACTAAAAATGACCCAGATGTCCACCCATGGACAAACAGATCAAGACGTGGCACCTTCATACGGCACAGCATTCAGCCTTACAAAGCAATAAACGTCTAATTCATGCTGCACATGGACGGCTGGTCCTTGTAAACACTGCCCTAGGATAAGTATGCCAGATACAAGAGGACAAATGCTGTAAGATTTCTCTGACCTGAGACTCCAGAATACAATATATAGAGACCCATCGTAGAGTGTTACCATTAAGGATTGAGATGGGAGAATGGAGGATTATTCTTTACGAGACATAGGGTTTATATTTGGGATGATGAGGAGTGATGTCGGCCACCTAGCAAGTGTGCACCAAATGTAATGCCTAAGAAGGGTTAGCACTCCTGACAGCCACTCTCAAGGGTGCCTTGTGGAAATGGGTACCTAACCGATCAGGGCATATATGCATGATACCTTGGTTCTGGTATCAAGACTCACGTGACAGGAGCTCAGGAGAAGTATGGTGGTGTGAGCTCAGAGGAAAAGAAAAGCGGCTGAATCAATGGTAGGTGAACTGGGAATGCTGGAGACCAGCACCGAGCATGCCTTTAAAACCCTGCTTTCACTTATTGCACTGTGGCACCATGGTCTGCACAATCTTCCCAGGCACCTGAGGCTCAGAGGGGCTTGGTCCAGACGCTCACCAGCAGGGAATACTGCAGCTGCTGCAGGAAGGCAGTGCTGGACCTGCAGGCCACATCCCTCTGAGTCATTGGAATCCAAGCCTGGGACTGCTTCTCCTTCTACCACAGGACCATGGATGGAGAAATTGTCACTGAGCAAACACGTCACCTGGGTGCAAGTCATGCAGGGACTGCAGAAGGCAAAGGAGGCCAGGAAAGAGATGTCCACGGGCAGGAACTGGAGCAGGGTGCCCAGAATGTGCTGGGGCTGCTGACAGGCCTCATTCTGCAGCAAGCATTCCTTCCTCCTTCCCGGGCAGTGGGTACTGTGGGCAGCCAGGGTCCCCTTCCCCACTCCTGCCACTCTTTAACTGTCTCTAAAGAGGGGTGGGAGAGAGGGAAGAAGAGAAGATAGAGAAGTAATTCAATGAGCTGCAGGAACACCCCCAGTGGACTTGGCAATGACTCAGGGCAGCCCATGCTTGCTTACGGTTCATCAGCAGCTCAGCTTTCCAACATCTTCATATCCAGTCACTTCCAGATGAAACTTGGTGGTCCATACCCCCGATCCTGCTCTAGTGGCTGGGAGGTGGAGCCAGCACCCAGTGCCATCAACCGTGCCAGGGAGCTACCTCCTGCAGCTGGGGCTTCTCCCCCTCCTGGGAGAGGGCATGAGAGGAGGGAAGAGGTGAGGAACCATCCTTGCTGGTACAGGTGAACCGTGACAAGAAGCCATGCCACCAAGTAACAGGATTCATTTTATTTCAAAATTGTACAAAACGGCCACAAGTGGCTATAAAAAAGGTTGTCCTTGGAACATATGGTAATTCAGAAAGAACAACAAATGGGCATCATTCACAGTGTGATGGGAAAATTTTCCGGAAGACAGCCGTCACAGCTCTTCCTTCCGTTTCCCTAGTTTCTGCAGATCTCCCTCTCGGAGGTTTCGAATGAAATCAGTAAATCCTGATTCCTGCAAGGCAAGAGAGCGTGCATGAGCAACGGCTTGAGTCTGCACCACAGGTATGCTCCTTCCCTCGCTGAGTGTCACCCCTGCAGAGAGGTGGGCAGAACTGGCCAGGCTGCCTGAGGATGCAGACGGGAAAGCTCTTGACACCCAGGACCCTGGGGACAGCTCCTCAGGCAGGACTCGGTGAGGAGAGCACACTGTAGGAGCTCATGCACGGAGTTGTGGGCAGGCGGGCGGCCTCTCCCGACTCACCGTCCGATCGCTGTCGTACTTCTCAGCAAACTTGCCATAGTGGTAGTAGTGGAAAGTGGGGTAGGCCTTGATGGCCTCCTGCTGGCACAGGTCCTGGTTCCGGTCTCTGACACAGTCCACGGCAGCGCAGGCGATCTGGAGATGGGGTGGGGTAAGGGCAGGTCAGCACAAACATTTGCTGGTGGGGGTGGGGTCGCGCCAGGAAGTAGGGGAAGGGTTCTGAAGTTGCGCTCCCCAGGTGCAAAACTTGATGTGTTTGCTGCACATTAAGACTTCAGGAACACCATGATTGGCATTGTGGTACAGCAGGTAAAGCTGTCAACTGCAATGCTGGCGTCCCATATGGGTCTTGGTTAGTCTTGGCTTTTCCACTTCCAATCTAACTCCCCACTAATGCTCCTGGGAAGGTAGAGGAAGATGGCCAAGTGCTTGGACCCCTGTACCCAGGCGGGATACCCAGAAGAAGCCCGTGGCTTCAGTCTGCCCAGTCCTGGCTGTTGTGGTTGTTTTGGGCATGAACCAGTGGATAGAAAGTCTTCCCTCTATGTGTGCATGTCTCCCTCTCTGTAATTCTTCAAATAAATAAATCTTTTTTTTCCCAAAGACTTAAGGAAAATTACCTAACTCCCAGTGCCTTGCTTTCCTGGGCTATAAAATAGGTATAACAATAACATTTAGGGCTGGTGCTGTGGTAGAGGGGTTAGGCCTCGCCTGTGGCATCAGCATGCCATATGACTGATGGTTGAAGTCGCAGCTGTTCCACTTCCAATCCAGCTTCCTGATAATGGCCTGGGAAGGCAGTGGAGAATGGTCAAAGTGCATGCGCTGCTGCACTCATATGGATGACCTAGAGGAGGTCCCCAGTTTCAGATCAGCCCAGTTCCAACCCTTGCGGCCATCTGGAGAGTGAACCACCAGACAGAAGGAAATATCTGTTTTTTCTGTCTCTCTCTCTCTGTAACTCTGCCTTTCAGATGACATTGAGTGCATTCAGAGTAGTTTGGCTGTAGACTAACTCTACCATTCAAACAAAAATAAATAAATCTGTGGGAAAAAATAATTTACCCCCTCTCCACAACATCCAGGTTACTGCATTATTCTGAAGACCAAGCACAAAAATTTAGGTGGTGGTCATTGGAGCGGGGGCAATCAGCACAGAATCTGGCACGATAAGTTTAGTAGTTGGTAAATGCCAGATGCTAATTTAGTTAGTCTAACTGATCCCCAGTCAGGTGGCTCCCCTAGGAGTTCAAAGAATGTGGGCAAGGTGTCGGCCAAACAGAAAAGAGGCAGACCCATATGATGTGCAGGAGTCAGAGGCGTAGGTGCACTGTGCATCACACGCATGGAGGCAGGGTCGGGGAGGAGGAGAGCGCAGGGCAGTCCCTCCAGACTCCAGGGGAGTTCAGAATGGCAGGGCAATCCTAGTATTCAGTCAGCAAGGGGTGCCCAATTGACCACTGGCTGTTTCTTGCTTGTCTCCCAAACCCCACATCTTGGGTAGCTTTTCCTTGTTTGTTCTTTCGTAAGAAGAGGGCATGATGCAGAAATGAGTTTGGGGAAAGGGTCAGTTGCTGGCAAAGTATTAGGCAGGAGGGGAAGGGTAAATTCCGATGAGTGGAAACCTTGGCAGCAGATCAGCTGCAGTTTTGGCCTGTTCTAGATGCCAAGGGTACAGAGGTGCCCTTGGCCAAGCCATCATCTAGCACTACCAGATAATGCATGAGCTCACTGAGGGCCCAATGAAGAAGTGAGACAAGGAGATTTGGGATGGCAATGCAAAACTGCTAAATCTCTAGAGGTCACAGCATTGTGGATACCAGCTATTTCCATTTAGACGAAAACTCTATTTCCAGATAGGAGAGCTTGGCAGACCACCTAAGACCAGAACTCAGTGAGCAGGCTGCTGCTCTGGGAGCAGTCGGAGAGAGGAATGAGGTACACCTGCTCCTGAGTGACCAGCACAGTCACTCTGCCATCCATCACCCTCGTGTTTCCCTCCCGTTCCCAGGACACAGGCTGTGTGAGTGTGCGTGGCAGAGTTTGCAAACTTGCCGCATTCCAGTTGGAGCTGGCTCTCAGTCCTGCTCTATTTGGCCCACTCAGAGTAAGAAAAAAAAAAATTAGCTGCTGCCAACATAGAAAGGGAGCCAGATTTAATATAAAAACTTGGCTCTTCTGCTTCCAGAGTCAGGGGATTGGATGGCACTTGCCCTGGAGTGACAACTGGCTGCAGGAGAGAAGCATCTGTCTCTTCGAGCAGGCTAAGCACCCACATATAGCACAGCTCACTCGGGTCAGTAGGCTGCTCCGTACAGCTCGTGAGGGCCCTGGCTCACCCTCCAGGGCACTTTGGGAGTGCTCCCCTGGGTCTGGGTATCCCGCAGAGCCGGCAGCTGTGGCTTGCTGTGTCTAGCTCCGGGCCAGCGGCTGCTGCTTTTCCACCATGCCGGGAAATGTTTGATGTGCACTGCCTCGGGTTGTGGCTCTCTCTGCATCTGCTTTAAATTATGAATATAATTTGTAGACATGCCCTGCAGCTGTTGGAAATGCAGTGTGTGATTTTATAAATCTGCAAAATTAAAAAACATCCTCCTTCTGAATCACCTAAACTAGCCACCAGTCCTATCTATGGAATGCAACTTTCAGCTACACAGGGCATTTGTGCTCCACTCCTCCCATGGGAAATTGGGCCCATATGTCCCGCCACAGGGGAGTGTCTTGGACTCCTGGGAAAGAAACCAGTTCATGCACCTGTGTTCCACTCTCCCCAGTTCTATCTGAATGTTCACCACTCACACCCACTCCAGACCTGCACTAACCCTACCGTACAAACACTACAACTTCTGCCTGTGTCCTGCAGCAGCTAGCACGAATTCTTGGAGCACATGCTATTGGTGCTTGGCCTAGCACTTGTCACAGCACCTGCAACTGTCAGCCTGAGAGTTTTTTCGCAGCCACAAGAAGATTCATGTAATGGCTGGTGACAGGCAAAAGTCAAGGAGAGGGACCCTGGCTTCTTTGGCTCTGGAGCAGGACAGCTTGCTCCAGAGCAGGACAGCACCATGTCCTGGTGAAAGCTGAGCCTGTTACTCATGGTCATCTGCCTATCACACACCTGCTTGGGTCCTTTTCCTTTCTTGTCTTACTTCCTTGGTACCCTCTGGCGCCATTGCCTTCATGTGAGACCCCAGAGCAGAGGTTGTCTTCTAGGAAGAGCTCAGACTCTGCCAGGATCTGCACATCCAAATGGACTTGGTCACATGAGGATAATGTCCTTCCACACCATCCCAAGGCCAGCACCAAGGTCAGCTCTTAGAGATTACTGATTTCTGGAAACACATCCCAGAATTGCAGAACGGTGCCCCTGTTATTGGTGCATTGCTTTGATGCTGCTGCTCCTTCCAGCTGAGGAGTTTGGGGCTGTTCACCTATGCTCTCTAAGAGCCAGAAATAGGTGACTGTCCCCTCCTGCAGCCAGCATGGGCACAGCTCTAAGGTGTCAGTACTGTGGGGGATTCTAAAACCAAGGAAGAGCCTGCCCTGAGGAGCTTTGCCTGCTGATAAGCTGAGCGCCAGCCTTGTAAACATCTATACATGTTGTCAGAGAAGACAGTGATGTGAGCCATGCCGGCTCAAGGGCTGCACTGCTGGCCTCTCTCCGCCCACCCCCAGGCTGGGTACACCTTGTAGTGCGGTGTAAGGTCATCCCTGCCACAGCCCACCTGCTACTTACCATGGAGGCTTGTCCCCCATGACCCTTCAGTAACACCATCTATCCTGACACTTAACAGTCTGCAGTTCTCTCCACCAGTGTGTCAACCGATAACGTCCCCAAGCAAGCTCCTGGGAGGTGGCACAGGCTCCCCAGCTAAAATATGAGCTGCCTCACACAGCTTTATTGATTCAGTAAAATAAATCTCTGCAGGAGCTAATATTGACTTTGGCTATGAAAATGGAAGTGAACAACCAACTGCATATTGATTGGGGGAAAGAACCGAGACTGGATCCTGGGAGGGAGAAGATGGAGGAGAAAAAAAAAATTCCAGTTAAGAGGTGGCAGCATGGCTCGCAGGAAGGCCAGGAGACACAGTTCTGGCTGTCGATGACTCACTGGGCAGCCCTGGGCACAGACTCAGTTCCTTTTTCAGCTTCAATCACACACAAGGAAGAAGAGAGGCTGAACAAGTCAGCTGCCCCACACAACATCCTGGGCCAGCACAAAAGCCAGCTCTTAGAAACCACTGCTTTCTAGAAACATGCCCCAGAGTTGTAGGATGACCCCATTGAGATTCACAGGGTGGGCACCACTCATGTCAGTCCCCAGGCTAAAGAGAGGTTGGCTTCCTGCCTCCAGGAACCCAGGCAAGTCAGCTGTCTTACACAGAATGGTGAAACAATGCATTCTGGAAAACCACAGTTGAGGATGAGCCATGGCTTGGGAGTTGTAAGAACAGAGGGAATAAAAGGCAAAGGGAATGACTCCAAGGAAAGACCAGCAATCTTGCTGGGCCACGTTAAGATCATTAAGCAGAGATATCAGTGTCAAGAGAAGAAGCTTTGAGGAAAGGGAGCCCCAGGCATGTGAGAGGGCCAAGGAGGAAGAGGAAGCACCAGCTTTTAGCTACCCACCGTGGGCCTGGACTCAGGTGGCCCAAGCTAGGTTCAGTTGGGCGGACTGGCATCATGTCTCTGAAGTGCAGTGTCTCAGGGCTACCCTGGAGCCTTGGCTGGGGGGCTGCTCCTCGAGACCACCTGCCTGGCCAGGAAAAACCAACCCAAGCTCTGTGGATTGCTGGTGTTTCAGTTTTCCTCCCAGATCTCCTGGTGTCCACGGCATTGTGAACGCTCATATACGCTTTTGTTTGCTCACAGCACCTAGTGTTCTGGATGAGGAGTGAAGGAAGCCCTTGTGGGTCCAGCTGTAGTCACAGTCCTGGGGATGGGCACAGGCAGTGTCTGGTCTGTATCCTTGGAGCTCCCAGGAAGGTGTACATAGGGGCCTGCAATTCACAAGTAGGTGGGGATGGTGACCAAAGGCTCCCGTCACCATCTCCCTTTCCATGTGGGGCAAGTGGTAGGAGGAGAAGAAGAAATGTTTCTCGTCTTGTAATTCCTCTTGGCAGGATTGAGGGGCTCCCCCAGGACACAGTGGGGAGTTGTGGATGACACAAAGTACTCCCTTGGGCCCAGGAAGGGTCCTGGTCCTGGGTGTAAGTGGGAGTCTGCTCCCAGTTTGTCCCTGCCCTGAACATGTATCAGTGCCTGCCTAGATTCCTTGGACTTAAAGTCCTGGATGGTTCTTCCCATCCCATCAGGGCCTAGCAAGGAGTGCCTAGCTCCTATATATCTCTGTCTCTACTGGCCTAGAGGGCACCGCAGGCCTCACTGGACTTGAGCAGAGCCTGGACACCCTGTCCTATTCCTACCCATGGCCTAGAATGGTCATCTGTCTACTCACCTGGCATCACCTGCCCTTCCTGGTATTCATGATTTCAGCTGGGCTCCCTGCTTAGCTTATGCCCAGCCTTCTTCGCTACCAGCCTGTTCTGGCCCAGCCTGGGGTTCCCTCCCAAGAGAGTAAGGCAGGTTTGCAAGCCCACATACTTCTGAGGCCTGGTATGGGAGAAGTTCCCTGTAGTACATCAGGGAAGCACCTTTGTGGTCAAGGACATGAGCATCCCAACCGGCACGGAGAAAAAGGGGACTGGAAAACTTGGAGCTGGGATGAGTTCCTGAGTTCAGGGGGGCTTTTTCTGGCCCGTGAGCCCTTAACCCAGAGGCCACCCACGATCCTCTCCCTGCAGCTGCCTCACTGTCCTGGCCATGCCTGATGGCTCCCATCCTAATCCAATCTGTGGCTTTAGCTTGTTAATTTTCTGCTCCATCAGTTGGCAGCGGCAGGAACCTCTCACTCAGGCAGGATGCGGCTGCAGCATGGCAAAGCCTGGCTCTCCTCCACGGCTGCCTCCTCCAGCTGCCTTTTCCTGCTTTTTTTTATTTGTATTTTTAATTCTACAGGCAATGCATGACTACAGTCCTGGTTCCAGCACTACAAACACAGATGACCCTTTCACTATCCCTCTCCTGCAGGGATGTGCTGCAGCAGCTCCGATCAGCCTGCTCTGCTTCTACCTTATGTTATGGAGAGAATGTTCTGTTTCCCAAGAACCCCCCACTTGCAGTTCTTAGCTAACACAGGTGACAGGGGACTGGATCAGGAAGGTGGAGGTTGCTGTAGGAATCAGATGTGAAGTTGGCATGGGGCAAGGTGGGAAGGGCACCTTACCTTCCGGTCATCTTTGAAGGCGTCAGCAGCGGCGGTAAACTGGGGGATGACCTTCTTACAGTGTGGGCACCCTGCACGACATGGGGAGGGTCAGGGAGGTGCAGAGACCAGGGGGTTGCACAACCTCGGATTGTCTAGGAGCCCCACTTGGTGCCACCCCATTGTCAGGGCCCATGCATTATACCTGCCACACAAATTCTCCCTAGCAGCTCATTTTATCTGTTCATGGGGCATGGCAGGAAGCATTAGGTGCACTCCCGCTGGCTGTTGTGGTCTTGTCTTGCAGGTCCCTTCCATAGGAACTGCCCTTGGGAAGAGCCTGAACCAGGGAAGGAGCTTGGGCTTAGAAAAGGAAGACAGGTGCACCGCCTTTCATGACAGACAGGAGAGAGGGGTTACTAGAGGCCACCACCCTTCTTGAGATCCCAGCTGCTAGCATCCATATTTCTAGTGTCTCCATCCTCACCACAGACCCTGGGTAGCAACCCAGGCTCAGGTCCACACACTCTGTCCTTCCACCCCTCGCTCCACAGTCACCCTGAACTTGGATACCAACACAGGGGTGCCAGGAGGTCTCCACACAGCCCCAGGTCCCTGGATACTTCCTGCCCAGGGACACTACCCACCCATCAGAGTGGACGAGGGGCCGCAATGTTCATTCTTCTAGAGTGCGCCTCCACCACCTGCCATCTTGCCCCATGGTGTAAGTACCATCCCGAGTCCCTCTAGCTTCAGTAAGAGGGTCTCAGGCACCACATGGGCTGGGCTGTGGGCCACTTCCTTCTCCTGTCCTCTTTCAACCAATCCCCAGCCACTGCCAACAGGCCAGCAAGAGTACAGGATGACTTTTGTCCTGAGCTCATATCAAAACCTGGTGTGTGTGTGTGTGTGTGTGTGTGTGTGTGTGTGTGTGTGTTTGCAGGCGAGGCTATTTGCCTGTGGTGGGGAGCTGGCCCAGCCATAAGGTGCTGAAAAAAGCCAGCCTGGCCTCCGGCCCTGGTCCCATAGGTCTCCCAGGCCTTGGACTCAGAGAAGGACACAGGATGTAGGGTGGAGAATGGAAACTGCTTTGCTCATTTGAGTTCTCCTTTTAAAATAAGATCCCAGTGGCTGGTACTTCAAAGGACTTTGTGAAACCAAATAAAAGCCAAGCTACAAGTTGGATCTGGAACTGAGTTAGCATTTGAGCCAATTCCCAAAGCGCACAAGTGGTGAGAAACTGGGGCTGGGGCTGGTGATAGGCAAGGTCAGGATGGCAGAAGACAAGGTAGAGCCTGACTCACAGTGGGTGACCTTGTAATTGACCAAGATGGTGATTACAAGCAGCTCTTCACTGACCAGACCAACCAAGTCAAGAAACAGATTGCTAAGGAAGAAGGCGAATGCCATTTCCAAAACTTTACAGGGGTGTAGCTTACTGGTCAACCTGGAACCCTCGAGCCACAAGGACTGCCAAGGAGCCCAATGAACAGTGCATGTCTGCAAGGAGCCCATGCTGCTTGGGAATAACCTACACCTGCCCTCAGCATCAGCTTTCAATCTTCTTCCTTCTTATGGTCTACTTTCTGTAATTGTAAGGGTAACTGTGAGTGAAGATTCCCCACATCATCAATGGAAGATTGCGAGAAGCTTCTCGAGTCAAGAATCGAGACAGAGAGAGAGAGAGAGAGAGAGACACTGGGGCAGATGGCTTTAGAAAGAGCGGGTAGGGCGGGCAATGTTGAATCTCAGCCAAGGGGTCCTAAGAAGGGCAGCACATGAGTGACACCCAGGGTAATGAGGACAATGACACCAAAGGGACAGTTCTGTGTGGAACTCGCCAGGCAGTAGGCGGGGGGCCCCAGGGACTAGCCAGCTGGGAGCAGAGGGGAGAGGTGGGATTGGGGAGGCAAGGACGTTTGAGGGGGGATGTGGTGGGTGAAGGAGTGAACTGTGGAGTTTTCTTCCACTTTACAGCTTTGTCAGGTGTCTGACCTATCTGGCCTTCTTAGAATATTTAGATTCTTAATCTGGAAATCCACATTAGGTAGATGTCACAAATTTCTACAGGTTGTAAACCGACAGGAGTTTTATTTTTTATCAGTGAAAAAAAAAAAGGTTCAAAAGATCTTGTCCCCTTAACTCTCCTGTTTCCTTCCTAAGAGCCCTGGGGCAAGACTAAAGGATGGAAAAATTAGGTGAAATAAATGGGAAGTCTAAGGACCAAACTTTTGGTCAAAATTCCCTCACTTGGTGACACAATTGGCTTGCATTTGAGTTGTTTTTCCAGGGAACCTGGAGACCCAGCCAGGACATGTCTGCTGCCCTTGTATCCTGGGCCAAGAAAGCCTCCCTAGCATGCAGCAATTATTTCATAAATGAAGGAATGAAGGAAGGACCAGGGCTAGCAGCACAACAGGGCTGGGATCCCTATCTGGCAGTCCCTGGGATTCAGGACCAGCCTGCCAACCAGCCTGGGGTGGAAGAAGGGCAGGAGGCTGCCTCCAAGTCTAGCATGAGGCCCTTCTCCCCGCCAAGATCAGACACAAGGCCATGCCTCTGGTGCAGAAGTTCAGGGTGGCAGGAGTGGTGTCTCTGAGGGAAAGCATTTAGCCTGGACTTGGTGACAACCCCCCAGGGTTTGGCCAAGGAGTCCTACTTCTCTGGCCAGTTTCTCAGTTGCAGTGGAGAGAACACCCTGGCTCCCAAGTCTACTTCCCAGGGCAGATGGACCTGTGCATGCACAAGAACCCCGCTGGGAAGCAGCCAAAGGTGAGGGACAGGGACATTAGGTGGGGTCACCCAGCCAGCAGGTGGCCTATACTTGAGCAGTGTGTGTGTGGGAGGCACACAGTGGGGCCGGCCATAAGCGCCACAGGCGGGTGAGTAGATTTACGACTCGATCGAGCCGCCTGGCTTCCCTGTGGACAGCGGCTTTTATTATCCTTACTCCATTAAGCTGAGCCATAACCTGGGGGAGAGAGAATGAGAGAGAGAAGGGCAACTGCAGAGTGTGGAATTCTGAGACCCTTGCCTTCCAAGTGTCAATTAGTGACTTCAAAATAGGAACGCACAGACGTCCAAGGTCACAGACACCAGTGTTGGCACACAAACCACCTGCTCAGCTTAAGCTATAACTAATGTGGGAACAACATGGGCGTTTCCAAACCCCACAGCTTCAGAGCCTCAGGGAAACCTAAGGTTCCCAAAAACAGAGGGAGGTTGGGTGTGAAGAAGTGGCTGGGTCAGGGGCAAGTGCAGAGACATAAGGGGAGGGGTCCTGAGCACAGGCAGGAGCTGAAGGCTGCAGGAGGGGAATGCTGGACCTCCCAGCATAGAGGAAATCAGGGAGCCTAGCTCGTGGTAGAGATGATACTGGAGCTGACCCATGGCTCAACCAGGCCAGTCACCCAGGCCAGTCACCTCGGGTAGCAGCTGGGCACTTACAAGGGGCGTAGAACATGACCAAGGCGTGCTTCTTCTTCTTCAGGGTCTCCCGGAAGCTGTCCCCTGCCAGATGCAACACGCTTGTCTGCTGCTCTTCCCAAGTGGGCTCTGGGGGTGGGGGCGCCTCAGGGCTGCAAGAAGAGAGGGGCAGCAGGATGAGGAGAAGCAGTGGGTGGCACATGCCTGCTGCTGGGGTGTATACAGGAAGAAACCTCAACTTTCACCTCAAACTTCAGGACAAACACACACCAAAACACACATGGTCAGCACTGGTACTGTGAATCTCTGTGAGGAGCCCACTGGGTGGGAGCTGGAGGACAGAGCTGATCAATTGCAGGACAGGTAGTCTCTCTGGGAAAGGGCCACCATCACTTTATCATGAGTATACCTGACTCCCTGGTCCCTCCTCCAACTGACTCCCCAGGGCCTCTTCCATTTGACTCCTTGGCCCTTTTTCCATCTGACTCCTTGGTCCCTCCTCCACCTGACTCCCTAGGGCCCTCCTCCATCTAGCTTCTAAGCACCTCCCTCCTGAGGCCTTGGGGAGTCTAAGTGGTCTTCCGCTCCCAAGCCTTGTTCTGGTGGCGAGAACATGGGCCTAGGAATAAAGTGGGCCTCGGGTTCAAATCTAGCTGTGTGACCCTAGGGAAGTGATAACCAAGAGCAATTGCCTCTCATTTCCAGCCTCTTCTTGGCCTCTGCTGCCCACTGATGTGGACCCCAGGGTCTTTGAGAGCCTTTGCTGTCCTGCTCCCTTCTCCACAACCTTCTTTCCATCCATTCCTTCTCTGGGGAGCAGGCTGCACCTAGGCTGCCATGCCATCTCCTGCACTCATGCCACAGCCCCTGTACCCTCACCCTGGTTGTGACCACCAGGCACACCAGTCCCCCATCTTTTGGAAGCCTTCTACACCCAAGGGTCTGCAGCACCCCACTCTTATCTGTCCTGGAAGCCTTTGCAATCCTCTGTGCGACTTCAGCTGTGGATAACCTGGATCCCACTTCTGGGTGTTTTGCAGGTGTCTGCAGTCTGAGGTCCCATTGCTGCCTCCAACCCAACATGGTTCATCTCAGAACAGATCATTCTTGCCTCTAGCATGCCCACCCAGCTCTCTACACTGATTAACCATACTCTATGCTAGGGATCTCAGCTGGCCCTCTCTTCACCCTCCTGACCCTATGGTCAACACCCCTGACTTGACCTTTCTGCCTTCCCTATCCCAGCACCTACTGGTGCCTCTCAGTTACCTGCAGCCCAGCCACTTGTGCACATGTTTAGAAGCACCTTGCATCTCACTTAACACCATATGCCCAGCTCCAGTCTCAGTTCTGTGGCCATTTGCTATTCAGGCTCCACTTTGAAGGTCCTTTCCAAGTTCCTCCAAGAACCACCATTTGTCTTAGACAGGGGCCCAACCTAACTCTGAATAAGATTCTTCATCAACTAAGAGGTAATAAACTTAGCCCCAGGGAGGGTAGCTTGTACAGCCATTAAAACCCTCCATCACATACTGTAGTACTTGGTCTGAGTCCCAGAATTTCAGATCTAGCTCCCTGCTAATTAATGCAGCAGGTGATGGCTCAGGCACTGGGTCCCTGCCACCCACCCAGATGGGTGTCCCAGATGGAGTTCCATGCTCCTGGCTTTGATCTGACCCACCTCTGGCTGTTGCATACCTTTGGAGAGGAAATCAGCAGATGCAAGATCTCTGTCTCCCTTTTAAACAGATGAATAATAAATGAATAAATATCTATTAAAATTTCAAAACAAATGCTGGCCTCAGTGGGTCTGAAGGATGAAAGGCAGCGAAAGGCAGGAAACATCATGCAAAAGCAGTAGGTGTCGTCACTCGTGCGCTGATGCTGTCAACTCAAACCCCATGACGGTGAGAAGCAATTGGGACATTAGCCTCCATGTGCCTTCCACCACAGTCCAACTTCAGCCAGATAAGCCCATGGGGAAAGCAGTGCCTCCACTTGACAGACTGGAATGACAAACAGGCTCTCTCCATTCTCACTGCTCATGTCCAGGACTCCGCAGCCCTGTGCAGTGCTCCTGAGCCCCTCAACTTTGACACCTCCAAATCTCCTATCTCACTCAGTCTTTCCCCAAATCAGGCTGGAGAAACAGGTGTGAATAAACCACCTGTACCTTCCTCTCTCATCTCTCAGACAGACTCCTCCCCTGTGAATGAGTGGGAGGAGACAAGGCCAGGACCTTGGCCATGACCTCTCCTGGGCCCAGTGCTAAATCTGCTGTATCAGCCTATATTTCTCAAAGCAGCATAGCTGAGGGCCCCTTTACTCCTCCAGAGTCTGCACTTCAGGGTCAGGAGTCCCAGCATCCGTGCTTTATGTAGATGCTGCCATGTCCTCACAAAGTGACTTCACCTAGAAGCTGCGGTTCTGCCTGCTCCCATGCTCGCCTGTGGCTCTCACACAGGTGTGCCTGCAAAGGCCAGAAGAGGTCTCCTCTCAACCGGTGCTGAAAGCAGGAATACCCTTTTATGCTCAGGCTGAGCTGGGGAGCAGCCTGGGTGGGAGAAAGGCAGTTCAACTGTGAGTAACAGCCATTTCTATTACATTGGCAGAGTTAGGGGCTGCCGCCATTTCCTGAGCTTATGGGTGACGTACTTGATTCATCTCCCTACTGGAAGGGAACTGCTAAGAACGGCAGGCTCCAAGCTCCTTGAACAAGCATAGGACTTGGGGCCAAGAATCACAAAGCTGCCCAGGTTCCATGTACTGCTGGGGCTGTGTTGGTTCTACCATGTCTCTCTAAAATTCCTGTGTTGGAGCCCTAGCCCCCAGGAGCTCAGAATGTGGGTGTTTCTAAGACACAACCTTTCAAAGGAGTGAAGATGAGGTACAAACAGGTGTGACAAGCCAGGATCACAGACATCAATGGAGCCAGGGACTGTGTGAAGGCACAGGTGGAAGATGGCCAAGGAGAAAGGCCTCTGAAGAAACCTCACCTGGCCTGGCTCCTGGACCTTCCCCCTCCAACTCCCAGAGCTCCATTCTAGAACACTCACAGCCTGAGGAGGCTCTTCCACCTCTCTATGCTCAACCCCAAATGGCAGCAGCCTGCAGGTCAACGCCACAAGAGGCCCAGTCCACCTTGGGATAGAGAGAGCTATGCATGTGTCTCATTTGTTCACAGCAGACAGACTAAAAGATGACAAAGTTGGGGCTAAAGAGGCTGAGATGGAGGAAAGGAAGCTTGTGGCTTAGTGGACCTGGTAAAGGTGCACCTGCTGGTGCTGGGCTGGCATGGGGCCAGTGGTCAGTATGCGCCTGGTGGCCTCTGTCCTGGCTCCTGACAGCATTTCCTTGGGCTAGACACACGCGCAAGGCCATACAACTTACTTTTGCATCCACTCAATGAATTTCTTCTTTGTCCTGAGTGCAGGTACCTCGTGTTTCTCTCCATCCTTAAAATACTTGAGTGTGGGAAACTCTGAGATGTGGAATCTTTCTGCCAGGCCCTTGTTGACGGTGGCATCGACAGCTGCAAGGACACCAGAGCTCTAGGATTGGGGAGGGGGGGAAGAGGTCAACTGTGTATTACAGCTTCAGATGTGGCTGGCTTCCCAAGCCTTCCTTGGCCTGTGGGATCTTCTCTGGGGTGACTGCTTCTGGGAACCACTCGGATGTGGGCTTGTCCATCATGGCTCACTTAGATGTTGCTACGAGGCTTTGGATTCTGCCCCACCAACCACAGCAGCTCCCAATAGCTAATGGCCAGACAAGAGGGACAGAAAGCAGGGGTTGCCTGAAACAGAATGGTACTGTGATCCCACAGGCTTTCTGTTCTCCTTGATCCCTGGCAAGGGCCCCACTCCATCTAGCACACACATGTCTGGGTACATGGGAGTTGCTACACGGGAAGGTCCCTGTAAGGATGCAGCAGGTCAGGGGACAGGGAAGGCAGAAGAGGGAAACTTACGTCAGCTTCTCCATGCAGGACTTCCGCCGCCTTCTCAAACTCGGGTTTCATTTTCTTACAGTGGCCACACCCTGTTGGGGAGAGAGAATAAACCATTCCTGTGGGACAGGGGCCCTGAGGATGTATCTCCTGCTGCCTGTGTGACACAGCCCAGGCCGCTCCTGATGCTGGAGCTCCTAGAGGCGGAAGCAAGGACACTGCTCTTCAATGCATGGGGCAGGTGCACAAGCCAGACCGGCCTCTGCACCCGTGGCCTGACCTGGCTCTCATCTACTGCTCCATGACCTTGGAACAACCCCACCAGGCATGAACTCACACGAGCCCCAGTCTGCAGCAGAAAAAAAATGGAGGTAGCAAGAGGGTGGGTGACTGCCCACAGCTGCAAACACAACCACAAGGCATTTGGACAGGATGGAATGGCTGTGGGCAATGAGTGCTCCCTGACACTAGGTCATCATCACCATCATCACCTTCTCCAGTTAGAAGTGAGTTGGGGTCTCCCTCATGGGGGAGTGAGAATCCACAGGAGCAAAATATGTGCACACTTCTGTTCCTGATGTATCCCCAGGTGAGAGGGGCATGATGTGACAGGTACCAGGCTCTGGCTGTTAACAGGGCTTTCTCTTTGTACAAAGAACATGCTTTACCTTCCCTTGGCAACCACAGGGATGCCTTTAGATGTCACAAGTAATAAAAACACGGTTCATCTTAAAGGCAATATGCATTTTGTGCACACACCAATGGGGCATTTGTTAATTGCCTTACATTCACAGAAAGGGTGCTACGCGGCTGTGGAGAAATGCTAGACAGCTCCCAAGGTGGGCCTAACTGCACGGGCACCAAGTATAAGCCAGGCTCGACAGACACCATGCCAGGATGTGGTACAGCCCTGCGGCTGTGCTGTTAGGTGAGGGACAAGGACAGGAAGACAGAGGCTCACACCTCTGTTATCACAGGAGTTCTGCGTCCTCCCTGAGGCCACCTGAGTGCTTGCCTGGGACCAGAGATCTCCTAGGTCATTCCTATACAGCTCAGTCCCAGGCAGCAGAGTCATGACAAGGATGACTGTTTAGTCCCTTTGTGCTATTCCAGCCTGACCTTGGCTTTCCCAGTCCACCCCTACTTCCTGATAACAGAGAATCAGTCTGATTGTCTTGCTCTCCCTGGACTGAGCACAGGGGACATGACTTGGTGGAGTCAAGTGACCCCGAGGGGGCAGCTCAGTTATACCTTTTTCTTTTCTCCCAAGAAGGAAGGGGACCCCAGAGCTCTTAGTTTGCAGGCTCTGCAATTCCCCCATATGCATCATGGGTGGAACTGCTGAACTGAAAAACCAGGCATCTGGCTCTGGTAGTACTGGGGCCTCCTTCTTCTCTTAGTTACAATGCAGAAGGGTGGGAGGTTTCAAACTTCAGGGCTTTGTAGCTTCAGGATCTTGGATCTAGAGGGGAATACAGCACATGCAGGATGGCTTTAAAAAGGATGCATCTGAGAAACAGAATCCCATGGGCTCCATGGGACTGGTGACACCTGCTCCATGCTTTACACACACTGTGCACATGCAACACACTGGGCTCTGAGGACCAGACGGCAACTTCATAAAGGCAGATCCCAGGGACTTTGGCCTTATACACTTCTACCTGAAGCCAAAGTGATCAACATTCAACAAGGTCATGGTCAACTTTACCAGCCAGCAATGAAAAACCAGATGCAGCTGCATCATTGACACATCAACTAAGGGTGATCAGGGAACCTAAGGCTTCCTGGAGGAGGTAGATAAAAGGACACAGCACAGTGAGACAGGAAGGGACAGGGACAGAAGTGTGCAGACAGGAGGGCAAGGGCCTGTGTCTTCCCCAGAAGTGTTCCTCTGGAATCTCAGAGCTCATGGATCCCCAAGGGGCTGGCCCAAGCCGGAAGGGGCAGTGTGGCTCTGCCCTACTGCCTTGCTCCTCAAAGCATGGGTTTCTGGGGTCTCTGGGAGTTGGATATCTTTGGGATCCAGGAGTGTGTGTGCAGGATCACACATGCAAGGTCATGAACCAATCTAGGTGGATTCATAGTCTGATTCAGTGCCCCCTGGGGACCCATACAGGAATCAAGGCCAAGGCAATTTTGGATTTTAAGCACATGATTTCCCAAAAATGAACACCTAGCGTCATTACAACCCATTTCCAAGCAGTCAGATGACAAACGGGTTGTTTTGTAAGCTGGCTGGCTGCTTTCCCACAGAAACAAGCTTGCCCTTGGATGGCAGGCACAGCTGTGGCTGGGTGTGGGTCTGTCTTCCAGGAGTTCAGCCTGCCCAGGAGAGGGGTGAGTAGCAGGGTCCCTGCTAAGTCCCTAAAGGTCCACTGTCCAGCAGCCCACAGGACATCCGGGTTTAAGGCTATAGGTGACCTCAGGGGGAGGTAGGAAGGAGATGCTCCTTGGTTACCCCGACCCCCGACTGTGATGTGAAAGGCGCTATTAGGGTGCACAGTCAAGGGCATCTGTGGGGCTGGGATGAGGACTGGAGCAGGGGCCTGGAGGAAAAAGACAGAGCTGGCCATTGCCCCCGTGTCCCAGTCCCTGTGGCCAAGCCCCTGCACTGTCTCCCTTTGTGCCTTTATCAGGCTTGAGGTTGTAGGATCCGCTTTGAATGCGACAATGTGGCTGGGATGCTGGAGCATTGTGCTAGGAAGCTATGTGGCTCCTGCCCCAGAACTGCCCAGGAAGGAAGTTCCTGTGAGCTGCACAGGCCATCTGCTCACTGCGTTTGAGCAGCCCCAGGAGGCAACACTGGACAGAGCTCAGCAGGTCTGTTCACCTGAGGAATACAGCACTAACCAGGGTTACCATCATCTGCCCTGATGGACACGCCATGCCCCACAGTCCCTCATGATCCCACCTTGGCTTCCTCCCATCCACACCAGTCCTAGTGAACAATTCAATTCTCTGGTAGTGGTACACACTTCTTTGGATATTTTCTACAGCAGATAATTCCATGTCATTTGTGATTGTCCTATTGCTGTCTCGATATTTAAATGCAACCAACACATTAGTTCCAAACACAAATCACATCAAATTCCTTTGCTTCAAAACTTTCCAACAGCTTCTCCTCACCAGTGGGGGAACATCCAAACTCCCTATAGAGTCCACAGACACCTCATAGTCCAGCTCAAGTCCTCTCTGCAACCTGGGCTCAGGCCAGTCCCTGCCGTCCTCCACCCTAGAGCTCCTGGCCTTGTCTCTCTCGCTCGCCTTGCTTTCCTTATAAGGTCTTCAAGAGGAACACCTAACAAAACAAATGCCAACATTCCCTAAACAGTATTGGTTCAAGTCCCTGCTGCTGCACTTCTGTTCCAGCTTCCTGATAATGTACTTGGGAAAGTAGTTTAACACAGCTCAAGTACTTTGGCCCCTGTCTTCCATGCGGAAGACTCAGAACAAGCTCCTGGCTCTGGTCTGGCCCAGTCTCTGCTATTGTGGCCATTTGGGGGAATGAACCAAATAGATGGAAGATCTCTGTGTTGATTCCTTTCTCCTTTCTCTCTATAACTCTGCCTTACAAATCGTTTTTTTTTTTTTTAAAGAAGCTTTCATATCTATGGATGCTGTTCCTGCACAGCCTAGAGTTCTCTTGGTGTCAATAAGATTTTCAATTCCAGCATCACCCCTCAGGGCCTGAAGGAGATATCAAGATTAAACAATGAACTTCTGCAAACAAAGTTTCTGATGAGGACACTGGCCAGTCTCAAAGGGGAAAAGTTCAGCTGAGCAAGCGCCTCTCTCTCTGATGCTCATCTGTCCTGGGAATCTGCAGGTGGCAGGTAGTGTTGGCCTTGACCATAGCCCCAGGCTTCCTGGGCTGGGCCTTCCAAGTGTCCCTGGTAGTGTGGGATGTGGTACAGCCAGAGGAAGAGGGTTAGGTGCAGGGAGCAGAGCTCCAGACGCTGTGTGGTATGTCCTGTTTATGATTTGATAGGCCATTAAGTTTTATTGCCAAGCTTCCTTGTTGGGTTTTTATCATCTGTGTAAGTGCACTTTCATTCTTGCCTATCACCTCAATCATGTTCTTCTCTGGCTGTGGAGATGTCAGCGTCCTGTCAACCCTGAGCCCCCAGCTGCTTCTGGATGTCATTAGATGCCATTACATGTGTGATTCCATTACACGCAGGCTGTGGAGCATTCCTGGCTGTTGTCTCTGGAATTTTCCTGGGGAGCAGGATCACCTGTTAGGCTCCTGGTAGCTAGGTCTAGGGTAGTAATATTTGGAGCTCTTGGTGAGCTTGGCTCCTGCCTTGCCTGGAACCTGCTGTGGTGGCACAGCCACATCTTAATGTGAAGGGCTCTGTGGAGAGTGGCAGGCTCTGCCCTCAACACCACCACACATACACCAGAGCTGACTTGGTGCTGTTGCTGCTGCTGTTGCCCATATCTGTGGCATCCATCTCTGCAACTCACACAGCCCCTGCCCTTGTGCCGAGAGATTTCTCATCCCCTTGATGAGTACCACAGTGAGGGTGATAAGCTATCCTAAGGACATCCTGTGGCACGTGGACACCTGAAAACACTGGCAGTGTGATTTATAAGGAGCACTACAGTGAACGGCTCTAAGCTTTGGTAGCGTGGCGCAAGATAAGTGATTGGTAGTACTACTGTGCAATAATGGATTATGATGGGGCCACAACAAAAAGCAACCTAAACAAAAAAAGCAACCTGAACAACACAAGGAGATATGTCCCAGACAAGGTTAAGGGTAAAAGGTAAAGAAAATGCATGGGGAAAGAGTTAAATCCCTTTGTGTCACTGGGTCTCAACCAACAAGTGAAAATATCCAGACAGATTAAAGAAGGACATGAGAAAAACAAAACAAAACCAAGGACAGCATTTTGATATTAAGGGGTGAGCTTTGTAAGCATCCTGAGCAAGCTGGGGTCCAGACAAGAAGACCCAGTGATTAGGCTATGGCCTCCTGGAATCTCCTGCGTTTTAGTTAGTGCTATGCTTTTTTGATTCTGTGACCTGTGGTGAGTGGTGACCCATTTGTGCCTCCCTTTCTTTCCTTATAAAATGGGAAAATTCAGGTCTATTGTGGTGTAGCAGTTAAGGCCAACGTCTGCTGCGCCAGCATCCCATATGGATGCTGATTCAAATCTTGGCTGTTCCACTTATAATTCAGTTCCCTGCTGATGTGCCTGAGAAATCAGTGGGGACAGTCCCAGAATTCTGATCCTTGCACCCACATGGGAGACCCAGAAGAAGCTTCTGTCTGCTGGCTTCAGCCTGGCCAAGATATGGCTGTTGGCAGCTATTTGGGGAATGAAGCTGAGGATAGAAGACCTCTGTCTCCCTGTGTGTCCCTTGTTCCTCTGTAACTCTGCCTTTCAAATAAATAAATCTTTTTAAAAAGAGAAAGAACAAAATGGAAATAATCACAACAGGTTTGTTGTGAAGATTAAATGAGATAACACATGGAGAATGGCTAGAACAAAGCCTGATCCAATCGAAGTGCTGCAGGAGCATCCTGTCATTCATCTACAAAACAGCTTTGTATAATAAAGACATTTAAAATGAAGATAAAGCAAGCAACTTACCAAGAAAATTCGGAGAAGGTGGGAAGCAGATAAAGAATAATATCTGTAATTCTACAGCTCCAGGTCAAGAAGAAAAAAGACAACCTATCGGGGGATGGGCAAGGGCTATGAGGAGGTGGTCTCCAAGAGGAGAGGCTGGTAGTCACGGTAGAGTAGGCCTGACTTCCCTGGAGGTCAGCCAGCTGTGGCCAAGCTGATCCCAGGTCTGGCTTAGCAGCCGTGGGAAAGGCTTACCGTATGCAGGGGAGGGAGAATCTTCAGGAGGGCAGTTGGGCAGGAACCGTCAAAGTACATGCTCGCTTCCCCAGCCACCCAAGGATCACTTCTAAGAATTAATCCTGACCACTTAAACAAACCTCTTGCCAATCCATGAGTGCTTCAAAGAGTTCATGGGAAAATAGGTCTAAAAATAAACTTAGGTTCGTCCAAAAAAAAAAAAAAGTGAAATGTATGCATTGCTTCTCTACAGTATGCAACCTTCCCACATAGATGTTGGCAAATGCTCACTGCCATGTTCAAACAGTACAAAACTGCGCTCAATGCTGATGGGGAAAGGGTTTTGAATTCACGGCATGTCTGAATTCTAACACAATATTCATTGACTAGAAAGACTGAGGTAGATTTACTTGCCCATATGCACATTTTCATAAATTCATCTCCAAGACCTCCTATGAGTGGGGAAAAGTAAGTCTCAGAGAAACAGAGAAGTAACAACACTACTTAGGTTAAAAAAAAAATCCAACCAAGAAGCATAGAAGGAAGAGGGCCAGGAAGGGGTGGGGCCAGGAGACCACAATGCATTCTCAGGTGTTCTTGAACTTTGCTCTTGTCCAGAATAAGAACATTCCTATTCTTCCAAAATTAGTGGTGCAATGAAAAAATAAAAGCCGACAGCATGTTTTATGGCATGATGACTGCACACATCTGTATCAGTGCTGACAGACGGTCCACCCGACTCCGTGTTAATTCATACCACAAAGGTTAAAAAGCAAGGGGTTTAGAACCTAGCAACAAGGATGTCAGAAAGCAAAATATGGACAATGAGACTAGAGGGTGTCCTTTTCCTTCACCATCTATAGTCTCAGTACCATGTGGATTTTCTACGTACATAAGACAAACAGGAAGGGAAAATGAGTAAGACCAAAGGTGGGAGCATGAATTCAGCATTGTGGGTCAGCTCAGCTTCCCAGGGGCACACTGGCATCTGCACACACCAGTGGGAGGCGAGCTGCACCAGAGACATGTCTGGTTATAGAAGAGGGGCAAGGGCCGAGAGCCCCTGCGGTGCTATGGAGAGGAAGGCAAGGGGATGCTTGACACTCTAGTGACCTGAGGTCACTGGGTCTGTTGACACTGCATGGGTGTCAACAGGCCCAGCAGACTACAGGGACACCTTGCTCCAGGATGCCCCACTTAGCTGCTTCTAACATCCGCACTTGTGTGACGCTTGCTCAGGCAGTAGAATTGTGATTCTGCTGGAGTTACATTAAAAGAGACATAAAGAGCAGCCAAACAGCAACAGTGGCAGGGACGCAGGGCCTCTCCTCACATATGCGCTGAAGGAACGGAGGTTCCAGGGACCATTAGGGCTCTGCTGATTTACCCTTGGGGGCCATAGTATGGTCCTCCACGGTACTCACACATCTGTGTCATGCCCAGGTGCAACACATAAGGCGCCATGCTGTGGTTGCCTGAGCCCTCTCTCTCTCTCACACACACACACACACAGCTCTTTGCTCTCACTCAGATGCCCTGGCACAGCTCCTGGGGGAATGGAGCCCATAATGCCAGGCTGGCCTCCCCTCTGTGGAGGGCCTAGCACTGGGGCTGTTTATGCTTGGTTGCTGAATGAAGACCCAGGCATCAAGGTAAGAGCTGGGTGGGGGGCATGTGTATGGGCTTCTGAGGACTTCTGTTGGGTGTGAAGTGAGTGGCAGGAAAAGTTAGAGAGAGGGTAAAGATGTGACAGGTCAATGGTGGCCTCAACATCAGATCAATGTCATGGTGCTGCTAATACATAGCTGCACACTTATGCTGATGAGGGCCCCAGGAGTGTGACTCTGTGACATCTCATGCCAAGCAGCCAGTGCTTGCCTCTGAAAGCAACAGGTGCCAGTGGAGCACTCCACCTAGGGCAGGCAGAGGTCAGGAGGAAAGCTGAAGACCACTTTTCCCTCTCTGGCCTTTCCAATCCAGGGGAGAAACTGATGCAGACTGAGCATTTTCAACATGTGCAGGAATACTTCACAGAAGCACCGGGGCTCTCTCCGGAGAGCAGCACCAGCAGTGATGCTAATTTTCTTCTCTATACTTTCCTACATTATCTTTTGTAAGCCTGGCATTTGCAATTAGCCAAAAAGCACCAAGATAAATTCAGCCTCTTAGTTGGAGCCTAACTATGTCAATCTGTTGGAATGTCTTAAAATCGTAAAGCACTTGTGGGCTGTTTTAGCTATTTCCCCAGCTCTAATTCTTGTACACCTCAAGGTGCATCTTGCCTATCATGGCTCTAACCAAGTAGCTAATAAAAAACAAGCCCAGCTCCGCAGCTAGATTCATGATGAGAAAACACCAAGGGCTTCTGTGTCATGTTCAAACCTCCCAATCACATTTGGAGAAAAACAATAAAACAGCTTGTTAATCTTATCAGTTCCAAGAAACAAAGCAAGCTCACCTGGCAATCAAGAGCACAATCTACATATATAAAGGTATGTATTTAGGGAGCACACTGACTGCCTCCCACCCTGTACACATGCATTCACGCACTGCGTTCACATCACAGGTCCAGGCAGCATGCACTTCTGGCTTTTTTCTTCCTGTACAATCCTTTCCTCACCCTTGCTGGGCCAGAGTTGGCAGGGGGATAAGGAAGAAGAGTGCCACAGAGACACCCAACCCAGGCTGTGCTGTGGACCCACCTCTTCACTGAGCGCATGGGCCAGTCCCACCATGCTGGCCCCTTGTCCCGTGAGACCCTCGCACATCCTTCCAGGATCAGCATTGTCCCTTTTAGGAACACCCACAGTCAATTTCCCACAAGATCCCTGGGCTGGAGACCTTGTAGGTGAGACCGCCAACACTCATATAGGGCATGCTGGATCCTTGGCATCCCCTGGTTGGGCCATGCCCCCTCAGCTCCTTGCAGGGAAGAGAGGCCCTCTTGGTCCCCATGTTCCACAAGATGGGGTGGGAGGGAATCCATATCCTGGGGAAGAGCTAAGGGCTTTGAGTCCTAATCCTTTCAGCTCACACTCTCTTGGGAAGAAGCCACTGAGGGCTGGCTGCAGGCAGGTCAGGGTCCCCATGGCATCCCCCTGGCTTGGCGCAGCTCCTGGCACTCAACAGCTAAGGATGGTGCCCATTGGACTCTGAAGGGGGGCAGGGGAGAAGCAGGGAGGGGGCACGTTCCACTCACATGGGGCGTGGAACATGACGAGGACAGAGGAGTGTTCCTTCACAAACTGGTCAAAGTCTTCATCGGTCAGGTGATAAACGGAGCCGCCCTCATCTGCCCAGGGTGTCTCGGGCACCTGGGGCTGTGGCGGCTGTGGACTGGAAGACCAAAAACAGGCAGAGCTCAGAATGGGACCCTTCCATGATCCAGCCCCCTGGACAGACCAGAAACAGGGCCCCTGGGGTTAGGAGGCTGGGGACAGGGGAGGAACACTGGGTTGAGTCCTCAAGCCCCGGAGCCAAGTCCTGACTGAGGAACTGGCATATCTGATGGCTTTTGGCCACATTCCTCCAGGTAGCTTGAGCAATCCCTTCCTCTTGGAGAACTGGGGGCCTTATGAACCTTCTTAAGCCATGTCCAAGTTTTCAGTAAATGGGTGAGACTAAGTGCAATGACAAGCAGTGGCCTTCAACTGCTGCTCATTGCTCATGGAGCAGAGAAGATAGGAGCTGAACACACTGGCTGAGGTGGCAGAGAGGGGAGTGAGGGAGTGGAGGAGGGCTGGCAGGGAAGGCCACAGCTGCAATGGGCAGGACAAGTGGCCACAGTGGGCAAAGGAGTTGTGTGTGTGCAGAAGAGCGTTTACTGAACAGGCTGTGGGAAACATCATGATGTGGGGGATCGGGCTGGGAGTTCTCTAATTACAACAGTGTCTATGCTAGCCCACTAGTCTACCCCAGAGACCAAGAACACACAGTTCCCTAGGGGGTCCACATCAACCTGATCACTCCACAGTGCACAGCCAGGCACAGATGACCCTGATCCCTGCACCGTTACCCATGGGAGGTTCCCAGCTATCATCTCTGGCTGGTGATGCCACCCCCTACTTTTTCCTGTTACTAGTGCCCTTGCCAGAACACTCTGATTGCCAGAGAGCACTTTGGGCCAACAAAAGTGAGAAGACAGCATTGTAGAAAAACCATCATGGTGTCAGCAGCCAGGGCTAGAAGATCCAAGAGCAAGTAAGCGAGAGAACAGAGTGGCCAGCACAAGGCAAGTTGTCATTCCTCCCATACACGCCCTCAGCACAGGCATGAGTTTTCATGTCACCTCCATGCACAGTCTGGGCAACCATTCTGACTGAGCCCCAAGCCTCCCTGGTCCCAGGGACTACAAATGGTAGGAATAGGACAAACCACCCCCAGCCTTGCACATCCAACATGAGGTGGGCTGCTGTAGAAACACAGCTCTGGAGTGAACCACCAGGCAGACAATGGACTAGACAATATTACAAGCCTATGCTTGGGTTTCAGACACAGACCCCTCCACACACAACCAATCCCACTTTAGGGAATTCATCTGTACCATTCACCTGTACAAAATGACGTGTCTTCCAAAGGCATTCACTGCAGACTGTCATGTTAAAGACTGGCATCAGCTCAGTGCCAGTCAGGCCGGGGGTCTACCCACAAGGAGTAACCTAACCATGATACTAGCCTGGATGCCAAGAACATGAAATGGCTCTTTCAGGATTCCAATCAATCACTGCTCAGCTGCTCAACCTGGTATCTGGGTTGGCTGCCTGAGCTCTTAGGGACCTGTCTCCAGAGTGCACTGCCATGCACAGGTGTCTGTGTCCCCAGCTGACAGCAACAGGAGGCTTGCAAGTGTCCTCTCTTGCCCTGAACAGGGGGCTCAGCCACTGAAGGGGCAGTAGGTCACTTGCTAATTTTTGCACAAAATAGGGTGGGGAGACAAAATCCACTTAGGCAATTTGTTTGGGCCTATAGGAAGATACGCTTAAACAGCCTATAAGATACTCATGGGCCTCACCTCTGGGAGTGGGAAACAGAACAGGAAGGAACAAACAGGTGGGAGCAAAACTTTTCCAAGTGTGTCTTAAAAAAAAAGTGTTTTGTATGATGTATCATCAAATCCAAAAATTAAAATAAACTTTTATACACTCAGCCTGGGCATAAACAAAGGCTGGAGAGGCTGGAGCGCAGCGGGTACACAGACACATCCAAAAGTGCCTGAGAAACTTGTAGTTAACTGGAAAGGGGACATGTGCTAACGTTGCTAAAATAACAGCACAGGAGCTAAAATAAAAACTGTATGAACCTACCAGAGTGAAGAGAACAGGAAAGAAAGGCACAAGAAAAAAAAAAAAGAGGTCAATGCAATTTAGAAGCTAAAAAACTCACTTGGTATGGAGGGGAAACACAGGGCAGAAATCCAAGGTGTTGGTTGGCGGGTCAGGGGAAGGAGCAGAACCACACCTGAGTGTAAAGACAAGGCTCCGTGGCCCCAGGGGAGCCACCCCTGGCAGCTGGCTGATACCCTGAGGCTTCACTGGCCACTGGGACCCTCAGACCCATCCCCACATGCTCCCAGGGCACAGCCCTGTTCTCCCCCAACCCAGGGCACAGCCAGAAACTGACTGTGAAGAGGCCTTCACACACAGCAGATTCCTAAGAAATGCTTGCTGAATCAACAACTGCAGGAGAGATGTAGCTAAAAGAATCAGAGGCATTTAAGCTTGGAGAGAACACATTGGCTCTCTTCAAATGTCTCAAGCTGTGTCCAGGAGAGACCTGGACATTCCTTCTTCAGAGGCCCCACAAGCAGAGCTGAAAGCACCAAGAGATGCCCCCTGCTCCCAGCAGAGGGAATCCAGCATGAGGAAGAGCATTCTATTTGCAGTAAGCAGGATGGGAGGCGGAGACCTTGGGGAGGATCCCTTTTAACAGCCCTGCATAGCCACACTTAGAACTTCTACCAGACATTGCAGTGGCACCTCTAGGCATTACGGATGCCAGGCATTTTCTAAGTTTATATGGTGCTATCCAAATGCATGTTGTGCATGATCTATAGCACAGCAATCATTTCAACACAAGCAGGTCACCTCAAAAACAAGTAAATGGGAACACTCGGGGATACTGATGAAGTAGACTTCTCTGTGCCTTTGCGGTCCTGGGGTTGGTTCACCTGCTCTGTGGAATGGGGACTCCCCAGCCACACACCAGCTCCTCCTCCGATAGGGGTGCGCCTGCTGGGCAGGAAACCCCAGTGCTGCTGGTTTCTGGTTGATATAAATGCACATAGGCAGGGAACCAGATAAAGCTGCTGCCTGCAATACCAGCATCCCATGTGGGCACCAGTTTAAGACCTGGCTGGTAAACTTCCAATCCAGTTCCCTGCTAAAGCATCAGGGAAAGTAGCAGAAAATGCCTGAGGTATCTGGGTTCCTGCCACCCATGTTCAGCCTGGCTTGTCAATCCTGGGGGATGGACCAGCTGATGCAAGAACTCTTTCTGTCTCTTCCCCTCTCCATATATAAGTGTCTTTCAAATAAATTACTAAACACATCTTTAAAACACACACACACACACACACGCAGAAATGGACAGGCAGGGCAAAGCAGACTGCTGCAACCACTTTCCAAACATCCTGCTCAGCCTCTCCCACTAGTGGAAGGTCTGAATGACCATCAGGAGCACCAGGGGGCAACAATGCCAAGGTCAGTGCCTACTCCAGAGCCCCTTCCTGGGAACACCAGGACTAGCTCCTGGCCCTGCCTCAGGCCCCAGCGCACCCACCAGTCACCCACTGGGATTAGCTGTGTGGAAATCATCTCCATTCTTCCGCACACAAGCCCTGAACAGCTAAGGGTGAGGAGCTAAGAGGTCCAGGGCAGTAGTAAATTTGAGACTCCTGCTCTCTGCTAGGACGTTGGGGGAAAGGCTGGTAAAGACTGAACACGTGGGCCTGGGAGAAACCACCCACAGAGCTAGCCAAGCGTAGGAGAGAAATCTGGACGGCGATCCACCAAAATATCACAACACGGTATCTGGAAAATGGGCGGGGGACTTCTTGTTTAACTACACTTGCAAGTGTTCCCTATGATAAGCATATGTTCTTTGAATATTCTTAAGATCAGAAAAGCTAATTTTTTGTGTGTGTCCTTTTTTTAAAGAAAGGAAGCCAGTTGGTGCCGGGGATGTTGGCAGCTCCTGCTGGCGAGCGGGATCTGGCAGCTCCTGGAGGGTCCTCCAACAGGTTCCTTTCCTGTCCCTGACTCACAGGGGACAAGGCCTGGAGCCACATCCTCAGAGGACTGCCCTGCAGTGTGTGGCTGACACAAAGGGCTCCCCCGGGGTGGGGTGGGGGTGGGGCCAGGAGGACCTACCCAGCAGATCCCTGTCACCCTCTCATCCTGAAGATGACAAGAGGGAGGGAGCACAGGAGGTGGGACGGGGCAGAATGGGGGAGAGGAGCCAGTCCTGGAGGGGCTTCTGTAACAACTCCAGGCAGGCCTGACAGGGCAGCTGGGTGCAGTGCTTATGGCACTGGGTGCCAGCAGGAAGATAATAACCTGTTTCAGCAACTCCACTGCACTGATAGGCTACTCTCATCTAGGGTGAGCAGGCAATTTTGAACATTTTTTTTTTAATCGAGCCTTATCCTTCCAAAGAGATAGAAGGGTGTTTTGAAACCAGAAAAGGTTAGAGCAGGGGAGGGAAGCGGGCAGATTTTTATGCTCTGCTGACAAATGAGATTGCTGTTTGTGGAGCCTTTTCCTGGAGCAGAACGAGGTATGTCTGGCTGCAGGAGAGGACATGGTTATTATCATTATTTTCAAAGGAAAAAAAAAAGGGACACGGGGGAGTGAAAGCCCAGTGAGAGCACAATCACGGGCACTGGCCTTCCCAGGTAGGGGCTGAAAATGATGCTGTGGTCCTCGGCGGCTGAGATGCCAGGATAAGAGATGCCATGAAGACCCAGTGCTGGCCCTGGCGCTTCGTCTCCTGGGGCTCCTGGGAGTTGCAGAGAATGGAACACTCAGCTTTTCAGCCTTTAGAAATCACAGTGTTTCTGGTAGGTTTTTTTTTTTTTTTGCTTCTATATACAAAATTCACCTTTCTTTCCTATTCTGAACAGACATACTTTCAACCTCTGATCCTTTGGATAACTAATTCTTTAACTCGTCCTGAAGGCGATGATGTCAACATGCTGACACCCTAAGGTTAGGGAAGGGGTGTGGTGGTGCCCCAGAGCTCAGAAGAGAGGGTGCTGGTTATGGGCAGCTCACAGGTGCGGGACCAGCTTCTAGGAGTGATTCCGGCATCCCGTGATGAGCCGAATGACCTTGGGCATGTGATGTCATCGCCCTCATCAATAGCTTCCTTAAAGCACCACAATGAGCATTAAATGAAAACCCATCCAAGGTGCTTGGGACAGTATCTGCCTGCCATAGAGCAGCAGCTGCAAAAACATTAGCTGTTCTTATTTCAAGAATGGGAGCCAGCAGGGGCTGGTCAGTATCACAGCAGGGTGAGTACTTAGCTGGACATCCTGAGCACTGCACTGTGAGGACTGGGAAGATGCCGACAGGTGGAAGGAGGGAAGGAAAAGGGGCGGGGCCACAGCAGCCCCCAGGGAGTGGTGCCAGGGCAGAGAGGTTTGGCACCCCACCAGTCTGACCACACTCCAGCTGGGGAGCCTCAGGTAAGGGTGGGGTATAAGGCATGCTGTAGCTCTTTGACATTTGGCATTTCTCAGCCCCTCTGCAGCCCCTAATTCACACCTGTGTGTGCAATCAGCGTTCCATTGACATTCCCATTTTCAGAAGGCCCCATGGGTGGGATATCTCTTAAATTTGATCTAACCTGGGTTAGAAATTTGTTGGGAAGGGGGTAGGATGGTAATGCAAGTTTGGGAACATTCTAGAAAGCCCTCTGATGATGCCAGGAGGAGTGGACAGCTTTAGGTAGCCCCAGCATACCAGTCTGATCATCACAGGCCCAGGGACACCTCAATGCTCCTGCACCCCACATGCCCATGGCGATGCCCCCACACTGGCCAGCCTGGACTCAGCCCAGAGTCTGGTAGCTGCCCCTTCCTCCTACTCTCCTCCATCCCACAGCCCAGACTGGCACCCATGCAGCCCAGCCCCACCCTCCGGTGCACACCCATGGACGCCAACATCCATTTGACTTACTTCTTCAGCCATTCCACAATGTCCTCCGCTGTAGAACCATAGTTGTCATACTGGAACAGGAACTGCCCTTTCCTGCAAATGGTGGAGACAGAATGTGGGTGGGCTCAGCCAGGGACACCTGGACAGGTCAGCAGGGAGGGAGCTACAGAGGGAAACAGGGGACTTACTCAAAATAACAGATAGTAGGGTAGCCCCGCACACCATACTCCTCCTTGATGTTTTCAAATTCCGAGGGGTAGACGTTCATCCCAGCCAGGACCTGAGTGGAAAAAGAGAGCCAGCTCCAGACACTGGGGCCAGAGCAGGGCTGATGCACAAGAAGGCAGACTGAACTGGCGGGAGTCATGACCAAGAGCTTGGGAACAGCCATCTGTCCAGCCTGCCCAGGGCCACAGACAAGTTCTGAGAATTTGAAGAGAAGTCCCAGCCTCACTATGGAGTTCCAAGGCCTTGAGAGCAGCTGCTGCCATTCAAGTACACATAGTGCACTTTCACTGCAGCCCTGCCTGCACTCTGCTCCACGGTGATGGAGAGAAGGCATGGCTAGACGCCTCTCAGGCCTGGCAGCATGTCCTAGGATGCCTTCCTGGATGCTGCATGGCCGGTCCGCTGTCTGTCCACTCGGGGCTCAGCGCATGCTGCTGTCAGACCTCACAGCTCAGACGCAGCCAAGGAGATGGCATGGCTCTCCTGACACATGGTGAGAAGTGAGGTGTTCCGACGCCAGCCTCCCCAGCTCTCCGCCATGTGTGAGCATCACCCTCCAGCAGTGTACATGCAGGGAATCGGAGAGGAGGAGGCTGGCACAGAACTGGCCCCCAAAGGAAAGAGGCTGTGTGGAGTTGGTTCTCACGGGAGCATATGCCTGGCCAGAGGGGTCAGCTACTGTAAGGCTGTTGCACAAAGGACTGCTCAGAAACGAGGAACACGAACTTCGAAACATGAGGCACAGCTCAAGCAGCAGAGAAGAAAGCAAAAACTACAATTTACTGGATGAACCCCAGGGATGCACAGTAAGAGAAAAAGGAGAAGGAAACTTCTCGTGGACAGTGAACTTGAATCAGAAGACTGCATTCATCCTGTGGCATAGTAGGCTAAGGCCGCATCCTGTGAGCTGGGGCAAGAGTTCCCCCACCTAGAGGGTCCTCCCAGGAAGACACAGGTGGCCAGTGGGACAATCACCAGGCTCTGAAAAGAGGTGAATGCCCTTGGGATGACCCATGTCAGAGGTTCTGGCACAAACCAGGGGCTCAGGAAGCATCACATCCCTTATGTCACCTTGTCACCTGTTCCACCAGAAGTGTCTATCTTTAGAAGCAGCAGAGGGGGAGGTACTGTGGCATAGTAGGCTAAGACCTCATCTGCAGCACCACAATCCCATAAGGGCATCTGTTCCACTCCCCTTAATATGCTACTCCACTTAATATCCAGCTTCCTGCTAACGACCTGGAAAAGTTGTACCCATGTGGGAGACTCAGAAGAAGCTCTTGGCTCCTGGCTTTGGACCAGCCCAGCTTTGGTCATTTGTGATCACTTGGGGAGCGAATCAGCAGGTGATTTCTCTCTATGTAACTCTGCCTTTCAAATTAATAAATAAATCTTAAAAACAACAAGAGAAAAAAAAGCAGCAGCCAAGTTGTCTTTCCAACTGTCTCAAGTACTGAGCACAGTGTCTGGCACACAATAAATGCTTGTTACATCCTCATTTCCTTTCCCCAGCTCATCTGGGGATGCTATAAAGAACACAGGCAGAATATACCTGGAGCAGAACTTACTAGAAGTCCTGGAACCTTCTAATAGCCTCTCTGCTCATTTCCGAGATAGATTCAGTCTGTTCCAGGAACATCCGTCTCCTTTAGAGTTCTTTTTTCTGTCTAATTGATCTCTCTAATGTCAGTGCACATGCACCACAAGATTAATTGTCCACATCCTCTCCTTCATTACATCACTTCTCTGCACCAAACCTCCCCAAAATACTGAACACAGGCTGGAACATCCAACCTCCAGCCCACACAGTCCCCCCCCCACCTCATATCACTCCATCCTGTTTCCTCACAAAGTCCTTCATGGTGCACATGCTGGTGCCTCCATTCTTGGGTCTCCCAGGAATGAGGCCATCTGAGATGCCTTCCCTGCACAGCGCCACTGCCCTGCACAGTGGCTGTAGCTCTGGCTTGGATTCCCCACCCCGTCTGGATCTCTGTCTGCAGTCACAGTTGCCATTTCTGCACCTGCTGACATGCTGGTAGTGATGACGATGGTGATAACCTGAGTCCAAGATCTGGAACACCCGAGGCGCATGAGCTGCTTGTATCGAGGCTACTGAGGGGTCCTCCAGCTCTTGCCAGGTTTCCAGTACTCCCACTCTTCTCTCCTGCCACACTGGATACCTCACAGTTCCCCCTCCCTGTCACCCCGATCCCCACTTCTTGCTTCCATCGAGCCTCTGCCAACAAATCCTACTGCCCTGGGCAGGCTTTTCAATCCTCCTTTGCCTGGTGTTGAACTCATGATTCTTCAAGATTCTCCAGTATTTCTGTATCGTTTGAGGAGCATTTATTAGTGAACAAGACAAGTTACGTGCTTCTTGTTTAAGGAGCTATGTATAAACACCTGGTGGAATTGGAATTTGTGAAGTCCCAGGAGGCACACCTCTGACCCTGAGCAGCTGTGCTGGGGGCCATGCAGCCAGCCCAATAAGCTCAAGTCTAGCCATTTTGCCACAATAGTAGCTCCCCGGTGTGGGTAGCATGCAGGCCTGTTCAAAGGAGGGTGAGGCTTCAACAGATGCGCCAGGAGGGAAAGATGCAGGCAATAGTGACAAGATGTGTCCCCAGCAATGGAGAGCTTCTCCAGGTAGCAGGCCTGCAGCCGAGGAGCATGGAAAGGAAGAGCAAGAGACCTGGGGCCGCTCTGGGAAAGGCAGTGTGGATCTAAGAAATGAAGACTTGGGGGGGGGGGTTGTGGGAGGAGTGGGGGGAATCCCAGTGCCTATAAAACTGTATCACATAATACAATGTTACTAACAATAAAAAAAAAAAAAAGAAATGAAGACTTAGGAGGCGGCAGTGGATGGGGTTGCTGGAGCAGAGAAGCAGTCACTGTCCAGCTGCCTTTTTTTTTTTTTTTCTTAAGCATAGTCATCCCTGAGGGTCTGGGTTCAGGACTGTGTGGATGTCGAGACCTGTCATTGCTCATGTCCCTTACACAAACAGGCTCAGCATCTGCATTGAATCTACATGCATTTTTCAAGGGTCTCTGAAGCCACCCCTAGATTATCTGTAGTATCTAATACAAGGCAAGTGCAGGGTAAGAATCATTCCCATGCTGCACCATTTAGGGAATTACAAAGGGGAAAAAATCTGCATGTGTTTAGCATAGGTGCAACTCTGTCATGGAGTCCGTGTGTGTGTCCATGAATGGGAATGCCTCCAACGTGGACAGCTGGTATGTAAAGGTGGGTGGGTCAAGGAGACAAGTCGGCAGTCTGCGGCAGCCAGAGACCTGTGTGGCTGATCCAAGCCTGGTCAGTCCAGTGGGTAGGAAGAGCACAGAGAACAGGTACAGGAGGTGTCTGAAGATGCCTGAGCAGCCCAGCCACTGGTGAAGGGTCCTGCAGCGGGCAGGGTGCAAGCCTGGAAGGCAGCTGATATCTGACCCAGACATGCTGCCCTGGGAACCCTGAGGAGGAAGTTCAGACAGCTGCCTGCCTTGTGTGGTTCTGGAGCGGAGGTAAGTGGCTCAGATAATGCAGTCACATGCCACTAAAGCCACGGACCTAATAAGCTCACCGAGGGCCATGCTGCCGTAACGCGACAAGGCAAAGCATATGCCAGGCTTGCACTGCAGCTTGCTACCAAGAACAAGAACAGGGTGGGCAGGAGACCCAGTAAACAGAGAGCAGCTGGGGGGTCAGTTGGCCACTGGTCTCTGCCAAGTTTCCACATTCAGTCCATTTGCCTCTCACAACAATCCAGCAAGGTGGGCAGTGCTGACTTTGTCATGAGGAAATAGAGGCACCAAGAAGACTGGGCTTGCCCAAGCTCTCCCAGTCAGCTAGCCAGAGCCAGTTCTGGAGCCCAGCCTGTGTACACAGCTGTGATGGCCATGGTCATGGCGTCTGTACCCTGCCTGGCCAGTCACAGCCGTGGTTAACAGGAGATGGGGCAGGGCTCAGTGTGGGAAAGGCTGGAAAGTAGAGGCAGATTGGGGAAGGGCTTGCTCTGATGGTGGTGGCTGCTACTGAGATTGACAGTCAGCAGGAGGAGAGGGCACAGATGCCAATGTGTCAACAGATGTCAATGACGGTAAAAGAAGAGAGGCAGGCCCAAGTTTGGAGAACGCCAAAGACTGCGGGTCCCTGGCCTGACCTGGCTGCCTTATGCTGAGTGATATCTTTGGGTTAGACGCCTACCAAAAAGTCTGCGGAGAGGTTTCTGACCCACGTCACAGGCATGGTCAGCAGTGAGGACTCTGAGATGACAGGGAGCAGAAGGGACAGTGCCTGGGGCATGACCCTTGGGGAATAGCAGTCTGCTTTGGTTGGGGGGGTGGTCCCTACCTCTGCTATGTGTGTGAAGACGCAAAGGCTGCCCTCCTACCTTGCCCTGATCTAGGTTCCTGGGAGCTACCACTGTGCAAAATGTGCCCCAGATTCCCAAGTGAGAGGCCTGTAACAAGTGGGAGCCCAGTGTTGTCAGGACAAGGATGTTTTCCTAAGAAACCAAAGGAAAATCAGAACAGAGCAAGCCTAAATAAGCAAGAAACCACATGAGCCAGCAAATAGGCATTCACACAGCACAGATCTCAGGCTGAGGTCACTAGTACCTGGGGCCACAGTTCCAGGAAACACACATCCCCTCTGCACCCTACCTTCTCTTCTAGAATGGGGCCGTCTGTATTTCTAGACCTGGGTCTAGGCACATGACACAGGGATAGGTGATTCGGGGGCTAGCTTTGTCAAAGTCTTGTCCAGAGGCAGGGCCACAGGGGAAGGTCCCCATGACACATGTATCCTTCCCATTGTGCCTGTGTCCTCCATGGTGAAGCCTCTGAATAGCAGTGTGAATGCCTGTTTGCCTGCTCATGTGGTTTCTTGCTTATTTAGGCTTGCTCTGTTCTGATTTCAAGAGCTCAGATCACTGTTCAGGAGGGCTGTGTTGTGGAGATCTGCTGCCCAGCACTGTAATTGTATCTGGGGTTACACAACTACATGCTGGCAGGGGTCAGGAGGATGGATGCTATGCCTCTGCTTCCGGACACACACATGGCACAGCAGACAAAAGCCTGGGAGGGTGAGGGCTTCCCAGCCCTCTTCTGAGGGTGCCTTGGCCACTGTCCCCCTACTCTGCTCCCTCCCAGTTGTTCTGAAGACCATTTCCCTAGTAGCTCCTCTTCTGCCTCTTGTGCCTTGATGGTGGGCCCTGTGAGGGCACATCTGTCTCACCTCTCCTCCTCTAGCTCTCCACCTGGATTTACCTCCCAGTGAGTCCATTCTTGTCACCCCAGGGTCGCCCTGTCCTTTGCTGCTGAGCTCCCCCAGCAACTGCCTTGGACCACTTTGGCACCCAGTGTCACCAATCTTGGGTACCAGAGGGTCTGCTCTTGGCCCCTGGCCTCCCAGCAACACCACGTGTGCATCACACGTTGTCCTAGCCATTTCATCATTCTGTCTCTGACAGCTGCCTACTTCTCTGGACCCCAGAAACTTGTTGTGAGTTCTCACTCCTCAGAGAGCAGGTGATTCCAGGTTTCGTTTTGGACATGGCCTCACAGTAGCCACATGATCGGTCTTCCCTGACACTTGTAAAACCCACCCTCCCCAGCTTGCTGCCTGCTTCACTTACAGCGTGGCCTCGAAGCTGCGTTGCGGCCATCTGGAAATGCGGCATCATCCTCTTGCACATGCCACACCCTGGTCATGGGCAGGAAAGAGAAACCAAAGGCAGTTACAGCCATGGCCGTGTGTTTTGGTGCCCTCCCCTAACCCCCCTTCCGGGCTGTTCTCCACCCAAAGCAGGGTTGGGTGGGTTGAGCTCAGGACTGTCCCAGACCCTGAAAGCACAGAAGGAGGGGTATGCAGTGTCCCTAGCCCCTGAGGGGCCGACCCAACAGGGCCAAGCATTGTGGTCAGGAGAGGCATAAGATGCAGGATAAATGAAGAAAACAGAACAGGTGTTGGCAGGCACAGCTGGAGGAACAGCTGAAGGGGACTGCAAATGAACTGGGAAAAAAAATGCTACTAGAGAGGAAGAAATGCCACTGCATGTAGAATGACTTTTGGGATTGCCATGCTTGCCTTTAACAAGGATAATGAAGCAATGACTGGAGATGTGAGCTAAGTGCAAAAGGTGCTGACTCTGGGCCACACAGAGAGCCGGGCACAGGGCTATCATCTTCCCTGATTTGCTGACGGCCCCAGACAAGCCACCTCCTCTCTCTGGGCTGTTTCTTCTTTTGGCAAATGAAGGGAACTGGATCAGACACCCATAGTCTCCCCTGTCCTCCCACCTTGCCAGTTCCAACACAGGAGGACTGTGTGAGGATGTGGCTCAGCCCTTGAAGGCTCTGGGGTCATGACAGCCACGCCCTTCTTTGACAGATAATGGGGGCAAGTCTTGGGGGGAGAGTCCAGGCCCCCAAACAGCCAGAGTGACCCTGACCTACACCTTGTCCTGCCCTTAGACAGCAGTAGACCATGTTGTCTGTACGGACCATCCTGCAGGACAGGTTTCCACATGTATCTGAAGGCCATAGACATAGAAGCCGCCCAGAATCATGTGAAAGGCTAATTCTCATCTTAACTCAGCAGAGCAGGGACTGGGTTGTGAGGTGGCAGGCTGACACCCTGGTTGGCTGCAAGCAGAGTCACACACACCTGAGGCTCTCCAGTCATGGCAAAGACACTGGGGAACTGGCCTTGCCCGACAGCAGAACTGACACTCCCTACAGCAACGTGACCCCAGGCTGAAGTCCCTGCTGTTAGTTCAGGCTCTGATTCAAGGGTCAGGAGGGAAGGGGCTCCCACTAGGCCAGCCCACAGCATCTCCTCACAGCTGACCAGTGATGCATCTCCTTGGGACTTGGTGCCACAGCAGACATTGCAGAATATGAAGGAAGGCTGGGGGACATGGATTCACGGAGAAAAATGGACAGCACTCCAGAGACAGGTACCAGATGGATGCCACACACTGGGAAATGATAGGCTGCATGGCCCCAGGGAGCATGAAGTCTAGGCATGTGTCAGCCCACAACCCCTACTGGGCAAGGCTGCATGAACCTCCAGCATCTGTCTGTGTTCACATGCATGTGTGGCTGTGTAAAATGGAGACGCATCAGCCCTAGGGCTGAGGGACAGATCCTAGCTGGCAGGAGACATTCAACATCCATCCAGATGGCCAAGTTCAACACAAGACCTTGTATTGGCCTCCTGCTATGTGAGAGGGGGAGGCTCCAGCCAGTAGAGCCCTGTAGCCTCTCACCCTCTCTCTTCTCAGTGACTTGGGTGTGACTACCACTGTGATAGGAGCTGCACAGCAGGGGCTCAGCTGATTACCTGTCCACATAGGCGCGGCCCCCTTCCCTTCTGTTTGTGTACACCCTGCATTCCCTCCCCCAGGCCTCCCCAATGCAGCTGGCCTCGCGGACAGACACTGGTGACCCTGGGTGGAGATGTCATGGCTCTAGACTCACAGAGTCCTGGCATCCCCTGGAGCCCAGGAGGCCTTGGAGTCTGCCCCTGCTCCCCAGCCTAAAATGAACCCCCAGAACTCTCCTCCTTCTCCTGCTCTGAACATGTTCTGTGACACTCACCAGGATCCCAACTTGCCCTTACCCTGACTTTCTAACGCATAACCATCTCTGCTCTGACAGATGGGTTGGCTGGAAGCCCAATAGCCCCGTTAATGGTGGGTCAGGTGGCATCAACACTCAGGCGTAAGCTGTTACTCTTTCTAGAACATAAGAGGCACCACCCTGAAGGCTAAGGTGTTTCCTGTGACACACACTTCGACAGATCCACTAACTGATGCATCGAGTTCTGATGGTTAAGCTCTATGTAAGGCAATTCCTGGAACAGTTCAACAAGCCCCCTCCAGGAGGAAAAGGGCAACATTAACAAAGACAGTGAATGGGACAGGTTTCCTGTGTGGGACCAGGTCTACAGACATGGGCCGCAGGGGCCTCCTCCCACACCTGGCGGGCCCTTGGGACCAGTTAGGTGCAGAGGGAAGCTAGGGAGAGGCTGCTGTCAAGAGCAGGAAGCATGACACCCCCACAATCTGGCAGGGGTGCAGGTGGGAGGAGCCTGTGTCGGATGGAGGGGGAACTCAGCCCGGGCCTTTAGCAGTGAACAAAGGCCTGAAGACACTGCCTGTCATGCCCCTGAACCATGCAATGCCTGGACACAGCCCCTCCTAGCACACCCAGGCCATTCTGAGAGCCTCTCCAGGCTGTGCAGCAGGGACCAGTACTCTGTGGGCTAGGGACTCCCTGGATTGCAGGGGGGACCCAGGCAAGGGACAATTAGAAGCCTTGTGGGTTATTGAAAGCAGCCACAGATCAGCAGGAATGAGGAGGAGGCAAAGGCCTTGGCATAGCTGCGAGCCAGCAATGAAGGTGGCCAGGCCAGGGCTGCCAGTCCACTGATAGCAAGGTAACCAGGCAGTACTGGGGATGACCCCCCCAGTTTTTCTCAAGACAGAAACCATGTGAACTAGGGCTGGCAAAGAGTAGGTGGCAAGGATGGAGGAAAGTATGGTTTTGTGAAACTTCTGTTTCAAGTAATTGCAGATAACCGACATAAGCATACAGTCCTAGACTACAATAGAAGCTATTTTCAGCTCTGTGGATGCTGTCAGAAAGCCCCTATACCCATGCACTGCCTCTTCCAGCAGTGGAAACCAAGGCCCAGAGATGTGAGGGGGTGGACCCAGCTCATGTAGCTCGTTGGCAGCATCAGGCCTTCTGGTTGTCATCTCAACCTTCCTGCCTTCCCCCACAGCTTCCTGCCTCCTCTAAGGTCTCAGCCCCTAACACTAGTTCCCCTCCCCCAGCCTTTCTGGGGTTGAGGGCCGCTGCAGAGACAGGCAAAGGACAGAGCTGGCTGAATTGAAGCCCCTGTAAGCAGGCCAGGCTCTGGACAGGAGGAGTAGGGCACCTATGACCAGGGTATGGTTGTGCCAGGCAGGAGGCCAGCAGGGAGGGGAAGGCATGGTGAAGCAGACAAAAGACTCGGGTGTTTGTAGAAGGAGAACTGATTCTGGCAGCAAAGAAAGCTGATGCAGGTGGCAGGTGCAGAAGTAAGAGTGGTGTGACTGAGTGGGGCAGTGCCCAGCACCCCTCTCCTAAGCTCTAGCCACCTGCCATTTGCAAAGATGGAGCTCCTTACATGGGTCTCAGGAGCAAGAGTACTCACAGGGGGCATAGAACATCATCAGCAGTGGCTTGTCTTCCTTCTTCAGCAGCCGTCTGAAGTCCTACAACACAAAGAGAGAGAGCATGGCAACCAGCAACTACCACATGGTCACAAGATGCCACCTCCAGCCCCTTCCTGCCTGCTAGGACTCTCAGCAGCAGGAGCCATAGGGACCTGCCAAGAGGCCCAGGAGGATGCAGCAGGTTCACAGCATACTGGGAGCTGGAAGAACACAAGATCGTCGACTCCAGACTGTGCCAACAGGTGACACAGTGGCACACAGGCCGGGTGAGAGCAAGAGCCAGGGCCAGGCTGTGACCTTGCCATCAGCTCCCCCAGAACATCAAGTGGCAGCACAGAGCTCTCTGGCTCACAGGGCTGTGCTGAAAGGCTGTCCCTTGTAGAGGAGGTTTGCTGAGAGGGAGGAGCCAGGCTCCTGGCTGCCTGACTTGGTAATATGGAGTTCTGCTCATTGCAGTCGCAGGGGTTAACCCACGTCTGCTGGTCTCCTCCCAAGGACCAATGCCACCATTACCACCAAGTGCCTGAGTATCACTACGGCCATGGGACAAGATGCAGCCTGACCCAAACACCCAGGTGGGAGAATAAGCAAAAAGGACTATTGATTCTTGGCCTTTTGGCTAAGATCAAGCATAGCATGTATTTCTGACTTCCTTAGAACAGTGCCTGGGGCCCGGCGCAGTGGCCTAGAGGCTTAAGTCCACACCTTGAATGTGCTGGGATCCCATATGGGCACCAGTTCTAATCCTGGCAACTCCACTTACCATCCAGCTCCCTGCTTGTGGTCTGGGAAAGCAGTTGAGGACGGTCCAAAGCCTTAGGACCCTGCACCCACATGGGAGAACCGGAAGAACTCCTGGTTCCTGGCTTCGGATTGGCGCAGCACCAGCCATAGCAATCACTTGGAGAGTGAATCATTGGATGGAAGATCTTCCTCTCTGTCTTGTCTCCTTTCTATATATATCTGACTTTGCATAAAAATAAATCTTAAAAAAAAAAGAATAGTGCCTGGCATATGACCACACAGAGCTTGTTAAATATATGTGATAAGCAGGGAGGCATATGTGGTGCAGCAAATTAAGCCACTGCCTACAACACAGGCATCCTACATGAGTTCCAGTCCAAGTCCTGGCTGTTCCATTTCCCATCCAACTCTGATACATATTTTTTAAAGATTTATTTATTTGTTTGGACGTCCCCTACAGGTCTGGCATAGTGGCACACCTGGCTAATTCTTGCCTAAGGTGCTGGCATCCCATGTAGGTACAGGTTGCTATCCCAAATGTTCAACTTCTGATTCAGCTCCCTGCTTATGACACGGGAAACCAATGTAGGATGTCCCCTACAATTACATGGGAAGCCTTGCTCCCTGCTTTAGATCGGCTCAGCTCCAGCCTTTGTGGCCGTTTGGAGAGTGACCCAGCTGATGGAAGACCTCTGCCTGTAAAATCTGCCAAAAGCAGAGGATGGCCAAAAGCCTTGGGACCCTGCACCTGCATGGGAGACCTGGGAGAGGCTCCGGGCGCCTAGCTTCGGATTGGTTCTGCTCTGGCCATTGCAGTTGCTTGGGGAGTGAATCATCGAATGGAAGATCTTCCTTTCTGTCTCTCCTCCTCTCTGTATACCTGACTTTCCAATAAAATAACAAAAAAGAAAAAAAAAACCAAGCTTCTCTTGCAGGTCTCACAGAAGAAAACAAGAGGCTTGTCTTGTTGGAATAAGAAAAATAAGACAAAGTTTCAAAACATAATTTTCTGACAACAATGAGAAATTAGGTGTGTGCATCATGGCAATGCCCTATGATAAAAGGTTCCTGCAGTGCTGAAAACCAGGTGTGGAATATTTAACACAGTGCAAAGACATGTGTGCTACATTAAGTCGGGGGAGGACTAAGTTACAAATCAGCAGCTAAGATGTAGTGATGTGACTGAGCAAAATACTGATGTTCATGCATCATGGTAAAAGCCTGGAAGCTCCAAAAGTATCCACAGTGGGTGTCTCTTAATAGAACAGAATGCAGCTGATTTGTCTTCCACGTGGAAGGCTGTCTTTTTTTCTGCATTTCCAACAACACATGTAGATTATTTAAAATTTCTCAATTGGGTTAAAAATGGCTGCAAACATTTGTGGGCCTCTGAATCACTGTGTACAAAATTCTGGAAAAGATAATGCTTGTGGACACAACCAAAAAGTTTCTGCACTGAATTAGTAGTCCACTATTAGGCTGTAGTGTGGATCCACACATTCCAGAAGCCACAGACGGGATGCAAAGGAGAATGAAGAAAGGCATACTTTTAAAGATAAAATGAAGAGCTGGTAACAACGTATTGCAAGGTGGTAATCCTTGCCTGGGAGGGCGTTTGAGGACCAATGGCAAGGTCAGCATCAGCCCAAGGTGGCACAGGCACTCGAGGGGCAGAAGGGTACTCTATGTGAGGCCGCCATGGCCGCTGTGCAAGGCTGCAGTCCTGGCATTCTCCGGTGACAGTCCCTGGTATCAGATGTATGTGCTCAGCATCCCCCTCCTAGGTTTGTGTTATTTAGCCTTTTAGGGCCAAATACAAATGCTCCTTTCAGATTCTCCTAAGATATGTGTCCCTAACTAGGCATGTGGGATGCAAACACTTGAAAAATTGTTTTCTGGGATCCCTGGAGATAAAGGCCAGCCAAAGATGTGAGAAAAACAGGTTTCCTGGAGCCTGTAACCGTCATATCCTGAGCAATAACAAATAGTGCATTCACAGAGGATTAATCACCTTTGCCAAGTATACAATTTAAAATGCAAGTTGAAGGGTGGGTGCGATAATGCTTCTACTCCAGCTCTCTGCTAACATGCCTGGGAAAGCTGAAAAAGATAGCTCAGGTACTTGAATCCCCGTACCACATGGGAAACACTGATGGAAGTCTAGGCTCCAGGCTTCAGCCTGGCCCAGCCCTGGCCATTGTGGCCACTGAGGGAATGAGTCAGCAGATGAAAGATCTCTGTTTATGCTTCTTTCTCCATCTCTCCTGCCTTTCGGGTACAATGAAAAAGAAAGATATTTCAAAGTGCAAGTTGACTCCACCACTCATAGCTGAATATGGAGCTCTTGGTGATTTTTCACATGTGTCTTGTATTTCTACGTGAACAAAAGGACACAGGGTATGATGACAGGGGACAAGGTACAAGTGCATGGCACCGCAGCTGCAGAACACACGTGATATCCAAGGGCAGAGGTGCTGCCAGGCAGTCACCTTCAGAGATGCTAAAACTTTACTGCAGGGACAATGACCACTCAGGCTCTCTGGTGTTGCACAATTACAGGTATGTGTGCCCCCTCTCCTGATGCTTGCCCTTCTCCCCAACCCTCTGTACTTCCTACCCCCAAGAAGACAGATGCCCAGACCTGCCCCTGCATCACCACCCACCCACATGAACGGCTCAACACAAGAGCCCTCTTCCCGAAGGGGAGGAAGGCATTATGTCCCTTTGGGCATGAAAGCGCTGAGTCAATCATAGCAAATGAAAGGGGAAAGCAGACAGAGTAAGACAAAAGGATGCTTTGTTTGATCAAGCAAGCAAGCATTCCTCCTTCAGCTACAGAAAAACACTGCTGGTCTCTGAGACCAGCTGAGTCCCTGTCCATCCCCATGGGAAGGCACAACCAAGCAATGATGCAGCATGACAGAAACATAGGTGTGTGTGGACAGACGTACCCTGAGGTCAGCTGTGGCAGGCCTGTAGCACAGCCTCTGTCAAATACTCCAAGAGTATTCCATAGGAGTGCTGGTTCAAGTTGCAACTGCTCCACTTCCTATCCCACTTCCTGCTTGTGGCCTGGGAAAGCAGTGGAACCCCGGGGACCCAGTACCCTGGAACCACATGCGAGACCCAGAAAAAGCTCCTGGTTTCAGACTGGCTCAACTCCAGCAGATGCAACATCTGGGAAATGAACCAGCAGATGGAAGAGCTCTGAGTGTGTGTGTATGTCTATAACTCTGCCTTTAAAATCAAAATCAAAATAAGTCATAAAAACAAAACAAAGCAAAGCAAAAAACATTCCAAGAACTAGCCAAGGCTTTGGGACAGGCTCATCCTTCACCCTCAATGGAGACCAAAGCTTAAGAGCTGTAACTGCTACATTCAGTTACACAGAGACTCAAGAACTGCAGCGATCAGACTGAAGCTTCTGGAAATCAACCTAAATCTTGCAAATCACTGTTTAACAACAACAAAACGCAAAGCCAATCCTGGCAACCCATAAGCTATACAGTCAAGAGAGCCAGGGCACTTACACCTCTGTCTTTGAGAGGAAAGGTTAAACACAGTAAAACACAGTAAGTAAGCTGGTGATGGCAGGGGACCACTTTCAGTGTTGGTATGGCAAGTCCTTTTGGTTATGTTGCCCAAAGTGGGGAAGGAAAGTTGAATAGCAGGGTCCCAGTACTCCCAACTCTCTGCTCCCTGGGTTCCTCTAGGGATCAGGGGCTAGTAGCAGGAGCACATCCAGTACCACCTGGCAGCCAGAGGATACATCACCTTCTCACTGTCTATGTGGACCACGTCTTTGGCTCCAGGGTCTTCTTCCCACAGCGGTGGTCCTTTTGGATCCTTCAGGAAGGCCACTATGGACTGAGGGGAAAAGAGAGATGATACATTTTCACTAGAAGAAAGACCAGCCTTGTCCCTCTTTACCCAGAGACTGAGCTGCCTGCATGGTACTGGGCCCAGGACCACTGGCCATGTCTGTTAGGTGTGCAGATTCCACAGTTGCCAACATCACTGCCTCAGACCCTCAATGCTCCTCCACCCCCGCCACCGGGGTACCCCCATCACATGAACCCTTCCTTACTCTGGTCAGCTGGCCCACACCTATTGGAGGTCTTTCTGTGCATAAGGAGAAACTGGAGACAGTGGCTGGCGTTTCAGAGTGACAGACACTTATAGCCCACTAAACATCACCTCCCCCATGAATCCTTTCTCATCTCCTGAATGAAGGTTCCCAAGCTTGTCACCTCCTCCACAAATCCTTTCTCATCTCCTGAATGAAGTTTCCTGGCTTGTCTGAAGTCAGCTGGCAAGCCATAAGTAGCTCAGCACACTGACTTACCACCGCATGGTATAGCAGGATCAGAACCCACTCTGGGATATGCAGTGGGTAGGGGCTCAGGCCTGGTGCCCAATGCATTGCTTTCTTTGCTCCTCCCTGCACTGTCCCCAAGTAGAGATTCAGGGCTTAACCAGCTCTTCTGGTTTGGACAACTGACCCAGCCTCCACTCCTACAGAGGACACAGTGGGCAGTTACATGGGGTACCACCTTCCCTCCCTCACACAACCTGCTCCATGGAAATGGCTTTCCCTTCGCCTCAGTCCCGCAGACTGGAGTTTAATATCTGTGAGAACTGAGAATTCAGAAAGCAAGGCTCCTTCCCCTCCAGGCCGAGAGAGGAGCCACTGGTCTCGGCAGCCACACTGAGGGATGAAGCAAGATTTCCCTGCTTTTCTCCACTTTGGCCAAACTCCAATGGGATGTTCCTGTGTGTGCACCTGCATGTGTGTGCACATCTTTGTGTGTAGAGTATGGGAGCATGTCATGCGCATGTGTGTATACATGCGAACATACACATGCAGACTGAGTGTGCACACATCTGAACATGCATAAGTGCAAGTACATACATGAAGTGTGCACATGCATGTGTACTATGTGAGTATGAGTATACATATGCATGTGTGCATCCATGTGTGTCAGGAGGAAGGCATGAGGTGAGAAGGGGGGATGCTATTTCAGAGTCTATGTATTCATTGCTCCTGCTGACAATGCATGAGAGGTCCTCCATGAGGCATATTATTTCTGGAACTTCCATTGTGGAAAGAACTAGGATGGGAAAATGGGAGGCAGCCAAACATGGGCAGAATTTTAGTCAGGTAGTGCTTCCTGCCTCTCCAGGTGGGCTGGGAACCAGCTCCCAGCAGAAGAGTGACTGATGGACAAATGTAGAGACAACACGGGTAGGGCCACCCAACTCACCCAAGCTGCAGGGGCATCTGCCCACCTGGCCACATTACAAAAACACTTGAGGGCCTGGTGGCGTGGCCTAGCAGCTAAAGTCCTCACCCTGAACACACCGGGATCCCATATCGGTCCCGGTTCTAATCCCAGTAGCTCCACTTCCCATTCAGCTCCCTGCTTGTGGCCTGGGAAAGCAGTTGAGGATGACCCAAAGCCTTGGGCTCTTGTGCCTATGTGGGAGACCTGGAGGAGGTTCCTGGTTCCCGGCTTCGGATCGGCACAGCACTGGCCATTGCAGTCACTTGGAGAGTGAATCATCGGATGGAAGATCTTCCTCTCTGTCTCTCCTCCTCTCTGTATATCTGACTTTGTAATAAAAAATAAATAAATCTTAAAAAAAAAAAAGAAAAAACAAAGACACTTGAAAGGCCCCCTCTGTCTGCTCTTCAGGAAACTGCTGGTTTGGGGGAGTCTCCATCTAGAATGCCCAATGGACATGAGGGGTGTGTGGGCCCCAGATCCTGAACAGTATGCAGTGTGCCCACCAGACTCACTGGGACCAAGACCCAAGCCAGGTGAGGAACTGAGTGAGCACAGTACCCCCGGCCTCACAACAGAAAACAAAGGTGGAATTGGATGGAAGGAGAAAAGAAATGGCATCTTTTAGTGTGCCATAAAAGCTTCCTTCTTGAAGAATTTAAAAAATGATTATTTACTTGAAAGTCTGAGTTACAGAAAAAAAGGAAGGGACATAGAGGGAGAGAGATCTTTCATCTACCAGAAAACTCCCCATATGGCTGCAGTGGCCAGGGCTTGGCCAAACTGAAGCCTGGATCTCCTCTGCATCCAGGTCTCCTACTTGGGTGGCAGGTGCCCAAGCACTTGGGCCATTTTCCACTGCCTTTCCCATGACACTATCAGGGAAGTGGAGCATTTGGGACATATGGGATGCTAGCTTTAGCTGCTATGCTACAGCACTGTCCTGTGCAATAAGCATTCCCGGCTCCTGCCTTCTATTTTCTGGTGGAGAGCTTTCTCCTTTCACTGAAGTTGAACAATCCCATCTTTGCAATCCCTCCCTTCCAGGTGGTCTCACCGACCTTGGAATGTTCGCAGGGAACAGTGTCTGGCATCCCACCCTCAGCTGCCCTCGCCTGAGTGCTCAGACAATAGTCAAAGGCCTGCACTTGGCCTTCAGATGTCCTCACAGCTGTTGGCATGGTTTAAGCTATGGGGCCTGAAGAGGGGGGTCAATGGAGGGTCTTCTGGATTGGGTCTGCCTGGGACCTCTGGTCCTCATTGACACTAATGTGTATGTGCTGAGATGCCAAGGCTGCAAAAGTATACATGCAGGTGTGCATGTGTGTGTATGTATTCGTGTGTATGCTGTATGCAAGTATGTTCATGTGTGCAAGTATGCATATAGGTATGCATGTATGCTATATACAAGAGATTCCCTACTATAAAAAGCTCTCACTTATCTGGCCTCGAACATCTTGGGGACCTCAGAACAGTTCCTGTGATGAGGGAGCTGCCCAACCACACAGGACAACAGTAACATTAGCCTGAAGCCTACATGCCCATCCTGCCAGGCACTGCTCTGTCTCCCTGGAGATGAGAGTCCTAGGAGAACCATGAAAGAAAGCTTTCCAGTGAGCTTGGCCACTGCAGCTGCAAAGGCAGACACTGCTAAGCAGTCATGAGCAGGTTCATCAGGCTGGGACCTGCTGAAGTAAAGGCAAGAAAGAGGCTGGTGACATTGTGGTCCAGTGGATAAAGCTGTGCCACCTGTGACAGCAGCAACTCATCACATCCTGGCTGTTCTATTTTCCATCCAGCTTCCTGTTAATGGCCTGGGAAAGGCAGCAGAAGCCAGCCAAGTACTCGGTCTCCTGCCACCCACATGGGACACCTGGATGGAACTCCTGGCTTAGTCCTAGCTTTTGTAGCCACTTTTGGAGTGAACCGGCAAGCTCTCTGCCTCTCCCTCTTTTCTGTAACTCTGACTTTCAAACGCATAAATAAATTTCTTAAAAAAAGAATTGGTGGGTAAACAAGAAATCAGCGACCTGGGAAGATGGATCAGAGACACAGGGAGAAGGATAGAGGGTGAGGGGCCATGACAGCTGCACAGTGAGAATGGAAGGAGGAATGGGCAAACAAAGATGGGAGTCCAGGGTCTGACCCAGTCTGAAAAGCAGGAGTCAGGAAAAGTGGGTTCAACCCCTGCTGGGACCAGAGGAATCACACAATCCCAGGTAAAGCAGGTCATGTCGCCTGACCCAGGAACAGAAGGCCAGCTTGAAGGCTAAGAGCTGGGAAAGGGCTCAGGGCTAGGCTGTTTTGTCTCCTTCAGGATCATGGTGGTGGCAGGAAACATCTTGCAGAGGGCTATGTCTCCTCTGGATCAATCTGCATCGGCATGAAGCTCCCTGTGCTCACTAACCCTGGCACAGGAAGTCCCTTCCAGCATCCAGGGTGCCACAGCAGCCATCTCCATGGAGGTGAAAGAAGGTCCTGGAGCCACACCCCAAGGAGGCCAGGCCTCTGGTTGGGGAGAGGGTACAGGCTGCACCTCCATGGATAACTGTGGACTCATCCACTAAGCCAAGTGTCATCAGTTACAAACTCTTCTGGATACCCTGCTGCCCTTTGTGCTAGGGGTTAGGGGTGGGGATTGGGGTGACACAACACAGGCTTCAGTCCCTCAGATGAGCAATCTGTGCCACAGGGTCCTTCCTTGTCCCGGGGCCAGCCTGCCAAATGCCAGGCACCCATGCAGCTGCACTTCCATGGGGCGCTTACCTTCAATGTCAGGGCTCGATTATATTCCATATGGAATGCGCCGTCTCTGTTGAGTGAGGAGAAAAAGACATCAGTACACAGAAAGGCCACGCAAAGACACACAGTCGTGGCTCCCTGCAGTATCTCAGAGACTCAGTAACGGAACACAGTCAGGAATCTTTTTTTTTTAATAGAACTGTACACACTGGAGAAAAAAAAAATAAAACCTCTGGAGATACAATGACTGTAATTGGAAACTGCCGTGCATGCAGCAGAGCCTGCCGTGCTTCTGTGCACAGTGGAGAGGCTCGCGTGTACTCACTGGTAATGGAACAATTCGACTGTTTTGTCCTTCAGGCTCAGGTCAACTTTCATCTTCTTGCACAATTTCCTACTCTCTGCATCCCTGGAAGACACAAACATTGGGATATATCGGTTATCTGCAGTCGCCATGGAGGTATTGACAGCAAAATTTGCGGATGGTCCAAGTCATATGCTGGTGATGTTGGCACCACGTTGGCCTCTGTAACTGCCGTCGATGAACTCATGGAGACGGTTCTCAGAGGACTGGAGGATGAAGAGGTGTCGACAAGATGTGGGCTGATCAGGAAAGACAGGAATGAGCAGGTGGAGGGTGATAATTACCACCGCTTGTGAGAGGCCGCACAGACAGGCCTGGAAAGCACTGTGGCTGAGTGGCCACTGTCACATGAAGAATCAGCTCCAGTCCCAGGGGCTTCCCTGGGAAAATGCAGAGAGAACCAAGTCCCTGTCCTCCCAATTCATTCCCTTAGCATGTCTGGGAGGGCTGGGATCAAACAAGATGTGTGAAAATATTTTTTTTAATGTATTTATTTATTTTTTTAATTTGGAATCAGGCAGGCAAGCAAGAACATTTCCCATCTGCTGGTTCACACTCCCTAAAGGCAACAAAACTATCTGCCATCTACTATTCTATCTTCAGACCAGGATTGGAAGAAAGCAGTCTCTTATATGGAGGAAGCTAAGAAATCTGATGAGGAATTGAGGAAAGCCAAAAGGAGAAAGGTTACGACTTCCTCCCTCACACCAGCAATGCAACATTCTAGCAGCATCTACCAGGTGACCATCACTGTACCCCAAGCACCACTTCACCTAACTTGAATTCCTTCCTAGTCCATTGTTTCTCAAAGTGTGATCCTTGGACCGAGGGCATGAGCATCACCCAGAGACACATCAGAAACATCAGCTGCCAGCTCCATCCCAGGCCAAGCACATCCAAAGATACGGGGGACACTTGAGCACTTGTGTTTGACCAACACAAGTGGGCAATTCTGGTGCAAGCTCAAGTTTGGGAACCATGTGTTAGACCAGCATCCTTCCCTGGTTACCTCCGACACATCTACCTGTGAAGGTCTTGGGTCCCGCCTGAGCTCTACACCAGCCCTGCCTACATTCACAGCTTCTCCAGCCTCACTGCACATGGCAGGTACCCCAGAGACTAGGCAGCCAGGTACCCCAGACCTGGTTGTTGCTGGAGGGCCCACTTCTCAGGTCTGAAAGCATCCAGAGCAACTGGCACCTGCTGACCACCATGGCTGCACAGCAGTTGGGCACTTCAGGGGGGCTGTGGAGCAGCTCTGTTGCACCAGGCATGACAGCCATCTGAGGAAAGTGACTTCCTCTTCCACCTGTTACACATCCTACTTCCACCCACAGCTGTCAGCCTCACAGCTGAACACATGGACTCATCACCCCACGCAGTCCTAACACCAAGCCTCAGCAGCAGCAGACAAGCAAACCTTTGGAAGCTCTTGATAAGGGCAAAGAAGCAGTGTGCAAGTCAAGAAGTGAGATTTCACCAGAGATGGGGTGGAGAGGTACATGGTTCCTTAGGGAATGGTCACTGGACCCTCCTTCCCCAGAACCCCTTGTGCAAGTCCCAGCTGTCTAATCACAGGCAAACAGTGGGGATACCAAAAGCAGAGACTAACAACCTTGTTATGTTTCTTCCCCAGAGTGCAAGGGCATTTTAAGACAGAGGGAGTCCAGAGAGAAGGGATAAGCTAGGGGCAGAGAGGAGAGTTCTCGTCCTCATCTATCAGCCTTGGCATGTGATTTTCAGCAAGCGGAGGGAAGAGGGCTGGGGTGCAGGTCAGCCCTGCCCCAATCCCTGCCAGGCTACTGCTGCAGCCCTAGGGACCACTGTGAGCCCAGGACAGGCTTTGGTGGAGCTGTCTGGTCATGCTGCTGCTAGGACGAGAGTGTGCACTTGTTTCCTGAGCGCCAGGAATCCTGCCCAGGGGCAACTCCTCCTCTCCCCTCTCTCCTACACATCTGTCTCTCAGTTATGTGTGAGTATGCACACAGATGCTTGTACCATTTGTTCAGTGCAGACAGTAAGAGGCATAAGAGTTCAAGAAGGGGAGAATATTAACCAAGCTCAGGGACTTAAAAGGATCAGCATTGATAGAAGAAGGACAATTAATTGATCTCTTGCCTTTGCCTCCTCCTCCCACCAGGGGCTGGGGTCTTGCAGGAGAAAAAAAAAGAGACAAAGGCAGTGAGCAGAGATGAGTGTTTCGCTAGAACTGCGGGTGGTGGAGAAAAGATCCTGCATCAGGAAGGATGGTTGTGGCCATGTAAAAGCCCTTTCCTGGGCCCTGTCCTCAAGTTGGCTGAGCCCTACCTTCCTCCATTCATGACCAAACAGTGTTCCAGGGAGCAAGGTGTCAGGGCCACCCACCTGCCCCATCCCAGCCACTCTCCTCTGCAGAAAGCATGGAGGGTGAGACCAGGAGCTGCACACACCTCACTCCCTGCCCCACCTCCTACCTCCCAGCCCCATACAGACACGTGTGCGTGTTGCTCCCATGGGATGTGCTGGCTGCCTGCCTCGAGTGGCTGCTGCAGGTGCATAACGTAGTGCTTGTTAGCCCTTCACACATAATAATAATCACCCAAGAGACTGGGGACTTACACTCCTGGGAGCCAGTCCCAGAGATGACAGGTGGGATGGCAAGAGAAGAGCTGGATGAAAGAGAAAAAACAGGTGCTGGGGGCTAAGGCAGTGTGATATCTTCATTCACAACCCACAGACTTAAGACTGAAATTTCCCTGGAGGAAGGTGGGGCCTTAGGTTTCCAGAGTTAGAATGCCCTTGTGACTCACATAAGCTAATGGAGCTTCTGAACCCTCCACAGGGTTCACAGCACAGCAGAAACATGCCACCCTATATCCTGAGAGATGGACCAGGACCCGTAAGAAGACTTAAAGTGTCTCCAGATCCGGTCATCTCTCTCCTGGCCATCCATCAGCTCAGCCACTGTCCATGTTCTGATGCTCACTGCAGACCACAACCACTCTCCTGCTGATGGAGCAGAAAAAGACTGCAGCCACCCCAGCCACTGACTCTTCCCTCGGTGACCCCAACTAGGTTCCGAAGCTGGAAGTGACAGGCTGCGAGCATGGGAATCTGTGATCTCTGGGAACAGGGTGGGGAAGAAAAGCAGGAAGTGTCCCTGCTTCAGGGAACATGAGGAAAGGATATTCTGAATGTAACTGTACACAGTGCCCCACAGCAAGGACAATGACAAAGCACAGAGTTGTCACGTGAGGCCAGGCACAGGACCATCACATAACGGCTGAGCCCTTGGTGTCCGTGAAGGGTCTCCTGCAGGGATTCTACCAGACTTGCCTGTTGTCAGAGCAATGGCAATCAGAGAGAGAAGAATGCGACTTCCCTCTGACAACATCAGGTAACCCCTCCACACTGTTTTTCCAAGCCCAGCAACTCTGACGTTCTACTACTTGGTGGGGACACAGCACCCAAGCACGTGCACAGAGATGTATATGTCAGAGGAATCTGAAGCCACACATCAGCACAGCACTTCTGGGAGTTGACTTTACCCCCTGGCTGAGTCATGTTGGACATGGTTCCTTTATAAAGGAGCAAATGTTAAAATCCAACAACCTTGAGAAGAAAACCCAAGACTTTGAAAGTACACTACACCTGCATTGGTAGGCCCCTAACCATCTTGGAGAGCCATTGCTGCTCCAGGGAAATGAAGCACAAGGGAGAGGAACAGGAGGGAAGAAAAGCAAAATACCCAGAACCCTCAGGGAAGGAAAGCAGCAAGTCCCTGACTGGCCGGTCTGGCCCCTGGTTTAGACAGCCTCAAGAATGAGCAACAGCAGGCACAGCATCTGCGGCTGGCTTCAGCTCAGCTTCCCAGACAGCAGCGATCCAGGCCAAGGCCCAGCCTGAGCGCCAGCGGGCAAGGCACGAAAGGAATACCAACTCCCTCACACACAACCCACTTAACAGCCAAGCTGAGTGTGGCTGCTGAGGTCTGAGCCAGGAGGTGGAGGCGGGGAGGAAAGAGGACAAGCTCCTGGATGGAAGCCATGAGAGAGAGGTTCTGGGACTAGGAAGCAAACTAAAACAGAGAGGGGTGTGTGTGTGTGTCTCTAGAGGTGCATGTGTAGACAGGGGAGGAAAGGGACACATAAGTGAAGAGAAGAGAATACCCAGTGGAGGAGAAGAGAGACCAAAAGCATGGGAGACGCAGCAACCCAGTTCCCTTCCAGGATGAATTCATGGAAATGAGCTACGGGGAGAGGGACGGGAGATGCCCAGAACTGGGAGAGACACAAGGAAGAGGTACAGTGGCTGGAAGGCACACACTGGATCAGACAGCTTCTAGCATTTTTTGCACCAGGTTACTTATGTCTGACAGCGACTTGGAAGATTCCACTCCACAGTTCACAGGGGCTCAAACTGCAGCCCAGAAGAGGGCAGCAGCTCTCGCTGGCTCCTACGGTTCTTTGATGCCACTGCCCGAACACCAAATCAAATCTCCTGACCCACAGTCCTACAAATCCCACTCTGCCCCAGGCTTCCTCAGGGTCATAGCTAGGCTACTCTGTCAGCTGGACTCACAGGGAATCCTGGCCCCATGAAAAGGCGCTGAATGAGCAAACTCTCTCCAGCAACTACCCCCCATCTCCCCAGCCTTTTCCCAAACCATCTTGCCCAAACAAACAATAACAGCTGCAGAAGGTACCTCATGTATAGATCATGTTTTCTATTCCAGAACTTTCATTTGCCCCATTCTCACCATGGTCCTGGAGAGAACTTGTGCTGTTGTCTCCAGGTTATAGAGGATGACTTGGGCCAACCACCATGTCTGACATACAGGAGCCGACCCTTTGGCCCAGGCCTTGCCTCCTCCCCACCTCTTGGCACTAGCCAAGACTCCTCAGGGTCCTCCTCTCTCTTCCCCAACCACTTAAAGGGGAAATGCAAAGTGCTGTGCTCAGCCTGCCTTTCCTAATCAACCCAGGTCAGGCCCTGGCATCCCCGCTCGACCTGCCAGTGCTGGAACAAACAAGGGGTGGGACTTGAGCAGGGTCCAGCCTGCTCTGGACAGGTGTGTCCTGCTGACCATCTGCTGTTTTACTCTGCTGTAGGTTCCATGCCACGTAGGCCATCTCCATCCATTCCTGGGAACATTCCAGTCCCAGGCTCACAGATGGAATGCACACACTAGGGACAAGAGCAGAGGGCTGCAGAGTGAATCCAGTGGTCTCCCTTGGGGACTGACAGGATCAGGCCAACAGTCTGGCAAAGAGAGAGAGAGAGAGAGAATAGACAAGGGCAGATGACAGATCAGAATTCCCCCTATTAGCTGACATGTGGACTGTAGCTGGAGTTCCATGCCCTTACTGCTAGTGGAAAGCTTTAGCTGACTCATGCCTCTAATCCCAGATTCACATCTTCCTGCTTCCAGTGTCATCCATAATTCACCCAGTAATTGACAACCTGAGACAATCTGCCCTTTTGCATTCAAGCTCTCAGATAGGCCCCTGACCAGTTCTGGGCTTTTAGCACACCTGCCCACACAGGGTTTTCCGGCTGGTACTTCCATTAACGGCAGACATTGAGTCTCCAAACCTCAATCCTGAACTCCATCCCTCTTGGCCTGTCTTCACGCACCAGCCATGACCCCACTTGGCTCGGCACCCAGCTTAGGGTATCTTCTCATGCCTGACAAAGGTGGACTCCGACCTCTACATGCAGAGCCAACGGCTGCAGAGGGCATAGCCAGGGCACTCCCAGCACGTGGGACTTTGAGCTCTCTGCCCAAAGTTGGGACTTTACCTCCTCTGCAAAGCTGTTTCTAACTTGGCCAGGCAGGCTCAAAGGACTCACCCTGCAAACATGGAGCACCTGTGCACAGCACATGGCCCTGGAACTGGTGCTATGGGACTACACAGCCACTCCTCGCCCCTGTGCGCAGTGCTCCCTGAGGACACTGTGTATCCCCACCACACACAGCAAGTGTCCAGGGATACTTGCAACTCAAGCAAAGCACCTGCTCACACCTGTGCCACCCATACACCAACAGCGCAGCTCCATCAGCATGACAGGAAATGCCAAAGTGTCCCCCATAGTCGGTCCCGGCACTCTGCTGGTCACCTAGCACATGCCAGTCAAACATGGCAGACACACAGACACCAGGAAGACAGGACAAGAGAGCTAACTGCTGGCTGACATTTCGCCAGCTGGGGCCAGTGCTGTGGCACAGCAAATGAAGCTGCTGCCTTCCATGCCCATAGCTGCTCCACTTCCAATCCAGCCCTCTGCTAATGTGCCTGGGAAAAGCTATGGTGAACAGCACAAGTGCTTGGGCCCCTGTCAATCATGTAGGAGACTTGGGTGGAGCTTCCACTTGGTCCAGACCTAGCCATTGTGGCCATTTGGGAAGTGATCTGGTAGATAAGAAGATTTCTCTCTGGGTCTTTCTCACTCACTTTAACTTACTAATCAATTAATTAATCTAAGAAAAGTACTGGCTAGCTGGTGAGCAGACTTTCCTGACCAGCTAGGCTTGAAGTGAAGCTGGAGGTGGGAGGAAACTCCACTTCCCCTGTTCCCACAGCTACAATTTGCCTCCTTCAGGGGTTGGTCAAAAAAACTTGATCTCCTTCAAGCCTCTGTAACTTGGGCAACCAGCTTGAGGTCATCAACTTGTCATGTAGCTTTGTCCCCAAATCCCTTGTGACACAGAAGTCCACCCCAGAGAGATGGCCAGAGATGACTGCTGAGTATCCAGGTGCAGGGGACATTGCCTTCTCTCCTGGCAGGTGTACCCCCTGCCCACAGCCCACCCCGGGCCTGGGACTCACCCGCAGTCCACCCAGCAGATGGTGCCCTGTCCTTTCACTGCCTGGGCCACCGTGGACAACAACTTGAGATGACTTTCAGCTGCCGCCTCTGAAACAAAGAAGCAAAGTCCATATCTGTGTGCCCCAACCCGAGGTCCAGGTGTGACACCAGCCTCCTGTGGGCCCATGCCATGTGTCCTCAGGCAACAGTTCACAGCCCACCATTCCCAGCAGCCCTGGGGAAGGAGCCAGCCATGGTGACATCTTCAGGGTCAGCTGCAGGCACAAGGGTGGGATGGACATTTCTCACCCACCTAGCTATCCATCCCTGTGGGCCTGGGTGACACCAGGACACTACCACAAAAAGCACCCAGACACTACCACGAAGCTGTGGCCCGGATCTCAGCCCTGTGTTGGATCCCTGCCCTCATCCCGCTCCACTGTTTGACACCTGTGAATTCTCTCAGAAGGGGCTATCAGGCAGAGGCTGATGGGGAGAACCTCCCACTGTCTTCTGTCAAAAACTCTAGGACAGAGTCGTAGCCGGTAAAGACTTACTCTGAGGCACCGGCAACCCACATGGGTAACAATTTGAAACCTGGTGGCTCTATTTATGATCCAGCTCCCTGCTTATGGCCTGGAAAAACAGTCAAGGATGGCTCAAGTCCTTGGACCCCTGTACCCACATGAGAGACCTGGAAGTAGCTCTTGGCGCCTGGTTTCAGATCGGTTCAGCTCTGGTCATTGAGGCCATCTGGGGAGTGAACCAATGGATGGAAGACATCTCAATCTCCCCTTCTCTAACTCTGCCTTTCAAATAAAATTTTCAAAGGCCTAGCATACCTCCACAAGAACTGCATGCCCCACAGAGCTGCCCTCTTACTGAGCAGACTAGGGGAACCCATTGTGAATCAAGGCATGCTGAGCCTTATATGCACACATCATGGCATAGCCTCTCCCAGTCAGGTAAGAGGCACACCCAGACAACCACCACCAGGAGGCAGGAGGAGGGCAAGGAGCCCCAATGGCGGCCAGCACCAGGGAGGGGAGGAATCAGCAGCGCCATGGGGGGAACCCCTGCTCCAGCACTGAAACAGGAGGCAGGCCTGGAAGGACAGGAAGAAGGGGGAGGAAACCTCTGAAGTCCTCACTGCTGACTGGCACATAACAGCAGGAGGCAGAAGGGGTCAGAGACTCATCCTGGCCTTGCTGGCTAACGTCCCAAAGCAGGCAGGAGCCTGAAAGGGGCAGCACTTGGGGCTCAATTGTCCACAGGGGCAGAGGGTGAGTGCAGGGAGGGAGGGAAAAAGGGAGGGACAGAAAGAGAGACAGACAGCAACAATATTCCAGCCCTGCCTCCTGCCCCACACAGTGCTAACACGAGAACAAACCCCAATCTCCCCATGCTGCAGCCCACCATAAGGATAGCCTGGTCTCAGTCTCACGCTGGCCCCATGCCAGATACCATTTTTCCCTGCCCTCTATCCAAGCAAACAGGAAGCAGAGGCAGCATGGAGGACCAGCCCCACACTCCATGGGCTGGCCGGTCGATCTCCAACTGGTCCATTTCTCTCTTAGCTTCCCCTTAAGAGATAGTGAGCTCTGTTTGTGGGCTCTGCTCTGGAGAGAGGACAGACTACACCCTGCCCTGACAACCACCACAGTGCCAAGGGGCCATGCCATGTTTATTGCAAGCCCCCTACACCCCAGAAACTCCCAAGGGAAAGAAACACTGCTTTCCTCTTGCCTTGGTTTCTTCCACCTGCTGACTGCACAGACTGCTACAGCTGCATGCTGACTTTCGACAACAAAGTCAGGGAAGTGTATGCCAGCCACAGGGAGGGGAAGGAGCAGCAAGTGGCAAGGAACAGAGCCATGTGCCAGGGATGCCCGAAGGTCACAGGCTTTGGGAGAGACACACGCCTGAAAACATCCATCAGGCCCCAGTGCCAGGGAGTGTCACGGACTGAGCTGCCAGAGGGAGGGCTGCACCCGGAACTGGCCCGGCCAAGGGCCATTCGCTGCTTCTCTAGAGGCACGGGAAACCTGGCATCCTTGGGAGCAGTTCAAACCACTTCATTCTGCTGGAACCGCACCAACCACCAGCCACTCACCCCTCCCCAAAGTCACTGCCAAGAGCCAAGCGGACCTCTCTTGGCCCATGCCAGCCTCAAGGTCAGAAGACTGGCAGGGCACAAATCTTGTCCCCTCTATAAGGCTTCTACAGCTTTGGAAATTGCTACAAACTTGGGGTCTACCTCAGGTTCAGTCTCAAGTCTGACCCCAGAGTAGGACAGGTGGGGGCTGGACAGGGCCAGGGTGATTAGTCTCATGTGTGTGATGGGAACAACTCAGCTGGTCAAAGGCCAGCTTAGCGGTCACCAGGGCAGCTGAGGCACGCCCCTGGGGCTGAGCAGGAAGTTTGAGAGTTCATCCCGGGGAGCCTACCACGTGGAGCTCTTGTCTTCTCATTCTTGCCCTTTCCTTCCCCAGGGAGTAATGGCGCTCCAGAGGTCTTCTCCTAAGAAATACCCACTGGAAAGGAGCCCAAAGAACCCACTGGAAGCCCAAAAGTGGCAGGCAAGGCCCCTGAGAGTTTCAGCACCAACTCCTGGGGATGCTGGGAAATCCTGCATTCAGTGTGCCACCTCCTGCTACTGCCTGCCCCCTTCCCATCTCATCCCAGCTGACCCCATGGGTAGCCCCAGGACCTAGGGCACTCACCTGACTTGGAGTAAAGCACTAGCACGTTATTTCGGGTCCTGAGAAGCTTTTTCAAGTCCTTAGGATCAGAGATTCTCTCAATGAGTGAGGAGACCTTCGCTGCGGACAGCCAGGCCAGTAGCAGCACCTGGGGATGAAGGTGACAAGGAGGGTAAGGTTCTGCTTCCCGCCTGGCCCAAGGAGGAATCAGAGACAGCCAATGGGCTGTGCTCCCACGGAAGGAGAGCACCACACAGTCTCTGCAGCCTCAGAGATGCCACCTCCAGCCCCTCGCATTCTCCCCATGCCTTTCCACAAAGCTGCACACACTGCACAGGCCACAAATGCACACCACATCATGACCCATCCATCAATCAAGAACTGCAGGTCTGTATTCCACACAGCCCCAAAGGCCATACCCTGGAGTAACATGGAAATTCTGCGCCACCTAAAAACACCCACTGCACTGACCAGGGAGGTCAGCATGTACAGAATATAGGATGGGGGAGGGGTACATGGAAAGGTTCTGGGCTACTCCCATTCCACTGAGAGATCTCAGGAGGCTAGCCAACAGGGAATTTAGGAAGCCTTGGGAACTGGAGGCATCAGCACCTCTGCAGGCACAGGGCTGGCTGGGCTGAATGCTGGAAGAGGGAGGATGGTGAGCAGAGCATAGGCCTCACCCAGCCCTTTTGTGGACCACAAAGGAGATGCCAGCTGTGGTGGGGTGCAAGTAGGGTAAGGACCACCCTTAGACAGCAGAGATCAGTGGAAAAATATGAACTGCACCTGGACACCACCACTCCCTCCAAAGCCCTGGTATGCAACATCACCCTTCTTTTCCCAGCATGCTGCCTGCCAGTCTCACTCCCCAAGCCAGACATCAGGGAATTCTCTGGGGAAACCACCTGAAGGTGGTGATTAAAGCAGCTGATTTCCCACTCAAGCCTCCACTGCAGGTGCTCCCAGCAAACAAGTGCCCTTCCCCTCATGCTCACGGAGATGCTAGCCACCTGCAAGCACCTGCTCTTTCACACAAACACCTTCCCCAGGATCCTCTGTCTCAACACAGAAGCCAGCCCCCAACATACCAGTAGGAATGTGAAATGCAGAAAAAGAAAATGGAAAGAACAAAATTATAACCCTTATTCTCCGAGAAATAACATGCATTCATAAAATGAGAACAAAATGCTATGAAAAAGAAACAGTCATAGAGAACAAAAAAGAACTCTCAGATACTAAAATGATTGTGGGAATAACCAGAGCTGGATATATAGAACTGAAGAAATAAGAGGGGCTAGTGTTGCAGTACAGCAGGTTAAGTCGCAAACTACAACACTGGCATCCTATATTAGAATGCTGGTTCAAGTACCAGCTCCTTTGCTTCTGATCTAGCTCCTTGCTAATGTGCCTGGGAAAACAGTGGAAGATGGCCTAAGCAGCTGGTCCTCTGCCACCCACATGGAAGACGACTGGAGTTCTTAGTTCCTGGCTTCAGCCTTGTTCAACTCTGGCCACTGTGGCCATCTAAAGAATGAAACAGCAGAGGGAAGATCTTGTTATCTCTCCCTGTCTGTCACTTTGCCCTTTCAAGCAATAAAAACGTAAAAAAAGAAAACAAACAAGAAATATATATATATGTATGTATATATGCACATATATAGAAAGGCTCAAGAAAATGTTGATGAGAACGGAAGGATGAGTCTTCAGTATAAAGTCCAGCCCCATGAGTTAATTAATTAAAAACAAACAAGAAAATCCAAATGAATTAAAAACAAAAACAAGAGGTATATCACCGAAAACTTTCCAAACACTGCCAAAAAAGGGTCCTATAGGTTTTGCATAGAAGCAAACTCCACAGGAGGCAGATGTGGCCCCAAACTGCTGTCCAGCACAGCAGCCGGCAAGGATCTGTCACCTCCAGTCATCAAGGGTACACTTTCCAACTGGGGTTCTGGACCCAGCCAAACCCTCCACCAGCTGGGATCAGATTTGCTCCAATAGCAGTTGGGGCACCCTCCCTCAGGGTGCTCCTGAAACCTTTGCTGGATGGAAATAAGAAGCACATGAAAAGTGAGAGGGGAGTGGAACCCAGGAAATGAAGGATCCAACCTCATGAGACAGTCATGGAGGAATGTGCTCTGTACCATGAGGCAACCAGTATCTGAAGTGCTTGAGAGCCCTGGGAGGGAATCTAGGATCTCAGAAGGATTTTGCAAAGAAATAACCTTCCCAGCATTGCATGGTTAAGGATTAAGAAGAGCTGGTATCTGGACCCCAGTCTCTGTGCAAACCAGGGCTGAGTCTCAGCTCTTCCTTTTCAGGAGTTTAGACACCTCGAGCAGCTATATGCCGGGTGCCTGACATGTGGATGATAACACCTCCCTCCGGGAACTCCTGCAAGGAGGCAATGCAGTAAGTTATTGAACATGCCTGATACATCAGCATGCACTCTGACAGTATTGGTTATCTAATCTATATCACAAACTTCCGGCTCAGCGGAATGGAAGACAGAAACAAGACCATATACTGGTGTGTCTACGTACAACCTGCCATGTGGATGCAAAAGCTCCTTCTCTCAGAATGCAGCCCTTTCTCCTCCATTCCACGTGTCAGAGCTAGGCATGATGCCTAGGGGCCCACTGGCCTCATGCAGGCCACCTTCAGAGCCCACCTAAAGGCTCTTCCAGGTTGCCACCTGCTGTTCCCAGACAGCGGTTGGACTTCAGGCTAGAGTCCACAGCTGAATGCACATCATGATGGAGGGAATTAGAAAACAAACAAACAAACAAACAAAAAACTACTGGGAAAACACCTCACCTCACTGCTCGGTTTTTAATTCTCACTCTGACCAGTCGTGAAAAACAGCTTGTGCTGGCCTAGCACACAGTACTCTGACCTACAGGCCAAGCTCTGCTTGAGGCTGGCAGGGACCTACACTTCCAAAGCAGCACAGGCCTCAGCTAAGCCAGAGACCAGGGCAGTGTCTACTTCCTTCCTGAAAGTCAACTGATCCCTAGGGTCACCTGCCCCAGGGCCACCTGGTGCTCAACAAGCCAAAGTCTCGATATATCCTACCACACAGCATAGAACTTGAACTCAACCAGAAAAATGCTGAGCAGGCAGACCTTGCCTGGAACCACAAAGGGGAAGAAGGCTGGGTGGGAACTCGCTGCAGCTGGCCTAGCCTGACTTTTGGGTGCAGAGAGGAGCCCATGGTATCTCCACCCTCATCTGCACCCCCCAAAGTTAAGAACTCCGGAGGGCAGGGGGTCACCAAAAGCCCTGGGAAAATGTTCTGCTCCACAAACATGACAAATCACATCCGTTGTCACACTCCTGACCTGTGGGAAGTCACCCACAGTTAGCCTCCTGTCATTCACAATGTCCATCACCGTAGTCAGTGGTGGTCTAAAAATATCAAATGGAAAATTCCAGAAATAAACGGTGCTTAACTTATAAATGACATGCTCTTCTGAGCAAAAGGAGGAAGCCTCAAGCTGTTCCACTTTCTCACCTGAGATGCAAAACCACCTTTGGCCTGGCGAAGCCACAGGGCATCCCTGCCCACCATTATCATTAGTACTTTGTGTTGCTAACCTCTTGTATTAAACTTTATCATAGGCATGGTCCATGTGAGGCTTGGCACTATGCCCAATTTCAGGCATTCACCGGGGGCAAGGGGGATCCTGGAATATCTGATCTCAGATATGGGCAGGGCAGGCAGGGGGAAGGTGGGCTACTGCCTAGCAGCTCTGGGAAGCCCAAAAATGACCATGGTCCTCAGACAGACCACAGTGCAGAAAAGCTGGTGGGAATGGTAGGTGAGGCCGCCAGATATCTGAAGGCCCTATCCCAACAGCTGACCTGTGTGGGAAAGGAGTAACAGCTTTGCCAACCACCCAGCAGGAGAGTGAAACATCAGGCCATGGATGAATTCAGGGAGATGAGGTGCAAAGAGCTAAGACCCCAGGCTCAGCATCTTCGCTGACCTCACTCACCCCAGCCAGCAGGAGGCGGGGGAGGCCCTCCTCTAGCCACTGACCATTCCCCTCCCCACAGTGCAGCCTGCTGTAACCTTTCCAGCAGTTACGTGCCTTCCTTTCCTGCCTGAGCTGCTCCTCCAGGAGCCTCTGAGGCCCTGCCAGGCGCCTTCCTGCAGACTCTCTAAGTCATAGGCACAAACCTTGAGAACAACAACCATCACAGCAACAATAACAACGTTAATGATGCGTGCACCACTGGGAGGGAGAGGGTGGGGGGAAGCCCAGACAGCCCTAGCATTGCTCCTGGGCTTGGCAGCGCTGTGCACAGTTCTCGGTCAATTGCTCTGGAGGCAGAGGAGAGAAAAAAGGCCCTTTTGTTCAGCACGCAAACCCTTTGTGACCTCCCTGTGATGATCGGCATCTCTGCTCGGCAGCCCTCAGCTGCAAGTCAGTGTCTTCACATCAGGGCTGAGCTGCCAGGCACACTAGGCAACCCACTGCCCCCAAAGGAGAGGTCCTGCTCTGATCAGAAAACCAGCATGCTCACCTGCTGTCAGATACCAAGCCTGCAACCCCTGATGTGGTGCCAGCACCCCCACCACAGTCCTGTTCACCCCAGCCCCTTGGCCATAGGAGCACAAGGCTCACTGCACTACCAGAAGTGCTCAGGATGCCTGGCACCAAGGACCTCAACCCAGCATGCACCATGGCTGTGGCAGTGGACATGGGAGACTGTGTTCTTCACTCATCTTCCAGCTCCATGCAAGGCTTGTGCAACAGGTATCTGCCCACCTTAGCGCAGCATGCCTCTGGCTCCCTGCAGTTTCCCACATATCGCAGAATGAGCACCGCCTTTGGAGTCTGACAGACGGGGAGCAGGAGGGGTGGGGTGACCCAGGTGTCCGGGTGCTACCAAACACACTGGGATGTTCTCAGAGTCACATGTGGGAGGGGAAGAGGACAGTCCTGGTGTGTGCTGTGTGGGGCTGGTACAGGCTCCAGGAGGGCTGGAAAGGACACAAAGACCTGAAGCTAATGCTGAGCACACAGCAATTGCTAATGATCTTTATTAGAACACAGGGACAACAGTCAGATGGGGGCCACCTCTTCCTCTCTGGGGCCCTGCCTGCAATCATGCCAAACAGCAGGAAGGAGCAGACACGTATTCACAGGCAGCCTCAGAACAGCCACTCCCTACCCTCAACCCCCACAGCTGCATGATGACCCAGCCCATGAAGTCATGTGGTACACCAAGAACACACCTACTGGCCAGGGTTCAAACTCAAGACCTCCCTTACTACCATAGTGACCCAGTGCAGGTTTGGGCATCATCCTATAGGAGAGGAGAAGGGGCTCAAGAGAGGTTCCACTGCTTATTAAGATCACATGGCAAATACACTGCAGAGCCAGGACTAGAACTCAGGTCCCTGGCTTCCTGGCTGGAGCAGGAGGTTTCTCCTCCTCCATCCCCAGATGCTCCCGGGCAGCTGCAAAAGCAGGGCCAATCCAGGCAGAAGATGATCCCTTCTTTCTCAGTTAGGATCAGTAAGGCCTCCCGGAGGGCCCCCCAGCAAGAAGCGGCCCAGTAGGGTCTGACACTTCCCCCTCTGTTTCCTGCAAGCCTAGAGGCTGCTGGGGTCTAGCCAACTTCCCAGGCCAGGGAGGGAATATTAAGACCTTAAACATAGCAGTCCTCTCCCTACCCAACACCTGCCCATATCATGCGCATAAGTGGGGGTTTCCTTCCCGCCCCGCTGCCCACATGGTGTACCCCAAGTGCCTTGTCTTCTCTGGGCCACAGCCCCCCACCCACCTCCTCCATCACCACCAGACTACAGAGAAGGAAGGTACCATGCTGGAAGATTGGCAGAGAGAACAGTCTTGCCACATGGCGCCTTCGGCTTAAAAAAAAAAAGGCTCCTGTCTCCACGGGCATGTGCCAGCACCCTCACTTTCCCCTGCTGTCAGCAAAGATTCAGTGTCCCCTGCAGGCTGGGAAGCAGGGAACCTCTATTACACAAAAGTGCTTGCTTAGGGAGGAGGGCTCGGGGCAGGACTTGAGCTTTTTAGGAGAAATGGGTGGGGTGGGGGTGATGGCATGGGACCTTTTATTCTTGCTGTCACCTGGCCAAAGATACCTACCCATCTTATGTGCTGGGAGGTGCGAAGAGGAAGGTTTAATTTAGTGTAACCCACATTTTGCTCAAAATAGTTTTGAAATGTCAGAATCTCAAAGTCTAGACGCTTCAGAAGCTGGTGGGAAAGGGAGTGGCAACAGGGTTGAGGGGGAGAGATTAAAAATAGATAAGGGCCTGAAGTCAAGGTCAGAGAACTCTGGATGAGAACGGCAAGGGTACTGTCCCCCAAGTTAGAAGCCCTGAGGTTGCACTCCTTTGGGTGGTTCCTGGCTTCGTGTGTGGCCTTGATAGGTTGTCTTGCTCACTGGGACCCTCAGTTTCCTGCTCTGTATAATGGGCAGGCTGAAAGGGATTTCTAAGCTCCATTCCCAGTTGTGACTTTTGCCACAACTATTTTCAACAACTTCAGAAACTGCTCAGCCTCTCTGGGAGTGTGGCCACCACAAGGAAAGCCTTGGCTCTAAGTCTCACATGCAGCTAGAAGGGCTGTGGCCAAATTCCAGGCCCTAGAATGTAAAGTACAAAGTGGCACCTTCTAGGAACATGACAGACTCAGGCTATAAGTCTTCTTGGTCCTCTCCCATGCCTTCTCTACAGCTGAAATTTGGACAAAACGACTGGAGCTTCAGCAGCCACGCTGAGACAATGAGCACGGAGCACTTAAGATGTGAAATGACCAGGACAAAAGACACCCTTGTCCTGACATCAGCCTTGCCTTGAATACTCCTCTCCAAACATCTGCACCAGTGCAATCATCTTTTTAGGGTACTGGCACACACCTGGGGTCCCTACTAGAACAAAAGCTTTAACTAGAAATAGTAACATCTGTTCCAGTTGGGCTATTGCAGAATGCACCCTCTTTCACTGTCCCTTGGATAAACTGCTTCTATGGATGGAGACAGAGAAGATGGGCTGGGTGTTCCATTCAGCCCATGGGCCTCCCGATCACCAAGCCTTCACTGGGCCTGTTCTTAGCAGGGAGCTGGCTCCCTGGGTGACAGCCACCCACACACGGTCAGCTGGAGGGGTGGCCGGGGGGGAGGTGCAGTTCTGCAATTGCCCAGCTCAGCCCTTTTACAGTAAGGCCCAGGGCAGATCATGAAGAGGTCGGACATGCCCTGCTGTCCTCAGATCCCACCAGGGCTGCTTGGCACCAGGATTCAGCAATCCCTTTGGCATTCCTCATGTGTTAGCTCCCACCTCCAGGTAGCCCTCCCCCGTTCACAATCTCTTGATACTGCTTGGCACCGCTGGACCAGGAGGCTGTAGGGGCCTCTGGCCTCCCACCAACCAGATCATTCAGATCATTTCACCCAGGGACAGCTTTGACCATTACAAAGCCTAAACGCCATCCTTTGCATACCTGCCTACCAGCCTGTCCCACCCTGAAAGTGGCAGCTATAACCCTACACCCTTGGGGTTCTTGAGGCGAAACCTCCCAATTCCTCATCTGTGACCATAAACCCCTGGGTGCTGTGACCACAAACCTTCAGCACCTGCCGTAGGCATGACTACCTCAGAGTTTGACTCCGAGAGCTCAACCCACATTGAGTGGGCAGTGGAGTGGGACTACTTGGGAAGAGTAATTGGCTGTGTTAGATAGACCATAATTTATTGTTGGAAATAAATACCTACACTTTCACAACCCCACACAGAGGAAATTAATCTCAGCACAAATCCTTACTGGTGGGCCACAGTTTAAAGTGAAAAAAAAGAAAGGTTGATAAATACCATTAGTAAATCTCTTAAAATATAGAGCCCAATTGTCACATGCAGCTGGCAAAAACCTGAGCCAGTACAATTTTTTTTCCAGAAAGCTATTTGGCATAATTTGTCATCCTTGATAAGATCCGTTTTCCAAGTATTTATGCTCTCCAGTTTGGCAATTCCACCTCTGGGAATCTGTCCTGTGGAAATGAGCAGAGGTTGTGACATGAGCAGCTCGTGCAGTCCAACCTACAAACAAATGAAGTGTCAGCAGCTGGGGAACGGTTACACACAGGGGACTAGGGAACAGACTATAGGGACTGCAGAACACAACAGTGTTGATGACTTTTTAAATTATTATTAAAGATTTATTTATTCTTGGACCTGACACAATGGGTCAGTGGCTAAATTCTGGCCTTGCAACTGGTAGGATCCCATATGCATGCTGGTTCATGTCCCAGCTGCTCCACTTCGCATCCAGCTTTCTGCTTCTGGCCTGGGAAAGCAGCAGAGGATGACCCAAAGCCTTGGGACCTTGCACCTGCCTGGGAGACCTGGAAGAAGCTCTTGGCTCCTGGCTTCAGATTGGCTCAGCTACAGCAGTTGTGGTCACTTGGGGAATGAACCAGTAGACAGAAGATCTTTTTTTCTGTGTCTTCTCTCTATAAATCTGCCTTTTCAATAAAAATAAACAAATATTTAAAAATTTTACTTATTCTTATTGGAAAGGCAGAATTACAAGAGAAGAAGAGACAGAGACAGAGGTCTTTCATCCACTTCAGTCCAGCAGGGAGCTGGATTTGAACTGGAACAGCTAGGGCACAAACTGATTTGCTATGCCACTGCACCAGCCCCAAATGTTTTATGTTTCAAAGTAGCATTATAAAGAAGGGAATTGCAAATATACATGCTAGGACCACACTATCAACAAAATCACACACAGAAAAGTAGTAGAAGAACTGAGACAGGTGGTTTGTCTTCCCCTTTCTTTTCTAACTCACCATAATCAGCATATCCAATTTAAGCATTTAGAAGAAGACATGACCACCATTTTTGACTATCATTGTGGAAACAAGTTAACAGTCTCAAAATACTTCCTCACCAGATACAAGACACAAGGTGACAGTGGAAACTCCTTTACCGCCACCAGGCTGAACCCTCAAAGCAACAGCTGCGTCTCCTGGCCAAACGCACCCAGTGGAAATGTCATTAAGAGTTACGCCGTCGGAAATTCTTCAGAAACATCCAGGGCACAGGAAGCGAAAGCCATGGCCTGGTTCTAAAGAGAGGTGGCTAGATAAGGCTGTTCCATGCAGGGAGCGAGTCTTGATGGGTTCTGGATCCCAGCTCTTCCTGAACTGCATTCTTGAGCTGTGACTGCTCAGAATTCCCTTGTGTGCTGGCAAACCCAGAAGTGCTTGGCAGGCCAAGCCACACGGGATTTCCATCTTACAGAAGAGTGTGGCCACAGTGACAGACTCAGGGTTATGTCCTCGGGACAGAGGATGTGGGAAGGTGACCTTCATACCCCTGTACCTATCTATCTCTTCTGAGAGTCTGATGTCACCGCCCATGAAAGGAAAACAAAACAGAACAAAACTTGCCTCCACAAAGAAACACCCAGAAGGATTACGCCCCCATCCAGTCCCCCAGGCCTTCAGATACCTGTGCACAGGCCCACGGCAACATCATGCTTTCCTGCCCCTCTTTACTTCCCCCTGGACTCTTAGGTAAGATCTAGGAAACACTTTGTATTCAACACATACCTAGCAAACACCTGTAAAACAGGCCCAAGGAGACTAAAAAAAAAGAACATTCATTTTCAAAAATGGGTCATTTATGCACCCTTCAAAGAGTAAAATTTAAGCATCTGTCACCAAGCACCATGGCTAAACACCACTCATCACCAGGAGTGAAGGCTCATCACAGATCAAGCTTCTGAAATTTACCACCAGCATAAGCTTCCCATTCTTCAAACGTCCACCCAGCAGCCTTTGAAATGAAAACCAGTGAGTTGGACCCAATGTTGTGGCGCACTGATAGGCACTGCTGCCACGACTTGTCACACCAGCAACCACATCAGACACTGGTTCAAGTCTGGGCTGCTCTGCTTCCAATTCAGCTTTCCCGCTAACGCACCTGGGAAAGCAGCAGACCGTCCCAAGTGCTTGGATCCCGACCCATGTGGGAGACCAGGGTGGATTTCCTGGCTCTTGGCTTTGGCTTGGCCAAGACCTAGCAGTTGGACCCATTCAGGAAGTAAATCAGCTGTTACAAGATCTCTTTCTCTCTCACTCTCTCTCTTTCTCTCTCTGTCTCTCTCTCTCTCTCTCTCACACACACACACACACACACACACGCTCTGCTTTCCAAATCAATAAATTTCAACAACAAAAAAAGAATGTTGAGTTCCTCAATGGTGACACTGTGTGTTGGATGGAGCGGAAGCTTGATACTGGAATGTGGAATCCTTGGCTAAGAGTAGTTGAGGGAGCTAAACATACTAATGAAGAGGGGGAAGTGGAAAAGTGCCTGACAAGGAAAAGGCTTTACAGCTCATTTATGGTTAAGCCACGGCTTGCATTCGGCAGCCCATATCCAAGTGTTGGTTCAAGTGCCAGATGCTCCTCTTTCAGAGCCAGCTTCCTGCTAATGCACCTGGGAAGGCAGCAGATAATGGTCCAAATGAAGTTCCAGGCTCCTGGCTTCATCCTGGCCCAGTGCTTGCTGTAACAGGAGTTTGCAAAGTGGATGGAAGGTTCTCTCTTTCGTCAAATAAATACATATTTTTTAAAAAAGAAGAAAAAAACTTGCTCAAGGTGACACATGGAGTTAAGAGGACTCTGATTCAAACCTAAATCTGACCGACTCCAGGGCCCGAGGCAGAACGTAAAGGAAATAGACCCCTAGAGCCACGCAGAGCTTACAGCTTGTCCCGGCACGCACAAGCCAGCTGCGTTTCTTATACAGACTGAGCATCTCCAATATGAATGCCTCAAGCCCCAAACCTTCCTAAACATTTTGAACATTGACATGACATCATGGTGGCAATTTCCACAGGTAACATCACTTGGCAGGTCACAGTCAGAACAAGACGCACTAAAACATTGCATGATACGCCTTTCAGGCTTGTGTAGAAGGTGGACATGAAACGTACGTCAGCTTCTTGCTTGGCTTGGGTTCCATCCCTGAGACATCTCATTGTGACAGACTGCAGAGTCCCAAATACTTCTGCTCCCAACCCTTTCAGATAAGGAACACCTAACCTGTATTTTTCTCCCTTTCTGAAGGCACAACTACATAGTACACCTGTTGTCTCCCGGGCTACCCCATCCCCCCACAAGTGTAGCTGTCAACTGCAACAGTTCAGGGGCAGGACAACTGAGCCGGTGCTTATAAAAACAGGTTTTCTTATCCTGAAACTGCACCAGCAGTGCATTTAGCCAGGACTAAGTCCCTAAAGCTTTTAATGTTTTGGAAAACCTCTTCTGGAGCCAAGAGAGCTTTGGGCAGCTGCCAGCCTGGTGTGGCAGATGTGTTAACGAGGAAGAACGGGCAGAGGGAACACTGAATTGATCAGCAGCGAAGGAGGGAGGAAGGGAGGGGGAGCAGGTGAATTCCCACTCCAGAAACCCAACTCTGTCAGCCCCAGGCTTCTGGTCATTGACATGAGAGGAATCTCTTAAGTGCTTATGCCCCTGGGGTCTGTCCAGGCTTTTACACACGCCATCTCCTCCCATCCCTGGACGCAGAGAATCCAAACCCACATTTTCAACCTTGCAGGTCTCAAACCAAGAGCTGAATTACAAAACCAACATACAGAGTTATCGCAGAATCTTTACAAAGGACATTCAGTAGGAACTGTCAGCAAGGACCGCACACAGCAACACAAAGCACTGAGTGGAACACTTACACCTGTTGGAATCCTGTGTCTTTGTAAAGGCTATGTTGCACAATGTACAATTTTGCTGGCAGGAGCTGCCTCTGCATGACACTCTGTGTTATCCCCACTCTAGAGATGGACCAATTGAGACAGAAGGAGTCTGTGAGCACAGCTGACATCCCAATCTTCACACACTGATAGAGGTAGCCCTCGCCCTTTCCACTCCCTGGAGCTGCCTAGGAGTGCGGCCCCATGGGGCCAGTAGGTATGCTTGCCCTTGAGGTCTGATGGCTGAGCAGCAGTGACAACCCAACCCAAGTTCCCTCTGGTACCTGCAGGCCCACCACTCCTCAAATGCCCTCCAAGTTAGCAAAAGCAGCAAATACTCAGGCCTTGAGCCGCACCCTGTGCCACAAGCAAGTTAGGGAGTTGTGATTCCAACCCAGCAGGTGCTCTGGCTGCCAAATCACTCCCCAGCATACCAAATTAAAGCTGTTCACACACACCCTTGGTGGTTGGACACAGCCCCAAGGACTACAATCAAGGGCCTCAATCAAGAAGAAAATCACCCTGTGGCCCTGGTAAGCCCAGGGAACCATCTCCACACAAATCCCCGGAAAAAAAAGGTTTTGATCCAGAGTCAGGCTGGCCAAGCCCTCTCCCTGGAACACAAGTTGCCCCCTCTCCATTCATACCTGTTGACTGTCCATCTCCACTCCCATCCACACTTCCTCCAAAATCTGCCACCCACCCGACCACTACCAAAAGGGCTCCGGGTAGGAGATGAGCCAGGATTCCCCTGGAGGTGACCCTGTAGACACCTCTTGTTCTTATTTTGCTCAGCCCCTGCACTTGGACACAACACTCTTGGTCTCTCCACTGCCACTGTAACCCTCCTGTCTTTTTCCTCAACTCTGCTCCTCTGTCCTCCAAATGCTGGCCATCCTCAAAGCCCCCTGCGCCCTTCTCTATCTGTCCACCCTATATTCTCACCAAATGGTCTCAGTCTCTGACCTGAGCAGCACCCCCTAAGCAACATCTCTGGCCCAGGCTGCTTGATGGTGCCTTGCCTACTCAGCAGATTCTAAACTGAGGCCAAGTGTGATGTTCAGTGGTTAAAAACCCAATTCTCTCGTACAGACGTTGAGCAGTGGTCCAGTTTTCTCCCAACTCATGAATTAGGACCCCACTGAAATGACAAAGCCAGGTCTAAGAGGATAAAGACAAAAAAAAAGTTCTAAAAAATATTGTGGGGGCTGGCATGGTGGTACAGCACGTAAAGCCTCTGTCTGAAAAGTCAGCATCCCATATGGCACCAGTTCTTGTCCCAGCTGATCCATGTCCAGATCCAGCTCCCTGCTAATGTGCCTGTGAAAAGTAGTAGAAGATGGCCCAAGTGCACCAACACAGGGAAACCCAGGTGAAGCTCCTGGCTTCTGACAGCTGGCCCATCCCTGGGTGCTGTGGCCATTTGGTCAATAAACTAGTGGATGAAATACCTCCCTCCTGTCTCTCATCTCTCTCTCTCTCTCTCTCTCTAACTCAAATAAATCAATAAGTCTTTCTAAAAGCACTGCCTTTAAAAAATGTAAGAAAGCAACATACACTTGGTCAGTAAGATATCCAGAGACCACAGGATGCCAAACTGGTCAACATTGCAAGGTAAAGCTCACTGGTGTCTTATTCCTTCACGACTTGGATCCATGTCCCCCACGCAACAGTCCAGCATATGGGTCCCCAAGACACCCACACAGAGTTGCCTCCCTGTGGGTGGGCCCTGCAAAAGTCACAGAATCATCTTTGATTTCCAAGCTTCTGGATAATGTATCTGCACATGAGGTTCCATGAACTGGGATGGAGGGAAACAAACTCTATCTTCACAGCCACTGGAATCTGGCCTTTCTTTTCTCACGAAGGTGGACACATCATCCACACTGGGGAAGGCAGGCAGGAAACAACAGGAGCTGCAGCTCTGTCCCCATGGAAATGGCTTCCCCTGTGCGGCAGGTGTGCTCACAGCTACCTATCGCCCCAGAAGGCATGGAACCAGCCAAGATCTTACCTGGTACATTCATGGTGTCAGAACAGTTGAGTGAGTAACTGCATTTCCATTTTTGTTTCCAAATGGGTCCCTTTGTAATTCTATACACTGTGCTCTGGGGGCAGATATTTAACCTGGTCAATGAGCAGCTGCTTGGGACACTGCTGCCCCCACCTAGCTGCCTGTGTGCAACAGCTGTCTTGGCTCATGATTCCAGCTATGCTGGGAGGTAGCAGCAGTGACAGTGCATCTACCTGGGAGACCTAAGTTAAGCTCCAGGCCCCCAGCTTTGGTTAGGTCTAACCTCAGTCACTGAGGGCATGTGGGGAGAGGGCCAGCAGATGGGGACTCTCTCTTGGTCTCTGTCTCTCTGCCTTCAAACAATTAAAAAAAAAATCCTAAACAGGGATGGCACAGTGACTCAAGAGGCTAATCCTTCATCTACAAGCACCAACATCCCATATGGGCATCAGTTCATGTCCCGGCTGATCCACTTCCAATCTAGCTCTCTGCTTATGGGCCTGGGAAAGCAGCAGAGAATGGCCCAAGTCCTTGGGCGCCTGTACCCACGTGAGAGACCTGGAAGGACCTCCTGGTTCCTGGCTTCAGATTGGCTTCAGGTTGTCTCAGCTCCAGCCAGCCACTGCAACCATTTGGGAGTGAACCAGCAGATGGATGATTCTCTCTCTCCTTCTCTATAAATCTGCCTTTCAAATAAAAAAGAAATAAATCTTAAGAAAAAAAAGTCACCCTAAGCAAGAGTAGGCTCTTGGACAGACTTTACTAACTTAATGTTAGAGATCCGTGGGACGCATTCTCTTACCAGCTGAACTAAAGAGCTCATTGGCTCTTTAAAAGCGGTTCTTGCCCAGGCCACAGAGAAAAGGATGGTGACCATCTTATTCCCCTTCATACTACAATGGCTTAGCGTGGGACCTGACTCATAAAAGGCTCTCAAACAAATGGCTTTTTTGGGGGAGAGTAAAGTACCTGTTGAGTGAATGAATGTGTGAGAACCAGAGCACACACAAGCAGTCCCTGGCATGGCAGGACAAGCCCAAAACCCTTACCAGGCACAGGCCCAGCAGCAAGAATACATCTACTTGTTCCTCCACAGTTGTTCTTCTCAGCACAATAACAGAGCTCCCCAACCAGGCTCAGATGCTGGGCCCCTTTATGCTGAGCCCAGCTGATGGCTCCAACCTGGGGCCTTACTCACAGCTCCCAGCAAGAACTGACAGTCTGATGCCAGAAACCTGCTGATGCCAAGCTGCTGCAGGAACTGCAGGATCCTCTGCAATGGGACACCCTACCTGTGCCCCACTTCAGGCTTGGAATCAAAGGCCTAGGAATGACTTGGGGGGGCAGGGGAAGGATACAAAGATGGTTGCAACCCAGCACTGAATGCCTGAAGTCCCCACCCCCACTCCCCTTCAAGATGGCAAAGGCGATCATTGGGAGGTGATGACAGAGTATGGAAGACATCCCATGGTAGCTGGGTGGTCAGAGGGAATAGCACACTGGAGTTCCAGGGACAACAGCCTGGCCAGAGCCACCAGGGAGTGGAAAAGCAGCTGCAGCGATACTCCAAGAGAATGAGTGGTCTCCAAGCAGGCCACTGTGGAGTCCTGGGCCATCCCTTACTCCCATGTCCCATCTAAAGGGTGATTGGGTAACACTCTGCCCTGCTTACCTCACCAAGTTAACAAGGAAGCACAGAGACCCCCTGCCAAGGGACTAGGTATATCACTGTTTATCCTCAGCCCATGGCACCAGCCATTGTGATAGGCAGCGGGGCGGCCCACAATGGGTAGGCACTGTTGTCCCTTCCCTCTCCCACTGAGCTCAAGAATGCCAGGAGGACAAATAAACCACTTGACTTCTAGGTCATGGACAAGGCCTTGAGCTCTATCCCTACCCCATGAAATCATTGCTGGCCTGTGGTCACTCAGCCAGCCTGGAAATCCTGCCACAGCTACCCAGAGATCTCCAGAAACAGAAGCGCAAAGCTGGGGCAACACGCCCCAGGAACTAGTATGGCTCTGTTCTCAGAGAGAGGAGCTACTTACAGAGGAAGGAGAGACAGACCCCTTTAATCCGGGCACCTAAATCCCTGGCTCCTTGGTTCACTACCCCAGGCACAGTGAGAACAAGGAAGGCACGAAAAGCTCAGCCCAAGGGCCTGGGACACAAAGGTTCCAGCAGCACAAGAACCCTCCAGCCTGCCACGGATCCACCCTCATCCAGCACCTCTCATTTAACAGCAATGCAGAGAGTGAGTGTGTGCTGGGGTGTGTCCACCTGGAGGAGCCCCAGCTAGAGTTTCCTGTGCTAAACCAAGTGCTTTCAACTGCCTGAGATGCAAACTGAGGCCTGGCTGTGTGTGGCCTACACAGCCCACTGAGTAAACAGCCTAAGAGCCCTCAACCCTTCTGATAATTCTCACATGACTTTATCTTGCAGCTAACCAAGAGGAAAGCAGGAGGATAAAACGCTGGGGACATTGACCCAGCAGCAACCCTCCAGCAGCAACCCTGCGTGGGGCAGCTTTTGGCCTATCTCTCCTGGACCCATGGAAGCAAGGGGACAAGCGGGGACGCACTCATCCAGTCCACTTCCCAGAAGCCTAGGCTCGCATCCTTCCAGCAGCCTGGCCTATCACTCCTCCCAACCTGCAACACTTTTTCCTTCAGCCAAACTCGGACTGCAGCCCACAACTTGCCAGACTGTGGGTCAGGGCCTGGGAAGGTGACAGGACACCAGGGTCCCCCTGTTGTCACAATCTGCTCAGGCTGCCCCCATTGTGGGAGCCCAGTACACTCTTGCTCCTTCTTGGAGCCCTCTCTGGCTGCCCAGTGCCCCAAGGCCTAGTCCTGGCCCAGGTCTACAGTTCCTCAACCCCCAGACCAAGCCAGCCATTTGTGTGTGTGTGGCACTGAGCCACAGCCCTGCCTCATGCAATGGGCTTGTTTGAAGACTTCCTCCATAATGTGTTTATTTCTGTAGGAAAAGTGCACTTTCAGCTCCAAACAGCATTATAAATGGCAATTAGGTCCCCAGGCCAGCCCACAAAAGCCTATTAAATATATAATGGGCCCAGAGAAGTCAAGAAGCCTGAGGAGAGTACCTTAAAAGCTCTGCAGGAGAGATCGTAGGCAAACAGCCACCTCCTGTACCCATTACTCCCACAATGCCAGCTGCAGGCTGGCAAGGGCGGGGAACCTCAGACTAGCAGAATAGACTAGTTTAAATAGATTATGGACCAGTGCCATGGCATAATCTGTCAGACTCTGCCTGACGCTAGCATCCCATAGGGATGCTGGTTTCTTGTCCTGGCTGTTCAGCTTCCGATCCAGCTCTGTTAATGGCCTGGGAAAAGCAGCAGAGGATGGCCCAAGTACTCAGGCCTCTGTCACCTATGTGGGAAACCTGGCTTTGGACAGGTCTCGCCCCAGCCACTGAAGCCATCTGGGAAGTGAATTAACAGATGGGAGATCTCTCGCTTTCTATTCCTCCCTCTCTATATAATCCTTTCAAATAAATAAATCTTGTTGAAACATACAACAAAATGTATCACAGATATATTTTAAAAGAAATTTATTAAGAAAGGACTTGTGAAAATGAAATCCTCCCCTATAACAAAAATAAAAAGAAATCCCAATGTGCCTCCTCCATGAAATGCCAACTTTTTTTTTACGATTTATTTTTATTGAAAAGTCAGATGTACAGAGAAAAGGACAGAGAGAAAAATCTTTTGTCTGCTGGTTCATTCCCCATGTGGCCGCAATAGCCGAAGTTGAGCTGATCTGAAGCCAGGAACCAGGAGCTTCCTCTGGGTCTCCCACATGGGTGCAGGATCCTAAGGCTTTGGGCCATCCTCAACTGCTTTGCCAGGCCACAAGCAAGGAGCTGGATGGGAAGTGGAATAGCTGGGACTCAAACTGTGCCTATATAGGATCCTGGTGCATGCAAGGCAAGTATTTGGGGCACTAAGCTATCACGCTAGACCCCAAATCTCATTTTTCAAAACGATACCAGAAGCTGCTCCTCACATACGTCACCTTGGTGGTGCTGAACACCTTATCAGAAAAGCGGACATGTGTTTAACTTGAAAATAGGAAGGTTGCCACTGGACAAACTCCACCGGGCCTGACTCCAGCTCTTGGCTGGAGTTCTAAGGACCCTAAGCTGGGACACATCTTCAGTGCTCTCTGGGTTAGATATTTCTCAGTCTACAGATTGAATGGCAGTGTACAATATCAGCATGGACAGTCCTAGGGAAGGGTCAGCTGTAGGGAGGAAAGGGTGCTGGGCGGCAGGGATCAAGGGCAGAACCCCTAGCCTGGACGCTGCTGGGACTACCTAGTCCCAGGTGTCAACTAGGATTGTCTCCACTCCAGAATTCTTCTGGAAGCTGAGGGTCCCCATAGCAATCTTTCAAAAGTTGTTATTAACTGCTGGGGCTACAAAACTAACGTAGCATGGTAAATCTGTATGGCAACTTTGTACTTACGGCAAAACTTTGAAAAATGCAGGAAAGCATTAGGCAAAGTGTGCAGAGGTCTTGCACAGCTCTGTGTGACATTATGATGGTTGTTTTGCTTTGTGTCCAGGTTCCTGGCTCACCGCCTACTCCTCAAGGCAGTCACAGAAAGTAGAATGTCTCACCCTCCACAGTAGAGCTCAGAAATTCTAGTTGTCCCCCTGGGTTCCCTAGCCTCCTTGGACTGACAGCAGTTGATGAGACCTGCATTTCAGAGGGGCCCTGCTCTACACTCAGGGGAAAACACACTGCCCAGACTGCACAGAAAATCTGAACAGGGGCTGATGCAGTGACATAGTGAGTAAAGCTACCATTTGCAATGCCAGGATCCCACAAGAGTGCTGGTTCAAGTCCTGGCTACTGCACTTCCAATCCGATTCCCTATTATTGTGCCTGGGAAGGCAGCAAAAGTTGTTCCAAGTATGTTTAGACTCTTGTCATCCACAGGGGGAGACCTGAAAGAAGCTCTTGGTTCTATGACTTTCAAATAAATAAGCAAACAAATCTCTTTAAAAGAGAGGCAAATCTGAATTGACAATCCTCACTGGGTATCCCCAGCCAATTAGGCCTCTGCCACGAAATCCCCACAAAAAATCCCAAGGGCCATGTTTGGAGAGAACCCATACAGGTTCTTGGAGGGTAGTACACCTGCAAGATAGCATGGGAGCTCTGGCCCCACTCTCCCACATACCTGTCCCTGCACATCTCTTGCCCTGAAGCCTTGGTAATGTCCTTTATAATCAACTTGCACATCCTCATGTTGTCCTGGATCTGGGTGACCCACAGAACCAGAGGAACCAGTTGTGGTAATCTACCTTGCAGCCAGCTGGCCAGGAGTGCAGGTGGAGTAACCTAAGGGGATGAGGGTTGGGGACAGGGAGCAATGAGGAGGAGGATGAAGTCCCCATCCTATGGATCTGCCTAGCTGCAGGCAAACCGTGTAGGAACTGAATGGAATCACAGGGCCAGAGCTGGTGTCCACTGCCTAAGGGCTTGCTTGCTGGGGATAGGAAAACCTCACACTTGGGAGCTTACAGCCTTCTTGTGCTATGACAAGAGTAAGGACAGTTTGTTTTTCCTAAGAATATCCACTTTAAGACTCACTGTCAACATTTTGATGCACTGCCCATAACTTTCTCCACCCTGGGATTATGACTTTATGTTCTGCTTTTCCCCATCATTCTTGAGTAGTCTCTTCCTCATTCTTACATTCTTCATAAACACCATAAAACATCTGAATGACAACCACTACAGTCTTGCAAACAAATACTTTTTACAAACAATGCAATGGACTGAGTATTTGTGTCTCCCCAAATGTCCTAGGTTTAAATCCTAAGCCTTAATGGGACCCCCGGGAGGTAATTAAGTCAGGAGGGTGGAGCACCCATGAACTGGGTCAGAGCCCTTGACCCAAAGGGCACGCAGGTGGGGACACACAGGTAACATGCTTGAGTTTCAGGCTGCAGGGCCTGGGGTGGAGCTCCAGCTCTGGCTCCTGAGTCCTGCTGAGATCCCGGAAGTGATGATCATGGTTCCAGCAGTTAGGTAAGACCTTAACTGAGTTCTTGGCTTCAAGTTCCGGCACCAGGTCCACCATGGCTACTGTGGCTATTGTGGTTCCTGTGGCATGTGGGGAGTGAGTCAGATGACGGCAGTGTTCTTTGTCTAATACTTCCTTTAAAAAGTAAAAATGGCCCAAGAGAGCTCTCTCCAGCCCTTCCTCTACTGTGTGACGATCTGGTGGAGTGGACAGGTTGCAGCCTCGGAGGCGACTCCCACCAGGACTGGCGTCTTCATCTTAGACTTTCATCCTCCAGAACTGAGAAGTAAATCTTATTTATAAACCACTCAGTCTACGGGATATTTGTTATCCTCGGCTAAATGACAAAGACAAACGTCACTTCCCATAATGTGAACAGGGCTATACATTATTTCTAACCATGCTGTATTCCTAAGCATTTAAGCCATGTCCATTGTAAAATAATGTAAAATAAAATATTGTAAATTTTTGTAAAATAGTATGGTGGGTTTTCCTCCCTGCACACACATCTTGGCAGATCTTGTTATATCAGAGTCCGCCTACCCATATCTATAGGAAATTTATTCTAAGACCTGCCCCCCCCAGTGGCAGGGGCAGGGGCTGTGATGGGGCACAGTAGACTAAACCAACACCTGCCACAAAGGCATCCTATATTTCAGCCACAGCTGGAGTCCTGGCTGCTCCACTTCCAATCCAGCTTCCTGTTACTATGCCTGAGAAAGCAGAGGGGGACCGCCTGAGTAACTGCAGCCCCAGGAAACCCAGATAGAGCTCCAGACTCCTGGCTTCAGCCTGGCCCAGTCAGTAGATGGAAGATCTCTTTCTCTCTCTCCTTCTCTCTGTCCCTTCCCCCACCTTCTATAGCTTTTCCTTTTAAAATAAATAATTATCTATCTTTAAAAAGACCCCCAGTGGATACCAGAATCATAACTAGTACTTAACATTATATGTACCTTCTTTTTCGCTAAATACACAGATTTATGACAAAGTTTAATTTGTAAATTAAACACAGGAAAAGGTATTAATTAATATTTAAACAAGAACAGCTATAACAATGGACTGTAATAAAACTCGGGGACACATCCTTACTGGCCATGCTCACCCTTTTGCTGCCCATAGACATAACTGAATCAGCGTAAGGTGAACCCATGCATAAAGGAGAACGCTCAGCCTTTAGATCCCTCGGGCCAGCCCAGCAGTAAACATTAACAGAAGAAATCCAGCCCATTTCCTGGGACCCAGGAACACCCTTATCAGATGCACATGATATGTTATTTACAGAGACCCAACCTGATGCCCAGACACCAATCGTCACAGTCCCGCTGGCAAGGTCCTCCCTCCTCTACACCTGCCAAGCAAACTCCAACTCAGGGCAGGCGGAAGATGTCGACAGCTTGCTCAGGACTCTAGCTCTGCCGCGCCTCCTGACTGCCCTTCCAACCACCTCAGGAAGACCACAGCCCACGCTCCCTCCAAAGCAGCGCATAGCTTCCATGGAGGGGTGGGGAGGGAGGGTGGCCGATGTATCACCCTTACCTCCCAGGACCTTATCTAGGGTACCCAGAGGGCAGCTCCAGTGTGTATTCTGCTCCCCAACCAAAATCTCACCCCTTGCCAAACACTGGGGTAGATAAATAAATACTCCTACATTAAACTGGAGATTCCCAAACCATTGTTCTCACAGGCTAGAAGGCAAAGGGGGGATAGGATGGATCTCAAAAACTGCCCAAGTGCAAAATCCCACTGTGGTGCGTGGGAGGAGGGTGCATAGGACACAGCCCCTCCCCTGTAACTATCCTGCCTGACCTGGAGACCTGCCCCTACCCACTGGCGCCAAGGCCAGACACAAGGGAGCCACTGCCCCCTCCAGCTGGCTCTCTCCCAGGGCAGGGGTGGAGCGGGAGAGTGTGGAGGATGCAGGGAAACAGGGAGCTTCCCGACTCCACCACTCACCTCCACACATCCATTCTTGCCCCAAAGGACAGGGGATGTGGGAGCATCTCTATGCACACTTTCTCTTCTCCCATTGGCCCAGCCAACTCCTCATACCCCAATGGAAAGCACTGAAAAATCTGGGGGTACTGAGGATTCCTAGAGCAGAAATTTCCCTGAACCTTCAAAGGAAAAAAAAAAATTAAAATTGGAGGTGGAAATTCTAAAACATACCAGAGCAGAAGTTTTGGAAAGGATGTGGACTGGAGCCAGGAGGGCCTAGGGGCCTGACCCCAACCCCACAGCCCTTCTGACTTCTGTGTCCCAGGACTACCCTGGAATCCCCCAACACATACACACACACACAGGCCACTCCCACTCCAGGTTTGCAGGCTTCCTCCTTCCATTTCTTACCCGATCCTGGGGAAAACCTGGCGCCGGGACAGGGGGTGCCTTTATGCGCCCCATTTCAGGAAGGAGGGGAACTAAGTCATCTAGATATAGGAAATGATCCGGCACCACTAGCAGATACAAACGGACTGGGCCAGAGCCTGCCTCACAGGCGTGGTGTAGAACTCCCCGGCGAGGGCGGGCGGCGATGACCCCACCCAGCCCTCCAAACCCTCCAAGTCCACCGGGCCAGCCTGGCCTGCGGGGGCCCAGGCCCAGGTGGTGCCCTGCTGCTTCCCAGCCGCCTAGGGTCGAAACCAAGAACGAGGTGGCCCGGGAGGAAAACAGGGTTTTCGGCAGCGCAGGTGACAAGCACCCCCATCCCAGCCTGCACTCACACAGGTGCAAGCTCCCGAGACTGGGGCAGGGCACTCCTCCCAGGCGGCGGGGCGTCCGGCTCCAGCCTGTGGCGGCCCCCTATGTGTGCCCCCCGCAAAGTTGTGCCGATGGCGCACCCACTCTGGCCAGGGATCGTCCAGCGTCCCCAAGGCGGCTGCCGGTGCCCGCCTGCGCCGGAGAGGAGAGCGCGCGGTGAGGAGGGCACGGGGGCTGCCCCGCTGGTCTCCCGCGCGGCCACCAGGTGTCCGCCTGCCCGGCTTGCACACCCGAGCCCGGGTGCCCTTAGGCAGCTCTCCGCACGTCCGGGGGAGAGCCGAGAGAAGAGCGCCCGTAGAGGCACGCGAGGCGCACGTGGTAGCCCCGGCCCTGACCCCTGGCCCCACAGCCTCCTCACCCAGGTCGCCAGCAGCAGCAGCAGCCACGCCGGCCCGGCTCGCGCCATCCCCGCCGCCGCTGCCCACCGCCGGCTCAGCTCTGCACCCGGGCTCCCGCGCCCGCCCGCTAGCTCCGCCGCGGCCACTTCCCAGCCGCTCCCCGCCTCCGAGTTCCCGGTGCCACGTCTGCCAAAGCATGCGCACCACGCCGGGAGAGGGGCCCGGGGACAGGTGCTTGCTGGGACTTGTAGTTCTAGCAGCAGACTGGGCTGGGACAACCCACAGGACCCAGTCTGGGAAGGACTTGGTCCCGGGATCCTGGCAAACGGAAGCAGTGGAAGACGAAAGAGCAAGGTCAGAGAGTAAGGACAATCTGATGCTTCAGTTATTATACCTCAGTCAACTAGCAAAGTAAGCTTTCTTTTCTGGACTTTGAGGATCGAGAGGCAGCCCAGACAATGAAGTGATTTGAACCAGGTCACACAGCCTATTGCCAAGGATTGAAACAACTCAGAGCAGTAAAGATTAGGCCCGGATGAAGCCAGGCGGCTGGAACGTCATCTTTTTTTCTCCTGTGATTGGCAGGAGCCCAAGCCCTTGAGCCGTCATGACCTGCTCCATGGCACCTTAGGGAGTATCTGGGTCCTGAACCAGCCCCACACAGTGTGGACAAAGCTTAATCTGTGCAACACCACCATGCACTCCCCATCCGGGGATACAGGCAGCTTAACCACCACTTGCCTGCTCCTCAGTGAACTTTATGCTAACCGCTTGCATGCCACATCTCAAAACTTTTGCACCAAACAATCATCTTTAAATTCTGTACACTGTGAAATGTTTGAAGGTCTTTGCCCATATATCTAATAGGAGAGGCGCACAGCAAGGGGTTAATGATCAGAACCCAAAGATCCTTGCCACATCTGCAGCTAAGAAGCTCGGAATCAAAAAGCACCCTGACTCACCCCCTCTTGCTAACAAGCCCATCCAGCCCCTGTCAGTGTCTTCTGTCCCCGAATGTCTCTCTTCTGTCCCATCTTGAGTCTCTGTCATCGACACGTCTCACCTAGGCAAGGATCTCCAACTCTTGAAGAGCTCAGCTGTTTCTTCCCCCACAATCTTCTTATTGTCAGTCTCCTGAAACCCTCCAGTGGGTTCCTGTTGCCTTTACAATGAAATCACGAATCTCTCCATGACATGCAGCCTGGTGTGGCCTGTGCCCCAGTTCTCTCGACCCCATCTCCTGCCTTCCTTCACCTTTACCCACCAAGCTGCAATTGCCCAGGCCATCGCTTCCTGCCTCCTCCCCTCCTAGGAGCTCCTTTCACCTCCCAGCATCCTGTTCTCTTTGCCTCCATACTTCCCTGGCTTCTGTGTGATTGACCCCAGGGAGGGCACTTCTGTCTGTCCTTCTGCCATTCAGAACAATAGTTCTGTGGATACCTTGCCCACCATTTCCTGCAATCTGCAGGACTATCCATGGGTCTTGTACCTGCCAAATCAGCCCATCTCGAGATAAGAGAAGGGGCAGATGTTTGGCAAGGTTGTAACAAGGTTGCTTGGCAAGCCTGCATCCTGTGTCGGAGTGGCAGGGTTCAGTCCCCAACTCCAGCTCCTGCATTCAGACTCCTGCTAATACAGACCCTGGGAGCTAACAGGTGATGGCTGAAGTAGTTGGATGCCTGCAACTCAAGTGGGAACTCAGAATGGTACTCAAACTGGCCCAGCCCCAACCATTGTGGGCATTTGGGGAGGAAGCCAGTAGATGGGAGCTCTATTTATCTAACTCTCAAATAAATAAGTTTTGAAAGAAACAATTAAGGTCAAATGAGGCCGTTGAGGTGGACCCTTATTTGAACTGGTCAGTCTCCTTATAAAAAGAGATTAGGACCTGTACACACAGGAAAGGCCACAGACACAGGGAAGAGATGGCTATCAGCAAACCAACAAGAGGAGTGCTCAAGAGAAATCATCCCTGTCAACACCCTGAATCTGGGCTTCTAACCTTCAGGACTGCAAAAGAATGCGCTTCTGAATTCTAAGCTGCTCTTCTGTGGAGCTGTCACAGCAGCCTAAGCAAACGTTCACAGTGGTCCAAACTGAATACAGCCCAAATGTCCTCACAGAGTAGATCATGTTAGCAATTCTATTTTTTTAAACTTTTTAAAAGGATTTATTTATTTTTATTGGAAAGTCAGATATACAGAGAGGAGAAGAGACAGAGGAAGATCTGTCTGATGATTCACTCCCCAAGTGAGTGCAATGGCCGGGAACCAGGAACTTCCAGGTCTCCCTCCAATCCCCGCAGGTGCAGGATCCCAAGGCTTTGGGCCGTCTTCGACTGCTTTCCCAGGCCACAAGTGGGGAGCTGGATGGGAAGTGGAACTGCCAGGATTAGAACTATACCCCATATGAGATCCTGGCATGTTCAAGGCAAGGACTTTAACGGCTAGGCCACTGTGCCAGGCCCATGTTAGCAATTCTTTATTATTATGTATTTTAAAGGCAGAATTACAGAGAGAGAGAGAGAGAGAAAGGTTGTCTGCTTGCTGATTCACTCCTCAAATGGCCACAGTGCCCATGTCTGGACAAGGCTAATGCCAGGAGTTAGGAGCTTCTTCCACGTCTCCCATGTGGTTGCAGGGGCTCCAGCAGTTGTACCACCCTCCGCTGGAGCTGAATCAGAAGTGGAACAGCCTGGATACAAATTGATACCCAGGGGCCCGGCGCGGTGGCGCAAGTGGTTAAAGGTCCTCGCCTTGCACGCCCGGGATCCCATATGGGCGCCGGTTCTAATCCCGGCAGCCCCGCTTCCCTTCCAGCTCCCTGCCTGTGGCCTGGGAAAGCAGTCGAGGACGGCCCAAAGCTTTGGGAACCTGCACCCGCGTGGGAGACCCGGAAGAGGCTCCTGGCTTCGGATCGGCATAGTATCGGCCCGTTGCGCTCACTTGGGGAGTGAATCATCGGACGGAAGATCTTCCTCTCTGCCTCTCCTCTCTGTATATCCGCCTTTCCAATGAAAAAATAATAAAAATAAATCTTTAAAAAAAAATAAACAAATTGATACCCACGCTGAATGCCCATGTAGCAGAATTTAAAAAAGAAAAAGAGAAAGAAAAATCTTTTAGGGTAGCCGAAACTGGATAAAAACCAACTGTCCTTGAACAAGACTGATAAGTAAATGATAACACATTTTGCAGCAAAAATAACAAATGACTAGGCAGGCATTATAAAGCAGATAAAGCTACTACTCATGATAGAGCAACAATTTTAATGCTGAATACTACTATTTTTTTTTTTTTTTGGTAAAGATTTATTTATTTTTATTGCAAAGTCAGATGTAGAGAGAAGGAGAAATGGGAGAAAGATCTTCTGTCTGCTGGTTCACTGCCCAAATAGCTGCAATAGCCAGAGCTTAGCTGATCCAAAGCCAGAAGCCAGGAGTCTCTTTCTGGTCTCCCACGCAGGTGCAGGGTCCCAAGGCTTTAGGCCGTCCTCGACTGCTTTCCCAGGCCACAAGCAGGGAGCTGGATGGGAAGTGGGGCTTGCCGGGATATGAACCAGCACCCATATGGGATACCAGCGCATGCAAGGTGAGAACTCTAGCCACTAGGCTACTGCGCTGGGCCCACCACTAGACTTCTGAGCCTGCTAACATGCCTGGAAAGGCTTCAGATGATGACTCATATAATTGGGTTCCTGCCACCACGTGGAATATCTGAACCAAGTTCCTGGCTCTGGCTTTGGCCTGGTCTAGTCTTGGCTGTTGTGGGCATTCAGGGAGCTGACCAACAGGTGCAAGGCATCTCGTTCCTTTCCCCTCCTTTCTCTCACTCATTCTGCCTGTTGAAAAATAAATAGATCTTAAAAATAAAATACCAAATATTGATGTGTGCATCACTATGGATAAATCTGAAAACCATGGTGATGTGCAAAAATAGCCAGACACAGAGCAGTATACCCTGTATGATTCCATTTATATGGAGTTTAACATCTTTAATGATAGAGGAAAAACCGTTGGGAGAAGTATAGAAATCAACCTGGCAAAAACACAAGCAAACCTTTCGGGTGCTGAAAGTGCCTTATTTCTTACCAAAGTCATGGTTACAGAATTGTCAATCTATGTTAAAATCACTTTAGTGTTGGCTAGCGTCTGTACGCCGTACTTCAGTCATTAAAAGTCTGCACAATGGAGCGTGGGTGAATCTGTTAGACTTTAGTCTTCAGGATCCTTCTAGCTTTGGTAAGGGGAGGGCTGAATCGTAACTGCCAGAAGTGGTGAGACAGAGGCAAAGGAGGAAGGAAGGAAGCCACATGCCTGTGTACTGGAGACTCGGAGGGCCAGCGCTGAGAGGGGAAGAATAAGAACTGCCAAGAAAACAGGCCATTCCATTCTGCAATTGAAACAAGTTAAATAGCGATGGATGGTCCTTTTGGGAGTGTTTAACAATTCCAGGCTTCACTCTCTCTGAAATACGAGGAGCACAGCACTGGGCAAATGCTGCCTCTCCCCCATTACTGCCCTCGATGGAGAACCAGCCATTGCTCAGCCGTGGCCCGGTGGGCTGGGGGCTGGAGTACCTGCTTGGCTGGCAGTTTCTCATGCATTGTAACCCCACCTTCTGCTCTCACAGCCAGTCCCCCTTCCATCACCTCTGCTGGGTTCATTCCAGAACAACTGATGGACTTTTTTGCAGGATGAGGACTGGTGCCGAGTAACAAAGGAAGGAAGCCAAATACAAGAGCGTTCTGTGTGGTGCCATTTCTGCAGAATTTCCATTGGCTTATTTTCATTTTTATTTGAAGGAGAGAGAAACTGAAACAGACCTGTGGACAGAGAAGAGATAATGCATCTACTGGTTCACTCCTCAAATGCTTACAACAGCTTCAGCTGCAGATCAAAATCAGGAGCTTGGAACTTACTCCAGTCCTCCCTTATTGGCAGCAGGAATTCAGTTACATGAATCTGTTAGCTCTTAGGGTATGTGTAAGCAGGAAGCTGCAACCTGGAGCAGAACTGGCATCTGTGCCCAGGTGCTCTGATACGAGACATTTTATTCCTCTTACGCAAACACCTGTTCCTGTGTAAGTCTATTTATATAAGGTACACAATGAGGTGAAAGCAGGTAGCACCCCTGAAAGAAAAATGTTAAGTGGTCATTGGAAAGGGTGTTGGATGCTGGTACCCTCTGAAATAGAGTGCAAGGGTCTGTGTGCTGTGAACACTCACCATGTGCATTCACGGATGATGCTGCCCCTCTCAACATGTTATATTTAATGAGAAGGTTGCAGTTCAAAACAGAAGAGGAATAAGACAGAGAAAAGTCAGCTTTGAATAGGGAAGGAGAAGAAAGAGCTGAAAAATCGTGCATTAACCCCTGCTCGTGGGTGAACAGCACATCTGCCACAGAGGGGCTGACTGGTAACACCCAGAATGCCCCATGCTGCTTTGCAAACCTTTGTTCCAGGTAGCACATGCACAGTTCTGCCAGTGCCACCCTCCCACCTTGGCCTGGCTAACACCTGCTCCTCCCTGGGGACCCTCCTCCTAAAGATTCTTCTTAAGTCATCCCCTCCCTCCCACATTCTCCCCAGGCAAGGTTAAGTTCTTGTCTGTGCTCCTGAAATTCCCCGTGTGTGCAACATGGTCCTTTAAGATAGTAGTAACAGCCCTATATGAGGAATAACCCAAATGTCTATCAGTTGAAGAAAGGACAAAGACAATGTGGAATGCACATAGAAAGGACTATTATTTGGTCAAAAGAGACTGGAGTACCAATACATGCCACAACATAGACACAGAACACGACGATGACATGCCAAGAAAAGAAAACCAAACACAGGACACATTCCACATGGTTCAATGAACAAGCAGTGTCCAGCATATGCAAACCCACAGGTCCTTCTTAAAAAGAAGGGAGTGGGGAGGGGAGCGTGACTGCTCATGTTTGGATTAGCTGGTGATGATGGTTTACAGCTCTGTGATTATCCTTAAAAATCACGGATACATACACTTGAAAAAGCTTAATTTTATAACATGCAAATTAGAGTTCAATAACATTTTTTTAAGAACATGCTGCGCTACTTGAGAAACAACTTAAGTGTGCATCCACAGGCCTGTGAGGAATTCATTAATTTGCTTGTGCACTAAATTTAAAAGAACTTTAAGACAAATGGTTGAGGGAGGGAAAAGCAAGCTTCAGAGTAGAGTGTGAAAAAAGGGATCACGGGCTGTGACAAATGTGTTGAGACTCAAAGTAGAATGGTGACTTCCAGGATCTAAGGGGGAGGATGGGCAGGGAGCTAGTGTTTAATGGATATAGAGCACCATTGTGGGGTGCTGGAGAATTCTGGAGAAGGAGAGTGGTCCTGGTTGTCCAACAAGGTAAATATACTTAATGCTGCTTTAAAAATGGATCAAAATAGAAAATAGTCTTCTTGGCGAAAAGTATTGGGGAAATTGTACCTCTGTGGGAAAACGAATATTGCAACCTTGCATTATACTACATTCAAAAAAGCACTCAAAGTGGATCAAAATGTGGGCCTGGTAGGGGAACTTGGGGAAATTCCCTTGCTGGGACACAATTCCATCAGAAACACTGTATGATTGCCCTAGGTACCTAGAATTGTCCAAATGACCGGGCAGAGAATGGGATGGTGTCAGCCAGCAGCAGGGGCCAGGGGTGGACTTGCTGTTTCACAGGCACCAGGTTTCAGATTCGAATGGACAGGCCATACAAATTCTCTTAGCACAACTGAATGCATCCTGAGAAAAGGATCAAGATGATACATTTTATGTCATTTATATAGGACCACAATATGTAAAAATGTAAGCAATAGAAATGTAAACACTTGTAAATCAACAAGATGTTTGACTGTTCAATGCCAGCAAGTGCAATGTTAAAGTGGGACATTTTGTTGAGGGTATTTAGCATAGCTAAAAAAAAAATATTGAAAAGCACGGCTTTAGAAAGGCATGGCTATGGAGGAGTCCTGCTTCTGTCCCTTAGCAACCATGTGAACCTAGAGGAAACACAAGATGTCAGAGCCCCTCCTGCAAGGGAGACAGCAGCAGTTACACAAGGTGATATAATGGAGTAATGAGTTGCTGTATGGGAAATACCAAACAAACTCTTCTTTGAGTCCTCTGTATAGGATTTTTGCTATTGTGTTATGCCCCCATTACCCTAACATCTATACACACACATGCACACACAAACACACACGTGCATGCATACACACACGCAGGCAACACATCTTGAAGACCAAGACTGTATCTGGATCATTTTGTTTATTTCCATATCTCTCAATGCTGACATATAATTGAAGTGAATTAAATGTCTGTGGTGAGTCATAGCAAGAGGGTTTGGCATACACACAGGGAAATACACTCTGGATAATTGGAAGGGTACTTCAAAAAAATGAGTGGAAAATGGAAATAAAGAGTAAGTTGAGGAAGTGGACCTATAACCTACTGGATAACATGTCCAGGTACTGGAGAATCAACATAGCAGAATGGCGTAAGAGCAGGTTTAAATAGATGGAGAATCATTAGCCAGGGTGATGCATAGAGGACAGATTCCAGGAAATAGGAGAGGCCAGACTAATGGCAGAGAAGACCTGGAGACTAACAGACACGGGGAAGCAACAGAGACAACAGAGTGGTGTTGCAGAGACCAGATACCCCAGCAGTAGTCAGTAAAATCAAACTCTAGACTGTGGGTGACACAGCTTAGAAACCTGCTAAACAGAAGTACAGTGATCAAGAGCAAGAGACAGAGGCACAATGAATACTACTGAAGACTCCTCTGCAAAAGATCAAAAGCCTTTGTCAACCTCAGAGTTAACTGAGGAAAACATTGAGGAAATGGGGGATAAAGAACTTAAAAACTTGTTATAAAGCTTCTTTTTATTTTTTTGAAAAGATGTATTTGTTTTTATTGGAAAGTCAGATATACAGAGAGGAGAAGAGTCAGAGAGGAAGATGTTTTGTCTGATGATTCACTCCCCAAGTGACTGCAATACCTGGAGCTGAGTCAATCCAAACCCAGGAGCCAGGAGCCAGGAGCCTCTTCTGGGTCTCCCATGCAGGTGCAGGGTCCCAAGGCCTTCAGCCATCATTGACTGCTTTCCGAGGCCACAAGCAGGGAGCTGGATGGGAATTGAGGCTGCCAGGATTAGATGGCCCGGTGCCGTGGCCTAGTGGATAAAGTCCTAGCCTTGAACCTAGTGGGATCCCATATAGGCACCAGTTCTAATCCCTTGCCACAATGGGGAAACAATCAGAAAGCTGGGTCAAGCCAAAAAAAGTATTCAAGAATTGAAAGACACCATTAAAAAGCCAAATATAGGAGGTATGGGAGTTTCAGAAGGTGCAGAAAGAGAAGCTGAGTTTAAAGATGTATTCAATGAAATAATAAATGAAAACTTTCCTAATATGGAGAATGAATTGGGAAACAACATCCAGGAGGGGCACAGAACTCCCAACAGGGTTGACCAAAAGCTATCTGCACGATAATTAAGCTCTATTCAGTTTAACATAAGGAAAAGATCCTTAAATATGCATGTGAAAAAATCAATTGATATATAGAGAAACCTGGCCTCTCACAGGAAACTCTACAGGCCAGAAGAGAATGGAACAACATATTCCAGAATCTAAAAGGAAAAAATTGTCAGCCCAGAATAATGTACCCAGCAAAGCTTGCCTTTGTCTTCGAAAATGAAATAAAATTCTTCCACAGTGAAGAAAAACTCAAAGAATATGCATCTTAAGGACCTGCCCTAAAAATAATACTTTAAAATGCTCTCTTGACATAGAAAAGGAATAGCATCTACCAAAACCAAAGGCAAATGTGAAGAACATCCCAGTAAAATGATAACAGAAGACTAAATCAACGATAATTGCTAAAATGATTGGGCCAAATTACCACCTATCTATATTAACCCTGAATGTAAAATGCTTAAACTCATCAATCGAACATTTTAGATTAGTGGACTGGATCAAAATACAAAACCCATCTATTTGTTACCTACAGGAGACACATCTCACCAACAAAGATCAGCGGAAACTATATCTTTTTTTTAAAAAAGATTTATTTTTATTATTTTTTCATTGGAAAGGCGGATATACAGAGAGGAGAGACAGAGAGGAAGATCTTCCATCCGATGATTCACTCCCTAAGTGAGCACAACGGCCGGTGCCATGCCGATCTGAAGCCAGGAGCCTCTTCCGGGTCTCCCACGTGGGTGCAGGGTCCCAAAGCTTTGGGCCGTCCTCGATTGTTTTCCGGGCCACAGGCAGGGAGCTGGAAGGGAAGCGGGGCTGCCGGGATAGAACTGGCGCCCATATGGGATTCCGGGCGTGCAAGGCGAGGACCTTAACCACTGCGCCACCGCGCCGGGCCCAGCGGAAACTATATCTTATGGGTTTTGATGTTTTTGGTTTTATTTCCATTTCTTCAAAACATTTTTTTTCTCACATTAAGTACTTCACTGACTCAAGTCACCATAGCATCATTTTCTTCAAGAAGGTTCTTGGTTTTCTTTTTCATTTCTTCAATGACACATTAATCATTCAGTAGCATGTTATTTAACTTGATGGTGTTGTAAATTTCTATTTTTCTTTCTGTTGTGGGTTTTGTTTTGTGGCTTTTCATTTAAGGGGATGTATAGTAACTGTGTAAAAGAGACTGTCATATCCAGATGTGAGGATACATTGCAGTGTGCACCTCTGCCTCCAGATCAAAGATGGACTCATAATGAAACTGTTGAATATATCTTAACAATAGGATGCTGGACTCTGTGCCATTATCTGTACTCACAATGTCAGCATATACTTAAATAGCAGAATAATAGACTTATGACTGTTTATGAAGAACTATACTATTGTAATAATTTAGGGGAAATCAGTGTTGGGGGGACAGTGATTTGAGGAAGAGATAAGAGAAATTCCAGAGCCTATGAAACTGTATCATAAAATAGTTTAAAAAATAAAAAACTACACATGTCTATGTACCACATTAGAATGCTTGAGTTTAGGAGCTGTTGCAGTAACTTAGCATGCTAACCCTCCTCCTGCGGCACCAGTGTCCCATATTAGCACCACTTCAAATTCTGGCTGATCTACTCTCAATTCAGCTCCCTGAATCCCTTACAGCCTAGGAAAGCAGCAGAAGATGGTTCAAGGTCTTGGGGCCTCATGGTCACATGGAAGATCTGGAAGAACTCCTGGCTACTGACTCCCAGCTTTGAACTGGCCTGGCTCTGGCCATTGTAGTTATTTGGAGAGCAAACCAATGGATGGAAGGTCTCTCTCTCTGTTTTCCTCTGTCTCTGGAACTCTGACTTTCAAGAAACATAAATAAATATACCTTTAAACAAGCAAAAATAAAACAAAACAAATACCAAAACCTACCATGCCTGGGTTTGCTGACTGGCTCCAGTTCCTGACTCCACCTTCCTATCAGAGTACACTCTAGCAGGCAGCTGGGATGACACAGGTGTGGCACACCTATGGATTGAGTGCCTGGCTCCTGGAAGCTGGGAACCATGCCAGCCACCCAAAGAGTGAGCCAGCAGGTAGAACTCTTGCTCTATCTGTCTCTGTTCCTGTGTGTGCTTCTCTCTGGCTCTCAAACAATAAGATACATTCATTTGGTGTAAGAATGTTGAAACCCATGCACAATTTTTTTTTCACAGCAATGCATTTCCCACACAATTTTTAAAGATTTATTTGTTTTTATTGGAAAATCAGATATAAACAGAGGGGGAGAGACAGAGAAGATCTTCAGTCTGCTGATCCAAATGGCTGTGATGGCCAGAGCTGAGCTCGATCCAAAGCTAGGAGCCAGGAGCCTCCTTGGGGTCTCCCACACAATTGCAGGCCTCCAAGGCTTTGGGCCATTCCTGACTGCTTTCTCAGACCACAAGCAGGAAGCTGGATGGGAAGTGGAGCTACTAGGATTAGAACCCGCATCCATATGGGATCCCGGCAAGTTCAAGGTGAAGACTTTAGCACCAAGCCCTCCACACAACTTTTTAAAGATCCTTTTTAGTGGCACACAGCAGAACATGTTGGTCAGGTAATTGTAAGGCCAAAGACAAAAATCCTTGCCGATCTGAGTTAGGGTTCATCTTTCTTTTTTTTTTTTTATTACATTACATCATGAGACACAGTTTTGCAGGCACTTGGATTCCCCCCTCCCCTCCCCAAAACCCGCTCCCCCACCCATGGTGGATTCTTCCATCGTGTTTCATTACCACAGATCAAATTCAGTTGAGATTTTTTTTTCCTTGCAAGCATCTACAAAACATAGAGTCCAGCATCTTATTGTGCAGATAAGTTCATCAGTTTCATGGGGAGACAGTTTCTGGTCTAAAGGTACAGCCGAAAGAGTATCATCCCAATCAATTGAAAGCCCCGACATTACATCAGTAACAATTTATAACGTACCAGAATTAGTTGAAATGATATTGTGTAACCAGCATGTTCAAAGAGAGAGAGAGAAAACAACAACAAAAAAAAGAGTACAAGTTCTGAACCACATCCTATGACTTCTACATTGACATTACAATTATTAGTTTATATACAGCTGGGTTCTATACAGGGTTCATCTTTCTAAAACTGGGGAACCTGAAAGACAGCTTCTGGGCATGCCTGACGGTCCTTGTCTTCTTGGCAGTCCTGGAAGGAGCCTGTTGGTACCTGAAGGCTGACCACTTGTTCCCTCCTGCACGTGGGTTGACATTCATACTAAACTCATTTGCAGAGTCTCTGAGGTGTGTTTCCTTCAGTAAATATCCTGAGACAGCAGTGCAGTTTCTCCTCTTGCAGATCCTCCTCTTCTCTCCTCGATGGTCTAGTCCTCCTGTCCAGCCACCCAATCTGGCCCCCAAGAGCACGCTGGTTCAGCGGGTGTCCACCACCAGGCCCATACCTTAGGCTTCAATTGGGACCATGCCCTTCTCACAGAGCCAGGATTCCTCCAGCTCAACCCAGTGGTGACCCCATCCCCTGACCTGTACTTTTAGAAGACCAGATCCCGGAGGAGACTAGAAGGACTTTAGGGACCACATCTAACTGTCCTAGTCAGGTCTTGACTGAGCGCTAAGCCCATAATGCACATGTATGGTTTCCACTTTCTTCTTTTTCTCAGAACTTATCTTTCTAACTGGCTCTACTTACAAGGCCCCAGGCTCCAGCTCATTAAAAAAATTGTCTTGCTAAAACTAAATTTAGACTTGACCTTAGAAGGCACATTTTTCTTCCATAACAATAGTGATCTAAAGATCACTATTTATATGCATTTCTTTATTTTCATTTTATTTGGAAGACAGGTGAAAAAATGAGAGTGAAAAAATGGCAGAGAAGTGGTCCATCTTCTGGTTCACTCCCTCATATGCCTGCAACAACCAAAGCTGAACCTGGCCAAAGCCAGGAGCCTAGGACTTCATCTGAATCTCCCATAAGGGTTGCAGGGGCCCAAGCACTGGAGCCATTGTTTTATGCCTTGCAGAATGCACATTATCAGAAAGCTGGATCAGAAGCAGAAGAGCCGGATCTTACACCAGGCATCGAGAACGGGCATCCCCAGCAGCGACTCACCTGCTGTGTCAGACACCAAGTGCTGTAATCCGAAGTATCTTCTGTACTTTTACCTTGCATGGTCATCCCTCTGTTCAAACCTGCACTGAAATGACTCAAGAGCTTATGCCTCGCAGAATGGGAAATCAAGCCCATTCCTCCTATGAATACCTACCATGTCTTAGGACTCTGGGAGACAGGATGAGCTACTTCCTCTTGTCATCTTTAGCTCCAATGTTTTGCTTCCACTGAAACACAGGACATCATTGAGCCTCTGCTTTCTCTCTATGCTGACTCAGGTTATAGCTTCTTTATCTGTGGTACCTGCCTTAAGTCTGGCGGTCAGTGTCAGAACAGGGTGTGGGTACTGGGAAATAGGACAGCCATTCTCCTGTGAAGTTGGGGGTGTGCTTGGGAGATCTGCAACTATATGAATTTTGGTATGGGTCAAGATCCTGCTTCTCATAGAAACCCTGAAGACCATTTTGCAACTATGGTGTTAACATAGTGATCCTAGTTCAACTAAGTAGTCATTGAGGTGGATGGCTTTGTCTTCGGATCAGGTGCTACTAATTTTACAGGAAGATTGACAGGATTCCTGGGTAGGCGGGTTCTGGGCAGCAAGACTTTCAGGGTCCATTCCTGACTACGTTGTTATAGGGTGTGGCCTCAGTTGGGGCACTGACTGCCTGGATTTCTTTCTGGTTTCCAAGTCTAGTTCTCTGCAGTTGTCATATAATTATTTTAATGTAAAACATGCCCAGAAGTTCTTGAACACTCTTCATCCTCGAAAAGCTGAGGCTTGGTCTTAAGACACCACCTAGGATGCCGCAAGCTGTTTTCAGAATCGCTGGGTTCAAGGTCCCAGCTCTTCTTGGACCCCTGCCACCTGTGCGGGAGAAGCAGGCAGTTCCAGACTCCTGGCTTTGACCATGCTGTTGGAGACATTTAGGGAGCAAGCTAATGGAAGGAAAACTTTACCCTCAACCCCCATTCTTTCTTCAAATAAAATAAATACATATTTTAAATTTATTTTTAAAAGCAGAGGAGGGAGCAGCATGATGGCTCAATGGCTAAACCCTCATCTTGCAAGCACCAGCATCCCATATTGGTACCGATTCATGTCCCACCTGCTACACTTCCCATCCAGCTCCCTGATTACAGTCTGGGAAAGCAGTAGAGGATGGCTCAAAGCCTTGGGACCTTGCACCCTGGCTTTGGCTTGGCTCAGCTTTGACTGCTGCAGCTACTTGGGGAGTGTACTAGCGGATGGAAGATCTGTTTTGAGCCCCATCCCACCACTCTCCTTTTTGGGAACCACGGGCTTCTTCCCTTTCCTGGAGATTGCACCTGCTGTGGTTGATCCTGACCTGCTCTTTTTCTTTCTTTTTTTTTTTCAAAATTTTATTCATATATTTAAGGTAAAGGGAATATTGAGGGAGAAGCCCCACCCAGTCTCCCACCCATCCCAGGACCCCTATGTGGGGCATGCTCTGAGATCCTTGCTCAAGCAGTTTTGATAGTTCAACAGTTATGAATCACTGCCATTCTCGCCACTCCAGGCACAATGAGGTTGTTGAAGACTCCACTGATTGACATAGCCCATCATAGAGTCTCCATTTGTCCAGCATTTCGCTGCCAACATATAGCTGAGGTGGTGGAATGACCTGTTTTGTCCAGCTGGTGGTTGCAATTGCTGGGCTGGTTTTGTTTTCAGCCCTGGCTTCCACTGGAACCAATGAGTGTTGCAGTCCAGCCCGGCTCTGCCCAGCACACACTCAGTCCTCACACAAACTAGTGGGAGCTGCAACCCCGTCAGACCTTCTCTTTTTCTATATTCCCTATCTTCACCTCTCTCATTTCCTAAACATGACATCTGCATTCCACTTCTCAGCAGTTGGCCTCTGTTGCCTCCAGCTCCCAGCCAACACACACCCAGGCTCTGCTCTGTAGCTGACCCCTGTCCTGGAGCCCAGGCCATAGGTCCTTCTGCTCAGTTGCCCTAATGAGCTCCACCTCTGGCAACCCTAACCACATGGGGACAGGCCTTCTCACCTTCTCTCCTGACACCCTCCTTCCATCCCGGTGGCACCCTTCCTGGTTCTGGGAACCAACCACCTCTGGCATCCCTTCCCCTTCTACTCTCACAAATCCACAGGCACTGAGTCCCCCCAAAGCCCTTTCCCTAGAATCTACCACGCTCCACTTATAGTCTCTTTCACACTGTGACATGCAGCTCCTCTCTGGTGCCTGCCCCCACAGCCCCCTTCCCCACATGCCACCTCCAGCTCAGCATTCCTAAGAAACAATCTGCCTCCTCTTTTATAGCTTCACTAAAAACCTGCCATTATATTCAACACTTATTGAATTCCTACCGCGTGTGTATTATTCATGATGCCTTGCCTGTAACCTATCGAAACCAACTTGAGCCAGTTTAAACTAAAAATGTGGGGAGGGGGGGATGGATTTCATGGAGATGTGGGGTGGTCTTCCAGAACCCAAAGGCAGGAATGCTGCCAAGACAGGGAAACTCTCAGCACTCCGTGTTTTCTTGCTCTGTCCTATGAGTCTCCCCTGTTGCCTTCCCCTCTGCCCGGACCCTGAGGGCCTGGCTCTCTCTAGTGTCCAGCCTCTTGCAGGAGATGGCTACATCCAGGGTTTCTTATGATTCCTGTGCTCCAAAGACCACCTCCCAATAGGCACAGAGTCTTTCAGTCCCAGTTTCCAATTTGAAGAGAAAAAAAAAATCTTCTGTCTGTGCATATGGAAACCTAATGAACCCAGCTCAGACAAAAGCGTACATTGAAGGCCCTTGTAGATAAGATTTGGGAGGAGCAGGGTGAGAGACAGGCCTCCTGGACAAAAAATAGGAGACAGTGACACAATTCATCTCTAACTGTGAGCTACCTTTATTACTTTGTTTTATTTAAAAGGCAGAGAGACAAAGGGAGAGGATGGACAGACAGGCATAATGAGATCTCCCATACACCATATCACTCCCTAAATTCTTGCAACAGCCAGGAGAGGGTCAAGGCAAAATCAGGAACTGAGAATTCAATTTAGATCTCCCACAGTGAATGTTAGGGACCCAAGCACTTGAGCCACCACTTGCTGCCTCCCAAAGTGTACATTAACAGGAAGTTGCTATTGGGAGTGAAGCTGGAAACTGAATCCAGGCACTCTCCCATCTTCATGGCTACCAAACAATTGTCACATCTCTAACTTCCTTTAATATGGGCTTAGTCCTTCCACATGCTAAAGAATGTGATCACTGATGGTAACTGACAAATCCTGCACCCAAGAAATTTGGCTCATCTTCCCCAAATTCCAACTTTAAGGAAAAATCCTCAGCTTGGTACAGGCTTTCACCTCTGTGGCCAAGATGCAGGGGCACAGGGCAATGGCAAAGGAAAGACCACCACTGGCTCTGAAGTCAGATGGCCTGGGTTTAAATTCTGGCTCTGTTATTCAGTAGCTGTGTTGCTTTTGGCATTTAAACGTCTGTGTCTCCATTTCTGATTCTGGAAAATAGAGACGATGAAGTTATTAGAGTGCTTAGAAGGGTGCCTAGGACAGTCAGACTCTGTATGTGTAAGTGATGATGTTGATGATAGCAATGGTGGTGATGGAGAAGAAGAGAGGAGAAAACTGAAATACAAGGAGAAGTTTACACAGAAGAGAGTGTATTTGTTTCCAGGGTTGTTGCAACAAAAGACCAAAGATTGAATGGTTCAGGACAGAAGTTAATCATCTTAGTTTGGAGACCAAGAGTCCCAGCAAAAGTGTTGGCCCAGTGGGCTTTCTTTAAGTGTTGGGAGGGGGATTTGTGTGGAGCCTCTCTGGTAGCTCCTGGTGGCCACATGGTGCTCTGTGGCTTGTAGGCAGCATTTCCTCAGTGTCTACAGATGGTCTTCCCTGATATACATGTGTGTCCAAGCCTAGGTTTCTCCTGTCTTAAGAGGACATTAGTCATGTTGAACAAGAGCCTTCCTAGCAACCTTATCTTAACATGATCATCTACAAAGAACTTATTTTATAAGGCTATGTGTTCAGGGACTGGGTGGGTGAGGACTTTATTGGAGGATATAATTCAAGTCATGATAGAAAGAATGGGACAGTTCTGGCTATCATCAGTAGCTATTCCCTCCAGCTCTAGTTCTGAGGGTGAATATATTGATTGGTCCAGCTTGGGTCAGTTGTGCATCCACAGAGCCATCAACACAGGCTTGGGGAGGGGGCGGTTTGGAGAGAGGTGCCATGCATAGAACAATGACTAGGGACAGTGAGCTTGTTGGAGAGAAAGGCCAGGATGTTGCCTGTTGGATGAAACACCTCCAGCATCATTCATGTCCAAGTACAAAGTGCTAGTCACTCACTGGCAGGGTCCTGGGAAGGAGCAAGAGGGAGGTATTGAAGCTCCTATGACAGCACCCATGCCAGCACAGGTGCCACAGCAGAATGCTCCTGTGGTGGCACTATAGAAACAAGAAAGGGGACCAAGACCTTCCAAAGCACCCTTCTCCAGAAGAGCTGTTGCACTAGTCATAGACTAGGCAAATCTGGACAGGTAAAGAAGGTGTAGACATGCGGGAGGGAGAGTAGGATCCTCTTGCCAGACAACGGTGAACAAATCCTCTATGGGTCAAAGGTAGATGAAAAATAAGAAATGACGGCCAACTTGACCAAGCTCTGACCGGGTCCCAGATGTGATTTCAACATTGAATCTACAGGGTTTCTGCTCTTTTCACCTGCTGACCTAAGTGCACAACTGTCTCTCTTGCATCCCTGATGAGATTCAGGGACAGGCTCAAGGTCACATGGCCACAAGATGGCCAAGCTGGAGTCTTGATGCTGCATCTGTCTTTATACCACTGCTGCTAGGAACAAGTAGATTGGAAGGTTGGTTAGGCATAGTGCATGGCTGGGTTTGCAAGAAAGAGTGGAATTTATTCTTTGGGTGACAGGGAGCTGCTGAGGGCTGGCGGGCGGTGGAGGAGTTAGTGGGGCTCTTATTTCAGGATGACAGCCCGGTAGAGCAGGAGAGATGGCAGGGAGCAGGCACCTGCCTTCTCTCAACCCACAGGGAAGCAGGAGAATTAACAAGCCATTCTTTTCAGTATGACAGGCAGCACAAGGAGCTTTGGGGACCATTTGCTGCCATGTTCTTTTTAATCTAATTTTTAGTAAAGCATAACCTAAATACATAACGTGCACAGACCCTAAATGTAGCTGAACAGACTTTTCATCAGCTGAGCAGGGCTCGCAGATTCATGCTTATACAACTTCCCCTGCTGCCCTATCACACCTACCTCAGAGTCCACCACGATGCCTCCTTCTCTGTCTCAGGGAAGTCTCCCATGGGTCCCCTGTGGCTCGCGACTTTCTCCTGAAGAAAGGCACCATCACTGGGGAAACGACAAGGCCACTGACAAAACGAGACCCGAGTCACACTTGCTGGCCCTCCAGCTTCGCCTGACTCACCATGGGGCCTCAGGTAAGTTGCCAATAGCTCCATGAGGCACAGTATCTCTGTGGAGTAAGGGCTTCTATTTCATAAGCTTAATAATAAAACTAGGGCCCAGTGTGGTAGCCTAGTGGCTAAAGTCCTCATCTTGCAGGTGCCTAAGATCTCATATGGGCATTGGTTTGTGTCCCTGTGGCTCCGCTTCCCATGCAGCTCCCTGCTTGTGGCCTGGGAAAGCAATTGAGGACGGCCCAAAGCCTTGGGACTCTGCACCCAGGTGAGAGACCTGAACGAATTTCCTGGCTTCTGGCTTCGGATCAGCTCAGCTCCGGTCATTGTGGCCACTTGGGGAGTGAACACAAGATCTTGTGTCAGCAGACACAAAATCTTCCTCTCTGACTCTCCTCATGTCTGTATATCTGACTTTCCAATAAAAATAAATAAATCTTAAAATAAAATAAAAATAGTAGTTAGCTGTAAAGAAATAACTGCCTAATATATGACTGTTCTACATAAATTTGTTAAAATTGGTATAATAATATGTAATGCAAGACACTTCAAGGAAAAATGAAATCAAAAGATATGATTTTTGGGTACGCAAGATTTTTCTTTTTGATATTTATTTTACTTTCATTGGAAAGGCAGATAAACCGAGAGAAGGAGAGGGATAAGGTTAAGGACCTGCACCCGTATGGGATCCCAGTGGATGGCAGGCAAGGATTTAGTAACTGGGCTATCATGCCAGGACCTGTGTATACAAGATTTTTGAGGGGTGGTACTGTGGTGCTATGCAGCTGCCTGTGGTGCTGGTATCCTAGTGAGTACAGGTTCATGTCCCGGCTGCTCCACTTCCAATCCAACTCCCTGTTAAAGCACCTGTGAGTGCATTAGAAGATTCCCACGTTTTGGACCCCTGCACCCACATGAGAGACCTGCAAGAAGTTCTGGGCTCCTCCTTTTAGCCTGGCACAGTCCTGATCATTGTACCATTTGGGGAATGAACCAGAGAATGGAAGAGCTTTCCCTTTGTCTCTCCTTCTAGCTTCTCTCTCTGTAACTCTGTCTTTTAAATAAATAAATGAATGAATAAATAAATAAATAATAACTTTTTTAAGTTTTAAAAATCCTTGCAGAAATTTTTTTCATAATACACATTTTTCTGTGAAATTTTGGAAGAGCCCTTGCATATTATATAAACTTGGGAACATTAATCAATTCATTAATGAAACACCAGTACATTCTCTGGTTGCTTTAGTGCGATGCACTTGAAGGAGGAGCTCCTGTGGTACACACAGAGTTGAGGCAGGTGCATCCCACCTCCTCACCTAACAAGCTCTCAAGATTTACTGGGCAGAGGCGGAGAGGGCACGGTGAGGAAGCCAAGTATATAGATGACCTTTGCCAGAGTCTCTTGGTGGCTGTAGTGTTTTATGGGTTTGGAAGCTGTATGTGCTATTTCCTCTCTCTTTCTGCTTTAGCTCTGAAGGGCTCTACCTGCCTGGGGGGATTTAGGCAAGGAGTTCATGGTGATTGGTACTTCAGCCTTTACTGCCCAAAGCCAGTGCCCCGGGTGGATGGCCAGCAGTTTTGACCTCCCCAAGTGTTACTCCTGTGGCACATTGCATCTGCAGCCATCAGTGGTGGCACTGGGGCCAGTGTTGTAGTTCAGTGGATGAAGCCATCATGGGTGACATTGGCATCCCCTTATCCGAGCACCTGTTCAAGTCCTGGCTGCTCCCATTCTGATCTAAGCATTCTGCCAAAGTTTCTGGAGGATTACAGATAATGGCCCAAGTACTTTGGCACTTACCAACCATGTAGGAGATCCCAGTGAAGTTCCTGGGCTCCTGGTTTTCAATCTGGCCCAATCTGGGCAGTTGCAGCCATTTGAGATGTGAACCAGTGGATGGAAGATCTGTCTTTTGTTCCATCTCTTTCTGTCATTCTGCCTTTAAAAAATAATTAATTAAAAATATATCAGCAATATTAAGAACAAAGAAGGGCTCCAGGTGATTCCCTTATGTTTCCTACGCTCATGCCTCCAACAGTCCCTTTGCAGAACTGCCTTCATCCTCATTTCCTGTGTGTGCATACATAATGTGTAATCAATGGAGATCTTTTGACCCAAATCAGAACTTACATGCCTCTCTTCTGCCTCCATCTGTTGTCATTCGGGTTGTTTGACAAGCTGCTTCTTTGAGTGCTCACAAGCTTCCTGGGGCTGCAGGACCTCCCCCTCTGCTGGTGTGCTGATGCACTGTGATGTGTCTGCCACTCTGCTGAAGGGCACCTTGGGGATGCCCGCCCTTATCCAGGCTGGTGGCTCTGCTGAGGTCCCTAACACTGTGCATTTCCTCATTGCATCCCCTTAGGTTCAGGATGGGAGGAGCCGTGAGAGGCCTGTGTTAGTTCAGCTGATGAAGCCACCATGTGTGACACTGGCATTCCCTGATCAGGCCTATGGGTCTCCATGAATGGAGGTGTCCGGGGCACGGCAGACAGAAGGCAGCAGGTCCAGGGACGTCAGTCTCGGGGTCTTTGTCTTCGTTGACCTCAGCATCTGTGTCTCTGGGCCCATGCAGGCTGCCCCTGCTCCACAGTATTATCAGCCATCTGGGGAACTTCTCTAATCTTGGAACCAGGCCCTGGACCTACTTGTAAACGTGCTGCAGCCATATTTCAGGTGATTCTGTTGTGTAGCCACAGAACTCTGGTCCAAAAGAAGCCTGAAATGAAGAAGGACATGCTGAGTCTAGCAGCCTGGCAGCCTGACTTTCCCACTCATTTCAGCTTGGGGAGAGAGAGATGACCAGCTTGCAGCATTTAAGCTGGGAGGCATTTAGCCATCATGTGTGTGTTGTATGTACATGGAGTAGTTCTTGCTTAATTCCTTGCTAAGTTTTTATTTGGTCACCTTTGACTCTTACTCGAAATCGTTTATGTAAATGTGTAAGAAGCTTTCAACGGGCAATTTGGCAATATGTTTTGAGAACCATAAAACTGCTCAGAATCATTGGCCTACTTAACTCACTTTTGGATGCTCTCCTAAAGAAATACATAAATATAGAGAAAAGCCGTATGCACAAGATGTTCATTGCAGCATTATTTATGTTAATGGAAAGCTGTAGAAACGTCCAATGACACGGGAATGGATAAGTAAACTATGATGCTTCTATTTGGTAGAATATTAAGTGATCATTAAAATTATGACTATGAAGACAAAGTAGTAACATGCACCATAATAAACTTGCACCATAAAATTAAATGAAAACACTGGACATAAGATTATGGAGATATACTGCAGTCAGAATTGCATGCAGAGGAGGACACATGTGGAGGAAAAAAATAGAAAGGAAGAGAATTAAATGCTAATCTAAATTGTGTCAGGTTGATAGACTAAGCTTTTCTTCTTCCTGCTTTCCCAGTTTTGATAATATTATTACATTCCTGCTTAAGTGGAAACAAATCAAAGAAACAATTCTGCCTTATGTGGGCTTTTTCATCTGTCTAAGCATGGAGACATCCTGTTGTGCAGATGGCTGCTTATAAGTACAGTGCTGTGACCAGTGGACAACACCCCGGGCTGCCTTCCAAGTGCCTAGAATTGGCTTGGAGCCCCAGCCTCAACACCACAAGCCATCTTTGTAGTCTCAGCCTCCCCATCTGTAAAACAACAGCCAAACAACAGCTGCAAATAAGAAGACTCTAGGACCAATGTTGTAGCACAGCACCTCAAGCCATTGCCTGCAATGCCCAGAATGCTGTACTAGAATGTTGGTTCCAGTCCTGGCTGCTTGGCTTCTGATCCAGATCCCTGCTAATGCACATAAGACGGTAGCAGAGAATTGTTCAATCTTGCTTCAATCCCTGCCACCCAATGAGAAACTTGGATAGAATTGTGGGCTTCAGGCTTGTCCTGGACTGGACCAGCTATGGCTGTTGTGCAGCCATTCAGGGAGTGAATCAGTCCAAGGAGGATCTCTCTCCCTCTTTACTTTTCAAATCAATAAAGGAAGGAGTCCTTTTAAAAGGAGGCAGGCATCAAGAGTTTGGCAGTTGTGATATGCAGCCAACATGACACTGGTGAGACGGATGGCACTGGGGAACCCCAAGTGTGTCCAGATCCATTTGCATGAGAAAATCAGAAAAACATCTCCCTAAACCAAGTACCCTTCTCTGTTTCTGCTCCTTGTCTCAGAGTTACGACATCCCGTTCCATCAATCCTGGAACACAAAACCAAAGGCATGCAAGGCAAATCCCATGCCTCCGTTCACTCTAGGCTAATTCTCCACACAGTTGCATCCAGCTTTGATGGCTTGTGAATGTGAGGGCCATGAAATATACCCGGAGCTGCACAGGAGCCCTGGAGCTGCACAGGAGCCCTGGTTTATTCCCACTGTACCCCCACTGCTCATCCTGATAAAGTGATTTTCTTCCACAGGTGGAGGACCAGGAGTCATAAATTATTGACAGCTTAGCTCCATGAGGTCTGGGCAGCCCCTGGCTCTTCCAAGTCCTATGGATGCACCTGCCTGGGGCTAAGGAATAGCGAGGAAAGGGCTGGGGGCTGTGAAAGCAAAATCCTTGAGTGGGAAGAAAAATGGAAACCCCAGGATCTAAAGAGAGCAATAAAGGTGCTGATGAGAAAGTGAAAAGAGAAGAGACAGCAACACCTCATTATCTGAGGCAGGAGGAAGGGGCTGTCTGCAGTTACTGCCAGTGTCCAGAGAAGCTTAACCATTGAGTGCCAGGTTTGACCTTTAACTCAGTTAAGATGTTTCTCTCGTTTCTTCTCTTACATTTTAATGATTTGAAAGGCAGAGAAAGAGAAAGAATGAGTGAGAGAAATCATGTCTCTGCTGCTTCACTCCTCAAATGCCTTCAGCAAAGGAGATTAGGTCAGGCAGAAGCCGGGAGCCTGGTCTCTCGGGTGGGTAGCAGGAACCCAAGTACTTGAGCCATGCCCTGCTGCCTACCAGGGGGAGCAATCATACAAAGCCTGGTCTGAAGTGGAGCAGCTGGGGCTCTGACATGAGACTCCAGTGTCCCAAGTGGCAGTTCAATCCTCTGTGACTCAGCCCCACCCTGTCAGCCTTAGCTTTTTAAAGTGTCTCCTTGGGAAGTAAGCTGATCTTTCCCTAATATGCTAGAGAAAGGACCCAAGAGGTGGATCACCAATATTTATTTGGGCCAGAATTTTAAAAATGGCCATATTCTTTCCTGGCTGGTAAGTCCCATGAGAACAGGGACTGTGTGTCCCAGCCCCTGGGATGCAACCAGCATGGACAAGGCACTCGAGACACATTTATGAAGAAAGTAAGAGCCCCCTGACCCTTAGAATGCTGCATCAGGAAGGACCCTGTTTATTGTCAATATCAAGAAATGACTCTTGGTGCCAGTGTTGTGGCGTATAAGGTGAAGATGCCACCTGCAGCAGTGGCATCCCATATGGGTGCCGGTTCAGGTCCCAGCTACCCCTCTTCTGATCTAGTTCCCTGCTGATGGCCCAAGTGTTTGAGTTCCCTACCACTCAGATGAAGCTGCTGACTTTGATCCAGTCACTGTGGCTACCTGGAGATTGAACCAGTGGATGAACCATCTCTCATTCGTCTCTTCCTTTCTTTCTAGAATTTTGCCTTTTGAAATAAATAAATAATCCGTATTTTTAAAGGATACATGTTTATTTATGAAAGGCAGAATTCTAGAAAGAGACAGAGACATCTTCCATTCAATGGTTCAAGCCCCAGATGGCCACAACAGCTAGGTCAAAGCTAGGAGCCAAGAGCTTCAATGAGGTCTCCCATGTGTGTCCAAGGGTTCAAACAGTTGGGCCATCCTCCTGTGGTTTTCCTGGTCCCAGGAAACACCCTGCAAACTGCTCTCTCCCAAGTTCACTTGCTATGTGGCTGTTTCTTTCTCTCGCAGGTAGGTGAGGAGTCCATCCTGCCTGCCCTTGGGGGCAATGTATTGCAAGTTGCCTTTCTGCAAAATTAATCAGCAAATCAAAGGTCGGTGTGGCTTCCTCCACGGTGATGGCTTGGCCCTTTAGAGCAGCTTTTCTTATCCACTCTTAACTCCCGTGCAGCTGTGGAGGCTGTGGAGTTTTTGCTGTGTCTCTGCTACTGGAGCTGTCTGCTTAGGAGTCTGTGTTTGAGTAAGTGGGAGATGATTCATTGTTTTTTCCAAGAGGAGGTGCCAGAGACTCCTGGCTCTAGTTTATTCCATCCTCCTCCTCCTCAAGGGCCACGTTTCTCCAAAGATGCCACTAGTCACAATTTCCTTACTTTCTTTCAAATGTTTGACTTTCAACAGCCTCGCAGGCACAAGCAATATGAGAGCCATATCTTCTTTATTGTCACAAGGCCGGAAAAAGAAATCCCCCATCGTATATACATGATAGGGCAGCTTGCTCATGACATTTGCTTTGTAATAATTCTTCATATTCTGAATATCTACCCTGGCCCACAGGTCAGATCTGGGAGCTAACGTGCAATGGTGGGGGGGGGGGTGGGGAGGAGTGAGAAGACGGTGAAAGTATTGTTCGACCACAGTCTCCAGAGCATTTCCTAATTGTCTGGTAATAATAGGAGAGCTTTGCTTCTCAAACAATCATTCCTGAAAGGTTCAAAAGCATGTCAGCACCAGTCAGGGGAAACATCGGATACACCTGCTGTCGTGTATGTGAAGGATTTTATTTCCTGAGGCTTCCAGAAAGGGGTTTGGCAATAACAGGAAATGGCTCAAAATGGTTGAAACGATGAGGAGCTTTGCCATTCATCTCTATCACAAGGACACAGAAAAGGCAATCTTGGCATGGGTCCATTAGCTGAGTTAACAACAACATTGAAGACCCGAGTTCTGTCCATCTTTACTTTGTGCCACCCTCAGTACCAGAACTAGCTTTCCTCATGGTCACAAGACAGCTGCAGGTCTCTAGTCACTGCATCCTAATGCCCCATTAAGAATCAGGAAAGGGGCCCTGCACAGTAGCCTAGCGGCCAAAGTCCTCACCTTGTACGTGCTGGGATCCCATGTGGGTTCCGATCTAATTCCAGCGGCCCCACTTCCCATCCAGCCCCCTGCCTGTGGCCTGGGAAAGCAGGCAAGGATGGACCAAAGCCTTGGAACCCTTGCACCCATGTGGGAGACCTGAAAGAGGCTCCTGGCTTTGGATCGGCACAGCACCGGCCGTTGCGATCACTTGGAGAGTGAATCATCAGATGGAAGATCTTCCTCTCTGTCTCTCCTCCTCTGTGTAGGTCTGACTTTCCAATAAAAATAAATAAATCCTTAAAAACAAAGAGTCAGAAAAGGGACAATCTTTTTACTAAACCTTATGTAAAGACTGAGAAACCTCTTTTGGAACATTCTCCCTAGCAAATGGTTGTGAATATCCTACTGCATGGAACCCAGTTAGATTCCCTGTTCAAAGCTAAACACCAGCTAAATGAACCGAATTCTTCGGAATGACTAAAACTGTCAGGTGGACCTGGGCAAGGGTGACTACCCCGGAACGTGTGACTGCCTGGTATCAGAACATGACACACATTCTCTCAGCAGGCAAGAGGGAGGTGGATGGCTTTTGGGTAGGACACCCACCACATCTGCCACAGGGCTCAACATGCTTTTCTTGATTCTATCTTATTCTACTTAAAGATCAGGACATTTGACTCATGACACCTACTGAGCTAGGCACCGTTAGACCTCACATAGTCACAAACCCATCTCAGGAAGCCCTATAAAACTGCTCAAGAGAGACAGTACTCCAAAGAAAGCTCTTTGGAAAAGCCATAGAATGTCTACAGCTCTGTGACCAAATGATTGTTTTTCACAAACTTGGCATCATCTTCTACTTCTGTGTGCCATTTTGCAATGCCCAATCGACTCTATGGAAAATACATGGCTCCACTGACCACAGGGGCATGTTCAAGTCCATTGGCCTCTTTAATTAGCACAGGGCCAGAGACGAAACATCATATTTTACCTAGATGTCTGACTGGCTGTCACCTTGTGCTGTTGTCCACATTCCCAAACAGCCGAGATGTGCCTGGTGACATTTTCATTTGACGAACTCAGAATGCCCCTCCTGGGATAGCACTTGCACATCGCCAGCTCTGTTCTGCCACATGTTTTTCCCTCTGGTTTGACATTTAGGATGTTTGGGTTGCAAGCAGCAGAAACCATCCATGGCTAATCTGCAGGAGGAGTGAATTTCTCTGGAGGACACCCCCAAAATTAAGGGATGTGCCGGGACCCGGCTGGGATGAATTAACTCCTGTGTGCCAGTCCTGGCCTCAAGATTCAGAGAGTCCAAAGGACAAGGTTGGGGGACCTGCCCTCCCTCCAGAGGCAGGTGGGGAATCTGATGACCACACTTGCTGTGGGAACAGCAGGGTTCAGCCATCAGAGGCAGTGGGGGAAATGCAATCATCCAAAGACGCTGTTGAGCACCTGACAGAACATGAAGCACAATTTGTGCCCGGGGGAGCAGGACTCAGAGTGTATTAATAATAACAGCCCAGTGTCTTCCTGCCTCCTGAGTGTTTAAGCCTACATGACAGAGGAAGTCTACCCCCAACCCCCATCCCTTACTCCTAAATAATGAGACAGCCTATCAGCTGCTTTAAGATGCAGTCCCAAGCTCAAACACATGCGATAATGGAATGGCAATTAGCACTTTCATCTTCATTTAAAGGTAAGACTTCTCCACCTCCCCACCCCCCTGCCTTTCACCCACCTAGCTCCAGCTGGGATCAGCTACCTACCAGTTGTCTGCCTGCCTTTGGCAAGGAGAATTCATCTCCTTTTTCTTCTGCCTGCTGCTACCCGCCTCTCCCAATCACAGCAAGGGAGGAAAGAATGGGAAGGAGGAGAGAAAAGTTTTTATTTAACAGATGCTGTCATAAAATGGTCTTGTTAACTCATAGCACAGCAGATATTTAAACTCTCTTGGACAGGTTCATGTATTTGTTTTAAATATTTATTTATTTATTTGTAAAACAAGAGTCAGAGAGAGAGAGAGAATCTTCTATCCTCTGGTTCTCTCCCCAGATGATTACAATGGCCAGGGCTGGGGCAGGTTGCAGCCAGGAGCCAAAGGCTTCATCCAAGCTTCCTACATGGATGACAGGGGCCCAAGTACTTGGACCATCTGCTGCTCTCCTAGGTCATTAGCAGGGAGCTGGATTGCAAGTGGAAAGCTGGGAGTTGAACTGCATCTAGCAATGCAGGTGGCAGCTTTCCCTGTCATATCTTTTTAAAGTTATATATTTTTAACTGGCACTTAATAGTTGTGCATGATTGTGGGGTACAGCATGATACTTTAATAGGTGTAATGTGCAATAGTCAAATCGGGAAATTTGTATATCCATCACTTCAAACTGTGATCATTTCTTTGTGTCGAAAACATTCCAAGTCCTCTCTTCTAGTTATTTTGAAATGTACAATGAATTATTGTGAACTATACTCACCCTGTTGTGCTATGGGACTCTTGATCTTCATCCTCACACCCAACTCTATTTTTGTGTCTAAGAAACAACCCCTCTGTATTTCTCTCTTTCCTTTCCTCTCTTGGCCTCTGCTCTTCTCTGTCCATGAGGCCAAACAATTCAGCTTCCTCACGTGGGTCACAGCAGACAGAATTTGATCCTCTGTGCCTGGCTTTTTTCACTTATCTTAATGTCCTCCAGTCTTATCCACATTGCTGAACATGATGGAATTTCTTTTTTGATGGCTGAATAGTATTCCGTTGGCATCTATTTATGGTTAACGGGCACTAAGGTTGGTTCTATGCCTTGATGATTGTGAAAAGGGATAGAATGTGGGTGATAGTGCAAATGTTGCTTCAACACTCTTGCTTCCTCTCCTTTGGATATATACCAAATGGTTGTATCACACAGTAGTTCTATGTCTAGTGTTTTTTTTAAAGAACCTCCCTATTTTTTTCCATAGTAGCTGTCCTCATCAACAATGCATAAGAAGAGGTTTTTCTTGTCTGTATCCTCAATGGCATTTTACAATCATTTTCTCTTTTTGATGACAGCCACTCTAACTGGGGTGAGATGATATCTAATGATGGTTTTGGTTGGCATTCCCTGAAGATGAATGACACTGAATATATGTTAATATGCTTCCTGGCTGATCGCATGTCTTTAAAGAACTGTCTGTTCAAATCACTTGCCCATTGGAAGACTGGATATTTGGTATGTGATCGAGTTGTTTGAAGTATGTATATGTTCACATTAGGCACTTTTCAGGTGATGGCTGGCAAATATTTTCTCCCCTTCTTCAGGGGTCTCATCACTCTTGATCATTTCCTTGGCTCTGCAAAAGCACTTTAGTTTGATATAATCACATTTGTCATTTTGCTTTTGTTTCCTGCGCCATTGAGGTATTCTCTCAAAGATGTTGGTCCAGTCCAATGTCCTTAAGCAATTCCACTGTGTTTCCTTTGTGTATTTTACTGAGATCCTCTTGGTGTCTTGGTGATGGCAGCTCTTCTGTGGCCAGCCTCTCTCCTAGCCCACCTGCCCAACTCTCTTGGTCTCCAGATCTCACAGGGCAGAAGACAGACTCATCTAGTCTCCTGGGCTCCTCTCTTTCAGGTAAAGGGTCATGGGGTCTTCTGAGTGGTTCTTTTGAATCCTTCTTCACTTGGCTGAAATTGAATGTGAGACATGTAGTTGGCATGTGTGTGTGACTCAGAACAACTCTCTCCGAAGGAATTGCCTTAAAAGAATGTATGAGAGGGTGGGGATCCACAGTGAGAACTAAGTAAGGACCAGAAAAAGCTCCTTTCCCTAGACCCGAAGGAAGTTTGCTGTTCTTCTGTTTCTGCAGATCCCTCAGGGCTCCTGGCTGTTGTTTTGATGACCTTGGATCCTGTGAGGAAGGATTTGGGCTTCTTCCATCCCATGTGGTAGTTCCAAATGGGGCTGGGTGACCTCGGAGTTCTCGGCCTCTGAAGGCACTTTAATTCCCTGTGTTCTCTTTGTCTGTTGGGATGTAGTCTTTGGTGCCCATACTGATATTCCTTGGTGAGGCTCCAAGTTCTCAGGGTTGGGATACAAGCCTCCTCCTGTCTGCCTGCTCCACTTTGGGGTCCTCAAGGTGGAGGAATCCACCATGGGAGGAGGGCACAGGGAGGGGTTGGGGAATCCTAGAGCCTAAACTGTGTCACATAATGCAATGTGATTAATAATAATAATAATAATAATAATAATAATAATAATAAATGTATGGCTCTCCCCTGAATTCCGTTTATAAGGCCCTATCTCCCGAAACACGAGGAAAGTCAAGAATTGCGTAGATGACTAATTTTTTTTATCTTGGCTGATCAGACTCGACTTTCACTTGCATTTCTTTCATTGCTAATGAGTATACATCTTTCATGTGCCTTGTACATGTGTCTGATAGATAACACTGGTCTAATCCTACCTACTAGCTACTTTACTGAAGCCAGAGCATTTGGACCCCAGGCAGTACGTACTATTATTACCATCCCCACTGGCAGGTGGGGCCAGGATGAGAAAGGTGTTGTCTGCAGCCATATAGCTAGGGGTCTTAGTTTTACAGTACTCCTGCCTGACCCTCTCTCATCCCTTCTCTGTCTCCATCTCTTTCGTACCTTTCCTCTTCTTATCTCTCCTCATGTAGTCTTCCTTTTCCCAGAGTGCACTTTAGCCCAGTTAGCTGCTGTCAACCTGTTTAGTTCAACACATATCTAGTGAGCACACAGCAGGTGCCAAGCACTGTCTTAGGGCCTGAGAGACAAATCCCACTGCCTGGGACCTTCCAGAGGTAATCATCTCATGTGGAAATGATGGCTTACCCAACCCGCCATGGTCAGAGGGCTTGCCCAAGGTCACACAACTTAGTCATGTTAGGAGAGACACGAGAATCTAAGGGTTCCTGACACACAGTGTGAGTCCTGCAGGCCTCTTCTCCCATTCCCAATGTACTCCATGCCCAGGGACTGTTTGCTGTCAGAAATAACTTTTACTTTCCGCTTTGAGGCTGCTCCTGAAGCTGGAAGCTTCTGCAAGGATCCTCTCTGGTTAATTGAGATGCTACCATAGCAACAGAAATAATAAAGTTGGCACAACTGGTACAGATTTCACATCACAGACTCAGGTGGGCAAACATGTAACTTTGATTTCTTATAACTCAAGCTAATTTCTGATCCAAAATCCTGATTCTGCATGATTCAAGCAATGTATTCTAGTTCCTTTCAATTGCACTTACCAAAATTTGGCATTTCTTAGCCATTTTTTTAAAAATTATGTTATTTTTATTTGAAAGGCAGAGTTAGAAGAAGAGAGATGTTCCATCTGCTGGTTCACTCCCCAAATGGCTAAAATGGCCAGAACTAAGCCGATCTGAAGCCAGGAGCCAGAAGCTTTTTTGGGGGTTTTCCATATGGATCCTGGGGCCCAAGGACATGGGCTCTCTTTTACTGCTGTCCCAGGCACATTAACAGGGACACTGGATCAAAAATGGAGCATGAACCAGCACCATTACAGGATGCTGGTGCTGCAGGTGGAGACAGCCTGCTATTCCATGGCACCAGGCCCCTAGTCTTTTTTTTTTTTTTTTTAATGGATAGCTTCTTCTTTCTTGAGTTCCTGGAGGACAGGTATGATTTGGGACACGCTACCCTGGTGTTAATGGGTCTTGGGTAGTTGGTGATAGCCTCTACAGTTTTCGCAGGCCTCACAGTCAGGCTGGGCTGGGGTAAATTGCCATTCTCTCGCACACAGGCTGAATGGCTCTGGTCCTGAGGATTCCTGAGCTTCCAGCCCTGCCCAATCTGATTCACTAAGCAGGACCTCCATACCGCATCTATCTGATTTGTGTGTGTGTGCAAAGGAAGTGCTTTGCCCAGGGCTCTGGCTCAAATCCTCACTTGACTTTCTGGATCCATTCATAGAAACCAGCTGTACCTCACTCACATGGGCTAGCTTAGCCTCCTACCAACCTTGTTTTCACTCTCTCCATTCTTGAGTCAGATGAAACTGACCAACTGGGCAGATTTTTTTCTTCCTTTCATCTACCTAGTTTGTTTCTTTGTGTGTTCCAAAAACTCTTTCTATTTGCTTTAAATCCTTTCTGGACAGTGATGAGGCCAAAAGGAAAGTTGAGCAGACTCTGTTGTGGCCTTTTAAGGCTCCATAATTGGAATTACCCATGTTGAACCAGGTGTGGATGTCCCATAATCCTTCCTTTTCCATATCACTTTCATTCTGAATCCATCTCACGGTGGAAAGCCTGTGGTGTCCCCCTACCTACCTGAGTCAGTGATCCTAGCCAAGTGGAAGGAAGAAGAGGAGCAACAGTGTTGCGTTATCTGTGCCAGCCTTGGTGCTGGACATGCTTATCTCTCTTATCTCAATGCCCACTTCCCAGATTAGGGCTTAGCTGGAGCCTCAGCCATGATGGCCCTAAGGACAGGTAAGCCCATCCAGAGGCAGCAGGTGGAATGGGTAAACCAGGATGCAGGGATTGATTCTAATCCTGTGTGTGTGTGTGTGTAGGGAACTGGTGCTGATCATTTTGCTGAGCTGAAAGAGTGAATCCACGTGGAGAAGAATTTGTTCATCAAATCTTTTAAACATCTTCTGAGCATCCATACTGAATACAACACTTTGCCAGGCATGGGGACTACAACTCAAGCACAGCAGGGAATGAGTGTAACATTCAGGTTGTCTTCTCCATTCTACACCCAACCACAGTCCCAGAATCACAATGGGTGCAGTATCAAGGCACAGGAAGAGTGGCTTCAGTTCTGAGAAGTGATAAAAAATGACAGGGAGAAGGAAAGCAAGACTGCTTAATTCTGCATCCTGCCCAATAGCATCCTAAAACATTAGCCTGTGTGGATACACTTAATTTTGAGTCCTGCTCGCATTGCCTTGGCAGGGTGAGACCATGGAATTTCAGGCCTGTGGGCTGGTCAGGCCCTCTCTCCTGCCAGACAAAAAGGAAGGCATTGGAATATAAAAGCTAGAACACCTCATGCCTTTTGGATGGATTTCAGCCTCTCCCCAGTTCTGGGTACCTCGGATAATGTAATTTATTTATTTATTTTTAAAAATTGAATACATTGCATTATGTGACACTGTTTTATAGGCACTGCAATTCCCCCCACCCCTCCCCAAACCCCACCCCCCATGGTAGATTCCTCCACCTTCTTGCATTACCCATAGTTCAAATTCAGTTGAGATTGGATAATGTAATTTAAATACCCCCAATTCATACCCTGCAATGGCTCCTGCCCTCCAGCCAAATCAGTTTTCTCCTTGTCCTTAAACATAGTACATTCAGCTGGCTCACTCCTCCCCAAGGACATTCGGGCCATCAGCATGCACACTCTGGTCAGACCATAGTCTCTTTGTTGCTTGAGGGGCCATGCTCGCAGGTCCCTGCTGCTAGCTCACCTGACAAGTGCCAGCATTCCCAGACGTCTATCTGCACCTCTGACATTAATCTGTAACTCCGCACTGCAGCCCCTGGGTGCTGCATCTCCAAAGCATGTGTTTTCCACGCATTATTACCTATTGCTTTTCTGCACAGCGAATGTACCTCGCTCCTCTTTCCTTCCAGTGAGGGTTTGGGTGCAGCGAGTCCTTGCTCACCTGCTCCTGCTTATTGATGACTTTGCTGATTCTGTCGTGTTCTTTTCCCGTTACGAGAGGACTAATGGTGCAGCTTATTTTCCTTCTGCCACCCTCCATTCTTCTTTATTCTTCTTTCTCTGGGGTCAGAATGTCAGCATTTTTGTAGCTGGAAGTCACTGTGTCAATGCCCATCAGTGCTAGTGGATGGCTCACATGGGGTCCTGGGCTCTGTTGTTTCAGCACCTCCCCCAGTGCTTGTTGATGCCTGATGTGGCTTCTTGGCATTCGAGCAAAGCAGTGCTTGAGATGTGCTTGTGTTAGGAAGGAAAATGCTGCCAGAGGCCCTCTCCTGGCTTTGTCTGGAGGTTAGTGTACAGCTTGGATGGGTTTCTCTTGGAACATATTTGCACTTGTCATGTTACATTTAGCTGCCTCCTTTCTGTTAATTGGTACAAACTCAGTTGAGAACAACCATAATTAACATTGAACAAGCTCTTGAAAAACCCAGGAACTGTGCTCAACCTTCTGTTTACAGTGCAAGGGGAGGGGTATGTCTTTTACAAGTTCATGAAAAACGTGTTGCATGAGAACTGCATGCACAGACTCAGAAGTTTTTTTAAGCCAAAATCAACTTCCTTTAATTCCATTTTTCCTATGAGTTTTATAAAATGTATTTGTTTACTTGAAAGGCAGAGTGGCAGAGAGAGGTGGAGAGACAGAGATAAAAGGACACTGTGAGACAGGTCTTCCATCTGCTGGTTCACTCCCCCCAAATAGCTGCAATGGCCAGGGTTCGGCCAGGTAGAAATCAAGAACCAGGAGTTCCAGCTGGGTCTCCCACATGGGTGCAGAGTTCCAAGCACTTTGGCTATCTTCCACTGCTTTCCCAGGAGCATTGGCAGGAAGCTGGATCATCAGAAGTGATGTGGCTGGGACTTGAACTGACACCCTGATGTGGGATGTCAAGATCGCAAGCAGCAGCTTAACTTGTGACATCACAAGGCCAGCTCCTCCACAAGCTGTTTGAAGTCTTGTCATCTCTAAAACGCCATGAGGTTGGGACTTACTGCGGGTCTTGAAGATAAGCACACTGGGAAACAGAAGAGGTCATTTGAACATCCCACTGCCAGTGTCTGCCCTCAAATGCGAGGAGTGAGAGCTTTTCTGCCTCCACACTGGAAACAGTCAACCCTGGCTGCAAATGAAAATCACCTGCCATCTTTGGAACAACACATCAATTCCTTGGACTGCATCCAGGCCAGTGAAATCTGAGAGCTCCTTTCAGAATTCCTCTGAATGATTGTGATGTCTGACTGGGCAGGGTGAGGACCTTTGCTCTTGTCCAGCACTCTTGGTTTATTCCCACTATAACTGGAAGGATACATATGAAGTCATTTGCCATAGAGAAGCTTTTCATGGGGCTTACCGCTCCGGACCTTTATAAAGATGGTAATTCAGACCAACCTCAGTGTACATTCTTCCCCCTCAACCCTTGTTGCTGCCTGTGAGGTAAAATGTACAAGACATAAATTGACCACATAAGCCTTTTTTAAAAAAAAGATTTATTTATTTATCTGTTTTTATTGGAAAGGCAGATATACAGAGAGGAGGAGAGACAGAGAGGAAGGTCTTTCATCCAATGGTTCACTCCCCCAAGCGGGCACAATGGCTGGAGCTGAGCAAATCCGAAGCCAGGAGTTTCTTCCAGGTCTCCCACATGGGTGCAGGGTCCCAAGGCTTTGGGCTGTCCTCAACTGCTTTCCCAGGCCACAAGCAGGGAGTTGGATGGGAAGTGAGGCTGCTGGGATACAAACTGTCACCCATATGGGATCCTGGTGAGAACAAGGTGAGGACTTTAACCACTAAACTATCACACCGGGCCCCATAAGCCGTTTTTTAAAAACAAAAACATTTTAAGGTGTATAGCAGCTGGTTGTGTATAAATAAAACTGAAACGTCAATGAAATAGTCACAGGATGCGGTTAAGAATTTGAATTTTCGAACATATTGGTCACTCAATACCATGTCAATTAGCTCCATAATGTTGTAAATTGTTGTCAATGTTATGTTGTGGCTTTTCATTGGAGGAGATGATATTCTGCCAGCTCTACTCTCAGACCAGAGATGGTCTCCCACGAAAACTGTTGAATTTATCTGGACAATAAGAGGCTGGACTCTATGTACGGTACATGCTCGCAATGAAGGAATCATGACTGGATATGAACTGTAATACTGCAACAAGGTGGAGGACTCCAACATGGGGGGAGGGGTTGGGGGAATCCCAGAGCCTATGAAACTGTGTCATAAAACAAACAAACAAAAGCATGAAATGCTAGATTGAAAGAAAAAGAAAAAAATACTACCTAGACACAGAAGATAAGGCTCCAGATATGTATAAATTGCCATAGCACATGTTTTCTCACAATAAACTGAGATTTTTTTAAGTAAATAAATAAATAACAAAACAAATATGTCATAAAAAAACAAAGCAATGCTATATGGCATCAAAGATAAAATGGATCCACCTGTATTTGAAAGTTAGCCACTTTCAAAAATTCTTTTTGTTACATCCTTACTCTGTAAACTCCTATTCATTTAAAATTTATTTTAGGATCTTTTGTTTTTTGCCTGCAGGCACTGGCACCCCAAATGGATGTCAGTGTCCAGCAGCTCCACTTCCCATCCAGCTCCCTGCTTGTGACCTGGGAAGGCAGTAGGGGATGGCTTGGGTCCTGGGTCCTGGGAAGACCCAGATGAGGCTCTTAGCTCCTGGATTCAGATCAGCTCCGCTTTGGTGTTGTGGCCATTTGGGGAGGGAACTAGCAAATGAAAGCTCTCTGTCTCTCCTTATCTGTGTAAAAATATTTGTTTAAAAAGAAACTTTTCAAAAAAGATTTATTTATTTTTATTGGAAAGGATACTAGTGCTTGCAAGGTCAGGATTTACCCATTGAGCCATTGCACTGGTCCTCCAAAAATCAAAACTTAGAAAAAAGGAAAAAAGAGTATGCAATGATCTGTTTTATGTTTAAAAACAAATGACTTTTTTTTTCAGTTCCCAATGATTTATTTCATTGCTTAACATAGTCCTCCCATGTCTAAGTGCAGTCATTACCACACAAAACATTGTTTCAGTCCATTTTATATATGGTGATGGTTTGTAAGACTTTAGTAGAGCTGAAATATTATCACCTACTGAACATGTATCTGAGAAAGTGACAAAAGAACAAGGGAGCTACAGGAGGAGGAGGAGTCGCCCCTCCCCCAAATCACTTATTTTTCAGTCCTATTTTCTGAGAAAGTTTTGAAGTGGGCTTGGATATTGCCTAATTGTGAGCCCAGTGCTTGTCCTGTTCTGTCTACTTCCTTGTGTTTTACATGTCTTTAAGGCTCATCTATGTGGGTCCCATGTCATCTTCACCTTTAGGACTGATATGGTTCATTGACTAGGCCATATTTTACTTTTCCAGTCATTGTCAGGATCTTTTTTAAAGATGTATATGTATTTGAAAGGTAGAGTGACCAGGAGAGGGGTGTGTCGGGGGGAGGTGTGAGACAGGGAAAGAGAGAGAAAACTGAATTTCCATCTGCTGGTTCACTCCCAAAATGGCCACAATGACTAGGGCTAGGCCAGGCCAAAGCTTAGGAGCCCCGAGTTGTATCTGGATGGCAGAGGGCTTCAGCACTTCGGCCATTTTCCATCGCTTTCCCAGATGCATTAATGGGGAGCTGCATCAGAAACACAGCAGCCAGGGCTTGAACAAGCTCTCTGATGTTGATGTCACATATGGGCAGCTTCATATGATGTGCCACAATACCACAACACACAGATAGTTTAAACAGTGTGCACTCTAGAGACAGCCCTCACGCTCAGTTTTCTAGCTCTAAGCTCTTCAGTCATTTGATAAAAGAGACATCATTCCATCCTCCCCTGCCGGTGACTTAACCCTTCAAAAAAAGGCTTTCCTAGGGTATTTGTCAAAAGCTCTTTGAAAATCTAGTAGATTATAGGTGTTTCCCTATGCCAGCTCCTCCTTTCTTCCCTGCACCTGCCCACTCCTGCCTGTCCCCTGTGAACAGAGCAATTCCCACTTCCTTCCCGAAGGCTTGTGGAACCGCAGCCACTCCCTGTTCACTGATCTCCCTGTGTTTCCTGTCTGGGGCAGCCCATCTGGCATTTACCTGCTATTTACTTCTTGTATGCACCTCACAGTCCCAGGAAGATGATGATCCTTTAAGCGTTGCTTATCCTCTACCTGTGTTCTCTGCAGCCTCAGGATGGAACTGAGCAAATAACCGGCGGGAGTGGGGTGGGGGGGATTCTTATTTGATTGAAATGAAGCATCCTTTCAAATCAGGACTTTCCAGGCAACACCTGCGATCCCAGCTCCCTGCAGCATCACCAGGAGATATGTTGAGTGCACATACCTCCCCCTTAACTTCCCAGACTCAGCCCCAAGCGGGTGACATGGGGTGGCATTCTCTTCATCAGGCCTGTGTTTGTATTTCTCTTGGTTCACACTCCCTCCCTTTCTGAGCATCCACATTTCTTCTCTGGTTCTCTGCCACCTCAACTCTCTCTTTTGTGCTCCAGTCCCTCCGAGTCCTCCCTTGGGCAACACAATGGAATAAAGGGTTTTCATTATTGCAGTCACATCTGCTTTCTGTGCCTACACTGTCATTTCTGGGGCTGTGCTACTTGTGTCCTTCTTGTCTCTCTTGTTCAAGTTTACCCTTCTGCCCACCAGGACCCTCAGTGGATTCCCTTTGCTCATCTTATAAAAACCACATCCTTCACCTCTTTGACTAAAGCATTGCATGCCTCTCCAACCCAGCCCTGCCCACAGTCCTGCCTCTCCCATCTGATACTCCTTCTTTGGAATGGATGAATGAAGCCATTCCATCGGCTAAGCTTCTGGCTGGTCCAGGGGTGAGCTTGGCAGATGCTCTGGAGGGAATGCCTGCATAGTGCTCACTTCTGCTAGGGGCTATGAAGGTAGCTGTGAGCACTCTGCCAACCTGTGGTGTCCCCACTGGGAGGACTTCAGGCAAGGGCACAGTGCAGGAGGGACATCTGGGGCCAGGCTGGGTGTTCCTCCACAGCAGTGGTGTTGTATTTGCACCCAGGCAGGGGGCTCTCTGGCAGATTTCACCTGTTCTCCTTCAGGGTTGCAAACCTTCCTCTGAGGACACTACCTGCCGTGACCTCGACCAACTCCCACTTATCCTGATCTTATCTAGGGCCTCTGAGGCTTCTCTCTGATGCTGGGAGAGACTCACACAGATCCAGGGGCTGAGACAACCTGTGACCCCTGACCCTGGCCCGCAGTTGAGCTCTTGAATGGCTCTTCTTCCTGCTCATCTGCCCGGAAGCCAGGCATCTTCCCTCAACCAGCCATGCGTCTGTGTCTGCTTCCCATCTTCACACCCCTCCCAACTCTGCTTCCTTCCCACTCAGCCTCATGCAGCCCAGCTCTCCCAGTCTGTGCTAAGACAGGAAAGAGGAAGGGCAGAGGCACTTGGGAGTACCTGGGGACAGAGCTGTGACCATCCCTGGTGGTCAGCCCTAGGGCCAGTGGTAAAGCTAGCCTTCTTTCTCTCTCACTACACCTTGACTTGGGAGACATGGGATGGGGCAAAGAAAAACTAGAGGCAAAGCCCAAGAAATGAAAACAAGTGCCGGGTGACTTTACAGTGACTGCAAGGTGACATCAGGAACCACATGTGAGGTTGGAGTTTTGCAGAGCCAACTCTTCATGACATTGGTTGCCATGTGGCTCCGTGGATCCATATGATTAGCTGTGTGAAAAATATCTACTATACTGGGCTAGGCATTTTCTGTGAAAAATTATAAAGAATTCCTACAGTGGTTACTTGATAACTAACTGGAAAGAACAGTTTGATATGGGAAAATCTGAATTCAAAGATTCATCTTTATTTTCAATTTGATGGCTGAGCCTCAGTTTTTCTCTCTGTAAAATGGGAATGGTAGCATCCATCCCTTCAGGAAATCATTCTGTGTTTTTATTTTAACCAAGTATTTCTCCATGGGCTGGTGCAGCAGCCATGAGCAAAGTAGGCAAGTCCCTGCCTTTTTCAAATTTATTTATTTATAAAGATTTATTTGTTATTGGAAAGGCAGATTTAGAGAGAGAAGGAGAGATAGAAAGATCTTCCATCTGCGGATTCACTTCTCAAGTGGCTGTGGCTGGAGCTATGCCGATCTGAAACCAGGAGCTTCTTCTGGGTGTCCCACATAGGTGCAGGGTCCCAAAGCTTTGGGCCATCCTCTATTGCTTTCCTGAGCCACAACAGAGAGGTGGCTGGGAAGTGGAGCAGCTGGGATACGAACCAGTGCCCACATGGTATCCTGACGCATGCAAGGTGAGAGCTTTAGTCACTAGGCTACCATGCTAGGCCCTTTATTGGAAGTTATATCCAATTGGGTGAGACTGACAATCAAGCAGTACCATGTTGTGTGACGACAGGGACCGGAGTTTGTTGCAATGCACCAGATGAATGGAGATCTGGGCAGACACTGAAGGGGACATTACTGTCACCTGTGTGTGACTGCACATTCAGACAAAGACCCTGGGGTTTTTACAAACAGGAGAGAGGCTGGTGTGGCTGAGGCAGCGTGAGTGAAGGCTGAGTACAGGAGACGATGGCAGAGGGGCTGCTAAACAGAGAGCTGGGGAGCCACAGAAGGTTACTGATCCCAGGGCGGACTGGCTCTGCCTCAGGAGGGCTAAACAGACTGCAAGCCCAAAGGTGGAAGCAGCTGGGCAAGCCTGCAGGTAGAAGGGTGGTTCAAAGTGGTTGTTCATGGAGGAGGTGGAGAGGAGTGGTTAGATGCTGACACTATTTCAAAGGTAGAGACAGTGGGATTTACTGACAGTTTGGATGAGGGCTGTTGGAAGGCTCTGAGGTTTTGTCCTTGAGGAGTTGGAAAAGCAAAGCTTGTCCTTATTGGGCAGTTCAGTCTGATGGAGGAGCTGCTTTGGATAAGGAGCCTAAAGTTGAGCACTGGATGTATTCAACACAAGCTGTGTCATACGTTTTTGTAGAGGAGTGGGCAGATGGCAAAACGCGGGCAGATACCTGGATTTTCATCCAAGCTGCAGACACACAAGTGGGTGTCACAGCTAGGTGATGGGACAAAATGATACAGGGTTTCAGGATACATAGCTCCTTCACTTGAAAGTCAAAGGCAACAGTGTCCAGGAAATGCTTTTGCACATGGTCCAGGGCTACACACATGAAAAGTCAAGAGTGCAAAGCGGATAGAGCAGGAGTAGAATCCACAGAAAGTCACATGCCTAGAATGCCTGCGTAGGGAGCACTTTTGGGGCTGGCTGGCCAATCCCTTTCACCTTATCCACTGCAAGCTGAGGTCAGGGAGGCCAAGGGCTAACAGCTCTGGTGGCTGAGTCTGTGCTAGGGCCCAGGAGCTCCTACTGCTGGGCAGACGCGCTTTCCACCTCACAGTGGCACCTGCCCACATTTGCAGCTTCAGCTCTCTTGGAATCTGCTCACCAGGGCCAAGTAATTCTTCAAACCTAAATCTAATTATATCACCTTGTGCTTTTATACATGCTATTTCCTCTGCCTCCTCCAGCTTCTCTGTCTGGCAAATTCCTATCCCATTTACCACTCCCAGCTCCAAGGGCCCTTTTGACCAAAGCTCCCTGGCCCTACCTGCTAGAGCTGGGCACTGGTCCTCCATGATGCCCCTGTGTGGCTGCTGCCCTGTGGCAGTCTTTCCATCGTCCACGACAGTGGATGGTGTCTGCCTGTTCTGCCTGCCAGAGCAGCTCTCCTTCATGAATGACACTTGCAAGGCTTGGGAGGGAAGGAAGGAAGGAAGGAAAGTCTCCTCTCTCGCATTAGTCCAGGACAATGGCAAAGCTGTCATTCTGTGACACCTCAGTTCCTTTGACCCAAGGATGCTTGGGTTTACAAATCAGCCACGATGTCTAAGGCAAGAATTTTCCTTTCTCTTCGTCACCTTGAGGCACAATGAGTCCACAATGGCGCGGCTAGGAAGCTATTTGGCTGCCCTTTGATTCTTACTTTATTCTCTCCTGTTGGTGTCCAGCTGCTGTATGTTTACTTTATGCTACTAAGCGAGGGTGTGCTTGTGCCAGACAGACATATGGGTACATTGGCATGCGCACACACACACACACACACACACACACACACACACACACACACACGGACACAGGTCAACGGCCTCCCGGGGATGGTTGTGTTCTTTCTTCAGATCAGCTTCATTTTCCAGAAAATGCCGTCAGAGGGAAGGCTGCAGACGAGGATGTACTTCTAGCTTCACCACACCTCTGTAAAGTTGAGATCAGGATGTTTGAAATTTGAAGGTTAAGAATGAATTCTCAGACTTCCCTGACCTCCTGCAGTGTTCCCCACTGCTCCCTGGCTTGTTCATGGTGAGTCCTCCCATAAGAATTGCTTTATTTACTTTCTGTTTAATTAGCAACGCGTTTCCAGAGGTGCAGAATTGGTACTTAATAGAAGCAATTACTGTACAGGTTCTTGCAAAGGTCTGAGGAGGGCAGCAAGAGCTGGTGGGGGTCACTGTAGGGATCTGGCCGGCTCCAAGTGAATGGTTTTGAGACTGTAGCCGGGCAGGGCTGGTAGAGCAGGTGAGAAGCTGGGTGAGGAAAAAAGAAACTGCCCTTCCGGAGACAGAACTTGGGCTCTCCTATTGAGAGCTCTTGAGTAATCACTGGTGATCAATACAATTCTGTAGACGCAATTAGGATGAATTAGTCCAGTGTGGCCATCAGCTTTCTCTCCCCTGTCTGTGTCTCCTTGGGTGTCTCCCTCATTTGTCTCCTACTGCCCCTGAAAAGCAAGCTGACCTTCCAACCATGTCCCTGGGCAGAAGTCTTCTTGCTTCTCTTTGTGCTGTAACCCCTTTGCATGAGACAAGGCCTGAGAGCCAAGGAAGGATCCCCAGAAGATGGCGGGAAGCGAAGGAGGATCAAGTGACCCCAACACAGTGGGAAAGGAGAGGGCCTGGAGGGGCAGTGTGAGCAGGGAGAGGGGCTTGATAGCCTGTTGAGCCTGTGGCTCCCAGGGTCACTCAGAAGACACAGCCAGACAGGAGGGGAGCTCTCCTGCTCCATACCTGTCCCTGGAGTATCTGGCATGTTTTCGTGCTTTTTTTTAATTAATCGGTGTCTCCACATTGCACATCTTTCTTTTAAAATGAATACTTTAAGATGTAAAATCTGCATCTTATTTGAAAGGCAGAAGTTGTTTAGATATCCTAAACGCTTGTGCCAAATGCCAGCCCCCTTCCCCCTCCCTCCACTTCATTGAGCAAAGACTAAAGCAAGTCCCAGGGAGGTACAGGAGGTAGGGGTGGAAGTGTGGACAGGGTGGAGCTGCCAGTGTGGAGCTCATAAGGCCACCCCTACCCTGGGACTCTGGGACAGGGGTCTCCCCCACCCAGATCTGCAAAACCATGGGCGTGGACTCCATACTGGGTGATATGTCTCCTAATACTGGGGCACAGGTTACCGGGCTGGTATGTCCAGAGGCGCCCATTTTCTTGTTCTCCCCTCTTCATGTCCAGAAGGCATTTTTACTTTGGCAAGTTTCTCTGCAGCCCTGGCATTGCTGTTGAGCTGCAAAGTCTTTATCTCTGTGATCTGCTACCTTTATTCCTCACCATGCTTGGCCCAACTGCTTCCTGCTTTGTCTCAGAGCTGGGGATGGTGGGCCACACCGGGGTGGGGAGGGGGTCTTTGAGGCTCTTGGTCTTGCTTTAGCTTTATCCTGGATTTGCCTGACCCAGAATCAAGAGATGTGAAGCGCTTCTCTCAGCTTTGGTTCCAATCCTGCAGAAAGCCTTCTCCTCCTTCCTCGTCTTTCACTCCACAGTTCTCAACGGTTCTGTCTTACAGTCACACTTCGGAGGCTACACTGGAAAGGCCCTTTGTCTCTTTCTCTCCTCTTCTTAGGTCACCTTTTAAAAAAATCTGTAAATACCGCTTTTGTTCAGCAGAGGGCTCCCTTCACATCCCTCTCGCAGCCCCGGGAAGCTCAGAAGCGCAGCCTGCCCGTTGCGCTTGGATGACTGCCGTCCAACCTTCCCCAAACACCAGCTCCTCCTGTCAACGTGAAAGGCGCGTGCCCAGCCCCAGACACGCCACCGCTTGCCCCGCACGGCCCATCGCAGGGCGTCCTCCCTTGCGGATTTGCTCACTGCACCCGTCTGCTTGTGCCTCACAGTTCTGCAGGTGCCTGGTGGCAACTCCAAGGGAACCGAGGTTCAGACTGCTGCTCTCTAGAGCTTCACCGTCGGGTGACCCGCTGTGGCCTCCCCCAGCCTGCCGGCACCCTAGTTCTACCGGCGGTCCTTCACCCTGGGGTCCCCAGGCAGGCAGACCGCTCCAGGACAACGGGGCTGGGGAGCTGCTGAGTGTGAGGGTCGGGTGGGCAGACAGTGCCGACGCCGGGTGGGAGTGGGAGTAGGGAAGCCAGAACCGAGTGATATCCGGACGACGAGGAGGCGAACGCCGGCGACCTAGGTGTCGCTGCCTAAGGATGCTGGCGGCGAGGGGGTGCCAAGCGTCCACCCGGGGACGTGCACTGGGCACAGAGGGCGCCCCCTCGCGCTCCCCGCGTGCCTGGCCGGCCGGTGCAGCGCTCGCCGCCGCCGCGGGTCCCCTCCAGCCCCCTCCCCTCGGCGCCCGCGCTCCCCCAGCTCTGCCCTCGCTTCCAACTCCTCCCCCTGCGCCGCGCCCTCCCTCCGTCGGCTCCCTCGGCCTCCCTCCTCCCGGCTTCTCCAGCGCGCCGGGTCGGGAGCGAGTTGGAGCGTGGGGGTTGCTGCTGAAGCCCAGCGCCGCCGAGCCGGGCGGGTCGGCCGCGCGTCCAGCGGCTGGCTCCTGGAGAAGCCCGAGCGCGGCGGGCGCGCGGGCCGGGGTCGGGACCGCTGAGGAGCGCCGAGCCGGGGGCCGGGAGTCCGGGGCCGCTCCTGCGCCGTGGCCTCATTCTCGGACGGGCCGCCGGCCCGCCTGGCTCGTCCGGCTCTCCCCTGCCGCTTCGTGCTGTCGAGAGCTGGGAACCGCCGGAAGCCTACACCTGCGCCCGCAGCCCGGAGGTGAGTCTCGGGAGCCCCGGGCGCTTATCCCGCGCGGACTGGGGCTGCAAGTTGTAAACTTTATCAACTCGGGTGGGTAGAAGGGTTGGGGGCCCCTGGAGCGCCCGCAAGGTGGAGACAGGTTGGGAAGCTGCGGGCACCCAGTAGCAGGCGTCCACCGGCTCCCGTGCTCTCGCTGCCAACCTCGCCTCAGGCGTCCTCAGCAGCACCGCGTTCCCGCCGCCCGCTGGCGCTGGGTCGCGGTTGTCCTGGGCCCTCCCTAGGCTGGCGGTCGGCGCGTGGGGGGCTGCAGCCGCGTGGAAGACCTGGGCCGGGGCCTGGAGGAGGAGACGGCCAGGCGAGAGTGGGCCAGAGATGCTGAGATTGGCACGGACCGGGGCTCCGAGAGGGCAAGCGGGTGAAGCTGAGGCAAGAAGAGCGCGGCGGCGAGGCGCGTGGGCACGCGTGGTTCCCCGTGGAGTGCGAAATTTCTTGTTCGGAGCCATTCCCGCTCGGCCGCCGCCGGCGGGGTCCCCACACCGCTTCTTCCCAGAGTCCCACCTCCATCCCTCTAGAACCCCTTGCCTAGGCCCTGCCGACCCCAAACTCTGTCCGCCAGGCCCCAAACGCGCCGACTCGGGGCCCCGCGTTCCTTCTGCGTTCGCGGGGAGAGGGGCGCGGCGGATTGGGCGGCGGGAACCGGGGCTGTTAACGGCGGTCTGCTGATTTATTTTCTCATGGTAATTCGTCTTTGTGGTTGGGGCTGCCCATTCACTTTCCGCTCACGTCGTGCGGGAGATCCAGCCGCGGAGGGAGGGAGGCGGGAGAGGGGGGGACCCGGGCCCGAGCCGGGCGGGAGCCCAGAGGGAAGTGGTCGCGGGACCCGCCGAGGACAAGGGCGCCGCCGTCGCCGGGCGCGCCGGGCCGAGCCGAGCCGAGCCGGCTGCTTTCGCGGGCCGCGAACTTTAAACCACTGGGAGCACCACCTGAAGCTCCCTGTCTGGGCTCCTCACACCCCCACCCCAAAGGCAGACTCAGTCCTTGCATCCTTTCGCGCGCTCGGTCACGCCAAGTGGAAGCGAACCCTGGATTTGGGCCCGAGACGAGAAAGCTCTCTGTCGGCTCCTGCCCCGGCCCCAAGCCGCTCTCCTAATTGTGAGTGGAGAAGAGGGGCTGGCCCGAGAGGACCTCGGGAACTGGGGGCCTGGCAGTCTACTCCCGGGCGCGGTGCTGGCTGGCCCTCCGAATTGCGTTAGGGCCCCAAAAAGCTCGAGGGCGTCTAAACCCCCCATGGTGAGGCTGTCTAACCCGCAGCTGTATTCCGAAGCTCCTGGCAAATCCACCTGCTTCCTCCCTTCTCACAGCCCTGCATCTACCTTCTAGCCAGTTCTCTTCTCTCCCTACCTGTCTCCACTTACCCTTCCTCTTCCCGTGGCATTCACAGTGGCCTCACACCTTTTCTGATCTGGGATAGATGACCTTGAAGAAGGGGCAGAGGTGAATTTGAGCCCTAGCGCAGGTCCTGGCCATCAGGGAAAAAGAGGAGCAAATGAAAAAGAGCTTGGGAAGCGGCTGCTGGACTCCTGCCCCAAGCCGTGGTTTTCAGCAGCCACAGAGATGTGGAACATCCAGAGAGAGGGGACTGGCCCTGGGTCGCCCTGGGGCAGAATGGTAACTGCTCTAGGCCTGTTGGATGTGGTTAGTAGGGCTACCTCGGCTGTACCTGGCTGGGGAAGGTGTATATAGAGCTCCTTTCACCTCCCTGCCAGGCAGCTTCTTTCTCCATCTCTTTTTGGGGAGTCGGCACAGGAGCCTGGCTCCCCCAGTTCTAACAGCAACCTCTGTTAGTATCTCTGTGAGCATCAGGCGCTTTAGAAGCAATACACCATGGACCCAAAGATGTTCCGGGCTGATTTGACGCTGAATTTGTCAGTTTGGCCAGCTGTCTCCACTCCCTACCACCAAGGTGCTTGGATGTGTTTGGGGAGGAGATGTGGACCAGAAGGTGCATGGGCAATAGGAGGCAGCCAGGGCTGGATGACACATGGCGATGGAGAAGTCCTTGGAAGAGGCCTGGTCAGAGCTGGTGTGTGGCCTCTGCGTGGAGTACCTGAATCAGCTCTAAGGAGAGGTGTGGACAGGAGAAGGCCAAGAGTAGTAGGGCTTCCTTAATCACTTGTTCTGGAAACAGGCTGCAAAAGGCGGAGAAGCCCTGAGGTCTAGCTGGCTCTTGTGGCTTAACCCCTTCTCGGTTGAGGCTGGAGGTTCTGTCTCAGGGGATGCCTCTTAGCTGGTTGGAAGCCCCTCTGTTCAATCATTTTCACTGAGGCAGAAAGCTGGAAGAGGGCTTGGCAAGGTCCCTGTCAAGGGAATTATAAATGCAAAATGCCTGTGGGGACAGGCAGGCACGGTGTTTCGATCCAGCAGTCAGAGTGGCCCTGGTTTGGGGACAACTAGGTGTGCAAGGTCAGGCTGGCCAAATGAAGTGGTTCAAACAGAACGAATATACAGTGCTTCTGTGTCTGTGGCTCAGGAAATTCAGATTCAAAGGAGTGAGGTCCTCTACTGGGATGTACCTGTTGTCTTGTCTCCCTTAACCCTGGGGATTGACTGGGACATAGCACAGCCTGGTCCTACCTGTGCCCTGCTGGCCCCAGGTGTCCCCCCTCCTCTGCCTTGGGACCCACTAGGATCCCTCTGTGGGGTGGCGAGTTCCTTATGTTGAGAGCTAGCGCTGTCTCATACAGGTCTGAGTACTTCCCATCCCTTGTCACAAGGTTCCAGCTGCAGAATTAAGGATGGAACTTGGGTCTCCTGATTCCTTCCCTTCCCATTAGAGATCCAGTGGCTCTAAACCAACGTTATTTTTTCCCTAGAAGTTGCACAGATCCAACCCTGGTTTGCTGTAATGTAGCACAGCCTTATTCAGGGATTGTATGAGAAAGTAACAGAAGCTCATGTGGGACAGTTCAGGGTCCCTCAAGGCTCCTTTGCAAATCTCCGGGCCCTGAATGTGGCTCTAAGAAAAGGGGCATGGGGAGCCCAGCAGAGAAGTAGAGGGATGGTTGCAATTATGGAAGATGAGCCTGCTGAGGCTGAGGTTGGCCCGTGGAGTGTGTGTGTGTGTGTGTGTGTGTGTGTGTGTGTGTGTGTGTGCAAGCGTGTGTGTAAGGAAGGTGCTGTTTGTCTCAATAACTGATGGCCCCGACCATGGCACACCTACCCTTAGTTTTTGTTACCTTCTCCCAGGGAGAAAATCAACAATATAGAGACCTAGACTACCTCTAGCCAGCCAACCAGATGTCTCACTCTTTTTGCTGAGGATTGAGGTGATAGAAGGACAGAGGATGAGAAGACAAGATCCCAGATGGAGGTGCCTGTTACCTTATTCTTTTACGTCAGTAGATCCTCCCCTGGCCCCCCACACACTCTCTGAGTTCTGGTTCACCCACTCCCCAGGCAGTAGCCTCGTTGTTATTACTTGGGAATAAAGTAAAGAAGATCACCTATGGCTGTGAATTCACACATTCATTGTTAGCTAAGAACCTACTATGTGCAGGCTCTGCTAGGAGCCTCAGAGACAGCAATAATCAAGACAGGTTTCCACCCAAATGGAGGTGAGATAGCATGGGTTGGAACACACAGCTCCTACCTCACCATTATCACCGCGATGAAACTGTGTGTGTGTTTTCCCTGTGGGTTTGTTGGGGTCATCCTGACAGCCACTGGGGCACTTGTCCAAAGGACTTGGGGTCCAGGGTTGGAGGAGAAGGTTGGGGAGGCTAGAATTCTAACCATCTTAGCTGTTCTCCAGTTCTGAGCTCATATCCCTCATGAAATGAATGGGACTGAATAACTGCCTGGTACCTGTGCTACAGAAAGAGGCAAAGCCAGCCACTTGGAGATCTGGGATTGACGGAACGAGTTGGTTAGTTCTATTGGTTAGTTCTATTTCCTGAGGACCATCTTTGGCCTCCTTCAGTCCACTTGATCATGAGGGACACTGGTGTGTGTTTAGACAGTAGTTATTCCCTATGAATGAATCATCTACATTGGGATCTCAGCCTTTGAGTGTTGCCATTATTGAGTTGGTCTTCAGTGTTATGACAAAAAGCCAGGGCAAGTGAGTTGGCAGACCTGGGCATTATTGTAGCATGTGTCTCCAGCTCTCAGTGGGATTTTCACTGGCAAATCTCCCTTTCCGTGACCTTGGGAGATGTTCTGTAATGGGTTTTCTGGAAGGAGAACTTTGTGTCCTTCATTCTGGACCTCAGAGGGGTCTCCTCCAAGGCTTTTGCATATGGACAATTCCTTCATAACCTGCTTGATGGCTGGGAGCTGGGCGCTTGCCAATGAGAACAGATGACACTTGGTAGTTTCAGAATGGAAAAACCAAAGACGATGGTTTGCCATGCAGTCTGCCTCTGGGCATGATGGGGTTGGCAAGAGGGACCTGTGGGATGGAGGAGACTAGAAATGGGGGACTTTGACCTTGAGCAAGCTTCCAGACCGCAGCTGCTCTGTGCATCCTCCTCCACTTTCTGTGAAACAGGACAAGGCCTCCATTGGGCTCTGCCCGAACACATGCAAGCTTTCAAGGCACCGCTGTTGGGCCGGGTCCCATCATGACTGCCCTCATTGATCTGCGTTTAATTAGGATGACTTCATCAGACTTGCACCTGCAACTCATTTGCATCTGTAGCCTTGTGGATCTTATCAGACGGTCTTTGCATTTGAACCAGGAATGTCTCTGGCTGGTGTCTTCTGTGAGGGGAGAGCTTGGTGCTTAGAAGGTGGTTGGTGACCATCTGTTTTGCCTGTCCCTCAGGATCAAATTAGCAGAGATAGATTTCAGTGGCCAAGGGAAGAGGCTGGATGAGAATGAGGAAGGCTTGTTTTCTAGACCGTGTCCATCAGACTGTCAGAATTCCCTAGAGACCTTCCCAGGCCCTCAGTCACTTGCTTCCAGCAGGAGATGGTGGTTGCCCTTGATCTACGGGAGAGATTCCTTTTTACTTGTGGTGTGGGTAGTTTGTGGGGCATGTTTGGTGTCAGGCCAGCCAGTTCCCAGTAGCCCCTGGTTGCTGCTGCACCTGCCTATCAGCCCTCACATTTCAGCAAGTGTCTTCTCCCTTTAACTTCTGCCTGAGCATCATTTAGGAGGTGAGCTGGTTGTTTGGAGAGAGAGGCAGGCGTGTGTTTAAATAAACGCATACACATGGATGCAGTGTGGCACCAGGCTAGCTGTGCGTTGCGGTTTGATCGTCAGATTATCTGCGATTCTCTCTCTGCTAGAGTTGACACGAGGCTGCCCAGGGAGATAAATGGCTTGGGTTTGGTGAGCGGGGAGGTGGGGGAGGAGGGAGGGAAGGGTGTTAGGTGAGCAATTTAACTGTATCCCTACTTGCTTCTGTCTCCCCACAACCTGAGCCAAAGCTGCAGAGAGCTGCAGGTGGCCCTTAATTATTCAGGGAGGGATGGATCCAGTACCCCCACCCAGGCCTCTTCTTTCCCTTCTTTCGGGGCCTTGAGTAACTCTATATCTGGCAGTGAGAAACTGGGAGATCTTATCATTTAATACCAACTTTTGTTCCCAGCAGCTGCTTCGCTTCCCTCAAGGCGCCTGGGGAAAGCGCCTGGGGAAAGCGAGGTGTGGTGTGCTTGAGGGGCCCTGTCCACCCACAGCAGACTGCTGTGGTGGCCCGAGTGTCTTACAGCCCAGAAGCAGGACTGAAGAGGAAAATACCATTCGCTTCGCATTTATAGGGTCTCGTCCATGTGCTTGCCTCAGGATTCTGATTTTCTTTCCTGTCGGTAGCATCTGTACTGGCCTCAGCTGGCACCCAGGGCCACAGGAGTGAACATAGAAAAGGCCAGTGGTCTTGTGGGAAAAGCACCCAAGCAAGCCAGGGCTTTTGACAGGTCCCTGCAGGCTCAGGGTCATTTTTTCTTAGGGCGTCTGTCCCCTCTGAACATCTCTGCAGCTTCCGGTGGGGAGTCTTTCTTCATGTACCAGGCTTAGACTAGTGAGAAGGTCGATACTGTGCATGGGTGAAGCAAACTCAGGTTTGCTGCTGCATACAGGGAAAGGTGGCCTGGTCCAGCGCAGTGCCTCATTCATGGGCACCTGTAAGAATCACTTGGAGAGCTTTAAACAGCACTCATCCCAGGCCTTAACTAAATCTGAATCCCCGCGGGTGGGCAGTGGTGTTTATTTGGTTGACAGTCACTGACCCAAATCTTCCCTAGACTCCAGTTGGCCTCCTGCCAGAGGCGTGTAGAGACTGATTAGCCTCCAGCCCTTCTGGGCAGCCAGGTTGCTCCTAACTGGTACCAGCCGCAGCTGCTGGCATTCATATCATAGCTACTGCTTGTGTTTTTATATTCTGAGTTTGAGGGTTTGCTGTTATAAGCTGATTGTGAGAGTTCCTTTCTAGTGTCACTTCTTTGTGGTCACTTCTTTTTTCTTTAAATACATTTAGGAAAGTCATGCGTATTTATTGAACATATTTGTGTATTTTCTCTTAGATAGGCTTGCAACACAATTGTCATGCTGTCTGTGCTGTTTTGTAACTATCATTTTGCCTCCAACAACATATTGTAGCAGCTTCCCCAGGTTTTAAGTGCTCTTCTGAAATAAGATTTTTAAAAGTTTTATTTATTTTTATTGGAAAGTTAGATTTACAGAGAGAAGGAGAGACAGAGAAAAACATCTTTTATCTACTGGTTTATTCCCCAATTGGTCGCAATAGTCAGAGCTGACAATCTGAGCCAATCTGAAACCAGAAAACAGGAACCTCTGCTGGGTCTCCCTCACAAGTTTGGGCAGTCCTTGACCGCTTTTCCATGCCACAAGCAGGGAGCTGGAAGTGCAGTAGCCGGGACAGAAACCAGTGACCATATGGGATCCCGGTGTATACAGGGTGAGGACTTTAGCCACTAGGCTGCCATGCCAGGCCTTGAAATAAGCTTTTTAAGGACCATCTGGTATTCCATCCTGGAGATGGGCCATCATTTATTTAGCAAACCCCCAGTGGTTGGACATTTGGATCATAAGCCGTTCTTCGCTGTCGTAAATAAGGCTGCTGTAAACATCCTGGTGGATAATTTTCTATGCCCACCAATGGTGACTTTCTCAGAAGTGATTTCCATGAGTGGAATATTTATGCTGCCTTTTCATATGGAGCACTAGGACTGCTTTTGACAGACTTCCTAGAGCAATACTAACTGCATAGATCCAGAGATGAAGATGTAAGCTACTTTCTTTGAGCTCCTCTGAGGCTGCTGGCTGGCTGCTTGGCCTTGTCTGACTTAAGGTTAAAATTCCATGACCCAGCTTTGTTCCTGGGCTCCACCTTCAGATTAATTCCAAATGCTGTTACTCACTCATGCAGGAAAGAAAACTCTAGGTCTCCCTTAGCTTTGACCTCTAGCGTGCTAGTTTCCGCCACCCCCTGCCACCTTCTCGGTTCTTTGCTCCTTACACTTACAGCCCCTGAACTGTCAGCAGTCAGTATTTCAAGCTTCTAAGCTTCTATCCAATCATAAGAGCTACTGTTTGCTGAGCTACAATTGTATATGAAAGTCCACTAAGCTTTTTATATGCATATCTCTTGTTTACAGCATTATTTGAATCCTTTTTTTTTTTTTTGAAAGGCAGAGAGACACAAACAAATCTCCCATCCACTGATTTCTCTCCCCAAATGCCTACAAGTGCCAGAGTTGGATCAGGCCAAAGCTGAAAGCAGGCAACTTGGCCCAGGTCTCTTGCATGGGTGACAAGGATGCAAGCACTTGAGCCATCACCTTCTGCCTCTGAGGATGTTGGGTGCCTTGTCTCTTTTAATCCTCCTGTGTTTTATGTACATGCATTGTTTCTGTCCTCATTCTCCCTATGAGACTGCTGGAAGCTTGGGAGAAAAATCGTCTGCCCAAAGCCACACACCTCGTAAACAGTGGAACTGGGGCTTGCATCGGCAACCTACACACTTGTCTTCCAAGTATCCTTTCCTCCATCTGCTTGAGGACCACTTGACCTGCAGAGTCAACAGGTTGTCCTCTGACGGTCCGGCACACAGTAGCAGAAGGATGGTCCTCACACAAGAATGGCAGGAGTGCTATTCCATCAGAGCCCCTTCTCTCCCCCTTGATTTTGTCCTTCTGCAAGTAACCCTGGCTAAGAACCAGCTCTGCTCCCGTCACTGACCAGCTGCCAGGATCCCTGCATGCTTGCTGCTGCCAGGTCCAAGTTATGACATGTCCCAGTGACAGCTCCCCCAGCCTGTGGGAAGCGATGCTCGTTCCCCAGCTTGGATTATAAAGCTGTCATAGGCTCCTTCTCATAACAAGGGGAAAGGCAGACCAACTTCTGCTGGAAGTCAAATCCTGCTTAAGGTGCAAGATTGAATATAGTCTTGTCTTTGTAACATTGTCATTGCTGAGAAGGTCGGGTATCGGCAACCAACACTTTCCTTCTGATGTGATTCTGTGACTAAGAGCCAGAGGGTGATGGGACAGAACGTGCTCAGGAGAGAGGCCACGTCAGTCTAGTGTTGATGATGGCCTGGGAAAGAAGGGACCTGCCTAGAGATCTCTCTGAGGCTGAAAGAAGACTGTTATGTGATTAGGAATTCCAAAAGGGAAGATGGTTTGTGGCAGGTGTGATGCTGAACAATAAAGCAGCACGTTTTCATTCATGGCTTGGGTGAAACTGGAGTAAGCAAGCTTATCACATTGGCTGATGACAAGGCCATGATGGGCAGCTTCTCTAACAGAGAAGGATTCAAACATGATCTCAACTGCTTGGAATGCAGAGTGGAAACTAACAAGATGAAATTTAACAGGGGCAGATGGAAAGTCACATTTAGATTGCAGAAATTAATTACTCCAGTTCATGAGGGGGTTGGGGAGCAGACCTGATTTGGCTGAGATCCTGAGAAAAAGATCTGAGGGGTTTAATTGCACACAACGTTCACAGGGGATGGTAAAGTGAGGAGATTGCTCAGAGCGGCACCATCTTGGGGCTCACGTGTGATGCCACAGGTTCAGTTGCTGCTTGAGACAGACGTAGGCATCCCACGGCTGAGTGCTGGTTCAAGTCCTGGCTCTGTGTCTGATCCAGCTCTTTGCTAATGAACCTGGGAAGGCAGTGGAGGATAGCCTACGTGGTTGGATCCCTGTCACCCATATGGGAAACCTGGATGGAGTTTCTGGCTCCTGACTCTGGCCTAGTCCAGCCCTGGTTGTTGTGGCCGTTTGCTGAGGAGTGAATCAGCATATGAAAGATCTCTCTTGTTTGCTCTATCTGATTTTCAAATAAATATTAAAGCAAAGCCAACACCATCTTAAATGGCACTGAGAGCAGTGCTGGGTTGTCCTGTGTTGGTTCCTTGGGTGTGAGTGCTAGGAAAGACCCTACCTAGCTCAGGTGTGTTCAGTGTAGGACTCAGGAGCTTGGGAAACACAGCCAGGAAAGTGCTAGTCTCAGGGGCCCCTCTATGAAGAGAGTGAGAAAGTACTGGGGCCACGGTGGCTCACTATGGAGGGAACAGGGTTTCTTACAGCAGAGCCTGGGAGAGCCCCCACGGTGCCAGGATGGAAAGTGCTGAAAGCTGGACTTTCTCCAGAATGACTATCTTTTATCCCCCCATGAGTGGGTGCTAGGGTCCCTGACTTCTGTCTCAGCACCAATTGGCAGTTAAGCTACTCAGCCTTTGGTGGTGGTGCCTCCTGTCTGGAAGAGATGCCTCATTCCCCCCTGGCCATATACCTCCACCTCCATGTGGCTTTGAGACTGGGACCTTCGTTGTGATTGCTGTGGAATTTTTGATTCTCAAGTGAGATTCCTAACCAGGAGCAGCACCTGAACCTATTAGGAACCTGTTAGGAACATACCTGTCTTTGGGTCCAGATGCTCTAAAGTAGCAGCCCCTTGGGAGGGGCTTCAGAAGCCCTCCAGGCCTGAACTTTGGGACCCTGGATTTAGGCTGTGTTTGGTGGTTCTTTCTGTTGCTGGAGGCTTGTGGCACTTACTCGGAACCAAAACCTGCTGCCTTTGGGCAATGGTGTAGAACCTTGGCTTGAGCATGAACTTGGGAATGAGACAACCATGAGTTCAGACTTCTTGGCTGCTATTTTGGTTTTTAATCGTTGTTATTGTAAGATGGGGTCAGACGCATTTCAGAGGGGATTAAACGAGGTGGGGAAGCTCAGACAGATGCTCACTCTTGGAATCAGGTCAGCATCTGGGAAGCATCTTCTTATTGGCACCAGCACTGCCTCTCCTACAGGAAGCTGTCTTCCTGGTGAGTTCAGAGAGAGCCGCCAGCAGATCTCTCTGTCCCCACACTCACACACACACACACACACACACACACACACACACACACACACACACACACACACCAGTGTGCAGCTCCCTCACACCAGGGATTTGGTTAACTCTTGAGCTGCCAGCTGCTTTTTTTCTTACGCCTGGACTTCCTGGAACCCCTCTGTTGTGGGTGTGAGCACACTCATCCTTCAGTGGGTCCCCCTAAGTTAGATCTTCTGAGGCTCTTCATTTAAAAAAATATTTATTTATTTTTATTGGAAATGAACATCTACCAAGAGAAGGAGAAACAGAGAGAAGGCTCTTCCATCTGCTGGTTTACTCCCCAAGTGGCCACAATGGCTGGAGCTAAGCCAATCCGAAACCAGGAGCTTCTTCTAGGTCTCTCACTAAGATGCAGGATCCCAAGGCTTTGGGTCATCCTTGACTGCTTTCCCAGGCCACAAACAAGGAGCTGGATAGGAAGCAGAGCTGCCAGGATTAGAACCAGGCCTATCAACTCTGAGAGTAGCATTGGTGCCCTAAAACACATGCCAGCTTCTTCAGGTTTCTGAGAGGCAGAAAGACACAGGAAGACAGATCCTACCTTCAGGTTCACTTCCCCAAATGCCTGCTATGACAGGGGCTAAGACTGAGGCCAAGGCCCTGAACTGGGAACTCAATTCAGGTCTCCCAAGTGGGTGGCCGCCTTCCGAGGTACCCATTAGTAGAAGGCTGAAATTGGGAGAGGAACTGGCACTCGAACCCAGGCCTCCACTATGGGACATGGACATCCCAATTGGTGTCTTAGCTACTGGGACAACCACCTGCCCCATTCTCCAACTTTCACTGGGTAAGGAGTCTGGGTTGTCGGTGTCAGGCCAGGCAGAAGGTACTAGTAGGTCCTTCTTGGAGACGCAAGTTTTGCTTGAGTCCCCTCCAGGTTATCCTTGAGTGGGTCTTGAGCTCCAAAATAGAGAGCACCTCTCCCCATAGGAACAGGAGGTTGGGAGGGGGCATTTAATAGAAAGTTCTTGCATTCCTCTGAAGTCTGTTTCCTTTCCTTTGGGTTTTGTCTCTTCTTCAAGGGGCAGTTTCAGGCAGACCTTTTCCCATGTTAAAGCTCAGCACAGGGCCCGGCGTGATGGCGCAAGTGGTTAAGGTCCTCGCCTTGCATGCCCAGGATCCCATATGGGCGCCAGTTCTGATCCCGGCAGCCCCGCTTCCCATCCAGCTCCCTGCCTGTGGCCCGGGAAAGCAGTCGAGGACGGCCCAAGGCTTTGGGACCCTGCACCCGCGTGGGAGACCTGGAAGAGGCTCCTGGCTTCGGATCGGCATAGCATTGGCTGTTGCGCTCACTTGGGGAGTGAATCATTGGACGGAAGATCTTCCTCCCTGTCTCTCCTCTCTGTATATCCGCCTTTCCAATAAAAAAAAAATTTTTTTTAAATCTTAAAAAAAAAAGAAGTGGGCAGAGAAATTAATAGACATTAAAAAAAAAAAAAGGCTCAGCACACACTGGAGCCTCCTGTGAGCCTCCTGCCTCCTGCCCAGCTCCAGCTCGCCATATAGCCCTGGCTAGCTACTATCCCAGAGGTCTTTGACAGAAGCTGTCACTCAGCCCAACTTGATATACCAGTAGGCCAGGGCTGCCCTTAGGGAAGGACCATGCTCACTTAAAACAATGGAACTTTGTTTTCCCACAGGCCTGGAAGTTGGGTTTGAGGTTCAGGTGTTCTTGCATTGGCGGGCTACATATTTCTGTCCCATGCTTGTCCCTTAGCTTGTGTGGGTTTGCTAATGATCCTTGCTGCTCCTTGGATTACAGACACAGTGCAACTCCATGTCAGCTTTCATCTTTGCTGGCCTGCTCCCTCCCTTAGCTGTTGGCTGCCTCCACATTGCCCTGTTGTAGAGGGATACTGGTCATGCTGGCTTAGGGACCCATCTTACTGCAGTGTGGCCTCACCCTCCTCCCTCCACATCTACAGCCGTCCTGTTTGCTGACAAGAACACACACACACTCTCAGATGCTGGGGGTGAAAATTTGAACCTAATGCATTCTGGGGAGAACTCAGCTCCTCCTCTGACAGAACTCTGTTGTCTCCTGTCTGGGACTTTCCTTTTAGATGCTGAGTTCCATCCATCTCACCATGGAGCTGTTGGAGACATTTCAGTTCCTGCCTGTCATCCAGGTATTTGCTGTTGCTCGCAGCTTTGAGAGCTTCCTGTTTGTAGTTGCAAGACACTGATGCGAGGTGGAACGAGTGGTGTGGACTGTGTCTTGATGATGTGTCCTTGTGAGATGCAGTATCCATCCTGTTGATTCTGCCGCCTTCCAACTTGCTCGCTGCAGCCTATGTACCAAGAGCTCTGTTCTGTGGGACACGTGGCTCCCCGTCTCCTAGGATGGTGACTGCTGTTTGCTTCTGATCTTGGCCATCTTGCCTGGTCCCCTCCACTGTCTCCACAGGCATGTTGCTCAGACTTTGCTGTTCCTACATTGACCCGTCTTGGTTAGCAGAAGCCACTCAGCCATTTCCTCTTAGACGGACTTTGGGTCAATCATTATAGCCTTGGAGGCCCAGTTTTTCTCATCTGTAAAAGTGCCATGATACCAACTGTAGATGGCTGCTGTGGGAACAGAATGAAACTTACTCTCAGTAAAGGGGTCATCCTGGTCTGTCATGCCACAGGATGGGCCGGTGGACTGCAGCTCCACAGAGTAGTGACAAAGAGAGGGAGACCTACGTGGAGGAGGTGGTGGTGGCAGACTGTCCCAGTATGGGGACAGTGGTAGGAGTGGTAGTGGTGGTGGAGGTGAGGGGCAGGACTTAGGACTTGTGTGATCTGGGAGGTGGGCAAGGAAGAAGCCCAGGACTCTGAACAATTTGCAGAGAGGGCTGGAGTGCCATGAAGACTCTTAGGGCTGGTGCTGTGTCAGGCCAGGCAAACAGATGGGGATGGTGGTTAGACTAGTGGTTAAGGCTGTTAAGATACCAGCTGAGGCACTTGCACCCCACATTGGAGTAACTGGGATCCATTCCAAAGTTCTGGCTCATGACTCCAGCTTCCTGCCCAGTGGTGCCGGCTTCCCACTTGGGAGACCTGGAATGAGTTCCCAGTTCAGGGCCTTGGCCTCAGCCTCAGCCCCTGTCATAGCAGGTATTTTGGGGGAGTGAACCTGCAGGTAGGAACTGTCTTTCTGTGTCTTTCTGCCTCTCAGAAACCTGAAGAAGCTGGCATGTGTTTTAGGGCACCAATGCTACTCTCAGAGTTGGTAGGCCTGGTTCTAATCCTGATCCCATTTCACAGGTGCGATGACTAAGACAGGAAGGCATTAGAAGTTTCAGCTGTGTTTACAGAAGCATAATCTGAGTAGTAAAGGTATAGAAACATCACAGATGCCTGTCTAAAGAGGAGTAGATAAAGAAACTGTGGCATATCTACTCCATGGAATACTACTCAGCCATTAAAAAAGAGTGAAATTATACCATTTACAACCAAGTAGTCCCATTATGCTCAGTGAAATAAGTCAGTCCCAAAAGGACAAATACCATATGTTCTCTCTGATATAAGGCAACCTTCATGCAAATTATAAGATCAATAACCTTTTAAATCTGTTTTTCCTGGAACTCATGGGTTTTGATATTTTTGCTTTTATTTTCATTTCTTGAAAATAATTTCTTTCCTCTTATGGAATTTTTAACTGACTCACAGATCATATAATAGCATCATTTTCTCCAAGAAGGTTTTTGTTTTCTTTTTCATTTCTTCATTGGCACATTGGTTTTCAGTAGCATGTTATTTAACTCCATGGTGTTGTAAATTTTTTTTTAACTTTATTCCTGTTGTTGATTTTGTTCTATGGCTTTTCATTTAAGGGAATGTATAGTAACTATGTAATAGAAACTATCATATCCAGATGTGAAGATACAATGCAATATGTATTTCTACTTACAAATGAAAGATGGACTCCTAATGAAACCGTTGGCCATATCTTGACAATTGGATGCTGGACTGTCTGCCATTGTCTGTATGCACATGTCAGGATATAGTTAAATAGCAGAATGATGGACATATGACTGCTTATGAAGGACTATACAATTGGAATAATGTGGGGGAAATAATTTGTGGGGAGGGAGTTTGGGAAGATGGTAAGGGAAATCCCAGAGCCTGTGGGATTGTATCATAAAATTAAGAATAAAGTAGAAAAAGAAAAAAATTTTCAGCTGCTTCCCAGCCCCCTCTTTGATTGCCTGATGCTGATTTCAGTCCCCTTTCTCCTCACTCCCCACGTGACTTCTCTCTCCAGCTCCAGTCTGTAGACCCTGCACCAGAACATCCACCTCATGGTGGGACTGGGGACCAAGGACCCTCCTAGGGCCTTCTGGAAGTCGACTATCCATCCGTTGAGGGAAGGACTATGTTAGACCCTGGCACAGTAGCTCTCAGAGGCTCAGCTAGGAACCTGTAGGATTGGGTGGAGCTTTGTGGAGGAGGAAGAAAAGGCATAGCCCGGGTGGCCCTGGGTCCCACCCCTGCAGGCAGGATGATAGGAAGGCTCTTGGCACGGTGGCTGCCACTCCTAATTACCCCCTGGCTTTAATTACATTTCACAGCCCAAGGCCTGCTGGAAGAGAGGATTGCTCTGAGATTGTCATGCTGGGCTGAGTGTCTAAAGCATCTTCATTTCTGAAACTCCAGAGAGGGGCTGGGGGAAGGGGAAGACCTGGGGACGCTGGAGTGGGGGCAGGGTGTGCCCTGAGGCTTCTGCTAGTACTTGGGTGCTAGGGCTCCTGCAGGGTTCCCTAGGTAGAAGGCCCAGGAGTCCTCACCAGGTGAGGGGGTGCTCTGGTGGCCGGCTTGGTCTTCTCACCAGTGTCTGCTGATGGGCACCTGCTGGAGGCCATGGACCCATTGTATGTCCTGGGGGAAGTGGTGGGGAGACTGCTTTTTAAATATTTATTTGCATTTTCTTTGCAAGGTAGCTAGAGGCCTCCCTTCAGATGCTTTACTTTCTAAATGCCCCCAACAGCCAAGGCTGGTCCAGGCCAAAACCTGCAACTCTATCGGAGTGTCCCATCCTGGCATAGATGGTAGGTGCCTGGCTTCTTGAGCCATCTCCTACTGTCTCCCAGGAGAAAGTTTTGTGGGTGGCCACCCCACTTTACCACCACACAAAGTACTTTCTCAGCCAGCACCACCCTGGCTTCCTTGCTCCCTCTCTCTCTCTCCTGCCTGGGCATGTAACCACTGCACACCTAGCATAGAGGTTAGGCTGAGGGTTAAGAATTTCACAGAGCGCCTATGTCCTGCGGGGCTCTCTCCTTGAGCTGGGCCTGAATTGAGAACTGTGGTGCTCTTGGGCCAGCTCCAGGCTCCACCTCATCTCTCCCCACCTTCCCAAGGCCCTGGGTAAATGTGAGCCCTGGGTGTCCCATGCTGGAGCTACACAGCTCTACACCTGTTCTATGACTGAGTGGCTGTTACCTGGGGGTGGGGTGCTTGCTGTGCCAGGCATTACTGTTCTCTAACACCTGCTCCCCAATCCTGTCCTTGGGGGATCGTGAGAGTCACCCCTCATCTTCGGAGGGGGAAACTGAGGCTGTGGGAGTTATGTAAGCTGGCTGCAGGTGGTGCTGTTGACTCTGCTGCAGGTGATGTGGGGAGCCTGCAGCTTTCAGAAAGAAGGGGCACAGCAGCCCAGGAGAAGGGCGTCCTCAGTATCCCCTCCTCCTTGTGCATGAGGCAAAGTCCTCACTCCTCAGGAGCAGCAGATGACCGAAGCTTGCAAGGACCTGGCTCACCTGTTCTCAGCCTCTTTTTAGGCGTGGGACCACCGTGTATACTACTATATATTCTCCAGATGATGGGGAGGAAATGGAGAAGAAAGTAGCAGGGTCCACCCCCCTTGGAGAAAAGGGAAGGGGCATGGGTGCGTTTGCTAGGAGGCTGCGCGAAGACTCCCTTTCATCCCAGGCTGGGATGCCCAACCTTGATTTGCTGCCAGCCTTTCTGTCCGTGAAGCACTTGCCCTGTCACTGGCCCACCAGCTCCTCGTCTTACGCAGCCTCTTTGGAAAATGGGCGACATTGACAGAGCAGGCAGCTCTGGGCAACTCTGGTTTCCCCCGCCCAGCAAGTCCAAGCCACATCAAAGGTGCACCTGCCTTTGGGGGTAAGGGGAAAGGGAGTGGGCACTGCCCTAGAGGCTGGCCTTTCCTGACCCAGCTTCCACCTCTCCCTCAACCTGCCCAGGCTTGAGCAGCTGCACTTTCCCCAACCCCCAACTCCAGCTGGAGACTTCCTGAGCCCAGGGTCCAAGGGAGATCCTTGCCTCTGTTGGCCTGAGCTCTGCCTGCCATGGGGATGACTAAGCTTCCTGCCTCCAAGCAGGCCTTGTCTGATCGTTCTAGAAAAACCTTCACCCAAACCAGCCGGCCCCTTGGATTATCTGGTCAGCCAGGTTTCCCAGTGTGTGCCTTCTAGCTGCTGTGTTTCTGGGACCTTCCAAAGCTAGGGCCATCAACATCCTCCTCAGGAGCCTGGTCCTCCCTGGTTTCTTCTTGACCCATCTGTCTCCACATTTTGGTTTCCTCTGCCCCTCCCCCTTCACTGTCATTCCCTCTCATTCTTTTTAAAGATTTATTTATTTAAAGTTACTACACAGAGAGAGAGAGATCTTCCATCTACTGGTTCACTCCCCAAATGGCCAAAGCCACAAACCAGAAGCTTCTAAATCTCCCACAGGAATGCAGGGGTCCAAGCATTTGGACTATCTATACTGCTTTCCCAGGTGCATAAGCAGGAAGCTGGATGAGAAGTGGAGCAACCAGGACTTGAATTGGCACTCATATGGGATGCTAGCATTGCAGGTGGCAGATTAACCCATTTTGCTGCAGTGCTGGCCCTTTGTTCCTCCCATTCTGATCTCACCCACCCCTTGGGGTCAGACTGAGCCATGCCTAGGTAGCTGTTCCTGTAGAGCTTTCACACCACCTTGGACAAAGCTTGCCATGAGCCTGCCACTGCCAAAGACAATTCTAATGCGTGAGAGGGCCAAGAACTGTCTAGAAGCCTTGCCTCTAAGCATGGGGAGACAGAACAAACAGTACGTCTACAGTGAACACTAAGTGGGTGAGAAGCCAATAGCTTATTATAGACTGCGTGATGCCTTGTTTTCACCACCAGTGTGGTGAGGACAAAAAAGAGAGGATAGTCCATCAGTAGTCACATGCCCCTCATTTCGTTGCAGCTGTGATCAACGCTATGCCCACAGTAGCTCATCTTTCCTCCCCTGAGTCTTTCTGTGTGAGCAAATGCAAGACACCATAAAGTGGTATCCATAGATACTGCAGTGCTTGTCAGTGGGTAAGGCTCTGTTCATGTTGGGCATGAACACCGTGCCCTCGTCAGATCAACACAATGGACAGTCGTTGTGGGATCCACTCTGTTAGGTGTAGCAGTCCTGACTCTCCTGGTCTTAGGAGCCACGTATGGGCTAGGGCCACATTGTTAAGGAGAAGGAGCTTATATTTAGGAATCTGGCCTGAGGCTCAGGTCTGTGCAGTGTGTACCTGGGTTTGCTGACTTCTTTCAGGGAAGCAATGGACTTGGATTTTTTTTTTAAAAAAAAAAGATTTATTTATTTAAAAGAAAAAGAAAGAGAGAGACAGGGAGAGAGGAAAAGAGAGAGAGAGAGAATCTGCTATCCACTTGTTCAGACAGCTACAATGGCTGGAGCTAAACCAATACAAAGACAGGGGTGAGGAGGTTCATCTGGGTCTCCCATGTGGATGCAGGGCCCAAGCATTTGGACTGTCCTTCACTGCTTTCCTCAAGTGCGCTAACAGAAAGTTGGATATGAAGTATTGAGCAGCAGGGACTCAAGCTGATACCCATATGGGATAACAGAGTCGCAGGCAGTAGGTTTATATGCTACAACGTCGGTCCCTCACCCTTTTTTTGGGGGTGGGGGCTCATTTTAATTTCAACTTTCATTGTTATGAGGGACCTGACCTTTTGAAGCTAGATGTTAACACAGAGATGAATAAGTTGCAAATAGTTTCACCCAACAGGAATAGAATGACTTATGGTTCCCCACAGGCCCAAAAGACATTATCCAGTTTAGTCTTTGCTTCACCAGCTTGCTTCTGCATACAGTTCCTCAATGATTGTACAAATCCCTGCTCATCAAATTCTCCCAAGAACCAGCCCTACTCTTTTTGATTAATGAGTAAAATAAATATGTGAGAACATTTAAAAAATGACCCTTGGACTGCAGTGTATGCATTTTCTGACTTTCCTTTGTCTGATCTGCTCCCTGGCCTGGATTAAGTGTTTGTGGAATTGGAGTCACCTGGGTTTGTCTAGAAGGGAAAGAGCTGGGTTCATTGAAGAGTGTTCAGTGGGTGCCACTGAGCTCTCCATTGAGGGTGGACATGACCTTGGCCTCTTTATGTCCTGGGGTCTGTCATGTAGATTCTTCCAGTGACAGTCTGGAGACTCACTTATCCATTTGTTCTTGTCAACATTTGACATTATAGGCTGAAAAAAATAACTAAAATATTTATCTACTCAAAAGGCAAAGAGAGACAGATTCATCTGCTGGTAGCCTCTCTACTTGTGCATCAGCTAGGGCTGGGCCAGGCCAAAGCCAGGAGCCAGGAGCTCCATCTGGATTTCCCGTGTAGATTGTAGGTGGTTCAAGCTGTTGGATCATCTTTCACCACCCTCCCAGGCATATTAGTAGGAAGTTGAGTGGACTGGATTAGAAGCAGAGCTGGCAGTATTGGAACAGGTGCTTCAATATGGAATGCAGCATGGCAAGTGGTGGCTTACCTCACTACACTGGAACACCATCCCCCTCTTTGTTGCTGGAAATGAGACCCTGTCCTGACCCTAAGAAGAAAGGGGGAAAGAGCAAGATCCATGTGTGTGTGGAAATATTGTGAACCTAAGAGGGTGTGCTGGCTTGCCCTCATGCTGGGGGACAAGCATGACATCATGTGGGAGTGTTCTTCTCCGTCTAAAACTTCTCACTCCTTCTTTGCTCCTATCTTTCTGGTGACGAATTTCCCTTTGTAACCTAGTCTCCTGCTTACATGCTGGTTGGGCCTGGTGATGCAGAGGGAGACAAGCATATTTGCCAGTGCAGCTGGGATGGTAGTGGGGCAGAACAGCTTTCCTTGTTATCTGCTGGGGGGGGGGGTGCGGGCAACAATGGGAGTGGAAGGGGATGTGCATGGCACGTACTTGCAGGTGGATGATGGGGCCTGTCTCAGGATACCACTCAGCATAGAGCACCAGGTTTTCCCTTTGTTGAAAAAACAGTGCCCAGTTGGTTGCCAAACTCACTGTCTCTGCCATCTGTTCCTGCAGGAAGCCACAGCACCTGCAGCCAGGGAAGGGCTTGCTCTCCCAGCCTCCATTCCAGCTTCCAAATCTGCCTGATCCCAGTATCAGCACTCAGTGTAGCCCCAGCAACCCAAGTGAGCCCTCAGAGGGTTATTAATAAATAGGGATTTTCCACTCTGATTACGGATTGGCCATAGTCACTGTTTAAATTGACACAAAAGGGCTGGCACAGTGGCTCAATTGACTAATCTAAGCGTCAGTATTCCTTATGGGTGCTGGTTCATGACCCAGTTGCCCCACTTCCAATCCAGCTCCATGCTTGTGATATGGGAAAGCAGTAGAGGATGGAACCCTGCAGTCTGGGAACCCTGCACCCATGTAGGAGACCCAGAAGAGGCTCCTGGCTCCTAGCTTCAGATTGGCTCAGCTCCAGCCATTGTGGCCACTTGGGGAGTAAACCAGTAAATGGAAGATCTTTCTGTCTTCCCTTCCATTTATAAATCTGCATTTCCAATAAAAATAAATAAAAAGTCTTTTAAGATAAATAAATTGACACTGTAATGCGTTAGTAACATCCTTCTCTATTTGGAGCTGGGATCTTTTTAAGAGCTATTGGAGAGGCAAAGACACACACATGGGGAGAGAGAGAAAGTGAGCGAGCTAGAGAGAGAGAGAGGAGCACATGCACTGGCTCCCTCTCCACATGCTGGGTGCTGGCTACTCCATCTGGGTCTTCATGTAGATTACAGGAACCCAGTCACCTGGGCCATCACTGCAATCTCCTGGAGTCTGAATCAGCAGGCAACTGGAGTGAGGAGCTGGAGCTGGGAAAATTGCACCCAGGCACTCCAGTGTGGCACATGGGTGTCCTCACTGCTAGGCTGACCATGGCCCCTAGGGTGGATGGCTGCTGGCTTGGGGAGCCCATTTGTCCCCGCAGGCTGATGGGTGACATTTTGTCCTGCTCCCAAACTTGCCCCATTCTCTCTTTCCCACCTTGTTAGACACTCCCACCTTCCTTGACCATTCAGCCTCCAGGAGACATTGCCAGGTCTAGATGCAGGGGACACAGAGGTGGATACAACACTTCCCCCAACCCCAATGCCTAAGTAGCCAATTTGCTAGTGTTTTTAGCCTCAGTGAGCTGTGCCCTTCATTCTAGGAAAGGCTGCCAGCCATTGCCAAGGTCACAAGGCTGTTGCTCAGTGGAGCCAAGGGTCGGCGAGAGTCTCTAGGTAGGGGTGAAGCCACATGGGGGGTGAACACCAGGAAGCTGAGCGGGGGGAGGGCGCTCCATGGTTCTATAGAATGAGGCAGATCTTGGAGAGCCATGGCCCCCCAGCCCCTGGCAGGAGAATTTCAGGATTCAGCCTCAGGCTTCCCCTTGCTTGAGAAAAAGCAAATAGTCCAAGTGGCTGCTGCAGACCAAGTGCCTCTAGTCCTGAGCTGGGGTGGGGTTACATTCTGGAGGTCAGGGACCCTGAGTTCCCATCCACTCTCTGTTCTCCCTCCGCTTACTGGCTACAATGAGAGAATCAGAGCTAAGTGTCAAACCAACTCTCTAAAGGATGCAATGAGACCTGGTGCGGTGCCAGTCACAGAAGGAGTTTGTGGAACAGAAGCTAGCCTGGGCTCAGTCCTTCAGTAACAGAATGTCTTCCGGCCATCACTGCCCACCCCTAGCTTCCCCTGGGTACTGATGCTTGGGGATGAAGGGACAGGGCAGAGGCAGTGTGTGGGCCACAGGGGATGAGCTAAGTCAGGTGTTATTCCTGGGGATGGGTGGCAGATGGTGGTCCAGAGCTTCCACTGTCTTTCTTGTGTTTCACCTTCTTGAAAGCTAAAGAGGCTGCGAAAGAAAAGCCCTCTTCTCTGGGGGAAGCCATGTGATGTGGGGCCTGGCTGTTCCTCAGCCCCATTAGAGAACCATGAAGGAGTAATCCCCACCCAGGTCTGTTGGGTACAGGTGGGACGGAGCAGCCAAATGCTTGTTCTGAAAGATTGACACAGTTGTACAAGCACCTGCTGTTGGTATGATGTGGTAATTGGTGGTTAGGATTGTGTGTGTTGGTGGGGCAAGGCTGGGAGGGAGGAGTGGGCCGTGCCAGAGCTCTGTATCGAGCAGGTGGGTCCTATTTGTAGTCTGCACCGATGCCCAGCTCTGCACAGAAGCCTGAGTGCATCATTGCCAATTCAGAGTTTCCTCATGTGCTTTCGATTTACCCCTTGAGCAAGAACACTTTTAAGCTGTGAGTCGCTGTGTTTGTGGTTCTCCATAAAATGTTTGACACGCATCCCTGCCCTGTTAAACCAAGGAAGGCAAGCATAAATGTAACCTTTTCTGGATGTCCCAAGGGTGTGTTTGGAACCTTCATTAATGTCTCAGGCTGTAATGCAGTAGGGGCAGATAGGACAATTGGCTTATTCCAAACAGCTCCCCCAGGGGTCCTGAAAGTTTGTGCCTGCTTAGAAGTTCTCTCTGTCTTCCTGCTAGATGTTGCAACTGCCCCAAGCCAGGTTCTTCTTCTTTTTTTTTTTTTTTTCCCCACTTTGAATTTGCAATTGTTATTTTGGCTGGGAAAGTGGGGAACTAAAGTTTTGATAGTTAGGCACCTTCCTTGGAGTCTGGGACTGAGCCAGCCCCAGGGGGTAGCCTGACAGGGTTCAAGGTCACAGTTGTGTTTTCTTAGGTGAGAGTTTTGACTACTTTTGGAGACCTTCCCGCTGGCCCTGTAGAGCCCCAGGCAAGTCACTTTCCAGATGCGCAGTTAAGGCTACCCTGGCTGCTCTGGCAACTTGACAATGTTTCCAGAACTTTTCTTTGAGGAGAGGTTCTGCTAACCTTGGCACAGGGGCAGATGCTGTCTTATGGTGGCCACCATGGTGGAGAGATGGGGAGACCTGGACTTTCATGGTTTCTGTGAACCCCTGAACTGCCTCTTGTGCCAGTCAATGAGGACATTTTCTGTGGTTGAAAACTCATGAGGAGAATCAGGGTTCTGGTGACGTTAAGATAGCATCAGTGGGTCATTCCTGGATGCAGGAAGTCTTAGTGAGCAAGTTCTGGGTGGAGCATGAGGTTTTACTCAGTGCAGTGTGCTGCTGCTGTGTTGGTGGTGGGGAGGGATAAGAAAGAGAAGAAAGAGGTAGGGAAAGGAGATCTTCCATCTACTGCCTCATTCGCTAAACCCCCACAATGGACAGGGCTGGGTCAAGCTGAACCCAGGAGTCAGGAATTCCTTCCAGGTCTCCTAGGCAGATGGCAGTGACGTAAGTACTTGAGCCATCATCTGCCGCCTCTGAGGCATGCCAGTAGGAAGTTGGATCAGAGGTGGGACTCCATTGCAGGGATGCTGATTTGCAATGTACACATGTCAAGTGGTGGCTTAAACTGTTGTGCTACAACATAACCACTGGTACCCAAAACTTTGAAATCATACATTTTATTCAGAAAGTTCTTAGGAAAATGCGTATTTGCATATTATATAAAAAAAGCTATATATGCATTTCAAACTTTTTTGGGGGGATACAAAAGCACACCTTTTCTTTCCTTATTTGAAAGGCAGAGTTGAAGAGAGAAAGGGAGGGAGAGAAAGAGAGAGAAAGAGACAGAGGGACAGAGAGAGAGAACGAGATCGAGATCTACTCCCCAAATGACCACAATGAACAGGGCTGGACCAGACTGAAGTCAGGAGCCAGGAGCTTCTTCCAGATCTCTCATGCAGGTGCAGGGGCCTAACCACCTGACCGTGTTCTGGGTGCCCAAATGGGATGCCAGCCTCATAGGTGCTTGGATGTTAGCTAAGCTAAGAGACACAGGATTCATTGAGATCAGTGGCTGAGGGTGGGGTCTTCAAGAGCGCCCCTACCCCAGGACTGCAGGCCATGTCTGCCTCCCATGCTGAAGCTGTAGCTTACCAGCAGGTTAAAGCTTCTGAGGATTCCTGACTCAGGTTTCTCGCTTCACTCATTGGTTCTTATTCTTGAAGTGGGAGAAGCAGGAGTATATCTCCGTCTGCTCTTGCAAGCATTGCAGCTCAAATGCTCAGGGGAACGTGTCTGCTGCTTTAGATATGTGTGTTTACAATGGCTGCGCACACAAAGACATTGAGGGGCAGACTCCTAAGAGGTTAAAGAAGCAGTTGTAGGGGAGCTCTGTTGGCGTCCAGTGCCTGCTGCCTGTCTGCCAGGATGGAGCCCCAGCCATGATACCCCCTCTCCATTGCCCTGTGGCCTTATGCCTTTATGGTTGTTTTTGGAGACCTGGCCTCCCAGGGTGTCTCAGACAGCAACTTAACAGGCCACACCACCCCTTCTGATTTCTGTGCCTTTGCTTATCAAGCTGCCTTCTCCTTTGCTATGAAATGACTATACCAAAAGCCTTATTTTGTCTTTGTTAGATAATGGCCCTGCCTGTGTGTTCACCTCCTGGTGGGCAGGGATCATGCTTTCTATAGATTGTGTGGGACACACAGCATCCAGCAAGTGAGTGTTTACCTTATGAGGTAGAATTTTAGAGTTAACAAAGGAGCCCGTTACCCATTGACTACCTGAGGAATGTCAGCCAGCACCTCTTTTTCTCGTCTTCATTTTCCGCTGTATGGATTATCTGTGTCCATTCCTCCCGCCCACGAAGTCACTTGCCAGGCTGCCGGCTGTGAAGCTGAATGCATGTCTGCCGTTGTCAGGCCTGGGTTTTGAAGGGGATGAGTGGGTGTGAACTTCGCTTACAGTCTGAATGTATCTGTCAGTGCGTTGTAAATACAGGCTGGAGTTTGGGATACTGGGAGTTTGGAAGTGTGAGTGTGGTGGAGGTAGGGAAGTGGGGGCAGGGGTTGGGTCTTAGAGTAGTGTTGGGATATTGAGTAGGGAGGGTACCCTGATGGTCACCTGATGATGGGACAAGGAGCTGTCCCAGGCCCTGGAGCTGTTGGGATAGTGGGGAATGCCCACTGTTGCTGCATCTCATTATGAGTTGTCTTGTTACCAGCCAAGGTGGAAACATCAGAGTGAGGCTGAGAAGTAGTTTCTCCCTGAAATCTGGCCCTGTGTTTTGCCCTGGTGTCTCTCTTGTTCCTTGATGCCCCTGCTCTGCCCGGGCTCTGTAGGTAAAGCTCATCCCCCATGGTTTTGAGGCCTGGCTGGTTCTCACATGGAGGCCAGGAGAGCCCAAGGCTATTTTCCACTCCCCACCACTACCCTGTTCTTGCTGCAACCCAATGCCTAGGGCTCCTTTTAAACACACACACACACACACACACACACACACACACACACACACACACACACACACACTTTGTAAAATTTAATTTGAAGGCAAAAAAAAGACAGAGAGATCTTTCACATACTTGTTCATTCCCAAGATGCCCACAGCATCTGGGACAGAGCCAGGCTAGGACTACATGCCCTGGAGCTCTCTCTGGATCTCCCAGAAGTGTGACAGGGATGCACACCTCTTCCTAAATTGAGGGATGTCGGGGCACTGCTGTCGCCCCACATCCCAGATGAGGAGACAGAGGCTGAGAAACTCAAGTCTCAAGAGCAATGAGTGACAAACCTGATCTGTCCCCCTGATCAGGAGAGTGCTCATCATTCAATCTGGACTGCTGCACGTTTCTCCAAAGGGAAATCAACTGCCAAGGGGGCTGGCAGGGGGCAGAGATGGAGATACCTTTTCCATAGGACATTGCAGGGATGTGGACTCCCCGGCCAATCAAGGTACTACCTGCTGCCTTCCAGAAATTACATTAGTATGAAGCTGGAATCAAAAGCAGAGCCAGGAATTGAACCACAGGCACTGCAGTATGGGGCATGTTCATCCTGAGTGGAGTCTTACAGCTGGGCCACATGTCTGCCCTAAGTGCCTGAGCCTTAACAAGGGCCATTGAATACAAAGTCTATCTTGCTCCTCCTAGACCTACCTCTCTGATACTACCCATTGCAGAGTGAGGTCAATCCTCTGGAGTTTGGTGGGATTTTCTCAGCCCCCGTCACATCCTTACTCAAGTGTCTGGAGTTTGTAGCCATTGCAGGTACAGCATCAAAATGGAGTTGCTTTTGGCAAGCCCTAATGGGTAATAAAGAAAGAAAGCCACGGTGTTGTGGTTCTCATATCCACAGGTGCCTGGTCACATATGCTGGTTACCAAGACTGTCACAGGAAACTGCCAGAACCACAATCTTGCACAAAGGCCACCACAAGCTTAGTCCTTCTGCAAGGACATATGTCCTGTAGCTGTCTAGCCTGGACTGGTGCCACCCTCGTATTGATTCTTGAATGCTGTGATGTCAGTCATTAGGGCTGAGGAGAATAGTTTCCAAATCTCTTATGCAACCCTCCTCATGACCAAGCACATTGTCTCCTACGATGACCCACGCAGTCCCATGGCTGCAATATTTCTGGGTAAACTTAGTGGTTAATGTTAAGGTGACCGGGGAGCCCTTTTGATTGGCCGGGGAGTCCACATCCTTGCAATGTCCTGTAGAAAAGGTATCTCCATCTCTGTCCCCTGCCAGCCCCCTTGGCAGTTGGTTTCCCTTTGGAGAAACGCGCAACAGTCCAGATTGAATGATGAGCACTCTCCTGATCAGGGGACAGATCAGGTTTGTCACTCATTGCTCTTGAGACTTGAGTTTCTCAGCCTCTGTCTCCTCATCTGGGATGTGGGGCGACAGCAGTGCCCCGACATTCCTCAGTTCAGACAGGCTTAGATGTGCTGCAGTACCCAAAGGCCCTGGGACTGTGTATAGTACCTGCTGAGGGCTTTGCTATCATTCTTATGATGTTTCAGGCTCCTGCCTGCTTGTTGGTCCTAGGCTGGGACCAAGGTCCTGGCAGTACTCGTCACAGCCACCCTCAGCCCTGGCCTGGCATCCTGGGCCTAAGCCACCCGTGGGCGCCTTGCCCTTCCGTGGTTGTTCCCAGCTGCACTCCTGCTGTTGTCTTCTCCTTTGGATCCCTCTGAAGAATTGTTTTGTTCACCTTGTGAGCCGCTGACTTTGCTGAGCTTTCTTCCTCACTGTTCCCAGAGCTGTGTGTGTTTGAGGTTTATTTATTTATTTATTTATTCAGAAGCTCTTGTAGCCTGTGTTACTCAACATGCAGGTACTTGGGTTGCTTTCCAGAGATTTCCTGGTTGGGGAAATCTGCATGGACCTGATGGTGGTGGTAGGAGGAGCCAATCTCTGCTGTGCTCACCATGGAGCTTGGAAGCTCATTAGCAAGTTCTGGCAGATCACATCCATCTTCATGTGGCATCACCTAGAGTTTTAAAGATATTTTTAAGATTAATTTATGTGTTTGAAAGAATTACAGAGAGAGAAAAACAGAAATCTTTCATCTGTTAATTCACTTCCCAAGTGGCTGTAATGACTGGGGTTGGGCCAGGAGCCTACAGTCTCCCATGTGAGTGTCAGGGACCCAAATATTTGGGCCATCTGCTGCTGCTCTCCCAGCCACATTGGCAGGGAGCTGGACTGGAAATGGAATAGCCAGGACTGCATCAGGCACCTACATGGGATGCTGGTGTTGCAGGAGGCAGCTTAGCTTACTATAGCACCATCACCCACCCCCAAGTGGAGTTTAAAAATCAGCCTATTCCTCAGTCTGGAATCACTGTTTTGGGAAATGATGCCTGGTGGGAGGTAAGGGGGTTATGCTTTTTATAAGGGAGGTAAAGTCATGAGCAGGGGCCTCCCTGGGCTGGAAGCGCTGCTGAGGGCGTCTAGCTCCAACTGCATCACTAGCTGCTGTGTGTGATCTTGGCTGCATCAAGTGAGCTCTTTGGGTCTCATTTCTCACACCCTAGGGTTGGTCAGGTTAAGAGTTCTCTCGTAAGGCTGCCATGCTGTGAGTCTTTGAGCTTATTTAGTTGTGCTGACAGCTTTAGAATGGCTAATTAATGACAGTTTAGCGGGAATACAATTAAGTGATAATGAAGGCCTCAGAAGTACAATGTGGCACTTCTTCTAATGAGTGGAGAGGATGAGACTCAGAGGGTGTTTACACCCAGGGGAGCCAAGTGCCCAAGCTCCTACTTTAGAACTAAAGATCCTGGAAGTTGGGGGATAGAGTCCAATGGGAGAAGCCAGGCAGCTAACTGTCCTCCAACAAGGAGCTTGGCACCCCGTGCAGGCCCAGACCTCAGTGAACCTGCCTTGTGTCTCCTCCAGAGCATGTTCCTAGACCCTCTCCCACCTGGTGCAATTGGTGGGTGGAGGTGATAAAGATCTCAAGATCTCACTCACCACATATCCACAGAGATAGATACTGGCCTGCACTGAGAATGCCATCCTGGTCTCTCATGATGGGTGGGTGGGGTGGGGGCAGGATCCCAATTACTTGAGCCATTATTGTTGCCTCCTAGGAGGCTGAAGTCAGAAGCCAGAGTGAGGATTCAAGCCCAAGTACTCTAGTATGGGATGTGAGCATCTTAGCTACTAGGCCAAAAACCCACTCAAGCCTGGAAACTTTGTTTTTCAAAATCCATCTTTGGAAGGCAGAGTGACAAAGATGGGAAGGGTAGAGACAAAGATCTATCTGGTAGTTCATTCTCCGGTGATGGCAAGTGTCAGGTCTGGGCCAGGCTGGAGTCAGGATTCAGGAACCCTGTTCTGGCCTCTGGAACAGGTGCAGGAGCCCAAGCATTTGCACCATCCTCCACTACCTTCCCAGGAGCATTAGCAGAGCAGCCTGAACTCCAACTTACGCTCTGATATGAATTGTCAGTGTTAGAGAACTTCTTTCCCATTCAGCTTATGAGAAATGAGACTCAGAGCCATGCTTGGTCCAAGGTCAGATAGCTAATCAGCAACAGATTGGGATTCAGCTGAAACTGTGGAGCCTATGTCCTTTCCGCTCTGACTGCCAGTGCCTGCAGGCTGCTGGGCCACCTGCAGCTGCTCTGGGTGTCCAGCCCTGGGCTGAGGCAGCTGTCCCTGTTCAGAGTTCCCAGGTTTGCTAAGGCACCCTTGGCCAGGGCTTTGAGGGATGGGCCGTGCAGGCCTGGATGGACCTATGCGAGGCCTCTCAGACTGTGGCCTTGCTGGTTGGGGCTGGCACAGCCTAGTCATACAGAGCTTACAGATGGACTGAGGTTGCATGGGGAAGGGATTGGCAAAAGCCATGAGTGAGGAAGGGGGCAGGGATGAAGCCTCAGGGCTGGAGTGACCTGTGCCCCAGGGAGGAGAAGAATACCTTCAAAGGTTGCTGGTGGTTTTGGCTGCAGACTTTGACCTTGCCCTTGTCAGAGAAGCAGGGGCTAGCATTTTGCAGAGATGTAGGGGGATGGGTGGGAGTGGGAGCCAGCCTTTGTTAGGGTCCTGCTCCCCAAATGCTGCAAGCCATGAAATCAGGATGCTTTGGAAATCCCTGACCATGATTCCTTTCTGCCTCCCACAGCCATATGGGTGGGTGGGTGTTGGGCACTTGTCCGTTAATGTCAGGCTTGAAACTCTTGAAGTGGGACTGGCATTTGTGGCGCTGTAACTCAGCCACTGCTTGGGACATCTGTGTCCCATTACTGGAGCCCCTGAGTGTAAGTCCCACCTCTGCTTCTGATACAACTTTCTGCTGATGTGCGCCCCAGGAGGCAGCAGAGGATGATTCCAGGACTTGGGTTTCTGCCATCTGTGTGGGAGGTCCAGATGGATCCTGACCCATTCATTGCAGGCATTTGGGGAGTAAACCAGAGGATCGAAGATCTCGTTTTCCCTCTCTGTCATTTTGTCTTTCAAATAAATAAATGAATTTCCAAAAAGAAACTCTTGAACAGCTCAGGAAGCTGGCATGAGGGAGTTGTAGTAAAAACCTGGAGAGAATCCTGTGCGAGTTGAGAGAGGACTAGATAGGCAAAAGAGAAAAAATCTGGGCGATGAACATTCTAGAAATCCCCACCAAGATGACAACCCCAGTCCACATGGGCCTGGTTCCACTGTCTGTCCTGCTGCTACTCGTGCCTGGATCCTCATCTTGGCAAGAGGCGGGAGAGGCACAGGGCCAGGGTCAGGGCAGCCGGCTGCCCTGGCAGGTGAGATTTATGATTTGGCTGAGCCAGGGAGAGAGGGAGCCTGCAAACATCCAGGATCTGAAAAGGAGCCCAGTGTTTCCTGGAGGAGCCTCAGTGCCAATGGCAGGGGCATCCATCTGGCCTTGTTGGGTAGGACATTTGTCACCCTGGAGCCTGGGCCCAGCTAGTCTCCCCACTGCTGTCTGTTCACAGTGGCCAAAGTCGGTGTCTGTCTTCAGAAACCTTTGTCATGCAACCTGAAGCTGCAGCAGGTGCTCTGAGGGTGCTGAGGCTGGGGTGGTGGCGGTGACTGCTCCCGTGGGACTTCTCAGGCTGCCCATTCCCACGTCCCAGCGAGTGCTCATCCATGCTGGCCAGGGTGTAAACAGCCCTGGAATTACAGGTGGAATGCACACAGGAACAGCTGATTCTATAGTTCCATGCTATCTTCTAGTGCACTCTGGGCTTCTCCCCAGCTTCCTTGAGAGCCGCTGAGGGAGGCTGGGCATCCATGGTCTAGCCACTGGCTGCAGGGGTAGCTCCACTTCCATGTAGGCTAGATAGAGATGTTCTAGAAGAGGTGTCAGTTGGAGAATGGATTTCGCAGCTGAAAAGAAATGTTTGCGGATGACAGATGTGGTCATGTTCTAAAGAAGAAGATGCAGAGGGCAGAGAAGGCCAAGCAGCCGAGCCAGCCATTTGCAGACTAGGGACCTAGAACCTAAGTCCCCCAGGCACCTGTAGCTGTGATCTTACCATGATACTGGGCCACCTCATTTGAGGTGCTGGCCAGAGTGTTCATGGCCAATGGCTCTTCTCTATGCCAGACCTACCTGTCAGGCAGGAGTACCGTGGCCTCTCAGCCTTAGTCCCAGTAGAGAGGGGTTTCAGGCTATAAGCCACATTTAGGCTCAGGCAAGTAAGTCCCTTCCAGGTGTGCTTTGGGTCTGCTTTGGCCACTTGGCTATAGTCTCTGCTTGGGTCTCATCTCCAACTCCTGGGGCCACTGGAAACTTTTTGGTTTTGTTCCCTTTTAGTCTCTAGAGAAACTGGACCTTCTTCAATTGAGGCCTCAGTGTGCCACCTTGGGCTTCTGATCCATTGTGCTGATTTAGCCACCTCCTGCCGTGGTCCCTGGGTTCTGTTCTAGAAAGAGACTATAATTTCTGAGGGTCACTGTGGTGAGTGACACCTTACCATTTTAGCTTATTGGGCCCGCATAGCCACCCGGTATACCAAGTAGTTTTCCCATTTCTACTTTGTTTCCCGTTTCCTTGCTCTGTGGGGGAATCTGAATTTTAGATATCTAGCAACCTGGGATCTTGGCCTGCTCAAGCTGAGGGCCCTCAGGCCAGGGCTGGTGGCACAGCCTGGTGGTGACTGCCTTCCTGCCCTATTCTCCCTACAGGTGCACTAGCATGAGCAAGGCAAGCAGAGTAGGAAAGAGGCAGGGGCCCACAGGCCCCCGAAGTCTAATGACTAAGACTAATCGAAGACTAATGTTTTTGTATGAGTTCAAAGAAAGAGGCAAATGTTAAAGCCACAGAGGGAATCCTGACCTTCTCTGTGGTAACCATGATAAGGAAATACCGATCTTACACAACAGGAGGTGCATTCCCACTGCCACGTTCCTGGCCTGTATCCCATCAGGGTGAGCTGTGCAGGCAGCTGGCAATGGCCTGTGCTCCAGATTGGAGGGCTCTGGGTCAGAGACAGGTGGGGAAATCTGTCTGATGGTGCACACTCCGTAGAAGCCAGCTGGTCTGCTCTGCTGTTCAGCGCAGGACGGCGCACTGACCACCAGCAGCATATGAGCTACTGGAGAATGGGTATGGGCCGGGAGATGGGGTGAAACGTTGCTTCCTCCCAAGTTGTTTCCCCGAGAGAGTGTTCAGTAGAGGGAGCTGGCTGCTGACAGCAACAGCTGTGGAGGAGGCAGGAGCGAGAAGGGTGGCAGCACCCTCCAGGCGGGTGGGTGGTTGGGTGGCGGGGAGGAGGGGACCCTGTCGCCTGCCTGTTCCTCAGATCTGTGTTTCTCACAGGCTCAGAGCCAGGAGGGAATAGGGATAGGGTGGAGATGACAGGCACCCTGAGAAGATGTACACACTGTTTCTTCTGATCACACTCATGTAGGCTCACACATGGCACACGTGTGCACACACACACTCACACAACCCCAGCACTGAGCTGCTGCTCCCTGGTGCAACTGAAGTTGTACTGTTTCTGGACTGAGCCATTTGCTCCATGAAGATAAATCATTCTAAGCCATTCCCGAATGCCTTGGCGGAAGCTCCAAGGAGGAAGGCAGCCTCCATGGGTGGTGGGGTGGCTGGGGCCAAGAGGACAACCCCAACGACACACCCCCAGGGAGGGGGCAAGCAGGGTGGCGTTGGAGCTGAAGAGCTGTTCTAGCACTTTTATCTGGTTCCAGAAATGAGACTAGGCAGGGCGGGGGACAGTCAGAGCCCTGCCTGGGCAGCTGTGGTGCTATAGCCTGCTTATCAGAAATACCACCCAGAATACTCCAGAGGGTTTTTTTTTTTTTTTTCTGACCTCACCTGTGCACAGTGATCAGGGCTCATGTTCCACTCTCTGGGAGCAGGAGTGATAGATCTGGCTCCCTGCTGGACTGAGGCACACTGGTGAGGGACTAAACCTTAACCCCTCCTCAACCCCAGGAAGTTCCAACCCCCACTGCCCCTCCCCTGCCCAGCCATCCAAATCAGGTGGTTATTTGTGCAGCTCAAGGTTCTGAGTGCCATGGCACCATGCTGCAGGGAAGTCACAGGTCCTGTGCTCCTGGGCGGTCCCTGACTATATCTCCATTGCCATCACAGGATGCCCCTCTGTCTGGCATTCTGGGCGTGCTATGATCATTATCTCTCTTTGGTAAATCTACCATGTGCCTGTATCTTAGCTGAGTTTCCTGCAGTGGGTATGTTTACATAAAGTAAACCCTGAGGTTCCATTAGGAACCATCTCCTGCTTCCCAGAGGTTGGTGTGTGGGACAACTGTGTGCTGCACTACCCACCACACCCTAGCAGATTCCCATCTTTTGGGGCTGTCTGAAAACCAAGACAAGGCTGGAGGACCCTGCCTCTGGATCACTGGCAATTCTGTACTTGGAATTGAGAGATCATGGCCTGAAGGAGTTTCCGAGAGTCCAAAGCCTTGGAGAGGATGCCTGATATTTTAGGGCACGGCTTCTCAGCAACAGCACTGGGCACAGTTGGGCTGGATGATTTGTCATGCTGGGAACCTATCCTGGACCTTGTGGGGTGTTCACCAACAACCCTGGCCTCTCCCTTCTGCATGCTGGTGGCACCTTCACTTAGGACACCTAGAAATGTCCCCAGTCATTACCAGATGTCTCTCAGAAGGCAAAGTTACCCCTGGCTGAGAATCACTGTCTCGGGCTAACTCTGTGGCTGCTACAACACACTGTCCCTCATCAGCTCACAGCACAGCCACCTGCTGCCCGGAAGCCCAGACACTGAAGCTCTGGCTTGTGTGAACTCGCTTATGTTCTCAGCCAGGCTGGGTTGCAGAATCACTTCTCATCCTCTCCCACCCCTAGCTTTCAAATCTCCTAGCAAGACTCAGGGTGCCTCTCCTGGTATGGCGGGGGATGGAGGAGAGTCCTCCATCCATGAAATATGAAGTCTAGCAGGAAACCGCCTGGTAGGGCTCCATTATCTCTCCTGATGCTTGTCCCAAAGCACCAGTGGCATCCAGGTCCGGAGGGCTCAGCATCCTGGGCACATGTATGCATACACAGATGTGAGCACCTGCTTGCCAGTTGCTGCTTCTTGCACTGTGCTAGACATGGAGGACAGCCCTACCTTGGGGAGCCTGAGGCTGCTGAGGGAGACAGAACTCTTGTTACACACCTACACACCGATGAAGAAGTAAGCCCATTGAGAGGATTCTGGGCCTTGATTGGATTAAGTATCATCCTTTCAGGCAAAATACTTCTGAAGAATAAGCAAGACCAGCAATGCCTGGAGTTTCTTGTGTATCATGATCGCTGTGGGGTCCCAGTGGCCTTGCTCTTTATTAATCCAAGAGTGCTCTGTGAGAGAAATATCAGAACCTATAATGTTGTGAAGGCAGCGTGTGTTGCCATGTGTGTGTGCACATGGAAATGAGCATGTGTGTTCACTGTGTGTGGTACAGGTGTGTGTGTGTGCACACATGTGTGTGTATATTCATTGTGTGGTGCAGGTATCTGCACACTGTGTAGTGCATTTGTGTGCATGCATGTTCACTGTGTGTGGCACAAGTGTATATGTGTGCCAGATGTGCACGTGTGTGTGGTTACTGTGGTGCAGGTGTGTGTGCATTCATATGCATGTGTGTTCATTGTGAAGCCCTTGTGTCCCTTCATCTAGCAGTGACTCTGGGCCAGATAAAACCAGCAGGTCAAGAGTGCTCTGGTATTCTCCTTCTGTAGGCAGGTGCCCCCTTTTTCTGTGCCTCTCATCCACTCTGCTGGAACCTGTCTTCAGGGCTGGAAGGGCAGACTCTGAACTCCTGCTCTGCTTAGTGCAGAAGAGGAGCTTACAGGAAGTCCCATGCTGCCGAGAAATTATGGCCAAAACCTGATTTGTGGGATGGAGCTGAGAGGTGCTTCAAGAGATGCAAATCAGCAAATTATCTCTGAATCAGCCTGCTGAGCTTGGAAAGGGCTTGTGTGTGTGCTCCATCTGCGGCAGGGAGCTGGGGCTGGGGTCACTGCACACAATCGCTTTCTGCCAGCAACTGTTTGGGAGCCAGGAAACCCTCCAGGGGCAGCTCACCGCTCTCCCTCCCTTAGTTCCACACCAGCATATTTCCTGTTCAGCCACAGTGCAGCTCTGGGTACCTTCAGAGGTGCAGGCCTCACCCTCGGAGGAGCCCTCAGTCTCCCTGCTGAAGCTGGATAAAATGAGGTGATGGACAAAACAGGAGGGGCTACTGATAGGCCAAGGCCTGCAGGTCCACTCCCCTAGCTGGTAGCTCAGGTGTTAAAGAAATGCAAAGGACCTTGTTCTTGCTGCGCAGCTGGGACCAAAGTGTGAAGAGGGCCTTGTGCAGAAGGACTGTCCTGTGCCAGTTAGTAATAAGAGGATCCTCCTGCTGGTCCTCCTCAGCTGTGGAGAAGGAGGCTTCAAGTCCAGCAGGTGTTGATTCCCGAACGTGCGGTGCAGGTACAGGAGGGTTGTGGTCACTCCTGCCTTCATTTCCTTATCCCACTTTCCCTTGAGAGTTGGCCAGTCCTGTCTTTGATGAGCTGTGGTCAGCTCTGAACTCATGGTCTTGAGAAGGCCCTCCTGGCCTTCCAGTTGAGACATGGCAGCCCTCACACACAGTCCTGGGAGCCCCCACGAGGCTGAGATGAATTTTCTGGCCATTCTCCCAACAGAGCTGTCCAGCCCCAGCCTCCCCACCCCCTCTCTGCCCAAGTCTTTTGGGAGATAGCAGATGTGGGGGTGGTTTCCAGCCAGAAGCTGTGGGGCTGCTTGCAAGCTGCCAAATCCTGGAGGGGCATGCTAATCTCTGCACCCCCAGGGCTGGCAGGGGCTCCTTCTGCCCTCCCTTCTCTGCTCTGGGTTAATTGCTGTCATCGTGGTCTGTTTGTTCCGCTTCTGCTTCCAGCCAAGCTTTGGGGCTGCTTGCTTCCTCCATGGCTTCCTGTTGGAATCCACAGTAGGGTCCAGGTGGTCAGTATTTGCCAGACCACGAGGGTCTTAGACTTCTCTCTTCCTTCCTGGCCGACTGCACCCACTGTGGAGTGTCCTGCTAGAGCTGGGAGCCACAGTCTTCTCCTGCTGCATGGGAGTACCTGGCCATGCCGGTTGCTTTCCTGTGACTCTAACAAAACACCTGAGACTGGACACTTATAAATAAAAGGGGTTGTCTCCCTAGATGGTGGTTTGGGAGGCTGGGCTACCTCGAGTGTGTGCTCTAGGGAGGACTTCCTCTCTCCTGATTGTGTCATGGTGGAGTGTGTGGCATCAGTGGAAGCACAGATGACAGGGGGAGATCACAGGGTAGCCAGCGGGCCAGCCAGTGGGGAGGGATCGATGCTGGTATTTTCCTTTAAAAACATTTTATTTATTGTTATTGGAAAGTCAGATTTACAGCAAGAAGGAGATACAGAGAAAAAGATCTTCCATCTGCTGGTTCACTCCCCTCCTCAAGTGGCCACAATGGCCAGAGCTGATCTGATCTGGTGCCATTCTCTACTGCTTCCCAAGGCCACAAGCATGGAACTGGAAGGGAAGTGAAGCGGCTGGGGTACAAGCTGGCACTTATATGGGATCCTGGCACTTGCAAGGCGAGGTCCAGTGCTGGGCCCAGTGTTGTTATTTTTTAATAGTTGTGCTACCTGGAAGTCGCCAGTGTCACACGTGAGAGCCACCTCCACCCCTTCCCTTTGGAGGGCAGCATCTGCAAAGATCCAGTGACCTTATGCGAGTTCCACCCTTGTCCCCACCTTTGCTGTGGATCAGACTTGTGGCATGCACACCCCTGGGGGTGTGCACCTGCTCTGTGGTGACCTTGGTTTTCCCTCCAGGGAAATTGGGTTTATCACAGTGGTGCTTGGCAGGTGGTCCTGAGCCAGCAGCACCTGCACCCAATTGGGAGCTAGGAGGAAATACGGGCTCTCAGCCAAGCCCCTGAAAGAGAAGTCAGAGTTCCTCAAATCCCACAGCAGCCTGGTGAGGGCCCAGAACTACATCCAGATCTCCCAGCTGGGTGGCAGGGTCCTTAGTGCCTAAGTCATCAACGGCTGCCTCCTGGAGTCTCCATTTGCAAGAAGCTGGACTCTGAGCCTCCAGCAGCACCAGGCACACTGATATTTTTCAACTTGCAACAACTGGTGACTTACATGCCAGAGGACCACTGGTTATCTTGAGGGTGTCATTAAATTCTTAAAATTGCAAGAACAAACAAACAAACAAAAAACCCACAAATAAAGCCAGACTTAGTTCTGAAAGAACTTGAGATAGCCCACGTTTCCATTCATTTTGATAACTTTTTGCTCACAGCAACTTTTGGGAGGAGGCTTCAGGGGTGGCCGTCTGATCCAGCCAATGCAGCAGCCTGTACGCCCAGCAGCATGAACACCACCCCCCTTCCTCCAGACTATGGGGCCCCAGAGGAGCAGAAGCCCTACCACAGCTTTCCAGCTGCTGGCATTGAGCCCAGTCCCATGGGTTTGCATGGACTAGTCCTCTGCAAACCCTGAGCCCTGTGTGCTGTGGGGAAGCTGATAGCAGCCTGAGCCCTCTCTGGCCACCTGCAGCCATTCAGAACTGTTCCCGGGGAGATGCTGGCGCTGGTCAGCTTCTGTGCAGATGCCACAGGAAGTCAGACCTTGGGCCCTGCCCACTGGGGACCCAATCCAGAAGGCAGACAGTCCCTCCCCCCGCCCCCGGATTTTCAGAGCCCCCTCCCTCCTGCTCATCTCCCCTTCCAAGTTCCCCCCCACACACCCTAGTCCTCCTCTCCATGCACACAGCTAGCATCAGACCCCAGCCCATCTGTCTATATGCGGCCAGGCTCGGCAGCCTGCATGCCTCTGGTTCCTGGGAGGGCCGGGCCCCGAGGGAAGACCTATCCTATCCTTTCTCTGGTCTCCAAGGAGCTTGCAAGAAATGCAGCCTAAGAAAACAGCCGCCTCCCCTCCCCCACCCAGCTCTGCAGGCCTACCCAGCCTGCAGCACCCGCTGGCCCTGGCCCCCGCAAGCTCACCGCCCTCCCAGGCTCATGTTTTATGCAGGAACGTTCCCATTCTCACGGAAAGGGCAGCAAAGTTTGGGAAAGAATTTCAAGCTTGTTTGAAAGAGGGTAGAGAGAAGGAAGGGTTATAGGGTTAGCCTGGGTCTCCCTGTCACAGTGTGTGTGTGTGTGTGTGTGTGTGTGTGTGTGTGTGTGTGTGTGTGTGTGTGTGTTCGCTTCCCTCCTTCCTGGCATTTGCACTACAAGGAATGGCAGGCAGGGCCAGCACACCAGTGCACCCACACATACACACGCATGCATCTGGAGCCTGCCTCGCTGCCCAGCACCCCATCCTGCGTCCTCGCCAGCCTTATAGAGAGCGCCAGGAATGTGTCTGATCTTGGATTGCAAAATGTTCTTGGGAGGCACACAGAAGAGAGCATTTGTTTTTTCCCAATGGTAGAAGTACAGTAAAAATAAGCATAAAACTTCGGTCATTTGCATTTTTGTTTTGATTCATGGAAATGGTTGTGTCCAGTTGATTATATCAGATTGGCTTGCTGGGGCATATGTCAAACTGCATCACACATGCTCTGCTCATACCACTACGCTTCTCATGGTCAAGGTCTGTACTATTTGAAACACCTCCTCTTGCAGGTGCAGGTTTTGAGAAAGAGGGGAAAGCTCTGAACAAGAGTTGGTCTGCCACACACTTAGGGTCAACAAAGGAGAGGGTTGTATTTTCCGGACTCAGCATTAGTGACAATCAGAGAAGCACTTATTTTCAGGAAAGGGATTGTGGCAAGGAGAAAGGAAATCTTGAAATCTCATCCAGCAGAGTTGACTCCTTGGAACTTTATCAAATGGGTCTCACTCTTCAGTCATCAGCTGAAGTTACTTTTGATTCTTGTAATATTTCATTTTGATGCTGCCTTTCTAAAGTCCTGCAAGCTGAAGATGGGCCTGTGTGGAGACATGCCTCTCTCTGGCTTGCTTTTCTTGGGCTTGCCATAGGAGAATGGAAGGACCCATGGGACCCCTCTGATCATGTGACCCACCATGTTGGGGGATTTGCTGGGAGACCCCAAGCTTTCTCCAGGCCCAGGCTCCCTTGCGGGTCCACCTCATCCCACACTGTCTGTAGCACTGAATAACTGGGCCATCTTGGTTTTGAGGAGTTGGGGTGGCTCTACAAGGGACTGTGGGCACCCCTTCCTTGCTTCTGTACACATCGCCTCTAAATCCTAGACCTAGTACATTCACAATAACTGTAATTGCTGAGAGAAATTTTTTTTTTCTATTTTTCAATAAAGTAATCTATTTTATTTCCCTCTGCACTTATAGACACGGAAGTGTACTGGATTCCCAGGAACAATTGATTTTTCTATAGGTCATTTAGAAAGCAATGTCAAACAAGTTGCATCATTATGTGCAGATAGATTGATGTCACTTATCCAACTTCATCTTACAGTAAGTTTTTAGGGACGGTTTGGGAACATGAAAACACCCTAGCCTAAGCACTTCATCCATTCTCAAAAGTTTTAATAATGCAGAAGTGCATTTGAAATCATGTATTTCAAAGAAGTCTTTGGGACCAAACATAGGGGGAAACTATTTTTCCCCTGCATGTATTTTTTTCCTGGATCTTCATAGTTCCAGGCTTGTCCCTGGGGAATCGCGTATTGGACAAATTTGGAATAAAATCTCCTTTCCTCTTTCCTCCTCTGTAGCCTTCTTTGTCCTTGCTCTTAAAGGAAAACGTACGATGTGCTCAGAATTCTGCCACGGTTTGTGCTGGTGCAGAGAGGAGTCTCAAGAGTGGCAGAAGGAGAGACAGCAAAGAAAAAATAGATGCGGGCCCAAGCCAAGACCACAGACAGAGCTGTGGACAGAGTCACAGACAAGGGGCAAGGAGGGCAGGCTTGGGGTGAGGGGAGGCACCTCCAGATTTCCCCCATCTCCTGACAATGAGTTTAGCCCTCCTGGCCCTGGTGGCAGTCGGCAGGCGGTCTTCGAACACTTTGCCAAGTTCTTCAGTAACAGTGGAGTGGGGAGGGCTTTGAGCAAATCGGAAGGTCCACCCTGGGCCTGTGGCCCCCTGTCTGCAGCTTCCAGTCCCTACTGTGTGACCTGATATAAATGGAGCCTGTAGGGCCACTTGGGGAGGCAGCGAAGGAGAGGAGAAAGAAATCTGCTGGGGAGTTATGGGCCAGCTTATATGTGCAGACGCCGTGGGAGACTGAAGATGGCCTCTTCGACCTTGCTGGCTGGTCCTTTGTCACTTTGCCCAGCAGGACCAATTCAAAGGCTGATGAATTAAATGTCCTACCTAGGTCAAACTCTCAGAGTGGCTGCCCTTGTGTCTGTCTGCCTCCTTCTCTTTTACCTTGCTCTCTGGCCCCTCTCTCCCCTCGTTCCCCCTATTCTCCACAGCAATGGAGATGGAGATGGCCCTAACAGCTGGCAATTATGCCCTGGGTGCTAAGGATGCTGACTCTGAGCCACAGGCCCTACCTAACTCTGAGGTTCTTTCTGGGGAACACAGGCATCCTCCAGTGTTTAGGGGTGGGTAACATCTGTTGATCTCTTCCTCCCCTCCCCACCAGGTTACCTAGCATGAGAGGTGCTCCCTGATTCTGTGTGTTGCTACAGACCTTGAATTAGTAAGACAAGAGGCACAGAGCTGTTCTGGCAGCTCAAGGGGTCTCTGACTGTCTGTCCTGGTAGGGGCACTGGCAGCACATGCCTGCAGGAGGTCCCTGAGACAACTGATGAGATTTGGCCAACCACTGAGTGCAGTTCTGAGCCTTGGATGGGGGAGCCAAAAAAAGGGAGTGGCTCACCCCAAAGGAGAGTCAGATGGGGAGGCAGACCTGAGAGATAACACAGCTGACTGGTTTTATATTCTGAGAACCCTACCCCACAAAAAAGATGTTCTAATGAGGCATTGTTATGAGGTCAAAATCCTTACACCACAACCCAGGTGGAAAAAAGCTTCCATTTCTGGAAGCTTCTGTGTGTTCTAATTTCAGCCCCTCTCCTAACCCACCCAGAAGTGGATCGACTTGTTTGTGCATCTTGATTTTATGTTTTATCTATTTTTGAAAGAACTATTTATTTTACTTGAAAGGCAGAGTTACAGAAAGACAGAGCAAAAGACAGAGTGATCTTCCATCGGCTGGTTCAGTCTTCAAATGGCCACAAAGGTGGGAGCTGCCTTTGAGTCTCCCTCATGAGTGCAGGAGTCCAAAGGCATGGACTGTCCACTGCTTTCCCAGGTGCATTTGCACGGATCTGGCTCAGAAATGGAGCAGCTAGGACTCGAAACAGCATCCCTATGTGGTGCTGGTGCTGGCACCACAGTCCAAGGCTTAACATATTATGCCTAAGCACTGGCACTAATAATTTTTTTTCTTGATGGAGGTGAGATTTCAGATTTCTGAACCCAGATCAGTCTTTAATGCCTCAAACCAGCAACAGATTTTTCAGGATGTTAGAAATCAGTGATGTGGGGACAAAAACCAGCACTAGACAACATCCTTGATGTATGGGCTGTGGCTGGAGGCAGGGAAATGAGACTCCCCAGTGCCTGGGGTCACCCCCCTTCCTCCACCTGAAAACTGGACACCCCTTGCCTCTCTGAGCAGCAGGAGGTTGAGGCATCCCCAATGGTGGAGGTGGGCGAGGGGCAATGGAGACCTGTGATCCCTGCACTCCCCAACCTCCTGACCTTCCAGTCTAATCCTCTGCCAAGTGCCTCACCCATCTCCTGCCATGAGGCAGCCTTCTCTGGTCAGTCCATCTTCCCTGGTCAGAGAGTGACCGGCTGGTGGACAGGCCTAGGATCTGAGCTGGCTGAACAAGCACACTCTGGCCCCCAGCCCGAGGGCCATCAGGCAAAGTGCCTGGAGAAAATGGGGCAGTGGAGTAGGAAGAGAGTGAATGGGCGCCCTGCTTTCCCTCCATTCAGTGTGTGGTTTCCATGGGGCTCCCAGTGTGTTTACAGGCAGCAAACCTGGGAGGGGGGTTGGGTGGACACCAGGGACAAGAAAGGGAAGACAAGGGCCAGCAGGGTGGGGCTGGGAGGCACAGACTGGCCACTTGAAGAAACCAAATAAAAAGTTGGCTGTCGACTTCTTTTTTTGGCCTACCCTAGTCAGTTCTTAATTATCCCCGTAATGGGAGGGAGCAGTGGCAGGAAGGATTTCAAAGCAGCAAATAATCCCAAACCATTTAAGCTACATGATTTTTAAAAAGAGTGAGCAGGAGATTTTCCTTCCTAATGATGTCTGGCTCAGGCTGATGTTAAATGAGGGAGGTATTAAGAGCGAGCTCCCCAGGGAGAATGGAGGCTAGAACGGGTCTTATTTAATATGTGTATGAATTATTTAGAGTTCCCATCTCCTGATTTTGTGCACGGACGCTGGGAAGAGGCTGTTTGTCCTCCTTGGAACCAGAGAGAACCCTCTTTTTTTTATTGGGGGGAGACTATGCATGGTTGGAGGAAGTTCCCCAAGTGAGAAATGAAGGGGAGCTGGGAGTGGCAGGCTCAACTGTGGCCCATGTGCAAAGCAGGAATTCAACAGGTCTCCCTAACCCAAACCTGAGGCTGGAGAGAGTGTGGCTCTCTCTTCTAAAGCATGCATGTGACTACCAGCTCTTCCTAAATTCAGTGTGCCCAAGGCCCCTCTGGGTCCAGATGTGACCAGCAGCCTGTAGGGGTCTGGTGACTTGCCAAGGTCACGGTCACTGCAGTTAAATGCAGAGCTCTTTGAATTGCACCCTGGCTTCCCAGGCGAAGTATCCCCCGTCCACTGGAGCATGTCACATGAATCCTGCCTGTTCTTGCAATTCGACCCCTACTGCTTCTCTCCTGTCTGCTTGATGTTCTAGTCTCATTCCATGCTCAGACATTTCTGGCAGAACCCCCAACACACTGCCTGTGCTCTGTGTGCCTGTCCAGGAGTTACCCTAGCACAACAGAATGGGAGGCATTCCTGGCAGGGGAAAGACTATTTGAGGCCAGGGGTGACCTGCTGTCCCTCTAAGCCATCACCTGTGGGTGTTTTCTAGAAGTTGTCCCAGGCAATCTGGCTGGGCATGACCCACAGCAGGGGTTAAGTCTTGCCCGTGGGGCACATGGGACAATGACGTGGGACACATGGGCTTCATGCCTCCCCAAAGGGTAGTGCCCAGATCCCTGTCCCCAATCTCACCTGGTGCACATTGCATGATGAAATCCTCTGGGGGGAGGTCTGGGACCTGCACAGGGAGTGCTGATCCCCCTCCCCAGGCTTGGTGGGGGCCTGTGGAGGGGTACATGCAAGCCTATGTACATGCACACATATTGGCCTGCAAGAACCGGGGACATATATGTGCTTGTGCATGAGTGTGTGTGCTGGCCCCCTTACTGCCTCCATACCTTCCTTACCATGTCCCCTCCCACATGCTACCTGGTAACATGCTGTAAAACCAGCCCAACGTCAGGTGCAACAGCACAGTGGGACTTTGCAGATGCTCAAAGTGAGTCTTTAAGGCACGAATGTCATATATTTGCACGTCCAAGAGGCTCCTTGAACAGCCAGAGTGTTAGAGGCAGAAGTGGTCCTGGGGTGGGAGGGAGGGGGAGTAAGTGTTGAACAGGCACAGCATTGGGAATGGAGGCGCTGTCTCTGAACTGTACACTGTGGGAAGGTTATTAAGGGAAACTGTCACATGTATTTTACCACCAAATAGATCCTGCCAACTGTTTGGGCCACTGCCCTGTCATAAGACGATCACTACCAGCCACAATGATGGCACCTGATCTTGATGTACTCTGCGGCTCAGCCCTGCCCTGTCCAGCAACCTGTAACCCTAGGTAGGGAGAGCCAGCATCCTTTTGTCCATGAGATGCACAGTCATCTGGGGACTGGGAGAGGCTTGGTGTCAGGGGTCAGAGACTGGCTTCAAAGCCAAGCCAAAATAAATGATCCCTCCTAGCACTCTTTGGTTGAGGGTAGAGGGGAAGTGGGAAAGTCAGTAGCAGAGACCAGTAGGAAAAAATAAGTGGTTGGCATCCAAAGCTTCCAAGGGATGTAATATCAGGCCCACTGGGGTATATGGCCCCCAAAAATGGGAGTTTCGGTGTAGCCTGGATGTTTAAGATCCCCATATTTCAGGAGAAAATCGGTAGAGCTGGGAGTCCCGAATACCCTGCCATGGTCTGACAGATCTCAGCAGATACTTAGAACCATTTTCCTACAGGCTTTGGTGCCAGCTGTTGTTTGGGTGAGGTGTTCCAAGTGATGCAGCTCCCGGCTCTGGCCTCTGGCCAAGCACATGTGTCCCTGGATGGAGGGATTGCCTTTCTGATGCTAGAGGAGAAACTTGCCCTCAGCTCAGCGCAGGAAGGGAGAGTGAGGAGGGGCCTGCCTCCTGGCCATGCACTCCTTTCTCCCTGTAGAGGCAGCAACCGGGGTGACAGGTGATTGTCAGCTCTTAGTGTCTGTAAGCAGAACATGGGAGGGATGTGGCACCGAGGCAGGCGAAGGAAAGGAAGTGCAGCAGGTTGTAGGCCTCTGTTGATCCGACAACTCCCAGAGGTGGCAAGAGCTAAATATAGGTCTTGACTTGGGAAGAGTGTATGGACATTAAGGCCACAATGGGTGGCCAGGGGGGTGCTGGGCCGTGGTGGGCAGAATGGCCCTTCTTGGGGACAGACACCCCTGAGTACTCTTGGGTGGGGTGGGTCAGTCTGCCATTTCTTTGAGGTAGGTCCCACATGTGGAAGGAGAGCCCTGCCCCTCCACTTCCCATCCCATTGGATCCCCTTCATTTTCCAGGTATTGTCGAGCCTCAGCCCTGTGTCCTCTCTTTGCTGGGCTTCCTTTGCATCCCATCTCTGTCTCTGGGCCCCCTTTCCCAACAAACACCAAGGAGGACCCAGGCGGGAGCACAGGGGTCAGGGGGTGGGGTCCCTCTGGAAGTGTGGGGTTAGAGCAGTCTAGAGCAGGACTCAGTGACAAGTGGACCCCGCTCCCCCTTCCCATAGCAACCCTCTTTGCTCCATCCCATTGGGGCTGACTGTGCATTTCTTGAGCTTGAACCCACTTCACATCAGGTTGGCTGTGGTCTTCTGATGGGACCATAGTTGTCAGGGCTCTTACCTGGCTTGCTTGGCTTCAGCCTCTGCCTCCTCCTCCCTGCTCCACTTTGTGGCATGGCCAGGTGGGTTAGAGAGATGGTGCCAAGAGATAGGGCCCAGGCAGTTAGCTGGGATGCTACACAGAGCTCTAACTGAAGAGTCTATTAGAAACACAAGCTGTGTCCTAATGGGCTTCTCCCGCCTCCAGATTGCCCCCAAGATCGCCAAGGATCGATTTTCTTCCTTTTTGTAGGTGTTTAGGATGCCGTGCCGGTCCCCATAGCCCTGCGCCCCGCCTTCCATCCCCCGTGTGAACGCTCAGCTTGCCTGCTCAGCTTGTCCCTAGCCGAGCAAGGGCTGCTTTTCAGGGGCAACTGACTGCACACAGATTCCTGAGCCATGATCTCATCGGCACATGAGAGGCCAGCACATCCACCCTCCTAAGGGGCACCCTCGGCTCTGGGGGCAAGGTGGAGGTATTGAATGAGCACGCCTGATTGGGGGAGGGGGTGAGTGTCTGGTGAGTGCCAGGCCTGGTGTAGGCACAGGTCTTGCCCTCGGCTGCAGCTCTGCCTCCTACAAGACTGGGAACAGGCCTGGCCATCCATCCCCACTGCCTGCCACGATATCTCCCGCATTAGAGACCACAGCCCAAGGCAAGCGTTGTAGGGTGGCCTGGCCCTGGCTCCAGACACCTTTCTGCCCACATTCTTAACCTCCTTCATTCCTGCATTCCTTCAGTTGGCAAATACGGAGCACCAACTGTGCTGCTTCCCAGAGCAGGCCCTGGACCCTTGGATTGGAACCATCTGGAATGATGGCTCCTGGGCACCAGGCCAGACCCTCATGCATCGAGTTCTCCTGGGTGGAGCCCCAGGGATTTGCATGCTAATTGGTCTCTCAACGGATGTTATTGTGCCCCAATGTTTGAGCCTGCTGATGCGGCTAGCTGTTATTATATGTGGGTCCAGATCTTTGCTCAAATGTGATTCTAAGGTGTTTCTGAGAGAGTGTTTGAAATACAGGCAGCCTAAGAGGCAGGCTGGGCAGAGCAGGGTTCCCTGTTGTGCAGCTTTGTATTTTCTCTGGATGGAAGGGTCCCAACCCTGCTGCATTTTTGGGACAAGGTAGTTCTAGAATTGCCAGACTTAGCAAATAGAGACATAAGATGTCTAGTAAGTGTGCATGTTTGATGGGCCACAGATGTTATTTCAGTATGAGAATACCTCCTGCAGTAATTGAGACATACTTGAGGTTGGCATTGTGGCACAGCCTGTTAAGCCACCTGCAATGCTGGCATTCTGTATGAGCCCCAATTCAAGTCCTGGCTGATCCAGTTTCATTCCAATTCCCTGCTAATGTGCCTAAGAAAGCAATGAAAGATGACCTGAGTGTTTGGGCCCCTGAACCCACATGGGAGACCTAAAGGAAGCTCCTGGTTCCTGACTATAGCCCACAGTCATTTAGGAAGTGACCCAGCAGATGGAAAACCTTTTTTTGTTCCTCCCATCACCCTCCCTCTGTCTCCTTTTCTCTCATTCTCCCTCCTCCCTGCTTTCCCTTTGTAACTCACCTTTCAAGTAAATAAAAATAAATTTTGAAAAAAATATTTGGGACACACTATATATACCCCCCCAAAAAAAAACATCCTTCATCTGTGATTGCTATTTCATCCTGTAGCCCTGTGACCACTCTGGCACCCTCTCCTCCAGCCTGCAGTCAGGCAGCGTTTCCTGTGCATCCCACAGCCTTTTTACAAGGTATTTCTCAAGTGCACAGTGCTGCTAGCCCCATGAAGATGAGACGGGCGGGTTGGATGGGCATCTGCCTCCTCACCCTCCTCACCCTGTCCTCATCCTGGCCTCATGGAGGGAGTTGAGCCCAGAGGCTGGCAGGATTTCCGGCTGGGATCAGAGTGGCCCTTGCTTCACAGTGTAATCACCTAGAGGGTTTTAAATGACTCCAGTGTTGGGGTGAAGTGTTTGATGCTGCAACTTTCTTTGAAATGCATCCAAAATAAAACAGATGAATGCGTGGATTGAGGGGTGATGGACAGGTGATAAAGCAAAACAGCTAAATGTTGATGAGAGAATCTAGGTGGTGGGTACACAGGTATTCACTGTACAGCTTTTTAGCTGTTCTGTGTGCTTGAAAACCTGCATCAGAACACACAGGCACCACTCCAGACCAGTGAATCAGGATCTCAGTAGGTTGGGCTCAAGGAGCTTTGGCAAAGCTGGTGAGGCTAATTGGACCCTCTGTGCCGTATGCATTCCTCTGTAGGTAGGGCACCAATGCTTCAGCAGTGGGGTCTGACCTGATCAAAGGACATTCTGGAGGGCCACTTTAAACATGAACTGCTGGCTTCACCCCGAGTGCTCTGATCTGACAGATCTGGGGCAGAACCTAGGAATATGCATTTTAAGCAGAGTATACACCATTGCCGCTAGGTCCCAGAGCACACTTGCCCAGCCCACCAGCACGGAAGGGGTGGGGGTTAAAAAGGCTGAGGATGGATAAGGCATCTGCTGCAGGGTCTACAGAGGAAGCTGGTAGGTAGGGTAGCTGAACAGGATCAGAATAACCTTCAGAGGAGGGCTGGTGCCTGTCTGACCCACTAAGGGAAGCTCGTAGGAGGGGAAGCAAAGGCATGGGGGCGGGCCAGTGCATGATGGGCAGCCAGGATTGGGGTGGGCTGGTGATAGGGGGAACCAGGCAGAAAAGGGGTTGCAGAGGGCCTGGCCAGAGAGGAGGCATGAGAGGCCTGGCAGAGCAGTACCTCTGATGTAACTGTGTAGGCAGGCAGTGGAAGGCTGCCAGCAATGATGGTAAAGTGATGGCAGACACTCACTGGTTGTTTTTTAAGGCCCAAGCTGGGCTGTGTGTTTTGCAAACACTGTCTGTCCATCTTCTTCCTTGAACTTGGTCTCACTGCAGAGAAAACCCTACCAAGCAGTTAAGGAACCCCCAGACCTTGCTCAGTGTGTGAATGCTCTGTGGACATCCAGGCTGAGCCAGAGCCAGGAGGAGCAGGAGGCCGGCAGGTGCCTCTTAAGTTTCCATCTCTCCAGGGCACACATAGTAGTGGTTCTGTGGTGCAGAATCTCAGGGCTTTCCTTCCCCTGCCCAGGCTGAGACTCAGCTGGGCAGCAGACATCCTCCATACCCCTCCTCCCAGCAGGCAGGGACTCTGCCAGAATCCTGGCCTAGTACCCCAACAGCTGCCTGTAGACCACACCTGCACACACTTGACTGAAGCTACTTGGGGGGAAAGGCACATGGCCTGCCCACACCCGGCCACATCCCAGCAGGCCTGTGTCATGGCCACGTTCCAGCCAGGCAGTGTCACCAGGGAAGAGGAGAGCTGGTGGGGGAGGGAGTGGGCTGGGGACTGGGCCGTGGGGTCTTGTGAGCCGTTATTCTTCCTATGACTGGGCCCCATGAAGGCGGAGCTCTTGGGGGCTTGGCAGCCATGGCCAGGTTGAAAGAGAGACATTCATCAAGCACTGGAGGGGTTTGTCAGCTCTTGACCATCTTTCTGCCCCCTGAGAAGGCCGCTTTTATCCTGGCTCAGAAAGAGCTCACTGTGCATCCCCTGCAGACGGCTCTCCTCTCTCTCTAGCCCTTGGCCCATAGCCCTCTGCTCTGCCCCCCACACCATGGCCCAAGGCCTGCTGGCCTCCTAGATACTGTCCACCTGGCGAGCACTTGAACACGTGCTCTTGCCTTAGTCTGCCCTCCCTGTCCACCCAAACCCCAGGAGCACCTGCAAGAGATGTGCCCAAAGCATGAGTATATAGATCCCAGGCATGTGCACAGTGATCACACGTGCAGCCATGCACACATGCATGTGTTTATTGGCCATGTGGTGGTAGGGGCATAGTCTTACTCGGTCTGAACACAGACCCATCTTTCACCTGTAAGTGAGGAGGGAGGGACTCACTTCACTTCCCACAGAGGTTTCTGGCAAGGACTGGACAGCGGAGCTGCCTGGGGCCACTGCTCTTGTCCTCAGTCTCCTCTCCTTGTCAGTCAGCACCCTGCTGCTCTCCCCCTGCCTGCCTGGCTACAGTGTGTGCTGGGTGCCAGAGCAGATGAGGGCATGGGGGTACCTGGGCTCTGTCCCCCCAGCCGGCCTCAGCCAACTGCTCTAGCATCTGGCAGCCAGGGGGTCATGCTTGAGGGATGTCAGTGGCGACTCCCTGCTGCCCCAGGCCTTGCTTTGATGAACTGGGAGGCAGTGATGTTCTGAAAGGTCAGGTAGGTGTCTGCGTCTGAATTCCAGATGCCAGGAATTCAGCTGGGTGAAGAACAGTTGTGTTCTCCCACCCCACCCCCCGGAGGGGACAGGAAGAGGGGAGGACATCCTGGAGACATTTAGGAAATTCTTCCTTTCCTTCTCCCCCACCTGCACACTGTGCTTTTGGTCCTAGCTGCCATGCAGGCCTCTGCAGTCCAGTTAGCATACAGTGGTGGGCTCCTCCAGCACTGAGCACAGGCACTTCACGCTTCCCTGTTTGTTGTGCAAGCACATCAGAACAGCAATGATGCAGACCCAAAGGAAAAATCCTCCCTTATCACAGCCGACTTAGCAGGTGAACTGTCTTTGATTTTCTTCCTTCCCATCTGGTCTCCCTCTCTGATTACAGCTTTCCTCACGGCCTCCTGTGTTTCCTTCCTCTATAGGAGGACACAGTCTCCAGCATCTTCCACTGCTTTCCAGTCTCTGCCCTGCTCACCTTGGGGTCAGAGGGAGGATGCGCCTGTAACTCAGGAGCATGGGGTTCTGTCAGGGCTGTTGGCATTGCAAAGGCTGAGCTGGGGCAGCCGGGGTGCCCTGGTGAGCAGCTTGTTTGGTTGCTTTGTTTGTGGGCACTGGAGACTCAGGTCTGGCACCCCATGTGAAGAAGCAGGGGTCAGAAGAGGAAAGAAAGATAGAACTGCAAGTTGAGCATAGGCCAGGGCCAAGGTCAGAGATGCAGACTGGAACACATCTAGTTTCTCTCTCCGGTTCCAGACTCAGTTATGGTTCACTGTGCAAAGACAGCATTAATGAGGAGTATTCTGGGGACACTGGAGACCAGTCATTTCTAGCCCCTAAGATTGGAGGGCTTCCCCAACAGGTTCCAGCTTATTCAGAGTGCCAGCCAGCCAACAGGAGCCATCTCAAGCTTGACTTGGAGTTTAGGAGCGTGAATAGAGGGAGCATGACAGTGGGAGGGCAGAAATGGGCTTGCTCCCCACACTGAGCGGTCACTTCTATGGCCAGGCCACTGTCGGGACCTCGAACTTTGCATCTGTTAAATGGCAGCCATGGCAACCTGCCAACAGACTTCAGGGTTGTGAAGAGCAGCAAAAACTCAGCCAGGGGCTGGGCATCCGTGTGACTCATGAGGCCGTCTGGCTGCTCATCCCCCATATGGCACCAGGTTGGCTGTTTTTAGCAGCTTAGGCAGGGGTCTCTCTCCTGGGGCAGGTGTGATGGCTTTTGTAGGATTGTCTGGAGCCAAAGGGGTGAACCGTAAGGAATTGGGGAAAGTCACACCTTAGCAGATGTGTAATCCAGGGATAACATTTTGTTGATTCCAATGGCATGGGTGGCTGGTACAGGCTGGATCTTGTACGTACAAGACTAAAGGAGGCAGGATATCCAGAAGGGGTTGGAGTTTGGAGGAAGGGCTGGTGGGCTTCACACAGCTGAGAGGGTAAGCAGCAGAGCCACATACACATCCATATGGCTTGTACTTTCTCTGACCTGGATATCAACTATCGCACACTCAGTATGATGTTAGTACACGGTGCCAAAAGGCCCAGGACTGCTGGTTTCTTAGACAGCAAGAGGAGAGCCAGCATTACAGAGACCCGCTGCAGTCACTATGGATGTGGCTTCAGAGTTTCAGTTGCTGCGGGGAGAAAGCACATTTGAGGACAGTGGAAGATTCTCCTATCTGAAGAAATAAGACACTTTTCAAATCTGTGCAGGCTGGAGAAGTGATCCAGCCAGTGCAAACCCAGCACGAATTCATTTGGTTAACAAATATTTTTTGAATGCATATCCTATTCGTGGTGCTACTGCTTTGAAAGATTTTTTTTCACAAGGCAGAGAGATAGAAACAGAGAAAGAGAGCTCCTACATCTACTAGTTCACTCGCCAAATGGCTGCAATTGCCATAACTAAGCTGATTCAAAGCCAGGAACCTGGAGCTTCTTCCAGGTCTCCCACACAAAGTACAGGGTCTCAAAGCTTTGGACCATCCTCTACTGCTTTTCCAGGCCACAGGCAAGGAGCTGGAAGTGGAGCTTCTAGGAAGTGGAGCAGCCGGGGCATGAACCGGTGCCCATATGGGATCCTAGCACTTGCAAAGCAAGGATTTAGCCATTGAGCCATGACGCCGGGCCTGTGCCACCTCTTTCACAAACATTTCATCCTCATGAGACATTGTTATTATTATTGCCCATACTTCATTTGTTTAACCTTTTGAAGGATGTTTGTTTATTTTCACCTACTTAAAAGGCAGATATAGATTGGTTGATGGTGGATCAAGATTTTCCATCTGCAGCTTTACTGCCTAAATGCCTACAACAGCCTGGCTGGGTCAGAGCAGAGCCAGGAGCGAGGACCTCCATCCTTATCTGCCACATAGGTGGCAGGGGCCCAATATCTAGAGTTATCATCTGTTGTCTCCCAGGGAAGGCATTAGTAGGAAGCTGGATGGGAAGCAGAATAACAGGGACTCAAACTGGTGGCATGCAGAGGTTCCATGTAGCAGTAACTCTGGCTGCACCCACAACAGCTGCCCTGATGTTCCTTATTTGTAGAGAAGGGGAAGGGACAGTGGGGCCCAGTGCATGAGTACACAGCACCTGCCTCTGAGCCTGCAGATGGGTTTAGGAATGGCTGGTGCTGAGCCTCCTGCTCAGTGTCTTTTTTTTCCCCATGTTTGGCCTGTTTTCCCGACATCCTTGGGGGAAACTCCCTGGGTGGAGGTAGCCAACATGCAGGCAGCCGTGAGCATGCGAACACTTCCCACTGAGCGTGTGGAGTGGGAGCCACACATCCGCTCTTTCAGCAGACACTGCTGGGCATGCAGAGGTGAACAAGACATTATTCTTGCCAATTCCTGGCAGACCCGTTAATATCTTTGTTCTCAGCCTTTGATGGATTTGGAAAACATTTCTGATCCATTACCTTGTGCAGAATTATCACCTGCCACACCTCCCTGCTCAAGGCTGGCTGCTTTATGTATATCTCAACTTTCAACCACGAGCAGGCATCTTAGCCAAAGTCCCTTTGCCGAACCGTGAAGATGCTCTGCCCTTTGTTGCAATCGTTCAGTCATTCTCACCCTCAGGAAAAAAAAAAAAATCCAGTGTCTGTGACTATGTCAGCCACTGGTTTAGCAGTTATGGACGTGGGGCTGAGCCACACAGACACAGTTGCTTGTCTAGATGAGCTTGAAGACTTGAACTAGACAGGGTGTCCATCCTGCTCAGACTAACGCACCTTGTGTGGGAATGACTTTCACAGGCAGGACATTTCTGGGACTCTCTACTACCCCAAGACCAGCTCAGACTGCCTCCTGGAAATTTTAGGCACCCAAGGACTGGATGGATCTTGGCTGATCTTTCCATTTGGAAGAAGGCAAAGGAGTTTCCCTTCTCCCAGCTTCTGGGCATGGGATCCCATCCTTCCCATGAGTTACCCTATGTGGGGCTGACATGTGGCACAGCATGTTGAACTGTCACTTGCAATGCTGGCCTCCCATAATGAGATACTGGTTCGAGTCCTAGCAGCTCTGCTTCCAATCCAGCTGCCTGCTAATGCTCTTGGGAAAGCAGCAGAGGATGGCCCACGTGCTTGGGCATCTGAAACCTAAAGGGGAAAGCCAGATGGAGCTCTTAGCTCCTGGCTTTGTTGCAGTGATTTGGGCAGGTGAAGCAGTGGATGGAAGATCTGTTTGTCTTATTCTCTCTCACACCTTCTCTTTGCCTTTCAAGTTAATAAATGACTCTTAAGGAGGAAAAAAAGGGGCCATTCTTTGCACAGGGAGCTTGTTTCTCTGTGCAGTTTGATGGCTTGGGATTCACATGGGTGTTGGAATTAGCTGCTAGGGACCTTAGAACCAGAACTTCCAACTGTGTGATCCTAAGAATGTCTTGAGCCCCTTTGCGCTCACCTTGCAGGGCTCTAGAGGGGCAGGAGAAGGGGTGCACGCTGCTGCTGTGAACTTGACCTTTCCATGAGTATTCCCCCTTCCTTCTGAATCCATCACTTCCACCTTCTTAAGGACAGTTACCTCTTGCATTGACACCCCCCACCCAAAGAAGGCTAGCAATCACTCAGAGGTGAACAAATAGGAAGTCCCCTGTTCTGCAGCTGACACTCTCTTTTGTGTTTCATGGCTGAATTCTTTTCTGGGCATCAGTGTTTGTGACCCGGGTTCTGGGTTGTGGGTATAAAATAGCAAGAGCTCTGCTTTGGTGGGTTTTACATGTCAGCTGGCAGCTCTGAGGAGCCAGTGGCCTGACAGGCACCCGGAACAGGGTGGACAGTTATCTGATTCCTAAAAGCCGCAGTTAGATCCCGCTGGCTGAGAGCGTCAGTGTTTGGTTTGAAGTGTTGTGAAATCCCAGCACCTCACACACACACCCACATTCAACTACAAGTCCAAAAATACCCTCCAGAGCCAAACAGAAATGGTTCTTGCCTTCCCCACTACCTTGGATTATCTGCCTTGCTGCTCGCAGCCACCCCCGCATTTGGCACAGTAATGAGTAGTGACTTTGCTGCAATGGCGCATAAGGAGGTGCAGAATGGGCTGCTGCACCTGCAGCCCTGAAGATGCTCAGCAGGACACAGAAATATCCAAGGCAAGCAGTGGGGATGGAGCCAGGAAGCGTCCCCCTGAGGGGGGACCCAGGCATTGTGATGACTGGGGGCGGAGAGGAGTGGAGTGGAACTGGCAGCTCTGGTTGGAGAAGCTGGGTGAGAAAATCATGATCAAAGGCTCTGGGAGCTGTAGGCATTCTAGCCCAGGAGAAAATGGGTGCAGGACCCACCATGGGCTGGAGAGAGGAAGCTCCAGGTAGAAGGAGAGGGGCTGAGCTGGGTTCTGCCTTGGATATAAACAGGGAGCGAGGAGTGGACCTGGAAAGCGTCTCTTCTATGTGGCCCCCTCACCTTCTTCCTCCCGGGAGGACTCTGTCCATAGCCATCCTGTAAGGCAGTGGGAAAGAGCTAGCTGAGAACACACACTCTGTCAGCCTCTGCATGGCCCTGGCCAATACCCCTAGTCCCTCAGAGCTTTGATTTTCTCATCCCCCAAAAGGCAATAAAGCCTCTTTTATGGGTATAGGGTAAAGATAAAATAGGATTGCAGGTAAGCGCAAGAAACATGATAAGAAACAGCCCAGAAAAGGCCATGGAAAGCTACACACTGGCATACAATTGGCAGACGTGGGGGCAGGACCAGGCTGAATTTGTCCACATCATCCGCTGGCAAATCCAGGCACCAGTGTGGGTTGACCCAGGTTCGCTCGCAACAAAGACTAGTGCACAATATGGAATGCCGAGGTGAGGTTGCCTGTACCGGAAGGGACCGCAGTGCCCAACCAGCCTGAGAACAAGAAAGGAAGTGGGCAGAGCCGGCAGGGGAATAAGGGAGGGTTCCTTTGCTGGACAGCTACTTCCACAGGAGAACATAGGCTGGGATGGGGGAAGACCAGACTAGGCAGAGCTACCACACCTGCGTGCCTCATGTGGACTACATCAGGGAAAAGCCGGGCTGGGCAGATTATTCCTACTGGTGCCAAAAAAATTAAAGTGGGAGAGGGTTGTTTGGGCTTAGACGCAGCATCAGCTGGAATCTGGGAGTGGGAGACGCCTGGGAGGGAAATAGTGGGCTCATTCCTCTTGGGTTACCACTTCCACAGGAGAACATAAAACTAAGATAGCGGCTTGGCTGGAATGGGGTGTGGGACAGACTGGACTACTGCTACACTTACTGGCAAACCAGGGTAGGGGTTGGGCCTGGTGGGGGTTATTGTGGGTCGCTCCAACTAGGCTGCAGCTCCCATGGTTTATGTGAGGGCCAAGTATGTGCTGGGCAGAACCAGGCTGGACTGCGACACCCATTGGTTCCAGTGGAAGTCGGGAGTGAAAACAGAACCAACCCAGCAATTGCAACCACCAGCTGATTGGAGCGATGGACGGTGCCAGGCCCTGTACTTGTTAGCACATACAAGAAGTTTCTTTGGAGATCTTCCTAATCTAAATGCTGGACTCAGAACCCTAACGAAGAAAAGAGAGAAGACAGAACAGGTCAACCAACCATCTCAGCTATGATGGACTATGTCAATCAGTGGATTTTTCAAAGACCTCATAGTGCTTGGAGTGGCAAGATTGACAGCAATTCATAACTGTTGCAATATCAAAACCACTTGAGCAAGAACCTCAGAGCATGCCCTACATCCGGGACCTGGGGAGGGTGGGAAAACGGGTGGGCCTTCTCCCTTCATACCCCCCTTTAAACATGAAGGTAACAATATGGAAAACATACTAGTCTTATCCACTTTCCTATAGCCCTTGAACCTTCTTACCCTAATTAACTATGTAAAAAATGCCAAAATAAAAATTTAAAAAATATATATTTATTTGGAAAGCAAAGTTACTGGGCCTGACGTGATGGCTCAGTGGCTGAATCCTAACCTTGCATGTTCTGGGTTCCCATACGGGCACCAGTTTGTGTCCTAGCTGCTCCACTTCCCATCCAGCATCCTGCTTGTGGCCTGGGAGGGATGCTTGTGGCATGGAATTTGGTCTAACTCCTTGGGACCCTGTATCCATATAGGAGACCCAGAAGAAGCTCCTGGCTTCTGGCTTTGGACTGACTTAGCTACAGCCATTGCAGGCACTTAGGGAGTGAACCAGCAGATGGAAGAGCTTTCTTTCTGTATCCCCTTTTCTCTGTAAATCCACCTTTCCAATAAAAATAAAGAAATCTTTTAAAAGGAAAGCTCTTCCATCTGCTGGGAGAGAAAACAAAAGGAAAGAAAAGAAAAGCAGATTTACTGAGAAAAGGAAAGACAGATCTTCCACCCTCTGGTTCATTCCCCAAATGGCCTCAGTGGCCAGAGCTGAGCAGGTCCGAAGACAGAAGCCAGGAGCTTCACGGTCTCCCAAGCAATTACAGGGGTCCAAAGATGTAGGATGTCCTCTGCTGCTTTCCTAGAAGCATTAGCAGGGAGCTGGATGGAAAGTGGAGCAGCCAGGACTTGAACCAGTGCCTATATGGGATGCCAGCGCTACAGGCTGTGGCTTTATTCACTATACAGTGCTGGCCCCTAAGATTGAATGTATAAAACAATCAGCACATGTCTGTCTTAGAATAAAGGAGATCAAATAGCAATCATAAGATAGCATACACCATGTGTTGTTACTAAAAGACCTGGTGCCAAGGATATGGAAATTGGGGTCACTGGTGACAAAAATGGAGTGGGATTTGAACCAGCCCACGGACTGCTCAGAGGAGGGATTCCCCCAAAACAATGACCACCCCAACACTGAGAGCCCTGGTGTTTATTTGGGCCCTTGGTAAATGTTGGCCCATGCAGCAGAAGGAGTGCAGATGTATCCTGCCAGGGATGGATCACCAAGAAGGAAGTGCTCCGACCCTCCCTACTTTCAGCCTCCCAAGCAGAGTGAGGAGCTGCTGGATCCATGCCTGGAGAGGGCTGGCTCGACCTCCAAAGTCCATACAAGGCCTGATGAACTGCAGGGTCATCCAGGTCCCCCTACTCAACCTGTGCATGTGTGATGGTGTTGTGGGGCCTTCCATCTCAGAGGCATAACCCCTGGGGCGGCACTCCACCCACTCCACTTCACCACCAGCAGCGGGGAAATGTCCAAGTTTTTCACCATCTCACAAAGTCTACGAGATCATGGGCAACAGAGACTAATTGCTGGGTAATCCTTCCAAACTCATTGCATTGGAAGGCTTTATACTAAACTTTCTCAAAGTGACTGAATTTCTACTTCAGCTGATGCGGCTAGCTAAAGTAGTTCACATCTAATGGCAAAAATTCAGGCAGTACCCCAGGCATCTGCCTCAACTGTTCTTTTTAGGGGGGCTCTTCTCCGAGCCAGTCTCTAAGTTCTCCACCTCTTATTACCCCTCCCAAGCATCCACCCCCCAAATGAAGATACTGATCAACCCATCTCCAGGGTTTAAGACAATGTTAGCTTTGGGACGGGGCTTAAAAGGGATGGCAGTGTCTGTCTGAAAGGGCTTATAATCCAACCAGGCAGCCAGACAGGGAGGTAAGAAGGTAGGTGGGCATCATGGGAATTGAGGGGAGCAGGAAACTGATGGAGGGGAGAGGTGTTCCAGGTGTTCCAGGAGCACCTTCCAGGTCTCCCGTGTGGGCACAGAGGCCTAAGGACTTGAGCCATCCTGCTCCACTGCTTTCCCAGGCCACCAGCTTGGAGCTGGATGGGAAGTGGAGCAACTGGGACCCAAAGAGGTGCCCATATGGGTTGCTGGCATCACAAACAGAGGTCTAATATGCTACAACACTAGTTCCTGAACTGTATTTCTTTAACTGCCTAAGAATCCCTTTCTGGGGAGCAGGTGTTTGGGACAGCTGTCAAAACACTGTTTGGGATACCTGTGTTCTTTAAGAGGATCCCTGGGTTAAATTCCTGGCTCCACTTCCAATTGCAGCTTCTGCTAATGCGGACCATGGGAGGCAGCAGGAGGTGGCTCATGTTCTTGGGTTCCTGCCACCCATGTGGGGAGCTGTATTGAGTTCTAGGCTCTTGGCATCCACCTAGTTCAACCCAGGCTGTGGTGGTCATTTGGGGAATGAACCAGCAGATGGAAGATCTCTCTCTCTCCCCTCTCCTCTCTCTCCTCCCTCTCTCCTCTCCTCTCTCTCTCCTTCACCCTCACCCCATCTCTCTGTGCCTTTCAAATAAAATGCAAATAAATAATTTGTAGAGTTCTTCCTGGCAGATGCCAAAAAGTGCTACCTCCCTCAATGCATTTATGGATTCATCCAAATTTGTGTTGACCAAGCTCCTGCTGCATGGCCAACTCTAAGAAGGCCAACTAGGAGCATCTGTGGAATACAGCAACACTGCTGCCTGCTTTCCCGGTCCCTGATCCAGAGCCTGGGCAATCCTGACTGGGAAGTACTCCGGGCAGCATGTCCACTCTTGCCTTTCTCCATTCAAAAACAACAAACAGTCATTTAACCTATATCCCTGGAGAGAAGAGGTGTTAGCCGAGGGAGTGAACCACTTAGGAATGCATTTGGCTGCACTAACAAAAAGCATCACCCATTATAGCTCTGAAAGCCAGGATCACTTTACAAGAGGTGGGGAAGTTGCATCTGCTCCCTGACTTGGCAGTATCAGGTCAGCTGTTGCTCTTGCTTCTTGTTTATGGCTAAACTGTAGCTGGCTGCTGTACTCAGAGCAGTGCATTTACATGCCAGGAAGGAAGGTGGAGGGAAGGCAGGAGCTGGTGCTGGCTGAATTGTTCTCTGGCAAGACAAGAGTCTGTAGTGGCTTTTGCTTCTCTCTCAAGGGCCAGATTGTGCATACAAACTACACTCCAATGCATCCAAGAGGCTAGAAAGTTAGCTGTCTAAGCTGGGCCTGAAACCTGCTGCTCAGTACCAAGTAGGAGTTTGCTATTAAGGCCAAGGTTAATCGCTGTCTAGGAGGCAACCCATGGTGTGTTTGGCACTAAGAGAGCAGAGACTCCAGTTCAGACCTAGGCCCTGGCCCAAGAGATTTCTGGCCTAATTGTAGTCCCTGTGGCTGAGACATAACTGCCTTTTCCTAGCCTGTGGAGACTGCAGAGCTGCACATGGGAACCCAAACAAGACCTCTGCATACACCTCCTCTGGCACAGCCAGGAAGGAGCCTGCTGTCTTAGTTTCTGCCCAGGGTCGCATGCCACCGTGAAGCCCTTCTGGACTTAACCAGCAGGGAGCATGAGAGAAGCAGGGGGGTGAGAAATAGACACCAATGCTTAACTATGCTGAGTAATGGCTGCCTTGACCTTAGTGGACCAGCCTCCTCTTCTCCCTTGCCTTCCGTGCCTATCAGGAGGGTCTTGTATCTAGAGCAATGGAGCTTGTTTGTTCCGGGGGCCTGAGATGAGCAAGGGGGGAGCTGGAACACTTGGGCCAGGGACACTGGCAGGAGGTAGGGCCTTCCATGTCTGGGAGGAGGTGTGGACTTGGGTCCCGTGGGCAGTGAGAACTCAGAGCCGAAACAGTGGGCAAATGGTCACAGCCTGGAGGTCATAAGCAGATATATTTTGTTTGGTGCATGTAAGATTCCAAAAAAATGCAACTGATTACCAATTTTTAAATGTGAGAGAATTCTCATAGATCCAAAAGTGTGGGTTTTCTTTAGAGATAGACATCCAAGACCATAGTCAGCCAGAGGACAGGAGAGCTGAGTAGCTGTTTACCTATCCCTATGGGTCCAGCATATCACCTGCTAACCCTGGGGATCTCTGCAGTTGGAACCTAGTGCTCAGGGACAAGTATACCAGGACTTGGCAGTAGATTGGGTGTGGGAGCTGAGTGACAATAGAGTTTGGATTTGCTGGGATGTGCATCAGGACCCCAGAGAGAACTGTGGGACACATGGCAGACATGGGAGTGTGGTGGGAGCAGATTCAGCGAGAAAGAGAGCAAATTCATGTGGGGCAGGCTGCAGGAGCAATGCCAGGAGTACTTGTATTGGGATGAACTGTGTGGTCTGTAGTCCAGAGGGATGCTGGAGAGCTGGACAGCTGGTAGAACAGGTGGAAGTGAAGCCCTAGGAAAGGGCAGACAGAGGCTGGGATTATCCAGAAACATAGGGGAGAGCGTCCTGGAGAACCAAAAATGGAAAGGAACATTAGGACAAATGGGACAGTGCAATCAGGGGGAAGACAGGGAAGTAAGGCCAGCATGTACATGGCCCTGCTAGTGTCACCTGTAGCAGTCCTTAGTATTTTCAGGAGAGTCACATATGGCCAAAGTTCCTGGTCTCTCTGATGCCTTGGTTGTCTGTCTCCTTGTCTCCCATGGTGGCTTCTCAAAGAGACACAATATCCCTCACTTGCATCCTAGCATTTTTACCTTGCTCAGGCATCTGGGCTCCTAAATTAGAATGAAAGTTTTGTCCCCATTCAGAAGTTTCAACATCCTACCAGAAGCCACCCTCCTCCTCCATGAGCGTGCAGGAGGAGGCAGCTGTTCCCATGACTGTACACAAAACACCCCAAGAAACCTCTATTATCTAGGGAGAGGCCAAAAGCACAGGGTTCTGGAGAGAGAAACCTGGTGGCAGCCCAGGCCCGCAGCTGACCCTCTGTGACCTGTCCCTTGCATGTGTGACGGGGAAGATTAAGCAGGGTGACTTTCATGCATGGGGGCACAGGGTGGAGTCTCCCCAGTTGGCGGTTCCTTCTGTCTGTCTATGCCAGCCCCAGCTTAGAAGGCAATCGGCAGATGTGACTGGTATCACTTCATTTCCGTGGATTTACAAGCATCCCGTATGTGTTACTGAGAAATTGGGTGTCAGACCTATTTTAAGAACCTAGTAGAACTCGTTACTGGAAGAAGGAAGCTTTGGAAAATCCTCCTGGGGAGTGAGCGATAACCACTCTTTGGGAGGGCTTGGGTGCTGAACTTCGTGGGTTTCCTTCTTTTGATGTGGGATTCACCTTTCATCCTGTGGCTTGTCATCTTTCCCATGGACAGACACTGTCATATGGCCTGCAGGTCCTCCTTCTCTCCATGCCTGCAATCAGCCCCTCTCTACCCCCGCCCCCGATGGTACCTTCTGCAGTTTAACATTCGGCTATCATGGAATTGTAGTAATAGACAAAAGTAGAAAATCTAGTATCCTATTGTCAAGACTGAACTGTTTCATTGGGAGTCCTCCTTTTATTCGGCAGTAGAGATGCATACTGCCATGGATCTTCCGTTCCCAGGATGGTAATCTCCATTATCCAGTTCATCCATGAGAATGTATGTATATACTTATTCACCTATATATCTATTGATTTTGTATTTTGCTTGAATATCAGCAAAGGGATTTTTGCAGATGTGGTTCAGGGAAGGGTGCAGAGGAGGGGAAGTAGTTTCCTGGGTTGCCTGGGAGGACATGATGTAATTACACAGGTCCTTAGCAGTGTGGCCTATCCCCAGCAAGGGAAGACTGGCTAGGGGCAACACAAGGGTGCTAGCTTGCAGGGGTCTGGGCTCCAAGGTTTGAAAGAGGCCAGGACATGGACTGTCCCTGGATGGGAGTTCCAGATGGGAGCGCAGCCCTGCTGTCACCTTTGAGAGAGTCACAGACTGGAATTCTAGAGAGATTATAGAGTAAGTGCACACTGTGTTAAGGCCTGGCTCAGTGACAATTTGTTAGAGGAACATAAAGAAACAAGTAGGAATTAGGCAATCCTGCGGACCCTTGCATCATATCAAACACTGCCTCTGTGGTCCATGGACTCACCCCAGAGTCTCCTTTTTTGCTTAGTGTTTTTTTTTTTTTTAAGATTTATTTTTATTATTTTTTTATTGGAAAGGCAGATATACAGAGAGGAGGAGAGACAGAGAGGAAGATCTTCCGTCCAATGATTCACTCCCCAAGTGAGCGCAACGGGCCGATACTATGCCGATCCGAAGCCAGGAGCCTCTTCCAGGTCTCCCACGCGGGTGCAGGTTCCCAAAGCTTTGGGCCATCCTCCACTGCTTTCCCAGGCCACAGGCAGGAAGCTGGAACAGGACCCTGGCCTTGGTCTCTAAAAGATTGTGTGGCTTCACAGACCTTCTTGTTGCTGCCTGTGTCCCAGTCACACATTTGGCTGTGGATGGACAATAAGGGCTGGCTTCATTCACTGGGCAGGGTACAGGTGCCCTGGGCAGACGCTCGGGGGAGGGAAAAAGAAGGTGCTAGCAGAAGGTGTCAGACTGAGTTGAGTGGCAGGGAGAAGACTGCATCACCCAGACAACCATTGACATCCCCCCAGGATCTCGGCGCAGGGTACATCAGGAGTTACTTAGAGGTAGGACCCTTTAGGACCCTAACCGTCTTCTAAGTGAACACTTCACTAGTATTTGTCACCATTCCTCCGTCCACTTTAAGCCTCTTTTCATCTTACTGTACACCCACCAAGCAATGCCGATCCCCTCTCTCTGCCGCTCAGCAGTCACCACTCTTCTTCCGTCTGTGTGCATTAGATGCAGGATCTCTTGTAAATAGTCACACGGTGTTTCCCCCTGGTGACTGGCTTGTTTCCCTTGGCATAGTGTCTTCAAGTTCATCTGCATTGTAGCATCCATCAGAATTTCTTTTCTTCTTTTTTTAATGTGTATTTATTTTCTTTGACTTGAAAGGTGAAGCAACAGAGAGAGGAGAGAGATCACGGTAGTCCAGTGTGGGTTAGGCTGAAGCCAGGAACCCAGGACTTCACCTGGCTCTCCCAGGTGGGTGGCAAGGACCTGTGTACCTGAGCTGTCCTCTGCTGCTTTCCAGGATGCCCCATCCAGCAGGAAGCTGGATCAAAAGCAGAAGTACTAGAACTTGAAGTGCAGTGGCCTGACTCTTGGCGCCACAAAGCCTATCCCTCTTCCTTGTTTTTTTTTTTTTTTTTTAAGATTTGTTTTATTTTTTATTGGAAAGTCAGATTACAGAGAGGAGGAGGGAGAGAGGAAAATTTTCTGTCAATTGATTCACTCCCCAAGCAGCCGCAATGGTCGGACCTGAGCTGATCTGAAGCCAGGAGCCCGGAGCCTCTTCCAGGTCTCCCACACAGGTGCAGGGTCCCAAGGCTTTGGGCCATCCTCGACTGCTTTCCCAGACCACAAGCAGGGAGCCGGATGGGAAGTGGGTCTTGCTGGGATTAGAACCGGCGCCCATATGGGATGCAGGCTCATGCAAGAGGAGGACTTTTAGCTGCTAGGCTACCGCGCTGGGCCCCCTCCTTCCTTATTAAGGCTGAATATTATTCTGTTGTAGGAATGTAGCACAATTTGGGATGCATTCACCTGTTGATGGAGGCTTGGGTTGCTGCCACTGCTTGGCTATTGAGAAGAATGCTATGACCATGGATGTGCAGACACTTCCTCAGGATCCTGCGTCCAGTTCATTTGCGCATGAACCCGGAGCTGGAAGGACCGGATCCCATGATAATGTGGTGTTGACTTCTTTAGGGAATGCCATTTGCCTTTCCATCAGCCCATTATGGAGGGAACCCTCCAGCAGCATTAAGTAAGTGTACGTGGATTGTTGTGCCACTATCACCATCGCCTGCCCTATGAGCTTTAGCATGAAAGGAAGGCCTACACATTAGGATGAACAGCAATGGGCGCTCCCGACTAAGGCTTGTTAAACAGAGATGCCTGTTCTAGAAAGCCAGAGGAATCCCCAGGTCCTTCACGGGATCTGTGGTCTGCTATCAAGCCACGGGCTTATTTTGCAGTGTGGTTTTTCTTTTAGACTGCAGCCGAATATCTGATCGCATAATATTTTCCCAGACTGAGGCTGCCCCGTGGGGAGGAGGAGAAGGGCGCAGCTCTAACGAGTAGATAAGCTTGATTTGTGTTTAGCAACATCCTTAGCATTTAATTCCTGTAATTAAAGTCGGGCAAGCCTCCTTGGTCTGCATTTTTTCTCGCAAAAAACAATCAAATATTTCAGAGTGTTTGGGGGACAGGAATTAGGACACCTCATTATCATGTCACCTTAGTGCACCATGGCCACCACTCTCCCTTGACCAGTGTGTGCAAGGAGCCAGCCACGTCGGCTCTTCCTCTGTTTTCATTGAAGCCATGTGTCAGGAGCTAGGGCTGTCTGTCTCCCTTTGTCATTTTCTCTGCTTGTCTGCCTTCTCCACAAGTCATCCTTCTGAAGTTCACGATGGTTGTCCCAGATGATGCGAGCCTGCCCTTCATTGTGTTCAGTCCTGCCCTTGTGCTGACCTTCTGTGTTCATCAGAGTAAGTCCCTGCTCTGTGATCACAGTGCACAGTGAACTGTGCATCATACCTACGAGCTGTTACCGACCATGGAGGAAGCCCTGGAGAGGCCTGGCCTTCCCTCTTCGTGCCAAATTATGCCATTCTGTGTGCTCTCCTGAGCCCAGGCAAGGGGCATGCTCTGTGGCCAGCTACTGCCAGCCTGGTCGTGGCTGTTCTTCATCTGCACATCCCCTGCCTGATCTCATACTTGGGAGTCTTGGTCTGTACGCAGTTGAACCAGATGACCTGTGGGAGCCCTTCCTGTTAAACTCCCTTGAATGTTTCTCTGCTCTTCTTGCACGGCTTTAATCGTAGTTGGAGAGATGTTGGGTGGGGCTGCAGGAAGTTGCTGAGCACAGCTGGGACTTGGCAGGGCTTGGTGGGTTTCTAGGAATCCAGGGAGAAGAAGCAGAGCCTAGGGACCCCTGCGGAGGCCCAGTCCAGCTCAGAGGCAGGAAGTGAACTTGTCTTTGGGCTAGAGAGGCATGTGAACAGCCTTACCGCAGGCCCTGGGGCTGCGGGGGTGCTGTGAATATTTTCTGCCCCTCCCTTGTCAGATCCCAAACTTTCTTGGAAGGGTGGAGAGGTGGACAGTCTTGCAGTCTAAATGGGAAGAAAAGAGGAAAATCCGTATCCAATCTGCTCTATTCAGAGCAAAGGGAAAGGATCTGCATCTCAATCTTATCTTTGTGCTGAGTTTGGCTGAGCTGGCCCCCCCAAGTAGTGAGAGGTGGGTGGGTGGCTGGGAAGCTGCCTCCATCGACTACCCCCTGAGAAGTCCTGGGCTGGGTCCTGGCCTGTGCAGGATTGGGGAAGGGGGCAGTTAGGGCACCCCCACATCCCATCCCCTCCCTGCCAAACCACAGACAAAATGCATTCTTTCCTCCTCTATTTCCTCTTCTTTTCTTTTTCTCTCTTTCTCCCCCTTTCCCAGGCAGGCAGCCAGAGGGAGGCTTGGAAAGAAGGCAAGGGGCCTAGGGCGGAGGCCCAGCCAGAGCCCCTTTTCTGAGGTCCTCAGAGGGTTGAGCTTGAAATGGAGACTGGAGGAAGTCTCTCTTGCACTCCCACCTGCCCAGCCCAATGACCTATGGAGGCCCTGGGCCCTGGCTGGTGGGTGCGGTCCCAGCCTGGGGAGGCTGCCAGGCAGCTGTCAGCACAGCTCCGAGCTCCGGACTCTGCCCTGTCCATCTGGAACCGCTGGAATTTGTTCTCAGAGCTACTCAGGACCTGGAAACCTGGCTTCATACAGCCCAAATTCACAGGAGGACACTTTACAGCAGGAAGTCAGCTGAATAATTGATAACCAGAAATCACTCTCCTTGTGCAGCGCGCCAGCACTGAAATCCAACAAAAAAAAAAGAAGTGCTAGGGCTGCTTGGAGCGCATGTGGAGCCAGGGTGATGACAGCCAAAGGCTCTGTCGGGACCTGGGCCCATGTGTCCTACAGGGAAGTGGCCAGAGCTGGGCAGAGGGTCTTGGATTCCAGTCCCAGCTTCACTGGAAACTGATGCTGGGGGCTTGGTTGCTCAGTTTCCTCCCAAGTTTTGCAGGCCAGAAGCTTTAGCAGCATGTCTGATGTGCTCACTGTTTGTAATCAGGCCTTCATTTTCTTAAGTTTGAAGACACCTCCCTTCCCATCTCCTAGTGAAAAACAAAAGAGTTCGCCCCCTGCACCTCCACCACCACCATCACCACCCTGGCCGACTCTGGAAGGGTGCTTGGGCTGCTGGGACCTCTGCTGAGAGCCAGGCTTGCATTTGGGACACCATCATATGCATTCTGCTGATACCTCCTGGCTACTCTCCTCTGGATGGATGCCCTGCTGGCCCTCCTTGCCACTGCTGCCATGCCAAGGAGGCTGGTTCGGGCAGGCACTGGGCTCTCTGGCCAGCAGGCAAGGGCACAGTGGTGCCAGGGGAGCCTGGATGGGTGACTGACATGCACACTCTACAGCCATCGCCGGTTCCAGCTGTCTGGTCTGGCCCTTGGCTCTGTGCTGCTTCCCTCTCCCATGTAGCTGGTCTTGCTGCTCCCATCTGTGCTAGCAAGGTGAGCCCTAGAGAAAAACCTGTAGCAGGCAAGCATCCTCCACAGGCACCTGTGTGACTGCGTGCTTCCTGGCCTGCAGGCACATACGCTCCCTCGCCTGCAAGCACTGCCCAAGCGACCCTGTGTCCAAGCCCCACATGAAACTGGGGCAGCAAGCAGACATAGCCAGTGACGCTCTGATTGGAGAATGGGGCAAAGGCTTCTCTTGTCCCTAAGAGTTTCCCATCAGGCCCCTTGTCTGCTCCCAGGGCTCTCTATGCCCCATGCCATTGACCAGTGGCTTGAGACAGGGCAGCAACGTGTAGGCGGTATCCCCTTCCCCAACTGTGCTCCAGGTCACTGTCTCCCATTTGGGGACACAACTTGTCTTCCCATTAGAAACTCAGTGAAGACAGGGACCGTGCTTTTGTCATGCGAATACCCTCTGTACTTCTGCATCTGAACAGGACCTGGCATGTAGTGGGTGTTGAATAAGTACTCAGTATAGCATTTTATAATAACTGAATGGATGAACATGGTACTGGCTGCTCAGGTAAGTAGCTGAAGGTTTTCAATACACTTTAACAAGTTGCTTTAAACACTAGTTTTGTTTCTTTGAATGGCAGAGGGACAGAAAGAGAGACACAGAGAGATCTTTCATCTGCTGGTTCATCCCCTAGGTGGCCACAGTGGCTAGTTCTGAGCCAGGCCATAGCCAGCAGCCAAGAACTCCATCCTGGCCTCCCATGCGGGTGGCAGCAGCCCAGGCACTTGGGCCATCTTCCACTGCTTTCCCAGGCATATGAGCCAGGAGCTGGATCAGAAGAGAGGCAGCCAGGACTTCAGCCCACATGCTAATATGGGATGCTGGTGTTGCACCCAGTGGCTTAACCCATTGCACCACAGCGGTGGCCCCAGGCTGTACGTATGCTAAGAAACTTATGGGAATGGGCTTGATAAAGGGCCTGCTCTGTGCCAGATTGAGTGCTGCATGCTCCAGAATGTTATCTTCAGGCAGCTTTGCATCCAAGTGTGACAGCCTTGCAGGTGCAGTGCCACCTCAGGGAAATCGGCTGACCACCTGCTGCGCTCTGCCAGTGGCTACACTCTGTGATTATTTTAGCATCAGGTCAGACAGACATATCAGAAATAGAAATTCCTGGGAATCGTAGGAGTATTTGGTCTGAGTATGAGAAATTGAAGTGTGTGGGCTAGATGTGATGTTTGATTAATAATGGAGGCCCATAAAGTAAGGACTTAAACTAGGAATACCTTATTCTGTAGTCATAAGAGTCAGCATTTTGAAAATATGTATTCATCTATTTGATTTGAAAGACACAATTACAGAGAAAGGGAGATACAGAGATCTTCCATCTGCTGTATCATTCATATGGCTGCAACAGCTAGGCTGGGCCAGGATCCCTGAACTTCTGAACTTTATCTGGGTCTCCCACATGAGTGCAGGGGCCCACACATTTGCACTGTTCTCCACTGTTCTCCACTGTCTTCCACAATATATTAGCAGGGAGCTATGCCCTCCACCGGGTCAGGTCCCTGGAGGCTTGCAGCAACCTGGCAGTAAGCATTATCCCACCTCACCCACATGTGAGGAAGTGGGGGCAGGAAGGACAGCACCCTGCTGGAATTTTCCAGGCCTGAATTGAAGGAGTGGCACTGAGAGGGGAAGAGGGAAGAAGGCTGGCGGTGAAGGTGTTCAAACAGGAAGACACCCAGGGCCCTCCAGTCCTCAGCTGTCAACCTGGAGAGGCTTCTCAGAGTCACCTCTGGACTCTTTGACCTGCCCCCCCAACCAGGTCTATGCCCCCAGGGCAAGTAATCCCCTGACCTAATGCAATCTGACCTTTCACAGAAGAGAAAAGCTTCTCCCTTTTCAACGGCTGCATAATATTCCTTTAGGTAGACACATGTTTCTGGCTGTTTGGCCATTTTCTGTCCTATCATTTCAAAGAATGCCACCAGGAGGCATCTCATCTCCAAGTCCCTTTGCCTATGCGCTGTTGCCTTTGTCATCTACTGCTGCCTCTCAGTCCTGTGCCAAAGAAACCCATTCTGGTTTCTCCATTTCAGATCTGTCACAGATGGATACTTATGTGAAATTCAATAAAAAGTGAATTACTATCGAAAGGAATTGGAAAAATAAGCGCATGCAAAATATAGGCTCAAATATTTTGTTATTCAATTCAGTACACATAAAACCACTGTCAAATCACAATAAAGGTTTTTATACACCAAATCCTAAGTTTCTGTATTTATCTTACCAGAGTCAATACAGGATGTGAATTCATGTCAGTTTCTGGACCGCACTTTGAGAAGCCTGGGTCTTCATTCCCAGGACTGGGTTGGAGGTCAGTATGTATGTAGGTGGTTCTGCCAGTGGCTGTGCCAAGTTGCACAGTGTCTCTTTCTCCACAACCATATAAAGTGTGACTTGGAGCTCTGCTGCGCCGATATGTGACAATTTGTGTATTTGCCCATTTGGGCTTTCTACACTGAAATAGCCCAAGTTTGTTTAGGTCAGTCTTGGAGTTTAAGGGGAAGGTGCCAGTATTTGGCTCTGGTGAGGGTCCTCTTGGCTGTGCCATATCATGGTGGAGGTACATGAAGCCAGGATCCTGTCTAGAGACAGAAAGCTGGAGTGCAGACCTACTCCAAAGGCACTCCCAGAGGTACTCCAGGGCCCTAGGGCCTTGCCATCAAGCATCACCTTGTATTAGAAAGATTTATTTATTTGAAGGACAGAGGTACAAAAAATGAGGGAGGGAAGAAAAGAGAGAGAATCTTCCATTTGCTGGTTCATTTTCCACATAGCCACAAAAGCTGGGGTTGGTCCAGGATGAAGCCAGGAACCTGGAATGCTATCTGGATCTCCCACCATGGGTCAGGGATCCAAGCACTTGTTCCATCTTCTGCTGCTTTCCCAGGCCATTAGCAGGGAGTGGGATAAGAAGCGAACAGCTAGGATTCCAGCAGTTGCTCATATGGGATGCTGGGGTTGCAGACAGCAACACAATGCCAGCCCCTGGCCCCTGAATCCATGTCTTACAAGTTCTGTCACCTGTTGAATCATCACAAGTGGGGACTAGGCCTCCAACTCATGAATCGTGGGGGACAAACTGCAGTCAAGCCAAAAAGGGGGTGTCTACTCTGCATGTAATTGGGAGCAGCTGTCTTTCCTGTTTCAGACTCTGTTTCATTTCTGTTCTTTGTGCATTTTTTTTTCTTGTGAATTGTTCGTCTTTTTCTTCTTGATCCTCAGAAGTTCTTCGGGCATTAGGAATATAATACATAAATAACTATCTTAGTCCTAGTCCTGCTATGTCCCAGCGCAGTCTTGTGTGATCCAAGGCTTTGAAGGCATTGTGTCTGTAATATGAATTGGAAAAAGCCGTGTATGATATGTCATTTGTGTTTTGATTCTGCCTGATGATTTTCAGAAGGAAGAGGGCCCTCCACAGGTTTGTGATTTTTCACATGGTTAAAATGTCCATCTTTTTCTTCATTGGCTCCTGGATTTTGAGTTGTGTTTTTCCTCTGCAAGGTGTAAAATATTCTTCCAAATTTTCTTCTAGCATTTTAGTGGTTTCATCCATAGCATTCAGATCTTCTATCCACTTGGAATTTTTCTTAGTGCATACAAAGTGTGAGATGTGGATCTCAGTCTATCTTTTTACAAATAGCTTCCCCCTTATCCTGCTCCATGTATTTAAATCACTAAGATAACCACCTTTATCATTAAGACTAACTTTGAGCCATTTGGGATCATAATGGAAAGGTTTTATAATGTGACAGAGTTGTGCAGAATACCATTATGAAGGAAATTAGCTCTCGAGTTATGATCTACAATTTTGCATTGCTGGAAAAACTGAGTGAGATAAATACAATCTAAATTTATCTTTAAATCCTGTGGAGGGGCAGTGGGTGGTAGGTATTTGGCACTGTAACTCAAGTTGCTGCTTAGGATATTTGCAAGAGAGAGAGAGAAATCTTCCATCTGATGGCTCACTCTCTAGATGGCTGCAGTGGCCAGAGCTGAGCCAGGCTGAGGCTAGGGCCTGAGCTCCATCCTGGTCTCCCATGTGGTAGCAGAAACCCAAGCATCTTCTGCTGCTTTATCAGGCACATTAGCAGGAAATCAGATTGGAAGTGGAGTAGCTAGGACTTGAGCCAGTGTTCATACACGATGGTGGCGTTGAAAACATCTTAACCTGCTTTCCCATAACACCTGACCCCCAAATAAATCAATTTACTAAAATCTGAATGTATTATATATACAGGACTAACAGTCTCCACATGGGAGGACATGTTTGGCAACACTGAATGTTTGCATTGCAGGTCTTCCCCCAAGCTCGCCTCTGGGAGCTAGGACGGCCGACGGGCCCACCATGGTGATTCCAGGACCCCTGGCTGTGTCGCTGTTGCTGCCCAGCCTCACTCTGCTGGCGTCCCATCCCTCCAGCTCCCAGGATGTCTCCGATGAGCACAGCAGTGAGCAGCAGCTGTGTACCCTGAGGGAGCACCCCATCGTGGCCTTTGAAGGTGAGCACCTCCTGCCTGTCCCTTATGCAGCCACCAAGACCTGCCATCCATCCTTCCTTCCTCAACAGGATGTGTGTGGCAGGCTGGCAAGCATAGTTGGATGTCCGTGTTCTGCAGGGTCCTAAGATCCACCCTCTCTGTGGGTGAATGTTCCATAAGAGAGGATTGCAGTGGGTTGTAAGGTCTCATTGGCGTGTCCAGATTGCTATTCAGTCTCCCTCTGTGTTTACCTGGGGAGAAGGGTAGAGGACTCTCTCTCTCTCTCTCTCTCTTGGGTTCCTTTACTGCAGAGGAAAGTCACATGTGGACAAGCTAGGTGTAGGGGTAGCTGAGAATTGGTTGATGGTCTTGACTCTAGCCTTCATGGAGGTAACAGAAACTCCTCAATATCTTCTTGGCTTCTCTCGGAAAGTTTTCTGAGCTCAGAGCCAGCAAGGATGCCTAGCTGGAGGGGTCTGGGAACCCACAGCCAAAGGGGCCCTGGTGACTAATCAAGGAGGGCGACCTGAGAGTGTCCCAGTAAAGTATTTCCCAAACTGGGATTATGAGTCCTTGTCCGTGTTCCAGGGGCCACCCCCGTCTCTCACCCGTGTGAGCTTCTGAAATCAGCATGTGCATTCGGTGATAAGCTAAGAAACAGAATACACACACCCCAGCACTCCAGATGTAGAAGGTTGGGGAGCCTCTGGCTGTGATCTGACCACATACACACTCCAGGAGCCACTGGCTACGTAACAACTCGCATGGACCCTGCAGGTGTGGCCTCCAGTTCCCAGGTTCTGAAGTTGATCAGCGCTGGCTCTACTGGTTGTTGTGGGAAAGCAGGGTCTAAGGATTGTCACCTCCCTGTTTCAACAAGTAGACTGAGGCACAGAGGGTGGCAAGAGTGGCCAGTGCCTAACTCCACAGTTCTGCTGACTTCCCACATGCCACACTTTCTGTCTCCTTCTGGCTGAGCAGTCAGCCTCTGTGGCCCCTACTTCCCTAGGCAGGAGGCCCTAGCCCAGAGAATGCGGGGCCAGAGTGTGGAACCAGATGCAAACCAAAGTGGGAGAATTCATCAGTGAGCCCAAACCTGTGTGGGGTTTGTAGAGGCAGGTGGAATGGTATGGGTACCATGTGGCAAGGGGGCTGGGCTTGCTGGAAGCATGGATTCCTAGCTGTGGACAAGCCCTGTGGGGAAATGAGGTTTCCTGCTATGTCCCAGCGCTGTCTTGTGTGATCCAAGGCTTTGAAGGCTTAAATGGATTAAAGGAAATTAGTGATGTCCTAAGCCTGCAAAACGTGTGCACACCCTTAGACTCCTGATGGCTGCTGAGAGAGGGCCAGTGACTGTCGCTGGAGGGGAAGACAGAGGACAGGAAGGGAACTGGGCTGTGTCGGGCAGTAGGGGTGTGGGGGTGGAGGGCTGCTACTGGCCTGATTGATTCTGAAGCAGGGATCCTGGGAGTCTGGCAGGGAGGAATTTCTTATAGCCTTCTCTACATGCTGACCTACACTGGGCAAATCGGGTGAGGTGGGAACTGGCTGATGAGGTGGAAGGTACATCCTCAAGTGCCCAGGTGCCTGGAGTCATGATTGATTCTTCAGATATGGGCCTGAGTCAACCTGGCCTCCCAGCCCCCCACCAACCCTCCTCTGGTCTGGTAGCTTTGAGTTGTTCCTGTCTGGGCACTAAATTTTGACTGAGCCCTGCTTGGTGCTTGAACACTATGGGCCCCCCTGGAGGTGAGCAAAGGTTTCCTCATAATCCTCTATTTTGTTCTGTTGTACATTCAATGTCTTATACATTCATAATCCTCTATTTTGTTTTGTTTGTACATTCAGCCTTGACCTCCCCGCCTCCCTGGTGGCCTCCATGCTCCTGGGCCAGGGCTGGCTGTGTTCTCCCTTGCATCCCTGGAAGGGCCAGGTATGCAGTTAAGGACTCCCCCAAGCTGTGTGGCCCCTGTGCAATGGGTGGTGCCCTGTTTCCCAGGAGCTGTTGCCCTATGGCCGGGTGGCTTGAAGTTCCAATACCCCTGTGGGCTGTGACCCCTGGCTTGTGACTGGTCTGCAGCTGTGAGCTCTCTGTCCCCTTCCGTGTGGCTGATGGGCGAGTAACCCCTCAATGCCCTCCAGGAGCTGCAAGCTGCAGCATCATCCAGTCGTGTCTCTTGCAGGTATCTGTGCTTCTTGCCAGCCTGTGGGCTGCTCCATCGGTCACCAAGTGGCCTTCCTAGGTGGCAGGGAGAAGCTGGCCTGGAGTTAACACCAGTGGTGGTTAATCCACAAAGTGGGTAATTGAACTGACTGTAATTAAAATCATGGGCGCTGTCATGGAGAATGTCATTTTTCTCTTCAAGTTGCTGTCCCAAGCCTGAGCTGCACAAGGAGCTCTGGACGTGCTTGGTGTTTCAAAGACAGCCTTCCCTCTGGTTCCCTGTGCCTGTTGATGAAGTGGAGGCTGGCTCCCTTCCTGAGGCTCCCCAGATCACAGCGCTGCACCCAACTGCAGTCCGCATGCCTCGCCCCCTCCTACTTGCCACTGCCAGTTCCTCTGAGGCTGGGGCAGAGGGACTGAACCTGGAAGGGTCCCCACACCTTCCATGCCTCCCCACTGGCCTTCTCCACTCTTGCAGTCTTCTCCCTAAGAAAGGGTGTGAATGAAACCCTGAACCGCCCTACATGGAGAATTTGCTGTAGATTGTCCATGCCACCTCTGCCCCTCATTGCTGTAGACTGTCCATGTCACCTCTGCCTCCCACCCTGGCTGGTTGCCCACATTTGGAGTATACCCCTGTGAGAAGGGAGCAGAGGAGAGAGTGCAAACAGACAAGCATCCCTCCCACTCCCAGCCACAGACACACATGCACAGAGAGAGAGAGAAGACATGAGTGCAGGCAGAGTGACAGTGACATACAATGCGAATGGAATACAGAGTGACAGTGACACACAAAGAGACTGGAACACGGTGCCTACCGTGCAGTGCAAGTGTAACCTGGAGTGACAGTGACATACAGTGCAAATGGAACAGAGGTGGCTGATAGAATATGGAACAAGGTAAGATCAGGGTAGAGGGACTATAAACCCAGAAGGCATCCTGGAGGAGGTGGAAGGGGACCCTTGGTTGAGCCTCCAAGGTAGGATAACATCCTGCCAGGATTTCTGATCCTGTGGCCTTGAGGTCAGCCAGACACCAGGCCTACCAAGCCCAGACCCTCTGCTTTGTCCCTCCATGACCCAAACACCGTGGTGGCTTACATGATGATTCCTGCCAACCTACCCACAGTCACCTGCTGGGGACAGAGGCAGACCCAAGGGCCTGCCTCATCTTGCTGCAGAATTTCTTGCTTTTTTTTTTTTTTTTTTTAATGGCGCACATCACAGTTTTCTGAAAAACATCCAACTCGCAAAAACCTCCCGGTTCTCCAGGGAGCGATTAAGTGTTTGCCTGTCGTGCAGAAATGAAGGGCTGCTTTTACTCGGTAGTGGAGGGATAATGAGCAATGATTTATTTCCCCTGGATTGCGCGTGCACACACATGCACACACACACTCACTCTCTTCGGGGCCGTGTGTGAGCCAGCCACTTAGGTGCTGTGGGCACAAAGCCCGATACTTCCTTGCTCCCCCCTTCCTCTTAAGACCCAAGTGTCAGAAAGCTTGCCCTACCACACAGCTTTCCCCTCCTGCTGCTGCTGCCTTCATCCCTGAGTCATGGGCCGTGGACCAAAATGGAAGAAGCAGGTGTCTTGTGGACATGAATGAGGGAACATTGGCTGGTGCTGCTGAATCAGCTCTCGGCCATGCAGAGAGCTGCGAGCTGGCCTCTGCCCACCCAGACCCCTCTGCCCAGGGGTCGGCCATAGCTTAAGAAGGGTCTCATTTAGACAGAGGGCTTGTTGCTGACCAATACTCCCTGTGCCATCTCCATGGGGCGTTGTCCAAAAACCTGACTCTCCTTATTATTAAAAAGAAAAAAAAAAGGAGGCTGCAGATTATTCACAGTCCTTCTGACACTGAGATGCTGGGCTGGGCCTGGAGGTCCGGGGCTCCCAGGTGAACCATCCCGTGAAACCCAAGTGTGATGGGCCTTGTAATATTCAGAAAAGCAGACAAACCTTGAGTCCTGACTCTTAGGAGTTCAGGAGGGCTTCTTGGAGGAGGAAAGGTGGTGTATCACTCTTTTTTTTCTTTGTAATCTTTATTATTATTATTATTTTATAACAGCCTTAAATTTACAGAGCACAAATTGTGACATATTACATGAAGTTCTTATGTATCCACATCCAAGCTTCTTTATTCATTGACATCTTATGATATAACATTATGTTCTAATCAGTAGCACCTGCTTTTTATTTTTATTTATCAAAAGATGTTTTTCTGAGCTCCTTGAGGAAGGGGAGCATCTGCTGGGTCACTTCTGCTTCCAGCCGTGTCTTCTACACAAATCAATGGGTGTTGCAGCCCAACCCTGTCCTGCCCACCACACAGTCAGCCTCGTTGGAGCAACTCGCAATAACCTCCTCCTGGCCTGTTCCCTGCCCTGGTTTGCATGCTTGTCAGTATGTACAACAGATTGGTCTAGTGTGATGTATCATTCTTTAGTGATGGCTACAGAATGCATGCACCAGGCCTTTGATGTTGGAAGCCAAGGGGACCAGAACTTACAGGCCTTCGAAGAGGCAGGACTTTTTCCTGGGGACAGCCAAGAGCTGTCCAAGCTGAGGATGCCATAACCACATTTGCCTTTTGGAAAGATTGCTTCGAGTTGCACTGTGGGAAATGAGTCAGAAGCCAGCTTGGTTAAGAGGTGGTTTGGCACTGGTCCAGGCAAGGGGTGATGGTGGCTTGGATGGGGGTAGGGTCCAGAGAAAAAGAAGTTGCGGGGAGGGAGTGTTAGTAGAGGACAGTTCAGAACTAGGACAGACAGGCTGTGCCAGTGAGGTGGCTACTGAGTGTCTGTGTGGGCCTGGGGGTTGCTGAGCTTCTTCGAGCTGGGAGGGGACAGGGCACAAGAAGAACAGTGACCAACACAGCTCCTACAGGTCATCCAGCAGGTTGCCCACAGAGGTGGACAGGTGAACTCCAGATCTCCTGGAGGTTTACCCCCTCCCAACCCTGAATTTCACCCTCTTTGTTTCTTTGGTTGGGTGCTGGTGCTGCTGGGAGCACCTGAGCCAACAGTAACCTGAGGGTGCCTCTCCCTCTACCAGATCTGAAGCCATGGGTTTCTAACTTCACCTACCCTGGAGCCCGAGACTTCTCCCAACTCACTCTGGATCCCTCCAGAAACCAGCTCATCGTGGGAGCCAGGTAATGAGATGCACGTGGGCCGGGACCAGGAGTGGGGTGCTTGGAATTGGATGCAGGGAATATTTTGGGGAGTGTGAGTTCCACAGTGAGCAGGTCTGCCACCTGGACTGCACTCCTTCCTTGTCCCGCATGGAAGGAATCAAGTGGAAACCACACGGGGGTGCTGAGTGAGGGTGACCCCTGGACCTCCCAGATGTCAGTTACTGCAAGCAAGGCCACCTGCTGGCTACCTCCTGCCCCTCTCCAGGCTGTGCTGCCAGGACCTGCCTAGTTGGCCAGCTCCCTGGAAGCTGGAGCACAAAAAGTGCCCAGGAGCCCCCTGCTGGCTAGCTGGCCATCTGCACCCAGGATGCCCCGCACAGACCTGGCCTGGGAGGGCACTTCGCTGCATTCTGCCCAGTCCCAGGTTGCAACAGAAAATCCTCTCTGGGGGAGGCCATGTGGAGTTTCTGGGGGGAGGAGCAGGGGAATCTCCATCCTGACAGAGTCCTCAGCTCTGGAAGGGAAGGCAGCTGAGCGGGGGTCAACCTGGGATCTTAGTTGGATTTCCTGGAATGGATTCCAGTGCAGATTCTCAGGTCCCCCAGATCTCTTTAATCAGAAGCTGGGGGAGCAGCAACTGTGTTTTTCAAGTTTTAAAACATTTTGTATTTGTATTCATTTAAAAGGCAAAGAGACAGAGAAAGAGGGAGAGACACAGAGAGACATGCCTTCCATTTGCTAGTTCATTTCACAAATGCCTGGCCCGGGCTGAAACCAAGAACTCAGAACTCGATTCGTGTCTTTGATGTGGAGGCAAGGACCTAGGTACTTGAGTTATCACCAGATGCCTCCCAGGGTGCACATTAGCAGTAAGTGGGAACTGGAGGTGCATCCAGGACTCCAAACCAGGCTCTGATATGGGAAGCTGACATAGTTGTTGCAACATATCCTCTAGGTGACTCTGATGCAGGCTCAAGCTTGAGAATTGCTAGTCCAAAGCCAACCGCCCTCCTTCTAAGCACTCAGAAGCAGGTGTTCTGGCCAGGTGAAGGGGAAGAGGACAGGCTTGAGGGGGTGGGGGGAACTGGCGACCCTTCCAGGATTACATAGCAAGATGACAAGAGAGAATGGCACCAGCAATTAGGACTTCATGGTTCAGGGCTGGAGTTCTTTCTGCTAGCCTGTCCATGTTAATGCTTCTGATAACTCTCACACTTAAAAAGGGAGAGAGTTATTTATTTTTATTCGAAAGGCAGATTTACAGAGACAGAGGGAGAGATTGTTTATCTGCTGGTTCACTTCTTAAATTGTTGCAATGACTAGAGTTGTACCTATCCAAAGCCACGAGCCAGGAGCCTCTTCCATGTCTCTCACATAGAGAATGGTCCCAGTCCTTGGGCCTGTACACTCGTGTTGGGGATTTGGTGCTGGACCCTTTGGTACTTTTCAATTCTCCACCCTAGAGGTTTGGATGTGGCCCACCTGCGTGAGGGAGAAAGAAGTGGCCCTGAGACGGGGCACTTTTAGGCTATGCTTGGTCATTGAGCATCCCTGCTGTGGCCTGCCCTTGGGCTTTCTCCCTTCCTTTGCTGTATGAAAAGCAGGCAAGTCACCAAGCCCGGCGTGATAGCACAGAGGTTAAGGTCCTCGCCTTGAATGTGCCGGGATCCCATATGGGCACTGATTCTAATCCCGGCAACCCCGCTTCCCATCCAGTTCCCTGCTTGTGGCCTGGGAAAGCAGTTGAGGACTGCCCAGAGCCTTGGGACCCTGCACCCACGTGGGAGACCCAGAAGAGCTCCTGGCTTCAGATTGGCTCAGTACCCGCCATTGCAGTCACTTGGGGAGTGAATCATCTGACGGAGGATCTTCCTCTCTGTCTCTCCTTCTCTCTGTATATCCGCCTTTCCAATAAAAATAAATGAATCTTAAAAAAAATAAATAAAAGAAAAGCAGGCAAGTCATGAACAGAGCTCTGGAGTGGGATCGATGGGCTGGATTCCTGTTGTCCTGCTGGCTAATTGTAACCTTGAACCTCCATTTCTTGTCTGTCAAATCTGGGGCATATTCACACCGGCTAGGGCTGACAGCATTTCCTTTTCCTTTTGGTAAAAGGAATTCTTTTGCATTTGTGTTATGTGATGTGATACCTCAGCCTCTCTGAGAAGGAACAGGGCCATGGCTCACCCAAGCAGGAACCCTCCCCGAGGCCCACCTGGCACAAGCGTCCCTCCCACTCTTCCCGTGGAGGGCTTCTGCCCCCCGGCATCTCCCAAGGAGGAAGGACACCTGTCTTACTTTATGTTCTGAGCCGATGGTCCCTTCATATCTGGTTATAAGAAATAGTAAAGACAGCAATGCCACCCACTCTCACCTGGTGAACCAGTGGGGACATCATGCAGAATGGTGCATCACAATCAGAGCATTGACGTGGAGGTGATTATCCAGCGAATCCAATTAAAAACATGAAAGGCAGAATTACAGAAAGAGAGAAAGAGATCTTTCATCTGTTGGTTCAGTTGCCCAAAGGGCTACAGTGGCCAGGGCTACGCCAGGTTGAAGCCAGCCATACAAGTACTTGAGCCATCTTCCACTGCCTTCCCTGTCACATTAGCAGGGAACTGAATTGGAAGTGGAGCAGTTGAAATGCCAGCTGATGCTCATGTAAGATGTTGGCATTGCAGGCGGTAACTTAACTTATGCCACAATGCCAGCCCCACATGTATACTTTTAAAAACCCTCAAGATAGAATTCTGAAGGTTCTGCTCTAAACACTGAGAAAACTTTTGGGAAGCTGCCATTCATTTGGCACCTGCTATGTGTCAGGCACTGTTTTATGTACCATATGCACGTGCATGGTAAATCATGTATATAATGTCACATAGGCAACAAACCATCTCATACACACAGCAAATCGTGTGTGTAGTATATTTCATCTTCATGAGAACCCCAGAGATGGAGTCCATGGTCACCTCCACTTCTTTAGGGACCAGGAACTGAGGTCCAGGGGCTGCAGTTGGCTCCTGTGGTTTACACAGCCTTTCCAGGTCCCACCTGTAACTGGTGGGCATGTCCTCTGAGTCTGGGGGCCTCACTCTCACAGGCACAGCAATCTTTGGTCTTTGAGCCTGACTCTGTGCATCCTGTGCTTGGTCCCTTACATCCCGAAGAGCTGGTGTTAGGGCTCCTTGGCATATTTTTCCATCAGAACACTTTCCTTCCCCCTTCTTGTGCATTCCACGTCTTTTTTCCTGTTGCCTCATTTCCTGGGCCTCTGGGATGGGCTTTTGGTATTCATTTATAACCCTGCCTCATTCCATCAGGGATCGAGAGCCTTCCAGACTACAGAAATATCTCTCTGTTCTCATCTCCCAGTTCCCCAAAGAACCCACTGCAGTGTTGTAATGAATGATTTTTGATGGGCTACAAATGGATAAAGTGATGCAATGTTTTCCCTAATTTTTTAAAGCTGTGAGCAGATGCCTCTGTTACCTGAGCAGACAGCTGGGGTGAAGCCACAAGCTGGAGCCCAGCTGTCCCCAGGCCTGAAGGGTGGGGCTGGGGGCCGGAAGAGCTCTGCCAATTACTGGAGCTGAGGGACAGGAGCCAGGGTCGCCAGGTGAGGCCCCAGGACAAAGGAGCCAAGAGGGGCTTAGGCCAGGAGTCAGGCCTAGGAAGGAGTCGGCTTGCTGTCTTCCTCCACAGGGCACCTCCTCCTCTCTCTGGCCCTCTGCATCACCTTCCCTCCTCCTTTCTCTTCTCCACACAGCTGAGAGGCCAGGACAAGTTCAGAATCCAGGGGCTGGCACCATGGCATAGGAGGCTAGGCCTCTGCCTATGGCAGTGGCATCCTAAATGAGCACTTGGTTCGTGTCCCAGCTGCTCCCTGCTGAGGGCCTGTGAAAGCAGCAGAGAATGACCCAAGGGCTTGGGCACCTGCACCCATGTGGGTTACCCAGATGGTGCTCCAGGCTTCTGGTTTTGGATCAGCCCACAGTCGTTTGGATCATTACAGTCGTTACGGCTGTGTGGATACCGGTTCCTGATTTCCAACATGAGTGTTTCATGAGTGTCTGACTAGTTGTTGGCAGCAATGCCAGTGTCATTAACAGCGAAGGTTTCTGAGCCACGGACTGATCAGAGGACATCAGGGCTGCCGGAGGCTCTGCAATCCAGACTATGGGGAGAAGGTCTGTGGGCTGGCAGATGGCACAGTGGGGCTCAGGGAGGTGGGAAGTGGAGTAGTACAGGGGTGTGGCCTGCAAAGGGCAGATCGAGGGACCTGGGCTGCAGGAAGGGACTGCAAGAGATGAGGAAACAGAACAGGGATCCAGGGTCCAGGGCACAGAGCTGAGAAATAGCCTGAGGAAGGAAATGAGTGGGCCAGATTAGGGGGCTGCTGGGCTGAGTCCTTGCCAAGAGTTCTGCGAGGTTCTGACAGAAACAGTCTCCATGGCTGAAAAATGCGGCATCAGGGGTTCCCTCCCCAGGCCTGGCAGGTTGGCTGGGAACACTCTGCATGAGACATGGATGTGGACAGGCTGGGAGTTACCCTAACTCCTTCCCTTACTCTGTCTGCAACTTGGGCCGTTTTCCCAGCCTCTTGGCTCATCTGCAAACCCTCCCAGAGTTGTGTGAGCATTCACCGAGCCAGCGGGAGTAGATAGAGCTGTCTGCGGGCCTGCCTGTCTTAGGATCCCCCCCAAGAGGCTGCTTCCTGAGGTTCTGCCTGCAGAGCCAGCTCAACTTACGACTTGCGTTTCTCTTTCCACAGGAACTACCTCTTCAGACTCAGCCTTGCCAATGTCTCCCTTCTTCAGGTACATTCACTTTTCTTCCTTGTCTTCCTGGGATTTTTTTTTTTTTTTTTGGCCTTACCAGACCAACTAGGTTTGCTGGTTATCCTATGTCCAGGGTCTCAGGTCACTGGAGGGTCTTTGAGTTTGGGATTCAACAGAAAAGATATTCCCCATTCCTTTCTTTGTGTGGTCCACCGATCCCATTTTCACTCAGCCTTTAAAGTGAGCAGTGATTGATTGATTTTCTGCTGCCAAGAAAGACTTTCCAGGCATAATTCCCTAAGTGCTCTGAGAGGCATTTTAATGAGATTCCTGGATCCAGAGTGTTTATCCCCAGTTGAGGGGCAGGTGCCAGGCCATCCCTACAGAGACTAGACATCTGGAGAAAGGATGGCCAGCTCTGTCTTTCCTCCTCACACCATGTGTCTGCGAGGATTCCCATTGATCTGGTGCTCATTGGAAACTTGCTGTGGACCAGAACTGAGCTGGGGGCTAAGGAAGTGCAATGGATCTCTTGGCCTCCAGGAAAAGATGGTGAGTGATACCCATGACCTTTTTAGAGCTGGTCAAGTGCTGGGTTGTTGGATCTGGTGTTTTCCCACATCAGGGAAGGCTTCCTGGTAGGTGGGGATGGCCCCTGGTCTGCTTCCTTCTCATAATTCCTGGGTCTATCCCCTGAGATGCCATTGCAACTGGTAGCAGGCCACCCCAGAGGAGGACTCAGGGAACAGAAATGGAGGGGATCAGGAGGAACAGGCTAAGTTGAGGAGAAATGTCCTTCTGTCCTCTTAGCCATATATGGACCAGCCTGGCTTTGTACCCATCTTTCCAGCCATCTTCCCAATAAACACTTGGTGAGCACCTGCTCCAGGCCAGGTATTTGAGATCCAAAGGCCAATCTGGCTGAGCCCTTTTTGCTTCAAGGAGCATGCTCATAAGAGATCACCTATGATCCTTTCCCTGGAGGAGAGGACCATGTGGCCTGTCCTAGGGCAGGGGCAAATCCTCAGAGGCAGCATCCTTTGGCATGCCAGCTTGGCTATAAGCAGTGACTCCAGAGCCCTGGTTCCACTTGACATCCACAGAAAACAGAGCCCGTGATGCCAACTCAGCATGGCAATGCCTGGGGGATAGCTGATGCAGAAGTGGCTCAATGTGAGTGGGAGGAGGTGGGGTAGGTCCTGGGCTCTGGCTTTCCATGTGTCTCCCATGGCTTGTCAGTGAGTATGGCGTGGCTGCGGGGAGTTAGAGAGGGAACTGCACAGAGATAGCAGCAAGCTGTAGGGGGCTGTGGGGCCCAGCAGGGGCTATGCAAAAGTCCCCCAGGGAGCTGACCCTGGGCTAGAACCCCATGGATGTGTTTGGTGGACAGCAAAGGGTGAGAACAGAGGTGTGGGCAGTGTGCAACCCTGGGCATCCCGATCAGAGGCTGAGAGAGTATTAAGGGGTGGGATGTGAGGCCATGTGGCAGGGCATCCTTGCTGTTGAGCTGAGGAGTTCATATTTGATTGGGAGGGCAATGGGATTCATCAGGAATATGAAGCAGGCATTAGGGTGGGAATGAGGCTAGCATGACTCCACACTATTGGGTGCCCTCTTGGCTGTACACTGTAATCTCCAGAGGGCTTTTTAAAAATGCAAGCGGGGTGGGGAAGGGTTGGTGGGAGAGGGGGAGACCAGTGCTGTGGTATAGTAGGCTAAGCGTCTGCCTGTGGCAATGGCCTCTCATATGGGCACTGATCCAATCCTGGCTGCTCCACTTCTGATTCAATTCTCTGCTCATGGCCCAGGAAAGCATTGGAGGATGGCCCAAGTTCTGGGGCCTTTGCACCCACATAGGAGACATGGAAGAAGTTCAAGGCTCCTGACTTTGAATCAGCTCAGCTTTGGCCATTGCTGCCATTTGGGGCGTGAACCAGCAAATGGAGGAAGATTTCTTTCGTTCTTTCTTTATTTCTTCTCTCTGAAACTCTACCTTTCAAATAAAAATCAAAATAAATCTTTTTTTTTTTTTTTAATTCTAGCAGGGGCAGACAACTGGCATGGCCATGAGGCACTGTATTGAACTACCTGAGCGTGAGTCCTGGCTCGGCTCCAGTACCTATTGGCCTGCTGAGTCACTCCCTGCAGGCAGTCGATCCCAGGCACTGGGGAATGAATCAGCAGATGGGAGATATCTCTCTCCTTTGAAATAAAAATAAAATAAGGTAAAATAAATTTAAAATTACCAGTGCCTTAGCCTTGCAGATTTTTTACTTTACTGATCAGAGGTAGAGCCTGGGCACTGGGATACTAAAAACTTCCAGGGGATTCCACTGTGCAGCTAAGCATAGCTTGGGGGACCCCCTGCTCTGGCATGTCACTAACGCCTTTTGTGCACTGAGCCTCCACTGTGACAGGTGGCACCCAGGTCACAGGTCACACACATTTCAGATGTAGGACAGTACCAAGGAAAGGAAGAAATATATTTTAGCTGCACATGCTCACCCTAAAGGAGAGAAGTAGCCAGAGGCTGGGGCAGGCAGTCTGCTCTCACTGTTGGCCTCTGGAATTCAGTGTGGGGCTCTCATGCTTCTTTGGACAGAGAAAGTCTTGACTTTTTTTTTTTTTAAAAGATTTGTTTATTTCATTGGAAAGGCAGATTTACAGAGAAAGGAGACACTCTCCACCATTGTGTTGCCACAGTGGTTAGAGTTGAGCCTATCCAAAGTCAGGAGCAAGGAGCCTTCTCCAGGTCCCTGACATGGGTGCAGGGCTCCAAGACTTTGGGCCTTCCTGTGCTGCTTTCCCAGGCTTCAGACAAGGGGGTGCATGGGAAGCAGATATGAACTGACACTTGTAGGGGATGCTAGTACCTATAGGTGAAAGATTAGCCAATTGAGCCATTGCACCAGCCCCAAGCCCTGACTTTTGATGACAAAAAGCCCAGCTTCACTGAATGTCCTACATTTACCCTTCTGGGAGTTTCGGGAAGCTGATACTAGGCTTGCTGTCCTCAGTGTCTACTGCCAGCATCCAAGTGCTGAGCTGCACCACCCTGCTGATGGGGGAGCCAAAGGGAGGCCCCACCCCCAGCCAGCTTCCTTTGCTCCCTCCACTGTGGAGCCCTCCAACCCTCCCATTTGGTCCCAGGGTATGATTTAAGCAAACTTAAAACCCAGTGCTTTATTGATAGTTTAAATAATTGATGTTCCTTAAAGGAGAAGCTAAATGCAAACAGTTTACATAAGCCGGTGTCTATTAAAGGGACTTCCGAGTACCCAGCCCCTATTAAACAATTAATGTAAATGACAATTCTCTGAGGAAAATAGAAGTAGCCTGCTAACTCCTTCCTATATTCTACCAAACACTGAAGGATGGATGGGGGGTGGGGAGCAAGTGCAGCTGGGAGCAGATGGGGCATGGATTGGGGAAAATGAGGGGTGGATGTGGTGGGGGACCAGGAACAGGGGCAGCCCACCTGCCATGGTTTTTCAGGGCCAGCTTCATAAACTGGTCTTGGGAGAGAAAAGGAGGTAGGTGATCAACAGCATCAGGGGCTGTGGCGAGGACCAGCATGGTGAGCGATCTAGGATTTGACCATTAGGAACTCAGCACTGACCTTGGCCAGAGCACTTGCAGGGGGTGTCACCACAGGAGGCTTAATTGCAACAGATTGTTGAACTAGGGTTGCAAGTGTCCTGCAAGAACAGAAATGCTAACCCTGGCGGGGCTTTGTCTGGGCTGGGCAGACATTGAAGGTGATCCCGGAGCTTCTCTCTACAATGTCCAAGCTTGAACCTGACCATGCTACATGGGGGACTCAGTGCACAGAAGTTGCCTTCAGACCCATCCAGTGTCCCTGGCTCCTGAGTGTCTGGGGGAGCAGCTGGGTGAGCAGTTGAGATTGTATCCATGATCATGTCACCAGCGGTCTCTCCTGACCCCAGGAAGCGACGCAGCTGCTCTGTCACCAGCCTGGAATTTCCAGGGCAGACCTCATTGAAAGTACTTGGCATGCCAGATGCTGGAGTAGTTATCAATGTATATATCCTCATGTTCTCAGCAATCATGAGAAAAAGTGAAAGATTGGAAAAGGCACACATTGTAATGACATAATGAAAGAGGAGATGGCCACAGATGCAAGATTAAGCACCTTCTGGGGTGGAGAAAGAAGATGGTGCCATCACAGTGCCTAAGTAGGGGGCACAGCTGTAGGAAAGGCATGGAGGCAAGCTGACTTCCGGAGAGTTCAGAACCTGGAGTGTCAGAAGAGGTGGGCATTTGGCCTAGTGATGAAGATACCTGGTGGGACTCCTACATCCCTCAGTGGAGCACCTGCATTCCAGTCCCAGCTCTACCTCTGATTCCACCCTCCCACTAGTGCATGTCCTGGGAGGCAGCAGATGATGGCTCAGGTGGCTGGGTCTCTGGCATCCATGTGGGAGACCTGGATGGAGATCCTGGCTTCTGGCGTCAGCCTGTCCAAGCTCTGGCTATTATTGGCATTTGAAGAGTGGCCCAACAGATGAAAGATCTCTCTCTCTCTGCCTTTTCTTTTTTATTTAAGAGGAAATAAAAGATGTCAGGCATTGGAGAGTGTGAGGATAAAGCACAAGGCCATCAAGAGGAACTGGTCACATTTTTCTAAATGCCAAGATTGGAGCCCAGGTCTCCCATTCTATCCCACACAGCAATCCTGTCCTCTACACCCTTCCTCCTTTGCCTAGTGAAGAGCCAGGACTCACCTTCAGAGCCTGAATTTAGGGACCCCAGGAAAGATTAGAGGTATCAAAAAGGTGGGGGCTGGAATCAAGAGCTCCAGTGAAAGGCTGCCTTCCCCCAACAGCCTCAGCACATGTACCAGACCATTACCATTCACAGGCTGGAGCCTGGAGGGTTCACACTAGAGAAGCACAAGGACTCTAGGCACCATCCTCCTGGAGGCTGGCAGAGACAGGAAAAGACTGTGTTACAGAGAGAGAAAAACAAGAGATGGGGAGTGAGAGAGCTCTTCCATTTGCTGGATCACTCCCCACATGGCCACAATGACTGGAACTGGGCCTGTTTGAAGCCAGGAGCTCCATCAGGGTCTCCCACATGGATGCAGGAATCCAAGCACTTAAGCCATCTTCTGCTGCTTTCCCAGGAGCATTTACAGGAATATTGGATCAGAAATGAGTTAGCTGGGATTGGAACCAGAACCCCTGTAGGTTGCCAGCATAGCAGATGGAAGCTTAGTGTGCTTTGCCACACACACACACCACACTGTACTCTTAAAACAAGTTAGAGAAATGTAGTTTTCCTTGTGCAAAACTTCACACTCAAGTCACACAGTTACCAGCAGCCTCAAGAGCTGCTACTTAAGTTTCTCACTCATAGGTTTGCTTCCCTCCTCTGCTTTGAATTATGCCTTAACATTGATTTATTTTCATTGATTTGAAAGATGACAAGAGAGGAAGATCTTCCATCCTCTGATTCATGCCCCCAAACCTGCAACAGCCATGGTTGGACTAGGCTGAACCAGGAAGCAAGAACTGACTGACATCTCCCGCAATACTCCCTATGCTGCTTCCCAGGGTGTGTGCTAGGAAGGAGCTGGAGTGGAGTTGGAGTTGGGACTCAAGCCCAGGCTCTCCAACGTGGGCTGTAGCTGTCACAAGAGGCCCCTCTCCTACTCCAACAGATGCCTGCCTCTTGATCATTTTATAGCAAACCTCAGACATTTCCATAGGTATTTCTGAAGACAAGGGTTTTAAAGATTGATTTATTTTTATTTGAAAGGCAAAGTTACATGGAGAGGGATAGAGAGGAAATGAAAAGACAGAAAGCTTTTCTATGCACTGATTCACTTCCCAAATGGCTGCAACAGCTGGAAATAGGTGGGTCCAAAGCCAGGAGGCAGGAACCTCCTCCAGGCCCCCCACATGGGAACAGGGGCCTAAGGACTTGTGCCATTGTCCACTGCTCTCCTGGGCCACCACAGGGAGCTGGATTGGAAGTGGAGCAGCCAGGACACAAACTGGAGCCTATGTGGGATGCTGGTGCTATAGGAACGACTTACCAGCTATACAACAGCACCAGCCCCAGGATATTGTTTTTAAGATGATCTAAAGTTAATAAGAATTTCCTGTCAGTAAATGTCCAGCTAATGGGTTTTACTGACTGCGGTCCAGGTGACACGTCTCATGGTCTTCTGGTCGCTCTGTTGCCTGTGCATTGTTAAGGCCGAGAACTTTATTCAATTTACAAGCTGGGGAGAATCAAGATGGTGGAATAGGGTAAGGACACGTTTAAACGGACGGAAAAAATTTAATCAGGATGAAGCAGAGACAACATATTCCAAGAAATAGGAAAGGACAGAACAACAACAGGGGTACCTAGAGACTGACAGACACAGGAGAGCAGCGGACACAACGGTGTAGTGTTGTGGTGACTGATATTCCAGCAGCATTCAGCTAATGGCGATCTGAACTCCACCAGCAGCCAGAACTCCACCAGCAACCAGGTGGGAAGGGACTTTCACTGGGAGCTTGGGAAGTGAGCCCAGACAAAGAATTGTCCATCCTGCTGGTCCCTTTGATTTGACCAGGAGCAGAGACAGAGCAGCAGATCCCAGATGGGCAGTGTGTGAACAGGATGGATTTCATAGCCCAGTCAGCCCCCTAGAGCTGAATTGGGGCTCCAATTTGTGTAAGGAGGAAAGGGCAAGGGAAAGGACTGAGCATGTGCTGAGCTGGGAGTGAACTCATTTCTGACTCAGTGAACTGCAAAGACGTGGCATTCTATAGGTTCCACCCCAGACAGGTCTGGGTAGCCCTAAGACCTGATGACCAGCAGATCAAGAACTCTAGTGGTGGTACGTCAGGCACCATTTTGTACACTGTGGCAACAGCTTTAGGACTGCAGGGGACAACAGTGAACTGCGCATTGCTGAGCTCGCAAGAACTCACTGAGCTCCGTGGATTGCACTGGTCCCACAGGAAAATAATACAAACTGTGGCATCGTGCAAGTCAAAATAGGTCCGTGTGGCGCCCAGACCTAATGTCCAACAGGTTCCGACAAGATCAGCGCTACCAACAACCTAACTAGATAGGACACCTGGTGTCTCTCTAATCCTGGGACCTGCTCCAACCGGAAGTGGGAGAAAGGTTGCAGAGACAACAGTGCAGCCTCAGCATGGTATCAGAGGAGGTGGAGAGTGATGAGCCAAGAGCTGGGGCTGCGGAGACCATTGTGGATATCTGACATAAGAAGCCAGACCTGGAACTCGCTGGAGGTTGTGGCACAAGTGGCTGCAAGCAAAAAGTTGTGTGCCAACTGAAATAAGTAAAATCGCATTGTAGACCTGTGGGTTACACAGCTTAGAAACCTACCACAAGGAGACGACTCTGCTAACCAGAAGTACAATGATCAAGAGCAAAAGATGAGACAAAGGCACAATGAATATTACTGAGCACTCCCCTGCAAAGGAGCAAAACCCTATGCCAACCTCAGAGTTAACTGAGGAAGACATTGAGAAAATGGGACACACAGAATCCATAAGACTCATTTTGAAGATTCTGGTCAAAAATGAGAAGCTCATGCAAGAGTTCAAAGAATTTAAGGAAGCAACAAAGCAAATCAAGGCTGATATATCAGAAATTAAGAACACAGTAGAGCAAATTAAAAGTACAACAGACAGTCTCCAAAATAGAAGAAAGCAAGCAGAAGAAAAAATCTCAGAATTGGCAGATATCTCCTGTCACCAAGGGGAAGCAAACAAAAAGCTGGAAGCAGAGCTGGATCAGGCCAAAAAACGTATTCAAGAATTAAAAGATGCTATTAAGAGGCCAAATATAAGAGTTATGGGAGTCCCAGAAGGTGCAGAAAGAGAAGCTGAGTTTGCAAATGTATTTAATGAAATAATCAAGGAAAATTTCCCTAATCTGGAGAAAGAATTGGGAAACAAGATCCAGGAGGGACACAGAACGCCCAAGAGGCTTGATCAAAAGCGATCTTCACCAAAACACATGATCATCAAGCTCTCTTCAGTTGGACAGAAGGAAAAGATCCTTAAATGTGCACGTGAAAAACATCAATTGACATATAAAGGAATGCCAATTAAACTCATAGGAGATCTCTCACAGGAAACTCTATAGGCAAGAAGAGAATGGAGTGACATATTCCAGATTTTAAAAGAAAAAATTGTCGGCCTAAGATAACATATTCAGCAAAGCTTTCTTTTGTCTTTGAAAATGAAATAAAGTTCTTCCACAGTAAAGAAAAGTTAAAAGAATTTGCCTCTTCCAAACCTGCCCTACAAATGATACTTCAACATGTTCTCTTCACAGAGAAGAGGAATAGCACCCACCAAAACCAAAGGCAAATGGGAAGAACATCCCAGTAAAATGACAACAGAAGACTAAACCAATGAACAGCCCATTCCTAAAAGGACAGGACCAAAGTACCACCCATACATATTAACCCTGAATGTAAATGGCTTGAGGTGAATCAAACATCATAGATTAGTAGACTGGATTAAAAAACAAAACCCACCTGTTTATTGTCTCTAGGAGACACACTCCAACAAAGATCAGTGGAAACTCTATCACATGGGTTTTGTTGTTTTCTGTTAGTGTCATCTCTTCAAAACACTTTCTTCTGATTAAATCATTCAATGACTCATAGATCATGCAGTAACATCACTTTCTTCAAGAAGGTTCTTGATTTTCATTTCTTTAGCTACACGTTAGTCATTTAGTAGCATGTTATTTAACTTCATGGTGTTGTTAATTTCTTTTTTTCTTCCTCATGTTGATATTGTTTTGTGGCTTTCATTTAAGGGAATGTATAGTAGTTGTGTAATGGAGACTGTCATATCTAGTAACATGTCATTTAACTTCATGGCATTGTAAATTTCTATTTTTCTTTCTATTGTTGATTTTGTATTATGACTTTTCATTTGAGGGGATGTACAGTAGCTGTGAAATGGAGACTAACATCCAGATGTGAGGATACAATGTAGTATGCATTTCTACTTCCAGACAAAGATGGACTTAAAATGAAACTGTTCACTATATCTTGACAATAGGATGCTGAACTCTCTGCCATTGTCCATGCCCGCAATGATGAACATATGACTGAGTATGAAGAACTATATTTTAGTAATGATAAAGAGGAATTAGGTGGGAGGGAAGGAATTGGGTAGGGGATAAGGGAAATGCCAGGAGCCTATGGAATTGGATCATAAAATAATAAAATGTTCAAAATAAATAAATAAATAAACAGTCTAAAGAGTAAAAAAAATTTAGGAGCTGAGGGATTCTTCCTGCACCCTATTATGCATTCCTTTGTGGGAGGGCAGGATGCATGCTGTCTGATTCTCCCCCTTCTCTCTCAGCATCCTTAATGGCCATGTCCTGGACCCATTTGTTCTTTCAATGTTACACTGTCTTACTAAACCACTTCTATGAAGAGAAACTTGTCTTCACTGCTAACTCAGTGATCCAGTCAGATAGTAAAGGCACCATCCGCACATTTATTTACCAGTTTTCAAAGAATGAGCTGTTTTGCTGGTGCTTTTTTTTTAAGATTTGTTTTATTTTATTGGAAAGTCAAATATACAGAGAGAAGGAGAGACAGAGAGCAAGATCTTCTGTCTGATGATTTCACTCCCCAAGTGACTGCAATGGCTGGTGCTGCACCAATCCAAAGTCAGGAGCCTGGAGCTTTTCTGGGTATCCCATGCAGGTGCAGGGTCCCAGGGCTTTGGGCCATCCTCAACTGCTTTCCCAGGCCACAAGCAGGGAGCTGGATGGGAAGCGGGGTTGCCGGGATTAGAACCGACACCCATATGGGATCCCAGTGTGTTCAAGGCATGGACTTTAGCCGCTAGGCTATTGTGCTGGGCCCTTGCTGGTTCCTTTTAATACTACTCAGTTAATTTTATTTTATGATCACAAGAAACTCATGGATTTAAACATTGTCAATGAGCATCCTTTATGATAAACCAGTCTTTGATGTGTAGGAGTCTCTTGGCATCAGCTGTTAGATCATTCTGACCTTGACCTCGTCATTCCTTGTTAACGTGGATGACAGACAAGGTACACTTGCTACCCCAGACCTGGAATCCGCTGTTTTTCTGGGAAGCCCTGGCTCTTTTCGGAGGGAAGTGGTTAGTGATTTTGGATTACGATTTGTTTCTTTAGAAAGAGTTACAGAGACAGAAGGAGAAACAGAGATCTTTCATCTGCTGGTTCACTCCCTTGATGACCATAACAACCAGAGTTGGGCTAAGCCAAAACTAGTAGCCAGGAGCTCCTTTCTGGTTTCCCATAGGTGTGCAAGGGCCCACACACTCAGGCCATTCTCTGCTGCTTTCCTAGATGCATTAGCAGGGAGCTGGATTGGAAGTGGAGCACTAGGACTCTGACCAGCATCCATTTGGGATGTTGGTATCACTTAACTCACTGTGCCACAACAAGAGCCCCTCAAATAAATCTTTTAAGAAAGAGAGATAATGTGAAAAATATAAGCACACATTTTTAGGAGTGGGTGTTCGCCCAGCCCTTGTGTCCTACCTCTGGGTGCCTGAGTTCCATACGCAGCTCTGGCTTTTGAACCTGACAGCTGCTTTCTGCTACTGCAAACCTCAGAGGGCGTCAGGTGATGCCCCAAGTAGCTGCTTCCTGCCACCACCTGGGAGGCTTGGGCTGCACTCTCTACTCCTGGCTTTGGCCCCAGGTTCATCCCAGGATTGCTCTGCATGTTTGGGAGGTGAACAGAGGATAGGAGCGCTCTCTCTCTCTCTCTCTCTCTCTCTCTCTCTCTCTCTCTGCCTCTCTCATGCTCTGTTCCCAAGTAAATAAAAATTTTGAATTAAGGCACTTTTAATTATAACCAACTAGTATCTTCTGCAATATAAAAATGTTTTGTTTATAACACAAAAAACTTTGAAATAGGGATCTTAAAAATATGATTGGGAAAAATAAAATTTGAATCAAAGCATCCAAAGATAAAAAACTTGGAAAAAAACTATTAGAACTAAGAATATACAACTAGACAAGCAAACATGAAAAATGGGAGAAATATTAGAAGACTGGAGGATCCATACATGAGGGCCAGCAGCAGACTGGATGAATAAGAGTTTTACAAGAGATGACACAGGCGAAGGCGAGGATAAAATCTAAAACAATGTCACCTAAGAAAACGTGCCAAGACAGAAGATTTAGTCTACAAATAAAAAATATTGACTGACCTTCCAGAAGAGACCGACTCTCACCATTATGGCATTCAAGACACTCTTAATAAGAAGAGAAGTCTCCATGGGACTGGTGTGGTGGCTTGACTGGATGAACTTCTGCCTGCAGCAGTGGCATCCCATCTGGACACTGGTTTTAGTCTTGGCTGCTCCACTTCCAATCCGTCTCCCTGCTTATCGACTGGGAAAGCAGCAGAGGTTGGCTTAAGTCCTTGTGTCCTTACATCCATCCACATAGGAGACTCAGAAGAAGCTCCTGGCTCCTTGTTTCAGATAGGTTCAGCACCAGCTGTTGTGGCCATCTGGGGAGTGAACCAATGGATGGAGGATCTCTCTCCCTCTCTCCACCTTTCCTTTCTCCCCCCGCCCCGTATCTTTCTCTATATATAAATCTACCTTTCAAATAAAATAAAAGAAAAATGTAAAACAAAAAGAGAAGACTCTAGAACCTTCCAGAGCCTATAGGAGCAGAGAAAAGAACAACTCCAAAGACTGGCAAATACAGTTACATCTTATTCATCAACAGCAATATTAAAACCTTGAAGACCATGGAGAAATCAATGCCCTTAAAGCTTTTCATGAAAATTGTTTTCCACCTAGAATGTTGCATCACAAATATCAATTAAATATGAAGAGCAAAAAAAGATCAGACATGGCAAGAGTTTTTAAAATGGGCTTACTGTGTGCCATCTCTTAGGAAGACACTGAGGATGTATTCACCAAAGCAAGCAAATCCAGAAAGAGGGGAAAAAGGGACTCAGAAGCAGGAGAGGAGAGGCAGGTGAGACGCAGGTCAGGTGCCAGAGGGTGACTCTGACCCAAATCGTTTGTGCGTGCATCCTCAAGAGGGCTTTGTCAGGGTTGTGGGACCGTCTGAGCATCATCAGTGATAACCACACACCATGCTATCAGATGAATATGGCCAAGTTAACTGTGCTGCCTGAGAGAAGCAGGAAGTTGTTCAAGAAAGGAAACCTCATAAGATTCCAGAGATTGCGCTCATGCACACGTCTGTCTTTTCCTGAGTCTCAAATCAGGATGTGTCTTGTGGTCACCCTTGGCCACACCGTATCTTGATGGAGTTGTTGCCACCTGTGCAGACATGGACTTGGATCTAAGTCCTGGCATTCTGACCCAACAGCAGCAGCAGCTAGACATATTGGTGCACAGAACACTTTAACACCTCATGAGGAAGCACAAGGGGTCCTGGTTAATCAGAGAACTTTCTGTGGGCACCTTCTGGTAAGATCTAGAAAGTGTTAGCATCCAGATTTGCAGAATATGGTGAGCAGCTTGGCAGAAAATCATAGATATCGGAGTGGACCTGTCTGTGAGAATAACTGCTTCGGGGCTGGTATTGCGGTGCAGTGGGCAAAGCTGCCACCTACCAAGTCCCTAGCATCCAAACGGGCACTGATCAAGCCTTGGCTGCTCTGCTTCCAATCCAGCTCCCTGTTGACACACCTGAGAGAGCAGCAGAGGATGACCCAAGTGCTTGGACCCCTGCATCCACGTGGGAGACCTGGAAGAAGCTCCAGGCTCCTGGCTTCGGTCTGGCCCATAGTGATCATTAGGAGAGTGAACCAGTGGATGGAAAATCTCTGTTTATCCTCTCTCTGTAATTCTGCCTTTCAGATAAATAAATATTTTTAAAAACAAAACAAAACAAAGAATTACTGGGACCAGCATGGTGGCCTAGCAGCTAAAGTCCTCACCTTGAACACACCAGGATCCCATATGGGTGCTGATTCTAATCCCAGTGGCCCCACTTCCCATCCAGCTCCCTGTTTGTGGTCTGGGAAAACAGTTGAGGACGGTCCAAAGTCTTGGGACCCTGCACCCATGTGGGAGACCTGGAGGAAATTCCTGGCTCCTGGCTTCGGATCAGCACAGCTCTGGCTGTGGCGGTCACTTGAGGAGTGAGTCATCAGACAGAAGATCTTCCTCTTTGTCTCTCTCTTACTCTCTATATATCTGACTTTGCAATAAAAATAAATAAATCTTTAAAAAAAATTCTTTAAGAAAAAAGGCTTTCTCTTTAGGAAACCAGAAAACAAAAAAGCTTTGAAATGGGAAGGCAGTCCAGAGGAGAGCGCAGAAGGGTTAAGGATACTTAATCTTGCTTACATTTTTCTTTTTTTATGCACAAGATTGATACATAATAAAATATATGTCTAAACATGGGCACTTTCAGTAAGTTGACATTGAAAATTTAACGTTTCATTGACAGCAAATTTCCTTTCTTATAGGAACTTGGTGGCGTCTCACATGCAGTGAAGTCTGTGGTTCTAGCTAGTAGCAGTAAGCAATTTTTCCAAATTGACAGCATTGCAAATTTCAATATTGATTTTAATTTAAAATGTGAAAGAATTATAGTAGGAGGATGGAAAGGGGCAAATGCATGCGTGCTTTGGGGTGGGAGAGATTAGAGATGGGTGAGTGGGAAGACTATTCACCTCCACAACAAGAATTCAAAGGATGAAGTCTGATTGATGCATATTTTTGAGAAAGCGATTTAAACACACACATCCACACATTCACACACACACACACACACAGCCTGGTGCAGTTGTTAAGTTAGAGCTTAGGATGTTGGAGTGCCTGATTCCAGTTCCAGCTTCCTGCTAATCCGCACCCGGGGAGGCAGCAGGGAATGAGCTGAGGTCACTGTTAACCCCGCAATAGGGAGGCCTGGATGGAGTTCTGCATTTCCAGTCTTCTGCCTGACTCTGCTTCAGCTGTTGTGGATATTCAAGAAGTGAGCCAGCGGATGGCAGATGGAAAGGCTCTGTCTCCTTGCCTTTCAAATCAAGTGGAACGAAGCTTTCTAACTCTTAAAAAGAGCACATGGAGAACTAGTCAAAAGAACTAAGTTTCCTTGGGTGAAGGGGTTGGAGGGTGGGCGGAGTGGGTTGTTGAGGTTTCTATTAATACACTTTTCATACTACTTTACTTGTAACACTCATCATTACTTTGATTAAAAACAATTTTAAAAATAAATAAACTCAAAAAAGCTCATTCTGTGTTGTTGTCATTATAAATATATGTACTCTTTGGGGGCCATATGGTCTAACGTTTGGTTCAAGAAATCTGTTTGCTGTGAGAGGCTGCAGGGTATGGCAGAAAGAGCTTCTCTGCTGAGTGTCTGGTTTTGCATCTTGGTTTAGTTGCTTACTATCTGTGTGACCTTGGCCAAATTGCTCAGCCTCTTTGGGCTTTAGTTTCCTCTCACTGGCAGTTGAGAGGCTGTCAAGAACGCAGATCTGAGGCTGCTTGCCTACTGCCTGTCTTGCTGCGGAGCTCAGGGTCATGTTAACTACTTTCTGGGGAATACATCTGCCTGCCCCCTGAAGAACAGGGCTGACCCTTCTGACCTGCCCTTGTGCTCAGGGGTACCAAGGCCTCATCCCCACAGTGCCACTGTCCAGAACTTTCAGTGTGCTGCTCAGCATAGCCCCCCAAAAGCTCCCATATTTATGCCCTACTCTCATGCCAGGCTCAGCCTGGGAACCTGATTATGCTCAGTTGTGCGAAGCCTGCCCTTCTGTGGCCCAGCTCCAGGGCTTACTTTGCCTTTCTCTGAGGTCTGGGAGAAACAGGGCCTGGGCTTCAGGCTTGGCCTGCAGGAAGGATGAGCTTAGTCTGGCCCCAGGTCAAATCTGAAGTCAGCCTGCCCTCACCCAGAACAGCCATCCCTTGGCTCGGATCTGTTGCTGTCTGGAAAGCAGAGCAGATTGGCTTGGCTAGAAGCAGCCTTGATCATGGGCAAGCCAGGTGCACTCCCTTTTGCCTGGATGAATGGGATAGCTGCTTGCCCAGGGCTTGCTCTTCCGGGTCAATGGGGCTGTTCATGTTTATACATGTGACCCAGAAATACCAAATGAGTCATCCAAGGCTGCTGACACTGCTGGAATGGGAAGGGTGTCACTGCTTCCTGAGGGCAGAGGATGGCAATAGAACCAGCAAAGGAGGATTGTGAAAGGCACAGGGCAGGGTGGCAAGACCACTCCTAATCATGGGCCTAAGAGAACATGGCACTATCCCCAAAGTCCCCAGACAGCCTGAGTGGCACTTCCAGGGAACAAAAGGGGGTTGCAGACTCATTGGGGATGCAGCAGCAGCTAGGGAGGGGGGCATCTGGGAGGCAAAGGGATGAGTCACATGGGGGAGCTAAAGGGATATGGATCCAAAGCCTGCTCCCCCACCAACCAGCTGCAGTGCTGGGCGTTGTATCAATGGCATGGAGCCTCCGCTTTCCTGTGGGCAAGAGGAGAGGCACCACGGTGCAGGGCTCTCCTGAGGTGATTCCACATCTTGTCCTTGAAATTTGTAAAGCTTGGCCTTTCTCTAAAGCTGCTCTCCTGCCTCTGACTTCCTGGCACATACTAGAGGCCTAGGTCTCTCTCTCCAGCTCAGTGCCTGGGTGGGTCAAAGGCCCGCCGTGCTGATGTGGGGACATTGCTATTCTAGTCTTCACTGCCCCGAGCAGGAAGGGAGGGGAGAGCAGGCAGTCCTAGCAGGTGTCACCCCTGTGGGCCACGTCATGTCTGTGTGCTCCTCCTACAGGCCACAGAGTGGGCCTCCAACGAGGACACCCGCCGCTCCTGCCAAAGCAAAGGCAAGACTGAGGTACGTGGTTGGGACTGGCGAGGCCTGTGGTTGTGGGGACTCATGGCTGAATGTGGACATGTGGTCTCCTGACCCAGGTGACCGGGGTCCCTTGTGTAGGGGCACATGGAGCTGCGCCCCAAACCCAAAAGGAGGGGACATCCAGAGATATAATCTGACCATTGGGGCAGGCTGGATGTGGGCAGATGGGATTGTGCTGGCACGGTGGGCAGGATTTCCCTGGTGCCACCCCGGGGGAGGAGTGTCGGGGGGAGCCTTTGGTCACTCAGCTTCATCCCTTAGGAGGAGTGTCACAACTACGTGCGAGTCCTACTCCTCACCGGTCGGAAGGTGTTCATGTGCGGGACCAATGCCTTCTCTCCTGTATGCACCAGCAGACAGGTGGGCAGCTCAGGATGGGACTGGCAGGTGGGGACACCAAAGGGGCTTCTGTCACCCAGCCCCATACTTTGGCATTGCCAAATCTGGCAAAAATCCTATTGTCAGAAGCAAATGGAGAAAAGGAGCCCCGGATGGGTGTTGTGTGGCAGGTTAATCCACCTGCATTTATTTTGTTCCTGCTGCTCCACTTTCGAGGCAGCTTCCTGCTAAGGCACCTGGGAAGCAGTGGAGAATGGCCCAAGTGCTTGAGTCCCACTTAGGAGACCTGGATGGAGTTCATGACTCCTGGTTTCGGGCTGGTCCAACCCCAGCCATTGCAAGCATTTGCGGAGTGGCCCAGTTAATCGAAGCTCTCTGTGTCTCTCTCTGTTGTTCTGCCTTTCATATAAATAAATAAACCTTTAAAAAAAAAGATGGGTAGTCAGGTGTGAATTTTTGGAGCAAGAACAAATGATATTTTAGCATATGTATATCATACACAGCATCTGAGACAAATTTCTGCTAAAATGTTATTCATTAGTCATCACCAATTCACATTGAATTAGAGTGCCTGGATTTACTGGGCTACTGATCTATCTTCCTTGGGACGGTTCTGACTATGGGTCAGTCTAGTAGACCCACAACTTCCATGAAGGCTGCTCCAACCAAGGGACTATGGGAGGGCAGTGAGGAGAAAAGAAAAGCTCAGAGAGACCAGGGGCCCAGGAGGAGAAAACAGGCAGCTCCAGAGTCTCAGGGAGGTGTCCCCCTTGTCCCCACTGTCCTCAGGTGGGCAACCTCAGCCGGACTCTAGAGAAGATCAACGGGGTGGCCCGCTGCCCCTACGACCCACGTCACAACTCCACGGCCGTCATCTCCTCCCAGGGGGAGCTGTATGCAGCCACAGTCATCGACTTCTCGGGTCGGGACCCTGCCATCTACCGCAGCCTGGGCAGCGGGCCACCACTCCGCACCGCTCAGTACAACTCCAAGTGGCTCAATGGTAAGGAAGCCCTGGCTGTAGCCTGAGTGAGGGGCAAAATTCCCCCTGCTTCTGCCCCTGCCAGTCTACTCTCCCCCCACCCCTTCTCCTTCCTGCCTGATTTCTGAAAGGGTCACCCTTGTTCCCTGAGACAGGACGGAACTCCGGATGGATGAGAGTGAAACATCTGGGAGAAAATAGAGGGTAGTGGGAGTGGGGTATGAGTCTCCCATCCCTTTGGATGGAATCCTCACTTCTCTACGGACTAGCCATGTGCTGGAGAAGGTGTCTGATGTTTCACCTGCAACATGGGCACGGGTTGCTATGAGGACCTAGTGGGTTGATCCAGATGAAACACGTATGCTCAGTAGCACATGTGTAGCAGATGCTGTAGCTGTCCTGAATGCTGCAAGTGGAAAAGGGTTCACTCCAGCTCCCCAGGTCATTGCGCTGGGAAAACCAAAGTCCCTGTGCTCTGACTCCGCCTTCTTCTTTCCTGCTGACCTGACCCACCCCTTGTGCCTCTTCTGTCCCACCCTGAAACCTACCCACGCCCCAAGAGCCAAACTTCGTGGCAGCTTATGACATCGGGCTGTTTGCCTACTTCTTCCTGCGGGAGAACGCAGTGGAGCACGACTGTGGGCGCACGGTATACTCCCGCGTGGCCCGCGTGTGTAAGAACGACGTGGGTGGCCGGTTCCTGCTGGAGGACACGTGGACCACCTTCATGAAGGCGCGGCTCAACTGCTCCCGCCCGGGCGAGGTGCCCTTCTACTATAACGAGCTGCAGAGTGCCTTCCACCTGCCTGAGCAGGACCTCATCTATGGAGTCTTCACCACCAATGTGTGAGTCCCTGCCCCGCCTCCTCCACCATGGCGTCAGCACTGAGTGCTCTGGCCCAGTCCCATCCCAGCCCCGTCCCAGCCCCGTCCCAGCCCTTGTGGCTTTATCCATAGAATGGGATGAGGATGCAGACTGGCTGAGGATGCTGCCTCCTACACTGGGGGGGGGGAAGCTCGGTTGGGTTGTAGGGATGGCAAGTCCCTGGCCAGGTGTGTGCAGAAAAGTGAGAGCATCTACAACTCCAGCTTGCTGGTGGTAGTGAGCATGGGGGTCTGCCTTGAACCAGGGAATGTGGCAGCTCTTGTGGAAACTGTGCAGGGATTCTTGGCAGTCCCTTCCAATTGTGCAACTCCTCGATTTTGCTAAAGCTAACCCTCCCAGTGTTCAGGCAGTCCAGTTGTCACCCTCTGTACTGCAGGGTAAAGCACAGGTGCACATTATAGCCCATTTTACTTCCTTAGTGTGAGGAAGAGCACTTCCCCACAGCCCCCCATGGAAATCAGGGCACCCTCCTTTCACCGTCTCCTTCTGGGAAGCAGGTAACCCACACCAGGGACTGTAATATAGATGAGAACAGGAGCATTTGCTTCCAGGGTGCTGCTCAGAGTTCTTTGTGAGCATCCCAGAAAGCTAGGAGCCATAGAGTGGTGCCTGATGACCTGGACCCCCAGGGAGCAGGCACCGAGTGAGGGCTAGGTCAGTTACAGGAAGGACAGTGTTGGGAGCATCGGCAGAGGTGAGAGTAAGGCAGGAGCAGAGAGGCATGCTGAGCCCCAAGGACAGGCATGCAGCAAGCGTAGCCCACACTGGGTCAGGAGTGGCGGAGAGCTGGCTGGCAGGACTCGGTGTGCCCAGTACTCAAGATGGGCAGTGGCAAGAAGGGGACAGGAGTAGTAGAGGGGAATCAAGAAAACGTGGCAATGCCAGTGTGGATTGAAACTGACACACCGGCTGCCTGCTAGGTGAGTTCTGGTGGGGGTGGGGCATCAGTGAGCAAAAGCAGATGTGGCTCTGGTAAGACAAGAAGAGCAGGACAAAGAGGAAATGGAACATGGACTCACAGCCAAAATGGGCTCATATGCAAAACTGAGAGGGTCTCATGCCCAGTGAATGCACCACTGAGAGCCACTTGTGAACACACAGCAGAGACAGCACCTGCTCAAGTGACCCAAGGGCATATTGATCAGAAAGTAGCTGCGCAATGGGCTGGCTGCTGGGTGTGGCTTGGGAGAGTATGGACTGAGGTTGGATGCTTCCAGTGGTTGGGAAGAGCCTGAGTGAGGCAGGGCTGGGCTGGGCTGACCCAGCTGAATGGGAACCCTAGGAATTTGAATGGGGGCACTGCTTTTACGCAGGTGGGAGGCCAAGATGGTTTTTGTCCATGCTGTGCTCCATCAGCCCCCATGCTTAAGGAGCCTGCATTCTAGAGAGGGAGATGGATATTAAACTGCCCATTTTAATAGTGATAAATGCCGCAAAGGGAAGGGCAGTGGGTGGGAACATTTATGGCGATATGGAGGGGTAGTGATCAGGGACGATTTTCTGTAGGAAGTGACATCTACAAAATGAGGAGGGATTAACTCGGGGCAGAAAAAGGCTACTACAAGGAGACAACAGCTCTTTGGGAGGGAAGAAGTGTTTTAGGACCTGATGGGGGAGTGGTGTGACCAGAGCTCTGAGGGTGAGGAGGGTGAGGAGAGAGGAGGCTGAAGTGGTGAGGCTAGAGGCATCAGGTCTCAAAGAGCCTTGTAGACTGCTTTCTGGGCTTTGATCTTCATCTGGGAGCAAGGAGAAGTTGTTCAAGGGTTTGAAGCAGGCTGGATATGCCTTGGGCCATGCTCACTCTGGCTACTGCGTGGAGAAGGGACAAGAGACCACGGGGGTGATAATGTCCCTTCCAGAGGGAGTGGAGGAGACAGGTGTGCGACAGGGCAGGTGCTGAGAGCAGGCAGAAGTGGAGAGAAGTGGGCACACTTGGGAGGGGGATGGTATGTCGCAGCCAGAACTGGGTGTTGTGTTGTCTCTGTGAGGCTGGGGTTGCCAGGGGGCTGGACGGTCTTAGAGGTTCCCTGGCTTAGGCCAGAGCTGTGGTTTGGCAACCAGTCTTTCAGTAAATTAAACCTAAGAATGGAATAGAAGGAAAATATCCGATTGTAGCACATTGGTAAATATCAGTTCCTCAAACTTCAGTACAGGTGCATGGTGCTGAGCTGTGATGTGAACGGGATTTTTTTCCCCCTGGGGCAGGGCAGGAGGAGCTGGTGTGCATGAATTGTGATGCTTAGAAACCACCGGGTGCTTTTCTACCCCCGCCTCCCATACTAGCTGAGAGAGGGGGGTGAGAAGGGGCCTGGAATATCACCCCTTGTTCTTGTGTCAGTGGGTTTCTCAGGGCAGGGGTGGGGGGGTAAGAGATTTGCAGACTGTGAGGCCCACCTCTCCTCTATGATGCACCAGGCCTCAGGGTGAGCCCAGGGGCTTAATAAGCCTTGCAGATTGGACGTGACCACTGGGGAATTTCAGAGGCTAAGGTTGGGAGTAGGGGGTCCCCACCATCTCTTGCCTTTCAGAAACAGCATTGCCGCCTCTGCTGTCTGCGCCTTCAACCTCAGTGCCATCTCCCAGGCTTTCAACGGCCCCTTTCGCTACCAGGAGAACCCTAGGGCTGCATGGCTCCCCATCGCCAACCCCCTGCCCAATTTCCAGGTATCACCTCTCCCTTCATGGTCTTGGCTTCTCCCCAGTTGAGCCCACTACAAGGCAGTTCCCAGCTGCTGCTTAGCACAGACTTGTCCCTAAGGGCCCTCCCCCATCTCTGGGGTCTGCCATGGTTCCCTCATAGCATGGTAACAACCTGTAGGGCCCTGAGCAAGAAGGCAAGAGTGGGCAGGAGGCAGAGCAGGGGCACATAACTTGGAGTCATTGCAAACCTCCTGGGAGACAGGGACGTGGGACCTCCATATCCATATGGGACAAAGAGCCAAGGCAGTGCTGAACAGCCTCATGCATTGTGTCCAGCAGGTGTCCAGTGTGTCCAGCAGGTGAGCATTGCCCCTGCTTGGATAGAGGAGACTGCTGGTGGATGACTTTCCATCCAGATCCCCCAGCAGGCACTGGGACAGAGCTGGGCAAGAACTCAGGCTGTGTGGACCTAAACAGCCACGCTTGTGTCTATACCACTTGGGACAAAGTCCTCAGCCCCGTTACACCAAGGAATATAGATAATACTCCATAGATGTGTGCAAAGGCTGATTGCCCAGAATACAGGAGAAGTGGCTGCCCTGCTCCCCCCTCTCCACCTTCAGTGGAGTCATTGGGAGAGCTCTGAGCTGATAAAGACCAGGGAAGGGGAAGGCAGGCCTTGACCACACATACAGAGGGAGAATTAAACCACAGCATGGCATTATGGACATAGATGAACGTATTCATGGGATTGGTTACAGATTATCAGTCCCCTCTGCTCTCCCAACCCCTGAAAGGCCCCTCTGCCCTCATCCCCATTTCCTCTGGTTACCCCAGGAAGGGTGCAGGGGTTATCTCGCAGGTAGATATGCCTACAGGTCAGGGATTAGAGGATGTTAGCCTGCGGCCACGGACCCTAACACCAAGCCTGGGTGCACTTGATTCGGCTCCCCACGGCAGTGCGGCACCCTGCCCGAGACTGGCCCCAACGAGAACCTGACGGAGCGCAGCCTGCAGGACGCACAGCGCCTGTTCCTGATGAGCGAGGCAGTGCAGCCGGTTACGCCAGAGCCCTGCGTCACCCAGGACAGCGTGCGCTTCTCACACCTCGTGGTGGACTTGGTGCAGGCCAAGGATACGCTCTACCACGTGCTCTACATTGGCACCGGTAAGCCGGCCTGCCCCCCACCCCCTGACCTGGGCTGCTGTGAAGAGGGGCCTTCAAGATCACCTGCATCTGCCCCTCACCGCATCCTTTTCCCTCCAGAGTCGGGCACCATCCTGAAGGCGCTGTCCACAGCGAGCCGCAGCCTCCGTGGCTGCTACCTGGAGGAGCTCCATGTGCTGCCACCGGGGCGCCGGGAGCCCCTGCGCAGCCTGCGCATCCTGCACAGCGCGCGCGCGCTCTTCGTGGGGCTGAGCGAGGGCGTGCTGCGCGTGCCGTTGGAAAGGTGCTCCGCCTACCGCAGCCAGGGGTAAGGCAGCCACACCCCGGGCAATTGTGGGGCTGGGATTCGGGACTGGTCCCAAGGTCTCTGAACCTTGGCTTGTGCCTCCTATAAGCTGGCCCACAGGATCCCACGGGGGAGGGGAGGGACTCAATGGGGGCAGGCTGCATACACAAGCTTCTCTGTGTGGAGAAAGTGTGCGCTTAGCCAGTTGTGAGTGCTGCAGCACCAAGCGCCTGAAGCTCCAAGAGCACTTTATCTGCAATTCTTGCCCGGAGTTGCGAGTTCAAGGGGAGCTAGTGCTTGGAGTCCTCTACCAGCATTTGCTGCTCCAGCTTCGTCCCTGTTAAGCAGCAGAGAAGGCTGGAGTGCAGGCAAAACACCATTTGGGGAAGCTGTGCTGTGGCGTTACACATTTTCCCACAGTGGGACACCGGGGTGAAAGGGGAAAGCCAAGGTCAGGCCAAAGCCTGCTGGCCAGGCTGCATCTGCTGCCACCCAGCCTGCATCTCTTCCTCGTTTGCTGGCATAGTCACAGCCATGCGAGCTTTCATGACCTTTGCACAGAGCCTTCCCCGCTGTGCCATCTGTCAAGAGCTGGGGGACAAATGGCACTCCTGCTGCCAAGAGCTGTTGCTCAGCCACTGAGGGGAGGGCTGGCAGCCGGGTAGAGGGGACCAGGCAAGCTCCTCATTAGCTCCAACATGCAACTCCATCAGCAAAACAGCACCGTTTTACAGTGCCCAGCAATTTCAGGCCACTTTTCAGGGTGTGAGAGGAGCTTGGTAAGATGAACAGGCCTGGAATGTCCCTTGAAGTTTCCAGATGTCTGCTGGGGGATTGGAGGCTGGCTGATATCTGACACTGGGTGTGACAGGTGGAGTTGGATCCACTTGGCCTATCTTAGCTGTCCTCAACCGAGCAGGTGGCTTTGTGAGCACCTGCTCTGTCTTCCAGGAGATGGGGGTGGGGAACTTGTGTGCAGCAAATGGTGTGAGCTTTTGTCAGCAGAGGCCTCACAGTGCTCATGAAGCACCAGGTTCCGTGAGTCAGCAGTGGCAGCCAGGGTCTTCATTCCTGTTTTATCTTCCCGAGCACATTCCAGAGCTTTCCAGCCTCCTGAGCTGTCTGGAATCTCATCATTCATGACACAGATCAGGGGGCAGTGCTGGGCAGTGAATCACCAGCTAACGGTTGACAGCATTGCCCCCACTTCTTATGTTTTTGAACTCTGTTATTATTCAAATTTCCACAAATGTCTTGTTCTCTAAGAGGCTTTTAATCTCTTGAAGGCAAAACCTGATGTCTCAGGGATTTTTTTATGCCACCCCAGGGAGCCCTGCTCAGCACAGGATACCTCTGCAGACAGCGGCTTAACTGGCTACACAGCGGCTTAACTGGCTATGCCATGATGCCACTCCTATTTATTTTGTAAGTCAGAGTTTCAGAGAGAGAGAAAGAGATTCCATCCACTGGTTCACTCCCCAGTGATCCCACTGGCTAGGGCTGGGTCAGGCTGAAGTGAGACAGGAGCATTTTGATGCCTGTCATGGAGACCCTGCCAAGAAACTGTACATAGAACTTTTTAAAAAAAGTATTAAGTTACCTCCAGGTTAATAGAATGAGCGAGCAAGTATATGCATCCACCAACCCTAAGGCTCCAGGGTTCAGCAAGCTAGCTGTCCATGTACGAATATTAGCATTTGCACTGGGGAGGGGTACCAAAACTGGTAGGAGGGTGAGGGTGGGTAAACATGCCACCCACTCTGCTCAGGTTCAAAGGGCTTGTCTCCAACCAGCGTCTTTCCTTTTTTGTTATTGTCTTTAAAGATTTATTTAATTGAAAGACATAATGTCAGAGAGGAAAGAGAGACTTTCCAACCTCTGGTTCATTCCCCAAATAGGCACACAATAGCCAGAACTGAAGCCAGGAGCCAGGAAGTCCATCTGGATCCTCCCATGTGGGTGACAGGAGCCAGCACTTGGGGCATTTTCTGCTGTTTTCCTGGGCCATTATCTGAGAGCTGGATCTGAAGTACAGCAGCTGAAGCAGGAACCAGCATTCTGATATAAGACCCTGTGTCATAGGTGATGGCTTAACCCTCTGTGGCAGAACTCCCCCTCCTCCCACCCCCGCAGCCATATCGTTTCACTTAAGTGCACCGGAGTCCCACAGGCACCACCAGGACCCTGGCCTGGCTAGGAACCAGGGTTCATCAAAAAGGAGCCGAGGAAATGGACTGCTGTAGGCAGGAACCGCCCATCTGCTCCTTCTCACTTGCCTTTCGCCCTGGCCATGGGAGCTCTTCTCCTCCCCTGCCTGTCCCATAAGCGCCTAAGTTCAGACAGCCTTTTTCTCTGAGCTCCCTTTGCAGCTGAAGACCACAGGTTGCCTGGGAACCTGTGCAGCCTTAAGCAACATTCCCAAACTCCACTTCCCCCCACCCCCTGCCGCCCTTTCTACCTTGGACAGCTCCTATCCTGAGACTTGTACATTTGTCTCTGTCCCAGCCTATGGAATGAACCCCATTCCCTTTTGTAATGCATATTTGCGACAGAGCAGTTAAAAAAAATAAAAAGACATGGTGATATGTTATTGGTCTGATGGCTGCTTAAGAATTCTAAACTGTCATCCATTTGTATAGTCAGAGATACGTTTTCTCTTCTGTTTGCAGCTTTCATTTACTTAAGAGTGTGGTTTCTGTGTAAGCTTTAATGTGACTTTTAGCCATGAGTGGTGGAGCTGGAGTCTCAGGGCTTGGGGAGGGTCCCCTTCAGCTTTCATTTGAAGACAGGTCAGGCACTGGCTTTGGGGAGATCTCCAAGGGCCCCTCTGCCCAAATACTCTGGTGATACACACTTGTTTTTGGTGGGAATAAGCTTATGTGTTACTACTATTAGTGACTAACCATGGCAAACTATTTTCTTGCTTATAAAGTGTCCCATCAGCTGCTTCTACACCCTGGGTTGGCTTCCTTGCTGAGGGCAGGGAGAAATAAACTCAGGAGTGTGTTTTCCTGTGTTCCAATTGGTTGGATTTGTTAGTGGTTATCTTTTTTTTAAAGATTTATTTTTATTATTTTTTATTGGAAAGGCGGATATACAGAGAGGAGAGACAGAGAGGAAGATCTTCCATCCGATGATTCACTCCCCAAGTGAGCCGCAACGGGCCGATACTATGCCGATCCGAAGCCAGGAGCCTCTTCCGGGTCTCCCACGCGGGTGCAGGGTCCCAAAGCTTTGGGCCGTCCTCAACTGCTTTCCCAGGCCACAGGCAGGGAGCTGGAAGGGAAGCGGGGCCGCCGGGATTAGAACCGGCGCCCATATGGGATCCCGGGCGTGCAAGGCGAGGACTTAACCACTTGCGCCACCGCGCCGGGCCCGTTAGTGGTTATCTTTACCCAGTGTTGGCAAGGAGTTGAGGCTGGAAGCCACAGGGTATGGCACTGTTTTGCCCAAATATGTGGTCTCAGGATGTCCAGTGTGGTGGGTTCTGTCCATGAAAGTACCTCATCTCAGACCATGATCCCAGGTGAGACCATGGACAGTTCACAAATGGTCTGAGGTGAACAAAGTAGAAATAGATTTGCCAGCAGCATCTGACTGTTCTGGATCCCCAGGTGTCACCTCACCTATGCAAGGTCACAGGTCGGCCAGAGCAGGGGGCAGAGTTCTCTTCTCCCACTTCCTCCACCCTTTAGAACACTTTTCTTGTGAAGTCTCTCCTTGGTCCTTGCAGCCTGCTATGCCACTGTAGAGCTCTGTGAAAAATAGAGAATTCATTGGACAGGTGATGCTCCTTAAAGCTTCCAGAGGAAAGAAAAGGTCTCAGTTGGAGAAATCAGCAGTTGCACCCTCTCGTCTCTCTTGTGTGGCATCTTAACCCTGGGCATCCTTGCTCTTGAGCCACTAGGAAAATCTCTGAAAAGGCACATGATGATTATGTGACTCCTCCCCTAGTCACCCCCTCCTTCCTGGCAGTCTGACACCCTCTTTTCTGTTTTCTCACCTCCAACTTCTGAGTCCCTGCTCATGTGCTATTACCAGACCTTTTTCAGCAGATTTGGTCAGAAGTGAATAGAAATGGTGTTAGCAGGTGGGAGGGATTCAAGTCTGCCCTGGCAGTGGCAGTGAGCTCTGTGCGTGTGTGGGGAGCCCTTCTCTAGCTCCCTTCAGTTAGCCTTCCAGTTAGCCATAGACAGCAGATCATGATGCCACAGTTGCCATAGCCTCTTTCTGCTCCTTGAAGTCCTAGTAGACGACATTGAGGTTTTTGTTGTTGTTCAACATGCAATCCATACTATACATAAATCAGAAGGAGAAAAGAGAGGACCCCCGCCTCCCAAACATGAGCAGAGGAAGCACTGGGGCATACCTGCATGTGTACCTTTTTACTAGGTGACACAGAGAGACTAGCCCGGAGGCAGGGTTACCCAGGACACCTGACACAGAGTAGGAGTTCAGTGTCCTTGGTTGTTATCATAGAGGGTCTACCAGATGGACAGAGCTATCCAGGGGGTAGTGTTCAGGTGCATGCTTAAGATGTAGATGAGACTGGGGAAACAGCAGGCATGAGTCTGAGTGCTTCTGTCCGGCAGGGCATGCCTGGGAGCACGAGACCCATACTGCGGCTGGGACGGCAAGCAGCAACGCTGCAGCACGCTAGAGGACAGTGCCAACATGAGCCTGTGGACCCAGAACATCACAGCGTGCCCAGTGAGAACTCCTTCACACCCTCATCTCCAAGCCTTATGCCCCTCCCATCTCTGCCTCAGGCTGGGACTTCCCATCTGTATCCCCAAATTCCCCTAGGGGTTCACACCCTCCCTGCTCCTTCCCACTCCCTATGTGTATCTACAGGTGCGGAATATGACACGGGACGGAGGCTTTGGCCCGTGGTCACCATGGCAACCATGCGAGCACTTAGATGGGGACAGCTCAGGCTCGTGCTTGTGTCGGGCCCGATCCTGTGACTCCCCACAGCCTCGTTGTGGGGGCCTCAGCTGCCTGGGGCCAGCCATCCACGTTGCCAACTGTTCCAGGTATGTGCAGGGACAGCACTTGCACAGTGTCTGCCTCGGACCAGGTGGGGCGACCTGGAGAAAGGAGGCGTCACCACCTCCTTTTTGCAGGTGTTTGCAGCAGGGGATGGGGAGTCACTCCAGGCAGGGCAGCCAGGAACTGCAAACGTGGCTGATGTGCTTGGCTAGAAGCATAAGCCTGGTGGGGGAGGGGTGTCCCCATGCTGGGTGCTCTGGATGCAAAGAAGGCAGGCATAACAGTCACTGCCAGATAAGGGATGGCCTCACTGTCCCAACGTGAAGGACAGCATAGATGCAGTGGTGAGACAGATTCTGTGCCCATCCTGGACTGCCCATCTGGAGATGTGACCTTGGCCAAGCCATCTAATCCATCTGAGTCTCTCTGCGGGCCCTGGGCCCCACTGGAGAAAGGCTAGGAGATGTGAAGAGGATACCACGTGTGGCCAGTTTACACTCTGCCTGGTGCTGGGGCTGCCTTCAGATTGCTACAGTATCAACTCACAAGTAATCCTGGGTGGTCTTAAAATGTCTATCCTATATATGTTTATTGGCTCCACTCTCGCAGCCGCTTCATGCGGCAGGTGCTCAAGGAAAAGGAAGGTGTCTGTAGCTTGTCCAGGGTTAAACTGCTCAGAAAGTAGGAGAGCCTGGATTTGAAAATTGATGTCGAAGTAGACAAGAGGGAGCAGGTTCTGAGGTTGTACGAAGGTGTGTGCAGGGGTGGGGAGGGTGGTGGGAGAGGGGTGGGAGGGAGGCCTGGGTATAAGGATGCAGCTTGCAAAGGCAACTACAGTTTGTCTTTATGGTCCTTAACTGGGAGGGCTGCCCGTGGAAGGAGGCTTTCCTTTAATGTTTGAGGAGGAACACAGTGAATGAAGGCCTGGATGAACTGAGTAGGCCTCAGGGGAGCTGATGTTTTGTGTCACTGCTGCAAGCCCTGACCTGTCCTGACAACCCCGTCAAATCCTTCCCAGACTAGCTGTAAACAGCTGGGACTCAAGCGCCAACCCGGCTCTGTCCCCTTGCTTCCCACCAGGAATGGAGCGTGGACGCCATGGGCATCCTGGGCACAGTGCAGTACGTCCTGTGGCATCGGCTTCCAGGTCCGCCAGCGAAGCTGCAGCAACCCTGCCCCTCGCCATGGGGGCCGCATCTGCGTGGGCAAGAGCCGTGAGGAGCGGTGAGCAGAGCGGGCATCCTGTGGACACACCTGCCTTGAGACCTCTGAGCCCACCAGAGGCTCCAGTCTCCCCTGGGGAAGGTGGCTGCACCTCGCTGTTCTCCCCAGACTCCGCGTGTCCAGGTGACGCCTGCTTCCCGTCCCCTCGCAGGTTCTGTAATGAAAACACACCCTGCCCGGTGCCCATCTTCTGGGCCTCGTGGGGTTCCTGGAGCAAGTGCAGCAGTGACTGCGGTGGTGGCGTGCAGTCCCGGAGGCGGACCTGCGAGAATGGCAACACCTGCCTGGGCTGCGGCGTGGTGAGCTCTCCTGGCTGGGGAAAGGCGCATGCAGGCGCAAGCCAGCCTAAGACCTGGGGACTTGGGGACGCGGTGGCTCTGAGACTCGCCCACTGTCGCCCCCCGGCAGGAGTTCAAGACCTGCAACCCCGACAGCTGCCCCGAGGTGCGGCGCAATACGCCCTGGACACCGTGGCTGCCCGTGAACGTGACGCAGGGTGGGGCGCGGCAGGAGCAGCGCTTCCGCTTCACCTGTCGCGCGCCCCTGGCCGACCCGCACGGCCTGCAGTTCGGCAAGAGGAGGATGGAGACTCGGACCTGCCCCGCTGACGGCTCCGGAGCCTGCGACACCGACGGTATGGTACAACGGATAACGGCGGGGGTGGGGAGTTGGGGTAAGCGAATCGTGCTAGGGAGGGCACCGGGGCCGCGCTGGAGCCCACCTCGCTGAGGCCCCGGGTGCCTTCCCCAGCGCTGGTGGAGGACCTCTTGCGCAGTGGGAATGCCGCCCCGCACGCAGTGAGCGGGGGCTGGGCGTCCTGGGGCCCGTGGTCGTCCTGCTCCCGGGACTGTGAGCTGGGCTTCCGCGTCCGCAAAAGAACCTGCACCAATCCGGAGCCCCGCAATGGGGGCCTGCTGTGTGTGGGAGACGCAGCCGAGTACCAGGACTGCAACCCGCAGGCTTGCCCAGGTAACCCTGCCGGCACCCAGGGAGTCTCTGACCGTGGGAAAACCTTGCGCCCAGGGGACCCTGTGCCCTCCCTCCCCCCGGGGATGGGTGGGAAGGGGCGCCATCTGCCCATGCAAAAGTCCCCAGGACAGTTTTTCCCTCGACTCTGGGCACAGTTGGCCTTTCCTCATGCCTTGTGTCTCTTCTCCCACATCATGGTGGAATGGGTATGTCTGTCTGTCTCTACCAGCACACACACACACACACACACACACACACACGGAATGGATATGTCTGTCTTTCTCTACACACACAGAAATGGGTATGTCCGTGTCTACACACACACACACACACACACACACACACACACACACACACACACACACACACACACTGCGTTTCCCTGTCAGCCCAGTTTCCTACAGGATGAAAGTGGGGTGGCTGAAGGTTGAGGTCAGTCCCTGCCAGTGTGTCCCCAGTGGCCTGACTTGGGATGGCACTGGCTCCTCTTGGACTCTGTGCTCCATCCCCTTGCTTCAGTTCAGGGAGCCTGGTCCTGTTGGACCCCATGGTCCCCGTGCTCAGCCTCCTGTGGCGGGGGCCACTACCAGCGCACGCGGTCCTGCACCAGCCCCGCGCCCTCCCCCGGCGAGGACACCTGCCTTGGGCTGCACACGGAGGAGGCGCTGTGTGCCACCCAGGCCTGCCCAGGTACTGCGAGCTTCCAGCCCTCCCCGTCTGCCCGCTCTCCCCAGGGTAAAGGGGCGGGTAGGGGTGGGGGCCTCAGATCCTCACCGAGGAGGACCCCACCCACTTCCCACAGAAGGCTGGTCACCATGGTCTGAGTGGGGCACATGCACGGAGGAAGGAGCCCAGAGCCGCAGCCGGCACTGTGAGGAGCTGGTCCCAGGGCCAAGTGCCTGTGCTGGGAACAGCAGCCAGAGCCGCCCCTGCTCCTATAGCGAGATTCCTGGTAGGCCAGCACCTGCACATCAGCACCAGCCCCCTTCGGTAGCATGTATCCTGGGTGGGGTGTGGGGGGTGCAGGATGAAACCTCTTGGCAGTGGGGTGGGGGTGGGGATAGGGTGGGAGGAGGTTGTGCAGCCTGGAACCACCAAGAGAAAAACCCATCTCCTCGCCTGGGTGCATGCACTTGGGGTTCTGGCACTTCCCATTCAAGAGGGGTCAGCCAGGAGTAAGTCTAGGGGACAGAGGAGATTAAAGGCCCCCAGGTGACATCCTGTGGCTAGGTATTGGCCCTGGGCTCCTCCGAGCAGTGCATGCAGCTCAGGAAAGTCATGTCTCCCCTCCTCTCCTCTTCCCTCTGCCCCTTACCCCCTCTCCACTTGTCTTCCTGCAGTAATCCTGCCTGCCTCCAGCATGGAGGAGGCCACTGGCTGTGAAGGTAAGAGGAGCCAGTACCACCCCCCAGGCACTGGCATTCTGCCCTTCATTGTGCTGCATAGCCTAGAGTCTTCCCCTCTCCCAGCCCAGACAGCCAGCTCTTGCTGGGAGTTCACAGTTCTGAGGCTTCACAGGCAGGGGATTCTGGGGGATTCTGGGGAATTCTGCCCTTGCCCACAACTAGAAGCCATCAACCCTCTGCCCCAGGGACGAAACCTCTAACTCCAGACCCTCTGACTCAAACCCCAGGGTGTTATGTGGGAGAGGTCCCTGTGGCAGGCTACCCAACCTCTGCTGCTCTCAAAACCCTTTTCCTTGATGTCCCAGAGGTTCCTGTTGCTGTTTCTGTTCCCCAGAGAGGCGGCTAGGAGTCCCTCTATTCCTTTTGTCTCACTGTCCATCATCTCTCCTCCCCACCAGGGTTCAACCTCATCCACCTGGTGGCCACTGGTGTCTCTTGCTTCCTGGGCTCGGGGCTCTTGACCTTGGCGGTGTACCTGTCCTGCCAGCACTGCCAACGCCAGTCCCAAGAATCCACACTCGTCCATCCCGCCACCCCCAACCACCTGCACTACAAGGGTGGGGGCACCCCTAAAAACGAGAAGTATACACCCATGGAGTTCAAGGTGAGGAAGCAGGGGGAACAGGGTGAAGCAATTACTGGCTTTGGTGCTAAGCCAGGTATAACTGGACAGGGCGCTTGGTGTGATCCTTCCTGCTGTCCTTGCCCTGCTTGTCCCCTTTCTCCTCACCCTGCCTCTCTGTCCCTTCCTCCTCACACAGACCTTGAACAAGAATAACTTGATTCCTGATGACAGAGCCAGCTTCTACCCACTGCAACAGACCAATGTGTACACAACTACCTACTACCCGAGCCCACTGAACAAACACAGCTTCCGACCTGAGACCTCACCTGGACAACGGTGCTTCCCCAATAGCTGATACGCTGCCCTGGGACCTTGGGCTCCTTGCCTTTGTAAGGCACAGAGAAGGTGCAGGTGGGACCATGGAGCCAGTTTGCTTTGCTCTGTGTGTACCAGGCCAGGGACTTGCTACCTTGGCTGTGGGGTTCCCACTTGACTACAGAGAGCTCTGGCTGGCAGTGACCATGGGCGAGAGGACTGGCTTCAGGCTGGCACATGGCTGTGGTTCCAGTACAGCCCCACTGTCTCATGGCCTCCCTGCGACCCACGGTCATTTTGACCCTCCCCTGCCGTGTCTGGGCTGCAGACCTACTGGCATGTGAGGAACTGGAGGATGGAGATGGCCACAGGGCAGTCTGTTGGGTTTGGGTTGGAAATGACTCATTGCGGTCATCAGGAACTTGAAAGGCCTGGTTATCTACATTCTGATCAGCCCTGTAAGGAACTAATCAAATGGCCCCAGTAGATCTTGAATCTCTTCCCTACAACTGGGCCGTTGTGGTGCTGCTGCCATGGTGTGACCTAGGGGACCAAAACTGCTCCAGGTTGTCCATCTCTGTCTAGCAATCCATTCTTTCCCTGGTCAGAGGCAGTGAGGACTGGGAACTGGAATGTGGAGCTTTGCTGAGAAGCCCTTTTCATCTGGGCTGGCCTTGCCCCCTCTGGATCCACAAGAAATGGCCAAGAAGAAAGGAAGGCTCAAGGCCAGTAGAGGCAGAAGTGCTGCTTCTGTGTGTGCCTGGAGACTCCCTTCTAGCGGCTGCTCACCAGAGTGGAAGCTAAGACATGCTTGGGAGTCTCTGCTGGCCCCTAACCTATTCAGGAACGTGTGCACATGCGCACACACACGTACATACACATGCAATCACCATCTGTTACAGCAACAGAAAATGGTGTTGGTTTCTGGTGTTGTTAATTAAAGATGAAATCCAGCCTCCAAATGTAACTTTGCCTTTGTGGCTGGGGTAGGTGGGATGGGGAGTGGTTGGTGGGGTGGGACAGCTTCTCTTGGCATGGCGTGGTCAGTCAGAGCAATGCCGTAAAGTAACAGGTGGTTTTTTTTTTAAGGTGGAAGAAATTACCCAGGTAGGGGTAGACTCTGATATGGGATTCCTTTCCATTTATGGGTGCATGCACACGCACACACATATTGTTCTAAACTATGTGGAAGAGACTGGAGGTAAGCATCCTCACGTGTCCCAAATGGGGACACAGGAACACTAGGGCTGCACAGCTGGACACTTCTACCCAGCCTCTTGGCAGCTCCTCCAGGCAACAGGTGCAAGGTGGGAATGTGAATCCAGCAATGCAGGTTTAATGAGTATTATTTACTGAGGTAGCTTCATTGCTGGGCAATATGGACAGATGAGAAAGCCTGTGAGGTATGTGTGTGGGTAGAGGGAGGGAGTGTAGGCAGTTTCTACTGAATTAAATAAAAACACCCTTACAGCTTCAGCCCACCAGAATCAACGCTTCCATTGGGTGAGGTTGATGGACACACTCCATTTAGTGAACAATTTTCCAGCTTACTTTGCTGGATCACTTGTCACTGGAGTGCTGGTGGAATCTGACTGTAGGTTGAGGTATAGGCTTGCAAACTGAGGGTGAGAGCTGAATGTTTACAGCTTGAAGGCATCTGGAAGGAAGGAACAGAGCCTTCCTGGGCTCCTTCCTGCTGAGCCAGGGCACCTGAGACACGCTCAGGCCTGGGTGGAGCCCAGCAGAGAGTTCAGGGAATGGGTGTGTGGGCAGTGAGGAGGTTCCCAACTGGCCGCTGTGAGCCCTCTGAGTCCAGAAGTTGCAGGGCCCACGCAACAGTTTAGATGCTGGACTCACGGATTTCCTTGAACATCTGTAGTAGATCCCAGGAAGTTCAAGAATATTCTAGGGCCCGGGGTGTCTGCCTCAAAAGGGCTGCTCACGGCCCACATCCAGCAGAAGTCTTGGATAGGGGTGGAGGAAGTGGTCATGGCTGGAATGGTGTCAGCAGATGGGCATCACTGTGGATGCTGCAGTCACACACACACACACACACACACACACACACACACACACACACACACTGAATACTCTAGGCTGAAACATGGGGCTGTAGTGGCATGGCACTTCAGGTACACAAGGAGGTCTACATGGCAGGTGTATGAGCTGGTGTGGTTGGCCAAGCCTGTGCAGCAGCTAGCCCAGGAACCGCAACATTCTCTGGGCAAGATGGAGAACCCCAGACTGCTCCCTGACAAACAGGGTGTGGCTCACTCTGACTGGCATTGACTGTGATGTCAGCGGCGGAAGCTTGCCTGGGCCAAACTGGCTCTGCAGGGAATGAGGAGATGGAGCAGTGGGAGCACCAGGGCTTCTAAGGGCTCTGCACTGGTTACACAACTTTGTGTACATTTTTAAAAATCAAAAGCATTCATGTTTGTTACATAAAATCCAGAGTTTACCAGAGCTATATGAATAGTCACAATGAAAACTATCTCAAAAATCACCTTAAGCAGCTAGAAATCAGAAAAGAAATTTTGGCAGTATGCTCAGTTAAATTAAGATGTATCCCAAATCCTGACACAACTTCAGGATCCCCTGGCCTGAAGATACCCGAATTCAGAACCCATGTCTATGACATAAAGTGGCCTGCTGTGTGTGTAGAATCTATGCACAGCCTCCTGTCATCTCTAGATTACTTCAACCTAACACAAAGTCAGTGCTGAATAAAGAGTTGAGATGTGGTATTGTAACTCTGGTTGGTTGAGTCTGGAAGCAGCAGCTATGGGAGCTACGGGAGGACTGACTGCACATGCTGACAGAAAGCAAATGGAGCAGCAGCAGTTGACTGGTGAGGGGTGTATGGTTGCAAACGACATCCTCAAGTGATTTCAGAAAGAAGTAGCAATTGGAGGAACGGGGCATGTTGAATACAGGGCCTGGGCAGAGAAGGCTTGGTTGGGATCTGTGCGAGCTGCTTCCAGACCTCTGGATCATCTGCATTACTGCCTGGTCATCACTCCTTCATCTCAGATGAAGTTTGCTCCCTCGAGGGGACTAAGGGATGAAACTAGTGTATTTCCCAGCTAAGTCCAAGCCTGGCATCCAGACTGCTTCTCTCTTCCAGGTGGGAAATGGAGGGTGAGTCAAAAAAAACGTTTGGGAAGAGACAAGACAACCCTACAGAGTCTGCAATCACCCATACAACAGTCCCACACACAGCACATGACACTGATTTACAAGTCAGCGTGTGCACGCAGAGTTCACAATTGAATTCTCATGCATCACACTAGATGTGACTAGATAAATAAGGATGGTGGATGTCTGAGAAAAAGCTCCAACATGAGAGGCTGAAACAGAATTCAACGAAAGCAGAGATGGTATGGAGGAATTGAATATAGCACACTTTAGAAATAAGACTCTGCATCTTCGTAGTAAGAACAGTTTATTTTAATAGCAAACAAAAGCTCACAGAAATTTAAAACTATGACAACAGAAAAAAATTAGTAAAGCTGTTAAAAGATAAAGGGATTTCCCAGAAAGTTGAACAAGAGAAAGCAATGGAACATAGGAGGAAAATGGAAATAATAGAAGCTTAGTCTAATAAATCTAATAGCACATGTGTAAACTCTAAAGAGAACATTGTCAAAAGAATACTTAAAAAAATTCCCCAGAACCAAAGGATGGGGTCTCCATGGATAAGGACCAGTCGGGAATGAAAAAGATCTCCTGTGGGGCATGTTCGTAAACATAGCCTTGCAAAGCTCTGAGATTGAGGAGACCATTCGCACAACAGACAGATGAGAATGGAAATGTGTGGTCTCTGAAAATGCATACCTACAAAATTTGAAAAGTATATAGTGAAATTATTTTTAAAATTCCAGGGTAAAAATTCTTGGTTGTGAATTATCTATGTAGTAGAAGGGGGGATGGGGGAGGAAGACAGGGTGCTCCAGTCTACTGGTTTACTTCCCAAATGCCTGTAACAGCCAGGCCTGGGGGAGCTCAAGCCAGGGGCCAGGAACTCATCTAGGTCGCCCATGTGGGTGGCACACGGATAGGGGATGCCAGCATTGCAGATGGCAGCTTAACACACTGGCACGACCCTGCTTCCTCTTTTTAACTTAAAAATTTATTTATTTATGTGAAAGAGAGAGAATACATACAGAAACACAGACAGATACTAGAGAGAGAGAGAATGAACAAGCAAAACAGAATGAGAGAATCTGCTGGTTCATTTCATAAATGTCTGCAATAGCAGGGGCTGGACTCAATTTGGTCTCCCATGCAGGTGGCAGGGACCCAAGTACTTGAACTGATGCACACCTGTGCTTCCCAGGGTGTGCATTAGTAAGAGGTGGATGGGAAGTACAGATAAGGGACCTGAACCCAGGAATGTGGGTGTCCCAGGCTTCATCTTAATTATTGCGCCAAATGCTTGTCCCATCATAACTCTATCATGCAGACGTGGACAACACCAGAGAGACGAGCCTCTGAGGTTTTAGTGCCAACAAAGTGTTAGACTGAGTGTTGAAAAATGACATAGAAACATTAAAAAATATTTTCCTCTGATTGTAGCCATGGCATATGCTCATTAAAGAAGTTTCTGAAAGTAAAAACAAAAATCTAGTAAAAGAATATGCAGATGCCCTAATAGCTAAGAGATAACCACCATTTTAAAAAGGATTTTATTCATTTATTTGAAAGACAGCATGACAAAAGGAGTAGACAGAGAGAGAGAGAGAGAGAGAGAGAGAGAGAGAGAGAGAGAGAGAGAGATTCAGCCACAGCGAGAGCTGGGCTAGGCCAAAACCAAGAATCCAGAGCTACAGTTGAACCTCCCACGTGGAAGGCAGGGAATGAAGCCCTTGAACAATCATCTGCCTCCTTGTGGCTAAACCGCTGTACCACAACGCTGACTCCTCATTATTTTAGTATTTTTTTTTTCAGGCATTTTTTTTCTGTAAAATCTGCCTCTCATATAAAATAATAGTTGAAAACATCCTGCAGCCACAAACATTTCCTTCCTTGAATATAAATTATTTCTGTCATCTCCTCAATGAACACAGTGAGTATTTAAACAGAGTACTCTGTGCAGAGGGTTAACACTAACAAATAGTGCAAAAGGATACACAGAGGTGACTCCTCATTTCATTGATTGGAGAGACAGAGTGACAGGTGCCTGCTGTGTCCCAGAGGTGGGAGGAGCTTAGTCCAGGTCTCCTACATGGGTAGCCAAAAGCCTGTTACTTGAACTGTCACAGCTGCCTTGATGGGAATCAGATGTCCAGAGCTGGAGCTGGGCTCAGGAATCAAATGGAGGCATTCTGGCCCACTCTCTTCACATTTCTGATTCTTAGGCCCCAGGGTCTGCTTCCTCAAGGCAGGTAGAGGTAGAACTGGCTATACAGGCATAAGAGGGTACTTTGAAAAGCCTGTGTGTGATTTGGGGGGCGGGGAGGGGGGAAGAGCAGATGCAATGGCTCCGTTGAATTATCCTCCCGCTTCAAGTGCTGGGATGCCATATGGGTGTCAGTTCACAGGATCCTGGCTGCTCCACTTCCCGACCAGCTCTCTGCTTGTGGCTGAGAAAGCAGTAGAGGCTGGTCCAAAGCCTTGGGCATCCACATGGGAGACCTAAAAGAAGCTCCTGGTTCCTGGGTTTGGCTTGGCTCAGCTCTGACTGTTGCAGCCATTTGGGAAAAGAACCAGTGGATGGGAGATATTTCTCTCTGCCTCTCATTTGCTCTGTAAATCTTTCAATAATAATAAATGTTAAAGACAAGTTCATTTCAGTGCAAAAAATGTTGACACCTAGGGCAGTTTTTTGGTTATGTGGGCTTTCCAGAAATTTCTAGAAGATACTTGGTATATGTTCACAAATGCACCTAGGATTACACAGGGATTATGCCTAGATAAATCCACTGTAAGATGAAATATCCTAAAGGGAAAACACCTGTAATCCAACAGATTTCCTGAACAGCGTGGCTTAGCAACTCAGCACCTTGGAGAGCAACTGAGCACAGCCTTGTGATCCAGGGAGCTCCTGTTCTGCCCAGCACCATGTGAGAGCTTCACACAGCACAGAGGCGGCTTGGCTTTGGCTCCACCTTGCAATCAGAGCCATTTGCATGGATGTGTATGTGCATGTATGACACAACCGAGTTTGGCTTGGGCCTTGACAGCTCCCAATCTGCAAATTAGCCCTCAACACTGGAATAGCTGAGTGCCAACTTCAGCACCAGGTATAATATCACTGGGCTTGTGCTTGCTCTACAGGAACAATATCCTAAGTCATCACCATATTTGATCAACATATCAACATTAGTAGTATGCTCAGGTACATCATTTAGATTTTCTAATAGGTAATACTCACTGTAAGTGTCTAGATGAATTTTTAAAAAGGTTTATTTATTTATTTGAAAGGCAGAATTACAGAGAAAGGGGAAAGGGAGAGAGAGAAAGAGACTGTTCATCTACTGGTTTACCCCAAATAGCTGCAACGACCAGGGTTGGGCAGGAGCCTGGAGTCTGGAACTCCATCTGAGTCTCCAATGTAGGCACAACAATGCAAACACTTGGGCCAATTTCCACATTTTTCCAGGAGCATTAGCAGAGAGAACTGGGTGTCAGCACTACACACAGCAGCTTAACATGCTGTGACACACCGCTGGCCCCTAGATGAGCCTTGAAATGAGAATCTCTTTTATGCTTCATAGCTGAACTATAAATGCAAATTTAACATCATAAGATTAAAATGTCACAATAATTAATGATGACCATGAAAGCTGTTAGTTTCACACTAAAAAAATGCACCAAAATAGGTCAGGAAAATGAGAGCTAAAAAGAATATTGAGTGAAAAGGCTTGCTAAATAACTTTAGGAAGAATGTAATCTTTGTGAGACAATTTATGTTAAACAGTTTTCAATAATACAGAACAGAATAATAAAGATTTGATGAAAAAAGTCTAATATCTGTCAACTGGTTTGATGTCTATCTCGCATTTGTTATATAAAGCAAAATCTTTAAGAATTATGCCTAATTTTTTGTATTTAATTCCATTTTTGTTATGAGTCTTTCAAGAATAAATTCTGTTTGGGAATTCTCATCTTTTGGAAATGAATTAAAAGTAAAGTCAGCCTTTCTACTACAACATTGCATTAGCCAAAAAATTACCATATCATGTTTAGTATCCATGATAATGTACCATTGATCCAGACATAAAAAAGAATATTCAGAGAATGAAAGAAAACACAAAATAATTTATAATATTGTGTAACTTCTCAACTGTTCTTAGTAAAAGTTGAGGATTATTTCTTTTAAAAATATTTATTACTTTGAAATGCAGAGTTGCATAGAGGCATAGACAGAGAGAAGGCTTCAATTTACTGGTTCATGCCCCAAATGATCACCTGAGCCAACTTTGACTGCTTTCCCATCCCATTAGTAGGGAGCTGGATGAGAAGTGGAGCAGCCAGGACTTGAACCATCATCAGAATTGGATGCCAGTGTTTTGGTAGTGGCTTTTATCTTTTATACCACAGTGCTAGCTCCTGAGCACCTAATCCACCCTTCCTCTCTTTCTTTTACTAGTTGCTTGTTTTATTGGAAGGGCAGATTTACAGAGAAAAGGAGGTACAGAGAGAAAGGTCTTTCTTGCCTTGGTTCACTGCTCAAGTGGCCAGATTGGCGAGAGCTGAGCTAATCCGATGCCTGGAGCCAGGAGCATCCTTTGGGTCTCCCACGTGGGTGTAGGGGTCCAAGGTTTTGGGCTGTCCTCGACTGCTTTCCCAGGCAACAAACAGGAAGCTGGATGAGAAGTTGAGCAGCTGGGACATGAATTGGTATCCATAAGGGATCCTGACTCTTGCAAAGAGAGGATTAGCCAATTGATCCATCATGCTGGGCACTGAACATCTATTTCTTATGACAACTGCCGTCCAGTGACCACAGGAGTTAGATGCTGCTAGCTACACTGTGCATGTACTGTTCCTGCAATGACGTCAAACTTAAAATGTAACCCTCAGCAATCTTTACCAGCAAAATTATAAGAATCATCACATCTCTAGGATGAAATTTCAGATTCATTCTTGCTTCCCAGAAAGCTCATTCTGAAACAGTGACATTTAGTTTTGACCTCAAACTTCAACTCAGTTTCGCCTTCTCATGTTTCTGCCTCTGTGTGTTCTGGGCAGCATACAAGTGTATGCCCGTCTGCACACACACCACATGGCACCAGATTTTACTCCATTGTTTATCAGAGTGATCCACAGCTGCCTTTCCCCTAATAATTGCCCCCATTGATTTTAACCAAATCATTAAGGGTGTGCTTCCTGGAGAGGGGTGGAAGCATATTTGCTTAATCTTGTGTTAGAAACAATGTTGAAAATCAGTCCTGACATGTATGCACCTGAAATGAACTTAGAGCAACAGAGTCACTCCAAGAGCACACTTGTTGAAACATCACATTACACTTTGCTGTCTTATTTGCCTCCCTCTATTTCATAGGTGACCCTCAAGTTTAGTGGCAGAGTTCCTTCTAGGTAAGTTAGCCCAGGGGACTTAAGAGTTCCTCTCTCTCCAAGAGTCTCTTCTTGCCTTCCCCCCAGCGCACACCCCCTGGCCCCACTTCCCCCCTGCACTGAGTCCCATGCTCCTTGAGGTCCACTTGGTGGGAACCACATCTTTTCCTCCCTTCATCCATTGGATACACAGATCCTAGCTAGGTTGTGACTGGCTGACAGTATATTACTATAAAACCTGTCTAGAACCTGTACTGCTGGGGCTCTCCAGAATGATAGTGGGCAGGTGAGCCCAAAGCCTGTCAGCCTCTAGGCTGTTTGAACGACAGTCTCCCTTTCTTGCACCTCTTTGCTCTTCTTGGGAGTTAGGAAAAGACTCTGGAGTCCCAGGATTTCCTCCTGGCTTGCCCGGAGCCTCCACAGCCAATACTTGTGGTCTTGGCAGGGGAGAAGTTCCCTTCTGCAGCTTAGCTTAACATTTTGGTCTAAGAAAGTTCCTGTGTTCTCTCAGTCTTCATAATCTTCATTTCTAATGCCTCTGTGGGTACATGGTCCCTAAAAGGGCTAGAAATCCTGTTATTTCCATTTGATTTGTGGGATTAGTGGAGACAGACAAGCTGGGGTTAGACTCCCATCCCACCCTGGGAATAACCTTCCTGTGGACCTGTGAAGTCCATTGTTACCAGATTTCCAACAAACAGGGTTAGATAAGCCTAAGGCAGGGTTGGGCATAGATTACCAATGCGCATCCTATTGAGGGAAAACCTGGCACAAAGGGCTCTTCCCAAAGGGGTCAGCTATACCAAGTAGATTGGCTCCATGTGAAATTCAAGGTGAACAAGAAAGACTGGTCAAGAGCGTGGAAGAATGAAACAATAGCCAGAGACTCCCAGGAGAGAGAGAAGGAAAGAAAGGATCAGGGAGAGAAGTGATGGGGCAGAGCTGGCCTTGTCTTCAGATGGTGAAGCGGTGCTGTGCTTCCAACAATACCAGGTGCACACCGGTTCAGGGAGGCCCATGTTTCTCTGCCAGCATCTCTTTCAGCCCAAATACTTGGTTGAGGAGCTTTTCCATCAACTTGGCCTATGCTCCTTCGCTTTAAACCCCCTTGCAGAGAAAAGCAGAATTAGACATATTCATAAGGACAGAACAATGACCGCTATTATTATTATTATTATTATTATTATATCTTCTTAACGCATGTTTCTGAAAAGACTGAATGATTTAGTTACATCCTTGCAGTTTTTACATTGAATTTTTCCTCCTAAAAAGTTGCAAAAAATGACATTTCTGACATATTGTAAACAGTGACATTTGGGAACAGACGGTCGAAATGTGGTCGATAGGGTCTAAAAGGCACAGCACATGAAAAGCAAAACAAGGAGAATCCTCTAACTAGAGAATGTGAAGGGTGAAAAGACGAACCACAGGCTAGGGGGATATATTTGCAAACCTGGAATATATAAAAAACTGGCAGGGTCCAGTAAAAGAACTAAGAATCCAATTGGAAATGAGGAACAACTTTGACTAGACCTGAGAGTCATGACTGGTCAATCTGCACATGGAAAGAGGATCAATATAATTAGTCCCGAGTGAGATATCATAACACAGTGTTCAAAGGACCAAATTAAAGAGGTTGCCCGCTGCAAGTGTGATGAGCATGTGGCACCACAGACACTCCTGCACCAGGGGTGAGAATGAGAAATGAGACAATCATTTGGTTTCTGAAATCATTAAGTATTCACTTAACGTACAATCAACCATTCAACTCCTAGATACTGATCCAAGAAGAAAGTAAACTGTGTTGACACAACTGTTCACTGAAGTTTGCCCTAGAAGAGTTGAAAACTGCATGCATGAAAAACATCTATAAACAGGAGAATAGCTGAACACCTGGTGCTGGAGTTGTCCACTTACCTGTGGTTTTGCTTTATTGTTAGCACAGTCATCTGTGATTTGAAAATATTAAATGAAAGTTTCCAGAAAGAAACGAATCCTGAGTTTTAAACTGTGTGCCATTCCTAATATTTTGATGAAATTTCAAGCAGTGCCACCAGGTCCTATCTGGGAAATAACTCTTGTCCCTTTGTCCAGTGTACCCACACTGTGTGTGCTACCTGCCATCAGTCACTTAGTAGCCATTTCGGTTATCAGATGCAAGAAAAGCATAGGGTAAATGTCAGGTTCATACTACCCACAACTTCAGGCCTGGGGATGTACCTCCTAGAGGCAAAGGGGAGGATTCGTATATGCACATGATGGAACACAGCTCAGAAACGATAAGGAGTGAACTATGGACACATGTGATGCTATGCATGAATACAAAAATAATTGTTCTGAGTGAAAAATTGAACGGTCAACAATGGATTGTATATATTTCTTAATTCCATTTACAAATAGTTCTGGAAGATGAAAATGAATCTATAATGTCAAAAGAGAAATCATGATTCCCTGGGAAAGAGCTGGACACAGACGGGGATGGTAAGAGAAGGGTGATTGTTATGTTTGGTAGTTTGATGATGGCTTTATGGGGATGTATGAATTTTATGGGAATGTATGTGTGTGAAAACTTCCATTACTCACTGTAAATTATGCGAGGCTAATTGTATGCCAACTTCAATGAAGCTATTAAAAAACAGTGGATAAGTGTTGTGCCTTTGGCACAATGATTAGGGTGTCACTTTAGAAGCCTGCATCCCTTTTTGGAAAACCTGGTGAGAGCTGGCATCTCTGCATTGGACATAAATTCCTACTGATGTACACCCAGCAAGGAAGTGCATGATAGCTCAAGAAACTGAGTTCCCTGCTACCCATGCAGGAGACCTAGACTGAATTCTAACCTCCTGGCACTGCCCTGAATGTGATGGGCATTTGAGGAGTGAACCAATGGATAAATAAAATGAAATCTGAAAATAAATAAAACAAAAATCTAAAAGTAATTTTTAAAGGGTGAATAGATTTAAAAATTTTCTACAAAGTCCCTTGTTCTTGAAGGTGCACTGTCACCATCTGAAGTAAACACGGGGCATGTGATGTGGTACAAAGGTTAAGCTGGCCTGGGATGCCCACATCTCAAAAGGAAGTGCCTGGTTGGAGTCCTGTCTGCTTTGCTTCCAATCCAGCTTCCTTTTCATGTGCCTGGAAAAGCAACAGATCAAGTGTGTGGGCTCTTGCACCTACGTGGGAGACCTGGATAGAGTTCCTGGTCCCTGGTTTTGGCCTGGCCTCGACTTGGCTGTTGGATCCATTTGGGGAGTGAAGCAGAAGATGGAGGATCTCTCTTTCTTCCTCTTTCCCTCCTTCTCCATCAATGTTGCTCTCAAATAAGTAAATAAATCCCCAAAGGAAAAAAAAAAAACAGGGCACTTCCTAACTCTGCCCTTTTCTAACTCTGCAGTGTGCCCAGCCCAAGGTGGAGATGGAGAAAGAAGGAAAGAACATTCGAAGCTCTTTCTTGCTCTGAATACTGAGGGCATGGTGGGGCGAGGCAGGGCCTGGAGCATCGCATTTCATTCCAGCCTGGTATGCTATGACGCGAGAAGGTGTGTAGCCGTCACCAAGCAGGTATCTTGGGGGGAGAAGCAGGTGCATGCCACCTGCAGGTCTCGCCAATGCTCTCCTTGCTCTGCTTGCTCAGAGCTGGCCCATGGGCACTCCAGAGCTTTCATGGTAGCTGAGGAGCAGCAAGGTTAGGAAAAGGGACAGAAGGGGTATCTGTGTCCCAGGTAGGACACAGGGAAATAGCATGAGATTTCATCACAATACTCAGGCCGGCACAAACTTAAAACTCATAAATTGTTTACCCTGAGAATTTTTCATTGACATCTTGACTGTTTTGTTTATAATTTATTTAAAACACAGATGGGTAGTGGGGTGTGATGGCTGGAGAGAGACCTTTGATTTACTGGTTAGCCGTGGCTGCAATGGTCAAGGCTGGGCCAGGAGCATGGAACTTCCATATTAGGGCTCCCATATAGGTGGCCAGTGTCCAAACATTTGGGCCATCTTCTAATATTTTCCAAGACACAATATCAGGAAGCTGGGTTGGAAGTGGAGCAGCTGGGATTTGAACTTCTGTTCACTTGGAATACCAGTGGTATGATTGATGACTTCACCTGCTGCACCACAGAGACAGCTCCTTTCATTTTGTTTGTTTAGGCTCTTGTTGACTGCAGTATCTGCAGCTTTCTTCCTTGCTTCTTCCAGTATATTGGTAAACTCTGACCATCCCAACCTGTTACAGTTCCCTCCATGCCCTGTCCCACCCCTATGCCCTATGGCTCCTAACGGCGTGTGTGTGTGTGTGTGTGTGTGTGTGTGTGTGTGTGAGGGCATGGAGGTGAAGCCCAACCCTGGTTCAGTTTGTTCTAAGAAGCCCAGAAACACTAGTTAGAAGCAGTGCTCTGGGCCTGGCGCGGTAGCTCAGCCGTTAAACTCCTTGTCTTGCATGCGCCAGGATCCCATATGGGCGCTAGTTCTAATCCCAGTGGCCCCACTTCCATCCAGCTCCTTGCTTGTGGCCTGGGAAAACAGTCAAGGATGGCACAAAGCTTTGGGACCCTGCACCCGCATGGGAGACCTAGAGAAAGTTCCTGGTTCCTGCCTTCAGATCAGCACAGCTCCGGTCATATCAGCTGCCTGGGGAGTGAATCATTGGATGGAAGATCTTCCTCTCTGTCTCTCCTCCTCTCTGTATATTTGACTTTGCAATAAAAATAAATCTCTCTAAAAAAAAAGAGTAAGAAGTGTTCTGGGCATACTTTTATTTGTCCTCTCCCACTGCTGTAGGCACAGAGGAGGTTTTCAATCCTGGATCCCTGCGGTCATAAGGCTAAGGCTGAGAGATGTGTCTCTTGTGGGAGAAGGGAGAATGTGAAAGAGGAAGCGGGAAGTGAGCCTAGCTCTGATCTCTGTGGGCAGGCACCATCTCCAGTGCATTCTGGGAAAGGCAGTTCTCAGTTCTCACTTTGTTAACCTCTCTCAGCCAGAGAAACCTCTTCCCCTCACACGTCCTGATCAGACGGCCCCTTGGCACAGAAGGATGGCCTGGACATTACACTTCCAGCTCCTCCTGGGAAAACTTCCCTTTGATTTGGTCAAGGGTTATCCTGCACCTGCTGCTCCCTGGTCAGAGCCTTGGGCTCTGCAGCAAGGCAGCAGGACTGGACCCTGGGCTCAGACCCAGTTCCACTGCTCTCCAACTATTTGACCTTGGGCAGTTTGCTCCTCTTATGCAAAATGGAGCTAATAATAGAACCCACTCTAGGTTTGCTGGGAGGGCTGAAGCACAGAAAGTGCTTAGAACAGGAGCAGGCAGAGAGCGAGCACCCACAATTATTATCTTTGTCACTGAGCTCAGCACAGTGAGGGGAGGGGGGGTTGGAACATGTGGCTGTGCCCAAGTCTGTGGTATGTCAGAGTGAATATGGGAAATAGGGTCTTGAGCTTCACAAAAATTGCTTCGCTGACAAAATTCCAAAATATGCCCTCATTTCTTGTGGGAACAAATGATACTTGGCCTGCAAATTATGCATGGGCAGCTAAGACACCACTGGTAGAAACTGCAAGTCCTCTCAGAAGACCTTCCCTATCCGCAAGCATCGAACTTGAGAATTCCCTTCCGCTCCCACCCCGGCCTTCTGCCTCTTGCTAGAGTCAGAATAGAACAGGGTCTTACAGATGATTATACCCAATGTTCTAGTGTGATGAAGAACTAAAGGGTTGAATCAGGGTCTGGCCATGCTGAAGATGATATGAGAAGTGGAGAGAGCAGGAGGGGAAAGGAAAGGCCGATGGGACTGGCTTTCCTGTTATCTCTCCCATCTGAACAGGATCCTTACAACTAACCAATTTGCTGGTGGACCTGACTGAGGCTGCAGAATTAATTGGGAGGTGGTAGAGGGGAGGGAGGAGGGGTGGGCCACACCGTGGTTTACCAAGTTAAGCATCTGCCTGCCGCTCCAGCATTCCGTAGGAGTGCCAGTTGGAGTCCCAGTTGCTCTACTTCCCAGCCAGCTTCCTGCGGATACGCCTGGGATAGCCTAGTTCCTGGGCATCTGCACCCACATGGGAGACGCAGGTGAAGTTCCAAACTCCTGGCTTTGGACTAGCCCATCTCTGGCCATTGTAGCCATTTGGGGAACAACATTGCTGTTGTTCTCTCCTCTATCTGTAACTCTGCATTTCAAATAAAAATAAATAAATATTTTAAAAAAATAATTAATCTGTGTCACATGTTAGGAATTGTTCTGCCTACCTGAATCAGATCATTCTCCCACTGGGTATCTACCCTTTTTTTTTAAGACTTATTTATTTTTATTGGAAAGTCAGATATATAGAGAGGAGGAGAGACAGAGAGAAAGATCTTCTGTTTGTTGATTCCCTCTCTAAGCAGTCTCAACAGCTGGAGCTGTGCCCATCCAAAGCTAGGAGCCAGGAGCCTCTTCTAGGTCTCTCACATGGGTGTAGGGTCCAAGGCTTTGGGCCATCCTCGACTGTTTTCCCAGGCCACAGGCAGGGAGCTGGATGGGAAGTGGGGCTGCCAGGATATCATCTGGCACCCATATGGGATCTTGGTACATGTAAGGTGAGGACTTTAGCTGCTGAGCTACCACACTGGGCCTTCTGGGTATACCCATTCTAAGAAAACCATTAAAAATTTGGTCATACAAGGGTTTTTTTTTAAAAAGTTTGTGGAGGGCTCGGTGCAGTAGCCTAGTGGCTAAAGTCCTTATTTTGCCAGTGCTGGGACCCCATATGGGTGCCGGTTCGTGAACTGACTGTCCATTCCCATCCAACTTCCTGCATGTAGCCTGGGAAAGCAGTTGAGCACGGCCCAAAGCCTTGGGACCCTGCATCCACGTGGGAGATTCGGAAGAAGCTCCTGGCTCCTGACTTTGGATTTGGTCAGCTCCAGCTGTTGTAGCCACTTGGAAAGTGAACCAGAGTATGGAAGTTACTTCTGTCTCTTCTCCTTTCTGTAATCCTGGCACTCCAACAAAAAAGTAAATACATCTTTTTAAAACGTTTATGGAAAAATTGAATCCAAAGTTGTTTATTTTGTTGGGGAAATGTTTCAGTATTGTGCATAATACACATTTTTTGAAGACTTTTACATGCATTGATTTAGAAAATATTAGCACCAAAATGAATTATAAAAAAGACATTTATTTTATCTATTTAAAAGGAAGGGAAAGAGAGAAGGACAGAAATCTCCCCTCTACTAGTCCACTCTCCAAATGACTGCAACAGACAGGACCGAACCAAACCCAAACCGGAAACCTTTAAGTCCATCTGGATCTCCCACATGGGTGGCAAAGATCGACGCACCTGGGCCATCCTCTGCTACTTCTCCAGGCGCATTAGCAGGGAGCTTGATTGGAAGTGGAGCAGCCAGGACTGGAACGAGTGCTGTGTGTGGAATACTGTGTCACAAGTGGTGGCTTAACCTGCACACTACAACACCCATTCCCAAAATAAGCTAATCTTCCAATTCTAGTTTCATGAGCTTTTGGAGGTCCCTCAAATTTGACAATGTATTCTCAGAACACATCTCCTTAGCATATTGTCAGCATTATATCTGATAATAAAATGCTTTTTTTTTTATTTGAAAGGTGGTGTGTGTATTTTGGGGGAGGAGATCCTCTGGTTCATTCCTCAAGTGCTCACAATGGCTGAGGCTGGGCCAGATCAAAGCCAGGAGCTGGGAATCCAATCATGGACTCCTACATGGGTGGCAAGGATCCAACCACTTGAACCACCTCCTGTAGACCTCTCGGTCCACTAGCAGGAAGTAAATCAGGAACAGAAGCAAGATTTGAAGCCAGGAGTGCCCATGTGGAATGTTTGTGTCTCGAGTGGCAAATCAACTGCCAGCCCAAATGCCTGTCCCTAAAGCAAATTATTCTCTTTCAAATATTAATTTCTTTTTATTGAAAAGTCAAATTCACAGAGAGAAGGAGATACAGAGAAGTTCTTCCAGCTGCTGGTTCACTCTCCAAGTGGATGCAAGAGCCAGAGTTGAGTTGATCCAAAGTCAGGATCCAGCAGCTTCTTCTGGGTCTCCCGTGCAGGTGCAGAGTCCCAAGGCTTTGGGCTGTGCTCGACTGCTTTCCCAGGCCACAAGCAGGGAGCTGGATGGGAGTGGAGCAGTGGGGACTCAAATGGGAATTCAGTGGAGGATGACTTAAGTGTTTGGGCCCCTGCACTCACATGAGATACCTGGATGAAGCTTCTGGCTGTTGAGGCCACTTGGGGAGTAGCCAGTAAATGGAAGATCTCTGCCTGTCCCCCTCTATCTGTAACACTGCCTTTGAAATAAATAAATGCATTCTTAAAAATAACCAAAAAATAAAAACCAAAGGGCTGTGAGTGCAAGATTGACAGTTACAGGCAGATGGCCCTGCAGGAGTGTTCCTCATCTGAGGCTGTGGCTTCAGCAAGATCTTCTGGACAGCTTTTATAAATAGGCAGGTGTGCCCGGAACCCTCCCCTACTGGCCTTCTCCAGATCCATTGTCAGGGTTTGACACAATTGACTTTTTGCTGAAGAAAACTTTCATCACTTCAGTTACTTGAGGAGGCAAGTCTCTCTCTCTGTCTTTGTCTCTTTCACACACACACACACACACACACACACACACAGTGAGAAAAAGATTTCCCACCCATAGTTCATTTTCTTTTTCTTTTTTTTTTTTTTTAAAGATTTTATTTTTATTGGAAAGGCAGATATACAGAGAGGAGGAGAGACAGAGGGGAAGATCTTCTGTTCGGTGATTCACTCCCCAAGTGAGCGCAACGGCCGGTGCTATGCCGATCCAAAGCCAGGAGCCTCTTCCGGGTCTCCCACGTGGGTGCAGGGTCCCAAAGCTTTGGGCTGTCCTCTGCTGCTTTCCCGGGCCACAGGCAGGGAGCTGGAAGGGAAGCGGAGCTGCCATGATTAGAACCGGCGCCCATATGGGATCCCGGGTGTGCAAGGCAAGGACCTTAACCAGTTGCGTCACCTTGCCGGGCCCCATAGTTCATTTTCTACAGGCACACAATTGGGCCTGGGCCAGGCTGAAGCCAGCAGTCTGGACCTCAATCCAGCCCTCTCAGTGGGTGTCAGGGACTCCATCACTTTAGTCATGACTGTTTCCTCTTAGGGTGCACGCAATGCTAGCAGGAAATTAGAATCGGGGTGAAGCGGGACGTGAACCCATTGTCGAACATGCAGTTTTGGGTATTCAGGACAGCGTCTTCATCAGGCTGAATGACTGGCCCCAGTGGTTTTGTTTCGGTTCTCACAACTTCCATGCATGCAAAGTAGATGACGTCATCCTCTTCCTTGGCTTTCATTGCATTTCGTAACAGCCGAGGACTACACTTCCTGCAAAGAGATGCACTGGTTCCTGCACTCAGAGTTCTGGCTTCATTTGGACTGCTATGGGGAGTTGAATTTTAAAAAGGCAAACTCGATATCGTGACTAGTTTCAACCTGCATTTATTGTAAAACCACAAGCACGGTCCCCATGATGTCAGCCCAGTCTCATTCCCAAGTGAAGCAGGGTGCTGTTCTGAAGCGCGAGTCCCCAACCAAGCTGATTTGGAAGTTCACATCCCCTCCCCCCAGTGATGCCCAGCACCCCTTCTTGGAAGTAGGAGTTCAGAACCATTAAACATTTAATGATAGCTTTGGCAAAGCAGTGCACATAACCTTTTCTACAATGTAACCAGGAGAGAACTTTTAAATGTTTATTTTTTCAGAATCTTTGGTATTGCCAATGTGTGAAATGAAGGGGTGTTTTCAATAAAATGCCAACAGAGAGCACAAAAAAATCTGCACATGAATAATATTTGTCACTGCTTACAGTTGACATTAAAGATCTAGCCATTTTGTTACAAAAGTCTCCTTGGCAATCAAATGAAAGTCTATTACAGAAGTAAAACTCAAGAAAAAAAATTTTAAATGTAATACAAACTTAACACAGTAAGAATTATTCTAAAATCACAGGATACTTCTGAAGTTGAGATGGGCTGCAGAGGGGCCTCATGACCCACCTGTGCATAGATCCCTACCCCAGAGTGGGAGCGCAGCACCCGTGCACCCCAGCCAACAGCAGCACAGCAGCAGCAAGCTTCAGTACAGGCAGGTTAGAAGCTCTCCCCTGCATCTGTTCATATCTACCCTGGCCATGGTGTATCACAGGACATGTACCACCTCCCTCCAGGAGCCCGTAGAAAATCCAGATCTCGGTACCATCTTTTTTTTTTTTTAAAGTATATATGCTGTCAAAGCAAGTACTCAATACCATCTTAAAACCAGGCCTTGGGGCCTGGCGGCGTGGCCTAGCAGCTAAAGTCCTCACCTTGAATGCGCTGGGATCCCATATGGGCGCTGATTCTAATCCTGGCAGCTCCACTTCCCATCCAGCTCCCTGCTTGTGGCCTTGGAAAGCAGTCGAGGACAGCCCAAAGCTTTGGGATCCTGCACCCACGTGGGAGACCCGGAAGAAGTTTCTGGTTCCCGACTTCGGATCAGCATAGCATCGGCCGTTGCGTTCACTTGAGGAGTGAATCATCGGACAGAAGATCTTCCCCTCTGTCTCTCCTCCTCTCTGTATATCTGATTTTGTAATAAAAATAAATAAATCTTTAAAAAAACCATCAGGCCTTGAAGTTGGGAGGAATCTCCTCACCCACTCTTACTTAGCTCCCCGATGGCAGGAGTCCATGGCAGCCTGCAGTTCCATTTTACTCTGTCAATCAGAGTGTTCAACTGTAGAAGTCACAGCTACAAACCATTTCCAGAATGGTCGCAGAGAGCACAGGGGAAGGCACATTTTTCTTCCTCAGACAAGCCACAAGGAGGGAATGGAGAGGGATGACTTGGAGTGAGGCTCAAGGCACTGAGGGGAGAGGGACAGGTTTCAGGGCTGGGGAGAACTGATGGAGCTCGCTGGGCATGGTAAAATCGCTAACGGGGACAGTGGTGGCCTGCGGGGCTGTCCCAGGTTCCCGGGACACCAACTTGCCATGCCATTTCTGCAGCCACCATCAGCCCCACCTCCTCTTTCTGGCACCTTCTGCCTTGGCCTCTGACTGTGTCCTGGTGCGGAGCCCAGTAAACCAGACGACTAACGGCCAAAGATGAAGCCACACAGCCTGCTTTGAAAGCAGAAGGGGAACACTAAAGCACTTGGGTTTTGGACAATGATCCTGCTTGGCTGGGATTTCTGGCTTGCTTCTGGCTGCTACGTGACCATGACCAAGAGGTTGGAGGCAGATGGAAGAGTCTGAATGGGGGAAGAGACAGAAACTTACCTTGGCTTGACATTCCTGAGGAATACCCGGGGTTTCTTTGCATTGAGAACTGGTATGAAAGACCTTACTCTGATAGATTGCACAAACTACGGTGAAGCAGAGAGGGAAGGCATTCCTTTGGAAGGGGACCAGGGGAGGGGTTTGAATCAAACACAGCTTTCCTTGGGTGTGTGGGGGAGGGCAGTGGATGTCTGGAATCCTGTGACCTTCCCAGTGTGTAATGGGAACCCCTCCTAGGCAGACAGGGCCTGAGGGAGCACCCAGTATCAGTGGCCGCTTCCCCTTCCAAGGGTGCCCAGGTGCCTTGCAAGCAGTCACGTGCTCATGCCTGCATTAAAGTGAGGGAGGAGGTGTCAAGTGGGGAGGCTGGGTCCCTTCCTCCTGCTCTTCATTCAGGGCTCCTTCACCCTGAGATCTTCTGCTTCTCTCCTCATTATCACTGTCCCTGGATCTCTCCCCGTGACCCCTGAGCTTTGGAAGCATGATGGGGGTACCCCTTGGAGTGCCCAGCGGAGGGAGATGCTTGCTGCTGTATGCCTGGAGAACTGAACACACAGTGAGTCCTGACATGCTGCAGGCATGTCTAAGGGGTTGAGACAATCAGCTGGCTGGGGACCTCTGCTTTCCACAGCCTCCTTCCGTCACTGTTCCCTGCCTCCACCCCGCCTCCTGCACCTGAGCTTGCTGGCATCATTAGCAGACAATGCTAGAGGCCTCACTCTGAGTTCAGTCATTCTTCCACTGGGTTCTATTCGCTCCTTTACTTATTCCATAGCGACCTCTCCTTTGCCAGGGGTCTTCTCATGCTCTCCTTCCATGCCTGGATGAACACTTGGCAGATCTGCAATCTTTGAAAGCTTATTAGCTTTGCTTAAAAACCTTTCAGGCTATCAAAACAGATTTCCCTGCTTTTGCTTTCAAAACCTGCCCACGGGTGCTTTTTATTTATTTATTTATTTTTTTTGACTCTATGAAGATCACATACAAGTAGCAACTGATCAGGATAAGCGTCAATCTAGAATGTGTTTTCCCAAGAGAGTAAGATCCCAGGCAGACATTGAGCTCCAAAGCTTCCAGCAGTGCTGTGGGGGGCGTGGCCAGCTTTGAAGGCCGGTTTTTATGAATGGGCTCAGTGGATGGAGGAATGCAGACCTGAGGGCCAGGACTCATCTTTGCTGCTGCCTCCTCAGCATCTCGCTCAGTAGCCAGCACACAGCATGAGTCCAAAGCATGCTGATGGAATTCCTGGCTACGGATTCCTCCGGCCTGGTCCTATGATGTACTCTTCCAGCATTTACTATTGGTTATGATGAAACTGATGCCCAGACCCAGAGGGTTCAAATTGTATTATAAACTGCAAGGAGAAAGATCAGAGTCTGCTTGAAGATGATGGCAGCAGTTCGGACAGCTGCAAGAAACGGTAAGAAACAAGAAAGCTAAACATAAGATACAATCACCACCATGAAGCAAATTTCAGAACCTGGATACAAAGAGGTTACTGGCTTAGGAGCAGTGATAAAGGAGCATGCGCAGGTAAGGGAAGGGGAGGAACCTTTCCTTGGAAGGTCTGTGAGAGATGACAGGTGCCTGAGATGGGGGTAGGGACGCAGGTCTGTGTCAAACTTGAATAAAAGCAAGAACCAGAGAACGGTGAGGGATCCATGGACCTGCAGCCAGGGTGCTGTGGTGCCAACCCCAGGGACCGTGGAGTGTGGAGGGGAGGGGTGACCTCACTTGGGAACACTCACATGACTCACCGCAAGGATTTTCTGAGCAGTGATTTATCGATCGTCAAGAGCAGTGCAATGTGAATCAGGGACTTCAGGGCAAGATGAATGGGCAGCTGATTGCCCCAAAGCTCAGCCTCAACTAAATTGTCATCACGCCTGGTCACCGATGACAGGTGAAGTGAGGCAAGGCATCTTTGAGGCACACTACATAGTGAGGTGTGCAGAGTCTTGCTAATGTTAATTTCATAACCATCACAAGGGATAGATTTCTTGTGGGGAGGGAAGCAGATATGGAATTGGGACCGTTTGCAGGGACTAAAACCATCTGTGGGAACTAACCTTGTGCATTCTTTGGATTTCTGCAAAGGCTGAGGCTAAGGCGTTTCTAGCCAGGTGCGGAGTGTGGTTAGAGCTGCTCAAGGTGAAGCCCGGGAGGGCTTCGGTCTCCTTCTGCCCCCAGAGCAGACCCCTCCATTGGCCTAACTGGGATGAGTCACAGATTCCAGTTTAGTCTTTGATCATCACAAATATTCAAATTAAAGGAGGCTGACAAGGCCTCATGAGAAGGTGCACCCCATGGGTATGCATCTGCTAAACTGTCCGGTCAGGATGATGTTTCCATCTCCCAAGGAAGGCTAGTCCTCCTGCACCCAGGGAACAATGGTGGAGTGTGGGAATCTTCATCCCCAAACCAATTCAATGTCCCTACACTGTCCTAGGTTCTAGTCCTGGTGCACATTTTCTTGAGACCAGTGATAGTTCATGATGATATCAGAAAAAGATCTGGGCTCCTGTGTTTCAGAAATTAGCTTTTGGGAAAAGGTGGTTGTCTATCATTTTTAGCTCCAAAGAGGTTTTTTTTTTTTATTTTTTTTTACATCTTTCTAAAAAGCTCTGAAGGTAACAAATGTATTTGGTTTTTCTGCTTCTCCCAGGCCTGCCACTGCAGACATGAGGCTACCCTGCATATAGGACGAATAAAAACATCAAGGAAGGAAGGAAGGAAGTCAGTTTTTATAACTGTGTTATACAGCAGGTTTTGCAGAAGTCCCCTATTGATTTGAGAAGTGATGGACACCCTGGGAGGAGGGGTGCAAAGGTGCCACACTCACATACGTGCCTTCCACATTGGCTGTGCGTGAGCAACAGGAGACAAGTGGTACATCTCCTCAGACTCTCCCGTCCCAGAGGGCAAGAAGGCCAAAGTGCAGTGAGGACAGATAACTTACTTAGATCCGTGTGAGCTAGAGAGCTGCACTCAACCCAGGCCCCAGGGCTCCCTCTCCTTAGGATCCCTTCTCCCTGCTGCAGCTGGGACATGGACACTGCAGCTGCACTGACACCTGTGTGCAGACCACCCCTTGCCAGGCCATGCCGCTGGCTCACTCTGTGTGAGGCACTGTAAGGACCACTTGGCAGCTCTTGAGTGCTCTGGACTCTGGAGATGCTATTGTATCATAGGAGCTGACAGTTTGATTTCTGCAGGTGCAAGATCCAGGCTGAATCAAGTCAAACCACAGGCCTGTCCTCTGGTTTGGAATGAGTCCCCAACCTGACTCCCAGAATGCTATCTGAATCATCAGATGACAGATCTTCTGTTATTACACTTGATACATTTAATAAACTCCACATTTCACACATAAAGTCTTTCAGGAAAATTTAATAAGCTCCACATTTCAAAGATCCAGCCTTTCAGGAAAAAAACAGCAGCTTATCTCATACCACAGACACTGAAAAACCCCATTTCTTTTTGCCGGATGTGCAAGTAGGGCAATATCTCATGTGCTGTGTCCAGAGTGCACACGGTTGGGGGGAGGTGCTACGCACAAGCAGAGACGCAAAAGTGCTGGAAAGCTCTTCAGTACTATGAACTTTATGTGCTTTGGTCACCTTCCAATACGTAAGTAAGAATGTACTAGAACTTCCGAACTGCAAGAAACCTAAAGGATCATCTTTATTTCTGCCCTCACTTACAGCTGTGCATAAATGAGAAATGAAGTGACTTGCTCAAGGTCAATTTCCTCAGCCGTCAGGCCTGGGAGAAGAGCCAGGCCTGAGGTCTCAATGCCAGTGTGTGCACGTCTCTGTGCCCTCTCTGATCTCGGCTGTGGAGACGCTGCCAGCTTCCCTCAATGGCTGGCTAGCACCATGAGCAGTTAGCAAGACACAAGCAGAAAGGAGAAAGTGAGATCAGCATAACAGGAAGGGAAAGCTATGCTATTGTCCTACTGCAGCTTATCAATGCTGCTGGGAGCTTGGAAGTCAGACTAGCTAAGGAAGCTGACAAAGAAGACATTAAGGATGGCCAGAATCTCCACCAGCTCAGCATCTGAAGACCTGAAAGTCCACCAGCCTCTTGTTTCATCTTTATTCTACACTACCGTGCACTGAGTGGAGGTGGGGATGCCCAGACAGCCCTACCCAGAGGATCCATCTGGCTTTCTGGAGGGGTCCTTCCTTTCTTCTCACATACTATGGTGACCACAGTGGATGGAACAAAACCAGAAACTGTATTTCCAGCAAGAAAACTGAATGGTGCATATTGGAATTTACTTCTAAACTTCAGAACATGACAGCTTGATGGCACATGGCCACGTCTGCAAGATGTATCTATCAGCCCCATTGTTACACCTGATGGAGATTCAGCTGGGAGAAAAAAATGCTTGGAGTCCTGCTCTGGCCCAAAAAGTCTATGCCAACGTGGTGCAAGAAACAGTTCCCTGGATGACTGTAAATCCCCTTACATTTTTTATACAACATAAAGAGGTGCATGGGCAAGTTTCTCAAAGAATTCCTTGTGGCTCGCTCTGGAGAGGGGAGTGGATCAGAGTACATTGCGCGACCACATGGAGGTGGGGTTCCTTCTGCTGCTCCCACATGGGGTGCTTGCTGTGGTTACACATTCATATTTTTGGCATATTTTTCAAAACTGTAAGATGAATGAACATTTAAAGAACGACTTCTGGTTAATATAACTGCTTCAGAGGGCGCTGGTCTAGCAGTTGGGGGACTTGCTGAAAAGTAACTGCAACACTCATTCTAAAAGGCTGTTTTTCTGTTTGGAAAATTAGTTGCATGTATGAGACACTTGCCTTCTATGGTCCTTCTGGGCTACATGGGAAGAAAGCCAATCTTTATTAGACAAGGTCTACATTCAATATGATTCACCTCAAATCATGCTGGGTTATGCCCCACCCAGTTACTAGGTCACCACTGAAATTAAGTTAAAAATATATTCAACGATACGCTGACCCATTGAATATTAGTGCTTAGCTCGGCCTGCCTTCAACATGTTCAGGGCTCTCAAATGGGCACGATCATCTATCACAACAGCCTATTTTAAAAGGAAGTGCCAAGTTTCTCATGCAATCTATTGAACACTGTACTGAAAGTGAAAAAAAAAAAACCAGAATGGCTGTTTGGGTACGTTTGTGCACCATCGTAAAGTTGAAAAATCATTAAGCTTGACCCACTGCGAGTCAGGGACTGTCTGTTGAAGTCTAAAAGTATCATTTACAACACTAAGATAAACTGAAAACACCTCTGGGTTCTCTTTTTCCATTCTGTTCAGGACTGCAAAAGCCTCTTTTATAAAACAGAAGAGCCAGCAGGGACCCCTGAGTGCTGTGATGTTCAGATCGCTTTTCTCATGGCCCCTTTGGAGTCCCGTGCCTTCATGACATCCAAAGTCTACATGTTTAGGGTTAAGACAGTCTGATGCATTTATTATTATTATTTTATCCAAGTTGATGAAATCAATTTCATATTTTATTTGTTATGTTCTGGATATTTTTTCTTACACCTTACTGATTGAGCAGAGCAATGAGGGCTGGGGTAGCTGCTTTCTGCCCCCAGAAAGTGTACTCTGATCCACTCCCCTCTCCAGAGCGAGCCACAAGGAATTCTTTGAGAAACTTGCCCATGCACCTCTTTATGTTGTATAAAAAATGTAAAGGGGATTTACATTTACATTTACATTTACATCCAGGGAACTGTTTCTTGCGCCACATTGGCATGGATGTTTTGGGCCAGAACAGGACTCTAAGCGTAACAATGGGTTTGACAGAGATATCTCACAGATGTGGCATGTGCCATTAAGCTGCTTTCTTACCCCCTGCTAAGATGGGAAGCTCTTGTCTATCAGGTTGAGGCACAACCCAAAGACTCCATCCAGGAAGCAAGGAGGCCATGTTCTGAAAATGTAGCAAGGTATTGCTTAAGCACTACTTGGAGACTCTAGATATCCCTCCTTTCAGGGGCATACTGGAAGCACTGAGATGTCGGTGTGAGAAGACCTGCCAGTCTTTCTGGAGCACCTGGGTCACTTTGCTTTGACTGGGGCCAGTGGAACAGAGGTGTGAGGAGTTGTTCACCACTCAGGCAGGAGATTCGGGTTTCTGCCTGGAGCCTGCCTGGTGGTGGGGGGGGGAGGCAGGCAGGGGTGGTGACTCCTGTTCCACCGCAGGGGAGGGGAGGGTCCCAGACAAGAAGGTGTCAGATTCTCTTAAGGGTTCTGGAAGCAGAGGTTCTGGTGAAGAGAGTGAGCAGGGACGTTGGAGAGCAGCACAGGGAAAGACAGGCTGGTATTTCTGTTCTGTGCAGGAGCACATGCCACTGGGGAAAAGGCAGGGCAGTCAACATCTATCGCTGCTACAGGTGACATCCCTGGGCTCTGCTAGCGTGGCTTTAGTTCTTGGAGTCACCCCCTCCCCACAATTCTGAGGTTCCATCTGAGACAGGAGGACCCTGTGAGCAAGTGAGTGAGCACTCAGAGAGGCCCAGAAGATGCCTGCTTCAGGAGCAGACAATTCAGCTCTATAGCCGTGAGCCGTGTACACTGCAGAACTGCGTCAACCCCAAGGCAGAGCCCTGTTCTGGGGTGGTTCCACACTGCGCCTAGGGTACCGCTTATTGCCTAACAGGCTAACACAGAGCTCACCTGCATCTTGGCCCTTTCTGTATGCCTGGAATTCCAAATTAAAGGAGAACTGTACTTTCTCCTGGGTTTATAAAATAGGTCTGATCAATTGTTCGCACACTTGTCTTTCTGTTTTAAGATGACATTTTGTCCATATCGCAGCATTTGTACTTGCCTGACAATACAGTATAATCATAATAATTCCTGCACTTGTTATTTCAGGGAGAAATGTGGAATTAATGTGAGTTTTAACAATACTTTAAAGCAAATTTGCTACACATTTTTATTTGATCTTGAGTATAAAATTAAACCTGTACTTAGGCAGACAGCAAAACCAATGTCTATGTTTTAGTAAAAACAAGTTAAAAAACTGAATTAAAAGGTAAGTAGATTGGGATTTAAATCTCAAGTTAAAAATCCCTTAGTTTAGATCCTTCATTAGAAGGGCTTTATAAAAACAAGTTGGAAACATTCTTAGTCATTAAACATGAATACATAATCGGTGATAAAACTTGGCCCTTAAGGCCATATGTATTTAAATATACACAATTACATTAGTACAAAATTCTCTCTTGACTATTCCATTAGCTCTATCTGGCAGTGAGATATATTTGCATAATTGTCTTGTTCCTGGACCTCCAACCATGAATTATAGTTTGAAACACTTCTTCCAGTACACTGTGCAGCAGTAACTGATACGCCACAAGGAACTGAGGATACGGCGTGTCCTTCCCAAGGAACAATGCTGCTGGCTTGCTTTATGAGGGCTGACTTATCATAGCACCTACAGAGTAGTGATGAAGAAGGTGGAACCATTTTACAATGACCTCAGTTCATCCCTGTACTATCCCCAGGCCTGATGACGGTGGTGAACTGTGAAGTCCCATCACTTTTAAAAGTGGAAGGGTTTTCAGGAACTCCCCCAGTCTACACGAAGCCACGATTCTCTGAGGTTAGGAAATAAACAACAACAACACAAACACTTGCTTTTGGAGTCAGACAACGTGTGTGTTAGTTCTGCTTTTGCCATTGCAGCTAGTCTTCAGGATTGTGAAATCATTTGAAAAGAAAAAACGCCCATGAACCTTTTGCTTACCTCCCAGTCAGTACAGGGCAACGACCACTGACCACCGACCACCGACCACCGGCAGAACATTCACATTGTATCAGGTGTTCCAAGTGATCTAGAGAGGGCTTGAAGTGTCTGGGAGGATACAGACAGGTAGCATGCCAACCGTACATAAAAGAGTGGGCAGCACTGATTTTGTTGTGGAGGAAGGGGCCTGGAGGGTCATGGATACAGAGGGGCTCTAACCAGGATTATAAATTTGGCAAAGCACCACATGGCTCTATTCATTCTAAAGCGATGGGGGCCGGGGGTGGGGGGAATGGAAAGCTTGGCTTAGTTAAGGGTTTATGATTACTTTCAGTTTAAAATAACTTTCATCAGGATTTTATAATTGTTATTTGCAAGGTGTAGAGATAATGGCTAATCCGTTTGGATACATAATAGAAACGAAAACTAACAGAAAATAGAATTTGCAGTAAATAACACAGACTCCTCCTGCCAGCCCAAGGCCTTCCTGGGCCTCTTCTGGTCAGGTGTGCCAAAGGAGGTCCGCTCACTCAGGGCGCCTCTCCTGCTGAAGGGCCAGGTGGGTGCAGAGGGGAGAGGCAGGCTGTGCTCAGCTCAGTGCACAAGTTTTTAATCACTACCCACTTGGGATATCTTTGCACTAATTAGCCCTTTAGGTAATATTGAAGTATTATTCTTTGTGTTGAAAATGGAATTAACCATAATTAACAGTGCTTGACACTGGAAGCCTCAGGGGAGCCGAAGTTTATACAACAATGTTCTTGAACATACACAGTGCTACCTGATGTCACATTCTTAACAGCTTTCCCCTCTCCCTTTTTTCCTCTGTCCTCACAGGACGGGGAAGCGGGTATTGGAGCCCCATGGGTGTGATCTGCTTAGTGGCTGAACCCGACTTGGCTGAACCCTCAGAAATTCTGCCCTTTTCTTCATTCGGTTTTAGTTAAGAGGAACAGCAGAGGTTCCTGGAAGGAGGCTGGCTTTCACAAGCACTCCTCCCCAGCAAGTTCCTTAGTGCCTTCAGCTCTTCCTGCCAACCAACTAGGCAGTCTGGTTCCAAGGATGGATGATTCCTTTTTAAGATTTCTTCTTTTTTTTTTTTCTAATAGGAAATTCAGATATACAGAGAGGAAGATCTTCCATTCGTTGATTCATTCTCCAAGTGGCCGCAATGGCTGGAACTTTTAGCTAATCTGAAGCCAGGAGCCCAGAGTCTCTTCCAGATCTCGCACATGAGTGCAGGGTCCCAAGGATTTGAGCCATCCTCGACGGCTTTCCCAGGCCACAAGCAGGGAGTGGGATGGGAAGTGGGGCCACTAGGATTGCAAGGTGAGGATTTTAGCTACTAGGCCACAGTGCTGGGCCCAAACCTGGATGATTTAAAGCTGAATGAAAATGAAGATGGCTGGTAAAAAAAAATTTTTTTTTAATGGGCCTCGTGTCATAATTTAGGGAGCTTGGAAGACACCAGGCAGTACTAGAATCCCCTGAGACAGAGATGCATTTCCTTAAATTTGCTTGGGGGTAGGGGTGGCCTGGGTGAGCTAAGACTCAATCGTGTTGCAATGGTGCATGCGCACACACAGACGTGTGAAATGAGTGTCAACCAGCTTGCCTTAGCCAGCTTTTAGCATCTCAACCTCAAGGAACTAATAAAGCATGTACTGAGCTGACAGTGAAGATGCAACTCCACGTGGGGACCAGGGGTGGGAAGGGTTGAGGGGTGGAGGGTCGGGGAGGGTGCTGGAGGGAGAATAAAAAGCTAAGTGTTCCCCTTGACTTTAGCGGGGAACAGCTTGTCTGTGGGAGGGGGGTTGTGTGAGTGGGGATGCCATCCACTCCTTGGCAGCAGATTTGTCCTCCCAGTGAGATGCCTGTCTAAAAGCTCTGTTAACTTTTTGAAAAGGTGTTATTCATACAGAGAAAATACATAGTGGCAAAAAGCAGCTGTCTTAAATAACATGAACTTCACATAGAACTGGATATTTTCCAACCTAAACTGAAATATAACCATGTGATTCAGAAAGCCCTCAAAAGACATAAGCATTTCAATGTTATGAATTGCTCTAAGAACTGACCCTGCACTGACTTCACAGTCACAGCCCATTTCCATAGCTGGAAGACACACGATGGTCTGCACTATTTGCCCTTTCATTTTAAACAAAATGTCAAGTCCTAATGGCGGTACCTTCCCCCCACCCCGCAACTTAAGTCAATGCAACTCCGTTAAACATTTAGTTACTCATCATGTCATTACTTAAGGGATGAACCTGTATTTCACAGAAACAAGAAGTGGGGACTCAGATGGGGTACCCATGGCCTCGAGGCCCTGCAAAGTGCCAGGTCACCAGGGCAAAGGACAAAGTTGGCTACAGGCTTCCAACCTGACCACAGATCCAGAGTTGTATAAGAAACAGCTTTATTAGAAAACAAATGTAGTGTACACATGGCTAATTTCTATCACCGGTATACTGCTGGGATATTTCAGGATTAAAATCTGGTACACGGTTGAAACTTCTTTAGAAGTTAGTGGCATTTCCTCCTATTGTGACTTGGCTTGTGGAAGGAGTTCTCTTTGTGTGACAGATGCCCCTTTTATTTCTTTGCATAACTAGAATGCATCAGTAGTTTAGCACTGGCACAAAACACAGAGGACGTGACCTGGGAAGTGCTGCATGTGCAAGATGTTGTCACATTCCTGCCCTCTCAGTCAGGCACAGGTGTGCCACCTGCAGAGTTTAAAAAAAAGTCCCCTGGACCCACTCAGGTCCTGCAAATCCTTACCCAATAGTAATTAAATTAATGCAATAATAAATCACCTAACAAAATCTCTGAGAGAAGTTCCGTTCATCTCTGTTTTTTCTTTCCCCACTAGGTGTGCAATTCCAAGCAAGTGTGCAGCGTGCAGTATTCATTTCCAGTCTCCTAGTAGATTCCTGCAAGTCTGTGCCATCAGACTGAGACAACCACATCGAGATAGAGTCGGTCGTAGGATTCCCTGAAGCACAGGATGAGGAGCAGACTGAGCAAGCATGACCCGGGAAGGCACCAGTTGAACCAAGACAGCTCTGGAAGACAAACACAAGCAGTCTTAGACAGCCACGTGTCACCAGCAGCACACCCTGCATGCTGGGAGCTGTCTGCTCTGAGACCCAAAGCACCTGTGGTCAGGGCCCTTTCCACAGTGACAGATGGGGGACAGAGTGCTAAGTGATGTGTCGCAGCACAGCACAGGGCTTTTGGGTGGAATATTTCAAATCAATATTGTTAATCATTTCTCATCAGTTCAATTCACTCTGATTTCAGCTGCAAAATAAATCTTACTACAAAGGGGAAAAAAATCGATCACCTTTACACGTGAGCTTGTTAATTATTTTTTTTAAGTGTCCCCCTATCACCATCACTCTTGACCCTTTGTAGATGTGGCTGATGAGATTTACAAGGCAAATCAGAAAAATCACCTGCAACTTGAGATAGCTCTTCTATAATCTTTATATTTGCTTCTCAGCAAAAACAATAACAAAATGGAAATACTAGAAAAACAAACAAACAAACCTCCTATCAAAATTCTACCCCTAGACAGCACAGTGGATATGTTGGCTTATTTATTTGCACTGTTCCCCCCTCAACTACCCTCTAGTGTAAATGATTATGTATGATGCCAATTATGGGGAAACCTCAAGGAACCATCTACCCAGGGCGTTCTATGGTTGTCTGACACAGTGAAGTTAAGAATGTCCTTCTTCTGAAATGCTCTCCTGGGAATTGTGGACTCTCCAACAGGACCACACAACACCCAGTTCGCGCTCAGTGGCTTCCTCTGTGGGCCTCCCTCTACCTCAGGCCCGGCTGCCAGCCAACCCCGAGGCTTGGGAGCGAGCAGCGCCTTGGCACAGAGAGATGGCTGGGATGTCTCTAGGTTAATATCCAGTTGGCAGTTTCAATTACGACAAACAAATAAGGCAAATGAGTTCTCTGCTGCTTTCTTTGTGTGTCACTGCTGTAGGTGTCTACTTTTTCTCTGTACTACAGAATGCTAATAACTGACTTAATCTTCAAACATTGTCTTAAAGATTTCCACACTGCTGCTTTGGTTTAATCCATAATTCATGTGGCTAAAAGAGCAATTTACGCTCAGGAATGGAAATCAGAAAACTGGCTGGCAAGAGAAGGTGCTGCGGGACCTTGCTCTCTGCTGTTCTCACATAAGCAGTCTCCCACATCTCAGCGACTCCCTCTTAAAAGCAGGATGTACTACTCTACGGCTGGCAGGAAACCAAGACGGATATGTGTATTTCAATGATGGTTTCAGGCAAAACTGTTTTGGGTTGAATATATTCCAAATACTAGAAACAGTTGTGACCTCTGGGCTCCTGTCCTTATTCTTCAAATGATACACCAGGTATTTTCTGCATTTGAATTCATCATACAATCTCTGGATTTCTGTTCATTTTAGTAGTCAAAAAGCAGGTAAAAAATAAGAATAATAAAATACAGACAGTAGCGCACCATTGGTCTTAAAAGAGGGCTCTCTGACGTTCTGGTTGAATTCTAACCAACACATCAGAGACTTGGTAAGTAACAGTCCCGCTCTGTTCCAACAATGACATTCTCTACAGCTATGAGGCTGTTATCTTCCTGGGAGCTACAACACACGTGTGGTAGCAATGGACTTGTACTTGCTCTCCTTTAACTGAGAAATCTGTAAAATATTCCCAAAGTAGACTGTTTATTTTGTCAGGGTTGTAAAGCTATTCTTTCCACCTGCGGTCAGATGGCAACTCTACAAAGGTCTCAGATTACTCTCTATTCATCATGGTACATTGATTGGTTTTCACTGGGTGCCCCTTGGAAAAGTCAAATCCCTGTCAGTAAATTTGCCTAGTTCAATCAACTGCAAGTGTTCTTGGAAATAATTTGCCTTCTTGGAAAGCAAAAGGAGTCAGAGACAAGGGAACCTGTGTGCTTCGCTGCAGAAAAGCATTCACAAGAGCTGCGGCTTCTGTGCTCTAATCAGCAGGAAATGGGCTTGCTTCAAAATTTCATCAGACTTGGCAACAGCAAAGTCAACTGCCGGCCTTCCTGAGCTTGACAGCATGACACAGGGTCCATCTAACAAAACCCTGAGCTGCCGAAATGGTCGTGTGCTTGTCCTTTTTAAAACTTTTTGAGAGTACACACCTTTCTTTTAAGCATTCCTTTCCTTGCCTTTCACTACAGGAAATCTGAACCCATCCTGGAAGGCAGGATCCCACAGCCTTCCTAACATGCCTGCTGGCTCACCAGCAGTTCCTCCACTGCAGGCCGCATGTCCCCATGTAGCAGCAGGTTACAGACAGGGACTGTGTGTGTGTGTGTGTGTGTGTGGTTAGGAAAGGGAGAAAGAAGGTTTCTGCTGTAATGACAGGAGGGGGCTGTAAAAGAGAAAAGACCCCAGGAGATGGTGGGAATGGTGTCTTTTATGCACCATCTCAGGGAGGGGGACAAATGGCAGAGAAAAGGAAAAAAGGGGGAACTCATTCGCGTTGGACAACAGTGTCTGGCACTTTGCTTAGGACAGAATGGACACCATAGAGGTGTGTCCGGCAGCTTCCTCCTTGCATCCCGAGAAGCTGAAATCTCAGGCATCATCTCCTTGGCAGTAACCCAGAGAAGGGAGTTGCCATAGGCTATCTCCATGCTTTTGTCTTGGTAGCCACTCTAAGAGATAGAATTGATATGTTGTTCATTTTGCCAGCTCCTGGGTTAGCTGCATGTGCACATACAGAAATTGATGAATTGGCCTATATATTAGAAAAAACTGTCAATGCCAATGCCAGGGCCTTGTCTTATCTCAATGATAAGGTAAACCAAATTCGAATCAGAGTTCTGTCAAATCGTGCCACCACTGACTACTTACTACTGAAAAATCAAATTGGATGTGAGAAGCTTCAGGGTATATGCTTTTTCAATCTAACTGATAACCTCCAACTAAGTTCAAAGGGAGATTGATAAGTTACATGTGGAGGTAAACAAAATACATATGTTATCAGAAATCTTCCTTGGAAACTGGAAGCATTCTTCGCAAACTAGGAATAGTTATCTTGGTTGTTAGCTTTCTTGGGCCCAAAGGGCATAATTTTTTTGATACTCCTGTTTGGGCCATCTATACTAAACTGCTTCACCCACTTTGTGTTATCCTGAATCCAAAAAGGAGAAGCGCTCTGAGCCCAGACAGCACTTCAGACTCCTCTGATGACTTTTGTGTTCTAATGGGGACCTCTAGATTGACCCCAGGAAGGTTACTCTGCTGCGTTGCCTTTTAACACCTCTTTTCAGCCTGAAGCAGCTAGAGCAGTCATCACCCCCTGTCCCTAACAGCAGTTAGGGTCCATTCTTCTGGGGGAGGGAACGTGAGGAGTCAGAAGGGATAATAGGCAGTTAGGATCTCTGGTCTCTGATGAAATTACCTTTGTAAAACATAAAACCTTGCTTCTCCCCATTGCTTGCCCTTTCAGCAGCACATTCTCCCTAGCTTCACCTTTGTTCCCTTGAGGGAGAATAAGAGAGACAGGGGCTGTGTTTTGCTCAAAGCTGCGGGCTCAGCATCGCATGATGGGACTGCCCAAATTGGGATTTCTGCTCATCTCTTTGCCTGTCTCTCCTGGAGGCCCTGTTGTATCCTCCCCGCCCCCTCACTTTTTCCTGGATGATGCCAAAACATTCTGTCCTTTCCAGAACCACACATGAACTTCTTGTTCAGCTTTAACACAATTGTCTGCATCCTCCCTCAAGCTGAGCAGCCGGCTGACACCATTTCCCAGTTTGCTGCCTTTGTTGCACATTAATGACCTATCAGATCTTAACATGCACAGTGCTATTTCATTTTGCAGAAATAACACTGCCTTGCTCTAGTCCACATTTGATCACTGCTGATCCTGTCCATGCCCCCAACCAAACTGTGAATTTGCTAAGGCATTATGGAGTCTTCAATTTATACCCAACCCTTCAAAACAAAAAGGACTGAGGTAAAATCTTTGTTTTTGGCCAGAATATGCGGCAAAGTGTCTAGAATAAGTAAAATGAACATGAGGTACACTTTGGCATACAAAACAGAATACATTCTGGAGCACCTAGAGGATCTATAATAGGGTCCCCAAATTGATTTTTTATATGAAGCTATTAGAATAAAGCATCACTGTGCTGTTTCAAATAGCTTGCTGAGAGTCTCAAAGCAAACAGTACAGGAAGCAATATTTTATAAATACTGAGAGACAAGTAATTTTTTTTTTTTTTGCTATTTTGAAAAATTTACGTTGGAAAACTCTTTAGAAACTTGTCATATGGTTCCAGGTCCTCAAAGCAGAACTGAAACTGAGAAGGGAGACCCTGAGACCTGGGGCTCTGAATCAGCCAGCGACCACTTGTAGAAGAGCTGGGATAGCATCCACCCTGTGTTCACAAAGACTCTGGTCTGCAAGCAAATTTCCAGTAGGAGTTCTTTCCCAGGACAGGCATTCTAATGCAGTCATTTCAGGCTCAGTTTGTTCAGTTCTGAGATATTATAGCCAGCACCGTGTGTGTGTGTGTGTGTTGGGCATGCTGTTAGGGAGGACCCTCAGTTACCCCATCCATAAACAATGTGTAGGAATTTCCAGGCAAGATCAACTCACACATGGGAAGGGAATTTCAACAGAGACTTCTTAGTTCTTGTCACCTTAGCCCTGGAGAGATGTGGGGGATGTTTGTATACACACCATCAATACATACAGAAAAACACTTCTTAAAATAGAAACCTAGATATTTAAATTCCTAGGTTCAACGGGTTTATTTTCTAGAAGAAAACAAAAGAAACACTTAGTGTCAGCTATGTCTTGACTTTGCTCCTTCACATACATCTTCTCATTAGAACTGCCTAAAATTCACTAAGTCACTTTTGCCCCTAAAAATCATCCCGAGTGGACTGAAATTAGTTGTTATTTAAAGTCTGAGTTTTCTTCTCACAACAATCATGGATTTTAGGCAGAAACTTCCCCACATCTATGTGGATATGGATGAGAATATGTGATTAAAAGTCAACCCTAAACAGGGCAGGTGTTTTCTGCCAGCTGGATAAATCCTGGATTGTGTCAGACCAACAGCAATGAGCAAAAATGGTGCTATCTCTTCTGCTTTATAGGCCAAAGAAACAAACCAATCAACCAACAACCTGCTTGCAGTAGTTAAACCCTCTGAATGTGAAAAATTAGGAGTGGGCTCTGCCTGACTGTACTGCCAGTTAAATCACTGCAGAAGTCAATTGCTGTTGAACAGATCAAAGGCTTCAGTCAAACCCAGGACAATAACAGATACTCCAGTGGCCATGCAAAATGGTTAGGAGTGTGCCGAGCTGCTCTAGAGCAGAACAGTCCTATGGGCTGGGTATAGTTGGAGTGTGTCCCCCAAACACTCAAGTGTTGAGAGCTTGGTTCTCCCATGTGGTAATGTTAACAGGTGGTGGCACCTTTAGAAGGGGACGGTCTAGTGAGAGAACACTACCAGCTCCTTCCTCTCTCCAGCTTGCTGTCTTGCCAAGTGATCTTTTCCTCTTACATGTGCCTCCACCACTGGGATGCCACCTGCTATGATATTCTCATGGGAACTGAGCTGATGTTGGGGCCATGCCCTTGAACCTCCAAGGTTAAATAAACTTCTTTCCTATCTAGATGAACCCAGCCTCACTTATGTACTTTTTTCAGGTAGCAGAATATGAACACAGACAGGTTAGGAAGGTTACTGTTGTTGGCGTCTTCATTGTTTTAAACTGATCTATAAATGTGTGCTTCTTGAAAGCCAGGCACCACAAGCAAAAGATTTATTGAGCGATAACATTATCTGGCATCCGCTGTGGTTGTTTGTAAATACTATGAGAACTGAACTTGATTCTAAGTGACAGGAAAAGCCACACTTGGCTATGCTGCAGGGACCACTCAGCAACCCTGAACCCATCGGCTGGAAAATTGCTTCTATCATCCCGGGGGCATCAAAGCCATCTCTGACACCTTATTAGGCCAAAGAGAGACAGTAGGCCTCTTAATTTTGATGGTGACACAACTGAAGTGGATTAAAACTGATATGTAATAATTCTAGATGGTTCTCTTTTGAAAATTAATTAGAAGCAGAGCCCTTGTTCTAACACCTGGTGATCGCACTTTCCCCTGATGGAAACACTGCGTGGAGGAGAGTAAAGAACGGTCTTCTGCCTTCATTAGTATCACTCTCCTTCATATGACTAACCCAATTTCTGCCAAGATTAGTAATGTTAAAAACCTATTGTACTTGGTAAGCAATACAGTTGGTTGAAGTGAGCGCCCAGAACTTGTCCAAAACCTAGGTATGATTCTGTTTCGTTGCTTTGAAAACTCTGAGTATTTATCTCCAGTCTAGGAAGTTAGTATGGTTATCACTTCAGTTACAAGCCTACCAGAAAATTTCCTAGACACAACTTGGCCCCTGAAAGTATCAGTTTACAGAACATTTCATAGGTTGGGTGACCTTTTCTTCTCATTTATCCCTAAGGCTTTTATTTTTTATTTTTAGCCCAGATCAGCTCAAGATCTACCCAGTATTTGGCAGTGGTGGATGGGCCCATAATCCCAAGCTTGAGTCCACCTGGTCACAGCCAAGCAGCCTGGGGAGCAAAAACCCTGAGCCTCCAGCCCAGACCAGTTCGAGATCCACTCACAGCATGGCCGCAGTAGATGGAGCTAAAATCTCAAAGCCTCAGGGCTGGTCCAACCTGAGTTTCCCGGCCACACCCATGCAGCTGGGGGAGCAAAAATTCTGAGCCTCCCTATCCCTAACGCTTTAAATGAACTACAGACATGTCCCTGACATTAACTTGTACCCTGGGTCGGGGAACCTCCAGCCTGTGGCGGTGTGCCTAGAGAATGGAGGGCATGGAGCATGCCATGCCACATACCTGGTCCTGTGCATTCCTTCTGTCTGTACCCTTCTAATTCCCATTGCCAATAAGCCAGCACACTGGAACAGGAAAGTAACAGACCGTAGCTTCTCCATGCAAACCTGCACATTGGAGCAGCCGCTGTTCTGTAGTGGACAGAGCTGCATTCACACAACCACTGGGTGCCCACTCAGAGTAACTCATTCAGACATATTGGGTGTGAAGGTGCACTGGCCTCCCAGAAACACTGCTGAAGTTGCTTTCTTTCACTGGCATGTGGCAATTCACATGGTCTGTCCCAGAGAACATGCTCCACAAACATTCCCTACACACCAGTGCTATAGACCCTCCTCATCATTCATGTCAGTGGAGGGCAAAAAGAAAAAACAAACCAAACCAAATTTCTTACCTGTGTGATAAAATGTGAGAAAAAATAAAAGAACTCCCATGAACATATTACTTAAAAAAGTGACAACTCCACAAGTAATTCCTTCTGGAACTGGGTAGACAGTTTCCACAAAAAGCTCAAAAAATATAGGTGTACTGCTATTCAGGAACACTCCCAAGAGAATACAGGAGGCGTACAGTGTCACTAGAATAAAAACACAAACATGTCAGTTACACGGTGGCAGCAGTGGGTCATGGCAGACAGGGCTCCTGGGCATTCTCCTTCCTCAGTACCAACCCTAGACTGGCATCTCTCGTTAAAGGAGGTTGGCAAGGTTGGACAAAGCATTCTCTTTGTAGATATGAAAAGCTTTTATTGCTGAATGACTGTTTATCTGCTTTAGCTTCCTAGTGGATGATTCCCAAACACAGCAATGAATATATCACTAAAATGTAACTACAAGGATTCTTTCCCTCTCTGGTCACTCTCCAGGCAGAGAGATTAAGATAAAATATAGTAACTTGATTCAACATCGTCTCATTATGTAACTGTAAGAAGAACTTACAATCTGAGGATAAATTTAAGAAACATTATATGTTACTGGCAAGTCCATATTTCAACAGACCGATCAATCACAGCTCTCAAGTACAAAACATACAGAACAAACATTTATTCAGTATTTATCTTGCAGAGAAACACTTTACGACAGAATAACTTCTCAATTTCAGAATAAACTTGTCTCAATAGTTATTCTTAAACTAAGCTAAGAAAAAATTTTAAGCTTTATTTATTTTTATTGGAAAGTCAGATATGCAGAGAGGAAGATCTTCTGTCCCCTGGTTCATTCTCCAATTGGCCATAATGGCCAGAGCTAAGCCAATCCAAAGTCAGGAGCCAGGAGCTTCTTCTGGTTTTCCCACACTTGTGCAGGGTCCCAAGGCTTTGGGCTGCACCCCACTGCGTTCCTAGGCCACAAGCAAAGAGAGCTGGATGGGGCGTGGGGTAGCTAGGACATGAACCAGTGCCAAAATGGAATCCTGGTGCGTGCAAGGCAAGGACTTCAGCCACTAGGCTATCGCGCTGGGTCCAGTGAAATTTTTTAAGACAAAAAAAGTTCACCTAGAAAAATCTAGAATCTAATAGTGTTTGGGTTACCAAATTATCTCATAAAAAGCCTATTCAGGCTACTCTGAAGTGACATCTGTAGAGTAAGGATGTTATTCTAACAATAATATTTAGGGAAATGCCTTCTACTCTAATAATTTTTTCTCTGCTACATTACGCCAATGAACCTTTGTCAATTTTAATTTGAAGGAAAACCAGAACTAATAGAGGGAAAATATGACACTACATGCATAAATTTAAAACATATCTTAAAAAATAGGAAAGGTCTTTCAAAAAGCTGATGGAAAATGCATATTATGAAAAACCATGCGTAGAATCAAAGCTTCTTTTGTTCCAAAATAAACTTATTTTTAATTCTATTTCCATACATATATCAACCCACTTAATAATGAACAGAATTTCTTCTAAGTTTAAAGTTACAAAGAAAGTGACATGTTCAATAAAATTATTTGTGAAGTAAAACAGGTTTCTGTACATGAGCTGTAGGAAGTAAAGAAGTCACACTCAATCTGGGATCTGTTAGTTAAAGAGTCACGGAACTTATCAAATCACCAGATGCTACCACACCTGGGAATGGTTGTGAACAGTCAATGCCATTGTCAAGGGGTTAAAAAGCAACAGTATTCAATAGTATTCACCGGTTTCTAAATTCTCTAATTAATTGCCATTTCTTCCCCATCCTCCAATTCTATTAGGCCTTTCAGGATTGTAAAATATTTCATATATTCTAATAATGCAAACAGTTGGTTAAGTAGTCTGTTTTTCTCCCTTTAGATAGCAGACAGGCATGAAAACAGAGAACATGAGAACAAATTAGTGAGTAAAGAGCATCATTCTGGCTAATGAATGCAGGGACCAAATTATTCCCAGAATTACATGGGAAGCCTCTGATGGTTACAACAAATAGTACTCAAGTATGACATTATTTTCAAGAGGTTCTTAAAAATAAAACGTGTCCTAAGCTTCAGCTCACTGGATATTCACTAGAAAGGAATCACATAAATCAAAAAATTCTACTTAGACATGACTCATGAGTGATACCGTGGGAAATCCACAGATGGACTATCACTGGTAGCTTTCATGGAGTAATCCATTTAGTCACAGCAGAGAAAGTGACTGACCCACTTAGGGAAATTAAAACAAGACAGTGCTAAAATAAACAATAGGAAGAGTCAGCCTCTCAAGGAGCAGCAGGTGCTACTCCTAAGACTCACAGACGGCTGATGCACACGTGTTTTTAGGGAATATGGTCAGAAATAAACTTTTCAACACTTTCATTTCTGAAGATACTTCTATGTAAAATTGGCAACTCAGGCCAACAAAACAATAATCAACTAAAAAGAATCACAATCCATATGTAACAGAATATTTGTGTATGTAGCCAAAGAAAAGTGAAAATGACAATGATTAACTGAATTGGAACCACTGATACAGGGACTTGAAAAGAGAGGTCCAGCTTGACTGATTTTTCCCAGGCGCAGCAGAGACGAGGGTTGTGCTGAAGAGCAGTGCCTGGTGGAGCGGGGCCTTGAACACCCTGAGGAGCAGGCAATGCCCCCGGTTTACTTCACACCAGGAGAGCTGCAGATTGTGGTTTCCAGTATATCAATTCTGGGAAGGACTTGCAAGAAGGGACCGAAACAACTCAAGTGGGGCAGAGAAGACTTCTATTGTGGCGAAACACTGTTGGGAAACAGTTCATCTCCTACAGGCTAAAATAAATTACATACATGCTCTTTGACCCAGCAATTCTGATATATGGAGGACACTCATTGAAGTTCAAGATGTTCACTAATTGGGAGTTGACAGATTAAAAAAAAATACATAAACCATTCTTCAAAAGTGGTGTATTATGCAGCGATAAAATGAAGCATAGGTGGGTATTTGACCTAGTGGTTAACTGTTGATGAAAACACCCATGCCTGCGCTGGAGTATCCAGTTGAATATATTGTTTCTGGCTCCTAAATCCAGCCCCCTGCCTGTGCACAACCAGGGAAGCAGCAGGTGATGGCTTAATTAACTGGGTTCCTACCTCCCACGTGGGAGAGCTGAACTAAGTTCTCAGCCCTCAGCTCTGGCCCTTGCCCCTTGCATCTGGAGAGTGAACCAGTGCATGGGTATGCTCTGTCTCTGCCCAGTGAATAAATTTTAAAATAATTAAATAATGTGTAGCTCTGTGCTACTATTAGTGACATTAAGACATGTTTTAAAAAGTTAGTTGCTATAAAATGTGACACACTAAAAATAAAGGACACAAACACCTGTTTGTAAATGTTCTCAATTGTCTGAGAAAATTCAGAAAAATTGAGGAAAATTCAGATAACAAAGGATTAGAAGCTTTTCTCTATACCCATTGCCACTTTTTTGGATTTGCTTTTTTTTTTTTTTTTTTACTATGTTGTAGCTTTCATAATTATCAAAATAAAAAGGAAAATTTCAATGGAAATGAATGAATTGAATTCTACTTCACTTGAGTTTGTCAGCTCACAAAGGCAAAGTGGTTATCATTGGGTGAGCTAACATCTGTGCCAGGCAGCCATATAATCCTGCCTCATGCAGGATCTTTTTATCTTCATCTTCTTGCTTTAAAGATTTATTTATTTTTATTGTAAAAGCAGATTTATAGAGAGAAGAACAGAAAGATCTTCTTTCTACTGGTTGACTCCCCAAGTGGTTATGGAGGGTGCAGCTGAGCCAATCTGAAGCCAGGAGGCAGGAGCTTCCTCCGGTTCTCCCATGTGGGTGCAGGGTCCCAAGTGTTTGCTTCTTGTACTACTATATAAGTGATGACCAAGAGGCTATTCTATTTTTACTAGATAGATTGCTGAAATCACTCAGTACAAAAGAAGCCAAGGAATGGTTAAATGAAGTCAGCATGGAGCAAAGGTAGCTGCAGCGGGATGGCTGTAATATATGCTGGGATAGGCAGAAAGTAGAAGCTGATTATCACAAGTCTGAATTTGAATTCTACTTGAATTTTCAGTTTAGAGTCTGATACATCCAGTGGATGAATGTCATCTATTCAAAGGCGGGCAGACAAGATAATTTCCTGTTTGTCAAAGAGGGTTCAAATTACACGATCATGAAATATTTCCATGACTTCCTATAATACTGATACTAAAATTATAATAAACTGCCTTTCAATTAAAAAGTCAAATAGAACAAGAACAATTGAAGTGCTGATGCAGATTTTTTTTTTGAAAAAGCTAATACAAGGCCCCTAACCATAGCCTTGTAGCAAAAGTCCTGGCCTTATATGCCTTGGATCCCATACTGGTGCTGGTTAGCATCCCAGCCGCATCCCTTCCCTTTCAGCTCCTTGTTTGTGGCCTGGGAAAGCAGTTGAGGATGGCCCAATGCCTTGGGACCCTGCACCGGAACAAACTCCTGGCTCCTAGCTTTGGATCAGATCAGCTCTGGCTCTTGGGGCCACTTGGGAAGTAAAACAGCAGATGGACCATCTTTCTCTGTCTCTCCTTCTCTCTGCAAATCTGACTTTCCAATAAAAATAAACAATTTGTTTTTTAAAAAAAAACATACAATTTCATAGACCCACAATTTAAATTGCATAAATAAGTAAATGTGCTGTATAGGACGAAATACAATTGCAACGGATGAATTTGAAGCACACAAATTGGATCATAACCCTGACAATATTCCTCCTCATTTCAGTTCCCATGATGAACCAAATCACTGATTATAGAAAAAAAAACTACTTAGGAATACATTTTTGTTAACTAAAATACTCAAGTCTTATGTGACCAGTAATTTTAAAACAAATGCTGAACCTCACATCAGAACTACTCAACAGATAATGAAATTCTTCAAGACATCATCAGATAAGAACTTCATAATCTTAGAGTTTCATAATGTTTTAATATTTTCAAAACAGCATTCACATACATTTCAGTACCTGATCATCTAACCAACTGTTTCAGGCAGCTTACATACTCTTCAGCAAAAGTGAGCGAAGTTCTCAGAGCAAAACAACTTATTTAGAAACAGTGTAAATCAGCAGTGTTAAAAAATACATATAATTAATGCCTATAGACCCCAGATGCTTTTCTATCAAGCCATTTTATCAGGCTGAAAAAAAATAAAAACAAGCTGAAGACAAGGCTTGGTATTTAAAATTTGATAATACTGACATAAAAGACATGCTTACCAAATCCGTATTCAACACAAAAAGTTGGAAGTGTTTCTACACAAGACAGATGACAGAATCAAAAATAGAGAGCACTAAAAGGTTACCAACAGAAAGATGAATTTTAATCAGGACAAATAAGATGAGTCCCAAATGACTGTAGTAATGTAGAGGGAACATGTGGCTGTAGCTGTTTTTTAGGATGACTGAGCTGCTCTGCCAGGGCATTAAGGGGTCACACTCCACCCTCAAATCACTGCTGCTCTCTGGGAAGACACCAGGCACCTGGTGGCCGGCGGCATTCACATGCCCAGTGGCAGGGAGGTAATTATGCTACGCTCTAAAAGAAAGGATGTTTCTCATTAGGAGAAGTGTTAGCTCTCCGCACTTTAGGTGCTGAGTGCAACAGGAAAAGTGTGGTGAGCTCCAGCAATCTGGTAGAAGGAAGACACCAGTGTGCCAGAGCAAGGCTAGAAGACAGGGCAGAGTCAGGACAGAACAGCTAATATTTTCTCTTGTGGGAAATATTCAAGTTCAATAAGATGGACACATATCTGTGATATGGGAAAGATCCATATACTGAGTGATAAATTATATAAAATGATGACTAGTGGTCATTTAAATAGATCGACAATGACGTTATTAAGGACATGCAGTTAGGAGAGTTTAGTCAAGCTATTAACAAAAGTCTTGTAGCTGCCTCTAGGTAGATAAAGATAATAAAGAATCTGCTTACAGTTCTATTAAAAAAAAAAAAAGTGAGCATTTGACACAGCTGTTAAGATGCAGCTTGGGGATACTGGCATTCCAATGTCAGAGTGCCTAGGTTAAATTCTGGTCCCAACCCCAATTCTAGCTTTCTGCTACTGTCTACCTGGCAGGCAACAGGCAATGGACTAAGTATTTAGGTCCACATTATCCACATAGGAGACCTGGACGTGTCTCTCTAGTTCTCGCTTTAGCCAGGCCTAGCCAGGCCCAGCTCTGTAGAATTTGAGAAGACCTCTCTGTCTCTTGGCCTTTCAAAAAAAAAAAAAAAATGAAATAACCTAATAGTTTTGATGTTTTTATTTCAGTTTGGTTGCTTCCAAATAATCTCTATTCTCTGGTAGAATTCCTCACATGCTCATGAAGTATATGATGGCATCATTTTTCCCAAGAGACTTCTGTGTTTCGTTTTTGCCACGCATGTGTTGGTTATTCAGTGGCGCATTATTTTTTTCAGGGTGATATAATTTGTTGTTGATGTTGTTGATGTTGTTGTTGATGTGGCTGTTATGAAATGATGTCAGTCTGAAAAACAGTAATATTATTTCAACCCCAAACAGCCTGTATCTCATGCAATAAGATATTGTGAAGTAACCAATGAACCAACAATCGATATGAGTCAGACTGCTTCTGATCTACATCAAAGAATTGTAAAACCTAATATACTTGTAAGGCCCTATGCTACTAGGAAATGAGGAGGGAGAGCAGAGAACTCTTACATCACGTTAGAAGGTGTGAGGAAGATGGGAAGTATAACCTATCAGGATCATAACTGGTAACTCATAGACAACAGACTCGAATCAGCATTAGAAAGTAGCAAAACTACAAAGGTATATGGGGGGAATCAGGAGCAATCCTAACAACCTCTTAACAGGAGGTCATTTGCACAGAGCAGGGGGGGACCCCAGCGTGGAGCAGGCAGACAGGAGGAGGCTTGTATCCCAATGCTGAACACTCCCAGATCCTCACCAAGGACTATCAGTTCGAGCTCCGAGGACTACATCCCAACCGTCTAGAAGCCCATGGGGAATTGGAATGCCTTCAGAGGCCGAGAACTCTGAGGTCACCCACCTCTATTTGGATCTACCACATGGGATGGAAGAAGCCCAAATCCTGCCTTGCAGGATCCAAGGTCATCGGAACGACAACCAGGAGCACTGCACAGTCCACAGAAACAGAACAGCAAACTTCCTTCGGGACTAGGGAGAGGAGCTTTCTCTGGTTCTTGCCTGGTTCCGACTTTGGGACCCACCCTCTCTCGTAATGACCATCAGGATCGCTCCAGAAACCCCTCAAAACAAACTAACAAACAAATAAACAAAAAAACTAGAATAGATAGACAGAGAACAGCAAGGAAAGCTTAGAAACAAGAAACGGGCAGTGGGGATGCACTTATAACTCACTGGGTGGGACATAAAGATTAGTTACTCCTCACTAGGGTATTGAAGATTTCTCTGTACACCCCTCAGAAAATTGTTCACCTAAACTGTTGACATATGTCTTGTTAGAGTTATAGAGTTAGACTACCCGAAAAACAGCCAGGTTCTGCACTCAGGCTTCAACGCTATAAACTGCTAAACACTAAAATTAAAATAGACATGAGACAGCTGAATAGTAATCTATAGCCATTTTAAGGTGTATAGAACCCAGTTGTATATAAACTAATAATTGTAATGTCAATGTAGAAGTCATAGGATGTGGTTCAGAACTTGCATTCTTTTTTTTCTCTCTTTTAACATGCTGGTTACTCAATACCATGTCAACTAATTCCATTACGTTATAAATTGTTACTGATGTAATGTCAGGGTTTTTAATTGGGATAATACTCTGTCGGCTCTACCTTCAGACCAGAGATGGTCTCCCCAAGAAACCGTTGAACTTATCTGGACAATAAGATGCTGGACTCTATGCTTTGTAGATGCTTACAATGAAAGAATTTCAACTGAATTTGAACTGTGGTAATGCAACAAGGTGGAGGAATCCACCATGGGGGCGGGGGGGCGGGTTTTGGGGAGGGGAGGGGGGAATCCCAGTGCCTATAAAACTGTGTCACATAATGCAATGTAATCAATTAAAAAAAAAAAAGAAAAGAAAAGAAACTACTGTGCCAGGCTGGAGCCAGAAGCAGTTTCATCTGATTTTCTATGTGGATGGTAGGGGGGTTCAAATACCTGGGCCATCTTCTGCTACTTTTTGCAAACCAGTGGCAGGTAGCTGAGTCAGAAGTAGAGCAATTAGAACATGAACCAACATTTAGATGGGATTTCAGTGTTGTAGGTGGTGCTTCATCCATTATGCCACAATGCTGGTTTCCCAACAGTAATGTTTAAAGGATTTGAAACAAGAAAAATTTCCTCAAAGAATAGGTTTACAAGAACAATATACTTTACTGAACAAATATTTTTATTACTGGACAGACTGACAGTATTTTTTAAATTTCATGATGAAATTAGTAATGTTAGCTGGGATTTATTAATTACATTTTTATTCAAATGATTTCATGGGGCCAGCGTAGTGGATTAAGCTGCCACCTACCATTCTAAAGCAGGCACGGACAGGCTGAAGATTTTGTAGAGTGAACCACTAAGAACCCCAGTGAGGAGAGATGGAAATGTGTCCCCTCTCACAGAATGACAAAACAGCATCCCAGGATATTCTCCCCACCTCTGAGGCTCCCAAGGCATCACCAATGGGCCAGTCTCTGCTCCCTGGCACTACTGCAGACTGACAACCAACAAGCAGAGCATGTCCCTTCTCCCGTCTCTTCCCACCTCCAGCTCAGACACATCTCTCTTACTCATCCTTCCCTCTCTGACCCTCTTCATCCCTACCAGAGGCCCAGATGGGTCTGAAATCCCCATCCCCTCATCTCTGTAAAAATCATTAAAAAAATTAACAGCTAAAATATATAGACAAAGGATATTTTAAAAATCTGCCACCTGCAACTCTGGCATCCTATATGAGCAGAGCTTGAAAGTAACTGATATACCTTTGCCTGAGTTATATATCTGCACTATTAAATCATGGAGCTCTGGCCAATCACTTGGTCGGGGCTCCGTCTACAAGAAACAATGATTTCCGCTAGCCGACTTACTGCTCTTCCAGAAGATCCTGCAGAAAAACAGTCCAAGATCTTCCTCAACAGGCGCTTTGAGCACCTTGCGATTTTTACATGATGATTTTTTCACAAACTTCTCTTTTCTCAACCCATGCTATTTTTTTCCTTCTAGAGCAATCAATCATGAACATGAACTGCTCATGAAATTCAGACAAGCAGTTAAGGGCATTTCCTAGCCCTCTATCCTGAAGGCTTAAAATCCTTAGCTTCTTTAATAATGTGCATTTCTGAGATCATGTTTCTCAGTTTTTAAAAATTTTATATTTTATAGGCAAGTCTATGCTTTTATTGCTTTATATGCTGTAAAAACAGGACACAATTATCTTAACAAAGATATCATGCATGAAATTATTACGAGAGTGCTACTGTCCACTTTCTACCCATCACAGGCCTGCCAACACAACTGAGTGTGTTCTCTTTCCCTGAATGCCCTTTGAAGGTACCCTGTGGTCAGCTGACCTTTCCCTCACACTCAGCATTTCTTTCTTTCTGACATCATCGTTCTAGTAACCTTAGGCAAAGTTAGATAAATGACCATTCCCAAGACCACTTCTGCAAAACAGTCAAATTATATTGTCTCACTAAACTCAACGCCAAAGTGCCAACGTTTGTCAAAATGCCATTTTCAAAGTCTGCATCTGCTCAGTGAAAAATGACTGGGCAGGTTGTGATTAGCTGAAAGCCAAACATCTAGTTCTCAGAGAAGGTGAATAACGTCTTTTCAGAATTTTGATCATAGTAATATAAGCTTTAAGACTTTGAAACTCAACGTCATCTCATCATGAGGTTATTTATGTAGTCCACTGTAAAGACTTCCGTCACTGAAGACACAATACAGCTTTAAACACAGCGCTCTTAAGGACCTCAAGCCACACTGCTGCTGGTCCCCAAGAGGGTAGATGTGAGCCAGCACATGGATTTCAAATGTGCTCCTCTGCAACGGAAGGGCTCTGTTGTTCTTTTGTATCAACAGTAATGATAAGCTCAAGATCAGCGGACCACAGAATGAGTGCAACGGAACAGCATTTAACTCTTAGACACTGACAGATTCGTGAGTTGAAGAAAATCAACTCTATTTTAATTTATTATGCCATGATATTATATCATTAAGTTATCATGAATACAGATGCTTCAGGTATCTCTCATGTACAGCCTTCTGGTGTATTAAAAAAAAAGCCATAATGGGAATATTACATATGCCAGGAAAAAGAGTGATACTAGCTTGAAGTAAATGAGTGGTAAGAAAGAAACATGACCTTGCATTGCTGCCTTTAAATACCAGCTTAAAGGTCTCAGTTTGCCTATAAATGAGTTCTGTAGTCAGCTCCCTTTCATGAAACCTCTTTCACTTACAAGGAATTAGGTCAGACTTTTACAAAGGTAATAGGAGTAAGCTGTGATAGATTTATCCCAATTCTCCATTGTTCCATTAAAAGGTGCCCTTTTACCTTCTTACAGCTAGTGCCGAAAGATGAAGAGTGACCCTAGTTGCGGACTATTACTGACTGGAAGTCACATCTGGGGGTTAACACATAACTCTACTCCTTGGGGGTCTGCATGAGGGATTGGGGAGGGAGAAAAGACATAGGTTTGAGTAACTGTTGAGTGATAGCAGGAAAGGAAAAAAGGTTGTAACTCAGAGAAGGAAGATGAACAAATCCAGTTCCTAGCCCAGTGTGCATTATACATTAAGAGCACATTTTTTGGAGTATTTAAGTGACTTTCAAAACTAACTTGCAATTGAAAACAAGAGAAGTCACACAATCTGTCATTGCTCAGATGGCCACATCAAGCCCAACCTTTCAGTTCTGGCCTTAATTTAATTCAGAATTCTTTTTTGTCCAGTGCAATTATTTTCAACAACAGGTTGGGAAAACTGTCTTAAGCAGGGCCAGCTGTATCATTTTTCCCTAAAGATTTAAAAAGATACACAGAGGGTGGGCATTTGGTGTAAGCACTAAGCCACGGCTTGGGATACCTGAATGTCCCATCCAAGGAGCTCTGCTCCTGATCCCATCTTTCCGCAGTGGGCCATGTCTCACAGACTTTGCTGTACTGCCCAGCATCATGTGAGAGATGGACTGAGTGCCTGGTGTGGAAGCAGGCCTGCAGAGCCCTGGCTATTACTGCTATTTGGGGGGAATGAATCAATGGGTAAAAGTAATGGCTATCTCTGTCTCTTAAGACATATAAAATTTTAAAATATGCATAATTTTCAAATATAGTTTCCCTGACTATAGAACTAAAGCATGCTCATTATAAAAATCCACACAAGGAGGGAAGTGATGACTCATTCCTAGTACTTCTAAAACTTAATTTGCTCATGTTAAATGGAAAATACACAAAACTTAGCATACTATCTCATAAGGAGTATTCTACACGAAACTCTAGGAAAATCAATCTGTTTGTTATGTACCCAGGACCATGTTCTTAAAAAAATCTCACAGATGTGTACTTGACAAACAATATCACACACAAAAAATGAGTGTAATGCCATGAATAAGAAGAGCTGTAAACTAAGACTGTTCTACCCAAATGTTGCACAAACTGCTAGAATTATGAAGTTATACCAGAAAAAAAATTCTGACCTAGAAAACTTGCCAAAATGGTTCAAACCCCAGGGTATGACTGCTAGCATACAAACAGTGCACTCTGCCTTCCTCTGGGTCCGATGATTGGTCTGGACAGCAGGGCAGCAGAGCAGTGTGTCCTGAAGAGAGGGCCGGGGGCCGCGAGGGATGGATGGGACAGAGGCTTCTAAGGCTGCTTTGTTCTTAGTACCCTTAGTGTCTCTGCAATGTCCTCATGGTGCCCAAGGCTAAAGTAAATGACAATTCTGTTAATTACATAGTCAGTGTTCAATAACATGTATATACATCCTATCAATTTGATAGACATTTAAAAAGGAATGTTGATGCAATGAAAGAAACACACACAAGTATAATTTTTAAAGATGCACTTATTCAAAAGGCAGAGTGAGGGGATACACACACACACACACACACACACACACACACACACACACACAGATCTTGCATTTGCTGGGTCACTCCCCTCAAATCCACAATGAGTAGGACTAGCACAGGCCTGAAGTCAAGAGCCAGGAGCTCCAATAGGGTCTCCCATGTGGGTCAAGGACATTCCTTGGAGGCATTCCTAGCTGCTTTCCCAGGTGTATTAGCAGGGAGTTGGATTGGACAGAAGTGGAACAGCAGGATGCAGGGTGGATGACACTCACATGGGATGGTGGCATTGCAGGCAGTGGCTTAAGCTACTGCACCAATGCAGGTCCCACAGAATATATTTTTATGTCATTCTCAGACAAAATCTACTTTCTAGTAGGCTGTGTACCCTGCACAGCTTTTTCATATGTAGGAATCAAGTGAATATCACCACCATCTCTTCCTGTCTCCACATTCTTTTGTGTGGAGTATTTACTTTTTAATCACAGCAACTGCTGAAAAATGAACTTTGCAAGCCCAAGACATTGTCAAAGAAAAGGCAGCACAACCTCATGCTAATGCTGAGAACTTCTCTAACCTGGAAGCTGCAGCAGCAGTGTGGGGCAATGCTCAGTGTCCCTCCGACACCTGTTGCTGCAACCCAGGATAGCTGGCTCATAGACAGTGACAGTGGGGCAGGGTAGCCTCATCTCACTTCCCTCTTTATCACTGCAGCAGTGGAAGAATTCCCAAATAAAAGGCTGTCCCAGAAGAGCTGATGCCTTGGATATGTTAACTGTTGGTTTTTACATTCAGAGTATAGAGTCAAACTGGTGTGCCACGTAGTACATAATTATGCCAAGACAACAGGTACCCACCTCATGGGCTCCCGTGGAATGCACAGGCCTTGTGGAGTTACTCTAATAGTCTTAGTTCTGTTCACGCAAATTCCTATTATATTAATCCTACAATCTGCCTCTACAGCATACAATTCTATACTTCAACACATAATCTAAAGGTGACTGAATGCTGCTTGCAAATGAAATTGAAAATAGCTAACTTTATCTTTTACTAAGAGAAAAAAAAAAGACACAATAATAGAGTCCCCCTGATTTGCAGAATAGTCTGTAATGGTAACTTCACTAAGATCCCTTGGCATACAGAGTGATGGCCCTCTCTTCCTCAAAGCTATTTATATCCTGAAAGGGATCTTAGTGAAAGGGATTAGCACTAAGGTAGAATTACAAAGTAGCTACTCAACTGACCTTAAAACCAACAGATGATGACAGTGTGTGTGGGAGAAACCAAAGTAACCACAGGGCCCTTCAAAGTTAAAGAGGAAGGTGGAATGGGGAAGGCAGAACAGGAGAGGCCACAGGGAGCTGTACCAATGGGAGAATGCTGCTGACGCCATAGGGGAAGAGCCACCATCGCTGGCTTTGAGGGTGGTGCATGAGGGCTCTAAGCCAAGGACTGTGGCCCTTTGCAAGCTGAAAAGGCAAGTGAACAGATTCTGCCCCAGAGTCTGGCCACTTTTATTCTAGCCCATTGAGATCCATATCATATCTCCTTCTAACTTACAGAAATACAGTAACTTTGTGCTAATTGAACCCACTACATTTGTGGAATTGATTACAGCAGCAGTAAGAGCTAACACAGACCTTGGGTTGATATTAACAATGAAAACCACAACACGTACAAATATTCCAGATCAAAGTACATGAGTTAAGTAAGTTGGATACCATATACTTTCCACAAGTTTTTTGCTAAGTTTTATTTTTAAATAAAGATACAGGTGCTTAATTCAGAAATTTTATTCAAGTGTACTTTAAACACCATGGGTTGGTTGCTGGCTGTCAATTTCCCTCACTGCTTAATAATGATGTAATAATGATAAAGAACAAAAATTTTTGAATTATAATAACAGGGTATTTTAAAAATTCATAGAGAAGTAGAAATAAAAGATAAACTTATTTTGGTGCAATTAAAAAAAAAATCTACACATAGTTTTTTGATCATATGTGTTTCCCACAAACTTTTAAATATCTTCCTAAAAGAACATAAGCTTTTTCATGCTGTAAACTTTAGGCTAAAGTGTATGTTTTGTATCCTTATTTTTAAAAAAGCCTCTCAATCAAAATGTTTATAGTAATTTTTTGGACTTCTTTTAGATAGGAGGATGGTCTGGTGGTGGGACAAGGGCAATCTTCAGTCAATCTAATTATTAGTTACTAGTGTGTGCACCAGGAAATCATGGTGTGTGTTCTTCCTTGAGCTGAAAACATTCCAAGTTTAAAATAGCCTGTACTTACCTGTGGTTAAAGGCAGGTGTGTGATGCTGTTCAGACACGTCAGAGTGAACCACGTGGAAGACAGTGTAGCCCCAGAAAACAGGAGGAGAAGAATCAGCTTCAGCATGCCACGGATAAAGTCTGCAAACCTGAAAAGAAACAATATTCTACACATTCTGGGCAGAGGTTCCAAATGTTATTTAAATGAGTAACATACTTTTATGAAGGGTACTTTTTGTTTTTAAGCTGGTGTTTTGTTGTGTGTGCAGTAATTTTCTCTTTTCCCTTACAAAACCCACAAAATGCCATCACTGTTGAGGCTCTGTAACTCACAGGATGGATCTGAGTTTTTAAGAACCACTTTTATTTTCCTATGCTTTTTGAATATTCAATAATGACACATATCATCACACCTTAGAAAACAGGCTACTTTATTGAGATAAACTCACAAAGATGGCTTTCCCAAAAAACCAGACTCAGAAAACGTATACAATTGCCTATAACAGGGGCTCTGAAGTCTTCTACAGGGAGAACTTCCAAAAAATCAAGGAAAGTGGAATGAAAAGATACATTTATTTTGGTGCTAAAAAAAAACCCGGCCTTTGACATTAATGCAGCTTTTTATAATAGGTGTTTCCATAAACCTTCTGAGAACCTTAGATAGGCATGGATTTCAAAATTCTGTGCAGCAAGACACACGTGCTTTTCCTTGTTTCCCACAGGCTTGGCGAGGCTCTGCACACGTGCACAGGTGCCTGTTTCTGCTCTTCCTTGGCTGATTCTAGTCCAGCGGGACAGTGTGCTGGCTTCTCATGTGTGCTGGCTTCCACAGCCATGCACACACAGCCTTGGAACTCATCCTGGCTGCCTGGACAGTGGCACTCCCAGCCCTACTGGACTCATGTTTGTTCCTCGGCTCATCAGCTGCCGGCTCAGCAAGGCCTGCTCGCCCCCAGTACCTCTCACACTCTGTTTTGTGTCTTCACACCACTGCTCATCTACTGGCAGTTTTTTTGGTGTTACCTTTGTCTTTTCTATCAGACTGAGAGCAAAAACACAGCATCTGGAGAAGTGAATACTAGTCTACAGAGCATGTATGGCATTTTCAATGCGCAAAATTGCTGGCTTTTAGGAAACTAAAGGGTATCTACGTGAGATGGTTTGTCTGATAGTTCTGCCAATTTGCCACTGCTTTTCCTCACCTGCAGCTAACTTGACCAACCCTCTTGTGCTTTTATATATTTACTGTTTCTTCAGAATTATTACAGAAAAATCAATCTTACCACAAATAAAACACTTACCATGTCATCTTTACTCAATTTTTAAAAAACAATTTTAACTTTTGCTGTCATTATGTGGCTGTCCTTCTAATACTCTCCTTTGCTTTATATCTGTTTAACATGACATGGTTTATCAAGTTTCCTAAGATTTCCTAGACTAAAATGACTTCCTGTGGTAGGAAAGACAGATGCACTTTGATCCAGTGACCGCTGTCATGTTTATAAGATCACAGCAGAGAATTCTATGTGCTCTAAAAAAATGGCTTGATACAAATATCCCTCAGGAAAATTTAAAAAAAAAAAGACAATACTTTGCTGATTTACCCTTTGAAATATTGCATAAATATGGTCATCAAATAGGTAGAAGACTAAGAGACTGAAACAGCTTTTTGATATAAATCAGAGTTGAACTCTGGGTTTTACATGGGAATAAACTGACCACAGGTGTCCTATATGCTTGGAAACTCAGTGCTTTCAAATGGCCTGACACCATGCAACAATACTGTTAGGAGCAAAGTAGTACCTTGATGAGTGGTCTTTAGCAACATATCCTCAAAAAAAGAAGAGAAATCACCCCACGCATTCATGTCTACAGAGGGAGATTTTGTCCTAAAAATCCTAAAAACAGAGGTATAAGAATAATTTCAAAATTGATTTTAGGCCTAGGAAAGAAATATCTAAAATTGATTTCAGATCCCAGAATAAGGGCAGTAATTTGTAGAACTTCCATTTCAACAAATTAAAAGCAGAAGTGCCCTCGATGTAATTTTCCCCTCTAGTTGTATCTATATTTAGTTAGTGTAGAGAGAAAAAGAGAAAGGAGCATGTGCAATGCCATTTCTCATATATAATGGCCCTCTCTTTGACCTATTTGGTGCTCAGAATAGGATACGATCAATGATGACTCATGTAATTGGCTTGGAGCTTTAATTAGAAGAATTAGGTATTTTTCTTGTCAGAATGTGACAGGTCAATGTAGTTGAGAACCAGTGAACTGATTTCCTACAAACAGCATTTTCCTTATCCTGCTTTTTTAGGCTTAGCTTCTGTTTTTCTAACTTATAAAAAGAACCTGACATAAAGAGATTTAGAAATAATGGTGTCAATTTATTCTTTTATTGTCTCAGAAACTCTATGCCAACTGTACAGTCTAGATATAATATTCAGTGTCAACGTCAATTATGTTTAAGTATTTAAATACTGAGTGATTTACATATCTTATTTGATCTCCCCAAATATGTAATTAGATTCTCTTCTTGCTGGTAAAGTTGATTGCCTAATTTTATTTTTGATTAAACAGGGCAAAATGACTTGGGATGTGAATGAATATTATCTCTTTGGAAACATTAGGAGTAATTTTATAGGCAGTCACGTAGAAGAATGACATTTTCACTTTTTTTTTTTTTTAGAATAAATGAGGCTTTTTTTCTTTTTTAATTCATTCTAAAAATGTATTGTCATAATGAGTTTCAATCAAAGGGAGTTGGATAAAACTGGAGGTTTTTTATAGATTCTTTTCATGAGATGAGGTAACCATAGGAATATACCTGGCAAAAAGACCAGGAATACATATCTGCCAATCAGGAGATAGAGATGCTTTTAAAAATCATTCCATTCTTTTCTGTTCTCGATAACTTACCAGTTTGCCTTTACTATTTTATCACTTTTCTTTGATTCCGTCTGCAGATGTTCTCTCATAATCTGGGGAAAGGAAGCATCATCACACCGGGAGCACACTGCAAGAACACTTTAGGAAGGAGGCTTCCTGTGGCAACAGGCTCTGACTGTCCCCTGCGGACCTTCCTGCAACCTGGACAAGGACCCTTTTCTGGCCTTTGCCTTTTCTACTTCCCCCTGAGTTTTACTGTTTGATTTGGGGGAGCCTGTTTCTCATTTTTGCTTTTTTTCCTCCTCTACTATCTATTCACATGTTTAAAATAAAATAATTCTCACCTTGCCATAGCTATTCCAACAACACAGCCTCCAACTATGGACCAAAATCCAATCCAGCCAGCATCTACCTGTTTAAAAAAAAATAGCAGGTACATTTAATTCAAGATGATCATGTTGCAATTTAGAAGGAATGAAAGAAAATCCTCTATAATTCATGCTAATAATGAATGGCAACAAATCTAGGAAACATTATTCAAGAAGAAAGTGGTTAAAAATAAAAGCATGCAGTGTGTAAATTTACCTGAGTAAATATAAATAATAACCTTGGTTATTTTTTAAAAAGATAGCTAAGTTAGGAAAATCATGTATGTCATTGAACAAGCCCTTTTCAAGCAGAAACGGCATATTAATATTGTACTAGGGAAACTGAAGAAGATGGGAAAAGCACAGCAGCGGATCATGACCCCCTGAAGTTTAAACACAAACCACACGAAACTACTAGGAAACAATCAGGTGCTAAAACAACTGGCAAAAACTTCCAAAGTATTAAGGCATGAGGAAGAGGGAGAGAGGGAGAGGCACAGAGAAAGACAGATGAGGCTGAGCGAGACAGGATAGAACGTGAAGGGAAGTCTGGTTTTCGGCATGTAGCTTGTTCCTTTCTTGACAGAGTGATCCAATGATGGCAGGCAGGGCTTAGACTAGAGGCTGGCATACAAGATGTGCTCAGCTCATGTCAACCACTGGCTGGAGACATGTCTTTATCTAGCTTACCCCTTTCCTGCTTCTCTGGACACACTTTTTAGGACATCGCACAAATGCTGTCTACATTTGTTCATCATTCATCTGAAAGGCAGAAAGATGCAGAGAGGGGGAGAATGGAGAGGTAGGGACAGACAGGTTCACTCTCCAAATGCTTGCTAATAACCAGGGCTGCACCAGCCCAAGGTCAGGAACCCAGAACTGCATCTGGGCCTCCCAAATGGGTGGCAGGAACCCAAGACTTGAACAATCATCTGCTGCTTTCCCAGGCTCATTATCAGGAAGTTGGATTGAAAGCAGAGCAGCCAGGACTTCAACTGGGTACTCTGATATGGTATGTAGGCATCTCAGGTGCTGGCTTAACCCTCTGTGCCATAACACCTGGTCCACATTCATGTTCTTGAACCCTCATGAGGACTTGCTTCTGTTTCAAATTACTCTTACTCTAGGCCATTTACATGTTGGTGGAATGGGGATAATTATGTTTTTCTCAGAGCTAAAGTAAGTTAATAAATGTAAAGTATTCAATACTGTTAATGTTGAAATTCTATCTCCCTAACAGTATTGTTACATATTGTCTCCTCTTTCCCTTTTTGGTGACCCACCACTCTTGTTGCTCACTTTACTTAGTTCATCAGGATTCCTGAAATAGTTCCTTAATAGTCTCCACAGACTTTTCCCCGTATTGCCAGGATAGTTATCCCAAGCATTCCACTTTCCTGCTTAGAAACAGTTACGGGCTCTCTGTAAAGCTACAGGGCAAAGTACAAACCTGACCTGGCACTTGGACTTGTGTTTTTGTTCACTTTTTGAGTCACATTTTTCATTACTTTTGTGATAGGGATTGCCAGCTATCTTCTTCCACCTGAGCAATTAGTCAGATTACATGTGCCTGTTCCTGTCTGGTGCATGTAACTACGTGTGACTAATCCCTGGAGCCAGCAGAAGTGAGATGTGCTGCCTCTAGGTCAAAAGGTGGAAGACTGTATTCCACAGGTTGGCACAGGGCCCCACTCACACATGGATGACAGATGGGGGAATGGAGGAGGTCAATAGCACTCAGTAGGGCTGGGACAGTGTGCTGAGATGCTCTGCAATGAGAGAGGCAGTCCTACAAGACAACTCTTTGCTGTGTGCTGACTGAGAAACCAAACCTGCTTCCACTTGGTGCTCTTGTCACTGTTGGCATGGATGCAGCAGTGTGACCACAACCAGATGGCAGACAGCAGAAAGAGCAAGTGTGACGGAGACATACAGTTCTCTTCCAAGTAACCTGGAATGTATCCTTGAAGCAAGAGATTGGAGGATTCCTCAAGAAAGAGGCTCAGCCCCATCCAAAGGAAACAGGATCCACTGCTGGTTGTTATACAATGGAGTGCCATATCACCCAGTGTGGTAGCCTCTCCCTATTTGCTCCCTAATCTTCTCTCCATGATTTCCTACCATGTAGCTTGGGAGCAGAGACAAGAAGTGGATGGCTTCTAGTATGGTGAAATGGTTATTATTAAATAAACAAGATGTTCTTATTCTAAGACCAGAAAGTAACAAACTAAAATGCAGGGATAATTAGCTATTGGAAAAGAGGCTTTTAATCTTCTTTATAAAGCATGAGGCAAGGATAAAGGATAGTCAGCAAAACTAACATTTTCCCCCATCCCTGCTCTTTTCTCAGCATTATTAGTGACACACAATTAAAAGTGAAATTTATGACTGTTGCAGAAATCAACATCGGTTTTGATTATTCCATGAGGACCCTGCCATTTGCAACGGTGGTATGGGCAAAGCTTTAAATAGTACCTGAACAAGCACATGTAAGCACTATTTGTAAATGAACTAAAATACTACAACCTATAAAGTATAATACTTACTTGGCTGACATGCACTGGTGTTAGAATTAAGTCCAGAACTCCAGACCAGCCAGCAAATACTCCAAATGGTATCGCATAAGCTAAGGCAATCATCAAAAATCTCAAATTGCTGTAAGAGAGAAAACATTTTTAAAATCTAGAATTTGAGTTTTACTCATGAAAAATGTAAATCATTTGGCAACTGAAATTGTTAATAAATTCAACCTCTGGGAACAGGCAGGTGCATGGCGGTAGATTTAGCAGCTGCTTGGAATGCCTGTATCCCACATCAAACTACCTGGATGGGAGTCCCACCTCCATTTCCCACCCAGCTTTCTGCCAATGAGCACGCTGCAGAGCAGCAGATGATGGCTCAACTGCTTGTGTTCCTGCCACTCACGTGGGAGACCTGGCTGGAGTTGCTCACTTCTGTTGTGAGCATTTGGGAAGTGACCCAGCAAAACACATGGAAGATCTTCCTCTGTTTCTCTTTGCCTTTCAAATAAAAAATAGAACTTAAAAAATAATAAATTCAAGCTTCTTTAACTTTTCCATTCTTATAAGAAAACAAAAACCTTCTTGGAGAAAATGATGCTACTGTATGATCTATGAATCAGTGAAGAGTTTAATAAGAGAAAAGAAACTATTTAGAAGAAATTAAATCAAAAACAAAAGTATCAAAACCCACACTTTGCAGCAAAACAGATTGAAAAGATTATTGATCTTATAATTTGCACGAAGGTTGCCTTATATCAGAGAGAAAAGATATTTGTCCTTTTGGGATTGACTTATTTCACTGAGCATAATGGTCTCTAGTTGGGACCATCTGGTTGCAAATGGTATAATTTCATTCTTTTCCATGGAGTAGATATACCACTGTTTCTTTGTCCATTCCTCTTGCTTTAAGTATTATTTGTAGCCCAGGTCTGAAAGAGACATATTCTTTAAGCTTTTCCTTACTGTGGATTAATTTTATTTCATTTTCAAAGACAAAGGAAGCTGACCCAGCTATCCCACTCCTAGGAATATACCCAAAAGAAATTAAAACTACATATGAGAAGGGGATCTGTAATCCTATATTTACAGCAGCACAATCTACAATAGCAAAGAAATGGAAACAAACCAGATGCCCATCCAAAGTAGAGTGGCTAAAGAAACTGTGGTACATCTATTCCATGGAATATTATTCAGTCATTGAAAAGAATGAAATTATACAATTTGCAACCAGATGGTCCCAACTAGAGACCATTATGCTCAGTGAAATAATCACAAAAAGAGAAATACCATATGTTCTCTCTAATATAAGGAATCCATCATCCAAATTGGAATGTATAGTGGTGGAGTAATGGAGACTACCATATCCAGATGTGAAGACACAATGCAACATGCATCTCTGCTTCCAAACAAAAGATGGACTACCAATGAAAGTGCTGGATATATTTACACAATGGGATGATGGACTGTATGACATTGTCTGTACCAGCAATGTTGGGGCACACTGAGATAGCAAATTAAAAAAAAAAAAAAAGACAAAGGAAGCTTTGCTGGGTATGTTATTTTGTGCTGACAGTTTTTTCCTTTAGAACCTGGAATACGTCGCTCCATTCTCCTCGGGCCTGCAGAGTTCCCTGTGAGAGGTCAGCTGCTTGAGGTTTTTGTTTTTATTTTCATTTCTTCAAAACAGCTTTTTTTCTCATATTAAATTCTTCATTGACTCATAGGTCATACAGTAACATCATTTTCTTCAAGAAGGTTCATTTCTTCAGTGACATATTAGTTATTCAGTAACATGTTATTTAATTTCGTGGCACTGTAAATTTGTACTTTTCTTTTTTTTTAAAAAAAAGATTTATTTATTTTATTGGAAAGGCAGATATGCAGAGAGGAGGAGAGACAGAGAAAGATCTTCCATCTGCTGATTCACTTCCCAAGTGTCCGCTGGAGCTATTAGCTGTTCTAAAATTTTATGGACGAATAAATGCCCTTAGAAAGTTATCTTTAAAACAAAATGAAGGAAGAGATCCTTATTCCATCAGAAACTAGTACAGGCTGTGTGGCTTGAGTAAAAAAATAAATGTGGCTTCTGTTCTAAAAACAAAACAAAAATGGAGAAGAAACGGGAGCCAAGACTCAGAGACGTGATCTGCAGCGAAGGTGGCTACTAGTTAGCTAGCTACGGACTGTTCAAAGGCGATGGTTCATATAAGAGAAAACTAGTGGATTCTGCAGAGAGTGAAATCCTAAGCATGAAAGCATGACAAGGGCACCAACTGAGGAACCCACTGGCAAAATCAACTGGCACATGAAGGAACTGAGAGTAGAGATCTGAAATTTCAAAATTTCAAAATACGTAAATCGTTAAGATAGAAATTACCATTTAGAAACGGGCAGAAGCTATGAGCAGGAATTTACAGTAGATGGAACTAAAAGGCTAGTAATCATGTAAGAATCTGAAAATCACAAAATGTAAACTATGTAAAAGATGTATAGTTTATTAGAATGACAGGAACAAAAAGAATACAACTAGTTTGGTGGGTGTTTTGAGAGTGATCTGGCAGTACCTGGCAGTCTAAGTACAGAATACCTTCTATGCTAGCAATCCTGTCCATTTTCCCAATTAGGTCTGTGGCAATGCATATCAGGGTGTCCCTGCAGTGATGCTCATGGCAACAATAAAGAAAGCAAACTGGGTACAAAAAAAGAGCGACTATTTAAAAGGTGGTGGATGAATACCGCAGAGTATGAAGAGCCAAGCAAGTGAACATGTGGCAGTATACATTTCGAAACCAGTGTGCTAAGATTGCAAAATGAGAGCTGCTCAGATGTCATATGTCTCCTGAGAGCAGAAGGTCACATCACTGAGGAAGAAATGTTATAAAACACACAAAACCTAGATCAGAACAAAGCCTAGATCATACACAAAAAGACAGAGAAACATGCCAAACCATACGAAGGGGCAAAGAACAAAATCCAGACCTTCAGGGTAAAAGAGCTCCTTAAGAAACGAGAGAAGGAGGAAGAAAGAAAGAAGTGAAACCAAAGGATACAAGCTATGGGGCAATTATTGAGCATGGATCTCTTTTGGGTTCTGACTCTTGGTTCTGATTCAAACTATAAAAAACTAATTTTTGAGACAACAGGAAATGATTTGGTGTTAGCAAACTATTATTTAAAAGGTAGGAAAATGATAGTATACTGATGTTAAAAAAGAACCCCTATATTTTTTAAATTGCACATACTGAAATGTTTCTGGACAAAATGACTTGAAATTTGAGATTAGCTTCATGATACAAGGAAGGGGAAAGTACACATAGCAGAGATCAAACAAGAGTAGCTACAAAGTGATAATTGTTGATATTGGGTTATGGGATTTGGGGGAGAGAGAGTTATATGATTCTATATTTGATTACTATTGTAGCATTTTAAAATGAAGAGTTAAAAAAAATAACAACCCAGGTAGTGTTTAGTGAAAAAAGTCAAGCAGAATGAGATATATTATATGCCACCATTGAGATAAGCTAAACACAGATGCACACAAATTACACTACCATCACCACAGCAAAGAGACACGGGTATACATCAGGGGCACCTTGGACAGACGCCCTGGGTCAGCACACGTGAACAGGAGGAGCAAGGAGAAACTAAATGTTCTCGTGTGTGCTGCAGTCAGAAACAGATTCACCTGAACTCTAATTCTGATACATAAAAGGCAAAAAGAACCACCACCGCCTCATCAAACACTAAATCCATATGTACACAGAGAAAAGTTTGCATTAGACACTGCTCAAGACCAAATTAGAAGAAAAGAATCACAGTCAGTAAATAGAAAATGGTGGTGGAAACACTGGAGTCTACAATTGTTTGCTTGTTTTTCTAACCAAGATAGTGGAATTAAAATATAGGGAGGTAATTACTCTGATTATTGATTTCTAGAGTTCTTTAAAGACCAGGGGAAATTATCAGGGCAAACTAGGGGAATGGGCATTGCAGGTCCCTAGGAACTCAACTGGGAAGCCCAAGGCTAGGAGCAGGCATGTTGCAAAGCAGACAGATAACTATGGGAACAGACAAAGGCATGCTGGCATGGGTGAAAGGGCTTCTTACATGGAAGAGCGGCTGGTTTAGACACTGAGTGGAGGTCCTGCCTCCTGGCTAATCCGGTGTACATGCAGGATTATTTCCTGCTCAGAGTGACCATCTAGAGCTACTGTGTTGCCTTCTCAGAACAATCTTGTACACAGATCCTCACCTTAAAATAGCCAGTGACCCCTCATTTCCCACAGAATAGTCCACAATGATTAGCTGGCCTTAAGAGGACCTCTGTTGGTGTTTCCTGTGCTATTCATTTTATCTGACTTCTGATTAACTAGCTTTACAGGGAGAAAACTTATACAACATTAAAAAACAACCCTGTCATTTTTAAACTGTCATCTTAGAGATGTGTGTGACTGATGATAATTACATGTTACTAACATTTTAGTTAAATTGTGTCAAGTGCTGTACAAAGGCAGTTTTCAAAAACTTTTACTCCTGTGCTCACTTCGGCAGCACATATACTAAAAACTTTTACTCCAGGTTAAGAAAGATCTTTCTGGGCCTGGCGGCATGGTCTAGTGGCTCAAGTCCTCGCCTTGAACGCCCGGGATCCCATATGGGCGCTGGTTCTAATCCCGGCAGCTCCATTTCCCATCCAGTTCCCTACTTGTGGCCTGGGGAAGCAGTTGAGGTCGGCCCAATGCTTTGGGATCCTGCACCTGTGGGAGAGACCTGGAAAGAAGTTGGTACCCGGCTTCGGATTGGTGCAGCACTGGCTGTTGCGCTCACTTGGGAAGTGAATCATCGGACGGAAGATCTTCCTCTCTGTCTCTCCTCCTCTCTGTATATCTGACTTTGTAATAAAAATAAATAAATCTTAAAAAAAGAGAGAAAGAAACATCATTCTTTTTACTTTGTGACCTACCCATTTATGTGCACATAGTACATAAGGAAACAAAAGTCTCAACAGCACTATGTATCCTTACTGTATGTGATATGGTCACATTTTCTATTCTTTTCTTCTTTGTTAAAAACAATAGTGGTTATTCCCTACAGTAGTAAGCTCTGACCTGAATTTTGAAAAACATTACAGAGTTGCACTGAGGTTAGTGCCCACAAGTAATTGAGTTTTTAAATTTCACTTTAAGTAATTTAAATCTAAATGTGAATCAGACGCAGTGCAGTTATTTTCCATTAAGCACAGCGTTAGTTCGGATAGATCACATTCCATTCCAGCAGCTGTGATGTGTGACATGCACATGCGGAGGCATGTGCTGTTTGCAGTGTTACAACCTGTTCCTATTCTTGCTGTTAATTAATCGACTCAGTTCTAATTATTGTTTTCTAAGCACTTCTGCTGTAACAGGCTTATTTGAATGTTTCATAGAGAAAGAGGACAAGAGACTGCAATAGAAGAAGCTAACAAATTTCACATAAAAGCAAACTGCAGAGGTTTGTGGAGAATAGCTAAAGTCGCCACTTGCAGTGCTGGCTTTCCAGGATGGCTGCTCCACTTCTGAACCAGCTCCATGCCACTGAGCCTGTGAAAGGAGTGGGGGACGGCCTAAGTGCTTGGGCCCCTACACCCAGATGGGAGACTTGGAATAAGCTCCTAGCTCTGATTTTGAACTGGCCCAGATCAGGCTATTGAGGCCACTTGGGGAATGGACTAGCAGATAAAAGATCTCTTTATCTCTTTGTAGCTCTGCCTTTTAAATAATAAACCTTTTTTTTTTTAAAGTGTAATGTTTGCTATGAAAAAAAAATTTAACATATATAAATGGATAATATTAGAAGATACTTCCTTCAAATACAAGGTGAATTTTATAAAATGTTTTTCCATAATATTCAAAGAAGAATCAGGAAAGATAGTTGTTAAAAATGATAATTAAATGTCCAACAAATATTTTAAATGATTTTTTTAACAGGTCTGAGATTAGTGGATTTAGCCAGCTGTAAAACGAGATGGATTGCTGCACAGAAGAAAAACCAGGACCTGCACGGTAGCCACTGCCTGCAATGCTGGCATCCCACACAGGTGCTGTTCTTATTCTAGCTATTCCATTTCCTATCCAGCTGCTCCAGCCAACGTCCTGGGAAGTGCGGCAGAGGGTGGTTCCAATCCTTGGGCCCTGCACCCATACGCACGGCTCCTGCTTCAGCTGCAGCTGCTGCTGTCAGGAGGGGAGTGAATCACCGGTTGGAGGATCTCCCTCTTTTCCTCTCCCTTTTTTTTTGCCTCCCTCACCAAAGAAATATATTTTTTAAGAATAATAATAACAAAAGGAAAAACCCGGTGCAGCACTGGCCGTTGCGCTCACTTGGGGAGTGAATCATTAGACGGAAGATCTTCCTCTCTGTCTCTCCTCCTCTCTGTATATCTGACTTTGCAATAAAAATAAAATAAATCTTAAAAAAAAAAGAATTATATTCCCATTAGACAATTTTACTTTACAGGATTTAGGCAGGTTTCGACTACAAAAAACTTCTGTGACAGGAGAAGACAAGGGAAAAAGGACCAACTAAAGAGAGTGGTTAATGGAGCAATAAGAACTCACCATACCCAACTGGCAAACAATTCAAAAGGTTAAGTTCAGAGGCCCATTAACCATAATTGATAGTGATGGTTCCTGCATCCGAGGAATCTAATTCAATACTGGGGCATTTGAGCCCTTAATAAAAAATTATGTAAGGAAAATAAGAGCTTATTTTAAAAATATTAAATAAATAACTATATAGGTTGCATATGAATAAGGTAAAAGTGATAGAGGTTTTGTTTTTTTGGGGGGGTTTCAATATACTTCTGATAGAAAGTCTATATAAGTTAGTATTTTATTCTTTATTTACAAGATCGGCAGGTTCCTAAAAGTTACTATCTTAGATTTTTTTTTTTTTTTAACTGTGGGTCAACACTGAATGTACTGGTCATATCATACGACAACTCTAAGTATCCTCACCTTAACAATCTACAGAAGCTGCGCCGATAACTCAGCCGCTGGCTGGCTGCAGCGACACTGGGTGGGAGTGGTGGTCGGGGTGGGAAATACGCTAGTGTTGCAGAAAAAATTAAGCAGACAACTCCAAATTCTGAAAGAAAAAGAAAATAAATGTTAACCAGGCAACATACAAAGAGTGAATCCTCAAAACATTCACTGAGCATCAGCACCTTAGAATCCAATAGTGGTGTTGGCAGTAGTAGCAGTGTTGAAATGTAGCTGGTGAAGATGCTACTGGCAATGCTGATATCCCACACTGGAATGCATATTGGAGTCCTGGTACCCTGCATCTGAGTCAGCTTCCTGCTAGTGTGCCTAGAAGATAGTCCAGTTCTCCAGCCCCCTCTCCCCAACATGGGAGACCAGGATGGAGTTCCTGCCTTTGGCCTTGCCCAGCTCTGGATGCTGTGGCCATTTAGGGATTGAACCTGCAAATGGAAGAGCTCTGTCCTCACTCTCTCTCCTTCTCCCTCTTTCTCTGTCACTCTGCCTTTCAAATAAATAAATCAGTCTTACAACAATAGTACATGGGGTGTATATTTGTGCTAGTGGTTAAGATACTAGTTAGGATGTGTACAGCCCATACTGGACTGCCTGAGTCTGAGTCTTGGTTCTGTTATTAACTCCATGTTCCTACTAATACGTACTGTGAAAGGCAGCAGATGATGGCTCAAGCAGTAGGGTCCCTGCTTCTCCTATGGGATAGCCAGACTAAGCCCAGCTCTATCCTGGCCCAGCCTCTGCCACTGAAGGAATTTGGGAGAGTAAAGTAGTGGGTGGCTGCTATGTCTCTGAAACAATAATAAAAGCCAGTATATTACTATAAAAGAGATCTTAGAAGATCTAGAATGACTCTCCAATAGGTATGGTACTCAGGATATGAGAGAAGCTGGGTTTGTATAGCCAACTACAGGATTTCTTGTCCTTTGCGTTTATGAATCAGTTTATCAATTTCTGCAATAAAAGCAGCTGGGGTTTTAGTAGAACCGTATCAGTGCAAAAAAACTTGGGAATATTTTCACAATACTAAATATTAAAATTTCTAACACATAATCATGAAACGTTTTAGGTCTTCTTTAATTTCTTTCAGCAGTATATTGTTGTCTGAAGACTCCATTTTATTCTTTGTTCATTTACTTATAATTTTTATTCATTTTGATGCTATGGTAAATTAAATCATCTTCCTAATTTTGTGTTTCAATTGCTCATTGCTACTGAATAGAAACAGAAGCAATTTCCACATATTAATCTTGTATTGTAAGCCTTGTTGAACTTGCCTTTTAGATGTAACAGTTTATAACAGATTCCAGAGAATTTTATATATTCAAAAATCACACTGTTTTCAACAGTTATTTTTACTTCCTTCTTTCCAATCTGGATACCTATTCTCTCTTCTTCCTGCACAGCAGAGCAGGCTAGAACCTGTAGCACAATGTTAAATAGATATGGGTATCTTGGTCTTGCAGTCTCCGACCATCAAATACGATTGATAAATATATGATATTATCTGTGGCATTTCATACGTGAATTTTATTACATTGAGAGAATGCTCATGAATTCCTACTTGAAAGGGTATTTGCTAGGTTTGTCAAATGCTATTTCTTCGTCAATTAAGATGATCCAGTTTCTTGCCCCTTTGCTCTACTGATACAACATGCTATGTCAAGTTCCAGATGTTAAGTTAATCTTGCATTTCCAGAGTCAAGTCTCCTTGGCCACGGTATATCATCCTTTTATATGCTGCTAGGTTTGGTTTGCCAGTATTTTGTACAGGACTTTGAGTCAACATACACAAGAGATATCGATCTATAATTTACTTTTCTAATGGATCCTTTGTCTGGAATGATTTAACTTAAGAGTTTTAACCTTTTAGGACAGCAATTTGAGCAGAGTATTTTTAATGGACTTTAGATGTCAAGGGGTAATATTCCAGATAGGTTAGACTGGCAAATAGGAAGACACTGGAGAAGCAGCTGGGAAGCTCTGAGCTAGGGCCTTTGCCTGACTACATGGGAACCAGGAGCCAGAGAGCTAATACATGCCCATAGCACCTACATCCAGTCACTGAAAAGATACAGCCATTACTTAGGTTTTCAATAAAAAGAGTACTATGACCACAATAAAGTTTAAAACCCGTAATTCTGTACTTAATTAAATTTCTTGATTTTTTTTTAAAGGCACAAATTGTTACAGTGCATTAAATGCTTTATAAGCTGCCAGTTGCCTCTGCTTTATTTCCTCTATGCCACAGTTTTCATCATATAATCCTCCTGTGTAAAATCTCCACAGTGGCCTTTTCCTATAATGTGAAACTCAAACTTGCTAGCCTTGCCTGGGAGGCTTATACGGAAGGCTGGCACTCTCTACTCTATCTTCCCTCACCACGTTTCTCACCACTGCTAAACCACTCTGTGCCTGTAGGTGTAGCATGCACTGGGCTTTGCCCTTTATTGGGTGTTTTCACCATAGTTCTCTCTTTTTTTCAGTATATTCTTCATCCTGTCGACTGTACCAGTGTTTGGCTCTTTCTCAACCCTCAGGTTCTAACTTAAGACATGGCCTCCCCAGGAAGTACCACTTTACCTCTAAAACCCGGGTTAGATTCTCTTGCTATCAGCTCTCAAGGCAGTTGTAGGTCTTTGGTTATAGCACCCAGCACTATGTTTTACCGTGTCTGCTTACTTGCCTGCATCCTTCAGGAAACAAGATTATGTGCTATGCAATACTTAATCATAAGTGCACATGAAGAATAGAAAGAATACATTTTAAACTTAGCTTCCTGGAAGGGATATGACATAGACACCTTTAAACCAAGAGACAAGGAAAACATATTTTATGTGTGAGTGCGCATGTGCATGTGCATGTGTGTCTCAGTACTTCTAAGTGTTTCTAGAAAAAAGTAGACTGGAGATGGTTAGGATAGAATATAAAGTATAATAGGAAGAGAGAACACTTTAAATTACCTGCATATAATACAGTCTCTATGCGATCTTTAATATGAGCCCTACTGTTCTCTGAAGCAAGAAGAGGTGAGGTTCCATTGGGAGCTGGGACAAAAAGGGGTCCAACTAAAAATGCACATGCTCCACCAAGGTAACTGAGCATTGAAGCAATAGCAGTGGCTGTGGCTCGCTCATCTGCAGAAAACCACGTTGTGGAGAGGAACGGTGCGGCATTCATCACAGTGGGGCCTGCCAATCCGTTTAACAGCTGTCCTCCGTGGATCAATCTGAAATTTCAAAAGTTAAAAGCTGTTAGTATCAGAAGCAGGTATGTTCTAAGACAAAAAGAAATTCACCACACAGCAGTAACCATGGCAACAAGGATACATATTTAAAGAATATGACATATCTGAAAGGTAAATTAACTTCCCTTCTAAAAGGTATGTTACCTACCTGGGAGGGAGATCAAATACAATAATAGCTACCATTTATTCATCTCACAATATTTACCAAAGCCTCAGATTTTAGCCACATGCTAAACTAAGCACTTTCTATAACCTTGTTTCATTTACCTGTTATAACAACACTAGGTAGTGCCTATTGTTAGTGCAGACCAAAAAGATGAAGAAACTTGTCTAACTATTAATGAGCAAAGCTAAGAATCAGATCTAGGTTTGATGCCAGAGTTCACATTCTTTCAACTGTTAGACTGACACTCATTAAAAGATCCAATAAATGCCACCAGCCTCACAAAAATAAAATTGGGCTCAACATTTCATACCTACTCTTTGCCAAGTATTGAAAGTACAAGGAAGAAACCTAGTCAACAATATCTTATGAAAGCAAATAGATTGGCTAGGGAATTGCAGAAATGGAGTTCTGGACAAGCTCTGCCAGTGGCTAGTTGAAAGACTGTGGGCAAGAGAAAACTTTTTGGGATTCCAAGAAAATCAAGAGATTCCTATAAATCCCATATGCATTTATTGAGTACCTATTCTAACACAGTAGGAATCTGTAGTTGCTTGGATCTTAAATCTTTCTTGATCATAATTTATTCTTTTTTTTTAAAGATTTATTTTTATTATTTTTTTATTGGAAAGGCGAATATACAGAGAGGAGAGACAGATCAAGAAGAATGAGGAGCATGAATGATGAGGGTGAGCCAAAAGAGTTTCCTAAAGTAAAAAGAGAAAGCAATGTTTCATTTAAATCAAAGGTAATCTTCCGATCAGTAGGCCCTTCCAATCCTAAAACAATGATTCTGACTTTAATTGTAAGGGTTAGTGAAGGCTGGTTTCCTGTTTCCATTTCCATTGTAGTCTAGCCCATCTTATCTCAATAGTCTACTTAGCACTCCTGTATCTTGCTGATCAAATTCTTTTTTCCTCATTGCTTTCTCCACTCCCTGGCACTCACACTCATATTCAAGAGCAGCCCTGAAGGAGTAAAGGGGTCAGAGGCTCAAAAACATACACAGGAAAGGGAAGTAGGTCAACCAGTTTCACCTGGAGGTAGAGGAAAGGGAAGAAGGGATGCTGTATGCAGCATTTCAAGATACTAACTGCATTTGTTCCCGGCTTGTTTTGCTTACTAACTAGCATTTGTGTCTCAACTTTCACCTTAAGCCATACAGAAAACATGTTTTCTGAATGCAGAAGGAAATAATAAACAGGTATATGGGGAGAAGCACAAGTGAGGGGGAGGTGGAGATAGTGAATCAGGTTTGCTTTTATCTTCATAAATGCTGGGGAAAAAAATGATCAAGGGACAAAGTGCCAAGTGACATTAATGTAGCACCCTGGTAACAACCAGCTTTCTGTTAAGTTTTTTCCCAGCACAACTGACATTCTGTTTATCTTCAGGGCTTCTGGAGTCAGGCTCAGACACTCTCCTTATCAGAATGAGCTCATGAGTATCTGCCCACAAGTGTCTGATAAGTTTCAGTCCAGCCTAAAGTGCTATCAGGATCAAAAAGCAAGCAGAAATGAGTCCATATTCTAGCCCCTTAGGCAGGATGCAAGGACTATCCTCTGCAATACTCTATGACTACGCAGAAAAAGAATTCAAAGTTTTTGTGACAGCATGCTCTATCCTTTAAAAATGTGTAGTTTTAGCTATTGACCCTTTTAGAATCCATTAAGAACCTTTGTATCCTTCTAATAAATTCCCTCTTTTATTATAAGCAGACACACACACAGATCAAAGGTTAAGGTCTAAAGCTCCAAGCACCATAAATGTGGACTGAGGCTGCAGTGAATGCACTCACTGCCTCTTTCTTTTTTATCAGTCTCCAAGCTGATGGTTGGAAAAAATCAACAGCAGCATAAGAAATAGAAGCCTGATAGCATCTATCCTTTTAAATTTAACTAAGTCCACTGCAGAAGAAACATCTACACATTCAAAAGTAACTCCTGCTTCTTGTTCCATATGTCTTCTTAGTTGACATCTTTCCCTAGAATCATAAATACCTATGCAAATTCTTACCCAGCCAACTTTACCTAGGCACATAGGTGTCATCATCCTGTGAATAACTGTGAATCAACAGGGCAACCTTAGGAATGTACAAAACATGGGCAGTCACATGGGGTGAAGGAGCAACTTTACCTTCTCTGAAGCCTTGCAGAGGAATTTCTCTCTGGGATTATGCAACGCCCCCCACCTACACCCCTTAAAACAGCATTCTGTTCTATGTGCAGATTTATGGCTGTTTCAGTTCCAATCTTCTTGGTATCATTAACAGTCCTCCCCCTAGACTCACTATGTGAACCAGATGCTTACAATAACTGTTGGCCCCTGAAACCAAAGCTTTAGAAGGCCATATAGTCCCACAGTTGTAGCTGAGTCATTTTTCCCACAAGATCAACTTGCTTGTATATGGATTTCATGCTTTTTGTTTGTTTGTTTGTTGGCTTATTGCAGTTTTATATAACCACAGTGGGCAAGTTACAGAAAAAAGTAAAGTCTGAGGACTGTCTTCAGAATCAGTTGTATAGCATTCATGGAAAAATTTTCAACTTGCTCTGCAAAACTAAATTGAACATTCGATCCACTTCGTCAAACACAACATGTCAGGTACTAAGATCCAACAGGCTCTGCAGATGGTTTTTGTTATGACCAGGTGTTCTAACCACAATGTTGATATCATGCTGAACGCAATTAATCTAGCTTTGATAAGATATTCCACTTTGAAAACACGACACACGGATTTTTCTAGTTCTATTTCTTAAGTCTTTGGCTACTTGACTTGCCAGTTCTCACTGGAGATGAAATAAGTTCCATTGGTGAGTGGCTTTTTAAAACTGTTGAATTCCTTGGAGCTTTTCAATCATGGGGACGGCAAGATGGCAAAAGAGATTGTTTTCCCTGTTCTTGTTTCTGTTGAAATAGTCAAATCTTGTTCTTCACATAAGGAATAAAGGCCTTAACTTGAATAGGAAAGAGAAATATCACCCCTAAATCTTTTAGAAGCTTTATAGAATCATCAGAAAAAGTGAAATTTGATAAGGATTCTTCTTTCTTTTCCCACGTTAGGGTCTCCAGTTTATTATCACTCGATATATAAAAATTATCTAGAAGGACATTTACTTTGATTTTGCTCATATTCATAAATAACTTCTTTTGGCAGATCTATTCTTTTTAATTTATGAGATTTAGAGAATTCATCAGAAAGTTTGTTAAATCCTTCTCCAGCATCTCCATTTAGCCTCTCTTTCATTCAAGCTTTTTGAGGCTTAGGAGCATCCAAATAATTTGCAACACTGTTTTCCTTTGTTTCTGGAGTCATAAGGGAGCCTTGACTTGCTTCCTTCAACCCAGCATCAAACAACGTTTCAGGCTTATCTTGTTTACATCTTCATAACAACCCTGTCCACTTTCAGCATCTATGATCCTCTAATTGTATTGGGGCTTTATAGAGTGAGGGATAGCTCCTCTACAGGAAAATGGGAAGCAGGACTATTTCTCACACGTAATACTTAAACTCCTTCACTCACATAAATACCTTTGCCTCTCCTTCCTCCGACTGTTGGGCTCCTTCAAAGATGTATCCAGCTCCATAATGGGCCTCTAGAGTTTTCCAGGCATTACTAGCCGCTGCCTCTGGGCCCAGTGGCCACACTACTTCCAAGTAGTGATAATGTACAAGGAAACAGGAATAGTGTGTCTGCCTCAACATTATACTTTTCTAATTTTTTCCATTCGAAAAGCACAGTTTGTGATGCAAAGATAGAAGAAGACAGAAGGAGAGAAAAAAGACTTCTCACCTACTGATTCATTCCACAAATGCCCGGAACAGTCAACACTGGGCCAGGTCAAAGCCGGGAATCTGGAATTTAATCTGAGTCTCCCACATGGGTGGCAGGGAATCAAGTACTTGACACATCACTTGCTGCCTCCCAGGGTGTGCATTAGCAGGAAATTGGATCAGAAGTAAAGTGGGTAAAGTGAGGACCTGAGCTAGCCTAAGCACTCCAGTATGGGATGTAGGTGTGCAAAGCTGGGCCTTTCCCACCACACCACAATGCCTGCTCCAGGTTTGAGATGAAGGGGTATCCACATCCAGTTTACTCAATTATCAGGTCATGATATTTCTCACTACACCTGCTGAAGAAGTCCCCAAAGAAAGACCACCAACACGGGATATTTCAAATGAAAATTAAAGGTCACTAACTTGTGTGGCAGGGAGAAGGAAGGGGAGGCAGCCTATAGTTTTATGGTGCCACTGTAAAAACTTCTCAGGAATGAAACAAGCTGATTTAGTGTTTAAAATGACTAACATTAGAGGAGAATCAAGATGGCGGAATAGGGTAAGGACACGTTTAAACGGACGGAGAAACATTTAATCAGGATGAAGCAGAGAGGACATATTTCAGGAAATAGAAAAGGACAGAACAACAGCAGGGGGTACCTGGAGACTAACAGACACAGGAAAGCAGCGGGAATGGCAGTGTGGTGTTGCAGTGAATGATATTCCAGCTCGGCGATCTGAACTCCACCAGCAACCAGGTGGGAAGGGACTTTCACTGGGAGCTTGGGAGGTGAACCCAGACAAAGAACTGTCCGACCTGCTGGTCCCTTTGATTTGACCAGGAGCAGAGACAGAGCAGCAAATCTCAGGCAGTGCAAGAACAGAATGAATTTCATAGCCCAGTCACCCCCTTAGAGCTGAATTGGGCGCCATTTTGCGTAAGGAGAAAAGGGCAAGGGAAAGGACGGAGCATGCTCTGAGCAGGGAGTGAGCTCATTTCTGACTCGGTGAACTGCAAAGACGTGGCATTCAATGGGTTCCACCCCAGACAGGTCTGGGTAGCACTCGGATCTGACGGCCAGCAGATCAAGAACTGTGGTGATAGCACATCAGGTGCCATTGCACACTGTGACAATAGCTTTGGGACTGCAGGGGACAACAGTGAAATGCGCATGTGCTGAGCTTGCGAGAACTCGCTGAGGTCCCACAGGAAATAATACCGACTGTGACATTGTACCAGTGAAAATAGGTCCGTGTGGCACCCAGACCTAACGTCCAACAGGTTCCAACAAGATCAGCGCCACCAACAACCTAACTAGATAGGATGCCTGGTGTCTCTCTGATCCTGGAACCTACTCCAAGCGGAAGTGGGAGAAAGGTTGCAGAGACAACAGTGCAGCCTCAGCATGGTATCAGAGGAGGTGGAGAGTGATGAGCCAAGAGCTGGGGCTGCGGAGACCATTGTGGATATCTGACATAAGAAGCCAGACCTGGAACTCGCTGGAGGTTGTGGCACAAGTGGCTGCAAGCAAAAAGTTGTGTGCCAACTGAAATAAGTAAAATCGCATTGTAGACCTGTGGGTTACACAGCTTAGAAACCTACCACAAGGAGACGACTCTGCTAACCAGAAGTACAATGATCAAGAGCAAAAGATGAGACAAAGGCACAATGAATATTACTGAGCACTCCCCTGCAAAGGAGCAAAACCCTATGCCAACCTCAGAGTTAACTGAGGAAGACATTGAGAAAATGGGACACACAGAATCCATAAGACTCATTTTGAAGATTCTGGTCAAAAATGAGAAGCTCATGCAAGAGTTCAAAGAATTTAAGGAAGCAACAAAGCAAATCAAGGCTGATATATCAGAAATTAAGAACACAGTAGAGCAAATTAAAAGTACAACAGACAGTCTCCAAAATAGAAGAAAGCAAGCAGAAGAAAAAATCTCAGAATTGGCAGATATCTCCTGTCACCAAGGGGAAGCAAACAAAAAGCTGGAAGCAGAGCTGGATCAGGCCAAAAAAAAGTATTCAAGAATTGAAAGACACTCTTAAAAGGCCAAATATAAGAGTTATGGGAGTCCCAGAAGGTGCAGAAAGAGAAGCTGAGTTTGCAAATGTATTTAATGAAATAATCAAGGAAAATTTCCCTAATCTGGAGAAAGAATTGGGAAACAAGATCCAAGAGGGACACAGAACGCCCAAGAGGCTTGATCAAAAGCAATCTTCACCAAGGCACATGATCATCAAGCTCTCTTCAATTGAACAGAAGGAAAAGATCCTTAAATGTGCACGTGAAAAACATCAATTGACATATAAAGGAATGCCAATTAAACTCACAGGAGATCTCTCACAGGAAACTCTACAGGCAAGAAGAGAATGGAGTGACATATTCCAGATTTTAAAAGAAAAAATTGTCGGCCTAAGATAACATATTCAGCAAAGCTTTCTTTTGTCTTTGAAAATGAAATAAAGTTCTTCCACAGCAAAGAAAAGTTAAAAGAATTTGCCTCTTCCAAACCTGCCCTACAAATGATACTTCAACATGTTCTCTTCACAGAGAAGAGGAATAGCACCTACCAAAACCAAAGGCAAGTAGGAAGAACATCCCAGGAAAACGACAACAGAAGACTAAACCAATGAACAGCCCATTCCTAAAAGGACAGGACCAAAGTACCACCTATGTATATTTAACTCTGAATGTAATTTGCTTAAGCTCGATCAAACATCATAGATTAGTAGACTGAATTAAAAAACAAAACCCATCTGTTTACTGTCTGGAGGAGACACACTCCAACAAAGATCAGCGGAAACTCTATCACATGGGTTTTGTTGTTTTCTCTTGGTTTCATCTCTTCAAAATACTTTCTTCTGATTAAATCATTCAATGTCTCGTAGATCATACAGTGGCATCATTTTCTTCAAGAAGGTTCTTGATTTTCACTTCTTCAGCTACATGTTAGACATTTAATAGCATGTTGTTTAACTTCTTGGTGTTGTTAATTTCTCTTTTCTCTTGGATGTTGATTTTGTTTTTTGGCTCTTCATTTAAGGGAAGGTATAGTAGTTGTGTAATGGAGACTGTCATATCTAGTAACATGTCATTTAACTTCATGGCATTGTAAAACTCTATTTTTCTTTCTATTGTTGATTCTGTATCATGACTTTTCATTTAAGGGAATGTACAGTAGTTATGTAATGGAGACTAACAACCAGATGTGAGGATGCAGTGTGGTATGCATTTCTGTTTCCAGACAAAGATGGACTTACAGTGAAACTGTTTATATTATATTTTGACAATAGAATTCTGGACTCTCTGCCATTGTCCATGCCTGCAATGATGAACATATGACTGAGTATGAAGAACTATATGTTAGTAATGATATAAAGGAACTGCTGGGGGGGAGGGAATTGGGGAGGGAATAAGGGAATATGGAACTGTATCATATAATGATAGCAATAATAATAAAATGTGAAAAAATTACTCTAACATTAATTACTTTCAAAGTCATCATGCACATGCACACACACACACACACACATACTCCTCACAATGAGCTCAGGAAACTCAGGGTTCTACAGTACCTTAGAGTTTATCTTCTGAATTCATGAGAAACCTGGCAGGAAAACCCAGTCCCATTCTTTCCATTGTTGTTCTCCAGAACTCAGTCCTGGTCCTTCTCGCTCTTGCATCCTAGAATCTCTCATGGCTCAGCTGTTACTAATACGACAGTCACTGGTACTATGTGCTGGTGACTGTGATGCCATGCTAATCTGTAATACTGAAGTGTTTGCCTGACAGTGTCTTCTATTGTTTACTGCTAACACCCCATCTCATGAACAGTTTGTGAAAATATTATCAACTATCAGTGATACAAAATCAGAGATAAGGCTTTTCTAGAAAAAAAAGTTGTTTCTGAAAATCATGCAAACATTATTACAAATCCTAAAAATGACAGGAAAAGAGATGAAATAATTGTAAAGCATTTAACATAAATTGCAGTCATTATTGCCTCAATCAACAAACTTGTGTTGAGCACTCACTCCAGGTGGGATTGGCATTGTGACAGGCATACGGGAGTATAAAAATAAATGATATTAAGGCCTTGCCCTTAATAATCCCTAAGAGTAAGTGAAGAATTGCCTATCAGCCCTGTACCAAGAGCAAAAAGAAAAATAAGGCAGTAAGCCAGCCTGCTCTGTGTGTATGTGGTACATGCAGGGGCAGATGGAGGCCCCTGCATGGCCTTCTCTTCTGACCTCCGGCTCCAGCCTGTAAGATCTGGGGCTTCACACATCTGCATGTGAAGCTGAAGATCTGAACTCTCAGGAAGCTCCAGCAGGTGTCCTTCACCCAGCCTCTGTGCCTGGAAAGCACACACCAGGGATGCAGTCTAACTCTGGAAGAACATGTCGGGGGAGGAGGTCTGTCATAAGAATTTCTGGGGTATTTACAACAAGCACAGGAATTAGGCTGTGTGTGTCTGGCTGACGTAGCTCCTTGGCATGTGACTTCTCACCTGAAAAGGAATGGCCACACTGCTTAAATTCAGTGTGGGACACTCTCAGTCATGGAGCTGAGGCCAGAGACCCTGTGGCATGGCTGAGAGGTGGTCCTGGCAGTAACAGTGGGGAGACAGAGGAAGGGAAGATTTGGAGAACTATTAAAGCAACAGAGGTGGTTAGGTGAATGACAGGTTACTGGGAGAGAGGACATCTCTAAGTTTATAGACATGTCCAATGGATAATAAAGGCTGGGAGACAAGGAAAGAGATGTCATGGTCAGGGAACAAACACCAGAGAATTCTAATGTTTTTAGGAAGGTCAGATGAAGCAGATTCTAGAAAGACAGCAGGGAAGAAGCAATCACAGAGGCAACAAAAACAGTAGAAGAAAAGCTGGTGTCACAGCAACTGGAAAAAGAAGTTTCAAGAAGGCCAGAATGTGTGGTGGATGCCATCAACTCAAAAGGGACAGTTCTTTACACCCAAGTGGGACCAGCAGGCTGAGTTATGAGCAGCGCAATTGTGATCTGAGATTTATACTTGTGTGAAAGTGGAAATTTAATACAATATTCATCCTACTGGTCAGAAACAGGCATGGGAACAAAAATTAGTTACACAGGTCGAGCATCCCTTGTCTGAAAGTCTAAAATCTGAGATATCCCAGATCTGAAATTTATGCAACATGACACGCTAAATTGGAAAACTCCATTCCTGTTACAGGTTGCAGTCAATACACAGGTGGACCAGAAATACTGCACAAGATGATCTGGATAAAATGAATTTCATGTTTAGTGTTGGCTCGCCTTTCCCAAGCACCCTCATTATGTAAATGCAAATATTTCAAAATTAAAAATCCAAAGTCCAAAACATTTTTTGGCTCAAGTAATTTGGATAAAGGATACTTGACCTGAGTGGAACATAATAAAGGGGAAAAAATCCACTCAGCTTAAAGAAATAGTCTGAACAAACTGTTTCACATGTTGAAAATAAAATACAATGACCTTAATGCTTTATAAGCACTTGGAAAGAAGCTAGTTTTCGGAAACCAGAATGTACCAAAAGCACAGAAAAAATAAAAAAGAAGCACTTCATGATCTTCAGTAAAGTGAAATCAGGTCATCTAAGGCTACGTTTTCTGTGTCATCATTACATGCCTCAGTTTTGATGTGGCAAGTTAAAGTTCTGTTTCACAGGGGCCAGGGCCATGCCTTTTCCATTCCCTTCAAAGCACCTTATAAAGTGGTAGAGCAGTACAGATGTCCTCAGAAGGGTGTGGACTAGTTCAAGTACAGGGAACTGTCATCACTGAATGTGTTCTAAAATCCTTGCAAAGTTATTAAAAATCACCCATGTCATATCAAACCCACTTACAAGCTTACCAAGTTCATCAAAAAGTTTGAATCAGTCATAATAATAATTTAAAAAGGATAGTGAACAAATATTCCAAAAATAAGCTATTTATAAGAAACTGTGGTGGGAGGTCATGAGTATTTCCCCAAATGCCTGCAATGGGCCTACAGTGAAGAGGAACTAAAGTCACATGTCTTATGTGAGTAGCAGAAGTCCAATGACTTAACCCATTATAACTGCCTCCCAGAGTCTACACCAGAGACTTGAAGCCAGGTACTTCAAAACTGAATGTCTGTTTTAATTGCTAAGTCAAATGCTATGCCATACCAGAGCTTTTTAAAGAAGATGTCTGAGGTCATGCAGCATTAACACCTCAAGCACAGTGGCCTTGGAGGGGTTTGAGGAGCCAGCAGTTTGAGAAGGCTGTTCTGCTTCCTGGACAAGAAGCAGAAAGGGAACAGTCCAAGCTGCCCATTTACTCCTGCTTGCATACCTGAAAATCAGGTACAGATCCAGTCAGGGGATTGCATGCCTCCTGTAGCCCAGCAGGTCAGACACAGAAAGAGCTGGCTGGCAAGGGGGCGTGGCCTCCCTCTCTGCCCAGTTTCCTCAGGCTAATGTTAACCCCTTCCTCTCTTTATCCATCTATTCTTACTTTATTCCTGTTTCTTCCTTCCTCCCCTATAACCCCTAAGCCAACTTTATCCCATTCCTGCTAGTTAGGTGGAACAAGGGAGGAGGAGCGATCCTTGCAGGCTGAGCAGAATCACTAGGTTAAAGATACAGTATCCCCTGTAACAGCAGCTACAGAACTGGGATGGCCCGGACAAGCAAGCCAGAGTGCAGCTGCCCACTGGGGTCAGGACTGCAGAAACCTGCTAGCCAGGAGAGGCTCCAACAGGCCCTCAGCCCCTGGAGCTGCTGCCCAGACCTGCCACTGCCCCAAGCACCATCAGCTCCCAATTACTACCCTGGTGGTAAAAAGGACAAGGCCTGTGTGGTCTATGGGATGACATTCACGCACAGCTGCACTCCTTTTCAGAATATTCAGTAAACAACAGCTTTTCAAACAAATGCCAGTAGCTGAAGTTCAAAGCAAAGATCTATAGTTCATGTTTGCCAATGTTCTTGACATTTAAGTTGGCACAAAATGATATTCTGGTATCCCAACCTCTGTTTTCTAATATCTTGGAATATCTACAATTCCGATATTATTCTTACTTAACATTAATACTGGTTTGTTGGTTCATAGTTGCAAATTTTATAGCTGGACAGGGTGTCAGACCACAACTAGGTAACCTTTCCTCTTCCAGGGAGGTTAATAACACATCCAAAACACCATTTATCATTTTGCAACTTACTCTAAAAACAACGGGAGGAAAGCTAATCATGTACCCATGGCTGGAAACCAAAATTATAGAACAGATTCCATCGTTTTACTGTCCCATATGGCTTCATTCTAAAGGTTCTCTGTTAACATCTGTTAAAAAAAACCCACCCATTGCCGAGATAACCCAAGTCCTTAAGATGCAAAAGCATGAGGTGACTCTCACATTTCTATTCTGTGAACAGGTTCACTTTGTAAATCTACTTTCTTATGACTAGCATTAACAAAAAACTTAGAGATACTTCCTCGGAATAAGTCCAGTATTCTTAAATAATTCTACGAATTAAAAATTTTGAATTAATAATAACCACTCATATTTATGGGTATATTAAAAATTTATGTATTTGTGATATGAGGTAGAATTCATAGAAATATTCTCCTCTGAGACTCCATTTTTCAACAATTCAAAATTTTCTTCCAGTTCCTAATCATTGCACATCAAAATAAACTCACATCACAGCTGTTCTTGGATATCAAAAAAAGCAAAGATGCTGGGAATACTTTTTTCCTTTATTTAACCCAAGAAAACATAAGGCAATAAGAAGGGTTGGGAATGGCAAAGACTACAGAGAAAAAAAAGCTAGGAAAGGAGAAATACAGTGGTGGGACAACAAAGAGCCTTCTAAAAGTTTTGTTAGCATAGCTTCACCTTTCTTTTATAAACATTTACCTTCACTTTTGCATGCTTCAATAATTTTGCTCAATTGGATTCAATTAAAATACTGAGCATGGGTGTGGTCGGGCATCTGCACTAATGGGAATACATGAATATTGATGACTATTACAGTCTTGGCCCCAGAGAAGCTCATAATAGCTTAGCAAATACTAGCCTATAAACACAGTGAAAAGACTGGATTAGATTTTAAGTCTTAACTTCCAGCCTTAATAAATATATTAACAATACACATTTTTGGTGAGCCACAATTTTCCATTTCTCTGGAGATATTTTATCTATTTTTCAGGATTCTTGTTTATTTAGAGCATGACAATCTCATGGTAAGGCACATGGTCTACAGAGACATCTGCTTCCCCCGTTTGTCTCAGACTTTTTTCTTTTTAATCTCTTAATTTTTATTTTGTCCTTTTAGTTAAAAGTACATAAACTCATAGAAAACGTTGTAAATAAATGTACAGAGAAAAAAAAAGTTCATAAACTCAATATCTCAATTAAGAGAGCCACTATTCATATTTTGGTTTTTCAGTGTTTTCTCTCAGTCTTTTTTTCATTGTATCTTTCCTTCTCAAAATTTAAGTCTAGATAATCAAAGATATACTATTGAACATACAGCTTGATGTACTAAATTACTTTAATATTATAGTTTATCATACATATTTTTCACATCTCACTGAAGAGTCTTTACAATCAAAACAACTGTTAACAGTTTTGTGACATTTTATTACACACAAATAAAAAAATTAGTCCCTTTCATGCTAGTTATCTAAGTTGATTCCAACAACTTTTGGGTAATATTAATAATACTTGTTTGATAATATTTTATGTAAATAACAGCCATTATACAAATTGTTTCATTAGGATCTGCAAGTCAAAGTATGTGAATATTTTAGGACTTATAAAATGTACTCCCAAATTGTTTTTCAGAATGACTTGTGACAGTTATATGCCTGTCAATAGTGGTCTAAAATACCTTTTTCGTCAGAAGCAGAACCACTATTCATGACACACACGTGTCTCTCTCACACACACAACTGGTGTGTTAGTTCTCTCCTGCTGTTACAACATGGTAATACAAAAAAAAAATTATAATTTGAAAGTTCTATAAACTGGGGTCCAACTTGGGGCTCTACGGGTTAAACCAAGATGTTGGCAGGATTACGGTCCTTTCTGAAGGTTCTGGAAAAGAATCCTTGGCCTCCCTTTTCCAGTTTTTCCCACTGCCCACACTCCTTAGTTCATAACCTTTCTATGTTCAAAGCCAGCAGCTACGTGTTGAGTTCTTCACTATGTGTTGAGTTCTTCTCCTTGATGAATATTTTGGAACATACCAGCAGCACCTATAGAAACCCAAGATAAGATTTCTAGCTCAAGGTCAGCTAATCAGGAATCTTAATTCCATCAGTGACAATAGTTGTCCTCTGCTGTGTAACTTAACACATACAGGTTAGAGAGATTAGGAGGTAGACATGGGGAAGGGGCAGCCATGACTGTGTGGATCACTGTTGTTAGGTCAAAAGACATATACTTGTTTTAATTTATACTTCCTCTTTGATACTCTCCCTTTTTCTTTTTGCATATTATAGGCTTCTTACTTTGGACAAGTGCTTTATACTTATATCTATGTTATTTACCTATTATTCAGTTGGTCTATTTTCAAGCATGATATTTAACATTTTGGAAATGTCTAATCAATCCATTTTTATCATTTTTCTGGTTACAAAAATCTTTCCCATGTAGAATCAGATGAATATCTCCATATACCACTTTTCAGTTAAACATTAAACTGTTCTGCTTATATGAATTTGACACATAATCTAAGGTGAGATACAAAATGACTTTTTCTTTCCAAATAGGCATCAAATTCATCTGTGATAGAGACAATAAGCTATTTCCCCAGTGTCCATTCTACTTTCCTGTTAGTTATAAAGCATTTTAAAGGTTTACTGGGTAAGCTACAGTCTACATTTCCAATGCAGTTAGCTAAGGCCAGGTTGCTAAGCGTGGGACAATGAGATTAGACTGGGAAGGCTTCAAGTTCATCATCTTGGAGGTAAAACTATTCCCTTGGCCTTCTTCCTATTGAGTGGTGGTTACGGTTCTGATGAACTGCCTGTCAAGGACATTTCCCAAAAAAGCAACCAGACAGAGGGATTTTAGGTCCCTCAGGTGACCTCGTAGAGCATATAACTGCCTACTTGCCCACTGGCCTCGGTTCACCAGGCAAATAAAAACAGTGTTATGTTGTTTCAGCCATTATATTCTGGGGTCTCTTCATTATAACGTGTTCCCTAATAAAGATATTAATTTAAGAACTGGGGTGTTGCATTCACAAAGGTAAAAACAGAACTGGCATTAATTTAGAGGTTAAGCTGAAAAGGCAGACAACTTGTACACTACAACAAAAGTGCACTGATTGAAAAAAATCAAAGCCTTGCTCTGTGTTTCCTGCCCCTTGCTGATTAGAGGATGAACTACAAGAAAGATATCAAGTCAGGCAAGCATTAACTGGTTTGCAAGCGTGGACAGAAGGGACAAGAGTTTTGCTAAGAGTGTCTGCCAGAGACCTGTAATCTAAATATAATGAGAATCAGAATCTGAAGCCTCAGATTGCTTCTGAGTCATAAATGGCAGGAAACAATATGACTTATGAAGCCTATCTGGCAGTAAAGATCAGGATAAAGGTGTTATTTTCCTACCCAAGCCTACTTTTTTCAGATGGCATCAAGGTAGCTACCACTAAAATGAGGGAACAGGGATGGGTCAAACACAAAAGACAGTAAAAGAAAAAGGAGACTGAGTACACATAAGAACTCACACCAGAGGCAAAAACCTTGGGGTGTGGCTATATTTACATGGAAGTTTCATAATGCACACACATCAGAACACTACTAAGTGCTGGAGCGAAATGCATTGTGATGATACTACACAATGTTCTACAGCAGTTTAAGGCTGCTTCATCCCTAAACTGACCTTCAGGACTTCAAATCAGCACTGGCAAGAAACTGAAATGCAAAAGAAAGCGAAAATTCAAGAAGAACAAAGTCTAACAATCATTTCAGGCGCGGCCCCTGGGGATAATGGACAAAAAGAAGGCTTCTAGAGGACAAAGCAAAAGTCATAAAGGACAATCAAAGGAGTTTCTCCCAGGAATGCACAAAGACCTGAGAGAACACAGAGATCCTGGAGTTGGATGCAATAATTGGGCATGGCTTTGGCTTTTCTACTTTGAAGAAGCAGCAATATGTTCTCTTTGGGGAAAGCGCGGAGTATAGATGCATGCAGGCATTTGATGCCAGACACTACTGTCTCCATGTATTCTTCCTTTCTCTCTTCTGTTAAAGCATCCTTGAGTTTTAACTAGGCACACTGCTGCTGAATTAAAAATCCTAGCCCTCTCATACTGAGAAGTGGCCATGCAGTAGGTCTTTACCAATGAGACTTGAGTACAAATGATACAGTCAACCACAGAGTCACCACTAAAAGACATAGTCTCTGGCTCTTGATGTCCTACTGCATCCTGCTGTGGGTTACACTGAAAGCATGAGGATGAGCTAGTTCTGATCATATGGACAATGTGATCACTCCAGGGGATGTTGGAACAACTTCAGGGAAGGAACTGGGTCCCTGAAGGACCTTGCATAATGGAGCTGACTGACTGCCTTAATGGCCCACTATCTCTTACTTTAGACTGCCTCTGGAGAGAAAAACTTTTGTCTTATTGCATCTATATATTTTAGTACCTTTGTTGCAGAACTCAGCCTGTATTTAATCAAAAACACACAAAGCTTGCCAAATGTTGCCCCTTAGATGATGACTTAACAAAATCTTGGAATCAATATTTGTAAGTACATCTATGTCCATTACTCCACTCAATTTTCAAACACGCTTATTTATTTATTACTTCCAAGTTATCTATCATATTTGCAACACATTTCTTCCAGTATGCAATTAAGTGATGTATTCTGAAGCACAAAGGTTTCAAGTGTCGATGTGAAAATGTTTCCCTTTGTGATTTTCTTTATGATTTATATACTTGGAAAAGAAAGTAATTTCTTTAGAGAACAAGATTCATTTTCCGGTATCCTGTCTCATACAGCTCTCCAATTCATCTGGAATATAATTTTTATTTAATTCATTTGAGAGGTAGAAAGATAAACAGATGGTGACAGATACAGAGAAAGCTACCATCCTCTGGTTCATTCCCCAACTGTCTACAATGGCTTGAAGCTGAAGCTGGATGCTGCAGGCAGGAGCCTGGAACTCAATCAAAACATCCTTAAATGGGTGGCAAGAACCCAATCATGTGAGCCATCAACAGTTCTTCACAAGGTCCATGTCTGCAGAAGTTGAGCCCAGAGGTAGAGGTGGGTACCAACCCTAGCATTCCCACATGGGACAGGGGTATCTGAATCACTGGGCTAAATGTGCTCTCCCTGCAGGAATACATTCTGACACAGGGTACAAAGTAAATATTCACCTGTTCCTAATATGTAAACAATTCGCAGAAACACTATTTAATACCATGTGATTTATTTCAAAATCCTACTGGTTTTTGTTTTGCTATATAATCAATTATTACTAACATCTGCTTCTGGCCTATTTTGTTCCTATAATTTTGCTGCAGGTATCAATAAAGTTTTAAATTTTTGTTCCTTTTAAATAAACAAACAAAAAAAAAAACCCTAGAATAGATAGAGAACAGCAAGGAAAGCTTAGAGACAGGAAACGGGCAGTGGGGATGCACTTATAACTCACTGGGTAGGACACAAAGATTAGTTACTCCTCACTAGGGTATTGAGGATTTCTCTGTACACCCCTCAGAAAACTGTTCACCTAAACTATTGACATATGTCCTGTTAGAGTTATAGAGTTAGACTACCTGAAAAACAGCCAGGTTCTGCACTCATGCTTCAACGCTATAAACTGCTAAATACTAAAATTAAAATAGACATGAGACAGCTGAATAGTAATCTATAGCCATTTTAAGGTGTATACAACCCAGTTGTATATAAACTAATAATTGTAATGTCAATGTAGAAGTCATAGGATGTGGTTCAGAACTTGCACTCTTTTTTTTTTTCTCTCCCTCTCTTTTAACATGCTGGTTACGCAATACCATGTCAACTAATTCCATTACGTTATAAATTGTTACTGATGTAATGTCAGGGCTTTTAATTGGGATGATACTCTGTCAACTCTACCTTCAGTCCAGAGACAGTCTCCCCAAGAAACCGTTGAACTTATCTGGACAATAAGATGCTGGACTCTATGCTTTGTAGATGCTTGCAAGGAAAGAATCTCAACTGAATTTGAACTGTGGTAATGCAACAAGAATTCACCATGGGGACGGGAGGTGGGTTTTGGGGAGGGGAGGGGGGAATCCCAGTGCCTATAAAACTGTGTCACATAATGCAATGTAATCAATAAAAAATAATAATTTTTTGTTCCTTTTAATAAAAAGAGAAAAAAATAAGCAAGTGATTATTTCAAAGAAAAGAACGAACACACATTTATAAGACTCTGAACAGTCTTAATACCTTTCAATTCAGTCCAATCTGAAAATCCTTTCTGTGTTCAGGACTGTGCTGATCCAGGACGTGGGGAGAAAATTATGATCAGGAAGGAAGAATTTCTGGATTTGAGTATGTGGGTGTGTACTTGGTGATTATTTCACTACATGATCTGTCTATATGTACAAGAAGTTGAATAAGAAAAAAATGATGTATGCTATTGTGGGACTTGGGGAAAAAAAATCTCACAAATAATAATATCTCAAAGACAATGAAAGGGAGAAAAAGTATTTCCTAAGGCTCTAATGTCACACGCTTCTAAATTCCCTTTCTTCTATTTTAAATGCTCCTTAACTGTCACTTTGCTAATCCGAAGCACTGTAGTCATGAAACCTGACCCCTAAAGTTGTAACAAACTGGGGTAAACAGAGATATTAAATAGAAGTTAAACCTTAAAAAATTGCACATTAAATGTGTTACACTGCAGGATTGATAAGCACATTGAAACTACTGAATTAGTTACTATTCAAAATGAAAGTGCTGAGCATGTATCCAGGGTGTGTTCCTCAAATCTAACTGAGCACTGGGAGAGCATGTTAAAGTGCCCACTCTCAGAGTTCATCCCAGAGTCTAACAAGTCAGACTGGGGAAGGGCCCAGTAAAATGTACACTAACATATAAGTACATTAAACACAGAGACTATATATTTTAAAACATTGTCACAGGGAATCTGGATCGAATTTTTACTGAAAAGGATCTTAACTCCTCAAATTTTATTTTATTTTTAAGATTTGTGTATTTGAAATTTGAAGTTACAAAGAGAAAGGGAGAGACAGAAATCTTCTATCTACTGGTTCATTCTCTAGATGGTCCAACAGCCAGCTCAGCAGGCTGAAGCCAGGCTCCAGGAAACAGGAGCCAGGAGCCAGGAATCAGGAACCAGGAGCCAGGAGCTTTATATGGGTCTTTACATGGATACAGAGGTCCAAGTATTAGGGTCATCCTCTGCTTTATTTCCCAGGTGCATTAGCAAGGAGTTGGATTGGAAGTTGAACTGCTGGGACATAAATTGGGACCCATATGGAATGCTGCAGTGCCATGTGGTAGCTTAACTAGCTATGCCACAGCACCAGCTTGGAGTCTTAGTGCTTAAATCTACTAATTGTTCCCCTTCATAGTCAAATGTTCCCATTTCTTCTTTGTTCCCTTCTTCCTTCTCTCTCCTCTCTCTCTTCCTCCTTCCCTCCCTCTCTTTTAAATGGAAAGGCAGAGTTCTAGAGAGAAGAGACAGAGAGACAGTTCCTCCATTTGTTAGTTCACTCCCCAAATGGCCACAACAGCCAGATCTGGACCAATCTTCAGTCTGAAGCCAGGAGCTTCCTCTGGGTTTCCCATGTGGGTACAGGAGCCCAAGGACTTGCCACTGCTCCCAGGCCATAAGCAGGGAACTGGCTTAGAAGTAGAGCAGCTGGGACACAAATCGATGTTCATACGGGATGCCGGTACTACAGTTGGAATCTTAGCCTATTCTAATAATGAGCCTGCTCCAAAAGGTTTCCATTTCTATACTGGGGAAATTTATAAGTAAGCATTCTCAACTTCTTTGTCCTTCTCCTTTCTCACTATTCTCTGATATGGCTGGCCATCTTCATTTTACTTATCTAGTGGTCTATATGCATATGGTAGGAAAAGGTATAAATAAAAAATAAAAATCAGTTCTACTCCAGACTTCAGTTCCTTAGGTGCCCTTCCCAGAAATGACCAATGGTCATGGTTTCTTCCAGAAATAGTACTAGCCAAAGAATGGCCTATTTATTTGTCCTGTTCTTTTCCACAGAGGGAGCACAACCCTCTAAACTTGAGTATGCTACACATACTCAATAACATATCTTTCAGATATTTCCATATTTGCAGTTACAGAACCTTTATTTCCTTTTTTAAATAAAAGATTGACTATTTATCTGAAGGGCAGAGTGACAGAAAGAGAGCAGAGAGAGACAGATCAATCTTCCATTTGCTGGTTCACCACCGAGATGGCTGCAGTAGTTGGCAGCCTCGGTAGAAGCTGAGAGCTATGAACTCCATTTGGATCTCCTATGTGTGTAGGAGGAGCCCGAATGCTCTGCAGTTTTCCGAGGTACTTCAGCAGGGAGTTGCATTGGATGTGGAGCAGTTGGGACTTGAACTGACGCTCTAATGTGGGATGCCTGCATCACAGGGTATGGCTTAATGCACTGTACCACAACTCAGGTTACTTTCACTTATTTTTCAAAAAAGATACATTACATCAGAATCAAAGGCATGGTGTGGCCAGGTGGACTGCAGGCAGCCTCTGCTACTATAAGCAAAGCTGTACAAGAGCAGTCCTTGCAAACTGGCTGAGATTTACACGTGGGTTGTCTATAAGTGCATGCATTGGGTTAAAGAACAGACATACTTTGAACCTAAAAATATTTCCCAAATCCCCTCTAAGTAGGATGTCCCAAATTGTGCATGCATAGGCAATACCTTCTCTTCCCTATACCTCAGGCAACACAGCACATCATATTTTTTAATCTTTGCCAGTAAAAAGACACCTATCTTCTGTCGTAATTCTAATTTCTTGAATTATTATGAGAGGTTGAGTATCTTTCTGAAGTTTATGTCATTTGTATTTCAATTTCTGAAATGATTTAGTCATATCTATTGCCCATTTTTCTGCTGAGATGTTAATTTTCTTATTCAGTTGAAAGAATTGTTTTAACTTATCAGATAATCCATTCATCTGTTTGTGGCAAGTATTTCTCAGCTTTTAATTTGTCTTCAGACTTTTTTGAAATATTACATGTATATTTAATCACAAATACATTCTAGATTTTTATGCCGTCAAATGTATTAAGCCTTTCTTTTATGGCTTCTGGGATTTACTTGTGCCTTAGTTGGAGGACCTTACCAATTCTCAGATTCTTTTTTTTTTCCTTTTGATTTATTTATTTATTTGAAAGTCTGAACTATATAAAGAGGAGACAGATATTTTCCATCTGATTCACTCCCCAGATGGCCACAACAGGAGCCAGGAGCTGCATCTGGGTCTCCCATGTGGGTGGCAGGGGCCCAGGGACTTGGACTATCTTCCACTGCTTTTCTCAGGCCATCAACAAGGACTGAATTGGAAATGAACCAGCATGCATAGAGATGTTGGTATCACAGGTGGTGGACTTACTTGCTATGCCATATGCTGGCTACTAAATTCATTAAAGTGGTAACTTCATGCAAAACAGAGAAAAGAAATATAGAGACTGAGACAGAGATAGAAACACAGGCACAGATACAGGTAGAGAGATTGTACCCCACGCCATTGTCTGGCTCACTCTTCAAATACCTACAATGGCTGAGGCTGAGCTGGTGCCAAAACTGACAGCTGGGACTGCAATCCATGTTTCCCACATGGGTGGCAGGAACTCAGTAACTTGGGCCATCATCTGATGGTGGCCAACTGGACTTAAAATCCAACTACTCCAATGTGGGACATCAGCATCTTAGCTGCTAACTAAATGCCTGCTCCTGATTTTCTAATACTTTTATGATACATTTTCTACATTGAGAACTTTGATATGACAAAGATTTACTTACATGGTAAGGTAGGAATTTAGTTCTTTCTCCACTTTACCCCTCCCTCCAGTTACTTACTTACTTTAAAACTGTTTACAAAACAATGTACTTTTTTATTAAGGTCATCTTAAATGTAATTTTGGAAGCTGTAGAACATTTTACAACAGAATATATCTCTAGGAAATCTATGCTTACTATAATCATGCTATTTACCTAAAATGTTATTAATGTTATTGCTAACATTAATAAAATTACTCTGACTAGGAAGGCAATATGTAATATGTTACAAGAATTACTGGATACACCAATGACTAAAAGCAGATGTAACTTAATAAAAGTTCACCCTCCTGAAGTCTAATGTGTTTTTCTAGACATGCAGTATAAAACTTCACATGAACATGGGTAGGAAATCTTTCTTTTGCCAAGAGCTATTTGGATGTTTATAGCATCATTTGCAGACCATACAACTTGAAAATTAAGGAACTATACATTTATTGAATTTTAAATCCTGCCTGTGGATGCCTTGGCAGGGTCAGACTAAAAGATTTCATAGGTCTTATATGCCCTGTAGACTGGACATTGTCTCTGCTGGAATAATGGTTTTCATCACTACAGAACAAAGTCATTTTTTAGTATAACTTTTTTTCTTTTCTATCGGGGTCCCTCACCCTGCGAGCAAGACTCCGACACAGTATAGACTCTTTATAAAGTTTATTACATAAGACTTCAAGCGTAGCGGCAAAGCGAAAGCAGTTACAACATAGCGCTTAGCTCGCGCATAAGGGGATCTCCCGTTCTATTATTACCTACAGTTTTTATGCATAACACAAACCAATCCGTATACAGCTCCTCACATCATGCGGCAAGCACACCAATCATGACTCTGATCACGTGTGCATCACGCAGTTTCCATGTGTGCTCGGCCCAATCCTCAGTAACTTCCCAAAACCTGTTTACCATCTCTGCACCATGAAGCAATGATCACAAGCGTCATCTTTGAGGCACGGCTCTGCTCTCCACAATTTTCATTGAAAAATAATTAACAAATTTTTATCCTATTCCTTATCTGCCACATTAATAAAAGAAATGTGGCAAAACTATATTTCCCCTTTATTTTCACTGGGACTAAAGAGAGGCAGGACACTATTAGGAAAAGCTTGTCACGAAGCTAGCTTGAGTGCTAAGGTCGGAGTGCAGGGACAACAATCCTGATGGCAGAGTCACAAGTTTAAAAAACTCCAAGTAAAATGGGCACAAAAACACACATTGTAAGGCAGGTGTCATGGTGTAGTGAGAAAAACTGCCACCTGTGACACTGGTATCTCATATGGACACTGGTTCCTGTTCCAGCCACTCCACTTCTGATCCAGCTCCCTGATAATACTCCAGGAAAAGCAGTAGAAGGCCCTGTCACTCACTTGGAAGACCAGCTGAAGCTCTGTTGCTGCTTTTGACCTGGCCCAGCTCTGGCCTTTGCAGGCATCAGGAGAATGAACCAGCAGATGGAAGATCTCTCTCCTTCTCTCTCTCTCCTTCTCTCTCTCTCTCCATATATATATAGATATAGATATTTCTCTCTCTCCATATATATAGATATAGACAGATATTTATATTTATATCTAAATATCTATATTTATATCTATAGAGAGACACATACATACATACACACATATATAGAGAGACAAATACACACACACATATGAATACAATACACACACACACACCCTGCGGTGTTTGCTTCACTGACGGCCAAATGTGGATCACTGAAATGTTGAATGGGGGCTGAAGCTTCACATGTTTTAACTGTAGTATTTTCATTTTAACAGCTGCAGAGTGTACTGTTAATAACACTGCTCAAAAGAGATACTGTATGGATATAAAATAAACTTTTGTTTCACTAGGACAATACTCCTAAATTCTTCATAGATGAACGTGTAAGACTGAAAATTCAATTTATACCATTCTCTTTTACGAAAGATTCAATTCCCCTGAACCCTTTATGTTATTTCCTTACCTGTCCTGCATTTCTTTATGAGTCATATTTTTTCTTTATACTACTATCTCCCTCAAGATGGGGAGTCAAAAAGGTGTAAAAATTTTTTTAAAAAGACAAAAAAAAAAAAAAAGATGGAGAATCAAGTCTACTATTCCTAGAATTTTATATCAGGAAAGGGTATAAAGGGATTTAAGACTGGAGAGTAATAATAGAACAGATGGACAAAATAAAGACAACAAAAATATTAATAGGCATTTTTATAGAATTAATTGTTAAATTTAAGCTTGCACTGAAATATATATTTTAAAATGTGGATAGATACCTGTGGATCTGAGGAATGAAGAGCACTTCAAACACAACAGTAAAATTCACATTTTAAAACCTAATGCATAGAAACAGAAATGCCAATCATTTTCCATGGGAATCCAATGATTTTTTTATATTTCCCTCAAAATATGACACACTTGTACAAAGCCTAAAAAAACTCTGGAAAGGGAACACATTTTGTAAATTCACATTTTGAAAATTCTGTTCCAAACGAAAGTCAACATCTTGTAGCTAAAATCTACTACCCCTCTTCCTGCAGTCCCCTTTTCTGCTAGTGGAAGCAATGAGTTCCACTTCTAGAGCAAAACCCCGATTGTACCACCCCTAATCTCTCTCTCCTGTCTGCAACGTCCTTTCCAGGTGCACAGCTTTCTACACAAGGAGTCCTTGCAGCAGGGCTTTCAGAACACAATCAGAAGCTGACTTCGTGCTGCCACTACTATGGCCCAAGCCTCCATCATCTCTTGCCTTATCATATTGGCTTCCCAGCTCATCCCCTTGCTCAGACCTGTGACCTCTGGCTCTGGTCTATCCTCAGTAGGGTGCCCTCTGGCCAGGGAACTCTTCACCTTCCCAACCACTAACTTTTGGAGTTCTGAGGTCCTTATATGGAGTTGACAAAGTGTTCAAAGTTGTGGTTGCACCCTCCTACCTTCCTGTAGCTGCTCTGGTCTTACTTCCTTCCACTTGTTCCCACAAAGTCACTGAGCTCCAGTGGTGTCAGTCTCCCTGTTGGGGGCAGTTGGGGGATACTTCCCCTTCCACTCTTTAACTCTTTTGGTTCTCTATGCGTGGAAGCCTGGTTCCTTGGATACTGCACTATCCATTTCATCTTTGAGGTCTTTAGCCTAGAAGGTCATGTTCCCAGAAGAGCTTTGTTTCTGATATCTCACCATCCCATCCTTGACATTTCAGGTCTTTCTACCCTACATTATTTTTCCTTACTATCCATAGACACATACCATACTTATTTATCTAGTTTATTGCAGTCTCCTTAATGGGAATGCAAACTCCGTGAGGTTGGGAGTTTTCTTCATTTCATTCCCTGCTGCATTCCCAAAGCCCTGCAGAGATTGGCACATAAGGAGTGATGTTCACTGAACAAATGAATGAATAAGCAAATTGCAAGAATGACTAACCACGACTCTGTGAAATCAGTACCATATGCCGCCATTAGCAGTGTACCTAGCATAAGTCTGACACTACTATTCCACAGATAAAGTGCCTACATGGCTTCTGACTGTCCAGTGTGGGAAGTATGGCCCCCAGGGTGGCATCAAGGTCCTTTATAATTTGGTTTTTCTAACCTCAGCTCTGGATATCTCATTCTTACCCCAGTGTCTCCCAAATATTGCAGAGTCCTTTGAACATGGAGAACATTTTCTCAGTGACTCTCAAAATCATATCCAAGGATCCTCATATGAAAAAACCCAATTTAAGAAAGTGAATACTGATCAGTAAGAATGCATTCTTTTTGGGTGAATTATATACTGCTAAAATGATTTTTAATTTACAACCAAAATGAAAGCAAGGTTTTCAGACATATGTTTTACAGCCCCTGCAAATCAATCCATGGACTACCTCAACTGCAGAAATGTTGCCGTATCCAAATGAAACTACCCACCCATCTCTGAAGGCGCCCACCCTCACCCACCTCCAGATGTGCACCCCCACCATTCCCTCACCCCAGAACATCCTTCCCTACCACAATTTTCAAAACTCTACCCATCATTCAATGCTTCACTTAATTACCAACTCCTTCATAAGATTTTCTTTTTGATACTAGTCAAAACTTCTTTTGGTCTCTTGCAGCAGTTGACATCTTTCCCATAGCATTAACCAAGCTTACTATATATACAGTATGATATACAATTATGTATAAAGTATGCTATATTATTATTCTCATAGTTATTCTGGCTCCTGGGGAGTATAAACAGTAATGTCTTTCTTATTTTCACAGCTAGGACAGTGTCATTTATAACGCAACTCATAAGTGTTCACTGACTTAATCGACTTGTTGCACATAAAAATAAAGTGCTTCTACAAATATGGCCCTCTACTAATCTCCTCAAAAAGTGCTGGGTTTGTTGGAGCTGCAGCAATGGACAAACTGCTAATTCTCCACCTGCAAGCACCAGTATGCCATATGGGTGTCAGTTTGTGTTCTGACTGTTCCATTTCGGATCCAACTCCCCATTTATGGCCTGAGAAAGTAGTAGAGGATGGCCCAAAAACTTTGAGACCTTGCACTCACATGGGAGACCTGGAAGAAGCTCCTGGCTTCTAATCAGCTCAGCTCCTACCATTGCAGCTATTTAAAGAATGAATCAGCTAATGATCTTTCTGCCTCTCCTCTCTATAAAACCTGTCTTCCCAACAAAAATAAAGAAATCTTTAAACAAAAAAAGTGATGGGTCTGTGCTGTGGCACAAAGAGTTAAGTAACCACCTGTAGTGCTAGTATCATACATGGATGCTGGTCCAAATCCCAGCTGCTCCACTTCTAATCCAGCTCTCTGAAAACGTGCCTTAGGAAGCAGAGTAGGACAGCCCGTCTTTGGGTCCCTGCTACTCACATGGGAGACCTTAAAGAAGCACCCTGTTCCTGGACCCTTGCTTTGGTCTAACCTAGCCCCACATGTTGTAGTCATCTGGGAAGTGAACCAAAGATTATAAGACCTCTTAACACCTCTTCTCTCTTACCCCCCTACTCTAACTCTGTCTTTCAAAACAAATAAAACCTTTCTAAAAACACAAGTCTTTGCCAAAACCTTTTAAATAATCATACAAACAGCAGAGGAAAATGTAATGGAAAAAAATCGAGCAGTTATTTATAGGATTTACCTTCTCTTAAGTGTTAAGTCTGCTATAGGTATGCATCTTAGGCCAGTTCCCAAAACCATAAGGAAGGATGTCAGCAGCACAGTTATCCGAAGACCTGGAAAGAGACAAAACCATTCACATTATTTCCTAGTTTCTCTTAAGCATGTATGATATTAAAGATTATTTTACTGAATCATACTGACACTATATTTTAGCATGATATCTTCTTCTCTATTAACTTCCAACATGGAAAAAAGCAACCAATCCTACATGCTGAAAATGAAGTGATATAAATTGGAATGATCATGTCAAGGACAGAGGGAGACAGACCTGTGCTGTGACACCAGCATTCCACACGGGAGAAGGTTCACCAGCTGCCTGCTACTTTGTCCAGGAAAGATGAGCTAAGTGCTTGGGCCACATGGGAGACCCAGGAACAGTTACTGCCTCCTAGCTTTGAGTTGGCCCAGCCCCAGCCACTGTGGCAACATGGGGAGTGAACCAGTGAACAGAAGGTCCTGTTTTTGTTTGCTTGCTTGTTTTTCAAGATTGATTTTATCTGAAAGGTGAAACAACAGAAAGGAAGAGACAGAGAAAACCTCTTCCATACATTGCTTTAGTTCCCAGATGGCTGTAACAGCCAAGATTGGGCCAGGCCAAAGCTGACAGCCCAGAGCTCCATCTGGGTGGCAGTGGCCCAAGGGCTTAGGCCATTGCCAGTAGCTTTCCAGGCCCATAACAGGGAGCTGGACTGGAAGCAGAGCAGACAGGACTGGAATGAGTGTTCCCATGGGAGGTGTCACAGGCAGCAGTTTAATTCTAGAAGATCAACCAATTTCTCTCTTTCTGTTAGTTTGCCTTTCATATAAATCAGATACATTTTGAAACAAAGGATAGAGAAAGAGGCTCTACTAGCTCTAATTTTTTCAAAATCAATATCTAGACCATTTTGTTCAGTTCTAACACAAAAAACTAGAAAACAATGTTAAAAATAGGGGGTATTTAAAATTTTTTTTCAAAGATTTATTTTATTTTTATTGGAAAGGCGGATATACAGAGAGGAGAGACAGAGAGGAAGATCCTCCATCCGATGATTCACTCCTCAAGTGAGTGCAACGGCCGATACCATGCCGGTCCGAAGCCAGGAGCCTCTTCCGGGTCTCCCACGCAGGTGCAGGGTCCCAAAGCCCTGGGCTGTCCTCGACTGCTTTCCCGGGCCACAGGCAGGGAGCTGGAAAGGAAGCAGGGCCGCCGGGATTAGAACCGGCGCCCATATGGGATCCCGGGGCATGCAAGGCGAGGACCTTAACCACTTGCGCCACCACGCCGAGCCTGGGTATTTTAAATTTAAATGTAGAAAATAAGCTTCTATTTTTCAAAAGAAAATTTGCTAATTAAAAAAAAATCTCTATGTTATACATAACAAGTATTTTGAGGGGTCGGGGTTGCCTCACACCACCGCCTGTGACGCAAGCATCCCACACAGGCACTGGCTCAGCACCTGGCTGTTCCACTTCCAACGCAGTGCCCTAATGCACCTGGGGAAGCAGTAAAGACAGCCCAAGTGTCGGGGTCACAGGACCCACATGGGAGCCCCATTAGAAGCTTCTGGCAACTGGCTCCTGGCTCCTGACTTGGGCCTGGATCTGCCTGGCAGTTGTGACCATTTAGGGAGTAAACTAGAGGATATAAGATCTCGCGCTCTCTCCCTGTGCTTCCCGCTCTCTGTAATTTTTTTTTAAGATTTATTTATTTTTATTGCAAAGTCAGATATAAATAGAGAGGATGAGAGACAGAGAGGAAGATCTTCTGTCCAATGGTTCACTCCCTAAATGACTGCAACGGCTAGTGCTGAGCCAATCCGAAGCCAGGAGCCAGGAACTTTCTCCAGTCTCCCAAGTGGGTGCAGGCTCCCAAGGCTTTGGGCCATCCTTGACTGCTTTCTCACGCCACAAGCAGTGAGCTGGATGGAAAGCAGGGCTGCCGGGATTATAACCAGTGCCCATATGAGATTCTGGCACATTCATGGCAAGGACATTAGCCCCTAGGCCACCGCACCGGGCCCTGTAATTCTTTCAAACAAACAAATAAACAAACAAATAAGTCTTTAAGAAAAAAATTACATTAAAATGACAGTTCATTGCTTTAAATTTTCTCAAAAACCAATGACTAGCCAACCATATCTTACATATGTTATAGTCATAGGAAGTGGTTCTTCAGAATCCTCCAATTGTTTATTTTATTTTTTTGAATTTACTTATTATTTACTTGAGTTTACAGAGTTCCAAAGAGAGAAGCAGAACTTTTTAACGGCTGGTTTACTTCACAGATGGCACAGGGCCAGGCCAAAGCTAGGAGCTTCATTTAGATTTCTCACGTGAGTGGCAGGGGACCAAACACTTGGGCCATCTGCTGCTGCTTTTTCTAGGCCATTAGTAGGGAGCTGGATCAGAAGTGGAGGAGCTGGGTCTTGAACCAGTGCTCATAAGGGATGCTGATGTCAGAGGTGGTCGGTTTACATGTTATAACCCCAGTGTTAGCCCCGTTTTTGGTTTCATTTTTGACATACCATATTTTTAATTTATATCATAGCCAAAGGTTTAATGCTCCACTAAATAAGGAGTTCAACCAGTAAAAAGGCAAAAGTCATCGTTCAGCAGGAATTTACTCAAAGACTATAAACAACAATTAAATGATTTCTATTTTCATTCGCACAGTAAAATTTAAAATAGTCACAGATCATTAAGATTGTAGTAATAAATCACTTTTAACAATATGTTTGACAAAGACTTAAAGTTTGACAAAACATGACATTTTTAGGAAAGCTGATACATAGGTATTTTTTGTTGTTTGTTTTTGGTTTTTGAAATTTTAAAAAAGTTTTGATTTCACATATAAGGGAGACTATGCAGTATGTGTCTGTGTCCATCTTATTTGATATAACATGATACCCTCTAATTGTAGCCATTTTGATACAAATTGCTGATTTTCATTTTTTGTAGCTGAGTAATACGTATATATGTGTTATTATGAGCATGTATACATCATATATATAGATAGATAGAGAGCGAGAGAGAGCACATTTTCCTTATCCAGTCATCTGATGATGGACACCCTTGTTGAAGCCATATGTTGGCTATTGTGAACTAAGCATGGTGGTGCAGGTTATCTCTTGGATACAACATGCTCATGACATCTGGTACCTATCCAGTAATGGGAGTGTTGTTTTACAAAGCAAGTTGGTGTCTAGAGTTTCATGAAAACTCCATACTGTTTTCTACAGTGGCTGTACTGATTTACATTCCCACCAGCAGTGTAGAAGATTTCACTTTCACCACATCAAAGACAACAACAAAGAAGACATCCAATAGAATGGGAAAAAATATACACAAACTACCTGAAAAAGCATTAGTAACAAGAACATACCAGCAACTCAAAAACTCAACAAACAGGGTCCCGGGTGGTAACCTAGTAGCTAAAGTCCTTGCCTTGAAAGCATTGGGATCCCATACGGGTACCAGTTCCGATCCCGGCAGTCCCACTTCCCTTTCAGCTCCCTGTTTGCAGCCTGAGAAAGCAGCTGAGGATGGCCCAAAGCCTTGGGATGGTCCAAAGCCATGGGAGAGTTGGAAGAGGCTCTAAGCTCCTGGCTTTGGACTGGCTCAGCTCCAGCTGCTGTGGTCACTTGTGGAATGAACCACTGGTTGGAAGATCTTCCTCTCTGTCTCTCCTCTTCTATCTATATCTGACCTTCCAACAAAAATAAATCTTTTTCAAACAAAACAAAGCAAAAACTCAACAAACAACCACCAATTCAGTTAAGAAGTGGGCAAAGGACCTCAACCTAGTTCTCAAAAGAAGCAATACAAATGATCAGTAAATAGATGAAAAAGCTCAACATCAGTAGCTATCAGGAAAATGCAAATCAAAATCACAATGAGATATCTCCTCAAATGTTTTCTGACTATTTATATAATAAAATTATTTTAATGTTTTTGATTTACCAAATAGTCTTCAACTTACAAAATTATGCTGTTAGAAAAAAAAAAAAAGCAGGGCCCGGTGCAGTGGCCTAGGGGCTAAAGTCCTTGCCTTGAACACACTGGGATCCCATATGGACACCAGTTCTAATCCCAGCAGCCCCATTTCCATTCCAGCTCCTGCTTGTGGCCTGGGAATGCAGTCGAAGACAACTTAAAGCCTTGGGATCCTGCATCCATGTGGGAGACCTGGAGAAAGTTCCTGGCTCTTCGGATTGGCTCAACACCAGCCATTAGAGTCACTTGGGGAGTGAACCATTGGACAGAAGATCTTCCTCTCTGTTTCTCCTCCTCTCTGTATATCTGACTTTGTCATAAAAATAAATCTTTTTTTTCCTCTTTTTAAAAAATGTATTAATTACACTGCATTATGTGACACAGTTTCATAGGCTCTGGGATTCCCCCAACCCCTCCCCATACCCTCCCTCCATGGTGGATTCCTCCACCTTGTTTCAGTACTGCAGATCAAATTCAGTTGAGATTCTTTTATTGCAAGCATATACCAAGCAAGGAGTCCAGCATCTAATTGTCCAGATCATTCAACGGTTTCTTGGGGAGATCATCTCAGGTTTGTATGTAGAGCTGGCAGAATATCATCCTGATCAATTAAAAGCCCCAACATAACATCAACAACAGTTTACAACATTATGGAATTAATTGTCATGGTATTGAGTAACCAATATGTTAAAAAAAATACAAGTTCTTAACCACATCCTGAGACTATCTCATTGACATTTCGATTTTAGTTTATATACAACCAGCTTCTATACACCTTAAAATGGCTATAGGGTACTATTCAGCTGTCTCGTGTCTATCCTCATTTTAGTATTTAGCAGTCTATAGCGTTGAAGCATAATTTCACTGAGCTTGGCAGATTTTAGGACAGTCCAAACTGGCTTGTAACCCTAGCAAGGCATATGTCAACAGTTGAGCTGTAGAACTGTTTTAGAAGCGGTGTGCAGAGAAATCTTCCTTTCCCCAATGAGGAGTATCTAATCTCTGTGTCCTACCTAGTAAGGTATATGTGAATCCCTGCTGACCGTTTCCGGTCTGGTTCTAAGCTTTCCTTGTTGTTCTCTGTCTATCTATTCTAATTTTGTTTGTTTGTTTTGGGTATTTTTGGGGGTGGAGGGGAGGACTCCAGAGAGACCCTGATGGTCATTGCAAGAGAGGATTGGGATCCAAAGTTGGAACTAAGTAAGGACCAGAGAAAGCTCCTCTCCCTAGTCCCGAAGGAAGTTTACTGTTCTTCTGTGTCTAAGGACTGCTCAGGGCTCCTGGCTGTTGTTCCGAAGACCTTGGATCCTGCAAGGAAGGATTTGGGCTTCTTCCATCCCAAGTGGTAGATCCCAACAGGGGTGGGTGACCTCAGAGTTCTCGGCCTCCAAAGGCACTCCAATTCCCACTGGTCTCCTTGGCCGTTGGGATTTAGTCATCTCTGTATATCTGACTTTGTCATAAAAATAAATCTTAAAGAAAAAAAAAAAGGAAGGCTCATGACTTTAGGAGATAATGTAGATCATACAAAATTTTTCCTTTACATTGCAACCATGGTCAATGTATATCATGAATGAAAGCACAAAATGAGGCAAAAAGGATATGCACAAAGTAACAGAAATAGACAAGATATTATAGATATGGTAAGATTATATGATGGAATTCTACCTTCCTATTGTTGAACTGCTATACTTCTGTTGATATTAAATTAGCATCATCTTCTTGGTCTTGTAGCCATAACCTTCCTTGGAGGCTCACAGTGAGTGTGGTGTAAAAAATCAGGCTCCTTCCAATTTCTTTCAGTTCCAACATCATCTTGACAAACTAATTCACTTGTCTTCTTTTTCCAGACTTTGTTTTGGTACAGAGCATAAATAGCATGCCATTTAGGAAGGTATTTCTTTTTTTCTTCATTTTTTACTTATTCATTTGATTGGAGGAGAGACAGATTTCTTCTGTCCTCTGGTTCATTCCACAAGGGCCCTCAACAACAGATCCATCAGGCATGAATCTAGGAGCCAAAATGCAATCCAGGTCACCAACATGAGAGACTATGACACTGTGCCTTAAGCCAACCCTGCTACTGTCCTGGGATCAACATTAACAGAAAGTTAGCATCAGAAAGTCAAGTCAAGAATCAAACCCAGCCCCCTCAAGTGTGATGAGGGCTTCTTAACTGGAATGTTAACTACTTGGCCAAGAGGTTGGCAATTCCGGGTAAGCCGATACTGGTGACGCTAGAATCCCATACAAGCACTGGCCGAACTGGTTGCCCCTTTCCCAATCCAGCTCTCTGCTAATGTACCTTGGAAGAAAGCAGAAGACGGCCAAGTCCACCCATATGGGAAGTCAGGATGGAGTTGCAGGCTCCATTGTTTACACTTGGGAGAATGAATCAGGGCTGCAAAATTAGTCTCCCTCTCTATAATCCTGCCTTTCAAATAAATAGACAAACTTTAAAACAAAACAAAATGTCACTAGACCAAATGCCTGCATCAGAATGCTTGAGTTTCAAAAGACTTCTCTGCTTGAAGAAATTAACAATTAAGTTGACAAAAAATGAAATTATGCAGATCAAATTCAGCAAGTTAAACAAACTTGAGAGCCAGCTCAGGCACACATACACTACACAGTGAATAATTTGCGATGTGAGTTAACTTGATAATATTCTTATAGAATCTGAACATGATGAACAACATTTGGCAGAAGGAATACCATAGAGAACTCATAACAAGTACTGCATACATATTGCTCATTTACTGCTTCTGCTAACAGAAATACAGGTTTCAAAATTACATTCTAGCCATGGGAAATAGGGTATAGTTAATGAAAAGTACATATGGTCATAAATACCCTAAAATTGTAAAACGTTACTCTTGTAATCTTAAACTGAAAACCTTAGGAGATATTAGATAAAATTTTACAGATTTTAGGTGATAATGCTTACTCGCATGTGATTTTTATTTCTCTTAAAAATCATGTTTGCAATTCAGGTAAGCAGCTACCAAGCAAACAATGGGGCACTATTTGTGGCCATATGGTCCAAATATCCAGACTTCCTCCTATTATTGCCAGACACTGGTATACTTTTCTATTCAGTTACACTTCTTATCTAATATATGACAACATAACAGCTGGTATAAACGTTTAAGAATGAAGAGTTGTGAAGAGCTGATTAGTGAGGCCATTTGAACAGGTATAATTTTAATTGTTGCCGAGTGTTGCTTTATCTATCCTGGCTGACACTGGATCATGACTGGAGAATGCTTTCCTCATGTCACTCTTATCTAGATAAGGTAAGCTTCAATATTTCCAAGAAATCTGAAGTGTATCAACTCACCCAGGGAGGACAGGCTTGAGGACCCCAAGAGAGCAGCTTATGAAATGCAAGGAAAGTTAAGTCTCAATCCATGCATCTGAGAGGTCCAGAAACAGTTCACGAGAAGTATGGATTTCAAACTTACTTTATGACAAAATAAACTTGTATTTTTGTTCTATTTTAACTTTTTGAAGTACTCTGGCATGCAGATCCTAAGTGATCACCGGGATGTGAACGCAAAAGCTATCTGGTGAAAAGTTTTAGCACAACAATTTCAGAAAAACAAACACTGACATTAAAAATAAGTTTCTATTCAAAGGATCCAGACATTGCAGGAAGCTTCCTATTAATGAATGAGATAACTTTTTTTTGGGTACCCACATATAGGGTGTTAAGAATGGCAGTCTCTACCACTTGTGTCTACTGATCCAGGACACAAAGTCAACTGCACCACACACAGCATGCACACACACACACATATGTGTGTGCACACAAAGTTCACCCTGTAAGACTGCTTTCCTCCAGGCAACATATTCCCATCAGCTGCAGTACAGATGAGCCCTGCCTGCACCTGGGAAGCCCCTTTTCTCCAACCACAACAGTCACAGCATAGTCAGGCCAACCCACCATGCAAATGATCAGGACTAGTCACTTCATGCTTCCTATTGATAATGGGCACATGATCCAAGATTCATCTGTACTCCGACATGGTTTTATACATGCCCTCATCTGACTTTGCCTGCCACATCTCCGAACTCCATAAACCCTTTCAGCCATGCTGGTTACAATCTCAGAGACAGTATACAAGTTCTCCAAATGTTCTTCCCACCACACAACTTTCTTTCCTTTTTTTTTTTTTTTAAGATTTACTTATTTTTATTAGAAAGGCAGATATGCAAAGAAGAGGAAAGCAGGAAAGAAGATCTTCTGTCCAATGGTTCACTCCCCAAGTGACTGCAACGGCTGGTGCTGAGCCAACCTGAAGCCAGGAGCCAGGAACTTCCTCCAGGTCTCCCACATGAGTGCAGGATCCCAAGGCTTTAAGTTGTCCTCGACTGCTTTCCCAGGCCACAAGCAGGGAACTGGGTGGGAAGCGGCGCTGCTGGGATTAGAACTGGTGCCCATATGGGATCCCAGCATGTTAAAGACGAGAACTTAAGCCACTGGGCCACAACGCTGGGCCCACCACAACCCCACTTTCATGGTAACCTGTGCATTGTCCACCCCAGACCAATTCCTAATCACCGCGACTTTCTCCACCACCAAGTGGCATAATTACCATGGGCTTTGGTGTAGTTTTTATCATGTTTCTTCTGCTGGTATTTTTACATTACTTAAGATTTTTGAGTTTACAAAATCAACACGCTTGGAAAATTTTCTGTTACCATAATTTCTTCTACCCCACTCCCCCTTTGGAACAAAACTTCCTTTATCTTCTGTTCTCCTTCTGGGATGCCAGTGATATGAACATTAGGACACTTGACTGGCCCACAGCTCAGAGATGCTCATTTCTGTGTGTTTCAATCTTTGTCCATGTGCCTTTATGGATAGTTTCCATGGCTACATCTTCATGTTCACACTGATCTTTTCTCTTCCAATAGCTAAACTGTTATTAAATCTTGTCTAGTGCACTTTTTCACCTCAGACATTGAACACATTTTCACTACTATTAAATATAATGCTAGATTGTGTTGTTTTCTGTATTTCTTAACATGTTGAAGCATTATTCTATTTTCTTGAATACATAGTTACAGAGATATAGAGAGTTTTTTTTTTTCCTTTCTGGCTTTGGGAATGTGAATTATTCCTAGCCTTGCGTAAAAGTTAGGAATGTTCTGCCTGCTACACTTTGGCAGTTCTTTCTCTGGTCTCTAATAATTCCCTTTCATGTAGCTTCTGGTCAGTGCTCAGTTGAAAAAAATTTTTTAAAGATTTATTTGTGCCTTGTGTGGTAGCCTACTGGCTAAGGTCCTCACTTTGCATGTGCCTGGATCCCATATGGGCATCAATTTGTATCCTGATGGCCCCACTTCCCACCAAGCTCCATGCTTGTGGCCTGAGAGAGCAGTCGAGGACGACCCAAAGCCTTGGGATCTTACACCCCCATGGGAGACCCAGAAGAAGCTCCTGGTTCCTGGCTTCCAATTGGCTCAGCTCTGGCCATTGCAACTACTTGGGGAGTGGATCAGTGGATGGAATCTCTTCCTCTCTGTCTCTCCTCCTGTCTGTATATCTGCCTTTCCAATAAAAATAAATAAATCTAATAAAACAACTTAAAGAGTCTTTTTTAAAAGATGGATTTAATTATTTGAAAAACAAAGTAATACAGAAAGGGAAAGAAAGATCCTGAATTTGCTGGTTCACGCCCCAAATGGCTGCAACAGCCAGGGCTGAGTGAGGCCAAGGCATGTGCCTGGAACTCCACCCAGGACTCCTATGTGTGTGGCAAGGGCCCAAATACTTGGACCATCTTCCACTGCTTTCCCCAGTGCATTAGCAGGGTGCTGCATCAGAAGTGGGACAGTCAGACTGTGAACTAGTGTCGATATGGAATGCTGGTATCAGCAGGCAGGTGGCAGCTTAATCTGCTCCATCCTGATGTCACTCTAGTTGAAAACTTGAGATGCTAGCCTCTGTAGGACTTTCTCTGAGATTTCTTCCTCTCTTCCTACCTTGATGATTACGATTGAATTGGCCCCTTTGAATTCTCAACTCTTTCTAAATTCAGGAAAACTGCTCAACCTAGGAAAACTTTTGACCTCCCCTCGTCTGTACCGCAGTCTAAAAATTTTCTCCAGGCTGTCATGTAAAACCTTTCTAGGGTGTACTGTCCTGCCCTGTGTACGCACCACAATGTCTGAAAAACTGCTGTTTTGGAGATTATTATTTTGGTTTTTATGTGTTTAGTATGGAAGAATAAATCTAGTTCCTACTACTTTGCCATGGTGAGAACAGCCTTTGATGTATAATTTCACTAACCATTCCTTGCTGTGGTCAGTGGTCTATGGACTACTACATCTATCTCCAGGTCACTCACCTTCACTGCTTAAAAAATTTGGTTCTGGGGCTAACACTGCGGCAGAGTGGGTAAAGCCTCCATCAGGTATGTTAATATCCCATAAGGGTGCCAGTTTAAGTACTGCCTGCTTCTGATCCCTGCTAATGTGTCTGGGAAAACAACAGAAGTCCTTGGCTCCTACACGTGCATGAAAGACCTAAAAGAAGCTTCTGGCTCCTGGCTTCCACCTGACCCAGTCCTCGCTATTGCAGCTATTTGGGGATTAAAACAGAAGATGGAAGATTCATCTATCTCTCACCCTGTAACTCTTTCAAATAAATAAAGTGATAAAAAATCTTTTTAAAAGTGCGTGGGCACACACACACACACACACACACACACTAGTCTCATTATTAAATTGTCAGGAGGCCCAGTATAACAGCCTAGTGTCTAAATCCTCAACTTGCAACTGCCGGATCCCATATGGATCCCATATGGATGCTGGTTCATGGCTGCTCTACTTCCCATCCAGCTCCATGCTTGTGATCTGGAAAAGCAGCAGCAGATGGCCCAAGGCCTTGGGACCCTGCACCCATGTGAGGGATCCAGTAGAAGCTCCTGGCGCCTGGTTTTGGATCGACTTAACTCTGGGTGCTGTGGCCACTTGGGGAGTAAATAATCAGATGCAAGAGCTTTCTCTCTGCTTTTCCTTTTCTCTGCGTATCTGCCTTTACACTAAAAATAAATACTAAATTAACCCTTAAAATAAAAAATAAACAGTGAGGTCACTACTCTTATAAAACTGGGGACAATCCTTTTCATGAACTGGTGTCGCAGTACCCTGACCCCTCATTCCATCCTCATGCCCTTTACTCTACCTCAGCCGTCTTCTTTGCTTACTCTCTGATCCTATCTTTTTTTTTTAAAGATTTATTTTTATTATTTTTTTATTGGGAAGGCGGATATACAGAGAGGAGAGACAGAGAGGAAGATCTTCCGTCCGATGATTCACTCCCCAAGTGAGCGCAACGGCCGATACTATGCCGGTCCGAAGCCAGGAGCCTCTTCCGGGTCTCCCACGCGGGTGCAGGGTCCCAAAGCTTTGGGCTGTCCTCAACTGCTTTCCCGGGCCACAGGCAGGGAGCTGGAAGGGAAGCAGGGCTGCCGGGATTAGAACCGGCGCCCATATGGGATCCCGGGGCGTGCAAGGCGAGGACCTTTAACCACTTGCACCACTGCGCCGGGCCCTGATCCTATCTTTATCATAATTGCACCCAAGACATTATTTCATGTCAACCACCTCATGCCTCAACAATGATCTCCTCTTTCCTCTTAACTACAACAAATTCTTGGTCCAAAAATTAATGACAACTTCGGAATCTATCACTATTTCACATCCAATTCATGATGTTTCTTTCCTTTTTTATCCAGCTTGGATTCTTTTCTCAATTTTTATTTTTTCCTTTTATTTTAAAAAGGCAGAATAACAGACAGAAGGAAAGACAGTGAGCGAGAAAGAGAAATCTTCCATGCATTGGTTCACTTCCCAATTTACTACAACAGCAGAAGTGGGCTGATCTGAAGTCAGGAGCCAGGAGCTTCATTTGGGTCTCCCACACAGGTGCAAGGTCCCAAGCCCTTCGGCCATTTTTTGCTGGTTTCTTAAGCTATTAGCAGGGAGTTGGAACAGAAGCAGACCAGCCAGGATGGAACTGGCAGCCATATGAGATGCCAGCTACACAGACAGAGGCTTAGCTTGCTGTGTCACCCTGCTGGCCCCAATATTCTTGATCTTTGCTTATATCACTTTCACATAACCCTTTTACTTTGGGTCTTTAGTCTGTCAGCCTATTTAACTGGAAAAGTGCATTATGGCTAATTGTCTCCCCAACCAACCCATGCCTGTGCCTTGTCCAACAGAACAGACTCAAAGAGAATGCACCTGACAGGTCCCACTTTAAATGAACTGGCAGGTTCTTGATGCCATCCAACAATCTTACTATGATATCCTAGGTGGTACATTTTCTATTTTCCTAGAAATTTGCTTTCTAAGTTATCTTCTTTCAATAAGTACTGTCCTACTCTCACTTGTCAAGCAACAATGTTGATGAGAAATACCCTCAAAAATAACTTCAAAAAGTTCCCGCTACCCACCACCTCCATTTCTATCTATATACTCTATTGTGTCCTCTGTTGTCATCAACGAAAAACTGGCTTTCAGTGCTTTCATCTTGGACCAACCTTTTCTACTGGATCCACTAAGATAATGTATTACAGATAAATGCTTTAATAACTCTTTTTTTAAAAAGCATTTTTTAATCCCAGAGTCTGCCACAGTGGCTCAATTGGTTCACCTTCACCTGCAAGTACCCATTCCCAACTGCTCCACTTCTAATGCAGCTTCCTGTTTGTGACCTGGGAATGCAGCAGAGGATGGCCCAAAGCCTTGGTCCCCTGCACCCACATGGGAGACCAGGGACAAGTTCCTGGCTCCTGATTTCAATCAGCTCAGCTCTAGCCACTGTGGTCAATTGGTGAGTGAACCAGTAGACTGAAGATCTTTCTCTGTCTCCTTCTCTCTATAAATCTGTCTCTTCCATAAAAAATAAATCTTTAAGGAACACATTCACACACACACACACACACACACACACACACACACACACACACACACACACACCACTATTACCACTACCAAAAATCCCCAACAGCTACATTCCCTCAAGTTAGAGTCCTGTTACTGTTCAAAAATGCCTATGCTCACTGTCTCCAATTCTTACATTTCCTTTTGAACTTACTCTGCTGCTGCACGGAGATAATTCTGGTAAAGGACACCAAAGAGCACCAGGAAACCAAGGAGTGCCATGTGGCTAAATGCAAGGCTCTGTTTGCACCTTCCCTAGCAGCTCCTTAGTGTCGGAAAGCCCCAGGGCTCAATCCTCCTCTTTGCAGCGGCTCCACTCCTCTTCCCTGGGGATTTCACCAAGCCCCCAAGAGAAGTCATGTCCCTAATGGAGGCCTCTCCCTTGAACTCCGTATATTGAGTGGATAATTTACCTCATCTGTCTACAGGGATGTCTGCTAGCATTTCAAAGCCCAAATCTTTATATCATCTACCCTCAAACTACCCTTTCCATAGTTTCTACATCTCAATCCATGGAAACTATTTTCCCAAGCACTTGTGCTAAGAAGTTATGAGCCATTTTGGACACTTTTTCTTCACACCCCAGCCCCATCCACTGCCTCAACAGATCCTTTTGTCTACTTTCAACATGTACCCACAAGCCACCCATTTCTCAAGTCTTCCATTGCTACCATCTTAGTGGGGAGCCTCTGTCAGCTCCCCTGTGGGCCACTTCACCAGCCTTACTGGTTTCCCTGCTCTGCTCCTACTCTAGATGACAACACAGTCATCATTTTATTCTCCTCCCCAAAGCCTGTCCATGGGGGAAGCCCTACTCACCCTTTGATGGTGAACATCCTCACCATGGTCTACAAGGCCCAGCATGATGCAGCCCCGACTACCTTTCTGACTTTATCTCTTCCCTCTGGTTCCCACTTCCCACAGGCCTCCTTGCTGTTTACTGTTTATGGTAAAGAAGCATACAATCTCTGCCTTGGCCATTGCCTTGGACAAAAATACAGTTGTTCATAATTAATACATCAGGCTTTCTTTGTACTTCAGGTGTCTGCCCAAACACACAGCAAGTAGGAGGCCTTCCCTGACTCACTGCACAAAGTAGAGTATCACCTGACATCCCCTTCCTCCTTTTCCCTGTTTTATTTGCCGCCCCCCCCCCAAAAAAAAACAAACATTTATCAGCCTCTGGCACAGTTACTCTTGAATTTTACTGTTTGCCATCTTGGTCTCCATCAGGAGGTCCTTGTCTCTGATGCTCAGCACAGAGTGGGTAGCTCTCGCCCTGAAACTTTTCCCACTTGGCTTTTTAGTGCACAGCTACTCTTGGCTCTCCTAAAATTTAACCAGCTAGTCTGTTCCTGTCTTCTTACTGCTGAATGAAAAGGGGTGAGAGGGCACCAAATGCATCATGGGAAGACATGTGGTCTTCCATGGTCAGTTGAGCAAGCTCCATGGCAGCATACAGGGCAGACACTATTTACCTATCAGGAGCAAAGTATTTTAGTGTCCAGAGAAAGCTGACAGCTTGCTTTCTGTATATACAAATAGTACACCAGTGGCAAGATAGCCAACCCCACTGAGGTATATGACAAACTTCAACATGTTCATGAAAAATGGGATTAAAAGATAACTCAGTGGGGGGAGGGGGGGACAGGCAGTGTTATGGCATTGTAGGCTAAGCCTTCACCTGTGGCACCAGCATCTCATTGGGGTGCTGGTTCAAGTCCTGGCTGCTTCACTTCCCATCCAGCTCCCTGCTAATACATCTAGGAAAACAGCAGAAGATGGCCCAAGTCCTTGGGCCCCTGCATCCATATAGAAGATGAAAAAGAAGCTCCTGGCTCCTGACTGGCCCAGTTGAGTCCCTTGCAGGCATTTGAGGAGTAAACCAGAGAATGGAAAGATGGTCTGTCTCTCCTTCTCTCTCTGTAGCTCTGCTTTCCAAATAAAAATAAATAAACCTTAAAAAAAAAAAAAAGATAACTGGGGGGTGAGGATGATATGTGCTATGGCATAGTGCGTAAACCTATTGTCCATGCTACTGGCATTCCATTAGGGTACCAGGTCAAGTACTTCTGATCCAAGTCTCTACTAATATGCCTGGGAAAGCAGTGGAGGAAGGCCTAAATACACGGAGCCTTGCACCCTTGCACACATGTGAGAGACCAGAAAGAAGCTATGGTTCCTGGCTTTGGAACACCCAGATTCAGTCACTGTGATCATATGGGGAGTGAACCAGCAAATAGATCTCTCTCTTAGTTTATCCCTGTCTCTCTGTAATTTTCTTAAAAATAAAAAATAGTAACTGTTGTAGCCAAAAAAGTACAGTTTTTCATAATATTCATTCCCCATGAACTTTTTGAACAGCCATACATTAGCCTTAGTGAATTTTTAAACTTTATCTTCCACAGCTGTAACCAACAGAAAAGATAAAATTAGTGATAGGAACTCTGAAATAACATCTAAAGTAACTTCGTTTATGAAATGCAGAGGTAATTTCTTACTTATCTGGCTAATCATAATAAAATAAAACAAACAAAATAACAATGGAACCCCTTTTGCTAAACAGGAGAAAATCAAGCTGAAACTGTAAGGAGATAGAATGATCAAAACAAACCAGTTTTTCCTGAAAACAAGAGTTTCCAGCCTACCAGAGTGAGTAACAAGGGAGTGCTTTTTGTTTTAACCTGTGCCAAAAAATCACAAGCAGCTAACCAATCGCTTTCTCTCCCTTATGGTTCTGGTTCCTGGTTTCTAGTTCACACACCTCAAGTTTTCTGCCCCTGCTTCGCAGGTGTGTGCCTTCCTGCTCTCATTTAGGAACTGCCCCTAAGAGCTGGCCAGATCTACAAAGCTTGCTGTAATACTGTCATTTGACACCAATAAATGTAGCCAACCTTGTTCTGGAGCCACCAAGGAATTGCTACCAATGGGAGGAGACAAACCAACACTAAATGCAGAGATGGAATCCGGAAACACAAACAAACAAAAACAAACCAAGCAAAGCATAAGTTGTGCAGAAACCCACAAAATCCACGTGGCTTATATTTAAATGCCAATAAAACAACCCCAAACAAAGATAATCTCCAATTGGGACAAAGAACCCTTTCTCAGCCTGGAGCTCACACCCTCTGCCCACACACCAGCTCTACCTGGCACTCCTGCACCAGTAGTGCCCACATCCTCGCTAGATGTCTTTTGTGACGAGAAGGTTCTGCCTTGGGCTGCTTTGAGTTTCCCTGATTGGTAACTTTATTCATTTAGCTCTTCCTTCTAGAACGATGCATAGGGAGCCCAATTCCTATTTTACTTGCCCTGCATATATATGGTCTACAGTCAATGTGGTGATTTTCTCCGAAGGGAGGCACACCCTTTCTGCTTCATGGTATGCATCATGGTTTTTAGACCTTTTATTATTATTGTCACACAACTTGGAAAGCAATCCAGTTTGTCCAAGGGCCTCTTAAAATCCCTGCTCAGAAGGACACTCTATGATGGAGCTGAGGAACTATTTCTCTTTTTGTTTTGGACACAGTCTCTATGCCTAACATTGTCCTCCCTACATCACATTGTTAATATGAATTCCCAATCAACAGTTCCTTACTCCTTTTTCCTAGGATTCCTATGAAGGAACTGTTGGGGGGCAAGGGTATGAAGGAGGGGCATAGCTGCTTTTAATAAAAATTTATGAATGTAAATGCATGAGAAAACTGCAATTCTGTACCTATTTATACTTTACATTGGTTATGGTTTGAATGTTGTGTCTCCTTGAAGTTCAAATGTTTAAATCCTAACTGCCAAAGTGATAGAATTAGGGTCTGGGAGGATGACTCCTTTCCAGGTTATTAAAAGCAGAGTTCCCATGAGGAGGATAAATACCCTTTTCAAAGAGCGATCCCTCGGGCCCGGCGCAATGGCCTAGCAGCTAAAGTCCTCGCCTTGAACGCCTTGGGATCCCATATGGGTGCCAGTTCTATTCCCAGCAGCTCCACTTCCCATTCAACTCCCTGTTTGTAGCCTGGGAAAGCAGTCAAGGACATCCCGAAGCTTTAGGACCCTGCACCCGTGTGGGAGACCTGGAAGAGGTTCCTGGTTCCTGGCTTTGGATCGGCACAGCACCAGCCGTTGCGGTCACTCCGGAAGATCTTCCTCTCTCTCTCTCATCTCCTCTCTGTATATTCGACTTTGGAATTAAAAAAAAAAAAAAGAAATCTTAAAAAAAAAAAAAGAAAGAAAAAGAGCAATCCCTGGGGCCAGCATTGTGGCTTCAGCCTGGCCCAGTCCTAGCCTTTGTAGCAATCTGGGAAGTGAGCCCATCGATGAAGAATTTCTCTGTCTTTTCCCACACCCTTTCTCTGTAGCTCTGACTTCCAATTGAATGAAACAAACCTTTAAAAAGGAAAAGAGAGGGCCCAGAAAGATGGCTCAATTGACTAATCCTCCACCTACAGGTTCCCGGGGATCCCATATAAGCACCAGTTCGTGTCCCAGCTGCTCCACTTCCCATCCAGCTTCCTGTTTGTGGCCTGGGAAAGTAGATGACCCAAGGCCTTGGGACTGTGTACCCACATAGGAAACCCAGAGGAAGCTCCTGGTCCCTGGCTTCAGATTGGTTCAGCTCTGGCCATTGCAGCCATTTGGGAAAGTGAACCAACAGATGGAAGATTTTTCTCTCTCCTCTTCATATATCTGCTTTCCAATTAAAATAAGTAAATCTCAAAAAAAAAAAAAAAGTGAGCAAGCCCTCACAGGTTATGGACTCTCCTGGCATTTTCACGGTGGACTTCCCAGGCTCCACGATTGAGCAACAAATCTGCTCTTCTTAAGATTCCCAGTAAGTGGTATTTCATCACAGCAGCTCCAGCGGACAACTTCCCAAACATGTCTAAAGGACTCATTTCAGCAAAATTTACAGAATATGAACTCATGAATCATACCACATGGTTCCCCAACACGATCCAACCATCAAACATAAAGGGGCCGGAGCATCCCTAACAATCCCAAGCCCACACTTTCTCCAGTGCAATTCACGGCCTTGAGTTTCCTGCCTCCACCTCCTTCCCCTTCTCAGGGAATCCCCTTAGCAAGTGGTAAAGCCCAGGGTCCAGAAAGCCCCTCTAGATAGGGCTATCCACCAGCTTTGTCTGAGAGCCACAGCCTTCAGCCAAAAAGCCACAAAACTGCCACCAGCACCAACTAGTCACGGCAGAGCGTCCCTTCCCAGGCCACAGTCGTCTATCCCTGCACAAAAACAACTCATTACTTCCTGACATCTGGGCATCACTGCTCTGATATCCGACTTTTCATCCCAGACACCCCAAATCCCTTTGAAGTGGAAGCGTTAGTCATTTGGGTCAGGCGTCAAACGCACACCCGGCACGTGCGCGAGAATGCGCTGACGTCCACAATAAGAAACAACTTGATCAAAATCCTGTGTGTAGCCACACGGGGAACCTTAATAAAATAAAAATAATAATAATAAAGTACAATACAATAGCAGGCTTCCCACATTCGTTGCCCTGGGGACGGAGGGTTCCTAAGTCAGCAGGGAGATGTCAATAACACCAGGTCTCCTCACACTACCCCGCCGATGAGCCATGAGCAGATGAGCTGAGCGAGGGAGGTGGCTGGCAGGCCTGGAGGCGGGCAGGTGCCTGTGCCCCTAGGAACTGCAGCGGCAGCACCCGCCGGGCCCCCCGCGAACTCCTCACCTCTCTTGTCCAGGAGCCACATGAAAGCGAAGCAGGGCAGGAAACCGATGGGTCCCCAGAGGACGAGCAGCGCGATGTCCCAGCTGGAGAAGCCGTAGGCCTGGCGCGCCGAGTTCTGGATGGGGCCCCAGGTGTTCCAGACCAGGCCCTGCGCGAACGCGAGCAGCGAGAAGAGCAGCAGCACCAACCAGCGCCGTCCGTACACGCGCCCGGGACCCGGGGCCACCACGGGCAGCGCCGCGGCCGCGGCCGCCGCCTCCCGGCTTCTCCAGCCAGTCGCTGGCCCGGCGCCGGGCCCGGGCCCCAGCAGCGGCTGCCGCTCCTCCTCGCTGCTCCAGCCCGAGCCCATGGCGACGCGCAGCCCGCGAGGGCCCGCCCGACGCGGTCGCTCCCGGTCGTCGCCGGCCAGCACACCGCACCCCCGGCCGAGGCGGGAGGCTCTGTCCCTGGCTGTGTGGGCTTCCCTCGGCCTCGCGGCTGCGCCTGCTGCGCCTGCGCGAGCGAGAGGCGGGGCGGGAGGGAGGAGGCCGGGGTCCGCCCTGGCTGCGGGTGAGGGCCCCGCCGGGGTCCCCGCCACGTCCCCGGCCAAGGTCCGGGAGGGAGGAGCGCGTGCGGGCCCCGAGAAGGAAGGCTGAGTCTTGCAGGAGGTCGGGCCAGCAGCCTGTAGTAGCCCCAAAAGTGGAAGTGCCCCAAAGTTTACTGCGTGTGTTTACTCAACAACTGGGTGACCTCAGGTGGCTCAGCCCCTTGCCGCCTTCTAGGCGGGGTGAACGCCCGTTTTTACGGTTTTCATAACTTTAGAAGTTACCGGGGGAGACAGACACAGGATGGAGGGGACCCCAGGGGATTATCTCCCGTCAGTCATTTCTTTGTTCTTTGTGTACAGCAAGCACCGCCCCAGTTGTATCCGCGGTCTTTGTGTCTGACCTGTCCAAGGAGAGATCATAAACTAGCCGTGTTCACTCACACCCAAGAAAGATAGTTAAGTCAGCAAAGAAAGACGTCAGTTGAGGGTGAAGGGGTTCTAGCCCCGTCCCCCACCGAGGGACCTAGATACATTTCCAGTTCTGATTTCTGACCAGACGGAAAGTCAATCAGAAGAAAGGACGGGGAAGGGAGTAGGTTGTTGATCTCTTGGCGAGCACAGCTGTCTGCTGATTTTGATACACACACGCAGAAGCCTGACAGGTGTCTGTCAGCGTCCTTGGACACCCAGGCCAAGCCATCTGAGTCACTGGAACGCAGTCAGGGACACTGCCCGAGGCTCGTATTTCCAGGGAGTCACGGAAAACAGGTGGAGTCACATTGCTGCTGGCAGGACGACAGAGGAGGAAGAGAAGCACCTGAGGCTTCAGCCCCATCCATTCGGCCGCCCTACAAAGCCAGCACTCCGATCCTCTGGGGGTGCTGGAGGAGAAGCCGAGGCACAGGGAAGCAGAAGCAGAGCCGGGGAAGGATCCGGCGTGGGCAGGCTAAGGTCTGAGGAAGGGACCAGCGCCCAGCCCAGGCCACGTGTGCGCTGTGTGTCAACAACTCGGCAATCCAAACACAGCTGCGTGGCTCCGCCCCCCGAGCGCGTCACGCCGGCGCGGGCGGTGCCGGGAGGTTCGGGAACTTCGGCGTGGCTCGTGAGGGTCGGCGCTGCCGGGCTCGCTCGCGGTCGCCATGGCGACAGGCTCGGATCCCCGCGCGTCCCAGACCCTCGCGACTGGAGCGGGCAAGGCCCAGGGAGGTAGGTGTCCCGCGGAGGTCCGACCGTAGGGCTTCGCTTGGCGCCGCCGAGTCCCTCCGGCCTGGAAGTGAGACTGGGAAGAAAGGCAGTTTGCTGTGTGGTGAACGTGTGCTTTCGCGGACTGGGCTGCTGACCCCGCCAAGTTGCGGGGTGTTTTGAATGTACGGGGCTATGGTGAAGTGTGTGAGCTTGGAGATAAACAGAGGGGACGGTTTTGGTGGGACCCAGGTTTAGTGAAGGCGAGAGGTTTGCAAGCCCAGAGCCTGTGCATCCCTGTCGGCATTCATTGGGTAACTGCACTAACTGCACTGGGACCCGGTCGGGACCCGGCCTGGATGTTGCCTCGTGGGACACCTCGTGTGGGTGTCACTAGTCCGTGTGGCCCCTTGTGTCCCGCCAGCATTGCGCCATCCGGAGGGATCCTGGTAGCGAAAACCAGTGCTGCTGAAGAGTGAATGAGCGACAAGCAGGCAGGGAAGCGCATGGTGGGTGTTGTCTAGAGATGGAAATGCCAGAGTCAAGCTGGAGCTAGGCCTGCTGACCACTCTCTCCTGCTGTTAGATCCCTCCCTCGCGTACATATGCCAGAAAGACTGCATGAATACCTCTCATGCACCGATCTTTGCATTTTCTGTCCACTGCACCCCATATCCAGTTTTGAATGTATTCATGTACTGTTGGGAGCTGTTTCTTGAGAAATACACTATTCTCTTGTCCCTTCCCACTTCTTATTCTGGACCGTGCTCAGGATGAACCCAAGGTCGGCCTGCCTGCCTTTTTTCCTTCCTTCTTTCCTTCTTTCTCTCCTTCCTTCCTTCCTTCCTTCCTTCTTTCTTTCTTTTCTTCTTTCTTTCTTTTCTTCTTTTCCTTGCCTTTCTTTCTTTTCTTCCTTCCTTCTTTCCTTCTTTCTCTCCTTCCTTCCTTCTTCCTTCATTCCTTCTTTCTTTCTTTTCTTCTTTTCCTTTCCTTTCTTTCCTTCCTTCCTTCCTTCTTTCCTTCTTTCTTTCTTTTCTTCTTTTCCTTTCCTTTCTTTCCTTCCTTCCTTCCTTCCTTCCTTCCTTCCTTCCTTCCTTCCTTCCTTCCTTCCTCTATCTCTCTCTTTCAATTTCTTTCTTTGTTGGCAAGGCAGATAAGATTTACAAAGACAAGAGACAGAAGATTTTCCATCTGCTGGTTCACGCCTTAAATGGCTGCAATGGCCAGAGCAGAGCTGATTCAAAGCCAGCAGCTTCTTCCAGGTCTCCCACGTGGATGCAGGGTCCCAAAGCTTTATGCCATCCTCTACTGCTTTCCCAGGTCACAAGCAGGGAGCTGGATGGTAAGTGGGGACACGAACTGGCACCCATATGGGATCCAGATGCTTGCAAGGTGAGAATTTGCTTCTTGACTAAGACCAAGTACAAGGTGAGGATTTGGCCATTGAGTCATCATATTAAAAGCCACCCCCCAGGTTTTACTTTCTTTACACCTACCCCTGTTGTATATAAAATGAAATGGCAAGCCCGGCAGGATAGCCTAGTAACTAAAGTCCTTGTCTTGTATGCTCCAGAATGGACTCTGGTTCGTGTATTGACTGCTCCACTTTCCATCCAGCTCCCTTCTTGTGGCCTGGGAAAGCAGTCCAGGACTGCCCAAAGCCTTGGGACCCTGCACATGCCTGGGAGGCTTCTGGCTCCTGGCTTCAGATCAGATCACATCTGGCCGTTGCAACCACTCTGGCCGTTCACTAGGGAGTGAACCAGCAGATAGAAGATCTGTCTCTCCTCTTTGTAAAATCTGACTTTCCAATAAGAAAATAGGCAAATCTAAGAAAGAAAGAGAGAGAGAGAAAGAAAGAAAAAGGGAAAGAACGAAAAGAGAGAGAGAAAGAAGGAAAGAGAGAAAGAAAGAAAGAAAAAGAGAAAGAACAAAAAGAAAGAGAGAAAGAAAGAAAGAAAGAAAGAAAGAAAGAAAGAAAGAAAGAAAGAAAGAAAGAGAGAAAGAAAGAAAGAAAGAGAGAAAGAAAGAAAGAAATGGCCCACCTCGTGACTCGTCACCCAATATGGGCCCAACATCTTTCAGATCTGTCTCTAACCACAGTTCCCCAAACTCCAGATCCTTTCTATCTTTACTTCTTATTTCGAGCTAACAACTTTGAGAGTCAGGCCAATCCTGCATTTATTCTGTCTACTGGTGTCTTCTTGCACACCCAGACTCTGCTGCAGCATGTCTACATTCCTCCCCTAAACTACTAGTGAATCTGCCTGATACTTGGCTTCGTGTTTGCTGTGGTGTGTCTCTCCAGGCCAGGAATGGAAAGAACTTGATGTGAGGAGCAGTGAAAACAGAAGAAGTCCTGAAGGGTGACTTCATGCCCATTGCTGAGCCTGGACTTGAAGATGTGGGGGAGGCTCTGAGGTGCATTAGGTGTGGGAGCAACATGATCAGATCTAGTTTGAGGCAGATCACTGTGGTGAAGGGTGGTCGGGCAGAAGGAGAAAGGCCAAAGGATGAGCCCTGGATCCTCCTCTGCAAAATGCACAATTGTTATTACAAACGTAAACACAACATGACAGGTCATCCAGCATACTGTAAGTATTCCAAAACGGTGACTATTTTCATTATTAATAGAAAGTACCAGCCAAGTGATGTTGAAAGCAAGAGGAAAAAACAAAAGCAAAAGCAAAAGAACCAAAACTGGGGATGACTTGTGAGATTTTCCAGTCTGTGGCCAGCATTGTGGTATAGGGGGTAAAGCTACTTCCTGGGACATGTGGGCACTGGGTAATGTTCCCAGCTCTACTGGGGTTCCTGGAAAAGTAGCAGAGAATGGTCCAAGTGGCCTGGGCCTCTGCTACCCACATGATAAACCTGGGAGAAGCTCCTGGTTCTTGACTTTGAACCCACCCAGTGAACCAATGGGCAGAAGATATTTCTCTCTGTAACTTCTGTCTTTTATGTATTTAAATAAATCTTTAAAGAAGAAAGATTGCATTCTGAAAGCCTAGGTATAAACTAGCAATGTGAAGTAGAGGAGCAACAGTGAGCTTTAATGTGACCATGTGGAGCTTAGGTATGGAGGATGATGCAAAAGCAGGTATCGGGCAGGCAGCTGAGGATGCTAAAGGTTTGTGTTTATTGTATTCACATACTACAGACTTCAGCCTTTGAGAACATACAGTTTGATGTTTCACAAGTTATGCAGCTCTAACTACTGTAGTTCAGAATATTTTTATCTATGTCCACAAGAAACCCATTCCTCCAGATTCAGGTAACCACTGATCTATGCTGACTTTATAGCTCTTCCTCTTCTGGATATTTCATGTACTAGTTATGCACTGTGTGTCCTTTTGTGTCTGGCTTCTTTCACATAACCTTGTTTCTCAAGGTTTTTCGAAGTTGTAACATGCATCAACACTTGCTTTCTTTCTTATAGCTGAATAATATTCCATTGTGTGCATCTACCATGTTTGTTTATCCATTCATCAGTTGACGGATCCACTTTTGGCTGTATGAGCAGTGCTGCTGTGAACATTTGTGTGTGTGTGTGTGTGAATATATATTGTCAGTTCTCATGGACAACTATCTAAGCTTGGAATTGCTGCATCATGTGGTAACTTTAACTTTTTGAGGAAGATGTTTGTTTGTTTATTGTTTGTTTGAAAAGCAGATAAACAAGGAGAGAGGGATAGAAAGACAGAGCCCCTATTTCTGGTTACTTGACACATACCTGCCACAGCAGTGAGCCAGGCTGACTCCAGGAACTGGGATGCAATCCTGGCCTCCCATGTGGGTGACAGGGACCCAGCTACTTAAACCATTACCACTGCCTCCCAGGAAGCCCATCAGCAGGAAACCAGAACCTCGGGCATGTTGGAACCCGGGGTTCTGATGGATGGTAGTCATCCCCGCAACCTCTTACCATGGCCCTGAATGTCTGATGTAGAAAACATTCATTTCCTAAGAAAGAAAAACATTTGATGTGAAGTATAGATTTGCTCCCCAGAAAAATACGCACAATACACACAGATTTTTACAGGCAACCCCAAATATTTGTCTCAGAGGATCCCTGAATCTTATCTTATGTCTGGAACTTACAGCTCTATTTTTAACTCATTCTGTCCTGAAACAGCACTTCAGAAGACTCTGATATATATATAAGATATATAAGATATAAGATATAAGACTTATATAAGATATAAGACTTATATAAGATATAAGTCTGGGTGGCTTCTATCATTTGGCTTTTACCATGGTGCTGCCAATAATGTGCCTGTGCACTTATCTTTGAGACTCTGATATATATATATATATATATATCTGATATAATAATATAATATATATATATATATTATCCAGTTTATAATGAGCTGAATGAGCAAAATCGTCTTGTTAGCGAAGATCTTGCCTTGAATTAGATATGGCTGATGAGAGTGTAGGGAAGGAAGCAGACATACATTAAACAGGTGCAGGTAAGAGAGTATGTTAAACACAGTAATGAAAACAGCAGGAGTCCTAGGAAAGTTCATTTTTGAACAAATATTACCACTTGTGATCACAAAATATTTGAATGCACACATAAAGAGGTGAAAGGCCTTCTAAATCACATCCTCAGTCATGTTATAAATACCACTATCAAGGAAGCAGAGTTGTTAGATGCAGCCACAAGGTAGGGTACAGTTGATTGGAATATAAATATTACACATCAGGGTCTCAGCGTCTGAGAGGGAGTAAGGCTGAGTGCGGGTGAGTAGAGTAAAGCCGCAGGCCTGTAGGTGGGAGGGCCAGAGGCAGGAGAGGAGGCCAGTCAACTACACTGCAAGTGGGGACCCAGGTCACAAGTGAAAAAGGATGATCAGCAGAAGGGAAGTAGATGCTGACAGGAGGAAGAAAGAGACCATGGGGTTTCTGCTTCTCACAAGTGTTAGAGCAAGGCATTGCCAAGGTGAAATGAAGAACTACAGTTGAGTCTGGTTCGGCCTTTCAGACAGAGGTTACCATCGTTTTTTCTGATGGGCTTTTGCATTTGTCCTGGCTGTGCTTGTCTGTTTACGGAGAAGATTATAGAAAGTATCTGGAATAGAGGTGCTTGTCTTCTCTCTAGAAAAGAGCTTCAAGCGGGAGACAAGAGTGGTGAGCAAGGAAGGAAGGGGACAGTGTGTCTGTCAGAACTGATGGGCACCTCTACAGGCAAATCCAAAAGTGCCCAGCCATTCAGCCCTAGGGTGAGCACGACGGCAAGGTTTAATGAAGAAAATATACCTGACAGACCAGGTGGGCATCTCAGCAAGAACGGAAAGCTGAGCACACGTCTGCATTGAAGATTGGGGCCTGCAAGGGACCAGGTCCCAGGCCATCTTATCATTCTTCCTTCCCCCTACCTTGTTTTGCCAGAAGGGTTGCTAGTTGTGTTATACATGAACTACCTTCCAAGGTTTTATTACCCAGACTGGGCAGAGGACTCTCCTGAGGTTCTGTCTTAGGGGCAAAGGCTGGGGACTACCTAGGAAGTTACTTGGATGTAAGCAAGACTTCTTAGTGTAAACACTGGGCTGCTTTCAAGGCTGCCACATTCCTTTCTGCAGGTGCAGACCTCTTTCAGGGACCTAGGCTAATTTCTGTCTCTCTGCGTTGTGACAAGGTGTGCTTCGTTTTGATCAGTGCTCCTGTTCATTGTGTGTAGCACTCATCAGTCTGGCTCTGGGTGGCTTCTACCATTTGGCTTTTACCATGGTGCTGCCAATAATGTGCCTGTGCACTTATCTTTGAGACCTTACTGTTGACTGTCTAATGAAAAGTAAGATTCAAATAACCAGTTTATTAAAATAAACAATAAAAAATAACCAGCTTGTTTCAGTTATAGAAAACATACTTAGAGGAGGCTAGAGTTAGGTGGGAACATTCTGGTAGGAATTTTGAAAATGTTTAGGAGCATTGTAAAGTCTGTTTGTGTTTTATACAATCTTTTTAGTGCTAACTTCTCTTAATTTATTTTTCTCCTTGCTTTAGGTTCAAGACAAGAATGACTTTTGAGTTTAGAAGTATTATCTTGTAAACTGTCTTCTGAGGAAAAGTCAAATTTTGTGGATTAGCTAAGCAAGAGTTATAAGAGGATGAAAAGTAACCCATTGATAACTATTCTGACATAACTGTCCCTGTGTCAAGCTGAGCCTGGCTAGGTGTTCACAGCCACGCCCAGCATTGGCATTGGCAAGACTGTGTCCTGACAGCCTCAGCATTAACAGTGGCAGAACACCACCTTTTTAATTCAGGATTATCAGCCTTGTGGTTCAGGATTATGACTATTTGGAAATTTGCCTAAGCAGCAAATTACTTTTTGACAGAACTTTCTTAGTTTTTGAGGACATTTTAAAATGTCTAAATGGCTACAAAATCCCCATTTAGTCTTCAGTACAAAACAGTCATTTGGTTAGACTGCATTTGTATAATCCCATTAAGGTTTATTTTTGAACTAGTTGTAACGATTATTATTTTTAATCTAATATCTACCATTCCAGATGGTTTAAAATTTCTTCAGTATATATACAGTAGTTTTCGGATTGATGAAGCCATTATATACATGCACGTACATATATTCCAAAAAGAATTATCTCACCCTACCAGTTTTTTATTCTTGCCATATCACTGTAGTGAGTCTCTGCATTGCATTTGCAACTTACTCTTTCGTCACCTTCTGAAACTTTTTCATATTAGTAATTTTTCCATCAAAATTATATTGGGGGCTTATCTGGCCCACTGGTTAAGGCACGTATGTCCCCTCTCAGAGTGTCTGGGTTCAGTTCCTGGCTCTGGCTCCTGCCATCAGCCTCCGGTTACTAATGCAGGCTCTGGAAGGCAGCAGTAATGGTGCCAGCTCAGCACGGCCCCTGACTCATAGAGATTTCTAAGTGAATCAGTGGGTGGGAGTGTGCTTGTTTATTCTTTCTCTCTTCCTTTACCTGCCTCTCAAATAAATAGAATTTTAAAGAAATAATAGCAATAGAGATAAACCGGAATTGGAGAGAATTGTATCTTGACATGAGAAGCAAATTAGTTTAATTTTAAAGACTTTGTCTTTGTTGTGTTTGTTCTATCAATATTTAGTAAGCTGGTAGGTGTTGCATATTTTTGTTTTATATTCTAAATCTTAGAGAGAAATCCAGTTTAGGTGTTAATTGACTGAAGCCAGATTGTTAGCAGTTTCAGAAAAAACAGGCTTCAAATGATCATGTACTGCATGAGTTAAAAAAAAAAAAAAACTGTCGCAATGGCTTAGTGGGTACATCCTTGACTGGTACACACCAGAATCCCATATGGGCACTGGTTCAGATCCTCACTGCTCCACTTCCCATCCAGCCCTCTGCTTGTGACCCAGAAGAGCAGTGAAGGGTGGCTCCAGTGCTTGGGATCCTGCACTGGTGTGGGAGACCAGGTAGAAACTCCTGGCTTTGGATTAGCTCAACTCAGGCCATTGCAGCCATTTGAGGAGTGAACCAGTGAACTGAAGATCTTTCTCTGTCATTTCTTCTCTCTGTAAGTCTGTCTTTTCGTTGAAAATAAATCTTTTTTAGAAAATTACCGAGAGGCCAATGTTAAGGTATGAGGTAAAGCATTGCCTGCAATGCTGGAGTTCAAATCCTAGCTGTTCCACTTCTAATTACCTCCCTCCTTATGGCCTGGGAAAACAGCAAAAGATGGCTCAAGTCCTTGGGCCCCTCCATACACATGGGGGAAGCTCCTGGTTCCTGGCTTCATCCTGGCCCAGCGCTGACCATTTTTAGCAATTCAGGGAATAAGCCAGCAGATGGAAGGTCTTTCTTTGTCTCTCCCTCTCTCTGCAACTCTTTCAAATAAACAGATCTTTTTAAGAAACTACTGAGAATAAGACAGTTGCTTTCTGATGGTGTTTCATCATGTCCAAAGGTTTGATTGGAGCCAAGGCCAAAACCGATAGACTAAATGATATGATACACTTGGAGGGAGACAGCACTATTGTACAACACCTAGACCTCTAATCAGTTTCTTCAGCACTTTGCAAGTTATCTGGTTAAAATGTGCTGCTTGCTGCAGTTTAGGCCAAAATTCACTTACTCTTTAAAGGCTGTTAAGGTTGCTTCATAATTATATATAAGTCTTTAAATATTCCTGGGATGGAATGACTGGGTGCAAACCTAGGCTATTTAATTAATAGCATGCAGCATTTCATTCTTCTTTAAAAGGAAATTGTTATACTTATGGTTGTTAATTTAATGGTCCTGTTCATTGTTGACTAAACTATCAGAAACCAAATTAGTTTTATCTCACACCCAGCTGATTATTTTATTTCACTGATGGGCCTGAAACTCTGGAACTATGTTAATTTCCCATTAGGGTAAATGTTCTGCTGTTTTATCCTTTACAGCACTTTTTATTCATGGTGCAATGTTTATGCATTTTATATATATTGGTCAGCAGGCAAAGTACTTTCTCAGCAAATTTTGGTTTTGGAAGTCAGTCTGCTGCACAAGAATGTCTGGAGGGTTTGGGATGTTTAGATCAGATCATTAAATACTAATATGTATGTACATATGTATTAGAGAAAAATTGTTACTTCTGTGAAACTATGTTATTGAAACAGCACTCAAGTATTACTAATGCCTGTGTATATATTTGTAGTCAGATGTATCTTCCCAAATAGGAGACCCTCTTGGGGAGTGTCCAAAGTCATGCTATGTGTATCATCTCTGGTTCAGAATAAGTAGGATAAATAAATCCCTAACCCCAAGACACTGATGAGTCTGTTTTTCTCTGCTCTGTGAAGTTCTAAAATAGTGAATATTTTGCAAGTGTATTGCCTCAGAACTGATAGAATGCTGTGGGGGCTCAGACCAGCCATGATATTTCCAGCCCAAACCACAGAGTACTAGATCAAGAAGACATGATTGTCCTTGAAAATAGCAAGCCTCAGAAACAAATCCTGACCCTAGAGCTTCTGACTTTATGTTCTACGTTCTAGAGTTAGAAGTCATCTGGTGATGCATCTGTGGCACAAAGGTGGACTTCTTTGCATTCTTTTTACCAGTGCTTGTGAATTTCTGGTCCTTTCTTTTGTCTTCCAAGATGGCTAACAACCTTGCCTTGTTTCCAGGCAGTGCACTGGTGCACGTATCAGTGGAGAGAGAATAAGGACAAAAGGTTTGACTCAGCAACTCCCAGATCCATCTCTGGCTGCTCTTGTTTACAAAGGCATCTGGGAAATGCAGTTTTTTTTAACAGTTTTTCCCATGCAGAGTACTGTTCTGAAATGAATGTGTATTGGGTAGGTGGGCAACTGGCAATTTCTGTTACAGGTTTAACAAACCTCTTCCTACATCCTCCACAAAACATCCTTCTCTGCCCAAAGCATGCATGATTTTCTATGATTTGATCTTAAGCTTTTCTGAATCTCTTTTCAGCTCATAGTCTTCTCTCCTGAGTTTTCAATCCAAGTTTAAGTGCCACATTTTAAATTCTCTGGTAGTGGAAAGAACATTGGACTTGGAATATGGGGATCTGGTATTTGTGTGACATTTAAGCTTCCATTTCATCTTTGCAATGGAGGATATAAAGTGCCTTTTCAATCTCTGGTTTATAGGCTTCTTAAAGGATAAGATGAACACCTGTAGTTTAATGCATGTACCAGTACATGATAAGCAATAAGAAATTATGCAGGTCAATACATGGTGTTATAAGTACCATCTTCAAAATGAAACTTTTCATTCTCTTCCTGACAGAGTGAGCTATTCTGACTTTTCTGGTAAATCATGAAGTGTGGAAACCTCTGTCTTCTTTTTGGCTGCATCTGTTTCTAGTAGTCTTTGTTGTTAATCTCTTAGTTCTCCATCTCTACCATCTCTGCCTTCCTCACTGCCTCTCCTCATTGCATAGGGCCTTATTAACCCACTTCTTACTTGGGTTGGAACAGTTCCCTGAATCAGTTTCTGTTCCTGCTCCCTGCTGCTGTCTCATGCTGTACTTATTTCTACAGAGCTCTTATTTTTATCTGTAATAAATATATCATGGATTGCTGTGGCACAATTTATTAAAGGCTTTCCTGTTTTGTAGCTTTGACTTGTATTTCCGGTTCCACTCTAGATAGTAGTAGTAGACATTTTATATATACACACACACACACATATATATGTGTGTGTATGTATGCATACCATATCTAATATGTCAGAATATCTAGGGAGTTACAGATTCAGCTTATGATGAGTAGGTTAAAGTTCAATTCTATACCGTCCATCTCTGGAATAGTGAATGATTTACTGAGACTTCTGGTTCATCTTTCTAGTTATTTCCCAAAGGACAGTTCCAAGTTATGTGTCATGAACAACAGAATGTATTATGAATGTGTTCTATCTTCTTAGTGTAGAAGATTTTAAAAAAATACCTCCTCCAAGATTTCACTTATGTAAATATTTTAAATCATCAGCCCTTTAGAAAGAAAGATGTGCAAAGAGCACCTTTGCCCTTTCATTTTCTTCCCCAAAGCAGGAGATAAAACTCCCCTTGCAGCAGGTGTCCTTGTGTTAGGGAGAGGGAGGAAAGGGGAAGTATCAGAGACCAGTCTGGGTGAAACTGTACAAACAAGTCTTGTTGACTAACCCTCACCTTCCTATTCACTTTCCTACATTAACCACCCTTGTCCATATCCCTTTGTCTTGCAATGTTTTCACAATTAACACCTCTGAATAACTTAGGGTGTAAGTGCTTGACCGTAACCTTAATTCTGTTTTCTTTTTCCTGAGGGGATTTCCATGTACATGTCAAATTTACTAAGTGAAATTTGTGTGTTTTTCTCCCTATGAACCTGCCAGAGACTTAAATGGGTAGAGGAGAATTTTTGCCTTTCCTGCAGCAGTATGGCAAAACTTTATGTAATGAGAAAAAAAAAATGACTGTTCACTTTCATACATGTGGAAGCCATGCACCACTTCATGTCTGGCAGGGTCTGGTGCATTCCATTCTATGTAGCCTTGTATATGTGTGCCAGTATGGATAAAGCCTTGAACGTGAAGCTATTGTGTGTGCATTGCCCCAAGCTCAACTAGGTCAAGAAAAGCAGATTTCACTCCTGGTCACATCATGTTATGTGTTTCTGGGGCTCTCCGACATGCCAGGGTCATTTGACATTGAAGATTTTTTTCATCTCTCCCTCTTTCTGTGTGCAGCCCCTCAACTTTTCTGCCTTTTCCCTGTTTGTTCTCCACTGTTAGGTGCGGAAGGCACAGAGTCTGTTCACTTCCACTGAGAGCTCAGGAAGGGATTCTAAGTTTTTGCCCTTGTTGGTCTTGGAAAGAAGGCCAAGTTGATTCAAGTTATTGTGTTTTTTTTATTTGTTTAAACAATTTGAGTCTAGACAAGCAGAAATTACTCAAGTTCTTTAAGAAGAATCCTTCTCCTACTCTTGTTCCTTTTATCAGTTTAGAATAGGTTGGGTCATGGAAAAGTTTGATCAACTTTTACCAATTTTTGAATTAAGTCTAACTACAAATTATGTACCCAAAATAGAGGGCTAGCTGATTGTTCGTGGGAACCACAAATACATGCTTTGAGCATCAGAGTAGCTTGCTTTTTTCTAACACTCCCCCAGATCTTTTATCTTAAGATATTTTTAAAGGGAAATTTACTCGTTCTTTAATTTTCAAAAATCCGATCCTTACTATCCAACCCAATATTATCTTGTATTAATATTCTGTGATTCAGTACAATTCACTTGAGTACCCTGTAAACCACATAATTTCTTTGGGCATGGCCTCTTAATTATCACTGCTTTCCATCCTAGCACATCTTTTATTCTTACAATTAAAATCCTCCTCTGTCAAGATTGTGTACTGTATTAATTGAGTAGTCTTTTTGGCATAAACATGTGATTCTGCAAGTAGAATTGTTGATGACCCAGCAACTCTGGTTGTTTTGGAGTAGTTTCCCTCAGGACTTGTTACATAATCTTCTATTTAAGAAATACTGTTATGTAAAAAAAAACTGCTTGTTTTAACTACTTTAAAGAACTGGTGGGAAAGCCTTTTTCTTAAGAAAAAATATGAAAACTTTATTTCTGACACTGAAAATTGTATTTGCCAACATTTAAAATTTAATATGAGGAATAATTATGGTCCTTTGAGGCCAAATATTTATGTAAATAGTCGTAAATGAAATGTAAATACACTTTGTTTGCCTAGAAAGCTTTGCCATAGCAGAAACAATCTTAGCTGTTTTCCCTTATATTATATAAAATACCTGTATAATTCTGTAGCTGCTGTTCTTTTGATTCATTTATTTCCCCAGGTGAGCATATCAAACCTTTTACTCCAGAGAAAGCCAAGGAAGTCATGATGTCTTTGCAACAACCTGCCGTCTTCTGTAACATGGTTTTGGATTGGCCATCACGACACTGGACTGCTGAACACCTTTCTGATGTCCTTCGTGACAAGCAGATATGCTTCAGGATGGGGCTGCAAAGCACAGACTCAGGTAGGACTACACTTACCATGACAGAGGCTCTGCCCCAGTCCCCACACTGCTTCCCTTGGCTCTGTAGAGAATGCTCTCTTTCTCATTCTCCTTTTGACCGTTTCCTACACAGATAGGAAATTTTATTTGAAAATTTGGGAAGACCCTTTGTCCTGAAAGTTCTTTTTAAGGCCAGTCTGGTTAATAGCCCCAAACTACATGTATTTGTTCATGTGTTTAATTTGTATATTGCTGGACGTTATCATTTTACCTTGAACATGGATAATATTTGTCAACTTCCCAAGTAATTGCAGAAGACCAAGACTACTGGGTAGTGTCTTCCACTCACGACTCATGTAGAACCTTGTACTCAGTAGAATGCGTCCTTAATCTGTGGCTTCAGGCACTATTTATAGTGCTTAGTCCAGTTGTCATTTTATCTGTTTGCTTTATGGCTGCCTGACCTAGATTGCATTGCACAAACATGAAACATTGTTTGTTGTTGTTGTTTTTTAATTCTGTCAAACAAATACATTTTGCTGGATATGTCTTCTTCATGAAAACTCTATTTTGACATATTTTGCTCTATTGTCAGATAGAGCAATTATCATTACCTCTAAAGTGTAGTGAACATAAAGGAAAGAAACAACGCTGTTTCTAATCTAAACGAGTTTATAATACTGGTCTGACATTTAACTTGTATTTCAATATGACTAAGTCTGATAGAATATTCCCAGTAGTTCGCCACTAAAGCCAGATTACCTGCTAATATTTATTAATAACAGGCAGAACCAGAAAATTCCCTGGTTGATCTGTCAGCTGCTACGAAGTTCTTTCTCTCGCATTGACCTGATAATGCGTCTTATAAAACGGTTAATTTCCGGTGTACAGATCCCTCCTTCTGTGACAGATACAACAAGATGAATATGAATGAGACTCTAGCTTCTCATTCTAATCAGAAACTGAACTGTTGATCGTGTTGGAGGATTGAATACTAGAGCAGCAGCAGTAACATAAGCATAAGATTGTGCTTTTTCCTACTTGATTTTAGCCAAATAAATTTACTACTTGCTGAGGTGTCTGTTACATACTAATTGGGGGAGAAATAGAAATTATAATTATAATCCTGATTACACTGCAAATATTAATAGTTCTACCAATAGTAAACATTGATTGAGAGCTGTTGTGTCAGTCAGTGCTTCAAACATCATAACTGTTAATCTGCTTAAAACCTTCATAGAGCAATACAGTTATTATCCCATTCTGTAGATGAAACAAAAGAATTTGATATTTCTGGATTAATATTAAAGCACAAAAGAAAAAGTTTAAGAAAAAAGAAACTCTGGCTGTGAGAAACAAATTTCTAGCAAAAATAATTTGTCCCTTTTTTATTCAAATGAAGTTCCTATTATATAAAATTCGACATTTTAGTCGTTTGATTGTATGCTATTCCTGGTTGTAACTATATTTGCAATAACTCATGTTTTATTCCAAAACATGTGCATTATCCCATAAGGAAGCCCAGTGTCCCTTAAGTAGTATCTTTCCGTTCTGCATTGCGGCCAGCCCCTGGCAGGCGCTTCTGCTTCCTGTCTCTATGAGTTTGCCTATTCGGGACATAGCCTCATACAGTGTGTGGGCTTTGGGGGTCTGGCTTCTTGTCCTTGCCATGTCTCCATGGGTCCTTCATGTTGCGGCATGTACCAGTACCTTTCGTTTCATTTTAGTGCTGAGGAAGGTTCTGTTGCATGAATATATTCATTTTATTTATTCATTCCTCAGTTGATGAATATTAAAGTGGGTACATTTTTTTTGGCTATCATGACTGATGCTACTGTGAACATTTGTGTGAAAGTTTCCCTGGAAATACGTTTTTATTTCTCTTGGGTACATACCTGGGAGTAAGATTGCTGCCTCATGTGGTAGCTATGTTTACCTCTTCTGGAAAATAGCTACAACATTTTACACTCCACCAGCAATGTATGAGGGTTCCAATTTTTCTACATCTTTGCCTCTACTTACTTATTTTTTTTTATTAAAGCTGTTCAAGTAGAGCAGTTTCTATTCAATGTCTTGGTTTATTTTTTTTTATTATTATTTACACACTTTTTCTGAATTTTTTTTAAATTTTATTTTTGATAGTGTTTACACAGTTGACCAGGGTAGGAAGGGTTGAGGATCAGGGGGTAGTGGGTGAAACCCTTGTTTACACATTTTCTTTTTTTCTTCCTGTATGGGGGAAAGGGAGATACAAGAGGAGAAACCATGCCCAGCCTCCCAACTGCCACATTACCTGGGGGATGGAAAACTGCCACTCAGTGTCATCTCAAGTTCCCCATTATGGAACATTTCTTTGAGGGTTCTGCTCATGTGGCTTCAATAATTCTGAGATGTTGTTGATATTGCCACTCCAAGGATGTGGAAATCCTTCCAAGGTCAATTGGTCTCATACTCCACCTCCAAGTCTCCATTGACACAGAAATTTGCTGTCAAGCTTTACTGGGGTAATTGATCAATTTGTTCTGCCCTCCATCCTCAGCAAACCAATGGGTGCTATGTCTTAGCCCACCCAGTCCTAACTAATACACAGTCAGCCCCCATGTACCAAAGGGGGAGCTACAGCCCAGTCAGAGCGACTCCCAGGAACCCCCACTGGACTGACCCCCCGCCCCCCCGCCAGGCCGTGGTTCCTGTGCCTGCCAGAGTGTGTAGTTGACTGATCTAGTCTACCCCATGTCCCATTTAGATTTTATATACATCATTGGGCATTGAAGTATAACTCAACCCAACCGACTCTACCCTTCAGCCCATACTCATGCCAGCGGGTGCACCACATGTCCAACCAGGCCTACCCCCAGTCTGGTTCTCATGCTCACCAGTGGGAATTGCAGCCCATCAGAGAATGCCGGAGACCAGCTCCAGCTATTCTGAGCTCAGGAAGGGTGCATGAATCGGAAGTAAAGAAGAGACGTGGACAGCTACGGCATGATACTCATAATGCACAACACAAAAAAGCTGACTTCTTTATTTCTTTCACTTTTTCTTCGTGGCTAAAAGAATGGTTACAAAAACAATTCTAAAACACATTATTTTACTTCAAAGAAAACATTTTCAGCAAACTATTACTTGTTCAACCTGTAGTCACCCAGCTGAAGCCAGGAAATCCGCAGTTGGCAGCACATGCAGTTACATAGTGACAGGTGGTTCACTCATATCCAAAACCAATTTTCACGAAACATAAACTAATATTACTTAAGCTATCAAGAATACAGAACTGGGCCCGGCGCAGTGGTCTAGCGGCTAAAGTCCTTGCATTGAACGCACCAGGATCCCATATGGGTGCCAGTTCTAATCCCAGCAGCTCCACTTCCCATCCAGCTCCCTGCTTGTAGCCTGGGAAATCAGTCGAAGATGGCCCAAAGCCTTGGGATCCTGCACCCGCAGGGGAGACCTAGAGGAAGTGCCTGGCTCCTAGCTTTGGATTGGTGTAGCACCAGCTGTTGTGGTCACTTGAGGCTGAATCATCAGATGGAAGATCTTCCTCTCTGTCTCTCCTCCTCTCTGCATATCTGACTTTGTAATAAAAATAAATAAAAAAATAAAAAAAAAAGAATACAGAATTAAAGTTTATAAATGAAAGGAATTTATAAAGGCATATATAATAGGGTCTTTATTAAATAAATCAATCATTTGCTAATTACCATCACCTTCACCTAGCACTGATTCCGTTGTTTTTTTGCTCTTTTGTTAAAAGACAGTGAAAAGGATTAGGGCCAGTCAGCCTTTCTATGAAGGGAGGGCCTTTAAAAAACTTTTTTTTAATCTTTTCAAACTATTTTTTCCCTAAATATAAGTGCTAATATAAAATAGAAATTTTAAACCGTTTTCCTCTGGGGGCTTACCACATTTGTCTCTCTTTAGAAGTTTCCCCATTTATTTTCTGCTTTACGTGGCAGGAAGCCAAAATGCATCATTTCATGTGTTGTAACAGTTCGAGGCTGCACAGTAAACAAATTCTTTTTACCTCCATGATCGCCATCTGTTCCAAGATATTATCAAGCCATTTCTTATGGAGAGCATCATACATCTTAGAGTAAGTTCCAAGTCAAAAGTGGGCACACAATAAAACATGTGGGAACAATATAGACTCGGTTGTGCTACTGGATGCTTTTAGCTGTGTCTCATTGCCTTTAGTTGCTAAAGACCCTTTTACCATAACATGATTGATAAAATCAGTTTCCAGTATTAAACCAGTTACAGAAATCATTTCACATCGGCAGAAAAACAACACCTTCAGGAGAATTACATGAAATATCAAAGAGGTGACCAAGTGTCCATACAATGGGGTCAGGCAGCAATGAGGTGATTAGAGACATTCTGTCAGGCCTTACCATACAGCCAGAAACTCCTCATAGCCTTACTAACCAAGGAGTGATGCTTGTTCTACCCTTGCTTCCTGCAAGATGAGCCCACAACCTCCCCATTGGACCCACTCCCTACCCTGGATATTGTACTCTTCAGGTGGTTCTGCATTCTAGCTCAACTGAACTTGGCCTAAGTCTCAGCACTTGCCAGCTGATTCTGTGCAAAACCCAACCAGCCTGCCATTATTCTAGCTCATGCCTGTAACAGTGCATACAGTCAGTTACCCCTGCCTATCTCTGCCCGTAACCCAGTTCACATTGGTTAACAGGTGTTTTAGCCCTGCCAAGCCTGGTTGGCCCCCAGTCTCAGCTCTCATGCTCACGAGCATGAGCAGTGGCCCAATAGTGGAGACCCCACTACTCCCCTACCAGGCTCACCTACCCCCCACCCCAGTCTCTTGTGCACTGGTGGGTGCTGCAGCCTAGTCTGGTATGGCCCATCTCACCTCGGCATTTGCTGGCAGGTGCTATAGCCTAACCTAGCCCAGTCTTGTCTGCCCCTGTTCTAGCTGTCTGGAGCTGCCTCCCGGTCTGGTGCTGTCAGCCCACAGTCCTGATTCTAATGTGAACTGGCTGGTGTTGCAGCCAGACCCAGCCTGTCCTGTGCCCCTTCCTGGTTCTCAGATCTGCCAGTGGGTAGACTGGCCCAGCCTGGCCTACCCCCATACCTGAGCCACAAATATGCCGGGGGATACTGTAACCTGGTCTGCTCTGGGCTGCTCCTTGCTTTGGTTCTTGCACTCACCTGCAGGGACTGTGCCCTAACAAAGGAGTTCCCCAAGCTCCTCTATCAGGTTTCCTCTCAGTGCCAGATCTCACACACACTGGTGCTTCCTTGGCCCATGCTGACTTAATCCACCTCCTCTCATGGCATGAACAGTAGCCTTGCCCAACTGGCCCACACCCAACATGGTTCTTACTGTTGAGTGTTACAACCCAGCCACACCTAATCCACACCTTGATACAGCTCTCATGTAGCCCAGTGGGAGTGGAAACCTAGCCCAACCTGTGCTACACCCACTCTGACACGAGCACCAGTGGATGCTGGAGTCTGTTGGCTTGTTTTCTAGTGGAGAGTGTTGACTTCTGATTGTTGATTTATAACAGTTCCTCCGTATATTCTGCATGCCCAGGCCCTTATATACATGACTCCCAACTATTTTTCTACCATGCTGAGTTGTTTTGATAAATTTTTACTTTAAAAATTGTTCATTTATTTTATTTAAAACACATGGAGAGGAGAAACAAGAGATCTCCCTTTCACTTATTTATTGTCTGTCAGGAGTGAGTAACTTTTGTTTCCCTGCCAACAGATATTTGGATATTTATAGCATCACTTGTGGGCCATGCAAAATTATCAACTTAAAAATTAGCTTGCTAGAGACTAATTTTGATTCCTGTCTTTGGTAACATTGGTAGGACCAGACCAAATGATTTCACAAGCCTTATGTAGTCCATGGGCACATATTCCCTAACCCTGCCAGTGTCCAGAACATATGGGTCTGGGCCAGCTGAAGTCAGGAGCTGAGAGTTCCACCTGAGTCCTCCATATGGGTGACTGGGACCCAAGTACTCGAGCCATTCATCACCTGCTACTTGCCTCCCAGGGCACATGCTATTAAGAAGCTAGAATGTGAAACAGAACCAGGGCTCAAGCCCAAGTAATCCAGCATAGAGTGCAGGCATGCCAAAAGGCATCCTAACTGCTAAGCCAAATGCCTATCCCAATTTATTCTTTATGAAGTTATTTCTGGTGTTGTGGCATAGAAGTTAAAACTGCCACCTGCAAGGTTGGCATCACATTTAGTTGCTAGTTTATGTCTGGGTGCTCCACCTCTCATATAGCTCTCCGCAAATGGCCTGGGAAATAATTGTTTGGGCCCCTGTCATCCATTTGAGAGACCCAGAGGCAGCTCATGGGTCTTGGCTCCTACCTGGCCCAGCTCTGACTTTTATAAAAGATGTGTGTACATGTATTTATTTTTCAAATAAAAATGCTTTTTTATTTGAAAGTCTGCAGCCATGACTTTCAAATAGATATTTTTTAAAATGAAAATAAAATTTCTCTGAGGGGAAGGTGATTTGCACAACTGTTAAGCCCCTGCTTGGAATGCCTGCATCTCACTTGGGAGTGCCTAGGTTGCATTCCTGACTTCTGTGCATCCAGTTCAGGGTTCTGCTAATGCCCAGTGTGGGAGGCAGCGCGTGGTGGCTCCAATAAACTGGCCCTACTGCCCATACGGGAGACTTGGACTAAGTTCTCAGCTCCTGGCATCAGTTCTGGCATAGCCCTAGCTATTGCTAGCGTTTACATAGTGAAATGAACAAAATCTCTCTCTCTCTCCTTTTCAAATAAAATGAAAATAAATAAGCTTTAAATGAAAATAAATTTAAAATGGTAAAGTATAAATGCTTCCTTGGCAAAAATCAGGACATAGTATAAGAGAACTAACGTTGGAGCTCGCCTGCATAACCTCAGATTTGGTTTGCTATATAACTTTAGGCAAACCAGTTAACTTTTCTGTGTGTTGGAAATATTTTCAAAATCAAAGATTTCATATGCTTTTACAATAGTCCTTAGTGCATAGTAAGTATATAACAAAAGTCATTTTAATATAGAAATTATTTTGAAAGTATGGTTTCTTTACTGCATAGGAAATTTTCAGGATGGGAAGATAATTTTAAAAACACTTGTCTTATTGAGATAATTCCTGGCTAAATACTACTTTGATAGACATTTGTGTGGGCCTTTACCTATTTAAAAAAGAGAGAGAAAGAAATTGTTTATTTTACTTGAAAGAGTTAGAGAGAGAGAAGAAAATACAAAGAGGTATTCCATCCACCTGTTCACTCCCCAAATGGCTGCAACAGCTAGAGGTGGGCCAGCCTGAAGCTGGGAACCAGGAGCTGCTTCTGCATCTCCCATGCGGGCATAGGAGACCAGGGCCTTGAGCCTTTCTCCACTGCTTTCCCAGGTCATTAGCAGGGAGATGGGTTGGAAGTGGAGCAAATGATTTTTTAAGTTGTTGATATTCCTCGTATGTTAGTATCATAAGTTCTTCTGTCCACTTAGATTGCTTATGACACCTTTGCAAAGAAAACGTGACCAAGTTTCTCTTGGTTTCTTTCAGATAGATTCCTAGAATGAGAATTCCTGGGTCAAAGGGTGTGAAAATGATCCTCTGTGGCTATACGGTGTACCTTACAACAGAGTCCTCTGAGTCACTCTCCTTGCTTGTCATTCTGGTGGCTTGTGACTCGGTGACTTACAGTCTAAGAATCCAGCGTCCACTTGCTGCTCCCTGTCTTCACCCTACCTCAGCATCACCCTGTTCTCACCTCCTCCAGTCATACTCTGCTCTCCCTTTCCAGGCCGTCCTGTTATAACCAGACCATTGAATAAAACAAAATAATCTCCCCTTGTGTCTGCGCAAAACCCTTCAGTGCCTTTCTGTTACCCTTAGGCTGAAGGTCAAGGTGTTTATTACAGTGCAAAAGATCCAGGTCATCTCTCCCTGAGCTCAGGCCAAACAGCTTCCCTATTTCCAGGGATTTACTTCTGCTGACCTCCAGACCTTTGCATATGTGTTTCCTGAGTCTAACTATTTTTCTGTGTTTCTCTTCCTCCAGCTTAACTGGTTAATTCAAATTCTTCGAGATATTAGTTTAACTGTAATTTTTTTTCTGACCAGACATTTTCTCCCCACCTTTCAAATCAGCTGTGACTATCAATTTATCTGAGAACACCTTTTTTCTTGGTAATAATTAGTATAGTTATAATCACAGTGAGTTATGTTAATAATTAATTAAAATCTCTTCCCTCAAAAAGGTCATTCCAGGGTTGTTTTTCATTATGAACAGAGTACTAATGGACATTTAGAGGTTTGTATTGTGAAGAAACAAAAGGCTTTTTTAAAAAAGATGTATTTATTTTTTATTGGGAAGGAGGATTCACAGAGAGAAGGAGAGACAGAGATTTTCCATCTGCTGGTTCATTCCCCAAGTGGCTGCAACAACCAGAGCTGAGCCAATCTAAAGCCAGGAGCTTCCTGGTCTTCCATGTGGTTGCAGGGTCCCAAAGCTTTGGGCCATCCTTACTTCTTTCCCAGGCCAGAAACAGGGAGCTGGATGGGAAGTGGGACAGCTGGGACAAGAACTAATCCATATGGGATCCCGGTTCATGTAAGGTAAGGACTTTAGCCACTGAACCATTGCATGAGGCCCAAATGAAGGCTTTTGATACACGTGACCCAGCTCTGCAGAAAGATGTTTTCCATTTAGACACTTTATCAGAACATGTCTGTGAGCAATACTCAGTGGGTTGAGCCACCACCTACAATGCTGATACTCTATATGAAAGTCAGTTTGAGTCCTAGCTGCTCTGCTTGATTCCAGCTCCCTCTAATGTGCCTGGGAAAGCACCAGAAGATGGCCCAACTGCTTGGATCCCTGCCACTCACATGGGAGACCTAGTTGGAGCTTCAGGGTACTGGCTTCAGCCTGACTCAGTCCTGACTGTCGGTGCTGTGTGGGGAGTGAACCAACGCATACAAGATTCTCCCTGCCATGGCTGAGTACACTGCCAGGTAAAGGCTGTCCAGAGTCGCCAACATCCCTAGCCCACTGCTGTGGCTGCACACCACACGAGGGCAGGCCAGAGGGGCGCTGCTGAGGGCTGTTAAAGCTGCAGAAAACAGTGGGTAAGGATTTCCGTAGAACAGGTCACTGCCTTTGCATGCCTGCCCCATAGCCTTCCCAGCCCTAGCATCTACTGTTTTATTCTGTACTTCTTTGAAATAAACTTTTTAGATTTTACTCCTGAGTAGGAACATGTAATATCTGTGTTCCTTTGCCTGGCTTAACCTCACTTTACATAATATCCTCAGGTTCTACCTGTATTGTTCCGAATTATATGTTTACTTTATATCCAACCATTTCCTAGCTTAGATAGCTTTTTGCTGGTTTTTTACAGATTTTCCAGGTAAATAGGCATACGATCTTAATAAATAATAACTTTTCTCTTGTTGAATCAGTTTCTTGTTTCTGTTTTAGATTTTGGTTGAAAGTTTTCTAGGATGCTTGAAGCAGTAGTGTTAGTGGCATTTTAAAGTGTCCCCTGGTTTATTTTTTGAGGCAGGGGGTGATTATCACGTACATCTTTGAAACCATTTTGAACCAAATTCGTTTGTCAACATGGGTGCTCAGTGCCAGAGTTGCTAGTAATTTGACAAGTAATTATGGCAATAAACCTCAATATCTGTGAGTAGGAAGATAAAGTAATCATCAGATAGCTTGTTTAGAGCTCACACTGCATCCATTGCTTCCTGTTTCTAAGATGATGAAAAGCTAACAAAATGGATAAGTATTTATTTTCCTGCTGTGTCAAATGTTCTAGAATGCCTTTTTATGAGAGTTAAAAAGCAAGCTCAGTTTGTTCACTCCTACCAAGTCCTGAGCTCAATTGAGCCTCTTAGCTCACCCATTTGCTGCTACCTCACCTGCTTCAAAATTAAATGACAGAGCAATAATTGCAAAATTAGGAATAAATCCATTGTAAGAAGTAAATTAACAAAACAACTGTACTGTCCAGAAAGAAATTGTCATTAAAATAAAGTCACAGAAAGAGGACCTTTGGTGGAGCTGCTACCAGCACTGAATGAAAAGGTGCTATTTTGAAATCACTATGGAAATAAAAGGGGCCTGTCATTTCCATTCAGCCCATTCACTGTAATTTTCCCTCGGCTGTAAAAGTTATCACCAGTAACTTTTACATTTTAAGCATGTAGAACTTAGCATGAGGAAAAATGGTGCTCCTTCCTGAGACCAAGTTCTGGGACTGCCATGAAGAGGTGCCTGCTGTAACTGACCTACCCTGGAAGTGCTGCCCCGGTGCACCCCAGGTTGAAAGTGCTGCCCCAGGGGCAGGTGGTGGCTCAGCTAATGGCTTTGGCATTCAGTCATGTCAGCTGGATCAACTTGCACAAAGTGGAAAACTGGCATGGTCTAATGTCTTCAGTCTTACCGTAGAATTTGCAAAAATGACTTAGAAATGACTACAGCTTCCAAGCATCGTGAAGCTTTATTGCCACTTGTGGTTTTTGTTTGTCAACAATAAAATTGTTGTATTGCTATCCTGCTACAGTAATTTCTTAATGCGGTCACTAGTATTACAAGCTGCTATATGTTTATGGTTTACCATCTGCCAAGGCATTCTCAAATATATCAAGGTCTAGGTAGTTCTGTGCCCCAGTAAAGTTCTCCTGCTTCTCAAAGGCAGCTGACAATTGGATGAAGTAGATGAACTAAAATAGTTCACCGACATATGCCCTGTCCTCTCTATCATCCTGTGGTTTTAGAAAAAAAGTAGGGCGGGGCAATTGGATAATCCTGAGCAGTTCAAACAGAAAGGAGGGAAAAGATAAAAACCTTTCTGGGTGGGCATTGCATCCTGCATCCTGCTCAGAGTACCCAGGTTGGAAACCCAGCTCCTCTTTCTTAGCTCGCTGTCTTCTGATGTGTACTATCAGGCTCAAGTACTTGGGCTCCTGCCACCCACATGGATGACTGAAAGGATGAAGTTTAAGGCTCCTGACTTCAGCCTGGCCCAGCCCTGGCTGGTATGGGATTTGGGGACTAAAGATCTTTCTTGATCTCTCTTCCTGTCTCTGCCTTTCAAATAAAATGAAAAGAAGGGTGTTGTTTTAATCTAAAAACTCCTTGAAAGAGGAGTTTGAATACACCTTTTCAAGTACTAATTCAGCTAACTTTTAAAGAGGCACAAATCTGTGAGTGAAGGGGCACGAAGAAGGGTGCCTTGGGTTTACTGAGTATCTGTGTCTAGTATGCACTGTGATCAGTGGTCTTTTCTCCTAAGGGGCTTTCATGTTTTACCAAGGAAGTAGTCAGGGAGATTTCTTAGATACTAGCTTTATGGTATTCATTTGAAATATTCTGATAGCTGCAAATAATAATCATCCCCTTGCTGTTTCAGAAAGTCAGTTCTTACATTAATCCAAGATTTGCAATCTGGATTCCTTGGAGTTGTACTGTTAAGAACAGACCACTGTGGCCACATCATAGAACTTCTCCCAAAGCTTTTCTGATCAACCCTCTTCTCTGGCATCCTTTGCCTTTTCCTGGATGTCTATGGCACAGAATTTCACATTTAATTTCCAGGGTGCCTCAAGTTCTCTATTGCCCTAGTGAAGGCTGTACCTCTTTCCAAATACATACTGGGGTCCAACACGATAGCCTAGGCGAGGCTAAAGTCCTTGCCGCAAACCCACCAGGATCCCATATGGTCACCAGTTCTAATCCCGGCAGCCCCTCTTCCCATCCAGTTCGCTGCTTGTGGCCTGGGAACACAGTCGAGGATGGCCCAAAAGCCTTGGGACCCTGTTACCTGCATGGGAGACCCGGAAGAAGCTCCAGGATCCTATCTTCAGATTGGCTCAGCTCCAGACATTGTAGCCACTTAGGAAGTGAACCATTGGATGGAAGGACTTACTTTCTGTTTCTCCTCCTCTCTGTGTATCTGCCTTTCCGATAAAAATTATAAAATAAATCTTTAAAATAAATAGATTCTGAACTCGAGAATATCATATAGTTCTTTTATGTATCAACAAACCTGAGAACAATACTAAGTATTATTTGCTTCAAAAATGATTCTGAAATAAATGAGTTGATGAGGAAATGAACATCTCTTAAACTGTCATTGTCCACTTAATAACTAAGAAAATTTTTAAAAGACAATTTTTGTGGGCCCCAATGTGATGGCTCAATGGCTAAATCCTCACCTTACAAGTGTTGGGATCCCATATGGCTTTGGTTTGAGTCTCAGCAGCTCCACTTCCATCCAGTTACCTGCCTGTGGCCTGGGAAAAAGGTAGAGAATGGCCCAACTCCTTGGGACCCTGCTCCTGTGTGGGAGACCCAGAAGCAGCTCCAAGCTCGTGACTTCAGATCAGATCAGCTCCAGGCATTGTGACCATTTGGGGAGTGAATCAGCAATTGGAAGATCTTTCTCTCTGTCTTTCCTCTCTGATCCTCCTTTCCCATAAAAATAAATAAATCTTTTATTTTAAAAAAAAAAGATAATTTTTGTTTCATTTCTTTCCACTTAAAATAATACTTTTCAAACTTGTGATTCCAGGGTCCTTTTTATACTTAAAAATTGAGTATTCCAATGAGCTTTTGTTGGTGTAGATGAGTGTCTAGTGATTCCATATTAGAAATAAAAATGGAAGCTGGCATGATATGGCAGGTTAGGTCGCAACCTATAATACCAGCATCCCCTATGAACGCCAGTGTAAACTGAGTCCAAACTGCTGTCCTTCCAATTCTGCTCTCTGCTAGTGTACCAGGAAAAGCAGAAGATGGCCGCAGTATTTGGGCTCCTGCGACCCATGTGGGAGACCCAAATGAAGCTCCTGGCTTTGGCCTAGCACAGCCTTAAATGTTATGGCCATTTAGGAAGTGAAACAGCGGGTGCAAGGTTTTCTCTCTCTCTCTAACTGCTTTTCAAATAAATAATAAATTTTAAAAAAAGAGCAAACTTGGTTGGGTTTTAGGTGTACCTTTCAAGATACCTCTTCCACTCTTGGAGTAACTTGTGTCAGTGTGCCTGGGTCAAAGTCCTAGTTCCATTACACTTGCCTACTGAGGTACCCTGGCGTGCAACAGTAACGCCTCAAATACCTGGGGCCCTGCTACCCATGTGGGGGACTCCCATTTACTTCCCAGCTCCCACCGTTGCCAGCATTTTGGAGAGTAAACTGGCAGATAAGTGATCTCGTTCTCTGTCTCTTGCTTTTTCTTTGCCTTTTTGAATAAATAAAATAATATTTAAAAGATCAAAATGGAGATGTTTTAATACAAAAGAAACTAACCCTGTATTCTACCAGTTGTCAACAGTGACATCAACACAAGTTGTATAGCCCCTGGAAAACTGCACCGTGTGCTTGGGACAGAATGAGAGCAGAAAAAACAAATACTGTCTAAGTATTTTATGAACATAGTTTTGACCTCATACAGCCCCTGAAAGGGTCTGTTGATAACCTAAATATTCTACTGGATTACTAAATCAGTGTTTCATAATTTAAACCATTATGCATTTGAGAAATGCAGAGAGACAAAGCTACTATCCAGTGATTCATACCCCAGATGCCCCTAATGATGAGGCTGTGGGGTGTCCAGAGCCAGGAGCCACAAATGTAACCCAGGTCTCCCACATGGGTGACAGGAGCCCCATTGCCTGAGCCATCCACACAGCCTCCCAGGGTTCCAGGCTTCAGACTAGCCCTGTGATGCAATGTGGGACACAGGCATCCTAACCAGAGGCTTAGCCACATGCTTGCCCCCTCAGTTGTGTTTAATATTTAATCATGACTAGAGTGAGTATTTTAACTAGTTCTAACTCTACAAAAATAAGAAATAAAATTTTACTTACTAAATGTTAGTTAATTTTCTTGGTTGAAATCGATCTTTAAAACAATACTTGGGAACTGTTCATGACACATTGAAAGTTGCCTTTTTTCTCTTGTATTTCAGTTCCTCAGTTTGAAACTTCATGTAGCTACGTAGATGCCACCCTTGAAGAGTTTCTAACCTGGAACTGTGACCAGGCTAGTAATTCTGGACCATTTAAGGACTATGATCATTCCAAATTCTGGGCCTATGCTGACTATAAGTATTTTGTCAATCTATTTGAAGACAAGACAGATGTTTTCCAGGTAAGTCAATATACTCCTTTTAACCTTGGTAAGAATTTGTTCTTGAGAAAAGTTTGCAAGTTAGATTCTCCCGGTGCCTTCTGCCTTCACTAGCCTTTGCTTATGTAAGTAGTCCACTTACATAAGAGGTCTACAGTGTCTTACCCACATAAGGCAAGTTAGTGCCTGTGCTCTTTTCCTGCCACCAAACTTCCCACTCGCCCCTCCTTCGCCTTTAGCAGTGCCTGAGCTGGTTTGGAGTACATTAGAAGTGTGGCTGAGGTAGATGTCATTTTCTGCTGCCCTGCATAGGAGCTCTGGTTCTGTAGATGAGGCAGGCAGAGATGCAGGGCTGCGTGCAGAAGGAAGTTGTCCCTAGGCTGTCTGGGCCAACATTGCCATCTGTCCTGCGCTGGGGCCTTGACGCAGCTGTTGGATCTGGTGGGTCACCTCCTGAGGCAGGGAATGCTAGGCCTCTGGCATGTGGTGTGCAAAAGCCTCACCATGGTGTGTCGGTGACCGGCAGGAGGAGAAAGGTGGAGATTTTTTGCCACCATGCTCACAGAACCAACCACAGACTTGGCTGATTGCCAAATCCTCCTTTAAGTATTTTTCATTTTGTTGTCTTTAACCTCAAACTGCCACAGTAGGATGATTTTGCAGATTCCTTGCGGTGGCTTACACGTGGGGCAAGAATGGAAAGGAAAATGTTTGGGTAACTTTTTGCCCCTTTTAGAATGAGGTCCCATAGTCCTTTGTCCTGCCCTAAGCACGGGCATGGAGAATAGTCTCTGATGCTGGTGAGGCAGCCTCACCCGAGCTCACAGTTCTTTGTTCCCAGAGAAGCTTGCCCTCTGGCCTGTGTTTTTGACTTTGAGTCAAGGTATATATGATGGTGGGTACACAGCAATTTTAATATAGCTGCCAATATTTTGTAGCTTCCCTCTATTGAATTTTTTTATGTTTGCTTAATTTTTTATTTGTTAAAAAGGTGTTAACTCACATCCAAGAAGGAAATGTGTTGGTTTTGCACACATTAGTAAATGCTTCCAAATCCAAACTCTACCTCAAATGCATTGTTTTCTCACTGTTTATCTTGGTTTTGGAGAACCATTTCCTCACCAAGTTAATTGTGAGCCCATTTTTAACCCCTGGGACTTTGCCAGTTCAGAGTTCACTACTAGAGTATTAGTTAGATTGTTTACATCCCTACCTGTGATATAGATTAGTTTGTACTCTTTTGCTTTATGTTTCAGGCAAAAAAAAAAATTATGTGATAGTAATATATTGCTCAAGCTATATCAATATTTATACTTACCACTTTGTAAATAATTTAGAAGCTGTAAAGTAGCACTGTGACCTAGTAATTACCCTTATTTTAAGAAAATTAGAGGCACAAAGAAGTTCTGTAAATATTTTCCCATGATTATACCACTGAGTGTAACCCAGGTGGTCTGCCCAGATCCACGGGTGCCACTGCTGCAGAGCTTCGAGTTGTAAAGTGCCCCCAGAGTCCATGTTCCTGCAGACCTGCAGGCACACTGCAGGCTGGACCAGGGGCTGCCTTCTCTGCTGGGTCTAGGTTCATTGCACCTCACATGCAGCTCTCATTTGACCCCATCAGTTGATCTGTCCCATCTGAGCCGTGGCAGCACTGGGCTTCAAGACATGTGACCTGTTCATCAAGAGTGTTTATAAAATACAACCTTTTGGCAATGTGTAGAATTATAACTAAGCTCTTATCAAGTCTCCTGTTTTCAGTCGAATAAGTTATCAGCTCACATTAGGCAATTAATTCTGCTCTGAACAACCAAGGTCGTGAAGATTGTATCATATCTTATTTAGAGTTTTTCTGAGCATCAAGTCTTGTTACATCACAGGAGCCTATGTTCTGGTTTACCTTTTACCATTAACATTCCTTTAGTCACCAAATCTGACTGTGAACTGTTGCAGCCTTTTGCATGTGTTATAACATGGTGAGTAGCTAAATGCTACATGTGATACATTTTGAAGTTAAAATAAAAGGCATCATATTTAACATAAATAACATTTTTAAGAGGGAAGCATCTTTACAGCAGTGGATTGTTGAACATTTCACAAAGCTGACTGAGGAAGACAGCTCAGTTCTCATACTGCTTCTCCTTTCAAGCTGTTGCAGTTTGGTCTATTTAAAGACTAGGAAGAACATCGTGCCTCACACACACTTGCAGCTGCAATACAGGGAAGTACTTTACAGTCTTTTTGTATAAATGTGATTTTTTTTTACACCACACCAGTTTTAACAGGGGTACTTTCTGTATCAGTTTTACTTTCTGTTTTTAAAACACTGGATTTTTATTCCCTTCGAGTTTCTGTTAAGGTGTAAAATACTATCTAAACTGCTGTCCTTTATGTTAGAGTAATTTATTCGAAAGGCTGAGGAACAGAGAGGGAAAGACAGAGATCTTCCATCTGCTGGTTGACTGCACAGATGGCTGCCAAGACCAGGGCTCAGCCAGGCTGAAGTCAGGAGTCAGGAGCTTTATCTGGGTTTCCCGGATGGGTGGTAGGGGCCCAGGTACTTGGACCATCGTTGTTGCTTTCTTGGCACCTTATCAAGGAGCTGCAGAGGAAATGTAGTTGGGGCTGAAAGCAGTACTTTGGTACAGGATGTAGGCATTGCGAGCATTGGCTTAACCCACTGGACCTTAATGCCAACTCTCAGATTCATGTATTTCGATATGAAAGCTTCCAGAATAATTTTTATTCTGTTAAAAACATTTTCTGATGTCCCTTGTAACTTACTTTTTACCTTCCTCATTAGTTAAAGATGTTTGATTTTCAAGTACTAAAGTATTTTCTAGCCAGCTTTCAATTATTGATTTCTGGTTTAATCCCATTGTGTTCATGTTTTATTTAATTTCAGTCTTTTTATATTCATTGAAACATATTTTATGGCCCAGAATATAGATACTCTTGATAAATATTTCCTGTACACTTGAAAGCAACGTGTATTCTGTTGGGCAGTGGAGTGAATAAATGTCAGCTGAGCCAAGTTGGTTGTATCTCCTTTCTCCGCCTCCCGCTTTTTTTCTGTGTGTCCGCATTGATTCTCTGTGTATTTTCTGCCCATTATTTAGAGAAAGGTATTGAAGTCCTCCAATAAGAATAATGTTTTTTTTTTCCTCGAACTGGTTTGGTCTGTTTCCTCTTCTCTCTTTCTCTTTCTTTCCCTCTTTCCCTCCCTCCCTGTCTCTCTGTTTAGACATGCATTTATTACAAAGGCAGAGAGGCAGGGAGAGACAGAGATCTTCCATCAGCTGGTTCGCTCTGCAAATGGGCACTAGAGCTAGATCTGGGCCAGGCTAAAGCCAACAGGCAGAAACCTCCGCTGGCCTCCCACTTGGGTGGCAGTGACTAAAGCAATCAGACCATCCTCTGCTGCTTTCCCAGGCACATTAGCAGGACACTGGATGAGAAGCAAAGTAGTCAGGACTTACGCTAGCCTTCTGATATGGAATACTGGTGTGCAAGTGGTGGCTTAATATTGCTGTGCCACAATGCTGGCCATATGCATTTGTAAGTGGTTATTATTTAGAATTATGATGTCCTTTTGGTGAATTGTCCTCTTATTGTGGTCCAAGAACTGTAAGCCAGGTGCTTGCCACAGGATCTTCCTGTTCTGGTATTTGTTTTGTCTGAGATCTACACTGTTTAATTTGTCTTTGATTCGTTAAATGAGGAGGTACTATATGATTCCATTACTTTAAAATTCTAGAACTTGGGCCCCTGTGTGGTGGCCTAATAGCTAAAGTCCTTATCTTGCATGTGCCAGGATCCCATAAGGGAACCAGTTCAAATCCCATCAGCCTCGCTTCCCATCTCGTTCCCTGCTTGTGGCCTGGAAGAGCAGTTGAGGACAGCCCAAAGCGTTTGGACTCTGCACCCACGTGGGAGACCTGGAGGAGGCTCCTGGCTCCTGGCTTCAGATTGATTGGGCTCTGGCCGTTCTGGCCATTTGGGGAGTGAATCATCAGATGAAGAATCTTCCTCTCTGTCTCTCCTCCTCTATATATATCTGCCTTTCCAATAAAAATAAATAAAAACTGTTTTAAAAATATGGAACTTGGAAATTAATTCATGGTACAGAAAGTAGAGCAGCTGACTGAGTATGAGTGTATAGGGAGAAGATGTTTCTTAGGAACATTGGGAAATGTGGATATGATTACAATGGTGGCCATATCTCTTGTAATAGTAGCTTCATGGATGTACATATTCTTATTTAAATGCTCCTCAGTCTGCACACCTTAAATACAGGCTGCTTTCTGCACATCAGTTATACCCACTAAAGCTGTTTACAAAGAGAAGAGCAGTGGAGGGCATTTGCTCTCGTGGTGGGCAAGTGCTTGGGATGCCCACATCCTGTGTCAGAGTGCCTGGCTTCAGGTCCTGGCTCTGCTTCTGATCCAGCTGCCTACTAGTGTTACCTTGGGAGGCAGCAGGTGATGGTTCAAGGGCTTGGGACCTTGCCACCGACACGGGAAGCCCAGATTGAATTCCTGGCTTCTGGCTTCAGCTTGGCCCAACCCCAGCTGTTACAAGCATCTGTGGAGTGAATCAGTGAATGGAAAATTTCTTTCTACCTCTTTCTTTCTCTGTCTCTTTGCCTTTCAGATAAATGAAATTGATAAAGAAAAAATTTTAGACTCTGTTGTTTAGGGCAGGAGTGAGGAACATCATGCCTGGTATGGTGCTGCCAAAGCAACCACAGGCATGACTTGAAATTCAATTAATTTATAGCAGGTTAATTTTCAAGTTCCTAATTTTGTTTGGCTGTATGCTATGATTCTGCAAATGGTCCTTGGCAGAAAAATTATTACCACCCCCTACTCATTCATATTCAGCCTCAGCTAGGAAACCTTTTCAGCCACCTGTACCCATGTCCATTTGTTCCTGGCTTCATTCCTGTAAGCTTTCTTGGGATTGTTATTTCAGTGTCGCCTGGTACAAAATGCTTGTGTATTGTTCCTTTAATGATATCATAACTTCTTTGAGCCATGTTTCATCATTTGTTATCCCCCAAAACTACTAAAATCATTCTGAATATATAACAGATGTTTGAGTGATTGTGAAAGTGTATTCCCCCTGGTCTTAGCATTTCTTATTTGGTATTTCTTTGGTCTTTAGAACCCTTCAGAGACTGTTCTGACTTAAATCCTTGGCTTCACTATCGCTAGATTTTCTGTGGATTTAAGTTCATCAAAAATTCATCAATCTTGATACGGAATTCTTAGATCCACTAGTTTTTACTTTCATCTTCTGCTTGAATTTTCTGTTAACTCTATTCTTCAACAAATTACATTCAGCAGCTGATAAGTATGTAATACAAGGGTACTTTACGTGTTGTATGGAAAGTACAATTAAAACTTAAGGGTATTTTGGTGTAAGAAATCTTGAAATTCATGCATAGTTTTTTTTTAATACACAATTCCATGAGTTATTTGAAGACTGCTCATATTCAAACACACTGGCAAAATGTGGAATGTTAATATTTGTGTATTTGTGGACAAATGCTAGTGAATATACTGCCATGTTGCAGATATTGAAACATATCTGTTAGCTTTAAAGATGGCCTAAGATTATGATTTTGGCACTTAGCTAATTTCCAAGTGTGGCCAATAAAATTAATCAATACATTATATCATTTACTTTGAAAATTTCCCTTTCTACTTGCCAAGGAGTATATGAATCTGTAACAGTACCACATAGAATTTCTTTTGTCTCTACTCATTAGTAAAAATGACATTTTTTTACCTTTTTCAGTTTTCAGTAAGGATCACTGGAGTGGCAGTGGATGATGGGTTGAATTCTTGGGTTCCTGTCACTTATGAAAGTTCCAAGCTCTTGGCATTGGCCTGGCCCAGCCCTGGTTGTTACAGGAATTTGGGGAGGGAGTCAGGAAATACACAACTGAGATATACATACATATATATATGTATATATACATATATGTATATACACATATCCCTGCAGACCTCCTTCTCTGTCACTCTCCCTTTCAAATAAATATAACTTTTCAAAAGAAAGAATAAACATGTGGTAAATTGCATTTCCCCCCAGGAACAACCCTCAGGTAGATTCCACTTTATGTTGAGTTTCAGGTACCTCCTGAGTATGTGGATGGAGCCTTGTTAAGTCTCCAGGATGCAGAAACACAAAATGCAGTAGATTAAAGTGTGGAATTTTTTTTATGTTTACCACAATAAGAGTGTGTTTGGTAATGATTAAAGGGGTCTGAGGACTGCCAATACTTTCTGGTGAGGCATATTAGAATATCAGAATGTGAGTGTTGGGGCCAGTGTTACAGTCCAGTGCGTTAAGCCTGTGACACCTATGGACACCTGCATCCCATCTGAGCACCAGTTTGAGTCCCACTTCCCATCTAGTTCCATGCTAATGCACCTGAGAAAGCAGCAGAACATGACCTAGTGCTTGTGCCTCTCCACCAACATGGGAGACTCAGAAGAAGCTTCTGACTCCCAGTCCTGGTCGGACCCAATCCTGGCCATTGAGGCCACTTGGAAGTGAACCAGTGGATGTAAGTGTAAGTGTCCATCTGTGTGTGTGTGTGTGTGTGTGTGTGTGTGTGTGTGTGTGTGTGTAACTCTGCCTATAAAATAAATAAGTTTTTTGTTTTGTTTTTTGTTTGTTTGTTTTTTAGAAAAGAATATAGCTAGTTATCTGGCCCCATCTTTGGGTGGAGAGTGAATTACCTCTTTTCTCATTATGTGCCTAAGATAATTTTCCTACCAAAAAAAAAAAAAAAAGACTAACTTAAAGGGCTTTTTTCCTTAAAAAGGAACTGGCACTGTAGCATGCTGGCATCCTGTATGGATGCCTGAAATTTAGTCCTGGCTAGTACATTTTCAATACAGCTCCCTGCTAATGTGTTTGGGAAAGCAGCAGAAGATGGCCCAAGTGCTTAGGTCCTGCACTGATGTGGGAGAACTGGCTGAAACTCTTGGCTGCTGGTTTCAGCCCGGCTCAGCCAAGCCCAGCCCAGCCCTGGCCACTGTGGCTGTGTGTGAAGTGAGCCTGGTGTATGGAAAATCTCTTTCACTTTTTTTTTCACTCTTTTTGTAACTATTTCAAACAAATAAATAAACTCACACATACAAGGGAGGAAATCATACATATAGGACACAAACCAACACCTATATGAGATCCCAGCATTACATCTTAACCCGCTGAGCCACAGCACTGACCCTGTAACTAGCATTTTAACAACTAGGCCGAACAGCGGTGCTTTGGAATCTGTCGTTTTAAATAGGTACCCCAGTCCAGGAGAAGGCTTTATTAAATGTAATCATTGTAGTACACAGAATTACTGAGCTGTTTCTGCCTCTGAGTAGCTGCACTGCTCAGAGGAAATATGGCCTTGTGACTTCTCAAGATGGCAGATCCAGAGATCTTAAAACAGCACTCACTGAGCCCACAGTGTCTGAGACACCCTCTCCTGGATGTCTGCATAGTCATGTCTGGTGTTTGTTGTCTGTCTCCAGCCTGTGTAAAGTGTAAGCTCCATCTGGGTGGGCTTTTTTGTCTGTTTTGTTCATTGACTCATCCCAAGCTTCTAGAACAGTTCCTGGCACATTTCAAGTAGTCAGTAAATATTTGGTGAATGACTACTATTACGGAGCCTATTTGAATGTGTTAGTGGTTAAAAGGATTTCTTGGACCACTTTGGAAACTTTACCTCCTCCATCTGTAACATGTTCTATAAGAGAAAATCCCCAGTACCCAGAAGCAGATGTTCAAGTGGAAATGTTCAACACTGCCACATGGCAGTCGGTTGGTTCTTGATGGACTCGTTCTGTTTTGAAACAGGAGGTGATATGGTCCGACTTTGGGTTTCCTGGAAGAAATGGACAGGAAAGTACCTTGTGGATCGGCTCACTGGGAGCCCACACACCCTGCCATCTCGACTCCTATGGTTGCAATTTAGTATTCCAGGTACAAGGAAGGTAATGTGAATGCACACCTGGAGGAGGTGTAAGGGAAGAACTGGGAGGGGAGAGAGCACGGCCCTGCCCGCAGCCTGTGTCCTCACAGCCCTGCCTCCTGACCAGGGCAGCCCGTTAGCTGCTGGTTCTGTTGACTCCTTTGTGAGAGGGCAGCTATGGAAATGGTGGTTTCCTTGTGAATCTCAGTTATGGCCAAGATCATCTCCAGAAAGCTAATCCTGCAGCAGGGGGATTCCAGCTCCAGTTCAACAAGAGAGCTTTCTGCCTAGCTATTTTTATACAAAATATACATTTAGGGGCCAGCGTTATGGCATTAGTGGATCAAGCCGCTACCTGTAATGCTGGCATACCATGTGGGTGTCAGTTCAAATGCTGGCTGCTCCATTTATAGGGCAAATAGCATTGTGGCCACTCCCTTGAGGAAGCACTGCTGCAGTGCAGGGAGGGGGCAGGGCAGCTCTGGACTACAGCTGACCATGAGGCTCGGGATTGGCACTGGCACCGATTCTCTCGGCCACCACCCTAAAAATGAAATTTGACTGACGAGCTCTTTGGAGTCCCTCTAAACCTAAAATGTTAATACACTGAGCTAATGCAGAACTATCTTGGGGTGCAAAATTACTAATCACTAATGTTACAAGCTTTTGTTACTGTACCAGGTAAAACTCTTTTTCTCCTAGTCATGCTTGAACAGCCTAGCCAGGGGTTCATGCATTCTTGCCAAGCAGGGATGCTGTTTTCTTGGCCAAGCTACAGTTTCACAGGTTGGTTGGGATGGTACCTCATCTAAGATGGAGCCCAGCTCAACATGGCGTCCCTAATGTTAGACCTGATATTTCACTACTGAATACTGGAACCACTTCTGAACCACCTCCAAACCAGGTACCATGGGATAGAGCAGCTTGAATTTCTCACTGCTTTGAGATGAGACAAACAAGTTTTGACCTTGCATTATGTTTAAGGTAAAGCCATATAAATTGAAAGACTGCTTTCTAGTCCCAGAATGAGTGTTTAAAAGTTGAAGCATTTCACTAGTCCTTCCAAGCCTTCACATCTCCAAGAGAATGAGGCTTTAGTGTAAATTTCTTAGTTTGAAAACAACAGGTCCTGCTTCTCAGTTCAGAAAGGACTTGGCATTTCCCATAACTGCAGAGGGCCACGGAGGGCTTGGGGACTCTTGTTCTCAGAGGAAGGGGTGTTTTGCTTTTGTTTCTCTAGTTCTCTCTTTTTTCTCTCCCATTTTTGTTTATTTATTTGAAAGGGCAGGGCAGCAGAGCAAAGGAAAAGGAGACAAGAGAGGAAGAGCTGTGTTTTCCAGAAGCAGTTTTACTCCCTAAATGCCCACAAGAGCCAGGGCTGGGCCAGGCTGAAGCCAGGAACCAGGATCCCGGTCTTCCACGAGGCTGACAGAGATCCCAGAACTTGTCTGTCCTCTGCCATCTTGCAGGGTGTGCCTCGGCAGGGAACTGGGATGTTAATAGACCAGGGACCTGGACCCAGGCTCTTTTGATCCAGGATGTGTGCCTGCCAAGTGGTGCCAAACACCTGTGCATCTATAAATTTCTATCTGTCTGTATCTCTTCTTTTTTTTTTTTGATCAATTTATTTCTATTGGAAAGACAGATTTACAGAGAGAATGAGAAACAGAAAGGGAAGAATCTTCCATCTGCTGGTTCACTCTCCAAGTGACCAAAGTGACTGGAGCTGAGCCAATCTACAGCCAGAAGGCAGAAGCTTCTTCCAAGCTTCCCATGCAGGTTCAGGGTCCCAAGTCCTTGGGTTTATCCTCTGCCACTTTCCCAGGCCACAGCAGAGTATCAGATCAAAAGTGGAACAGCTGGAACATGAACCACTGCCCAGATGGGATGCTGGTGCTTACAGGTGGAGGATTAGCCTGTTGAACCGTGATGCTGGCCCCGTTTGTATCTCTTATACATTGCTCATTTAGCTTCATGTATCCTTCCTTTATCATGAAGCATATTGTATCTAGTGTTTTATGAGTTAAGATCTATTACCTCCACTAAAGATTAAAAAAAATAAGTGATTGGATTTTCTCCTTTTGAAAATTCATGTTGCTTTTAGTTACATGGCATTATTTAGGGTTGGTTGGTTGGTTTGAAAGGCAGAGTGAGCAATCAAGAGATCAAGCTTGCCTCTGCTTGTTCACACTCCAATGGCTACAACAGTTAGGATTGGGTTAGGTCAAAAGGCTGGGAGCCTGAAACTTCACCTGGGTCTCCCTTGTGAGTGGCAGGAATGCAGGCACTTGCCATCATCTGTTACCTCCCAGGACGCATTAGTGGGGAGCTGGATCAGAAGTGGAGCAGCTGGGACTGGAACCAGGCTCTCCCATATTTTATACAGAGCACCCCAGGCACTACAGTACCAGCTTTGTTAATGCATTTCTTCTGTTTAATGGATTGACTTAACAGATAATTAATTCGTGGAATTAATCACGTGGATGAGAAGTCTGAAAACTCCAGTATGGAAGGCTGGGGTTTGCTCAGACTGACCTGTGCTTGCATATTCGAAAGAGGAAAGAGTTTGGGTAGCTCCATAGCAGGGATGAAGATTTCTGAGGAGCAAGACTGACCTGTGACAAGAAAAAGTCATCTTCCAGACAAGATATTGGCCCAGCAGTGAAAAGAGCTGCGCTAGGGGGCTTGCAGTGTTGAGGTGTCTGCAGGGGCAATCCAGAACTGAGTGGGTCAGGTGACCATTGATGGCACCTGCATTTGCTTCTGCATTGAATTTAAATGAGTAAAAACAAAACAGCCACTTAGCTGCTGCTGCATTCACATGTTGTCTCAAGTGCAGGATACTAACTGGTATCCTCTTCTCATTTTTACTTAGGAAAAGATGGCATCTCTTCCCTCCTGAAGATACTCCTTTCCTTTATCCAACAAGAATCCCTTACGAAGAATCCAGTGTGTTCAGCAAGGTCAATGTCGTCAACCCGGATTTAAACCGTTTTCCTCAGTTCCAGAAAGCCCAAAGACATGTGGTTACGCTGAGCCCAGGACAGGTAACAGGGCTTCCAAACATGGGTGCCCCCGCAGCTGTGGCTCACTTGCCTTCCATGCCATGGAGCCCCTCGCGGCCCTCTTCATGAGGATAGTTTCCTTTCCTGGCTGGAGGTTTTCAGACACACACACCTCTCTTCACAGGTCCCTGCTGGGAAATGGGAGGAGGGAACATGGGCAGATGGGCTTTGGAGAAGCAAATGAGCCCACAAGCCATTTCATTCAAGTTAAGACAAAGTGTCCAGACAGGGGTGCTGGAGCACCTCTGGAACGCTGCTTCTTGGTTGTTATTTTTTTCAACTGCAGTGCTGGGTGAAGTACATCAGGGTAGTGTCCAACACAGCAGAAGGAGCTAAGGATGGTTTACTTTTAAGCAAGAATGGATGTGACTGTCATGATTAATGTTTCTGACACATTGACAAGAGTGTTGTCCATTTTCCACAGTGGCTATACCATTTTTTATATCCCCACCAACAATGTGTGAGTTTGTTCATATTCTTCCAGCACTTCTCATTTTGCTTTTTTTTTCATTTTTTTAAATTATTATTTTCATTTTATGATATAGTTCCATAGACCTTGGGATTTCCCCTATCCCCTCCCCACAAATCCTCTCCCCAAACACTGAGTTCTCCCATACCATTAAAACAGCATAGTTCCTCATAATAAATAGTCGTAAGTCCATCATTACAGGCAAGGACAATGGCAAAGTCCAGCATCCCATTGTCAAGACACATCCAACAGTTTCACTGGGAGCCCATCCTTGATCCAAAAGTAGGGATGCGCTCTGTACCATATCCTCACATCTGGACTTGTCAGTCTCAACTACACAGTCACTGTAAATCCCTCCCAGGTGAAAAGCCACAACAAAATCAACAGAAAGAAAAACAGAAATTTACAATGCCATGAGGTGAAACAACACGCCACTATTCTGAATATGATAGTCTCCATTACACAGTTACTATACATCCCCTTAAATAAAAACTCACAAAACAAAATCAACAGGAAGAAAAAAAAGAAATTTTCAATGCCATGAAGTTAAATAACATGCTACTGGATGACTAATGTGTCGCTGAAGTAATGAAAAAGAAAATCAAGAACCTTCTTGAAGAAAATGATGCTACTGTATGTTCTATGAGTCATTAAAGAATTTAATGAGAAAAAGAACTGTTTTGAAGAAATGAAAGTAAAAACAAAGACATCAAAATCCATGAGATAGAGTTTCCTCTGATTTCTGGTTTAAGAGAGAGTGTACACTTGCTCTTATCCACTGGTTCACTCCCCAAATGCCTTCAACAGCTGGGGTAGGCTAAGAGTGAATCCAGGAGGCACTAACTCAATCCAGGTCTCCCATGTGCATGGCAGGAACTCACTTGAATCGTCCCCCTCCTAATGACCTCCTAGCCAGGATCCATTACGTTAGTAGGAAGCCTAATTTAGGAGCCAGAGATAAGTAGGACATCCTGATGTGTCTTCCAGAAAAGAAAAAGAAAATTTATTTAAAATGCAGATTTTTACTTAGAAGGAGAGACAGAGAAGGGGCTCTCCATTTGCTGATTTGCTCACAAAGTGACCACAGTGGCCAAAGCTGAGCCAATCTGAAGTCAGGAATCTGGAGCTTCTTCCTGGCTTCCCAGTTGAGTGCAATGGTGCACGGCCTTGGATCATCTGCTGCTTTCCCAGGCCATAAACAGGGAGCTAGGTTGGAAGTGGAGCAGCCAGAACTCAAACCAGTGCCCATATGGGTTGCTAGTGCCTGTAGGCAGAGGATTAGCCCCTGTGCCACCATGTCAGCCCAAAGTGTCTTAATCACCAGGCCAAATGCCTGCCCCTACTGTTCTTTTTTATCCTCACCCTTGTAACCATTCAAGTTGGAGGTGTATTGGTTGCAAGTGGTTTTCTTTTCTGTCATTACTAACCCAGTGTGAATGAAAGGTTTTATCTATTCTATCAGTTTGTTTTTGCATCCTGTCTAATCTTTAATTCTGTTCTTTCTCATACCACTTTACTGAAACTATGATTGGACATTCATGAACTTTCTAATGACTTAATCTAGTGGCCATGTTAGTGCCCCATTCTCCCAAAAGGAATTCTCTTCCACTCCCAGACCTGCCTGGTTCAGAACTAAGTGCCAGGCTGTTGCTAAATACAAAGCCCAGAGGCTTCATCTCATCTCCAAATCGGCTGCACTCATTTATATAGGAAATCTTCTGAATCTGGATGCCTGCCTTTGCCCATTTCTTGTCTTTGCCCACTTCCTGTTTAGATATTAGCACTCAGTGATTGGATCATTACAAGGCTCACCCTGAGTGCCCTTACTTTAAGCATCCCCTGCTTGGTTCCTCCGAGACGTCCAATATCCACAGGATGAAGACTCTACCGTCCTCCCGCCTTGTCTCCTGCTGCTTCCTCTGCAGTGGTGAGACTGACCTACTTGATATCGCTCAACAGCCGCATATCAGTTGCCTCTCCATCCTTTCCCAGGAGTCTCTAAGTTGCTCCTGACCTAGTTCATGCCCACTTTGTTACCTCCAAAGTTGGCAAGCATCCCATGTCCACTCATTTACCACTTTTCCACATTTTACCTTCTTACTGGCAGGAGTTCAAACTGGGAAGGGGAACAGAAACCATGTCTTAGATTTTTAGCAATGCCCTTTCTTGGAATATACATATACAACTACTTTCTAGTGGAAATAAAGAAAAAGGACCTCAAAATCTTGCACTGAGATCTAGATGCAGAGGGAGGGCCTGAGATTAAGGAGAGCAGAGAAGCAAGCTTATGCTTGGGAAAAGATAAATTTGTCAGTAAGAAAGGAGTAGAGGCCAACACAGGGGGTAGCACACTAATCCTCCACTCTGGTATTGGCATCCCATATGGATACCAGTGCGTGTCTGACTGCTACACTTTCGATCCAACTCTCTGCCTATGGCTCAAGTCCTTGGACCCCTTCAACCACATGGGAAACGTGGAAGAAGCCCCAGGTTCCCAGCTTCAGATCCGCTCAGGTCTGGCTGTTGCAGCTATTTGGAAAACAAACCAGTAGATAAAAGACCTCTCTGTGTCTCTCCCTTTCTCCCTCCTTCTCTGTATAAAATCTGCATTTAAAATTAAAAATAAATAAATGATTTTTAAAAAGGAAAAAGGAGTGGAATTTTTTTTGCCTTCCTTTTTTTTTCTTTTCTTTTTTAAAAGAACTTTTTTTCTCTCTTTCAAACAATAACTAAGAGAGTTGGATTTCTTCCATTTATTGGTTCACTCTCAAAATAGCCACAAAAAGCAGGGTTGGGCCAGGCTGAGCCAAAGCTAGAACCCTGGAGTTCCATCCAGTTCTCCTACTTGGTTGCTAGAGGCCCAAGCACTTGGGCCATCTGGGAGCTGTGTTGGAAATGGAGCAGCCTGGACTCAAACCATGTGGGATGCCAGTGTCCCTAATGACAGCTTAACCCGCCACACACAGTCCCAGCCCCTTTGCTTGTGTTTTCTTTAGCTGTAGTATGGTGAGTTCATTTGTATTCTTTGTTTTCCTGGCAGCTTCAGTGAGGCTCCAATACTGACAGAAGCTTGAAATGTCCTGTTCTTGTGATAACCAGTTTTTTTGTTTGTTTGTTTTGGTTTTCAGGTTCTGTTTGTTCCTAGACACTGGTGGCATTATGTGGAATCCATTGATCCTGTCACTGTCAGTATAAACTCATGGATTGAGCTGGTACATTTTCCTGTTGTTTTTTAAAATCAGTGTAGCCTCTGCTTTGAAGGTTCACAGAGTCTGCCTGTACAACTTGTAAAGCAGTCCAGTATTACTTTGTTTTGCTGTACTGTAATTCCGCATTCTAGCCTCTGTTGATGGATGGATGTGCAAGTTGGAAATAGGAATGTTAGCTATGAGTAACTCCCTTTGTGTTAAGAACACATGATAGGTCCTGATGCTGGCATCACCCTCTCCCTTGGTGACTGCTGTTAGGAATATTGTGTGGAGCTTGGCTGGATCTGCCATATATGTTCCAGGTGCCAGCCCACCTCCCGCCATTTGGGCTGGATATGTCTGCTTCTTGGTCAGGGTCCTCCTCCCTAATTGCAGAATATTCACTCTTGGCTGGTCCGTCTCCTCAAGGCAGTCATTTGGTGCAAGTTTTCTGCCTCATCCATGCCAGTGGCCTTTCCCTCTAGTGTGCTGGGCTTGCTTACTAACTGCCTGCTCTATTGGACAAGTACAATAGCTGCCCGTCTTGCTCAAGTCTGTCTCTTCAGCCCAAGGCCTTAATTGCATCTGAGCTCTTGTTGGCCAGCAGCTTGGATTGCACCTGCACCCTGTACCAGCAGTCCTCCCAGGCACTGTAAGGCTCCAGCTTGGTTTCCAATTTTTATCATTTCATTTTACCCTTTCTGTGAATATAATGTTAGAGAAGTAAAAGTGCTTATATTTATATGTATGTATGTAAATACATCTTTACATTCTTATTTAGTCTCTTCTTACGTAGAAAATAATAAATGATAGTGTTATGTATTTCACTCTCTTTTATCAGTATCTTGCATTTGACTATGTAATAGTAGAATCTGCACTTTTTTCCCAATAGCAGCATACTGCTCCATGAGATGGGGACTCTGCTGTTAGTCCCTAGTGCCCATGTGGATGGATGTTTTGGTTGTTCCTAGTCTGCCGCCACCACAGGCAGCATCAGTGACTAACTTTGTGCATATGTTGTTTTGTTTTTGTTAAGGTCATCTTTGGACTCATTCTTAAAAATGAGTACTTGTATGTTTAGCTTTCTTAGATCTTGCCTAATTCAACTTTATTGTCACTATATGGCTCTTCCTGCTTGATTGTCACTGAATTGTTTAGCATGTGCATTAATAGTAGTTGAGTGTGCTTGTTTCTTCAAGGACCTCACCAACAGAACAAGTTATTGAACTTCATTGTTTTGAGGTTTCGAGTCATAGAAAGATTATTCTCTTTTCTGTGCCTTAAGGCATTCACTTATATGTATTTTCTTGTAGTCTTTGGGTTGCTTGTGATGTTTTGTTTGTATGTAGGCCTTCATTGGAAGGTTTTCATTGTGTGCGGTGTGAGAGTGGTATTGCTGGTCTATAGAGGGTACTTTGCTCAGGTTTAGAGACAATACCAACATATTTTCCATGGCTGTGTCAGAGTGGACTTCCATCATTAGATTGCATGTCTGACTTCATGAGTTTCTTTGTTTTAAGTTTCCTGGGAGGTTAAGCATATTCATATATATATATTTTTTAAGATTTATTTATTTTTATTACAAAGTCAGATATACAGAGAGGAGGAGAAACAGAGAGCAAGATCTTCCGTCCAATGATTCACTTCCCAAGTGAGCGCAACAGCCAATGCTATGCTGATCTGAAGCTAGGATCCTGGAACTTCTTCCGAGTATCCCACACGGGTGCAGGGTCCCAAAGCTTTGGGCCGTCCTTGACTGCTTTCCCAGGCTACAAACAGGGAGCTGGATGGGAAGTGGAGCTGCCAGGATTAGAACCGGCGCCCATATGGGATCCCGGTGCGTTCAAGGCAAGGACTTTAGCCACTAGGCCACGCCCCTGGGCCCCATATTCACATATATTTATTAGTCAAGTGATTCTCTTTTCCAAAGTGCTTGTCTTAATTTATTTTGTTCATCAAAAAATTAATTCATTTGTCTCATTAGATTTGTACAGATTATTTATATAATCTGATGTTAATCTTTATTAAATGATATATTTTACAGACTTTTTTTTCCTTTTTGGTGTTTTTTTGTAAACAGTGATTGTTGATTTGAATGTGATTTATCACTCAAACTATAGCTTATTCTAATGTATATTTTAGAAGATCATGAATGTTTGGATGGCTAGTAACCTCATTCTTAGAGCCAAATGTACTTGTTATAAATCTCCTCCCATCTCTTATATGATTTGTTTGTCACACTCTGTAGGAATTATTCCTTAGAATATAGTACTTTTTCCAGAAACTTTAAGTGTATCAAAGAATGGGAAAGATTGGGGAAAAAGTCACAGGACTTATGTCTTACAAATTCTGAGATTGCATACCTAAACTTGACTAGTTAAATATTCGATAGCTCTTCTAGATGGCAGGTGTTAATGAATGCGTTACACTTGTGGGTGTGCCAATAGCATACTCATCCCTTCAGCAACAAAGCTTACATTGATGCAAAAGAACAGAACTTGAAGTTCAGGATACTCTGTTCTCTGCATTAAGCTGTGAGACACAGAGGCAAATGGTTCAAATGCATTTCTTGTCTTCACCTAGGAGGATGACCATCTCGCTCGGGTGGAGGAAGCCATCACCCGCATGCTGGTGTGCGCCTTGAAAACTGCAGAGAACCCGCACAATCCCAGGGCTTGGCTAAACCCCACTGAGGTAAGCGGTAGCACTTAGTTCCCTGTGTTGTTGACCCTGACCAGGACATTTGTCTTCCAATTGAATGGAAAGTGTGTAGCCATTCTAAAGGGTCTACTTTTTCCTTAGGCTGAGGAAATATCCCACGAAGTCAATTGTCACTACCTCAATGGAGCTGTGTGTGCCTTCTTGGAGCATTACAGGACATCTAAGGCCACAGAAGTCCAAGCACTCAGAGCCAACAGGGAGCACAGGAAAAAGCACAGCCACACAGAGAGAGACCAGACACGTAGCCTGAATGAGAACAAGCACAGAGCAGCAGAACCAAAGGCAGCAGACCCTCTTGGGCCTGATCTGGTCCTTGTCACAGTGATGTCTGAGGAACCATCTTCAGAAAGGGAAGGCATGTTTGAAGGTAATGGTAAAGGCTTTGTTGACAAAGATGGAGGGCACTCTGGGAAATTGCATTGCACCAAAAGGGAACAGATGATGAATCAAAGTGAGAATGTGTCTGTGGACCAAATTGCTTCCAGTAGTCCTATGACCCCTTCTCCAAAACTGATTTCCACAGATGACTTGCTGGACTGCCTAGTGAATCCACAAGTAACCAGAATGGTAGCACAACTTTTAATACAAGGGAAAAGTTTGTGATTCTATTGGATGACATTTTAAATAATATTTTTTAAATGTCTTTTTAAAAAATAGGGTGGTTTTCAAATAAAAAAGAGAGTAAAGGGTCAATTTGCACTTGTTTGTAAATGTACTTCTTCCCTAATTAAATTCCAGTGTACTGCCACTTGCTCCCACACACTGAGCTCTTGGGTCAAGCTGGCGCCTTCTTGTTGGCTCGCCTTCTTCCCTCGGTGCCTTTGCCTTCCAGCCTTTCAGCCCACTTCCAGCCTTTCAGCCCACTTCCAGCCTTTCAGCCCAGCTCAAGCGTAAACCCCAAGTGTTGCCAGCAAGAAGTAACCGCCAGCCTCGACCAGCCTCTATAAAAACAGCCTGCTGCTTGTTTTTATAGATGAAGAATTATGGGAACAGAGCTAGGACATCTGTTCATGTGCTGTCTATGGTGGCTTTGGGATTACACTGCAGAGTTGAGTCGTGACACAGGCTGTATGGCTCAGAAAGCCCCAGACATTCAGTTCCTAGGCTCATGAATCCATTAGATTTGAGGTAATCTCCCTCTGACACCTGCAGAATCCTCCCAGGAAGCCCCTCTCACCGAGAGCAGTGTGCTAATTTGTAGAAATGTGTAAGGGGTTCAGTAGGCAGCCTCCCTAGGGAAGGAACTGAGTCAGCCAGGAACACCAAAGAAACTGCCAAAGGCTGCAAGAAACTGACTTCTGAAACAGTGAGGTAAGACCTCACTTAGTCAAACTGGTCCTGTTCTCATTACATTTGTAAGAATATCTGAGAGCAAATATTACCATGATTGTGTAGGAATTCAGTCCTTAGAAAAGCTTAGTGGTCTCTGCATAGCCATACACTAAACAGACATGCAATGGGAAAGATACATAAGGTCTCATTTTTTTTTGTGCCAGCCTCCTGTCTTCACACAGAAGGTCTCCATAAATCCAAAGGAAGTACATGTGCCATGGGGGGGAAGGAGAGAGGGTGCTGTGATGGGAGCAGGCCCAGGACTAGAGAGCCCCTAAAAGGAGCCCTTCTGAGGCTCTCACCATGTGCCCTGGCTGCTCGCTCACATGAGACAGGACACTCAAACACACAATAATCCAGGAAACAGCTGTGTTGCTATAGAAAAGCAGCGGAGACAGTAACACTCAATCCCCAAAGCCAACACTTCCCAGGGCAGATGGCGCTTCATCAACATACATGCTACTTGATGAGGGACCCTGACAAGCAACCTGAACCAGGTTGTGAACTTAAGGGGCCACTTGACAGGCTGGGCTACAGCCCCGAAGAACGTCCTGTCTCTGAGAGGATGGGAATGGAATCCATGACATTGCATTCCCAGCATATCTATGATGATTCCTGAAAAGTGGGTCAGTCCAGGGCCACCGAGAGAACCATCCTGCTCTGACCATTATATATTTAACCTATTCATTTGGTTATTGTCTATCTCTCCCAACCAGAGCATTAACTCTGTGAATATGGAATTTTTATTACTGCTGCATTCACAGAGCCTCAATCATTGTCTAGTATATGATAGAATTCATTAAATAGTAACCAAGCAAGGGGTAAGTAAAAGAGACCTTGCTGGCAATCAATACTCCTTCAAGCACACTGGAGCAGAGGATGTTAGATCCAAAACTAAGGGGTCTGCTGTTCTTACGAGGTATACAGATTCCTATAGTGAAAATAGGAATACCTTTTCCTTCAGGTGTTTTATTTGTTACATTGGAACCAATTCTTGAGCCACATGCTCAGTTGACTGAGAGAGGTCAGCATGAGATAGAATGGATTAAGAATAAACACTCACAGTCACACTCAAGTAGTCTAAGTTATATATGAACAATTCCAGTGAATTCCACATGTAAGCAATATTTTATAAAACTTAAGAAGAAAATATCATGGTCAGTATATTTCACAAAACTTTCTCACTCTGTGTATAGGTGGGACATAGTACAGAAGTAGCTTCAGAGAAATGTGAAAGCCATCCTGAGTTTTTCATTCAATTAAAGGCAACAGTCTTTGACATGTAGTGACCTGGAGGAAAGTTGACATGAATGTAAATGGATTTGCAAGCATAATTGGTGATGGGAGATAAGATTCTGATGCAGCAAGACATTCTGGCTCTTGGCAAAGGAGGGACTTGAGAGAAAACAGAACTGTTGAAAGAGGGACAAGCTGCCCACAGCATGGGTGTGGACTAGATCTAGGGAGTGCCAAACGGGGCTAGATTCCAGCACCCAGTGGTACTGGTGAGAGCCAGGGTGAATGTAGAATGGACTGAGATAGATCTCAGCTCCTATTGAACCACGTGAGAGCCATGTCTGGGCATGGTCCAGGTGTGGCTGGGCTGTAACACCCAGTAGTAACAACTGGATAGGGTATGGACTGGATGGGCAGAAATACTGTTCCTGCTATGACAAGAGGTGGACAAAGTCAACCTTTTCCAAGGACCCACTAGTGTGTACAAGATCTGCCACTGGGAGGAGACCTGATAGAGGAGTTTGGTAAACTCTTGTGTCAGGACACAGTCCCTGCAGGTAAGCACAAGACCCAAGACAAGAACAGCCCAAACTAGGCCACATTACAGTACCTGCTGGCATCGTGTGGGCCAGGCCAGGCCAGTTCATAATAGCCACTGGCATATCTGAGAACCAGAATGGGGTGCAGGAATAGTCAGGTCAGGTGGCAACACCAGTCAGTTCACACTGGGGCCAGGACAGGGGCTGGCTGGGCCAGGCTAGGCTGCAGCACCAGCCAGCAGGAGCTGGAACTAGGGGCAGGCTGGACCAAGCCAGGCTGTAGCACCCACCAGTGGATGCTGAGGTAAAATGAGCCATGCCAGTCTGGGGTGCTGGATCTGTGAACCCTGTGGGTGGGGGTCCGGTGGAGCCTAGGTCATCTGGCCCAGAACCTTCAGCCCACTTGTGAAGTAGGTCCTGGATCCATGAGCCCCAGGGGGTTCAGTGGGGCCTGGGTCACCTTGAGTCCAGGTCCTTGAGCCCGTCTGCATGGTGGATAGTAGATCCGTGAACCCTGGGTGCAAGGAGTATAGCAGGACTCAGGTCATCTGGCCCAGGTTTCGGCCTGCCTCCAAGGTGGATGATGGATCCATGAGCCCAGGGGTGGGGTGACTGGTGGGTCATCTAACCTGTTGACAACGCCAGTGTCACCGCGTACCCCGAGCCAAGCGGAGGGTCTAGGGTTATGAGACAAGACAGACAACACACACAACACACCAAGGCTCATTCTTGTGAAGTGAAACCCTTTATTCAAAGTCAAACTGCTCTTATATAGTCTACTTGGCCCCTCCCAGCACTTTCCCAATGCTTAAGCAACACCTAAGCTCCCCCGAGGATGTGCAAAAAGGGGAAGCAGGAAGGAGGGAAATTGCAGTCAAGCCAGGGGCTAAATGTATCAGACCATGATTGCCCTTCCTATTACACCTTGAGAACCAAGCTAAGCTGTGGAGTTAACCCTTGGGAGACCGGGGCCTACACTAACCCAGGTCCTTGGGCCTGCCAATGTGATGGGTGTTGGACTCTGAGCCCCAGGGACAAGGGGTCTGGCAGGTTCTGGGTTCCCAGGCTCAGGTCCTTGAGGCTGCCTGCAAGGTGGGTGCTGGGTCTTTGAGCCCCAGGTCAGTAGCTCCAGTGGGGCCCAGTCACCTGGTCCAAGTCCTTGGGCCCACTTGCACAGTGGGTATTGGGTACATGAGTCCCAGTAGTAGAGGATCTGGCAGGGCCTAGATTGTTTGGGCTGGGTCATTGAGGTGGGTGCTGGGTTCATGAGCCCCAGGGGTGGGGGAGTTTCTAGCGGGTACCAGGTCTCCTGACCTGGGTCACTGGGCCTGCCTGTGTGGTGGCTGTTGGACCCTTGAGCCCCAGGGGCAAGGGATCTGGTGAGTTCTGGGTTCTTGAGTCCACCTGCAAGGTGGGTGCTGGATCTATGAGCCTCAGGGCTGGGAGGGTCCAGTGAGGCTCAGGTTACGTGGTCCAGGTCCTTGGGCCTGCCTGTATGATGGATGCTAAGTCTATGAGCCTCAGGGACGGGGGATCCAATGGAGCCTGGGTCACCTGGCCCATGTCCATGGGCTCACCTGTGAGTACTGGTCATCCTCAGTGTAGAGGACGGAGTGGTAGATGGTAGGCCTTGGTGCACATAGAGGATATGGTAGCCCATTAAGGCCTGCAGAGGACATCTGGTGCCATAGCAGAGAATGAAGATTAAAATAGATTGGACAACTTCCGCAGCCAAATGATGACAGCAAATGGAGACTCTGAGGTCAACTGTTGTTAGCCAGTGGACATTGGAACACCCTCATCCATAGATCAACAAGATCAACAGCATTTCAGAACTATCACATCTACCTGGGCAGAATCCTCAGAACATGTGCCACATTGGGACCCTGGGTTGATACTGGGTGGTTGTTCCCCATCCCTGGGTACTAGAGGGTTGGGAGACTGGGTACAGCTTCTCCCCTTTTCTCCCCCATTCCCCAGAAACGGGAATAGGAAATAGAAAATTTGTAAACAATGATCATACCCACTTGTCCCTAACCATGGATCCTTCCCTCCCTAATCAACTATGTAAACACTATCTAAAATTTTAAAATTAAATTTAAGAAAAAAAGAGGAGGAGGCTGTCAATGCCAGGGGAGCTGGGCCTGCCTCATCCTGCATTTCCCAGGCCAGCATGCCTGAGTACAGGAAGCCAATCATTGAAGAGATACTTTGATCTTCCAAGGCCCAAAGGAGTTAAAGAATACAAGCTCAGCCTCATGCACATCCATTTATCTCAATGGTTTTGAGATAAATTTTGTTTCTGGTTGAAACAAAAATGTAATCCACCCTTGATTGCATTCCTCTTTAAGTCCATGAAATTGCAAAGGGTCACATGTGATGTTGTTGGAAGAGACCCACGAAGGCCAGGTGCCTGGCAGCCACACAGTCCTCATGTGGCTCTGGCTACCAGGCTGTCAGAAGCTTTTCACGTGCCAGTAAAAATTGGAATTCTTGGGCATTCATGCAGCACCTTACAGGCTGACTCCTTTGGAAAGGGACCAAGACCTTGGGTTCAGCAAACACCTCAGTATGACCCCAGTGCAAAGGGCACTGAAGGCTTTCTGGTGCTGGAGGAAACCACCAAGATCTATCCATGCTCAGCATGGGTCAGTTTACCCTTCGGATTTGCTAAACTATCCCTATCCTGTTCCCCTTTCTGTGATTTTCAAATGCACAGTAGGAGTTTGATGCTGGATGCTTTATTGTGAGCTTCCAAGACTGCTTTTCATTTTTATCAGCAATGGCATGTGTCTATCGTTCAGCTCCCCCCATATTTGCCCTTTATGATAAAAACGTCTACCAAGTGACATTGCTCAAGTATTTTGAAAAGGAGAAAATGACATGCTTGACATATTTCTTTAGACTGAGCATAACTGTAACATTTCCGAACATTATTCTTCGTTGCAACACACACTCTGATGTTTAACTTTGCCCTGAGTTGAGCACACATGCTGGAGAACAAAAGCAAATGAGAAGTGTTATTTTCTATTCATTTTCTTACACTCACTCTCAATATCAGCATCTGGGAAACCATTCCCAAGCAATAAAAAGTGTTTGCCCATCCACTTAAAAAAGAAAGCAAGAAAGAACAGCAAAAGGGATTTCAAGACCCTGTGCTAATAATGAAAGTAATGACTGAGTCCCCTCAACAAATACTGCTCCCAGTAGCTGCGACCCCTAGTGTCTGTATGAGCCATCTGCCTTGGCTCTGTCAGCCTTCTTGGCCCAGAAAACCTTAACTGAAGGGACTGCAAAGGAAACCAAAGCCAGAAGGAAAAACAACTGGCAATATGGGGACATTTCACAGACTGAGGTGTTCCTGAATCAGTGCTGCTAATCGAGAGGTCTCGGCAGCAATGGGGAGAGCCATAGGCCCCCTAATTTACAAGGGTCAAAATCCAGCACCAATTGGGAACATTTCTGTCTGTACAACCCCAGGCAAGCTAGCCGAGCAGGTTTCCTCTGCGCATGTTTCCTCCACTTTAACATACAGGTCGAACTCTTACCTCACAGGTGTGCTGGGGGCAGGGGTGAGGTGGAGATGGGCACCAACACTGCGGATAAATGTGCCTGTTACACTACCTGTTATAATTTAGGTGATAAATGTTGGCATTTGAAATGTACTTGGGTGTTAGCAAATGAGCAATAATGATTGCCTAATTCTTTTGGTGATGTACACAGATACCTTTACAATCATTGCCAAAATATGCTACTTAGGGCACATTTACTCTTAACCCGATAGAAGGTTTCACACTGAAGATGTAGCAGGCACTGTTCCATTGTCAGTGGAGCAGAGTGAAGAGCAATGAACAGACATCCTAAGAAGATGGTTTGGATTCAACGTTAAAAAGGCTTTCCTAGCAGGTGGTGTACTGTACTGCTCTGCCAGAGACACCTCACCTTGCGCACAGGCTCAGTCCAGCTCTGTGTGGTGCAAGCTGCTAAGAGCATGCTGCACCCCCAGAGCTCCAGCACACAGACATCCCGCATGCAAGTCATCGGTCACGGTAGGAGACATGAGTCATGCTCTGGAGAGGGGTCTAAGCTTTCTCGTTTCCTAAAAAAAGATTTATTTTTATTTGAAAGGCAGAGTTACAGAAAGAGGAGAGAAATCTTCTGTCCACTGGCTCACTCCACAAATGGTCACAATGGCAGGAGTTGGACCAGTTAGAAACCAGGAGCTGCCTCTGGGTTTTCCACATGGGCACAGGGGCCCACAAGCACTTGGACCTTCCAAGTGCTTCCCAGGCACAACAGCAGGGAGCTAGATCGGCAGTGGAGCAGCTGGTACTTGAAATGGTGCACATATGGGATATCGGCTTCACAGAGGCTAAGCCTGCTACACCTCAACGCCAGCCCCAGCTTTTCATTCTTAGGAAGCACACGTATCTGGAGCATCCACTGTACATTGGGCACTAGACCTCCTCCTTAGCCACAGTGAAGGTGTTGGCAAGCCACTTGGTGACACTATGCTTCCCCCAGCCCTGTGGTATCCTGACCTGACAGCCAACATCCCCAACACATCTGATATCCAAATTCACAGAGAAGCTGAGGGAGGTCTGATCTCAGTACCAAAGAACAAAGGAGAATCCTTTAATCTTTGAAAGTGCTGCTCAGCAGCAGGGGAGGGGAGCTGAAACTTGTTGGACAACTAGACAACATGTGGGTGAATGATGATGTTTTTTAAAGATTTCTTTATTTTTTATTTGAAAGGCAGATTTACAGAGGGAAGGAGAAGCAGAGAGACAAATCTTCCATCCATTGGTTCACACCCCAAATGGTCACAATGGCCAGAGCTGAGCCAGTCCAAAGCCAGGAGCCAGATGCTTCTTCCAGATCTCCAAGTGGGTGCAGGACCCCAAGGCTTTGGGTTGGCCTCTGCTGCTTTTGCAGGCCATCAGCAGGGCACTGGATGGGAAGTGGAGCAGCCAGGACACAAACTAGTGCCCATATGGGGTCCTGCCACATGCAAGGTGAGGATTTAGCCACCAGGCAAACTCGTCAGGCCCAAATAATGTCTTTGAGAAAGGAATTCCAAGATGTTACTGCTTAAATGTTATGAGGTATTCTGGATATGCCTGGTAGTCATAAAACACCACATACAGACTTGGATTTGCCACATTATCGGTGACAGTATCGTAGAGGTCAGCGACATTTTGAGGGTTCTTTGGAGGAGGCACGAGGTATGAGGAGTGTCCAACGGTGGAGACCCCGGTAAGTACTCGCACGTAGTACATGTGCTTTTGCCCCTGTGCATCTGGTCTGGAGTATGTATCTTGGGCAGAGTAGTTGGCATTGACAGCAAAATAGGTTCCCTTTCCATATGCCGTAGCTGTGCAGAGAAAAGAACATTCCTCAGAATTCCAAAAAATAAAAGTAAAGTAAGACAAAAATTTTAAAAGAGAGAGAAAGAGAAAGAGAATTCCAGTTGAATGTATACAATTGAGTATATTGGTCCAATATTTCAAAGAATATTTCAAAAGTTCTGTTTATATTTTTAAACTCAGTGTTTCCACTCACAGGCGTAGTCAGTCCCCGTGAGGATGAAATACAGTGACTCGACCCTGAACTTGGCCTGCAGCTGCCTACCAGCCACAGAATGCAATCAATGCACACTCTCTGGGCTGACTCCTGTTCCTGGGAACAGCCAGACCCCTTGCTTCCTTACCGTTCTTCCCAGCGTAGCTCCGGTTAAAGCCATTCGCATTGACATGCGGCACGGAGTTGACATCCGTCCCATGGAAGAGGCGCTTCTCATTGTCCATCTGGCCATTCTTAACATCCATGATTTTTTTCTTTGCCTGGTAGCTGTTCCAGAGATCTGTATTCTGTATCCTCTCAATCTGCAAATTCATAAAGAAAAATACTCTGCCAGGGCCAAGAGCACTTGCCAAGATACAGCAAAGGAAATAGGATTGCTATCTTTTCATAAATAAAAAATGACAGTAAACAGTAAATTCCATGTCGGGTGGCAGCTTTCTGCATTCAGACGTATTTCAGGTTTAATGTTTCATGAAAACAGGCACTGGAATAAATGTTTGCTGTCTTTAATATCCTTGATGCACTGCATGAAGCAATATTTAAAATGTTAAATGTTTGCTATATGAGCTCTGCCAACCCAGCTTGGTGACTCAGGTTTCATACATGCTCCCGGATAACTGCTCCTGTCAATGTCTTTGTCCCATTTTACCCATCGCCTCTTATCTCAGTCTTTCCGGGATATTGGTTAACCTTACTGTGTTCTAACAATGGAAATGGATATCTGATCCAGCTGGGGCATGAATCTCAACAGAAAGGTGTCTCCATGCTTTGATTCCACTCTTTGCACCATGACAGGGCCATGGTGCAGATTGTTGGGATCCTAAATTGTAAATAAGCTTGTAAATCTCCCCCTAATCAACAACAGTGACAGTTTCATATGGTTGTCCTGAGAGGACAGAGGGCTGCATTCCATACTGTCAGAATTTGTTTTCATTCTAGTAACTTCTATGGCCTGCCTTCGTCTGGTTCTTTATATCCCTGCTTCCCACTGCCCCAGTTCTGGATTTTCTGGTTTTAGTTAACATGCATTTCGCCCTCTATCTCCAAGTCTTCATTTCAGCATCTATCTTATTAATCTGATTCATGATTTAAAAGTTATTTTTCCATTGTTATTCTTTACCTACAGTTAAGTTTCTGGTATTCAACCTGCCTATATCCATCTCATCTTCATGTACTGAAAATTTTGTTTTACTCACTTTAAAATTCTTTAACATTTTTCCCTTAGAGTTCAAATCTCTTTTCAATTTTGTAATCTTGCTAAATGTTGAAAGGTTGCTTCCTATTCTTTTGTAATTTAATAACCACATGAAGGGAAGAATTACTTCAAATAATTTTTTACTACAATAACCTGATTCCATATTCCTCATGGGATAAATTCTAACGTTGAAAGGCACTATAAATAAATTTTAAGATAAACTTTTAAATACATTTAAAAACTGAATTCTCTCCCAGATAATCATTAGAAGACATGGCAAATCCAGGTGGGAACCAACCCCTGAGGGAAGCATGGAAACACAAAGACGGACGAACAGTGAGAGAGAAGGGCAAATATAAACACGACAGTGTAAATAACATGCTTAACAGGATTTTAATATATACAGAATTAAAATACCTGTTGAAAGTGCAGAAGTCAAGAAAGGATAAATAGAATTTAAAATATTCAAAATTTCCTGGGATATGCTAAATATGATAGTTTACATTAGAGTTAAATCAAGATGCATATTGTATTCTACTATCCCAATGTAACCAATAGACGAGTTGTAATAAATGCAGAGCCAACAAACAGGTAAAAATGGAGTGAAAAGAGCAAAAATTAGTGAAAAACAAAGATTAACATGCTGTTCTTAAACCCAAACACATAGCAAGTACAGTGAAACAGATGTTCTCCAAATGAAAGAAAGAGGAAAAACAAAACCTTACCACTACTAAAAGATCTACCTTAAGTATATAACTTTACTATATAACAATAAAAGGTTAAAAGTAAAAGAATGAGGGCCCAGCATGATAGCTCAACTGGTTAATCCTTCACCTATAAGTGCAGGCATCCCAACTGGGCACCAGTTCTTATCCTGGCTACTCCATTTCCCATCCAGCTCCCTGTGTTTGGTCTGGGAAAGCAGTGGAGGACAGCCAAAGCCTTGGGATCCTGCATCCACATGGGAGACCTAGAAAAAGCTCCTGGTTTCAGATTGGCTCAGCTCTGGCCATTGCAGTCATTTGGGAAGTGAACCAGTGGATGGAAGATCTTTCTCTCTCTCTCTCCTCTTTGTAAAAATGTACTTTTTCAACAAAAATAAATAAATCTTTAAAAAAGAGAAAGGAATGAAACAGATATAATCTCTAACAATAATCAAAGAAGGCAGCATAGCTACTTTAATGCACCTAATGATTTTCATACCATAATTTGGAAACAACTTTATGTATACTATAGGATAATGTAAATAAGTTAATATGCACTGTTATTGGGGACCCAATCTTCTATTGTACAGGAAAAGAGCTATAACTATAAAATAAGTTAAGAGAAATCTATCACAGCAAATTTTAATTGAAAACATGAACTTGGGCTCATGATTTTCCTAGTTCTAGCCATGAAAAGGTGTAAAAGGAATAAAACTTTAGTAGCAGTAAGCACTCGGCATACAACACTTGGCTTTCCACTACCATTGTCTGCTAGAAGAAAGCAGGGCAAGAGAGTTTGGCCTGGCCATCAAGACCCTTACAGCCCACCCTGGGGCCCAGCCCTCAGCCCACCCTCAGCCCAGCCAATAGACTCTGAACAGCAGCAGTCATGGCTTAAGCAGTTGGGTCACTGAAGTTCGCAGCGGAGAGCCAGACTGAATTCCTGGCTTCCCACTTTGGTTTCAGGCATTTGGAGAGTGAAGCAGTAGAGGAGAGCGCTGTTGTTCTAGCACTCGCTCGTGCTCTCTATCAATAAATTTTAAAATCATGATTAAAAAATAATTAGGGCTTCTCAGAAAAAAAAAAATGTCTGACTTCAGACCTGGACCAAGGAAAGCACAGGGTAAAATTAGAGATCTTGTTTCTTCAAGTGAAGAAATGCTCGATCATCGAAAGTCGTGGGAGCCAACTTCTCCACCAGAAATGCAGGAGAAGCGGTGCACCCAGGAGAAGAATGCTGTAATTAGGTACAGCATGCTAAATTGTCTTAAATTGGAGGGAAGAGGAAGTTTTCTTTTCAGACAATAAGTATAGAAAGATTGAAAGAATGACAGCATCAGTAAGTCACTACTTTGCAATTACCAGTGAAATTATAAAGTTATACAAGGGTCACCACTGAATGTTAAAATCAATTGGTAGAAGGCTGTTGGGGAACAGGCTCCCGACACAGCAACAAGTATCTTGCCAGATTACCTACTGATACCAATCCAGAGCTAATGGAAGTCACCACCTTAACTAGTGGTCAAAACCGTGAGACAACATTACCGTATGTGGTCCCTGATGTGATGTATTGCTTAAGAAGTATTTTCTCTCTTTAAAAAAAGTGTATGTATGTGTATATATGAAGTCATGACTACAGAGAGAGAGGGTAAGCACAGAGAGTGAGAGAATCTGTCATTCACTGATTCATTCCTTCACTCCTGGAATAACCACAATGACCAGTGCTAGGCCAGGCAGAAGCCAGGTGGCAGGAACTTCTTTTGGTTTTCCTACGCAAGTGCATGGCCCAAGCACTCAGGACATTAACAGGGAGCTGCATTGAAGTGGAGCAGTTGGGACTTGAAACAGCGCCCATAGGGGATAGTCAGTGACTACAATACAATGCCAGGCCCTCATGCATCATTCTTTCAATTAACATTTATGTGAATTGACCCAAGTCTTGCAACCTAACTCTCAGTTTTCCAGAAATAAAGAAGACAGGAATAAATTACATGGTGGTATGAAGAATCTGATAATTCTGGAATCTATAAGAAAACAGGCTTAGAATCCTTCAAAAGATATGACAGATTCAGAAGATGGACATTCTGCAATATAATTGACTTACAATTCTTAATAACTTCTATGTCATAAAAATATTTTTTGAAAATATTTTTTAAATGCAGGAGTATTGTTTTATGTGAGAAGAGAAGATGGAGAGATAATGATCAAATACACTATGAGGACTCAGCACCAAGTGGTACAGGGCTTACAAGGAGGGTTTGGGAGGGGAGAGAATTGGGAAAATTTGAATACGAATCTATATTGTGTGATAATGAATTAATGTTACTTTTTTTTTAAAGATTTATTTTTATTACTTTTTTATTGGAAAGGCAGATATACAGAGAGGAGAGACAGAGAGGAAGATCTTCCATCCGACGATTCACTCTGCAAGTGAGCACAACGGCCAATGCTATGCCGATCCGAAGCCAGGAGCCTCTTCCGGGTCTCCCACACGGGTGCAGGGTCCCAAAGCTTTGGGCCATCCTCAACTGCTTTCCCGGGCCACAGGCAGGGAGCTGGAAGGAAAGCAGGGCTGCCGGGATAGAACCGGCGCCCATATGGTATCCCGGGTGTGCAAGGCGAGGACCTTAACCACTGCGCCACCATGCCGGGCCCTAATGTTATTTTTTTAAAAATGCAATAGTGACATGTTGGTAATTTAGGAGAATGTTTTTATTCTAAGGCCGATTTGATAAGCTATTTAGCAGTGTCCTACTGGCTGCTATTTTCCTTCAAATGCTTCAGCCAAACCCAAGGAAGAGAATTTGAAGTTGGTTGACTTGAAACACAAGTCTTGCGGATGCCACCAGTCTTCATCATAAGACATGGCAATTAGGAGAGATGAGAGACAACTTGCTCTTTCCTATTGGAGTTTTCACCTGACTGGAGACTTCCAGCAAAAAGCCATAAAAGCTGCCTCCCTCTGCTTTTACTTGCTTCATACTCTGGATTGCACACAATGTTTTATTTGGGAAAAGGTCTCCACTGCAAAAGAGTGTAGAAAGCATTTCTCAGGGCAGAATCAGCCAACACACAGCAGGCCTCCTCCAGGCTCACTGCGAACCTTGCTGATCATCTGGGACAATCATTCCTGCCGTCTGAACAGGCCCATCCCATCACACTGTGCTGGTAGGCTACCACCAGGGGGAGTGCCACTGACTGTTGGGATGAAACTCAGCATCCAGGAGCGACACACACGTGATTCACACACGTGTCTGAGAATTGTTTTCATTCAATCCAGCACCAGTTCCGTTCAACCATTATACATTAGGGACTTTGAACAATTTTATTGGGGTGGGAGCTGTAGTGCAACATCTTAAGCTGCCACGTGGGATGCCTGCATCCCATCTTGAAGTGCTGATTCGAGTCTCACAATTTTGCTGCTGATTCAGCTTCTTACCAATGCATCTAAGAAGCAGGGGGTCAGGCACAGTGTGATGGCCTAATGGCTAAAACCTTGCTTTGCATCAGCCAGAATCCATATGGCCACCAGTTTGTGTCCTGGCTTGAGAGAGTCCCTACTTGGCTCCTAGCATCAGCCTGGCTTAGCACTGATGTTGTAGTCATTTGGGAAGTCAACCATTGGTCTCTCACCCAAGTACTAACCAGGTCCAATCCTGCTTAGCTTCTGAGATCAAATGAGATCGAGCTTAATCAGGGTGGCATGGCCGTATATTAAGGGAGTTAACCATTGGATAGAATTCATTCTGTGCCTCCTCCTATGCCTTACAAATCAATCTTTTAAAATTATTTATCAAATTAATTTATGAGAGAGAGACAGAGAGGTTGTCCATCCACTGCTTCACACCCCCAAATACCTGCCCCAGACAGAGCTAGGCCAAGACAAAACCAGGAACTCAATCTGGGACTCCCACATGGGTGGCAGAGACCCAAGGACGTAGCATCACCTGCTGTATCTCAGTTTGTACATCGGCAGCAAGATGGAATCAGGAGTGTAACTAAGACTTGAACATACATGCTATGATATGGGATGGGGTGCTCCACACAGACTCAGTGGTTGTGTCAGATGCCCACCCTGGTACTGAAAAAAAAAGGTACAATATTTGATACTGAACTTATTGTGAGAATGAGGTTAAGGATATTCTCTAGGACTTGATGCACAAGAGAAATCCCCAAGATTCAGTCTCATTGTTGTTGTTCTCTTCAAAAACTATTTCTGATTTATGGATGTTGTGAGTCTTATAGCCAGGCATTTACTGCTTGGGGTAAGCTGCTATATAGCTCAGGAATAAATCAGAAGCTATCTGGAATCTCACACTATTTTTGTGAGTTAGCAATACCTCTATATTATTATCCATACCTTCCTTATCTTTTGATCTGTGTTTCTTCATCTATTTTTCACCTAAAAGTAATATAGATATATACCTTTGTAACACACTTTAACTGTTTTTTTGAATTAGTGTGTGTTTAACTACATGAATAAGCAGAATGGTAGCAGCTCAGACAGTAAGAGAAAGTACGCAAGGCAAACCTTATTGACAGAGACCCTCGCCGATAAAGGGAAGGTACTCAAAGAATCCCCAGCTTCTTTAGGGAAGTGATGGAATCACGGCCAGAAGTGGGGACGGCAGGAGGAGGAGAGTTACTTAGAGATGAGGAGTTGTCCCAGAGAGATTGATTTTAGGACATGGACACTCAGGCAGAGAGTTGTTTGGGCCACTGGAGTATGTTCCGGGACTTGAGTAAAGGTCCAGGTTGGTTATACTGATGTGGCCCTGTAGGCCATACTCTAGCCTGTTGTACCACAACACCAGTCCTTAATTACCTCGTAAGTTCTGTTTCTGGGGAAAAAAGTGATAGGAAATAAATGAAAATGTATTTATATAGGACCATGGTACCACAGATTTCCAGCATCAAGAGGCTGTGCTTACCTTCAATATGGTGAACCGGGAGCAGGTATTATTGAAATCCCTTGCCACTAAGTTGTACTCTTCATGATTCTGGGGAAGCTCAACCACAAGTAAGTTCTGCTTCATTGGGCTCCAGTGTTTAGGAAGCTCAGCTGTAAAGTAGACACATGAGGACTCGCTTGTGCATCCCCAGTCATCTCCGGTCCTATTTCACAGTCTCCCAGTGCCAGGTGGCCACAGAGTGTCTTGCCTTCCCAGGACAGTGTGCCTCCCAGGTCCTCTACTTCACAACCCCCCTGGGATGCTTACTCAACAAAAAACAAAACATTCCAGAGTGAGACCCAGGGCTGAGACTCTCTGAGGGATGGAGCCTGTGTGTCCCTATGCTGAGGACCCAGACTGGCTGAGATCTGAAAGGCGCAGGTGTAGTGTCACTCTGCTGAATTTGCTCTTGCTTCTGATCTGCCACAAGTGAACCATCAATGATTGCCCTCGGATGTTTTAAACAGACTGCTGTTTGGCTGAGGCATGGGTTTTTGTTGTTTTGTTTTGCCATCACCAGGGCTGCCAGATCTCTTTCCTGATGTCTTCCTAGCCTCCGCCTGGTGGGTGGGAGGCTGGTAGGTTTTGCTAAGTGACTGGCGGTACTGATGGCTCTGCTCCGCCCCGCCCCCGCCACTAGGCACAATCCCATAGGTTTGTGGCAGGATGGACTTAAAGACAACTGTGTTCTTCATGAATTCTGTCCCTCCCTCACATGATTTACCATTTCCTCAGGGCCACCACAGACAGCTTCTGCACGGTGCATGGAGACTTTTGGGTCACATTCCTGCCAGAACAGCTTCCTGTAGGTTCCCCCACCTGGTTCACCACTTGGTCACACACAGACAGGGCCTACTCCCAGACCAGGATCCCTTCTTGGTTTCTCCCCCTTTGCCCTTTGGTTGTAGAACATCATGATCCACTTTTCTGTGAAGCTTGTGGCTTTCCCTCCCCATGAATGAAGGCACCATTGCCTCTGCCACTGATCTGGCTGTGGAGGGCTTAGGAACCGCTGATATGGCAGCGCACACAGGATTGGCTATCAGGCTCCAGCTGGCAAGCACACCTGCCCAAGCTATGCTTTCCCAGTTCTACTGCAGGCTCTTCAAATTCAGAGAGCCGATGTTCTAGTCTCTCTTCCCTTTCAGATCACTTGAATTTTATCTACTTGTGATGTTGCTGAAATAGGGTCAAACCCAAACAAATGTGAAAATGTCACTTACATTCAGGTTTTATGTGGCGCTCAATCATTACTGTGTGTCCATTTTTGTCTACCGCGGTGAGTTTATCCAAGTGCACTGTGTAATCCCGACCATTAATTTTGACAATGATGGTGGTTTTCTTGTCTTTCTTCGCATCTTCCAATTGCAGGTTGGTCATTTTGTCGAAACGATGGACAGTGTTCTGGTCACTGTACTGCCACTGTATGAGTCCACTCAGGTAGTCTGCCCGGGAATCCTGTTCCTTGGCTGACCTCACTCTCTTGATCATTCCCTCAACCGCATCCCTAGCCTGCATTACATCTCTGCTTAATCCTGAAACCCGGATTTCAGGTATCTTAGGGTCCAGGGAAATGGTAATATTTAACTTCTTCTGCAGCTCATTCAATTCTGCATACTCCTTTTCATCAAAATCTCTGATACAATCCTCTGTACTGATGTGGCGGACTTGCTCTTGTTCAATCAAATTCTGCAGCCAGGAAATAGCATTTTTCACATCGCTTGCATTTTCACCACACACCTGAAAATTCGTTGATTCTGTTTTCTTTTCCAAAAGCAAACATTTCTCTTTCTTGGGAGGCTTCTTTGAGAAGCCAAAAAATTCTGAAATAAAGAGGAAGATTAGATATTTGCAAGCATTAATCCCATGAGTATCAGAGGAGGCATCTCCTGACAACCAACGGCTCACCTGCAAGTTTAGTTATCACAGACTGCTGGGCAGGAGCCGGAGAGCCTTCCTTCTTTTTCATGCTGTCGTAAAACACCTTCTGGATTTCAGGCAGAAAGACAACCACTTTAACTTTCTTCACAGACTTGGCCAGTCCTTTCAGAACAAAGTCCTCCACAGCGTTGAGGATGGCTTCAGAAACGGCATCTGGGGCTTGCTGGGCCTTTCCTGGACAGGCAAACAATCAAAGTGACAGGAAAGAGGAAAACAGACCCAACAGGAAAAGCTCAGGGATAAATTATGGATTTCCACCCTCACAGAAGGAATGTTCCCCTCCACCCTCAGCCTCACCCTTTCACCACTGGGAACTCTGCTTTGGATACAGCTTCTTGCTGATGTGTGCTCTGAAGGGTAGCAGGTGATAGCTCTGGTAAGTGGGATGCCTATCACCCCACTGGGAGACAATACTTGAGCTTCTGGCTCCTAACCCTGGCTGTTGTAGGCATTTAGGAGTGCTAACCACTTAAGATACCCAGTGCTATAAGTTATTTGTTGTCTCTCCAGCTCTTGCTACACAGTCACTCGTGACTCTCCACGGAGGCCTTTCCTCCCACACTGCATGGTAGGGAGCCTCTGAGAGCAGATGCTTTCCTGTTTGTAGCTGCTCTGTCTCCTGTTTCTAGAGCCATGAAAGCCACTGCCTTGGTAAGATCATGAGAAGTCCCTCTCCAGCATGGAAGAGAGGCCATATAAATGGTAGCTGGCAAAATAATCCAGTAACCAATGTTAACAGTCAAGCTCATATGACAGACTGAGAGCCCACTTAGATTGTCTCATTGATGGTATGCACTGCTATTACAAAAATTAGAGTGGATATCTTTGACTTGACTAGCTAAACAATTGTGGGGATATAGACAAACCACATAGGAAATCAGCTGAGAGGATTTGTTCACTTTTTAAAAGTAGATCAACAGGTGAAGTGGGAAATTCTCCTTGGCAAAGCTATGGTTTTTCCAATGGTATTTGGAAGAGTCTAAATAGAAGCATTCAGATATAGTCATCCATTCTTACTAAACATCTACCATGTCCCATCACAGCCTAGGTAGTCAGCTAGGTACTCATCAGGACCCACAGATGTGACAATGTGAGGGTGAGAAGGTGTTTAACAGGTGAAAAATGGAGAACCAAGGGAATGGCTGTGCCTGAAAGAACTGTGTGATAGGACACGAAGGTAAAGGGAAGAGGCCTGGAAGTGCAGGGAAACAGAGCTGTTTGGAGAAGATAAATACGAAAACACTAGAGTGGGGAATCCAGGTCTAGTAATGAGGCTCTCATAAAAGTTCAGAAAAAAGACAACAGGCAGACAAAGGGAGGGAGGGAGACCAGGATGTGAGTATAGCATGGATATTGAGCAGATATTCAGGAAGTAAAGTCAGGAAGACTTTAGGATATTTAGGAAGTCAAGTCAAGGTTCATCCTTGGCCCTGCCATCTCCCTCCTTGCCTCCTCTGCACCTTCACAGTATTGTGGGTTCTGTTGCATGGCAGTCGTCTCTTTACATGCCCGTCTCTCCAGCAAGGCTAAGTCCTCATTGTGAACTGGATCATTTTCTTTTCTATGAAAATTTATTTTATGTATTTGAAAGGCAGAGTTTAAGAGAGAGAGGGAAGAAGAAAGGAAGAGAGACAAAAAGAGTTCTTCCACTCACTGGTTCATTTTCCAAATGCTTGCAATGGCCTCAGGCTGACCAGATGGAAGCCAGGAGCTTCATCTGGGTCTCCTATATACTTTCTCAGGCACATTAGCAGAGAGCTGAATTGCAAGTGGAACAGCTGGGACTTGAACCGGTGCCCATGTGGGATGCTGGCTTCACAGGTGTCCACTTAACCCAATGTTCCACTTTGCTGGCTCCTGGAGCTTTGTCTTAGTCACGGTTCTATCTCCTTGTGACTAAGCCAAGTGTCTGACACATAGTCACCCATCAAATATTTAATCAAACTAATTAATAAACCAATGAACATAGGGATGGTAAAATAGTGATAGGATAGAGTCAAAGATTTTAAATGGGAAGTGATGTTTCTCACTTGGAAACTCAAGAGGAAGGGCAGTTTTGGGAGATCAGGGAAGACAACGAATGGGAGTTTGGAGTGTGCACTGAGGTTTAGTGTGGTTAGTCAGGTGCTGCGTAATCACACTCCCAGCTCAGCTCATTAATACTGCTGAGGAAGGAATGTCTTTCCATCTGCTGGCCTAATCACCAGCTCCAGTGATGCTAAAGACTGATAAAGAGGGCGAGCAAGGACAGTCTGCTATGCTACCCTGATTTATTTGTACATACAGCAATGCAACCAGAGCTGTGCAACAATCAGCAAGTTGGCAGTAATTCACCAATAATACTCAAACATAGGTACATATCTACAAAATTAAAACTCCCTCACTTCCTGCTTGTTATTTTGACTCCATTTAAGGACTCCCTTGGGAAGGTCTGAGCCACCCCCTGGGGTCCTGCTTTCTTGGCCCAAATTAGTTCAGGTGCAGCATAAAACTAGCATTCAGAGGGGAAAAAAAACAAATGGAGGCAGAGACTGGGACATCATTGGTGAGTGTCTCTAAAAGATGAGCTACATAGACAAAAATGAGAGATGACAGAGACAGATGAATATTGGCAATCTTTAGGAATGGGTAATGGAAAGGGAATGGAAAGATACAGGAACCATAAATTATACTTCTAGAGATAGAAAATAAGTCAACATAGAATTTTATCTAGGAACACTGGGAAGAATAGGAGAGAACTAAATTCAGCAAGCTACGGGTCAGAATAGGAGAAAAAGCCCATAAAGTGACAGGAATGGTTACATTATTAGGGCTAATCTTCTGAAGAGCCTAGAATGTTGAATTAAGACTCAGATTTCTGAGTCACTAAATGACGGATCCAGTGCTAAGTATCCTCCCACTTGAACCAGTCAGTTTCATCCTACTTCCAGCCTGACCATCTTTCCAGTGGGAGATCAGACTGAAATTCCCAGTCCGTGCCCATAATTCTCATTCCTGGGGAAAGGGCTCAACATGCATCTCCCAACTATAATGATAAACCTAAAAGTATCATCCTTAGATTTGGAGACATACACAACCATTATAAAGTTTGAAGATGGTTAAACTTGTTGAAAATCTGAGTTTCTGACTTATAGGTACTGGTAACAGAGGTTTCTACATAGATATGCCATAAGGCCAATGGACACAGCCAACTACAAACTTGAAACTGAAAATGCTCATGTGGGTATCTGCTACAAGGAAGGCAATGTGCTGAAATTTCACAGAGGGGATATAACAGAAAAGTTAAGGATTATTTAATCAAGGCATGAAACCAAAGGAGAAGCGAAAATGAGCTGTGACTTCCTTTCCTTTCACATCATCTACCTTCCTCTCCCTTCTTTCCATCTCAACCCTCTCATTTTCTTCATCTGTTTTTGCCTGCTTAAACCATCCTCAGGTCCTGTTCATTCCCTTGGGGCTAATTGTGATGAGGGAGCTGTCCATGCCTAGGTGAACTGTCACACCCCTTAGGAACCCTCAGCACCAAATCCAAGGGCAAGTGGGTACCTTTGACCTCCGCCCTGACAGTCAGAAACTACAAACCTGTCCCAATGGCTGGGAGGCAAACGGATGAATAATTCCTTTTTTCACACTCTTCCAAAATATTGAACATCGATTCCTTGACATCATTTCCGCCAACAACATGAATGATATTCTTGCACATCAGTAACCCACCTTGAGTGACTATGTACTTTTGTTTGCTCTGCTGAGCTGGGAGACACACACAGAAAGATGCAAAATTAGTTGTTGAACCCAACTTTAGACAGCAAATGAAGTAAACATTTAATGAGTAAAGAAACATTATCTTTGATGAAGTTTTAGGGCTTCTCTTTTATGCTGTGAGATTACTTTTCACTTCTAATTCTCCATAATTGGAATTTTTTAGAGAAATCTATGATTTTAATATTAACGTGTTGTCTCCCCAGGTCCTGTTTCCCAATCTCTCCACAGCTTTCTTTAATATTCCACTTGCAGTTCAGAACCAAAAAGACAGCATAGTGCCTTACCTTGGAGAGAACATTCCATTTCCACATTTTTTCCTGCACATTCCAAAATTGCTTTGGAGACTCCTACATGAGAAAATCAACATGTAAACAAAATTGAACCAAAATAACCATCATAATATCAAAATAAATAATTTGAAATTATTAAATCATATTATTCAAACCAATATTATATGTAAAAATCAAGGTTTGGCCCTAGAAACCCTCCTTCACAGACTCTACTAAATTAATTATTATGCTAGTCAAAATTATACAAGTGGAGTACCTGATTTGAGATCAAATGTTTTTGATGTTGAATTTACAATCACATCTGCCACTTCTTTGGTGATATCTCCAGAGGCCACTTGGAAGGTGATAGGGCCAATATTCATCTCAAACACTCCTAAATTAGGGCTAGAAATGCTCCCATATAAACCTGAACAGAAAAAAAGCCAACCATCGAGTCAACAGCAGCAAGGATGCTCTAGGTTTCACCTATTCACGCATGCCCCTTGCATATTTCTTTCCTCTCTCTCTCTCTCTCTCTCTCTCTCTCTCTCTCTCTCTCTCTCTCTCTCTCTCTCTCTCTCTTGCCTTCCCCCTCCCCATACACACTTCTCTCTCACCTCTAACCTTTAGTCTGCCTCTGACCCTGAAGTTCACTGATGATCTCCTTCTGTATAAAAGTTAAGACAGTGTGTCACATATCAAATACATGCTGGCCAAAGAGGAATTAACCCACCAGCTTCATCTCTCAATACAACTACAAACTTGGAACAGGGACCAGTTCTGGGGTTTTGTGGTTTAAGATACCACTTGCAGCACCAGCATCCCATATGGATGCTGATTTGCGTCCCAGTTGCTCCACTTCTAACCAGATTCCTACTAATTTGCCTGGGAAAGCAGCAAAGGATGACCCAAGTCTTTGAGCTCCTGCCACTCATGTGAGAGACTTAAAAGAAGTTCCTGGCTTTGGCCAGTTGAAGAGTGAACTAGCAGACAAAAAAAAACATCTCTCTCTGCTCTCCTTATCTCCCTGTAATTCTGCCTTTCAATTAAGTAAATAAATCTTAACAACAACTTGAAACAAACCCAAAAAATCATGACCTGAGAACTGAAAAGAAAGCAATGTGGGCAGACTAGAGAAGGAAATTAAAACTTGATATTCCTCATTTTGCTGGATCAGAAATGGAAGAGCCACAACCTGAACTGGTAATCTCATATGGGATGCTGGTGTCACAAGAAACACCTTCATCCACAGTGTCACCATGCCAGCCTCTTTGTATTTCTTCCTTAAGCCATAGCATTGACCCAAGTGACAACATGTACAGAATCCACATTAGTCAGATAGGGAAGCTAAACCTATCCACAGACTTCCTGTATTTCTGACCAGAAGAGTCTGGGAAAAGGTGCCTGTCACAAATGGAAAAAAAAGAAAAATATCACCATTCTCTAGAGGATTTTAACAGGACATTATCCAACCGTATTCTAAAATTGTTTGCCATATGAAAAACCAGGAAAATGTGACCATTTCTAAGCAATCCAGACATTGAACTTGGCAAAAAAACAAAAACAAAAACAAAAAAAATTGAAGTACCTATTATAACTACAATCCATGAGATCAGAGTAAACACGTTAAACTGAATGGAATATTTTGGAACAAATTCGAAAATAGGAGCCCTTTGGAGATCAATACAAATGATAATAAAAAAGACAGTTTTGAATTTAGAAATGCAAATCTGAAACAAACAAACAAAAAAAAAACAAGAAACCTCACTAGATACATGGGTTCTATAGCACATAAACAGAGAAAAGAATCATTGAGCTCGAAGATAGAGCACTTAAGATGATCTTATCTGCAGAACAGATAGAAAGAAGATTGAAGATGGAGGAGACCAGCTGGTCAGAAAGCTGTGGGACATGAAGCAAAGGTGTGGTATTCACATGATTGATCTAGCAGCAGGAGAGAAGAAAGAGATCAGGGAAGGAAGGAAGGAAGGAAGGAAGGAAGGAAGGAAGGAAGGAAGGAAGGAAGGAAGGAAGGAAGGAAGGAAGGAAGGAAGGAAGGAAGGAAGGAAGGAAGGAAGGAAGGAAGGAAGGGAAAGAAAAAAAAGAAAGAAAGAAAGAAAGAAAGAAAGAAAGAAAGAAAGAAAGAAAGAAAGAAAGAAAGAAAGAAAGAAAGAAAGAAAGAAAGAAAGAAAGAAAGGGAAAAGGAAAGAAGGAAAGAAAGAAAGAAAGAAGGAAAGAAAGAAAGAAAGAAAGAAAGAAAGAAAGAAAGAAAGAAAGAAAGAAAGAAAGAAAGAAAGAAAGAAAGGGAAAGATTGATTCACATTTGGCAAAAGATATACATGTTTAATTTCCAGAAGCCCCACTGAAGCCCAGACAGGATAAACTTTACATACAGCAATAACAAATTTGACACAGGTATTTGACTGCTATTGTCTCTCGAAATGTGCCTATTTGAAAAACACAAGTCCATCATCCTTAGAAATAGCAGTTATGTCACTACTTAAAAAACATACTGTATGAATTATATAATTTGGCCTAATTTTTCTTTTGCTCAAAATCATATACCCAATGTTTTGCATGCATAGATGGAGGTCATATAAGTCATATTCTTACTCATCACTCCTTTTGTTTATTTTGTTTTATTTGTTTTTTAAGAAAAATCATCACTATCATCTTCAACCTGTTACTGAATGGCTACTGAGAACTAGAAATCACTTATCCATCCAAAACTCTTACAGTACCTTGTGTATCTGCAGACTTGGGTAAGTTGCCACTGATGGGATTGCCATTCGCTCTTCTCTCAAACTCATCTGAAAATGCCTGGAGATAGGAACATAGTGCCAATGATTATAATCCTCAGAAGACAGAACACTTTGCTTTATCAGGACTTTTGACCCTTTGTGCACACGCACACACAAATTTAGGAGGAACCGGCTTAAGAGCCATATTCTTTGATTTCAAAGCTATTGAAACAAAACGATTGCAACATAATTTTGTTTCTACAAATGTGCCCTGTTAAAATGATCGAGACAAAGATAGAAACTCCAGGATATTCATTAGAGTACTATCCACCACAGAGAAAGAAATCAAAGTTTAAGAAAATCCAACCAGGCAAGAGTGTGGATACCAGTACTAATTAGTCTCTAGATTTTTAGATTCTCTTTTGGGGTAGGCCAGACAGAGATATCTAAAATCATTACTTTCTTCCTCCTTGTAAACAACCGAGAGAATTTTTCTGGGGGGAAAAAAGATCCTGGCTAAAACAACTGATACAATGACAGTCAAAGGACAGAAAAGATTCCTGAGCCAGGACCTGAGACCCAACAAGATCCCGGGAGCCAGGCAGGCAAGGTACATGAACAAAGGTGGGTTGAAGCAGCAGCACCTGCCACTCAGCCACAGCAAACGGGGCCAATCAGGAAGCTACACACAATGAGCCAGAACCTGAATGTTTAGGTCACGGTGGATATCTGGTGAGTTCTATGCAAACTTTTAAATGTTAGCAAAACTAATTCTAATTTAAAAACGAACAAAAATAGCACATGTAAATTCACAGACAATGGTTTTGTTGCTGTTTTGCAACCTCTGTTCCAAGCTCCAGCTGCAAACAAGTTGTAAAGTTTTGCTGATCAATTCCTAGGTCAGTGGGGACTCAGAGGCAGGCTATGACGGCCAGTTGTCCTCAGAAAGATTTTCTCATTCGTGGAGTGGTGATATCAGCAGCATCTCAGAACTATCAAAAACACATGAACAGAACTCTCAGCCAATGCTCCACGATGGGGAACTTGGGATGACATCGGATGACAGTTCCCCAGTTCCTGGGGTAATGTGTCAGTTGGGAAGCTGGGCATGGTTTCTCCTCTTGTACCTCCCTCTCCCCCATATATGGGAAGAAGAAAATGTGCAAACAAGAGTCTCACCCACTATCTCCTGATGCTCGATCCTTCCTACCCTGGTCAACTATATAAATCTCATCACTAGCAAAATAAAATGTTTGAAAGTTTTGCTAATCTTTGTGAACTAATAGTTTTTAGAGTATAATAGCCATGTTTGCAGAATCAACAGGACTCCAAATGGCATGGGATTTGTCTGCACAGACTAATCTTTCTGGCAGAATACTTGTAGAGTTTTTGAGTCTTCAGGGAAAAGAATGAAGTTGGGATGATACAAACATCATGAGGCGGAAGTTTTGGGTCCCCATCACAAGTGTCACACCCTTTATCCATTAGCCATTTACTCAAAAATGCTCCAAATCGCATGCCTGTAACTGTGTTTCAATCTTAGCTCCCAAAGTAATTACAAAAGTGCATGTTACATACCCTGCTCCATGGTCCACATCACCTCCCACGGTGCATGTCACAGGGAAGTAATAAAAACATCTTTTATTGAGTAGAACTAGCAGTAACTATACAAGCCAAGCAAACGTATCTATTTTGTATGCAGGTGCCTTGCCCACCTGATTAGGGTTGAGACTAGATTTGCTTGCTCTCAAAGAAATCATAGATAGCATCTAGATCCAAGAAGCCTAAAAAGTCACATGGATCAATGATCCATGGACATTTCATACTGCTTATTAAATTCTTACAATACCATAAACTCTTTCAAACCTTAAATGTCACAAACTCTATTAGCTTGTGAAAACCTGGGGGACAGGATGATGCTTGTATGCCTCTGGTTCTCTCATAGCACCAACTGCAGTTGCTCCTCCATGCTGATGTTCAGTAAAACAAGAGCTGATGGATGGACTCAGAGACTAAAGGTGGGGCTGTTAATTCTGGCCCCAACTCTCCTACTCGTATGGAAATGTGTTGACTCACTCTAACCACACCTTTCCCCTGGACAACATTCTAACATTTTCCTACTAGAAGGGTTACAACTATGCCTGCTTGTTAGGACAAAATTCCTGAGAATTGTAAATCTTAACAGCTGTGTCATCTGCTTTGCAATTTGTGAGCCTTGTCTGGATTCAAACACAATGTTGTAAAAATATTAAATAGTTGAGAATTTGAACACTGACATGATAACTGACAAAACAAAGGAATTATTGTCAATTCTTTTAGATGTGATGTAATATTGTGGCTATATTATTTAAAAAAAAATACTTGTGTTTTAAAAATAAACACCAAATTGTAAATGAATGAAATAATACATCTAAAACTTGTTTCAAAACAACGTGAGAACATTAAGGTACATTTGTGAAAAACAAATAGAGGTTAAAGACTAAATTATTGCCCTTAGATTAATAACTGTTAAGTGATGGCCACAAGGATGTTCATATGATTATGTCTATGTTTGTACCATGTGATTTGAGATGCTCCTAAAGAAGCTATTTTTTTTCTTCTTATATATGTAACTGTTCTTGAAATTTGTTATGCTACAACTTGTTTGCACTACTCCTTTACTTTGCTGTATTGGACATGTAGGAAACATCCAGATATTTCAGAACATTAGATCTCAATTCTCAGAGGTAGAAATGAGTGAGAGTGTACCTCAATGTTCTCATGATCCTTTGGGTAGAGCATAATGTGAACCTCTTGTAAAGTTTTCAATTGTCTCTGGGTACTGAATGAGAGTACTTCTGAGATGATTAATTTAGCAAACACAGTTTTAGGAAACTCCAAGTTTCCTGTTCCTATGGCAGGAAAGGTAATTGACGTGAGGGCACAGTCCTCAGCGATGTCCAGGCAGCGTCTGATGATGCTTTCCATGGTCTGCAAAACATAAACATCATGCCTAGAAACAGGAACTGGAACAAAAAGAGCAAACATTTTGCAACTTCTCCTCCTTTGTCCCTCTTTTCTTTCTCTAAGATTGAATGATCTACTCAAAAGTCTGAGTTAGGGAGAGAAGAAGAGACAGAAAAAGATTTTCCATTCATTTATTCACTCCTAAAACAGCCAGCACTGGGCCAGTCTGAAGCCAGGAGCTTCTTCCAGGTCTCCCACATGGGTGGCAGGGCAAACACTCGTATCATTTTCTTGTGTTTTTCTAAGTATATTAGCGGGGAGTTAATCAGAAGTGAAGCAGTCAAGACGTGAAACTGGTGCCCATATGGAAAGCCAGCAGTACAGGTGGCAGTTTAATTTGCTATGCCATAGGGCATGGCCCTTCTCTCTCTCTCTCTGTCTCTCTCTCTCTCATTTTTTTTCTTTCAACAGTGGTTAAGAACAGTCAGAAGAAGAAAAAAGAATTCAGGAGAATGGGGCCAGCACAATGATTCAGCATACCACAATCTTCCACCTGCAGCACCGTCATCCCTTAGGGGCACAGGTTCATTTCGGGCTGCTTCACTTGCAACCTAGCTCCCTGCTAATGGGCTGAGAAAGTAGCAGAAGATGGCTCAAATCCTGTACCCACATGAGAGACCAGGAAGAAGCTTCTATCCCCTAGCTTCAAACTATCCCAGCTCTGGATGTTGTCGCCACTTCAGGAGTAAACCAACAGTTAGAAGATATTTCTCTCTCTCTAGCTGACTTTCAAGTAAAATAAATAAGCCATATATATTAAAAAAAAAAAAACAAGGAATCAAGGCAACCACTAAGTCTATCCATCATTATCTTCCATTCTCTTCCATTCACCACACCCTTGCCTCATTTTCCTCACTAACGAAATACAATCTTGAATAGCCCTTCCCTGGCCCCTAATAATTATTGAGCATTATGACTTAGTCATCAGGAGAAATCAGCTACAGGTGAAAGAAATGATCAGAATGATGGAACCTGGCAAAAATATGACATTACTCCAGAAAAGAAACAGGGAGGACGCAACCTGTTAAACCAGAAGAGTCCAAAGAGTTACCCAATTTCCTGGAGAATTTATGAACCGCCCTACCTTGTACGAAGATGGGTTGCCATCTTTCCAGTGTGGAGCTACCACATGCAGCACGTGGCGGCAGTGCAGTTTGAACCCATCAGTTTGGAGAACCGTACCCACTTCGGCAAATTCCTTCAGCTGAGTGGCTTTCAATTGCTGCTGGAGCTCTGGTCCTGCTCTTTCCAAGAGGGCTCGAGAAAGGGGCCCACTGCCCAGAAGAAGATTCGAGGGAATGGAGTTGACAACAGCATCCGTCTGAAACACAAAATGGGGTTAAGAATGGGGAACAATTCTTAAGAAGATCAGTTTGCCAGAAACTGAAATACCACCTGGAAACAAATGTTATTAGATACTCATGCAATTGGCATGCCAGGGCAAATAAGAGCTGCCAAAAGGAAAGGAAGGGCGTGGGGTGGAAAACACCCTCCAGAAGTCAGCTTTTCATGGTCTGTGAGGATGCTTGGGGCCGAGTAGATCTGAGAAATGGGAGGTGGTGGTGGTGGAAGCTGCGCATCTATGGGAGGGAAAGAGTTGGAAGGGGAATTTCAATGCCCAGTGCCAGAGGGGGGAGAACAAGAGAGCTCATGTGTGCTCATGTGCATGCCTGCGCTGGGCACAGGAGGTTTTGGTTTATGAATGAGAGAAACCGCTCTGTTCATCACATTCTGAACTATAATGATTAAGGTGCCCAAGGAAGTTCTAATTCTGGCTCTACCAATTGCTAGGCCAAGTATACTGAACCCCTCTAATGCTCATTCGCACAGCTGTGAAATGAGAAGATGAATCCTTGAAAAAACTTTATGGCACTGAATGAGAAACCGCATGTCACAGCACCCAGTCAACACTGGCTATAAGTTTTGGAATTATTTTTTAAGTCCTCTGTAAGTAGAAATCTGCTTTTAAATCTTCTGCTTCAGTATTTTGTTTAAAAGACACATTTTTTTTAATTGGAAAGGTGAAGTTACAGAAAGTGAGAGGAGAGCTAACTTTTATGCAACTCCCCAAATGGCCACAAAGAGTGGAGCTCAGCCAACTTGAAGCCAGGAGCTTCTTTCAGGTCTCCCATGCATGTACAGGATCCCAAGGACTGGAGCCATCCTCCGCTGTTTTCCTAAGCTATAAGCAAGGAGCTGGATGGGAAGTGGAGCAGCTGGGATACAAACTAATGCCCATATAGGATGCTGGTGCCACCGGCTGAGGCTTGTCCTACTATGCCACAGAACCAGCCCTATCTCAGTGTTTTAATCTAAAATCAAAAAGCATTTTAATCAAAGTAACAACTTGAGCAAAAAAGAAGAAAATCCATGGAATAGGAGTCAATTTTATAGGTCATATTTTTGACAAGGAGTCTATATGCAAATTGTATAAAGAATACTCAGTAGTGGGCCCGGCGCAATAGTGTAGTGGTTAAAGTCCTTGCCTTGCATGCACTGGGATCCCATATGGTTGCCAGTTCGTGTCCTGACGGCCCCACTTCCCATCCAGCTCCCTGCTTGTGGCCTGGGAAAGCAGTCGAGGACCACCCAAAAGCCTTGGGACCCTGCACCCATGTGGAATACCCGGAAGAGCTCCTGGTTCCTGGCTTCGGATTGGCTCAGTTCCAGCCGTTGTGGTCACTTGGGGAGTGAACCATCAGACAGAAGATCTTCCTCTCTGTCTCTTCTCCTCTGTATATCCACCTTTCCAATAAAAATAAACAAATCTTTTTTTAAAAAAAATACTCAATAGTAAAGAGACAAATAATTCATTTTTAGAGTACACAAAATAAGGCTGTGCCATGGCATAGTAGACTAAGCCTCTGCTTATACCATTGGCATCCCATACAGATGTCGGTTCATGCCTTGGCTGCTCCACTTCCAATACAGCTTCCTGGTAATGCATCTGGGAAAACAGCGGACAATGGCTCAAGTTCTTGGGTCCTCGCACCCATGTGAGAGACCCAAAAGAATCACTAGACTCCTAGCTAGGGCCTGGCACCGCCTGGCCGTTGCAGCCATTTGGGGAGTGAATCAGGAGATGGAAATTCTCTCCTTCTGTATTTCTACCTTTCAAAGAAGTAAATCTTAAAGAAAAAGAATGATATACTACTATGACTTTAATGATGTTAACTTGTAAACTTTACTGTATATGACTGAAATGAGCACCTTTTCACTTGATTACTGTTTTTCATCCTTGTCTATATTTCTGCTAAACTATGGTCTTTTTATTTTTTATTTGTTGAATTATTTATGGAGGTATGGAGGATTATGACTTTGACTCTCACGTGTATTAGAAAATATATTATCTCAAAAATACAAAAGTAAAATTAAAAAGTGGGCAAGGGCTCTGAACAGATGTTTCTCCCCAAAGGTTATACAGCTAAAAGCACATGAACAGATGATCAAGATTTCTAATCACTAAAGAGATTCCAATCAGAACCACAATAAGATGCCACTCCATACTCATGAGGGCGGCTGTCATCAGAAAGACAGAAAATAGCAAGTACTGGTGAGGATGCAGTGGAAACTTATACTCTCAACGCTGTTGGCCAGGAACATACAATGGGACAGCCACTCGGGCACACGGTCCAGCAGTCCCCGATCCAGCCAGACACAGATGTTACCTTGTGCCCTAGCCACAAGAGAACTCCTCGAGGACTGAAAACAGATGTTCCTGCAGAAACTTGTCTACAAATGTTCACATCAATATCAGCCACACGCCAGAAGCTCATCAAAAGCAACGTATATGAGCAAGGCTTGGAAAATCCATATGATGGATCAGTACTCAGCCATGAAAGGGAATGGAGTTCTAATCCATGCTGTAGCTTGATTGAACCTTAAAAACAGCCTTATGTGTGCTAGAAGTCCATTATAAAAGACTATGCATGGTATGAGCTCACTTACATGAAATTTTTAATGCAGATGAAATCTACAGAAACAGAAAGAAGACTGGTAGCTAGGGAGTGGGGTGGGAGATGGCATGATTGATGAGTGGGCTTTTTTTTTTTAGAGTGAGACAGAACTGTTCTACACTTAGGTTGTGGTGATGGCTGCACATCTCTGTGAATACATGAGAAACCATTGAAGTATACGTTTTGCCCATGAATGCTCTCTCAGCAAACCGCTTAAACATCAATGAGAATTGACTGTTACACAATGTTCAGCTTTTCTCATGATAGTTGCACTGTAGGAATTGCTTAGAGATGGAGTAAATTCAACCTGAAACTATCTATATTGTTTCCTCTTTTACTATGTCATTGGACTCCAAATGGATCCTCAGGGATATCTTGTGAAACCATTCAAAAAAAAAAAGACAGGTTTCTTCTCATTTAATGCAATGTAGACCACGTCCAAATGTGTTTTCTTTAAAGATAACGAGGACAAGTGCCATCCAGTGCTGGTAATTTAGGACTTTGCTCTTTTGATCGAAACTTTCAAGGTGCTCATTTTGCTTTAGGTACATTGTGCTCACTAGCCTTCCTTATGAAAAGGGACCCAATGGAGGCATGAGGAGCAAATAGACATGTCTGTGTCCCAGGCACCCTCGGGCAGAACCAGGGCCCTCCCTCCTAAGGCCAGGAGCAAAAGGCTAGGGCAGACTCACCGGAACATGCAGGTACAATCATGTCTGTGATTGCAATACAGCAACATGGCGGCTATTTGTTGACTGGTAAATATTCACAGGTGCTGCCTTCCTCCAGCCCCCACGTACTCAGGCCAGTGCCCCCATCACTTTTTGCCTCCCCACCAGATCTCTCCCAGGACTCCCAAGCCTCTTCCAATGAAAAAAGTACCACCTGGCACAGCAGGAGAGTCCAGATCCTGCTACAGATGGCTACTGTTCTGATGAGTTAGAGCCTTAAAGGAAAGGCTTAGAAATGCCTTTTGAAAAATGTATTCACTACCAACACTGCTGGCCTACAAAAGCTGCCTTCTTGGCACCTGACACTTGTACCCTTCTGAGGCCATTCTTCCCCTCTCTGCACCGCATTTCTTTGCTGGTGTTGGACACAGATGCAAGCCCCAGCAGCTTCACTCCCTTCTCACCCTACTGCCAACCCTCCCTGGTTCAGCTCCATGAACAAGCTCCCTGCCCTCTGCTTACCCTGAGTTTCCACAGACAAGAAACTAACCTCTGACTGATCCAAATCTGATGGGTCGAAAGGCACCACGAAAGTACAGTGAGCCAGCTACAAATATAGTGTCATCAGGGACATTTCTTGGAAGCCTCAGGGTCTGATCTTAATACACCTACAGTTTTTTATAAATAATCGATCACTCTATGAGGAAACGACTTGGTAAGTATCCCAGGTATCTAGGGAAACCCACTTCATGGCAGAAGGCTATAGGATTCTCCTCCCTTGATCCTAGTCTTTCTTTACCCATCAGTGAGGGCCAGAGAGTATGTGGTGTCAGAGTATCCTGGTGGCAATCTGTAAAGATGCTCACCTTAGCATCCTGCAGCTCTCCTGTCACCATCAGGATCCTCAGGCCCCCTGGAGCCACCAGCATTGGCTGTTGTTGTGATGTTTGCTGAGGCTGGATCACTGTGGCTGAACTGAGTGGGGAAGCAGGACCAGGTTGTGTACCTGGCAAGAGAGTTTTCACAGCTGCTGCAAAGGCCTGCACGGTCTGCTCGGCTATGTCCACCAGGTAAATCTTCTTCAAGGTACCGCCAGGCTGCTTGGATTGGAAGTCTTCCTTGATCGCCATCACAATGGTCTCCGTGCACTGCTGTATGGGAAAGCCAAAGATCCCGGAACTAACAGCAGGGATGGCTATGGATCGGCATCCGTGTTTTTCTGCCAAAAGGAGACTTTGTTTCACAGCATTCTTTAACAGATCCATACATCTCTGGCCATCATTCTTGTTCCACTGGGGTCCAATCGCGTGGATGACGTGGCGGCAGGGCAGCTTTCCTGCTTTTGAGATGGCGGCACTGCCAGGTGACAACTTGCCACATTTCTTTATTATCTGCTCACAGTCTGCCTTGAGCTCGGGGCCAGCTGCTTTGGAGATAGCAGCAGCCAGGCCACCGTAGTGACAGAGGTTCTCATTCGCTGCATTCACAGCCACATCAACAGGAAGCCGGGACAAGTCACACTGCTGCACGATCACTGTGACCCCAGCTGCCAGGTCCACCTGGAAGTAGCACTTCTGCCCCACAGTGCAGTCCTTCTGCTTGACTGTATCATCCTGTAATTCAATGAAACAACCAAACTGCCGTTTGACCTCCCCTTTACAATACCGTGACTTGTCCTGGAAGAACTGCCTGGCTCCTGGCTTATCAATGCACACACTTTCCACATGGATGGAATCCAGAATTTTCTGAATGCTGGTCACTCCCTCCAGCACTCTGGCCTTCGGGCCAACTAGTAAAATGCCTTTTGTCATGGCGTCAGAAGGGAAGGTGACTTCTGTGTTCTCCTTCTTGATCCTCAACCACAATGGCTTCTTTTCCAGCCTTATATAGTCAATAACTAAAGAATCCTTTGCTTCAATCAGCCTCTCTATTCTCATGTGTTTTCCCAGGAAGTCTAAAAGCAACTGGTGGATTTCATTGACTGCTTTCACACAGCCTGTCAGGAGGACCTTGGCTGGGGTTTCCATCAGGAACTCCTTGATGAAGAAAGTGCATGAGGAGGAATTATGTTTCTTCTGCAGATTGCAAGTGAACTCTTGCCATTTCTTGTCTTTGAGGAACTCCTGGTTCTCAAGGTCAATGTACTTATAACTCAAAGCACTGAACAGATGCTTTTCGGCTTGTAACAGGACTTGAGAAGAACTGCCGGTTAACAGAACAGTGGTCCCCTCAAGTCTATAAACAGCAAGAAGTTTCTGAGCTACAAAAAGAGACTTAGAGAAGTTTTTGTAGTCGACCTGTTGCAAAAAATGCAAGATCTCCATAGGAATCTTAATGTTTTTATGACTCATGGAGAACACTTTCTCTTGGAAGTCACACTTGGTTTTATACACTTCTGCGGGGGGTCCTCTCAAGGTCACCTGTTGACGGCTCTTGTTATAACTCACCTCCAGATCTGGACAGTCCTTACACGCCTGCTCCGGCACGCCGCTGTGACACAGGAGGAAATAATTTTCTGGAGAAACGGACAATGCCTCCTCCACTTTTTCCTCTTCCCTTTTTACTTTTTGCATGGTGTTGTCTACCAATTCCTTAATTTGGGGCTCGATGGTTTGGACATCCTCCAATTTCCCTGCTAAGGTGATGACCTCCTTCAGTGCATCAAACTCAATTAGAATCTTATCGTGTTTCAAGTCATTTTTGGGGACAGCATCCCACACTCGCTGATTTACTTTAAAAGTAGAGACTTTGTATTTCAACCTGATCCCAGAGAGTTCTGTGGAGGCATCTTTCTGCCAGTTCCTGATACCCTTTCGGCCTTGATTGACTAAGGAGGCAGCCGGCCAGATGATGACTTGACAATCGGGTTGGGACCACGTGAGCTCACAGTGACACTGCCTCATTTTATTGTTTACCTCCTCAATCAGGTGTCTGTTCTTCTGAAAGAACCTCCATAAGGGAAGCTCCAGGGACTCTCTGAATGATGCTGGAAGCTTGACCAAAGGCATTTCATTTCCATACAAGGCGATGCCCAGAGAGGGATAGTATGGGAACACAGACAGAGGCATCTTGTGGAAATTCAGTCTTTTGTTCATGATGGTGTCAAACACTTCAAAGAAAAAAATATCCAAGTAAACAAGGAGTCCTGATATGATATGTTTCAAATGAAAACAAAACTTCTCTAAAGTATATAGAACCTTGATATCATGATTTATTATCAGTAAGCAGCACAGCTTTCAAAATGCTTAATATAAACTGATATGCAGAAAGGTACTTTAAAAAGTTCATAGTGGTACAGGCACGTGGCCCAGCAGTTAAGTTGTCCATGTCCCATATCAGAGTCCCTGAGATGGAGTGTTGACTCCACTCCCAATTCCAGTTTCCTGCTAATGTAGCTCCTAGCAGGCAGCAGGGGATGGTTTAAGGTTTTGAATCACTGTCTCCCTCATGGGAGACCAGGATTGGGTTCTTGTCTCCTAGCTTTGAGTAGGGCCCAGTGAGAGCCCTTTAGTTCCTTCTCTCCTCCTAGCCCTGCTTCATTCTCCCTCTTGCCACTTGTATTAGGACAGACGTGTGTGTGTGTGTGTGTGTGTGTGTGTGTGTGTGTGTGTGTGTGTGTGTGTGTGTTTGTGTTCATCTCCTCCAAGCTCCTCCTCATTTTGTGTTGTTTGGCATACCAGGGATACCAACAGGAAGGGAATTTGAATGAACTCCAGTAACAACTTGGACTAAAGTAGCACCTCTCATGGAAAGATAAAAATATGTGGTCTTCAGAAGCCCAAGAATACAGCTCTAACTTCCCCTGACAGGGCCTTGCAGTGGCTCTGCCCCTGGGCAGGACCTGTGACCACTGGTACATACCAGGCACTGCCACATGCCAAGCACATGCAGGTATTATTTCAGTAAGCATTCCTCTAATGTGGGTAGTAATGTGAGTCCTACTGGTCAGAGAAGAAAATGAAAACTTTGATATGATAAAGAAACTTGCACAGGATTACAAACTCAGTAAGCACCGAAGTCTGGATCCCAGCTCAGGTGTGTCTGACCCAAGAACCATGACAGATGTCACCTGTGTTTACAAGTCTCCTTCCTGTCACCTTGTCTGTTAAGAAAAAGTAATTATCCAACCATGCAGGTTTCTATGAGGGTTGTGAAGTACGGTGGCAGAAAATAAAATGGAAGCTCTTACATGTGTTAGGCATTTAGAAGGAAATCAGATTTTGTGAAGTTGAGCCAAATTATTTTAGAGGAAAATGCCGAACTTCTGCTTTTTAAACAAAATAGTTAGGGCTGGTGAGAATTGGCCTGGAGAATTTGTCTACCTATGGCACAGACATCCAATATGGGTGCTGGTTTGAGTCCTGGCTGTTCCACCTCTGATCCAGCTCCCTGCTGATGGCCAGGGAAGGTGGCAGAGGAAGATCCAAGGCCTTGGGCCCCTGCACCCACAAGGGAGACCTGGGAGAAGCTCCTGCCTCCCAGGTTTGGACTGGCCCAGCTCCCTCCATTGTGGCCATATGGCGAGTCAAGCTTTCTCTCTGACTCTCCTTCTTTTTTTGTAATTGGCTTCAAGTAAAATAAATAAATCTTTTTTTGAAAATACATAAAATATCGCTTCTCGGCCTTTTGGCAAAGATCAAGTGTAAAAATACATAAAATAGAATGCTTATATTGCTAAAAAAATTTTTAATCAAGCTATATTGATAAGCTCTTATTGGTAAGCCATTTTAACTGGTAAAATATTAATAAGAAAATATAAATGCTATAGGTGAATTGGAGATTTGGTAGAAGTAGAGAAATGAAAGAGAACAGATCATGTGGCCACATGATCAAAATTCAAATTCTGGGGCCCAATGCAGTAGCCTAAGGGGCTAAAGTCCTCGCCTTGCACGTGCGGGGATCCCAGATGGGCACTGGTTCTAATCCTGGTAGGCCCGCTTCCCATCCAGCTCCCTGCTTGTGGTCTGGGAAAGCAGTCGAGGACAGCCCAAAGCCTTGGGACCCTGCATCCGTGTGGGAGACTCAGAAGAGGCTCCTGGCTCCTGGCTTCTGGATCGGCACAACTCCAGCCACTGCAGTCACTTGGAGAGTGAATCAGTGGACAGAAGATGTTCCTCTCTGTCTGTACTCCTCTCTTTATATATATATCTGACTTTGCAACAAAAATAAATAAATTTTTTTAAAAAATTCTAGTTTTGTCTCTGTCACAAGTTATGGAATCTTGGGCAAGTTATTTGATATTCCTATATCTTCACTTGTAAAACAAAGATCATAATAATCAAATACCAAGAAGACAGCATCTAAGAATGTTTATAACACTCTGCAGCTATGAAAAATATTAAGTTATAACTATGAAAAGGAGGAGTCTAGGGTTTGACACAGTGGTTAAGTCACTGCTTGACGTGGGAACTGGCATTGTGGCACCTCAGGTTAAGCTGAGGCTTGCAACATCAGTATCTCTTATCAGAGTGCCAAGTCAAGTCCACGGTGCTCTAGTTCTGAATCTGCTGACTTTGTACATGTCTCATAGAATCAGCATATCTATAAGTCCTTCACAAATGTTTCCCTAGGTTTGGCCAAATCCAGAGCCAACAGGCATCCATGAGCATGTGAAATCAAGCTCTTTAATTTCTGAATGGTGGCACCAATAGGCACGAGGAGAGAGACACTTTACAGATGTGTGTGTCTGAGGATTTCTTTTCCCAACCTTGCTGAAACTGATTTGAGAGGGTCTCCCAAGTATGTAGCTAACACAGAGACCATGTCATTCTTTACATATGATTTCAAGATTCCAGGAAGGTAGCTTTCAGTTTCTTTCACACTGAGATTTACAAGACAATCTTGTATCTTTTCAAAAGTCTAACATTGCTTTCCCAAAGTTTGAACTGCTGGCCTTATTAAGCATCATATCCCAAGATTATTAATTCAATTTTCTACCAAACATATGACTTAAAATTAAATTCACTGGAATTTAACTGGTAAAATCTGCTAAACATGAACTAGCTTATGTCAAGTAAGCTATGGGTATGCTGACAGATATTACCTTTTCGGTCAGAAAACTTAATCAGAGCTGAACTCTCTTCAGGAAAACATTCAATATTGTCAACTCTCCCCCCTCCATTAAAAGGATTTTCAAAGAAATGTTTTAAACTGTCTTCATCAACACCAGGTGGCAAGTTTTCAACCCTGATGGTTGTTGTTGCTTCCAGAAGTCTTGGAGAAAGTTCAAGCTGTTTGACTGTCTGGTACCTGGAACAATCGTCCACGAACTTCTTGGCATCTAGAGACAGACAAAATAAAAACAAAACACAAAACAGAATGTGATGACTAACATCTCACAAGAAACTGTGGATTGCAGTACCGATGAAAGCTCACACTCCACTGTTAGACACCCACACAAGCAGTGATGGGCATAAAAGTGTCCCTCCTGCATTTCTACCATGAAGGGGCACCTGTCTCTAGACAGCCCTGCCAATCCTCCTGAGTAACTGCTGGGCAGCGGTCACCTCATTCCACCCCTTTCTCAGGCCCATCAATGGCTCCCCAGTCTGCACCTGAGTTGACAATCTTCATACAGACTTAGAAGGATTTGATATCAATTATCATCCAATCACCACTTTTGCCTACTCCCTGTCATTCCTTCATTTTACTTTCCAGATTTTGAAAAAAAAAAAAAACCTAGTCATTATTTTTTAGAAATTTCTTTGCCTTTGTATATCCTATTTCTCATGCCTGGAATGCTCTTCCCTATTTTTGTTTAATCTTGTTCCTATTCATCCTTTAGATCTCAGCCATCACTGTCAAACTAGTACATGTCCATGGTGGGCACGTGATGGACCAGGGACCAAGCTGGGGTCTAGGGACAAAGGCTAATATAACAGGTCCTTGTCAGTTCATCAGCAGGAGGCAGACACAAATAAATAGGTCACCTCTTGCACGATCATACAAGGTGGGAGGAGTAACACTGGGAAACACACAAGGATTCTAGGAGTGAAGGGACTGTGATTTGGGTTTTGAGGGATGGAGAGGCATTTAGCAGATGGATAAGGGCAAGAGATGTGGCAGGCAGAGGAACATCAGTGGCCTGAAAAAGCAGTATGCATTTTGGACCTGATTGCAGGGTACTGAATACTGAACTCAAAAAGCGAGAAGACTAAAGCCCCTGCCTTGAGCTTTCATCCCTGCCATTCCTACAGGCTGTTGTTCAAGACTGAGAAAGGCGCTTCTCCTCTTGCATTCATTTGTTTGGGCTTTCTCCTTGCCCTGCCATGATGAGGTCTTCAAGAGCAGGACCCATGATTCATAGCTCTGGGTGCCTGAAGCACCAAGACCAATGCCTGGTACATAGTAGGTAGTCATGATTTTTGGCAAATGGACAAAAGCAAGTTTATGTTATGTTTCCTATATATAAAACATGAGAACTATGCTCTTTACTGACTTATCCTTGTCTCAAGTACTGTGTGAAGTGCTTTCCAAACATCATCTCATTTAATCTTTATAGAAACTGTATTAGGTAGGTATTATTATCACCAATTTTATTGATGAGGAAGGTGAAACACAGAAAGGATAGTAACTTGGCCAATTTCAGATCACTGATTGAATGGCAGAGCTAGAACTTTGACTACATGCATGACATGTGCTCTTAATTAGCCACTCCACTGCCATGGCCAAAGAACAGGAAAAAGATAGAAATGGGAAAATTGCCTTGTTTTGGGGCCTGGCATGACAGCCTAATGGCTAAATCCTTGCCTTGCACACACCAGGATCCCATATATGTGCAGGTTTGTGTCCCAGCTGTTCCATTTCCCATCCAGCTCCCTGTTTGTGGCCTGGGAAAGCAGTAGAGGATGGCCCAAAGCCTTACGGACCCTGTACCTGTGTGGGAGACCTGGAAGAAGCTCCTTGCTCTTGGCTTCAGATGGGCTCAACTCTGGCCATTGTGGCCACTTGGGGAATGAACCAGCAGATGGAAGATCTTTGTCTCTCCTTCTCTCTGTAAATCTGACTTTCCAATAAAAATAAATATAAAAATAAAAACTTGCAAAAAATATTTTAAAAACTGTCTTGCTTTGCATGGAAATGGCTCTTGCATGACCTCAGCGAAGACTTGGTTTTCTGTATCACATACACCCCGTTGCCTGTATGAGTGACCATGACGGTAGTAGGGAAACATATCATGATGTGGTTATGTGAACAAGTTTTGCAGATAAACTGCCTGCTTCACATGTGGCTCTTTATCAGTACCTTTGTGCCTTTCTCTCCAACTGTAACATGGGGGAAGAGGGTAAAATAAAGTTGTTAAAGGGACAACTAAATTAATACCTATAGTGAGTGTTACATAAGTGTGGGTTAGCATTACTACCTTCCTAGTCCAGTAGGATGATAGAGATCAACATTTATGTCTCCCAGTAAGATACACATGCAAAAACCCTGAGTTTAGAGTTCCAGTTTGGTTGTTGTTCTTCCCTTCTCTCTCTCTCTCTCTCTCTCTCTGTGTGAAAGAGAGTGAGAAAGAGAGAGAGAGAGAACTTGGGCAATCAAGTTAAATCCATATTAAAAATCCCAGAAAGCAATTTCATCACTAAATTGCTTTTCTTTCAAAATAAGAATATACCTACGTATTGACTTGGAATCTCCTCTCACTAACTGGTAAAGAGTCCAACTTTTAGAGCTATTCCATTAACCAGGCACCCAGAATTCTCAAGGTGTTGTGCAAGGAAACTTGGCAAATGGAGTATCATTGGGTCTTACCTATATGTTTCAGGAAGGTTACCACAGCGACATCAGAATCCCGTATTATCTCCACTTGGAAGTCATCACTGCTCAGGCCACTTACATTCTCCACTAATAAGGTTATCATCACATCAGAAACATTTGCCTTGAGATTTTCAAATGCCACCAAAGAGGAAACATTTTCATGTTCTTTCTGGAAGTTTCCTGATCTTTCAGTGGGAGAATCAAGTTCCTCTGAAACATCTAATTTTTGGGGAGATTAAAAAATGGTACAAGCTGTTTTACTTGTCTTCCATAGTCTTAGCAAAGCCAGCTGTCAGGAAACGTGCCCCCCTTTCTTTCCCAGTCTCTTGGCTAACTTAAATAAAAACAGACCTTCAATAGCTTTTGTTGCTTTATTTAACCAAAAATAAAATTAACACTAATTCTCCTTGGTTATTATTATTATGAGTACAATTTGATTACCTCTTTCTGGTTCTTGTCTCTGAAGAATCTGTTTTATCTTTCCTAGTACTTGCCAAATGAAAGGATACTTCAAAAAAGCGTGTGATAAAACTGAGTGAAGAGGTAAGGCTTTTTTTCTATGTAAAGAAATTTGAAGTGCATGCATAGTTTCTTTCATAATACATATTTTTCACAAATCCTTTGAAGGCTTCTTGCATTTCTATCAAAGCACTGTAGCATAATTATGGAACTAAACGTCGCCAAAGCAAGATGCTTATTTATGAATCCTTGCATTGCAGCTACGTGGTACAGAGCTGAGGCTCAGTCAGTGGAGAGGTATCAATACAAAAACAGTAGATAAGAAACTTAAAAGATTTTCCTTTTAAAAAAACCACTATGTATTCACTTGAGAGGCAAAAAGCAGGCAGTTGCAGTGAAGGTGGGGTGCTGACACAGACCATGCTGGGCCTGGCAGAAGCTGGCAGCTGGAACTCAGTCCAGGTCTCGCAAGTGGGCGAATAAAGGCCAACTACTTCATCCATCCCTGAAGCCTACGGGAATCCACACTAGCAAGTGGCTAGAGAGGGGCTAGAGGGGGGCATTGAATCCAGCCATTCTGATACTGTCAATTTACCTGGTCCTTGGGCGGCTTCTTTGGAATTGGAATCCTGAAACCCAAACAATAATGTAGTATTAATACATTATAAACAATTTCTCTACAATTTGAAAATATCCCTGGGACAAACTTGAAGATTCAGGGTAAAAAAAAAAAAAAGGATGTTGATGAAAAACTCTGGCAATAGTCCTCCTGAATGCATCTGGGGCCAAACTCAGTGATATATGAACTGCTGTTAACAAAAATCACCAGCTGAGGCTGACGGCATGGTTCAACAAGCTAATCCTCGCCTATGGTTGTGGCATGCCACATGGATGCCAGTTCATGTCCTGAGTGCTCCATTTCCCGTCCAGCTCCCTGCTTGTGATTTGGGAAACCAGAGGGACATGACCCAAGTCCTTGGGTCCCCTGTGCCCACCTGGGAGACCCGGAGGAAACTCCTGGTTCCCAGCTTCAGACAGATCCAGCTTCTGCCACTGCAACCACTTGGGGAGTGAACTAGCAGTTGAAAGAACTCTCTCTCTTTCTGTGTAACTCTGTTTTAAACAACAGAATCCTCGAAGATAAAGACCCAGAGAAAATCAGTAATTTAAGTCATTCCTTTTCCCCTATTTAGTATTTAATTGTGAGTTCACTGTGTAACAAGCACGGTGACATGTGCTTTACGAAGCTCATCTCATGCAAGTCTCACACTACACCGTCACTCCAAACAGCAGATGCTATCACCAGCCCGTTTTACGGTTGAGGGGCCACTCAGTTTGTGTTTGATGATGGCTGTCCTCTCACACCGATGCAAAAAAAGTTTCCGTTTACAAAAAACCAGGACAAGCAGATCCAAAATGTTATATCCTAAACCATCAGCGTTGTGATCTCATAATCTTGACTTGCCCAAAACTGACTAAAATCATACAAAATGCACCATCTCCTTCATTATTCCTCACTTCCCTAACAACACCCTTGCTTCCCCCACATTTGTAAGCTGCTTTTATCACTCCAGTTGAATTTATAGCTCTCATCATCTCCTTAACTTTAAATGCACGGAACTCATGGCAAAAAATAAAAATAAAAACTTTATTATACATATACTTTACTACTTTAAAAAAATATTTATTTCCATTTTTTATTGGAAAAGCAGATTTACAGAGAGAAGAACAGACAGTGAGAAACATCTTCCGTCCGCTGGATCACTCTCCAAATGGCCGCAGTGGCTGGAGCTGAGCCCATCTGAAGCCAGGAGCCAGGAGCTTCTTCTGAGTCTCCCATGCAGTTGCAGTGACCCAAGGCTTTGAGCTGTCCTCTACTGCTTTTCCAGGCCACAAGCAGGGAGCTGGATGGGAAGTGAAGCAGCCAGGATACATACTGGCGCCCATATGGAATTCCAGAGGTTGCAAGGCAAGGATTTAGCTGTTAGGCTATCACGTCGGCCCCAACTTCTTTATATATCAATATTTCACTTCTCAACCTCTGTTCCACCAAATTCCTAATATTTTTCGAAAGTAATGATGACAAGTCATTTCATCCATTTCTAATGAGCTAATGATCTTGGGAACTTAACCAGGTCAATGTTGTCTCACATCTTTAAAGAAAAATGGGCACCCTTAAACAGTTTCTCAGATCAGGAAACAAGCCAACAGTCCAGAAGAGCCCAATCAAGGCCACAGGGTGAACGCGTACCAGCCTTCGTTGCAGCTCTCACGCCCAGGGTTGCAGGTGTCGCTGTGCCGAGGCTTCCAGTGACATCAATGAGCAACAGGCCTTGAGCACCCGCACAAAACCGCCGCTGTGCCCTTGGCCTGTCACTGGCCCACCTTGGCGTTGCCTGGGCCACTCCTACTTCTCAGTAGCCATGGCTCTGGTCATGCTTGGTCTTCAGGGTCATGCTGGTTGTGCCATGTTTCATTTCCCATGATACTTTCTGGAAGCGATGTTTCAGGATGGAGGTCCCACATGGTGAAAGTTGTTACTGAAACTTCTGCACCTGTCTGCGGTTGATTAGAGGGCAAGGATTTGGGCACCATCATGCAGGAAGTTTGCTGCACCCTAATGTTGCAGTTGCCAGGCCTGTGGCATAGGCTGTAGTTTCTGCTGTCCATCACGGGTCTTGTGCAATTCAGATTTAAACAAGATTCATTTTCTTTCCTTGCAGATGCAGGTGGATGGTCTCTCTCTGTGGCTTCATCTTCAACATCATCTTGCCTTTTTGTTCAAATGAATTATCCATTTGCATACTGCTGGTTCCTTCATGGCATCGCCCCTGCAAAATATCCAGTATTCTTCCACCCAAGCTTTACCATAAATTTGAAGTTTGTTTTTGCTTCAATTTCAACTCTTCAAAACAGTGTCTTACTCTTCTTAGTTCCTTACACTACATCCTATTCAAACATGTTGTAACAAGTTTGTACAAGTGTATTTTGATACCAAAAAATTGAAGTCCATACATCATCTTTTTATGGACACATTTTCCATGAGCTTCTCCAAGGTCCCTTTATTCTTCATGATGCAAAGAGGTCAGGGCCTACTTCCTATAGCACACACCTGATAAGAACACCCCACAGTCATTCCATCATTTCTCAAGCTTTCTTACCTTTGTTGGAATCTTCTTTTCAGAGCCATTATGGAGCTTCTCCTCAGGCAAGGAGAGTGTTAGCTGGAATGGTCCTTGTCCTGGCCATGTTAACTCATGAATCTGTCTCTCCAGAACCCTCTGCCGAACTGGAAAAAAGAAAAGTCTATTTGTCAGCAATTTTTACTTACAATATTACTCTTTGTTTGAGGCAAGTGCTATAGCATAGCTAGCTAAGGCTCCACAGCACCCCATGTAGACATTGGTTTGTGTCCCAGTTGCTCCACTTCAGATTTAACATTCTATTTGTGGCTGGAGAAATCAGTGGAGGACGGCCCAACCCTTGGGCCCCTGCACCTTGTGGGAGTCCTGGAAGAAGCTCCTTGTTCCTGGTTTCTGACAGATCCAGCTTTGGCTGTTGCAGCCATTTGAGAAGTGAACCAGCAAATGAAAGATCTCTCTCTCTCTCTCTCTCTATCCCCCTTCCTTCTGTAATTCTGAATTTCAAATAACAAATATTCTTTTTGAAAAATTACCCATGGTTAATTATATGCTTATCACGATCAATCAATGGCTTGGTCAGTTTCTCAAGCTAAGCTATGTATAGAGGAAACATACAAAGCTTAGAAAGTAAGCACAGCTTTGGATTCCGTCTTTTTTTCTCTCTCTCTCTTTCTTACTTGAAAGAGGGAGAGAAAGAATCTTCCCTCCAGTGTGGGTGCAGGAGCCAAAGGACTTAAGTCTTTTCCCCTTGCTTTCCCAGGTGTATTAACACAGGGCTGGATTGGAAGTGGAGCAGCCAGGACTCAAATCAGGGCCCACATTGTATTCTGCACTGCACATACTAGCTTAACCCACTACACCACAGTGCTGGTCCCTGGATTCCATCCTCAAACTAATTATTTTAATATTGGGCATATTCTCAATGATCCTGATGTACAAAGTCACAGTTTTCTTGTCTGTTAATGATACCAATGGGGATTGTCTCATGTGAGTGTTACATACATTAAACTGAAGAAACACGGTAAAACAACACAAAACAAAATAAAATAAAACAAACAGCATGGTACCTACATTTGGTAAATAAGGTGGCAGTAATTTTTAGATTTTTAATTTCACTCAAAAGGCAGAGAAACAGAGATCTTCCCTCCACTGTTTCACTTCTCAAATGCTCATATCATTTAGAGCTTGGACCAGGCTGAATCCAGGAGCTTGGGACTCCATCTGGGTCTCCCACATGGGTGGCAGGAGCTCAAGTATTTGAGGTATCACCTACTGCTCCCCTTCCCATGAGCATTATCAGCAAGAAGCTGGATCAGTACTGAAGGAGCTGGGACCCACATCAGAGACTCTGATACAAGATGCTCTTGCCCCCAGTGTAACATCTTAACAGTTAAGCCAAACATAGCTACCCAAGAGGTAGCAACATTTATTCCACAATGAGCAGAACAAGTTAAAGCATCCCCTATGAAGAGCCTGTGAAGACTGTGTGCCAGGCCCTGGCATGATCAGAGTCATGGTTTAGTGAAGTGACACAGGTAAGCACAAGCAGCATGAGCCAAGTCAGAAAACTGTTCTGGGTGTAGTGGGTTAAGCTCCCACCTGCAACATCAGAATCCCAGATGGGCACCAGTCCCAACCACTCCGCTTCCAATACAGCAACCTGCTTATGGCCTGGAAAAGCTGCAGGAGATGGCCCAAACACTTGGACTTCTGCACCCATGTGGGAAAGCTGAAAGACATTCCTGAACCTCACAGATCAGTTCAGCTTGAGCCTTTGCGGCCACATGGACAGTGAACCAGCAGATGGAGGATTCTCTCTCTCTGCCTCTACCTCTCTGTAACTCTGCCTTCAAATAAATAGAATAAATATGTAGAAAAGCTATATAGCTCATAAAGAAAGAACGTTGCTTTAAGCCTTATTCTGTCATTAAAAGAGACTCATTTCTGAAGGTAAATAGAACAGAAAAAAAAGATGAGCAAAAATTTTAAAAATAAAAATGAAGAAAGAGAAAGACAGGAAGGAAGGGAAAAAAGAAGGGAAAAAAATGAACAATGGATGTAAAAGTCTAAAGACAAGGATTAACATTCCGACTTCACCACAGAGTTGATGACTATGAAGATATATTAAAAAAATTTTTTTTTGTTTATCTGAAAGTCAGAATTACAGAATAAGAGAGAAAGGGAGGGAAGAAAGAGAGAAAAAATCACCCATCCCCTGATTCACACCCCAAATAGCCAACCCCTGCCTGGCAAAAGACAGGAGCAGGAGCTTCTCCCAGGTCTCCCACATTAGCAGGAAACTGGATCAGATGCAGAGCATCTGGGATTCAAACCAGTGCCTGGATGGGTTACTAGCATTACAGGCAGTAGCTTTACCCACCATGCCAGGACACAGATACACAGCACATACTTTTCTTGAGTCTTCACTTACTCACTTAGAATGGAGTCTCTGAATGAACTTTGTAACTCTCCAAGGATTATGCAGACAGAAGTTACAAGAAGGTGCTGGCAGAGAGGCCAGAGGAGAATCAGTGCATCCCAGATCCTGGAGAGCAGGGAATGGGCTCCAAGGAAGAGAGTGGTGTGTGGGCAACCAATCAGTCAAGAGGAAGCTTGGAGAGCGCCTACTGTTCCTGGTTGGGACTCTGCTCCTTACTGGGTTGCCATTCCAGATTCTGATTGGGTTGGCCACAACTTAGAATCTTCATAAGAGGGGTGTGACCACTTTCCCCATGTCAATCACTCAAGGGGAGGAGGTCTTAGCTAGGTGCCAACCCGAGAAGGACAAGCAGTCTCAGTTTCCCTCTTTACAAGGCAGCAGGTGCTTGTGTGGACTCCTGGAAAGCTGCGCTAAGCTAGAAGGAAGTGGGAGAGCAGAAGGGAACCTGGACACCAAGAGTTCGCTAGGACACAGCTGTGCTGTGCTCCTTTTGTTGAATACATCCTGTTTGGGCATCTAACCGGGACCAGCCTGTCTCAGATCACAACAGGAGAGTGCAGACCCAAAGCCTCAGGGCAGCAACAGGTGGTGACACCAGAGTGTGACTCCCCAAACAAGTGCAAGGTAAGTCTGGAAGGAAATGCCAGTGTCCAGCCTGCCTTGGCCCTGGGGCGCCTCCCTCGGACAGCAGCCTCAAGTCACGGCCACTAAATATATTTCCTGGCAAAAGAGGACTTCCGTCCCTCCAAGACGGAGTGACAGAGAGCCAAATTCTGACCAGTGTGTAAAATGCACACAAACTGAAACGGTTTGAAATCAGAGTTCAGGCTCATTCAACTCGCCAAAAGTCCACGAACGTGAGCTGTGCAATAATTCTGTAGAGGATGCCCTGCCAGGACTGTCAGCTGGAGTCGTGGTTAAGGGCGCAAACTCCTGGAGAGTTGCGATTGAGAATGTGATTATAATGGGAAACCGAAACTGCCAAGTGGGTTGTCTCCACCCCTAAGGACTCGGACCACAATAACTTGCTTCCAGCTTGCCAGCGCCTGCAGGGGTGGGTAAGACGACACCAACCTGAGGTTGGAGGCCCCCAGTGGGGTGGAGGAGGAAGAAAACGTGGCTGGCAGCTGGAAAGGAGGAAGGAGGGACACCCAGCAGGGGCGGGAAAACCTGGCTGCTGTAGAGGAGTAGAACAGGAAGGTTTTGTTGTCAAGCTTCCATCTGTAGTTTTAGACTGTGGATATTTTCTGTCATTCTCTCCCCCTTCCGATCCACTGGAGTGATGAACACAGTCTCTCCCTAGCGCCCCAAGGACACCTGGTGGTGGGCGCTGAACCGTGCTGACCTCCCCCACCAAACGCACACACAATCACCGGGATTGATTCCCGGGAAAGGACCCTGTAATCCGCTCTGCCATGACCTGATTGGTGGGTTGTGCGTGCGGGCGCGCGCCGGTGGTATAACGGGGACTTCTCCAGAACCATATCTCCGAGGGCTAAGTGCACGGTGATATGGACAGTAGGGATCAAGGTTGGAAAATCCCTATAGGAGGAGTGAAACCCAGAGCAGGGTGGGGTGTGTGGAGAGCCCGGAGGGAATAACTTTCTCTCCTTGACGCCGGGGTCATTAACCCCTGGAGAGACAACGGGCTGAGGGGTCCCCGGAACCAGGCCCGCCCCCTTCCTCCCCTTCATCCGGGCGTCCTTCGCTTCCCTCTCTGCTTGGTGCGTCCCTGTCGGACCCTGCGCCTGCTCTGACCGCCCTAGTCTCCCAGGATCCGTATGCTTTCCCAAAGCCCACACACAGGCCAGCGGGGTCGACACGCCAACGTCTTCCCTAAGCTCATCCCGGGATGGAGAAAGGGTGTTCTTCCGGGTGCTCCCCATCCCGGGAGCTCATCCCGGGATGGAGAAAGGGTGCTCCCCAGCTTCGCCTTACAGACCTGGCAGGGGCCCCGAGCTAGCAGGTGGGCTCCTGCCTCGCTTCCCAATAAGGAACAGCGTTGGGGACGAGCCGCGTCACCTGCCTGTGATCCCCGGAAGGCAGAGTCCCCACCCAGTCACCCGGAGCCTGGGCACAGGGGTGATGAGCTTCGCTGTGAGCACGGGGAGAGGGGGTTCCCTGTGTGTATACAGCCACACGCTGTGACTTCAAGCAGCACGTCCATCCCTGTCCCGAGGCAAGCCCAAGGCCACCGGGAGTCTTCGGAAGCTGGGAGGGAACGCCCGCGATTCCTCAGTTTCTCAACCCCTCCCTCTTTCCTCTCCCCAACTCCAAAAAGAGAATGACAGGAAAAGCCAAAGGGAAACCCGAGTGGAGAGGGAGGCGGTTGGGTCCCCTTCTCCAAGAAGCGCTGGGAAAGCGCCTTGGAGGATCTCGCGCGCAGAGGAGCTGCAGAGCCCACCCAGCGCGCTCCGAGCTCCAAGCCCGTTCCGCCGTCCCCAGCCACGACAGCCGGGCGGATGCTTCCCCACCGACCTCAGGAGGAAGAGCCAGACCACCCCGGCTCCTCGCCCGGGCCCCCTGGCAGATCCTCACCGTCCTCGGGGAAGAAGAGCACCCGGAATCGGGGCGGGCTCCCCGGCTCCGGGTGGACCTCGCACTCCCCGCCGCCCGATCTCTTCGTGCTCTGGAAGTACATCTGCAGCTTGATGTTCAAGTTCTTCGGGGGGTCAGGGCCCCAAGACCCCTCGACCAGCAGCGGGAAGCCTCGGGGAGCAGCCATCCTCTGCCCCGCACGGCTTGCCCGCCGAATGGCCGCGCCTGCTGCCTCGCCAGGCCTTTGACTTGGCCCTGTTTCGCTTTCGTTTCCTACAAAAGCCCTCCCGGCCCTGCGTTTAGGTTTCGAGCTACCAGCAGCCGCCACAGGATTAGACCATTTGCACCCCAATTCCTCACCTCGCGAAGGCAATCCACCCTTCAGGACTCCACCACCACCAGAAGCCCCCTATCCACGCAAGCCAAGCTGAAATCCGCAGCTTAGGGTCCCCAGACCTTGGACAAGCGCCAGATGGTTTCATTGGGAACCGCAAGCTCACGTTGTCCAGGAAGATCCAGGGCCAGGCAGTCCTGTTAGAAAAGTTCATTCCATTTGGGCACTCAATTTAATTACCAGATCTTTCCCTTACTGTCTTTTTTGTTTGTTTGTTTGTTTGTTTGTTGTTTTTTGTTTTTTGCTGTTGCGGCCACTTGGAGAGTGAACTAGCCTTAGGAGCGGGACATTTCCTCTAAGGCAGCACGAAGCCGCCCGGGGAAGCAGGAGGGAGCCCGGGAGCAGGTGCTTCTGAGTGGCCCACCTGGAGGGCTGCGTGTTTAAGAGAAGGAGGTTGTGAGACACATCTAGACCAGGCCACAAGCAGAGTTGCTTTCTCCCGCAGGACGACGTCTGGCATATTATCTCTTGATCGCCTGCAGTGGGATCTCAGGTCCAAGAGAACCACAGATTGGTCAGTTTTCCGGACGGGTCGGGGGAGACTTATTCCCGATCCACACAAGCACTAAGCAGCATTCAAGCAGTTTCTAGTGCATCCGGCTTTCTACCTGCAGATGGCGCTCGTTCTCTGACTTCAATCGCCTTGGACTGCAGGACAAAGCGGCAGCCCAGGATGAGCCTGGTTCTAATCCTGAGGACAGACTCAGGAATTCTCCATCCCATCGCCACCCCAAAGCAAAACCCAGTACCCCCTTCCACACGGGGTAGTCAGTCGCTCCTTTTCTTTGCACTGTCAATTTGTGAGAAATTTGAAACTAGAACCCTTTGTGTAGGGTAGCGCTCTGGATTCCTTTCAAGGCTCTGTTGATCAGTGCTTGCCAAGTCGAGGTCTGCTCATCACTCCTGTGTGAACTTGGAGGAAGCTATCAGCAGATCAAGACAGCAGGGCTTGAGAGCCGAGGAAAGAACATTCTAGAAGGAGCAAATTGTCGAACACCATCAGGCCTAGCAGTGTTTGGTCTTCGCCAGGTTGTGTTCGCCCTTTTTGTTTGAACCCATCTTCCTGACCTGGGTTGCTCTCCCTCACATTACTCCCTTCTCTCTCTGCTCACTTTCTTCTCTCCCTACTGCTTCATTGGAAGTGTGTGCTTTGAGGGTGAGGGGCAGCGCAAAAGCAGCCGTGTCCCTGTCCAGGGCCCGGTTCCTGCATCCACCCCCACAGGCACAGCTCATCTTACTGTAACAGCCAACCCGGTCTGTGTTTGGGGATGAACTTCCCTTGCTTCTTGTCAACGCCCACTTTCGCCCAGCCCGGGCTCTGGCTTCTCCCACCGGGGTGTAAACGGGGAGTGGGCTCACTTTGCTGTCAGTCCTGGGTCAGGGGGTCGTGATTGCCTCGTGTCCACCACCCGCCTCACCTCGTTCCTGAACCTGCCGGACCCTCCAAAACAGGAGATGACCACAGACCAAGGAAGAAGCAAGTGCAGCCCACAGTTGGTGGCATTTGCTACATAGATACGCACGTGTTATATATTTAATTTCTTTACATTAGTCCCCTCTAATCGATGAGTTCATGATCAGTGTTTCCTGCTACCTGAAGTACAAGTATAGTACAATAAAGCATTTTTAAATTTTTTCTCATTTTTCTTATTTTTAATTTTTTCCAAAGATTTATATATCTTTACCAGAAAGGTGGATTTACAGAGAGAAGGAGAGACAAAGAGAAAGATCTTCACCCACTGGCTCACTCCCCAAGTGGCCATAACAGCCATAGCTGAGCTGATCCGAAGCCAGGAGCTTCTTCCAGGTCTCCCACACAGGTGCAGGGTCCCAAGGCTTTGGCCCATCCTCCACTGCCTTCCCAGGCCACATGCAGGGAGCTGGAAGAGAAGTGGAGCAGCCGGGACATGAACTGCCATCTGCATGAGATCCAGCATATACAAGCCACTGAGTCATCATGCTTGGTCCACAATAAGGTATTTTTAAGAGGGAAAGCATTCATATAACTTTAATCATAGTATATTGCCATAATTGCTCTATTTTATTTTTAGTCATTATTATTAATCCCTTACCTGCCTAGTGCTCAAATTAAACTTTATCACAGGTATGTGTGTATAGGAAAAACCAGTTTATGTAGAATCTGGTACTATCTGGGATATTTCTCTGTGGATAAGAATGCCCATTGTATCCATCTGTGCATAATGAAAAGAAGTGTCTACTGATATTTCCAGTTCCAACCCACAATTCCTTTTCCTATTTGTAATTGTTCCCAGAATGAGATACTCCCCTCCCGCTCTCCTCAGTGTACTTCCTGTAGGGCCACTTGGGCACTCCCCCGCGTCGGCTATGTGCCTTTCTCCTGTGACCAACGCCGTCTCCCTGTGCAGACCCCCTTCTCCCACTGCCCAGGCCCTTCCAGAGCTAACCCAGGTTACCCATGCTTGTAACGTGCATGGCAGGGCAGGTGTGCTAGGGATGCATTCCCTTAGGTTCCTTTCGTTGGAAACCGTCTTTATGTCGCCTCCACTCGAGAATGTTTTTGCTAGAGGTAGACTACTACATGGATGGGTTTTGTTCCCCTTTCAGCATTTTTCATCTGTCGCTCCACTCCCTTCTGCCCTCCGTGGTCTTTTGATAGTCACTGCTTCACCAAGTCGAGGCTCCCTGATAGCAGCATTTCCATCGTCGTTTGCTCCTCAGCGTTTGTCTAAATCCTCAGCTTATAATAGCTTGGCCCTGATGTGCCTTCCCCTGGATTTCTTGGTGTTTCTTCTGCTTGCTACCTTTCTAACATCATGACTTCATAAATTTATCTGCACTAAAAATTTGGAAATTAGGCCACATTTTCTTAAAATGTTCTTAAGCTCATGCCCTTTCTGCTCTTCGTGAACATGTTTGAAATCATCTAACAAATCCCAAGGCCCTGGGGTTTTTCCTAGGTAATCCTTTATTCTCCGATCTTTTATTGATCTTGCTTTAAGTTTATGCATTCTTTCCTCTGTCAGCAAAATCAGCTAAATTTTTATTTCATTCATTATATATTTTTAATTCCAAAATTCCTCTATAGTTCTTTTTTTAAAAGAAGAGGAGGTAGAAGTTCTTGATTTACTTCGGTATATAATATATGAAGGGAGAAGCTACAGAGAGAAGCCTTCCATGTACTGGTTCACTCCCCAAATGGCCACAATGACTGGAGCTGGGCCAAAGTCAGGAGCCAGAAACTTCTTCCAGGTCTCTTTGGTACAATGTCCAAGCACTTGGGCCATCCTCCACTGCTTTTCCAGGCACATTAGCAGGGAGTAAGAGAGGAAGTGAGTAGGTAGGACTTGAATTAGTACCCATGTGGAATGCTGGCTCCACAGATGGCAGCATTACCCACTATGCTAAGTGCCTTTCCATCCAGTTTTCTCTCTCTCTCTCTCTCTCTTTAGCTCCTTTTGTTTTTCAGCTGAGGCTTCCCACTACTTGATATTTCCCTGCATTGAAACATGCTTTGTTTTTCTTCATTGAAAATGTAAGTATGCTTCAAATAGGGTTTTTTTTTAAAGATTTATTTATTTTTACTAGAAAGGCAGATATACAGAGAGGAGGAGAGACAGAAAGAAAAGATCTTCTGTCTGATGGTTCACTCCCCAAGTGGCCACAACAGCTGAAGCTGAGCTGATCTAAAGCCAGAAACAGGAGTTTCTTCCAGGTCTGCCACACAGGTGCAGGCCACAAGCAGGGAGCTGGATGGGAAGTGGGGCCACCAGGACATGATCTGGTGCCCATATAGGATCCTGGCAGATGCAAGGCAAGGATTTAGCCACTAAGCCATCACGCCAGGTCCTCAAATAATTTTGATAAACAAACAAACAAATAAATAACAAAAAACTAAGATAGATTTAGATGCCAGCACTGTGGCGTAATAGACTAGGCTTTCCCTTTGTACTAACATCCAATATGGGCACCAGTTTGAATCCCAGCTGCACCTCTTTTGATTCAGCTCCCTACATGCAGCCTGGGAAAGCAGCAAAGGATGGCTGAAGTCCTTGGGCCCCTGTACTCATGTAGGAATCCTGGAGAAAGCCTCTGATTCCTGGCTCTGGCTCAGCTGTGATCCTGCCACTGTGATCATTTGAGGACTGAATCAATGGATGGAAGATCTTTCTGTCTTTCCTCTCTGTAACTCTTTCAAATAAATTTTTAAAAAGATAAATTTAGGGGCAGATGTTGTGGCTCAGTGGACTGAGTAACCCTCACCCTTAATGGGGTGTCAGTTCCAGTCCAAGATTTTCCACTTCCAATCCAGCTTCCTGGTGTTGCATCCTGGGGTACTGCAGTAATGACTCAGGTGGTTGGGCACCTGACACCCACGTGGGAGAACCAGATGCAATCCCAGATGGGACTCTGGCTTCAGCCTAACCCAGTCCTTGCTATTGCGGGCAGTTGAGGTTCAAGTACCTGGGTTCCAGCAACCTGTGAGAGAGACCTGGATGGAGTTCTCGGCTCTTGGCTTCGTTCGGTCTAGCCAACCTCAGGCACCTTCAGCAAGGCATCAGCACAGTCCCTTCTTCTTGAATCCCTCAATTGAGTGTTAGGATATTATAGCTATCATCACCCAGGAAGTGCAAGGCAGGCAACTCAAAGCCTTTGCGTTCTGAAAACCTTTGCACAATGGAAGAGACCTGAAAAGTCTTTTCTGCTTCCATAAGTCACTCTGATGACTGAATTTAAAAAATTTTTTAAATGAAATCTTTGTGCTCAGTACCAGCTTCTTATAGAATCTGTCAGTAACATAAGGCATGAACATTAAGAAATGTGCTAGGCAACAGCTTAACTTTTAAAAAATTCTCAATATGATGGGAGCTGAGTTGATAGCTTTAGTCATCTTTTGTTGCTCAACCACCTTATCCAAAGCTGAATGGTAAAAAAAAAAAAAAAAAAAAAAAAAAAAAAACTAACAGTCACTTATTATTCTTACCTCTTAAGAAGCTGAGGGGTGATGAACTCAGTGAGGCAATTTTCCCTCAAGGTCTCTCTTGGGTTTTGTAGGCTTACTTCGGCTGGCTGAGACTGGAGGTATGTCCAAAGTTACTTAACCCATACACATCTGGGGACTCGACTCCAATAGCTGGTGGGGCAGAACAACCCCGCCTCCATTAACATGAGTCAGGGGAGTTTAACATGACTGTCATCATCATGGTGGCTGGGTTAGCAGGACTTCTAACATGGTGAGCCAACTTCTAAGGCACAGAGAGAGATGAACTGCAAATAAAGACAGGAGAGAAAAACCAAACTTGCCTCAGGCTAATCACAAAAATTGTGAGGCTTGAAGAGCAGGGTGATCTGTGTCTGGAATGCTGAGTCCACAGACCACTGGTGCCCGAGACCGAGGCCAAAGCTTGTAGGACATGGTCCCTGGTGGACAATGGTCCAAGGCCATAGAATTGTGCGCTGTAGGAATATCCTTGAGACTGTCATGTATTGACTTCTGTACTTGGCTCATGCTGCTTGCTTCCTGATCATCAATCATTGGCTGGTTAACACAAATAGGGACTGGAGCTACTAATGTCGGTGCCACATTAACTCCTGGAATTTGACTTTCTGAGCTGGTCCATAAAAAGCTGATGCAGCAAACTTGAGGAGTGCCATACTCTTCTGAAGACGGAGAAACCTCTGATCACCCGCTTTTATTATCTTTTATCTTGTGTTACTTGTCTCTTATTTCTTAATTGCACGCTGCCTCCCTCTCCACCCCTGTTCATGCCACTCAGCATGCCACTCAAAACATCAACCAACACATTTGCCAAAGGTTTGCATTAATTGCATTTCCCTGTGGTTGTCAACTCCCAGCTCAAAGTTCACAGGGAGGTTTTTCCCAGGAGTTTATCCTGTCCAAGTCATTTCTCCAGTCACTGTCACCACGAGAAGGTTCTCTCTGCCCTGTAGAACAAAGGTTTGAAGTTGGGGCCACAGAACTGAAAGCTGTCCTGAGAAGTGCTTTGAAAAAATTTGAATCAGTCGCTTTGCCAGGGTGAGTTTTGGGACCAGTGTGGTAGCGTCGCAAGATAAGCCTTCATCTACGATCCCAGCATCCCATGTTGAAACTTCAGTTCAAGTCTCAACTGCTCTGTTGCTGATGCAGCTCCTTGCTGAGGTGCCTGGGAAGGAAGCAGAAGATGCTGTGGGATGCTTTTCCCCATGTGGAAACCCTGATAGCATGCCAAGCTCCTGGCTTCAGCCAGGTGCAGCCCTGGCCTTGGCAAAGGAGTGAACCAGTAAATTGAGGGGCTCTCCCTTCTCATCTCTTCCTTTCTCGCTGTAACTGCCTTTCAAAGACACAAATCTTACTTTTTTTTTTAAGCATGATTGCTTATGTAAAACCTCAGATTTCCAGCTTCTATAGGGAAAACCCAGTTTGCAAACACGTGCGTCACTTCCTCACATTGATATGTTGTAGACATCTGGTTTAGTCTCATGAGTTGGAAGCCACGCCCTCCACTGCCCTGTGTAACCCAGTGACTGCCCCTCAGGAAGCACTTCCCTCAGTGGGACTGCGGGCCGTGTCATGTGACCATACCCCTGGCAAACCCCAGAAGAACCCTTGCCGAGAAGGGTCTCCTTCCCTATTCCTGGGGATGCAGCAAACAGAAAGCATGCTCTCTCTCTCTCTCTCTCTCTCTCTCTCTCTCTTTCCACCTCTCCCCGCTTTGGCTTCCTGACCCACCCTATCCTTATCCCTAAATATGGCCCATTTTTGTCTGTGATTTCCTCAGCTTTATCACTTTATAAGCTATATTGGTGCCTGTATTTAAAGTGCTTTTTAAGGCAAGAACCTAGGAAATAATGTTAGACCCAAACCCAGCCCACAACAACACGTTGGCATCAGCTGGAGCCAGAACAGCAGCCCTGCCATGTTCTCTGAAATGCCTAACTGGCTCACTCACTCACTCACTTGCAGTACCCTCGGCCCCTCTAGGCACTGGGCTTGCAACTCCTTGCCCAAGATCACAGTCATCCTCCTTCCCAAGTCCCTAGCCCCTTCCCGTCTACAAGGTGCAGAAGTTAGAAAAGTGTCCTATTACTGAGTAAGCATTAAACCAGAAGATAATGCCTTGCCACTTTTGCAGTGGCAAACTCAAAAGCCCTTTCATTCTCTTGGACTGAATGATTCTGCATTCTCTAGGCATCTTGCTCTCCCAACTAGTCACTAACCTTACCAGGGACAGCCACCCTTTTCTGTAGAATCAGGTATCAAGATCTTAGGTGTTTGAGGTCACATGAATCACAGTGGAACTGATCAACCCTGTCATCAGCTGACCACAAGCAACTTCTGGGAATTATTAAAAACCAAATATCCTGCTGGCCACACCCCCCCCCAAAAAAAAACTGTCTAAAAGGTGCAGAAGTTAGAAAAGTGCTCTATTACTGAGTAAGCATTAAGCCATGATTTAATGTTTATAACAGGCAATCTACTAAAGTGATGGCAAACACAGAAGGAAAACTGCATTATACTCTGGTGGTAAAGATATACAGTAACTGGGTCCAGTGCAGTGGCCTCGCAGCTAAAGTCCTCGCCTTGAACGTGCCGGGATCCCATTTGGGCGGCAGCCCCGCTTCCCTTCCAGCTCCCTGCTTGTGGCCTGGGAAAGCAGTCAAGGATGGCCCAAAGCCTTGGGACCCTGCACCCGTGTGGGAGACCTAGAGTAGGCTCCTAGCTTCAGGTTGGTTCAGCTCTGGCCATTGCAACCACTTGGGGAGTGAATCATCGGATGGAAGATCTTTCTGTCTGTCTCTCCTCTTTGTATATCTGACTTTGCAATAAAAATAAATCTTTTTTTTTTTAAAGGATGCACAGTAACTAGTTCTCGAGTTAAATATACCCAACAGTCACACAACGCTCATCTCAAGGTTGCCTGGATATTGGGGAGGCCATCTGTGTTAGCTGGTCATCTTTATAATGCATGTTATCAGAATTCCATGTCGGGTAGGTAGCCATGACTTGGAGCCAGCCTCCTGCTCTTCCAGAAAAACTCAAAGTAAGCAGATGGTGTCGTGTTTGAAAGACGTGGCTCTCATCCTTGAGGAAACATGCCCAGGTTGTAAATCTGGCAAGAGGCTTATTAAAGCATTTCTCTACCTGAATTTGTTCTTACCTATTTGAAAGGCAGAGATTCTAACAGACTGAGATCTCCCATCTGCTGGTTTACTTCCCAAATTCCTTCAACAGCTGAGGCTGACCCAGGTTGAACCCAAAAGCCTGGAACCGAGTCTCAATCTCCCATGAGGGTGGTAGAGATGAAAGTTCTTGAACTGTCCCCCACTGCTTCCCTGGGCACGCATTAGCAGGAAGCTGGACTCAGAAGCATAGCCAGGACTCAAGGAGGTACTGCCAGCGGGCAGCCCAACCAGCATCTTAATCACTGCACTAAACAGCCGCTCCCTTCTTGAAGCTTTAAAAAGGAATTCTAGGAGAAGCACCTTCAAGGCACAGACACAAGCTTTCCTCTCCTGACCTCCCCATAAGCTCAAGATGCCATGCATCTTTGATTTCTAGCAGTATACATGGAATTACATTCATCTGTCTTCTCTTTTCCAGCAATCTTGTGGCCACTCTGACAAAGTTTCTCACACCTGTATAGAAGTTCCTGAATGACTTGAAAACACATTAATAGTCCTCCTTTTTGGTCTCCAAATCCCATTTTGAACACAGAAGGTCCCCAGGAGCTTTTCTTTAGGACACTATGGTCTCACTTTCCAAACTGCTTCTGGTATGTGGCTAGCTTCTTTCCTGTTCACTAAGAAACATGCTTTCCTGCTGATTCTGTCAGAATGTTCCCCTGGAGAGGAGTGAGCCCCTTTTAAATATATTTATGTTTTTTTATGTTTATATTTGAAAGGCAGAATTACAAAGAGAGCAGGAAAGGGCGGTCCTCTACCCACTGGTTCATTCCCCAGATAGCCACAATAGCTACAATTAGGTTGATCTGATGATGGAAGCCAGGATCTTCTTTAGGATGGGTTTAGGGTTGCAACCCTTGGGCCATCCTCCCCTGCTTTCCCAGGCCATCATCAGGTAGTCAGAACATAAGTGGAGCAGCTGGGACTTGCACTGGTGCCCCTATGGGATGCCAGCACTGCAGGCAGAGTACTAGCGTACTATCCGATAGTACCAGCTGCTCATCTCTTTCTGTCAAAGAATAGTTTTAATAAAGTCCCGACCACTAGGTGGTTACACAGTCATTTGTCTGGCTTAGGTAGGCAGCAAATAACCAGAAGTGCTTTCGAAAGCCAGTCCATTGTCCTCCAATGCATAAACTTCATTGTAGCAATATGAAATTAAAAAAAAAAAAGAACTACCATTTTGACAAGCTTACAGAACAATTCACTACAAATCTGGTGGTCCTAACACCGCTGAAAACATCCCCTGTGTCTATCCTTCCCCTGCCTTCACCTTGATAGTTCCTTTGTCACAGTGGGCACACACAGGAGATTTGATCTTCTCCCTTCTTGGCCACATGATCAAATCAAATACTTTATTTTTTCTAGGTCATATTTATAGTCATCATTTTACTGTATCTAAACTATGCCCTTTTGGCTCATACACTATATATATCTTTGTATTGTTAAGATTTTGACTTTGTTCTAGTGTCTTTTTTTAACCATAAAATAAACTTTATATATCTAGGTCTCTTAGTATTAAACATTTTTTCTTCAGGATAAATTCTATCCCTTGCTCAAGGGTTGGGCATATTTATGATTCGTTTAATAAAGTTCTGCTTTACCCTTCCAGAAAGACTGGCTGCATTTGCATTGCTATCATTAATGTATGAGCAGATCTGCTTTCCCTGGGCCTCGCAGGCTTGAGCTGTCATAAGTTTTATAAAGTTGTTCTAATTCTTTCTTAGACGCAAGATGAAACTTCACAGCAGGTTTTTTTTTTTTCTTTTGCAGCTATTTTACCAAAAATTTGTCTGAATATTTTAAAAGTCACAAATTATTGATGGAGTTTCTTCTGGGATGAGCTGTCTTCTAGTCATTTGTAGACGAAGTCATAGATATTTTTATCTATTTACATGGACTCTCCATATTAGTTATTGAACTTTTATATTTATGTGCAAGCATTTTCTCAACTCCTCTGAATTTTTAACTCTCAGCTTTATTGGTATTTGTCCCATCAAAACTTCATTACTGTCTAAGTAAAGAAATTGTCCATTGTCTTTTCATTTCTAGTCCAAAAGCAGTCAAACAATGACTTCCCCCAGTGCCAGTCTTTCACATCCGTGTCTGTGAATGTGGGTTTTTTTCTCTCTTTTTTCTTCTTCCTTTTGGTTACTCTTAACCCGCCTGAATGTTTTTAGAGAATATTGTGGGACTTAGTAGTCTTCTGAGTAAAAGGTGAAAGATTTTGTACCATCTGAAGAGAAACCAGACTCTTTGTGGGTCTTTTTAATCTTCTCGATGCTGATATGCCTGTACATCAAGGGTCTCAAATTGGTTACCAGTACATCTTTTTGGCTGCTGGCATCCACTGTTCTCATGTGCTCTTTTAAAACTGCAATGTTCTTTGGTGTTATTGTTCATTGATTTTCTCACATCAAATAAAATTATATTAATTTGATGCAGCATTTTATTTCTACCTGCTGGCTAACCACCTGAATCTGATAATGACCGTGCAGACTCGAGGCTTGGTCTACCTTGGATGCAAGCCTATGCCTTGCCTTTCAGCAAACATCCTAGTGTCTCTTCCACATTCCTCCCCCTGGTGATTCCAGAGTGCTAGTCTGTCTCACGCAATTTCTCCAGGCTGTGTTCTATTTTCAGAACCATCTGCTTCCATTTTTTGCACTCCCGGAACTTAGCAGATGTTCTGTGGGGAACTTGCAAATCTCCTGCAATGACTGTGTGATTTGTCATCTCTTCGTAGTGGTGCTGGCTGAGTGCAAGGCCTGGGGAACCAGCAGAATCAGCAAATGATCCCTGGATCGAGTGGCCATGACTTTCTCTGGAGTCTCAGCCCCTACATGCCTGTTGATTTAGCACAGCCACTCCATCTTAAAGGACAGGACTTCCCCTTTACCTGTAGTTTCAATTATCCACAATTAACTGCTTTCAAAAAAAAATTAGAAAGTAAGCAAGTCATAAGTTTTATTTTTGTAGTTAATTAATTAATTTGAAACGTAGAGTTACAAAGAGAGAGAGGGAGAGGCAGAGACAAAAATATTCCATCTGCTGCTGGTTCACCCCTTCAAATAGCCAAAAACCTGTGCCAGGCTAAAACCACCCACTCTCCCACATGGAACTATCCTGGTCTCCCACATGCATGGCAAGGGCCCAAGTTTTAGAGCCATCTTCCTCTGATTTCCAAAGCATACTAGCAGGAAGCTGGATCAAGAAGTAGAGCAGCAAGTACTCAAACTGGTACTCCAATATGGGATGCAGTGTTGCAGCTAGGGGCTTAATGACACAACACCACCTGCCAACATGATAAAATTCTGTGCTGTGACAAGAGTCTGAGACTGAACAGACAACAACTAGGCACATGTCCTTTTAGAGGTGCTTTCCCTGTAAGACTGGGGGGTGGTGATCTCTGCATGATGTGTTGAGTGAGGTTTTGTGATAGTTTCTATCAGGCAACTATACATAAAAACCCCTTCCTTGGCACCCGCTGGCTGGCCAGCCTTCTTGCTTGGCCTTCAGTTACATTGGATATAGGTGACTCCATTTTAGTCATGTCCATTTTCACATTCCTTTCATGATGGGAAGATGTTACAAGAGACTAAATTTACATAATAAATGAAATCAGTACATTGTTCTTCCTTATGAATTATCAATAACCTCTGTCCTCACAGACTACTGTTAGATTTTATCAAAGATGTGTACCTGTGAGGGAAAAACAGTGCTCATGGAGTTGGAACTATCTAGGGGGTCAGGTGTCTATATGGGGTCTTGGAGCATGGGCCTCTCTCTGAGACAGTGGGAAGCACTGCAGATGCTGCTGCCTCCACGTTGCTGCAATGTCTTGCTTGTTGTGGATGGCTGTGCTGATCAGCCACTGAGTAATCCAGCCTGCTTAGCAGCAGGGGTTCAGCTCACTGTCAGCAGTTTACTTGCTATGTGATGGATCAAGCAATCTTATTTCCCCCCAGACCCATGAAGTGGCAAGTAGATTTCCCTCTGTTTTTTTTCTGGAATCTGTGCCATTTTAATTAATTCAACAGGGTTTTTTTTTTTCATGTTCTTTCTCCATGCTGAATTATACACTCCTGTAGGCAGGAGTTTATCTACAGTGTTTGTTTCTATATCCTTGGGACCTAACAGTGTCAAATATACAGTCAACAGTGGCTGAAGGAAAAAATGAGTAATATAGGTTGAATGATCAGATCATTTAATAATACCACTGTGTCTCTTTCAATTTCTCCTTATGTTTTGGGTTTGTTTTCCTATTGTCTTGAATTATTTAATCTTTTGTTGTGAATTTAAGCTGTTTTCATTATTTTGTCTGATATGTCAGTGATCATTAAAGCTCAACTTATTCTTCGACTTAAAGTCTTGCATTTCATTTCTGTGCTTTGTTCCGTTTTTAGATTTTGATTCCTTTTTCTCAATCTCTCCAAAAATGTTATGCAAATTCTAAATTGAAAATCCATTGGTCACATATGACAAAACTGCCCTCCCGCCAGTAATTGCAATCAGAGGGGACAAGCCCAGCAGCCAGAATTGATGGCTGGTTATTACAAGGTTTTGGTGAGAAATGTTTTACATCCACTTGTTTATTCCTTCTAATGTTTATGCTTTCTAATGGCCATATCTTGGTAAGGCTGAAGCTGGGAGCTGGAAACGCAATCCAGGACTCTTCCACAAGTGACAGAAACCCAGCTAGATGAGCCTGCACCTGCTACCTCCCAGGATGTGCGTTAGCAAGAAGCTGGAATCAGAAGAGCCAGGTACCCCAAATGCCTACCTTTGCATTGCTTAAATTTATGTATTTCTTGGCTGGGCCACCATATTCAGATATTTGGTCAGATGTTTCTGTGAGAGCGTTTTCCAACGAGGTTAATATATGCACCAGTGGAGTTTGAGTAAAGCATAGAATCCTCCATGCAACGAGTGGCCCTTGCTCCATCCCTGGAGTTCCTGAACAGAGGAAAGCTCATCAAGTGCCCGCATGCAGGAATCCTGCCAGTGTACTTCCTGAGAGCCTACTTCTTTGGGAGTCTAGCTTGTGGACCACCCCAGGAGATCCTGGCTTGGACAATCTCATCAGCCTAAGTGTGCATTAAGACATTTGCAGAAAATGAAATTAAAATTTTATCTGAGCATAAAATTTTTACATTTGCACCTATTTTAATAATATGCAACTTCCACAAGCTTTTTGCAGTACCCTTGTGTGTGTCCATTCTGCTGATGGTTTCTTTGAAGAACGCTAATGCAGGCATTTACCTCCCACAGCAAGTGGAAGGCTTGTGAACTTTTACACCAGAAAGGTAGAAATAATCCCCAGGGTGGAGGCAGCATGGTGGTGTAGCATGTTAGTCCTGTACCTGCAGTGCTGTCATCCTACATGGGTGCCAGTTTGTGACTTGACTGCTCCACTCCTGATCCAGCTCCCTGCTTATGACTTGGAGGATGACTTAGAGCAGAGGAGGATGACTCAAGTCCTTGGTCCTTTGTCCTCATGTGTGAGACCTGGCTTTGGAGCAGCTCAGTTCTGGCTACTGTGGCTATTTGGGGAACGAACCAACAGATGGAAGATCTCTCTTTTTTTATCTCTCTTCTCTCTCTGCAAAATCTACCTTTTAAAAAAAAGTAGATCTTCAAAAAAAGAAAGGAAGGAAGAAAAGAGAAAGAAAGAAAGAAAGAAAGAAAGAAAGAAAGAAAGAAAGAAAGAAAGAAAGAAAGAAAGAAAGAAAGAAAGAAAGAAAGAAGGAAGGAAAGAAAGAAAGAAAGGAAGGAAGAAAAGATCCCAGGGATTCTTTTAACAAAATATGGCTAATATGCCATTCATATGTAACGAAAGATAGCTTTGAAATTTTGCTTGGCTACTTCAGAGAGACCAGAATAAAAGAAGGAAGGGAGGGAGGATGACTTGCCATCCACAAGGCAAAAAGGGCTGCAGGCCCCTCGCTTCCTCTGCCCAGGACTTCAGCAGGCTGGAGAAGGAATGACCATGACTCCCTACCAGTGCTATAAGCCGTGAAGGTATTGTGGATCCTAGGTGACACACGGAGTGTCCCCTTGGTAACCTGCTAACCTGAGAGGAAGGGACAGGTTGGCAGGAGAGGAAGAATGCCCTGGATACGGAGGGGAGCCACCTGAGTAGGGAGCAACTATTTGCTGCCCAGAGTCTGGGTTCTAGCAAAAGTTTGTGGTCACCATGTGCCCCTTACAGTCCAGCTGCTCCCTTGGGAAAGTCTGAGGATAGAATATCTGGGACTTTTCTTCCAGGCTGGCATGGGTGTGTTCATGCTGCAGGGAGGTGGGAGTGGGGAATAAACCAAAGCCACACCTCCCGGCCAGTGGCAGACACCAGCACCACTATCAGTGCGATGGAAGTGGTGGACAGAGGGCATCCTGGAGATCACTGCCAGACACAGGGTGGGGACAAATGGCCCCAACAGTCCCTGCCCTCCCTTCCAGGAGATCAAAGATCATCCAAGGGCAAAGGTCTATGTCGAATCCAGTTCGGGAATGATTTTGTTTACAATTTTTAAGTGCGTATTCTGTTTCAGATTCTCTTTTACTTTTAGTCTGGTGTGGTTTTTAATTATGCTTTGTCTGAACCTGACTTTCTCTCCAAAATGATTCTTCCTCCAATTTACACTTCCTCCAGCAATCTGTGAATTCCCGATGTCACACTTTCTCATCAAAGCTTGGGTACTGTCAGACACTGAAATTTTCCCAAGCAAAGAGATGTAAAATAACATTCCATTATTGTTTTAATTATGTTGAACATTTAAACCCTGTTTATTGGCTATTTCCATTTCCTTTCTGTGAGTTTCCTTTTTACCTATATGGCTATGGAGATTCTGGTTATTTCTTTTCATTCATACAAAATTTTTAATAGTATCTGGATACTAATCCTTTACTGATTGAAGATGTTGTAAATCTCTTCTTCAAACACAGCACTTGTCTTTCACTTTATTTATTGTTTTTAAAAATTAGTATATGGAGGAGAATCAAGATGTCAGAATAGGGTGAGGACACATTTAAACAGAGAAACATTCGCCAGCGTGAAGCAGAAAGGGCACATTCCAGGAAATAGCAGAGGACAGACTGACAGCAAAGGGGCATCTGGAGACTGATGGACACAGGAAAGCAGTGGAGACAACGGTGTGGTGCTGCAGTGACCCAATATATCAGTAGCATTCAGCAAGAGGCAATCTAAAGTTCACCAGCAACCAGGTCAGAAGGGGAGTTCAATGGGAACTCAGGAAGTAAACCCAAAGATTTATCCATCCTGTTGGTTTGTTTGATTTGAGTAGGAGCAGAGATGGAGCGGCAGACCTAAACAGGCGGTGTGAGAACAGGGTGGATTTCACAGCCTAAACTCCCAGTAGAGCTGAATCAGGCATCTTCTTGTGTAGGGAGGCGACGGCTATGGGACAGACCTGTCCAACTCATTTCAGGCTCAGTGAATTGCAACAACATGGCATCCTACAGATTCCACCCAAAATAGATCCAGGTAGCCCCCAGACCTAACAGCCAGCCAACTAACAACTCCACAATTTGCACCTCAGGCAATATGGTACAATATGGCATATTGTACAAAATGGCAAAGGCTTTGAGACTGCAGGGATGACAGTGAGCTGAGTATGCACTGAGCTGCAAACATACTCACTGAGCTTATCGCATTGCACTGGTCCCACATCAAAAATAATACTGACTTTGGCATCTTATGACTCAAAAGAGGTCCAAGTGGACCTCAGACCTAATGGCCAGCAGATTCCAGCAAAATCAGCACTGCCAGCAACCTAGCTATTCAGGACACCTCGTGTCTCCTTAATTTTAGGAACTGCTCAAACTGGAAGTGAAAGAAACGTTGTAAAGACAATGGTGCAGCAATAGCACAAAATCACAGGAGGTAGAGTGCTGAGCCAGGAGCTGGGCTACAGAGACCATGGTGGAAGTCTAACTTAAGAATCCAGATCTGAAGCTCACTGGAGGGAGTGACACAAGTGTTTGCCAACCCCAATAAGTGAAGTTGAATTGCAGACCTATGGGTGACACAGCTTGGAAACCTGCCCTAAGGAGAAGAATCTGCTAACCAGAAGTACCATGATCAAGAGCAAAAGAAGAGACAAAGGCACAATGAATATTACTGAAAATTCCCCTGCAAAGGAGCAAAAGCCTTTGCCAACCTCAGAGTTAACTGAGGAAGACATTGAGAAAATGAGGGATACAGAATTCAAAATATTTGTTATAAAGTTTCTTATGAACAAGAAACACATGCAGGAATTTAAAGAATACACCACACAGCAAATAGCAACACTGAAACAAAATCAAGCTGAATTATTGGAAATGATGGATGCAATAGAGCAAATTAAAAATTCAATGGAAATTATCAATAATAAAATGAAGAAGGCAGAAGAGAAAAATCTCAGAATTTGAAGATATTGCTTGTCACAGTGGGGAAACAAAAAGCTAGAAGCAGAGCTGGGTCAAGATAAAAAAAAAAGTGTTTGAGAATTAAGAGACATGATTAAAAGGCCAAATACACGAGTTATGGGAGTTTCAGAAGGTACAGAAAGAGAAGCTGGGTTTAAAAAATGTATTTAATGAAATTATAAAGGACATTTCCCTAATCTAGAAAGAGAATTGGGAAACAATATCCAGGAGGGGCACAGAACTCCCAACAGGGTGAGCCAAAAGCAATCTTCACCACAACACATGATCATCAAGCTCTCTTCAATTGAACATAAGGAGAAGATCTTTAAATGTGCTTGTGGAAAAAAAGTCAATTGGCATATAAAGGAATGCCAACTAAACTCACAGGAGACCCCTCACAGGAAACTCTACAGGCCAGAAGAGAATGGAGCAACATACTCCAGATTCTAAAAGAAAAATATTATCAGCCCAGAGTAATATATCCAGCAAAGCGCTTTCATCTTTGAAAATGAAATAAAAATCTTCCACAGTAAAGAAAAGTTAAAAAAATTTGTCTCTTTCAAACCTACCCTACAAATGATACTTAAAGATGTTCTCTTGACAGAGAAGAGGAATAGCACCCACCAAAACCAAAGGCAAATGTGGAGAACATCCCTGTAAAATAACAATAAAAGACTAAATCAATGAACAGCCCATTGTTAAGTCACAGGAGCAAATTACCACCTATTTATATTACCCTGAATGTAAATAGATTGAACTCATCAATCAAATATCATAAGTTAGTAGACTGGATTAATCACTCAAAACTCATCTATTTGTTGTCTGCAGAAGATACATCTCACCAACAAGGATCAGCAGAAACTCTGTCTCATGGACTTTCATGTTTTGTTTTTAGTTTTATTTCTTCAAAACAGTTGCTTTTTTCTCATTAAATTACTTAATGACTCATAGGTCATACAATAGCATCATTTTCTTCAAAAAGGTTCTTGATTTTCTTTTTCATTTCTTCAGCGACGCATTAGTCATTCAGTAGCATGTTATTTATATTATGGTGTTGTAAGTTTGTTTTTTCTTTCTGTTTATTTTTTTTTAGAGTTTCATTTAAGAGGATGCATAGTAACTGTGTAATGGAGTCCATCGTATCCAGTGGCATGTTGTTTAACATCATGGCATTGTTAGTTTCTGTTTTTCTTCCTGTTGTTGGTTTTGTTGCTGTTGTTGTTGCAGCTTTTTCACTGGGGGTGATTTATAGTGACTGCAATAGATACTGACATGTCCAGATGTGAGGATATGGTGCAGTGTGCATCTCTACTTCCAGATCGAGGATGCTCCCAGTGAAGCTGTTGGATGTGTCTTGGCAATGGGATGCTAGACTCTGCCATTGTCCATGCCTGTAGTGATGAGCATATGACTGCTTACGAGGAACTGTGCTGTTGTAAGGATATGGGAGAACTCAATGTATGGGGGCAGGGGTTTGAGGGAGGGAGTTAAGGAAATCCCAGAACCTATGGAACTGTATCATGAAGTAAAAATTGTAGTAATAAAAAGGAAGAAAAAGAAAAAATAAAAATTGAAATTAGTATATGGAAGTTAAAAAACTTTAAGTGACATTTCTCTTTTTATTAAGGAATATGGTGAGCATTGGAGTAGAACAGCTTAAGTGGCCACTTGGTAACCTACATCCCATAGCAGAGTACCTATTGACACCTTGCTGCTTTGCTTATGATCCAGCTTCCTGCTGATGTGCCCGGGAGACAGTAGATGAAGACTCAAATGCTTGGGCCCACGCTGTCCACATGGAGATTCTGGTGGAGTTCCTGGTCCCACGCTTCCGTCTTGCCCAGTTCTAGCAGTTATAGGCCTTTGGGGAGTGGACCAGTAGATGAATGCTTCTCTTGCTGTCATTATGTCTTTCTTCTCTCTCTCTCTCCATCACCCTACCTACTTTTCAAACAAATAACTTTTTAAAATAAAATGCAGAGACATAATACATTCACAAGATTCAAACGTCTGATATTGTACAGTGAAAATTCCCCTCCTACTCAATCTAGCTATCTATCATCCTTTCTTGCAGGGAAAAGAAGGCAAAACTGCTATGACACAACAAATAGCTTGCACATCCATCATTCCTTACTCTTATCAGTATGACAAATTATTCCTAGCAGTGGAGTTGCTAGGTCAAGGATACAAACCCTTACAAGTTCAATAGTTATTATTAAATTGCCCTCCATAAAGGCTGTGTGGATCCACCCTCCCCCTATCAGAATGCCACTTTACCTGTACTTTCTCTAGAACAGGTGCTATTGAACTCAGCCAGTCTAACAGATTTACAAACAAAAAGGAATATCTTTACACAGCTTTGAAAAGAAAATGGACTTCATTTTAGAAACTTTTTTCCAAGAGGTCATGTGTGCATGTGGTCTAACATTTGAAGAGAATAAAAAAAATGCACAGTAAAATATTTAATCATTCTCATAGCCTTTTCCCATTTCACACTGTTCTCCTTCCCAGAGGGAACTTGGTGACTGCCTGATGGCAGATTGAGTTCCTGCCATCCACAGGAAGACTCGGGTGGAGTTCTGGGTTCCTGCCTTTTGCCTAGCCCGGCCTACCTGCTGCAGGTGTTAAAAGGAGCAAACCAGTCAACAGGAGGTTTCTCTCTTTGTCACTGTGCCTTTCAAACAAAGTGAAAATAAGTTCTCAAAAAATGCTGCAGAACCAGTGTTCTTACAAAAACAAACAAACAAAAAATAGGTAGAAGAGCCATGGGTGTAAGCAGGGAGCAAAGGTCCGTGGGGAGGAGGTCAGAGGTTGAAGGCAGCTGTGTGCATGCCAGATGCTGTTAACTGATCAACAGTTCAGAATCCACAACTGACAACTAAGAGAAAAAAAATTCCTGCTGTTTAAGTTACCCTGTCCTTGGTCTTTTGCTACAGCATCCCTGGCAGATTACTATGCTAACTTTCAGTTTGCCTTGTGCACCATCTTTTCCTTGTTAAAGTGTTGGACTTGCATTTATTTCTGATGAAATAGGTTCCAGTCGTTGACTCACCTGGGAACAAAGAACACTCTCAGCATTTGCATTGTCCTTGCCTAGGCACCTTCCTGAGTTTTAGGTGCTTCCCTGGAGGTTGCCAGTCCCTGGGCTCTTTGTACAAAGCAAGAAGAGTCAACATGGTAGTAAGATAAACCCAAGAATGAGAGTTGTTTCCCTAAAATCGGAGCCCACGTGGTCAAGCCCCCAAATACGAACTTCCTTTCTCTTGGCTCCAGGCAGGAGCCAGTTCTGATGCTGTTTTCACTTCCAATTCCTTCTTATTGCTTTAATTCCCTGGCAAGGGAGGGGAAGAAGGAACTGGAAAAGTAAATAAAAAAGAGACAATCAGATAGGCACATGCCTTAGAACATTGCTTCCATTATATATTATGGAGGGAATCATTCTTTTTTACTTAAAATTATTTTAATTTATTTTATAATCGAAGAGACCAAGATATCTTTTTTTTTTAAAGATTTATTTTACTTATTTTTATTGGAAAGTCAAATTTACAGAGAGAAGAGAGAGAGAGAAAGATCTTCTGTCTGATGGTTCATTCCTTAAGTGGCTGCAATGGCTGGAGCCAAGCCAATCCGAAGTCAGGGGCCAGAAACTTCTTCCTGGTCTCCCACAAGTTTGCAGGGTCCTAAAGCTTTGGGCCATCCTCAACTGCTTTCCCAGGCCACAAGCAGGGAGCTGGATGGGAAGCAGAGCAGCCAGGATACAAACTAGTGACCATATGGGATCCCAGCACGTGCAAGGCAAGGACTTTAGCCACAAGGCTACCGCACATCTTCCATCTGCTAATCCACTCTCTAAATGCCCACAGCAGCCAAGGCTGGGGCAGGCCAAAGCCGGGGTCTGGGAACGCAGTCTGGGTATCTGTGAGGCTGTCAGAAATCTGAGTACTTGAGCTGCCCCACCTGCTGGCATGCATTAACAGGAAGCCGGAATCCGAAGTGGAGCCAGGCACTGCAATGTGGGATACAGGCTTCCCAACAGACGTCCTACATGCCAGACAAACGCCTGCTCCCTCATTCCTTCTTGCTTCATCCTACAACGCCCTTCCTTCGGGTGCTAGCAGCAAGGGAAAGCATTGTTTTTATTGCTAACAGCAAAGGCCACTTTTTTTTTAGTTAAAATTTTAATTATACTTTTTAAATTGGCTGCAGGTGAATAGCCTCAGATAACAAAACAAACTGCTCTAATCTATGCAATTATTGTGCAATCCCTTGTTAATTGAGAGAAATATCCATTTATAAATATATATTTAAGATTCAGGCAATTACAAGTGTGAGACCAAGTATCTTTCCTTAGTTCATGAAGATATCATCTTCCAGGGGAATTGTCTTTCTCAATTTCCCAAAAATTTCTCCTGCCATATTCTTGATTCGCAGTTATTCATCTGCTAGTTCATTGCATTTACTCAGAACTCTCTTAGCTTATGGGTTTAAATGTGCATATTCTGACTTCTTGAGGTACTGTGTAGGACTATTTAGCACTCTTTTATTCTTCATTTTAGCTGTGGAGTTAGTGCTAAGTGAGTCAGTTGTACTTTTCTCTGCTTGCATCTGTGTAGTATGGGGTCCTTGTCAGGAGCCTGACGTCATGCCCAGCTCCACCACTCACCAGTTGGCTAGGAGGCAAGGGTCAGCGGAATCCTCAGGGAACTTGTCAGTGTGAGCCACTTGGCAGGGTGCTGGGATGGGAAGTGAGAGTTGCCCTATTAAAATGCTTGGAACATACCTAAGCAAGTGACAGTCCTAGGAGGTTTGTCACTAAGTTGACTGCTTAAAATGTTACGACTTTTGTGTTATCAATCCTAGATTTCTTATCCCTGAATTTGAGTTCATAATGTCTCCAGTTTCTAACATTTATACTTTTTCTAGGCTCTTATTTTTTTCCCTCCATTTAGAGTGAAAATTTGCTTGTTGGCCCCAAATTTGCTCCTTTTGTGTTGCTTGTGTGATGTATTGTCCTAGCACTTCCATTGGTACTCTAGTGGAGTGTATGTATATGTAATTGTATATAATTATAGAATGTATATAGTATGTAATACTACTCTGCTCTATAAATTCCAAAGAACTATGAAGAAGCATTGTCATTATTTTTTTCTTTTTCAGTAGAGAGCTTACTCTTGCATTATATATTTTGGTCAAATTGTGTGCAACCAAGGTGCTGTGAGTATATGAAGACACAGGAAAACCTGGGCACATAAAAAAGAAAGGTCTAATTGAAGAGATGGTTGGGGGTCTGGCGTGGTAGCCTAATGACTGAAGTCCTTGCCTTGCATGTGCTGGATGCTCCACTTCCCATCCCGCTCCCTGCTTATGGTCTAGGAAAGAAGTGAAGGACAGCCCAAAGCCTTGGGCCCCTGTACCCACGTTGGACACCTGGATGAAGCTCCTAGCTTCTGGCTCTGGATTGGCTCAGCTTCAGCTGTTGTGGCTACTTGGGGAGTAAATCAGTAGACAGAAGATCTTTCTCTCTGTCTCTCCTTCTTTCTGTGTATCTGACTTTCCAATAAAAAGTAATAAATGTTTTAAAAAGAAAGAAATAGGACTTGGCTTTGTGGGAGCTATGATTATTTATTAACTATTAGTTATAAAATCATATTTTAGTTATTAGTTAAATTATCATATAATATATAAAATGATTATTAGTTATAAATCATCATTTTGGGTACAAAAGATTTTAAGGAAAATTATTATATTGAAAGTGTCCTCAACAAAACCAAGTTAGAAAATATTCATATCCAGGCAACCGCAAAAACAATATAAACAGAATGATGAAGCCATAGATCTGCTAAAATTAACTAATTTGCACTCTGAATTTAGTTACAAGATTGGCTTCCTACATTTACAGACTGTTGTGGTAAGACCAGTATTAAACCTGCCATAATTTAATCAGGTAAGCTTACAAAGTGTATTAATTATAAGAAACTGTATTTGTCCTAATAAAGTACCTAGCAGAAATTTAATTTGATCCTATTATCTATAAATGATCTCACCAGCTGTGTGACAATTAACTTACTACACTGTAAATAAATTCACAAACCTTGCGTTCAGTTAACACATCACTGAATATACTATGTGGAATTATCTACTATTGGAGACAAAAACTGTTTCTTCTGGTTGATCTAAGTACAATGTAGTTCTCATTCTTCTACAAGGGAGGGACAGGACTGAAAGGGGAAAGCAAGAAAATGATTATAAGAGAAGTAACAAGGGCCCAGCACTGTGGCCTAGCAGCTAAAGTTCTCACCTTGAACGCAACAGGATCCCATATGGGCGCCGGTTCTAATCCCAGCAGCTCCACTTCCCATCCAGCTCCCCGCTCGTGGCCTGGGAAAGCAGTCACGGACGATCCAAAGCCTTGGGAGCCTGCACCCACATGGGAAACCTGGAAGAAGTTTCTGCTTCTTGGCTTCAGATGGACTCAGCTCCAGCCATTGTGGTCACTTGGAGAGTGAACCAGTAGAGGGATAATCTCCCTCTCTGTCTCTCTTCCTCTCTATATATCTGACTTTGCAATAAAAATAAATTTTACATATATATATGAAGTAATAAGAGAAGATCTGTGAGATAATGAACCTTCCCATGAAAGCAAGCCACCACACCAGGCCAGAATTATGGTCTCTGGTTTCTGGTCTCAGATCAAGCCCATTTGCCTGAACTCTGGAGGTCCTGGAGAAAGGGATCTATTTCTTCAGTGATGCCCCTAGCTGGAGGACTCCACATTTGATTAGATGCACAGATGTAGAGATGATTCTAATCACACAGAGAAGACCCAGCCCTCCTGCACGGAAATGGGCTCAAACAATGGAAAGACATGATTTAGTCTCAGAATGAGAAAAAGCAGTAACCATCACAGTTACCATTGCTCTGGCTTTGGTAAGACTTGTCTCCCGGAGCTTTGTGTGGTGGACACTTGATTCCTTGAGTGGCCATGTTGAGGTGGTGGGACCTTTAAATGTGGGACCTTGTGGAAGGTAAACAGACCATGAATGAGCTAAGGCTGCTTTCACAGGAGTGCATCAGGCTTCGTTGGAATGGGTTGGTTTTGGAGAGGATGAAACTGGACATTGGAGTAAAGCAAGGCCAGCCTAGTGCTTGGCCTCCTTTTTATGGGATTGCTCCCCTTTCTGCTTCTGTATCTGTAATGCCAACAGGAGGTCCTCACAGCACACCTGCACCTTCCAGCCACTCTGCTTTGTATGTTACCCTGACTCAGGCATTTTGTTATAGCAACAAAATGCCAAAGGCAACTGTCACTGTTGATTGTCTTCTATTTGGTTCCTCAGGAATGCACCACAAACACTGCTTGTGATGTATTTCAGTGAAGACTCTGAAGCGCTACTTACTGAAGTAACCATACAGAAAATAAATTGTGGGATCCAGAAGAGATGGCAGCTCAGAGGAACAGCAAGTCAACTGCAACACTGCGTGAGAGGGAGGGAGAGAGGGAGAGAAGAGAGAGAGAAGAGAGCTCTCCCCACTGTTGGTTCACTCTCCAAATGGCTTCAACGGTCAGGGGCTGGATGTTGAAGCCAAGAACTCAGAACTCCAGCTAGCTCTCCCACACGGCTTACAGGGGCCCAAGCATCCTACTGCTTTTCTAGGCACATTATCAGGGCGCTGGATCAGACACAGAGCAGCTGGGACTTGAACCAGCAGTCTGATATGGGACCACTTGACTTGCTGTGCCACAATACCAGCTGCATCTCATATTTCAACCTCACATTTATCTGGAAATATGCACTTATTGTTTTGATGTAACATATAGATAAAAACATACAAAGAGCTATTATCTAACTACTAAATATGATATACAAGATATTTAATGACATGAATGATACATTGCAGAATTTAAAAACCAGTTACTGAACAATACATAAAGATTATAATATTTTAAAGATTTTATGATTATGAACACAAAACTAGGAGAAATATATATCTCTGAATAGTCCAGCCATCAAAACTGTGTTCAAAGAAAAGAAATTAAATCATGAGAGAACCACTTGTAATGCTATAACAATATGTTACTATATAGTTAAGGATTACATAAACTGTGATATTGACTTTGCTCAATGTGAATTAAGGAAGCTAGAAGGGAGCATCATGCATGAGAGCATTGGTGGTTGTTTATTCTGAGTGTGAGAATCAGAAGGAGTGAAACTTGGTGAGAGATTTCCTTTTTAAAATATATTTTTAATCAGTTAATTAAATGTGTTTTGAAAGGTAGAGAGATAAAGATAGTGAGAGAGCAAGAGAAATCTTCTGTCTGATAGCTCATTCCCCAAATTCCTGCAACAACCAGAAGTGGGTCAGGACAAATCCAGGAGCTGGGAACTCAATCCTCTTCTCTGTGTGATGACAGGGACCCAACCATCCAAGCCATCACCTGCTGCTTCCAAGGATATGCTTGCACAGGAAAATGAACTCAAATGTGGAGCTGAACTTGAATTAAGTACTTGAAAAATGGAATGTGGGCATCTCCAATTGTCTTGGCCATTGCATCAAATACCCACCTTGAGTTATCTTCTTACACTCTTCTGTGTTCTTTCAATGTTCATGTAATTTATTGATAAACATGTGAATGCTTCTTAAATGTCTAAAGGTCTTCGAAAGCAATGTGTCAGGATAGAGAAGCTTAGTAGTTTATCTAATTCTAATACAATAGAGGGAAGAGACATGAAGGCTCCCATTGATAAGAAAACCAAGACTTGTCCTGTTCTTCCTGTATGGTGACCAGCAGAAAATCAACAGAATAACAGATTTCAACACAGTATAAAGAAGAGTTTTCTAGTAGCTAATACTGTCCCACAGCAGAATAGATTCCTTGAGATGTTGATTGGTCAAACAGAGCCAGAGGGCTAATTGTCACAAGAACAAGGGAAGCTAGGCGGAAAAGGAAGAAGGGAAGCAGGCTGGATGCCTGTAGCATCCTTCTGATTGCATGCATTCTAGCTGTGCATCATTCCTACCCCCATCCCTAGAGACTCCCAGTGATGCATGCCCAGTGGTATTTGTGCCTTTGTGCAGTTCCCTCTCACGTGTAACCTACAGGATGCCATGGAGAAGATGGAGGATGACAGCCAAGACCAGACTGTAAAAGATACCTCGGCTTCTGCCTTGCTCACTCTTGGATTGCTTGTTCCAGAGTAGGCCAGCGCATTGTCATGAGGACCCTCCAGCAGCATGTGGAGAGGCCTGCATGGACTGAGGCCCCTTGCCACCAGCCAGGCAAACCTCACCAGCTGTGAGAGCAGCTCAAGTTGCAAGTAGATGCTCCAGTCCGACAAGCCTGCCAACATCTTATCTGCAACTTCCTGAATGACCAGGAATCTGCTGACTTTTGGCCCATGAAGATCCTGTGCGGTCAAGCCACTAAATTTGGTCATAATTCTTATGTAACATTAGATGACAACACAATTCTTGTTTACCTGATTTGTTCCACATCAGATTTGAGACCATGTTCTACCATTCAGTCATTCTAACTGAGCTACTGCCAAGTGGTTCTTTTTCAAAACTGTATTTGAAATACAGAGAGATAGACAGAGAGAGCAAGCAAGCAAGTGAAAACTGCAGGTTCATTCCTCCAAACGCCTACAATGTCTGGGGATTGGGCCAGGCCAAAGCCAAAAGCCTAGAGAGCTCAATCCAGATCCCATCCCCACTCCATGGTTGGCAGAGCACCAAGGCCTTGACCTTCACCTGCTACCTCCCAGGATGCACATCAATAGAAGATGGAATGAAGATCCAAGCCAGGACTTGAACAAAGCTACTCTGGCATGGGCGGTGGGCATCCCAGGTGGTGTGTACATTGCTATGCAAATGCCCACCTCACAGGTGTTAGTAAAGAATGACAATCCCTCACTCTGACAGATCTCCCACTCCTCCATACACACACTCACTGCTTGCTTCTACAGATTCAGCCACTTCAGTCGGCTGTCTTACCATGAACCCACAGGAGCAATCTCCCTGGCCTATTAGGAGATACATGTTTCTCTTCCTTTTTTTTTTAATTCTCATAAGAAAAGAATAATGTGGTTTTTTATTCTCCTATAGATGCCACATTTGCATATAGTACTAACTCCAACAATAACATTTACATGTCTCAGCCTCCATCTACCACAGCCCCAGACTCTATGAATTGTTCTTATCAGGACGTGACTATATCATGTCTTAGATATCAGAAAAAGAGATCTTTGAATATCCAAAGGCTAGGAATATTCACTTCTCTGCTCCCGGGTGGTTCCCAGCATCCTTCACCATGAGCCAGTGAGCCAGCGCTTGAGGAAGATGGCCTGACCCTGGTTCATGGCTCATCACGGCTTGGGTGGGAACAGTTGACACCAAAACTTATCATAGTTCAGGACCATCATTCTGATGAGCCATATTACTTTCTCCTTACCATTTTTTTGCTTTTTTAAAAAAACAATGTGTTTATTTACTGATTTGAAAGATCAGATGACAGAGAGAAATATATACTAATAAGCATTATTAGAAAACACAAATGCTGTTAAAAGATAGTTTCATCCTATTGTTTTCTTTTCTTGTTAAATGTTTATTTTTATTTGAAAGCAAGATCTATGGGAGAAGGAGAGACAGTAAGAGAGAGGTCTTCCAAAAACAAAAAATAAATAAGAGAGAGAGAGAGAGGTCTTCCATCCACTGGTTCTTTCGCTTAATGGCAGCAATAATCACACTGAGCCAATCCAAAGCCAGGAGCCAGGAGCTCTTTTAGGTCTCCCACATGAGTGTAGGGTCCCAAGGCATTGGGCCACCCTCTGCTGTTTTCCTAGGCTATAAGCAGGGAGTTGGATTGGAACTGGAACATGTGGGACACAAACTGGTGCCTATATGGGATACTGGTGCTTACAGGTAGATTAGCCAGTTGAACCACCGCGTTAGTCCCTTATCATTTTTTTAAATATTCAAATTATTTGGAATATAAGAAAGAGAAAGAGATCTTCCATCTGCTAGTTCACTCCCAATATGTCCACAACAGCTACAGCTGGGCTAAGCTGAAACCAAGAGATCAAAATTCCTTTGTGGGAAACAAGAACCCCAGCGCTCTGGGCCATTGTTTTGCTTCTCAGACACATCAACAGGAAGCTGGATGGTAAACAGAGTAGCTGGACTTGAATTAGCACTCAGACATGAGATGGTTGCCCAACCAGTGGTCTAGTGTGCTGCACCACAATGCCTAGCCAGCTTCCCTCCCATATTTGCCAGCAGAAATGCAATTATAGATTTGCAGATTGACAAGCAATACTGAGCCTGCACCTGCACTTATGTGCACAACTGTCCACATGCCTTTTCTTTAACTGGTAGCTTTACACTCTCAATCTGTAAAGGACAAGGATTTGGAAATAGCCTCAGAGCTCTGCATGTTGTAAATATTAAAATTCCTTAACATGGGCCTGGTGCGGTGGCCTAGCGGCTAAGATCCTCGCCTTTAAAGTGCCAAGATCCCATATGGGCGCCGGTTCTAATCCCGGCAGCTCCATTTCCCATCCAGCTCCCTGCTTCTGGCCTGGGAAAGCAGTTGAAGACGACCCAAAGCCTTGGGACCCTGCACCCGCACAGGAGACCAGGAGGAGATTCCTGGCTCCTGGCTCCAGATCGGAGCAGCACTGGCTGTTGTGCTCACTTGGATAGTGAATTATTGAACCAAAGATCTTTCTCTCTGTATATCCTCCTCTCCGTATATCTGACTTTGTAAAAAATAAATAAATCTTTTTAAAAAATAAGCCATAAGAGAAAGGACAAGAAGGTGTGGAGGGTGTAGAAGAAAAAGAAGAAAACGCAAATGAACAGAAAATTCAGCAATAGATTTGTGCCTCTAGAAAAATACTCAAGGGCCTGGCATTGTGCTGTAGCATGTGAAGCTGCTTCTTGCAATGCCAGCATCCCAAATGGAAGCAGGTTTGAGTTCCAACTGATTCACGTTCAGTCCAGCTCCCCGCTGGTGGCCTTGGAAGGGCATCAGGGGCTAACCCAGATACTCAGGTCCCTGCCACCTAAATGGGAGACCTGGATGAGGTTCCTGACTCTTTGCTTCCATATGCCTAATCCCTGACCGTGTTGGCCACTTGAGGAGTGAGCCAAGGAATAGCTCATCTCTCTCTCTCCTCTCCCTCTCCATAATTCCTTCAAAACAAATATATAAGTAATCTTTTAAAAAAGAAGAAGAAGGAATACAGGCAGGGCAGGTGTTCCGTGCTCTAGTGTACTTGGGCCTCCCACAGTCCATATCAGGGTGCCTGGTTTGAGTCCGGGCTCGGCTTCTGGTTGAAGCGTCCTGCTGTTGCACACTCTGGGAGGCAATGTGTAACGGCTCAAGTGCTTGGGTCCCTGCTGCTCACAGGAAAGGCCTGGGCTGAGTGCCAGGTTCATGGCTTTGGCCGGTCCTGGCCCAGCCTTCAGAGAGTGCACAGGTAGGAGACATCCCGAAGTCTCGTGTGTCACCTTACCTTTCAAATAAATAAAAGTAAACAAGTAAGACTTTTCAAAAGGCAGGAAAATGACAACTCTAATGGTTTGTAATGATGAAATGCTTCCCTGAGACATCCACAGCAGCATTGGTTATGCAATCTGCAGCTATAATTAGCTTTTCCCTGGCATTTCCTGGGGTGGAAGAAAAAAGTTGTTTTAGGAGCTGGCGCTGGTTGTGTGAAGACTTCTGGAAAGTGCTGAGGGACAGGAAATAAACTGGCCAGGTTCTCCAACTAAACTCAAGCAACTTCTTTTTTTGAAGATCTCTTTGTTTGAAAGGTGGACTTACAGAGAGGGAGAAGTAGAGCAGAAGCAGAGAGAGAGACTAGAGAGATCTCTCATCCGCTGACTGACTCTCCAACAAATGGCTGCAATAGCCAGGGCTGGGCCAGGCCAAAGTCTGCAGCCCAGCCCTTCTTCTGTGTCACCCATATAGATTCAGGGGCCCAAACACTTGCACCATCTTCACTGCTCTCCCAGGCCATAAGCTGGGAGCTGGATCAGAGGTGGAGCAGCTGAGATACCAGTTCCCTTCCGGAATGCCAGCACTGCAAGCACCGTCTTTACCCTTCAATTCCACAGCACCAATCACAAATGCAAGTTAGAGAACAACACTCACATTGTTGGCCTGTGGCCACACTACGTTCAAACAGAAACAAGACCATTCCATAATCGTGTTTCTCTCTCTCAATCTCTCAATCTCTCTCTCTCTCTCTCCTCTCTCTCTTTCAATCTCTCTCTCTCCCTCTCTCTCTCTCAATCTCTCTCTCTCTCTCTCTCTCTCTCTCAATCTCTCTCTCTCTCTCTCACACACACACACACACAACCAAAGGCCATCCAAGTCTTAAGACTCTTTCGTCATCCGTTATCCCGATCAATGTGAATGCGTGAATGACTGCTGCTTTACCCATCACGGCTCCGACCACTTTCTTCTCTCCCTCTCGATGAGGCACCCAGTCCTACAGTCAAGCCTGCGCCCCAAAGTTTCCGATGCAAAGAGCTATCCTGCCTTGAAACTGCCACAAAGCGTCCAACCCGGCGCTAGGCGTTCACAAGTGCCCTCTAGCGTCCTCTCGCGGAAACGCCAAGCGGCTGCCCGCGGGGTGCAGCGCAGAGCGAGGAACCCGCGGTGCAGAAAGACCTGGGTGTGCCTCCCGCCTCTGCAGCTTGCAGGCGGTAGGATCTTCAGCAAGGCGTCTGGTCCCTCTGGTGGTCGTTTGCTAGGATTGCCACAACAAAACTCCAGTGACTAACTAACTTAAGCTTCGGTCTCCCTTAGCAGAAGGTGTCCTCCCTTAGCAGAAGGTGTCCTCGCCTGTCCACTCTCAAAACGAAGTCGCTGAAGTGAAGGAGTGTTCCAGCTGGACCACAAGGTTATAATCACTGCACTCAACAAATGATTTTGCTGAGCCCGCCGCGATAGCCTAGTGGTTTATTCCTTGCCTTGCATGCGCCAGGATCCCATATGGGTGCTGGTTCGTGCCCAGACTGCTTCACTTCCCATCCAGCTCCCTGCACGTGGCCTGGGAAAGCAGTCGAGGACAGAACACTGTACCCGAGTGGGAGACCCAGAAGAAGCTCCTGGCTCCTGGCTTCACATCAGCTCAGCTACGGCTGTTGCAGCCACTTGGGGAGTGAATCAGTGGACAGATCTTTCTCTCTGTCTCTCCTTCTCTCTGTGTATCTGACTTCCCCTGGCTCAGAGGTGCAGGCGTCTGAATTTCCTAACCATGTGGCTGTAGCTGGGAGGATCCACACCGGGGCCAGTCTTCCTGCCTGGGATCCTAGCTCCCCGTCCACTACTGCCAAGCAGTGAGTGAACCATGGGTTTGTCCAAGCCCACCAAGATCTGAGAATTTCCTCTTTCCACAGCGATCATGCTGTAAGAGGATCTTGGATGGCTCTGGGCATGCTCAGCATCATGGCTTTGCCCTCTGCCACCATGGTGCTATGTGGAGTCCAGGTAAGTCTGTTCAGAGGCACAAGGGTGTGAATCTCCCAGCCACAAACTAGGCTAAGATTGGGGGGAGGGGGCTGGCTAATCCAGCAAGGGCCTAGCACCCACTGGCATGTGTGAGATCTGGGTCTGGGAGTGGGCCAAGTGGGGGAACTTGGGAAACTCCACTAGTGGGTCATAGCTTCCGCTGGTGAGCACGTGGTCCAGACCTGGGGATTGGGCAGACTGAGCAAGGTAACTTCAACGGTTGGCAAATGTGTAGGTTGGTTTTGGAAGGGGGCAGATGAGGCAGGGCTAAGCAAACCTTAGCTTACTAGCAAGGGCAGAAACCAGGCTTTTGCGCAGGTCATGCTGGGCTAGGCTGTCATACTTGCCAGTTTGCATGAACCAGGGATGGAAGCAGACAGAGCAGGGCCAGGTTGCAGCACCTGCCAGCAAGAGTTGGGACTGGGGGCATGCCAGGTCAGGCCCAGGCTATAGCATCGAAAGGCAAAGGCCAAGACAGCTGAGAGACTATGCCAAGCTGGGTCAGAGTAACCACTGGCATGCGCGGGATCTGTGCCTGGGAGCAGGCCTAGCTGGGATACCCTGCCTGGGTTGTGGTTCCCACTGGTGAGTGCAAGAGCTGGAGTGGGGGCTGCTGTTGGGTCTGGACATGGCTGCAGTGTCCCTGGGCACAAGTGTGGACTGGGTCTGGAGTGTGCCAGACTGGGCTACACTCCAGCACCCCCTGGTGTTCATGAGACCCATGGTAGGTATAGAATGGGCTAGGCTAGGTCTCTACCCCTGCTGAGTAATGAATGAACTGTGTCTGGGTGTGGATCAGGCTTGGCTGGTCAGTAACACCCAACAGTAAAAACCAGAATGGGTGAGGGATAGTCAGAAAAGCTCACTGTCCTGCTAGGACAGGAGGTGGACTAAGGCTGGCCCTTGGATCCACCAGTGGGTGTAAGATCTGGCACTGGGAGAAGTTCTGATGGAGGAGCTTGGGGAACTCCTCCCTCAGGACACAGTCCCTGCAGGTGAGCACAAGAACCATGATAGGGAGCAGCCCAGACCAAACCAAGGAATAGTACCCACCAGCATACAATTTGCTCAGGTCGGGGCGAACTAGGCTGGGCCAGTCCATATCACCATTGGCGAATCTGAGCACCAGAATGGAATGTGGGTCAGGCCAGATTGAACCACAATGCAAGCAGTTCACATGAGGGCCAAGACTGAGGGCTGGCTCGACTGGACCAGGTTGTAGCCCCACCAGTGTGAGCTGGAATTGGGGGTGGATCAGGCCCAGCCAGGCTACAGCACTAACTGGCAAATGCCAAGGTGAGGCGGGCCGTAGATTTGGCCACAGCGCCCAACCAGCACATGTGAAATCAGTGAGGGAGGGGCAAACCCAGTTTGGGGGCTGCCCATGTGGCTCCCCTGCTGGACCACCATTCCCACTAGTGAATGCGAGAGTTGGAATGGGATCACACCAGGCTGAGCAGGGCTACAACACCTGTTGGCCTGCATGTGAGCTGGGATCAGGGAAATGCCAGGCTGGGTTGACTATTCCTATTGGTGCATACACAAGCCAGAGTGGGTGTGGGTTGGTTGGGCTTTGCCACAGCATCAGCTGGCAGAAGCTGGCACAGGGGTAAAATTCTGTCAAGCTAAACTGCAGAACCACCTGGAGAGTGCAAGATATGGGAGTTGGCATGGTCCCATTAGGCAGCTCCCTCTTGGGTTGTCAATCTGACTGGCAAGCATGAGAACCAGGATTTGGGCTGGCATGATAGACAGAGAAAGGCACCCGCCAGCACTTGTGTGGGCTGAATAGTGGAGCTGGTTGGGTTGCACTAGGCTTCAAGTGCCCATCGACAGATATGAGAGCTGAATGGGAAGTGGGACAGACTGAGCCAGCCTGCTGTATATACTGGCAAGCAGGGGAATCAGGGCAGGGTTGGGCCTGGTGGGGGGTTTGCAGGTCACTTGGACTAGGCAGCAGCTCCTATTAGTGTACGTGAAGGCTGAGTGTACGGTGAGCAGAATTGGGCTGGACTGCAACACCCATTGGTTTGTGTAAAAGACAGGGCTGGAAACAGAACTGACCCAGCAATTGTAACTACCAGCATGTGCATAAGCTGACTGGGTGAACAGACTGTGCCGGACCCTGTATTGACAGGCCCATATAAGAATTAGGTCTGGGATCCCCTCAGATGAAATTTCTTTGGGGATTCCCCCAACTGAACCACTGGAATCAGAACCCCAACCATGGAGAGAATTGTAGGTTTTACGGTCTGACGATGGAATACATGTGTCAGAGCTTGGCCTTCTCAGTGGCTTAGAGCAGTGGACAGCATTTCCAGGTGCACATGGAGGATAGGGCAGTATAGTGGAGTCTGCAGAGGACACCTGGTACCATAACAGAGGATGGAGAACAGAACAAATCAATCAACTACCCAGCCAAATGTTGGCAGTGAATATCTGGCTAAACAGAGACTCTAAGGTGGACTATGTCAGCCAGTGGGATCTGGAGAGATTTCATCGTGCTTGGAGTGGCTATCAAAACTTCTTGAGCAGGACCCTCAGAGCATGCCCCACACTGGAGATCCCAGGGTGGTGTTGTCCTCCATCCCAGCGTACAGAGGCGTTTGGGGGGCTGGGTGTGGCTTCTCCCCCATCTTCTCCCTTCCCCCAGATACAGAAGGAAAAAAAGAAAAGATAGAAATAATGATCTCACCCACCTTCCTGTATAACCCGTGACTCTTATCACCCTAGTTATCTACACAAAAAAATCAAAATTAATTAATTAATTAATCTTTTTAAAAAGAAAAATTACTAAAAGAAAAGTATTTTTAATTTAAAAAATCATTTTGGTTCTCCAATAAATGAAACCCTACTAGCCAGTATTGTCCAGGGGGTTGGTTTAAGGAAATCCCAGGTCCAAGCAGGAAAATTCTAAGTCTGGCACAGAAACCACCACCTGCCTGTAACCGCTCCCTCCCCCAGGACCAATGCAAGCCCACCTGGTCAGCATAAACATCCCCTAATGAGCACAGCACTACTGACCAATCAAAGACGTTCACAAGTACCAATGACCAATCAGGAACTTGGACATGAGCTACACATGCACCTTGAGCCTCAATTTCCATCAGTAAGAACCTTTACCTTAACCCTCTTTGGGAGGGTTATTAAGCCAGAGCTGCTGGCTCCTTGCTGCAGAGTTTTGCAATAAACATCCACCTTCTCACACTGCCTTCTTGTCAGTGATTGGCTTCCTGACTCAGATTTGGGGCTTCTGTTCTGCCACACTCCCCTCTGATTTACACCTCTGTTGCTGCCCTCTGAGGTACTCAGCATGAACCTCCTTCAGAGGCGCAGAGAAAGGCTGGAAACCTGCATCCCTGGGCCGGCAGGGCAGCAGGTGCGGCCTCCCACTGCTCACACACTGCTCCCTCTGCTCCAGCACGCTGGAGGCCATCTTCAGGATCTTGTTTTCCCCAGGAACAGGAATCATTATTTTGCACATGAATATCTGCCTGGCCTCATTATAAAGTCTCCATGGGCCTGCGTGGCTGAACAAAGGGAAACCAAACAAGCACATGAGTTCCCGGAAGCAACCCTTGGATTACTGAGAAATGAAAACAGCTGACACCAGGGAAAACCCAGGAGCCTCGCCTTGCCCCACCCTGCTGGGCTCATTCAGCACGACTGTGACCGGCTGGCTCCCTTTACAGTCAATTCTTTTTTTTTTTTTTTAAGATTTATTTTTATTTTCATTGGAAAGGCAGATATACAGAGAGGAGAGACAGAGAGGAAGATCTTCTGTCCGATGATTCACTCCCCAAGTGAGTGCAACGGCTGATGCTATGCCAATCCGAAGCCAGGAGCCTCTTCCGGGTCTCCCGCGGGTGCAGGGTCCCAAAGCTTTGGGCAGTCCTCGACTGCTTTCCCGGGCCACAGGCAGGGAGCTGGAAGGGAAGCGGGGCTGCCGGGATTAGAACCGGCGCCCATATGGGATCCTGGGGCGTGCAAGGCGAGGACGTTAGCCACTTGTGCCACCGCGCCGGGCCCTTCCACTCAACAAGCACATGCTTGCATGCTGTGGGTGCCTTGATCCCCTTGAACTTCAAAATAAGCCTAAGAGGTGGGTACTGTTCTTTGCTTTTCACAGCTACACTTTTTAGATATTGGTCTTTCATTTTATCTGAAAGGAAGAGAGAACGCTTCTATCTGCTAATTCACTCCCACAAACAGCCATGATGCAGACATCTGGGGAGTGACCTTGCAGTTGGAAGAACTCTCTCTCTGTTTGTCTCAGCCTTTCAAATAAAATTAAGATAAACAAATGAATGTTTCACACAGAGAACACACACACTGTTAAGGAGTTATAGTTAGACCTATAGTATATCTTTTCACAATGGCCAGATAACTAACATTCTTCCAATACTTTCTGTGTACCAGGCTGCATGCTAACCATTTCCCAGCCATGATCACATCAAATTTCATTTCCTGTGTTTTGGCCCAAGGATCCGAGAAGTCTCCAAGCTACCTGCAAAAACAGAAAACCAATAAGACAAGCTGGCCCCTGAAACAAGAGCCAATATCCTGGGATGCAGTTTTCTTTCAGGCCATCTTATGAACCCTGCATTCATCTGAATTCTACCGTGTCTGTTAAATTGCTGGGTTTTCTTTTCAAAGGAAATCAGAAAGAAAAACATCCTGGCAGTAGGAATGTCTACATTTTCTCCATGACGATGAGGCAGAGACGCAGGAATGGATGGATCTCTTCATTGGTAGAAGTGGGTCCAGTGTGACCAGAGGCCAGAGAGGAAGGAGACAGCACCAAGTCCACCACTGTCACTGATGACAACCCCTTCAGGGAATTCTTTTATTACTACTGGTACGGTCAATTGGGAGCTGCTCAGAGGAGAAATCTTCTGATATGTTGGCTTCTGAACTTCTGAATGCATCTTCCCAACCCCTCCACATTCACACAGCCACTACAGAACACCTGTCAGGGGCTGGTGTATCAGCTAAATGATATCCTGCAGATGAGTCATGAGCAAAGTGCAATGTGCCATGCATAGTTTAGTTATTTTATATTATCATTTCTTACAAACCTTGGCCTCATTATCAACAGTTTGGCTCAATGAATGCCACTGGTTCTTTTTTGTTGTTGTTTTGTTTTTAAGATTTATTTTATTTTATTGAAAAGGCAGATCTACAGAGAGAAAGAGAAACAGAAAGATCTTCCACTCATTGGCTGACTGCCCAGGTCGCGACAGTGGCTGGAGCTGAGCGGATCAGAAGCCAGGTGCCAGCAGCTGCTTTCAGGTCTCCCATGCAGGTGCAGGGTCCCAAGGGTTTGGGCCATTCTCCAATGCTTTCCAAGGCCACAAGTAGGGAGCTGGAAGAAGTGGAGCAGCCAAGACACGAACCAGTGCCTACATGGGGTCCCAGTGCTTGCAAGGTAATAGCGACTAGGCTACTGTGCCAGGCCCGCAACTGGTTGTGTACCTGAAAAAAGACTCACACTCCATCATCCCTACCACAGACTGAGTTCAAGTTTGTTACCTTTGCCCGTTGCTGTTGGACTCCAGCTGTCACTGAGCCTGATTCAACAAAGGGAGAGATTTCTTCCCCACAGATGCTTTACCAGACCATGAATATATCTACCAGGAGAATACTGCCCTTGTTGGGACTTCTGCTCAACCGTGCAATGAATTCAAACAAAAATACCTGGAAATCAAAACACAGTTACTGGCCACAATTCTGTTTTGTAAAAATGCTAGTAGAATCCCTTGATCATTGCATATCAAATAGCAATAGTTCTCAGCAGATTTCATCTTGAAGGGTTGTGATTCAGCCTTAAGAATGCGCTCTAAAAACACCAGTGCTAATTTACTTTATCCGGCAAATGTAACTAACACTGCACCCAGGCAAGGAGATGGGGCGGGGGAAGGGTGGTTGATGACAGCTATTTATAGATTGACAAAGACATCTTTCCAGAATGACCAGCAAGATACATAACCATGCCTAATGACCTGCAAAAGGACATTGAAGAATGAACCAGACAGTGAATTTGAAGGTTTTTAGCCACTCTAACAACTGGAACGCTTCTGACAGGATTAGCTCAGCAAAAAGAGCTTTGGGAAGCCACAAACCACTTGTTTCAGTCACAGGCAATGTGATCAATGGGAAAGATAGCATAAAGTGGAGCTGAACAGGTGGGAAATGCAGGACTTCTCTGCTCCTGTTGGCTTGCTCAGGGCTTAGGAAGTCAGAAAAGCAGAAGTCAAAGTCATTTAGGAGGGGAAGGCCCCACAGAGAAGCAAGAGTTCCTCAATGCAGCTGAAAGTGACGGCCACGTAGAGCTGTTAACAGCGTGGGAAGACGTGAAAAGCACAGAATCTGAAAATGTTCCAAAGAGAATGTCAACTAAGAAATCTATGGAAAATGTGTTTGAAAGAAACATGGTAAAAGGCTACACAGGGTGATCTCTAGATGGCTGGATTGTGACTTCTGTGTTCTTTGTATTCCTTTGTGTTGCTCTACAATGTATGAGCATAGATTACTTTTTATATTCTGAAAAAAATTAGAAAAAAACTTAGGTTGATTGGGGGTTAAACCAGAAATGGAAGTGAGCATTAAACTACCAAAAATAAATGAATTAATAAAGGCACTAACTCCTGTATGGCTTTGTTATACTGAAGGGTTATTGCATCACTCTTCAGATTTCCCTCCTGGAGAGCCCACAGACTACCTCTAAGCAGATAAGGACTTCCATAGAGACAACTGTCAGGTCTGAGTTTTCTTAGTCCTTTGCTGGGTGGCTGCAGTGTGCACATTGAATGCTTCAGAGCATCCCTGGGCTCTAGGTGGGAGACGCCAGGAGTACCTTAACTAGCCGCATGTATCCCTGCAGGCCAAAGCCGAGAGCCAATCCCAGACCCATACCTAAGTTACTAAATCAGGTGTCTCCTCCCACCACATCTCCCTTGCTCCTTATCCCAGACTGGAGCCACACCATGCAGCACAGCTTTGCAGCCCAGATGGCAGCAACTTGTCATGAGTGTGCCACCCACTTCCTCTTCTGTACCCTGCCTATCTTACTAACACTTTCTGGAGCATTGGACCAGCTTTGTACAAAACAGGTTGTGATGGGGTCCTCCTCCAAGCTGAAGATCCAGGAGACCAGTGCTGATGATGACAATGACAAAATGAAAATAGCAACAGTTTGCTAGAGATAAAATCAATAATCCTGACCAAGCGCCTGCAACTGTTATGTGGCAAAGCCTACTAGAGTGGCATCTTCAGAAGGCTGATAATCTGTTGTTAGTACTTAGCTACTGTTCTAAGTGATCTCTCAAACCAAGAAATCAATGAAATATATTAACCACTACTGTCAAATCAACACCTAATAAATCAGAGTAGAGCTGAGAAAATGAGTAGAGAGCAAAGACAAAAGAAGGGAAGCAGAGAGAGAAAGAGAGAAACTGACAGAGACAAAAACACAGGAAGATTTGCTATTGAATAATTCTTGTTAAATGCACGCATGCAATGTTACTATTACAAAAACACTGAATTCACCTGAGAAAAAGCACATTTAATATTAACTGAAGACCTGTAAGAGACAGGGATAGGCCGAAGGGAAGCACAAATTGATCTTCCTATACAAAAAGGGGTTTGGGATCATACAGGGTAACTGGGGTGCTCTTATCAGGGACCCTGGGAAGAGGGCTCAGAAGGTTTGCTTTTTTTTTTTTAACATGAGCAACAATTATGGGATTACAGCTACTATGCAACATGTAGGCAAACAATCCTTATAGGTTGCTAACATGTTAGGCATCCGTGGGAAGCTTGCTATTAAGCAATGGGAGAGGGATCCTTTGCTGTCATGCTTTCAGATTGAGAGAGAAGGAGCATGATCTGCTTATAGACTGGCAGGAATGGAAAGCAGCTGTTGGGACTTGAATGCATGGGTCCGTCTGAAGGGGCTTCTGGTTAGCCCTCAAGGCCTGAACAGAGCAAAGCCATCGAGGGGAAGGCAGGCCGTGTCCACCAGGCCTGTTCACAGGCACTGGCTTCTCCAATGTCCATGCTAAGCCATCCTTTTGGTGAGTCTGGGGTCATAGCCTAATGCATCAGCTCTTACTCTTACATGTTCAAGTCACCTAACTCCTCTTCCTAAAATTCCATGTTCACCAGCATTTATATCTGGTTCTCCGCCAATTTGACTGAGGTGCATGTAGTGGGGTAGGAGAGAATGCCCTGATCACAAAGCTTTCAAATATTCAGGTTCCTTTGGCAACTCTTCCTCATTGTAAATTAAGAGGTGACAGTGTCTCTGGGACATAGTTGATTGTACTTTTCCCTCTAAGAAATGACATTTTTTATGTTTGTGGCATGAGAGCTTAGTTAGCAAAAATCAATCTCAGGGATCTGAGAAGTCCTGTACAAACACAAAATAAAAATAAGGTTGATAAAAGCAAAACTAAGTCTAGCTCATCTTTTCAGCCACATTTGAGGTCTTGCTCATAATTTACAGATTTCAATAGTTTGGGGACTCAGTGTACTAATATTATAAAAAGTTTAACAGTCTTAATATTTAAATCAATTCAAGATAATAACTTTTTGCCTAATATTTATTAACTTCTATAGGATTTCAACAAAGGTAGAAATAACTGGAGTGATTCGCGAAGGCCTTACAAAAGGCTAGAACTAAAGATAACCTCAAAGAAGAAACAGAATTGGGTCAAGCAGGAAGAAGAAATCAAAGAATTTTAGGTGTATTGTAACAAAACACCTCATTGAGAAAGTAAATCATCGGATAGAAGATCTTTCTCTCTGTCTCTCCTCCTCTCTCTATATATCTGACTTTGTAATAAAAATAAATAAATTTAAACAAAAATCAAACCGATGATTGACTCCCCAAGTGGCTGCAACAGCCGGTGCTGAGCCTATCCAAAGCCAAGAGCCAGGAACTTCCTCCAGATCTCCCTTATGGGTGCAAGGCTTTGGACCGTCCTCAACTGCTTTCCCAGGCCACAAGCAGGGAGCTGGAAGGGAAGCGGGGCTGCCGGGATTAGAACCAGCGCCCATACAGGATCCGTGTCATTCAAGGAGAGGACTTAAGCTGCTAGGTCACCATGCCGGGCCACAGAAGAAATTTTAAAAGTTGTATTTTATTTTTACTTGAATGGTAGCGTGAGAAAGAGAACTTCCGTTGTTGGTTCACTCCCCAAATGTCTGTAATGGCCACCGCTGGGACACTCTTAAGCCAGGAGCTTCTTCTGGTCTCCTACATAGGTGCAGGGGCCCAGGATTTGAGCCATTCTCCACTGCTTTCCTAGGCCACAAGCAGGGAGCTGAACAGCAAGGAAAGTTCACGGGACATAAACCAATGTTTATGTGGGATGCTGGCACTCCAGGCAAAGGATTAGCACACTACACCACGGTCCTCATCCTAACAACAGGTTTAATAACGGTATGGAGTAATGGCAAGGGGAAGCTGGGATGAGAAGATGAAGCAGCCCAAGCCGCTAGTCACCATCAGGCTGCAGGGCAAGGGAGAGACACCTACCAATCCTGGGGGAGCGACACTTGCAGGACGCCCATGGGCAGAAGCTGGGTTAGCCAGGCCAGTAGGGCACCCTGCCACTGTTTCTCCTCCCTCCAATCCCTTGCTGCAACAACAGAGTGGAGTAGGTGTGGCTTGTGGAGGCAAACCCCAGTGCCACCCCCAAGCATAGAGCAGGCCAAGTGATTTTCCTTTATCCTCGTGTTTCCTGCTGGCAGCCTGCACCCCCTAAACAGTTACCATCTTCATCTTTGCCTCAGGCTCTATGCTTCAGATACCTCAGGGCCCAATCCATAAGAAGTGAGGGTCCCACATGGTAGCCTAGCAGCTAAAGTCCTCACCTTATACAAGCCGGGATCCCATATGGGTGCCAGTTCTAATCCTAGTGACCCCCGCTTCCCATCCAGCTCCCTGCTTGTGGCCTGGGAAAGCAGGTTGAGGACAACCCAAAGCCTTGGGACCCTGCACCCATGTGAGAGACCTAGAAGAAGCTCTAGGCTCCTGGCTTCGGATCGGCTCAGCTCTGGCCTTTGCGGCTGCTTGGGCAGTGAATCATCGGATAGAAGACCTTCCTCTCTGTCTCCTCCTCTCTGTATATCTGACTTAAAAAAAAAAAACAAAAACAAAAAACCAAAAAACTGAGTTTAACTCCCACCTGTCAATCCTAGCAGAATCAGTAGCCAACTGTGATAAGTCAGAAGTCCAAAGCAGCCCAGTGCTGTCTCCTAATGATGACTGACAGCAGTTTATGGCGAAACGTTGACAGTGTTCATAGTCCTTTCAGCTTTTCTTTGGAGGATTTGCAGTGACATGGGAACCCAAGGAACAAAAAAGTGCAAGGAAACTTCAGGGGGTTTTGCATATCCTTTCTCTAGGACAGAGGAAATCTACTGCCAACTCTGAACTTTTAGTAATTCAGATGTTAGGAAAGAAAGCTGTAAGTGGGTTGTTACCAGGACCTAGGCTTAATAAAAGCCACTCATGAAAAGTAAACAGAATACATCCACACACGCACCAATGTGCATCCCTATAACATGGAATGTATTATAGAAAACACCCAGCCTCTCATCCTAAGGAAAAATAAAAGTCAGGCATGACTGGGTTCTGAGGGCTGCTCCCTTTCAGGTGAGTATGCCGAGGGGTGGGTTTCTGGGGCCCAGGTGGGCACAGGGCTCACCCGCCACCATCATTGGGCTGGTGATGGGATTAGGGAGGGCGCAACCTTGGGCCTGGGGGCTGGAACTTCCGGCAGCCTGCTGGCTGCTGAGGGGTTTCAGGTCAGGACGTCTTCATGCCCAGATCCCTGACTCCAGCCACTGCATGCACGTGGTTGAAGCCCTGTGCTTCTGGGATGTGAATCAATCCTTAAGCTTCCCAATCTCAGTTACTCTTCCTTTGAAGAACTTATAATCACTGAACAATGCTGACCACTGAACACCAGTCTATGCAAAAGCTAAGGCTCGGGGCTTGTCCAGCAGGATTATATCTTATTACCTGACATGATGATGGATAGGGAACAAGTCACATTAGGCAGGGCCATGATATTAACTAGGACATGAGAGAACCATATCCGGGGGTAGATTCTGTGGGGGATGTGTGGTACAAACTCTGTGGAAATTCTAGCCCCACTGGTTATCTCAAGAGTTGGGGTGGTGATGGATTAAGCTAGGTGTGACCAAGGAGCCTGCCATCACTCACAGGTAAAGGAACCCCCAATAGTCTGGACTGATCAAGGCAGCATCACCCAATACTGCATCCTGAATAGGGTGTGGGGTGGGCCGGGCTGCAACGTTCACCAGCTCATACAAGGCCAAATGGAAGGCCAGACTGCGCCGGGCAAAGGCCTAAACCCAATGGCATGTATGAGAGCTGGGTCTGGGAGTGGATTAAGTGGAGGAACTTAGGAAACTCCCCTGGCGAGTCATAGCTCCCGCTGGTGAACATGTGGTCTAGACCTGGGGGTTGGACAAGCTGAGCAAAGTAGCTCCAACAGCTGGGTAATCTGTAAATTGGTAATGAAATGGGATAGACTGGGCAGGACTGAGCAAACCTTAGTCCACAAGCAAAACTAGAAACCAGGATGGAGCATAGGTCATGCCAAGTTAGGCTCTTGCACCTACTGATCTGTGTGAGCCAGGAACGCTAAGCCACAGTGTCTAAGGCAGAGGTCAGTGCAGGAGGACATTGTGAGCCTGGAAGGTCAGCGAGCACAGGTTTGCAGTTCATTGGACAGTATTTGCATGACAACAACCAAATGGCTACCTTTGGTATAAACATCATGTAAATGAGAACACCTGGTGTAATATACAAAACAAAAGGAATTCCAATCAAGAGAGAGAAACAGTAAGGACAGAAGAATAGAACAAGTCAATCAACCACCTCAGCTATATGTTGGCAGCAAAATACTGGGCAGACGGAGACTCTATGATGGAGTATGTCAATCAGTGAATTCTCCAATGACCTCATCGTGCCTGGAGTGGCGAGATTGGCAGCAATTCATGGCTGGTAAACTATCAAAACCACTTGGGCAAGAATCTCAGAGCATTCCCCACATCAGGGACCTGGGGTGGATGGGAGACTGGGTGGGGCTTCTTCCTCAATATCCCCCTTTACCTCAGATACATGAAGGAAACAATGTGGAAATGATGGTCTTGCCCACTTTCCTATAGCTCTTGAACCTTTTTTACCCTGATTAACTGTATAAGGATTGCCAAAAATATAATTTAAAAAATTAAAAAAAAAAACAAGCATGAAGGAGAGTGCACAATCAGTTCCAAATGTGGGTTATATTTTACTTAAAATAGATCAAGATATTAAGACCTTCCGAAAGGCAGGTGCAGTCATTCGATGCTCAACCACAAAGCCTGCATAACGATCTAGATTTCAGTCGAAACCCAACTTTATTGAGCTGAAAGATCACTAGACAGAAAGCAATGAGCAAATAATAAAGGTAAAGAACTGAATGAAACATCAGAAAGTAAGTGTACAACTGATTTTTTAAAAAGACATCACCTAGGTTAAAGCTTCCGAACTCTCTGGGTGACAGAAAATATTTTGGGTGTGTTAAGTTCTTCTAATACGACCTTGTTGCAGGAAGTTTGTTTTGAAACCTGCAGAAACCCATGTGGCTGGAAGCCCAGGTCGGGAGGAGCTGCTGGGGCTGCCCCTGCTCAGGGCGTCCTGCCGAGGAGGCAGCAGCCCGCCAGCCTGGCTTAGATCTCAGCTCTTCTTCAGTAACTGTGTCCTTGGTGCATCCAATGAGACCATGTATCCTATCACTCACAGAGAACTAGAGCTCTTAGAACAGGGGCAAAGTTTAAGTCTCCCATCAACATTACCCATTAATACACAACAACAACAAAGACTTGGATATGAGAGAGAGCACCTGTGTGTATGTGTGGGTGTGTACCTGCATATATTTAGAACAAGATAACTTGTTCACCATTTTTGGAGACAAATACATCTTTTTTTTCTTTCTTTTTTTTCTTTCATTAATTTATTTTAATAATCTTAGTTGATTAGGGTACAAAGGGTTAAGGGCTACAGGGTGAAAGTGGGTAATATCATTGTTTCCACACTAATACAATCATTTTTCCCTGTATCTGGGGTTATGGGGAGTAGTAAAGGGAAAAGCCCCACCAAACTTCCCACCCATCCCCGATCCCCAACATAAGGCGCGCTCCAAGCAGTTTTGATAGTTCATCAGTGCTGGATTGCTGCCAATCTCACCGTCCCAACCGCAATGAAACCTATTCAGAGTCCACTGGCTGACAGTCTCTTGATGGTAGGGGTTCCAAGATCAGCAGTTCAGTTGGAGAGATATCCAAAGAAACTTCATCTGAGTTGATCCCAGATCTGATTCTTGCGTGAGTTTGCTAGTACAGACTCCAACACCGTCCGTCACACCAATCAGCTTATGCATATGCTGGTCGTTGCGATTGCTGGGTCCGTTCAGTTTGCAGCCCCGTCTTCCTCGTAAACCAATGGGTGTTGTAGTCCAGCTCTATTCTACCCACTTCATACTCGGTCTTCATGCAAACCAGTTAGAGCTGCAGCCTAGTTGGGGCGTCTTTTTTTTTTTTTTCTATAGTTACCTTCTAACTTGAAAACCATTTAAAAGAAAGATCTGACACATCATACATTCCTTGTAGTAGGTGCAATTCTTGCTTTTTCTTTGTTCAGAGAGAATATGAGAAAGCTTTTCGGGGATAAAACACAAATCAGAAGGATTCTGTAAAAAGACAAAACTGCCCTAGTGGGGATTAACAGCATTTTAAATGATACATGATAGAATCTAAAACATTGTTTAAACTAGAAAATCCTACACTTGCAAGTACAACAGTCTCCACAAGGGGGAGAGAAAGTGTGCAGAAGCGCGTAGCATTACTGTCACAGGGTGAGTGTGCCCAGCAAGGCAGGTTAGAAGCAGCAAGGCAGCAAGTCCCAAGCTAGTGGCCCGGTTAGAGTTTAGACGTCAAAGCAGGGCAGAGTAAGAAACTCACTGCCAAGTCAGCACTGAGGACTCCTGTCCTGCCAAAGGCTCAGGGAGTGGCTCTCTCCCTGCTGGGTTACCAGCAGCTTGAATCAGGCTGAACAGGTAATAGGCACCAAATGTATACCAGGCTTTGTCATTCTGGATCATCTTACTCCATTATTATCAAACTCCCCTCTCTTCCACACCTCCAATCTCTGCTCCTGGCCACTTTCCTTGCAAGGGAGGAAGAGAAAGTGGATCTTCAACTTCTCAAAGCCACTTTTTGTTTTTTTGCTTGTTTTCTGGTTACACTAGGATTCCACTTCCACTGGCAGAGATTGAGAAAAGCTGATGGAGCACCCCAGAGCTGGCAGCAAGAACAGTACCAAAGGAGAGTTAACACCCAAATGAAGAACACATGTGATTGGAGTCCCCCAATGCCAACAATCGTACAAGGAAGACATAACCTTGCTGCAGTCAGCTCACACCGCTCAGTGGGACTTGTGTCTTCCTTAAAAAATTACCCACCAGAAATGACAGAGCAGCAGTGTCTTATCCTGGCATGAACCACTTGTTGAGATGAAAGATGTCAGATGCTTCTACAGAATGATCATATCAGCACTAACTCAATCTCTGAGAATGTTGCCTTTTGGAAACTCGGGTCTAAGCCGTCCTTCCATCAGGTGAGGTAATTCCTTTTGCTTTCAGCTCCTCCTTGACACGCTTCAGGTAATGAGGATCGGGGTAGCCATACCTGCAGAAGGAAAGTGTGCTTTAGTTGTATCATGAACAGGTCTTTAGCATCTGCCCAGCAGGTCCATGCTGCAAACATTCAGTTACATCCTGAAGGTGGGCGTCTATGTGTGTCACTCCTGGTATACAGATATGGGCCATTCAGTGGTTCAATGAGCCTAATCAGCTGACCAGCATCTGCCTCTTAGCTGGCCTCTTCCTTTTCTTCAGTTTAACTATTTGTGGGAGAGGGGTGTTTGTAATCACTTGCTAGTAAAACATTCAAAATTAGGAATCTGAAAAGGCCTTACGCTTATTTCAGTTTTGATAAGGATCTGAAATATCCTAAGACTCTCTCTACGAGTGTCATTGACCAACTGGGTCACATTCTCTGTGGATTAATGGGGAAAAGAGGATAAAGAAAGGTGACCTTGAGAGAAAGCAAAGCAAAAAGCATTTGTAGCCTCCATGCTTCAGACATGAAGCCCCAAATTACATCATCTCAAACACCATTCACACTGGATTCTGAAACTCTCTGCCCTTTGATTCGAAATTTGAGAGCAGCAGACTATTCAATGGCTGGCAGGTAGAACGGTAGGGTACCAATCTTGCTGTCTTTGAGATGATCAACTCAGATTAGCATTTCTCAGAATAGTCTATGGTACCCAACACACTCTCTGTAAGATCTCCTTGTAGCCATATCCTCAAATTGCTGCATTTCACAACTTGTAAACCCTGTTTAGCAACCATTGCATACAAACAGGCTCTTACTTTTCTGGTCCTCCTGTCTGGGATGTTTTGTGGTGAATGTCATTCCAGGTAATGACATCTGATTTGCCTGATACCCGGGAGAAGCCCACTGTGAAAATCAGCTTTTGTTTGAAGGCCACTTGGAGCAGCTCCAACACCTCTCTTCCCTCCTTATTATTAGGTAGGTAGGCAACTCGCTGTGTTCCAGGATACGGCTTTCCTGGGTTTGGGTGCTCTACCTGTTTGAAGACAAGAAAATGTTAGACAAAAACACTCCCTTTTCTAAATTTTACTATATGTACAAATGTTTTAATTTGTAAGCAGAACAAATCAGAAGGAAGAAAAATGTTTGCTTTGCTCGTATTCCCAAATTTTACACTTTGTTTCTTTCTCACATGTATGCTGGAATATATTTCTTCCTGCCTCTCCAGCCCTCTCCACCATCCTAACATTTCTCTGCATTAAGAAATAGCGTGGCAGGGTTTGGGTCAGTGGCTAAAATTCCAATGATATCAGGCCTCGCCTATGAGCAGGCCCGGGCTCAAGTTCTGGTTCTATTTCCAGTCGCAGCTTCCTGTCCCCATGGGAGGAAGCAGGTGATGGCACAACACACTGGATCCCTGACCCCCAAGGGGAGGTGTGCATTGCACTCTGCCCTCCTGGCCTCAGTCTGGCCCAGCCCTGGCTGTTGAAGGCACTTGGGAATAACCAGTCAATTAAAGATTTCTCTCTCTGTATTGTTTTACCTTTCATACGAATACTAAATCATTGAAACATAGAAAAGCAGATAGACACAAACAGCATCTAAAGTGATGAGCAATCACTGCAACTTTGATCACTATCGTATTCTCTGATGTTTGACTGGGATAACTCCTTGGGAAATCCATGGTCAACTAGATGGAGGACAATTTCTTCTGTCCTGGAGATGCTAGCACAGTGCAGAGCAACGCTGGCTGTCAGAGACACTTACTGTTTGTATGCCTGCTTTGAAGTAGTAGGTAATCACAATGGTGCCACAGGAATAACCCGGAAGTGAGGAATCTGCTACAGAGTGGGTCATGGTTCCTTCTGGTTGATTCCCTTTCTGGATCCCGTAGGAAGTCTGACACACGGGACAGACCGGCCTACTGGCCATGGCTTGGCTGATACATGGGACGCAGAATGCATGCTTGCACTTGGACAGCACGTGTTTGTCTCTGATGGGCTCCAAGCAGATGACACAGAGGTCCTTTTCCTTCTTGTCCATTCCTGAGGCCTCAGAACTCCCAGCGTCCCTTAGTGGAGGGGACGTTGCGTCCGAGGGATGACTACGAATTCCCATGTGTGTTTTGTGATCCTCATGCACTTTCTCACTGGCCATTGGAGACACTCCTAATCTCTGCAAGACATACTGCTTTGCTGCAGCAAGGTTAACTGGCAACCCAGTCAAAGTGATCAACCCTTGATTTAGCACAACATGCACATGTGGATGCTTTCTCTTGAAGTCATCAGTGAACTCTGTGCCCAATAAGGGCTTCTTGTCTTTGTCCAAAGGTGTCAGGGAAAGAACTTCTGTCATCAGCTGGCTTGAGGCACGCTGCAAGGCATCAATGAAACTTTCATTTGCATGCGCAGAGAGATCCACATCCTTATCCTTAGGCTTAAAGAGAAAGCGGATTTTCTGATCTTTCCACGACATCCTCAAGGTAGTATGGTACTTTCTCTCTATCTCTGAACAATCATGGAGTAATTCATTCTTTAAAAGCTGATAGCAATTAATGTCTACCTCAATTCCATCTGCCATGCCACTGGAAGTCAATATTTTCACAGATGTCTTGACATTTCTGTCACTGATCTTTTGTTTGGCTTCTGCAATGTCTCCCTGGGTCCCAAGGAGAGTTAAGTGTCTTCCATCCTCTTTTATAAGGAGTTTTGTAAACTGACTACTCAATTTCTGTTTCATTTTATTTGCCTGTGTGTTGTCAGCTAAAGAGATATGCTCTTGGGTCAGAGATTCTGTGATCTTCTGGAATTCACTGGCATAGAACTCACGAGCCCCTTCCAAGTCACCTGATGGACTGGCAACAAAGTCTAAATAGACCTTATTTGGAGAACTTGGTACAGTTCTGATGTCTACACCAAATGTTTTCTTTATCCAGTCTATTTTATGGGGACAGACATAATTGAAGTATTCAAAGAAAGGCAAGGGGATTTCGTAATGGTTGTGTCTTTCTCCAGACCTGGTGTGTAGTTTGGAAGCAGCCAGATGGCTGCCACAGTCCTGCTCCTCATGGGACTTCCTCTTCGTTGTTGGAGGAGATGGCTTGCTTTGCAGCAACTGCTCACTCAAGAAGTGATGTATCTTTTCTATCTCTTGGAAGTCACCGCACACTTTCACAATTCCTTCTGGACCCTGCATTATTTTGACATTGGGGAATAGCGTAGCTATGCGTGCTCTCTGCTCTTTGGAGAAGAGGTTACAGTTCAGATCAGCCATCACATCAAGAAAGATCTGAAATGGTAGAAGGAACAGTCCTAGCTGTTACCATCTTCTCCCTGGCCTGTGGCAACTCCCTCCCCACTGGACTCTGTCCTTCCACTCAAGCCCCTTTCCTAAGGGTGGTTTTCCACACATGGCTCACAGGGACCCTTTACAACTGCACAAATCAGATCACACAGCCCTGGCTCCAAACCATCCAGAGTCACCTCTGCACAGGAGGCATTTCTGACTTTTGGTCAGGAGCAGAGCCTCCTCCACGTTCCTCTTCCCTGTGACTCCTAGGCAAAACGCCATCTTCCTCTGAGCACCTGTCACTCTCGCATTGTCTTTCTGTAGAGCTTCCTATCCCCTATGTTACCCACATGACACCAGGGAGTCTGCACTTTGAGCCCACCCTCTGTGTCCCAGTGCCTAATTAGTGCCCACCATGTAGCAAGTCCCCATGCACAGGTGGCTGTCTTGGCATTGTGATGAAGACAAGTGGCAAGAGCATGGCCAGCCATGTCTTTGCTACTCACGTTTGACACATGGGCACCTCTGGTACTGTGCGCAGGATCTTCCTGTGGATGCTTCTCTGCCAGCCATGCTTCGTCCTGCGACTCTGTCAATGGAGAATTTGAGGCCCCTCTGCCTCCTTCTCCTGGGGTCTTACTGGCTTCCAGGAAAATCGTCACAGTTTTGTTGTCAACCGTAATCTGGTGCTCCCTTTTGGCTAATGCTCCCTCCTTAGCTTCAGTGGGGACAGTAAACACACACAAACAGGTGAGATTTAACACGGTCACACATGGGAAGTCACAATGGGCTCATTTCAGGGCCACTCTGAGACCCTAAAATCCATAATGCACACGCCTTGTATAAAATGGTGCAGGATTTGAATACTGTTCACTACACAACCTGTGGTATACTTTATACCACTTAAAAAGTAGGATCACAGGGTCCGGCGCCATGCCTAGCAGCTAAAGTCCTCGCCTTGAACACGCCAGGATCCCATATGGGTGCCGGTTCTAATCCTGGCAGCTCCACTTTCCATCCAGCTCCCTGCTTGTGGTCTGGGAAAGCAGCTGAGGTTGGCCTAATGCTTTGGGTTCCTGTACCTGTGTGGGAGACCTGGAGGTGGTTCCTGGTTCCTGGCTCCAGATCGGCACAGCACTGGTCGTTGCACTCACTTGTGCTGTGAATCATTGGACGGAAGATCTTCCTCTCTATCTCTCCTCCTCTCTGTATATCTGACTTTGTAATAAAAGTAAATAAATCTTTTTTTAAAAAAAGCTATTAAAAAAAAAGAAAGTAGGATCACAGTGTGTACGCTATGTAAATAGCTCTAATGTGGGATTGTTTCATGAATAAAGGCAAGAAAAATGTCTACACATTGTAGAAGGAGATTGTGACCCTAGAAGTTCAATGAACACATGATTACAATTGTTGGATAACATTTGTATGAGAACAACTGGATGAATACAATTTGTGTAACTGATTGAATATCATTTGTATGGGAACAACTGAGTGGGTACCATTCGTATAACTAAATGGATATTATTTACAAGAGCAACTTAGCGGATAGAATGTGAATGAGAAAACTTGATGGAATATATGAAACAAAAGAGTTCCTAACAAGGGTATAGAAACAATTGACAGGTTCTGTAGATCAGCTCCATACCTCCTCTCTTATCCTATGTGACCCCAATCCATAAAATTCTGATGCCATTAATAAACTTCAGCTATTGATATCAGCTGGAGGTTCCATGCATGTCATTAGCATGTTAACCTTAAGCTCTGTGCACCAAGCCATCGCTGCAGGACAGCGAACATACACATGTTCAGCACAGAACCAACTTTTTTCCTTGGATGTTTCCCAGGAATAGAAGCCACAGGTGCAGAATGCAGAGATGTGCAGGGCCTGACAGTGATGCTCTCATTCTTCTTCACTCCCCACTCAGTCCCTTCTCCTTAAGCTGCTTCCAGCATCCAGAAATGGGCTGGCCAGGGGGTGTTAGGGACGCGGGAAGTGAACAGAAACTGAAAGTCTTTTAAAAAAGGCTTTGAGTTCTTTAAAAAAAAAAAACTTATAAAAAAACAGGATGCATTTGATGTCTATAAAGGCAGAATGGTAGAATTAGAGAGAGAGAGAGGCCCTCCATCCACTGGCTCATCCCTCAAATGGCTGCAAAGGCTGGGCCAGTGCCAGGCTGAGGCCTGGGTTCGAAGCTTGCTCCAGATGTGTGTGTGTGTGTGTGTGTGTGTGTGTGTGTGTGTGTGTGTTGGGGGGGAAGCACTTGTGTCATGCTCCACTGCTTTTCCAAGTGCATTAGCAGGGAAGTGGATCAGAAGTGGAGCAGCCTGGATTCAGACAGGAGCCCACACGGAATGCCAACATTGTACACCGTGGCTTACCCAACAATGCCACACTGCTGGGCTCCAAAAATGAACACTTAATGTATATCAACCTTGCCTTAACGTCATATTTCTAAGACTATCTGTATTTTGATGATGTGGAACAACACCTATCACACATTTAAGTGGAAAAAAAATAACCTCAGAATCCAAATCAGGGGTTCAGAATTGTGTAAATGCAGATGTTTGCTGATACAGAACAAACTTGGAGGAAGGCAGCATTGTGGTTTGGCAGGTAAAGCCACTGCCTGCAATGTGGCACCCCATATGAGCACTGGTGGGTGTCCTGGCGGCTCCACCTCCACACAGCTCCCAGCCAACATGCCTAGGAAAGGGTGGAGGACGGTCCAAGTGCTTGGACCTGTGCATGAAGGTTTGAGACCAGGTGGAGTCTCCTGACTCTGGACTTTGGCCAGCCCCAAGCCCTGCCCTTGCAGCCTTCTGTCAGGAACCAGAGGATGAAAGGTCTTCTCTGTATCTCTGACATTCAATTAAATAAACAGATCTTTCAAAAACAAACAAACAAACCTAAAAATCTCGTTGGAAATATCCTGAAATGCTCATTCTGTTTCTCTTTGATGGTTTTCCTCCTTCTCTGTCTTTCCTGCAGTGAACAACACTGCTTTTGCAACAGTTAAAAATCAGAGGAAGGGCAGTGTATTCAACAGGTGTCTAATGGCAGGAAAAGATAAGAAAACTCAAAAAGCTCATGGGAAAATATGTATTATGAAAACCAAACAGATGCAAGAAACCCGAATTGGGGTTTAGAAGTAATTGAAACTTCTCTTTTAAGTTTATTTTTCCACTTGCATGAGTCAGTTGGGAAGAGCAGGGACAAAAGCATCAAATGCTGTCAGGACTCCAGCGGCAGGAGCCCGGGTCCTGAGCTCACAACCTGCACCGTAGAACAACTTACCCTGAATCTGCCCTGAAGCCCGCTGAGCTGGGTGCCTGCACCCCTCCCTGCGCGCCTGGCAAGAGCTGTGAGGGCCCAGGCAGGCCTGCACCTGTTACCCACCACTCACCTGCCCTTTCTAAGAAATTCACTTGGAAAGTGTCCGGGACCTCCAGGCCAACTGCTCGAACGGTGCACTCCCCGCCGCCAGACTGTCGACTCTGGAAGTAGAGTTCCAACTTCATGCGCATGTGCGGCAGGAGTTCGGATACCCGCACGAGGAGCGGGGAAGGCGGGCTGAGGCGGGAGGCCATGGCGGTGGGCGCGTGGCCGGTGCGCGGGGCTCGGGACCGAGTCTGAGCAGCAGGAGACTAGAGCGCGTTCCGTTCCGCCCTGCCGACCCCGGAATTAAGTTTCAGTTTCGCTTCCCCGGAGGTCCCTCCCCGTTCTCAGCAGGACCTTCCTCTAGGCTCTCCCAGCCGTTGGTGCTGGTGCCGCAACCTTGGGCCAGTTGAGTGACGCCTGGCTCCTTCGCGGGCTGCTTTAGGGCTCGGCGGCGGCGTAGGTGGAACCTGGGTCCCGGGCCAGGCCTCAGTGGGCGAGGGGACACAGAGAAGGTAAGTTCTCTGAAATTGTTAGGACGATTGCTTGCTGTGAATATGTAAGCCGCCTTGTGAATTCAACTGGAACTAGCAGAGTGGAGTTTATTTCCATGCGTTTTGCTCCGTACTTCCTCAGCTCTTCAGAAGTGCTGTTACGGCTTGCCACAGGGACTGCCCCACAGGGAGAGAAGCTAGCAGAGGTCCCTTCCTGCCCTGGAGGGTCGCCCATGGAGGAAGACCCGAGAACCCAGCTGGGCACCCTCTCTTTAAGGTCTCAGAGAGGAAGTTTCCAGCAGAACCTCATTAAAAGTGTGGAGCTGGGGCGGGAAGAGGTTAAGCATGGGGCAGGGACCCTGGTTGTGGCAGTGTTCAGGGGAGTGTTGCCCAATGGGAGAAGGAGGCAGTCCCCCTGCTGCCCTCTTGTGGGCTCTGGGAGTAGCTTTCTGGAAGGGCTCAGACACCTGCAGGCAGGAGGAGCAGGGACTGAGAGACGGCAGGGCCTGGAGGCTTGGGCCTGTACAAGTGCTCATGCTAGCCCACACCCGGGCAGCTGAGGAACAAGGGCGCATCCTGCTCCACAAACAATACACAAAGTTTCATTTTTGCTTTCCTGAAGGGAAGTTCAAGTTCTTGGAAGAATCTTGCCAGCCCCATTCCCCCACAATCCCTACCCTGCCAACTCTCAGCCCTGCTCAGCCCAGCCAGCCATTGATGCTGAGAGAATGGCCCCAGGGTCCAGGCCTGATTGCTGGAGGAGGATCCTGGCTGCTCTGCTTGGCATGCAGCTCTCTGCTGAAGCACCTGGGCAAAGAGGTGAAGGTGACTCAAGTGTTTGGACACTTGCACCCACTTGGCAGACCTGGCCAGGTTCCAGGTTCCTGACCTGTGGCCATTTGGAGAGTGAAACCAGGGATGGAAGGTTTCCCTCTCTGTCTCTCTCTTTCAAAATAAATAAATAAATAAATAAATAAATTTATATAAGAAGGGTCAATGGGAGTTCCTAGGCTGTGGGTTCGCAATGGTTGGGTACACGGAAGAGGCCCCTTGAAGTCTTGGAGGTTCAAAGGTACACAAAAAAGGAATTAGTGGGGATAGCTTATATCAACGCTTGCCAACAGAGAGAAAATGGGAGCCACACACATTATCTAAAATTCTTAGCAGCGTATTTTAAGGAGTGTGAAGAACAAGTAAATTAATTGCAATGTGTTATTTAACTAAAAATTCCAGCACAAACGAGATATTTTACATACCCTTTGTCCCACTGTCTTTGCCATCCTGTGTAGCCTAGTGCTGGCACTGATGCTGCATGAAAGCAATCTTGACTCTTGCCTCTCACAGAAGAATTTCCAAGCAGACACAGACATTGAGCAAAACAAGAGTTATTGAGGGCCCGGCGTGGTGGCGCAAGTGGTTAACGTACAGGATCTGACAGTGATGCTCTCTTTCTTCATTGCTCCGTACTCAGTTCCTTTTCCATAAGCCTCTTCCTGCATCCAGAAATGGGCTGTCCAGGGGGTGTTACCCATGCAGGGATGTGTACGGAGCCTGAAAACCCTATGAACTCTTAAAAAAAAGAAACAAACTCTTATAAAGAAATAGGATGGATTTGATGTCTATAAAGGCAGAATGGTAGAATTAGAGAGAGAGAGAGAGAGAGAAAGAGAGCCTCCATCCACTGACTCACTCCCCAAATGGCTGCAAAGGCTGGGCCAGTGCCGCTTGCTCCAGGCATCCCATGTGGGGGTGTGTATGGGATAAGCACTTGTGTCATGCTCCACTGCTTTTCCAAGTCCATTAGCAGGGAAGTGGATCTGATTAACTTCCTAGTGGTTGCAACCACCTAGACTGGGGGCCACCTAAAGGCAATGGGGAGGAACTCCATCTGTCTCCCACACGGGTAGCAGGTGCCCAAGTATGTGGGTCATCTTCCACTGCTTTCCCAGGCACATTAACAGGGTCCTTGATTGGCAGTGAAACAGCTGGAACTCAAACTGATGCTTATATGAATGCTGGTGTTACAGGTTTTAGTTAACATATTGTGCCAAGATACCATCCCAAAACTTCAGAATCTCTAATTAGAAATTTAGTTAGAAAATTATTAAAACCTAATATTCCCACTTTCTGTTTTTAATCCAAATGTTGCCCTACATAATTAGACTAAAGGTATTTATCAAAAATTCAGCAGTACAGACCTCTTGCAGACACAAATACAGTTCTCTTTCTTCAATCACTCCAGGAATCTTCACTTGTTTTCAATGCAATCTTCACTGTCTGCTGCTGCTGCTCCTTTCTTGGTTAGGATGTTTTATTTAGTTCTCTTAATGTAGAGTGATGGAGCAGGTGCCGTGTGTGACAGAAAAGGAGACACACACATGTATACAGAGAGGTCTTCTATCCATTGGTTCACTCCCCAAATGGCTCCAACAGCCATGGCTGGCCTGGGCAACGCCAGGAATCAAGAACATCATCAAGGACTCCCACGTAGGTGGCAGAGTCCTGAGTCCTTGAACCATCTTCCTCTGCCTCCAGGTGCATTTGCAGGAAACTGGTTGAGAAAAAGGGTGCCTGGAACTTGAACTGGCTCTCCTACATAGGATGCGGGCATCACCAGCTTCTGCTTAACCCAAAGTGCCACCGCACCCTCCCTTGGCTTTCCTTCCTGCTATGTTAACACCTCCTCCCTCTTACAAGGCTTGTCCATGGTCTCCCCTTCTTCTTGTGGGGTTGAGGAAATTGTAACATGTGGGACCATATAACGTCTGTGAAATCATCTGGTCTGCCTCTGCCAAGACATTTACTGATGGGACTCAAATTCAATGTATGTAGAACAGACTATTTTTTTAAATTTACAATCTTGTGTAGCTTTGCATGACATTATGAATATCCAAGTGGCTCTTGGCAGGCTAACGTTTATCTACAGCGTACAGTCCTTTCTCTTCTCTGAACTGCACTGTGGTCACTTGGAGGCTGTCCTGGAAAGAATAGTGGAGAAGAGCAACAATAACACAGCCATGTGTACAGCTTTTTTAAATGTGCTTCTTGGGCCTGACATGGTGGCCTAGTGGCTAAAGTCCTCGCCTTGAACGCACCAGGATCCCATATGGGCGCCAGATCTACTCCCAGCAGCTAAAATGAAAAAAAATAATAATCCCGGCAGCTCCACTTCCCAACCAGCTCTCTGCTTGTGGCCTGGGGAAAGCAGTTGAGGACGGCCCAAAGCCTTGGGACCCTGCACCCTTGTGGGAGACCTGGAAGAAGTTCCTGGCTCCTGGCTTCAGATCGGCACAGCACCAGCCATTGCACTCACTTGGGGAGTGAATCATTGGACAGAGATCTTCCACTCTGTCTCTCCTCCTCTCTGTATATCTGACTTTCCAATAAAAATAAATAAATCTTTAAAATCTGCTGTCTTCCCAGACTCATTAGCAGGCAGCTAGATTGGAAGTGGAGCAGCTGGGATTTGAACTGGCACCCAGAGGGATGCTGGTGTCACAGGTGATGACATAGCCCACCTCACCACCATGCCAGACCCCAATGTGTCCAACTTCACCTGTGAGATCAGACATCATGACTAGTTCTCCCACAGTGCTCTCTTGCCACATTCCCTAAGATTCTAGTACATACTTACCACATCTTTTGCATTCATTCCTAGAGCTGGGTCACCATCTCTGAGAACAATGAGTGCCTCAGGCTGCAAAGCAGAGGGAGGACATTTAAAGAGCCTTCCCCCATTGGGGGCCTGGAGGATGGCCTCTTTCAAGGTAGGAAGCAGAACTGTGAGTACTTCATGAACGCTGGGCAGCACATCAGTGGTACTATTTCCTGTACCAGCAGGAAGTCCGGGCTTCCATTACACTCGGTATCCTCATCTTGGCTTTATGAGCCCAGCAAGTTTTTCCCTTGTACCGAATGGGAAACAAATGTTGAGACTGTGCCAAGCCAATGGACAGAGCCAACCTGAGGATGTTTTTAAATGTCACCGTAGGATCATTTTGACTCTTTTTCTGGGATGGAATAAGGGGGATGATAGAGGAGAAATTAACACAAGGAAACCTGAAAACACCTCCCTGGCTGAGCTCGAAAACACTGTGTTCGGCCATGTGGTGTGAAGTAGGCCCTGGGGAGTGGATCGTGCCTGGTGGAGCAGAGCAGTGGGCCCATGTGTCCACACTGCTTCTGTCCTGGGAAGCCCACAAGTATGAGTGTGTTGCCCCTTAGGGTCTGTGTTTATTGAACCCTTGATATTTTGGGGTTGGCTTCTCAGGGAATGCAAACGAAGACACTGATCAGTACAGTTACTGCAGTCTCTCCTATTTGTAACTCATAATGAAGTCCTTTCCAATATGTGTGCCTTAGTTAATATGTGTCTTTCCAAATTCATGATAAAAAAAAAAAAGCCTTCTCATTTATTTATATTCATTTGAAATGGAAAGAGACAGGGTGGAGTAGGAATTTTTCATCTGCTGGTTCAGTCCCCAGATGCTCACTATAGCCTGTGCTGGGCCAGGCCCAATCAGGAGCCCAATTCTACCTGTGCCTACAGCATGACTGGCAGGAACTGCCTGCTGTGCACCTCCCTCCTGCCTTCCCCACCATGCATGTCAGCAGGGAGCAGGACAGGAAGCAGAGGCACTGGGACCAGAGCCTCTGAAATGGGATGTGCCTATACCCCCAGCAGTGTCTTAGAAACTGTTGCCCCCTAGAGGAGTAGAATAGGGCCAATGTTTGCTGGAACCTTTGGTATTTTAGGTATTACAGGCACTCTGATTGAAAAAAATCCATGTGTCCCCTCCCTCCCAGACTCAGAGAGTTTTGTGCAGCGTTTCTGTTGCTTGGTTTTTATTTCACCGTGTTAACTGTTAGTCATCAGTACTCATCATTCAGCCTCACTTTGTCCCCTGCTTTCTCATTTGCACAGGACACTGGGGCAGCTGCTTACCACCCACCATCAGGTAGGAGTCCCTCATTCTCACTCTATTCCAGAGTCTTTGCTCTGCTCTGCCCTTGGGGGAACAAGGGGAACACACCAGGAGTCCGTCTTCCTGAGCATCACTCAGGTGCATGGGGGTGCAGGTTCTAGTGGAGACCCCAGCACACACTTTCACAGGGGCTCTCTCTTGGTGGTGCATGCCATCTGGCCCCCAGAGATCTTTGCCCATGAGATGTGATACTCTCTGAGAGCAAGACAAACTCTCCCCTTGCTCTACAGGGGCTCTACGGGCCAAGTGGCACAAACAGCCATCGTTTTGAGACCTTTCCTCCTTCCTTTCAGATTCATTTATTTGAAAGGTAATGTAATGCAAAGAGATATTGAGACAGAACTACTACCACTAGTTTACTCCGCAAAGGGCTTCAGTGGCTAGGGTGGGGCCAGGTTGAAGCCAGGAGGCAGGAATTCCATTCTGGTCTCCGTGGTGGATGGTAGGGTTCCACATACTTGTGTCATCTTGTGCCCTTTTCTAGGCACATTAGCAAGGAGCTGGATCTGCAGCGGAGTAGCTGGGACTTGAACTGGTTCTCTGATAAGGGATGTAGGCATCTCAGGCAGTGTCTTAATCTACCTTGCCACAATGCTGACTCTATGTGAGATTATCAACTCCTTGCTTATGATCTCTTTTGGTAATGGAGGCTACAAAGAGGTCTTTCTAAGTGATTCATATTAAAAATGGGAGATGAAGTTAACGATAAGTAATTACCACATTTCGTCTTTTGTAGAATGCATATTATGTTTTCCATTTTCAAATCTCTGAGAGAAGACCACCGCCTATCAACTGATGGTGTGTCATGGATTTTTATATTTTATGATTTATTGTTTATTTTCATTTGAAAGACATATCTACACAGAAAGAGAGAGAGAGATCTCCTATCTATTGCTTTACTATCCAGATGGTCTCAACAGCCAGGTGGAAGCCAGAAGCTTTTTCTGGGTCCCCTACATGGATGTAGGGGCCCAAGCACTTGAGCCATTCTCCAGTACTTTCCAGGCCTATTCCGGGAGTTAGATCAGAAGTGCAGAACCAGGACTTGAACCAGCACCCATAAAGGATCACAAGCAGAGGCTAACTTGCTATTTTATGGTGCTAGTTCTTGTGCCACAGTTTCATAGGCATAATTTCTCCTTCTCAGAGTCATCTAGCAAGGATATTTCAGGGTGCATGGAATACAGTGTGGCAGATTGAGCTGTTGAGGCAGCAGGAGCCGGAGAGATGTTTGTTAGGCCTGCAATAGGTTCACTGTGAGAGGAGAGAGGAAGCCGGCTGGGGCAAGTGGATGCATCTGACTATAAGCCCTGACTGGTCCTTACTGACCTGAGGTGGCCTGTTAAGAGGTGTCCCGTGTTGGACATAAATGGCCTTGCCCAGCCGTTGCTAGAGGCTGCCCTGAGAACAGCATGGCTGTAGCTTGAAAGCTGAGATGACTTGTGATAGGCTAAGGCAGGAGACTATAGATTCCCCCTTTTCCTATTTCATTGCCAAACTGAAGGGGGAGCTAGTGATACTTCCTGTCTGAGCCTGCTTCAGTAAGTTTCTGGAGGTGGTACACTGGGTTAAGCCACTTCTTGCGATGCCATATCTTTCTGGATGCCAGTTCAAGTCCGAGCTGCTCCACTTCCTGTCAGGCTCCCTACTAATGCAACCAGGAAGGCAGCAGAAGATGGCCCAAGTCCCCTGGTTTCTGCCACCCATGTGTGGGACCTAGATGAAGCTCTTGGCTCCTTGCTTTGACCTGCCCATCCTTGGCTGTTGTAGCCATTTGGAGGAGTGAACCAGTGCGTAGAAGACCTCTCTTTGTCTCTCCCTCCTCTTTCTTTGCTTTTCAAATATGTAAAATAAATCTTAAAAAAGAGAAAAGGGGGCTGTTGCAATGACACAGAAGAATAATTCTTAACCTTGCAATACCGGGATCCAATATGGGTGCTGGTTTGTGTTCCAGCTTCTCCACTTCCCATCCAGCTCCTTGATTGTGGGCTGGGAATACAGCAGAGGATGACTCAGATCCTTGGGACCCACACCCATGTGGGAGATCAAGATGAAACATCTGTTTTGGCCAAATGGGGAATGAGCCAGCAGATGGAAGACCTCTCTCTCTCCATCTCATTCTTTCTCTCACAAAAATAAATAAATAAATATTCTGCCTGTCAATTAAAGATAAATAAATCTTAAAAAAAATAGAGAGAATCAAAGAACAGATGAAAAGAAGTTCAACTCTTTTATACATAAGAAATTGTTCTGGAGTGACGTAGATTGCATCCTTTTCAAAAGAATCCTTGCTCATTTTGTTGTGCTTGTTGTGCTTGTTGTTGTTGTTATTTGGTCTTCCCTCTTTTTCCAGAGATTGGTACTTTTGGAGAAAACTCTTGTTGGCGAATTCCCATTCATCACAAGGTTTTCAAAATTTTTAAAAAGAATGAGAGTCAGCTGTGTGAAGTCCTGCGGAATAAGTTTGGCTGCATCTCCACCCTGGTCTCGCCAGCTGTGGAAGTTAACAACAGCTCCCCACAGGTCTTCCGGAAAAGGCTCACCTCACAGCTCGAGTTATCAGTCTGGAAAGATGACCTCACCACCCACGCCGTGGACGCTGTGGTAAATGCAGCCAATGAAGATCTTCAGCATGGGGGAGGCCTGGCTATGGCCTTGGTGAAAGCTGGTGGCCCTGAAATTCAAGATCAGAGCTTCAGATTTGTTGCTGCATATGGTAAAGTACCAGTTGGAGAGATAGCCATCACTGGTTCAGGGAACCTACCCTGCCAACTGATCATCCATGCCGTTGGGCCTCGGTGGACCAACAAGGATGCACAGGGTTGCATTAAAAGGCTGAAGATGGCCATTATGAATATTCTAGATTATGTCAGCATTAGAAACCCAAAATTTGAGACGGTGGCAATTCCAGCCCTGAGCTCTGGGATTTTCCAGTTCCCTCTGGAATTGTGTGTACGTACTATTGTAAACACTATCAATTTTTATTTCCAAAACAATCAACCGGACTGTAACCTGAAAGAAATTCACTTGGTGAGCAATGAGGATCCTACTGTTGCTGCCTTTAAATGTGCTGCAGAAAACATCCTGGGGGAGAATGAGCTGTGGTGCTCTGGGACAGAAGGAATGCCTCCTCCTTCGGACACGAGACTCCAGATTTACCAGTACCTGACTCTTGAGATTGTCCAGAAGGGCATAGAAGAGGAGATGGTAAGTCTTTGTTTCTGTTCTCTGGTGCTTCCCAAGAGGATCTTTCACTTGTCAGTTACTCAATACGTGCTTTAGAGGGCTATGCCATGCAGCACTATGCCGTAGCATTTTGCTGGGGCTAAGACTGTGGACTTCAGAGCCAGTTTTGTAATTCATTAATTGGGTGACCCAAAACAGCTCACTTTGTCTTTTTAACTCCAATTTCCTCATCTGTAAAATAAAGATAATAATAGCACTCACGTCTTAGAGCCAGACTCCATACATACAAATTGGTTAGACTTGGCACTTGAGAGATACTTATATTTATTAGAGTCATGATTTTGCTTGGGCACCGTGGGGAACTAGAACAAACTTTGATCCTTTGGAACTTAAAGTCTCTATCTTTTTATGTTAAAGCAACTCTTTATTTGAAAAAAAAAAAATCTCACGGGAGAGACAAACCATCTTGATGCTTCTGAATCACCACAAATAACAATTAAGAGTAGGTGCTTGTGTGACAGGGGCAGAGTGGAGTAGTGGGCCAGCGGAAGGTTTCAGAAGATGGGAGTTTTGCATCTGATTTCAAGTTATGATAGATATAAAGTGGCTGTAGGAAAATCTTTCCTGGTTGTTAGAATGAGAGACAGAGGAAATGACAGGAAAAAAAACTGGCTTGGCGGGAGTCAGGAGCTGTGGGGTTTGAAGTCATGTTATGTATGCTTAGCTCTGGGCCAGAGAATACAAGAAGCATCTTACGTCTTAGCTGAGGGTTGCTGAGGGTTGTTGGCCCCTGGGGAGGGAGAGGCAGGCCAGGGTGACAGTGAATCCACAAATCTGGGGGGGTCCATGCAATTCTCCTGTGGGGCAGACAGCATCTAGGGAGGGATGAAGATCACAGCTTGCTCAGCCCAGCAGTCCCAGCAGTCTGGTTAGGGAAGACATCTAAATGTTCAGCAAATTAATATTGAGTTAGTGCAGGGGGCAGCATGGATCAGGGACTGCAATGGAGAGAGGAGGAGGATGGAGAGGAAGAGGGGAGAAGGACAGGAAAGCAGAGAGAGGAGGGGGGAAGGAAAAAGAGGGAGAGAGAAGGAGGTAAAGAGGAAAGCAGACAGGAGTAGAGGGAGAGAGGAGGAGAGGAGGAGGAAGGGTAGAGAAGGGAGGGAGAGAATAAGAATAAGAATATATATATATATATATATAGAAGAAGAGTGGGTCAGTGATGTGAGAATTAAGAGTCTTCTGTGATGACAGTCAAATATAGACTTGATCATCAGTAAGCACACTATAAATTGCCTCCAAGACAATGAAGCAGAAGGAAATGAGGAAACCCCCTAAAATGAACTATTTCTTTGAGAAGTTGTGAATACATCATTTGAAATTAAAAGTGAATACTTCCTAGTTGAATGGTACCCACTTAACTGAGATTATTATCAAATTTGTTTATTGCCAACAATATAAGAACCTTAACATCTTAAAAGGGTGCCAGGGCCCCCACATTGCAGATTCTGACTTCATTTTGGGAGTGATGCATCCACATCTATGAGATATATCTGAGTTGTCCCCAAAGGGAGCCCAAGAAACTGGACTGAGGAAGTGGGAAGTAGCAAAGGGATTCAGGCATGGGTGGGAAGGAAGGATGAGACCCCTTTTGACACGACTTCAAGCCTGAAAAGAAGATATTGTTTCAAAACTATCTCTTGCTGGTGTAGAGCTTCTTTTGGAAGAGAGATGAAAAGCTGGAGAAAGTGAATGTTTGTAGGATGGCTGAGTGAATGAGGAACTCTGGGGACCTTGCTGAGGGCCAAGCCTGTTTTGCGCTGACACCTTTTGTGCATCATTTGGACTTTGATTTTTCTACCTTATATTGCTTACGTTAATAAAATAAAATAATAAAATAATTAGAAAGTAGAATTTTTGAGAAATTTGATCTTTCGATTTAAAACCAAAAGCCACCCCAAGAAGTGCTGCCAGCGAGGCAGAGTATGACCCCATTTATGGATAAAGCTTGTGGAGACAAAATCCCAGGCTGCTCAAAATGTAGAGACGCAAAACATGTACTCCAGTAAAAGGTTAACAGATATTTGCAATGAAATGATCATCTGTATGTTTCCACTATTTCTTTTTTGAAGATTTCTGTATTTATGAAAGGCAGAGTTGGAGAAAGAAAGTCTTCCATTTGCTGGTTCACTCCTAGCTTGGCCCCAACAGTCAGCTGCCTTGCCTGGTGCATTAGCAGGGAGCAGGCCAGCTGTGACCCAGTACTCATATGGAATGCTGGCATTGTGGAAGGCAACTTAATCCAGTGTTCCAGCATGCTTGCCCCATATTCACATGATTTCTGAATGGAACAAAGCTTTATGGCAACCAAATGATCAGTCATCTAAAATATGAGTTTCTAAATGCAACATTCATGGGGTTTTTGGTGGACTTAGCTTCTTCAGAAAGTATTTTTAAATCCCTTCAAGGAAATTAAAATTTAGGTGAGTCATTTCAGAAGAAGAAATTTAACAATGAGTCTTGACCTTTTTTCCCTTTTCAGACAGATATAATTGTTAATTCTGTAAGCCTATCTAATCTTACATGTGGAACAGTCTCAAAAGCAATTCTGCAAAAGGCAGGAGATGAAATGCAATTAGAATTTAACGAAGAGATTAAATGGCGTAAGAAGTCCCAGGCAGTAGTGGTCACAAAAGGATTTAAATTGTTTTGTCAATACGTATTCCATGTACTCTGGAATCAAAACAAATTTGGAGATCAGGTAAGCTCAAAGATAAATTTCTCTTTATGTAACTCCTTGTACAAACTTACCTTAAAAAGTTGACATCTATCTATCGTCTATCCTCCATCTATCTTTTGGGCACAGGGAGAAAGCTCCCATTCATTGGTTTACTCCCCAAATGCCACAGTGATTGGAACTGGGCCAACCCTCAACCAAGAGCTAGGAACTCAATGCAGGTCTTCCAGGGGGAGGCAGTAGTCCAAACCCTTGATTCCTGACCTGCTACTTTTCATGGTGTGTGTTGGAGGCTGGAGTTAGGAGCTGGGGACAGCTGTCAGACCCAGGTACTCCATCGCGGGACATGGCTGTCTTCACCACCAGGCTAACCCACTGCCTCCACACATTATAGCTCCATACATATGTAGAACTAGTCTTTTCAAATTTTCCATCATTTCATTATTTTCATGAAACACTCTTAAAAGGTAGAGTCATCAGTTTTTTTAGCATAGCCATGAATACCTGAACTACTGAACAAGTATACGTGCCACAAGTTACCCTTAAGAAATTTAATTTAGAATGTTTGCTTAAGCTATACCTAGTTTAAGTGGGTATATTGCAAATGGGCTCTCAAAGACCAGAAATCTCCTCCATCTGCACACCAGTTTGCCCAGTGGCCCTACCTTGTAGACCTTTACTTAAACAGATCTGGGGAACCTACTTTAAAATATAGGAGCCGCTCTATATTTTTCTCCATGCATTACATTCTAGGAGGAGCTGGAGTTTTCCTCCCAGCATTGTTTCCATCAAGTCTGTCACCTGTGATCTCTGCCTGCGGTGGAGATGAGCTCTCCTGCCAATTCATCTGAGGCTCACAGAATACAGGCGTGGAAGACAGACACACTCAAACGTGGCTGAGGGGCTGGGAGAGTGAGCTTAATCCATTTCCTGTCTTTGTAGACCTGTTTTCATCAACATTTCTTGGCTAAAGAGGACTCTACAACCAGATTGGCAGTTTTCTAAGGTCCTTCTGTAGGTACCTTTACTGCATCAGTAATTCAACTTGATGTTGAAGAAAAAAAATCTGCCCACAACAAGAATGCTTCTCCAATAGAAATTACATGATAGGACTCAATGACATTCAGTCAGTGTGCTGTCTAAATGTAGTTACTATCTCTGCAATTACCTATCCAAGAGTTCTTTGTGTTGATCTGGAAATGGCAGGTGCATGGAGATAAAACGATGGTTGGCTCTGACTTAAGAAAACAGGCCGAGCTCGGTAAGGTAGCAGAACCACTCAGTCGCTTCAGTTTCTCAGCCAAAGCTTTCCATTTTCATCGCCTACGCTTCTTTCTGTAGTAGGTTCCCTGCAGCATACATCTTTTCTGGCCTCATAAGAGGCGTGGATGTGAGCCTGACAGCGAGTGACACTTGGCAAAATGTGGATCAAGGGGTAAGTGAAATCTTATTTTTGATGCAGATGTTGATCTTAAATTTATGTTTCTCCTAAAGGTGAAGCAAGCAATGAAAACCTGTTTGGAAAAATGCCTTGAGCTAAGCGTAACTTCCATTTCCTTTCCTGTGCTTGAAAACAGAAAGTTTTCTATGGACAAGGCTGCAGTGGCTAAGATTATGTTTGATGAAGTTGTAAAATTTGCCAAAGACAAATTGAAAAGACAGTTAACTGTAAAGTTTGTCATTTTTCCAGGCGAACTGGATACATATAAGGTAAGGAATATCTTATACTTGTCCTACAGTTCATTCATTCATATAACATCCTTCTCTCATTTCCAGTCTAAAACACAGGGCTAGGTGCTATAAAGCATGGTGATTCTCTCTCACTCTCTCTCTCTCTCTTTTTTTTTTTTTTTTGTTTTTTACAATTTCTTTTATTGGAAATGAAGATTTACAGAGAAGGGAGACAGAAAGATCCTTCGTCTGCTGGTTCACTCCCCAAGTAACCACAGTAGCTTGAGCTGAACCAATCTGAAGCCATTCCCCACTGCTTTCCCAGGCCATAAGTAGGGAGCTGGATGAGAAGTGGAGCAGCCAGGACATAAACCCACAAATCCCATATGGGATCTATGCACTTGCCAAGAGAAGATCAGACAATTGAGCCATTGTGTGGGGCTCCATGGTGATATTCAAACTTGGTAAAAGTTAATTTCCAATCTCATTGTAGAAGCCATATTTAGCTCACAGTCTAGTTTTCATTTTTTCTTTCTTGACTCTTGCTTCCCACTGTTCCTTAAAGCAAGTAATCTTATTTCCGGTGGGGTCCTTCTGCTCTTCACTTCCCTATCTTTTTCTGTCCTTGTCTGTGCAGCTTCACTTGCATATCCCCAGCCTCCTCTCACTTCCACATCAATAGACTTGTTTCTGGGTAAGATAAAGCCAGGAGCCAAGAGTTTCATTCAGGTCTTCCACATGGTTACAGGTCCCCAAGCATTGGAGATATCCTCCACTGCCTTCTCAGGACATTAGAAGGGAGTTAGATTACAAGTAAGACTCATGGGCCCAGAGCATTAGCCTAGTGGCTAAAGTGCTTGCTTTTGCATGCATTCAGAATCCCCTGTGGGCACTGGTTTGTGTCCCTGTGGCCCTGCTTCCCATTCAGCTCCCTGCTTGTGGCCTGGGAAACAAGTTGAGGATGTCCCAAGGCCTTGGGACCCAGCATCTGCGTGGGAGACCTAGAGTAGGCTCCTGGCTTCAGATTGCTTCAGCTCTGGCCATTGTGGCCACTTGGGGAATGAATCACTGGAGGGAAAATCTCTCTCTCTGTCTCTCCTCTCCTCTGTATATCTGACTTTACAATAAAAATAAATAAATCTTAAAAAAAAAAAGAAGTGCGACTCATGAGAGGCTAGCATCACAGGCGGCTACTTTACTCACTTTACTCAGTCACTTGTTCTACTTTTTCTTAATATTTATTTTATTTTTTGAATGGAAAGTCAGATATACAGAGAGGAGGAGAGACAGAGAGGAAGATCTTCCTTCCAATGGTTTACACCCCAAGTAGCCACAATAGCCAGAGCTGAGCTGATCTGAAGCTAGGAGCCAGGAGCTTATTCCGTGCCTCCCATGCGGGTGCAGGATCCCAAGGCCTTGGGCCTTCCTTGACTGCTTTCCCAGACCACAAGCAGGGAGCTAGATGGGAAGCAGGGCTGCCAGGATTAGAACTGACAACCAAATGGGATCCCGATATATGCTAAGGCACCATGCAGGGCCCTGTTTTACTTTTTTTAAAGAATTATTTTAAAGGCAGTAATACAAAGAGTGAGAGAGAGACACAGACAGAGATATTCCACCTTCTGGTTTATTTTCCATATGACCACAATGATTAGTGCTGGGCCAAGATGAAGCCAGGAACTTGGTATCCCATTTTGCGTCTGCAAGTAGGTAGAAGGTGCCCAAGCCTTTGGGCCATCTCTGCTGCTTTCCTAGATGCATTAGCAGGAAGTTAGATCAGAAGTTGGGCAGCCAGGATTCTAACCAGTACTCAAATGGGATGCCTGCATCACAGGTGCTATCTAACCTCTTATACTACAATCCCTGATCCATGATTCATTGACATAGCCACAGTTGTAGTTCATAATGTCTGTAATAAGCTGGACATTAATGTCTACTGAATGAATGAATGGTTACATTTTCTTTATACTTCTCCTAAGCTCATTTTCTCTTTATGCTGTAATAGATGGTGGTGTGGCCCCTGTTACTCCCTAGGATTTTCCTAATGCCCATTGTTATATTTGGGACAGCAAGGATGGTGACTGAGAGTGGACGAGGCCAGAGATGTTGTATGCCAGGAGAGCTTGTGACAACAGTGGCTTTAACCCTGTTTATGCTTGCCTGCTCTGTTTTGCTTACTGTAGGCTTTCACAACTGAAATGAGAGAGACGGGCAAGCTGTTGGGACTCGGTTACCAGGGTGAGTAAGCAATTCGTGGACAGTGAGTGTCCCATGCTAGGCATGTCCGGTCTCTGTTACCTGAACTGATGGAGCGGAGGATTACGTTCAATGTGTGTCACTGTGCTCCTGACCCCGCTCTATTCCCCATTGTGATTCTATCTTTACTCAGCTCAATTTCACAATACAAACAAAGGGAGGTTCAGCCCCAATGGGTAATCCACAGTGTGCGTAGTTCATTCACAAATGGATGCTGAAAAGTTCTTCAAAAAGCTCCCAAGCTGATCACTGTTTCTGTTCTAGACCATCTAACTCGAGTTACTCATTAGTAATTAGAGAAAGCACATCTTGGTTAAACCCAACAAATCAGCTATCCCAGTGCTACTCAAATCTGAGTCAGCACTTGCATTGTGATGGAAATGTTAGTCACACAAGTGCCTGCATGCACACACAAACATGTGAATTTGTGTAGGCCACAGATTGATTCAGATCCACTCTGGATCTGTTCCGAGCAGGTCTTGTTTTGATTGCTTTGTACTCTGTTTTGCTGTTGAACCAGATGTGAGAACACTGAGCCAGCACTCCAGGTTGTTGAGGGTGGGAGAGGTCTAGTAACTGTTTCTTTGGAGTTTGAGTACTGAAGAGCAAAAGTTCAGTGGCCTGGCAGTGCTAGACATGGGGAAGGGGGAATTGAGTCCCTGTGCTGAGTCTGTCTAGCTGTGTGACGACAAGAGCAGCAGACCACTGGGAGCATTACTGGAGCTTGTAAAGATGTTGTGTAAATTGCAAAGCATGAAACAGAAAATGTTCCATGGAGTAAATAATGAGGATGGACAGGCACCCCAGGTTGTCCAGAGGAAGAAGAGGCATGGAGAATAGCTCACGTACGAGTTTAGGCTGAAGCTGTGCTTAGGGGATGGCAAGATTTTCACTGGACCAGAGCTAATGATGCTGGTGAGGATGCACCCCAGGTAAAGAACACCCTCATCAAAAAACAAGCAGCATGCATATTTGTAGATCCATAAGGGATATAAGGTGGCTAGACACAAGGAGAGTTTTTAGGGGAGCGTAATACTCCCCCAAATGAACTATATGTCATTAATCTATAATAGGGACAGATGTGACCTTGTACTTCAGTAATACTTAAGAACATCTGTAAAGGAGTTACATTGCATAGGAAAACAGTTGACATTAATACCAACTAATGGTCAGTTCAGATGATGGCTGAATTTTAGGGGGCAGGCAAATATGTTTTCTTTTGGAAATCTTTAGCTAATAAACAGTCGACATTAAATGTTTTTTTTTTTGGTGCTAGAAGACTAGTATTTAGTGATCTGAACATTTTTATGTATTTAGGTATTTAGGTATGTATTTCTAATAATGACAGGTACATTATTGTTGGATATGGATACATTATCATTAAGTAGTGAGGCCCTCTCCCCCATTGAGTCACTTAAGTTGCCCAATCTGTGGGTTTTTATTTTACTGTGAAGGAAGCCTCACTCTCTCTCTTACTTTTACATCATGTCTGGTGTTTTTTCATATCAAATTGCAACATCAGAAGAAAGACACTGATTCCTACTGCTGTCCCAGGATTACTACTGAAAGGAAGCATCGTTTGAGCACGGGAGTGAGACTCCCACACCCGCTAGCTCCATGACTACCACCACCTACTGCTACAATTGTGGCCAAGTTACCTAAGCATGAATCAGACTGTATGTAGGCCCTATTTCATAGGAATCTGTGGACTGAATAAAATCATACACATGAAGCAAAGCCTAGAACATAGGGAGTGCTCAACTTATTTTTCCCCCTCAAAATATGTTTGTCTGAGACTCATCCATTCAAAGTTTATTCGTTTTTATTTTGTCATAATATCCTGTCTTTGAGACACATTGGATGGGTTCTGCCTTGTGCTGGTACCAACAGGTATACATCAGACAAGTTGTGCAAAAGGGCTGGTTCCACTTTTTTGTCCACTGGGAGTATGTGAAAGTTCCAGTTACTTTGCATTTGTCCCAACACTTGATATGACCAGACATGTCAGTCTGATGGACGATTGCTCATTTTTATTACCACAGAAGATAGGCACCTTTTCATATATATGTACATATGTACTCACATATATGCATACACACACATATATATAGATACATATGTATGTTCTTTTATATGAATTTTGTGTTTTTTGCCCAAGTAGCCATTGTGTTTCTTTTTCTTAATGATTTAAGAGAATTATTTGTGTGTTCTAAATACTGCTTCACCTAAGAATTCCCTTCCAGTTAGTAATTTGTCCTTTTATTTGTGCAATCTGGGCTCAGAGTCATGCGAATTTGTTAAATATTCTTCTTCTTAAAATATCTCTATGCATATATTTACGTTTATATTTCCTTTTGGGGGGTGTTTACCTGGGGATGGGGTTAGGATTGGGCCCCTTCTCCTCTCCAATGAGATATGCCATATCTAGCAGCAGCTAAGCTTCAAAGGCTTGTTATGGGGGTTGAGGTGGACCCCCAACTCCACCCTTTAACAGGAGCCATAGTGGTCTGTCACACACAGGTTAGTTACAGAGTAGTGGGATTGCAGATATTTCTTTCAGTATACTTGGATAATTCCCCCACTCTTAAGAATAGCATGTATTATATTTTGCAATCAGAAATTCATCTTCAAATTTTAAAAAATGATTTTCACTCCTTAAGTTCTATGGCTTTCGGAGACATTGATTTCAAATCTGGTAGTAGCAAGAGGTTCAGGGCAATCCTGTTCAGCAGGCAGTAATAATTAACACCCATGGTGAGAGTACAGGGCATGTGTGACCAACACAGTGCAGCCGAAGCCAGACAGGGACGCTAACCCTTTACACAGGCCACTTGCTCTGTTCCAGGGAGCTTGTAAACTTCACATTCAGATTCCCCCGATACTCAGCACAGCTTTCAGGCACAGGTACCTAATGAGAGCTTCTTCTGCTGACAGTGATAATGACCTCCTTGGGATAAACACTGGCCATGGGGTTTTGTTGTGCGCTATTTCACAACCTTCCGGACTTCTTTGGTTACCGATGATCCTCATTGCAGTGCCCAAGCGGACAGGACCTGAGGCAAAATATCCTACTATGGATCTAATGGGACGCAACAATGAGCAGATGTGTGAAGCCCAGGCATGGATCCAGAAGATGAAGACCCTGTGGGACCACCACATCATTGAGAACAATCATATTTTTTACTTTGGGAAGAAGGAATATGACATTTTGTCTCAACTTCAAGAAAACACAGGTGTCTCCATCTGTGAGATTCTCAATCCAGGAAGAGCATGTTTGGAGCTTAAAGGAGCCCAGGCTGATCTCATTCAGGGTATCATGAACATTGAACACATGCTGTGTGAAGTCCAGGAGGAAGTGGCAAGAAAAAAGGAGCAAGCCCTTTGGAGCTTATCGGGTGAGTAACTGTCTGAATTGGAAAGCCAACTCTTCTGCTGTTTCTTTTTAGGACATGAGTGTAGGTGAATGCATGTGGATAAGAAATAGAGGAGAAAGCAGAGCTTTCCGCTTCTCTACTAGATCACAAATCTTTAAAGTTAATTTTATTTTTATTTAAAGACAGAGAGAGAGGTGGGGGAGGGAGAGAAGGAGAATCTTCCATCTGTTGGTTCACTCTCCAAATGGCCAGAGGCTGGGCCAAGCTGCAGTCAGGGGCCCAAGCACTTGGGCCATCTTCCTTTGTCTTCCCAGGTACATTCCTAGGGAGCTGGAGAGGAAGTGGTATAGCTGAAACTTGAGCCTGTGCTCATATGGGCTGCCAGTGTTGCAGGCAGTGGCCATATTACCAACTCCTGCATCATAAATTTTTATGTATTTTTTTCTCTGGCTCTATTTGTACCATCAGCATTATTTTAAAAAATTATTTATTTTTATTTAAAAGAGTTACAGAGAAAGAAAGAGAGAGAGATTTACCATCCTCTGGTTCACTTCCCAAGTGGCTTCAAAGGCCCGGCTGATGCCAGTAGCCAGGAACTCTATCTGGGCCCGCCACATGGAAGGGCAGGACCCAAGCACAGGGAGCATCTTCCACTGTTTTCCCAGGTGCATTAGCAGGTAGCTGGATGGAAACAGGCTCTCTGGTATGAAAACCTGCTGGGATGTCTATGATGCAGTGTTAACCCACTGCATCACAGCAGTCCCCTTTGCCACTCTTCCATCCTCCTTCTGACAGCAGGAGGGTATGTCCCTTTGGTTCTCAGTGTCCAGTCACGGGCTTGGACCCTAGTTAGAACTTTGTAAATATTAAACTCTAAAGTTCATTTAAGTGTGAGCTATTGAAGCTTCTTCCTTTGATGTTTCCTGCTTTTGAGCTTCACTACTGTGGAGTTTTGTCCCTCTTGTTTTTCAGATCTGCAACTTGATCCTCTCTGGAGTTTCTCTGGATTTGCTGCTTTCTTTTTGTGGTCAGGCTGGGCCCACTCATTTAGATAATGCCCTGGGTCAGTTTTCTGTTCTTAGTATACCACCTGGAAGTAGCCTAGGAGAAAACAAGCCCTTTGGGAGATGGGGTAAAGGGTAGGAGGCAGGGAGTGCCTCATTGGGCTGTGAATTTAGCTCAGTTAGAAGCACTCTTGGACAGAAACAGATCATCCTCTGAAGTTTAAAGAAGAAAGAGAGCAGGAAAGGAAAGAGAGAAGAAGGGAAGGATACCCGGACTCCCACTCAGCAAATTCTGCTCTTGGTTGAGTCGTGTATGAGCCACTCAGGTTCCAAGTATGTCGTCTTGTTTCATTACAGAATGCCCTGGTGAAAGCCAGGTTTATCATCTTAGATCTGTGCCCACTAGCTGTGTAAAACTGGGCACATTACTCCTCTGAACTTATTTTGCTCATGTATTATTTCTTAATTATGTATTTTTAATTATTACTACATATTAATTATGTATTATTTTCCTTGTATATTATTTCAGTGTTGGTGCTACAAGTTTTCAAGGTCAAGGTGTGAAATCTCTTTGAAAACTTTGAAGTGTTATGTAAATGTTGTACTGTTTTCCTTTGTCCCTGTCTGCTTTTGCAGATTGGTGTCCTAGCTAGAAATGCTAGCATTTTCTAGAAGTAATACAACTATGTCTCATCATCGCAGCCTTGCTTGTGGGAGAAGGCTGTCATTCATGTATTTATCTATTTATTTGTTTGTCAGAGCCTCTCAGTTTCATGATCCAAATTATCCAAGCTGTTTACCCTTTACGTCCCCCTGAGACTTCTCATAGTGTTATGCTCTCCTTGCATCGTCCTGGACCACCGGCAGCCTGGAATTCAAGCTGGCTCATCTCTGCCTCCACATTTGTAAACTTGTTTTCATTCACCTTCTTAATCAACTCTTTCTGTCTCATAGAGCAGGGACACAAAGTTTTGTGTTACTCTTTTCTTAGGACAGTGGACTGGCCAACAACCAACAATCCAGGAGGAAAATAAAGAAGAAATCAAATTTAAGAGATATAAGGTGACTTCACCTGAAGACCAAAAGAAAGAGTTTCAAAAATGTGGTTTGCAGGTGATAAAGGTACGCTCATGAAAGGTGTGATTGGACTTATCTGGCTATTAATTAGCTTAGTTCTAAGCTAAGAGTTCACCTGTTGATAACGTTACCTTAGCTGCTAACTGACCTGGGTTCCTAGGAGTGAGACTGGATGGAAGGCAAGCAGTCAGGGCACATTTTGAATGAGAATGTTTCAATCTTGTTAACACACAGGGGCATAAAATTGAGATCCGCTAAACAGCTGTCTGCTCAGCTTTGAGTAGATGAATCAAAGGCGCTTTTCACATGGCATTACAATTATTTACTTTTATCTCTCACACTAAACTGGGAGCTTTAAAAAGGTCAGATACCTTGTGTGTGTCATTAACCATTGCAAGACAAGTCCCAAACATCTGGAGGTTGCTTGATAAATTTCAGTGAATTTATCAAAGTAAAAGTAGAGAGTTTCGAAGGGCTGGAAGTCAGCCTGGCATAGGATCAGGGGCAAAGAGATCCTTTGGCAACTTCAGGTGAGAAACAAACTACTGCTACATCCCTTGCGGTATGCACCTTTATTTTTGATGTAGTGTGATAATCAACGTAGGTGGCCGTCCTCCAGTTTAACTCTCTTTCTTGTCCTTGTATTAGGTGGAGAAGATTGATAATTCACTTCTCCTGGCTGCCTTCCAAAACAAGAAGAAAATGATGGAAGAGAGAAAGCACAAGCATCCTGTGAGCCACAGGTTGTTTCAGCAAGTCCCAAGGCAGTTCTGTGACCTGATCTGCAGAGTTGGCTTTCACAGAATGTATTCTGTGCCCAGTGGTAAGTGTCGGCCCTTCAATATCAGGACATTGCTCTGTGGGAGTTGGTGGGCAGACATCAGTAGGTGGCTGCCACTAGTGACTAGGCATGCATGGCTATGAGGAAAAGATCATTTGCATCTGGGGTTCAGAGGTGAAGTATCTTAGGAAAACATATTGTGAAAGTTGTGCCCTTCACTTCTTTTGTAGATGATGGGCTTTGCATCAGGAACAGTCACCATGGGTCCCTGTTTTTCTCACAGCCGTTTCTGTGTCCTATCTGCAGAGAGCACCTTGGGGCTTCTTCTTGTTTTGCTTCCTTATCTCTGTACACTGGCTGTCAACACCAGCAAGCTATCCTCATCCTTTCATGAAAAAGACATTTCCCTAAGTCCAAGAGAGTTCATCTTTCTGCCCCCTCTTCCTTATTTCTCACCGCTACTGGTGCAGAAATTCAGTGTCATCTGACAAGGGACAGGAATAACAGCCTAAGAGGCTTCAGTGTGCAGCTTCCATGATTCTTTTCAGTTGCACAAAAATACTGCATACTTCATTGCTGCTTTGTCCCCTTCCATCTTCAGTCACCAGTGACGTCTGTCTTTAGATGTCTCCAGAGGAGGCAGAGAACTGCAGCAACAATCATGGAGAGGAACCTGGGCTGAGGCTTGGCTGCTGTATAGAAATCATCTCTTGTTTGTCCTACAGAGAGCATGGGCAACAACTGGGGAAAAAAAAGATCATTGACAGTTGCTAAGACATCATTTTAAACCCAACCATGTCAGTGCTGGTTAGAACAGTCCCTTCATTAGCAAAGTCTTAACAATCAGCAACTTTCATTCACTCTTTTTTTTTTATTGTTAATAACATTGTATTATGTGATACAGTTTTATAGGCACTGGGATTCCCCCCACCCCTCCCACAACCCTACCCCCATGGTGGATTCCTCCACCTTGCTGCATAATCACAGTTGAAGTTCAATTGGGATTCATTCATTGCAAGCATATACCTAGCATAGAGTCCAGCATCTTATTGTCCAGATAAGTTCAGCGGTTTCTAGGGGAGACCTTCTCTGGTCTGAAGGTAGAGCTAACAGAGTAAAGTCCCGGTCAGTTAAAAGCCCCTACAAAACATCAGCAACAATTTACAATGTTATGAAATTGACATAGTATTGAGTAAACAATATGTTAAAAGTAATGCAAGTTCAATTTTTCACAACACATGGGTTGAGACAGTATCAATGACAGGTTCAAAAACAAATAAACCAACAAACAAATAAAATTACTGGTTAAATTAAGGCAAACATGTGGTATCTAACCTTTTGGGATTCATTTCATTCACTCTTGAACTTACTTTTTGCTTTTTGAACTGACTTTTTGCTTGACTTACACTATTCTTCTTTTAAAAAAAGATTTATTTATTGTTATTACAAAGTCAGATATACAGAGAGGAGGAGAGACAGAGAGGAAGGTCTTCCATCTGATGATTCACTCCCCAAGTGACTGCAACAGCCGATGCCATGCCAATCCGAAGCCAGGATCCAGGAACTTCTTCCAGGTCTCCCACACGGGTGCAGGGTCCCAAAGCTTTGGGCCATCCTCGACTGCTTTCCCAGGTCACAGTCAGGGAGCTGGAAGGGAAGCAGTGCTGCTGGGATAGAACCAGTACCCATATGGGATCCCTGGCGTGCAAGGCGAGGACCTTAACCACTGCGCCACTGCGCCGGGCCCTAAAAAAAAATCTTAAAAAATAAAATAATCTTTAAAAAAAATATTTACTTATTTTTATTGGAAAGGCAGATTCGTAGATACAGACAAAGTGTTTCCATCTGCTGGTTCACTCTCTCAAGTGGCTGAAATGGTCAGAGCTGAGCCAATCCAAAGCCAGGAGCCAGGAGCTTCTTCTGAATCTCCCAGGTGGATGCAGGGTCCCATAGCTTTGGGCCACACTCTGCTTTGTCAGGCCACAGGCAGGGAGCTGGAAGGGAAGTGGAGCATCCAGGATACTAACTAGCGCCCATATGGGATCCTGTTGCATGCAAGGCAAGGATTTAGCCACTGAGCCATTGCGCCAGGCTCATATGGCATTTTTAGAACAACATTTCAGTGCTGTTTTAGAGTGTTAAACAACGTTTGAATATGCCCCATGTAAGTGCAAAGAAAGGGGAAGGAATGAAATGAAGGAGTAAATGAGAATTTGATCTTCTAAGCAAAGTTTTGAATTTTTATCTCAGAATGATGCTAGAAAGGGCATCATGGGACAAATTCTGTGGTGCAAGCTGCTGCTTGCAACTCCAGCATCCTGAATCGGAGGGCTGATTCTGCTCCAGGCTGCTCTGTCTCTGATCCAGCTTTCTGCTAATGTACCTGGGAAAGCAACAGAAGATGAGCCAACTACTTGGGCGCCTGACACTTACGTGGGAGACCTAGGTAGAGTTCCTGGCCTCTGGCCTCATGCTAGTCCAGACCTAAATGTTGTGGCCATTTGGGAAGGGAACCTGTAGATGAAAGACCTTACTCACTTTTTAAATAAACAAGCTTTTTTTAAAGGACATTGAACAGGTATTGTGTTACCTCATGGTTTAGGATTTGAGCTTTGGCTTTTTGAGTCTTCTTAATTCCCCAGAAAGATAATAAATAAATAAATAAATAAAAGATCATAAGCAGTAAGCCAGACTCATTTCCTCTAGTGGGAATAGAGCACATCTTCCTGGGTACCACAGTCCCTCAAATGCCCAATGAGTCAAATTTTTCCTGTTGAACATGAACCTGGGTCCAAAGCATGTGGAGAAGGTTGTGGAGTATTGTGTCAGGCTGTGGGAGTACCGATGACCTTTCTCTGCCCCACAGTACAGAACAGTACCCTAGTGACCCCAACGTCCTTGCCTTCCAAGTCCAAAGTCAATCTTCCTAGGCAGTGACACATTGATACATGCATATTCAGCGTTCTTCTTCTGGTATATGTTTTTCCTTGCAGTGCTATCCATGAGTTTGGAACTCATTCTGCTCTCTCTTCTCAATTGTTGTGTTCAAGGCACACTCAGGCTTGCTAGCAATATTCCTGCTCATAGTGTTGCAAGTCAGGCAGCATTGTAAGAGGAGCACAACCTAGTGCTCGCTTCGGCAGCACATATACTAAAAAAAGAGGAGCACAACCTAACCTCCATGGTGCTCCCTTTGTTGGCTTCTTAGCTGATGACGTTGATGAGAATTCTCTCTGAATCTTCGTAAACTGCGTCTTTGAAATAGTGATGCCAATCAATGTAAAAATCATTTGAAAACCATTGACTTGGCTATAAACCGCAGTGGTATTGTGAACGGCAGCTGTTATTATGTTAATCAAATCAGTGATAACTTGTCTCAAGGGAACAACTTTGTTATAAACGCAGAGAGTTGAGATCAGGTGGCAGTGGTTATTTGAGAACTGAAGTGAGAATATTTACGAGCAGGCAAACAGGTCATGTTACTCACAGGATCATAATCATCTTTATTTTTCTTTTATTAGATCCCACATATGGAGCTGGTATATACTTCACCAGAAAACTCAGAACCCTAGCAGACAAAGCCAAGAATACCCCTGCCAAAGACAAACTGATCTATATATTTGAAGCTGAAGTACTCACAGGCTCCTTCTGCCAGGGTAAGCAGTGTCATGTCGTCCCCCCACCACTGAGTCCCGGAGACATCGACAGTCATGACAGCGTGGTTGACAGTGTCGCCAACCCTGACACCTTTGTGATTTTTAGCGGAACACAGGCCATGCCCCTGTTTTTGTGGACTTGCACACAGCCTTATGTGCCGCACCAGAATTCCTCATCGGGACCATTGATGCTCTTGTCCCAGCAGCCTTGGGGGAGACCTGCAAGTGGCAGCTCTGTTGATTGATCTCCATATCATCATTTTAAGCATCGGAAAGACCTTGTTTTTTCAGGCAAAGAATTAACCAAAGACCACCAATGACTCAAACAGTGGTTTGATTTATGGAAAATATCCTATGATGGAACCTTAAGGGACTGATTATATGAGAACTCTTTTCTAAAATAATAGCATCGTCAAAATAAAACAAGATAGACAGGTATAGTTGCCTTTTGAGAGGCTTGCAGGTTAATTACTTCCTGTACTAATAGCATGAGATATGAATCAGCACAAAAACTCATGCAATTTAATTTGATTATTTAAAGAAGTGGACAAAAAAAAAACACACAGGGATTTGAAGATATTAAATGGGTTGTCTAAATGGATAGATTTTTTTTTTCTGAAGGAACTGGTCACTTACCAACATCTTATGCCTGGATCTTCATCACTATCTCTTGGGGCCTAGTGGGAAGATAGCAACTAAAACAATCGTATGACTGTTACTCACTTGTTTTTTGCAGCTCCTATAGCAGTTATCACCTACTATAATAACATCAGAAACATTTATATGTCATAAGCGACTTCTCTAGTTTATACTCCAAGCCTTTGCTTTTCTAAACTATGCTAGTATAACATATGAGGACAGCATGATGATTTTGGATCTTCCAGAGAATCTTATAAAGTCTTTTATATATTCAAATAAATCACCTTTGTCCAAGTAACTGGCTCTGAAAAATTATGTGTGAGATAAAATCATTTGAAATAGAAGGACATCAAAATGTTGATATTCTGGTTGGTTTAAGCCATTTCAAGCAGTGCCACCCAAGCACCATGAAACCAAATTATTAGTTTGCCAAAAATGTATTGGTCACCACATCTACCTCAGCCACTCTCTTGGTGCTAGGGAGGTGATGGTGCAGAAGACACATGCCCTCACAAACCATTAGCCTGAGTCATTAGAAAGGCAGCTAACGGTGGCTCTGTCTCTCTTCTTTGCTCTTCCCTTCTCTCCAACTTCTGGCCTCCCTCCCCCCGCCATCCCCTTCCCCTTTTCCTGCCCCGCTGGAATAAACCTCCTAATATACCTCAAAAAAAAAAAAAAAAGGCAGCTAACAAGTAATCAAAGAATAGCAGAGCCTTTAAAACATTGAAGACGTGGAGTAATGCTAAATGTGGGAAAGGCCTCCGAGAGAGAATGGCGTTAGGCTGGGACCAGAGGTGGCATAGCCCATCAGAAGCAGAGTATCATGAAGACTGTATCCTCTGTGACCATGGCCGCCTTGGACTTCAGTGCTGGGGTCGGGTAATTTCACTGTGTATCCCTGTCAGATCCACACTGCTGGGCTGGAGCTGTGGCACAGCAAGTTAAGCCACTGCCTACAGCCCGAAATTTATATGGCCATGAATTCGAATCCTCACTGCAGTATACTTCTCTACTGTTGTCCTTGTATCCTGGCACCTTCAATGCAACACCTTGGCTGGCATTCTCCCTCATGAAAGAAGCATGTTACTTATTGTCTCAGATGGTACTGATATGACACTGAACCTAAACCCCTAGGCCTGGTGAAGTTGAGCACAGATATTCAAGTAAAGGCTAGTACAATATTTATTGCTTGCTAAGCTCTGCACCTGGGATATTCCAAACTGCTAAGACTTCACCAAAGATCCTTTCTACACCTTTCCCAGCCACCCTGTCAGGGCCCATGCGGACTCTGCACATCCCCCAGTAAGCAGCTCAAGAAGGAATTCTGCCTGCTGCTCAAACAGAATGAAACTTAGTTTCAAACCCCCTGCCGTCTATGCTATCTGTCTGAGAAGGCTCAACTCCCACTCTCTCTTTACTCCTCTGTTCTGTTCCTCCTAAAGCTGTCTTCTCTGCTCCTGCCTTCTCTCCCTCTTTGACCCCCACACTCCTAAAACCTAACAGCACTCCACTTGAATCCTGAACAGGAGGGGCTCTCCTTGGGACCCCTGTGTTGTGAGTTCCCTTTCCATGGGCCTCTCCCTTGAGATGCTCCGGGCTGACCCTCCTCTGGCTGTGTCTATCACCACAAGATGGGGAATCCCACAGCCCAGGACATGGCCCATAGGATCTGTGCTCCTCACTCCCAAGCCACCCTCCAGGTACCAGAAACCCCCAAATGTCTGCTTCAACACTTCTGAATCTACTTCCAGGGCCTGCTTCGATCTCTTTCTTGTGTCTCTTGTGTTGTGAGTATGCCACCATCTGCAGTGCTGGCCAAGGAAGGAGTGCTTATAGGGATGACATTTGGTCATGTGGACTGGGGTGGCCACGTAAAATGTGCACAAGACCAGTGGTGCAGAGCTGAGGGTGAAAGGACAGATGTGAGAGGTCTGGCATTTGTGCCAAGACACTAGAGATGATAAACTGATCACAAGGATAAAAAGAAATCCAGAGAGGCGGATGTTTGGTCTAGCAGCTAAGATGCTGCTTGGAGGGGCCAGATGGTGCCATAGTAAGTCAACCCTCCACCTGTGGTGCCAACATCCCATATAGGTGTCGATTTGAGTCCTAGCCACTCCACTTCCGATACAGCTCCCTGCTTATAGCCTGGGAAAGCAGTGAAACCCTTGGGCCCCTGCATCAATGTGGGAAACTCAGAAGAAATTCCTGGCTCCTGGTTTTACATCGGCTTATCTCTGACTGTTGCAGTCATTTGGGCAGTGAACCAATGGGTGGAAAACCTCTTTCTGTGTCTCTCCTTCTCTCTCTCGCTAAAAAACAATCTGCCTTTCAAGTAAAAATAAATCATTTTTTTATAGGGGACCGATCTGATCACTGTAACCTTTTTTAGAAAGATTTTATCTATGTTGTTGGAAAGTCAGAGTTACCAAGAAGGAAAGACAGAGAGGAAGATTTTCTGTCGTCTGTTTTGGAAGTGGAGCAGCTGGGACACAAACCAGCACCCATATAGGATCCCAGCACATACAAGGCGAGGCAACACCAGCATGACCCAGACACACCATCAAAGAAAGCTAAACTGGATAATTTTAATGACAGATGGAAAAACAATATAACCGAATTTGGAAAATACATAACCGAACAGAATGCACTGCACCATATGCAGGAAGAATTGGGATTCTGAGGAAGAAGAGGGAGTGTGGAAGCACGCATCGAGACAGGATCCTACAAGTCTGGGATGAAACAAAGACTTCCAGATCAAACTTTTTCTAAAGATTTATTTTATTTTTATTAGAAAGGCAGATATACAGAGAGAAGGAGAAACAGAGAGGAAGATCTTCTGTCCAGTGTGATTCATTCCCCAAGCAGCCACAAAGGCCTGAGCTGTGCTGATCCGAAGCCAAGAGCCCAGAGCCACTTCCAGGTCTCCCACACGGGTGCAGGGTCCCAAGGCTTTGGGCCATCCTTGACTGCTCTCCCAGGCCACAAGCAGGGAGCTGGATGGGAAGCAGGGCTGTCGGGATTAGGACCTGCACCCATATGGGATCCCAGCACTCGAAAAGCAGGGACTTTAGCCTCTAGGCTACCACACTGGACCCCAAACTTATTATTATTATTATTATTATTATTATTATTTTTAGTTTCCTCAAAAGAGTACTGAATAGTTTGGAGCTGTCACATGAACTGCACTGCTATGAAACTGACTATGGCTCTATATCCTGATTCAAACAAATTGAATTATCAGCTAATTTGAATTGAAAAATGACTTTCCGAATTGCCACTTTGATGTCTGTTAAAATATTGATGTTGCAAAAACGTATACAAAGGGCATTATAGCCTATCTAAACACAAACTTGACTTAGCTTACTTACCTGCTTTTCATGAACACGCTACCTTGGCAGATTCTATTGTCTCTAAACTTTCTTCTGAAATCACGTCTACTAGACAATTCATACATTAGCCTGCTAAAAAAGGGCTATGATTTGTTTCCTGGTGCTAGGGCATCTTTCATGATGAAGTGTTCAGTCATTCCATTTTCTGCAAAGAGTGCAGCACTTAGTGAAAATTTTGGCTTTATAGGAATGGCAAGGGATAGCCTTTCAAATGTGAGCTACAGACATGAGGGCTGCCATCACTGCTTGCCTTGAAAAAGATGGCATAGGGCCTGGCACGATAACGTAGCGGTTAAGGTCCTTGCGTTGAACGTGTCAGGATCCCGTATGGATGCCGGTTCTAATCCTGGCAGCTCCACTTCCCATCCAGCTCCCTGCTTGTGGCCTGGGAAAGCAGTTGAGGACGGCCCAAGGCATTGGGATCCTACACCTACGTGGGAGACCCGGAAAGAAGTTCCTGGCTTCTGGTTTTAGATCAGCACAGCACCGGCCATTGCAGTCACTTGGGGAGTGAATCATCAGACAGAAGATCTTCCTCTCTGTCTCTCCCCTTCTCTGTACATCTGCCTTTCCAATAAAATTAATCTTAAAAAAAAAAAGATGGCACAGAATCCTATTTTCAAGTGTGGGGACAAGCAGAATGCCACTTCCACTCCAATATGGAAATGCATCAAGGGTGAGAATGGATTACTACCAAGCAAATTCACCTGCCGATTCTTCCGCAGCTGTCTGATGATTCTCCATGAGGATGAAAGGGAACTGGAAAAGTTACACATGGGATGCAATGAAAATTCCAGATGACATTTAGGGCAATAAGGCTGTTTTGGAGCTTGTCCCAAGGAACATGGAACCAAAGTAAACAGAATTTTCTGGATGTTTTTAGCCAAACCATCAACTTGCTTGAAATCTAACTTTAGTTCCATGAATTCAAACCACATCTGTGCTTAACCACCCTTGTGCCTGGGGAGGAGATGTTTAATTGCTTGATGTCCAACTGACTTCAGAATGTTCTAAAATTGATGGACATTGCAGATGCACGGAGCCCTCACTTAATTTATAGACTGACTGTAAAGTGGACGGACCTATTGCATATCTAAAACAAATTTCTACCAGTTTAAAAGCCTACTGTGATAGCAAATAAAATCTCGAGATTTTTATGCTCAAACACTTTTGTTGAGTGAATTTTTTAGCTTGACATAGTTACTTTGCACAACAGACATCTGTGAAATGTAGCAGAAGGGCTGAACTGCATGTCAAAATTCATTTTACTTTTGATTGTACTCAATGTTGCCAGGACAGAAAAGAAAGATGTTCTAAAGACACCAGACAGTTCAAAGATGCAGAAAGGAAATGAAGGATACAGATGGAAAAGGAAGCAGAAAGAACAAAAATATCCCACCATCACACGGTACAGAAAGAAATGTCATTAAATAGCCATTTAATCAGTTCTAATATATGTAATACTCTTCTATAAAAAGGTACTTATTTTACATATCTTATGAAAATACAACCTGCAAAATTTGGATATACAATAAATAATTAGAATAAAGTTGCTGGGCTCGCCACGATAGTGTAGCGGCTAAAGTCCTCACCTTGAACACACCAGGATCCCATAAGGGCGCGGGTTTTAATCCTGGCAGCCCTGCTTCCCATCCAGCTCCCTGCCTGTGGCCTGGGAGAGCAGTCAAGTACGGCCCAAAGCCTTGGGATCCTGTACCCGTGTGGGAGACCCGGAGGAAGCTCCCGGCTCCTGGCTTCAGATTGGCTCAGCTCCAGCTGTTGTGGCTGCTTTGGGAGTGAACCATTGGATGGAAGATCTTCCTCTCTGTCCAATAAAAATAAATAAATCATAAAAAAAGAGGGCCTGGCGACATGGCCTAGCAGCTAAAGTCCTCGCCTTGAACGCATCAGGATCCCATATGGGCACCGGTTCTAACCCCAGCAGTTCCACTTCCCATCCAGCTCCCTGCTTGTGTCCTGGGAAGGTAGTCAAGGACGGCCCAAAGCTTTGGGACCCTGCACCCGTGTGGGAAACCCGGAAGAAGTTCCTGGATCTTGGCTTTGGATCGGCATAGCATCAACCGTTGTGCTCACTTGGGGAGTGAATCATCAGATGGAAGATCTTCCTATCTGTCTCTCCTCCTCTCTGTACATCTGACTTTGTAATAAAAAATAAATAAATCTTTAAACAACCACAACAACAAAGAAAGTTGCTATGTTTTTCACACATACTTTTTGCCTAATCCGTTCTATTAATTATTGCTAGTTGCCACTTTCAGCTAGTTCTATTGCTATTTTGTTTAACAAACTTTATGATAGGAAAAACAATGAACCATACAGGTAAATTTTTTATTGTGTACTTTACATTTTATTGTGTATAAATTGTAGCTCGGTTTTAACATGAAAGTAACAGACTGCTGAGTTGGTTGAAATGACATTGGAAGGAAGAATGTGAAACATTCATAGGAGTAACAGTGTCCAAACAACACCTTTGTATTCCATAGGATTGAAATGACTGGAGGGGACCTTTTCCCCTTCCTCAGGGAACAGCACCACAGCACCGCTGACAGTGTCTCTTAATGACACTTAGTGTCCACTACTAATTGCAGATGGGCTCTGAGGCCTCAGAGTCTTGTGGGAATGAACCGAACAGTTTCTCTCCTTGGCAGCTAGAGTCCTGGGTGTCCTTCCTGCATCTCTTCCCCACGCCCTCACCAGAAGAGAAGCTAGCTCACTGGACAGAGGGGACAGAGGGAACGGATGCTGCGGACCAAGAGCAGCCTACGTCCTCACACAGAAAAGCAGAGTGATGGTGGTGGCTTATGCTTAGTGCACAGTGCTATGGACAGCCTACCTGCATTCAAGTCTTAGCTCTAGCTGTGTTAACTAAGAAAATCAGTTTTTCAAATTTTATTTTTGATGATGTTCATGCTTGAGAAGGATGCATGCCTGTGTGGAACAACGATTAGGGTGGGAAGGGTCAAAGAATAGGAGAAGACCGTTGTTTCCAGCTTTCTTTTTCTTCTTCCTGTATCGGGAGAAGAGGGGACAGAAAGGGAGAAACCGCATACAGCAGCCTAACTGCCTCTGTATGTGGGATGGAGGATGGCCACCTGATGTCACTCCAGAGTCTCTGATGTGGAATACTGCTCAAGTGTTTTCAATAGTTCTGAAATGCTATCGATTTTGTTGCTCCAAGGATGAAGAAATTCAAGATCTATTGGCTAGCATAGTCTACCTTAAGTGTCTCCATTCGCCCAGAGACTTGCTGTCAAAGCTTGGCTGGGAGAGCTAGCCAGTTTGTTCTCCATGGTACTTGATGTCCTCTGCTGGCCTCAATGAACTGGTGGTCATGTTGCCTATGAGCATCTGGGCATGTTGTCCACCGTACAGCCCTCAGCAACTGAGGATACCCAGTTCTGACACAGGTACTCAACAGTCAGACCACAGGTCCTGTGATTTTCACCATGGTTGGAATTCTGAGTCCAGGGGTCCAGTTGTGGGGGAATCTCGAAATAAACCTCACCAGAGATGACCCCAGCTTAACTCCTGTGTGTGCCAGCCGATGCGGGGTCCAGCTCAATCCATCACCCACATTAGCCTATTCACACACTCTAGCAATTACAGTCACCTGACAGTTCTATCCCCAGTCCCATCTCAGACACAAACCTGCAGTGTGGGTGAGACAATCACCCAGGGCCCCTTCCTGGCTGCCTGGGGGGCTTGGCTTAAGCCTAACCTTCCCCATGGCCTGAGGCACAGCTTTTAGGCCTACATGTGGAGTCTGACCTCCAACATGGCTACCAGGGCAAGGGGAGTACACCTGGAACATGAGCTCTGACATGACCGGAAGATCTAGGGAAATGGATGCATCATACTGCTAATTGCAGTGTCTTTGATGGGCGTGGGGTCTGGCTACCTCATGAACTCCCTTCTCCTTACCCTTTAAAATCTGTAAACTGTGGGCCTGGTGTAGTAGCCTAGCGGCTAAAGTCCTCACCTTGAATGTGGCCAGGATCCCATTGGGCACCAGTTCTAATACCAGCAGCCCCGTTTCCCATCCAGCTCCCTGCCTGTAGCCTGGGAAAGTAGCTGAGGACAGCCCAAAGAGTTGGGATCCTGCACCTGCATGGGAGACCTGGAGGAAGTTCCTGGCTCCTGGCTCCTGGCTTTGGATCGGTTACCAGCTTATCTCCAGTGGTTCTTGCAGCTGAAGGCCACTGTCTGCCTCACTCTTGGTGACCTCGGGGTTTGCTGGCAGGTCTAAACCTTGAAACAGTGATGCTGTGGCCCACTCCAAATCCACCCACTACACACTCAATCCTCATGCACACCAGTGGGAACTGCAGCCTAGTCAGAGCAACTGCAATAACCACCCCCACCAGGCCCACCCCGGTCCTGGTTCCTGCACAGGAGAGTGTATGCAGCAGATTGGTCTGTTCTGTCCTGCATCCCATTCAGCTTCTGTACACAGCAGTGAGTGCTGCAGCCTAACTCAGCCCAACCAACCCTACTATCCAGCTCACACATGCTGTTGGGTGCTACTGTGCTACTACCTCTCAAGCCAGGTACACCTCTAGCTCCGGTTCTCATGCTTACCAGTGGAAGTTGCAGCTCATCAGAGGAGTGCCCACATTTTCCCTTCTAGGCTCAGTCCCAGCCCCAGATGTTATACTTCCCAGGTGGTTCTGCGGTCTAGCTTGACAAGACTTGTCCCCATTCCCAGCACTTACCAGCTGATGCTGTGCTAAAACCCAACCAGCATGCACTTAATCCGACTCATGCATGCCCCAGTGAATATGGCCACTTAGCCAAGCCTGGCTCTTCCCCTAATCCAGCTCACATGCCAGCTAATGAGTGTCACGGACCTACCCAGCCTGGTCTGTTCCTGGTCCCAGTTCTCATGCTCAGCAGTGGGAGCAGTGGCCTAGCAGAGGAGCCCCCTGCAACCTTCCTGCCAGACTCCTACCCCTCCACCCTCCCACCCAGGGTCTTACCTGTGCTGGTAGGTGCTGTGGCACAATCTGGCATGGCCGACCTCATATCAACATTTACCAGTGGGTGCTGAAGCCTGGCTTAATCCAGTTTGCCCCTAGTCCCAGCTCATGCTGCTGGGTGCTATAATCTAGATTGGCCTGGACTGCCCTAGTCCCCGCCCTAATGTGAGCTGCCTGGTGTGTGGCCCAACTGGGCCTGTCTTGCTCCCCATTCTGGTCCTCACATCTGCCAGTGGGTGCTATGAACACCTAGCCTGACTCGCCCGCAGACCTGAGCCATACATACGCTGATAATACCATAACTTGGCCTGCTCTGGGCTGCTCCCAGTCTTGGTTCTGGCAATCACTTGCAGCGACTGCATACTGACAGAAGAGTTCCCCAAGCTTTCTTTCTGACTCTCCTTCTCTCTGTATATCTGCCTTTCCACAGACAGAAAAATTTCTAGAGAAAAAAAAAAACAGATTGATATATTTGAAAGGCAGAGAGAGAGCGAGAGAAAGAGAGAGAGAAATGAAAGGGATCCTCCACTGTTCAATCCCAAAGCTGCCCCAGTGTTGGGGGGCACTGACCATTTCCTGCCCCGTGATTGGCCCTTTGCCCTGATTGGTGTGCCTTGGGTATCTTTAAGCTGATTGGACAGGTTTGACAGTTAAGCGGGGGGGGGGGGGGGGGGGGAGGGGCTGGAGCATAACGGAATTAACGGTCATAACGGACACAACGGAAGATCGGAATAAAGCGCCTTGGAGATTCTCTCAAGTGTCGGGTGATTTCTTCCGCGGGACGGGAGGACCCCCGATACCCCAGACAGGTCTAGACCAGGCCAAAGGCAGGAGCCAGAAGCTTCATTCTAGATGTTTACCTTTTTGGCTGGAGTGTAAGTACTTGGGTCATTTCATGTTGCTTTCTCAGGCTCAAGAACATGAATCAGAAGTGGAGGATTTAGTACCCAAAGCATCAACTGGATACAGAAAGCCTGCATTGCAATTGACCACTTAACCTGGTGCATCACTCACTACATTGGCGCCTACTTTTCATATTTTTATGCTCAAGTAATATTATTTTTATGCTCTATTTATATTATTTCCATTTCACACCTATTATATTGTGACAAGGTTTTTTTTTTTTAAGATTTATTTTACTTTAAAGTCAGAGTTACAGAGACAGACAGACAAATAGAAGGAGATCTTCAATCTGCTGGCTCACTCCTCAAATGTCCACAATGGCCAGAGCTGGGCTGGGCTGGGCTGAAGTCAGGAGCCAGGAGCTTCTTCTAGGTCTCCCACATGGACGTAGGGGGCCAAGGCCTTGAGCTGTCCTCCAGCTGCCTTTCTGGAACATCAGCAAGGAGCAGGATTGAATGTGGAGCACCTGAGACTCAAACTGGCACTCATATTGGATGCCAGGAACACAGGCAGAAGATTAGCCTGATATGCCATGGTGCCTGCCCATAGATTGTCAAAAAGGTAAATGTTAGCAAGAATGTTACAGAAAATTTATACTATACACCTTTTTGTGACTTTTTTGTTCCCACACAGTATCCTGTTTTCAAAGCCCATCATTAGTTGCACGTACCAGTACTTCATCCTTGTTATCACTGGGTAACATGCCTTTGGAGAGTTCGTGCAGTTTATTTCTGTATCTATTCCACGGTTGATAGGCATTTGGATTGCTTTTGTTTTTTTGTCTGTAGTCAATAATGTGGCTATCAACATTCATAACCAAACTTCTGTGTGTGGACATGTTTTCACTTTTTAATGTGTAAGCCTAGCGTGGAAGTGCTAGACCGCATGGTAAATCTATGTTGAACTTTGTTTATTGACACATAATATTCACTCTTGTATGTTGGGGGCACTGACTATTTCCTGCCCTGTGATTGGCCCTTTGCCATGATTGGTGTGCCTTGGTATCTTTAAGCTGATTGGACAAATTTCACAGTTAAGCAGGGGCTTGGCGAAGGAGGGGCTGGAGCATAACGGAATTAACGGTCGTAACAGACACAATGGAAGATCAGAATAAAGCGCCTTGGAGACTCAAGTGTCGGGTGATTTCTTCCGCGGGACGGGAGGACCCCCGATACTTGTACATATTTTAGGGTGCAGTATGCGCACAATGTATTCAGGCTAACAGGCATTTCTGCCTCCTGAAATGTTAATCATTTCTATTTGTTCGGACCCATCAGATTTTTAGTTATTTTTGAATATATCATGGATTGCTATAGGTTGCAGTTACCCTACCTCACTGCAGAACACCAGAACTTAGTCCTGTTGAACTATACTTTGAGATATGTTATCTAACCTCATTTCATTCCCTTCTCTTGCCTTTCCTAGAAAGAAAAATCCCGTATAAACCAGCAATCCACTTTATGAAATAATCCAACAATGTCTAGTATATTCACTATCTATTACTGTGTGAAAAGGAACAACAAACCTAGTAGCTTTGAAGCATGCTGTTCCACAGTTTTGTGAGCCCATGTTTCACACACTGCTGAGCTGGTTTCCGTGCTTGGCATCTAACAAAGCTTGCAATCAAAGTCCAGGTCCGGCTGTCTTCTCGTCTGGAGGCTTGGATTGGGTGGAGTCTGCCTCCATGTTCTCTCTGGTTGTTGGCACATCTTGTGGTTGTGTAACTGGGGGCCCTGGCTTCTTCCTGAGTTGCTTCTGGAGGCACCACTTGGGTTCTAGGGCCCATCTTTGACTCCTAGCCATCCTGCCACGTAGCTCTCATCGTGGGTAGCTCACGACTTCAAGGCCTGCATGAAGGTCTCTAGCTCCAGTCAGCTAAGACACCATCATACATCTTTGCCATGTTCTTTGGCCACAAGCCAGTCAAAGTTCCCAGCCACAACCAAGGGTGGAAATTCTACAGCAGGGGCAGTTTGTAAGGTGGGGGAGGGGAATAGTCATCCTTGAATTCTGCCCACTGCACCTACTAACAAGTGAAGATATAGCATCCTGAGCTGACATTTGCCCTTCCTGTTCCAAACCAGAGTTGATGGCTGATTCTAAAACCACTGGCTGGGGACAGTGATCTACGCTTTTTTTTTTGAGGTTCAAGAGACTCTGCTAAAGAGGGGAAGCCCTGATAAATACCCAAGACGTTGGCCTGGGACTCTCTAGGCCTGTGTCCAATCTGTAAGGAAGGGTGTACTGGAAGGAGCTTTCACAAAGACTGAAGCTCCACTCTCATCAGCTGTGGCTCCTGATGGAGAGCAGGTAATGTGTCCTCTGCCTGGTTGTCACCACACACTTGTCTCTCCATCCACCCGACAGACTACCTTCTCTTCTCCCCAGCCCCCTGGCTCAGACCCAGCTTTGATCCTGGTGAACAAAGCATTAGAGGGGGAATGCTGATGCAGCAGGGAGAGAGAGAGATCCGGGACAAATGAGCATTGCATAACCGAGCGTTCAATTAGTGCCTCTCTCCCAACGCCCTGGGCTGGGATACGTGTTAATCTACCCATCTCTTTCACCTTGCTCCTCAGTGCATTTCCAACTGAATTGGCAAACTAGGACTTAAGTTTTTACATTCTATAACCTCTGCCTGACTGGCTCCAATTTTATTATAAAGATTTATTTATTTTTATTGGAAAGTCAGACATACAGAGAGGAGGAACAGGAAGATTCTCCCACATGGGTGCAGGGTCCCAAGGCTTTGGGCTCATTCCTCGACTGCTTTCTCAGGCCACAAGCAGGGAGTTAGATGGGAATCAGGGCAGCTGGGATTAGAACTGGTGTCCATGTGGAATCCTGGTGCATGTAATGCAAGGATTTAAGCCACTAGGCTACTGCACTAGGCCCTGACTGGCTTCAGTTTTAAACCTACTCCATTTGCTCCCCCCAAGGAAGAACTGCATCAAATTGATCAGTCACAATCACTTGTTCCCAACTTTCCACTTGACGGGTATTTATGGACTAAAACGGGTGTGTGTCTCTTGTTTCTACACCAAATTTGACATGGTGCATATGTTTTCAGGCAAAGGGGACAGGAGAGAATCAAAAAGGGAATACTGTTTGGGGTGTGAGAGAGATCATGCCAAACAAGACCAGAATGTTTTAAGGAGGCTTTTTTGTTTGTTTGTTTTTAACCAATCCTGCTGATAAAAGGGCCCTAGACAGTAACACTAAGTACATGTGGCAATCCAGTCGGAATATAAACCCCGAAAGGAGCAAATGGCCATTACCATGAAGTCTATCCCTTAAACTGAAGGCCTATGTCCCAGCTTCCCCAACAATATAGAGTAAATAACCTGGACACACTTACAAGGCTGCAAACATTCACCTTTTCCTGGCTTCTCTGCCCACATTCCATTACTGCTAGGCCTCACCTCTCCTGGAACTGTTGGAAGTACACAGATTAGAAGTACAAAGCATCTTAGCATTCCCATCTTCACTGATTCACCCAAGCAGTGAACAGAGGGTGAGGAGTACAGACGTACAGGGGCCATGCTCAGGGGCTCCTTGTCTTGGAGTCTGTTCTGTTCGTGGGAAGCCAGAGGAAGCTGGATGGAAAGGGCAAGAGTCAGCGTGCTAGAGCGATTAGAAGTGCGTGTCCAAGGCAGAGGACCCCTCCCTATTACGGGCCTCCGGGGGCTTGTGATGGGAGTGGTTACCCAACAATGTCTTATCACCACCCTCCTCCCAGGCTCCAGGTGATGGCTTAGCATCACAGGTGGGCAGAAAGGATTACGTGGGTGCGGAAGGCATGGATTCCAAGCTGGTGACCTTGAACTAGCTGTCTAAAACAACAATATCTATAGAAGCTTCTTGCCCCTTTAAGCTTCGAGGGGGCCAACAACCCTGTATTCATGTCATCAGTCATTCATCACGTCATCACAAACTGAAACTGCTATCTGCCTAGTAAGAAGGCAGATGGAGAAGAAGATCCTTTCTGGAAGAGAGCAGCAAAGACAGGTTTGCAGACATTCCTTTCTTCAACCTTTGCCAGGTTGCAAACCAGCTCCAAGAAGCCCTTTCTTCATTCCGGATTCCTCACCCATGTGGACGCCTACTTCTAGGGACTGTCCGTGCGCAACCGTTGGGAGACTACAACTCCCGGCGGCCTCTGCGGCGGGCGGTGGGGGGCCCTGCGCAGGCGCGAGGGCCGGCCCCCGCACGCAGGCGCGCTGCGCACGCCGGCTGAGCTGAGGCTCGCTGCTCGGTGCGCGGCGGAGAGCGAGGCCTGGTGAGCAGCGCCGGAGCGCGGGCCGGCTGCTCGGGGTTGTGCGCGCGAGAGGCCCGGCGGGCCGGCGGGCGAGCGAGCGAGCGAGCGCCTCAGCTTCGTGGCGCCGGGGCCGGTTGCCGAGAACCCGGTGAGTGGGGGCCCTGCGGCCGCGGCCCCTCCCCCTCCCGCCGGCGGATCGGGGCTGTGCTCGGCCGGACCCGGGGAGAGGCCGCCGGGAGCGAGGCGCGGGGATCCGGCCCGTGGCTCCGGCCGGGGCGCCTCCGGGGCCGGCCGCTCCGGGCGCGTCCGTGCGTCACGGGCCCGGCCGTTCGTAACGGCCGCGCGGCCGGCGGAGGGCCGAGTGGGGGTGGGGAGCGCGGGTGTGATCGCCGTCAGGAACGCCGGTCGAGGCGGGGCTGGAGGCGGCGGCGCCGGGGACTGCGGGGCGGCGGGGAGGCGAGCGCGCAGGCTGCGACGCCGGCGGGTGCGGGCCGTGACGGGCAGCACGGAGCTGGCGAGATGGGGCCGGAGCCCGGCCGGGCTGCAGTCTCCCCGGGCCGTACGGGGGCCAGCGGGGCAGGGCCGGCGGAACCGGGAGGAGCGGTGATGGTAGGAATGACAGAACTTGGTCTGCGCGGCGGCGCGTGCGGGCCGCTCGCACGTCTCCCTGGGAGCGAGGATGGGAAGGAAGCACGTCCCTGGGTACGAGCATGCTGGACTCGCGTGGAAGCGCTCCGTTTTCCGCTTCCCAAGGAAAAGTTTCAAAATAGTTGTCCTTGATGTGCGAGGGCGGGCGCGGAATGTTTTCCCAAAGCACGCCGCTGTTGGGCTTCAGTTACTTTTCTAATCCATTTTTTCTTCAAGGGCTTCTGCCAAAAAAACTCCACTAGGTGCAGAAGCAAATAGGTGTTTTTTTTTCCTATCTGTTGGCTTCGAGCCTCATTCTGGACGTGTTTTGCTTTTCCCTTAAATTTTTGTGTCTCTGACATTTTGAAAACAATCCGCCCCGTGATTGGCCGACCCCGTTGAAGGTTTTGGAGAGATGCTTGCGAATGGCGCTGTTGGATTTTTACGGGAGTAATTTATTGTTGGTCCTGTTTCTGTGTAGGATTTTAGGATGTAGAGTGCATGAGAGCAAAGCACTTGACGTTTATTGAGCTCCTGTGTGTAATGTGCATATGTTAGCATAATTTTTACATTTTAAAAAAAGTTCATTTGGGGTATTTATTCAAAAGTCAGAATTGCGGAGAGAGGGAAAAACAAAGGTTATCTAGCTTGGTTCATTTCCCAGGATGGCCAGGCCAGGAGCTTCGTCCTGGTCTCTGTGCTCGCTGGGCCCAGGGCCACTGGCAGGGGTTGCACAGGCTGGCTGTGCCATACACACCTGTCCCACCGTAACTTTGGAAGTAGCTGTTAGTTTTCCTGCATTGCACTGGAAAAAGCATTGAAGGTGGTCAGAGAAGTGAAGTAACTTATTTAAGGTCATGCAGCACGTGTTGGGACCCACGTTAGAATCCCAAGTCACGCTGCTATTTTAAGAATTAGCTCTGACCTGTCATACTTGGTTGTGTGTTTTTGGTTTAACGCTTTCATGTGACTGACACCAAAGGTGTCGTCGTGGTCGTGCCACTCTGCCTCCGTCCTCATGAAATGTGTAGAGCAGCGAAGACTGGTGACTAATGCAAGTGTAGCCTGGGAACCTGTTATCAGTCACTCTAATTGGGCAGAAGTGTAAATCGTTTTGCAGAGTAGTAAAGGAAGTTGAAATGGAAGCAAACAAAATAAACCTTGGGAAAAATAAACCTGCAGGAAAACAGAACATATACTACATTTATAGAAACTTAAGAATAAACTAAGTATCAGGAATAAACACACTACCTGGAGTCAGACAGTGTTGTTACTTTCTAAAGTGGTCTTCATGGGTATTTTTCATAGAGCCATGAATTAATATTTTGCATCTTGACCTCATTCAGAAGTAATATGTGAGTGCCTAAGAAGATTTAATAAAAAGTGGAATTAAAGTTTTTTTAAATTATTTATTTAAAAATTTATTTATTTTTATTAGAAAGGCAGATTTACAGAGAGAAGGAGAAACAAATCTTCCATCTGCTGTTTCATTCCCAAGTAGCTGCAGTGGCTGGAGCTGAGCTGATCCAAAGCCAGGAGCCTGGAGCGTCTTCCAGGTCACCCACGCAGGTGCAGGGTACCAAAGCTTTGGGCCCTACTGCTTTCCTAGGCCATATGTAGGGAATTGGATGGAAACTAGAGCCCATATGGGATCCTGGCACTTGAAGGTGGAGGGTTAGCCAATTGAGCCAAGTGCCAGGCTCAAAAGGTTCATTTTGTTGGCAGGATATTTGCTGGGTGGCCATTGTGGCATTTGAGGTTGAGCTGCTGTTTGGAATACCTGCATCCATACTGGAGTCTCAGAGTACTGGCTGCCCTGCTTCCCTTTTCAGCTTGCTGATAATCCATCCTGGGAGCCAGTGAATGATGTGGGAGACCAGGAAGGAGTTCCTGGTTCCTGCCTTCAACCTGGCCCAGTCCTGGCAGTTTGTCAGTATTTGTCCCGGGAACCAGTGTGTGGAAGGTCTCTTTCTCCCTTCCTTTCCCTCTGTTACTGCTTTTCAAGTAAAGGAAAATAAGTAAGTAAATGTTAAAAATTTGCTTTGAGCTTCACACAAAGATTTTTTTTTATAATGTGGGCTTGCCATGGGTGTTTTGAAGACCCCTGCCAAAGGAGACCATGAAGGAAATATTGCTATCCAGGAGACTTTCTAATTTATTGATCTCTGCAAAGCAGATTTAGGGACATTCTATCTATCTATCTATCTATCTATCTATCTATCTATCTATCTATCTATCTATCTAGAGAAGATCTTCCATCCACTGATTTGCTCCCCACATGGGTGCAATGGCTGGAGCTGCGCTGATAACGAAACCAGGAGCTCAGAGCCTCCCCTAGTTCTCCCATGCAGGTGCAGAGTCACAAGTCTTTGGGCCATCCTCAACTGCTTTCACAGTCCACAAGCAGGGAGCTGGATTGGAAGTGGAGCTTCCTGGACTAGAACTGGTGCCACGTGGGATCCCGACAGGTTCAAGGCCAGGACTTTAGCTGCAGGCTACCACGCTGGACCCTTTAGGAATATTCTTAAGACCCAGTGGTAGACATCAGACAAATGACTACCTTTTATTAGTCACTTTTGTTTTGTTAAGCCATCCAGTTTCTCTTTACACCTTGACTATCTGGAGGCTCAAGTTTATTAATTTTCCTTAGTTCGAGCTGTTATGAATTGTTTCATACTAGGTAGTCTGCATTTGTTCTTTCTTGTTTTCTGGGCTAATTTTGTTCCTTTTCCATTGTTCCATATGTTGTTGTTGCTTTTAATTATTTTGTCCTTGTACTTTTCCTTCTAATTTTCAGAATAGAGTTTTCTGTCCTTTTCATCTCCAGTGTTTTAGTAAAACAATGTTGTTTGAATTAGTAATAAAAGGCTTAATGATTTATGATATCTCTGCCTTTTTAAAGAAAAGGTTTTGTTGGTTTAATTGGGAGGTAGATTTTTACATAGAGGAGGAGAGACAAAAAGAAAGATCTTCCTTCATCCGCTGATTCATTCCCCAAATGGCCACTGGCCGGAGTTGGGCTGATCAGAAGCCAGGAGTTGGGAGCTTCTTCCAGGTCTCCTACGTGGGTGCAGGGAACCAAGGCTTTGCGCTGTCCTCACTGCTTTCCCAGGCCACAAGCAGGGAGCTGGTTGGAGAGTGGAGCAGCGTGGACTTGGACTGGTACTCATATGGGATGCTGGTGTTTGTAGGAGGATTTCGGATTGTTATTAGCTGTATGAGTACTGTGTATAAAACCGTTGAAGGCCCTCGATTGACCATGGGAGTGAAGACGAGCAAGCAGTGTTAAGATGATCCCATCCTTCTGCTTGCTGTGTTAGATAGCTATTAAGAATTTAGTCATAATAATAGAAGAAAACATTGCAAATGGTTAACAGTTCAGTGAGCTGACTGGAGCTGATTTCTCTATTCTCTCTGCAGTAAGCAGGAGGAGGAGGCCCCAGGCCAACTCTTGTCATTTAGGTCTTGCATTAGAAGTTCTGAGATTGTGCATTGAATGAGCAAAACAAATTTCTTGTTTTAAACAGATGTCACAAGGAGCAGTCCTACTTAAAAGAAAAATGATTGCTAGTGTGCTAGATTAACTGGAACAGTTCCTGAGAGCAGGCAGTAATCCAGAGTGTGAATAACAGGAATGATCTCCTTCATGTAACAAGAATAATGCAGTCCTTCATATGCAAAGATGAGTCTGCTTACTCATCATGATTGATTCTCAGGCATGAGGAGGGGCATGTGCTGAGTTGTGTGTGAGTTTCTGCTCTGTGGGGTCAGAATGGGGGTTTGTGGCTGGGGAACAAAGACCCACAGGGAAGCTCAAAGAGCTATTGGTGGGTCAAGCTCTGCTTTACCTGTTTTTACTTACATCCTTGCAGGGCCACTTTGAGGAGTGGTTGCACGGTTCAAGATTGGTATGTAACTTGCCCTACTTCCCAGAGTTGCGGGCAGAGCCTGTTTTCTAGTCTAGGGCAGTTTGTGCTGTGATCACATGAATCATTAGAACTTGGCTTTACCAGCAGTACAGTCTGCCTGCCAGAACAGACTAGACATAGTTGGTTGAACATCATTAAATGAAGCTGAAGGTATAAGTCACTGACTCCTGAAAGGTCGATCAAGTTGTTTCCTCAAATAATCTTTGGTGAAAAAAGTCTTTTTCCATCTTCACATCTGATCAGTATTTGGTTGGCTGTAAAATTTTAGGGTGGAAGATCATTTATGCAAAGTTTGAAAGTTATATTTTCTTCATTTGTGTGTAATCTTTTATCTCCCAAACTCTAAAAACTTTTAGGATATTATTTTTATCCTTTGAAATTCCATTATGTTGTGCACAATTGTGTTCACTTAAGAGCATTCCATGAACCCTTAGAAGCTAGGGATAGTTTTGAGGAGTTTTTGTTACTTTGTAAAATTTTAGCTTCTTTGTTTGCTTTTTATTTTGGAAGGCAGACAGAGAAAGAAGTCTTGCTGGTTTGCCTCTCAGATGTCTGGGTCATGCCAAACCCAGGGGCTTGGAACTTGCTCCTAGTCTCTGTGTGAGTGGCAGGGATCCCAGTGTGTGAGCTATCGCTGCTGTCTGTCCCTCATGGTGCGTGTTAATGGGAAGCTTGGATGGAACATGGAGCTGGGACACCAAGACTGGGATAAGGCATTGGGCTGTTGTAAGTGGTATTTTAACTACAGTACCAACTGCCTGCCCCAGTATCATTTTAGGACCCAATAGAAAAAAGGAGTATAAGTTAATTGTGTTTCTTAGTTCTGGATACTCATCCATCAGATCAATAGGTTCCCTTAGACTTTTGTTTTTTGAAGATTTATTTATTTTTCTTGGAAAGGCATATTTACAGAGAGAAGAGAAGACAGAGGAAGATCTTCATCCACTGGTTCACTCCCCAGGTGACACAGTGGCCAGAACTGAGCTGATCGAAAGCCAAGAGTCATGAGCTTCTTCTGAGTCTCCCACGTGGGTGCAGGGCACCAAGTCTTTGGGATGTCCTCTACTGTCATTCCAGGCCACAAGCAGGACGGAAAGTGGAGTAGCTAGGACACAAACTAGCGCCATATAAGATCCTGGTGAATCAAGGTAAAGATTTAGCCACTGAGCCACTGTGCAGGGCCCTAGATTTTTCTTAAATTTGGTCCTGTTTTCTTTACCTCTACTGACAGCATCATAATTGATAGTCTTTGAAGCATAGTTAAATATCTATTGAGGTGTGTGTATCTTTGGTTTGTGCATTGTGTAGTGAACCTTGCTTGCTCGTTTTACTTTTTTTTTTTTCCATTGCTTGGGAACCTTTCTGTTTAAAGTGTATCTGATGTAAAATTGCCTTTTTACCATAATTTACTTGTATGGCCTTAGGGACCTGTGTGGACTGTCTGGGTTGTATACCTAGGAATGTGGCTCCTAAGACATGACATGAGAATTAATATATGTGCCTACTGTCAGGCGCTTTGTTTGCCTCTACTTGGTTTTATTTAACTTTTGTGGGGTTTTTTTTTTGTCAGTCTGATGGGTGTAAACTGCTATCTCATCATGTCTCTTATATCCTCTGTACTAATGAATTAACATCTCTTGAATCTATTAAGAGTTTCCTTTTTGACAGTTGTTTGTTTTGTCTTTGTTTTTTAAGAGTATTTTTATTGGAAAGTCAGGTACACAGAGAGGAGGAGAGACAGAGAGGAAGATCCTCTGTCCACTGTTTCACTCTCCAAGTGACTGCAATGGTTGAAGCTGAGCCAATCCAAAGCTAGGAGCCAGGAATCTCTTCGGGGTTTCCCACGCAGGTGCAGGGACCCAAGGCATTGGGCCGTCCTCAACTGCTTTCCCAGGCCACAAGCAGGGAGCTGGATGGGAAGTGGGGCTGCTGGGATTAAAACTTGTACCCATATGGGATTCTGGTGTATGTAAGGTGAGGACTTCGGCCACTAGGCTACTGTGGCGGGCTGTGTTTGATCTTTCTTTGTGCATTTTTTGGCACAGAATTTTTTGGCCTTCTTAGTTTGTAATTTGTTGTTGGTTCGATTTGAATGTTGTGAAAAGCTTTAGATGAAATCTCTCTTAAGTCTCTTATCTGTATATTGGTTTTGTCCAGAATCCATTCATTGAACATATATTAAATTTAATTGTTTCTTTAATAATATCTTCCTCATCAACCCTTTGTGCTTTCTGGACTTTGTACTCAAATTTTTGGATGTTGGAATTTTAGGTGACTTTAATGTTCATGTCTTTTTACTCCATTTTTCCTGACTCAGTCTGTTTTGTTCCTAAGAGATGTCCTCAGTGTTCTAGTTCTTTTCTTGAATTCTTGATTTCTATTCATATTTCTCTTTCTTTTCTTTTTTTTTAAGCCTTTATTTGAAAGGCTTAGTCTGCTGGTTCACCCCCAAATGACTGTAATGGCCAAGAGGGGGTGCCAGGCAGGAGGCAGGAGCTTCACCCTGCTCTGCCATGCGGGTAGCAGAGGACCAAACACGTGGGCCATCTTCTGGTGCTTTCTCAGGTGATTGGTAGAGAGTTGGAGCAGAAGTGGAGCAGCAGGCGTGAACTAGCACTTGTATGGGATGATCCTCTATGCCACAGTGCTGACATCCTTAATGGAATGCCAGCATTGCAGGCATATTTCATAGATCCCATTTCTAGGTTATGTATGTTTATGTTGCTTCGTTGATGTTATAATCGTTGAGGATGTGTTCCACCCCATTACTCTGTTTCTTTTTCCTTGTTTCCATTGCTGTTTTTTTTGTCTAAAAACTTTCCCTGGATACCTGGTGGTAATCTTATGACAGTTCATTCACATTTCAAGAATGAAGGGATAAAAATTGACTTAGGAACTGCATAGGTGTGACTTCCTGAAGGGTGGACAGGGTAGCTGGCCAGTGGAATACCCCTCCTCCGCCATTGATCCTCTTTCCTGAGGAAGTCTCCAGTCTCTTGCCTAGAGAGTATGACTAGTTGCATTTTAAAAAATTAATTAATTAATTTGGGGTCCGGCGCGGTGGCGCAGTGGTTAAGGTCCTCGCCTTGCACACCCGGGATCCCATATGGGCGCCGGTTCTAATTGCGGCGGCCCCACTTCCCATCCAGCTCCCTGCCTGTGACCCGGGAAAGCAGTCGAGGACGGCCCAAAGCCCGCGTGGGAGACCCAGAAGAGGCTCCTGGCTTCGGATCGGCATAGTATCGGCCGTTGTGCTCACTTGGGGAGTGAATCATCGGTCGGAATATCTTCCTCTCTGTCTCTCCTTTCTGTATATCCGCCTTTCCAATAAAAATAAAATAAATCTTTTTAAAAAATTAATTAATTTGAAAGGCAGAAGAAGAGTTCACGCATGTGACAGAGGGTCGTGGGGAAAAATGGACGACAAGACAAGGCTGGGAGATCTTCATCTGCTGGTTCACTCTCCAAATGGCTACAGTAGTAAGGGCTATGGCAGGCTGAAGCCAGGAGCCTGGAGGTTTTCCTGGTCTTGGAGAGGTACAGGGGCCCAAGCCTGCCATCATCCCCTGCTTTCCCAGGCTCATTATCAGAAACTGGATTGGAAGTGGAGCAACTGGAAATTTTTTTTTTTTTAAAGATTTATTTTTATTATTTTTTCATTGGAAAGGCGGATATACAGAGAGGAGAGACAGAGAGGAAGATCTTCCGTCCGATGATTCACTCCCCAAGTGAGCGCAACGGGCCGATACTATGCCGATCCGAAGCCAGGAGCCTCTTCCGGGTCTCCCACGCGGGTGCAGGGTCCCAAAGCTTTGGGCCGTCCTCGACTGCTTTCCCAGGCCACTGGCAGGGTGCTGGAAGGGAAGCAGGGCTGCCGGGATTAGAACCGGCGCCCATATGGGATCCCGGGCGTGCAAGGCGAGGACCTTTAACCACTTGCGCCACCGCGCCGGGCCCAGCAACTGGAATTTGAACTGGCTCACATGGGAGTGATGCCACTGTAGTGTTGGCTGCAGTTACTGTGTTTGAGGGCTCATTATTTTAGAAATGGAACTAAGGTTTTTCTTTTCTTTCTTTCTTGTTTTTCTTTTCTTTTTTTTTTTTTTTGGAAAGGCATATTTACAGAGAGAAAGATCTTCCATCTACTGGCTCACTCCCCAAGTGGCTGCAATGACCCGAACTGAGCCAATCTGAAGCCAGGAGCTTTTTCCAGGTACCCATGTGGGTGCAGGGTCGCAAGGCTTTGGGCCATCCTCTACTGCTTTCCCATGCCACAGGCAGGAAGCTGGGAGGAAAGTGGAGTAGCTAAGATGTGAAACAGCACACGTGTGGGAACCCTGGGGGAAACAAAGTGATGATTTAGCTACTAGGCTATGGTGCTAGGCCTTCCAGTGAGTTTTGTAACAATGCTTGTCTGAAAGCTTCTGTGAGGGGTGCTTGCTTAGCTGTGAAGAATAGGGAAAGAGATATGGTGTGTGATGGCTGTTTTGGACACTTCAACTAGCAGCTAAAGTCCTCGCCTTGAACGCGCTGGGATCCCATATGGGCGCCGATTCTAATCCCAGCTGCCCTGCTTCCCTTCCAGCTACCTGCTTGTGGCCTGGGAAAGCAGTCTAGGATGTCCCAAAGCTTTGGGACCCTGCACCCGCGTGGGAGACCTGGAAGAGGTTCCTGGTTCCCAGCTTTGGATTGGCACAGTACCGGCCGTTGCACTCACTTGGGGAGTGAATCGTCGGACGGAAGACCTTCCTCTCTATCTGTCCTCTGTATATCTGACTTTGTAATAAAAATAAAAATAAATTAAAAAAAAAACAGATTTGAATTCTGGGCTTCTGCTTCAGTTTGGCCAGTCCAAGCATGTATTGTATTTGTTCTTACATAAACTAATTTTTGTTTATTGTTTATTTACTTAAAGACCAATTCCTTTTATTGGAAAGACAGATATATGGAGAGGAGATAGAGAAAGATCTGTTTGCTGGTTTACTCTCCAAGGCCACAATGGTCAGAGCTGAGCCAGTCTGAAGCCATGAATTTCTTTTGGGTCTCTCACGCAGGTGCAGGCCCAGGGCATTGGGCCGTCCTCTACTGCTTTGCCAGACCATAAGCAGGGAGCTGGATGGGAAGTGGAGCAGATGGTGTGTGAATTGGTGCCCGCATGGTATCTCGGTGTGTGCAAGGTGAGGGTTTACCACTAGGCTATCTTGCCAGCCCAACTGTGCTTTTTGGTTTCTTTTTTTGTTTTCAACAGGCTTTTTTTTTTTTTTTTTTAAAGATTTATTTGTTTCTGGGAAGATTTTAGGCAGATTTTCTAGAGGGAGGAGAAGGAGACAGTGTCTTCCCTGTGCTGATTAACTCCCCAAATGGATGCAGTGAGCTCTGATCCGAAACAAGGAGCTAGGTGCTGGGTCTGGCGCCGTGGCCTAGCAGCTAAACTCCTCGCCTTACATGTGCCGGGATCCCATATGGGCGCCGGTTCTAATCCCAGCAGCTCCACTTCCCATCCAGCTCCCTGCTTGTGGTCTGGGAAAGCAGTTGAGGACGGCCCAATGCCTTGGGATCCTGCACCTGCGTGGGAGACCTGGAGGAAGTTCTTGGTTCCTGGCTTCGGATCAGCAAAGCACCAGCCGTTGCAGTCACTTGCAGAGTGAATCATCGGATGGAAGATCTTCCTATCTCTCCTCCTCTCTGTATATCTGACTTGCAATAAAAATAAATCAATCTTAAAAAGAAAAAAAGAAAATCAGAGCTTAATTTCTCACAGCAATATTAATGTGATTTAGGAGGAAAGCTTCATATATTTTTGTGCTAATTTTTAACTTGAAATTTGTGCATGTAAACATCTAATACGGTGCTTATTAGATTCAGTATACGATGTGGATAATACCAGCTCTTGATCCTGCCTTGTCAAGATTTGGCTTACAAACTGACACAAAGCAAAAACCATCAAACTACTGGATAAGTGATAATTTCTCTCTCCTATGAACTTCAGAACTTCTGCTAAAGTAATAGCATGCTGGGGCAGCATGTCCCTGTATCCAATATTGGAGTGCTGGTTTGGGTCCTGGCTGCTCTGCTTTCAGTTCAGATTCCTGCCAGTATACCTAGGAAGGCAGGAAAAGATGACTCAAGTCCTTGGCCTGTGTCACACAGGTGGGAGGCCAGAAAGGAGTTCGAAGCTTCTGTCTGGTTTTGGCCTGAAGAAAATCTAGTGGGATTGCACTGGTTGAGTGGGAGATCTTTCTTACTCTGTCTCCCTCTCTCCTGTCACTCTCCTTTCAAGCAACTAAGGAAAAATGAAAGAATAGCATGTTGGTGCAGGCATTTAGCACAGCTGTTAAGTTGCCACTTGAGGCACTCACATGCCCTGTCAAGAGTGTTTGATTCGGGTTCCTGTTTGTTCGCTTCCAACCTAGTTTCGTACTGTCACAATATCTGCAGAGCAGCTGGTGGTGGTTCTGGTAGGGGTTAGACCTATAGGATGTGACCAGAGATGAGTACCTGTGTCTGCAGTGTTGACTTTTCAAAAGGATTTTCAGACTGCTCTTGTTAAACACTGATCTGCTATTATTAAGATAAAAGTACTGATTAATTGTTGAACAGGGAAGGAATGGGCAAGTTATCTAAAATTTTGTTCCAAGTATTTGCCTCTATGGGAAAAAAAAATTCAGTTTTTGACGAGGAGATGTGAAGGGTATAGGAGAGCCAGATTTATTGAAGGGAATAGTACACACTCGAATGTAAGCATAGGCAACAGCTCTCCACAGGAAAGATTGCTGTCCGCTCCAAATTTAGGATTCATCCTACTATAGGGTTGGGGGACAGGAGCTAGTTGAATATTCAAAGGAAGGGGGGCTTTAGCAGAAACTTGAGTACCATTCTCTGTGTCCCTTTTTTGGGGAACCTTGGGAGTGTTCTGGCATATCCATGTAGGTTTGGAGCTCACATGTTGTGGTTTCTAGGGAAGTGTCCTGACTTCTAGGGAATTATGCAAGTGAGGCTCAAGTCTGTGAATGGGTGTGCTGAACCTGTAGGCAGCATTGGGTACTTCCAGCCCATGGGCACAGGAGCGGTGGAGCGTTTGTGGTGTGAATGTGTATGTGTGCTGCTGGCAGTCCTCATTCACAAGCCACCTGCCCAACTGTCAGTCCCAAGAAGGAGGTGGGACTTGACCCTAAGCACTCAGATCTAGGATATGGGTATCTCATGCAGTAGGTTAGTGTAATGTGGTCTATTGAAAAACTTATTTTCTAAAAATACACCTGATTTATATCGTGGATTAATTATGGCCTGGCTTATGGTGCATTTAAGTATATTTGGCATTTCATGGTGTTCCAGAAAGAATATTGTGGTTGTTGAATGTATGTTTTAGAATTGACTGACTAGGCTGTCTCAATACAATGTGAATATATGACACCTTAAATATAATAAACATGGAAAGTGTCACTCTATATCCCTTAGATGTAGCTTGCTGGAGAATAGCAAAGGCATTAAATGATTGTTTTGTACTGACAAAATAATCTTGTGGTAAAAAGAAGCTGGAACTTGGTCTAAGAGTAAAGACATTGAAGGTGCTCATACCTCGAAGCAATACAGTGAAAAGCTATTGAGATTGCCCTAGAACAGCCCCAATACTGGCTAGAGGAATCGTTGCACAAGCTTCAAAACTGGCTCCACTCAACCAGAAATGCAGAGGCCAGTTACTGACACTGGGTGATAGGATATGATGTACATTTACTCTAAAGTGTGTAGGACAGGTCAGGCAGCTGCCTCTGTTGGTGAAGTCCTGAGGAAGTGAGAATGGTCTTACAGAACAGTGCTTAATCAAACCTCTCATATGGGTGTCTGGTTGGTCCCAGTGCTTGTGGCCCTTGGTTAACCAATAGTGGTGGGCCAATGTGTTTTTGTAATGGCATGGTGTCCTCCTCTCTGTGGGGTCTAGTTTTAGCTGGCTGTTACTTGAGGGTGGGGTGTGAGTTCTGTGAGGCTCTCAGAATACAGCCTGAAATTGAGATGTTAACCATTTCTGAGCCTTTGTGTTTGGGGTCTTGTGCTGCCACCTTAATTAGTAAATTAATATTTTGTGAGTTGATTTTACCATCATCTAGCATTTATAGGAAAAATTTCATTTCCTTTATTTGCCATCACAACTCTTTTCAGGGCAACTTTAGCCTACATTTTTGGCTATATTTTACATTGTTTTACGATAACGTTTCTGTTCTATAAAGGTTTTCTGTTGCATATAGGAATTCACAGGTTTTTCGTTTTTCCAAATTTATTATTATTTGAAAGGCAGAGACAAAAATTCAAATACAGATCTTCTGTATGCCGATTGACTTCCTGGGTGCCAGATACAATCTGGGACAGGACTAGGCCAAAGCCAGGAGCGCAGAACTCATTCCAGGTCTGTATGCTGGAGGGTGCGAGGGAGATCATACCTGGCAAGTCTAGGGTGTATTAAGGAGTCTTTTTAAACCATGCTTGATAGTATCAGGGCCCACTAGAAATTACCAAATGACAAGTCCACATGGCAAGCCAGTCTGAATCGAAAACCTGAGAGGAAGAAACGGTCATTACCATGGAACTTGTGTAGTAAACTGAAGAGCTGTAAGTTAGCTGAAGAGACATCAACGAACAACCTGGACACACTTACAAGGCTGCAAACATTCACGTTTTCCTGGCTTCTCTGCCTACATTCCATTACTGCTAGGCCTCACCTCTCCTGCAACTGTTGAACGTACACAGATTAGAAGTACAAAGCATCTTAGCATTCCCATCTTCACTGATTCACCCAAGCAGTGAATAGAGGGTGAGGAGTACAGACGTACAGGGGCCATGCTCAGGGGCTCCTTTTCTTGGAGTCTGTTCGTGGAAAGCCAGAGTAAGATGCCCCTGGTTCACTCCCCAAGTGGCCACCACGGCTGGAGCTGAGCCAATCTGCAGCCAGGAGCCAGGAGCTTCTTCTGGGTCTCTCATGTGGTTGCAAGATCCCTAGGCTTTGGGTTGTCCTTTACTGTCCACCCCGGCCACAAGCAGGGAATTGGATGGGAAGTGGAGCAGTCGGAACACAAACTGGCACGCCCATATGGGGTCCTGGCGATGCAAGGCAAGGCTTTAGCCACTAGACCATTGTACCAGGCTGATAATCCTATTCTTTTTTTTTTTTGTTGTTAAGATGATATTTACATAGTTGTTTAGGGAGAAGTGGGTGTGATTAGTGTTTCCAAACTTTCTATTTGCGTTTCTGGGGATAGAGGAGAGGTAAGGGGATAGGCCATACCCAACCTTTCAACCATCTCAGTACCCAAGGATGGGGAAAGGCCACCTGATATCGGCCTTCACAGAGGGTATCTTTTCACTGTGTCTTCACCTAGTAGAACAAAGCAAGTCTTTGAGGGTCTCTTGTTAGTGCACTAATCCCATTCATTTCACAGAGGCAGCACCTTCACGTATCATCATTTTTGGAGCTAGGACTTAATGAATGTATGGATTTGAGGGAGACACAAACAGTACAATAGGTGCCAAGACCATTCACTGGAGAGAAAGAATAATCATCCTTTAAAAATATTTAGTTGAAAGGCAGATTTATAGAGAGATTTAGAGAGATAAGAATGGACATCTTTCATCCTTTTGTTCATTTCCCAGAAGGCCGCAGTGCCCAGAGTTGACCTGGTCTAAAGTCAGGATCCAGGAGTCTTCCAGGTCTTCCAGTGGTTACAGCAATCCAGGGTCCTGGGCTGTCCCTTTGCTGTTTTTCCAGGCCACAGCAGGGAGCTGGATGGGAAGTGAAACAGCTGGAACACGAACCATTGCCTATATGGGATGCTGGCATCAAAACAGAGGCTAAACCTATGTTACAGCACCGCTATCAGAAAAATGATCTTTTCAACAGTGCTGGATAAATGGACAGCCATATGTGTAAGAATGAAGTTGGATAGTTACCACGTACCATATAAAAAAATTAGCTGAAACTGCAAAAGGAAAAACTATACAATAATAGAAGGCAATGTAAAGTTAAGGATTCTCAGATGACACCAAAAGCATGGGCATTAAAAAAAATTACTAGGTTGGTTTGGACTCTATCAAAATTGACACTTGTGGGGCTGGCATAGTGGGTAAAGCTGCTGCCTTCACCATTGGCATCCAGTATCTCATTTAGGCACCTTTTCATATTTTAGGTGCTCCACTTCCAGTTCAGCTCCCTGCTAATGGCTTGGGAATAGCGGTAGAAGATGGCCCAAGTGCTTGAGCCCCTGCTCATGTGGTAAACCTAAAAAGAATGACCCAGTCTCATTGTTGACTTTTGGGGAGTGAACCAGTGAATGGATGGTGTCTTTCTGCTACTTCCTCTCTAACTCTTTCAAGTAAATACATCTTTTTTTTTTTTTTTAAGTCTTTCATAGCATATCATCAAGAAAGGAAAAAGAATGGGAGAAAGTACTTCAAATCATGTAACAGATAAAGGATTTTTTTATCCAAAATATAATAAAAAAGAGAAAAATAATCCAATTTTAAAGTGAACAGCATACTCTTCTTGCCTGAGAGCCCCATAAGAATGACTGCATTTTTAAACCCTGTGTGAGAATCCTTAACACACCTTCAGCATGCCTAGGGAACACAAAGTGACTTCCTTAAGTTCTGTATTATTGTTGATCTTGCCACTCCAATCACGATACAATCTCTCTAGACTCCACTGACTGTCATAGTCCACCTTAGAGACTCCGCTTGCCTAAGTATTCACTGCCAACACATGGTTGGGGTAGTTGGTTGATTTGTTCTGTCCTCCATCCTCTGTTATGGTACCAGGTGTCCTCTGCAGACTCCAGTGTACTGCCATATCCTCCATGTGCACCTGGATATGCTATCCACTGTTCTGTCTAAACCAGTAAGGAGGTTCAGCTCTGACAGTTGCATTCCATCGTCAGACTATGGAACCTGCAATATTCTCCGTGATTGGGGTTCTGAGTCCACTGGTTCAGTTGGGAGGATCTCCACAAAAACTTTATCTGAGATGTTCCCAGACCTGATTCTTATGTATGCCTGTCAATACAGGATCTAGCACAGTCTGTTGCACACATTGGTAATTACAATTGCTGGGTCAGTTCTGTTTCCAGCCCTGTCTTCTATGCAAACCATTGGGTCTTGCAGTCCAGCCTGACCCTGCCCACCATACATTTGGTTCCCACGTACACTAGTGGGAGCTGAAGCCTAGTCAGAACAACCCGCAGTAAGCCCCACAAGACCCACCCCATGCTCTAGTTTCTGTGCTTGCCAGTATGTACAGCAGACTGTTTCAGTCTTTCCCATATCCCATTCAACTCTCATGTGTCAGTAGGCATTGAAGCCTAGTTCAATCCAACCAGCTCCACTATTCAGCCCATGCAAGTGCTGGTGGGTGCCACTCTATCTAGCCATGCCTGCTGCAGTCGTGGTTCTCAGGCTCACCAGTGGGAGTGGCAACCCAAGAGGGAGGTCTCCACTGTTTCCCTAATGGGCCCACTCCCACTCCTGGATCTTGTTCTTCCCAGGTGGTTCTGCAGTTTAGCTCAACAGAGTCTTACCCCTGTGCCAGCCTCTGCCAGCTGATGCTGTGGCAAAGCCCAATCAACCCTCACCCACTCTGGCTTACGCATCTACCAGTAGGTACAGTCCGCGCAGCCTGGCTTGTTCCAGATCCAGCTTATATGCAGGCTACCAGGTGTTGTAGCCCTGCCCAGTCTGGTCTGCTCCCAATCCAGTTCTCATGCTTAACACTGGGACTAGTGACCCCACAGGGAGCTCCCTACAGCCCCCTGCCGGGTTCACCTGTTCTTCCCCTTGTCTCAGATGTGCTGGTTTGGCACTGCAGCTCAGTCTGGCATGGCCAACTCAGTTTAGCATGGCTGGTGAGTGCTGTAGTCTGACTCAGTCCGGCATGTCCCCAGTTCCAGCTCATGCTGGTGGGGACTGTGGCCTAGCCAGGCCTGCCAAGCACCCAGTCCCAGCCCTAATGTGAACTGGCTGGTATTGTAGCCCTACCAGGCATGACCCACATGCCATTCTGGCTCTAATATTTGCCATCAGGTGATATGGACTGGCCTAGCCTGTCTTTCCCCTGACCTGAGCCAAAGGTAAGCCTGTGGGTACTGTAACATGGCCTGGTCTGGGCTACTCCCTATCATGGTTCTTGCACTCACCTGCAGGGACTGTGTCCCTACAGAGGAGCTTCTCAAGCTCCTCCATCAGAACCTCTCCCAATGCCAGATCTGTACCCACGGTGGGCTTATGGGCCAGCCCTACTTAGTCCACCTCCTGTCCTGGCAGGAACAGTAGTTTTCCTGACTGACCCTCACCCATTCCAGTTCTTAATGTTGGGTGCTACAGCCCAGCTAGGCCTAGTCCACAACCAGACACAGCTCATGCATGGCTCAGCAGGGGCAGACACCTAGCCCAGCCTGTTATACCCACCTTGGTTCTGATGATCACCAGTTGGTGCTGGAGTCTAACCCAATCTGGCGCACGCTAGACCCAGTCCACACTTGTGCCGAAGGGCACTGCAGACATGTCCAGACCGGATCGCAGCCCTCATTCCAGTACCTGTGCTCACCAGTGGGACCCACAACCCAGCCAGGGTGTTCCCTTAGCTCCCCAACCAGGCCTGATCCCAGTCACAGATCCTGCACATGCCAGTGGTTGCTCTGACTCAGTTTGGCATAGTCTCTCCTGTCTTGGCCCTTGTCTTTGAAAGATACAGCCTGGCGTAGTCCAGATGATCCCCAGTCCCAGCTCTCACTGACAGATGCTGCAACCTGGTCCTGCTTAGTCTGCTCTCATCCCTGGTACATGCAAACCAGTAGGTATGGCAGCCTAGCCCAGCATGACCTGCACTCCATCCTGGTTTCTGTACTTGCCAGTGGGCTATCATTTGCTCAGCTCTGCCCAGTCTGTTCCCCTCCAAAACTAACTCACACACTTACTTATAGACAGAGCTACCTTGCCTAGCCCACCCAACACCCAGGCCTGAACCATGTGGTTATCAGTAGGAGCTATGACCCACTAGGGGAGTTGCCCAGGTTCTCCCCATTCGGGACACTCCCAGACCCAGATGGTGGCGGTTGGTGGAGACATATGCCAGAACATGCCCATAGGCGTTGAGATCCGTCTCCGGCATGGTCACTGGACAGAGGAAATTCTCAGACCTCGGACTTGGACAAGCCCAGGACCTTCCCCGCATCAGCAGCGATAGATGGGGTTCTAGGATCCCCAGCAGGCAGCGTGGTGTGGCACCGGTTTTCCCAGCCACAGCCACATGGTACTTGCTCCACTCCACTGCTCAGACTTTCCTGGACTAGAGTTTTAATAACTTGTTGCAAAGTGATTGAACCTTGAAAATATGCTAAGTAATTCCTGTAGCAAAGGATTGCATGTTTTATGCTCTGATGAAATGTCTGGATTGGAAGTGATAGCTACACAACACAGTATTTCTTTTTGAGGTAATGAAATGCTGTAAAATTTACCTCGGTTATGGTTGCATACAGCTGTGATTACACTAAAAACTTGTTGAATTACATATTTAATTGAAATTGTTAAAGTAACCATTTTGGATGTTCTGTTGAGTGAATCTGGGTGTGTGTATGTTTAAAAGGCTGAGCGCCTAGAATAGTAGAACTAAAGACAGTAAGCTCAACTGTTCTCTTTGCTGTCTTACAGAAATCATGTCGACCCCCGGAAAAGAGAACTTTCGCCTCAAAAGCTATAAGAACAAATCTCTGAATCCTGATGAGATGCGAAGGAGGAGGGAAGAAGAAGGACTGCAGCTTCGCAAACAGAAAAGGGAAGAGCAGGTAAGTCCTTCCCCTTTGCAAAGAACTTAACGTTGTTACAGCTTCCTTAAAATTTCATTTTTATTTTACTTGAAAGGCAGAAAGAGAGCTATAAGTGTCTTGCTGGGTCTTTACCTGAATGCCTGCAGTACTGTTTGGTGTTGTAGCATAGTGCTTGTGACATTCACATCCTAAATGGACACTGGTTCAAGTCTTGGCTGCTTCAGACTAAATCTCAAAGAAAAAAAAAAAAACAGTAGCAACAACAAAAGTCTACAGTAGCCAAAGCTGGGCCAGGTGGCAGCTGGGAGCCTGCAATACCCAGGCACTCCATATATGATGTGTGTGTTTTCATTGGTATCTTCACCACTAGGCAAAATTATTTCCCTTTACTTCGCTTCCTCCCTCTATTGTTCCCTTCCTTTTTTCCTTTCTTTCTTTCTTTGTTAAGATTTATTTATTTTTATTGGAAAAGCAGATTTACAGAGAGAAGGAGGTACAGAGAGAAAACTTTTGTCTTCTGCTTCACTCCCCAAGCAGCTGCAAAGGCTGGTGCTGATCTGATCTGAAGCCAGGAGCTTCTTTGGGTTTCCCATGTGAGTGCAGGGTCCCGAGGCTTTGGGCCATCCTCGACTGCTTTCCCAGGCCACAAGCAGGGAGTTGGATGGGAAGTGGGGCCGCTGGATTAGAATCAGGCCCATATGGGATCCCAGTGCATTCAAGGTGAGGACGTTAGCTGCTAGACTACCGTGCTGGGTTTCCCCACCCCCAAAGTTTAAAAGTATTTGAAGTAGACAGTATAATTAAAATATTTTGAATTAGTAAGCTTGCTAATCCAGTGTGAGTAGGTAGGTGGATAAAATGTTTGTGTAAACCTGAGTGCTCCCTGGTACTGTTAGTTATAATTTTTGATGTGACCAAGTTGATAGACTTACAGTGAACTTTTTTCATTGATAATTTGGTTAATAACTCCAGACAGCTTGTAGCCTATGAATAAGATAGTCTACAAATTATGATTGTTTGGGCAGTTTTTCCTTTTTAAAAATAATACTTTCATGCAATATATGCACATAGTTGAATAAGTTGAATAATGCTAAAATACATGAAAGCTAGCCAGCAGCTTTCTTGAGTGAACCACTTTTCAGCTCTCCTTAGACCCAATATGATTTATACTGATGGATAATATTTGTATATTGTCACGTATCTCTGTTAGTGTGAAATTTTGTCATTCAGCATGAAAATTAGATTATAATGAAGCTTGAGCTCTTCTGAAGGTTTCTGAATAGCTGCAGTGCGTTGGACTGATTTTGACTGGTTAGCCTGAGGAAGATCTCTTAGTATGCTCTTCTTAGAGAGCATTTGTGGCCACAGTGGGGCCACAAATACAAATGAGTGTCTATGGGCCTGGCAAGGTGGCACAGTGGTTAAGGTCCTCGCCTTGCGCGTCCCGGAATCCCATGTGGTCGCCGGTTCTAGTCCTGGCGGCCCTGCTTCCCATTCAGCTCCCTGCTTGTGGCCTGGGACAGCAGTTGAGGACGGCCCAAATCCTTGGGAACCTGCACCTACGTGGGAGACCCGGAGGAGCTCCTGGCTCCTGGCTTTGGATTGCGTTCTCTTGGGGAGTGAACCATTGAGGGAGGATCTTCCTCTCTGTCTCTCCTCCTCTCTGTATATCTGCCTTTCTAATAAAAATAAGTAAATCTTTAAAAAACAAACAAACTAAATAAACAAAACAAATGAGTGTCTGGACAGTGCCCCAAAGAACAATATAACCTATCGTGGTTAGCCAACTTTTAAGTCCTTATACTGCCCATACCCTTAGCATCTGTCCTGTTAGTGTAGTTAAATTTGGTATGTATGTATTTTTTGCTGAGTAGTAAATTCTTTTTTTTTTTTTAAGATTTATTTTATTTTTATTGCAAAGTCAGATATACAAAGAGGAGAGACAGAGAGATCTTCCGTCTGGTGCTACGCTGATTTGAAGCCAGGATACAGGAACTTCTTTCCAGGTCTCCCATGTGGGTGCAGGGTCCCAAGGCCTTGGGCCGTCCTCGACTGCTTTCCCAGGTCAAAAGCAGGGAGCTGGATGGGAAGTGGAACTGCTGGGATTAGAACCGGCGTCCATATGGGATCCTGGCGTGTTCTCTCCTCTCTGTATATCTGACTTTCCAATAAAAATGAAATAAATCTTAGAAAAAAGAAAAGAATTCTGCTTCTTATGGACACCATGTAGTTTATGAAGTGTACAAATATTCCTTGTGATTGCTTTAGGATTTATATTGTGTGCTTTGAACTTACACAGTCTCTTAACGGACATTGTGCCATTTTGTGGTTTGTACTTCCAAATATTTGTTATTTAAAACCATCATCTAATATTTAACTTTAAATTGTCTATTATTTTTTTGTGCGTTATGTTTTCTTTTTTTTTTAAGATTTATTTATTCTATTCGGAAAGGCAGATATACAGAGAGGAGAAGAGACAGAGAGGAAGATCTTCCCATCTGATGGTTCACCCCCCAAGTGAACACAACGGCTGGAGCTGAGCTGATCCGAAGCCAGGAGCTCTTCCTGGTTTCCCACACAGGTGCAGGGTCCCAAGGCTTTGGGCCGACCTCAACTGCTTTCCCAGGCCACAAGCAGAGAGCTGGATGGGAAGCAGGGCCGCCGAGATTAGAACTGGCGACCAAATGGGATCCCGGTGCGTGCAAGGCGAGGGTTTTAACCGCTACACTATCATGCTAGGCCCTGTCCATTATGTTTTCAAAGGATCTTTGCTGAGAGAGAATTCAAGTGCTCACTCATCTAAAGTGTACAGTTCAGTGGTTTTCATTCACAGCTATATAGTTACTGAGCGATTTTTAAATAAGATTTGTTTATTTAATTGAAAGGCAATTAGACAGCAATTTATGCTCAAGCTGTTGATTCACTTGACAAATGACAACAGTGATTAGGGCTGGGCCAGCCAAAGCCAGGAGCCAGGAATTCCATCTGAATGTTTCTCCTAGGTGGCAGGGTTTCAAGCACCAGGGCTGACTTCCAGTGCTTTCCCTGTTGTATTAACAGGGAATTGATTTTGAAACGAGAGTTGTTGGGCTTGAACTGGCACTCCTATGTTGAGTTTGGTACACAGACAGTCTAAGTTACTGTGCTACATGCCAGGCCTGTAATTGAGAAGACTTGTAACAACTCAAAAAGAAACTCTGCTCACTAGAAGTCCCTCTCCTTTCTTGCTATTTTTTATTGCTCCAATCCTGCCCTAATCTATTCTGGACATTTTATATATAGTCACATGGTATATGTTCTTTTGTGACTATTGTCTTTCTCTTTTCAGAAGATTAATGCATGTTGTGACACGTAGCAGTATTTCATTCTATCTTTTTTATTTTTAAAGATTGATTTGTTTTTATTGGGATGGCAGATATACAGAGAGGAGGAGAGACAGAGAAAGATCTTCTGTCTGCTGGTTCACTTCTTGCTCTCATAATCCAGTATCCCTGCATTTCTAGATCTGCTTATCTGATACTTGCCCTTTTTTTTTTTTTAAGATTTATTTTTTATTATTTTTTATTGGAAAGGCGGATATACAGAGAGGAGAGACAGAGAGGAAGATCTTCCGTCCGATGATTCACTCCCCAAGTGAGCGCAACGGCCCGATGCTATGCCGATCCGAAGCCAGGAGCCTCTTCCGGGTCTCCCACGTGGGTGCAGGGTCCCAAAGCTTTGGGCCATCCTAGACTGCTTTCCCAGGCCACAGGCAGAGAGCTGGAAGGGAAGCGGGGCTGCCGGGATTAGAACCGGCGCCCATATGGGATCCCGGGCGTGCAAGGCGAGGACTTAACCACTTGCGCCACCGCGCCGGGCCCGACTTGCCCTTTTTTTGATCATGTTTTTTAACCTTTTAGTATGTGTGTTTGCCTTGTATTTTTTTTTTTTTTCCATAGCTGGATGTGACCAACTGTAAAAAGAACTGTTTTAAATTAGAAATCTTTGGTAAGGTATTTTGGTGTTGGGATGGCGCTGGCATCCTCGTCTGAGTTGAGTAGTGTTCCTCCTGCTTCTGTCTTCTGTGCATCTGTGAAGTGCTGTCTGTGTAGGTCTTCCCTCTGCACTACCCTTCCTGTGGATTCTAGATATCCAAGTCTCAATTCTGAACTCTGCTCAACTCAAGGCCCCTCTGAGCTGTTTTGGTGTCAGCCTTTTGGCCCGCAGTTTGGAAGCTCTTGCTTAGGTGGTTCATTGGGGAAGATCTTTTTTTTCCTTTATTTTCTTCTTCTTGGCTTTTTACATTTTAGCTCACTGCCTAATGTTGCAGTGTCTGAAACACATTTTATCAGTTTTTGCCTGCTCTGTAGTTGTTCAGGATGGTGCCATCCAGTGCTCTGGGCACTTTGCTGGTACAATTAAAGGTAATGTTCACAGTTGTCAGTTGTCACTGGTGGCTGAACAGCCGGAAGGAAAAGCTTCATTCTGCCTTCCAAGATGGGTAACATTATTGTGGTATTTTTGTTTTTATTTTTCCTCATGTATTGAGATTATCTTGTGGCTTACTTTACATTAAAGGATGCAGGGGAATGGCCAGGCATGTCCTGATTGCTTTTCCTAACCTTGAACTGGTTATATCTTGCAGTATCAGACCTCTCTTAGTAAGTTTTACCTCATCAGGTATTCACTATAGCACATCATAAGATTTCTATGTATTAGATTATAGGATGAAATCTGAAGTAGTTTCCTGTCAAGAAAGGCTGAAGACAGCAAAGCTTAAGTATTTTAAAAATGATTTTCCAACAACTCCATCACTGTTCCCTCTTGAGGGAAGGCTGCTTAGAGTTTGGATGTTTTAGTCCCTTGTTTTAGTATTACATGACTAAAAGTCCTCTATTTTTCAGTTATTCAAACGAAGAAATGTTGCCACAGCGGAAGAAGAAACAGAAGAGGAAGTTATGTCAGATGGAGGCTTTCATGAGGCCCAGATTAATAACATGGAGATGGCCCCAGTAAGTGAGACGATAAAAGCGGTCTTTCCAGTGATTCTGTCAAGAAGAAAAGAGATCTCTTTTTTGTTTTAAAGGTTAGATGGCTACAAAAAGTACTTGGCATTTCATCTTTAAGAAGCCACACAATACATCTCATATTTTGTTAAGAATTTATTATATTTTTTGGATATAGTCAAGCAAAAATAAATATGAAGATTAATACATCTCTAAAACTTACAAAGGAATTAAATGTGCTGAACAAGTATCTGTCAACTCAAAAATAAATCAAAAGGTGATTTGACTATCTTTCCAAGAGTTAAAATGTAATTACAGCGTTATTGATTAAAAGTTAAGTAGAACATGATACTTTAAAGGAATCAGTTTGTTATGCATTTCAATTAAAGTATAAAATTAAAAATACTGATTCTGAATCAGTATCTGAGTGATCACTGATCAGAATTTTTAAAGTATTTTGTAACCTTTTAAAATTACATTAAAAAGCTATCTTTTTTGTTTGTTTCTCTTTTTTTCCCATGGTGACTACTGTTAATTGATTTTTACTTATCTGTTTTTTTTTTTTTTTTAAGAATATTTGTGTTTCCTTGGATCTTTTGCAGACAGTAGCAACGATCTCTGATTAATGTGAATCAGACTTATTTTGGAGTTGGTATGGGAATGCAATTTTCTTGGGGTCAAAGTGTTAACAGACACAGTTATTTTGTAGCATATTCTTCAGGAAGTTAATTTTCCAATTTTTATTTTAAAATGAGAAGCGCTTGATGGATTATATTAGGCAGAGAGATTGATTTTAATAAAAAGGTTTGTGATTAGGAGCTAGTACGTTTGAAATTTATATGGCAAGCTGGTGGCTGTAACTTGAGGTTTCAGTCTTGAATTTTTTTTTTAATAGACCCCTTAGTCTTGGCTTTTAAAGCTTTTAGCTCCATCCTGGTCTCCCACATGCATGGCAGGGCCCCAAGTAATGCCTCCCAGGACATGTTAGCAGGAAGTTGGATCAGAAGCAGAGGGGCCAGGACCCAAACGGGCCAACACTCTGGGATTGGGTGCCTGTGTCCTTGGAGGCCCTTTCACGGTTGATTTAATTGGTTATAACCCTGCATAAAATAAGAATTTTGTTCATTATCACACATGATTCTGAGAAGAAATAAATTATAATACTGAAGATGGGTGGTGGTAGGAAATACAAAGCTCTAATAAAAAAATGGTGAGATATTAAAAAGAAACTTGAATAAAACAAGAGAATAGAAATCTTACAAGTTTTAAGTGTCATTTGTTTTGTTTAGCAGTGGCTAAAATTAAGAATTTTACAGGACTATTGTTGTAATTTAACAATATTGAACATATCAGCTCCAGATGTATGTCTGTTGAGTAGTACATAGATAGGCAGGGTCTTGGCCTTCAAGGCGATTCCAGTATACTTAGGGAGCCTAGACAATAACTAGCTAACCAAGAAGAACTTAACGGGACTGAAATAGGGTGATGGGTGATGTGAGATATGGGGGCTTTTTAAAGGCTGTCAAGCTGACATGTAGTTTGTATAACATAGCTAGCCATGTGATGAGCAAGGACAAGACTCCTAAGCCCCTGGTCTCAGTATTTCCTGCTGGCATTACTTTCCCTTATATTCGAGTATTACAAGGAGTTTGACTTAAACTACCTGTAAAGATTGTCCTAAGTTCATGTAATATTTGGATTATTCTGAGTAACTTTGCTGTAATTTTATGCTTTTATTTTCCTTTGAGCTAAGATTGATGTTTAATTATGTTTGTTTTTTGTTTGTGATCTCAGGGTGGTGTTATTACTTCTGACATGATTGAAATGATATTTTCCAATAGCCCAGAGCAGCAGCTTTCTGCCACACAAAAATTCAGAAAACTGCTTTCAAAAGGTGAGAACTGAATGTTTTTTAATCTCTCTAGTAAACATTCATTTCCTGTTATTATTTTTTATATCATAAATTATATGTTTTGGAATATGTTAATAAAATAACGTGATGCATACAGATATGTATACTTACAAATTGTGTATAATTGCATTATTGTCATTGTTTAGATATATTAGAAATTATAGTAGCAACATGTCATGGTAATTCAGATTGAGAAATTTGCTTTTTTTTTTTAAGGAAAAAATAAATAATTTTAATGTTAGTAATTTATCATTGAACGTTAAGTATATATATTTGTTGGTGGGCAAGATAACTTCTTTATTTGGAATGTGTTTGTTACATTAGACTAGTGAAAAGAATTCTGAATCATTTTAAAATGTTCTTACCAGATACCTAAACATATCAATAGTATTGTATGGTTGTTTAGTCATTCATGTTACTGAAACTAATATATACCTTGAAGTTAGCTGAAATCAAAGCCTACCGCCATGAAAAGAAAAAAGGAAATTGTCTTTTCAGGAGTCTGCTGCTTTCCTGAGTGTAATCATTTGCTGGCACCCTTTTTGACAATATGGTGATTAGAATACAGTGCTCCAGGTCTGTGGTTTGTTAGAGGGTGGGATAAGGGAGCTAGCAAGATGCAAGGAAACATAAGTTATTTTGCTAGTTGTGATACGGTAATGGCTTATTCTGTTTTCAGCAGACTAAACTCATTAATGCTTTTCTTTATGAACTGTTGTAAGATTTTGGCAGTAAAGTCATGGGCTTTCTTTTTAAGATTTATTTATTTTTAGTGTATTTGCTGTTGAAGCGAGCACAAGATCTTTTTATTTTTAGAGGAAAAACAGATTTACAGAGTAGGAGAGACAAGAGATTTTCCATCCGCTGGTTCATTTCCTAAATGGCCTCAGCAGCCAGAACTGAGCCGATTTGAAGCCAGGAGCTTTTGGATCTTCCATGTGGATGCAGGGTCCCATGGCTTTGGGCCATCCATCACTGCTTTCCCAGACCACAAGCAGAGAGCTAGATGGGATGTGGAGTTAGGTAAAGGGCATGTCATTCTAGCCCTATCCAAATTAGCATTGAGCCAGTTGTTAATCTCCTTTTAGTGAAGCATGGATTTGGTTCAGAATCTCCCAGTTAGTCCTGTGATGTAGCTGTCATTTTTGGATCTTTGTGCATTTCCTCAAAAACTAAAACTTGTTACATCTGTTCCTGACGTTGTTCGTGAGGTTTGTTACCTCTGAAGTTTTTATTGAGTGGCTCTGTCTATAGGGCACTGTATTGTCATAGATGAACATGAACTTAACCTGCAAAGTCAGGCTGAGGAAATCGTTGCTGATTTTTGCTTAACCACTACCAGTGCTAAGTTAATTTTGAAGCACATGAAACTCATTAAATGCAATTTTTTTAAAGATTTATTTTTATTATTTTTTTATTGGAAAGGCGGATATACAGAGAGGAGAGACAGAGAGGAAGATCTTCTGTCTGATGATTCACTCCCCTAGTGAGCGCAATGGCTGATACTATGCCAATCCGAAGCCAGGAGCCTCTTCCGGGTCTCCCACATGGGTGCAGTGCCCCAAAGCTTTGGGCCATCCTGGACTGCTTTCCCGGGCCACAGGCTGGAAGGGAAGCGGGGCTGCCGGGATAGAACCGGTGCCCATATGGGATCCTGGGTGTGCAAGGCGAGGACCTTAACCACTGCGCCACTGCGCCGGGCCCGCAATTTTTTTTTTAAACATAAGCCACATCTGGTTCAGGAAGGGGCCAGAAGGAAATTAGCAAATTCTGGTACTAGGTATCTGATATTATTTTCCCCTGCTTTGTAAGATTTCTAATATATTGGAGACATTTTTAATTTTTCAAAATGTGACCATCCTTCATTCTCATGTTAAAGATTAACTTTGTTGTGAAACTTCAGAGTAGTCGCATCTCAACACAGTGAACCCCATTTTATTATTTTTTGGGAGTAGATTTCCAGCATGAAAGAAATAGACAATGAATGAGGAGGAGTGTTATGAAGTAATTTTGATATATAAAAAGTGTGCATTGAAATCAAAGGGCTGTTTTTCTTCTTTTGTTTTGTGGGGAAACAGAGCCTAACCCTCCTATTGATGAAGTTATCAGCACTCCAGGAGTGGTGGCCAGGTTTGTGGAGTTCCTCAAACGTAAAGAGAATTGTACATTGCAGGTGCGAACCATTTTCATTCTTGCCTAGTAACTTGATTTACTGTGAATTCTTATTTTAAAATACAAGTTTGTTACTTATTTTAAATGTTTACAAAGGTTATGTTTATAATAGTATTTCTTACAACTACATTGCAAGTTACCTTGATAGCTCTGTTAACATGTAGGCATCCTCAGGATTTGTGTCACTTTTGATAATGTACCATGTTTATCATGATTTGTGGTAATACTGTTCTCATGAGGAATTGCTTGTGTAAGAGGTTCCATTTTAGATAGAAACCTAAGTACAGGCTGCACGACGTTTGATGTAAGGAAGTGTTAAGCTCTGTTAGTGTTTTTAGAGTAATTCTAATGTGGGCCAGATCAGAGTCCTTGATTCCCAAGCCTGGTTCCCCCTACTGCAGAAGACTTGACAAGGACATAGCCTTGCCGGTGATCTGTCCTTTCTGCTATGTCAGTTCAGTTCTTAAATACTCAAGCCTATAGGGATTCCCGGAGGAAATCGCTAACATCTGGATTGGATAGTTTTTATAATAAAGGGAACCAAATGTCAGTTGACTCACTTTGCAGGTTACTAAGCTGTATTGTTTCCCCTGAATACAGTTGGACTTTTAGTACACTGGTTGTTTTTCAGTAACTAGACTTCTTCTAAGTTGCCAACTGAATCAGTATCTGTTATTGACATACCTGTGATCCCTAAATTGCTACAATTAGTTCTCATGGCAAGGGTGCAGGTCCTTCAGAGGGACCCTAAGTGTAAAAATTGGTTAAGTGCCAAGTAGATCACAAAGTGAGATTATTTTTCTGAGCAACCATTTGTCAATAGCAAGTTAATTTGATGATAGTTCACTTTTACCTCCTACCCCTCCCTTATGTTTGTCTCTCTTCCGGCTGCTATCACATTGAATTGGGGCCTTTCTGTAAGCAATGGCCACTGGCCCCAGGTTCCTTTCTGACCTGGCTGCTGTCGGGTGTCCGTAAGCCTTGATGCTTCTGTTGTGAGATTTGCTCTCCTTTCCTCTCCTACCCTCTGTTTTCCTTCTTTCACATCCTTGTTGCAGTGATGACTCCCTTCCCGAGGAAAAGCAGGAAATCCAGAAAAGGTAGAGTACTTGGATGTCCTTTCAGTTTTTCTTCTCCAGTTCGACATTTACCAGTCCCATGTTCATTTGAATTAAGATTCTGTTTTGCTAGCTGCCTCCTGAATTGTAATTCTGGTCCCCATCCAAGGCCAGGATCACCAGAAACCTGAATGATCACCTTCACCCTGAGAGCAAGGAGAGAGAGACTTAAAAAAGAGAGGAAATCCAGCACTCGACACTGCAGAGAACAGAGCCTGAGTCCTTGTAAGCAGCTTGCCCAGAGATCCAGGAAGACCCACTGAGGTGCCTTATTGCAGTTTATCTCTTAAAGTACTTTGTAGGAAGAGGGAGGCAGGGATGTGTATCATTCTATTCATTCTGAAAACTGTCTTTTAAATCTTGTCTCTGAGAATGAGGAGTTAAGAGATAACTCAGTTTATTTCTGGATCTAGCAGTTATTAACAGGTCGTAGAGGTCTAGCTTCTTAATACACTAATGAAAGATGATATTAACTTCCAGATCTAAAATTAAAAAAAAAGTTAGCCATGTGTTTTTCCGTTTTGTATTGTCAAAAGAGAGCATTATGTTCTCAGCGCCCTCTCCTGGTTGACACAAGTAAATCCTATCTTGAGTCAGTACTGCTATAACTTCTTACATAAACAATAAAGGTAAAAATCTGACATCATAACACAAAAAGGTAAAAACCTTCAGAAATCTCTAATTTGTTTCTGTCCAAATTTTAAAAATTTCGTTCCGTGCAAACTAATAAAAGGCTAAAAGATCTAAAGATGGTCCCTCTAGAAGTGACCACCTTACGAGTTTTACCTTACATATTCTAAAACAGTGAAATAGCCAGAAAACATGTTTGATTATCCAGCAGGTGTCATTTCCAGCTTTTCTTCTGTGCATTTTTAAGCACAGTGTGGTGTCCTTTATGTGACTAATGGGTAACCTTGGCCATCTCAGAAGCTGGAAAAGCTTCTGTCTTCCTGGAGAATACTGGCCTTCTTGGTAATCCTACCTGCTTCCTAGAAATAGGAGTAGTGACTCTTTGAAATAAGGCTTTGCCATTTCTTTTCCAGAATCTTTTCCCCTCCCCTACCTACCAAAGGCGATTTGGTGACATAACTCACTAATAAATTTGGTGGACCAACTTATTTCTTATTGTGTAGATGAAGAGCTAGTAATCTAGTGAAGGGTCTGTCTTTCTAGCTTCCAAAATCAGTGAGGCACCCCAAACCTGGGAGGTAGATATAATTTGCTTTGGGCATTGCAGGCCCTCAGTCGGAGAGGGACATGGGGATCTAGGCTTTGGGCAGCAGGTGGTGCCGTGAGCTGTGTGTTTGTAAAGCTCGGTGACAGCGAGGTCTCAGCCACACTTGAACCCTTGGCATGAGACTCGTCTGCTTTGTGTTTTATTCTTGGGCCTAGTTTGTTTTTTGAGTCCAGACCCAGTGTCTGCACTGCCTAACAGTGCCAAGATGGTGTATTCCCTAACCTGAAAGAAACATCACAACGCCTAGAAATAGGCCAGTTGCCTCCATTTCCAACCTTGATATGGGCACACCTCTGAAAATTGTGTATTAGAATTTGAATTAAGTTGGCATAGCTTCCCCCTTTCCTGCATTTCTTGTCTCCTCAAAGCCCAATGTGATAAACTGCAATAATCCTTCATCCTGCTGTGTCTTTCCCATCTCCATTGATCTCTGCCTTTGCCGGAAGGTCGCTCAGAGGACTCAGGCACTGTTCTCTGCAGAGTTTGATATCTGGGTTTACTTTTCTGATGTGAGCCTTTCTTTTCACTTGCTCTCCAGGTGAGCCTGGCATTTGCTAGGAGCCAGAGTGGAACCGACAAGGTGGTCAGCAACAGAGTCCTGATCCAAGTGGAGAAAGGGAACCAGGCGTACCTCAACCTGGAGTGGGAAACTTGATAGGAGGTCAGAAGTACTTCAGCTTTGAACTCTCACTTTCCTTATTGAAGGAACTGAGCACCGGAAGGTAGAGGATGAGAGAGGAAAAAAAACATCCAATCTCAAATGTGCAGATTTCAGCTGCAGCAAGTCCTGGACAGTGTGAAATAAATAATAGTGGAGTTAGAGTTTATAAATAGCTACAGCTGCTTGATAGGTTGTTTCCATATGATGTTATTCTTGGGATACTAAGAACATAATAGTTGAAAAGCGAAGGAAGTGAAGGCTTTATATTTGACCACTGTTTGCTCCTTTGGGTGATACTGTTTCTTAGATTCTTTTATCAGGTCACTAATATTCTTTTGAGTTGTGATTACCGAAATTAGTCTCCCAGCTTTGTGCATTTGCTTTTCTCATTAATTCTGGGCTTTCCTGTTTCAGAACTCTTACTTCACATTAAAATCTAATCCAAAGCTGTAAAAGCAAAAAATTACAAAAGATAATTTATCTTAGTGAAATACAGACTAAAATACAGTCTGTGACAAAGATAGTTATATAGTTCAAAATGCATCTGCATTTTATATATATGTATGTATATATATGTGTGTATGTATAAATGCTAAAGACACATGGATGGTTGCTTTCTCTGTCAGCTGGGTCTGTACTCAAGGGGAGAACTTTTTTCCTTTATTTTATGACACAGTTTCATAGGCAGTGGGTCTCCCCTCCCCTCCAAGGGGAGAACTTTATCCCACCACCTGCCCCTTTTCATAAGTATGCGCTAGTGTGTTACAGACACATGTGTGTAGATAAAGAATTTCACAAGATGATAATTGCAAAGTAGTATGTGTCCTGTGTATGATTTTTTTTTTAACGAAAATTTATTTATTTGAAAGACGAGTTACAGAGAGTGGCTGTTGGGGTCAAGGGGAGGAGTTAAGAGCGGGAGACAAGGGTCTCCTGGTTCATTCCCTAAAGGCCACAACAGCCAGTTAGGGCTGGGCTGAAGCCAGGAGTCAGGAACTCCATCCATGAGCCTGGGAAAGCGCAGAGGCTGGCCCAAGTCCTTGTGCCCCTGCGTCCACATGTGAGATCCGGAAGAAGCTTCTGGCTCCTGGCTCAGTTTTGGCCATTGGTGGCCATTTGGGGAATGAAGTTCAAGATCTGATCTCTTTCTCTTTCTCTTTTCTATCTGTAAATCTGCCTTTCTAATAAAAATAAATGTAAAAAAAGAAAAAGAAGAGATGTGGTATAGCTGGGATTGTACTGGCACTCTACTATAGGATGCTGGTATTGCATCTGGGGCTTTAACTTCCCCCACAGATGTTTACTCATAATGCCTTAAGTTTGTGTAAATCTGATAATTTTTTTGGTGACTTGCTGTTCTTTCCCTGATCATAGGAAGATTACTTTTTGATTTCTGTTCTTCAGTCTTTGTACTCAGATGTTATCATCTTAATACTACATAGCTATAGGACATTATTATTTTGATAGATGTTCTGATTTTCCATTTTTTTAATCGTGTTTTCAAACTGTCACTCCTTTTTCATGTTCCTAATCATTGTAACTATAACTATTTCATATATTCCTTATTTACTACCATGTATTTTGCATCACAATCTCATTATAATACTTCTATTCTTTGATACAGATAGGTATGTATGTTGATCATACTCTTTCAAGATTGCTCTTCCTCATAATTAGCTTATTTATTTGTTTCTTTAAGAGAGAGCAGAACAGAGCAGCGGAGTGTGTACACACTCATCCGCTGGTTCATTGCCCAGATAGCTGCAACAGTCCCAGGCCAGGAGCCGATGGAAGGAATCAGATCCAGTCCATTTCTGCTATACAGGTGTTAAAAACCTAGTGACTTGAGCTATCTCCACTGTCTGCCAGCCAGGATCTTAGCATCAAACTGAGTCAAAAGCAAAGCCAAGGGCCTGGCGCGGTAGCCTTGTGGCTAAAGTTCTTGCCTTGTATGTGCCCAGGATCCCATATGGGCACTGGTTTGTATCCCAGCTGCTGCACTTTCTGTCCAGCTCCGTACTTGCGGTCTGGGAAACAAGCTCAGGATGACCTAAAGCCTTGGGACCCTATATTTGCATGAGAGACCCAGAAGAAGTTCTTGGCCTCAGATTGGCTCAGTTCCGGCCATCGTGGCCACTTGGGGAGTGGACCAGTGGATGGAGGTCTTTCATTCTGTATCTCCTCCTCTGTAGATCTTTCCAATCAAAATAAATAAAGTCTCCAAATAATCAGTCAGCCAATCCAGTCAGCTATTAATGATCGCAGGCACTTTACAAGGGATATGAGCATTTTAACTGCTGCCAAAAACAGGCCGAACACCTGGCCTCAAAATGATCGTTCATTGACTTGCTTTCTGCTGTTGATTGAGCTTTAAGCCTACCTCTGATGAGACAGTTTGATTTTATACTCCCAGCTTGTGTTTTGGTTTGCTTAACTTTCTTAGCAAAATAAACTTGAATTTTAGGAACCACCCTGTACTTTTATTTCACATTTCCTGCCATTAAGACCCAAAACGTATGCCAGTGTTATGGGTGTGTCTCAGAAAGGAAACCACAGATGGACTTTAGAGTTGTACACCAGCTTAGGATGCTGGGTGTTAGTTCTCTTAAGCTGGTTCACTCCCCAAGAAGCTGCAGGGGCTGCGGCAGCACCAATCTGAGATTGGCCATGTGGAGCCTGGAACTACTTCTGGGTCTCCCATGTGGGTGACAGGGACCCAAGGACTTGAACTGGTGCCCATATGGGATGTCAGCATCAAATACAGTGGCTTTATCTACCACGTCACAAATGCCTGGTCCCTTAAATAAACTCATCTCTGTACTTCATTTAATACCTTCTCAAATTACGGGAAGCACTTAGGTGGCTTTTTTTTTTTTTTTTAAGATTTATTTATTTATTGGAAAGCCAGATATACAGAGAGGAGGAGAGACAGAAGAAGATCTTCCATCCGATGATTCACTCCCCAAGTGAGCGCAACGGCCAATGCTATGCCGATCCAAAGCCAGGATCCAGGAATTTCTTCCGGGTCTCCCACACGGGTGCAAGGTCCCAAAGCCTTGGGCCATCCTCGACTACTTCCCCAGGCCACAGGCAGGGAGCCGGATAGGAAGTGGAGCTGCTGGCAGACGAAACGCTCTTAATTACCCATAACTTCTATGAGGGCAGAGTACAAGAAGTCCATCATAATTTTGGCCTCCTTTTTCAACCGCCTTTCCCAAAGCAAAACCTGACATGCAGATCACGCCAGCCTCCTTGGGACACAGGACACTCGGGTCCTCCCCGCTCCCCCACACAGCCCGGGACACAGAGAGGGCTCCTCCAGAGTCGGTGACCCAGCCTAGGGGCAGGCGTCCGAAAGCACGGCAGCGACAGCCGGGAGGCCGCCTGTCTAGGCCACACTGCTGGGCCCAGCACTTAGGTGTTTAAGTTGTCCTTTAATTTTATGCCTCTAATTTCTTTTAACCTGCTCAGTATTTAAAATATGTTTTGCTCCTTCACTGTGATTGTGTTTTACCCATTTTGCACTAATGTCCTGTCCCCATTTCACCTTGTCCATCCTATAGAAACTATTTTATTTTTTTATTATGTGTGATACAAGGCCAAAAGTCATGTAAGGCGTTTCAGTGAGAAGTTTTTCCCACCCTGTTGTCCTTGTAACCCCACATCTCTTCTAAGTGGGTATCAAAAATGTTTATAATTTGTTGTGACACTTAGATAATCTACAGTGAATTAATGCGTGACTTTTTAACATTTTAAGGTGATACTATCTGATGCACACTGTGTGTTACTTTCTTTTTCTTCCTGTTTATACCTTGGGACATAGTTCTGTGTTAGCATGTGAGCATTCCCTTACCTTTTTATGATCTCATGTCAAATCACCCTTGAGCTGAAAGTTTAGACACTGATCATTTCTCTCAGCCGAAATATTTCTTCTCAGCATTCTTCTTTTAAAATTCAGACAGTGTTCAATTGACAGGCTGTATGTGAATGATGCTCTTATTAGACTCTGTGTGAAACAACTGTATTATTGTTAGAAAAAAGTCAAATCTAAAAGTTATAGTAAGATAATGGAACTTATTTTTATCTTTCTAGTTTGAATCTGCTTGGGTACTGACAAATATCGCTTCAGGAAATTCTCTTCAGACCCGGATTGTGATTCAAGCAGGAGCTGTGCCTATCTTCATAGAATTGCTCAGCTCGGAGTTTGAAGATGTTCAGGAACAGGTAAGAAATGAAAAGGAAGAGAAACAGATGAAACAGAAAATTTGTTTTTAATTTTTTTTGTTGTTGTTGTTTTTATTTGAAAGGCAGATATACAGAGAGAACAAGAGACAAAGGTCTTCCATCTGCTGGTTCATTTCCCCCAATGACCTCACTGGCTGGAGCTGAGCTCATCCGAAGCCAGGGATCAGGAGCCTCTTCTGGGTCTCCTACATGGGTGCAGGGTCCTAAGGACTTGGGCCATCCTCCACTTCTTTCCCAAGCTGTAAGAAGGCAGTGGGAAAGAAAGTAGAGTAGCCAAGACACGAACTGGCACCCATATGGGATCCTGGTGCTTGCCAGGAGGAAGATGAGCCAGTTGAGCCATTGTGCTCATCCCTAAAAATAAGTCCTGAATTCTTTAATTCTGTAGATAATACTTTTTTAGGCCATGTAACCGGTTACTGACATACAAATTTATCTTGCGGAGATCTCTCAGTTTAGTGTGACCGCAGTAGCAGGTTTCTGCCACTGTGTCCAGGAAAAGCCATAGAAAACATGGACTTTTGGAAGGTTGATGCCAGCTTTATGAAATTTGTACCAACAGATTGCTGCTAAAAGAGTGTGATTTTCTTTCACAGGTTTTTAAAGGTATATTTGACAGTGAATTGCATATATTTATTCTGCACAGTTGAATTTTGACATGTATGAATACACATAGAACCCTCATTATAAGAATACTTATATCCCTCACCCCAAGGTTAATGAGGTTATCTGTGTCTGATTGTTGTTCTTTGATTAAGTCATTTGAATTTCTGTCCTGTATCAGTCAGGTGTTACTTGGAGTGCTGCTTGGGGGGGGGGGGGGGCATGAGGTTCCATATAAAGATAATAGTGATTTGCTGACATGTGTGTTATACTTCTGTTTATTTGAACTTAAAAGTAGTATTAATATTCTTATCCCAATTCTACAACTGTTTGACTCCTTGGTGAGTGGAGGAGTGTTAATATTTATCCATGTATAAAATATTGGGTAACTACCATATAATTTTATCAAGTGTAATTGTGATATATTGGTATCTTTCTTGAGAGATTTATGAAGGAATAAATTATATACCTGTCCTTTATTAATACTTCCGTTATAGGCAGTCTGGGCTCTTGGCAACATTGCTGGAGATAGTACCATGTGCAGGGACTATGTCTTGGACTGCAATATCCTTCCTCCTCTTTTGCAGTAAGTTTTATTTCTTATGTTTTATAAATAAAAACATGAAATACTTTAGAAGAAATGATTCGAAAATCTTTGGAAATGATTTGGGGCTTCCTACTGTTTGTTGTTGTCTTGTCCAAAGCTTTTCTTCAAACACTTAACCTTAGTCACATCTGTCTTAGTCCAGTGATGACATTTCTGAATTAGCTACATTAGAATTAGCTACATTCTGAATTAGCTACAAAAGTTCTAGAGGAAAACTGCTTGAAGACGTATATTTATCAGTAGCATTAGTAGTATTTATGTGTGTTGGCAGGAAGTTAGTGTCTGTTACATAATTGAATAATACGCATTTTGCTTTTAGGTTATTTTCAAAGCAAAACCGCCTGACCATGACCCGGAATGCAGTATGGGCATTGTCTAATCTCTGTAGAGGGAAAAGTCCACCACCAGAATTTGCAAAGGTAACAGTTGTGCTTGTGTGGGAAATTAGAAAAAATGCAGTTACAGGAGTGGACGACCACTCACGTTTACAGAAAAATTATTTTGGTTACATTTAAAACAGTAGAACTTTATCGGTTTCCAAGAAAGGTGATTTGTTGCAGATTTATTTATTTATTTATTTATTTTCTCTTTTGTGGTTTTTTTATTGGAATTATTTTTCACTGCTATGAAAGATCTGTGAATTCGTCTTAAAACCTTAGTTTTAAAAGTGAAGAATCTAAAATACAGAATTTTCTAGTTCTTTTAACTTTGGCCTGCAAAGAGTGCATTTTGACAAAGAGCCTCAGTGTAAGAATCGGTGTATGCAAAACTGTGTTCCCTGAAATGATTTTCTTTGAGCTTTGACTGCTGCTTCTATGTAAGCTGCAAGATCACTAACAAACAGCATTCCTGTGGAAATGCCACTTGGTCCCTTGCTGCTTCTACAGGAGCGTGGCTGCTATTACCGTCTAACTTTTATTATTTAATATCATAATCAGACTGTCTTCCTTTTACAGGTTTCTCCCTGTTTGAATGTGCTTTCCTGGTTACTATTTGTTAGTGACACTGATGTGCTGGCTGATGCCTGCTGGGCCCTTTCGTATCTGTCAGATGGACCCAATGACAAAATTCAAGCAGTCATTGATGCAGGAGTGTGTAGGAGACTTGTGGAGCTACTGATGTAAGACATCTTTAACCAACTGTTTCTGACTGCCCCTTCTCCTATTATATTTGTTTGCTAATCGCTAATATTTAAGTATTAATTGTGTATTACACTGGTTGATGGTGCTTTAGGCTACTCTCTTTTGTTGCTTGTTATGTTTGTATCAGATTGTCTTGTTTTATTGAAACTTTTACAGAGCCTATCAGGTTTTTGTTGTAGCACTGGGAGCCTGAACTATAGTTTTAGCTAGTACTAGATAACCTGAGACCAACAAGTTGGCCTCAAAAGGCATATTGTCACTAAAATTGTTACTCTTAGTCTCTCCCTTTTAGGATTTAGAATAGTGTCAGGTATTGAATCTTATTGTATTCTGTTTCTAGTGCCTTAGAAGAGGAAGTGTCAGTTTTACTAAGGATGTACATCATTTTGGACTGTGTTTCAGATTTTTAGGTTATCCAATAGTAGAAAAAATAGAATAATGTAATGGAGAAAAGGTAATTATAAGGAAGATAAGAATTAAAGTGCAAAGTAGATTCTAGGAGATGTTGTCTGAAATGTGATGTGTAGGTTGGGTTACATCAATTAAATGCACATAACACAAAGTGTTAGGATTATGGTTAGCCACACAAAGGATGTAGATCAGTAATACAGTGCTGCTGTGAATGACAAGCAACATGATACTCATGTTGTCAAAAGTATAGTATCCAAAATCTGGAAAGCAGTTGTTTATACTTGTTATTTATTAGATTCTTACTCATTAGATTCACTTTAGCCATTTATTTTTAGACATCAGATCTTGCAGTAAATGTGAAGGAATTCCTACAGTCTTGAAAGAGAAAGAAAAAAGGAAGCTGAAGGAAGCTGAAAAGAAATTATTTATTTAGCTTGAAGTTAGGACTTAGTTTCTTTTTTCAAATGTATAACAAAGGGTTCATGTAGGTATTTTTTTTTTTAATAGAGATGACTTAGGTTTAGTAGAAAAAGCTTAGTGAAGTATAAATCCTCATCTTGATTTTCAAGATAGTCTAAGTGTCTAGGCTGTGAAGACTAGACAATTTAGAAACCTAAAATTATTGTTTTGATGATAACTGTTGTGCTCCATTATAATGGAAGACTAAGTAATGGGGATATGAGATCTGAGCTGAGGAAGGGGTAGATTCACAATCCAGTTGATAGAATACCTGGGTAATGGTATTTGAAAAGATTTGTATGTTTTCCCAAGAAAATAACAAATGAAGAGACAACAGCTCTTCCAAGGAACACTGATGTCACCTATTTGTTTCTTTTGTATTTTGGGCCTAAGGAAAAGAGATCATAGATAAAATTGTTCGCTGTAACTTTTTTTTTTCTTTGTGATTACAGGCATAATGATTACAAAGTGGTGTCCCCTGCTTTGCGGGCTGTGGGAAACATTGTCACAGGGGATGATATTCAGACACAGGTATGAATAAATGGCAAGCTTGAGTGTGTGTGTTTCCCACAAAAGCAATGTTGAGCTGTGTGGTATTTCTTCATAATATTTAATTCTATTTGATTAGGCCAATGTTTAAAATGTTGTCTTGGGCATACACTTTTAACCTTCAGTATTTCTTGACCTGTAAAGATAATGACTTTTCTTTGGGTCAGGCAGATTTTTCTCACTCTAAAAGTGGTGCTTGTGAGCATCAGAATTAGTAATAACAGCTTTTTTGTTGTCTCTGTCATCTTGGTGTCTTTTCTGATAGCTTCTTCCTTTTGTATGTGGCAAGTATCGTGTGTGAGAAAGAGTCCTCACTCCTGTTTTCTAAAGTCTATTCAACTTAACTACCAAGACATTATCACCACCAGTGGGTTATTGTAGCCACTCTTCTTCCTAATGTCTTACATGCATCAGTTGAAATTTCTGATTTGTTTTCTTAGGCTTCTGTGAGGATGAAGACTTTTGGTTCTTCTGCCTCACTGAATCTTTTTGTCCAGTAAACTTTCCTCCTCTTGCTGTTAGGCGTTCTCCAGGGGCGATCTCTGAGCTTCCTTCACAGTCTCAGTGATCATCCTTGTAGCCTGAATTTGGAGGGGGGTGTTTGTTTTTGTTTAAAGATTTGTTTACAGAGAAGGAGATTTACAGAGAGGAGAGATGGAATGACGTTCTATCTGCTGCTTCATTCGCCAGGTGGCTGCAATGCCCAGAGCTGAGCCAGTCTGAATCCAGGAGCCAGGAGCCTATTCCAGGTCTCCCACACAGGTGCAGGGTTCAAGGCTTTGGACCATCCTCAACTGCTTTCCCAGGCTACAAGCAGGGAGCTGGATGGAAAGTGGAGCAGCTGGGATATGAACTGACACCAATATAGAATCCCAGCACGTGTAAGACGAGGACTTAAGCCACTAGGCTACCATGCTGGGCCCTGTTTTTTGTTTTAAAAGAAAAAACAGAGAATTTGGTCCTTGGCTACTGGTTCATTCCCTAATGCCTGCAATAGCTAAGACTTGGCCAGGCTGAAACCCAAATCCTAGAACTCGGTACCCATGTGAGTGTCAGGGTCCACCAGTGCGAAAGTAATATCTTTCTATTTCCTTCTCATCTTTTTTTCTGTTCATAGTTCAAATATATGTTCATACATGTATTTATTGTGTAGTCATAGGTCTTGGTATTTCCTTAACAGCCTATTGTAAGCATAATTTCCTTTGGTTAGATATCTTAGAGGTAGATTTACATAAGGCAAATCATTTGTGTTTTTAGTGAATCTTTTTGAAAGATTTTTATTGGAAAGTCAGATTTAGAGAAAGGAGAAACAATGAGAAAGATCTTCTCATTGTTCACTGCTGCTTCATTCCCCAAGAGGCCACAATGGCTGTACCTGAGACGAAGCCAGGAGCCAGGAGCTTCCTCCAGGTCTCATGTGGGTGCAGGGTCCCAAGGCTTTAGGCCGTCCTTGACTGCCTTCCAAGGCCACAGGCAGGGAGCTGGACGGGAAGTGGAACAGCCGGGATATGAGCTGGTGCTCACATGGGATCCCAGGTGCATGCAAGGTGAGAACTTTAGCCACTAAGCTACCACACTGGGCCCAGTGAATATTAATACTTATGACCAACTAATTGTTTTGTCTTTTATGCTTAATTCTTTGTAAAATAAATGCTACTGTGTTAATCAGTCTGAATTTATGGTTTAAATTTTCTGATAGAGTATAAGACCTTTATCATGTACATTTGTCTTGTCTATCTTTACCCAATTTTGAGAGGTGGAATTGTCTTTTTTTTTTACCCTTATGTCCTATAAATATCTGTTACACTTCATTAAGTATGTATTGGTTCACTGGTCACCAAAAAATTATAGAATAATAGAAGGCTTAAATTTTATAAGAATTTCTGATCATTTGATACAGAGCAGGGATTTTAAAGTTTATAGAAAATATGTATTATGAAAAAACCATATTCATGGGTTTAGGAATGTTTTTTCACACCAAAATAGAGAAGGATAGGCAGTGAGAGTTCTCTTTGAACTGCTGGTTTACTCCTTAAATGGTTACAACAGCCAGGGCATAACAGGCTGAAATCAGGAGGCCAGCACCTCCTAACAGGGTCTCCCACCTGGGACATGGGGACTCAGTCCTTGGGCCATCATGACTGCCTTCAGTTGAATGCACAGGAAGTGAATTGGAAGTGGGCAGCTGGGCCTCAGATAGGCTCTTAGTGCATCCAGCCATCACAAGCAGCATCTTAACCAGTTACCATGATGCCAGCCCAAATAAACTTACCTTCAGGTATGGGGAAATGTACCCACCCAAAAGACTTACACTGTAGTATGGGAGAAGGTCAGTGAGAATCATTTTGATTAATATTACTACTTTTGTTCTTGGATAAGTACAGTTTAGCAATTGTGAATGTATACAGTGAAACTGGTTTTACAGTCTTAGGAATTCCAATTAGCTGTTACTGCTTTCTTTATATATATATACATACATACATACATACACACACACACACACACACACACGTATCTTTACAAGGAACGATGTTACTTTTTTTACATATGGTTTCCTAAAATTAAAGGTTCAGTTATCTTGGGAATAATAAAGTAAGATTTCAAAACCTTTCCTTTCAGGTAATTTTGAATTGCTCAGCTTTGCAGAGTTTATTGCATCTGTTGAGTAGCCCAAAGGAATCAATCAAGAAGGAAGCATGTTGGACAATATCTAATATCACAGCTGGAAATAGAGCACAGATCCAGGTAATCTACTATCCATCTTTCTATTGCAAAATAAGTTGTCTTTGTCAGCCTTTAACAAAATCAGTTTTCATTATTTCCTTGAAGGCCACCACCAACATTGTTTTATTTTCATTTTCTGCTACTTTGTTTTGAGAGACATACAGATAGCAAGACTGAGTTCCAAACCCACTGGTCCACTCTGTGGTTTCCCCAGTGGTTGGGGCTGATCCAGGATGAAGCTGGGAAGTGGAACTCATCCAGACATCCCTCATTGGTGGGCAGGGACTCAGCCCCTGCGCTGTCACTGATTGCCTCCACAGTGCCCTTCCACAGGAAGCTCAGATGGAGAGTGGAGCTAGCATCTGAACCCAGGCACTCTAGTCAGGTTTATGGGCATCCTAACCAAAGGTTTATCTACTAGATTAACTACCTATCCCCATAATCTTTTATTCTTTTCTTTTACCTTGTAAATGCTATGTTTTTTGAAATTTACATGTGTGCCTTGGTTTTTCCCTTTGCTTTTACTGTTGAATGCTTTACCAAATCCAGGTAGTGTCTTGCAGTTTCAGAGTGTTATGTTAGACTTTGAAATAATCAGGTGTTTTTTTTTTTTTTTGCTTCTTTTTCTGTCAGTAGTAGAGTAAGTTATGTGAAAGATCAGATCAGATCATAGGGTTCCAGGCTGACCTGGAAAGATGGGTCAGAAAGGATGCAACAACGACTTACAGGGCTTGGACTTCAAAGGAATAATAGCGGTCATCTGACCTGATATCCTCATTTACTTTAATAAATACATTTACCAGACCATCTTCACATTGCCCCATAAAAATATACATTTACCATTTGACAGTTAAAAAGATTAGCAGATGAGGCTGAGGCTTAGAGAAATCAACGTGATTTCCTTACAGGCACCTCCAGTGAATCATTCATAGGACAAGGACTTTATGTCTTTTCACTAAACTTTGCTGACCTTGCTCCTTCCTTGTGAGAGTTCTTGACCAGTAAAACATGGTTGGTTATCCCTGGGCTGCTGGATTAGATTCTGAGATTGATGGCAATAGCGGCTTATATTACAGTGTGGATATGAGATGACTTCAACTCTTAAGCAAAGTGGTATGAATGCATTTAGATTCTTGATCAAAGAGAAACATAAACAAAATGATTTGGGGAAGACTTGTTTAGTGTTAGTATGTGTAAGGGCTTGAATAAAGTAACTATAAGGCTCTTCTGGTAATCTTAACTGGGAGGTTGTAGCTTGGAATTGGATGACAGCAGTGCTAGTACAAAGGAGATGATGGACCAGGGCGTTTTGAATTAAAAGATAAGCCTTGGTAACTGATTACATGTAGAATGAATATATGAATACATAGCAAAAAAACAATGTCATTGGTGAAGGTGGCTTAAAGTTATAATTGATATCATAGACATTTTAATAAATCTTGTAATGCACCTTTCTGGTTTTTTTCCCATTTTATATTTTAAATTTTAGACTGTGATAGATGCCAACATTTTCCCAGCCCTTATTAGTATATTACAAACTGCTGAGTTTCGGACTAGAAAAGAAGCAGCTTGGGCCATCACAAATGCAACGTCTGGAGGATCAGCTGAACAGATCAAGTAAGTACTAACCAGGTAGGACCTTGTAACTTTGAAGGTTTGCTGCCTCCCCTGTTACCTTGAGTGGAGGGTAACCTATATTTGAGAGATAAGGTAGTAGATGATCGTATCAATAATGAGTGCTTCATTTCAGCCCTTGGAAGTTTGTTTTGTCATAATTATCCTCAAATGTGCATTTAATTCTGCACACTTTTCCCATTTCTTATTGCTAAAAATCTGGGATGTGAGAAGTAAGGCATAGTTAAGTGTTGAGGCAGTAGAAATATGTACAGGTTGGCTGCAGTCAGCTTTCGGTTGATCAGAAAAAGGTTAGCTAGTCTAGAAGGTTACTTGTACAACTTAGAATCCAACTTCAACAAGTAACTCTTGTTTTTAGATTAGGCATTTTTACAATAGAATTAGACCAGACTTGAAATAGAAGTGTGCCTTATCATGATTTGTCAAATTCAGAAGAGCCACTTGTCTTAAAAGTACTGTGGCTATTCAGTAAAGGGAGAGATATGTTCACTTGGTAGAAGCTTATAATCTTAAAAATGTTTAGAGAATACATAAATGTGGGCAAGAATGATCCTTTTCCTCAAAGAAGCATCATATGTGAAATGCTAATTTCTGGATCAAGATAAGAAAAAATAAAACTACAAATAAGAAGAAAGATAAAAGAAAGAATGAGAAGAACAGAGGAAGCTAAACTCAGCCTGCCTTAACTTTATTGAGAATGCAGATGGGAGACGAAAGTTTCAAAAAAGTGCTAACTCACAAAACCATCTTCATGCAGTAGTATCAGATAAACACAGCTACTACTGGTAGTGCTTTGTCGAATCAATTTAGCCTGTCATTAAATGCTAGGATTTTTAGTACTGTGTTTGAGTCCTGACAGTGCAAGACTTGGTTAGGTGCAGATGATGGTTAAGTGCCTCAAATAAGAACATTGCTTTGTAAGCAGTCTGCTTCCAGATTAGGTGTTTGTATATCGCAGAGCGTGTCTCCTGTAGCAGTATTTTGAAAATAACCCCTTAACAGAGGGTTTGTAAGATAAGGGACAAATTGGCTAAGTTTATCATGAAAGGCTTTTCAAGGAAGACTTTGGGGTTGATTTATGGTATAATGGAATAAGCTGTCCCCTGGTGACACCAGCATGCCTTATGGGATACCTAGTTGGGTCTAATCCAGCTTCCTGCTAACATACCAGGAAGGCAGGGCAAGATGGCCCAGGCACTTGGGTCCCTACCATCCATGTGGGAGAACAAATTGGAGCCTCTAGCTCTGGCTCCTGGCCTGGTCCAGGCTTAGTTGTTGTTACCATTTAGGGAGTGTTCCTGCAGATGGAAGATAGTTGTCTCTTTTACACTGCTTTTTTTTTTTTAAAGATTTATTTTTATTATTTTTTTTTTATTGGAAAGGCGGATATACAGAGAGGAGGAGAGACAGAGAGGAAGATCTTCCGTCCGATGATTCACTCCCCAAGTGAGCGCAACGGCCGATACTATGCCAATCTGAAGCCAGCAGCCTCTTCCGGGTCTCCCACACGTGGGTGCAGGGTCCCAAAGCTTTGGGCAGTCCTCAACTGCTCTCCCGGGCCACAGGCAGGGAGCTGGAAGGGAAGCGGGGCTGCTGGGGATAGAACCGGTGCCCATATGGGATCCCGGGCGTGCAAGGCGAGGACCTTAACCACTGCGCCACCGCGCCGGGCCCTACACTGCTTTTTAAACTTTTTTTAGAAAAAGGGGAATGGGAGGAAGTAAGATTTGAAGCAGTTAAGATTATAAACATTGATCTTCCATGTCTTAATCTTAAATATTTCTAGTTCTGGGATACTAATTATTTTGAGTGTCATCACCAAATAATGTAGAGTAACATGGTTATTTGAATAAACTTTATGTTCAAATTTTTATAATTGTTTGCTCTGTTGGAGGTGAGTAGAATTACTACTATTTTTCCCCTCCCCCTTTTAAAAACATTTCTTTTGTTTTTGAAGGCACATTTATGCCTTTTCTAAGAGTTTCTTTATTTGAGATCTTCAGTTTGCTGGTTCACTCCCCAAAGTCAGGAGCCTGGGACTCCAGCCCAGTCCTCCCCGCAGGTGCTGGGTATGCAAGCACTTTGTCCATCTTCCACTGCTTCCCTAGGCACGTTAGTAGGGAGCTGGATCAGAAGTGGAGCAGCAAGGAGCCTGTGAAGGGGCTCTGATAGAGACAATGAAGTTGTAAGCAGTTGCTTAACCTGCTGTGCGCCCCCCACCCCCACCCCATGTTCTTCTAATGTTTATTATTACTTGTAAGGCTGAGAGAGCAAACAAGAGAGTCCTTCCCTCCTCTGCTTCCTCAAATGCTTACAATAGCAAGGACTGGAACAGGCTGAAACTAGGAGGCCAGAACTCAATCTGGGCCTCTTCTATGGTGACAGGAGTCCAAATATTTGAACCAGTCATCCCCAGGATGCAAGAAGCTGAACTGGAAGCAGGGCAGTTGGACTGAGATTTCACTCCAGCATGTGAAGCTGTGACTTAATCTGCTGTGCCACATGCCCACTCTCTACCCCTCTGAAAAATTCACCATATTTACAGTAATATTAATGATCAGTTCATAGAAATATCTTTGGAAGTTTTTGTGAAAAATTTTTTTGTAAGAATATTATGATCCAAATCACAGAAAATAAACTGATGCTTTCACTGATAAAAGACATCTTTTTAAGAAGCTGCTAGTCTGGGCCTGGCACAGTACCTAGCAGCTAAACTCTTTGCCTTGCATGCACTGGGATCCCATATGGGTCCTGGCTCTAATCCCGGCAGTCCTGTTTCCCATCTAGCTCCCTGCTTGTGGCCTGGGAGAGCAGTTGATGACAGTCCAAAGCCTTAGGACCCTGCACTCATTGGGAGACCCGGAAGAGGCTCCTGGCTTCAGATCGGCACAGCTCCGGTTGTCGCAGTCCCTTGGGGAGTGAATCATGAGACAGAAAATCTGTCTCTCCTCTATATATCTGACTTTGCAATAAAAGTAAATCTTAAAAAAAAAAAAAAGAAGTTATCCTATTTTTACAGTCTGACTAGTAGCAATGTTTAGTATTAAGGGAATGCTGGCATCATAAAATAAGCCAGAAGCACCACCCCCCCCTTTTTTTTCCTAAAAGAAATGGTTTTCTCTAAATGTTTGGTAAAACTCACTAGTGAAATTTTCCACTGGTGCAGTGAGGTTTGTAAGGTCATTTGGGATTGACTGAGTTAAATGCAGAATTACTAAGGTTTGTGTGTATGAGAGATGTTTTGGCACTTGCAGTGAGCTCCAAATTCTGTCAGAATTGAAGGCAAGAGCCTAGCTCTAGAGTCATCCGTATATTTGTTTTGTTACTCTGTATAGTTTTTTTTTTTTCACAAGTTACATTAGTAAAATTTTAATCATATAAAAGATTTGGCCTGTTGGACTTGTGCTGACTTTATCACCAAATGTATTACGACAACCCACAAAGATGAAATTAATCAAAACTGTATTGTTTTGATGAATTGCTTTTATTCAAAGTAGAAAAAACTTTAGCTATTTTTTGAGTCCAGAAATTGTGGAGGGAATGAAAAGGCCGGCATTGACTGGCTGTGATGAATTTACTTGCAGTGAAGTGTGGCTTGTGCTTGGGTGGTTGCTTATTTTCTCTGCAGTGAATTTGAGGAGCCCGATTGAGGTTCCTCAGCTATTATAGTGGTATTATGAAGTTTTAGATTTTGTTGGAGTTAATTGTTGTTTGTATTAATTTTAGGTACCTGGTAGAACTGGGTTGCATCAAACCCCTGTGTGATCTTCTCACAGTCATGGACTCTAAGATTGTCCAGGTTGCCCTGAATGGCTTGGAAAACATCCTGAGGCTTGGCGAACAAGAAGCCAAAAGGAATGGCGCTGGCATTAACCCTTACTGTGCTTTAATTGAAGAGGCTTATGGTAAGATGCTTTGGTAAAATTTATGACTGCGAATTATGTGGGTCATAAGTAGTCCAATAACAGCAATAAAACTGCTGCTAGGCCCTGGGTGATGTGAAATTGCTTTTTTGAAATTGCTGGTTTTACAGACTAGATGTTTGTCTATGTGTTTTTAGGAAGACAGTTTATAATATAGCTTTCAGATGTAATTCCACCAGTCCTTTTTGTGCTATCACTCTATGTATGTAGAGAATCTACCTGCAGGGCAGGGGATCATTTTTCTGTCAAGGGCCATTTGGATATTTATGATATTATTTGTAGGACCAGATCTGCAATCCAGATGTTCCCTACCCGTGCTTATATCAAAGAAGGAAAGATAGAGTAAAAGATAGTTTATCTGGAATTTCCAATATTTTCCTTTTGTCTTTTTAGGTCTGGATAAAATTGAATTCTTACAGAGTCATGAAAACCAGGAGATATACCAGAAGGCCTTTGATCTTATTGAGCACTACTTTGGGACCGAAGATGAGGACAGCAGCATTGCACCCCAGGTTGACCTTAGCCAGCAGCAGTACATCTTCCAGCAGTGTGAGGCTCCTATGGAAGGCTTCCAGCTTTGAAGCAATACTCTGCTTTTGTGTTCCTGTGTCACACCAGGCTACCCAGTCAAGTCTTCTTGTGGAGCCCACAGTCCTCATGGAGCTAACTTCTCAAATGTTTTCCATAATACTGTTGCGCTCATTTGCTTGCCTTGCGCACCTGCTCTCTTACACACATCTGGAAAACCTCTGGCTCTCTGTGGTGGAATGCCCTTCTAATAAAAGGGTAACCAGAACGGCCCACTGTCTTATGGAAAAATCCCTAGGCTTCGGAGATCTGCACTATTAGAATCATGGGGATACACACATTAGTGTGTGGTGGTTCCCTTTTTTTTGTAGGGGAAAAAGAGGACTCCCCATTCCCTTTAAAGTGGGGAAAAAATACTGACATTAAAAGATGAAACTAAATGTTTATCTTGAATTTCACACAACTACTTGTGACAAGGGAGATGTTTAGACATTATGTGTAAACTTCAGAGTACTTCTCATGAGTTCTTCCACATTGAACCCTTGGATTACCTGGTGGCTTTTTCTAGCCAAATTTGCATTAATCCTTACTGAGATTGGATGGTTTTCTTTCTACTATTGGAGCCAGTCTTCAGATACTAAGATTAAACCATCCACTCCCTCACCTTCAGCCTTCAGTGAATGTGCTTAATTGTCAGGAATGCTGAAGAATTAACACTTTGATTCTTAAGTGTGATACAGGTTTGCAGATTCCCTTAAAGCAGAATGAAGAGGAGCACATACTAATTTGTATGGTTTTAGCTTCTCTTTGGTCTTAATGTGTTTTGGGATTTGGAATGGCTCAATTCAGTGATTTAGAATCTTAGTGATCAAAAAACCATATCCTATAATTTAGTATCAAAAAAAGTAAGAGAAACAAAAAAATACCCCTCTAGTTTTTCCAGACTCAACCAGTATGACTAGAGGTTGTGCACTAAACAAATGTGTCAGGCTTTGTGGTCCTGATCAAGGTCCTCATTGAATTGGAGCTCGCCCTAGGTGCTTTCCCCTCTGTAACCGGCAGATTACATACAAAGGTAACTTATGGGTTTTCTTTCTTAGTAAAGTGCAGCTTGATTTTAATGCATTCATGCTGCACATAGGATACCTTTAATGTAGCATCCTTCTCATAAGAAATAACTGTCTTCTCAACATGACTTGCTTAACCCAAATAAGGGCAGTGATCTTTTTCTGATGACCTCAGTGTTCCCTGATCATTTATTTCATCTCCAGCTAGTACTTCCTCCCCTCCCCAGTGAAAACAGTGTCCACCTTATGACTTGTTTAATGACAGCTGCACTCTGTACCTACAAGTGGCGCTTCCAGTACTGTGCTCACTGATCCACATCTGTCCTTGGACTGGAATGGAGAAATAAGCTTAAATTGCCAAGAGAACTGCAAATGACTTCTCGGTGCTAGTTGGCCGTCTTGACTAAACGCTGGGATACACTATCAGAGAAGATTCTTTGTTGCTAATGATTTGCTATTCAGAATGAATCCTGAAGGAAAATTGCTCACTTCTGTTTCAGAGCATACCCTTTTAAACCTCTTTAGACTTGTCTTCTAGAATTCATTATAACCCCAAAGTGTAAAAACTATCTGGAAGTTGCCCCCTGACAAGCTATTACACATCTCTGGTAAATCCTGCTGAATGTAAAGGATATGCAGAGTTCTCATACCTCATCATGATGTTATCTAAGCAGCCAGCTTATGTGACCTGATTTAAACTTCCAGAAACCCCACTTCCCTCCAAATTGAAAGATTCAAAGACAAAGGACATTTATCAGCCAAGAGTGTGACACAGTCTTCGCATCTAGTCTGTAGTTGTGTCTGTGCTCTGGGATGGATACCGTCTGATGTCTGTCTGTCATTGATGGATCAGCCACTGCAAAACTAGTCAGTTCCCATCTATAACTGTTACTTTTCTAGTGCTGCTTTGTGCTGAGAGAACATTTTAGTTTACTGCACCTGACCTGTAAAAGACTTTTGATTCTTTGTAATTTTAGGGGTAAATTAGGTGGTTAATTTAAAAGAACTTTCAATGTTGCCTTTACATCACATTAAAATATAACTTCTTTCAGAAGGGTAATAGAAGCACTGATTCATAGTAAAAATCTTGTTTTTAGCTTTGACGTTTTGTGGCTGAATTTTTTTTTAATTGTAAATTACTGGTAACGTCATTTCTGTAGGATGTTTTAAATTATGTACCTTTTATTGAATGGTTCCGCTTCATTTTTATATAAGCCCATTTAAATGGAAAAATAAGAACACAAAATTATCTCCCTACATTAAGAGTAGTTAGTATTTGGTGGGAATTTTTGGTAGCAGTTTCAGGTGAATGAAGTGAAATTCAGTGAGTTAATTAAAGCAATCCATTTAACTGACATGATCTAGTTTGTCTATAACTGAAGAATTTATCTTTTGTTCTTGAAGTAGTTCATGAATCACAAGGTAGGAATGAAATACATATGTAGAAATAATAAAAGGAGTATAAAAATTGTAATTGACTAAATGGTAAGTCCCAGTATAATTCAGATGTACTGATAAAGCAGCCTTTTGGTAATAGAAATGGGATTTTAAGGGATAACAGTAAATCCTGTTTATAACTCTTCCTGGAAGAATCTGTTAATTTCAGTTTACTGAATGCCTTATAATTAAGGTGTTGCATATTACCAAAGTATGTTATTTCCACTGCTAGAATACTCTGTTTGGTTAATGTACCGATTAGAGGACATTGGCTTTGTTTTTTCTTCTTCCTACAAATTTTCTAGTTAGATTTCAGCATACTGTGAGCTTTGACAGGAGATGAAAAGGCATCTAGAACCTAAAGGACCAGCGAGGTTGATATTATTGGGCTGGCAAGTACCAGGAAAGATGGAGACGACCAACATGAAGAAAGGTGAAACTCTCTGTGAAAAACTTTTTTAAAGATTTATTTAGAAAGGAGAGACATAGAAAGAGGAGCCTCCTCCAGGTCTCCCATGCGGGTGCAGGACCTAAGGCTTTGGGCCATCCTCCACTGCTTTCCCAGGCCACAAGGAGAGGTGGAGCAGCCAGGACACAAACTGAAGCCCACGTGGGATGCCAGCACCGAAAGGTGGAGGGCTATCCAGTTGAGCCATTGCACCAGCCCATGAAACACTTTTTGCTTTCTTGTCACTAATCAAGAGTGCTTTTTAACTTCTGGCTAAAAACTCTATTGCCCCAGGTTTGTTTTTTCCGTATACCTGAGGGAAGAAGTTGTTTGGGCTCCGGGTTATTTTCAGCATTATTGGCACAAAGAAAAACCGTTAGCATTTGTCTCACAGTAAATCTGAATTATTCCAGGTTACTATTGGTTCTAGAAAAAATGTGTTTTATGAACCAAATTCTGTCAACCAACCAAACCCTGTATTGTACATGGCTATCTATAGGCAACTTTGAAATTACTTCTCTAGTGCTAATAAACATTTCAGCTGTTTAATCCCCTGACTTGGGGTAGCATCTTGAGAATGTTTCCTTAGGTCAAGGGTTTGTTTTCTTTCTCTTCTCTGTAAGATTTATTTTCTTGGAAAGGCAGATCACATTTAGACAGAAAGATCCTCCATCTGCTAGTTCATGCCCCAAATTGGCCACAACAGCTAGAGCTGAGCCAATCCAAAGCCACGAGTCAGGATCTTCTTCCAGGTCTCCCACACAGGTGTAGGGTCTGAAAGCCTTGGCCCATCCTCTGCAGCTTTCCCAGGCCATATGCAAGGAGCTGGAAGGCATGGATTGGCCGGGACACGAACCTGCACCCATGTGAGATCCTCGCACTTGCCTAGTGAGGATTTAGCCATTGAGTCATGGTATCTGGGCCCAAGGGTTTCTTTTCTTTCTTGTTGATAAATTTTATGAAAGTTTTAGTATCAACAGCCAATCATACCTGTTTTAGAGGGTGAGCTTTTGTGTATATTTGGAAATTATGATGGGTAATGAAGATAAAACAGAGCATCATTTGCCTTAACTGACATACTGTATGCTGCCTCCCACATTCTAAAATTTGCTCATTTGAAAAGATAGGTTTATTTCTATATGGAAGTCACAAATCTGAATTGTTGTCCATTTGAATTTTAATAGGAGCATTTCAAAGAGAAGGTAAGTTCAAGGCCAAATGTGTAGTGCTGTCAGGGTGGCTGTAATACAGATATCCCGAATACTTTATTGGCAGAAAACAGGTTGTGGAAAAGATACTGGGACAAATCTTTATATATTGATTGAAAATATCAAATTGTTCTCAGACATAAAATGCAGCTTAGGGTAAGAAGGAAGAATTAAGATTAGATGATGTGGTATTCTGCTTTCAACTGAGGATGGCCAGGCCAACAGGTTTTCTTGGAGGTTGGATTCTTCAGTTTGTTGCCCTTTGGGCATCTGCTGCATTCTTGGTGCTTAGCTAAGAGCTTTCCATTTAATGCTCTCATAAGTAGATAATTACCACTGTGTTATGTATGTCAGAAATCAAGAGTTAGAAATTATTTTGCCCAAAGATACTGGCTGCCCAAGGGTGGAGAAAGAGCCTTTGCATATTCTGCCTCTCCAAGGAAGTACTTATTGGTCCCATGGTAGGTAGGTCTGCATGTGAGAACTCCCAGAAAAATAGTGAGCAGACACAGGTTGGCCTGCATTCTTCCTTAGCACCCTCACAATGACTAATTGGCATCTCAGTTGCCTTTAAGTTACATAATCCTTGCAACTCAAACTTTTTACCCCTTGTAGTGCTAAAGTTCTAAATAAGTGCAATATAGGTCCAGAATATTGATGTGTGAGTTATTGATTGAATATGTCCACATAATGGCAAAACTTATGGAAGCAAGTTTCCATTCAAATGCAAATGTAGATGGTGTTGGCAACAAAGCTTTTGAATGAATAACTGCTTTTTAGAAAGCAGGGCCCGTGATGTTAACTTTAACGCAGCCTACTTCCTGAAGGAGTATGGTTCCAAGGAGTGTCAAAAATTCCTAGAAACTTTTCTTGTGTTGGTTGTTATTTCTGCTTACCTCGGTCATTTGGACCACTCCATGTCCTTTCTCAGAGTTCTAAACACTTTAATTTAGAATGGCTAGTGATTCTACTGGCAATTGTTCTGTCACGGCGTGGGTGAGTGCCTTGGACACAGTAGACATCCAGGAAGTGCTAAATGAATGAGAATGAATTTGCATCAATGTGATATCAGTAACCTGTTCATAATTACAAAAGAAAATTCAGAGGAATTCCTTTATGCTGCTGCTTTGAACCACAATTACATTAAAAAGGTGTCTCAAAATCTGTATGTACTCTTTCAGGAGAAATAATGTAACCTAAAGTTTATAAAAGCAAGGATTATAGTAGGAGGAGTTTGTTAATTAAAAGCAAACAAAAAATTGTCCTGGTCTATTTATATATATATATACATATATATGTGTGTATATATATATACACACACACACTGAAAATACATTATCAGTCTGTTCTGGAAGATTGATGTTGACAAAAGATTTGTGAATTATAACCAACCTCTGTGGAAGCTGGTGATTGTCATAGGCTATTAAACAAGGATTTGCATATTGTATACATTACACAAGAACATTGTGTATCCGTTCCTCAGATTTGACAGATGGATAGAAATAGAAAAATGTTAAGTTTTGTCATTCCATGACTGCTTGCCTTCAATTTTTTTTTTTTTTTTTTGAGAGATTCCACTGATCTGGAACTTTTTCTAAAAGCAAAGTCTTGTAGCAAAACACAGGCTTAGTTTCTGCAGATGACAGTTGTTTCATCTCAGTAAAAGATAATAATAATTACTGGATTTCAAGTTTAATGCTAGCATGGATGGTTTTTTGCCTCTTCTGTGCATTTTGAAAAATGTTACTATTTAAAACCAAAATGTAGTTATTGCTGTGATCAGGACTGATTTTGCAAAAGATAAAATTCCTTTTTACATTTTCTGTTCCATGTCCTTTTAAGTAGGGAAACTGATGGAATTCAGTAAGGATCACTGGCACTTGGACACAGCAGTAAGAAAGTGGTTAGGAAGGAGAGACTAGAAACCCCGAAGGCCCCCAAATGGTGGGGAGAGAACAGAACAGGGCCTGTGAGGCTGGGCTGCAGTGGGCATAAGCTGCCATAGTAAGAACAACTTTGTCTAAGCATACAATGTTTATTGGATCTTCTGATTTCAGAAGGTGGGGGATCCCGCTGATACACTTGGATAAATTTCCCAGGATTATGGTGATGAGGCGAATGTTGTAGGCCGCTGTTGACCCTTGGCTTGCTGGAAGCGGTCCTAGTTTTTGTGTATATATCACTTAACATCAGCATTATTTTGGTGCTCCCTTTAATTTTTCTTAAACTGATCAGTTGCCTTTTGTTTTTATTTTATTAATTTTTAAAGACTGATTTATTTTTATTGCAAAGTCAGAGAGGAGGAGAGAGGGAAGATCTTCTGTCTGATGATTTACTCCCCAAGCGGCCGCAATGGCTGGAGCTGAGCCAATCTGAAGCCAGGAGCCTCTTCTGGGTCTCCCACACGGGTGCAGGGTACCAAGGCTTTGGGCCATCCCTGACTGCTCTCCCAGGCCACAGGCAAGGAACTGGATGGGAAGTGGAGCTGCCGGGATATGAAATGACACCCATGTAGGATCCTGGCACGTTCAAGGCGAGGACTTTAACCGCTACTCCATGGTGTTGGCCCACTCCCTTTAATTTTAAAAATGTCTCAGTTTGGGTGATTTTATGTGGTATCCCTGTAGTGAACCTAAAGGTTTTGTATAATTGTTAAGGGTCCTAATTGGATATGGATGTAATTCTGTTATACTTGGTTCTGAGGAGTAAATTATGAATGAAGTTATTCAAGACATTCCTTAATATCGGAATCACTTCCAGACTATTGGTATGTCTTATTAAAAATTTTTAATTAAACTACTTGTGGGCCTGGCGTGATAGCGTAGCGGTTAAAGCCCTTGCCTTGAATGCGCCAGGATCCCACATGGTCGTCGGTTCTAATCCTGGCACCCCTGCATCCCAAACCAGCTCCCTGCTTGTGGCCTGGGTCGGTCCAAAGCCTAGGGATCCTGCACCTGCGTGGGAGACCTGGAAGAAGCTCCAGGCTCGTGGCTTCGGATTAGGTCATCTCCAGCCTTTGCAGCCACTTGGGGAGTGAACCATTGGATAGAAGATCTTCCTCTCTGTCTCTCCTCTCTACCTTTCCAATAAAAATAAATAAATCTTTTTTAAAAAAATTACTTGTGTCAGTATTTATTTTTATCCATAACTTTTTCTTTAAAAATTTTTATTTTTATTGGAAAGGCAGATTTACAGAGAGAAGAGGATACAGAGAAAGATCTTCAATATCTAGTTCACTCTCCAGATGGCCACAAAAGCTGGAGCTGAGCTGATCTGAAGCCAGGAGCCACTTCCCGAGCCTCCCACATGGAAGCAGGATCCCTAGGCTTTTGGCCATCCCCTACTGCTTTCCCAAGCCACAAGAGGGAGCTGGGTGAGAAGTGGAACATTCAGGACACAGACCAGTGAGGGTTACCACTGAGCCATCGTGCCAGACCCTTTTCCCTTAACTTTTTATTTGAAAAGCAGAGAGATCTTCATCTGCTGGTTCATTCTTTACATGCCTGCAACAGGTGAGACTGAGCTACGCTGAAGCAAGAGCTCAGTTTGGATCTCCAGACTCACATAGTTAAGGGACCTCAGAACTTGAGCCATGATGCTGCCTGCCAGCATGTATGTTAGCAGAGTTTGGGAGCTGGGACTTGAGCCCAGGCTCTCATTTATGCACCAAACATGATCCTATGGAACCACTTGTATTAATAATCACAAACTTGATTGAAGTACAACAGGAATAACCAACTACAGAGGACTTTGACTATGGGATTTCCATGAGAACTATAAAAAAAATCCTCACTATTTTCTCCCAGGAGGAAAGCTCCCAAATCATCTGTCCAGTGAAAATGAAAGGCAGGAAGAAATACAATTAAAACGGGAGTTGTGGGCTCGGCATGGTGACCTAGTGGCTAAAGTCCTTGCCTTGTATGAGCCGGGATCCCATGTGGGCTCTAATTCTAATCCTGGCAGCCCTGCTTCCCCTCCAGCTTCGTGCCTGTGGCCTGGGAAAGCAGTTGAGGACAGCCCAAAGTCTTGGGACCCTGAACCCACGTGGGAGACCAGGAGGAAGTTCCTGGCTTCTGGCTTTGGATTGACTCAACTCCAGCTGTTGTGACCACTTGGGGAGTGAATCATCAAATGGAAGATCTTCCCTCTCTGCTGCTCTGAATGCTTGACTTTGCAACAAAAATAAATCAAACTTAAAAAAATGCAAACTCAAGGTGGAGGGGTTGTGTGGGGTTGGTATGGTGGCTCTACAGGCTAGTTTCTCCACCTCGCACGTGGATGACAGTTTATTTCCATTTGTTATCCAGCTCTCTGCTTGTGGCCTAGGACCCAGCAGAAGATGGCTGAAGTCCTTAGGACCCTACATCCATATGGGAGATCTGCAAGAACATCCTGGCTGATGGCTTCAGATCAGCTCAGCTCTGGCCATTGCAGCCATTTGGGCAACTAACCAAGCAGTGGGTAAAAGATCCGTCCCCCCCCCCCCCATTCTGCTTACCCAACCCTCTCAGTAAATCTTTCAAAAATAGAAAGGACTGTTTAAGAAATTTTAGTGGCAAACTCCAAATGAAAATCTAGTGATGGTTTCTCTTTGGAATTACCTGTTTTGTTAGTATTCCTTGCTCCTAGTTATTTAATGGATTTGTTTTTATTGGAATGGCAGATTTACAGAGAAGGAGAGGGCCAGTGGCTAAATCCTCTCCTTACATGTGTTGGGATCCCGTATGGGTGCAAGTTCATGTCCCAGCTACTCTACTTCCCATTCAGCTCCCTGGAAAAGCAATAGAGGATGGTCCAAATCCGTGGGACCCTTATACCCATGAGGGAGACCCTGAATAAGCTCTTGGTTTGTGGCCTCCAATCAGCTCAGCTCCAGCTGTTTTGGCTATTTGGGGATCGAACCAGAAGATGGAAGATCTTTCTCCTTCTCTTTGTAAATCTGCCTTTCCAGTAAAACATTTTTTTAACAGACATTATTTCTCTCTCTTTTTTTTTTTTTTTTTATTTTCTATCTGTGGTTCACTCCTCAAGTGTTTCCAGTGGCTGGAGCTGAGCTGATCTGAAACCAGGAGCCAAAAGCGTCTCTCAGGTCTCTCATGTTGAGTACAGGGTCCCAAGGACATGTGCCATGGTCTCCTGTTCTCCATGGTCATAAGTAGGGAGGTGGATTGGAGGCAGGAGGGAGCTTAGCCTACTGCAGCACACCAGCGGGCCCTCCTACCGTGGATGCCCTGCCTTCTTCCAAGGAAACAAACTGACAATGCAGGTCTTAGCTCATTAGGACTATGTTGTGAGCAAGCCTTAACTACGCACGTTTATAGCCTTGATTTTTTTTTTTTCATCCCCTCCCCTAACAGCAATCCTGAAGTCCAGTATTAACTTTATTTGTCTTTGCTGCTTTACTAGGAAAACGCAGTGGATTCTTCAAAGCAAAGATGTGGTTCCTCAAGGTGTTTAAAATGGTCTTTTAATGAGTGAAAATGCATATACTTTCAGCATAGACTGAGTTGAGTGCCTCAACTTCTCAGCAATATGCCACTCATAAAGCTAGTAAGAGGAGGAAAGGAGAGCTAAGAGGCAGGGTTGAGTAGGAGGAGGAAGGGACAGATCTGTGTGCCCAGGTGGCCGGAGCAAAGTGTCCAGGTCTCCAAAGTGGATGCAAGGGCATGGCCACTTGCCACCTTGCTCTGTCTTTCCTAGGCTGTGAACTAAGCTTCAGCCTACTGTGTTCTGCTGGTGTTATATTTTTTTCCTATAATGCCATTATGTCTGAAAGGCTTCTAACGTGTTTCCTGAAACACCAAGACCTTTTGAAGTCGGGTCGTGTAAATTCTGCCACTCCTGCGCACCGCCTGCGGGATGGGCACAGCCAGAGCCGCCTCGGTGTGGCGGCGGGACGCGATGCGCGACTTGTACACGGCTGACCGCCAAGTGTGGGTTTATGTCAGTGCGTAAACAGACCTACTGCTTTCCCAGAACAACTACCGTTCTGCGCTGGCAGAATCCTGGCGTGAGTCGAGGCGGCCTCGGCGCCTTTGCGCAGGCGCAAGCAGGTGTCCGCCGTTGGTCGCTCGGCACGGAAGTGGCCGCTCCGCCTGCCTCTGCGCACGCGCGCTGGCCGGCCTGAGGGGTCGAGGTGGACGCCTCCCGCGGAGCGTGACCTGAAGCCGCCGCCTCACGCTTCCCGGGCCTGTGTAGGTTTCCTTTTAACTTCTGCGATCATCTGTTTACAGCGGCGTCTCAGAGGGCGTTTAGTGCCTGGGCGGGCTGATCAGGATCGCTGTGATCCGCGAGGGAAAGGGACGGTGCCCGCGTCCCGCTCGGGTGTGGACGTCCACCGTAGAGAACGTTAACGAAAACCCAGCCCTGCTCCTTACGAACCCGACGCAGAAACCCGAGCCACACTGCGGATTCCGCGGCTGACGTCATACTGATGTCATAGTTAAGGCGATCCAGAAGTTACCACTTCAAGCCGTTTTACAATCCATGTGTTATTTCCGTCTCCCTGGACAGAGAGCACACTGGCCCACCGGTCTCTCGGCCATGGCTGCAGGTGGGTCAGGAGATGCCGAAGTGGACTCGGCCGTCTCGCCAGCCCCGCAGCCGGCGGAAGCTCCGGGCAGGCCCGGCTACGCGCTCCGGCTCACTCTGACCGGACACGCCCAGGCGGTGTCCGCCGTGCAGTTCAGCCCTAACGGCCAGTGGCTGGCCAGTGCCTCTGCCGATGCGCGCATTATGATTTGGGGCGCCTATGATGGAAAACACGAACAGACCCTGTCCGGCCACAGGCTGGAGATATCAGATGTTGCTTGGTCGTCAGACTCCAGTCGGCTTGTTTCTGCTTCAGATGACAAAACTCTAAAGATGTGGGATGTGAGATCTGGGACATGTTTGCAGACGTTACGGGGGCATACCAATTACGTCTTCTGCTGTAATTTCAACCCAGCATCCAACCTCATCGTTTCAGGGTCTTTTGACGAGAGTGTGAAAATATGGGAGGTGGAAACAGGGAGGTGCCTTAAGACTTTGTCTGCCCATTCTGACCCCGTGTCTGCTGTCCACTTTAATTGCAGTGGGTCCTTGATAGTGTCAGGGAGCTACGATGGTCTCTGTAGGATCTGGGATGCAGCATCGGGTCAGTGTTTAAAAATGCTTGTGGACAATGTTAACCCTCCTGTGTCTTTTGTAAAATTCTCTCCAAATGGCAAATATATTCTCACGGCAACTCTGGACAATACTTTGAAACTGTGGGATTATAGCAGAGGCAGATGCCTGAAGACATACAAGGGTCATAAAAATGAGAAATACTGTATATTCGCGAATTTCTCAGTTACTGCTGGAAAGTGGATTGTGTCTGGTTCTGAGGACCACCTGGTTTACATCTGGAACCTGCAAACTAAAGAGATTGTCCAGACATTGCAAGGCCACACGGACGTCGTGATCTCGGTAGCTTGTCATCCTACAGAAAACATGATTGCATCCGCAGCATTAGGAAATGACAGAACAATTAAGCTGTGGATGAGTAAATACTAAACCTGACTGGAGTCAGGTGTTAAGAGCCAGGTTAACAAACATTTGGAAAGGTACTTTCCCTTCCCTGCGGTATGGTTTTGCACATCTTTTAGAAGTTTTGATTGTAAGATTTTGAAATATATAACCTAAACTTTGAAAATGACATGAAGGAGCAGGTGTTTAGTTCCGTAGTTAAGATGCTTGGGTCCCACATCAGACTCCCCAAGCTGGTCACAGCTGTAGCTAACACACATGGGGATAGTTCATCTGATAATTGGTTCCCATTTTAACCCTAGCACTCTTGCTGTCCTCTGCTTCCTGATTTTAAGAGCTGGGAAAGCCAGTCTGTGACAGAGAGCTTGTGACTTCTGAGTGTCATCATTTGTCTCTCTTGTGTATACGGTTTCTTATTTTGTTCTAATGACTGGAAGCTTGGTATACTTGGGAAATGCTTACAAGTAAGGCTGATTTAAGGAAAGCAAGGGAGTTTGAAGTAATGCCAGGGTTTCTGTTTGGAAGGATCCGACGAACGAGAGAGGTTTGGGATGAGGATGAAGGACTGAAATACGTACCAGATGCCACCACACGCTTTGGGTAGACTCCAATCTGTAAACGGAGACAGTCACGACCAGGCATTTCAGGAAGCGGCTCTCAGCTGCTGTGTCGTGCCACCTTGGGAGTGGGAGGCCGGTGAAATGCCCGCAGGGTGAGTGTGCTCCGCTTCCTTGTTTACCCCACGCCTCCCGGTACTTCATTCTCAGTTCAGAATGCGCCACTTGTGGAGCCCGTAGCTCAGTGGACAGCCAAGCTGGGGTTTCCGTCTGCGTCCATAGCTTCTGCTACATGGTTCAAAATACAGTATTTACCAGCTTGTACTGTGATAGTTTCATGGATCAATTTCCACTTGGTGGTAGTCTCTGGAATTGGAAAGTGTGTCTTGGTCATCTCTGTATCCTTGATCTTGTGTGCAGAAAAAGTAGTTGGGTCATGCTGGATGAATAACAATGAATGATATCCGACAGCACGCCGTACTTCTTGCCTGGTTTTTGATAATATACCAATTATTATGTTAACTTACCCAGCCATCGGCCTGGTACCATAGCCTAGTGGCTAGAGTCTCTACTTTGCTCCTGCCAGGATCCCAAATGGGCACTGGTTCTAATCCTAGCCATTCCATTTCCCAACCAGCTTCCTGCTTGTGGAATGGGAAACCAGTCGAGGACAGCCTAAGGAACTGGGATCCTGCACCCATGTGGGAGACCCAGAAGTTCCAGGCTCCTGGCTTCAGATTGACTCAGCTCCTGCTGTTGCAGCCACTTGGGGAGTGAATCAGCACACAGAAACTCTTCCTCTCTGCCTGACTTTGCAATAAAAATAAATTAATCTGTTTTTTAAAAAGATTTATTTTTATTACAAAGTCAAATATACAGAGAGGAGGAGACAGAGAGGAAGGGTTTCCATCCAATGATTCACTCCCCAAGTGAGCGCAATGGTCGGTGCTGCGCCAATCTGAAGCCGGGTACCAACTTTTTTCCAGGTCTCCCCCACAGGTGCAGGATCCCAAAGCATTGGGCAGACCTCAACTGCTTTCCCAGGCTACAAGCAGGGAGCTGGATGGGAAGTGGAGCTGCTAGGATTAGAACCAGCGCCCATATGGGATCCTGGCGCGTTCAAGGTGAGAACTTTAGCCGGTAGGCCATGCTGCCAGGTCGAAAATAAATTAATCTTTAAAAAAAAAAGGGTCCGGCGCGGTGGCGCAGTGGTTAAGGTCCTTGCCTTGCACGCCCGGGATCCCATATGGGCGCCGGTTCTGGTCCTGGCGGCCCCTCTTCCCATCCAGCTCCCTGCTGTGGCCCGGGAAAGCAGTCGAAGACGGCCCAAAGCTTTGGAGCACTGCACCCATGTGGGAGACCCGGAGGAGGCTCCTGGTTTCGGATCAGCATAGCATCGGCCGTTGCGCTCACTTGGGGAGTGAATCATCGGACGGAAGGTCTTCCTTTCTGTCTATCCGCCTTTCCAATAAAAATAAAAAAAAAAAAAAGAAAAAAAAGGATCCAGGTATAGATTCACATAGTAACTTAAAGGAATATAAAGTAGAAAGTGGTTTCTGCCTACCTAACCTATAAATTCATGCTAAACACACAAAATATAGGACAGCAATAATTTAACTGAAAGTAACTATATTAACATGAAGGAGTGCATTTCTCCAATGGTCCACAGGCACAGGATGGCATCTCTGATTCTCAGGAGAGTCTCAGGATAATGTAAACTAGAAGATCCAATTTCCTCCCGGTGCGATAAAATAGTGGTTAAAGTCCTCGCCGTGCACACGCCGGTTCTAATCCTGGCGACCCCGCTTCCCATCCAGCTCCCTGCTTGTGGCCTGGAAAGCAGTCGAGGACGGCCCAAAGCCTTGGGACCCTGCACCCCCGTGGGAGACCAGGAAGTATGCTGGCTTCAGGTTGGCTCAGCTGCAGCCATTGTGGTCACTTAGGGAGTGAACCATCAGATGGAAGATCTTCCTCTGTCTCTCCTCCTCTTTGTATATCTGCCTTTCCAATAAAAATAAATATTAAAAAAAAAATCAAATTTCTTATGGTGGCCAAGGACAGGTTTTGTATGTTCACAAGGATGTCCACAAAGGACGGTACTTAATATTACTACCTGCCCAGCCATCTCCTGTAAAGCAAGCTCTGCTTTGCAATATAGTCATTTTGGATGGGAAATAAATATTTCTAGATAATTCTATGTGATATTGCCCATTTTATGGCTGTCATTATGTAATATATGAAAAAAGATGCTCTGAAGAGAAGCTGCTTTTCAGTTCTGCTTCTAGGCACATCAGTTTTCACCCTGTGACCCAATAATCTGATCCCCATCTGACTTATGTATTTTATAATGCTTTATAGCATTCATTAAATTGTGTGTGTTTGACACATTCTGAGAATCTAAGATAGTTCGAGCCAGTAGAAGGTAACTGCACAGAGGTTGGCATTTGAAGATGCTGAGAGAAGCAAGATCAGTTAGGGACAGGTCTGGCCAAGAAATTTATACTGAACACTTAATGAAACAATCACTATAGGGGGCCCGGTGTGATAGCATAGCGGTTAAAGTCCTTGTCTTTGATGCGCTGGGATCCTATATGAGTACCAGTTCTAATCCTGGCAGCTCTATTTCCCATCCAACTCCCTGCTTGTGGCCAGGGAAGGCAGTCGAGGACGGCCAAGACTATGGGACCCTGTACCCGCATGGGAGACCCGGAAGAGGCTCCTGGCTTCGGATTGGCACAACTCAAGCCGTTGCGCTCACTTGGGGAGTGATCCATCGGACGGAAGATCTTCCTCTCCCTCTCTCCTCTCTGTACATCTGCCTTTCCAATAAAAATAAATAAATCTTTAAAAAAAATCACTATATCAACAAATAGGAGAATATACAGAATGGGATGGGATTGTAAAAATTCTTGGAAGCATAATGACAGTTGTCAGTTGTAGTTGAGTAAAATGTTTTTATTACAGTGAATCCCCAAGGTACAGGCTTTGAAATGCTTTTCAACAGTTAAAAATGGCACATTAAAACTTAACTTACCCATATTTATATAGGTGTCCTAAAAAAATCCAGGAAAATGAATGAGAAAGCTCAGAGCACTTGATGCTTGAAAAAGCTAAGTTGCAGCTGCTGTAAAGTGTGCAGAGGCGTTATGACCACCAGGTGGCGTCTGAGCTGCGGGTGCTGGGTTATGTTCTGCATAGTAGCTTAGTAAAACAACTTCCCAAACAGCTATACAGGTGACTTTTTAATCTAACTCTGCAGGTGATGAGCACATTGGGTTGGCTAGAACACCTTGCCACCCAGGAATACTTAGGAGGCATGTGAGAATAAATACACGTTTAAAATAGGAACCAGCAACCATACCTAAAGAGGAGACAACTTGGAGGCCCAAAGTCTAGAGAGTAAGATATACACGATATATGCTGGTCTCTCAGTAAGAAATAGATGAGACTTTGTGACTAAGCAGTTTAGTTTCTTAGGTGGCAGGAAGGGATGGGGGGGCCCGGAGGGGACTTTTAGGCACAGAGTTGAAAGAATCCCACAGTGTTGGGATTTGAGTCCTCAGAAATCCCGGCCAGACAACATGTTCACCTTGCTGCGTTTACATTTTTATATTGAAAGAGCATCTTCTCGGTGTCTTTGGCTGCCAGGCAACTTGGAGACCCACAGCGGGAGACACGGCTGCCTCTGAAGCCAGGCTCTGTGCAAGCACCCTGGCATCGAGGAAGGCTGGCTTTACACAGGACAGAGACAAAGGATGAGACTCTATTTTGGCCTCTGGAGAAAAGTTGCTGTGTTAAAGAGAATAAAAGTAAGATGTGAAGACAGTACTTGATTCTGTAAAGAATTTAAAGTTGAAATAAATTCTCATCTTTTATTTTCTCCAAAAGCCGAAAGGTAGGTTACATTTTACTTGGATCAAAGTTATAAAACATAGGCAAGTCATTCTGCAAGAAAATTTATTTGTACCTCTGGAACAGAAATAGGGAGAGAGTATAAATTTGTGCAAAACATATTTGTGGGACGAAGCCTCATCCCACAGTGTTTTCAACACGGGCTTGGTGCTGCAACATGATTCCTGGATTTTCAAAATCCAGCCGAACATGAATACCTTTGCTACTCAGCTTTGGCCTTCATAGCTGCTTCTTCTCTCAGACGAGCTTTCTTTTCCAGGTTCAAGCTTGTTAAAGACTCGTTTCTTTTCATAGCCTGAAGTGTAATAAATTAGAATAGGTGGTTATTTGTGCTGCTTTAGGAGGGTGTCATTACTACGTGGTCATGAAAGCAGTTAGCCAGCACAGCCTGGGCTGGGGGCAGGGAGCTGCTGGGGTCACGGGCACATCACTGCCCTCCATGTGCCTTGCACTCAAGCTCAGGGAGAAGCACCACACCTTTCCCCTCGCCCAAAGCCTTGGGACCCTGCACCTGCGTGGGAGACCCAGAGCAGGCTCCTGGCCACTGACTTCGGATCGGCTCAGCTCCGGCCGTAGCAGCCGTTTTGGGAGCAAATCATCAGATGGAAGATCTTCCTCTCTATCTAACTTTCTAATACAATAAATCTTTAAAAGGCCTCCTTTTCTCAGAGAGTAACTCTGAGGGCCAGTCCTTTGTGGAGAACATGCAGACAGGAAGCCCACACTCACCTTCTTGCCCTCAATGATCATCAGGATGCAGCCGGCCACCGTCAGGGCAATCATTATGTAGCTGATCTTCACGCGGATCTTGTTCTTCGCAGCATCAAGCATCTCGAACCTAATGATACAGGGAGGCCATGAAACAACATTTCTCTGAACTGCAGCAGAAGGAAAAGCTCTGTGTGCCACAAGTTAGAAGGGCAGTGGTGGTTCTTAGGACCTTAGAGAGATTGGGACATTTCATTACTATTTACATACAAAAACAGTGAGACAGCACCAGCCTAAAGCATTAATGTGAAAGAAGGAAGGAGGAAGTGTGAAGACAGAAAGGCAGAAACTCAAACAAAAAGGCAAGGCACGTTAGTCTTTGCTGACTCTGCTGGACCCAATTCTGACTCTGCTTTTTGAGCAGCCACTATTTCTCCATAAGGCAACGCTACATAATATGATAGCCACACGATGTCCTGATGACAGATAATGCAATGAGCTTGTTGAGTTTTAACAGAGTTCAATTTAAAAAGCAAAAACACAACAATATCACAGGAGAATAACACAGGGTCTTTAAAAGTTCATGAAAAATGCATACTATGAAAAACTGCATGGATTTCAAGATCTCTGTGCTTAACCTTGAATTCCATTTTTCCACAATTTTTTGGAAGTCCCTACACCTACAGCCAGCTTTCTGCTGTCTTGAATCAGGAACATATTGGTCTCACAGCCTAAAGAGAAGGCCCCTGGCACCTGATTCTGCAGGTGTACTGGGTTTCTATTACCTGGGTATCTAGTATAGTCAACGAGGCAGACCACATGAAGTCTGCATAGGGGTACAAATAGGAAGGGATTATATAATGGGATTACAGTGCTTTTTTTGTTCCCACAGTCTCTCCAATGTTGAACATACATTACTTTAAAAACAGTGGGGAAGAAACAAGAGGTAAACAATTCTTTAAAAATGATGTAAGGAGGCCTGGCACAGTGGCCTAGTGGCTAAAGTCCTTGCCTTGAACATGCCGGGATTCCATATGGGTGCCAGTTCTGATTCTGGCAGCCCCGCATCCCATGAGGGGAGAACTCATGGCATCTAGGGATGAGGGCTAGGAACGCTGCTCCAATCCTCTAGCACACGGTCTGGCCCCACGTGTCAGCAGCACTGAGGCTGAGAAACCCCGACTTGGGGAACACCTGTTCTCGTCTGCTGCAAACTTAGAAAATGCCCAGGACCCCCACTAACACCGGACTTAAAGGAAGTGATGACAGAAAGGAGCACTCTTCCCTGGACTCAGAGAAAAATGCATCACACTGAACTGCTTCATATCTGAGGCCGAGTGGATTTTATGTAAATCGTTGCTGTCGCTGTGACCGACTTGATATACCTAGGCTCAAAACAACAAACGGGCACATGAAGTATGCTTCCTCACGTTTCTGTAGCTGGGGCATGACATCGAACGAAGGTAACTGAGGCTCTTCGTTAGCACTGCCTAATATCCCAGTGAGTGGCAGGGCAGGTGACTGGCACCGATGTCACCCCAGGCAGCTGCCCAGTGCCTAGTACTTGGATATGTGGGAAGTGTCTTGCCCTTGACACAGACGAGCGGGAGATGAAAGCTGTTTCCCAGGCTAAGCCGAGCACTCACGAGATCGTCTCCGGGATATCCTCCTCCTTTTTGAAGCGACCTGACCAGATGAGGATCTTCCTTTCCCAGTCCGTAGGCTTGTGCAGTGGTACTCTGTGGGTGTAGGTGTCTGTGGGAAAAGCCAGACAGGAGAATCGGTACTCCGCCTAGAGTATGGCCCTCAAATGTAATCAAAGAAAAATGCTGCTTATGCTTTCAAAAGAACTCACTGAATAGAAACAATGAGGAGCTTTGTTTGGATGGAATTTCTTGAGATGCCTTTGTTTTTTTGCCCCCTCAAAGAACGAAGGGGGTAGTCACTGAAGACAGGAAGCATAAAAGTTGGGTAACCACACAGAGAATGTCTCCATGCTCGTAAGTGTGGATGATTATATGTCTGATGTGTGGGAATCACGCATATGCTTATATGCAATATAAAATTTTTTATCCTGCTTTGCTCAGATACTGTAATCTTCCCAACTCTGGTACCTGGTATTTGTCAGTAACATTTCCAAGAGCTGTGTAATATCTTATCAAAACAGATCTAGCCTTCACTGTGTGACATTTAGATTTAATTTTTTTAAAAAAGGATTTATTTTATTTTTATTACAAAGTCAGATATGCAGAGAGGAGGAGAGACGGAGAGAAAGATCCTCTGTCCGATGATTCACTCCCCAAGTGAGCACAATGGGCAGTACCATGCCGATCTGAAGCCAGGATCCTGGAGCTCCTCCAGGTCTCCCACGCAGCCGCAGGGTCCCAAGGCCCTGGGTCATCCTAGACCGCTCTCCCAGGCCATAAGCAGGGAGCTGGATGGGAAGCGGAGCCACCGGGACCAGACCTGGTGCCCATATGGGACCCCGCGCGTTCAAGGCAAGGATCCCAGCCACTAGGCCATGGTGCCGGCCCCTAGATTTCATTCTAATTCCCCATTATAAATAACATTTGGGAGCAACTTCATACTCAAAAGAATTTTCCACATATGGCAATTATCTCTTAGGACACATTAGATACTGGAGTGAAATATCAAGTTGAAAGGCATAACCATTTTAACCTTTTGATGTATTTTGTAAAAGATTTATTTATTTTGAAAGAACAACACAGAGAGACAGAATGAGAGAGGGGGATCTTCCATCTGCTAGCTATTTGAATGCCCAGGCTGAAGCTACAAGCCAGGAACTTCGCTCTAGTCTCCCACATGGGTGGCAAGGGCCCGGGTACTAGGACCATCTTCTGCTGGATTCTAGGGGCATTAGAAGAAGCTGGACTGGAAGTAGAGCAGCTGGGACTCCCACTGGTGCTGCAGTATGGGGTGCAAGTGTCATAAGCTGCAGTCCAACACTGCTGCACCACACGGTCAGTCACCTGATGACTATTCTTTAGGGATGGTTCTTTCCCCTCACCAAAACCTGCCCGGCCAAGTGCACTCCCACAAAGAGTGCCACATCACCCTGGACTCCACAGTTCTCTGCACGCTCCTCCTGCCCAGGGTTCTCACAGAGACTGGGTTTGACTTGGGGAAAGGCTGGGCACAGCTGAAGTCAACTCTGTAGCAAGAGCTTAGCTCTAGCTATATTGTACCCCAAACTTAGCCTTCATTTGGTTTCCATTTCTGGGGTTCCTTACAAGATAACTTCCAGAGCATATCTAAGTTGAGTACATCTGCACTCAAATAAACCCCAATAATCAAACAGAGATGAGTATGAGAAATGAAGAAAGGCCCGCATGTACAGGAGCACATACAGTCTGAGGACAAGGGGGCGGGGCCTGAACCGGATGACGAGGTGGGAAGCAGAAACCCTGGGACGTAGCTCTCCTTTCAACTCCTCAGGAGCTATCTACTCCAAAACAAACAAACAAAAACAATACAACACTCACTGGATGAAGCTTTAGAAGTTTCTTGTGGTTTGGTGCAAAATTCACTTATTCTCTTCACAGCGGAGTTTCTGGTGAGTCCCAGCGACGAGCAAGCATCTCTTTCAAATAACCTAAAACAGTTTCCTAGAAAACGAGGAGAATCGGATGGTTGAGAAATGCAAGCAAGTTCTGCATTTCAAGTAGCTCATTTAGACAAATACCAGTCCTGTCGCAAACAACACTGTCTTGCCAGTTTTGCTTCTAATGTTTGTCTAACACTCTGATAGTAATGATCAGATGTGAGTGAAGATGAACATCTTTTCATTGATTATTGTCTATAGCACCTGCCTAGTTTCCTGATAGATTATGGTCTTGCACTTACCATTTGTTGAACTCCTTAATTGGTGCTACTAAGCCTGTGACTATAATGTAAATTTAAAATGTTATCTCAGGAAAATATACTAGGAGGAAAAAAAAAAGAGGAAAGTGAATATGTTACATTATATGCAAGATATACAAGCTATCTTCCATTCAATGATTTACTCCTCAAGCAGCTGCAATGGTCAGAGCTGAGCTGCTCCATAGCCAAGAGCCAGGAGTTCTTCCGGATCTCTCACGCAGGTGCAACTGCTTTCCCAGGCCACAAGCGGGGAGCTGGATGGGAAGTGGAGCCTCCGGGGTTAGAACTGGTACCCATATGGGATCCCGGAACATGCAAGGCGAGGACTTTAGCTGCTAAGCTACCGCACTGGGCCTAACACTATTCACTTTTGGATCCCTGAGTGGATTACTATCTCCTTAAGATCAGTATATTAAAATCAAATCATGGGCCTGGCATGATAGAGTAGTGGCTAAATCCTCACCTTGCATCTGACAGGACCCTATATGAGTACTGGTTCATATCCTGGCTGCTCCACTTCCCACCCAGCTCCATTCTTGAGACCTGGGAAAGCAGTAGAGGATGACCTAAAGCCTTAGGACCCTGTATTTGTTGGGGAGACCCAGAAGCTCCTGGCTGTATGTATTGGCTCAGCTCTGGCTGCTGATGCTACGTGGGGAGTGAATGAGTGGACGGAGGATCTTTCTCTCTGTATCTGCTCTCTGCATATCTGCCTTTCTAATAAAAAAAAAAATAAAATAAATATTCTTAAAATAATCAAAGCATGTTACATTTCCTAGACAGGCTCATTGGTTTTTATACAGTTGATATATTCAAAATAGCTACAATGAATAAGGCTAAGGATCTCCACATTTCTGTAAGTCTATAGGTCTACTCTCCCTTTTAAACTTTTTTTTCTTGCCACTTATTTGTTGAAGAAACCAGATTTTCAGTCCTATAGTTTCCCTTATGCTATATTCTGTTCCCCAAGTTGTTGCCTAAAACAGTTTTCTAACTCTTCTATTTCTTATAGGCAGATTTTTGAGGTTTGAGAAGAATCCAGTGAGTCACTGGCAACATATCCTAAGTGGTACCTTGTACTACCTGTTGCATCTCAAGGGGGTATGTCAGTCACGTCACTCTGTGTGGTACTGACCAGTAGCTGCACCCAGCTTGATTTGCCCTTTACAAAGCACCTTGTCAACCTCTCATCTAAGGTTTTCAGCAAATGTAATTGTTACCTTGCTCCATTGCAAGCTATGCTATTCTTTTTCATAACTGTTTGGCTATCCTAAGATATAAGATACACACACACACACAGATTTATTTAACTTTTGTTGGAAAGTTAGATATACAGAGAGGAGGAGAGATAGAGGAAGATCTTATATCAACTGATTTACTCCCCAAGTGACTGCAATGCCTGGAGCTGAGCCAATCTGAAGTCAGGAGACTCTTCCTGGTCTCCTACACGGGTGCAGGGTCCCAAGGCTTTGGACTGTCCTCAACTGCTTTCCCAGGCCACAAGCAGGGAGCTGGATGGGAAACAGGGCCGCTGTCTTTAGAACCGGCACCCATATGGGATCCCGGCACGAGTAAGGTGAGGACTTTGAGCCACTAGGCTACCATGCCAGGCCCCTAAGGTATAAGATACATAGGAAATGTGGAATGCATGTGTGGTTCTTTCTTACAACTTTTTTAAAAAAAAGATTTATTTATTTATTGGAAAGTCAGATATACAAAGAGGAGGAGAGACAGAGAGGAAGATCTTCGTCCGATCATTCGCTCCCCAAGTGAGCGCAACGGTTGATGCTGTGCTGATCCGAAGCCAGGATCCAGGAACCCCTTCCAGGTATCCCACATGGGTGCAGGGTTCCAAAGCCCTGGGTCATCCTCGACTGCTTTCCCAGGCCACAAGCAGGGAGCTGGATGGGAAGTGGAGCTGCCGGGACTAGAACCAGCGCCCATATGGGATCCCGGCGCGTTCAAGGTGAGGACTTTAGCTGCTAGGCCACACCATTGGGCCCACAACTTTTTAAATTAACAAATTTGGCTTCCCTTATACTTTGCAAGATAATCTTTGCTTGAAAGAAGCATAGAAACTTTCACACTATAACACACGATACAGTCCAGTCCACTTCAGTTACTCTTTTAAATATTAAAATGTTGCTATTTTTAGCCACTGGGAACCCTACTAGGCTGACTCCCGAATCCTTTCAGCATGTACTCAGTGGTCACTGACACCTTCCTTACTTTCTAACAAGATGTTCCCAAACTATTTAGCTGTGAGGTACAAACAGACAGGGTTAAGTACTCCCAACTGCTGGTTCACTCCCCCAACTGCCCACAAGATCAGGGCTGGACTGTGGCTGTGGCCAGGAGCTGGGAATCAACACAGGTCATCTGCATGGGTGGCAAGAACCCAATCACTGGGATCCATTTCCGTGGCTGGAGTCGACAGCCCGAGACATGCAGCAAACACAGGTATTCTGCTCTCTGGGTACCTTGACTGGCATTTTAACTGCTAGACTATTTGGAATGTTTCCCACCTCAAAATCACACATTCTTTGAAGGAGCTCTGGTTTCAAAGATGAAAAGCTGTTGGAAATCTTGGAAGGAGGCTTATTTTTAAAAAGTTATTATTATTTTAAATTTGAGAAACAGGAATCATCCATACATTGGATCTTCCACGTACTTCCCCAATGCCTGCAACAGTTAGGGCTGGATCAGGCTGAAGGCAGAAGCCTTCGATTCAACCTGGGCTTCCCATGTGGTTGGCAGGGACCCTGGGGTATCATCTGCTGTCTCCCAGTTTAGCAGCAAGCTAAAACTTCAAGCAGAGTTGGGACTTCAGTTTGGGATGTATGTGTTCCCTGTAGCCTTTTCAGATGCTGTGCCAGATGCCCACCCTGGCCTACCTACTTGGGCTCTCTCGAATTTCCTGATGAACTTGAACATCCGCATGTCAGCTTCTCTAAAGAACTCAGCCAGGACTACTTTTAGGATTGTACTGAATCTAGAGACCAGTGTACAGAATACTGCCTTAAGAATGATGCCCTTGGGGGTGGCATTGTGATGCAGTGATTTAAGCCACTGTCTGATGCCGGAATCTCAAATGAACGCTGGTTCCTATCTCAGCTGCCCCTTTTGTGATCCAGTTTTCTGCTAGTATAACTGGGAAAGTCACAGAAGATGACCTAAGTGGGCTCCTGCCGCTCACAGGGGAGACCAGAATGCAGTTCTAGTTACTGGCTTTGGGCTGGCCCCACTCAGGCCATTTAGGAAGTGAAGCAGTGGATGGCACACAGCTGTTCACTATTCCCCTCTTTCTGTGGCCACAAGTCTCTTTTTAGGAGCTTAGCAATCAGTTAATAACCAGGCTCCTGGCTTCAGATCAGCTCAGCTCTGATCACTGCGGCCACTTGCATAGTGAATCAGTGGATGGAAGACCTTCTCTATCTCTCCTCTCTGTCTAAAATCTTTCAAATAACAACACATAAACCTTTAGGAAAAACTGACTTAGGGTAAAAAGGAAAAACAAAAATGGGAGCATGTGGTAATGAAATTCAGCCATTTTAATGGGACATTCATTTGTGAAATACTACTTACATGGCACTCCCAGAACACTGCAATTTTACCCCTGACGTGGTCAAAGTTTCTCACTAAGGCAAGTATGCAGTTATGCAGAGATGAGAAGTCTGAAAGTCTTCCACAGTTGTTCATCGCTCTCAGGATTAAGAAAAAGTCACTCAAATGCTGTGATTCTCAAACTTACAAGTTTGACGGTAACAGTTGGCCACTTTGTTCAGCCACAACATACTGGCCCATCTACTTCCACCTTCTGAACCAACTATCATGGGGTGCGAGTCCTTGGTCATGCTGCCACTTACTGTTGGCTTTTGGTAGCAAAACATATATAACACAACTTTTACAAATTTGGACAATTCAGTGGTACTAAATACACTTAGTGTTGTGAAACCAGTACTACCATTCACCTCCAGGCCTTTCTCCCCAGAGGAGCGGCCATTTTAGGCGGCCTCCTAAGAAAGCCCCATCTCACAGGCACACTGTCCTTCCTATCTCTGGCAGGCAAGCAGACACAAAGGAACAAGGTCAACTGCCTTCAAGCTGCAAGGACTCTGCTCTCTAAGCAGAAACAAGTCAATGATTATTTCTGTAGAAAGCTGCCCTTGCTTATCCCTCTTAATTCAAAGAGTAGTTCAGGGAAATAGAACACCAGCAGTGGGCTGGGTGGGAGTCTCTCTTAGCAGTTAAGATAGCCCCGTCCCACAGGCAGTGAGCATCTGGGATTGATCTGGCTCTGGTCCCAGACTCCAACTTCCGGCTACTACAGACTCAACCCTGGGGATTAAGCAGTGATGGCTCAAATGATAGGGTGCCTGCCACTGACGTAGGGGACCTGGACTGAGCTCCTGTGGCCAGCTGATTCAGGCACTTTGGAAATGATCCAATGCATATGAGCTTGCCGTCCCTGTTTCTATGCTGTAATTCATTCATTAGTTTTAGAGAAAACAAGTCAACTTTTCCCTATTGCAATTTCCCGACTGTAAGCCAACAATCTTTACCTTTTAGGATGAATCCTAATTAAACATACACAAAGACTTTTGGATCTCTTGGCGATTGGTAACTGTTGGAAATCAATAATGAATGTAAAAATTTATTTTTCAACTTTTAGTTATAGCCCAAACAAAATAAAACAAAACCCAAAAAGGCAGAAAGCTTCATCCTCTGGTGGGTCACAATGAAAAACACACAAACCAAAAGAAAAACAGTTATTTAACCTTCTGGCTGCACTTGCAACGTTGCGGCTGGCTGACCAGCTGCATATCCCCAGATCCCAGGCAAGAAATCAAGATGAGCCCTCATGGCTGCCTCTGCAGTTCCAGGTGGTAAATGGGGAAGGGGAGAGGTCTGCTGTTAGGGGTGTCAACCAGTGCCTCCTGGGGGGTTGTGATGCAGATCCCTGGGCCCCCTGCCACAGCCCAAGTGTGCGCACTTCTAACAATTTGCCAATGATGTGGATTCTGCTGGTCAGCCAACTCAGAATTTGAAAGCCTGTGCCTTACAAGTGTCTTTGCTAGTGGCACGCTGCAGTGGGTCACCTGACTAAGGAGGTTCAACCATGGCTTCTCTTCTCACATCTCCTCCCTTCCAAACTTGTGCTAGATGGTGTGTGTGTGTGCCCTTCCTCTTTAAACTCAACCTGGAGATAACCGTAGTGATGTCAAACGGGATTGACAAATCTCAGATCGGTGAAGATAAATGAAGGGTCAACGGAAGCTGCAGGAGAAAGTGTACTGAGAAAGACTATCTGCTTAGTGTTTCTTAACACAGTATCAAAATGAGCCATGGCGGAGCCAATGCTATGGTATAGCAGGTAAAGCTATTGCGCTGGCATCCCACAGGGGCATTGGCTGCAGTCCCGGCTGTTCCACTTCTGATCCAGCTCCCTGCCAATGGAGCTGGGAAAGCAGCAGAGGATGGCCCCACTCTTGGGTCACTGCAACCCACTTGGGAGATCCAGATGAAGCTCCTGGCTTCAGCCTGGCCCAGTCCTCACCATCTAGGGAGTGAACCAGAAGATGGAAGAGTTCTCTGTCCCTCCCCTCCTGTGATTCTGTCAAATAAAGAAAATCAATCTTAAAAAAAGGAAAAGAACAGAAAAGAAAGACTATGAGGCTGTCACAGATTACGAGACTAAGCAGATATGACAGCAAAACTCAATACAATATCCTGGATTAGATCAAAGAACAGTAGATGGATATTGCTTAAAAAAAAAAAAAAAAAAGAAAAAGAAAAACTACTTGGGTTAACTCTAATGTACAACCTTATCATCCTCAAGTGTGGCTCTTTTCACCTGGGAACTTTTAAAGAGGTGGATTCCCAGTCCCACTCCAGAATAATATAATCTGCATTTTTGATTAGATAGAGTGATTCATATGAATATTAAATTTTGAGAAGCAGACACTCATACATTCAACAGTTGCTGAGTGCTTGCTTATGATCCATACACAGAAGCCAGCATATCTCACAGCCTGAAATCTGGCTCAGAGAAATGCAGCCAGTCCAGTTCAGCTCTAATTTCTGACTCCACAAGTGATTCTGATGTACTGCCACACTGGAGAAGGGCTCCTCTTCAACTAAACCAAGACAGGAGGCCTCGTTGACACAGGCTGTATGAGTTATGGAGGTAAAACCTGCAGAGCCTAATAATGTTTTTGGCCGGGTTTACAATCCCCTTCCAGAGGTAAGCATGATGGTGCAACTGGCTAACAATCTACCTGCAAGCGCTAGTAACCATATGGGTACTCATTCACTTTCTGGCTGCTCTACTTCCCATCCAGCTCCCTGCTTGCGGCTTGAGAAAGCAAAGGAGTATGATGGCCCAAAGCCTTGGGACCCTGTACTCACATAGGAGACCTGGAAGAAACTCCTAGTTCCTGGCTTTGGATAGGCTCAGCTCTGGCCACTGCAGCTAGTTGGGAAGTAAACTCATGGATGGTTTCACAACTCGAAGTGATGACTGTAGCCTAACTCTCTGTGGGTCTGGAACTGTGGCCAACCATGCTCCTCCATAGTTGAGAGTCCTTTTGTCAGCCACATCCCAGGAAACTTTGGCCAAACAGACTGAGCAGCCTGGAGTGGGGATTAATATCAATGGTGACAGAGGAAGGTGAGGCTGAGCACAGAATGCAGGACAGGTGAAAGGGTTAATTATAAAGGTGTCTATACTCCTGGAAGTCTGAAACCTCCAGAGACACCTGTAAAGCTCCCGTTTCCTGAAAGACCAGGAGGTAGACAGGAGATAGGGATAATCCTGGAGTGTTTGGATTTGTGGGAAAGACAGCTACCTTCGAGGCATGCGATTTTATTACTGTCTGAGTTGAAGTGATATGATCGGGATCCCCAAGCCTATACGTTGTAAATTCCTGTCGCATGCTGTTTTGTGTCACTGCTAGCCCCTAATCACACAGCTTTTTGATTCTTTTACTATAAAAGCCCCATGATTATTTTATTTGGGGCGCTTCTTGTTTATGGCAAGAGGTTGCCCCTTGGACTAGACAAAATCATCTCACTTGCCTTGGAGTCTAGCTCGGACTCACTGAACCCCAACAGACAGGTCTTGGGGTGAGGGCACAGCATGGTGAAGGGAGCAGGTGATGTCACAACCTGATAGATCAAGTGCACCGCATAAAGCAAATAGGACAGCTGTGGTAACTGAGAAGCCAACAAACAAGAACCAGGCTAGAGAGGGAAAATGAACCAGACACAGCAACACCTAGCTTCTGCGGGCTTGCTTGATCCCTATTTGTGTTTCTGTGCGGGTAGGGAATCTTCCAAAAAACAGATCCCTAAAAAAAACATTTGGAGTCTGGCCAGTTTTCAAACTGTAGGAAACTCGTGCAGAAAAGCTTTCCAAGTCTAAGTGTGCTTCAAGCTTCAGTGAGATGGTGCTGTACTTTAGTGATCGCTTGTCCTCTCTTCAACATCGCAGCTCACTAGCAGCTGAGTGGCCCTGGAAGGCCTAGGCCTTCGCTCCTGACCTGGGCTGTGGGCAGCTGTTTTCTCCCCGCTACCTGCATGCCTGAGAACATTCCAGTCCTTGCTCATTCTGAGCCCTTCTACCTGCAATCTCTCTTCTGAGGGATGATGAACAAACTTATTCCAAACTCAACTTTCCATGGCCTTTTTCCTGCCAAAGTGTTATCTCACCCATCTTACACAAAAAACTCTTAATTATAAAGGGAACTCAGGTTTGTTACCAGAAAACTGTGGAAAATAACAAAAGGCAAGAAGAAAAATAAATATAGTCATAACCACACAATTTCACTATTTGGGGAAAAAAACTTACTTAGCCTTGGAGCAATCATGAACTGTTTCTTTCATGACTGCTGCGTAAAGGTTTTCCTTTTTGTCCAAATGCATCTGATTCAAATCCAAAGGTCACACAAGATTTTCTATCACCTCTGGATCGAAATCCAAGCTTATCCTTTTCTCTTACTAACCTTCAGACGCACTCACTCATTACCACCCCTACTTTTACTCATGTCACTTCCACCTTGTCCAGTTCTACAGAGCCTTTCAGCTGACAGTCATAAACTACCTGACTTTTCCTTCCTATGAATTCTTGAAAGCCACTACTGTACTGGTTCTTAGACAGGGGCTTACAGGGAGAACCCCTTAACTATGGTGTTTGCCAATCATTCCCACCACACCAGATTTCAAGCCACCTGTGTAACACTGCTGCCTGTGAAAGTGGGACGAGAAGGCACAAAATCAAGAGGAACCAGTTCCAGAACACCACACTTTATGATCTCTTCTGTAAGCCAGAAATCAATATTTCAAAACGCTCTCTAGGTTTACTTCCTAGAGTGGTTGTTCTGTGCAATAAACTTGTCTTATAAAGTGAAGCAATCCATTCATATAATTTGCATAGTATATGGGCTGGAGATGTGCTTGAAAATTTGTTGACTGAAGCCTGCATTGAAGCATAATGTGTAAGCCTCAGCCTGTAGGGCTAGCATCCCATTGGAATGCCAGTTTGAGTCCCCACAGCTCCACTTCCAATCCAGTTCCCTACGCAGGCATCTGGGAAAGGTGGGAATGATGGCCCACAAGAAGCTCCTGGCTTCTGGCTTCAGCCTGGTTCAGCCCAGGCTGTTGGGAATGAACCAGTGGATGAACCCACCCCTCTCTGTAACTCTGCCTTCCAAATAAAGAAAACAATTTTTGAAAAATCCTTAAAAAAGCAAACAGAGTAATCAACAAAGCCAAAGACAGGAGCAGTTAAAATGAACATTTCCATTTAGGGTTGGTTAGTAAGAACAAAGCAAAAGATGAAGGAGCAGAGTGCAGTGGAAACAAAATGGGAACCGTGGCCTAGAAATCAAGGTTAGGTCTCGGTTTTGCATCCATGTCCCTTAGCAAGTCAATTACCTTTGCAGGCATCAGATCTCCTCATCTACAAAAATTAACGAACTAGACAACTTGACTTCTGACATATCATTTGACTCAAGCTCTGGGTTATGGGTTAAACTGGCAAGAAGGCAGCCCCCAGTACACTGGTAATATTAACACTAAATTCATTTTAACATTTGACAAGCCAATGAAGTTTAAAGTAACAAAGCATTTTGGAGGATGCAAAGACATTTTGGTTGGACCATTCCATTCCGTTGACTTAATTACCATCTTGTTTGAGAAAGACCATCAAGGGAAAAAAGGTGTACAAATTCACTTTCTATGTGTATCTTCCATCAAAAATGTATGCACGTCTCCCTTGAGCTGGGTATTGTTAAGTGCTGAGGAGTCAGTAAAAACAAAATAGACCCAGTCTTTACCTGAAAGGATGGGGAGGGCAGTTGCAATTCAGCTCCCTGTGTGTTCCCATCACCTCATCAATGCCCTAAGCAACACATGTAGGATATGCTCTCACAGTAATGTGTATCCTGTCTACAAATCTGAACACAATTTCAGAATTTACAAGATCTCTCATCCGTGTTCAAGTGCAGGAAGTCAACCATCCCTACTTACAGATTGTCTGAACTAACCTGCACAAAACAAACAAATTCAAGCTCCTCAAAGCTTCTATTACTCACCTGTTTGTCAAGGGAGGACAGCGAAGATACGCAATGGAAATAATTCAAAGTCCATTATATAAAGGGTTAAGCTTTTGGTGACCTGAAATTTCAATCACCTAAAACAACTTACTTCAAGTAATACTGTGGCTAAGCAAAGTCTATCTAGAGTATATCTGTATCCCATTAGCCATCCCTTTGGTTAAGGATTTTTATTAAGTCAGTCTTCTTTCTTGAAAATACATTTGCACATGAATATGTACTGCCATTTTCACAAATAAATAAGCATTTGATGACTTCCATTTCACTTTAATGAGATCAAACTGACCATGACGAATACACATAAAGGTACATGCTGAAAGAGCAGCTTGAACAATGGCCAGTGGGTAAATCATCCCTGGGTCTGGGTCTCGGCCTACCTGGTGGGCATGACCTAGAGCTTGTCTGCCCTGGTCTAGGGTGTAACTTCCAACCCTGTATATAGAATGTGACCTCTAACATGACTGGAAGGTCAACAGGATTATGCATGCCTTTCATTCAATCACAGTGTCATTATCGGGTAAAAATGCTCTGAAATGCTCTTACCCTCCCTTTTCTTAGATCTTTAAAAACCTGGAACTTGGGCTGAATAGATGCACATTCCTCACCAGCTTGTCCCCTGTGTTTCTTGTGGCCAAAGAGCAATGTCGCCTCAGCCTCAGTGACCCCGGGGCCTGCTGGCGGGCCTAAACCCTGCCAACAACCTGCATTCTAGAATAACAAGACACTGACACCCTTCATGGCTCAAATCCTTTTTTGTGTTGTAATCTTGAAAGGTTTAATCTAAGATCTGACCTACATTTTTCATTTATAAAATGGAGAAGGGACGATAAGAGTACCCAAAAGGGAAGCTAATAGAAGTCAAATTTTTAAAAAATGCATGTGACAGTGTTTAGCTGTAAGATGGGCAAAGAATGGTAAGACAAATCAGACCAAAGGTGCTCACAAAATGTGAGATTTCTTGGCCAGAGTTGCTCAGATAGCATGCTGAGTGGACTAGTCAAATTTTTCTATGCAAAGTCAATGAAAATGTTCTTCAGCAGTTCCAGTAATGTTTCAATGATGTACTTAGTCATGAAGTTCTCAAACATCCAAGTCTGTAAGGACAGAGATTTTGCATAATATACATAGTTTCAAAGTAAGATGGATTACTTTCAACAAATTCAGTTTTAGTTGCAAATAAAGTCCCTCTCACACAGTCCGTCTTTTTTTTCTCTGAGCCATGATTCTGTTACTTGCCCTGCTGAAAAGCTTGATAAATTTAGCAGGACACACACAAATAGTTTAGGTGAATTAGTTCAAAATTGCCGAATATCCATGATATCAATAACCGCCCTGGGTCTTTGAACCGAAGGAGTTTTTGATTTTAAAGGAATAATAATGTCCAGCCGAGCTATGCTTTCCAATGCATTCTGTACTGGAAAACAAGGCACAGAAAACAGAACCTTTTCTTTGGCTATGTATCCAACTTGACAAAGGATTCCTTATTCAAATAGCTTTTCCACTATTTGATTCACAACATACGTTTAACATTGTTTCAGCAACCAAGTTTGGAGCCCACTGATTCTTTGAAAACTGAAATTCAGCAATTTGTGAATAACTTGGTACCAAGAAACAGAAGCTCACTTTATCAAGTCCTTAGAGACTTGGGTGTTTGAGAACTTCATGACTAGGTACATCATTGAAACAACATTATTTGAACAGCTGAAGAACATTTTCTTTGACTGCATAGAAAAATTTGACTAGTCCACTGAGCATGCTACCTCAAAGTTCGCAGAGGTGAACTGGTAAGTGTGACCTGGTACCCAGTTGAGTGGAGAAGCAAGGAAGCACTGGTTTCCAAACAGCTTCTTTGCCAAGGCCCCGTTTGTTTCTCCGAGAAAGAGTTAGCTTCTGACTTCCAAACTCGCCATCACACACCTGTCTACTATGAAAACAAAGTGTACACAAGAAATGGCACTGAACTGGAGGATTCAGCTAAAGGTAATTGTATTCCCTATTTAAAAAAATAAAATTACCCTAATTCTGAGACCCACATCCCTCGCCTGAAGGGGTGGGAAATCACAGTCCGGGGTTTTCTTGGAGCAGGGACACTCTTGAAGGGTAAGCAGAGAAGCGGGAAGACTCAGGTAGTTCAATGAGTGCTGAGGGTCAGGGCAGAAAATGGACTGAAGTCGGCGAGCGGGACTGCTGGGGACGGCAGGTGCCTTAAGGAGGGAACTCCAAGAAGCGACAGGGGACAGAGCGAGGGGGGAAAAGGAGGGAGTCGGGGCCTGGAAGTTGGAGAGAGTTGTGCAGATGGGGCACCAGGTGCTAGGACCACTCCGGGCCAACCGCCGGAGTCGGCTCGCCCAGGCCTCCCCCTCTCCCGCCACGGCCACGCACGCAGCACAGGCCCCCGAGCCGCGTCCCTCCCCGGGATCGGCCCGCTCCTCACCTGCCGCCAGGCGCAGGCCGCGGAGGCTCCCCATGGCCGCCTGCTCCGCTCGGCGTTCAACGTTACAAGCTGTGCAGGGCGCAGCACAGCACCGCGGCAGGCGGCGCGGCCCGGGGCGCTCAATGTCACCGGAGAGGGCGGGCCGGGGGCGGGCCGCGGGGACGCGCGCGCCGTGTGGGACGTGCGCGACGCGCCGGGGCCCGCGGACGCGTCCCTGCCTGCGGGGCGCTGGGCGCAGCTCGGCGGCTCCGGGGTGCCGGTCCTCCGTCAGAAACCGAGCAAAAGCAGGAGGGACAACGCAGGACGTTCGTGACCTGCGAATTCCCGAAAGGATGCGCTCCCTGGATAAACCGGGATGCACCGCTGCTACCCTGCAGTCGTTGTAGCCCCAATTCTTGTTGGCCTTTGGAGCGTCTCTCAGGCTAAACCGAGAAGTTAGAGTATCTGTTGATCTCACTTGGGTTGCTGCGGACTTGTTTTTGAAACAGCATTTTGTCATTTCCAACGCTTATCCACCCATCCTGCTAGAAATGCCCACGCCCTGCCCCTGACTTTGGGAACTGAGGGAAAACCAAGGAAAGGCAGGGATCAAAGAAGTCTTCCCTTGTCGAGATGGAGATTCCCTCCTCCAGCGATCTGGTGGGTGGACACGCCAGATTCTTTCCCCTTTCCCAAGAAGATGCTGAGGGGGCCAACAAGCCCCTCAGGTTCTGACACTCTTCGTCCGGCTCCTAAAGTGGGGTGGGGTCAGAAGGCAGGACGGCGGGTGACGAGCCCCGAAGGGCCTGGAGGTCGCGCGAACACGGGTCGTGCGCTCGGGGGGTTCGCGGGGCTCCGCTGGGGGCTCGCTCTTTTTCATATTTCGTCAGGCGGCCCCGCGGCCACCTTTGCTCCGCGGTGATTGGCCTGCGACGGGGTCCTCGCGTTTGTCCAATATGGCGGCGCCCAGTGGCGGTGTGAACTGTGAGGAGTTCGCCGAGTTCCAGGTAATGGGGCTTTCCTCAGGTGGCAGGTGTGTCCGTCCTTTGGTCCCTAGACCCTATGTCCTAGTCCTGCCTTGGAACCAGTACGGGCCAGCCGTGGGTAAAGTGGCCAGGTCAAGGTTTCTTTATGGAGCCGCTGGAGGTCACGGGGGCGCGGGTTCGGCCTCGGGGAGCCAGGCTGCCCGGTGGTGGGGTGCGGGAGGGCGGCCGTGGTTGTTGCGCTGTGCAGAACTGGACTGGGAATTTGGGGTTGTTCCTCGGTGTCGGGGCCAAGCTCGGGAGTGTCACACTCCTGTAACAATGCCCAGAACACACGTTCTCTCCTATTTAAAGTTGAGCTCTGGTGGCAGAGGAAAAAAGCGAAGGACGACGATTTATTTCTTTGCTGAAACAAAGCAGTAAGTGCAGTTCATGTTTGGGAGCTTGTAGGGAAGATCAGTTCTAGAACCTGCCCTGGTGCTTTGTCCTTCTGAACTCTTAGGGACATCGTAACATTGGAGAAAAAGCTGTACTTTATTATTTAGTAAGTAGCGAGCTAAATGATCGGGTGCTGTTGTCTGCCTAGCAAGGGATATGTTGTAACGTTGAAGGGGGAGAAAGCTGCTTTTGGGTGCCCAAATATCAGAATTTCAGGCTAATTATTAACCACAACTTCAACAACTAGGGATTTGGATTTTGAGTGAGTTACTGTGAAAGTTACCCGTTTTTAATGTGCACTTAAAAATAGAAAAATTGTCTCATACGTTATTGACCTGTCTGTAGCAGGCTTTGTGTGCTTAAGGTTCATTTATTTTTATTGGAAAGTCAGATATACAGAGAGGAGAGGCAGAGGAAGCTCTTTCATTTAATGATTCATTACCCAAGTGGCCACAACAGCTAGAGCTGTTCTGATCCAAAGCCAGGAGCACCCTCCAGGTCTCCCACACAAGAACAGGGTCACAGGCTTTGGGCTGTCCTCTGCTGCCTTCCCAGGCCACTAGCAGGAAGCTGGATGGGAAGTGGGGCTGCTGGGATTAGAACCAGCATCCATATGGGATCCTGATGCATTCAAGGTGAGGGCTTTAGCCGCCATGCTGCTGCCCCGGGCCCAGGCTTTGTATTTTGAATGGTTTATAGATGGTGATATTTTTGGATAATCTCCACAAAAGTTAAATTCTTTACTAAAGCACTTGTTCAAAAACAGTTTCTATGCAGTCTTTCTGCTGTCATTTGTACCCTGTTTTCCATTTCAGCTGCCCCTTTCTGCATGACCACCTCACATATGATTGGATTGCCCAGTAAATAGGAATTTGTGTAAAGTATTTCACAGGCTAGACATAGATGGTTAGAGAAATATATAAGGCTCACTGACTTATTGGTGGCTTTAGCTGTGTCATGTTAACATGTCAGAACTTGAATGAATGAACTTGCATTTGATCAGTGGTATTCTTAGGCTAGGGAGTTGATGCTCTTATGAACAGCTTTATGTCCGTGAGCTAATCACAAATTATTAACCCAACTTTGTGTGTCTGTGTGTGTTTAAAAGATTTACCTATTTATTTGCCAGGCAGAGCCAAAAAGAGAACTCTTGTGTTGGTTTTATTTCCCAGGTGGCTGTGGTTGAGGCTTACCATTCTGAAGCCTTGAGCCCAGAGCTCTCCAGCTTTCCCACGTGGTGGCAGGGACTGAAGTACATGGGTTGTCTTAGTGCTTCCCCAGGTTCATGGACAGAGAGCTGGATCAGGTCTTAAACCTGGAACTCTGATAAGAGTTGCTTGTATGGCAGGCAGCAGCTTAACCTAATTTTTTTTTTATTTCATTTTTTTTGTTTTGTCTTGTTTTTGGTAGAACAGAATATTGGGAAGCTTGGAGGGGAGATTTATTCTAGTACCTGCTCTGATGCTATTACTTTTTTAACCATTATAATAAGGGTTTTTGTTTCTTTTCTTTCTTTCTTTTTTTTTTTAAAGACAGAGTTACACAGAGAGAAAAAGCTTCCCTCCACTGGTTCACTCTCCAAATGGCTGCAACAGTTGGAGCTGAGCCAGTCTGAAGTTAGGAGCCGAGAACTTCCAGGTCTTTCTTGTGGGTGCAAAGGCCAAAGGACTTGAGTCGTCCTCCACTGCTTTCCCACTCGATTAGCAGGGAGCTGGATCAGAAGTGAAGCAGCCAGGACATAAACTGGTACCCATATTGAATGTCAGTGCTGCAGGTGGAGGATTAGCCTGTTAACCACCATGCTGGTCCTTAAGCTTTAACTTTTGGAGGGTGGGGTGATATTTACATAGTTGAAAAAGATGCATGCCCATGTGGAGTGCTGATCAAGTGGAAGAGTCATAGGGAGAAGCGGATGAGATCATTGTCTCCAATTTTCTTTTTCTTCTTCCTGTATCTGGGGAAAGGGAGAGAAGGGAAGAACCTATACCCAACATCCTAACTGCCCCGGTACCTGGGGATGGGGGACGACCACCTGTTGTCATCCCAGGGTCCCTAATGTGGAGCATGCTCCGAGGGTACTGCTGAAGTGGTTTTAATAGTTCTGAGATGCTGTTTTTATTGCTACAAGGATGAAGATATCCTTCCATTGGCTGGCGTAGTCCGCCTTAGAGTCTCCATTCATCCAGATACTTGCTGTCAGAGGTTGGCTAGGAGAGTTATCCATTTTGTTCTGTCCTCAATCTCCTGATGTGGTACTAGATGTCCTCCGTGGTTCCCAATGTACTGCCATATCTGGGCATGCTGTCACTGCACTGTCTTCAACAACTGAGGAGGCCCAGTTCTGATTCATGCATTCCACGGTCAGACTGAAGATCCTAAAATTTTGATTTTCCCTGTGGTTCGAGTTCTGAGTCCAGCAGTTCAGTTGTGGAGGGATTGTCCCCAAAGAAACTTATCTGAGGTGAACCCAGATCTGATTCCTATGTGTACTAGCCATTGTGGAGTCCAGCTCAGTCTGTCACCCACGTCAGTCTATACACACTGGTGGTTGTAGCTGTCTAGTCAGTTCTGTCTCCAACCCCATGTCTTATGCAAACCAGTAGATGCTGTGGCCAAGCCCAGCCCTGCCCAGTACGCACTTGACCCTCATGCATGCCAGTGGAAACTGCAGCCCTGCTAGAGCGACCCCCAAAAACCCCCAACAGACCTGCCTCCAGCCCTGGTTCCTATGTGTATAACTGTGTGCAGTAACTGGTCTGGTGTGTCCCGTGTGCCATTCAGTAAAGATTTAACTTTTTATATCCAAATACCAACAAGTCAGAACTAAATGTGCTTGTGCTACAATACTGACCATCACATGTGTATGTATATAAAGAGTTTGTTTTATTTTCATTGGAAAGGCAGATATACGGAGAAGAGAAACAAAGATGTTGAGTCGTCTGGTTCACTCCCCAAATTGCTGCCATGGCCAGAGCTGAGCTGACCCAGAGCCAGGAGCTTCTTCTGGATCTCCCATGTGGGTGCTGGGCCACCTCAACTACATTCGCAGGCCACAGACAGGGAGTTGGAGGACAAATGGAGCAGCTGGGGCATGAAGCAGCACATATGGGATCCTAGCACTTAGAAGCGGAGGATTAGCCGGTTGAGCCATTTCACCAGCCCCTGTAATTTTTTAAAAATATTTATTTTATTTTTATTGGAAAGTCAGATATACAGAGAGGAGGAGAGACAGAGAGGAATATCTTCCATCCAATGATCCACTCCCCAAATGACCACAACGGCCTGAGCTGTGCCAATCCGAAGCCAGGATCCAGGAACTTCTTCCTCCAGGTCTCCCACACGGGTACAGGATCTCAAGGCCTTGGGCCATCCTCAACTGCTTTCACAGGCCACAAGCAGGGAGCTGGATGGGAAGTGGGGCTGCTGGGATTAGAACTGGTGCCCATATGGGATCCCAGCACATTCAAGGTGAGGCCTTTAGCTGCTAGGCTACCGTATTGGACTCCCGTGTAACTTTTTAAAAATGACCTGACTTATTTAATTAGTTATTTTTATAAGATTGCATCTATTTATTTCAAAGGCACAGTGAGAGAAGAAGAGATGGAGATCCTTCCTCCCCAAAGCTGTTTCAGTCTGAAGCCAGTGACTTCCTCTGGGTCTCCCACCTGGGTGCAGGGGCCCAAGCACTGGGTTCATACTCTGCTGCTTTCCCAGGCACGTTCATTGGTAGGGAGCTGGGTCAGAAGTAGAGCAGCAGGAACCCTAACCGGGGGTCCTATGGCTTGTCAGCATGGCAGCTTACGGCTTTACTCATTGTGCCTTAGTTCTCGTCCCCCAAAGTTCATTTTTTAAAAAAATTTTGTTCATATTTTTTTAAACTGCGAAATCATCACATTTTGCCTATAAGTATTTTAAATGTGGAAAGCAGTACATTCAGTATGTGAGCAGAAAATGAGAGGTAATTTTTTGCTTGTTTCAAGATGAAATGTACTTTTGTAGAATTTTATTATGAAAATGTTCAAACCGTACAAAAATGTTTAAGGAATTATGCAGCCAACACTTTGGTGCCCATCTTGAGATTCTGCATGTCCATCTCCGAGTCTTGATCCACATGCCTAAAGGAACTTGTAGACATGTCCAGAACTTGGAAACCCAGTGGACAGAGAATAGAATCAACTTAATCCAAGTAGGGGTGTAAAACATACAGCATAAAGAATTCAGAGAGAAACACTTCAACAGATGGTAATTGAATCCTTATGTGGATAGGACCAAGTGAATTCTAGACAAGCCATAGTATATAACCCCCCCTCCCAAATTGTGTATTTGAGGGAAGTAGCGAATAAGTATTGCTGAAATGCAGGATTTGCAAAGGGTCACGTTGTGATTATGTAAAGGATTAAAGCCAGTTTGGGAGACTTTAGTTTCAATCTAGAGAGTTTCTGTTTTTTGAAAGGAAAAGTTGCAGAGGGAGAAAAGGACACACACACACACTCAGATCTTCCATCTGCTTGTCCACTCTCCCAAAGGCCACCAATGGCTGGAGCTAGGCTGGTGCAAAGCCAGGAGTCAGGACTCCCATGTGGATGCAGGGGCCCAGGTACTTGGACATCTGCTGCTTTCCCAGGTGCATTAGTAGGAAACTGGATTGGACGTGGAACAACCAGGACTTGAACCAGCACCCATATGGGATTGCAGATGGCAGCTTTCTCCGCTGTGCCACAGCGCCAGCCCCAGAGGAGGTATTTTTTATCAGATGGGCTGAGGTGATGAAGGAGATGCTGTAGGAAGATTCATCACCTACACTGGCCTTTTTGTAGTAGTCTCTGTCTTCCCTCTGCCCTCTAACATTTCTCTCCTTCATATTATTGTGAATTATATAGTCTCAGGCATTTTTTTTTTAAATAAAATTTTATTTTGCCATTCTTTACATAGTTAATTAGGGTAAAAAGGTTCAAGGGCTACGGGAAAGTGGATAAGACTAGTATGTTTTCCATATTGTTACCTTCATGTTTAAAGGGGGGTATTAAGGGAGAAGGCCCACCCAATTTCCCACCCTCCCCAGGTCCCAGATGTAGGGCATGCTCTGAGGTTCTTGCTCAAGTGGTTTTGATATTGCAACAGTTATGAATTGCTGTCGATCTTGCCACTCCAAGCACTATGAGGTCTTTGAAAAATCCACTGATTGACATAGTCCATCATAGCTGAGACGGTTGGTTGACCTGTTCTGTCTTCTCTCTTTTCTTCGTTAGGGTTCTGAGTCCAGCATTTAGATTAGGAAGATCTCCAAAGAAACTTCTTGTATGTGTTAACAAGTACAGGGCCAGGCACCGTCCATCACTCCAATCAGCTGGTGGTTGCAATTGCTGGGTTGGTTATGTTTTCACTCCCGACTTCCACTGGAACCAATGGGTGTTGCAGTCCAGCCTGGTTCTGCCCTGCACATACTTGGCCCTCACATAAACCAGTGGGAGCTACAGCCTAGTTGGAGCGACCCACAATAACCCCCTCCTAGACCCCCCCCACCCTGGCTTGCCAGTAAGTGTAGCAGTAGTCCAGTCTGTCCCACACCCCATTCCACCCCAGCCACTATCTTAGTTTTATGTCCTCCTGTGGAAGTGGTAACCCAAGAGGGATGAGCCCACTATTTCTCTCCCAGGCCTCTCCCACTCCCAGATTCCAGCTGATGTTGCGTCTAAGCCCAAACAACCCTCACCCACTTTAATTTTGTTTGCACCAGTAGGAATAATCAGCCCAGCCCGGCTTTTCCCTGATCTAGTCCGCATGAGGCGCACAGGTGTGGTAGCTCTGCCTAGTCTGGTCTGCCCTCATCCCAGCCTATGCTCTCCTGCGGAAGTAGCTGTCCAGCAAAGGAACCCTCCCTTATTCCCCTGCCGGCTCTGCCTACTTCCTTTCTTGTTCTCAGGCTGGTAGGGTGCTGCGGTCCCTTCTGGTACAGGCAACCTCACCTCGGCATTCCATATTGTGCACTAGTCTTTGTTGTGACCAAACCTGGGTCGACCCACACTGGTGCCTGGATTTGCCAGTGGATGACGTGGACAGATTCAGCCTGGTCTTGCCCCCACGTCTGCCAATTGTATGCCAGTGGGTAGCTTTCCATGGCCTTTTCTGGGCTGTTTCCTATCATGTTTCTTGCGTTTACCTGTCGGGTCTGTGTCCTGCCAGAGGAGTTGCCCAGGCTCCTCCATCAGAACCTCTCCCGATGTCACGCTTACCAGTGGGTCCATGAGCCAATCCTACTCAGTCCACCTCCTGTCATAGCAGGAACTGTGGCTTTTCCTGACTGGCCTTCAACCCAATCTGGTTTTTGCTGTTGGATGTTCCAGCCCAGCCATGGTTTGTCCATACCCACGTATGGCTCACACATGGCTCAGTAGGGGTTTGAGACCTTGCCTAGTCCATTGCACATCTGCCCTGGTCCTGCCCTGCCCAGGACACCAGGGGGTGTTGGAGTCCAGCCCGGTTCAGTGCATCCAATCCCAGTCCACACTTGTGCCAAGGGAGACTACAACTATTCCCAGATCAGAATGCAGCCCCCCTTCCAGGCCACGCGCCTCTTGGTGGGAACCTCAGCCCAGCTAGGGTTGTCCCTTTTGCTCCCCAGCCGGGTCTGTTCTCAGCCATAGATCACTTGCCTGCCAGTGGATGCTCTGACTCAGCTTAGCACAGCCCCTCCCCTGTCCCGAACGCTGCCTTAGACACTGTGGCTTGGCATCCCTGGCTCCCACAGACCAGTAGGTACAAGAGCCTAGCTCGGCATGACCTCTGCTCCCTCCTGGTTTCTAGTTTTACTTGTGGGCTAAGGTTTGCTCAGTCGTGCCTAATCTACTCTGTTCCATTACCAGTTGACACATTAGCCAGCTGTTGGAGCTACTTTTGCAGGACCAGCCCCAAGCCATAGCTTCTGCATAGACTGGTATTTGGTGCTCAGCATTATTAGTGATTACAAGTTTTACAAAGGAAGAGTTACTGCCTGTTTCAGGTCCAAGAGGCACAATGGGTTCAACTTGGAGCTAATTAAGCAGCAACTCAAAGAACCAAATCCCCAGAGCTCCCTGGCTGGTCGGCCAGCAGGCGGAGCCTGTACCAAATTGCGCACTGGCCCGGGAACAGTTCAGCACATGGCGGCTGTGCACATGGCGGCTGTCCAGGATCCAGGCATGAGACGCCCCATCCTGAGACCCACCAGCTGCCAGGAGGCTGCTGGAGGTTTAAATAACCCAGGCCCAAGGTCGCGCCCCTCCCAAATCCCATTCACCTGCCCCATGAAGGCAGCGGGTGGGTCCCAGACCTGCCCAGTCCCGGAGGCCTCCCCCCTCGGTCTACTCACCCCGAAGGAAGCGGCCCCCAGAACCCAGCAGGCCCAGAGAACAGCTCACCATGTGCACTTGGCGGCTGTCCGGGATCCAGGCATGAGACGCCCTGTCCAGTCTCAGGCATTTTTAGGCTCAGTTTATTCCAAACTACTTAAAATAGCATAGATGACCTTTGAAGTTTGACCCCAAAGTGCCTCTCCTTGGGCGTACTTATTTCTTTCCACTATGCTTTTAAGTGTGTCTTACCACACCAGTATGTGTTCAGCTTTACCGTCCAACCACGTAGACTTTTCTATTCCTGAACACATCATGCCGTCTGGCGTTTTTTTGTACTTTTTCCATTTGTTACCACTCTGAAACCCCTTCCACCTAAGTCAGCTAAGCTCTCCTCCCAAAATGGTTGGGTCTTGGTATTTCTATGAGGACTATTCTCTGTTTATACAGAATTGATTTTGAATCATGTGGTAATTAGATCCTTGATGGTCCCTTTATAATGTGTGAAGCTGCTTGTTGTACCCTAGAGGTGCTGGCTCTCAGTGGCCTCTGGAGGTTACTGGGAGATCCCTGTCTCCCGCTTGGGGAAAACACAGTGTGAGTGGGCTGTAAAAATAGGGTTTCTTGGAAGGAAGAATGGGATCTGCTTCTGTGTGTCTTGAGGCAGAGGGGAGGGAACGAAAGTTAGAGAACTTCCAGGTCATTCTTCATAGTATAGTGTAGTTTGAGTCATGGGTCATTACCTCCTCTGTCCCAGAAAAATGAAGCAAACTAATAAGAATTTACCTGAGCATTAATCTTAGCAATAAATTGTGACATAAAAATAGTTTCCTGTGCTTCATCTCATTGTTAAATAGGGGAGTTCCTTCCATACCTAAATTGTCTCCCAAGAAGATGAGGTTTCCTCCCTGTAATTAGAGATTAGACACAAACTGCAATTCCAAGGAAAGTGCCAGAACTATTTTATAGCATCAGCCTAAAATTAAAGCTTCATGGCGTATGAAGCTTTATGGTTTCTTGCAGAGAAAGGTAAGAGAAGCTGGGACGCTACAAAATTTAGAGAGTTGTCATTTGTTGCTTTCTTAAATCTAGCAGCTGATTAGAGTTCCAGGTCCTACTCAAAGATGTACAGAGAACCACTGATTTTTTTTTTTCTTTTAAAGGTTTATTGTTATTATTATTATTTTTTTATTTTTTTTATTTTTTTTGTTTTCCATATTGTTACCTTCATGTTTAAAACGGTGGTATTAAGGGAGAAGGCCCACCCAATTTCCCACCCTCCCCAAGTCCCGGGTGTAGGGCATGCTCTGAGGTTCTTGCTCAAGTGGTTTTGATGTTGCAACAGTTATGAATCGCTGTCAATCTTGCCACTCCAAGCACTATGAGGTCTTTGAAAAATCCACTGATTGACATAGTCCATCATAGCTGAGACGGTTGGTTGACCTGTTCTGTCTTCTCTCTTTTCTTCGTTAGGGTTCTGAGTCCAGCATTTAGATTAGGAAGATCTCCAAAGAAACTTCTTGTATGTGCTAACAAGTACAGGGCCAGGCACCGTCCATCACTCCAATCAGCTGGTGGTTGCAATTGCTGGGTTGGTTATGTTTTCACTCCCGACTTCCACTGGAACCAATGGGTGTTGCAGTCCAGCCTGGTTCTGCCCCGCACATATTTGGCCCTCACCTAAACCAGTGGGAGCTGCAGCCTAGTTGGAGCAACCCACAATAACCCCCACCAGGACCGCCCCTACCCTGGTTTGCCAGTAAGTGTAGCAGTAATCCAGTCTGTCCCACACCCCATTCCACCCCAGCCACTGTTTAGTTTTATGTCCTCCCGTGGAAGTGGTAACCCAAGAGGGATGAGCCCACTATTACCCTCCCAGGCCTCTCCCACTCCCAGATTCCAGTTACTGCTGCCCAAACAAACCTCGCCCACTTTAATTCTGTTTGCACCAGTAGGAATATTCCACTGAGCCCGGCTTTTCCCTGATCTAGTCCGCATGAGGCGCACAGGTGTGGTAGCTCTGCCTAGTCTGGTCTGCCCCCATCCCAGCCCATGCTCTCCTGCGGAAGTAGCTATCCTGCAAAGGAACCCTCCCTTATTCCCCTGCCGGCTCTGCCTACTTCCTTTCTTGTTCTCAGGCTGGTAGGGTGCTGCGGTCCCTTCTGGTACAGGCAACCTCACCTCGGCATTCCATATTGTGCACTAGTCTTTGTTGCAACCGACCCTGGGTCGACCCACACTGGTGCCTGGATTTGCCTTCACCGCCCAATGAGGGCGGTGGCTGGGTGCCGGACCTGCCCAGTCCCAGAGGCCTCCCCCCTCGGTCTACTCACCCCAAAGGAAGCAGCCTCTGGAACCCAGCAGGCCCGGACACGGCTCACCATGTGCCCATGGCGGCCGTCTGGGATCCAGGCATGAGACGGCCTGTCCTGAGACCCACCAGCTGCCAGGAGGCTGCTGGAGGTTTAAATTCCCAGGCCTAAGGTCGCGCCCCTCCCAAATCCCCTTCACCGCCCAGTGAGGGCGGTGGCTGGGTGCCGGACCTGCCCGGTCCCAGAGTCCTCCCCCCTCGGTCTACTCACCCCAAAGGAAGCAGCCTCTGGAACCCAGCAGGCCCGGACACGGCTCACCATGTGCCCATGGCGGCCGTCTGGGATCCAGGCATGAGACGGCCTGTCCTGAGACCCACCCTATTGTTATTATTGTAATTATTATTATTAGCAAGGTAGATTTACAGAGAGATGGAGAGACAGAAAGATCTTCCATCCACTGGGTCACTTCCCAATGGCCACAGTGGCTGAAACTGAACCAATCCAAAGCCAGGAGCCATTGGCTTATTCCGGATCTCCCACGTGGGTACTGGGTCCTAAGGACTTGGGCCATCCTCCAGTCTTTCTCAGGTCCTGAGTAAGGAGCTGGATGGGAAGTGGAACAGCCAGGGCATGAACTGATGTTCGTATAGGATCTCAGTGCTTGCAAGGCAAGGATTTGAGCCATTGAGCCATTGTGCCAGGCCCACTTGAGTTATCGTGCTGCTTTCCCTAATGCATTAATAGGAAGCTAGATCAGAGGCTGTGGGACTGGGACTTGAACCAATACTGTGATGACCTTGCCAGCTATGTCGTGTTCCTGTGATGTGTTTAATTTGAATTATCGTAGAAATTTAAAAAAGATCTTTAAAAGGTAAAATAATAATAATAATAATAATCAGAAATTACATCGCATGACTAGTGTCTGCTGTATTGAGCCACAAACTCTGGATCAGATAGTCACACTGTGTAACTGTAAGGTACAATCTGAGAAATACCATTAGTCAGTTTTCACAGTTTTCTCACTGTGTAAACATAGACTGTCTTTACACAAATTTAGATGGCTGCAGTGTCCCTAGGTTATATAATCCCATGGGACCACCTTATTGATCATTATATCATTAAGCAGTGCATGACTAGTCACGTTTTTGAGACTGGAAAATGGATTAATTACCTAGTTAATGCAAATAACTTCCCATTGCTCTATGAGGAACTTAATACTATGTTGAAATTGTTTTATTGGAGGGGAATTTGCAATGATTGAGGTTATGGCCAGTGTTCAGCCTCAGAACTGGTTAAAGTTCAGTGTCGATGAAAAACCTTATGAAATTTCAAGCTGCCTAACTTTTCACTGAAATTGCTGCCATGGTGACCACCTGGGGAGTGAACCAGCAAATGGAAGATATCTTTCAAGTAAATAAATCTTAAAAAAGAAGGAAAACTTCTGTTCTAAAAAAATCTAATCCTATGCAAAAGGAGAGATAATTGCATCAAGTGCCATGTTCCTGTCCGGCAGCTCCAGCAGTCGGCTCATGCTTCATCGGGGCAGGGGTTCTGTGGCTTTCCATCTCTGTGTAAGTGGAAGATGCATCTAATACGCTGCAAGGCTTAGGCTAGTGACACAGTGTGCTGTAGCGGATACGTTGTTAACCGTCATGCTCACTTCGCTGGCTGGGAGCCGCTAAGCATGAGATAGTGGTGGACCAAGTATTGCTACTGCAGAGAGATCAGAATCCAAAGGAGGGTTTTTCTAAAATATGTATCACTTTTCCCCCATTGTAAAGTAGAAAAGTTTTAAGTCAAGCCATCATAAATCAGGATACATTTGCAAACTGTTTTTTTTATTATTATTTAAAGATTTACTTATTTTTATTACAAAGTCAGATACGCAGAGAGGAGGAAAGACAGAGAGGAAGATCTTCCGTCTGATGATTCACTCCCCAAGTGAGCACAATGGTCTGAGCTGCGCCAATCCGAAGCCAGGATCCAGGAACTTCTTCCAGGTCTCCCACAAGGGTGTCCTTGACTGCTTTCCCAGGCCACAGGCATGAAGCTGGATGGGAAGTAGAGCTGCTGGGATTAGAACCAGCACCCAAATGGGATCCTGGTGTGTGCAAGGTGAGGACTTTAGCCACTAGGCCACCATCTGCATACTGTTACTGATTGTATTGTTAGAACATTCTAGAGCAGACATCTTGTCTTTTTGTGAATATGTCTATGTGATATTTAAAGATTATAATTATTAGCACAATACTTCTATCATATATAAATGACAGTATCCCTTAATATTTCTCACTTTGTGGGTCAGACTAGAACTCTGGATTTTCCTGTTTCTCCCAAGTCTTCTCCCATCCCCTCAGTTACTGTCACTACTGGACATTCAGTTCCTCAGGCCGCCTGGTTTTCCCACCCTCCTACCATCATTTCATCAGCAAATCCTTTTTGCTCTATCTTCAAAGCTGCTCTTAAATCCAGCTACCACCTCTTAATTCTGCCACAGCTGTATCACACCATCTTGAGCCTTAGGAGACCACTATAGTACTCTCCTGACAGGCTGTTGAGTTTCTCATTTCCAACCAGTAGCCAGACTTGGCTTTTGAAAGATCAATGTTGGGCCTAGAGCAATAGCGTAGTGGTTAGGGTCCTCGCCTTGCATGCACTGGGATACCATATGGGCGCCAGTTCTAATCCCGGCAGCTCCACTTCCCATCCAGCTCCCTGCTTGTGGCCTGGGAAAGCAATCAAGGATGGCCCAAGGCCTGTGGATCTTGCACCTGCGTGGGAGACCCGGAAGAGCTCCTGGCTTCGGATTGGCCACAGATTGGCTAGGCTCCAGCCTTGTGGTCACTTGGGGAGTGAATCATCAGACAGGAAGATCTTCCTCTCTGTCTCTCTTCTCTGTATATCTGCCTTTCCAATAAAAAAAAAAAAAAAAATCACTGTCAAATCATCCCTGTGCCTGAAAACTGGTGGCCTTCAGAACAGCTCCCCTGGTTATTTGCTTGATCTTTCTGGTCCTCTCTGTGCTGGTCTCCCCTGCCTGCACCTCATCCCATGTTCTTCCTCACTCTTGGTCTTTTAACTCTTCAGTCACCCCAGAGTTTGTTCTTAGAGTTTATGATTCGCTCCTCCAGGTGTAATCATAGGTGCTCATTCACTTTTTTTTGGCAAGGGAAAGAAGTAGGATGATATGTGTAGAGAAAAGGAGCCAAGCAAAGCTGCTTTTGAAGAGTATCAGTTTTGGATGTCATCTTAATTTTTAAGATTTATTCTATTTATTTGAAAGACAATGTGACAGAGAGAGAAACTGGTTCAGTCCCAGACAGGTGCATTGGCCACACTCTTGAACCAATTTTTACTGCTTTCCTAGAGTAGCTGGGACTCCAATATAAGATATGCAGGTGGCAGTTTAATCGGCTGTAGCACAAAGCCAGGCCCAGATAGATGTTAGGGTTAATAAGAAATATATTCTAATACCTAATTCTCTGTTCTTAGTGATTTTTTTTTCTTCTTAGTTTTTTTGGGAGGAATATATAGCTTGTACATTTAAGAAACAGAATCGAGAATACTGTTAGAAACTTCTGCAGCTCATGATAACCGAAGACAGATGAACTGATACACAATCTTTTTGTAGCAACAAGAGGAGGAAGAATCTGCAGTACCCCTCACCTGCTTCCTGCCATTTTGTTTGGGTTTTTTGGGAGGAAGGATATACAGGGGAGATAGGAGTTAGAGTTACTGGGGAAAAGCTGAACTAATTCTTGCCTGTTCTAGGCTTAGGAGAACCTTATAAAGAGATTTGATTTCTGCTGTAGCAGCATGTTTTGTTCAACTTAATTTTGTCACAAAATAATGTATAAAAGCCTAAGAGTATATGTATTAATTGCTACAACTTTCTTTTTATATCTTTCCATAAATTTTGTTCCTGTCACAGTAATTTTTACGGTGATAGAGCGGGGATGCGCTGTGGAGAATTTGTGGGAATCAAGTAGAACCCTTCCTTGGATGTATGCAGGAGATGGAAAGAGTGTATTTGCTAAGCAGCGTAAGCAGCTGGTGGATTTTCAGCATGAGTAAAATGTTCACATCCTCAGGACAGTCACTGCTGAGCTAAGCAGACAGAGTCTGCTCTCTGTTGGAGTTACTGATGGTATCGCTCTTCAGCCTTTTGGCTGTAGTCAAGTGTGGAATTACTGTTGGATAACCTGCCTAACTCATAACAAAAAATTTCTTGCAGCTGAACTATATTTGGCTTGGGCTCCCCACTCCTGTCTTAAAACCCTAGGACCTTATTATTTGCTTACTTATCTTTTATTGTTTAACTTTCCATTCAGGCTGTATTCTCTTATTTTAAATACATATAGGAATTGCTCAAGGTGATGAGGACAATTGATGACAGAATAGTTCATGAATTAAACACTACGGTTCCAACAGCTTCCTTTGCAGGGAAGATTGATGCCAGCCAAACCTGTAAACAGCTCTATGAGTCTGTAAGTGCATTTTTTGAGTCTTTTCATTCATGCTTTTTTGTGCCTTTCTTTGTAGGCAAAATAAATCTGATGACATATGACTGTGAATAGAAGAATGACATCTTTGGTTTCCTGAGCGTATATAAAAGTTTTGATCTAGTTTGTATACATAAACAGTGCCATAGACATGCTTTGGTTTCTCTGTCCACATCTGTATCCTAGAGGACAACATGTGATTATTTAAAGGATGTTTGATCAGATAGGTTTGCACGAGGGATTGGGCCTGCAGCAGGATGCCCGTGCTAGTAAGTACCACTGGGCTCCCTTAAGTCTTGTCTCAATCAAGAAATGGAATTCTGTGTTTTCAAGAACATTGGATTGCCCATAGTCACCCTGACTTATGTTTGTTCCTGACCCAGCTTCCTTCTATAGGTCATGAAAGAATATTTGCCTTTTCTGATGTGTTCTAAGGTTTAGCACAGTTCCAAATTTCAAAAATACTCAATTAAAAAATTGCATTGCAGTAGAACGTATTCCCTTAAATCTGTGGCATTTTCCTAATTTTAGTTGATTTTGTTCTAACTAAACATAAAAATCAGTACTGTGCATTAAGAAGTAAATGAACTTGAAATAATGCTTTAACAATGTAGAATTTCTGAATGTTATCGAAATTTGACTATGGTGATGGGCATGTGTTTGAATCATGACCATGTTCCTTGTGAATCAAAGTAGAAAATAGATGAGAAGTACTTGATTTTTTTTTTAAGATGGATGTTCTTAAGGAGTTGTTCCAGCAGATACCCTTGTAATTGACACACACAATCAGTGCAACCCTTAAGTTATAGTGTTCTTTGTCTTTATTGTAACCAAGACCATGTGCAGATTACTTAAGTTTATAAGGTCTTTGAGCATAAGTCTGGAAAACAGTATGAAGGGACAGAAAACGTGAGGTAGAGTAGAAGTAAATGGCCTGGAGGTGCGTGAGGGTGGGAGTAGGATAAAGGAAGGCATGGATGGCTTACAAAGAGAGAGGGATGTCAGGGAAGGGCTGTGCTCTGGGAAGGGAAGAGCGGGGAGCAGTGGGCACACTGAGGCACCTCGGCCTTCGCCCTCAGGAGCTTCCTTCCTGTGCTAGGCGACTGAGCAGATACTCTTCCATGGATTCATTGTTTTTTTTTTTTTTTTTTAAAGATTTATTTATTTTTATTGGAAAGTCAGATATACAGAGAGGAGGACAGACAGAGAGGAAGATCCTCTGTCTGATGGTTCACTCCCCAAGCAGCCACAACGGTTGGAGCCGAGCCAATCCGAAGCCAGGAACCTGGAGTTTCTTCTAGGTCTTCCATGCGGGTGCAGGATCCCAAGGCTTTGGGCCATCCTTGACTGCTTTCTCAGGCCACGAGCAGGGAGCTGGATGAGAAGTGGAGCTGCTGGGATTAGAACTGGCGCCCATATGGGATCCCGGGTATGCAAAGGGAGGACTTTAGCCACTATGCTGTTGCACCAGGCCCTGGATTCATTGTTTTTTAATTGCTTTATAAAGTACCAGTTTTCTATAGTCTCAAAATAAGGACTTTATGTAAAACTAAAATGTGATGTATTGATGTGATTTTCCTCCCTGTTCCTTTGTTCTTTTAGTTAATGGCAGCTCATGCCAGTAGGGACAGAGTCATAAAAAATTGTATAGCCCAGACCTCAGAAGTAGTAAGAAACCTCCGAGAAGAAAGAGAAAAGAATTTGGATGATTTAATGTTATTAAAACAACTTAGAAAAGAACAGACAAAGGTAAGTTGAATCGAGTTTACATTTCTGTGAGTTTTTCCAAATGTAGCCTTTCAAATAAAGGCATTTTATAATATGCAAAATTTAGGGAGAGACGTGGGATTAATTTTTGAAGCCAGCAGATGAGTTCTTTGTTTTTAGTGAACATTGTTTTACTACATTTAGAGCTTAATTGGTAAATTAATGCAGCTTTATCTAAAAATAAGCTACAGTCATTGTATTTCTGTTCCCTTATTTGTTCCCTACCATTAAAGGATCATTACAGACCAACATCACATTAAGAATTCGAGGGAATTCACCTACTTTTTGGGGCTTAACTTGAGAAGAAACATCTCTTAATATTTTTTACTTTTTAAAAAAGTTTACTTCTGGTTTCATTCTGTAGAAATCTACTGAAATGTAATACAGATTCTTTGGCTTCAAAAAGTTACCCCCTTCAGCCATAAAAAAAGGTAGAGTGCAGAAACAGAAGTTATCAGTTACTGTAACGTAAATCGTTATAGTGTATTTCCCTGCTGTGTGTAAGTTGCTGTGGCCTTTGGCTTTTGTGGACATACCCTTTCCCACTCCATCTACCATCAACGCAGTGTTTTCGTTTTTAAGGGTGGGTCCTCAGAGATGTGTCAGAGGAAGCCTTGTTTTTCCAAGTCAGTTGTAATGTAGGCAGGTTTTTTTTTTTTTAAATATTTATTTATTTTTATGTGAAAGGTAGGTTTTTATAGATAGAGAAGGAGAGACAGAAGGGTTCTCCATCTGCTGGTTCACTTTCCAAATGGCTGCAATGGCTGGAGCTGAGCTTCTTCACAGTTGGGAGCCGTGAGCTTCTTCCTGGCCCTGCACATGGGAGGAGTGGCCAAAGGTCTTAGGCTGTGCTCCACTGCTTTCTTAGGCCATAATCAGAGAGCTGGATAGGAAGTGCAGCAACTCAGACATGAACTGGTGCCCTCTGGGATGCTGGTGCTTGCAGGTGGAGGATTAGGCTGGTATGCCACCATGCAGGCTTGCAAAGTTCTATTTTAATGCCTAAATGTTTTTTCTCTACCCTCCATCTTCAGGAAGACTTAACGTGCTTTATGTAAAACTGGTTAAGTCTGGGTAACTCTGAATTTTGTATTTCAACAGACTTCTGAAGGTGTTAACAACTGAAGCTGCAGGGCAGGGCAGTTAAATAAGAAGCTGAAAAATCATCGTTTGCAAATTGGGGTTAAAAAATTGTCAGACAAGAGTAACCCTTGTTAGTGGAGAACAAAGGTCAAAGCTCTGATAAACCACTTGGTGTTTGGTAGTGATTGTGTCACAGTGTGCTCAGGCAGCCCTCAGATCTGCCCTTTGGCCCTTCGGGGCAGAGAAAATCACCTGCAGGAAGGGTAAGTGACTTCAGGTTTGCTTTTACCTGATAGGTTAGAGGGCTAGATCAGTATGTAAGCAAATAAGGAAACATTTCCCCCCTCCAAAATTTGCTGTGCAGATTGTGGCATCAGAACCAGGAGCTCTTTGGGATGTCCCAGCTTGGTCTCTGTGTTTGACATAGGAGGAAATAGAGACGTTAACATCTGCAGACTCGCAAGCTACTAAGTGCTGCAACTGAGTCGTTCTCCAGGTCTTCCAACTGTGGACACAACAATGTGACTGATGGTCACCTTCTGATGACTTGAGTCAATGTTTTATGTGCAGAGGTGCCAGTCTAAAACTCCCCAGTTCTTGACCTAAATGGTTTGTTAGAGTGCTTGCCTCATTGGAACTGTTTAACTGCTGCTGCTAGTAGGGCCTTCGGAGGAGGCTCCAAAACAGCCATCTCAGAGGTGAATGTGTTGGTAGCCTTGAAACCATGAGAAATTGGCTCTGCTCTCTGTAGTGTTTTCTAGAAAGCTCAGCTAACAATTCAGTTTGGGTTTTGCGATCTTTAGTAGGCTCTTTTGGGGCCCCAAACAGTGGCCTCATGTGATTTTTGATTTAACACTGCCCTTTTGTTTGACTACTGTTCAGAGGGAGGCTTTGAGAGGGGGTGGGCTCATTCTGCATTTCCTTCTTGAACAGTTATAATTGTTCAAATTTTCTTGAGTGTGTAATACAATGTTAATTAACCCCATAATGTTGGAAACTGTTGATGTTATGCTATGGCATCTAATTGGTCGGAACGATAATCTGCCAGCTATGACTCCAGACCAGAGTTGGCCTCCCCAAGAAGCTGTTGAATTCAGCTGGGCAATAAGATACTGGACTCTATGCAAGGCACATGCTTGCATTGAAAGAAACGAGACTAGATTTGAACTGTAATACTGCAATAAAATGGAGCAGTCCACCATGGGGGGAGAGCAAGAGGAGGGGAAGGGGGAACATCAGAGCCTCTGAAATATTGTTATATAATGAAATGCAATAAAAAAATATATGTAAAATATTTTTTTCTTGAGTGTGGAGAAAACTCACCCTGTAGCATGCAAATACTGTCCCTTAATCATCCCTCTGGAGCTATCCAGGGGAGTCAATACACTTTGTCTTTGACATTCCTTTAAACATGTGAGAGCTCTTCTGATTACTGTGTTAGTAGCAACATAGCCAGTCACACCCTGTTCTTTGACTGAAGTTGTTTCTTTGGCAGCCTGGCTGGTTTTGACAGAGTGGGGAAGCTTTAATGACCTTTGGTCTTCATCGTTGATTAAAACTCAGAAATGGAGGCTGCTTTGCTGGGTCTCGTCACACTCATCACTGCTCCCCAGAGTAGCACCACCGGGCAGAGGGGCAGTTCAGCCTCCATCCACACTGGGGCCACATGTGCCTGCCTGCAGTTCCATGGAGGGTCTGTCTCTGGGAAGGGAGTTTACAAGGAGCTGTTGGATCAGTGCCAGACTCCACTGTTGTTAGTGTTACGTGAACATTTCTCAGACTTCTTCCTGAGGTGTCCTGCTGGTGGCTGAGGATCTGTGGCCCCCGTGTGAGACCCTCAGGGTTCATGCTTTTGTTCCTCGTTTTCCTGAATGTTTCCAAGCTCTCTTCCCAGCACTTGAGACCTGCTTTTCCTTTCTGATTTGTCTGACCAAATGCAGTAAAAGCAGCACTATGGGTATGGCCGCTCGTACCTGGCAGTGGGAGTGCTCCTTGTTTTGGTTGAACAGTTAGGTTGGTCGTTGTAAATAAGGACACTGGTGCCTTTCTGGATTACTGGATACGTGCATTCCCTGTGTCCTCTCCCTGTTTTCCTGCTATATTTCTCTTTTTCTCTTTGGTAATTTTCTATCCAGTCAGCTTGCTGCCTCTTCCTTTTATTCCTTTGTGCTACCTTTTCCAAATCTGGAGTTGTGTGATCAGTTTCTAGAACTGGAATTGTTTCATTCAAAGGCATGTGAATATAAGTTTTTGCTATTTTTTTTTTTTTTACCAAATTGCCCTCCATGCAAATTATAACTTATGATTCTATTAACTGTGTGGTTCAGGGTATCTCTTTGCACATCCTCACTAATGTTAGATTTTGTCAGACGTCTTCTGTTTCATTTTGTAATGTGACTTGGTTTGCACTTTATAGATAAGTGAAATTACGCTTTTTGAAAAAATATTTATTGACTGTCTTGTGTGAAGTGCCCGAGTATTAGGATTTTAGGGTGGGTTCCCAAGTAGTATACCGTGCAGCAGTTTGAGAACTACTGTACTATGAGGTTTAAAAATTAATTGGCTAGGAGTATGAGGGGTTATGACAATGAAGGTTCCAAAATCACTAATGATGGATAAGGCATAGAAGGGTGGTAACTGGTTTCATTGGAAAAATGAATTAGAGTTGTCTTAGCTTTTTCAGTTTAATAATCTCACTCTTCCCCCCTTTCCTTGCAGTTGAAATGGATGCAGTCGGAACTCAATGTTGAAGAAGTGGTAAATGACAGGAGCTGGAAGGTATAAAATGTTAATTCTCAGAAAGCAGTGGGACAGAGCAAGGAAGTACAGAGTGCTTTGGAATCCTCACTTAAAACAATATTTTTTCCCTTTTTGGATGATGGTAGGGTATTGTTAGAGTCAGTGATCCACCATGGTCACAGAGTTAGAGACATTCCATGTATCGCCTAACTAACAGGGGCATATTTAATATTTATAGTTAGAATCTTCAAAGAGGTTATTTATTAAAATTGGCCTTTTTGAATGCAGTGGTTGCCATAAATGTTCATTTGTTTTTTAAGATTTATTGGTTTTTATTGGAGAGGCAGATTTACAGAGAGGAGAGACAGAGACAAAGATCATCCGTCTATTGTCTCACTCCCCAGGTGGCCGCAGTGGGTAGAGATGAGCTCATCAGAAGCCAGGAGCCAGGAGCTTGTTTTGGGTCTCCCACATGGGTGTAGGGTTCCAAGGCTGTGGGCCGTCCTGCACTCCTTTCCCAGGGCATAAACAGGAAGCTGGATGGAAAGTAAAGCAGCTGGGCCATGAACCGGTCGGTGCCCACATGGATCCCAGTGCATGCAAGGCAAGGACTTCAGCCACTAGGCTATTGCAGTGGGCCTTGTCACAAATTTTTAGGTCATTAGCTCCCACTTACAGTTATGTGTCTTTTAGCATTTGATCATGAAACTCCGTCATGTTGTGAAGGTTTGCATGGTAATAAAGCCAGTTCACATGCTCTCTCTTGGCAATGATGCTGAGCAGGAATCAGATGGGGGTTCCAGGACTTAACATGTAGAGCCCGGAAAGCACAAAAGTCTGACTGGAGAGAGTTCTAAGAAGTTTCCAAAGGTCAAACACTTATTTTTTTAAGATTTCTTTTTTTTATTGGAAAGTGGGATTTATAGAGAGAAGGAGACAAAGAGAATAAGATCTTCCATCTGTTGGTTCACTCCCCAAGTGGCCTCAACAGCTGCAGCAGAGCCAATCCAAAGCTAGAAACCTGGAGATTCTTCTGGGTCTCCCACATGGGTGCAGGGTCACAAGGTTTTAGGCCATCCTCAATTGCTTTCCCAGGCCACAAGCAGGGAGCTGGATTGAAAGTGGAGCAGCCAGGACACGAACCAGTGACCATACGGGATCCCAGCATATGTAAGTTGAGGACTTTAGCCACTAGGCTACTGCACTGGGCCCAAGTCTGACGTTTAAAATTCTGTTTTCACATTAGCTAATGGAATGGTATTCAACCTGGTATTTAAGAAGAGAGGTTCAGAAACCTAGAAGACACCCACTATAACAATGCACCCATTAAGAAACTATTTTCTGGGCCCGGCATGGTAGCTTAGTGGCTAAAGTCCTTGCCTTGCATGTGCCGGAATGCCATTTCGGTGCAGTTTCTAATCCTGGCAGCTCTGCTTCCCATCCAGCTCCCTGCTTGTGGCCTGGGAAAGCAGTCGAGGACAGCCCAGGGCCTTGGGACCCTGTAACTATGTGAGACTTGGAAGAAGTTCCTGGCTCCTGGCTTCAGATCGGCTCAGCTCTGGTGTTGCGGTCACTTGGGGAGTGAATCGTCAGTCAGAGGATCTTCTTCTCTGTCTATCTGGCCTTGCAAATCTTTTTATTTTTTAAACTGTTTGCTTTGCTTTATCACACTTTATTCTATCCACTTTCCCAACATTCCCCACTCTTGCTGGTTGCACTGATATAAGTGTGCTATTTGAAATGTTTTGGCAACATTTGTCAAGAAATGATCTTTACTCTTAGAATAGAATGTGTGAATATGGTGGACATCTAGCTTGAAAAACCTTATACAAACTTTTGTGAGATGCCTAAAATGTAATAAAGTGGAAAACGTAAAACATTTTTTTGATTTTGATACTAGGTTTAAGAACTTCTGCTCTGTCTTTTTCACAGAAAGAAAGGCCCTTACCTGTCTGAAGGAGTGGAGGGAAATGTCACTCTGGTACAGCAGACCAGTGAAAGTTCATGGGAGGTTGCTTAGGAAAAAGATGCGGAGAGATTCAGCCAAGCCGTTTGTATCATCCCAGCCAGGGATGCCAGGGCCACCAATTTGAAGGCTCCCCTGGCCTGAGCTTTTGTGACTTTCAGTGAAGTGTGAGGGCTGGAGACTGAGGTGAAGTGAATTACAAGGGGAAAATGGCTAAGGAAGAGGGCTTTGTTTGGATGATGCTTAATAGCTAACATGAGGAATTTTTTCTAACTTTAGAATTTGTCTTTTATCAGTGAAGCATTAGAGTATATTCTGTGAAATTCTTTCATATTTTAGAATTATAAAAATAAAAGCCATTCATTTATGTATTTGAAAGGTGGAATGACAGATATTCCTTCCACAGTTTCACTCTCCAAATGCCCAAAGCTGTCAGAGTTAGGACACCCAAGCCGGAAGCCAGGATGTCTGCCATATGTGGGTGACAGGAACCCAGCCAAGTCCTTGGGCTCTTATCTGCAACCTGCTCCCACTCCCCATATCCCCCCCAGCATATTACCAAGGACCTAGAAACACAGAGTAGCCTAGACTTAAACCAGCACTCTGATAGAGGATCTTAGGATCCCATGCAGTCCCTTAACTACACTGTAACTCCTAACCTCTAAAAAAATAATTAGTTCTTAATATATATTTTTAAGATTATTAATTTGAAAGGCAGAGTTACAGAGAGAGAGGAACAGGGAGAGCTCTTCCATCCATTGGCAGGGAGCTGGATCAGAAGTTAAATGGGCTGGCACTGCTAAACCTCCACCTGTGGTACCAGTGCCAAACTCCTTTCTCCACTGCTCCACTTCCCATCTAGCTCGTTGCTTATGGCTCGGGAAACCAGAAGAGGATAGGAGAACCGAAGAAGCTTCAGACCATGGCTCCTGATGTTGAGGCCATTTGAAGAATGAGCTAGCAGATGGAAGAGCACTCTCTTTTGTAACTCTGCCTTTCAAATACAAGTGAAATAAATCCTTAAGAAAAGTGAGACCACCAGGACTGGAATTGGCGCTTTATGGGATTTCAGCATCACAGGTGGTGGCTTAACATGCCGTCTCACAATGCCAATCTTCCCCACGCCACTAGAACTCTTTAAATTAAATATTTATGATGTTAGACACCTGATTCAGAAGGTTGTTAAGTATTAAATGATATGTTATGGCCGGACTTGTGGTGCAGTGGGTTAACCTCCTGTTTGTAACACTAGCATTCTGTGTCAGAGTCCCATTTGTGTCCTGTGCAGCTGCCTGCTAATGGCCCAGGCCAAGTGTTGGAAGATTGGCAGTGACCTAAATGGAGTTCTGAGCTCCTGGCTCGAGCCTTCCCAGCCCTAGCACTGCTGGCATTTGGGGAGTGAACCAGCAGATGGAAGATCTGTTTCTCTTTCTATCCCCATTTGTCCCTCTCCCTTTCAAATAAATAAATAATTGTTTTAAAACAACAAGATGGATGGATGTATAGTAAACATTCTCTTAGTTCTGTTTCACTTACTTCATTTCCTTTCCCTTTGGAAGAATGGTACAGGCTTTCGGGTGTTTGTTATAATTTTAGTTGTGATTTTCCTTCTTTGTTACATGAATAGGAGTATCCTATCCACACTTTATTTTTTCACTTAATATATATGGTAATCAGGCCCGGCGTGATAGTGTAGTGGCTAAAGTCCTAGCCTTGCACGCGCCAGGATTCCATATGGGCACCATTTCTAATCCCGGTGACCCTGATTCCCATCCAGCTCCCTGCTTGTGGCCTGGGAAGGCAGTTGAGAATGGCCCAAAGCCTTGGGGCCCTGCACCTGCATGGGAGACCTGGAGGAAGAAGTTCCTGGCTCCTGGCTTCGGATTGGCTCAGCTCCATCCGTTGTAGCCGCTTGGGGAGTGAACCTTTGGATGGAAGATCTTCCTCTCTTTCTCTCCTCCTCTCTGTATATCTGATTTTCCAATAAAAATAAATATATCTTTAAAAAAATATATATATATGTATATATATATAGTAGATCTTTTCAAATCACAGCATAAGGAACTTCCTTATTTTTTAAATTTACATTGTATAACTGAATAATTATATCAAAATTTTTTATTTAAGACAGTCTTATATTGAAAACATTCAATCAGGCAACATTTAGCATGTTATTTGGATTTTTGGGAAGTGTGGTAAACACTTTTTTATAATGAAAGATTTGCTTACCTGGCAAGTGTACCTACTTATGAAATCTAGAACACATCTAGAAAATTTACATATGTATCTAAGTAACAAAGTCTGTTTTTAAAAAAGAAAAATGCTTTATCTTAAAATTATTTTAGATATTTTATTTAATTATGATATGTTCGGAACATACATCTGAAATGTTTGTTAGTTAAATTACCTTGGTCTTCGTTTTTCTTTGACTATTTTTAAGTTTTATAAAAATGCCCATGTTGTGCTTTGAGTGAATATCCAGCCCTTTAGTGCATTTTAAACCTAGGAAGTTGGTTTCCCAGCTCTGTTGAACTGGGACAGAACTGCTGTTATCCTGGAGCATGGCAAATTGAAATTAGTTCCAGATTTGTGCAGAATGACTCAGTGACTTATTTCTGTTTAAATATCTCAGGTATTTAATGAACGCTGCCGAATTCACTTCAAGCCTCCAAAGAATGAGTAAAGAAGAGAAAAGATGAGTTTTTTTTAAGATCAGGTCATCTCACAAGAGCTAAGCATGACAGGCGTCAACGGGACGGCTTCCTACGATGGTTTCTGAGCCAACAGTCTAAGACCTCTTGTTGATTTCAGCCCCACTTAGCCAAGACCTCAAGTATAAATAATTCTGATAATTATGGAGAAATCAACTGCTATTTTATACTGATTCTGTAAAAAGAGATGTTTTGTAACTATTAAAATAATTTTCTGATTCAGTGTACATATTTATTTGTTTTCCAGATTGAGTGTAATGAGAAAGTTTGCACACAATTTCAATTTTAGTTTTTTTAATTGTGCAGGTTTATTGGCATGGATGTCAAACTTTTTGGATGTGATGCATTTATCCCTTTATCTTTGTGGATTTACTACAATTAAATTTTTTTCTTTTGAAAGGCAAAGAGAGGGAGCAAGGGCCGGAGTGCTCCCGTCCACTGGTTTGCATCTCAAATACCCACAGTGAGCATGATCAGTGAAGTCAGAAATGCAATCCAGGAATCAAGTGGATTCTTTGAACTCTCCGTTGCCTGCTGGGCTGTGCTTGGCAGGAAGCTGGATTCAGATACTCCAGTGTAGGATGAGGGCGTTTTAACCACCAGGCTAAAAATCTACCCCCAAGTTCATTGTCAGATACCAGGACTGCAAGCTAGACGCTGTCCTAAGAAACTTTTGTCTTAGTGCCTTAGGTTTGTCTTGCACATATAGAAAGTCATTTTGGTTGGAGATTGTTCCTGGACAATATTTCTATGAATACCAAAAGAGAAAACATTGAAACTCGAGAAAAAGGAAAAGCAAAAGAGGGCTGACATGATATTTACTATGAGTTTGTACACTTACAGAGTTGATTCATTGCAGAAAAACGTTTTCTGGTGTGGGAAGGTTATGTTAATTTTCTATGATTGCTAAACAAATTACTACAAACTTGGCTGGTTTCTGTCACCCATATTCTCACATTTCTGTTGGTTGGAAGCCTGGCAGGCTTCACTGGACCTAGTTCTCACTTAGGGTCTAGAAGCTAAAAGCAAACTGAGAGTCAACGGAACTCTTGTTGTCTTTTTAAAGGGTTGAATCTGTTTGTTTTAGAAGCTACCTATATTTCTTTATTTTGCTTTAATTTTTATTTATCAGAAAAAAAGAGCTTCCATCCTCTTGTTTGCACAGATTGTCATGACAGTTGGATTTGAATCAACAGCTCAATCCAGGTTTCCCTCCTGGAGGACATACTCAACTGTAGCCAACACCTGCTGCCTCTTGGGGTGTACATAGCTGGCATTGGGAGCAGATCTGGGGATTGGATAAATGTCCCAAGCAGCATTTTATCCACTGGGCTGAACACTGAACCCATCTTTTTCTTCATGTGAACATGTTGGGAATCTGGCCTCTACATAATAAACTGCACCTTCAGATGATTTGTACGCTTGCCACAATCATGTTTAGTTTAATTACACATCTGAGGAGGGTTCTGGGACTTTGTTTTTGCCATCCAATCACAGATACGGCATCTAATTGACAGACTAAGAACAAAGTAGTGCATCTGGGGGAACCACTTTAGCATTCTGCCTGCTGCAAGCATGCAGACACAGGTCTATGGCTCTGACCCAGTTAGACCGATTCCCTAGTTTTCTATTGGCCTGGGTTTTCAGGACCTTGACCCTCATCAGATGCCATATTTGGAAATGAGCAATAAAGGCATAAAGTATTCATTCTTAAGGAAATCGGAACACTTGTGAGTCAGACAGGTAGCTTATTGAGGATATTGTGAAACAAGACTACCTTTGTAGGAGTCTTTTTTTTAATTTCTCAGGGGTCAGAAGTGGAAAAAAAAGTTGTATGGAGTTGGTGGGTAATGATTTTTTGGATGGATGGATGGGTGAGTTGAAAGGATGGGTAGCAAGAGCAAAACCAAGATGAACAGTGTCTTTGTGGTGCTATTCTGGGGGAAGCAAATCAGATCCTGGGGAAAGAGTCACAATGGCCTTTCCAGAACGTCTGGGGTGCCAGAATCCTAGCCAGCTCCTCCATTATGTCATTAGGGCTCCTGAATTATTGCAGCATGACAGCCGCCATGAGCAGTGTGCAATTAGAGCAGTATGTGGAGTGACAGCATGATGAGTGTGTTTAGTTCGTGATGGATGGCATGCGAGGCCTCAGAAGAGGGGTTCATTGCTCTTCAAAGTGCTGCCAAAACAAAGTGTAAAAACAGTGGTGCGAAGATAGGTGGTGTTAGCCACACAGGCTCACAAGAGAAGTAGAATTTATAAGAAATTTGAAGGACAAATTTAGCAGGCCAGAAGACTGCCTGTCATAATAAAGCAAATTACTGGAGGGAGGCAGCTGTACATACATTATATAGGATATTAAATATGATAAAGTTGTATTCAAAAATAAAACAGGAATGGGGATGGAGGGTGGGTGGCAAATGACTTCAGCTGACTGGAGAATGTTATGATTCCCTTGTCTTGGAAACATTAATTAGAAGTTGAAAGAAGTACAGTAGCTAAAGGGGTTTTTCTAATAAGTTATTTTTTAATTGAATAGATACACAGAGAAGAGGAGAGAAGGGAAGATCTGTCTGATGATTTACTCATCAAGTGACCACAATGACTGGAGCTGAGCTGATTCAAAGCCAGAAGCCAGGAGCTTCTTCGGGTCTCCCACATGGGTGCAGAGTCCCAAGACCCTGAGCCGCACTCCACCGTTTTCTCAGTCCACAAGCAGAGAGCAGGAAGGCAAGTGGGGCTGCTGGGATTAGAACTGGCGTCGAAATGGATTCCCAGTCTGTCAAGGTGAGGAATAGCTGCTAGGCTATGGCACTAGGCCCTAGTAAGTATTCTAAGTTGGCTCCAAAGACACCTGTTTGAGAAACAGTGGTAATGTATGCAGTGCATCATCCTGCAGTGGCCATTGCTAAAGTACAATTTGCACCCTGGGAGAGCCGTACAATGTGTTGTCCATTTTAAAATAAAAAGCAATATTCTGCTAAAAGTTAGCTGAACAAATCTACCTTGGTAGAGATTATTATCATTTTTTAATGTGTATTTACTTGAAAGGAAGAGATGGACAGGGAGGAGAGACAGGGAGAGGGAGCTCTTCCATCTGCTGGTTCTCTCCTCAGATGGCCCCAGTGGCCTGAGCTGTGCTGGATGAATGCCAGGAGCCAGGAGCTTCTGTGTCTCCTACGTGAGTGCAGGGACTAAGGACTCAGGTGGTTTCCTGTTGCTTTCCTGGTCGCATTAGCAGGGAGCTGAATTGGAACCGGAGCAGCCAGGACTTCGACTGGCATCCATGTCAGATGCCAGCATCTCAGGCAGCAGCTTAACCCACTGTCCCACATTACTTGTGATTTCTGTATGTACTTAACCTTGCAAAATATCCTTGAATACCCCGTGAAATCTCCTTATTACATTTTTAAAAATTTTAATTGGAAAGGCAGATATACAAAGAGGAGGAGGAGAGACAGAGAGGAAGATCTTTTGTCCAATGATTCACTCCCCAGCATTCGCAATGGCTGGAGCTGTGCTGGTTTGAAGCCAGGATCCAGGAACCTCCTCCAGGCCTTCCATACAAGTGCAGGGTCCCAAGGCCCTGGGCCGTCCTCAACTGCTTTCCCAGGCCACAGGCAGGGAGTGGGATGAGAAGAGGGGCTGCCGGGGTTAGAACCGACGCCCATGTGGAATCCTGGCACAAGCAAGGTGAGGATTTTAGTTACTAGCTACCATGCTGGGCCCGCAATCTCATTATTATTGAGCACACACACTAAAGAGTGAAAAAAAATATAGAATGTAACACCTCCAGTATGTCTACAGCAAGCTTAACTTTATTCCCTAGATTTATATTGAGGAGGAAATGCAAAGTGCTAAAAGGCTTGAACAAACATGGGCCCCACCTGAATGTAATGGCCAGCTGAGGGCGCTCCTGCGAAGGGGAGAGCCCTTAGCCTAGGTGAGTGTGTGGGCCTCCTAGTGTAGTGCAGGGATAGTAACTGCCTGGCAATTAAAGAAGAATGAAAGAATGACGTTCTACTGCAGCTTTTAAAACTGATAAGCTGAATCTGCTGAAAATTCCTCATTGCCTTGAAGACAAGCATCCATTCCTTGAAATGACTTACAAAGTCAAGTTCCACCTGCTGCTGCCTCCTGCCTCACTGCTCTGTGTGGTGCACTCTATTCCCCCCCCGCCCCGCCCCCACTGATGACTTTGGTCCCAGAGAAAACCCAATGTCAACTCTAAAGCTCCCCATGCTCTCACTCCCTTCCGTGGTCAGCTCCTACCCACACTTCATGTCTCAGCTGTCACTTCCTGAGCGAGCTCTTCCTGATTTGTTAAACGTGAGTTAGGGGTCTTTTTGTCAACTCCAGTAACAGTATCTTTATCTTTTTTCTTTTTTTGAAGATTTATTTTTATTGGAAAGTCAGATTTACAGAGAGAAGGAGATACAGAGAGAAAGATCTTTCATCCATTTTTTTTTTTTTTTAAGTCCCCAAGTGGACACAACAGCTGAGCCGATCTGAAGCCAGGAACTAGGAGCTTCTCCCAGGTCTCCCACATGGGTGCAGGGTCCCAAGACTTTGGGCCATCCTCGACTGCCTTCCCAGACCACAAGCAGGGAGCTGGATGGGAAGTGGAGCAGCCAGGACATCAACCAGTGCCTATATGGGATCCCAGTGCAAGCAAGGTAAGGACTTTAGCCACTGAACCATTGCATTGGCCCCAATAACATTATCATGGCTAAGTTGTTGACTTATCTTTTTTAAAAAGATTTTTTAATTATTTTTTAAAAAGAACTTTACAAAATGATTTCTATATAATATCTATAATTTATTTTTATTATAAAGGCAGATATACAGAGAGGAGAGACAGGAAGATCTTCCATCCAATGATTCATTCCTCAAGCGGCTGCCACGGTCGAAGCTGAGCCAGGAATCAGAAGCCTCTTCCAGGTCTCCCGTGCAGGTGCAGGATCTCGAGGCCCTGGGTCGTCCTTGACTGCTTTCCCAAGTCACAAACAGGGAGCGGGATGGGAAGCGGGGCCATCAGGATTAGAACAGACACCCATATGGGATTCCAGCATGTGAAAGGCGCAGAGGACCTTAACCACTAGGCTACCTCACCAGGCCCAGTTGTTGACTTATCTTTTCACCTTTTTGTTTGTTTTTGTTTTTAATGTAGCTGATTTATTTGAGAAGCACAGGGAGGAGTGTGCAGTACTATCCTTTGTCAATCCCTCAGTGCCCAGACCAGCCAGACCTATAGGGCTGGAGCCGGACGCTGGGAATCCCAACGGTCCAGGTCTGCACATGGATGGCAGACACTCCAGTACTTCAGCCATCCTCCTGGTGTGTCCATCCTCCCCCAGTCTCTGAGGACTTCCTCTGTAAGATTGGACTTTATTTCACAGCACATGGAAGTAGCAACTCAAAATGAATTTAACGCTTGAAACGTGAAGCTGTATAACCACTAGAAGAAAAATGGTGGGCAGAGGGTCGTGGGGAAAACAACGTAACATTGCTGAAGATTTTGAAGATTTGACCTCAAAAGCAAAATTAGACAAATACAGATGGACATTGTGATTGTGACACTGACATCTCATATGGGTTCTGGTTCTGGTCCTGGCTACTCCACCTCCCATCCAGCCCCCTGCTCTATTGCTCCTGGGAAATTAAAAACATTTGAATTCCTAGAAGCAGAGAGTAGAATTGGGGTTACTTGAGGGTAGGGTTGAGGAAAGGGAGAATGAGAAGATGATAATCAAAATACCAAACCTTAGATGGAAGGAATAAATTTGATTTTTGGTGACTTAAAAAAAAAAGATGTTACACAGTGTTGAAAATATAACTACTGATTGAGTAGAATACATGTCAATATTGCTAAGTAGGTAAATCTCAAATGTTTTCATCAGAAAAAGTCAGATGTTTGAGGTAGTGGTGGGTTATTATGTTTGAGTTAATCATCTCATTTTGCATAAAAATCATAATGTTGGGCTGGCAGGTTGGCAAAATGGTGTGGGAAATGCTTAGGACTCGCCATATGTCACATCAGGATGCCTTGGTTGGAATCCCAGCTCTGTTCCTGATTCCAGCTTCCTGGTCATGCTGGACTTAGAGCACAGTGAGCAAGCATTGGCTCAAGTAGTTAGATTCCTGTCGTGCCCTGGGAGGCCTGGACTGGCTTCCTGGTTCCTGGCTTCAGCCTGATCCAGCCCTGGCTAGTGTGGGCATTTGAAACAGAACCAGAAGATATTAGTTTTGTCTGTCTGTCTCTTTCATAAATAAATAAAAAATTTTACAGAATCATGACATCACATAATAGCCTACAAATATATGCTTAAACAGCTGTAAATTATTAGCATATAATTAAAGAGACATTGTGGAAACATAGTAACTACTAATGTTTACAGAATATCATGAAGACTATTCTATCAAATATTCCAAAAAGAAATCTATTGCTGATACAAACTGCAACTTAGATGAACCTTGAAAACTTCATACACCAGGAGGCCCACAAATTCACCGAGGCTGAGTCCTCTCCCTGTTACAGGAGTGCCAGTTACAAAAGATCACACTTTATATTCCTCCACAAGTATGAAAGGTCTGGAGTAGACAGGTCTAGGCAGATAGTAAATTAGAGGTTGATTGGGACAGAGGAGGTGGAGGAGGATGTACACATAATAGCTAAGGGGTATGGGATTTCTTTTTTTTTATTTTTTTTTTTTAAGATTTTATTTTTATTATTTTTTATTGGAAAGGCGGATATACAGAGAGGAGAGACAGAGAGGAAGATCTTCCATCCGATGATTCACTCCCCAAGTGAGCCGCAACGGGCCGATACTATGCCGATCCGAAGCCAGGAGCCTCTTCCGGGTCTCCCACGCGGGTGCAGGGTCCCAAAGCTTTGGGCCGTCCTCAACTGCTTTCCCAGGCCACAGGCAGGGAGCTGGAAGGGAAGCGGGGCTGCCGGGATTAGAACCGGCGCCCATATGGGATCCCGGGCGTGCAAGGTGAGGACTTAACCACTTGCGCCACCGCGCCGGGCCCCGTCTTTTTTTTTATTTTTTAAGTTTTTTTTTTTAATTGATTACATTGCATTATGTGACACAGTTTTTTAGGCACTGGGATTTCCCCCTCTCCTCCCCAACCCTGCACCCCCATGGTGGATTTCTCTACCTTGTTACATTACCACACTTCAAATTCAGTTGAGATTCTTTCATTGCAAGCATATACCAAGCATAAAGTCCAGTATCTTATTGTCCAGACAAGTCCAACAGTTTTTTGGGGAGACCATCTCCTGTCCGAAGGCAGAGCTGACAGAGTATCATCCCAATCAATTAAAAGCCCTGACATTACATCAGTAACAATTCACAATGTTATGGAATCAGTTGACATGGTATTGAGTAACCAACATGCTAAAAAAAAAAAAAGAATGCAAGTTCTGAACCACATCCTATGACTTCTACATTGACATTACAATTATTAGTTTATATACAACTGGGTTCTATACACCTTAAAATGGCTATAGATTACTATTCAGCTGTCTCGTGTCTATTTTAATTTTAGTGTTTAGCAGTTTATAGCGTTGAAGCATGATTTTGCAGAACCTGGCTGTTTTTCGGGTAGTCTAACTCTAACTCTAACAAGACATATGTCAACAGTTTAGGTGAACAGTTTTCTGAGGGGTGTGCAGAGAAATCTTCAATACCCTATTGAGGAGTAACTAATCTTTGTGTCCCACCCAGTGAGTTATAAGTGCATCCCCACTGACCATTTCCTGTCTGTTTCTAAGCTCTCCTTGCTGTTCTCTGTCTATCTATTCTAATTTTTTTATTTGTTAGTTTTGAGGGGTTTCTGGAGCGATTCTGATGGTCATTACGAGAGAGCGTTGGGACCCAAATTCGGAACCAGGCAAGGATCAGAGAAAACTCCTCTCCCTAGTCCTGAAGGAAGTTTACTGTTCTGTGTTTGCGGACTGCTCAGTGCTCCTGGTTGTCGTTCCAATGACTTTGGATCTTGTAAGGCAGGATTTGGGCTTCTTCCATCCCATGTGGTAGTTCCAAATGGAGGTGGGTGACCTCAGAGTTCTCGGCCTCCGAAGGCACTCCAATTCCCCGTGGTCTCCTTGGTGGTTGAGATGTAGTCCTCGGAGCTCATACTGATAGTCCTTGGTGAGGATCTGGGAGTCTTCAGAGTTGGGATACAAGCCTCCTCCTGTCTGCCTGCTCCACGCTGGGGTCCCCCTCTGCTCTGTGCATATGACCTCCTGTTAAGAGGTTGTTAGGATTGCTCTTGATTCCCCCCATATGCCTTTGTAGTTTTGCTGTTGTCTAATGAGGGGTATAGGATTTCTTTTTGAGTTGAGGCAAATGTTAACATGGGGGATGATTCTATACATTTGTGAAATACTGGGAAACCAGTGAACCACATCCTTTAGATAGATGAATTGAATGGAATAGAAATGATCTCAGCAAAGATGTTAAAAAAGACAAGGGGTGGTCAGTTGGTGCAGTGGTTAAGATTTGTTAAGGGGCTGGTGTTGTGGTGCCTGGCATCCCATTTCAGAACACCTGTTTTAAGTTCAGGCTGCTCCACTTCTCATCCAAGTCCCTGTTAATGGGCCTGGGAAAGTGATGGAAGATGATGCAAGTGTTTGAGCTTTTGCCATCCATGTGGAGACCCGAATGGAGGTCCAAGCTCTTGGTTTCAGCCTGCCATAGCTTTGGCCATGGTGGCCATTTGGGGAGGGATCCGGTGCACTGATGCTCCCTCCGTCTTTATCTGTCAAATGAATGAATGTAGGTAATTGGCCTGGTGGTTAAGTCCCTGGTTAGGATGCCCCATCACTCTTCTGAGTACCTGAGTTTAATTTACTCTACATCCTGATTTTAGCTTTCTGATGATGGTGACCCTGGGAGGTGGCTTGACAACTCAAGTAGTTGCATTCCTTATACACGTTCAGCTCTGAGTGATTCAGTTCAGCTCTGAGTGTCAGTACCTGGACCATTGCAGGAATTTGGGAAATATATCAGTAGTTGGGAATTCTCGCTTTGTCTTTCAAGTAAACAACTGAATGAATAAAAATTTGGGCGAAACTAGCAATTAAGTAGACACATGGTTTTAGAATAATTGGATCTATTCTGGGACAACTGGGGGGTGAGAATGGCGTCTGAGGACTAGAGACTATCTGTGTCAATGTTATTTCCTGATTTTGATGTTTTATATCAATTATGCAGGAAAATTTCTTTTTATGTAGAAAATGCACAATGGTGTTTGTTCAAGTATTTGTTATTGATAGGCATTACGGCACTAACTTACAAGTGTTTATGAAGAAGTGTTTTTTTTTTTTTCCTTTTGACAGTTGTCTCGTAAGTTTAAAATAATTTTTTGTTGAACTAAAGTTAAACATGGCTTAAAATGCCCTCCCTACTTGACCAATAAATTGACCCAAAGCATCCTCCCTACATAGTGAGCTGCAACCAAACTTGTATAAAGGTGCTATAATCTAATTTAAGCATATTCCTTTGTAACCAAGTACTGAGTCTTAGCCAAAGCAGTCAATCATAGATTGCCAGCTGATCATACCATGTCCTTATAAGGCAATTGCGGGCTACAGGCAGGTTGTTTCTGTGTGTCAGTTACTCTTCTCTGGCAATAAATGTAACCCTTGTGTGTGGCAGGTGGAAATCTTCTCTACGCTGGAATGTTGCCTGGTGCTTCTGAGCTTTTTCTTGCTCAAGTCAAATTTGTTAAATTTAGCTGTTCCTGGTTTTTGTTTTAACATTCAGAATGAAAGTGTATTTGCTTAAATACCTTTTTTCATTTGGAATGTGAGGGGAGAGATGGATTGATTGTGTTCTTAGGAACTGCAGCGAGTTGCAACCTGCCATTGGTGGGGGTGCTGTGAGTACTGTCGTTCAGCCCCTTGCATATGGTTTGACTTTTCTAAGATTTCCCGTTGACACAAAGAACAGCAGTTTCAAAAAAAGAGAAGGTAATCTCTATCTATGATAATAAATTAATAATAATGGACAAAATAATATTTTTGAAGCGGAATACTTCTTTATTGATGATTACATATATATATTCTCAAGGATCTTTCATCAGTAGCCAGCGGAAGGAATCAAACCACTTTGGGAACATGCTACTGAAAGCCAATCAGCTCGTCATTCTTGCTTTTGTCTGTCTGGTATGCAGAAAGCACCAAATCCTGATTTCGTCCAGGAAGGCTTTTGAAAATTTTCATGTGAATATAACGATCTTCACCTACTCTTACCTGAAAGGCATAAAAAAATAAAAAGGAGATTTATTCATATGGTTCTGTAACAAAGCAGTGGTCTGCAGGCTTATGAAGATTTCACCAGAACAACATTTCTAGCCCCTGGGCTGCGTACTTAGGCTCCGCTTTCCAAAACCCACTGCCTTAATTCATGAACTAAATGGCAGGCATATGGCACAGCAAGAAGCACCAGGTCCCAGGTTCATTTTTGTGTGTATGTAGTAATAATTATTATTATAATCATTATTATAATCTAGCACAAAGGGTAGCCCAAATGTTCTGTTTTTCAAAGATGTGCAGAGCAAGAAAACAACTTGTGTCAGCCTATGTTTTTGGGGAGTCGGTTTTCTGACTCCTCAACTGGAACACTCTTTGCCACATGGTTTGCTAACAAGAGAGGAGAATCAGAATTGCCTTAGGAAATCCGAGCTGTATCAGAACCTACTTCACCAAGTCTTGCTGTAGGAGGTGGAAGGCCACCTTTGGTTTTGGTTGGGAAGTCCTGGGCGGGGAAGGTGGAAGGGCATCACTGTCCCTTATCCAGGGCTTGGAATATTTATGGTAAGAATTTCTGTTTGGGTTCTTGTTGGAGATTAAAGTTTTTGTCTTACAGTAGCTATCATCCTTTGTTGTTGTATAGCAAATTCCCTTTGTGAAATATTTGCTATGAGCCATACACTAAGATGAACACTTTCGGTACCAAGTGGAACTGTTTAAAAGCTCCTGTTTTGCACCTGAACAGGGCATCATTTTTACAAATTGGACTAGAGGTAGCACAGTCAGTAGGAAAAGCCTCAGATTCCCTAGGTCCAAAGCTTGGTTCTGCTCTGGCCACAAACTTTGAAAGGTTCGTAGAAAACTAGAAATAAAAGGTAAGCTTATTTCAGTATGAGAGAATTGTGAAATCCATCCACAGGTTTTTCCTAAATCATGTTTCCCATATATTTTGAAACTCCCTCCTACACGTTTGTAGACTTTGCTGGTTACTTCATTTCCTTTGGGCTGCTGCTTCTTAATAATATAAGTTATGCGATGACACTTATAGATGATTTGTGATGCTTAAACGAGCTGGTACATGCCTAGCTCAGACCTTTAGAACAATGCCTGATACATTGTGAGTTCTTTTGCATTCCTCGCCACACCCTGTAAAACCGCTTATTATACCCATTGTGCAGATGAGGGAATTGAGACTCAGAGAAGAGCAGGAAATTCAATCACACAGGTTCTAATAGAAAAATTCAGACAAAGACTGAAACTCAAAAGCAGACTGTTGGAACACCAAAGCCTACCACCTTGCCTCCTGATATTTACTCAAGACCCATAGAGAAGTTCAAATCACTGGCAAGACCTGAAATCTACAGAGAGGCTCAGGGCAAAGAGATGAGGGCCCAGGCAGCCAGAAGTGAGGGAGCAGCTGGGGCTAGTGGCTGCAAATGAGTGGGAGAAATTAGAAAGCAGGGGAACAGGAGGCAGAGTGGGAGGGAAGGAGAGAGAATGGAACGTGACTAAACTGCTCCCAGTTTTGGTGGGCTGTTTCTTTGGACAGAATCACTTTTACCTGGGAAATGATTTTGCTGTGTGGAAAAGCAAGTTGAGAAAGGAGGAAACAACGCAACTGGTCTCTCAGGATAGAGCTGGTGGGTCACATATGTCTCCCCAGGGCTTGGCATGGACAGGAAGAGCCAACTGAGCAGGGCTGGGCTGGCCCATTCACAGAGCTGGAACTTCCACCTGCCGAGCCAGCTTGCCCCCATTTATTTTGTTTTTGTGCTGAAAGCACGCATAAAATTTTTTTTGTCTTAAGTACTTATTTATCTATTTATTTAAATTGGAAAGGAAGATTTACAGAGAGGAGATACAGAGAAAGCTCTTCCAGGAACTGCTTCATTCCCCAAGTGACTGAAACAGTTGGAGCTGAGCTGATCTGAAGGCTGGAGCCAGGGAGCTTCTTCTGGGTTTCCCACATGGGTGTTGGATCCCAAGGCTTTGCACCATCCTTGACTGCCTTCCCAGGCCACAAGCAGGGAGCTGGAAGGAAAGTAGAGCAGCCGGGATATGAACTGGCACCCATGTGGGATCCTGGCGCATGCAAGGCAAGGACTTAAGCCACTAGGCTACTGTGCTGTGCCTGTAGTTAATTATTTAAAAGAAGTAAAATAAACCATGCCATCATCCACTGGATTAAGTGTATACACTTCAATACATAATATTTTTTTAAAAATATGGGTGATCATCTTTTTAATACTTAAAAAAAAGTCTCTCCAGGGCCTATGATAGACTTGTTGAATTGATTCCCTTTAATGTCAAAAGTATTGTCTTCCCTTTTAAAATGTCAAAAGTATTGTCTTCCATTAGGATATGTCAGTGCATGATTTATTTTTAAATAGCTATAAATTAATATTTATTTAAAATATTTCACTACTTTATTGCTAAAGTTGAGTTGACTCGAGTTGCAAAAGTAGTTTAGTTGAATTACTCTAAAGTTGATATAAAGGACAAAGCCAGAGGTCAGCATTAGGTGCAGCGCTAGGATGATGCTTGGGATGCCAGCATCCTGTATCAGGGTTCTGCTTCCAGTTCCAGATTCCTGCTAATGTGCACACTGGGCGGCAGGGGGATGCCTCAAGGACTGGGGATCTCTGCCACTCGTGTTGGAGACAACACTGAGTCCTCAGCTTCAGCCTGGTCCATTCCTGCCTCTGTGACCCAGTGGATAGTTCTCTCTGTGTCTAACTATATCTGCCTCTCTGTTTCTCTTTCAAATACATAAAGTAAAAACAAGACTTTATTTTCCCCAAATGCAAATCAAGTCATTACTTGCATTCAGTTAGTCTTGAGACTCACAAAGCTTGAGGTGGAAAAAGCCTCATGATGCCATCTGGTGCATCCCCACGCCTTTACAAAGTTGTGAAACTTCCTTCCATCTTACATACAAAGCAGCCACAGTCACAAACCACATGGGACATCTTTCTTTATTAATCCCCATTAATTGAATTAATAATCAATATAAGAAAGCTTCTTAAATTCACAAGAAAAAGACAATATTAATATCATATCATCTAGTGAACTTGGGAGTTTACCAATCGTAAGTTATCACAGTAGGCATCTTAGTTTTAGGACATTCAAAAGAAATAAATTATGGAGAAGTGGAAACAGGGAGCTTCACATCGAATTATAGACACAGTATCGTTTAGTTTAAAGTGGATATGGAAGTCTGACCTTGATGTAGTAATTTGTTCCAGCAACTACTTGAGTTTTGTACTCCACAGCTTCAAATTGTTCATAACGCTCATTCGTTTCTTCTTCCAGCTGTGATTTAAACTTAAAAAGACAAAAGAGGAAGCAAATTATCAAAGTTATATTGAACTCTATTTATGTGATCTACAAATATTAGAATCTTATGCTCCTAAATGTCCTAAAAAATGGAAATGAGATCTGTGGCTCTTTTAAATATTTGAACAAAAAACACCTGTTCTAAGAAGGCAACATGGATTAAACAAATTTTGTTATATTGGGACTGGCTTTACAATCAAGTCAATATGGCAAGGCAAACTAGTAAAATTTTGACTGTTGATGCTCTGACAGTCATGTACAGCTTCTAACAATCATGCATTTGATTAGTTAAAAAAAAACCCAGAAGATCATTACTTACTATTTAAGTTTTTGGAAATAATTTTTTAAAAAGATTTATTTATTTTTTATTACAAAGTCAGATATACAGAGAGGAAGAGGAGAGACAGAGAGGAAGATCTTCCGTCCGATGATTCACTCCTCAAGTGAGTGCAATGGCTGGTACTGTGCCGATCTGAAGCCAGGAACCAGGAACTTCTTCCAGGTCTCCCACACGGGTGCAGGGTCCCAAAGCTTTGGACCGTCCTTGACTGCTTTCCCAGGCCACAGGCAGGGAGCTAGATGGGAAGTGGAGCTGCCAGGATTCGAACCTGCGCCCATATGAGATCCCTGCGCGTTCAAGGCGAGGACTTTAGCCGCCAGGCCCTTTGGAAATAATTTTTAAGTTACAAATATAGTATGCTGAATCTCTTTATAGCATTCATATAGTAACAGCCCAAACCGGGAAATTAAACACGGTCTAGTATGTACTATCGAGTAGAGTATCAGTCTTCCTAGAATTTTATCAGTTGTCTTCAAAAATGTCACTTTTCTGGTCGAGGAGCCCATCCAGGCTCCCACATTAATCTTGATCTCTTCCATTCACGGTTAATTCCTAACTTTGCTGTTCACAACCTGAACGAATGCTTTTAAAAACACTGGCCTGTTCATTTGCAGCAGGTGTCTCCATTTGGATTTGTCTGATTTTATGATAATATGAGAGGCTTTTGGTAAGGACAGCACAGGGGTGATGTGCTCCTAGTGGGTCCTTGCAGGGGCTACACATTCTGTAGCTGACCCTGTTTGTTGAGTTCACTGAGTAAGGCGTATGGTCACTATGTCTTCTCTTTGGCAATTAATGCAACTCTCACGCTTCATCATTCCCTCATTAACTAATTTCAGCATCTGGCAATGGTTCTGGTCTAGGAAAAATTTTTTCTGCAGTGTTTGCCAAATGGTAAATTTTTAAATTTTCTGTAATTCCTTCTATATTTAATTGAAAATAAGGAAGACCTTTATGCTCTCCCTGTTTGTTTATTCAATTGTTTATTACTATGACTCACTGATATTTCTTGTATTCTGTGGGTTATGATTCATTACTGTTGATTTTGGTGTTCAGAACTTCCTATATTTGGCCATGGGAGTGCCTTTGAGCAGGTGCCAGGTGTCTTTTCTTTTTTTTTTTTTTTTTTTTTTTTTTAAAGATTTATTTTTATTATTTTTTCATTGGAAAGGCGGATATACAGAGAGGAGAGACAGAGAGGAAGATCTTCCGTCCGATGATTCACTCCCCAAGTGAGCGCAACGGGCCGATACTATGCCGATCCGAAGCCAGGAGCCTCTTCCGGGTCTCCCGCGCGGGTGCAGGGTCCCAAAGCTTTGGGCCGTCCTCGACTGCCTTCCCGGGCCACGGGCAGGGAGCTGGAAGGGAAGCGGGGCTGCCGGGATTAGAACCGGCGCCCATATGGGATCCCGGGCGTGCAAGGTGAGGACCTTTTTAACCACTTGCGCCACCGCGCCGGGCCCCAGGTGTCTTTTCAACATGCTCCTGTCATTTCATGGAACTGACTTAGTTTCTGGAACTGCAATACATTCCAGGCTTATTTTGAAATTTCCCTACCTCTCGTTGGGAATGAACTAGTTTTCCAAGGGTTGTTGGCTCCTTGTTTTGAAAAATGGCATTGAGGACCCAAGATCTGAGTTCTTTGTCCTCTCAATGTTATTAGACGGGTCACTTGGTAGAAAGAGCTATGGAATGTATGTATTTATACTAACACACCCACGTGCACATTTTTGAGTGTATATTGTTATGCATGTGTGCTCATATATGTTACACAGTTATATGTATTTATTAATATACTTTATGCCTATCATACATGATACATGTATATTCTTGTGATTAAAATCTGTCCGGATTCACTTTGCTTTGTTTTTTTTTTCCTTCTTGTAACTTCCTTCTTAAACTCCAGGAAAGAATCCTGGCTCAGTATCCGCAATATACTGCCTTATTTGTTCAGAACCAGTAAGCACATAAAACAATATCAGAATTTCTAATCTCCATTAACACTAACTGTATAACCCAGTGTGCAAGCCAAACGCACACTTCTTACAAAGAGCTTGTGATCACATTCGTGCACCTGGATCATCCAGGATAATCTTCCCACTTTAGGTTTCTTGTGTGCAGAGTCCCTTTGGCCATGTAAAGCAACATGTCTACAGGGCCCAGGATTAAGGTGTGCAGGCCTTCAGAGAGTCATCTTTCTGTCTACCCCAGGAGAAGATGAGTTTAGAGGCCAGCATTCCCAGACCAAGCAGGAGGAGGGAACTAGAGACTCACATGCAATTTGTAAACTTTTACTGAACGTAGCTGGTTTCAGTGCTGGGCCTTCTTTCCACTCTCCATTGGGTCTGGTAGGTCAGCATCGGCCACACTTTCTCCCAGTCAGTTCTGCTAATGATAGATCTTGGGACTGTGCAAGCATTTCCCAAGTTGGAATGTAGTGAGAAGGAAGGAGCTGGGAGAGATCCAATTGGTTCCTTATACAACTCTCCCATCAACCACCCTAATTGGAACTATGCCTCATTTGTGCCTTTGGCATTCCTGGGCTTGCTAACACACAAGCTGTTTTAAACTTTCTGCAGTGAGAATCTGTTGGCTTCTGGCTTCAACTGTCCCCTCTGTATGCTCAGGTTTTATCTAGATAGGTTTTATCTAGATAGATTAATCTTTTTTTCTGGTTCGTCTGTTTTCTACCCTCCAAAATATTGTTGATGTTTTTGGCAAGGTGTAGGTTGGTTCCTCTCTTGGGCTTTCTCTTTCTGGGTTGTGTCCTCCCTGCCACCACCCTGTCCCAGCCTCTCAGTCCTTCTGTGTACAGAGAAGCCGAGGGAGGACAGAGGGTCCTGTCTCAGGCCTTCCCAGCCCCTCCTGTCTTGAGCTGCTGCAGGAGAGGGAACCAGCCAGGTACCAGGTGAGTTAGGAGCTGAGTGGAAAGGAGTCAACTCTGCACTTTCTCAGAACTGATTCAGCTCAGCTTTACCTTACAAAAGAGGCTCCTGAGGAGAGCATGGCTGGCTAAAAAAATTGCTCATCATAGTCAATTTTAAAATCCTTACCTGATAACATAAGTATTTGATATATCTTCTGGTGCTCTGTTTCTTGGCCATATTTTTTCTTTTTTTAAAATTTTTATTTTGAATATAAATTTTATGGTACAATTACATGAAGTCTTGGATACCCCTCCAAATTCCCACCCCTTGACTGATTTTTCCTATATTGTTACAATAGTATAGTCTTTCATAAGGAGTTATAATTCCATCAGTATGTTATTTAAGTGTGCTCTCACATTGCTGGTATAGACAACGTCACATGGTCATATTTATTTTTAATATTCATCCTAAGTTTTTATTTCTAGAACCAGATCTTTAATTTTCCACTGCATCTTTACAATGTCACAAGTCCAAAATTTTCCATGAGAGGACTGATTTCAAGTGTTCCTGTTTGTTTCCCCTAAAAACATGAGCACCTGTCAGATGGTGCCTTGATTTCTGGTTCACTGAACGACTCAGCTTCTTCACCCTTTTCCACCAAACAGATTTCCATTGTTGAATGCTAGAGGCGGTGGACCTGGGTGATGAGATTTGAACTGGGAGCAGGGTAGAGGTGCAGTGAAACTTGGACTTTCAGCAGCTTGCTTGGTGCTGAAAGCCCCTCAGGATAGGCACTGGAAGAGCAATTCAGTCAGGAATGGTGGCCAGAGCCTGAAGTTGAACCAACACACCTTGCACTCCGTGCACTTGGCACATACCTTTCTCAGACATGATGTGGCTGGCTGAGGAGTTGCAGGGAACAGTGTGGGCTTGTTATTTCATCCCTAGTCAAGAATGGGAGGCTGCTAGGGAGGAGCACCTCGGGAAAAATATCCATTGACCCCAGAGCTGTTGAGACCTTTCTGGTTGGTATACAGCATGGCTTGGTGGGATCTGAGGATTTGAGTCACCTGGTACCTCCTGGCATTTCCCTGAATCTCATCATTCTGCAGAAACTTGGAAGCTATGCATACTTTAAGAGAGAAAGGGTAGACGAGAGGTGGCAATGTGAAAAAGCCATCTTTGGGGGCTTTTTTTTTTAACAGAAAAATGCAGGAGAGTTTAGGCAGTGACATAATGGACAGTAGGGTACTTGTAGACATTTGTCATATAACAGTGTTTTGAAGGAAGAGGAAAGTGTAGGGTGAGGTCTTTAAGGTACAAGAAATGAAGCTTCTGAAGAGAGGAAACGCTAGCCATAGACAGGAGGGAAGAGTCTGAGATTGGAGGAAAAGCCAAGACAAATGGGACCATTTCTTCCCAGAGCCCTGCAATCTTCTAAGAAGAATCAGAAGTGAGCAACCCTGTTGGAGGGACCCTAGAGTATGGGAGAGATAGAGGAATGGAGGGGAGAGGTGCCACAGGTCTACCTCTGTAGGGTTTCTTGTAAAGGTCCGACGTGCATCATTAACAACAGGGTGTTGTGGTAGCTCCAGGGCCTGTTGTGGTTGCTTGGCATTAATCTGTAGATTTGTGATGGATGAGTTTGCTCTGGTTCCATGTCTTCCTTGAGCAGAGCTATCCTTGGAGCAGAAGCTGGAGAGGGAGTGCTGACAGACGGGGGTGATCTCTGAGGCTTGCAAGGCCAGGGGCTCCAGGTCATGAGAGCCAGGGTGGAGGAGTGTGTGTACCATGTGTCATGGGGCCCAAGGTGCTGAGTGGGCCTTGGCATGTCCTGATGGAGATGGGAGTGTGACAGCTTAACAATTCTGGTGCAGCCGAATAGCAGGTTTTCTGGGCGTGGGGCAATGGGAAAGGTGACAGCTGCGGTTAAGAGAGGGCGACACACATTTGTGGATGGAATGAGTGACAGCCATGTCATGCTAAGCTCCAGGGTGTGCCCTGGATGGTATGCAGATGTAGTATTTGTGCAGTGTCTTGGCCAACAAAATCACATTGTATGTGTGTTTGCCAAGAATGATGTTCAGCAAATTAGCTTTATGGCAGAGGCGTGTGTGTGTGTGTGTGTGTGTACATGCATGCTTGGATGTGTGTGTCATAAACCTTATTTCTAAAAATAATGATTGAAATAACATTTCTTCACATAAACATACTCAGGATTCCCATCCAATGGGTATTTATGTGGGCTGTAAGATAATGGATCAACAGAAATGACCCATAGCCTTTTGCTCTTGAGGCCATTCATTTAATTGGCCTTCACTGCACATACTTAGGCTTTTCTTGAATGGTGTCCTGTGAATGGCTCTTTATTTGTTCATTTTTTTTATATCTCCCTTACCTTCGATGGGGTTTGTAAATTTTCTGGAAGGCAGGGATCAGGTTATATCCCTCTTGACCTCCATGGCAATTCAGACTGCGTTGTTTGCATCATCAATGTCTTGTGAATGGAAAGGCCTCCCATAGCTCTTTCCCTTTGTGACAAGGTGTCTCTTCAAACAGGAGAGACGTAGCAATGGCCTCATTAACCCAGTCTTGGAAGAGGGAGTTTCTTCTAAGTTCAGTCTGGAATCTAAGTGCCTGTAGCTGCCTTTGGTGTCTGAAATCACAGCCACACATCCAGCTTGTTTCCTACTGAATGTGGACACTCTTGTCTTTTACCCTCAAAAATGTTCACACTTTTTTTTCATTTCTTTTCTTTTTGATCTCATGCAGCATTGCTTTTTCACTTAGATTCCAAACTCCTTGAACATGCAGGTATTACTTTTTTGACACTTTCCTTCTCTTTGTAATGGGGGGCTTTCTTTTGGGACATTCTACAAGGAAGTTCCTACATAAGGGCAGAAAAAGCTGATAAGCATCTGCTTCTTTATAAACATTTGCAGTAAAATTTCCTATTCAAGATGTATTTGAGAGACACAGAGAGAGGGGGAGAGAGGAAGGGTGTGAGAAAGAAAAGGTATAGGTGAGCTTCTATCTGCTGGTTTCCTCCCAAATGCCCAGGATGAAGGTAATGTTTGGGGAGCTGAAGCCAGGAGTCTGGCATCAACCTGATGCCCTAGATGAATGGCAAGAACCCATTACTTGGACTATCCCCTCCTACTTCTCAGAGTCTACTTTAGCAGAGGAGTTGCAATGAGGAACTGGAGTCAAGACTAGAAGGGATGCTGATCAATGTTGTACCTGCCAATCCACATACCCACTCCCAAAAAATATTTTTATTTTTACAGGTAATTAGAAAAATAGAAATATATTCAAAAGTCAAAAGGACAAACTACAAAGTAAAGAATTGGTGGTAGAAGTCTTCCTAGGATCCCAACAAATCATGTTAGATAGGCAAATTTGCTTAGTCCTATGTGGAGACCTAACCAGTTGTAGCATCTCCTCACCTATACAGTGTTTAAAAGAATGTCTGCCCCATGGGGTTGTTTGTAGGGAAATAAATGGTTTAATTAATGTGAAAGTGCTTCCTAAGCTATGAAGTGCTTCCTAAGCTCTTACTGATTTCTTGGCCTCTAATTTACAGCACTTCACAGGGAATGACCCTAAGGCTCTATCCTTCTAGAGAGGACAGGTGAGAGCTATCCAGGCAGTGGGCATTGGGGGAACTGAAGTGCTGCATAGCGATGACTGAAAGGATGCAGAGTGGATGAGCAAACTCAAATGCCCTTTCTGCTCCACAACCTATGATTATGAAAAAGCACATAATTGGCTATTGTTTTAGATTATTTCCAGTTATCTTGACTTTGCCAAGCACGATGAGTTGCTTGAAGGTGGAGGCTGTCTCCCCTATCTATGCACCTTATATAATATTTAACAGGTAACAGATACTCCAGAAATACATCTACCAGGAAGCAATTGGTTGACATGCACTTCTCACATGGTGTTTGAGGCTGGGGCTTGCCTAGAGCAAATGAGTTGGCCACACTGTCTCTCATCATTCAGTTAAATTTTCCTACCCCCGCCAGTTTTCTCCATATTCACCTGCTGTGTGGTGGAAAGGGCTGGAAGTCAAAAGTCTGGAGGTGGGCTAAGTGAGCCTAACCTCTTTAAATCTTGGTTTCATCATCTAAAATTGGACATAATATCTTCCCTGTCTGCCCCAGGGGTTATGAAGATCAAATGAGAGGTTAAATGAAAGTCAAGGCTTTTTAAAATGGTGTAGCATCTTTCTGGGGGTGAAGTAGCTTGTTAGTACTCATCTCTCATTACAACCATCTGACAAAGTTGCAGCCTGTGACCACACAGCAAAAAACACACATTCAAATCAATTTTAGGATTTAACATGTAGCAAACAGGTAGGTGTTATTAACAATGCAAGACCTTCCAGTAGCTTCTTATTGGAAAACAGAATGGTTATTCTTGTTAACCAGTTTGACAGTTTTTTTTTTTTTTTAATAAAAACACTCTTAAACCTTCTGATCATCAATAGTTCCACTGCCTGTTTTTCCCTGTCCCTTTGTAGCTCCAAATCGCTGGCAAGTCTGATTAGTTTTTTTCAGGGTCAGAGTTGACTGCAGGCAAAAATTTGAAAAATTTTATTATGATGTCTGACCTATGTAATCCTTTCTAATGCATATTGCCTCATCTCATGCTCACAGCTCTGGGATCAGCAGGGTACTCTCATTTTGGTCCCCTGGTTTTAAAAAGCCTCATCTCCATCAGGCCTTGGAGAACAACACGTATTACAGGTCCTGTAGCATGAGAATTCAAGTTTAGCAGCTGCCATATCATCTGGGAGTCTGGCAGAAATGCAGTCTTAGGCCACTCAGACAGAATTGCTCTTTATCAAGACCAGAACCCTGACCTGATGTGCGGATTCAAATGAACTTATTGATGAGCTAGTATCTTCTCCAAGTAAGAGAACTCTCCAAGGTATTTACAGAAAAACAAACAGGCAACATCTCTTGAAAGGAAAATATTTAGCTCTAAAGAAGGAACAGTAGAATCCCAGGCATCCCAAGGGGACTTTCAGAGCCCTGGACAAAGGTTCCCATTCCTTCCACCTCCGTCTTGTTTTCAAACAGTATCACAGAAAGATTCTCCAAGAGAGAGAAAAGAAGGAACACTATAAGCAACAAATTACAAGCCTGTTAATAACTGATATTATTTTTCTTTCACAAAATATGAACTGTAATAGCTTTTTATGATATGCATGATAGCTCCTAAGGCAGCACTTAATAGAGTATCAGCTTGCAGAAGACCTTTAGTTCTGCTTTTCCCACAATTAATCTCTCTGCCCAGAACATCTCAGAAGCAACTTAGACTATCAGTTCTCTTCTAGTTTGACCACCTTGTAAATATGACAAGACTAAAGCAGATTTGCAGCATGTAGGTAAGTGGATTGCTTTTATAATATAACTCCCAATCAAATAAATCTCCCTGATGAACACAGTCTCCATCATTCCTATTGCTAACAACCTTAGACTTAAATTACATGTTGGTTCCATGAGATTCTGAAAGCTTTTATCTGAAATTAAATTAGTAATTCTAGAATCACACGTTTTCCAGCCTTAGAGATGACCCAGTACAAATTCTTCCTTTTCAAATGGGGGAAACTGAGATCTGAGAAGGGACGTGACTAACTTAGGGTCACTCTCACAAGGTTTCATCAGAAAAGCTCTGTCTCCCAAGTATCATTGTAAGAAAACTCAAACACACATTTCCCAGTGTTCCGGCTTTTTTGCATTCACCAAAAGGCCAACCTGTGAAACAAGATCTTATGGTTGAATTTTCCTTACCTTGTTAACCATCTCCTGGATTTCTGGAGTGGCAGGTTTGGCATCAGTTAAGCCTCCAGGTATCATTTTGGCTAATTGCTTGTTTGCTGAACAGCTTGCTGGAACCCAAGTGGTTGGGTGAGGTGGAGTCCAGAGTTTTTTAAAGGTGTTCACAAGCTCCGCCTTTAAAGGAAGACCAAAGGAAGTTACGCACCCGTTTTATTCTATGAAGTTGAAGAAGCAAAGGAAATGACTTGCTTCAGGGCAAGTCTTGTTGCTTCTTCAACAGAACATGGGAGTGGAATTTGGAAGAACTAAGGCAGGACTGGGGGATGAGCAAGCGGATGTGCCTGACTAGTGCACAATCAGCATCAAAAGTCCCTTCATTCCCTTGGCCACTGGTTTCCTCCTGTTGTGTAGTCTGAAGTGTGAAACCTGAAACCACATCCACCTGTTTAAGACCTCCACTGCAAAACCTTATTGTTTCACAAGAAATACTTTTAGAGAACGCTAAGGCTGACTGTGTAGAATTCACTTTATAAAGAAAACAAAAGGATGCTCACCTCTCTGAATGAGTTTCACTGTGTACTTGAATGTCTAGAAACTTTCAAAACACAGAAAAATACAAAGATTAAGCAAATGTCCATATTTCTGTCATGTGGGATTGAATCTTGTAGCAGTTTAGATGTTTTGTTCCTGTCCTTCTTTTGTAGATGTTTTGAAAAATAATCCATTGCAGCCATGGAGGGAGCTTCCTGATCTGGTCCACCTAACCCCGCCCCCGCCCCAGAGGGTGATGACAATGGGGGGTCTGGGTGCTGATAGCCGAGTTTTAGACATTTTTGTGGGTGTCCAGCTCATGGCCTTTAGCTGCTGTGCGCTGTTCTCTGCTAGGTCTGTTTATTCTGTCTGTGACTGTTGATGGACATTTGGTTCTTTCTAGTATTTCATCCATATAGACAATATTACATTTTTTCTTTTATATATGGGTGAGGGCTTCTGTAGGCAATTATCTAGCAGCAAAATTGTGCTGGCTGAATGCTTATTCATGTTATCTTGTTGAATATCCTAGCCCTTGTCTGCCTCTCTATTCTCCAGGCACCACTGTCTCCTTACGTATCCTACAGAGATGTTATTCACACACACAGATACATAAATAATTAGCCCTGAACACCCACACAGGGTATTTCAACACGTTGTTGTGAAAATAGGATTAAAAAGTAATACTCATGGCTGAGTGTAGTGGCTCAACAGGCTAATCCCCTTCCTGCAAGCAGCAGCATCCCATCTGAGGCCAGTTCATGTTCTGGCTGATCCACTTCCAATCCTGCTCCCTGCTTATGGCCTGGGAAAGCAGCAGAGGATGGCCCAAGTCCTTGGGACCTGCACCCATGTGTGAGACCTAGAAGAAGCTCCTGGCTTCGGATCCACTCAGCACTAGCTGTTACGGCCATTTGGGGACTAAACCAGTAAATGGAATATCTTTCTCCCCGACTCTCCTTCTCCCTGTAAATCTTCATTATGATTAAAACAAACATTAAAAGGAAATATTTATTTTTTCCATGAACTTTTTGAAGACTCCTTATATAGGAACAAGTAGACATATACATGTATATATATGTGTATATATATATGTATATATGCAAATATATATATACACCTATATTTTCTTGAAAGCACTCTGCTACAAAAACTCTTATAATTTTGATTTTCCTTATCGATGCATTTTGGAGATTGCTATGTGCTTACTACATGGAGGGAAGCTTCATTATATTTTGCAGGTACTTAGCAAATCCTTGGAGATGGGGATCTCACTGGCTAATCTGGGGGTGCTGTGCAGGTGGCTCTTTGCTGGACGCCTTCACACTCTGTGTGGAGAAGCATAGCACAAACGAACGGTTCAGCTTTTAGAAGCCACTGGCTTTGGCCACTGCCAATCCCAGGCTGTCCTATATGATTCTGTTCATCTGCTTGCGGCCTTGCCAAGTTAAGTCTTCCATAGCCAGGTCTGTACCTTTTACTAAAGTCACAGTTAATTTTCACCTCCTTTCTTTCTTCCTAGCCCAGATTATCCATGTCCAGTTTCCCTGGTGCTGGGGATTGGATAAGTGCCAAATCTCCTTTTTTTTTTTTAAATGTTTCTATTCCCTCTTACTTTTGATTCTTTTTTTTTTAAAGATTTATTTTTATTATTTTTCATTGGAAAGGCGGATATACAGAGAGGAGAGACAGAGAGGAAGATCTTCCATCCGATGATTCACTCCCCAAGTGAGCGCAACGGGCCGATACTATGCCGATCCGAAGCCAGGAGCCTCCTCCGGGTCTCCCACGCGGGTGCAGGGTCCCAAAGCTTTGGGCCGTCCTCGACTGCCTTCCCGGGCCACAGGCAGGGAGCTGGAAGGGAAGCGGGGCTGCCGGGATTAGAACCGGCGCCCATATGGGATCCCGGGCGTGCAAGGCGAGGACTTAACCACTTGCGCCACCGCGCCGGGCCCTACTTTTGATTCTTAGTAGTTTGTTTGAGATGTAAAAATTGTTTCCAAAGCAAATATTACTTTTGTCTCCACCTGCTAGATTAAACATACAATTGATCTAACATGCACTAAAGTATATTCAAGATTGCTCTTTTTTGGTAAATATTTATTTTTATTGGAAAGTCAGATTTACAGAGAGGAGAGACAGAGAGAAAGACCTTTTATCCACTGGTGTACTCCCCAAGTTGTCACAAGGCTGGAGCTGAGCTGATCTGAAGCTAGGAGCCAGGAGCTTCTTCTGGGTCTCCCACATGGGTGCAGGGTCCCAAGGCTTTGGGCCATACTCTCCTGCTTTCCCAGGTCACAAGCAGGGAGCTGGAGCAGCCAGGACATGAACCAGTGCCCATATGGAATCCTAGTACAGATTCAAGGCAAGGATTTAACCATTAGACTGTTGTGCCGGGCCCAAGAGGTGGAGTTTTCCGGCCCAATAACATTTTTGTACTTTCGTCATTGCTTTTTTTGCTCAAGCTAGGTCGTTTTCTTGTATTCCCAAATTGTACTAATAATATAATTATCTTCTTGCTCACTCCCCAAAAATGTCTGTCAGTCATTTGATTTCCTTTTTCTGTCCTTTCCCCATTGCTAGTGACGATGATACATGTTGTCCCACCTATCCTAGTTCTCCCTGTCCATTTTTCACGACATCGGGTCAAGCTCTCATTAACTTTCCCTTGCTCCAATGACAACTTCCCAATTAATCTTGCTGTCTCTAAAATCCATCCCCCCAGGTCCGACTTTGATATTATGATTTACAATGAGAAATATATCTATTGATCATCATCTTCATTTCCTGGTGCGAAGCTCTCCAAGCCCTATAATATGCTGAGTAGTAGGGATGTTATAAAAATCCTTTGCTGTAATGTTTGGTCTTTGACCCTGGTTCCTGGGCCTCCAATCTCTTGGAATTTCTTGGGATAACTGTTGGTGGGCTCTTGGGTGGAGTTCCGGTCAACTGGAAAACTAAGCCGTGATGAACAGCTTGGAACTTTCAGTCCCACCCCATCTCCATTCCTTAGGAAGGAGCGAGGGAACAGAGACTGAGTTAGTAATCAATTTTTCTTTTGTGATGAAGCCGCCAGAAAAACCTATAAACTGTGGGGTTTGGAAAGCAACACCTTTATTAAATTATGAACTGATAAATGTGGCGCCTTGGGCTCTGGAACCCATCCCAGCAAATTATCAAACCTAAGGAAGGGATTGTGAGAACCCAAATTACAGCTTATCAGTCAGAAGTTCCTATGGTACACATCCTGGGTTTTCTAACATTTGAAGGTAGGAGCAGAGGAAGAGATCTTATAAGATTCTGCCCTTATACAATGATATCTAATGTTAACTTTGGTTAGTATCAGAATACAACCGAATTGTAGGCTACCCTGTTGGTGTGTGAATGGTTGTGGGGTGCATTGTGTGGGAGGGTGATAGACCCCACCTTGATGACCAGAAATACATTGAGAGCAGAGTAGAGGATAGCAGTCAGTTGTTGTTTTAACCATACACCTGTCTACTCATGGCTTTCCATTTTATCTTCCCAAAACACAAATAGTATTGGCAAAGTTTAAAATTTTCAATGGCCTACTTAATGAAAAAGATGGAGCAGTGGACACAGGCCCTGTTGTAAAAGGAGAATATGACAGCTCACTTGGTGTTGTAGCAGAAGAGCAGAACTAACTGGATAACAACCCCAAACAAACGATGACAGCAAAAAATCTCGGTGAATGGAGCCAATGGTCATTGGGAGGGTGACGTCATCCTCGGATTGGTGATATTGGCAGCATTTCAGAAGTATGCAAACCACTTGGACAGAACCCTCGGAATATGTACACATTGAGAGACTCTAGATTCATCTGAGGTGGCAGTTCCTCGTCCCTGGGTACTGGGACATGTGGAAAGTCATGAGTGGTTTCCCTCTTTGTCTCTGCTTACCCCAGAAACAACAACAAGAAATAGCAAATTTGGAAGCAATGAGTTCACCCAGTTTTCCCTAAATCTCGATCCTTCCCACCATGATCCACCATGAAATAAGTATTAAAAAATAAAATTTATAAAAAAAGAAAAACAAAACAAAATTTTCAATGGTTTCTCTTACCTAACAACTACAGTGTAACCTATTTTCCATGATCTGTTCTCACTCACCCTTACCTCCTCTTTCGCCATGTGCCATGAAGGTAGCCAGGAGGAGTAACTGTCCATTGCTTGAGCACATGCTGCAGGTTTGGTCTTCACACAATTCTTAAAAAAAAAAAAAAATTATTTATTTTTATTGGAAAGTCAGATTTACAGAGAGGAAGAGACAGAGAGGAAGATCTTCTGTCAACTGATTCATTCCCCAAGCGACCACAACTGCTGGAGCTGAGCTGATCCGAAGGCGAGGACTTTAGCCACTAGGCTACCACACCGGGCCCCCTCTGCACAATTCTTACAGCAGTGAGTTGATGCAGTAGGCAGTTCAGACTTTCATGAAAACCTTAGAGGAGGCAAGATAAGAGCAAGACCAAGAATACCCAAGTTTTCCAAAGGTAGAGCTGCTTTCCCACCTTCCTTAGCGTGCAGTGTGATGGATCTTGGTAATATCATTGTACGATCCCTGTTACACTGCAGATTCGCAGCAGCTCCAACTCCCCCGGACGCCCTCAGCCACCTGCACTGTACTCCCTCCCTCTCCCCCCAGGCTCCGCAACTTCTTCATCTTTTTTTGTCACTGTAATTTCTTCTCTTCTGGAGTTTCAGGTGAATGGCAAACTACAGCTGTGATACTTCACTTTTAAGAATTCTGTTTACTGTTTTTTTTTTTTTTAATTTGAAAAGCAGAGACAGACAGATTCTCTGACTAGGAGAATTCTCCCAGCTCCTGGTTTACTCCTCAAATGACTCCTTCTCACATTGACTTGTCCTGAGGCTCACCTACACTGTTGAATGTGTTACTAATCTGTTCTCTCCTTGTTTTGGGGTGGTATTTTCTCTTGGCTTCGTATTGGCTCAGCTCTGGCCATTGTGGCCACTTGGGGAGTGAACCAGCAGATGGAAGATGTTTCTCTCTGTATCTCCTTCTATGTGTACATCTGCCTTCCCAATTAAAAAAAATAAATTGAAAAAAAGTTTAACAAGTAAATCAACTCTCTCCAGAAAAATACTTGGGAGAATTTTTTTTTTTTTTTGCAAAATAATTTAATCCAGGCTTTATCAGTGTAAGATAGAAATGAGAAATAATGGACCTTGATGTTTTAGTGACTTTACTGAAGGAATTTTTTCATCATCATACCATACGAACTCCTGGCAAAATAAAAAATGCTGCTTTTATCATTGCCATTTCAGTGAAACTGAGGACAGCGGACTGGAAAGTGTTAGCAGGGCTCTGCCCTCTGGGGTACAGAGGGTAAGAAGCACTGAGCATGGCAGAGTTGGGTCTTCAGTTTGAGCAGATTTTTATCTCAGTGTGTTGTAAACATTAATTTTACTTTTGTGCTGTTACTTTACTATGATGTTCAATGATTTTCCCTAGAGTTGAACTTTTTCAAAAATGATTTAAAACAAACTTTTTTAAAAAATAAAAGTCATAATTTCTGAGAATAAATTTCACCTTCTTGATTAGATAAATACTTGGGAAATTATCTGATTAACTTTGATGGAATCAGGGTTTAGTCTGGAAACCTAGTCATTTTCTCATTAAATGATAAAGGTTTTCTTCTATAAAAAGTCAAAATAATTTGAGCTTCCTATATTTTGTAGAGGCAGCCAATTATTACTGTTCCAATAATACACTTACATAAGTGTGTTCCCAAATAATGCAGTTATGATGACTGCTGTTTTTAGATGGTTTGCTTTCATAAACCTCTTTACTAGTGTTGGAGCTCAGAAATACGACCCCCAGGTGTGATGCAACGACACTGGAGGGGCTTCCAGACAGTCTCCCTCGGGCTTCTTCCTGTTTGTCTTTCCCCTGCTTCTCTTTCTACCCTAAACAGATCATGGAAATGAAGAACTCCTCTTCTCCAAGAAAGACCATTGTAATGAGAAACCCATCCTTTCAACAACAGCCATAAAACCTAGAAATAATCTAATATATTCTAACCCATCCTACCCTTCCTTGCTTGCCCTAGAGACAGTCTCTGACCTCTATTTTTAGTTCAAAGATTTGTTTATTCAAGAATCAGAATTACAGAGAGGGGGAATGGAGAGAGTCACACAGAGATAGGTTATATCTGCTGGTTCATGCCCCAAATGGCCACATTGGCTGGAGATGGCCAGGCTGAAATCAGGAGCCAGAAGCTTCTTCTGAGTCTCTTGGGCGACTTTCCTGTGCTTTTCCAGGCACATTAGCAGGAACCTGGATTGGAAGTAGAGTAGACACCCATATGGGGTACCACTGTTGAGGGCAGTAGCTTAACCTGCTGTGACAAAGCACTGGCCTCATGATCTAGTTCTATTTTAGTAGACCAGATGCTATTCATTCCAGAGACTCTATTCATGGGAGGAAAGAATGTTGCACAGAGAGGATTGGGACAGGTGGAGCTTGCTGGGTTTCTACACTCCATGTATCACCTTTAGGTCGAATTCTTTCCAACCAGTGACATTTCTATGTGGCTGCCTGTTCTTTACTAAGGGTAAAATAGACAATTTTCCCTGGGTCTTTGGGTCTTCAATTCTGAAGTTTCCTGTGTCGTGTAAGTAAATAAAATACATCTGTTCATGCTTTTCCCCATCAACTTGTTGCTATAGGAGTGCAACTGCAGGGTCTATGACTTCAATCACAGGAACAAAAGTTGTCACACCATTCTATCCCACACTACACATGGGTAGGATTTAGTTACTCCACTTAGTGCAGATTTCCAGTGGCTCTCAGGGAACACTTAATATGAACTTTTGTTTCTCTGTAGTTTGCCTTACAAGGTGGAGAATCACTACGTGAATTGAGAACCTGGGTACAGTACTCCTGAGATTGGCAGGGAAAGGCGAGATGGCTGAGAGCAATGACATTAAAAATGAAAACCAACATTCAGGATTAGTAAAGGAGTTCTGCCAACTAACCTATTGCTCAATCCAGATGACAAAATTCATGTTTGCTTAAAAAAAAAAAAGATTTATTTGTTTTTGGGCCAGTGTGATAACTCAATTGAGTAATCCTCTGCCTGCAAGCCCCAAAATACTATATGGATGCTTGTTCGGGTCCCAGCTGCTCCACTTCTGACCCACTTCTCTAAATTTGCTTTTCAAATAATAAATAAATAAATATCTAAAAATATTTATTTATTTTAGTTGAAAGGTAGAGTTACACAGAGACGGAGATAGAAAGATAGGTCTTCCATCTACTGGTTCACTCCCCAAATGGCCACAGTGGCCCAAACTGGGCTGATCTGAAGCAGGGAACCATGAGTTCCTTCCAGGTATCCCATAGAGATACAGGGCCCCAAGGCTATGAGCCATCCTCTGCTGCTTTCCCAGGCCAGAAACAGGGATCTAGATGGGAAGTGGAGCATCAGTGTTAGAGGTTGGGCACCTGCCAAAGACAGAGTTCTGAGCTGTTGCATATTGGGAAGCTACAATTTATACACACACACACACACACACACACACACACACACACACACACACGAGTCAATGTGAATACATCCAGGAAATATTGGCCAGCAGGTGGTGACTGTTGTGTGTATAGGCGGGGTCCCAGTGGGGAATTCTGAGGTGAGAGAATGAGCAGCCCCTCAGCTTGCTCTAACTAGCTCATGGTGATCTCTAGGCCAGGTGTCAAAAAGCTCATTTAAAATACAAGGCATCTATCTTGTGCAGAAAGCTTCACCACTGAGGAAACATATTATGATGGACTGTTCATCCCACAAGGTTTCAGATGGATTTCCCTTCATTCAGACAGAAAGAGGAATACATAAAAAATGATTATTGGGTCTGCCGCTTTGCAGCAGGTTAAGCCACTGCTTACAAAGCCAGTGATGCATTTTGGAATACTGGCCTCAGTTCCAGCTACCTCCCCTCTGGTCCAGCTCCCTGCTCATGTACCTTGGGAATCACTGGAAGATGGCCCAAGTGCACGGGTACTGCCATCCACCTGGAAGACCCAAGGAAAGCTCGTCTCTTGGCTTCTGCCTGGCCCAGTACTGGCTATTGTGACCCTTTGGGGAGCAAATCAGTAAATGGAAGATCTCTCTTTTTCTCTCCCTCTCTCTAACTCTGCCTTTCAATTAAATAAAATAAATATTCAGAACACCTAGAATTACAACATGAGAAGTGTCTTTATTTTTTTATTTTTATTATTTTTTCATTGGAAAGGCAGATATACAGAGAGGAGAGACAGAGAGGAAGATCTTCCATCCGATGTTTCACTCCCCAAGTGAGCGCAACGGTCGATGCTATGCCGATCCGAAGCCAGGAGCCTCTTCTGGGTCTCCCACGCGGGTGCAGGGTCCCTCCCAAAGCTTTGGGCCGTCCTCGACTGCTTTCCCAGGCCACAGGCAGGGAGCTGGAAAGGAAGCGGGGCTGCCGGGATTAGAACCGGCGCCCATATGGGATCCTGGGCGTGCTAGGCGAGAACCTTAACCACTTGCGCCACCGCGCCGGGGCCCCGACAAGTGTCTTTATTGGGACAAACCATGTCAGAGAGCTGGGGAAAAAATTTGAGGTGAGGGGACACATGAAGTGGGCCCTGAGGATGACTGACATTGGTTCCCAGGTCGAGTTTTTGTGTTATTCTAAAATTAAAGAGTTAGCAGCTTTATTGAGCCACAACTGATTTACGATAAGCTGTACATATTTAAAATGTTCAGTTGTATAACTTGATATAAATGCAGATGTGTGGATATTACAATCATTACCGAGCTTCTTTACGCCCGGTGTAATGTCCGCTATCCATTCCCCGTTTCTCTATGTCTATCTCCACTGCTAAGGGACCATGAATCCACTTATTATCATTAGTCAATGATTCATTCCACTTAGACAGAGATGAGATAGTGTGTTCAATGTGATTGTGTACAACAGCTGGATCTGGGAACTGACGGGCCTGGATTGTTTTATTTCCAGGTCACCACATAAGGAGTAGGCACTCCCTGTTGCTTCTCCAGGTTTGAATAATTAGAAGCCAGAGCCTCTGACTCCTGGCTTGGAGATCACCACGCAGAGTCAGGGGTTACACCACTAACGTATTAATAGCCTTTATTCACCAATTGAGAGCATCCTGATTCTGGAATTGAATTCTAATGTGGGATGCAGGTGTCCAAATGCCTGCCTCCCATGTCCATTTTATACAAATGAAATCCTACATCAGGTCCTCTCTTTTTGTATGGCTTCTTTTAGTTGACACAGTTATTGAAACCCATCTATATTGTTGCACATTGCTCAGTTGCATCTTAGTGGGGGTGGTATTGATATCACACAGTTTATCTTTTCATCTACTGATGAACACTTGAGTAGTTCTCAGTTTTTAGTTAAGACAAATCTCTCTCTTTTTAAAATTTATTTATTTGAAAGGCAGAGTTATAGAGAATAGAGGAGAGTCAGAGAAAGAGAAAAATTTCCATCCACTGGTTCATTCCCCAAATGGCTACAATGCCTAGGGTTGGGCTGGGCTGCAGCCAAGAGCCAGGAGCTTCTTAGGGTCTCCCACTTGGATGCAAGGCTCCAAGTGCTTTGATCATCTTTCACTGCTTTTCCCAGGCACGTTAACATGGAACTACATCACAAGTGGAGCAGCTGGGAGTGGGACTTGTGTCCAGATGGGATTCAGAGATGCAGGTGGCAGCCTCATTTGCTATGCCACAGCATCAGGTCCTGCTCATTTCTCAGTGGATTTTGAGAATTCTTTATATATTCTGGACACAAGTTTGTTATCCAGCTACATGTTTGAACATGTTTTTTGGAAGTGTCTGTCATTTCATCCACTTAAAGGTGTCTTCTGAAGATCAGATGTGTTTAATTGTGCCATTTTTCCTGAATCATTCCATCATGATTATAAGAAAACTTTGGCTGACTAAAAACTATGTAGATTTCCTCCCTATGTTTTCTTGTTTAAGTTCTATAGTTTCAGTTTTTTTTTTTAAATTGCTGATAACAATAGATTCAGACGAGAAGCGCTTTTCTGCTTCCTCTTAATTTCTTTCCTAACTTTCCTCTTCTATTCTTCCACTCGGGTACTAAGGTGGGGAGGGCTCCGTGGAGGGAAAAGGGGGCTTCCCCGCTCCAGCCCCTCCCCAAGAGCCGTGGCCTTGTTAGAAAGCAGGAGGGCTTGTGAGGCGGTTGGGGACGACTGCCTGTGTGTGCCACTCAGGGTCGGGGACTCTGCTGGGACTGCACTTTTGTGAGCCTTTGTTCACAAGGCAGCTGACTTCCTTTCCAAACTCCAGCTTCAGGCAGTTCTCCCCACCTCAAAATTCCCACAGTGATTTTCAAATGACCCTGAAGGGATTCTAAAGGTTTCGCAGGGCTCTCCGTGGGCACTCTGAGGAAATGGGGCAGAGGACACAGCAGGGACCCCTTCCCAACTGGCTATGCACCCAGGGGCTGGGTGGCAGTGGATGTTCTGCTTTTCCCAGAAAATTCCTACAGAGGGCGCTGTCCAGTCTCCTCAGCCAACTTTCTTGTCAGGCCCCTGAGGAGCGGAAAGCCCGTGGCCAAGGCGTCCACAGCTTGTTGGCAGTCTCTCAGGTGGACAATGAGCCAAGTGTTTGTTCTGCCTGCTGAGGGAAGGTGGTAGGAGGGCCTGGCTGGACTCCATGAGGAGATCCCTCTCGGTGGGTGACCCTTACACCTGCAGAAAGTGGGCGGAGGCTCTAAATTCCTGGCCTTGGCCTGGGTATCCTGAGGAGGGGTGTGATGCGCGTGGTCCTGCCTAGATGGGCCAGGAGGGAAATGCAATCCCCTGAGCCCTTGGAACCGGCCAGGGTCTCGTGGTGTGGAGGGTGAGGCTGCTCCACCAAGATCTGTTTTGACTGGGACATTCCTCATTCCCCTCTGGATTATACATGTTTTTGGATTCCAAGGGGGGATATTTTAAATTTTATTTTTTTTTAAGTTGAAGCTTAGTTTATGTGCCTTAGTAAAAAAGCACAACTTTCAGATACTCAGCTTAGTGGGTTTTTTGTTTGTTTGTTTGTTTTTTGCAGTGGCACACTCACACAATTGCTTATAAACATTCCCATCATTCTAGAAAGATGCCTCATCTTCCTTCTCCTCCAATGCATCCATCTAACTGCTAGTTTCGTCTGTTTTTAAACTTCCTGTGAGTGGAAGCCAATTGTGGTTTGACTTTATCTGTTCAGCATGAGGTTTTGAGATTGATTCATGTTACTAGATTTAGAAATTGCCAAGTGGTTTCCAGTAGGGTGAATCCACCCCAACACACGGAAGTTAGGAAGTCACTTGGGAAACTGCATTCCATGTCGGGAGTGCCTGAGTCGGATTCCTGGTTTCATGTTCCAGTCCAATTTGCAAAGGATGTACACCCCGGGAGGGAGCAGCAGCTGATGACTCAAGTACTTGGTTCTCCCTCATCCATGTGGGAGAGCTGGACGGAGATCAGAGTCCTGCCTCTGGCCTGGTCCTACCCCACCCATTGGGGGCATTTGGGAAGTGAATCAGTGGGTAGGAAAATCTCTTTTTCTTTGTTTCTTTGACTTCAGATAATGAAAATAAATAATACATTAGAAGCTGCTTACAACTCATGGCAATTTTAGTAGTTCATTCTTCTCCAGTACTTGGTATTGTCTGTCTTTCTAACGTTAAACATTTTTATAAGATGCCTCACTGTGGCTTTAGTTTGCATTTACCTGATGCATGGTACTTTTTAGAACATTTTCATGTGTTTATGGGCTACTTGGATGTTTTCTTTTTTTTTGGACGGATGTTTTCTTTTATGAAGTGCGCATGTAAGTCATTCCGGGTTCCTATTTCTCCTTCCGTTTTGGAAAAATTCTTTATTCCCTTCCTGTTGGCATTTCGCTTGCCATTTTGCTGTTGTACCGTGTGTTTGTTGATGAGCAGAATTTTAAAATTTTAATGAAGTCCATTTTCTCTTTTGCTGGACATTGCCTGATGTATTTAAAGATTCTTTGCTTCCCTTTCCCTATTATCTTCTTTGATTTTCTTTTTGATGTTTTATGGCTTTAATTTTTACACTTAAGGGCATGACCCACTTCAGATTTCTTTCTGTATGATGTATAGGCTCTGTGTGTGTGTGTGTGTGTTGGTGGAGAACCTGGGGAAGTTAACTTTCTTTTGTCTTTGCAGATAGCAACTTACAACCTTTCTTCCTGGAATACAAATCTTTTCTTGAATTTTGTAGATGCCTTTGTTAAAAACAAAGTTACCATGTTAATGTGAGTTTGTGTATCTCATTAACTAGGTTGACTTTTCTGATGCCAGGGTCTGAAAAACTAAGAAAATAGATGGGGGAAGGGTGGCTGGCTTCAGGCATTTTTTTTTTTTTTGGAAGCCTAGATCCAGGTAGGTAGGGGGAAAGAAAAGGCAGGGGGCCCTGTTACGCCCAGATTCTGAGTTCCCCCCAAATCACCAGGAGTCTGAAGTGGATGCAAACACACAAAGGCAGTTTATTCAAGCTCCAGCCTGGGCTCCCAATCGTTAGTTACAGAACTGTGGTTCAGGAAAGAGCCCCTAGGCAGGAAGGTGCAGGGTTTTTATGCACTTCAGGGGGTTCTTCACAGTTACATAACAAAGGGACAGGTTCCTATTGTTGGGTTTTGAAGTGAGCAACTTTCAAATAGCACAAACTGGTGGGCTGTGAGGCAAGCAAGTCTCTAAACGGAGCCTTAGGGACTTTAACCTCTTGGAAAGGAACTCAGCAATCAGGATGGTGGTTCTTAACAAAATCGAGCCGCTCAGGCTAAGCAAATAGTTGAGATTCTGAGGTCTTTGATCCCTACCATTGGCCTTTCCCCTACCCCTGACCTTGATGAAGAAATTCAGTGGCACCCTGGTGACCAGGATTTGTGGATTCAGTGATTGCTGAAGTCAAAATTGTGAGTTTTGTTTTTGTTTTGTAAGGTTTGTGTGCTTCCCCTGGGATGTTTACTATACTCTCCTACTTTCCCTAAATCAGCTATTAAAATGTATTCCTAGGAAGGAATTAGTAACTTTCTCCAAATTAATACAAGCAAAAAGCATCATATATATTTACATTTTGACTGGAGTATGTACTTTGAGATGAAGAAACAATAGCAGCTGGGCCTGGTGTGATGGCTCAATGGCTAAATCCTTTCCTTACAAGCATCAGGACCTTAAACAGACATTGGTTTGTGTCCCAGTTGCTTTATTTCCCGTCCAGCTCCCTGACCATGGCCTGGGAAAGCAGTGAGGATGGCCCAAGGCTTTGGGACCCTGTACCTGAGTGGGAAATCTGGAAGAAGCTGCCGGCTTGGCATAGGCTCAGCTCCGGCTGTTGTGGCTACATGGGGAGTGAACCAGCATGTGAAATCTTTCTCTCCTCCTCTGTAAATCTGATTTGCCATTCCAACAAAAACAGATAAATCTTTAAAAAGAAAAAGAAACATTAACATGAAATTACACATGAATTTCATGTGTGCAATGAGATGCATTTTGCTAAGTAAATGTTTATAGAATCTATGAATTTGATCAGCTGAGTGATTGCTTATCTTTTAACATGTAATGCAAGTTTTTCCTTAATTCAGAAACTTGACCTGACTTATTAATCTATTTCACCACCTTTAATAATTTCACCACTCTAAATTTAGCAAGACTGACAATTCATAAGTTATTGCACAAGGGAGGAAGTAACTTTATAATGTGGATAAAGCAGTGTTAGATTGAGAAATGTTAGATAAGAGTTGAGAAAGTAATTGAATCTAATTATTCCCAGATTTTTATATTAAGTTCTCTTAGTCATCTATTGAAATGTGAAGTTTAGCAATTGGTCTGTACATGCATTAAGTCTTTAATGATTCTCCTCTACTAAGATAGTAGTTTTTTTTTTTTTTTCATTTCAAGCATTATTTGAGAGGTGGAGATAGAGAAAAAGAGTGAGAGAGAGGGAGAGAGAGAGAAAGATCCTCTACCTGCAGCACTGGCATCCTATATGAGCACTGTTTGGAGTCCCAGCTGCTCTACTTCTGATCCAACTCCCTGCCAATGGCCTGGGAAAGCAGCAGAGAACGGCTCAGGTCTTCTGACTTTGGATTAGTTCAACCAGTTCTGGCTACTGCAATCTTTTGTGGGAGGGAACCAGTGGATGTAAGAGTCCCTTTATCTCAATCTCTCCTTCTTTCTCCGTATATCTGCCTCTCAAATAAAAATGAATAAATCTTAAAATATGAGAGAGGGAGAGAGCGAGCGAGCTAGCAAGCACCCATCTGCTGGTTCACTCCTTGATTGTCTCTCAATTGCCAGGGCTAAAGCTAGGTGCTCTTAGCATAATCCAGAACTCTCATGTGGGTGGCAGGGGCTCAATCACTTGAGCCATCACTGCTGTCTAAGGGTCTGCATTGTTAAAGCTGAGGTCAAAAGCTGGAGCAGGAGGCCCGGCTGTGTGGCCTAGCGGCTAAAGTCCTCGCCTTGAACATGCCGGGATTACATATGGTTGCTAGTTCTAATCCCAGCAGCTCCACTTCCCATCCAGCTCCCTGCTTGTGACCTGGGAAAGCAGTCGAGGATGGCCCAAAGCTTTGGGACCCTGCACCGGCCTGGGAGACCCGGAAGAAGTTCCTGGCTTTGGACTGGCATAGCATCAGCCGTTGCGGTCACTTGGGGAGTGAATCATCGGACAAAAGATCTTCCTCTCTGTCTCTTCTCCTCTCTGTATATCTGACTTTTCAATAAATAAATAAATCTTAAAAAAAAAAAAAGCTGGAGCAGGGAAGCAAGCCCAGGTCCTCTGTTAGGAGATACAGGTCTTTAACTGCTACACCAAATGCTTTCTCTCTAGTAATTCTATTTTAGAAAGTATGATGTACCTGTGCACGCACATCTCTTGACCAATCACTTTGTAATTACTGGACTTGTGGTATTCCAGCCACTTGGGATTTCTTGGAGATCTCGGACTTCTCTGGCTATGGGACATTCATGAAACTGCAAGAAACGTTTTTCTATTGCAAAATAGAGCAAAAAGTGCAAACAAAGCATTGAAAAAGTAGTTTCTGGTCACAGAGGGCTCTGGCTTTTCCTTTGGCATGGTTGTCAGTGGTGATCAGGAGTGAGGTCTCCCCTAAAAGTTGAGTTCTGAGCCTGAGTCAGAGGTTGGTACTTTGGCTCGAGTTACAGATGGAAATAACTTGGCTGAGAGGGAGGTGGGTTTGGCCTGTAAGGGGCTGTTTAAGCCTTATCTGTCAATATGAGCCTAGCCTTGCTCAATTTCCCTGCGGCTGAAGATGGGACCCCTGTAGCTCAAGCCAACATGCCTGTGGGCTGTGCCCCACCCCAGCACTTCCCTCTGGGTTCTAGTGCACTACACTGAAAGGTGGGAGCATCGTCTAGATGCTTGAAGAAATGACAAGATGTGAAACATTTTTTGAGAGGAGAATTTTCAGCTGCCAACTCTTCTCCCTCTAAAACTGGAAAGTTGTCAGAATTAACATGGAGCTACTTTTGTCTAAACCCTTACACACCACATACAAGAACAAACAAAGAACAAAGCCAGGAGGCTTTGTAGGAGGGGATGTCAGACTTGGACCTGTCATCCAAGACTGCCAGAACCATGACCTTGCCCAAGGGTCACCACAACCTCCCACAGAAAACACTTCTTGAAGACTGTCCTATTCAGTTGATTGCATGTTCATCCTTGGCTTAATTTCACCCTTGCTATTGATCCTGGCAGCCAGGGATTATCATTTCAAAATCATTTTTGTAATCCTCTCCATGTTGTTTTTGCAAACTCCCTTGCCTTGCCCTCCTTGGATACACCCACAGTTCAAGTTGGCACCTGTATTCCCATTGCAGTGTATGCATATATGTAAACCGAATAATCTTTGAAGAATCTCTCTTTATTGTTTAGGATGACACAAGCACAACTGCAAGGATTTTCTTTCTCCTTCTGCACAGGACGAAGGGAGCAGTAATTTCAGGAACCTTCGTGGCTCCTGGGTGCTCTCAGAACAATACAGAAAAGCTTGTGTGAGCTCAAGCATCATTCAAACTTTGCTTGGGAGCCTGGATGACCTGTCTTGCTTTTCTTTTTAAAAGGGAAATGGAAGGGATTAGTATGGGTCTACTCACCCTGAGTATGCGGCAGACAACCAGGCAATACTAGAGTTGGCTCAGATTTTATGATTAATAATGAATGCCAGGGTGGGGTCATATTACGTAAACAATGTTGCTACACCTGCCAGCAAGGAAAAACTCTGTTCCCTCTCAGAAATACACATTGGATCCAGGAATCTTCCAGCATGACTTTGTGTGAGTTCACGCCTTAAGGAAACTGACCAGGACTCATGCAAACACATACAGGCCATGTTCTCAAAGGCTTCTTGATCACTATTAATGTATGTATTTGCTTTCGACATGGATCCATTTGGTTGCTGGGCTTCCACTAAGCAGTGATCTCTGATGATGTGACCTGGGGGCCACCTAGGCAAGAATCTCCCTCAGTGTTTATTCAATGCAGATTCAGGTTCAGAGTTGCTAAATTCCATTCTTTTGCAAGTGGGCCCTCGAATCTGTGTATTGCACAAAATCCCACCTGGGCAATTCTTTTTCTTCACTAAATTTAGAAACCCAACTTACGGTGGTAACAATAGGGAGGTGAAAAGGCAGAAGAAGTCTGGAAGAGCAGACTAGATGGAAGTCTCAGAGAAAGCACAGGAAAGAACTTCCACAGATGTTGGCAAAGTGCTATTCATAGAGGCACACGCAGGCTGATCCTGAGTTCATGTCGCAATACATCCAACATATGCTACATGAGGGCATGTAAGGTGGCAGTCCTGAGAGTGTTTGTCCTATCCCGGTGCATACTCAATCCCAGCTGAGGATTCCATGCCCACACAGGTGGAACTCAGCAGACAGAGGATGGTAAGAGCATCACATCATCATTCAAAGCCAACCTGGGGGCAGGCACATGGCATAGCAGTTAAGATGCCCACACACCATATTAGAGGGACTGGACTGGAATTTTGCTGGTGGATTCCATTTCTAGCTTCCTATTTATACATACCTTGCAAGGTAGCAGATGACGGCACAAGTGATTGGGTCTCTGCCACTCCTGTGAGAGACCTGGATTACATTCTTAGATCCTGATTTTAGCTTGGCCCAGTCCCAACTGTTGTAGGTATTTGGGGACTAAACAACCTACGAATGTTTCTTTCTCCTCTCTCTTTCCCCTTTCTGCCTTTCAAATATATACAAGAAATAAATTTTTAAATGCCAAGCTGGCCCTATGAATATGTACAATGTACAATGTGTCAATTCAAAAGAAACAAAAGGCCAAGCTCAGTATTTCTTCAGAGCTTAGAGAGTGCTGTTAGTTCCCGTGTCATTTCCATTTTCACTCTTTTAATATTCCTTTTCCTCTGTGCTTTTCCAGCTCTCTGGAGGAGAAAGAGAGGCAGAGCCAGATTTTAACGCTTCTCTTGGGGTCAATGTGATAGTTCAACTGGCTAATCTTTTGCCTCCATGTCCATACCATGTGGCGCCAGTTTGTGTCCCAGCTGCTCCACTTCTGATCCAGTTCTCTGATTATGGCCGGGAAAGGCAATGGAGGATGGCATAAAGTCTTGGGGCTCTGCATGCATGGGGGAGACCTGGAAGAGTATCCTTCCAGCTCCGGATCAGCTCAGTTCTGGCTATTGTGCTCATTTTGGGAGTGAGCCAGCAGATGAAAGAGCTTTGTTTCTCTGTCTGTCCCTCTCTCCGTAAATATGCCTTTCCAGCAAATATAAATAATTTAAAAATTATCATATCCATTTTATTTAGAAAAACTGTCTTCTCAAGCATTAGCATCTTTAGACTGAATCAAGAAGTTTTTGGCATGATACTTCTAGGATGCTGGAAATCTCCAACCTAACAGCTCAACCCAAGGGCAGTGTGCTCAGGAATTACTCAAATATACCAGATTCTGTGCTTTCCCAAGTTCATTCAAATATACCTGTCCTTGTCTGTCTTCATGGAAAGCACCCTAGCAAAGCGTTCATTGCTTCCTTTTTTGGTTTCTTGCCAACACTTCCTGGCTGGGTCCTGTCCCTCTAGTTCCTCCTGAGGATCCAACTCTTTCTCATACAGTAAAGAAGATAATGTTGCTCTGTTGCTCAAGGACTTCCTGATGTCTGTAAAACCTCCTTTAGATTCCTAAGAAGAGCACTCAGGTTCTAGGTCTTCCTGAACCAAGTTTTCTCCCTTCCAGCTGGGTCTTTGTGGCACTCAAGTCCCTTCCACAATCTCATTTGTGTCTCCATGTTGATACCCTGTGACAGAGGCATGTCATTGCTCCTCCTTTGCTCCTCATCCAATCCTACTCTTAATGGTGACAGGACCTTGCATGGTGCATTGTAGCTCTTTGCACTACATATTTCTGTTTTCATAGATCAGACACTGCCTCCATTTGACTTGTCCATGATCTGATGGAAATCTTTCCCATGGAAGAGACCAGCCCTGCCTATTAGTATCTCCTAGATGATCTGACTAATCTGTCAGCAGCTGGGTGAGCAAATTTCTCCATCTTAACACTGTGTTACTCGGGGAAGGGAGCAACTAGTCAGCGCAGACTTTCGTTTTTAAAGGCCATTGGCTGAATGTGTCTTGGCCAATTTTTCCACTTGGCAGCTGAGGGAGCCAAGGATCAGTTTGGGTTCACAGTGAGTGATTTGGCTACCAGTATAAGTGGTCTATTCTAAAGAATGTAAAACAAAGCATTTGTTTAGACTCAGATAGCTGGGCGTCTGAGGTTCAGGGCTCTGATGATCAGCTGGGGTCCAAGTTCTCTGCAGTGTGGGTCATGGGCTGGTCAGATGCTTTGATGTTTTCATCAGATCTGTTCTTATGGACAAGAGGTTTTGGTAATTTGTGCATCTGGTTTTTACTTAAACCTGAGGTAGGAGAGTTGGATCCAAGCCAGGGCAGTTTATGGGACTGTTAGATTAACCAGCTACAGGGGCATTATTCACAGTATATTTGAAAAGGGAATTCTCATATGTAGGATGGTTCTGCTGGCAGCCAGATACTTCTACAAAAAAAAAAAGCAAATCTGATCATGTGATTTCCTTAAGTGAAACTTTTCAATAGCTTTTCACTGATGTTAGACTGAAGATTTACCATTTAAAAAGTATATATATATATTTTTTGCTGAGAAATGTTTTTTTTATTAAAATGAACTAAAAACACATAGCATTATCACACAACACAACACATCATTCCAGATTGCATTCTCAAAGCTACAATAGCATTAAAGGACATTACTGGAAAAATGAAAAGAGTTTCAAATACTAACCACGTGTCAGATCAGACTTTAAAATTTAAAAAAGGAAGACTCACATTATGGTGTAATGGATTAAACCACTGCCTGTGATGCTTGCTTACAGAAGTAGCTTCCCCACTTCTGATTCAGCTCATTGATAATGCATCTGGGAGAGCAGCGGAAGAGCTTAGGCCATTGCATCCACGTGGCAGACCTGGAAGAAGCTCTGGCTCCTAAATTAGGTCTGGCCCAGTAACGTGGCCATTGCAGCCACTTGGGGAGTGAACCTGCAGATGAAGGATCTCTCTCTCTCTATCTCTCCCTCTCTGTGTGTAATTCTACTTTTCAAATAAATAAAAATAAATATTCAAACAAAAGTGTATTTGGTTGAAAAGCAGTGAGACCAAGACAGACTGAGAGAGATTTGCCATCCCCTGAATTGCTCCCCAAATACTTTCAACATCCAGGGTAAGACCAGGTCAGGAGTGTGAAGCTGCCAGGATCCCTCAGGGTGGCAGGGACCCAAGTACTTACACTGTCACCCCTCCCAGGGTCGTGTTGGCAGGAAACTAGATTGGAAGCTGAAGAGGCAGACACTCAAATATTGGGTGCCGATGTTTCAAGTTACCTCATATCCACTACCACCAAAAGTATACTATTAACCCACGCTTCTTTACTCATAGAATCTGCCTCCCAGACAGCAAAACGAAAACTGAATACTCTATTGAAGCCTGCACTTGGTATTCCCAGCATGTCTTCCAGGAGGGTTTGTTAAGTCATAGTTTAGCACAGCTTCAAGCAGAGAGAAGTGAAATCTGCTGTTAGTTCTATGACAGCCAACACTTAACGCTCTCTACCACAAAACAAATGACATATCTAGATCACTTTGAATGCACTCCTCTATAAGTATAATTCAGGAATATTTTTTTTTGTTCAGCTATTGTTCAGTTTTTTTTTTAAGATTTATTTTTTTCAATTTATTTTTTTAATAAAATTTTATTTTGCCATTCTTTACATAGTTAATTAGGGTAAGAAGGTTCAAGGGCTACAGGAAAGTGGATAAGACTAGTATGTTTTCCATATTGTTACCTTCATGTTTAAAGGGGGGTATTAAGGGAGAAGGCCCACCCAATTTCCCACCCTCCCCAGGTCCTGGATGTAGGGCATGCTCTGAGGTTCTTGCTCAAGTGGTTTTGATATTGCAACAGTTATGAATTGCTGTCAGTCTTGCCACTCCAAGCACTATGAGGTCTTTGAAAAATCCACTGATTGACATAGTCCATCATAGCTGAGATGATTGGTTGACCTATTCTGTCTTCTCTCTTTTCTTCGTTAGGGTTCTGAGTCCAGCATTTAGGTTAGGAAGATCTCCAAAGAAACTTCTTGTATGTGCTAACACGTACAGGGCCTGGCACCGTCCATCGCTCCAATCAGCTGGTGGTTGCAATTGCTGGGTTGGTTCTGTTTTCACTCCCGACTTCCACTGGAACCAATGGGTGTTGCAGTCCAGCCTGGTTCTGCCCTGCACATACTTGGCCCTCACATAAACCAGTGGGAGCTGCAGCCTAGTTTGAGCGACCCACAATAACACCCCCAGGCCCACCCCCTACCCTGGTTTGCCAGTAAGTATAACAGTAGTCCAGTCTGTCTCACACCCCATTCCACCCCAGCCGCTATCTTAGTTTTATGTTCTCCTGTGGAAGTGGTAACCCAAGAGGGATGAGCCCACTATTTCCCTCCCAGGCCTCTCCCACTCCCAGATTCCAGCTGATGCTGCGTCTGAGCCCAAACAACCCTCGCCCACTTTAATTTTGTTTGCACCAGTAGGAATAATCTGCCTAGCCCGGCTTTTCCCTGATCTAGTCCGCATGAGGCGCACAGGTGTGGTAGCTCTGCCTAGTCTGGTCTGCCCCCATCCCAGCCTATGCTCTCCTGTGGAATTAGCTGTCCAGCAAAGGAACCCTCCCTTATTCCCCTGTCGGCTCTGCCCACTTCCTTTCTTGTTCTCAGGCTGGTTGGGTGCTGCGGTCCCTTCTGGTACAGGCAACCGCACCTCGGCATTCCATATTGTGCACTAGTCTTTGTTGCGACCAAACCTGGGTTGACCCACACTGGTGCCTGGATTTGCCAGTGGATGACGTGGACAGATTCAGCCTGGTCTTGCCCCCACGTCTGCCAATTGCATGCCAGTGTGTAGCTTTCCATGGCCTTTTCTGGGCTGTTTCCTATCATGTTTCTTGCGCTTACCTGCCGGGTCTGTGTCCTGCCAGAGGAGTTGCCCAGGCTCCTCCATCAGAACCTCTCCCAATGCCAGGTTTCACGCTTACCAGTGGGTCCATGAGCCAACCCTACTCAGTCCACCTCCTGTCATAGCAGGAACTGTGGCTTTTCCTGACTGGCCTTCCACCCAATCTGGCTCTTGCTGTTGGATGTTCCAGCCCAGCCATGGTTTGTCCATACCCATGTATGGCTCACACATGGCTCAGTAGGGGTTTGAGACCTTGCCTAGTCTATCACACATCTGCCCTTGGTCTCCAGGACACCAGGGGGTGTTGGGGTCCTGCCCGGTTCGGTGCATCCAATCACAGTCCACACTTGTGCCAAGGGAGACTACAACTGTTTCCAGATCAGAACGCAGCCCCCCTTCCAGGCCACGCGCCTCTTGGTGGGAACCTCAGCCCAGCTAGGGTTGTCCCCTTAGCTCCCCAACCGGGTCTGTTCCCAGCCATAGATCACTGGCCTGCCAGTGGATGCTCTGACTCAGCTTGGCACAGCCCCTCCCCTGTCCCGAACTCTGCCTTAGACACTGTGGCTTAGCGTCCCTGGCTCCTGCTGACCAGTAGGTACAAGAGCCTAGCTCAGCATGACGTCTGCTCCCTCCTGGTTTCTAGTTTTACTTGTGGGCTAAGGTTTGCTCAGTCGTGCCTGATCTACTCTGTTCCATTACCAGTTGACACATTAGTCAGCTGTTGGAGCTACTTTTGCAGGACAAGCCCCAAGCCATAGCTTCTGCATAGACTGGTATTTGGTGCTCAGCATTGTTGATGATTACAAGTTTTACAAAGGAAGAGTTACTGCCTGTTTCAGGTCCAAGAGGCACAATGGGTTCAACCTGGAGCTAATTAAGCAGCGACTCAAAGAACCAAATCCCCAGAGCTCCCCAGCCGGTCGGCTAGCAGGCAGAGCCTGGCACCAAATGGCGCACTGGCCCAGGAAACAGCTCACCATGTGCACATGGCAGCTGTCCGGGATCCAGGCATGAGATGCCCCATCCTGAGACCCACCTAAAAAATATTTTTCTTGTTTTTATTCAAAAAATAGAATTAATGAGAGAGGAGAGACAGACAGAGATCTTCCTTCTCTTGGCTCACTCCCCAAATAGCCACAATGGCCAGACCTGAGTCAATCCAAAGCCAGGAGCCAGGAGCTGCCTCTGGGTCCCCCACATAGATGCTTGGGTCTACTAAGGCTTTGGGCTATTCTCTGCTGCTTCCCCAGGCCATAAGCATGGAGCTGGGTTGGAATTGGAGCAGCTGGAACTTGAAACAGCCCCTAAATAGGATATATGAGCTGTAGGCAGAGGTTTATGCCATGGTGCTGGGCCCAGAGATTTCACTCTCTTACAGGGTCACAAGCCCTGTCTGATTTGGTCCTGTCTGGTTATATCTTTCTTTTTGAAGATTTATTTATTTTTATTGGAAAGGCAGATTTATAGAGAGAAGGAGAGACAGGAAGATTCTCCATCCTCTGCTTCATTCCTCAAGTGGCTGCAACAGCTGGAACTGAAGCTAGGAGCTTCTTCACGGTCTCCCACGTGGGTGCAGGGTCCCAAGTCTTTGTGCTGTCCTTTGTTGCTTTTCCAGGCCACAAGCAGGGAGCAGGATGGGATGTGGAGCAGTCAGGACACAAACTGGTGCCCATATGGGATCCTGGCCCTTGCAAAGAGAGGATTTAGCCACTGAACCATTGCAAGGGACCCAAGATGTAATTTTGAGGAATTCCCTAAGGATTCAAACAGTGTGAGATGAGTTCTAAAGAACTACTAGCCAGTGTATAGTTCTCAGTTATATCCTGGCATAGCAGATGCATCCCTCTTCTGCTATCTGCTTACACAGCAACTCTGAACTCCATGGAAAGAGAGCCAAAACATGCCATTGCTGATTGATCCTAACCACTTTGTAATGCCAGATGAAAACAAAACAGAACCAAAGATAACTGAGAAATAGGTTGTAAGTGAAGTGACACCCAAATTTCACAATAGCAGGAACATTCTTGCCTTTCTTATTAATTATTCTTCATAGATTATGCCCAGCACCCATACCTCCCTCCACCGTTCTGGCTTTTAAGACTACGTGACAAGGCAAGGCAGTCAGATTTCCCATGGGGAACAAAATGAGACACAGAACAGCCTGGAGAAACAAGGTGGGGTGAGGTGCTGTGAAGACTGGGAGAAGCAGTCAGACCAGGTTTTTGATGAGTCATGTAACCCGCCTGCAAACCAGGGCCTGGTAGTTTGTAGAATGTACTAAGATGATTTCCTGCTTCTAAAATCAGTCATGAGAAATCTTTGGGTCAGAAATTAGTGTGCATATATGATTTGCAAAGCATGTTTATCAAGCACATTAATTTGACAATCAAAAAATAAGATAGCATATGTTCCACAGGGCAGCTAATACTTTAACCAGTGTAAGAGATTGATTAAAAAGGAAGCCCATGGATGATCCCTGTGCTTGTTTTGCTAAAAATCTCTTTATTCAGGCATCACAGATACATAGTATAAGGCATAAACCCCATGAATGCATATAGTCTTTAGATAAAATTATTCATTCTGTTTCTCTGATTATAAAAATAGTGCACATTGAAAGTATAAATGATTATCTTTAAAAATCACTTGCAATCTCACCATGCAGCACTTTTACTTTTCAAATTTGGGCAAGGAACTTTTCAATTAAGTTCTACAGGCTGTGCTCATATCCAAGGGCTCTGGCACTGTAAATTCCACCAGCTGTGGATAAAAATCTTAAAAAAAAAAAGCCTTATTGCTTCTGAGCCTTTTGACTAAGGTCAAGTGTAAAAAATTCCTTAACATGGGCCCGGCCGTGTGGCCTAGTGGCTAAAGACCTCGCCTTGAACGCACCGGGATCCCATATGGGCGCCAGTTCTAATCCCGGCAGCTCCACTTCCCATCTAGCTCCCCCTGCTTATGGCCTGGGAAAGCAGTCAAGGACAGTCCAAAGCTTTGAGACCCTGCACCTGTGTGGGAGACGTGGAAGAAGTTCCTGGATCCTGGCTTCGGATCGGCACAGCACTGGCTGTTGCGCTCACTTGGGGAGTGAATCATTGGACGGAAGATCTTCCTCTCTGTCTCTCTTCCTCTCTGTATATCTGACTTTGTAATGAAAATAAATAAATCTTTTAAAAAAATTCCTTAACATGTAGAGATTACTTTTCTTGCCATTATTCCATAAAGTATAATGAATATTTATATAGCATTGACATTGTACTATCTGTTAGAAGTAATCTGGAAATGACTTAGAGTGTATGGAAAATTGTGCATGGACTGAATGTAAATATTGTACATTTTAGAAAATAGTTTTTTTTTTTTAAGATTTTACTTATTTTGATTGGGAAGGCAGATATACAGAGAGGAGGAGAGACAGAGGAAGATCTTCTTCTGTCCAGTTATTCACTCCCCAAGTGGCTGCAATGGCCGGAGCTAAGCTGATCTGAAGCAAGAGCCAGGAGCTCCTTCCAGGTCTCCCACATGGGAGGATGCAGGGCTCCATGGCTTTGGGCCGTCCTCAACTGCTTTCCCAGGCCACAAGCAGGGAGCTGGACGGCAAGTGGGACTGCCAGGATTAGAACTGGCACCCATATGGGATCCTAGTGAGTGCAAGGTGTGAATCTTAACTGCTAGTCTACCATGCCAGGCCCCCCCAAAATTGTTTTTTATTTTTATTTCACACACAGAGAAAAGGAGAGATAGAGAGAAGGTCTTCCATCTGCTGGCTTCTTCTTCAAATGACCCAATGGTCAGAGCTGTCCTGATCTGAAAACGGGTCTAGATCTTCCAGATCTCTGCATAGGCACAGGGTCCTAAGGACTTGGGCCATCATCTGCTGCTTTTCCGGGTCACAGCAAAGAACTGGATTGGAAGTGGAGCATCTGGGACATGAACTGGTGTCTACATAGGATGTTGGTACCACAGGGTGGAGGATTAGCTTATTGTGCTACCGTGCCTGGCCCAATATGCTGCTATTATATAAAATGGATCTTGATGTCCTTGGAGGTCCTGGAAGCAGTCTCCAGAGGGGTGACCACACAAATGCTATAAAATTAGGATTGCATTGTTCACGTCACCTTTTATTATTTTTGTCACAAATATTATCACATATTCTTTTGTAACCTGACATTTAAGTTACACAGGATTTTGTCATGTAATCTTACTCTAATATGGAAACACAGGCCATAGCAGACACACATGCTCAACTGAGGAAAATGGAATTGTGAGTAGAAAATGGATTTTCCAATATCTTTCATTAGACGAGTTGGTGATAGATACAGAATTATACAAGCAAGACATCTAGGAATTTTTGTAAACACTGAAAAACAGTGTGTGGCTAGATCCTGTTTGGGATTTTCCCCTGTATTTTTTTTTATTTTTGTGTTCTGTCCTCATTGTCTCAAGACAGGGATGCTGCATGCTAAGTCTGAGAGACTTTCTGGCTTTTAAAGCTGTGTTCTTGATTCATTTTTTAGTGATAAGAAAGGCTGAATGATACCACTCACATGTCCACACTCTGTGTGGGTAGCCAGGACAATGCTAGGAGCCTGGAACTCCATCAGAGTCTCTTGTGTTGAGGGTGGCAGACACAGGCACTTGGTTTGTCACCTGCTACTTCCAGGGTTTGCTTAGTAAGAGGCTGCACTGGAAACAGAGGCAGGATTCAAACCTATGTACTCCAATATGGGATCTAAGTGTCCCTGGCAGCTGCTTGACCTGCTGCTCCACACTGCAGCCCTAACTTCTTCATCTTCTTTTTTGTTCTTAAGGGTTTATTTCTTTTTTTTTTTTTATTGCAAAGGCAGATTTACAGAGAGAAGGAGAGACAGAAAGATCTCACATCCACTAGTTCACTCCCCAAGTGGCCACAATAGTTGGAGCTGAGTCAATCTGAAGCCAGGAGCCAGCAGTTTCTTCTTAGTCTCCCACATGAGTTTAGGCTTCCACAGCTTTGGGCTGTTCTCCACCACTTTCCCAGGCCCCAAACAGAGAGCTGGATGGGAAGTGGAGAGGCTGAGATATGAACTGGCGTCCATATGGGACTCTGGTGTGTCCAAGGAGAGGATTTCATCACAGGGTCGTAGCCCCAAGTTATATTGTTCAGAGATTAAATTGTAGAATTTAGAGTTTGGAAACAACATGTCCGGTTGAAACTGAAGTGAGATGTGACCCTGTTGTCCCTGCTGAGAGGAAGGGGAGTGATGGAGTAGGGATAGGCCTGGAGAAGCAGGGTGGCAGTGAAAGTCAAGGAGGAGGTGGCTTCCAGCTGTGTGCAGGCTCTCAGGATGTTGCACGCCTCACACATCCTGATAGCATTGCTCGATTTCTTCACACACTGGAGGACCAAATGAGGCCCTCTGCTTGCTATGGACACTCAGTGCTTGTGTCCCTCTGAGGCTCCTTCCTGCTTTCCAGTGAGGTTCCATCACAGTACAAGGCCCATTGAAAGAGATGGGGCCTTTTGCAATCCCCACCTCACTTACTTGGTTGTTGCAAAGCTGCTGGCTGACCCATGGGGGACAACAAACTGCAGGTTTTAGACATTTCGCTCAGAGAATCCCTATATGTATGTTCATGGAGCCATTACAGCTAGTGCAGTCATTGAGAGTTTGGCTGAAAGGTGGGTGTCCATTGTGCTAAGCAACGAGGGCAGAAGGACAAATGCATGAAATGGCATTTTCATGTTTCAGATTTGCTTCATTGGAGGAAAGGAAGGACCAAGAGGAAATCAAATAATGGTCTCACCTGGGCCTTCCTGTTCCCAGAGTGAGTTTGTGTGCCATCCTGATCTGCAGCAGTTGATGTGAAACCAGTTCTCCATTACAGCAGAAAGGAGAAGGAGGTTTTTTGGGGCTTTCCAACTGGGAATTTTCAAGACAACAAAGTGTCATGTGAGGGCAGGGTGGTTCCAGGGATCTGTGCAGTGAGAGAGTGGGAAGACAGGTAAAATTTAAAAATCTAAATACATTTTTGGAAGCAGGAAGATAACTACTTCAAAGTAATATGACTTGTATAGATGTGACACTTTTTCAATTCTTGGCTAACGGAGGTGCATGCAAATAAAACATGAAAAAGTGCTTCAGGCTGTAGAAGGTACAAAAAGGTGTATAAGAAGTCGAACCCTCATGTTAGCAAACTGATGGATCAACAGCAGTTGAAGAAATCTAGACATAGGAATGAGGGGAGGGCTGGTTCAGAGAACACCTAGCGCAGAGTTTGGCAAGCCACAGCCCAAGTGAGGCAAAGCCAGCCCGGCTTCCTGATTTCCAAGCAGCCTTCCAGTTAAGGATGGTTTGTATATTTCTAAATGGCTGGGAAAAAAAATCAAAAGGAATCCTGTTTTCCATGATATGTGAAAACTATGTAAATTAGAATTTCAGTGTATCTAGGTAAAGTTTCCTTGGAACTCAGTATTCTTATTTGTTTAAGCATTGTTCATGGCTGTTTTGGTGTTACAAGCACAGAAGTGAGTAAGTAGCAGGCGAGCTAGGACTTGCAAAACTTAACATACTTATTACTAGCATGTTAGAGAGAGAAAAAAAAGAACTGCTGACTGCTTGTCTGGATCAGGGTTTAGGCAAAGAGCTCAAAAATTTAACTTTCTTTTTTCTTTTTGAGACTGACATTGCTGACTACTAATGATAGTAAGTCCTCTTCATCCTTCGACCTTTTCTAGTTTCAAAGCTCTCTCTTCATAGAATGTTCTAGAATATATCCACAACTATTTTGACAAAGCCACGCTATGTTTCCCTTTGCTTCTAATACACTTTTAAAAGACATTAAGCATTTAGCTAACCTTTCCAAGATGGCATCTTGGGACCTGCCTGAAATGTTTTTGTAAGTCAGGCTCCTGATCTGTTTGCAGGCTTTTAATACCATTCAAGAACTCTTCAGTCAAGGTTTATTGCAACCAAGTGGCCAGTCACACCTTGGTTATACTTTCCCAAAGGTCTATCATAAAACTAGTGTATCACAGGCTTACACGGTTGCAGGGGAGCTAAAATCTTGAGAATTTAATGAGAAACCATTGGTCACAGAGATCATAGTGCTGTCTGGTTTAGTACTAGAAATGGGCACCATGGCCAAGTGGTTAACTCCTCGCCTTGCAACCACTGGGATCCCATATGGGCACCAGTTTGTGTCCTGGCTGCTCCATTTCCCATCCAGCTCCCTGCTTGTGGTTTGGGAAAAGCAGTAGAGGATGGCCCAAAGCCTTGGGACCCTGTACCTGCATGGGAGACATGGAAGAGGCTCCTGGATCTTGGTTTTGGATCGGCTCAGGTCTGGCTCTTGTGGCTGCTTGGGGACGAAAGATGTTTCTCTTTGTATCTTCTTCTAACTCTGCTTTCAATAAAAACAAATAAATCTTAAAAAAAGAAATAAGAGCAGAGTTGCTTTTTCAAAGCCAAGCATGCTAATTTTCATAGTCATTTTGAGGCTCAAATATAAATAAATTGAGACCTCACACATGCAATTTAGCGCTAAGGCTTCAGTTCTTGTTATTCATTGACCAGAACAGCTCTGTCATTGGAGAGACTCACACCTGTCTAGCTTGTTCTGTTGTTTTTAATGGCATCTTCCTCAGCGGCATTTATCTTTTTTTTTTTTTTTTTGTATTTATTAGTGTGTTTATCAGTAGGGACATGGAGACATTTCACGAGAAAGGAAAGTAGCTGTACAATGCATAATAAAGGGTCTTGAAAAAGAGTTGTCATCATTTCCCACCTTGAATCAGTGTGGGGAATCCCCCCCTGTCCACTCAAGAGGACTCACACTCAGTGCAGGGAAGGCAAGGCCTGATGACTGATGAGCAGGCACAAGCTGACCAGTTACAGCAAGTGACTTACAAACTCACACACAGTCCCTCCCCCCAGTTCCTCACTGGTTGAGTGCTATGGAGCGTCCAGTCTTCCCTGATGTTACCTAAGTTTCAAGTACCTTCTTCCTTCCTCTTCTGTGTCTTTAAGTCCTCTTATGAGTTGGCTATCCATTATACCTTGTTGCTAGTGAGTTTTACCACATCTACAAGTCAACTAATAGTAATTTCCTATTCTACGTTGGAAATGGACCACCACACATTTTTATGTAAGCAGTAAATCTTAGCCTTCTCTAAAGGCAGTGAAAACAAATGTTTCCATTAAGGAAAAGGCTATCCAGCATGTTAGCCTAGTGGCCAAAGTCCTTGCCTTGCATGCACCGGGATCCCATACGGCTGCCAGTTCATGTCCTGGTGGCCCGGCTTCCCATCCAGCTCCCTGCTTGTGGCCTGGGAAGGCAGTTGAGGACGGCCCAGAACCTTGGGACCCTGCACCCGTGTGGAAGACCCGGAAGAGCTCCTGGCTCTTGGCTTCGGATCAGCTCAGCTCCAGCCATTGCGGCCACTTGGGGAGTGAATCAGTGGATGGAAGATCTTATTCTCTGCCTCTCCTCCTTCTGCATATCTGACTTTCCAATAAATAAATAAATCTCTTTTGAAAAAAAGTTTTCATTAAGCATAGTGAAGTAAACCTCAATTCTGAAACATATCTCTTTAACCTCTTTGCATTCACTAACTACCACTCTGGAGTAAAACCAGCAATGGCTTTTGTTGTAGTTTCATATTTCTTTAAATTATGAACTAAAATAGGCCCAGTGTGGTAGTCTAGTGGCTAAAATCTTTGCCTGTATGTGCTGGGATCTCATATGGGTGCCAGTTCATATCCTGGCTGCTCCACTTCACATCCAGTGTCCTGTTCGTAGCCTAGGAAAGCAGTTGAGGATGGCCCAAAGCCTTAGGACCCTGCACCGGCGTGGGAGACCCAGAAGAAGCTCCTGGCTTCGGCTGTTGCGGTCACCTAGACAGTGAACCAGTGGATGGAAGATCTTTCTCTCCAGCTCTCCTTCTCTCTGTAAATCTGACTTGCCAACAATAAGTAAATAAATCTTTAAAAAATGAACTAAGATAGACTTTAGAATTGGGAAATATAATGAATGCTGCCAGTTGTTCCAAAGAATTGTATGTTAATCATTGAGATAACATCTGCTAAGCAAACAGTGACATTATTTGAACACCGTCTCACTGTGCTGTTCACCTCCTTTTAGCTAATCCTGGGTGGAATGTGCAAGAAACTCATGGTTCACCCTTGAAGGAAAGGGTTAGCACACTGGGCATCAGGCACACAGGTGCACAATGGCACCAATAAAATATCTCGTCTCCACTTCTGTGTAAGAACACGCTCGGAATTCTTGTTTCAGTACAAGATCACTAATACTTTGTAGACTTCATCCTTGTGTTACACTGTAAAGTTTACAGACCAAAGCAGAAAAACTTGGGATGAATACTGCCTTGTAACTTACAGGTACCCAAATTCTTTAAGTTTCAAGTAGGTTTAACCAGCTCTCATTATTTGTTACTGCTAGATCAAACAGGCCAGCAGGGCTCACTACAAATGTCTCTTTTTCACTGATTTCATTTTGTGAACAGACATGTTTATTCAACAGTCATGTGGAAATGATCAAGATGGTGACTGTTCATCACCATTTGGTGACACTTCTTGTCTTCCTGCATGACATTATTCTGTTCCTCCCACCCCCAGTAAACAAAAGCTTTTCTAGAAAGTCTGAATCAGGAGCCTGTGCTGTGACTCAGTGGGTTATACAACTGCCTTGAGCGCCAGCATCCCATATGGGCAGCCGTTAGCGTCCTGGTCATTTAGCTTCTGCTCCAGCTGCTTGCTAATGCTCCTGGGAAAGCAGAGGAGGCTGGAGCAAGTATCTAGATTATGTGTTTGAAATGAGAGAGAGAGAGAGAGAGAAAGAGAGAGGAGAGAGTTTTGCTGTCTGTTGATTCATTCTCCAAATGAACACAACTGCCAAAGGTGGGCCAGGCCACAGCTAGGAGCCAGGAACTCCATCCTCATCTTCTATGTGGGTGGCAGGAGCTTAAGTGCTTTGATCAAACTCTGCTGCCTTCCAGGGTCCACGTTAACAGAAAGCTGAATTGGAGGTGGAGTGGCTGGGATGCAAACCTGCACTCTAATAAGGGATGCAGGTAGCCCAAGGGATGGCTTAACCTCTGCATCCAATGCTGCAATTTGTCATTTGCGGAAAGATCAGAGATGATAATAATTTGTGATTATTTCAAATAATGTCATTCTATTTTGCATATTATTTTTTTTACTCACACTATGTGCATTTACTTACCACAGCAACAGTTAGGAAAGGGGGCCTGGGTCTTGTGCTGCTTCTTAGGCGGTTTGAAGTGGAGTGAACCGCAAGGTCTTCCTCAAGGTTTCTGACTGCGTATCTCTATGGTCAGAGGCTGGGCAATGAGCTGTGGAAGGGCAGATGCTGCCAAGTCTTGCCCCAGTCTCTGAAGCCACTTGCTGAGTGGGTGGAGCAAGGAATGTGAGCATCAAGCAGCCCGAGTTTGAGTTCTGGCTCTGTTCCCGATTTTAGTTGCCTGCCAATGTGTACTGATGGAGGCAGGAAGTGACTGGGTTCCTGCCAACCATGCGAGAGACCCAGATTCAGTTCCTGGCTCCTGGTGGCCAGATCCAGCTCTGACTATTGTAGGTATTTGGGGAGTGAACCAGGAGATAGGGATCTTTCAAAAACATTTATTAAAAAAGATTTAGGGGCTGCCATTGTGACCCAGTGGGCTACGCTATCCCCTGTGATGATGGAATCCCATCTTGGAACACTGATTTGAAGACTGGCTCTTCAGCCTCCATTCCAGCTCCCTGCTAACGATCTAAAGATGGTCCCTGTGCTTAGGTTGCTGCCACTCATGGGGCAGACTTGGATGGAGTGGCAGGCTCTTGGCTTCAGCCTGGACCAGCCCTGGATGACTCAGCCAGTTGGGGAGTAAGCCAGCAGATGGAAGAACTCTTTCTCTCCTTGTCTCCTGCTCTTCTCTGTCATCCTACCCTACAAAGACTTATTTATTTATTGGAAAGGCAGAGTGATGGAGAAATAAACAGGGAGAGAGAGAGAGAGAGAGAGAGAGAGGGAGAGAGAGAGAGAGAGAGAGAGATATCTTCTGCCCACTGGTTTACTCCCCAAATGGCTACAATGCTGGTGCTGTCCTAATCCAAAGCCAGGAGCCAGGAACTAGGAGCTTCTACTGGGGTCTTCTACATAAGTGCCAGGGTCCAAGTACTTGGGCATACTCCATTGACTTCCCAGTCCGTTAACAGGGATCTGAATTGGAAGTGGAGTAGACAGGACTCAAACAGAGGTGGCTTTAACCATTATGCCCGGAACCAGCTTCTAGAATAAATCCTTTAAAAATGACTTATTTTCGGGCCTAGCGGCTAAAGTCCTTGTCTTACATTATCTGGGATCCCATATGGATGCCAGTTTGTGTTCTGGAGGCCCATCCAGCTCCCTGCTTGTGGCCTGGGAAGGAAGTTGAGGATAGCCCAAGGCCTTGGGACCTTGTACCCGCATGGGAGACCCAGAATAAGCTCTTGGCTTCACATCAGCTCAGCTCTGGCCGTTGTAGCCACTTGGGGAGTCGACCATCAGATGAAAGATCTTCCTCTTTGTCCTCCTCTCTGTATATCTGACTTTCCAATAAAAATAAATAAATAGATCTTTAAAAAATACTTGCTTTGGGCCTGGTGGCGTGGCCTAGCGGCTAAAGTCCTCACCTTGAACATGCCGGGATCACATATGGGCGCCAGCTCTAATCCCGGCAGCTCCACTTCCCATCCAGCTCCCTGCTTGTGGCCTGGGAAAGCAGTTGAGGATGGCCCAAAGCCTTGGGACCCTGCACCCATGTGGGATACCCGGAAGAAGTTCCTGGATCCTGGCTTCGGATCGGCATAGCATCAGCCGTTGCGCTCACTTGAGAAGTGAATTATCAGATGGAAGATCTTCCTCTCTATCTCTCCTCCTCTCTGTATATCTGACTTTCCAATAAAATAAATAAATCTTTTTAAAAAAATGCTTGCTTTAGTTTTATTGAACAAAGAGAGAGAATTCTTGCATCTATTTGTTTAATCCCCAACTCCTTGTAACAAACAGGCCTAGACAAAAAGCCAAACCAGAAAACTGGAATTCAATCCAAGCTCTTATATCTGTGACAGGAACCCAAGTACTTGAGCCATCAGGACATACTTAGCAGAAAGCTGGATTGAAACTGGAATAACCAGGACTCAAGTGGTTAACTGTTTCATCCTATCTTCACCACACAAAAAATGTATTCTTAAAACTATGCTTTTTAATAAATAAAAGCAATGAGAAATACATGCATTCTGCCAAAAAATGTTGTTAAGAGATGAGAAAGAGAGGTTTAACAAAGACTGGTCCAAGGCAATAATAAGGGGACAGAAAATCATTTCATTTGCAGCCCATGGGAGGTTTTGAGATACTGCTGCATTTTATAATCATAATGGGAGAAGCTATATTTTTATGCACTGGTGTAAGAAGCAGATATTCTGGAGGAGAAACAAAACCTTTGAAGGTGTTTCAAAATGGCTAGAAATTGATAGGCTATCTTTTCAGAACAGGCTTTTCCTGCAATTCAGCCATACTCCACTAGGTGGTAGCAGACACCTTTGCTAGGCTATCTCCATGCGCTCAAATTAGAATTTTGTATATTAAATCCTGTTGTATTTTTGAAACATTAAAGCATTGTTTGTATTTGGATTCAGATTAGATTATTATGTATTATTTTAGTACAAATAGAAGCCAGTATTGGTTATATGTATATTTAAAAAGTCTGAAAGTCATGTTTTATCAAAGTATCTTTGTTCTATCTCTGGCAAATCCAGACTGACAAGAACGCTATTTGTTAATTGTCTCTGATGGCCTTTTATTGTCATGTGTCACCAGGAAATGACTGGCACAGCCCTGGCACATCAGTCTAATTTGGTAACACAAGTTTTTAATGATTTCCTTCAGCTACTGGTTGTAGGATGTGGGGTTTAGTGCCTGCTTTTTTTCAGTTGTCCATAAGTTTCCTTTTAACTATTTTCAAAGTTTCATTTTTGTTCCTTCTGATGGCAAAATCAAGAAATGAAAATATCTGTGGAGACCAAAAACCCCCGCACCCCATGGCAGCCTCTCTCCAATCAGAGGGCAGTACTTTTCCACTGATTCATAGGATGATCTCATTGTTTTCCCATCAGCTTTCTAACTGGAAACTTGCTATACCTTTTTAGATGGTAAGCATTTATCTTGTAGCCCTGAGTTTAAACAAGTAGGTTTAGAAAGAAAAATTCTACACATAGAGACTTTAAAGCCAAAACGTAAAATGTATCAGCCAGAGTCCAATAAGCTGTTTTAAAAAAAGAAATCCCCCAGATTTTGTTCAAAAATTTTCCAAACATCCAGAAAAATAGTGCTGCACATGTTTCTATACTTCCATTTAGGCTCAGCAATTACGAACATCTTGTCACATATTTTTAATACTTGTCCATATATATATATATATTTTTGTGGGACCGTTAGAAGTAACTTGGTGATATTGTGACCATTTTCCCCCTGAAAAGTTCAGCATGTATCCTTTAAAAATAAATAATTTTTTATTTCTTTAAAAAATTTATTTATTTTTGTTGGGAAGGCAGATCAGATTTATGGAGAGAAGGAGAGAGAAGAAGATCTTCCATCTGCTGTATCACTCCCTAAATGGCTACAATGGCTGGAGCATTTTCTGTGCCTCCCACAGAGGTGCAGGGTCCCAAGGCTTTGGGCCGTCCTCTACTGCTCTCCCAGGCCATAAGCAGGGAGCTGGATGGGAAGTGGAGCAGCCAGAAGGTGAACTGGCACTGATATGAGACCCTGGCATTGCAAGATGAGGCCGTAGCCACTGAGTCATTGAACTGCGCCCAATAAGGAAAATCCTTATATAGCCACATTATCACTCCTAAGAAAACTGATAATATGTTTCTTAATGTCATCCAAAAGTGAGTCGGTATTCACATTTTCCAAACTAAAAGTGCACAAGTGATGTAGACTGTTGTGTCTCTTTTGACTTTTAGAATCCAGAAAGCTTTTTTTTTTTTAAGGTCATATACCATATTAGCTTTTGAAGAGACCAGGAATGTTGTCTCATAACATTAGTATTTTGGATTTTTCTGATTTTTCATTGCAGTGTCACATGATCCCATGGGCATACTGTCAAAGTTAATTTTATCTCCACATGTTCTGGTTATCATGCAAGGGTTTTAGAGGTTGCTGTGGTTTGAACCCACAAAGTCTTCCAGTCTGAGTGATTGTTTTGTGGTTCAGAAAGACATCACCAGAGAGCCAGCACAGGGCAGCTTGGTGAGCATAGCTACCCAGAAATGGTGAGCTCCGTGGCTTCCTGTGGCTGCTGAAACCACCTGCCATCAACTATGGGCTTGGAAGACAGACATTTGTTGTTCTGGAGGTCAGACGTTCAAAGCCACCTCAGCTCAAGGTGTTGGCAGAGCTGCATTCTTTTCTGGAGACCCAGAGTGGGATCGGCCCTTGCTTTGTGAAGCTGCTGGAGGCCACCTGCCTTCTTCGGCTGGTGGTCACTTCCTCCTTCTACCAGGCTCGCACCAGCAGCACCACCAGCAGCAGTGTATCTTCAGATCTCTGTTTCTCTCTGACTGCACCTGCTTGCCCTTCAGCCGTTGGGATCACATTGGGTAACTGTAATATCCAGGGCACGCCCCCTCTCTGACCAAGGCCACCATCCTTCATACAACCTGTGTGTTGCAATGAACACGTAGATTCTGAGCTTTAGGACAAGGGCAGTTCGAGGTGTGAACCAGTGTTATTATCTGTCCTTCACAGGAAGTGACCAAAAATTCCACTGGGCTGCTCAACAAGACTTTTTCTTATTTGCAACCTTTTATATCTGTTTGTCTTAAAATGGAAAATCTGTTATAAGTAATATTAGCTGGACCTTATTCAAGAAAGCTTCATAAAGATAGGCATTGCAAGAATTTTATTTTAAAGATTGTGTTCTGATAGTTGGGCACATCCATGGTTTGGTTCCAGAGTTGGGAGCTGATTTGTGCTTCTGATGTCAGACTGTTTGCTTTTGCTAAGGAAGCTAGTGCCTTTTTTCACTATTATTAGGGAATCCCAGTGACTTTCATCTTAGAACCCACTTCAGTTTGACATCTTACATTTCAAACATCATTTGAAGATGTCACTGCAGGGTGTAGTAAATGAATCCTGAAAGATAAAAAGTGCATCTCCTTGTGTGCTATTACTCAAATCAGATGCAAGGTGGGACATGCCATTGACACCTAGGCTTGTGTGGTGTCGAAGCGCAGCGCAGTCTCTGTTGTGGCCAAGAGCCTCGTTCAGTGTTCACCAGGCCCCCTTTGCTGACATCTTGTTGTAGCAATCTTCATAACTGCAGTCTTAAACAGAAACATTTTCTTGTGGCTTCAAATGGATGTTTTCCCCAGATTGTGTGGATTGAGGAAAGCAATATAAAAGGCAGTCCATCTTGTCCCACTGCTGGTGGGTTTTTCTGAAGTGGGTGGAGCCACTGGGAAAACCTCACTGATTGGGATATGGGCATCACTGGGTTGGGGTTGGTAGAAGTGCAGTGTTTCAAGTTAATGATTTTTGGTGGCTTCTTGAAGGAAATCAGGTGAGAAGAAAAAACTACTGAATCTTGAATAAGCAATCAGGAGGTTAAGCCATGAAGATAACGGGAGCTTAACCAGCGCTATCAGAGGGTTCAGTTCAGGCCTGGACTCTCCTCCCAGTTGCCCTGATTATGGGTTTTCTCTTGGAGGATTTTGTACCTGGAGGAGCCGCAGCCTCCACTTGCAGGGGAGGGTCCACAAGAATTTGTGAGCAGCTTGTGCAGCTGGAGCCCGGGGAGTGATCTTCAAGGGAAAGGTCTTGAAATTACAGCTGTTAAAACGAAAGTTCACCGAAGCACCTGTTGAAGGGGATGAGGTGGACCTATTTATTTAAAGCTGGGGGTGAGGGGTGGGAAGAGGCTTGGTGACAGGTGCGGGGATCACAGTAGCCAGGAACTACCCAGAGGACTCAGCTCTGACTCCTACAGGGGCTCACAGCCAGAGGTGGTGGGCATCAGCTGGTGGACAATCACCAAGAGGAGAGGTCAAGGATGAGGGGCCTTTGGCTGCTACAGCATGCCAGGGGGAGAGAATCTTGAGAGAGGTGGGATAGCAAGGCTGAGAGGTTTCCTCTTCTCTGTCTGAATGGGATTGTTGCTCCAAGGACAAGGAAGGAGGCCCCAGGCTGGACCTAGTCTAGCAGAGGCCTCAGAGACTCCAGTTTGGGTCAAAGGCGAGCACTTCAGTCACAACGTTGCTACAAGAGCATCCTGCACAACTCAGCCAGCGGGCAGTCTCCCAGCCAAGTGGAATGTCAGGGAAAACACGGAGGATTCTTGTGCCTCTGCCTTGGACCATTGATTCTCCCCGATGGCTACTGCTACCTAGGCTAGAACCCCAGGGCAGGGGGAATTTGGAGAGTGGTCAGCTGTGTGGTTTTGGATCCTGTTTGCAAGGGCTTCCTACAGGGGTAAATGGAAACTAGATATGTTGCAGGAGAGTTAGGAGTAAGCAGAGTGCATCTCCCCCTGCAGCAGGGAGGATCCACAATACGAAAGTGCAGGTTCCCCACACTCACTTCCTGGGTTATCTGCTCCAGCCGGATCCAAGGTGGGTCATGTACTGGACACTTTGCTGAAAGGTGTGTCCTGTAAGGAGGCTGCAGGGGCGAGGCCCCCAGACATCGAAGGGCTCCCCTCCACCTGAAAGTGTCTATGGCAAGAGTCAGCTGGAACACCTGCTGGACAGCCAGCCAATAGGAGACTTTTCTGTGCCACTTCCTTTTCTTCCTCCCTGTGCTGCAGCCTTAGTGGGGTGGAGAGAGCACAGCACATGTGGGGCGAATGGAAGAAGGGTTTGTGTATCCTCACAAGCAGGTTGAGATTCCGACAGGCCAAGGAACAGTTCAGAGATGTTTGTGGGGTTGTGACTCCTTTGCTCACAGTGGAGGTGAGAAATACACAGACAGCAGCCACCAGCTTGCGAGGGACGGCAGACTGGCTACATACATGTGATACTGGACTTTGTGATGGTGGTCAGAGATACACTCAGAGGTATGTTCTCGAGTCTGCATATCTACCTCTGTAGGCGTGGATCGTCTATGCACATCTGCACCTCCTCCCACATCATCTACCTGCTTGCATCTGCCAACATTCCCATCTGCCCCTAACCAGCCCTGCCCCCATGTTGCTTCTATGGGCTTATAGAAAGAAGTGACTCAGAGCCAACCACTTACATAATGGGGCTTTGGGCACCTAGCCAGGCAGATGGGCTTGTTGGTTACCATCACGCTGGTTGCCATGGAGGCAGAGATAAGTCGGCAACTTCACTTCACCTTCCCAACAGGCCTGAACACACCCTGGTCCCTCACCACGGACCTGGCCCTCTGTAGGAGGCCTGAGCTGAGGAGTGAGCTGGAGCATAAATGCCAAGTGCTGGCTATAACGGGAAATTGGGTATTGAATCGCTTGCTCTTTGGGACTTTGTGTCACTTGGAGTTAACCAGAAATGCCATACTCAGGGTTTTCCTTAGGAGCAGGGGAACCGCCTCACGCAGCTGATGGAGGCAGGGAGCAGCAGGAGATGAGAAATCACTGTGGGGTTATAGCCCAGGAGCCTTGCTTACCCTGCTGTGGTCCAGGCTGCGGGGGTCTGATGCCTTATTTATCATGCAGGAGAGGGAGAGATAATGGAGATGAAAAGAATAATGCTAATAGTATTTTGCTTGGGTAGTATTTGCTTTAAAGTGTGTTTAATACATCTGCGTAACAAAACATGGTTTTTAACAATTCATTTTTATTTTTGGTTATGTTTACATAGTTGATCAGGGTGGGAACGATCTAGGGTTAGGGAAAATGAGTGTGATCGTTGTTTCCAAATTTTCTATTTTTTCCTGTTTCTGGGGGAAGAAGGGAGATAAGGGAAGATACCATACCCAACCTCCCAACTGTCACAGTACCCAGGGATGGGGAATGGCCACCTGGTATCAACCCAGGGTCCTGATGTGGCACATGCTCTGAGGGTTCTGTCCAGGTGGTTTTGATAATTCTGAAATGCTGCCAATTTTGCTGATCCAAGGATGAGGAAGCCCCATGTCCATTGGCTGACATAGTTGACCTTAGAGTCTCCGTTTACCTAAATTACTAGCTGTCATCATTTTGCTGGGGTAGTTGTCTAATTTGTTCTGTCCTCCTATGGTACTAGATGTCCCCTGTAGATCCCGATGGACTGCCATATCCTCCATGTGCATCGGAATGATGCTGTCAACTGCTCTGTCTTTTCCGCTGAGGAGGACTTTTCTCACAGACGGGGCCAAGGACCCAGGCCAGGCGACTTTGTCCCTGGGGCTCATGGATCTGGCACCCTCCATGCAGGTGGGCCCAGGGAGCCAGGTCAGGTGACCTGGGCCCCACTGGACCCCCCCACCCTCATGGCTCATGGACCTGGCACCCACTGGGTAAGCAGGCCCAAAGACCTGGGCCAGGCAACCTGGACTCTATCAGATTCCACACATCCAGGCTCATGGACCCAGCACCTATTGCCCCAGTCTGGCATAACAATTAATCTTGATTTTTCTCCCCCAAAGGTTTATTTTTTATTGGAAGGACAGATTTACAGAGAGGAGAGATAGAGAAATTTTTCCTGTGCTGGTTTACTCCCAAAATGGCTGTAATGGCCAGAACTGAGATGATCCGAAACTAGGATCTAAGAGCTTCTTCTGGGTCTTCCATGTGGGTGTGAGTGTCCAAGGACTTGGGCTTTCCTCCTTTGCTTTCCTAGGCACAGGCAAGGAGCAGGCTTGAAAGTGGGGAAGTTGGGACATGAATTGGTGCCCATGTGGGATGTTAGCGCCATAGGTGAAGGATTAATTTGCTATGTCACTGTGCAGGCCCTTTTATTGAATGTTTTATCACATTGGGCAATGGGTGGTGCAGGCGATTATCCCTTCCCAGAGCTGATGGTGTTGCCTATAAGAGGTGATTTGAAGTAATACAGATCCTCAGGGTAGAGACGCAGTGAATGGATCCTGGTGGTTTTGTAGGAACAGAGAGGTGGACCTGTGCTACCTCGCCTCTTTGCCAGCAAGAAGAGCATCCCAGGAGCATCCTTGTGAGTCGATTCAAAGCTCTCCTTTATGGCTTATCCAGTCCTGGGTATTGCATTCTAAACTCTTAAGGTCAGGATCCTCAAGGGTAAGTTAAGTTGTTTATAGGTGCTAACTGCAAAAGGACCAGGCTGGATCAGGCTGTGAAACTCCCAGATGCTAGGCGAGACAGGAGCTGGAACCTCGCTGGCCAAACCTAAGAACTATGAGCTCTTTCATAATGAGAACCTGGGGGAAGTAAGGCACCAACTGCTTAGGTTGGGCCTATACTGGCTGACATAAGAGGAATCGGAGAGTTTTGCGATGGGAGGGAGGCCACCCCATGTTAGGAAGTCCTGCTGCTTTTGGGATCAGCAGTCCTGGATGTGTCTAGGGAAGCAGGAGGTGGTGACCTCTGGGGGTCTGTTGGCAGGGGTTTGAAATCCAGGTTTTGACATACATTCTAGAATGTGGACCAGTCTTGCTGGTTTTGAGCCCGGCCTGTATCTGTTAACTCCGCTCATCTCCCTCGCACTAGCCTCCCGCCTCTGTCTTTGAGTTTAGGACAGCTCTGAATTCTTCTAGCATAAGCTACAGAGTGGAGTAAGATGTGTGTTTGGATACAGTTTGTACATTTGCACATCTAACAGTTGTGGACCTGGCCACCACCATGGGATTCTGATGCCATGTGGTGAGCCACGGTCTGGTGTTGAGTGTCTGGATGGGCTGCTGCTCTCCTCCAGGGCCCCAGCTGCTGTTGGTGAGGCCGGGATGCAGCATCTCTACAGCCTGGCCCAGCAGGTTCCTTTTCACTTTGATATGAACAAATATGTTTGTCTCTACAGGCCAGAAGAGAATGGAGTGACATATTCCAGATTCTAAAAGCAAAAAAAATCGTCAGCCCAGGATAACTTTTCCAGCAAAGCTTTCCTTTGTCTTTGAAAATGAAATAAAATTTTTCCACAGTACAGAAAAGTTAAAAGAATATGTCTCTTCCAAACCTGCCCTATAAATGATGGGATGGTGTGCATAAAAGAGAAGCTACTGGCACAGACGGCTAGAAGGATAACTTAAGGATTTTCTTTCTTTCTTTTTCCCCCGGCCCCTCTCCCCGTTTTTAAAAACATTTTTTCAGAGGACAGTCAACCAAATAGAACTAGCCAACAGTAGGTTCATCTCAGGGAAAGGTTAAAATTGCAGCACATGTCTTTCCAAAGCCTTTTGGATGTGCTTAAGGAGTCACATTTTAAACTTTATTGTAAAGACCTTCATTTGATAGCTTCTATTTTTCAGCTGAAATTTTAGCTACATGCCTGATTTTTCAGGTTCTTTTTGTGGGTGTGACTAGCTGACTAACTTTTCTGGTGACTAACAGGACCAAATTAGGGAAATTCTTTTATGTGCTATTTTTGGACATAATTAAAAAAATCCTTAGCTGCTGTTTAATATTGACTTTTAAAAAGTTGTATTTATTAAAAAGCAGAGCCATCCCTCTGCTGGCTCATTCTCCAAATATCAGCAATAGCAAGGGCTACCAGCTGAAGCCAAGAGCCTAGGATTGAGCCTGGGTCTCTCACGGGGGAGGGCATCTAGCACTTGACCCAGGATTGTCTACTGCCTTTCAAGTTGTGCGTTAGCAGGAAGCTGGAAGCAGAAGCAGAGCCATGACCAGAACCGAGGCAATGAAGTACAGGTTGTGGGTGTCCCACACAGTTAAACTGCTGTGCTGAATATCCATCCCAACATTGATTTTTATTATGGAAAAAATTTTAAAGCTCACACAGAGGAAATAGAAATATCAATTATCAGATTCAGCCACCATTTAATTTACTGCTATTCTTGTCTTATTTGTTCCCCCTGCACCCTTGTTTTGTTCTCCATTGCTATTTTCCGAAGAAAATTGTTGACATGATATGACTGCACTCATAAATCCTTCAGTGAGCATCCTGTTTTGTTAACAGACCATGGCACAAATGACAAAGCAAGTGGAGCAAAGCAGTCACCCTAGTCAATCTGGTTAGACTGGGGACTCCACTCTTTGTGCTACTTCTGCAAATTCTCTGTAGGTTCAGAATTAGTTTCAGATAAAAACTAAAAGCCCCTCCCCCCGACATGACTATAATTCACATATCTATTAACCCCAGTAAGAGATTTTTTTTGTTTTGCTATAAATCATAGAACCAAATTGAATCAAACAAATAGAAACCCAGAAAAATATTAAGAAGAAATTAGAAGTCACTGATAACAATTCTAGCCCCCAGAGAGCATCACCTTGAGCTAATTATGTAATTTTTCTGCAGGGTAATAGACACTAACCTGTACCATCCCACAACACACAAACAAGCACATCGTTTCTGTGGTGTTAATGGGCTCTGGCGAACATGTTATCTCCTCCTTCCAGTGCTCACGGCTGGTTGCTCTCCACCGTTCCTGCCACTGCAGCTGTCTTCCACACAAGGGTCCTTCTGATCTACCACAGCTAAGATGAAAGGCAATCATATTTTGCTCATCTGTTTCTCAGCAGACCGTGTTTTCCATTTTGTGTTTGATCTTAAAAATATTTGCCTTGGAGGTAGATGCCAGATGGGCCCTTTCATCATCAACGTTGACCTTCTGGCTCGTCTTTCTCTGATCCCTCTCTGAACTCGCAGAGGTGAGGGTTCTGCGTGGGACGCATGTGACGCCTGGAAGGTTGCTGTGAGTGGGGCCACGTGCACTCTGCCGCTCTGCTGGCTGAGTTCCAGGTGCCAGGGGGAAGGCAGGGAGAGCGAGTGACTGCTTTGCCAGAACACCCCCTGCAGCTGCAGTGGCTGAGTCAACCCTAAGCCAGGAGCAAGGAGCTTCTTCTAGGTCTTCCATGCGGGTGCAGGGTCCCAAGGCCTTGGGTTGTTCTTGACTGCTTTCCCAGGCCACAGGGAGCTGGATGGGAAGCGGGTCCTCTGGGACACAAACTGGGAACCTGGTGCGTACAAGGCAAGGATTTTAGCCATTAAGCTATCGCACCGGTGCTGTCCCCCCCTCCCACTTTTTTAACTTTTGTTTTTTTGTATAAGAACAGCTAAAATCTACTCCTTTAGCAGACAATCCAAAGAGAGTAGAATTTTATTAACTGTAGCACTCCTATTGCACATTAGCTCTCTAGACTTGCTTATCCTGTAAATACTCAGAAAATTCCAAAGAAGCACAAATAATTGCTGGTTAGCCCACAACTGAGCAGCACTCCCTGTTTATAATGTGGATGTTGAAGGAGCTAGGAGAACATAGGAGATAGAGAATACAGAAGGTTTCGAGCAATAGCAAGGTTGTCAAGGAGGACACTTCTTATTTTTTTTTTAAGATTTATTTATGTTTATTACAAAGTCAGATATACAGAGAGGAAGATCTTCTGTCTGATGATTTACTCCCCAAGTGAGAGCAACAGCCGGTGCTTTGCTGATCCGGAGCCAGGAGCCAGGAACTTCCTGCAGGTCTCCTACAAGGGTGCAGGGTCCCAAGGCTTTGGGCTGTCCTTGGCTGCTTTCCCAGTCCACAAGCAGGGAGCTGGATGGAAAGTGGAGCTGCTGGGGTTAGAACTGGTGCCCAGATGGGATCCCGGAGTGTTCAAGGTAAAGACTTCAGTTGCTAGGCCACTGCTAGGCCACTGCACCAGTCCCAACACTTCCTTCTTTTAAAAACATTTCCAAATGCTTTGTTGGGGGGAGCAAATACTGTGTTGACTCCCAACAATTCTTGGGTTTTGATTTATTATCTGTTTTTACTCATTTTTTTAAGATTTATTTTTATTATTTTTTTATTGGAAAGGCGGATATACAGAGAGGAGAGACAGAGAGGAAGAGCTTCCGTCCGATGATTCACTCCCCAAGTGAGCACAACGGCCGATGCTATGCCGATCCGAAGCCAGGAGCCTCTTCTGGGTCTCCCACGCGGGTGCAGGGTCCCAAAGCTTTGGGCCGTCCTCGACTGTCTTCCCGGGCCACAGGCAGGGAGCTGGAAGGGAAGTGGAGCTGCCGGGATTAGAACCGGCGCCCATATGGGATCCTGGGCGTGCAAGGCAAGGACCTTAACCACTGCGCCACTGTGCCACCGCGCCAGGCCCTGTTTTTACTCATTTTGCAAGCATTTGGCCTCCTTGCCCTGAGGTTTTAGTCCTGGCTTAGGACTAGGTTAGGTTAGGTGGTAGCCTCCTGTACTAGTCACTCAGCCAGGTGGCTAAGGCCAGATTTCAGAGGCAAGCAACTCCACTACTCCAATGACACCAGTCTGTGTCGTGTCGTAAACAGATGCCCTGTTGGTCTCTACTCCACCCGCCTCCACATTTGCACAGACCTCAGGGGAGGAGAGGGAGAAGGTGGCCCAGCCCAGTCCCACTGGATTCTGGTCTACTCCCATAAAATTCGAAAGAAGCACAAATGATAGCTGGTTAGCAGTTTCCCATAAGGCTAAAAGCCTCCTCCCTTCCTTTGGAACACACCATATGTGATTCCTGTGCCTGATCCTACCTGGTCCTTGGGGTCTCCTTGGCTTTGACTGCAGTCTCTCTTGGCCTAATGGAAAATTCGTTCATTGTTCTCATCTGATTCCTAGTGAGGTTCCATGAAATAGATCAGGAGCTGTAAGATCTTCTGAAGTACAGTCATCTTTCTAAAACTTCCTCACACCCAATTTCACCCAGGTTTGGGGGATGCCTTAGTCTTGAATGGGTTCCTAAAATGAGGAGCCAGGCTCACACCAGGACAGACTGCCTCCTCCAGTAATCAAAACCATACCCTTTAGTGACCTTCTGTTTTCCTTCCAGCACTGATTTCACATGCAGGTGATGAGCAAAGGGAAGCTGGGAATGTGCAGAGCTGGTGATGTCAGCCAAACCCGAAGGACAGACAACATTACTCTGAAATGTGACTTTGGGAAGCAGGGGTAGGGCAGCCCCAACTTCCCTAAAATAGAAATAAATGTAATCAGACTAATTGTGGTGGTCATAGGGACTTTCAGGGTGATGATGTTATATGCTGGACTTCTAAATAAATTCTGAAGATACTCTAGGAAATGGTGTGATTTGACTGAAAAGCCCACCACCATGTAATTACTCTATGATAATACCAGTTTTATTTTCAAAAGAAGGGAAGAGAGAGCTGATGAGATGGTGTAGCAGGTTAATTCTCTGTCTGTAAGTCCAGACACCCTATATGGGCACGTGTTTATGTCCCAGCTGCTCCATTTCCAATCCATCTCTCTGGTTATGGCTTGGCAAAGCAGCAGAGCATTGTCTGAGGCCTTGGGCTCTTCCCCAGACATGGGAGGCTTGGAGGAAGTTCCTGGCTCTCTGCTCCAGCTCAGCTCAGCTCAGCTCAGCTCAGCTCTGGCCATTGCAGCCATTTGGGGAGTGAACCAGCAGATGGAAGATCTTTTGTCTTGTCAGTTTCTATTTTTCTTTTTCTTCTTCTTTTTTAACTGTCTTTCAAATAACTAAACAAACCTCTCTCCCTCTCCCCCTCTCTCTCTCTCTTAAAGGAAGAGAGGGCTAACTGTTGTAGCCATTTGGGGAATGAATCAACAAATGGAAGATCTTTCTGGCTTTCCTTTCTTGTAAATCTGCCTTTCCAAAAAGCATAAATAAAACTAAAAATGTTTTTCAAAAAAAAAAAAAAAAAAAGGAGCGAGAGGATGACTATAAGGAGGGAGGCCTGGGAGAGAGGGGGAGGGATAGAGATGCAAATCAGAGACGATGGAGACGGATGATACAGATGTATCAGAGAACTCTCTGGAAGGAAAAGCAACACAGTGAGGGTGGGGAGGAGGCACTGAGAAGCCCTGGCCAGGCTCCAGGAAGGAGATGACGATGACAATGTTATCATGTGTTTCTGGAGGCTAGAACCACAAAAAGGGCCTCGCTGGGATATAATCAAGGTGCCAGCAGGGCCATGTTCTAGAGGTTGCCTGCATGCCTGGCTCGTGACCCCTTCTTTACAAAGGCAGTCATGGTCAGTGGAGTTTTCTCATTTTGTGTCCTTCTGACACACTCCTTTTTGTAATTAGAATGTTTGGAAGGCAGAGGAACTAGATAGAAAGCTACAGATAGAAATATCCCATTCACTGGTTTACTCCCTGAATGCCTGTAACAACTGGGCTGGTCCAAACTCAGGAGCCACGAGTTCAGTCCAGGTGGGAGGCACGGCTCTAACTATTTGAATCATCCCCTGCTATCTCCCAGGATGTGTACCAGCGGAGAGCTGGAATTGGAAGTGAAACCAGAACCAGTTCAAAACCAGGCACACCAATACCTGATGTGAGTATCTTAGCAGCTAGGCCAAACACTCACCCCTCTGACAAATTCTTCTGTCTTCCACATTTAAAAATCTTCGTGGTTACACCTGAGTGAACACAGACACCTCAATATATTGTTCCTCAAGGTCAATTTATCGGTGACCTTACACTTACAACTTTATTTCCCTTTGTCTTAATCTAGTAGTAGCTCTGCGAATCAGAATGTAGGCAACTTCAGGCGGCCACTGTCCTGCCTACCAGGTTTGGAGCTATACTTCTTCTATCTTAGTTGAACTTGGAATCTCATTAGCCTTCATGAATTCTCATATTGTGAAGGGGACTCAGTCATGGATGTGGCTGTGAGAGCTACAGGTGTCCACCCCAGTCTTAGGGGTAGATATTGAGGTGACTGAATGAGTTGGCAGGCCTGAAAGGGCCTGACAATTGGGACAGTGATGCATCCATGGAAACCACTGTGCAGCCGTGAGGGTATGGTGCCTCCAGCATGCTAGCACTGAGCATTCCACTCCAGCATCCCAGCTACTGAGGCCTGACAAAGTGGCTCTCAGTAACATCAACAGGAGCTGCTGAAAGCTAAGGAGCCCTTCCCTACCACACCACAGAAACCCTCCTACAAGAGAGGATGGGGAAAAACCCTCTAAACTGATCCCCAAACATTGAAACTGAAACAAAAACTGGGGTTCAAAATAACCTCTGTTTGACCAACTTTCTAAATAGGCTAAATAGGAATTTGAGGTAAAGATCTAGTTGCTCTAGGAAAATACTGAAAGTTCTTGCTTCCTAACCCCAGGGGAGGGCTGGACCCATGTGTAAGGTAATCAGGTATGTTTCAGCCTGAGGAGCTTCCAGGTCTTGACTCTGGCCCCTCTCACACACTCATAGACTAATGTCTGCCCTCCCCCATTGCATGCTGACCAGAAAGCTGAAACAGACAATTGCATTGGCCAGTGTGTGACCAAGGGCCAGCCCCTGTAAATGTTGAGTCCCGCTTCCCATGAGCCACTTGACTGAGGCATGCATGCCCAAGTCCAGCCTTAGGGGATAGATTGGAGGGTATTACTGTGGCATCTTGCTCAGGAGTTTCTATGGGGCCATTTTGACATGTAAACGGGAAGTCATTAAACTCTCAACTTTTTTTTTTTCTTTAACTGAGTGAACTAAGTCCCCAGTCAGTTCCCAGTGTGTGGGCAGGTTGCTGGGTGGAGTGGGGGAGAAGGTGTTCACCAGGCTGTCCACCCAGCCCTGCACCCCCACAACATACGCTGAAGTAACCTCAAAGAGCACTGGAAAAACACTGGTCGGAGGAGGAAGTTTCTACAAGCCTCAGGCAGACTGAAGTGTTGAGAGTTGGCCTCCACTTCAGAGTAGCATTTACAATGACCCGAGGAGCTAATGCTGGAATGGGAATACCCTCCTGTGGTGCCAGAAGTGCAGGTGCTGGCATCATCGGGCCCTCTGGGGCATGATTGAATTTCTGGCTTCTTCACTGTCAACCAGTGTTCCCTATGTGGCCTGAACTGAGGCCCGGAGTTGGTGGATCCTTGATGGAGACTGGCATTCTGATTGGCAGTCATGAAAAATCTGACTCGTCAAGGAAAATCTTTGCCTTCCACTGGATGCCTTCACTGTTTTCAGAAATTGGCCAAGCTGAAGGACACAAGCAGAGATGGTGGGCTGCCCAGGACATGTTCTTGGGGCCTTTCAGAAAGCATGGACCTACGGGGATCCACGAGAATGGGGTATTGCATTCATCAAGGGATTGTGTACTGTCTACAAAGGTAGGATCCCTGCACCTTACCATGGCCAAGCTGGCAGCATCTGCTGTGTTCCCAGTGTGTGGGTGGCATTCTTGTCTAACCCACTAAGGAAAACGGCTGCTACACCTGGCACACCTAGTCCATGGGAGAGAGCCTGGGCTGCCAGGCTGTATGTTCCTGGTATAATAACTGTTTTAGAAAATCATAGATCGCTGGACTGTAAGAAGTAAATAGACGATGGCTTCTTTATATAGTAAGCAAGAAACAACTAATAATCACAAGACACAATATTATCTAATGTTTATTGTGTGCTTATTACGTGCAAGGCACCGCGCTAGGATACATACATTATCTCAGGTTAATTCTCGGAACAACTCTGAAGGAAGGGGGTGACTACTACCTCCATTTTAGAGACAAAGAGGATGGGGCTCAGAGGTGATAGTTCCCTGCCTGTCCTCACCCAGCATGCAAGGGATCAGTCTAAGGCTTGGATCCCATTCTTGCTGGCCCTAGAGTGTGCATTCTCAGCAATTCACATTTGATGCCTTCAACTCCACTGGCCTGGAAGGGGGAGTGGCACTGGGGGCGTGGTGCTCTTTCTTCCTCAACAACAGATAGGTGGCCAGCAATTCAAGCTCATTCTCTGCAGGGGTCACGCATGCAGCTTGCTTCTGAAAGTTTTTGAGGTGAGGAAAGGGGAGCTTCCGGATTTCCAACACCCTGATAAAGCTCACAAGGGGCTCAGTTCATGTGGGTGAGGGTGGCATGGAGGGAGGAAAATAGAGCTTGATAATACTGTCTTGTAGAAATGAGACTGTGACTTCTCCACTGGTCATTACAACAGAGGGCCACTTCCATAGCCAAAGCATGAACTATAGATACAGCTCAGAGGATCTGTGCAACCCTTTCCCGGCCCCTTGCGGTGGCTCACACTAGCCTGGATCTAAACCAGAGGTCACTGTCCCATTCCAGTTGCTCAGCTGCGGCAAGGGGGAACTCTCTCTCCAGCTGTCACAGGCTAGCAGCAGCAGGTCGGAGGTCCATGCCAGACATCATGAGTGGTTTAAAGCCTCGGCCTCATCATTCCAGGGGTTGGGTGTGTGCAGGGAGATGCAGGCACAGGGGTGCAGCCAATCTGACATTGTTCATCCGGACTCGGACCAATGGTGTCACAGGAACACGTGGCTTTTCTTGTATAAGTTCATCCGCTGTCATGGCAAAGGGGGCGACTGAATTCTGGGCACTGTCTGTGTCTGTCAGGGCTTCCTCCTCTGTGTGGCTGGGATTCCACGTAGGCTCTCTGGACACCTCCTGGACAGGCCTTCTCCTTCCGCCTTAGGAGTGCAGTCTGTTTTCTGCCACAGCGCTGCCTCCACCGCTGATGACAAAGCTCCGTGAATTGGACACCACGAGCCCAGGGGACATCTCCTCTGGGGCTTCCGTGTCTGGTCGGCGGTCCCCACCCACAGGCCCGTGCACGCCTTCCTCCTGGTCCATCATCAGTTCTGCCTCGGTCTCTCCGCACTGCAGCGGTAGCAACGCCTGGTGCCTGGTCAGGGTCTCGTTGCTTTTCTGGGCCTCCGAGGGGTTCTGGCGCTGGGAATTCCTGGGAGTCATGGCGTTCTTCTGGGGTTCATCGAAGCTCAGGGAGAAGGTGACGGTGCCACTGCCGAAGATGACCTTCTGCTTGCATCTGGGCTGGTGTGGCGGCTGTTGCTGCTGCCGCCCCGGCTGGGGCGAGGCCAGCGGCGGCGGTGGCTGCTTCGGCCTCTCGGGCTGTGGGAAGGGGTCTTCGCTGTTGCTCTTGCTGCTGATGGAGGACGAGGGTGTGGAGCCCGTGGAGCCCCCGAGGCTGCTGGAGCGCTTGCGGGAGACGTTGCTGCGACGCAGTGTGGCCCGGGCCGCCACCTTGAAAGCGTGAGCGGCCGTGCTGCAGCGCACCTCCTCGATGGTGTTGCGGGACGGCTTGACCAAAATGATGTAGACCTTGTTGAAGAAGATGCAGGCCAGCAGGCCGAAGCTGGCGGCCAGGATGGCGATCACCTCCACTGCAGAGACAAACTTGCCGTAGGTGCTGGCGTAGGCGGGGATGAAGGAGATCCAGACGATGAAGAAGATGAGCATGCTGAAGGTGATGAACTTGGCTTCGTTGAAGTTCTCGGGCAGCTTCCTTGACTTGAAGGCGAAGAAGAAGCAGACAGCGGCCAGCAGGCAGGTGTAGCCGATCAGGAAGCCCAGGGCCATGAGTGAGCCCTCGTGGCACGTGATGAAGATAATCTCATCCTCCAGCTCGTGGTTGCGGTAGCTGGAGGGCGGCGCCGTGTAGAGCCAGATCCCGCAGATGACGATCTGCATGAAGGTACAGAGGAAAACCAGCAGGAACTGCAGGTTGAGTCCCCACCACTTGCGGTGGAAGCTGGTGGGGATCTTGGCCTCGAACACAAGCAGGACGCGGTTGGTCTTCACCAAAATGCACGAGATACACAGTACGAAGCTGATGCCGAAGGCCGGCTGGCGCAGGCGGCAATTCCAGTCCTGGGGCTCACCGATGAAGAAGAGGGAGCTGGAGAAGCAGCAGAGCAGGGAGAAGAGGAGCAGGTAGGAGAGCTCGCGGTTGGTGGCCTTGACGATGGGCGTGTTGCGGAACTTGATGAAGACGCCCAGCACAAAGGCGGTCAGGAAGATGCCCAGCACGGCAAAGAGGGTGAGCGCGATCCCAAAGGGCTCCGTCCAGGCCAGGAACTCGATCTCCTTGGCGATGCAGGAAGTGTGGTTCTCATTGGACCAGAAGTCATCTGGGCACTTGTCACAGGCACTGGCATCTGCAAAACGTGCGAGGGAAGAATCCGTTACTGCGTGGGTTAGAATAAAATCCGTGAGTGGCCCGTGGGAGCACACAGTCAGCATTGCATGTGGCCACTATGTTTTCTTTGTTGACGAAATCATTCTAACTTTTGCATTACCCACAATGTACTAAGCTCTGATTTCTGTTCACTAACACGAATATGGATTTCAGGTGCCTTTGATGATTCTATCAATTGTTTTGCCTTTTCACCTGGGTGGACAGTAGGTGCTTCCTTTATCTCCTGATTGTAGCAGACACTGCCCTGGCCACCAGCGGTGTAGCATGGTTCCTCAGCTCTTCACAATCTGATTCTGTTCTGCCTGCTGTTTTAATGAGTTGTGCTGTGTGTATCTGAGGTTTACACCATGCTGGTACGGGATACCAGGCAGTTATGATGGCAGTGCAGACCAGCTCAGCTACCACCTGGCTGCAGGCTCATTCAACCCCAACATGGTTATTAGGTCTCTGCTATGTCCCCTGCTCTGTGCAATTTTGGATAGCAAAGGGAGTTTGGGTGTAGACAGCCAGCTACACAAGACCCTAGCCATGTTGCTTGCTGGCTGTGTGGCTTTGGGTTTTCTCAATTGTAAAAGTGGAAGCAATAACAATCCCATTATTGTCACAAAGATGAAATTCAATGACAATTATAGTTAACATTTTAGAATGCTTCCACTATGCCACAGTTTTATTTTTTTTTTTAACAAAGACTTATCTAGGACTCGTCATGTGCTTTACTCATTTGTTTAACTCTCAAAGATCTTTGAGATAGGTTTCATGGTTATTCCTATCTTAAGAAGACTTGAGGGTCAGTAAAAATGTCAGACAATATACACAGTGCCAGACACCAGCAGTCAATCTTATCCTGACCTCTTGCCTCTGGAGTTGGGGGCAGCTGGAACTTTCTCAGCTCAGGGCCACTGAGTGCCAAGAAAAAAACAGCATTGGAGAGCAGCATCAATGTTAAAAACAGAAGGTAGATGCCATGGCATACAGGTTAAGCCTCTAGGTGTCAGCATCCCATGTGGGATTGGGTTGAGTTCTAGATGCTCACTTCTGACCCAGCTTCTGCCTACTGTACCTAGGAAAGCAGCAGAGGATGGCCCACATGCTTGGGCCCCTGCACACACATGGGAGACCTGGAGAGAGCTTCTGGCTCCTGGCTTTGGACTGACCTACCTCAGCTTGTTATGGTCATTTGGAGGAGTGAACTAGTTGGTGTAAGATCTCTCTCTCTCTTTCTGCAACTTCTCCTTTCAAAAAAAGTCTTAAAAAAAGTGAGAAGCAGGGATGTAGCAGGCATGTCTGGGAGCTCTCATGATATTCAAACACCTAACATTCCTTCCTGCTCCCTCTCAGTACCCAGCACTGTCCAGTACTCAGACATAATTTTGTCAGAGGAGAAACCAGGTTAAGTACCACCTCAGTCCATCCCCTCCATGGGTTTCGCTGTGTCAGGCACAGGTGCCCCTCCCTCTGGAAGACCATGTACCACACAGTGCTGGCATGGGGCAGTTCCTTTACCGGTCTCGTCGCTGTACTCCCCATCAGGACACTCCACACACTCAAAGCAGCAGGTGGGCTCCCCTTCAATGATCCCCTTCCTGGTCCCTGCCAGGCAGTCCCGGCTGCAGTTGGAGAAGGGCACCTGGAAGACAGAAGGTACAGGAGTGACTGTGGCTCCTCAGACCTGGGTGACAGGGAGGAGTTAGGCACAAGGATCCGCGTGGCAGGCAGGGGCCCCTTCCAGGCAGAGGAGGGGTGGGGTCCTCGATTTTGTTATTTGTGAAAGGGAGTGATCTCTGTGGGGATTCTGTGATGACTAATTTTTGAGAGTCTACACGTGGTCAATTTCTACTTAAATAATTCACTCTCCCATCAGTGTCTCAGTCCCAGAATGAAACACCTGTTTGTTCTTCATGGATGTAAAAGCTTGACACACATCATAAGGTACGGGAACATGAACTGCCACTCAGAGGAACAGTCACCAGGGGAGAAACTGAGACAGGGGAACTTTGCTTGAAAGTGGGGCTCTGAACTTTGTGGTGAATTGCAATTCCTGTATTTTTATTTTAAGCACTGCAGGGTAATTTCTGAGACCTTGGCAACAGCCCAGTGAGGCACTCGGGAGAGGTATAGAAGGATGTGAAGTAAATGGGTCAGAGAGCAGTGCCGAAGGAAATGCTGTGGGAGCTGCAGGAAATCCTGATTACAGGTTTTATGTACAATTTATAGAATTATTTATATTAATGGAATTCAGGTACACAGTTTTGGTCAATTATAGTCCTTGCCTCTTTCTGTCTTCACTGGCTCATGTTTGGATAAATTTTATTTATAATTTTTATTTAAAAAATCATTATGCATTTGAGAGGGAGAGAGAGAGAAAGAAAAGAGTCAACTCTCATCCATTGCATCACTTCCTAGATGCCTGAAAGATCCCAGGGCCAAGCCAGGAGCTCAGTTCAGGTTTTTCACGTGAGTGGCAGACCTAGTGACTTGGGCTAACACCGGCTGTCTCTCAGGGTCTCAATTAGAAGCTGGAACCAGAACGCCAGGCACTCCAGTGTGGGATGGATGCAGGTGTCTTTCTTTATTTCTTTTAAAGACTTATTTGTTTATATTGGAAAGGCACATTTACAGAGAAGGCGAGACAGAGAGAAAAAAATCTTCTGTCTGCTGGCTCACTTCCTGAATAGCTGTCACAGCTGTAGCTGAGTTAATCTGAAGCCAGGAGCTTCTTCTTGTGGGTGCATAGTCTCCAGGCTTTGAGTCATCCTCTGCTGCTTTCCCAGGCCATAAGGGAAAGTGGGGGCAGCTGGGCCATGAACTGGTGCCCCTTTGGGATGCTGGGTTATGCATGTGGAGGATTAGCCAATCGAACCATTGTGCCGGCTGTGGATGCAAGTATCTTTATGGCTCCTTAAGTGCTAGGCCAAAAGTGCTTGGATCCTTTTGAATTTTATTTTTAATCTCTGCCATTCAAAGAGAAAGCCAGACCCAGGAAAACAGTGTATTGTCCTATAACCAATAACTAATAAGCAATAATCTATAACATCTATCTAATTGTCTGTTTTACTCCATCTCTCACTTCCAGCTCCCCATCACATATTCACACCTAAGAGGACCATTGTTCTATGCTCATTGCAGAAAAGTGGCAATACTAGAGTTTTAAGGAAGAAGTCAATGTGATCTTATAAAAAAAATTTACCTGAGGAGAGGAAAAAGGGCAGGAGTGGGTGGGCATTCTATTACTCATTCGTGTCATTTGGTACAACCCTGCAGAACCAGACAAGAATCATATGGAAAATGAAAATAGCCATGCTTGCATCTCACTGTCTTCACAAGCTGACACTAAGGATTCACCTGTAAGCAGGGGCTCCTGCTGCAAACAGGCAATGGAGGACACAGGACCTATGAAGGGAAAGGGACAAGTGGGAGAGTGTTGGAGAATCAGCAAGGTCCCTTAGAGAAGGGCTTCTGCCTAGTTCCACAGGGGAACTCAGGCCTGGAAGTTCTGCCCTGTGTGCCCTGACTTGATTTGTTCACATCACTCATGCGATAAGATTGTCTTAGGGCATATAAATCCCTAGGTTCTGATACCTTCCTGAGTCTGCAGGCAAGGTGGGATCCCCTGGACCTTAGCTAGACTTTTGAAAAAGACCAGCACATTCCGGTTACTGAAGGCCAAAGTATCCAGGAGCCCTGGAACCGCAAAGTGTGAGGAATATGAAGACTTGTGAAAAAACACCACCACTTTCCACTTTTAAAAGAGATGGAAAGGGCCTGGCACAGTAGCTTAGTGGCTAAAATCCTCACCTTGCATGTGCCAGGATTCCATATGGGCGCTGGTTCATATCCCAGCTGCTTCACTTCTATTCCAGCTCCCTGCTTATGGCCTCAGAAAGCAGTAAAGGATGGTCCAAGGCCTTGGGACCCTACACCTACGTGGGAGACCTAGAAGAAGCTCCTGGTTTTGTATCATCTCAGCTTCAGCCTTTGTGGCCACTTGGGGAGTGGATCAGCAGATGGAAGATCTTCCTCTCTGTCTCTCCTTCTCTCTGTAAATCTGCCTTTCCAATAAAAATAAATAAATCTCTCAAAAAAGAGAGATGGAAATGCTACGAAGATATACCCTGACCATATTGGTCGTGCACCAAAAGAATAGAAAACCTATACATATTATTCATGACATTAAAAATAATTAACAGACACAGGTCATATGGTCAGCAATTGATTTTGATGAACTGCAATGTAAACTAATGGCAAAACTTGGAGAAAAAGGTGTAGGAAGAAATAGCTGTAACTGAAATGGGGTAATATAAACCTTTTCTTATAGGAAACATCATTCTGTATGTGAGAACACCAACAACATTTCCTTGAGAGCAAAGATGTCCACTATCATCACTGCTATTTAGTATTGTGCTAAAGGTGCTAGCTAGTAGATTAAGACAAAAACAACTGCATATATACTGAAGCAATGGAATACATTTGTATTGTTTGCAAGTGATGTGATTGTCAATACAGAAAAAAAAACTCAAAAGAAAACCAACCAATGTATTGGATATAATGTCATAGATGACCACTTTCCCTATCAGCTACATTAGTTTTCCTAATATACACACACAAACAAAACTTGAAACTAGTTTTGTTGGGGGCTTTTGCTGATTTTAAGATCCCTGAAATCTTGGATGGTTTTACTCAGTTTTTTCACTTTTTCCTCCAGTTCTAATTTCTCTGTCATTCTTTCATCATGCTGAGTAGTTAAGTGCTGTAGAAATTTAGTAGCTAACAGTTTATCACATTTCAGAGATAATATGTGGCAAGAATGAGTGTTGATCTCACATTTATAATGGTATGGAGCAAATAAATGTCATTCATCTTTGTAGCTGCAGTGGCATAACGTGTAGCTAAGGCTTAATATACACCAGGACCTTTACTGCTTCCAAGTCTCCCCTCTACCTAATTGCTTTAGGGCATGTCGCAAAATTGAAAACATATAAGGCAAGCAAGCAACTGTCACTATTTCCAGCAGAAAAAAGAAATACTGACTTGACAGAGGAGTTCCAAAACCTGTGAACAGAAGGTGTTCGATATTGTGCTCTAACAACAGCAGAAGAGGGACTTTCTCCCATTGTCCATACCTACAGTGTCATGATACACTGAAGCAACCGAATGACGGACTTGGGCTGTGGCTGAAGAACTATACTACTGTAATAATGTGGAGGAAACAGCGTGGGGGTGGGAGAAATGAGGAGGGGGAAATCTCTCAGCCTGTGGAACTGTATCATGGAAAATAAAAATTACAAAAAAAAATAAGGAAGTAGGTCTTGTGGTTGTTAAGACCCTGGGAACCCTGGGAAATGAAGGAAAGGGTGAAAGAATTCACATGAACACATTCAGTCCTGAAGACCAGTTACCACATGGCCCAGTTTTCAGTCTTTCTTTAGTTACCAACCTGCTTGATTGTGGAGTGAAAGCAATGGATCCTGCTTCCTACACCTGCACCAGGAATGGTTCTAAATTTTTCCTATTAAAGAATGATGGTTGTTACAGCCTTTATCAAGGTAAGACAATGCAAGGTCTGTTTTGTTACTATATTTATGAAGTTTTGTTTTTAATCTGAAAGTGTATTCAATGTTATCAAATACTTTCTCTGTATGTGTTGATGTTATAGAACTTTTTGCCTTTACTTTATTAATGGTGATAAGCTACATGTAGGAACTTTGCTATGTTTGGCTATCATTATATTTATATAAATTCACTGTTTACTGAGTCATGACACACTATTTTATACATTACTGACAGAGGGTTGCTGATATTTTATTTAGGATTTGAACATTTATGTTTATAAACAGCCTAGTCCTATAACTATCTTTGCTTGTGCTGCTTTAGTCTCTTTTTTATATCAATATTTATTTAGTTTCACAAAATGAGTTTTGTTTTCCTTCTTGGCACCAAGAAGGTTGAAATGCATCTGTCTTTCCTAGAAACATTTGTGGGTGTGGTCCATAGTGATCTGCCCCCACCCCCCCATGGTACTGGAGACCTCGACCCTTTCATTTTGCTATTTGGACATGTTTGGTCTTTGCCTCATGGTCCTTTGAAAGAAGCATCTGGCTTCCAGAAAAAAAGACAGAGGTAGGAATGAAGAAAGCAGGAAGCATTATATTTTAAAGAAGATTCCTGGAAGCCATCACACAGCATTTCCACTTACATCGCAACTCACATTTAGCAGAAAAGGGGGCTGGAAAATGTCATCTTTATTCTGGATGGTCATGTGTCCAGCTAAAACAGAGTCTTCTCTTGAAAGGAAAAAGGAAGTCCAAATACTGGGGGCTTTCAGCAGTCTGTGCCATGCTTTTAAATTTCTCTTCTTTATAATGTTTAGGGAACAGGCTCAAGGTCACACAGTGGTCTGGGCTGGAGAGCTGAGATTCACACTGACCAGTCTTTAAAGTCTGCATTTTTCATCACCCCAAGCTCTGTTTCATCCTGGTCAAGGATGAGAAGAATGTCTCCCTCTGCATGCCCTTCAAGTTCAGCATCCATGAGCTAAAGAAAAACCCCATCACCACAGGAATGGGCTGAGGCAGCCACTGGCAAGATTGATTTTGTAAGTATCTTTTAGTCTTCTGCAGCCTCAATAAAGATGCCTGCCTACTTCTGGCCTAGAAAGCACATCCAAATTCTAAGTCTCTGGTTAAAGTGACTCCTATTATCCTGATTTTTTTTTTGTAGCACAAGAAGAAGTATTTGCAGTACATTCTAAAAGATGGAACACTAAGGTTGGGGTTGGGGCATTTGGTGTTTGACCTGAACTCTCACAGTGACCAGTGTGTGGTCCAGGTAGTAACCTTTGCCTCTCTAAAACTCAGTATCACCAACTTCTAATTAGACAGCTGGAGACAGATCTTTAATAAAGAGCCAAGTCTAAAGGGGCCCATTTGTAAGTAAATTTGGCTAAGCTATAATTGCTCTGTCAGTGACAGTTTGCATTTATATAGTAAGATTCAGTTTATCTAATTTTTTCATTATCAGCAATAACTTCATGAGATAGAGAAGCTGTTACTATAAAATTTGTAGTTAAACACAGATGATATGATTGTAATCAGTTCTACAAAATACACAGGAAAGAAACAGTAGACTTGGCCTGAAGATTGACTGGGTGCATCATGTGTGCTGGGCTTCAGCTGAGGCTTCTATGGAAGACCCAGATTTAACCTCTAACTGGGTCAACTGGTCCAGGAAAATAAGAGATGAATTTATGAGGATTCTCTGTATTTTCTACTAGTGTTAAGTCTATGATGTGCATAGCCTGGGAGAAGGCATTACAATTACAGAGAATTGTACAGGAAATAATTTTCATGCAGGAGGGAAAATATGTCCAATTAGAGACAATAAATTATGCACACCAATGGAGGTAGGAGATAATCTGGATAATCTAATAAGGGTAAACAGGTGATATTACAGACGATCAACTTAGGGCTCAGTCGAAATGTGTGATGGTTTAGACAAGTCTGTAATTAGTGGCAGAGGAATACCATCAGAACATTCTAGAACATGCATGTCTTAGAATGGACATTCAATCCATCACATGTCTTTCCTAAGTGCACATTCACTGATTGATGGGCTTCTGGTTGTTAATCAGGCTTCAGGTACAGGGATCCTAAAGAGGCAGGCATGACCATTGTCACAGGCAGTCAGCAGCCTTTGCTTTGTTATAAGTCTTCTGTGGAGTGAGAACAAATTATCCCTCTGCTTTATCAGTCAGACCTGAGCTATCTGGAAGACAGGGAACTGCCTCTGTGTGAATTGTCCAGGGCCAAGGGTAATATCACTAAATGGCTCATCCAGATAATCCAGCTTTGTATTAGACTTGATGGTCTTTCAACAGTTGCTCTTAACAACACAGGTGGGATCCATTCTTTGTTACGCAAAGAAGTACCGGACACTTAGTGCTCCTGAGTACTGAAGGTCATTCGTATATCCTGCTAACTGTGACCATCTGTCCCCAAAGCAGCCCTCTACACCGCACAAACTTGTCTCCCCAACCCCAGGTAAGATTCTTTCCTTGGTTCCAGTTCAGAGCCCTGATTTGAGTGATGTTCATATTTGCCTAACTAGTTTTCTCTAGCTGTGGATAGTTTTAACAACAAGAAAATAAAAACCTTATTCTTTGCAAGGGAATCATATTTGTGAAAAGTAAAACTGTTGCATTTTTTTTTTAAAGATTTATTTTATTTTTATTGGAAAGGCGGATATACAGTGAGGAGAGACAGAAAGGAAGATCTTGCGTCCGATGAGTCACTCCCCAAGTGAGCACAACGGCTGATCCTATGCCGGTCCGAAGCCAGGAGCCTCTTCCCGGTCTTCCATGTGGGTGCAGGGTCCCAAAGCTTTGGGCCGTCCTCGACTGCTTTCCTGGGCCACAAGCAGGGAGCTGGATGGGAAGCAGGGCCGCCGGGATTAGAACCGGCGACCATATGGGATCCCGGGCGTGCAAGGCGAGGACCTTAACCACTGTGCCACCGCGCCGGGCCCAAAACTGTTGCATTATTAACAAAAAAGCATTGGCTCAGGTTCGGAGGGATTCTCTTCTCTATGTTCTACACTTCTTGATTTCACAAGGAGCTCCAGAAATTCAGCATTAGTGAGTTGAGGAAAGTGGATCCATCACTTTGGAGGTCCAGAAGTGTGGCCCAAGGCCTTGCAAAGCCCAGCATGGTTTCCTGGCAACAACAGAGGTGTCTGGCATTGTGAGGGGCAACACATACCTCTCTGGAGAGCCCGCTCCATAGGATCTTCTCCTCGTTGATGAAAAGCCTTTCTCCCTTCTTGGCATAGACATTATAGTATCCAACTTCCTTAAACATGATGGAGCCGTCCTCTGGGGAGAGGTGCCAGTTGATGATGGAATAGTTCCCCATGAGGTCTCCACACTCATCAAAAGTCACCTGCTCCCCCATGTTGTTGGTGAAGTTCAGGTGTCGTAAGTGCTTCAGAACCTAAAGAGGCAGAGAGATGAATGAGTATCAGCCACGGCTGGCCACCTAAGGCTTTATGTGTGCTGCATGGTGGAAAGACTGCAAAGAGATGAAACTACCTTGTTCCAGAAAGTGGGAAGATAATGATGTGAGGAAGAGACCTCTTTTTTAGCTTGCACCAAGGTACTTGAATGTCTTAGCAGGGACTTCGGTAAGACAGGGCTTTACTTATTACACAGATTGTAAGAGGAATAGAAGCATTTTTTTGAAGCTAGGAAAGGGAAAGGAGGAGACCTAGTCTGGCCATTGGCCCAGTGAAGGCTTCTACAGGGGCACCATCATTCTGTGGTGTTCAGAAGGGGTGGGTTTGTAAGGCAGAACCCATTCCTGGCAATGGGTAGAAAGGATGGGCTATGGGGGAAGCCAATGAGGAGCAAGTGGATGTGCTCTTCTCTGCACCTTCTCTCCCTGTGGTACTGCTTCTGTGGAGGTGTCTGGCGGCCAAAAAGCCTCAAGGGTGGGGTCAAAGGACTAAAGAAATGAGGCTGTGAGTGCAGCATGGCTGTCACTGTGTATCAGAGTCATAGTGAATCCTTGAATATGTATCTATAGTTAAAGATTTAGCTATGGCCACAATGACCAGGCCTCAGTGGCCAAGCTGAGAAGGAAACCGGGACAAATTCACTTCACAACCAGACGATCACCTTTCACACTGGTCAGTCTGGAAAAGTGACTCAGAAATCATCATGAGCTACAAGTGTTAAACATTGCAGATCCTAACTTGAACAAAGAAGGAACCAATAAAAATGTATGTAAAATTTCCATGAAAAGGTATAAAACCAGAAGGGATTGACATGCTATTGGTAGCATTCCTCCAACCAACTAAGGGCATCTACAAAGGTTATCATCAGGCCCTGTGGCAAAAGGCAGCATGTTTTCCCATTGTGATTATGAACAAGACAGGAATGTCTGTTCTTATATTGTTTGTATGCCTTTGTGCTGGAGGTTCTAGCCAGTGCCATTCAGATGAATCATGCTGTTTCAGACTGAAAACATAAAGATCTATGTTCTATATTGAAACAAATGCAAGCAAAGAAGTAAATCAAAGGACCAAAATAATTTTGAAAACTAAATTATTAGCACATATTAGACTGATGAACTTGTTTCTGATAAAAGAGTCTCAGGAAGCCCACATCAATTAAATATTAAGAATAATTTAAGATGCAATGGTTTCTGGATCTTTATGCCTCAATAAGCCTGTTTATATTCTTTTTTTTTTTTTAAAGATTTATTTTTATTATTTTTTCATTGGAAAGGCGGATATACAGAGAGGAGAGACAGAGAGGAAGATCTTCCGTCCGATGATTCACTCCCCAAGTGAGCGCAACGGGCCGATACTATGCCGATCCGAAGCCAGGAGCCTCTTCCGGGTCTCCCACGCGGGTGCAGGTTCCCAAAGCTTTGGGCCGTCCTCAACTGCTTTCCCAGGCCACAGGCAGGGAGCTGGAAGGGAAGCGGGGCTGCCGGGATTAGAACCGGCGCCCATATGGGATCCCGGGCGTGCAGGGCGAGGACCTTTAACCACTGCGCCACCGCGCCGGGCCCAGCCTGTTTATATTCTTAACATACTTTCTAAAGAGTTATTTTCCTTTCATTTTTATGTCTTTGCTAATGCATAGGTTAAGCTTTAGTCCAAATTTGTGAAGTCAGAATTGCCGTGGTTTTTATTGGATTAGATATCCCAGTTGCTCCACTTCCCATCCAGCTCCTTGTTTGTGACCTGGGAAAGCAGTAGAGGATGGCCCAAAGCTTTAGGACCCTGTACTCGCATGGGGGACCTGGAATAAGCTCCTGGCTCCTGGCTCCTGGCTTCAGACTGGCTCAGCTCTGGTCATTGTAGCTACTCAGGGAGTTAACCAACAGATGGAAAATCTTTCTCTCTGTTTCCTTCTCTCTGCAAATGTGACTTTTTAATAAAAATAAATAAAATTTTTTAAAAAAAAGATTTTGACCATTTCTCTGAGACCACTCACATGCAATGCTTTATTGTAACCTTAACCTCATTGTTGTTCAGTATTTACCTTTGTTCTATTCTCATCCTTTATGTATTTATTTATTTAATAAATATTTATTAAGAAACTACTATGGCCCAAGCAAACATTGTTCTAGGGACACAATAGTAAAAATATTCAAGACAAAGAGGCATTTGACATACTCCAATTTGGTTGGTTGTGGCCATTCTTCATTACTTACACCCTACTCTTTGTGTCTGTACGTGAACCAGTGTGTCAGGATTCTCTGGCAGAATCCAGAGCTCAATGCTGTGAACGTGTGTCTTCTCTAGGAACCACTGGTGGACCAGTCAGCCAGGATCTAAAAACCATGCACTGAGAAGGAAAAACTGACCATCTGATTCTTTCAGCTCTTACATTAGCCCCATAAGGGAACAGATACCTGGGTAAATGTGGGCAGTCTAAATCATGAGATACATGGCTTTGGGAAAGCCATTTGGGCCCCTCAGGTTTTTTCTTTCCTCCGCCACAAAGGCACAGTACCTGAGGTCAATGCTTACTGAATACTTCTTACGTACTGGCATCATTCTGAGCATTCTATAGATATTAGTTAAGGTTATCTTTGTACTAAATTGAGGAGATATGTGTCATTGTTTCCACTGTTTGGGTGCAGAGAGTGAGGCACAGGGACAGTAAATGACTGCTAAGGTCTTAAAGCTATTAAGTGACAAATTAGTGTTTCAACCAACTCAATTTGATTCAAGAGGATAAACTCTTAACCGTTACACTCTACCACTTATGCATGCATCATTGTGCTTATTTAAAACAGGCAAGCTAGTGTAAAAATTCAGTCCAGCAGATGGATATATTTCAAAATGAAATGGATATATTTCTTTTAACTGAAAAGTGGTCCAACAGAGTGATATCCTGATCTTTACACACAGCCTTGTGCTTTTGCATTCCAGTGACTTTCATTATGTAAGTTCATTGATATTGAATTCACATAGAATACAGTGAATATTATTTAATTCTGTAGTTTTCAGGTTTTATGAAATTTTTATTTGAAAGAGCAACAGAGAGAGAGAAACAGAGAAATCTTCTATTTGTTGGTCCACTCCCTCAGCAAAGGCCGGGTCAGCCAGGCTGATGCCAACAGCCCACAACTCCATCCTGGTCTCTCACATCGGTGTAGAAATCCAAAAACGTAGACTGTCTTCTACCACTTTCCCAGGCCCATGAGCACGGAGCTGGATTGGAAATGGATCAGTTGGGACTTTAACTTTTGCCCATAAGGGACTCAGGTAATTTAGTGGGTGGCTTAACCCACTGAACCACAAGAAATATCTTAACCTTTGTGCCAAATGTACACCCTCAGGGGACTTTTAAATTGAGAATCATTAACTGCCCCAAAGCAATGCTAGTTAAAAACTAATTTAGACATTTTTCCTAGAAAGAACACTTCTATAGAATGTTAAAGGCAGGAACTGATGGTTCTACTGAAAAAAAAAATTTCACTTGAGATTATAATCCAGTATCATAGTCTTCCAAATTGTTTATTTAGGAAGTAGTAAGAGGAAAAAGAAAAAATAATGAAAAAGAAGTAGAAACAAAAATGCTATAGGAAGAAGACTTACGTATGGAAGATGACATACAGACACAGAAAGACTGTTAGGCTCACAAAGCTGAACACTAGGATAGACATATATCAAGGAGAGGGACAAACACACAGGCCATGCCACATACCACTTTTATGTGGTAATGTTCCCATCTTGTGGATTTTTAGGGTATTTCCTCTAAAGGATTCCAAAATTAAATTCTTGATCATTATAAGCATAAATGGGAATGACTTCTTGGCGTACATTTGTGTCCATTGAATCCACTGAATTCAGCCAAAGACTAGAGACTAAAACACACACACACACACACACACACACACACACACACACACACACACACACACACCCCTCAGTGTGGTCCAGGACTCCTAGCACCTACACTTGGCACCTTTTCTCAATACAGTACATCGTGACTATGCACACAGAGTGGGGAGGTTATCATGGATAAAACCTTGTTGCTTCTTACCTATTTCCAGTGCCAAATCTCTTCCCTAGACTCAGCCTTCCATGTCTCTGACTCTCACTCCAATTTTTGCATCTTTCAGCATCCAGCAGTATCAGCAGTTGTTAGAAGGATCAACTACCTACTTTTGTGCTGTTCCATTCAAACTTGATGGTGGACATAGAACCCAGACTTGGCCAATCAGAGCCTAGGGTACCATGGCACTATGGTTGGTTAAAGAATGGATTGTTAGATCAAACAGTTCTCTGTAAGGGAATCTAAGTAGTGTCAAATCAAATTAACTAGATTGCTTCTCATTCATGCATTCCATTAATACACTGGTGTCAGGCATTATGAACAAAAAGCTGAGTAAAGGTTCTAGCTCTTAAGAAGCTGAAAATTCAGAAAAGACATCTAGGAGAATCAAGATGGCAGAATAGGGTAAGGACATATTTAAAGAGATGGAGAATCATTATTCAGCATGAAGCAGAGAGGGCACATTCCAGGAAATAGAAGACAGGCCAATGGCAAAGGAGACTGACGGACACAGGAAAGCAGCAGACAACAGTGTGGTGTTGCAGTAACCAGACACCCCAGGGGCAGTCGGCGAGCAGTGCTCTGAGCTCTACCAGCAGCCAGGTGGGAAGGGGAGTTCAACAGGAGCACAGGAGGTGAACTCAGGCAAAGAACTGCCCATCCTGGTGATTTGTTTGATTTGACCAGGAGCAGACACGTTAGCAGACCCCAAACAGATGGTGCAGGAACAGGGTGGATTTCACAGCCCATACCCCCACCAGAGCCACTAAGGTACCATCTTGTTGTGGAGGAAGGCAAAGGATGTAGTTTAGGACTGTGCATGCAATGACCTGAGAGCAAACTCAGTGCATTGGACTAACGTGGCATTCTACAGGTTCCATGTAATGTAGGTCTGGGTAGCCCCCAGGCCTAATGGCCAGCACATCCAGAACTCCACCAGTGGCATATCAGGAACCATTTTATACAGTGTGGCAAAGACTTTGAGACTGTAGGGACAACAGTGAACTGTGTGTGTGCTGAGTTGGGAGTGAACGCACTTCCAGCTCAGTGCATTGCGCTGGTCTCACAGGAAAAATAATACTGGCTTTGGCATCTTATGGGTTAAAACAGGCCCAGGTAGCCCTCAGACCTAATGGCCAGCAGGTTCCAGCAGGATCAACACTACCAACAACCTAGTTATTTAGCATGCCTGGTGTCTCCCTGATCTTGGGACCTGCTTGAACTGAAAGAAAGGTTTGAGAACTTGAACTTTGAGAGAAAGGTTGTACAGACAATGGTACAGCCACAGTATGGGATCATAGGAGGTGAAGAGTGGTAAGCCATGAGCTGGGACTACGGAGACCATGGTGGAAGCCTAACACAAGAATCCATGCCTGAAACTCACTGGAGGGAGTGGCACAAGTGACTGCAAACAAAGAACTGGGTACCAAATGCAGTAGGTAAAATGGAACTGCAGACCTGTGGGTGACACAGCTTAGAAACCTGCCCCAAGGAGAAGAAACTGCTAACCAGAAGTGCGATGACCAAGAGCCAAAGAAGAGACAGAGACACAATGAATATTACCGAAGACTCCCCTGCAAAGGAGCAAAAGCCTTTACCAAACTCAGAGCTAACTGAGGAGATAGGGGATACAGAATTCAAAACACTTCTTATAAAGTTTCTTGTCAACAATGAGAAGCACATACAGAAGTTCAAAGAATTTAAGGAACATGTCACACAGGAAATAGTAACACTGAAACAAAATCAAGCAGAATTATTAGGCATGAAGGACACAATGGAGCAAATTAAAAATGCAGTGGAAAGTCTCCATAATAAAATGGATGAGGCAGAAGATATTTCTTGCCAAATTGGTGAAACAATCAAATAGCTTGAAGAGGAAGTGAGTCAAAGTAAGAAAAATATTCAAGAATTAAAGGACACTATTAAAAAGCCAAATATAAGAGTTATGGGAGTTCCAAAAGGCACAAAAAGAGAAGCTGGGTTTAAAATGTATTTAATGAAACAATAAAGAGAAATTTCCCTGATCTGGAGAAAGAATTGGGAAACAGAATGTAGGAGGGGCAAAGAACTGCCAACACGGTTGACTAAAAGTGGTTTTCACCATGACACGTGATAATCAATCTCTCTTCAGTTGAACATAAGGAAAAGATCCTTAAATATGCACATAAAAAAATCAATTTACCTATAGAGGAATGACAATCAGACTGCCCTCTCACAGCTGCTCTCTCACAGGAAACTATAGGCCAGAAGAAAATGGAAAGGCATATTCCAGATTCTAAGAGGAAATAATTGTTGGCCCAGAATAAGGTACTCAGCAAAGTTTTCCTTTGTCTTTGAAAATGAAATAAAATTCTTCCACAGTAAAGGAAGCTCAAAGAATATGCCTTTTCTAGACCTGCCCTACAATGATAAAGATGTTCTCTTGACAGAGAAGATTAATAGCACCCACTAAACCCAAAAGCAAATATGAACAATATCCTGGTAAAATAACAACAGAAGACTAAATCAAGCAATGAACAACCCATTGCTAAAATGGCAGGACCAAATTACCACCAAATTCATATTAATCCTGAATGTAAATGGCTTAAACTCATTACTCAAAGGTCACAGATTAATGACTGGATCCAAAAACAAAACCCATCTATCTGTTTCCAATGGGAGACACATCTCACCAACAAAGATCAGTGGAAACTATATCTCATGGATTTTGATGTTTTTTGTTTTTAGTTTCATTTCTTCAAAACACTTTTTTTTCTCATTAAATTCTTCACTGATTCATAGGTTATGTAGTAGCATCATTTTCTGCAAGAAGGATCTTGATTTTCTTTTTCATTTCTTCAGTGATACATTAGCCATTCAGTAACATATTATTTAACTTGATGGCATTGTAAATTTCTATTTTTTCTTCCTGTTGTTGATTTTGTTTTGTGGCTTTTCACTTAAGGGAATGTATAGTAACTGTGTAATGGAGACTATCATATCCAGATGTGAGGCTACAATGCAGCTTCTAAATCAAAGACTCCCAATGAAACTGTTAACTATATCCTGACAATAGGATGCTGGACTTTCTGCTATTGTCCATGCCTGTATTGATATACTTAAGTCTGTTTATGAAGAACTCTACTATTGTAATAATACAGGGGAAATCAGTGGGAGGTGATAGGGGACTTGAGGAAGGGTATGAGGGAAATTCCAGAGCCTATGGAACTGTGTAATAAAATAATAATAGTAGTAAACTTTTTTTAGACAAATAGAATCTGGAAATTCAGGGGAGGAATCAGGGTGAAGAAAGCATCAGAGAAGGGTATGAGGAGGGCTTGATTGCAATAGGGAGGCCAGAAAACAATTATGTGTTATATGGTATTAAATAACCAACATGTTATTTCTTAAGGCATATGAGTTGATTGACACACGTTAGGGGGAAAAGTCAACAAAGGAAAAATACCATGATTGATGCTCAGCTAAACAGAAGTGTTATGGTTTATTTTAGCCCGTTGAAGAACTTAGAAGCTTAGTCTGAATGTGTAAACAGCTAAAACAAAGAATAATGATGGGAAAGTGTCTGTGTATGTGTGAACATTATTTGAAAAGACTTCTAGGAAAAAGCGAACTTTGAAATAACAGAAAAGTTCAAGGTAGATAATGTTGATAGAAATGAAACTAAATGGGTCATATGGTGTGGGGATTTGGCTTAGGCAAAGATGTTGTGGCCAAAATGTAGTCAGGTGTTTTTTTTTTTTTTTTTGTATGTGTGTATGTGATGAGCTCCAAGGTAGGTTGAATTAGAAGCAAGAAAGCCCACAAAAACAAAAAACAAACAAAAACCACAAAAAGCAAGCATGAAATTATAGGTTGAGTTTCCTGAACTAGGTTGAATAGGTAAATGGCTTTCATATGGGTCTTAATCAGAGTAAATCATCACCAGTGCATCTCCTGCTGGAGACATAACCATGATTTTAAATTCTGGAGTGTTCACCAAAGGGTTTGAGGCCCAGAGGTTTAACGGGTACTCTTGACAAGTACAGAGGACATCTTGGCCATTGCTCAGGTGTTACTCCTGTCTCCTCTCTGGGATGCACTGTGTCAGATCATGTCTGAGTCAGGAGGACGTGTGCACCTGGACACAGGTCCCAGGAGATGTCTATGTACTGGGCATTTTACCTTTTGGTTGCTTTGCTTCTGTTTCCTCCTCTTCTTCCTAACAGTGTCCTAGCCTCCCTCTGGGGAACCTCTCATCTTTGCTCTTGGTCTGTGTAGCTGGGACGGACTCCTGCCACTGGAGAGGGATAGGTAACTCAGGACTGGTCAATGAGCAGGAATTCTGGGACTTTTCCAGGAGAACCTAGGGAGTAAGGAGATCCTAGCACCAGAGGGTTTAGGGCATACACTGCAAATTCTGAGTAAAAAGGAATAAAAAAGACAGAGACAAAATAACTGGCACCTAGAATATTTCTGAGATTTTTTAGTAACACGAGACACTAAATTTTCTTTTTTAGTTCTAAGGCATTTTGGTCTGGATTTTCTATTGAGCAACTGAAAGTCCCAATATCAACTACAGCCCAGCCCTTGGTGCTTTCCTCACAGGCTCCAGCTCGGGCCTTGACCATCTGGATCTTAACTCAGTGGTCTGAGAGATGAGTTACACGAGAAGAACTCCCGTGTTTCCACTGGAAACTTTCTTACCCTTCAGTCTCACTCTGGTCTTGGCAAACTTTTCAAGGGCCCTTCTTCCAGAACAATGGAAGGTAAGACAGGAGAGACAGTAGTATGTACTATGTAAAGATTATGTCTTTATTTTTCAGCATCGTGGCTCTTGAAGTTTATAAGTTAGACACAGTAGGTGCTGGACAACAATTAATAATATACTATCATAAAAGTTAGATGATGTGGTCTCTCAAGATGTTGCATCTTAGCATGATGTGAGATGAAATAATGCCTACATGAGGAAATGAAGTTAATGATATAGGCATTGTGACATAGTTAGGCTGTTATAAAACAAGTTACTTGAGCATAACATTGCAATTCCATGGCAGTTGATCTGATAGCTCAGATGGCTTTAAGTAACTAATGGGCAAGTGCTATATTTGGCACAGATCTGCTCTTTAAGCAGATGATCCCCATTCTAGGAGGGATGAATCTAAGCTTTCACTCATTCTACTTAGAAATGAGCATAACTTAAAGTTCATTAATTATTTCTGGCAACATTCACGCATCTTTGGATTGTGGTTGACTATGGGTACCTTAAATTTTGCAAATGCATTTTGCTTTCAAAAGAACCTTCGATGGACAGTCAGCCAGACATCATGTCCATTCTATAGGTGAGGAGATGTGACCTAAAGCAGTGACTTGCCAAAGATCACACAGCTTGGAAATGAGGGAGTTGGAAATTGGGGAGTCAGAGGTTGTGGCACTCAGCCTAAATGCAGGCATCCTTCCTCCTGCACTCATGCACTCTCTCCGACAGGTCAGTTTGGAATGGAAGGAATACAAAAGGAGACAACAGGGGCATATGCAAGACATGGACTGTTGGTAAGGTGTGAGTTGGACCAGACTATTTCTTTTAGAAGTTCCATGAAGTCAAAACAGAACATGATGTCTTTCTTACATGTGATTCAAAAACACAAACAAGACTGACTTATACAATGAGGGTGGCAACTCCACTAACATTCTTGGTTTCTTGGTGAGCACTGTGTCAGGGCTTCTTTTCAAAACCTTCTGCATCAACTAAAGCTGTGCCTTTGATTAGCATGTGTCCCAAGCTTGTGTCTAGTTGATCTGCTGGAGGTTCACCAGCATTTGTAACATAATGGCAAAGATGTGGCTGGACACAATAGCACTAGTCTTGGGCCCCTACAGGTATGGGACACTAAAAAGCATGCAATGTGTACTTGTTATTCATGAGGGAACCATCTCTTTTTATTAAGCCATTAGATAAAACACTCCACTCAGCACCAAGTCTGTTTTAGGATATTTAAAAATGTTAAGAGTGTATCCTTTAGGTATTCTGAACTACTGGATGAAAGGACAGTGAAGGTTTAAGAGATAATCAAATGAAATCACTCTCCGTTTTGCAGAAGTCAGTTGCTCGGACATTTGAAAGAACACCCTGAGTCTAAAGCTCCATTTCGTGGTTTCATTTGGATACTACCAGTCTGAAGTCACCACTGTGAATCAGCCCAGTTCTGCTTCATGACACACAGAATGGATTATCAAAGTGAAGGACGTACCTGCCAAGCCTCAACCTTCTTGATGTCTGCGCAGGAACCGTTGGTGAAGAGTCCTCTCCCAGGCAAGCAAGTGTATATATCCTGAAGGGCATGAGCGATGGAGTAGACTGCTAGGTACACGTTGTAGGAGATTCGTAAATGTGTGTAATCCATGTATGGGGTCTCCACGCTGCTGATGTTCTCAGCCCCTGTACAGAGAGGTCGGAAGGCAGTGGAGCTATTGCTTACCATGCTTCCACCCTCTTCGTGGCCTCTCAGGAAGGTGTCCACGGGCAAAGGTCCTTTAGCACTTTCTTGCAGGTGACAGTTAAATGTTTCTTCCCAGAACTCCTTGGCAAAACCATTGTGGATGGACTTCCTGGGATGGACTTTCTGCAGGAATTCCCGGAACCCTGGGATCTGACCAGCCTTCAGAGCAAATCCAATGGTGCCTCCGACCACATGGAAATATTCGGGCATGGCGATCAAGGAGGAGCTGGCCCAGGCCTCGCTGGCCAGCCAGATTCTGCCTGTGATATTGCGTCGGACAATTTCCTTGATGAGGGGTTCCAGGTCTGGGCCACTGGAGAAGACCACGATGACCTTAGCTGTGGAATTCTGGATCACCTCCACCACTTGCTGGATCTCTTTGTCATCAGAATATTGAGAGATGAGCTCACTGAAGTCGATGCAGATGTCCCGTTCCTCTGCTTCCTCTCGGAACTTCTCGATCCCTGGCCGGCCATAGTCGTCATCAGCTGCGATTGTGCCCACCCAGTTCCAGCGGAAATACTCAATAATGTCTGCCATGGCTGTGGCCTGGTGTTCATCGTTTGGGATGGTACGGAGGAAGGACTTGAACTGATTTTTATTGCTGAGGAGTCTGCTGGAGGAGGCGTAGCTCACCTGGAAAGAACCACAACACAGAGTGACTGTGCAGCGGAGCAAGGAGTCCAGCAAGTTTCAAAGCTGCTGTGGGGGCTGTCTTTTGAGCCACCATAGTCTCACACATCAAACATGCGTCTTCTGTGGAGGGGACGAAAGGGGGCAGGTAACTGGCATTGTGGAGGGGATGAAAGGGGGCAGGCAACTGGCATGTGTTCCATTGCAGCCTGGATACCCCAGCCCCTGTTAGTCTCTTCTGGAGCACCTATATTCCCAGGGAGTGGGTGATTCTTCAGAAATATTGAGGGTGTGGGGGAAGGGTCTGGCCGTAAACTCAACCCAGCCATAGTGAGACCTCCTTCCTCCTTCAAGTTTGCATGCATTGTTTTCTTCTCACCTCCCCTCTGCAGCCTCAGTGGTCATAACAGATCCCACTACCCATTTTCTGTCTAGTTCTGATCTGAACACTTGACTTCTCCCCACCCTAAGGAATACTTGGTTTATAACCCATGTGTGCAAGAACCTGTGCCTCACAAGCTTGAGGCTCTTCAGAGAAGCCCTGAGGAGCTCGTTTTTATTCCATCTCATAGCCTTCTTCCTATCCTCCAGCTTTCCCTCCTCTTCCCCTCCCCCCCAGTGCTTCAGAATCACCCTCATCACAGTCACTTCTAGAAACTTTTCATCTCTTAGGCTCACTTAGCTATTTAGGTGGATGAAATTCAGTTCCCCTTGCACCTCAATGACAATGACAGGCATTACAAAATGCCTGAAAAAAATTCTTTCTTGTCCTAAGAAGGTTCAACTCCCATCCGGAGCCATTTCTTTCCATTCAGTTCCAGGTGATGGCTGATCTGGTTTGACAAGCTATTCCTATGGATTTATAAAACCTTACGCAGGCTGAACAGAAGTCCTGTGAAGCTGTCTTCAGAGGTCCTCACTCTCTAGGATGTGGCCATTATCAAATCATCATTAATGTGGGCCACCAGGGAGAGCAAGCTTTGCCATATCTGTCAGAAGACATTGTCTAAAGAGGCTCCTCCAGTTTCTGCGAAGCATTAATTGGTACTGAGCTCCCCAACTCTCTGTTTTTGACATTATGGCAAACACATAAGATGTGTAACTGGTCAACCCTAATGGGGGTTCTCTGATTGTCTAGCATCTGCAGAGTCATTGGCCCAAAGTTTGGAGGTGTGCGAGTGTCCAGATCTTCTATGGGACAGGCGTTGGTCCATTCACAGCACTCAGTGTGTGACTGTGACTCAGCAATTAGGAACACATTGTTTCGAAAAAATAAAATTATATTTTATGTATTTGTTGAGAGTTACAGAGAGGGAGGAGGAGACAGACATACGACACGAGAATATGTACACATACACACACACAGAAAGAGGAGAGAGAGAGAGAGAGAGAGAGAGAGAGAGTTTGAGTGGGAGAGAGAATCTTCTCTCTCCACGGGTTAGAAGATCACTCCCCAAATGGCCACAGTAACCATGGCAGAGCCAGGTCAAAGCTAGTGGCCACAAGCTTCTGGGTCTCTAACATGGGTTCAGACACATTAGCAGGAAATTGGATTGGAAATAGAGCAGCTAGGTCTTGAACTAGCACCCATATGAAATGTTAGCAACTTAACCTGCTGTGACAAAGCACCAGCCCCAAGAACAAAACATTTCTGCACTCAACAAAATCTTTTCTAGGAAATGAAGTAATGTTTAATATCTTGTGCTCTCCAGAGAGCTTTTAAAACATAGTTTTTTTTTTTTTTAAATACAACTTGAAGACATTTGGGGGAATGGCATTTTAGTGTTTATCATAAGTTGATAATTTTTCCATAGACTGTTTCTAAATGGAGTTTTCCCAATATGCTGCTTCTTATCAGTGAATAGCTTCTTCATTAAAAACACAAAAGGCATTTTTGTATGGGAAACTGGGTTTTACTTGGCTAAAGGGCAAGTAAGATCTTTCTTTGGTGACTAGTTTTAGATCTGTAATCTGGAATTGGCTATTTTTCCTTTGATCTGAATAAAGCCTGTTGTTCTTCCACAGACATTTATGAGGTAGATGGTTAAATGAAATAATTGGTCTAAATTCTAATATTTTTTAGAAGGTTTAGTTAACATGTGCTCCTGAATCAGGGTTTTGCAAATGCTAAATCTACCATCTCATAAATTCACCCATTATTTCTTGCTTCTAAATTTTTTGGAAAAAAAAGGCCAGAAGAATTTTAGAGATATAAAAATTAAAACAAAAATATTCTCCTTGGATATGCTCCCTTCAAAGATGCACTTAAAATATTTGTCATATTTTCCAATAACAACCTAAAAAGTGGGGTAAATACACCTTAGGTGCTTTGCTTTTATCCTCCCCATAAAAAAACTCTTAAAAAAACACAGAAACACAGAACTCTTAAAAATTATTAGTACAAAGAGGGAGATTTCCATGGATGATTCAGAAAATTTCTAACCGGCTTGCTCTAGCTGCTCTGCTTCTCCCATCCACTGGGTGGCATAACTGGCATTAGAAATGCATTGGTGTCTCACCCTACCAACAAAGAAGGGATTCCCAGATTATACACAAGATCCTACAAAGGAGCTTTCAAAACTCCCAGTACCCAGGTTGCGTCTCAACTCAATTAACCTCAGATCTCTGGTGACACTCAGGTATCCATACTTACAAAGCCTCCACGTGATTCCAGTATGAGCTGGACAGCCCAGAATGACAGTGCTGGGGATGAACTCGCATCCTGTTGCTGGGTTTATCACTACAGTCTTCTCTGCACTTCTCTAATTCACGTGCAATGCTCTCTGACCTTTCACCTGTACCTCCACGGATGAAAATCTGTTCTTCCATCAGTTGATGCCAATTTTGTCTTTTGCCTATTGGCTATGAGGTGATGGCAGCCTACATTGCATTTCAAATTGTACTGGGCAATTCAGAAATGTAAATATGCCCAACACATTTGCTCACGTGGGATTTGTCACTCTGGCAGAAAGTGCCTAACCCAGGGTTGCCCCACGGGAATCACCTTTAACTCCCTGTGGTAGGATTCCGTGAATGATGACAAGGCTTTCCTCATCGTGATGTGTGTGTAAATGGATAATGGCCATTCCCAGGATAGAAGCAAGAATCGATTGAGGGCACTCTTAATTGATTTTAAATATAAACATGAAAAAGAATACATTTAAAGTAGTCTTTATAATTTAATTTAAAATTTGACATAAGGGGTGTGCCACCATTAAGTCATGGAAGCATCCATGGGCATTTAAGTTATTTTTAATTCTCCACTTTCCAACATTATAAAATGATGTCCTTGATCTCTTTCTACATTTTAAACTGAGAAAAGAGTTTACCTATATAGTGCTAAGGGGAAAAAAAATCAGGCAATCAAATGATAGCTAGAGTTTACTATCATCTTTTTTTGTGTGTGTGAAAAACGCAACTTTGTTTATCAAAGAGTTTATTGTAGCGAACAGTTAGTATCTGCTAATGCAATCAGCTCTCCACCTAGGCTGAGCTCCTGCATGCCGAAAGTGGTTTATTCATATGCATTCTATGCAAACATGCCAAATAACATGGAATGTTCTCCATTTCTAGACTAGGTGATGCCATTTTCAAGCTCTGTTTTCCTTGAAGCTGATTTTTCCTCCAGACAGCAGAGAAGCAGAGAGCTTTAAGGAAATAGGACTGGGGATAGATGTTTTGCATTTGCAAAGTCTACAAAGCAGGGTCTCATTCCTCTGACTGAAAGTACAATTCTTACTAAAGGATTTAAGTGGGAAATGTGTAACTCAACACTTTGGAAGAAAAAAAAAAGGGCAGAGTTGTATACAAGGCGCACTTGAAAAATTTGGGGAGATTAGTGAAGGGACTTTACTGACATTGGAGTTCTAAGAAATTCCACATGGTTATAAGGCAGTGCCCCAACTTAACACAGGGTCTTTTTGGCTGACATAAAGCCAAAGGCAGGAAAACAACAAATTGCAAGGATATTGTGGCTCTCTCCCCTGAAAGCTTGCTTCTCCTGCCGCCTTCCCCAGCTCCCCATCTACAAAAGCTCAGTACCTGGGGAATGTAGAAGAGCCCCAACAGGTTGGCCACTGCCGTGGAGACGCCTGAGCCAGTGGCTCCCACCACTGCGATAGTGGAAGGAATGTGCTCTGAGCAATTGCAGAACTCATCAAGGTTCAGAGAATCGATTTTGTTCTGGGCAACAAAACTCAGTGTGGCCTCCAAAGCCTTGGAAACGGTGTTGCAAGTGTCGAAAATCCTGTATCCCAGCGTCATGTTGGGAAGAAGGGCTGGGCTGCTGTTTATCTCCTCGATGGCGAATATCATGGCTTGTAACCAGCGAAAACCGCGGAAATTATACCTGCAAGAAAGAAGGGGGTGTGAATGGAGGTTCTTACGGTAAAGACTGGGAAAAGCTGGGTTTCAATCCTGACTTTGTTACTGCTGGGCTTGATGGCTCACTTTTGGAAACTCGGCTCTTTGTAAGAGGGTGATAGAGTGCTTGCTCATAAGGGGGTGGTGAGGCTGACACAGCGATGTGAGAATCCCAGTGTGTGCTCCACACGGAGTTCAGTGACAAGAGTAACTCAAGATTGGTGCTGGTAATTCACTGCATTGTTTCTATCTGTTGACTGCAGCAAAGGGTTTGCAGTAGGAGAAGTGGGGTCACTTTCAGAAAAGTAATATATAGATTTAAAGAGGAAAGGTATTAGGAAAAATATGAATGGATTAGGATAAGAATATGTGGGGGCTGAAATAGTCTTGGACTTGTAGAGTCACAAATTTAAATGACAACTTTACAGGTCAAAGGAGAAGGGGAAATGAAACAAAATGAATGTAAACAAAAACAAAACAGAGGGGGAGAGATGGAAATGGCATGCTTTGGCTTCTTTATATTTAAAATTAAAAAAAAATGTTACATGCACTGATTTTCAAAGAAGAATGGTAAAGATCAAGCAAATGGAAAACCAGGATCAGCAACATCATTTTCCCTCTTCTAGCATTTGGCTTAGAGTAAGGGCTCAGCGAATGTGCTGAGTCAGCGTGCCAGGGTCCAGAGGGAAAAAGAGAACTGCCCAGAAGGTTCTCCCTTCATACTCTGAGCTGCATATTTGAGCTTGGTAATATGAGAAATAGGATCCATTATACTTCATCATATTCTTCAGATTTCCAAAGTTCCTGGAGTAACCTTAAAAAATATTCATTTATTTGAGAGAGATAACTCACTTCAGATCTCCCATTTGGTGGCAGAAACCCAGTTACTTGTGCCATCACCAGATGCCTCCTGTGGTCTGCATTAGCTGGCAGCTGGAGTGAGGCATGGAGGGTGAATAGTGGACCCTGGCACTCTGAGATGGAAATGGGCATCTTATTAGCTGGCCAAATGCTTGCCTCTTGATCCAACTTTTAATGTAATATCCTCTCTTCAGTTTCCCTAAGCTTCCTTCATATGTTTGTCTAATTATTCATTGTAATAACCTGCCAAGTTGTTCAGATACATTATAAAATTTCTCTTTACATAAAATACCTATATGGCTGAGCTGATTTTACTTAGCTTTTCTGCATTCATTGCACTATGAATGGAAATCCAGCTTGGCTTGGTCAGTCCTAGTGTTTGTCGGTCAGCCTCAGGAAGACTGAGCAAGTTCTGAGCCTTTTCAAGAAGTCACAAATTTCAAAAAGTCCTACTCCTGTTCAGAAGTGGATCAGGACTTGGGGTGCAGTTCTAGTCTTTGGTGTCCAAATTCCGGGGGTGACACCGAGTTTCACTGCCATCTGTCAGGGGTCAGGTACTACTTGAAAGGACTGCACCAAGAGATCATGACAGATGAAAAAGCAGCAGAGGTAGGGCTCCAGAACAGGGAGGAGTCTAGAATTCATGTCCTGGAGGAAATAGTGCAAAAACCGACTGTCTGGTCTGGACAGAAAGACATTTTCTAGGACATAGCAACTCAGAGTCCACTGAGAGAATTAGGTTCTGTGCTGCTCCATCTGTGTCAGGTGTATTCTGTGTTTGCAGAGGTGGGATGGAGATGCATGATGAGGGTGGGGTTAGATCCAGTCTGCTATGAGACTTTCTAATGTGCACAGTTCCAAACACTGTGGACTACAGTTTGAAGTTTCCTGGATCATGCCAACAATTGAGGTTTCTTTTAACTATAAATTACGTTATTATTGTTGTTGTTGTTATTGTTGTAAGTGAGCTGGGTGTGTGTTGTGGCCCAGAAGGTTAAGCCACTGTTTGGGACACCTGTGTCTCCATATTAGAGTACCTGGGTTGAGTTCCACCTCCGCTCTAGATCCAGCTTCCTGCCAATGCTTCCTTCAAGGCAGGAGGTGATGGTCCAAGGATTTGGGTCCTGGCCACCCACATGGTAACACTGGACAGAGTTCCCAGTTCATGGCTTGGGCCTGGTTCAGCCCACGCTGTGGCAGGCATCTGAGGAGTACCTAGTGGATAGAAGATTTCTCTCCTTCCCCCTCATGGCTTGGGCTTCCATTAATCAATGCTGTTGCCAGATAAGCAATGACGGTGAATTGGCCGCCAAGTGACCAGGCCTGTTTCAGGGACTTTCCTACTCTGTATCCTTGACATTTTAGTTTTGGGAAAAATTCTTTAGAAAATAAAAGCAAAGCAGTGAGAGAAACAATAAGCCCCAGGATGACCACCAAGCCCTGGTGGTGAGAAGAGAAGACCAAGCCTGACCCAGCTGCTTGGTGCTTGGGAAATGGAGCAGCCCCGAGGATTGGGCTCCTTCTCTTACCTGATACATTCCACAGACTCTGGCCGGGATTTCAGATCTTGGTCTTTGGCAGCTACTCCAAAATGAATAGGGAAGAGCCCCCCAAGGATAATGTCTCCCTTCTTCTGGGCTCGCTGATCAGGCCCATAGGCAGAGGAGTGCCAGGCAAGGGCGAGGAGAATGAGACAGTGGCTGTGAAGTGCCATGACTCTGCCTTCTCTCCAGCAGAGACACACGCGTGCCAGGGGCCTGAGGCCCTGCGAGGCTTCCCTGAGTGCTGCTGGCTCCCTGCAGTGGAGGCGGTGGAGGCGCAGAGCCTACAGGGAGATTAACGACAGAATGGAAGCCGTGCTGTCTGCATCTCTGTCCCGTCCTCCGCAGCGGGTTTGTGCAGCAGGTGGGCCTTGAGTCTTTAGAAGTTGCATTATGTAGAGATTGTGGGGGATGCTTTCTAAAACAAAAAAGAGACAAAACAGATTCAAACAAAATGAAATCCCATCTTCTTAGGATGCCCACTTCAGAGGTGCCTCAGAATTTCCACCTGGAGGAACTTGGGGGATGGTAGCTGACAGGGAAGACATGGCTTAGAGGCACATTTAACATCTCTTTATGTAAATACAGAGAACACCAACGGTCCTGTTGGGGGAAGAACTGGGCTTGGTTTTTAGAAGGCACATTGGACCTCACTGATAGTGTTGCTGGATTGTAATCCATTCATCCCTCTACATGAATGATGCATAGGATTGGCACTATAGTTCCAGCTTCTTGTATTATGTAAATATTAATGATATTTTATTCAGCACACACATTTTTATAGAATACAGAATGAGTGATACTTACATTCAAATTTGACTTTGAGCTATACAAAAAGGTCAGTAATGGCAACTATTTTATTTTTTAATTATCATGATAGCTATGATAGCTTCTCTCTGCCTTTGTTTTTTGTTTGTTTTGTGTTTTGGTGAAGATCAAAATGACACTCTACAAGCCTCTTAAGAATCAAAGGTTCAGATAAATCAGGGATCACAGGATAGTTTATAAAACCCAACCACTGGATCCAGAGGTACGAGCTCCTACTATATAGCATGACCAACTTGACTAGCTTGATAGGAACCATCCAATCTCCTCCCTCTGCACCCTGATTGGTAGTCCAGTAATCAGAAATACGGCTAAGCCCATGGCCTCTCTTGAGGTTTAGGGCCCAGCATGAGAATGGTCAACTGTTTATCCCCATCTGCACATCCTACAAGTGCTTCTACCAAGTAGATCTTCACTGATTCCCCTCTCAACATTGTTCCTCTTTCATTGTTTACAGAAAATAACCTGCCACCCACAAATTCACAGAATGAGGAGCCAACCTTGCCTCTCCTCACTCTCGTTGCCCTCCTTGTTCAATCACCAAATCCCATAGATTCTCCCTGGCATCTAGCCACGCCTCCACACTTCCAAGGCCATTATTTCATACCTGGATTTCTGCAATTATTTCCTAACTGACCTTCCTGCTTCCTGGCCTTAGGTTCTTTTGGAAATCTTTGGATGCAGTAAAACAAGTGGTTTGGACTCTGCAGTTGGACCTTTGTGCTTTGAATTGCAGTTCCACTTTGTGGGACAGTCACTTGACCTCTGGGATCTCAATAAAATGACACTGGATGTGCCATCAATGCAGTGCAACTGGTCAACTCACAGAAACTTCTGGCTATAATACAAATGTCATGCAAGTCTCACACTAGGTTTGAATTCCGTTCTGTAGCTTTACTGAATCTCTTTTGGTTTCTTAAAAACCCTAGAATTTGTAAACGCCCAGACCTCACACATGCTGCTTTCCCTACTTGTTCCCACTGGCCTAAACTTGGCTGGAAAACATCTGCTTGCCTTTGAGCTCTCAGGTGTCCATGATTGTGGGGTCTTTGTGTGATGAAAGAAAAGATCTCCCTCTGGGGCAGACACAGCCTTGCCCTAAGGTGCACAGCTTGAGGAGTGGAGCACAGGTTCAATTTCACTCCTGTTTGACCTCTCATTTGTGCAGTAAGCAACTTACAGGACTCTCCCAGGAACTGTCCCTGAACGCTCTCAGACCCAAAGGGTCCAGTTGGAAGAACACAGCATTTTACATCTCGAATGTGGGAGAGTCCTTCTTACAAGACTCATGACCTTTTCTTAGTTATGCGTGTGTTTGATTCCAGAGTCCGAGCTTTTAATCACTGTTGTATATTTCCTCTTGTCTCTTAAAGTCCCACTTCTCCCTCCAATAACCATTCCAGCTAAGGGTTTTGGGTCCCCAGGGAAACAGCACCCCAGAAGGCACCTGCCTTTTCTGAAACTGCCTTTAGCAATGTCTGGATATCTATAACCTATGTAATTTTCTGACTCCAGTTCTGCTTTTAGATTTGGGAGTCCTTCTTTGGATCTTGGTCATATGTTTGTTTCTGCCCTTGATGAGTTCCTGTGCTGAGACGTGGAACTATACAAGGGACAAATGCATGTTCCCATCCTCAGGGGCTCCCAGTCCAGTGGACAAGTACACTGGCATAGAGATAATGGATGTATCTCCACATTCAGAAGTGAATGAAATGGGGGGAGGGGTTAGGGGAATCCCAGAGCCTATGAAACTGTGTCATCAAACGAAATAAATAAATAAAAAAGAGAAGAAGAAGTAAATGAAAACAACTGTTACTTTCTCTACTTTCAGTTTTGGCCCCCAACACTTAGTACAATGTTGAGAAAGTAAATCTTGAGTAAATGTTTGTTGAATGGATGCGGAAAGAAACCAAAATTAGCATGTATCCATCTGGGTATTTTGTTATGTGTTCTATATTTTAATCCTCTCAACTGTTTTGTAAAGAGGAAAAGACCAACTCAACATTCTAGATGGTGAATAGTCTCCATATTGTCAGCTTACTCAAATAAGAAATTCTGGCACTTAAATTAAGAATGCTTCAAGACCTCAGCATTTTAAGGAGCCCACTAAATCAGGCAGAAGAAAGGACATTATAACTAATGAGGCTAAGTCAGTGGGACCTGTTAAATTTTTCTAGTGAAAGATTAACTACATGGGGAAAGTTTATTAACTTCATTACTCTGTTCAACAGAAAATTCATGGTAAGAAGTAATAGATGAAGGAAGAGATCATTTTACAAGAATTAACTCCAACAGTCTAAGGTCATCTCCAAACCACCCTTTTTAGCTCAGTTACCAGGGTCTAATTTGCTTTCAATGTTGAGAGTCTGCTAGATATCCAGTCTCTCTTCTTTGCCGTCCTATCTTCCTGATTCACTCATCACTCTGTACTCTGTCCTCTCAGCCCCATTCTGTTCCTGTCACCATTGCCGATGTTCTTCTTGATTCCTGCTATCTTTGTTACTACAGCTTTCTTTCCTACCTACCTCACTCCTCCTGCTCCTTAGATACCAAAACCCAGGGCATTGCCAAGTGCAGTACCACTACAGTGGCTTAACAGCTGAAGTTCATTGTCATGATTTTTACAATAATTAAAATACAGAAGACCTTGTATACTCAGTATCAACACTTCAGTGTGGGAGCCTGTAGTAGAGATTTCTAATTGCACCCCGTGTACCTACAACTCTTCCTATGCCTTGTTATGACAATTGTTAGCTGGACAAGCAGTTGTCCAAAATAGATTAGTCTTGCCTGCTTCTTCTTTGTATAGTCATATGACTGGGTTCTGGACAATGAGGTGTAAGTGGCAGCGTCCTAGATCAGCTTCTAGAAGCCTTAAGCTTAAGACAGAGTTGGTGTTTGCCCTCTGGCCCTTCAGCCTCCTTCCTCCTTCTTCCATTCTATGTGTGGAGGTGCGGCAGCAGTCACACCCTTGGGAATGATGGTGCCCAAAACTAAGGATCTTAAGAGCAAAACCTCAAGTAGTGGGCTGCTCCTGAACTTGGATATGAAAGAGAGAAGGGTTTGCTTATTGAAGCCACTGCCATTATGATAATTTTCAACCACAGCTCTTTCTAACCGTATCTAACAGTCACTAACTCATTTGTTCTCCTTACTACAGATTTATTTCACTTAAATCATACGTAATCATGTTTGCTTTCCTGCCAGAATGTATCACACACAAATCTGAAGCTAATATTTGCTCTTTCTTTCAATGTCGATGGCAGATGCATCTTGGGAGAAGAAATGAGCCGTGGACCAGCTGGATTTGTGTTTTGAAGGTCCTTGACATCAGTAGGCAGGATCCGTATGGACAGATGCCTGCTCATTGAGTTCTTTATCCAGGAGATGCAGGATGGGGGGTGAGGGCATCCCATAGTTCATGAATTTATAAATATGGGTTATTATTTAGTAGTTTTAAAACATTCATTGAGTTCTTTTATGTTCAAGACATTAGATAGAGTGGGACACGAGGGAAATAAAATTGTAATTCTTGTCTTCAGGATGCCATGGTTTAAAAGGAGATGGACAGTGTAGTGTACATACAGCAATAGAAAAGCTATAAAGAGGCATGGACTATGTGTTGAGAGAGAGAGAGACAGAGAGAGAAAGAGAGAGAGAGGAATGGTGCCCTCTATCTAGTGATTGTCAGGAGAATTAAATCAAGTTGGGGCCTGGGAGTTACCTGAGGACAGAGCCTGTCTCTTTTCCTCGCCAGGCTAGCTGAGCATCAACCAATCAAAACACCTGGAAAATTAACAGATGTTCCAAAAATAACTGTTGAATGAATGAGATATGACCAGTAAAGACCAGGGACTGGTTGAGCAGTTCCAGGCTAGGCCAGGGAAGGAGTCATCCCCATAAGAATAAAGATGGCTGTTGGGGGGTTATACTTCATCAGGATCATACTTGCAATATCCAGCAGTGAACAAGGAGCCTGATACTAAATGGATGTTCCAAGAAGAGCTATGAAGCTTGGATTTGCCCACACACAGATATATGGTTCAGCCAAGTTTCAGGGCTTAGGATGTGTTAACAGAGGATAACAGCAAGGCAAGGGTAGCAGTCAGCCTTACAGCATTTCAGTATCTGTCCAAGTTAAAAACCACCCCTGCTCTTTCCACTTTGGTTTTGCTATTTCTTGGAAACTTGTGCAGCTTCAAAGCAGAATCATCATGTCGGTACTTTAACGGGAGAAAACCAAGGCGTAGATCTTCTGAACAAAACCCACCCGGTAACACAAAGGCTCCACCAGCTCAACTTCCCTACTGAGCTCCACTGTCTCAATTCCTGGACTGCAGAAATAAAAACTGTAGGGAGTCCAGAAAAGAAAAAAAAAAGATGGCTATGAATTCAGATTCTGTCTCCAATAGAATCCATTTCTCTTCATGGGGTAAGCCCACAGACATCTCCCTGGCCTGCTGCTTCATCCATTCATGATAACAAATGCTCCCAGTGGGGCTGGATGCCACTGTGGCATAGTGTGAAGTATTCAGGTGTGACTGTGGATGACCAGGGAAAACACCTGGGAAAGTGTAAGCTAATCATCGCAAAACCCATGTTCCTAACTTGTATGACTGCTTTCTTTCTTCCCCTTAGCTGAGGCCATCCCTGCCCCTCACCACATGGGTTTCTGTGCACATCATGCCAAATATTTGAGGACCTCTTAGCTACCATTGCACAACCCTCCCCCTTCCTACGCCAGACTTCATGCCTTCCATATAAGAGCCAGGTACACTGTGTTTCAAAACTGGGCCCTCTTTCAGCACCACAGGAACCCAAATGGCTGGGTCACACTTGGCTGCTTCCTTTAGCTGGCCAGTCTGACCTGCTGACCTCCCACCCCCCTCACCCAGCTCCCTAAGAAACAGGTGTGACTTCTAGAGATGCCATGGCTCATTTAGCCCTGGTAATGGCTTAATTGAGTTGAAAAATGCAAGGACAGGAACGTGATAAAAACCAGCTGAGCTGGGTTCCTGTTAGGCATTGGAAAAAGCTATCAGGGAATGGAGGAAAGAGATGAGTAAGACTAGAGAGCAAGAGCTCAGAGAAGCAGGAAAGTGCGGGACAGGGAAGTTCAGCCAGGTCTTTGTCCTATTGGTGGGCTGGTAAGCAGAGTGGCTCCACAGGTGACTTTTGAGTACAGTGTGCTGGTGTGGAGTGCAATTTGACAGACAGGAGTTACCATGAATTATCTCAAGAAATCAAAGACTGATGACAATTTGAGGTTAAACTAAAGACAAGGAGAGCTCCTTCTTCACTCTAGAGTCTTGTGGTCCTAAACTGGGTACTGGCTGTGGGCTTCGATGTTGTCCATGTCTGGTGGTGCACACTGAACTGAGTTGCTGGAGACACAGGTCATGGGGTGAAGGCATTTCTTATCCTGAAATACTCTATGCCTTAAATAAGCTCTGCTCCTGGGTGTATGGATGCTTACAGGACCAATGAAACAATTGTTTTGACAATCAAAGGAGTGTGACAAATGAGCCAGTAATGTTCCGGTCCTATAAGGAATCACTACCAGGGTGGCATGTCCTAAGATGCAAGGAGTACTCTTTCAGGAAAAACGTTTGGCAAAAGTATTTGCCATTGGCACATGTGCTTCCAAAGGCTCTGACAAGGTCCACAAGAAACATAGCTACTTATTGCAGGGTGAACACACTTTCCCCCGGGGCAGGATCATGCTTCAGAACCTGAGCTTGGAAGGGCTTATTTGGTGGAAAGTGTAGCATCCCCATCCCGAGCTTCTCTCAGGCTCTCTGGAGGCGGGATTCTATAGGGGACTACATCTGCTCCTCTCTGGGTATGAACTTCCCAAAGGCAGGACTGGAAGGAGGAAAGGCTGAAGTGGGCTGGATGAAAACTGATGTCTGATGCAAAGGAGCTCTCTGGTTGCAGGTTTTATTTTCTTTCTATTCCTGGGGGTAGAAGATGTGACCAGTAAAGACCTGGACTGGTTGAGCAATTCCAGGACAGGCCAGGATAGGCCAGGTGTCCTTGCTGCCCCCCAACAAGCTTGCACTCACATGCAACTCTCCTGGGCTCAGTGTCCCTACACAAGGACCATGGGGACATTCTGTGGGAGTAGTAAGCCAGTTCTGTGAAGGCAAAAAGAGGACCCCAACTTGTATTGTTTGCTGACTATTGGCACTATGGTCAATTTCAAGGTAACAATAGTTTTAACAACTAATCTACAAAATTCTGTATATTTTATTGTCTGCTCTCAGTAGCAGAAAGGAGGCATTTTGTAGCAAACGGTTTTGTAGTTGCTTTTGTTTTTGGAAAAATTGGCTCAAATTATAATGTACTATGGGGTCATCTTCAAAAAATGCTTATTACCAAACACAAAAGTTTAGCGCTATACAACTCTGAACCTGCCCGATCTCGTCTGATCTCAGAAGCTGAGCAGGGTCAGGCCTGGTTAGTACTTGGATTGGAGACCAAACACAAAAGCTTGCATATATATCAATCTGGGTTTAGCTGTGGCCCTAAGGAGTCCCCAGAAAGAGCTCCTGGATCCAAGAAAAATCATTCTTGATCACTGAATCAGTGGGTGGATTTTAGCAAACTTTGGCACACCAGGTAATTAATATTACATCTTTAAGATGTTAGCACTAGAAGGGACCTAGAAAGTTTATCTAGTTTATAGTGGCACCTTCTGTCAGGGGCATAGCGTGCTAAGCTGCCATTTGACACTGACATTGATATCAGAACTCTGGCTAGGATCCCAGTTGCTCTGCTTCCAATCTGACTCCTTGCTAAAGTGCTTGGGAAAGTCATGGAAGATGGCCCAAATGCTTGGGCCTCGACCCTCACGTGGGAGACAAAGATGGAGCTCTGGTCTGTACTTTAGCCACTTTGGCCAATTGAGGAGTGAATCAGAAGATAGAAGTGAACTCTCTGTTTCACTCCGTCTCTCTCTCTTTCCTATCTTTCTCTCTCTCATTCCTCTCTTTCTTCCCTCTTTCCCTTTCAATAAATAAATAGATAAAGAAAAAAAAGTTAAAGCTGTTGCCACATAAATATTTGAATTATGTTGGCCAATTTTATCACCAATAAGAGTTGGAGCTCACAACTCAATGACAAAGTTGCATGAGCTTTAGTGGTCACAGGGAAAGCATTTGTTTTTGTGTGTGTAAGTGGAAAAAGGGATCATTCCCTGCCCCTTCCTTGGTCTGTTAGTGCACAATGTGCATTAAAAATACACTTGGGAGCCAGTGTGGTAGCCTAGCGGCTAAAGTCCTCACCTTGTTATGTGCCGGGATCCCATATGGGCACCGGTTCTAATCCTGGCTGCTCTTCTTCCTATCTAGTTACCTGCTTGTGGCCTGGGAAAGCAGCTGAGGATGGCCCAAAGCCTTGGGACCCTGCACCCATGTGGGTGACCAAGATGAGGTTCTTGGTTCCTGGCTTCGGATCTGCTTAGCTCTGGCCATTGAGGCCACTTTGGGAGTGAATCAACGGATGGAAGATCTTCCTCTCTGTCTTTCTTCCTCTCTGTATATCTGATTTTCCAATAAATATAAAACAAGACTTTAAAAAAATACATTTCAGCTTCCAGAGACCTAAACTTATTTTTAATTATAGTATAACATCCATTTGCCATGGGAATTATTTTAGTTTTAATTAGACCACAGGTGCACAAAACTGGATTAATCATAATCCTTGATTGATTACACATCCATATACCTGGTCCATTTTTTATTTTTTTATTGAATTATTTTATAATCATTTTGTTATTGTGAACCTACCATTAAGAGTAAGGATCTCCTAATGGCAACCCATCCAAAGGTTCTTCACTGGCACCTGCTCTCCTGACACTTCCTACCAAAAGCCACCGTCCCGAACCACATATTCGACACTTATTGGCTTCTCGTCCCTTTCCATGCTTGAAAACATTTTACAAATCATCACAAGAAGTGGTTTGGAGAATGCACCCCAACATGTTAAGAGGGATTATATCTCAGTGATGGAATTTAGGTGTCTTCCTTTACAAAAATCTTTAAAATCCATTTTTATTCATTCATTTTTAAAGATTTTTAAAATTTTTATTGAAAAGATTTACCAAGAGAAAGAGAGACAGAGAAAGATCTCCCATCTGCTGGTTCACTCCCAAGTGGCTACAAAGCCCGGAGTTGAGCTACTCTGAAGCCAGGGCCCAAGAGCCTCCTCTGGGTCTCCTATGTGGGTGCAGGGTTCCAAGGCTTTGGACCATCCTCTACTGCTTTCCAAGGCCACAAGCAGGGAGCTAGCTGGGAACTGGAGCAACTGGAAAAGGAACCGGCACCCATGTGAGATCCTGGTTGCTTACCAGGTAAGGATTTAACCATTGAGCCATAGTGCCAGGCCTTTTTAAAATCAACAGTTAAGAATATATTGCTTTTAAGCGAGAAAATGTTACTACAAAAATGCTATAAAGAGGATGGTTATATAAATGTTAAATATGCAGGATAAATACTGGCAAAAATATTTGCCGAGATTTTTACTATCTAGTTATACTGTACAAGCTTTGGAAGATATTTTGGAAAATATATTCGTGGATACTCCTTATCACTTAAAATATGTCTTTTTAACCGTAACCTTCTATTTAACCTTCTTTCTCTATCTCCCTTAATGTTGTTTCCTTCTCAAAATATTTTTAAGTGAAGACACCAGTCATGGACAAATTGTAAGTGAATTTTCCTAATGTAAACACAGCCATACAAGCAGAATATAAACTAAGAGTTAGAAGGAATGCCTGGAGGTCCCACTCACTTCTCTCCCAATGACTGCCTTCAGTCATTGCTCAGCAGCACTCTCTCTACCATCACCAATGGATTGGTTTTCCCTGCTCCTGAAATATGTATAAATTTAAATAACATACACACAGCCTTTGTATTGGCTTTTGTCCAAGGGGATGTTTGCAAGATCCAGCTACATTGTTATGAGGGACCAGTTTGTTTTCTCTCATTGTTGCATGATATAAACCTATGTCACTTAGCAACTGTAACAAAATCTTAGAGGTGGGCATCGATTTTATCACTGTGTAAGCAAGGTTAATTGCTCATACACAAACCTACATGGTAATAGGTGCTTACTCAACCCTACCTCTTCACGCAATCAAAAGATGCTACAGACCGGAGATGCACGAAGCTGCTGCTGCATAACACAGTGTCTGGTTTCACATTGCAGCTTCTTTTTTAATAAATGGAAAACATGAGATGAAGCTTTGTCCTCCCGTCTTCCGAGGGCCCAGCTCCAGGCATTGTGGTCATTTGGGGAGTGAAGCAGCAGATGGAAGAGCTCTCTTTTTCTCTCTTCAATTCTGCTTTTCAAGTAAATAAATAACTCTTTAAAAGGTTTTTTTTTTTTTTATCCAGGAAGAGTAACATAGAGGAATAGGGTGAGATGGAGAAGGATGAGTGGAAGAGAAGCAAAGAGGGCACAATCCTACGTAACAGAAGTCAGCAGGCAGACAGCAGAGGGCATCTATGGATCCATGGACATGTGGAAGCAGCAGAGAGAGCAGTAAAAAGATATCCCAGTGATGATTGGAGCTCCACTGCTGAACAAAAAACAATAACAACTTGGTATCCCGTGATTCCATCCAAAAAAATGACTGGGTTGCCCCCGGACCTAGCTGCTAGCAGGCTCTAGCAAGAAAAAAAAAACATGTGCCTCTATCAGGGATGGGTGCCAGTGACAGCCTTGTGATCCAGTTTCAAGATGCAGTTGGTATCTCCCTAATCCAGGCTAGTGCTGAAACTGTGAATGGGAGAAAGGCTGAGCAGACATTGATGTGTCCATGACATGGAATCCCAGGGGGATGGCATGAGACAATGTAGGTGCCCTGACTGTGGAGGCCATGGCAGGAGTGCAGCAGAGGAGCCTGGAACTGAAACTCACTGGAGGGAGTGACGCAAGTCACAAACCAAGAACCCCCACTGAACAGAATCAGTGAAGTCAGCCTATAGGCCTGTGGATGACACAGGTAAAAAATCTGTCCCAAGGAGAAGAATCTGCAAATCTGAACTGCAATGACCAAAGGCAAAAGAAGTACAGGCACTGTGAAAGAGGTTATCAATGTCTCCCTCACAAAGAAGCAAGAGGATATTTCAATCTCATAATTAAATGATGAAATAGAGGAACTACCAGAAAAATAATTATAAAAAATATCATTATACAGCTGCTTAAAAGTACTCATAAGCAGATGCAGGAGTTCAAGTAATGCATTACATAGGAAATAACAACACTGAAACAAAATCAAACTGAAAAGAAGAGTTCAATGGGGCAAATCAAAAATTCAACGAAAAGCCTCAATAATAGAACGAATGAGACAGAAAGAAGAATTTTTGAGCTAGAAGACACCTATGGGAAAATGCTGAAGCAGAAAGCTGGGAGAGGAACTGAGTAAAGCTAAGAAAACCTTATACGCAGTAAGTGACACCATCAAAAGACCAAACATAAGGGTTGTGGCTGTTCCTGAAGGCATGGAAAAACATGTTAGGTTCAAAGATTTACTCAATGAAATAATAAGTGGGAACTTCCACAATATGGAGAAAGAAAGGGGAAACAAAACATAGCAGGGGCAGAGAAAACAAAACAGATTTGAGCAGAAGTGATCCTGACCATGGTACATCATATACAAGTTCTCTTTCGTTGAACATAAAAGTCCTAAAATATGCACGTGAGAAGTGTCAATCAACTTACAGAGGAACCCCAATCAGACTTAGAGCTGACTTCTCAGAGGAAACATTTTATGCCAAGAGAGAATGGAGAGACATATTCCAGATACTAAAAGAAAAAAATTGTCACTCCAGAATAACATACTTAGCAAAGCTTTCTTTAGTGTTTGAAATAAAGTGCTTTCAAAACTAACAAAAACTGAAAAACTTCGCTGTGAGACTTGTCCTTCAAGTGTTTTTTAAAGGTGTACTACAGAGAGAGAAAAAGAACAACACCCACTAAATCCAAAGACAAACATGGATAACATTTTATAAAATCAAAAACACACAAAAGAATTCTAAATCAAATGATGAGAAACTCAAAGCTGAAATGACAGGACCAAATCACTATCTGTAGATATTAACCCTGAACACAAATGCCTAAACTCATCAGCTAAAAGGCATAGATTAGCTAACTGGATTGAACAACAGGGCCTTTCTGTTACCTATAGTAGACACATCTCCCTAACAAAGAGATATGGAAACTGAAAGTAAAAGAGTGGAAAAGGATATTCCAGACCAATGGAAAGGAAAAATGAGAGAATATTGCCATTCTATATCAGATAATTTAACTTCAAGGTGAAGTACTGTGATTTTCTCACAATGTGAGAAATATTAAAAGACATGAAGAAGGATAGCACATGATTAAAGGATTAATTCAGCCACAATAAATCACCATAATAGATGTATATGCACCAAATGCTAGGGCATCAAACCACAAACAAGTATTAATAGATTTGAAGGGAGACACAGCCTTTAATACAATAATAGTAGGGGACCTTAACACCCCACTAATTTCAATGGACATATCAACGAAACAGAAGCTCAGCATGGAAACAGTAGAGTTCATCCCAATAGGACAAATGGGACTTCGTTGATATCTACAGAACTTTTCCTCCCACAGACACAAAATAGTGGAGAAGAATCTTAAATACAGATTAAATGTGATACCAATCAAAATCCCAACAATATTCTCAGAGCTGGAAAAGATGATACAAAAATTCATCTGGAAACACAAGAGACCACAAATAGCCAAAGCTATCCTGAAGAATAAAATTCAAGCTGGAGGAATCATCATTCCAGAACTCAAGACATACTACAGGGTCTTGGTCATCTGGTACTGTAGTGCATCTGATACTGGTACAGCAACAGAGAAGAAAAATCAGTGGAACAGAATAGAAACCCTGGAAGTGAGTCCAAACAGGTACAGCCAACTAATCTTCAACAAGAGTCCTAAAAATAACCCAGGACAAAGCTCATTCTCTTCAACAAACGCTGTTTTTTGTTATTAATATCATTTTCTATTTTCCATTTATTACTATCAATATCCAATAGAGTGTGAAGCATGTGGGAAGAATAAATATATAAATTTGTAAAAGTAAAAAAAATATAGTAAATACATGTGGCAAATGCATACCTAAAACATAAAATATATAGCAAATATATCAAGTAATATCTGTGGTCTATCACTATATATGCCATAAACCCTCATGCACCTAGCAGAGCAGTAGGTTTGTTTACACCAGTGTCATCACAAACATGTACTGCACTGAGTTGTGACAGCGTGACAGCTATGACAGCACCACATGGTAGGATTTTTGTTATCTGAAAATTATAAGATTACAGTCTCTTTTTTTTAAGAGATGATTTTAACTAGGTAGAGTTGCAGAGAAATAGGGAGAAACAAAAAGAATTAGTTCTTCCTTTTCCTTTCAAAGATTTATTTATTTTTATTGGAAAGTTAGATATACAGAGAGGAGGAGAGACAGAGAAGGAAGATCTTCCGTCTGATGATGCACCCCTCAAGCGGCCGCAATGGCTGGAACTGCACCAATCTGAAGCCAGGAGCCTCTTCTGGGTCTCCCACATGGGTGCAGGGTCCCAAGACTTTGGCCCGTCCTCAGCTGCTTTCCCAGGCCACAAGCAGGGAGTTGGAGGGGAAGTGGGGCCGCCAGGATTAGAACTGGCACCCATATGGATTCCCAGTGCATGCAAGATGAGGATTTTAGCTGCTAGGCTACCACACCAGGCCCAGAATTAGCTCTTCTAACTCTGATTCGCTATCTTAAGGGCTGCATTGGCCAAGGGCAAATCCAAGAGCTTGGAATTTCATTTTGATACCTCACCTGGATATAGGAACCCAGGTGCTTCTGCCATCTGCTGTTGCTTTGTCAAGCACATTAGCTATCAGCTGGGTCACAAATGGAGGAGTGGGTATGCCTGGGAGGGCAGCAGAAGATACCCAGAGTCCTTGGGCCCTTGTGCCCACATGGGGGACCCGGAGGAGGTATTGGACTTCTGGCTTCAGATGGTCCAACTCCAGTCATTGTGGCCTTTTGGGAAGTGAACCAGAAGATGGAGGGTTTTTCTCTTTTTCTCTCCGTCTCCCTCTGCTTTTCAAATAAAAATAAATAAATCTCCTTTAAAATATGAAGTGGAGCAGCCAGAATTCAAACAGGAACCTGCATAGGATGCCAACATCAAAGGTGGCAGCTTAATTCTTCATGGCACAACACTGGCCCCGTGATTATAGTCTGAAGGATACAGTCCATTGTATATGTATGTCCATCATTGATTAGAAACATTATGAAGTGCATTGTTGTATTTTATATGATTTTTATCACATTATTCATTCTCTAGTTATTGCTGTTTTGGATTTTAATCAGTAATGTTTCCATGATTATTCTCAAGCACATCTTTTGGTAATTACATATTGAACATATTCCTGAAAGGAGAGTTGCTGGATCGTAGTTTGAATAGCTTTAGCTTCACTAGATAGTTCCAAAGATTATCCCCCAAGGGCTTGGAACGGTATATGAGAGTTTCTATATGATTTCATATTCTGACCTGCCCTTGATATCTCAGCTAATCTCCCTGCAGTCATCTGCTGTCTGCCTTACATATGGCTAGGATGTATCCACCTTTGTTCCTAAAGCATTAAAAATACTTAATTGTCTTAAACCTTCACAATTTTATTTTTGGATTCATCTATATTGTGTGTGACTATAATTCATGCTTTTGATGGCTGTGTAACATTCCACTGTGTGAATGTCTCTATTTCCTTTCCCATTAATGGGTGTTTGTGCTTTTCAGAAATACAACAACTCATCAAGTTTGCTTTGGGATTGTAGAATCACTAGGGAAGAACCCTATGATGTTTTCAGGACATTTGAAATGGATAATTGCTATTAACATCTTACAACTTCCCAAGCCTTGAAATGACATACTGTCAGTGTTTCATCACAGCATTTTAAGATTTCCCCTCAAATGAACTTAAGTCTTGTCTACTTGTAAAGCAAACCTGTTTTCTCATGCTTAGTTTATCATGGTAATGGAAGAGCAGTGGCAGGCAACTGACTCGGCATCTAGGACAGTCACGTCCATGTACCTTCAGGCTTACCAATGCAAACCCCCTTCAAAGCTTTCTGCTTGGCTTTCTCATAGTTTTCAGAAGAAACTTATTGAATCTCTTTTCTGTCTTTTTTTGGTCATTTGGTTACATTGAAACTGGAGCCATTCTTTAAGACTAACCTGTGCAAGGTGTGTGTGTTGCCCACAGCACCATGGATGGCTTCCTAACACTGTGTTCTGGCCATGTAGGCCCTCCTTGTTTTTTTTAACTCAACATTGTTTGGGTAGCCTTTTCAGAACCTATATTTGTGTAATTTTTAAAAATTTCCCCCAACATATCACATTGCAATTATTCAAGTGAATTTTTCTTTCTTTTTTCCTTCCTTTCTCTTTCTTTCTTTCTTTCTTTCTTTCTTTCTTTCTTTCTTTCTTTCTTTCTTTCTTTCTTTCTTTCTTTCTTTCTTTCTTTCTTTCTTTCTTTCTTTCTTTCTTTCTTTCTTTCTTTCTTTTCTTCCTTCCTTTCTTAAAACTACATTTGTGCATTAACCCATCTTGAATTTTGTTTTTATTTGTCAAGGGACATGTCTGTCTGTCAGGAACTATTTGCTGATTTACCAGCTGGCCTCTGCAGTCTTTTCCAGAGGGGAATCAGGAACCATGACTTGGAAACAAATCCTGGACCATGGTACATACTTAATTGCCTCTAAGAGAGGACTCAGCATTGCTAAAGATAACCCCTGAAACTGTTCTAGGGAAGACTCTCTCCTCTCACAAAGCAAGCCCATGGATGCTTCTCTGAGCCTGACTTTGGAGTTTTTACCTCTGTAGTGGAAACTTATTCTGCTGCTTCCCTTGAAAGTGGAAATCCCCAGGCAAAAATTCAACAAAGCTCCTGGGGAGATATTCAGTCTAGCAGCTAAGATGTCTGCGTTCCACCTTACTACAACTCCTGGGTTTTATGCTCAATTCTAGCCTCGTTCTCCAGTGTCCTACCAGCACAGGCCATGGAGGCAGTGGTGATGGCTTACTGAGTCAGAGTCCTGCCATGCACCTAGAAGATCTAGACTAACTCGCCAGCTCCTTGCTTCTCCTTAGTGCAGCTCCAATTGCTATGGGCATTTGGGGAGCAAGTCAGCAGATGGAAGTCACCTCTCTCTGTGTCTGTCTCTGTCTCTAAGGAACCCTGCATTTGCACGCCAGTGTGTCTAAAGGCAGAACTTGTTAAAAATACAGATTTCAGGGCCCTGTGCAATGGCTCAGTGGCTAAATCTTTGCTTTGTATGCCTGAGATTCCATTTGGGTACTGATTCATGTCCCAGTTGCTTTACTTCCTATCCAGTTCCCTACTTGTGGCCTGGGAAAACTGTAGGGGAAGGCCCAAAGCTTTGGGACTCTGCACCCATGTGGGAGACTCAGAAGAAGCTCCTGACTCCTGGTTTCAAACTGGTTCAGCCCTGGCCATTGCAGCCTCTTGGGGAGTGAGCTGGCCGCTGGAGGATCTTTCCCTCTGTCTCTCGTTCTCCCTATAAATTTGCCTTTCTAATAAGAAAATAAATCTTTAAAAAATTACAGATTCCCAGATAGCATCCTGACCTCAGGGTGTGGCCCAGCCACCCTTGCTTTAACCCAGCCCTCTGGGAAACTGACGGACACTCAAGTTGGGAACCAAAGCTAGGCTGTGATATATCTGCATTAGCTCAGGGACGTAGTCTGTTCTTGACCCTGAACATTGTGTTTTCTAAGAACTGCTTTCAAGATGCATCTTCTTTTCTTCCAATTTTTTCATATGCATAAGCCAGCCAAGCAAACATGCATTTTGAACAGAAGGGCTTCCTGTCAATGCCGATTCAGTTTCCCTGAATTCATTCTTGTGGGATCTCTGTAAACTTCTTATGAAGCCAGTATTCCAGGAAACACAGTCCAGGACTCACTGCTCTGCACATGGGTGACTTTCTGAATCCACAATCAGTATGCATGGTCTCTGAACTAGAGAAATGACCACACACACACACCCCTTCTCACTTCTTCTGCAGCCGAGTGGAGGGACTTAGCTACGTGGTTATCGTCCTTTTCTCCAGCAGAGTCTTACTTGCAGTACTTCAATCTTCCATCACTAAATTATTTTGTAAAACTTGCAAAATCAATGCATACCCCTCTTAACCAATCCATTGCTTTCAGAGGGGACCATATAGAACTCTGTTCACAGGTGGCAGCTATTAGAAGTCACCTTCACAGCCCCTCTCTGGCCAGCAGTTTCTGCTCCTTGCTACTCTCCTTGGAGCCCCCTGTAGGGACACTGAGGGGGCTCTTTGTAGGGCCTGGATAGTCCTCAGCATTCTCCAGGGTGCTCAATGTCCTCTGGCCCACTCCTGAATTTCAACCTGTGGCCTCCACCAAGCTATTCAAAGTAGGACTAGAAGCCTGTGGTCAGCCTGGCAAAAGGCTCTTTCTAGTATGATTCCTAATGCCTCATTTGAAATACAATTTTCTTATTTTTGCTTTATTTCCCACCTTTCTCCCTCTTCCTCTATCATGTGACAGAACATTACAGCCTGGTTTTAAAGTCTCCTGAAATGATGAAGAGTTAGCCTTCTGAAAGCCTTGGCAAAAGGCTGGTGCGAGTGGAATTGCATCAGGCTGGCAGGGTAGCCACCTGTCTTTGTAAATTAAGTTTTGTTGAAACAGAGGCTAGTCTAGTTGTGGCATCATATCCATGGTTGCCTTTGGTGCCGTGAGGGTAGATCTGAGTAATTATGGACCACGAGGTCTCCACAATCTCCTATTTGAGAGAGTCTAGCAGGTATGAAGCCATCTAGCCCAGTGGCTGAAGAAGGCTCATGAAACCATTCATTCTGGCTGGGTCAAGACAACAACAGAGGGGACTCAAAATCCCATAAATCTATAGCAGGTGTTTTAAAGTTGATCATTTTGTGCAGCTCATGAATATTGTTATAAATATCCAAATGGCCCATTTAGGCAGGGATGGTTCCCCAGCCCCAAGATCCCTGCATTGAAATGGGTACAAAGAAAACCCGACTCTTGACAAGGACTGGAATCGACAGCATTGGAGACAGCCCTGTACTTGTGATGAGCCATCGTCTCTGTAGGTTTAAAGGCGCTGACTTCACAAGCTTTCTTCAGTCAGCCAGGGGACTAGGAGCCCAGCTTTTGGTGGCCAGAAACACGAGTCATTTATTTCTTTCTCTTGGTCACCTTGTGACTCAGGGAGCCCAACTTTGTTTACCACTTGTTTGCACCTGCTCACATGACCAGAAGAGAGTGGGTTATGTGGTAGGGACTCCCCCTGCAATGCAAAACTTAAAGCTAAGGGTGGGAAATCTATGCTGGGAATGTGAATCATGAACAAAATGCTGCCCGATGGGCTGGTTCCACTGGGCACTGTTGACTTCCTGGGAAGATGACATTAAAGGGGGTAAGACCAATGTGGTTTGATTGGGAAATGGAAAAACAAATGTCACCTCCCAAGGAATCCAGGCACCATCTGGGTGGGGTGGAGACACGAAACGAGGAAGCTTCAGGGAGGGAAGCGATGTTTGAGGTTTGCCCTGGAGCTGGGTGCGAGAAAAATCCCCTGTGAAGTTGCCTTCACATGTTTCTCCATGGTATCCTCCTTCACTTTAAGGCTGCACTTCTGAGGCTCACAAGCAGGGGATTTTTGGAACAAGCAGTTAGAAACAAGAAGTCAGGAGCTAAGGTCAATGCCCCCCGTGCTAGCCCACCAGGACAGAGCAGGCACTAGGCAGAGGCCAGAGACGCACCTGTGGGCTGGAATTGTCCTGGTCAGCCTCTGCATGGACACCACCCTCATCCCAGCCCAGCACCAGGGGCAACACCATGCTCACCCCAGGATGGCTGAGTTTTTGTTGCCATGGTAAATAAGGCAAACATAGAGGGGTGCCAAATTTAGATGCTGCTGGAAGGAATTTAGAGGATTTGGGGCTTGCATTTGGTGATCTGGGGCAAGGTTTTAGAAAGGGAGGGGTTTTAGAAAGGGAGGTCTTTGCCTGCTGTCTGAAGTGGGGTAATTCTCTTACATGGCATCAGACTGAAATCTTATCCACATGGAAGGCAGACTTGGTGATTAGAAAGCTGCAACTGCCGTCTGAGTGAGCTTACAGCCATAAGTGGGGAGCATCTCTGTGGATGTGGCAGTGTTTATGTCCCCCTGGAGTGCACAGTCATGGTGGGGCTGCTCCTCCTTTGGTCCTTATTTACTGCTGGCACAGAGTGATCATGCTCAACACTGAGTCTCTGTGACCTCAGTGCTGGTCAAGGTGCCGAAGCACCATCCACATCCAGTTACGAGGCTGGCTTCCTCTTCCTCAGCCACCACTTCCTCTGAAGTCATGAAAGCCATAGATCATGGGGTCGACAAAGCCTTTGGAGACAAGCTAGCTCTAAACTCTCAGGCTTGAGTGAAAGAAGATCAAGGAAGTCTCTGCCTTGCCAAGGCTCCACAATCCTTTAGCAACACAGCTGGAGATGCTGGGAGCCCTGCCTCCGTTTTGGGCTTCACCTCCTAAGCCATTCTCCTTCTCTCTGTCCTCCAGCCTGACCCTCCCTCCAGCTGCTCCACTGGCTCCAATTCCTTCCCATTCCAGGCCTTCCCCTTAGGCTGTTCCTTTGCTTGGCATGCTCTTCTGTCTTCTCCCCCATCATTCCCTGCCAATATCTCTGACTTCATTCATTCCTCCAGGAACTGGTCCAAACAGCATTTCCCAGGACAGCTGGCCTTACCCTGCAGATCCTGGTGTTACAGGGCTCTGGACCTCTCTCTATGCAACATTTCCTGGCCAGAGCCCCGCCCCCAAAGCCACCAGGCTCCTGTGTCCCTCAAGGTGCAGCAGGTGCTCAAGAGCCGATGGCCTCTTGACCCCAAGGCCATCAGAGGTTGCATCACGAGCATCCTTTATAGGAAGAGGCTTCTGATCTTTTCTTGGGGAGTTCCATGTAAGCTCAGAGCCTGGTTACCAGTAAGAGCTGAGAGGCCAAGGTGGAAATGCTGAGGTGTTGCAAGGACATGAACATGAGTCTGATGACCCCATCCCGAGTTGGCCTCCGTGTGATTGCTATCTGGACATGCGGGTGTGCTAGAAAGGCCAGTGCATGGCCAGGAGCCCTTCACACCTCTGGCTCAGGGGCAGCTTTGATCTGTGGCTGCTACTGCCAAGCCTATTATCAATCCTGAAAGTGTTAGAAGAGGATATGTGGTAGATGGCTTAGCCTGAAAATACAGGAAATAGTCTGCAGGCAGTTCCCGTTTGTTTGGGGAATGGCAGGGGGGCATCAGAGGTGGATCACAGGTTCTGCTGAGACACTGCTGGAAACTGGCAGCTCTTCCTAGAGAAGAAGCACATAGGCAGAAAGAAATTGATCCATTCAGATAGTTCCTGCCCCTTGAAAAGCAAGGGGAAGGGAGTTGCAGATCCCACAGAAGCACAGCAGAAATGGAAGGCAAGTTTCCTTATTCCCATTGTAGCATCCTTCTCCTGAAACCACAGTGCTTTTTCCATGGTGAGAAGCAAGAGCGCATGAACGCTGTAAGCACTGGCTCAACAAGAACCCAAGCATATCTCTCTCCATGTTCACAGCTGCCTGGGCAAAGGCTGAATTTCTGGGTCTTCATCTGTAACACAGGAATAGTGGAAGTAGGATTGCTTTGAGGACTTTTTGACAGTGACATTTAAGATTTACCCTATGGGGCCCGGCGCGGTGGTACAGTGGTTAAGGTCCTCGCCTTGCACACCCGGGATCCCATATGGGCGCCGGTTCTAATCCCAGCAGCCCCACTTCCCATCCAGCTCCCTGCCTGTGGCCCAGAAAAGCAGTCGAGGACAGCCCAAAGCTTTGGGACCCTGCACCTGCGTGGGAGACGCAGAAGAGGCTCCTGGCTTCGGACCAACATAGCATCGGCTGTTGTATTCACTTGGGGAATGAATCATAAGCATTTATTCTTGGGGCCAGAAGATGGCCAACTGGTAAACCCTCCATGTGTAAGTGTCAGCATCTCATATGGGTGCCAGTTCATGTCCCAGAGGCTCTACTTCTCATCCAGCTCCCTGCTGTGGCCCAGGAAGGTAACAGAGGATGGGCCAAAGCCTCAGGATTCTGTACCTGTATGGGAAACTTGGAAGGGGTTCCTGGCTCCTGGCTTCAGGTCGGCTCAGCTCTGGCCCTTGCAGGCATTTGGGGAGTGAACCAGTGGATGGAAAATGTTTCTGTCTTTCCTTCTCTTTGTAAATCTGTCTTTCCGATAAAACTAAAGAAATCTTAAAAAAAAAAACACCTAGATCTTAATATTGTAGTGATCTCCCAGCTCTCCCCTGCCAGGGCAGCTGCTGAGTTGAGCAGGACTTGCTATCTCCCCTCTGGTCTACAGGGTTATTGGTCTGGTTGGCCCTGAGCTGAACTACCTCCAACCCGCAAGTGTGTAATGGTGACACAGTAAGAGCCAAGTGAGCCTGGGGAAGGTGGGGGCTCCCGGGCAAGCATCCTGTTCTCACAGTGCTTGGCACTTGCTCAGTGACACCCTTATAATGGAATCATAATGGTGCCGCTCTGGTGTCTTTAAAGCGACTGCAGGCGGGATTATGGCTTCTCTGGGACTGCAAAGAACCCTAGAATGGGTCAGGTCGCAGTGGCCCCCCTCAGTCCTGACTCCCCCATCGTGCAGGGGACGAGCTGCAGCTCCACCTTTCCAAGGCTACAACATCTTTGTCTGCATGAGCACAGGGGTCCTGGGTTCCAGGAAACCCCATCTTTGCAAGGAGGACCTAGGTAGGAGGCTGGGCTTCATGAGAGGCCCTCACTCTTTCTTTTCCCCTCCCCTCTCCCTCCTCCAGTGATGGGAGCGTGCGAGGTGAGGCCGCCGCTCGGCTGCCAGTTCCTTTCTCCACAGTCAGCAGCCCAGGCCGCCCCTGTACAGGGCTGCGCGCTTCCGCCCGCGCAGCTGCCGCGCCCGCATCCACTGAGCGCAGGGCTGCAGCAGAGCAGAAAGATCGCAGCTCGATTTGCAGTGGCAGCCAGGCCGTGGCGTCAGCAGGTATGTGCGGCGTCAATGGAGTGGCCTTCTGGGCCCTCCTTCTGGACTCCTTTGCTGGCCCATGAACATGAAGTTCCAAGGTGCTAGGTGTCACTAGGGGTTATCCATCCCTTAACACCCGCGAGACAGTTCTGTATAAATGCATAATTACGTTAAAAAATGTGGGAGTCGGAAGGCATCCCCAATTACAATCAATATAAATCTCCCATTTTACAAACCAGCAGACTGAGGTACAGGAAGGAGAAGCAGCTTGCCAAGGTCACACGGGCAGATGCCGGCAGCGTGTGGACGTGCTCGCTCTCCTTTTGTGGTTTCCTCAGTAAAGACCTTCTTACTCATTTTTAGCGCGCAAAATTTACAAAACAAACTAAACCCCCGATGGAAAGCTCCAACCTACTGGAACATCCAGATGTGTCATCATCCAGATGATACAGAATCCTAGATTTAGAAGAATATTACAAGTCCCAGAGCACTGCTGCGTTTCCGTTTGCCCACTGCTAGGACAGACTCCTGCCTGTGGACATCCTTATGATCATACAGAGAATCGCACCTTAGTGGAAATGCAGGTGAACGCAAACACATAGCAAAGCTGGAAGGTTGGCTGTTTGTGTGTCCTGATTTTGGGGTGGGCAGGAAGAGGACGGAAGCTGGTAAGAAGTGCTTAGCAGACTTTGAGAATAGATAGTTTAAAAAGTGAGCCTTTACACTCAACTCTGCACTTTGAGTTATTGACTTATTTTAAAACCCAAACGGAGTTTTTGATGTCTTGAAGGTGCTTAATAGAGATCTGTGTCCTGGAGAAACTTGGAAGGCTCAAGCTGCAGGCCATCTGTGGGCTGGATCTGAGAAGAGTGGAGTGCAGGGGGCCGGATTGTGAGTCTACGCTTGTGCCTGCGCAGAGGGGGCACCACAAGGTGCAAAGGAGGAGGGAAGGAGGACGCTTAGTTCTCGAGCGTGGATTCAGTTCAGCCCCAGCAGCAAGTGTGCTGGAGCCAAGCCTCACCTCCCCTGTGCCCGTGGTACACCAGTCCCCAGTGAACCAGTACAGCTCCGGTCCTGCTGTCACCGCCCCCTCCCCCGCCCCCTTCTGAGTTACTAGTTCCTCTATTTGAGGATCCCAGTTCCAGCTGGATCGCAGAGGAGCAGGTGCCTTGCTTGTCTGGGCAGCTGGCAGCACCGCTTCTATCAACCAATACTGGAATTCCATGATTCAGAAAAGAGAATTGGAATGCCAAAAAGATGAAATGTCAGAATAGAATATTATGCAGTGTTTAATGACATGGCATACAGCTACTTAAAGATACAGGACAACACTCATGACATGGTTATAGCAAGAAACTTACAGAATAAAATGACCAGTAAAACCAATTTGCTTTAAAAACATGAATGGAGGGTGGGTATTCTGTGGGAGGTGAATCCATGGCTTGGGACACCTGCAAGACACACTGGAATATCCCAGGAGTAAGTCCCAGGAGTAAGTCCCAGGAGGGCTATTTCCAATCTAGCTTCCTCCCAATACATTCTAAGAGGCAACAGAGGATGGCACACATACTTGGGTTCCTGCCAGTCACACAGGACAGCTGGCTGCTCTGCTGGGCCTGGCTCCTGGCTTCTGCCTGGCCCAGTCCTGGTTGTTGCAGGCATCTGGGGAGCAAACCAACAGGTGGAAGATTTTTCTCCCTCTGTGGCTTTGCCTTTCAAGCAAATATATAACAAGAAGATATTTTTGAAAATGTAAATATTTATGAAGAAAATATGGTACATTATTTACACCTTTGTACACTAGACTGAGGAGCCATTATTAGTATTAGTTCCATGATGCTTAACATAGACAATGGAAACAAAAGATTTCTGGAGACTCGGGCTGATGAAGTGACTCATTCACGGTTACACAGGTAGTAACTGGCAAAGCCTCCATTAGAATCTGTTTTCAGATTCCCAATTCCATGTTCTACTCCTGAGCCATTCTAATCCACACCTCCCTCGAAACGCTGGTGGTCCTAGTGGGCAGATAAATTTCAGATAATATGTGCCATTTTGATGTAGCCATCTTGATGTGACTATAGGCTTAATCAGATGGCCTTAGGAAAACAGAAGCGGGGGGGCTGTGGTTTTGCTCTTTGTTATAAGAATGATGCAGCAGTACACCCGACAGACATCATCCTGCCCCCTGAATCTTCTGTGAGAGAAGTGGGATGGCCTGATGCCAGGCACTTTACGCACATAACCTGTGTACTTAGCCATTAGAGAGCTGCCGGGTGCTGGTAAATGAGAAGATCAAGGGTCGGAAACAATTATCTTTGCCCTCAGTTGCTCAAGATCAACAAGCTTCTTCCAGTCCTTAGGATCTCATTTTGCAGAGTTGACTCTGCAATGATGACACTGTCCATTAGAGGCTGTTCCAGAAAAGACCAGCCCTGCCCTCATCCCGGAAGGGAGTAGTCAGCTAAGTTCTTCCTTTCCGGTAGCATTGTGGGCCATGTGCCCTGGCGAGAAGGAAGCATTTTCATAGATGTGGATCTAGGTGTTGGTGTGACAGCTGTGGTAGCTTAGCGACTGAAAAAGGAAGTAGCAGGATGTGGGAGACATACAAAAAGTTAGAGGGAGGTGAGCAGTGGCTCAAAGTTACAGCTGCCATCCTTACTCCTCATATCCTCCCAACAACCTCCACAGATACCATCCCCACTCATGGGATGATGATCTGGAGAGCCTCAGGTGGAGAGTGTGAACCACTGACACTACAATCCATGAGGGAGACAGTGTGAATCTAGATTGCACTGTTTATAAGAAACTTTTCTTGACTTACTGGAGATTCCTGTTGTTGTTTTTGCTGTTACTGTCTTTCCTAGGTCATTGAAGATTCTTTTACAGGTCTAGTAACCAGTCACTGCGTCTGGGGTTTGAGTTTCAAGGCAGCATTATAACGGCTGCAGAAATGGAACCTTTTCCACTTCACCAGGTTCCCTCTTTTTTTTTTTTTTTAAAAAAGATTTATTTATTTTTATTGGAAAGGCAGATATACAAAGAGGAGGAGAGATAGAGAGGAAGATCTGCCAATGGTTCATTCCTCTAGGCGGCTGCAATGGCTGGAATTCAGCCAACCTGAAGCCAGGAGCCAGGAGCTCTACTGGGTCTTCAACTCTGGTGCAGGGTCCCAAGGCTTTGGGATGCCCTTGACTGCTTTCCCAGGCCACAAGCAGGGAGCTGGATGGGAAGTGGGGCCCACCAGGACTAGAACCAGCGCCCAAATGGTATCCTGGCACATTCAAGTGAGGGCTTTAGCCACTATGCTATTGTGCTGGGCCCAGGTTCCTTCTTCATCTGTTCTGGGTGAAGGATTAATGAGTGTTTCAGAAACCATTCTCTATGGATCCAATTCTGCTCATAAAGCTGAGCTGGTGATGGCTGTTCAAGTGCCTGAAATTGAGTCTTTTTAAACACGAATAGGATGCTGTGGCTTTTGCCCTCATTTTTACAAAGATAACTATATTTTAAAATATTTCTTCCATTTTTTTTTAGAGATGTGTTTATTCTTATTTGAAAGGCAGCTTTTGCAGAGAGAGAAGAAGAGAAAGAAAGAGGGGTCTTATATCCATTGGCTCACTCCCCAAATGGCTGCAATGGCTGAGCTGAGCAGATCCAAACCAATGAGCCCCGAGCCTCCTCTGGGTTTCCCATGTAGGTGCAGTGGTCCAAGGACCTATATAGGCACCCAAGGACTTGAGCCATCCTCCATTGCTTTTTTAGGTCACAAGCAGGGAGCTGGATGGGAAGTGGAGCATCCAGGTCACAAACTAGAGCCCATACGGAATAATGGTGCTGCAGGTGGAGGATTTTCACGTTATGCTGCCTAGGTAGCCCCCCTTTTTCCCCTTTATTATGTATTTATGGGAACTCCTGTGAAAGCTTCCAGATCTGAGATTTCCCCATCCTCACCCCCACTCCCATCTCCTGAAAGATGTTTTGATAAGTTTTAAATGTCTAAAGAATTTCAGGCAATCAGGAAACTGACCAGATCCTTCTAAAATTCCAAAATAGACAACTAGACTAAAACCATTCACTGTGCAGGCTTCAGGAAGCTGGAAACAAGGGTGCTGGCTCCAACAGTGTCCCTCCGGCTTTCCTTGATTTGCTTTGACCACACAGTCAGAGAAGTCAAGTCGAACGACCATCAAAGCCAAGATGGTCTTGAAGGGACAGACCTGGAGGCCCAGGAGAGCAGAAGAGGAGAGAACAGCCCCTTTCAATCTGCCTTGGATGACGTGACTGTCTGCAGGCAGACTCTGTTTGCAAGAGGTGTGCCCACCAAGAAACAAGATTAATTTGACAAATTCACCTAAATAATAGCGCCTAACATTTGTATAGGGCGTGCCAGTGAGCAAAAGAGCTTTCATGTCCCTGACCTAATTTGATTCTCATAACAGCTTGTGAAAAGTGGACATTATGAACATCCCATTAAAGATGAGCAAACAGAGGCTCCATCAGGCCAAGGACCTGACTGAAGCCCACAGCCCTCCAGAGACACAAGCCAGGCTCAGTTCCAGATGGCGTGGTCTCCCTGGTGCTTCTGCAGCCCGACCAGTTCATCCTGCACAGGGAGTATGTCAGAGAGCAGAGCTTGGGGTTTGCTTCCGAGTGGGCCCCAAGAAAACCAATTACAACCGAATCGGCACCAAGATCGCATTACTCATCTTAATCAGTTGCTTACTCACCCGGCTTAAATGGCTGCTGGCAACTCTGACCTATTTTTTAAAAAGCGAATCCTTGCTCAGAGGTGGAAATTTTGCCAAAATAAATGGCAGTGGAAAGAATGGACAATATTTTTTACATGTCCTTAATAATGTGCACCACAAAATTGTGTTGGACTTTTAGGTAATTTAGTAAAAAAGAAAAAAATAGTCTTTAAATTGTTAGCCTTTCTTTTGGTATCTGAAACTTAAAAAGGGGTTTCTTAAATAAAAATGGTGGAAGTAAATATGCCAAAATATAAACAACAGCTAAATGGTTTCACTTTCTTTTGCATTGTTCTCCTTTACTCAATTCATAAACAATCTTTTAGGCAACATCATGGAATAAATGAAAGTGAAAATATATGTCTTTCTCTTCTTTCTCTTTCTCTCTCCCTCTCTTTTTAAAAGGAGAGACAGAGAGAAAGTTCTTCCATTTGGTGATTCATTCCCCAAATGCCTGTAACAGCCAGAGCTGAGTCATTTTGAAGCCAGGAGCTTCTTCTGGGTCTCCCACACAGGTGCAGGGGCCTAAGGCTTTGCACCATCCTCTGCTGCTTTTCCAGGCCACAAGCAGGGAGTTGGATGGAAAGTGGAGTAGCCAGGACATGAACTGGTGCCTATATGGGATGCTGGTGCTTGCAGGTAGAGGATCAGCCTGTGAGTCATTGTACCAGCCCCAGTGAAAATGTTTTTCAAGGGGCTGCACTTACAAGGAGACCACACTCATTCGCTGAACACACACCCCAACCCAACAATTCATTATGTGTCTCATTCACAGCTCATCTGACTATGCCCTTGACTTTCTCCTGGTCACAGAGGGTTCTCATCACAGCAGGGTCCACTCGTTCATGTGCACAGACATCTTTAGACAAGGTGCTGAGGCTCTGTGTTTGGGAGAGCAACAAAGGCGGGGATGAAACAACTGCCTCCTTTCTCCCTTCCCCTTTGTGACCCTGCCAGTGTGGAACAGAGCAGTCTCAGTGCTTTATTCCACATCCTCAGGGTTGATCAGTGACTCTGAAGCTGAGCAAGCTGTTCATCATGAGCTTCTGTGTGACCCTTGTTTCTGCCCATGAAACAGTATTGGTTTGAAAGTACTTTCAAACCAACGAGTTGCTTCACTACCTCTTTTCATGTGTCTGTTTTGGGCTCCTATTCCTTGTCACTTTTGTTCCAAGGACTCCTCAGAGCTAAGACAATTTTATTCAGCTAATTAGAAGCTGGACATCAATCATTCCTATGCTGTCCAAGTACAAAGTGAATGACGGGTAAATTCACAGTGGTTCACCTTTCCTGGATGGGCTGGCTGGTGCTGGGACTCAGATGTGCTCAGCTCATAACATTGGATCTCACTACTTCCCCCACCTAAGCACCCTCAGGTTTATGAACACTACGACCCCTGAGGGATGAGACATGTGGTGTTTTCAACCTCTTGTCTGAGCCAGGTAAGAGAAATTGCACGGACTGTGTACAATGGTTCTGGGCTGGGGTTGTGAGAAATGGATTGTCCTCAACTCTCAGCAATGGCTTATGCATACATTGTCCTTACAGGAGAGAACACAAACTCACTGCAGCCTATTTTAAAAGAAGTTGTCTAGCAAGGTATTTGAAAGAAGGCAGCACAAATCAAAGCTTGCAATGAGGAAAAAAAATGAGTAGCTTTCATTTCGGACTCTTCAAATGGGAGGTGGACTTTTGGCAGAGGTTAAGGCACCATTTGGGAGACCCACATCTCAATGGGGTGCTGGGTTGGAGTCGTGGCTCTACTTGTGGTCTGGCTTCCTGCTTTTGTGCATTCTTGGAGGTAACAGGTGATGGCTCAGATACCTACTTCTGCCATACACATGGGAGACATGGATTGAACTCCAGGTTCCAGGTTTTAGCTTGGCCCTGCCCTGACTATTGCAGGCACTTGAGAAGTAATTATAGGATAAAAAAATCTTCAGGCGTGTCTCTTCCAAATAAATAAAATTAAATTAAATATTTTTAAAAAATCCAAATGGATATTGTAGGTATAAAACAAAATAGAACCATAAGGTAGCATAAACAAGCCAAAAGTTGTAAATGATAAAATCTGGCAAAGATTGATAGGGTGAAGGAGTAAAGAAAAGTCAACAACAACAACCCAGGCCATTTTCATGGTCACCTTGGAGTGTTCAAGGTGAGGGAATAACCTGGGGTTATTGTTGAGAAATGGATTGGGCAGATAGGGCCCAGAATAAATGGCAGATCCTGCTCAAAAAAAACACTGTATGGAAGAAATGAGATATGTGCTTTCAAGCACAGAGCCTGTACCTCTTAGAAGTCATAGTTAGAATAATCGAGAACCAGTTTGTGAAAGTTATCCTAGATTATCAATGTTTTCTTTTCTGTGGTTGCTTGATTGACAGATAAAAATGAATGTTGGGCCCAGCATGGTGACCTAGTGGCTAAAGTCTTCACTTGAATGTGCTAGATCCCATATGGGTGCCGGTTCTAATCCAGCTCTCTGTGGCCTGGGAAAGCAGTCAAGGACGGCCCAAAGCCTTGGGACCCTGCACCCACGAGGAAGACCCAGAAGAGCTCCTGGCTCCTGGTTTTGGATTGGTGCAGCACCAGCTATTGTAGTCACTTGAGAGTGAATCATCGGACAGAAGATCTGCCTGTCTATCTCTCCTCCTCTCTTTATGTCTGACTATGCAATATATCTTTAAAAAAATAAATAAAAATGAATGTTGATCTTAGTATTTGGTCATTTATTTCTGATGATTTATTTACTAGAAAAGCAGAGAGAGAGAGGCGAGAGAGAGAGAGAAAGAGGTCTTCTATCTGATAGTTCATTCTCCAAATGACCACAATGGTCAGGGATGGACCAGGCCAGAGCCAAAATCCTACAACTCTATCTGGATCTCCCATGTGGGTAACTGCCTCCAAGTACTTGTGCAATCATCCACTGTCTTTCCAGGTGCATTATCAGGGAGCTGGATCAGATGTGCAGCGTCCAGGATATGAACTGATGCTCAAATATGGGATGCTGACATTCCAGGCAATGGCTTAACCTGTTGGGCCGCAATATTGACCCTGATTTTAGTAGTTTAGATGTATGTTTTGAACACTGACTTACTGATTATACCCAAAGAGTAAGAAAGAAGATGAATGGCTCTGGATTGCCTACAGACTATGCGGACCACAGTACCAGAGGCTGCTGAAGAAATGGGATGTTCACAAACAGCAACAGGACCAAGACTCCTTTCACATTCAGCGTTGGCCCAGACTGCATAAAGGGCATGATACTGAATATGCATGTTAAGCCTTAGAGAGGAGACAGGGACGTGTTGGCCGGTGTCCTGAGAAGGCTAACAGGACACTGGAAGCTTGGGATTGGCATTGTAAGGAGGACACACTATGAGCTCTAGGACCTGAGAGTTTCCCTGGAGGAAAGAACTCCATCTGGGATGCAGTTGGGCTCTTCTGAATGTTAAAAGGGGTCTTCATTTTCTTCCCCCTGGGGTTGGATATTGATACTAGGATTTACTGACAGGCAGAAAGGCCAAGGAGACAAACTTAGCTGTAAGGAAGAATTTCTAACCATCAGGATTGTACATCAAGGAGCTAGGTTTCTAGTACAGTCACAGGACCATGTGACCATGGAAATATATGTAAGGCTGTAGAAGTGTCAACAAGAGGTTCGACTGTCAGGAAGGCTGGGGTTCAGCCAACCCCAGTAGGTGTGGCTAGGAGATCTGCACGTCTCGCTAGAAGAATCTGTAATGCTGGGACAGGTGCTACAGAGCAGCACGTTAAGCCACTGCCTGCGACCCTGGCATGGCATCCCATGGAAGCACCACTAGTTTGTGTTCATGCTGCTCCACTTCAGATTGAACTCTGCTAGCGAGAAGTGAAGCAGAGGATGGAAGAATCTTTCTCTCTCTTTCTCTTTTCCACTCTCTTTAACTCTGCTTATCAAAGAAATGGGAAAAAAATCTTAAAAAAAAAAACCATAAACATCTGCAATTATAAGAACTATCTTGTGGGGCCTTCATTTAAGCCTCCCATCTACAATGCCAGCACCCCATATAGACATCCATTCAAGTCCGAGATGCTTCACTTCTGAACCAGCTCCTTGCTAAAGCACCTGAGAAAGCAGCTGGACATGGACCCATGCCATCCAAATGCGAGGCCTGGCTGGAGTTCTGGGCTCCTGACTTTGGACTAGCCCAGCCTCTGAGCATTGAGACATTTTGAGGGAGTAGACCAGGGGATGGAAGAACTCTATGTCCTTCTGTATCTCTCTCCCAGTCACTCAATTCTTTGAAATTTATTATCTTTTTTTTTTTAAATCTTGAACAAACTCATACCTTTTATTTTTCTTGAAACTGAAAAGTGCATTTACCCTCATCTCATAATAAACACTCTGCTTAAAAATTGTGTGTGGAGGGCCCGGCGCGGTGGCGCAGTGGTTAAGGTCCTCGCCTTGCACGCCCGGGATCCCATATGGGCGCCGGTTCTAATCCCGGCAGCCCCGCTTCCCTTCCAGCTCCCTGCCTGTGGCCTGGGAAAGCAGTCGAGGACGGCCCAAAGCTTTGGGACCCTGCACCCGCGTGGGAGACCCGGAAGAGGCTCCTGGCTTCGGATCGGCATAGTATCGGCCCGTTGCGCTCACTTGGGGAGTGAATCATCGGACGGAAGATCTTCCTCTCTGTCTCTCCTCTCTGTATATCTGCCTTTCCAATGTAAAAATAATAAAAATAAATCTTTAAAAAAAAAATTGTGTGTGGAAAATCCGGGGTCAAAATTGTACCTATAGATAAAATTCTCATTGGTTTCTAGACTTTGATACACACAATGCTGCATGAGTTATCCAGAGGCAAGGCATTATTTAAGCCCCAGAAAAGATTTTCAGGTTATGTGGGGACATATCTGGGGATGCAGATTTACAGATTTTGACATCAATCAACAGAGTCAGTCAGATAGTCCCAATGAAAAATCGCTAACATAAAGTAAACAATGCAGTGACCCAGGTTGACTTTGGCAAGCCACTCCTACTACATGGAGCCTCGTGAGGATTACAGAGGTTCCCTGCAGCTTAATATGTCATTCTCCTGCTACCAAAGCCAGAGAAGCTTTGAGACAGCAAGCCAGCTCTTGATTGGGAAGTGGTTGGCAGCAGGTATGCGAGGAGAGTGGAGAATTTATGCCCCTCCTATTTTCGTATGTGTATGAGTCAGTATCGGAGTCACACTGTTGATGAGTAGAAAACCCATGTATTAGATGCAGTGGATGATTTCAGCCCCACATACAGAAGTTCATATTGCTGCCACCTCTCAGGGAAACAATGATGACCCCAACGTATTCCTTATGTGACCCTCCTTGTCCCACCCTGGCCACCTAGCTGGCCCTGACCCAAGTTAAAGTGTGGCTCCTGCAGGGGGTGATGACACTTTAAGTCCCATCTTCTTCCAGGACAGGACTTTTCTTTCCTACTTTAAGACTAAATTCAGTCTTACTGCTTAATAGAAAGCTTGCATTGAGTTGCTTAGTTTCTGAGGCTTAGGTTCTGATAGGTTGAACACTTACTGTCTTATTTGGCTGAGGTCCATCTCCCTGTGGGACATTTTTGTGGGTTGCAGACTGAATGGTGAGCCCTATGGATGTGTATGTCCACTTCTGTCTCTCCCCACCATCATATTTTCTGGTGGATTCCTTCCGTTGTCCTATCTCCCATCACCTGTGTTTGCTACTGTCTCTCTCCTCCCATTCTCCCATGTTGGCAGATGACTACCTGTCACCCTCCCAAGGGTGGTACTCAGTCACTCTTTCATCTTCCTCTTTCCTTCCCAACCTTCTGAGGCATGTTTTTCCCTGTCTCCGAACTGCCTCCTGTTAGATCATTTCTTCTCTCTGTAACTTTAAAATAAAAACAAACAAATAAATAAAAGGAGGCAGCAGGAGAGCAATGTCCTCACAGGTTGGCTCCAGGACCAGCAGCCCCAGCTGCCTCTGATAACTTCTTCTTTTTTTTTTTTTATAACTTCTTCAAAATGCAAATCTTCACACCTTCTGAGTCAGAAACTTCAGAGCAGGGTCCAGTATGCGTGAATATGATACCTGCCTGAAATTGAGAACTGCTTCACCAGGAGGTGGTTTCTGGCTGGTGATTGGAGGAGGAGCACACGGAGGCCCTTGGTCCCCATCTCAAAAACCTAAAGAATCTGGATGTAGCACGCACCTTCTTCTCCCTTTCTCCAAGGTTAAACTCCAGGCTTGCTCCTCCCAATCAAAAATAGGAAAGTTGGGCCTCAAAACACACCACAGATTAGCACTGGAGGGAGGGGAGAAGCAAAATGAACTTCCCAGCTTTCAGAGTCCCAGATGCCTGTGCCAATGCAGACAAAGGAATCTGATAAACCTAAACGCCCATTCACACTAAAACCTTAGCAAGATGAGAGTATAAGGGAGCATCCTTAATGTATGAGGGGTGACTAAAACTAATGCTAACTAATGCTAACATCACGGTTAGTGATCAAATGTTCTTTAAAATTAGGTACAAGACAAAAATGCCACATTGTCACTTGTCTTTCACATTTTCCCAGAGGATTTGGCCAGTTTATTACTATAACAAAAATATGAATCATGCAAGGCTTAGAAAAGAAAAACGAAATGACTACTAATCACAGACAACACGGTGGCTTCAGGTTTTGTACACAAACAGTTGGAACTAATGAGAGAGTTTGATAATGTTGCCAGATAGATTGCATGTGAAAATTATTTGCATTCCTGTGAATCATCAATAGGAGATATAGACTGTAATTAGATGTTACTTATAATAGTGACCAAAATTTCTCAAGAATCAAAAAAAAAAAAAAACAACAACAACAACAACAACAAAAAAAAAAACCCAAAGATGTTATGGAGCAAATCCAAATGTTGTAAAAACACTTAAGAACATCTAAATATCTATCCATGGAAATTTTTCCTATGTTTATGGATAAAAGAACTCAATATTGTTAGAATATCAGTTCTCCCTAAATTCATCCCAAGATTCATTGCAGTTCTAATAAAAATATCAACAGAGTCATGTGCATGTGAGTATGCTATATGAGCAAAACTTGACTAATGGGTTCTTAAAAGCTATACAAACCAACCAAGTACCGAGAATAGTCTATATGCCTAAAGAAAAAGAACATGGAAGGCAGGCTTACTCCACCTGCTGCCCAAACTCAATGGACTGGAATAATGGAGACAGTTGATAGTGGCAGAGAGGACAAACAGTGTGTTTCAAAGAGCCAAGGGACAGACTCACGTATCCACAGAGCCTTGGCAATTGACAGATGGTACTGTATTTTGGCAGAAGAAAGGGAAAATCACGCAATAATAGTATTGGGACAATTGGCTGCCCATGTGGAGAAGATGAATTTGTACTCAGATCGTGCACAAAAATAAATTGGAAATAGCCTAAAGATTTAAATGTGGCAGGCAAAATCATTTTAAAACAGAGGAAAATGTAGGAGAATGTCTTTTATAATCTCAGATATGGAAAGATTTCTCAGTACATAAAAGTCACAAACGAGAAAAGACAATGCGACTGGCTCAATTACAATAAACTAAGAACTACACTTAATTAAAAGATCCTGTGAAGTGCACAGACAAGCTACAATCTGAAGGGGAGAGATGGAGCAATGAAACTGAAAAAGGCTGTTGGGTAAAGATACACAGCATTCTTGTTGGAAGAAAGCTAGAAACCACCTACTGGAAAACCAATGGGAAAAAGACATCAGTAGGCATTTGTAGAAAATAAAATATTGATAAATAAAGAGAAGCATGCACTCTATGGGGGGAATCAGGAGTGATCCTGACGACCTCTTAAAAGGAGGTCATATGCATAGAGCAGGGGGGGACCCCAGAGTGGAGCAGGCGGACAGGAGGAGGCTTGTATCCCAATGCTGAACACTCCCAGATCCTCACCAAGGACTATCAGTACGAGCACTGAGGACTACATCCCAACTGCCAAGGAGATCAAGGGGAAATGGAGGGCCTTTAGAGGCCGAGAACTCTGAGGTCACCCACCTCCATTTGGATCTACCACATGGGATGGAAGAAGCCCAAATCCTGCCTTGCAGGATCCAAGGTCATTGGAACGATAACCAGGAACACTGAGTGGTCCACAGAAACAGAACAGTAAACTTACTTCAGAACTAGGGAGAGGAGCTTTCTCTGATCCTTGCTTGGTTCCAACTTTGGATCCCCACCCTCTCTTGCAATGACCATCACTCTGAAACCCCCTCAAAACTAACAAATAAAAAAAAATCCTAGAATAGATAGAGAACAGCAAGGAGAGCTTAGAATCAGACAGGAAACAGTCAGTGGGGATGCACTTAAAACTCACTGGGTGGGACACAAAGATTAGTTACTTCTCACTAGGGTATTGAAGATTTCTCTGCACACCCCTCAGAAAACTGTTCACCTAAACTGTTGACATATGTCTTGTTAGAGTTATAGAGTTAGACTACCCGAAAAATAGCCAGGTTCAGCAAAATCATGCTTCAACGCTATAAACTGCTAAACACTAAAATTAAAATAGACATGAGACAGCTGAATAGTAATCTATAGCCATTTTAAGGTGTATAGAACCCAGTTGTATATAAACTAATAATTGAAATGTCAATGTAGAAGTCACAAGATGTGGTTCAGAACTTGCTTTTTTTTTGTCTTTTAACATATTGGTTATTCAATATCATGTCAACTAATTCCATAATGTTATAAATTGTTACTGATGTAATGTCAGGGCTTTTAATTGATTGGGATGATACTCTGCCGGCTCTACCTTCAGACCAGAGATGGTCTCCCAAGAAACGGTTGAACTTACCTGAACAATAAGATGCTGGACTTTGTACTTGGTAGATGCTTACAATGAAAGAATTTCAACTGAATTTGAACTGTGGTAATGCAACAAGGTAGAGGAATCCACCGTGGGGGGGCGGTTTGGGAAGGGGGGGGAAATCCCAGTGCCTATAAAACTGTGTCACATAATGCGATGTAATCAATAATAATAATAACAAAAAGAAGCATGCACTCATTAGCAAGCAAATGAAAACCATAAAGATTGGGCAGCAATTCACCTGTGGGCAAGGGGCACTTACATAAATGTTTTCTTCGGTTTATTTATGTTTCTTTATGATTGATATATATATATGTATATATACATGCACTCACATATATATGTCAAGCTATTTTTTATTTTTTAAGAATTTATTTGAGAGTCAGAGTTATAGAGAGGGAGGGAGAGACAGAGAGACAGAGACAGAGACACAGAGAGATTTTCCATCCTTGGTTCATTCCCCAAAGTGGCTGTAACATCCAGATCCGAGTCAGGCCAAAACTAGGCTCCAGGAGCTTCATCCTGGCCTCTTGCATGGGTGGCAGGGGTCCAAGCAGTTGGGATACCCCAACCCCCACCTCTCCCAGGCTACCAGCAGGATGCAGGATTAGAAATGGAGTACCCTGGATGTAAAACAGCTCCTATATGGGATACTGGCTTCGCAGGCAGTGGCCTTACCTAATATTGCATGGTGCTGCATTTTCTTTTTCTAACAGAGGAAGTTTAAACTGGTAAAATAATTTTGGAAGTTTATTTAGTTTTGTCTCATAAAGAGGAAGATATGTGTGCTCTAAGCCCCACACCTTTACTCCTAGGTGTAATTTTTAGAGATTTTTGCACATGTGCCAAAAGTTATGTAGACAAATTTTTGTAACAACAGGAAACTGCACATACTAACTGCTCTGTTGGCAAAAATATACATATTTTGGTACATTTACACAATGAGATTATATACAGTAATGAAAATGAACTAGCAATAGCTAAAGTCATTAACACACTTCATTTTCATATATATGTATATATATTCCCATATGTTTATAAACATGTAAGATTTATCTTAATTTCCTTGAAAGAGCAACAGGAAAATAGAGACAGGGAGATCTTAAACATACTAGTTCACTCCCCAGATGCCCACCACAGTCAGGGCTGGGACAGGCTGAAGCCCAGAGTCTCAAAGTCTGAGATCTCCCAAGTATGTGGCAGGGACCCAGGTATTTAAGCTATCAAATGTTGCATCCCAGGATGCATCAGCAGAAAGCAAGATAGGAAGTGAAGAAGCTAAGAATTGAACTAGTGATCCAATATGAGTGTCTCCGGCAGTGGCTTAATTCACTGCACCATTGTGTCTACTCCTGACATATTTTTTTGTAAAGAATACAGAGCAGAAAACATGACTATTCATACAAAAGTCAAAATAATGCAACATAAGGCATATTGTTTAGGGGTGCAGGTGTTTCAGATATAATATAACATATGTTTTTTAAAGAAAAGGGACAGGTATTTGGCCCAGTGGGTAAAGCGCCTCTTGGGACACTTGCATGGCAAAATGCTTGGGTTCAAGTCCTGGCTTGAATTCCAATTTCAGTTTTCTGCTAATATACATCTTGGAAAGCAGTAGGTTATGGACCAATTGCTTGTAACTCCTACCCATGATTCAGTTATGGGCTCCCAGCTCCAACCTGGCCCAGTCTTGGATGTTGTGGGCATTTGGAACTTGAGCTAATGGATGGAAGGTCTTAACCTCTCTGTGTCAAGATGTGCCTTTCAGTAAATATAAATCAATACATTAAAAAAAGTTTTAGAAGAATCTTATCTACAAAAACATGAATTAAAAATAGTAGAAAAAAATTTAAAAAATATTAGAGACAATACACTGTATTTCTATGAGAAACAGAAAAAATTCTATGTCAATTTGCAACTGGACTATTATAAAAAACAATAGAAATCTTGGGTAAATGAAATAAAATGAATATATGAGAAAGTTATTTGTATCCACATGTTTATTGCAGTCCACATCAACTCAGATGTCCATCAACAGATAACTAGATAAAAGAAAATATGGTATTACTACACTATGGAATATTAATTGGCCATGAAAAAGAATGAAACCCTGTCTTTTGCAACAAAATGGATGCAACTGGAAATGATTGTGCTTAGTGAAACAAGCCAGTCTCAAAATGGCAAATATTATTTGTCTTCTCTGATATACAACAGCTAATATAGGATACAAAAAATGCATAGAAATGAAATGGGGGCTTTGGGATATGACTTTTTTCAGCCTATGATTATATAGAGTAGGTTAAAATTATTTCTTTGCAAAAACTGATGGTGAGCAGGGGAATGAGGAAAATGGGATCATCTTATGGGAACTGTAATTATGGAATGTATAAAATCTGTTCTCTTTACATTAATAAAAAATTAAAATAAAAAAAAATGCTGGGGCAGGTGTGGCCTAGAGGGTAAGGCACTGGTTAGGATTCCTGTGTGCCACAACCATGTGCTTGGGTTCAGTTTTTAGCTCCCGATCTTGATTATAGCGTCATGCTAATGGGAACTCTGGCAGGCAGTTGTGATGGCCCAAGTATTTGGATACCTGTCCCCCAAGTGGGAGAATTAGATTGAGCTCCCCTCTTCAGCCCAGCCCAGCACCAGCTCCTGTGGGCATTTGGGAACTGAAACAAGTGGAAACTTACTCTCTTTCTCTTCCTCTCTCTCTCTGTCTTTCAAAAATAATCCTAACAAAAACAGCAGGATAAATATAAGACATACTACATTCTTAACAAGTAAAGACTACTGCAAATATCTGTGAATCCCTCTTATAGAAAGGAGATAGTTTTTCAGGAGAGGGATTCAGAAGGGTTGAGGAAGCTGCCTGAGGATCCAGAGCCTGAAGATTTCAAGCAGAGCTCTTTTGAGAAGCATTTGCAAAATGCAACACAAAGCCGAAGTGAGCAAAGAGAAAGAGCTGCCAGTCAGAGAGCTTCTGTTCAGAAGCTCACAGCCTTCTGCAGCCAGCTACCATGTCTTTGGTAGCATGGAGCACTTACATGAGTTAACCTGTTTTTAGGTAGCTGCTTAATATTTGCCCAATTATCTCCTTAGGATTCATTGTAAGAAATGGAAATGCTGTGTTGCAAACATTTTTTTTTAAAGATTTGTTTTTATTAGAAAGGCAGATCTACAGAGTGAAGTAGACAGAGAAAGATCTTCCAACCCCAGATTCACTCCCCAAATGGCTCAACAGTCAGATTGAGGCAGATTCCCAGGCAGGTGCAGGGTCCCAGGCTTTGGGTCATCCTCCACTGCTTTCCCAGACCATAAGCAGGGAACAGGATGGGAAGTGGAGCAAATGGAACACCAACTGGCACCAAAATGGGATGCTGGCACTTGAAGAGGAAGGATTAGCCAATTGAGCCATTATGCCAGCCCTGCAAACATTTTTTTCAAGGGGGGCAGGCTGGGTGGGGAAGGAGAGTGATCTGGGCTAATGTGCTCTTTGTAAAGATAACTTGTTTTTCTCAATGCTTTGTGCTTTTTATAGAAGGAATGCTAATGGATGTTTTGTGTCAGTGTTTTACCTCCTGAGGTTAAACTGTTCCTTCTATAATTGATTACTCCTAGAGCAAAAGGCGCGATGAATCCCAAAGCTCAGGAGTCAGAGGGAGACTTGTTTTAAAAAGATCTGAAAACACACTTCAAGGAAAACCTAGATCAAAGACATGAGCGATTTAGACTAAGGAGTGCAGGCCCAAGGAGCCACCAATGAAGAATAGATGAGAGGAAGAGAGTAGAAACAAAATGAAAGAGGTCAACCAAGGGAGCCAGCAGAGACATGATCACAGCTAGGAGAAAGAGAAGTCTGAGAGAAGGTGAGGTGATGTGATGCATTGAGATTGAGATGAATCCACAGCATAAGGTAGCTGGCTGGTGACCTGGTCAGGAAATCAAAACACACTGAACCAAAGACAGAGAAAAGGAAAAAAAAAAGCATAAACAGCAAAGGAACACCTGCATGAAGGGAAAATGAGAGAAACAGAGGAGCTAGAACGCTGTGTCTGTAGAAATGGAGAGAAATTATAAATCTAAAATGGAAGTGCTGATAGCAACGAACAAAGGTGTAATAGCTAATTACAAAGCAGAGTGTGTGATTTCTTCCTATTGTGAGTGAGGGTCAAGATATGTTGATTATCCACTCTGGAGGGATACAGCCAGGCTGCTGGGCTTCTCAAACTGGGTCGGGGACAGAGGGGAGACAGCATTGCGTTCAGAGCAGCAAAAAGTTTTGATCAAAGGAGCAGCAGATTTCCTCCCTGAGCCACACAGGACTCACACCAGATAAGAGTTCAGGTTGATGCAAACACTTCCAGCATAAGTGATGAGTACCCAACCCAGCAGAAGAGGGGCAGAAAGAAGAGCTGAAAGAGCTGTCAGCATTAAAAACCCCAAGGAAGGGCGAGGATGCAGTTCCAGAAACCTCACCTACTTGGGGAGGTGCCAGTCAAAGGGTGCCAGCTTTTGGTTTTAAGAGGAGTAAGTTTGGGGGATACTATCGCCCCGGTACAGTGACTAGCGTTCATAATACTGTCTTGGACACTTGGAGTCTCAGCTAAGACACTACACTGGGAATGGTCATGTCAACCAACTTGATTGTGGTGTTCATCTCCCAATATATACGTACAGAAATCATGTTGCAGGGGTATAGTTCAGTGATAGAGCATTTGACTGCAGAAATCATGTTGCAAGCCTTCAACTTATACATTGTTTGTCAATTATATCTTAAACTGGGGAGAAAAAACAACATACATTTTTTCCAATTGCAAAAATAATGAAAAAAATTTTAAAGTAAATGTCAATTAAGAAGTCATTACTATATAGTAAGATTTTAAAAAGTCATAGTTCTAACACTGCTTGCATCTTCCTCTTCTCTTCTAAAGATTTAATATTTTATCAGAAAGGTAGAGTGATAGAGACAGAGAGAGATCTGCCGTCTGCTGGTTCGCTCCCCAAATGGCCACCAAGCTGGCACTGAGCCACGCTGAGTCCAGGAGCCCTGAGTCACATTCTGGTCTCCCACATGGGTGACAGGGGCGCAGGCATTTGTGCCGCCTTCCTCTGCCTTTGTAGGTACAACTGTTGGGGGCTGGATTGGAAATGGAGTAGCTTGGATCAAATACAGGATGTGCCAGTGTTACCAGCAGTGGCTTAACCCGTTGTGCTGTAACATCAGCCCCACGTTTTTGCATATTTTCTATATATCTTGTGTTTCTAACTTTATGTCATTTCCTGTGAATTTATTTACTGGTGTTTGCTTTTGCAAAAATGAAGTTAGTTTAAAATCATGTGGTATTTTACCTACTATATCACAAACACATTTCAATGTCACTGCATATTCTTTTTCTGCACAATTTATAATAATTGCTTGGTATTTCACTGACTCTGTGCATCCTATTTTAGCTATTCCCTTCTGTTGAACATGGGATTTGTCTAAAATCTCTCGAATTATGAACATGGTTGTCATGAACTTTCTTAGGGCAGAGTATTTGCACATACAATATTAATTGTAGCATAAACTCAGACATAGGGAATTGTCAGATTAAAGGATAAGAACATTTTACAAGCTTTCTATATGTATTGTTGAATTGCCCTCCAAAAAGATTGCATCTGATTTTCTTGCGTTCTCACACAAAGTCAGATATACAGAGAGGAGGAGAGACAGAGAGGAAGATCTTCATCCAATGATTCACTGCCCAAGTGAGCGCAGCGGCAGATGCTATGCCGATCCGAAACCAGGATCCAGGAACCCCTTCCAGGTATCCCACATGGGTGCAGGGTTCCAAAGCCCTGGGCCGTCCTCGACTGCTTTCCCAGGCCACAATCAGGGAGCTGGATGGGAACTGGAGCTGCCGGGACTAGAACCAGCACCCATATGGGATCCCGGCGTGTTCAAGGCAAGGACCTCAGCCGCTAGGCCACACCACCGGGCCCCAGAATCATACATTTTTTTAAAGAGAGAAAAAAAAAGATTTTCAACATTAAATTTTATTTTGGCCTTTAAAATTATATGAATTTAATTAGAAATGAGGCTGTTATTCTCAGTGACCTTGAGACTTTAGACAAGTCAGTTAACCTCACTAAACTTCAACTCCCCATGTGTACTGGGTAAATATTTATCTGAAGTTCATAAATGGCATACAAAAATGCTTACTATAATAATGCTTCACACATTGGTAACACTAAAAAACAGTAAGTGCTATTCCTTAGAATATCTTTTCCTCTAAATTTCTACTATAAAAGCCACCAGTACCCTGGGGACCTGATCTACCAATAACAATTCAGATCATAGGACACATGGGTGGAAAGTCTTCGAATACCTTCGGAACTAGAAAACTTGTGGCATTTAAAGTACGTAGTAGTGATGGAGTTTGTGTAGCTGTGTAGGTATCTGCAGGCATGTATCACAAGCATGGTCAGTGCTTTCCTGCAAAATGATCATGGAGGGAATGAAAGCAGGACAGGAAATCTCACCCATTTGGCTATGAGGCCCAACTGCTGTGTAGACTTGTTACAAGCAAATAAGGACACATTTGGGGAAAATTACAAAAGGAATATTACAAGGCTGGGGGCTATGTCAGCTGCGTGCTCCTGCAGCAGACAGAGCATCACTGAAGCAATGATAGGGACAATGGTCTCAGGAAGAGGTGGCAAGGGAAGACGGGGTGATGAGAGAGGAAGACCAGAGGGGAAGAAGCAAGAAAAACAAAGGAAACGAGGTGGGAGAGAAGGAAAGAGTATGGCTAAAATGGACAGATCAAGTGACTGTATCTTCCAGGAGAGAAGCAGCTACACAGACAGGAATTACAAGCTGGGAGGGGGCAGATGAGAGCTGCTGGCATACACTTGGATAATGGCAAGGGTGTAGGGTCAGACTGTGAAATAGGAAAAAAAAAAATGAAAATGGAACATGAGTCAACAGAGAGGGAGGAAGGGGAGCCATTCAAGAGGAACGGAGGGCTCCACAACACTGTTGGACTTTTCTGCCAGCTGTAGGGCTGCTGGAAAAAGTTCCTTCTCATGATGCTGTGGAACAACAAGGCAGGCACTAATGAACCACACACGGCTGGGATGCAGGCAGTGGGGTTAAGAAGGGCTAATCCTGACCTCTTTTTACTTTTCTACGGACATGGCTTGTCTTTGCCAATGCAGGAAGAGAGGATGGTGACAGTTAGGAAAAGGGAAGGTAGAAGAGCAAGGACAGGTGCAGGAGGAATTCAGCACCTCCTCACCCTCACTGTCGCTACCGCAAGCAGGGACCCGGAGGTCTGTGAGATGAGCCCCGCCTTCAGGAGGCTCCAAATAAAGTGAGGAAGACAAAGCATCTTGATATGAAAAAATATACAGGGACTGATATTATAGTGCAGTAAGTTCAGTTACTGCTTATCATGCCAACATTGCAAATTGCAGTGCTGGCTCAAGCCCTGGCTGCTCTGCTTCTGATCCAACTTTCTGCCAATGTCCCTGGTAAAGCAGTGGAAGAAGGAAGATGGCCCAGGTACCTGACCCCTGTCAGTTATGTGGGAAACCCAAATGGGGTTCCTGGTTCCTGCCTTCAGCATGTACCACATCTGGCTGTTGGAGCTATTTAGGGAGAGGATTGGCAAACAGAAGATCCTTTTGTCTCTTTCTCTCTCTGCCCCCTAACACTATGCCTACCAAATAAGTAAATAAAACATAGCTTTTTAAAAAAGAAAGCTAAAACAAACACATGATAAATGACCAAAGGAAGAACAACCAATGCAGTTGAGCATGGGCTCTGCACACGAGTAGGTTGGAAAGCTTCCTCGAGAAGGCCCGAGTTGGTGTCTGTGTAGATGGTAAGGAGACAAAATTCCAGGGACTTGGCAGACATTAAGCAGAGGAGGCAGAGCTGAGAAGCCACAAAGAGTGGAGATGTGATGTGGATGAACACGTGAAATTGGCAGGATAGGACAGTGAAAAGACCAGCCTAGAAGGCTTGTTTCCATTGTTTACAAAAGGGCAGCCCAGGATTTCAGTCTTGACACGCCCTCCTCTGAAGGCATTGAAATGCTGCTGAAAAGATGCAAAGAAAATAGGAATAAAGTACTAACACGGCTACTGGCACAAAAGTGATCGTTTTATGGTACTACTAATTCCCGAAATAAGAGCAAGGATAGATGTTTTACCTAGTGGTTAGGCTGCCAGTTAGGATGTCTTCAACATCAGAGTGCCTGTTTGATTCCAGGCTCTAGCTCCTGCTTCCAGTTCCTGCTAAGGCAGACTCCTGGGATACAATGGTGATGGCTCCCACAAGTGGACTCTTACCTGGAGTGAATTCCCAGCTGCTAGCTTCACTGAGGGTATCTGAGGAGTGAATTAATGAATGAAAGATCTCTCCCTCTCTGCCTTTCAAATAAGATCAATAATCTAATTAATTAAAATGTACAATGTAAGGGAAATTAAAAATGAAGATGAGTGGCTAAAACAGGGCTGCTAAAGGGTGCCCCGGGAATTGGCATCCCTACCATCACACAGGACCCTGTAGGAATAATGGCCGTTTAGTCCAGTAACCTAAGTGGTCAAGTTTGAAAGTCTTGAATGGAGGGTCTGGAAAAGTTTCTTAGCCAGGAAAAAGAAGACACATCTGCTCCCCAATTAGATTTGACCTCAAAATTAATATATTTATAATAGGGTTATTAATTTAGAAAGAGAACCTTGGAGACTCAGCAGGGAAAGTAAAACTATGAAAAAGGGGCCAAGCACAAAGGTTCCATTTGCTAGTCTGTCACCTGCAAGAGCTGTGATCCAATAAGGGCACCAGTTCCTGTCCCAGCTGCTCCACTTCCCATCCAGCTCCCTGCCTGTGACCTGGGAAAGCAGTCGAGGACGGCCCAAACTCTTGGGACCCTGCACCAGCAAGGGAGACCCAGAAGAAGCTTCTGGCTCCTGGCTTTAGGTGGGTTTAGTTCTGGCTGCTGCAGCCACTTTGGGAGTGAATCAGCGGATGGAAGATCTTTCTGTCTTTTCTTTTCTGTAAAAATCTGTATTTCTAATAAAAATATAAAAAATTAAAAAATAAACTATGGAAAGAATTAAGATTGATTACAACTGCTGACTTAAGTCAGAGTAAATAAAGGAAGCAGATTTGTGTCAGTTCAGTCATATGTGCTTGTGTGCTAATTACATCATTAAAAGTCCATTGGCTTTCTAGAGCTTTAGGGATTTTGGAATTGTAGGCCTATGTTGATTTAACTCACATGGCCATCCTATCTGGTAATCCTCTCATCATCCCTGTTGTCTGGATGAGGAAAGTAGGGCATGAAGAGGCTTCCAAGGTTACAGCACTGATACATGGCAGAGCCAGGATTCGAACCCAGGATTTGAACCTGAATCCAGACTTTCCACAGTTGGTCTACATGGCTTCTCACTGGCCCTAAAATAGGTACCCACTCCCATATTGGATACACATGGGATTTCTGGTGTTCCTATTTCAAACAGCTCAGAGGTAAGCCTTCTACTATGTTCTCAAATTGCTTTTTGCTGATAGAGTATCAGAAATAAAATTTCTTGGTCCAAGACTGTAAATAGTTATATGGCCCCGTTCTCTAAATAGTTTGATTTGAGGATAAGCAACCTATCACATTTCACCAGTACTATCTTAAAAGTCTAATAGGACTTGAGAAAAGTAGTGTACCAATTTTAAAATCCTTACTTCTTTTACTCTAGTAGAGGAAAATATTTTTATGTTTCACCAGTTACGTATTTTCCCTCATCTGACAGCTGTCACATTTTTTGCTTACTTAAAAAAAATTCATAATCTGATTGTTCTTCCTTTGGGGTGCTATGATTTCTTCATATATGGAAGATTTTAACTTTTGGCATATTTGTTGCAAATTTTTGAGCTTGTTTTTCTTATAATTTAATCATGACTTAGCATTTATGTATTTAAGACATTTATCATAAATTCACCAACAGTCTCTTTCATTAGTCTTTCCTATTCTCATGCTGAAAAAAATCTTTCTTTCCTATAACGTGTCTACTGTCCCTTTCTCCTCCAAAATACAGAAACTTTCCAAGTTTCCAAGTTTAGTTTGAAGCTACAACCCAAGTGAGTACATTTAATAGTAAGACGTTCATTTCTTCCAAAAGCCAAACAAATATGTGTGTTCATTTTTGCCAAGGGATATTCTCTGAGTTCATGAAACCGGTGTTAGAGATGCAACCAGTGAGTGGAAGTGTAGGACAGCAGCATGGGAGGCTGGGGGAGTGGGAGGAAGGACAGATCTGGACAGTCACCAGATCTGTCATGTAGAACGGTGCTTTGATGGACAAGCCAGTCTATCTTTTCACGTCCTGGGTTCCCGGTTTGCATAGTTTGCCCATCTCCCTTGTTCATCTTCTGAGACATTCTGAGGAGCCACTGAGCTAACGACAGGAAAGCACTCCATCAAACACGGGCTGTTCCTTTGGTTCACACACTGAGATTTGCTCATTGACTGGTCAGGTTGTTTAGCTCCTCCCATCTACCAGGCTCTAGGATGGTTCCTGGGTTTTTAAGATATGTTATCTATGTTTGATGGCCTCAAACAATGCAAATGACCTCAGCTAAATCTTTCAGCAACCAAAGAATATGAATGATCTCAGCTTTAGATAAGAAAAAGGGGACCCAGAGAGGTTAAGCAGCTTGCACAAGGCCACACAGTCAGAAATGTAATATGAGCCCTGGCAGTCCAACTGCACAGCCTAGCTTTTAACTACTCTATTGTACTGTCTTCTCAAAGTGATGGTGAAAATTGGCTGATAAGTACATAGAAAAAAGTCCTTATTTGGAATATTTTAATTTTTAAGAGTATGGAGAAAGAAGGCAACCTGGCCTCCTTAGCCTCTTTTCTCCCGATGTCTCCATTGACCCAACACAAAAGGGCTCCCATGGGTAGGGGCTTTGGGCACAGGTATGGGCAGACCCAGATGCTGACCCCCAAGGGTTTATGATGTGATGGGTTTGGGGCTTGCTATTATGGTGGAGAACCTTGGCCCATGGGTCTTCCTTGCCCCATGCTACTCTGGTTGGCTCATACCAGCTGGCACCTACCTCACTGCTTTTCCCATCTCCTTCCCTCCTCCACAGGGCTGCCAGACTAGAGATCTGGGTGCCACATTGGGATCTATAAATGCATAGGATCCACTCAACTTCTGGCTTGTAGCTACTGATAACTACATGAAAAGTATGCGCCAGATTGCAAAGTGTTAGAAAGATTGTGCGATGGCTATGATTTTTCATTCACTCATCATCTTCTACCAAGAGGTAGGAACCAGTGGTGGGTATTATAATGCAATGGGTTAAGTCACTGTTTGGAATGCACGCACCTCACATCTGAGTGCCTGATATGGAGTCCCAACTCTGCTTTGTGTCCAGCTTCCTGCGAATGCAATCCTGATAAAGCACATGGAGATCTGAATGGAATTCCTGGCTCCTGGCTTTGGTCTTGCTCAGCATATGGGAAGTGAACCAGTGGATAGAAGATCTCTCTCTCTATTTCTGTGTCACTTTTTCAAAAAAAAAGGAGAGAAATAGGAAACTTTTCCCTAAGGATAATAGTTCACGACGAGTGTGCAGAACAATTACAATCTGTTTGAACCTGCTTCTTTCTGCAAGAGAAATGATAAATCAATAAGAAACATGTCTGTGAGGAACCTTGCTAATGGGAAATATGGGAGAAAGAAATCAAATTACGCTGTTTTCTATTTCTTAGTAATTTTGCTTGTGTGTGTGTGTGAAAGGTTTGTTGAAAGAATTACTAAAATTAGCTTCCTCTTTGTAGGTGTCACATTACCTTCGCCCCCATGATCATTGCTAAACATTTACTGAGAGTGCAGGAAAGCACGTTTCCACTCTAGTCCCCAGGGTGGGGGTGGAAATCAATTGTAGATGAGAAACACACAAAGCAAATTAATTCAGGTTACCCAGCCTACTAAATCTTTACTCCTCCTGATGTTTCCATGTGAGGCAAGACCTCAGGGAATAGGTGAGCCAAAGGATATAACCACTGTGTTAACCACTTTCTAAAGATAACTTATTTGAACCTTTAACCTTTAAACTAAACTTTAGTCTTACAGTTATAAAAGAAATGCCCACCAGCAAAAATTGAAGTTCAGCCAGGTTGAAGTCTAGCCTAAGGTCACAGAAATTTGATGATTTTTAGATTTATTTGAGAAGGAGAGAGATCTTTAATTTCCCAAATACCTAAAACAGCAAGGACTGGGTCAGGTTGAAGCCAGAAGCTAGCAATGCTATCCTTGGTTCTCGCATGGGTGGCAAAGGTCCAAGTACTTGGGCCATCTTCTGTTGCCTTCCTAGGCACATTAGCAGGAAGCTGGTTAGGAAGTAGAGTAGCCAGGACTTGAAGCAGCACTCTGATATGGAATGGTAGTATCTCAGGAGGTAGCTTAAGGTTAGCAGAGGCTAACCACACGTGGCTGCCTCACTCACGTGGCACTGCTTAATTAAGCTGTCTGTCATTTCTGTGGCTTCAAGTAATAATATAGTTGTTCCATCAACGGAATCCAAGAGTATACATTTAATTAACACTTTTTAGTATTCATTTTTGATGGAAACAGGCACACTGTTCCCAGCAACTGTTCAACAAATGACATCACACAAGTCTGAATTATTTTTGCCTTATGAGATGAGGCGGTTACCAAACTGCACTACCTTAGGAAGTAGTTGCTTCTTAAGACTTCGATGCATTTGTATGGATACCACAATCAGGGCTTGCTGGACTGTGGGAGGATGCTTGAGAAAAAGAGAAAAAATAAGTCAGGTTGGCATCAGGTGAGAGTGTATCCAAATTAGCAGATGCCAGGGAAGGTTTTATGTGCCCTTTGTGGCAATGACAAATGGGTGAAATCTATAGTTCATTTACTCTGAATTAAAAGCTTCCCAGAAAGAAGAGCCAGAGCCAGAGAGGATTCCACCTGCTATGGATCAACCAGACCTTCCTGATTCCCTTGTATGTTACCACACAGAAATTGTCAAGGAGTCTTCTGAATTAGAAAGTCAATATTTTTGGTACCAATAATGGCCTTCTGCATATAAGCATGTCCCAGACTACAAATTCCCATCCTGGTGGATACAGTCTCCTTCTATTTATTCCAAGAACACACAGGTGGCAGAACTAAGGGATGATAGGCCCGTGTCCCAGATGTCTTCCTTCCATTGTCCTCCATAGCATAGCTGATGAATATCTGACTCCCATGGTGGAACCAGCTCTGGGGCTATCTCAAGCACTTAGCTCTTTATTTCTCCATGACCACTGATATAACCACCATAGCTCAGGGGCCATCATCATGAGTCCACAGGTGGCCAGAATGATTAGACTCTAAACAAAAATACTAAGTTATCCCTCTAGGCAAAGTCCCCCAGCATCTTCCTTTGCCCTCAGAGAAACAAGGAAAATAGGGGCAAACCATTCCTGAGTGCTTGATCTGTGCCAGGTACTGAAGGTCTCATTTCCATGTTCAGAACAATCATGAGGGAGAATCACCTTTGTCACAATTATTTACCGAGGCTAAGTTACTTGTCTGAGGTCCCACAGCTAGCAAGTGGTAGACCTCTGACTCACACGTGGTCTGAAGGGCCATGTAAGTGCATCTTTCAGCTACCTTACTGGTCTGCCCCTGATGTCCAGAGCCTCATCACTCGGTGAAACCTCTTTGTTCCACAAGCTTCAGGTCTGCAAGTCCCAGACCTTGACCTCTACTGTTGCATGCCTCTGGTTTTGCATTGTGGTTGTTTCTTGGCTTTTGCAAAAATCTTTCTTCCAGAATTCTTTCTCCCTTTTGCCTGTTTGGTGGGACATCTCATCTTTCCAGATTCAGTTCAAGTGTTACCTCTTTCATGAACTGTTTCTTGACCTCTTCTGATCTTAACATGATTGACAGCTCCTTCCCTTATACATGGTGGTTCCTTGATTATACATCCATTACAGCCAGCACAATACTAACTGCCTTTACAGGGATGAGTATAACTCTGACTCTTAGACGTCTGTGAGTTCCTGGGAGGCTGGAGCTGTATCTTACTAATCCATTTTGTCACAGCATCCAACACAGTGGTGGTTATATAGAAATTTTACTGCAAATATTATTGGATGAATGGAAATTTTTTTAGTATATGAAATATCTTGCTTGGTTGGACCATCCCATACACTACATCGTGTGATTCATATTACTTCTACTTATAGCATCAATGCAAATAGTCAACAGTATTTCTTCTGTGCTGAAGAACTATGCATGAAGCCTTGGAGAGGTACATGCAGCTTTGGAATAATTAAAACTTTGGACACTCTCCCAAGTAAAGTAGTGGTTAGGAGTCAAGAGACACTGTACCACTAATCTCCCACACATGTGTTCACCTGCATAGCTATTCAGCAGTAACAGTGAACCATTCTTTACATGCCAAGTTTGATATTAGGGTTAAATACATATTTTCCTTCTCAGAGTACAGATTAGTTACTTTTGAACATATGCACACAATAAAATAAACTGTTAAGAATAAAATTCATCTAAGCATGTAATTCAAAAACAAGGATGCAATATGGAAAACCATGAGTAAATTCAAAACAACACCATGATGCTGGGCCAGAAAGGCCACTTCTGTGTGTGTGCCCACGTAGTACGGCAGAGGAGACAGGACAGTCAGTCCTCCTGAGGACCAGCAGCCAAGTGTGTTTCCTGACTCATACATTCCAGCCCGACCTCAAGGCCAAATAGATCTCTAGCATGGCCATCTGGCCTTGAGTCTCAGCTCACTGGCGAGTTCCTGGAGAAAATGTCCTGGGGTCTCACGATCCAGTCTATCTGGAAACACTCAGAGAACTTTGCTTTTTTCCTAAGGGAGCTTGTCTTAGTTTGTAATTTCACAGTAGTGACTTAGTTATTTTCCTAACAGCTGCCTTCCCCAAGGATCTGTGAGCTCCAGGGCAACAAGGGCCTTGCCTGGTTTTACTCACACAATTTTGCTCCCAGTAAATAGTACCTTGGTAGGCTCACTAAAAACATTTTGAATGAATGAATGATGATTTCTTCCACTTCCTACGTATTGATTGCCCTACATGCAATGGCTTCCAAGGCTGGAACTTGTACTCACCCTACCCCTCCCTCCTCATGGTCCTGCCTTCTCACTGGGAGCAGTCCTATTTTCTCATCCGCTTCTCCCTCCTCTTCCCCCCATCTCACGTTCAATGAACCTTACAAGTGGCAGCTTCTGACCAACTTGAACTTTCCAACATGTGGGTTCAGTTAAAGGTCATGCAACATGAAGAAATGAAGAAAAAGCATGGTGGCTGGAATAACTATTTGATTATTTTAAACCATTTATACATCTTTTCATTCACTAGAAATCATTTCAACCACTCCATTTCAATCACATAAACAAACATGTGCTGACTTGCTGACTTTTTGCTTTTTTTGCAGTTCTCAATGTCTCAGCCCAGCACAGAAGAAGTCTTGGAAAAGAATTCAGGGTGCCTTTTGTTGGCACAAAGCATCCACCTTCCCAATGCTAAGTACCTACAGGTGGAAAAACCTTAGGTGAAAAACCTTAGGAGAGCTGGGATGGATTTAGGAGAGACCATGGGAAGATGGAACTGGCCAAGTTCTGCCTTAAGAAATAGGAACTAGTGTGTTTTTTCATAGTGTCGATCCAGAGTATTTCAGGAAATACCTGTCAGTGCAGCCTCCTCAGTCCCAAACTGCACCAAATGCACTTGGAGAGCCCCGTTTCCTGGAGAGAAGAGGGTGTGTGTACCTCGCTGAGATAGTTAAGGCAAGCAAAGGAGATGCCTTTTCTTCAGTGTGCTCCCACCCTGAGGACCCTCTTGTGAAAGACACATGAGCACGGAAGACACTGCTCCAAGGAAGAACACTGGAGATGAGGGATGTGGGCAGGGCGGTGACGTCATTTCCTGCTGTACTTTCCTCAGGCAAGAGGGGAATAAAGATTCAAAGGCGACTAGAGGGCAGGTGAAGTAGGTTAGGGATGATGCACATAGAGGGAAGTAGGAACTAGGCTAGTCCACTTTGCATTGTTGGATTTTTAAAAATCACTCGTGTGTTATATTGGTTTAAAACTATACTCTTCAATTAGTAAGAATAAAAGATCTCATCATCTCTTTCTGCTCAAGAAATAGAAGCTGGTGATCACGCCTGGGAATTAACACCCTCATTTGGTGTCCCCACACAAGGCAGCTGGTGGCTTGGACCAGTAGTCTTGCAACGAGTATGACAACCCAGGAAAATGGGTGCTGACGAGGTGCGCAAGCCTCCCACCCCCCTCCAATTAGGTACACTTCAGGATGCCACCTGTTTCCTTCTTAACACAGGAAACTTCAGTTTTCTGGCCGCATCACAGGCAGAGCCCAAGCAGGGGAACCAGACACGACAACCGGTCTGAGTCCTGAGCTCAGTCCAACCCTGAAGGCGACCCCCAGCCCCTCTGGCTGTCACTCAGCAGTCAGGTCCCCAGCCTGGGTCCTGACTTTCCTCCACACGCCAGCACCCAAGACGCACAAGTCCAGGCTTCCCAGGTTTGCACCCCTCCTTTAACTCGGGAGCTAGGGGCTCCCAGACCCCGGTCCACCCTCTCTGCGCGCCTTCGGGATCCTACCTGACGGCCAGGTCTGGGTTCCCTCGCACAGGGGCAGGAATGCGTCTCAACTAGGATGGGCTTAGGGGTTGCGCTCAGGACGGCACGTGGGCCCCACTCGCGACAGCAAGGTCACGATTTGGCAGGGTCGCGCGGCTCCCTGAGGCGCCCGGATCCTGCCCTGTACGTCCAGTCACGGCCGACCCTGCAGACCCTCTGACGGCGACGGCGGTGGGCCGAGGCCCGGGAGCTCCGCCCCTCTCGGGTTCCCCGCCCGCCGGCCGCCTCGGGGTCCCGAAGGAGTTCCGCGCTCTTCGAAGCTCACCTGCAGGCTCCTTCTGCACCCTAGCTCGATTCCCTCACCGTCCCTCCAGCCCAAACTGAACAGAGCTGTCTCCCCCGGAAGCTGCCACCGAAGGCGGGCGCGTCTTCCCTCGTTCTTAGTGCTGCGCGGCAGGTGAGGTGCCCGGGCGACGCGCACTGCGCGCTCAGGTCCTCTACCGTCTCTCCGAGGCCGCGCCACCCGTCCGCAGCCTCGGCTTCTGTGCCCTTTTCCCCTGCCCTGTTCCTCTGCTTCCTTGGAGATGGAAAGAGATGTTTGTTCTTGTGGGCTTCTGTGCCAAGCATGGGATTCTTTTTTTTAATAGACAACTCCACCGATTCACAATGAAAGACAAAAATCTCGCGCCAGGACTCTTACTCATTCTGCAAGACTCTGGTCAAGTGCGTCCACGCGGCGGCCCTGTGGGTGCTGCAAACAACTTCTTGCGGACACTCCTGTGCCAAAGCGCGCACGGCGCTCCCTTTGCCTCTTGCGCCGCGGCTCCTCCGGCCAGCGCCGCGGAGCGCTCCTGGAAGGCCGGCGCGCGCCCTCGCCCTCTCCTGTCTTTGGCACAGCGCCTGCCACCCGTCATCATCCTTCAGCGTTTTCTGAATACGCGGGGGGGAATTGATTGGTTTTATAGAGAGCTTTTTTTTGTTTGTTTGTTTTCGCCCTTAATGCAGCCTACTCATTTGGGTGGACACCCTTCAATCTAGTAATTCCACACTTGTGGGAAATTTTCATATCAAACATTTTTATTCGTGTACAGATGTTCATAACAGGAGTATGAGGCTCAACTGTCACCAGTAAGAAACTGGTTAGATTAACTGTGGTAAGATGGCCAAATGGAATATTATTATATAACCATCAGAATGATAAACACCAAGATGAAAGTGCTTTACATTTCTTTTTGGACTAAAACTTTATAAAGTTTTTAAAGGGCAGTGATGAAGTGTTTACAAAATAATATCAAAAAACCTAAAACTTGCCTAGATACCATGCTCAATAATCTCAAATACAAATGCAGGTGTCTTTTCTCTAATTGTACCTTTCCATTGAGAAAATCAAGAAAAGGACCTGATACATAGTTGATTAATTTTTTTTTTCCTTTTGTGTCTTTGAAGGAATACTAACTTGCATCCTGAGAGTTCAACACTATGTTCCACTTCCGCCCATGGAGCTTCTTTCCCTCAAATGAAGGGCAGGGGGTGGAGCAGGCATTGAGTACATGGTCAAGGCCAGGATGAAGTGAAGGGGAGAATCTGGTTACTGAGAGAAGGCAAGGCCTCCCTCAGGCCCAGACACGCCGCAAAACAAGCAGTGCTCCTCCCAAGCAGGTTTTTAGCTGGCTACCAAAGCAGGTAGTCAGTGAGCAGAAGTGGATCAATGATGCTCTGGATTCATCCTCTTTGATGACCAGCTCCCGCCTAGGCATGGTGTTCATTTTTGGGAATGGACTTCCAGAAAGTGTCCCTCTGAAGTTCTGTGAGTGTTCCCCACTTGAAAGATGAAGAAATGGTATGACAGCATCTATGACTGGGCAGTTAGGACATCACAGAGTGGAGACTTGAACTTGGTCAGCTTCACCAGGGTGCTGGATGAGTTTGCCAGTGTAACCCATGGTGTGCAACTTCCCCACAGATGATTTTACAGGGCAAACAGACAATAACATTAAAGAACAGTAAATGGCAAGAAGAAAAACCTTAGGCCTATTTTGACTCTCTTGTGCCCAGGGATTACGTCAAGGAAGAAGTAGCACTTCTGTGAGATTTGTCTTCACTTCTCTCTCTAACATGGGCTAATCTGTCGTAACCGACAAAGCTTGCCTCTCCTTCTCTCTCTTTCTCTCAGAACCTTTGCTAGGCAACAGCTCCTAAGTGGAATTTAATATCCTCACTTTCTCTTCCATCTGCTGTTATTCTTTGTGCTGATAATTTCTAACTGATACAGGTTTTCCGCTTACAAGGTGGTGTAGTTTCTATTTAAGGCAAATTTAACTTAAGCAAGAAATATGGACAATTTGAAAGGAACCAAGAGGACCAATACTTTTCATGTTGGAAATTTACTTAGGAACTGTCTGATCTGAAGTCATAGTGTGCAGAATCACGGTCTAATTGGGTGACATACCTGAGTGATTATCTGAACCCCTGCATGCTGAGAGCAAAATCCCCTGAGGAGCTTATTGGAGAGGTAAGCTAGAGGGAAAGGAACATTCAGACAGTCCCACGGGAGGACAGATTGTTTCCACTGGAATAACTGCGGTAGTTCTTGGGGTTAGAAAGTTCTTTCTGTTCTGTTATGATCAGAGAGGATGGAAGATATAGTAAAGCAGGTTTCAGTAAGGGGCTGCCTGGGGAGGAAAGGGGGGAATAGAGGAGAGGAGAGGGTCTGTTGTCCATTTTTATTTCATTCTAGGATAAGAATCAGCAGCAGTTACCTGATTGTCAGGAGTGGTGTCCTGGAAGCTCAGATGTGCCATAGGTTAACAGCTGCAGAGTCCTACCGGCTAGGAGAATCTGAGGCTGCTGACAGCAGGCCTTCCCAGGGACCTGACCCCTGGAGAGACAGATTTTGCCATAAGATATCTTATGTCTCGTTGAGGGTAAACTTTAAAGAGGAGCCCCAATAAACCTAGAGATACTGGTAGTAACACTTAACATGTGTAAGTTAACAGGGCACTAGTAGATTCTCCATAAGGTAACTGGTTTAAGAGAGAAGATGTTCTGGAGTATTGGACACCACTGGAGAGTTTGTTTACAATTCAGTTCTTTGCTCCCTCACCAAGCCTTCTGATGTAGACCTTGTGTGACTGTAACCATCCCCAAGAGCAAATGCATGGGGCTGCTCCTCTTTTTCCCCCATATCAACATCCCCCAACCCCAGGCTCCATTTGATATGGCTTCTGATCCTCCCAACGCAGTTGCCCCTATTGTCCATTTAAACCCGTTTGGACGAGAGTCTAAATACCCATGTGGTTAAAGAGGTACAGCAAGCTTCCAGCAGTTAAAAAACCACCACCTTGAGGGGGAAGCTAGCATTGGGCTTCATGGGTTTAGATGACTCTTGGGAGGAGGCCAACACCCCTTATCAGAAAGCTTGGGTTCCTGTTTTGGCTCTGCTCTCAATTGCAGCCATCTGCTAATGAGAACCTTGGGAGGCAGTAGAGGATGGCCCAAGTGGTTGGGTCTCATGCAAGTGAAAGACTGAGTTCAGCCAGGACTGAGTTCCTGGCTATTGTGGGCATTTGGGGTATGAACCAGTAGCTGAGCAGTCTCTGTCTCTCTACCTTTCAATTTAAAACCATGTTTGGTGTAGGAAATTTACTTTGGAGCTGTAATTAAACCATTAGAGTCATGGTCCAATTGCAGTATCCTAGAGATGTTCTGGGCTCCTGACTGCTAGGAATAGAGTTTCCCTAGGAACTTATTTGAGAACTGACTTACAGGGAGAATATTCAGATAACCCCAGAAAAACAAACTGATTCCATTGGAATAATTGCATCAAAGGTAAGCTTGTTCAATTGGCAGCTCTTTGGGCTAGAAAGTTCTTTGGAAAGGCATCCTGCTGCCTTTCATTGCCTTATCTGTTTAATCCATCCCTTCTACAAGTCCTACCAACCCTATCCTAGCTGTTCTTTTTGTGTCCACCTTTGCCCCCTGGAATCTCTTATTTCCAAAGCAACAGGAATCATGTATATAAAACTTGAATTAAGTCATTTCGCTAGTCAAACCCTGTCTAGGAGCTGGCACTGTGGCAGAGCAGGTAAAGCTTCTCCCTGCAATGCTGGCATTTCATATGACATTGGCTTGTGCCATTGCTGCTCTGTTTCTGATCCAGCTTCCTGCTAAAGTGCCTAGAAAAAGCAGCAGAGGATGGCCCAAGTACTTGGACCTCTGTACCCACTTGAGAGTCCAGGATGGAGTTTTAGACTCCTGACTGTAGCCTGCCCAAACCCTAGCCACTGTGGCCATTTGGGGGATTTAACCAGCAGATGAAAGATCTCTCTCTGTCTGTCTCTGTCTCAGAAACTCTGGTTTTCAAATAAATGAATAAGTATTAAAACAAAACAAAGCCACCCCTGTCTGTATTGACTTCCTTTCTCACTTAGAACATAGCTCATGGCTAATTATTTTTTTTAAATCTGCTATAGCCTTGCTTGCCTTTGCATATTGGCTTTCTGCTGGTCTTTGAGGGTACCCAGCTCATCCTGCCTTGAAGTCTGCATTTTCTTCTTTGGAATGCATTTCTCCCTTACTTCTTTCACTTTCTACTCAAGTATTACCTCTTCAAACAGACATTCGTTTTGAGATGTCTATCCTTTAAGGATATAACCCTTTTCCCATCTGATTCTCTTCCTATTTCCTTACCCTCTTTTGCTGTTGCTTGTAGGATGTTTTGTATGAACTTTACTGATGGTTCTGTGGCTTGGATGCCAGTTGTGTCTACCCAAACTCTTACTGATATTGTATCCCCAGGGAAGTCATATTGAAGGTGGGACCTTTTAAGCAGTGGTTAGTTCATGGAAGCTCTGCCCTCTCAGAAAGAAGAATGCAGCCTCCATGGAGTTCTTGTTGCCTTAGGCCTGGATTGGTTGCTCAGAGAGTGGATTTTGCAAAGTGAACCTGGTTTTTTCCTCATGCTTGTCACATGCGCTTATTTCTGCATGCACCTGCTTGACTTTCTGCTTTTCTGCCCTATGTGGAGCATCCCTGTTACAGCAACAGAAGCTGGACTAGGATAAGTGGCTTGAGAACAGTAAGGTTGGGTTGGGATTGGGATGGAGTCACAGATTAGAGAAAATTGCAGCACAGGAAACAACCTTGAACCATCATATTGAGAAGTGAATATACATTGCAATGTGCACCTCTACATCTGAATAAAACATGGACTCCCAATGAAATTGTTAACTATATCTTGACAATAGAATACTGAACTTTGTGCTGTTGTCTATACCTATAATGTCATGATATTCTTGAAGAGCAAAATTATGGACTCATGGCTGTTTTTGAAGGACTAAAGCATTGTAATAACATAGTGGAAATCAGTAGGGGAGAGAACATAACATGGGGAGGGGAGAGGAGAAGTTCCTGACCCTATGGAACTATGTCATAAAATAAATAAATAAATAAAGAGTTAAAAAAAGCTTAAGCAATCCAGCTAGCGTGAACTGCTCATTGGCTACTCTTCCTCCTGGTTCCCAGTTTTCTACCTAGTCCTGAGTTTTCCCACTCTCCCCTACGGCCACAACCCTTTCAAGGTATTCTAATGAACTCAAACCAGGAGCTGACACAGAGTTGTGAGCCAATAAAATCAAAACAAGCTATCTTCTTCGAGAATACAACAGTGAGGCCAACTCTGGGCATATAGTTTCATTCCACAAGGTGGGAGATTAAGGTCTCAAGCAAGTCCCAAACCCAGCAGCACAGATGTTGAAACTTAAAACTATAGCTCTTGAATTCTGTGCACACGGTGGCCCAGAATGAACACCCAAGGCCTTGGGCAGCCTTGCTTTCATGATTTTGTTCAATGTAGGCCACACTTTGCATGTGTAGGCTATCCTGGGTTGGAGTTGCACATGGGTGGGTGTCTACAGCTGGCCCAGGCTAGCATTGCCTTCTGCTGATGTCATTCTGTGGTTTCAAAAGCATTCCTATGTCCACGGCCATACTAGCCACCACTGTCCTACTTCAGTCTCTCTGTGGTGGCTCTGGTTCTGTGAACTTTCTCCTTGGTGAATTCAAGGCCACCTTTGAAATTGCAATGGAAGCCACCATGACTCAACAACCCACACATTCTGTACACTTCAGAATGTGGACACCATCAAAGCTTGCAGCTTATGTCCTCAGGAGCAGTGGCATTCAGTGTACCTGAATCTGTTTGAGCCCTGTGGTTAGCCAAGCCCTATACTAAGGAACTGCGTCCCAACACAGTCGTGGGCTGTCTGTGGAGACTATGCCAGTGCATTTTCATAAACCCCACCCAGCCTTCTAGTCTCTGGACCTGTGATGAAGAGGTGCTGGAGATCTGTGAAGGGCCTTCATGGCCATTTCCCCCTTGTCTCTGTGATGAGCACCTGGCTGCCATTCATACTGAGTTCTTGAACACATGGCTGCTTGGCTATACGTTCAGTTTCTTTGCCAAAGCTGGTTTTCTAGCCTTCACTTTCTTCCAAAATTGCATGCTCTTCTTCTCTCTTAGTTGCAAACTCTGTGTTTAAGCCATCCCTTTGCTTCCATATTTTGCTGTATGCACTGAAAGTAACCACAGAGCTGCATGCAGGATTTATCATTTAGAAATTTCTTCTGCCGGGTAAACTAGTTCATTGCTCAAAATCTCTCTGGGAGGGACACAGTGCATCAAGTTCTTGGTTGGACTGTGGCAGGGATGGCCTTTTCTGTAATTTCCAATAAAATATTCTTCACTTCCCTCTGAGACCTCACAGCACGGCCTTTACTGTTCCTGTGTCACCAACATTCTGGTCACAACCACCTAACTTCCAAGTTTCCCTTGGGCCTTTTTGTCATAGCGTCCTCATCAGAATCGCCTGTGATGTTCAATGGTGGCATTCTAGGCTTTTTTTTTTTCCTACCTGTTGTTTCAAAATATTCTAACCTCCATTCATTGTCCAGTTCTAAAACTGCTTCCACACTTTCAGGCAGCATGATAGCATCAACCCAACTCTTGCTACCCAGTTTCTGAGTTCATTTGTGTCAAAACAAGCTGCCTGTGGCTGGGTACTTTATATTAAGAAGAGACGTTTATTTGGCTCATGACTCTGGAGAGTGGAGAGTTCAAGACTGAGTGGCTGCATATGGCAGAATCTTTCTTGGCACTGAAAACTCTCTGCCGAGTCTTGTGGTAACAGAGCATCCCAAGAACAGAGCGACAGGGCTACCTAGCACGGACCCCTCCATCCTCCTCCTAAAGTCACAAACTCATTGCACGAGATCTTTCTCTCTATATAGGATCATTTCACCTTAATGATGTTCTCAAAGTCTCATCTCCTAATACTGAAGTCAGATTAAAATTTACAAGCTCTGAGCACATCACTACAGGGATTACATCTTAACATGTTTATTGATGGAGATGTTCACACTATTGCATTTCTTTTTCTTGCCTCTTTGCTTTCATGTCTTCTCATTCCTCACCCTTCTTCAGCTGGGAAGGAAAAGACAAAGAGTTGGAGGAGCTCCAAGTGGCTGGAGAGGAGCTGGGGCTGAGCCAGAGAAGCACTGTGCCATTTTTCTTCATCCAATTTTATGGTGGCAACAAAGGCAGATAACTTTTTAAAAACCACTAGAGGAAAATCAAAGCAAAGAAAACTTAATCAAGCAACAAAGTCCAGCAAATAGAAAAATACAGCCCTCAAAGAAAGCATGGTAAATGGAGAATGGGACTGGAATAGATCCAACATGTTAATTATAATAAATTATTAAAGGGCACACATTGTCATTGTGGTTTTAAAGAAATCTAGCTAAAAGACACAGCAAAAAGAAAATGACATAAGGAAATTTAAAACCAAAGGAAGAATGGAGAACCTCTTAAAAGAGGAATGTAAAATAAATCTGACAAATTTGCTCATAAGAAGAATATATATTCATAACAAGGCAAAAATAAATTCAAGGCTTAAAATATGAAACGAAAAAATAAATATGGTATGTTGGCACAGCTTATAACAAATTATCAAGATGATTGACAGTCATTGATTCTTTATGAAAGCATCGAATTTGAAAAAGTTGTGTGGGTATTTTTAACCAAGTTAGATATAAAATTGAAATGCAACATTGGGGGTGGATGTTTGGTGCAACTGTTACAATGCCACTTGGGACCTCTGCATGAACATTGGATGGCCTGGGTTCAAATCCTGGCCACTCCCAATTTTAGCTTCCCACTAATGTGCATCTTGGGAGCAGCAGATGGTTACTGAGGCAGTTGGGTTCTTGCCACCCATGGTGGAGACCCAGACTGAGTTTCCAGCTCCTGGGTTTGCTCTTGCCCAACCTTAGCTGTGAGGGCATTTGAGAGGTGAACTAGTGAATAGGAGTTCTCTGTCTGCCTCTGTCTTTTTAACAGAACTAAACAAAACAAAAACAGGCACCTTAAAATTTTTTTCTGTAAGTGAATTGAAGTTCATTTTTAGTTTTAAGCTTCAGAAATGGTGGGAATATAATCTTTGGTTCAGTTTAATCTGTTGACTCAGGTTTTTCCACACTGGATTTATTTACCTTCTTGGATTTAAATTCTTGGATTTAAACATATTCCAGGAGACATACTTCACTCCAAGTGGGTATGATATCTGTCCAGTGTAACATTTGTTACCATCCTTGTTCTTGACAAGTCTCCCTTCACTGGCCCCTCAGAGTCATTGAGGCAGGATCCTTCTTCTTACAACAGTGCTTCTCTAGGTTCATCTCTTTCCCTTGGTGACCTCTTTTCCCCTCTTGGGAAAATCTAGAAAATTTTCCAACACTACATAGAACAGTGTCCTGGTAAATGCATGGTACTGCCTCCATGTCACTGGTTCCAACCTATGTTTCATCACAGCAGAACTCAGGGCACTGATCACCCGCACACACTGTGCCTAGGAAGCAGATCTTGGGTCTGGAACCTTTCAATTCTGTCTGGAGTTGTTGGTGTGCCTTGTAACCATGGTGAGTCAGCCGCATCCTGTGAGGAGTGAGGAAGCTGCTGAGCTTCTCCAGGAGACACACTGATCCAAAGCTCTCCTAATTTCCTCCTCCAAAACTATTTGCTTACATTGCAATGGTGGTAACCATGGGTTATGATAACATCAAGAACTCCTGTGATTACAGTAGAGGTTTTGGGCCTCTAATATCTTATGAGTTAGGACTTTGAAACATAGGTGAGTGTAATTCACAACATTTAATTCTGATGTTGGACTTTTTTCTGTTTTCCTTAACTGCTTTTCTCCCTTGAGACAATGAGTGATCTAAGATCTGGTTAGAACAAAAGAGGAAAATACCAAAGCAAAAAGTATGTAGCTCACATACCACGAAGTTACCATGAAACAGACTCCAAAACGTCAAAAGTTACCTTGAAACAAAGATAATCTATTGGCAGTACAAAAATAATTGTCAAATTAACAGAGGGGGAATTAGAAAACCCTTTTAAAGAAATAAAAAGATAGAGGAGATAAATAAGAAGACAATGGAATTAAGATGGGCTGAAAAAACACATAGGTATTAAGCTTTGTATTGAATAGAGAATGTTCTTTTTTCATCATTTTTAGCACATATTTAAAAAACGGATCATGTGCTCAATCACAAGGAAGGTCTTAGGAAATTCTGTAACACAAACCTCACAAAACGTGTTTCCTCGTCATAATACAACTGATAAAAATCCTCACACTTGCATATTTACAAAAAATGTTGTTTAGCCTTCTGCATATTTTAATACCAGTTGAATTTAATCAAAGTGTCATCCAGAGAAAAGTTTTTAGGCTTAAATTTACCCTCTTTGAACAATTATGGAACATAAAAATAATACTTAAATTAATAAAAAGTACAAAAATAAGCCTTAAAATGTAGAAGACAGAAATTAATAGATGTAAAAGACATAAATTAATGAAATACAAACATTTAAAAAAAATCAGTGCTTTGATTAAATCTGACACTATTTTTCTGAAAAAAAAAAAGGATAAATTTTGCCAAGTCCAAAAGCCGCTAATGTCAGTGAAGAACAAATTATATGTAATTACAATGATAGATGGGAAAACATTCATTAAATTTGTATGTTGATGATGCAAATAAGTTGTAATCAGAAAGCATAAGTAATCAAAATGTAATCAAGACTGACTTTTGAATGGCAGAGTAAAGGCTTCAGCAATGAATAATTCTCTGGGACCAGCACTGTAGCATAGCAAGTGAAGCCACTGCCTATGATGCCAGGATCCTTGCGGGTGTCACTTTCTGTCCCAGTGGCTCCACTTCTGATCCAGTTCTCTGCCAATGGCCTGGGAAAGTAGTCGAAGCTGGCCCAAGTACTTAGGTCTCTGCCACTGGCTTGAGAGACCTGGCTACTGGTTGCAACTTGACCCAGCCCTTGCCATTATGGCTACTTGCAGAGTAAGCCAGCAAACAGAAGATTCTCTCTGTCTGCCCCTGTCTTTTTGTAACTCTGACTTTTAAATAAACAAGTACATCTTTTTTAAAAAAAGTAATTATTCTCCATAAAAATGACTAGAAACAAATGGACAAAACCGAGTTTCCTTTTTTATTTTCAGAATCCTATATATACTCTTTCAACAACCAAGCAAACTGGCTGAACCTCAGTAGGAATAGCAGTTTTTGTAGTGTTTTGCTACTACTGTTGTCTTTCTCTTCCCAATTTTGTGATAACCCTGCAAACCGATAGTCTTGTAGTTAGGGAGATGCTCAAAATCAGCAGACTTCGAAGATGCTGGAAAGCGCAGAGAGGGTTGGAAGTTCTCCCAACTTCTGTCTGCAGACAATGCTCACAATCGTGCTTACGTGGAAACTCATTAAAGCTTCCCTTTATTACAACTCCTCTTATTTAACCTGACTCAGAGCTCAAACAGTGCAAACTGTCCTACCTTGAGTTTGTAATTGAAAGCAATCATCGACAATAATTGTCTTCACAACAACCTGGGTTGGCAGTATCCTTTAAGCCTAAAAAGAAGTTAATCAAAAAGAGGTTAGTAGAAAAATATAGTGACAAGGATGTCCACAGGGGGTGTAGAGTGTACAAGTTCTGACATATTTCTGGGAAACTAGCAGGGCTGTGCATATGCTTAGGAAAGACATCTCTGGAACCTTCACAACTGATATACTTACACGATGTTTGTCGTCACACTTATACAATGCTTTCCCTTTTGGATGGTGAAACATGCGAGTACATCTCCTCATGTCACTTCCATCCAACCTTGTTCTGGAGGTTCTAGCAAAGATGGTTAGGAAGGACAAAGAAATAAAGAATATCCTGATTTGAAAGAAAGAAAACAAACAAATTTCATGACAAACACTCCAGAGAAATCCATGAAAATATTAGAACATGTAAATGAATACATCAAGGTTGCAGAATATACAAAGCTCATATGTATTTCTATATACAATGAACAATCTGAAAATGCAACAAATAAATCATTTACAATAGATTTTAAAAAATGAATCACTTTGCAATAAATTTAACAAAACAAGACTTTCACCCTGAAAATGACAAAATACAGTTGAAATAAATGAAAGAACACTATATAGAAGATGCTTCACAAGGCAGAAGAGTTCATATTAAGGATGACTGTACTCCTTGAATTGGTCTACAAATTAAATGTAATCCAATCAAAGCATCAGCTTCTGGGGTTTCTGCTCTGTTACGGTGGAGAAGGATAGCCTAACTTCTGGGGTTTCATTGGAGACCTGGAAGAGGTTCCTGGCTCCTGGCTTCAACAGGCTCAGCTCTGACTGTTACAGTCATTTGGGTAATGATTCAGCACATGGAAGATTTCTCTCTCTCACATTCTCTGTTTCTCTCTTTCTGTAACTCTGCCTTTCAGATAAATAAATAAGTACTTAAAGAAATAAAATATTTTGCAGAATACATAAATAGCTAATTCACAGATGAAAAAATATAGGTGGTTGATAACATAAAAGACATTTAGCCTTTCTAGAAACTGTGAAAATGTTGGTTAAAACCACAACATAGTTGACATCAGATTGACTAAAAAATAGCTAAATCTGATAATACCCATAGTTAGAGACAGTTTGGATAAGTACACATTTTCATACATAGTTGGAAAGGATTTAATTGGCATGGCCTCTTTGGAAGCAATGTGATATTATTGACCAGAAGTCAAAATTTCATACTTTGCAATCTCATAATTTTTAAAAAAGATTTGTTTATTTTTTATTGGAAAGGCAAATACACGCAGAGACAGAGAGACAGAAAGATCTTCCACCTGCTGCTTCACTGCGTAAATGTCCATGTTGGCTGGAGCTGAGCCAATCCAGAGCCAGAATCCTGGAGCCTCTTCTGGGTGTCCCATGCAGGTGCAGGGTCCCAAGGCTTAGGGCCGTCCTCGACTGCTTTCCCAGATCACAAGCAGGGAGCCGGAAGGGAAGTGAAGCAACCAGGATTAGAACTGGTGCCCATATGGGAACCTAGCAGATTCAAGGCAAGGATTTAGCCACTAGGCCATCACACCAGGCCCAACTTCATAATTTTTTCTGTAACAATGTACCTCTACAAATGCCAGTCAAACTTAAGAACATCTCTCAACAAAGAATAAGTTGTAATCAATGGAGTTTTCCTTGGGATTCCCACTGGCATCTATGGAAGTATAAGCCATGTCATCAATATTCATCGAAACTCAAAAGTGCCATATCATCAGCTCTGGTAAATTCCATTGTTCATAAACTGTAATGAGGATTTTTTTTTCTGAAAATGATAGAAGCTTTGTGCCTAAATATGTTCATATTGTCATTGTCCTTGATAATTTAGAATTCAAATTTATTTAAGAGTCCAGGAGCTGATGTGATGGCTCAACTGCATAAACCTCTGCCTGCAAGCATTGACATCCTTTGTGGGCGTTGGCATGTGTTCCAGCTGCTCCACTTCCCATCCATCTCCCTGTTTATGGCCTGGAAAAGCAGTATAGGCTGGCTGCATCAAGACTCTGCACCCATGAGGGAGACCCGAAAGAGGCTCTTGGCTTTAGATTGGTTCAGTTTTGGCCGTTGCAACCATTTTGGGAGTGAGTGAGTGGATGTAAGATCTTTGTCTCTGTAAATCTGCTTTTCCAATTAAATGAACCAATCTTAAAAAAATTTTTATTCTACTATGATTTTTAAAAGAGTCCAAAATGTTAAATAAATGATGGTGATTCTGCTAAGTAGACTATGATCATACTACCACATGTTATGTTTATGAAAATAGTATGTTCTCTCTCATTGGCAGAAGCTCAAAATCCAAATCTGAATGGAGACTAGCAATTACTAGAGGCTGGGTGGGCAGAAGTGGATGGATCACAGGTGCCAAATCAAGGTTGAATCAAAGAAATCAGTTCCTAGTATACCACAGCATAGTGAAGTGACTGCCGTTCACAATAACCTGTATGTATTTTATGAACAAACAGAAGAGTTTTAAGTTTCCAATCATAAAGTCAAGCCAAAGAAGACAAAATGCTGATTATTCTGCTTTGAAAAGTAGGCATGGAATACACATATTAAAATGTTACGCTGGAACCCAAGATGTGCACAATTGCTATTACTAAGGGAAAAAAGGAGTGTTTAAGAAATGTGATTTCGCAAAAATTCATGGCGTTGGATCATACACAAGTTATGAAAGCACATATGTTGAGCAAACTTTCAATGAACTCACACCTGCCTTTCCACATAACAACAGTAACATTGATCATTTATCTGTTTCCTTGTTTCCTGTCCTCTGGTCAGCAACATTTCTCTTGTGTCCTGTCTCTGAATTTGCTGAAACTGCAGGCCAGAGCCTTTCCAGTGTTTTCTCACTTCTCCCATCTCTCAGTATCTGTAACTACTCTCCTGTCTGCCCTGGCACCACCTCTTGCATTCATTCCTCAAGGCTCAAGAACACGAAGTTCATAGCTGAATGCATGTTACAATGCTCCAGCCAAGGACAGATCATATCCAGCATGGTGGGTCCATAAGAAAATTGTGGAGTGGGAACTTATCTCTCAAATAGCATTTTTACTGCTCTGAGTTTAGATACACAAAAAAATCATGGAAATGTCCATTCTGTCTTGATTCCATCTTCTACACACTATATGAAGCCCACTTGGAATTACCATCACCTAACAACTGTTTTCAGTGTTCAGCTCAGTAAGGTGCTGTATACATTTGCATCCTAGAAGCCACAAACCAGAATATATGTGTGCAGTGGGCTATGCCACATAGGTCTATGTAAGTACTGCACACTATTATGATATTCACACAGCAATGAAATCACCTTTGGGCCCATTTCTCACTTCATACCCCTGTTGTGAGGCAGTGGATGAGTGCACCAGACTCCTACCAAGCGTTTAGGGATGGGAGACAGTCGGGTAGAGTGTGGAGGGTTGAGTGTACCACTGAAAGTGCATCAAGAACAAATGCACAATAGTGTTGCTAGAGCTAGTTATTCTTGTCTCTCTGGTGTTAACTGTTTAGAGTACGATATATTTTGCTCTTCCTTTGAAAAAGCATGCCTCTTTGAATTAAGAAATGTATGATGGTATGAATTACTGTGTCCCCCGTGGATGTCAATGCTGCCAAGAGTTCTGTTCTCTGAGGTTGGGCCCCACTTGGGTGAAAAGGATTAGACCCACCTGCTGGCCCAGGGATGCCATTCTTGGTTACGTTAAGAGTTGGTGATTCACCAAGGACTATGTGCTGAGTCCTTGTTCACAGGCAAGAGAAGAAAAATGAACTTCTCCAACTTGGGTCTGAGCTGTCTTAGAACCACCTAAGACAAAATATACCATGATCTTGCCTTGCTGTGAAATGGGGCTGTATTTCATATCCATGTCCATAAGAAGGGTGCACCTTGGGGCTTTGCGCCCTGGTGAGCCATGTCCAGAGGCAATGACCGGGGGTCAAGGACAGGGCAGGAAGTGACCCTGAGCTGCCCACCATGGTTTGTTGCTGGAGAAGACACTGGCCAGTGTTTTCCGGGTATTTAAAAGGACAATCATTTTAAGCACCTGTTAAAAAGCACAACTTCCTGATTTGTCAGGTTAATGTGATCTGAGATTAGAGAAGAGTCTAGTCTAGCTATTAGAATATAAACTTTTTTTCCATCTTGCCCTGCAGCTGTGAGGCCAGGATCAAGCATTTTACTGCCACAGTATTGACCTTAACTGTGATGTGCCAAGCTCATATCCGAAATTTTATTTGTGTCTCCATTCTTGATTTTTAAAGTTATTGCTGGGCTGATTACTAAAACAATCATAATTGTAAATATCAGACTTGCTTTCCAAATAGATCCAAAGCTTTTGAGCAGAAAAATTTCTGGCATTATTTGATTTTGTGATAGAAAACAAATCTCAGATTTAGGTGGTCCAGTGACTGTGTGTCTTTCCTAGAATTTTTTCTTTTTTTTTTCAGCTACAGCAAGCTGCAGAAGCTTCTCTTTTTCTCAGAAAGCCCCTTCTTACTCCATGCCACAGACTGGACAGTGACTAGGTGCTTCTCAGAACAAGTCCCCTTTGCTGCAGGTGCAATAGCTCTCTCTCCAACCCCAGGCAGCAATTAAAGACTCAAAGAAGTAGCCAGAAGTGGCAGCCATGCAGGCAGGCCCTAATTGGGCATTCTTGTGGGTTAGGAGAAGTAAAGCAGATGCTAGAACAAGAGTGGTAGTTTTTGGTGTTCCTGCTGACTCAAGACCAGCAGGGTGCAGGGTGGAGTCCCTGGGCCAGGAAGGAGGGCTGTGTGATGGGTGTGAGAACCAGGTATAGGTCAGTGGTCTGCTGGGTAAAGCAAATACTGGGCAACTTTTTTTGGTTAAGATTTATCTATTTTTTATTGAAAAGTCAGATACATAGAGAGGAGGAGAGACAGAGAGGAAGATCTTCCATCTGCTGCTTCATTCCCCAAGCGGCTGCAATGTCTGGAGCTTTGCTAATCCAAAGCCAGGAGCCAAGAGCCTCTTCCGGGTCTCCCATATGAGTGCAGGGTCCCAAGGCTTTGGGTCATCCTCAACTGCTTTCCCAGGCCACAAGCAGGGAGCTGGATGGAAAGCAGGGCCTCCGGGACATACCAGTTCCCATATGGGATCCTAGCACACAGCAAGGTGAGGACTTTAGCCACTAGGCTACTGCACTGGACCAGACTTAAAAAATTTTATTTTTGATGACATTTGCATACATGATTAGGGTGCAAAGAATCAAGGGCTAGAGGAAAGTTTCCAAATTCTCTTTTTTCCTTGCTGTATCTGGGGGAAGGAGGAAGATAAAGGGAGAAGCCATATCCACCCTCCCAACCATCCTAGGGTCCCTGATGGGCATGCTTCAAGGGCACTGCTCAAGAGATTTTGATAGTTCAACAGTTCTCAATTGCCACTGTTCTCACCACTCCAAGCACAATGAAATCTCTCCAGAATCCACTGATTGACAGTCTACCTGAAAGTCTCTTTTTGCCCAGATTTTCACTGCCAACATTTGGCTGGGGTAGTTGACCAATTTGTTCTGTCCACTGTTCTCTGTTGCCATATCCTCCATGTGCAACTGGCTATGCTGTCCACTGCTCCATCTGAGTCACTGAGAAGGCCCAGCTCTGACACATGCACTCTAAGTTTGGACCACGGAACTTGCAATTGTCTCCATGGCTGGAGTTCTGAATCCAGTGGTTCAGCTGGGGAGATCCCCAGAGAAACCTCATCTGAAGTGATTCTAATTCTTGTGTGTATTTGCCAACACAGTGTCTGACACAGTCCATCGCCCCAGTCAGCCTACGCATACACTGGTTGTTGCAAATGCTGTGATAGTTCTGTCTCCAGCCCTGTTTTCCTCACAAGTCAATGGGTATTGCAGCCCAGCTTGATCCTGACTATCTCACCCTCAGATTTCATGTAAACCAGTGGGAGCTGCAGCCCAGTTGGGGTGACTTACAATAACTCCCACAAGGCTCATCCTCTGTCCTGGTTCCTGTACTTGCTAATAGATACAGCTGACTGGTCCAGTCTGTCCCACATTCTATTTACCTCTCATACTATCAATGGACATTGCAGCCTAGTTTAACCCATCCAGTCCACACATGTGCAGGTGAGTGCTACTCTGTCTCGCCATGTCTGCCCCTAGTCCTGGTTCTTGTGTTCACCAGTGGGAGTGGCAACCCAACAACTGGGCAACCTTTTGTGTGTGGAACAGTTGGTGGGTAAAACTTCTTTACAGCCTAGATTCCCTTAAAATTTTTCAAAAGCATCACCTCAGATGTTGAAATTATATTTTAAAAAATAAAAACATATCTAAATGCCTGCCTGCCTAGGATTTTAGAGGATGCCAGCATTAGGTAAGAGATTGTGGAAATTCCTTTCCTTTCTTTGCTTGGGGTGCCTCTAAGTTTTGGGATGCCATTTGCAAACCATCATCAAGTTCCGCAGAGCCTCTATGGAGGCCAGACAGAGCACTCATCCATGTCTCTTGGGATTGCATCCTCACTTTTGAATGATTTCCCAGTCATGACACATGGCCAAATAATCCAATGTCAATCAAAGAGTTGCTTCAGTGCTGAGCACTGAGCTGAATGCCAGAAGACATTATAGATTATAAAAACCAAACAGCCTCTCATGGACTAAACCTTCCAAAAAGACTTCAGCTGGCCTGCTCTTCACATTTACATCTGAGGAACTGACGTGGCATGAGTGAGGTCAAGCAACATTTCTGGGACCACACAGCCTTGGGAGCTGGGATTTGACCTTGCGCAAGGTGCTGGGGCTGCAGCATGAGGAAGAGCAGATTTTCTAATTGTTTCTGGAACTCTGCAAACATACAGAGACCCTGAGGGGATGGACCATGGTGACAGTATATGTGGAATCAGGGACTGCATACTTGGCCTTCTATTTTTCTCATAGTACAAATGTTTAGGTTTGATTTTGTGACAAGAGTTCTATTATTGTAGGACACTTTTCAAGGTAGAGGAGGTGTCTGTGGGTTACTGTTTCAAACAGTGCTTAGAACGGCCTTTGATTTCCTTCACCCTCCATCTGTTCATCTCAGCACAGAGTATTTTATCTGGATCAGGCTCATCTGACAACTCCAGAGTGATTTTTCCACCCCTACATGCTCTAAATCCCTTACGCTAGGAGTTTTCTTTTTCTGTCACCTGTTTGTTGGCTCAGTTTTCTCAGAACTTTGCTTCTCAGAGCAGGAGGGACTCACGCTGTGCTAGGTCAGCAGTGTAGCTTGGAGAAAGAGAAATGTAGTCCAACTCAGAGCCCATCCCTGTTGGAGAGAAGTGGTGGCAGACAAGGTGTTGGTAATTGAGGTGTAAAAGCCAGAGTAAAAATAGGATGGCTCTTCAAGGAGTGCATGAAAAAATGCCTATTGTGACCCCACCCATCCCCAAATAACCAACCCATGGATTCTAAGACATTTTTTGCAACAGAAAAATTTAATTCCATTTTCTCTATGGACTTTATTACTTATTTAGGATTTGTTCTTTCCACCAGAATTCAGGAATTCTGAGAGCAAAGGAGTCGCTTCTGCTTCATTCACCAAGGCACATCTAAGGCCTAGCACTGTGCTTGGCACACAGTGAGGATTCATCACATAGTCACTGAATAAATGAACAAATGTGTGGCCACCACTCGGATACGGGAAGGACCCAGGATTGCATCTCACAGCAGCTGCACTGCACACTGAGGTGGGTGGTGACGATCAGGAAGAGAGAGAATCAGGAAGGGATTAATAGGCAGCAGAAGTCACAGGTGGTTTCTAATTTCTATGTCGCTAATTCACGCTAATTAAACAAAGGCTTTTCTAGTAAGACACCAAAAAGAAACAGAGGAAAAGAATGATAAACTTGATTATGTAGAATGAAAAACTTTGATATATTACATGGTGTCATACAGAAAAAACATAGCAAATTGAAAAAAAAAAAGCAATTACAACTCACAGATAGGTAAATGACTCCCATGACATATGGGAATGAAGTAACTCTTACAGCAATAATTTTCAGAGTAAGTAAAGGGCAACTTATTAGAAAATTGGATGAAACCATTAACATCAGCGGTCATTGAAAGTAAAAAGCAAGCTCCAGTTTATGAAGAACCAAGAATTGCAAATTTAAACAGGTGGCATTGTTATATTTTATATCAAAAGAAGTTAAATTATTGGTAACATTTAGAATTGCTGAGGGATGCAGACACAAATACTTTTGTAGTCAATTGTGCTTTGAAATATATGTGTGAACAAAGGGATTTAAAGGTAAGTTTCTTTTGGTAGGAAAAATTTTAAAATCCATGCATTTTTTCATAATATTCATTTACTGCAAATGTTTGTAAGCCCCTTCCTCCTTTTTGGAGAAGTACAAATTGATGGAACTACTGTGGAGAGCAGGTTGGTAGCGTCCATCCGAAAATAAAAAGGTGCAGAATTGGGCACAGCAGTTAAGATGCTGTTGGGGGTGCTCACATCCCAGGGAAGGGTGCCCAGTGCAGGTCCTGGCTCTGTGCCTGATTCCAGCCATCTCCCAGCACATGTACACTTCAGGAGGCATCTGTTGATGGCTCTAAATGTTGTTCCCTCCCAACTGTGTGGGAGAACCAGATTGCCTTTCCAGTTTCTACCTTCTGCCTGGCCCAAACCCAGATGTTGCAAGCAGAGGAGTGGACAGCAAATGAAAGGTTTCCCATTCTCTCTCTCAACCCCTTTCTCTGGCTCCTGTTTTTCAAATACATGCAATAAGAAAACCACATAGTTAAAAAATTAAAGTTTCCATGTAGTAACTCCACGTCTCTAAATGTAATAGTAGAGACACGTGGGCTCATTTACCAGGATGGCAAAGTCACTAATGAGGTGTGAGTTGGTAAGCAAACTGACATGTTCATTAGTGGGGGAATTTGATAGAATGAAGTAGATCTATAGGTATGGATATGGTTAGAAATCTAAGGTTCACTCCTGTTAAGTGTATGTGGGGGAGGGGAAGGAAGTGGGAAATAGGAACACTCCCTCTGACTGTGTAATTCTGTCTTTTAAATAAATACAATAGATTTTTCCAAAAGAAAAAAAGCAATTTGAGTAGAATAATATTGTATATGCATAAATAAGCACTCTAAATTGCATATTTTGCATCATAAATATTTGCAAATGTAAAAAACAACTGAAAGAATATATATTAAATTGTCACTAGGTTCACTAAAAAATGTATTTATTCATTTATTTATTTTTTGGTGCTTGTTTATTTTCCATGTTACCGATTTATAAGCAGATTGGATCATCCCTGTTCTCCTTTCTCCCTGCATCCCTTCCTTTTAATTGTGGGTTCCTGTTGATAGATGAGGAGGGAGTTAGTGCTGAGAATAGGAGTCTGGTGAGACTTTTGAGTTCTCTAGAATGTTCCAGCCTTTGCAAGAAAATGTTCATGTATACTCTTGTGGTGAATGGAAGGTTTCTCTCCCCCACACTCCCACCCCTCTCTCTTTCTGTCCCTAAATATGCCTTTCAAATAAATTTTAAAGACCTTAAAATAGGAAGACAAGGAAGATAGCAAATAAGCATTAATCAACAAAAGCTAGTATAGCTAATTAATATCACAAAAGATAGGTCTAAATTATGGCCTGACATGGTAGCCTAGCAGCTAAAGTCCTTGCCTTGAATGCACCCATATGGGCACCAGTTTTAATCCTGGCAGTTCCACTTCCCATCCAGCTCCCTGCTTGTGGCCTGGGAGAGCAGTCAAGGATGGTCTAAAGCCTTGGGACCTTGTACCCATGTGGGAGATCCGGAAGAGGCTCCTGGCTCCTGGCTTTGGATCAGGTCAGTTCTGGCCGTTGTGGTCATTTGGGGAATGAATCATTGGACGGAAGATCTTCCTTTCTGTCTCTCCTCCTCTCTGTATATCTGCCTTTCCAAAAAAATAAAAAATAAGTCTTTAAAATAAAAGATAGATCTAAGTTTCAAAAACATATGCAATGACAATCACTCTATAACAACAAAAGGCTCAATTCATCAGGATTGTTTTGTAATTTAAAAAATTATAATGCACCCAATTACAGTGACTCCAAGTATAGAAAACAAAGATTGACATTACAAGGAGAAATGCTCACAAAAATCACAGTAGATATTAAACTTCTCTCTCAGCAACTAATAGAATAGACATAAAAAACAGTAAATATACAAGTCATTTAATCAATATGATCAATAGGTTTAAAACAGTGGACTTCCTGTTTATAGAAAACTGTAGCCAGTGGCTTCCTTTTCCAGCCCCATTAGGAAATACTGAAAACTTCTGACCACAGACTGAGCTAAAATAAAAAGCTGAATATCATGTAGTTGAGATATTCATCCCACGTTGTTGTTGGGTTTAATACCTGGCTCCAGCCTGCAGCTTCCCGTTAGTACAGACTCTGGGAGGCAGTGGCAATGGTTCAAATCATTGGGCTCCTATGGGAAAGTTGGGTAGAGTTCTGAACTCCCAAGTTATTGCTCCAGCTCAGCCCTGGCTGTCTTACAAACATTTGATGAATAACATGAATGATCTCTCTCTCTCTCACACTCTATCTCTTTCCTTGCTTCTCACATAAGTAAGTATTCCAAAAACTAAAATACCTCTTTTGGGATTTAGTTACAGTAGTTTTTTGAGGGAAATTTATAATCTTAAGTAGATCAGGAAAGAATATCTGAAGATAAATAATCTTAAGAAGCTAATAAAATAGCAAAATACACCTCCCCCAAAATAGCAGAGCACAATATATTTCAGAGCTAAAATTAGTGAAGTAGGAAATATACATATAAGAGGGAGAATCTACCAAACTAAAAGTTGGTTCTCTGAAATGGCTAATTAACAAAGCACTGATGTGCGGGCGGGCATATTCAGAGGTGGGGAAAGAGAAGTGTAAATAATAGTAATCAGAAATGAAAGGGGACACATTGCCACCCACAGCTCTCATACCTGTTGATATAATATCAAAGGAGTTTTTTTTTTTTTTAAAAAAAAGACTTATTTTGTTTTTATGTGAAAGAGTTACAGGAAAGGAGAAATTAAGAGAGTTCAGAGCTGAGCTGATCTGAAACCAGGAGCCAGGAGCTTCTTCTAGATAACCCACATGTGTGCAGGGGTCCAAGCACTTGAGCTATTCTCTGCTGCTTTCCCAGGCTGTAAGCAAGGAGTTGAATTGGAAGTGGAAGAGCTGGGACTTGCAAGAGCAAGAATGGGTATAGGATAGACCAGGCTAGGTCTTGGCACTCACTGAGCCATGCAAAAGCTGGGTTGGGAGATGGGCAGGGCAGGACTGAGTTGCAGCATTCAACAGTAAAAGTGGAATGGGTATGGGCCAGTTGGACAAGGCTGGTATACCTGCTAGGATAGCAGGTAGACCAAGTCAGGTTGGGCCAAGAACCCACTGTATGTGTGAGATCTACCACTGGGAAACGACTTGCTAGAAGAGCTTGGGAAACTCCTGTATCAGGATGCAATCCCTGCAGGTGAGCACAAGATCCAAGACTGGAAGCAGCCCAGACCAGGCCAGGTTTACAGTACCCTCTGGCATACGTGTGGCTCAGGTCTGGGGATGGACCAGGCTGGGCCAGTCCATGGCACCCACTGACAGATCTGAGAAACAGGATGGGGTACAAGACGTGTCGGATTAGGCCTCAACACAGCCAGTTCACATTAGGGCTGGGTTAGGAGGCAGTACCTGCCAGCTTGAGCTGGAACTGGGGGCAAATCAGACTGAGCCAGGCTTCAGCACTCATTGATGTGTGTGAGAGTCTAATGGGATGTGGGACTGACCAGACCAGTCTGTTGCACATACCAGCATGCACACAAGCCAAGGTTGGGGGCAGGCCTTGTGGGCGTTTTGGAGAGTCACTTCGACTAGGCTGCAGTTCTTGTTGGTGTGCATGAGGGCTGAGTACGTGGTGGACAGGGTTAGGGTGGGCTACAGCATCGTGTGTGTGTGTGTGTGTGTGTGTGCATGTGTGTGTATGAGATGGGAGAACCAATGTGTGTGTGTAGTCTGATGTGGGTGACGGACTGAGCCAGACCCCATACTGGCTGACATATAAAGAGATCAGGTCTGAGGATAGTTTTGAAGAGGTTTCTTTGGAGACCCACCCATTTGGTCTGCTGGACTCAAAACTCCAACCACAGGGAAAAATCACAAGATCTGCTGTCTGACTGTGTGTCAGAACTGGGTCTCCTGGACTGCTGAAGCCTGTGCAATAGATAGCATACTCAGATACACATGGGAGACATGACAGATCACCGAGGCCTACAGAAACATCTACTACCATGGAGGGCAGAACAAACTGAACAACTCTCCCAGCCAGGCTTTGACAGCAGGTATCTTGGCTAGTTGAGACTCTGAAGACCTTGGTAGGATTTCCTCAACGTTGGAACAACAAAGGCAACAGCAACTAAGAACTATTGAAACCACTTAACCAGCACCGTTGGAGCATGCTGCAGATCAGAGATCCTAGGATGACACTGAGTGGCCGTTCTACACCCCCAAGTACTAATGCACTTAGGCTGCTGGGAACAGCCTCTTCCAGATAAAGGGAGAAAAAAAAATGGAAAAAAGAAAAAATGCTCTCATCTATAGTCCCCCATTTCTCTACCCTTTCCATCCTAATTAGTGGTTCACATGCTTGTCCATCCTTATCAACTACATAAACATCATCAAAAATAAAATTTTAAAAAGCTTAAAAAAGAAGAAAGACTGTTAATTGATGATGAAGATAAGCTGTAGAATTAGAATATTTGTAATACACATTCCTGACAAAAATTAGTGATCAGAATATGGGAAAATCACCTAGGAATCAAAACAAAACAAATCAAACAATCAAAAATAATGCACTGTGAAAATAAGCCAAAAACTTACTAAGCACTTGATAACAGAGAAAGTCAGTCAGTCAACAAGCTTTTGAGCTGTACTTAGGGAAATACAAATTATCATCACAAATGAAATATCATGTACTGACAACACTGGCAAAAATTTTAAGCCAGTAAAACAGCCAAAAGCTGGCAAGGTTATACAGGTAAGAATTTATATAGTACAACCACTTTGGAAAATAGTTTGGTTTTACCCAACGAAACAGAAGCTAAGAGGCCAATGTTTGTGGTGGAGCTAGTTAAGCCACCACCACCTGCAAAGCTGGTACTCTATATGAGCAACTGCTAAAATTCTGACAGCTCCACCTCCCATCCAGCTCCCTGCTGGGTCCCTGCTACCCACATGGCAGATCTGGATGGAGTCCCAGGATCCTGGCTTCGGTGAGCCAGTAGATGGAAGATCCCTCTCTTCAGTATCTACCTCTCTCTGTAGCTCTGCCTTTCAACAAACAAATGCTAAGCAGACCCCATAACCAGCAATTCCTCTTGTATGTGTGAACTCTAACGACATTTGTGCAAATGTGTACCAGGATTTGTGCATTCTAAGAGTGTTAATATAGGCAATCTAACAACCCTAACCAGAAAAATTTCATCTCTCTAGTAGATGCTCAAAAACCAAGTACAGTGAAAGAAAGCAATCATAAAAGAAGAAAAACCATACAATTTCCCTTCCATCCAGTGTCTCAAAATGGATCAATGACACCAAAAAGCAGGTCAGGGTTTGACTTTTGTAGCCAAGTGGAGTAATGAACCAGTAAATGGAATATTTCTCTTTATCTTTCTCTGTGTCTCTCTTTCCCTGTCATTCTGCTTCTCAAATCAGTAAATATTCTTTTTTTAAAAAGGAAGAATGTATGTGTGTGTGCATTCTGTCAACCTGCCATGATGTTTGTGATTTGCCATTTGAGATCATGTTCCCTTGGGCACAGGCACATACCTGGGGCAGATGTGGATCCTCATGGGCACTGAGAGGCCTCACTGCATGGCTGTGCTGGAGTTCTGGCATGAAGCCTTTGTCTTCCTCCTGCCATCAGACACATGTTCCTGCAAGCTGAGTTAATCATACCCATTCCCCGTCCTTGGGCTGCCACTCCAAAACACAGGAAATAGGCCACCTTTCAGATCAGAACACACTAGGTTCCTGGACAGGGGTGTGGAAGAGGCTTGTTCCCCTCAAAGGCCCCTGTAAATGCTTGGTGGACAGTCTGGGACAGGAACAGCCACCACCACACCCGCCTCACCTTCTGCAGCTCAGAGTTTTGATCATCTCTTCACTGACCATGGGCCGTATTGCTTCCACATCTTCTAAGAGCCACCCCAGTAATATAGTGGAACTGCTCCTCAGGAGTCTTGCTGGGAGTTAAGTCCTTTATTTACCTTTTCATTACGCCTTCCGGAATCCAGCACCCCCTGACTCACTCACTGGCTTGCCACCCAGGTATTGCCAGCACCTGTAAGCCAGGCCTAGCAGTGCCTCGCACTTTCCGTATTTAGTAGGCCTCCTGCTTACAGTTCCAAATTCTCACTAAATCCTCAGCCTGGTCTTCAGCCAAGCTTGCCCTGTCGCTGCAGGAAGGAAATAGCTTGAAATGCTGCCCAGGAAGTACCGTGATCAGTTCCATGGTGTTTTCTTCTGGTTGCTGTGACCCGCAAAACCCTCCACTGGTTCAGACAGGAATTGTCAAGCTTGTTGGCACTCAGGGATCATTTGGCAGCTTTTAAAATTATTGGTGTCTACATTCTACCAGAGACTTTCACTGTGATGTAGTTGGTCTTAGAAGTGATTCAGGCTTGGAAATTAAAAAACAAACAGGGCCCGGTGAGGTGGCACAGTGGTTAAGGTCCTCGCCTTGCATGCCCAGGATCCCATATGGGCACCGGTTCTATCCCGGAGGCCCCGCTTCCCTTCCAGCTCCCTGCCTGTGGCCCGGGAAAGTGCATAGCATCGGCCGTTGTGCTCACTTGGGGAGTGAGTCATCGGACGGAAGGTCTTCCTCTCTGTCTCTCCTCTCTGTATATCCGCCATTCCAATAAAAAAATAATAAAAATAAATCTTTTTTTTAAAAAAAAGAACAAACAAATAATCCACCCCCAGCCCCATTGCTTTAATGTATAGTCCACTGGAGCCACTGGCCTGGGATATCCTGGCTCCTGGCTTCAAATTGGCCCAGCTCTGGCTGTTGCAGTTATTTGGAGAGTGAACCAGCAGATGGAAGACCTCTTTTTTTCCTCTCTCTCTCATCCTTTTCTCTCTCTTGCTCTCCCTGTCTCTCCCTACTTCTCCATAACTCTCTCAAAAACATAAATAAATAAAAAAATACATTATTTTAAATAAGTCATAATTAATAAAGTTTTATGATGAATAAATTCAAATCTGAAACACTGATACATTTAGGTAAAAAAGTTCTTGTTTAGTCAAGGGCAAGTCTCAGAGAGAGATGGAGAGGACAGCTTTGGGTTAATATCATGTAGAGGACAGGTGCATTGCCAGGTAGAGGGGACTGGATGAGAAAGTGAACAATATTCTTTGTGGCTTAGAGATTGGATCATTCCCTTTGGTGAAAGCAGAAGAGAAAAGTATTTTGGTCCATTAAGTAAAGTCACAATTCCCTGGCCTTGTTGCTTCAAGGATGAACCTGTGATCCAAGCAAGTTAAGCCAGCATCCTCTCCAGGATGTTTCTGATGGAGTTATCAGGAAGGAGGCTCGGGGCAACCCAAGCTGGCTCGGACTACAGCCGTTGTTTCCAGTTGCAAAAAAGAATGAACCAATTCCAGAAGAGAAGGAGGGTAACATGAAAAGAAAATCTGAGCAATAATGCAACTAGAGAAAGACAGGGCCTGGCATTATTGACTGTGCCTTGACTTCAGCTGACTTCTCCATTCCAGGACATATCCTTTGGAAATGTCTGAAACACAAAACTGGCCATGAGGAACTACAGTTGAGGAATAGAGAGAGTATGAGAAGGAAGAAGGAGAGGGGAGCAAGAGAAACCCAACTCATTGGCTCAGACCCGTGAAAATTCCTGAAGCGGATTTATTCAGGTGTGGCTGCAAAAAGGTTCTAGCTCGTGACTCTCCTTTAAAATTTTTTTTTCTTTTTAATATTTATTTATTTTTATTAGAAAGGCAGATCAGATTTATGGAGAAAAGGATAGACAGAAAGAGCCTGCAGGCTTTGGCTTGCTCCCTAAATGGATACAATAGCAGAAGCTGAGTCAAGTTGAAGCCAGGAGCTTCCCACAGGCTTCCCACTTGGATGCAGGGTCCCCAGGCCCTGGGCCATCCTTCACTGTGGTCCTAGCCTAGCTCCTCTGCATCTGAAGCACGAATGAGGAAGGGAGCCAGGAGAAGGATACTCTGAGTTCCTCCAAATCGACTCACCCACTTGGGGCATTGGTAGCCACACCTAGATTGTTGTCATTTAGATGAATGATGCATGAGGACCCTTGTTTGTCCAACACCTGTTGTAGTGTCTTGCTCTGAATCTTACTGCGGGAGGAGCTGGCTGTGAACTGCCCTTCCTCTCCTACCCTAGTACAGCACTTATGGGTCTCCTGCTCTTAGGATTTTTTTTTTCCCTCTAAATTCTTATAATGCCTTACCTTACTTTCTTTTGCTTCCCCTCTTAATATAACTTCTTAAACTGCTGCAAAATGATGCAGCCTCTTTTAAACTAGGCTGGGTTAACACAGTGCCTGGCATGTATTGTGTCTTTAGATAGCATGGCAATGGTGCTGCTGATAGTGGCGGTGTAGAAATAATAATAAAACATCATTCTCTTTTGCAGGTGTGGAAAAAGATGACAAACTTTCCCAATGCTTAACATCCTGGTGATTCAAATTTCCCTTGTAACTTACCTATATTTCCTGCTGAGAAGAAATCATCTCTTATAAGTTAAGGAAAAATGAAAATTCGTAACTTTCTTATTGATCTGCCATCTTGTTTCATTAAGTCATGCTAAAATACTTTTTTTTTTCCCCCAGCCATAACTCTGTTCCCTAAGGACATTCATATGCATGACTGGTTTGGATACAAGAACATTAAAATAAAAATTAAAATAAAAAAATTAAATAAAAAATTAGCAAATCAATAGAAAAAGAAAAGTATGACAGAATGAACAGAGTCAGCTACTTTTTAAAATAGAATCAACCTGAAGTTTTCTCACAAGTAGAAAAGGCTCAACTGTTCTTACAGAGATCCCTGGGCCTGAACCTGAGGGCAAATATTTGATGTGCATGATTCCCAAGTCGCAGGTGGGCTGTGGAAAGAGCAGGGCCTGGCTGGTGTTGCCAGTTAGCATGGGAACTGCATCCTACTACGTTCTTAAAAGAAGCATTGGGTACCTGCTGTGAGTTGCAGCATATGAAGGAAGGGCAGCTTCATCCTCCATGCCCTCCGTGACTCTACTGGCCTTCAGGCCTGAGACTAACCCCTGCCTGACCATGTGCCGGGTCTATCATGAAGAGAAAAACCTATTCCTTGGTGACAGTCAATTGCTGAGGTTTCTCAGACCCCTCCCATCTGCTGACCAGGCCTGGATTACCCAACCTTTGCAATGCCATGTGTTGGGATTTCTTCTGCCCAGAGTCAGTGAGGAGGCTCCTCTGTGGCCCACCTTTTTAATAGCTGCTCCCCTAAGTTTCCTTAACCCTGTGATTTGGCTCTACATTTAAAAAAAAAAGATTTATTTTTGTTTGAAAGGCAGATCTTAGAGAAAGAGAGAGAGAATCATATACTGGTTCACTCCCCATATGGCCACATGGCCAGAGATGAGCCAATTGAAAGTCAGGTGCCAGGAGCCATGACAACTTCTGGGTCTCTCATGTGGGTGCAGGAACCTAAGGGCTAGGGCCAACCCCCACTACTTTCCCAGACCATACACAGGGAGCTGGATGGGAAGTGGAGCAGGCAGGACTTGAAATGGTGTCCATACGGGATGCCTGTGCTTGCAGGTGGAGGATTAGTTTGCCAAGCTGTGGAGCCAGCCCTTGGTCTGCAATGATCATGGATCCACATGGTCTGCCCTCGGTTATTGACCCTGAGTACAAGAATCCAATCTAGAAACTTTCTGAGACTTTTCTATTTCAGATCCTTGGAGATGTCACATTTTTTGAGGCCACTTATGCCATTGTTCTAATTGAGTTTCTGGCTCCAAGTTGCAAATCCCTTCCCTCAAACATCCCCTGCATGACTGCCTGCATGACAGCAGACTCTCGAAACCTTGGTCGGATGCTGCTGGCTTTTTAGATTGCCTTGTAAGATGGCTCAGAACTTCATGAGCTATTTGGCGAAGGAAAGCTTACTGCCACTTGGACAAAGATATTACCGAATGCCTGGGGATGATCTCAACAGAAAGGAGTAAAGGAGGTCCTAGGAAGATGATTTTGGTGTCAGACAGTAAGGAAACAGAAAGGGCCAGCTTGCATAACGTGAAGGCATGACTTCTAAGGCCCAGGGGCGAGGTGGAATGGGAAACATCTCCTCCTACTGCCAGCGCTTATCCCATTCCACCTTCCTCCGCAGGAACAAGCCACCCAATTGCAAGTTTACTAGTGCTCTTACCTTTCTTTTTGAAAAGCTTAATACTTGGGACTGTTGCCATTGTGCAATAGGCTGTCTCTGCCTGAGGTGCTGGCCTCCTAGCTGGCTGCTGGTTCATGTCCTGGCTATTCTACTTTCCATCCAGCTCCCTGCTTATGGACTGGGAAAGCAGTAGAGGATGGTCCAAGTCCTTGGGATCCTGTACCCAGTTGGGAGACCTGGAAGAAGTTTCTGGCTCCTAGCTTCAGATTGACTGAGCTCAGGCTATTGCAGCCATTTTAGAGTGAATCAGTGGATGGAAGATTTCTCTTCCTGTGTCTCTTCTTCTCTTTGTAATTCTGTCTTTCAAACAAAAATAAAATAAATCCTTTAAAATCCTTTACTGATCTTTTGGATCTCATGACATGGAAGACATTATTAACAGGAAGACATTATTAACCCAATTTTATAAATAAGGAAACTGAGAAACAGAGTAGGTGGAAGTTGCCCAAGGTCACAGAGTCAAATGCAGCAGTCCTGTCATACTGAGATGTGTCTCCCTTTCCTCAGCCACTAAAGGCAGTGTATTAATTATTATAATTGAAGGTAGATTAATAGAATCCAACATGAGAAGCAGGAAATACGAAATGCTTCTTTTGTTAAGAGTCTTAATTTCTTCTTATTGGAAAGGCAGATTTACAGAGAGGAGAGACAGAGAGAAAGATCTCCCCCATGCTGGTTTACTACCCAAATGGCTGCAGTGGCTGGAACTGAGTTATTCTGAAGCCAGGACCCAGGAGCTTCTTCTAGGTCTGCCACGTGGGTGTAAGAGCACAGGAACGTGGGCCATCATCTGTTCTTTTCCCAGTCCATTAGCAAGAAGCTGAATCGGAAGTGGAGCAGCCAGGACTTGAACAGACACCTGCCTATGTGGGATGCTGGCACTTTTATGCAGAGAATTAGCCAATAGTGCCATCACGCTGGCCTCTTTTTAATGTTTCTTAATACACAGGAAATTTTTAAAAATTTATTTATTTTTACTTGAAAGATTTAGAGAGAGAGAGAGAGAGAGGGAAAGCAAGGAGAGATTTTCCATCCACTGTATCACTCCCCAATGGTCACAATAGCCAGGCAGGTCAATTTGAATCCAGGAAGCAGGAGTCTCCTCCCGGTCCCCCAGCTGGATACAGGAACCCACGGACTTGAGCCATCCTCCACTGTTTTACCAGGCCATGAGTAGGGAGCTGGATGGGAAGTAGAACAGCAAGGACCTGACCCGGCATTCATATGGGATGCTAGCACCACAGAATGAGGCTCAGCAAGCCATGTTTCTGGGAAAATGTTTTCTTAAGAAGCATATAAACAATATAGGCCTGATGCGACAGCCTAGTGGCTAAATCCTCTCCTTGCATGTGCCAGGATTTCATATGGGTGTTAGTTTGTGTCCCGGCTGCTCCACTTCCCATTCATCTCGCTACTTATGGCTTGGAAAAACATTATAGGATGGCCCGGAAGCTTGGGCCCCTGCACCCACATGGGAAGAAGCTCCTGGCTCCTGGCTGTGGATTGGCTCAGCACATTGCACATTTCTCTGTGAAGGGTTGGTTTTCTTTTTGTATTCTGCACTAAGCACGCCAACATTCCACATCAGGTTGTGCATACCCACCTCTGAGTGGGGCTTTATTCTCCATTTCCTGTCTTTCTAGATCCTGTTTCCAAATACCTGTAGTAACTAGTTCTTGTATTTAAGAACTTCTTTTACAGTCCCACAAGTATATGAAATGACAGGGTTTGCTATAGTTAATAAGCGTGTCTATTAAAATTGAGGGCTAGACACACAGCACACTTTTACCTCCTGTGAAGAGAGCTGTGTACTCTGTAATCCTGCTTCCTGTAGACTGGGAGGAGCAGGTGGCGTGAGAATGCTCAGAAATAATGGGCCATGGATGCTGGGATGGGTGGGGAAGTGGTTACCCTGGGTGGCCAGCAGCAGAATCAACCCAAGTTATATTTAAGTGGGAAACCAATGGTCCTAACTTTGGAGGAAAGGCTGGTTGTCAGGTTTAAGTACTGCAGCAAGGATAGGTGGAAATTCGGTGGTCAGCAGCTTGAACAGTTGAGGGCAGTTGGTGCATAGAACACATGACTGTAAGAACAAGGGATTCAGAAAAAGAAAATCTTTCTCTTAATATGTATTATTCTATTGTTTTGAAGGATAGTTACAGAGAGAAGGATAGAGGGAAAAGATCTTCTGTCTGTTGGTTCACTGTATAAATGGCTGCAACAGCCAAAGGTAGGCTGATCCAAAGTCAGAATTCAGGAGCTTCTGCTGGGTATCCCATGAGGGTGCAGGGGCCCAAGACTTGAGCCATTCTCTGCTGCCCTGCCAGGCCATTAGCAAAGAACTGGACTGTAAGTAGATCAGTTGGGACTTGAACCAGTGCCCATATGGGATGTTGGCTCCACATGCAGAGGCTTAGCTTGCTATGCCATGGTACTAATCCCCACATTATAGGAAATCTTATTTGGTCAGTGGCTTCTTCAAGTTCCCCTGCAAAAAACTGAAGCTTAGCTCTATATTGGCCAGTGGCTAAGGTCATGGTACAAGATAGGGAAGGAAAGTGTTGGGACAGAAATTGTGGGAGATGGAGCCACTGCTGGCTTCCTTCTGTCTGTGGAGATGGAAACGCTGGTGGTTTTGCTGTCTTCTGCTGGCTCCACGGCATGGGGACACACACCAGGGGCTGTCTAAGAGGGCCTAAGAAATCACATATGTGTTTCAGTCCCAGGCAGGTAGAGGGGTGAGGCAGGCAGAGCTCTAGGCCAGCACAACACCCCACTGAGAAGACTGAGCTGGGGAACCCATGCTCTCCTGGGCACAAGGACTATGGTTTGCTCAGGGAAGTGGGTGTGGAGATGTGAGGTAGGGAGAACTGCTGAGGGAGTATGTTGCAGATGAGGAATGACTTCTGGAGGTCTTCCACTGACAACGCCATTGTACTTGCAGGTAAGCAAGGGGGCTGGGAACAAGTGATTTGAAGGAGGGAAGCTGGAAGACCTTCCTGGATCAGACTGATTCACCCATCCACACAGGAGACCTAAGCTGAGCTAGTGCTAGTTAGCATTTACCACCATCAATCAATCACTACCCACTGGTGCACAATAGTTATGGCTGGTGTTGGGGGTGGCTACCTGTAGGGATATACCACAACACATGCCAGTGAATGTCAGAACAGGGGATGGGTAAAGTTAGGCTGGGCCATGACACTAACCAGCAAGTGAGAGAACAAGATTTGGGGACGGATTCTGTGGGGGATATGTGGGCTTATTCCTGTTGAACTGCAATACCTGCTGGTTTGCTTAAGAGCTGGGATGGTGACAAACTGAGCTCAGCATGACCATGGAATCCTGCGACACTCATGGGTACTGGGGTTGGGAACAGGTTAGACTGGTCTAGACTACAGCACCTGTAGGTGCACCCAAGAATTGGGTGTGGGGAGGGCCAGGCTGCAACATCCACCAGTACACACAAAGCTGAGATAGAAGGGGCAGACTATATTGAGTAAGGTCCTAGTACCTGCTGGCACAACTGAAATCTGGGTCTGGGAGTGGGCCTGGTTGGAGAACTTGTGGAACTCCCCTGGTGGCCTATAGCTCACGAGTCAGGGTGGTGAGCAAATGAAACAGGACAGGGTGTGAGCCAGGCCAGGCGAGGCTGCTCCATTTGTTGGCACATGTGCGGAGTAGCTGGGGGTGGGGGTGAAGGAAGGGGCAGGTCAGGCATGGTCAGGCCCAACAATAGCACACTGACATACAAAGGAGCCAAGATAGGATGTGGACCATGTCAGGGTATCATACCTACTACTTTGCATGAAAGTCACAGATGGAGGCAGATTGGGCAGGGCTCATCCACAGTGCCCACCACAGTATGAACTGGAACTGGGGGCCAGTGGGGCTGAGAAAGGTTTTAGCACCTACTGACAAATACTGAGGTGAGGTGGGCCATGCTAGACAGGGTCAGGGCATCCACCAGTACTCCCAAGACCCTGATGGGGAGTGGGGCAGGGAGCTCAGTAATAGGGCTGCAAGAGCATCCATGTTTGGTCTCCTGCTGGTGAGCGTGAGAACTGCGATTAGGGGTAGATCAGACTGGGCAGGATACAATACCCACTGGCCTGCATTTGTGCTGGGTTAGGGGAAGAGCCAGGCTGGGCTAAGCTACTGAATCTACTGGTACATGTATGAGCCAAAGTAAGTGCAGGTTGGTCAGGCTTTGCCACAGCATCAGCTAGCAAATGCCAGGATTGCAAGCAAATTCTGTCAGGCCTGTCTGGAGAGGTTGTAATGCCCACCAACATAAGTTTAGGTTGGATAGTGGGGTTGGTCAGGCTGAGCTATGCTGCAGCACCAATTGATGTGTATGAGAACTGAATGGGATGTGGGACAGACTAGACTAGTCTGCTACACATACCAGAATGTGCATGAGCCAAGGCTGGGGGGCAGGCCTGGCAGGAGTTAATTGGGAGGTCACCTCAACTAGGCTGCAGTTCTTGCTAGTATGAGGGCTGAGTGTGTGGTGGGCAAGGTTAGGCTGAGCCCCAACATCCATTAATTTGCATATAAGGTGGAACAGAACTGACCTGGTGGTTGCAACCACCAGTGTGTGTATAGGCTGGTGCGAGTGATGGACTGATGGAGACCCTGTACTAGCTGGGGCACACAGGAGTCAGGTCAGGGATCACCTTTAGTGAGGTGTCTTTGGGGACCCCCACAAATAAACTGCTGGACTCAGAACTCCAACCATGAGGAAAATCATAGCATCTATGGTCTGATGATGGAGTGCATGTGTCCGCATTAGGCCTCCTTGGTTGCTGAAGCCTGTGCAGTAGAAAGAACACCCAGATACACATAGGGAGCATGACAGATCATTAAGGCCTACAGAGGATGTCTATTACTGTGGAGAGTGGAATAAACTGAGTAACACTCCTGGCTGAGCTTTGACATCAGGCATATGAGTAAGTCAAGACTCTGAGGTGGGCTATGTCAGCCAATGGACTTTAAAAGGATTTCCCCAATCTTGGAGAAATGAGACCAACAGAGTTTCTGAACTATCAAAACCAGCTAAGCAGAGCAGTACCCTTGGAACATGTTCCACATTGGGGACCCTAGGATGATACCATCCCACATCCTCAGGTACTGGTATAGTTAGGCTGCTGGAGTCGCCCTCTCCTTGTCTTTCTCCCCTGTTCCCCCAGAAACAGAAAGAACAGTAAGGAAGATTGGAAGCAGTTGTCTCATCTACTTTCCTCCATTCTTGGACACTTTCCATCCTAATTTATGGTTCACATGAACATGCATCTTTCTCAACTATGTAAACATTACCAAAATTAAAATAAATCTATCATGAATAAAAAGGTAATTATTATTAGGAAGAATAGTCTGTAATCCAAGGATGTGGTGTCATTTGTCAGCAGTCTGGGTCATAATGAGTCATGTAGTCCAATGGAAGTAAACGTAGGAACCATGCTTTAAGGACAAGCATGTTTCCAATTAATAGAGGGAGAGAGAGAAATTATGCAGGAATGTTGAATAGCACACATAATGAAAACTCATATAATGTTAGCTATGTCTGGGGAATGATTAAGTAACTAAATCTGGCAGTCACACTTATCTGATATAGCTAAAGGGATAAATAAGGTTGGCCAATAGTTGAGAGTTTGGAGTCACATTGCTGATAACTTTGAATTCTAGGTGGAGGATGGTACCAATGTGAGGACAGAAACGTAATTATCCTCCAACTAGAGGATGTGAGGGAGTAAATTAGGGAAGAAAGACATAAGACGCACTGGAGACATATGATTCAGCTCAGCCATGGCTGTTGGTCACCAGATCTCAGGTGTAACTTGTTCACATTGGAGCAGTGTCTAAAGACACTGGAGGACTCTATATCTGCAAGCATTTTTCCCTTTGGAGTCAACTGGCATACTGAATCAAAGTCAATGGAACTTTCCTCTATGATCCACAATGATAATCTCATAGGGACAAGACTGCAAATAACTACCATAAAGACTGCTTTTAAAATGCAGGAATACTATTGTTGCAAGAGTCTGCTAACCTCATGTGTGGTTTAGAATAAAATCAAGCCTACCTGGAAAGGGGGACCATTTGCATGCATACTAATACACACACACACACACACACACACACACACACACACACCTACATGTGTACACACATGCATGCAAGAAGGAATGTTTAAACAAACTCATTTAAATGCACATTCGCATTTTCTTTCAGTTTCATTTTGACAAACTTCCTGAAATACCCTCACAAATATGCGTAAGTGTACACACTTTTGTATAAGCAGAGTGTGTTTGAGAAAGGTGTGTAGGAAACTGGACATTGGGACTGCATGCCTGGGAGAGAAGAAAGTGAGATCTTTTTATCTCCTGCTCTTCCTTGGGTTTTAAGTAGGCTGCAGGGGAAGGGAGACTGGCAATTGGCATCTCTGGGTATTCACTGGGGATACCACTGGGGATGAGAAAAATAAAATGCGTGTGGACTAGAGCTACAAGAATACCTGTTTGGCCTGGGGATGACTAACTGTGGCAGGAAGGTGGGTGGTGAGCGAAATGTCAGGCTTGACTCTTTGCTGTCAACCTGGCTTAACAAATGTGAGGACACTTCATGGACAAAATGGAAACTGGTTCCCTAATAGCAGGAGGAGGAGTATGGTCTGCCAAAGAATAATAAATGACAGGAGCAGAGGTAGAAGAGCTGGAGGCAGCAAATACAGTTTGCTTTCCCTCTGACCCAAACCTCAGATTTACTGGTCTTATCATGTGCCTCGCTATTCAGTTTCTGACCTTGTAAGATGATGGACTGGTTTATGGGAAAGTCAACGATGAGTCCCTGGAATCACTGTGGGATACTAGAGGCTGATACAGTGTAATACTAAATGTGGCATGGGCACTCGGCCTGCTACTGGTCAAAATGCTGCCTGGGCTACGACCAGAAATCCCAAGCTTGGGAAGCCAAGGGTGGCAGGGTCATGCTGTGCCAAGGCTTCCCCTGTACTGCTGCTTCCAAAGTGAACAACGTCAAGTTGGCTATTTTGACATCTGTGCTTATGTCACAACATCAGCAAAACAGTGACAGAACTCTATTACCTGCCATACCTGGTCATGGTGAGGCTCACATGGCATAATGAGTTTATAGGTTTAAAAGCACAGTGTTCACTAGTACCAGTGTCATGCCTCGTGACCTCTTTAGCCTGTTTTTCCCAGCTCCCAGACTTGGAACACAGAAGGATAGATAGCTTAACAGACCAAGAATGGATGTTTCTCCCAGAAGGCATGTCCATGTGTCATCCAGTCTTCCAACAAATGCATTTTGAGACACAATTCTAGGTGGCCAGGATCCATTGGTGAGTAATTAGACTCATCACTGCCATAACATGATCTAGTTTCCTTTTTTCTAGAGTGTTCCTGACTTTTCTACTGTATGAATAGAGGCACACATGCATTTATTTTGCAGTCAGTATGCTTTCAAGGAATATTTTTTTTAAATGTGCACAGCACAAAAGGTTGTGGACTGAAGAGCAGGAAACCCTTCCTTTTTAAACATGTCTTAGGTATGCTCATAAATGATTCATATTTGACTTTTTACATGTCTGATTACCGAAATAAATACATGAAAGATATTAAAGTTTCTCAGTCTTACACAATAAGGCAAAATGGAGGAGGAGAAGATTAGGGATAAATAACAGGCTTCTAACTTCAGAGATGTCAAGAGGCAGGGCATTCACAAAGGGGATGGGGCTGGTGGACATCGGATTGCAGAGATCGGTAATAAGCACTGTTGACACGAAAGCAGAAAGTACAGTTGACTCAATACATTTCATAAAATTTTATTGAGACCATCTATGTACAGAGCAAGTTGGAAACCAGCCAGGTGCCAGAAGTCTAACAAAGGCAGGGGTAGGGAGCACAAATGGTAATTTTACAAGGGATGTGCATGACTAGCACAAGCTGTCTACAACCCTCAGAGGTCCTTTGTGTAAAATATAAAGAACTACTTTTGTGACCTCGACCTTCCAAAGTTTTGTTTAGGTTTGAATTGAGGCTGTTCTATCTCTTACTGATGCTGCCTTGGGAACTGGGATTGCTAATTCCTCTCCACCAAGCTATTCCTTTCATGTGTACAATATTTGTGTCTTTGCCTTGAATGTAAACAGTCCTCAAACTCAAAATGCACTAACTTTATCTGAACCATTCTGAATCTGCAGACCAAGGAAGTCTCTGGGTAACTGGTGTTCTGCTCTTCCACTCCAGCTTTTTCTCCTACCTGGGTATTGTCAGGCTCCTCAGCCTCCATCAGCTCATCCCATTGTCTAAATGACAGGTATCCCTTCCCAGCATGATTTCCAGTCAGATGAAACATCATCAACAAAACTTGGGTGTCATCAAAATCCTGTACCAATCACCGGGAAAGCGGCTACCTCAGCACGTTAGGGCAGATGCTTTCTGCTGTTTATTCCAAGACTCATAGAAAGACTAGGCAGACCAGTATGCCTCAGTTGGTTGAGCTCTTCCCACTCTTTTCCTCTGTGTATCTGATGCATCACCTGTGTCACCTTTTCAAGAATGGACTGTGGGCTCCCCTGATATGATCTAGCACTTCCCACCTTTGCTCAGTGCTCTCTACTGTGGCTTATTCAAAGCTTGGTGGGAACCTGGGTCCTCCTCACCATTAGATACAGACCAGGAAGAAGTGGTTCCAGGGTCCAGAGTTGGTTCCATCACTGATGTTCCTGATTTCCCATAGATAGGGTCGGCTGCTCATATCTACCTGTATCCCAGGCTACTGTTTCCCTGACTGACCACAAAACCAAGGGATAGGTACTCCATATCTGGAGGAGACATTCAGAGCATGGTAGTCACATGATTGTAGTATTTCAAAACCTTAATACTAATACAGTACAAGTCATAGTATATAACTCCCAACTGACCAAAGAGGTAGATGTTCAGTCTCAGGCATAGAAGATGAAATGAGGCACCATCTTCTAATTCAGAGCAGATAAAAGCCAGTATTCTAGGAGCTGGGAGTTCCTTATAGAAACATGACTTACAAAATTAAGAAAGGAATCCAACCTGAAGCAGAGGGTCCTAAACATTTTCCCCAAATCAGACCCAGTAGGACTTGGCTCACAGTGTGCTCTGAAATTAAAAAGAGCAGTTGGAGAATTAAAATCTGCTCCTGGCACAGGGAACAGAGCTAGCACTATAGGGAGGCTGTTGCATTGACAGTCAGTCCTGGAGCTCCTGCTACTATGAGTGGTAATATATTTTTGTTTTCTGGGAGACACCAAAAACTTCTTCATCAAAGACTTGTAAAGGAAACTATATAAAAAGTAGATATGAATATAGCTTTTACACATTAATTAAAAATGCGTGGCACATTTGTCACTTGAGGGTGTCTTCAAATGGTGAACACACTGGGCTGTTTTGTCCAATTTTTCAGGTTCATGGACTTTTACTCTGGAAAATTAAAAAGAAAAGTTTGGGTGACATTTCAGAGCAAATCCACTTTCTTCTTGCAGATTTTAGTGATACAGCAGAGTATAGAAGGACATTGTAATGGGAAGGAAGAGAAATCAACTGTGAAGACAGGTGGAGAAGCAGAAGATAAGAAACTGTTGACACTGTCACCCACATTCCCTTCCAATCTATCCTTTATTTTTGTCATGTTTTGCCCAGGTTCTGTGCTGATTTATGGCAACCTTTGCTGTGCAGACTCCTCCAGACCATTTTGGAGCTAAATCTCATAGGATGGGTAGGACCTAAATAACTTGGACCACCATCCAGAACATCTGGACTGGTCGCAAGAAGCTGGTGTATCCAGGGGACTCTGGTGGCCTTTGTACTTGGAGGTCATTTCCCTGTGTCAGAGGCCAGATTTTTGAGTAGGATTGCTTGGATTCTCACAACCACACATTCAGAAATTTGATATTCTTGTAAGTCCAAATCCTCGGAGAAGATGGCAGTACAGACAAGGCGATTGCATCATGTTCTAAAAGTACTGACTGTCCAGGAATCTTTGTATATCTTTCCCACATTTATTCATTCTTTCAACACATATTTATGCCAGTACATAAATGCCTGCCAAGTACACGCCAGGCACTCTGCTATGTGCTGGCAGCAACACAAGGGTGAGACTAGCAGCCTTCCATGCAGTTAGACTAGTTAATAGAACTCAATAAGCCAATCACACCAATACTAAGTGTAAACTACTGTTAGGAAACAAAAGTCAAGGGATGCATTTGACACTGACACAAGGGGACAAGACGTAGTTTGGGGAAATATTTTAAAGAAAGCTCTGCTTGGTGTAAGATTTGCAGAATGATATAAAGAAGTAACCAAAGAACATTTTCAAGTAGAAGAGACAGTAGACAACATCAGGGCTGAAGAGAACACATGACCACTTCTCTCTCTTTCATTTGTTCATTCCATATTTGTAGGATGCCCAGCTGTCTCCACACTGTGCTAGGCACTGGGGTCACCATGGGGAAGAAGGAGCAGCCCATTCTCACCGCATCAGAGCCCTTCATCACTGATATCTACCTGCCCATGATTGGGCTTACCTTGCCCTCTGGCTGTTGTGCACTGGTATTTTGCCGCTCATTCACAGGCAGTTCATTTCCCCTCAACCCCCAGACCCTGTCTAGTCTCACTTTCCTTCCCACTGCACCATTTGCTGACATTGGCTGAGGTCTCAGAATCTCCCTGGCTCCAGACTATTCAACTTCCACACATCCAGGGCATTAATCCTCTCAAAGTGTTGCAAGACTCAGACTCACATTTCCTCCATCTTCTCATTGTCTGCATTTTCCATTTTGGTGATCTCTGAAAGAGATGAAAAATAACTTCAGAGGATGCATTCTCCATCAACACTAAAGGGAGGCGCTGAAGTCCTAGGACTCAGAGAGAAATTCTTATAACCTTCTGTATGGAACAGATGACTATTTAAATGTGACTTCATGGTGGAGTTTCTTGCATCCAAAAAAAGTAAATACTTTCTCACTGTGTCTTAAGTTCCACTGTTGTAAATAGATTCCTCACTTATCATCTCTATCTCTGCTAAAATAAAGATATAACTGGGAAATTCAGCACACTTAATGTCAGCAGTCACTCAATAACTTCAAAAGAATCTCTGGAAGCAAAGTTTCCAAGGAGGAAAAGAAAATCTTGCTTAAAAGCAAGTAAGCAAACAAACAAAAACTTTACTTTCCAATTTAAAAAAAGCCTAAATGGATTACCTGAATGGTGTTACAAAATGCTGCACACTGCTGTAGGTGTGGCCCAACTGGGAAATCTCTAGCCAGCTAGATTTCCCAAACCTCAAGTTGCTATTAGCCTTGACTACCATGGACTTGGGATGTAAAGTCTCTTCGGTTAGCTGTTGTGTTTGCGCTACTGTTTCACTCACAGCTTCTACTGGTATTGTTACCTTGAGTACCTTTGCAGGAAATCAGGGATCATAGGAATCCTCTCAATGATGCCCCTAACGTGTTTTTCAAATGATTTAACTCAGGGCCCAGTGCAACGGTTCAGTGGTTAAATCCCCGCCTTGCACGCGCCGGGATCCCATTTAGGCACTGGTTCATGTCCTGGCTGCCATACTTCCCATCCAGCTCCTTGTTTGTGGCCTGGGAAAACAGTAGAGGATGGCCCAAAGTCTTGGGATCCTGCACCTGCATCAAAGACCTGGAAGAAGCTCCTGGCTTCTGGTTTCAGTTAGGTTCAGCTCCAGCCACTGTGGCCACTTGGGGAGTGAACCAGTGCATGGAAGATCTTTCTCTCTCTGTCTTTCCTTCTCTCTGTGAATTTGCCTTTCTAATAAAAATAAGCAAATCTTTAGAAAGAAAAATATTTATTTGAAAGGCAGAGTTAGAGAGAGAGGGGAGGGAGAGAGAGAGAGAGAGAGAGCGAGAGAGAGAGAGAGAGAGAGAGAAAGGGTGAGAGGGAGGGAGGGAGGGAGAGAGAGAGAAGAAGAGAGATCTTACATCTGCTTGTTCACTCTCCAAATGGCCACAATGAGAAGCTGCACCAATCTGAAGCCAAGATCCAGGAGCTTCTTCTGGGTTTCTTGTGGGTGCATGCGTCCAAATATTTGAACTGTCTTCTGCTGCTTTCCCAGGCACATTAGCAGGTGGACGTGGAGCAGCTGGGACACAAACTGGTGCTCATATGGAGATGGTGCCTTTACCCAGTTAGCCACAGTGGTAGCCCCACCTCTGATTTTTGTTTTATTCAATCTTTACTAAATAAAGTCTTCTTGGAAATTTGTTATTGATGACAGTTTTCTTTTATGGGTGTGCTATATTTAGAAATAATCAACTTTGTGGAGGCATAATCAATTGTTAAAGCGTCTGTTGTTAGTACACCCAGAAATACAACTGCTCTTAATTGCGTTTGCTAACCTTGTTTCCTTATTTCTGCTGCACTCACTTCAGAGTTCTGGTAGTTTCCTTGTCCCTTCTGACTCTGTCTCCCTTTCCTTTCTTTTTCTCTTCCTGTTGCATTGGCTAGGACATCCTGATCACGCCGACTGGAAGTCATGGGGATGGGCATTTTGCTTTATTCCAATCTTGTGGGGAAAGCAATCTTCCTTTGTTAACTATGATGCTAACCAAAAGGTTTTGGTTAGACATCCTTTGATAGGTTAAGGAGATACCCCGTATTTACTCCAGAATTATAAGACTTTTTTCTAAATTATGAATGAGTATTGGTTTTGTCAGAAGCTTTTTTGTCTCTTTTGGCATTATCATATTGCGTTCCTTTTAGTTGCTAATACGGCAAATTTTATTCTTGTTTTCTGAATATTGAATTTACCCATGTTGCCAAAGTAAGTCGTACTTGGTCACAATTATCACATGTTCAAAATACCACTATTTTAGTTGATAATTTTGTTAAGGATTTTGATAACTTTGTTTACCAGATTTCTGTAATGTCTTTTCTGGTTTTGGTATAGAGCTCCCCCTACCTTCCAATAGCTGGGACACTGATTCCAGGCAGTGAGTTATGCAAAATCCTAGAGCTCACCTCATTTCCCCCCCTTCTCTCAGGGACTCTCATTTTTCTAATGCTTGTTCAGTGTCAGAAAACTGCTACTTTGGGCCTGGTGCAGTAGCCTAGTGGCTAAAGTCCTTGCCTTAAACATGCCGGGATCCCATATGGGCGCTGGTTCTAATCCCGGTGGCTCCTTTTCCCATCCAGCTCCCTGCTTGTGGTCTGGGAAAGCAGTTGAGGACGGTTCTAAGCTTTGGAACCTTGCATCTGCGTAGGAGAGCTGGAAGAGGTTCCGGGCTCCTGGCTCCGGCTATTGCAGCTGCTTGGGAAGTGAATCAACCAAAAGAAGATCTTCCTCTCTCTTCTCCTCTCTGTATATCTGACTTTCCAGTAAAAATAAAATAAATTTAAAAAACAAAGAAAACTGCTGTTTTGTTGATGTTTTCAATTCCAGTTGTTTGTGGAAAGAAATTCCTTGTAGCAGCTAATTCTTTGTGGGAGGCAGCAGAAATCTACTGTTTGCTTAACATTTTATGGTATGCATGATCACTGGGTACGGAACATCATCCTCAGAAGATATTAATGCTTATGTCGTGGGGGTGGGGGTTGGGTCTTGTGGGACTGGACTGGCTATCCTGGAGCCTGGAGCCTCCTCGCAGTCTCTCAGTCACACATGCTCATTTATATATGTTCTTACCATGTCGTATCATCCTTGCAGCCTATGACGTCATTCTTCACACGCAATGTCGTCCTGACAGGTGATGCTATCTACCATGTTTTGGTGCAGAATGAGACCCTCACCAAGCTTGGCCACCTGCACTTAGACTCTCCAGCCTCCAAAACCTGAGCCCAAATCAGCTTCCTTTCCTTCTAAAGACCATTCTCAGCTAACTTGCTATAGTAACACAAAACAGGTGCTTGAGTTATTTCTCACTTGACTGAGCTCCAAGACACTTCGTAAATCTGGTTAGGTTCTACCTTTGTCAAAATTCCTTCCAAAAATAATAACACTATAACTGAATTCAATAGTTCAAATGTCTTTCACACAGAACAATTAAATTATCCTTTCATATGCATGATAAAATTATCACCACTAAAAGTAACAAAGGAATACTACATTTCTATTTATAAATGAAAGCAGATTCTAAACTTTTGTGTTTGGGTCCTGAATCAGCTTTTTATAGAGCAAATCTGGTGAAAGTACCAACTTTTAGTTTTTCAAGCCTGAGAAGTTTTCTGTTTAAATGCTGGTTCAATTTGGAAAAGACACTTTGCTTTTAAGAAATCGTATCTGAAAGAGATGAGACTCTTCCAGATTGACTCCAGGGAGGCAAGTGGTAAAAAATGCTGGTTTCAGTTCAGATGCTCTGCTTCAGACCCCGCTCCCTGCTAGTACATACAGGAAAGCACTGGATCACGGCCCAGCTATTTGGAATCGTGCCACTCACACGGGCACCAGCATGGAGCTCCTGGCTAAGGCCTGGCCTTCCTCGGGCTACTGCAACCATCTTGGGAGTGAACAGTACATGGATGATGTCTGTTTCTCCTTTTCTCCATAATTCTGTGTTATAATCTTCTTTCAGTTACACAAGACACAAATGAGGAAATAAAAGTTTAGAAGGAGCTATTATGTCTTTACATCCAATGGATAAACTAATAGGGTAATAGATTGGATCAAAACAATAATAGCTATGACTTCTCATGCCTTATCTGTTCTATTTGATTAAAAAATAAAGTGAAGAGGAATTAGAAACCAAGTGAAATAACTATAGCTTTTTGTCCGGTCATTTAAAAAGCTAAAATAGAATAAATATATGAGGAGTTGACACATAAAAAAGAAAAATAAACTATAATTAGTGAATAAATACTTGATAGGACTTTTGATATCAGGTTTGTTACCTCCTCTGAGAAGAAGATTATTGTGGGGTTGGGAGGAAGTTGTAGTTTTAGAAAAATTTCAAGTGGTTATCAGCAAGCTCCTCTCTCTATGGGTGGATCATACCTGCTTCCACATCTGTCTGTGGGCAGTTTCTTGGAGTCCCAGTACTGAGATCTCACTTTGCTGTTGGCTGGCTGCAGGGCTGACTCCCGAGTACCATCCCCAGCTTCTAGAGGCTATCTCTTGGTCTCGGCTCATGGACTCCTTCTTCCATCTCCAAAGCCAGCAAAGGCCGATCAAGCCTCCTTCAAGCTGTAGGCAGGCCTCACTGCCTTCTTCCCACTCAAACACTTCACAGGCAATGCCTGAAGGACTTTACATTGCAGGCATTCGCTGCAGCAGTGAAGACCCTGCTGGGGGTGGCCAGAGCCCACACTGGAGTGCCTGGTTTGAGTCTTGGCTAATCCATTCCCGATCCAGTTCTAATGTGTACCCTGGGAAGCAGCAGATGATGGATCAAGCTCATGGGTCCCTGACCTTCCTATGGAAGACTGGATCGAGTTCCAGGCTCTGGCATGGTCCAGCTCTGGGTGATGTAGGCATCTGGGGAGTCAACCTATGGATGGAAGACCTCTCTGTGTCTACTTCTCTGTCCTTCAAATAAAGCAAACATAAATAAATAAAGAGCTGCACATGGTTTCAGAATTTCTTTGTACAGAAATAAACTTATCCTCTAATTCCATTTCTCCACAGTTGTTTCCAGGTACTCTCATTTGTGCTACTCTCTCTTGCCTTCTGACTTCTACCACCCATAACTCTAAGACCATCTCATGCTCCCCCTACAAGTGCAGCCTTTTTAGTTCTCTTTTGACTTCTCTCACACACATTTTTGGCCCACTCATCTAAGACTCTACATTTTTCTGTTTGCCTCCTGGGAGAAGGAACATTCTCACTCTTCTTATCCATCTGTCTTCCTTTTCTTTGACTATAAGCTGGTCGATCCCATGTGAAAGCAAATTTAAGGAAACAGTTAACTTCCACATTGACAGCCACTTCTGCTACTGTGACTCATGTTAACACGGCAATGTGACGAAAACAAAGAGAGGCTCAGAACACATCCCCTGAGAAGCCGGAGCCCAGGCCAGCAGGACTCACGTGCACACCCAGCCCTGGCTCTCGTTTTCACACATGTACATCATGGACATCACTCAGCTTACCGCACACTTCGGCAGGCTGAGTGACTGTACCATATGTTTTGATTTTTGAAACAATTTCTTGAAATATGTCATTATCCTGCTTTTAAAATACATGAGGATGAAAAGAGTACCTGCTACTGGCATCCATGTGTGTTCTACATTGATCCTGGAGTAAAGCCACTGCAGGCTTCAGTAAGATTCTGGCAGAAAGCTTACTCTCACCTGTGCTTTCTGCCACAAGTTCCTGGGCATATTATCTTACTTATTCACATCAACCAAACTAACCACCACAGTAGGCAGTCTCAGACCTGACCCAGACTAGCCCGAGCCACCAATAAGCATGGGATTATTACAAAGTCAGGAACTGCTTTGCCATAACTAAACAGTTCAACAGCAGACGTCTACAGAATGCCTGTTCAGTGTCGTGCTGCTTAAAACACCAACTCTATCAGGACGAAATGTCCAAGAATGGGGTTGGGAAAATAAATAAGTTGTGTGTTTCTCACTCACTGAACGCTGTTGATGGGCATTTCTGACGTTGCAGAGTGTCTGGTTATGTTTTGTATAACGAGGTAACAATCCAATTCAAGTGACATCCTCCCCATTGTGAAAAACAAACCTTGTATTATTATCCCAACGGCAGAAAATAATGTAGCTTTCTACACAGGTAAATCTGAAAGAAACATGCCAAAAAATACCAGCTGTATAATTGTGGTGTTAACACTAGGAGAATTATGGATAGTTTTTATTTCTATATACTTTGATAACAGAGAAGTGGTACTTGGTAAACAGTGAAAGCTAGTGTCAGTTTTGCTACACCAAGAAGGAATACACCTAACTTCCTTACAGGAAACCGAGGCCCTAGAGATGAGGAGGTCAATCCCATGGTCCCTGGCTGGACACACCCAGGAAGGTAATCGCGAAAATTTACAAGTGTTTTCACATCACTGAACTGACACAAGACCCTCCGGAAGCGACGTGGGTAAAGCAAGTAAGGGTCAGCTTTGCCTGAACACCTTGGGTTTCACAGAGGCCCTGGAGTGTACCACCAGCTGCTGGGTAGGTTCTCCAGAAGCCCCCTTTCCCTCCAGCATTTTACTGACTCCTTGCCATTCCTGGGCTCAAGGGCAAAGAGCCCCAAACGGCAGCCAGTGGAGAAGCAGCACAGCAGCGATGGCCTGCAGAGGGTCCCAAGCTTCACTCACCGCACTCACAGGCGACACCCGGCTGCTGCTCCATGTTCCTCTTCCTCAGAGTGAGAAAGCATACGATCCCGGCCACAACGAACAAAGTGACAATCGCAGCTGCAATCCATACTCTTGAGCTCTCCTTAGGCACAGGGGGTTCCATTGGCACTGGAAACGAACACAAGCTTTCCATCAGCAAGGACTTTTCAGAAAGTTTCTACTTGTTGCTGTTCTCTTTATTCACCTGCCTGCACCTGCAGAGCTCTGCGGGCCAGCGCAACCTGAAATCAACACGGGGTGGTAGGAAGCTTCAATCTTGCGGCCTCCTCCACAGCTGAGGACCAAACCAGTGCCTCTGGCCTGTGCTGCCTTGTCATTCACAAGGTGGAGGTGACATTGGCCATGATTTGGAAGAAGAGCAACACCCTGGCCAGTGGTTTTGGAACTTGTGGCTCTCACGGTACAACGACGGGGCAATGTCCCCTTAGCCCTGTCCTTTGTGCAAGCTGCCCGCAGTAGGCCCTGCTGCCTGCACCATCCACCATCGCCTCTAGATGGGGCTGCTGACACTTCTCCCTTGACAAGCAGATCCTAGGAAGCTGCAACCTCCTAGTTAAATTTGCTTGTTTGGTTTTTGCTGAGGTTATGACAATCTTCCTCAGCATTGCTTTCATCATGTCTCTCCTTCTACACATCCATTGGTATTTTTTGTGTGAAAATTCCTAGGTTTCTGGGAAGGTAAAAAAAAACAGCCTTTTTTTTTTGTGGGGCTGGGGGTGGGGAAACTTAGAAATGATTGGCTTAGCTATCAACATTGTTGGGAATAGCTCTGGTGGTCAATTTCAAATTTCAAGACCAACAGGACCTGCTGACCTCCTGTCAGCTTCACTGCACTTTGTATGTTGCATTTCCTATCTGTGTAGTCTGTCTCAGTTCCTGCTTTTTGAGCCTGTTCAGATTGCCTGTAAAGGCAGGCTATATCTGTTGTCTGAAGACTGCTGTCCTTGACATCCAACAAGGTGCCTTGACCAAACATCTGACTTATCTTTGATCAGGCCACAGAACAAGAACACACACAGGTAAGTCCAACCTCCCAGAGGGATTAGAAGAGAAACGTTTCTGAAGATAGTAGCAGGTGGTATCAGGAACAGTTATCCCACAGCAGTGGAGAAGCAGGAGAAAGGAAGTGAGGCTGTAGTCTTGGCAGGCCCTTGGGTTGGCTGCTAGAGTCATAGTGGCGGGCCCCAGGGCATGTTACCTACAGTGAAGTCTGTGGCTACGAGAAGGGAATAAGCTTGAGGTGTAGTTCAAAGAGGCTTCTATCAGGCCGAGACAAAGCAGTGGTAGAAGCAGCCAGGACTGGCTGGGTGATTCCATCTTTTACTAAACCCCCAGAAGCTGAGTGCCTGGGTGGTAAATCAGTGCCAGGAGGGAAGACTGGCCCACTCACACACTAGGTTAGGTTGGTAAGCCCTGGCCCAGGCCTGTACCTAAGAGTACATCCACAGGCCCTGTCAAGTTGGAACAGTAGAACACTGAGTGTGAGAACAGCAAAACCAGGTTGGATCAACAGATTGGATGGATGTCCCAGGATGTGTGATAAAATAAAGACCCACGGTTGGAGAAGGTGGTCAAGGGAAGCAGAGGGAGAGGAGGGTCAGAACAATCAGGACGGGCAGTGTGGGCACAGAGGGTATGGCAGAAGAAAATGCTCCAAACACTGCTCTTTAAAAACAGTCTCAGAAAAATTCATGAAAAACAGAATTAGAGGGTACATTTATTTTGGTACCAAAAATATTTTGTAATTCAGGTGGGGTTTTTATGTAAGGCACATTTTCTCATGCATGTTGGAAAGAGCCATTGTAAAGATTTGTGCCCTTTGAGATGGCCCTTTCCTTCAGCTGGATTGGTGCCTGCAGCAAGTTGGGAGCCTGCTGCAGGCCTGGCTGCCTCTGACTGCATGTGACACACCTTCTGTACTTAGGATCCCTTGAGATCCTCTCACCAGCCCAGTCTTCATGTAATCTCCATTTTTCCATTCAGGTGGAATGGAATGCCCTCCTCCTCTCGTCACCACACTTATTAAGGCAGATAGTCTCTTTTACGCTGGTACAAGGTCCTCCTACCTTCAGGAAGTCATCTTTAACCCTCCAGGTACTTACCTGCCTCTGAACACTTGGCTATCAAGATAGGTGGGTGGACAGTTTGCAACCCACCTGGGAGCAGTGGGACCTGGACTCCAGCTTCCTGTTAATGCAAATCCCAGAAGGCAACAGGTGATGGTTCAAGTAGCTGGTGTTCAGTCACTCACCTGGGGAGGTCTAGGTGGAGTTCCCAGCCCCTAGGTTTGGCCTGGCTCAGCCATTAAAGACACCGTTGGTGGAAACTAGTGGATGGGAGCCCTCTCTCTACTTCTGAAGTAGATGGGTAGATAGATAAAACAAAGATGTCAATTGCTTTTGTTTTAATGTAGTCCCATATTTCCATGGGATATAACTTAGGTTTTTTAATCCAATCTTTTGAAAACTGATGTCCATGTGTGCACATCTGGAGGTCCCATTCCATCAGATGGACCCCTAGAGCAGGGAAGATGTTTTTTCCTTTGAGTTTTCATCATCGACCCAACAATGTCCTAGAATGATTCTGTATTCATTAGAGTACTGTACGCCTCTACGCACTTATCTATCCTTGATGTGTCCTATATGTATGCATGCATGTGTCATGGTGTAGCCTACATGTATATACATATATCCCTGTGTGTCTCATTTGCATGTATGAATGTATGTATGAATGATGTGTCCTATATGCGTGTATGCATGTCTGTACGTATGGTGTAACCCATATATACCTATGTATCCCTGATGTGTTCTATATGTACGTATGCATGGTATGTGTGGTTGAGTGTTTAATCAACAGAAGTACTCTAGTTTGAAAGAATATTGTGACATTTTTAATCAAAAGTTCAGAATACTTCACCCAAAGACAACCCAACAGACAGAGCCAGTTTCAGTGTTGCCTCCTGCCCTGTGTCATTCCAATGCATCGGGTATTTTTGGTCTAATTATTTCCTAACAGCATCACAAAATGGTCCAGGTAGGTTTCCTAGTATATGGGACACATGGCACAATCTGCCTTAAGCATTTATGTATAATGAATGCTGAAAGAAACCAACTTGGGGAGCAGCTTTACCTATAATGAAATGTGGAGAGTGTGTCTCCATGGACTCAGTTTGCAGAACACAGTAAATGGTCGCATTTGTTTTATCATCTGCAAACGTGAAAGGCCAGCTGATGGAAACACTGTACAGTCCTGTGACATCATCTTGAGATTTCTGCATGACACCATCATACTCAGTAGTCGAATTATCAGTTTGTAGCACAAAAAACATCTTCTTAGGTTCTGGGTAGCCTTGTACAGATGAGCAGGTCAAATTTATGGTAGAGCTTATCGTCATATTAGAAGTTGATGTTATTTCTGGTTGACTGAAATTAGCTGAAAGCAGAATAGAGACAAAAGACAAAATCAAGCAAAACTCGGTCTAAACTTTGATGTATCTAGAAGGGAACATTCGTTAACTAAATATCTAAACTGGGAACTCATTGCAGCACACCTGGGAACCTTATGGGTTCTCAGCCCATAAGGAGAACCAGATGTAACTGCACATTTATTCCAGGAATGGAGATTTTAGTTATGCTTATGTCCTGCTTACCAAAGTGCTGAAATTAAGTTACCAAAGACTGACATTGAAACTACTCTTTCGGGGAATGAAGTCACCAGAAGTGACCTGAGCCTGGGATCCCAACATCCTGTGGGAAAACCTCCAGCTCACCAGCCTAAGCAGGCAGAAGGAGATAGAGCTAGAGCGGGAACAGAGTTCATGATCCTGGCATGCAATGGGTTTTACCTCCCAGAAACTCAAGCAGGATGGTGTTGAATAGGTGGGTAGGGATTTGGAACTTAGAAATTGAAAATACCGGTTTGGGGCAAGACTGTCAAGGTATTTTCAACACATTCTATGTCTGATGAAGACCAAACATCCAGCCATTTCTGTAAGGAACATGCTAAGCTTGAAACACTTAGTGTCTTTGTTTGCCATTCTTATTTCTGTGGTTATCTCTGGCACCCAATGCCTTTGGGGAAGGTACTTCAAAAAAACTCATGGGCGACATGGATCATGGAAAACAACATGAATGGTTGCAAAATTCTTTTGCACTAAAATAAGCTTATCATTCAATCCTAGATTAGAGCTTTCCATGAGCATTTGTAGGTGTCTACATAGCTCCTTCCAGCTGTCCTTGCTCTTGCTCTGTTGCTACTAAATAGTTTACAGGAGTCCCATAGTAATTTCTATCTTGGCATATTGTTCCAACATGTTAGGCACTTGCTTGCCATTTTCACAGGTTCTGCCATATCAACATTCCACCTAGCACTGCACTTGGACTTCATGCAGACTGTAGAAGGTGCATTGCCAGATCTTATTCAAACTTCTTGGCAGTGTCTATGAATTCAGTTTGGATGGGTTATCTAGTTTTTCTAATATACATTAAAAGAAATGTAAAACTTTAAAAGAAGTGCTTGTTTATGTTTCCTAGTATGTTCTTCCAGGAACCTAAGGTACCTGGCCACACTTTGCAAACATTGATTTACCAATTGGTTAAATATCTGGAAAACCCCGTAAGCTAGTTTGAGTCACATGATGGAGCGGCTCTCTACTTTATTTCTACTTTTTCCTTTGCTTTACTTTGTGGTTTTGCAATAGGTATTGATCTGTCTTTTCCAGCTGTGTGAAAAGTTGATCTAGATTTAGAAATATCATGTCAGGGTATCAGCCCTGGAGAAACGAGGACGAGGTTGACACCCAAGCCTGTACCTGAATGCTTACAACGGTTCTGGTCCTAACATCCACAAACTGGAAATGACCCCATGTCTTTCAAAGCAGTAAATGGACAGACAACGGCATGCTACGTAGCAATGTAAAAACAAAAAGAACAAACTCTGATAGATGCAACAAAATGAAAGAAACAAAAAGGCTTTGTGCTGAATACAAAAAATCAGTCTCAGAAGTTTACAAACGCTATAGTTCCATTTACAAGATATTCTCCAATCTGTAGAATGGCAAACAAGGGCTATACCTATAGAGAGAAAATGTTTCAAAAGACAGAGCAAAAGACAATGTTTTGATTGATGGGATATTCTGTTCCATTTATGGTGGTAGCTACATAAATCTATATATAATCTATAAAATTAATATATTTTATGCTAAAACAGAAATGTTCATTTTGTTGTATGATGATAATGAAAAAAAGTCTGGGGTTTGGCATTTGGCACAGCAATTCAAGTTGCTGCTTAGAACACCCACAGGCCATAGTGGAGTGCTTAGGTGCAAGTCCCAGCTGCACCCTTGATTCTAGCTTCCTGCCAATGCACACCTTGGAAATCAGCAGGTGATGGTTCAAATGGTCGAGTCCCTGCTCCCTACACAGAACTGGATGGAATTTTGGCTCCTGGCTTTGGCCTGGCTACTACAGACCTTCAGGGAGTGACCAAGTATATAAGAGATTTCTCTCTCCCATATCATCTCTCTGCCCTTCAAATAATAATAAATCTACCGTGACCTTTAGGCATGTGAAGATCTGATGAACAGAGGAGCTGGTTTTCAGCTCAGGGGGTTGTTTCTCAGGTCATTTCGCTTCTGACTCCTGCCTCATCAGCAAACGACTCATAAGGAACCGACAGGAGGCTGGAGGGGAAAACCCTAGTCAGTCAGCTGTCTCCCTTGCTGGGTGCTCTAGGCAAAGATTAGTAGATGAGAAATCTTGGACCAAAGTAGAAAATGCATGTAAAAGATTTGAGGCCTCTGTGGTTATATAAACTTAGCAATGACCAAAATACCCATGGTTTTCACTTGGCCACATTACCTTTGCTCAATTAGCTCTATTTTGTCCCTAAAGATGAGTCTGACAGATCCTTCTGAAGCAAACTATACTAAGTGTGAGGATTTTTAGTTCCCTGCTCCCACATTCTGTATTCCTTTCAGATGCACTTCCCAGAAACAGCTATCCTCTGCCTGCTCTCTGTAGACCTGCCCCCTCCCACCTGGCTGGTTCCCCATGCCCACCCCTCCAACATTTCACTACCCATTTTGTAGCCTTCTCTGAGGAAGTGAAGGATCTGAACATACCACTGATCACATACCAAGCACTGACAGCTCAGAACTTATCTGTTGAAAAGGAATCATTCCTTTGGACCCTTTGTGATGGATGTAACATTGATACAAGCCCTTGTCCGTGATCTGAACGTTGTGAAGTCGTAGGGTCAAACTGTCCTGGTCAAAGCTTGTGCGGCCAAGGTACTTAGAGGCCACATTATCAGGCTTCTCTCTGCCCAAGTATAGCTCATACAGAACCCGCCTCTCCTGGTCCTGCCAAAACACAACCAGCTCACTCAGGCTTCTGTTTTGAGAGTTTGTGAATTGGCATGGCAGGTCCGCAGTCTTGTTGAAATAAGCCTGTGTCTTGAGGGAAGCAGCACCTAAGAAAGAAAAGTGGGGATTAGAGAAAGAGGAACAAGTGAAAGAAAAAAAAAACATACAAAGCCAAATTCCATTTCTCTTTCTACAACCTCTGGCACACCATCTTACAGTGATGGCCACGAAGTAGTGGAGCTCAAGCTTGGAATCTGTGCATGTGCTTGGGGCACCTGGACAGGAAGGCTGAAGTTGGAGCTCACTGCCAACTAAATGCGTGTGAGCTTAGGCATAGCACAACCTTGAGAAGCCTCAGTTTGCTGGTGTGTTTAATGAAGGTTTGGATTCAGTGCTCCAAGGGTCCTTCTAGTACTAGGGTTCTGTGGATTTTCATCCTAGGAAAGGGAAAGTCAGCAGAATGGGAAACACATTCACCAACCCTTTTCCTAGGACCTGAATCTTGATGCTCCTTGTTCCAGTTGTTCTCCTATAACTTTTAGAGCATCACCAAAAGTTCTTCCCCTCACCTCCTTGGCCCCTTATGTTTTGGTCCACTATTGTGAAAAGACTGCTGACAATAGCCTCATTCATTGGTGATCACAGAGGCTAGTATCTGTGAGATGCAAATACTTCCCCCTAACAACTTTCCTTCCCTCGTGGCAGCTGCTCCTTTTATGACTAGCTCTTTCTAGAATATGAAACAGTTTGGAAGTGACTTGAATGGGCCACCAAGGCTGGGATTCTCACTGATCTCTCTAAGGTCTTTCAGGGACCAGAGAGAGAACCAGGTAAATTTGAGGGTTGTTTTGGGATTGCAGTGGTCAAAGGCTACTTAAGACACTTAAAATGAAATATTGCCAGGGGATTATAGGTGGGAAGGTGAGGCTGAACCTGGCAGTACTGGGGGCCCCAGGTACCCCAAACTTATTGCTTCTAGAATTCATGGTCCCTGGAAAGTTTACCAACTGGTAGAGAATATGGTGCAAGAATTCAGAGAAGGGCTTTGGTTCTGATGGCTCACTGAGGTTTGTGGGAGGGATTTGGGTCACCCACTTCCTTAAATGTGATGAGTACATCTTAGGGCCTTTCTCTGGGTCACAGAATTACATGAGACAACCAAGCATGTAACTGGGGGGCATGAAAAGTGCAGGGCATAGAGGCAGGAATGCCTTGGTGAATTTGAAGTTAGATATCATCTTGGGTGAGGAAGTTGGATTTCCTGATTCAGGATTTTAACCAAGGGACACTCACAAGGAAGGAGGAGCCTGGGAGGGAGGGTCAGCAGGGACAGGGAGGTGGAGGGCTGGGTTGGTGAGAGCTGAGGAAGCTCCATGTGACATTCTCTGGATAGTGGAAAAAGGAAGTCGATCTAATAAATGATTTCTCCTCAAAGAAGGAACAGGAGGGCGAGGAACAGATAATGCTCATAGTTAGGGATGCACATCACATGGGCCTCCAATTAGGGTGGGGAGGGTATGGAGGAAAGAAGGTGGGACAAATGTTTCAGTTCTTTTTTTAGAAATTCTACTGTGTCACAGGGTAGGGAAGGGAAAAGGGGGGTGCTCCTTGCTGTGAGACTACATTAGCACCTGGGGATAGGGGCCAGTCATTTGATGATGCCTTGGAGACTATGATGTGAGGAAGAATTTCTGAGGGTGTTATTTGAGTGGTTTTGATAGTTCCGAGATAGCTGTCAGCTTCATTGCACCTGAGTTGAGAAAATTTTTCCATGATCTATTGACTGAAGAAGTTCACTTTAGTGATTCACAGACCCAGAAACTTGCCGTAAAGCTTGGTCAGAGTTGTCCAATCTTTTCTACATTCCATCCTTTGATGAGGACTCCTCTACATCCTCTGCTGGCCTAGAGGAGCTGGCTATCATGTCTCTCTTGAGTATCTGGGCATGCTGTACACTGCACAGACATCAGCAACTGAGGCGATCTAGTCCCAGTGCATGCACTGCAAGCTCACACCACATATATTGTGATCTTCCCTGTGGCTGCAGTTTCAAATCCAGTGCTCTAGGTGGGGATTCTCCCAAGAAACCTCATCTGGGGTGACCTCAAACTTGACATTTGTGTTTGCCAGTCAGTGCAGGGTGAGGTTCGGTTCATCAACCACACCAGCCAATGCATATACCAGTTGATGCACTTGCCTGGTCAGTTCTGCTCCAAGCTCCATCTCTTATGCAAACTGACAGGTGCTGTGGCCTTACCCAGCCCAGCCCACCACAGGCCTGGTGCTCACTTACACCAGCAGGTGCCACCATGGCCTGGTCAGGCTGACCTCCCAATAATCCTAACCAGGCCTGTTCCAAGCCCTGTTTTTTGCATGTGCTGTGTCGGCTTCTGCTGTGCTCTAGCCCTGGCCTGCCTGCATTCCATTTGGCTCTTATGCATATCCATGGGTGCTATTGGCCACGGTCTTGACTCTAAACTTCAGTGGGAATTAGCCCAAGTTTGAATTACTGCCTGTCACACTGTGTCAGCCTTACTGTAACTCCACAAGGTACTCAAAACAAACTGCAGACATCAGTACAGGATGCCTGTCTATACTGGAAGGGCAAAAACCCTATGTGAGAAGCCAGAATAGTAAAAGGAAAAGGGCAGCATAAGGAAGATTCCTTGTGTTGGGCAGTTATCTCACAAAGCAAACCAGAGATTCTTGTTTCATGGTTGTAGAACATTAAATCATAGTGCAAGAGCACCACCTACTGTAAACACAATACTGTCCTGGGCAAGGGGGGGTGGAGGAAGTTAAGGGGAGGGGAGCACAGGTTTGGTCTAATTTGCCCTATGATATAGAGAAGGGGATCTAATGGAGAAACAGAGCACAATGAAAAGTTCTGCCAATTAATGCTCAATGGTATATTATTACTCAGCTGTTTGTTGTGCCTTCTGGGGTTGGTAATGACTTTACCCTTAGGTTTTGCTATCTTCTTGATTTATGCATTTCCCCTACACATATCTCACATTTCTACCTACTCACTCCACTTCAAATATTGATTCCATGATCCCAGCCCCATCTCCCAGGGATTACAAGGGGGTTCCTCTTCCGCCATTCTAATTGCTGTCCTCTTCATCTCCCAACCAAAAGCATGCTCTGTGGACCAGTGGCATGGGCAGCACTGAGGGGCTTGTCGGGAATGCAGAATCCTGCCCCATCCCAGCCTAGTGGACCAGCAGCTCCACTTTGAGGAGCTACTTTACTCTATCTCCAGGTCAGATCACAGAAAATGACAGCAAAGTCTGCTGCCAGCTGTCCCTCCCCAGTACTGCCTCCCTCCCACCTTGTGCACTGGGTGGAAATCACTCAAGTCCATTTTAAGTGGAACCGAAAGTATTTCACCACTCACACTCTGCAGCCACTCCCTCAACCGCGGGCTTTCATGAGATCACTCAGGGCTGGTAGGGAAGATCCAGCCAAGCCCCTCTCCGACTGCAGTAGGGGAAGATGAGGTTCAAGATCTGTTTTCCCCAGGTATCTTCTCTCCTCCTTTTTACTTCCCCAGATGTTAGTGCACCTAACGAGCACACTCCCCAAGACTTTACTGATGGCTAAGGATTGAGAATCTCACTCTTCCCCAGTGCTTGGGCCTCAGTGTAGTAAAACCAATGGCTCTGATGAGATCAGAAGTCTGGTGGGCACCTCCCTAATCAGCTGAAGGAGACTGAAGTTCTTCTCTGCAACATACTGTTCAAATCTCATCCAAAAATGACTCATCATCCTGTGGACCTCTGATCCCACCACCACTATGGTGTTCCTGGGATGTTGCTCCAAACGCACCATACCTCACATGTTCCAGGACCATCTGCTTCTCTGGGTGTCCCTCCATGTCTCTGTGCTCTAGTTTCTTTCTTCTGCTGCTAAACTTTCCTCCAGCACTTGCCTGGGCCCCCTGGAGGTCACAATCCCACAAGAATCAACCCTTGTAGGCTCCTTCCTCATCACTGAGGTGGTGCTTTTGTTGGAAGGAAGAACCCTGCCCATTATCCACTGCTGGTGCTCTCCTCAGGTGTTTGAGCAGCATTCTTCCCTTTCCAAGTGGCCCACCTGCCCTTGTTTTTAGCTCCTAACCAGTGTTCTCTACCCTTCCGCTCACTGGAGATTGAGTTCTTCTTTCTAACCAGTTCTTAACATGATGTGGGTGAGTTCATCATGAAGCAGTCCATCAATTACCTGCCTCCGAGTTCCATGACCTCGTCAGCCCCTAAGGTTTTCATCCGCTGGTATATCAGCAGCCTCCCACTCATGGTGCCACATGGCCCGGAACCCCTTCGGTCCCAGAATTTCAACCTCATCCTGATTTATAATCTCCTGTTCCTGCAGGTCTGGCTTTTGCTTACTTGGTCTACATCTATTCTTCAACTTAATCAAGATCCCATATATCACTGACTCAACGTCAGTACCCTATAATGCAGTGTTTTCCAAAAGAACTCTCTGTGATGGTAGAAATATTCCATATCTTGGTTGAATTAGCCCCTGGTCATGGTGGCTAGTGAGCACCAGATAAAAGGCTAGTGTGATTAAGAAATTAAATTTTTATCTTCACTTGATCTTAGCCAAAAGGCCAAGAAGCGATTAAATTTTTATCTTAATTTTTAATAAATTCAAATGTAAATATTCGCATGTGGCTAGTGGTTATCACACTGGACAACACACAGCAGCATATCTTTTAATTACTCCTTGCCAGCATCTTTAACAAATGTGTCCCTTTGTCTCTAAAATTCATCCTGGGAAGATATTACTTTTAAACCGCATGTTAGGTTACTTCAGCAAGTTCATGGAAAATTAAATTCAAAGATAACCTTCTTTGGGTGCAAAATGATTTTGCAATCCATGCGTTTTTCCATCACATGCACTGTCTATGACATTTTGAAGGCCTCTTACATAGAAGCACAGATTTCAAATAGTTTCCACCAAAATAAATTTGTGTTTCTGTTTCATCTTCTGTGAACTTCTGACATGATACTCTCTCATCTCTTCCTACCAATGGAGTGGCTGAGCCTTCCTGCAACAAGTCATCCTATTGTGCAGACAGCCTGATGACATGACACACATGTGATGTCCAGTTTCACTCGACTTGGCCTTTGTGCTGCTCAGCCTTGCCTGCGCCCTTTTCTCAGCAGTCACTTCACATACTATCCCTGCCCTGCTTTAAGTCTCTCTTTCCCTTACAAACTCCCTAAAAGAGTAAGCAACTGTTTTGCCTCACTGCTGCCTCCTAGCCCCACTTCTTTACTAAAACCAACCTGACAATGGTTGGTCAGTGACTTCCCACTGTGGCAAAGCTCAAACCTCTTTTCAGACCTCAGCTCATTTGACCACTTGGCCAAGTCTCACGCTGTTGGCATCTCTCCTTCCCAAAGTGCTCTACCATTTCCCAGTGTCTGACTTCCTAGCAAGTTTCCTCTGACCACTCCTTAGAGGCTGATAATATCAAATGCCTGTCCTTGGTTTCGGACTCTGCAAACTCTCCTCCTGGCTTCCTCCTTATCCTTGGGTTCAACTGCCATCTCTCCTCACTGATCATCAATCAGAACACATCAATGAAGTTATCTACATATGTTCTTCCAAGCCAAGCCCCTGTCACCTCTGGACTGGATAATTGCAATCACCTCCTGATTGTTGGGTCTTCTTCCACCCTTTTCCCCTAAGTCTAATCTATCAAACCAAAACAATCCTTTCAAAGTTCACCTCCAGTCACATAACCCTTCTATTCCAAAGCTCTTGATGACTTCCTGATATCCCTTATCAAAGTCTGGCTTGAGGAGTTTAGCTACTGGGTTTAAAACAAAACAAAACAAAACAAAACAACTATGTGTGATTTTCTGCCAGGCATGGTTGGCAATAACAGAGGTCTCTTGGGGAATGCTGTCTCCCCACCCCAGACTGTGGGTGCACAGCCAGTACTGGCAGTCTCTAGAGGGGCTGCAGTCACGGTCCCAGCCCCTAGCCAGTCATGCCGTTCACATATTTGCATTCCTAGCCTGGGCACTTTCACTCTTAGGTCTCTTCATCTGAGACCTCGGGCAAAGATCTTCAGGTACCTCCCTCCAAAGCATCCTTTTGGGGCCTGAAGATGTTTCCCCCCTTGGACTCTGGACTCTGTATCCAGGACTTTCCTACTCCTGCCCCTCTTCATCCCTCATCTTCTCCTAATCTCCTCACCCCCTACATTGGGTCCTCTTACTCTTGATCCATAAAACTGCCAGAGCCTTTTGTTTGGGGTCTCCTCCACAGTGAGTCAAGCCCTCTGTCTGCACAGATCTACCTGACCCTTCCTGGGTGTGAGATACAGCAAAGGAAGTCAACCCTGCCTCACACTGCAGCCTCCTGCTGGTGCAGCACAATAACAAACTCAAAACTTAGCTCTTCATCCTTGTCTTGTTGCAGTCTTCAGCTGCTCTGACACCTGGCAGTTCAGCTGCATCTCCCCCAGCCCAGCTGACACCAGACATCTCCTATTACAATAGGCACAGGGCTTTCATCTTGTTTCTTCACTGCCATATTTCCAATATCTACAACTGTTTCTCACACATATGAAACATTCAGTAAACACTTGTGGAGGAAATGAATGACTGACTTTCAGTTGTCAGGGAGATTAAATTTAAACCCAAACGGGAGACTTGTTATATTTTTTCACAGATAGTTTTAAAATGCTGGAAAGAGTGGGGAGATGGGTCCTCTTATGCACTGTTGATGCAACCTTTTTGAAGGACAACTGGTAAGATGCATGAACATTCATATAAACTTAAACCGTGACTTAGAAATTTAGTCTCTAGGAATTAATTCCACCAAAAGACACACATACACAAGATGGCATATCGTTGTCACTGTTCATGAGAACATGCTAGAGATAAGTTAAACGACTTAATAAATCCTGATGTGGTCAAACAAATGAATGCCACTTGGTTGTGAAGCAGAAAGCCACAGGGTGCTATAGCACTGCAGTCAGGGGTATGGATTTAGACAGCGTGCATTCAGTTGCAGCTCAACCCCTACCATTCATTTGCCACAATAGGCTAATTACCTAACTCATCTGCATCCTAGTTTCCTCTTGTGAAAACTAATAGAAATAATGCTCTCTAGCACATTGTCATTGTAACGATTAAATAAGGTCATATTTTGAGATTTCAATTAATACCGGCTCATAACAAGCATCCACAAAAAGTTACACAGTTTTGGAGTTGATCTCACAGAAATTGTGAGTGGAACAGCACCCACCAAAGGCTGTAGAGAGTAGAGGGAAGGAGAGATGGAGAAAATTTGAGCAACCAACCAGTACCAAGAGCTAGATAAAAGAAAGACATTCTTTTGTCCCCCACCTGTTGGCCCTCATTTTATTTGATAAGCGAGATACAGAGATGAGGAGAGAGATCCTCCATCCTCCAGTTCACTCCCCAAATTCCTGCAGTCTCTAGGCCTGAGTGGGGCCAGGAACTCAATCCAAAGTTTCCCACCTGGGAACTACATGAGCCAGACTGCTGTCTACCAGGATCCACATTGGTGGGAAGTTGGATTCAGCACCTGGAGTCAGGGTTCCACTCCAAGTGCTCCAATATGGAATATGGAACACAGCACCCCAGCCCTTGTCTGAACTCCTGGGCCAAATGGCTACATCTGCCTCTCTTCGTTCTTCAAAGAATGAAGAAAGTGTACTTACAAAATAATGATCACTAAGCAGAAAGCTCCTCAGTAACCAACCAGAAACCCAAGACAATGGGGTAACAGATCCAAAAGGGGGGAAAAAACACAGAGAGAAAAAGGAAGTGAATCATAACATTTTAACTCAGAGGATTGTTATAATTTCAAATACAAAGAATGAAAGGCCTTTAGAAACTTAAGGAAGTATGTTGAGACAATACTGCATAAAAATATTCAGTGATCTTTTACATAAATACTGTGGTTATAATTATATATAACTTTTTACTTTCACTTGTTCTCTATAATAAAGGTCAGAAAATTGAGTTTTAACTAGTTGTTGGGGCTGAGTGGAAGTGACCCCAGTACCCTGCCAAAGCCAAGCAGACACTCCATCCAAGTGGCTGGAATGTGGAGTCCACACGGAAGGTCAACACCTGCCATGCTGATCTATCTGCTACCACAGAGGCACCCCCAAGAAATTTCTCATCATGGAGACTACATATTCCTGTGCAAGCCTCAGGAAGAACTCAATCCACCTTTACAAAAGGACTTTTGATATGTAACCCCACCCTCCATTCCTGTGTTATCGGCTCAAGTGTAAAAAGAAAAATCTAACCAAATTATGAACCAGCATCTTTTACTGGGCTAGCGGCTTCTCTCAATCTCCATTTCTCCTCCACCAGGCTGAGACCTCTGCCTAGAGAAGACTGACCCAAACTCAGTTCAAAGGAACCATGGAGAACAACGCCCTCTTGTTTTATATATAACAAAAAGGAGGAATGTGAGGAGTGACTTGAACATTGGCCCTAAATGCCTCAGTTATTTTGCATCTGCTTCTCTTTTCCCACAGTGCAAGAAATTAGCACCATTCCAATTTTCCACCAATGAGATGTGACTTCATGGTGCCACCTAAAAACCCCACCCCCAATTTCTTGCAGCCCCAATCTCTAATCCCCACTCACCTACTAATCACCTGTGGCTCCAATAACCTCAGTCACCAATCCCTTGGGGACACCCATCGCCCCTCTCAGCCAATTCCCCACAGCCCCCACACCTTCCAGGCTCACCTGGGTTGTATAAAATGAACCTCCACTGTGCCCTCTTCCCTTTTTCTTGGCTCTCCTGCTCCTCTTCCATCTTGCAGCTTTTCCCTGCCCTGGCAGCCCCTCCATCCTGCCACTATGGCAGATGTTTCCTTTCTTGTTCTCTCCCCGTCTACCCCTGCTCCCGTTCCTACCCTGCTAGAATAAAGGACCTCCTAAGTACCCTGTTGTACCTAAGTATTACGGCTTGTGGTAAACTAATCATGAAAAAGAGGACTTGGCTGCAAGAAATTAGCTGCGTGTAAGGATTTACTATGGTTAAAAACTGTTGCGAGAATTGAATATTTTTATTAAAAGTATCTCTCTGTCTAGGGAGAAAGAAACAATAAATAATAATTTTTTTTAAAATGGATAAGTACTTTTAGAAGGTGTGCTTTGAGGTCCCAGAACCTGGCCCAACGGTAGGGCTAGGCCAAAGCCAGACAGCGGGAACAACACCTGGTCTCCCATATGGGTGGCAGGGACCAAAATCGTTGGGTTGCTTTTTGCTGCTGAGCAGGGTGCATGTTAGCAGGAAGCTGGGTCAGAAACAGACGGGTCAGGACCCAAACCAGGCACTCTGCTAGGAGACGCAAGGATCAGAGCAACAGCTTACCCTGCCATAACACTGTCCCTACATGTTTTATTTCCATACATCTCAACTACCCTGAGGGTGCCAAGATTCCGGTATACATACATTTTTGTCACACAAAGGAAAAATAAGCCTCAGTCTTTCCAATCCTTATTCCCTTTCCGGCTGAATGCCTACCATTGGAGCTTCTCTCTTCCCTCCCAGTTTCACTCCCAAACAGCCCTAACATGCCTGTGTTTGAGAAACAGAGGCATGACTTGGTCACTCACCTCCAGGTACTACATCTAGGGACTGTTACCAATAGCAGTCAGAAATTGGGGTCAAAAGTAACTACATACATACAACCATATACAAAGGAACCTATAAAAAGTGGACATGGGCCAGCACAGTGGCATAGCTGCAACCTCTGAGGCAAGTGTATTATGTGGGTGCCAGATTGAGTCATGGCTGCTCCACTTCTGATCCAGCTCCCTGTTAATTTACTTGGGAAAGCAGCAGAAGATGGCACAAGTGTTTGAGTCCTGCCACCCATGTGGAAGACTCAGACTCAGATGGAGTTCTAACCATCTGCCTTCGGCTCAGGGCGGTCCTGGCTGTTTTGGGTCTGTGGTGGGGAATGAACCAGCAGATGGAAAATCTCTTACTTGCTCGTTCTCTCACTCTCTCCCTTCCAAATACATAAATAAATCTTTAGAAAACATAATAGTGGACTTTCTCCCAGGATGTGGAATGAAAAGTTTGAGCACATTTTCCATAGATTTTAAGATAAATAAATCTCTCCAACTACCCACCACTCTAGTGCATGAATTGTTATTCAATAGGAATGAGAAGCTTTGGGACCCAGAAAGCCTTCAGACAAAAAGAGACTCATGGTCAAAAGTCAACCTGGAAAGATAACTCTTTCTGAAGGGGAACCTACGTTTTCCTCCACACACTCCAGTGCAGTGCAGACATGTCCCCAGCCCTGACAGTGGCACTCAGACGCTCCCCCAGTTCGGAACATGCCAAGCTCACAATGGCAACCTCACACCATAAGGCCAGAGCGGCTCCACTTGCTCCTTTCAATCTTAAACTCTCAGATAATCTTAATCAGGGTATCGCCCGGAATGTCTTCTCTCCCTGACAAAGGACACGAAAGATAATGGGGGTGCTGGGAGAGGGACTTATTTCATTATTCTGTTTTATTTCTGTCATCAAATGAATTATTCAGACCTGCATTGTGGCTGTGGACTGTCTGGGCCAACTGTATCTCCTTTCTCTCTTTGAATGCCTGCCTTGTGGCTAAATCACTGGATGCCAGCCCAGTAAACTGAGATGTGGCTTGACAGAAAGACGACTCCCATGGATTCTTCTCATTCTTTGTAAAAAACTGCAATCTCTTTGGTTTTGTTTTTGGTAGTGGGAAGAGTATTGGCAATGTCATTTTCTCTTTGGGCAACTCTTTTTTTCTATTCCCTTCAAATTGTATTGCCAATATACAAGTATCCTCTCGTCACCATAAAGCTTAAAGAGTTGCTGCTTTGCAGATATATATATATATATTTTAAAAAGATTTGTATATTTTTATTAGAAAGGCAGATCAGATTTACAAAGAAGAGAGAGTCAGAAAGAAAGATCTTCCATCCACTGGTTTACTCCCCAAAAGACCACAATCACCAGAGCTGAGCCGATACAAAGCCAGGAGCCACGAGCTTCTTCTGGGTCACCCATGTGGGTACAGGGATCCAAGACTTTAAGCCGCCCTCTACTGTTTTCCCAAGCTACAAACAGGGAACTGGATGGGAAGTGGAGCAGCCAGGACACAAACTGGCACCCAGATGGGATTCCAGTACTGATAAGGTGAGGGTTTAGCCATTGAGCCGTCACATTGGACCAAGGGTCTTACTTAGGCACAATTGAGCGGATAGTTACAGGAAAGGTGAAGGACATACCTGTGGAGAGCTTGTGAACACAGGAGAGAGGCAGAAGCACACTTCCACCAACGCTCTCCAGTGCCTACAGCAAGAAATCGGCACCTGTGGATGGTTCACCAGCAAAGGCACAGAGAAGCCATAGAATGCAATCATCAAGGGAACAGTAGCTGCATCTGCACTGCCAAGTATGTGAACATGAGCTCTAAATCAGTAGCTATGTTTGTCTTGGGAAAATTAACCTCTTCTGGGCTTTAGTGTCCACGTTTTAAATCAGGAAACAATAGTGAGACTAAAAGCTGAAGTCAGGTCCAGCATTGTGGTATATCTGGTATAACTGCCACCTGTAGCACCAGCAGCCCATTTGGGCTCTGGTTCAAGTCCCAGCTGCTCCATTTCTGATCCAGTTCTGTACTAATGCTTAGAAAAACAGCAAAGGGTGACCTACCTGCTCACTCCTTTGCACCCATGTGGGAGACCTGGAAGAAGCTCCTTGCTTCTGATCTGAGGTTGGGTCAGTTTCAGCTGTTGGCAGTCATTTGGGGAGTATACCAGTAGCAGATGGAAGATCTCTCTGTTTCCCTGTCTCTTTGGCTGTCTCTATCTGTAACTCTGTTTTTCAAATAAATATAAGTAAGTCTCTTTAAAAAGCAGAGGTTACTCTGAAGCTTAAATGAACTGATATTTACAAAATACTTGGGATACTCCTGGGCATAAAACAAGTGACATGATGGATACACACATAGTTATATCTAATAGTAAAGTTAGGAAGTGGGGTGAGTAGAGGGATTATTCTTCTCTTTCTCATCTTACTCTCTTGTTCAAACACACACAGACGCACACACCTCTATCTTCTACCTCCTCAAGAGTCAACATAGAAGGTCGCAGGCCCTATGAGGTAGAAGCTGCTGTTACTACTTAAGTCAATGTTAGATCAGCATATCTACAGACCTTATACTCATGGCCTCAACAAAATCCATGTTACTAAACCCCCAATTTAAAAAAAAAAATCACAGAAAGTCTACTTCCATCAGTATAGTTCCAAAGAAGCAACTCTGCCAAGTACCCTGACTCCTCACCTCCACAGTATGAGAAAGGAAATCATGGCTGAGCCCATGGTATATGGCAATCCAGATGAGGTGACCTCAGGGCTGGCCTGTTAGGAGTGGCATGGGGGCTGCTGAAACCAAATAGCAGTTGTAGGTTACCTCTTAGCTTGTCTTAAACGGTAACTGGGAGCACTTCCCTCTTGGTGCTGCTAAGAATGAACAATAGGAAGGAGTGGATCAGAACAAACGAAGGGCACAGGATACAATGATAGGGACCTCAGCCAGCCCATGCAGACACAGAAAAAGACACTGAAAGAGGAGCAATAAACAGGAAAGGCCTAGGTTTCAGGGGACTGATGCCTCTAACTGTGTCAGTTGGAGGGATGATCATTAAGGGAAGATTGCAGGGGCAAGTGGTTTAGCCTAAGGGTCAAGATGCTGTTTTAGGGGCCAACATTGTGCTATAACAGGCTGGGCTGCCTGAGACTCTAGCATCCCATATGGTGCTGGTTCAAAACCCTAGCTCCTTTGTTTCCAATCTAGCTCTATTCTCATGTATTTGGAAAAACAACAGACTGGTCGAAGTGATTGGGCCCCTACCACCCACATGGGTGACTTAGATGCAGTTCCTGGCTCCTGGCTTTGGCCTGACCCAGCCTTGGCTCTTGTGGTCATTTGGGGATTGAACCAAGGGAGGGAAGACCTCTCTAGTCTTCTCTGTCACTCCCTGTCTCCTGACAGTCTACCTTTCAAATAAATATATCTAAAAAATGCTGATTAAGAAGCCTGAATCCCACATCTGGGTGCCTGGATTTAATGCCCATATATGGCTCCTGAATACAGTGTCTTACTAATGCAGAACCTGGGAGGCAGCAATAATGACTCAGGCAATTGGTTCCTGCCAGCTCTAGCCCAGCCTAAGCATTTGGGGAGTGAACCAGAACCAGTAGGTAGGCTTTTAATTTCTCTCTCCCTCCCTCCCTCTCTTCCTCTCTCCCTCTGTCTCTCAAATGAATGCATCATTGATTTCAGAATCCAAATACAAAACCCTTATGACGATTGCAACATTGTAGCATCAAAGGAATGCGATGGAGAAACAATTTCTCTTATTGTGGTTAATACAGCTTTCCCGCAACCATCCGCCCTGGGGAATTGGCAGATGATTCAATTGGCTAATCCTCCACCTGAATGTACCACCGCCTCATATGGGTGCTGGTTCTAGTCCTGGCTGTCCACTTCCCATCCAATTCCCTGCTTATGGTCTGGGAAAGCAGCAGAGCATGGTCCAATTCCTTTGGATCCTGTACCTGCATGGGAGACCAGGAAACAGGGAACTGGATGGGAAGTAGAGCAGCTGGGACATGAACCAGAGCTCATATGGGATGTCATTCAAGCAAGGTGAGGATTTAGCCACTACACTACTGCGCCAACCCCACCTGCCCCCAAATAAATAGATCTTTAAAATATAGTTTACTTTGGGCCCGGCGCGGTGGCGCAAGTGGTTAAGTCCTCGCCTTGCACGCCCCGGGATCCCATATGGGCGCCGGTTCTATCCCGGCAGCCCCGCTTCCCTTCCAGCTCCCTGCCTGTGGCCTGGGAAAGCAGTTGAGGACAGCCCAAAGCTTTGGGACCCTGCACCCGCGTGGGAGACCCGGAAGAGGCTCCTGGCTTTGGATTGGCATAGCATCGGCCATTGCGCTCACTTGGGGAGTCATCAGACGGAAGATCTTCCTCTCTGTCTCTCCTCTCTGTATATCCACCTTTCCAATAAAAAAAAATAATAAAAAAATATAGTTTACTTCAACTATCAAAGTCTAAGACACATGGCCACTCTGCAGTGGACCCTCCTGAGGCTGTGACAAAGCCCCAAGTTTCAGCTTCCTCAGTGGCACTGAAATCTTCATTGCCTGAGGCAATTAGCTGTCAGTAAGCAATAACAACTCAGATCTACAGGTAGGGGTTGGTGGTGAAGGAAAGGTGGAAGGGAAGGCAGGGGAATGTGGACATCAACACTCAGCACGGGAGGGAGATTTTGAGATGCTTATGAGTTGTTTCCCAAGAATTCAATGGTGATAGATCTGAGGCAGAGGAGACCAGAGGGTGTGCAGAAAAAGACCCAAGATACGTAGGCCTCCCCCGGCTCCCCTAGGCAGGCCAGCCTACCCTCTTCTGCATGTCCAGGTTGCTGGGGGTGAGCTCATGCAGTGGCCATGGGCACTGGCTGGGGCTGCATTCCACGTAGGGACTGCCTGCCCTGGCTAAGATACCTGATTTCAGTCACAGTGCCTCCTTCTTCTGCAGTAAGCCTTTGGCCTGCAGCATTTCGCAGCGCAGAACCAAAGGGGAGTGGAAACAGCCAAGCCTCAGGCTTGAGCTGGCAGGGGCTGAGAAATGGTGGAAGGATCTAGGACTTGATAAAGTGAAAAGATGCTTACCAGAGAGCAGGAGGGCCATCACCATGACAGTGACACTCAGTCCCATCGTGCTAGAGTTTACAAAGAAAAGACAAAACTGGATTAGAATATGAAACTGCAGACCAATATCCATCAGGACTTGACCTAGATATGGGGGGTGGGACTCACTTGGGTTCCTGGGTGTGGCACAGACAATGCTACATGCTCCCCGAAACCATGTGTTTGTCCCCTCAGCTCCACACCCTTCCCTACAGCTCAGCAACCCTGTGACCAGGTTCTGATCCATGGATCGTGGGTAGGAAAGATACATGTTACTTCCAGTCATGGATACTAAACCTCTCCCTCTGCTTTCTCTTCTGCTTTTCAGCAGCACAGAAGATAAAAGAGTCACAACGGAAGGGATCTGGCTAGCTAAATAAATGAGTAAAAATGCACTCCACGCCAACGTACCATGTCATTGATTCACTGTGCATAGTAACATGGACCAAAAAAATTATTTTTTTTTTTTTGGTGTTAGGTCAATGAGATTTTGGGATTTCTTACTGTAGTAACATGAGTTACTTTTATCAATATGCTAGGTATGGTGGGACACATGGAGAGCATTTATGTTTAGGAATCAGATTTCTCAGATTTCCCTGTGGATTTGAGACTTTCATGTGTACAAAAACCTAGAGAATAAGTGAAACATTCCCCTGGGCTTCATCCACACTGAGTCTGATTTAGTAGATTGGGATGAAGGTCATTAATTTTAATGGCTAACAAACACACAGGTGAGGGCAATGCTGTTGGTCCACTTTAACTGCACTCATGCCCTGCAGTTAATCTAAACAACAAGTAAAACAGCACGCACGGCTCCATAACCTCTGCCCTCAATGTCCTCATCTCCCTTTCTCCTTCTCTGCCCAGCTACTTAGAGAAAAATCATTTCAGAGTACCTTATAGGGAAGCAAACAGTAAAGAAAGATGACCGACAGTAAAAACAGGTGAAAAAGAAAAGCCAACCCAGGAATACGAAGCAGAACCAAGGGCATGGTCAATGCCAGATGCTTGCCATAGGAAATCTGCCCACCTTGCCTAGAGGAGAGCACATGTTTGGCAACCTGATCAATGGATACATTCCCACATCTGTCAACCAATTCATTGATTCATTGATAAAAACATGCCAATGCTTAGGAGCAGATGTACAGCTATGCTTTATCAATAACAGAAATTCCTCTCCTGGGGTGTGGGGTGTAGCTAGAATCCAATCCCGACACCTTAAGGCTATGATCTGCTGTGCTCCCACAGCACCCAGCAAAGGACATTGGCTTCAAAGCAACTGCTTTGTTTCTTCTGTTCTAGACCATAACATTTCTATCTGGAATAATACATTTATTTAACTTGATCTTCCTGGCACACAGTACACACTTTAACAGGTGAACGTGATAAATTATGGAACAGGAGTCTCTCTTCCAAAGCTAAATTTTCCTCAATAAAGGTAACAAGTGGTCATTGCTCCCTGCTACCAGCTTTGTTTCTGCTTGGAGTTACTTCATATATATATATATAAAAGGAAAACACATATCCATATGCATTTTATGCTTTATCTCTAAACACCAGTGAGAGTGCATAGTTTTATGCACTTGTTACTATTGATATTGTTCTGTGTTAAGGCATAAATAACTGCATGTGGACAGTTTCATTATCATCCACTGCATTGCATCAGATGGTAACTATTTATTTTTCCAGCACGCATTAATGGACACTTAAATTGTTTCTATGAAATGCAGTGGATGAGAACCACTGAGCCCCAAGGGAGGGGTGGCCCAGCAGGTCCTGGGGTCTCCTGCCTAGGTCTGAGTGCCAGTTGTGCCAGGTGAAGCCCATGGACTGCCAGATGGTGCCTTCAGGTCACCTGAGTGTGTGGGCTCATAGGGGATCTGGGGGGATGACACAGGTGGGGGTGTGCAGGGACTTGAAGGCTCACTTCCAGGTGAGGAATGACCTCTGAGAGACTTGCATGGATGAGGCTCCCATTCCTACAGATCTGAGCCTCCTCAGTGGCTCATCTGGAGCAGAGAATATCATACTCAGATCAAAAAGAAGTTATGCCAATCCACTGGGGCCTTCAGAGAATATCTGCTACCGTAGCGGAGGAGGGAGAGCAAATGGTGGGCAGATGTGTGGGAGGGAGGCCCAGTGAGGGAGTGTGTGGCAGGTGAGGAATGAATGCTGAGGCACTTTCCTCGACAAGGCCACTCTACTTGCAGTTAAGTAAGGCGGCTGAGACTGAGGTTTGGCGGGCAGAGTGAAGGACATTTAAGGGCCAGACTGAAACACCAGCCCATGTGAGGGACCTGGGCTAGGGTAATTAGCATTGACCACTGCCAAATATTACTCACTGGCACACACTAAAGCTGGAGCTGGAGGACCACCTGACAGGGCTAGATCACATTGAGAGTCAAAACAGGAGACTGGCAATGTGGGGCTGGGCCATGACACTAATTAGCATGTGAGGGAATAAAGTCTGGGGGTAGAACCTGTGGGGGGTTATGTAGACCCACCCCTGTGGAACTGTAATTTCCACTGGTTTGCTTAAGAGCTGGGGGTAGTGACAGGATGAGTTAGGTATGGACATGGAACCCTCAATACTCATGGGCACTGAGTTTAGGTACAGGCCAGGCTGGACCAAGATTGCAGTACTTGCAGGCACACCCAAAAACAGGGTGTGGGGTAGGCCAAGCTGCAAAATCCACCTCCTTATACATAAGCCGGGACAGACAGCACAAACTATGTTGGGTAAAGGCCTAGCACCTGCTGGCTCATGTGGGATCTGGTTCTGGGGGTGGGTTTGGTGGGGGAACATGGGAAACTCTCCTGGTGGGCCATAGCTCCCACTGAAGAACATGTGATTCAGGCCTGGGTATTGGTCAGACTGGGCAGGGTAGTGCCATCTGTCAGCAAGTGTGTGGTTTAGTTCTGGAGGGGGTGGATCCAAGCAAACCTTAACCCACTGGAAAATGCAGGAGCCAGGCTGGAGTGTGGGTCATGTCGGGCTAGGCTATCATACCTACTGCTTTGCATGAATTAGGAATGGGAGCAGATTTGGCAAGGCCATGCTGTAGCACAAGCCAGCCAAGAATTGGGACTGGTGGTGGGCCAGATCAGGCCAAGTTGCAGCACCAGGTCCGGAGGTGGACCAGGCTGGGCCAGTTCATAATACTCACTGGCAGATCTGAGAAATAGGACAGGGTGCAGGACGGGGCAAGTCTGGCTGCAGTACTAGCCAGGACTGGGGACTGACTGGGCTGGTTTGGACAGCAGCATTCACCAGCACACACTGGAACTAGAGGCAGATTGGGCTGGACCAGGCCAGGTTACAGCACCCACTGGCAAATGCCAAGGTGAGTTGGACCACACTAGACTGGGCTGCAGCTCCCACCATCACATGAGAAACCTGGTTGGTAGGAGGGGAGGGGAGATGTGAGCCAGGTAGGGGAGCTGTGGGAACTCTGCTGCTGGGCCACTTCTACTGCTGGTAGGCATGAGAGCTGGGACTGGGGGCAGGCCAGACTGGGTAGAGCTACATCTGTTGCCCTGCATATGAAACAGGTTAGGAGGAAAAATAGGCTGGGCTAACTGCACCATTGGTGCAGGCATGAGCCAATGTTGGCAGGCTGGTTGGACTTTGCTGCAGCATCAGCTGGCAATGGCTGGGGCTGGAGACAAGTCCTGTCATGTTAGACTGCAGAAATACCTGGAAAATGCAAGATACAGGGCAGGGAGTGTGTCCAGTAGGGAAACTATGGGCATATCTCTAATGGGCTGCAACTCCTACTGGTGAACATGAGAAACAGGGCTGGAGGCAGGCCTGGCTAAACAGGTGGTGGAACCCACTGCCTTGAGTGTGAGCTGGAGGGTGAAATTGGTTGGGATGAGTTAAGCTTCAATGCCCAATGTTGTGTACGAGAATGGGAGATGGGACAGACTGGACCAGTCCACTGCACATGGTGGCAGGCACAAAAGCCAAGGCTGGGGCCATCCCAGTGAGGGCTATTGAAGGTCGCTCTGGCTAGGCTGCAGCTCCCGATGGTGTATGTGAGGGCCAAGTGTGTGGAGGGCAGGGTTAGGCTGAGCCACAGCACCCACTGATTTGTGTAAGAAACAGGGCTGGACATAGATCTGATCTAGCAATTGCAATTGGCTGATGTGGGTGACAGAATGAACTGGACCCTGTACAGGCAGGTGCACACACAAGAGATGGGCCTGACACCTCAGACAAGATTTTTTTGAGGTTCCCCCCAACCAAACCACTGTACTTATAACTTCAACCATGGGGAGAGTGGCAGGACCTGTGGTCTTACAATAGAATACACAAGCCAAAAACTGGGCCTCCTTAGTGGCTTTGACAGAGCAGTGGACAGCATACAAAGAAGCACATGGCGGATATGTCAGATCATTGAAGCCTGCAGAAGACATCTAGTATCACAGCAGAGAAAGAGGGCAGAACAAATTGGTCAACTACCCCAGTGGAATGTAACAGCAAATTCTGGGTGATCAGAGACTCAGATGTGATGGATTATGTCAGCCAATGGACCTTGGAAGGATTTCCTCATCTTTGGATCTGCAAGATCAATGGTATTTCAGAACTATTGAAACCACTTAAGCAGAACTCTTGGAGCATGCTCCACATGGGGGATCTTGGAATGACATCCGGTGGTATTCTTCATACCTGGGTACTGAGGCGAGTGGGAAGCTGGGTGTGGTTTCTCCCCTTATCTCCTCCCTTCCCCCAGAAACAGGAAAAAGTAGAGAAAATGAAAACAATAATCTCACCCACTTTCCCCTGATCCTGGACTCTTCCCACTTTGATCATCTATATAAACAAACATCATCAAAACTAAAACTAAAAAGAAAGAAAGAGACAAAGAAACAAAGAAATACAGTGATGGTGCAGTGGGGCCTGGGGCGGGGGAGGGGAGAACCAGGAAGGGGTACAGTGGTATAGCGAGTAAAGTGGCTGCTTGCAGCCTGGCATCCTATATGGGTGCTGGTTTGAGTCCTGGCTGCTCCTGTTCTAATTCAGCTCCCTGTTAATGATTTGGAAAAAGTAGTGGAAGATGGCCTAAACGTTTGGGCCCTTGACATGCACCCATGGGACAGTTGGATGACGTTCCTGGCTTCTAGCTTCAGGCTGCTTCAGCCCTGGCAATTATGACCATTTGAGTAGTGAAATAGCAGATACAACGCCTCTGTGTGTGTCCCATTTTCCTCTATGTAACTCTGCCTTTCAAACAAATAAAATAAATATTTTAAATGGTAGAGGAAAAGTATATATAATAAGTGCAGTGATTGAAATCTGTTTTCACCAATATTGACAACTTGTCTCCTATAAGATTACATGCTTATGCTCCTATCAGTAAGAGAATGTTTATTTTTCCTCTTTTGCTAGCATAATGTATTTTCTACTTTTTGATGCCTATTAGCAGAAAAGACTACAGTGCATTTTATTGTAATTAAAATTCTTTTTAGTTGTGATAAAATGTGCTTCAGATGAGTCATCTTCATCTTTATTTTTTTCTTTTGCTCCCTTTTAATTTTATTTGTATTTTATTTGTTTTTCATCTTCATGTTTAAGTGTACAGTGGCACTCAATACATTCACGGTTTGTTTGGTGCAGCCATCACTGCCGTCTGTCTCCAGAACTCATTCTCATCTTGTTTGATGAAAATCCAGAGTGGTTCCTGGGAACCACCAATCTCCCTGATTGAAGTCGACTCGTGTGTGACTGACTTTCTCCCTTACCATTGTATCTTTAAGGTTCACCATATAGTACCCTGAGTCAGCACTGCCCTCATATTGAGGAGCAGACTTCCACTATATGCACAAGCCACGTTTTCTTTATCCATTCATTTGTTGACCACTCACTCCCCGAGCTGCAGCTCCACTTTGACTATTGTGAGCAGAACTGCTACAAAACTGTGCATACAACTACTCAGCCCTCTGAGCCCCTGCTTTCACTTCCTAATAGTACAGACCCAGAAGTGAAATTTCTGGATCACATGGAAATTCTAATTTTAGGTTTTTGAGGAAGTATTGGACATTTCCCCTAGGAGTGGAACCATTGTACATTCCCACCCCCAGTGCAGAACTTTTCCACATCTCTTAGATTTTTTTTAATTTTAGTTTTTTTAAGCAACAGCCATCCAAATGGGTGTGATGGAATTGTCACCATCACTTAAAAATGAATTTCTCTAATTCTGAACAGGAACATCTTTTCAATTATAGAAGAAATGCTATTTCCTGATGCATGTAGTATCTGCACATTTCTCTCATCTATTTTTGTAATTTGAATCTTTGGCCTTTTCTTAATGGTTTTTTAATGGATCAAAAAGCAGCACTTTGTGACTAGTTGGAAATGTATGCGGTTACTGAAGTACACAGTAAGGATTCAATATGTGAACTGCATGACTGGCTTTCATATGTTCTTTCCCTCCCTTCCAGTCATTGTTACAGGTATCATCCTTTGGGCCAAAGCCTGGGAACACAACTCCCCGTTTGGCTCCTGCGCACCACCTCACCCAAAATGCCCACCATCTTAGTCACCCTTACACTCCAAGGCAATCTCCACCGATTCTAAGAATCTCTCATTGTCTATAAGCCAACAACCCAGTATGCCTGACCCAAACAAAAACAATGTTTTGGTTCTTGGGTGACATATCCAAAAGGGACATAAAATCAAATTAAATCTTGCTATACATTTTACAGACTACCTTTAGTTCAAACAAGTGCATGAAATCAGTACGACCATGAGAAACCCTGGACAGGTAGTCACTGTAATTCACACAGTAGGGAGACACATTGACCCCAACAAGGAAGTCACTGTCATGTCTGACTTCTCTATTTGGAAACTCTTTTCTTCCCTTGGGTTAGAAACTGCATTGACTTTACTTCCTCTCCTTGATACTGAGTGTGTCCTCTGAAACTATACAGAGAAAGCCTCATTCTGTTCAGCCAAAGTCCTTTGTGGACAGCAGTCACCTTCCCCACCTCAGAACTCCAGCCTGGCCCAGCAGTGACAGTCCTTCCTGCAAACTCCAATAACATAAAAGTGTAGGCTCCTTATCAGTCTGGAAAACCCCTGGACACATATCTGACCAGTGATCCTATTAAAGATAATGCTGAAGTCCTCACAATGAATGCAATTCTCTTCCACAAAGCATGGATGCCAGAGGTTAAGGATTCCTGTCAACTCCAGCGATGTGAAGGTGGGGACCAGGTCAGGTGCCAGTTGCTCCAATGGTGCTGGCTCTGAGGAAGACCACAAATGCTATGGTTCCTTCAGGAAAGAATACACAACCACACCACAAGTTATGGTTTGCTGCAGAGGGCCTGTGGTGTGGAACCTTTTGAATTTGATTGGAAAAGAAGGAATTGGAGAATTTACAAGTGGGTTCTTTCAAAACAGACTTCTATAGGCAAGACGAGATTTTAAAACCTAGAAAGAGTCGCATCCATGTGACTAGAAGCTTACTCCAGAAACTTCAGAACAGCACCGGAGAGCAGTGTTGGGTGCAGCAGCTGAGACACTGGGTAGATGCCCGCATCCCACTGGGGAGTATTTGGGTTGAGTTTTGGTCCCAGCTCCTGCTCCTAGTTCCAGCTTCCTGCTCTGGTACATCTGGGAGGCAACAGGTGATGGCTCAAGCAAGAGGGTTCTTGCCACTCACATGGGAGACTGATTGAGTTTCCAGCTCCAGGTACTGGTCCTGGCCATGGCAGATATTTGGGAGGATGCATCAGCTTATAGGGATGCTGTCAATCTCTGTCTCTCAGTGTTTGCTAGAACATCTGCCATGTATCACTTTTACTTACTTTGTGATCCTGCTGTACAGAACAAGAGTAAGAGTTGGATGGATGATTAATCACACCATGATTCATCACAACAATGTAAGATTCTTCACCCCTATATTACACATGGAGGAATGGAATCTCAGTGAAGCCAAGACATTTCCTCTAAACCACCCAGCTGGTGACTGGTAAAGTTGAGATTGAAATGCATGCAGCCTCATTGTGTTTGTTTTTACTACTGGTGTATGTTCTTTCTTTTTTTAAGCAATCCGACTCAGCCTCTGTTGTGACAGGGGAAGAACACATCCGAGGGTCAACTGTGGTGGTAGTTCCTGGAACAAAGAGGATGCTCACAGAGACAGGTTGAGATGGAGGTAGAAGGAGCCGGAAGTGTCCCTTTGCATCAAGGGAATTTCCATTTTGAGCTGCCATTCATTCTACAAACCACATTTTAACATTTACCATGTGTAAAGTATAGAGAGGGCTTTGCTCTAATCCTAACAGGCAATTCATTTCCTGGCATGGGTTTAGCTTCAGACACACCTAGCAGAGCTCTAAGAAATAAGTTACTTGGGCAGCAAAAGGAAAGCACAAACAGGGAATACTTAAAAAAAAAAAAAAGAAAGAAAGAGGGGATACTTTTTACTTGTGAGATCTACTGCAAGCAAAGGCAGGGTGAAGAGACATGGGACAAAGATGGAGTGGTGGGGATCAGAAGTGAAGTGAGACACTGGAATATAGAGATAGTGAAACAGAAAGTAAGAGAAGGTTCCAAGGTAGAAGTTGTAGAGAAATAAATAACAAGATTTCCTATTTAACTACTTTGTGTAGAACGTGAGTGGTGCTCACAGGTATGAGGAACAATGCTCAGATGGTCCTAGTAGTTCAGACAGACTATTCATAGTCTTTGGGCCAACTGAATTTATTGGGTATCAGCTTTGTTCTAAAGGTTGTGTGAAATGTGGTGATTCCTCACACCATACTAAAAAGACAGACTGTCCAGAAGTAGCTACAATGCAAGATCCAAGAACATGGTGGAAGGGAGCAACTCACAATGCACAGGTGAATTCTTGATGCAAAGTGTCTGTAACCCCAGTGGAGGAAGGATTACACCTGTCTCTATTCAGCATTCAGGGTCCAGCCAGTGTTTACTGACAATTCACCCCTGTGGCTGGCAAGGCCCCACTTGCCAAATCAGCCCAGCAGCTGGGAGAGCAGAGTCCTGGAGAAGCGTCAGCTGCTCGGGGCCTTGGCGTGTCTATGGGTGACATGCTGCTTTAAACCCTTCTCAGAGTACCAGAGGAGGAAGCACTGACTTTAACCAGCTGTTTGTACCTCTGAGGTACTAGGAGGAATAGGACAGGCTTCCTTATTCTTTTTAAGATGTATTTACTTATTTTGAAAGTCAGAGTTCCATAAAGAGTGAGTTCTACATTCTCCTGGTTCACTCCCCAGACTGCTGCAATGACCAGTGCTGAGCCAGGCTGAAGCTAGCAGCCAGAAATTTCATCCAGGCCTTCCATATGGGTGCAGGAACCCAACAACATGGGCCATCTCCCATTGCTTTGCCAGGCCCATTAGCAGGGCAATAGGTCTGAAGTAGAGCAACCGGGGCTCAAACTGGTGTCCTTATGTCGGCGTTGTAGGTGGCTACTTTACCTGATACACCACAATGCCAACCCTGCTTACTTCTTTTATGATCTGTAAAACAAGCAGGTTGCTGGGGGTGTGGTGGGAGTAGGGGAGAGTGGCAGTAGGTTAAGCTGATGCATGTGAAGCTTGCATTCCATAACAGAATGGTCATTCAAGTCCCAGCTGCTCTGCTTCAGCTCCAACTCCTTGTTACCATGTTTGGGAAATCAATAAAAGACATTCCAAGTACTTGGGCCCCTACTATCCATGTGGAGACCTAGATGGAGTTCCAGACTCCTGAAATCAGCCTGGCAGAGCCCTGGCTGATGGAAGATCTCTCTCCTCTCTTTCTTCCTTTCTGTCCCTCTCTCTGTAACTCTGACTTTCAAATAAATAAACCAAAGAGAAAAAAGAAGGAGAAATTTTGCTGGAAATTGAATATATTCACTTTTAACAAGGCTTCAGATAGTATCTGATGATATGTATCATAGAAAACGGAGAAACATGAGCTCAATATTGGTTCATTTATTAACTTCCATTCAATCATCAAATATTTACTGAAACAGTCATTGTGTTTGGTGTTAAGAATAGAATGATGAGCAAAACCAGAACATCTTCCCTTCATGAGCTTAGCAGAGCAGCAAAATAACAATCAAATCATCACACGGGTTAAATATGACATATGCAATTAGGAATAATATTACAAAAGAAACCTTCAATGCATTTTGATAGCTAGTCACAGTACTAGACTAAACTGAACTTTGAATAATGATAGATGCGTATATTTTGTTATTCTTCTTACGAACAGGTGTAGCCTGTTCCTCCCCAGGAGTCTGGGTACTGACTTGCTTGCCCAATAAAATGCAATGAAATGGAAGGTTTGGGGACTTCTGAAATTAGATCACAGAAAACCTTGTGGTATCTTTCTTATTTCACCATGTTCTTTTGGAACATATTTTCTGGGAAATCTGAGTCAACACATAAGCCATCCCCTACTTTGAGATCAACAGGTTGGAGATGGGTTTGGGTCAACTGTCTCAGCTCAACCCAGACTTTTGGCCATCTCTGCCAAGTCACAAAGCCACAGGAACAAAACCTTGGATCCCCAAGATTAGGGATCAGCAAATCCTAACCTGCTGACTAATTCTGGCTTCCATCTACTATTACTAACAGTTTTCTGAAATATAGCCACATATATTTAATGATTGTTATTGTTACTTTTACATTACAACTGCCGGGCTGAGCAGCTGTGACAGAAACCACTGGGTCTGCAAAGGTGGTATCACTTTCTATCTGGCCTTTTATAGAACAAGCTGTTTGGGGGTTGGCATTTGGTATAGTAATTACGATGTCACTTGAGGGAGGTGCCAGTGTTGTGGCATAAGAGATAAAGCCATGGCTTGTCATGCCAGCATCCCTTTTGGGTTCTGGCTGAAATGCTGGCTGCTCCTCTTCTGATCCAGCTCCCAGCTAATGGCTTGGAAAAGTAGTAGAAGATGATCCAAGTGTTTGGGCTAAACAAGTGTTTGGGTAGCCTAAATGAAGCTCCTGGTTCCTAGTTTTGACCTGGATAAGTCCTGGCCTTCTCAGTCATTTGGGGAATAAAGTAACAGATGAAAGATTTATCTCTCTCTTTTCTTCTTTCTTTGTATCTCTTCATTTCTGTTTGTAATTCTTTCAAATAAAAAAGCAAATAATTAAAGGAAAATGAATGCTGATTTAATTTGGGATACAGCATCTTGTGTCTGCTCCTGACATGTATGGCTTCCTGCTGAGAGGCAACAGGTGATCAAACAGTTGCCTGTCACCCACATCACAGAGACCCAGGCTGTCTTCCTGGTCTTGGTGTTGGTCTGGCCTAGCCCTGGCTACTGCAGGAATTTGGGGAGTGAATCAGCAGATGTGTATCTCCCTCAGTCTCGTTGACAGACTAAACAGACAAAAATTTAAAAGAAGGGGCCCAGCATGTGGGCTCAATGGCTAAATCCTCACCTTACAAGTGCCGGGATTCTATGTGGGTGCAAGTTCCTGTCTTGGCTGCTCCACATTCCATCCAGCTCCTTGCTTGTGGCCTGGGAAAGCCTTGGGACCCTGCACCCACATGGGAGACCTGGAAGAGGCTCCTGGCTCCTGGCTTTGCATTGGCTCATTTCTGGCCATTGCGGCCACTTGGGGAGTGAAGCTGCAGACAGAAGATCTTTTTCTTTGTCTCTCCTTCTCTCTGCAAATTTGACTTTGCAATAAAAATAAAATAAATCTTAAAAAAAAATTAAAAGAAAATGAAAGTAATAAAACAGCAACCCTAAAGCTTCTGGGCTCCCTCTTTTAAATCAGCACTGTCCAATGGGAATACAATTCAAGCAACAATGACTTTTAAGAACATCTAATAGACACATTAATAAAGCTAAAAAGAGGAATGGGCATTTTGCACTGCAATTAACACTTTGTTTAGGAAGCCTATATAGCCTGTTGGAGTGCCTAGATCCAAGTCCCATCTTCACTTTGCATTTCCATTTTCTGCTAATGGGCACTTTGGGAGGTAGTAGATGAGGATGACTCAAGTGATTGGTTTCCTGCCACCCACATGGGGAGCATGAATGGAGTTCCAGGCACCTGGATTCAGCTTGTTCCAGTCCTGGCTGTGACAGGCATTTGGGGACTGAAATAGTGGACAAAAAATCTGTTTCTCTGCCTTTTTAATAAATAAAATGAAATTTAAAAAGAAGTAGATGACACTAACTTTAAGATATATTCAATCAAATATATCCAGAATATAACCTCAATATGTAATCAATAGAAAGTACTCTGTGCCCAATTTTAGAAACCCTTAGAGTATTGCAGCACATCTCAATTAGAGCTGGTTATCTTCAGGTGATTGGTGGCCACATGTGACTGACTAGTAGGACTGAGCTGTCCAGTGCAACTCCAGGGCAGCTCTTTCACCAGCTGAGTATCATCCAGTGGTGTCTCCCGACCCTGTAAGGAGCAGAAGAATCACTCTGAAGCCTGCTCCTATTCTTGACCTACAACACTATGAGAGAATGGAATAGCCATTATTTGTGTTAACTATGGGGACAGTTAGGTAAATAGGACAGACTGTATTCAATCTATGCTAAGCATGGCTAGGAAGGATTCTAGGCACAAGGAATAGCATATGCAAAGGCACCTAGACAAGCAAAACATGACAGACGCTATGAGGAGGTCGATGTGCCTAAGAGAGATGGAAGGAGGTAGGCAGGGTCAGCCGATATTTGTCTTATGGATTGGTTAAGGATTTCATTACTCCCAGAGCACTGCAAACCATTGATTAAAGCAGAGGACAAATCTAATCTGGTTTTCCTTTTAGAAAGATGACTCTGCTTACCAGGAAGCAAATAGACAGCAGCAAAGCCAGAATAGACGTGAGAATACCAATTAGTTGATCATTGCAGTTGTCCAAGTGAAATAAGCCTGCTCAGCCTAGTATGATAGTAGCAGAACTGGATGGAAGGAATTGATCTGGAAACATTTATGATTATAGTCAGCAGGATTTAGGAATGGGTTAAACATGGGGTATAAGGATCCAGCATGGATTAAGCAACGGATTGATTCAATGTGAAAACTCACAACTGTGTAGCAGGCTAATAACCACTGTGGGTGCTACAGGAGTTTTTAATTTTTTCACACTTGCATACATAGTAAAACTATGGATGAGACAGAAATTCTTGTGTTATCAGATATGCAGATGAGACAAAAAAGAGCAAAATGTTGGTCAGCAGAACTAATATTCATAAAGACTAAAGACTAATAATAAAATGATGAGTATCATGAGAGTAAGTGTCAGAGCTGTGCTTATATTTGCAATAATAACTGAGGGGAAGGAGGGGTGATGCTGGAGAGATAGCAGATTATAATAATCACACAGATGCTTGTGTGGCATGGTTAGCCAAAAAACGAATACAGCCTTAGTGCAGCAGGAGTCTGCCGTCTGCAGTGCTAATCAGAGCACATAGCTTGCGGTGTCACGTTTAGCAAGGCCGGTTATACTTGAATGCCTCCGATACATGAGAATGTATCAAGTGAAAGGCCACCATGATTCACTGGGGAATAATGAAATTATGTCAAATGAGGAAGCATTGAAAGACCTGGGGGCAATGAACCCAAAGAAGAGTGCACGTATGTGATGGCAGGACACACAGATACACATTCCATACAGACACACACAGTGTTGTTGAAGGGAAAGCAGTTTCAATATCTGAAAGTTACAGGGACCCAGCTAGCAGCTACACAAGATGAACACTGAAGAGAGAGCTACAACCAAGAAATGGCCTTTCCTCTGCAGTAATGAGTTCTCTGTCACCCGTATGGCTCAAGTGAAAGTGGGGCTGGGTTGGGTTCAAATTGGGAACCCAGGTGTCTCACACAGGTGGCAGAAATCACATTACTGGAGCTCTCGTTGCTGTCTCCTGGGGGCATTTACAGGAGGCAGTGTAACTGGCTCCAGAACTGGAAATTAAATCCAAGCAGCCTAACGTAGAACTCAGACATCTTAATCACCATACGAAATGCACAGCCCAAACTCTGTCCCTTTTAACTTCATCATTGAGGATCCCACTGCATTTCTCAGAAGGAGGGGAAAGAAAGAAGAGCTGGACCTTTCATTTCCTTCTTTGCCATATCTGAGAGCATCCCTCTCACTGTTCACACAGCACATGGCGTAATGCACGGAGAAGCTCCCCTGCCTTGGTGTTTATTACAAGCAACCCAGAGCTTCAGAAGACTGGCAGAATCAAGCACTGTCATAGTCCAGAAGGTGGAGAGCAGGTACTGATATTTGACATGTGGATCAGGATCAAACTAGGGCTCAGAAAGGTACCTCAGTGGCAGAAATAGAGTGAAGCAGGCATGTCAGTGCTTATGGGGGTCAGTTTCTGCTAGAGCAGAGGAGGGCACTCCCAGCACTGTCTCTTTCTTGGTCCACTCATGTTGACATTCCCACTTTCGAGGCTCATCAGTGTGGACCACTGCAATGCTCGAGTCCTCCCCTGAGAGTTACCGTCTTCCCATAGAAGAGGTCAAGGGCAAGACTGCCTCTGCCCTTGAAGGGCTTTGCAACAGTTTTTCCCTAGATAGGTCATAACAAAGGATCTGATGACATACAACCCTTCCTCCTTGACATCTGCGTAAAGTGTCTCAGAGAGCTACTGCCTCCTGCTGAATCACTTTTAAACCCTGATTGTACTTCATTGGGTAAATAAGTCAACCATATTTGATTTCAAGAGATTGATTTAAAAGGCAGCATTACAGAGAGAGAGGGAATCTTCCATTAATGCTTTATACTCCAAATGGCCACAACAGCCTAGATTGGGCCAGGCCAAAGTCAGGAGCCTGGAAGTCCACCTGGATCTCCCATGTGGGTGACAGGGGTCCAGGTATTTGTGCCATCCTTTACCCTTTTTCCAGGAGCATTAGCGAGGAACTGGATTGAAAATGGAGCAGCCGGGATCTAAACTGGTACTCAGATGGGATGCCGGTTTCCTAGATAGTGGTTTACCTTGCTGTGTCACAAAAGTAGACCCCAGAGTCATATTCTAGATACACATGTAAGCACGTGTGAAGACACATGGTACTGCACACAGACGTAAGGGGACTCGCATCAACAACGCTTAGGGACAAAGAGGAAATATCTGCAAATGCATAGGAGCAGAGAAGGCTTTGATTCATCCTCTGATGATGTAAGTAATTAAGATTATTAAAATTAGGAGGTTATTCCTTCTTAAGACAGCATGGTGAAAGGGCTCAGCTTTCCCAGTCCCCCGCACCACATTTGTGTACAAGAAATATATCTAGTTCTCCTACTCGTATCTAGAATTAGGCCTTTTTTGAGTTAAAGATTAACTCATTTTGTAAACTATTGATAGTTTGGAAAGCTCCTCACCTAACTTCCCACCTTTTGTCAAAGCACCCAAGTGTAGTCATCATGCAAAGTCTTCGAGGCGCCTCTCCAGTCAGTACACATTTGGTCAAGGGCTCGGCCTGCCAAGAACAAGGCCCCAGAGCTCGCCAAAGGGCAGCCATGCTCATCCTGGGCACGAGCCGCTTTCTTGTTCTCTCAGAACCAGAGTCATGGTCAAGGAGAGGAAAGTCAGTATTTCAGGGCCCCAGTTAGAGGGACAGCCCCTTCTCCCCCGTTTCATGCACCAGCCCTACCCTGGTGCTTGGAATTCCCACATTACTCATTCCTTGGCTGAAGCCATTTTTTTGAAAGCCCCTGCTAAAATGCAAATGCTAGCTGCAAGGGAGAACTGAGTTTTTCTGCTTGTTGCTTGCTGTTAGAAGTTTAGTTCATGCTAATTTCTTTGGACTGGAAATGGAACCTAGAAAGGAATCACATCCACTAAGGAGGGTACATTCAGAATGTGATGCTCTCCAGGGATGAAGCTTCAGGACCTCCTTGGGGACACAGAGTGTACTGATGACAAATTGTTCCTCCTCTGTACAGGTTCAAAATGGCGCAGCAGGCTCAAACCTCAGCTTGAGCAAACTTCAGTGGACAGCTCAGACATGACTGTCCCTAGGAGATAAGAGGGCGAGGATGGAGAGCTCAAACCAAGGGCTCATCTTTCCTTCCATTCCTAACCCCAAATATCATTTTCAGCCTGGGAATGAGTTGGTGGATTGCCCACTCCTGTTTGGACTCTAGGGGAATACCCAGGAGTCTGCCTTGCTTTTTCCAGACCTGGTTTTAGTTGTGATTCTTTCTCCTCACTCTTTTATTCTCTTGACCCAGAGATCCCCTCAACCTCAACTCTATATGATTTTGGAAATCAGACAGGTTTTTTTTTTTTTTTTTTACTACCTGAACATTGATTCCTGCCCCCACCACAAAACATCTAGTCTGGCTCACCACTTTAGCTTTCACATTTTCTCCACTCCTATCCTAGCTGCAATCCACAAAATCCAGTCTTCCTCCCCACCCAGAGGGGCCTTCAATAGCCAGGGACAGTAGGGCAACAAGCACAGACGCGAACCATTTAGCACAGTCATGTTCAATCATTTTCTTCCCTTCAAAGCACTAGGGCTAGCAGTCATTTTTCTAATGTGATTATTTCACTAATATTCTTTTCCTCTATGCTAAAAGCTTCAGTGGGATGAGTTCCCTTTTCGTCTTTCATGCTCCTTGTTAAAAACACATTACTGCAGCATCATGAACACCCAATACACATATCCAAAATACACGAGTGGACAGATTCATAAAAGCACTAATTATGTATAGACTAACTTACATAAACAACATTAATGGCTCTTGCAGCAGCACATGGCAGACATAATCTAGGGTGGCGAATTGGAGCACAGGAAAAGGTTCATTGCCATCCAGAGTCACATCCCCCAAAACTAAGATTTTCTGTAAGAGGAGCAGGCCATCTCCTTGGTTATTACAACCTGAGTGAGCAGTGGGAAGGTCCCGTGGCCAAAAATTCTTCTCACCTGTCTCTCCAGAAGCTTGCATTACTATTAACGGGGATGATATTTTAAGCCTATTTGCAAATGCAAATGCGTTCACAGTGTGCAGAACACGTTAACCCACTGCCTGAGCTCTTTTTGGACCCAAAAAGTCTTTCTTCCCAAATAACTCACTGCTGTCTGGTGCCAAGAGGCTGGTGTTCATGCCAGAATGGGGTGCCTAGATGAGACGAAATAATGGGGAATGGTTTCAGGACTTGAGAAGGAAAAGGCCAGACAGGAAAGCAAGGGCCTTGCCAGGAGGCTGTTGGGTTTCACCTCCCTCCTCTGGATCTCCCCTGGGAATGGGAGGCTTGGGCAGGGCCGACATTATCGGACAGTGTCTCCAACAGCAGAGCTGCTTGGAGCCCCCCACTACCCCAAGGCCAAGAGCAGCTAGCTGCCAGCGTTTTGGTAAGTGGTACCTTCTATTTCCTGCCTTCCTGCCTCTTAGCTCACTGAAGCAGACAAAAGGTGCTGGGTGGAAGAGACCTCTTGGTCATGTTCATCCACAATCAACACAGATAGTCTGAGAATCAAGCCTGACAGCCAAATGCTTGCTTTTATCTTTCTTTCTTAAAAAAAAAAATGTTTAAAGTTGAGAGACAGAGAGAGGAAAACAAACAAACAAACAGACAAATCACCCATTTACTAGTGCATTCTCCAAATACGCACAATGGCGTAGGTCCAACAGAAACTGGGAGCTGGAAAGAAGCTGGGTACCTGGGTGTCAAAAACACAGTCCTTGTGAACCACAGGGAATCTGGAGCCTGCAGCTGGAGCCAGGACTCACACGCTCAGGCACTCTGTGTGGAGCCGGGCACCCCAGGTCACAATGCAGTCATCTGGGCTATGGGCCCACTGCTGGGCAGAAGCTTGAAGTGCGGCCTCTGTACTCCCTCTTCCCCATTCGCTTGCCAGCTCTCTGCCCCCACCTCTGCAATCTGCCCCCAGAAACCACTTGGTCTCGCAGGGGCACTCCCCAGGCGGGCAGCCAAGCTCCGTAAGAACATACCTGTCACAGATGCCCATCCACTGTAGCTCCCACAGACCAGACGCAGAAACCCAGCAGCATTCCCAAGGAACACAGAGGCCAAGGATTAGGAAGGCGCTCTAGGGAGCCTTGGCCAGCTCCCCATGCCTCCTACGGCTGGCTCTGCCGTAAAGAGAGAAATAACGTTGGGACCGAGGCTTGAACTCAAATACAGAAAGGGGAACTGACGAGAGAGAAACACCACCACAGACAGGGGCAGCGCTCTTGGTTCCAGATAACTTCTGCTGGTAGGTGGGCATTTCCACTGATGAGAAAGACTACCAGCGCACCCTCGGACAGCTAGCGAGTGTAAAGCCCTAAGGAAACCCCCAAAGACAGCCCCGTCCACAGACATGGCGAAGACACCTTCCCTGAGGGCTTGACTGCCAAGCAACAGCTGCAGCCTGGGGAGCCTGGAGACAGCAAGCTCAGTTCAGAGAGCGTTTCACCCGCCTATCACTTCCCTAGCACCAAGTCTGGCTGTGAGAGACCACGCTCTGCAGCAGCACCACTCCATGGAGCCTATTCAGGAGGCAGCTGACACAGGCATTCCCCCATATTAGCAGAGGCTCCTGGAGGAGCCTGGAATGTTCCTGTTCTACTATTCCTGGAAGTGAGGGGGTGGGGGGGCTCTTGGTTGTACGGACAAATCAGGAGCAGAAGTGGGAAAAGCATGTGAATGCCCTCAGAGATTTCACCAATGCTAGGGCTCCCCCAGGGCCAGTTTTACACGGGAACACAGGTCAGTCATGCTGCCCTGGGCACACAGCCCCCTCTTCTGAGCCACTCAGGCTCTGCAAGCCCTTGGCTCCTTGTAGAGTTACATATATCGTGAAATGTGCACCATTTGAGCTCAACAGGAGAGAGGCAGCCCCTCTCAGTATCTCTCTCTCTCTCTCTCTCTCTCTCTCTCTCTCTCTCTCGGAGGCTAGTTGTCCTGTAGAGTTGGACAAACTACAAATGACAAATTTAAAATTGTTAGTGACTAAATGCAGGAGGTGTGATGGTTCAGCAGAAGCAGCATGAGTTTGGAGCTGCTCGTCCCAGCGCAGATGCACGTCTGACCGCTGCACCTGTGTGAGCCATTCCCCATCTCTGCATCTCAGTTTTCTCACCCAGGAGATCTGACCAGTAGCAGCTTCCTTGTTGCTGCACGGTGGAGTAAAACAATGCAAAGCTCTTGTATGTAAATCACATGCCCCAGAGTTGTGAAATGGAGCTACTTTCCATCATCGTGCTGCTCTTTGCTTTTTAGATTTGCTTGCTTCTTGCCTTGATCTTTCCATAGTTCTTCCCCAAGTCATCTGTAAATCTCTTCACTGTTCATTCAGGGCCCGCATTCAGCCCACAGGGCTCCTGCCCGAGTCCTGAGCCCTAACACGCAGGGTCATCCCTTCCATTTAGCCACTCTGTGTCCCAAGTGCACACCCTGGAAACCTCATCCTTCTTTCAGATGGGTTCCACTGGGGTTTTCCTCTGGATTTTACAATCTCTCTCTCTTTTTTTCTTTTTTAATTAGAAATGTCCATTCAGGTTCTGTATTTTAGCGTATGAAATTACATACCCGTTGGAGCCCAGGGAAAGTAATTTGCATTTCACTTCATTTTCAAGGTTCCTTCTCCTCTTTGTGTTCGGCAGTCAAAATGCAAGATGGGCTACACGGAAACTCCTGCAATCAAAATATTCAGGGCAGGGCCTGGAGTGGTGGCTCATAGGCTAATCCTCTGTCTGCAGGAGCCAGCGTCTCCTGTGGGCACCAGTTCGCATCTCAGCAGCTCCACTTCTGATTTAGCTCTCTGCTTATGACCTGGGAAAGCAGCAGGGGGTGGCTCAAAGCCTTAAGACACTGAACACATGTGGGAGATCTGGAAGAAGCTCCTGGCTCCTAGATTAGGTGATCAGCTCAGCTACAGCTGTTTCAACCACATGGGAAATGAAGCAGCAGGTAGAAGATCTGTCTCTACGTCTTTCTTTCTCTCTTTGTAAATCTAATCTGCCTTTCCAATTAAAATAAATGAATCTTTAAAAAATATTCAGAGCAGTGTTTCCAAAGTTCATTCTGAGCATCAGGACCACTGCATATTCATATATGAACTATACTATTATCTACACAGGATTTTCTATTTAACTTACTTTAAGCACAATTCTTCAAGAAAAGAGTCTTTGTGTTAATACTAACAATGTTAGAAAGCAGTGTCATTTGCCAGAAACTATAGATGAGTCAATATAGCACATGACGTTGGAACCAGAGAAACCTGTATTCAAACCATGGATCTACCACAACTTGTGTGTTCCCAGGGAAGTTGCTTCATCTGTCTGGGCTTTAGTTTTCTCAATAGAAGTGACATGAGAGGGTCCAGCATGATAGCCTAGAGGCTAAAGTCCTCACCTTGCATGCACCAGGATACCATACGTGTCCTGGCTGCTCCACTTTCAATCCAGGTTCCTACTGGTGGCCTGGGAAGGCAGTAGAGGATGGTCCAAGACTTGGGAGAACTGGAGGAAGCTCCTGCTCCTGGCTTCAGATCACCTTAGCTCTGGCCGCTGCGGCCATTTAGGGAGTGAGCCAACAGATGGAAAATCTTTCTGTTTCTCCTTCTCTTTGTATATCCGCCTTTCCGCTAAAAATAAATAAATCTTTTTTAAAAATTGCAAAAACAAAAAAGTGAGACTACAACAAGTATCTCACAGGTTTGTCATGAAGGTTAAATATGATGAAATACATAGGGTTCCTGGCATGGAGTAGGTTAATTTAAAAAATATTGCTTCATTTTTTTCCATATCCTGTCTTTTGTCTTTTTATTTCAGTTCTGCCGAGAGCAGCCTCATCCAGTGCCACACCAGAGCCGCATGCTATAGGGAGTAAAGGGAGAGGCAGATGGGGCAGGCACTAAGAAGGACAAGTGATATGATGCCATGCAGTTCTCTTAACTCTATCACTTTGAATTGGAGGCATAACGGAGCTCACACGCCATCATTCTGGTCTCCACTCTAGGAAGCACCCCCTGTGATGTCATCTCGGTTGTGTTCAAGTCTCGACTCTGCTTTCTCAGTTGTATTAAAAAAAAAAAAAAACTCTGCTTGTTTGGACAATTAAGAAATGTATTGTAAAATAGTTGTTTCAGATCCATTACTCCGACTCTCCAGCTAGAACTACTATCTAGCTGCCCTGGTCCTGCTCTCTTGAATTGTAAGAATATATCCTATATCCTCTCTCTGTCTCTCTTTGTGTGTGTCTCTCTCTCAAGTTTATGTGTTTCTTTTTCTTCTTCTTTTTTTTTAAAGAAGACTTACAGAGAGAAGGAGAGAAAGAGAGAGCTTCCACCAACTGGCTCACTTCCCAAATGTCCACAGTGGCCAGAGATGAGCCAATTTGAAGCCAGGACCCAGGAGCTTCCTCTGGGTCTCTCATGTGGATGCAGGAGCCCAAGGACCTGACACATCCTCTGCTGCTGTTTCAGTCCATAAGCAGGGAGCTGGATCAAAAGTGGAGCAGCCAGGAGACAAACCAGCACCCACATGGGATGCCAGCACTAGCAGGTAGAAAATTAGGCTGTTGAGCCATAGTGCCAGCCCAACAAGAATATATTCTTTTGTCCTTTTATATAAAACCCTCCAAACAGCCAAAAGCAGATGTCGTTAGTTTCCCTAATCGTCTCTCCTCCCAACTAGATATTGTCAGCACCACCAGCTGCCCCTGGTGTGATGTGGACTCTAAGGCCTCCCATCAGTTCTCCTACTGACACTTTCTCCCCGAGTCAGTCAGCACACCTCCTAGCACAGAGGGCTTGCAGAGCAGAACAGGCACTGATTGTGGGTGAGTCAGAGCTCAAATTAGCCCTTAAAGACTTGCAAGAGGGTGACTGGCCATGACTTTGTTTTCAAGCCAGATCACCGCCCTCTTTCCCTTTCTGATTGGTGCGTCAGGATTGACCATTGGCACCCAGACAATCAAGACATGCACGGACAATTCACATTTGGCATCACGCCAAGGGTGGAGAAGTTGCAAAAGGATGGCAACCAAACAGGGTAAATGCCCAAAGGAGACTGCACAGCATGAAGATCAGTTCCTTGTGTTTGGTAAGGAGGAAGTTGCTGGTAACCTCAGAAAGCTGATTATGGCGGGGTGTGGGGGGGTGTGGGTGGAGGGAGGCGCTGCTTCCTCCAGGGCCTCATTCCCAGATGTTCTCAGGCTGCCGCAGGCCAAGGCTGTGAGAAGGAGAGTGGCTGCTACAGACAGCAGTTGGGGGAGGGTACAGCTACTTTCTGGATGTCCTCGCTCAACTTTGCCTGAGAGATTATTCCCCTGAGGTCTGCATAGTCAGGATCTATGCTGAGTGGTAAAGTGCAAGCATTGACAGGCATCCAAATACTTAGTTGGATGTTCCAACTTCTGCTACACATTCATTGCTCTCTATAAATGATCTCCACGGCCAATGGGCAGGATGCAGTCTGAAAGAATTCTTGGGAGCAATGGCGGTAGTTCTCATATAAAATAATATAGTTTCTATGGATAGTCATAGCAGCATTATTCATTGAAATATTAACTAGCTTTTTAAAATGTACTTTCTTGATACAGAGATTTGGGCAAGGGAGAAAGAAGCATTCAAAAGGTTATTTAAACTTGGGTGTAAGCCCTCAGAAGAAAGGATACAGGTGTCTAGAAGGTAAGAATAAAGAGAATGTAAAAAGAGAGAGAGTAAGAGCAATGGAGTATTTCTGAGATAAGAAAGGAGGGTGGGAGAGATGTAACTTTCAAGTACTCCACCTCTGTGCTCTCAAGAGGACAACCTTGGAGATGATGGCTCAGACCTAGGGAGCCAGTGCCTTTAGCTCAGGAGTTGGATATCAGTAGATGTTTTCCTCTGTACCATGGGGCAGGGAGCTGCCATACCTCACAGAGGCCCAAGGCTCAGATAGTGAGGGGACCGGTGCCAACCAGGACAAACTAGGGACCGGGAGACCTTCCGTCATGTACCAAGCACCAGGTGGAGTTCTTGAATTCTGACTGGTCTGCAGGAGGGGAAGAGCATCTCAGCAGGACCAAGATGGAGTCTGTCATCCAGCCGGCAGATAGGAGCCTCACTGTAGGGTTAGATTGACTGTGATCTCTCATGTTGCTGGGATGCACAGACAGAATTCACATCCCAGGCATGGTGCAATCCATGCAAAGAACCAGGTTGGGACTGTAAACAGAATTTCAGAACTATTCTTAATTAAGGAGCAGTGCATCTCAGAGCTGGGCCATCTTATTATACTCAGGCCCACTGCACAACTTTAAAAAATGATTTTTTTTATTGGAAAAGTAGATTTATAAAGATAAGGAGAGACAAAGAGAAAGATCTTCCATTTGCTGGTTCACTTCCCAAGTGGCCACAATGGCCGGAGCTAAGGTAATCTGAAGCCAGGAGCCAGGAGCTTCCTCCAGGTCTCCTATGCAGGTGCAAGGCCATCCTCAATGCTTTGAGCCATCCTCGACTGCTTTCCCAGGTTAAAGTAAGGAGCTGGATGGGAAATAGAGATTTAGGACATGAACTGGCACCCCTATGTTATCCTGGTGCATGCAAGGTGAGGACTTTGGCCACTAGGCTATCACAGTAGGTCTATGCACAACTTACAATGAAGGATTTATAGTCACAGTTCCCAAGGCCTGACTTTCCCATTTGAACAAAACTGCTGAGCCCACAATTCCCTGTTACTACTAGAGGAAGAGCATAGCACATTTGTAATCAAATTTCTCCTCTACTGTTGCAGTACCATTGTCTTTTGAGAGAACTCATCCTCCTTTGAACATAAGCACACACTCACTCTGAAGAAAATGAAGACACACCACAAGCTGGAAAGAGATATTTGTAAAATAAAGAAATAAATAAAGGATTAGTTGATTAGTACACAAAATATACAAGGAGCTCTTAAAGCTCAAAGAAAATATACACCTGACTTTAAAAGGGAACAAATGCTCTGAACACAGACCTGACCACAGCAGGTGTATACACCATAACAGATGTACAGGTGGCAGCAGATAACAACATGAAAAGTGATCAACATCATCTGTCATTAGAGAACTGTGAAGTAAAGCAACAATGAAATGTCACTACAAATCTCTTAGAATGGTTAAAATCCCAAACCTAGTACAAGATGTGTGATCATTCTTTGTTGATCAAAGTGCAAAAAGCATCAGTTTTGAGGAAAGTTTGGTCATTTCTCACAAAACTATACTTATCTTTACTCTAGGATCTGGCAACCATGCTTCCTCGTATATTTATGCACGCCCGGGATCCCATATGGGCGCCAGTTCTAATCCCGGCAGCCCCGCTTCCCTTCCAGCTCCCTGCCTGTGGCCTGGGAAAGCAGTCGAGGACAGCCCAAGGCTTTGGGACCCTGCACCCGCGTGGGAGACCCGGAAGAGGCTCCTGGCTTCGGATCGGCATAGTATCGACCGTTGCGCTCACTTGGGGAGTGAATCATCGGACGGAAGATCCTCCTCTCTGTCTCTCCTCTCTGTATATCTGCCTTTCCAATCAAAAAATAATAAAAATAAATCTTAAAAAAAAACCTCAAATATACTTTTGCGTATTTGTGTAAGATATACATTTTTTTAAAGTTTTGTGTGTTTATTTGAAAGACAGAATGACAGAGAGAGAGATTGTTCTGTCCTCTGATTCATTCCCCAAATGGCCACAACAGCCATGTGTGGGCCAGGATGAAGCCAGGAAGTCTCTCCAGGTCTTCCAAGAAGGTATCAGGGGTCCAAGTACATAGCCATCTTCTGCTGCTTTCACAGGTGCATTAGCAGGGAGCTTGACAGGAACCCCTACTCGGATGCACGTTGTTGGTGTCACAAGCAGAACACCAGCTCCACATCAAAAGTTACAACCATCAAAATCTTAAACACAAGAAGTGAACAGGTAAGCATACCATGATACCTTCAAAAAACAGAATGGTATTTGGTGAGGAAAGAAAAAGAGCTATCAGGACAGGAAAAAGCAATAAAGAGAACTGAGCAATGCAGTGTACAAAGAAGCCAGTGTGAAAACACTACATTCTGTAAGATTCCAGTGACATGACCTTTTGAAAAGATCAGTAGTTGTCCAGGTTACTGGGAAAGATAAGAGGGGTGAAGGCATGAACTGTGAGCTATTTGGGGGTTGTGAAATTAGCCTATGTGCTACTACTGTAAGGGTGCATACATGACACTGTACATTTGTCACAACTCATAGAACTGTACAACACAAAGATAAAACCTCAATATAAAGTGTGAATATTGATTTAAAACACATCAATAATAGTTCAATTATTTGTAATATATATAACACAGTATTGCAAGAAGGTTATAATGGGGAAACTATGCTGAGAGTCAATGGGAATTCTCTGCTGTACCCTCTGTACCCTCTGCTCAGTTTTGTATGTGTGTGTAAATCTAAAAGTATTCTAAAAATAAGTTCATTAATAATAACAAAAAACCACACCCGCATACTAACCACATGCACTGATTCCTGGCAAAGCGACTAAATTAATGATGTGACATTTTAGAGGGCTTCTAGACCGGTGGGAAAGAAAATCAACCTCAATTTCAGACCCAAGATTCACTTCCCCATGATGCACACTGATAATCAAATGCCCCCCTAACCCCACACACACCTAAGTCCTGAGAAAATTCTCCAGGTGTGTCTATCTGCACTCGGTTTCAACATTTTGCTGCTTCTGTCTGGCGCAGAGCCAAGGAGTTTTACAGCAATTCCTTAGGTACGTGATGAGACCCTTCCCCCTAGTGGTTTTCTAGGGTCCAACTCGACGTTATAAAGACTTTTCAGTTCCAGGTTTCTGGAGGAACATTCTTAGAAATGCAATAGATTTCTTCTTCTCTCCTTGGGGTTGGGGAGGTGGGGTGTGGGTAAGGCCTGGCATACAATCTTTGCCTATGCTGAAAAGCAAATGTTGCCAAGTTAAAAGTAAGAGATTGAACCTTTTCTTGATCGAATCCAAATGTTGCAGCTGCAGTATTTATACCCCAAGCTGGAGTCACTCAGGACAGAGGGGGACCCCCGTTTTCACAGCCTCCGCTGTGCACCCCATTCTGGCCTGAGGCTGGCTCTTTACTTTTCCTAGTGGCTTTGGGCTATCATCGCTTATTTGCTTTCTTCAGATACAAATCATACTAATCAATGAAGCAAGCTTCAAAGAGGTGATATATATATATATTGCTGTTCGATCTTCCTTACAAGGAAACTAGGATGCAGTGACACACATCTGACTTGATCTCTTCAAGGGAGAGGTCAGCATAACATAACACCAAGAGATAGTTTCAGGATTCATCCAAGTGACTACAAAATACTCTGCAATTTCAAACTTGAAATGGTGACTTAGTAAAACCCATCTGAACTTGAGCAGTAAAACACACTTATTCAGATTGAAGATTATATTCACTTATAAATATGTGTGTATATATATACATTATTTTTAAAAAGTTGATTAAGGGAAAAGCTAGTTAAAAGGGATAGCCATTAACATTAGGAGTTTCTTGGAGGTGCTGTGGGACAGAGGCCATCTCTAAATGGACAGGCCACAGGCACTGGAGGGGGCAGGTTGTGGTGGGGACTGGATTAGAGGATCAGAAAGCAAGGATAAGCTGGAGAAGGACTGTAGCTTGGGGAAGTAAAAGGCTCAGGATGCACCCCCACACTGCACCCTGGACACCAGAGACCACAGCAGAAAGATCACAGGATAGAGCACCCCTTCCCAGCTCATCCACCTGCCCTGTACCCAGACACTTCAGGGAAGGGGCTGAGCCAGGCTTCGGGGGCAAGGCCAAGGCTGTAGGGGAACTGCGGTAATGGGTCTCTAGTGACACCCAAGACCACACATTTGTATGCTGCACTTTCCCTTTATTCTTACCCATCTTTGTAGCACAGAACTAGTTCCCATCTCCCAATAGTACCTTAAAACCCACAGATGTCATTTCCCCACTCAAAACTGCAATGCCTCAGTTTTCCTTCATTTACTCCATAAATGTTGTACCAGACACAGCTGATTGCAGGCCCTGGGCTGCTGATGGAATCCCAAGTAAAGTGCCCTCTGGAACCTCTCCCTGTAACAAGGTCAAGGTCCTTGCCAGCAGGTGGTTTTCAGCATAAACAACTTGAGTTACATGATATCCCAGTGACTGAGGCATAAGGTAGATTCTAACTGGGCAGTGCAGGGCTCAAGTAGGAAAAACCTCCCAGGCAGGGCCCCTGTGTCAGGAAAAGCTTAACCACAATCCAGGGGCCTGGGTCTCCTTCGCTTCATGCTTAAAGTGGTCACAGTGTCTGTGTGATCATTGGCTGTGGATAGCACAACAAAGAGAACGTCCGGAAGGGTGAGTGACCCTTAGCTTTCTGCTCATTTTAATAATTCCGTAGGCTGGCTCTTTAGTAGCATTCACGATACAGTCTTAAAATTATCAGGAATTTCTCTGATAGCATACACATAAGATGACCTACATGAAACACACATTTTAAAAGGGAGATACCAACAAATCACTAACACCCATGAGGTCCCTTTTCAGAACTCAGCCCATTTCAGGTTTATAATCCTTCCCAACCTTCATGTTCCCTGGGAATGTGAAATACCAATTTCGCAGGCTGGGAGTCTGAATTCCACGAGACTATTTGCATGAGGGCATGCGCTTACACATTCCGAGAAACGGTCATTTCTTTCGCCAAGCATTTGACATTTGCCATTTCCTTTAGAATCTGTCAGCAGAAATAAAAGGAGACACTATTCTGTATGTTGCAAGGTGCTGGACCAGTAAAGTTTTTAGGTTGTTTTTTCTTTCTTCTTATATGTGCAGAGGAAAGGATGTCATACATAACAAAACTAGCACATTTTGACAAATGGCAGCATATTTCAGATTTAGGGAAGCATGACGGTTTGTGAAAGCACCCTTTTATGCAAAATATTTATGTACAAATATAAATGAGATGTGTGCTGCGAAGCAAAAGAAAATAGATTGTGGCATATAGAGCACAGCCCATGCGACTAAGCTTGTTAAAAGAAAAAAAAAAGAAGAAACGTTGACTTTTTAAAAAAGCTTTCATTTTTGTAACACGATGTGAGAGAAGGCATTGCATACTCAGAGACTCCCCCTTGCATTAATCAAGAACAGAGCACCAAAGACTCCCGGGACCCCTTGGAACGCGCATTCTTTCAGTTGGATTTGCAGGGCTGCTGTTGCAGGTAAGAATGAGGGGTGACATTTTTTGTAAGTTCCTACTACTTTCTTCACATCTTTGTCTGGTAGATTCTACTTGTCCACCAGCATGCAAAGGCAATGCATCTTGAACTACATTTTCAGGAAAAACAAGATGCTTCTTGCTACCCTTCAGTGATGTCACTTAGGCATGACCTCTTGAAAGAGTGCCTTCATTGCACTGCTGTGCTATCGCTGTAATACCAACTGGCATTTCTTAATAGAAACAGTGCTCAGAAACCCAGCTGGCCTCTGAATATCGTGGACTGTAGACTGTATGGAGACATGCAGACAACATGACAGTATGGCATATGAGTTGCATTTTCACTGTGCCTGGGCTATTTGCATACAAACAAAAGAGATTCTTTTGAGAAGAAGTTGTCTGTGTTTTTGTTTTGGTCCCCTGGGATGACTGTGGTCTGCAAGCAAGACCCAGGCCATTTTCATATCTTGGATGTTGCATGTTGTGTTATACTTATGTCACCACTCACTGCCATTTCTTCCTTATTGCCCACTTCCCATTTCACAGGCAGCCTAGTTTGGGGTGGCGGTCACCTGCTCCTTGGACAATCACAATAGTGTTCTAGGTGCTTCCTTTCCTCCCCTTTCCTCGAGAACAGTCCAAGGATTTGAAGATCATCTGCTCTTTCTACAGAAACTGGTGCTTACACTTAGCAAGACAAACAGGTCTTTCTCAACCTCAATCCAATTTTTCGCTTCTTTCTCTATCACCCAGCTCCCACACATCCTGCTCACACTAATACCATCCACTGTTTCCCCTGAGCCCCAGTTCACGCCCCCAGACTCCGTATGTTTGCACGAGCTTTTCCTCTGCAGGTGCAGTGGGGTGAGGGGGAGGGGAAGGCTGCCTTTCCTCCTTTACTGCAAAGTGCTCCCCTTCCCTTGAGTTGGGGATCTCACCACTGTTGCTACCTTTTCCACCACCCTTCGCTCATTCCCAAATCACGTTGCTTGCTCCTCCATTCCACTGTCTTCTCATTGCATTTGGGGGAACTTAGCCTAGTAACAGGAATTCAATAAATACCCATTTATTACAGTTAATATCTGTAAGCCAATTGTTATAAGATACCCTACTAGCAAATCCATTAGCTTATTTAATCTTCACAATCATATAAACACTTACAGATGGAAGAAGCAGACTCAGAGAGAGCAGGCCACTTGCCCAGGGTCACACAGCTAGTGAGATTAAGCTGTTAGCAGGACATGGAATAGACTCTGTTTTAAGATTTACTTATTTTTATTGGAAAGTCAGATATACAGAGAGAGAAGGAGAGACTAGAGAGAAAGAGCCTCCATCCACTGGTTCACTTCCCAAGCAGCCGCAACAGCTGGAGCTGAGTCAACCCGAAGCCAGGAGCCAGGAGCTTCTTCCAGTCTCCCACATGGGCACAGGTCCCAAGGCTTTGGGCTATCCTCGACTGCTTTTTCAGGCCATACCAGGGTTTGGATGGAAAGTGGGGCCACCGGGATACAAACAGGCACCCACGTATGATCCTGGCATGTGAAAGGCAAAGACTTCAGCCACTAGGCTACTGCACCAGGCCCTATAGACTCTGATTTAAATTTCAGCTGACAATTTTTATGAAGAACAGAAGTTACAGAACTGTTTTCTGATCTGAACGTTGAACAGTCTGGCATTTTCTGAATAAGTCTATGTACTCTGACCTACAAGTTGTGCAAACTTGAGTAAGTAACTAAACCATTCTGAACCTCAATTTCCTCATTTTTTTTCAATAGGGAGAATAATATTTAACCCATGTGGTTACTATGAGGACTCAGGAACAATACTCAGGTAGCGTTTACAGCCCTGTCCCTGGTCATCATGGTAATGACTTATTCCAGCCTGCTCAGAGCCATGCGTCTGACATACCATCACTCATCTACTTGAACTTTACCCTCTGAAAATTGGCAACTAGTCAACCTTCCATTAACTAAATGAACTGAAGCTCAAAAAATTACCATGACAAATGTTTCAGTAACATCAGGACTTTTCCCCCAACCCCAAACACCCTCAATCCTGCCCAAAGTTTTAAAACAACGGCAACTAATTATGACTGTAACTTTTTAGTTCTCCAGACCTTAGCTTTCCACCTCTACCCCACACAGGCTCCGTGGCTCTCACCTGTGGCCAGAGCTTACTTTTGACCCTGACCCAACACAGCTGTCTCTCTTCAAGCACAAATTCTTCCATCCACACATGTTTCCTGCTACTAGGAAGAATCTCCGCCCTGACCTTTCCCCAGTTGCTGCATGTTTACGCAATGTTTGGGCTTGAGTGTGCGATTAGATCAGAGTTTGGAATCCTGGTTCTGCTACCAGGTAGTGTGACTGGGTGGGACCGAGTTTTCACTTGCTGAAGCCAGAGACAGGCAGCAGCAGTGCCTGCCCTCTGCACTGCTAAGGATTCGATGGCACTTCAAGAAGTCTTGAGAAAGTGAAAGCAGAAAATGTTCATTTTTGGTGCCAAAGTTGTGAAATTCTTGCATCATATTTTCATAATGCACATTCTCCCACTAACTTTTGATGACTCCTTGTATACTGTAATTTTTTTAAAGATTTATTTTATTTTTATCTGTAAGGCAGAATTACAGAGAAAGAAGGAGTGACAGAGAGAGAAGAAAAAGATTTTCTATTTACTGATTCATTCTCCCAAATCGTCACAACAGCTGGATCTGAGCCGGTTTGAAGCTAGCAGCCAGATGTTCCTACAGATATCCCCAGCAGGTACCAGAGCTCAAGGACCTACGCCATACTCTGCTACCTTCCCAGGCCATTAGCAGGGAACTGGATTGGAAGTGGATCCACCGGGACTTGACCTGGTGCCCATGTGGGATGTTGGCCCCACAGGTGGAGGCTTAGCTTGCTACACCGTGTTTCCAGCCCAGTGTGTATCATAATTTCTGTGATGGTAAGAAATGCTAGCATTACAGTTGCTCTTCCCTGTGGTAGCTTCTAAGCAGCAGCTGCAACAGACTCATCTTCATTTTCCCAGTATTAAACAAAACTTTACTGAATAAATTAATATGTTCATAGTTCCAGTATAATATATTCCTCAACCATTTCATTTCCACATTTCCACATTTCTTATTATTTAATTGGCTAGCTCCCTAGAGCTATTAGAGTAAAATATTAAAGTATTTTGATGACAAGTGAAATGGGAGTGAATATAACATCTAGAAGTGAAAATCTAAAAAGTTGCCCGTGATGACTAGTGATTAAAATTTCTTTATAAGTTAAAAGCAAACATAAAATAATTGAAGTCTGGGGCCAGGCATGGTAGCCTCATAGCTAAAGTCCTCGGCTTGTATGTATCGGTATCCCATATGTGTGCCAGTTCATGTCCCCGTTGCTCCACTTCCCTTCCAACTCCCTGCTTGTGGCCTGGGGAAGCAGTCGAGGACGGCTCAAAGCCTTGGAAACCTGTACCCACATGGGAGTCCTAGTAGAAGCTTCTGGCTCCTGGCTTCAGATTGGCTTAGCTCCAGCTGTTACAGTTACTTGGGAAGTGAACCAGCAGATGGAATATCTTTCTCTCTAGTCTCTCCTTCTCTCTGTATATGTGACTTTCCAATACAAATAAATAACTCTTTAAAAAAATAAAATAATTGAAGCGCAGAATGCTATAAAGCAAGTTTTCATAGATAACTTCCTGAAGCTGCCAAGTATAGGATAGAATTCCATTTTAAGTTTTCGCCATCCAACCTTACGTACAACGGTTTTAGGTGGCTTTCATCCTACTCACCTGTATCTGCTCCTTCTCTTAGCTATAATGAGGAGATCTAGGATGGTAACTTTCAGGTAACAGGTCCGATACATTTGCTAAAACTCAACCAGGAAAGGCAGAGCTAAGAAATCTGGGACAATTAAAAATAGGGAAAATAACAGATTTAAGGAAAGGAATATGAATCCTAACGTGTTTTGTTTCCATGGGGCTTTGTATCTTGTACAGTTCTTATAATCCTGACAGCACTGGGCGGTGCTGATGGCTTTGTGTTTAGAGAGGTTCAGGAGGCTGAATCCCTTTGGAAAGAGACATCACTGCTCAGTAGAGAACTACTCATTACCTGATTATTACTTGGCAGCAGCCCCAAACTCTGGCAGACTCAAAACCCAGGCAGTTGTATAAGCCACAGTGTCACCTACAGACACAGGAACAATATCTATATGTGTGAGCTTTTAGAAATCTGCACACTTCCCTGTGACAAAAAAAAGTCACCATATTTGAGATATTTACCACTGAACTGAGTTTCCTGAAAATAGAAGGCGTGTTTCTAATACGTAGCCCAGGGCCTAGGCACAACACTGCTGAATGAACCTGAATATACTAAGAACAGAAAGAGACAGAGTCCCAATGGACATTTCCTTGTACCATTTCAATAGGACGTGCAGATACGTTGCAATAGACATCTCCACTCCCAGATAAAAGGAGGTCCCTGAATGAAATAGTTAAGTATACCTTGATAGTATAATGCTAGAGTTTCTACATTTTCTACCTTTCTATAATGTCATGATGCACTTAAATAGAGGAATGCTAAAATTTCAACTGTTAGCAAAGGACTATACTACTGTGATAAAAGGGGGGAAGATGGTGGGGGGGGGAGAAGATGGGATGGAAAGATAGGAAGGAGGAGAAAGAAATCCCTATATCTACAAATTAAAATTTTTATTATGAAATAATCACAGATTCAAAGCACTCAAAACGAAGTGTAGCCAAGTTCCTTGTTGCTTCACTTGTCTTCCCAGTGGTGCCATCCAGTATAATTATTTTACCACCTAAGTACCAAGAGATGGATACTGACAGAATCCACATGCACTCTGCATGTGTGTGTGACAATGTAATTTTATCACATGTGTAGACGTAGATTAATGCAATGTTTCCATGATCAGGATATAAGACTATTCCAGAGCCGGCACTGTGGTGCAGTAGGTTAAGCCTACACCTGCATTACTACATCCCATGTGGGTACCATTTTGAGCCCTGGCTGTTCTACTTCCAATCCAGTTCCCTGCTAATGCGTCTGGGAAGGCACCAGAAGATGGCCCGGATCCTTGGGCGCCTGCACCCATGTGGTATGCCTGTAAAAAGCTCCTGGCTCCTAGTTTCAGCCTGACTCAGCTCTGACCATTTTGGTCATTTGGGGAGTGAGCCAGCAGACAGAATCTCTCTCTCTCCATCTCTTTTATAATTCTGCCTTTCAAATAAAAAACGAATTTTAAAAATTATTCCATCACCCCTTATGTTCTCCCTTTATAGCCACACATACTCCACCATCTGAAACCTTGGCAGCCACCAGCCTGTCTTTTTGTTTGTTTTTTATAATCTCAAGAGTGTCATGTAAGTGCAATCGCATGGTACAAACCTGTTGGACTTGGCATTTTCACTTGGCATTATCATTCCCTGGAGCTTGGTTTTATTTTTCAGATTTTTTAAAGATTTCTTTTTATTTATTTAAAAGGCAGAGTTACAGAGACCAAGAGGGAGAGGAGAAGGAGGAGGAGAAGGAGAAGAAGAAGGAGGAGAAGGATAAAGGGAGGGAGAGAGAGAAATCTTCTGGTTTATTCTCCAAATGGTTGCAATGGCCAAGGCTGTGCTAGCCCAAAGCCAGGAACCTGTAGATTCTTTCAGGTCTCCCACATGAGTGCAGGGCTCCAAGCATTGAGGACATGTACTGCTCTACCAATTCATTAGCAAGAAGTTGGTTAGGAAATGAAGCAACTAGGACATGAACTGTACCTATGTAAGATGGAAGCACGGCAGGTAGTGGCTTAGCCACATATGCCACAACCCTGCTCTATTTTTTCATTTATCTTATGATTTATGTATTTATTTGAAAGTTAGAGTTACAGAGGGCAGGGGAATTGAGAGGAAAGAGGAATGAGAGAGAGAAAGAGAGATCATCTATCCATTGGCTCACCCCCAAGCTGGTCACAGGGCCAACACCAGGCCAGGCTGAAGCCAGGCATTTCATCTGGGTCTCACATGTGTGTGACAGGGACCCAAACACTTGGTCCAGTTTTCACTGCATTTCCCAGGCTGTTAGACTGGAGCTGGATCAGAAGTGGAGCAATCAGGATATGAACAGATGCCCCAAAGAGATGCCAGTATCATAGGTAGCAGTTTTATCAGTTATGCCCTCATTGCCAGCCCTGGCTCCCTGGTAATTCATCCAGGGTTTTGCATGTGTGGTAGTAGTTTCTGCTCTTTTACTAGCTGAGCATTACTTGCTGGTTCGTTCATACACAATCAGTTTAACTGATCACTCAGTGAAGAATCTTTTTCCTCCAGTTTTTTACTGCTGTGTATAAAGCCAGTGTGAATAGTCATATGCTCTGTGTGTGTGTGCGTGTGTGTGTGTATGAACACAGATTTTCGTTTCTCTGGGAGCACGTCTGAGAAGGCACCTACAGGTTGTGTGTTTAGGGAGTGTTTAATTTGGGAAGAAGCTGTTTTTCTTAGTGATGGTATCACTTTATGTTCCAGCAGCAATTGGTGTGTGAACTAGTTTTCTGTCAGCTGTTGATGTTGTCACTGTGCTTATGATTTTAACCATTCTGATTGGTGTGCAGTGATATCTCACTGTGGTCTTAATTTTCACTTCCATGATGGCTAAGGATGCTGACTAGCTTTTTGTGTGCTTACTGTATTTCCTCTTTGGGAAAATGCCTTTTAAAATTTTTTTTCTCTTTTTTCTAACTCATGGCTGTTTGAATTAGTATTTCTTTACTGTTTAGTGAGAATTATTATGTCACTTCTTTCTTTTTATTTAAAGTCACTGAATTATTAACTGAATTAAACTGCTCATGTACCTTCATGATTCTTGGTTTCTATTCTCAATTAAACTATAAAACTAATGGATGATGTATCAGCTATTTCATTCACATTCTTTGCTGTGCCTTAAAACTGCCAGGTTCTTGATAAACTGTTATTAAGTTGATTAAATATGGTTGTTGGTGACGATAATCAGACTTAACATTTGGGTAGTTTTATAGTTCAAGATTATCTAGTTTTACCAAGTTGTAAATCAACCAAATGTTCTTTCATTTTGTTTTCCTTTGATCTTCTAGTACAGTTTTAGGTATGATTAATTTGCTCTCCAATAACCAAGAGCGGTGACATTTGAGTTGTCAGGCCTATCATATCCCTAACCCTACAGGAAGCAAATGTTACACTCATTTGGATTCAAAACTTTCTAAGAAAATGCCTTAATACTTCTCTATTCCAGTGTAACTGTGGTCTTTTGTTCTTGTTGTTCTGCTTAGTGACACGAAGAGATGACCTTTGAAATTCCATGTGGGCTCACTTTCTTCTTTCTATCACCAATCTCGTCAGAGCTCTCCTCGCTGAGAAGCCCCAGATACCAACTTTCCCATGACTTAACAGCATAGAATGGAAGCCTTGGCAGCACCAAAAACTCTATCCTGGGGTATGACAGGTGCCAATATCCTTTCCTTCCTAAAATCTTCCTCAAACCAGTTTTGGGGTGGAAAAAGGAAGCATTGACTTTTTGCTCTTTTGTTCATTTAACTACTAAGTGGAGAAGAGGCCTGTGGGTCTGGCTCATGCACTCTGGGTTATACGCACATGACTCCCAGTGGACAGCAGAGTTCGGTTCAGTTTCCTTGCCCGTCTTTTGGTAGCAGGGTCTCCCTTCTGGGCTGCCACCCCGCTCCTTCCCTGCGGCCCACAGGCCTCTACTCAACTACAAAGGTCACCACGGGCCTCTGGATTGACCTTTTTGGTCATTTTCCTACTTCACCTTTCTGTGGAATCTGACACGGTGATTACTATTCTCACTCCTGTGAAATCTTTTTCTCCAATTTGATAACCAAATCCTTTGCAATGTCCTTCCCATCTCTCTAAAGCTGTTTTTCCCAGCTTCTCCAGCTGTCTGCATTTTCACCAAGGGTATTCTACTCTGAGTACTGTGGCAATAAAACGGTGCCAACAGAAATGATTTATCTTTTTTATTTATTTATTTTTTAAGCTTGGAAATCCCAAAGGAGGGCCTTAACATTGCTGTTTTTTTCGAAGGACTATGCAGAAGCTTCCATTCCAAGCCACACCTATAAGCTTCTATATGGCTTGGTGCTTGTCTGTCCAAATTCCCTCTGCTGACAAAGACTCTGGTCCTGTCGGATTAGGGTCTACTGTAATGACCTTCTTCTAACTTGATGAGCTCTGTGAAGATCCTATATTGCTGTGGTACCAGGGGTTAGGATATTGATGTATAAATCATGTGGCAGGAGGAGGGGAGAACACACCTCACCACTTAATCACCAGAGTCAACTTATACGCTGTTTCTCAAAGTGAAGAAGTTTGGTAAACATCTTTCTGTGGATATGTCCTTCTTTCTCTTGCATCGCTCCCCTCCTTTCAGTTCTGTCACATCACTTTTCTCCCATTTACCCCAGTCTGTCGCTTTGTCTTGATGGTGTATGCTTTAGGCTTTTCTTCATCATCTCCCCCCTTCAAGGATAGACTAAGCAGGTGTTTAGCATAGTCATCAAGACATTAGTTGACACACCTGGATTCCATATTTGATGACCTGGGTTTAATGGCCAGCTAGTCTGGCTCCTGACTCCAGCTTCCAGCTAGCATGTACCTTGGGAGAAAGCAGTGGTAGCTTAAGTAGTTGCGTTCCTACCACCTAAATAGGAGACCTGGGTTGAGTTCCCAACTCCTAGCTTCAGCCTGAGCCCAGCTTTGGCCATTGTGGACTCTTGGGGAGTGAACCAATGGTTGTGATTTATTTTCTTGCTCTCTTTCCTCCCTCCTACTTCTTAAATATACAAATAAATATACTTTTAAAACATACTATGTCTTCCTGGTCCCATCCTTGACTTTCTCCCAACATATCCTCCCCTCTCCTTACTGACTTCACCTACATTAACTGTACTTACACTGAATATTCTTAGAGTCCACTCCAGCAATTGCTGCTTTCTGAAGCTTTGCACATGAATATCTGATTTTCTAACTAACTGGATATCTGGCTCTAGTTCCTCCAATTCTATATGTTTAAAAAAAATGAACTCATCATCTGTCAGCTCTTTACTCCTAGACCAAACTTGTTCCACTTCCTTCATGTCCCACCTTGGAAAGGATATCACCATGCAGTAAGTCTTTCTGCCAAAAGCCAAATCCTATCCACTCCAGTCATTAAAATCTTTTAAATGCATTGTCTCCTGTCCTCTTTGGCCTCACTTAACTGCCCGGTTTTCATGCTCACATCACTTCTGGGATGAGTCTAACAATTTCTTGAATATCTCTTTGTCACCCAAATTTGATTTGCACCTACTACTAGATGAGATTTTGAAAGCAAATTTTACCTGCTTATTTATGCATCTTCAAACCTAGGCTATCTTCTCATGACTGATGCCTGGGTGCTGGGCCCCAGTCCAGGGCCCACCCAGTTTCATTCTCTATTACTATGTGCACTGTGTGATTGATTCCACTTCTGTATGATGTCATCTTTTATTGTGTGCTTGAATTCCTCCAGGCACCTAGACCCCATCTGTCTCCTAAACCACTCAGACATTGTCTTTGACCTCCCACGAAGCCCACGGCTGTAAAAGTCCCAGCAGGGCTCTAAGTCACCTCCTATCCCTTCATCTCTCTCTTGGCTCCAGCTTCACCCTTGCACTTAATTTTGCTCTTCGTTTCCTCAGCTGTCCCTCCTTTCCAGCACTTGGAGTGCCTCCTTGAAGGCTGGCCTCATCCTTGAGCACCGCCCGTTGTAGGTTAGCTCCATTATGAGTCCCAGCCCAGCCTAGTCTGGCTAGGTTCAGAGGGTAGCAAGCACTTCTGCTAGGGGGAAAAAATCTTCCTGCATTCTGGTCTTTCAGTAGTTATGCAGTCTTATGAAAGATCACTTCCTTTCCAGTTCTTAAACCTAGAGATAATTAGTAACTAGTAAAAAAAAAAAGCAACTGATAGTAATAATTACTGAGTACTTACCAAAACAAAATATGAAGTATATGAAGTGTCTAAGTTCTATGCATTATCTCATTAAAAGCTCATAAGCACCTGTGACCTATCACTAAAATTCCCAGTCTATAGTCAACAGACGGAGGAAGGCAGTGGTTAAGCAACTGGCACCTGGGAGCTAGAAAGTGGGAGAGTTGGTTCATCCCAGCACTCTGATTTCAAATGCATGACCCACTGTACTGTCAGTGCTGTCAATTGGCAATTACATCTATAAAATAAGGAAAAGAAATGGGTGCCTAGGCCTTCCAAATACAGCAAAACATGCCACCAAAAAGCATTTCTTAGCATCTGGTAAGTTACAAATGCAGTGAACGTGTTTTGAGAGTGAGTCAATGGACTGCAAAGTAAAGCACAAAGGACTAAAGTGGAAACCCAGGGACCATGGGCACTCCCAAACCACTAAGTAACTTGTCTGCTTCTGTGAAAAAAAAAAAGAACCCAACTCTTAGATTTTTTTTTTCTGAATTATACCAGGTTTACATTTCTACTTGAAGATGTGATGCTCAAAAGTACACAGTGGAAGGCAAACGCCACCTAGATTTCTGTGTAACATTGTGTGTCCACATCTGTTTTATCTAAAAGTGGGAGCACTGTATAATCTGCTTTTTTTCTACCAAAGCTAAAAACTTTATGACTTGTTCTGCAAAACAGTTTTTTAATGACAGTGTAGCATTTCATTATGAATGTTGTATAATTAACCCAATACCTAATGTTAGACATTGAAGATGCTACAAAGATATTCCTCATTAAATCAGTGGCAAGAAAAACACATGCATTATTGAGACCTTAAAAATACATGATTCCCAGAGCCTATGGAACTGTATCATAAAATAATAATTAAAAAATAAAAGATACATATGATTATATCTGTAGAATATATCCATAAAAAGTGAACTGTTGGTGAAAAAGCATTTACAATGTAAGAGCTGTTGAAATACACCATCAGATTATTATTGAGAAAGATGTATCACCATCAGGGGGCAATATACCTAGAATTATTCCTCATTCCTTCACAATATGGGAGAGTCTTGCTTCTTTCACTTGTTTATTTAAGAATTATTTATTTGAAAGACAGAGAAGGAAAGAGAAAAAGAAAGTAGAAAAAAGAAAGAGGGAGGAGAGGAAGAGAAAAAGAGACATCTCTTGTCTGTTCGTCCACTCCCTAGATGCCAGTAACAGCTGAAGCCAAGAGCCACAAACTCCATCTGGGTCTCCCACATGGGCGGCGGGGGCCCAAACACTTGTGCCGTCTTTTGCTGCCTTCCTATACACATTAGTTGGAAGTTGAATGGGAAGTGGAGTAGCTGAGACTTGAACCAATCCTCCAACATGGGAATGCTAGGGTCCCAACTGGCTGTCTTAAAGCTGTTGTGCCTCAACTTCAATGTTAAATATTAAATTTGATATTTACAAGTTGGATAGAAGAAATAAGACACTCCACTCTCTTAATTTGCACTGATTTCTGATGAAACGGAACAAAGCTTATTGGCTGTTCATTGGTGCAGACCCCTTTTCAGCTTTGAAGCAGTCTTTTCAAGAACATTCTAGACTACGTTTACATGGACTTCCCAGATAGCATGGCAGAGGTCAAAGGGGTTGTCTCTGCAGTGCCACAAACACGACAAACTCTGAAATTATTTTTTTCAGACATGTATGACATTTCAAAATTCCACAGAAGGCAACAAGAGCCTTTATGTGGAAATTCAAATCCAGTCTTCTGACATCAAAGCAACAAAGTTGTTTCCCCCGTCACTAAGTACTGGGCAAATGAAGATCACGTAGATTTTCAAGGAACAGCATAATACATCATGAGTGTGACATCGGCAGCCACCGAGCAAGAGAAGGACGGGTGTGACTCCTTCCAGGAAGTCCCTGCCATGGGGACCTGCCACAGGAGGGGAAAATCTTGTGCCCTGTAAGCAGGCAGGACAATTGGCAGCTCTACCCTGAGTGCTGTGACGTTGAGCAAGTTTGTGTGGATTACAGTTGGGCCAAAGAACACAAGTCCCCATGATGTTCAGGCGTGTTCAACACACAACGGCTAATCAGGTTACGCTGCCTCTTCCCATTCTCTCATGCTGCCCAGAATCCGTCATAGCTGGCATGTGACTAATTTCTCTGCCAACAGTCACCTCTCCATATCCACGGGGACTGGTTCCCCCTCAACCCAAAGACACAGGGTTTCCACAGATCCTCAAGTCGCTTACATGAAATGATCTACGCAATCTTCTCACATATATTAAATCATCTCTAGAGTGCGTGGAATGCCTCATACCACAGAAATGTAATGGAAATCATGGCTATGCTGTATTGATTAAGCAATGACGGTGAGACTGCACATGTTTGCTCACTCTTAGTCCATCCAGACACACCATCCCAGGTCTAAGGATGATCTTAAGTGGGTTGAATCCACGGATGTGGAATCCACGGATGTGGAACCCACGGAGCTGCATTTCCTCCTGCCTGTCTTTTCCTAGAGCCCTCCTTCCACCTTCCCTACATCACAGACCTACTCTTAGGCAAACCTGGTCCTAATACACACACCAAAAACTACTCCCGATCATTTGATGTGCCAACGTAGACATTCAAGTTCTCCAGCCCAGGAATCTAAAGTCAATGATTATAGCATTTAATATTTGAAGACCAAATTTCCAAAGCCAAAATAAATTGCTTGTCTCAACCACCACCACTACGCATCGACCACCACCATCAACACTACTAAATCAACCATGTTTGGCAGTCCCGGGAGCATTCTCATTCTCCTGTGGCAAAGATCCCCCATTAGAATAGAGCAAGTCTCCGCGCCTAGGAGCCACGCTGGCAGCCTCAAGCAGCTGCGCCCCGAACAGGAGCGTGACTTCTAGGCGCTACCCTTTCACGGTGGGCCCACGACCTTCTGTCTTCCAGGTGTTTTCACTTTTGGCCTCTGACTAGATGAGTCCTACGCCAACAGAGCTCTCTCAAGCAGGAAGGGCTGCCAGCATCGCTCTGTGCTCCAGTTCAGCTTCCCGCTGGGGTCATGGCTCCAAGGGATCACTCACCAGTGGGCATTCATCTTGGCGGCTTCTGCTGGGGCCAGACGTCTGGAAATGACCTGACTGGTCCGCCGGCCCGAGGTAGTCTGAGCTACCCAGAGGAGCAAGCCTCCCACGCCTTTGTGAGGCTTGCTCTCTGATGACTGGGTAGCCGGTTCGCTTTCTTTAATAGAAGCTGTTCCTCTTTTCTCTTCAGATTTTGCCCACACTTGAGGAAGACATTTAACCCTTTCCTTGCATTTTGAAGTCATTAGCCTAGGTGCAGATGTGTATTTACGGGTTTTTTGTGTGTGTGTGCTTATTTTAATCATTTAGTGGCTTCAGTTCTAGAATGATATTAAGATGAGGGCTGGCTGAAACCACAACTCTTAAAATTCCTTCAAAAAAGAAAACACACCCCAGAAAATAAATTAAGATAGAAGAGTGTGTGTGTGTGTGTGAGTGGGAGGTTCTCAGGTCCTCTGCATCTGTAAGATAGAATAAAAGGGCCACCTGTGGATTTGGGGAAGACAATTAAAGAAGTGATTTATTCTTTGTATGGATTGGGAGTCAGTAGCAGTCTGCTGCCCAATTCTACCACCAAGCGGAAAGAGGAAGATTCCACAGAGCCTGGGGTGAGGGGAGCCCAGGCAAGGAGGGCCAGCACGGACGGCTTCCTAGTCCTTCATCCCTCTTACAGCCAAAGTCCACATGATGAAAGAACACCCGACACAGAAGCCTGGGGGTGGAGTGGGGGGAGTGGGACAGACAGAATGGGACACAGTACAAACAGATCGTACACAAGAGGAGAGCATAGATTTTATCAAACAGAAGCTACATGAGAAGAAATGTCTTACACAAATTAAAATGGGTGCTATCTAGAAACTTAAATTTGAACAGAGTAAACCAAAATCTACAAAAAAAAAAGGGGGTGCTCTTTTTCAGGTAAATTAATTGCGACTCTTTTAAAGGCCAAAGACAAATAACAGCAAAGGTCAATGAAAAAGAAAGATGTCTGCAGAGAAAAAAGCCAAAGAGGTCTCTTACTCACCCCTCAATAACAGGAAACCACGGACCAGGATCTCTAGCTTTGAGTTAGCATTTGTACCTCGAGAAGGATACCAGATGAGTGAGAAGATGACAAAAGTACCAGGGAGTCCTCAGAAAGTTCACAGAAGATGTGCATAGAAGACCATGAACTCACTTCAAACATTCCTTTCATCAAAATAAATTTATCTTTTAATTCCATTATCCAAGACTGTTTTCAAGTGTCCTTGTTTCTTTATCCTTCTAATAGAGAAGGAGAGACAGAGAGAGAAATCTTCCATCGTCTGGATCATGCTCAAACAGCTGGGCTAGTCCAAAGCCAAGAACTAGGAACTTCTTCTGGGTCTCCCACATGGCTTAGGGGCCCAAGGACTTGGGCCATCCTCTGCTGCTTCCCCAGGCCATAAGCAGAGAGCTGGAAGGGAACTGAAGCAGCTGGGACTAGAAACGGCTTAGCCTACTATGCCATGGTGCCAATCCCTGAAGTGTCCTTGTATCTTACCGAGCAGATAAGAAAACAAAAATACTGTTGCCATGATACCATTCCTGAATAGATTACTGAAGGATGTGTTCTGATGGAGTAACAAATGAATTAAAATGGAAAACCCAGGGGAAACGGCATGGTTGTGATAAAGCAAGCAAATAGCAGAGGCGTGGGTCCAATCTGAATATCAGCTGCTCCAATTCCAATCCAACTAATGTGCTTAAGAAACCACAAATGATGATCTGACTACTTGGGCACCTGCCACCTGTGTGAGAGATCTGTTTGGAGTTTGAGGTACTTGGCTTCAGCCTGGACCAGCTTCAGCTTTTACAGTCATTTGAACCAGAAGATAGAAGATTTCTCTCTCTCAGCCCTTCAAATAAATAAATAAAATAGATAAAAATGATTGGAGTAAGTAATAAAAAATGAACAAGTTGTCCATCCTCAAATAAAAAGATGGAGCATTTTTACTTTGTCAACTCAAAGACGTTCAACTAGATTTGAAAGTTTCTTTAAAAACGTAGGAAACCATAATATTCATATAACTAAAATCAGATTGCAATAACTACTAATATAAATGGAAGTTGTTGCAGAATAAAGCAAATAAACGGTATCTACAATTAAATGGCACATTGGAAATGAAGTGGTGGGTGTCCATGTAGCACAGTGAGTTGTCTCATTCCTCAGAGTGCCTGCATCCCATGCTGCAGTGCCTGGGATAGTGTCTACTGCTAACGCACATCCTGAGAATGCAGCACATCACAGCTCAAGTGCTTGGGACCTATCACCCATCTGGGAGACCCCAGTGCAGTTCCTGACTCCTGGCTTCAGCCTGGACAACCCCAGCTACTGCTGGCATTTGGGGAGTAAACCAACAGGTGAGAGAAAATGTCTCCCCCTCCCTCTGTCTCTATTTCCCCCTGACTCACTCTACTTTACATACAAAAAAATTTAACTTTTGGGCCCGGTGCCGTGGCTTAGCAGCTAAAGTCCTTGCCTTGAATGCACTAGGATCCCATATGGGCACCAGTTCTAATCCCAACAGCCCAGCTTCCCATCCAGCTCCCTGCTTTGTGGCCTGGGAAAGCAGTTGAGGATGGCCCAAAGCCTTGGGCCCCTGCACCTGTGTGGGAGACCTGGAAGAGCTCCTGGTTCCTGGCTTTGGATCGGTGCAGCACCAGCTGTTGTGGTCACTTGGGGAGTGAATCATCAGACGGAAGATCTTCCTCTCTGTCTCTCCTCTCTGTGTATCTGACTTTGCAATAAAAATAAATAAATCTTTTAAAAATGTACAGAAATGAAATCATAAGATAAAAATTAAACATGTAAATCCCACGTGTTATAGATACTAGAATGTACACAATGTTTTGTCAGTTTTTGTTGCCAATGTGTATTCTAGCCTTCTTTTTTAGCAAAACATTAATAGTATATCAAGGGGGTACATGGTGGTAAACCAACTTCCTAAAAGCAGACAATATATATTTCATAGTGTTTCTGCACTAATGATTTTATAATTAATATAACCTTTCAATATTCATCCATTACTTATCACTACATAAGAAATTATTCCAATGTTTAATTGCTCAAAACCACACATTTAGGAATCAATATCCAGAATATATGAAGAATTCCTACAATTTAACAAAAACAAACAATCTGATTTTTTTTAAATGGGCAGAGGATTTGAATAGACATTTATTTCCTCAAAGAAGATCTACAAATGACCAATTAGTACGTGAAAATATGTTCAAAACCACTAGTCATTAGGGAAATGCAAATCAAAACCACAGCACACGTCAGCAAGATGGCAGATAAGGAAACCCCAGACCCCCCTTCCTCCCACGGAGACAGCCTTTCAACAGCAACGCACAGCCCAATTCCCTCTGAGATCCTTAAGGCAGCCGAGACGCTCCTTCACGCCCAAAGCACAAAGCCAGTGCATGAAAGACAGTGGAAAGTGCAGGCGCCCTCTCACCACAGGCCCTCCTTGGCACAATGCCATATAGTCAGGGGAGACTTCTCAGGTCACAGCTTCTCCCTGAGGAACAAAGGAGAAGTGCAGACGATACACACAAACTTTGGACTTTCTGAGAATGCGTCCTGAGGAAGGTGCCTCAGTCTTACAGGTCTCAGACCCAGCACACCCTAGATGAATGGGGGCCACTACCAGAAAAAAAAAAAAAGCAGAGTGCTGTGCTGCTGTTCCAGGCGACCCTCGGGGTGGTAGACATAAGTTGCTCGCTTTCCTTGGCTGCTCTCTCTCAGGGAGAAGGGCAAGACTGGAGTGTGCCTTCCACATTTTGGCTTTTCTGGCTGGTAGGGGATACCAAGGATTGGATGCTGTGTGGACCCAGCACACGCTGGAGGGCTGGAGGCCACTAAGGAAGTTGAGTGGCGTGATTTGGCTCCACAGCTACTGTGGGATAGCAAGAAGCCAGTACATCTTGACAGCCCCTCCCTCAGAGAAGTAAAAATATCTAAAAAAGATCATGATCAAACAGATCAGAGCAAAAAGATCATGGCTAGCTTTCTGGAATCTCAGGGTCTGTCAAGGGATGCAAATGGCCCCCAACTGGGGACACTGACAAGGTACAGTGTATTAAGTAACTGAGAATTCCTAAGGAAAAAAGCTGGGCCATGTGCTGCTGCCTCAGAGACCAACATGGTACACAAACACCAGAGGGATCAAGAGATGGTGAATGGTGCCAGTACTGTGATGTAGTGAGTGATACCATGGCCTGCAATGCTGGCATCCCTATAAGTACTGATGCAAGTCCCAGCTGCTCCACTTTTGATCCAGCTCCCTGCTAATGCACTTGGGAAAATAGCAAAAGATGGCTCAAGTCCTGGAGCCCCTGTACCGACACTGAGACTGGGTGAAGCACCTGACTCCTGGTTACAACTGGCCCAGCCCTAACCATTGCAGCTATTTGAAGAGTGAACAAGTAGATCTGTGTGTGTGTGTGTGTGTGTGTGTGTGTGTGTGTGTAATTCACCCATCAAATAAAATAAATAAATTAAAAAAAAATACAGAGCATGTGTCCCTGAGAACAAAACCAGCAAACCTCTTCAATTAGGAATTTATACATTAAAAAGGTACACTCAAGAATCAAGATGGCAGAATAGGGTAAGGACACATTTAAATGACGGAGAGATATCAGCCACTGTGAAACAGAAAAGGCACGTTGAGGAAATAGGAGAGGACAAAACAACAGCAGAGGGGCATCCAGACACTGACAAACTTTGGAAAGCAACAGACACAACGGTGTGGTGTTGAAGTGACTGACACTCCAGAAACATTTAGCGAAAGATGATCTGACCTCCACCAGAAGCCAGAACTCAACCAGCAACAAGGTGGAAAGGGATGTTCACTGGGAGCTCGGACAGAGAACCCAGACAAAGAACTGCTCGTGTTGTTGGTCTGTTTAATTTGATCAGGAGCAAAGACAGAGCAGCAGGTCGCAGGCAGGCAGTGTGGGAACAGGGTGGATTTCACAGCACAGTCTACCCCTAGAGCCAAATTAGGCTTCATTTTGCATAAGGAGGCAAGGGCTATGGGCAGAACACAGCATACACTGAGAGGGGAGTGAATTCATTTCTGGTACAGTGAACTGTAACAACTTGGCATCCTACAGATTCCACACAAAACAGATCCTGGTGGCCCTCAGAAATTACACCCCAGCAGATCAAGAGCTCTAGTAGTGGCACATCAGGTGCCATTTCTTACAATGAGGCAAAGAATTTAGACTGCAGGGGACAACAGTGAGCTGTGAATGCACTGAGCTCAGGAAGAATTCACAAGCTCAGTGCATTGCACTGGTCCCACAATGAAAATAATACAAACTTTGGCATCATATGGGTCAAAATAGGTCCCTGCGGCCCTCAGTGCTAATAGCCAACAGGTTCTGGCAAGATCAGCACCATCAACAACCTAGCTGCATAGGACACCTGGTGTCTCCATAATTCTGGGACCTGCTCCAACTGGAAGTGGGAGAAAGTTCACACAGACAATGGTGCAGCCTCAGCACGGTATCAAAGGAGGTGGAGACTGGTGAGCCAAAAGCTGAGTCTACAGAGACCGTGGTAGAAATCTAACATAAGAACCCAGACCTGGAACTTGCTGGAGGGAGTGGCACAAGTGACTGCAAACAAAGAGCCATGTATCAACTGCAATAAGTGAAATCAAACTGTAAACCTGTGGTTGACAGAGCTTAGAAGCCTGCCCCAAGGAGAAGAATCTGCTAACCAGAAGGAGTGCAATGACCAAGAGCAAAAGATGAGACAGAGGCACAGTTGTTAGTACTGAAGACTCTCCCCTGCAAAGGAGCAAAACCCTTTCCAACTTCAGAGTTCACTGAGGAAGACATTGAGAAAATGAGGGATACAGAATTCAAAACACTTGTTATAAGACTTCTTCTCAACAGCGAGAAGCACGTAAAACAGGCATTCAAAGAATTTAAGGAATATGTCACACTGGAAATGAATAAAATGAAAGTTGATGTATCAGAAATGAAGACTACAGTGGAGTGCACTGAAAGTACAGTGGAGAGTCTCCAAATTAGAATGGAGGAGGCAGAAGAGAGAATCAGAATTGAAAGACATTTCTTGTCACCAGGGGGAAGCAAAAAGCTGGAAGCAGAGCTGGATCAGGCCTAAAAAAGTGTTCAAGAATTGAGAGACACTATTAAAAGGCCAAATGTCAAATTATAGGAGTCTCAGAATGTACAGAAAGAGAAATTGGGACTAAGGTGTATTTAATGAAATCATAAGGGAAATTTTCTCTAATCTAGAGAAAGAACTGGGAAACAACATCCAGGAGGTACACAGAACTCCCAACAGGCTGCATCAAAAGTGATCTTCACCATGACACATGATCATCAAGCTCTCTTCAATCCAACATAAGCAAAAGATCCTTAAATGTGCATGTGGAAAATATCAACTGACATAGAAAGCAATGCCAACTAAACTCACAAGAGACCTCTCACAGGAAACTCTACAGGCAAGAAGAGAATGGAGCGATGCATTCCAGATTCTAAAAGCAAAAAATGTCGGCCCAGGATAACATACCCAGCAAAACTTCCCTTTGTCTTTGAGAATGAAATAAAATTCTTCCACAGTAAAGGAAAGCTCAAAGATTATGCCTCTTCCAAACCTGCCCTACAAAGGATACCTAAAGATGTTCTCTCGACAGAGAAGAGGAATAGTGCCCACCACAACCAAAGGAAAATGCAAAGAACATCCCAGTAAAATAACAACAGAAGACTAAATCAATGAACAACCAATTGCTGCTAAAATGACAGAACCAAGTTACCACCTATTTGTATCAACCCTGAATGTAAATGGTTTAAACTCATCAATCAAATGGCATAGATTAGTAGACCCGATTAAAAAACAAAACCCATCTATTTGTTGCCTACAGGAGACATATTGCAACAATAAAGATCAGCGAAAGCTGTATCTCATGGACTTTGGTTTTTTTTTTTATTAGTTTCATCTCTTCAAAAACACTTTCTTCCGATTAAATTCTTCAATGATTCATAGAGCATACAGTAGCATCATTTTCTTCAAGAAGGTTCTTGATTTTCTTTTTCATTTCTTCAGTGACACATTAATCATTCACTAGCATGTTCATCAACTTCTTGGTATTGTTCATTTCTTTTTTTTTTCTTCTTGTTGATTTTGTACTGTGGCTTTTCATTTAAGCAGATGTATAGTAACTGTGTAGTGGAGACTACCGCATCTAGCAGCACGATATTTAACTTCATAGTGTTGTAAATTTCTATTTTTCTTCTTGTTGTTGATTCTGTATTGTGGCTTTTCATGTAAGGGGATGTACAGTAACTGCATTGGAGACTGTCATATCCATATGTGAGGATACAATGCAGTATGCATCTCTACTTCCAGACAAAGTTGGACTCATAATGAAACTGTTTACCCTATCTTGACAAGAGGATGCTGGACTCTTCCATTGTCCATGCCTGCAATGATGGACATACGACTGTGTATGGGGAACTGTACTATGGTAATGATATATGGGAACCCAGTGAGGGGGGAGGGGATTGGGGAGAGGATAAAGGAAATCCCAGGGTCTATGAACTATATCATACAGTGATAATAAAAATAATAATAATAAAACATGCTATTTAAAAACCTATTTTGGAACCTGGGGCAGTAGCCTATTGGCTAAAGTTTTCACCTCACTTGCACTTTGATCCCATGTGGATGCTGGTTCTAATTCTGGCGGCCCCACTTCCCATCTAGTTCCTTGCCTTTGGCCTGGAAAAGCAGTGGAGGATGGCCCAAAGCTTTGTATATTTTTATATCTTATGTCCAAATTATAGAGTTATAGGTTTATTTCATAATTAATTGGTCTTAAAAAGGAAATACTCATTTTGTAATTTCTTAAAATTTAAACCCTGCTTTTCTTTGTGAATATTTTATGATTTTCTATTCATTGTTTAAAATGAAATGCAATTATACAATCAATTTTTTAAAAACAGTGTGCACTCAGTAAGAGGCTGAGATGTTCCTAAAGTCTCAACCAGGCTAATAGTGAAGGTCTGTCTCTGCACAAAGACGAAAGCGAAGTCTGAAACAGGGACCTGGGTTTTCAAATATTTAGATACCAAGATAATATTAAAAAAAAACCTGTATAAACGGGGGAAATGACACCTCAAAGGAGCAAAATAAATCTCCAGAAACTGACCGTACTACAGATACAGAAATGTGTTACTGACCAAAGAATTCAAGCTATCATGAAGCTCAGTTAGTCCATAAAATGATTCATGAAGCAAATGTAAATGTGAATAAAGACAGAAGTCATAAAAATATGTCGCACTAATGCCGGAGTTGGAAAACGCCATAATTGAACTGAAAAATTAATCTGGAGCTTCAAGAGCCAACTTCATTGATCAAAACTAAGATTGAAAAACTCAGGTTATTTGAAAGTTTCCAATCAGAGAAGTTTAAAAAAAGAGTTAAGAAGGCATAGGAAATTTACAGGGCATCAGCAAGTGGACCAATAAATGTATTATGGAAATCCAATAAGAAGTGGTAGTGAAAATTACAAGAAGCTCATTTAAAGAATGGGGACTGAAGCTGTAGTACAACAGGTTAAAAAAAAAAATTCCTGCAATGTCCGCATCCCATATAGTCAGCAGTTCAAGTCCCAGATGCTCCACTTTTGTTCCAGCTTCCTGCAAATGACCCAAGGTGCCCAAGTGCTTGTGCCCTTCCCCTTACATTGAGACGTGAATGATGCTCCTGCTTTGGTCTAACTCAGTGCTGGTGGTGGCAGCCATCTGGTGAGTGAAGCAGTGGATAGAAACTTCATTCTGTGTCTCTCTCAGGTTTGACCTCCAGAATAAATAAAGCTCAAAAAGAGAGAGAGAGAGAGAGAATATGGCTGAAAACACCCTAACTTGTAGAAGAAAATGAACATACATATTCAACAAGTCCATCAGAGCCCAATAACATGAACTTGAATCCATTCTGAGACACACTAAAATCAAAGTCTCAAAGAGAATTGGGGAAGCAATATACATGTGGCTTTTCCACAATACAGCCTCATACACCTCCATAAGACAGCCACAGGTTTCTTGGTAGAAACTGTGCAGACCAGAAGGCAATGGGATGGTCACTCAATAAAGACAGGGTATGTGTTGAAAGTGAAAATCTCTGGCCCGGTGCAGTAGTCTAGAGTACTTGCCTTGCAGAAGCCTGGGATCCCATAAGGGTGCTGGCTCTAATCCCCACAAGCCCTGTTTCCCATCTGACTCCTGCTGTGGCCAGGAAAGCAGTCAAGGAAGACCCAAAGCCTTGGGACCTTGCGCCATGTGGGAGACCTGAAGAGGGCACTGAAAGAGACTCCTGTCTCCTGACTTCAGATTGGCTTAGCTCCAGGGAGTGAGTCAGGAGATGGAAGTGAGTTAGGGGATGGAAGATCTTTCTCTCTGTCTCTGTTCCTCTTAGTATATCTGACTTTGCAATAAAAATACACAATAAAAAAAGAAAAAGATAAAAGATAAAAATCTAAACAGTAAGTATAACTAAAACGTTTTCATGGATACATGATGTAAAAAGACAACATCAAAAAAGTGTTTCAGAGAGATTACTACAATTGGAGTTTTTGTATGTGTTTGAACTTTCATCTGATTAAAACAGGTCATTAGGGTCGGTGCTGTGGCGTAGTAGGTTAAGCTTTAGCCTATTGTGGTGGTGTCCACATGGGTGCTGACTCTAGTCCCACCCCACTTCCAAACCAATTCCCTATTAATGGCCTGTGAAAGCTATAGAAGATGGCTCAAGTGCTTGGGCTCCTGCACCCATGTGGAAGTTCCAAAGAAGCTCCTGGCTTTGGATCCTCTCAGTCTAGCCACTGCAGCCATTTGAGAAGTGAACTGGTGAATGGAAGACCTCTCTGTGTCTCTTTCTGTAACTCTGTCTTTCAAATAAAAATAAAATATAAATTTTAGAAAAGGTAACACTAACAAGTGGTGCAAGCCATTTTAATTTTTAAAAAGCCAGATTATTCCATCTATAAAAAATGTAAGTCCCATAATGACCACAAAAATGCTTATAGATGATACACAAAAGAAAATTTAAAAAGGGGATGAAATCATATCACTGTTTTAAACATGGAGGAAAATAGGAAAGCAGAGACTAAGGAACTACAACAGAAAACAGAAAAATGGCAATAGTAAGTACTTCAATATCCATGCCTATCAATGGATTAAACTGTTGAAAGGACTGAAGGATTACTATAACAAGATGCAGCTATATGCTCTCTGTAACAAATTCACCTTAGATTGAAGAGCACACATCAGCTGAGAGTGAAAACACAGAGATACGAATTTCATGCAAATTGGAGCCAAAAGATAACACATTAAGACAAGATAGACATTGTCTTACTTTGTGATCAATTAACAAGTAACAAAAATATGTGTGTTATAGTTCTGGAGGCCAAGATGCCCAATAAAAAGACATTGAGTTTAAGAAGATTGAATTCATATCAAGTGTCTTAGCAATAGAACTAGGCATCAGTAGCAGAAGGAGAATTCACAAATATGTGGAAATGAAACCAAGGACTCTGGAACAACCAACGGGTGAAAGGAGAAATTGAATGGGAACTTAGAAAGTATCTTAAAGTGAAGAAAATGAAAACATAACTGATCAACTTACGAGATGCATCAAAATCAAGAAATGTTATACAGATAAATGCCTACATTTTAAAAAAGATTTTGAATAAATAACTGACTACATTTGGAGGAACTTTTAATAAAGTACAAAGTCCAACATTAGCAGAAGGATTAAAAATAATGATTAGCCACAAAATAAACAAAATTAGAGGAGACAAAAATATTTTTTTAAAAAGATATTTTTTAAAACAAGTAAATAGATAAATAAACGCTATAAGGCTAGGGAAGAAAAATAGAAAAGACTCAAATAAATAAAAACAGAGGAGACATTATGACTGATGCCACAGGGGAAAAAAGAGAATTAGAAGAGATTACCATGAATAATGATATACCAACAAGTTAGATAACCTGGAAGAAATGAATAAATTCCAAGGAACACTCAACCTACCATGAAGAAATGCAAAATACAAACAGATCCGTAACAAAGCAGCAGCTGGAATCAGTAACCAAAACCTTCTGATGAAGAAAACCCAGGAACTGTTTCCCTGGTTTGGGTGATAGTTTGGGTGTTCTCCACAAGCCTGGGTGTTGGGTGCTTGTTGTCCTAAATCTTACATTAGTGGTTACTGGATTCATGTTAATGATTAATGCATTAGGGTAGAGATTTGATACAGTTCTGTCGCTAGGAATGGGGGCAGAGGGAGGATGGTGCAAGTCCTGAGAATGAAATTTTTACAAGAAGATTGGTTGCAGAGGCCGCACTCTACCTGACGCCTCTGAGATCCTCGCTGTGCCCAGGTTCCACCATCTAGGGCCCTCAGCAGACATCAAGCTACAGGGGCCACTCCACTGTGACTCTGCAACTCCCAAAGGGAAAACAAAACAAACCTTCTGTCTTCCTAAAGAGCTCCCCTTACATATTTAACAAAAAACTGACTTCTATTAGACATTGAAAGAACCAACACCCATTTTTCTCAAAGCCATACAAAAAAATTGAAGAGGATGCCCAGACTCATGTTACTAGACAATATTACCCTAATAAGAAAGTCAGAGGGCTGGTGCAGTGGTTTACCAAGCTAATCTTCCATCTACAGCACATCTGTCTGCTCCATTCCCTTCCAGCTCCTTGTCTATAGCTTAGGAAAGCAATGGAGCATGGCCCAAATCCTTGGTATTATGTACCCATGTGGGAGACCCAGAGGAGGCTCCTAGATCCTGATTTCAGATTGGTTCAGCTCTGGTCATTGTAGCCATTTGGAGAGTAAACCAACAGATGAAAGATCTCTCTCTCTTTCTCTCCTGTTAATGTAAAATAATACTAATAAATAAAACTACACATCAATATTCCCAATAAATACAGATACAAATAACCCCCCAAATAGTAGGGCACCTGAATTCAATATATTTTATTTCTATTCTTCAAGTGACATTTTCACTTTTTAAAAAATTTTGCTTCTTTTTTTTATTGTTAATAACATTGTATTATGTGAAACAGTTTTATAGGCACTGGGATTCCCCACACCCTTCCCATAACTCTCCCCCCATGGTGGATTCCTCCACCTTGTTGCATAACCACAGTTTAAGTTCAGTTGAGATTCCTCCATTGCAAGCATATACCCAGCATAGAGTCCAGCATTTTATTGTCCAGATAAGTTCAACGGCTTCTTGGGGAGACCTTCTCTGGTCTGAAGGTAGAGCTAACAGAGTAAAATCCCAGTCAGTTAAAAGCCCCAACAAAACATCAGCAAAAATATACAATGTTATGGAATTAATTGACATAGTATTGAGTAAACAATATGTTAAAAATAATGCAAGTTCAATTTTTCAAACACATGGGTTGAGACAGTTTCAATGACAGGTTCAAAAAAAATATTACAGGTTAAATTAAGGCAAACATGTGGTATCTAACCTTTTGGGATTCGCTCATTTCCTTTAGCATTATAGTTTCCAGTTGGGCCCATTTAGCCACAAAGAACTGCATTTTGGTTTTTTTAATAGCTGACTAGTATTCCATGGAGTAGATGAACCATAGCTTTCTTATCCATTCTTCTGCTGGGCATTTTGGTTGCTTCCATGTTTTTGCAATTATTGACTGTGCTGTTGTGAACATAGGAGTGCATATTGGTTTGTCGTGAAACAGGTATTTTGGATATATTCCTAGGAGTGCTATTACTTCTTTTTTAATATTACTATTTTATGATACAATATCATAGACCCTGGGATTTCCTTTATGCTCTCCCCAATCCCCTCCCCCCTCACTGGGTTCCCATATATCATTACCATAGTACAGTTCCCCATACACAGTCGTATGTCGGGCACGGACAATGGAAGAGTCCAGCATCCTCTTGTCAAGATAGGGTAAACAGTTTCATTATGAGTCCAACTTTGTCTGGAAGTAGAGATGCATACTGCATTGTATCCTCACATACCGATATGACAGTCTCCAGTGCAGTTACTGTACATCCCCTTACATGAAAAGCCATAATACAAAATCAACAACAAGAAGAAAAATAGAAATTTACAACACTATGAAGTTAAATATCGTGCTGCTAGATGCGGTAGTCTCCACTACACAGTTACTATACATCTGCTTAAATGAAAAGCCACAGTACAAAATCAACAAGAAGAAAAAAAAAAGAAATGAACAATACCAAGAAGTTGATGAACATGCTAGTGAATGATTAATGTGTCACTGAAGAAATGAAAAAGAAAATCAAGAACCTTCTTGAAGAAAATGATGCTACTGTATGCTCTATGAATCATTGAAGAATTTAATCGGAAGAAAGTGTTTTTGAAGAGATGAAACTAATAAAAAAAAAAACCAAAGTCCATGAGATACAGCTTTCGCTGATCTTTATTGTTGCAATGTGTCTCATGTAGGCAACAAATAGATGGGTTTTGTTTTTTAATCGGGTCTACTAATCTATGCCATTTGATTGATGAGTTTAAACCATTTACATTCAGGGTTGATACAAATAGGTGGTAATTTGGTTCTGTCATTTTAGCAGCAATTGGTTGTTCATTGATTTAGTCTTCTGTTGTTATTTTACTGGGATGTTCTTTGCATTTTCCTTTGGTTGTGGTGGGCACTATTCCTCTTCTCTGTCGAGAGAACATCTTTAGGTATCCTTTGTAGGGCAGGTTTGGAAGAGGCATAATCTTTGAGCTTTCCTTTACTGTGGAAGAATTTTATTTCATTCTCAAAGACAAAGGGAAGTTTTGCTGGGTATGTTATCCTGGGCCGACATTTTTTGCTTTTAGAATCTGGAATGCATCGCTCCATTCTCTTCTTGCCTGTAGAGTTTCCTGTGAGAGGTCTCTTGTGAGTTTAGTTGGCATTGCTTTCTATGTCAGTTGATATTTTCCACATGCACATTTAAGGATCTTTTGCTTATGTTGGATTGAAGAGAGCTTGATGATCATGTGTCATGGTGAAGATCACTTTTGATGCAGCCTGTTGGGAGTTCTGTGTACCTCCTGGATGTTGTTTCCCAGTTCTTTCTCTAGATTAGAGAAAATTTCCCTTATGATTTCATTAAATACACCTTAGTCCCAATTTCTCTTTCTGTACATTCTGAGACTCTTATAATTTGACATTTGGCCTTTTAATAGTGTCTCTCAATTCTTGAACACTTTTTTAGGCCTGATCCAGCTCTGCTTCCAGCTTTTTGCTTCCCCCTGGTGACAAGAAATGTCTTTCAATTCTGATTCTCTCTTCTGCCTCCTCCATTCTAATTTGGAGACTCTCCACTGTACTTTCAGTGCACTCCACTGTAGTCTTCATTTCTGATACATCAACTTTCATTTTATTCATTTCCAGTGTGACATATTCCTTAAATCCTTTGAATGCCTGTTTTACGTGCTTCTCGCTGTTGAGAAGAAGTCTTATAACAAGTGTTTTGAATTCTGTATCCCCCATTTTCTCAATGTCTTCCTCAGTGAACTCTGAAGTTGGCAAAGGGTTTTGCTCCTTTGCAGGGGAGAGTCTTCAGTACTAACAACTGTGCCTCTGTCTCATCTTTTGCTCTTGGTCATTGCACTCCTTCTGGTTAGCAGATTCTTCTCCTTGGGGCAGGCTTCTAAGCTCTGTCAACCACAGGTTTACAGTTTGATTTCACTTATTGCAGTTGATACATGGCTCTTTGTTTGCAGTCACTTGTGCCACTCCCTCCAGCAAGTTCCAGGTCTGGGTTCTTATGTTAGATTTCTACCACGGTCTCTGTAGACTCAGCTTTTGGCTCACCAGTCTCCACCTCCTTTGATACCGTGCTGAGGCTGCACCATTGTCTGTGTGAACTTTCTCCCACTTCCAGTTGGAGCAGGTCCCAGAATTATGGAGACACCAGGTGTCCTATGCAGCTAGGTTGTTGATGGTGCTGATCTTGCCAGAACCTGTTGGCTATTAGTACTGAGGGCCGCAGGGACCTATTTTGACCCATATGATGCCAAAGTTTGTATTATTTTCATTGTGGGACCAGTGCAATGCACTGAGCTTGTGAATTCTTCCTGAGCTCAGTGCATACACAGCTCACTGTTGTCCCCTGCAGTCGTAATGTTTTCCCACACTGTGCAAAATAGCACCCAATTCAGTTCTAGTGGTCGGACTGTGCTGTGAAATCCACCCTGTTCCCATATTGCCAGTCAGGGACCTGCTGCTCTGTCTGTACTCCTGGTCAAATCAAACAGAGCAGCAGAACAGGCATTCTGTCTGGGTTCACTCCCTGATTTCCCAGTAAATGTTTCTCCCACCTTTTGCTGGTGGAGTTCTGGCTGCTGCTAAGTATAGATCATAGCTTCTGAATGCTGCTGTGGTACAGTCACTCAACACCACACCATTGTTTTCTGTCTTTCCTGTGCCTGTCAGTCTGCAGGTACCCTTCTGCTGTTGTTCTGTCCTCTCCTGTTTCCTGGAATATGCCCTCTCTGCTTCACATTGGCTAGTATTTCTCCATCTGTTTAAACATGTCCTTATCCTATTCTGCTATCTTGGTTCTCCCTAAACTTTCTACAGTGTCATGATGCAAGGAAGTCCATCATTCTGCTATTTAAGTGTATCATGACCTTTAGTCAGTCCAGGTAAGTCTGAGCAACAGCAAGTGTATTTGGATCCTTCAGCTCGTAGCTGTGGCTGGGGGTACCCATGCCAACCCAGGCTTTTTGCTGGGAATCCTAGCTCCCCATCCCTTCTGCTGTGTGGGGGAGGGTCCTAGGCGCCAAACCCGAGGTCTGAGAATTTTCTCTGTCCACTGCAACCATGCTGGGGATGAATCTCGGACAGCTCTGGGCATGCTCAAGATCATGGCTCTACCCACTGCTGCCATGTTAATGGGCAGAGTCCAGGTAAGTCCGAGCAGTGCTGCAGGTGTCTGAATCTCCCAACCATGTGGCTGTGTTTTTGGGACGGGAGGTTTGTATCTGTGCTGGCCCAGGCTTCCTGTTGAGGATTTTAATTACCCATCCACCATTGCTAGAGTAAGGGAGGGCCTGGGCTTGTGGGCCAGAGTACCAACTGGCGCTGTACCTTGCCTACTGGTCACCCAGCAGTGAGCTCTGGAGTCTTGTGGGGTATGGAATTACTGCCTAAAGACATTCATGAATAAGACCACTGTACATGTAGGTGATGAATGAATCTTGAGGGACACCCAACGACAGGACTTCTGTACTTTCAGATAAGTGAGGGGACTGAAACCTGGTGGTTTGGAGAGGGGAGACCTGAAGATCTTTATTGATGAGACTAATGCACCAGCCCACATGGCAGTCCTGGGCTTGGCTTATTAGCATGGCACACAGCTGACTACCACATGGCACACAGCTGACTACCACATGCAAGGGCACATGCAAATTATGGCTGGGGCCTGTCTGGTAGAGCCTGGTACCCAGTACCTAAGAGTGAGTGTCAGATCAGGGGATAAGTCACATTACATTGGGCCATGACACCAACTAGCACACAAGAGAACCAGGTCTGGGGTTGGATTCTGTGGTGATATGTGCCCCACCCTTTGGAATTACAATTCCTACTGGTTAGCTTGAGAATTGGGATGGTGATGGGCTGAGCTAGGCGTGACCAAGGAACTCAACGATACCCACCAGTACTGGGGCTGGGAACAAATGGGCATGTCCAGGCTGCAGCACCCCCATGAGCACCCTAAAACAGTGTGTGGGGCAGGACAGGCTGCAGCATCTGAAGGCAAAGACCAAGACAGGTAAGGGCTATGCCAAGCTAGGCCAGAGCAACCACTAACACGTGTGAGATCTGTGGCTGGGATCAGGTCTGGTTGGGGAGCTAAGGGGAAGCCCTGGGTGGGCTCTGGGTCCCACTGGTGAGTGCGGGGGCCAGAGTGGGGATTGCAATCTGGTCTGGACATGGATACAGTCTCCCTTGGCATGGGTGTAGACTGGTTTTGGGGGCATGCAAGACTGGGTGAGACTCCAGCACCCCTTGGAGCTCGTGAGAACCAGAGTGGGTGTAGTATGGGTTCGGATAGGTCTCTGCCCCTGATAAGCCATGTGTGAGCTGTGTCTGGGTATGGATCAGGCTTGGTTGATCAGTAACACTCAACAGTAAGAAATGGAATGGGTGAGGGCCAGTCAGGAAAGGGCACTGTTCCTGCTAGGACAGGAGGTAGACTAAGTAGGGCTGGCCCTTGTTCCCACCAGTGAGCACGAGATCTGGCATTGGGAGAAGTTTTGATGGAGGAGCTTGGGAAACTCCTCTACTGGGACACAGTCTCTGCAAGTGAGTACAAGAATCAAGAAAGGGAGCAGCTCAGAACAGGCTAGGTTACAGTATCCATGGGCTTACTTTTGGCTCAGGTCTGGGGCAAACCAGGCTGGGCCAGTTCACATCACCTGCTAGCAAATCTGAGAGCCAGAATGGGGTGTGGGTCACACCAGGTCAGGCTGCAATACCAGCCAGTCCACACTCTGGCCAGGACTGGGGGCTGGCTGGACTGGATAGGCTGTAGACCCCATCAGTGTGAGCTGGAACAGGGGGCAGGCTGGGCCAGGCCAGGCTATAGTACCCACTGGCAAATATCGTGGTGAGGCAGCCATAACAGACTGGGCTGCAGCACCCAACCAGCACACATGAGACCCAGGGCAAAGGAACAAGCTCAGTAGAGGGGCTGCAGGAAGCTCCCTTATTGGGCTACTATTCCCCCTGGAGAGCATGAGAGCTGGGATTGGGGACAGACCAGGCCAGACAAGGCTATAATACCTGTTGGCCTGCATGTAAGCTGGATCATGGAAAAGCCAGGCTGGGTGGACTGTACCTACTGCTACATGCATAAGCCAGAGGGCGTGAGGGTTGTAGGCTTTGCCACACCATCAGCTGACAAATGCTGGCATAGGGGAAAACTCTGTTGAGCCAAACTCCAATACCACTTGGAAAGTGCAAGATCTGGGAGTGGGCCCAGTAGGGAAACAGTGGGCACCTTCCTCTTGGGTTGCCACTCTCAAATGGTGAGTTTTAGAACCAGGACTGGGACAGGCATGGCTAGATAAAGAGTCGCTCCTGCCAGCACTTGTGTGGGCTGGATAGTGGGGCTGGTTGGGTTGAATTAGGCTTCAGTGCCCGTTGAAAAGTAGGAGAGCTGAATGGGATGTGGGATAGACAGAACCAATCTGCTGTACATACTGGCAAGCATGGGAACCAGAGTAGGGGGCAGGCCTGGTAAGGATTATTGTGGGTCACTTTGACTAAGCTGCAGCTCCCATTGGTTTGCTTGTGGGCAGAGTGTGTGGTGGGCAGGATTGGGCTGGACTGCAACACCCATTAGTTTGTGTAGAAGATAGGGCTGGAGACAACTGACTCAACAATTGCAACTATGTGCATGTCTATTGCCTAGGCTGAACCCTGTAATGACATGCACACAGAAAAATCAGGTCTGGGATCACCTCGGATGACGTTTCTTTGGCAATCTCCCCAAATGAACCACTGGAGTCAGAACTCCAACCATGGCGGAAATTGCAGTTTCCATGGTCTGACCATGGAATGCAAGTGTCAGAGCTGGACCTCCTCAGTGGCTCAGACAGAACAGTGGACAGCATATCCAGATGCAAATGGAGGATATTGCAGTACACTGGAATCTGCAGAGGATACTTGGTACCATAACAGAGGACAGAACAAATTGATCAACTACCCCAGCTAAGAGTTGACAGTGAATACCTGGGCAAATGGAGACTCTAAGGTGGACTATGTCAGCCAGTGGATTCTAGAGAAATTTCATTGTGATTGGAGTGGCAAGATCAGCAGCAATACAGAACTATTGAACTATTAAAACCACTCAGGGCCTAGCGCGGTGGCGCAAGTGGTTAAGGTCCTCACCTTGCAAGCCCAGGATCCCATATGGGCGCCGGTTCTATCCCGGCAGCCCCACTTCCCTTCCAGCTCCTTGTCTGTGGCCCGGGAAAGCAGTCGAGGACAGCCCAAAGCTTTGGGACCCTGCACTTGGGTGGGAGACCCAGAAGAGGCTCCTGGCTTCGGATCGGCATAGCATTGGCCGTTGCGCTCACTTGGGGAGTGAATCATCGGACAAAAGATCTTCCTCTCTGTCTCTCCTCTCTGTATATCCGCCTTTCCAATAAAAAATAATAATAAAAATAAATCTTAAAAAAAAAACACTCAGAGCATGCCCCATGTTGGAGACCCTGGGATGGTGGGGAGGGTGGGTATGGCTTCTTCCCTTATCTCTCTCCTCCCCTCAGATTCAAGAAGGAAAAAGAGAGTGTCAAAACAATGGTCTTTCCCCTAGTCCACTTTCCCCTAACCCTTGACCCTTCGCACCCAATCAAATATGTAGAATTTATTAAAAATAAGCTTTATATAGATTGACTTATCAATTAAAAAGTATATCATGACATTATAGGTATAGGCAATGGTTGAAAGTCCAGCACCCTATTGTGAAGATACATTTAACAGTTTTATTGGGAGTTTATTTTTTATTTGGAAGTAAAGATATATACTGCAATGTATTTTCACTACATTGTATGATATTCTCCATTATATAAGTATTCCAGATGAATATATGTACATACATGTTCATATATATATATACATATATTTTTTTGCATGAAGGTTGCCTTATATTAGAGAGAATATGTATTTGTACTTTTGGGATTGGCTTATTTCACTGAGCATAGTTGGGACCATTTTGATGCAAATGGTAGAATTTCATTCTTTTTAATGGCCAAGTAGTATTTCATAGAGTAAATTTACCAGTTTCTGGGCGAAGGAAAATGAACATTTTTCAACAGAACAAATTCAAATGGCTAATAGATACATAAAAAAAATACTCAGACTCCCTAGCAATGAGGGAAATACAAATAAAAGACAGACTGAGTTTCCACCTAATTCCAGTATATTGGTCTACATTCAGAACTTGACTAAAACATCTGCTGGCATGGGTGTGGGGAGAAAGATACCTTGCTTTACTGTCAGTGGAAGTGTAGGCTAGTAAATCACTATTGAAGTCAGTACGGTGGCTGCCAAAACAACTAAAAACTGACCTACCTTATGGCCCAGCTTTCCCCCTTCTGGGATTATAGCCAAAGGAAATAAAATCTGTATATGATAAAGTGACCTGTAATCCTACATTTATAGCAGCACAATCTACAACAATGAAGAAATGAAAACAATCAAAATGTCCCTTGAAAAAGGAATGGATAAAGAAATTATGGTATATTTTCCATAAACTTGTTTTTTAAAAAGATTTTATTTATTTTTATTCGGAAGACAAATATAAAGAGAGAAGGAAATACAGAGAGAAAGATCTTCTATTCTCTGGTTCACTTCCCAAGTGGCTGTATTGGCCAAAACTGAGCCAATCTGAAGCTTCTTCCTGGTCTCCCACATAGGTAGAGTCCCAGGGCTTTGGGCCATCCTCAATTACTCTCCCAGGTCACAAGTAGGGAGCTGGATGAGATGTGGAGAAGCCAGGACATAACTGGTGCCCATATGGGATCCTGGCGTGTGAAAAGTGAGGATGTAACCACTAGGTTATCACTCCGGGCCCTTCCATGAAGTTTTAAAAGCATTGTATCACACTAACATTAAAAATTTGAAAAGGAAGTAAGAAAAATATTTAGTGTACAGTAACATCAGAAGGATAATATACTTAGAAGCAAGCTTAAGTAATGAAATTTAACATTTTCTATTGAAAATTGCAAAACAGTGATTTAAGAAATTAAAGAAGATAAATAAATATGAAGACATTATGTACTCATAGGTTTAAAAACTCAGAATTGTTTAAATATCCACACTGTGATACAAATATTCAATGCAATTCCTACTAAAATTGCATGTTAGAGAGACATGAAAAAAGAATTTTTAATTCCATATGGTACCACGAAGAATCCCAAATACTCAAAACAATATTAAGAAATAACAAAACTGAGGGTTTCAAACTTCCCGATTTCAAAATGTGTCATGAAATGACAACACTAAAAACAGTAAATATAGGTATGAAATTAGACATATAGACCAATGGAATGGAATGGAACAGACCAGAAACAAATGTGATCAAATGAGCTTTGGTAATGATGAAAAGAATATTCAAAAGATGTGTAATATTCTATTGCATTTATACAAACAGCCGTCAAAAGTTTTGGGGAAATGTGCATTATGTAGACTTCAAAGATTTTTCACCGAAATAATCATATCTTTTAATAAAGCTTATATTCAGCAAAAGCATAACAGACACAAAGTATTTCTGGATACAAGGTCGACATGCAAAATCATCTGTGTGCCTATGTACCAGTAATAAACAATACAAAGTAAAATTTAAGGGGCTTGGGTGGAGACATATCAGGCTAATCCCCCGCCTGCAACACTAGCATCCCATATGGCTGCAAGTTTGTGTCCCGGCTGCTTCACTTTCAATCCTGTTTATGGTCTGGGACAGCAGTGGAGGATGGGCACCTGCACCCACATGGGAAACCCAAAAGAAATTCCTGGCTTCTGGCTTCAGATAGACTCAGCTCCAGTCATTGTGGCCATTTGGAGAGTGAACAAGTGGATCGTAGATTTTTCTGTCTGTCTCTCTTTCTGTCTGTAACTCTTTCAAATAAACATAAAGTAAATCATAAGAAGAAGCCATTCAATTTCACTTGTCATGAGGGTGATGCAAATCAAGCCATATTGCTATACTATTCCATGCCTGCCAGCATACCTGTAACTGAAAAGGCTGTTGGTTTGAATAGTACCCATTATGTGAAACAACTGAAAATCTCAAACACAAGTAGAGTGCATATAAATTTGGAAAACTCTGAAGCATTTCCACTCACATTGAATATATGCATCCTATATTGGTTATGTGATATCATACAAATTACATGAGACCTAGTGATTTCCAACAGTAAGCATTTATTTGCTCTATTTCTGTGTACTGGGAAGCCGACAGCAGCTTTGCTGTGTGCTTTTGTCCTAGAGTCTCTCAGGAGCTTACAGTCCAGCTAGTAACATATCTGAAAACTGCAGCAGAAACAATGTGCTCGCCCAAGGATCCATTCCCATGATGTTTGGCAGATGCTCTCGTTTCTTACAGTGTGGACCTGTCCTGAGGATAGCTTCCATGCGTTCAGGACAAAACAACCAACTTCCCCCAAAGTGTGCAAGGAAGAGGCCATAATGTTCCAGATGGCCTAGTCTAGGAGGTAGTACATTGTCACTTCTGCTATTCTATTCATTAGAAATGAGTCACTAAGTCCAGCCCACACTTCAGAGTCATGAATTTAGTCTTGCTTATATAAGAAGGATGGAGGTGGTCACTGTGGCACAGTGGTTGAGACCCTGCTTGGGAAGCTTGGATTCCACCTTACAGTGCTTGTTGTGGGTCTCTGCTTTGCTTTCCCTCCAGCTTCCTGCTAATGGACACCTTGTGAGGACGAGACAGCAGATGATGGCTCAAATAGTTGAGTCCCTGCCAACCATGTGTGAGACTCGGATTGAATTCCAGGCTCCTGACTTTGACCTGGCCCGGCCCTGACTGTTGCAGGTATTTTGGGAGGGAACCAGTGAATGGAAGATTTATCTTTGCCTCTTTGTCTCTTTGCCTTTCAAATAAAATAAACATAACTTTACAAATTTTAAAGTAAATAAAGGAAAGTGGTTGAAGAATGCATGGTCACATGTTAACATCACCACACATACTCTGTGACCAAAAAAATTTTACCCTGAGTGACAGAAGCAAAAGTGGCTGGGGTACAACTCCCAACACATGTACAAAAATGTTAATGGCTTTTTTTTCTATAACCAAATAATAGAAGCAAATCATATGTCTATATACAACAATGCAGATAAACTGTGTCATGAGCTAATAAATTGAAATACTTACCAGAAATGAAAACAAAGTATGGATACTTCCAAAGACATAGATGGAGCTCACATATTATTGAGCAAAGGGACAAAGATACATACGCTAAGTTTTATTTTATATAAGATAATAGAACTCTAATCGATACTGTTAGAAGTCAAGTTGGTGCTTACTTTTGGGAAAGAAAAGACAATGATTAAGAGGGGCTTTCAGGGAGAGTTTTTTGAAATATTTTATATCTTACTCAGAGATGGGCTTATAAAGCTATGTTTCCTTCAGTACAGTTATTTGAGCCACAAATCTCTGATTTGTTCACTTTTCAGAATTGTCTTACCCAGGACTTTCATTTTTTTTTAAATTTTAAAAAGATACCAAGGCAAAAAAAGAAGGCACTCTCTGGGCAAACCCAAAGCAGTCTGCATGCTGGATTTGATTTCCAAGTCTCAGTGCATCACACCTGGTTAGACTAAGCTTGTCATTTGAGTCTGTTCTGGCTGCTGTAACAGCCCTCTATAAACACTGTGGCTTATAAATGACATTTTTTTTTTTCTTTTTCACAATTCAGAAGCCTGGGAAGTCCAAAGGCAAGGTGGGGGCAGTTTCACTGTCTGGGGAAGGCTTGCTTCCTGGTACACAAATGGCCATTTTGGGGCTGAGTTTTCGGTGGTAGAAAGGGCAGGGCTCTCTGGGGGAGGGGGACAGGAATTCATTCATGAGGGTTGCAGCCTCAGAACTTCAACACCTTACAAAAACCCCCATCTCTAAATAAAACCCCACTGGGGATTGGTTTCAACATATGAGTTTTTTGGGGAAAACATATACATATTCAATCTACAGCAGCTGGCAGATGCAGTGTTCAGCAGGCTATGGTAGACTTCTGGTGACAACCCTCATCTACTTTTTTAGAATTCATAAGTGTAGAAGTTGGTTCTGGAAAAGACCTTAGGTGTTATTTGGTCAATCTCCCCCAGTACTACTAAGCTTTAGGGTAATCCAGAGAATGTCAGAATTTCTCAGAACACAGTATGAAAATCACAGATCAGTTGATTCCCTGGTGCTGTAATGAGGGAATCATGTTCAGAGAGACTGTGTTACTTATTGACGATTGTAAAACTGCTTGTTGGCGATTTCCTAAGATTCTCTCCCATCCAAACACTCCAGGAGCATGTTAATATGTTCTGATGGAAAAGCAAGGAAGAGGAAAAGTTTTTGTTTTGAGTGGAAACTCTCCCAGTCTGTCGTGACAGGTGATGGTAGAGTGAAGATACCAGGGAGAAGCTGAGATAGGAAATATGCTGGAAAGTGGTTTATTTAGGGACTGTCCTGGGAAATACCCTATTTAGTCACAGAGTTGGACCATCCTCATCATTCAGCTCGCTCTGTTAACAAGTTTCTCAACTCTGGTTGCACACTAAGAATCACCTGGGAACTTTTAAAAAAATACTGTTTCCTGGGCCTCCCCCAACATGTTCACTGAATCAGAATCTCTGGAGCAGGCTGGAAAGAACAGGATATTCTGCCCCTGCTGAACTTCCCAGGGAAGTATAAAGTCTGAGCTCATCATCTTAGAGGAGCTCTGCACCGGACAGCAAGCTGGGCCTTGCCAGAAGATTAACACTGGAGGAGAATGAAGAAAATCCCCCTCACCTTCTGAGTCTGGAGCTGAGCTCACACAGGTGGTGGGAGGGGAATTACGGAGGCCTAGCCATCCACGATTGGTTGCAGAGAACAAAGGCAATGATGATTCCACAGGAAGAATTCAGACCCATCAACCTCTTCAATTTTTGGTCACAAAGAGGATGCAAAGAGATGGGGTGGGAGGGATCATAGGCAGTGACAGGAAAAGGAAGAAGTGCCTGGCTGATCCCGGTGTTTCTGTTGTTATTATCTCCAGCCCCTCCTTTCACAAGGTCAAAGCGTTGGTGTCAAACTTCAGGTTCTCTTTTTTGCTAGAATGACTTGGGCCTCTTCTCAATGGCTCTTGTTTTAGGAATGCAGCTCCGATGCATCCTGGTTTCCCAACTTATAAGAAAATGCCCAGAGAAGCAGATTCTTAAGCCTTGCACAATGAGGGCAAATAAAGTCCCTTGGTTTCATGAGTAGCCTATCGGAGTCCACATTGTGGCTGGACATGGGTTAATCCCAGCCAGTAGGAGCTTCTCTAAGGAGAGCACCTTTAGATATACTTTAGCTCTGCACCACTTTGCTCAGCTCTGGCAGTTGGACACCTTCTTAGCCAGAGTCCTTCTCCGAATGGTAGGATGCCAGAAAAGAAAGACCACAGAGCTTATCTCACCCAGGTCTTTATTTTCTAGATGAAGTGACTGCTGTCATCCAGCATTTCAGTGGAAAGCTCATGACACAAATATACTTGTTTGGATTCTATGCTTTTTTTCTCCCTTTTTTGCTCTTAAAAGTACCATCATGTTTTACTGACTGCCAGAACACACTGTAATAAACACATCACTAGGTGATTTCACCCATACACACATGATAGAGTATATTTACACAAGCATAGTACGGATTGTTATACATCCAGGCTATATGATGTGTGTGTGTGTGTGTGTTCTATTGCTGCTATGCCCATGCTGGGCAGATCAACATGAAGTTAATTCAAGTGGAAGAACTGATGAGATCAAAAGATGTAGACTATGAGACTGAGGCAAGCTTAAATTATATGTTGTTTTCTGGTAAACTTAAAAAAAATAATAAGTAGAAGTGTATTCTGCACCAGTAACTAAAGGTATAGTAAATAACAAGACAATGACATCGTCTTCAATTACCAAATTTATTGTGTAGGGAAAATAACTAACATACTCTCCTTTTTCTGTGGAGGCTCAACTTTTACATGAATGGCAATGCGGGTTGGTTTGCACCAACCTCACCATAAACACGTGACGCGTACATTGTGCTATGACTTCACAATGGCTGAACATCATTAACTGGTAGAACATTTTCAGCTCCATTATAATCTAATGGAACCATGGTCATCAAGGGAGTCCCAAAGTCATTACGTGATTCATAACGATTTTTTAGACTCCCCAGTGCTTATAAAACTGTATCACATAATACAATGTTAATAAAAAAATATGCCCCAAAATACATAAAATTATCAAAATACTGCAACAGCCAAATTTATATTAGGTCACCCAAATTGGACTAATTTTACAGATTTGTAAATTAATTTGCGTTGGTTATTATTGAGATTAAAATAAAATGTCAAAGATCAGGTTAAGTCCCTTCAGATCCATTTCTCTACTCCCACCAACAGTAGCAACACTGCAAAATCAGTGAATTTCATTTCCCTGAATGTTTTTCTTTTTTTTTTTTTTTTGTCCTCTACATTTGAAGGGACTTCAAAAAGCCTGTGACAAATTGAAGCAATTATATGTGATTTAATTTGGTCTAAAAATATTAATTCTTCCACAAAACTATTATGGGATCCTGCGTGATAGCCTAGTGGTTAATGTCCTTGCTTTGATGCACCAGGATCCCATTTTGGCACTGGTTAGTACCCCAGCTGCTCCACTTCCCTTTCAGCTCCCTGCTTATGGCCTGGGAAAGTAGTGAAGGACAGCCCAAGCCTTAGGAACCTGCACCTGCATGGGAGACCCAGATGAAGCTCCTGGCTCCTAGCTTTGGACTGACTCGGCTCTGGGCCATTGTGGCTACTTAGGTGGTGAACCAGCAGATGGAAGATCTTTCTGTCTCTCCTCTCTATAAAACTGACTTTCCAATAAAAAATAAGCAAATCTTTCTTAAAAATATGAAATTGTTTTATGTCATAATAAACTTATGTGTCAGCTTTCTTCAGTGAATTACTGCTATTTCTATTCAAAATTCTATTCTTTTCTTCAAGGCTCTATGGATATTATACCAAATTTTTTTTTGAAAAACCTTGAAAATTTTGTTCTTAACATTTGGATTTTAAGCAATTTATTTTGTATATGGTATGAGAAAGAATTTATCTTTTAACATAAGAAGAGCTAACTGTTCCACATCACTTATTGAATAGTTTATGGTGGTCTTGCGAGTCTATATCAAGTCCCCATCAATATGAATGACTACTCTTGGACTTCATTTCAGATTCCCCTTGTCTAATGATCTAATGTCTCAATGCCACACTCCTGATTGATTTAACTTTCTAAGTATTTTATTTATTTGGTAGGCAGAGTTCTATGTATGATATTCTGTGTAGATTATAAGAATACTCTGTGTAGATAACAATCTCTTTATTCTTCTTTTTCATCTGTTTTGCCACTGTTACTCTCTGCAGTTAGAAAGTTAGAATAACATTGAGTGGAAGTGTTGTGTTTTTTAAAACTATTTTATTTTGTTTTATGCTATAGTTCCATAGGTTCTGGGGTTGCCTGTGCCCTTCCCCAAGGCCCCTCCCCTGCCACAATGATTTCCCCTCAAGTCTTACAATGGATATCCTTCATGAACAGTCACAAGTGAGTGGGAGTGTTGTTAATGAACATAGTTTTTCAAAACTCCTTTTACTAGACTCTATCTACTTCCTCCTGCTCTTTCGTTTTCATAATTATGAACCATTTTATTATATTAACCAAGAAATCAGTCCTCTGTCCCCCGCGGACCTAAACCATGCTGTATGGGTCTGCAGTGGCTGCTGGCTTCATTCAGTCACGTGTGCTCAATAAATGTGTCCAGTAATCCTTGGCCACCTCTTTTGGAGAGTGCATTTTCTCTTGTGATTCAAACCCTGTTATTCTTTCTGCATATTTATGTTCTTAAAAGCATCACTATCTATCTGGGGTCCAAATCAGAATCCTGTGTTCTTGTGTCGATGCCACACTAACTGATCATCCATCTTTCAAATCTACATTGTCACTATCTGCTGATGTTCAGCCTATTGGTTATCAGGCTAGCTGAAATGTGTATATCCCACACTGGGGAAACTGGGCTCAGTACCCATCTCCTGATTCCAAGTTCCTACTAATGTGGAAGGAGGAAGCAGTGACTACTTACGTCATCTGGTTCCTGTTACTCATATGGAAGGCCTGAAGTGGATTCCTGGCTGCTGGCTTTAGCTTGGCCTAGCCAACAGTCTCAGCTGTTGCAAGCATTTGGTGAGTGATCCAATGGATGGCAGCTCCCTCTCTGTCTCTGCGCTTCTAAAATAAATATATCAAAATTAAAAATATTAAATACCTGCCAAAGTATCTCTCCTCCCCATTTCCAACAGTGATCCAGTCAGGCCCTCAGTGTGTCTTCCACCTTCATTAGCATAGTAGTAGTTTCCTAACTGGTCTTCCTGCCTTTGTTTTCTATTCCAGCATATTCTCCTTCCTGCTACCAACTGCACCTTTCTAAAATGCAACTCTGTTTATGCCTCACCCAACCTGAAATGCCTCTTTGGCTCCAAATCGTCTGCTGTATGAAGTCTCAGTCCTCCAGCTAGTCAAACAAGCCCAGTATTTTCCTTGGCCAGTGCTCTTACAGGCTAGTCTAGCAAAATCAATGAGCATGTATTTCAGCTGTACTGTTCCCCAGTGCTACAGGTTTAACTTGCTGACCTCTTTGCTTGAATCATTCCTATAAAATCTTATTCATATTCAGACCCATATCATATAGCACTTCCTCTAGGGGTTATTGATATACAGCCAAAAAGCAATTGCTGAATACTGTCTGTTTACCAAGTACTATGCTAGATGCTGGGCACACAAAAATGCATAAGATATAGTACAAACCTCAGAACATCAAACATCTACTTTCATGTTCTTCCTCCTTTTAGCACTAGGTGCTTGTTTCATGATTTTTATTTATATGTTTCTTCATTTACTTTCCTATAAGTCTAAAAAGTTTTCCTTCTGGAAAAATATGCATACAGATACCTATGCATCATATCATTCTCAAATACACATGAATATGCACAGTATTCAGAAATACACAGGAACATAATTTTACAAATGAGAGCTTAACTTAATACTGTGTGACCAGAATCTGGATTAGGCAACGCACAGAAGCACACAGCTTGAGTAGGAATAGGGCGGTGATCAACAGTGCTGCAGAGAGTGTGCCTCAGTATTACCACTTACAAGCTGCATGGTCTTCAGATTGTTACTGAAACTTGCGATTGAATTCCTCAGAGTATTGTGAGAAAATTCCCAAGTTCAATACAAAAAGCACATAGAACAGGGTTTAGCACTGTGTAGGTATTTAACACGCCATGGCGATTGTCCTTGCTGTGTATGCAAGCACAGTTGTGATGGTCACTGCAAGCAGATCAAGTGATTTTTATTTCTCTATCTAGGATTGGAAGAACCATTAGTTGTTCTGAACCCAACAGACACTTTTATGTAATCTTTACTGAACCAATGGTATATTTTGGAAGAATTACTAGCCCAGGAGAGTCTTGGAGTGGGGAATTGAACTTTCCTTTATGTAGGGCCAAATCAAATATGTAAAAATACATTGAATTAACACATGCTGATAGAGTTAGCTAACTCCACGCGTGGATTTGTACACTGCTAGAAGAGGGTTTGTGGAGTAATAGCTGGGAGCACAAGCTATGGTAGCAGGTGGACTCATGGTTCTACCACCTCCCAGCTTTGTGACCTTGGACAAGTTATCTCTGGACCCCATTTTCAGCATTTATAAAATGGGATTGGTAATAACAGCTTCTGTGACATACAGTTACTGTGATAAGTGAATCACTGAGCACATTGGTGCATAGTAATAGGGGAGAAAAGAGATGCAAATAGTAAACAGAGAAACAAAAATAAAAAGTGCTTGTTGCCATAAAAGTGATGGAAGTATTCAACCAAATGCAAGATTTTAAGGAAAAACAATAATGAAATTCTAGTTCTACTACTTTTTGGATAATATTTAGTAAAGTCATTTTTTTGTGTTTGTTTTCTGTAGAAGTCTCTGATTTATCTACCAATTATTTCCTAAAATGTGCTCCATGGAACATACCTTAAGATGTATTTGAGAAAAAATAAAAAAGGATTTTGTGGTTGATTAACTTTGGGTAATGTTTCATGCAAAGTTCTTATTTTGTGGTTGATTCACTTTGGGTAATGTTTCATGCAAAGTTCTTATGAGAGCCAAAAGCAGACTTACAAAGGGTTTAATAAGTTCTGAAAGATGTTTGATTTAACTCAACCCAGCATTTATCAAATTAATTTGATCTTAGCGCACTTTTCAAACTTTCTTTATGGAAATACCACAAAACCACAGCTCTCATTAACACAGAGAAACGCTTGCTTAGGCCAAAGTGAGGACTGCAGCTATGATATAGAAATGGGAGAAGGAAAGGCCTCATGTCATTTTAGACGAGGATTGGAAAGCTGCTGAGAACAACTCACAAAGCCAGAAGCCATCTCACGTCTCAGCATCCCAAGTCCCAGACCAGTACTATAGCCCTGGAAGCAGGTGCAGGGCCCAGGGGGGCCAGGAGAGCTCTCCTCACGCGGGCTGTGACCTCCTGCTGCCATGTGCTGGAAACCTACTGTAGGCAATCTAAAAGCTCCTCCATGTAGGAGGGAGCTCCAAGGAGGGCACAGAAAGTGCATATCAGCTTCGAACTTCTTATTTCTGTGAGTTGAGAGAGAGAGAGACGTAGGTACTTGAAAGGTGGAGAAACTGAGTGAAAGAGAGCTCCCATCTGCTGGGTCATTCCCAAATGGCCACAACTGCTAGGTCTGAATCAGGCTGAAGCCAGGAGCCACAAGCCCTGTCCTTGTTTCCTGTATATGTAACAGGGACACAAGTTACTTATCTGCTGCTTTCCCAGATACAGCAAACTAAACCGGAAAGACGGTGGAATTTCCAGGGCTGAAGCTGGCACTCCGATATGGGATGCCCGTTAATTTTTTGTAATATGCATTTTCCATGCCCATGTTGAAATTCCCTTATTTCCCAATGTTAATTGTTCCTACCTGTGAATGGAGAGTTTTTTTAAATTCTTAGTAATTAATATTTTAATTTTTCTATAGTAAGCATGTTGTTTATATAATGGTGGAAAATCGAGTCAGCCCTTTCTAGTTCATACTCTAATTTCTAGAAGTTAACCTCTAATTTCTAGAAAACCTGAGCAGACATTGAGTTTGACCCTTGCCAGTGTTTTTAGTGAGGAAAAATGTTTTCTGAGCACTCCTAATAAAGTTTATAACCACAGCAATCCCAGAAAGAGGGAGAAATTGGCAGTGCGGTGAGATTTCCCAAGAACTTCTACAACAAAATAGCCAGTCTCCGTCCCGAGAACACCAGTGGAACGGAGGAGAATCACCTGGCAGCGGGCAAAGGCAGGTGCAGAAGCGCCGGGCCTCCAGGGAGCCGGGGGCGGAGCAGGAAACCCTGCCTGTGCGGGGCGGGAGGCGGAGCCGCCGGGAGCGCAGCAGGTGCGGCTGAGCGGGCGTCACCTGCCCGGGGACCGCAGCGCACCCACCCACCGCGGGACGCGGAGCCGGGGCTTCTCCGGAGCAGCGGGGCGACCGGGGGCGGCAACTGGTGAAGGCAGCTATGGTGCCCGGAAGGTCCTGAGCTGAAGGCTCCAAGGGGGGCCGAGATGGGCCCTGAACTGCCGGCACCTTGGCTGCTGCTCTTCACCTGGCTCCCAGCAGGTGAGCCGTGAACAAATGGGATCCACCCTGGGCCTAAGGAGACAGGCAGCCATAGTGGCCTGGACTTGCCCAGCCGGCCAGGGGCTGGATAGCGGAGGAGGCGTGGGTCGAGTTCTGGTGCGTTTGGCTGGGGTGCCAGGTGGTGTGGGGACTGGATCGGGTTTCTGGTCGTAGGAACCTGTTGTTTTCCTGTTTGATTAGCCAGGCAACTTCTGAAACAGGAGCAAGTAAGAGAATAACCTGGAGCCTTTGGGCTTCCCCTTCACAACCGCCAAACATTGGTTGAACCCTAAAGATGATTTAGTGAAGGTGAAAACACTGTCCTTAAATCTTCCTAAGTCGTTTTTCCCTTCATTTGATACTCTGCCTTTAGATCTCAGATAGCATGATAACCATGCTGGCCCAGGATTGCGTTTGTGTCATTCCTGGGGCATTATCATGTATCCTTGGCAGGTGAAATGTTCCTTGTAATTCAGACTCTGCAGGTCCACACACATATGCCCCTTGGCTACCCGAGTTTAGGATCACTTTCCCACTTTGAATCCAGAGGAGCTTCCCTCCACTTTGCTCCCCGCTCTCAGTCTCTCCTAGCAGGTGCCCAAACACTTGCCATTTCAGCTTCTTCCTCCTACCTTCCACGTGAAGTTCCCTCTCTGCTTTGTAAAGTTTGGCTCTATGTGTTTGGGTGACATGCTTGGAGACAGACAGAGGTGTGTGTCTGATGGAGTGAGCCCAGGTATGAAGTGGTAATGCTGATTTTGCAGGCCCCACAAGCCTGCTTTCAAAATAGGCGGCAGGTGTGACTTTGCAAATAAGAATGTGTAAGTTCCCTTGGAAGTTCCACTCTGTTTCATTTTCCCTGTCTTCCTCCTGGCTTTTAGGAATAGCAGCCCTCTTACCTCTAAGTTGTCAGTGGACCAGTTGCTCATGGGCCAGTTTCGATCTTTTTTTATTATTTTTTTTTTCTTCTTCTTCAAGGAAACAATTTTAATGTGAAGGGAAGGGCAGAACTTCTGTTTTATAAGCTCAAGCTTACAAGCTTTGTAAGCTGCTCAAGTGTAACCCGATGTGATCCAGTCTGGAGTCTAATAACTTCAACTGAATGCTCAGAGTAAAAAGAAAAGGAGAATGGCAAAATGAGGAAAACGCCATGCGCACAGCCCTGAGTTCCAGGATCTACGTGTTATCTGAACCTGACAAACTCAGTAGTTGAACACCAGTGTTGCCCGAGGAAGGGGACTAAACCTCACCCAAATGTAAGGGCTCCAAACTCTCCACTGGAGTGGCTGGTAGCTTAGATGGTGAATGCAAATTCATAAAAATGCCAGTACTTCGTGCCATCTCTGCTCTTGTTCCCAAGTGTTTCCTTCCAGCTCCTAGGCAGCTGCACATTTCAGGCTTGGGGGGGGGTTCTGCTCGCAGCCATCAGCTTGCTCTCCCCATGGTTAGGACTTCATAAACAGCGGTCATCTGGGACAAGGTGTAAGGAACAGAAGGACAAAGTCTGCAGACAGAATCCCCGTCACGGTATAAAACCCAGTTCTTAAAAGTCACTCCTTTTGGGGGGGGGGGCGGGGAAGTTTCTCTTTTAGACTTACTGATTTTATTGGAAAGGCAGGAAGGGAGAGCTGTCTTCCATCTGCTCTTTCACTCCTCCAGTGGCCACAGCATCCATGGCTTAGCCAGGTCCACTCTGGGAGCTTCAATCAAGTTTCCCACGTGGGAGGCAGGAGTCCAAGTATTTGGGCCACCTTCAGCTGCTCTCTCAGGCACACTAGCAAGGAGCTGGCTTACAAGTAGAGCACCTGGGGAATTGCAATACACACAGCCCTGACACTAAGTATAATTTTTAAAGGTTCATTTATTTTTATTGGAAAGGCACATCTACAGAGAGAAGGAGAGACAGAGAGAAAGGTCTTCCACTCACTGGTTCATTCCTCAAATGGCTAGAACAGCTGGAGCTGAGTGGATCCAAAGTCAGTAGCCTGGAGCTTCTTCTGGGTCTCCCACATTGATGGGTACAGGGTCCCAAGGCTTTGGACCACTTCCCACTGCTTTTCCAGGTCACAAGCAGAAAGCTGGATGGGAAATGGAACAGCCAGGACATGAACCAGCACACATACAGGATGCTGGCACTTGGAGTTAGAGGATTAGCAAGATGAGCCACCACACAGCCCTCTAGTGTAATATTGTTAAAAAAAAAAACCTGACTTTTATTAATAACATTGAACAACAGAAACTTTTCAAATTATAACTTCAAGGAGTACATTCTTCTTTTAAGCATAGGATAGTGACTTGAGAAAACAGCCCTGAGCTTCTCTGAGCCAGTCACCCAGTGTGAGCAGCTGCGATGTTGCAGTGGGATAGTCACGCAGACCATAGAACCTGCCTGGTGTTCTCTGAAGAAAGCCTACCAGCACACCACATTGTAGAAGCAGGGTGCTGAAAGTGAAACCGTCATGGTGTGCATTAGGCTCACTTTCATTTCATACATGAGAAATTGAAACTTCAGCTGTTGATGCCAACGCTTTAACGGGGAATTGTTATTTTAGTAGACAATTTTTTGCTAAATATCTGTAGGGCTGCAAATAAATTCACGTTGTGGTATCTCATGGGGATTTGCATCCAGGATGTTTCTATAACTCTGGGCAAGTTACTGTGTTGTTGAAGCCTCCAGGAGACAGAGATGATGTGTTAGTTTTCGAGAAGATGCAGAGAAGGTGTTAGGACACCTAACACGGAGGCTGAACAGGGAGGCCTAGTGTGCATTAGCCCTGGTAATTAAGGAGGCAGGTTTTAGACCCCAGTAGGATGGTTTACAGCTAACTGTTAAGAAATAAGCTGTACTTCCCTCCCCTATGACTAAGGAACTAAATAGTCATCCAGATATCAAATTGAAATCTAGAATCTGCCTCTTATTAACTGTGACTTTGAATGAATGACTTAAACCCCCTTTATCTAGAAAAACAAGCGAAATTCCCATCACTATCTCAGTCCCCTTTCCCCATGCCAATACCCAGCAGGACCAGCCCTTGCTGGGTCGAGCACAAGCAGTGCCAATGGTGTGGTCGTCACTCTGGAAGACCTGGGGATGTGGCCTTCCTCATCACCCTCACCATTTTTCTTTTATTTGAAACAAAGCTTTTCAAAACATCTCTTGGGATTAAATTGAAGATCATACTTCCTTTCTCTCTTTTAAAAAAATGTTTATTTATTTGAAAAATAAAAGTGTATGTGTATGATTGAAAGACAAAAATAGATACCTTGAATTTGCTCTTTTACTCCCCAAATAATGACCTGGGCTGGGCTGGGCCAAGCCAAAGTCAGGAGCCAGGACTCCCAGCTGGGGCTCCCATGTGGGTAGCAGGGATCCAGATACTTGGGCCATCATCTGCTGCTTTCCCAAGGACTTTTATCAGGGAGCTGGATCAGAAGCAGAGCAATTAGGACTCAAACCAGCACTCTGCTATGGGCTGGGGCATCACAATTAGTGGTTTAACCCACTGCACCACAAAACCGGGCTCACGTTTCCTTTCTTGATCCAAGTATCTACCAAAGCAGAGCTTTAAAAAAAATTTTTTTTTCACAGCCCTTGGTAAGCAGTACAGTTTAAATTGTGACATAAACATATACCGTGGTTCATGAAAGGAACAAAAGATTTAAGAAACAAATCTCATGATTATGTCAAATAAAACAATAATGTCACTAAATATTACCTGATAGTTAAATTCAGAGAAAATTATGCCCACATTAGCAAAATTAAGTAGCACAATCCATTAAATTGATTTTCTCAAAACCCACTGTGAAGTGTGATGGACTTTGGAAAACCCTAAGCCAGCGTGCTTTCATTTTGGTCCAACACCTTGTTCTCTTCTATTTTTAAAGAAGAGTCTACCCAGTTCTTGAATTAGCATCCAAGTTCCCACAATTGCATAGTGTCAGCAAGTAGTGAAATCGTACCAGATTTAGGTCCTCATTGGTCAATGTGGCTTGGGGCCCTTGACAGATTTTCAGAGTTAGGGGAGTCTTGTGAAGTTACCACAGTGTCTACGTTCTGAATTATGCAGATATCCCTCAGCGGCAGCGGGCTCGTGCTGCTTTGTTTTGTCTTTTTGGTATATCTGAGGCTGTGTCTTTAGGTTAGATACATGTTTGTTACATGAATTACATCAGCATTCGCTCCTGGGAGCAGAACGTTAAGATACAGCTATGTGAAGCACCCACAGTGTGTGTATTATTGACAAACAGCTCTGATTGCTTCCATCTGACCTCACCGTTCGCTTTTGGAATGAAGGTTTAGTGCTCCCCGCCCCCCCCCCCCCCACATACACACACACAATCTTGAAGAGTATGTGTCATTTGTGTTTTTGTGAAATTTTTCTAAATTCTGGAGGGATGTTACCTTCAGAAGCACACAGCGATCTACTTGCAGTGTCATAACTTTGGAAAGTTAGGTGTTGAACCCTAATGGACATGAACCCTGGATCCCAACAATTTCCCCGATATGGAGGTAGGGGTGCTACAGGTGTGAATCCTTGTGTAGACAGAATGAAGTCTTGTGAAAATTCCCTATGTATTTGGGAGTAAAATGGAGCTTCTCAGGCTGTGGTGACCATGGTAGGGGGTGGGAGACTGCCCATTCACTTTGTCCCTGGATCCCAGTGCACTGTTAAATACAATTGGAAATCATTCCACCCCTGTCTGCCCTTGGCCAGTTCTGCAGATAGAAAAATCTGGGTCCAAGGAGATCCTATGTCTCAATTTTACACTATGATATTAATTTGAGAGCTGAGACCAGAACTCCAGAGTCCTCACTTTTGCTCATTGACACTTTCCTATATTTCATAGTCTGGGGGCAGGTTTGCTTTGTTTAGTTGAATCCTGATACACAACACTAGAAATAGATGGGTGCATGGATGAAAGATCTTCCTTTCTCTCTCTCCTACTTTCTGTATATCTGACTTTCCAATAAAAATAAGATAAATCTTCAGAAAGAAAGAAAAGAAAGGAAAAGAAAAGAAAAGAAAAGAAGAGAAAAGAAAAGAAAAGAAAAGAAAAGAAAAGAAAAGAAAAGAAAAGAAAAGAAAAGAAAAGAAAAAAGAGGGCCTGACACAGTAGCCTTGTGGCTAAAGTCCTTGCCTTGCATGCACTGGATCCCCTATGGGTGCCAGCTCTAATTCCGGAGGCTCCACTTGCCATACAGCTCCCTGCTTGAGGTCTAGGAAAGCAATCAGGATGGCTAATGCCTTGGGACACTGCACCCACTTGGGAGACGCAGAGTAAGTTCCTGGCTTTGGATCAGCTCAGCTCTGGGCTTTGTAGCTACTTGGGGAGTAAATCAATGAATGGAAGATCTTCCTCTCTGTCTCTCCTTCTCTCTGTGTATCTGACTTTCCAGGAAAAAAAAAAAATAGATGGGTGCCTCCTGGTTGGCTAACCAAATGCTAATTATTTAACATCTTGCCACAAGGGCAATATGGTAGAATGAGATATGGACTCAATAATGTCTCGTATACTTTGATTTGTTTCAGCTTAATCATTTGTTTCAGCTTTCAAAATCCTTGGGGTGGAGGAAATTAAATTATTATGCTAAGGGTTATGAAGATTCTGGTAATGTCTATTCTTTCTCCACTTATTATTTCTAGTCTTCCCATTTTACAAATCTTGGACTAAGATTGCATCAAAGGATTGCAATTTTGATACTTTCTCCATTTCCCATAACCGGTTCATCACAGAAATCTCTACTGGGGCCCACAATCTGCCCCTTTTCTCTTCTAGGTGATAGTGTTTGAACTAGCCTACCTTAACACCCTTAACCATTTCCTTGCCCCTGGGTCTACTTAATACCTATCTGTCTACTTTCAATCACTCTCTCCCCAAATGATATTAACTTGCTGTGGTTAATCTTTCCCATAGCACTTTTTCTATTTAGGAACCTCCCGTACGCCCCATAGCCTGTAAGAGTTGGTTGTAGCTCTTTGTTTGACATTCAAGCCTCACTGATTTCTGGACTCATTAATCTAGGTAGCCTTGCATCCACTAATCAGGGCATGTTTTTATTGTGCCCTTTCTTTTCTAAATGTAAATCTTTCTTCCTTGTGTTTTGTCTAAGCATACTACAAATGATTTAATTTAACCAGTTACTTATTGAAGGGTTAGACTGTTTAAAATGGAGCCATGTAGAAGGGGACGAGAGGGTGTGTATGTGCATGTCCTGGTTAGGCTGCTGCCGTGTGGCTGGGATGAAAATGAAGATGTAAAGAGATTATAGAAATCCTTAGGAGATAAATAAACCCAATGTGATGAGGGGTTACATATGGGAAGTGATAAATAGATAATCAAGGCCCATTACAAGATTTTCACTTTGCATATTCACTGAGATGGTAAGCAGGGGAGAGAGGACCAGCTTTGAGTGGAAGGGTGATAATTTCAAATGTAGGGTGAGATTTAAGATTTGAAACAATCAAGAGGAGCCATCAGAAGCATTTGGATTCTTATATCTGTCTAGTCCCTTTTTGTACAGTAGAAGGTTTTCATGCTCAAAGTCCTAGCATTTTTGAGCCACTTTAGGGAGTACTTTATCTGTATTTATTTGTTGATTATTGACTCTCTCATTCCAAGCATTATGGGACCTTGTGTTCTTTGCAGCTGTACACTATCCTTTGGGATAGTGTCTGGTTCAAAGCAGGTTCTCAATAATTGAATGACTATGTGCATTTTGGTGAGCCCAGATTTGCATGTGCTCTGAGATTAGTAGTGGAGACATGAGTCACTAACCTGGGTGAGTGACTTTGGGAAACCCCAACCATCTGCCCTGCAGCTAGGTCTTACCCTCTGCCACTAGCAACCCAAGAAATGTCAAGTTTAAACCACCTGAGTGGCTCTTTTTTTTGCCTCACACTTTACAAAAAAAAAAAATTAAGGGTGTTTTCCCCTTTTGGAAGGGTTGTGGTGAAGCATGGGACTGTCATTTGCTGTAGATGGAAATACAAATTTCTTTCCTAATTTATCTATTGAAATATTAAAGGCTTATTCCCTTTGACCCAGTAAACCCACTTTGAGAAATATATGTAACTGGGACAGGAGTATGTCTGAAGAGAAATGTATACTAAGATGTCCATTTAAGCAATCTATGCCACTTTTTTTTCTTTTTTGTAATAGTGAAAAATTAGAAGCGAACTTCCCATTCATTATGAAGATGCGTGTATAAGCTGTGGTTCATCCATGAAATGAATTTTCATGCAGCCACTGAAAAAATAAAGTCAGTATACACTGACAAAGTATAATGATATTTGATTTGAAGAAAAAACAAAGATGCAAGTTAATATGCATGATATGATTTTTAAAAGAACAGCATAGGGAATGTTGTGAAGTTCTCAATAGTGGTACCACTGAAGAGTGGAATTCATAATGAGCAAGAATAAAGTTTTACTTTATTGCTTAAAGCACAGTATCTATTACTTATTTTTACACTAGCAATCAAAAATGGAGAAAGAAAAAATTTCTACACAAAATTTTTTTTTAATTGTGAATGTCTCTTCAACTTGTGAATATTCCTCCAAGGGTTAATTCTCAACTATTTGGCAAACTTATTCTCTCCCCCCAAAATGGGATCAGATAATGGAAACCAGAGGAGGCTTTGGAATGGTTGAGTTCTAATTTAATCCTACTAATTTACTGGGCTTAACCCAGGCACCTAATCTGTAAGGATTATCCTCATGGATGGAAAGGAAATAAGTTTATCTCCTATGGTATTTTTTGCAACATTTAAATGTGATAACAGACAATAATATGTGCAATGCTGTATCTTACAACATAGCAAGTGCTCAGTAAGTAAGAGCTGCTCCTTGGACAAGGCATATGCTCAGGATCATTCAGTATTTAGGGCAGTATCTGAACTTGACTCCCAACCCATGCTTCCCAGCCTGTTTGCTCCCAACTCTATATCCGTTACCTCTCGTCCATGACTTGCTTCTAATCCCCAACTCACTCCTTTCATATTTGCACTGTTATCTCAGAAATGTTAACAAGCACTGATGGCAAACATACAGAGAGATAGCTTGCTTAGGACATAGACTCTGATATGATTGAATTGTGCGCTTTTTGCTAACCTGTCAAATGGAAGTGTGGAGGGTATGTATATGAAAAATACTCAGGAATGGAAGACAGCATCAACTCCACACAACTCCACATCAAGCCCTTCAACAGCCAAGACCATACTCTACCTTCCTGTCTACTACCTGCTTCTGAGCATGGCCTTTTTGTGGAAAGGAAAGGAAAACCCATATAAATACAATTCTTAATTTTCTTTTTAAATATACAAAGAAGACATACTGAATAAAAGGATATACCAGTATGGTCATGAATTTAGAATGGATGGCTTTGGTTATCAGAACATTCTACTTTCCCCCTCGTGTGTCCCTTCTAACTCTAGCTAGGACGGCAGTCCCCATTGGCACAGCACTGCTGCCTTGGAAAGTACCTCACGGCGGGAAACAGAGAGTCCCCTTTCCTGTCCCTCCTTCCCATGAGTTCTAAAAACTCATCCAAAGTTTTGCTTCTACCCTTAGGGGACAGATCTCCCCTGCCTTCCTCTTTCGTAGAGAAGACAAACTGGGAGTGGGTTTGCCAGGATACAAAACTGCAAAGCTTTCAACCCACTACCTCATTTTGGAAAGAGAAAATGAGATTATTGCGTTTGTTTTATTTGCGAATGTTTTGTTTAAGCCCTGGTCTCAGTTGATCTCAAGCCTTCCCTAGGCAGGATAAATAGGAATGATTGCAATGACAGCTAATGTCTCCCATGTGTGAGGCTGTTCACTAAGTGGGGAACATTTATTATCCTCACTGCTAACTAAAGAGGCAAGTTTTGTCATCGTGCCAATTTTGTATGGAAAGAAAAACTATAGTTTGGAAATAACTCCTAGGTCTTGGGCTGGTGTCTGAACTTAGGAGGTTGGACTACACTTTTCAAGAGAAAATGGCAAAGACAACAGGTGCCAATGAATTAGGGAGAAGGAAATTTAAAAATTACACCTGCCTAGTGCTGTGTGTGCTCACAGCACTTAGTACTACAGAGGGAAGGAAGGCTCAATAAAAGGAAGATGGGAGAACGTCGCCTTTGAGCTGGGGTATCTTGCTGTTTCCTTTCCCTCCCAATATGGAAAAAATCCTGCTTTGTGAGAATCTAGTGCCTGACTTCTTCTTGGGAAGATCAAGCTCGCCTGAAATTGTTTTTTTGGTATCAACAAAACTTCAGTCCTAAATCCCGACTAATACTTAGTATGTATGGTGATGCTGGGTGCCTGGGGCTGGATTTACCTTCTCAGAACTTTCTTTTTTTCTTTTCTTTCTTTTTTTAATTGGAATGTCAGATATACAGAGAGGAGGAGAAACAGAGAGGAAGATCTTCATCTGATGAGTTACTTCCCAAGTGGCTACAATGGCCAGAGCTGAACCAATCTGAAGCCAGGAGCCAGGAACCTCTTCTGGGTGTACCATACAAGTGCAGGGTCCCAAGGTTTTGAGTCATCCTTGACTGCTTTCCCAGGCCACAAGCAGGGAGCTGGATGGGAAGCAATGCCTCTGGGATTAGAACCAGCACCCATATGGCACAGGCAAGGCGAGGACTTTAGTTGCTAGGTGACCACACCGGGCACTATCTTCTCAGAACTTGTCCACATTGTTGAGAGGCCTGATATGCACTCTAGGGAATTTATGGGAACTAGAGACAAAGAATGCCTATCACGTATTGCACCATAGATGCTGGCAACAACTGAGATGGTCTCCCCCATCAGTGGGTACCTCTCATCCTGAGACTTCCCCACTCTCCCTGGATGGGCGTGACAGGGGCAGGTGGCGGTGAAGCTGAAGGTATAAGATATGTCATCAGAGCTCTGTAGAATGCTGTTTGCTTGGCAGACTCCTGGAGGGGACTGAGCTCTGCAGGCAGAATGTGGGAACCCAGTATATCTTAATCTGTGAAATTCATGTAACGGGTGAAATAGAAGACAGGATAAAAGAGGGCCCAGGGAAAAAAGCCTGTGCTGACGTTGGTAAGGGTGAGTCTTATCACCCCTTTGTGGTAGGTTCATAATAAGGACATTCAGCTAAGAGAAGCTAGGTGAACTTGACCATGGAGATAATCACTTATCTTCATTCCCCTCCTTAAGGGTGTCATATTCAGCAATCTTCAAAGCTACCCCAGAGCACCTGGCTCTGGCCAGATTCTCTTCCCTTCCTCTCTCAACCAAACCCAATGCTCCGTCTCTATACAAGTAATGTTGAGTCTTTGAATAGACTGCTATTTATGTCAAATTACCATTAACTAAAGACCACGGAGGTTCCTAGTCATGAGTCAGAATAGACTGCTGCCCAGATTTTTAAATTTATTTTATTTTTTATTGGAAAGTCAGATATACAGAGAGGAGGAGAGACAGAGAGGAAGATCTTCCATCCAATAATTCACTCCTTAAGTTGCTGCGATGGTCGGAGCTGAGCCAATCCAAAGCCAGGAGCCTCTTCTGGATCTCCCATGTGAATGCAGGGTCCTAGGCTTTGGGCCATTCTTGACTGCTTTCCTAGGCCACAGGCAGGGAGCTGGATGGGAAGCGGGGCCACCTGGACATGAACTAGTGCCCATATGGGATCCCAGCGCATGCAAGGCAAGGACTTTAGCTGCTAGGCTACTGTGCGAGGCTCACTACCCAGGTTTGAACTCTGGCTCACATATCATGCCCCTAAGAACAATCAATTGCAAGCTCTCATTAAGAACAACTAGACAGACTGACAAGAACACTGCTCATTGACAGACTCTTAGCTCTGAGCCTCTTAGAACATGAATGACCACATACACATTCCTTGCATTTTCCAAGCTTCACATTTTGGTTTGTTGTACCTGAAGCAGACCTAACTTGTCTCCTGTCTAGGTCACTTTTGGTGGTTAAAGGAAGATAGCTGCAAAGTGTTATATGAGCCTAAGATTCTGTGAAGGTCACCACCAATCAGTGTTTCCTCTCTATTCCAAATGGTAAGATTAGTTAGCAAAATAAGTCAGTGTGTGCAATGATATTCCATTCGTTGTCCAAAAAAAAAAAAAAAATTCCTCAGCTGTAGCTGCTTCTGGTGATTAGTTGTGTGGTGGATGAAGGCTATAAGGTCTATTGGAGGTCAATTCTGGGAAAAAGCAAAGTGACGGTGAGGGAGGAAGAACCAGAATAAAAAGTCAGATTGTGAGTAATCCATTTTAGGCTTGAGACACTGGTCATATTCTAGAATACCCCTGAAACTGGTAGGAGGAATTGCCACAGAGCACCACCCCTCCCAGCAACTGAGTCTGCCTACCTGGCACACACCAAGTCCATCACTGAAACCTGGAGAGTGGAAGAAATTCATTTGCAAAGCACAGAGCAAAAAGCCAGATGGTCACTGATGGGTTGATGACAGTGAATCCTGTGGTTCAAACTTAATCATGAATAACCTGTGACTGGTTTATGTGTGCGTCTCTGGTATGTTCACAGTGCACAGGGCCCTTTCTCTCATGGTCAGTGATGGGGGAAGCAGAATTTCCTTTGGGAAGACAATGGTGGGCTGTCTGCCTGGGTCTCGGATGGAATGGTTATTTGGTTTATCTGGGCCTGTATGTCCTTGAAAAACTCTTAGAATAGAAGTTCGTGTTGAGATGTTAACTGTTTTGCATCTGGTTTGTTCTCTCTGTCTCTCTCTGAAAAAATTTTTTATTAGAATTTGAAAGATAGAGTTATAACAGAAAGAGACAAAGATCTCCCATCCACTGGTTCATGCCCCAACTGATTGCAGTGGCCCAAGCTGGGCCCATCTAAAGGTAGGAAGCAAAAGTTTCTTCTGGATCTCCCACGTGGATGCAGGGGCCCACCCACTTGGACCATCTTCCATTGCTTTCCCAAGCACATTAGCAGAGAGCTGGATTGGAAGTGGAATAGCCAGTCCTCGAATTGGTGCCCATATGGGATACCAGCACCACAGGAGGAGACTTAGCCTGCTATGCCATGGTGCCAGCCCTATGGATTTGGTTTTACCCTCCACACTATTACTCTTTTTCAGTGAAGGCTCCAACAATTATCCATGAAGTAGAAGTAAACATGAGATTGCCATTTAGACCCCACCCCTACCACACCCATCTTTCCTCCCTGTCACCCACAAAGCCAGCAAAACCAGCTACCCTGTTTTCCTGTAGGTCCTCAGGTAGCTGCCTCCCTGGCCAGGATCTCAGCTTGCTCCTCTCCTGGGAAAGAAAAATTCCTCCTGCCCTCTTCCTGCGTGCCTCATGTGCTATCCTTACCTTATCCGTGAAGTCTTCTCAGGTCCCTCCTCTCCCCTAGCCTGCATAGAACACTTCTCCAGTGCGTCTGACACAGCCCAATGCTGGAGACACACTGGTTGTTGGGGGAAGTGGGGGGCCACAGCCCTTCTTGAGCAGCATTCCATTCTCTCTCCGTGGAAATGAGATAAGCAGTATAGGAGCCTATTAGAAGCTTCAGAGTATGGTTGTATGGAAGGCTGGAGGAATCTCCACTGGAAGGTGAAGAAAGATCCAGAATCATATGGCTCTAGCCATCAGGATTGACCTGCTGAGCTGTTCTGTGAAGGAATGACTCAGTCAATAAAAAGGTGACTACCCAAGAGCTGTGTTGGAGAACACCTCAGTTTGAACTTCTTTTTCCTTGATGTGTTAATGTGGAAAGAGGAAAGAGGACCCAACACTAACAGTTACAATGCAGTTAGGTGCCATGGACCCTGCCAAACTCTACAGTGGATGATTGCATTCTTGCAAGGATCTAATGAGGTTACCACAGTAGGTTTCCTCTTGTCTGTAGGGGGTAACTTTCTATCAAGGCTACCTTGTCTTCCTGCCAGTGAATGCCTGAAACCTTGAGTAGTACCAAAGCCTAAATGTTACATTTTCCCAGAAAGATATATATATATATATATACACACACACTCACACACAAACACATACACACAACATCCATATATCCAGTATATGTGGATATGAATATATATATATGGATATATGGATATTATATATATATACATATATCTCCAGTATATATGGAGCATGGCTACACTGCTCAAGGGAGGAGTCACAATTCCATTTGAGATAGGGCAGGGCAGCATACGATTTTTTTGGGTTTTTTTAGCATAAGGTGTTATGCTACTCAGAATGCCATACAGTTTAAAGCTTATTAACTGCTGCTATTTGGAATTTTCCAATGACTGTTTTCAGGCTGTGATTAACCATGGGTCACTGAAGTGGTGAAAAGCAAAGCTACAAGTAAGCAGTGCCACCCAACTCCAGTCATAGCCAAGGAACCAGAAGCTCTGAGAGAATCCATATCCTGCCCCATTGAACCCATTGTATCTGAGTCCAAAGCCTGTTGGTTTTATCTAGTCTTCATCAGTGGTTCTCCAAGCATGGTTCCTCAGAGGAAGAACATCAGCACCTCCTAAACATGTTTGAGGAATGTAAGCCTCTGGGCTTCCCCCAAGTCCTGCTGAATCAGAAACCCTTGGAACAGGGCACAACAATCTAGACTGTCACAAGCGTTGCAACTCTGAGTACTACTGCCTGAACTCCATGTCTCCCACAGGAGGACTCCCTTCAACTTGGCCTATAAAACCTACTAACCCAGGAATGTTCTAAGGTGCCATTTAGGTATAGATCCCTGACCTTACCAAAGTTTCAGCTGACATTTCTGTGCCACCTACTTTCTCATCAGTGCACACCCGGAGCTGTGGGCAGTGCCCATTGGCTTGGAGAGTAGTTAGAGGAACTTCTACAAAGTGAGTAACAACTCTCAACTCCTTCAACTCCTCCTTGATATACAGTTTGGAAAATTAAGTTAGAGACCAAATTGTGGTATCTTTCCAGAGCCTGCAGTGAACAAGCCCTTGGCATGCAGTGAGAAATGTACTACTTGTAACTGGTACAAGGTGCTTTGAGAAAAGTGGAGGCCCCACCCCAGACTTGACATTGGGTTGGGAGGGGTGAGGAAGGCAAGGGCTCAGCAGACCACCTATGGGATACAGAGTGAGTCACCTGGGGAGGGAAGAAGAGTGATGGTGGGTGATATGGACTGGTGCACTGGGCTGGGGGAGCCACACGGCGAGGAGTGGAAAAGGATCCTGATGTGGGAAGGACTGTTTTCAGGATGGCTCAAAGCTGGAGTGGGGCATGACATGAGGCAGCACACAAGAACAGAAGGTAGCTCAGAGGGCCTCATCAGCTGGGTATAGAGTTTGAACTTTATCTTTGAGGAAGCAGGAAACCATGTGCAGGGTAGAAAGGACATGGGAAACAGGTTCACTCCATTACAAATACAGGCTTATTTTCATACAGTCATTCTGTTGTTGGAGGTGTCATCACTGTTTGAGTACTACAGGTGCTGGGGAGCAGTTCTTTGGTCTTTCTGCATGCCTGCCCCAGGGTGCCGGGAGCCTGTTACACCTGCTTCCTGCCTAGGCTGCTTAACACTCCAGGCAGGAGGGCAAGCAGGATGTTTGGCTCTTTGCCTCATTTCTGTTGCTTCACGGCCAGAAGTGAGTCCCGTTCAGCATGTTCTTCTGTGCTTGGTTACAGGGTGTCTGTCCTTGCTGGTGACCGTGCAGCACACCGAGCGCTACGTCACTCTGTTTGCCTCCATCGTTCTGAAGTGCGACTACACCACCTCTGCCCAGCTCCAGGACGTGGTGGTGACTTGGCGCTTCAAGTCCTTCTGCAAGGATCCTATCTTCGACTACTACTCTGCCTGTGAGTGCCCATCCCCATCCTCCTTCTTGCTGGGTCCCAGGGTCTTCTGGGAAACTTTAGTGGTTGCAGTATAGGAACTCTTTAGGCTCACTGAAGCATAGCTTCAGAAGAAGCCACCAAGACCACCTGAAGCAGTTGTCTCATTTTATGGACAGGTAAACCAGGCTTAGGCTGATAAAAGCACTTGTTGGAGGTTTATACTCAAGTTTATGGTGTGCTTTTGGTCATAACTTGTTCTAAAAAGGCTCAAGGCAGCCCAAATCAAGTCCTTCCTTCTAGTGCTTTTCTGATCCCTTAGCAAATGCTGCTACTGCTGGGATCTTAGTGGTCCCTAGTGAAGAAAACTGCCTGCCCTCTGCCACCTTCCCTTCTGCAGCCAACCTTCCTAGCTGGTGGGTCAGCCCTCTGCTGCCTGAACACCCGCAGTGGCCGGAGTGCCTCACTGTCAACACACAACCCACGTGTACTTCCTCCTAAGTTTAGCCTGTCTTCCCATGCTGCAATAACTGTCCCACTCATGCCAGCCCACTGCTTGGAACCACAGCTCCTACCCCTACACCCCCTGCTCATTTTTGTCTTCTCTCCATGAGCAATGTAACCCAGAATCCACCATTAGCCCAGGACAATTCATCTTTTAGAAATTTGGAGCATAGAGGTAGATGGCTGGCTTGAAGGAAGGAAGTGAGTTTCCTGAGATGAGGCCAAGTAAGGAGGGAGGGACCAACATCACTCATTTTTGCCCTGGGGCCACTATCTCAGTATGATTGGAGTAGAACCACAAAACGGCCTGAGCCCCTGAGCCTCACGCTGCTCTAACAGACTCCTCTATAAATTGAGGCTTTGTTTCGTGTGTTTCTCTTAAAATCCCTGGGGTAGCGGGAAGGGAACAGAGAAGAAGGTAGCAGGCTTTGGCCATGGTGAGAGAACTCCAGAACCTGAGGGCAGGAAGGGTTATTTTTAAAATAAGACAAGGGAAGCTGGGATAAGACAGGGGATGCAGCTCCAACTTGGGAATAACAGGCTATTGGTCTAGAGTCTCATGGCTCACAGCTTTTCAGAGATTAGAATCTCAGGTTCAACCCTGGACCTGCAGAATCGGAAAGTTCAGCTAACTCTAGTGTGTCCACCTCTCTTCAGCATACCAGGCAGCCTTGTCTCTGGGCCAGGACCCATCGAATGACTGCAATGACAACCAACGGGAAGTTCGCATTGTGGCACAACGGCGAGGGCAGAATGAGCCTGTGCTGGGGGTGGATTACCGGCAACGCAAGATCACCATCCAGAACCGTGAGTGCGCGGGAGGGGAGGGGAGGACAGCAGCCTTGCTGGGCTGAGTCAGCAGGGGTTTCCCACTTTATGTCTGCTGTTTGCCTGCCTGAAGTCTGCTCGGCCATTGCCATTATTTTGAGAGAAGAGCCAGATCACACAGCGTGTGAGACCCTGGGAGTTGGTCTTTTGATCCGAGGGTGTCCTACAGCTTCAGCTTAAGAGATGGCAAGGTCTGGTCTCCTTTGTTTTCTCAAGATTGAGACTAAAGTATGCATCTAGTTCCTTTTATCCTTTCCATCAAGTTTGCACTCAGGACCTCCTAAAACCACCAATTCCCCTCTGGTCATATCTGATGTCCATCTAGAAAGAAACAGTGGTTTCTGAGTGGATAGCCACCATGAGGCCATTGTCCTCCTTTGATAGAGAAAAGACCAATAAGAAGTGTCAAGCGAGAGGCCAGTACATCTGTCCTTCCACTCACTGGCTGGGAGACCAGAGGCAAGTCAGTTATTTTCTCTGGCTTTTGTTTCTGCATCTGAAATATGAAGATTGTGTTATCTGCCTCCCCATCACCACATGTAGGACCTGTGTCTGATGCACATCTATTCTTTGTGCATGGTGCAGAATGTGATGGTGAGAGCCCTGGCTTGGCAGCCAGATTCAAGTGTGGGTCTATGCACTTGCAGATGAAAAATTTCTATACAATGGGAATTGCTAAAGTACCCATGTCATGGAGAATTAAGAGGACGAAGTGAAATGATAAGTGACAATCTTTAGGGAACAGTGAATGTGGAGTGAATGTTAGCCCTCTACACTTTGGAATGCATGGGTTAGGTCCTCCTATTCCTATCTTGTAATCCAGGATTGGTGTGCTGGGTTATTGGCCCAGGATTCAGAGCCCCTTTTAGTAAGTTTTACATAGTGGGTTTATAGGTTGTGTTCCCACAGCTACAATATGATGCAGGGTAGATTGTTGTGGGGCCAGCACTGTGGCATAGTGGTTAAGCTGCCATTGCAATGCTAGCATTCCATGAGTGTGCCAGTTTGAGTCCCTGCCGTTGTACATCTGATCCAGCTCCCTGTTAATGCAATGGGGAAAGAAAAGCAGCAAAAGATGCTCAAAGTGCTTGGGCCCTCGCTCCCACTTGAGAAACCCAGAAGACAATCCTGGCTCCTGGTTACAGATTGGCCCAACTCTGGTTGTTACAGTAGAATGAGCCAACAGATGGGAGAGCTCTCTCCCTCTTGTTCTCTGTCTCTGTTTTTCCTGCTCTCTTTTTGTAACTCTGCCTTTCAAATAAATAAATTTGGTTTTCAAAAAAGACAGATCAATAATAGGGAGCCACTTTAACAATGATACCCAATTTGGTGTGTAATACTTAGACCTGAATTGTTGACACTCAGCCTCTGATTCCCCCAGCCAATCCTTGAAGTGCTTGGCCTTAGAAATCACTAATCAGGGCCTAGTATGGTCGAGCGACTAAAGTCTTTGTCTTGAATGCACCGGGATCCCATGTGGACGCCAGTTCTAATTCCTGCAGCTCCACTTCCCATTAAGCTCCCTGCTTGTGGCCTGGGAAAGTAGTCAAGGACGGCCCAAAGCCTTGGGAGACCCAGAAGAGGCTCCAGGCTCCTGACTTTGAATTGCACAACTCCAGTTGTTGCGGCTGTTTGGGGAGTGAATCAGCAGATGTAAGATCTTCCTCTCTGTTTCTCCTCCTCTCTGTATATCTGACTTTCCAATAAAAATAAAATAAATCTTTAAAAATTTGTGTATTTGTTTGAAAGGCAGAATGATGCAGAGGGAGAGAAAGACATGCTCTTCTATCTACTGGTTCACTCCCCAAATGTCTGCAGTGGCTGGAGCGGGGTTGGTCTGAAGTCAGGAGCCAGGAGCTTCTTCCAGGTCCCTCACATGGGTGGAAACACCCAAGCACTTGGATCATCTTCTTGCTGCTTTTGCAGGTGTGTTATCAAGGAGGTGGATGGGAACTGGAGCAACCGGTACTCAAATCGGTACCCATATGGGTTGCTGGCCTTACAGGTACACTTCAGTTAAATATTCTCCTCTTGAGAGGTACGTTTTCTGTGTGCTCTTTTCTTTAATTTTTGAGTTGTACCTTCTACTACCGTCATGTCCAACAGCATTGGGTCAAATCCTGCCCCATCTCACTCTTACAGGAAGACAGTGTTTCACATTGGTTAATGTTTCTACATTCAGAAACCCTATTCTCTGACACTTTGATAGCTGTGTTTGTATCATTTGAGATGGCCTTGTGAGAGCCTTTCCTTCATCATTTAAAACATGAACATATCTGAATACCTTTATAACTCTGGCAACCACAAAATATTCTTTATGTCACCAATGAAAATTAGGTCAGCTTACAGTTTATATCAAGCTTTAAGGGGAACTTTCTTCCTAGGCACTGTGCTCATTCTTCCGAGTCTGGAGTAAATTTGTTTCTAGGAAACGTAGTGGGTTTGGAAAATTGCGAGTAGGAAAATAGCACAGAGATTGACATAGAAAGAGAAGGCAGAGTTAGCTCTCTTGTCGTGTGACCTTGCATTTTTGTTTCATTCTCTTCATAAGTATATCTTGGCAAGCACAAAAGAACAAATTGCTGATGAAACCATTGACAAGCCAGGAGCAAGTATATAATGCTTAGCTGTTTAGGAATTTGAGGATGTCCCCGGAATGCGCTGTGGGTAAGATAGCAGGTCCAGTCGTGGCCTGGAGACCTGGGGCTGTGCTGCAGCCTCTGACTGAGTTTACACCTCACCCAGGACAGAGACGATCCCCTTCCTCTTAAGATTCCCCACATTGCCAGGCATAGCATCGGCTCTCAGAAGCTCTTCATGGAGCATTTGTCAAACCTGCTAAGTTTGAACACGTGTGTTAACCATTACGATCTTTTTTCAAGTTTTATGTATATGAATCTTTTTTTAAAAAGATCCGTTTATTTATTGAAAGGCAAAGTGATGGAGAGAAACAGAGACAGAGGCAGGGAGAAGAATCTTCCATTTATTAGTTGAATCCTCAAATGGCTGCAACGGCTGGCACTGGGCCCAGCTGACGCCAGGATTTCCACATGGATGACAAGGACCCAAGTACTTGGCCCATCTTCCACTGCTTTTTTGGGAACATTAACAGGGAAAGGGATCAAAAGCAGAGAAGCTTTAAGAAATTAAGGAAGGAAGGGAGGAGAGAAGGAAGGAGGGGGAGAGAGATTTTGGGACCTTTATGTGATACTTCTTACGTTCTAGTGGTTATAACTGAGTTATTTGTCTGTCCTAAAAGAAGGTGGGAAGCAATGACTTTGGACAGATGGCTGCCTGTATGGTGAGAAGTTCTGTGACCATAGGAGAAGTGTGTTTGACACCCAAAGTGCTCTGGGAGTCGGCTAGAATTTCCATCTTACTCATGTGTGAGATTGTGGTAGCAATTAAATGAAGCAAAAAATTTAAGAGTACCAAGTGGAACTCAATAAATTGTCCATTCTGCCATAATTGTACTGTTGGATAAAGAGGAAAAGGAGCTTTCTCTGAAGTACCATGGTTCTTCTCAGGATGTAGATGAATAATGCTGGGGGCTTGTAGCAACCTGGAATCAGAATCACTGGTACTTTCTTTCCCTGTTCTGTAGGAGCTGACCTTGTGATTAATGAAGTGATGTGGTGGGACCACGGAGTGTATTATTGCACCATTGAAGCTCCAGGAGACACATCAGGAGACCCAGATAAGGAGGTGAAGCTCATTGTCCTGCGTAAGTGCTGTTGGAATCTTCCATTTGTTCACCCCATTGCCATAACATGATCACAAGGAAAAAACAATAGCAAAAAACCCCACAACATCAGATCATGAACTGCTGAAGTTTCCTCCTTGAAGTTCATTATTTTTTTGCTTGTATATTGTCTGACATTAACCTGTAGGTCAAGAGTTATGTACTAGACCTCTAGAATGTAAGACCTGGATGCGTTCCTTGTTCATCTTCAGCTTGCCCATGCCCGGATTCTCCCCCTACAGACTGGCTGACTGTGATCTTCATCATCCTGGGTGCCATCCTCCTCCTGATACTGATTGGTGTGTGCTGGTGCCAGTGCTGCCCTCAGTATTGCTGCTGCTATATCCGTTGCCCCTGTTGTCCCACCCGCTGCTGCTGCCCTGAGGAAGGTGAGAGAGAGCATGGTATTAGGGCCCTAAGTCCCAAGCAGATTGACTTCCAATGCCAAGGGCATGGTTTTTCCAGGTCCTCTTTCCAGGTTTGCCTAGGTCGTGAAAATGATATTGGAGACACTAAAGAACCACATAGAAGGTAGCAGATATAAGGACTTCTACCTGTCTACCTTCTAGGCTGCTTAAAGCCTCCTTCAGATAGCTCCACCTGTTGCTGCTGTTTTCTTAATAGTGCTGATAGACTCATGCTTTGGTCTTTGATTACTGACCTGACTTGGGTCTTTAGTGGTTAGGGACTGGTTTTATTGAAATAATGAGAATACCACTTGTTTTACAAACACTTAAATTTTATGCTGCACTCAGGAGCCACTCAATATAAAAGCTAAAAAATATATATTTATTTTGGAGACAGAGTTACAGAAAGAGAGAGATCTTCCATCCATGGTTCGTTCCCCAAATGGCCACAACAACTAGATCTGGGTCATACTGAAGCAAAGCCAGGAGCTTCTAGTTTTCCCACATGAGTGCAGGAGTCCAGTCACTTGAGCCATCTTCCAATGATTTTCCAGATATGTTAGCAAGGAGGTGGATCATAAATTAAACATCTGGGACATGAACTAATGATAATATGGATTATTGGTGTGGCAGGCAGTAACTTTACCCATTGTGACATAATACCAACCACTCAATACAACACTGTTGACATCAGGTGTGTGTCTGTTGGGGGAAAGGGGATTGCCCTACACACCAAGCAATTCTCCAATAGGCACTGAAGGAGTATTTTGAATTTTAGCTCAGATCTAATACTATCTGGAGCCAGCACCAGGGCATAGTAAGCTAAACTTCTGCCTGCAACACTAGCATCCCATTTGGGTATGAGTTCCTGTCCCGGCTGCCTCACTTCCAATTCAGCTCCCTGTGTATGTCCTGGGAAGTAGTAGAGGATGGCTCAAGTCTTTGGGTCCTTGCACCTATGTGGGAGCACTCTATATGGGAGACCTGGAGAAAGCTTCTGACTCTTAGCTTCAGATAGGCTCAACTCCATCCAATAAGGCCATTTGCACAGCAAATGGAAGACATTTTTCTGTCTGTCTATCTCCTCTCTAGAACTCTGTCTTTTAAATAAAAATAAAATAAATCTTTAAAAAAATTCTGACACTCTCTCTTTGAAATTAGTATTAGATCTCATAGGTTGAGGGCCAAGACCCACAGACTGTCTCCACTTCAGATGCCAATCACTAGTAGTAGGTGGTCATTACAGGTAGGTTCTGACGAACTAACTGTGGTACTCTAGTTCTCACAACTGCCTCCTCAGTTTAATTTGCTGGAGTGTACTCATTTGTTACACAGGCTATTTTAAAGGAGACCCCATGAACAGCCAAATGAGGCAGTATGCAGGGCAGGGTAGGCAGGAAGAAGTCTGGAGCCTCGAGGCCTTCCCAAGGTGCACCACACTCAACATCTGCACACATTCAGCTACCAGGCAGCTCCTTGAACCTAAGTTTTTGAGAGGCTTCATGGGATGAGTATCATTAGTGAAAACTATGGGTCTTTAGTGATCACCTCAGCCTTCAGTCCCAGGAAACTAGAAGGCGGGGATGAAAGGTCTGATCTTCTCGTACTTAACCTTCCTAAGGACCAGCCCCAGCCCCAAAGTTGCCTGGATGCAGGCAGCAGTCCATGAATGCATTAGGCCTGAAGAGAGAGACATCAAGGACACTGTGGAGATGCTACAGGTTTTAGAAGCTGTGTGCCAGAAACCAGGGGCAGGGACCACATGTGTGTTTCTCATTCTATTACAACATCACAGCACTTTTTAGAGGTGACATAAAAAGAACAGAACAGATGAGAAATGTGCCAGAGTAATAGATCTCAGACTAAAGCTTGCCTTACTAGAACACAGAGGGCTTATTCCAACAGAATTGCCCCCCGCCTTCGGAGGCTCTGACTTAGCTGGCTTAGGGTGTTGGGGCCTAAGAACTTGCATTTCTGAAACATTTTTACATCATGCGATGCTGTCAGTCCAGGGACCACACTTTGAGAGCTCTTATGTTATCGAGTGGAAGATCTTTCTGTGGGTATGATCTTTGCTTGGACTTAAAACCAATCCTTTAGAGCAGAACTGTAACACTTCCCAAAATAATTTGGCTGCAGAATACATGGTAAAAGCAAAAGAAAACACATTACAATAAAGATCTTTTCTTAGGAAATTCATGGAGTAAAATCAGTTGCCTTAAATGGAAAACGCTTTTATGTTTTGTTGGGAAAGGACTACATTATAGGCTATTTGGGAAATTCAGGAAAATGTCGACTAATCTGAGCACCCAGAGAAAGCCATTCTTTTCATCTTGGTCCACTTGGGGAAAAAAAACCAGAAAACAAAACAAACAAACAAACAAAAAAAACCCACTGTTTTTCAAAAGGAATTTCCTGTGAAGCTAGAAACAAAACTTCCTCCTTAAGAAGGTCAGCGGTCTGCGTCTGGTTTCAGGTTGTACTCTGAAGTTGCCATGTTACAGGAAAGGAGAACTACCTGTTGTTAGACACCTACTGTGTGCAGACCCTTTGCATATATTTCCTCACTGAGGCTTGCCAACAACCCTTGAAGGCAGATATCATCCCTGTTGAAAAGACAAGGAAACTACAAGACAAGCCACACAGTTAGTAAATGGCAGCATTCCATCTGCAGAGCTGAATCCACACTAATCTGGCTTAAAAGTATCTGTATTGCCTGCAGCAGGAGCTTCCCCAGCTCTGTGGGGCAATCTCTATGGGACTGACCGAGCTAGTGTGAGCTCCTTCAAGAGGGACTATGAGGGGCCTCCCAGAGAAGGACCCTGGAGAGGTCCCTGTCCCTGGAGCAATAACAGGTAGGATAAGAGGATGAGAATCCACTGGATGCCACCATAGAACTCCTAGTGCATGGGGTACCACACTCTGGCAAGACTGGGGACAAACGTAGCACAAATCAGAATTGTGCTCAGAATCAGATGTCCTGGGAGAAAATGGCTTCTCCCAAGAGCAAATGTGCAGTTCACAGTCAATGATCGCTGGACCGGAGCTGCTGGAATCACTTGCCAAGTGAGTCATGAGTGTAAACTGTCCTGTGTGAGTGATAGGAGGAATTACTTGAAGGAGTAGGAATTCTTAAGGAAAACCCATGGCATAACCCTAAGCAGAATATAAGCAACCAGCCAAGGTCAATAGCGGTGAGTAAAACGAAGTATCAAAAAATGAGGTGATGACTTGCCTCAGAAATGGAGGGGTAGGTAGCCTGACCTCTGAAGAGTCAAAGGAAGTCATTAAGATGTTAAGGATCCATACGGTGTAAGGGAGGAAGCTGAGCAAGTTCACTACGGCATGCCGTGATTTCGGTAAATCAGAGTGCTAGACCCAGAAGTGAAACATCAAGATGGAGATCAGCGATTTCAACTTTTGCAACCACAGCCCACCTTTCCAGCTTGCTGCCACTTTCCAGGATGGGAGAGGAGAAAAACGAAAATAACATTGTATATTACTAAGCCTTGGTAATCCATTTAATACTAGTAAACTTAAACATGAATCGATCAAAATCCAACTTTCTTGTTCCCATGAGGTCTGGAGAAGCAGCTTTCAGCCTGAGCCCTCCTCCCCAGAGAGCCTGTGGGCATAGCCCACAGCAGGCCACAAGTCACACAGAGGTTCTTCCCCTCCCCCCACAGCTAAGGAATGTGAAGGCCAGTTGACTCTCCCACCATGACACAGGGCTTGTTAGAAGTGGGCCTTCCTCACTGTACATGTAGGGCTAGTATTTGTCCTAAAGAAAGATGTGGTCAGCCAAAAGTTCATGAGGAAGGGAAGGCAGAAGTGAGGGTGTTGAATCTGTTGCTGTGAAGAGGGAATTTGTGTTGAAAATGTCAATCAAGGAAGTCCTATTAGGATATGGGGTGGGTTACTTGAGTTCAATTGTTTGGGGCCAGAAGCATCTGATAGTGGTTCCCTAATGTCCAAATGGCAAGAGTTCACAGGGGGAAGGGATTCTAGGAAACTCCTGAGGATGTCACCAAAATGACTGGCCAGACATGTCACAAGGGATTGGTACTTTCAGAAAAAGTGAAAGTGAGTTACTGAGCATGAGTCAAGAGGAAAAGGATGAGTTCCTGAGAGCGGTGATGGGTTGACAAGAAAGGGTAACAAATTGTGGGCAAGTGAAATTGGCACAAGTTCCAGATGGTGATGCATGCAGGCCAGGCAAGACTCTGAAAGCAGACAAGATGTCATTACAGTCACAGGATGTGCCCTAGGCTTTGCTCAAAGATGAGTATTAACATGTTGTTGGTGGTTTAGTCTCCCTTTGTGCTTTCATCTCTTCCTATGGGAGTGAAGGTGGAAGAAGTAACTTGTAGCCTCAGGAGTCATTACCTGTTGTCTTCACTATGCACTGAGCATTTTGCATCTACTACATTATTTCATCTCAGCATCTGAGGGCGTAGCTATTATTATCATCAGTTCATAGATTGGGCTCAAAAACTCGATGTCACACAGCTAGTACATGCTGGGATTTCAGGTTGAAGTCCCACCTAAAGCTCAGAGACCCATCCCTGAGGGCCATATTTATCGAATATTGTTGAGAATCCCCATCAATCAACTTCAAGTTGATGCCATTGAACTCAAGGAGATTGCCAAAGCAATTGCTGAAGATGGGACAAAGACCTATTTCTTCCTAAATGGCTGTAACAACCAGGGCTGTGCCAGCTGAAGCTAGAGGCCAGGAACTTCATCTTGGTCTCCCACCTAGACGCAGGAACCCAAGCACTTGGACCATCTTCTGCTTTTCCCAGGCCATTAGCAGGGAGCAGGGAGTTGGATTGGAAGTAGAGCAGCTGGAACTCAAACCCTTGCCCATAGGGGATGTCAGTGTCACAGGCTGTGGCCTTACCCACTATGCCACATCCCCAGCCCCAGATGGCAGCTTGTTTTAACCTGCTACACCATAACACTGGCCCCAGGGATCTGTATTTTTAACAAGCTCCATACAGATAACTGGGGTAGACTGTACTCCCCTGACTTTCAGAAATCATGTATTGGGAATCTAAGGAAACATCATGACTTTTTCCATGCTGCTCACATGTATTGTCTGTCTGATCCCCAGAGGAGCAGCCACTATCCCTGATCATTGAGACATCCTGTGGGACTATTTCTGGGGGCAGAATTGGAAAATAGAAACTTAGAGGCTGTGTGTCTTCCATGTCATTGGTTCTAGTACAGCAAGGAAATGAAGGACCCTGAGGAAGCGTCTGTAAAGACTAAGAAGGGAACATTCAGGTTCATTCTAGAAAATTCAGGAAAAAATGACAGAAAAGCTAATGGGAGATCTGGATGGGGATTGCTATTGAGTTATCTTTACAGGGGATCCTATCAATGAAAAAAAAAAGTCATTTGCAAATAAGGAGGATGCCCAACTTACACTTTTAGTTTTACCATGTATTTTGTAGCCAAATGACTTTAGGAAATGGTATAGCTCTTAGAGTCTAAAGAAAGACCACATAGAGAACAGGATCTTCAGCTCCCTCTTTCTTTCCCCTAACCATAGATTTTCAAAGTGTGGCCCCCTCAGACCAGCAACAGCACATCACTTGAGAGCGTTTTAGAAATACATATTCTTGGGCCCCACCCCGGACCAAATGAGTCAGAATCTGAAGGGCGAGGGCTGGCAATTCTGCTTGAATAATGAACCCTATGTAATAAAGCTTCCCTAAAGCCTTCCAAAGAACTACTGGGACACAGGAATAAGATAGCTGAGGCTGTGGTGCCATGTGAAGAAGCCAGGGTCCAGTAAGAGGGGCAGGGGCTTCTCTACTTGGTGGAATCCTCAGTCTCCAGCCCTCCAAGAGAGACCTGGGATTGCAGAAGGGATAGTATTGAACTGTAGATCAAAGTTGGAGGTGTCCTGGGAAGGACTGTGTGGCTTCCTCAGAGAAAGAGAGGAGTCATTGGGACCTGAGGATGTGGCACAGAGTGTCAGCCTGGGGGCCAGACAGAACCTGCTGATGTCCTATTTCTGCCCACTCTGACCATGGCCACTGAGCCAAACTTCCTCATGGGAGTCCCCGCTGGAAGAGACCACCCAGAGGATGAGGTAACTTCTGTGGAGCCACTGGCAAACAGAACACTAGCTTGGTGTTGGTGACCAGCAGGAGGAGCTGGGGCAGGCGTGCAGAACCTGTGGATTTGGCTTGAGAGCAGCTGGCGACTGGTAGTTGACATGAAGGTATGGAAGCCGTGGGAGCTGCTGTAGATCAGCTTTGGATTCTCTGCAGGCTAGGCTGTGACACCCCCATCCATTTTCTGGCTGGAGCTCAAGACCATTCTGGGGGCGCTGCTGCAACCACTTTTGTTGTATTGTCAATCTGTCACACAGGTGGTCCCTTCACTGCTGCTGGCCTTGGCCAACTCCTTAACCTTGTCTTGCTGGATGCAGAATGCCTGATTCCTCTCCCTTCCTTCCTGTGCCAGGAAACAGCATCAGGCACAGCCCTGCTTAGGGTTGGCCACAGGACGCTGGGGAAGAGAGAAGGGTGTGGAGTCCAGGGTCAAGGGCCTGTCATTCATAGCCCACGGCAGGTACTTCCTGTGCTTAACCATGCAAGTGCATTTCCTACATGCATGGATAACCAGAAACCTTAGGAGTCATGTGGTGCTTGGCCACAGGGACCTCAAAATAGAAATTCATGAACAAAAACAAATAAATGCTTTTGTTTTTAATTTGCACTCCCTTGGGGGGTGTTGTATGCGTTAGACTGGCTGCACCTAGGGGACAGCGGTGACATTTCCATGGACCCTTGTATTCGTGTTATATGTGATTTTCTTTGCCATGAAAGGAATTGATATTTCCCTTTCTCCTTCCTTTTCCCCACTCCCTTTAGAGATTCCCCTGCTTAGGGAAAGCCCCAACATGTAGTGTGATGAGAAGAGTAGAAAGGATCCACTGGAATTCATTTCAGCTTCTTGCATGCCCCTGCCTTCCTCCTTTGGTGACCTTCTTATCCAGGGCTGGAGCACCTGCTAGAAACACTCTTGGTGGAGTAGTTCTGTCCATTGGCTTCAGCACTGTACCCTTCTCTTCTCTTGCTCTAAGCACCCAGCCCTGAGCTTGTCTGGCATTGAGTGCCCCAGCCCCTGTCTCACAGCCTCCTCAAAGCCTTTTGTACCAGCACCTTCTGTTTCCAGCCTGTGGCCTCTGGCGTTGTTGGCCTGGACCGCGAGGTATCATTGCCTTCTGGGATCCATGTGTCTATCTATGTGATTTTGGTGGCCTTGGGAATACGCAGGATGATGCAAAGGTTTTGAGGCCCTGAAATCAGGTCTTATGAAACGCTCTTCATGCGGCACAGGAGTGGCGCTCTTGCATACTGGCCCTTTATTTGCAGCACTTTGCCAGGATGAAGGTTATTCTGCTGCTCCTTTCAATCCTATTCCCATCTGAGATAAGTGGCTTGGAGGAGAGAGGCTAGCCTCTTGCAAGAGGGCTGGACGGAGAGAAGTGAAGTGGGGTGGGGGCATACCCTAGGCTGAGGGTCTGCATTTGTGCTTCTTCCCTGCAGTCCTGGCCCGCCACCGCTACCTGAAGCAGGCTCGGGCTCTAGGTCCTCAGATGATGGACAAACCCCTGTCCTGGGGGGCGGACAGGAGCTCCCAGGTGTCATCTTACCCAATGCACCCGCTGCTGCAGCGAGGTAAACTTTGCCAGAGATCTGGGATCGGGGGCCGGGGGAGGGCAAGAGCATGATGGGCTGTACTGCCACCTCCATGACCAACATGGTCCTCCTGGTAGAAAAACAGGAGCAAGCAGAAGTAAGCTGACAACCAGCATGTTGATGTCTCTGTCCCAGGGGCCACGTTTGGGGGGCCAGCAGCAATTCTGCATGATCTGTTCTGTGTTTCTGTTCAGATTTGTCCTTCCAGTCCAGCCTCCCACAGATGCCAATGACCCAGGCCCCCACACACCCTTCTGTCAACAACAGTGTTCTGGAATATCTGGAGAAAGAGCTGCGGAACTTCCACCCGGCCCAGCCTCTGCCTCCTGACACCAAGGCCAGACTTGCACCCCCATGCAGCCTGCTGTCCTCGTTGGGCTCCGAGGTGGTGGAACGCAGAGTCATCCACCTGCCCCCACTGATCAGGGAGGTGCCATCTTCTCGGGCAGCCAGCGATTCCTCACGCCAGCAGTGGCTCAGCCCTGTTGCCTCCAGACCCTGGGATCTCAGGGAGGGAAGACAGCACCATAACTCTGATTTCCATCAGGAGCCCCAGTACTGCAGCCCAAGGCCCAGGGGGAGGCAAAGAAGAGAGCTGGATTACCCTCGGAGTGTAAGGCACCCAGGCCCCAGACCCTGGTCCGATGGGGACAGCCTCAGCGATGGCCAGTCGTCCTGGGAAGCCCATCGGAGACCCAGCCGGCCCCCTCTCCGCAGCCACCGAGACTGGGACTGGGACCGGGACTGGAACCGGGATCGGGACCGGGACCGGGAGCGGCAGCGACCCCGCAGGTCCAGCTCCTTGCACAAAAACAGCCAAAGGCGCGGTAGACGCAGGCCCCGCAGCTACTCCCCTCCTCTGCCCTCCGACCTCAGCTCCTGGAGCTCAGAAGAGGAGGAGAAGGAGCGGCCCCCAAGCTGGGGCACCCACAGCCGCCATCGCCCTCGCCCTCGCTGCCGTCGCTCGCTCTCCCCACCCTGGCCGGAGGAGAAGCCGCCCAGCTACAGCTCACTGGATGACACTCCAGGCAAGAATGGCAGGCAAAGAGGGAGTGTGGAGAGGCGCTCGGTGAGCCTGGGCATCCCACTGAGGGTCGGGCGGGGGGCTGAGACTCCTGCCTGTGTGGGACCAATCCCCCCCCCCCATCTAACCCAGCAAGTGAGCAAGAAAGGAACTTAGTGGAGGCTGCTAGCGGGGCTTCTGGCAAAGGGGAAATCAGGCGCTTTGCGGGTAGTAGAGCTGGGACTTGAGGGCAGCCCTGCCCTTCACGGCTCTGTCTCCTGCCCCAGCTGCCTTGCTCTACTTAGTAACCTATTTCCATACTCAAAATTAGAACAGGCAGCCCGACAGGACGAATCAGCACGCATAGCTCTGGTGAGGTGCCTGTGAGGGTGAGGCTCTTGGAGATGACCCTGGAAAGAGCCACTCAAGTGATGAAAACGTTAGCAAGGAGCTGGATCAGAAGTAGAACAGCCAGGAGTTGACCCAGAGCCCATAGAGGATGCGGGCACTGCAGGCAGTGGTTTTACTTCTGATGTCACAGGGTGGGCTCTTGTGCTTTTGTTTGTTTGTTTTTATAGTTTGTGTTATATCGTAATTTATTTCTTCCTGAACACTTACTTTAGCATTCAGTTGGTGTTTTTAATTCTTTTTTGTTACTTATTATTATTATTTTATTTTGATGATCTTTGCATAGTTGATTAGGGTGTAAAGGGTAATTTTGTTTTTTAAAAGATTAAAACTTGTGAAAGATTTGTTTCTTTTAAGGTTTATTTTTTTAAAAGATTTATTTTATTTTTATTGGAAAGTCAGATATAAAGAGAGGGGGAGAGACAGAGATGAAGATCTTCCATCCGATGATTCATTCCGCAAGATGTTTTAACGGCCAGAGCTGTGCCAATCTGAAGCCAGGAGCCCGGAACTTCTTCTGGGTCTCTCATGTGGGTGCAGGGTCCCAAGGATTTGGGCCGACCTCGATTGCTTTCCCAAGCCATAAGCAGGGAGCTGGGACATAAACTGGCACCCATATGGGATTAGAACCGGCACCCATATGGGAATCCCAGTGTGTTCCGGGCGAGGGACTTTAGCTGCTAGATCACTGTGCCAGGCCCAAGGTTGATTTATTCTTTAGCGATTTATTTTTATTTGAAGGCAGGGTCACAGAATGAGGGAGAGACAGAGAAAGAGTTTCCATCCACTGGTTCATTCTCCAACTGGCCAGAAAAGCTGGAGCTGGGCTGATACAAAGCCAGGAGTCTCCTACAGGTCTCCCACATAGGCGCAGGGGCCCAAGGACTTGAGCCATTTTCTGCTGCTTTCCCAGGCTGTTAGCAGGAAGATGAGTTGGAAGAGGAGTAGCAGAAGAGGAACTGGTACCCATATGGGATGCCGGTGCAGCAGGTGTAAGCTTAGCCTTTCCCCTGACCAGTAAAACTATTTCATAAACAATCCACCAGTGCACTGGTCACGATTTGCTGCCTCTGCTCAAAATCATTACTGAATGTCCCAGACCCACCTTCGAAGCTGCCCATGAAAATCCCTTCTCCATGGCCAAATCCTTTGACTTATGTAGCAATCAGTCAAAGGCTGTTCTCTCAGCAGACTGTGCAGGGAGTCCACAGGGTGAGGGGTACTGAAAGAATTGCCCTGGCTTGCCAGCTTGGAAGATGGTGCTTTTCATTTGGAAGTAGGTGTTCTGCTTGGAGTCTTCTGAAGCCAGCCAGGCCCAGAGGACTTTGTAAGGGGCAGTGATAGTCTAGCATCCTCTGTTTCTCAGCTAGCTGAGACCCAGAGCAGCAATGGTGCATATTGAGATGGTATGGAGCTGTGGCTCTCAGGGGTGCTGCATCTTGGCTAACCGTGCCAGCCCTGTGACGGGTATAGTGTCAACCCGAGATGGAGCACCTGTCACTTCCATCAAACCAGGGAGGAAGAAAACACAGAATCAGCGCAAGCTGGGACAACTGCCCTCGCTTTACTCCTACAGTAGCCAAATCACATCTCTTCATTTGAACAACAACGAAATATACTGTTCAAATCAGTTTGGAGCCTGCAATCCAAACCCTGTGTTCTCCTAAGTCATTTTTCCCTTTATTTAAGTATATGGCTTCTAGTAGGAACAATTTATAAAAGGAACAGCAGTTGGCGGGAGGTCAGGGAGGAGGTGTCTTTCTGGTTCCTGTTGTATTTGATCCTCATATCAACCTCGGGAAACTCAGAGAAGTCAATTTATGTGTCCAAAACCACACAGCCCGTAGGCAGGGGAGCCACAGTTTGAAAATAACTCTCTAAACCATCTGCTTTTTCTCCTTAACTTCATGCTGCCTCCTTGGAGAAAAATGTTGAAGCTGGCCTTGTGGTATAGTGGGTTCAGCTGTCACCTACAAACTCTGGCATCTCGTATGGATGCTGGTTTCTGTTCAAGCCGCTTTACTTCTAATTCAACTCTCTGCTAATGTGCCTGAGAAAAAAGCAGAAGGTGGCCCAAGTTCTAGGGACCCTGCACCCATGTGGGAACCCTGGAGCCGTGTGGGCTCCTGGCTTTAGCCTGGCCCAGCCCCAGCTGTTGCAGCCATCTGGGAGTGAACCAGCAAATAGATGATCTCTCTGTGTCTCTATCTCTATCTCTCCCCCTCTCTCTGTAAGTCTACCTATTAGGAAATACATATTTTGCTTAAAGCAACCTCAGGCAATGATCATATTTTTCTGAGGTCTTATTTCTTCCTCACTTATTTTAGCACTGAGATGTATACAATAACAATTCTCTCACTCCTCCCTCTCTCACACATACGTCATATTTTCAATTAGAAATAAACTGAGCATCAAAGGTTTGTTTGCAAGTTTGAAAAGCCTCTCAAAGAGTCATTGCTTTACTTCAGCATATCCAGCTATCCATTCCTGTTCCAGCGGGGACCAGAAACCCAGGTCAAAGCTTGACCTGGCAGTTTGGTTAGTTCGAAGGATACAGGGGTTTAATTTGTTTGTAGCTTGAAATTGAAATGCCTTCCATGGGACAGAATGTCTCTATGGTCATAGTCTTTCCCTTCCCACTCTCCTTACCAGTTACTTTCCCAATCTGAAGTCACTACAGCTTGCAGTCAAGTTCAAACATCATGATGTCAGTGGACCACTAGATGGGGATCTTCTGCCATAGATCTTTGAAGTGTGTGCGTTTCCTCTTTGAGACTCCACTTTGGGGCCTTCTGCATTAGAACTGTGGCATGCTTTTCTTTCTTTTTACAAAAGATTTAGTCAAAAGAATTCCCTGAGTATTTTATGAAGGACGAGTTAAGCAAAAAGTGTTTGGGGTCCCATGGAAACTTCTTTCCGAGTAATGTATTCAGTAATAACAAAGTCTTTCATGTGGATGAGCTCATAGACACTTGAAATTGGTCAGGAATATTCTCTGCTCAGTGCCCACGAGAACATGGATGTTGCATGGAGTTTATTAAGAGACCCGCCATACACACACTCCCAGTCTAAGGTGAGATAGCCTCGCTTCAAGGGTTAAAGATCTTTTTTATTTTACTGACACTATAACCTCAGTTCTATGCAAAGCAGCACTTGAAGCTTTAATTCTAGTTGTTGTTCACTGAGTGGCCTCCTTCAACTCAATTGCCTTTTTTTCCAATCCTGCTGTGTTGGATTGGACTTTACAAGGCATTTCCGGCTTGTTCCAAACTTGGCCTGTAAACTTTCCTTTCTCTCTAACTCAAATTTTCCATAGTGATTTCCATTTTTTTCAATACCTGCCCCCATGACTTTTTGATTTAACAACAATAAAAAAGTTATTTAGATTTTTAAAAAGTCTTTCCATAAAATGTTTACTCCTTGATCCTGTCTATGTTTTCCTTGAGTGAGCTCTGGACATTCCCTGTTTTGTGATTTTCCTTGGTGGTCAGAGACTATTTGGGAATCATGTCTCCTAGAACTTATTCTTCTGATAAATTAGAAGCAGAGGTTTTCAAAGTTACAATGGGAATATCCATACATATGAGATGCATCGCCTACAATACATAGTTAGGGAAATGGGAAATGTAAACTGTATTCCTTATCTTCACTGAACAAGTGGGACAAATCTAAACACCAAGTGGAGTAGCTTCTAAAGAAAAGTTATTAAGTTTGATTTAAAAGAGGTAATCAGTGATCTTGGGAAAAACAATGAAGTCCAGTGAAATGCTAAGGTATGATGTTGATGTTTCCAGAAAAGGGCTGGGAAGAAGTAAAAGGCTCGAGAGAGCATAGCTAAGAAAAAGACGCCTGGATCAGTCACGTCCTCATAGAAGAATGGCACAAAGCGTCAAATGATGAAAACAGTCTTTTTTTTTTTTAAGTCTGGAGACTTACAGATGTTTTTAAAAAGAGCTAGAGTGAATAAGACTAAAAACTTTTCAGAATTTGATGGCTATAGAGAGGTTGCAAAGAAGAGATGCAAAAGTTTGAGGAAGAGTCTGGCTCTGTGAAGAGTTAAGAAATATTGTGTAGCTTCTGATCTCCCATCCCAGCAAGCCTGCAGTTACCTTGGGCTTGTGACAACCCTCCAGTGTGTAGTAGATGCTGGCTCCTGGCTAACTGTGTTGTGTGTATTTGTGTGTATTCTATTCCTCAGGAGAGAGAAAGCTCCCGTAGTGGAAGAAGTGTGATCATTTAGTCACCTGGCCTGGCACTGCTTCCTGTGGCTACTTCACAGCTCTCCCATGTCACATCTGGGACCTCAACTTTCCAGCTGACAGAAGAACACCTGAAAGTCCGTATCTAACAATTTTGGATTCGATCCTGAGAATCAAACAGCTGAAGCCCAAAAGCAAGAGCTTGAGGAATGAGTGACCGTAGTGGTAGCCTTGGTCCACACTCTCTGCGCATAGTCTGACTTGTAATGGATTTTAGCAGAGTTATGATCCTTCAGGAGCTCGGTAGCCTGAGCCTTTAATTGAGTCCCATGGCTCAGGAATGTCGAAGAAACTGAGCATGTTCTCCAGAAATGGGCACACCTTTGGCGGGGTGGAGGGCAGGGGCTGGAGGAAAATTATCCTGGGAAGCCATCTTCCTCTTGTATTATCTTGAGCATCCCTCTTGGTTAAGCATCCGCCATGCCAGGTCCTCAGTGCTCCTGAGGCCCCAGTGAGAGGTGGCACAGGAATACTCCTGCCATGTGCCCTGGACTGGGCTATTTATTGGAAGTGCACAGAATTAAGAAATAGTTTTGCACCAGCCTTACTCCTGCCCTGTTTCCCTCCTGTTCTCCTCCCTCTCCATCGTCTAACTTATGTTTTCTTAAATATTATGTATTCATTTAAAAAGACACTTTATAAATGCTTCTTAGGAACAACATAGTGTAAATGTAATTAAAAAAAAAAAGACATCAGACATATTTGCTTTGCTACTCGAGTGTATCTGCTTGGATGAATCCTCCTTCTTCCCTAAAGTGCCGAGAAGAGCCAGGACCATCTGGGTAGCTCTGCTGGCACCGTGCAGCCTTTCAGAGCAGAGAATTCCCAGTCACATCCAGGCAGCTCTTGGCACCCCCAAGGTTTTGGAGAAAAGGGCTGTGCTCTCTGTAGTAACAGGCTCCACCACTCCTCCTGTGGGCTGCAGCCCCTTTGGTGGCTGCATGCATCCATTTATACCTGAGATGAATCCTCCCTGAATAGAGGTGTGTGTTTGTATGTGTTCTTGAGCTGTGTTCTCATGTGTATGGCCTGAAGTTCTAGTTAAATCCCCCTGACATATTCATCCTCCCGCCCTCTGCCTTATTAATTTAATCACATGGTCAATGCCCATAATAGACAAATGTTTCTTTCAGGTTTTCAATACCTATAGTAAGGAGTTTTAAATGGGCAAAACGGGAAAAAAATACAATCTTTCAGCAGAAAATGTAGACATAAAAATCAATAGGTAAGGGACTTCTGGTCTGGACAAGATGGCATAGCCCCACTTATTCCCAACCCCTCCCCCACTGTTTAGAGCTCTATAAATCCAGGGAATAGCACAAAATACTACCAGAGGAGGACTCTGCAAAGGATCAGCTAGCATGGAAAGCAACACCAGACGCACAGCACAGAAGTCAGCATCCTCCTGTGTCCCCGAGTAGTAGGAGGCATTTCCTGACTTCCTCTGTAGCCATGCAGGAAAGCTAGGTAGCCCATCATTGTCCCTGGATCCAACAAAGTCTCTCTAGCAATCTCAGATGAGAGGACTCCTGGAGAACCATGGCAAAAATATGTGACCAAGGGGAAAACCCACTCATTCCCTGCTGGCCAGAGACTCCTTTTCTCTTACAAGTGATAATACAATGCAAAGGAGATATGAGTAAGAGAAAACAAGAATAATTTGTTGAGGAATAACTATAGGCTAGAGCCTCTCATCTCCCGCCCAGAGACATGAGGGCTGAAGATTAGAACCAGGGAAAAGCACCTGTCACCACAATTAGCAGCCTTGTCATGGAAGGCGCTCTGTGGAGTAAGGACCCTCCCACAGAAACTGAGGCAGCTGGAAATCACCAAGAGAAAGATTCCCCCACTCCCCTCCCTGCCTGAGCAATGGCTGGCAATCCACCCAGGGGAGTTCCTTCTGCCGCTTCAGGTAGCACCATGTGAGACTAGGGAGGCCCCAGCAGAAGACCAAAGTTAGGCAAGGACCTGAAAAAATCACCCTGACATTGGGATCACAGCCCACAAAAGCAAACAACCTGCATGTCAAACATAAGCATGGTGACTTCCTGTAAAATATTTAAGTTAGAGCAGAGTCTCTTAATATAGCAGGCAAAATGTTCAGAAAAACCAAAAACCAAGAAAATCACAAATTGAGTAAAGCAGGAAATCCCTGTTGCCAACACTGAGATGAATCAGATGTTGAAATTATTCAATAAGAATTTTAAAGCAAGAAAAAAAAATGACTTTAAAGCAAAAATCATGAAAACATCAGAACAGTTGATTACAAGTTCTCTTGAAACAAATGAAAAGCCAGGAAATCTCAAAGTTACATTCTAAAAAGTGAACAAGTATAGACTGGGAACTATAACAGAAATTTAAAGCAATAATTTTAACAGTAGAATAGTCATAATGGAGCATAGACTGTAAGGATGTGGTGACAGAAGGAAAACAGACTGAAAAAAATGACCAAAGCTCAGGGAACTATGGGACAATAATCACACATCCAACATGTGCGTAGCTAGAGTTCCCGAAAGTGAAGAGGAAAAGTGGGAGGGTGTTGAGTGAATATTTGGTAAAAGAGTGGCTGAAAAAAAAAATCTCAAATTTGGTGAAAAATATCATCTGAGTGCCTCAAGAAGCTGAATGAATTCCCAAACAGGGCAAATTCAAAGAACTCTGTCCCAAGATAATTAGGATTTGAAAGCTAATAATGGGGCCTAGCACAGTAGTCTAGCGGCTAAAGTCCTTGCCTTGTACGTGCCAGGATCGCATAGGAGTGCCAGTTCTAATCCTGGCGGCCCCGCTTCCCATCCAGCTCCCTGCTTGTGGCCTGGGAAAGCAGCTGAGGACGGCCCACAGCCTTAGGAGCCTGCACCTGCATGGGAGACCTGGAAGAGGCTCCTGGCTCCTAACTTCAAATCGGTACAGCTCTGGCCATTGCAGTCACTTGGGGAGTGAATCAACGGACAGAAGATCTTCTCTGTCTCTCCTCTTCTATATATGAGTTTACAGTAAAATTAAATAAATCTTAAAAAAAAAACCTAAGGATGAACAAAAATTGCTGTAGGCAGCCAGAGAGAAATAGTGCATTATCTATAGTGGAACACAAATTTCTATTTCTCAGATAAGACAATGGCTTACTTCTTTTTGTTGTTGTTAGTATTTTGGAGAGACCAAGGAAGAAAGAGCATCCCCAACTACCTGTTCACACCCCAAATTCCCTTTGTCTTGGGTGGGGAGGCCAAGGCTGGGAACAAGGAATTCAGTCCAGGCTCCCATGGCAGTGGCAGTAATCCAGTAATTGAGCCAAAACCACTGTTCCCAGTGTCCACAAGGGCAGGCAGCTAATTACCATCAGGATAGAGTTGGGCATGGAAGTCTTTGTGGGCTTCAGCATTGCGATCACTGGACTAAATGCTCACTCTTAAATATTTTTTAAAGTGCTAAGAGAACGCTATCCTCTCAACTCCTTATCTGGCAAAACTACCACTCAAGATGAAAGGGAGAGAAAAGCATTCATAGATGAATAAAAATATAAGATTTTATAACTATTAGACTCCGCTTTAAAAATAATGTCTTAAATTCTTCAAACACAAGGAAGTGATTTTTTTTAAGATTTATTTATTTTTACAGGGAAGGCACATTTTATAGAGAGGAGAGACAGTGAGAGAAATTCATCCATCCAATGATTCATCCACCAAAATGAATAGCAAGAGCTGAGCCAACCTGAAGTCAGGAGGTTATTCCTGGTCTCCCACCTAGATGCAGAGGCCCAAGGACTTGAACCATCCTCTGCTGTTCTCCCAGACCATAAACAGGGAACTGGATCAGAAGTGGAGCAGCTGAGACACAAACCGGTGCCCATCTGGGGTGCTGGTGCTGTAGTTGGAGGATTAGCCTGGTATGGCATCACTCTAGCCCCTGGCCATTGTTTTCTCATGAGAAAACTAGTTAGGAATACAATTCTGGCCTTCTGATGGGTTTTATCTTCTCCCTCTTGTCCCACCATTTTCTCAGATTTTCATTTTTTGGTGCTCCCCTCCTGATGCTGTGGCAAGAGATACCTGTGTTTAATAAATCTCAAGTTGCTCAGTGAAATTGTTGCCTTGGGGCCCGGCGCGGTGGCGCAAGTGGTTAGGTCCTCGCCTTGCACGCCCGGGATCCCATATGGGCGCCGGTTCTAATCCCGGCAGCCCCACTTCCCTTCCAGCTCCCTGCCTGTGGCCTGGGAAAGCAGCTGAGGACGGCCCAAAGCTTTGGGACCCTGCACCCGCGTGGGAGACCCGGAAGAGGCTCCTGGCTTCGGATCGGCATAGTATCGGCCCGTTGCGGCTCACTTGGGGAGTGAATCATCGGACGGAAGATCTTCCTCTCTGTCTCTCCTCTCTGTATATCCGCCTTTCCAATAAAAAATATAATAAAAATAAATCTTTAAAAAAAAAAAAAGAAATTGTTGCCTTGAAAAACTTTCTTTCCTAGGAGATAAGAACAGAGGTTGCCTCCATCCTTTGTGTTGATTTTTCTGTACTGTTTGCTCCACTCCCAATTCCAAATTCCTGTTGATGTGTACCCTGGGAGGTAGCGGGGATGGCTCCAGCAGCAGAGTGCCTGACTTCAACCTCATCCAGCTCGAGCCATTGCGAGCGTACAGGTAAGGAACTGGTGGATGGGAGCTTGCCCTCTGACTCCTTGTTAAGCAAGTAAATAAATAAATAGTAAAGTTTAGGAAGTGATTCAAGGAATAGGACTTGAAAAAATAATGATATGCTACATACAAAAAAATACAGTAAGTTCAAAGTAGTAAGAAGGGTGGAGAATGATACACCATGTACACATTCATTATTAAAATGGAGCAGATAGCTGTGATAAGTTAGATTTTAAATTAATAAAACACAAATTATCAGAGATAAAGAGGGATTTTACTAGCACTCTAAGGATCAAACCACCAGGAAAACACAGTATAGTAAATGTGTGCAAGCTAAACCTTAGAGCCTCAAATACATAAAACAGTAATTGAAAAAGCTGAAATGGGACATAGAAATAGCTGCAAGTAGAATTGGGAATTTCAACACTCTCCTACCCACTACTCTAGTAGCTCATGGGCTTATGGGGCAGAAAATCACCCAGATTCAACTCTTGTACTCACCAGACAGAGCTGCAGCCCACCAGGAAGGTTCCCAAAGTTCTCCCACCATGCCAGATCTCAGACCCAGATCTCATGTGTGCCAGCAGGTGTTAAGGCCCTACTTGACATAGTCTTCCCCCAAGTTTCAGCCTTTGTGTGCTGATGGATGCCATGGCCAGGCCTGGCCCAACCCTCATCCAGTTCTTGGGTATGCCTGCAGGTGCTGCAGCCTGGACCAGCTCTGCCTACTTCTAACCCCAGTGCCTGTGTTTGTCAGTGAGTACTATGGTTAGGTCTAGCTCAGCCTGTCACCACCACCGCCACCCCACTGCCAGCTCTCACATAAACCAATAGGTATTGCAACGGGAAGGAAGACACAAACATGTCATAGACTCTGCCCCATCAGGCCTGGTTCTCGCATGTGCTGGTTAGTGTCATGGCTCGGGCTAATATGGCCTACCCCTTGCCCTGGCATTCACTAGTGGGTACCATGGTCCAGTCCTGTCAGGCATATCCCTTAGCTTTAGATTTCATGTGTGGCAGTGGTCGATGCCAATTAGCCCAGATGAGGTGTCCCATGTGGATGGGTATTCTGATCTGATCCAAACATGTCCTCTTGCTTCCCCTACTCCAAACAAACCAGTCTCAGCCCCCTCGTTTACCTGGGGATGCAGTGGCCTGGTCCCTGTAAGTCCTCAGAAGTCACTCTACACCTGCGAAGTTCTCCCTCAGTGGTCCTTCCTCCCACACATCCCGAAAGCTGCTTCTGGACAATCCACAGCCCTACACCCATATGTGCACATGGGGCCTTGGGCCTGGACTTCCGGTGGGGTGGCTTAAAGCCACAGATTTCAAATAGAAACCCTGGTATAAAATGCTGAATTCTGGCCCTCTCATACCTGTCCTATCACAGTCCCTCACCTTCCAGCATAGTCTTGCTATTAACATTTAGACACCCTAAATGAGATCATTTCTGCTTAAGGTTCTACAGAAAGGGAAAAGAAGAATTCTGATGAGCATCTTAAATGTCTACAGAGATCTTGATTTCATACTCTATACCAAAAAATAAAAAAGCTACACTTCCCATATGGGAATTTTCATGGAGGACAGAGTTCATCAGAGTTCATTTTAACTTTACATATATTAGAATACAAATAAACCAAGCTTTAAGACTACCTTAAATTCTCTCAAGCTTATTTCACAATTGACAATATTGTGACAAGGAGGTTTACATTTCAGATAAGTCACTTGATAGTTTGATAACGCAAGAGTCTTGATGTTCTTGTCCTCAATAGTAAGAATGTAAGCAGAGGAACAGTAGGTAAAATCAGAACATTCTTGAGTTTCGTGTCAGTAGAAACCTCGTCAGTTAGAGAATCCCAACTTCCTTTACCAGGCTATGAGCACACCATAACCCCCAGGTCCTACTGTCAGAAACACAAAGTGATCTACATCACAACGTGTGAATTCACAAAGTACTTTCAAAACCTGTTATTGAATTTGCTATTTCATTTTAAGTTAAAATTGATATCCTTCTTAAAGGGAATCTCAAGATTTGGTATATATGTTGTATTTTTATAGATGGAATACAGCATTCTGTTTCGCCATACAGTATTACTTAGCTAAATTTGTGATGTGTGTGTTATCTATTTTGAAATGATAATTTTTCATTATTAGTTTTAGAGGAACTCAATTTCTCCACTCCTGAGTTCTTCGTTTTCACTCCTTCAACAAAAGCTTTCACTCTTTCGCAAAGCTTTCACAAAAAGTTCTAATAATAACAATGTTCCTTAAATTTGCTCATGTTTATAAAAACTGTCAGCAAGACTGAAATTTATCCCCCAGCTGAAGGCAAGTGTACACTGCTAGGATAAAAGCAACCAATAGCTGGCAGGCATTCTGGGCCTGGTTAATGCCAAATTTGTATTAACTATACCAGGATGCCAGCATAGTTACTTATTCTCTCTCTCAAAGGTACGTGGGGGGCCCAGCACAGTAGCCTAGCGGCTATAGATCTTGCCTTGAATACATCAAGATCCCACCTGGGCACTGGATCTAATCCCAGTGGCCCCCATTTCCCGTCCAGCTCTCTGCTTGTAAGCTAGGAAAGCAGTCAAGGCTGACCCAAAGCCTTGGGACCCTGTATCCACGTGGGAGACCTGGAAGAGGCTCCAGGCTTCAGATCAGCATAGCTCTGGCCATTGCGGCCACTTGGAGAGTGAATCTTTGGATGGAAGATCTTGCTCTCCGTCTCTCCTCCTCTTTATATGTCTGACTTTTCAATAAAAATAAATAAATCTTCAAAAAAAAAAAAAAGATAAGCGGGGAGGACAGGGAACTCTAGATTGGGACACTCCACCTTGACCCCCAGGTTGGGGGCTGCAGATTGCCAGGGGAGGGGGTCTGGGATGTATTGGAATGGGACCAGCTGAGATAAGTTTGACAGGGAGAACTGATTTCTGGGTTCTTCCACAGACCACGTCACTACACCCGCAGGTAGGCAAAGAAGCTGAGATAGAGTGTTTTAGAGGGAGGGAAACCAGAGGGCATGTCTGGGTCAGACAAAGGCACTCACCCACATGGGAGACCTGAGCTGGGCTAAATGGCTACCACCTGCTGGCACTCCCAAAAGCTGGAGCCAGGGGGCATACTTGGCTAAACTAGGCCACAATACCTACCCATGAGTGTCAGAGCATGGGGTGGGACACATCAGGCTGGGCTGCACCCACTGAAATATAAGGGAACTGGATCTGGGGATAGATTCTGTAGGGAAAGTTATGGGCTCACCAGTATGGGACTGCAACACCTGCCATTTTACACAGAGAGCTAGGGGCAGCGATGTGCCAAGCCAGGCTGGACCACAGAACTCACCTGATAGGAACCTACCCAACACTAATTAGGGCTGGGGTTGGCAGAAGGTTGGGTGTGGTCAGGCTTCAGCACCTACCAGTGCATGCAAGGGCCAGGACTGAGGGCAAGCAGGACTGCTGTCCCCACTGACACAGGTGATAGCTGGGGCTGGGAGCAGGCCTGGTAGAGGAACTTGGGGAACTCCCCTGATAGTCTGCAGCTCCTTCTGCAGGAGCCTCTCTCCTACAATGAGAGCTGGGCTCCTACAATGAGGCAAGGGTGCCACCACTCATCAGCTTGTGTGGTTCAGGTCTGGGGACAGGCCAGGTTGAGCCAAGCCTTAGCACCTGCTGGCATGCACAAAAGCCAGGACAGGATATGGGCCATGCCTAGCTGGGCTGAGCTCAACATCCACTAGTAAGAGCTGAGATCGTGGGCGGCCATGTCAGGCTGTGTAGAAGCACCTGTCATCTTGCTCCAAGATCTGGTAGGTGAACTCTGACTCCCCTTCTGGGCTGTAGCTCTCAGTGGTAAATGCAAGAGCCAGTGCTGTGGGAAGACCAGGCTGGACAAGGCTACAGTGGCATGTGTGTGGTCTGGGTCTTGGTGCGAGCCAAACTGAGCTGGGCTCCAGCTCTCAAGACCCAGAATGAGTGTGGGTCAGGACAGGCTAGGCCACTGCACCCATTGGATCACAGGAGAGCCAGTATGGGGGTGGATGAGGCTGGGCTAGGCTGTAGCACCCATCAGTGAGAACCAGACTGGGCCAGTTGGGCTAGGCTGCAGCACACATAGATGAGTACCAGGACTGAGGGCTAGCCATGTCAGTCTGGGCATTAGCACCCAACAGAACACATGGGATCTTGAGCTGGAAGTTGGCCTAGAGGGGGAACTTGAGGAATTCCCCTGCTAGGCCACAGCTCCCACTGGCAAGTGCAGAAGTCAGGGCTGGGAGCATGTTAGACCAAGTTGGGCTGTAGTACCTCTTGGCATATTTGTGAGCCAGATTTGAATGTAGACCAGACAAGGTCAATCCACAGCACACACTGGCATGAGTAAGATCCAGCACAGGATTCAGGCCAGGCTAGCTTGGGCTGCCACATCTGCCAGCTGACATGATGGTTGACACACAATAGTCAAGTCTGAAGTCACCCCAGGTGAGGGTTCTTGAGGGATTCCAAAATGGATCATTGGATGCAGATCTTGGCCACAGGAAAAATCATAGAACATGTAGTCTGACTTTGGCATACATGTATCAGGACTGGGCCTTCTTAGTTACTGATGCCTGTGCAGTGGACAGCATGTCTAATTGCACATGGGGGATGTGGTGGCCAGTTCCTCTAATCCAGCAGAAGATATCCACTTATCTCATCAGAGGATAGAAAGCAGAACAGGTTGGACAATTGTGGATCTGTTTGCATGGATCTTCATGCAGCATGTTCCTGGATCTGTGGGTGCACTAAGGTGGGCTTTGTCAACCATTAGACCTTAGAAAAATGTTCTCAGTCCTGGAGCCCCAAGGTCAACAACTTCTCAGAACTATCAAAATCTCCAAAGAACACCCTCTGAACACTCTTCCCCACAACTAGGTCTCTAAAGTGACATCAAAGGACAGTCTCCCATCCCTGGGTGCTAGTACAGTTTGACAGCAAGGAGTTATCCCTATTTCTCCTCCCCTGTGGATACAGGAGGGAAAAAAAAGACTAAAATATATGTCTAACCTCTTTCCTACATACCTGCATACCTGATCCTCCCACCTTAATCAGAGGTCCACATGGGCATGCATTTCTCTCAACTATGTAATTAATATTAAAAATAAAATTAAAAAATTAAAAAAGACTGGATCCAGCATGATAATCTAGTGGCTAAGGTCCTCACCTTGGATGTGCCAGGAGCCCATATGAGTGCCAGTTTTTGTCCAGGCTGCTCCAGTTCCCATCCAGCTCCCTGGGAAAGCAGCTGAAGAGGTTCCAAAGCCTTGGGAAGATCTGGAGGAGGTTCCTGGCTTCTGGTTTCAAATTGGCTTAGCTGCAGCCATTTGTGGCCACCTGCAGGATGAACCAGAGGATGGAAGATCTTTCTCTCTGTATCTCCTTCTCTCTATAAATCTATCTTTCCAACAAAAATAAATAAATCCTTAAAAAGAGACTAAAATTTAGCTGCATCTTAGCAAAAGCTTTTCCTCATAATATTGTAGCAAGTCTCTTTGGATATGAATGTTGCTTTGGGGAAAGAAAAGTTTGGAGAGTTTTCTCCCTGTTATGTGTGGTCTCTTGATCAACAGCATCCATATCATCCAGGAAGTCATTAAATGCAAATTCTTAGGCACCACTGTCTAGCTATTGCCTTGGGAATTCTGTTGTAACAAATCTAGACATTTCTCTTGCACACCACAGTGTTTGACAAACTGATTAGATATTTACTCCTTCTGCCTGAATGATTGAAGTCTGCCTTGCTGTCTGTTTTTGCCTCTGTGGCTCTTTTTCCCTCTTGCAAAGATCTGTACTCCAGTTCATCTTTTTTCTTTCTTTTTTAGCTTCTGTATTTGTTCATCTGTGTTCTCGGCTGCCCTGCTTCCTGCACAGTGTTCTGATTTCACTCCCGTGTAATAACTTCTGCATTCACATTCTGTGAATACTGTGGTACCGAGGCAGGATGCAGCTAGGGGTTAACTGGGGAAACTGAGAAAAGCAAATTCCAAAGCTCTCTCAGTCTGTTCCTCTTTCTCCCTGCCTCTGCCTCCTGACCTTAAAGCCAAGACAGAGAAGGGCTACTTGAGGAGGCCTAGAAAAAAAATTTTTTTTGCAAACCTTCAAGGCACAATGTCTGGATATGATAATGGCCAGCTGAGGTATCCTATGTGGTCCAACTGATGCTCTGTACCCAGGTCTCAATTCTACATTATTGAGATACTCTAGAGAGTCCTGCTTGGATAATCGTCAACCCTTGACTGAATCGCCAAGAAAGGCAGCATCACCTAATACTTTGCTCTTTTCTGAGTTGTGGCTGGAGAATGTTGCTATGAGAAACATTTGCATCAGGGAGGATCCTGTGAATTTCAAAGACATATAAAACATGATCTTTGCCTTTAGGCAACTTAACATCATGAACTCAATCAGGTTTGCTGTAGTTAGTTACTAGAATTCTGGCCCACTTTGGGCTTTTATATCTGAATATTAGGGTGATTACAGATGGAAATTTATTGTCACAAGGTCCTCACTTATGAAGATATGAACTTTCTTCCTTGATTGTTAAACTTAATATGATGAATTGCGGTATTTGTGGAGTAGCTGCTGTTTTCCCAGTACTAGGTATATAGTATTTTGTTCTCTCAGAAACTCTATGAGGACAGGTCATTATCACCCTTTGACCCAATGCTCAGAGAAGTTAACAAAAGTTGGTAGAAAGATTGTACACTGGAGATTTGCACTGGACAAAGCCTCAGACTGGAGCCTGACACCCCTAGAGTCCATTCTCTTTTTCATAAGGAAGCACACAAAGCTGCCTCTTGAATCAGAATGATAAGGAACATACCATTACTTAGAATAATTAAGGTGAGCTAAATTCACCTCCTCTGGAGTTTTTCGCATCTAGGAGAAGGCACTAGAGCAATGCAGATATCGGGCATGTGATAGCTGGGTTGGGCTGGCTTTGGCAGTTATAGCCCAGCCTGGGAATAAAGTTTTGTATATGTTGCTTTGCAGCCTACTCATTGTGACATGATCCATACACTACTGTGCAGACCCTGTGAGTTCTCAGGGACCAAAATGACCTACAAGCTCTCTCTTGCTGCTGTACCAAATGTTCAGAGCAACTTGAGGGAGGTGTCTACTAAACACGGTTTTGTACAAGGCAAGTGTTCAAGGGTGAAGGTTTCTCTCCACACTGACTTAGCAGAATCCTTGTGAAAACTGGGTTGGGTATGCCGAAAACAGGCCACAGGCCAAAGATGCCCTGGAGCGTGTCTGACCTTTGGATAAGGAGAAAGCTCATGTCACACTGGTGAGAATTAGCAGCAATGAGAGTGGACACTGTTCCTACTTAACCAGAAGTTTGCTCTCTCTCTCTCTCTTTGTAGTCATTAATGGTTGTTGAATTTTGACAAAGGATTTTTCTGCACTAGTTGGTATGTGACTTCTTTCTTTTGGCTGTTAATATGATGTATTTAGCCCACTGACTTAAAAATTATTTTATTTTAATTTAAAAGACAGAGTTACAGAGAGAGAGAGAGAAAGAAAGAAAAAAATATTCCATCCGCTGGTTCACCTCTCAAACATCTAAGAGATGTTGCTGTGTCTCCCTTCAAAATTTAAAACATGCCTGATCTGTAAATGTGTTGCAATGTCCCCAGGGTGCCTGCCATAGTTTGGAGAACTACGGGACAGAACAGATGTATTTTCAGAAATAGTAAACATTAGTAGCTTAGGTCAGCTAAAAACTAATCTAGTTTCATATGCCACTAACTTTACTTTGGGATTCACAAAACAAATGGTTGCCTATTTAGTCTACTCAATTTATTGATTTTGAACTTTCAGAGACAACACCTTGAATAAAGGCAGCATCTTTAGGAGTAGTTGGTGCTCATTATATTAGTATTTCTAGACTCAAACTCTTTCCTGAATGTCACACTCACATACAACTTTCAATTTAATGTCTCTATTTAGGTACTTTTTGGCACCTAACTCCATATGCTCCAAATAAAGCTCACTGTGAACCCTAAACCCATCCTTATTTGAGTCTTTCCTACTTCTGTAAAATGTACTATAATTCATTCTCATTTTTCAGACCCAAATCTAGGAGTCAACGTTGATTTCTTTCTTTTAAACCACATATCTGAAACACACTCCAAATCATGTCATTTTAAATTTCAATTCCAAGTCACACTATTTCTTTCACTTCTGCAGCTGCCATCTTGTTCAAGTCATGCTTTTCTTCCTCATAGACTGTTGAGAAAACCTCCTACCCATTCTCCCTGCTTCTAGTTCTTTCTGAGTATAAATAATTTTCCATTTCACATGCAGATTGGCTGGTACGTGAAGAATCAGATCATGTTATCCACACCTATGTTCCAAATCTCCAATGGTTTCACATCTCACTCAGCATAACATCAAAATGTCTTACTATGAATGCAAGGCCCCACATGATTTGATTCCTGATTCCCTCTAACTACATCTTCCACCTCTGTTCCTTACTTAGCATATTGTTCTTCCTGCTTTTCCCCATATCACAACTGTGTCATCAGGGCCTTTTCATTATCTAGGGCCTTCAGAGCTAACAAAAAACACAAGCCCAGTAACCTTAAAGACAGATAATGGATTACACACATTTGTTTCCTACATGCACCCATTGCCTTACTTAACTGTTGGGGATGGGAGGAAATGGTATATAATAGAGTATGCAACAATAGCTTTCTTTAAAAACTTTGGAGTTTTACTTACAATCTGCTATCAGTATCTGTAGATGATGGATCCATGACCTGCTCCTTTGGACACCCAATTCCTCAGATGCTCAAGTCTTTTATATAAAAAGGCATAGATTTTATAAATTAACTAGGCATATCTTTGTTATACTTTACATCATCTTTAGATTAATTTTAAAAAACTAATATAATGTAAATTCCATGCAACCAGTTATTATACTACATTGTTTAAGGAACAATGGGAACAAAACATTTTACATGTTCAGCACAGGCACAATTTCTTTTAAAAAAAATACATATATGTGTTTTATCAGCAGTTGGTTGAGCACAGCCTGTGGATAAGGAGCACCCAGAGCTTTAAGAATGTAAGCCTGCACTGTGATGCTGTCTCCTGAAACATCTAAGCCTCCCTTAAGCTGTATTAACACAGGTGCATTGTTTGCAGAGGGGCAGACACTAGTTCTTCCAGTTAAACTACTTCTGGAATGTTGTGTTTGGCTTAAGGTAACACATATTAAGTTTTCTTAATCTTAATTGGTGTATCTCAGGCTCAGGATTTTTTTTACAAGCAAGAAACCAGGTTGGGGAAAGAACAGAACTATGTTTCCTGAGGAGTTGTTATGGGAACTCACAGCTTTTAGCTGGATGAGTACTTGATGATGGGGAGAGAGGTGTGAAGGCTCTTGGCAGAGTTTAGAGTCTGACCCATGGAAAGGGGAATTACGCTTATTCTTGATGCTTTCAGAAGAGGAAGTTCTTGGTTCAGCAGAAGGAAGAATTGCTCAACAATGTTTCCTATTCATCTGTTTTGCAGAATACCGTGCAGGAAACTTCAGAACATTTAATAGACAAATGTTAAGAAGAAGATAGAGTTTGCTTCATTTTCCCAATGTATTTGTCCTTAGTTGATCTGGCAGAGCAGTATTAACATATCTAGAAACAATATTCCTAGACTAGCATGGGTTAAGTGTGCTTGAAAATGAACAGGTTGTGTTCTTACAAAATAGGGTCAGTTCACGGCAAGGTGACTGGGGACACTGTAGTTTTGCTGTTGTTTCTGTACTTACGACAAATTCATAATAAAAACTAAAGAAAACAAAGTTTGGGGAGCTGCAGTAAATTCTCTTACTTGTTATATTCACAACACTGATCCAGATAAAAATAAAGGCATAAAATCAATAAAAATATGGTTTTCTACAGCAGTATAGAATTTCCCCCCCATGAAACACATGGCATAAGCACGATAGTTCCAAATCTGCCCTCTGATCCACTTTTTTTGTGCAAGATGATGTTTTTCAACTTTTTAAAATGAGCACATAAATGAACAAAAACCTCTCATACTCTGTTCTACCTCCCACCCACACACAATTTTCATGGGATTTCTCTTTTCAGCATCATTCCCTTCTGCTGAGTATTGCCATTTCAGAACCTCAAACCTGAACATTAACCCTAAAGAAAAAAAAGATACATTTATTTTAAAGAATGAGAGAGAGAGAACTGGAAAGTTAGAGAAAGATCTTCTAACCGCTGGTTTACCCTCCTGCAATAGCCAGGGTTTAGCCATGTCAAAATCAGGAGTCAAGAATTCAACCCAAAGCTCCCATAGGAGAGACAGAGAACCAAATCAATTGGACTATTTATTTGCTGTTTTACCAGGTGGGTTAGCAGGAAGCTGGATTGGAAGTGGAAGAGCCAGTCTCAAATCGGACTCCAATATGAGCTGCAGGTACCCCAAGAGGCAGCATAACTCACAAAATAAATGACAACAGAGCTTCTTTAAAATAGATGATGAATTTCTAACACTATAGGAAGAAATGACATCTTACCATAGTGGTAAAACTAAACAAGGAATGTTATCTAAATATATTTTGAGGCTAAATGGGATCATCTAAGAAAGGAAGTAAGAGTTGAGCAAAGTTGTTGAAGATTTGATGCTATAATCATCGCAAGCTGCAACAATAAGAAAAAGCTGACCAGTAATAATGAAAAAACAAGATTGCAAAATTCTAGTTGGCCAGGTCCCAGCACAGTAGCCCAGCAGCTAAAATCCTCGCCTTGCATGCGTTGGGATCCCATATGGGCACTGATTCTAATCCCGGCAACCCCACTTTCCATCCTGTTCCCTGTTTGTGGCCTGGGAAAGCAGTTGGGATCCTGTACCTGTGTGGGAGACCTGGAAGAGGTACCGGGCTCCTGGCTTCAGATTAGTGCAGTTCCGGCCATTGCAGCCACTTAGGAAGTGAATCAGTGGATGGAAGGTCTTCTTTTCTGTCTTTCCTCCTCTCTGTCTATCTGACTTTGCAAGAAAAATAAAATATATATATTTTTAAATCCTAGTTGGTGTCTCTGCAGCTGTTCATGAAGGACCCAACACAGGGCTGAACCCCAGGAGTTCCGCACAGGAATATGCACTACAGAACTATGAGTGGGTCACCAGAATTTCTACAATTTTATCTGTCTCTGTTCCACAGAATTATAGCTTCAAGATGGTTTTCAGGATCTGTTTAGTACCAAAAAAGGATTGTTTACATAAGTAGATAACATACTGCCATCATCAGAAGTATATATCTTCTCCTTCAGATTAGTCAAATGACATTCTGTTAACTCTTACTAAGATCTTACCAAGCCAAATCAACTCTTAGATCAGATCATACCATATATACAATTTTGAGGTCTTCGTAAGTAAAACAATTCCATTGCTTATAAAGAATTTGGAAAAAATGAAATACCAGATCTCTGTTACTCTTCAATTTTGCATTTAAATCAGTACCTCAAAAAGTGGGAGTCATCAGTTCTCAAAGGCACCTGCCTGTAAAGGAAACCCCCATAGCTGTGCATATCCTCAGAGATGGATCTCAACAACACAATTATGCACTTGTATTTTAATGGCCATTTGGAGACATCAGGCCAACTTTAACAACTCTTCACAAGGCTTATTGAATTCTCTAATAGATGAAAAGACAAGCTCCCAGGGGCCTGGTATAACTTCATACTGGAAAATCCAGTCCAGGAATTATTTCTAACCTAGGAGAACATGGAAAGGTCAGCTCATAAATTATGTTTTCTCTCTCTCTCTCTCTCTCTCTCCTAATCCAGTAGAGAAAAACACGATGCTTGAAGACTGGAGCTGTCTGAGACCAAGACCAGGAACTTGGGTTGGGGCGGAGTCCAGGAAATCATCAGAGTTTTGTCTTCTTGGTTTCTAAGCTGATCATGTTTCCTTGGATAGGGGGAATCTGTTTATCTTCTAGCTTCTGAATATCATCTGGATTTATGGGAATATAGTAGTAGCCCATAATGGAGAAGATCAAGCAGACAACCAGGAGGAGGCAGGAAAACAAAATGAACTCAGCCCACTGCAAGAAAAAATAAACATAAGAAGGATATATGCAGGAATCCACAGCCAAAGAAATCTTTAGAGGGTGAGGACTTGGAAGCACATGGGATCACCAGTTCAGGCTGGCTGTTTCTGAGAGCACACTGGGCTCACTCTCTCCTCAATTAGCTATAGAGCAGTCACTGTTGCTATCTACATATGTCTAGTCTTCTGGCAAAGTCAGTATGTCTAACTCAGCTCATAAGCTTATTATCATGGTACAGAGTGGAGGATGGGAAAAAAAACCATAGAGATGGGAAGAGGGGAGAAGAGGAAGTTGGCAGGGAAACAGGGTAAACCTAAGTCCTTGCTTCCATCACATCCATACCTGGACCAGGCCACTGAACTGTGCCACAACAAGCACGATGATGTTCCCAAAAGCAACGGTCAACAGCCATGCTGCCTGGAGGACGGATTTCATGCTAGAGGGAGCCTGGTGAGCAGACAAGTTTGTAAGTCAACAAACCAACTACACCACCCTCATGTGCCATGCATCTAGTTAGGAAACCTCCCACATGAGCGGCCAGATTAGCTCTCACTGTGATTCAGGAGGCGGTATAGCTAACAGTAAGCATCCAAGGAACTCTTGGCTATATATATTAATGTGCAATATTATACCAATTTATTATAACCATAAAAGATAAATTGCTAGCATCTTCTGCATTAAAAAATAGCACTAGAGACATAGCTCACTTAATCCAATTTTGACAGTAAATCATACTGTCAAAATTTGCACATGGGCATCTGATTCCAAAGCCTTTACTCCTTCCCAGAGCCTGAAAAGCATAGAGTGCTATGTGATTTTGCAGAATCACATATAATATAAAGAAGGCAAAGTTGGGAGAGATAGAGGTTTTAGCTAGGATCATATACTTATTGGGGCGGTGTCAGAATGAACAAAACCCTCTTAAGGCACTATCTTCCATTCCACTTCCACCGGCAAACACTTACCTGTGAATAAGAAAACTCGAGGCCAGTGACGGAGAACATGACCTCCCCAGCTGTGACCAGGGCGTATTGTGGCAGTTGCCATGCAATGGAAACTTTGTTGGCTGGCTTGTCTTCCATCTTCCAGGCCTGAGGTCCGTGTTTGGTGTTCTTGAATGAAAGAGGAAGTGGGTTTGTCTCAAGTAAATACCCCCCAGCCACAGCATTCTATACTCTTACATATACCTTACATATAACCCTTCTCTCTATTTTTATACTTCTTCCCCTTCAAGATATTGAACACTTCCACCCAATTCTAGCTTTTTGAGATTTCCTTTGGCAACACTGCACTTCTTTGTCTGGTTCCAGCCAGTCAGATTCCACTGTTGATAGAAACCTTCAATGAAATAATATTTTTGATTTTGTAGTTTGGATTTCTACCATTTGACTTACTTTGAACATCTTGAGGCTGACCAGCATTTTAATTAGTAACATTTCATTTATTTGAAAGACAAAGAGCTGCCATCCACTGACACACTCCTCAAATGCCAGCCATAGCTTGAATGGGCTTGGCCAAGCCTGGGGAAGAAGCAGTTGGAGCAGCAGTGAAGCTGCGGCTTGGGATACCTGCCTCCCGTTATCAGAATGCTTAGGTCTGAGTCCTGATCCTGCTGTCTATTCCCGTTTCCTGTTAATGTGGTACCCAGGGAGGTAGCAGCTAATGGCTCAAGTAATTGGGTTCCTGTCACTCACATGGGAAAGTAGGAAAGTGTTCCAAGCTCCTGGCTTTGGTCTTGGCTGTTGTGGGCATTTAAAGAGTGAAGCAATAGGGGCCGGCACAGTAGCCTAGTGGCTAAAGTGCTAGCCTCGAATGTGCACATGTAAGGCTAGGACTTCAGTCACTAGGCCATTGCACTGGGCCCATATAAAAAATATTTTTATAAAAATCTAGGATACTGGACTCAATCCAGGACTTCCCTATGGAAGACAGTGAACCATCACCTGCAGTCTCCCAGATTATACATTAGCAGGGATGCCTGAACTGGAAGTGGATCTAGGACTTGATTCCAGGAATTCTGAGAGCAAAGGCAAGCATCCCAAACAGCATTTTTATCACTGCACCAAGCATTCACACCAGATTCTCGACAACACCTTAAACATAAAGTAGCATCTGAATTATACATCAAATACTTCTTATTCATAAATAGGATGCTTTCAGAATGCATTTTCTTTTATTTTTTTAAGATTTATTTTGATTGATTCAAAAGGCAGAAGTACATCTGTGTCTCCCATGTGGGCAGCAGGAACCTAAGCACGTGAACCATCATCTACTGGCTCGCAGGGTGTGCATTAGCAGGAAGCCTAATTGGAAGCAGAGCATCTGGGACTCAATCAGCACTGACAGGGGACGCAGGTGACCTGCTGTACCATGGTACTCACTCCATCATTTTTAACTCAAATTTTGCCAAAAATATATGATTTTTTTGATAAAATTTTGGTCAAAAAGAACTTTTATTAGGGTTTTTTTTTAATTAGTATTGCTGGACTCAGTAACTAAATCCTCGCCTTGCAAGTGCCAGGATCCCATATGGACACTGGCTCATGTCCACTGCTCCACTTCCCATAGAGCTCCCTGCTTGTGACCTGGGAGGGCAGTGGAGGATGGCACAAAGCCTTGGGTCTCTGCACCCACATAGCAGAAGCAGAAGAAGCTCCTGCCTTCTGGTTTTGGATCGGCTTAGGGCCATGGTGGCCACTTGTGGAGTGAATCAGTGAACAAAAGATCTTTCTGTCTTTCCTTCTCACTATAAATCTGCCTTTCCAATGAAGATAAATAAATGTTTAAAAAATTAATATTGCCAAACATATCAGATTTCACCACCAGGGTTTGCTTGTTTTTTTATTTTGGTTTTGTCTAAAAGTTCTTTTTCTGTATGCATAGTTTAAGCCATGGTTTATCTCGGTTATCTTCTATTATAGATGGAAAGACAGTCTCAAAATTATGTATGTAATTCATGAGGTAAATCCATTGTGAGGAAGTAAGTGTAATATCTGTATATACATACAGTGGGACAAAAAGCAGAATTAAAACATCAAGGTAAAAAGCTATGAGATCAAAAAAGTCTTTGACACCCAAATGTTATTGATTCTCTTATTCCACGGGTCATGGGGTTCAAAACAGTAAGGTAAAGGAATCCTGTTTTGCTTTAGTTGAGAAGGTAGACAAGAGCTAGGCATCTCTTTGTGTTTTCTCGTCATAAGAGAAGACAAGAGCCAGGAATTCTGAATCAAGTTCAGTTAGTCAAACGCCCAGGCAGGTAACTAAGCAGCTGAAGCTGGCTGAATAGCAATGATGAGCCCAGGTTTCCTCTAAAGCCAACCAACATAGTTATACCAGCTACGGATTCTTCAGATTTTTTCCATCTATCTTCTTAAGGGAAGTCTCTCCAATTTTAAATATTAGCAATGAATTCTTTAATTGTTTTTGTCAACACTGTACAAGCCAACCAAGACAGGACCATGGAAAGAGCCTGGCACCCAAACTCCCAATTTGTGACTCTTACTGTTGCTGTCTGTTAAATCATGATATTCAGAAACGGCATATGTGGCCTCTATCTTCAGTAACGTATGAGAGACAGACTAATCAATTGGTAAAATAATACCAGAAATGCCCCCAGCACCTATGTTTAAGTTCCAATACCCACTATCCCAGAATGTGGATTTATTTGGAAATCAGGTTGTTAAGGCAAAGGTATTCAAGTTAAGTGAGGTAACTAAGTGCTGTGTACAGAATTCTTAAAAAAAAAAAAAGTAAGGCAGGGAGTGGAGAGAGATATGGACACAGGCACATAGGAAAAACGCTGTGAGAAGATAAAGCAGACATTTGAGGAGGTTTCTTCTATACACCAAGGAACATCTCATTTCCAGCCAATCACCAGAAGCCATGGGAGAGTCATTGAACAGTGTCATCTGTGGAACCCACAGGATGAACCAGCCCTGTAGTTGGCTAACCTGCTAACTGACTTTTCACATTTTGTGTAGAGACTGATATTGACAACCAAGCTTGGCATTTCAGAATGTGATATTTCAGAATGAGGTCAGATCAGATCTCCAGGAGCTAGGAGAGCTACATATGGCATCAGCCAAGGAACAGTAAATAGTAATTATTTTTCTTGAAGCCATATTGAGGGTGAAAAAGACTGTTTATCTCGTAGTGATGGCTCAAGATAAATGGTTTCTCAGAAGGACAGACAAAAGGAAGGCAAGGTAAGAGAGGCTGTAATCGACTTACATTAGTAATAACAAATAGATATGAGGTGCCGATGTCTAGTAGACCCAAATTCAAAGAAAAGTCCTTATGCTCTGTTTTACAGTGCACTGCAGGGTATCTGGAACAAGATGAGTTGAACTTAGAATAAACATCACAGCTTAGACGGCATTCTCTTCTTCACAGGCAAGAGTGGTCTCTCTCCCCTGCAGGTAAGCTTGCAGTGAGACCCCCTTTTCTCTCTGAAGACAGACATTCTACAAAGTTCCTGCCCAGATCTGGGCTCGTAGTTGTCTGTCAACTATGAGCTCAGATTTTTAAAACAAAAAAAAAATCTTAAGTGTGAATAAAGGAGGCACAAATCATCTTCTCATGCTCTGGTGAACTTTTCTTGGGCCAGTGTGATACCTTAGTGGAACAGCATCAAACAGTGAATCTGAGAGAATGAACTCCAAAGAGCGAGGTGCTAATGGGAGATGCCAAAGCTTGGAAGCCAGACCAGGGAGAAACTGTACACCTCACAGAGAAGGGCCCTGCAAATTGCCCGATATGGCCTTTGCTCCAATCAAGACCGCAATATATTTGTGCAGAAAATGGTGAGACTAAGGGAAGCAGGCAAGAATTGCAAAAGAATAGGCATCTATACCCAAAATTAATCCTGAGGTATCTAAGTCCCCTACTAAGAGCATTTTAAAGCCAATGTTGACAAAATAAAAGGTCCCCAAGGTCATGCTCTTACTCTCCTCTTTGAACAGTTCTGTAAGCAGACACACCATAGTTTTCGCCAACATTGAGAGAGGAATCTGTACCCAAGGAGATGTTGACATTTTCATGCAAAGTATTAATAAACCTGAAGGCAAAGAGAACATTTATATATCAGACAAACACACACTTTTAATCACTATCTCCCCAGTGCCCAGAAGAGTGGCACATGGTATAAACTGTAAGCTAAATTAATGAATGAACTCACATATTAGAAGTAATTAGTAGTCTTAGTGCTCCTAACTTTGATCTTTCTGAAGTAATAACTTATAATCTATCACATCCTCACTTAGAGTCTACTTGGTTGGACACCATCATGATCATCCATGGAAATCTGAGTTTTCTTACTAGTCCGTCTTAGCTGCATAAGATTCCTCTTCCTCAGAATGGTGGAACTCATTGATTGTAACTTCACTAAGAAAAATATGGTAATTATCTATGTATATAAAGATACAGTTTTTTTATATATACATACATATATGAATTATAGTAGCATTTACATGTCTTGCCCTCTTACATGTGAAGTCCAATTTGATGTATGTAAAATTCAAGCTCCTTGCTCATAGCAGGCTATTATTGCCTGGGGATCTGCGGAAACCTTGGATTCAACTAGAACTATTTTTCTTTCTAGTCTTCTGAAATGGAACTCCTACATGCGTCCTCCTCAGGATGGTTTTTTTGTACATTTAGGATTTGATAGATTCAGTCGTGGTCTTTGGCCCAAGAAATGAGGACAATTCCCTTCAGAGTTATAATATTGATTTCTGGGTCTTATGTCAGCCTGTATTGAACTAGGAAATACCCCTTTCCAGGCCTCTGGCTCTCTGGCTGTCTGGCTCTGTGACTCTGGAATTTGGTTTTACTTATTACAAGCGATTTTATTTTTCTAAAGCATGTTCAAAAGCAGATCTTTGAAAGAATTCCATAATTGCATAAAATTTAGACTTTTCATGGAATTTTCCTCTAAAATGCTATCTCAGCAACAACTTTGATCTTGGTGGTCATGAGTATCTATTTTTCTAACTGCCCCTTGTTCTCTGGCAAGCTGATCAATATTATCTAAGGTCAGAACTAACATTTTTTATCCCAAATAAGAACTATTCTATCATTCACCAGTAGGCTAATAATAAAAATAATACTTTAAAATTAGAACTAGAAAAATTCAATTTTCAAAAATTAAGAGTTATTTTCTCATTTCTACAATTTCTCTTTGTGATGAAAGAGAAGAAACTATTCAGTTATTTCCCTGAGAACAAGCCAAGTAGGTAAAGTTCAGAAATAATGTATGCTGCAAAGCCTTGAGGGCAGCCATAAATCCACATGAGACAGCAAGCCTGTCTGCCTCTCACTGTGCTGGGAAATGCCTTCAGAAATCAGCACTCAGACACCCAGCAGATATTAGTCCTGTTCGGAACAAGTAGAATTAGAGGTGTGTTCATCTGAAGCTCCCAATATCACAAGAGACTCAAGATTCAATAGAAGAGAGTGTCGTTCAAACCTCACTGCTGACATCCCATTGGCTATTTCATTTTCCATAACCTTTACCTACAATAGAAGAAAGAAACAAGAGTACTTAGTTGACAAAAGGAGACTATAATCAGGAAATTTGGTCATCAGTCAGCTCTTTGGTGAGACATTGATGAACCAGTCCTCTTATATTGAGATAACAACTTGATATGAAGACAATTCTTCATCTTACCATCATGCTGGAGATATTTTTCCCATCTTCATGGATGATCAGACTGTACCAGTTTCTCTCCTCTACAAAATGCTCAGTGTAGACAGACAAGTTGTGGTAATTTAGGCGGAAGCTGAAATTTTGGCTTTTTGTTTTCAGGTGCATTTTGGAATAGTTGGGTGTTTTCTGTAGAAGAAAATATCTGTCACTCATTTTGTGCCCCAGCTTCAATATCACAAGTTCACAGCATTCCAGAGAAGGTACTTCATCAGATGTTAGTAATTCTTTTCTTTTTAAAGATTTTTTTAAAGATTTTAACTGATTGTTTTGTTTACATTAAAAGGACACACACACACGCACACACAGAGTGAGAGATCTCTTCCATCTTCTGGTTCACTCCCTAAATGGCCATAATGACCAGGGCTGGGCTAGGCCAAAGTCAGGAGCCTGAAACTCCACTTGAATTTTTCATGTGGGTGGAGGGGGCCCAGAATTTTGACCTATCTTGTATTGCTTTTCCAGGTACAACAGCAGGGAACTGAAAGTAAGTGAAGCAGCTGAGACTTGATTGGGTCCCATATTGGATGCTAGCACTGCAAATGGTGGCTTAACCTGTTGTTCCACAGCACTGATCCCAAATAATTTCTTTCTTTAATCTAGTTATTTAATTTCTTTCTTTTTCTAAAAGATTTATTTTATTTTTATTGGAAAGGTGGATAAACAGAGAGGAGAGACAGAGAGGAAGATCTTCCGTCCAATGATTCACTCCCCAAGTGAGCACAACAGCTGATGCTATGCCGGTCCAAAGCCAGGAGCCTCTTTCAGGTCTCCTACGCAGGTGCAGGGGCCCAAGGCTTTGGGCCATCCTCGACTGCTTTCCCGGGCCACAGGCAGGGAGCTGGATGGGAAGCGGGGCCGCTGGGATTAGAACCGGCACCCATATGGGATCCTGGGCGTGCAAGGAGAGGACCTTAACCACTGCGCCACCGCGCCGGACCCATAGTTATTTAATTTCTAGGGATCTTTTATAGGAAGTCATTAAAGGCATGCATAAAGACTTAAGAATGTTCATTATAGTATTATATATAACAATAACATGAAAACAGAAAATCATTAAATAAACTTGTAAACAAATCATAAGTAAATCACATATAGGATAGTTCATTACCTACTCAATAGATTATGTTCTTAAAGATTATCTAAGGACATGAGAAAAAACTTATGGTACCACTAATATTGTGAAAAAAATCAAGGTCAATATAGCAAACAGAATTAATCATTCACTCAGATCCATACCTTACCTGAAAGGATTTGATGGACTCTACCCACAGAGAATTATTCTCATTTCCCAGCACTGTCACCTTCACCTCATCATCTGCCAGGTTCAAGACTTGTAGGAAAATCTCCTGAGGACCTGGCTGGGATGGGGCCATTTCCTTAGGTAGGACAGAGAGCAATATCAGAATCACCGAGCTATAAGAAGAATGCATACAGCCCCTGACAGTCCCTCTAACCAGAGGCCGCAGTTGCCCCTCTGAAGAGACTCTGGCTTCAAAATCTGGAAGACAGTTTGGAGGGGGAAGCACCAACACCAATGCCAGGTAACAAACTCTATGCATTTTGGACTCAGTTGTAGCCTCATACTTCATTCCCTACACGTGGCTATTCAATCTGCTAAAAGGAATTTGCTTGGTGTTCCTTAAAGAGCTGGCTAGATATCTTGGATATTCATGTTCTTCAATTTCCCTAAAATATTTTGAATCCCTTAGATGGGAAGTGGGCCTCATTTTGCATTGCTGCTCTTTTCCTGTATACACTTGTTTATTGCAAATGCTGACTACACATCCGCTTTCTATAAACCAGGCACTATGCCAGAACCAGGGATTCAAGATGAAACCAGTCAGAAGAGTGAATAAGAAAGATACAGTGCTACCCTCACAGGCTTTAAGGTGTGTTGAACTCACGTTTATTTTTATTTCTACAGCTGCTGCAGCTGCAAATGCCAGGCATGCTAAGATCATACCAACAGCCATTTTCCTGAGTGATCTGCAGAGAAAAGGAAGTGGTCATTATACCTAAACTCCACATTCTAGAGAATAAAGTCTAAGCTCCTGAAACTCCTATTAAAGATTTTTCCCCTGATTTGGTCCTAATTACTTTTCAAAGTATTCCTAGCACTCTATTTAATATATCCTTCTTCCTCTTTTTTTTTTCTTAAAGGAGATTCATTTATTTTGGGGAGGGGGGTGAAGTAGATTTACAGAGAGACGGAAGGAAAGATTTTCCACCCACTGATTTATACCCCAAATGACTGCAACAACAGCTAGAGGTGAGCTGATCTGAAGCCAGGAGCCAGGAGCTTTCTCTGGGTCTCCCACGGAGGTACAGGGTCCAAGTACTTGGGCAGTTCTTTACTGCCCTCTCAGGCCATAACCAGGGAGCTGTATGGGAAGTGGAGAAGACTGGACATGAATTGGTGCCCATATGGGATGCTGGTCCTTGTAGGTGGAGGATTAGTCACTTGAGGCATCATGCCAGCTCCACTTTCTCCTTCTACTTAACTCATACTGAATTGCTCTCTTGGTAATGCACCACATTTTCTCACTTCTATTTTTGTTTATGATTGTTTCTCCATTGATTATATCACCATACCAAAAGTAATAGCAACACAAACAGATGTACTGAACATTTGCCACATGGTATATGCTGTATATTCTTTCCTTCATTTTCCTGTTCTTAAAGATTTATTTATTTTTATTTGAAAGGCATATTTCACAGAAATGAGGAGGAAAAGAGAGGGAAAAATCTTCTATCTACTGTTTTACTCCCCAGATGGAGCTGAGCTGAGCAGAAGCTGGAAGTCAGGAGCTTCTTCTGGGTCTCCTTTGTGAGCCAGGGTCCCAAGGCTTTGGACCATCCTCCACTGCTTTTCCATGTTATAAGCAGGGAGCTCTATGGGAACTGAAGCAGCTGGGACATGAACGGACACCCATATGGAATGCCAACACTTAAAGGTGGAGAGTTAGTCTCTTGAGTCATAGCATCAACACCATCATGTTCCTCCTAAGTAGTCTTTGTTGACCTTGGCAGCAGGAAAGACTACTTTCCTTCTCTGCTTCCCTAACACTTAACATGCTTCGTGTTACACTTAGTCTTGCAAATGCTACAACTCCCTTATTGAATAGTTTAACTCCTGAGGGAAAGAAGGCTTGGTCCTGAACTCCTTAACACCTGCTCAGAGAGTGAATAAATGACAAAAGGCCAGCGGAAAGTAGCAACATGGTCATCTCCTTACTGCCAAGATTAAATTACTATGAAGTAAGACATGAAAGGAGGCTTAAAATCCACCTCTATCGAACTTTACAAAGAATATACTTAATATTTTTATTTATAATAAAATAACTTGTACATTTCTATACAGGACAGGAAAATAGCAATAAATAGGAACAACTCTGTTCCCACTCTTTATTAATCTTGCATTTATTTCAAGGGGACAAAGGAGACTTAAAGGACTTAGTGTCATCAAGGGCTTTTTGGACATCTTTGAAAAGGTAATACTCATGGACCATGCAGCAAGTTGTTTTAGGAATCTAACCTCACAAACCACTGACTTTCCATGAATTCTAGGCCTATCCCTTTAGTATCACAAACTTAAGTTCACAGGACTGGTTTTGACATTCATTTATTAGATCTATCATCACACTTTTCAGTATTAATAAGCATTTAGTTGAACATGAAAAAACAGAAGCAGATAAATGATAAACCAAATGAATTGTTATTAAGTAGAAACATCCAAGTATAAAATCTTTATCAAACTGGGCAAAGACTGAATTTGCTTGAAGTAATAAGAGGCATGGTGAGCACTTACGAGAAGTTAATGCCACACTTGGAGATCAGACGATAAATGACAAGGTCAAACAGGGGGATGAAGATAAGAACCAGAAGAGGATTTAGTACCTGTAAAATCATGGTGAAAGGCATTCATTACAACTGTTGCTGATGTTATGTTATGGCTTTTAATTAGTCAGAACGATATTCTGCCAGCTCTGCTTTTAAACCGGAGATGGTCTTCCCAAGAAACTGTTGAATTGATCTGGACAATAAGATGCTGGACTCTATGCATGGTACATGCTTGCAATGAAAGAAGCATGACTGGATTTGAACTGTAATACTGCAATAAGGTGGAGTAATCCACCATGGGGGGAAGGTACGGGGAGGGGTTGGGGAACCTCAGAGTCTGTGAAATGATGTCATAAAATGAAATGCAAAAAAAAAAAAAAGGCATCCATTACAAGTATTCTTGTATTAGAAGTGTGAGCAGGTGCTGCCATTTAGTATGTGGCTCTTTCTCATTTTCACATAGTCTTTCATCTTAGTAAATAAGAACAATTCTGCATTTCCAAGTTCATTTACACCAACCACTCACTTACACATACCTTACCTACCACATGAGTTTCCACACATTCCAAGGGACAAGTTTCATTCTGAGTCCATTTTTCCTGCCCATCAAATTGGGAATTCTTTCAAACTGTTTTAACTTGTCTTTTGTAGTTTCACAGACTCAGGTAAAAGTGTCACATCCAAGAGAAAGAATAGTTGAATAAGGGGCTATAAAATGAATGAGGGGCAGGGCATTGTTGCATAGCAGTTAAGCTTTAAGCCATTGTTTGGGACTCCTGCTTCCTATACTGAGGCCCCTGGGTTCAAGTCCTGACTCTGCTTCTGCACCAGCTTCCTGCTGTGTACCTCTGAGAGGCAGCAGGTGATTTGGATCCTTGTCATTCACAGGGAGATCTTGGTGGACTTCTAGATTCTTGACTTTGGCCGGTCCAGCCCCGGCTGTGGCGGACATTTAGAAAATGAACTAATGAATGGAAGATATGTATGTGTGTGTGAGTCTATCCGTCCGTTTTGCTATCTCTCCCCATTACTGTGTCTTTCAAAAAAAATTTTTTTAAAGGAACCAGGAGTTACCAATAAAAAGCAATTCTTACTCCATTGTACACACAACACAGCCTTATATCTTAGACAATATTCCCATTATGCTACCTCAGCATGGAAAGAAATCTAATGCTTACACTTTACCTGTGAGCCCAAATCTCACTCTCCCTGGCGTTGGGCAGGAGCTAATTTTCAGCAAGGAATGTGAAGGAGAACTGTGGGACTTAAAGAGGATGTTTTCACTTTCATGCTTGACTTTCCTCCACATAGGAGAAAAATATCAAAATGTGGCTGTTGGAGCAAATATTTGTCCCAGCAGTTAAGATGCCCGTTCAGGTGCTTGTGTCTCACAGCATAGTGCCTGGGTTCAAATGCCTGCCTCTCCCTGACTCTAGTTTCTTGCACCTGCGGACCCTGGGAGGCAGTGGTGGCGACTCAAGCAACTGGGTTCCTGTAAATCACACACGAGAGCTGGATTGAGTTACTGCTAGTTTTTGCTTGGCTCAACCCAGATGCTCTGAACCAGCAGGCAGGATCTCCCTCTTTTGAAATTTTGACATTTTAATTTAAAAATTTTTAAGATGTTTAGAATTTTTTAAAATTTAAAAATGTAAGAGCTTGCTAGTCCTAATTCTACAGGCAGAGGTAGAGATGAGGAAGAAATATGTCCCATGGCTATAGGAAAAACACCTACCTGCATTTGGTCCGGTTGAAGCACAAAAAATCCCTGAAACATTGTAATGAATTATATTAAGATGGCAGCAGAGACAAGAAAAATCATAGATCACCAACCTTGCTGATTAGCAGGTAAGAGCTATACGAAAGAACAGTCATTGGATCTTTGGCCCACTATCTTGCTGGTAAGGGTATTTGGGGACTAGAAATAGATTTAGGATGGCTCTGGTTGTTTGCTAGATGTAAATGACATAAGAAAGAATATTATTTTCTGTGTACAGATTGAGTATCCCTTCAAAATACTTGGGACCAGAAATGTTGGGGGTTTTAAAATATCTACACATACAGAATGAGATATCTTCTCTTTGAACTCATTTGTTTTACATACGCTAAAGACAGGTAATTCAAATGATACTTTCAACCATTTTGTGAGTGAAATAATGTCTCATTGAACTGAATTTTCTATTTTCACATGAATGCTCAAACAGTTTGATATTTTGGAGCGATTTGGATTTTTGATTTTCAGAGTAAGGATGTTCAATTTGTACTATGCTTTGCTTCATGTGAGACACAACAGAGGTGGGGTGTTTTCATTCATCTCTGCAACTGTGGTTATAGGTGGTAATGGTGAAAAGGATAAAATGTCATGATTAGGATGGAGACTGCTTCCTTCTTGTGCATGGTGTTTCCATAGTAGACCACCCTGGGGAAATCCTACACAGTAAGGGGAAGGAACAGGTAACATCATGCCTGACAGACTCCAAATGGAGGGCAAACATGGTCCTGTTATCACCCCACATTATCTGCAGAACTGCAATATAGTCATCTTTATTTGTGTGGATCAAAGAATAGAAATTGGAAGAAGAGAAAATAACTCTTCCACTTCTTCTGAATCCATATACAAAACATTCCACTTCTCACAGGTCCCCTGCTGAAATCTGCCTGAGAGATGGGACCAAATGTATAGTAACCCAATAGAATCTGTCCCTGCGGGGCCTTGGAATGGGTCACACAGAAGAAAATCACCATCCCAGGCCTGTGTCACTTCATTTGCTATCCTCTTAGAAAAAATTCCCATTCTTATTCTAACTTCTAAAGACAACATTTTGGATTTAATTTGTAGACTAACTTTCCTTATTCTTTGTGTACTTAGGGCCTTTAGGTTAAATGCACATCTCTAGCTCTGAAGTTAGATTTCAGGCAAAAATACAAATAAACGATTGTTGCCACAATGTGGATGAAAAGCCTCTTCTACTCACCAAGTTCCTATTCATCTTAGTGGCTTGCAAAGTCCATCTGGAACCCTAGTACAGAAAATACTACTATGAGAAATCCCTTTCCTGTGAGAGGGAAGTGGGTAAAATCAGGGGTAGCTTCTTACCTGTTGATCCAAAAGAGCCCAGAACATGGGCAATGGGATATAAAGGAACAGGACCCTGGTCAGTCTCTTCACATCCGTAATGAGCTGCTCCTGTAAGCCAGAAGGAAAGAACAGCAGAATTGCCAGAAGTGTCACACATGGTTTTCTTGCTGAGAGCAGACAAAGAGTGGGTCAAGTGTGCCAGAATCCATTTCAAAGACTCCATGGGAGGTGTTTCTGAAGTTTCAACTCACTGGGTATTTCTCAGCTGCCCAGTCCAGCCAGTGCTGTCGCTTTGGAATGTCCTCAGAACGATTCTTGAAGCGGTTGGAAATGGCAAACTATGGCAGAGCAAAGACATCAAGGGAGAGACAAACAGAATGTCTCCTGCTTTATGCAATTCATCATTCTTTTCCTTAAACACATATACTTCTAGTAACTTCCTCCATCTCTGATCTCATCAAACACAGAATTTCAGAACATTTAAGACAGAATTTTTATTTGTTCTTATATCCTGCAGGCATCTTCTTTATTTCTGAAAACTTTTGTCAATTTAAAGGAAACGATTACTTTTTAGACTTAATGGTTAAATAAAAGCAGAAAGGAAGAGCAATTACCCTCAACCTGTCAAATGCCTAGTAATGGATAAGAGGTTTTTGAGAAAAGATATACAGCCATGTTTGCTCCCATACACTCTGGAGAGCACCTCTCCCCTACTGATGGAAAAGGGCAGGTAGACAACTCAAAGACTTACCCAGATACATTTGGCAACTCCAGCCACTATGTTTCCTTCAGGAGGTGGTTTTCTGTACATTTTGCTTCCCATCACAAAGACAACTGCAGTTGATACACAAAGTGCTTAGCTTCTCATTCAGCAAGTTCAGTGTCAGTGCTAAGGACAGACAGCTGGACTATAGGACTGACCGGCAAATCTTACCAACAAGGAATTGAGACTATCTGACTTTAGAATGATAAAAATTACAGAGGCCAAGAGAAGATGAAATACTCCAATGTTAAGAGAGAGATCTATTGAGAGTTTCCCGTAATCACAGACATAGAAATCATCTTTGGCTTCTCATTCTTCTACCTCCATCTCTGTAGCTGATATGTTACCAAATTTCAATGATCTTCCTTTGGTGTTTTTCCCACTTACTCTTCTTCTTCCTTTTTAACCCTTTCCAATGCTATCATTCTTGTTCAGGACTTTACAATTTCCATTTTTAAAAAAATAAATCTTTTTGAATATTTGTTTATTCTATGTGAAAGTTTGAGTTACAGGAAGGAGAAAGAGAGGAAGAAGAATGAAAGACATGCTCCATCCACTGGTTCACTCCCCAAATGGTCCCAGTAGCCAGAACCCAGCCAGGAGTCTCCTCCAGGTCTCTCACATGGGTGAGGAGCCCAAGCACCTAGACTATCCTCCACTGCTTTCCCAGGCACATCAGCAGGGAGCTGAGGTGGAAGTGTAGTAGCCAGGACTTGAACTGGTACACATATGGAATGCTGGCACCTTAGGCAGAGGATCAGTCCATACACCACTGCACTGGCCCCAAGACTTTACAATTTCTATCCTGGTTTATGAAAATCCTGGTAACTAACCAGCTTCTCTTTTCCTAGTCCCTGGCTTTCTTCTTTTCCAGGTCTAACTAATGAATTCAAAGTACCAGGAAAGCTTTTCCCAAATTCACTATTATCTCACTGATTCTTATTATCACTGTCATCTAATGAAGATCTAGCATCATATTTAATTATTAAGAATGTCATATGCTTAACTAATTTAGCCTAGCAAAATGTATGTGCCATCTCTGTTTCACCCAATTAGAAACTGAAGACTTTTCAACTAGAAAGTTCCAGAAGCTACACTTCTCACCTAAGCCCTACTTGATTTAAAAAGTCAGATTTCTTAATGTCCACAAAGCATCACACACTATAGTAGACACTGGTTGGAATACAGTGAAAAAGACATGCCTCTTGCCTTCAAACACCTCAACTTACCATTCCCCATTTTCTGTCATGTTTCTTCTTATGGTGCCCTCTTCTCTGACTGCCATCCATCATTCCTGGTTTTATACTTCTCTGCTGTGCTAGTTCTAGTCTTGATATTATATTGTTTCCCTTAATTCCTATTTCTGTTCAATCACATCCCCACAGTTACCTATAAGTGAATTTTTTTTTTTTTTTAGTTTTTCTTCCATCTTCCAAATTAGTAGTATTAAATTAGTTTTACTTTTGCACCTGCCTCACTGGGGTTTTTTTTTTAAGTTTATGCTGTTTAATTAAAATCAGTGGAGAGGCTCTACCCTGGTTCTCTCCCAAATTTGCTTCCTTCCTTAACATATTTCCCAGCTCCAAAAGAGGCCCGTCTAGTACACCCTTTGCAAAAGATGACTTTCTCAGTGACCAGTAGCATCTTCCAAAGCCCTTAAACACCAGAACTCACAAACCACCTTAATCTTCTCTCTCTTAACTTTCTAATTTCACCATTCCTCAGGTTCATACTATCACTTTTGTTTTTGTTTTTGTTTCCCAGAAGTTTCTACAAATTCTTTACCCACAAACCCTTCTTACTGTTTATAGAAACAATACCTTGGCAACCATGTGAAAATCAATCCAGACAAGAAGACTTGGGATGAAAAATAAGCTGCTCCTGAACCTAACAGTGACCCTAGAAAGATGCTGGATGCATCAAGAATGCTGGCTGTAGCAGTGTGACAAGGAGTGATAAGGGAAAATGTATATGAGTAACTTGACACTTAAGTCACACTTAACTAAGGGAGACAAGTAGAAAAATTTAGTGTCTTAATGCTCTCTGTCCTCTAATTGATGATGTCACCTTTACACAAAGGAAATAGGAAACCATTCTGATGAAAACTCCCTCAACTTCTTGCTATCAAATGCATTAATTCCTGTAGTCACCCAGACCTTATCCTTATAGATGAGGTGTTCCGTCCTCTTCAGGCCTAATGTTTCATGTGTACTTTCATACATTCATTTTGCATCTTTAGACTCTTTTTCTACTGGATTGTTCCCGATAAGGTAAAAGCATGCTCAGGATTCTCTCCTGAAGCTGTACCACTTTCAGATACACATACGTACATTCTGTTTCATTTTCAAACATCTTTCTACTTCCCAAGCTACTTCAATCTTCAGCCTCTGATATAACTATGTCAAGACATTTTGGTGGCTATATTTTATGGACATTTTTCATTTTTCTCTCAATTGCTCACTCAGTTTGTCACACTGAACAATCCCCTCCTTCAACTCTCTTATCTAACATGGCACTAAAAGCACTTTTGTAATTCCTTCATAATTTTATTTGTGGGTTTTCTTTTTTTGCTAGTGTGCTTTGGGACTTTGTTCTGGACCCTCTCATTACCTCGTTCTTATTACCCCTTAGTTTTGTCTAGTGTCAATATTTAATTGCTTATTATGTAGATTAATAGCTCCATATTATATTTAGAGCCCCCAAGTGTCTTCTGGATTTTAAACCAATGCTTCCAAACACACACATTTGGTAACTACAATTAGATGCTCAGAAGACAGGTAAAATGCAACATGTTCAAAACAAAGTTCATCACCATGACCTAAAGCCTGTACTCCCCCACTATCCCAGATGATGATCCATCTACTCAGCTGCTCAACTCAGGATCCCACTTTCTTTTTTTATAATGATTACATGGTTGATCAGGGTGGGGAGGATCGAGGTATAGGGAAAATTGGGTGAAAATAGACATTGCTTCCAAATTATCTATTTCTTCTTGTTGTTCCTGGGGGGAGGGGAGAGACAAAGTGGGAAACCACTCATGGCTTTCCACATGTCTCAGTACCCAGGGATGAAGAACCACCATTTCATATCAACCCAGAGTCTCAGTGTGTACATATTCTGAGGGTTCTGTCCAAGTGGTTTGGATAATTCTGAAATGTTGCCAATTTTACTGACAGAATCCCATTTCTAATCTTCGTTGACCCTCTCCCTTATCTTATACATTCAATCATAACAAGATTTGCTAATTCAGTGAGGTGCTCAACTTGAGTCCATAGTTCAAGGGAGGGCCAAAATATTTCATAATCAATGCACAATATCACCCTTGCTTCACCCTCAACTCGATCCTCTCTACACTGTAGAAACATTATTGAAATAATAAAACTCTGGCAATCTCTGTCTTTATAATAAAATTCTAATTCCTTAGCATCTTAAGAGGCCCTTTGTTATCTGGCTTCTGCCAGTCTTTCCTCTTTAAGTTTGTTTCCATTTCAAGTAATCAGAATTCCTTCAAGATCTTTGAATAGGTCATTCAATCTCAATTTCTCCCAGAAGCCACATCCTCGTTCTGCGTCACTTAGAATACTTTCTTTGATGAATTGCTATTCTTACTTTTGTTTTTTCTTAGAAATTATTCCTTCAGGAAATCTTCTATGACCCTCAAAGTATGAATCGGACATCCCTGTTACATGTCTTCATAACTCTCAATTTCTCCAGTTGCAACATGGGCCATAGTATGTTGCACATTCAAGCAAAGTCGCCTGTCATCCTCTTTCTACTGAACTGCAAAAGATCAATGAGAATACAAATTGTTGCTGTATAATACTGGTGAGAGTCCAGTACCTGGCAAAGAACCTGACACACAATAGGCTTCTTAAATAAATATTTGCTTCATAAATAAGTGAATAAAAAATAAATTAACGAATTGAATTACAGTGCATGTCCAGAGACTTGAGTTATATATTAACAACTAGGAAACCAAGGCAGCTGACTAATAATGACAACGAGCACTTACTTCCATTTCATAATTTACAAAACCTTCCACCTACAACATCTCTTTGAATTTTTATTATTACTTTGATATGCTAACATTATGAGTGTGTAATGATCTAGATCAAGAGACATACGGCAAATTGTTGGGAGAATCAAGAAAAGATTGGGGAAATACCTGGCTTTGAAGGGAGAAGGAGCCAGGGAACACATTAGGAAAGGTCCCCTGTAGTATGGTTCTTTGAATTTGGGAACTCTACCTATGATTGCCAGCCCTGATGGTAGAAAATAATCAGACTGAACACTGGGTTTGTGGACTGTTTTTTCTCTCTCTCAAGCTTTTTTCAGTGTTTGGGACTGGATAGCTTCCAAGAGGGGGTGTCGTCCTGAAGTTAAGGGTGAGAACATGTTTCCAGGTCAATAGTTAGAAACAATCAAACCCAAGTTTCCTCCGGGCCAGTTAAACCAAGTAGCCCACACATCTCCCTTCTCTGCAAGATTGTGTTCTCAGTGGTGAATAGAATGCCACTTAATCAAAGTTACATTAGTTTCTATTTATCCAGTCCTCTGACTCTGTTCAAGGACAAACTCCTTGAGAACATTGCAGGACAGGGTAGAACTACTAGGTAGTTAAACGTAAAAGCTGCTTGCAAGGGACTAGGAAAGCCTGCCTGTGACACATCCCTTAGGGATGCTGATTCCTGGCTCAGCTGCTCCACTTTTGCTCCAGCTCCCTGCTTAATGTGTCTGAGAGAGCAGCTGAAGAAGGCCTGGGTGTTTGCACCCCAACCACCCACGCAAGGAGACTGGGATGAAGATCCTTGCTCCTGGCTTCAACCTGGCCCAGCACTGGCTATTACGGCCAACTGCAGAGTGAATCAGCAGATGGAAGATCTCACCCCCTCTCTCTGTACCTTTGACTTCAAAAAATAATAATTAATAAATCTCTTTTAAAAACTCAGAGAATTGAGACTATGTTCAAATTACCAGATAAACAGGTATCAGATGATATAAGCTAGTTAGAGAGACACGGAAGTAATTATCTTACTCTTTCCCTACATGTTGTAGGGAAGCACCGTGGATCTCAACCTTTACACGCATTAGAATGATCTAAGATACTTTAGAAACTCTAGAAGTTCACACCCTTGATTATTCCTACCTGTGGTTCCAAGATAGTATTTTTTTTTTAGGCTAGCCAAAAAACATATTAGTTGTGTAACTTTGTGAACTTTTCCTCTTTTGATGGTTTCTGATTTCATTCAGAACTTACCTCCAAAATCAAGGGAAAATTCCTACAACAAACAACCTAATATAGTTAGGGTGAAGACTGAATACAGCTTGTTAAAGTTCCTACATGGTGTTATTCATGTGGCAAGCCTCAGGGATTATTTATTTCCTTTGAACAATTTAAACTTACCCAGTGCTATCACCATGAGCAATCCTGGAACTCCAAAAGCCAGTGCATAACAGTCTTCCCCAAAACACTGCACATCTCCTGAAGAAAATGGAGATGAAAGCGTCACCTTGCTTCCTTGTGGTTCTTATCCAACAATGTTGGGTTCTTGAGGTCACAGACATAGCCATCCTTTTCCCTTCCCTCCCCCAGCCCATAAACCCTCATTTGGGTCAGATAAATTAAGACTAAAAGAAGTTCTCACAGGCTTCCAAGCCCAAAAAGACTTGAACAGCTCTTTGGCTGTTGACTGTCCATGGCCTCATACAGGGATACTTGGGAAATAATTCTGACCTCTTAGCATGGGTGTGATAAATGTGGAAATCAAGCTCCCCGCATTGATGGCAAGGTAGAAGCCAGAGAAATATCTAGTCCGTTCCTCTGCCTGAAACACACAAGATAAAGCATCAGTGCAATGGACCTCTTGACTCAATCACAACCCATGATCACACACACAGCTGAGATATATACCAAAGGGCAGATTCAGATATCACCTCTGTGGTATCTGAACATTGTATTAGATATGATGGTTTAACACCTGTGCAAAATCATGGCTGGATGACTCCAAACTGTTACCCATTTTTGACACTCAGTGTAAGCTGCTTCAACGTTCCTCTAACCCTTTACTTCAGTAAAGATGGTCAGCCTGTTCTCAAGGCCACTACTGTCTACCACATATATTGGTTCTCATCTCAATTGTAATGACTTTGCATTAAAACGACTGTTTCTTTTAGTTAGTTGTGAGTTACTTTGGGGCAAAAATTATATTTTATTTGTTCTGTAATTTCTAGCTCATCAAACAGCATCTGACATATTATTGAATATATGAGTTAAGTGAATTGCTTGAGTTAAATGGTAGCCTTTGCAGGAGTATACGGCAGGTAAAGGACCAGGACATAGGACAGTACAATAAAATGTTGACCAATCAGGACAGTTCAATTAACACTTAAGGGAAATTACTAGAAAGAAATAAAAGAAAATAAGTAGGTACAGAACTGGTGCGTAAGGGCCAGCACTGTGGTGTAGTGGGTAAACCCACTGACTGCAATGCTGGCATCTCAAACAGGTGCCTGTTAGATTCCTGGTTGCTCCACTCTTGATCCAGCTCCCTGAGAAAGTAGTGGAGGATGACCCAAGTTCTTGGATTTCTGTACCCACGTGGAAGACCCAGAAGAAGCTTCTGGGTTTGGCCTGACCCAGCAGGGCTATTGCAGACATTTGGGGAGTGGACCCACAGGTGTAAGATTTCTCTTTATCTCTCCCTCTGTCTTTACCTTTCAAATAAATAAAATAAATCTTTAAAGAAACAGTGGTTGGCAGAGGAACCTATTTGGCATAATGGGTTAAGCCACCTCTTGCAGCACTGGCATTCCGTAAGGATGCCAATTAAGTAACATGTCCTGGTTGCTCTACTTCTAAGCCAGTTTCTGCTAATGTTCCTGGGAAAGCAATGGATGATGACCCAAGTCCTTGGGCCTCTGCTACGCACAAGGGAGACCCAGAAAAAGCTACAGACTCCTAGCTTCACCCTGGCCCTGCTGTTCCATTCCTCAGTCATTGCAGCTATTTGGAGAGTGAATCAATGGATGGAAAATCCCTCTCCTCCTACCCCTAGTCACTGCAACTCTGGCTTTCAAATAAATAAAATAAATCTGTTTTTAAAACTGGCAGAAGCGTAGAGGTGGAATTGTCCTGTTAATTGAAATATCAACAATTGGAACATGAAACAATTTTTAAATAAATTTGCTAATGGTGACTTATTATGTACTATTGTGTTCAATTCTGGGACCTCAGATCTTTTTGAGGCACATTAGGATAATCAGTACTTGCCTGTTTTTTATTTATAGGATGTTTTGCTGCTTTTTCTGATTCCCATTTAGATAATACCTCTTCATCTGATTCATTTAGTCTGTTGGGCATTGAATTGCACTGAAGCAAAGGTTTACTGTTTCATCAGAGTCAGCATATATAAGTCTGATCTATGAACCGTTAGACAATCAAAAGTGTAAAATAATAAAATGGTTCAAGGGATAAGAGAAAGAGAGGAAAATGGGAAAGGACAGTAAGAAAGACAGAGAGCAGGTACTATGTCAGAGAGAGAATGGGAAAGGGAGAGACATGGAAAGATACCGCAACAGTATAAATTGCTGTAAAAGAGGGGCTAGATGCATTATGACAGACATTAAAGAAAATTGAGAGTGACAGAAGATGCTAGGAATGTTGGCTGATCTAAGAATAGACTATTCTTTCTCCTGTTTGCCATTGCTTCTCATCAAGGCCCATTTTTACCATATCCATATTACTTCACCACCTTCCCATCTACCCCCAACCTTGGACATTGAAAATGAAAAGCATTTAGGGGAAAAAAAAAGGAAAGGATCAATCTGGCAATTTATTCCATAGAAACTATTATTTTGTTTCAAGTGGTTATTTCTCCCTTCCATAGAATTTGAGAGCTGGAGATGCTTGAATCATTGCTACCATCCTACCATCATCACCTCCCATTCCTAAGTGTTCCCCAGAATTCTTGTTCAGTATCTCCAGTGAGACGGAACTACTCAGGGCTTCCAACTTGATCTGGAGTTCTTCCTTCCATCAAGAAAACAGCCAATTTCCTGTGACTTTCACTCATTTAGCTCATGTTTAATTACTGACATATTTCTAATGTCTACAGTGACTGGATAATACTGTCCTGGATTTTTTCTTCTTCAGGCTAACCATGCCTATTTTCCTCAGTTTGTCATTTTAAAATTTGCCTTTTAGGCCATCTACATCCCTGGATACTTTGCATTCAATATGTTTCAGTTTCTCTCACTGTTTTTTTTTTTTTAAATTTTATTTTTATTGCAAAGTCAGGTATATAGAGAGAGGAGGAGAGACAGAGAGGAAGATCTTCCATCCGATGATTCACTCCCCAAGTGACCACAACAGTCAGAGCTGCACTGATCTCAACCCAGGAGCCAGGAGCTCTTCCAGGTCTCTCACACAGATGCAGGGTCCCAAGGCTTTGGGCTGTCCTCCACTGCTTTCCCAGGCCACAAGCAGGGAGCTGGATGGGGAGCAGGGCTGCCAGGATATGAACCGGTGCCCGTATGGGATCCTGATGCATTCAAGGCGAGGACTTCAGCCGCTAGGCCACCACGCCAGGTCCAGTTTCTCTCGTGTTCATGACCAGAATCCTGCTAACAAATCTCCTCAGGATCTAATTAGCAGATTAATCCCAGCAGATGGCTGTCGGCCAGGTAACCCCTTTCAAGACCAACTCTACATTCTTGGAAACACAGAAAAACAGGACTCTTACATGTTTTTCTTCAAACTGGTCTCCACCAAAAGCTGCCACACAGGGTTTGATACCTCCGGTCCCCAACGCGATTAGACTAAGGCCGATCAGAGACAGGACTCTGAAATGGAGAGACAAGGATGCTCACCATGTTGGTACTAAACACAGCTGTAGAGATGCAGGGCTCTGAGGGAAAAGAGAATACACAAGGGCGAAGATCTGCTTCTTGTTTCTACCCTGTGTGCATTTGGCATTTTTCTTCTCTCCAGGAGGCATTCAAGAAGAGATGCTGGGCCCCTGTTGCTTGGGAAGATTTTTGTTTCTGCTGAGCTCAATTTACTCCTGTGTACACAGGGTAGAAGTAGATACTGGAGGAGCTCTATCTCATTTTACTCAAAAATGTCGCATCAATAGAGAGATCTTGTGGATCTTAATTCCACATGTTCTTATAAGCAGAAAACAAAATGCTCAAATTCATTGTAATAAACAGAAATGGTGTCAGTGAGTACAGATGGGACACCAATTAAGTAGGTTATTAATATCTATTCAATTTCAAAGAAAATTTCTAGCTGGTATGATAACCATGGTTATAGAAATAAGGATACATATGAATGTCCCCTGGAACAACTGATTTTTCTCTACTGGCTGAACTCTAAAACATTAGGATTCAACATCAACAGCGTCAGCAACCAGACTGCATGGAACTACACATAAATGGAAACATTCCTGGCTTGGAATATGAATTCTGTAATAGCTACAAGGAAATATTACAGAATTTTTTTAAATGTTGAAGAAATAGAAATGTATGAATTAAATCATAGATGAGGGAATATGGAAGGCGTGAAAGCTTTAGCTCTTCTTAAAGAAGCAGAAGCTTTCTAAGAAGATGACAACTAGGCGTTCTACAAGTCTTCACATGTCTAATTAAGTAAAACAAATATGCTCACACAAAGTAAGAAACTGTTCCACTGTTCAAATATTTATCCTCCTTAACCAATCTTGTAATTAAATTTACAATAGATCATTAAGTAAGGGGATGTCTCAGCTAAGAAAAGAGAAACTTGTCTGTTATTAATGTCCAAGGCATATACCTGCATAATAGTAGAAGGGTATTCAAAGCATCCCATGATTTTACTCACGTGTGCACCACTTTCCCCCCCAGTATTGGAAAAGCACTTAAGGACTTGATCACATGGCCAAGCACATACACCAAGGAGAGATAGACGATTGTCCTGGGGAGAGAGTTCAATCAATCAGTCTGTGTAATAGATTTTGAGTAATATAGACTCAAGGCACATAAATCTCTGAGTAAACAGAGGAGGAGGAAGAAAATGTACAGGACGAGAGTTCCCTGAGAAGTGTAAACAAAACCAATAATAATAAAGGAAGCAAACAGACTGGTCAAGGGATTACAATCTTCACTCATCATGTTTACTTCATGCTAACAGACATTCCCTTCAAATCCCTTCTCATATAGCCACTTGTCCTTCCTCCTCCTCACTCCTCATACACACACCGCACCCCTATTTTTTTTTATATATATATGGCAAGGACAGGGTGGGTTTATAGCAAGAGTAACGATGTTTTAAATTAGGAGAACCAGTAGAACTGCATGCTTTGACCTGAGCTGTTTATTCTAAGGAATGCCTTTTGCTCTGGAAAACAAGGGAAGTCAAGGACAAATTCCAAATGGAAATGGCACACAAAGAACTTCTCTAAGCTCAAACACTGGCAGGTAAAGAGCTCTCCAGTGCTGTGTGGGTTATCTGGACACAAGGGTTAATTGTAACCTGACTGTAGCTTTCTCATGGACAAGTTACCAAGTATAAGAAAAGAGAAGCCAAGGACTTAGGAAGTCCAGTGATAAAAGCGACACAGCTGGTAGAATTTGCTGTTTGTTTATTTTGTTTTGTTTTGTTTTTCTGAGAAACTTGATTGGCAAACAGAAGAGTAAAGAATTCGAATAAGGACCTGGAGATAAACACATCGAAATATGGCACATTACATTAATGTTATGTGCATTGCCACACCAGCCTCTTGACATATCAGTAGAATGCTAATATTGCAATGAATCTTGAAAATTATACATTTTATCTGTGTGATTTTGAGGCACTTAATGCAAATGTGGGATATAAAGAATGGAATGAAGTTACCAGAGAAGGGCTGGAGATAGCAGAAATGTCAGGATGTGCATTTCTCATTCTGAGTGTTAAATCTGCCAACATTGACCTCATTAAATGCCTTGAAGGGGCATACAACACAGGTAAGGATAGTGCTTTGGATAACTAATTCAGGACTAATTTAACATCAGGGTAAGGGACAGGCTTTATTATAGAGGCCTTGTAGCATCTTCTGGAGAAAAGTTGTCGATGCTGAAATTAAAAATATCTAGAGAGAAAAATGGAAAAACAAAAAGAAACAGGGAAACAAAAGACTAGTTATCAAGAAACCAAAAGATACTAGACCACTGGAAAACAAAACAGAGAATCTAATTTGGAATAGGAAAATCAGATCAGTATCCAATTGTTAGACTGAATGCACGGGAGACATATAAATGTTTCAAGGAGGAAAACAAGCAGTCTTTTGTATCAAAGACTTAGGAAATAGTTTAAGTAGGAAGCATGTAAGAAAGAAAGCTAACAGTCAAAAATTCTTTACTTACTATATGTTTTTAAAAATATTATTTGTTTCTTTGAAAGGCAAAGAGACAGAGAGCCCCTACCTACTGGTTCAGTACCCAAATGCCTGCAATAGCCAGGGCTGGGCCAAGCCACAGCATAAAGTCAGGCACCTGCTCCAGGTCTCCCATGTGGGTGGCAGGGACCCAACCACTTGAGCTACCACCTGCTGCCTGCCAGGTCATACACTACAGAAAGCTGGAATGGAGAACAGAGCAAGGAGCAGATCCTGGATGGCAGCTCAGATGTTTTGATATAGAGTGCAGGTGTCTCGAGCAGTTTTTTAATGACTGTGCTGTAAATGCCCACTCTTGGCAGGAAAAGGTTTATAGAACGAAAAAAAGAAGTTCAGAGATTCTTGGAAATCCTGCATTTGAAATAGGGTCACGAGGATTATTGTAATGTTAACCACGCGACTTGGAACTATTTTTGGTAGACTTGACCAATCCCTTAATTGTAGAAACCAGGAAACTGGACTCAGGGAGATCCAGTGACATTAGTAAAGTGAAATTTTAATTAGTAATGGGGTTAGGTCTGGAACTAACATAACCCAGCACTGCTTCAGTTTTATCAATGCAAGGATAGGTAGAAAAATGGAAGAGGAAAAAGGTACAAAATTTACTTTAGAATATCAAAAGCATTTGTAATAAGAGGGTAGGAACTGAGGAGTTTACATAGGGACTGAGGAAGAGTATGTGCAGTGAAGGTAGAGCACAGAGTTTCCATCCAGGCAAGCAGGTCACCTCTGATCAGCAGGAACAGTGGGGGTGCGAAAGGATAAACTGCAGACACACACAGAGACAAGGAAGGAAGTACGGAGAGGACAGACCAAGGCATAACTCATACACTGAGGACAGTGGTTATAAGCAATTGTCACGGTCGAGTACCTAACTTCTTAGGCATGGGTTACAGGAATTAAAAACTAGGAACCATAACTAATTTTTTTTCTCTTAAGATAATACTAAAATAGCATCCTAGCATGCATTTACTCTCCCAGCAAATGTTTATAAAAATCATGAGAAGCCACTGTGCGTATTTATTGTCTCCTGTGTGCTTATCAGATGATAAAGCAGTAGAGGATGGCCCAAGGCCCTGGGACCCTGCACTCACATAGGAGACCCAGAAGAAGCTCCTGGCTTTGGACCAGCTCGGTTCCAGTTATTGCGATCACTTGGGGAGCGAACCAGCAGACGGAAGATCTTTCTCTTTGTTTCTCCTTCTCTGTATAAATCTGCCTTTCCAATAAAAATACATAAATATTTTTAATGGAGGCTTGATGAAAGTTTAAGAGTTTGAGGAGCCATCTGCACATAATTAATATTGATACCCACAGGTCTTGCAAAGAGGGAATCAAGAGAAAGGGAAAAAAAGGAAAGTTGTAACCTGGGGAGACGCTCCTATTCAGGAAAGAGTTATGCAAATAAAAAGCAAAGGAGGAGGCACTACATAAGGAACAATTTCAAAAGGCAAAAGGAAGAGAATGAGAAAACAGTGTCGGGGAAAACCAGAAAAGTCTAAACACAGAGGAGTTATTAAAATGACTGGGAGGTTAAAACAAGTTCAAAATCAAGGCAAATCTACACAAGACCACCAGAATTTGTCAGAGATCATTATCAGTGGCCTAAGAGTGATTTCAGTCAGAAAAAAAGAATGTTTTCTGCTATATTTTACTGTATTTACCACAATTTTCTTCTTATTAAAGCTATTGGAACATGAACAATGTGAAGCAGGTATGCATACTTTCTTTAGTAATACAAATTATTCCATAAGCCTTCCCAGGCCACAAGCAGGGAGCTGGATGGGAAGTGGGGCTGCCAGGATTGGAATCAGTGCCCATATGGGATCCCAACACATGCAGGGCAAGTACTTTAGCTGCTAGGCTACTGCACCAGGCCTGGCAACATCTTTTTTTTTTTTTAACTTGAGGATAATGGTAATAAGAGATGAGAAAGGGAAAGAAAGAAAGTTCAGGAAGCGTTTTGTTAGTTGAAAGCTATTGGAGATTTGTAACCACTTCTGGGTACAGAAAAAGACTAGCTGGAGAGAGAATGTGAAGACAGACCACAGCAAGTAGTGACTACAAGCTGTACATGTTATAAAACTTCAACAAACTGTGCGTGCCAGACTTTGGGGTTTATGTACTTTATGTTAATACTAGTTCAGTAATAACAGTTTTAAAAATGCCTCAAGGAGGACTAGATAGAGGGACCAAGGAGAGGTTGCTAAATTTCCCCTGAAACAGGAAGGAATCTATAATTCACCAAATGTAGAAACTATACTTCTTCAATCTTAGAGAGAGCTGTTTTTAGAAATAAAAGTGCCATGTCATGTATGTGAGTCTTTATCCTAGAACTGAATAAATGGAAGCTGGCTCACAGTTTTTGTTCTGCTGCTAGTGACCATCCTCTTTCTGCATGAACTCGGTGACTGCTACTATACATGAAGCCAATGTAGAACTCACCCACCCGCCATTCCCTCAGGCTAACAACTGTGTTTAGTACTTTGCTACATCAATAGAATTATCCATTCTCTCTCTCTCTCTCTCTCATCCTATATGGATGTCAGATTGAATCCCAGCTGCTCCACATCCTACCCAGCTCTCCGCTCATCACCTCAGAAATCAGCAGAGGATGACTCAAATTCTCAGGCCCCCAACATCCACTTGGGAGTCTGGAAAGAAGACTGGTTTCAGATTAGCTCATCTCTGGCAGTTGCAGCCATTTGGAGAGTGAACCAGCAGGTGGAAGACCTCACTTTCTGTCTCTCGTTCTATTCATGTAAAATCTGTTTTTCAAATTCAACAAAATATTTTTAAAGAAAAAGAAACAATAAAGAATTCAGGATGACTCAGTTTGGAGAACAGATGGAGTAAGTGTCAAATAACTACACAAAGGTCTCTAAGTTATGAAGTTATGCACTGGCTAGTGGATAGCAATCTCTTTCCCCACCAATATCAGAATGTATTTAGCCTTAAACTATAGAACTGAAGATAAAAACTAGATTTTAAAAATGCACCTTTTCTGAAAAAGATGTGAAAACACTGGAACAACTGATAATGGAAAGAAATAGCCTTTCTATGTTGTCAGTCATAAACCTCCTTATTTACCATGAATGGGGTAAGTATATTCTTGCTTGGTGGTAAGGAGCTAGAAGTGATAACCTCTTGGACCATCAATCTGTGAAATTTCTGAGAATCTGATATGCCATCTTTCTTACTTGAATTTTCCCAGCCATGAGTCAGCAATGGCTGCTCCCAGGATGGGAGTGAAATAGCATAGGCTGCTGAACGCATGATATACAGATGTGGAGGTGTCTTCATTCCAGTGCAGGTAATACAGGAAATACAGGGTCAGCACAGCTACAGTGGGGGGAGGGGGAAGGGAAGGAAGACAAAACAAAATAGATCCATTAAAAGATTCTGGAGAAGTACACTTGCTCTGCAGTCTTCCAAGCAGCTCCTGGCTTTCAGCACACTTGTCAGTGAAATTACATGGTTCTATTGCCGCCACGCAGCTGTAGCAGGGCCGGCAGGGCTGTGGGAATCCCCAGGGTTGTACTGAGTATTCATACACTCTACCCCATCACGTACTCTGTGGGTGCTCATATATCACTAAGCTAAATCACAGAGACAACATGGTAATTCTCACTGCCCTTTGTCTCTTTTCCCAGCAACACTGTGATGGATAGACCTGACAAACAAGTGTCAAGGATGGAACCGTGACGAGAACATTCTCATCAGGATTCCCACAGGCTCTGTTCTGGTTCCTGTCCATTCATTTCTGCCTTAGCCTACGTGAGCAATCAGACCAAATCCTAGGAAGCATTTGCTAGAGATCTTGGCTGAAGAAAGAACCAATTTGGACCAGAACAGAAAATGTGACTCAGGGAAATGGGTGCACAGAGGAGACCAGACAGTTGAGAACACAGGGTGAGCAGGACTCTGAACATCAAATTACCTTTCATGCCATAATAGGAAAAACGTTCGCAGAATTCATTCACCACAATGAAGGCAATGCTCAATGGATAGTTGGAGCCACAGATTTTCTGTGCAACAGAAAGGCAATAGTTCAAGCATGAGCTATTTTTGTCTATTTCAATTAATAGGTTGTCCCACAATTGAAAGCAATTTCAGCAATTATAATAGGTGATATGAAACAATGGCCTGACTCTTCATGAAATGTCTCTTACCACATTAAAAACATATTGCTAATTTAAGAATAACAGAAGCTAATTGAATTAACTTTGTAATTTTGTTCCTTATTTTCTTCACACACTCATACACTTCCTGATCCAGGACTTGCTCATATTCCCACACGTATTCTCTGAACAAGAGAATAATCACATTTATTTCTAGCAACAGAAGGAAAAGGCGGTTGAAGTTGAGTACCTGAATTCCAGGAAGGGTCAGGTGTCAGCTTTCTGCTTAGCTCCACTCTTGAGACTGGCCCATTTGCCCTGCTTGGAAGAACCCTGGACATACGTTGGCTTTCCCTTTGGGGACTGCTGGACTAAAGACAGAGCTCAGTATGGGAAGCAGAGATTCCTAAAGGTAAGCTGATTGATTGCCTAGACTTTGAGCAGAATTCTCAAGTTGTCTAAAAGAAAATACCCATTGCTCTTACTTAAACAGATTCCAAAAATTTTCATGATAATCACAGTAGACAAAGGATTATGATCTGTCATGCACCATACCAGTCAAAACATAAAAAATGAGATGTTTTATTTCAACCTCTATCCATTATAATAACTCAACCAACATGGTGAGAGGATGAGTGATAGTACCTGAATTCAGACAGTCAAAATCTTACTATGAGATTTATACTGACACTTATTTTGCAAGAAGTGCACATATCTTTGCAAACATACTTAAATTGTTTGGAATTAGAGAAGTATAGTTGATTGAATAAAATAATCATAATAAATCAGTGCTTTGATTCTTTTACTGATATAGACATGTACAAACAATTCTCCTAATCATAAATAAGTGTTAATGTATTACACCTCTTTCCTTTCAGCTCAGAGCTGGAAAGCCATGCAACTTTGAGTTTGCTTAATGTGTTTTGCCTTCTATGTAATATGGTTGCTGGCTGTGTTAACATTACTAGCACTAGCTAGCCATACCACTATACCTGTCCCTGTGCCTTACTTTTGTTATTCCAAAGAAACACAAATAACACCACCTCTTGGCCCAACGTGAGAATTCAGTAAACTCTGGGAATTATTACTATATGCTCTCCAACTACAGGATACAAACATAAAGACAATAATACACTCAGAAGTGTTTTAACAAGTATACAGCGAAAAACATGATTACTACTTTGTCCTACCTCTCACTCTAAATTGGGAACACACAGTAGCAGAAATGGACTCTATTCTAAAACTTTTGTTGGTGTTCAACAGAAGGCTCTGTACACAGGGGGGGCACTAAGGGCTGAGTTTTTATATTGGTAAAAGAAAAAGAAGAAGAACAATCACACACAGTTCTCCAGACAGGAGTGCTTGCCAAGTTTCCCTGGACATTCAGACTGCTTTATTCCCCCCTTGAGAAACTTCAAATAGGCAATGAAATACAGCAGAAATCCAGATCCCAGCCGAAGTGGGAAACTCCTTCTTCTTGCCATTCCCTTTGCTAAGTAAGGGAAAGTTCGATTTAAATGCGTTTTTCAGGTGCATTCTGACTCCAAGAAAGAATAGTTTTGAATACTGTAATACAGTTCAGTCCGAAGCTTCAGAGGCTATGGACAACAGCCAAAGGAAGACAGCTCCTGGTACCAGGGGCAGAACTGAAACTGGAGACTCACCGGAGGTGTCTTCTTTAGAGGGTTGGAGAGTTGAGGTGGTGTCTCTTCAGTGGACACAGGTGAAAACAGAGTTTCCTTGGACTCATTTTGCTGGAAAGGGTTCATGGCTGGCTCCTTTCTCACTCCTCAAGCATTTGGCTCTGGTAGGCAGTTAGGACAGCTGCCAGACCACAGTGAAAAAGGGGACAGGGGAGGCGGGGGAAGGGGTGGTTTCAGCAGCTAGCTTTAACCCTGTGGGTGTCAGTTTCAGTAACTGCTTGGTTCAGAGCAAAGCAGGAAGCTATAGGAAAAGAAAGGGTCGGTGTTATAGCTCAAAAGGACGATTGTATGAAAAGGTAAACATGGGGCAGGGAAAGCACCTCACAAGTCATGGGAATGATGAACCAATGCTAGAGAATTGATAAGGAAACAGATTCCAGAAAGATTATTTTTGCAAATGACTACAAGATATTTAGGTAAAGAATACTTGCACACAGATTTTAAAATAATGCTGTGCTAGTGGCAGTAGCTGCAACTTACTGAACATGTATTATATGCAAGATTTACATGAATATGTATGGTTACATATAACAGGCATATATGACGTAAATATTTGCTCATTCTATTTTTTACTACTGTTCCCATTTTGTAGAACTGAATGCTCTAGGAAGTTAAGAAATTTGTGCAACATCACATGTTCGGTAGGTGGTAGATCTGGAATTATTACTAAGCCATGACAGGAAGGGTAGAGATTAATATCTGCAGTAACTATGGCCATTATTCAGGTATGGAAGCTATGTAAATGGGACTAGGAATATAAAGCAGTTGAATTGCATTGAAGAGGGACAATCATCACAAAATTGAATCTGAGAGGAAAGGTAGTTTTTGGATATTTAAGGTCACCTAGAAGTATCCTATAAGCAATTTACAAAGTAGGGCTAAAGAAATGAGAAAAAGATTGGTGATGTATATTTGGGAATTATTCTTTGCCAAACTCATTCCTAATACTTTCATTTTTCTCACTTCAAAATGAAATCATTAAAAAAAAACACTAATTTGGGCAAATGTTCTAGATTCTATTTGTGCAAACAGTTATGTTCTAGGTATTAGTGCAAACATCATTTTCCTTAATTTTCTGTGGAAGAAGTCTCTAACAACTTTATAACAGCACATTTAGTTCTTATCAGAAAAGAGGTAAGAATAAACATGATGACAAAAGAGACACTTTAGACGATGCTGTGTCAGAGGTAAAACTGACAGCGCAGTGACCCTCTGGTTAGTCAAAAGAAAAGAGACAAGGGTTAAAACTATAAAAAGCATAAACACAAGGAAGTCCGAAACACCAAAATAAATGGTTTTGAGAGTATGTAAAAGACAACCTATCATTCTATGACTTGTAAAATTCTTGCATTACCTATTTGAATAACTTATTGACAAATAAGGCCTTTTCCTCCCTAATCTTTAACTCAGACTTTGACCACATATTCTCAGCTTCTAACACAACCTGCATTTCATCTCTTTCCCACCAAACTGTACCCAAAGGAGGGTCCAGCTTCTTTTCTGCATGTAGTATTAATGATTAAACGGCAGTTATTCTTTTTGTTAACCAAACTGCATGCAAGAAAATGAGCCATCAGAAGTCATTAGTTAACTAGTAAAAGCACAAAAGCTTTACAAATCTAAGGACAGAATTTTCTTTCTTTCTTTTTTTTTTTTAAAGATTTATTTTATTTGAAAGGCGGATATACAGAGAGGAGAGACAGAGAGGAAGATCTTCTGTCCAATGATTCACTCCCCAGGCAACCGCAATGGCTGGAGCTGAGCCAATCTGAAGCCAGGAGCCTCTTCCGGGTCTCCCACACAGGTGCAGGGTTCCAAAGTATTGGGCTGTCCTCGGCTGCTTTCTCAGGCCACAAGCAGGGAGCTGGATAGGAAGTGGGGCTGCCGGGACTAGAACCGGCGCCCATATGGGATCCCGGGCGTGCAAGGCGAGGACCTTAACCACTGCACCACTGTGTTGGGCCCAGGACAGAATTTTCTTATTCTCTCATTTCCAAGCTACAATGGCTTTTTTTTTTTTTTTTTTTTTTTTTTTTTTTTTGGAAAGTCAGATATACAGAGAGGAAGATCTTCCATCCATTGGTTTACTCCCTAAGTGGCCAAAATGGCCTGAGCTGTGCTGATCAAAAGCCAGGAGCCAGGAGTCTCTTCTGGGGCTCCCATGTGGATGCAGGGTCCCAAGGCTTTGGGTCATTATCCCCCACTGCTTTCCCAGGTCACAAGCAGGGAACTGGATGGGAAATGGGGCTGTGAGGTTAGAACATACACCCATATGGGATCCTGGTGTATGCAAGGCAGGGACATCAGCTGCTGGGCTACCATGCCGGGAACCTACAATGACTTTTAAGCTGGCAGAGCAGGTGGACTAGAATCTGTATGCAATGTTAACAATTCATTTGTTGTCATCTGTACCCCTAAAGCCAAATTTGAGATTGGGATAAGTTTTCTGACATTTGTTTGTTTAAATGAAGTTCTCTTTTCTATTTCTAAGATTTAGTTATTAGCAAATCCACAGAAAGAAGGAGAGAATTTATCTGCTGATTGGTTCCCTGTCCAAATGACCACAGGGCCAGAACTGAACTGATTTGAATCCAAGAGCCAGGATCTTCTTCTGGGTCTCCCACTCACGCGCCTGGGCGTGTTTGGGCCATGTTCTGTTGCTTTGCCAGGCTATGGGCAGGGAGCTGGATCACAAGTGAAGCAGCCAGGACACAGTCTAACCAGTGCTCCAGTTGGAAGCTTAACTTACTGTGCCATGACAATGACCTGTTCTCCTCTTGTTTGTGGCAATATAATTGTGGTATTGGCAGACTCAAAAACCATCAGATGGCAACAATCTTAACCTTGTGTAAATTAAACTTCCTTGATGATAATCATTCAAGAAAGTTCTTAGGTCCCTACTGCTATCTACAGAGTCAGAATGCCTGAGAAAGCATTTATATAAGAGCCTGTGTTTTGAAACAAGCACCCTTTGTGATGGTTATGCCAGGTATTTGAGAAACACTCATTTAAACCCTCCTCTTTCGGCCTGCAGCCCTAGGCACAGCCCAGGTCTGGGTGTATTACATCATAGTGTTTCTTAGATCCAGTGTTTTTCTGGTAGACCCCACTTGGAAGGATGAAAAAGAAAAGATAAAGAAAGCAACTGGGGCCGCTTAGTGGCTAAATCCCTACCTTGCAAGCCGCAGGATCCTATACCGGCCCTCCTTCATGTCCTGACTACTCCACTTCCCTTCCAGCTCCCTACTTTTGGCCTGGGTAAGCAGTAGAGGATGTTCCAAAACCTTGGGATCCTACACCCATGTGGGAGATCAGGAAGAAACTCCTGGCTCAGCTCCGACAATTGCAGCCATTTGGGGAGTGAACCAGTGCATGGTCTCTCCTTCCTTCTGTATATCTGCCTTTCTAATAAAAGCAAAATAAATCTTCAAAGACAATAGATACAGAGGAATCTAAATATCACAGTTAATCTTATCTTATCCCTAAGATAAGAGCAATGAATTCATGCTGCTCCTGGGGCATGGCATTAGATAAAGCAGTTATATAGTTATTCATAGAAAGGAGACTAAAGCTCTAAAATGATAGATGCCAGTATAGTTAAGAGGCAAGTATGAAATGAAAAGAGAAACTGTTTGACAAGGACCTTGAGCATAAAATCAGCAAATATAAATGGCAACAGTAAGAAAAAATAGAACGATCATAGAAATTATGTAACATTATGGTTTTAATGATTTTGTGACTAATATTTATGTGAGAGATGGTGAATACATTTTCATTTATTACTTTCTCACTCATACCCATTTTCTTGCTGGACTCTGGTCTTTTTAATTTATTTTTATTGGAAAGTCAGGTATACAGAGAGGAGGAGAGACAGAGAAAAAGATGTTGTGGCCACTGATTCACTCCCCAAGTGCCAAAACAGCAGGAACTGAGCTGATCCGAAGCCAGGAGCCAGGAGCTTCTTCTGGGTCTTCCACATGGGTGCAGGGTTCAAGGCTTCGCACTATCCTCTACTGCTTTTCCCAGACCCCAGGGAAGCAGGGACACAAACCAGCACTCATATGAGATTCTGGTGCATGCAAAGGTGAGGACTTCAGCCACTAGACTATCACACCAGGCTCTGGTCTTTTTATTCTTTACCTGTTGAACTATTTGGTGCAGCCATGAAGTCTTTGACTGTAATGTAAATTAAAAATATTATCTCAAAATTATAAAATATTAACCTGGGAAAAATGAGAAATAAAGTATTAATTTGGAAATGACATTGGTAGCATAATATAAGGTTCAAGATCTGAACACTAAAAACTATAAAATTACCCTGAAGGAAATTAAAGAAATTCCAAGTAAAAGGAGACTTACACTGACTTGAAAGGCTCATATTAGAAATATGTTGGTTTTGCTGAGTAAATCCATAGTTTCAACACAAAATCCCAGTAGGTTTTGCAAGTGTAGAAGGATGAGTTGGGTCTGGCACTGTGGCTCAGTGGGCCAAGCTATAGACTGCAATCTTGGCATCGCATATGGTAGCAGGTTCTGTCTGTCTTCTCTTTCTAACTTTGCCTTTAAATTAGAAGTAAATAAGTATTTTTTTAAAAGACATTTCATACAGGAATTTTAAAAAGGGGAAAGGCCAACCTTGAAGCATTATAAAGAACTTACTATCTAAGATTTAACACCTTTTATAAACCTGTAGTAATTAGGACAAAATGAAATTGACACATGGCCAGCAAAGCAACAAATAGAACAGAATGAAAGTCAGAAGAAGATTCACACATATAATGTTTATGACACAAGTAGCTATTTTTCTAGGCACATCAGCTGGGAGCTGGATTGGATGTGAAGAAGGAAACAAAAGAGACCATGCTCAGGAGTCTGGATTAGCTCAAATCTCTTAAATAAAGCATAAAATAGGGTAAACATAGAAGAAAAAAATTTGGCACAAGACCTGGTGTAATGGCTCAATGGCTAAATCCTTACCTTGCAAACACTGGGATCCCATATGGACACTGAGTCCATGGGGGGAGCAGAGGAAATTCTTGCCACTTGGCTTTGGATCAGTTCTGACCATTGTAGCCATTTGGAGAATGAATCAAGACAGAAGATCTGTCTTGCTCTCTCTCTAAATCTGCCTTTCAAATAAAAATAAACACTTAAAAAATGGATAAGTAAACATTTCCAAAGAAGTGAAAAAATATTCAAGAAGTGAACAAAGATACCCAAATAACCAATAAACCTGTGAAAATCATCAACTCTATGGATGTTAATACAGCTTATTTCCTGTATATTCAGGTTTTGACCTCTTGCTATTACACATAATACAATCATTGGGCATGTGAGTTACATGTGTCTATAGTATAAAATTCCAGAAGGAAGAATGCTGACTCAATTACATATGCTTTCATCACTTCTTTTTAAAAAAGATTTATTTTTATTGGAAATGCAGATTTACAGAGAGAAGGAGAGACAGAAAGAAAGATCTTCCATCTGCTGGCTTCACTGTCCAAATAGCTGCAATGGCCAGAGCTGAATCTATTTGAAGCCAGGAGCCAGGAGCTTCTTCTGGGTCTCCCACGCGGGTGCAGGGTCCCAAGGCTTTGGGCTGTCCTCCTCTGCTTTCCCAAGCCACAAACGTGGAGTTGGATGGGAAGTGAAGCAGCCAGGACATAAATTGGTGGCCATATGGGATCCTGGTTCTTTGCAAAGGAGGATTACTCAGTTGATCCATGGCTTTGGGCCCTGACATTTTCTTTTTCAAATATTTCATTTATTTTTATTTGAAAAGCAGACTTAGCATCCGACACAGTAGCCTTAGTGGCTAAAATCCTTTTCCCCACTAGGCTGAACACCCGCCCTTCCCATTCTTCCACTGAGTTGTCTTTCTGGTCTTTCTGTTTCTTGTAAAATTACAAGATCTGCTTGTATGTCATTGATTTTTTTAATAGGATTTCTCAGTGCAATTTGTTTACATGGTCACTCAGGTCAGACACTTGCCACATCATTACAAACATTACTGATATTAATGATCTGCCATTCTCTTTGTGGTGACTATACTTCCTATTGATTTTGTTTGTTGAGTTTTAAAATTAAATGTAAGTTTTGATGAAGGCACTAACATACCACATTATTATTTTTTAAAGATTTATTTATTATTATTTTTTTATTTGCAAAATCAGATATACAGAGAATAGGGGAGACAGAGAGGAAGATCTTACATCCGATGACTCACACCCCAAGTGATCGTACTGGCCGGAGCTGTGCCAATCCAAAGTCAGGAGCCAGGAACTTCTTCTGGGTCTCCCATGTGGGTGCAGGGTCCCAAGGCTTTGGGCTGTCCCCCACTGCTTTCCCAAGCCACAAGCAGGGAGTTGGATGGGAAGCAAGGCTGCCGAGATTAGAACCAGCTAGGCTATCGCTTCGGGTCCCACATTATTAATTTTTGTATATGTATAACTCACATACCACTACCAAGGTAAAAAAAAAAAAAGATAATTTCCAAGACTATTGTGTTAGCATTCGTTGCTTCTGTTCTGCTTCCCAGTCAAACCCTTCTGCCCTCAAGATTATCTCTATTCTGACTTCCATCAGCACAGATTTGTTCTGCCTGCTCAAAATTTCATGTAAACAGAATAACACTGTAATTTTTGTTTGATTTCTATTCCTCAATACATCTGTGAGACTCATTCATGTTGTTGCCCATAGCAAGATTTTTCCCCATTGTTTGAGAGATTTCCCTACATAAATATGCCACAATTTATTTTCCTGTTCTCTTGTTGATGGGCACTTGAGTTATGTGCAGTTTGAGTTGGCTGTGAGCGACTCGGGTTAACCTGGAAACTATGCTTCCAAGAGCTCTTTTCCTTGTAAACTGGAATGCTCTTGAGTTTGGGGAAGTGGCAGTGGCAGTGAAGCAGAAGGCTTTCTTTTCCATGGTCAAAGGCTGAACAGAGGCTGTGCTCAAATGCTTTGAGCCAAGAAGGTTCTGTGTTTCACTGCTGGTTCTGTATGCATGAGAAACCATGAAATGATTAGGCTATGGTCAAGTTTTACAAGGCTTTGTATCTTATCAGAAATTTTTGTCTATTGGATTATGATGATACAATTTTGCATTTTGTTCACAGTTCTTGGCTCATTACTCCCACAACCCTTGTTAGTTTCTAAAAGACTAGAACAATATTGGGGCACTTTGGGCCTCAGACGCAGGTTACAGGAAGCAAAGTTTTCTCTAACTCCTTGTTTTTACATTCACCTGTTCCTGTTTTCTCCCCCAACACAAGCTATAGAACTTAGAGTTTGTCCTTATCAAGTTGGGTTATGAAATCTGGTAATATTTCTACACTTAACTGCTCTGGAGTCATGAATTCTTGGATCTGTCTTGTCTGATAACAGGTCATAAAACTTTTTCCGTTCCAGAAGAGTCTTGCTCCATAGCCTTGCAGAAGAAATACTAAGGAATCTCTATTGACAGGCCTCACGAGGTTTTCCTTTCCGGTTTACTAAGAGTCCTGCTTATGCAATAAGACTCAGTAAAAACCCACTTGTTAACCATGTAGGTTCTGGAGAGCTGAAAGGACCTCCTGCCATATTTTACAACATGCACTTCTTCATCTGCATTCTTTGTAATACCTTTTACAAAGCTGGCAAATGTGTTTAGAATCAATGTGGGTTACATGTGCAAATCAGTCAAACCCAGTCAGAGGACTGTGGGAACCCTGATTCATAACCAGTTTATCAGAAGCACAGAGAAAAGAACCAAGGGCTTGCAATTGACATCTGAGGTGTGTCTGTGGCGGTCGTAGCTGGGGGAGTGTGGGGACTGTGTCCTCAAGCTGTGAAGCTGATGCAGTTTCCACACAGACAGAACTGAATTGAACTGAAAGACATTCGGCTGGTGTGTGCTGCATGACTGCTGATTGCCTACTGGTGAAGAGAGATCTACACACATTTTGGAATCGCAGAAGTCATCTGCAATGGCAGTTCATAAAATATTGATTTTTTTAATGATTGTAAAAAAGAGTGTGATCATTGTTTCCAAATTTTCTATTTCTTCTTTCCATTTGTAGGAGCCTCCCAACCATGCCAGTACCTGAGGATGGGGAAGGCCCACCCGGTATCAACCCAGAGTTACAATGGTGCATGTTCCAAAGGTTCTGCCCAGGTTGATGCGATAGTGTTTGTTTGTTTGTTTGTTTTTTAAGATTTATTTGTTGGAAAGTCAGATATAAAGAGAGGAGGAGAGACACTCCCCAAGTGAGCGCAATGGCCGATGCTATGCCAATCCAAAGCCAGGATCCAGAAACTTCTTCTGGGTTTCCCACACGGGTGCAGGGGCCCAAGGCTTTGGGCCGTCCTCGACTGCTTTCCCAGGCCACAAGCAGGGAGCTGGATGGGTAGTGGAGTTGCTGGAATTAGAACCAGCGCCCATATGGGATCCCGGGTGCGTTCAAGGCGAGGACTTAAGCCGCTAGGCCACACCGCCGGGCCCAATGATGGAATAGTTTTGAAATGCTGTTGACCTTGCTACTCTATGGATGAGGAATTCTCTTCAATGTCCATTGGCTGACACCATCAACCTTACCGTCTTGACTCTCCCAGATATTTTCTGTCATCCTTCGGCTGGGGTAGTTGTCCATATGCTCTGTTTTCCATTCTCTGCTATAAGTACCAGATGTCCTCTGCTGGCCCCAGTGAGCTACCATGTCCTCTATGTGCACCATGGTCTGTCGTCCAGTACTCCATCCTCTACACTGAGGAGGACAGTTTTCCTAGGTGGGTTCATGGACCTGTGCCAGGGGGCCCCTGACAGATCCCCTACCCCTGGAGCTCATGGATTCAGTGACCCCTCGCAGGCAGGCTCATGGCCCTGGGCTATGAGACCTGGAACCCAGTGGAACCCACTGGAACCCCCACTCTCAGGGTTCATGGACCTGGCCTCTACCATGCTGGTGGGCTTGGTAACCTGGACCAGGAGACCCAGATCCCTCTGTGCCCCAGTACCACTGGGGCTCACAGATCCAGCACCCACTACACAGACAGGTCCAAGTACCTGGGCCAGGAGACTCATGCCCCGCTGGTCCCCTTCCCCTGGGCTCACGAGTCTGACACCCACTACATAAGTGGGCCCTAGAACCTGGGCCAGGAGACCCAGGACCCTGGAGCTCACAGACCTGACACCCACCACCACCCGACTGACGTGGCTCATCTTTCCTCAGCATCCACCAGTGGGTACTTCAGCCTAATTTGATCCAACCTACCCCCAGTTCCAGCTTGTGCTGATTGGTGCTGCAGACTAGCCTTTTTCCAGCCAGCCCCCAAACCCAGCTCAAGTGTGAACTGGCTGGGGATGTGGCCCGACTTGGACCCTCCTACACCCCCCATTCTGGTTCTCAGATCTGCTGGTGGATGTTATAAACTGGCCCAGTCTGGCTCATCCCTTGACCTGACTCACATATATGCCAGTCGGTACTGTAACTTGGTCTGGGTTGGGCTGTTCCTTGCCTTGGTTCTTGTGCTTACCTGCAGACTACAACCTGACAAAGGAGTTCCCCAAACTCCTTTATCTGGTCTCTTCCCAGATCTTGCACATACTGGCAGGTTACTGGCTCAGGCTGACTTTGTTTACCTGTTGTCCTGGAAGGAATGGTGACATTGCCCAATCAGCCCATATCCTTTCCGGTTCTTACTGTTGGGTGTTGCAACCCAACGACATCTGATCCATACCCAGACAAGGCTCACATGGTTCAGCGGAAGGTGAGACCTAGCCCTGCCTGTTCTATAACCACCCTCTCACAAGTACCAATGTGTGCTGCAGTCTATCCCAGTCTGACCCTCTCCAAACCCAGGCAACCTGTGCTGAGGAAGACTGCAGCCATGTTCAGCCCTGGACAGCGCACTTAACCTGGCACTCGCATACACTGATGGGAATTCCAGCCTAGGCAAGGTGTCCCGTGGTGCTCCCCAACCAGGCCTATTTCCTGCCACAGTTCTTGCGCGTGCCAATGGAGATTGCTGTGCCAATGGGTGAGCCCACATATTCCCCTGCAGATTCTACTTCCACATCTGACTTGCTCATATTTGTCGGCCTCATGGCCCAGCCTCACAGAACCTGTTCCATTTTCTGATACTGTGGTGGTTTCCACATTGTAGCCTTCAAGGAGAGTCGCCTTGTCCATGGAAGTTTCAGAGAAATCATTCCTCACCTAGATCTGAATCCTAAGGTCCTTGCTAATTCCCACCTATGCCCTTTCTGATTCCTTGTAAGCCCACACCCCCATGATTCCAGAGCACATTGCCGGGCACTCACATCGTGATTACTGTAGGGAGAGAAATTTCTCGTGTCACAGGACAAGCTCAGGATTTGCCCACTGCCTGGAAGTGGTGGCCTGAGTTAGGATCCCATGAATTGACCCTGGCTTGGCCCAGATTCTTCCAGCGCAGCCACACGGCTGGGAGAGTCAAGCACCCCATGCCTTCAGCTTCAGACTCACATGAAATCCTCCCCTGAGGTTATCAACCTTTTTTTTATTGTATTATTAATAAGATTCTACATTCTTGAATTCTTTTGACTTAGTTCAATAAATTGGAAGTTACTAAAATAATTGCTGTAGGCATGGAATATAATAATGCTTGAGTTCTGACATGTCTATCTAATGTCATCTAATTGATGACATTTGGTGAATACGTAATACGTAATTCACTCATAATCTTGTGCATATGTGGCAGTGTTTGGAGTTTTAGCACTGTAGTAGTTCAAAGCCCTTTTGTTCTTTTGTAGCCAACTTATATTCTATTCTACATTACAGGGGTGGATACATATTATTACTATGTGCAGTTTTCAGAAACTCATAGAATGTACAACATCAAGAGTTAATCATAAACTGTGGACTTCAGGTGACAATGTCACTGTAAGTTTGTCAATTGCAACAAATATGCCATTCCTGTACAGAATATGGATCATGGGGACAAAAAAACATAGGCACTCTCAGCTTTTTGCTCAATCTCTGTTCCAAATATATATGTGTATATACTTATATTAAAATTAAAAAGAACTTCTGGTTAGTGGCTTCCAACTATAATTTGGTATTTATTATCCCTCCCTCTAAATAAAAAGATATTATAAGTATAAATATCTACTTAATGCTTTACTGTTTCTATCAAAAGCAAATTGATAAAATATTCTGAGATAACACTTGTTCCATGACAATAACTGCTTAATTGTGCATTTACTCAAAATTATAGATTTGTTAAGAATTAAAGTATTTTCAATCATAGTTTAAGGACCATCAGAGAGAAAAATCTGAGAGATACAATTAAAACTATTGACATTTAGAGGACAGTGGCATGGCGTAGCAGCTGGGTCTATGTCTGCAGCACCAGCATTCCATATGGAAACTGGTTCAAGTCTCAGCTGCTCCACTTCTGATCCAGCTCCCTGCTTCTAGCCTAGGGAAGCAGAAGAGGATGGATCAAATCCCTGGGACCCCGCAGCCATTGGGAGACCTGGAAGAAGCTCCTGACTGTGGATGGACCCAGCTCCGGCCACTGTGACCAGCAGATGGAAAATCTTTCTTCTCCTCTCTCTGTAGCTCTGCTTTTCAAATAAAATAAATATTTAAAATAGGGGCAATCCTAATTTCTATGAAAATGGATTTATAACATTTATCATAAACCAACAGCCTTTTACACTGTACAACTGCAGACAACCATGTGGTAAAACACAACACTGAACTGAAGAGTCTATAATATCTACTCTGCCATCTGTTAGCCAACAATATATGTCACAAGTTACCCAACTTCTGAACCTGTTTTTTTTTTTAAATCTATTAAACTTTAGCCAGCAAATAAAGATAACAACGTGTGGAAATGTTGGTACCCAATAAAAGGTTAAATAAACAACATCAAGGGAAAATTTAGAATCAAATTTATTTCTTTTATCAAAATCAAAAACATTTTCCTTCGTCTCAGGAATTTTTATTCTCAGTATAAAATAAACCAGATGCATATAAACTTTAAATATTACAGTAACATATTTCTTCAGTCATCACTGTCGCTTCCTGATTCACTTAGCTGCAAATCATTTCCTAAAAAAGATCATGAAACTGTGATTACATATTTATTTTTCATATTGATATGCCATAAATATTACACAAAATATAACACCAAAGGTGATTCTTTTTAGATAACATTTTATAACAGATTATTGATTACCCCATAACTAGTCACACAATTAGTAGCTCAAATATTAAATAGAAAATTTATACACCAAACTTCAGCATAGTTTTAGTATCTTAGTTTTTCACATACCAGTATCACCCTTTTCTTCACACAACTGACTTACTATTGATGAATAACAGAAATTAGTTTATGTCCGGCATGGTAGCTTAGCGTTTAGAGTCTCTACCTTACATGCACTGGGATCCCATATGGGTAACAGTTCTAATCCCAGCAGCCCCACTTCCTATCCAGCTCCCTGCTTATGGCCTAGGAAAGCAGTCAAGGACAGCCCAAAGCCTTGGGACCTTGCACCCGTGTGGGAGACCTGGAAGAGGTACCAGGCTCCTAGCTTCAGATCGGCACAGCTCAGGCCACTGCGGCCGCTTGGGGAGTGAATCAACAGATGGCAGATCTTCCTCTCTGTATATCTGACTTTCTAATAAAATAAATAAATCTTAAAAAAAAAAAAAAACCAAGCCTAGAAACTAGTTTAGAAATCAGACTATCATTTTACATGAAGAATGTCATGTTAAGTTTTCAATCACTGAAAGTGCAATCAAAATCATTAATGAATACATGTTAATAACTCATTGATTGCTTTGTAATTAATCTGTGTGCTTTGTAATTCGTCCTGAAGCTTATATTTCCATAGAGAAAGACAGTTAACAAAACAAATATACAACATAATGCCAACTAGGAATAAGTACTCTGGAAAAGTTAATGTGATTACTGAGATAGTCGTGGGAGGTGCTATTTTAGAAGGAGTGGTTGGGTAAGCCTTGTTAAAGGATGGCACTCAGAGAGAGAAGCAGAGATAAAAAATAGAGGGAGTGGAGTGTCTAGGCCAGGGGCATAGCAAGTGCACATGCCCTGAGGTAGCAGCAGGCTAGCTGTGTTCTCTGACTTGCAAGAAGGTCATTGTGGCTGTAGTTGAAAGGATGAGGAGAAGACTGGCAGCAAATGAAATCAGAAAGGTATGAAGAAGGTCATGGCAAAAATTCTGAATTTTGTTTGAAACATAATGGGAATTCATGGGAAACTTTTAAGTAGATATCTCACTTGAACCCAATGTTAATCATGAATAGCATGCTACTTGGCATGGAAGGAACACAGGAGCAGGAGAGGAGTTGAGTCAAGTTCTTTCTCTCACACACAAAAATGGGTTTTGACTTAGGTGGTCCAGTGGTAGTAGTAAACAGTACAGTTCACTGAAGACAGAGTTTATAAGGATATCTGTAGCACTGGATTTAAAACCAAAAGAAAGGTTTCTGGTGCACACAATGCATAAATGGTGCTCATCTTTGATGAGGGTGCAGATACAGAAGGAACAACATTGTGGATGAAAAGTTGTAAATTCAATATTCAGTGCAGTACATTTGAGAAACCTAGTAAACATCCAAGTATATAACATGTAGGCAATTGGATATGCAAGTCTGGAGCCCAAGGCAGAGATTGGAACTAATTAAAGATTTGGGAGTCACTGACTAGACTCGGGTTTTTGTTTTGTTTTGTTTTTGTTTTGAAGCTATGGGATTGAATGAAATCTTTTGCATGTTGGGGTCTGTGCAGTGGATGTAGGGGACACGAAGGGGTGAAGAGTGTTGTTCCATTGCAGGCAGGGCCGCAAGGAACTTCCCGCTGTTTGGCAGGGCCCCCCTGGTGGACGTCTCTACAAGCACCTGAATGCAGCTCCACGGGACCATCCTGCGCAAGAATTCTAATCCATCCAGGCATTTGTTTGCTACTGTGAGGCTGGCCCTTTGCTCAGTGTGAGCTTGGAGGTTAGTGTGGGTGATAGCATCTTGCAAAGGGGTCTTCTATTATTCCTACTGTCTTGGCTGTCCCCATTGACCTTATGTTAATCAAGGGACCTACATTTAGGCTTTCATTCTTTCCTCATTCCTTTTCTTTGTGATGCAAGATTGAGTTGTAGGATAAGAATTGTAGCAGGAACTTCTATTGTTTCTAGGTAAAACTAATGGCAAAATTATCCTTAGAAATTCCCAACTTGACCATGACGTAAAAAGTCTGAGCCAGAGTTTGACTGATTTTGTATAAATAACGCAGACAGCTTTCCCACATTGTCCATTATGATCATGTAATCCTAGTGGTCTGTCTTTCTTTCCTCTCTACACCTCATCCACGCACCCTTCTAGAGTTCTGAACTCAGCTGGAGCTGGACTCTGGCATTTGGATAGTAAATTCACACGGTTAAAATTTTCTCATATTTTTGAGAAGTTTTAATAAGATATATCTTAATTCATATATCATAAAATTAATCCTTGTAAAGTATACAATTCAGTGATTTTCACCATTATTCTAAGTTGTAAAGCCATTATAACTAAGTTTTATACATTTTCATCACTCCAGGAAGATACTGTAAATAAATCAGCACTCCTTATTTCCAATTCTTCTTGCTCCTAGTAACTATGAAACTACTTTCTCCTATGTATTTGCTTATTGTGAACATTTTGCATAAGTATGAGAGAGCCAAGAAAGGGTGTGACCCATGCCCAGCTAGGCTAGGCTCCAACACCTATCAATGAGAACTGAGACTGTGGTGGGCCATGCCAGGCTGGGTTAAAAACCAGCAGGTACAAGAATCAGGGCTGGGACTGTGCTCGATAGGAGAACTTTGGAGACTCCCCTGTTAGGCTGCAGCTCTCACTGTAGAGTGTGAGAGCCAGTGATGGGGTGAATCAGACTGAGCAAGACTGCAGCACCCCTGGGCATGCAGGTGGTCTGGGTCTGGGGGCAGCCAACCTGGGCTAGGCTCCAGCACATGGTGGCACTCATGAGAGCCAAAATTGGGTGTTGTACATGTTGGGATAAGCCATGGCACCTGCCAATTCACATGAGAGCCAGGTCAGGGTTGACCAGGCTAGGCTAGGCTATAGCACCACCAGTGATAGTTGGAATGAGCATGCGCCAGTCAGGTTTCACCACAGTACCCATCAGTGAGTGCCAGGACTGGGATCTGGCCATGTCAGTCTGGGTAGCAGCACCCACCGGCACATGTGAGATTTGAGTCGGGGAGTGGGCCTGATAGGGGAACTTTGGGAACTCTTCTCCTAGGCTGCAGCTCCTACTGGTGAGCATGAGACTGGGGCTGGGGCAGGGCAAGGCAGGGCAGGTTAGGATGGGCTACAGCACCTGTTAGCATATGTGTGAGCTAGGTCTGGCCCAGTCTAAAGCATATATTGGCATGACAGAGCCAGGCTGGGCTAGGCTGTTGTGCCTGGCAAAGATAGCTGGGACTGGGGTTGGGTTGAACTGCAGCACCTATGGCAAATGCTGAGACTGGGAGTATGTCTCAAACTGGGCAGCAGCATCGGCTGGCACATTCAAGACCTGGAGCTACAAATGGGTCTGGTAGGGGAACTTTGGGGACTCTCTTGTTGGGCCACTGCTTCTATTGGTGAGCCTAAGAGCTGGGTCTGGGGGTGGGTCAGGCTGGTGCATACAAAAGCCAGAATGGAGGCAGGCCAGCCGGGGTAGCACCCACTGGCAAGTACCAGTACTAGGTGCAAGTCATGTCAGGCTGGACCACAGTACCTGTGGGCACAGGATCTGGAGCTAGGAGTGGGTCTGGCAGGGAAACTGTGGTCACTCCTCCACTAGGATTAAGCTTTATCTAGTGAGCGTGGGAGTTGGGGCTGGCAGTGGACTGAGCTGAGAAAGGCAGCAGTACATGCCAGTGCAGGATGGACTGCACAAGGCTGCAGCAAATGCCAGTACCTGCAAAAAAGCAGGGTTGGAGGAGGGTCTGGTAGGAGTTTTGGAGATTGCCCCAACAGGCCACGGCACCCCCTTCATGCTGATGTGCATGAAGATCAGGCCTGTGATGAGCTGGGCTGGACTCTCAGCCCCCATCAGTTCACATGAGAGATGGGTCTGAGGGTGAAACGGATCAGGCAGCTGCATCCACCAGTATTTGTGTTGTCTGGTTCAAGTGATGACCCGAACCTGAGTGTGCACTGGTTGGCACACATGAGTCAAGTCTGAGGTCACCCCAGGTGAGGTTTCTTGGGGGATTCTCAAAATAGTTGGTAAGATCTAAACCAAGGGCCCAGGCAAAATCACAATATATTTAGTCCAACCTTGAAATGCCTATGTCAGGACTGGTCCTCCTCATGTCTGTGCATTGGTCAGCATGCGGAGACGCACATGGGGGAAACGGCAGCCAGCTCAACTAGGCCAGCAGAGGGCGTCAAGTACCTCATCACAGGATGGAAAGCAGAACAGTTTGGACTACTATCTTGGCCACACTTTTCAGCATGTCCTTGTGCCTGTGGATGCACTAAGGTGGATTTGGTCAGCCAATAGACCTTGGAAAGATTTTCCCAGCCTTGGCGTAATGAAATCAACAACTTCTCAGAACTATCGTAACTTACTCAAGTAATACCCTTGGAATACTCTACCCCACAACAGGCTCTCTAAGATGTCATCAAATGATCTTTTCCCCTATCCCCGGGTACTGACATAGTTTGATATCAAGGAGTTGCTCCCTCTCCTCTCCTTGGGACACAGGAGGAAAAAAAAATATTAAAACATGTGTTCCAACCAGCTTCCTCCATACCTTGACCCTCCCCACCCTATTTAGAGACCCACATGGGCATGTATCTCTCTCAACTATATAATTAATGTTAACAAATACTTATTTAAGTTGCTAAGATCATAAATTTGAAGAAAAAAACCTTTCAACTTTTCTCCAGCCAGCTTTCCAGTTTTTGAATTTTCACTCATGATACTTTTCATCTTTGAGCCAAATTCTGAATATATGAGAATAGCCTTGGAATATGAGCTGCTTAGTAAAAGCAGTAAGCACTTCTTAGGTACTAAACCCTCTCTTAATGCTTACTAATGTTAATAATTAGCCAGTTGGAGAGGTACATATAATTTTTAAGACTTAAATAAACAATTTGATAGGCAATAATGAACTCAGATCAGCAACAGAAACCTGGAAGGAAGAGAACCCCTCGAACAGTCTCTCCTCAATGAGAAAAGGCGGTTTCATTGCTTTGCTCACCTTACTGGAGAGCTCGTGCCTTCCCTAAGGAAGAGTGTCTTCTAGCTGTGATGTGTATTCTCACTTAATTCAATGAAAAGGTAGTGGTTAACAGTGCCAAATACCTAAAATGGGAATCTTCTCCTGTACCTAGTTTTAGAACATGATCTATATGGCTCCGCTGTGAATTCTTGCTTCTCCAACTAGCTATGCTTATGTATACTTACGTAAGGTATTCATCAGAAGGCCACTGCTGTCAGGTAATCTGTTATGGTCCGCGTCCACTTCTTGCATTCTGTACTGTGGTACGGTGGACATGGCAGGATGTTCGGAGACATAACTCCCTGGTTCAGACGAAGAGGATTTGCACTCTTCATCTTCGGAGTCACTAGAGCTATCCTCACTGCTGGAAGATGATGAGCTTCTGGAATCAGATGAACTCTCACAACTACTCATCTGGTCTACTAGACTAGCTTCTGCTTTCAGCTCTGTAAAGAACACAGAAATGCACAGAGACGCTGAATAAAGACAATCTGAATATACTAGCTTCAAAGAAACTGTTGCTCAAGAATAAACAAAGACCAAATATATAGCATCTGAATCAATTCATTAAAAAAAAAAAACACTTCTCTACCATCAGTCAATACTTCAATGATGAAACTATGAAAATAATGATGAGCCATTTCTAAATCTAAACCACACTTTCGTTTGATTTATTTATTTAGTTCTGCTTGTGGCCTGGGAAAGCAGTAGAGAACAGCTGAAGGTGTTGGGACCCTGCACCTGTGTGGGAGACCCGGAAGAAGCTCCTGATTCCTGGCTTTGGATCGGTTCAGTTCCAGCCTTTGTAGCCACTGGGGGAGCAATTCAGTGCATGGTGGATCTTTCTCTGTCTCTTCTTCTCTTTGTAATTCTGACTTTCCAATAAAGAATAAAAATCTTTAAAAATTTTATTGTTATTTGAAACAAGTACAGAGACGAGGAGAGACACAGATCTTGAATGCAATGGTTCACTCCCAAAATTGCCACAAGGTCCAGAGCTCAGCCGACCTGAGACCAGGAGTCAGGAGCTTCTTCTAAGTCTTCCACATAGGCACAGGGACCCAAGGACTTGAGCCATCCTCTGCCACTTTCCCCAGGCCAGAGGCAGGGAGCCAGATTGGAAATGGAGTAGCTGGGACACGAGCCAGTACCCATATGGGATGCCAACGCTGCACTGCTCCTCCCTGCTCCCAAAACAATTTGATGGAACACATTTACTTAGGTTTACCCCTGCCTCCTGAATGGGAATTTAAAATATTGAACAGCTGAGTAAAAATTTTAAATCAGGAGCCAGTATTCTGGCACAGTGAGTTAAGTCATTCCTGCGATGCTGGCATCCCACATCAGACTTTCAGTTCAAGTTCCAGTTCTGCTTCTGATCAGGTTCCCTGCTGAAGTGCAGTGTAGGGTTCCTGCCATCAGCACGGGAGACCCAGAAGGAGTGCTGGGTTCCTGGCTTTGGCCTGGCCAGACCCTGGAGGGTGAACCAGCAAATGAAAGATCTCTGTCTCTCCCTCTCTGACTTTGCCTGCCAAATAAATAAATAAACTAAGTAATTTCAAAACATTTAACAGTTTATTTGGTTAGTATATTGCAATAACATTTATTTATTTAATTGAAAGGTAGAGTGATGGGGCTAACGAAGAGAAAAAGAGATCTTTTATCTCCTCAAATGGCAACATCTGGGAGTGGGCCTGACTGTTACAATTATGCAACTCCATCTGGATCTCACATATAGATTGAAGAGGCTCAAGTATTTGCATCATCATCTGTTGCCTTCCCAGGCACAGGGAGCTGGATCATGGGTGGAACAGCTGGATCACAACCAGAGTACCAACCTGAGATACCAGCATCACAAGTGGCCCCTCAACCGGCTGTGTTATAATGCCAGCCACGACACATTTCCATTTGATAGTAACTTAGTAGACAGCCAATCTGAGTTAGTTTGCAATTTCTAGCCCAGTCCCTCATTTTCTCTAATGCAGATATATTAGCTCTCTTTCTGCTATCAGATTACATCAAATTAATCACTCAATGAACTTCATATGTCAAATCAAGTTCTTTGTATTAGTTGCTTGGTATATTCTTCAGTCAGATCGTTTCTGTTTAATACTTTACTTACATGGAGTAAAACGCATAGCTAAATGAATTTACATATCTATAACTTTGAGTATGGTCAGAGAACACAATCTGTATGACTTCAGCTTTTACAACTTCATTGAGATTTGATTTATAGCCTAGGATATGGTTAATCTCGGCGAATGTGCAATAGACACCTGAAAAAAGAAAGGGTGCACCTGGCTGTTGAATATAGTGCTTTAGATACATATATTCATTCAAATCAAATCCTGCTGTTTTACTCAGAGTTTTTAATATCTTTGATTTTTATCCAGTAGTTCAACTAGTTGCTAAGTGATGAGGTGATGACCACCCAAGCATAACTGGATTTTTATAGTTTTCTTTCTTTTTTTTTTCTGCTTTAAGCACGGCAGTTCTATTGCTGGGTGTGTGTACATTTGTCTTCCTCACACACTAACTTGATTATCAAGGTGCCACTGTAATCTGTTTTACTCTGAGGTCTGGTTTATCAGATACCAATACAGCCATATATGCTTTTTTAAATTAATGCTTCATATGAGTGCTCCAAAAATTATAAAAGATAGAATTAGAAGATAAGCATATTTTGGTATAAAAATTCTTGAAATGCCTGCATAGCTTTTTTTTTTAATATACACTCTGTGTGAACTTCTTGAAGACCCACTCATAGTTTCTGTTCTACTTTCAAGCAACTTGTACATTAGTTTCTTATACACTTGTCAATGTATTTTAAAGGAACTGTCAGTTTCTACTTTCAATTGGTTTATGTAGATCACTTATGAGTAAGATAACTACTGACATGTTAGGATTTAAGTGTGACATTTTAATACTTGCTTTCTGATTGCTTCTTCCGTATTTCACTTCTGTTTATCTTTTTCATTCTGTGGGTTACATAATCATTTTAGAATTTCATGCTAATATATTTATGGTATTTTAGAAGCCATCAATTTGCATATTCCTATTAGTTGCTTCTGGTTTTCCCAGAGGTACATTTGCCATACCAATGCTTTACCATTTTGAATAGGAGTAAAAACCTCACTTCCATTTAGGACATTTTGTCTCCATTTATTTTTGAATACCATTATCTGATAAGTCAGAAGATGCTGTCATTCTGTTTCAATGGTCTCATAATCTAGAAAAGTAATGAAGAAAACCATAATCTGTTGTAATTTTTTGTGTATATTTTTTCCGTTGTCCTTTCTCCTTTCCTGAGATTCCAAGATAGCTTCTTTTAACATGGATTTTTTTTTCTTCTGCTAGAATAACTTTCTAATAACTTTCAGTATTTAAGGGTGGTCTTCTAGCAACAAATTCTTTGTTTTACTTTATAAAAGAGGCTCTTTCCCTTCATCACTGAAGAATTATTTTGGCATTTATAGGATTTGTGTTTACCATTTTTTTAAGCATCTGGGTTCCAGATCAGAAGTCTGATTTTGTCTGATAGACACTGTGACCTTTGTCTATTGTGGTCAACCTTTTTTTTTTTTTGTCTTCAGTCTTTAGAAATTTCATTACAATGTATCTTGGTACGGATTTCTTTGAGTTTATCCTATCGGGGATTTGTTTAGCTTCTTGAATCTATATGTTAATCTCTCCCATCAAACTTACTCCGTGTTTCTATAGCTAGATCATAGATGTCTACAATGCCACCATATTAATTTTCAGGCATTATTTGTTTAAATATCCTTTTAGTCCCAGCTTCACTCTATTCTGAGATTGCAATGACACCAATATTTTTTTTTGTCATTTTTTCACATATCTCAAGTTTTCAGATTCGTCAAATTGTATAATTGGGCATGTTTACTGATTCTACCCACGTTCTAGCATTGTCTTGGTCTTCTTAGCAAATCTTTAACAGTAACAGTCTGTGCTGTTCCTTGCTGGTACAACATAGAGGAAAGAGAGGACTTCACCAGGCAGAGAACTCCAGTGCCAAGATGTGGGAAAAGGGAATGTCTAGCCTGAGAGAATCAAGACTGCTTCCAGGGCTGGCGTTGCGGCACAGTGCATTAAACCACAATCTACATTGCCAGCATCCCAAATGGGTGCCACCTCAAGCTCCACTTCCAATTCAGTTCTTGTTAATGTGACTGGGAAAGCAGTGGAAGATGGTCCCAGTTTTCAGACCCCTGTACTTCATGGGAGACCCAAATGGAGTGTCAGGTTCCTGGCTTCAGAATGGCTCAGACCAGTCGCTGTGGCCATCTGGAAAATGAACCAGCGGATGGAAGATCTCCCTCTCTCTCCTCTCACTCTCCCATTCAAATAATTTTTTCAAAGAGTGCTTCATGGGCCCAGTGCAGTGGCCTAGCAGCTGAAGTCCTCGCCTTGACCATGCTGGGATCCCGTTTGGGTGCTGGTTCTGATCCCGGCGGCCTCGCTTCCCATCCAGCTCCCTGCTTGTGGCCTGGGAAAGCAATAGAGGACGGCCCAAAGCCTTGGGACGCTGCATCTGTGTGGGACACCCAGAAGAGGTTCCTGGCTCCTGGCTTCGGATCGGCATAGCATCGGCTGTTGCAGCCACTTGGGGAGTGAATCATCGGATGGAAGATCTTTCTCTCTCTTTCCTTCTCTCTGTATATCTGACTACACAATAAAAATAAATAAATCTCTACCAAAAAAAAAATTGCCTCTTCCTGCCTTTTTTTGGGGTCACTGAAGCAGAGAGTCAGAATGTGTCTCCTAGTAACAAGCTGTTACAGCAGTGTTTCCTCCTTCAAGATGTCTTTTAATGGGAAAGAGGAATCCTAGGGTGGCAGGGCTGGAGGGGATCTGAGAGGTAAGTGGAAAAGAACAGTTTTCCCAGGCTAGGTACAGGTCATGGTGGGATTCCAACTGTAGGTGCCTGCTGTCCAGTAGGCACTTCTGATGGGACACAGGGTTCTGCAGTGAGGCACAGTACTTTCAAGACTGCAAATACTCAATATATGGCATTATCTTCCTTTGTGGCACCTACAGGTATGTGGTGTCTCAGCATAAAGGAAGGGACTCTAAGGCTCTCCTTTTCTTAAATAGCTCAAAGAGCAAACATAAAAAATTAAACTACAAAAATAACTAGAACTGTTACACATAAATTTGAAAAGGTGATTTAAGAACAAAAACTGATTCTAACCATGTGAGTACAGAGTGGATTAAAATTATGTGTTTGCAAAACCTGATGAAGAGAGGGAAAGGGAAAACGGGCACTGGTGGGGAGATTGTGGGATGGGGCTGTCTTTCAAGAACTATGTCTTTGGAATGCATAAAATCTGTTCTCTTTATGTTAATAAAAAATTTTTAAATATTCCCTATAATATTTTCAAATAACTAGATAAATAAAATTTAAGATATTTTGTATCAATAAGACATTGGGCTTATGCACTCCTTACTGTATAGGGCTTACTAGTCCATTAGAGGATGAATATCATACTAAGCCTGGAAGGGGTGAGTAGATTTGGAAAACTATGTGCATATTATGAATGCAAAATATGCATGTAAATATACTTTGGAAACTATGGGCTCCCTTTTCAGTACCTTAACTGTAGTTAGGAAACAAATACTGAGATTTAAGTTTTCTTTTTTTTCAAAAGGATTTTACCAACCCAGAAATGCCTTTGTGTTAAAATTACACAAATATTCAACAGAATTTAGCTGTTGCTTCTGTTTACTATATATCCTCAATTCCCTAATATGGTGGCATCTTAGATATCTACAATCTAGCTATGGAAACACAAAGTAAACAAGTAAGTAAGAATTATCACAGCTACAAAATATAAAACTCCAGTTACAATTCAACAGTGACATTTTTGTCCTGAATCACGACAAAAAAAGATGCAAAAATATCTTCTTGGATATAATCTTACTTATATAATACTGTAAACCATAAACTTTGCCTTGCCCAAGAGAAATGCATTGTTACAGAAATTTTGTTCTCATTAAAATCTATAATCCTACTGGCAATTAAAATGAGAAACTCACATAAAATTTCTTAATTATCTCTTGTAAAGGGGCAGGCAGAATAGACACTCAGATTTTACCCTTTTCAATATCGTCCATTGAAGATGCTGGGGATACCTCATCCTCAGGCGGATCCTCAGGTGGATCTTCAGGCGGATCCTCAGGTGGAGAATGTTTTGTAAGAGTGGGAGTCCTAGTTGAATTCCGCATTTGTTGCTGATGCTGCTCCATGCGATACTGAATTTTACTGCTTCCTTCAACTCTGCAATCAATATTAAAGATCAAGTTAACAACCATTTTAACTTACAACTGAAATTGACCATTTATCTTTTTCCTAGAGATCTTTGAAATGACATTCAAAAAGTAAAACATTATTTCATCATTTAATAGCATTTATTATTTGCTATTCAATGCTACTTCAAAAAGTCTATGAAAAATGGAACTAAAGGCATGAATTTTGGTGCAAAACAATTTTTGAAATCCTTGCATAGTTGTTTTCAGTATATGCATATTGCACATATTATGAAAAAATTCTTTGCATTGAACTTTTGCATCAAAATACACCTAGTTTTAAGTTACATTTCTCTGTACATTTTCTAAAGTAAACTTTTATGAAGCATCAGGTGTAAGTCTGCTGAGGGATTCAAATGAGAACAAAAGACTGCACAGATTGAACTGATAATAAAATCACCTAGGACAACAATAATACAGAAAACCTATGTGCATGATAGGAGCAATTTATTCCCTAACTTCTGAAATGATCAGTTCTGTTAAATTAAGAACAATTCCAGATTTTCCATTAGACATGTTTGTAAAAGATATTCATAAATTTTTTAGAAAATACTATCTAACAAAATTGAACTTAACTTCTCCCTCTTTTATTTCCAGTACCTAAAGGCTCTCATTGTTTCCTTCAGAAAGTGTTTAGAGCCTCATTTTCATGTCTACTCTCAAAAATTCTGCTTTATATATCTTTCTGTTTCCCACATTGTTTCATTTTATTTTGCTGGGTTAATGTTTGAAGCAAAACTGTAAACATGCCAATCTTTGGTTAGAATTATTTTAATATATAACCACAACCAGCAAGATGTCTTGCCTTTTTAGTTAATATTGAAGGCATTAACCTACCTTTACCTGCTTAACTCTAACCCACTATCAGCATCTCCAACTTTCCAATACTTACACACAGGTACAGAAACCAAACCTCTTCCCTGTTCGAACAAACCTTGTTCATTGGTCCCGAATAAATCAAATGTATGCATGCCTTCAAACCTCACATCCTAAAAGCATTTTTGATCTATTAAACTGGCATTTCTTAAATTTTCCTACAAGTAAGAATCATTGGGAGTAGTGGAAGTTGGGGAGGGGAATTAAACGATAGAGCTGCAAGATTCTTTTTTGGATTTGCAATTATACTTGGGAGCTCTTATTTTTAAGCAGCACCCAGAGTAATTCTTAGGAGTTTTACCTCCACATAGCACAGCATCTTAAAGCCTCCCTGAATGTTCCAGCACTATTTGCCTGTACTTGCTCTTGGAACAAGTGCCCTCATGTTACATGGTAAGTAATGTATGACCTACTTGAGAAGGCTTTATTGTCAATCCAGTTAAAAGGCAGAAGCTTTGAGGTTAGTATCTGTATAGCAATTCTTCCTTTTTCTAGTGCCTTACATATTCTAGGTGCTCAATAAATGTTTACTGTTGAAGATGAAATTATTTCTGGAGAGTATATAATGGCTTCTTTCAGTCTAGTTCTATCAAAGCATCTACAGTAAAATAAAAGGTACAACCACAGAGATGGAAAGCATTCAGAAGCAAAACAAACCTTTACCTATCAGAGAATAAAGCAGTAAAATCTTTTGCATAAGGATCTTCATTAAATTTTAACTTAAAAAAATTAAAACATTTTTGTGACAGAGAAATAACCTGGATAATCTGATTTAACACAATAATTTTTTACCCTGACCTTTCCTTAGAAATGTATGTGTTGCTTAAAAAAAAAATAATTTCATTTAATCACATACCTTGTTTTTTTTACAGTGATGTTGCTGCTGAGTTTTTCTAGCCGACATTCTCCAGTATCATGGTTAATAATCAAAATGCATTCTTTTAAGTAAGGTTTCTTTGAACCTTTGAAAACAGTTACTGGTGGAGTTGAACCCTGTTTTAAAAGTTAGTTAACATTACTTTAAGTTACTATAGAAATTCAGTTGGGATGACCATTGAGTTCTTCTAGTACTGTATGTCTTACTTCATATTATGTTCAAGTTACCTAAAGCTATCTAACTGTACTACTCCAAGACCAAAAAGAGTGTTGTAAAAAAGACACAGATAGTGGAAAAAGCTGAGATCTCAATGCCATTGTCACTGAGCAAGGGGAAAAGCGGAAGTACTTACCTGAGCCAGTAAAGATCTGTTTCACTGCTCCATAATGGGCAATTGGTATTTAATATCAATCAATACATTTTACAAATAAGGAAACACAAGTATTTCTCTTCTTCCTTATTGGCTACATAAGTTTAATTTCTATAAACTGTAATTTTCTTAAATTGGTACCTCCCTATGCTGATTAAGGAAAATAAATGTTAGCAAGGAATATCTGTGACACTGAACCCACTGATTAATTTTTAGCATTATCAAAAGTAAGGCAGGGGCAGATATTTGGCCTAGTGGTTAAGTTATAGTATCTGCAGCCCACTTCAGATTGCTGGATTTGAAGCCAGCTCCTGATTCTGACTTGCTGCAAATGCAGATTCTGACTTGAGGCAGCAGCGACAGTTCCCGTAGTCAGATTCCTGTCTCTTACGTGCAAAGCCTGGACTGATTTTCTGCTCCCAGCTTTGCTCTGCCCCTGCCCCACCAGTTGTTGTGAGTACCAGATGAGTCTGTCAGCAGATGGGAGCTCTCTCTGTTGTCTATCTCTATGTCCCTGCCTCTCAAACAATGAAATAATAAACATAAACAAGCTTTTTAAAACAGGAAAACAACAAGACATTATATTCTTTATGATGTCATTGATATAGGGCGGGTATATGACGCAGCAGTTAGGACAGTGCTTGACTCTTGAAATCCATATTGGAATGTCTGGGTTTGACTCCCTTCACTAACACTCATCCAACTTCTTGTTGATTTCACCCAGAGTGGTTTAAGCGCTCAGTTTCCTGCCACCCAAGTGGGAAGGAGACCTGAGTTCGTGACTCCAGCAAGGCCCAGTCACAACTTCTGCAGGCAGTTGGGGAGTGGATGGCTACATGAAGATCTCTCTATTTCTGTCATTGTCTGTCACTCTACCTTTAAAATAAAGAAAACAAATCTTTTTAAAAAAGGAAGTATAGTGGGTAAGTGTTGTGACACAGCAAATTAAGGTGCTGCTTCAGATGCCTGCATCCAACGTTGAGGTCCTGGCCTCTCTTCAGACCCAGCTTCCTGCGAATGCACCTGGTAACCAGCAGATAAAGGCTCAAGTGCTTGAGTTCCTGCTACCTACATGAGAAACCAGAGTAGAATTTCTGGCTCTTGCCTTCAGCCTGGTCCAGCCCTGCTGTTGCAGATATTCACAGAGTGAACCAGCAAAGAAATATTCATTTGGTCTGTCTCTCTCTTCTGTCAAATAATCTTTAAAAAATAGAAAGAAGTGCACAGCAACATTCATAAAATACTCTTACCAACAAACAAAAATTCCAAAAAAAAGAAGCCAACTCCTATCAAACTTTTAGTTCAATCATTATCAGTTGATAGGGAACTATGGGGAGTAGATGCACAAGTTAAATAATACCAGATGGCAATAATTCTAACTTGGTTCCCTTAACAAATCAATGGCATTTATTTTAGAATAAATGAGGCAATAAATACAATATCAAATACAATGCAAGGATGTTATTTGGATTCTGGTTAGGATATTTTACAGACAAATTTCTGTAAAAACACTTGTTTGAAACCATCGTGAAGATGTAAACATTAAGTATCACTTTAATTCTATTAGGAATGATGATATCTGGGAACTCAGAATGAAAACCAAGATGTTTTTATTAGTTACAGATGCATAAATAAAGCTATTAAATGGTATAATAATATTTGGGATTTGCTTTAACTTATGGTGGAAAAAAGTAGTAGGGAAATGATTTATCAATGATAGGCATATGGGTATTCATTACACTATTCTCATATAACAAATAATTTTTAAAATCCAGATATTTAATGATAATCTATTTCTACATACATATTCCTCTTTTCTTTTCTCTCTAGTGACTGTTAGCTTCTTTCACACTAGAGATTTGCCACATGACCACTAGGTGAAGTAGGAGCTACATCTGGGGAACTGAGACTGTCATAAACAGGGGACGGTTAGCAGTTTCTGAGAAACATGGAGAGAAAATGACAAAAGCGAAAGCACAGATTTTTCTTTCTCATTTCTTCTTCTTTTAATTGCTTATTTCTAAGACTCCAGTGGATTGCAGAAAATAGGAACGCATACTGTATGGATGAGGACATGTCTAGGCTGGTGAGCTAGGAGCATGATCAAGACAAAACAAACTGTCTACTTGGCTGGTACATACATTTTTCAGATGTCTTAGCTGAAAAACAAGCAAGTGAGATAACCCAAAATAGTAACCTAAGAATTCCAAATTACAGTTAAGAGATAGGTACAATCACTTCGTATGCTACCTTAGAATAAAATACATTTCGAAACTGCAATGAATTATTGTACCTGAGTGTTTGAAGATTTAAGAACTGAATCATTAATTTTTTTTTTTTTTTTTTAAAGATTTATTTTTATTATTTTTTCATTGGAAAGGCGGATATACAGAGAGGAGAGACAGAGAGGAAGATCTTCCGTCCGATGATTCACTCCCCAAGTGAGCGCAACGGGCCGATACTATGCCGATCCGAAGCCAGGAGCCTCTTCTGGGTCTCCCACGCGGGTGCAGGGTCCCAAAGCTTTGGGCTGTCCTCGACTGCTTTCCCGGGCCACAGGCAGGGAGCTGGAAGGGAAGCGGGGCTGCCGGGATTAGAACCGGCGCCCATATGGGATCCCGGGCGTGCAAGGCGAGGACCTTTAACCACTTGCGCCACCGCGCCGGGCCCGAATCATTAATTTTTAAGAATTGCACTTATTGCCTCAAGAAGTACTAGGATCCTTAAAATATGAAATGTGAAAAATTTCTGATCATAGGTCACAGATAATCCTTTCCTTCAACATCTGAACATGAATTTGTTTTATATTATCCCTCCCTAAATTGAAAACCATTCCTAACTTTCAAATTTCCATTCCCACCCATACCCTTATTCTGTATCCCAAGAAAGGCAACTAGTTATAAAGGTAATTACAAAGACCATAAGTTATCCTTGCCTCGTATAATTTCTGTGTTCAATACTATGACCTGATTTTATAAAATAACTGAAAGCATACATTACCAGGGAAAGAACAGAGAAAGGACTCTTAATCATATAACAAATTAATTTGAACAAAATCTTCTGTTTATTGGTATGAACAAGAAAAAGTAGTGAGCAAAGGAATCTGGCTATTTATATATACTTCATTTTAAATAGTTAAGTATAAACTGAGAGTACATAAAGTGACAGCTAAATAGGGAGTCATGACATGAAGATAATCTGCAACATAACATGATATCTTAGCAAAACCTGCTTGGCTGAGGAGGAAGGGATGGTCAGCGTAACGAATGAAAAAAAAAAAGCCACTGGGGGTGTGAGCAGGTTAGACAAACAGTGGAGCAGGGTAGACTAACAGTGGAGAAACTCAGCACCTTTGTTATAGCAGAAAACTGTATGCATTATTATATATACCAGGAAAAGAAAGTAATCAATAGAGGAACAGAAAGGCACAATAATGTTTCTAAAGTAGCAAGAGTAATAAATAAAGAAGAAAAGAAAAAGAATGAAAAGATGCTTGGTAAAACGAACAAAGAGGACACAATCAATGATGGTCATGAAGATCAAACATACAAACATCAAACTGATGTGAAAAGACTAAATGGATAAAATTCTCCTAATCAAAATGGAAAATTTCAAATTGGGCAAAAAGTGAAACAGTATATTCTGTTGACAAAAGATATACTTGAGACAAAATATCAGTACAAAAGACAAAGATTCCATGAACATACAAATAAAAAGCAATGGTGGCAACATTAACATTGGATGGTATTTAGGATAAAAACCACAAAGTTTAAGAATGAGAGTTTACAAGAGTACTTCAAAGAGTTTGTGGCGGAGTGTTTAGGCCTGGTTGTTAAGCCATGGGCCAGCATGTTGGGGGTGCCTGGTTCCTGACTCCAGCTTGCTGCTAATGCAGACCCTGGGATGCAGGGGGCTCAGGTCAGTGGATTCCTGTGGGCCTGGAGTGAGCTCCTGGCTCCTGACTTTGGCCCTGCTGGCCCTGGCAGGTTTCTGGGGAATGAATCAGCAGGCAGGAGCTTTCTTTGCCTTGCCTTCTTTACAAAGCATTCACAGAATTAAGGATTCTGAAGAAAAGGAAATATCCTACTCCTTTTTAAGATTTATTTATTTTTATTGGAAAGGCAGATCAGATTTATGAAAAGAAGGAGAAAGAAAAAGATCTTCCATCTACTGGTTGAATGGGCAACTAGTTGTAATGGGCAGAGCTGAGCCAATCTGAAGCCAGGAGCTTGTTCTGGGTGTCTCCTGTGGGTGCGGGATCCCAAGACTTTGGGCTGTCCTGCTGCTTTCCTGGGCCACAAGTAGGGAGCAGGATGGAAGGAAGTGGAGCAGCTGGGAAATGAACTAGCACTCATATGGGATCTGGTACTTGCAAGGTAAGGATTTACCCATTTAGCCAACACACCAGGCCTTACCCTAATCCTTTAGATAAGTTATTTAAATCAAGAGGAAAAACCTCCACAAAATTAATTGGAGAATGAAATTCCACTTTTATTCATGGTTGTTCAAGGACTATGCACCTAGCAGGAAAAAAAAGTGCCCTTGACAGGTGATAAAACTACCTGTCTAAATGAGTTACAGAATAAAGTTCAAACTAATCTGCATTATATATTTGGCCCTTTATTAACTTGACTCCTAAAATTTTTTCTCACTTTTTCCCCAGGTGCACCCCTTTGATGTGACCATAGTGGCACATACATAGTTCTTCAAATATTTTTGATTCACTGCACATCAAATCCAACAAATCCATATTTTTGCTTGTTTGTTTGTTTGTTTGTTTAAAGGCTCAGAGACACACACAGAGTAATTCCTCAACTGCTAGTTCAGCCTCCAGATGCCCTCACCAGTGGGATTGGGCTGGGCCAAAGCCTGAGAACTCAAAGTCTCTTAATATGGGAATTCAATCTAGGTCTTCCGAGTTGGTCGCAGGGACCGAAGTACTTGAGTCAACACCTGCTACCTCCTGGAGTATGCATAACCAGGAACCTGGAATGGAAAATAGACCTTGCACTTGAACCCAGGAATTCTGTTAGGGAATGCAAGCACCCCGGACAATGTCTCCACTGCTGAGCTGAATGCCTGCTCCACTGTCTTTCCTTTCTCTCAGCTTTCGTTCTGCCCTTCAATCATGTAATTTTGAACTCATCTTCAAACTCAGTGTATCCTGCTGATTTCCCTCCTTTCATTGCCTTGGTTTACTTCTCTTTCGGCATTCTATCATATATATATTAGCCTTGGGACCCTGCACCCACGTGGGAGACACAGAAGAGGCACAGGGCTCCTGGCTTCAGATCGGTGCAGCTCTGATTGTTGTAGTCACTTGGGGAGTGAACCAGTGGATAGAAGATCTTTTCCTCTGTCTTTCCTTCTCTCTGTGCATCTGACTTTCCAATAAAAACAAGTAAATCTTAAATTTTAAAAAAAGGGAATTTCAGTTGAAACCCTAACGAAACATATAGCACATGATAACTCTATAGTAAAGTAGGATATAGGTGAATGAAAAGGTTTATTAATCAGAATGAGAATCTCTACTCGCGTGGTAACTTTAAACCAGTCATCATTGATCAGTACTATTATAGCCAGAGACAAGGTTAGTGGTTCCTGCTGCTTAACTGAAGGCTCTTCAGCATCGCAAGTGGTGGCTTAATCTACTGTACCACCATGCCAGCTTCCTTAAAAACTTCCAATGGTTCTCAAATGTCTATAGCGTAAAGACTAAAATCTACATGACACACAATCTGCCCTCAGCCTTCCTTTTCTGTTTCCATTCCTGCAAATCACTTTCACCATACAGTGATTTACTACATAAAGTTATTTTTCCCACAAATTCCTTATTTTTTCTGCACAAGAGCCATTCCAATGCTGTTCTGTTTACCCAGAGCACTCTGTCCCAAGGGCTTGGCTCAGATTCTGTTTGCTTTGTGAAGTGTTCCAAGATTCCATTGGGTAGTGTGTTTCCACTTAACTTGCTTGCACAGAATTTTGTATATGTTCTAACTTACAAAACTAGAGGTCTATATGTCTGTCGGCTGCAATATATTAGGACTAGAGAGCAAGGGATACGGTCAAAGTTGTGACTTGCCATTTAATAATATCTGTTCAGATCTCCATTTTTTTCATGTGACTTGCTATGACAGTTCTTCAAACTTATTAAATATTTACCAGTATTAAATTTGATACCTATTATTATTAAAGCAGTTGAAGATTGTTCTACTCACAAATAGTTTAAAACATGAAGTTTTTGTTTTGTTTTGTGGGGCTTACTCATTTCTATAACTTACCATTACAATTATACATGAATTGCACAATTACTTTCACTTAAATTCAGTGGAAATTATACCAAAAAATTCCTCTAGTTTGTATATAAGAAACTTACCTCTATATTTGGCAGAGTTATGGTCACCTGTTCGCCTTGGCCGACTTCAAGGTCTCCTTCACGGGAAGTGTCAATAGAAGCAGGTTTGAAGTCATCTAAAATTAGATATGCGTACTGACTTTATAAATCATACCTGGATATCAGAAATACAAGTATATTTCACAGTTTTAAGTCTTCAAAAGCCAAAAATTAAAAAGGTTTAGAAAAGTCTCTGTATTAATCAACAAAATATAATCCAGCTTAAATGCATAAATTCCAAGAAAAAAGAAATATCTTTAAACTAAAATAGTATTGCAGTGCCCAGAAGAAAGAAAAATTTGCTCTTGACAGATGATAAAATTGCCTGTCTGAGTTACAGAATGAAGTTCAAACTAATTTGCATTATATATTTGACCCTTTATTAATTTGACACCTAAAAAAGTTTTTGTCTCTCACTTTATCCCTGGGCACACCCTGTTGATATTACCATAGTGGCACATGCATAGTTATTCAAATATATTTTGATTTGCTATGGTATAATTTTGATTTGCTATGGCATAATCCTGTTATATCAAGAGAAATGGCACTAAGATATTCTACTATTGAAAAGTAAACAAGATATTCTACTATTGGAAAGTAAACAATGCCAGTATTTTTATAACTTGATGAAAAATTGAGCAAGATAAGACATTTTCAATTTTCAGAAAATTCATTATTTTCTCCAATAAATTTGTTTCGTATACCACATTTTTTATCTACCACCACTCGTCTGCTGTCTGGCATAACAAAATGAATGGATGCTTAGAAAATACTGGAGCACTTCAAAAAGTTCATGACAAAATAGAATTAAACATAAATTTATTTTGGTGTAAAAAAATTTGGGGCCCGGCGCAGTGGCGCAGTGGTTAAGGTCCTTGCCTTGCACGCCCCGGGATCCCATATGGGCGCCGGTTCTATCCTGGCAACTCCACTACCCATCCAGCTCCCTGCCTGTGGCCCGGGAAAGCAGTCAAGGACGGCCCAAAGCTTTGGGACCCTGCACCCACGTGGGAGACCTGGAAGAGGCTCCTGGCTTCAGATTGGCTCAGTTCCAGCCGTCGCGCTCACTTGGGGAGTGAATCATTGGAGGGAAGATCTTCCTCTCTGTCTCTCCTCTCTGTATATCTGCCTTTCCAATAAAAAAAATAAAAATTAAAAAAAAAATCTTTAAAAAAATAAAGTTTGAAATCCAGGCACAGTTTTTGTTAAATATGTTTTCCCCATATGAACTTTTTGAAGATTTCTTTTATGTATCAGTGGGTAAACTTAAACACTGACCTAGGTCTAACAATTGGAGCTTTTCGTGGATAAACACACCACTAAAGGATGGACAAACTTAACCAGATCTGCCATTCCAAAAAACTTTAGATATATTTTAATTTTGAATTAAAGTGCAGTAAAAATAATGCCATTAAAACCTATCATTTGGAGAGAACTGCATCTTGTCAAACAAACTTAAACACTCGTAGAGCTGAGGTGGGTGTTAGGGTACAGGGGGTAAAGTCATTGCTTAGTTTGCTAATATCTCAGAATACTGGTTATAGCTTTGGCACCTCCATTTCTCATTCAGCTTTCTGTTAATGTGCCTGGGAAAGCCATACAGTATGGCTCAAGTGCATGGGAGATGCTGCTGGAGTTTCTGGCTCCTGGCTTCAATCTGGCCTACCACTCTCTGTCATTGCCACTTGGGGAGTAAAGCAGTGAATGGAAGATTTCTCTTTCTTGCCCCTACTGCTTCCTTTCAAGCATATAAAAATAAATAAGCATTTTTTTTTAAATCCCCAGAGGTCCTTAACAACAACAACAAAAATGTAAGATATGAAATCCATTCAAAAATAATACATATCAAGGGCTAACATCATGGCACAGTGGGTTAAGTGGCTGCTTGTCATGTCTATATGCATGCTGGTTTGAATCCTGGCTGTTCCACTTCTGATTTTGCTCCTAATGTGCTTAGGAAGGTAGCAGAAGATGGTCCAAGGATTTGAGCTTCTTCCTCCCAAGTGGGAGACCTGAATTGAGTTCCGGGGTCCCAGCTTTGGCCTGGCCCAGTTCTGGCCATTACGGACATTTAGGGAGTAAACTAGAAGATGGATTTTGATATATGATTCTTTAGACGGTTACTTTTTTAAAAGATTTACTTATTTTTATTGCAAAGTCAGATACACAGAAACGAGGAGAGACAGAGAGGAAGATCTTCTATCTGAAGATTCACTCCCCAAGTGACCACAATGGCAAGAGCTACACTGATCTGAAGCCAGAAGCCAGGAACTTCCTCCAGGTCTCCCATGGGTGCAGGATCCCAAGGCCTTGGGCCATCCTTGGCTGCTTTCCCAGGCCGCAAGCAGGGAGCTGGATGGGAAGCAGGGCTGCTGGGATAGAACCAGCACTCAGATGGGATCCTGGTGCATGCAATGTGAGGACTTTAGCTGCTAGGGCACGCCACCGGACCCTAGACAGTTATTTTTTTAAAGGAATGCTTTACTAAAACATGGTATACATTCCACATAGAACACAAATAAGCATTTAGAACTTTCACAAAATGGTGTATAACCAGCAAGTAGATCAATCAATACATTATTAGCCTTGTCCCCTACCCCTTCCAGCCATTACTCTTGCCCCAAGAGTATTCATTTTATATTTACAAACCAACAAAAAAAATTCCCAAAGGCAAAAATCTAAATCCAAAGTAATTACTTATTAGTGAAACTTAGTGAACCATAATGGGCAGATTTGGGAAAAGGAGATCCTTTCAATGTTCACCAAATTATTGCTATTAATAAACAATGGCTGGCCCTGCTTTCTCATGACAATTATGGAACACCTATCATGTATCTGATATCATAGTTAATACTTCATATTTAATCCTTAAAAAAATAGAAATTAAAAATAAATGAAATCTAGTCCTCTAATCCTCAAACATAAATGTTAATGAATATAAACAATTCATATAAATATTATTTATAATATAGTTTATTCTTCATGCTGCTTTAACCTAAAACTCAATGTATAAAGAAACCATTTTAATGCTTATTTCTAGACTATAACACACGGATGTAAAAAATCACACAGGCAATGAACAAAATGTGATACAGCTGATTCACACGTATCCCAAGAGGCACACTGGAGGAATAAAATAATGCAGATTAGATTGAAAATACACTAGGAAAAAAAATACATTAAGAAGTTTGTTAGTAGTGCTAAGTAAGAAAGATGAAAGATATAATTAAGGTGCTACATTTTGGATGCTCAAACAAGGGAAACAAGCATTCATTAGCATTAACTGATGAAAGACTAAAGAAAAAAATAGAACTGAATTTAAATACCATAGTATAAAAACAATGTAAAAACAGAAGTGAAACCAGAAAAATCTAAGAGAATCAACTCAAACAGAAAACAGAACAATAACAGTTATCATAGACTAATTGATCTCAAGTTTTTCCTAATCACTGCATCTTGTAGTCTGTCCGAACAACTGTGTAAAGCAGGAAATGTCCCTATCTTAAGGATCTTAAGGGAAATGAGAGTGTAAGAAATAAACTCCTTGCCCCAGATCATAAAACTAAAACTAGGATAAGGAAGCACAAAATTCAGTTACAGCAAGACACAGAGAAAGAATGACAGAGGGTGGGAGGCGGTGGGGGGAGGGGAGAGGATGAAGGGAGGGAGAGAGGGAGGGAGGAAGAGAGAGAGAAAGCCATGATAGCTAGCAAATTTCATTTGTGACCCTAAAAGTGAGCACCAAGATCATTTTATAGGGATGTATGCAAAGTAATGGACACTTAAAAACCTTCCACTAAAGTTATCATCATGTTCTATGTGAATGCCCTCAGTGATGGACTTTGCTGGCTCTCAACTTTCTAACTTTAACTCTCCTTCAAGGTTTTGCTTATTTGTTTAAGTTATCTCCTTTATGCAGAACATCTCGTCACTACTTTTTAGTCGACTAAACCATCAGCATACCTATGGCTATTCCTGATGTTCTCTGTGCTATCACTCTCAGATTCTAAATCCTGTTTCAATGACCCTCTGCCCTGAAGCTTTTGTTCTGGATGCTGCCTTTCCCTACACTCCAGAAAGTAAAATTCTTCTCTACACTTACAGCATTTGCTATACCACTCATAAAAACATAACATACATTACCTCATATCATTTACCTCTTCGTGGACAGGTCCTATTGGATATGTCCTTTGGGGAGAGTACCTTATACTTTACTTTTCCCATCATTTTGTTTCTAGCACAAGAACATTTAATATAAGAGATATATAAAGAACCCACAATTTACTTTGGTTCATATTGATCATGCTTCTCTAATCCTCCTCCAAACCTATTTTAAATATAAATGGGATGATTTTAGTATAAAATATTTGTTTTCTTGTGCCCCAGATTAATTTATTTAAGAGCGTCAGTACCCCAAGACAGGCATTGTATACTGTGTTTGTACTTTTCACTAGCACTGCACTTCTGCTGTTACTAACACACTTATTACTAATATTTTACAATAGGGACTGACATGTGGCACAGCAAGATAAGCTGCTGCTTATAATGCCAGCATCTCAGATTCCAGTTCTGGCTGTTCTATGTCTGATCCAGCTCTCTGCTCACGTGCCTGGGAAGGCAGCACCTGCCACCCATGTGGAAGACATGAATGGAATTTCAGACTCTTGACTTTGGCCTAGACTAGTCCTGGCTGTTGCAGACATTCGGAGAACACATTAGTAAATGGAAGACTGCAGTCTCTCCCTATCTCCTTGTAACTATGCCTGCAAACAATATATATGCATATATTTCTTTAAAGTCTTAGAAAAATATTTTACAATAAAGAATTTTTCATGATAGATATGTAAAGCATTGGAAACAGTATCCTTGGGGCTGCTGATGTGCAACAGCATCTTAAGCCACCACTTGCAACCCATATGAGCAATGTTTCAAATTCTGACTGCTCCACTTTTGATCTAGCTTCCTGCTAATGTGCCTGAGAAGACAGCAGAAGAATGGGCCAAGCCGTGGGGCCCCTGCACTCACATGGAAGACCCAGATACAGCTGCAGGTCAGCTGTTACTGTTGCAGTCTTATGGAGAGTGAACTAACAGATGGAAGATCTCTCTCTCTCTGTAACTCTGCCTTTCAAATAAATAAACCTTTTTAAAAAGAAAATAAACTTTCCTAAAAGAAGTGATATCCTAGAGTAACTCCATGGCTTTCTGACCACCAACACCTTAGTGACAGGGATGAAAGAGCAGATACAGTTGTCATTTAACTCTAGGGTGCTTCTGAGAAGAAGCCAGCCAGACTATCTTGTTGATAGTTTTTACTGCTAAGTCCTGATAAACGTTTTATCAAAGTCTTAATTTCAAAGACCCGTTTGAACGTAACTCTTCAGAGCTAACAGTGACTACATTTAATTTCTACTATGTGCCAAACAACATGAATGTTGTTTATTCCTACGTATTTATTCTTACAAAAACCCTGAAATGTATTATTGTATTATTATCACCAATTTACACCTAAAAGTGAGGCTGAGCTCTTACAGAATGTTCCCAAAGTCTCTCACACACATATACGGTGAAAACTAACATTCAGTATATTAGATACACGTAATTGCCCCTTACACATATCACTTTATTTCATATTATACTGTTTTTTTAAATGAGGTACACTTTCTCTGAATAATATCAGATTTACTATTCTATCATTTCCACCCCTTATTTGTGTGTGTGTGTGTGTGTGTGTGTTTAATATTTATTTATTAGAAAGGCAGAGTAGTAGATAAAGAGAGAGAGAGAGACAAAAAGATATTTCCATCTGCTGGTTCCCTCCACAACTAGCAGCAAAGCTAGTTTATAATCATAAACTTTGCAAATTGGAAAATTAAGTCTAGAGAGTATTTGAAACAAAAAGGTGTGGAGAAATAAGAATCCCATTACACTTTTGAAAATGAAACTGAAAAGAGAAACTCCACAGCCAGCACAGCAGGGCTATCTCACCACGGGGCTCTGGGTGGTGGCGTGTGCTAAAGAATGGAAATAAACAAGGCACACCTGTTTCAGCTCGCCCACTGATTTGATCAATTGCATATGAATTTAAAAAAAAAAAAAACGCTTTTAGGCAATGTAAATATATCCTTGGAGGGTTAGAGCCACCCATTCATTCTTCCTATCTTTACTCGGATTTACTAGATTAACCAAAACCTGAGTAAGCTTTGGAGACTGTCAGCTCCAACTGGGCATTTTTATTGCATCATGGACATTCCAGAATAAAAAAATGATACAGGTCTCTAGAAACAGACAGAATGAGAAGGTGAAATGATGAGAAGGTGAAATGATGAGACAAGAGATCTAGGCAGGGGAAAAAGTGAAAAAAAATACCTACTGCACAATGTTGCCACAGAAAAATGACGGTTTATGATTCAATGATGTCACAGTTTCGCTCCCAACGCAGAATGCTATGAAGGCCATTATGCAAAAAATATAAAACGTTCTACATGAAAAATCACAGATGCTCTATTTTTCTGGAGTCACTCGACTGTTAAAGCAAAAACAGCTTCCTCCCCTCCCCTTTTAACCTATTTGTTAATCACATAAAAAAAGTTTATTAAAAAATAGTTTCAGAGGACAGAGAATGAAAGAGCAGAAATTACAGAGAAATAGTCTCTAAATAAAGAAGGCAGTGACGCACTCATTTAATGAAATTCAGGTTCCCAAAGAGATACAGATGATTGAGCTGCTGGGAAGCTCCTCCCAAGAACACACTACACCGAATTTCCCAATCCCCCAAAGAAAAGCAAAAGCATCGCTCCACCAGCGGCCTGCAGGCTTTCCTGTCTCTATCAACTCAGTTGTTCTCCTCCGTTCTTCGCTTACCACTTTCCTCACGTCTCTGCAAAATCCTTCTGTCTTGTCAATCTCCTGTCACCCCTGCAAATGTCCATAGCTCTCCTCATCACCTTGCTGGTCCCAGTTGAAAGCACCCAGGATGTATTTACCCACACCTGCGGGACGCCGGCTCCTACCCCTGCCTGTCCCTCGCGCCGGATCCCGCTGATCTCCCCCACCCTACCATCCTCAGAGCATGGGGAAGGGGCGGTGGGAACAGGAACTCTGAGGCTCCACACGCCCATCCCAGGACGTCCCTCTGTCCTCCCCACCCCAATGGGCCGTCCCCACTTACAGCGCACCGTGTGGAAGGCGCAGCGCGGGTGCTTCTCAAAACTCTCGCCTAGTTTGAGAACCCGCTCGCGACGGTCAAAGTGTCCAAGTCCGGCTGCTCCATTCATCATTATCCTGTCCCGCTCCCACTGTGCCTCCACAGCCCGCGCTCACTCACCGTCTGCCACCTCAGCCCCAAGCAGGTAGAAGAACTTGCGGCTGCCAGCGCTGCCACCACAGGCTCCGCCCCGCGCCCGACGCGCGCCGCCCCATCTGGAGCGCTCGCGCCTTCTCATTGGCTAGCTCGGGGCTGTCGCCTCTTGGCCCCCGCGGATCCTGGTCCCGCCTCCAGGCCCGGCGGCGTGAGGAGACGAGAACCCGGCCGAGGTCGCCGTGCCTGGGCGTCTGGCGGGACCCGGGTCATTTGGTGCGGGGCCGAGGTAACGGATCTGAGGTGGCGGCTGAGGCAAAGAAGGAGTCGGGGTGCCGGGGGAGCCCCCTCTCGAAGCTTTTAGACGAGAACCGGCGTGTTAAAGAATTGTGAATGGGATTATCGGCCGACCGGACATCACTGTGAGGATTCGGTGTGGAAACTGAGGCCCGGGGAGGGGCGAGGTCTGGGGGCGCGAGGCTGGGCGTCCTGCAGAGGCCTGCGGCGCCGGCGCGGCGGCGGGGGAGTTCGCAGTGAAGGAGCCTGCGGCCCGGAGCCGCTGTCCTAGGAGTCGCCTGCAAGGGCCGCGGCTCTGCAGCTCGGCGCCGCCGCTGTGTTTTCTTTTGGTATCCGAGGAAGTTCCCTGTGGCGTTGGGACGGGACGCGACGGGGGAGAGCCCGTTCTAAGAGTCAGGAACAGAAGACCTTTAAATCGGTTGTAACTGGGATTGAGTTGGATTTCTTATTCTGGTCTTCGTATCGCAGTGACCAGTGGTGGCACAGAAGGCCGAGGGAACCGCCATTCCCAAGAGTCCTGGCTGCGGTCAGAGTTGGTGCTCTGACAACAGGTCAATCAATAGCATTAATAATTTATAGAAATTGCTCTCTTTGTCAGAATTCCTGAATTTAATGCCAAAAAAAAAAAAAAATGGAAGCAGGGCTGTTTTAGAGGAGAAGCACTCAAAGTTTACAAATGGTTGCTGCAACAGGTGGTGGTTGTTCAGGATAACTAGGCGATTTTGTAAATGTCTAACTTGTGTCCTTTAAAACTAATTATTCGAGAGGCAGACAGCCCCAGACATCTGCAGGTGCGAATTAATCCAGGTCTCCCACATGGGTGGCAGGAACCCATCCACTTGACCCGTCATCTTGCTGCCCAGGGTCCACTTAAACGGGAAGCTGGAATCGGAAACAGGAGCTGGGTTTGGAACCCATGAACAGCAGGATATGGATGTTCTAACCAGCGTCTTAACTGCAAGGCCAAATCCTTCCCTTAAATGTACCCTGCTAAGGTGTACTAAGACTATTCCATCTGATAGTCTCCAGAATTTCCAAAGTTGAACCTTCATGCAAGCCAATTAACCTCTCAAAAATTAAATATGTTTATTGTTAAGGGTGGGGGGAACTGGCAGTACTTTTCCCTTGGAGTTGTTGAAATAACTAAATAAGTTAATGCATGAAGACAGTTCGCATTAATTCATGGCACATAGTCAGAACCTAAATTAAGGGCCCTTCTGTCATTCTACATTTTAATTTTTTTTCAATTAATAATTTGTTTAATTGGAAAAACAGAGAGAGAGAGAGAGTCATCTTTCATCTTCTGGTTCATTCCTCAGATGACTGCAAAAGCTGCCCCGGGCCAGGCTCAGCCCAGATCTCCTTGTGGGTGAGGGAACCAAGTCCTGAAGTCATCACCTGCTGCTGTCCATGCTGTGCACTGGCACAGTGCTGGGTTGGGATGCAGAACTGGGGCTCCAACCCAGGCACTGCAGTATGGGATGCCAGTGTCCAATGCCGGGTCCACTCACGGCACCCAGTACCTGCTCCATTCTACATTTAAGAGTACCACTAGTTGTTCTGTCTTCTTTTTCTTGTTCCAGACTACCTTCTTTTCTGAATCTTGAATTACGCTAGGAGGTAGAAGTTGGCATTTTGTTTAATTAAAAATCTTAAGAGAAACCCAATTTTTTGACTTTATGGCCTGTATTCTTATCATGTTAGTTACCCATTTAATATTTGAACCCATTTAATATTTATATATGTATTTTTGTGTGTTTGTATGCATACATATATAATTTTCTTTCCCCATCAGGATATTAAGAAGTCTATCCTAAGTAAAATCTGAGATCCCTGTATCTACCACACTGCTAAAAATATACTTAGGGATGATAATATTTTAGTGATATGCTATTATGATGACCATGGAATCAAGGAGAGTGTTTTTAAGTCTATATTAAGATGCTTTCAACCAGAAATCTGAGTTTCTGCGTGGTGATGTAGAGAAAAGCAAAAGTTAAAGAAATTGTATTTCAGAATGCTTGAGGTTTATTCATTTATTCATCCTTTCACCATGCACTGATTAAGTCCCTACTATATGCCTGGCACCACCCCAGCCACTAGGGATCTAGCAGGGGATGAAAATGATAGGACAGCTACCACAGAAGGTATAGATTTGCCTTTTGCTATGATTTTTCCCCCAAATATATATTAAAATGAATTATATCATTTTAGCCCAAAAATACACACTAAATAGAATCCAAGAATATTTTCCGTGTGTGTATGTATATTTAACATATGAAAATATGACACTTTCCATAGTTTGTGTTACAACTATTCATAGCTAGTTACCTCAAGAATCTATGACTTAAGTCTGCACTTGTCCTTTTGTAACCAGTCTATAACCTTATCTAACTCAAAAGATCTAGTCAATTTCCTTTTTCAAACCATTCATGAGTATAATGTAAGTTAACACAGAAACACAAAAAAAGTTGAGATGTGTTGTAGCTCTTGGGATAGAAGATCTAAGTATGATACAAAAGGCTGAAGTCCAGAAAGAGTTGTTCCACTTGAGTGTAAAAATTGTAAAAGTAGGGGCTGGCACTGCAGTGAAAATCGTAAAGCCACTGCCTGTAGTATTAGCATTCCTCCTGAATGTTGGTTCAAGTCCTGCATGCCCCACTTCTGATTCAGTTCCCTGCCTTAAGAAAGCAGCCCGAAGCTTGGGTCCCTGCACACATAAAGGAGACCTGGAGAAGCTCCTGGTCTAGCTTGGGCCAGGCCTCGCTCTGGCAGTTTTAGCCATGTGGGAAGTGAGTCAGTGATGGAAGATCTTTTTTGTCTATCTCACTATCTCATTCTGGCTTAAAAAAAAAAAAAAACTTTTAAAAAGTAATTGAATAATTTAAATAATAAGTTGTTTACTTAGGAAAAAATGTAAAACTAGGCATGAGAATTTAATCTAGGATTAAGTTACCTTATCCTAGATCATAAGTACGGTACCTGGGCTGAATTCCTGTCTCCAGCTTCCTTATAATGGAAGCACTGAGAGGCAGCAGTGATGACTGAAGTAACTGAGTTCCCCTGTGGATGTGGGAGACCTGAACTGTTGGCAGCATGTGCTGTGGCCTCAAGCCTGGTCCCAGGCGTTGTGGATTTTTGCGGAGTGAGCCAGCCATTAGCAGCTCTGTTGTAAGTTAAAAGCTTTATGGGAAAATAAAACAAGACAATAAAAAATTGGTCAATGGATATGAACAGAAAATACATAAAAGAAAAAAATGGGGGCCAGCATTGTGCCATAGTGGGTTAAGTTGTTACTGGTATCTGAGTGCTGATTCAATTCCCAGCTGTTCCAGTTCTGATCTAGCTACCTACCAGCACACCTGGGAAAGCAGCAGAGGATTGCCCAAATACGTGGACCCTTGCATGCATGTTGGAAACCTGAAAGGAGCTTCTGACTCCTAGTTTTGGCCTGGCCTAGTCTAGTCCTGGCCATTGCCGCCATATGGGGAGTGAATGAGCACATGGAAGATCTCTCTGAGTCTACCTATGCCTTTGGAATAAATAATCTTTTTTAAAAATAAAAAACAAATGTCTGGTGAGCCTAGTACCTCACTTCCTCAGTAGGGAATGTGATTCACTTCTCTGATACTCAAAAAATACAAACTAAAACGAAGACCAGATGAAACATGAACGTTAACATTATATATTTTAAGAGTGCGGTAAAATGAGAATTCTCATGATGTTGGTAGAAGTATGATTTGGAACAATCACTTTGGAGGAAAACTGTCATGTTCCAATCAACATTATATATATATATATTATATATATATATCATATTATATATATGACCCAATATCAAGGGGGAATTCATCCTATAGAAATAATATCATTGAATAAAAATATATACATTGACATTGCAGCATTGCTTATGATAGCATTAATGTGAATTACTTCTAAGAGGATGTTTGAATTTATTTTGATGCATCTTTAGAAAAGAAACATAGTGTGGCTCATTGACTGGAAAGAATAAGATAATTATGTGTACTCCTTTGGAAAGTTTCAGGCCTCCCATGTGCCAGGGATTGTCTGTTGTAAATATTTCTTTGGGGCTCAAGCCTCTGGCCAGCCTCTCAAGGATGGATTGGGTCCTGGGGTAGAGAGAGGGCTTTGCCTACGGGAAGTATGTGTCCCTGTATAAATGATCCAGTCGTGACTACCAGCCAACCTGAATAAAGCGATTTAAAAACAAAAACAAAACAAAAAAAAGATTGATGTTTTACTTAATAAGGGATGATTTTTGGATTATTTTATGTTTTTTAAAAATGAGTTTATTTTTATTGGAAAGTCAGATATACAGAGAGGAAGAGCCTCCATTTGCTGATTCATTCCCTAAGTGGCTTCAATGGCCAGAGCTATGCCAATCCAAAGCCAGAAACCTGGAGCTCTTCCAGGTCTCCCACAGAGGTGCAGGGTCCCAAGGCTTTGGTTTGCCCTTGACTACTTTCCCAGGCCACAGGCAGGGAGGTAGATGGGGAACAGGGCTGCCGGGATTAGAACCGGTGCCCATATTAGATCATGGTGAGTTCAAGGTGAGGATTTTAACTGCTAGGCTTCCTCACCGGACCCTGAATTATTGTGTTATGGCCAACTCTTTAATACATAGGATGAACCATAGTGCTCTTTATGACAAAGGATAGTTTTAAAAAGTGAATGGAAAGTAGGTTATTTGGGAATACAATTTGTTTTACATAAAAGGCATCTAGTATTTAAAGTCATAGGCTTTGGAGTTAGACTGGTTTAATTATTATTAATACATGCTGGTGGCATCATGACATTTTCCAGATTTTGTTTATCTGTTAAATACAGATGATTGGGGGCTGGCATTGTGGCACAGCAAATTAAGCTGCTGTCTGCCAGGCTGTCATTCCATATGGGTACCAGTATGAGTCTACGAGTCCCAGCTACTCTACTTCCAATTCAGCTCCCTACTAATGTGCCTAGAAAAACAGTGGAAGGTGCCCCAAGTCCTTGGCCCCTGTAGCCAGCGGGGACCTAGAAGGAGCACCAGGCTCCTGGCTTCCTCCCAATCCAGCCCCAGCCACTGGGGCTACTTAGGAAGTGACATGGAAAATGTGTGATCTATGTCTCTTCTTCTCTGAAACTACCTTTCAAATAAATAAATCTTCATTTTTTAAAAAAAGAAAAATGGAGATGATTATAGGCTACTTCATAGTACTGCTGTGAAGATTAATGTGTATGAAAGTGCTTAGTTCCTAGTAAATGCTTAGTATATGTTAACTTACATTCATTAGAATGATCCGTTTTATTAAAGGATAATATCTTTGTGCATCTAAAACTGAAAATTTTAAATCAGGATTTGCTTTTCATTTGATTAAAATAAAAAAGAGACAGAGAGATAAAGATCTTCTATTAACTACCTGAAATCCTGCTACATCTGTGGTAGGGACAGGCTGAAACTAAACTCTTTTTTTTTTTTTTTAAATTTATTTTTATTATTTTTTTTTATTGGAAAGGCAGATATACAGAGTGGAAAGACAGGAAGATCTTTCGTCCGATGATTCACTCCCCAAGTGAGCGCAACAGCCGATGCTATGCTATGCCGATCCGAAACCAGGAGCCTCTTCCGGGTCTCCCACGGGGATGCAGGGTCCCAAAGCTTTGGGCCGTCCTCAATTGCTTTCCCGGGCCACAGGCAGGGAGCTGGAATGGAAGCGGGGCTGCCGGGATTAGAACCGGCGCCCATATGGGATCCTGGGCGTGCAAGGCGAGGACCTTAACCACTGCGCCACCGCGCCGGGCCCTAAACTCTTCTTTATAAAGCAATCAGCCTCAGGTTTTCTGTTAAAGCTGTGGAAATCAGTTATGTGGGTACCCTTTGTGGAAATTAGTGCCAAAATTGTGGTACTCCAGTATGCAGGCAGGTTTCACCATAAGCCACATTGTTATAATGAACAGTGTTCATTGTTCAGAGTGGTTTTAGGTACAGTAAGCCTGTCTTATCAGAGAAGTGTGGAAACTCGTAAAGTCCATGTTCTAGATACCAACCTTGGGTTAACCTATAAACAGACCTTTTAAAGAATATCAGTCTGAGGGCCTGGCTTGATAGTGTAGCAGCTAAAATCCTCCCTTTGTACATGCCGGGATCCCATATTGGTGCTGGCACTATTCCCAGTAGTCCCACTTCCCATCCAGCTCCCTGACTGTGGCCTGGGAAAACAGTGGAGGACGGCCCAAAGCCTTGGGCCCCTGCACACCCATATGGGAGACCCATAAGAAGCTCCTGGCTCCTGGCTTTGGATTGGCTCAGCTCCAGCTGTTGGGGAGTGAACTATAGGATGGGAGATCTTTCTGTCTCGTCTCCTCTCTGTGTGTATCTGCCTTTCCAATAAAAATAAAGAAATCTTAAAGGAAAAAAGAAAAGAATATCAGTCTTAGCCCTGCCATGTCAGCTGTTTTCTGCACACTCAGTTTCCCTTACATGATTAAAGTAAGTTCTTATCCTGGAGTTGTACAGATTAGAGAGAATAAGTATGAAACTCCTAACTCTTGATACAGAGTAACTGATACCACTATAGTTATTATATGTGAGGTACAGGATCCAATATTCTTTTAGAATTACACAGATTGGGAAAAAAAAATCAGGATTTCCTAAAAAGTGATGAAAATCTACTCTTCTAAGGCAAGAAAATCTGTCTTCATTTATATTACAAACAGTATTTGGATAGTGAATGCTTTATTTTCTGGTTCTGTTAAAAATGTAGGTTGTATGAGAAATGAAGCCAACGGGTACAGACCCAAGGATTTTATTGTTAGCTGCTGAAGTTGCAAAAAGTCCTGAGCAAAATGTTCCTGTAATATTGTTGAAGTTAAAAGGTAAGAAAATAATTTTGTGAGTTGGTAACACTGTGTAAGTAATGATAGTTCAGTTTTTGGTACAATTTGTTAGTTATCCAGATAAATCTTTATACATGGTATAACAATGTCAGTATGTTATGTTTTAGTGATTTTTAATGATTACTCAACATATAAAAATACAAATAGCTCACAAAAACATCTTATTTCTCTTTACCTTAGAAATAATAAGTAACACCCCTCTAGGAAGCTCAGAATTGAAGAAAATCAAACAAGACATATATTGTTACGACCTCATTCAATATTGCCTCTTGATCCTCAGTCAAGACTGCTCTCGAATCCAGGGTGGTTGGACCACAGTTTCACAGCTTACCCAGATATTAAGGTAAAAATTAGGCAATAGATCTGCTTGTTCTTGAGGAATGTAGTAATCAGTGTGGTTTTTCAACATTTGCTCCTGTTTTTATTTGTGTGCCTAACTGGTGTTGGTAACCTACTCTGGTGATTTCGTTCTATTTTCCCTCCATGCAATGTTATTGTTCATATCTATTTGCAATGTCTAAAATTTCCCTCCCTAAGGATAATGATTATTTCTTTTGCTTACCAGATGTCTAATACAGTCTTTGTACACTGAGAAATATCTGAAGAAGTGAAGAAATTAAGGCACTGTGCTTGAGAAACTTACAGTAGAAATTGAGTGGCAATCATATGGGCAGTAAAATAGATGCTGCAGTAAAAGTATGATGAGAGAAGAGATATAAAAATCATTTTGTTAACACATCCTATCTATAAAATTTAGGAGTAGCAATTACTTTTTCACTTTCATGCTAAAAATTAATAGAATGAAAATATCACAGTCAGTTTTTAAAAGAAGGTAGACCAGATATTTTAAATGCCTAAGCTACTTCTTAATACCTGAGAGAATGCATTCAATCCCCAAATTTTAGCTTGCTTTTTCTTTTTTGTTTCTATTGTTGATTTCATTTCAAAAGAATTATTTGTTTTGACTTTAGATTCAGAGTTTTAGGGAGGTGGGGAGGGAGGGAAAAAGAGAAGAGGGGGGGCTTATTTCTCTGAATGAAATGCTACCCTTTAATGTATTTAATAATGTGCTCCTAAGTAAAGTTATGTTTTTATTGTTTTCTCTTTTCATGGTAAAGGATATTCAGATTTGTAGATCTTACAAGTGTGTCTATAAAAAAAAACAAGAGTGTAATTATTGAAAACTGGTATAAATTGGTATGAAATTAGAGCTTTTGATTTCTTTCTCTGCCCCTTGTGGACTAATCCTACCCTGGGAGAGGTATTTTTGCTACTGGAAATCTACAGTGCATGAGTTTATATAAATGATATTCATGAATTAAAGTTTGAAGGTATCCTATTTGTTTTAGAATGAATACAGCCAATTCATTCAAAATATGACTCGATTTTCTTTATTGTGTTCCTGAAGTACTTTGAAGTTTTCATGTCTTGTGAATACTGGACCTTACTAGTAAGGCCTACACTATAGTTTACTTCCCTAGAAAGTTGTTAGACCAGTTTTCCAACAGCAGTTATTGATTGGCCTGGCAACAAGCTGCATTCTAAATGTTCTCATCAAGATACAGTTTTGTATAAAAGTTTAAATAGTCAACTGAAATTTATAATGAACACAAATTTGCACTATTATTTCAGCCATTGCTGTGTGGGCTTGGAACCAGGAGAAGATGCAGAGGAATTTTATAAGGAAATACTTCCATCAGCTACAGAAACTTTTCTCATTTTGGGAAGACGATTGCAAACATGTTTTATCAATGCAGCTAAAGTATGTATCTATTTAGTATTTTGTGGACAAATGATTTTAATTTTCAGGGTTTCAGTTATAAGTGTTCTTACAGTTACCCAAAAATCAGCTCTGCATTTGAAAATTTTTCAATGGTAGTTAACTAAGTTTGCAGCTTCAACCATGAATACTTAGTCCATAGTATTTTCTTGAAACACGTTTTCTGCTTTAACTAGTAATAAAGAAAAATACATTCCCTGAGGCCAGAACCTTTTTGAGTGGCTCCAGTGGTGAATGTGAGGAAATGTCAATATTCTATTTGGTTTTTCAAATTTCTAAACTCAGACACAGAGAAACACACACACACACACACACACACACACACACACACACACACACACACAGCTAACATGAACAAACAGTGGCCTCAGGAATCGAATCAAAGCTTTCTTCTTGTTGTTGTCTTAAAGATTTATTGATTTGTTTGAAATGCAGAGTATCAGAAAGAGGGAGAGACAGAAAGACAGATATTCTATCCACTGGCTCTTCTATCCACTCCTCAAACAACCACATTAGCCAATGCTGGGCCAGGCTGAAGCCATAAACCAAGAACTCTTATCTAGGTCTCCCACATGGATAGCAGGGGCCTTTGTGTTTGGCCTGTGATCGATTGCTTTTCCAACTGCTTTACTAAGAAGTTGGATAGAAAGCTGGACAGCCAGGATTCAAACCAACATTCTGACGTGGGACGTTTGCATCCCAATTGGTGTTTTAACTTACTGCAGCACATCGGTGACTCCTATCTAATGGGCTTTTTAAGTAAAAGTATGAAATCAGAAGTGCAAGACTATCTTTTGAGGTTAATAACAGTGAAGAATTATCACCCCTTTTCTGATGTGTCCTTGGTTGAAAATGGCAAAGTCAGTTTACTGAACCATTTCTTATTTTGTTAGTTTGCTGACAGAAACTAACAAAAGTATGCCTTTCTACTCAAGTTGACATGCCCATAAATGACATAATTGCAAGTGGAGTCTGTGCTGCTTATTTACCATTGTGACACTCAAGACTGATTTCTCACTCTACTTTCCAGAAAAGAAGACTGGAAAAATTGTTTGTTAAATGAATGTTCACTGTGTGTCAGAACTGTGAGATAGTGAGTTCATAGTAGAGAGCTGAAAGACATGATCCCTGCCCCTAACAAGTCAGAGTGGAAACCAGAACTGAAATACACTATTAATAATAACCTTACATATATATGCTGCTATAGTGGTTTTCAACTTTGGCTTCATAACCAAATCACCACCTGACTTTGTGAAATCACAGATGTTCAGACTTTATCTTTGCAGATTCAGATTCAGTGCATTTGGATTAAACCATGTGTATTTACAAAGTTCCACAATTCGTTTTAATGCATAGCAATTATTAAGAAATCCTAGTTTTTAGTAGGCACTTTAACCAATGGTTTTAGAAATTTAGAAACCAAACCCATGTAATTACATCGTTTGTTTAATCGCTGGGTTCTAGAAACCAGCGAGTTTTTTTTTTTTTCTTATAAAAGCAAATTAAAAAAATTAAATTGGTTCGTCTTATATGTTAAGGGTGAAGAAAAAGATGAATTACTGCACAATTTCCAGATTTTGACTGATTCTCTTTTCTGGCTTGTGGGAGGCCATGTTCAACTTATACAGCATGGTAAGATAAAAGATTTTTTATAAAACTGATAGTTATTATATAATTAAATGTTAATAGTTCAGACTTTTTTTTTCTAAAAATAAATGCCTTATAAGCTGTACATAGAGCTACAGTGTGAAAAGGTTGAAATATATTTCAATAATGTTAAAATAACTCTGTAATTGTAAAAGCTTAATTCACAAACTGAGCCTTAAATAGCCAACATTGACAATATGAATAGTATATATAGCAAGTTAAGCCACTGCTTGTGTGGCCAGCAAACATATGGGCATCTGTTCAGGACCTACTGTTCCATATGCAGTCCAGCTCCCTGATGATGTGCCTGGCAAAGAAGTGGAAGATAACCCCAAATACTTGGATTCCTGTCACCCAGTGGGAGACACAGTCAGCCTTCAGGCTCCTGTCTTCGGCCTCTCTGCCGACTACAACCATCTGGGGAGTTAATTCATGCATAGGAGATCTCTCTTTCTCTGTTTTTCTCTTTATCCTTGTCACTGTGCCTTTCAAATAGCTAAATTTTTACATTTTAAATGTCATAGTATTCTAGACCTATTTTGAGAGAAATTCCTATATACAGTGTATGATTTAACTTACAGCCTATCCATCAAGTTAAGAGTAAGCGCCATATGATAATGTTTTATGTATTTCTGCTTAAATAGTCCTTTAAACTGGGAAACTTTAATACATTTGTTTCCTCAATGGAAAATTAATAGATAATTTATAAAAAGATTTATTTATTTTTATTGGAAAGGCAGATATATAGAGAAGAGAGACAGAGAGAAAGATCTTCCATTGATGATTTACTCACCAAATGGCCACAGTGTTTGAAGCTGAGCCAATCTGAAGCCAGGAGCCTGGAGCCTCTTCTGGGTCTCCCACACGGGTGCAGGGTCCCAAGGCTTTGGGCCGTCCTTGACTGCTTTCCCAGGCTGCAAGCAGGGAGCTGGATAGGAAGCAGGGCTACTGGGATTAGAGCCAGTGTCCGTATGGGATCCTGGTGCATATGCAAGATGCATAGCCACTAGGCTACTCTGTTGGGCCCAAGAATTAATTTTTAAAATACCATAATATCAGTGCCAACTCGGTGGCTCAAGAAACTAACCCTCATTCTGCAGCACCAGCATCCATATAGATGCCAGTTTTAGTCCCAGCTGCTCTACTTCAACCCAGCTCCCTGCTTATGACATGGAAGGCAGCAAAGGATGGCCCAAAGTCCTGGGTCCCTGCACCCACCTGGGAGACCTGGAAGTAGCTCCTGGCTTAGATTTGACTAAGCTTAGGCTGTGGGGCCAGTTTGGAAGTGAAACAGCAGGTGGATGATCTTTCTTTCTGTCTCTCTGTCTCTGTGTAATTCTGCTTTTCAAATAAAAATAAATCTTAAAAAAAAAAAGCTATAGTACCCAACTCTTACACTCTTATTTCCTGTTTTCCAAATGTAGTAAATTAATAAGAATAACAATCCTGGTTTGTTACACACAAATAGTTAAATAACATGCCTAATCACTTGCTTTTTAAAAAACATTATCTATTAATTTTGAAATAATTGTTTCATAATTAATTATGGAACAAATGTTATTCAAAGTTCCCAGTTTAAAGAATTATTTAACCAGAAATGTAAAGCAGTTATGATTATTGATATAAAACACTTAGTAAAAAGAGACAGAATACTTGGATAATTTAAAAAATATATTATATGTTTTTAAATATAGGAAATATAATAAAAGCAATGCTTCTTTAGTTAATCTGTCCACTTAAAATGTACACGAATGGGAACAGCGTTGTGACAGTGTGTTACATTGCTGGCCGCTTATGTTGACATCTTCCGGTACCATAGTGCTGGTCTGAGTCCTAGTCACTCTGTCTCTGGTCCAGCTCTCTGCTGACCAGATGGTGATGGTGACCCAGGTACCTGGGCCCCTTGCTACCCTTGTGGGAGACCAGGATGTAATTTCTGGCTCTAGGCTTCAGCTTGACCTGGACCTAGCTGTTGCAGCCATTTGGGGAGTAAACTAGTGAATAGAAGATCTCAATATTTCTTTATTTTGATCACTCTCTCTCATACACACACACACACACACACACACACACACACACATACACACACACGTGCGCTCTGTTTGTTTTTCAAATAAATAGATATTTTCTTAAAATATCTGGGATGGGAGGGGAAGAAGCCCTATACCTGCAAAATTGCCAAACGAGCAATAAATAAATACATAAACTTAAAATGCAATTGAAATTAAATTTTTAAAAAAATATCCAAGGGTTAACTTATGTTTGGGGTACCAACATCCCACATTGGAGGGCCTGGATTCAAGTCCGAACTCAGCTCCTCATTCCAGCTTCTTGCTAATAAATACCCCAAGAGGTTCAAGTAGCTAGGTCTTGCTACTCTTTTGGGAGGCCGAGATTGGCTTTTCTGCTCCTACCTTCAGCCTGGACAAACCTCAGCTCTGCAGGCATCCAAGGAGTAAAGCAGTAGGTGAGAGAGCTTTCTGTCTCTCACTCTGCCTCTCAGATAATTAAATCATGAAGTAGCTATGAAACTAAGTTCAACCATTAACAATTTTATATGCAAAATGTAAATAGTTACATGAAAGATGGCATTTCTAACAGCCTCTTTAAAATGAATCCCTTGGACAAATGACTGACTATAGGCTTGGGTTAGAAAGTATATGAGGTGGGCTTGAAATGTGTAGACTACTAGATACTACTAGAAGGGAAACAATCAAAATCTATTAGGAGTTCATAGAAAGGACCCTAAATAAAGGGTCTTCTTGCCAAATACAGGAAATTTGAAGATTTAAGACATGATAAGAGTAGAGTGAAAACGGTCAACAGTAGGGGTAAGCTAGGGAATCATCAAGATTGGTCATGAATTATCATTGTTAAGATTGTATATAATGTTATAGTGTCTAAAATATGCTTAAATTGTTCGTTATTAAGAGTTTAAATAAACAGGCACAGTGTTGGGTTTTGTTTAGGAGAATGGTAGCAGGAAGATAGAACTTACTATGTCAAGTTATCTGCCTACAGTTGAAAAGCAAAACAGGACTCTTCAAATTATTTACTATCGTTATGTATTCCAAGAAAGCATGAAAAATAGAATGGGGAGCTGATTGATGTAGTGGGCTACATTGCCATTTGCCGTGCTATTTCTAGTAGAAGTAGTGGTAACTCTGCTTCTAATAAGCTTCCTACTGATGTGCCTGGGAAACAGCAGATGATGGCCCCTGCCACCCATGTGGGAGACCCAAATGGAGTCACTGGCTCCTAGCTTTGGCCTGGCCAAGACACGGCTGTTGCAGGTGTTTGGGGAGTGTGCCATTAGTTCATGTGTCTGTCTACTCTATTCTCTGTTGCATTGCCTTTCCAAGAAAAAAAAAAAAACAGATCTATACAAAGGAATAAAATAGAATGAGTTTAGCAACTTATCTTAGTGTAAATTTTTACAGTATATAAAACAAAGCACACAATAATCTGCCAAATGACTTCAGTGAATCCAAAGTTAATTCAAGAGTTATTAATATTTTAAGTAGATAAAAATGGAAAATATGCTTCTTTCTAGCTACAGAGAAGATTTGTTTTGCTACTAAGGAAATAGAAATTAAAATAGAAATATTTAGTGATAGTGAGCTTGGTTTTCTAAGTTGTTACACATTTTTAAAATGTCATTAAGTGAAATATTAGACTTTAAAAGGAATGAAGAATGGGAGTTGAGTATGGGAGAGATGGAAATAGGAAAAGAGTAAGAGTAATGTACATAGAGCCAGCTGCTATCATAACTGGTATTAAAATTCCAGCTTGTTAATGGAGGAGGGAATAGATAATGACAATTGATTGAAAGTATGTCCTGTTCTAGGACATTCCACATTAGCACATGTAACAGCTATTGTTGCTGATTTTACAGATGAAAAATGCAGCTTCTGAGAGTTTAACATCTGAGGAAAAGATCCAATGCAAAGTCATAACAACTGCTTAGAACCTGAAAAATTCAACTAATGAAAGAAAAACATCTACTTAATATTTCATGATTATTTAAATGTTATATAACAAAATTAACTTTTCAAGAACTTGACAACTGATAATAGTCATATGTGGTGTGCTTTCTGTAATAGCCACAAGAAATGTGATTTTGTTTACTGAAATTCATAGCTAGAAAAAGGAATTCAAGCTTTAGTTTTTATTATATTTACAATTTAAAGAGAGAAGTAATAAATTCTTAGCTTGGCATTTATGGGAGTTGTCTGATCCCATCTATGTACAAAAACAGGATGACATTTATAACTGTTTAAAATTGCTTGTCTTAAAATACCGTTTAAGTTATAGGTTATTTGAGACCTAGAAGTTTAGGAGAAAGGGTCACACTTTGATTTGGTTTTAAAGGAACAGAATCCTGTTTTTTAAAATTTGTTTTTATTGGAAAGGCTGATTTACACAGGTTAGAGGCAGAAATAAAAATCTTCCATCTGTTGATTCTCTCCTCAAATGGCTGCAACAGGCAGAGGTGAGCCTATCGGAAGCCAGGAACCAGGAACTTCTTCCTGGTCTCCCACATGGGCACAGAGTCCCGAGGCTGTGGGTTCTACTCTGCTGCTTCCCTAGGCCATAAGCAGGAAGCTGAAGGGGAAATGAAGCGGCTAGGACATGAACTAGCACCAGTTTGGGATCTCAACATTGCAAGGGGAGGATTATCCAGTTGAGCTATTATGCCGGGCCCGAGAATCCCATTTCTGTTATCATAGAATCTTTGCTTTAATCTCCCTCCTTTTTTTCTTCCTTTAGTACTACAAAGTGATCATTTCTTACATTTACTGCAAACTGACAATGTTCAAATTGGAGCTACACTTATGACTCTGCTACAGAATATGCTACTGATCAACAGGTGACTTGGTTTAATGAAATGTTGATGATTTTTAAAATTTTGATCAAAAGCATTATCAATTTTACTCTTACTTTGCAAAAAATCAATTGTATGTAACTTTTCCATGACACAAAACCTGTATCACTAGTGTCTTTAACAAAACATTAATATAGATATTATAAAAGACTAGACATTTATTATCAACTTGATAGCTTAGTAAGATTTTGAGTAGAATCTCATGTGAAGGAGAATATTTTGATCATAATAAAAAGTGTTTTGTCACATATTTTACTAATAAGTATCAAGCTCAGTATTGTGATAAAGATAATACTTAAAGTACAATATTTGTGCAGAAAGTTAAAATAATTCATTCTTTCAATTCAGAATGAATATGCATTTATTAAGCAGTTACTGCATGCCAAGTGTTGTATCTGTCATTGTATTTACAAAATTAAATAATACGTAAACCTTATCTGCCAGGATCATATGGTGAAGTAGGAAGGGGACACATGAATGTAACTGTAGCGTATTGCACGGTATGTTGAAATTATCCCCCAAGCTGAGGGGTGATGGCTTCCTGGAGAAGGCAACAGCCCATAAAATATTTAAGGATGATAAATTAGCCAAGGAGTACTGGGGAAAAGCAGTATTTCCAGGTAAAGGTAACAAAATATGCAAAAGCACAGAGGTAAAAAATTAGGAATAATTCATTGTTGGATTTAACATTCAGAATCAGAAACTAGCAAGTAATGAAAATCTTAGATATGCTGTGTTAAGGAAACTTTGATCTTGTTGACAGTGCGAACCAATGATTGTATTTCAATTTTGTTACTCAGTGACTCTTCAAGAAATATTTAAGGGAAAACAAGTCTAGACAAAAGCGGCAGTTAGAGTAAAAAGACACAGTAATACAAAGGAAGTAAAGAAACCTTGGCTCTGGGCACTGGTTCTTGGGGAATGAGTTGAAAAATAGTGAATTAAAATTATCAAGACTTCACCTCTAGTTGAGATGGAATAAAAAAATAAAATGTAACACATCAGTTTTCAGGTAACTAAGCATTATTCATTGAAAGAGAGACAAAGAAAAAGAAATAAGCCAGATAAACCTCACAATTGCCTTGTGCTGTTGGGATTTATCAGTCAGCCTCAGTTTTAGAGATAAAGCCAAAAATTTGGGGGGAAATAAGATCACTTTGCTCACAAGGAGTGTTAGAAGACAGAGCTACACAGATTTCCAGATTCTGCTCAAGGTTCCTTCAGCTATGCAGTATTCATACCCAGGTAAATGCGAGGAAACTACACAATACCAAGGAAAACAAGAATCTCAAAAGATTAAAAGGAGTTTACTGAGGCTGAGGGATAGTGTTTGTTTCTGACAAACAAGAAAACCTCATAAATAACTTGCCATCGGGTAGGGTGTTCAAGAATTTACTAAAGTAATAGAGAACATCTGGACTACCCAGCCAAATTATGAAAGGCCTGAGGAGTAAACATTTAGTACAGTGGTAAGATGCCAGCTAAGATACCTGAGTCCCTTATCAGATTACCTGATTCCTGGCTCTGGCTTCTAACTCCGGCTTCATGCCAAAATAAACCAGGGCAGGTAGCAGGAATGGCTCTCCAGACTGGGTTCCTCCCACCTACAAAGGCCCTTGATTGAGCAGCTAGCTCCTGTCAGCTCAGCCCAACCTGGGCTGTTGTGGGCCTCTGGTGAGAGAGCCAGCAGAACAGAGTGTGTACATAAACATACACTTGCGAAATAAATGTTTAAAAAACACAAGCCCCCCCAATGGATCAGATTGTTTCCAAACTACCAGCACTTTGAAATCTTCATTTTTGTAGAGTATGCAAATCGTGGGAATTCAACATACTTTGATTTACCTTTAATAAGAAAAATAATTTCCTTGTGCTTTCATAGAATATTTGCTTTGATCATTGTTTTTTTTTTCCTTTTCCTTTTTTTTTTTTTTACAGGGTAATTGTTTCTTACATTAACTAAAAAATTAAATCATACTTTACTGCCCAAAGAAATGGCTTGGTCCTATAAAATATTGCTTAATTTGTTTTTCTGTCAGCCCCAACAAAATAAAACTGATGATATCTTGCATGAAATCAAATGCCAGGCATATAAAAAAAAAAGAGGAAAACAAGACATAAAATGACAACAAGCCTGCTGATCATATGATATGTATGTTAGAATTAGCCAAGGACATTAGGGCAGTAATATACTTTATATACTCCAAAAGTTGGATAGGGGCTTGTATGATATATAATTAATTTGAGCTACAGTGTCTGAAAATACACTGGATAGGAATAATAGTAAATTAATTTTACAGAAGATTAGTGGCTTTTAAGATGTCAGTAGAACTGCAAAATCAAACAGAAAAGTGAATTTTTTAAAAAAGGAAAGAAGAATCTTGAACTGCGAGCAAGATCAAAAGCCCTTATGTAAGTATAGAGTGCCTAAAGAGATAGTATGAGTAGGGAAAAAATTGAAGTAATGACAGTTTTTCCAAATTTGATGATAACTACAAACATGCAGATTGAAGAATCTTGTTTGGCCCCAAGGAAAATAAAAACAAAGAAAAAAGTCTGCTTTAAGGCAAAAATAAAGTATGCAAACCATAATGACTAGGACATTTTAGAAGAAACCAAAAGAAAACCTTTGTACAGAGACAGAGTGAAAATAAAGATGACAATTTTCTCATCAGGAAAATGCAGGCAGAAGACAACTGAAAAACACCTTTAAAATTGAGAAAGAAAAAAAAAATGTGCTAAAATTTTATATACAGTGAAAATATATTTCAAAAACAAAATACTTTTTCAGAAATCAGCAGTAGTGTCTCTTCCTTCAGCTTGGGTGGTGGGAGGAGTGGCAGCAGTCTGCCAGCCACGCTGTGGGGAGGCTGTCAGCACACGGTGGCCTGCAGGCACCCGACACATGCCCTCCTGCCACCCAGGTGCCCAAGAGGAGATTGGTTAAGATGGTTGGCTAAACCTGCTCCTGCAAAAGTGGGAATGAATCACAAAATGACTGCCCAGAAGGGTAAGTTCTTGGACGTAAGATTCCAGACAAAAGGAAGAAGAGGGGCAAAGGGAAAGGAGGAACAAAGAGAAAACCAGTCTAGGTGACTGACCAAGAAACTAGAAAACATTTAACTTCAGAAAATGGAGAAACTGAAAATGAGGGGAGTTCAGCCTCTGAGGAAGCAGCAGAGAAAGAAGGCAAGTCTTTAATATCATACATTGCATCTTACAGTTGTTCCTGTCTCCCTGCTTGTACAATATAGAGGGTAACATTTTTATGGAGGGAAACCTACTGTTTTTTTAGGTGTAAATCATTTGTTGGTTGTTTTACTTTTGGTATAACCAGAAACTAGTGGAATATTGCATTATGGAAGCCTTTGACCTGTGTCTCCACTTAACATTCCTTAGATGGGGGCAAGGGAATATATGTCAAAATAGAAGCATGCTGAGTGGCGATTTAGAGTCAAAGTTGTACGTTTTATGTCTTGAATATTTACACTTGTTTCTCCCATATTGTGTGGTAGAATTCCTACAGAAAACCACTCCTTATTGCTATGTCAGAATTATGCATTCTATAGTGTTTTTGGTTGTGGCAGTACATTTCACATACTTTTGTTAATGTGCCATAAAGAATTGACAAATTGAATGTGTCATGTATATGATATTGAGTTGTGAGTTGAGGGGATTTATGTGTAATAGCCACATTTAAAGATAATGGTACTTGGTATCCTATTAAGGAAGAGTTACCTCCAAATTTAAATCTGCAAAGTCCCTGGAACAACTTAAAAAAATGACAATACTTATTGTTTAGATTAGGTATATGCGTAAGAGTTTCATGTAAATTGAAATGTCTGTGTACTATTTCTCAACACTAATAAAATATCAGTTATGAACAATGACAGAAATCACAGTAGATGACACTATAAAAAATGTAAGGAAGTATTTCAGTTAGAAGGGGAATGGAACTGTCAAAGTAATGAAAGATAGCAAAAATGGTGGTTAAATAAATAAATATATAGTTATTTTACCAATTGTACTGGGATAATATATGTGCAAAAGAAACATGTTTGGGGGCTTATAACACATGCACCCATAAAATATTATTAGCAGCAGTATAAAACTTGGAGGAAAGAAATGGGAATGCATTATTATAAGATTGTTGCACTCTATATGACATAGTGTAATATTTCTCAAAGTAGGTTAATAGGGGGAAATATATACTGTAACCCTTAAAATAGTCAAGAGGATAATAAAGAATTACTGCTAATAAGACAAAAGAAGTAGAAATGAACATAAAAATAATAATTTGTGGAACTGGCACAATGGCTCAATTGGCTAATCCTCCACCAGCAGCACTGGCATCCATATGGTTCTAATCTCAACTGGTCCACTTTCCATTCAATTCCCTGCACATGGCCTGGGAGAGGAAAGATGGCCCACAACCTTGGGACCTGCATCTATGTGGGAAACCAGGAAGAAACTCCTGGCTCGTGACTTCAAATCAGCTTAGCTTTAACCATTGTGACTATTTGGGGAGTGAATCAGCAAATGGAAGATCTTTTTGTTTCTCCTGCTTGCTGTAAATCTGCCATTCCAATAAAAATAAATAAATTTTTAAAAAATATTTAAGAAAACAATCTGAAATAAGGCAGTAAAACATACATAATGAAGCCAGAAGCAAGTGGTAAATTTATAATTATATTAGATGCAAATACTTGGAAAATCCAAATTAAAGACAGAAGCAGAAAACTATTTGTAACCTACCACGAATGTACTTTAAATATAAAGAGAAATAAAACAATAGCAAATATGTTATGACTAGATAAGAAAGCTAGAGTGCCAGTGTTATTATCAAATTTCAAAGCAAGGATTATTACCAATGATAAAAATGCTTATTTTGTAATCATTAAGAATTGAATTTATGTTTTTTAGTCTAATAGTTTCCAAATACATGGGTAAAAGTTAATAAAATTGCAAAGAGAAATAAATCCTCAGTTAACATGGGAGGTGTCAAATGTGCTTGTCTCAATAATTGATAGAATAATTAAATGAAGAATTATTATGACTACAGAAGATTTCAAGAACAGTATCACCCTCCTTATATGTTAGATGGTTGTAAAGAAAATATAATTTCTTCCAGCACAGAGAACTCCAAGTCTGCACAGCTTATTCATTGATAAATTCTACTGATCTTTTAGTGAAGCAATAACATTCATAAAGAAACTAATAGAAAATTGAAGAGGAAGAAATGCTTCCCAACTCAGTCTGTGAAGTTAGCATTTTACTTTAGTACCAAAACCAAAGACACTATGCGAAAATAATCATCAATACATTTATTAACATACATGCAAACATTACAGGCAAAATATTAGCAAGTCAAATATAGCAATTCATTAAAAAGTGCATGAGGAGTTAGATTTATCTCAGGGATTCAGGACTGGTTTATAATGAAAGTCAATCAGTGTAGCTCATGTTAAATTGGAAAGAAACTGCATCAATAGGATGAAATATTTTGACAAAAGCAAGTACCTGTTCTTTTGCTTTTAATTTTTAAAGATTTTCAGCAAAATAATGAGAATACCTATTCAGCATAATGAAGGCAATCTAATAAAAACTGACTACTATTATACTTGATGATAAAATTCTGTTGTCTTTCCCCATAAGATCAGAAACAAGACAAGGATATCCACTCTTAGCCACTTCTATTTTTCACATTTTACTAGAATTACTAGCTAGTAAGAGGAAATTTAACCTCCCCACCCCCCCCAAAAAAGTAACAGAAAAAAATAAGTAAAGCTTTCTGTATTTTGTCATGATACTATCATCCATGTAGAATATCTGACAAATTACACAAATGATCTTCTAAATCTAAGTTTAGTAAGATTTTTTTTTGAGAGACAAAATCAGTATAAAAATATGTATTAAGGAGCCGGTGGTGGCTAAGCTTCTACCTGGGGTGCCAGCATTCCTTAGGAGTGCCAGTTCTTGCTCTACTGCTTCAATTCTTGTTCAGCTCCTTGTTTATGGCCTGGGAAAGCAGTGGAGGATGACTCAGGTCCTGGAGTCCTTGCACCCACTTGGGAAGCACAGAAGAAGCTCCTGGCCCCTGGCTTCAAATCAGCTCAGCTCAGACCTTTGCAGCCATTTGGAAAGTAAACCCAAAGATCTCTCTCCTCTCAGTAATTTTGCCTTCCAAGTAAAAATTAAATTAATCTTGGGGGTTGGTGTGATGGCTCAACTGGCTAATCCTCATCCTTGGAGCACCAGCATCCCATGTGGGTGCTAGTTTGTGTCCCTGTTACTCCATTTCCCTTCCAGCTCCCTGCTTATGGCGTCAGAAAGCAGTAGAGGATGGCCCAGCATCCTGCAGGAAAAAATGGAAGAAAGCTCCTGGCTTCAGATTAGCTCAGTTCCAGCCATTGCAGCCATTTGCAGAGTGAACCAGCGGGTTGGAAGATCTTTCTTCCTGTTTCTCCTTTTTGCTATAAATTTGCTTTTTCCAATAAAAATAAATAAATGTTTCAAAAAATAAATCTTTATAGAATCTTTATACCAATGCTTTAACACTCATAATTTTTAAAATTAGCTGTAATTTACAATGGCATAGATAATATACAAAGTACAGGTAAAGATTGGGATTTTCATATTCAATATAATAGTAGTATAATTAAATGTAGTACTGGAAAGCACATCCATAGTCAGCAGGGAATTAGAGGGAGCTAGGGAGGAGACATGTCCTTGAAACGTGATGAATGTATTTCTTTTGTTTCTGATGGTCTAACACATTAAAGCAATCAAATTATATGTATTAAGTATGTTATATAGCAATCATATTGTAATGAAGCTATTAAAATTAAAAAGGTCTTAGCATTTTCCTATTTTCTAATTTTTTAAAGATTTATTTATTTTTATTGCAAAGGCAGATAAACAGAGAGGAGGAGAAACAGAAAGAAAGATCTTTCATCCTTTGATTCAATCCCGATGCAGCTGCAACGGCTAGAGCTGAGCCAATCAGAAGCCAGGAGCCAGGAGCCTCTTCCGGGTCTCCCACGCTGGTGCAGGGTCCCAAAGCTTTGGGCCATCCTCAACTGCTTTCCCAGGCCACAGGCAGGGAGCTGGAAGGGAAGCGGGGCTGCCGGGATTAGAACCGGCGCCCATATGGGATCCCGGGCGTGCAAGGCGAGGACCTTTAACCACTTGCGCCACCGCGCCGGGCCATGATTGCAAGTTTCTATGAAGAGATGGCCTTTTGTCAAGTTTTCCATTACCTGGCATGACATCTTGCACACAGTAGAAACTCAGTAAATATTGCTTACTTAATATGATACATTTTTAGAACCAAGCTATATGTTTAAAACTTGATTATCTTCTTGGATTAAGCCATAGTCAGACAGTAGATTAGTCCATTTTTTAAAATTAGTTGTGATACCTGTGCATCAATTAGTAATGTACGTTTTTTTTCCTGTTAGTGGTGATTTACTCAAAATAGAAGGAAAAATCCTGCATTCAATTTTGGATGAAGTTGTCTTCAAGCTATTATCAACCTCTAGTCCAGTCATAAGAAGCACAGCTACAAAACTCCTACTGTTGATGGTTGAATCTCATCAGGAAATCTTGGTTTTACTGAGACTAAGCGCCAGCTATAAAGGTAACACATTCTTTTCCTGAGATTCTCAAAAATAAAATTGACATTAATGACTAATGAAACATAAAATTTTTTTATTTGAAATATTAGTAATGGCAATTCAGGAAATGTTTAATCAGGTTATCTTCATGTCTCAAAAAAATGGCATGTGGTCCTTTGTTGATTAGACTACAATAAATATTTACCTCCTCTCTGACAAAATGGGTTCAGTAACCTTATGAGGCTTAATTTTAGTAGATAAATTAGAACTGTACAGAGCAATTGATAGCCCCTTTGGTTTTTATATTAATACATTATTCTTCAACCAATATACTACCTTTCTAAAAGAAAAAAAAAAGGCTCTCTGCCTAAAAACATGTAAATGGAAAAGTCAGAAATTTTAAAGACAAAGAGCTCCTATTCCCTGGTTTACTCTAAATCCTTGTATCCACCAAGGCTTTGAGCTGAGTCTTCCTTGTGCGAGTCTACACTGGTGGAAAGTTGGAATTGGGAGTAGAGCTGGCATTGCAAGATACAGGCATTTTAACAAGTTTCTTAAACACCTGGTCAAAATGCTGGCCCCCAAAGTCAGAAATTTGGTAATAAAAGCACTCAGTGAATTACTATTTACTGTTAATATCCCAATAGAATAGTTTTTACTTACTTATTACATGGCAAACAAAGTTCTACATATATCTTACATGTAATAATATGTCATCTTGGAGCCAGCACTGTGTTGTCGTGAATTAAGCTGCATCTGAAATACTGGCATCCTCCATGAGCACTGGTTTGAGTTCTGCCCACTCCACTTCTGTCCAGGTACCTAAAAAATGTGCTTGGTAAATCCGCAAAAAATGACTCTTTGGCCCCTACCACCCATTCTGGAAACTTGGATGAAGTAACAAGCTACTGACTTTGGCCTGGTCCAGCCTTGGCTTATTTACAGCCATTTGGGAAAGGAACTTAGAGATGGAATAAATTTCTCTCTTCCTCTCTCTCTGTAGCTGTGGCTTTCAAATAAATAAAAAGAGGCATGGAGAAATGAAGCAATTTGCCCAAGATTAATCAGTGTATTTTTTTAATGTTTATTTTCATTTCATTCAAAAGGAAAGCAGATGAAAACAGATCTTTCACCCACTGTTTTATTCCCGAGGGGCTTGTAACAGTCAGTTGATGGGCCTGGCTGAAGCCAAGAGCCTGGACCTGGACCTGATGTGGATCCTTCCGACTGTTGAACCATCACCTGTCACTTCCTGGGTGTATGTCAGCTACATGCTGAAACTGGAAGCAAAACTGAGCCGAGAACTAGACACTTTGATATGAGATGTGAATATCTGCTGTTAGAAATGAGGCAAAGAAAGTGATGGAAGCATTAGTCTGGGTGATTTTGTATCAGATACACATTTTTCAAATCTATAGTCAGATTCCTATAGAAATGTAAGTGTCCCTCAAAGTTCATTATAAAGAAATTTTACTTTACTCCTTATTCAATAACAACTTAAGTTTCTAAAGATATGTTATAATTATTAATATTGCTGTATTTCTGTGAACTTGAAGAGACTATGGGTTTTTTAAGAAGTTCATGGAAAGATGTGTTTTATGAAGAAAGCAATGCATGGACTTAAATCATGTTTTGTACCATAATAAACATCTTTTAGTCTCATTTTCTTGTAAACTTTTGAAGTAGTATATAAAATATGAAAAAGATTCATGTAGTGTTTTCCCCTCTTGCACACTGCTATTTTACCTTATTTGTATTAAATATTTTCATGATAATATGTCATACCAACATTTTCTATGTGTACTACTCTGTGTTTTTTACTATTCTGTGTTATTTGAGGATGCAAATGCAGTATCTTACTGTTATAGAACTTCTGTATTTTCTCAAGAACCCATTGATTTGCCCCAAGTTATATTTTAACTATATATTTTATGTAGTAATAACTTTTTAAATTAATAATTACAACCAGCTTAAATGCTTCCATGGGAAGATATGTATTGGCTATGGATCCATGATAATTTTTCTTGTAAAGATATTCCATTTAAGGTGTTTATATTCAAGGAGAACACCTAATTAATGTCTGAGTTACTATTACTAATAATTGTATCATTTTTTCATTGTATTTCAGGACTCAGAAGCTTACTTCACAAACAGGAAACTGGGACAGAGTTTGGTCAACAACTTAGTAAGCTTGTTGATCTTTTAAGCCCGAAGATCTGTAAGAATGTGGAAGAACAGGTATTAAGTTATAAAAATGATTTATGTGACATTCATTAACTTACTGCAGTAAATTTCAATATTTCTTAAATATTCCATAGTTTCTATTAAACTTTAAGAACGCTTCCTAAAATCTAGGAATCTTTCAAATTTTCTTTTACCATTTAGCCTACCTTTAATTTCAGTCTCCTTTTTATACTGATTAATAGATATCATCAAATTTTTCTAGAATTTTTTCATGAATTCCACACCTCTGACATTTATGTTTTTTTTCAAAAAAAAAGTAAAATTTTAGCAAACTGTATGTATGATTACCCATGGTTACTCTTGCCATTTTAAGATAAAACAGTAAATCTCTTTCCATCCATGCAAGGAATTTTATTAATAAAAATTGTTTATTAGTTTGAAGAAGCAAGTTATTGAACTAAACTTCTCTGGCATACTCGGAATGGTGTCTCCAGATAATGTATTTCAATCAGTACAAGCAAATAGCTTTTTGATTCCCAGGTGAAAACCTAAATACTGAAAATATACTTAAATGTAAAATAGTTAAGGTTTTTTTTTAATACATATCCAAAATTCCAAGTCAAAGTGATCATAAATTTGAAATAGAAGCAAGAACCATGAAAAGAAGTACGTATAGGAAGAAAGAGAGAATCTGGAGAAAAGAGAATACAGTTAAGGAGTCACAAGTCATAGTAGTATCAAAACTGTCATGTGCAGGAGAGACGCAAGACAGCATACCAGGTGCTTTCGGAACTAAATAGCTTTGAACAACCACCCAGAAAGAATCCCAGAGCTTGCAGTCTGACTCTAATCAGGTTGTATAATTAAATAAAAGCATTAACATGATAGCCTAGAATTATGAATGGTTATAATGAACTATGAAAACTTTGACATGGGAAATGAAATTAGGAGAAATTTGGAGTTGACTAGACAGTTTCTTTACTATGTTCAGACATTACCTGAAACTAACACACCTCCTCAGGGAAGAGAAGTTTAGTGTTCTTAGTCCTTCTCTGTGCAAGGCCTATTAAGTTCATGCTGCCTTCTGCCCATCTTGTTAAGAGTCGGGGATTAATACTTGACCTGGCCTGTTTATTTTTAGAGGTCAGCTTTTAAAAATTATTTCTGACATTTAATTTCAGAAACTACATCAAGCAGCGTGCTTGATTCAAGCTTATTGGAAGGGTTACCAAACTAGAAAGAGATTGAAGAAGCTTCCATCTGCTGTGATTGCTTTGCAGAGGAGTTTCAGGTAAAAACAACAACAAAAATGACTGAGGATAATTGGAGGGCCCTGCTATAGTACAATTAATTTTGATTTACTTTGTTTTCTAATATGTTTCTCTCTCTTATTTTCATTCTAATTTTTCTATGTTTCTGAATGTGGATCCCCTTAGTAACAAGATGGACTTTCAGAGCAAGGAGACATACTATAAGATGTGTCAAACATCACAGGCTTATTCACTCTCGGTGGCTTCCCCCATCCTGTTTGGTGTGTGCTTGCTTGAATATATGCTTGATTGCAAGCATCCATTTCTCTCATGGCGTTTGTTCAAGTGACCGGGCTCAGTGTTTGCGACACTGAGCCACTCCTTTCTATTGCATTCTTAGCTTGCATTTTACTTGTACCTCCATGCTCTGTGGACTTCCTTTTTGCTGTACTAACCTGCATGCTCAGATCATTTCTAAAACCCAATTTTCTGACAGATGAAATGTTGTAGTAGTGTAGTTTTAATTATTATCATGTTTCTCATGCTTATAGTATTTTTAAAATATTGATGATGCAATATTAGATATTTTTGCCTATATTCAGTTAGAAGTCTGAAACAAGAGACTGTGAATAAATTAAGGATACTGGTAGAATCAAGATGGCGGGATAGGGTAAGGGCACATTTAATCAGACGGAGAAACATTTAATCAGGATGAAGCAGAGAGGACATATTTCAGGGAATAGGAAAGGACAGAACAACAGCAGAGGGGTACCTGGAGACTGACAGACACAGGAAAGCAGCAGACACAATTGTGTGGTGTTGCAGTGTATGATACTCCAGCACAGCAATCTGAACTCCAACAGCAGCCGGAACTCTGCCAGCAACCAGGTGGGAAGGAACTTTCACTGGGAGCTTGGGAGGTGAACCCAGACAAAATACTGTCCGTCCTGCTGGTCCATTTGATTTGACCAGGAGCAGAGACAGAGCAGCAAATCTCAGGCAGTGCGAGAACAGAGTGAATTTCATAGCCTAGTCAGCCCCTTAGAGCTGAATTGGGCGCCATTTTGCATAAGGAGAAAAGGGCAAGGGAAAGGACGGAGCATGCTCTGAGCAGGGAGTGAGCTCATTTCTGACTCAGTGAACTGCAACGACGTGGCATTCTACGGGTTCCATCTGGGGCAAGTCTGGGTAGCCCTCGGATCAGACGGCCAGCAGATCAAGAACTGTTGTGGTAGCACGTCGGGCGCCATTTTGCGCACTGTGGCAATGGCTTTGGGACTGGAGGGGACAACAGAGAACTGTGCCTGTGCTGAGCTCGCGAGAGCTTGCTGAGGTCCCGCAGGAAAATAATACCGACTGTGACATTGTACCAGTCAAAATAGGTCCGTGTGGCACCCAGACCTAACGTCCAACAGGTTCTGACAAGATCAGCGCCACCAACAACCTAACTAGATAGGACACCTGGTGTCTCTCTAATCCTGGAACCCACTCCAACCGGAAGAGGAAGAAAGGTTGCAGAGACAACAGTGCAGCCTTAACACAGTATCACAGGAGGTGGAGAGTGGTGAGCCAAGAGCTGGGGTTGTGGAGATCATGGTGGATATCTGACATAGGAACCCAGACCTGGAAAGTGCTGGAGGTTGTGGCACAAGTGGCTGCAAGCAAAAAGTTGTGTGCCAACTGCAATAAGTAAAATCGCATTGTAGACCTGTGGGTGACACAGCTTAGAAACCTGCCCCAAGAAGAAGACTCTGCTAACCAGAAGTACAATGATCAAGAGCAAAAGAAGAGACAAAGGCACAATGAATATTACTGAGCACTCCCCTGCAAAGGAGCAAAACCCTTTGGCAACCTCAGATTTAACTGAGGAAGACATCGAGAAAATGGGGGACACAGAATCCATAAGACTCATTTTGAAGAGTCTGGTCAAAAATGAGAAGCTCATGCAAGAGTTCAAAGAATTTAAGGAAGCAGTAAAGCAAATCAAGACTGGAATATCAGAAATTAAGAACGCAGTAGAGAAAATTACAAGTACAATGGAGAGTCTCCAAAATAGAATGAAGCAAGCAGAAGAAAAAATCTCAGAATTGGCAGATATCTCCTGTCACCAGGGGGAAGCAAACAGAAAGCTGGAAGCAGAGCTGGATCAGGCCAAAAAAAGTATTCAAGAACTGAAAGACACTATTAAGAGGCCAAATATAAGAGTTATGGGAGTCCCGGAAGGTGCAGAAAGAGAAGCTGAGTTTGCAAATGTATTTAATGAAATAATAAAGGAAAATTTCCCTAATCTGGAGAAAGAATTGGGAAACAACATCCAGGAGGGACACAGGACTCCCAATAGGCTTGATCAAAAGCGATCTTCACCAAGACATATGATTATCAAACTCTCTTCAATTGAACATAAGGAAAAGATCCTTAAATGTGCACGTGAAAAACATTAATTGACATATAAAGGAATGCCAATTAAGCTCACAGGAGATCTCTCACAGGAAACTCTACAGGCAAGGAGAGAATGGAGTGACATATTCCAGATTCTAAAAGAAAAAAATTGTCGGCCTAGGATAACATACCCAGCAAAGCTTTCTTTCATCTTTGAAAATGAAATAAAATTCTTCCAGAGTAAAGAAAAGCTAAAAGAATTTGCCTCTTCCAAAACTGCCCTACAAATGATATTCAAGATGTTCTCTTGACAGAGAAGAGGAATAGCACCTACCAAAACCAAAGGCAAACAGGAAGAACATCCCAGTAAAATGACAACAGAAGACTAAACCAATGAACAACGCATTCCTAAAATGACAGGACCAAAGTACCACCCATACATATTAAACTCTGAATGTAAATTGCTTAAGCTCAAACGTCAGAGATTAGTAGACTGGATTAAAAAACAAAACCCATCTGTTTATTGTCTGGAGGAGACACACTCCAACAAAGATCAGCGGAAACTCTATCACATGGGTTTTGTTGTTTTCTGTTGGTTTCATCTCTTCAAAACACTTTCTTCTGATTAAATCATTCAATGACTCGTAGATCACACAGTGGCATCATTTTCTTCAAGAAGGTTCTTGATTTTCACTTCTTCAGCTACATGTTAGACATTTAATAGCATGTTGTTTAACTTCTTGATGTTGTTAATTTCTTTTTTCTCTCGGATGTTGTATTTGTTTTGTGGCTCTTCATTTAAGGGAAGGTATAGTAGTTGTGTAATGGAGACTGTCATATCTAGTAACATGTCATTTAACTTCATGGCATTGTAAATTTCTATTTTTCTTTCTATTGTTGATTTTGTATCATGACTTTTCACTTAAGGGAATGTACAGTCGTTATGTAATGGAGACTGACAACCAGATGTGAGGATGCAGTGTGGTATGCATTTCTGTTTCCAGACAAAGATGGACTTACAGTGAAACTGTTTATATTATATTTTGACAATAGGATTCTGGACTCTCTGCCATTGTCCATGCCCACAATGATGAACATATGACTGAGTATGAAGAACTATATGTTAGTAATGATATAAAGGAACTGGGGTGGGGGGGGATTGGGGAGGGGATAAGGGAGTATGAAACTGTATCATAAAACGATAGCAATAATAATAAAATGTGGAAAAAAAGGATTTCAAGAAAAAATAAATAAATTAATTAATTAATTAATTAATTTTTAAAAAAAGGATACCAAGATGGAGATTATATGGGAGTGAAATACCGATAAATTAAAAAAAAATGCACTTAGAATTTTTTTAAGTAACTCCATAACATAAAAAATAAATGAAGTACTTGTTGTTTGACAGAGTAATTAAGCTGCCACTTGAGGTGCTCCCATTCCCATTTTCGTGAGCCTGAGTTTAAGTTCTGGTTTCCTGGAGATAATGTACATCTGTCTTCACAGGTGGTTTGAGTTTGGGCCTCCAGGATTTAGTCTGGCCCAGATATGGTAGTTGAAGGCAGTAAGGGAGTGAACCAGGGGAGAAAATAGCTTGTCTCTTTTTTTCCATTTCTCATTTTTATTAGATAAATTAATTAATTTAAAAAAAACCCCTAAATTGATATGTCCTGATTAACAACAACTATATCCTTGGTTCTCAGGTACATATTTTTCATATTTTAACATCCCCATTGGTATGTCTGATAATATGGTGTATGGCAGAGTACTTTTTATTTCATTGTTATATAAATATAACCATGTTTTAAAAATTTGGTGGTGGTTTGGATTCAATGAATACACTAGTCTTATTATACCTTATTTCATTGATCAAAATAAAATCTTATAGAATTTTATAAAATTTGTTATAAAAAAGCAATTTGAAAAGGTGTTGTGCTTAGAGCCTGCCCTGTTTAACCTTCTGTAAGTGGAGGATAAAATCTAGTTATGGGCTTGACATGAGAGCCTAGTGGCTAAATCCTCGCCTTGCATGTGGCAGGATCCCATATGGGCACTGGTGGTTTGTGTCCCGCTGCTTCACTTCCCATCCAGCTCCCTACTTGTGGCCTGGGAGGCAGTAGAGGATGGCGCAAAGCCTTGGGGCCTTGCACCTGCATGAAAGACTGAAGAAGCTCCTGGTTCCTGGCTTTGGATTGGCTCAACTCCAGCAGTTGCTGCCACTTGGGTAGTGAACCAGCAGATGGAAGATGATTCTGTCTCTCTTTCTCTCTGGGTATCTGCCTTTCCTAGAAACATAAATAAATCTTTTTTTAAATCTAGTTATGTACATGTCATATAATGCAGCAGTTTTTGCGGTGGGGTGGGGGTTGTGTAGGAAGGGCAAGGAGAAGGGGCCTGCTTTTCTTTGCTTAGGGAGAGAACTATAGCTACTTCATCTCCAGAAAAAGCAAAAGTCCTTCAGAAACTAGACAACTGTACCTACATTCTCTACAGAAATCTTCATTTTAACACAAATGTGCACTTGAGGTCTTCCCTCTCTTTGATAACAGGGATAAAAACATTTTGAAACAACTCTCTGGACTAAGAATAAAGCCAGAGGAAACTTAAATTGGCAGTAAAGCAATTTTAAGGAAGCAACCAACCATATACCGCAACACACAAAGCAGAAAAATCTTGTTTTCTTCCTTGCTTTAAGAAGCTTCTTTTCAAAGATACAGTTGTTACTGAAGCAATCTCACTTAATTATTTTTGCATTTTACACTTAATTCTTTCAGAAGAAAGTTGAGTTGGAAGTCATAACTTTTTAATTATACCATTATGAATTCTGCTACAAAGGTACCCAAGGTACCAGTTGTGGGAGGCAGCATGCAAATAAGTGTGTAGCTGGGAGAGAAATTATTTCTCTTCTGATTATCCTTGTTTCCTTTCTAGTCATAGCTATCCAGACATTTTACTATATTTCCTGTAAACTATTACTTGTGGTCACTCCGCATAGTGAAATTGGAAGCAACCGAAAAAGTCAGAATGGTTCAGAAGAAATGTTAGTGAGGGTTCGGTGAGGAAGCCTAGCAGTTAAAACCCTCACCTGGAGTGCACCGGGATCCCATATGGGATTCGTTTCTAATCCCAGCAGCCCTGCTTCGCATCCAGCTCCCTGCTTGTGGCTTGGAAAAGCAGTGCAGGATGTTCCAAAGCCTTGAGACCCTGCACCCGTGTAGGAGTCCTGGAAGAGGCCTGGAAGTTGATCCTGGCTTCGGATCAACTCAGCTCCAGCTGTTGCAGTTACTTGAGAAGTGAAACGTCAGTGAAACATCTGACAGAAGAACTTCTGTCTCTCCTTCTCTCTACATGTATGACTTGCCAATTAAAAAAAAAAATCTTCCTTTCTCTGTCTTCTGTATATCTGAATCTCCAATAAAAAAAAGAAATGCTAGCAAGTAAAAGCAAATACATTAAAATTAAACAAAATTTAGCAACATGAAAATTTCTGTAACTAGTCCTAACAATTCTTACTGGTCAATTCTTGAAATACATAACCATAAGACAAAATTAAAACCATAGTCAGTTATGGTGAAAATATCTACTGAAAATTTATTGTTAAAAATCTTTTATTTTTCTATATATGTAAGTAGAAATTTTAAGGAAAATTTTGATTTTCTATATCCTGATTTTCATGTGACATTGGATTATGATATTCTTCGAAAATGTTGTGCTTTCGTACTTTGTAAAATTCCATCAGGTATATGATCTAGTGTTTATTTATCCAGGTCCCTATTGTAGGTCCTATGGTTTGTTTTCAAATTGTTATTAATACTGTAAAGGATATCCTTGAACTTAAATCCTTAACTGCACATTTGATGATATCCTTAAGAAAACTAATTAGAAATAGTTCATTGGGGCTAGCATCATGATTAATATGTAAAGCCACCATCTGTGATGCTGGCATCCCATATGGGTATTGGTTTGGGTCCACTTCCATTCTAGCTCCTTGCTATTTGCCTGACAAGCAGTGGAAGATGGCTCAGGTACTGGAGCCCCCATATCTACATGGGAGACCCAAAAGAAAGTTTTGGCTCCTGGCATCAACCTGGCTCAGTGCTGGCTGTTTCCATCATCTGTGAAGTAAGTCAACAGATGGATGATTTTTTTGTTCTCACTCTTGTCATTCTCTTTTCTGTAATTCTTTCAAATAAATAATCTTTTTTATTATAAATTTTATTATCTTTCAATCTCTCCTGCCAGTTCCTGGTAACATTCACAATCTTCAGATCTCATGGCTGAGATAAAAAGTGGTTGGCTTATTGCACAGATAGAAATGAAAACACTACTTATCACAGTTTTTTTAAAACTGAATTGATAAAAAAATTGTTAAGACTTTTGGTATTTTAAGTATTTTTCCAGATTTTTTATGCATATATCTGAATATTTCTCCAAAAAAGATTGTATTGCAGCAACATGTGTGATCATTTATTTTCAAATACCCTACTAATACTAGGAATTAAGATACTTTTCTGTATGCATTAATTTGATTATGCTTTTCATATATTTCTTGAATGATAATATGAATTATGATATTGTATTTAAGGGGCTGTTTCCATTGCAGATCTAAAAGAACAAGGATAATGCTACAACTCCATAGGCAGAAGGAGGAAGAGGCTCTCAAATTACAGCTGCAGCTCCAGCGACAGAGAGCCATGAGACTTTCCCGAGAATCACGGCTGAGTGTGCTTGAAATAATTCATCCAGGTAGGAAGCAGTATCGCTACCTGATGATCTCTTTTTAAATTTAGACATGTTTCTCTCCATCCCCTTCTCGTGGCTTTTTTCCCCCTTCCCCCAAGTAAATCTTAGTAATTATTTTGAAACATAAAAAGATTTTTCTTTTCTTTCAGATTAGTGAAACACAAAATTATGCATGAAAGTCACTGTCATAATCATTAAAATTCCTTGAACTCAATCAAGGAGTTCGCATATTGCTTCATTCTGCCATCAGAACTTTACACATTCCTTATTACAAACCTTATGACATATTTTTGCCACCTTTGACAAACTAAGCTGAAATTATGAATAACTGATGGTACTGGAAGTCTCAGGTTTTGAGGTTTTTTCCTCATTTCTTACTTCCCTTCTTAATACTCATTCCCAGGATTCTTCTGCAACCCTTTTTATCCTGCTGCTTTTCTTTAAATGTAGATATTTCCCCTGGTTGCATTTTACCTCATGATTCTTGTTTATTTTTTTCTGTGTTTTTATTTTTAATGATATATTGTAGACTAATACTTGTTGGTCTCCTTATGTAACAAAGTAGGAAGCAACAAAAACTAGGTTGGAATGGCTAAGAAGAACTTTTGATGAGTAAAAGGTAACAAAAATGACATGCCCATAGTAGCTGGAGCTGGACCAGCCTGAGAGCAAAAATGACAGTTAAATGCAATATTTGTGGCCACATAAAAATTTATGTAGCAAGCTGAGTTCTTGGTGCTTTCAGATCTTGTTGGTGCCTTCAGCCTCTCTCTTGTACTCTGAAGCAACATTTCCCAGTAAACCATACTGTAAAAACAAAGTGTTCTGCGTCTGCCTCATCCAGTGTGATAGCTAATGACTATATAGATGGCTATTGAATATTTGAAACATGACAAGTACACCCAGGGACTTGAATGTTTAATTATTTTTTTTTAACTTGAGTAACCAACTTTGGCTAACATTTCCTGCATTAGCACAACCAGCTATTGAATAGCTTTACTTGGATATTCACAAGCACCCTCCAAACTTAAGTCATTACTTTGTCACCCAGATTTCCTTGTTTTATTCCCCATTCCAGGTAATGCACAAAAAATCCAGTGTACCCAGCTTTTCATTTGTAACACTCTGGTTGTTACCCTCCCTCAGCTCCATATCTAATGGATCATTAAATCCCAACACTGTTTATACTTTGTTCAATACATACCTTGTTTTTAGTGCCACTTCTATACTCTTCCACTGCCTTCCTCTGTTACTTAGCTACTGAGAGTCCCAAGCTGCATGTTGATTAACTTCCAGAAAGTATAAAGAAAGTCATTGGTATAACTGATTGAAGAGCAATTTGAAGCATATAGAGTAGAATATTAGCACATACACACACTTTCCTTTTTCTGTCTGTTTTGCTAAATGACTTTCTTGTCATGTACTTACATTTTTTTTCCAAGTTGTTCTTATTGTTCAATTTTCATCCCTTTTGTCAGTTTCTTGCATAGAAACACTACATACATCCTTCCTCTGTAAGGCAGTTGCATAATCCAAGAAAGCTTTTCTTTCTAAAAGTCTTAGGCATCATTGTAAAATAGTAAATTGGGAACATAAATAATATTGAAAAAATAAAAGGACTGTCAGGTTATTATTATTGTTCTGATTTCCACACTTGAGAAAGCATAGCAGTGAATATATTGTGATAGTGTCTGTCATCTTTTTAGGTGAGGTGCAGAAATACAATCGGGAAATGGAAGAAAAAGCAGCACTGATTATCCAGAAACATTGGAGAGGGTTCAGGGAAAGGAAGAAATTTTGCCAACAGAGGCCATTTCTCACGGAGTATAAAGCAGCCATCATACTTCAAAGAGCAGTGAGTCTGATGTACAAAAACAGCTCTGGATTAGGAGGCAAGAGCATGGGTTCCAACCTGACTTTAACATTAACCTGCCTTAGTCAAGTGACAGCTTTTATAGTGTTAGCTCTTTTTTCTTTTATAAAACAAGAACATTTTTTACCTCTGGCCAGGTTGGTTTAGACATGGGCCTTTAGGACAACATCAAACCTTGTATGTCACTTACCATGCTGCAGTGCTATTAATTGATTTTTCTTACCTGGGCTCCAAGTTCTCCAAATCTTACTTATTACTGTAAGCATTCGGTATAAATTCAGTGTATGATTTAATGGGATGTTTATCCTATCTCTTCACTTATTTGTTAGGTGGACTGAATGACTTAATGTATGGGAATGTATTTTGTTAATCACAAAGTCCTGTGCCAGTGTATATCATATTTAATTTTTTAAATATATAGATGAAATAGTATTATATCATTATAGCTATTGAATTGTGTAGAATGGTGTTAGGTGATAATTTCCTGGGAATTACACACAGAAGAGTAATATTTTATTGCCTTGGAGAAGTATAGTATAATGCTGTTTGTGGGTTTTTTAATCTAATTACTCATTTTTCTGATATCCAGTTTTTCTGTTATATGATTAAAGCTCCATATTACAATTTAAGGTCTTAAAGCCTTTAGCATAATAACCCTTTGTTGTTGAATAAAAACCAATTTCGGTTTTTCACACAATGGTAGATTTTGAACTTTTTCTGTGATTAACTTTTCACAAGGCTATTTTTAAAACCATCCCACTAGTGAAAATGAAAATATTTGCCTTATCTTCTGTCTTCATACCTCTCTGGGTTATGTCTACAGCAAACAGTCCTGTGTCTCCACTGACTTACAAAATCGGAAAGTACACAAAGAAGAAAAATAAAAATTGTAAGGAAATTAGAACAGGGAAATAACAATAAAAAACATTATTATGCAATATATATTTTTATTATTATGCAATAGTTTAAGGCATCGCTTTCTAAGATGCACTCCAGATGTACAGTGTCTAAGGTAGTAGCCTTACACATGTTGGGGCTATGGGATACTTGGTTTGTACCTAGTCAAGTTGAAAGAGGCTATAGTTGTTAAATACTCATCAGAATTTGAAAAAATAGTTTGGATAAAGGCAAAATTATCTTAACACTTTTATGTATATTACATGTTGAAGTACTAATATTGTTTATATTCAGTTATGATGTTTTGCATAACTCAATATATGTAAAATATTCACCCATGTTTTACTTTTTTAATGTAGCTGCTAGAAATTTTTAAATAACACTTTTGAAGATTTCTTTATTTTTATTTGAAAGGCAGAGTGAGGGGGAAGAGAAATAGATCTTGTATCCACTGGTTCACTCCCCAAATGGTCACAATTCCCAGAGTTGCATTGATCAGAAGCGAGGAGCTTCTTCCAGGTCTACCATGTGGATACAGGTTCCAAGGCTTTTGGGCCATCCTATGCTGCTATCTCAGGCCATTTAGCAGGGATCTGGCTCAGAAGTGGATCCACTGGGAGTCTAACTAGTAGCCATATGGGACGCTGGTACCACTGGTGTAGGCTTAGCAGAGCTAGCCCCTTAAATAACATTTTAACTTGCCTTATGTTTTTTATTTGCACTGCAATTGAGCCAGATAAGAAATAAAATAACTCAGGTCCTCAAGCAGTGAGCCAACACGTTAAGAGTTCACATGCATTCGTGCCCTCTCAACTTTCTCTCAAATTGATAAAAATTTTGAAATTAAAGTGCTATTCTCTATAAATGGTCCCTGGTACAGTTATGTGAAGCAGTATCCATTCTATAGGAACTGTATAGAGGCCCAGCGCGGTAGCCTAGTGGCTAAAATCCTTGCCTTGTACGTGCTAAGATCCCATATGGGCACAGGTTCTAATCCCAGCTGCTCTACTTCCCATCCAGCTCTCTGCTTGTGGCCTGGGAAAGCAGTTAAGGATGGCCCAATGCCTTGGGACCCTGCACCCACGTGGGAGACCCGGAAAAGGCTCCTGGCTTCGAATTGGCTCATTCCTGGCCATTGTGGTTACTTGGGGAATGAATTATTGGATGAAAGATCTTCCTGTCTGTAAATCTGACTTTTCAATAAAAATAAATAATAAAATTTCAAAAAATGAACTTTGCCTATGAATTATATGAAATCAGGTCTCTTTATAAAAAAAGAAACTGTATAATGTTATTAGCTAAGTTAAATGTATTAAACACATTTTTCACTTAATGACATTTTTAGCAATGTGTTTGTTGGAATGGTACATTGAGGAAGAGCTGAACGGTTAAAAAGTCACATCCTGCCTCACTCACCCTGTCACAGTCCCATCTTCCTTCTCATACACCTTCAGAATTAACTACTGTTGCAGTGTAGTGAACTACCTTATATTTTAGAAAATAATTAGTTCTACTAAATGGGAAAAATCACATTCTTTTTTGCTCCCCTTTCCCCCAGGCTCTTAAATTCCTTGCAAAGTGCCGTAAGAAAAAGAAATTACTTTCTCCTTGGCAAGGACTCCAAGAACTCACTGATGCACGCAGAGTTGAGCTGAAACAACAAGTGGATGACTATGTCAGAAGACATCCGGTATATAGGCATCTGTAACAGAGAACCCACGTTACCTTGTTCCATTGCACAGCATTCACCAGCAATGTCTCATACCTATACATGCTTATTGATGGTTTAAGATAATGCAGTGGACTTATTATGTACTTAACGGATCTAGAGTTGCATATAGTGTTTATAGACATTACATGACATAAATGATACAGCCATTATGAAGCTAATTTGAGGCTTTGCTTCAAGGCAACCATAAGACATGATTATTGCTTCTTTTATAACAGTACAGGAAAGTTTTGGCTAGTTTGAACCTTCCAGAAAGATTCTATGTGAGTGTCGTTCAAAAGATATTCATTCTTATTTATGTACACTTAGATACACATATGAAAAGATTTGAATAAACACTTCACCCAGCGATAAATAGGTGATAAATAAACAATAGAAAAGATGCATCTTAGTCCTTAGACAAAATAGAAATTAAAACCACAGAAGTCATTCTGTGTGAATGTGTGTATCTCTATGTCTACATTTTAAAATGAATAAAATTTGGTGCAGTAGTTAGTGTGCCACTTGAGATGCCTGTATCTCACTGATGTGCCTGGGCTCGTGTCCCAGCTCTGATCCCATTCTAGTTCACTGCCAACGTGAACCCTGCGAGGAAGCAGGTGAGGAGTTAAGTACACACATATATATACACACACATATATACATATATATATATATATACACATATATGATATTATACATTTGTTACGTACCAAAGGTTTGCAAAGCATGTAAAGGAACTCTAAATGAAGCTACTCTTCATAGAAATATAAAGTAGTCAATCACTTAATCACTTTGGAAAATACATTAACATTAAAAAGTCTAATATATGAGGAGTCTGAAAAATTTTATACTTAGAGAAAGTGGATCAGTAATTGCTGAAACATGGGAGAATAGGTTGGATAAGAACAGGATTAAAAAAGCACAAGGAATTCTCGTGGCATTCAGTTTATTATTCTGATTGTAATGATGGTTTCACAGGTGTATATATGTCAAAGCTTAGCAAAATTTACTCTTTATTATTGCTATCTTTTAAAAGATTTATATTTTTAAATTCAAAGCTGTATGTAAAAAATATTGGGGGGCCCAGTGCAGTAGCCTAGCGGCTAAAGTCCTCGTCTTGCATGAACCAGGATCCAATATGGGCACTGATTCATGTCCCAGCTGCTCCACTTCCCTTCCAACTCCCTTCCTGTGGCCTGGGAAAGCAGTTGAGGTCGGCCCATAACCTTGCTTCCCTGTGCCCGCACAGGAGACCCGGAGATAGTTCCTGGCTCCTGGCTTCGGATTGACGTAACTGGCCATTTCAGTCATTTGGGGAGAGAACCAGCAGATAGAAGATCTTTCTATTTCTCCTTCTCTCTGTAAATATGACATTCCAATGAAAATAAATAAATAAATCTAAAAAATTTTTAAGTACTAAAAAAAAAAGCCAAGACTTCAGAGCTTTAGAAACTGTCTAGCCACTACTGAAACATGACCAGTGGTTTGTCTTCATTTTGATCAATAATATTAACAGCTTTTTCCTTGGCCAAGAATCAGAAATGATTGGAGGAAGGGACAGACTGCAATGCAGAGATCTCTGTGAGCAGAGATAGAAATTAGAGAATATCTTCTCCAACATATAGATCATCAGTTCCTAAACTCCACTCAGAAGCTCTGGATTGCCTTTAACAGTTTTAATAGTTTATTATTTTCCTTTATAAAAATGACATACAATGTTTGTGTGGTTTTTTTCTGTGTTTTTTAATGATTTTTAAAATTTTTACTGGAAAGACAGAAATACAGAGAGGAAAGACAGAAAGATCTTCCATCTGCTGGTTCATTCCCCAAGTGGCCACAATGGCCAAAACTGAGCCGATCTGAATGAAGGCAGGAGCCAGGAGCTTCTTCCAAGTCTTCCATGTGCGTGCAGGATCCCAAGGCTTTAGGCTGTCCTCTACTGCTTTCCCAAGCCACAAGCTGGGAGCTGGATGGGAAATGGAGCATCCAGTGGTTTTGATACTCCTTCCACTGGAAAAATGCATTTAGCAAATCATTTGTAATTATTCCTGTGGTGTCTTCCTGTTTTATCTATTTTACTGTAATGCCACACTGACTCAGAAAGTTAAAGGGACACAACAAAAAATTTCTCCATCTGCATTTTTTTCCAAAATCTCCTTTTAAGAGTCTTTAGTATTTATAGAACATAAACATCATTTTAATCCAATTGTCAGAATGAGAGCTAAGTGCCCTAGAGCCTCTGCTAAATGGCTGAGTAGAGGAGACTTTGACACGCATGTCCTGCTTGTGACAAGCTTTTCTGCACTGTGTTCCCAGGTCGTTCAGATGTCCGATGAGGCCAGCAGGGAGCTCCATGCAGAAGCTCAAGAACAACTACGACACTACTTTATGGGCAGGGCTGTGGAAGAGAAAGCTCAGCGGCACAGAGAGGCTCTGATGGCGCAGATCAACACCAACATTGAACAGCTGATGAGTATGTACGCCTCCCATTTTGTATATCCTAAAAGGAATAGCCGTGCAAGGTCTGTGACATCCAGATTCTTCTGAAGGAAAGCACCATAAATGGTCTCATCTAGCCCCTATCCTCAGGAATTGTATTCTTCTCCATCATAGCACACAGTATTTTCAAATGATGCGGATTCCATAACCTTCATTTTGTGTGCTCCCCCAGGCCTTGCTGCTTTCATTCGCACCAGCTCAGATTTATTAATTTCAAAGATATTGAGCTCTACTGGCCAGATTGTATGTAGTCACAAAAGCTTTGGGCCATATTTTGAAAGTCAATTATGACAGTTGCTAAAGTGTCATTCATTTGTAGAGCATTTCATAATTTTTAATTACAAAATGTAATCTTAGGACCTATACAATTGCTCAGTAGCTGAATCTTCACCTTGCACATGCCACCCTCCTGTGTAGGCTGGCTGCTCCACTTTGCATCCAGCTCCCTGCTGGTGGCCTGGAAAAGCAGTAGAGGATGGCCCAAAGCCTACATCCCTGTACACACACATGGCAGACCTGAAAGAAGCTCCTGGCTCCTGGCTTCAGATCACCTCAGCTTTGGCAGTTGTGGCCACTTGGGTAGTAAAGCAATAGGTGGAAGATCTTTCTTTCTGTGTTTCCTCTCTGTAAATCTGCCTTTCCAATAAAAATAAATAAATCTTTAAAAAAAAAAAAAGGTAACATCTTGGGCCTGGTGCAGTGGCCTAGGGGCTAAGGTCCTCACCTTACATACACTAGGATCCCATGTGGGCTCTGGTTTGTGTCGCAGCTGCTTGACTTCCCATCTAGTTCCTGCTTGTAGCCTGGGGAAGCAGTCAAGGACAGCTGAAAGCCTTGGGATCCTGCAACCACCAGGGAGACCCAGAAGAGAGTCCTGGCTTCTGGCTTTGGATCGGTGCAGCACCAGCTATTGTAGCCAACTGGGGAGTAAACCAGCGGATAGAAGATCTTTCTCTCTGTCTCTCTTTCTCTGTAAATTTGACTTTCCAATAAAAATAAATAGATTTTTTTAAAGATTTATTTATTTTATTGGAAAGTCAGATATACAGCGAGGAGGAGAGAAAGATCTTCCATCCAATGATTCACTCCCCAAGTGAGCACAACGGCCGATGCTATGCCAATCCAAAGCCAGGATCCAGGAACTCCTTCCAGGTATCCCACATGGGTGCAGGGTTCCTAAGCCTTGGGCCGTCCTCGACTGCTTTCACAGGCCACAAGCAGGGAGCTGGATGGGAAGTGGAGCTGCCGGGACTAGAACCTGTGCCCGTATGGGATCCTGGTGCGTTCAAGGCGAGGAGTTTAGCCGCCGGGCCCAGATTTTTTTTTTTTAAATTATAGCTTTCTTTATTTGTTTCTTCTTTTTAAAAAATGTTTTGTTTTAGTTGAAAGTCTAAATTACAGAGGAAGAGAAAGATTGGCTGTCTACTAGTTCACTCCCCAAATGATCACAACAGCCAGAGCTGGGAGCCAGGAGCTTAGTATGAGTCTCATGTGGGGGCAGGGCCCAAGTCCTTGGGTCATCCTATGCTGCTTTCCCAAGCCATAGGAAGGGAGCTGGATTGAAAGTGGAGTAGGTGAGACTCAAACCGACATCCATGGATGCCAGCACCACACCAGACCCTCCTTTCAACATCAAAAGTGGCAAGGAGTAGAGATGTTGCTACCAACCACAGATACAGCTTTTACTAGTCCTACAGCATCCACTGTTGGTAATCATGATAGATTCAAGGTTGGAATTCTCTTCTGTAATGGAGTCCCACCTGTACAGTTTCCAAGGTCCTGTCTGCTAGAGGAGTCTTTCATCTATACATCTTGTGTTTATTACAGAAGCGCCAAGTCTGAACGAAGCAGAAGAGAAAGAACCTGAGCTCTTCCTGAGTAGATCCAGACCTGTGGCAGCCAAGGCCAAGCAGGCCCATCTTGCCACCTTAAAGTACATGCAAGCACCCTGGTGGAAGAAGCTTGGAGAAGAACCAGGGGATGAAACTGATATTCCAAAGGATGAGTTTAGTGTAGAGTTAGGAACTTTATTCATTGGTGGAACCAAACCCCCTTAGAAGTTACCTTGAAAACTGATATATAGCTCTTGTTTCAGTTATATTGGTTCTACCTCTAGTGTACCAGTCAAGGCTAGACCAACTCATGTTTTCCCAAAGGTTCCTCTCCAAACAAGACAAGACTTACAGGCAGTAAACCAAGTTATTTTCTACCTCTCAATTCTTTGTTTTTTCTACATACCTGTCCCTTTCCTTGGCCATATGCACAAATCTGTGTGGCTTTCATTGTAGAAAAAAAAAAACCCTCAACATGTTATTTTGTTGTTAACATAAAATGTGAGATTCCCTCCACCCCCATTTCTGCTGTTTTCCAGCTGAAGTTTTTTTTCTAAATAAATATTTTCAACAATTGTTGAAACAATTATTTTAAGGCACTTCTCAGGATTATTTTCATGTTTTGTATTTGTTATTTACAGTTTTTTTCCTTTTATTAATACAGCAGCCAGACAAGCAAGCCTTCTTAATCTCCAAGGCGCAGGCCAAATTCCACTGCATGTAAGGACAAGAACAGAGGAGAGCACAGGAATAGGAAACACTGCTGTGAATATAATCCTCGCACCAGTGAGGCTACAGATGGGTGAGGACCAAATCCTTAACCTCTAAGAGAACTAGAGATCATCTTTGACCCCCAAATCCTATGCCAATATCATTAGAAGAGTCCTGCTAATTCTGGGAATAAAACAGTTATCCAGGACTAATTACAGATTCAAGACATTTCAGTTGCCATGGAATATAGTAAGAACCCTGAGAAAACCCCACCTCTGACCACAAGCAGAAAAGAGCTGGTGTAAGATTTAGGATGTGTCAAGACACTGACCCAACAACTAACCTTGTACCAAGTAATAAGTAATTGCCCTTTACTGCTGGAATAGAGTGCATGTAGAGGGATGACTGTAGGGCCGACGCATACAAGAATGGCTGAAAGTGGGGCACTGGGTGAGAACAGAGAATCTCAGCATCCCACACTGTGCTTTCCCTACACACAACATAAATGCAGCTTTTAAAATAACATGATTTGAGGTCTGGTACACTGAAGAAAAAACCAAACCCAGATAAACTGAATAGTTTGTCTTCACCCCTCTGCAGAACCCCAATACTGTTGTGTTACAATCAAGAGTTAATTGCACAGAAAAAGAATACTGTCCCTTTTTCCCCATCCCAGACTCCAAAATACCCTCACTTCAGATTCTAGCCGTAAGTTTAAGGATCTTGTAATCAAACTCCATGACACCCACAACCTCTTCAAACTTCATATTTTGTTTTAATGACACAAACTTAGGAAAGTACTATACTTGTAATAATAGTTTTCTTATGAAGAATGCAAATCAGGATCAGCCTGTGTCAAGCTCTGAAATAGTCCTGAACATGGAGTTCTATGCCCTCACCTGTGAGTCAGGAAGCACCAGTGTCTGTATACATCAGTGTGCTTGGGAAGCCCAACTGAGCAATGAAGTTCAGAGTTTCCATTGAGATTTCATCATATAGGTGGGAATCAGTTTTTGCCATTGTTACTAAATTAAAATCTTCCTCACTTTTCCGTAGGTCAAGCACATGTGTGTGTTAAAACCAACCTTCAGGTTGGATGATTGGTCTCTTGCATAACAACCCCAATTCTGAGTCATCTCCTAAGCATCAACTTGGGTCTGATCTAAGTGTTCATGAAAGACTGCTGATAGGAAGTTCCAAGGGTGTAGGAAGTTCAATCCTGGAAAATAGGAAAAAACTCTAACACCTCCATACTAACTTTGATACAAAAATATATACACACACACACCATGGTGCATGCCACCCTAAACACGCCTGATCTTGTCTGTTCTTTTTTCAATTTTTGACTAATAAGCTAATTGGTATCCTCTGGATCCTTCTGGTTTTTTGTTTGTTTGCTTGTTTGTTTTTCTGATATAGGGAAATAAAAGATAAGGACCCAGACAACTGTGACGGCAAGAATACTGAAGATATCTTTCATATATGGTCCAAATCTCTTCACCTCTAGTGACTCCTGATAAATGAAGGGTTTAATTTAATGATTCTATTTGAATATAAGCCACAGAGACCAGTTCCAGCTACGTGAATGGTCTGTACTTCACAAGGGAGTAGTTTCAGCTGTGGTGCAATCTGCCTGTGCTCAGGCCTAAACAGCTATAGCTGATATTCAGCAACGTTCTGTTGCTCACACATCTCAGCCAGTTTTGGAGAGCCTGCATCAGACATTGTAAGTCCATGTTGGACTTTACAGAGGTGCTTGGCTCTGCTCTGGGCTGTTTTACTGGCCCTGTCACAGGGTCACTACTTGCTCACCCCCATTCTATCCCTTTTCTCCTCACAGACCCTGTGACACTCCCATGAACACACCATTCCCTTTTATAAACAATAAATTTGGCTAGAATAAACATAAAAGGTAATGAAACTATAAAGATCTGTTTTTTCAGGTTTAGTGGAATACATTTTGCTACTTTGCTAAACTTAGGTGGGGACGCTGCATCTGCTTCCTCAGGGACACTTGGAAAAGTTGGTGGAAAATGGCATTAAAAATGCTTAGTTTTGATGCAAAAGTTATGCACATGCAAGGTGCAGGTTTCAAAGAAAGACTTGTGCAAAATATGTAGCATAGGAAATATTTACTCTTTGACAATTTATTGGGATGCTAGCAAACAATGCTTTTCACCATGAGGCTGAAAAATAATAGAAGTGTATTCCTCATAGTTCTGGTTGCTGAAAAGTTCAAGAAGGCACTAGAAGATTCCATGTCTGGTGAAGGCCCACTTCCTGCTTCATTTAGAATGTCTTCTCAATATATTTCCACATGCTAAGACAAAAAGGAAGCACCCTGAGGTCTCATTTCTAGAAACACTAATCCTTTTCATGAGTGCTCCAGTCTCATTAACCACTTCAAAGGCCCAACTCCAGATACCATCACACTTGGCATTAGAATTTCAACATGTGAATTTGGGGTTGCCAGGTGGAGACACAAAGATTCAGTTTAAAACAAAGCTGATGAAGTAATTGCCTATAAAAATGATGCGGGTTATATATTTCTATAATGGAGAAATTAGCAACTTGCAAGTATTTTCTGTGTAGTTAAAAGACTGATATATATATATATATATATTTTTTTTTTTTAACATTGTACTTCATGAGTTGGAGAGGCACTCCTTCCCACTGTTTCATCCCTTAAGTACCTGCAGTGGCCATAACTGGGCTGGGCCAAAGCTGGGATCTGGCAACGCAGCCCAGGTCTCCCCAAGAGTGGCAGGAACCCAATGACTCAAGCCACCAGGACATAGGATCTGCATTATCGAGAAGCTGGAGTCAGGAGTGTACTGGGTATCAATCCTGGGTACTGAAGTGTGAATTGTGGGCATCCCAACCATAAATATTAACTGCTAGGCCAAACACTCACACCAGCTTTTTCCACTTTCTCTTGAGTCAAATTTGGAAATAGGTTAACACATACATGTTCAGTTTTTGGTATGGTTCTAGATGTGCAGAAAGATTAAGTAGAGACATAGTCTCATCTATTTATTCTTCCCTTCTTCCGTCTTCTCAGTTCCCAACAGTTTTATCTATTATTAACATCTTATACTGGTGTGAGACCTTTGTTAAAATTGATGAGCCATCTGAGCTGTAAGCAACTGCCTAGAGTGCCTTGCACCTAGGCAAGCATTACATGCTGAGAAAAAGAAAAAACAGCCAATAGCTGGTGGGCAATTTTTTTTAAGATACGGGGTGGGGAGATACTGACTCCTGGGATCTTGCAGACTGGACCACTACACTCACAGGTAGGCAAGGAAACTGAGATGGAGTAGTCTAAAGGGGAGAAACCCAAGGGCATCTCTGGGTCAGGTCAAGGCACACACCCACGTGGATGACCTGTGCTGGGCGAAATAGCATTGCCCATTGCCAACTGGGCACAGCCATAAGATCCAATAAACATGGAAGCAGATAAGCCTGGCTGGGTTAAGCTGCAGTCCTGCGTGCTGAAGGTCCCGTGTTTTGCTTTGTACATATTAGTATACAGTTATTTTATCGGCACTTGTTGCAAAGGCTATTCTTTCTCAATTGAATTGCCTTTGTGCCTTTTCCATAGTTTGATCATTTCATGGTTCTAATTTAGAGCTCTCTATGTTGTTTCTTTGATCAATTTGTCTTCTCAATATCATGCTGTTTGGATCACCTTCTTTCATCTTACCTTATAATAAATACAAATATATTCCTGAACTTTTATAGCTTTATTAATATCATTCATACCTAATACATTCTCAGCATATTGCATGCTTAATAAATATTTCTGAAATAGAATGCTCACAAGTCCAATGTATGTTTCTATACCTGTAAATTTTATAATCTTAGAGAAATGGGGGCTGACATTGTGGCAGAGTGGGTTAACTGACCACCTGCGATGAGAAGAGAAAAAGGGGAGAGGGGACTGTCTCATGACAACTTTTGTGCTTAAATCTATCCTCACTCTTTACAGCACCCTTTGTGTGACAGTAAAATTCCGTGATTTCTGCAATGTCCAACTTCTCTGAAGCACAGAACAATATCCAGACTCTGGCATAAAACCATGTGCATCATTTCATCATCTACTCCTTGCCTATCCAGTGGTATCCTCTGGATCCAAAGGATCCATGTACTTTCTTATCTACCTCATTACTTTTTACCCTCTTATTTGCTTAGTCAACTCTTAATTATCTTTTATGATCTCAATCATGTTCTCACAGTCCACATTAGTTCCATTAAATTGTGTTATAAATTATTCCCAGTTCTTACATACCTTTTGAATAGAGCTCAGGTTAGTCTTATAAACTGCCCTCCCTGTCTGCATTCTTCTTTTTCATTATTCTGACCAGTCTGTTTTCATCCAAGAGCAGAAGCTGAGACCATAAGACCTACTAGACAGGTATCTTTCAAATCTCTTCCCCCATAAGAAAGTTTCATTATTTTAGAGCCAGAGGATCAAATATAAGCCTAAAACATGGAAGCAGATAAGCACGCAGACAGGGCTGATAAAGCAGTACTCAGTAGGACTCTCGGGGTGGACTAAGTCCACCTGCTGGGTGTGTGAGGCATAAGTGTAGGTTGGCACTAGAGAGGGGTAAGGTGGTAAAGGTTTGAACAGTTATGGGAAATGGGAGAGGAAGCTGAAGACACACCAGAATGGGCAGTGTGCTGAAGTGGAAATGGGATGTGTCACGGTCACTAGTGACACTGACACTGACTGACCCGGGGTTAGGGCTTTGCTGGGTGGCTATCAAGAATACACAGCATATTTATGAAGTGTTACAGTCACTTCAGATTCAGGCCATGCCCCTTATTATGTGACATTTTGCAAAGAACTGGATCACATGTACTGTAGGGATAATCATATTTGCTGACTCAACTGATACTGAGTGCCCTACTTAGTACAGTTCTGAGCTCTGGGGATGTAGCTGAGATAAAAGAAAAAAAAAAAAACCTACCTTCTTGAAAGTAGCAATCTAGAGAGAAAAGTAGGACTAAAAAAAATAGAATAGATAGTATGTTAGATGGCCCGATAACCATGGGGAAAAATAGGCAAATACGAGGTGTATTGTGTGTACTAAACTGCAGTTTCAGGAAATGCCTATTGACCTGTTAGAGCCCCCAAAGGATTATGCAACCATTAGGATAAGGATGCAAATCTGAGACTCTTCTACACAGCAAGAACAATGCATCTAAACGGAGTGCCTAAATGATAGATCCAGGAGAACCATTTTCCCCAATTCCTTAGGACGGAGGGCGCCCGACCGCAGTCTCTGGTTGGAGTTCTTCCCCGACACTCATTTCAGGTTCTTAAGTTCTTGAAGTCCAACCTTTGCTTGAGGCCCAGTTCCAGTGCCACTTCCTGGCTCCAGCCTGTGAGCTTTGACACCGAGGAGTCTCTGTCTGTGGGCACTTCCCTGGGTCTCATTTCTTCTGAAAGATAAAGGATCCAATAGCTCACAACTCTAAAAACCAAATACCTACTCCCCTCCCTTCGCCTCGCAGCTCATTCAGCTACGCTAACTGCAGGTGGTTGTCCACAAAGTCTCCCCAAAAGATCAAACCCTAGTCGGGATCAGTCGCAGGCCACGGGGCGAAGAGCGGAGGAATCTCGCCTAGCACGCCCCACACGCCGCAAACACCTGACCTTTCCACAGAGCGTCCGCCCCCTCGGCCTTCCCCGATGTCCTTCCGGGACACCGGCTCCCGTTCGACCCCGCCTCCTCCAGGCTTTAGATTCTATTGGCTGTTGCTTGGAGGAAGCGGAGCGTTCTCTGAAGTGGATTGGTTTCCGACCTTGCTGACGGCTAGTTACAAACAAGGCGTGCCTGGTCTCCCTGGTAACGCTATGCCGAGAATCCTGATTGGTCAATGCTTTAATCCCATCTTCCGTCCCAACCGCGAGTGGTTGAGTCCCTGACGGGGCGCGGTGGTGGTAGGTGTCGCGTATGGGGATCCCGAGCTGACGTGGCTTGACTTGGGAAGGGGGTGGGGGCAGCTGGAGCCTCCGGCAGCCGCCGCGTCCAGGTGAGTGGGGGACGCGCCCCGACACCTCCCGGCCCGGGGCCCGTCACGGTCAGCCGCCGTCCACCCCGACGCAGGGGCCACGGGGGCCACCGGAGCAGCCCCGCTCGTCCCGCCCCTCCCCGCCCCGCCTCGCCTCGCCCGGATCCAGCCCGGGATCTGGCCCTTCACCCACCTCCCTTCCCCGGCCGGGCCTAGCTCGGAGAGCCCACGCGCCCGCTGGCCCCCGGAAGGGCTTCGGGGCGCCCTGCGCGACCTCGGAGCGGCTCCGCGCAATTTGACCCCTGTCGTTAAGGTGTCTCTCCGCTGGGAGCGACGGAAAAGCGCTCAGGCCAGTTGTCTCTGCAGTGGCGTTTTTGTCGTCGTTGTTGTTTTCTCTCCCTGAGTGGCTTCCTAAGTGGCAGCAGCCTACGTGGGAGAGAACCTGCCCGGCCCACGATTCTCAGTCCCTGAACAAACTTCATATCCTCAACAAATCAAAGGTTGAAGGGGGTGTAGGTCCCAGAAACATAGGACGATATGAATACTGACGAAGGGCAGCCAAGCGGTCCCACTAATGATCCTAGGTTCTTGATGACCCTGATGATGCCTTCAGCTCTGACATCAGCTGGCAGACTGACAAGCAGAAAGGGAGAGAGTGCTGGAGGGAAAGGAACCTCAGCTGGTGAAGTGGGGTGTGTTTGTTCAGCACGTCCGTCAGGCATGGGAATGGGACGGAGTGGAATGGAGGATATATTTGGCTTATTTAAGGAGCTCCAGTTGGCTAGTGGGAGAGCACAATTGAAATGTGGGAGGGAGTTGTCTTAAAAGCCTGGCTGCACTTTTTGGAGGTGGTTGGAAGCTCTCCCAACACTTGACCCGCTTACGCTCAGTGCCAGCATGCCAGTGGAGAACTCACAGAAATGCGAGAGAAACAAGGACTAGTGAGATTGAAGTGGGCCGAGGGTTTGTGAAGGGCCAAATCCAGGAAGCCGCCTGTTGGAAACATGCAGGGTTTGGTTATGGAAGGATGAAGAGAACAGTGGAATGAGAGACGTTGTACACGGACTGGCTTTACAGTGTTTACTTCTCATCCCTTGATCCTAAAATGACATTTACTGCTTTTCCTCTTCATTGTGTTCCATTTGCTTATGTCAGATTTCTCAATGGTTTTCACTGCACACTCCGTAAAATACTTTTTGAATGTGCAGTCCCCCACAAATACTACATATTTAATGGCGAGTAATGTATGAACACCACTGTAAGTATGATAAAATATACAAAAATGTAAGTTTCAGAGAAATTTAAAATTTTGTTGCCCCTACCACAACATACTCCCAACGTGATTTGAGGATTAAAGATTCTCCCTTGTTTTGCCAAAGTTGTTTCCATGTCTGAGGGCCTCCAGACTTGGACACTTCCATTCTGGAATATAGGCCTTCTTAAAATTTTTATAAGGTAATTATTTTCTCTTCTGTGTGATTTTAAAGACCTCTTATCCTTCCCTTCTGATTAATGTGCACACGAAAAAGTTGTTGATTTTACCCTTGTTTGTGAGGTAAATCATTCCTTAACTTCGTAGGCCAATTACTATTTGCAGTTAATTGTTTGGGACACATCACTGGTCATGACATCCCAGTCTGTTGTGACATAAAAGGATGTTAGAATGTGTAATGCTCTGTTTGTAATTAAGTTGTCATAAAATCAGCTTTCTGCGCTTTGGTAAAAGGAAACTTAAGACAAAAGAATATCATGTAAAAAGAAGAGGCTTCCCCCATCTACTGCTGTCTTCTCTGTTCCCCACTTCACAAACGCTGTAGCGAAATTATCTGGTCATAGTGAAGTGCATCTGCCCCAGAAGTGGAATCATAGTATTCATGGTATTTAGGGCCTCACAGTGTACACCAATTGAGTATTGCTAAATGGAAAAACCCCAACTCCAAAGTGCTCCGAATTCTGAAACTTTTCACACATCACATAAAAAATTCCCCACTGGGAAACTTTGTTTCATGTACAAAATTATTAAAGGTACTGTAGAAAATTGCCTTTAGATTATGTAGGTAAGGTGGATCCCATCCCCAACCTATCTCCTTTATGTATATGCAGATATTCCAAAATCTAAAACTATCAGAAATCTGAAAAACCTCAGATCACAAGTAATTGGATGGAGATATTCAGCCTGAATACAACTTCTTTTTTTAAAAGAAGTACGTGAGAATAAAAATCTACCTTGGTATTTTAATTGGCTACTAAGTATTCCTTTATGGAAATATTTTTGCAAATGTAACTAGGCTGTTCCTTATTAATGAGCATTGATAGATTGTTTTCAGTCATTAGCCACCAAAATACTGCTGTAATGAGCATCCCTATATGTGTGTGTGTTCTATGAACCTGTCTCTGGTGTAAACAGTATGGAATTGCTTAGGGCCATACATTATAAATCTTATCCCATTTTGCTCAATGTTCTGCTCAAAAAACACCAGTAGCAGTATTCACATAGTGCCCCCATCCCTGTTTTCAGCTTGGGTAAAGAATATTGGAGAGGTAAGGTCACTCAGAAAGTGGATTATCTTTTGTGTACTTCCACCAGCCAAGAACCTTATATGACTTGGATGAGTTATTTAACTTCCTTATGCCTTAGCTTACTTACTTTGGAATTATGGATGTTGAAGTACCTCCCCATTGGGGTTGTTTGAAGAATGAAATAAGTATAAAGTATAAATAAGTTGTAAGTTAAGCAATTGGAACAAAGTTTCATGATGTGGCTGTTATATAATATAATATAACCACCATTTACTTTTGAATTTCTTTCATGAAAATAGTGCAGTAATTCATCTGTATCATTAAAAACATCTTTTCATGTTCCAGTTGTAAAATTGTATGATACTACTGAATATACTTCTTCCAGCTAGAAAGTGTGACTTTCCTTTTAGTGCCTCAAGCTGGTTGAGGTTCACTTTGAAAATTAAGGAAAACTGAGGCTTAACTAAATATGCATGAAATAAGTTTGAGGAGCAACCTCAGTGGGAATGTACTCATCTTCTCTCTTGATTCTCTAGGAAAAATGTGAACTAAATTCGAAAGCAAATGGAGCATGTGTGTGTGTGCACAAAGTCACTGTCTTCCGTTATTTTGTTTCTTGCGCATATTCTGTAGTTCTGTGCAGTTTGGGACATGCCTTTCATTATTTTTTTCCCATTTTCTAGCATGTCATGGTAAACAAGCATGATTCTAGAAAAGCATAATTATTGATCAATAGTGAAAGCTTTGAGAAAATAACACTGTCTATTTTAGTTTAAGTGGCACTAAGGCAAACATGTGTCAAGGTCCTGTGACAGGATTTGTGGAAGGTGTGGCCAGCATAGACTTTAGGGCAGTCCTGACTATTTATTTACCTGAGTATTTTATGGAAACCTGGCCTTGGCATGAAACTCCATCTTTAATCAGGTTGATGAATTTATTTTATTTGCAAGGCAAACGAAGAGAGAATTGTGATCTGCTGGTTCACTGCCCAAATAACCCCAATGGCCAGGGGCTGAGAACACAGTCCAGGTCTCTGATATGGCCGACAGATGCCCGGTTACATGCATTGTCCCCAACTCCTGCCCTCCAGGGTCTATGTGGGCAGGCAGTGGAAGCTGGAGTTGGGAGCTGGAGCCAGGAGGCAAACTCAAGCTGCAGTGGTATAGCATGTGGTCACCTTAGCCAGGAGGCTCAATGCCTGCCTCTTGTATAGCATTCTTTAGTTGCTATTCACAATCCTCTTACTTGATGAAACCGTGAGAAAATGTTGTCCAACAGCCACATACATTTAGTTGTATGAATTGATTACTCAAATGTGACTATTTTCCCTTTCTTTTTTCTTCTTTGTTTCTATTATCTTTGTTCTTTTTTCCTCTCTTGATTTCCATACTGTGTATACATTGGTTCACTTGTACCCCTCAGTAAGCCTCATAAAGCAAGATACTGATCTTTGTTTGGCTTAAGCATGGTCACTTAGTGGCTCAGGGCCCTAACCTTAGAGCTACCAAAACCACCACATCACCTGAGGTGCTACTGCACTTACATTTCCAGATGATTCCTTTAACATGAACAGCTATAGAAACCACTCTTGAGTGACAGTATCATATCAGTGTGCTGTTGAATGGTCCTCATCGATCTTCATCTTGATATGAGCAAAGTGACACTCAGAAGATAAAGTGACTTAGCTGATGTGCTGTAGCTTCTTCTTGTGCTAGGACTGAAAGTTCGGTTCCCTGGTGTTCATTGTGATGCTGTTTCCACTACGTCAGCTGCTTGCCCGTGGAGCACTCAGACTGCTCAGACTTTGGAGAGGTTCTTTTCATCTCACCTGAAACGGTACCTTCCTACTGTTTCCCTAGATCTTTATCTCACCCAGATACTGCTCCATCCTTTTTTGAAACACATACTTTAGTTAGCTTTGTAAGAAAAAATAGTTCATTTTTCATCTAAAGAGCTTTTCATCTTATTATTACCTGTCAGTCTGTACAATGGAGATGCTAATGATATTTCCCTTCAGATTTTGTGAAGAGCACATAGAACATCTGGCACACGCACTTTGCAATTGTATATTGCACAGTAACTATTGCCGTCAATACCATCGTTTTTCTGTGTTCCCATGTGGGCATGGCCTTTATGTCACTGATTTTAGTGACATGCTGGTTAGAGACAGAACCTCCTGGGGAGGATGAGTCAGAATCTCATCTGTGGGAGTGGTGTGGGGAGAAAGGAAGATAATTATAGTTTAGAAAAATATTCAGGATTTGAATTTTATGTAAACAAAATGGAAAATGTTTGCATGATATAAATCAACTTTGCTATTAGTTATAAACAAAAGCTCTGATGTAAGGCCTATCTCCATAGGTGTATGTCAATATACCACCTTGTAAATGTGTGATAGTCTTTATGTTCCCTGGAGGGGTATGGCTTAAAAATGGCCGAGAAACACTCAGACTGAAATTTTAGTACTTTTATATTTAGTATAGACGTAGTAGCAGTCGCAGTAGGAGCCAAACTCATCAGAACAGAAGATATGGGTGTAAACAACAGGGCTAGGAGATAGATGGAGTTAGGGGTTGACTGGGGAATCTAAACTGTAAGTGAGGAAAAGTGACCATTTAGTTTGGTATGTATATGTCACAGAGCGGGACAAGATGGGGTTAAGTCACAAAACTCCCTTGTGAATGTCCCTAAAGCATAACTGTTTAATAACTTCTGTTAGCTCTTTTTAAAAAATGCATGTTGTAAGATAAAACACAACTATAGAAAACCATATTGCTAGACTTCCCAGATACCTCCATGTGTTTATCACCAGTCATGGCCTTTCCTTTAGAAAATAATCACTTTCTTGAGGTTTCTTTGTAGTTTTATTACCCAAAAATAAATCTTGTGTTTTTCTTTTTAACTTGATACATCTCAAGTCTTTTCCTTATACTTTATGTGTTAAAGGACATAGGCCTTTTGATTTTCAGTGTCCCATGGGCTAGGAATAGCAGCTGCTGGCAGGTCAGCATGTCTCCCTGTATTTCCTGCACTTAACAAAATGGGAGGCTTATTAACCTGACATTGTAACCTGTGGTGAGGCTGTAGGTGGTGCTGTCTTTTATTAAGAGGGTCATGTCTGGTTTTTGCTTTTTAAAAAATTACTTACTATTAATAGTGTCTAAACCCATGAGTTCCTTAGGATACTAGAATAAATATTCCACTTTTACCATTTATTTATGAATTGGAGTAATTTTATTTAAAATTTAAAAATTCATTTTTATTTTTTTTTATTATAAAAGGAGACTTACAAACAAAAGGAGAGACAAACATCTTCTGTCCACTGATTCACTCCCCAGGTGGCCACGACTGCCAGAGCTGAGCCGATCCAAAGCCAAGAGCCAGAAGCTTCTGGGTCTCCCACGTGGGTGCAGGACCCCAAGGTTTTGAGCCATCCTCTCCTGCTCCCAAGCCAGAAGCAGGGAGTTGGATGGGAAATGGAGCAGCTGGGACATGAACTGCCATCCACATGGAATCTCAGTGTATGCAATGTGAGGATTTAGTCACTAGGCTACTGCGTTGGGCCTTAAAATTTAAATTTTCATTGCTTGTCTTTAATGTAAAGGACAGAAAGAAGGGAGGAAAACATGCAAGTGACAGAGAGAAAGGTTTCTCATCTGCTAGTTCATTGTCCATATAAGTGCAACAGCTGGGCTCAGCCCAGCTGAAGACAGGAGCTTGGAATTCAGTCTGGCTATCCTACATGAGTGTCAGGGACACAGGCACTTGAACCATCTCCTTCTGGGCATTAGCAGGAAACTAGAATTAGGAATGGAGCTGGGACTTGTTCCAGGGATTCCAGTAGGTGGTATAGGAGTCCCAAGCAGCATCTTCTCTCCAGTGCCATTGATTGACTTTTTGAGTAACACAGAGACAGACACTTTCCAGGTACTGGCTCACTCCCCAAATAGGATTAGAGCTTAGTCCAGGTCTCCTAGGTGTGTGGCAGGGCCCCAAGTTCTGGAGCCTCTATCTGCTACCTACCAGGACACATTAGTAGGAAGCTGGAATCGAAAGTGGAGCGAGTACTTGAAATTAGGTGTATCAATGGGCATCCTCAGCTGAAGCCTCCCTGTCAAATACCTGCCCAATGATTGGAGCATTTTTATAAGGACATTGATCTTTTCATCTGTTTGCTTCCTGGATGATAAAATTCAAATAGAAAGGCCTTTTATTTATTTTTCAACACAATTGGTTTAGATTGTGACTATTTTTTTCATATTGTGAATTCCTGGATTTAGATCTCACCTTTTTTGTGGGTTTCAATTTGTTGCAATTCTTCTTTAGACCCAAATTGTCCTTTTGGCGAACAGGAAGAGATCAGTTAGGCTCCTAGAACTATTTCACTTGATTCTAGTGGTTTTTGATGGCTTCAGTGCAAGATGTTTTAGGCTCATTATTTATGCTTTCTGCTTTGGAATTGGAATGAGCCATTTCATTATAAAGTCATACTATTGTTTTTGTTTAACAGAAGTGAATTTTTACAAATATTTTTGTTTTTGTTTGAAAGGCAAATTTACAGAGAAAAGGAGAGACATAAACATCTCCCATTCTCTGGTTCACTTTCCAGATGGCCACAATGACCAGAGTTGAGTCAGTACAAAGCCAGGAGCCAGGAGCTTCTTCTAGGTCTCCTATGTGGTTGTAGGATCTGAAGGCTTTGGGTCATCCTCCATTGCTTTCCCAGGTCAAAAATAGGAAACTGGATGGGAAGTGGAACAATTGGGACATGAACTGGCACCCATATGGGATGCTATACTGCAAGCTGAGGGTTAGTTTATGAATCTTTTGTTTCCATACTGAAAATATGAGGCTAGAATTAGAATGTCCATTATTACTCATTTGATAGAATGCCACATTCAGTAATCTATGAAAAAGAATGCCATTCATAACCCTACCACCACCACCATTTTTGATTATTAGTAATAATTTTTAAGGTTCTTTGGCATGTACTGCTCACTTTCTCCTCATTTGTCCCCATATTTTCTCCCTGTATATTGTCAGAGTCTATAATTTTTATATACTTGCTTCCTGTCTTTAGTTAGTCTTACTTTTAAAAATAACTATGTGTTTAACTCTCATCAGCAATTCTTACAACAATTGCCTAGTTATTTTGATTATGTAAAGGTTTGTTTTTAAGATTCATTTATTTATCTGAAAGGAAGAGTTATGGGTGGGGGAAGATGAGACAGAGAGAGAACCTTGTCTGCTGTTTTACTTCCCAAATGGCTGCAATGGCTGGAGCCGGTCTGGTCTGATTCCAGAAGCAGGAACTGGAGCATCTTATGGGTCTCCCATGTAGTTGCAGTGTCCCACGGCTTTAGGCCATCCTCTGCTGCTTTCCCAGGCCACATGCAGGGTGGTCGATGGGAAGTGGAGCAGGCAGGAGATGAACTGGCACCCATGTAGGATCCTGGTGGTTGCAAGGAGAGGGTTCCTGAGTTGATGCATTGAGCTAGGTGCAGCTGCTGGATTTCCAGTGTTAGTACATGAGCTGCCAAAGCGAGCACTGGATGCTGGATTTCTGAGATTTCCTCACTCTTTCCTTGGCACCTCTTCTCACTCTTTACCTGGACTTTCCCTTCTCTTGTTCATAGATGCTGATTATCCTCTGGGCAGGTTCTCCTCACTGTGGGACCCTGCTCTGGAGGAGAGCCCCTCTCTTCAGGTCTGAGAGCGAGCTCTGAGGCCCAAACCTCCTGCTCCATGTCATGTCTTGCAGGTGTCTTCCCTTATCTCAGGTTCACTTTCTGCCATTTGTTACCTGCTGTCAACCATGGTCCCCCAAAATTTAAATGGAAAATTCTATAAATAAATAACTCATATAAACTTTAAATAACTTTTTATGAGTGCATGTTATACCTGTTCTAATTTATTGTTATTGTTTTAAGCCCTTTACTGTGCCTATTAATTTAATTTTGTAAGAATGAATAGGTATCTAAAGGAAGAAAATAGTTTGTTTAGCGTTTGGTACTATCTGTGGCTTTGGAATGTATTCGCTGTGGTTTAAGGGGACTGCTGTATCTGCTGCGGTGGAGGTGGCCTTTCTAGCTGTTGTGCTCTGGTTGGCCTGGTACACTTGTCAGGGAGTGCCAGCTGACTCTCGTGGTTCTCCTGGTGTTAGCCATTTGAACTTCCTTCCATTTCCTCCCTCTGTCTTCCCCCACACACTCTAGTGACACCCAGATCTTCTGATTATTGATCGTTTTTCTATATCTGTTATCTGTGTTTATTTTGAGGTTTATAGAAACTTTGCTATTTTTTTTTTTTTTACTAAGCTGATTCATGGCTTTTTTTTTTTTTTTTTTTAATGTATGGCTTTGGGAAGATAGCAAAAAAAAAAAAAGAAAAAAGAAAAACTCTGTGCTACTCTGCTCCTACGATGTCCTCAAGATCCCTCCAGTCGGCAGCTTGGTTTGATTTGGTTTGCTTGTTCCCTGAGTGGTCTGGGAAATCTAAGATAAAATAATTTTGTTTATTAAGTTAGTTTATTTTATTATTTCCTTCAGTTAGTGCCAGTGCGGGCCTACAGAAGTGTTGTTAATGACTTTATTCATTTTCTCCCTTAAACGTTATCATAGAAAATAGAATGTCTAATGTACTTTTTTTTTTTTTAAGATATTTGTGTTTATTGGGAAGTCAGATTTACACTAAGAAGGAGAAACAAAGATTTCCATCTGTTGGTTCATTCCCCAAATGGCCACAATGGCCTGAGTTGAGCTCATCCAAAACCAGGAGTCAGGAGCTTCTTCTGGATCTCTCATGTGGCTTTGAGCCATTCTGCCCTGCTTTCCCAGGCCATAAGCAGGGAGCTGGATGGAAAGTGAAGCATCCAAGACATAAAACAGCACCTATATGAAATTCCAGGGCTTCAAGGTAAAGAATTAGCCTATTGAGCCATGCACTTTCCCTAAGTTGTGAGTTTTGATTATGTATTTTGATTGTTCTTTTCAGATTATTAATATTCTTATTTTCAAGGAGTTTATGAATTGATGACATTAATTTGAATATGTAACATACGTAGTAATTATTTAAGTGAATCAAGTTTGGAATAATTTATGGAATAAGCATTCATAAAGCTTGGAAAAATTAGTATAAGAAGTTCTATACTCTGAATCTACTTTCATCTAATATTAACCTATTCTTTAACCCTAGTAAATTTTTAAAAACTAAGAATGTTATTGTAATGCTACTAACTATTCTATAGTTAGCTTTCATTCAGAACTCACCATATTTTCCACTGACTTCCTTTTTTTCTGTCTTAAGACCAATTCAAGATAACACTTAGCATTTATTCATCATGTTTTCTTGTCTCGTGATTTGTGACTTTTTTTTGTTTTAAAGCTTTTTGTTGTTTTTTATTGCTTTAAGTTATGAAGAGCATTGGGCAAGTCCCTGGTTTTGAGCTTGTCTGTTATTTTCCTCATAGGTACACTGTGATTGTGAGTTGTTTTACTTTTTTTTTTAAGGTTTATTTATTTATTTTTTTAATTGGAAAGGCAGATCTCTGAGAGAAGGAGAGACGGACAGAAAGATTCTCCATCCACACTGGTTCACTCCCCAGGTGGCCACAATGGCTGGAACTAAGCCAGTCTGAAACCAGAAGCCAGGAGCTTCTTCTGGGTGACCCATGCAGGTGCAAGTCCCAAGACTTTTGGCCATCCTCCACTGCTTTCCCAGGCCACAAGCAGGGAGTTCGATGGGAAATGGAGCAACCAGGACATGAACCAGCGCCCATATGAGATCCTGGTGGTTGCAAGGCAAGGAGGAGTTAGCTACTGAGCCATCATGCCGGGCCTAGATTGTGAGTTTTAGAAGAAAAAAAAATCGCATTTCCCTTCTTGTCACATTCCATGTGCTGTTACTCTGATATCACTGATATTAACCTTGATCTAGGTTGCAGTGGTGATTGCCAGATCTCTCTACCCTGAAGTCATAATTATTCCCTTTTCATTTTCTGTTCTTAGGAAGTGAGTCACTAATTCCAATCCATACCTCTTAAGTTCCATTTCTTAGTAGGATAAATATGTACATAAATTATTTGGAATTCTTTTATAAAGAAAATTGCCTATTTTATACCTTTTGTTTGCTTTTAATTTCTTATATTACATGCATAGGTATTTTATTTTTAAAATTGGATTGTGATCCAATAAGGCCGTTATATATCTTGTGATTCAGATTATTCTGGCTTTGGTCATCAGAAGCTACTTTAGTTTTCCATGCGCCTCCCAACATTCCCTGCCCCTCCCACTTCCTTTATTTGTGGCCCTGCAAAGTGCTTTGTCTTGGCTTCTGTTTTCTTTACCCCCAATTCTATAGTCAGCCATGGCTTCTCAGCCCTGATTCCCTCTTTTGGAAATTGCATTTAGAAATAGATCTGCGTGCTGTCTGTGTTCATTGTTCATGAAATGTTGCTGTTTCTAGGAGTTACCAGTGGGCATGGCTAGGGTACATATTTTCTGCATGTTAACCCAGTATGAAATGATGCTGATTTTATTTATGTTTCTATATGTGTAAACCAACATGAACCTAAGTTCATATTAGCATGTCAGCCGTAATCTAACACCACAGGATTTCTCCTGGCTGCCTTTCCTGTGTTATTGTAACCCTTTCACTGATAGTAACTAGGCTTTTGTTAATCTGTAATTTATCTACTTAATCATTGAACCCTGCTGTTCATATGAAGTAGTTTCAGAGTTGTTAACCCGTATGACTGTGAGAGAAATTTACCAGCTAGAGTACAGTATTTGTCACCACTTTTGATCTTCATCATCAGTCCCCAGTCAAAACCGCATTTTCCAAAGTTGCTTGGTTTTATTATCCTCATCTCATTCAATGAGGTTATGATATATATTTATAAAGCAATTGAATTTGCCCATCTGGCGTTCCTCCTGGGAACCCCTAACATCGACTTGATGTTTGTTAAATTGTGTGTAATTGTGTGCTGTCACTTCTGGCCAGTGTGCATGATTAGGAATCGGCTACCCCAAGACCCTATAGCACAGTTCCTTTACCTTAAAAATTCCTTTGTGTCGCAGGTTGGAGTTCTCCGTATTCCTTTCCCTAAATCACTATATCTTCTACTTACCAGAAATCATTTTATCTGTATTGTGTTGTATGACTCACGGCTCCTTCCTTTTTATTGCTGAATAATATTCCGTGTTTGGATATACCACAGGTTATTATGCACTCATTACTGTTCACCAGTATGAGTGAAACTCTTTTAAATATTTACTTCCAGGTTTCTTGTAGACTTAATTTTCCATTTCAACTGGTTAAATAGCCTAGGAATGAAATTAACACAAATATAATTAACTTTTAAATAAATTACAGAACTTTTTTCCAGAATAGCTATACCATTTTTTTTTTCTGATCCACCATAAAGGAAAGTTCTTGTTTCTCTAAATAGAGCTAGTGTTTTAGAAAGTGAGTACATTGTGGCAAAACCTGTGCTTTTAGTGGATGTTTTACCAGTAATAAATGAGGTAAAACATCTTTCCACACACTAAGTTACCACCCATGCCTCCTCCTTGTTGGTGTCCAGATCTTTTACACATTTGTGAGGTTATTTCTTTTAATGGTGAATTCTACTGTGGGTTTTAAAAAATACTCTTGGATACCAGTTTTGTTTTTTTTTTTTTTAGCCATGTTATTTGCAAATATACTTTCCTATTTTGATTTGTCCTTTCATTCTCTTAACTTTGTCTTCAAAGAGCAAGTTTTTAACTTTGATAAACTCTTTTTATTTATTTATTTATTTACTTATGTGCTTATTTACTTATTTAAAAGGCAGTGTTACAGAGAGTAGAGAGGGAGAGACACAGGGTTTGCCTTATCCTGACCCTTAAGTTCTTATTTTTAAATTTTTTCTACTATTTATTGTACCGTTTTTTGTATCTAAGAATTAATTGTCAAATTTAAGATTTTTTATGTTCTCCACAATTGTTAAAGTTTCACAATTTATGCATAGTTTTTCTTGTTTTGAGATAAAAAGTATGAGTTATGAGTGTGTTATTTTACCCATTACCAATTGTTATCACCAGCATTTGTTGAAAAGGTCGTCCTTCTACAACTACATCATGTTTCTGTCTTTGTAAAGGTCAGTTATTCTCTGTGTTTGTCTGTTACCAGGCCTTCTGTTCTGCTTCATTGACCTGTGTGTCTGTACTTTGACCCATATGTTTACTGGCTTATAATTGTACCTTTTACAATAAGTTCTCCTTTCCTTCCCTTTTCAGATAAATTGTAGAGTCAGCTTGTTTTTGTTAAATAAAGCTTACTAGGATTTGCATTGGAATTTATAGATCTAAACAAAGAGAATTGACGCCTTAATAATATAAGGGCACTTCCAAAAAATCCGTGGGAAGTGAAATTAAAAATCAAGTCAAGTCCATTTTCATGTAGAAAAGAAAAAGTTTATCTGTGATTTTTTTTTTACATAATATGTGTTGCCATGAGTTTTTGAAATACTCTCCAAATTCATGACTGTAGTCTTAATATTTGTGTTTATTCAGACCTTTTTTTTCTGAATATTTATTTATTTCTTTGAAGGGAAGAGCAACGAGAGTAGGAGAGGCAGATCCTTTACCAGCTGCCCAGCCAGGGCTGTGCCTGTGCAAAGCCAGGATCCAGGTGCTTCATTTGGTTTTCCCACATGAGTGGCAGGGACTGTGACTCTTGGGTCATCCTCTGGTATTTTCCCAAGTGCATTAGAAGGAGCTGGAATGAAAGTGGAACAGCTGAGATCAAACCTGAGCCCCTCTGGGATGCCTGTCTCATATAGGTGGTGGCTTAAGTAGCTTATACCACAATTCTGATTTCCAGGCTTTTTATTTTTTGTCTTAGTGTTTAAATAGTTTGCAGCATTCATGTTCCATGTACAGTTTATTATATCTGCATGTTTCCTTTTTCCCTAGTGCTGTAGTAAATGCTATCATATTGATTTTGAATGACATCTGTTCAGTATTTGCAATTCCTCTTTCATATTGACTTTATAGCCTGCAATCTTGCGAAACTCATCTCTTCATTCTTTCAGCTTATTTAATATTTATTTATTTATTTTATTTTTACTCCTTTTGAAATTATTATCATAATTCTATAATACAGTTCATAGGCCCAAGGATTTCTCCTGTCCCCTGCTACCTACCAAATTCCCCTATGTTGTTACTATAGCATAGCTCTTCATAAACAGTCATATGTTCATCAGTGTGGGCATTGACAATGGCAGAGAGTCCAGCATCCTATTGTCAAGATACAGCTAATAGTTTCATTAGTAGTCCATCTTTGATCTGGAAGTAGAGATGCACAATGCATTGCATCCTCACATCTGGACATGATAGTCTCCATTACACAATCACCACACATCCCTCTTAAATGAAAAGCCACAACACAAAATCAACAACAGGAAGAAAAATAGAAATTTACAACACCATGAATTTCTCAAGAGGTTTTTTCTCATTTTTTAAAAAAGATTTATTTATTTTATTGGAAAGGCAGATGGACAGAGAGGAGAGACAGAGAGGAAAATCTTCCATCCGATGATTCACTCCCCAAGTGGCCGCAATGGCTGGAGCCAATTGAAGCCAGGAGCCAGGAACTTCTTTCTGGATCTCCCATGAGGGTGCAGGGTCCCAAGGCTTTGGGCCATCCTCAACTGCTTTCCCAGGCCACAAGCAAGGACTTGGATGGGAAGTGGAGCTGCCGGGATTAGAACCAGCGCCTGTCTGGGATCCTGGCACGTTCAAGGCAAAGACCTTAAGCACTACGCTATTGCCCCAGGCCCAAGAGGTTTTGGTAGTTCAACAGTACTGAATTGCTGGTGATCCCACCCCTCCAATTGCAATGAAATCTCTCCCAAATCCACTGACTGCTGTAGTCCACCTTAGTGTCTCTACGCAGATCTTCACTGCCAACGATTGGCTGGGGTAGTTGATCAATTTGTTTTGTCCTCTGTCCTCTGCTATGGTACCACATCCTCTGGAGGCTCTAGTGTACTATCATATTCTCCATGTATATTTGGATACGCTGTCTACTGCTCTGTCTGAGCCACTGAGGAGGCCCAGCTCTGACACATGCACTCCATGGTCAGACCGTGGATTCTGCAGTTCTCTCCATGGTTAGGGTTCTGAGTCCAGCGGTTTTTTGGTAGGGACTCGCCAGAGAAACCTTGTTTATTTTTAAAGGAAAGTTTACATGGACATTCATACGTTCTGTTGAAACAATTTTTCTTTTTTCTTTTCCGATTTGTATGCCTATTTATTTAGTTGGCTAAACCTTCTAGTATGTGTTGAGTCAAAGTAGAGACAACATCTTTGTTTTGTTTTTAATCTTACGTTGAATATTTAAGTATCAAGTTTTGTATAGGACTTTTATAAGATCCCTTTATTACACTAAGGGAACTTGTGTTTATTCTTAGTTTATTGAGAGTTTTTGTGAATGTATGTTGAAATTTATCAGTACTTTCTCTGAATCTATAGATGTAACTTTTCTTACTCATCTTACTAATATAGTGGATTACCTTAATTGATTTGCATGTTTTGAACTAGACTTAAGTTTCTTGAACAAAACTTAGTTGTAATGTATTAGCATTTTAAAATTTTTTAGTTATTTTAATTGGAAAGGCAGAGTTACAGTGAGAAGTAGAGACAGAAAGATCTTGCATCTGCTGGCTCACTCCACAAGTGGCGACAGAGGCTGGAGCTGAGCCAGTCTGAAGCCAGGAGGCAGTTTTTAATTTTATTGCTTTTGCTCTAGTTTTATTTGTGGGTGTGTATAAACTAATTTTGAGAAATGAGTTTGTTTACTTGGAACGCAAAGAATAGACAGAGAGGGCTGTCTTTCATCACTGGTCCTCCAGCTGACTATTCCAGCCAGGCCTGAGCCAAGCTGAAGCCAGGAGGTATGAACTGCTTTGGAGTCCCCCACATGTGTGGCAGGAACACAGATGCTTGGGCCGTGTTTACTGTCTCCCAGACACATGAGAATGGAGGAGACGGAGATTCACCCAGGTACTCTGATAAGGGATGCAGGGGACTCGGTTGATGATTTAACCCTCTTTACCATAATGCCCACCAGTGTATTTTCAGTTTTAACAATTTCTGTTCTGGTTATTGCATTTCTTTTTCTATGTACATCATTTTAATTTGTGGTTATTTCCTAGTCTCATGGAAGACACTTAGATTATTGACTTTTATTCTTCTTTGTTTTGTAAAATATGTATTTATTGTTGCACATTTGAATAATTATTCTGTCTAAATTTTAGTGGAAACACATGGTTTGTCAGGAATATTTCCTGAAAGAATAGCATTTATGGGGCACAAAAAAAGGTCTTACTGAATCTTGGGGCTTAGTGGAAAAAGCAGGAGGAATAATGTTCTGGCAAGGAAAGAAAACATAAGAATTCATGTTTATAAATGAAGCTGTAAAGAAAGGGCATTAAACATAAACTTTATAGTGGACATACCAATTATGAGCTTGGATTTAATTATTATGTATTTGTATTTTTAGAAAAAATTTGTGTTAGTGGACATTTTTCAAAAGAACAGATTCAAATGGCTAATAGACATATGAAAAAATGCTCAGACTCCCAAGCTATCAATAAAATACAAATGAAAACCATATGGAGGTTCCACCTAACTCCACTGAGATTGGCTTACATTCAGAGCTCTAGTAACAACACCTGCTGGCATGAATGTGAGGGGAAAAATACCATATTTCACCGCTGGTGGGAGCATAGGCTGGAGAGTGCTAAGAGAACTAAAAATTGATCTGTCAGGTGACCCCGCTATCCCCCTTCTGGGAATATTTCCAAAGGAAATGAAATCTACATATGTCAAAAGGTTCTATAATCCTATATTTACAGCAGTATAATCTAAATAGAAAAACATGGAAACAACCCAAATGCCTGTCGAAAGTGAACTGGATAAAGAAACTGTTATACATCTATATTCCATTAAAAAGAATGAATTTCTACCATTTGCAATCAAATTTTGGTCCCAACTGGAGACCATTATGTTCAGTGAAATAAGCCAATCCTAAAAAGACAAATTTGTTCTCTCTGATATAAGGCAGCCTTCTTGCAAAACACAGGATCAGTAGCTCTTCAATACTGTGTTTGCTACATCTCATGGATTTTGATATTTTTGTTTTTATTTTCATTTATTCAAAAAAGGGTATTTTTCTCTTACTAATTTCCTTACTGAATCATACATAGATCATACAGTAGCATTATTGCCAAGAAGGTTTTTGATTTTCATTTCTGCAGTAACACATTAGTCAGTAATATGTTATTCAACTTCAAGTTGTGAATTCTGTTTTTCTTCCTGTTGATTTTGTTTTATGGCTTTTCATTTAAGGGGAGGTATAGTAATTGTGTAGTAGAGACTGTCATATCGAGATGTGAAGATACAATGCAGTATGCATCATTACTTCCAAATCAAAGATTGTCTCCCAATGAAACTGTCAAATAGGTCTTGACAATAGGATGCTGCACTCTGCCATTGTTCATGCCTACAATGTCAGAATACACTTAAATAGCAGAAAGAGGGACTTATGACTGATTATGAAGGACTATACTATTGTAATAATATATAGGAAATCAGTGGGGAGATGGATGGGACTTGGGGGGAAGGAAGAAAACACCAGAGCCTATGGAGCTGTATCATAAAATAAATAAATTTTAAAAAAACCAGACTGGTGTTAGTGGTGGTGATTATATTCTCTGTGCTCTCCCCACTGAAAATAGCAGTGCATGACTACACGATACACACTCAAATGACATCGTCATGTTGTAGAATTTATTCAGTTTATATCACATGCACCATTTTTCTATTGAAAATATCATTACCAAAATAGGGTAAGTCTGTGTCTGTTGTTTTGATTGTTATATTTTTCTTTCCCTGTTTTCTGCAGAAATGTTGAGCCGATTATCAGGACTAGCAAATGTGGTTTTGCATGAATTATCAGGAGATGACACTGATCAGAATATGACGGCTCCTTTAGACACCGTGAGTAGTTCTGTTGGCTGTAAACTGATGAGACACTGTTCTGTGTGCTTCTAAGGAAACCCAGTTAAGACAGAAGAGTGTAAGGTGAGGATGAAAGTACTGAGACTTTATAAATGTCTTCTCCTGTAAATTTGTAGCCGAAGAACTACAGTGATTGGGACCAATTCATGGGTGAAATTTGAAAGATCTTTTCTCATTTTTCTGTTTTGACCTAATGCCAGAGTGCTTGCAGTCCTCTTCCTCTGGTATATGAGCATATATATTCCTGTTGCATAGATCAGATTTAAATGACAAGTGGAGAGGGACTAGAGCACATTTATATTACATTAAATGTGCATTAATATTTATATAATATTTAATATAAATATTTACTTGCTGCTATAAATTCACCTCTTTTATATAATTTGGATTGTATTTTCTGGGGACCACATGAGAAGTCAAAAGAAGTCCTTTAGTTTTGTGAAGCAGCAAGTGGTATTCCCTTATGGTTAAGAGAATTTTATTCAACTACTCCCTTAAATATTATACTCTTTCACTTAATATTTTGTGATCTGTGGTCCACTTTAATTCTGGTAAAATTAGAATATTAAGACTTTAAATGAGTCTATTAAATGTTCAACATTTATAAAATACATTGTAATGGCTAGTAATATTGGTTACTATTGAATCAGAGTTGAAAGATAAAGTTTAAAAGGATAGCGAAAAGTTAAGATTTAATGTTTGCAAAATGGTTAGCATTTATAGAAATACATTGTAATGGTTATATTAGTGATTATTGTTGAATCTCAGTAGGAAAGATTCTTAAGTGAAAACTGTGAGTTAAGCAAAAAATAAGACAAAATTGGAATGAAGGATCTCCAATTTGCAGTTTCTCTGATGCATTGGCATCCTTTCTTCTGACAGGAATTACCCCAGGAATCTGACATGGAACTTAACAGTCAAACACAAGAGGATGTTGTGGAGCGCCTGGCTTATGCAGAGCAGTTGGTGGTGGAGCTCAAAGAGATCATTAGACAGAAGGACGCGCAACTGCAGCAGAAAGATGAAGCTCTGCAGGTACCACTGCCTCTCTCCTTTCTTCCAGAGCATTGGATAAAGGATAGGCAGCTAACCCCTTCTCTCAGGTTTTCCCCTCACATTACCAGGTGATCTGATTGCTTCTTGTGAAATAATGCCTACTGAAAATGACTTATGTCATTTGCTAGGTAGATTGTGACTATCTACTTACGTATTCACCACCATTATACTCTGGCAGGAAGAAAGAAAAGCTGCTGATAACAAGATAAAGAAACTAAAGCTTCATGCTAAGGCTAAATTAACATCCCTGAATAAACACATAGAAGAAATGAAGGCTCAAGGAGGGACAGGTCTGCCTGCAGAGCCTCAGTCAGAGGACCAGCTCTCCAAGGTACTGTGACGGAGTACACCATGTTTCCCAAGTTGAAAAGCTTGCCCAAGTTAGCATTGAAGTGAAGTCTTTTTTACCTGTTGATTTCTTTATTTAGTAGAGTCTTACACCCTTGTCTATAATGTTGAGTAAAAATGCTGTCTGAAAAACTGAAAATGAATGAATGACGGAAACGAGGAAAGAAACAGAAAGGAAAGAGGAGGGGAGAGGAATAAAGGATAGGGGGAGGAAGGGGGGAGAGGAAAGATGGCAGTTGTATCCATAGACTGCGCTGAACCTGTTCTCTTTGTATTATTATATTCACATAAGAAGTAAAGTATCTGAAAAATTTTAAAAGTGAAACAAAAAAAGGAAGGGGGAGAGAAGTATCATTTTGTTCCTAGAAATTTATCTGTTAACTACCGGGAATTTGTTCTCTTTTTATAAATAAAAATAAGTAAAAAGGATGAGCCTTCTTAATATTAGCAGATCTTCACTCAAAACAATCATTTTGATGCTAAAATAATACAATACTAAGCTTTATTCCTTTTTTTATTGAGCTTGTATTCTAGCTAGTATGTAGACCACACAGGGAGAATCAATGACTTATGGAAGACATGAACATAAAATGCCATTTACAAGTCAAGACTATCCAGGGAATTAAAAAAGGAGAACATGGGGAGGCTTCTGGCTTAACAGTTAAGATGCCAGTGTCCCCATCGAAGTGCCCGAGTTCAGTTCCCGGCTCTCACTCCTGATCCAGCTTCCTGCTAGTGCCGACGCTGGGGGACAGCAGTGGCCACTTTACTAACTGAATCTCTGCTGGGGCCGACCTGGCTTTAGTTCCTGGCTCCTGGCTTCTGCAGGCTTTTGGGGAGTGAATCAGTGGATGGGAAATCTCGCTGTTTCCTCTTCTTTCTTCCTCTTCCTCCATTGTTCCCTCCCATCTTCCTCCCTCCCTTCCTTCCTTTCTCTCTCTCTCTCTCTCTCTCTCTCTCTCTGTCTCTTTCTTCTGAAGTAAATAAATTTGAAAAAAACCTTTCTACAGCTCTGAGTGGCTGAGCAGTTAAGCCCCTCATCAGGCAGCCTACTTTGTCAGAGAGCCTGGCTCTGCTGTGCCCATCTGCTTCTGACTGAAGCTGCAGACCCCGGGAGGCAGCAGGTTGTGGCTGAAGTAACTGGGTCCAGATGTGGATTAAATTGTTGACTCAAGACCTCAGTCCCGGTCCTTCCTTCAGACTAAACGCTGTCAGAATGGCAAACTGAGGGTCATCACTTGGTCACAGTGTCAGCATTGCCGCTTGAGGTCTGTTTTTGTGTAGCTGTTTTTTTATAGTCTGGTTTATTGCTGTTTCCTGAATCAAAGTAGGTAAGATGAGAGCTATGAGACGATGTGCTTAAGCCAGAAAACTGAGTCCTTACTTGTGGTCCGGTCAGCTGGCTTTTCTTATTCCTGTAATTCTGATAAGACTGTAATCAAATGATTATAATCAAATGATTGTATTTTTAGCATGATAAGAGTTCCACTGAGGAAGATATGGAAATAGAGAAGATAAAAGAGAAACTCCAGGAGAAAGAGGAAATCATTAGCAGTTTGCAAGCACAACTTACCCAGGCAAAAGCAGAGCAAACTGCACAGGTAGGTGTGTGAGTTGCCTCCACATTATTACATGAACAGATCACAAAAACCCAATGGATTATTTTATAAGTACATTTTTCTGGACTCCCACTGCATATTTTTCTGTGTATATTATCATATTCCTCCACTCCTACCTTCTTCCCTTCCTTCTCAAGTGTAGTAATTCTTTTGGAGTATGCGTTAGTGTTTGATATTCTGGCTTACATGGTTCACATCTTTATTTCAGAGTAATTTTCTTGAATTGTGTAATATGTACTGTGTGATTTGTTCCTTCACTATGATTCTCTTTGGAGACTTAGGTTACCACTAGATTTGATATTAGCTGTTATTCATGTGGTTTGCTCTAAGTAACCCTGTTACACAGGCATATTAAAAATTTCTTTCAAGCTGAATCAGCCCATTGACAAACAGCTTCCTGAAAACATATTACTTGTGCAATGTCTAAATTATAACTTATATGGTGCTGTAACTGAAATGAGATATACTGGTACCAACACAATACCTCAGCCAGCTAATGCTCTGCCAGCATCCCATATTGGTGCTACTGACTGCCTAACTTTCCATAAAGCTCCCTGCTTGTGGGCTAGGAAAACAGTGGAGGATGTCCCAAGGCCTTGGGCCCTCGCACCCACATGGGAGACCCAGAAGACGCCCCTGGCTCCTGGCTTCAAATCAGCTCATCTGTAGCCATTGTGGCCATTTGAGGAGTAAAACTAGTGGATGGGAGATCTTTCTTTCTATCTCTCCTTCTCTTTATAAATCTGCCTTTCCAATTAAAATAAATATTAAAAAAATATAATCATACTGAAAAATTTACTTGATGGAAAATAATATTTCAGGTTTTACATTTAAGTAAAATTGAATAACATTAAAATAGTTATTTACTTTTGCATTATGTGCATCTCATGCTCTCTGGTCAAATATAGCTAGTTAATACTGAATTATTTAGTGTATTTGTAGAACTTTTCTTCTTCTGTCTCTGTTATCCTCATTCTGCTGAATTGTGACTTCGGTTTCCTAGTGTGAGGCTGTCTTTGAAGGGAGTCTGCTTGTACCAGTGTTGGAGATGTCCGAAGGGCTGTGTTGCTCTAGCCCTTTTAGTACTCTCCACCGTGGGCCCCCTGTGTTAGCCCATCACGGAGAGCTGGGGAACTCTGCTGCTCTGCTTATATTGGCCAAATGGACAGTCCAGCAAATACTACTTTGTGGTTTTTCTGTACTTAGGGTGACCAGACATCACTGTATGATGATTGCCTTTGTTTTTTTTTTTTCTTTTTTTGTTACACAAAATCTTTTGATGTTAATACAAAAACCTTTTGGTGTTCTGTCCCTACTGCTTTTTATTTTAGGGTTTGTAGGACTATCTTTCTATTATAAATGCTGATCATGGATTTTTTTGTTTTTATCTAGTTGTACTTTGTCTATGTGAGGATTCAGAAAAATTGGTAACTGCTGCTACTGCTTTTGTCTGACAACGAATTTTGATACGTTTTAAAAACTGTAGTCTGCATTTCTCTTTGTGTTAACTGTAAAAGAATATTATATGTATTTATTGGAAAGGAGAGAGATAGGCAGAATAATTAGATACTGATCCTTTTACTTAGATTACTATGTAACTTCTTCCTTGCTGTGTTCTCAGTTTGATAAGAATTCTACGGAGATGGAAGAATATGTAATGATGAAACAGCAGCTCCAGGAGAAGGAAGAAGTCATCAACAACTTGCAGACCCAGCTCAGCCAGACGCAGGCCGAGCAAGCTGCACAGGTAGGGCCAAAAGGTTCCTCCTAACAGGAGGACCGGAAGTCATGAAGTGCAGTGTCATGTGGCAAGCCAGATCAGACAGATACTTCTTAAAATCTTTGTGGATAAAAGTAGCTGGAGTGTGAGATAGTTTAATGTTATGGTAGTAAGAACTTTAGAAATGTGGCATATCAGTGTCATTAAGAAATACAGCAAAAATTTGAAAAGTGTTATTTGCCTTGATAAATTTTTCATAGCCCAATTTATATCTGTTTCTTACTTCTTCAGACCTTGATTTCAATAATAACTGGATATTAATAGTCTTAGGAAAGGCTTTAGGCTGAATTCAAAAGGAATTGAAACATAACCCAAAAGAAATGCAAATAATCTGGTCCATTCTTTCGCTAAAATGAAATGCTAATAGAAAGATAAATTATGAACAGAATATTATTTACTGAGCATGTAATGAGAAAGTGATGTAAGTTATGCAGTTGGATGATTAATGATCCCAGTGTGTAACACTCCTTTCATATTTCTTTCTGGTGGGACTGGCATTCTCAACTCTTCCTGTTTTTCTTGATTGCCACGTTTCCCATAATTTTCCTCCAGGAATGCTTTTGAATCATGAAATTTGTATGTATGTTTATTCATTTTTTGATGAAATACCTTCCTCACAACTAATTTTACGTATGAGGAGTTACTTTATTAACCTGTGCTTTTAGTGGTGCTGTCTGTACACAGATGGCCTCAGCTGTGGTTGCAGTTACAGCTTTGTATCCTGAAATGCTTAAACTTACCTGGTAGCTTTTACTATGTCCTTTTATATGCAAATATTGCATATGTTATAGGAGGTAATAAAGTGAGTTTTTTTTTAAGATTTATTTCTTTTGGGCTCGGCACCGTGACCTAGCAGCTAAAGTCCTCACCTTGAACACGCCAGGATCCCATGTGGGCGCTGGTTCTAGTCCCCCTGTAGCTCCACTTCCCATCCAGCTCCCTGCCTGTGGCCCAGGAAAGCAGTCGAGGACGGCCCAAAGCTTTGGGACCCTGCACCCTTGTGTGAGACCCAGAGGAGGTTCCTGGTTCCTGGCTTCAGATTGGCGCAGCACCGGCCGTTGTGGCCACTTGGGGAGTGAATCATTGGATGGAAGATCTTCCCCTTTGTCTCTCCTCCTCTCTGTATATCTGACTTTGTAATAGAAAAAAAAATTAGTTAAAAAAAAGATTTACTTCTTTTATTGGAAAGGCAGATTTACAGAGAGGAGAGACATAGAAAGAGATCTTCCATCCACTGGTTCACTTCCCAAATGGGCGCAACAGCCAGAGCTGAGCTAGTACATAGCCAGGAGCCAGAAACCCCATGTGGGTTTCCCATTTGGATGGAGTCCCAAGGTTTTGGTCCATCCTTCGCTGCTTTCCCAGGCCACAGCAGGGAGCTTGATGGGAAGTGGAGCAGCCGGTGCATGAACTAGCACCCATACAGGATGACTGCACTTGCAGATGGAAGATTAGCAAATTGAGCCAACACATCAGTCCTGAAACATATGGTTGTCTTTCACTATGAAATTCTATGATATATAAATCTCAACGAATCCATTGCAATATAAAGTATCCCAAATAAGTGCCAGTGAAAGCAATAATATGAAAAAGCCCCCCCAAAAGATTATTTATTTATTTGAAAAACAGAGTTGCAGAAAAGGAGAAACAGGGAGAGAGATCTTCTATCCCCTGGTTCACTCTGCAAATACCTCTGTGGGCAGAGGTGAGCCAATCCAAAACCAGAAGCCAGGAGCTTCTTTGGGTCTTTCATGTGAGTGCAGGGGCCCAAGTACTTGGGCATCCTCTGCTGCTTCTCCAGGTGTATTGGCCAAGAGCTTGATCACAAGTGGGGCAGCCAGGACTTGAACTAATGCCCATGTGAAATACCAGGTTGCAGCATTACCATCTATGCCTTGGTGCTGGCTCCAAAGCTTTTTTTTAACCCCTTAAAGATTTACTTATATATTTCAAACTTATATATACATACATATATATGTATAGGTATATGTATATATATAATATAATCTTCCATCTGCTGATTCACTTCTAAAGGGGCCACAACAGAAGTTCTGGACCAGACTGAAACCAGGAGCCACAGTCATTATCTGGTTTTCTCAAATATCGCAGTAATTGGGCCATATCTGCTGCTTTCCCAGGTGTATTACTAGGGAGCTGGGTGAGAAGGTGAGGTAGCTAGGACTCAGATTGGTGCCTCTATGGGATGTCAGTGTTGCAGTTGGGGGCTTAACCCACTGCCGCACAACACCTGCTATACAACAAAGCATTTTGAAGTGAAAAGAGGTTATTGTGAAAGGAACAGTCAAGAAATGTTAATGGTAAACTTGAGATTTTGGCAAACCATGATGAATACCTATTCTGCCTTCCAGTTGTGGGGAGGGGCATTACAGAAAGTCTCAGAAAAAGAATAAGGTATAGTTACAGAAAAGCACGTTAGTGCTTGGGTAATGAAAGGGTTTTGTGCCTACACAGTTGAAACACAGAATTCTGAATTCATAATGTCACAAACTGAAAAATCAGCAGTAGTTGGAAGCTCATTGCAAAATGGGCAAACCTGGTCAGGCTGCTTAGCCCTGGTTCTTAAGGAAGTGAATAAGCAGGCAATAATATAATATCAAAGTAAGACCACTGGAATTGAATATCATGGTCAGTCCATTTATTTCCTTTTTTTTTTTTTTTTCTTGTTTGGTTCCATTTAAGAGCCGATTACAACAAGCATGATCTAGATGCCTGCAAATGCTAAAAGCTGAAAATAGCCATCTGTGGAGGTGGATTTGTAAGCTCACCACTTTTTTATAGAAGTCATCTTTTGAAACCAGAACTACATAGATAAATTTGTATTTCCAGTTTATAGAATCTTGAGTAAACTATTCATTTGAATTTTCAATTACATGGTGTGAGAATCTCATTAAAAAGATTTTAGCAGTGAAGGAAGTGTTTAGAGTTTAACAAAGCTCTAACTTGTTAAATATTTTGTTATTTTTGGGACTTTAAAAAATTCAGTACTTGTAGATTTGAAGCATTTTTGTGACCATGAGAATACACTTTTTAGTTAAATTTATATTTACACTGAATTCTAGATTTTCTCATAGGGTTTCTTTCACATTCATAAGTTACTGTCAGACTTATCTCATTTCCAACATTCTCATTCTTGATATTCGAAATTTTGCAAAGTTTCTATCTGTCTGTTCTCAGTGTCTGTCTTTGTAGTGTAATCTGTGAATTTTGTTTTTGCAATTCGGGGAGTGTAACTTGCCTAGTTTCTCTGGTATGTGTCTTCAGTTGAGTTCCATGCAGCAGGTGGTCCGAGAGAAAGATGCGCGCTTTGAGACACAAGTTCGTCTTCATGAGGATGAGCTTCTTCAGTTAGTAACCCAGGCAGATGTGGAAACAGAGATGCAACAGGTGTGTTGCTAATATTTGGCAGAATGACTACATTTGGGTTACCTTTGGTGAAATCACCACAGCCACCTTGAAGCCACTGCCCTTCCCTGCTGCTCTGCACTTGGTCTTGGTGTGCTCCTCATTGGCTTTTTTTTTTGGTGGGGGTGCCTTTGTCTTCTGTTGTGCATTAATTCTTTATTTTTCTTATCCTTACCTTGCCTTTCATGACTCTATAATCAAATCATTATTATTCAGAAGCTGAGTTTACCTGGCAAATGTAGTCAGAAATTGATTTCTCTTTAGTTTTCTGATTGTAGCAGCCTTCACACATTAAAAACTTGACCCAAAACTTCAAATCAATGAAGTCAGTTTTAAGCCTCCCAAACATTAGCACAGTGAAATTTTGAAGCCATAAAGACGTATATTAAGTCAGTAATCATTCATCTTAGAAAATCATTGAATGGATTTTAAAAACTGGCTTCATTGTGCTTGATTTCATCATCTACTAACATTCACGGTGTTTGTTTTTGTTTAATGTGTAGTGCAGGGCAGTACTTAAAGGCTCTCCAATGGTATTTAATGTTTGATCTGCCTAATCGTTTTGGTGGGAAAACTTCTAAGCAATTCTTCAGAATGCACCACTAAGTTTCAAAGTATATCACTTTACATAGAATATTAATTGTATATGTGTCATTGATTTATTTGTCCAGCAAGAGTTTTTCAAGTGCCTGCCCCATGCATGAAACTACAGGAGAAATGGTTCCTGCCTACAGAGAGTGTTCTCTTTGGGAGTTAAGATCTACATGTACCTATGGCCTTTAGGTACAGGACATTAACTGCTAATTCTGAAAGTGACTCTGTATTGTGTTCCTCTGGTTATTAAAAAGGCCCTCTGATTCAGGGGCTGGCCTGTGTATGCGTGTGGGTGCTATGGAGAAGACATCTTTGGAGATTCTTTGGTGCTGCTGGATGGGGAGCATGGCGTTCGGGTGTCTCATTCTTTAGTCTACCATCTTCCATATCCCAGAATTTAAGTACACAGATTCATGTGGCACTTTGAAAGGTAAGTAGAAATAACGTTCAGTTGTTAGCACATTTTGTCCAAAGCATTTTATTTTTTTTCTCAGAAGTTGAAGGTGCTGCAGAGAAAGCTTGAAGAACACGAGGAAGCCCTCTTGGGCCGGGCTCAGGTCGTGGACTTGCTTCAACAGGAGCTGACAGCTGCCGAACAGAAAAATCAGGTACGCTTCCTTGGGATCATTTGTTTCCGCTTTCATTTTCTGGGCAGCATAACGATAGCCTTTGGAGAATTGATGCAATTTATTCATTCTTCCAGTGAATATCCTGTGCTTCATGGGTGGTGAGAGCATGATGAGCAAAACAAATATAACTAAAAGGAAAAAAAAAAGACAACAACAACAAAAGCGTAACTCTTGTCCTCATAGAACTTACTTGTTATTGTTGCTGTTTTCCTTTGTTGTTTTAAATCTAGGATCTTACTTTCTCTAGAATGCCTTTTTTTCCTCAACTAAGCTTCTTCCCTATGGAATTTATCTTAAATGAGAGAGAAATTAAAAGATAATTACACAGACAAATAAATGTGAATGCAAACTGTCAAAAGGAGTCAAAAAGCAAAAATACAGACTCACACAGTTGTAAGTTTGGTCCCAGGTGACTAAGACCATCCTTCATCCAAGAGAGGCACTGTGTTTACTGAAAGAAAAGCAATGTTATTTAGGTTCATGAACCTTTGCCATTTTCCCTAGATTCTGTCTCAGCAGTTACAGCAGATGGAAGCTGAGTGTAGTACTTTAAGGAACACCGTGGAAACAGAAAGACAGGAGTCCAAGATTCAGATGGAAAAGATGGAACTGGAAGTGGCAGAGAAAAAATTATCCTTGCATAGTCTACAAGAAGAAATGCAGCATCTTATGGAAGAGTTTAAGCAAGCAGGTCATGCTCGGGCTGAACTGGAGTCTAAGTACAGTGCTTTGGAACACAAGTACAAAGCAGACGTGGAAGAGAAGACCACTTGCATTTTGAATCTTCAAAAAACTGAACAGGAGCTGCAGTCTGTCTGTGATGCTCTCAAGGATCAAAATTCACAGCTTCTCCAAGAGAAGAGTGAGCAGGCAGAGCAGTCTGCCCAGGCCATTCAGCAGCTGGAAGGTCAGTGTGTGCTGTTGAAGCCCAGGTCTTAGTGCCTGAGTGGCCCGTGATTCTTCCTTATAGGGATCAGTTGACAGCATTTGGTCAGTTTCGTCAGTAGGATGAAAAAAGGCTTCTCTCTCTCTCTCTCTTTTAAAATACTTACAGATTATTCATCTCTTTATTTACATTGGAAAGGTAGATTTTTTACAGAGTGAAGGAGGTACAGAGAGAAAGATATTCTGTCCATTGGTTCACTCCCCAAGTGGCTCCAAAGGCTGGAGCTGAACCAATCAGAAGCCAGGAGCCTGGGGTTTCTTCTAGGTCTTCTATGTAGGTGCAGGGTGGTAAGATTTTGGATCATCCTCTGCTATTTTTCCAGGCCACAACCATAGAACTGGATGGGAAGTAGAGCAGCCAGGACACGAACCAGCACCCGATTGTGATCCTGACACTTGAAGGGGAGGATTAGTGAATTGAGCCATCATACTGGGCCCAAAAAAGGCCTCTTGGGGTGGTTGTTTGGCTTGGTGGTTAAGACACGTATGTCCCATATTGGAATTCCTTGGTTTAATAACTGGTTCCACATTTGACATCAGCTTCCTGTTGAGGCAGCATGTGGGAGACCTGGATTGAGTTCCTGGCTGTCATCTTTGGTTCTTGTTGCGTACTATTGTAGGCATTTGGGGCATAAGTCTGTGGAGGTAAACATTCTGTTTGGTTTTAAAAAAGGAAAAAAAAAGCATTGGAAAGAAGAAAGGCATGTCTTCTCAATGCTTGGTTGCATTTTTCTTGCTTCTGATTACAGTTAAATGTCTTCGTATTGTATTTATCATAGTACTGAGTACCAGTTGCAGGTCTCCGTGACCAGATGTGCTTGAGCGTGCTGTCCTTTTAACTGAACCATGTTCATGTTTAAAACCACCTTGTGGAAATGTGGTATGGAACTGAAGGAAATAAAGTAAAAGCCACTAAAGTAGTTTTCCAGGGAGAAAAGAAAAGATGGCTATTAAAAATCCAAGCCTATATAATTTACTTCTTACTGAAGTGTGTCCTTTGGTCCCTGAGAACATTGAAAAAGTTAAAATAAACATGTTGGGTGCACATTTGGACTTTGGTTAAGGCACCTGCTTAGAATGCCAAATCTCACATTAGAGTGCCTGGGTTTAAGTGCTGTCTCTGCTTGCATTTCCAGCGTGTGGCTGAAGCTTGATGCTCGCCCCAGGAGACCAGTGATGGAATACTTTGTGTCCCTGCATTCACACAAGAGCCCCAATTTAGTCCTAGACGTCTTACTTCAGTGTTGCCTTGCTGTGGCTATTGCAGACATCTTGGGGATAAACCAGGGATCTGCCTGTCACAGTCGCTTTGCTTCTCAGATAAATAACATTTTAAAAATGTTTGAAATATTGTTGGCATCATTTTAATTAAAGAATTGAACTGAATAACAGCATTGAGTAGGTGCAGCTTTTGTTTCAGACTTAAAGCAGCTATCATTTCTATTTGTATTCTTTCCCTAGATCAACTCCAGCAAAAATCCAAAGAAATTAGCCAACTTCTGGATAAATCCACCTTGCAGAAACATGAGACAGCATCTCAAACTTCTTCGCCAGATGTTTACAATGAAGGCACACAGGTAATTAATTGTGAGTTTCTCTTAGATGCAACTTGTTGGCTTTGCTTTATTGGTTACTTTAATGCTTTAATGAGGATTAATTCTAGACAGTAGTGTTAACCTTGTGTCTTATCTGTCCTGATCAATACTTTTTAGGGAACAAGTGTATTTGAAAAGAATCCTGAAAGCCATTAAGTCGTTGAGTTAGTAATAGATAGCAAGTACCTTGATCAAGAGCAAAATAAGGAAAATTTGTTGATCTTAGTCAGCTAGTGTCAGATTGGGGTAACTGAGTTCATTTCTCTCCATTTTAAAATTATGTCTTTCCCGACATAATTTAGCCTGTTGGTCAGCAATTCCTGGGCAGTGCTTCATATCGATTAAACTTTTCTTAATGATCAAAAAATGCCTTTATTTTGTTTTTATTATTGAATGATACTTGTTATTGATTACATAATTTTTCTCATAGCTAATAAAAATGTATTATTGTTTTGTGGCCTATGATATTTTCCCCTACTGTTTCTTACTATATTTCCCTGCTAATTTCTACCATTTTCTTGATCAAATGGTCATTAAAATTATTGTTCTCTGTATGGAAAGTTCATTTTTCCATGGAGAGCTTTTTTTCCTTCCTAAAAACTTTGTATTTAGTATACTTATGTGATTTTCTTTGTCTTTCTTGCTGGCTTTTGTTAAATTTTTTACATGTATAATTTATTTTGGGGAAAATTTTGGCCATTTCTCAATTTCTTTCCTACCTATTCTGTTCTTCTCTTCTGACTTTACACTGCAATTACACGTATACTGACTCTTAATATTACCCTGCATAGTTCGTGAGATTGTATTCATTTATTCTTTTATACTTTTTTTTATTCTTTTATATGTTTTTAGACTTCAGCTTGGATAAGTAGATTTGTTTTCAGGTTTGCCAAGTTTTTCTTTGGTTATATATCCCATCCATTGAATTTTTCATTTTAGATATTTGTTTTAGTTCTAGAATTTCAGCTTTTTAAAAGTTTTAGTTTCTTTGTCCAAGGATTCCTACCTTTCCATTTATTTAAAGCATATCATTTGTATTCTAAGCATGCTTTATAATAACTTCTTTATTTTTGTTTAAAATTTGTTTTTTGATCCCTGTGTGGTAGCATAGTGGCTAAAGTCCTTGCCTTGCATGTGCTGGGATCTGGTATCGGCACCAGTTTGTGTCTTGGTGGCCCTGCTTCCCATCCAGCTCACTGCCTGTGGCCTGGGAAGCCATCAAAGATAACCCAAAGCCTTGGGACCCTGCACCTGTGTGGGAAACTCAAAAGAGGCTTGGGGCTCCTGGCTTCAGATCGGCGCAGCTCTGGCCATTGTGACCACTTGGGCAGTGAGTCAATGGACAGAAGATCTTCCTCTCTGTTTCTCTTCCTCTCTGGCTTTCTAATAAAAATATCTGATTTTCCAATAAAAATTTTAAAAAATCTTTAAAAATTTATTTGTTTTTTGAAAGACAGAGAAAAGAAAAGACACACAGAAATCTTCCGTCTTTTGGTTCACTCTTTAGATGGTTGCACCAATCTGGCTAGGAGTGGACTGGGTCAAACTCAGGAGCCAGGAACTTCATCTAGGTCTCCCATGAGGGTGTCAGGGATCCTACTGTATTTGACATATCTTCCTCTGATGCTTCCCCAGCTGCATTAGCAAGGAGCTGGATTGCAATTACATGGAATCTGGTGTTACAGACTGGCTCATCACTCTATGCTGCAGTGTTGGCCCCTGTACTAGCATTTTTAAAATCTTTGTTTGCTAACTGCAAAATCTGAATCATTATGTGGTTCATCTAAATAGTAACTTGGACTCAGCCTACAAACTCTGGCCTGTAGCGGAGAGCCACGTAAAAGCTCTGTTCAGCAGTAGGCATTTGATGTAGTGGGTGACTTACTGTTTGGGATGCCCACATCTCTTACTGGAGTGTTGTGTTTATGTGTTGGCTCCACCGCTTCTGATACAGCTTCCTGTTAATGTGCACCATGAGCTGCTGGTGACTTTTTTGAGAGTGAACTATCTATCTGCCTTCCTTTCAAATAAAGTGAAAATAAAACCAAAAAAAAAGTTATTTTTATCTTAACTGGACCATTTTAAGTCACCACTGAAAATACCTAGTTCATTATTTAGCCAGTAATTTGGGATAAGTTTATTCACAGAATATTGGGCTGTTCTTGCTGATAATCTCTCTTCCCTCTGAATTTTCTCCTCACATTCTGCCAGGTATGTCTGTCCTAAAGTCCAATTTCTCACTCAGCAAGCCAAAGATACTTGTAACTATTCTGTTGGAATTTTGGCTATTCCCTTTCAATGTGAGTGTTAGAGATCAAGCACACTGTTAAGAAAAAAAAACCCTTATGGCATAAAAATTATACAATTTTATGAAAATTTTTATGAAATAATCCTCTTGGAGAAAAAAATGTATATAAAGACATATAGCTAAATTTGTGATGTAATTAGATACATGCGTATCCTTAGGAAAGTCACATATTTCCGTGTGTACAATTTAAGTGTTAGGAAATTTTTGTCATACATGTTGCATAATAATACTTTGGTCAATAACAAACTGAATTTATGATGGTGGTCCTATAAGGTTTCTAGTGCTTAGTGACATCATGGCCATCTTAGTTTGCTAAGCACCTATACGGTGTTCACAAAACTACAACATCACCTAATAAATGGATTGCTCATAATACATCCCCATTGCTAGGCGAGGCATGAGTGTACTTGAGGTAGTACAAAACAAAAAGAAAAAAAAAAAAACAGTTACGACTCTCCTTCCTCTCATACAAGGTGCATAGTACATCTGCCTTTCTTCCTGCTTGGGGAACCTCTCATTTTGATCTTGCTTCAGGAGATAAACCTTTCTACTTATCTTAACATAGTGTTTGTGAACCTAAAATGTTCTTTCTTCTGTATTAGATTGGGCTTTTTATCTCTGTGATTCAGGTTTTGATCTTAAATTCAAAAACCAGTGGGTCAGTTTGTGTATTGCATTTCTTCTTTTTTGTCTTCAAATAAAAACAGTTCTTCAAAGATTACGTAGGCAGATAAGTAGGTACTATTTTAAAGTATTTTCATGGCTGGAGAACTCTGAGACAGCAAACCGGCTGGAGGCAGTCTGGACATTAGTATGGAGACTTTCGAGAATCATTCATTTGTTGTCTTTCTTCCATTTAGGCAGACCCTGAGGATGATATTGCCTCTTTGCAGAAGAGAGTGCTAGAACTAGAAAATGAAAAGGAAGCCTTCCTCCTTGATTCTTTAAAGCTGGAGGAGCTGAAAGCTGAGAATGGTATGTATAAATGAAAACAGTTAACATATAGATTCTCTGATCTTATAATAATAAAGTTCCTAGATTGCAGAGTGGGTAATTATCAAAGATAAGATTAATTCTCATGCAATCATTAGAGCTTATTACCAGTGTTTACATGTGATAACATTTTGCAGTGTGCCATGTAAATACTGCCAATTTCTGTGTAATTTATATTAATGTTGGAATGGTCAGAGTATGTTCTAGGAAGTCTGACTTGAACGATACCTGAGTAATAAGATGATGATGACTGTGTAAGTAAACAAATGAAAAAAGACAGGGTATTCTTGGTGATAATTGTGTGATGAGGTGATAGATTGCATAAACGAAGGTGCAAAAGTAGAAACCACTTTGGGTTTTCCTTATGCTGGGCACTGCTTAGAATCTGACCTCTTTCCTTTTACCTCTTTTTTTTTTTTTCTTATTTTATTTATTCAAAGAGAGAGAGGGAAATCTTCCATCCTCAGGTTCACTCCCCACATGGCTGCTGTGACTGGGGCTGGACCAGGCTGCAGTCAGGAGCTAGGAGCTTATGCATTTTTGTGTTTTGTGACATCCTTGTATACCTTTCACATTGTATTAAAGTGACCTATTTATATGTTTGTCATTTTTACTGATTATATGCTCTTTTAAGGTAAAATATAAACTGTTCAGCAGGCTTAATTTTAGTTTTATTTATTTATTTCTCTCTTGTTTAGTTGGAACTAGTATAGTACTAGCAGATAGTAGCAGCTGAACCAAGTCGAATGAAGGTATCTACTTCCACCTACCATCTACTTCATAAGATCTAGAAGCAAATGGTTCATGTTTTACTGACCTAATTCATGTCAGATTAACTGGCTATGTCTTAGAGGAGCAAGAATGAATAACAAATTACACTTGTTATTCAACTCTAAAGCCAACATTTCCATCTTAGCCATTGTACAGTATTCCACTTATTTCTTTTTTAAAAGATTTGTTTTATTTTTATTGCAAAGTCAAATATACAGAGAGGAGGAGAGACAGGAAGGGAGATCTTCCATCCAATGATTCACTCCCCAACTGACCACAATGGCCAGAGCTGTGCCGATCAGAAGCCAGGAACCAGGAGCTCTTGTGGGTCTCCCACGCGAGTGTAGGGTCCCAAGGCTTTGGGCCGTCCTTAACTGCTTTCTCAGTCAGGGAGCTGGATGGGAAGTGGAGCAGGGCTGCTGGGATTAGAACTGGCACCATATGGGATCCCGGTGCATTCAAGGCGAGGACTTTAGCCACTAGGCCACCATACAGGGCCCAGTTTCCCACTTATTTCTAAAGTGGGTATTATATACCTTTATTATACTACGTTTGCCAATGTCAATAAATAAAATACATCACAAGTTCAGCTCATTATTTAACTCAAAGTAGTACTTTTGAGACTTTGTTTTGTCCAGGATGCTTATTTGGCGGTTTTGCCATCAGTTCTTGTCTGGTTCATGAGGCTTTCACATAGTTTTGTGGCAGTTTATGAATTGCATTCTCTTTCCTTGACTTTGCAGGAATCAATGCCAGGTTTTCTGTTTTGGCTTTTGTATCTGATCTCATAAGAGACCTTGGGTTTGTGTGTCAAGTTCCTTTTTGCCTTGCCATTTCTACCACTAGACCCTTCCTTCCTCATGTTTTCCTGTGAAATATCTGAACCTATTATACACAATCTTGAATTGACTTTGAATTTAAAATGAACAGAACATTGAAAGTACAAACAGAGGAGGTTGGGGAATAAGTGGGTCAAAACGTGAAGGCCCCTTGGACAATTTGGATGTAGTATAAAAAATAAATTATTTTTTCCTTTGATGTATCTAAGCCTCTGAAAGTGTAAGCTTTTGGCAGGGGGTTGTTAAGAGATGCTCGTTGTTCTAGAACATGGTGCTTGGAGGGTAGAACTCAGGAGCCTGGTTTCTTCTGAGCCTGCTTGCTTTGAACTAACTGTGTAATCTGTTCAGGTGATCCCTTTCTTTGTTGCCTTATTTGGTCGTTAAGAAATTTAGGCAGTTCCATTTTAGTACTAAAGTTTGATTTCTTTATAAATACGTGGAAAGAACATTGAAGACATGGTAGATGCTTTATTAATGCAAAATATATTTTGTGAATGTAGTAGGCTTATGGATAAGGCAAAGTTCCACATTGTGTCATATGCCCTGATACCCTTCCCTGAAGCCTTGCACTGTTTAGTTACATAGCACTCATCATCTACTGCCATTTTGTCTTACATCTCTTTTTGTGTTCTCCTGACATTAGTTTAATAAGATAAGCTTTGATCTCTCCTGTTCTGCCTATTTCTCTCATCTTCATTATTTCAGGTATCTTAAATAACATCACATTTTTATCACATCTCTTTTTAAACACTCCATGTGTGTTTCCTAAGGACATTTGTATTTGTGACTTTCAGAAAAACTGTCTTCTCAGATTACTCTCCTGGAGGCTCAGGGTGGAAGTGGGGAAGCAGACAGAGACGTCCAGGAGGTGAGTGATGTGTCCTCAGTGCAAACACAGTGTGGTCTAAGGTGAGAAAGAGCGGCTAACGTTACATCTCCACATTTGTACAATCTTCTCCTGCTCACAGAGAATTATATTACCTAACAGATGATATTTAAGAAACTCGTAATGGACATTATTTCTTACTTATTCTCTTATGTTTTTGGATATTTTAAATTCTTTGTCCTAAATCAACACAAATATAAGAGCTACTTACTTGGGATTTAAAAACTCATTTCTTTTTTCCCCCCTTTCTTTTGTTTTTAGAATACATGTATTTATTTAGTTAATATTACAGTTCCATAGGCTCTGGGATTTTCCCTGCTTAAACCCCCTCCTGAAGCCCCCTCCCACCACTGATTTTCCCTATACTTTAGTCCTTCAGAAACAGTCATAAGTCCATCATTCTGCTGTTTAAGTGTATCCTGACATTGTAGGTGCGGACAGAGTTAGTCCTCAGCTGCTTTGTCCAGCTCAGGAAAGTTTCTCAATGGAGAGATGAGTTCAGTTCCTCACTACCTCTCCTTCCTCAACAGTTCACACTGTTTAGCATTATATAAAAAGAGAATCTTTGGAGATGGTGATCTTTATAGTCTATTATTATAAGAGATATAAAGTTGCTTAATGTCATTCTGCTAATGTAAGATTATTGTGAAATTCATGCATAATGAGGGGTCTTCTGAACGTTCATAGAAAATGAATGCAGTGAAAAATGCACACATTTAAACATTTTTCATCAAAATAAGCTTGTTTTTAAATTCTACCCTTCATGAACTTTTTGAAGTCCAGAGGGATTTAAGGAATTGTTCATGTGGTTATGGAGGCTAGCATGTCCAAAATCTTCAGGGCTGGCTATCGAGCTGCTAGTTTGCTGGCAGAATTCATATATGAGTTTAGAGACAAGAGAGATCTTTATCTCTCCTCCTTTCAAAGAAATAAAAAATAAATATATTTAAACATTTTTAAAAAGCAATTGCAATAGGAATGATGACAGTATAATCCCCACAGGTAGGAAGAAGCAAATAGAAAAGGTTCAAATATGGTGTAAACTTAGCTGAACAGGAAAGAGTAGTATTAGAAAAGCAAGAGAATAGTTAGAGTGAGTGAGGTTCTTTTGTTGTTTACCCTCTCGGGGTAGGACAATACTGATTATTTGCCCTAGCCAAAACCTAATTGAACTCTATGTCGGTAGGTATCATAGGGGCTGCAAGAGAGCATGGCCAAGGGAAAAAAGAGCGATCGAGTGTGCATGGCATGAAAAATAGTTTTAAAAGAGGAAATAAGAACATTTGGGATAAGAGAGAGAATAAGGAAAGGAGTGAGGTACATGGATATTTTCTTATGAATAGGATGTCTCTGAGCATGTCAGTTCTTAATGTACATCTGGATAAAGAAGTAGGACTGTGACATGAAGAAATTGTAAAGCAGCTTTTTCCCTGTGCTGAATACACACTTGAATTTTGATTTCTAAAAATTTAATGAAGATATAGGTAATGTGGAGGGCAGAGGATTTGAAATGATTAGCAGAGTGCTTATGAAAAATGATGAGGTAACAGTGAATAATTCTAAAGCAATGTTTCTGTTGCCTTGGTGGGGAATGATAGGAAGATTTTCTGATTTTCATTGAATGCCTACCATGTGCTGGCTTCTGCTGGTGGACAGAGTGGCTGAGTTGTGAACCTGGGAAGTTGGGTGACAGAGCTCGTGCTCTTGGCCACTGTGTTATTTGACAGGCCAGTGATTGTATATGTTTGTTCTCGAATCCAGTTGGGACGTCTTTCTATAGGAGAACACAGTGCTGTTGGCCTCAATAAAGATGTTACTATGTGCCCAGTCCCTGAGCTCATTTAATAAAATGCTGCTGCTTAACTCAATTTTAAACAATTTTAGGAATAAGTTATATAAATTAAAAATCTAACACAGCAATCTTGGTAATAAGTGGGTTCATGTTTTATCAAACATACCTATCATCACATGTCCAAGCACTTCCAGAATACTGTTTTCATTATGAATCCCAGTAATGTATCTAAGTCTATATATTTGACAATCTGCAGGTCTGTTAATGCCTATTTTATGAATATTTGCTAGCTCTCAAGGAGTTTTAATCTGAAGAAAAAGTTTGTCACGTGAGGCAGGTCTAGCTCTCAGGAGTAGAGCTTGATCTCATTCTAGGATTGACAGAGTCCTCAGAGGTCCAATTGACAAAATGCAAACTGATTCTGTGAGGATTTAGCAGCTTATAATGCCAAGATTTTGATTAAAAAGTTTCAGGTTTTGGAAAACATATGAAATACTAAACTTTGGGCTATTTTTACATTATAAAACATCTGATTATGGCCTTTTGATTTTCTTTTTCTTATTTAAGCACCTCAGCGTGGTTGATGTTACTGAGCTCAACAAGAATAGCTCTCCTGTGGAAGAAAATAGACAAGATATCGTAGAGAGTACATTTTCTCAGAAACATAAGGAATTATCTATTTTGTTATTGGAAATGAAAGAAGCTCAAGAGGAAATTGCATTTCTCAAATCACAACTCCAGGGCAAAAAGGCTGAGGAAGAGCGTGAGGTCCTTGACGGGAAAGAAATAAGACAGGCGGAGGATGAGGGGGGACCTCCTGTTAGTATGGAAGCCGTTGAAGATAGAGGGCAAGATTTTCCATTCATACCCACTGAGGAGAGCAGCCTTCCAGCAACTGAAAAAGAGGAGACTGGCAATCAGTACCTGGCTGTGACATCTGAGGAAACACATCCAAATGACGCTGAAGTAGAGTTGAAATACACAGAGCAGGACACTATTGATAAGTCCCCTTCTGCTGGGCCCGATATCAGTCAGCATCACCAGGAAGAGTTGGAAAGGTTAAAAAGTAAAATTTTGGAACTTGAGACAAGTCTTCATAAAGCACAAGAATGTTATGAGCAAAGTTTGGATGAGAAAGCCAAGGAAATCAGCCGTCTAACCCAGCGGATTGAGGAGCATACAAGGAATGCCGAGAGCACCAGCCAGAGAATGGCTGCTTTGTCTGAAGAAAGAGACCAGCTTCTTTCTCAGCTGGAGGAGCTCAACGTGCTAACAGAACTGCGAGCTCAGGTGAAACAGCTGCAAACGAACCTGGAGGAAGCAGAAAGACAAAGAAGACTGGACTATGAAAGCCAAACTGCCCAGCACAACCTGCTCACAGAGCAGATCCACAGTCTCAACATAGAAGCCAAATCCAAAGATGTGAAAATTGAAGTTCTGCAGAAGGAACTAGATGATGTACAGCTTGAGTTTTCCGAGCAGAATACACTAATCAGAAGCCTGCAAAGCCAGCTGCAGAAGAAGGAAGGTGAAGTGCTGGAGAGCGAAGAACGTGTGAGGGATATGGCCAGTAAGGTGGAAGAGCTTTCACAAGCCCTTTCACAGAAGGAAGCTGAAATTACAAAAATGGATCAGCTCTTACTGGAGAAAAAGAGAGATGTGGAAACCCTCCAACAAACTATTGAGGAGAAGGATCAGCAAGTGACAGAGATCAGCTTTAGTATGACTGAGAAAATGGTTCAGCTTAACGAAGAGAAGTTTTCTCTGGGTGTTGAAATTAAGACTCTTAAGGAACAGCTAAATTTATTGTCCAGAGCTGAAGAAGCCAAAAAAGAGCAAGTGGAAGAAGAGAACGAAGTGGGTTCTGGCCTCAAACCTAATTATGAGTCGAGCCCAGGAGAGCTAGCAAGTAAAGAAGAACTTCAGCGTGAAATAGACCTACTGAAGAAAGAGAGTGAGCAGCGAAAGAGAAAGCTCCAGGCAGCTCTTATTAACAGAAAGGAACTTCTGCAAAGAGTCAGTAGGTTAGAGGAGGAGTTAGCCAAAGCAAGAGATGAATCCAAGAAAGAGATCCCACTCGGTGAGAATGAGAAGAGGGAAATGGAGGAAGATAAGGAGAACAAAGAAGATTTGGAAAAACCAGTGACTTCTGAGAACCGAGAAATAGAGATTGCTTTAAAACAGGCAATATCCGAGAAAGAAGTAGAATTAGAGCATGTAAAGAAGGATTTGGAAGAAAAGGTGGCAACTGCAGAACAGCTACAGGCAATGGTTAAACAGATGCAGCAGAACTTGCAAGAAAAGGCAAGCCAAATAGATTTGCTCCAGGCAGAAATCATGGAAAATCAAGCAGTTATCCAGAAGTTAACCACAGGTAGCAAGAATGCAGGTGATGGAGCTGCAGCAGCATCTGTGAAAGAGACAGTGGTGAGCGGTCCACCTGGTGCAGGTGGTGGAGAACACTGGAAACCAGAACTAGAAGAAAAGATACTGTGCCTCGAAAAAGAAAAAGAACAACTTCAAAAGAAGCTACAGGAAGCCTTAACTTCCCGCAAAGCGATTCTTAAAAAGGCACAGGAGAAAGAAAAACATCTCAAGGAGGAGCTAAAGCAACAGAAAGATAACTATAATCGCTTGCAAGAACAGTATGATGAGCAAAGCAAGGAAAATGAGGACATTGGCGAGCAGCTAAGGCAGCTTCAGATTCAAGTAAGAGAATCCATAGATAAAAATCACGCAGGCACCGATCAGCAGGCACAGGATTCTCCCACTCAAAATTTAGAAGATGCATTATCCACAGCCCCAGGACAGCACCCCACTCAGCCTGTCTTAGAGGCCAACTCATACTCAGACTATCCTTCTCACCCTGAGGTGCAGGACAGTATTTCTGTTGGCCAAATGAAGGCCCAGCTGAAAGAACTAGAGGCTGAAAAAGAGCAGTTGGAATTGAAAATCAATTCTGTGACAAGTGAGCTCACTACAAAATCAGAAGAGGTACTTCGGTTACAAGAGCACATAAATCAACAAGATTTAGAAATCCAAAAATTGCATGCCATGTCTCGTGAAGTTGAAGCCAATGCAGAAAGCCTGAAACAGAAACTGGAAAGCAGTCAACAAGAGATTGCTGGCCTAGAACACCTAAAAACATTGCAGCCTGAATTAGATGAACTGCAGAAAGTTGTAAGCCAAAAGGAAGAAGAAATTAGCTACCTTTCTGGACAAGTTAGCAAGAAAGAAGAAACCCTTATCCAAGTGCAGACAGAAATAACGGAGCAAAAGGTTTTAATTAAGTCTCTGCACACACAGCTGGAAATGCAAGCCAAAGAGCATGATGAGAAGATAAAGCACTTACAGGTAGAACTTTGTGAACTGAAGCAAAAACCAGAAGAAGCTGAAGAAGAAAGTAAAGCAAAGCAACAAATACAGAGGAAGCTGCAAGCTGCCCTCATTTCCAGAAAAGAGGTACTAAAGGAAAACAAGGGTCTCCACGAGGAGTTGTCTGTAGCCAAACAGACCATCGAACACCTCACCAAGTCTCTAGCAGATGTGGAAAGCCAAGTGTCTGCTCAAAATAAAGAAAAAGATACGTTCTTAGGAAAGCTGAGTCTTCTTCAGGAAGAAAGAGACAAACTCATTGCAGAAATGGACAGGTCTTTGCTAGAGAATCAAAGTCTCAATGGTTCTTGTGAAAGTCTGAAATTAGCTCTAGAGGGTCTTACAGAAGACAAGGAAAACTTGGTGAAGGAAATTGAGTCTTTGAAATGTTCGAAGATTGCAGAGAACACTGAGTGGCAAGAGAAACACAAGGAGCTACAGAAAGAGTACGAAGTCCTTCTGCAGTCCTATGAGAATGCGAGTAATGAAGCAGAAAGGATCCAACACGTCATTGAAACCATGAGGCAAGAGAAGCAAGAACTGTATGGCAAGTTAAGAAGCACAGAACTAGACAAGAAAGAGACAGAAAAGCAGCTGCAGGAAGCTGAACAGGAAATGGAAGAAATGAAGGAAAAGATGAGAAAGTTTGCTAAATCTAAACAGCAGAAAATCTTAGAGCTAGAAGAAGAGAATGAGAGGCTCAGAACAGAAGCTCAGCCTGCGGAAGGTTCAACTAAGGAGTCTCTAGAAGCACTTCTTTCTTCCAATTCTGACCTGAAGGAGGAGCTAGAAAAAGTCAAAACAGAGTATAAAACTCTTTCTGCGGAGTTCAAGGTGTTAATGGCTGAGAGAAACTTACTAAGTGAAGAGGTTCAAGGTTTGAAGCATCAAACAGAAGAGAGCCTGTCTAAAGAGTCTGGCCCAGAGGGCAGTGAGAAACCAGACAACCACGTGGAAATCATTGAAGAGGCAGCACCATCTGTACCAAGTGAGGCTACAGAACAAGACTTTGTGAGCACGTACACAGGGCCCGAAAGCTCAGAATCCATTCAGGCAGAGCACAGTGCTGTGCCCGGCATAAACGAGACTGTGAGCACCCACGATGAAATCAATAAATACCTGCAGCAGATTGATCATCTCAAAGAAAGAATTGCTCAGTTAGAGGAGGAGAAGCAGAAAGACAAGGAATTTAGCCAGACCTTAGAGAGTGAGAGAAAGGCATTGTTGACTGAGATGTCAACAAAGGATGGTGAGCTCAAAATGCTTCAGGAAGAAGTAACCAAGATAAACCTGATAAATCAGGAAATGCAAGAAGAACTCTCCAGAGTCACCAAACTGAAGGAGACAGCAGAAGAAGAGAAGGATGATCTAGAGGAGAGGCTAATGAATCAGTTAGCAGAACTTAACGGAAGCATTGGAAACTATTACCAGAATGTTACGGATGCCCAAATAAAAAATGAGCAACTGGAATCTGAAATGCAGAACCTGAAGAAGTGTGTGAGTGAATTGGAAGAAGAGAAGCAACAGTTAGTCAAGGAAAAAACTCAAGTGGAATCAGAAATACGAAAGGAGTATCTGGAGAAACTGCAAGGAGCTCAGAAAGGACCTGGTAATAAAAGCCATGCAAAGGAACTTCAGGAGCTGTTGAAGGAAAAACAGCAAGAAGTAAAGCAACTACAGAAGGATTGCATCAGGTATCAAGAGAAAATCAGTGCTCTAGAGAGAACTGTGAAGGCTCTAGAATTTGTGCAGACTGAATCTCAGAAAGATCTGGAAGTAACCAAACAAAATCTGGCTCAAACCACTGATCACCACAAAAAGGCACAGGCAGAATTAGCTAGCTTCAAAGTACTGCTGGATGACACCCAAAGTGAAGCAGCAAGGGTCCTAGCAGACAATCTCAAGTTAAAAAAGGAACTTCAGTCAAACAAAGAATCAGTTAAAAGCCAAATGAGGCAAAAGGATGAAGATCTTGAGCGAAGACTGGAGCAGGCTGAAGAGAAACATCTGAAAGAGAAGAAGAACATGCAAGAAAAGCTGGATGCGTTGCGTAGAGAAAAAGTCCACCTGGAAGAGACACTTGGGGAGATTCAGGTTACTTTGAATAGGAAGGACAAGGAAGTGAAGCAGCTTCAGGAAAGCTTGGACAGCACAGTGGCCCAGCTCGCAGCCTTCACCAAGAGCATGTCCTCCCTCCAAGATGATCGAGACAGGGTGATAGATGAAGCCAAGAAATGGGAAAGGAAGTTCAGCGATGCTATTCAAACCAAAGAAGAAGAAATTAGACTCAAAGAGGAGAATTGCAGTGTTCTAAAGGATCAACTTAGACAGATGACCATCCATATGGAAGAGCTGAAGATCAACGTTTCCAGGTAAATGATCAGGGTGGGTGTTTTTATTTTTGCTTGTTCCTGCTTAAGAGACAGTTGAATGCAAAGACAGAATCAAACCATTTCTTTCCCCTTTAATATTATGGGACTAATTTTGGCCTAAATTCCATCAGAAGATGTATTTTCTCTTTCACTCCAGACTATTTTTTTTTGCAATTAACGTTCAGTTACTACTACTTTTTTTTCAATTACTACTTCTATTAACATGAGAAATTTGCATAATCTCTTCCAATCTCCCTACTGAGAGAGCCTTTAGATTTCTCTTTTCATTTCTATTTCTACTATCCTTGCCTGGATTTCCACCAAAGTGTCCCCAAATTATTGCCTCAGCGTCGTAAACATCTCTTCTTTTCCTCTTAGTCTGCCTTAATGCATATTGCAAATGTCAGAGCTAATTTCCTCAAACTCCAATTTGGCAATAGCACTCGTTTAAGCTTAAGAGCTGGGGGGAGTCCCAGAGCCTATGAAACTGTGACATAAAATGAAAAAAAAAAAAAAACCTATCTCCCCTGTCCTTTATATTTTCCCACTTCTAATTAGTTCTTCTGCTCTGAAACAGGTTTATTGAGATTATTTTATAAAGATACCACACATTAGTTTGTTACAAAATAAAGCAGAATGGGGGAGAATTTTACCTTTCAAAGTGTCCAAAATTATGTCACTAAAATAATTATTTTGGAGCTTATGCTCTTAATCAGTAAATCTTTGTGTTTAATGGACCTTTAATACATTCAGTAGAAAAATTATAGATACCGATAACTCATTCAGAAAATTCAGTAGACGAAAGGTGAGAACTAACATCTCTTTATTAAAAAGTTTAACCTTTTTCGTTATGAATATTAGTTCATTTGTAGATGCACAAAGAACATTTTATGATATTTGTTTCTTAGACATAATGAGGTTTTCTTTGAAACCTATAACTGCTGACTTTCCTTTTTTTTTTTTTTTATCAGGCTTGAACATGATCAGCAGACTTGGGAATCCAAGGCCCAGACGGAGGTTCAGCTTCAACAGAAGGTCTGTGTTACTCTACAGGGGGAAAACAAAGAACTTCTGTCCCAGCTGGAAGAGGCTCGGCACCTGTACTCTGGTTCTCAGGATGAATTAGCTAAGTTAGAATCAGAACTGAAGGTTCTCAGAAACCAGTTGACTGATGTAAATAACTCTTTAGAAAAATCCAAGGTACAAGAAGAGAATTTGGAACGGATCATAAAAGAGCAGGAGGCAAACATCCAAAATTGTAAGTTCAGTTATGAACAACTCGAGACTGATCTTCAGACATCCAGAGAGCTGAGTAGTAGGCTACAGGAAGAAATAAATACGAAAGAGCAAAAGATTGTAAGCCTGCTTTCTGGCAAGGAAGAGGCCATCCAAGCAGCTATAGCTGAACTGCAACAGCAGCACGATAAAGAAATGAAAGAACTGGAAAACCTGTTGACCTGGGAAGAAGAGGAAAATATTGTTTTGGAAGAGAACAAAAAGACTGCGGACAAAAGCAATCAGCTTATGGAAACAGTGAAAGCCATCAAGAGAGAGAACATTCAGCAGAAGGCTCAGCTGAGTTCTTTTGTCAAATCCATGTCTTCTCTCCAGAATGACCGAGACCGCATAATAACTGAGTATCAACAGCTAGAAGAGCGGCATCTCTCTGTAATCTTGGAAAAAGACCAACTCATTCAAGATGCTGCTGCTGAGAATAATAAACTTAAGGAAGAAATGCGAGGTTTGAGAAGTCACATGGATGATCTCAATTCTGAGAACGCCAAGCTAGATGCAGAACTGATCCAGTACAGAGAAGACCTGAACCAAGTGATAGCCATAAAAGACTGTCAGCAAAAACAACTCCTTGAAGCTCAACTTCAGCAAAATAAAGAGCTGAAAAATGAATATGCCAAGTTAGAAGGAAAACTGAAGGAGTCCGAGGAGGGGAGGGAGGATCTGCGTAGATCCAGCAATGCCCTCCAAGAGGAGAACCAAAGTTTATCCAAAGAGATTGAGAACCTGAAAGCTTCCATATCCCAGCTAAAGAGGCAAGTGGCAACCCTGCAAGAAGAAGGTGCTTTGGGAGTGTATCACACCCAGTTAAAAGGAAAGGAAGAAGAGATACAACGGTTGAGTTCTACACTTTCCTCTTCTCAGAAGAGAATTACAGAACTGGAGGAGGAATTGGTTTGTGTCCAAAAGGAAGCTGCCAAGAAGGTGAGTGAAATCGAAGATAAACTGAAGAAAGAATTAAAACATCTTCATCATGATGCAGGCATAATGCGGAATGAAACCGAAACAGCCGAAGAGAGGGTGGCCGAGTTAGCAAGAGATCTGGTAGAGATGGAGCAGAAATTGCTCACGGTCACCAAAGAAAACAAAGATCTCACGGCACAGATTCAGTCTTTCGGAAGATCTATGAGTTCCCTGCAGGATAGCAGAGACCATGCTCACGAGGAGATTGATGAACTGAAAAGGAAATATGACGCGAGTCTGCAAGAGCTGGCACAGCTGAAAGAACAACACGGAATCTTCAGCCGAGAGGGAGGTGCTGCCTTCCCACTGAACTCCGCTGATGGAAACAGCTCATCTCCCCCCGAGAAAGCTGGCCAACAACTCGTATCCAAAGACGAGCAGCTGCTTCATTTGTCCTCCCAACTGGAAGACTCTTACAACCAACTGCAGTCCTTTTCCAAGGCTATGGCCAGTCTCCAGAATGAGAGGGATCACCTATGGAGTGAGCTGGAGAAGTTCCGGAAGACAGAGGAAGGGAAGCAGAGATCTGCAGCCCAGCCTGCCACCAGCCCAGCTGAAGTAGAGAGTTTGAAAAAAGCCATGTCTTCCCTCCAGAACGACAGAGACCGACTAGTGAGTACTTGGTTCTCCTTTTTGGATCTATGTTTGAAAGAGTGGTGTTTTTTGTTTGTTTGTTTTCTTTAAATTTTTATTTCCTTAGAAGAGCATGTTCATATAGTATCTGAGCACTCAGTGGCAATATCCCAAAGGTTCTATTTGGTTTTGAAAAAATGCAGGAGCATTACTTAAATTGCATTAAATCTGCCATGGCTGGTTTAAAAACATCATGCATTTCCTTCGTATAAAATTCCTTATTGGTTAGAAGAGAACTGAGGGGTGGAGAGGCATTTTAAACACAAATGGCTAATTTGCAAGCTATCTAAAAGAGAGTATAGTGATCACTTGATGATTTTTTAAATGTTTATATATTTTTATTGGAAAGGCAGATTAGATTTACAGAGAGGAGAAACAGAAAGATTTTCCATCCACTGGTTCACTCCCCAAGTTGCCACAACAGCCAGAACAAAGGTGATCAGGAGCCAGGAGCTTCCTCTGGTCTCCCAAGTGGATGCAAGGTCCCAAGGCTTTGGGCTGTCTTCTACTGCTTTCCCAGGCTACAGGCAGAAAGCTGGATGGGAAGTGGAGCAGCTGGGACATGAACAGGATCCCATATGGGATCCTGGCACTTGAATGCAGAGGATTAGCCAATTGAGCCATTGTACCAGGCCCTGAAAATTCCAGTTCCTAACATTAGCTCTCCTGAAAGGGTAATTTTCTCTTTTGAATCTTGTGCAAATTTTTATTCTTTCTGGGTAATGTGTTTATCCCTGTTACATCTAATATAAAGTACTTAAAATGTTTTCATTTTATAATCTGAATTGAGTCCCCCTTTTCAGCTTTAGTTTTAATATCAACACAATATGTACATATTTGGGGCTGGTACATTGGCTCATTTGGCTAATGTTCCACCTGCAAGCGTCAGCATCCCGCTTTCCATCCAGCTCCCTGCTTGTGGCTTGGGAAAACAGTAGAGGATGTCCCAAAACCTTGGGCCGTTGCACTCACTTTGGAGACCTAGAACAGACTCTTGGCTCCTCATTCTTGGTTTCAACTCAGCTCCTTCCATTGCGACCATTTTAGGAATAAACCAGTGGGTTAAGATCTTTGTCTCTCCTTCTCTCTTTAAATATGCCTTTCTGGGTCCAGCACGATAGCATAATGGTTAAAGTCCTCGCCTTGTGTGCACCAGGATCCCATATGGGTGCCGGTTCTAATCCCAGTGGCCCTGCTTCCCATCCAGCTCCCTGTTTGTGGCCTGGGAAAGCAGTCGAGGACGGCCCAAAGCCTTGGGCCCTGCACCAGCGTGGGAGCCCTGGAAGAGCTCCTGGCTTTGGATTGTGAAACATATATTATTTCTCTACAGTAAATGATAGTGTGTGGTTTCTAAAATTTAAGTACATATTTGAAAGGTAGAGAGAGAGGTCTCCCAACTACTAGTTCGTTCACTCCCTAAATGCCTGCAAGATCCAGAGTCACAGCCAGGAGCCAGGATCTCAGTCTGGGACCCAACTAGGTGAGTCATCGCCTACCATCTCCCAGGGTGTTTAGGAGGCTGGAAAGAAGACTGGAGGGCAAGAGAAAGTCCTAGGCCCTGTGTTATGGGATGCAGGACTCCCAAGGCTTAACTGCTGCTCCAAATAGTCCTCCCCCTTGCATAGTGTGTGTCTTACAATGTTTTTGAGTTAGCTGTCCCTTGGTGTAAAAGCTCAGCAAAACAGCAAAAGTTCCCTGAAGGTGCCTCTGTGGGGGCCTCAAAGCATCCTTCATGCCCAGCCTTCTGATGATAGCTCTGTTTAGCATTTTGAGTGTGTAGACTAGAGTAATTGCAATGAGTAAATTGCATGAGGAACGTAGTTCTGCTTTAATTCAAATAAAAAATGCTTTCCAATTTAAAATTGTACCTATACACAATTAGTCACTAATTCCTAGAGTTTTTGTTTTTTTCTGAGAAGAGCTGGAGTAGCACTCCATCCCTGTTTCTGCTTCATCTGAGGGCATCTTAAGATAGTTTCAATTTTTTTCAACTTTTTGTGGTTTTTTCAGTATTTAACAAGTGACTTCTTTTTTTTTTAAAGATTTATTTTTATTATTTTTTCATTGGAAAGGCGGATATACAGAGAGGAGAGACAGAGAGGAAGATCTTCCGTCCGATGATTCACTCCCCAAGTGAGCCGATACTATGCCAATCCAAAGCCAGGAGCCTCTTCCGGGTCTCCCACATGGGTGTAGGGTCCCAAGGCTTTGGGCCATCCTCGACTGCTTTCCTGGGCCACAGGCAGGGAGCTGGAAGGGAAGCGGGGCTGCTGGGATTAGAACTGGCGCCCATATGGGATCCAGGGCGTGCAAGGTGAGGACCTTAACCACTTGCGCCACCACGCTGGGCCCACAACTGACTTCTTAAAATGCTAATAGTGTTATGCTAACAGGTTTAGCTCTATTTACTCCCTCTGCTTCCTCAGTATGTATGCACATCTCCAATACATAATTGCTTCTCCAGTCTACTGGTGTAATTTAAGTTAAATTTGGTTAACTTGGTTCAGTGCTTATATTTTTATAATTACCAATGCTGTTAGTGCTGAGATGTGTGTTACTTTCAACATTTTTTTTCTTACTTAGTGAGTTTGTTACTTTCTTAGTTCCCTTGATTTATCAATGCAGTTCCCCCCCACATATGCTGCAGTTTGTCTTTATTAGCTCTCTACATGTTGATTACCCATCTGCATGTTTATTCCTGTCAACTTCATCTTCAAGTTGGAAACTGTCCTGGAGTCTCATTTACTCATGCATGATGAAACAGATGTCCTATATTCCTAGAACAGTGTTCATCCTGTCACATTTCCCTTTACCCACCCTGCTATACTAGTTTCCCTGTCTTCTGTATTGTATGCCTACTTCTTCTAGGTTTTATTATATTGTTTTTATGGATTAAATCATTCAGTAGTTCCATAACAAAAGGCATAAAATAAACTTAATGAGAATATTTTTTCTTCTCTTGTTCCTGGCTGATAGTTTGACTAGGTATAGAATTCTAAACTGAAAATAATTTCCCATCACAATTCTAAAAACTTCCAGTCTTTTCGTCTTTTAGTTTCCATTGTGGTTCTACAGCCTAAAGCCATTCTGATTCCTTGTTCTTTGTACGTGATTTCTTTATCACTCGCCTTCCTATCCCTTCCTCCCCAACCTAAAGTTTTACTATACTTTTATTAGGTATAGTTTATTTTTCTTCATCATGTTAATTAGCCCTTCTAAACTAAGAAGTCAAAAACATTAATTTTTGAAAATTCCTTCAAATTATTTTTCTACTATTCTCCCTTGCCCTTTTTGTTTGTTATCTTTTTTCAGAAAATCCTGTTATTTAGTAGATACATTACTTTCCTGATAAGTTCTTTTTATATTGTTACCTTTTTTGTGCTTTTTACTATCCTTTTGTAAAATTTTCTAACCTTTGTGTTTTGACTTCAGAATTGAAGTGCTTGTTTTTGTCATCCTGTACTTCTAAGTCTTTTCCCTTTGAGTCATTATTGCATTTTCTTTTTGCGATGGTGGTGGTAGTTTTAGGGTGGGATTTTTTTTTTCCTGTAAATTTTACTTGAGGCTTGGTGTTTCTTCTTTGTGATATTCTCAAACGTTTGGTCACATTCTATCCCTGTGTCTTCTAAGTCACTTTCTTCCAGTTGGTTTACACCCCTTCTTTAATGTTAATTTTTCTCAAGCGAGTCTGTTATCCTTCGGTTACTCTTCCTGTTTAGGGATAGGGTCTAAAAAACTTAGGAGTAGAGCTTCCCAATTGTGACCTAACTGACAGGGTGATTTTCTTGAGCTTGTTGATAGTGCCTAGGTTGGCATCTTTAGTTCCTCTTGTGCTCAATAAAAAGATTATTTTTATTTTCCACGTGAAGGATCTTTTGTCAGTAAAACAGGGGGAAAAACTGAAAGCATGCATTGACTTGCTCACCCTTGTTTTGGAACAGTACCCTCTTTTTATGACTGTCCCTGCTATCCCTAGCTGGGAGGTACTTCCTTTACCTTCTCCTGAAGGTGCAACTCTAGTGTATGTCAGCGTAATGTAAAGTATGGAGCTGATGAAATGATTTCTTAGCACATTTCAACTAATGCTCTTTATCTCAGCCACAACCTCTTCCTAGCTCCCACCCTATCACCATATTTTCCAGAGGTGCCTGGTGCTGTTCATTCCTGAGCCTTTCGAAGATTCTTCCGAGTAAGTTCTCTTGGCTCTTGGCTTTCCCTGCTGCCAGCTTAAGATTCAGCTCTCTCCAATCTGTTAAGTCAGTTACCACTTTATCTTCTGCTCTGAAGCTTCTGAAATTAATTTCATTGCCGCTGACTCATCTATTTTATGTTATTGTGTATTTTTTTAATGCCGTTATTGTAGCTTTCATGTTTATAAGTGTAAAAGATGTGTGTTCTTTGTCAGATGTCCTGAAAATATCCTACAATGAGGATTTTAATCAGTGTTGTAGTGAAAATTTGAAATATATCTGGGATGTATGACAACATTTTTGCTAACTAAAGCAAATTCATGGTTATCACTAACTTTATGAGTAAAGTGAAGTGTCTTTGTTTTTTGTTTAATTCACGTAGTTATATGGGAAATGTGTTGTAATTATCTTCATTTAATAGATAAGGGTAGGAGATATTTAGAGGGCATGAAGAGCATGTGTAGGGTCATGGACAGTGAAGAAATATTGGGATATCTTACTCAGAGCCTAAGTGCTCTTAACCACGCCTGGCAGTGCTACCTTCTTTATAATCAACATCAGCTAACCCAGATTTAGGAAAGTTTAGATGTCTAGTCATATGATTAAATGGAAAGCCAATCTGTCTTTACATGTCTTGTCCTAGGATGTTACAACCAATGAAGTAACTAGACCCCCTAAGTCTGTCTCATGTTAGAATTACAGCTTTCGAGTCAGCTTGGGATCAGGGGTACAAGCCGCAGAAATGGTCCAGTCTATATATTTCCACCCATCTAGTTGGACTTGTTTCACCAATTCAGAAATCCATTCTGCAGAGATGTGTCAGTGACAGTGGTAGTTGTTTGTTGTGGTCTCAACTTGGGGAGCTTCAGCTATCTTTCAGCAAATGAGATAAAACAAATCACTCTTGCTTTTCATTTGGTTAAAGCTGAAGGAACTAAAGAATCTGCAGCAACAATATTTACAGATGAATCAAGAGATCACTGAGTTACGCCCTTTGAAGGCCCAGCTTCAGGAATATCAAGACAAGACGAAAACGTTTCAGATTATGCAAGACGAGCTCAGGCAGGAAAACCTCTCTTGGCAACATGAGCTGCATCAGCTCAGGTATGATAATCCCCACCTTTGGACTCTTTTATTCTCCGTTAATTATTTTTATTCGAGTCATTATAGATTTATAAAAAACTGTGAAAATAGCACAGAGACTGCCTGTGTATCCTTAACTTCGTTTCCTACAATGATAACATAATATCCAAGCCAGGAAATCTTCGTTGAGTCAATGAACAGATTTTACTTGGATTTCACATGCACTCATTTGAATATGTGTGGTTTGTGCAATTTTGTCACATGTGTAGGCTGATGCAAACATCACCAACCAAGAAATGTAGCTGCTCCATCACTATAATATTGTCCCTTGTGCCCTTCACATGTAGTGGCATTCCTTCCTGCTCACCCTACCATACATCCCCCAAGCCTTGCGTGCTTCACTTCTGGCGGCACTAATCTGTTTTCTCCTTCTGTAATTTTGTCATTTTTGAGAATGTTTTATATCTGGAATCAGGTGTTATATATCCTTTTGAAAGTGACAATTTTCATGCATCAAATACTGTTGAAATCTATCAACCTTGATTATTGTGTGTACTGGTGCTCATTCTTTTTGTTAATGAATACTGTTGTGCACTATGCATGTGCCACTTGAATCATTTACCCACTAAAGAGATATGTATGTCATTTCTAATTTTTAGCTGTTAAAAATAAAAGTATGACCATTTGTCATATGTTTTTTGCGGAATTAAGTATTTATTTCTCTGGAATAATTGTCCAGGAGTGAATATACTAATTTATGTAGTAACTGTGTATTTTCATTTTTGAAGAAACTATAAATCTACTTACCAGAGTGGCTATACAATCTTATGTTCCTACTAGTAGCGTATTTCTATACATTCTCACCAGCATTTGATAGTATAATTTTTTTATTTAGTTGTTTTTAAGAGCTGTGTGATCATATCCTATTGTGGTTTTCATATCATAATGAATGATGTTGAGATTTTTTTTAGCCTATTTGCATCCATATATATTTGATGAAGTGTCTGTATGTTTTATCCATTTTAAACTCAGGTTCTTAATTTTTTTTGAAGATTTATTTATTTCTGTTGGGAAGGTAGATTTACAGAGAGAAGGAAAAACAAAAGGAATTCTTCCATTTTCTGTTTCACTCCATAAATAGTTGCAGTGACTAGAACAGAACTGATCTGAAGTCAGGAGCCAAGGACTCCTTCCTGGTCTCCCACATGGTGCAGGGTCCCAAGGCTTTGGGCCATCCTTCGCTGCTTTCCCAGGCCACAAGAAGGGAGCTGGATGGGGAGTAGAGCAGCCAGGACGCGAAACAGTGCCTGTATGGGATCCTGGCACTTGCAGGTACAGGATTAGCTACTTGAGCTATCACTCTAGGCTCACGTTTCTAATTTTTGACTTTTGTGTTACTTATATATTCTAGATAGGAGGGATCAGTGCTGTAGCATAATAGGTAAAACTGTCACCTGTGGCACAAGTATCCCATATGCGTCCCAGATACTTTATTTCCAACCCAGCTCCCTGCTAAAGGCCTGGAAAAGCAGTGGAATGTGGTCTAAGCTTGGGCCCCTGCCACCAGAATGGGAGACCTGATAGAAGGTCCTGGTTCTAGGCTTCAGTGTGGTCCAGTCCTGGCCATTATGGCCATTTGAAGAGGGAACCAGTAGATGAGCAATATCTCTTCTCTTCTCTCTCTCTCTGTACTGTGCCTTTGAAATAAAATAAATCTTTTAAAAATATGTGTTCCTGTCAACTCTGTAATTTGCAACTATTTTCTGTATGTTCTATTATATTGTCTTCTATCACTTCTTTTCTGTTATTGAACCCATCTGTTCAACTTTTTATTTTGGAGATTATATTTTTTGATCCTAAAAGTGTCTATTCAGATATTGTCTGTATTTTTTCTTTGCTGGGGTTTTTAATTTTTTTTTCTGATATGCAATATTTCTATGATGTCTATCTGAAAATTCTTGTACCATTCTATCATCTGTGTCTCTTCTATGTTAGTGTTAGGGTTATAATCTGTTGATTACTATTTATTAATCAAGTTATAATTTTCCTGGTTCTTGGCATGATGAATGATTTTTCAGTTGTGCCCTGGAAATTTTAAACATTTCTTAATTTTCTGTAAATATGCTGCTTTCCCAAAATTCCGCCCACCCCACACTAACAGAGTGAAGAAGACGTCCAGTTTACTAGTTCATGCAGATGAAATCTAGGCTTACCATTCCATGCCTGTTGAAACGACTTGAGGACAGTGGAGCTCTGATCCTGCTAGGGGAGCGTCAAAGTCCAGGCTGCCTGCCTGGCCTCCACTGATACTACTGAGGGACACAGGGCAGGGCAGAGCATGACACTGGACAGTATCAGAAGTGCAGGCTCTTCACTGGGCCTCCTTTGCCCCTGGTTGAAGGCCATTGAGGAGTGTACCTTGCTAACTCTGGGTGGTGTCCACACTCCAGGTTCCTCACTGGGTGTCTTCTGCAGGTACAGGTAGGGATGCGGTAGTAACCTGACGAGAGGTCAAGGTGGACGTCCAGGCCCTCCTTGCAGCCTCTGCTGACTCTGCAGTGGGGGATGAAGTGGGGAGTGGTGACAGTGAGACCCCACACTGGCCTCTTCTGACCCCACTCAGTCAGGAGGGTGAGAGGTGCCTAGTGGCCAGCAGACCAGAATGTAATCTTGCTGTTCTAAGAGCGCTGTTGCTGGGCAGACTCAGGAATGTGTTTTTTTTGTCGACGCCCTTAACCTGCATGATATTTCAGAATAAACCTTAAGGAATATTTATGCAGCAAAGTGCTGAACTGGATGTTTTAAATTCTATGGAGTAAAATTACACCTAAAAACTTTCATATTTAACATCTTTGGGGACATGTTTGTGACAGTGAATCAATTGGACAGCTTCCTTAGGGAGTTGGCAGCTTCCCCAGATAATAAAAGTACAGGACACACTTTTGACCAAATGATGGGGGTTGCAGAGGAGGTTAAAAAAAAAAAGGATGAGTTTTGTTCTCTAAAAAATACAAATGCCTTCTGTTCTCTCAGCTCTGATCATTTTAGCCATTTGGGGAGTGAACCAGTATATGGAAGATCTTTCTCTCTGTCTCTCAGCTCTGTAAATCTGTGTTTTCAATAAAAATAAGTAGATCTTTAAAAAAAAATTTAGGATAATTCAAACAAAGGCTTGTATTGGTGACATGAAAACATTGATGCTGCTGAAAGATAAAGGGATGCTGCATGCAGAAATTTGATCATAATTATCGTGGGTTTTTTCAGAGAAAGTATAAAAAGCATTAAGCAAATAATAGCAAAGGAGCTATCTTTACTATAATAAAAATATATATAATATATATAGTATATAATATAATTATATAATAATAAAAAGAAAAAGCAGGCTTGCTGCTGGCCAAATTCAGGGGATAAATAAATAGAAATGATAAGGGTGAATTTTTTAAAAGATTTATTTATTTATTTAAAAGATGGAGTTGCAGAAAAAGAAAGAGATTTTCTATTTGCATGTTCACTTCCCAAATGACCACAGTGGCCCTGGCTCATCTAAGTAGAAGTCAGGAGCCTCCTTCAGGTCTCCCACGTAGGTCATTCTTGGCTGCTTTCCCAAGCCATTAGCAGGGATCTGGATTGGAAGTGAAGCAGGTGGAACATAACTGGTGTCCAAATGCGATTCCAGTGTTGCAGACTGCAACCTAATGTGCTATACCACAGCATAGGCCCCAGGAGCGAGTATTTATTGAATTTTTACTATCTACCAGATCCTATGTTCAGTAATTAGCATATGGTATCATTTAGTCCTTGCAATAATCCCGAGTCATAGCCATTTTGTTGATGAGATCCAGAGAGTAACTTTTATTCAGTCCCACACTTTGTGTATGATACAGCCAGCCTCTGAGCTCAAGTCCTTAGCTACATTCTCAACACTGTGATCTTACACTGTCATGCCACTGTCCCGCTGAAGTCGCCTTGGCTTCCAAGCCCCACTGACTTCATTCCTCTTCACCCTCATTTCTTACTATAGCCATCATATACAGTGTCTCCTACAGTGATGTAAAATGCATGCTACTCATTCCAGATATGTGCTTTCTGCCTTTTGTTCCCTGAATCTGAACTATCTTTTCCGTTATGGGGAATTGAGTCACTGTTTAGGTTGCAGGCCAATTACCAGCTTTCTGTGAAGCCATTCCAGTCAGAATTCTTATCATATTCTGGGCCCGACACTATAGCGTTAGTGGTTAAAGTCCTCACCTTGAACGTAACAGGATCCCACATGGGCGCTGGTTCTAATCCCGGCAGCTCTGCTTCCCATCCAGCTCCCTGTCTGTGCCCTGGGAAAGCAGTCGAGGACGGTCCAAAGCCCTGAGACCCTGCACCCGCGGGGGAGACCTGAAAGAGCTCCAGGCTCCTGGCTTTGGATCAGCTCAGCTCTGGCTGTTGCGGCCACTTGGGGAGTGAACCAGTGGATGGAAGATCTTCCTCTCTGTCTCTCCTCCTCTCTGTATATCCGCCTTTCCAATAAATAAATAAATCTTTTAAAAAAAGAATTCTTATCATATTCTGTCATCACTTTATTGCATAGTTGTCTTTATAATTGAAATTTTATTCCAATTATTTTTCTTTTCCATGTACTTTCTTTGCTAGACTCCCAACAGCTCATAATATTGCTTTGACTATGAAATTATTGATCTTGTCTCATAGCCTGTTTTTTTACCTGTGTTTTTACCTGCATTCCTCTAGGATGGAGAAGAGTTCCTGGGAACTGCATGAGAGGAGCATGAAGGAGCAGTACCTTCTGGCTCTCTCAGATAAAGACCAGCAGCTCAGTCATCTGCAGAACCTCATGAGGGAATTGAGGCTTTCGTCCTCCCAGACTCAGCCCCTCAAAGTGCAATACCAAAGACAGGTGCGTAGTTTCTGTACCACAGAGTAAAGCATCTGCCACTTCTAAGTGAGCTTCTTAGGAACTCCTGTGGAGTGTTTGCCTTCCTAAAGGGTAGATAAGGTTTCCCAAGAGAGGTATGTCAGGAGAGAATTTCATCAGTGTGTGTGTCCTGCCAGGCTTCTCCAGACACATCAGCTAGCCCAGATGGATCACAGAACCTAGCTTATGAGACGGAACTTCTCAGGACCCAACTCAATGACAGCTTGAAGGAAATTCACCAAAAGGAATTAAGACTTCAGCAACTGAACAGCAAGGTAAGTGTCTCCTGCTTGATTAGAATTCAATTTGTTGTTATACAACTGGCAGCAGGAAACTGATTTGGTCTAGAGAGCAGCTGTCAAGTAACTTAGGGTGTACATGTTTTACTTCAAACTGGGATGGCATGCCCCAAAGCACTGGACATGGGGCCATTTCCTTTTCCTTGTTTTTGGAGAGTATTTGGGAATGATTTGAGGAAATCCACACAGTAAGAATAAAGAGACTTTAGATATCCATCCCCACCCCCACCAAGCATTCTTTCCCCTCCTCCAAAACTTCTTAGTAATGTTGGGGTAACTCCCTGTAGATTCTCAAACAAGTTCCTCCTGTGCAGTAGATAAGAGTCTCAGTAAAAGGGAGCAGAGCTTTTTCAAGGCAAGGATAGAGGTGAGGAGTCTGTTTCATTGTACCCCATTTGGAGGCTTTTTTAGGGTCTCATGCCCTTAAATTGAAGGAGTCAGCTAGTCTTTACCCAAACTTTAGTTCTGATACTCTGAACACACTAGGGAAATCAGGTGCCTTCCCACCACTCTCTTCCCTCAGCATCCATTCTCTGCTTCTCTTCTTCCCCCACCTTCTTGTACCACCTTACCATGAATCACTGTCCTCTTGTTGTCTGACTACTCAATGGATTCTCCAGGGGAACTTCCTCTAATTCTGGCATCTCAGAAACCTAGTCAGGGAATCTTAATACTGAAGAAAATGCAAGAAGTCAGTCAGACTGTGGAGCCCAGGTTTGCTTTGAGGATAGCTGTGAATGTCTAAATTTTGAAAAAACTGTTTCAGAGTGATGAGAGAAAGATGGAACATGCGTGTGCATGGGTGTGATCACAGATACCCATCAAGAGTTAGGGCTATTAAATATCTTTTGATAAATATTAATCGCTGCAATTATGGCCTTAAATCAGTGACTGACAATGCATAAATGAGTTGGTATTCTAATCATTGAGTTGGTTAGAATAAAAGTGCAACAGTGCTAATGTTTGAATAGTAGCAACCTTTATTTATCCTAGATAGAATAATACAAGTATAGAAGGTGGTTTGTATGAGGGTGGCTTAGTACAAACGTCCAGTTAAGGGTGTTTGTCTCATGAGTTTCACAGGTTTGTCCTTCCTGCTTCAGATCTGCTGAAGAATTAGGACTTTTCAACTCTGAAGGTTTTTTGTTTTTATTTTGTTATTTTAGAACATTTGGACTGTTCATTGCAGCCCGTAAAACTAACTTCCCTCTGTGTTAGATGAACATTATGTCAATCCCTGTCTCAGAATCTAGTAGTTGTCATTGTACTCAGTTACCTCTGTCTTCAAACTGGCATTACTTCTCAAACATTTACTTGCGTTTTATACTGATGTCTGTCAACCCCTACCCCAAACAAAATAAACTCCATGACCTTTTTAGCTTCCCCTCCTGGACTCTTACCTGGGACTTCATCACCATAACAGTCAGCACTTAGTTCTAGCAGGTAAGGTGCCTACATTCTGTAGTGCAGTAGAGGTTTGATTCCCAACTCCAGCTTCCTCTGTCAGTAGAGGGTCAGGGATGCAGCAGTGAGAGCTCAAGGACCTGGGCTCCTGCAACCCACATGGCCCAGACCTGACTGTTGCAGTGTTTAGAGAATAAACCAGCAGATGGCAGCTCTTTCTGCTGCTCTTCTTTCCCTTGCTGTCTTTCATTATTTTTTTTCTGCCTTAAGAAAAACAAACAAACCAAAAAACCTCAGAGAATCACACTCAAGTCCCTTTTTGACATGCACCGGCCACATGCCTTCAAAACAAGTCAGTGTGTGTTTGTCATTTGTAAATAGGGACAAAAATTATTCTTCTAGCCCTCAAATATTACTTGTGAAAATCCCTTGCAAGCTGAAAATTGCTCTTCAGAATGACAAACACGAGGAATGATCTTAGATTTGGAAAAGCAGTTTTTCAGTATACAAAAACACTGGCAACTCTGTGTGAATTCTTTGGTTCTCTCTCTCCGTTCTCTCTCTCTCTCTCTTTTTGTATGCAACAAATGCCATCATCTAGAGTGTCTCTGGAACTCTAATATCTCTAAAATATCCATGCAACTTTTTTGCCCAAACACATAGAAAAAAAAACAAAAGGCTGAACATGCAGCTCCTACTCATAACATATCCAAGATCCCACAACAGGTACTTTGGAAAGACATCTTTGTAACTCTTAATATGTATCTGGATGTTAATCATAACTAAAAATTAAAATTTCACAGCCGGCAGGTAAGGAATTAGAATTATAGTTCCAGGGAACAGAATTCACATAGGTGGGTGGAAGCTGTATTGGGCAAATGTTTCACTTAAAAGCTGCTTTTCTGTTTTACACACGGTCAAAGTGGCTTGGATTGCCTGGCCAGGTAACTAACTTCCTACTCCCAGTGGAGGGGGTCCTGCGCCTGTTGCTAGTGTACTCCTGCATGAGAATGTTCTCTCAACTCAGTTTCTTGGATGTATACAGGCATATTAGGCTTTGTTTTAGTTTTTCCTTCCTACCACATCCCCAAATTTCTGTTTTCTTAGTGGTTGATAGCTCTTTGTGGCATCGATGGATCTGCTCACTAATATTAGTGTACAGCATTTTAGGTGGCAGTTCTCTGCCTAGTCGTGTTTATTTCTGGGAGTTATAGTCATTTCTTGGGTCCTAAACTTGGACCCCAAGCTGTTACCTTCTGCCTCTTGCATACTCTGCTAGCATGTTCTGTTACTGAAGGATTTCTGCATTATTTCTGTTATTGGTGTTCATGTATGAGGCACCTGCTGTTCTTCCAGAGCTGTTCAAAATTTGCATTTTTTTTCACCTTGAAAGAATATAAGGCCAACATCATGTTGCCCTTGTTTAAATAACAAAAGTCTTACATTAAAAAGTTAGATCCCTAAAACCCAGAGCTGTTAGCCCAAGCACTAGTGAAGAACAACAGCAGTTTTGTGGGATGGCACTCAGCCTCTCTTCTGCCTTAGTTCTCCCAGCTGCTCGAAGAGAAGAACACCCTTTCCATTCAGCTCTGTGACACCAGCCAGAGTCTCCGTGAGAGCCAGCAGCACTACAGTGACCTCTTCAACCACTGTGCAGTCTTGGAGAAGCAGGTTCAAGAGCTGCAGGCGGTGAGTGCAGAGAAGACAAGAGGCTGGGAGAAGTGTTGGGGAGTTGAGTGCCAGTGATGAAGTCCAGAGGGCACCATGGAAGAAGCTCATGTGACTAAATATGATGGAAGAAAATGGAAAGGGAGAGTGTTAATTCAGATGAAAACAGGGTCTGAGAAAGAGTGAGATGGTGGAAAGGCAATCAGAAAATAAGGTGGAAACAGTGATGTCCAAGGCTTTTAGAACTCTAAAGCAAAAACAGTCACATGTAGGGGGATTTGGAACTGAGAGACCAACAGGTAGAGTTGTTGGTGGCCTTGGAGGAGGGTAGAGATGAGGGTGGAAGATTGCCAGTTGGTGAGCAGGGGAAGGATCAGAGAAGCTTCTGAGAAACCCCTGTGCTTCCACGAAAAGAATGCAGATTTTAAACTTTTAAGAGAGGAAAATCAAGGATGTGGATGTGGCAGGCAGTCTTCTTTCTAGAGCAGAAGAGTCTCGCCTCTCAACTTGCGATACTGTCGAGCAGGGAGATCCTCTCCAGGATTTCTCCTTTGCTCCAACGACAGGCAGGTTCTCACTTTATGCGGGTGAAGTTCTGTAAGAGCTTTTATGACTGCTTTTTCAAATTCATTCTTGTAGGGGCCACTCAACGGAGATGTTGCCCCCGGAGCTCCGCAGGAGAAGAATGGCGTGCACAGGAGGAGTGATCCCGAGGATCTAAGGGAGCCACAGCTCAGGTAGGGGGCTGCACTGTCACCCTGAGCATGTACTCCAACTGCAGAAACTGCATTCCAGTCTGGGTTGAACAAAGGTTCAGTAACATCTCATTATCTTACCTCACGGAAGAGATGTGAAGACTAAATAGCATCAATCATCAGCTAACAAATTATGTGTGAAAATGAACACCAGCGTACTCACCCACTAACAAACTCTCTATAATATTCCAATGGAACAGTGCAGTCAGTCCCTGAAAATACTGCAGGTGTCTTTTGTAGCTGCATTCAGTCTCTTTGCAGCTATGCCTTTAAAATACACTCTTTGTTCAGACAGGGTTCTGTAAATCTGCTTTATACCCTCATGAAGATGCTGATTCCATCATACAGGGGGTCTTCAAAGCGTCACAGAAAGTGTATATGTTATGAAAAAGCTATATATGGATTTCCAGACAGTTTGTGCACCCAGATAAGCTTAACCTTTTGATTTCCTTTGTCCAGACATTTTTGAAAGTGTCATGTTAGCAATTATATTTTGCATATAGTGATGCTGTTTGTTTCCCTTTTATCTGAAAGTTTCTCTGAGGCCCAGCAGCAGCTGTGCAACACTAAACAGGAAGTGAGTGAATTGAGGAAGCTGCTGGAAGAAGAACGCGACCAACGAGTGGCTGCTGAGAACGCCCTCTCTGTGGCTGAGGAGCAGTTGAGGCGGTAAGGCGTGGGGGATCGAGGCTCTGTTCATGCTGACCCTCTCTGATCATCAGCATGCACATATCAGTATGCAGAGTGATGTTGGTCACCATATGATTCTCATCTTGAGAGAAGTGCTGCATGAAGGTTAGAGTCTTTGTGGTCACCGAAGTGAAATGACGTGTTTGGGGTACAGGAGGACCGTGCTTTCCAAGGTGGTTATTCTTAGGGAATAATATTAATAATGATGATACTACTATATTATGATGATGATAGTCACCTATTTCATATGATATGAAATAAGTTATGAAAGATATCTTGATTCACCCCAACAATAGATATATGAGTTTGAGGTAGCAGTTAGTGCCAAATAAATAGATGTACACAAGCACATTCTCTATTGACATGTAAAAAGTTGCTAGTAAGAGATGGTGGCTTTTGATGTGGGTGACAGGTGCCCATCCTACCCCTGAACACCCGCTCCCATCCCAGGTAGTTTGGGGCTGGAGTAAAGCTTCCCTACACTGCTCTTGCCACACTAGAACACTAGAATCACAGAGGTGCGCATCCTGTGAGCAGTGGCTCCAGGCATGTTCTGGAAGGGCCAAGTGACACATCCCTAACTCCCTGTTCACAACTTGCCCATCAGAAATGTCACTAATGAAAAAGAGAGTGGAGAGTGGCTGTCATTGTTTTTGCTGCTGCAAATCCCTGAAATGCAACATGAAAAGCAGGTTGAAGGCCACCTCTGTAGGTTGTCTTTTTCCTCAGAGAATGGCATTTGTGCCTCTTTCAATGTTCAGCTGGTAGAGGTGGCCGCCCCCAGGGAATAGTGTTTATTTAAGGTGCCCTTCTTTCCTATCCAGCATATTCACAATTATTAAATAAAATATCCATCTTTACCTCTCTACAGCTTGAGAGTAGGTTCTGTGTTTCTATTGTGCACAACATCGCCTTGCATCTTACTATCTCTGCCAAGCATTTTCAGGCCGTAGCTGTTTTCACTTCTACTTGGATGGGAATTGCTTGGTCCTGTGACATTGGCCAATGTGGAGGTTAATCTATTTCATCTGTAGTTAACCTGGTCCAAGTCAGCTGGAGACTGTGTGCACAGGCTAACTCTGGAGCCCCTGGACAGAGCCCCATCAATCCAACTTAGCTTTTCCACAGCCCCTTTTAGGCCCCAATACAGAATGCGCATCAGGGTAAGTAGTTAAGAGTGGCCTCCTTAGGCCAAGTACTGCCATTCCATGTTAGATTTGCACAGTTACTCAGTCACAGGCCTCATTGCACTTTCCATTTAAAAGCAGCTATGTTCAAAGCATCACATTCTCCTTCAGCTTAGTCTGTGGAAGGTGTCAGCATGAGCCACAGAGTAACATACCACAGCCTTCCAGGTGAAGGCAGCCTCTGGAAGGCTTATTCCCAGAGGCAGAGACCCCAGCCTGGATCGCAAAAGAGAACCAGGCAGGCAGGAATGAGGCTGTGGATGCTCAGTTTCTTTCTCCAGACTCACAAATCAGATTAAGGTGTCTTCTCCCGGGAGAACAGTAAGAGTTTCATCCTCCCTACTCAGTTAAAAAGTGCACCTCTTTGCACGAAGGCTTGGTCAAGTTACCACAGTTCGTGTTTTTGTCAGAAACCATTGAATGAATAGTGGCAGTTTCATCATGTAAATGGAGAAGTTCTGTTACTAAATGAATAAGCAGATCAGCAAAAATAAAGCAGAAAGGAAAAGAGGCTCAGCTTCAAGAACCCACAAAAAATACCTTTCTTGGTAGCTTTTTCTTACTGATTTTTAGTAAATGAAAAAAAAATTGTATGGTTTTCTGAGTCAGGTGTGGTTTAGTGGGGAAAAAAAATAGCCTGTGGTTTGAAGACAAAAGAGGGTATTGAATTCCAGCTCTAGAATGGCTGCAAGGCAGCGAGCAGTTTTAACTTCCCAAAGCCTTACTTTGAAGAGAATAACACTGACCTCAAAGCCAGGGGATTCGCCTATGTGGCATGTGATGCAGAGTAAGCAGTTATTCTCACTTCTTAGTCCTGCTGAAAGAAACCTGACTGCCAATAACCTCCATGCATTGGGTCAGGGGCTGGGAGAGCAGCCTGGCCAGAGGTCCTCTGAGCTGGGTAGTGTGGACTTCACCTGACCAACCTCTGGTGCCATGAACCAATGCCATGCCTCTCTTGTCCCCAACACAGGATGGAGCATACCGAGTGGGACTCAGGCCGAACTCCCATCATTGGCTCCTGTGGCGCTCAGGAGCAGGCACTTTTAATTGATCTAACCAGCAGCAGCTGTCGAAGGGTGAGACGGGAAGAAGGATATTGAGAGGATGTTATTCTCAGAGAGGGCTGGCTGTGAGGAGGCCAAGGAGTCCAGGGGGAGGCAGGTTGGGGGTGGATTGCAGAAGTTTGACCATAAGCCAGGTCAGGGGTTAAGACTGGAAGAGCTGAAAGATTGAAGGAATATGGTGAAATCAGCTTTGCTTACGTGCCGGATTACCCGGGGAGGGAGAGGGATGTATCCCAGAGATGGAACTTGCTGACTTTGTGCTTTCTCTTTCAGAGCCGGAGTGGTGCTGGGTGGAAGCGGGGCCTGCGTTCGCTCTGCCATTCCCGCACCCGAGTGCCCCTACTAGCAGCCATCTACCTTCTAGTGGTTCATGTACTACTTATTCTGTGTTTCACGGGTCATCTGTAAACTTATTTGTCACTTTTTAGACCACTCCCCTCCGAATTTGGGATTCCCTTGGCCTCTAGCCTCTAGTGTCAGAAGTGTCAAGTCCCATGGAACCAGTCTTCCCTTTAGAGACCATCTCCAGATCGCCACAGAAAGTGCCTGCAAAAACACACAGGTGGCTTTGAGGACAAGGTGGAGATGCAGGGACTGGTGTGCTGACTTGCTTCTGCCACTCACAGCCTGGAGATTTCTGTCTAAGTTGAGAAGCCCCACCGTTGGTTTGTTGAGGCCAGTTTTGTTCAGATCTTGCTGGGTCCTGATCGTTTATGGTCCTGTAAAAGATACTGAGGAATGCATTTCAGCCAAGCAGGAAGATGGTTCCAATAAACCAAATCTGCCCAAGACCAATATCATCTTCATTGATAACTCTCCTTACCACATTTGCCTAGGTTTCTCCTGCTTTGAGGGGAAGATGGCCCTGTCAAAGGCAGAGTTCTGGGGAGGGACCCATTGCCTCACAGGACATGCAGCTAAGTCCGCTGCAGATCGGGGTAGATGTTGAAGAGCTCTCTGGAGGGGTTCACTTGAAAAGTCTGTGGGAAGGACAGCCTCGTCTTCCCGAACTGTTCAGCCCCAACTGTGGTGAAGATTTGTGGTCCTGGACTGTAAGCATAGGATCCCATCTCCTGTGCACTTGATCTTGGGTATGAAGGTATTAAGTGACCAGTGCCTTTCTTTTCTCCGAGGCAGGAAAAGCCAGCTGTGGACAAGCAGATTTCCAATTCTTGTCATTCCTGTATTATCTGGAAATGCCCTGAATGGGGCCTGGAGAGTGTTCCCAGAGGCCAGCAGGAGGTGGGAAGTGTTGACTCACAGCCAGGGCTCTGGTAGCCACACTGCAACTCCCAGGGCCGTGTGGAGCACTGGGCCGTTTTGATGGCGGTGACGGCTGTTCCACTTTCTCAGTCTCAGAGTCCTCTGGCCTCTGTGGAAATAAATAGTAAAGAGAAGATAGAAGATTTAAACCAGGCCCTGAAAGTGAGAACCAGGACTGGATTCCATTTGTGCCTGTGTCCTCCCTGCCCTCCCTGCCCTCCCTTCCCCATCCTTCCCACTTGGCTGTTTTTTCACTATGTACATTGTATGTTTCCTGCCTATTGTCACCACCCAAGGAAGAGGGAAGACTGGTAGGTGTCCAATCTGCTCTAAATCTTGGTTTTATGGTGATTGAATGTTGGTCACAGAATCCCAGGGACTTTCCTGAACAACTGTAAGATAATAAAATTATTTTCAGAATGAAATATTGTGTTTGTGTGTGTGTGTGCATGCCTTAGAAAAGAATAACTATCGGGGGTGGGAGACAGCTCTATGTTCAGGCTTCCTTCTCACTGGCCAACGTCAGTAAATCGCTGCATGTATCCCCTTAGCTTTAGCAGCTAGATCCTAGGATAAGGAAGTATAATGAGAAAATTCCATTCTAATCCTGAGACAGACTGGGCCTTAAGGCATGAAATTCCTGTGGGATTCATATAACATCCTGGGAGGACTGTTGGCTGGTGCTGAGAAGATTAGGTCCCCAGGGATCCCTCTGGTAGGAGTAGGAGAAGGAAGTTTAATAACAGATCAGGTTAGATGTGCATTATGTTTTTATGTTAAGTTGCCACTTGGGAAAAGCTGGCACACTTTTCTCAAAGTATAATAAGTAACTTAATGGAACTAATTCTGGCTTGCTTAAAAGCTCATGCTATTTTCTTTTCTTTTTTCTTTTTTTTTTTTTTGTATTTATTCAGAAGGCAGAAGAACAGAGCTCTTTCATCTGCTGATTCAATTCTGAAAATGGTCATTAACATTGTCTGTCCTGAAGCCAGCAGCTTAGAATGCCATTCAAATCTCCCAAGTGGGTGGCAAAGTCCCTAGCATTTAGGCCATCATCTGCCGCAATCCCAGGTGTGTTAGCATGGAACTGGATCAGAAGTAGAGCAGCCAGGACTTGAGCTGGTGCTCTGACATTGGACAACGACATGTAGCTTAACCCACTGTACCACAATGCCAGCCATGTCCCATGTTTTTGATTACACCTTGACTCCTTCTTGGGGATGAACCTGGGGCGTTTTCTAAGGAGAGATGAAGTTTTTTGGTGTCATCTCTATTGATACTCAGTAAATTATGTACCTGGATCATGTGTCGCAATGTCTGGTCTGATCATTCCTATTTTAATATGTTAGAATTCCAAAAGATCTAAAAGGGCTCTTTTCCTTCAATTATAAATTTATTCTTCCTTAAAGTACATTTAGTGCCACCATTACAAATCATGAAGTAGAAGAAAGAAAGAAAATTGCCTCCAGACTTAGATCCTCAGATTTGAAAGTGACCTTTGAGACTTACTATCGCTATTACAGAAATGCTCTGGTGTGTAATAGATCAATTTTATGCAGTTCTACTCGAGCCTTTTGGGGAGTAAATCAAGGTCAGAAGTCTGCAGACAAGATTCAGCAAAGCTAGATCAAGTAAGCAAGAAACACCCAAATTCTCAGTAGCTAAAACAAGGCTGTTTTATCAGAAGAGGCTTTGGTGGGCAGTGAGCCAAAGAGATGGCAAAACTTGCAGTGATCCTATGTCCCCACCACGACTAGCCAACACTAGTCACCTGTGCACATTTGACAAGCAGGGAGGGAGGGCAGCAAATCTTAACCAACAACAAGGCAGAATACTGCAGACACTGCCCATCAGCATGTACCTGTTTGTTTCAGAATTCTGTCTGGTGCCGGATTTTTCCACCTGTAAGTTCAGCCTCTACAGTGTCACCTAATAAGCTATGAGCCTTTCCCCTTCCAGGTCTTGCCCTTTTCCTTCAGTCAGTTGAGTGATGTTTGTTTGACTAACTAGCAGAAGAAAGCCCCATGTTTGAGTGCTGTGGGCCATGGAGCAGTTATTCTTCAATCTTCCCTTCAAAATCCACAGTAGTCACTTCTCCAGTTAAGCCTTTGTGGCAACCACCGCCAGATCTCCAAATCCCCAAAGCCTCTGCGACAACCCATCCCCAAATCTCTGAATTCCTTTGTTATCACACGTATATCTACCCACCTATCAAGTGCCTCAGTGCTGTTCTGCAGCATTGTCTGATCTGTTTCTGATGGAATATTTCTCTGGATCACAAAGTCTGAAAGTTGGAGCTACATTATCTGTGCCTGTCCAAGAGCCTCAAAACCTTGCTGAAGGCAAGACACAGAAACGTAGAATCCTCTCTTATTTAAATGCCTAAAGCAGAAGGAACTGACTCAAACTTCAGGAAGTAGCTGTGAAGACAGTGTGGCAGGAAATGACAGAAAATCTGAAGACGGAACTGAAGCAGCAGCTCGGTCTGCTTGCTGAAGCAGACAACCAAATAGGGAGTCTGGTGTGGACGTGAGGAGCCTGGGGCCTAACGCTGACACTCACACCTTTGGAGGTAGGTACTCTTGACCATGGGAGAGCCGAGAGCTTGGGGTGGGGGCTGAAGCGGAAACTACCTGAGGGTTAGTTCATGGGGAGGGAAGTTAGGCCTGGGGTGTGGGGTGGAGGCAGGGTTGTGGGGAACCAGCAGCTGCAAGGGACTCAAGCTCAGGGAACAGGGTTTACAGTCATCCAGGACTCCAAATCAGCTGCAGGGTTGTCCCTGTGAGACCCGTTGCCATGTAGGGAGGAAGAGTACAGGCAGCAAAGATCAAATCTCTTGAAAACTTGTGGTCCAATAAAGAGACTAAACCCACAGGAAGCTGTTGCTTGCATACTCTTCTGCTGAGAACCCACTACTGATGGAGGCTCAAGGAAGACATGATTGTTCCATTAGGACATTTTCTGTGCTCATGGGATCATTCAATCCCAGAATGTCAGAAATGGTGGAGGTTTTCTAGGTTAGCTAGGTTAACCCCTTCTTTGGCTTTTCACTGAGGAAGTCAGAGATAATAGGTGGTTTGACAAATAAAGTAGATGAGCATTTGTGGAGGATCTTGTCTGCTTGCCACTTAGCCAATGAGAACATACTCTGTTCATTGTTTCACCACGACCCCACAGAGGCTCTGTCACAGAGCTGAGCTGATCGCTGGATCCCCTGGCTGCCAGTTCATGAACTGCCATGTCAGCACTGAGATGAGACCCTAGGTGCAGCTGGGGCCACCCTCTCGTCTCCTGCTCCTAAATAGCACCCCTGGCCTTCCTGACCTTTGGTCTGTATGTCAAGGCTAGTATGTCTGTCAGCAACTCTGAAGGTGGGAGATTTGTTGGAAAGTCAAGCTGAGGCCTGAGAGGGAGAGCAGGGAAGAGGATGGAACCATTGGTCTTCATTGCTTCCTTATTGCTTGTGAGTATTTCAGCAACTTCTCCTTTGCAGTTTTGTAGTGAAGTCCTTTGGTTGCGGAGCAGCCCAGGAGCCAGCATGCGGAACAGCAGGGTTGTAAAGGAAGCAGGAGTGTATTATCTACCTGCCTCCTTTGCATAACTCTGCCCTATGAGAGCAGACCAAGCCTCTCTGAGCGGTGACTTACCCTGTGGTTAGGATGAACCAGTCAGCACTTCCTGAGTGTTCCCATAGCATCTCATCGGCTAGAATCTACCCCAAACTTCCCCTGAGCTGGTATTCACCAGTTGTTCAAAGACCATGGAGAAAGATGAGCTTTTCAAGGAGAAAGAGAAAGCTGGGGAATAAAAGGGCTATGGGTTGGACAGCCAGGAGAGGTTGTGAAAGGGAGACCATGAGGAGTGCGGTTGAGGTTTCTTGGGGATAAGGAGTCTGAGGAGGGGTCATGGACAGGGAAGTTGCCACCTAGCAGGTGCTGTCTGAATCCAGAGGTCTTAGTGGCCCCAGGGTAGATGATTTGTCCATTGTTTCCTTTTCATGCCAAGACCCAGAGCAACTGTGCAACTCCTTCTCATGCAGTTAGCAAGGATAAGTAGGACACTGGGAATGTCCTTGAGTAACAGGTTGGAACTCTTTCCAGATTGTGATTTGTACATTGTTAAGCATTTTTTCAGTTACTAATAGTCCTATACCTCCTAATGGTCTAAATAAAGCATTTATTACATGCTATGTTTTGAACCATTTTTCTTTCTCGAATTATAATTTAACTTTTAAAGCTCAAAGGCATCTATATTTTTTTAAATGTTTATTTTTATCTTCTTGAAAGGCAGATATAAAGGGAGGGAAGAAGGCAGGGAGAAAGTGAGATATTAATCTTCCATCCACTGGTTCACTCTCTCACTGTCCAAACCAACCAAGCCCAAGCTAAGAGCCCAGAACCCCTGCAGGTCTCCCCCTTGGGAAGGAGAGGCCCAAGCACTTGAGCATCATCTTCGGCCTCCCAGGATGTATTAATAGGAAGCTGATTTGGAAGCAGAGTAGCCAGGACTCGCACTGGCATTCCAATGTGGGTGTTGCAAGTGGAGCTTAACTCATTGCACAGTTGACTGTCACTTCTGAACTACTTTTAAAAATTGAGTAATGAGTAACTTATTCCCTGCAACTACTGCTTCCCTGTGTATTATTCAGTTTGAGTATTGCAGCTGACTGTTCCCACTGACCTCCCACAGCTGTGCAGTGACCAATCTTGAGACAGAAGTTAGGTGCCGATGCTGAGGTTGGAAAAAAAATCTCAATATGGTTAAGCAGGTTGTAGCTAAGAGTCCAGAAAATCACTTTTCCAGGGGTTTGGTCAGTTGGGAGCCAAAAAGGGAATCATATGTAAAAATCTGAATGACATGGTACATCTCACTGATGGCCCCTCCAAGCCACTACCTTGCTGACTGGACACAAACAACAGCAACCATTCTAAGAGTCTAGTTATTCAGTATTGCCTGCCTTTAAGGGGGTTCTTTTCAGACCCAGGAGGGCCCAGGCCACATTTTGTCTTTTCCTTCCTCCTGTGGCTGAGAAATGCTTCCTAAAACATGTATCGGCTTTAACTCACATTCATTTTCATAGGATAAAAAAAATGGCAGGAAACATTGGAGCTGCTCTATCATTGATTTTAAGCATTCTAGTTTTCCTTCTTGTTGATATTTCTTCTTGTCCTCAATTATTCCCATTTTCTGTCACCCTCAGATGTGGAAGTCTGTAGTGGGACATGATGTATCTGTTACTGTGGAGACCCAGGGCGATGACTGGGACACAGACCCTGACTTTGTGGTGAGTTGGAAAGGAGCTTTACTTGTGTAATGAGGAGGGTGCTTGTGTGAGAAGGGAGCAATGTCACTGTATGACCTCTGAGGGAACTTACGCAGGTTCATTTGGGACTGAGTTCTCATGATGGGTAATCAATAAGGTAATTGGCTGACATGAATGGGGCATGTTGCAAATGGAAGGAATGGAGTGAATGAGTTTGGACAGTATATGGACAGGCTGTAACAAGCTGTGCTGAAGATAAGGAGCAAGTGAATGTGTGTCTTATCTGGTCTTTGATCCAAGAATGAGGCATAATTTTCCGGGGAAGGAGTGGTTACATGAAAGATGCTAAGGAGGAAGGAATTTTTCAGAGCTCACCAGTTTAATTTTAATGTGGGTTCAGTATAGAGAGGACTATGAATATAGACTGGGGAAGGCAGCTGATGCAAGGAATGTAGAGGGAGTGTGCCAGAGTTGTATGGCCCCATGTAGTGTGGAACATTTTCAGCCATCACTTAATCCTGGGTGCTGTGTTTTGCAGAATGACATATCTGAGAAGGAGCAGAGATGGGGAGCCAAGACAATCGAAGGATCTGGACGCACAGAGCATATCAAGTAGGTGCCCAAAGGATTGGGCATGGAAATAGGGTTATGAAGAGCTTATAGAAAAGTTGGAGACTCACAGAAGATGAGGAAGGAGAGAGGGAGGTTCATGCCTGTATATCTTCGTTTTTATCTAAACTCTTTTTTTTCCATTTTGTTTGGTCATTTTGTTTCCATTTCAACTCTCTTTTATTAAAAAGATTAATTTGCTTTTATTGAAAAGGTAGATATACAGAGAGAAAGAAAGAGAGAAAGATCTTTCATCCACTGGTTCACTCCCTGAGTGGCCATAATGCCCAGAGCTTAGCCTATCCGAACTTAGGAGCCAACAGCCTCTTCTGGTCTCCTGTGGGTGCAGGGTCCCAAGGCTTTGGGCCGTCCTCTACTGCTTTCCCACGCCACAAGCAGGGAGCTGGATGAGAATTGGAGCAGCTAGGACATAAACAGCACCCAAATGGGATTCCAGTGGTTGTAAAGTGAGGATTTAGCAACTTGGCCATCGTGCCAGGCCCTCAACTCTCTTCTTTTATCCCCAACCTTATTTGTTTATTGTCTCAACAACTCTGCTCTTTCCTGAGTCTGTTATGTTAATTTTCTCCCTTAGTTAAGACATGAAGACCTTAAACAGGAAGTGACTCAACTATCGATATAGTTTCTGCTGTCTGTGCATCCATCTATCATCTGTCAGTCATTTCACCATCCTTCCAAAAATAAAAAGTATGTTTAGAATGCAGGTTGACATGCAACCTAGGAGGGATTCAGCAAAATATCAAGGTGAAAACTTAGAAAAATGCTATGGAAAGAGGACAGCTTCTATTCTTGTCTCAAATTTATTTTTAAATTCTTTTTCTAATTATTATTATTTTCCATGATACAGTTTTATAGGCAGAAATTTGGCACTCTCTCTCCCTTCCTTCCCTCCCCATTAAACTCCCCTTACCCTTCCCCCCGTATTATTACAATAATATAATCCTTCAGTCACAAGTCCCAAAATCTGCTGTGTAACATGCCATTGTAGGTTTAGGCAATGGTAGAAAATCTAGTATCATATTGTCAAGGTATATTTCATTGTTTCATTGGGAGTACTCCTTTTATTCAGAAGTAGAGAGGCATACTGCAATGTATCTTCATTCCCTGCTATACTGGTCTCCATTATACAGTTATGAGAATGTATGTATATACTTGCTCACCTATATATCTATTTGTTTTGTATTTTGCATGAAGGTTGCAAACATATGATATTTATTGCTCTGAGATTATTATTTCGTTGAGTATAAGGATCTCCATTAGGGATCTTTCAAATGGATTTTAAAATACAAATTTGTACTTGACTCCCTGATAGAAATTAAAAGCCATGAATGGTATCATAAACAAATATGACACTTGGGGAGCTGGTGTGGTAGAATATTAGGCTAATCCTCTGACTGCAGTGCTGGCATTCCATATGTGTGCCAGTTCATATCCTAGCTACTTTACTTCCAATCCAGCTTTCAGCTAATGGTCTGGGAATGCAATAGAAGATTTGACCCAAGGCCTTGGACCCCTGCACCCATGTGGAAATTCCATTCAAGGTTTCTGGTTCCTAGGCTCACACTGGCCCAGCTCTAGCCATTGTGGCTATTTGGCAAGTGGACCAGCAGATGGAAGTTCTCTCTCTCTGCCTCTTCCTCTCTCTCCCTCTCTGTAACTCTGACTTTTTAAAACTGTTATTATTATTCCTTGATATAGTTCCATAGGCTCTGGAATTTCCTTTCTCCCCCCCCCCAAGTCCCAACACCACCCCCCCCACTAATTTCCCTCATGTTGTTACAATAGCCTAATCCTTCACAATCAGTCATAAGTCCATTATTCTTCAATTTAAGTGTATCTTGACATTGTAGGCATGGACATTGGCAAAAAGTCCAGCATCTTATTATCAAGAAACATTCAACAGTTTCATTGGGAGTCTATCTTTGATTTGTAAACAGAAATGCACACTGCATTTTATCTTCACATCTACATGTAATAATCTCTGCTACACAGTTACTATATTTCCCCTTAAAATGAAAAGCCATAAAACAAAACTAATAGGAAGGAAAATAGAAAATTTGCAAAAACGCAAAGCTAAATAATATGCTACTGAATGACCAATGTGTGAATACAAAGAACTTCAGAAACTCCAACAGCAAAATAAACAACTCTATGAATAAATGGGAGAAAAAAATAAACATTTTTCAAAGGAACAAATTCAAATGGCTAATACACATATGAAAAAATACTCAGGTTCCCTAGCTATGGAGAAAATAAGGAAATATAAATGAAAACCACATTGAGATACCACCTAACTCCAGTGAGACTGGCCTACATTCAGAACTCAACTAACATTTGCTGGCATAGATGTGGGGAGAAAAGTGTCCTATTTCACTGTTGTTAGGAATGTAGGCTAGTACACCCACTTGCGAAGTGAGTATGGAGGGTGCTAAGAAAAATGAAAATTGATCTGCCAAGGACCAAGCTATCCCACCGCTGGGAATATATCAAGGGAACTTAATGAAGTCTGTATGAGAAAGAGATCTGTAGTCCTGTATTCACAGCTGCACAGTCTGCAATGGCAAAGGCATGGAAAGAACCCAGATATCCGTCCAAAGAGGAGTGGGTAAAGAAACTCTGGAACATCTACTTCATGGAATACTACTAAATCACTAAAAAGAATGAAATTTTGCCATTTGTCACCAAATTGTCCCAACTAGAGACCATGATGCTCAGTTAAACAAAGGACAATTATCATATAGTCTCTCTTATGTAAAGCAGCCTTCATGCAAAATGCAAGATCAATAGCCCTTTCAATACTGTTTTTGTTACATCTCAGGGGGTTTGATATTTTTGTTTTTATTTTCATTTTGTATATTTAGTATAAATGGTTTGTGGTAAGTGGTTACAATGAATATTATTCTTAAAATAAGCAATTCTGGAAGCAGCTGCAGTTAACAGCCTTCCCCCTCCCTCCCCCCACACACATGAAGGAACAGGGTCACTCAGGAAGCCTTTTTGATGCTACTCTTGTGTAGGTTTATAGATCAAAAAAAAAAAAATCAAGACCTCATTCCCTTTGCTGAGAACTGTGGTTGTCTTTGCCCTTTCAGTGTCTTAAGTAAGGCAGGTAGAAGTAGACTATTTTAAAGTAGGCTCCTCAATTTGTATGTGTTCTTACGGTAAGGCCTTGAGTTTGGATATCAGACAGATGTGATTTCAGTTAGCAGCTCTGCCACTACTAATGATGGAACCTCCTCAGAATCTCAGCTTGTTTGTCTGATGGGGACAACCACAGCTATCCTACAGGTTTCTGATAGAATTCAGTGGGATAGCCTAATGCAGCATTTAGCATTTGCCAGCAGCTCAATAATGAGCTTTCTGTTTCCCACTTCCTCCCACCAAAACCTAACATAGAGTAAACAAAGGACCACCATGCTTGCTAAATGATGTTAGGCTGGCCTGCTGTGTTGCATCACTCCAGGGTATAGGTTGCTCTGACTGATGTTTCCTAACATAGTACAATGTGGTGATTGTATATATTTCCCTGTCAACCTCCTTGGATCCATATTGGACAGAATAAATGACAGAGAAGTGTGATGATGTAGTGGGGTCAGCCACCACTTGGGAGGCTCACAGTGCATATGGGAACAGTGTTTGAAGTCCCAGCTACCCGGAGCTTTGGATCCCTCTCCTGGGAAGATAACAGGTTGATAGCTCACATCCATACTGAGTCCCTGCAATGCCTCTGAGAGACCTAGCTGGTGTTCCTGACATTGGCATGGCCCAGGTAGAGTTGTTGAGGGCTTTGGGGGAGTGAATGTGCAGGTAAAAGTGCCCTTTCTTCCTTTCTCTGTCTCTTCCTCTCTCTATGACACTCTGCCTTTCAAGTAAATAAATGGTCTTTTCTAAAAAGAAAAATGGTAGTGATAGCTCCACCAAAGTTCCCTTGCCTCTTTTTTCTGCAGGCCATTGAGCTATAACAGGCCGGATGACCCTGGGCAAGTCACTCTTCTTTGGCTCTCATTTTGCCAGGGGACTTTGCAGTAGTGAGTCTCTGTTAGTCTGGGAGCCCGTGGCTTACCCCATGTGGGGTAAGCCCATCATGAAGCCTTGAGTGGGATCACTTCAGCCCCTGGAGAGGAGGACGGGGAGCTATCTGGGGCCAACAGCAGCAGCATAGCTGAGGTAGCTCAAAGTAGGAACAGGAAGTGTTTGTGGTTTCCTCCAATCTTGCTACTTCCTCCATAGCACAGTTTCTTTTTATATCTGTCTCAAACAAATTTAGTTTGGGGAGTAGTGTGGTAATTCAGGGAGTGAGTCAAATGACCCCTTGCTCCCTCATATATTGTATAAAGGAACGCTCTGCTTTCCCAGGACTGTTGCCCTTCCTCCAACTACTCTACTCTGGCCCATTCATGTTCTTTTAGTATCTATTCCTTGGCTAGTCAGGATCCTTATGACCCCAGAACAGCTGTGAGAAAGGACAACAATGTTTGCATTTTTGTTTTTCAGCTCTGCCACAGATTGAAATTTACAAAAAACAAAATTAAAACCCAGTGGGCTTCAGTGCAATGGTTTTGATGCCACTTGGAATGCCCACATCTCCTACTGGAGTGTCCTTATTTGGGTCCCAACTCCACTACTCTTCCTGCTACCAAGCACCCTGTGGTCAACCACGTGATGACTTTACCACTTGTCCCAGACTGAGCTCCAACCTCCCAAATTCACCTTTTTCTAGCTCTGGCTGTTGCAGACATTTGGATAATAAACTAGCAGATGGAAGATGTTTAAAGTTTAAAAAGTATAATTAGAATAGGCTGCTGTCTGGTGTGCCAGTCGAGCTCCCTGCTACTCTGCCTGGGAGAGCAGAGGAAGACGGCCCAAGTGTCTGCACACCTGCCACCTATGTGGGAGAGCCAGAATAAGCTCCTGACTCTTGGTTCTAGCCCGGCCGTTGTGGGCATTTGGAGAGTGAGCCAGCCAGCTAATGGAAATTTTTTTCTCTATGCATGTCTTTCAAAATAGAAAACTAAATATTTTAAAAAGATAAAATTACAATGACTGTTGTAGCCTTGTCATGTCAAGAAATTAAATGTTATTCTAATCTTCCTCTCCTTGGGATAAAAGAAAAAAAGTTTACTATTCGAGGACTTTACATTTCCACATGCACTTAAACATCACTTAGTCAATTCCCACATAGATGTCTACTTGGATTTTGATGAGGAATGCATTTAATTTATAGATGTTTTGGGAGAGAACTGGCATCTTTCTAAGTTTTCTAATTCATTAACATTTCTAATCCATTTGTTGAGATTTTCTTTAATTTTTAAAAATGTATTTATGATACATTTCCATAGGCTCTGAGATATCCCCTCTCTAATTCCTCTCCTTAGCAGGGAGCTAGATCAGAAGTGGAGCAGTCAATTCCTGAACCAGCAACCATGTGGGATGCTGGCATCATAGGTGAAGGCTTTACCTCATATGCCACAACTCTGGCCCCTACTTTTAATTTTCAATTTTAGAAAGTTTGTGGCTGATATATAGCAAAACAATTTAAATATAGAGACCTTAGCACTTTCAGCTTTCACTATCTTTTTCGTGTGTGTGAATTATTTAGTATTTTCTACATACAGGATCCCATCACTTATAAATAAAGACTTAAAGTCTAATCTTTGTTCCTTTAATCCGAATGATCTCTTTTGCTTCTTAGCCCATTTGTAAGGTTCTGGATCTTGCTTAGTTCCCATATACTGCATTGCTTTATCCACTCCAAGGCATTATAAAACTCAAAAACAAGACATGTGAGTTAATTTGTGAGGAGCTTCTTTTGTGTTGTTTCCTAGTTTTGACACTTAGCATGTTCAACTGTAGTTGTTTTTCTGTTATTTTGCTCTCTTATTTTTCTCCTTGAACATTATTTTCATATATGGATCACCTTTAAGTCCTCAGACCTAGCAGTATCAAATACTCAAGAATTGTTTAATATGTATTGAATAAAGGGATGGTATCATTAAGACATATTGAGAATGGTTTTACCAGGAGCTTATAGAATTATATCATAAAATGATGATAATAATAATAATAATAAAATGTAAAATGTGAAAAAAAGAGAGAATGGTTTTAGCTTTTATTCTAAAGAAGTTCTAATAAGTTGGTATTCTTTAATCCGAATAGTTTCATTCAAATTATATCATATGTTGTTGGATTCTCTGTATAGCTTTTCTACTGTTTATTAAGTGGGCATTCTTTGTGCAGCATTTTCTAATTCCTTTTAAAAACGTGTTTTAATTGTAATATAGCTATGACCCACTTAATAACCAATGAGCTCATTAAGATTTTACAGAATGTTCCCATTTGAAAGCAACATTTTTCCCATTGTCTTTGTTCTTTGATACGTATTTGGGGACCATTGGGAAGTCGTTTATGTGTTCTTGGAGCCAGGAATGTTTCAAAGCAGTCAGTTCTAAACTGTTGATGGTGTTGAGCTAGCAACACAGGATCGCTGCTTGCATGGCTGCCAAAGGGTTTAGAGGCACAGGAACAGTGGGTGCTTCCAACACTTAGCTTAATTCCATCTGGTCCACAGCCAGCTTGCTAAAATTAACTGTGGCTAAAGCTAAGAAGGGTTTTTCAAAGCCCTTTAGAGGGATTATCCTACAAGGCCAGCTGATGGACCAGTTCTTCTGGAAGAGAAGAGAATTTGTGTAGCGAAATGCTCATTGACCTGTAGTGGATGTGTCTGCTTGACCTGAGTTAATAAAATCTCAAGAACGTCGCCATCCCATCTCCAACCCTCAACGCTTTCAGGAAGTCAAATTTCTTATTTATGTTTCTAAGACTTCCCCCAGAAGTTCTTATCTGAGTCCAAATATCAGCCCCATTGTCCCTTGTTGGTTTCGGTACCCAGCCATCATCTCATATCCTCAGGCCATACAGGTTGGCAGAGGCAGCTCTCCACCCTCTTCAGTGTTGCAGTCACCATCAGGGTGAACCTGGAAAGGAACGTGAAGTAAGAGAGTGATTCCTTTCACTATTGTATCCCTTTAGTGAGAAAGGAATCTCAAACCAAGGTTATCAGAGCCTCATTTTGTTACAACAATGAACTACATGTGAATTTTAATATTTAGCTTTTATAGGTTCTTAGTTTTTTTTTTTCCTTCAGGAATTATCAGAGTTGTATAGGGACAAAGGATGTCCATTGTTAAACAAACAAAACAGTAATGTATAATTTCCCCAGTGCTGCATTGTTGTAAGCATCACTTTCAAAGACTTCCTAGCATGATATTGAAACGCAATATTTCATTTTACTTAGTTATTGTCCATTTTTTGCCCATTTAGCTTGTTTCTTGGTTTTGCTAGTCTAGCTGGGTTTGGAAAAAGTTCATAAGAAATGCATTTATGAAAAAACTATGCAGAGTCTAAAAACGTTATCACTAAAATAAATTACTTTTAATTCCATTTCTACTAATTCTTGAGATGTTTGCATAATTATCTGAATCATTATATATTCAATTAATTCAATGAATCATTAGACATTAAGCTTCATAGTTAAAATTCCCACAGATAGACTCCCAAGACTAAAATATGTGTGTTTGAAGTTTGCAAATACGTTTGTGCTTCTTGAGATAGGTCACCTGAAAAAGCTCAAAAATGCAGGGCCGCTTGAAAACATGCAGAACCGTGCAAAGGCAAATAGCTTCCTAGCTGTCAGAATGTAGATATCACTTCCCTCTAAATTTATGCACATTAAAAATTGGCACCAAATGGTTATTTTAGTGAGGAAAAAATAATAGGCCAAGAGAAATATCATTGCCTTCTGGAGAATTTAAACCAGGCTATGGTTTGCAGGCCATACTTATCTCTTACCTTGAGACGCATCATTAGTATATTTTAGGGGTTTTTCTTGTTGATAAAAATAGGTAGAACAGACCACAACATTTCCCTTCTTCTGAGAAGGTGGGTCCACTGACCTCCCTGTACCAGATAAGTATCAGTCACCTGTGTTTCCTAGTATCCACCAGCTGAGGAGCAAAGTGTCAGAGGAGCATGATGTTCTCAAGAAGAAAGAGATGGAATCAGGGCCCAAAGCATCCCATGGCTATGGAGGGCGATTTGGAGTGGAAAGAGACCGAATGGACAAGGTGAGTGGCAATAGAAAGATTGTAAAACAAAACAAAACAAAAAACAGATTAACTCATTTATTGGTTTTATTTTTTAAAAAAAGATTTTTTAAATTTGAAAAACAGAGTTACAGAGAGAGAGAAAGAGATCTTCCATTCTCTGGTTCATGATCCAAATGGCTATAATAGCTGTGGCCAGGCTAGACTGAGCCAGGAGCCAAGAGTCTCATCCTGTTCTGCCACCTGAGTGACAGAAGCCTAAGTGCTTGCACTACCTTTCCTGGGCATATTAACAGGGAGCTGAATCACAAGTGGGGCAGCCAGGACTCTACATAATACTTTCATGAGATACAAGTGATAGCTTAACTTTCTGGGCCATGACACTGGCCTACATTTTGTGTTTTTAACTATTTATCTATCTCTCTATTTATAAAGAAGAGCAGCAGACAGGAAAGGAGATACATCTCAAGAGATCTGTCATCTGCTGGTTTACTCCCCAAATGATCACTGAACCCTTTGCTGGGCCAGAGTAAAGTCAGGAGCCAGGAAGTCCATGCAGGTCTCCAATGTAGATGGCAGAATTTCAAATACTCAACCTACCATATGCAGCTTCCCACGCACATTAGGAAGGAGCTAGGTCAGAAGTGGAGTGGCCAGGATTAGAACTTTAATATGGGGTGCAGTTGTCTCAAGTGGTAGCTTAATCCACTGGGCCATGTCACAATGCCCTGGTTTTACGATGTAAAACATGACCCAGAAATGCAGTATTCATTTGGGTTCTAAAAGAAAGTGTCACAAATATTTTTATCAATTTTTTTCTGATCCCAACACATGGGACAGAGATGGAGTAGAATGAAAGTCAAGACATGAGAAGAGCTTGCCTGTGGTAGCCCCAGGCACACAGCCACCTATAGACTGAGAGAGGAAGCATAAGCAGAAAAAGGGAAAATATGTTTTCAAAACAGTTACCTTTTTTCAATTGATTGTGTGTTATACCTATGTTGCAACTTCACTTCTTATATTGTTTCATAAAAAATCAGAGTTCACTCAGGAGCTTTGGTGACCAAGAGCACAGGTCTAGAACAAAATCAACTAGCTAAATTACTGCATGATTTTCAATCCCAGTGATACCATCCAATCGATCCTCTTTAATCACTTCCTCAAACTAGCCTTGTTTCTGTTGTAATACCTTTGCTCTAGCACTTTTGTTCCCATGTAAACGCAGCTCTGTGGACATAGTCTCTCATCTGGCTCCCAGCCTGCTCTCTGGGGGTTTTCTGAGTGGAGGCTTCCTAATAGCATTAAGAAAGAATGAGCTTTGTGCAAGGCTCTGCAATAAGTCTCCTTGCTCTCCTGACACACATTCCTTCGCACCACCATCATAGGCTACGAGTGTGATCCAAATGAAATTTCTTATATCTGTACATGATACTACTCCAATTCTGCATCAATTTTTTTGAGACTATGTTGACCTTTTTCACTCACCCAGTGCTTGGTTTTTCTCAGAGCGCAGTGGGCCATGAGTATGTGGCTGAAGTGCAGAAGCACTCTTCTCAGATTGATGCTGCCAAAGGTTTTGGGGGCAAATATGGAGTGGAGAGGGACAGGGTTGACAAGGTAAGTGACAAGTCTGTCTTGGCAAATCCAGCTCAAATCACATGGGAACTACCAGCTTGCCCTTGAATGTAGGTCAGTGGTGCTCTGTGAAAGAGGAGATGAATGCTCTTCATGAATGGGGCAAATCACCATCACTGTGCTAGTTCCCAGGCCTTCCCTAGTCAGTCTCTGGTGCCAGTGTTGGAGGGCACATGCTGAGCAGAAAGGCAGACACTTACCTGAACCCCCAAAACTCTGAATAAGTCCCTCAAGCCATCGGTATTTTTAATAGAGAATTTCCAAAGTTCCCCTTTTGTTCTACCATCAAAGCCCATGCATATTAATGCCTTTTAAGAAAACAGTTTGAATATTATTTCCTCAGCAACAAATAAACAAGCAAAACAGCAAATTAGAGCTGTAAGGTTTTAAGAAAGTAAAATTTTCTTTTCACAAGATCAATCATCAATCTTTGATGTCTGGGCGTTGTAAAGACTCCTTTAAACACAGTGAGGTTTTAAAGAGAAGAAACAGAACAGCATGATTGCAAGCTGATAGAGTGGGCAGATGAAGATCTGTAACTCACTGATGTTCTCAGTTCCACGCTTTAAAGATCTGACCCTCTGAACTTGCTTTCCATGATGCAGGGTGGAGCCTTCATCCTGCAGCTGCACACAGAAAACATCTTCACACCATGCTGAGACTTTTTTCTTTTCCCAGTAGTTGTTAATTGGATGAACCTTAATCCTAAAATGCTAGGATGTTAATATTCTGCATTGAAAAAAAAAAAACAACAAGTTAAACCAGGGAAGTTCAAAAAGTACTATGAAAGAAAGAAAAGTATGGAAGGATTTTTAAATTATTTATTAACTAAATAGGTTTTGCACTTCATTTTTTAAAAAGTATTTATTTATTTGAGAGACAGATGATAGAGAGAGCTCCCATTAACTGGTCCACTCCCCAGCTGCTGGAAATGGTCTCGGTCAGGAGCTGAGAACTCAGTCCACAGATCCAAGTCCTCAAGCACTCCAGGGTGTGCGTTAGCAGGAAACTGGCATAAGGAGCAGAGTGGGACTGTAGTACACGTGTTCCACTGTGAGATGTGGGTGTCCCAACTGGTTGCTTACTTTCCAGGCCAAATGCCTCCCCCAGGAAGGTAATTTTTGAAAGGCAATAATGGAAGATGAAAATGTAAGAGTGTTTTTCTGTAGTCAAGATGGCCTTTCTTGTTCAATTTTGGTCCCTTTCCTGGTTGCCTGTGTCTAATTGCTGCATCTTCTGCCTTATGAACCAGGAATTGAATCAATCAAATAATCCATGCAATATAAATCAAGACATACTCCATACTACTATTTTTTACAATCCAATATCTGGACTTAGAGACCCTTATTCACAGAAAAGATAGGAACATACTGTACTATGAGGGCAGGCACCAGCCGACATGTCCAGTCCTGCAACTTGCTACTTTCTAGGCTCTCTGAGTTGTTCTTATCTCTCCAAAACCCATTTTTGAGTTTCTATCATTGATAAATGAAATAAAACACAATGTCAGTAGCTAGGAGTGGAATATCTCTTGTATGCACCTAATGCTTTATAGTTTATAAGGCACTTGACTATTATTTTGTTCTAGTTTTGTGAAGATTAGTAAAGGGGAAAAGCATTAATTCCATAAATAACCCAATGCAGGCTTGCTTGCTGTACTTGTCTCATTTCCCTGTGATATTGTTCCAAATAAGAGGCAGCATTTTACAGTTGCAGTAGGTCAGGCACATATGCCTCTCTTCATTTCATAATTGAAATCACAGGGTCTCAGTAACACTAAGAAATGTGTTTGAAGTTAGTTAAGGGTAGACAGGGAGGTAGAGCTTGGGTCTGGAATGTTGTCCAGAGTGCATGTTCAGGGCCTCCAGACCACCCCCATCCCCAACCCTAGATCCCACGAACTACCCCTGGGGCTGGCCTGGGAGGAAGGGTAAGTCAGCAGAGGGGAGACTTGTCAGCTTGGACTCTAATCCATTTCTTCTCCTTTCCCCTGTAGTCAGCTGTTGGCTTTGATTATAAAGGAGAAGTGGAGAAGCACACATCCCAGAAAGGCAAGGACCCCTATGCTTGAGCCTCGGCAACCCAGCTGGCCTCTGTTCCCTTTCCAGCCACTGCCATCAGCTGCTCTTGGCCCATGACCGAGCTCCCCACTACTTGTTCTTTGTTCCTCTATTGCATTCTGTGGCATTACTAAATTTTCTTTAGTCCCCCTTTTATTTGTCATGAGTTGAAAATAAGATATCCTCCTTTGTTTTAATAGGTTATCAACATGTATTTGGGATATAAATTTATAATTTATCATTATCTCTTTCTAAATAATGTAGGAAACATGCAGCGTTTAAACTTAATTCTTTGTACCAATCATATTGCTGTCTGGTACATGTATTTTAGTCAGGGTTTAAACAAAATAAATCATTATTACCTGGCAAATGCTTATCTAAATTGACTGATATATTGACCAATTTCCTGGCTTATCAAGGTTTATAGGATTTTTTGTTTCCTCCTTGCTTTTTATATTATTTTCTTGCTAACATTTATCCAGTTATAAGTCTTTCAGTGAGTGTGTGAAGCAATTCCCGATCTTGGAACAACACTTTTGTTTTGCGGCCTCATTCTCTGTTATCTGCTCTTTAACTCCTTGAAGACATCTCTCTTATGTCAGTCTATTTAGTATTCCTTTATAGGTACATGTGTTGCCTCTTTTATTGTTATGAAAATTCCACATTTTGTCTCTGACATGCTCTATAATGTTATCAGCATGAACTTAGGTGTTAGTTTTATTTTTTAATTATACAATATGAAGCTTAGTGACCCTCTTCAATCTCAGATATAATTTCTGTTCTGGAAAGTTCTCAAGCATGTTCTCTTGAGTAGCACTGCTCCTTCTCATTTCTTCTGGAATTCCTACTGGCTTGTATATTAGACCTTTTAAATCTCTTTCCAGTGTCTCTTAATTCCATTTCTTTTTTCTGTTTATTTTCTGAGTAGCATTCTGGGTAGTTTCTTTGGGTTTATGTCAGTTAATTTTTTCTTTTAGGTATACTGAGTTATTGTTCAATCAGCTGGTTAAGTTTTTAATCATTCTTTCAGATCTCTTAATTTCCATAAGTTCCTTTTGGTTCTATTGCGAATCTGCTCATTCTTTTCCCATAATGACTCATTGCTTTCATCACAATATCTTTTTTCTTTGATCTCTTTAATGATTTTAAATGTATGTATAGTTTTTTTCATATATTTTATATTTGAATAATTATCTGTTCAATTGTTTAATCTTTCCTTCATGTTGTTTATTTCTTAGGTCATTTGTAATTTTTGTGGTGAACTTATTTCAGTAGAGTAGAGGGTATTTATTTATTTGAAGATCCATGAATCAAACTGTAAGCATCATGGAGAAATTTTACCTCTACTTTCTGAGTTCTAAAAGTTTTAGAATAATGAGCTACTTTTCTTTACTTTTTCCCTCATTAAATCTCTTAAATAGTTATAACTCCACTTAGTCTATCTTTTCCTAAGTCAGGAATTTGTATATTTCATCCATATTGTCAAATTTAGATATGTCTTTCTTTTTTTTTTTTTTTTTTTTTTTTTTTGCAAAGTCAGATATATAGATAGGAGGAGAGACAGAGAGGAAGATCTTTTGTCTGATGATTCACTCCCCAAGTGATCACAATGGCCAGTGCTATGCCAGTCTGAAGCCAGGAGCCTGGAGCTCCTCTGGGTCTACCACGTGGGTGCAGGGTCTGAAGGCTTTGGGTCATCCTTGACTGCTTCCCCAGGCCACAGCAGGGAGCTGGAAGGGAATCAAGGAATCCAGGATTAGAACCAGTGCCCTCATGGAATCCTGGTACATTCAATATGAGGAATTTAGCTCTAGGCTACTGTGCTGTACCCTATGTCTTTCTTGTTTTAACTCCTGTAATATCTGTAGTGATATATGTATAATATGACCATTTCATTTCTCTTCTTGTTCTTCAGCATTTTTTGTCTTTCCAACTAATTTTTCTTACTAAAAGTTCATAAATTTAACTATTGTTTTCAAAGATCTTACTGGGACATGAACTGGCACCCATTTGGGATCCAGGAGTATGCAAGGCAAAAAACTTTTAGCCACTAGGCTACTATGCCAGGCACAGTTTGTTCTTTTTCTTGATTTTTAAAAGAAACATTAGGGTGATTTTAAGCCTGGATATCTAAGAACCTTAAATTTCCCTCTAAACACTATTTTTGGTGTATTAGGGAATTTTTTTCCATTTTGTTGGTATTGGCTTTAAATAAGTTATCAAAATCTAATTTCTAATATTTAAATCTTTTGAAAAGTATTGAGACTTACTATATCAATGATATATGGTCTATTTTTGTGAATTTTTTCTGTGTGTGAAAAAATTAAATTTTATAGTGTTTGGGTATAGTGTTCTATAATAGTTAGATCTTTTTTGTTAATACTGGTTGAACCTTTTGTAAGCTTACTGATTTCCTTTTGTGTGAAATATCTATCAGCTAATGAGAAAATGGTGTTAATATTTTCTTTTTTTAAAAAATTTTCCAATTTTGTTTTAAGATTTATTTATTCCTTGGAAAGTCAGAAATACAGAGAGGAGGAAAGACAGAGAGGAAGATCTTCCGTCTGTTGATTCACTCCCCAAGCGGCTGCAATGGCCAATGCTATGCCTATCCAAAGACAGGATCCAGGAATGGGTGCAGGTCCCAAAGCTTTGGGCTGTCTTTGACGGCTTTCCCAGGCCACAGGCAGGGAGCTGGATGAAAGTGGAGCTGCCGGGATTTGAACTGGCACCATATGGGATCCTGGCGTGTTCAAGGCAAGGACTTTAGCCGCTAGGCCACGCTGCCAGGCCTGGTGTTAACATTTTCAACAATGCTCAGATTTGTTTATTTTAGCTCCTTACTTTTGTGAGTTTTTGCTTAGTGGATTTTATTTTATCATTGAGCTTATGTCAGCATACATAGTCCTGATGAATGACTGAGGATTCTTTTCACCCTTGTGTCATATCCTTATCTCATACAATGTACTTTCTCTTGAGGTCTGTGTTGGTTATAGTCATGCTTTCTTTTCTGTGCATATTCTTTTCATGGAATGTGCTTTCCTGGATCATTATTTATGTTACAGTTTCAGTTTAGCATTCCTGAAGTACATAGCAATAAAAAGAAATGGACATTTGTATTCCACACTCAAGTATAGGCCTGGAATTTTCAGATCTTTTACGTAGGCGTCCCTTTTACTAAATGCTGAATAGACTACAAGTCCTCTCTTTTGCTAGAAAGTTAGAATTTGTCTTCCTTGATAGGAGAGGGCAGATCCTTATTTCTGGCTCCTCCCTTCTTTACCCCCATTCTTGTATAGAAAATTGGGTCCCAGACCATAGATCCTAACTGCTAGTCATTAACTTGGAACCAATAGGACCCTTCGGTTTTCTGAAGTGTCAGCTCATGATTATCCTTACGATTTCAGCTTCGATTCATCTGTTTGTTTCTGAGGCCAGATTCTTCTCTTCTGCTATTGTTCTGTGCTTTGGTAATTCCCCTCCCCAAATGTATTTTAGCTGGCACATCTGTGCATTTATATGGGTGTAAAGAAATGTATGCATTTCATATGTGTCTGCCTTTTTTTCCTCTGGGCACCTCTGTGCAGTACTTGATCCTTCCTTAAAGAAGGGAGAAATTTGGAAATGATCTCATCTTGTGTTGGACATGAGAGAGGGGAGGAGAAGAATGAGCAGTGTCCACTTAATTCCCCTGCATTTGAGTCCTCCTCTCTGCCCAGGCGTCCATCACTTTGCGCTCCTGCCTGTTAGCTTCGCTCATCTCTAGCACTCCTTGTGATCTGAGAATGGGCTCTCATGACTGCTCTTTCAACTGCAGATTACTCCCGTGGTTTTGGTGGCCGTTATGGGGTGGAGACGGATAAACGGGACAAGGCAGCTCTGGGCTATGACTACAAGGGAGAGACAGAGAAGCATGAGTCCCAGAGAGGTGAGCTGGGTTTGGGATGAGGGTGGGTCACAGCAGAGCATAGAGACTCCTTCCTTCTTTCCTGGACTGTGACCCAAGGGCCCCAGAATAGAGAGGCAGATGAATGTGTGCTGGGTGGGTGTTGGGGGACATTCCATGGAAGGTGGAGAGGAAATAAAAAGATTAGGTTTAGGATAAAGGAAAAAAGCCAAAGAGAAGGGATCATGGAGCGAGATATGAAAAATGAGGATGGCCAGAAGGTGGTGGGCCCTGTGCTTCACGTGGGACTAAAAGTTTACTTCCTCCCTGGGATAAAAAGTGAATGGCCAGAGGGCTCTTATTTATTCTTTTCTTTCTATTTATCCTCATCTGTAATTTGTACTTTTATGTTGCTCTCTTTCCATCTTCCTTACTCTTTTGCAGATTTTTTTCTCCTCATATTTTTCTCTCTCTTCCCGGCCATTCCTCCCAAGCCCGATTCCCACAGTCACTCCCACAGTCCTGTCTTCTGGTCCCTCTTGCTGTTGCTCCCTCTCCCTCCCCATTCCCAGCGTGTTTATCTCCTTATGACTCATAGGACTTTCTGTCTAACAGATTATGCCAAGGGCTTTGGTGGCCAGTATGGAATCCAGAAGGACCGAGTGGATAAGGTAAAGTACCAGCAAACTATTGTCTTGAGCAGAGTTCCCGAAGTCTAAGGAAATGTGCAAGGAAGAGTAAGAAACAAGGCTGGGAGAAGGACAGGACAGTGGTGCTGGGTATCCTGGGTCTGTCCTGCTGGTATCCTGCTCTCCCCAGTGATTTCCCTCTGCATCTAATGGGCATGTCTTCTAGAGCTTCAGCTCTGACAAGAGGAGAGGGAGGCAGGGAGAGGCAGAGAGAGGATGGTCGGGGAGAGGTAATGTTACACTTGAAATTTCATGGCTCTTGACATTGCTTGGCCCTTTGTTTAGTCTATTCCCATTCTGGCTCCCTGGCTCCGTTATTGTTGTTCCCCCTTGAATGTTTGCCAGGGACACTGCTACATTTTAAGCAACTGGACTTGGAAGCATCATTGAACTTTCAAAAAAGTGATCTGAGCTCACCAGTTTAGAATTTCTTTGGTCCTCTTTCCACCGAAAAAATAATATTAGAATATGGTGTTCAGCTCTAAAGCACCAAATGGTCAGGGATACCCCCAGTCCTGCTTTCTGCATCACTATGGCCTCTCCTCTCCCTCATGCCACACATACTATTCTCTACCTGCAGAGTGCTGTAGGTTTCAATGAAATGGAGGCCCCAACCACAGCTTATAAGAAGACAACACCCATCGAAGCTGGTGAGTTGTAGTGATTACTTCTGTGGTCAACGCCCTCTCCCTTCATATCCTTCTGCTTTCCTAGCCTATTTATTCTGTGCTTGTTAACTACTGAGGTTAGTTGAGATGTACTTGATCCCTAGTTCATATTCTCCAATTCTGTCTCATTGAAAACCCAGGTCAGGTAGATAGAGATAGATAGGCATTGAGAAAGGGAGTAGAAGTGGGATGGAGAACCACTTGGGAAGAGGGATGGGGACAGGAGCTTGGAATGTGGTAGAGGATGGGTGGTGACCAAAGGGCCTAAGGATCTAAGAAATAATATCAAAGAAAGATGTGGAAGAGGGCATGAAGGCTTATGATTTTGAAAGGGCAAGTAACCTCTGGTAACATAGTCCAGGACATGGAAATCTAGGCTTCAAAACTAACCACCCTCCCATGATCTGCTTATCCCTCCATCAGTATCTCTTTTTGTCCTCCCCAGGAGTTCTCTCCACATCTAATCTCCTCTTCCTTCAAGTACCCCTATTTCCCCCACCCTCTAATCCAAGGCAACCCTATTTCTTCTTGCTGGTGCTTGTAGCTTCCAGTGGTGCCCGTGGGCTAAAAGCAAAATTTGAATCCATGGCTGAGGAGAAAAAAAAGCAGGAGGAAGAGGAGAAGGCACAGAGGATGGCCAGGCAGCAACAGGAGCGAAAGGCCATGCTGCAGATAAGCCGCGAGGCTCAGCAGCCAGTGGTGCCTGTGGAAGAGCCAGCAGCGCCAGCCCCATTGCCCAAGAAAATGCCTTCAGAGGTGAGTTCCAGGCCTTTGGAATATACCTCCAGGAGGACTGCCTAGCCAGGAGTCTAAAAGATCAAAAGTACTGGTGAAAAATAAAGTAGTAGGACAGATCTGTGTTAGGGAGAGTCTGCTTTCCCTACCTTCAGGCAAATTCCAGTTTCTCTTTGTAATTGTGCCTCATTGATCAGGTTGCTCTAAGACAATAGAAAATGACAACAAAGCTTACATATTACGCTAGCAGGCAGGTGACCACTAAATACAGCAATCATTGCTGCAGGAACTAAGAGGTAGAACACAGGCTGAGGACTGAGTTCCATCTGGGCTGGCAGAGGGGAAGTAGAGTGCTCCAGGTGGGGTTCAGAGGGAAGGTGGAGGCTTGCCTACCAGAGACGCTTCATCCTCCACAGGCCTGGCCTCCAGCTAGGAAGATTCCGCAGCCAGAGCCTGAGCCCGTGCCAGCCAGCAGGGAATGCCCAGTGCCTTCCCTCCCAACAAGACAGAATCTCCCAGAGGTAAGCAGGCCGCAAACTTTTCTGCCCCCTATCCAATCTTCTGATATCAAGTAGGTGGACTATGTGGAGTGACCATCATTGTTTGCCTGGGGTGGTTCTGCTGTTCGCACAGAAAGCCCTCATCAGGGACACTCCCCAGTCCTGTGCAAGTAAGAACAGCTGGTCAGCCCAACGATGCTCTATCTCACTTCAAAATTTTCTCGTCTTCAGAGGAATCTGACTCACCTCGACTTCCTTACCCCCCTTCCGTTTATGTACACCTTCACACCTTGAGAGTGAAGGAAGAGACTGAGGAAATCAGAGGGGTGCAAGACCATGTCTCAGGGAGAGGCTGTTAGGTGGGGACAGAGGCTAGTGACAGCTGGGGTCCACACAGTCCTCCACTGAACACGTGGTGGGTTCTCCTGCTGAGTGGAGGCCATGCTGCTGCACACTGTCTTTGTTCAGGACAATGAGGAGCCCCCAGCCCTGCCCCCTAGGACTCCAGAAGGCTTCGAGCTGCAGGAAGAGCCCGTGTATGAGACGGAGCCTGTGCCCGAGCCAGAGAATGACTACGAGGATGTTGGAGAGGTGTGTGAGCAGGACAACGAGCCGGAGGGGGACTATGAGGACGTTCTTGAGCCTGAGGAACCCCCTCATCCCTCTGAGCCATCCGGTGAGTGGTGGGCAGAAGCACTTCCTGAACTGAGTCACAGGTGTGGAGGAGCATGGTGGGAGGTACTGGACAGGAAATTGTCCCACTGTGGGCGGATCTGTCTCTGTTTGCCTTCTCCATGTTGGTGAGCCCTTGTTTCTATGTCTCTGCCTGCAGGAGCACCAGGCTGCCCAGCTGGGCTTGGGGCTGCGGGGATCTCAGCTGTGGCCCTGTATGATTACCAAGGAGGTGGGTTAACAGGGCGTGGAGGGCTACTGCTGGGAGGCAGATACAAGAGGAGGGAGTAGCTTCTGGGGGTTAGGGAAGGACCTAAGCTTGGCATCAAGAGGAAGGCCAGGTCTGTCTGCCTCCCTGAGGTTTGCAGTGGGCACTGGGATAGACAGGTTCCTGTCTGACATGCTAACATCCCCTCAACTGCCTTTCCAGAGGGAAGTGATGAACTCTCCTTCGATCCGGATGACATCATCACAGACATTGAGATGGTGGATGAGGGCTGGTGGCGGGGACGTTGCCGTGGCTACTCTGGACTCTTCCCTGCCAATTATGTGAAGCTCCTCTAGTGATATATCCTCTCCACCTCCTACATGGCAGCTCCCTACTTTCAAAGTGACCCTATTATACTCCATCCCCATTCCTGCTGGGAGGGCCTAGGGTTCTGTGCAGATTTCCTTCTGCTTTGTTCAGGGCTTGGGGCAGGGACAGGAGGAACGGGGGTCCCCTTCACACCCATGTCCTCTCTACCCTGGATGAGCTCCTGGCCATTGTTTCATGTCCCTGCCTCCTTCCCCATGGATGCCCCTCCATGCACCCAAATTCTGCTCTATTTCATTGTGAGCTTGGGGTTTCCAGTTTCCTTAACTGGAAGAGGGAATTTGGATTGTCTGGTTATGCTGTTTACCCATTTTCCTTCCCCACAGAGATATATCTGGACCTTCTCTACTCAGTTCTAAAATTGCAATAAAGTGGGACAATGGTTCCCCTCTAAGCTGAGGTCAGTGTTACCTTCTGTGCAGGCTCCAATGGCCTTGACTCTCATGGCTTCAGGTCTTCCTTCTTACCACTGCCAGGCTGTACCACCCTTGCAACCTGGATGTCAAGACCCAGGCCTTTTTCCTTAGGTGACACTTTAACTCCAGTCCAAAGCAGATCGTCCTAGGGAATGGCAGGAAGCTGGGATCACAGGGGGCCAGGTGCCCTCCATACCAAGATAATTCAACATCCACTAGATCTAGCAGCTGTGGGAAGTAATAGCCACACATTTTAAGAACATGGTGATTCACGAGGACAGGGAGGAGGAGAAGGAAAGTTTTACCAACAGAAAAGAGTGAAGCTAAAGGAAAGTAAACTCAAATGAGGTTTAAAAGAATGTTGAATCAGAAACCGTGGTGTATCCCAGACCACATGCTATTGTGCTCAGCTTCAGCAAGGTCAGAGTTAGGTGGGGATCCTAGGACACAATCAAAGTGACAGTCAGGAATTTGACATAGGGGGCTTTAGGTTTATAGGACACAATAAGTGTATGCTATTGCAGTGTTGAAGGCAGACCCAGGTTTCAAAGATAGAGAAGGCGAAAATCAAGGAGTTTTGCAATTCTTGCATTTATGGCTGCACAGGGCTGGTGAGTTGCCCATGTGGCTTCCTCTGGGACTTTCTTCAGGACACTCATTCCTTAAGTTTGACCATTACCTCTATGCCATTGATTTGTGAACTTGTCATCTGTAGACCTAACTCACAAGATTCACCCTATGGGCTTTTCAGAAAGGAGAACACGCTTTATTTCCTGTTATAGAGATTTTGGAATTTCCAGTATGCAGAATTAAATCATACATACACAAGATCTCACTTAGATTAATCATACGTCAGACTTCGGTGATGGCTTTCCTGATACAGCTCCAAATTCCACTTTTTCTTTTATGATGATATGGAAACTTCCCTTCCAGATCCCTGTGCCACTGAAGGCAGCTAAGTTCCTTCTGCCTCAGTTCCGTGGATTCATCTCCATGGTGGATGGCTCTCGGTGGTGGTAATAGTCATCAGGTAGTCTACATGGAGACATCTCTCCTGCCAGGCTTCTATTTCTGCTACCTGGGCCCTCTTCATGCTCCTGAGCTGCTGCTTAATCTACACTCACTTCTGGCAGTCTTGGCCACTGTCAGGTAACTCATTGTTCGCCCTGTTGCTACAGCGTCATCTTGCCACTCTCACCATCTCTGTCTAACCCAGTTTCTCCGAGTGCCTTCTCTTCTACTCTAGATGTGCCCCTTTCCTCGTTGAATGTGCTTGTTTCTGTGGTCCGGGAGGTGTCTGCAGTGCCCTGGTTTCCTGTAATGCATGCAACTACAGAGAATATAAATGTGTTTGATGATGTTGATCAATTCAGTTATGTTCTGACAGAAGTTAAGGGATGACAAATATGTAGCAGCAAGGCTACATCCTTGCTCACTCCCATAGCAGTTACAGGAAGTGTCCCCTTAACTTGGGCTGCCTGTACCCACCCTACCAGCTAGTAATGGGTAAGTCCTCTAATTTCTTCCTTTCTCTATACAGCACCTTGTTTTTCACTAATTATATTCATTGCATTCATATGCATTGGGTCTACCATTCTCTCTTTCTCTAACAAGTCCAGAGTGGTCTTTAGGAGCTTTCTGCCTTTGTGTGGAAACACATGGAACTGATACCAGAAAGTGTGCTCTCTCTTGTCTTTCCCACTTCAGTATGTACTTGTTTTCATATACTCACTTTCATGGAATGAAATCTTAGATCACACTCTGGTTACATTGTTAAAAGGTGTTAAAAAAAAAAAAAGGTGGGAGAAAAACAAACCTGACAATAAGGATTAAAAAAAAAACAGATTTGCACTACCAAACAGTACTAAGTGGCATATTAGTATGAGGCTAGGAGTGTTATTTCTGGTTCATTTGCTCTCCTCCCTCTTCTCAGTGGTGTCAGCTACTTTCCCCACATCAGCTTTGGGACATGTTCCGAGACAGACCTAGGCAGTCATGACCAAACTGACTAGACTTCGTTCTGCTGGCTAAATTTTAAATTCTGCTTCCCTTCATTACCTCATTAGCTCTCCTCCATTTTCCCTATTTATCACATGCTAAGAAAATGCCAGAACTGGTGGGAAAATGGCATAAATTAAGGGAAGAGAGATATAATTTCAACGCAAGTAACTTTCCCAGTTTCAGGTCTACCCAGAGGGAGCCGAAAGCATACATTCTTGTATGTATCTAAAGACCTTGAAGCCATGTTTAAAAAGTCATGTCTATCTAGTTCTCAATTTAAAGTCACCATTTTTCTGGACCCTATTTAGAAAAGAGCAACATTAAATCAGCTCTGTTGGTGACTCTAGCCGGCTGTGTGACATGATTCTGCTGTGCTCAGAAATCAGCATGTCCCACGTAGTTGTCACTGGTGTGGTATCCTTAGGGGACATTTTCTCCTAGAGGACATTAGCAAGGTCAGGAAAAAGTTGGGGTTGTCACCATTGTAGGGGTGCTGCTGAAATTTCATGAATAGAAGCTAAGGACTGTAAATATTCTGTAATACACAAAACAGTCTCTTATGACAAAGATTCATATTGACAAAATGTCAATAGTTCCAAGGTCAGAAACCCTTCTTTAGGAGAGACCTGTTTCAATGGTGAATTTTGGAAACTTTGCCTCTGATCTCGGATACTGAGTGCTTACCAGAAGCAACAGCATCACCCATTTGTCATGGGCTGGAAGTAGGAAAAGCTACAGAGAGCAGTATTTCTGGGGAATCATTAAGTTAATGTACCTTCCTCTCCGAAAGCCCCAGTGAGGTCCCCAATTTGTGCCTAATTACCACTGATACCACAGGAACTGCTGGGATCTTGTCTAGCATTTGGCAGATGTGTGGTCTCTTTGTTCTGCACTGCATCCTGTTGGGTACGAATGTATTCAGGCCATTTCAGAAGGCAAGGTAACTCAAGCCTATGCCTGTGCTCTCTCTGTCCCAGACCTAGAATATTATGTTCAAAATAAGCCAATTTTTATTCTTCTTATTAAAATGTTAAGAAGTAGGCTTGTGGCTTTTTGCCCTAATTTCCCCCCTAGTGTAAGTACAGTATCTCCATTTGAAGATTTTCCTTCTTTGGTTACCAAGAGTCTATTCAGCAGACTCTGTGACCTCATTTCTGCCCCTAACTCTTTGGCCTTTGGTATCCTTGAGGCCACTGGCACAGCCAAGAGGCCCAGTGCTGTTGGGCTATATTGAAACCACCTGGGATTAGAGGCAGTAGAGTAACCTAAAAAGTCCTGGACTTGACTATCAAGACACAACTAGCCCCAGAGCCTTTGAGCTGATGTCCTTCACCCTGGATGCTCTGGGAGGTAGTTCTGCACTTTTGTCCCTGTCTCTGCATTGCTTGCCCCATGAATTTGAAAATGCTACAAACCAAAAGCACAGGGATATGCTGGTTATGAAATTTTATTGCTTTCTCATTTCCTAAGAACTTGGGTTTGTCTTTCAAATGGCTTCGAGTTACTTCTTTTTTCCTAAGACTGATCTCGTTTAGAACAAGAAAATCAGTCATCAACGTGGCACTATAGTGTGAGTCATAACTTAAATTCTTAAACTTTCTCAGGTTTTGAAGCACGTTGTATGTTCCATTCAGATAAGCACATATGGAGTTTACAAAGCCAGGGGAGGGGTCTTCAAAACCATACTCTGTCCTACTTTCAGTAACACTCATCAGAAATCCAAGAATGGTCGTGTCGATGTCCTCAGGAGGCTTGTCTTGTATGAGGTCGGGCTCTGAAGGTGGAGACTAAGCTCTTCCGGGGTTGCTCACGGGGCCGACACATGCTAGTTAAGAGAACAGGATCTGTCCTGTGTTCTATGACGTTGAAAGGACAGGTTTTCAGGTGCTCAGACATGGAGGTGACTTCATTAAACTCCCAGCTCTTGATTTTGGAGAAGAGGCTGCTGAACTGCCAAATCTGTAGAGAAGGATAAAAGGATGCTCACAGGTGAACTTGGGGCGGCACCTGCAGGCTGACTTTTACTGAACATTATAGAGCAATGCCTCTCTCCTTCCTATTCTTAGTCTCTAGAGTAGTGGGTGACTACTGCAAACATCTTTAGTTCCTTCTCCAGCATGCAATCCCCCTAGCTGTCCTTCCTAGCAATAATCTTCTAACTAGCCATGTGGTTGTGTAAGAATGACCAATAGTAGTTAGCAGTGGAACATACATCCCCTGCTCCATCACCACCAAATGTGGTTAGTTCTAGAGTAGGCACATAGTTCAAACTGAGACGTACAAAATCACTCCAGAATATCCAAAAGCAGATTCTCCTTTTCCCTTTTGCAGCCTGGGGAGCTGCCATTAGCCACCAGAGCAACCAAGAAACTGCCATAGCATGAAGCCACTATCGTTTCTTGGCTTTTTGGCTAAGATCAATGTAGCATGAAGCCATTACTGAGGAAGCAGAGGTAAGAAATAGAAAGAAAAAGATCATCTGGGTATAATTACTAAGCTGGTAGATCAAGCCTTACAAGAAACAATTACTTCTGTTTTTTTCTTAGTTACATATGCCAATGAATACCCATTATTATTGGTGACCTCTTAAGTTGGTTTCTATTGCTTGAAATTAAAACCCTCTAACTAATGAAGGTTACAGGTTCCTCAGGGGATTCCTTGATTCTGATACTCAGTGCAGCACTCTCTGGCCTTTCCACCTGAGCAGTGGTGGCAAAGTCATCAGTTTCCCAGTCTGTGTTCATGAGCATGCGTGTAACTCGATAACCTTTCAACCTGACACTTCATCTTCATTTTCTTCTCACTATTCCCATGTAAGACAATTATTTTCTGGAATATTATAACTGTCTCTCTTTTTGTTATTTAAAAACAGCCACTTTGATATGTGTTTTAGATTCAACTAAGTTCTCTTTGTTTTTTCTCCAAGGAAGATAGTTTGTTCCATATGATACCCAAGAGTGGTCAGTAACCACTGATTTGGGAACAAACTTAAGCTGAAAAATAATGGAATATCTAGTATGTAACATGAATAATTTGTATCTGATTTTATAGAGAAAAAATATTATGCTCTTCAGACAACAATCCCTTACACAGCCTCTTAGTCTCATTTGTGTTTATACCTAATGCGGTTGGTTGGCAGTCAGCATTTATTTAACACATGGATACATGAGGCCAAGTCTTTTTTTTTTTTTAAGAAGACCACTTAAGGTATAAACACTGGGAAATATGCATAATGTTTGAGGCATTATTAATAAAAATAACTTCCTAATGCCAAGTTTTAAACATTCATACATGAAGAAGAAATTCAACAGTGAGGTTATGGAATTGTTGACCAAACTGGGTATTATAAGTCTGTAGTGCAAATTACTAGCATACTAACCATGAGAGAGGATGTTACTGTCACTTGGGCCATGGTGAAGAAGGAGTTTCACTTCTGTGTGATATGACCTCATGGAAGGTCTAATAGAATAGGGAACAAGGCTTTCTGAAGATAAATCTTTGATTTATACAATGTTTTTAAATTAAATAAACATTTGAATCAGGAGAAACAAGTGGACCTAATTCCATTTAAGTTTCAAAATGAAAGGCAAAACTTAAAAAAAAAAAACCTTCAGGTGGCATGAGACTGAGGAGATATGCTGGCATACTGCATCAGTTAGAGTCCAAGCAGGAAATAGATGGCATACTCAAACCGGGCAAGTTAGAGGGATTTTTTTTTTCCAATGAGTTATATGCAAATATGCAGGCAGATAGCAGTACCCAGGGCTAGTAATAGTCTAAAAAACTGTTATCCTAGGCCTGATGGTGAAGGGGTCCAGAATGAATAGTTCCTGGGCGGGAGCACATGACAGAGCCCCCTTCAGTGCAGAGGCATAACTAGTTGCAAGGCATGCTGGGAGACAGCTGCTTCAACCTCATTCTACTTCCATTCCCATATTCCCCATATTTCTCACTGAAACACCCTAATTGGATTACCAATGGCAAGCTGCAGGACAAGGCAGCCAGTTGAGGCATTTAGCAGAGATCAGCCTCTTGGGGCAAAAGAACACTATGGAAAAGGATGCAGAATGGGTCATGTGGGCAATCAGAAATTATTGATAAACCAGCAAACAGTGTTGCCATTTACATGTTTCTAGCTCTGTCTTCTCTACTAAACTGACCTCCACAACTTGGTCTTATTCCCAGCAACTGTCTCATGTCTGTCACAGTGCTTGCCACATAAAGAGCTCTGAATACACATTTGCTGAGTGTTTACTTGCCTGTCTGTGGACCTTCCAGGAGGTACCTCCATGGGAATATCTTTTCTTCTTCCATTGCAAGAGGACCATTCCTCTCTCCTGTAACAGAGTGGCACAGATATTCCTCATCAGCACTGACACCTGAGAGAGTTGGGCCAGGCTGATGCTGTCCAAGAACCCAGCAATGTACTGCAGAAGCTCCAGGGGCAGGCTTGTGAGAGAGTGGTGGCTTTTTCCTCCACGGCCGGAGAGCTGGTTGACCTGCCTTCCTTCATTCAGCTCTGGAGCCACCTCTGGCCTGATGGCAAAGGTCTTGAGCTCCTGACTGTAGATCACTTTGGCTTTTTGCCCTGGAGGACGGAAGTGGTTTTGAACAAATGTGCATCCCAGGTAGGCAAGGGGGCAGCGATGCTGGAACCAGCCATTGAGACATGACTGGATGTCGGTGTGGACGTTCTTGAAGTGCAGGGGGTATTCATCCCTTCTGAAGAATTTGTTACAAGTGAACGTGAAGGCAGAACTACTCTTGTTGTGTCTCCTAGTCACACACTCACTGTGGAGCTCCACGTGGAGCCCTCCAGGATTGCTCGTGGTGAGGAGGTCAGCCAGCACTGTCCTTGAAGAAAACTGTTCTGGCTCAAAGTTGTATGTCTGAGTGGCAAAGTCCATGAACAGCCCATCAATGCTCCTGGATTCAGAGATGACGTGACCCTTGAGTTCTCTTTCCAGAGCACACTGAAGGGTGGTCTTGATGAGGTCTGATTTGGGCAGGTCCTCCACTGTGATCCCCAGGTCCGAAGTATCGACGGCCTTGTGTTCACTTGGCCGGCAACTCACCATGGCATCTCCAATGCGAGCTCGTTTCCCACAGTAGCTCACGGGAACCTTGAAGGTGTACACGGTCTTTACTTCCTGAGCCTCCAAATTACCATAGACAAAGTCTCTCTCCTTAGGCGTGCAAGCAGCCATCTGACCAAAGTGAATCAGCATCCTCCCGTTGTGCACTAGGTACATATTGTAGTCCTTGGCATCCACAGCTGTCTTCAGTCTTTCCAAAACACCATCCTGCCACGGGGCAAGCCCTGTTGTCTCCACAGCTGCATGGGAGTCCCTTTGCTTCTGGTTTTCCTGTGTTTCCTCCCCTTTGGCAATGCCTTCTCCTTCTGCTTTGTTATTGTCACTGGAACCCTGTTGTGTCCCTGGGCCATTCCTGCTCTTGCTGTCTCTGCTGGCTGATGAACTTGCTAAGGTAGAGGCGGCATGCTCTTTACTAAACATATTTTCCCACTTGTCGAATTTCTCCAGGTTCATCCCTTCCTTGGTCTTGGCCAGCACTTCTCGTTCTTCTTGACTCAGCTCCACCGTCTCCCCGTTAGCAGCTGACAGACAACCTTGGGGCACTGACCTAGCATCCCCTCCCCCAACTGCTCCTCCCATTTCTTCCCAGTTGCTGTCACCATTCAAGGCCGATTCTTCCTCCATGGCTTCCCTCGTCTCTGGGAACAGTTCCACCATCTTCAAGGATCTAAAGAGGACCTTCTGGTCCTGGAGGGCCAGGGCTGTGTCCAGACACTCCTCACTGGGGGTCTCTTTCATGATGTTCTCATGCAGAATTGTCTCTGAGTCCACATTTGGCCAACGGTTCCATTCCATGGAGCAGCAGACCACACTGGCAGGGCACACCTGCAGGTGTTTGGCCAACTTGTGGCGGGACATGGAAAGGGGGCAGCCATATTCAGAGTTGAGACATGGAACCTGCTCCAAGGGGCAGAGAAGCTCATGCTCTGTCTCCTTGCACATGTGGAAGGTGGCCCCACAGAGCAGGCGGCAGCTTATCACCAGGCAGGAGACATTGGGCTCCACAGGAACATGGCAGTGGCGATTGATGCACCCCTCACAGTGCCGGTGAGGGGTGCTGTGGCCAGGTGGGGGTCTGTGTACTCTGCCCTGTAGACACAGAAGGGAATGGGAAGAAGAAAACAGATGAATGCCAGAAGAGAAAACTCCAAGCATGCCTGTGACTATTAACTTACTTGTTTCCTGTATATACTTTTTTATGGGTAGGAATCTTGTAATAGGTAGAAAACCATGGAAGAGGAGGAAAAAAACTATCATAATCTCACAACTCAGAAACAACAACCATAAGCCCTTCCTTCCTTCCTCCCTCCCTCCCTTCTTCCTTCTTTGCTTCCTTCCTTCCTTCCCTCTTTCCTTCTTCTCTCCCTCCCTCCTTCCTTCCTTCCTTTTTCCCTCCCTCCCTCTTTTTCATTCTTTCTATATTACAATTTTCCAGCAGTTTATTCTATATATATACTAGGTAGGTTTAAGATAAAGGTAAAGGGTCCAGCAAAGTAGCCTGGTGACTAGGCTTCTTGCCTTGCATGTGCTGGGATCCCATACAGATGCAGGTTCATATCCCAGCAGCCCCACTTCCCATCCAGCTCCCTGCTTGTGGCCTGGGAAAGCAGTCAAGGATGGCCCAAACCCTGGGACACTGCACCCACGTGGGAGACCCCGAAAAAGCTCCTGCCTGGGTTTGGATTGGGCTCAGCTCTGGGGGTTGTGGCCACAGGAGAGTGAATCACTGGATATAAGATCTTTCTCTGTATCTCTTCCTCTCTGTATATCTGACTTTCTAATAAAAATAAATCTTTAAAAAAAAAAGAGGCAAAAACAGCTGTAGGTAATAGGCTGTGATGTTGACAATTGCTGTTTCTATGTTGTGGGTTATGATTAATATAGATCATGTAGTGTTATAAAAAATAATTTTGCAACCTAATTTTAAACTTGTTTGTTATAACATAAGATCAGATTGTTTTATGAATTATTCTTTGCAAGTTTTTAAAAAATGACAGTAGAACATTCCAGAACATGGGTGTGCTATCTGTTACTTCACTAACCACTGCCTGAGGATATGTTGGGGGTATAGAGGTCAGATCTAGTTTTGCTCACATTAGCATCCCTAGAACCTGACAGGGGCCCTGCACCATTACAGGCACTGAATAATATTTGCTGAAAGAAGGAACTGTTAGCCACTTAGATTGTTGCTGGCTTTTGAGGGGGCTGTTTTACTTGCCGAAGTTCACTAAAATATGCTCACAAATCTTTCTCACCTCCTTACTTCATTCCACTCTGTCACTTGCTTTCAAATTTTGTTCAGTCTTTCCTGTTTTGTAAAAATATCAATAAATATCAAACCGTAAGTACAAGTCTGCCAGCTACTTGTCTGCAGGTTTTAATGAGGCAAGATTGAGACCTTCTGAAAAACAAGCCTTCATTATACCCAGTACTCACCATAGCTTCACACGTTCTTCTTGCTTCTTAATTCTAAGGGAAAATTTGAATTTACATGATTAGTAAGAAAAGTATTGTGGTTATCTATGTTGTCAGGAGTCAAAGAGACTTCACATAGTCTCGCATTTAATTCCTTCTGAACCCTGGAGTTGTAATTTTCCTCTTTTAGGTTAAAGCAATGGAAGCTTGAAGAGGTTAAATCATTCATCCAAGGTCACACAGCTGGGGAGTAGCAATCACATTTCCGATCCTTCATTATCCGCTCATCCTGCTGTCACTGACTCACACCGCCACGGAGGAAGCAGTTTCTCTCTCTCTCTCTCTCTCTCTCTCTCTCTCTCTCTCTTTTGTTTGTTATTTGTTTTTTATTTTAATGATCTTTACATAATTGATTAGGACACAAAGGGTCAAGGGCTACAGGAAAGTGGGTAAGACCATTGTTTCCACACACTCTCTCTCTTTTATTTTTTTTTCTGTATCTGGGGTAAGAGGGGGGGCGATAAAGGGAGAAGTCCCACCCAAAGCAGTTTTTCAAAACATACATTTTCTATAAACTTTTTACATGCCTCATGCATGAATAGGTTTCAAAGTCTTTTAATCCCATCTTCTTGGATTGTTTTGAAATATTCTCAGATGCTGTTGATATGGTGACATTCAGTGCCCGGTACCTCAGCAGATATTTTCAAGAACAAGGATGTTTTCCTTTATAATTATAGTAACATTGTCTCACTTAAGAAAACTGAAAATTATTTTCTAATATCATGAAACATGTTGCTTATGTTTAATTTTTTCCAGTTGAAACAAAAGTATCCTTTACAGTTATTTTGGTTAAATTTCAGCTTTTGAACAACAATGTTTTTAAAGCCAATTTATTACATTTGGTCGTTAAGTGTTTTTACCCTCTTTTATCCTGAAAGAGTCTCCCAGATTTTCTGTTTCAGGAGAAACAAAGTTTCAAGAAAGTTACAGTCTAGTTAATTCATTTATTCATCTGCCCATGCATTCATCCATCTATCCAACAATCTTAATTATCTACCATGTACCAGTTAAGTGAACATAAGCATTACTTGGGATTACATGGTCCTTAAATACTATGGTTCATTACAATCAGCTAAGGTGCTTGTTTAACATTTAGATTTCTCTGTTTAATATTGTAATCACCCAGGCACAGGTGACTTTTTAAATTTAAATTTGTCAAAATGAAAGAACATTTACAATTCTGCTCTATGGTAATAAGAGAGATATTTCAAGGGCTCAACATCCACATGCAGCTAGTAGCTACAGTACCGGGCAGCACAAAACATAGCATTTATATATTAATTGAACATTCTAGAAAACACTGGTTACAGATGTTGTCTTCATCCTTGACCTGAGTAAGAAGTATGGAAATTACATTCTTAACACTCTCCCATCTGATTCTTACGCACGTTAATACATGAGAAGCCTTGTTTCAGACTCCACTGGTTCACTGTTATGCCAGAGTGCTCTATATTTTCAATACTCGGCTGAAACAGATATGACAGTTTGCAAGCCAGGACATCAGATAGGTTCAGCAACCAGGAGAAAAATTAAGCAAAGTGCAAAAGCCTGAAAAGGAGCCCAACAGAGGAGGGGATAGCTGCTGGAAGGATTTCGAAAGATGGACTGTGCTACAGTCTGGATATGTTTCCCTAAAATTCCTATGTCGACTCCTAATCCCCAAGGTAAGAGTATTTGAAGGTGGGGCCTTTTGGGGAGAGTGCTGGGACTAGTGTCTCAGTAACAGAAACTGGGAATAGATCCCTTGTCCCTTCTACCCTGTGAGGGCACAGAAAGAAGATGGCCGTCTGAACCAGACTCAGGCCCTTAGCACATATCATACTGCCTCCACCTTGTCCTTGGACTTTCCAGGTGGCAGAAATGTTAGAAATACATTTCTGTTGTAGAGACGTCACCCAGTCTGTGGTATACTGTTACACCAGGTGAAATGGACTAAGATTGCGATGGAGTGGAATAGGATCAAGCAACCAGCACTCCATTTGGATACAAAAATCAAGCTACTGATATGTTGGCTTAGAGTTTAATGTGCAAATACAATCTTGCCACCTCAAATCACTTCTTGGGGAGGGGGAACCCAATATGGACTTACTGTGGAATTTCTTAAATATTAAGTTAGAGCATCTGGAATGATTTGTATACAGTAGAGAGTCATTTAGTACAGTACCTTGGACTATTAACCAGTAGTAGCAGAGGGATGGATTCAGTAGGGAAACCAAGTGTTAGAAACTGATGCATGAGAGTAACGAAAGAAATGGGCAACATGAGGCACACAGGAAACATCACACAAGAGAATCAGGCTTTTGTTTCTGGCTGGAGAAGGGGAAGGAAAAATCAAAGCTGATGCCAAATGTTTGAATTAGGAAAAGGAAACAAATCAGCTGCAAATCTCAGAGAAACGAAGATCTGGAAAGGCAAATGCTTCAACAGAAAGTCGAGTTCCAATTAGTTTAGTACAAGCTGCTTAGGGTGGTCATGTGGACAAGAAGATGGGGGACCAGAATGTAGAGATGCATAAATTAGAATGATCTACTTAAAAGTGAGAAAGGAAACCCTAACTGGGGATGTGAGAATAGAAAAGCAATCCATGAAGTGCATCACCCAACATTTTCCTCAATGGGAAGCATTAGGAAGCAGCAGAGCCAGAGAAGGAGAGACCCAAAAGCTAACAGAGCAAGGAATATGCTGACACAGTTGTAAAGGGAAATAGGGGTGATAGCGTCATGTTCTGGAGCAAAGATGAGAATAGTGATGACCATGTCCTTGCTTAGAGGAGGTCCCCAAAGAACTCTTGCCAGATCAAATATGGCATTTTAGCCACACAGTGGGATCCTTGGCTATTCAAAATATGGTGTTTGCTCAAAAGCAAAGGGGAAGTTCTCTGGTGGCAGTGTTATGTCCTGGCTTAGGGATTGTAACTACTTTCTGTTCAGAAGAGAAATTCATGAGTAAGAATGGAATCTGGAGGAGTCAGAGTCCCATGCTGGGTGTCAGAAGAGGAGAGCACAAAAAATAGAAGAAGTGACCAGTGTCAGGAATGTCCAACTTGCTATTTGCCAGCCTGATGTAGCAAAACAGAGTTCACTTGTTGAGAGATTAAAAGAAGGGTAGCATGGATCTGTATGCTCTCGGTGTATACCAAGAATGATGTCCCAGCATGGGGATGTGTCCGGCTGTAGGGATGCTAGTGATGAATTCTTAACCCAATTATTTCTTGCCTTCCAGCATGTGGAGAATGGTTCTTGACAGCAATGCTACTGATGTTGAAACTATTTGTTTATAGACTAACTGCTCTGCATTGGGTTGTTATTATTTGAAAATACAACTTTAAGAAGAAAAAATGTAACAGGCAACAAAGACTCTCTCTCTCTCTCTCTGTTGCTATTTAAAGATCTTTTGGTGTCATACCAGATGAGTGACTTTGACAGAGGGCATGTGCTGAGCCACAAGACACGGTGACTATAGACCACTCTGAAGATTGCTGGCACTGAAAGGAAAGAGAAAGATGAACAGGCAAAAAGCATTTGAAAACCAAAATGTGAACCCTTTGTGGTTCCTTGGGGAAGGTTTCTCACCAAGGTATGTCAATCCAGAGTTTTTCACAGCCTAATTCTTGCTGGGGAACTACTGTGACCAAGTGTCCGGGTTTTCCTCAGACTCTTCTAGTATTGTCCCAGAAGCCTCATGATATATGTATATAATTGGTTGCTTTGTGATATAATATCCCCCCTATTTGAATCTTCTCTGTTCCAGTCCACAGTCCCTGGAGTGTCTGGCTTTCCTAGATAGATTTCTCTGCATTTAGATGTCATAAAGGAAGAGATAAGATTTTATGCCCTCCATATGCTTTTAGATAGTATTTATTTTAACCCTTACAAAAAAACATGTCAGATGGGTATTATTGATTCCAGTTTACAGATAAGGATACTAAGGCCCAAGTAGACCTAGGTTATTTGGTCTTCATCTCTACTTTTTCCTGGCTACAAATGAAAATTACCAGGTCCTGGAGATTCAATCTGAGGAGCCTCTGAACCAGAAGCAAATTGGTATTGTACCCCTAATCACAAAAGAACTGCTGTCAGGTAGGTGAGAAGGCCTTGATGAAAGTTCTGGAAAGGCAGAGGACCCTATCCACTCCCTTCCATCTCTACCACCATTGCCCAGGTCCAAATGGCCTCATCTCTGATATGTTCTAGTTTCTCAACTTTAGAATCCATCTCATTCCCCTCATCTGCACCCTATCCCACAAATAAAAGGAATGATTTTAACTGTCCATAAAATTGGGTTTATTCCCTGCTTAAAAATATTCAATGGGGTCTCATTCCAAGGGATAAATGCTAATATTATCTCTTTTAAATTTTTAGAAAGATTATTTATTTGAAAGGCAGAATGAGAGAGGGACAGAAAGAAAGAGAAACTTCCATCTTTGTTGTGGACAGTGACTCATGCTATGAGGTGTGAATGTGAGAGAGGCTTGGCTGGGCGTCAGTGGGTTGTGCCCTGACAGTGAAGGCAGCACTGACCAGAATATCAAGAGGGCACTGGGGCCCTCCAGGTCTATCTTGAATGGGCTCTGAGAGACTGGCGAGCAAGTGCGGCTGACACAGCTGCCAACATCCCCTCATGGTTCATAATGAGGACTGCATTGAATTGGGTGGACTAGAATCCTAGAAAAGGGTATGTTTGAAGAATGCTGTGAGAGTGATGGTAAAATAGATAAAGGCTAGCGATGTATTGCTAGTAATGTATGATGGATATCTTTGTTTTTTAGGCAGGAAAAGAAGTCTTCCCAACTTAATTAGGTTAATGTAAGCTGCATTAAACAGACATCATTCAGAGCACAACAAACCCTATGAATGCTGCTAGGATCATTTCCAGAGGGCTTCAGGACTTTTAAGTTCTTTTAAGTACTTGCAACCACAGAATCAGGAATCTGGATCGGGTAGAAAACGAGAAATCCTCCATACTGTTTCTCAAACGTCAACATGTGTGGAAATCACACAGGCAACCTTTCTGAGTCAAGATGACTGGGATGAGACTTGAGGTTCTCCCCACATAACGGGTTCCAGACACTGAGGGTCCAGAGATCCTGATATAATCTTTTTCTTTTCTAGAGAAGAAAGCACGATACATGGAAGTGGGAAGTAAACTGCCTGGCCCATGCTTCCATAGTCTCCAGTCCTAATTGCACGCTTTCTTCCTATTGCATTTTTAGGTTTTATTGAGAAAGTCTATAAAAATCACAGTGCCATATGGAGCTGTGCGTGTGGAGATGGCCAAGGGCATGTGGAAGTTTAGATGGTACACAGGGTAAGGTAGCATAGGACCTGGAAGAATGAGGAGGAAATGGTGACCACCTGCCATCAGCTAAGTCATGATAACACTTATAGCAGATATATTTAAATCACTGACTCAATCGAAAGACAATGGGATGAACAAACAGTAGTTTTAACATTTGCTACTATAATTTTAACATTAGTAGGCAAACAGAGTTGATGTCAGGGAGATATTTTTAGGCCAGGGGCCTTCTCACACCCCTCATGTGATGTCACTGACTATTCTGCTTCCTCATGTGGCTAGCCCCGGAAAGAATGATCTATTTCTGAGCTTTACCTTCAATAAAAGTTAAAAGCCAAAGACATTCTTAACTCTGAACCTATTAACCAGCCAATTAATTACTTACTTATTACATTGTTAACCTGATCGTTTGCAATGGAAATGCATAATTCTAGGGCAAGAACATGCAGAAAGTGCAATTACATAATCTTTTTGCCTCTTAACATTTTAACAAAACCAGTTGGCTGAAAAAAAATTTGCACATCTGATTCTATAATCCTGTGTTTCCAGGCTAAGATTCCAGTTGCATTTATTGTCACCAAGAAAAATAACCCACTTTCCCAGATCTATGCAATGCCATAATCTGCAATTCTCCATCAATGGTAGAAATGTTCTAACTTTAAACTTTTTACTTATTTCATATTTCATTCACTAGTTAAAGCTCATATCTGGTGATTATGTGTGTATTAGCGATTGTATTTGAAATCTCTGTTATAGTACCAAGAAAGTGCTTAACTGCCTGGATTATCTAGTGGAGCTGTGAATCAGCATGAATGCTTACTTGCTCCTAAGCAAACACCCCCTCATCTCACTAGGATGACATCTAGCATACACCTTAGAGACTTTGCTGCTATGGAAACTTTGGCAAAATTAAAAGTAATAGGCAGTTATACACAGTGAGGCTGATTGTGCCTAGAGAATGGGCATAATTATAACCCAGACAAATACAGCAGGAACTAAGGTTTATCTGGAGGGGCAGAGCTAGCAGGAAGCAATCGATAGGGTATGTCAGTAATTGGTTTAGATACCTTTTTCTCTTGGCGTTGGTGTACAGAATCCCTTTGACTGCATAAGCCACTTCCCAGGATGTCCTTAGCTGAACTTTGAACCAGGGAAAACCAGAAAATTATACCTCTCTTACCTCTGCCACTATATACAAATTCCAGAAGCCAAAAAATGATCTGTATGTCTTTTACGACTTTCAATACCTGAAATATTATTAGCTATTTCAGTTTTGAATCTCTAGATGAGCAAGTTTCAACTCTAATAATTTTCAGTTTTGCTGCATAGCCTGTAGACATTTTTCAACTTGTAAGATATTTTCAATTATATCCAATAAATCTCTTTTGAATTCGAAAGAACTGAGGAGAAGGGAATCACACTTGGGGTATATGCTTAGAGAAAATTGAGTTTCAAATGCTGAATGCACAGTTTAAATAGTACATGCAGTGAATACAGTTGTGCTGCATTAGCTAGTAGTGTGATACGGGGGGATGGAATTTAAGCTGCAGGAGAATGACTTGCAATTAACACAGCAGCTGTTGGCTGGAGAAAGATCCCAGCACTTGGGCTTCAGAAAACACTAATTGTGAATTCTGGATATTTCTACCTACTCTTTCCAACACCCATACATCTCTCCCCTTTATCACGGTGCAACTTTAGAGAGCTCACAGAAGTATGCTGCTTGGCTGTAGGAAAAAAAAAAAACAAAAAAACAAAACAAAACAAAAAAACCAACCAGCCATTGCTGTCATAAAGAGGCTTAGATTCTAAGCTTCTCTAAGATTTTAAATTTGAAATAGGGGTTCACGCATGGCTGTTTCTCCTTCTTGGTTTTAACCCTTCCTCTCATATAGAACTCATTCGCTTACTGACCTGCTTCCTTAGGGTACAAAGATGGTATGCCCTTCAGTCTCCAGCTGCACGCCCAGCACTCTAACCATCCCCTCAGTGCACCTGCTCATGTTTGAAATGCTTACCTGACACGGGCTGAGTCAGCATCTGCTGCACCTGCGTCTTGATCGTGGCAAGCAAGTTGCACGTTGATGCCTGAGGTGCCTGAGCTACTGCAGAGGAGAGAGTTCTGCTGGGAAAGCAAGGAAGGGAGAGCAAACTTCAACAGAAATAGTTCAAGTGTTTTGAAGTTAAAAATAAAACTATATCACAAGGGGCAATGTGACCAGGCTCAGCTTACGACTCTTCCCTTGTATGTGTCAACACTTGATGTCTTCTGGAGCGGCATGTAGCAGGGGAAACCAGCTGGGAAGTGGGGCTTTACATCAGTGGGTTTTCTTCCCTTCGAAGAAGGAGGAGATTCCTCTGAAGAAGGATCTTTTCCAAGGCTGAAGAACCCTTTTAGCCTCCAGTGTGTGCAGCCGGCAAGCCCAGCTGTGCTGGATGGAGCCTGGTGGAGCACTCAGGTCAGGCAACCATTCCAATTTTAACCACACTTCTCACCTAAGTCCGTCACTGGCTGAAGCAGCCACTTGGGCAACTGACATCCTGTTTCTCCTGTTTCTTGTCATGAGAAGTGGGTGTCTGTCCTCTTCTGGCCCTGATCTTTCCTAAGCATCTGGAAAGGGAGGGTTTATTGCTATCAATTTGGCCGTAGAGTAAGTCCAGGGTGAGAGAATTAGAAATGGTAGGAGGCTTAGCTATCACTTAGTCCAACTAGATCTTTTCCAACAAGGAGAGGAAGGTTCCAAGGGAATCAACAGTTCATCCAAACCACACAACTCCCAGGTGGGAGAATCAGATGAGACCCCCAGGGAGCTCTACCTCTCAGTCTGGTGCTCTTCATTTTACCCTCTTTAGATAGATTCATTCGGCTGTCTTCAAAGAAACGAGAATATTTATTTCTGGCTTTGCTCTTTTCTAAGTATGTGGCTATGACTGATAGTTACACACACTCCCATCTTCTTTTTCCCACTTCTGAAATGGGGATTAGTATTTGGTGTGCCCATGGATAAATACAACAGCTCTTCAAAAAATTCATGGAATTGTAGATCATGAAAAATAAAGCCTGCTATATCTGGTCTCCGAACTATTTTTTTTTTGCACCAAAATAAGCTTATTTTCTAATTCAATTGATTGCAATAATAGATAAATATGCATATATGTGTAAATATATATAATTGCTGGGTGTGCAACAATGCTCGCTGCTATTTTTTGAATATATATTAAAAACAGATGTGGTAAATTCTGTTGCAATTAACAGTTACTGCTTTTCCCTGGTACTTTCACACATGTAGGTCCATAGAGGTAAAACATTTCAGATGAGCAATTAACAGTTGAAAATTGTAAAATATTGGGCCCGGCACAGTAGCTTAGCATCTAAAATCCTTACCTTGCCTGTGCCGTGATCTCATATGGACACTGGTTCCAATCCCAGAGGCCTTGCTTCCCATCCAGCTCCCTGGTTGTGGCCTGGGGAAGCAGTCAAGGACAGCCCAAAGCCTTGGGACCCTGCACCCACGTGGGAGACCCAGAAGAGGCTCCTGGCTCCTGGCTTCGAATTGGCACAGTTCCGGCCACTTGGGGAATGAATCATCAGATAGAAGATCTTCCTCTCTGTCTTTCCTTTTCTCTGTATACCTGACTATCCAATAAAAATAAATCTTTAAAAAATTATAAAATATTATTTAATGATTTGTGTCCCGTAGCATTGCTGCAGTCAGTTCAAACTATTTTCTCATGGAATAGAGGTATTTTTACTTCTTCCTTTCTAATTTGGATGCTTTTCATTTGCTCCTGCAGCTTTATGGTCCTCCCCAGCACCGTGCTTCCCAAGGATGGAGACAGCAGCCAGCTGACGTCTGCCTGCTCTTAGGGGAACATGCTCAGTCTCTCCCCAGTAAGTGTAATGCTTCCATGGATTTGTGCACATGGCCCTCATCAAGTCAAGAAGAGAAGCTGATGATTTGTCCTATTGTGGAGTACCTTTGCCATGTAGCAGTGGAGCTTGATCAGATGTTTTTTCTCTGTCTACTGAGATGCTCCTGTGGTTTCTGTTCACTCTTCTATTTATATTGCATGTTACAGAGATGGATTTTTATGTGTCAAACTGAGTTTCCATTCTTAGATCAACCACACTTGATCCTGGCATATAATCCTTTTCAAAAGCTGCTGTGTTTGATTTGTTAGTATTTTACCAGGCATTTTTTTGCATTTTTGTTCAACAATTAATTTTCTTGTGGTGTCTGATCAGTTTTGGTACTGAATAAGACTTAACATAGAATGAGTTAAGAAGTGTTCCCCATGTTTCTGCAAGAGTTTGTGAGGGACTGGTGCAATGCTTTAAACATTTGGCAGATTTTAGCTGTGAAGCCATGTGGACATAATACATCTTTGTGAGCAGTTTGATTATGAACTCAGCCAGCTACACTTGTAATTAACAGCACTTGTGTTTCTTGTTTAGTCACATTCAGTGTTTTATGTCTTCTCAGAGGATTTGTCCATTTTGTCAGTTATCTCATTGATTGGCAAATAATTGTGTAGGACAATTGATTAGGTCTGCAGCATGACAATTGATTAGGAGAGGACATTGGGAAACCTTGCCAGTGTGGAGCCATGGCCAGCTGCAACCCTGTTACAGAAACTCCCAGAAACTCCCTAAATCCTCAGATATAGATATCAGATCAAAGAGAACTGCTTCCTCTTGTTGGCACGGGTGCAGGAACTCCCATAGTCTCAAGTCAACTCCTTCTTGCTGCTGATATGTAACTTCCTCAAGCTGCCCTCCCTCGTGCCTGAGCGACTGTCGGTCTTTAAAAGTCTGATGCTTTTAATAAACTTAATAAACTGATGCTGTTAATAACTTCAGCTATTGACCATCAGTCAGTAGTCCACGTGTATGATTGTGGGCTCCATGCACCAAGTCCATCGCTGCCAGACAGCAAATACTTATTTCTTTATAATGCTTTTTATTTTTGAATGCTTGCTAGTTAAATCACCTCTTTCATTCAAACCAGTATATTACGCCTCATCTTCTTCTGCTCCTTTTTACTCCTCCTCTGTCAGTTTAACTAAAGGTTTGCATTTTGTTGATCCCTCAAAGAATCAGTTTTTGTCCTCACAGATTTTTTAATGCTTTTGTATCCTTTATGTTATTATCACTCTGCTAGTTTTTTCTCTTTAGTTTAAATTTAGTTTGCCCTTCCTTTTTTTTTTTTTTTTTACTTGTGTTAAAGTGAAAAGTGATTGATTTGAAGGGCAAACTGTGAGAGCTGTGAAAGTATCTGGTCTCCAGAGGCTGGGGGATGCAGGAGTGAGGATATGGAGCACTGAGATTTTTTTTTTCTGCACTCAGAGAATTTTATATGACATTGCAACTGACAATGTACAACCTGAGGAGTGAACCCTGACATAAACTCTGGGCTTCAAAGTGAAAATGATGTGTCACTTCAGGCTCATTGTAACAAATGTGTCACTCTGGTGGGAGATGCTGATAGTGGAAGAGGCTATGAATTTGTAGGAGCAAGAAGTATATAAGAATTCTCTGTGCTTTTGATTTTTTTTTCTGTGAGGCTATAGCTGCTCTAAACAGGGCTGGCCATTTAAGCCTGATGATTCAGATCCCAGTTAAGGAGCATGTGTCCCACATTAGAATTCCCATTCTCCCAGCATATGCTGCTCTGGATCATTACCATATAATGTATACTAACAGAGCATTCATACTACAGCTTCTTTCTTGATTAATTTTAATTAGTTTCTTTTAAAAAAGATTTTAATTTTATTTTTATTGGAAAACCAAGTGGGTGCAATATCTGGAGCTGAGCTGATCCAAGGCCAAGCCAGCAGCCAGCAGCCAGCAGCCAGGAACTTCTTCAGGGTCTCCCACATGAGAGCAGGGTCCTAAGGCTTTGGTCCCAGTTCTGAGGGCCACACAGACCTATTTTGACCCATATTATCTTCCTGTGGGACCAGAGCAATGCATTGAGCTCCGTGGGTTCTCGTGAGTTCAGTGCATGCACAGCTCACTGTTGTCCCTGAAGTCCTAAAACTTTTGCCACACTGTACAAAATGGCACCCGACATGCCACTACCAGAGTTCTTGATCTGCTGGCTGTCAGGTCTGAAGACTACCTGGACATGTCTTGTGTGGAACCTGTAGGATGCTACACTGTTGATGTTCACTGAGCCAGAAATGAGATCACTCCCAGATCAGTACACACGTAGTCCTACTCCATAACCCTTGCCTCCTTAAATGACATGGTGCTCTAGGCGGGCAGATGAGCTATGAAATCCACCCTGTTCCTGCACTGCCCATCTGGGATCTGCCACTATGTCTCTGCTCCTGGTCAAATAAAACAGACCAGCAGGACAAGCGGTTCTTTGTCTGGGTTCACCTATGGAGCTTCCGGTAAATGTCCCTTTCCACCTGGTTGCTGGTGGAGTTCAGATTGCCATTTGCTGAATGTCGCTGGGGTGTCAGTCACTGCAACACCACACCATTGTTTTTGCTGCTTTCCTGTGTCTATCAGTTTTCAGGTACCCCTCTGCTGTTGTTCTGTCCTCTCCTATTTCCTGGAATGTGCCCTCTCTGCTTCATACTAGTTAATGTTTCTCTGTCCATTTAAGCATGTCCTTACTCTATTCCATCATCTTGATTTTCCTGGGTATTGTAGTCTTGCCTAGCCTGTTCTGCCCCTGGTCCCAGTTCTCAAGCTCACCAGTGGGAGCAGTAGCCCAGCAGGGGAACCTCTGCAACTCCCCTACTGGGCTTACCCCTCACTCCAGGGTCTTACATGTGCTGGTGGGAAGTGTATCCCAGTCTGGTATGGCCTGATAGGTGCTGCAGCCTGGCTCAGCTTGACCTGCCTTCATTTCTAGCTCATCCTAGTGAGTGCTGCAGCTTAGCCCAGCTCAGCCAGCTCCCAGTCCTATCCTCAATGTGAACTGACTGATGTTGTAGCCCAACCTGGCCTTTCTTGTACCCCATCCTGGTTCTCACATCTGCCAGTGGATGTTATGAACTGGCCCAGCCTGTCCTGCCTTCCGACATGACCTACATGTATGCCAGCAGGTATTGTAATCTGACTTGGTCTGGGCTATCCCCAGCCTTGGTTCTTACACTCTCCTGCAGGTACTGTGTCCTGACAAAGGAGTTCCCCAAGTTCCTCAAGGTCTCCTTCCAGTGACAGATCTCGTGCACATACCAGTGGGTCCTTGGTCCAGCCTGTCTTGGTATACCTCCTGTCCTGGCAGGAACAGTGGCCTTACCCAACTGGCCAACATCCATTCCAGTTCTTATTGTTGGGTGCTACAGCCCAGACATACCTGACCCACTCCCAGATTCATCTCTCATGTGGTTCAGTAGGTACTAAGACCTAGCCCAGCCCATCCTATACCCACCCTGGCTCTCACAAGCACCAGCAGATGCTGGAGTCTAGTCTAGGCTGGCATGCCCCAGATCCAATCTACACTCATGCCAAGGGACACTGCAGTCATGTCCAGCCTAGATCGCTGCCCCATTCTGGCTCTCATGCTCACTAGTGTGAACCATAGCTGAGGCATTCCCAAAGCTCCCTGACCCGATCTGCTCCAAGCTATAATCTTGCATTGTGCCAGTGGTTGCACTGACCCAGCCCCAAATAGCCCATCCCCCATCTTGGCCTTTACCATTAGCTGCTGCAGCCTGGCCTGGCCCAGTCTGCATCATGTCCCAACTCTCAGTGGGGAGTGCTGCAGCCTGGCCCTGCCAAGCCTGCCCCATTCCTGGATCATGAAAATCTTTAGGTATGATAGCCTAGTTTAGCATAACCCCCTGGCTCCTGCACATGCCAGTGTCCTAAGGTTTGGCCCAGTGTTCCCTCAACCTCCGGAACCAACCCACACACTTGCTGACAAGTGGAGCTGCCTTACCCAGCCTGACCAATACCCATGCATGAATCACATGCTCACCAGTGGAAACTATAGCCACCAGGAGAGTTTCCCAAGTTCCACCACTAGGCCCACTCCCAGACCTAGATTTCATCTGTGCCAACAAATTGCTATGCTCTTACCTAGCATAGTCTGCCTCTGCCTTTATGTGAGCTGGTGGATTTGTGGTCCGGCCCATTCCACACCTTATGCTTGGATGTGCCTACAGGTGCTACAGCCTGAACCAGCCTTGCCTGTGTCCATCACCAGCACCCATGAGTGTCCGGGGGTTCCATGGTCATGCCTACCTCAGCACATCATCCATCCCAGCTGTTGAGCAAAACAGTAGAAACTGGAGTTCCACAAGTGTTAGCCCACATATCCCCGACGGATTCTGCCCCCAGACCTGGTTCTCTTGTGTGCTGGTTAGTGTCATGGGCTAGCCTAACATTACTCATCCCATGTTGCAACACTCATTGGCAAGTACTGTGATCTAGCCCTGCCAGGTTAGACCCCCAGCCATTGTTTTACAGTGTGCTGGTGGGTGGTTGTCGGCAGTGGTCAATTCCAACTCAGGTCACCCACATGGGCAGGGGCATTGGCCTGACCCAGAAAGGTCTTCCAGCTTCCCCACTCCAAACCACTTGGTTTCAGCCCCCTCATTTACCTGCAGGAACAGTGGCCTTATTGATGGAAGTCCCTCATTCCTCACCTGAAACATATTCCCTCAATGGCCCTCCCTTCCACACATACCCTCACACCCTTCCCTGAGCAATCCCCAGTCCCTGTGCCATGGAGCGCAAGGGTTTCCCCAGCCTAGTCTTCAGAAACCTGGTCTTCCAGTGAGGTGGGATGCTGGCCTGGAGCTCTGCCCATGCACTAGGGACCCAAGCTCCTGGCACACATGCTGGCCTGTGACTTTATCCCTCCACCCACCCAGTATCCAAGCACATTCACAGTTCCCCAAACCTGGTCCACCATCACACTACGCCAGCAGACTAACATAGGGCTCTCCCCTACCTTCCCCAAACCTGCCTAGGACCAAGCATGTGGTGAAATCCCCAGGTTTGCTCCACCTGCCTGGGCATGAGTCTCCAGGTCCCCACACACCACCAAGGTACCATCCCCTAGAACCCCTGCAAGTCTGTATCTCAGACCCCCATGAGCCTGCCCCATGATACAGTTTTTAAAAATATATTTATTATGTACCATGACACAGTTTTGTAGGTATCAGGGGTTCTTCCCTCCCTCCATTATTTTCTGAATTATTACAGTAGTATTTACTCCCTTAGTAACAATTACCAGATTAACTGTCTGCTATTTAAATGTCATTATACAATTTTATAGGTACAAATAGTTCTCCCTTCCTTTTTTTCTCTCCCCCATATTAATATAGTAGCATAGTCCCTTACTAGCAGTTAAAAATGTAACATTCTATTATTTAAGTATATCATGGCATTGAGGTATAGACAAAAGTAGAAAAGCTCTTATCAAACTGTCAAGGTATGTTTAATGGTTTCATTTGGAGTCTTCCTTTTACTTAGGAGTAGAAATGCATGCTGCCACATGCTTTTACTTCCTGGAATGCTAGTCTCCATAATACAGTTCATCTATGAAAATATAATACTTGATTACCTATGTCTATCTACTTTGTATTTTGCATGAAGGCTGTATTATATCATAGAGAACATGGTGTCTGTCCTTTTGGGACTGGTTTATTTCACTAAGCATAACTGTCTCCAGCTGGGAGCTGTCTCTTTAAACATCTTAAGCATTGTTGAGAAGAGAGTTTTGTAGCCTCTTCTGCCCTCTAAGGAATCAGGAAGCCCTCTGCCTGTGAAGTTGTAAGGCTGACTGTGTTGTTCTGAGTTAGACCTGAATGGAATTCTATTTTGGGGTTGTGACAGTGGCTTAGTTGGCTAATCCTCTACCTGCAGTGCTAGTATCCCACATGACTGCTGGTTTGAGTCCTGGCTGCTCCACTTCTCAAACCAGCTATCTGCTTGTTGCCTGGGAAAGCAGCAGAAGATGGCTCAAATCCTTGTGACTGGGTGGGCTCTGAAGAAGTTTCTGGCTCCTGGCTTCAGAACAGCTCAGCTTTGGCCATTGCGGCCATTTGGAGAGAGAACCAGCAGATGGGAGACCTCTTTCTATGTGTCTCCTTTTCTCTCCATAAAGAAAATAATTTGCCTTTCAAATAAAAAAGTATGATTCAGAAAATCTAATTTTTACAATATTCCCATGATAATCAAAGTGACACCAATGCAGATTTTTAGGTTGAAAAATCAAAGAAAAGAAAATAAAGAATACTTTCTAGAGGTGAAGGAGAGCATTTTCACATGGTCTGTTGTTTGTTAGTATTCTGACTCAAGAAAGGGAAAGTCTGCTGTACTGTGGTAGTTAGTCCTGGAATTCCGTGCTGTCAGTGCCACTGCAGGCTACACACTCTTGGCTTGTTGAGTTGGGCCAGGCTAGCTCAGGAGATAAACTCAGAGCTTCACCAGCAGAAGTACTGAGTGAGGAGGAATCCTGTTCCAGATGGGGGCTTTGTGGCGAGAGATGCTGAAAGAGACAATGGAAGGAGGATCTGGATATCTCATCCTCATCAGGAAAGCTGTTACAACTCTATGATCTGGGCTATGTTATTGGCATTCGAGAACAAGGGAGGAACCAAGGCCACCAGCTGCTCCAAGGGAAGATCCTGCGTTTAGAAATCACCCATGGGATCCTCTGTGAAGATGAAATCCCACTTGTCACAGGAAGGGCTTAAGAGCTGAGGTAGAAGGGTGCTACAGAAATCTGAAACAATTGGGAACAAAGAGCAAGGATCCATGGATATTCCAGGGTAAATGGGTAGATTCATCTCAGCTGCAAGAGTTTGATTGATAGCTTTAGTGATTGCTGCTGCTGCTGATGCTTCTTAAATTTGAATCACCTGTTTTGGAACCAAACCTGGAGTAGGGGAAGAAGGAGAGTGCACTGTGTTAGTGTGAGAAGGCACTGGAAGCTTCTCAGTGAAAATAGATAGCTCCACTACCACCTGTACGTTCCCTCCATGTTACCATGACACTGGGTTTTGACAGCATGGGGAACCATAAAGCCAACAGGATTGGGAAGGTAAGAAGGAAATTCATTTCAGTGGCTGTACTGGGGTTTCAGAGAAAGGGCTATGAACTCCAGAGGAAAAAAAGCTAATTCAAAGATTCTGGGAGAGGTGGGAATGTGAACCGAGGCATTTTCAAAGATTATTTTGGAAGACTTCCAGTATCACAAAGACTTGCCAGATTTTTATGGGCCTAGCAGACTCTGTAAGCAGAGGCAGCTATTATGTACAAACTGGGTTGTTCGAGAAAACTCTATTTGGCAAGTCTGGATGAGAACACCGCCTCTTTGAGATCTATAGTAAAAGTATTATACTGCAAGGGAGTGAGTCTGACATACACCATGTGTGCAGAGCAGCACCAGCTCTGTAGGTACTCAATAAGTCAGATGCTGTTATTGTCACTGGTGGGCAATTTTCAGGATACTGAGTGGGAAGTGGGTTGGATGGGGGCCCATGGGAATCACACCTTTATTTTTTGTTCTGGCGGGTTGAGTTGCAAGGCTAGTTCCTGGAGTTAGTTTCTATCTGGAAACATGATCTGTGTAAAGAGAGCCTCCAACTCCCTGTACTGTTGATGGGTGAATATGGTACGTTCTTGAGGCTTCTTCAGCATTCCTGTAGCCAGAAACAGAGGAGAGATATGCTTACATCACTCATTGCTCTGCCCTCATCTTCCTTCAAAGTTAATTAATTAAATTAAATAAACCACAGCTGCGCTCCTGCCATGTCTTCCCTCTCATCAGGCTTGGGCTCCACAAGATAATTGCTCACATCTTGTCTGGATGCCTGAGACTCCCATAGCAAAGAGCTGCTCTCTGGTTTAGTTTGTTCTTAATAGGGAAAGAGCGACTCTTAAATTCTCCATGTACTCAGTCTGTTCACTTTGGCTCCCTTGAGATTTTGCTTCCTCTGCATGGAAAATAATTTCTCCTGTGCCTATTTCCTCAGTTTCTCTACCTGACCTCACTGCAGAGCAGGGAACAGTGGCTTCTGTCTTCTCATGTTTTTTTTTTTTTTCACAGTTTTGTTTCTTCCAGAAACTACGAAGCAACTCCATGTCTTTGCACCAGAATGTAACATAATCTTCGTATTGGGTTTCTGCTCTGCATCTGCTCGTCAGGAGCCCAATATATTTCATCTGGCAAATGCAAGTTTTTCTTTGTTTTTTTTTTCTATACTACTCTGGGATAAGGGTCATAAGAAATGAAACATAGCTAAATATGTGCAGAAGATTGAATAACTACAGATTTTTTTTTTAATGGCAAGAAAAAGCAATTACCAAAGTTAGCTGAAACTGAACTGCAGGCCCTGAAGAGACCAGCTGTGTAAGAGTAAGTGATGGAATCAACTGCAATATTTTGCTAATCTTTATATCTCATTTCAACAAAAAGAGCGAGGGTCTTGGGGTGGGCACTGTGGCACAGTGAGTTAAGCTGCTGCTTGGGATGTCCACATCGCCTATTGGAATGCTGGTTTGAGTCCTAGCTGCTCTACTTTTGATCTAGCTCGCTGTTAATGGACTCAGAGAGAAGTCATTGGTTCAAGTTCTTTGGTCCCTGCCACCGATATGGAAGACCCAAAAGGGTCCTGGCTTTTGCCTGGCCGAGCCACTATCACTGCAGCCATTGAGGCCGTGGACCAGCCGATGGAATATCTCTCTTCACCTCTCCTCCCGCTTTCCCTTTTTGTCTCTGAGTCTTTCAAATAATAAAAATAATTGTTAAAAAAATAATTCCTTAAAAAAATTATTGCAGAAGCAGCTGATGTTGTGGCACAGAGGGTTAAACCACTCACTGTATGTGACACTGGCATCTAATTTGAGCTCCATTTAGAAGCCTGGCTGCTCTACCTCTGATCTAGCTGTCTGGAAATGTAGGAAAGCAGTGGAAGATGGCCTTATCCTTGGGCCCTGCCACCCACATGGGATAACCTAATGCAGATCTAGGCTCTTTGCTTCTGCCACTGTGATCATTTGGGAAGTGAAGTAATAGATGGAGATTCTCTCTCATTCCCCTTTCCTCTCTCTATAACTCTTGCTTTTCAAAATAAATAAATCTTTTTTATTAAAAAAAAAATCTTGTAGAATCAGCAGTGAAAACTCTGATCTTGGCCTTTTCTTTGCTGGGAGACTCTATTATTGATTCAACTTTGAATAATCTGCTTCCTTGGTTCTTGTTCGGCTGAGATCTTTGTCTTCACAACTCAGTTTTCACAAATCACACATATCCAGAAATTATTCATACATATGAGGTATCTTTCCATTCACTTATATCTTTTTTAAAAAATTTATTTATATTTATTGTAACATATGATATATAGAGAGATACAATATTTTTTTAATAAAATTTTATTTTGACATTCTTTACATAGTTAATTAGGGTAAGAAGGTTCAAGGGCTACAGGAAAGTGGATAAGACTAGTATGTTTTCCATATTGTTACCTTCATGTTTAAAGGGGGGTATTTAAGGGAGAAGGCCCACCCAATTTCCCACCCTCCCCAGGTCCCGGATGTAGAGCATGCTCTGAGGTTCTTGCTCAAGTGGTTTTGATATTGCAACAGTTATGAATCGCTGCCAATCTTGCCACTCCAAGCACTATGAGGGCTTTGAAAAATCCACTGATTGACATAGTCCATCATAGCTTAGATGGTTGGTTGACCTGTTCTGTCTTCTACTTATATCTTTAATTTATAATTTTTAAAAAGATTCATTTATTTATTTGAAAGGCAGAGTTAGAAAGAGAAATGCAAAACAGAAAGCAATCTTGCATCCACTAGTTTACTCCCCAAATGGCCACAAAGGCTGGCACTGGAACAGGCTGAAGCCAGGAGCCAGGAGCCTCTTTACAATCTCCCACATGGGTGCAAGGGTTCAAGCACTTGAGCCATCTTCCATTGCTCTTGCAGGCACATCAGAAGGGAGCTGGATGGGAAGTAGAGCAGCTGGTATCCAAACCAGTGTCCACATAGGGTGTTGATACTATAGGCAATGGCTCTACCCACTGTGCCACAGTGCTAGCTTCATGTGTCCTTAATTTCCTTAATTTTCGCCCTCACCGCCACCCATTCACACACCCTATACCTAACCCTTTATCATCTCATCTAATTAAGTGTCACATTTGCTGAAGATAGTCATTATTTTTATATTCAAACTGCCTACCTTAGATCAATCCTATCAGTTTTCTGGGCCTTTTAATGCAATCACAACTTGGAAACCTGTTTAAAGTTTTGAATGCGTTTTCCTTCAAGCAATAACCCAATCAGAGAGCTTACCATGACTTTAATCCACTCATGATTGATTGGACAAATTGGTAGTCATGAATTTGGGCCTATTTCTACTTCTACTTCCTTACTTGGTACAATCTGTTTGCATATACATACCTTTCCACCCCCTCAACCCCTAATCCCAGCCCACCTGCCCTGAGCTTCGGTCACACCTCGTCCACACGAAGGAAGGTCAGCAGAGGCCGCACTGTGGGCCGAACTTTCAGGGTAGCTGTCCTTGACTTGCTGGGCTTGCTCACGGTGTTGAGCCAGTAGTGCCCATAGTAGATCCTATCAAAGTCCCAGGTCATGGTCTCCGGGGCCTCCTGGATGACAATCCAGGGTGAGCTGGTAGCATAGAGACAGAGGTCGTGCAAGGGCTATCCAGCTTCTTCTCGAAGAGTTTGCTCAAAAGTGCCCTGCACCATCTTTTTTATGCTGGCCGCTACAGGCGCTGTGCCTATCGCCCTGCCCCTCCCCGGATCTGAACCCTTCACTGTGCGCGTGTGCCCCGCAGGCTGCCTGCATGCCAGCGGCTGGTCCCTATTCCCCCCCCTCCCCGCCCCCCGTTTTAAAGATATACTTATTTATACTGGAAAGGCAGGTTTACAGAGAGAAGAGAGACGGAAAGACCTTCCATCTTGTGGTTCGCTCCTTAAATGTGCGCAAGGGCTAGAGCTGAGCCAATCAGAAGCCAGGAGCTTGGTTCTGGGTCTCCCACGTGAGTGCAGGGTCCCCAAGGCATTGGGCAATTGGCAATTTTCCCAGGTCACAAGCAGAGAGCTGGATTCCAAACGAAGACGCCAGGATAGGAAACCCATATAGAATATTGGCACATAGAAGTGCAGAATTAGGGCCTGGCATGATAGCCTAGCGGATAAAGTCCTTGCCTTAACACACCAAGATCCCATATGGGCGCCAGTTCTAATCCCAGCAGCCCCACTTCCCATCCAGCTCCCTGCTTGTGGCCTGGGAAAGCAGTTGAAGATGGCCCAAGGCCTTGGGACCCTGTACCCACATAAGAGACCTGGGGAAGTCTCTTGGCTCCTGGCTTTGGATCCACGTAGCTCCAGCCATTGTGGTCACCTGGGGGAGTGAATGATCGCTTGGAAGATCTTCCTCTGTCTCTCCTCCTCTCTCTATATATCTGGCTTTTCAATAAAAATAAACGAATCTTAAAAAAAAAAAAAAAAGAATTGCAGGATTAGGGCCCAGAACTGTAGCCTAGCACAAGCCAGAACCCTAAATGGGTGCCAGTTCTAATACCAGCAGCCCCGCTTGCCATCCAGCTCCCTGCCTGTGGCCTGGGAAAGCAGTTGAGGACGGCCCAAAGCCTTGGGATCCTGCACCCATGTGGGAGACTCAGAGGAGGCTCCTGGCTTCTGCTTCAAGTTCAGCATGGCTGCTTGGGGAGTGAGTGAATCAACTGATGGAAGATCTTCCTCATTGTCTCGCCTCCTCTTTGTATATCTAACTTTCCAATAAAAATGAATAAAGTTTTTTTAAACAAAGAAGTGCAAGATTAGCCATTTGGGCTAATGTACCAATCCCTCCTTTTAAAAAATATTTACTTATTTAGCTATTTAATTATTTTAATTTGAAAGACCAATTTACAGAGAAAAGAAGAGATATATTTAGAGAGTTCTTCCATCCTCTGGTTCATTCCCAGGAACTAAGCTTCCTGGAACTTAGGTGATTAGAAGCTAGGAGCTTCTTTCTGGTCTCTTAATGCGTACGCAGTAGTGGAAGGATTTGAGCCATTTCCACTGCTTTCTTGGGTCATAAACAATGAACTAGATCAGAAGTGGAAGGAATGAGACATAAACTGGTATCCATATGGGGTGCCAGCAACACAGGCAGAGATTAGCCAGCTAGGCCACTGAGCCAGCCCCTCTTCTGGAATTTCTGTTAGATTTATACTTGACTTTCACATTCGATTCTTTGTATTTTCCACCATATGTCATATACTTGACTTCAAAGCTAAGCCTGTTGGCCATAATGCATAAAGCCTGATGTGTTTATTCCATCCTGCTAGCGTGCACCGTGGGAGGCAGTAGGTGAGTGCTTAAGTAGTTGGGTTCCAGTCTGCCAGACTGAATGTGTGGGTTTGAGTTCCCAGCTCCTGGCTTCAGCCTGGCCCAGCCCTAGCTATTGAAGGCATTATGGAAGTAGACTAGTAGATACAAGATCTCTCTCCCTCCCTCTCTCCCTGTCTTCCCTTTCTTTTCCTATCTATCTGCCTTAAAAATTAAAAAGACTAAAGAGGGCCCTGACATGGTAGCCTAATGGCTAAAGTCCTCACCTTGCACGCACCGGGATTCCATGTGGGCACCAGTTCTCATCCAGCTCCCTGTTTGTGGCCTGGGAGGGTGGTTGAGGACGACCTCAGGCGTTGGGACTCTGTACCCACCTGGAGAGCTGGAGGAGGCTCCTGATTTCTGGCTTTAGATCAACTTAGCTCCGGCCATTGTGGTGACTTGGGGAATGAATCAGTGGATGGAGGATCTTCCTCTCTGTCTCTCCTCCTCTCTGTCTATCTGCTTTTCCAGTAAAAATAAATAATTAAAAAAACAAAAAAAACACTAAAGGCTTGGGCTGAGAGTGATGACTCAGTAGATAATTTCTCACCTTACTCACGTGCCAGGATCCCATATGGATGCTGGTTTGTGTCCCAACTGGCTTACTTCCTATTAAGCTCCTTGCCTCTGGCGTGGGAAAGCAGTAGAGGATGGCCCAAACCTTAGGACCCTGCACCCACATGGGAGACTCAGAAGTTTGGATCAGTTCTGGCTGTGATGGCCACTTGGGCAGTGAGTCAGGGGATGGAAGATCTTTCTTTCTGTCTCTCCTTCCTTCTGTGGATCTGCCTTTCCAAAATAAAATAAAATACTCTTCAAAATAATACATTGAGAATCAAGACAGCAGAAAAAGTTAAGGACATGTCTAAAGAGACAGAAACATTAGCCAGGGTGAAGCAGATAAAACATATTCCATGAAATAGGAGAGGACAGACTGATGGCAGGAAAGACTGGAGACGGAAAGACATAGGAAAGCAGCTGAGACAAACGTGTGGTGTTGTGTGGTGTTGCAGTGACCAGATACCTTGTTGGTGATCAGCAGGTGGCAATCTGAACTCCACAAGGGCAGGAGCTCCACCGGCAACCAGGTGGGAAGGGGAGTACACTGCAAGCTCAGGAGGTGAGTCCAAAGAACTGCCCATCCTGCTGGTTTGTTTGATTTGACCAGGAGCAGAGACAGAGTAGCAGATCTCACGTAGGCAATGTGGGAACAGGCTGGATTTCACAGCCCAGACCCTACTAGAGCCAATTTCATGTCATTTTGTATAGGGAGGTAAAGACTATGGGACAGTACTGTGTACACACTAAGCTAGGAGCAAGCTCATTTCTGGCTCAGTGCATTGCAATGATGTGGCATCCTACAGGTTCCACCCAAACTAGATGCATGTAGCCCCCAGACCCAATGTCCAGCAATGAAGAACTCCATGAAGTGCTATTTTGTATATCAGATGCTTGACTTTGAGATTGCTGGGACAACAATGAGCTGTGCATGCACTGAGCTGGGATGAACTCATTGAGCTCAGCACATTGCACTGGTCCCACATAAAAATAATACTGACTAAAAATGAAAACAAAATAACAACAAAAATACGGACTTTGGTGTCTTACAACTCAAAATAGGTCCGTGTGAGCCTCATATGTAATGGCCAGAAGGTTCTGGCAAGATCAGTACTGCCAACAACCAAGCTATATAGGACACCTGATGTCTCCCTAATCCTGGGCATTGCTCAAACCAGAAGTGGGAGAAAGGTTATACAGACAATAGTGCAGCCCCAGGATGGGATCACAGGAGGAGGAGAGAGCTGAACCAGGAGCTTGGGCTCTAGAGTCTGTGGTAGAAGTCTAACATAAGATCCCAAATCTGAAACTCGCTGGAGGGAGTGGCATACCTGACTGCAAACAAAGAACTGGGTACTAATCGCTGTGAGTAAAATCCAATTGTAGATCTGTGGTGACACAGCTTAGAAACCTGTCCTAAGGAGAAAAATCTGCTAGCCAGAAGTACAATGATAAGAGCAAAAGAAGAGACAGCAGCACAATGAATACTACTGAAGACTCCCCTGCAAAGGAGTAAAAGCCCTTGCCAACCTCAGAGTTAACTGAGGAAGACATCGAGAAAATAAAAACTTCTTTTTTTCTTTCATTATAAAACTTCTTATTAACAACATGCAGGAGTTCAAGGAATTTAAGGAGTATGTCACACAGGAAATAGCAACACTGAAATAAAATCAAGCCCAAATACTGGAAATAAAGGATGCAATAAGGCAAATTAAAAATTTAGTGGAAATTTTCAATGATAGAATGAAGAAGGCAGAAGACTCTTAGAATTGGAAGATATTATCACAATGGGCAAATAATCAAAAAGCTGGAAGCAGAGCTGGGTCAAGCTAAAAAAAGAATTCAAGAGTTAAAAGACACTATTAAAAGGCCAAATATAAAAGTCATGGGAGTTCCAGAAGGTGCGGAAAGAGAAGCTGGGTTTAAAAATGTATTTAATGAATAATAAAGGAAAACTTTCCTAGTCTTGAGAGAGAATTGGGAAACAAAATCCAGAAGGGACACAGAACTCCCAACAGGGTTGACCAAAAGCTATCTTCACACGGATCAAGCACTCTTCAACCAAATGTAATTGTAAGGAAAGGGTCCTTAAATGTGCATGTGAAAAAAAAAATCAATTGACATACAGAGGAATGGCAATTAGATTCATAGCTGACCTTTCATAGGAGACTCTACAGGCCAGAAAAGAACAGAGTGACATATTCCAGATTATTTAAGCAAAAAATTGTTGGCCCAGAATAATGTATCCAGCTTGACCCAGCGAGGTAGCCTAGCAGCTAAAGTCCTCACCTTGCACATGCAGGGATCCTATATGGGTATCAGTTCTAATCCCAGCAACCCTGCTTCCCATCCAGCTCCCTGCTTGTAACCTAGGAAAGCAGTCGAGGACGGCCCAAAACTTTGGGACCTATACTTGTGTGGCAAACCCAGAAGAGGCTCCAAGCTCCAGACTTCAGATTGGTGCAGCTCCGGCAATTGAGGTCCCCTGGGAAGCGAATCATCGGACAAAAGATCTTCCTCTCTATCTCTCCTCTTCTCTATATATCTAACTTTCCAATAAAAATAAAATAAATCTTTAAAAAAAATGTTTCTAGCAAAGCTTTCCTTTGTCTTTGAAAATGAAATAAAATTTTTCCACAGTAAAGAAAATCTCAAAGAATGCCTCTTCCAGACCTGCCCTGCAAATGTTACTTCAAGATGTTCTCTTGACAGAGAAAAGTAACAACACACACAAAAACCAAAGGCAAGTGTGAAGAACATTCTAGTAAAATAACAACGGAAGACCAAATCAATGAACAACCCATTGCTAAAATGACAGGACCAAATTACCACCCATGGTATGTAAATGGCTTAAACCCATCAGTCAAAAATCATAGATTAGTAGACTGGATTAAAAAAAACCAAAATCCATCTATTTGTTGCCTATAGGAGACATATCTCTTCAACAAAAGTCAGTGGAAACTATATCTCATGGATTTTGATGTTTTTGTTTTTAGTTTCATTTCTTCAAAATGGTTTGTTCTTGTTAGTCTTCACTGACTCATGGATCATACAGTAGCATAATCTTCTTCAAGAAGGTTCTTGATTTTCTTTTTCATTTCTTCAGCGACACATTAGTCATTCAGTAGCACGTTATTTATCTTCATGGTGGTGTTAAATTCTTTTTTCTTCCCATTGTTGATTCTGTTCTGTGGCGTTTTATTTAAGGGGATGTATAGTAACTGTAATAGAGACTATCATATCCTATGTGAGAACACAATACAGTATGCATGTCTATTTCCAGATCAAAGATGGTCTTCCAATGAAACCGTTAACTATATCTTGACAATAGGATGCTGGACTCTCTGCCATTGTCCCTGCCCACAGTGTTGGACTTAAGACTGTTTATGAAGAACTGTATAACATTTGTAATAATATAGGGGAACTCAGTGGCAGAGGGGTTTGGGGCAGGGGATAAGGGAAATCCCAGGGTCTATGGAACTGTATCATAAAATGATAATAACTAACAATAAATGAAATAAAAAATTTAAAGATTAAAGTCTTATTTATTTACTTATTCTTTTATATATTTATTCATTCAGTTATCTTATATTTACTGGGTGCCTTCTGGTGATAAGATCTGTTACAGGGGCCCGAAGCGATGGCGCAGTGGTTAAAGTCCTCACCTTGCACACCTGGGATCCCATATGGGCGCCGGTTCTATCCCGGCAGCTCCACTTCCCATCCAGCTCCCTGTTTTTGGCCCGGGAAAGCAGTCGAGGACGGCCCAAAGCTTTGGGAACCTGCACCCATGTGGGAGACCCGGAAGAGGCTCCTGGTTTCGGATCGGCATAGCATCGACCTGTTGCGCTCACTTGGGGAGTGAATCATCAGATGGAAGATCTTCCTCTCTGTCTCTCCTCTCTGTATATCTGCCTTTCCAATAAAAATAAAATAGATCTTAAAAAAAAAAAAGATCTGTTACAGAACAGAGGTAGGTTGGTGTTATACAGTTTGAGTCTAATATTCTTGAGAACCATCAGTTGATTGGCTTAGGGACAGAGCTCTGGTCTCAGTCTCCTCCTGCTCCCACTCCAGTGGCACTCGTTTTAGGCTTCCCAGTAAGATCACAATACTGAAGACCAGAGTGTGTGTTCTGCCTCCGACCAAAAACATTCACCCCAGAGGGCTCTGCAGATGCTTAATAGGCTAATTCTTCATCCCGGTGCTGGTGCCCCATATGGGCGCCATTATGTGTCTTGCTGCTCCACTTCTGATCCAGTTCTCTAATGGATTTGGAAAGTAGTGGAGGATGGTCTAAATTCTTGAGCCCTGCACCAACATGGAAATCCAGAAGAAGCTCCTGGCTTCTGATCAGCTAAGCTCTGGCTCTTGTGGCTGTTTGGGGAAGTGAAGAGCAGGTGGAAGACCCCTCTCTCTTATTCTCCTCTCTGTAAATCTGCCTTTCAAACAAAAATTTAAAGAGCCCTTAAAAGATAAAAAAAAAAAAGGGGGGGAGGAGGAGGGATTTACCTCTGAAGAAAAAAATTTAAAAATCTGTTTAAAATTTTCAAAAATGTCACCCATAACCCAGAGTGAAAAAAAAAAGTCTGTGATTTTTAATTTTAATTTAGATGTTAACATGAATGAATTAAGGGATTTACAGAAACCTGGTAGGTTTTTTTTCAAATTTTATTCATTTTTATTGGGGAAGTCAGGATCACAGAGAGGAGAAACAGAGAGAAAGATCTTCCATTTGATGGTTCCTTCTATAAGTAACGCAATGGCCAGAGCTGAGTGATCTGAAGCCCAGGAGCCAGGAGGCTCTTCTGGGTTTCCCATATGCGTACAGGATCCCAAGGCTTTGGGCTGTTCTCGACTGCTTTCCCAGGCCACAAGTAGGGAGCTAAATGGGAAGTGGAGCAGCTGGGATATGAACCTGCACCATATGGGATCCCAGGCATGCAAGACAAGGACTTTAACCACTAGGCTACTGTGCCAGGCCCAGGCATTTCTTTGGGTGTTTCTGTGGATGTTGTTTGTATTTAACTTAATTTAATTTGATTTATTATTTTTACTTAGTGGGGAAAAAGAAAGTTAGGGGAAAGTGTTTGCGACCATTGTTTCCAATTTTCTTTCTTCCTTCTGTATCTGCAGGAAGGGGGTAGACAAGTGAAGAAGCTGCACCCAGCCTCCCAACTGCTTCAGTGTCCAGGGATGAAGAATGGCCTCCCAATATCAACCCAGAATTTCTGATGTGCAGCGTCTTCAAGGGTTCTGCTCAAGTGGTTTCAATAGTTCTGACATGATGTTGATTTTCATGCTCCAAGGATGAGATGTAAGGGTTAATTGCAAAGCTGACTGTATTCCTGGAAGTCTGAAATCTTCAAAGAGACACCTGCACCCTGCTGCCTGGGATATTCTAGGCTGGAGTCCCCACCAACTTGAGCTGGAATTGGGTGTGGGTCGGGCTGGATATGCTGCAGCATCTACCAGCAAAAGCTGAGGCAAGGCAGGCCATGCCAGACTGGGCTGTGACACGCAGCCAGCACACGCAAAACCTGGTGGAGTGGAGGCAAAGCTGGTAGGGGGGGGCGGCATGGAGCTCCGCTGCTGGGTCACCACTCGCACTGGAGAGCATGAGTTGGGATGTGGTAGACTAGACTGGGCAGAGCTACAACATGAGAACCTCAAGTGAGCTGCACCAGGGAAAAGCCAGGCTGGGTTGACAGTTCCTACTGGTACAAGCATAAATCAGAGTGGATGTGGGTTGGCTGGACTCTGCTGCAGTATCAGCTTGCAGATTCTGGCACTGGGGACTAATTCTGTCTAGCCAAACTGCAGAACTGCCTGGAGAGTACGTAATCTGGGAGTGGGCCCAGTAGAGAAACAGTGGGCACCTCCCTCCTGGGGTGCCACTCCATTTGATGAGCATGAGAATCAGGAATGGGGCAGGCATGGCTAGACAGAGAGTGGCACCTGTTGGAGGTATGTGGACTGGATAGTGGGGCTGGTTGGGTTGAGGTAGGCTTCAATGCCTATTTACATGTATGAGAGCTGAATGGGATGTGTGACAGACTGGGCCAGTCTGCTGTACGTACTGGCAAACATGGGAACCAGTGCAGTGGGCAGACCTGTTGAGGGTTATTAGAAGTTGCCCCAACGAGGCTGTAACTCCCACTGGTTTACATGGTCAAGTGAGCAGAATCAGGCTGCACTCCAACACCGATTGGTTTGTGTAGCAGATGGGGCTGGAGGCAGAACTCACCCAGAAATTGTAACCACCAGCACGTGCATAAGCTGATTGGGGCGCCAGACTGTACTGAACCCTGTACAAGCCTGCACACACAAGAATCAGGTCTGAGATCACCTCAGATGAAGTTTCTTTGGGGATCTTCCCAATCGAATTGCTGATCTCAGAACGCCAACCATGAAGAGAAGTGCAGGTTCCATGATCTGACCACGGGGTGCATGTGTCAAAGTTGAGCCTCCTTGGTGGCTCAGATGAAGCAGTGGACAGCATATCCAGGTGCACATGGAGGATATGGTAGTACATTGGAGCCTGCATAGGACACCTGGTACCATAACAGAGGACAGAAGAAATTGATCAACTATCCCAGCCAAGTGTTGGCAGTGAAAATGTGGGCAAGTAGAGCTGCTAAGGTGGACTATGTCAGCCATTGGATTCTGAAGAGATTTCATCGTGCTTGGAAGGGCAAGATTAGCAGCAATTCAGAACAGTTGAACTATTGAAACCACATGGGTAGTGCCCCGGAGCGTGCCCCACCTCAGGGACCCTGGGATGGGTGGGAGGCTGGGTGTGGCTTCTCCCTTTGTCTCTCACCTTCCCCCAGATTCAGAAAGGAAAAAAGAATGTGGAAATGTGGAAATAATGGTCTTACCCACTTTCCTATTTTAGATTATCATAAAACTTTTATATTTTTAAGACTTATTTATTTAGTTGAGAAACAGAGTTTCAGTGAGAGGAGAGAGAGAAAGAAAGAAAATCTTCCATCTGCTGGTTCACGGCCACTGTCACCTGGCGTGAGCTAGACTGAAGCACGGTGCCTGCAGCTTCCTCAGGGTCTCCCACATGGGTGCATGAGCCAACGGATCTGGGCCATCTTTCATTGTTTTCCCAGTCACATCAGCAAGGAGCTGGATCAGAAGTGGAACAGCCTTGGCTCAAATCATACACACATAGGTTGCTGGTGATGCAGGCTGAGGTTTAACCCATGACGCCAATGTGCCAGCCCACATCATTTAACATTTAAATATAAGCAGTAAACTTATTTGTATCTAAAGAAATTTATAAAGATATGTGAAAGGGTTCTACAAAGATAGCTATTTAATAATATCCAATGTGATATTTGCTTTAGTGATAAAATTTTACGGTAAACCTCAGTCTTGGTGCTCAGGCCATGGCATGTTAGGTTAGGCTTCCACCTACAGTGCTGGCGTTCCATATGGGTGTTGGTTCATGTCCCAGCTGCTCCACATCTGATCCAACTCCCTGCTTATAGCCTGGGAAGGCAGAGGAGGATGGCTTAAGTCTTTAGGCCCCTGCACCCAAATGGAGACCCAGAAGAAGCTCATGGATTTGGATCAGCTCGGCCCCAGCTGTTATCATTTGGGGAATGAACCAGTGGATAAAGATCTCTCTCTCTGTCCTTCCCTCTGTAAATCTGCCTTTCATATAAAAATAAATAAATCTTTAACAAACTGAAACAATAAAATATAATGAATCAGAGGTCAGCATAAGATGTGTTGGGCAACAGTTGTCCCTGTTGCTGTACTTTCCACCTATCTCTTTGCTAAGGGGCCTGAGAAAGCTTATGCTCTAACACTGAAGCGAAGGATAGGGGTGGAATTGTGAATTCCTAGCTTTGGCACAGCCCCACCCTGGCCATGGCAGCCATTTGTGGGAGTGAACCAGTATATGGGAGACCTCTTTCTGTCTCTGTTTGTCACTCAGTCTTTCAAATAAAGAAATTTTAAAATAAATATAATCAATTAGTATATTTAAGTTTCCTTATCCCCTTCAAGAGAACCCAAGTCCTTTGAGCCAAGTAATAAGACTTGGCTGCTGTATCCCCATGCAATAGCTGTAAAACAAAGTGAAAAAAAGCAGATGCTTTATAAATGGATATGTGCATGGGGAATGGATGCATGTGTTCTTGGGCAATGATATAAGAAGATTCCACTGGGATTTTTTAAAATAAGAAAATGAGTTATTACTATAAGCATGAAGACCAACAAAAGAAAAAAGCATGAGAAAGAAGCCAGCCATGCTCTTAAGGGATCTGGATTTCATTGAACATTTCTTTCTATTATTTTCATTTTATGTAAGAACGAGAAAAAACGAAAATTTAAAAAAAAATCACATTTTCTGAAATTTTCCCTCTGTCTCCCCATGGTTCCATTCCCATCTGGTTTGGTTTTCCCTTTAGGGAATACAGAACAAGAACCATTCCAGCTCATCCCAGCTCCACCCCCAGGCAGCTCCTGCTTCTTTGCTCTGGCCCTCTCTCCCAGGAAGTGCTGTTTGCTCCTTTGGGTCAGCTGGATGGTGAATAGGCAGGGCTGTGGGATTTTCTATAGTAGTGCTAAAGGTAAGGAAATGTGCTGAGCAAGCACTTTGGGGCTGACAGCCAAGATTCCAAGCTTCAGAACCCAGTGGGGGGAAACCTGACTGCTCCTGGCGGGTATTGAGAGGGAGGGGAGTTATTCAGCAAGAACTGCGGGCACTACCCAGGCTTGTTCTCTGCACATCAACCATGCAGGCTTTTTGGCCTAGGCTGGGGTGGCTGGGAGACTCTAGCTCATGCATTTGTTCATGCTGGAAGACTAGTGCTCCAGGCACATAGGCCTCATCCCAGGAGCTGATCCTGCTTCTCAAAGTTGGATTGGTTGCTTCTTCCTTATTCCCCGCTTTGTTGACTCTCTTCCAGCTTTCTCTTCTAGTCTTGGTGTAGATATGGCACCTCCTTCACTCACACCTGCTAGAGTCTTTGTTCAAAACTGGAGGCAGGGGGCAGCGCTGTGGCCTAGTGGCTAAAGTCCTCACGTTGAACATGCTGGGATCCCATATGGGCACTGGTTCTAATCCCACAGCTCCCTGCTTGTGGCCTGGGAAAGCAGTCGAGGACGGCCCAAAGCCTTGGGACCCTGCACCCGTGTGGTAGACCCAGAAGAAGTTCCTGGCTCCTGGTTTCGGATCGGCACAGCACCAGCCATTGCAGTCACTTGGGGAGTGAATCATCGAATGGAAGATCTTCCTCTCTGTCTCTCTAAAAAACAAAAAACTGGAGGAGGAAAGGGTATGCTTTTAAATTATTTGTGCCAGGCCATGATCTTGTAGCTTATTTGTGTTTAATTCTCTAGCAAATTTGAGTGGATTGTGTTATGAGTTGTGCTCATGCAGGTCTGAGATTATACCTACAAGGTGGCAGAGTCAGGGTTTTGTTTTTCTTTCTATTTTTATTTTTACTTTTTTTTTAAAAAAAAAGATTTATTTTTACTGGAAAGTCAGACATACAAAGAAAAGGAGAGACACTTGCTCATTTATGTAAACTGTTAGGTAGGAAATTAGAAATTAGCCTGTGTGTGTAAGAGGGGCTCAAGGAAAACCAAGCTTCTGTGCAGGGGAATGTCACAAGCTCTAGCAGCCTCAGAAGCATGCCTTACCCACTCTTCTACAAAGACCTGCCCAGATCCTACTACCAGCCTTCACCCAAGATAGGCACCTTATGAAAATCCTCTCTGTCCAGCTTCTTGTGGGCTGCTTAACCCGAGACATTGAGCAGTAAAACCTTGGGAGGGATTTCAACCATTAACACCCAGCAAGCTCTTTGTCCAGGAGGTGAGGATTGGGGGAAGGAGAAAAGGTGGGGAGAATTGGTCCATGCCCTTGTAAGTCCCACTGCGAATCCAGCTTGTACTCTCCGTCTTTGCTGGGACAGCCATCCAGCTTGTCTGGTGCCTTTTTAAAAGATTTATGTTTTTTTTTTTTTTTTATTAGAAAGGCAGATTTCAGAAAGGAGAGACAGAGAGAAAGATGCTCTATCCACTTCCCAAGGGGCTGCAATGGCCAGAGCTGAGTTGATCTGAAGCCACGAGCCAGTCATTTCTTCCTGATTTCCCACCTGGGTGCAGGGTGTTGGGCCGTCCTCTACTTCTTTCCCAGGCCAGAAGCAGGGAGCTGGATAGGAAGTGGAGCAGTGAGAACACAAACCGGTGCCTAAAAAGGGATCCCGCACTTGCAAGGCAAGTATTTGGCCACTGAGCCATCATGCCGTGTCCACATGTATTGTTTTTCCCTCCAGGCTTTCAGCCCTCTGCTGAGCTGCCCACTTTTCTTGTCAGATATCTTCTCTACACCAAATTATGTACTCTTGCTTACCCCAGTCTGAATGACTGGGCACTTCCTCCCTCTTTGATTCCATTTGGAGAGGTGCCGGTTCATTCGAGGGATGCCTATTCCATTAAGCCTTGCTACTTCATTTAGCACTGTTCCTCTGGTGCCTGAATTTTTCCTTGTAGGAAGATAAGAACCTATTCCATTCTCCTAACAAGACAGACTGAAATAGACCATGTCTGTGGATGCACATCCATTTTTTGTTATTTGAGTTTCTTTTGCTTCAATTTTCAGCAAAATAATGCTGAAAGGAAAACCAGTTCTAGCAAAGTCTACTTCACTTAAAAGTCTAAATCTTGTGTTACATGAAACTTTTAAAGTTCATGACAAAGCTGGCAAACCCAGAGAATTCTTTGTAGGATGGATGTGGCAAATAAACACAATATGGAGAAGTGAGCGCACAATTAGAGCCGATGTCTTCTGTGGTGAAGTCAGCTGATGCCTGTTTGTGTGAGGCATTTTTTTAATGGGTGCTGAGGGATAGGAATGTGGAGTTCCCCCTGGGGTGAGGTAAGATCTAATGCCTCTCCTGTGAAGCCAAACTCCAGGAAAGGCCAGCACTGTCAATGGAGAGAGATGTATTTGATGGGAAGCCTGTCCAAATCTGACCTGAGTGTCTCACCTCATCCTGCTGCTTCTGCGCCTTAAAGATATGCCATGGCAGCGGTGAATAACTGGGTGTGTCTTCCAGGTAACTGGCAGAAGTATGTGCATGCTTCTTTTAGACAGTTAACTCAGAATTTGAAGCAATATCATAGAGAAAACGGCAAGGATGCTAAACCCAGATACAAGCGAAAAGAGATGGGAAAATGGTCTCAGTGTCTTAACATAAACTATTATGATGACTTAGCATAAACATTTCTTTAATATCTTTGTAGAGTTGCCTTCTCTAATTTTGAAGATATTGAAACTATTGGAACTAGATAGTGTTAGCTTTCTTTTCACAAACCCAAGAGGGTCCTTTATTCTGAGTGGGGAGTGAGCCGCAGGGCAGAGGGAAAGCTGGAGCAGAGAGAGTGACTGGGAGAGTGGTGGTGGGGGAGAGGACACCACAGGAGGTGAAAGAGCAGAGCTAGAGCAAAAGGCAGAAGCACCTGTATAGCCCCGGGTGGGTGTGGGGAGTGTGGGTCAGGGATTGGCAGATGTGGCTGTAAGTGGACACTAGGGATAAACATCTCAGGGGGTTGAGTAGAACAGGAACCTCGGGGATGGGGGTCACAAAGAACAGGGATTGGCGGAGAGCACGTTCTAAACCCAGAGGGCTTGAAGATCACTTAGGAGTGGGCCCCAAGGGGACCGAGAACTAGGGGATTTAAGATAGTGCTGGGTAAACAGATATTCAAGGTGGCCACTGGGTCCAGGATGGTAGGGTCAGTCTTGGGGTCGCTGTTTGAGTCATTCCTTACAAATATGGAACCTTGAAATAAATGATCAACTTTAGAACATTGTCCTGGATGATATGAACAATTTCTTCTACTTTTTTCATTTGCTCCTGGCTCACTTAGTAAAAACAGAATAACTCTGTGAGAGACTTCTCTAGTTTATTCCTTTCCTATCAAAGAGACAATTAGAGTTGAACATGTCTCCATTATTTTTTTCTGACTTGCAGCATGTGTTATCAGCACTCTTTTAAGATCTTTATGCAGTGTTGCTGGGGAAGTGGGTGCAGAGTGGCTAAGCAAGTTGTCTACAATCAAACAGCAATAAAATCTTTTTTTCAAGATTAATTTTTATTGGAAAGTCAGATATACAGAGAGGAGGAGAGACAGAGAGGAAGATCTTCCACATGATGCTTCACTCCCCAAGTGAGCGCCACAGCCAGAGCTGAGCCAATAGAAGCCAGAAGCCAGGAGCTCTTCTGTGTCTCCCACATGGGTGCAGGGCCCCAAGGCTTTTGGCTGTCCTTGACTGCTTCCCCAGGCCACAGGCCACAAGCAGGGAGCTGGATGGGAAGCAGGGCTGCCGGGATTAGAACTGGTGCTCATATGCGATCCTGGCAAGCACAAGATGAGGACTTTAGCTGCTAGGCCACTGCGCCAGGCCCAGCAATGAAATCTTGAAGTCTATGTTGACTGCCTTCAGACTTGGCAATGTTAACCCCCTGCTACATTGTATATCACCAAGGTCTAGGCCTGCAGTCTGAATTAGGAGTCCTTTAAATTTTTTTGATAACATTTTATTTATTTCCTGAGCATTACTGCACTTTAAAATTATTAATTAGTACAATATGTCTCCTTCTCTGGAGTCTGACAGTAGGAATTTTTTCATATGTCACATACCCAACCTGTTCCTTAATAACTGCTGAGGGCACGCATGGAAAGGAACAACGAAAAGGCTTCTTCGTGGAGTAACGTCTCCATCTTGTGGAGTACTTGAATATTGCCCATTATTATTATTTTCAATCAGAAACCGGAATGGATGGTTAAGTACTACTTCCCAGACTCCCACTGAAGTTTTCTTTTTAAATTCGACTGGCCACTCTAGTGTTCCAGAATGGCGCAGCTCTTGCAGGACAGGTTGTCTTCTAGCCTGGCTTATGTGCAGATTCTTTTTTTTCTCTCTTTTTAGAAGCATTTTTTTAATGCTATTTATTGGAAAGGCAGATTTGGAGAGCGAAGGCGAGACAGAGAGAACTTGGTTCATTCCCCAGGTGGCCAGCACGGACAGAGCTGAGCCGATCTTTCGGGGTCTCCCTCACAGGTGCAGGCTCGCAAGGCTTTAGGCCATCATCCTCCACAGCCGCAACACGGGCCGGAGTCCAGGTGGGATCCCGGCACTTGCAATTCCAAGTTTCAGCCACTGAGCCATCGCGCCGGATCCTGAAGTGCAGGTTCTAACTTGGAGCTAAGGAGGGAGGCCAGAGGTCGGAGCCTCTCCTTCCCTTCGACTCTATGATTCTCTGGTGGACTCTCTCCACGGACAACTCGATGGTTCCTGGGAGGTCTGGGTGTCCGAGTTTCAAAACCGTGGCGGGAAGATGGCTGCGCCCGCAGTCTTCAGGCCGGGCTTCTGCCGAGTGGGAGGGCGGTGGGACGGCGGTCTGCCCTGAACGCCCCAGAAGAAGAAAAAGAAAAGAGATCGCCATGAACCTCCCGCGCCGGAGTGGGAAGCGGCTGCGTTCCGTCTCAGACTCAGACTCGTTCTCGGCAAGCGGCGATGACAGCCCCGCCAGCCGCCGGCTCCTCGCGGGGCCCGTGCTGAGCCCGCCGCCCGGCCTCGGGCGCAGCCTGCAGGACCGTGGGGACCGTGGGCGAGGTGGGCACTCGGGCCGGAGGTGCTGTGTGCCAGCGGCCTGCGTGGCTTCGGGGACCGCAGGTGACGGCGTTCAGGAGGCTTCTAGGGTCTTTGGACCCGATAGGGTTTCCTCGGTGGTCCAGATCCTGTCACCTGTCACGGGGTGGGGAGTGTCTTGTCTGGGGTTTGGAGCCTGCGACGTGGAGCAGCGCCTTTGGGGTTCCGAGGAAGGCTGAGTGGAAACTGTAATGTTTTCTCGGGTTGGCTGACTTCTCTGTCTTAGCTTTGCCGTGGTTGCTTGGGGGACGGCCAGCATTCTTTATTGTGTACAGCACAATTTCCTGCATGGGGTTTAAGTAGACTTTTTTTTTTTTTTTAATTCCGTGCACTAAATAGCGATTTACTCTTCCAGAAGAGCGTGGTCAGTTACTCAACAACTGCCTGCGGTTAAGATGCACCTTGAATAGCTTCGTTCTGAATGCCAACATGGTGGAGCTCATGTGTTAGATCTCAATTAAACTCTTGGTTTCTTTTTTTTTTTCCTGAAAGGCGCATGCGGACAGACACTTCCTGATGCTGAAGTTGACAAGCTGCTTCTGGCCAACTGGGGGCTCCCTAAGGCGGTTTTGGAAAAATATGACAGTTTTGGTGTAAAAAAGATGTTTGAATGGCAGGCAGAGTGCCTTTTGCTTGGACAAGTTCTGGAAGGAAAGAATTTAGTTTATTCAGGTATTCAAATGATTCAAATGATTGCGACTAATTATGTGATTTTCAGGATATCAGCGTGAAGGGTGCTCTGTTGAGGAAGTTATGATTTTATAAAAGGGGATGAGATTGTGCTTTGTAGTTAAATGGAATTTAAAAATATGCGAAAAGTCAGGGCTCATCGTACGTATGTTTAAATTTTGAGAGTTTCATTGTGGGGCTTTGTGGGGAGGGGGCAAGAAAAATTTGAGTTTGAAGAGTTAGCAATTCTTCCTGTGTTCTGCTTGACAAACGTATGTCCCTGAGTGGAGGGGCAGTGGGAGATGGGAATCTGATCTTAGCTGCTTTTCATGATATAGTTGCCTTTATGCATTGATCTGCATATGCAGGATTGCAGTACAAAATTCTATATAGTATACTTAAAGGAAGATTTATGAATTTCAAAGGGCAAGTTTCACATACAGTTTTTAAACTATGCTTTCTACACTAATGTTGGATACGTTTAATAAACTACAGGTTTTTTTTTTAAAGATTTATTTATTTTTATTGGAAAGTCAGATTTACAGAGAGAAATAGAGACAAAGATCCTCTGTCTGCTGGTTCGCTCCCCAAGTGGCCACAGCGGCTGGAGTTGAGCCGATCCAGAGCCCGGAGCCTGCTCTGGGCCTCCTAAGGCTTTGGGCCATCCTCCATTCCCCTTGCAGGCCACAAGTTGGGACTGGATTGGAAGTGGAGCAGCCGGTGCACAGGCCAGTGCCCATATGGAATGCTGGTGTGTGCAATGCGAGGACCTAGCCACTAGGCTACCATGCCAGGCCCTGATAAGCTGCAGTTCTTTTGGGGTCAGTTTTTTCTAAAATAGTGTTACCTAGAATTTTTATTTATGGTTACAAGAAAGACTTGGAGGATTAGCTTACATGGGTACATATAAGGTCAGGCTGTGTGGAGTTATAGACTGGTTGGATATATTTTTTTTAAGGTTTATTTTATTGTTATTGGAAAGGCAGATCTACAGAGAGAAGGAGATACAGAGAGAAAGATCTTTCATCCACTGGTTCACTCCCCAAGTGAGCCACAATGGCCAGAGCTGAGCTCGATCTGAAGTCAGGAGCTTCTTCGGGTCTCTCACGTGGGTGCAGGTTCCCAAGACTTTTGGCCATTGTCTGTTGTTTTCCCAAGCCAGAGGCAGGGAGCAGGATGGGAGCAGGATGGGAAGTGAAGCAGCTGGGACGTCAATTGGTAGCTGTATATAGGGTGCCAGTGTTGCAGGTGATGTCTTTATTTGCTGTGTATGCCACAGCTCTGACCCTGACTGGTTGGACTTGAAGGCTGTCAGTTACTGACTGTGTAACCGTGTGTATTACAGAGATTATGAAGGTATGTGTGAATCATTTCATGTGTATGGAAACTTGGAACAGTAGTAGTGGCAGTTAGTGGCATTGGTGGAAACACCTGAGCCATTTCGGTAGCTTAACCCAAAGTTTGGTTCTAATTCATCACTCTGGTCATGAAATCACATGCCCACCAAGTCCTGTGTCTGTTACCTTAAGTGCCACTTGACTTTGATTTTTTTTCTTGAGTTCATTAAATGACACATTCTATTACCCTCTTTCTTGCGTTGCCTGGTAACTGGTTTATCTTTTTCTTCTGCTCTTACCTTGATTGTGCCTCGAAGCAATCTTTGTAAAGTGTAAATGTGATTTTGTTACCCCCTTTCAGAGAACTCTTGGGTGACTCTGCATTGCTTCAGCATGAAGTCTGATGCTTGACACAGGACCATAAAACTCTTCTTCATGTGGCCCTTTCAGAACCCCTCCATCACTCCGCTGGGGCTGGGGCTCCAGACTTACTGAGTTTCCCTCTGTCCTCTGAGCACACCAGGCCTGTGAGGACTGTTTCTTGTGCTTGCCATTCCTGTTACTTTCTTTTTTCCTCCCATCTTTCTTTCCCTTTTGTAAGTTCTAAGTTTCCTTTCTATACACTCTGTATAGCCCTTCTCCCTTTACTTCTTAGAGTTCCTATCATTCTGTATTCAAGTTGTTTATGGTTTTCCTCAAACTGAGGCTTTTCGCCAATAAAGAATCTAGATAAAAGCTGGACAATCAGTAATATTCATCATTTATTGCTGGTATAAATATTTTTTTACTGTCCATTTTTTAGGGTAGGGCTTTTAGGAAACTGATTTGAAATTAGGGGCACTTCAGGGAATGAAGATTCCAGTGCTTAGTGGAGGGCTTAATGACAGGTTAGCCTTAGTTTTTGTAGTATGGGAATGTACGTAGACATTAATGCAGTATACCAAATATTACTTCTCTTTATTGTAACTGTGTATGATTGTGTTTTAGCGCCTACAAGTGCTGGGAAGACTCTTGTTGCAGAATTACTTATCTTGAAACGGGTTTTAGAAACGCAGAAGAAAGCTTTATTCATTCTTCCTTTTGTTTCTGTGGCTAAAGAGAAGAAATATTATCTCCAGGTAATGTTTTGTTACTATACTTTAAGTAGTCAAAGGTCTATTATTGGCAACTTTGGCTTCACTTATTTGAAATAAGATTGTAAAAGTTGAGTGAACTTGGGCCCCTGCATCCATGTGGGAAGACCCAGAAAAAGCTCCTGGCTCCTGGCTTTGGGTCAGCTCAGCTCTGGCTGTTATGGCCATTTGGGAGTGAATAAGCAAATGGAAAATCTTTCTTTCTCTCTCTACCTCTCTGCTTTTCAGATAAAAATAGATATTTAAAGAAATGGGCAAAGACTTTAAGTGGATAATAAAAAAATGCTGCGTGGAAAATAGTATTTTTTACTTCCTCTATGTAGGTTCCCCTCCCCTAAAAAAAGATTTAGTAGGTGTTTGAATTGCAGAGTTACAGAGAGAGAATGTGAGTGTGTGAACCTTTCCATTTGCTACTTCACTTCCCAAAAGACCGCAGTGATTGGGGCTGACCAGTCTGAAGCTTAGAGGCTGGCACTCCGCTGGGACTCGCGTTTGCGTGGCAGGGGCTCAAAAACTTGGGCCAGCTGCTGCTGCTTTCCCAAGCGCATTATAGGGACCTAGTTCGGAAGTGGAGCAGCCAGGATTCAAACTGAGGCTGCTATGGGTTGAATCAAAAGAGTAAGTAGTAAAAATCATGTAAGTTTTGTATACTTTTCCTTAACAAGTGAACAGAATACTTCAGTCAGTATATTTGGAAATTAAAAGCCAGTATTCTAACTGCATAGCAGCAGACTGAAAAATGGAAAGGAGTGCTTTAAGGAAGCATTCCTGTCCTGAGGGCCATTTGAAAACATTAAGGGATGAAGGACACGATCTCCAGGTCTGCTTTCTCGCCTGTTTTCCAGAAAATATTTTATTCAAATATGTTAGTAGTCTTTATGAAATTTTTATAAGTGTATTGTGTTAATTTGTTGGAGTAAATTCAGTATTGTGATTTCTGCATTGAAAAAAACAGTGCATTGGAGTGGAAAGATCCCAGACACATGGGCCATGTTCAAGTCTGGAATGGGCTGGGAGGGGAAAGGTGTGAGAAATGTTTCTGCCCCACTACCCTAGGGAGGGGATTGGTTACATGTACCACCCCCAGGTCCACGCTGGGAGGAGTATCTCCTGGAGGAGGGGCAATTGATTGACAGGTGTGTCGTGTTTGCCTATAGTGGGGGAAGTATGGCGTCCAACCTAGCAGTCTCGTTTCACTCCTTCCTTTAAGATTTCAAATCTTTAACTTAGGGGTATAGGGCTTACTTATTCGAGATTCAGAAATCTCTGTCTCATCGTGGATCCCTCTTACAAGCCAGAAAGTTTCTGGAGTGGAATGATTTTACTGATTTTACAAAAAGTCTGGGTTCTGGTCCTAGTCTTTTCACTGTGTCTCCAGTCTCACACACACCCCGCTGGGAGTTAGCTTTTCCTTTTAAAGTGAAGCTATTGATCCTTTGCATTGTGGGCTAACTCAATAAACAATCAAAAAAATTATTGAATGAACAGTTCTAAAATTCTGTGGTTCTACAAATCTTTTTAATGGTTATTTCAGAGGCCAAATAGCCTACAAAGCTGGTCCTACATGGTAACATCCTCTCAACTTAGACCCCAAGTAACAAAATGATGAAAGGATCCTTTGTATTGAGAAGGTATGTTAGTTTAAAGTTAAGCTAAAGAAATTAGTATCAACAACCCACTGAAAATACCTTTAAAATTTTTTTCTTCCACTGCATAATAAACCTGGTCCTTAGCTGGATAATAAGACCATTTTCCTCATCAAGTATAAGATATTTTCTTGAGGTATTATGTCAGTGTTAAAAAAAACTAGCTAGTTTCTTGTTTACTATGTTAAAAGTTTTAGGCTTAAGATAATTTTTCTTCAACTTTAACTTCTGTAAGTAGCTCTTAGAATTTTGTAGAGCATTAAGCACCATAATTGAAATGGCATACTTGATTTAATTTGACTTTATCCTAACAGAAATCCCTGTTCTAAACTTAATTATTTTTTTAGTATGTTATTCTAAAAAAGAGCAAGTGTTTCTTGGCCAAGAGCAGTTGACAATAGTTTTGATAAATGTTTAGAGATAATTGTCTGTGTCCTCAGATAGAACCAGTGTATCCCTCATACATTTTGAATTGTCTCACCTGGGTTTCTTTTGACTCAATCCAGAGTCTGTTTCAGGAAATAGGAATAAAAGTAGATGGTTATATGGGCAGCAGCTCTCCATCAGTGCGCTTTTCTTCCGTGGACATTGCTGTTTGCACAATTGAGAGAGCCAATGGTCTGATCAATCGTCTCATAGAGGAAAACAAGCTGGATCTGTTAGGTAAGACAATGAGGGAAAAAATAAAGTTCTGTTGCTATTTCTGACGGAATGGAATAGAACTGCTGTAATTGTTTTTATATCCTTGATGTTTTTCTGTTTTTGTTTTCTACATCTGGAGGCAAGAGCTACATCTGTCATGTCAGGAAGTTTATGTAAACTAAAGTTTTGATTTCTGCTGCTGTCATTGACATTCTGCCTGGTGCTTCTGTATTTCATCAAACATCTAGGAATGCCCTTGAAACCACAATAATTTCCCATTACTTCTTTCCTGTATGAAGTATACCAGGGACAGAAACAAGCACGTTGGGCTGGATCTACCAGCTCTGCATTTAGTTTGTGTGTTACACTGTTCTGGTTCTGTGATGTTCAGAAAAGGCCTGTGCCTTGAAGCTACTATTTGCCAAGGAAGTGGTCAGGAGCCTCAGAAACTGATGGTGCCTTTGGACTGGGAGGATTTAATCTGCAAATACTTTCTCCGTTCATGCATTTTTTTTTTAAACTCTAAGGAAAGGCCGTGATGTAGCTTTAGCAATAGGATTATTATGGTTGTAGAAGCAGCAGCAGAAGCAGCAAGAAAATCAGTTGTTCATTGAGATCCTGGTGAATTTAAGCAAACTATTGTAGCACTGTGATAGGGTATGGGTGGCAGATGGGAATCAAAGATTTGTAAGACAGGACGCTGCCCTGTGAAGTTTGGAGAGAGAAATCACCGTCAGTTTCAGAAGTAGTTATAACTTGTGACTATGAACTTCAGCATCTTGAAGTCTGTAATAGAATCTTACTATATTCATTGTACTTAAAATGGGCATCAGTGCCTGTGGAAGCTGATCTTATCAAAATGCTTAAAAAAGGATATTGGTAAATAATACGTTTTCAGTCATTCTTGGGTGTTATTCCAAACACATAGACTGGGTTCAGTTCTCTGAGAAGATAAGGGTGTGCATATGATCTTATTTTGTAGTGGGGTGATCCCCTCACCTTTAGGGAAAAAAGGGTTGAAAAATGATCTGTTGGCATCATCTTTTTTTTTCCTCTTGTCATTTCTAACTTAAGTATATAGTTGCTTTCCCACAGAAAAATAAATATACTGAGTGGCTAATGTGGATGTCTTCTGTATTTTGTTGCATGTTTATTTCTGTAACTGCCAGTTTGAGGCATCTGAGTAGTAAAAGAGATTTGCTTTGCATTTGATTAGTCCTCAGTAAGCTAATCAATGATTTTAAGATCCAGAATACACTGTAATAGGTCAGCTTATAATATCTGAAATATGTTTGGAAATACTTGCCTGTTAATGTGGAATCTGCTTTTTGTTTTACGGTTTTAAATTTGCGTTAATAGTATATAATGACAGCTACTTACTGTAGAAGTTTGCTTCTCAAAAAAATGTTGTGAATATGAATTGTGTTAAATTCTAGTGTACAATTCTTTAGGAATGGTGGTCGTGGATGAGTTGCATATGCTGGGAGACTCTCATCGAGGGTATCTGCTGGAACTTCTGTTGACCAAGATCTGTTACATTACACGGAAATCAGCCTCCTGGTAAGTGCCTGAAATAACTGAGTTCTTTAGATTCAGAACAGTATTAATAAAGTATCTGTGAAAGTTCAGGAGTGTAAAAGGAAATTACACGATGGGACCAGTGTTAGGGATGAGTAGATAAAGCCACTGCCTCCAGTGCCAACATCCTATAAAGGTGCCGGTTGGAGACCTGGCTTCTCCACTGCCAATCCAGCTGTCTGCTAACGCACCTGGGAAAGCAGTGGAAGATGGTCCAAGCGTGTGGGCCTCTGCATCCATGACATGGGAGACCTGGAAGAGGCTCCAGGTTCTTGGCTTTGGCTTGGCCCAGCTCTGGTCATTATGGCCATTTGGGGAGTGACTCTGCAAGTGGAAGATCTTGCTCTCCCTCTTTTTCTGTAAATCAGCCTTAAAAAAAAATAGAAGATAAACCTTAAAAACAAAAAGACTAATTAAAAAAAAATTACAACAAACTTGTGTATAATAGGTCATTAATGGTCCAAACAAAGTACTGCAGCCTGAAATTTTAAAAATTATTTTGTAATAACTTTTTTTTTAGGAATGACTATTTATTTCAAATATAGACTTAACAGAGGTAGGAGAGACAGAGAGAAAGAGAGTGAGCGAGCTATGTCCTCTATCCTGAGAGAGAACGCTGTGTCTTCTATCCATTGTTTTCACTTCCCAAATGGCCACAAGGGCCAGACCAGGGCCTGAGCCAGGAACTAGGAGCTCTATCTGGATCTACCATGTGAGTGACAGGGGTCCAGGGGTGTCCTCTGTTGCTATTTCACTTGTGCTAGCAGGAGGCTGGCTTGGAAGTGGAGCAGACAGAACTCGATTGGCAGCTATATGGAATGCTGGCATCACTGATGGTGCTTAAACCTCTCTGTAACACAATGCTGGCCCCATAAATTTAAATTTCTGACTGCTTGTCAGTTTATTTCAGTGTACACATTTTTATTACAGATTTGCAAAAAATTTGGTTTTGTTTGAAAGAGTTATACATAGATAGAAGAGAGAGAGAGATATCTACCATCTGCTGGTTCAGTCTCTAAATGGCTGCTATGGCTAGAGCTGGACTGATGTGATGCTGGGAGCCAAGAGCTTTTCCCAGTCTCCTGTGTGGATGTAGAGGCCCCAGACCCGCAGCCATCCTCTACTGCCTTCCCAGGCCAACAGCAGGGAGCTGGATCAGAACTGGAACAACTGGAACTAGTATTGGTGTTTGCATGGAGGAATACTAGTGTCACAGGTGGAGGATTTTCTAGTGTTTGAGTTTGTATATTATGCATGGCATCTTCAAAGTGTTTGTAGAAAATAGATATCATGAAAAAACTGCATGGGTTTCAAACATTTTTTTGGTACCAAAATAAATTTATTTAAGAATAAATTGTTTTTTTACCTGAAAACCAGAGTTATAGTGAGAGAGGAGAAAAGCTACTGAAAGAGGGAAGGAGGGAGGGAGAGAAACAGAAAGATCTTTTTTGTCCCCTGGTTCATTCCTCAAATGGCTGCAATGGCCGGGACTGGGCTAGACCCGAAGCCAGGAGCTGGGAACTTCACCCATGCCTCTCATGGGTGGCAGGGCCCAAGCCAAGTACTTGGGTATTCTTCCGCTGCTTTCCCAGGCTTGTTAGGTGGAAGCTGGATTGGCAGTGGAGCAACTGGGACTCGAACCAGTGCCCGTATGGATACCAGCACTGCAGATGGCTACTTACCCTGTGCAAGTCTGTGATGGGTCTTTAACTTCTTTTGACATGTCTGAAGAAGAAGTAGTTTAAGATGCTAGGAAAAGAGCCATTATCAGATTAGTATAAATTCTGTGAGAATTTGAGACAATAACAAATATTTAGTCAGTGATGAAGGTTTGGGATAATAATAGTGAAATTATTGATGCTTTACAAAAGTTTATAGGTATAGTGCCTCAAACTGTTCAGCAGTTTACACATTTTTAATTCATTTTATGATGGGATACGATGATGTGGAAAAGAACCCTGTAGCAGTAGCCCATCCTCCCTGATGTGTGAGAAAAAAATAATCATTTGCACCATAATTGAATAGGACTGGTGCTTAACAGAAATAGTCATCAACAACCAGAGACAGCTTGTACAATTCGGACTGAAAAATTAAAATTAGGAAAGCTTCTTGCTTGACGAGTATCAAAATTATTGTGCCTAGATTAGCTACAGATGAGAGTGAGCTTTCAGTGCAAACTTTGAACAATTTAAACGGCTTGGGTCAAGTTGCTAGGGAATTTTTTGGGAGAATTGTAATAGAAGATGAGACAGTGCTTAACCAGTATAGTCCTAAAATCAAATCACAGTTAAGGTGGTGGCAACCAAGAAGGGGTGCTAGTGGTGCAGCCAAAATGTAAGCGGACAAGCCTAGAGCAGAGGCCATGGCAGCAATTTTTTGACTTAACCTAGTCACAGTGCAAATTGGAAGATGGTTTGAGCTGAAAGTGTAATAAAAACCTCTCATAAGATTTGTGCACTGAAGCTAATGTTTTTAAAGAAAAGCTCTTAATGTGAAAATTGTTAATGTTATTGAAGAGGAAAGACCAAAAATTGATACTTTATCTATCTAGAGAACTTAGAAAAAATAGTAGAGTGATACCAAAGTTTAAGAAAATAAATGAAAAAAATTCATGAAAGAATAAAGCAAGCACACCATACATTCAAGTAATTCTACAAGCAAATAAGAACCCAATGTATCAATGGGTAAGAACTTGTATTGGCATTCCCATGAGAATATTCAGATGTCCCCTTTCAGGGAAATATAAACTCCTCTTCGAAGAGCTGTTATGTCACATACTCTCTCTATTAGTTAACATTGAACAGACTGACAATTCCAAGTGGAAGCAGGATTGTGGAGAAAGAATACATACATGTGAGTTGTAGGGATGTATATTTTTGGAAAGTAGTTTGGTCTCGTGTACTAAAATTGAACACAGTCTCTGGCTTAGTCATCTGGGACTCAGTGATCTTATTCCTAGATACAAATCCTTAAGAAATGCATGCATGGGTACCAAAGGACACAACCAAGAATATTACTAAGAGCATTACTTGTTAATTACTGCATCTCTTTTGCTAAACACTTCCATTTGTGTTTTATAGCCGGTCGGGTTTAGCCAGCCCTCTGTCTAATGCCGTGCAGATTGTGGGCATGAGCGCCACTCTTCCCAACCTGGAGCTTGTGGCTTCGTGGCTCAATGCTGAGCTCTACCACACGGACTTCCGGCCTGTACCACTTCTGGAGTCAATCAAAATTGGAAATGCCATATATGACTCCTCAATGAAGCTTGTGAGAGAATTTCAGCCCCTGCTACAAGTGAGGGTAAGTCAGGAGTTTTACATCACTCTTAGCAGTGTCCTTGTGTTTGACAGCATTTTCTAGCAAGTTGTTAACAGTTCTCAAATTTCTCAGAAGTTGCAGAAGTTGCAAAGTCATTGAATGTATAGTCATTAATATTAAGCTGATTGGTGTCAACTTAAAGAATTGGCAGTGATGAGAGTGGGAATGTATTTGAACCTTTAAATAATCAGCATTTCTTGATGCGTGATATAAACAATAAAAACTTCTGTGGATTTTTCTTTTTAAATGGGAAAGGTGTTATGGTTTCACATCAAATACTAATGTGGAAAATGAAGTTTTGTTGCTTCGTGCATTGATGGTGGGGTAGAGAAGATGCCGCTTGGGAGTCAGGCATCTTAGGTGTGACTGTGATGTTAGCTGAATCACAAAACCCTCTGGACCTTGTAGATTGTAATCCTTTAGTAAGAATGAAGAATGATTTTTAAAAACTGTGTAGCACTTAGAAAGTGCTTGGTCAATAAATGTTCTCCCATACCCCTAAATGCACTTGAGACATTTTAGTTGACAGATTTTTTTTTTTTTTTTTTTTTTTTTACTTTTTTGAAGCTTGACTCTACTCCAGAGGCTAAAGAAGTGGCTGATCTGTGGAGTGGGACAGCTCTATTTTAATGCAGATTTGTGCCTCTGGATACTAAAACATTTTAAAGTTGAGAATAGGACTAAATTTGTGTGTACGTGTGAGAGAGAATGTCTTTATGGTTATGGGCTCATAGTCTCTGCATGCTTTGGATAAAATGTAGAGTGCAGAACAAAGTAACTATTTTATTTGGCATTTATCACCTCAATAAATATTTATATGAATATGTATTTACTGCTGTATTCACCTTCTCCTTACCACGAGTTTGCTCCTTTTTGTTTGTTTGTTTGTTTTCCCATGTGTTTGCTTCCACTTCCTTTGAGCTACTTTCACTTCTGACTTACTGCTTCTGAACTTATGCACCTTTCATCAGGAGCTAGTGATCTATTTAAAATGAACATCAGGGCCCGGCGCGATAGCCTAGTGGTTAAAGTCCTTGCCTTGCATGCCCTGGGATCCCAAATGGACGCCGGTTCTAATTCCAGCCACCCCGCTTCCCATACAGCTCCCTGCTTGTGGCCTGGGAAAGCAGTCAGGACGGCCCAAAGCCTTGTGCAACCTTGTGGGAGACCTGGAAGAGCTCCTGGCTTCAGATTGGCTCAGTTCCAGCCGTTGTGGCCACTTGGGGAGTGAATCATCAGATGGAAGATCTTCCTCTCTGTTTCTCCTCCTCTTTGTATATCTGCCTTTCCAATAAAAATAAATAAATCTTTTAAAAAAATGAACATCAGTAATGCCACTTTTCTGTTCAAAATCTTGCAATGACGGTTTCATTCAGAATAAAAGCTTTACAAGACTACAAAATCTGACTCCCCTGCAGAGGTCACTCCTGTGTCTGCTGTTCCCTAATGTGCCGCAGTCACCCATTCGTGCTCTTCGTTTGGAATGCTTCCCCTCAGTCATCTGCAAACTTTACTTTTTAACCTTTGGATCTTTTTTCTTTTCTTTTCTTTTTTTTTTTTTTTTAAGATTGATTTACTTATTTTGGAATGTCAGATATACAGAGAGGAGGAGAGGCAGAGAGGAAGATCTTCTGTCTAACAATGGCCGGAGCTGAGCCAATGGAAGCCAGGAACCTGAAGCCTCTTGTAGATCTCCGACGCGGGTTCCGGGTACAGGGTCCCAAAGCTTTGGGCCATCCTGGACTGCTTTCCCAGGCCACAAGCAGGGAGCTGGGTGGGAAGGGGCCGCCAGGATGTGAACTGGTACCCATATGGGATCCTGGCATGTGCAAGGCAAGGACTTTTAGCTACTAGGCTACCATAGTAGGCCTAACCTTTCTTAGACCTCTGTGACCATTTTATCTCAATTGCACTGTCCTCCTATTGTTGTTTCTGTTTCCTTTCCTGTTTTATTTTCTTGTTAGACTTTTCAAATAGAACATACTATGTGCTTTACTTTGTTTTGTTACCATCGCTTCTATTGGAGTTGAAGCATTAGTGAGACAAAGCTTTCTTTCTGCTTCTTCTCCCCATCTCCAATGCCTGAAACAGTGTCTGGCACAGAGTAGTATTTAATTCACTTAGTGAAGAGTGAATGGGCAGATAAATTAATCCATTTACAGCCCCGATATAGGGGGTTGCCTAAAGTGTATTACTTTTCTTTAAGATAATGCCACCTCTCCAGTTCTCAGCTAAATCATTTATCGAAGAACCCCTTCTTTCTGATTTTTCTGTCAAATTTCTATAACATAGGTGTTAGCTGTTTTCCTGCCACAAACCCGAGATGCCAGACACAGCAAGTGAGCCACACAAGAAGTCTTGATTTTGGTGGAAGAGGTAGCTGAGAGAAAGTAGGAGCAGGAAGACAGAAGAGCAGGGGAGAGGGAGAGAGGAAGAACAAAGGGAAGAGGCACCTATGTAGCCTCGAGGTATGTTAGGGAGTACAGGATTAGGGATTGGCTGCTGGAGGGGGATAACTGCCCTAGGGGGATTGGTGGAGCCCAAGGTCTCTAGCTTCCTTAGGCAAGTGGGCCTTAAGGGGCTGGGGCCTAGGGGATTTAAGGTAGTGCTGGGTAAGCAGCTATTCAAGGTGGCCTCGGGGTTCAGGACGGCAAGGTCAGTCCTGGGGTCGCTGTTTGAATAGCTCCTTACAATAGGAGCCCTCAAGACACTGGATTCTTTTTTATGATTCATCTATTGCTGTATTTTGCACTTGTTTGCTTAGAACTTTGCTTTGTCTCTCAGTCAAGCCATAAGCCTGAAGATTAGGGGCTTAATGTTTTCACGCTCTTTTGCTCACCATTTTACCCCATTCCCCGAGGGCTGGAATTCAGTAAAAAGAAGTTGAATGGACAGGAACAACTAGGGTGCTTCAGAAAGTCTGAAAAAATGGGATTAAAAAATAAGCTTATTTGATGCAAAGTGTTTTTTTTTAAATGTACATTCCTATGAAATTTTTGATGACTCCCTGTTTTTCCTTCTCATCTTGTATCAAAAGGTTTGTGTTTAATTTTTTAAATGTTTTCTTTGTCTCTGACTCCTGTTTTTTTGTTTGTTTGTTTTGTTTTTAGTGACTTTTTAGTGAAAAATCTTTCCACATGAAGCAAAGTGATTTGAAGATGATGTGAAAATGTTTGGAAAGCACCACTAAAATGGCTGTTTTTCTTTTTTAGGGAGATGAGGACCATGTTGTTAGTTTATGTTATGAGACCGTTCGTGATAACCACTCAGTGTTACTTTTCTGCCCATCAAAAAAATGGTGTGAAAAGTTGGCTGATGTCATTGCCCGAGAGTTTTATAATCTCCACCGTCAAGCAGAGGGTGAGTTGAGAATGGAATGTTAGTGATTATGCCTGGTTCTCTTTCATCACTGCTGCTTACTGAGTACTCTCTTCCCAAAACTGCTTTTGTGCGTCTGACCCTCTCCTGCCCGTGATGGGTAAGGACACTTGTTCAGGCTGATCGTCTTCAGGGTTTTAGCGTCCTGGGTTTATGTAGGAAGTTACTTGTGGAGAATGTTACAGAGAACATTACAGAAAGGTAATGTGTGATGATTAACAGATAGTGCCAAGGAGGCTGTGACAGTTTTCACAGAAAACTAGGTTCCTGGCTGATACCCATGATGCTGCATAGGTTATGTATTTAAATAAGAAAGTCAGGGGGCAGAGAGGGCTGATGCAATGGCTCAATGGCTAACCCTCCCCTTCCTTCAGCTGATCCTACAATCAGCCCTGTAGGCTTCTCTTCACCCTGAGACAGTTTCCTAACTGACTTACATTACAATTTTCTGCGATGATTTACAAATTCTTCATGTCTAGGTCATAATGCATAGCAATGATGTGACAGTGTTCACGGCTGAGAGGTGGGCAGTGCTGCTTGAAAAGATCTGTCAGTAATTGTGCTTTGCAGCAGTTTCTGAGCCTTTTTTTTTTTTTTTGCATTTAGTTCTAGCCTCACTTATGCAGGAAGCACTGGAAGATGTCTAGCTAGAGCTGCACAGTGTTATTTATTTATGTTTTGGGTTATAGGATTGGTAAAACCACCTGAATTTCCACCAGTGACTCTGGAACAGAAGGGACTCCTGGAAGTGATAGACCAGTTGAAACGTTTGCCTTCAGGACTGGACTCTGTGTTACGAAAAACTGTACCATGGGGAGTGGCCTTTCATCATGCAGGTATTCATATTTATACTCTGTTACTAAAAATCTTCTCTCCCCAAATCCCATCCTTTTTATGTTTACGTGCATTTATTCTTGTTAAACTTAATATTCTTCGATTATTTTCAAAACTTGCATGACCAAAATTAAGAGTTAGAGCAAACATGTTAAAGTTTACTTATTTGTTTAATATATGCATACTAGATTAAGATGTTTTGAGGCCACTGGGGAAGTGAATTCTAAACTTGTTACTTTTAATGAGTTCTGTTTAGAATACAGAAATTCTAAACCTTTCTGTACTTTGTTTTCTTAAAATTTAGATTGGGGTAGCACTTGCAAGCCAAGTCTTTGCCAGTCTATTTCCTTTTGTGTTAAGGAGTACTGAAATATTTGCTCAAATATATCAAAATCAGATTGATGTTGGAGATTGTCTTATGGCCTTTGGAAAGGGTTAGAAGTATCTGCCAGTCATATGGTTGAGTTGTCAAAATTGCAATAGTTTGAATGTCAATGAATTAATGTGCTAAGCATATGATGAAGAACGTATAGTTTCTAAATTAGGAATTTAACCCCTTTATCTAAAATTAAAAATATGCTTAAAGTTAGATTTTTATATATACATAAAATGGGTTGGCAAAGTATAATATGTTGGTGCAATCTAGCCTGTTTGTGTAAATTAAGCTTTATTGGAATACAGTGATGCCCATTTGTTCTGTGTCTGCTTTCATGTTGCAGTAGTAGGGCATAGGCAGTGCAACAGAGACATTTATTCCACAAAACATAAACCAAGAAAATTTTGCTGCCTCCGGGTCTAGAAGATGAAATATACTGGAGGTGGCAGATGATACTCATTTCTTTGTTTATAGTAACGATTGCTTAGAGTAACCTTAAGGAGCTTGTAGCAGATTCTCGGACCCATTTGTAAGTGATCAAGAGTTACATTTTCCTTGTAGGTTAACCATTATTTAATGTTATATAATACAGAAGCCCCTTTGTCTTTAAAGGCCTTACTTTTGAGGAGAGGGATGTCATTGAAGGAGCCTTCCGTCAAGGGCTCATTCGAGTGTTGGCAGCAACTTCTACTCTGTCTTCTGGGGTGAATTTGCCTGCACGTCGTGTGATTATTCGGACTCCTGTTTTTGGTAGTCGAACTCTAGATGTTCTTACCTACAAGCAGATGGTTGGTCGTGCTGGCAGGAAGGGTGTAGACACAGTAGGTAAGTGAGCTTCAATATAATTGTAATAGCATTACCGGAAGACTGTGTGAAATTTGACTAGTACCTGGCAACTTGTTTCTCCTCATACTGTATTTCTTTATTATATACTGTACTAATGCATTTTTGATTCATTTAATATTTATATTAAATATGTTGTAGGAATGGGGTCCCCAGCTTATCTTACCCCAAGTTCTTGTCCTGGTATGAGAATTCAAGGCACTGACATATATAATTAATTACGTGTAAGAAGGAAAGCAGGGTTTAAAGGGTTAGTGCATAATGAAATGTGAATGTGGGCATACTGGCTCCAAGAGGAAAGAATGTCCACTGTCCCCACCAAAGTTCCCTTTTTTGAGTAGGAGGTGGGGACTTAATTGAAAATCCAGTGGGGCAGGATTTGGGCAAGGCTTCAGTGCAAGTGATACTTTCTGAGGAGTTGATTATGGTGTTTCCACACAGGGCTGTCTTCACATGGTTGTCATGGTGTCTTGTGTGTAATGAGGCAGCGAGGCTAAGGTGCATGAGCAAGTGGGTGTACTGAGCCTGCAGCCATGTTGGATCACCTTTGAAAGGAGTGGTGTTTCAGGCTGTGCTGGGCTCTGCTGGTACTACTAGTCTCAGCTCCTTTTCTCCAATTCCCTGCCTAGCCTGATCTGTGTTCATAGGTCAATTGTTGGTGGCTACGTACGTAAAAAGAAAATTTTCTTTTTTATTATACACAACAAAACATTTCATAGTTGTGCAAGTCAACATGACTTTTTATCCTATAGGTGACTGGTCCAGAGGTCAAAGCGGGAGGCACTGTCACCTTCAGAACTAGAAGCTTTATATCTTGTGTTTTTCTCTCCAAATTAGTGCTGGCTCTGAGAATATCTTTCAGTTTCTTACCTTGCACCAGTAAATGATGTTATTACCAGGCAAAAATTTTATGTTAAGCAATAAAAGACTTGAATCAAATATTAAGGCAGCAGCAAACCTAATTTATAATCTGTGCTGCACATCATTGGGTGACACGAAATTGTTATGAGCCTTCTGACATTAAAGAACCTTGGGAGGCACATTGCCTGTCACTGCATCTTTCTTTTTTAGGACATAATCAGCTCTAGTATTACACAGGCGAACAGCTTTGAGGCTTCTGAAGAGAAATTAGGAAATCAAGTAGAAATGGGAAAACCTTGGGAGCATAGGTGGAAATTTTGGGCACAAAAGCTGAGTAGGTTCTGAGGAAGCAACTTTTAGAATAAAATGACTTGGTATGTTAACTCCCCAGATCTAGTCAGTCCTCAGTGTTAATCAATTTCCTATTTGTGAATTTGATCACTCACTAGACTATTGAAAACTCCCATATCAGTTCCTTAGGGGACCTTTTGGAAATGTGCAGAGCTGTAAGAAATTTGAGTCCTTCCAAGAGCACTTTGCTGGGGTCTGGAGGCAACCTCTACTTTTTGTTTCAACTTTCTTATTCTAAGCAACTGTCCTTATGTTAGTCTACCTAATCCCACTTTTTCACATTTTTTTTGTGATTACTTTGTTGAAAATGACCCCCAACTATGGTCCTGAAGTGCTATGTGATATTTCTTAGGGAATTTGAAGATGTACCTTCTGGAGAAAATAGTGTAAATGCCCTCCCTCCAGGCATAAGCTATCCCACTGTTGGCTTTGAGCTTACTGTGAAGAATCAATAATGTATATATTTAGAAGCACAGCAAAACAAAGTTTGTGTTGATTGATTGACAATAGTGTTTTACTGCAGGCATGCATGGTTGTATGATTCCTCTATTCTCTCTGCCTCAGTAATTGAGCACTCATTGATATTCAGTTTTTGTGGAACATAAATGCCACAGATAACAAGAGTGGCTGTATGTTGGTGACTGGACTAGGTAGAGTTCACTCCTATAAAAAAAGGCTAATTTAATGCGAAAGGTGGAGGTTGGGCTGGCATTAAGGCACTGTGGGTTAAGGTGTCTCCTGCAACACCAGCATTCCATATGGGTGGCATATGACCCAAATGCTTGAGCTCCTGCCAGCCATGTGGGAGACTGGGTGGAGTTCCTGGCTCCTGGTTTCTCTTAGCTGTTTGAGGAGTGAACCAGTAAAGGATGATCTCCTTTTCTCTTTCTGTAACTTTGCCTTTAAAATAAATAAATAGGTCTTAAGAAGAAAAAGAATTTAGAAGTTTCTGTCTTTGTTTTTGCAAGGGCCTCAGCTGGGTTAGGCTGAAGCTAGCAGCTTTATCTGAGTCTGCCCTATGGGTACAGAGACCGTTTTGCTGCTTTCCCATGGAAGCAGGGAACTGATTCAGAAACAGACCAGCCAGGGCTTGAGCCTGCATCCAAATGGGGTGCCACCATTGCTGATACTGGCTTCGCTTGCACCACAGAGCCAGTCCCTGAGTTTATTTTCTAAGCATCAGTACTATTGCAATTCATGTGAGACTGATACAGTGGATTTGTTGTGTCAGGGACCTTGTTTAATGTTTTGTTTTTCTATCTTCAGCAATATAATTTCTGTCCCATGATAAAAGATAAGTCTAATCTATGTCATCGTATCTGCATTTCAGCCAACAGAAAAGGGAGATGAGGTAGTTAAGGGCATGCCCTACCCATTTTGGGGGCTACCTAAAGTTTTGGGGGGTGTTTCTTCTCATGCACAGTTGGTTGGAATGTAATTACATGGTTCCATTCCGCCACTGCAAGGGAGCTGGGCATTGTAGTCTTTACCTGAGTGGCCAAGTGCTTAAGTAACAGTACTTTCTCAAAGTAAGAATAAGATAATGGCCATTAAGGGGCAGCTGTCATTCTCAGTGCTAATAACAAATGAACCATATGCAGTTGCTGAAGGGCTATCTATTTTAAGCCTGAAAAATTCTGGTGATGAAAAGCTTCTAACTTTAAATTTACTCTACAGCAGCCATCAGAGAAATTTATCTTTTTCTTTACCTATAAAATATGCAGGCTCCATGTACATGTTTAGAAAGATGGGGCAAAGATACTAAGATACTCCCTTCCCATTTCTGTTTGCCTGCCCCTCTGATTTCTTAGTTGACTCAGCTCTGGAGGGTGAAGTCTAAGTCTATTTCATATGGAGTTCTCCCTTCAGGGCCAGAGAATCTGTAACTTAATGGGGGAGATGGGATCTTGTTTGCCTTGCAACATTTCTAGTGTGTGTTTATCATGGGAAAGCACAATGGAAAGACTGGTGCCCTAGGCTAATCGGCAAACAGAACTAAAATAACATTGTTTATGGGCTCTGAAAGACTTCTTGCCATGTTATCATTTCATTTTAAGTTAAGTTGGGAGTATGAGAATATATTGTTTCATATTAACAATGAAGACTTAAATACTTGGGCATTCCTTTCATATGAGTAGCATCTTTCTACTGTGTATTTGATAATGTGCCATGAATACTTTTGAACTATTGGATGACTTAGTTTTTCTGTAGTTTACCTTGAACTTTACAGTGATGGTGATGGTGCTTTGTGTCACAATACTGGTGTTGAAGCTCAGCAGTCAGGAACGAATGATTTGGCTCCACCTAGCTTTGATTTCCCTCTGATGTAAGTGAAACCTTCCCAGATGAGTGAGAGCAGGAACTGGAACACATGCACTGACACTCATTTGGACATTTCCCCGTGTCTTGCTCATTCTGACAACATTATTCTATTTTGTTGAAGAATCAAGGCTTGGAAGATCTTTAAACAGCTTGACATGGCTGGCTGGTTATCTTGTCACTAATACTAGTTGTTCTAAGTTTTGATTTTTTTTTTCTCTTACACTGGTTTCCTTAATAGCTGTTATAAGAGCAAAGTGCTAAATTTTGTTCATGTTATTTTTAACATATGGATGTCAACAAATTATGAGGTTGTGTACTCAAGTACAAAGAACTATCATGTAAGTATGTAATGTAGAATGATTGGCTCAAACTAATTATCATCTCAAATACTTACCATTTATTTCTCTTGCTTGAAATATTGTGTGTCTTTGGCATCTCCCTCTTCCCTCCGCTGTCCAGCCTCTTGTAATCACCATTCTTGTTCTATTCCCTAAGCCTCCAGTAGCATTCATCTTTGGAAAAATGTCCACTGTATCTAGGCAGCCAGGGTATTTTATCATGAAAGTTTGGTGAAAAGAAGGCATAAATTCTTAGGTTTAACTTGTAATAGTCTTGAGGGCTTACGTGGGAAAGGAGTGTAGAGCTGTTTTTCTCTTCCCTACTTTTTCTTTTTTTGTTCCAACCTGTCAGTTAAACTCGTCCTTTCCTCTGCCCTCCTGCCTGAAACTAAAGTAGTACATCTTAGCTTTTGTTTCATCATTTGTTTGAGTTCCTTATATATTTTGGACATTAGCCTCTTACCTGCTGTAGGACTTGCAAATATTGTCTTCCGACCTGTGAGTTGTCTCTTAATTCTTCAGTAGTATATCTTAGCTTTCAGCTCATCAGTTTGAGTTTCTTATATATTGTGGATATTAGTCTCTTATCCAATATATGCTTTGTAAATATTGTCTCCCAATCCATGAATTGTCTGTTGTTTCCTATGCTGTACAGAAGCTTTTTAGTTTGGCACAATTTTTTTTTTTTTTTTGCTTTTGTTGTCTGTGCTTTTGGGATTAAGTTCAAAAACATTTAGCATGCTTTCTTGCTTTATCTTTCTTTTTCTCTCCTTCCTTCCTTCTTTCCTTTCTTCCTCTCTCTCCCTCCCTCCCTTCATTCCTTTCTTTTTTTAAAAGATTTATTTATTTTTAAAAAGATAAATTAAGGGCAGATTTATAGAGAGAAAGATGGAGATCTTCCACCTGCTGGCTCACTCCCTTAATGGCTGCAGTGACCATTGCTGTGTTGACCTGAAGCCAGGAGCCAGGAACGTCTTCCAGGTCTCCCATGTGGTTACAGGGGCCCAAGGACTTGTGCCGTCCTCCACTGCTTTCCCAGACCACAGGCAGGGAGCGGGATGGCAAGTGGAGCTGCGAGTATATGAACTGGTGCCCACATGGAATGCCAGCAGCTGTAGTTGGAGGATTAATTAGAGTGATATGCCACTGTGCCAGACTCTAGGCTTCTTGATGTTTCATAATTCCGTTTCTTTCATTTCTTCATTGGCTATTATTTTATTTCTTTTCTTTCATTCTTTTTTTTTTAACTGATTAGGTGCTTTTAAATACTGTCTTTGAGTGCAATAATTGAGTCTTCTATTTATTTAAGATTGCTGTTGAAGCTTTTTGCTATATTTTGTGTACATTCCTTTTTTTTTTAGGATTTCCATTTGGTTTTAAATTGTTTTGTATTTCATTTTTAAAAATTTATTTATTTATTTGACAATCTTGATATAATTAGGGTAAAAAGGTTCAAGCACTACAGGAAGATGGGCAAGACAATTAGTCCCGTATTATTTCCTTAATATATCTGATGTAAAAGGGGATTTTAAGGGAGAAGCCCCACCCAGTCTCCCACCCACCCCAGGTCCCAGATGTGGGGAATGTTCCAAGGGTCTTGCTCAAGTGGTTTTGGTAGTTCAACAATTCTGAATTGCTGCCACTCTCACCACTACAAGCAGGATGAGGTCGTTGGAGAATCCACTGACTGACATAGTCCATCATAGAGTCTGTTTGCCCAGTGTTTTCATTGCCAACATACAGCTGAAGTGGTTGATTGACTTGTTCTGTCCTCTGTCTTTTGATGGTTAGGGTTCTGAGTCCGGAAGCTCAAATGGGGGGGGGGATACCCAAAGAAACTTTGTCTGAGGTGTTCCCAGGCCAGATTCTTGTATGTACTAGCAAGCACAGGACCCGGCACAGTCCACTGCCCCGATCAGCTGGTGGTTGCAGTTGCTGGGTTGGTTCTGTTTCCATCCCTGTCTTCCACTGGAACCAGTGGGTGTTTGCAGTCCAGCCTGGTTCTGCCCTGCACATACTCGGCCCTCACATAAACCAGTGGGAGCTGCAGCCTAGTCGGAGTGACCCACCATAACCCTCACCAGGCCCGCCCCCTACCCTGGTTTGCCAGTATGTGTGGCAGACTAGTCCAGTCTGTCCCACATCCCCTTCTGCTCTCATACATGTCAATGAGTATTAAAACCTTGTTCCATCTAACCAGCTCAACTATTCAGCCTTCACGGATGTTGTTGGGTGTCTGTCTAGCCACCCCAGCCCCTGTCCTAGTTTTCATGCCCTCCTGTGGGGGGTGGTAACCCAAGAGGGAGGAGCCTACTATTTCCCTCCCAGGCCACTCCCACTCCCAGATTATGCACTCTCCAGGTGGTTCTGTGGTTTGACTTGACAGAGCTAGCCCCCAGTGCCAGCTTCTGCCAGCTGATGCTGTGGCTAAGCCCCAACAACCCTCACCCACTCTAATTGTAGATTGCAGCAGTAGGATTAATCAGCCCAGCCTGGTTTTTTCCTGATCTGGTCCACATGAGGCACACAGGCGCTCATGCTCTCCAGTGGGTGTAGCTGTCCAGCAAGGGAACCACCCTTTATTCCCCTGCCAGCTCTGCCCCCTCCCTTCCTGGTTCTCATGTGTGCTGTAGTCACATTTGGTACAGGCAAACTCACCTTGGCATTCCATATTGTGCACTGCTTTTGTCTCGACCAAACCTGGCTTGACCCACACTCTGCTCCAGTGTTCGGATTTGTCAGTGGATGACGTGAACTGATTCAGCCTGGTCTGCCCCCGACCCATGGCAAATATATGCCAGTGGGACACTTTCCATGACCTCTTCTGGGCTGTTTCCCTCCATGCTTCTTGCACTTACCTGCAGAGTTTGTGTCCTGCCAGAGGAGTTGCCCAGGCTCCTCCATCAGAACCCCCTGAGTGCCAGATTTCGCACATACCAGTGAGACCATGAGCCAGCCCTACTCAGTTCACCTCCTGTCGTAGCAGGAACAGTGGCTTTTCCTAACTGGCCTTCAACGCATTCTGGTTGTTGCTGTTGGATGTTTCAGCCCAGCCATGGTTCGTCCATACCCACATATAGCTCACACATGTTTCAGTAGGGGGTTGAGACCTAGCCTAGTCCATCCCACATCTAACCTGGTCCTGCAGGACACTAGACAGTATTGCAGTCTGACCCGCCTGGTGTGTCTTGTCCCAGTCCACACTTGTGCCCAGGAAGACTACAACTGTATCCTGACCAGACCGCAGCCCCATTCTAGCTCGTACGCTCCTTAGTGGGAACCTCCACCCAGCTAGGGTGTCCCCTTGGTTCCCCAACCGGGCCTGTTCCCAGCCAGTGTTCAGCATGCCAGTGGTTGCTCTGACTCAGCTTGGCACAGCCTGTCACCTGCTGCGACCCCTGCCTTAGACACTGTGGCTCACACAGACTAGTTGGTGCAAGAACCTAGCTGGGCATGTCCTGTGCTCCATCCTGGTTTCCAGTCTTACTTGTGGGCTAAGGTTTGCTCAGTACTGCTCGGTGCACCCATTCCATTGCCTTTTCATACATTGACGAGCTGTTGGAGCTACTAGCCCAGCCTGTCCAATCCCCAGGTCCGGACCACCTGTTTGCCAGTGGGAGCTATGACTCGCCAGGGGAGCTTCCCAAGTTTCTCCCCCTGATCCCTTCCCAGACCCAGTTCTCATACATGCCACTGGGCTTTCGGCCAGTGCCTGGCGTAGTACGGCCCTTCCCTTGGCCTTGCATGAGCTGGTGAACGTTGCAGCCCAGCCCACCCCACACCCCATTCAGGATGCACACTTCAGTGCCGCTGACCCGACTAGTCCAGACTGCCGTCAGTTCTCCAGTCTGTGATTGGTGGTAAGCTCCCTGGTCATACCTGGCTTAGTCCACCACCACTCCATCTTTTGAAGTAACCTGTGGGGTTAGAATTTGCATAGCGTTTGCCCCACACATCCCCCACAGAATCTTCCCCCCAATATGGTTCTCTAAGTGTGTTTGTTAATGTCATGGCCCTGCTTAATGTGACCGGTCTCCTCTGGGTCAATTCTGTTTGCAGCCCTGTCATCCACTTGGTCCAATGGGTATTGTGGTTCAGCTCGATCCATTGACAAGCTCTGGTACTTGTCAATGGGCATTGAAGCCTAGTTTGACACAACCAGCCTACTATCCAGCCCACACACATACTGGCAGGTGTCTTTCTGTTTAGCAATCCCTGCCCCTGTCCTGGTTGTCGTGCTCTCCAGTAGGAGTGGTTACCCACAAGGGAGGTGCCCACTATCTCCCTACTAGGCCACTCCAACTTCTGGATTGCGCACTTCGCAGGTGGTTCTGGCATTTTACTTAACAGAATTTGCCCCTGGTGCCAGTCTCTGCCATCTGATGATGTGGCAAAGCCCTACCAACTCTTGCCCAGTCTGTATTTCATTTTGAAACTGCTTGTTTTGTTTTCCTAATGTGTGTGTGTGTGTGTGTGTGTGTGTGTTTTCATGTATATTGTTAGCTTTTTCCACAAACCCAAGATGCTGGACACAGTAGGTGAGCCATACGAGAAGCTTTTATTTCAGAGAGGGTGGTAGTGTGGGGTAGGGAGAAGGTGAGAGCAGAGCACAAAGAAGAGGGAGAGAGAGAGAATAGAGCAAAGGACAAGAGAAGAGCAAAGAGAACAGGAGAAAGAGAGAGAAGAAGGGAAGCGGCATCTTTTATGGCCTCGGGGTAGGGAGCTAGGGAATATGGGGGTCAGGGATTGGCCGATGCGGCTGTAGGCGGACACCAGGAATGTACGCCTCAAGGGATTGGTTGAGTGCATAGTTTAAACCTGAAGGTCATTAAGCTTGATTAGGCAAGTGGGCCTCAAGGGGGTTGAGAGCTAGGAGGTTTATGGTAGTCTGGGTAACTAGCATTTCAAGGGGACCAAGACCTAGGGCACTGAAGGCAGCACTGGGTTAGCAAGCATTCAAGGTGGCACTGAGTCCAGGATGGTGGGGTCAGTCCTCAGACTCCCTCCTTATATTCTTCCCTTTTGTTATATATAAAGAAAAAGCGGTGTTGTTCTCCATGGCTTCTTCGAGCTGAACTGGGGTACTGAATTATCTAGGCAACGGTCTCCTGGTGGTTGCAGGAGGAATGCTGGGTTAGGAGAGGCAGATACCCTGTAAGAGGAGCTGGTTAAAGGTTTGATTAGAAATTTTCTGCATTTGAGCATGAACAAATTTTTGAAAGAGAGGTAAGTTAAGGCAAGGGGCTGTGACAATTCCCATGAAGAAGAGTATTAAAGGAGGGAGAAGTTGCTTACCACAAGGCTGTTTGGAAAGTAGCTAGAGTCCTTCCAGGCTCGCTGGAATCTGTAGTCTCTGAGGGTGGTTTGGTGAAGAATCCTGGCCTCAGGAGGTGTCATCAGTGACAGCAGATAAATCAGCACATGTATTTGTGATGTGTCATCCTGGCAGGTATTGTCCTTCTGTGCAGACTTGGCCTTTTAAAACATTTTTGGATAAGAGTGTCTGTTTGACCTTGGCAAAGAGAGCATTGAGGCTGTTTGTGTTCCAGGGTGGCCAGGTGCTTCTGCTTGTGATAAGTTTCCTTGTTCTCTGATACACTCATCTCCTTCAGGAGTTACTTCTGCTTGGCATAACATTCCTGTAGTTCATGTAACTAAGGAATATTATTCATAATTCTTTATGATTTCTTAGATGTTTCTTTTTAAAAATGCCTTTGGTTGGAAGCTTTGTTAGGTTTTTTTTTTTTTTTTTGTAATCCTTGTGTCTTTTATTTATGTCTACATATTTGAGGAGACTGCTGTGTCTTCTGGTTTTTGCTGGGGTTTGGCATGGATAATTTTACTTATTAGCCAGGGCTTTGATTCTGAGTGAGGTGCTCACTTCGGCAGCGCATATACTAAAATTGGAACGATTCTGAGTGAGCCAGCTGGTCATGACCCTGGGCAGACAGAGCTTGTTTTGAGTTTTGTGGGTAGATGAAGTGGCATTGGTTTCAGGTGGGATTGCTGCTTGAGCAGTGGTCCCAGGTGAAAGCCTACTCAGCTTTGTAATGAGAGTCGCTCACTGTGGATTATAATTAACCTCTGATTGGGCTGGAGCCTGATATATTTTGCCTGGCCAGGTGGTATTGCTGGTTCAGATCTGCACGTGGATGGTGTTGCCGGCCCCAGGGTTAGGAGGAGATGTTGCTTGGAAAGGTTGGGGTTATTCGCTATCCTCAGCAGAAATGTGGCTCAGAGTTCCTGCCTGATGCGCTGGTGGGCCTTGAGGTTGAGCAAAACATTACTTAAATCCATAGATGTGGGAGAACTGGCTTCTGCTTGCTGCTGAACTGCTTTAGAATTGTTTCTCTTTCTTGGAAGTTTCTTGGTTTGAGGGTGAGGTGAGGGGCTGGTTGGAGGTTGGCGGGCAGGAATTCAAGCTAAGCTGAATTCCCTCCGACTCTAGGGCATGACTAGCTCAGCCCTGCAGGTAGGCTGTGTTGTTGACTTGTCCCTTGGTTGAGTGCCACTGCTGGCACGTTCACAGAGCTTACCACCAAGATCCTTTGATTGTTTCACACTCCAGGTGTTGTATCTAAGCTCTGCGTTCTCTGTAGAAACTGACAGCAAAAGCAAAGAGCTCTGGGGACTCCTGCTGTGTTTAGTGGAGGGAAGAAACAACACAAAGTGAAGCTCTTGTGCTAGCGTGTGTATGCGCATTTCTAGTTCTGTGTTCTATTCGGATGCCTCAGGCTTATTCCCAAATTTTCTAGTTCTGACAGAGGTGTTTTTGCCTGAGGGTCATTGGTAGGTTGGCTTTCTTCAATGACAGGGCTGAGCCAGGAGCCAGGGATTCAGTTTGTGTCTCCCACAACTACTTATGCTATTCCCTGCTGCCTCTCAGTGTTCCCATTAGAAGGAAGCTGAAATTGAGAACCAGAGGTGGGATCTGAACTGAGGCATTCTGGTATGGGATGTGGGCATTTTACTGGTGTGTCTTAACCATTTGACACATGCTTGCCTTGTATAAAAATTTCATGTTTGTGTATTTCCCTAATTTACATGTGTTTTTCTGTGTTTTTCTTTGTTTGCTTGTCATAACCTAAAAAAAACCAATTGTTTAGGAAATTATAATTTTTGGCTAAATGTTTTGAATTTGCATTGGAATTTTACAGAGCATTTGTATTAGTTATTTGATTGTAAAATTATACTGGTTAATCCTGTTGGGGAACAAAAGTCTTTTCATTCTTGGGTTCTGCAGCTGGGGACAGCTAGTTAAAATGAAAAGGCATGTAAACCTTAATTGATGTTAGTAATTGAATTTTTATACACCTGAGGGCTTTTACAGAAAATGAGTGAAGACCCAAATTACTGTTCGACCTGGGGCATATTTAGTACTTCAACAAAAGGCAATGCATAGGGAAAAATGACAGAGCAAGGGAAATAGTGTTTGGGCTTCTAAGGACAAAAATTGTGAGCAGATCAATAATTTGAGGGAAACTAATGGAAGATAAGATTGTAAGGTTTGTGCAGATCTTCTCTGTACTGACCGGTGACTGCCATGATGGGATTGTTCTGTTACTGCTGTTGGAAAGGGGAGGGGGAACACGAGAAATAAATGCTATTTTCAGGAAGATTGGGAGAGGACAAAAAGTTCTTTTTGTGTCTGCTTTTCAGTTGCCTTCAGCTCAAAGTAATCCTTATGCTGAAGTAGCATATTTTAAAGTAGCATTTGTAATTCCATGCTGCCCAAAGCCAGGAAAAAAGGCAATAGCTACAATTTTGACAATAGCTACTGTCATCTCTTATCTCCATTTAAATAAGTAAGCCAACATAAATTCTCTGTAGCAGATATCTTACAGAAATGCATTGGCATTTTGCAAGTAACGTATGGTTTTTGATTGTAGGTGAGAGTATCTTAGTTTGTAAGAACTCTGAGAAATCAAAAGGGATAGCTCTTCTTCAGGGATCTCTAAAACCTGTTCGTAGCTGTCTGGGAAAACAAGAAGGAGAAGAAGTAACTGCCAGTATGGTTCGAGCTATTCTGGAGGTAAGAGATGGTTCACTAAATTCTCGTTTGCTCTTTTACACTTATTTTATAGTAGAACTTTGGTGTGTGAAGACTATTAGCTCTGTGTTTCTCTGTAACATTATTATAGTTACAGCCTTCCCAAGCCTGAATCTATAAACAATGTGGGTGTGTGTATATGTATGCAGTTGGTTTCTGGAGTCTGATAAAGTTAGTACTGTAATGGTAGAGTTTAATTTTTTAGAAGATTTTTTTTTTGTTTTTCTTGGAAAAGCAGATTTATAGAGAAGGAGCGAGAGGGAAATTTTCCATTTGCTGGTTCACTCTGCTAATGGTCACAATGGCTGGAACTAAGCAAATTTGAAGCCAGGAGGAGGAGCTTCTTCCAGGTCTTCCATGTGGGTACAGGGGTCCACGGACTTGGCCATTCTGCTGCTTTCCCAGGCCACAAATAGGGAGCTGGATATGAACTGAAATAGCCAGGTCATGGACTGGCACTCACACGGGATCCTGTTGCTTATAGGCAGAGGATTAGCTAGTTGAGCCATTGCTCTGGCACCTGAAATGGTGAATTTCAAAACAATAATTAAAAACCAAATGCCAGATGGCTTTTTATTCGTTTTTGCATATCTTTATTATTTAAAAAAAATTTTTTTTTTAACTTAGAGAAAAGGTAAAAACAGTGTATCCACTTCCGTATAATACTTGATGACATTAAAATAAAATTAAGTATAGTTTTAAATACACATGATTAGATGCTTTAAAAACTATGAAGAAATCAGGGGTGAAAGAGAATCATTTTGTCTTCAGATTCCTCAAAGGAGGTGCAGTCCAGTGTTTCATGTGTCCATTTAGGAAGGTTTTCCATACACACGCCAGCCTGCTGAGGTCCTGGATACACTGCAAGAACTAGTGACTCTGTACCTGGAACTGTGTTCTGTCTGCTTGTTAACTGTTAGTGTGAGGGGGAAAGAAAAGGAAAGCACTTGATAACATACGGTTGGTGGAGATGTAAATAGGGACTTTTATATTCTGAACATGTATTTTATATACTGCTGAAACATCAGCGGGTAAGCTGATCATACCTACTGCAGTAGAAGCTGTGCATTCCCCCTTGTTACCTAGACCACTGTTACCTCTAGGTGCTTTATTTAGCAGTGTATCTGTGAAGCCATATCAACTGAAATGTACTGAAGCACTTATTGAGTGTTGATGATAAAATAGTTGGAAAAGCCCAAATACTGTTAATGCTAGATAAATTTTACTAAGCCCTTTATTTGTGATTTTTGAAAAGAATGAGAATGCTGTTTATGCTGGTTTGATGTATACAGTATAGAGTGACAAAAGGCAAAAAGCTAATTAGCAGATACGTATTGGAGGGTTGTGAGAAACGATATCCAGAAGGCACAACTGACTTCATCTTTTCCTGCACTTAATCTCACCCAGAAGGGTTTTTCAGTAGCACCATTCCTCTGTGCCTGGATATCTCAGAGGAAGAATTGAAAGAATTGATCTGGTGCATCGTCATGAACCATCTCTACGTCTTTTATAACTGTTGTTTCAAAATTTCAAATGAATAATGATTAATTTTTTTTAAAGATTTATTTTCTTTTTATTGGAAAGGCAGATATACAGAGAGGAGAGACAGAGAGGAAGATCTTTCGTCCGATGATTCACTCCCCAGGTGGCCGCAACAGCTGGAGCTGAGCCAATCTGAAGCCAGGAACTTCCTCCAGGTCTCCCACATGGTTGCAGGGTCCCAAAGCTTGGGCCGTCCACCACTGCTTTCCCGGGCCACAAGCAGGGAGCTGGATGGGAAGCGGGGCTGCTGGGATTAGAACCGGCACCCATATGGGATGCCGGGCATGCAAGGCAAGGACCTTAACCACTGCGTCATCGCGCCTGGCCCGATTAATTTATTTTTACTTATGAGAAACCTTTTTCTACTTTTTAGGACAAATTGTCATTGTTTGTATTGTTCATAGGTGTTATCTATTGTTACAGCGATAGAAGAGTTCACAAAGTCTCCACATTAAGATTGTAATATTTTAAGGTTTTTAAAAAAAATATTTAAGATTTAATATTTTTTAAATAAAAGATTTGTTTTATTTACTTAAAAGGTAGAGAGACAGAGTGCACACTCTGCCATCCACTCATTCACTCCCCAAATGACCATACAACCAGGTCTAGAATGAAGCCAGGAGCCAGAAACTTCCTCCTGCTCTCCCACATGGGTGCTAGAGTTCCAAGTAATTAGGCCATCTCTTCCCGGGTACATTGGCAAGAGGCTGGATCAGAAATGAAGCAGCTAGGATTTGAACCAGTGCCCCGATATGGGATGCTGACATCACAAGCAGAGGCTTATCCGGCAGTACCTCAGTGTCAGCCCAAATTCTAAGAACTTTTAAACAAAAATTATCTATTTTTAGTGGAAAGTCAGATTTACAGAGGGGAGAAACAGAGAGAAATATCTTCCATCTGCTGATTCACTCCCCAAATGGCTGCAATGGCTGGAGCTGAGCTGATCTGAAACCAGAAGCCAGGAGCTTCTTTGGGTCTCCCACACAGTTGCAGGGTCCCAAGGCTTTGGGCTCTCCTCTACTGCTTTCCTAAGCCATAAGCAGGGAGCTGGATGGGAAGCAGAGCAGCTGGGACACATACCAGTGCCCATAAGGGATCTTGGCGCATGCATAGCAAGGATTTAATCACTTGTGTTGGGTTCTTTAAGAACATTTTAAAGAGAAAGTCCCTTCATTTCCTTTATATCATGAGGGTCTCATGCTTTACCATGTGTATTACCAGGGAGCTGGAAGGGAAATGGAGCAGCTGGGACTTGAATCTGTCCCTGTGTGGGACGCTGGTGGTGCAAGCAGTGGGTTTACTTGCTGTAGTACAATGTCATACTTGCATGTCTTATTAAAAATTACAAAATTTTTCTAACATTTTCTGTCAGATAATAGTTGGCAGAGTGGCAAGTACATCACAAGATATGCAGACTTATGCATCTTGTACATTTTTGGCTGCAAGTATGAAAGAAGGAAAGCAGGAAATTCAGGGAAATCAACATTCTGGCGAGCTCGGAGCAATCGAGGCCTGTGTGATATGGCTCCTCGAAAATGAGTTCATCCAGATTACAGAAACTGGTGATGGAACAGAAGGTAAATGTGACTTCTAGTAGCAAATGACTCACTTTTCCATGTTTTCATCTTTACTGACACAGAGTGTGTAACATTGCTGCATAAAAGAAAATGGGTTTTTCAGGGAGTATAAAGGGAAAGTGATTTTTTAAGCAATGTATCATGTCATAATTCAGCCACTTCAGATGGCATCAAGTCTGCTTATAAATTTCTATGTGTTGGCCTAGATGTTTTCTGGTAAAATTTGTCAATCCAGGAGGGTTAGTTAAGGAGTACAGAGCACAGAGCGGTGCTTTGGTTTGTTTTATTTTTAAGTGCTATATTTCCCATCCCTTTGGATTGTTCCCAGTATTTTGCATTGTCCTGAGCCTTTTGGGTATAAACCAGTGTTTGTAATGATTTATAATTATTTATGCATATTTATTCATATTTATAATTATTGGCCTTTGGAAAACTGACAGTATTTAAAACTCTATTTCACCAGGAAAGGTGTATCATCCAACACATCTGGGTTCAGCTACTCTTTCTTCTTCACTTTCTCCAACTGATACCTTAGATATTTTTGCTGACCTCCAAAGAGCAATGAAAGGCTTTGTTTTAGAAAATGACCTTCATATTGTTTATCTGGTAAGTTTTATCTTTTTAAGTATTACATTTGAGAAAACAGAAAAAATAAACTATGCATCAGAGTTGCCTCAAGGATCGTATTGTCTATTATTGTTGACCAGGTTAGTTGGGAATGGAGAAGAGGCTAAGATTAAAATTGTTTTAAAATAATGAACTGAATGTTCTAGGGACCTTTAATCTGTTTTTACAATAATTTGAGGTAGCTGAAACAGTCTGTCTTACGGGAATAGCGAAGGGCAGTGGGATATCAGCAGAGTGGAGGTAAGATCACGTGTACAAACTCAGGCAAAGGCCGGTCATGAATGGTCGTGCCATTAAGCTACTTATGGTAGTTCTTTCAAACTTTGCTTTATTTGCTGGAATTCCAAGCCAAAGAGATAACCTTGGTCAGTCCCAATGTTCATAAAGTAAAAAGCAAAAAAGGTTTAGAAAAAGTATCAAAATTGCTACTTAAAAATATTAATGTTAAGATACTTGGAACTAACATTCTTATAATAAAGACCTGCTTTCCCAGGCCCCAAGCAGGAAGCTAGATGGGAAGCAGAGCATCTGGGACATGAACCAGTGCCCATATGAGATCCCAGCAAGAATTTAGCCACTGACTATCAAGCCAGGCCCTAACAATAATTTTTTTAAGTAATAAATTCATTTTAATTTTGATGCTTATTTGAGAGATGCATGCTTATGTGGACCAACAATTACAGTGGGAAGAGTTGAGGAATGGGGAAAGTATATGAGACAACTGCCTCCAAATATTTTTTTTTTCTGGTATTTGGGGGAAGTGGAGAGAGAAGGGGAAAGGGCCACTCCCAGCAGCTAAACCGCATCAGTAACTGGGAATAGGGAGTGGCCACCTGATGTCATCCCATGTTCCTCTATGTGGAACATATTCTGAGGCTACTGCTTAAGTGGTTTTGATAATTTTGAGATGCTGTTGATTTTGTTGCTCCAGGGTTGAGGAAATCCTTCTAAGGTCCATTGGCTGACATAGTCCACTTTAGAGTCTCCATTCGCCCAGAAAACTGGGAGAACTGTCCAATTTGTTCTGCCCTCGATGGTGGTAGACATCCTCTCTAGGCCTCAGTTAACTGGTTGTCATGTCCCCCATGAGCATTTGGGATGCTGTCTACTGCACAAGCTTCAGCAACTGTGGAGTTGCAGTTCTGACACAATGCAACTCCATGGTTAGAACACAGAACCCGTGATTTTCCCTGTGGTTGGAGTTCTGAGTTCACTGGTCCAGTTGCAGTGGGAAACATCACCAGAGGTGACCCCCCCAGACCCCAGGCAGTGTGGGGTCTGGGTCAGTCCATTACATCAGCCTATACACTGGTGCTTGTAGTCACCTGGTCAGTTCTGTCCCCAACCCTATCTCATATGCAAGCCAGTAGATGCTACAGCCTAGCCTAACCCTGACCACCACCACACACTCTGCCCTCACATACACCAATGGCAACTGCAGCCTAGTTCGAGTGACCCCAGTAACCACCACCACACCTGGCCCTAACCCCGGTTCCTCTGCATTCTGGTGTGTGCAGCAGAATGGTCCAGTTCATCCCAGTCGGCTCTTGACTAATCTTCATATACAGTCCACACTCATGATGGTGGAGGCCACTGCCTGTCCAGCCAGGCCCACTCCCAGCTTTGGTTCTCATGCTCACCAGTGGGAGCTGCAGCCTATCAAAGAGGTGCCCACAGTTATTCTACCAGGCCCATCCCCAATCTCTGATCTTGTACTTTCCAGGTGGTTCTGTGGTCTAGTCCCAGACCCAGGACTTGCCAGCTAATGTGGCAAAGCCCTACCAGCCTGCACTTATTCTGGCAAGTGCATGCACCAGTGGATATGGTCACTTAGCCCAGCCTGGTGCCAAACCCAATTCACGTACAGGCCAGTGAATGCTGTAGTCCTGCCCAACTGATCTGGCCCTGGTCTCAGCTCTTACACTCACCAGAAGGTGCAGGGGCCCAAAAAGGGAAACTCCTGCAGCTCCCTTTCTCGGCTCATCCTCCATCCAGTTTTTAAGTGTGTTAGTGGGAGCTGCTACCCAGTCTGGCATGGCTTGCCTCACCTTGGCATCCACCAGTTGGGGCTGTAGCCAGGCCTGGCCCGATCTGCCTCCAGTTGTAGCTCCTGTTGGCAGGTGCTTCAGCTTAGCCTGTTCAAGCCAGCCCCTAGTCCTGGCCCTAATGTGAACTGGTTGATGTTGTGGCCCATTGTGGCCTGTCCATCTCCCCATCCTGGTTCTCACATCTCAGTCGGTGCTATGAACTGTCCTGGCCTGGTCCACCCCTAGTCCTGACCCACACATATGCCGGCTGGTACTGTAGCCTGGCTTGATCTGAGCTGCTCCCAGCTTTGATTCTTGCACTCACCTGCAGGGACTGCATCCTGACAGAGGAATTCCTCAAGTTTTTCCACCAGGTCACTCCCCAGTGGCAGATCTTACACATACTAATGGGTCCTTGGCCCACCTCCTTTTTTTGCAGTAACAGTGGCCTTGCCTGTCTGGCCCACATATATTTCGGCTCTCACTGTTAAGTGCTACAACCAAGCCATGCCTGGTCCATCCTTAGACCCAGCTCTTGTATGGTTTAGCAGGTCTTCTAAGACTTAGCCTGTCCTGTCCTATACCTACCCTGGCTCTTGTGAGCACTGGTGAATGCTGGAGCCAAGTCTAGTCTGGCACACCCCATACTGAGTCTACATGCATGCTGAGGGATGCTTAAGCCATGTCAACCCAGATTGCCGCCCCCATTCCAGTTCTAGTGCCCGCTACTAGAAACCGCAGCCCAGAAGGGGTATCTCCTCAGCTCTTCCACCAAGCTTGCTCCCAGCCATAGATCTTGCGCTTTACAGTGTTTGCTCTGACCTAGCCCAACAAAACCCAAAACCCAGCTTGGCCTTTGCCATCTGATACTGCAGCCTTGCGTGGCCTGTTCTGCACCCAGTCCCAACTCTCACTTGTGTGTGCTATAGCCTAGCCCTGCCCAGTCAGCCCCCATCTCTGGCTTTCGTGCAATCCCGTAATGTGATAGCCTAGCCTAGCTCGGCATGGCTCACACCCCATCCTGGCTCCCACACATGCCAGTGTGTTATGGTTTGACCTAGCTCTGTCTGGTTTGACCTAGCTCTGTCTGGTTTGCTGCGCACAACAGGGGCAACCCACATAGCTACCAGCAAGTGAAGCATCCCTGCCCAGCCTGACCAATGCCCAGCCCTCCCACAGTGGGAGTTCCCTAAGTATTCCACCAGCACTCCACTGGCTCACTTTTAGACCCAGATTTCACATGTGCCAGAGAGTGTTAGGCCTTTACCTGGCACAGTCTGCTCCCACAAGTGTCAGTCTTTGCATGTGCTGGTGGATGTTGTGGCCCAGCCTGTCCCACTCCAAATTCTTGGGGTCCCTGTGGGTGCTACAGCCTGGACCACCTTGGCCTGTTCTCAACTCCAGCACCCGTGAGTGTTGTTGAATTCCCTGGTGCTACATAGCCTAGCCCTTAACCACCATAGTCCCTTGAGTAAACCAGATGATATGGCAGTTCCTCAGGCGTAAGCCCACGATTCCTCACAAAATCTGCTCCAAGACCCAGTTCTCTTGTGAGCTGGTTAGTGTCGTCAGTCCAACACAGTGCATCCCTTCCTCGACACTCACTGGCAGTTACTGTGTAGTCTGAATATACACTATTGTTCCATTTGTTTAGGTCCTTGATTGCTTATGCCAGTTTTTGAAGTGTTCAGAGCACAGTTTTGTGCTTGTGTTAAATTTATTTCCAAACTTTTATTTTTGAGACTTTTTGTGAATTGTAAATGAAGTGCTTTCTGAAAACAAGCTTAGGATTAACCATCAACCTGTAAAGAAAAACTTTATTGACACATCAGTTTTTAATACTGAAAAATATTCATCTTGTTGGCTGATACAAGATTATGCCATTGAAGTAGAGATAGTTTTGTTTCTTTCATTCTAATTATTAACTTGCCTAGCTGTTTTGGCCAGGAATCTGGGCTAGAAATGGCAAGATCCTTCATCTTTGTCTTGTTCCTGATCTTACAGGGAAGATATTCAATCATTTATCATCAAGTATTGCTAGCTGTAGGCTTTCTTAAGATTTTTAATCAGATAGTTTTCCTTTCCTTAGTTTGTTCAAAAATTTTTTTTAATCATGAAAGGGCATTAGGTTTTGATGATTTCTTTTTCTGCATCTGTTTACATTCCCATATGATCTCCATGGAAACTGTTTATTAGGTATTATAACAGTCTTGAGAATTTTGGTAAATGCTGCTTGGTCACAGTGCGCAGTTGTTTTAATACGCTGCTAGATTTGATGTGCTAGTGTTGAGAATCCTTACATTTCAACCAAATGATTTAGGATGGATTGCTTCCTTTTCAATTTTTTTTTGGAATATTATATGGGGAATTGCTGCTAATTTTTATTTGGTAGATTTCACATGTCAGGCCATCTGATCAGGTCAAAGTTTTCCTTGAAATGCATTTTTTAAAAATGATTTTATTTGTTCTTCACCTGTTCAAGTTTTGTTATTTCTTTAGTTTTTTTAGTTTGTATGTTTCCAGACATTTATCCATTTCTTTCAGATCATTCAATTTGGTATCATCCAGTCAATTCTGGAATGTACTCTTCCAATTCCTGATTTTAGTAATTTGAGTTTTCTGTTTTCATTTCTTGATCACTCTAAATGCAGTTTTTTTTCCTATTTTGTTATCTTTTTGTTCTTGCCTGTTTTGGTTTATTCTATTTTCTTTATAAATATTTACTCTATTCATAAACTCTTGTTTATTATTTTCTTATTTGCTTTGAGTTTACTTTGCCCTTGTATAAATGGAAGATTAGGGTATTGATTTGAGGGGTTTTATTTTGTTTTTAAATTCTTATTTGAGACAGAGAAAGAAAATGAAAGCACTTCAACTTATTGGTTCACTCTCCAAATGCCTACAGTAACTTGAGGCTGGACCAGGTCAGAACTGGAAGCTGAAAACTCAGTCCAGGTTTCGGTCTCACATGTGGAGCTGAGGCAGAAATCCAGTTATTTGAACAACCATCACTGCCTTCCAGGGTTAGCATCAGCAGGAAGCTGGAGCCAGAGTGGAGACCAGAATTCCAATATGAGACAGCCCCGGTGGTTTGTCTTCTTTATGGTGGATTACAGTGGCAGGAGCCTGTGTAGTAGGAAGATCCCGGGCGAGGCTGGAGGCAGAGAGAGACTGGGTGAGGCCAAGCTCAGGGTTTTTAACCGCAGGGTCTCTGAAGGACCCCGAGACCAGCACTGGCATCTGAAGGCTGGGCCCCCAGGGACCCATGGCCCTCGTGATAGATCACACCTCTTAGAGGTTGCATTCTTCTATTGTCACACAGCGGACCAAACTTCTTACACATAAAACTTTCAGTAGCATACCACATACAAACCCTGGCACACTGCATATGATGTTTTGGTTTTTGTTTTCTGCATCTAAAATGTACTTTTTGTTTAGTTAGCATTTTGACTGTTACGCATCTTGTTACCTATCTCTTTGCATTTATCCTACATGGAGTTTACTGAGCTTCTTGTTTACTTCAAGGAACGTTTTTCATCAAGTTGTGAAACTTAGCAGTAATTTCTGAGGGTATTTTGTTGTTTGCTTCTTCTGCTACTTTCATTTTTGCGTAATTGGTGCAGTTAACATTTTCTCACATTTCTCTGATGCTTTGTTCATTTTTGCTTCATTTTTCACTCCTCTCTTTGATTAGCATAATCTCTGTCATCATATCTTCGTGTTTGCTGATTCTTTCGTATTCTTGTTTAGATAAACACGTGAGGAATCTGTAGACACAAAGTCTGTGTTTGGAAACACATGCATGGGCATAAACTGTGTTTTTGCACCAGAATGAGCATCCTTTCAGCTGTTTTAATGAAATTTTTAAAGTGCCCTTATATTTTTTGAACTCTTCAGTGAATTATTCATTTCAATTATTGTGCTTTTTTTAAATTACAAAAAAAATTTTTCCATAAGCGTAACAGAACATTTATATTTGAACAAATTGACAAATAGGTGTATTTCAAAAAGAAAAATTAAATCTATGGCATGAAATTTTCATTCAAATTTCAGGAGCGAAAATAATGTAAGTCTTGGACTATTACCTAAGGAAGATAAAAGGGAACAGAAAAGTTGGAAGGGAAAAAATATAGGCAACTCAGTATCCAAATGGAAAAAGTAGAATCACTTCTGCTCAGCTTTGAGCTTACAAATATACTTTAAAAAAAAAAGAAAAGAGAGAGAAAATTACATGTTGAAATGTATATGGTTGTAGTCCCAGTGGTGTCTGTGCTTGATGGCTTTAGGCCACAATAGTTTGGGTTCCATTACAGGTGTCTTCACTGCTATTACTTCTATGTGGGGGAAAAGGCAAAACCTGTTTGCTGTACGTGTTTATGGGGAAAACACTTCTCAAAGACTAGAATGATACAAATGAGCCACAGAAGCTGGTCAGCCTGGCTATGGAGTGGTGGCAATAATCTCAACATTCCAGATGACTCAGCTGACCCTGAGCTCCCTAGGAAGCTGAGCACACATAGGAAGAAGGAATTATCATTTGAAGATAGAACCAGCTTGCCTGGACCTTAGAAACAGAGCAGCAGCTGGCCTATTGTGCTTTTCAACTATAGCATTGTCATTTAACTCTTTTTTTTCTTCTATCATCTGTGCTTTTTAAGACTTCTTCATGCTTTCCTTTTTCAGACGAGTTTTTTCGTTGTCAGTTTTGTAATATCTGCTTTAAGGTCTTAAAAAATATTTATTTGGAAAGCAGAGTGAGAGATGGAGAGATGGAGGAATGAGGAGGGAGAGGGGAAAGATCTTTCATTCCAAGGTTCACTTCCCAATGGCTGCAGGGGTGAGTTGAGCCATGTTGAAGCCTGGACCTCTATCATGATCTCCCACATGGATTGGCAGGGCCCTAGGCACTGGGAGCATCTTTTACTGTTTCCTGAGGAACATTTGCAGGGAGCTGGATCTGAAGTTGAGCACCTGGGACTCAAATATGGGCAATAAGGGATGTAAGATGTTGCAGATTGCAGCTTAACTCTGTGCACCACATCACCGGCCCCTCATAGCTGTCTCTTTTTTCTCCCTCCCTCTCTGCATATGTGTTTAATTCTTTCTAATTACAGAGGAGGGGTTGGGTGGGGGAGAGCAGTAGGGATGGGGTAGGTATCTTCCCATGTTTCCCAGGCATGTTAGCAGTGAGGTAGATTGGCAATGTAACAGTTAACTCACAAACCAGTGGCAGCTGTGTTTCAGGCTTGTCTTTATCTGCTGTGCCGTGAAGCTGGCCTCACGTAATTGTCGCCTTTGCCTGCCTTTTTCTGCCTGTGCTTGGGACACACTTTCCTGTTTTTTGCATGTCTCAATTTTTGCTTTTTTTTTGTTTGTTTAGTCCCATACATTTTAGATAATGTAAGAACTTGAGTTGTGAACCTTCCCTCCTCCAATTTCTTCTTTATTATTTCCTGAAAATTACAGAATTCTTGGGAGAGACCTGCATTATGGCATAGTATGCTAAGCTTCTACCTGTGGTGTTGGCATTCCTTATGGATGCCAGTTTGCATCCCAGCTGCTCTGCTTTCTGTCCAGCTCCCTGGTTTATGGTCTGAGAAAGCAGCAGATGATGGCTCAAGTCCGTGGGCCTCTGTACCCTCATGGGAGACCTGGAGGTGTCCTGGCTCCTGACTTCAGAGGGACCCAGCTCTGGCCATTGCAACCATTTGGGAAGTGAACTATTGACTGGAAGGCCTGTCTCTCTCTAGCTCTTCTCTCTGCAATTCTGCTTTTCAAATAAAAATAATTGCAGAATTCTTTGTATAAAAATTGAAGTTTTCCCATCAGTGGTCTGTGATTCAAGATTTGGGTGCTATAATAACCACTTTGTATGCTTAATTGTCTTTTCCTTTTGTTCTTGCAGTGAATTATGTGTGAATAAGTCATGTTCATATCTAAATGAGGTTTAATCTCATTAGAAATTTTTCCTAAATGCTGAGGAGTTTGTCTTCAATGTGAGCTTGATGTTTATAATTCTGTTTCTTCTGTTGTGCAGCAATTTTGTTTAATGATGGATGAATCTTACCTTTAGGTAACACCCATGTTTGAGGATTGGACTACTATTGATTGGTATCGATTTTTCTGTTTATGGGAGAAATTGCCAACTTCTATGAAAAGGGTGGCAGAGCTAGTAGGAGTTGAAGAAGCATTCTTGGCTCGCTGTGTGAAAGGAAAAGTAATAGCCAGAACAGAGAGACAGCACCGACAAATGGCCATCCATAAAAGGTGAGCATCCAGTGGCCCCAAAGTCTTGGGACTCTGTACCTGCGGGAGACCTGGAGGAAGCTCCTGGCTCCGGGCTTCGGGTTGGCTCAGCTCTGGTCGTTGTGGCCCTTCAGTGGCTGAAAAAGTGGATAGAAGATCTTTCTGTCTGTCTCTCCTCCTCTCTGCACATCTGCCTCTCCAATAAAAATAGAATAAAATTTTTTTTTGAAAGGTAAGCATCCAGAGCCTGGGCTTTCCCATGTTTAACACAGTGTTTGGCATACAGCAGGTGTCTAGTTTCCTGTAGTCACTTTTGTTGCTGACTATAGTGAATTTTTCAGCTTTCTATCTTTACTGAATGTTATGGATGTTCCAGTTTCTTTCTGCATCTTGTAGTTTAGCAGTCATTGCTAAATATTGCATATTAAAACCTTTCAAAATAGAACATTAGTCTTAAAGAAGATGTGATTGGAAAAGCTGCCCACTTGCTGTGGCTTCACTTGTAGTCATGCATCCATTCTCAGGTATGATTAACTAGCAGTAGGATAGAACAAAGTAAAAGTTGCATGTGGAGAAGTTGTATGCTTCAGAGAATTTGTTTCTTTGAAAAATATGAAAGATATTAGTCTTAAGCATTCATGTATAGTTTACAGTATGGTCAACTATAAATATAAGAATTTATATGTATGGGTTGTTACTGTTTCCTTTCAAATCAAACTCATAGTCAAATTCTGTCATTTCATTGAAATGACGTTAACTACATCAAGCCTCTAAGTTGTGTGCTGTTGTATTTCTTGAACTCAGTGATATTTCTTTAAAGTTGTTTGCAGAATGAAAATACAGGAGATCTTTTTATTTATTTACTTTGTCGTGTTGACATGATTTATTTGCTTTAGCATTAAAAGTGGTTTTCCACACGTTGATCTCAGTCTTTGTTCACTAATGCTATAATGTATTAGCATTTTGCCTCAGTGTATACACCCTCTATTGCCTTTTTGGCTCTTAGTTTTGCAGCACACATGATACTTTAATAGTAGACACAGCAACCTTTTACCATGCTTTTGTTGATTGGTGTTTAGGTTTTTCACCAGTCTTGTGCTATTGGATTTAATCAGTGAAGTTCCCTTAAAGGAAATTAACCAGAAATATGGATGCAATCGTGGGCAGATTCAGTCTTTGCAGCAGTCAGCTGCTGTGTATGCAGGTCAGTGAACGGTTTCCCTTTTATTTAACTCTGTGACTTGAGGTCAAGTTAAGATTGTATCCTAAATCCATTTTATAAAATCCTCTCTAAGTGTGATTATCAGTCCTTATCATTATCAAAAGGTATAAAAGTATTGCTCTTCTGTACTCATGCCGTGATGTAGAGGACTTGGCAACACAAACCATTTTTCTGGATCTTTTCCTTTTGCGGTCATTAAAGTTGAGTGTTTATTGTCCCTCTCCTTGATTTTCTCGTATTCTTTAGGGTTTTATTTTTTTCTTGTTTTTTTTTGTTGTTGTTGTTGTTTTTGCTTTTAAAAAAGAAGCAAGAGAGACAAGTTTCTTAGTGATCTCCCTTTGGCATGAAGGTTGTGGTTATTTAGGCAAAAGTTGGCAGGTGAGAAGGAATTCTGTTCTTTACCAAGCTTAGAATGTGGAGTTCACGTATTAAGGAAACGAGAGCTTCCCCAGAAAAAGACATTAAACACAACAGCCAGACAGAAATCTGGACCTATTTTACCAAGCAGTGCTCACACAAAGCTTGTTGGCAGGAAACACTCAGCGCATTGAGGATGTGTGTATTTACATGTGTAAGATGTGCATTCCAGTGGACACTGAGAAAATGTGGAGGAGGGCAGTGAGAAGGGAGGGACTTCTTGTTCAGTTAACTGGCATCTCTAACATTGCCTTTAGGGTTAGTGTTCTCATAGGGAAGTGACTTTCTTAATGACTGGGCACTTTGCTGCTCTGGCCTCTTTATTTCAAGAGGACATAGATGTTGAGCTGAGTAACCTTTATATGAAGTAAGTAATAATGGAAACTTCAGTTTTTGGAGTCCTCCCAGCACTTGAACATTTTGATTACTTTCTTTTCACCCAGGAGAATATGTCCTTTATCTGTTTGCAGATAAGGACGAGAGAAGCATGAAAGAGGATGAAGTAGGACGAGGGCTTCTTTGTGTGCTTTGAATTTCCAACAAGTGGTGTTTCATTGTTAGGCTGCTCTCATATGCAGTGCACCTTGAACCTTGTGAAGCCTTCTGATTCTTCCATTAACAAAGCCAAACCAGGAAAGTAAGAGATGTAGGCATGATCTGTAAGGACTTTTTTTTTTCCTTTCTTCTTCCTCTTTCTTTTTTTTTTTTTTCTTGTTTATTTTTTATTAATTACATTGCATTACGTGACACAGTTTTATAGGTACTGGGATTCCCCCTACCCTTTCTGAAACCCTCCCCCCATGGAGGATTCCTCCACCTTGCTGCACTGCCACAATTCAAGTTAAATTGAGATTCTTTCATTGCAAGCATATGATCTGTAAGGACTTTTTAATTGAACATGTGTTCATTGACTGTTCTAGGGATGATTACAGTATTTTCCAACCGCCTGGGTTGGTACAACATGGAGCTTCTACTGTCCCAGTTTCAGAAGCGTCTTACTTTTGGCATCCAGAGGGAGCTGTGTGACCTGGTCCGGGTATCCTTACTTAATGCTCAGAGAGCCAGATTTCTCTATGCTTCTGGCTTTCTCACGGTGGCAGATCTTGCTAGAGCCACTGTTACCGAGGTGGAGGTGGTTCTGAAAAATGCTGCACCTTTTAAAAGGTAAGAAAATCCCTCTATACCTCTGTCCCTGTTTTTGTTTTTAAATAAAAATCTGTTTCATTTGAAAGGCACATAGAGCTATCTTGTGTACGGGTTCATTCCTCAGATGTCTGCAACAACAGCTAAGGCTGGGGCAGGTTGAAGCCGGTAATCAGAAACACAGCTGTGGGGGTTATGGACTCGGGTGCTTGTGCCTCAGCTGGAAGGCCAGAATCTATTTTGATCAAAGTTAGTAATACCAAGACTTACCCTGAGTTCTACTCTGATTCCTGTCAGTCTGTGTGCTCCAGCTGTTTTTATTGAAACTAATCTGTCTCAATGGTTCTGACTTGGACCTGAGGTAGAAAGCAAGAATCCATCCACTGCTGTTTCTTCTAGGTCCCACCCCCCCGGTAACTGCTGGCTTTGGTTTCTCTCTAGTCCCTTCCTAAATGTCCAGAGTTTATATTGTGTTTAGGACGTGTTTTCAGTGAGAGTTTATTGACTTTCACCTTTTTTAAGGCTTCTGCTTAAAAAAATCTTCCTTGTTAAAACCTTCTCATATGACATCACTTACAAGTTATGCAAGTACCCAGTTCTTTTTTATGCTGCATTTTTATATGCAACTCTTAGTAGCAGTGGCACAGAATGTATCTTAAACATTGGTTTAGTTTCTAAATCCTCCAAGAAGCAGATAAATACCTTGGAAGAGATACTTTGTCTTTGTTCAATATTATTTCCCAGTTCCTAGAAGAGCTTAGTGTGCTTGCTTAGCACATACACATTTTGTTTTTTAAGATTTATTTATTTATGTGAAAGTCAGGGTTAAGAGGGAGAGTGAGAGAGCTCTTCCATATGCTGTTTTACTCCCCAAATGACCATAAAGTCTATAATGGCCAGAGCTGGGCTGATACAAAGTCAGGCACTAGGAACTCCTTCTCTGTCTCCCATGAGGGTGGGGCACAAGCACGTGGGCTGTCTGCTGCTGCTGTCACGGGTGCATTAGCAGGGAGCTGGGTGGGAAGTAGAACAGCTGGCATTTTAACTGGCTAGGATACTGGTGCCACATTCACATTCACCTGCTAAGCCGTGGTGGCAGCCCTAGCGCATATTGTTGTATGAATAAATGAAATCAGTACATTAACTACTTTATTTTCCTGTCTTCTTGTATAGCACCCGAAAGGCAGTGGATGAGGAAGAGGAGGCAGTCGAAGAACGGCGGAGTTTGCGAACTATCTGGGTGTCTGGAAGAAAGGGATTAACTGAAAGGGAAGCAGCAGCCCTTATAGTGGAAGAAGCTAAAGTGATTCTTCAGCAAGACCTAGTTGAAATGGGAGTGCAATGGGAGCCATATTCTCCGTTAAGTTCTGATATTCATTTGATGAACAGTAGTAAGTCAGATGGAAAAGAACATACATCCCATGCTAAGAGTTTTTGTAAAAAATTAACATCAAGAAACGGAAGTAGTACAAGCTTGAGTGATTCACCAACTAGAGTGCACAATTTGCATAGAAGTAGAGATCATGCAAATTCCTTTCATGGTAAGTTGCAGGATGGGAATCAGGAACGTGAGAGGCAATCCGTCTTCAGAGCAAGAAAGCGGGCTCTTTTGGATAGAGACAGGGGGAAGTCAGGAAACCCTTTGAGTGGGGAACAAATAGGCACTAAGGAAGTTGTTCAGACTTCTTCACCTGAGAAAATTGAGAAGACATCTGTGTATTCAGGAAGTTCAGGCAAGAGCACAGCTTTTCGAATCTTGAAACATAGAAAGCAGCTAAAACGCTCCAGCAACAGCAGGCCTGTGGAAGACTCTGGGATGCGCACTAGTGGTGTGCGAGGACAAACAACGTCCAGTCCTATTTGCGAAGATTCATTTACCATCAATGAGCAGAATGTGGAATTTAGAAGTCCAGGATTATTTCCTGAAAATCTGTCTTTGGATGCTAAGGAAAAATGTAAAAGAAAATCTTTTCCATTACAAACAGAGCAGAGTTGCTCAAGGAACAGAACAATAATTAGTGGCACTGCTGGGGCATGTGTTGTCACAGGATCCCAAAGGAAAAATGTGACTTATCAAGAAGCCACTAATGTGGGAATGGAACCTGCAAGGGGATTAGCTGCTGTTGAGACAGAGAAAGGAAATGGAGTGCTGATGCAGGGTAATCCAGAAAGCCAAAATGGTTATGTGAAGCACTATGACACCCTTCCAACTAAGCAGTGCATGGAAAAGCATGCTGATAAGCAGACAAACACTGATACCAAACATGGAGATGCACGAGAGAGACAAATGCCCTGCGAGGCCGTCAATCATTCGACAAATAGAGACTCCAATGTTGCTGCTGCCACGTGTCTGAATATGGAGGTTAATCCTGCTGAGAAGACACCAGGTCATTTTCTTGCCTCGGGAGATAAAGGAAGCAGAATTGAGAGACCCAGAATACTTCTGCCAGTTGGAACATTTGGTAAGGTAGACCAACTGGAGAATTTTCCGAATTCCCCCGGAGTGCAAGAAAAAGCTGATGTTTATACAACTAACCAAATTAAAAATGATCATGCTCCCAGCTTGGGTTTAGTTCCCTGTGATTTTGAAGACAGTCTCTACCTTGATACTCAGTCAGAGAAAATGATACAACAGGTGACAACAGAAAATGCCATGTTGGCAGCTCAAGGCAACAGTGTGGCCAGACAGAGTTCAGTGACCTCCTTGCAGAATAAACCGGACACTGCCTTTTCTGGAAAGCGGTGTTCTCCAGGAGCAACTCAGACAGATCAGATGGACCTCAAGACCATCGAGGTTATGAAGCAAAGCACTGGTGCACATGGTGTTAACAACCAGACTCCAGAAAACCACATTTGTCATTCTCCAGTACTACTGGAAGAACACAAACCTTGTTTTAAAGGGAATGAACTCTCTGTTACTGACTCCCAATTAACTAGTTTTCTTCAAGGTTATCAAACGCAAGGAACTGTAAAGTCAGTTACAGCCCTGTGTCCTCAGAAGAGCTCTCCCATTGGTGGAGAAGGAGAGAGCCTGCCAACTCCTGAAACAAGTCTAAATATGAGTGATTGTTTACTGTTTGATAGTTTCAGTGATGACGGCCTTACAAAAGAACAGCCACCGGAGGTTCCAATGAAAGAATCCGATCTCTCTGATCGAACGTCAGAAAACTGCAGAGGTTGTGTGAGTCCACATCAAAAGGACCTCATTGAAAAAATGAACAAGAGCGAGAATCAAGGTAATCAGCAGTGGGCGGCCTGTTTCAGCGATGAATCTGTTCTATTTTCAGAAGTGGATTCTAGCCAGATGGTTGAGGCTTTGGACAATGTAGATGGATTTTTTGTCTCAGAAAAAGAGAGTGCTGCAGTATCTCTTAGAACAGTGGAGCTAGATGATGCAGGTAAGGATCACTGCCAAAGGGAAGTAACTGAAGAACAAAATGAACAAAATCCCAAGTCCAGGTTGTTTGGGGTCAGGCAAAATGACTCGTTGTTATGGTCAGGAGCATCATTTGATTTAAGCCCAGGACTGCAGAGGATTTTAGATAAGGTGCCCAGTCCTTTAGAAAAAGGAACTGTGAAAGTAATGACTGTGAATGTGTCTAGTTTAGAAGGAACAACAAAGCTAAATGAGAAACAAGAACTGATTTCACATCTGAGGACAAGTCAAGTACAGGGAATTTCCATTTTTCCTAATAACGAAGTTGTAAATACCAAGGATGAGGCACTGGAGTACAATGCCAGGCGCGGTGACACCTCGTCCCTCTTGCCTGCTAAAGAAAGCTGTGCAGTTGATGATAATGGTCTTGTTCCTCCTACTCCCATCCCAACATCTGCTTCCAAGCTTCCATTGTCAGGGATTCTTGGAACATCTGTAAAACTTGAGAAAACGCGGAGTGTTGTAGCACCAGGTGAAAATTACTCATTTGACTCACCTTCAAATATAAACCATAAGTTAAGTCCTAAATGTAGAAACGGCTCCAAAGGCGACAGTCCTGTGAGAGAAACAAGCTTTTCATTGCAGCTGTCGCAGGATGAACTACAGTCAACCCAAGACTCCTGCAGTTCAGAAAGCTTGGCTATAATTGATGTGGCAAGTGATCGAACTCTCTTTCAAACATTCATTAATGAATGGCAGTGCAAAAAGCGATTCTCCATCTCTGTGGCTTGTGAAAAGATGAGACCTTCTAGATCTGTTGCCATTGGTGGTAGGTTTAAACAAGGTAAGAATTTAGAGTTAAACAAAGTTTTTAGTGTTTCTCAGGGATCAGCTGGTTAGTGGACTGAGATGAGATTTGGGTTTTTCAGAATTGGATATTAAATGTCCAAAATTTAACGAGTATCTCCTCTAATAAGTACCTCCTATGTGGATTTACATGCAACAGTAGATTGCTAACATTTGTTTTCAAGTGTAAAAGTTGCATGTAATATAGATGGTGTTAATCAAAATATTAGGTTAAAAAATATACTCTGAATATGATCAGCCATTTCTTAATGATATTTTAACCTGACATAATGGTGTTTTATTAATCATCAAAGCTCATGAATTATTTTACATTATCTTTGATAACAACAAAAATAGCAAATAGATACTGTTTTTTGCAATGTGCATTAACTACATTTTGACTCAGTTCAAGACTCAATTCAAGTAGAACATCGATTTATAAAGATAGCTATGAATTATATTTTAAGTGTTGATTGCAAAGCCTTGCAGAGCTATTCTAGATTTTGAGAGGATTGAACCTTATGGTCTCTTTTCAAAAGTCTACATTCTAGAAAATAGAGAATGACTGTAGTCTACTTGACAACCTGGTGTGGTAATGAGAGATTCAATTACATTTTTTAAGTCTCCATGAATAGATTGTTAAAGTGTTTTGAGTGTCTGGATTTCAATTCATGAGACAGATGTGTTCATGACAAGTTTTATGTGAGCTTTTCATGTTGAATAACATTTCTGTATCAGGCTCTGTGTAGACTCAAGCAGGATGTTCTCAGATTTAAGAAATATGTATTGAATTCCTATGTGATGGTTATTTTCTGGGTATTGGAGATAAAAATAAGACAGTTTTGTTGCTTGTTGACATTTTTATTTGAGAAGGAGTAAGAGTATAATGTGTTTGTGTAAGTGTATGAGAGAGAGAACTTGAGACCATTTTCTGTCTGCCTGTTCATTCCCCAGTGCTAGCAACAACCACGGCTGGACCAGGCCGAAGCCAGGAGTCTGTCATATGGGTGGTAGCGGCCCATGTGTTTGAGTTTTTATCTATTTATTGCTTCCTGGGATCCATGAGTGCAACACAAGTGCAGCAGCCACAGCTTGAACTAGCACTACGTAAGAGATGCAGATATCTGAAGCAGTGGCTTAATACGCTGCACCATATTACTTGCTGACATAGTTTCTTTTTAAAAATAGTTATTTTATTTGAAAAGCACTGATATATACCAAACAGATATCTAAAAATGATTGAAACGTAACTTCACTTCCTGGCATGTAGTCTCCATTATACATATATGAGAACATATGTTTATACTTGTTCATCTATATATTTATTTTGTATTTTACATGAATGTTACCTTACATGAGAGAAAACATAAGATATTTGTCCTCTTGGGACTGGCTCATTTCACTGAGCATAATGGTCTCCAGTTAGGACCATTTGTAGCACATCTGGACCTGTTGATTTCCACTACACTTCTATTATACATTACCATAAACATGGAGCCAGAAAGCACAGTCCACAACAAGGTGAAAAACAGAAAATTTACATCAGTGTAAAGTTAAACAACATGTCACAGAATGACCAATGCATCGCTAAAGTGATGAAAAAGAAAGTCAAACTCTTGTAGAAATTGATGCTACTGCATGACCCATGTGGTGTTGAAAAAAAATCACAGTAAAAACAATATCAATGCCATGAGATGTGGCAAAAACAGTGTTGAAAGGGACATGAACAACATCAGATGCTTACAGATGATCAGTGTCTCTTATGAATGATCTGTGAATGAATTGCAAGGACTTGTTGAAAAAGACAAACAAAATGGCAAGTGCAAAGAATGTAAAATTCACAGCAAAAATAATTGAATTTGAAACAAACAAAAAACTGAAAATTGATAGAGCCATGCACTAAGAAGATGAGCAAAACAACCACTCAGTCATATTAACATTGGAAGAGGACAACGACTTAAAATGAGATGCATCAGAAATGTTCCCAGCTTTCTGCTCTTTACGTGGGTCATGACTCTGTTGGCATAGGTAATAGTAGGACTGTAATTTCTTGTTGTCTGTGTATATTTGGAAATGTCATTGGGCGTCTCTCCATTCCTTAGTAGAGATGCCTTGTTTTGATTTTCCTTGGTTCCTGATACCCTGGTGTATGTGGCATCCTTTGTGGAGTTACACATGTGTGTTTATTCTCCTTTATTTGTTTTGTGTTTTCTGTGGGAGTTGTCTTATATTAGAGCAAACATGTGACATCTGCCCTTTTGAGATTGGTTCATTTCACTTACCGTAATGGTCTCTAGCCGGTCCCATTTGGATGCAAGAAATAGAATTTTATTCTTTTTAATAGCTGAATTGTATTCCATAGAGTAGATGTATTATAGTTTCTTTATCCAGTCCTCTATCAGTGGGCATCTAGATTGTTTCCATGTTTTTGCTATTTGTTGATTGTGCAACAGTATTAGATCCTTTGGATATATTCCCAGGAGTGGGATTGCTGGGTCATATGGTAGGTGAATTTTCAGTCGCACCAGCTGGCAATCCCACCTGCAGTGGAGTAGGGTTCCTTCCCCACCAACCCCCATCCTGGCCAGCAGATGGTGTTGGTAGTTTTCTGTATGTGGGCCATTCTCATGGAGTTAAGTGGAACCTCAGTGTTGTTCTTATTTGAATTTCCCCTATTGCTAGGGAGTTTGAACTTGTTTTTTATATGTCTGTTAGCCATTTGGATTTGTTTCTTTGAAAAGTGTCTGCCCATTTCCTTTGTCCATTTGTTGACTGACTTATTTGTTTTGTTATTATGGTTTTTCTGGAGTTCTTTGTATATTCTGGGTATTAGTCTTCTGTCTGTCGTGTAGTGTGCAAAGATTTCCTCGCACTCTGTTGATTGCTTCCTTTGCTTTGTGGAAGTTTTTTAGTTTGATGTAGTCCCATTTGTTTATTTTGGTCTTGACTGCTTGTGCTTTTGATGATTTTTCTAGGAAGTCTTTGCCTGTACCTTTATCTTGTAGATTATTTCCTACATTTTATTAAGTTTGATGGTTTCTGGGTGTAAGTTTAGATTCCTTATTCAGTTAGATTTGATCATTGTGTATGGTGAAACGTGCGGGCTTGTTCCTTACACCTGTGTCCCCCTATTGGCCATCTTGTCCGCTCACAGTTTCTTTCTGCATTTCTCTTTCAGTGGGCACCTCTGTTTCTATGCCTTTGCTAATGTGGATTGTGCTGCTCCAAATATGGAGATACAGGTCACAGTATACACTCTGTTCCTGAATAAAAGGAAATCTTCCAGTGAAACAGTTAAAAATATCTTGACAATGTGTTAGATTTTCTAGCTTTGTATATGGCTACAATGCCATGATGCACTTATACAGCAGAACATTAAGTTTGTAACTGTTTCTGAAGGTCTATACTACTATTACAATGCAGGATAAAATGGTGGGGGGAGAAATGGAAGGGAAAGGGAAAAATCACTGTACCTACAAAAGGTATCAATGGAAGATAATATCAATAATAAAATGATTAAATGAAATGATTAATATGTATTTTAGGATCATGAAATTTTTGTCTATCAGTTTTTATTGTCACTTTTTAAACAGTTTGATTTTATTTTTATCGACTCTTAAAAATGATCTTGCTGTTGATTCCTTTAGTTGATTCATCTCAGGAAACCTCTAGTGGAGCTGACGGATTCCCGGTTCCAGGCTGTGATGACATGCTGGTGGTTGGCCTGGCAGTGTGCTGGGGTGGAAGGGATGCATATTATTTTTCATTACAAAAGGAACAGAAGAGTTCTGGTAAGTGAACAGTGTTGGCTAATCAACATGTTGGTTAATGTAACATCTGTGAAGATAGTGATCTTATTTGAGAATTACTTCCTGGAATTTACATAGGATTTGTGAGTAGGATGAAAATTATTAGCATTTGGAGAGTAGCTCGTGTGACCATTGCTGCACACGGGAACCAGGATGAGAGCCTGCCGCCTGCTCCGTCCTGCCTGTCCCATCAGGCGAACGATGCTCTTCCCTGAGGGGCAGAGGAGCTTCAGGGATTTGCTTGTTACCTTCAGGATTTGCTTTTTAAGACTGAACCATTGGAGTTGTCACTTTTCTCTCCCATTGACTGGGTATGTGGAACTTGCCTGCAGGCAGTATTGGAGAGAAGATTTACAGAAGTGGATTCACAAAGGAAAGAGCTGTAGTCCGATTATGTCTATTGCGTACCCAACTGATTGGTTCATTTTCCATAGTAGCAAAACTAAGAATGCCATATATCTGTTTTCCAGTAATCATGAAATGTTTTTAGTTGTTTTGCCAGAAAGGTGTCTTGGAATGAGTCAGAACTTGAATTTGTACTTAGTTTATTTTTCGTGTTGTAGATTTATGCTAAATCTTTTAAAAATTAATTTTTGATGCTTTCCTGTCTTTAATACTTTTTTTTTTTTAAGACTTATTTATGTTGGAAAGTCAGGTTTACAGAGAAGAGAGACAGGAAAATCTTTCGTCTGCTGGTTCACTCCCCAAGTGGCTACAATGGCCGGACCTGAGCCAATCTGAAGTCAGGAGCCAGGAGCTTCCTCCAGGTCTCCCATGTGGATGCAAGGTCCTAAGGCTTTGGATCATTCTCTGCAGCTTTCCCAAGCCACAAACAAGGAGCTGGATGGGAAGTGGAGCAGCTGGGATATGAACCAGTGTCTGTATATGATCCCAGCGCATGTAAGGGAGGACTTTAGCCACTAGGCTCCTGCACTGGACCCCTCTTTAATTCTTCATTTTGAAAAATATAATTTCACTTTCAAAAGCATTGATATTTTATTTTTTACACCTCATTCAGTAGGACATTATAAGTGTTCTAAAGCATAATTTTTGATTTTGATTTTCATATAAACATAGCTAATAAGGGTCCGGTGAGTATGGAGTCATGTGGATGGAGACCCCTTGCCTGCTCAGCCTTCTTTGTCCTCTCTGGTAAGGATTACTTCTTTAAGTGAACGTGACTTTGCCTTAAGACTTTTTTTTTCTCTTCCTTCTTAAGAAATCAGTGCCAGTTTGGCGCCACCTTCTCTGGATCCCAGCCTGTCTGTGAATGATAGGCTGGGGCGTCTTCAGTCCTGCCTACAGAAGGAGTCTGCTAAAGAATGCTCTGTTATCATCTATGATTTCATCCAGACCTATAAAGTTCTTCTCCTGTCCTGTGGCATCTCCCTCGAACAAAGTTCCGAAGATCCTAAGGTTCTATGTCTTACTTAGTTTTTGAATACTTATTTTTTTTAAAAAAAATGTTAAATCTTTAATGACTTTGTGTTTACTTACCTTTAATAGTACTGTTTAAGTGTGGAGAAGTTACTTTTTAACCAAGAAATCTTTTCATGCAGAATCGAATATCATTCACTAAATGCCTTTTTGTAGGTAAAAACACCAACCCCAAGCCCTAATGTAAATGTCATTTCTGTGACATAGAAAAAAGAATTTGTAACTATTGGTCATAAGCGCTGAACTTTTTGTCCTGTGGTACATGGGCAGCATGTACCTGAGCTATTATCTGCTGCTTCCCAGGGTGCAAATGAGCTGGATCAGAATTAGGATAGCCAGGACTCAGGCGTGTACTCTGATGTGGGTTATGGGTGTCTCAGGTACTGTGCCAAATCCCTGCCCTGGATGTGAGATCTTAATAGTAAAATCTTCATGCTTTCCTTCTGATGTTTTTGAATGAGCTAAATAAACCTAAAACCGTGTAGCACCATCTTTGGATTTTGTGGGGAAAATCAGTGTTAATGAGCAGCCCATGTTCGTTTTGAAACGTAGTTTCAGTTGACCCAAGGCCCTCGGATTGCTGCAGCACCCAGTCAGCCTAAAGCACTGCAGCACCGGGTCAGCCTAAAGCTGCTGAGAAGGCGGTGGCTTTCCCCTTAAGGTCAGTGCCATCCAAAGGGCGTCCTTCTCCAGTAGTCCTTCCTTTTTCCTGGCAGAATAAATGCCAAGGGAAAATGAGTGAGAGCAGAAAGGAGCTCCTCCCCCGACTTTTTTTTAATTGAAGGGAACAGAAATGTTTTTGAAAAAAATCAAGAGAATATCCTGATTGTTCCCCACTCAGGTGGCATGCTGGCTGCTGGATCCGGATTCTAAGGAGCCGACTCTTCATAGCATAGTTACCAGTTTTCTTCCTCATGAGCTTCCACTCCTAGAAGGGATGGAGACTGGCCAGGGAATTCAAAGCCTGGGGCTAAATGTTAGCACGGAACATTCTGGGCGGTACCGAGCATCTGTGGAGTCCATTCTCACCTTCAACTGTATGAATCAGCTCAGCTCTCTGTTGCTGAAAGAAAAGCTTCAAGGTAAAAACAGTTCTAGGCGCTTTTGTTGTTGTTGCTTTTTGTTGGTTACGCAATGGGATACAAGTATTTAATCACTCTTTCACAGATGGGTAAATGACCCATTTTCTGCAGACCCCACCTTTGGATCATTTACTACAGGAGTCAACTTTTCCTTCCCCCCCCCCCCCCCCCGAGAAGACCACATAGTAAGCATTTTTGGTTTTGTGTGCCATCTCAGACACCAGGTTCTACCATTGTAGCAGGAAGCAGCCTCGGGCAGTATCCAGGTGAATGGGCGTGCTGTCGTCCAGTGAAAGTTTACTTGTAAAAACATACGTCTGGCACTGTTTAGCCCTGCTAGAGACAAATGATATTTTAGTGTTTATTGCTAATCTTGTACTTCTTTTTTTTTTAAGATTTGTTTATTTTTATTGGAAAGGCAGATATACAGAGAGGAGGAGGAAACAGAGAGGAAGATCTTCCATCCGATGATTCACTCCCCAAGCAGCCGCAATGGCTGGAGCTGAGCCAATTAGACGCCAGGAGCCAGGAACAACTTCTGGGTCTCACACAGGGGCCATCCTCGACTGCTTTCTCAGGCCCACAAGCAGGGAGCTGGATGGGAAGTGGGGTTGCTGGGATTAGAACCAGCGTCCATATGGGATCGAGGTGTGTTCAATGTGAGGACTTTAACTGCTACACTATCGTGCCGGGCCCTAATCTTACATTTCAGTGCTATCAAATGATTTCTACCCATACTTAGAAATTTTTTTTTTCATAAGTTTTTTTAAAAAGTGAACTATCAAAAGCTTTGTTTTTTTCTTTGACAGAGGTTTTCTTTTTGGCCAACAAGGCAGATTGGTTACATAGTCTTTTAACTTAGATTGAGTGCATTGTCTCCAGAGAGCCTCGCAGATGCCTTGGCAGAGGTGGCGGAGCTAGACAGAGTTGACTTCTTTGTGAGGAGGTTGTACCAGGAGTGTATTGACTGATCTCGCAGTACTGGAAACAGCAGCCTGATGCGTTCACACAGCACAGGGTTTGGATCCTCTTAGACAACTTATTAGAACACTTATGAGTCTGGTTTTTATGATGCTATAAGGATCAAATAACACAATAAATATCCTGCAGTGTTTGAATTGATATTGACGTGGATATTGAATCATTTTCATGACCGCCTTGTTCCTTGATGCTGCATGTGGATCCACGCCTTTTACTCATTGTGTGTCCCTCTCACTGTGCCCGTGCTGAACCCAGCACTCTATTTCTCTCTTCCTGCATCACAGGAAATTGTGCTGTGACTTGAGGTTCCCTAAGCCCTGGTTTGGCTGCCCAGCACCTGCTGTTGGCTTTTAGATGCTGGTAGCTGTCGTTTGTTTGTTTGGGGTGGTGGTTATGGGTGTTTGGAGATCCCTCCTGCTGGTGGAGACCAGCATTATTTCAGAGACTGTGTGGAGCTGAGCCGGGGTGGGCTGTGCTTGCTCAGAAACTGAAGTCTTTTTTTCCTTATTTGGGTAGGTTTGTATTTTCCACATCTGCATTCTGTAGACATTTAACTTTCAGTGTGAAAACAGGTATTATGTAAACTGAAGGCTTTTATGGCCAGTAATTTCGAGGTTTTCAGATAAAATAATTACATTATTGTGCTGCAGGTCTTCTCAGAGCCTTTGTGATAACAACTGTTGTCAGTGCATTGCTTCTCAACTGCACCCTTTCACTGGCACCTTAGTGGGCGGATAGAACACGCTGGGAACCGACTTAGGGTGGCCTGAAGAAAAATGTCAACAAATTAAAAAAAACACTGATTCTTTTATATATCTTATGAAACTTCAATTTTTAGCCTTTTTTTTTTTAAGATTTATTTTTATTATTTTATTATTGGAAAGGCGGATGTACAGAGAGGAGAGACAGAGAGGAAGATCTTCCATCCGATGATTCACTCCCCAAGTGAGCGCAACGGGCCGATACTACGCCGATCCGAAGCCAGGAGCCTCTTCCGGGTCTCCCACGCGGGTGCAGGGTCCCAAAGCTTTGGGCCGTCCTCGACTGCTTTCCCAGGCCACAGGCAGGGAGCTGGATGGGAAGCGGGGCTGCCGGGATTAGAACCGGCACCCATATGGGATCCCGGGCGTGCAAGGTGAGGACCTTTAACCACTTGCGCCACCGTGCCGGGCCCAATTTTTAGCCTTTTAAAAAAATATTTAGGGCCTGGCACAATAGACTAGTGAGTAAGTCCTCGCTTGGCATACCTTGGATCCTTTAAGGACACTAGTTCACGTCCTGGCTGCTCCACTTCCCATCCAGCTCCCTTCTTGTGGCCTGGGAAGGCAGTGGAGGATGGCCCAAAGCCTTGGGACCCTGCACCCATGTAGGAGGTCCTGAGAAGTTCCTGGCTCTTGGCTTTGGATGAGCTCAGCTCCAGCTATTGCAGCTATATGGGGAGTGAACCTGCAGATGGAAGGTCTTCTCGCTCTAAAAGTCTAACTTTCCAATAAAAATACATAAATATTGAAAAAGGAAAGCATATAAAAAAGATTTAAAGATTGATATATGTATCTGAAAATTGGTTACAAAGAGAGAGACAGAAATTTTCCATTTGTCGGTTCATACCCCAGATGGTTGTAATAGCCAGTGCTGGGACAGGCCAAAGCCATAAGCCAGGTCTTTCCTCCAGGTTTCCCATGCAGATGGCAGGGATGCAAGCACTTGAATAATCTCCCATTGCTTTTCCCAGGCTGTTAGTCAGTAGCTGGATTGAAAGTGGAGCGGTGGGACAATGCCGATGTGTGCATGGGATGCTCGCTTCACAGGCGGTGCCTACTCACTGTGCTACAGCTCCAGCCCCAGCTGTGTTTAGTTAGTTGTACAGCATGAATCTGTGGGGCTGAAATGTTTGAAAATGTTTTGAAGAATGAATACTATGTGATCAGCTTAGCAAATAAGGTTAGCTGTCTTGGTCCTAGGAGTACAAGCAGAAACATTATTTTGGGACAAATACAGTCTCTTGTAATGCACGCTATTCGCACAATTGCTAGATCTTCTGCCCTCTATGTGGACAAAGACAGTAGAATAATGCTTAAATACCTATATTCTTTTACTTTTTATTGCTGCTTACTGCTGAAGGGACTAGATCCTAAAGGATAATTCAGGAGTCATCTCTGGATTTTTCTACATAAATTCTATGTCGTTTGGATAATGCTGCTGATTTAGTCAGTTGGTGAATTAACATTTTAGTTTTCATTTTTTCTTTTCAGATATTTTCTGTAAAGTGGAAATGCCTTCTCAGTACTGCTTGGCTTTGCTAGAACTAAATGGAATCGGCTTTAGTACTGCAGAATGTGAGAGTCAGAAACATATAATGCAAGCCAAGCTGGATGCGATCGAGACCGAGGCCTATCAGCTCGCCGGCCATGGCTTTTCCTTCACCAGCTCTGATGACATCGCTGAGGTTGTACTGGGGACTGGGAAATTCTTCCTTTTAAATGATGTATGTGTGTAGTTCTAAAATGCGTTTAAGTATCCAATTAGAAAAATAAAACAGTCAGCAGGAATGCTTTAGGAATGGAGTATTCCAGCATCTCACTTTAAGCTCTGTCCCTGTTTATGTGAAGAAAAGCCCTTGGATGCCAGCAGTATAGGGCAGGGGTCTGCCTGGGCAGAGGAGGCGCTCACCGCATGGTTGTTGAACACGTGGTTAGAAATGGTGGTTGCATGTTGGCATAGCTGTTTCTCCTGGAATTTAGCTGTTTCTTGAACCCTGTGTCTTTCCCCACTCCACATGCTTCTCTAGCACAGGAGATTGGATACTTCGCTGAGATGTAAAAGCAGCAGTGATGTGTGTGTGTGTTTGTCTTAAACCTAATTAAGATTTTTGTCACTTTGTATAAGGTTTTTTGAGTTACAGAGATAAAGGGAGAAAGAGATTTTCCATCTGAAGCCTGGACCCTGGAACTCTATCCTGGGGTGGCAGGGGCAGGTGCGTTGGTCATCTTCCACTACTTTCCCAGGGAGCCAGCGGTGGTGCATCTGGGACTTAACCAGTGCCCATGTGGGATGTTAGCATTTCAGGGGATATCTTAACCCAGTGTGCCACAATGCCAGCCCTACCTCATAAAACTCTGACAAAGTTACTCTTGTTTTATCTTCATAGGATAGCATTCTGTTCTGGCTTTTCATTCTCCTCTGGTGCCTGGCTTGCACCCTTACAGTGGATAATTGGGTTGTTTTAGAGATGTAATAGGGAGAGGGTGACTGTGAGGGCTTGTCCTTCATATTGCAAGTCTGCAGATGGTCTTAAGTTTTAAAACAGTGGGAAAATAAACCAAGATTTGTTGAGACCCACTCAAGATTTACAACTAAGTGAGTAGATAGAGTGGCTAGTTTGGAGTTGCCCATGATTTAGCTCTGATATTGAGCTCATGAGCGTCAGCGTTACCTGGGATCTTCCCTTCGCCCTGGAGCTTAGATCCCTTCTCTACATAAGCCTCATTTCTTCAAGAGGTGTGTGCTGGCCACGCTATGCTTCACTGCTGCTGCACTGGATTAGCCAGCCTCCTAACTTTGTGTCTAGAGAATCCCAGAGCCCAGTGTTGTGATGGAACTAGATGGCTTTTTGGATCCCCTCTTCCCTCAGTATTCTCTGATTTTGTAATCTGTGGGATAAATGATTGAATGGTTAAATCTGTTGCCATATGAAGTGGAATTTAGGCAAGCTCGCAGTCTTCAGTGTCAGTAGCTGATTTACTGTTTACTCAGCACAGAGATGCAAGCTGTGTTCATGACCATGTAAAGCTTGTGTTAGTATAAGGATATGGACAGACTACTTTAAATATTAATTGATTCTTTGAAAAAGGCAACAAATTACATGTATTTCATATATGTAATTTTGAGAACACTAAACTTCCCATACTACCCTCCCACTCTCCCTCCCCTCCCCTTCCCTTTGCTTTCTTATTTTTTTCTTTTAATTTTTGTGGTAACATACTTTCAGCTTAGTTTATAACCATAAGCTTAATCCTCTACTAAATAAAAAAGTTAGCATTTTCATTGGCATCATTTAAATGTGGTAATTCCAAAATGACACAAAGAAACATTCCTGTAACCTATGGTAGCCTTGTAGAAGATGTTTTCTGAAAGAACATTTAAAACTATTTTATGCTCGCTCACTCCGTCTCTCCTTCTTGCTCTAAAATCTGCATCTCAAATAAAAATGAGTGAATCTTTAAACAACGCTTTTATGAATGACAGTTCTTATGATCTTGACTAAAGAAGCATTAATTTCTTACAGGTTTTATTTTTGGAACTGAAATTGCCACCAAACGGAGATCTGAAAAACCAAGGCAGCAAGAAAACTCTGGGTTCTACCAGGAGAGGGAATGACAAGGGAGGCAAACTGAGGCTGGGACGACAGCTCAGCACTAGTAAGGTGCCTCGGGGGCGGCCGTGCCGGAGCTGGGTGGGTGCAGCATGAAAAGAATCTCACAAAGTCAGCATCCGGATAGTCCACTCTTTGAGCTCATCCAGCTCCACATTATTGTATTGTTGTGTGCTATTCCAACACGAAAAGTCTAGATTAACATTTCTGTTTTTTTTTCCTGTTATGAAAACATTTAAAAAGTTTATTAAGTGTCATCCGTTCATCTCGGACTTCAAGCACAATATAATTTGTATAGTTATCTGAATATGGAGAAAAATATGGAAGAATTGAAATTTTAAAAAGTTCATAAGTTTTCCATGAATTTAAAAATAGAATCGGCTGGGAGTGGAAATTTAGGCAGTGAAGATATCTGCGTGCCAAAGCAGAGTAGCTGGATTCAATTCCAGGCTTTGCCTCCCGAGTCCAGCTTCCTGCCAAGATAGGTCCCAGGAGGCCGGAGTGTTGACTCACATGATGGCATTCCTGTTGCATGTGTGGAGACCTGAGCTGTATGCCTCTTCCTGATGCCTGCCTGGCCGAGCCCAGCTATCTGTGGGTGTTCAAGGGAACGAATCAGTTTCTCTCTGTCTCAAATCTGGTTAAGTAGAATTGCTAATCCTAACACATGAAATCTGAGTTTGAGAGAATTAATTAATTAAATTTTACATTTTAACTAGAATTTCTATAGGAAATCCTGTGTGGAAATGTGACTACTGCAGCTTCAGGGAGCTGTGCAAGTTGCCACTTGAGGATTCAGCCCCTTGTCTTGTTAACTGATTTGCCTGCCGTTGGAAAGTTTCTGCAGCTTAACTTTGTAGAGTTACTTTCATTGCCTACTTAAAGTTACTTTCATTTATTTGGAAGATTTGCAGATGGGGAGAGTGAGTGGTGGGGGTTACAGATTATCTGCAGGGTCACTCCACCTGCCTGCAGTAGCTGGGACGGGGTTAGTTTGGAATCAAGAACTGGGAACTCCATCCATGTCTTTTACCCATGGAAATGCTTAGGATCCAAGGAGTGAGCCATTGTTTGCTTGTGTGTTTCCAAGTTGGGCATTAGCAGAAAGCTGGATCAAAAGCAGAGTCAGAACTTGAACCTAGGTACTCTAATGTGGATGCTGGCGTCCCACACTGTGGCTCATCCACTGTGCCGCAATGCCTGGCCTGGCATTGACCATCTCAACTAAAAAACTTTCTATTTGTAATGGTTCATTGAAAATCCATAGCATGGACGAATTCAGTTTTGAAAAGAAATGTCTTCTGATTTCCTCAGTACAGAAATGTAAATACAAAGGCAAGCAAGAAAATAACTAGGGTTTTCCAGTCATGTGAGAACTGGATTGAGACAGTGCATAAAAAAAGTGATGTTGCATTTTCTTAATGAGAAATTAGGAGACAGTTATTTGGCTAACCTGATGTCTTCTTGGCTTGTTTTTTGTAAGGTCACTCTAAACTGACAGTGTTCAGCATTATCTTGTTTGCATTTTATTAGCTAGTTACCATAGTTTCATCATGACAGTTTCCTAAAAACCTTCAGGGATTGAGTCACGGATCTGATGTTATCGGGTTTGGAGATTATATTTACCTCAGTGAAGTTGGAATTCACAATTTGGATAATAATCCAATATTCTTATCTTTCTTTGGCAGGATGTTTTAAATAAATTAAAGGCATTGCATCCTTTACCAGGCTTGATATTAGAATGGAGAAGAATCACTAATGCTATTACCAAAGTGGTCTTTCCCCTGCAGCGAGAAAAGCGTCTGAATCCTATTCTTGGAATGGAGAGAATCTATCCTGTTTCACAATCCCACACTGCCACAGGTGATGAGAAATTTTATCTGTGAATACCCTCCACCTTTGAAAGGAAGACAAGTTCTTCTATAGTATTTGCTTATGATGGCCAGCGAATTGCAGTGTTGGCATTTGGGCTCAATGGCGTATAACGCCATTCCTAAAACACACATGCCATTCAAGGCATAGAGACTAACTAGATGCACAGGTGAGGTTCTGCCTTCAAGTTCTTGTGTAGAAAAAACTGCTTGTCTGAGACAGTGCTTGACATGAATGTGGATGTAGGAATGACGTGTGTGTTTGAGTCAGTAATCCTGTCTAACTTCAGCCCCAAGCCTTTCTTGCGCCTCTCATTCTACCCGGGTTAACTCTGTCTGGGCCTCTGTGACATCTCTATGATAAGTGGATGTCTTGTTTTGCCCTCGCAGAAGAGAAAACCTAGGGTCTTTTGGGAGTCTCTGGTTCCCTTGGGATAGGTACGAGTGTAGGCTGGTGCAGAAAAAGCTGTAGTACTCAATCTTTGCTCAGCGTGACGTGCAGTGAAGAGTCGCTCTAACACAGAGGAGACAGCTTAGATGGCTGCTACCGAACGTGAGCTTTGAAATCAGAATCTAGCTTTTAATTCTGGAGCTCTGAGTTTTTAGATGAAATCCTGAGTGTCTCAGAGCCGGGATTGGTGTTCCTGCCTCTAGCCCGATTAGCACATGGCGGTGCCTCGGATGGTGCACTGCTCCTGGAATGCTCGCTGTCTGCTGCTCTGGGAAGGGCAGGCGCCTTGGGGAGCCGCTGCTTCCTCTCCTAACCTAACCCTCGGTCTGAGCAACTTCCAGCTCTTTTCCTACTTCCCTATTGAGATTACCTTTTGTTTCTTCCTGGTTATCTCTTTAAATTTCACTTGCTTAAACTGATTTATTTGAAAGACAGAGTTAGAGATAGGAGAGAGAAAGAGAAAAAAACTTCTTTATCTGCTGTCTCATTACCAATCATTACCTAAATACCACAAACCACTGGGGCTGGGTCAGGCCAAAGGTAGGAGCCTGGCAGTGCATAAGTTTTCTTGTGCAGATACAGGGGCCCAAGTCGTTGAGCGGTCTGGTACAGTTTGCCCAGGCACAGGAGACGGGAGCTGAAGCAGAGGTGGAGCAGCCAGGACTCGAGCAAGTGCTTCTGTGGGATGTGCACAGCTTGTGCTGCACCACAGTGCTAGCCCCTTACATCTCACCTTAACAATTGCTGTCGTTGTAAACTTAAATAAAATCCTTGGTGATAAAAAAGCAAAAGCAGAGTTGAATTCTCAAAGGAGTTACACAGTTTTGTTACTAATAAAGCAGAAGGCAATCAATTCTACTTCATTGAAATCTGTTTTGGGGGCCCAGTGTGGTAGCCTAGTGGCTAAAGACCTTCCTTGCATGCGCCAGGATCCCATATGGGTACTGAGTTTTGTCCCAGCAGCTCCACTTCCCATCCAGCTCCCTGCTTGTGGCCTGGGGAAGCAGTCAAGGACAGCCCAAAGCCTTGGGACCCTGCACCCACATGGGAGACCTGGAAGTAGCTCCTGCCTGCTGGCTTCGGATTGGCTCAGCACCAGCTGTGGTGACTACTTGGAGAGTGACCCAATGGATAGGGATAGAAGGTTTTTCTCTTTATCTCTCCTTCTCTCTGTATACCTGCCTTTCATATATCTATATCTATAATTTTATAACTTTATTATTTCCACAATGTTTTAGGAATACAAGTTATTCTAGCTTAACAAAGCCATTCTACAGTTAGAAATAAATTACATTAAGCTTTTTTTTTCGCCACATTTTACATGAAAATTTAATGTTGGATATACATTCTATAGGTTTCCAAAAATACACATATTTATATGCACCTGCAATTATAATAGCATATAGAGTATATTCCCTGCTTTAAAAATTCTTTGTGCACTATTTGTCCCTTCAGCTCCACTAACCTCTGGTAACTATTGATCATTTTACTGTCGTCATAGCTTTGCTGTTTCCAGGAGGCCTTATAATTGGACTCCCAGAGTCATATTAAGCTTTATTGATGTATTCTAGTTAACTTTTCATTTTATGCCTGCCAGTGCTGCCTTCTGATTTCAACTGATAGGCCAGGACATGTGTGCTGAGTATTGAGTATATTCCTGCAAAGAAGACAGTGTGTTGAGATGAAAGTGCCTTACATCTTACACGTGGTTCTGTTACGTGTTAGCATTATAACACTGAACAGGCAATTTAATAGCAATCATATTAAAAGTTACTAATTACACAATTATTTTATACTAAGAGCTAGATAACAGGAAGATAATATTGGGTTTATTCAGAAAAATAGTTTGGTCAAAATAAATGTCCAAGTTTTTTTTTTCCTTGTTCTAATCTTAGGTCTTTGTTGTGCTTGATTTTAGGACGAATATCCTTTACAGAACCAAATATTCAGAATGTACCGAGGGATTTCGAGATCAAAATGCCAACACTGGTGGGGGAGAGCCCGCCTCCCGCAGGCCAAGGTGGAGGCCTGTTCCTCAAGGGCAGGTACGCTGGCTCTTTGAACGTGCACTAATACGCTGTTGTGTGTGGAAAGGCTCACAGCTACCCTTCCAGCAAGATGATGGGATCAGATAGTTTTAGTCATGGCCATTCTCTTAGTCACAACCTTTTTCACACCCTGAGTTTGCACAGCAAGAAACTAGTTGGTGGTCAAAGGCTTAAGGCCTGAACCACGAATTAGTACCTCAGCAAGGTACTTGAAAATGTTGGTCAAAAATGGAGTTTAAAAAATATGCTGCTTTTGGTGTAAAACTCTTTGAAGTCCATGCATAATATTTTCATAGTATGCTTTCTCATGAAAGTTCTTGAGGATCTCTTGCATGCTTCTTTAGGTCTGATACTGAAGGGGAGAGTTCCACGTCCCCCCATCCCATTACGACCTCTCCTATAGGCAGGTGGAAACAGCGTAGAGAATATATATTAAATATGCCGGGTGGATTTACTGAGGAGCTAAATAACAATTATCTCAGAAGACATTAATCTGGGGGGGGGAGCTATTTTAGAAATGCCTTGATATTTAATTGAATGCTTGTTAAAGGAGGTATCTTATGCTTTAAATTGAGTTTCTAATAGGAGCATTTTTGTAGTTGGTAATACTGATTTTACTAATAATCACATCTTTCCTGTTGTTGATGTCTCATGTACCGCTGATGATAGTGTTTGCATTGCAGAGTACCAAATGTGAATGCAGGTGGCCTGAACCCTAAACCCTGGGCACCCATGGATGACAGAGCCTCAGGCAGGGGCGTGCCGTTCTCAGTGAGCATGCGACATGCTTTTGTGCCCTTCCCAGGTGAGGTGGCCGATGGTTGCCAAGCCGCTCATTGCTGTCGGAATGCTTTTCAAAGCACCAAGAAAGCCGGGTTTATGATGCACATTAACCAACACAAAATTTTAATTGTGTTGTTTTCAACTCTTTCAAAGATTCCATAAAACTGGTGATGACTCAGTTTTTTACATGTGTATGAAATGATTTTAGCAATGATTCTTTTGATAGTCTGATTCTGAAAATTAGGTTTTTTCAATATGTATATTTGATACAGTGGAATGAAGAAACGCAAAGTAGCATGAAGTAGTGGAACGCCACGCATTCTCAGCATGAGTCTCAGGTTTATAATCAATAAATTCTGAGTTTTAGTGATTCAGAGCTAGAACCTTGTCAGAACAGGAACCAGTTTTTTCATATCTATCTGAAACTCTGCTGTTAAAAATACAAAAGATTAAAAATGTGCCGCCAGTTTGATTAGCCAAGAATGACTTTTTTTTTTTTTAATAAATTTGGAAATCAATTGAGACAAAGCATAACACAAATAATCATCAGTGAGTCAATTCTCATTCATGGTAGTTGTGTTGTGGAAAGTTGTCGTGAACACTGCTGTTTTGTGAGTCTGTGGTCAAAACCAGCCAATCAGTAGATAACCTTGTGTTCAGTGTTGGTTCATTAGCATTGACCTTACAGCCAATGCCCTATCTATAGCTCCTGCCTGGAGCAAGCTTATGTGAAACACATCTCTTATCAGGCACATAATGGCCTCTCCGATTTAGGACCACTAGATAGCACTGCAGCACTGTCTCATGGGCCATTCTGTCGGCAAATCTGCAGTAGAAAACGCATGGCCCCCAAAAGACCAGGAAAATGCTGTTTTTGTACAGTGTGAGACAAAGGCAGGTAGGGAGAACATTGTCCCTTTCACACAGAGAACATGTTGGACAGCTCAGATTTTTTATTTTTTAAATTTTGGAAGTGATTGCACAACACTTTATATGTTGACTGAGGTTGTGAGGTTGTGAAGAAATTTTATTGAATTGGAAAATGAGGATACCATGCCTATAGTAATCATGTCTTTTTAAGTTTCTATTAAACTTTTTTTTGCCTAAAATAGTTTCTAATCTAAAAAGGTTATCTCTCTTGTGCAAGAAATTTTATTTACCTGTTTATTTTAGTGCTTTTGTTTCATTTTAAATGTGAAAGACAGAAAAAGCTACCATCCATTTTTTTAAATAATATTTTTGATGATGTTTACATAGTTAAGAAGGATGCATGTCCATGTGGACCACCAGTTAGGGTGGGAAAGGTCAAAGAATGGCAGAAAGTGGATGAGATAATGGTTCCCAATCTCCTTTCTTCCTGTGTCTGGGGAAAGTGGGGAGAAAGGCGGGAGAAGGCCACTGCCAGCAGTCCGACCTCATCACTAGCTGTAGATGAGACATGGCCACCTGATGTCATCTCAAGGTCCCCGATGTTATCCTAGGATCCCCAGTGTGGTGCATGTTTCAAAGATAATGCTCAAATGGTTTTGATAGTTCTGAGGTGGTGTTGATTTCATTGTTCCAAGATTAAGGAAATCCTTCCAAGATCCTTTAACTGACATAGTCCACCTTAGAGTCTCCACTTGCTAAGGTCAAAACTTGTCCAGGAGAGCTGTCCAATCTGTTCTGCCCTCTATAGTGCTAGATGTCTTCTGGTTGTTATGTCCCGCACATGTATCTGGGCATGCCATCCACTGTACAGACTTCAACAATTGAGGAGACCCGGTTCTGACTCATGCACTCCACGGTCAGACCACAGAACCCGTGATTTTCCCAGTGGTTGGAGTTCTGAGTCCAGTGATTCAATTGGGGTAACCCCAAAGAAACCTCACCACAAGTGACCCCAGACCTGGCTCCTGTGTGTGCCAAATAGTGCAGGGTCAGGTTCAGTTTGTCATCCACATCAGCCTACACACACACTGATCATTGCATTCACAGGGTCAATTCTGTCCTTAGCCCCATCTCATATGCAAACCAGTAGATGCTACAGCCTAGCCTAACCCTGACCACTGCACACACTGCCCTCATGTACACCAGTGGCAACTGCAGCCTAGTTGGAGTGACCCCAATAACCGCTACCAGACCTGGCCCAGCCCTGGTTCCTGTGCATTCTGGTGTGTGCAGCAGAATGGCCCAATGCATTCCACATCCCAGCTGGCTCTTGTAGACATCAATGGGTATTGGAGCCTAGCTCAACCTGATCAACCTTACTATACAGTGCACACTCATGATGGTGGAGGCCACTGCCTGTCCCGCCAGGCGCACTCCCAGCTCTGGTTCTCATGCTCACCAGTGGGAGCTGCAGCCTATCAGAGAGGTGCCCACAATTTTCTGCTAGGCTTCCTTTATCCCCAGATCTTGTACTTTCCAAGTGGTTCCATGGTCTAGCTTGACAGGACTTGCCCCCAGACCCAGGACTTGCCAGGACTTGCCTGGCTATGCTCAGCCTACCCCAAGTCTAGCTCATGCTGATGGATGCTGCAGCCTAGTCCAGCCTTGTCTGTCCCGAGTCCTGTCCCTAATGTGAACTGGCTGATATTGTGGCCCAATGTGGCCTATCTTGCACCAGCTCCTGGTTCTCACAGCTGCCGGTGTTTGTTATGAATTGACCTTTCTCATGCTCCTCTATCATCACCCTAGTTGTAGAACTTGTGTACACCGGTGGGTTCTTTGCCTTAGTCCACCTCCTGTCCTTGCTGGTACAGTGCCTTTCTCTGAACGGCCCATTCCCATTCTGGCCTTTATTGAGTGTCACAGCCCTTCCCCAAATCCAGCTCTTGCATGGTTCAGTGGCTACAGATACCTAACCCAGCCTGTCCTGCACCCACCTTGGCTGCTGCCAGCACCTATGGGTACTGGACTCCAGCCCAGTCTAGCACACCCCAGACGCATTTCATGGCCCTGCTGAGGGATGCTGAAGCCATGGCTAGCCCAGATTGCTGCCTCCATTCTGGCTATTGCACTCATTAATGGGAATTGCAGCCCAGCTGGAGTGTCCCCTTTAGCTCCCTGACCAGACCTGCTCCCAGCCATTGATCTTGGGAGTGCCGGTGGTTGCTTCCACCCATCCAGGCCTAACCCATCACTGGTTGGCCTTTGACATTAGATTCTGCAACCTGACCCGCACCCAGTGTCAACTCTAGCTGGTGGGTGCCCTGCACAGCCTGCCCAATCGCTTGCTTTCATACAAATCAGTAGGTGTTGTAGGCTAGCCTATTTTAGCATTGCTCATACCCCATCCTGGTTCCCATGTATGCCAGTGTGCTATGGTTTGGCCAGCCCTGCCTGGTCTGCCTGCCACTTCCCCCGCATTCCCCTGACCTAATGTGCACACCTCCAATAAGTGAAGCAGCCCTACCCAGCCTGACCAACACCCAGCCAGGTCACATGCTCACCAACAGGAGCCTCCCCATCTATCTTAAAAGAAAAAAGAATAGGTAACTATTATACTAGCACATTGGTATTGTTAACACAAATTTGGCACTTCTGCATGGTTGGTAGGAACTCAAGTTCTTGAGCCTGCACCTGTTTAATCCCAGGGTTTACATTAGCAGAAACTAGAATGGGGAGTAGAGCTGCAACTTAAACCTCAGCATTCCAACAAGGAATGTAGGCATACCAATTGGCTTCCTAACTGCTTTAGCAAATGCCCGCCCTCCCAAATTAGAATGTTGTCAGTCATTATTTCTTGTGATTTTTCATTTGGTTTGTTTTCAGCTCTTCTTCCCTTCCATTTTTCTGTTGCACATTAATATGCAAGGAGTTGAGATGTCGGTTTAGGTCTCCCGTGTGGATGGCAGGTACCCAAGTATTTGGCCACTAGCTGCTGCCTCCCAGGTGCGAATTAGCTGGATGCTGATTTGGAAACAGAGTTAGGATTTCTTTAGGAAGATTTAAGCAAATATGAGTAATCTCACTGTTTTTACAAAAAAATTTAATGTTTTACATATACTGTTTTGTGTCTTTCACATTTCATGTTTATATGCTAAAGACCTGGATGTAATGAATTTGAACATTAGCTGGTGCAGACTGGGAGCCAGCAGTCTGTGAAGTGATCTGTGAGCTTGTTTCCTAAGTTACAGGAGGAGACTCTGTGTAACTTGTGGAGATTCTGTAATGCTGCCATTGAGCAGGGGAGAAGGGACCACTGTATTTTTCAGAAACAATAGAGGACTGTTTCTCTATGGCCTTGCTGCAGAGGGTATTATCCAAACTTCTGGAGTTTTGCAGTATAAGTCAGGAAAATTGACTGCTTACTATGGGTCCAATTTGCATTTCCCTTATTATGAATGAAGTTAAGTGTTCCTTTGTGTTTTATATTCTTTTGTATTACTTCTGTAAAATTTTTTTGTCATTTTCAATTTTAGTAACTTTATTGTATCAGTGCATCCTTTCTGATATCATTGCAAATATTTCCTCTACCTTTTATTTGATCGTACATTTAATTTTTTAATTTGGCTTTTCCCCCATATATATCTAGCTTACTTATTTCAAATCCATAGATAAATATTTTAATCTCTCAATGATTTCTCCTCACTCATTAAACACTTGTTTTTCTACACTGGACATTTTTGTGAAGCACACATTTCTGTCCATGTAAATTTACTGAACACAAGCTTTTCCACTAATTCATTTCTTCAGCAACCATTAGTTCAGGGCTTATGAGGGACTTTCCAATGCTTCTATGAAATTGAATGAAGACCTGACACCCAGCACCATATGCACGAGGCATGAGAGAACCATTTTAGGTTGTGTGTCGGGTGCTGTTGGCATACTGAAGCACACCCTGGGAAGGGGTAGCAGTCGGGGGCAGCTTTACCACAGTGTGAGTTTTACATGTACCTGAAGTCTCAACCCCCCAAAATGACCTAAAATACAGAACTGAATTACATCAGATAAAGAGTTAGATTTTAACTTACGACTACAGAGTCTCCAAGTTCTAGGTTAGAATTTATTTAATTTCTGTCATTCTACTCAGTTATATTATAGAACTTACATTGTGCATAGAACTTTGTATTAGCATTTCTGAAATCATTTCTGCTTCAGGTGGATTAATGTTGGCTGCCGATTATTCTCAGCTTGAATTGAGGATCTTGGCCCATTTGTCGAATGATCTTCGTCTCATTGAAGTATTAAACACTGGGGAGGATGTTTTCAGGAGCATTGCAGCAGAGTGGCGGATGATGGAGCCCGAATCCGTCGGGGATGATCTGCGGCAGCAGGCAAAGCAGGTGATTTTGGGGAATGTGCTCAATATATGTGATTCAAAAAATTGAAAGTCTCAATTATTTGCAGTTGGAACAATTTCTTCACCTTTGGGTCAATCCTGTGAGCCTATCTTATATTCATTACAGTCTTATTTTTCCCCCAGCTTAATTTATTTTTTCTAGAATAACATTTTTTTAAATATATTTATTTGAAAGACAGGCTTAAGCAGCACAGGATAGAGACAGAGATCTTGTATCTGCTGGTTCACTCGCCAGACAGACACAATCAGCTGCTGGGCTCAAGCCACCATTCCCCTGGCACACTGGCATTGGTGATGGTGGCTTCACCTGATCCACCACAATATTGGTCACATGATAACATTTTAAATTCTTGTTATAGTGATGGGTTTAATGCCCCATTACATAAAGAGTTCACCAAATCAAAGGTAAAGCTCTTCTTTGTAGAAGCGATAGAAAATATCAGCTAGACAGAGGTCTGAGGCCATTACAGTCGGCAAAGCCATTCGTTTGGAAATGTAGCTGGTTACAGTTTAATCAGTAGCTACTTACTTAAAAATGGTAGTGGTGGTGATTATTTATGTGTGTATATGTATATATATCTTTGTATGTGCAAACATATTTAGAAAAACTTTCTCATCTCTAGTTGCCCTCTAGTGAAGTTCAGAATATTTCCATGTTGATGTCTCCCATAGTATGAAGCCAAGGTGCACTGTGTAGAAGCTGTTCCCTAAATGTTGAAAAGGTGAATATTGCTGGGCTGTGCAGCATAACCAGCAGCTGACAACGTTGGTTAGGCACAGATAAAGTCAAAGGCCTCATTTACACCATGTTGTGGCCTGAGTAGTTATTGATGCATCCTTACCACACATCTCATGGGAAATCTAGTATGCCCTTTTCCAGAACGTAGGGGTGTGGCTGAGGTGGAGGCCAGCCCTGAGAACCTGTGCTGTCACTTTGCATTCACACTCTACTCTCTTGCTGCTGTATTTGTTTGACTGAGTGACTGACTGGCATGGACACCTTCTGTCACCTTCCTGTTGAGTACCAGCACTTGTTTCTTCCAGTATTTAGAAAGCCAGCTCTGTCCTGTTTACCCAGCTCCCACCTCATCCCCTGCCTCCATGAGTGCTGAATTTGGCAAGTATCAGAAGGGTAGCATTGCAACTGTCTCCTTACACAGAGGAGGAACCTGAAACAGAAAGCTGGTAACTGCCTGAGGTAGGATAAGTCCAGAACACTGGATTGTGGGCATTCTGGTTCCCTAATCTGTTCATTTATTCACCAGTGAGAGCTGCCTCTATTAAAATGCTCCTACGTGATTTAATAATCAAGATACCAAGTGTATGTCAGACAGTGCATCTTTCTGAGCTCATACACCACTTAATGCCATACGAACTAAAAAACAAACATGAAATGAGAGGAGTTGCAAGAAAATAATGTCTAAGAACAAAAAATAAGAAAAGAACCCCCATCCACAACGAATTAAGAAGGGAGCCTTCCGGCGCGGTGGCGCAAGTGGTTAAGGTCCTCACCTTGCACGCCCGGGATCCCATATGGGCGCCGGTTCTATCCCGGCAGCCCCGCTTCCCTTCCAGCTCCCTGCCTGTGGCCCAGGAAAGCAGTCGAGGACGGCCCAAAGCTTTGGGACCCTGCACCCGCGTGGGAGACCCAGAAGAGGCTCCTGGCTTCGGATTGGCATAGTATCGGCCGTTGCGCTCACTTGGGGAGTGAATCATCGGATGGAAGATCTTCCTCTCTGTCTCTCCCCTCTGTATATCCACCTTTCCAATAAAAAAAAATAAAAAATAATAAAAATAAATCTTAAAAAAAAAAAGAAGGGGGCCTTCTGCTTACCTACTTATCAGCTTAGCAGATTTGTAATAGAGTGGTCATATGCAGGTTTTCCTTTTAGATTTAATTTAATAACATTTATATAGACTTTGCTTTATATCAGACAGTTTCTTAACTAGTTGTTATTATTTGTAACTTTTAATGTAATAGTTCTTGTCTTTGATTTATGGATGAGGACGTTAAGATTCAAAGAAATTAGGTGGCATATGGAAGACCTGTCCTGTCGATGGTGGCACAAGGAATTGAGCCCAAGCAACACTTAGTATGTCAGTTTCTTTAGTGACCTGCCTCGACTGGTTCCCCCTTCTCACTACATCCTCTCTGGGGTTTTGTTTGAATTCAGCTCAAATGATTTCTACCACTATGAGAGTTCAGGTGCTTAAGGGGATTCAGGTGGCTGTGAAGAGAAGAAAATACGTTAATGGTATATATTTGAGGGATAAAATATGTTTTAATGCATACATTGTGTAGTGGTAGAGTCAGAGTAATTGGCATACTTTCACCTCACCAGTGTATCATGCCTATATGTGTGGAATGTTTAAAATCCACCAGCTAGCTATTTCGAAGAAGTAACCCATTCATTGTTACCCATAGTGAGCTTCCCATGGTTACTGTCATATTGAAAGTTATTCCTTCCATCTAGCTGCAGCACCAATGCTTGTTAAATATCCTTTCGCCATCAGCTTTCCCAGGTTCTGGTAATTACTAATATATTCTGTATTTTTATGAGATCTTTTAAAAAATTATTCATTTTGAAGGAGTTACACAAAGACAAGGATAAGGTAGATTCAATTTGCTGGTTTGCTCCCCAAATTGCCACTTGAGTCAGCGCTGGGGCAGGCTGAAGTTAGGAGCCAGGAGCTTCACCAGGTCTCCCATGGGTTCATGTTAGGGGTCCAACACTCTTCCCAGGCCACTAGCAGGGAGCTGTATCAGACGTGGAACAGCCAGGACGTGAACTGCTGCTGCCATGGCAGTGGCCGTGCTCACTGTGCCACAATGCTGGTCTGTAGATCTACTTTTCGGTGTCCACTTATAAGTGACAGTATGTAGTATTTGTCTTTCTGTGTCTGATTTATTTCATTTAACATAATATTCTCTAGTTTAGTCGTATTACTCTTTTTCTGGTGGTTGTGAGGTATAATATTCCACATTATATGCATACCATATTTAGTTTATTCATTTATCAGTAGTGGTTATCTAGGTTGATTCTGTATCTTGGCTTTTGTGGATAGTGCTGTGGAAAAAATTGGGGTACAGGTGACTTTAACAGATTAAATTTTTCTTGGATGTGTATGTCTAGTGCTGGGATTGTGTTATCTGGTAGTTTTACTTGTAGTCCATTTTCTCTAAGATGCATTTATTTTTAGAAGAATTAAAGATGGAGAAACAATATCTTCCATCTGCTGGTTTGATTCCCAATGGCCATCTTGCACTGCTTTTCTCAGGCACATCAGTAGAAAGCTGGATTGGAATGAAGCAGCTGGGACTTAGCCAAAGTCCATATGGGATGCTGCTATTGCAAGCATCAGCTTTACTTGCAACACCACAAACTGGCTCATACCTGTAGTTTTCTGAGGAACTTCCATATCGTTTTCCATATTGGTTATACTAATTTGTAATCTCAAAATTTTTGCTGTTAAAAGTCACGGGGATGCTTTTCTTAGAGCACACACACACACATCCATATTCATTCATATTCTCTTTCTTTTTAAATACTGCTAAAAGAAAAGATGTTAACTGGGTATCACTTTTTATCAGTCAAACCCACTCACACACAAAGTTCTGATCATCTGTTGGATCACTGAAATAAGTTAATCAATTTAATTTAATTAGTTTTGTTTGTATTTTATATTTTTATGACCTTTAACATGCAGACTGAACATGGTGACTCTCTTTCAGATTTGCTATGGGATCATTTATGGAATGGGAGCTAAATCTTTGGGAGAGCAGATGGGCGTCAAGGAAAACGATGCTGCTTGCTACATTGACTCCTTCAAATCCAGATACACAGGTACAGAGGCCTCGGTTACTGATTGCCTTGTGGACATTGTTCTTTTCAATGCATCTTATACCACAAAGTGTTTCAATTTTAAAAATTTTGTTAGAGAGTTTCCTATTAAAATCTCCACTATTTGGAAATTTTCACCAGGCATCGTTAAGGGCAGAGAACACTAACTTACTTGCTGTGATTATTTGCTAAGGCATACTTTTACCCTAAAGAGTAGGGATAAAGAAGGAACAGTTAAAAAAAATGTGATGTTTATGCTGCTGGGTCACTGTGATTGTGCTGTAAAATCTGAGATAGTTTGGGATAGCTTTAAAATATGCAGCCCTTAAAAAAATGAAATTCTACCATTTGCAGCAACATGGTATGAGCTGGAAACCATTATGCTTGATGAAATAAGCCAGTTCCAAAAGGGCAAATATCATATTTTCTCTCTGATATGTGACAACTAATGTACACAGCTCACAAAGCCAAATCTTTATGAAATGAGTATACTGGGAATTAACTGCTGTATGTGGCATGCGTCAGTTCTGAGTAATAGTAGGCTTTCCATTTTTATTTTAGGTTCCTTTTATATTCTCTTTTTCCTTTGCTGTGTCATTATACCTTTTAATATTATCAAATTAAGCTTGTTAATGTGAAGTCAATGGATATGCTATTTTGATAATTTGGGGAAAAAAAGCAAGGGGGAAAATAGGGAGGCAGGGGGCCCTGTGCTTCTAAATTTGTGTCTTGAAAAATGAAATTTCACTTGAAAGTTTGAAAGAAATACAAAAAAGAAGAAAAAATAGCAAGCCATTAATTCAGAAATTCTGAGAAACAATTGTGTTATAGATGAGCTTGATATCAGTCTTATATTGTTTCTTTTGATGGTTCATTAAGGTATATTCCATAAAATTCTTTTTTTTTCAACTGTATAGTTTCATGAATTTTGACAAATGAATGTGTCATACATTGTGCACAATCACCACAATAGAAAAGCACCACTTTGTCACCAAGAAGCTCTTTCTTGCCCATTTGTACTCAGATCTGTCCTTTTTTCCCAAATACTGAAGGAGCAAGTGCTAGAACAGAGAAAAAAGTATCACAGCTTTGGTAAAGGAAAAAGTTGTTACATGTGACATGATTTTAGACTTTAGTGCATGGATTTTACAATAGCAGCTATTCAGACTAGTGACTGAATTTAACAAGGTCCCAACATATAATCAGTCTATAAAAATCAGTTGTAATTCTGTTGATGAGCCGTAGTTCAGAGCATGATGTGCGTCATGCATGTATACTGACAAAGTATACCTCAAACAGTTCATAGAAAAGTAGAATGAAATGATAAGTTTATTTTGGTGCAAAAAGAATGAGGTCTATTCATATGAGAACTCTTTAAAGGTTAATAGATAATGCATCTGATGAAAGAAATATGCATGGATTTCAAAAAAATTTAACAAAAAATCTAAGATTTTCCTACTAACTTTTTTTTATTAAGTGCCCTTGCATGTATGTCTGTGTAAAGTTTATAAAATCTGTGTAGTCTTGTGTTACAATAGCAAAATACCTGAAACAGACTGGCTTTAAAAGAAAAGAGCTTTATTTTGGCTTAGGGCAATCCAAGATCACTGATGGCCTTCCTACTAGCAGAGACCAAGTATTGAGACAGGGAGCATGTATGTGTTACTGCATGTGTGGTCCCTTTTTTTTGTTTGTTTGTGTCCACTTTTTTTTTTTTTTCTGTAACTGGGGAAGCGAAGAGATAAAGGGAGAAGTCCCACCCAGCCTCCCACCCATCCAAGGGTCCCCGAGGTGGGGCATGCTCTGAGGACACTGCTCAAGTGGTTTTGAGAGTTCAGCAGTTCTGAATTGCTGCCAATCTCACCATCTCAAGCACAATGAAATTTCGTCAGGATCCACTGGCTGACATAGTCCACCTTAGAGTCTCTGTTTGCCCAGATTTTCACTGCCTACACATGGCTGGGATTGTTGATCAATTTGTTCTGTCCTCTATCCTCTGTTGTGGGACCAGGTGTCCTCTGCAGGTTCCAATGGACTGCCATATCCTCCATGTGCACCTGGATATATTGTCCACTGCTTGTCTGAGAGACTTGAGGAGGCTCAGCTTTGACACATGCACTCCATGGTCAGATCACAGAACCTGCACTTCTCTTCATGGTTAGCATTCTGAGATCAGCAGTTTGATTGGGGGGATCCCCAAAGAAACTTTGTCTGAGGTAATCCCAGACCTGATTCTTGTGTGTGTATGCCTGTACAGGGTCTGGTACAGGCTGTTGCCTCAATCAGCTTATGCATGTGCTGGTGGTTGCAATTTCTGGGTCTGTTCTGCTTCCAACCCTGTCTTCTGCATGAATCACTGGGTGTTGGAGTGCAACCTGATCCTGCTCACCACACAGTTGGCCCTCATGCAAACCATTGAAGGCTGAAGCCTATTTGGAGCAACTCCCCATAACCCCCACCAGACCCACCCACTATCCTGGTTTCCGTGCTTGCCAGTGTGTACAGCAGACTGGTCCAATCTGTCCTACATCCCATTCAGCTCTCACACATGTCAATGGACATTGAAGCCTAGTTCAACCCAGCCAACCCCACTATCCAGCCCACACACATGCTGCCAACGGGTGCCATTCTGTCTAGCCACCACTGTCCCAGTCTTGGTTCTCATGCTCTCCAGTGGGAGCAATAACCAAAGAGGGAGGTGTCCACTGTTTCCCTGCTGGGCCACTCCCACTCTCCTGAATCATGCACCGTCCAGGTGGTTCTGCAGTTGAACTTAACGAAATTAGCTCCCAGTGCCAGCATCTGCTAGCTGATGCTGTGGCAAAGCCCAACCAACCTCTCACCCACTCTTATTTATGCTTGTGCCAGTAGGAACAGTCAGCCCAACCTGGCTTTTTCCTGGTCCAGCTCACATGAGGCCCACAAGTGTTGTAGCCCTGTCCAGTGTGGTCTGCCGCCATCCCAACTCATACTCTCCAGTGGGAGTGGTGGTGCAGCAGGGAAGCCCTCCACATTTCCTCTACCTGCTTTGCCTCCTCCCTTGTGGTCCCTTTTAAAGCTACCAGGATTTAAGCATGCTAGCTGCACTCAAGACCCAATCTAGTTGAATTACTCCCAAAGGCTCCACCTGTTTCATTCTTGGTAACAATTACCTAAGACTTTGAGACCAAAAGCAACTGAAGACACAGTAAAGGATGTGTAAATGAATGAGCTATACCATGTGAAGTTATTAAACACATACTTTGAGGGTACTTGAAAAAGTTTATAGAAATTGAAAATGCAACATGTTTGTTTTGATGCCAAAAAATTGTAATCCATACACATAAGGGATTTTCCAGAAGTTTATTGAAAACATGTATCATGAAAACCCATTGTAGATTTAAAATCAATTTTGCACTGAAATAATAGTTCCCATAAACTTATTTTGGTATCTTTATATTGTTACAATAACATTTTCCTATGCATTGCATTTGATGCAGTCCCAGTCAAAATTCCATCAGACTTCTGCATAGAACTTGACTTGCTGGTTGTAGACAGATATGGGAATACAGAGGGCCAGGAATAGCCAGACTAATGCTTTGGAGTAATGTACAATGATGAGGACTTACATCCTGCTCTCAAATCTTACTATAGAACCATGATAATCAGGATAGGTCTAAGAGCAAACAGCAAGCAGTGGAACACAATGGATGATCTAGAATCTGGCGTATACAAATACAAATGTCACTGCAGTAAGTTAATGATGAATAGGTTTTTTGGCAGGTAAGTTAATGAAAAATGGTGGTTTTTTTTTTTTTAAACACTTGATGCTAGAATAACTGAATACTGATATGGGAAAACAACAAAAACTTCAACTTTTTCTCAAACGCTGAATTAATGATATAAGAAAAACACTGATTAAAGATACCCTTAAGGTATAAAAGCAAACTATAGACTTGGACAAAATATTTGCAGGATTTCTCATCTAACAAAGGATTTGTGTGTGTGTGTATAGTTATGTATATATAATAACATATAATTATATATACAGAGTGCATAATAAACTCAATGCTCAAATGGCAAAAAAATAATAAAATGTCAAAAGGTTTGAACAAATATGTTATTATATATGTGAGTGACCGATATTAAACATGGTCATCCTTAGTGATCAGGAAAAAGCAAATGAAAATCACAAAGAAATACTATTACAAAAACTGGGGGTTTGGGGCTGGCCTGGTGACATAGCACACTAATGTGTGTGCCTTGCCAGCATCCCATATGGATGCCCGTTTCAGTCTTGACTGCTTTACTTCCAATCCATTCCACTCCAGTTCTCATGGCAGGGGGTGGCACAAAGCCTTGGGACTCTGCACCGACATGGGAGACCTCAGGGGCTCCTGGCTCTCAGCTCAGGACTGGCACAGCTCTGCCCATCTTTTGGGGAGTGAACCAGCAGATGGAAGATCTTTCCCTCTCCTACTGTAACTTTCAAGTAAAACAAATAAATCTTAATAATATCCGCAAATCATGGAATGTCTAAAATTTAAAGTATTATTTTATATCACTAATGAGATTGTAGTGTTAGAATCACTTTGCAAAACCAGTATTGCTCTTTTGTATGAAGTTTAACATACACTTAAACATATGACCCTGCAATTCTATCAGAAAATTGCCCAAGAAAAGTGGCAATCTATTTCGGATGAAAGAATGAGTACCTCATTCCTAACACAACCCAAATTTGAGAACAGGCCAAATGTTTCTCAACAGGAGAATGGATAAGCAAATTTTAGTATGCCTCTACAATCCGATACTTGTAACAGTAGAAGGAATTTTTAAAAATGTTTATTTTATTTGAAGGACAGGTAGAAACAGTAAAAGAGGGAGTATCCTCTGTTCCATTCCCCAAATGCCTGCAACAGCTGGGCCTGCGCTGACTCAGGATGGGAACTCAGTCCAGATCTCCTGTGTGGAGGATGGACAAAGTGCTTGAGCTATCATCTGCTGCCTCCTCCGGTGCGCATTCGCAGGAAGATGGAGTTGGAAGCAATGCTGTGATTCACACACAGGCACTCCGTACGGGGTGTGGGCATAACAAACATCAGACAAAAGACAATAAGTGCTGATGCTCATGGCAATACTGATGATTGAAAACACAGTACTGATTGTTGAAAGCAGACACAAATAATGTAGAGTAAAATTCAGTTTTTAGAGCATTTTGAGAATGTGAAACTCAGTGTAACAGCACATCAGTGAGTGCTGCTAATTGGGGCCTGCTGTAAGGAGAGATGAAAATGTTTTATATTTTGCATGGGTAGCTCTGGTGTGTACATTTGTTAACATGTATTAAACTTTTCACTTGAAATGAATCTTATTTTATGTAAATAATATCTCAGGATTCTTTTTTTAAAGTACCTCTGTCAAGTTGCATGTTTGAAGGCATCTTAAAAGAGTTAGAGAATCTGTGGAGGTGTAGCTTTTTAAATCTCATCATTTTCCTTGCTCCTCAGCCAGCAATATTACAGCAATTCTTAAAGGGCCAAAGATGAGAGCCTGGTTTCTATTTGAGATTCTTCTGCCGCCAGCCAGCTTCACCTGCTAGGGTTTTCTTCCCTCCTTTCACCTGTCACATCCCCAGGTATCTTTGCTGTGCCCTCACTCCTGGGGAGGCCCCCAAGGAGGGCTTCCAGTTGGGAGACCAGTGTTCATTACTGAGGATGAGCAGAGATCGGGATGATGGGATCCTGGCATATTTGGGGACATTTCACTATGGAAGCCAGTGAATGAAAGGAAGGATGGACTTCGTTTTAATTAAGTATTTGTGTTTCCTTTTTAGGAATTAACCATTTCATGAAAGAGACAGTGAAGAAATGCAGAAGAGATGGGTTTGTTCAAACCATTTTGGGAAGACGTAGATATTTGCCAGGAATCAAAGACAACAATCCTTATCATAAAGCTCACGTATGTTGAAATTTCTCTGGAAATGAATTTGACATCTCAGTGATATGTAATTTTTCAACAAAGATTAAACCCCAGTACTGTGCCTTTCAAGAGCATTAGCAGGTCTGCTGTGTAAGGTCAGCCAGTGGTTTCATTTCAGGATGTTTGAAGTGATGGCAAATGCTGAAATTTGCTGGACACAGTGTTTAGGGAACTGAGGTAAATAGCGATTCATTTTTTATTTAACTACTGTTCTATTTTAGTGAGCAAATTGTTTATTAGCTTTGATAATAGTTATAAGTAAACTTAGTTCTTAGATCTGCTAATTCTTTGTTTTAGGTATTTGTTAGTTTGTCAGATCAGAGATTCTTAGGCTATCCAAATATTTTAAATGGCTTGTTTCAACATTTTTTATATGTTATTTTCTTTTTTTATTATTATTAATAACATTGTATTATGTGACACAGTTTTATAGGTACTGGGGTTCCCCCCACCCCTCTCATAACCCTTCCCCCGTGGTGGATTCCTCCACCTTGTTGCATAACCACAGTTGAAGTTCAGTTGAGATTCCTTCATTGTAAGCATATACCAAGCATAGAGTCCAGCATCTTATTGTCCAGATAAGTTCAATGGCTTCTTGGGGAGACCTTTTGAAGACCTATGGATGATACTTGCTCAGACTAGGATAAAATCTTTTTCTGAAGTAGTAAAATTCATAAAAGTGTTCTTGGTATCTAGTATTTAAGTTTGTGTTATAGTCCGGATCACCCTAATTTAACTGGTTGCATTTTGTTCTTCCTCATACTTTGTGTGTCAGTGCCAGTAATATGTAATGAGAACACCCCGCTGTGTATCTGCCTGCACTTCTGTCTGGCCCCAAAACCTGCAAGGGTTGATGTTGTGGCACAGCTAGTTAAGCTGCCACTTGGTATACCCACATCCCAAGTCAGAGTGGTTGTTTTTAAAACTTCTCTTTCCATTCTGTTTCTAGTCAACCTTCCTGCTTAATGTGCCTGGGAAGGCGGTGGATGATGGCACAAAGCAGTTGCGCTCACATGGGAGGTGTAGCTGGAGCTCTGGGCTCCTGACCTCTGACTTCTGCCTGGCTTAGCCCTGGCATTTGGGGAATAAGCCAATTTGAAGCTATTGTGAGTGTTCCTGATTTTAACATTCTTATCCGGTGTTCTTGGTGCAACTTGGCAGTTGTACTACAGAAGCATTCAGAGACACTACATAAATAAGTAGTAAGGTGTGGATCAAGACAACATTATTTCCAGGAACAAGAGGTAGGTCAGATCTGACCTGTAACCTGCAAATAACTGACCAATTATCTCATTGTTACTTCTTTGAATGTACTTTTTTCCCTCAACCTGGTATTTTTTATTTCTTCCTTATTTCCAGCAGGTTATCTTGAGTGTGTCTGGTTTTGTAGTTGATGTGCTCTCAGGTAGGGCATGCCTAACTGATCCTATTGGTAATGTGAGGCTTAGGAGGTTTGGTTTGAAGAAGATTCTTGGTCATTACTTTCTTCCTTTGTTTCTAGAATTCTTGTTATAAATCTTAACCCTCTGTGCTTTATATCATGTTTCCCTTGTTTATATTTCATCATGATTTGCTCTGAATTCCTAACTCATTTTCTAGTTTGATTTGCTTTTCCATATGCTGTTTAATTCAGCTATTGAGTATTTTTACATTTCCCATTCTAAAGTTTCTATTTTGTTCTTATTTTATACCATTTATTTTTCTATTGAGACACTCTTCTTCTTTGTCCTTGATTATATGATTTTTGGGGGAAAATATTTATTATCTTCCATTATGAAGTTTTTTAGTTATATGGCTTTTTCCTCCTTTGCCCCAACCCCGAATTCCTTACAATTATGTAGATCTTCAGCTGCAGTCACAATTCCAACATTCTGTGACTTATGTGTGACATTGTAGGTATAGGCTGTGATGGAGAATCTAGTATTTTGTTGTCAAGGTATATTTAACAGTTTCACTGGAGGTCCTTCTTCCATTCAGGAATAGAGATACATACTCCGCTTTGTTTCCCGATATTCTAACCTCATTACATCATTTGTTTATCAGAATGTAAGTGTAAATGTATACTTGTTTACCTATATACCTTTTCTTTGGTATTTTGCATGAAGGTTGCCTTATATCAGAGAGAACATATGATATTTGACCTTTTGGGATTGGCTTATTTCACTGAGCATAATGGTCTCTAGGTGGGACCAATTTGTTGCAAATGGTGCAATTTCTTTCTTTTTAATGTCTAAGAAGTATTCATAGAGTGGATTTACTGCAGTTTCTTTATCCTGTCCTGTTTCTACAGACATCTGGGTTGTTTCCATCACTTCATTTTGATCTGTGGTGCTGCTATGAATATAGGGTTGCAGGCTGCGCTCTCATTTGTAGGTTTCACTTTTGGATATATTCCCAGGAATGGAATCACTGGGTCATGTGGCAGATTAGTTTTCAGTTCTCTGAGCGCACTCTACGTTGACTTCCATCGGTGCTGCACAGTGGAGTAGGCACCTTTTCCCTCACATTCTCTTCAGCAGGTGGTATTTTTGAAGTAGGCCATTTTCACTGCAGCTGATTAAAAACCTTAGTGTGGTTTTTATTTGTATTTTTCTTATTGCTAGGGAGCCAAGCTATTTATTTATTTATTTAGAGATTTTATTTTATTTTTATCAGAAAGGCGGCTATATAGAGAGGAGAAACAGAGAGGAAAATCTTCCGTCCGATGATTCACTACCCAAGCTGCCACAATGGCTGGAGCTGGGCCAATCCAAAGCCAGGAGCCCAGAGCCTCTTCAGGGTCTCCCATGTGGGTGCAGGATCCCAAAGATTTGGGCCATCCTTAACTGCTTTCCCAAACCACAAGCAGGGATCTGGATGGGAAGCAGGGCTGCCCAGATTAGAACTGGCGCCCATATGGGATTCTGGCATGTGCAAGGTGAGGACTTTAACCACTACGCCATCGCACTGGGCCCCAAGCTATTTATTTATAAAAAATATATTGTTAGGGGTCTCAGGATCCCAGACGACAGCCACCATGTGCACGTGGTGAGCTGTCCCCAGGCCTGCCTGGGCTCCAGGGACTACTCCCTTCGGGGTGAGTACACCAAGGGGGCAGGTCTCCGTGACTGGGCAGGTCCGGGACCCACCCACCACCTTTATTGGGCAGTGAATGGGATTTGGGAGGGGTGCGACCTTGGGCCTGGGGGTTTAAACTTCCAGGAGCCTCCCGGGTGCTGGTGGGTCTCAGGACGGGGCGTCTTATGCCTGGATCCCAGACGACAGCCACCATGTGCACACGGTGAGCTGTCCCTGGACGGCCAGTGTGTCATTTGGTGCCAGACTCCGCCTGCTGGCTGCCCGGCTGGGGAGCTCTGGGGTTTTGGTTCTTTGAGTTGCTGCTTAGTTAGCTCCAGGTTGAACCCATTGTGCTTCTAGGACGTGAAGCATTCGTAAAGATTCCCATTGGCAGTAACTCTTCTTTTGTAAAACTTGTAATCACTGAACAATGCTGACCACCAAATACCAGTCCATGCAGAAGCTATGGCCTGGGGCTTGTCCAGCAGAATCATATCATCTTACCTGACATGATGATGGATCAGGAGAAGGGTCACATTAAGCAAGCCATTACATTAACTAGCATTCAAGAACCATAACCAGGGTAAATTCTGTGAGGGATGTGTGGGCCACACCCTGTGGAAATTCTAGCCCCACTGGTTATCTGAAGAGTTGGGGTGGTGATGGACTAAGCTAGATGTGACCAAGGAGCCTGCCATCAATCACAGGTAAAGGAACCCCCAATAGTCTGAACTTGTCAGGGCAGCAGCACCCGAATGTGCATCCTGATTAGGGTGGGGCCAGCTGCAACGTTCACCAGCTTATACAAGGCCAAATGGAAGGCCAGACTGCGCTGGGCACTGGCCTAAACCCAATGGCATGTATGAGAACTGAGTCTGAGAGTGGATTAAGTGGAGTAACTTAGGAAACTCCCTTGGTGAGTCATAGCTCCCACTGGTGAACATGTGGTCCAGACCTGGGGGTCAGACAAGCTGGGCAAAGTAGCTCCAACGGCTTGGCAAATGTGTGAATTAGTAATGGAAAAGGGTAGATCAGGCAGGACTGAGCAAACCTTAGCCTACAAGCAAAACTAAAGACCAGGAAGGAGCACTGGTCATGCCGAGCTAGGCTCTTGCACCTACTGGTCAGCGTGAGCTAGGAACGCTAAGCCACAGTGTCTAAGGCAGAGGTCAGGACAGGTGAGGGGCTGAGCCAAGCTGAGTCAGAGCAACCACTGGCATGCAAGTGATCTATGGCTGGAAACAGGCCTGGTTAGGGAGCCAAGGGGACAACCTAGCTGGGTGGAGGTTCCCACCAAGGGGCGTGTGACCTGAAACGGGGGCTGCGTTCTGATCTGGAAATGGTTGTAGTCTCCATTGGTACAAGTGTGGACTGGGATTGGATGCACCGAACCGGGCCAGACCCCAACACCCTCTGGTGTCCTGGAGGACCAGGTTAGATGTGGGATGGACTAGGCTAGGTCTCAACCCCTACTGAGCCATGTATGAGCCATATGTGGGTAAGGACGTGCCATGGCTGGGCTGAAACATCCAACAGCAAGAACCAGATTGGGTGGAAAGCCAGTCAGGAAAAGCCACTGTTCCTGCTAGGACAGGAGTTGGCTCATGGACCCACTGGTAAGCGTGAAACCTGGCATTGGGAGAGGTTCTGATGGAGGAGCCTGGGCAACTCCTCTGGCAGGACACAGACCCAGCAGGTAAGCGCAAGAAACATGATAGGAAACAGCCCAGAAAAGGCCATGGAAAGTTACCCACTGGCATACAATTGGCATGGGTCGGGGGAAGACCAGGCTGAATCTGTCCATGTCATCCACTGGCAAATTCAAGCACCAGAACAGTGTGGGTTGAGCCAGGTTCAGTCGCAACAAAGACTAATGCACAATATGAAATGCCAAGTTGAGGTTGCCTGTGCCAGATGTGACTGCAGCACCCAACAGCACACATGAGAATCAGGAAGGGAGGAGGCAGAACCGGCAGGGGAATAAGGAGTGGTTCCTTTGCTGGACAGCTACTCCCGCTAGAGAGCATGAGTTGGGATAGGGGCAGACCAGACTAGGCAGGGCTACAACACCTGTGCGCCTCATGTGGACTAGACCAGGGAAAAGCCAGGCTGGGCTGATTATTCCTACTGGTGCAAACAAAATTCGAGTGGGTGAGGGTTGTTTGGGCTTAGCCACAGCATCAGCTGGCAGAAGCTGGCACTGGGGGCTAGTTCTGTCAAGTCAACTGCAGAACTATCTGGAGAGTACATAATCTGGGAGTGGGAGAAGCCTGGGAGGGAAATAGTGGGCTCCTCCCACTTGGGTTACCACTTCCACGGGAGGGCATAAAACTAGGACAGTGGCTGGGGTGGAATGGGGTGTAGGACAGACTGGGTTACTGCTATACATATTGGCAAACCAGGGTAGGGGCGGGCCTGGTGGGGGTTATTGCAGGTCGCTCCAACTAGGCTGCAGCTCCCACTGGTTTATGCGAGGGCCGAGGTATGTGCTGGACTGCAACACCCATTGGTTCCAGTGGAAGTTGGGAGTGAAAACAGAACCAACCCAGCAATTGCAACCACCATCTGATCAGGTCATGGATTGTGCCAGGCCCTGTACTTGCTAGCACATACAAGAATCTGGTTTGAGAACACCTCAAAGTTTCTTTGGGGATCTCCCCAATCAAAATGCTGGACTCAGAACCCTAACCAAGAAAAGAAAGAAGACAGAACAAGTCAACCAACCATCTCAGCTGTATCTTGGCAGCGAAATACGGGTCAAACAGAGACTCTATGATGGACTATGTCAATCAGTGGATTCTTCAAGGACCTCATGGTGCTTGGGGTGGCAAGATTGGCAGCGATTCATAACTGTTGAAATATCAAAACCGCTTGAGCAAGAACCTCAGAGCATACCCTACATCCGGTACCTGGGCAGGGTGGGAAATTGGGTGGCCCTTCTCCCTTAATCCCCCCCTTTAAACATGAAGGAAATAATATGGAAAAAATGAAAAAATTTAAAAAATCTATATATTAAAATATTTTTAAATTAAAAAAAATATTTGTTCTTTTGAAAAATGCTTCTTATTCATTCACCCATTTCTTGGCTGGCTGGCTGGTTGATTTTTCTGCTGCTGTGCTTCTGGAGGTCTTTGAAAATCCTGGAAATTAGTTCCCTATCTGTTGTGTGGTGTGCAAAGATTTAATCCCCTTCTGTTGGCTGCCTTTGTTGCCTCCAACCCGAGTCTCTCCCCAAGAAGTGAAACCCAGACAATTGCAAAGCAGCAAAGTTTTTTGTACTCTGATGCCTTGCCCAATTGTCTATAAGTTCTAAGTCTATTGATTGAGTCCTTTGGTTCTCCTATGTATAGTTTCATGTTGTCTGCAAGCAGGGATGATTTTAATTCCTCATTTTCTATTTGAATTCCTTTACTTTCGTTTTCTTGCCTAATAGCTCTAGCTAGAACTTCCAAGACTATATTGAATAGCAGTGATGAAAGTTGACATCCTTATCTAGTTCTAGATCTTAGTGGAAAAGCTTCCAGTCCTTGCCTTTTTAGTGTGATGCTGACATTACGCTTTTCATATATTGCTTTGATTGTGTTGTGGAATGTTCCATGTGGCATATCACATTTATTAATTTGTGTATGTTAAACCATCCCTGCATGCCAGGGATAAATCCCACCTGGTCCAGGTGAATGATCCGTCTCATGTACTGTTGGTTCCTGCTGGCCAGTATTTTGTTGAGGATCTTGGCATCTGTATTCATTAGAGATATTGATCTGTAGTTCTCTTTCTCTGTTGTATATCTATCTAGCTTTGGTATTAAGCTGGTCCTGGGCTTTTCTTTGTTGAGAGGGATTTAATTACTGATTAAATCTCCATCTTGGTTATAGGTTTATTTAGATTTTATGTTGCCTCATGATTCAGCTTTGTGAGTGATTTGTGTCCAGAAATGTATCCATTTCTTTCAGCTTTCTGATTTTTTGGCATATATATAGTTGCTTACAGTAGATCCTGATTATTTTAGATTTGTCCAAGGTATCTGTTATTATGTTACCTTTTTTGTCCCTTATTCTATTGATTAGTGTCCTCTCCCTCTTTTTTTTTTTTTTGATCATTTAGGCTCGTGGAATATGTATTTTTTAAAATTTCCTCACAGAAATAGCTCTTTGATTCATGGATTTTACGTGTTGCTGTTTTGGTCTATGTCTGGTTTATTTCCTCTCTTATTTTGACTATTTTTTGTTAAATTTAGGATTATTTTTATGTTGTTTTTCAAATTCTTTTACTTGTATGGTTAGTTTGTTAACCTGGTGTGTTTCTAGTTTCTTAATAAAGACGCTGATTGCAAGAAATTTGCCTCTTAGCACTGCTTTGGTGGCATACCATGGGTTTTTATATGTTGTGTTGATATCTTCATTTAAAGAAAATTTTTAAATTTAATTTCTGATCCATTGTTCATTCTGTAGCATGTTGTTCAGCTTCTAAGTCTTTGCCTATTTTTCTGGATTTTGTATTTTGACTCACTGGTTTCCAGTTTCATTCTGTGATGATCTCATAAGGTAATTTCAGTTTTTTGAAATTTACTGAAGCTTGTTTTGTGGCCTATAAAGTGACGAGTCCTGGAGAAGGTTCCAGGTATTGATGAATAAAAGTATATGCAGTGTCTGTTTGGTGATGAATTAGGTCCATTTGTTCTGTCATCTGGACGAAATCTGTTGCTTCCTTGCTGAGTTTGTCTTACCGACCTGTCCATTGAAGTTAGTGGATTATTAATGTCCCTCACTATTGTTGTATTGGAGTCTGTGTCCCTCTTTAGGTCTATTAACAACCTTTAGGTTTATCAACAATTGTTCCATGCAGGTATTTGGTGTATATACATTTATTATTATTTCTTCTTGCTGAATGGATCCCTTGTAAATTATGTGATATCCATTTTTGTGCCTTTTAATGCTTCGCAAAGTGAAGTCTCTATTCTATTACCTGATATTGGAATGGCTAAATCACCTCAATTTTCTTTTCCATTAGCCTGAAATCTCTTTTCACTTTGAGTTTCCATCCATCTTGTGGTCAGCTGTGTCTTTTAGACAACAGGTAGATAATGGGTTCTAGTTTTTTTTCTTTTTTCCATCCAGTCTACTAATCTAGGTCTTTTGGTTGTTGAGGTTAATCCATTTGCCTTCAGGGCCAGTTAGTGCTTTAGTCCTATTATTTTTGCATTGGATTTCTCATTGCTTGGTTTAGGTTTCTTTTGTAGTTTTATTGAGCGATTTTCCCCCTCTTTTGCCATCATTGGGCATTATGCTACTGGGATGATTTTTTTTTTTAGGATCTAGAATATGCCACTCCATTCTCTTCTGGCTTGAAGGGTCTGCTCCAAGAAGTCAGTAGGGAGTCTAATTGGTGTTCTCCTATAAGTTATTGGATCTTCTTCCAGTCTGTTTCAGCATCTTTTCTTTATTTTCAACTGAAGGGAGCTTGATAATGATATGTCTAGGTGAGGGCCATTTCTGATCAAATTTTTTTGGGGTTCTCTGTCTTTCCTGTATTTGGCGTCCCTAAAATTCCCAATATTGGGGAAATTCTCTTTTATAATTTAAATGAATACATCTTGCAATTCTGACTCTCTTTCCATTCCTCCAGGAACTTCTATCATCTTTATATTTGTTCCTTTGATGGGGTCATTTAATACATGGATAGTTTTCTTAGCTTTACACAGTTCCTCTTCCATATTTGTATTTATTTGTGCTTTCTCGATGTCTTTTAGTTCTGAAATTCACTTTTCTAGGTTTCTCATTTTATTGGTGTGGCTTTTAGTTTTTTTTGTTTTGTTTTGTTTTTAATTTACTGTATTATATTCTTTAGTTCAGTTTTTCATTTGATCCTGCTTCACAGCTTGTATCTGCTTAATCTCCTTCTCACTGGTTGTTTCAGCAGTGACCAGGCAGCGACCAGGCCCAGAGTGGCTACTCTTGCAACTGCGTTGTTGCTCTTTGTTCTTTTCTTGATTGTCCCTGGGTGGTGCATGGTTTACCTTGAGTCTTCCACTGAATAGAGAAATTTCTCATAAATGGTAGCAAGGGAATGTCTCCCTTTTCTTTTGGGGGGGGTGGGAGAGTTATTGCCTCAACAACTTCCTTTTGTTGACTGCTACCTGTTAGCAAAGCCACCTGCTCTGCATTGGGGACTTCTGCCGGGCTGCTCTTCTGCTGGGCTGCTGGAGCTTCAGACACTGGCACGGGTGTTGAGGCAGGTGCAGAGCGTTTGTGGAGCCAGAGAGCAGCAAGCCTGTTTATGTGAGCGTCATTCTCCCTCTACTTGTGCCCCGCGGCACTGTGGATCTGTGTGCAGGCCAGCAACTTTGCTCCTTCCCTCCTATCCTCTTGTGAATGCCTCTTCTACCACCCAACTCTCTGGTTTAGCTTGCTGCTATCTTGATTCCCTCCGGTGGTGCCCGAGCACATGCATTTGGGAACGGTTCCTACCAGGTTGCTCCTGTGAAGGCTGCACTCGCTACTTACTCTGGAACTGCTTGTCTTTGCCTAGGCAACCTTCACTCACCCATCCCACCATGCCTGCACTCCAGGTGTTGGAATTGAGCACCAGGGCCCTTATGTCTGCCTACACTGACTGCATTTCACCTTTTTTTTTTTTTAAAGATTTATTTTTATTATTTTTTCATTGGAAAGGCGGATATACAGAGAGGAGATACAGAGAGGAAGATCTTCCGTCCGATGATTCACTCCCCAAGTGAGCGCAACGGGCCGATACTATGCCGATCCGAAGCCAGGAGCCTCCTCCGGGTCTCCCACGCAGGTGCAGGTTCCCAAAGCTTTGGGCCGTCCTCGACTGCTTTCCCAGGCCACAAGCAGGGAGCTGGAAGGGAAGCGGGGCTGCCGGGATTAGAACCGGCGCCCATATGGGATCCCGGGCGTGCAAGGCGAGGACCTTTAACCACTTGCGCCACCGCGCCGGGCCCTGCATTTCACCTTTAGTTTTGGCTTGCTCATTAGGATTCATGTTGCTGATCCAGTTCTACCCTCTGCCACACTAGATTCCTGAGTTTCCACCTGGCTGCCTTGACATCTTACAGGGGTTTACAGTGCAGACCTCCATTGTGGAGGGGTGGACTCTGCTTCTGCCTCCCGGTTCTGGGTCCCTCCCTCGGTTGGTTTGCTCCCCAAGGGCATGACTCTACCTGTCTGGGTGTGAGCGGCAGCTCTTGGAGTCCCATGCAGTTTTGACTCTCTTCATAGCAGTTGGCGTCCCACCTTTTGCTCCTGCGGCTTTTTTCTTTTCTTCTTCTTTTTTAAGACTTACTCATATATTTTATTGGAAAGTCAGATATACAGAGAAGAGGAAAGACAGAGAGGAACATCTACCATCCATTGATTCATTCCCAAAGTAGCCTCAACAGCCAGTGCTGAACCGATTTGAAGCCAGGAACCAGGACCTTCTTCCAGGTCTCCCATGTGGATGCAGGGTCCCAAGGCTTTGGGCCATCCTCAACTGCTTTCAGGGGTCACAAGCAGGGGGCTGGATGGGAAGTGGGGCTGCTGGGATTAGACAATATCGTGCGAGTTCAGGGTGGTATGGCCATAGACGGCTGCCGGGATTAGAACCAGCGACCATATGGTATTCTGGTGCATGCAAGGTGGGGACTTTAACCACTAGGCAACGGCACTGGGCCCTATCCTGTGGCTTTTTTTCATGTGCTCCCTCTCTGGGGGCTCCTGTTGGATTCTGCCTGTTCACTCTTCCTTTGTTGACTCCAACCACAAGATTGTTGTCCACAGGTTGGGCTTCCTTCCTGTAGCTTGCTCTTTGCTCACCCTCCTTTTTGGGCTGTGGGCTACAACCTTGTTTTCAACATGTTTTCCTCATCCACACACCTTGCCCCCATCGCCTGTGAACTGCCCTCAGCCAGGCAGGGATTTTCCTTCTGCTCTGTACCTGCTTTTGTCCCACCACTCAATTCAGGGCTGCATGTTTGTACCCTGGCCTTGCTCCCTCCTATAAATGGTTATGTTGTTATACAGTAACTTTGGTCATCCATAGTCTTGTATTTCTCATGCTTGATTTTAAAAAAAAAAAAAGTTTATTTATTTTGGAGTCCTGGCACAATAGTTCAGTGGCTAAAGTCCTCACCTTACATTCGCTGGGATCCCATATGGGCATCAGTTCATGTCCTGGCTACTCCACTTCCCATCCAGCTCCCTGCTTGTGGCCTGGGAAAGCAGAAAGGGGTGGCCTAAAGCTTTGGGACCCTGCACCCACATAGGAAACCGGAAGAAAGTCCTTGCTCCTGGCTTTGGATTGGCTTAGCTCGGACTGTTGCAACCACTTGTGGAGTGAACCAGCAGTTGGAAGACCTTTCTTTCTGTCTTTCCTCCTCTCTGTATATCTACATTTCAAATAGAAATAAATATTTTAAAAAGACGTATTTATTTTTATTTGAAGTTCACATTTATGGAGAGAGAGCAAGCAAGCGAGCATGTGCTTCCATCTGTCTACTGTTTAAATGGCCACAGTGGCTAGAGCTGAGCAGACTGGAACCCAGAAGCCAGGAGCTTCTTCCAGGTCTCCCAGGTGTTCGCAGAGTCCAAGGACTTTGACCGTTCTCTGCTGCGTTCTCAGGCCGTAAGCTGGACTGAGAGTTGAGCAGCCAGGACCTGGATGTGTGCCCATGTGGGATGCTGGCACTGCAGCAGATTGGCCTGATAAGATACTGTGCTGCCTGCTAATTCTTATGCTTGTATCCCCATAGTTCGTTTTAGCTTTTGGTTTTCATCATCCTTTTTTTCCTTCTTCCTTCTTCCCTCTACCCTCCTTCCTTTGCTTTTTAAGTTTTTCTTCTTATTATTATGTTTTAATTTAGAGAAGGTTCTTCTGCCCACTGGTACAATCCCCAAATTCCTGCAGCAGCTGACCCTGGATTAGGCTGCGGCCATGAATCTGAAACTCCTTTGTAATTTCCCTTGTGCATGGCCCCACCCACACTACCTGCTTCTTCCTAGAGTGTGCATTAACAGGACACTGGCTTGGAGGCAGAGCTGGGATTCAAACCACAGGACTCTTACATAGGATGCAGGCGTGTGATGCAGCATTTTAACTACTGTACCAAATGCCTGCTCCTTTTTCTAGTTTTCTACATTGTCTCAACTCCTTGTTGTCTGGTTACTTTTGATCAAATCAAAAGCTGGCTATCCAGCACTGAAACTATTTGAAGCTTGTGCTGTGATGTTCCTTTTATTCAGACAGAATCCGTGTTCCTGCTTCCTGTAGGAAGGTAGACTGATCAGCACCTCCTGCTTCAAGGACAGAGAAGCAAGGCTGTTGGCGCCACTTGTTTCTGACCTCCCTTCTTCCTGGGGTGTTGATTTTGGATTGCTGCTGGATGATTTACCACTTCCCCCTGTTCCCTGTTTCTTGACCTCTGAACCCAGTGTGTGCTCCCTGGTCATCTCGTGGCTGTCAGAAGCTCTGCTTGACCCGCAGCCTTCCCGCCGCCGCCTCTGGAATATTGTGAAATGGAGGCCTCTGATAGCAGGATCATACTTCTATTGCTTCTCTTTCGCTTTCTTTTTTTTTTTTTTTTGCTGACTTATTCTAAGAGGCATTTCTTGTTTGCCTTTCCAGGTTCAGTTATTATAACTGGGTACATGGGGTTTAACGGCTTAGTTGTCTGTTGTTGGAAGCCTGTATTTTTGTGTAGGTCAAAAATTCTGGTGGTGAAAGAACTGAGCTTTGTGGCAAACAAAAAACTATAAGAATGTCAATTTTGTTCATTTAGAAGGGAACTGGAGTAGTACAATGTCATGAAAATGAAGTGTGTATTAGGCATATTTTTGCTTGCGTTTGTCACAAAACCCCATCCCGCAGTTTTGGTGGCTTATTACAAGAAGTTAATTTATCGGGCCTGGTGCTATAGCCTAGCGGCTAAAGCCCTACCTTGTACACACCGAGATCCCATAAGGGCGCTGTTCATATCTTGGCAGCCCTGCTTCCCATCCAGCTCCCTGCTTGTGGCCTGGGAAAGCAGTCAAGGACAACCCAAGGCCTTGGGATCCTGCACCCGCGTGGGAGACAGAAGAGGTTCTGGGCTCCTGGGTTCAGATTGGTTCAGTTCTGGGCTTTGCAGCTACTTGGGGAGTGAATCATCAGATGGAAGATGTTCCTCTCTGTCTCTCCTTTTCTCTGAATATCTGACTTTCCAATAGAAATAAAATAAATCTTTATTCTGGACTTGAGAATAAAGGAAATGTCCCCTGCTTATAGAGATGTTGGATAGGTCTTTAAACTTCGTAGGTACGCTAGATGGTAGTTTTTTATTTCATTGAACAAAGACATGTGAAGCCTTTTTTTTTTTTTAATGGAAAATAGCACTTCAAATCTCATGGCAAGGAGTCTTATGTCACAGAGAAAGGCAGCAAGTAAACGCAGCAATAACACTGTCTACTACACGAAGGCCTACATTTCCAAGGAAGAATATGGCTGACATTCTGTCACTCTACACAGTAGCAACTGAATGAGATTAAAGCGGATTCATCAGCATTTAACAAAACAGTTATTTAACAAGTCTGTCTAGCAGATATTTTATCTTCCAGACGCTGGCTATAGCCCCATTGATAGGAACCAGAGGATCCCACTTAAGTTACCACCCCCACCCCCGGTAGGGGCATCAGGAGAGATGTTCAGAGGAAGTTACACCTGGATATTAACTTACACCTTCTTTCCCCACTGGCCCTGGATGACTTCCACAGCCTTGGTTGCCCGTCAAGCAGCTCACAGCAGCACAGGTTTGAGGGAAGTTGCTACTTCCCAGGATCAGCATTTTTCCCCAGCAGCCTCAGTCGTCCACTGAAAGCTCTGATTTATGTCACTGGCACGAAGCCATTATAATGTGCCCTAGGCTTAGGACTGGCCTCCCCACGGCAAAACAAGTGATATTATGCTCACATCCTTGTAGGTGTAGGAGTATTTTGGGATAAGTCCTTTACATTGAAGTTTGATTAGCTAAAGCACTGATGACAAATGTTTATGAAATAACTTAGAGCTGCAAAATGCAATGCTGTTTTGGGGGTTCCTGAGTATTGAAGAATGCTAAACTGAAACAATCTGACCTTATGTTTAGTCTGCTCTAATGTGGCTAGCCGGGAATCCATTCTAGGATCGTTACAGTTGTTATTCTTAGGATGCAGTCTAATGGTTGGTCCTGGCTCATCAGTCCAGGTTACCATTCTGACATGATCTGTGGACAGGATGGGTAAGTATGAAAACATCTGGCAGATCTAATAGAGCACCTCTTCTTGTTTCCTTTCCATAGGCTGAGCGCCAGGCAATCAACACAACAGTCCAAGGATCAGCAGCTGATATAGTTAAAATAGCCACAATTAACATTCAGAAGCAACTAGAGACCCTCCGCTCAGCCTTCAAATCCCACGGTCACCGGGATGGTATGCTCCAAAGCAACAAAACAGGTTTGTTGGTCAGTGAGGCCATTGTGATAATATGCTGAGATGATGGTATCAAAAACAAATGTATTCTTTTTGTTGTTATTTTGAGGATTGATTTATCTGAAAAGCAGAGTAACAGAAATGGGAGAAGGTGGTTTTCCAACCACTGGCTCGCTGCCTAAGTGACTGCAACAGCTAAACCTGGGCCAGGCCGGAGCCTGAAATGTCCTCCAGGTTTCCCATGTGGATGCTGGCCGAGCACCTGGGCCGTCTTCTGATGCTTTCCCAGGTTGATTAACAAGGAGCTGGATGGGAAGTAGAAAAGCCATGACTTGAACTAGTGTCCATATGGATGACAGCACTCTAAATGGGTGGTTTAACCTACTAAGTCACAGCAGCAGCTCCTATATTTTAACAGTTCTCAAACGGTGAGGTGATGTCTTTGTACACTTACAAATGGCTAAGGATCCCAAAGAGCTGCTGCTTCTGTGTGCTGTATGTATAATGTTGGGAATTCAAGAATTTTAATAGAAGTTATTTTATGAAAACAATATATATTCAAAACAAAATTTTAATGCATTTTACATTTTTGCAAAATTTTTTAATGTCTGATATAAGAGAAAACTGGTGAATTCTTTTATCTGCTTCTTCATTCATCCTAAAACAATATCAGATGTACAGTTACTTCTGGAAAATCCTTTGAAAAGCAGAGGTAATAGATGTCCTGTTACAGGAGACCGCGTCCCAAGACATGGAAGTTTTAAAACCAGGATGGTTGTTCACCTTGCTAGTCAATTATGAGAAAGAGAAAAAAAATCAAATAACCTCGTGGTGCTATGATGAGCCATTTGGACTTTGCTGATTGAGGGCTGCTGTGTGCTTTCTGGACCTTGCTTGGAGAACATCTTGATTTATAAATCACCTTAGTGTTCTGAAGTGTGGGAATTGGCAACTAGCTCATCTACTTATAGCATGTTATTTTGCTGATATTGTCAGCTTACTCCTGTTTCATGTTTTCCGTATGTTCTCTTATTAATTTGGTAAGTTACTCATGTTTATTTTTTCCAACAAGTCTCTTTTGCCACATTCTGTACTTATGCTTTAAAAATCATTTCATTGTCACTGAAATCATCAATTGAGGTATACAGTGGAAGAATAAGCTACTAGAGATAGAGCGGGAATGGCAGCGGTGGGCTCTTAGGATGCGATTTTCTATTTGCAGAAGATGGAGGTATTTCAGAAAGCTCATAGAAATACAAAATCAATTGATAAACTAATTGATATGGTTATTTTGGTGCATTTTTTTACATACTTTGCATGAACTTTTTGAAGGTGTCTCAGAGAATACAGCCAGTTACATCAGTGTATATTTACAGAGATACAATAGTTTTACTTATTAAATGAGGATTATCTTTAATCCTATTCAGAATGAAGTTGTGGAAGGGAATGTGTGTATGTGTGTACATACATTTGCTGAGAGCTGTACCCACTTGCAAAACAACCCTGTGCTATATATGCTCAGGGGATTTAGAAGCAAAAGTTATCAACATGTATTTAGGTTTAAAATCAACTAAGAACAGAAGATATGACAGTTGACTGAAGTAGTTATGCAGCTCTTTATAGCAGGAGTCAAGTGTCAAAAGGAGTCTCTGGGTGATACCAGCCTCAAACAGTGAGTGGAAGAATTAAAGGTAGCAGTCTATCAGTGGGATGAAAGGGAGGTTATCTAAAAAGGTAGCACATACCGGGAATAAGGGCATCGTGGCATTCTAGGTCAGAAGCCAGGTAACCCAGGGAGATCAGGAGGGTGAAGGAAAGGAATTCCAAGAGGAGAGAAGCTGGAATATCCAGCAAGTTGGTGATGTGGGCTTAGTGGGGCACATTGTGCAGCCCAGAGTGGGAAGCAGCTTGCCTGGGGCAGCTGCCTTTGTTCCCTCACCCTGTGAGAGCTACCTCTGTTCAAACCTTTGCTGGAGAAAGTGGCAGCATCAAGATACTGAGGGTATAAATCAAAGAATGGATTGGACATTTGGGTGGCAGAAAGGAACAAATAGTTACTCTGAAGGTATCATGTGAAGCACAGTCTGCACCTGCAGGATCTGCTAGGGAGGAAATGTAGCTAAGTCTAATGCAGAGAGTTTTCATCATATTCGAATCATAGGTTCTTTTTTTTGTTCCCAAAAGATTTATTTTTATTGAAAGGGCAGATACACAGAGAAGGGGATACAGGAAGGTCCTTCGTGCGCTGGTTCACTCTTCAAGTGGCTGCGATTGCTGGGGCTGAGCCGATCCGAAGCCAGGAACATCTTCTAGGCTTCCCATTTGGGTTCAGGGACCTAAGGCTTTGGGCTATCCGCTACTGCTTTTCCCAGGGAGCTGAATGGGAAGTGGAGTAGCTGGGATACAAGCCAGCACCCATATGGAATCCCGTTGCAAGGCAAGGATTTAGCCACTAGCCTGTTTTGAGAATCCTCTGAAAAATATGGATCTTTCCCAAAGGAAAAAGTGGAGAAACAGGCTTTTATTACAGTTCCAAACATTTCACATACACTCAAATCCATGTTTGGACTCTAGTTTTAGAACTGCTTGAGTGTATCATGCAATTGAGAAGTACTGATTCTGCCTTTTGATGATGCTTATCAAGAGATTCCAAGGAATGTCCACCTAACAAAACACCGCCTAATGATGCTGCTTCATTCTTCTGCAGCAGGAGCTGGGTGATGGTAGGGTGGCACAAGGAGAAAGGAAATGAGCAGTTAGTTTAGAATTCACACCCACTGACTGACTTCTTGTTGGATTCCTTTCCTAAGGAAGTTGATAGGATTTGAGTTGGCAAGGGTTTTATTTATTTTTTTTTTAAATCTCTTAAAGCTAAAACAAAATCTTGGCCTCTAGCACAGTGCTGCGCTCATCAGCTGTCTCCCATTTCCCCGGGCTAGGACTGCTACCCAAGAGATCGCTGCCTGGGATGTTCTGTCCTATCCGAGGAGGCTTCTTCATCCTTCAGCTCCATGATGAACTCCTGTATGAAGTGGCAGAAGATGATGTTGTTCAGGTATTTTTGTATGTTACGTCCATTTGACAAGTCGGGGCTGACAGCTTATTGTCCTGTGCCTGGGGCTTAGCCCCAGGATGGCTGTGTCAATGTCAAGTTTCAACTGGGAAAGAAGGCACTAAGAGTGCTGTCCATACACATTCTTTAAGAAGTTCCTGATGGAGAAACGGATGTTTCTGTTTGAGAGAAGCTAGGGATATGAATTTGGAGTGTTAACTGAAGTTTTCCAGGCTGTGAGCATGCCAGATGTAGGTGTCAGAAGCCACGGCTCTGGGAAGACAGCAATTTGAGCATCCTGACTTTGGTGTTTTCAGCATCACCTTCTCACTGGAACAATCTTTGGGTAGAGAATTTGTTAACCCGTTTATTTTATCCCATTTTATAGGTAGCTCAGATCGTCAAGAATGAAATGGAAAATGCCATAAAACTTTCTGTGAAACTCAAAGTGAAAGTGAAAATAGGTTCGAGCTGGGGAGACCTGAAGGACTTTGATGTGTGAGTGCGGATTCGCTCAGGTCCTCTCCCACGTTCCTACCCAAAAAGAACATTTCTGCTTCACCTGCATCTTGAAAACAAACGCTCAGGTCTGGATGCACTTCATAGAAATGTTACTGTGTTTCAGAATGTATATTAGGATCTGTTCTGTGTTGTGCCAAAAACTTTGTGGGAAACATACCATGTTTAATTATTCTCTTCAAGAATATGAATTTACCTTTTATAATTTATTGTGCCTTTAAACAGATCCAGAATGTGTGCTTGAAATCATGCACTTAGCACTTTGCATCCTCATCTAACTGGACCAAGCATGAAGAAAACTGCTCTCGGGCAGTTTCAGCGTTGTGTTCCGGCACTCATGTAGACCCCAACTGGAGCACAAGCTCATTTATACCACTGGTTAGATCCTGGATGTGATTTCTACCCCCCTCAAGTGCCAATTTAATTCTACTGTAGTAGGCAATTCCATTTTAAAATACTAATTATGAATTCTGTAAGACTGGGCATGGATGAAATCTAGGAATGTAATTTCATAAAATTTGTTATTCCGTTTCTCTCTCCAACTCATACAATATATGTATTTGGAATATTCAAGTATTATGCCTTTTCAAAAGGTGTCTTGTTTAAAACCAGATGGTTTTACGCTTACCAGATTTAAAAAACATCCCATCATGCCTCTTGTGTTTGTGGCTGGATGGGAATACTCTGGAAGAAAAGAGTATACTTTGTAAACTAAAACAGAGGTGCAGAAATGACCATTTTGTTGTTGAAATAAATTGTATTTGAGAAGCTTTACATCAAGTGTTTCAATATTGTACTCAGCCTAGCAATATCAAACTTAGGTTCTATATCGCATAACTCACTGTCAGAGCACATAGAAATGTTTACTAAAGTTTTATTAACTGATTATCATATTAGCGATTGGGTATTGGTGAATTTGAAAGTTGACAATTTTGGGGGGCAGAAGATAGTAAAGGTGCAGATTTATTTTTCCCATATACAATTTTTTAAAAAGGCTATAGCACTATCCATATTCTGCGCTCCAGAATAAGATAAATGCATGTGTGTTCTTAACTTCTACTTCATTTCCTGCAGCCTTGGCTTGCACTTGTAGTCACATGCATTTTGTTTCCACCCTTTGTGACTTATCATTCGGACTTAAAACAGGCAATCTTTTCTTACTTTGCATGATACAGTTATGCACAAATTCCAGCACTATGATGAAACTGTCTACATGAGTTCTCCAACACAATTCAAATTTCAGCTACCTCAAGGTATGACCATGAATGATTGTATAACAAAGAAAACCCAAAATTCATATGTAATTTACATATTTACATTGTTAGGCAGAATAACCACAGCCCTCTAGTCTCCGAGAGGTTCACACCATACTCCCTGCAACTATGAATTGTTGTTACATTACTTGGAAAGAGGGACTTTGTTGAAGTGATTATATCAGAGCTTGAGTGTGTTTATTGTTACATTGGAACCATCCACATAACCCAGGATAGAGTCCTTGTGAAAAGAAAGCAAAAAGTCAGAAGAGATATGTCAACCGAGTCAGAGAGAGGCCTGAAGTATTGCTGGCTTCAAACACTGAAGTCTGGGTCTTAAGGCACACAGCAACTCTTCAGCATTAAAATGAGAAGTCAAAGATAACTCAGTGGGAAAACTTGAGAATCAAATGGGAAAAAATGATCACAGGATTGCTCAAAAGCATACAGAAACAAATTATTGAGATAAAGAAAAACATGCATGATATGGTGAAAGAATCTACAAAGAGAGTCTGAAGAACAATCAAATACCAGAAATAAAGAGTTCAGTATGTCAAGTAGAAAATACAGTGCAAAGTCTCAACAAGAGACTGAGGCAGAAAAAAAATATTTGAGCTAGAAGGCACCTGCTTGAAAACAGACCCCAAAAAAGAAAAAATTAGAAAAAAACTGTTTGAAATTTGTGAGATACTATAAAGCAACCAAATAAGTTTAAGAATACCCAAAAACGGGCCCAGCGCAGTGGCCTAGCAGCTACAGTCCTTGCCTTGATTGTGCCAGGATCCCATATGGTCGCAGGTTCCAATCCCGGCAGCCCCGCTTCCCATCCAGTTCCCTGCTTGTATTCTGGGAAAGCAGAAAGGGTTGGCCCAAAGCCTTGGGACCCTGCACCCGCGTGGGAGACCCAGAAGAAGCTCCTGGCTTTGGACCAGTGCAGCACCGGCTGTAGCAGTCACCTGGGGAGTGAATCATTGGATGGAAGATCTTTCTCTCTGTCTCTCCTCCTCTCTGTGTATCTCCTCTGTATATCTGACTTTGCAATAAAAATAAATAAATCTTTAAAAAAAATACAAACATGGAAATAGTAAATGGATAAGAAGGTCTATCCAGTGAAGAAACAGGAAGAAGAAAGGGAGATCCGAATAAGGGAAGCACAAAAACACCTCTAACAAGTAGTCAGGTAAGCTCTTCACCACGACACATTACAGTGAAACTGAAATTCTACACGTGCATGAGAGAAACACCCGTTGAGCATTCTAGCTGATTTCTCATCAGAAACCCTAAAGGCTAGGGAGCAAACAAAACCCCCCAGCCCCCAAAAAGGAGGGAGGAGACAGTACGTCAGAGATGAAAGAGGAGATATTACTACAAATATCACTGAGATATTCATCAGAAATTACAACACCTGTAACAAAGTGGAAAACCTAAAAGAAATAGATCTCAAGACATATACAGTCTACTTAAACGGAGTCAGGAAGCCACAGGAAAGCTAAGTAGTCCAATAGCCAAGAAGGAATGAAATCAGTGATTAAGAGTCTCAGAGAAAATAAAACTCTAGGACTGAGTGACCTCACCGCAGAATTCTGCCATACTTTTAAAGAAGAACTAATTCCAATTTTTCAACTATTCAAAACAAATGAAAGGAAGGAAATCCTCTCAAACTCATCCCATGAAGCCAGTATCACATAATTCAAAAACAAGGGAGCTATAGACCAATATCCCAGATGAACAAAGTGCAAGTAGATTCAACAAAATATTAGCTAACTGATCCCAGCCACCCATCAGAAAGATCATTTCACTAGGACCAAGTGGGACCTGTTAGGCACGAATGGTTCAATACAATAAATCTATAAATGTGATATATCACATTAACAAACTTAAGGATTAAAAAGCTTGTGATTATATCAGCAGAAGCTGAGAAAGCATTCGATAAAGTGCATCCTTTCATAATAAAAACCTCAAGCAAGTTGAGTATAGAAGGACATTCTTCAACACAAACACTATATGAAAATGCCACTTACCAGCACCATCTTGAATGGGGAAAAGTTGGAGTCATTTCATCTAAGATCTGGAACCAGACAGACAGGGATAATCACTTTCGCCGCTGCTTTTAGGTATAGTTGGAAGTTATAGCTAGAGCCATTAGGCAAGAAAAATCAAAGGAATCCAAGTTGGAAATGAGGAAGTCAAGTCATTGCTTGGATAAGCTTTATATATGGGAGGCTCAAAAGTCTCCACTAAGAGACTTGGAATTCTTAAGAGTTTGGTACAGTTGCAGATTGTGAAATCAACACTTAGGAATTAATAACACTTATAATACATGGATAATGCCATGGTTAAGAAAGTACTTGTAAGAGCAGCGCCTTTCATAATAGCTATAGTTAAAAAAAAAACTACTTTGGAATTAATGTAACTAAGATTTGAAGGATCTCTAAAATGAAAATCACAAAAGAAAAAGACAAACAAATCTTTCATGTTTGTGGATTGCAAGAATATCAAAATGTCCATATTAATAAAGGTAATTTACAGGTTCAAAATACCAATATTCTCCTCAAAGAGAAAATGCCAAAACTTAATATGGAAACATAAATGACCTTGGATAGCTAAGACAATCCTAAACAACAAAAATAAAGCTGGATGTATCACAATACCAGCCTTCACGTCATACTGCAGGGCAGTGAAAATGGAAAAGCCTGGCACTGGCATAAAAATAGATGTGTAGACCAGTGAAATGAATGGAAATCCAAGAAATTAATCCACACAATTACAATCAACTAGTCTTTGATAAATAAGGTAAACCCAGTTTTTTAGAGAAAGGACAGTATCTTTAAAATAAGCTGTTGGGAAAATTGGATCTACATGTGTAGCAATATAAACTAGACCTTTTATACCATAAACAAACAAACATGCACTCAAAATGGATCAGTTATCTAAATTTATGACCCGATGCCATCAAGTTGCTAGAAGAGAACATTGGGAAAACTGTTAAGACATTGGCAAAATTAAAGACTTGGAAAAGACAACAAAAGCTTAACCAACAAAGACAAAACTTGACATTGAACTGCATCAAACTAAGCAGCTTCTGCAGTACAAAGAAACCTTCAATGAAGTGTTTAGGTAACTGACAGAATGGAAAAAAAAAATATTTGCAAACCATGGAATTGGTAAATGATTAATATCCAGGATCTATAAAGAGCTCAAGAATCTCAGCAACAAAACAATCTAGTTAAATTGGCAAAAGACATGAACAGGTGTTAATCGGAGGATGGGCTACACGTGATCAACAAATGACGATGCTCAGCATCACTAGCCATCAGGGAACTGGCGACCTGGTCTTACTGTGCATGTTTGCAGGAATATTTCAGTGGCACTGCTCCTGACATTGACTAAATGTAATAACTTTGATCACTTAAATAATTCTGCATTTTCTATTTGACATAGACATATATATGACATTTTGTGTTTATGATTCACAAGTATATTTTGTGAGAATAATTTGAGAGTATGTAAATGTCATTTTTCCATCACACTTGACCTTACTAGTTTTAGGATCCATTGATATTCAGTGCACAAATCATTACTGCAATGGTTGGAAACTGGTGGGTTGTAAGCTTCATGTACATTTACTGGTTGGTGCTCTGTCAGGAAGAGCTTTCTCCTTTCCATGCATCAATGTGGACTCTTCAGCACCTGTTTTATTCAGTCACTGTCATTATCTTTGATGCTCAGATTATCCCTGCTGTAGCCATATTTGGGCAGGTCCTTTCGGGCCGTCTTCTGTGACCTTCAACAAAAAATCATTCTCTAAAAACCTTTTCTTGGACAAAAATGTTCAGTCTGGAAATCAGCTACTGCTCCCTGGAGTTGTATTTCCTCTCAGCAGAAAACAATACTTAGCAATCAGAATCTAAGCACAAAGTGTGTACCCATTGCTCCTGGAGGGCGGCTCCATGCACTCGGTGTACAGTAAGGACATACATTTGTGCAACACAACCTCTCTCCACATCACATATACCTGTATGAAAAACTCAGTTACATCTGAGTCTGGGCATCTGTAAATAGACAAACACACATAGGATACTTCAAAAAGTTTGTGAAGAAATCAAAGTCAGGTATTTTCCATGATTCAAAATAGCCCTTGCCTCCCACAACTTGTATGTGATGTAGAATATCTCAGAAAGTTCATGGAAGGTGAGGGTTAGAAGAAATCAGATTTGGTACAACAATTTTAGAAATCCATGCATGATAATACAGATGGGTTTTAATTCCAATCCCCGCCTTCCAGGACCTCCCCCCCACTGTCATTATCTTTTTGAGATAGCCAATGAGCAAGCAGAGAGAAACCTCGTAATCCACCGATACCAGCTCCTGGCCTGCAGGTTAATGGCAGGAGCTAGGAATGAATCCAGATCTCCCAGGAGGGTGGCCAGGACCTGCTGCCATCCCTCATATGCATTAGTAAGCAGCTAGAATTGGGAGCTGCAGCCAGAACTCTAACCCAGCCATTCTGATATGAAACTGGGGTCTCTCCACAGTGAAGCTAAGTCTGCCCAGTTTTCTCATAATGTGCATTCCCTCTAACTTTATGAAACTTGTATGTGCAAGAGTTTCAAAGTCTTTTTGTGCCACAATGAACTTAAAAATCTATTTTCTGAACTTTTTGAAGCATCCTGTTTTATGTGCGTGTGTAACATACTTTGATAGTTCCAACTCTAATCAATACTTCAGGGTTTATTCTAACTTTCCCTCTTAAAATGTTTTATTTTTAATTGACAATAATTATATATATTTATGGTATACAATGGGAAGTTTTGATACATGTATACACTGTAGAATGATCAAATCAGTGTAATTAGCATATACATTACCTCAAATATTTATCAGTGCTTTGTGGTGAGAACACTGGAAATCCATCTCTTTTAGCTATACTGTAACATACAATACATTGTTACTAAACTCAGCCACTTTGCTGTGCAATAGTACAGTCCAAATGTAAAAGAGAAATAGGTTCTAATTTTCCCTTTTAATTGTACTTTCTCTTCATTCTCCACCTGGCTCCCATAGCCACACCCCTGACACTGCTACCTCCAACTGCATCCCCCTGAGGGCTGTCCTTTCCCCAACACAAGGGTAGGTGGTATGGGTCTGAAGTGTTGACTTTTGGATCAAAGAAAAGAAGTGGTGGGGGGAGGAAGAAGGGGAATACTGGAAGTACAGGGAGGGAGGGAGAGAAGGATAAAGGGAGGGAGGAAGCAAGTCAAACAGGTATTTTCAATATTGAGTGCAGAAGTGAGAAGCCCATGCAATTGTAATTCAAAGATGGGATTCAGTGGATCCCTTTGAAAAAATTCTAAAAGGAAGGCTGGCATGTAGAGGTTTTGCCTTTACATTTGTACTTTTCATATTTACAAAAAAAACATTTTTAGCTTAGGGTTGGTTAGTGGGCCCCCCCAATTTGCCCCCCAATTTGTAGGTGAAACAAAAACCAAAAGGAAAAACTACCTGAGGAGTTGAGGCTTGTGGAAACAATGTTAGCAAGTTAACAGCAATTAGCTCTGCCCAGGCCAGCTCTGGAGCACATCCTGGAGACCCCTGGGTAGCAAAGTTCCTTATGGCTTCTAGGTGGTAGACTAAGGCCATAATAACTGAACTTGAACTGTGGTTATGCAGCAAGATGGAGGAATCCACTATGGGGGGAGGGGTGGGGGGAATCCCCAGTACCTATAAAACTGTATCACATAATACAATGTTAATAACAATTAAAAAAAAAAAACAACAGTTGCTGTGCTTGACCAATGATTAAAGCTGGAACTGAAAACAACCAGGGAATAAGGACTGCATGTTGCATGTGTAGGGCTGTCTTATTCTACCTTAGTTTCTTATGCTGCACTGTTACCAAGTTTGTTTTTGTACTTTACCAAAGGTGTACTTCATCTTCTGAAGTTGTCTTCAAAAAGGGAAGGGGGCGAGGAGAGTTAACATGCATGCACCCCCTATCAGAGCCCCCGGATTTGATTACCTGGCTCCGGATCCTGACTCCAGCTTCCTGCTCATGCTGATCAAGGAGGCAGCAGTGATGGCTGAAGTAATTGTGAGTCTGTCTCCCACATGGGAGACCTGGGCTGAGTTCTGGGCCCCAGCCATTTGGGGCACTTAAAGGAGTGAACTAGTGGATGGGAGCTCTATTTAGCTTTCTTTTCCTCTCAACTGAAATAAAAAAAAAATTAGTCCTCCAGTAAAAAGTTTACCATCTCCCTACTTTGTTAAAAATTATCAATGGCTATTATTACCCTTTGGATTAATAAAATCTAGTAAAATTTGTACCTTATTGAAATTTGCATCTACTTCTTTTTCTTAAGTTTAAATAACTATGTTCTAAGTGCTCTCCCACCCCTTCCCTTTAAAAAAACTATACTTTGCAAAACCATAGTTCAGAGTGAACTATGAGATCGAGGGTCTCAACCTCTGCCCATATTTAGTGTTGACAAAAATTACTATCAGTACATGAGATTATGACATAAGAGAGCATCTATGTACAAACATATACAATTTTATTGGTATCTCTACATACTACAAGAACTTTGTTAAGTATAGTCACAATTGCGGAGTGCAACAGAAAAATAGTAATTTGTCATTTTCTGAAAAGATGCAAAAATTCTGAAGATGAAAGAAAGATACATCAATGATGTCATCTGTTTCTTATTTCCTAGGAGAAAACATCACATAGCTAAGTACTAAAAATTATATGTTATTAGAGGTTCTGATTCTGTGTACAATTTCCAAAACCACCACCTAGTTCATTTTCTGGCTTTGCAGTTGAGAAGAGTGAGCCAATACCAGAAGAGAGGCAGTATGAGAAGAGATAACTGGGTGTTTTCTCATTAGGTGCCACTGCCTCTGACAGGCTGGACTCTCTCCTGTGGAAGCAGTAAACAGCTCTCAGGGCATTGGACGGTGACAGCAAATTTACAGGCTCTCCTTTCTCTTTAAACATTTGTCCATCAAATAAGAAACTCAATTCAATGGCCCAGGAAGCTTTTCGTTAAGATAGTAATGAAAAAGGAGAGTTGTTATCCCTCTCTGCTAAGATCAAGTCAAATAAAAGAAATCTGCAGCAGAACACCTAGTACCCATGCCACCTGCAAAATAACAACCAACTTGTCCCTGACTTAGTAAATGACTTTTGAAAATTCCCACTGTCTAAATATTGAGAATTAGTTGTCCAGTTGGTGTGATTATGCTGTTGCAATTAATGATCCAGTGAATCAGATGTGTGAGACAATGGAAAGCATACAAGTTTGAATTAGAGTAATTCATGGCAAAATCACATAGGAAAATATCATGAAGAGTTCTTAAGAGTTAATAGGCACTGCCTGAGCAGAAATATTTTGTCCTGTGAAAGACACGGAATAAACACTAACCCAGTCCACACTGTATCTTACCTTGCCTTCTCAGACCACTCAGAAATTGAGCTGAGACAACAGCCAAGTTGCATGAACATACTGTCCTTAAGTGGCCTCAAAGCAAAAATTTGTCAACTTTAGACATTTGGGCCAACTTTAAGGTTTTCAAATTTACTTGTATGTGTTTAGTCACTGGGAGGGATTTTGATGTAACTGGGAATTTTTACATCTCCCCAGGTGATTCTTCTGCCTGGCCAAGCATACACCAAGATTGAGAATCACTCTATGTACATATGTATTTATGCTTCCGAACCTTCAGCAAAGTTTCCTCCATGTCGCCCTGGCTCTCATATCCTTCCTCATCCCAACTTCTTTGCACTAAGTTGGTTCCTTTTTCTTCCCTAAGTCAGATCTTAACCTATTTGAATTTCTTCCATTTAAGAATGTTATTTGCTAACACTAAATCTGTTGTTGTGCTGGCATGCTTCTTTGAGTGGTACGTATCAGAGATATTGTCCAATCTAAATATGTAACAAGTACTCCTGGTCCTGGGGCTGTGTGAATGTGCAACAATACCCAGCTAAAACTAAAACTAGGTAAGAGAGGCAGAGAGGAAGAAGCTTGTTCTATGCAAAGAGCAAGACTTGATAGGAGTGTCCTGACACCTATGGGCATTGCCCTCTCTGAACCAATGTGGTCAGTTTAATGACAAGGCTAGCTGAAATCACACAGATGTCCTTCTGAGTTGTGCCAGAGAGCCTAGGCAAAAGAGAGGAATCCTTGTTTGCTTTACTAAACTCATTTCCCCCTTCTGTCTGACATTTTAGAGTCAGGTTTCTTGAATAACCTGTCTTAATCTTCAACCAATCCTAGACCTAATCTTATTCCTTTTTCTCTTAAAGTCATGGTGATCCCTTAATATGGATTATGGACAGATAGTATCTTTAAAACTGGGTATGTAGGTCACTAAAAAAGGGATTCCAACAGTAAATTTTATCCCATAAGTTTCTTCAAAAGCTTTGAGTAATATAGACCTGAATTTTAATTTATTTGCTTAAGAATCACTTACCAAAGACATTGCAGTCAATGACTGTAATGGTGACTAGGGTAGTAAGTCTGAGGCTCATTAGGTCTAGAAAACCAAGTCAGTAACACTGCTTCAGAGGGCATAAAATAAATGCTAACCCAGTCATGCCTCCCTCCAAACCCTGGGGCCAGTGGGTGATTTCATGGTAGGGATTATTGCACTCTTGTTATTTCCAGAACCAGGGAAACAAATGCTTCTCTTTCCCACTGGTAAGAAAGAAAAATCCATTTTCTCTGGAACACTAGAAAGGATTTACGTTTTTATACAGTGTCATAGGGAGATACAAATCAACTTGTTGATTCTGTGCTTTGCAAGCCTTATCTTCTGCTGCCAGATATAATGCAATTTTAATGGTAACTGAGGCTCAGAGTCATGGTTCCTATCATTGTGCAAGTTACTAGGGAATATTTTTCTTATGTTCCAAGGTAGAGGAAATGTAGTAAAGAAAAGATGTAAAGGATAATATGGATCAACAGTATTCCATTTCTAAGATGATGATGGTGATGAGGTGGTGGCAGCTGGTGGTGGTGTGCATGCACAGGCTAAGGTCAGTGCAACAGAAGAGAGATGAGAGAAGAAAGTCACACCACAGTAGAGTGTTATTATTGCTATCTCTTTGAATTTTAAAAATCCAATTTTGATACAGTAAAACCTCATTAATTTGGACTCTACTAATCAGGAGTTGTTGGTGAGCTTACCCTTAGATTAAGAGTCTACAGAACAATTGTGACAGATGTTTACACTATTTAAAAGAACTTTTCTCCTTTTCTTCAAGCATTTCAGAAGCACCTGTTTACTTCCCAATGATGTGTCAATTATAAACGTTTTGACCCATTTTGAATCCAGCGTTTTAAGCACTTCTGTGAAATACTATCAGGTTCTTTTTGATATTCTCTATGAGTGCTTTAAAATATTCTGTGATGGCTCATTGATTCATGTATGCTTTCTCTAAAAATTATGTTAGGTGGGGGGGCACATGGGGGGGAAACATATGATTATCTGAGAATGGGGTTGTGTGGGGTTAATATTATTTAATTGAATGGTTGTATAGTGGATTGGTGGATGAGTGTTAATGTGTTTTATGATTTTGTTGAAAATCCAACGTACAATTGACACTGAAAGATAAAAAGACTATAGCCTTTTTAGTTGGCGTACCAAAAACGACCCGGACCTCCCGTACGGCCAAAATAACCTAGACCAACAACGCCTGGTATCACCGAGCAAGTCCCACGATCCTCACCGTCTTCATACCTCACGCCCCCAGCCACGCCGAGTCCCTGCACTATCAACCCGCCATACCCTCCAAAACTGAACAAAGTAGAACTGGAAGTCGCCCCCCCCTACATGACCCCCCACACCCCTTCACCACCACCACCCGAGACCGCGGAGAAAAAAACCGCGAAAGTCCATACAACCCGCCAGGGGCCAGCACCAACTTGTAACACACCAAGAACCAACAACGCTGACTCCACCCCCAAACACCACACCCCACAAACCTTCGCCACCCAGCTCCGTGCATCGCCCCACGCCGCACGACGTTGCCTCCCCGTCCCTGCTGTGCGCCCCGCATCTTGTCGATCCCCGCCTGTTTACCCTGGAATCCCCCTCAACCTGGAGCCCTCCACCGTATCCCCACAGACCTGGAGCCACCACCAAGCCCCGCGATGAAAAACCCCTCCCCAGGGTGGCAGCCACCTGGCCACTCCTACACCACAAACAAACTAGTACAATCATGCATTCAGACCGTAGGCCATCCAAAACCCCGTGTCCCCTCAACGTACACTGCCGAGCTCGCGGGCAACCTCATCAAACCCGCGATGTCCCCTTTCCATAGTCCGTCTTGGTTCCAACCCCCCGCCCCTCCCTACCCCCTGTCCCCCGGCCACCCTCCCCATCCCCCCCTCATACCACATTACCCCAACACTTCCCGACAATGGTGACCGCCCGCCCCACAAAACCCAATAACCCCCCACCCATCGTCCCCCCCTACCACCAGCCTCCACCCGTACTAGGGCACCCCCCCCCCCCCCCACACGCCCCCCCCCCCCCCCCCCCGGAGCACAACCCCACCGGTTCTTGTCCGATACCCTCCCCCAAGCATCCAACAACCCCCCCAACCCCACACATTCCGCCCCTCCCGAAACCCACCCACGAACCCCCAGAACCCGACCCCTCCTGATGTGTGTAATTGGGGGGCGGGGGTTGGGTTCATGTGGTGTGGTGGTGGGGGGGGGGGTGTTGTTGGTGTGTGTGGTGGTTTGTGTTGGGGTGGGAGTAAGAGTGTGGATGGTGTAGCCCCAAACCCCCCTCAGTCCCACAAAATCCTCCCCCCCCCATACCCGTTACTTAACCTAATAGCCCAGCTCCAACACAAAACCAGTTCCTGTGATTCTGGATTTTCAGAATCATGATAAATAATGGTAGTAACAGTATTTGCTTCATTTTGCCTCTAGTGCTTCTCTGTGGAGCTATGACAGATACCTTTTACCAAATTAAAGATATTCTGCATTCTGGTTTTTAAAGACTTTTAAACAAGGAACAGGTGCTTGATATCTAGTAACACAATCCTGGAACTTACATTATTAGTTGACCTAGTTAGTGACACCATCATTAATTTTATATCATTTCACTATGTATTTCTGTTGTTTGTAATGATGATGAGGCTAAGATAGCAAAAATGCCATCGTGTTTTATAAAGATTTCCAATAATAGTATTGAACAAAGAAGTGTTTTCTAATGAAAGCCCTTTTTAATCACAATTGTAGTAAGAATCTCTTCTCTCAAAGCACTGACTGAGGTTTTACTGAATCACACTGAAGATCATGACCGCTTTGGTCTGTGAACGTCAGGCTGCAAGAGCACCTTTGGATTGTAGAGACCACTGGGTTTGAACAGTAATATACTGTGTAGTTGGCAGGCAATGACACAAATGGAGTTTTAAAAATATATCACTTTAGAAACTGAAATTGGGATGCATGTGAATGCACTTCTTATGAATTCGGTCCCCAGAGCTAACTACATGGCTGTGCTAGACTAGTTTTCCCAAACCTATTGTCAATTTTCCTGCATAGAGTACAAGCCAGGCTGAGAAAATGCTTTGAGGTGACCCAACCTTGTACAGTATGTGACTGAAAAGAGCAACCTGTACTGAAGGTGACAGAAATGCAAAGAGCTATGCTGGCAAAAAATGATTGAGACCTGTGAATGATGTAAAAATACTATATAGAGAGAAGAATATTAATTAGACTCTTGCCTTGAAGACTCAATGATGTCCTAGTATAATTAAATTACAGATGAGAAGAACAACTCTGGGGTTTTGTTTTGCTTTCCTTTCATTTGGGTGTGGAAAATATTCTTCAAATATACTGCTATCTCCTAATGCATATTTTTAAATTGTTGGATATGGCCCAATTTATAAAAAATAGTTTACCATAAATCTTTTTTTTCTTCTGTCACAACATGCTTATTTTTCTTTTCCTTTTAAGATGTTAATTTACATGCAAAGATTTTTTTTCATTAAGTGCATTAATGGTTTTGTTTGTACAGGAATTTTCAAATCAGAAGGACTCGCCATGGTTTCTAAATGTAAACCCTTAGCAAAGGACATTCCAGTACGACAGCTCCATTCCATATGGGAAAAGACAAATTCCACCTGTTTTGGGGTTTTACCAGGGTTCCAGCTGTTGGGTTGTACAGCGTCTCTGATAAGTTTCCTTTATGTTAATTTCAGTTGAGTTGCAATGGAACATTTTGTAGAAGAAACTGGCTTCTAGCGGTTGACTAGAGATGCTGGGAATAAATTTGGTTTCCCTGAATAATGGTTTCTCAAAGCAGTCACGGCTCTTTTCGCAGTTAAAATTGGTACCATTTCTTATCCTTGTATTTCAGCATTAACTGCAAGGAAGATAAATATCATAAGATGCTAAAAAAAAAAAACTATAAACAGTGCTATTTAGAGAAATCCCAGCTAATCATGCATATTTACTAAATCTCCAAACTTAACATATTTTATAGAATAAAATGCATATGACAGCAATTTGAAAACAAATACCCAATTAAAATGTAAAGTCTCAGCTGACAGGAAATTGTTCTAATATGGCAAAAGGGAGCATGTGGATCCTGGCCTCTGCTGTCCGTCATGCCTTCAAGGGGAGCCCCATCAGCTCTGTAAACACCTTCTAGCAGCTAGAGCACAATAGAGAACAAGTATCGGAACTAATGAACAGTGGTCTTCATTATCTGATAAGGTAAAGCAATATCTTTGTTCTACAGCACTTAATTTAAAAATTAAAAAGAATTTTAATCAATGAAATATTGGGGGCATATAATACCTGTGGTGAGAGATTCAGGTTATCCTGGTTCTCACACAGGCTCACTCATGTAGCATTTCTGTTTCTACTTTCTGACGCAGGGCTGAAATACTTCAATTAAGTTACTACTGAATAAGATGCCTGAATTACTTGGGTGACTTACCTCATGTGCGTGTTTGGAAAAGGCTTCTGCGCTTGTCATCATGCCTGCAGTTTTCTCTTCCAGTTCTCCTAACCTCTGTCCTCTCTCATCCAGTGCAATTCGTGCCCGGGTCAGCTCTCCCATCACCCCTCCAGCAGCACCCTTCACCCCTTCTATTCCACCTGGTCCAGGAATGTGTTGTGCAAGACTACGTGATGCTCTTCCTGCAGAAGCTTCCCCAACTGGGAATTGAATTCATAGCAATTCAAAACATTTTGTTAGTAATTCAAGTAGTCATATTTATTACCAAGAAAAAGAACTCACATTCAAGCCTGCAGTCATAATTCTTGAAATAGATATATATGGGGTCCTGTGGTATTGATGTGTTTGAAGATATTAGTGGGCCAGTGCAATAGCTCAACTGGTTAAATGTTTGACTTGCAACACCTGCATCCCCTATGGGTGCCAGTTCATGTCCCAGCTGCTACACTTTCCATCCAGCTCCTGCTTATGGCCTGGGAAAACAATAGAGGAATGGTCCAAAGCCTTGGGTCTCTGTACACATGCGGGAGACCTGGAGGAGGCTCCTGGCTTCCAATTGGTTTAGCTTGCCCATTGCAGCCATTTGGGGAGTGAACCAGTGGATGGAACATCTTTCTGTTTATCTCTCCTTCTGTCTGTAAATATGCCTTTCCAATAAAAAAGTAAATAAATCTTAAAAAATAGTATTTGAGCAAGAAAAATGCCTATAAGAGAAACTATGAGCTATATATTGTTACCGGATGCCTTGCTTGTGCATGAATGAGTTCTATACACAATGGCATATTTCCATTTCATGATGTGGCTAACAACACAGTCTCTCATTTTAGTGTCTATTCAGAACTCAGACCTGAGCTTTTCCTTAGGTTTCTGCCTAGGTCTTAACTTTAATTTTTACTGTTCATCTGGAAAATTCAGATTTGTAGGCCTCAGATCATCTGTCTCTCTCTGTACCTAATAAAGAATGGGGTTCACAAAGATATAAATTATATCTATATCTATATATCTATATCTATATCTATCTATCAATATATATACCAAGATCCACTGATATATCCTCAAGCCTCTACGATTTTGTCTATTCTGGACATTTCATATACATAAGATCATGTAAGATATGACCTTATTTGGGTTGATTTCCTGATTCAGCATGATCTGAAGTTTAGCCATGTTATAATACTATAATACTGAATTCCATTTTTTTCCAAATAACATTGCTTTGTGTGGTAGTCTAGTTTTGCATGCATAGTTTGCAAGAGTATTCTTTACTAGACCACATGGTGGTGACATATTCTTGAAAAGTTATATTCATATCTATCTTTAGTTGAGGAGACACAAAGAGACAGTGCCTCCATTCTGCTGGTTCATATCCCAAAGTGGATACAACAACTCTGGCTAGGGCCAGGCCACTACTGTCAAAATTGGGAGCAGGGAACTCAATTCAAATCGCCCTGTGGGAGACAAGAATTTTATTACCTGGGAAATCATTGCTGCCTCCCAGAATCCCCATTTACGGGAACTTGGACTTGGGAGTGCAAGCCAGGAATTAAATCCAAGTACTCTGACATGGGACACAGACCCCTTTAGCAGCAGCTAAATGCTCACCCTTGAAAACTATATCCTTCTGGTTGAAGATCCTTCCCAATATTTTCCTACTAAAACTTTTTGATTATTCTTCATTAAAGTATCACCAATAGATTTTTAAAAGTAATTTATTCTGTGGCACTTTCAAAACTTGTATTCTGAATACAGGATCTCTTTCCTTGCAGTATTTAAAAGCAGGCAGATTTGAAAACATTTTAAAAATACTTTAATGATTGACTGCTCTCACCATCTCATGCAGGTGTGTGCACTAACAAATGGGACATTAATTTGCTCATTATTTGTATAAATTATATTAATAATTTTTGTTAAACTATTCCTTAAGTGACTCATCCTATTCACTTTTGATAGAGAAGCACATTTTTATAAAGAACTAAAAGCGTCTAGTCTAATATTTGGGATTATACATCACATTAAGGCATACACACACATACAGGCCCCATTTTGAGACACATTTTTATAATTAAGATTTTACTCACAGAGCTCTTCCCGGTCAAAGGTTTGTCCACTTCCACCAAATAGTCCCTTAAGAAAACCTCTGTTTTGAGCTTCTGGTGTCTCTATGGGAGTAAACAAATCTCCTAGCATATCCTGTGCCAAAAGGAAAGACAGAAGCCTTAGGCTAACTGAAAACAAATCAGCAGATACAAAAGCAGTGCTGGGATATGTAGGAGCACATTATGAAAAGGCAGTCAGCTTCCACGTTTCCTGGTAATGTTTGCTTTGCTCCCAGGTCTCTCTCTCCCTGGCCTTCCTGAAGCTCCTTTTGGTTCCATTTGCTAGTAATTGGTATGCTAAAACTCACTGTTTTCCTTTTAAATCACTTTTCCCCCTCTAGATTTAGAAAACTTAGCAAGCTAATGTACCTGCCTTAGGATCAATGTTTACTTTCCATTAATGACTGCCATTCTAGATTTCTTGTTCTTTATCTATTATCACAGCCTGACTTGCTTTTAAAAATATTTATTTGAAACTCAGATTTACAGAGAGAAAGAGAGAGAAAGAGAGAGAGAGAGAGAGAGCACTACCATCTATTGCTTCACTCTGCAGATAATCACAAGGCCAGGGCTGAGACAATCTGAAGTTAAAGCTAGGAGCTTCTTCCAGGTCTCTCATATATGTGCAGGGAGCTGGGTTGGAAGTGGAGCAGCCAAAAACATGAACTAGCATCAGCATGGGATGCCAGTGCCATGGGTGGAGGATTAGCTTATTATACCACTGTGCCAGCCCCACAGCATCGTTCTTATACTGGTTCTCTTCTCTGAATAATTATGTAATGGTTCAAAATTATTTAAATGAGTTAAAATAAGTAGCTACTGAATGATAAGGTATAGTTGTTCCCAATATTTGGTGAGTCTTAAGAGGACTGAATAAATGTCATTAAAAATGCTGGTCTTCGGGGCCCGGCGCAGTGGCGCAAGTGGTTAAAGGTCCTTGCCTTGCACGCCCGGGATCCCATATGGGTGCCGGTTCTAATCCCGGCAGCCCCGCTTCCCTTCCAGCTCCCTGCCTGTGGCCCGGGAAAGCAGTCGAGGACAGCCCAAAGCTTTGGGAACCTGCACCCGCGTGGGAGACCCGGAAGAGGCTCCTGGCTTCGGACTGGCATAGTATCCTGGCCCGTTGTGCTCACTTGGGGAGTGAATCATCGGACGGAAGATCTTCCTCTCTGTCTCTCCTCTCTGTATATCCGCCTTTCCAATGAAAAAATAATAAAAATAAATCTTTTAAAAAAAAATGCTGGTCTTCAGGGCTGGTGCTCTGTGGTGCAGAAGGAAAAGCTGCTACCTGCAGCCCAGCATCCCACATGGGCACCATTTCTCATCCAGCTCACTGCTAATGCCCCTGGGAAAGCAGCAAAAAATGGCCCAAGACCTTGGGCTACTGCACCCATGTAGGAGGCCTGGAGGAAGCTCCTGGCTTCTGGCTTTAGGTTTTCTCAGCTGTGGCCATTGTGGCTACTTGGAGGGTAAAGCAGCAGATGGTAGATCTCTTTCTCTCCCTCTCTGTAACTGCCTTCCAAATAAATAAATCTTCAAAGGAAGAACTGATAATGTTCAGGTCAAATGCCTCACAAACTAAATCAGAATCAATGCAATTATGCTAGGATCTATATTTTTATAAGACCTTTCTTTTTATGTCTTTCTAAAATAAATCAAAATTACAAAGCATCAGAATGGGGGAAGGAACTTAGATCTGTGATCTATTAGTTTACTTGTTACCTTCCAGCAGGATTTAAGCTTCATCTCCCGTTACCTCTACCCACAGCCTGTGGTCTTTTTCTTAAAGCCCTTCTGTTTGGAATTGGCAGCACCATCTCTTCAGTCCCCCAAGTGAGAACCTCAGTAATCATCAATTCCGTCTTTTACCTTACTCCCAATAATCCCCAAACCCAGCTGATTCCACCACATAACTGTTCAATCAGCTCACTTTCTCCAGCCTCACGGTTGGTGCCCTTCCTTCAGGTCCCTAGTATTTTCAGTCTTAATTATTTTACAAAGCCTCCTAATTTTTTCACTATCTTCAGTCTTTGCTCAAAACCAGCTACTGCACTGCAAACAAAAATACTGCTTTAATAAGAATAAAAAAAAATCTGCCCAAACTTGTCAATGATTTCCTACTGCCTTACTGGCTTCTTTAAGTTTATAAAAAATTCCAACATCTATTTTAAGTAAATTTGTGTTGCTATCCCTATAGTCTTCCTAGCTTTGAACTGTTCTGCACTCTGAGCATTTTGTGCATCACCAATTTTGTGTAGGTTAGCTCTACTTGTCCATGTCGAAGCCTCCCTCCACCTGAGTCATTTCTGTGGAACCATCAGATATCAGCAGTGCCCCTAACCCTTCTCCACCAGCCCGGGTGTCTCCCTAGCCTTGGTATAATAGCCATGTTGAACATTCCCCACAGACTGCTGTGGTTAACTTGTTTAATTTGTTTTCCACAGCCAATAGGATCTTGTAACTTATTTATCATTTTATTGCTAGAAATTGGCCAAGTTTAAGGCACTCAGTAAAAACCTCCGAAATATTTGTTGAACACCAATTTTCAAGATAGCATTATCAGGCCCAGAGAGATAGTGTAATGGTTAAGGTCTAGCCTTGAATGCACAGGATCCCATATGGGTGCCAGTTCTAATCCCGGCAGCTCCATTTCCCAGCTAGCTCCCTGCTTGTGCCCTGGGAAAGCAGCAGAGGATGGCCCAAAGCCTTGGGACCCTGCACCCGCGTGGGAGACCCTGAAAGAAGTTTCTGGCTCCTGGCTTCGGATCGGCACAGCACCAGCTGTTGTGGCCGCTTGGGGAGTGAACCATCGGATGGAAGATCTTCCTCTCTGTCTCTCCTCTCTGCACATCTGCCCTTCCAATAAAATAAACAAATCTTTTTTAAAAAAGATAGCATTATCGCAATTTGTGTTAAACAAAAAACACCTTACCATGTTCAGTGTTTTACGTAAATTCTTATTTCTTCTAACAATGTTGCAAAAAGCAGAGTACGTATAGATAGTATAGATATGCTAAGTATATAGATTAAGAAAAATGTCCAATCACAAATGGAGGAGCCAAACACAGCTCAACTAAGAAGACACTTCAAAGAGTTCAGTGAAAATGTAATTAAGACATAAGTTTCACACAAAAGTTTTTTTTGTAAAAAATCTATAGGTAATTTTTTTCATAATAGAAATCTTTCTTGAATTTGCTGAAGAGCCCTTGTACTTCAGAGCCTTTTCTCTTAATCTCTGTATTATATTATTTTTAGTTTTGGCATCCGTGAAATGAGACTTGGACTAATTAAATCTGAGATATTTAAAAATGTTGTGACCATTCTTACTCAAATTTGACAGACTTTTATCCTGTTTCTAGGCTATTCTTATCACCATGGTCAAATTCAAATACCCAGTCTTACCTCAAGCAAATATATTTATTAGTGTCGATCCTAATCAAAATTAAGGTTTCTTCAGAAAAGTCTATGCATTCCCTGCATTGCATCCAAGATGTGTGCATAGACATTTCTCCCCAGGAGAAACTCTGCAATCTTTTGGAAGATTTTCCAAGTGTGAAAAAAGTATAACAACAAGACTATTTTATAAATAATGTTTAACATTCTCTTTACCTAGAACTAAACAAGAATTCACAGCATCACAATGAAGAAAATATGTTCAAAACATGAACCAAGAGTGTATTTGTTGTACGATCTCATAGTACTTTAACTTTTAGGCAACTCTCATTCTGTTTTTTAATAGCCATATATAATGTTTTATCATAAGTATATCTGACATACCTGTAGATTGTCACACATTTCTTGGCTGTAGGTTAACCGCTGAATTTCAGTAGGGGAGACAAGATATAAGGCCTGCCCCTCATTGGTGAAACAAAATGTCCGTGCTATCCGCATGTCTGTCAGTGGTAGATAATTAACATCCAACATTGGTCGAAGACTAGGTAGGCTGAACAGAAAAGAGTAAATGTGCATTTCACATCAAAGCTGTTAGACACTGATCCTTATGTAAAACAACAACTGCTTTACTATTATTTTATGGTTGTTTTTGTTCACTTGAAGGCTCAGTAGTGATAGTTTCACAAAGTAACAAAAAATCATGATCATGGGCCAGGTCTTTTATATTAATCCTCACTGGTGCTTAGCAAATATCTTTAAGGGATAGATGCATTAGCTAGCAATCTCAGGGACAATTTTACAGCATGTCACAGGTTGCTAGAACAACTTCTGGTTATGTCACCAACATCACAGCCAGAAAGTGTCTATTAAAACTTAATCTTTCTTTAAGATAAAATGTTTGAGTCTGAGGAGGTCATATCCTGGCAGAGTCCTGGAGGGGGTCCAGTCCACTGTGTCTAAGCATGGAGTGGCCATTCCTTATTCTCTCTAACCCAGGAAATGAAAATTGCATATAATTTAGAGAACCTACACTGAAACATGATTAACTGTGAAATAGCAAAGGCTGTAAGGGAATGAGTTATAAATAATAGATTAGAAATTGTACATCCAAATGAGTACTAGACATCTGAACGATCTTACACCAAAATATGCTTATCTTAATGTCATAGGTAATACTTTTGCTAAAATAGCCATCAGAATGTCCTTTTGGATATTTTCATTAATGCCACGTTTATGAACTACCAAAGCAAAACTATTGTTACTAATTTTTAAAAATCACACTTCTAATGCCAAGGGGAAAAAGGCCCATGTAATTTAACTGTCAGTTATGAAATTGTTTTAGTGATTATGAGTGTGCACAATGATGGTAAATTATTTCAAACCATTAAAAAAAAAACAACCAGAACCTGATTTCTTTTATCAGAGTAGTTTGTGCCTATGAAACTCTACTGTGTGCTATAAGAACAACCTTTCCATGACCTTCTAGCATTGTGCTACCCAATCTGGTAGCCTAACTACTCCTGGCCATGGAGCAACTGACATGAACTAGTCTGAACAGCTATGCAGTGTAAGAGTAAATTCCACATTGGATTTTAAATGCTGTTGTAGGAATAAACAGATATTTATTATGATCTGTTAAAGTATCTCATGAATCCAAAACAAACCCATTTAAACAAATTTATTTTGTGGATTCTTTTTAAATCAGTGGCTGGCATTGGTAAAGAGGTTCCAGTGATTTTTTTTTTTCAGACTCACCCCATGTTGTGAAATGTTCAGATAAGAAAAGCAGGTGCTATCATTGCAGTTGGGAAAAGCAAGGGAGCTAGTTGCTAATGGCTGAGAAATGATTGCTTTAACAATTGATAAAAATGTTTTTTCTATGCAGGGACATTTTATAAAGAAATATGGACAGTTAGCTAATGGTGTTTCTCACTGAAAGTGGTTGGTTGAGCACAGTTTGAGAATTTGCACACAGGAAAGTCTCTTCTATTTACTCTCAAACTGGGTTTTCTAAGACTGGGCATTACATGGCCGAAGCAGTCCTTAGCCACTCTGCAATCTATCAAACTAGGAGCTAAGACGAAAGTGTTCAAGACTAACAGTTTTTGACTCCAAATCACACTTGTGTAGTTCCTCTACTGGAGTTTGCATTCTCTTTGCTTACAGTTATTTGTATACCAGTCTAATCTCCTTAAGGGTTTTACTATCTTTTTTATATCATTCACAGGTTTTCTCAATGCTTAATCATGTTATTTGAGAACTAGGTGAGATTTTTGAAAGAATGGCAGTGAGTTGTACAAAATATTATGAACTATTTGCTGAATTCATAAAATCAAAAGGTAATATTTTCTCAAAAGTCTCACAAGTCTCATTTGATTGCAGTGACAGTGGAATGAAATCTATTGGCTGGCACCTTGTTAGGTGCCATTTTTTCCCCCCTAAATTTACAACCTTTGGCAACTTGGTTAACTTTGATTTATTAATAGATCTAAAATGGAGGATGCAAGTCATACTAAATTTTCCCATGTCCTGAGAGGCTATTGGATCGAATGAAGTTCTGTATGTAAAATCCTTGTATGTACTGTGAAAGTGATGATTCTTTTGCTTGCTTACTCCTAGGTGGACAGCATAACTTCGGAGAGATTAAATCTATTAAGCAAGTGCTTTTTGAACAAAAATATGTGAGTGACTGGAGAAGCAGTATTTTCATAAGTTTTTTGGCATCAACTGAAATACATAGTTCATTCACAATGCCAAATATTTTCAGCAAACACACACACACACACACACACATCCCCACCAAAACAAAAGCCAAATTATGAACAAATTCACCTCATATTGCATTCACAAACATAAAGAAACATTCAATTTTCTTAATATCTTAACATCTTGCACATTATACAGACTTTTCAGAATTGTAACTTGCTGGCATTGCCATGATTACTAAAATATTTTTTTAAAGAAGGAACATACCTCATTATCATAATATGCCCATTAGCGCAAAAGCATGCCAAGCAGGCACTGTTACACATGACCACCACATCTGCCTGCAATATAAAAGATGTCTCAGTGATGTTATGAACATAAAGGCAAGTCTGAGAAGGCAGTGAGAAGACTTTGGCTTGTTTTTCAGAGCATATTATTATATACTGATGATCTCCTATTTCTTGGTTTGCAGAGGAGGAGTTCATGACCAGTTTCCTTCTCCAGGATTTTTCATTTTCATCCATGCTGTTTGGATCCCTCCAAACTTCATATGGTGGTTGCATTAATCCTCCAGTTCGGTCCATACAGGAGAAAGTTAGCACAGCTCCTTTCAATGAGAGGAATGTACCTATAAAAACAATTTCCATCACTGGCATGTGAAAGCCTTTTGAAAACAACTGCAACTTATCTATGGACAATAAGGGTTTTATTATAATAATTTAAATTCATAGTCTTGATGTCGCATAAAAATATACCAATCAGTTTATTTGTGAATATACCTGTTTCAATACCTTGAACGTTTAGCATGTTTGGGCTTAAAAAGAGCCTAATATATTGGCTTGTTAAATTGTTTCATTTTTCTAGTGAGTAAACAAGACCCAGAAAGAGGATTGATTTAGGCCAGGTCACACAGGAAGATAGTCGCTAAGTATGGCCTTGATTTCAGGTGTCCTGATTCCTAAACCAGAGTTTTCCAGTTACTGATTGGTATCCATTAAAGTATTTGTAAAAGCAAATTTAAAACAATGTATAATCTTCACTTATTGAAATGATACATAGTCCAACTGAAAATAATCACTAAATCTGACTGCATTCCTTATTTCACAAGTTCATTTGCTAGAAAAAAAATTTTCTTCTCCTGAAATTAAGTACTCGCAACAAACTTCATGAAATTTCAATATGCTAGTAAATAAAAAAATTAGTGTCAGCTCTTGCACAGGCTTATGCATCTGTATATAGAAAAGGTGTTTACTCACCTCCATTTTCCAAGGTTGGTTATCCATGCCAGATCATTACCTATGAGAGATTTTTACCAGACTTGGAGGACAGTACACTACAAAGTTTAGGAAATAACTTGAGCTAATCTGATCTATGGCTATTTCTAAACTCTGCTCTAATGAGCACCCCACTATTCCTTTTTCCCCCTTTGTTCATTTATATCATGTTGAGTGATCCTAAGTAAATCCGAACTGATCTGCCTCAACAGATATGAAAAGAGTGATAACTAAAAATACATTCCATTTAGAATTTAGTTTACCTATAATTCAAAGCACTTAAAAATTTATCAGATTGAGAATACATATTTGGATGATCTGATTTTTAAAAAATTTTTTTACTTTTTATTTGAAAGGCAGAGTTACAGAGAGAGGGAGGAAGAGGAAGGAAGGGAGAGAAGGAAAAGGGAGAAAGAGAAAAAGAGAATATTCTATCTACTGGTTCATTCCCCAAATGGCCATGATGGCTGGAGCTAAGCCCATCTGAAGCCAGGAGCTTCTTCTGGGAGGTTCTTCTTGGGCAGGAGTCTAAGGGCTTAGGCATCTTCCTCTGCTTTCCCAGGACATAAGCAGGGAACTGGATCGAAAAGTGGAGCAGCCAGGATACAGACCAGTACCCATATGGTATGTTGGATTTGCAGGCAGAATCTTAGCTTTCTATGCCATGGTGCTGGTGCTTCTAAGCTGTGTTTTTAAGCAAACTTTAAAAGAAGCCTTTGAATGTCCTAGGGTAACTGAAGAAGATAGAATAGAGCTCAGGTGCTTCAGTCCATGGGTCAAGGTACAAGCCACAACAAAAATGACAGAAAATTGAAGTTGCCCAATATTCCATGAATATCAAAGACTGCCAATAGCAATGAAGAATGATTTATTAGAATCATGTGTAATTGATAAACATCTGGGTCAATGTAGCTTCTATTTACAAAGCCACGCCACCATGTTTCAAATGTACAGGCACCACCAGAACAATCAACTCTCATCACTTTCCAAAGCCCCACCTGCAGATACCATGACTGTATTAAATTTCCATTTCTAATCTGTAACCATTAATATAAGACCTTGAAGATCAAGTTTTCAGTTTAGATACTTTTGAATGACAACTGAAGTACCAGTTAAATGAAAGTATTTCCATTTGTATACCAAAGAAGGGTTATGTGAACCTGTAACAAGAAGGCAGCCACTTGTGATCCACAGAGAAAACCTGCACTAGACCCCAACCTTTTTGGTACCTTGATGCCAGACTTGCAAGTTTCTAGAATTACAAGAAAATAAATTTCTGTTGTGCAACCCATACAGTTTGTGCTATTCGGCTGTGGGAGCCCAAGCACACTACTACAGGATGAAAGGATTCTTTGTATCATTCTTTCAAAATTGGTTCTTAGAAGACTAGATCAGAATAATGACATTCTATGTTATCAATGAAAAATTATCTTTCAATTTTCAGAAATCTCATGTCTTCTATCAACCTTCATGAAACTAGCAATCTAACTTTATTAACTTGTGAGTCTAGTAAAATCTCAGAATCTTGGCAAGTCCTTACTTTTTAGAACACAAAAGACTTACAGGTAATGAGATCAGCAACATAAAAGTGGTGCTAGACTTAGAGTTTTACTTGCTCTAAGAGGTGGTGAGATTTTGAGAATAGAAATGATATGATCTTACTACCATTTAATAGGATCACATCTATGGCTGGGTATAGTCTAAGGGAAGGCAACAAAAAGCAGCAGCAGTGAAGAGGCCAGCATATAACCCATGTGAGAAATGGATAGAGGTTTGCTTGAACCTCTATCATTAATGTCCAACTCTAAATACACTGTGAGGATCAGAAGGATTTACTACTAAGTTTGATTTAAAGTTTAACAAACAGATAAGGCTAACATATGATGTCAATGATTTTGATCTGAGAAGAACTGAAATGTTATTGCATGGCTATGGGAAAGACCAGGACAGAAAAGAGATGAATATCAGGAGCTTAGTTGTGGATATGCTAATTTTGAGATTTATTAGCCATTGAAGTGGACAATAAATAGGCTAGGCAACTGTGAGGGAACTGGGGGCAATATTCAGAATATAAACATTAACATATGCTCCTCGGGTTATAAAGAGCATTTAAGATCATACGACAGGCTGATTTCATTCATGTCTTCAAAATAAAGACAACAGCAAAAAAATGTTTAACCGGTCCTTCTTCGGGCACTGTATTAGGTTCAGTAAAATGAGAAGAGAGTACTCTGGCAATCGCTAGAAAGATAGGAAGAAAATCAGAACAGTGTAGTGATCTAGAATCCAAATGATATATTTTAAGGTAGAGAGAATGATTAACTAACATTTATTATGTGAAGATGCTGCCTGAACACTGACCACTGGACTTATCAGTGAGGTCAGTGGTGACACACATGCAGGCTGTTGTGTTCAACGGTGTGAGAAAAAGTCTGATTAGAATGGGGTCAAGAGGGGAAGAACAAAATGGAAAAAGTGAACCTAACCCAATCGTATCAATAAATCTTGCATTAAAAAAGAAGAAACATAATAATAGATCCACAAAAATGTCTTTTTTTAATGGGAGAAATAATAGCATGATTATATCCTGATATAATAAAGCAAAAAGAGCAGCAGGGGGATTGCAGTACATGAAAGTGTTGTTAAACTCAGAGCCTATAGGAGTCTTAGTGAAGCTATTTACATGCCCTTTCCCTTACAAAAGTATTCAAATCTTAATTTACCTGTTAACAGCCATGGAACTTCTCAGTAACCAGATGTAAAGCTCTTTGGGGATAGAAAGTTTGTATGATTGCTTACTAATTTTTCTTCAGAACATATTACGATGTGTTTAGACTGCATTCCCTATGGTGGCTTTGATGAAAGGGATTAATCTGTGCTTGCCTTTTTCCTATCTAAGAGCAATCACTTGAGGTGTGCTGAACAGAGGCTTGGCTTATCATGAAACTAAGAAAGCTTAAACTTTAGGGTCCTCCACTGGTATTGGATCAAAGGCCCAGAAGAGAATCCTAGTCATATGTTCACATGCTCATATATTATTATAAGATTTGTAAAAGAAAAAATTCTTCCCGTCAATTAATAATATTAATAAATTAGCAACATTTAACAATGATGTTTACTCATCATTTAGGACTGTTTTACTTTTTCCACACTAAATATCTTCCAATCAAGTAACACTACATGAAACAGTACTTCACTGATCTGCACAAAGAGGAGAGGGGGCACTTTTGTGGAGGGATGTGTATATTCAAGGGGTTCACAAAAGTACTATGTCTAGGTTATTGCTAGGATCCCAGATACAGTGGGAGCTTCCAGGAAAATTGCCACAGACCTGATGCAATCCAGCATAATTCTGACATGAAGGTTCTGAGCTGGAGATTATGTTACAAAGAAACATTAATTCAACCTTAGAAGTATATAGGTAGGGCCTGGCGCGGTGGCACAGTGGTTAAGGTCCTCGCCTTGCACGCCCCGGATCCCATATGGGCACTGGTTCTAATCCCGGCCACCCCACTTCCCAACCAGCTCCCTGCCTGTGGCCCGGGAGAGCAGTCGAGGATGGCCCAAGGCTTTGGGACCCTGCACCCGCGTGGGAGACCCGAAAGAGCTCCTGGCTTTGGATTGGCATAGTATCGGCCCGTTGCGCTCACTTGGAGAGTGAATCATCAGATGGAAGATCTTCCTCTCTGTCTCTCCTCTCTGTATATCCACCTTTCCAATAAAAAAAATAAATCTTAAAAAAAAAGTATATAGGTAACATAGAACAAATTAGATTGAAAAAGCAAAGAACCAAAAAGCTAGCATGCAGAATTCTCTTTAAATCAGTCAAGAAGTCATTTAGAGAAATATTATGGTGCTATTAGTGAAAATGGATGAGTGGTAAGAAGGACCACTTGGGGTAAAGAGAATGAATTTGTAATTGAGAGCCTTGAATTTATTCATGAGTTTAAAACCTGAGTTTGGTCATGGGCCATCAAAATAATTTCCTTCCAAAATAGGGACCACATCTGGAAGAACAGATAATCATTAATTTGTATGGCAACATAGCTAATACAAAGATTATTATTAAAAGTGAGTATTACCAAATTTCTCACAGTGATGGGCAGTGCAATTCCGAGGAGATAGAGGAGAGACAGAGAAAGTACAAAGACTACTGGTAACAGAATTTCTTTTAAGATTCTTAAAATTAGAACATTTTAGAACAAGTATTTGAGGAAAAAACAGTACACTACATGATTAGTTTTCTTTAATAAAACCCACATAAATGAAGTCTTTTCTATCACTGTGACAGCTTTTAAGATTCAATACAATCTTCTCTGCCTCCTTTCCTCTGTCATCTGGCACCATTCCATTCCTAGGATTTATCCACGCCTTTTTCTTTGTTGCCCCCTAGGTTTTCTTTTCTTTTTTTTATTAAGTTTTCTTTTTATTGGAAAGTCAGATATATAGAGAGGAGGAGAGACAGAGAGGAAGATCTTCTGTCCCTCGATTCACTTCCCAAGTGGCCACAACAGCTGGAGCTAAGCCAATCCAAAGCCAGGAGCAGGAAGACTCTTCTGGGTCTCCCACGTGACTGCAGGGTTCCAAGGCCTTGGGCTGTCCTCAACTACTTTCCTAGACCACAAGCAGGGAACTGGATGGGAAGCTGGGCTGCTGGGATTAGAACCAGCGTCCATATAGGATTCTGGCACGTGCAAGGTGAGGATTTTAGCCACTAGGCTTCTATGCCGAGCACACTGCCTAGTTTGTTATGTCACACATTGTACTGTAAACATCTACTTTGAAATCTCTCCAGTTCCCACTTCAGATACTACATTTGTTAGGGAGATCTTTCCTAAATTCATTTTCCATACAGCACTATATACTTTATTCCTTTACTGCAATTTTTATTTAAATTTATTCTTTCCTAGAAGTTTCTGAAAACAGGAACCATTTTAGTATCTCCTTGCACTTAATACAGTAGTATGTTCCTGGTAAAGGCTGAATAAACAAATACATTTAAAAATGGACTATTTTCAAGTTTAAACTATTTGGATCACATGTGTTTTCAGAACTAATAGATAAAAAGTTAACAATGTTTTAATAAGAAAAATGTATTCAGATCCTCATGTCATTCCAATGCTGACCAATGGAAGCAGAAAACACCACAATTACAATAGTTTTGAATGGCTCCCATAATCTGAAGCAGGAACCAGAAGATATAGAATGGAGAACCGATACTGCAGAATGGTGAAAACTGTGGCAACAATGATAGTCAAGAAAGAAGCTATGAAGGAGGAGGAGGGATGAGTTTTCTATTTTGCAAAAAGTAAAGGCAGAAGGGGAGAGAATATGAACATACACTACTATCCTGTTATCTAATGGTTTACTCCACAAACACTCACACAGGACAGAGCTAAAGCTGGAACTTGGGAGGAAGTAAAGCAATACACATACCCACCATGGGCAGCAGGGACCCCAGTACTATGCTATCATCTGCTGCTTTTTCAAGCACATTTGTAGAATGCCACATGAAAACACAGTAGCTGTTAACTCAAAGTGGCATTCTGACATGCATGCCTGCTTCTTAAAGCAGCTTAACTTGCTGTGCCACAACACATGTCGCTTCCGCTATTTTGGGAACTGGGGCTGGGTGCACTGATCCAAGCTAGACTCTAGCACCATCTGGTGCTCGTGAGAACTAGGGTAGGTGTAGGACAGACCTAGCTAGGTCTCTGCCCCTGCTGAGCCATGTGTGAGCCGTGTCTGGGTATGGATGAGCCTTGACTGGGCTAAAACATCCAACAGTAAGAACTGGAATGGGTTGAAGACCAGTCAGGAAAGACCACTGTTACTGCCAGGACAGGAGGTGGACTAAGTAGAGCTACCCATTGATTCACAAGTATGCTCAAGATCTGGTGATGGGAGAGGTTCTGATGGACGAGCTTGGGAAACTCCTCTGTTGGGACATAGTCCCTGCAGATGAGCACAACAACTACAATAGAGAGCAGCCCAGATCAGACCAGGGAAAGGTACCCAGCACACATTTGGCACAAGTCAGGACAGGCCAGGCTGAACCCATTCACATCACCTGCTGGTGAATCTGAGTACCAGAACAGTGTGGGTCAGACTAGGATTGGTTGCAACACAAGCTAGTACACATTACGGCTGGGATTGGGCGCCTGCTGTGTTGAGCCAAGCTGTAACCTTCACCAGTGTCATCTGGAATTAGGGGTGGGCCAGGCTGGGTCAGGCTGCAGCAGCCACTGGTAAAAGCTGAAGAGAGGCAAGCCATGTCAGACTGGACCTCATCACCCAACCAGCACATGTGAGAACCATCGGGGGAGGGGACAAAGCTGTGAGGGGGAATGTGGAGGGCTCCCCTCTTGGACCACCATTGCCACTGGGGAGCATGAGTTGAGATGGGGGCAGACCAGACTAGGCAGGACTACAGCACCTGTGGGCCTCATGTGAGCTAGATTGGGGAAAAGCCAGGCTGGGCTGATTGTTCCTACTGCTGCAAGCAAGCATAAATCAGAGAGGGCAAGGGTTGGTTGGGCTCTGCCGCAGCATCAGCTGGCAAATGCTGGCACTGGGGGCTAATTCTGTCAAGTTCAACTGTAGAACCACCTGGAGAGTGCATGATCCAGGAGTGGCAGTGTTCCAGTAGGGAAATAGTGGGCACCTCCCTCTTGGGTTACCACTCCCACTGGTGAGCATGAAAACCAGGACTGGGGTAGGCATGGCTATACAAAACTGCACCTGCTAGCATGTGTGTGGGCTGCACAGTAGGGCTGGTTGGGTTGAATGAAGCTTCAATGCTCAGTGATATGCGTAAGAAGTAAAAGGGATGTGGGACAGACTGAACAAGTCTGCGGTACATACTGGCAAGCATGAGAACCAGGGTAAGGGGCAGGCAGTTACTGGGAGTCACCCTAACTAGGTTGCAGCTCCCACTGGTTTGCGTGAAGGCCAAGTGTGAAGTGAACAGAATCAGGCTTGACTGCAACACCCATTGGTTCATGTGGAAGATAGGGCGAGAAACAAAACTGACCCAGCTATTGCAACCACCAGCATGTGCATAAGCTGATTGCGGCTATGGACTCTGCTGGACCCTGTCCTGGCAAACAAACACATACAAGAATCAGGTCTGGGGATCACCCCAGACGAAGTTTCTTTGGGGATCCCTCCAACTGAACTGCTGATCTCAGAACTCCAACCATGAATAGACTATGTCAGCCACTGGATTCTGAAGAGATTTCATCATGCATAGAATGGCGAGATTGGGAGCAATTCAGAACTGTCGAACTATCAAAACTGCTTGAGCAAGACCCTTGGAGCATGCCTTACATTGTGGACATGGAATGGGTGGGAGGTTGGATGGGCCTTCTGCCTTTGTCTCTCCCAATAGTTCAGATACAGAAAATAGAAAAAATAAAATTAATGTGGAAACAATGGTCTTACCTACTTTCCTGTAACCCTCGACCCTTTGTGCCCTAATCACCTATGTAAAGATTATCAAAATAAAAAAATTGAAAAAATATCCTTTTTCATTTTACTACTATAAATCATGTTTTCCAATTAGGGGTTCTTGTCTTTTAAGGATTACAGAAAGCATGTGACCCTAGATTCATAGTTTTCTCTTGCTTTTAATTGATTTTATTAATTTTGAAAAATAAATGTAGATTTAAGATCTTTTTATTTATCTGCTTATTTAAGGGGTAAAAGAGAGAGATAAACAGACATAGGACACTTGTCTCTATTCCCGTTCACTCCCCTGATGACTCCGGCAGCCAGGGCTAAGCATGACTGAAGTCAGGAATTAGTCAATCCAGATCTACCAGAAGGCTAGCAGGGATCTTAGAATTGAGCTGTCAGCTGCTACGTTCCAGGGTGCAGCCTCAGAATGATGCTTAATGAGCAACAGAGCTGGGACTTGCAGCCATGCACTTCAGTTTGGGGTGTATCATCCGAAGCAGTGTCTTAACTACTGCACGAAGTGTCATGCTGGGATTATTTATTTATTTTAATATATATTATATATAATAATATATTATAGAATTATATGATATATTATATATAATTATTATATATAATATAGGACAGAGAAGAGAGACAGAAAGAAAGCTCTTCCATTTTTTTTCCCCAAATGGCCACTCCTGATCTGATGCAAAATCAGGAGCTTCGTCTAGGTCTCTCATGTGTGAATTGGGTCCCAAGGCTTTGGGTCATCCTCTGCTGCTTTCACAGGCCACAAGTAGCGAGCTGAATGGGAAAGGGAGTAGCTGGGACATAATCCAGTGCCCATAGGGTATCCTGCCACTTGAAGGGGGAAGACTAGTTAACTGAGCCATCATACTGGGTCCTGGACTTAATTTTTTAAATAACAGTTTAAGGATTACGATCAAAGGAATAGATATTACAGAATTCCCATATATGCATTCGGCCAACTTCTCTATTATTAACATATCAATTACTGCATTTATTATAACAGGTGAACTGATAATGACACATTATTATTAAGTCTTGAAAGAATAAGTGAATAATGAAAGAAATATTTGGAGATCATAACTTCCCATTACATGTCACTGAATACATAAAATGGAAACTTTCAAGTATTTACTAACTGGAGTTCAAAAAAATTATTTCAAAGATTTATTTATTCAACTTCAAAGAGTTAGAGAAGGTGGGGGGAGAGACAGAGAGGGATAAAGAGAAAGAGATCTTCCATCTGCTGGCTCATTCCTCAAATGGTCACAATATCCAGAGCTGAGCCAAACCGAAGCCAGGAGCTTCTTCTGGGATTTCCAAATGAGTTTAGGGGATCAAAGACTTGAGCCATTCTCTGCTGCTTTTTGAGCTTTGAGCAGGGAGCTGGATTGGAGCAGCTAGGACTTGAACCTGTGCCCAATTGGGATGCTGGCCCCACAGACAGTGGATTGGCCTGTTACATCACTGTGTTGGCCTAAGAGTTCAAAATTCAAATATATACTTATTTTGAATTTTGTTTCAGTTTTTTTTTTTTTTTTTGCTAAGAATGGTAAATTTACCTGTGACAACAAGTGATCTGTTTTATGAACCCTGTTGAATATCATTTTTACAACACAGAACATTACAATGGTATATGGGTTAAAACATTGTAAATATGCATTTGATTGACTCAATGAACATAAAAGAATTGTGCATATTTTGTTAAAATGAATAAAGGGATTTTCTCACTGAAATACCTAAGCATGTATAAAATAAAGTGACCTTTACATTAGCTTTTAAAACACAATGCACAAACTGACTTTTCCACCTAAAATCTAGTGATATGAAAATAGCACACCAATTTACTGGGAAAACACAACTCTAACCTGCCATATTGTGTACATTGTTTTAAAATAAAAACCATTACCTAAGTATTAAGAAATTTCTTAACTTAAGGATCTAGAAAACATTTCTTCAAAAGACAGCAGAGTAAAATTGGTGGTAAGAACACATTTCAAAGCGGATGGAACCAGAGACTATCATGCTAAGTAAAATAATTAAGAAAGACAACTACCACATATTTTCTATCATTTGTAGAAGTTAAAATTATAATATATAGTGTAGAAATATTCAAAGGAATAATAGGATTCACATGTATTCTTTGTCTGAAAGGGGGGAAGATAACTCAAGAAGGAAGAAAATACAACATTTACTTAGGAAAAATTCTTATGACCTGGATCAAACTCTACAGGTTTCAGAATAAGAAAAACAAATTATGCAAGTGCCTTTATAACATGAGTGTTTTTGTATACTCATGTTTACCATAATTCAATTTGTAATAGCTAAGATATCCAATCAGCCCAGATATTCATCAATGGATGACTTGATACAGAAAAAAATATATATACTATGGAATAGTACTTAACCACAAAAAGGGGTGAAATCCTGTCTTCTGCAACAAAATGGAGGCAACTACAAACCATTATGCTTAGCAAAAGGAGGTGGTATTCAAAAAACAAATATGTTTTCCCTGGTCTGTAATAACCAACACACAGAATATAAAAAATGTATTCTATGTATTCTATATGAGCAAGAATGATTATTTATAACTTATAATTTTTACAAATAATAGGCTTTTTTCTATCTTTTAATTGTTGAATTCTTTATCAAATAAAGTGTTAAGCCTGTGATTAACAAGTGAACTGTAAGTATGCCATGGTAAAAATCTTAGTGAGAGAAACAGAAATAAGGAAGGTGGGTTGGGAACATGGGCAGGAGGGAGCGCAGGGGGAAGATATCACTATGTTTCTGAAACTGTATTGTATAGTAAATAAATTTTAATGCCTTTATATCAATAAAATAATAAGCCATCCACCTTAGGTTAGCTGAATCTTTCAATAATGACATTAAAGCACTCATAGGCTCTGATCCAGCATAGAATTTTGGAAAAAGTTTAAACTTACTAAAATTAGATTTAATTTTTACATTAGGGTGTCCTTAAGTGCTTTTAAGAAATGTATTTCTCATAGCATTAATTGGGTTGCCAATGCCACATTTCACCATCATAGGAGAGGTTGTATTCCTCTACCCCAAATGAAAGGTAAATTACAATGTGGCAAATGTTAAGGCAGTGTATGATTAATGAGATTCTGAATACTGTGTTACACAGAAAACTTCTCTCAGAACCTCTGTCCCAAATCAACACAAATTTACATTTCAAAAGACATTTTTATCCAAGTTTGAAAGAGTAACAATGGAGTAAATAAAAACAATTCTTACCACTTGGCAATACCATGACTGGTTCTGTAAACCTTTGTTCATCTGCTATTGGCAGGTTTAGGGATATGATTAACACCATTCCCAGACTAGTTCCAACAAACAGACAAGGGGAGATGCTGGAGTCGTTTTTCCGTGCAAAGGATTCCATGAAGTATAACGCTGTGATGGCTTCCTTAGAATCTTTGTCAATACTGGAGATACTAGAGCTCCTGGAACGATTATAGGAATTTTCACGGGTTTCTATGGAAATTAAGAAAAAATAAGAGTTATCATAGGTTTTTCCACAGCAAATCAATATTAGACTTAATACATGAACGCCAAAATTATGTTTTATTCTTTGTTAATTGACCTGGAAGGTAGGTCATCAGTTTTTTTTTTTTTTATAATGGAGAGTCTAAAGTTCAAACATATAAATCATAAACCTAGTAAGCACTAGAATTAGAATGTGAGTTTCCAAAGATCCAGGTTATAGTTTTTATCTCTACATGACTTCACATGTTGGTTGAACTTCAATCTAGAAAAACAATATAATCTAAACAGTCAAGGTTACAATTGTTTCTGATATTGTTTTAAGAGTATGTCTTTTCCTGTCTCTCAACTGTTGCAAGTATTCCTAATGTTCTCCTGGCATTTCCCATTTATCAACATTGTTGTGAACACTGACATGGAAGGACTAATCCATACTGCACTCTACTGTGGCAAACACATTGTATATCTCTTATAATTACCTTCATAAAAATTAAAGGTAAAATCAAAGGCAAAATGCAAATATAATCTTCCAAGCCACCTACTTTGAATCTAAACTCAGAGCCAATAGGGAGCTTTGGATTGCACTATTCTCATTGACTGGGACCATGCTATTAGTTCCTGGCTTCAGCCCTTGCTGGGGGCCATTGTGGGCACTTGGGTACACATGAGCAGATCATAGTGCTCGCTTTCTTAAATAAACAATTTAAAGTTACAGGACAAATTTCTCCTTTTTGTCCATGATCAAAGATACAAAAATAATTATTTGTTATAGAACTCAGATACAAAGGAAGATCAAATATACTGTACAGATTTGAAACAGATTTATTTTCTTAGAATTCAGAACAAATTAGAGGCACACATATCTAAAACCCCAAATTACATGTTTTATTAAGGTGATTAAGATTATGTTTCTTCTCTAACTCCTATGTACTGCTTCTGTTATAACAATTTTAGTCAATACATGTCTCCAAAATTTTCCCTTTCATAATTTATCAACATTCAAGGTTTACACTCATATGCAAATGAGATAAGATTGTTGTCTTTATGTCCAGGAACCAGTGTTAATAGCATAATGTTAAAGAAATTGAAAAAACTGAAAATAAATTTACAACTTCTTTTGGAGGAAATACAGATCATCAAATTTTTAAAAAGGCAGTAAAGCATAGAATTACTAAACAAAAATACCTAAAACTTTTTCCTCAAGATTTACTTTATTCATTGAAAAGCAGAATGAGAGAGAGAGAGAGATCGAGAATGAATCTTTCATTCTGTTTCACACTCCAACTGGCCACAAAGGCCCGGGCAAGGGCTGGCCTACATGAAACCAGGAGCCTAGAACTCCATCCAGATTGCTCATGAGATTGTCATATTAAGGAAAACAAGTATTTGGGTTATTTTCTGATGTTTTCCCTGTCACATTAGCAGGGAGCTGGACAGGAAGTGATGTGCGGGCTAAGGGAGAAAGCAGCTGCAGCTTAATGTGCTGCATTGCAACACTGTCCCCTCCCTAATGTTCTCGGTGAACACGATGGTAGCAGCAGAGTTACACAATTTCTCCATTTTTCCTGTGGAAAAATTTCTAGATTCTGGTTTTTATACTTCATTCCCTGCTCTCAATTTCATTCCATATACAAACATCCAGACTGAATGTCCAAGATGGCTGAATAGTGAGAAGATGCACTGACTACAGCCACAGAGGGACATGAACAAACCAAAGGAAGGACGTTTCCAGGAGCCTGACCGGTAGACATTTTCAGTGAAGTGACAGAACAGAGCAGAGTACAGACACACTTCTGTGGCTGACCACGGCATGCAGTCAGCTGTCCATTGGGAGGCACCACCTTCCCAAGTCAGATAGCAGGAAGCTGCTGTGGGCCCTGTGCCTGACATCTTTACCTGAGGGAGCAGTCCACAGTCTGTCACTGACTTCAGCTCCAGCCTTGGGAACCAACTGGTGCCTGACTCTGAACCAAGCCAATTGCTTGGTTTCAAAAAGGGAAGCCACATTGTCTTATTCTCCTTCCTTACCCTGACAGAACACATATTCTGTTCTGCTGCTACCAGAAGTCTCTAGGGCCAAAGTCAGGATGCTTCGTGGGACAGAGATCAGATTGTGGCTTCCTACAACTGCAGGAGTTTTGACAGAAGCCCCTAAGTTGTGCTCACTCACTTTGGATAATCTGGGGGTGTGTGGGGGTGTTCCTTTAGTTTCTTGGGGCTAGTACCAACATCAGTCCATAAAATTCTGACCTGATTTAAGGAATTTCCCTGTGAGCTTCCTAGCTCCCCAGGACTAGGTGCCCTGGGCACAAACCCCAACAACATCTTGCATACTTTACGAGAAAATGAGGGCAACTTTGTCTGTGTCTTGCAATACTGCGACTGCTCATATTGGTTTCATTATCTTTGGAGTAATTTTTATACATTTGTGGTACCTTGAGGGTTCTATTACATTTCTCTGCTTCAGACAAGTGGTTCACATTATTCCCAGTGTCAGGCTTCCATCCTGAGAAAGCTGAGCAATGAACCCACTGAATCTTGCAACATGAAGACTGTAATACTCAGTAGTAATTTCCTAAAATCCACTGTAATCTACTTGGTGTTACCTTGAGAAGAACATGCTCACATTTTGCCTCTGGATCCATATCTGCCAGTGCAAAAAACCCCTGGATACCATATAGTCACCCTGTGGATCTGGAGCAGGGTTTTGTTCATATCTGCCAGTACTGAGCCTATGTATTACAGCCTGAGCAGCAGTTGCACTCTCCTAGCAGAACCTGGGATACAGGGATAGCCTCCTATATGCCCCTTAGCATTGTGAACAAGGTCCCTGGCTATCATAACCCCTAGTGTCTCTGACAGTTTCTCTATGGACTGAGGATACACACTGTAGGAAGTCCACATTTGCCTCAAGTCAGACTTTTACATCTATAGACTCTGGCAGACAAGATCACTGTGTCACTTATAGATACAGTTGGAATTAATTAAAGCAAAAGAAATCACTCAGGACGTAAGTCTTGGCTCACCTGGAACCAAGCCAAACAACAGGCCAAGTGATTGCCTCCATTGTATCTACACCATAAATTGTTTTCCAGTACAGACTACTTCATAAAGAAGAGTCTATTTTGCCAGATATAAATATAGGGAAACAGGAAACAAAGGAGTAAGGTAATTTGAAGCCTCCAAAAGAAAATAATTCTTCAGAATTAGACCTTTATCTGAAAGAAATCTGAAACGCCAGATACAGAATTCACAATCAGAATTGCAAGGAAACTCACTGTGATACAAAGAATACAGACAGAAAAGGGAGGAAATCAATGAGTTGCTCTATACCACAAATTAGGTATACCTCAGAATTAGCATACCTCAGAATTAGCATACCTCAGAATTAGCATACCTCAGAACTATAAAAGCTGTATATGACAAAAAGCAGTCAATATCATGCTGAACACATTTCCCCTCAGATTTGGACCAAGACAAAGATACCCAATTTTACAACTCTCATTCGGTTAGCACTGGGAATTTTAGCAACAACAATCAGGGAGGAGAAGGAAATAAAGGGTGTCAAAGTTGCCAAGGACAAAGACAATTCATTTGTTCATGTTTGCAGATGACATGATGCTGTAAATGGGAAATCCTAAACAAACACTCCACCAAAAAGCTGTTAGAACTGATAAGCTAGTTCAGTAAAGTTTCAGATTACAAAATCAACATGTAAAAACAATGTATTTTTATACAGAAGTGCTGAACTTAAAAAGAAATTAAGAAATCCCACTCACAATAGCCACAAAAATCAAATAATTAGGAATAAATTTACCAATTAATTCAAATATTTCTGTGATAAAAATGATAAAACACTGATGAAAGAAATAGCCAAGGATACACACAAAAAATTGAAAGTTATTCCTTGCCTACATATTGGAAAAATTACTATCATCAAAACATCTATACTACTAAAGCAATTACAGATTCAATGTGTATCTGTCACAAATCCAATGACATTCTCTAAAACATGAGAAAAAATACACTAAAATTCATATGGTATCTTCACAGGTGGCCTGTAACAGCCAAGACTATCCTGCGTACTACCAAGCTATAGCAATTAATGCAGCATGGACTGACAAAAATACAAAGACCACAAGAGCAGTACAGAGAGCCCCCAAACCAGTCCATGTACACATAGCCAACCGATCAATGATTAAAGTACCTGGACTATTCAGCACAGAAACGAAATCTATTCATTAAATAGTGCTGGCCAAAATATGTAGAAAATAGATCCATACTACAGAAATCAGCTCAAGAGGGAGTTGAGACAATGAACTTGATGGAATAAAATGTAGGGAAAGCACTTAAAGTCATTGGTGTAGGTAACTATTTCTTGACTAAGATCCCCAAAACACAGGCAATAAAAGCAAAAACTAGACAAGTGGGATTTCATTAAACTCAAAAGTTCAAAAGCTTCTGCATAGTAAAGGAAATCATAAAGAGATGCCCAACAAAATGGGAAAAATATTTACAAGTACTTATATGACAAAGGATTAATATCTGGAATATATTAGGAACTCAAATATCTTCATAACAAAAATCAACTAATCGATTTAAGAAATGGGCAAAGGACCTCAGTAGACAGGATTCAAAAGAAATATTGATGGTCAATCAATATATGAAAAAATGCTTAACATGACTAGCCATCAGAGAAATCCAAATCAAACATAATGAAATATTACCTTACCCCTGTCAGAATGGCTATTATGCAAAGGAAAGAAAGTAACAAAATTAGAAAGGATGTGGAGAAAAGGAAACTCCTGCTCATTGTTGGTGAGAACATTAAATTACAAGTCACTGAGGAAAACAGTGTGGAAGTTTTGCAAACAAAACAACAAAAAACTACAGACTTACATAGGATCCAGTAATCCCATTGCTTGGAGTACATCCGAAAGACATGAAAACACGCTATCAAAGGGATACATGTACCACATGTTTGTGGTGGTACTACTCTCAATAGCCAAAATTTGGAATCAATCAATGTTCTATCATCAAATGATTATTAAATAAAATGTTTCATATTGCATATAATATTATTCAGCTATTAAAATGAATGAAATTCTACAATTGACATCCCAATAGATTTTACTGGAGGACATTATGAGTTAAATAGTCTGGTTATAAAAAAACAAACACTGCCTGTTCATTTTCATATGAGACACAAAATTGAAGAAGAAAAAAATTAAATCAAAAAAGAGGAGTTCCTGTGTATATCAGTATTGATGCAAATAGTTTTGTCAAATTAATGGTTTTAATAAGCTGTGATTATTTTAAAATTTACTGAATTTGGGTACAATAGACATTCTTTTATTTAATTACTGTTTACAGCTTTGCTTACATTCCTGCTGAATTATGGTCTTCTTAGTTTTTAGTTTTTAAAGTCTTTATTTAGCAGAGCATTAAGCTTTTAACCATAATGGAAGTTAAAAATGTTACCTCAAAAATTAAAAAATACAGCAAGAAAGGGAGGGGTGTAGTGGTATTATATTCTTAGAATTATATCCATAAACTGCATGGAATCTGTTATTTTTGTATTAATATCATCTTTACATAAATATTGACAAAAATTTTACTGTAATAATTATCACACATTTGCTAAGGTCCTGAGAGCCTATTAATAAATGTCTGAAGACAAAAAAGTGAAAACATCTAAATGAAGATCGCAAACTTTAAGATTTAATGTATGTTTTTTTTTGGGTCACATTGGACAGTTAAGGAAACTAAGGTTGCAAGACATTGAATAATTACATACATTTAGTGACACTGAAAGGTTTACTATTAAGTTTAATAACTATTAAATATTACTGTAATGCAGAGAATGGACAGAAGCATTGATGTCATGTTGTGTAGCAGGCAAGAGGAGCCTACCATAAACAGCCATTCCAGTTTTAGAGATGAGGAAAAAAGTATAGTCAGGAATGGATTTGGGGTCATGCTGACTATGCCAGCAAACTCTTACTCATTGTGTAGTATTTGTTTATATCTTTCACATGTGAATTTCATCCCTTACCTCTCAACTCCCATTATGATGGAACACCATTTTTGTTTGTATTTATAACAGTGGATGTGTTTAACCTACCTTCTGTTGTAACTGGTAAAGGTATCTCCATGCAAGCAGCTGACTGTGCCTTTCGAAATGGTGGTCTTCCAGGACCCCAGCGATTAACTTTAGAAACATCAGCACTAGAAAGACGTTTTCCAGAACTGCAGCTCTGAGAAGTTGGACTTGTGCAATGTCCATTTACATGGTCTATACCAAGAGGAGGAAGGCAGTATAAATATCACAGTTAAATCTTGGTAAAGGAATCTACATGTGTTGGTTAACAAATTAAGAGGACCAAGAATTTATTTCAAAACTATGATGGTGTCTTCAAAAAGTCCACAGAAAATGTACATTGTTGGGACTGGCTTTGCGGCATAGCAAGTGAAGCCATTGTCTGCCATGTCAGCATTCCATATGGAAGCCAGTTTCAGTCCTGACTCCTCCACTGCAGATTCAGCATCCTGCTAGTGACCTGGGGAAGGCAGTGGAAGATAGCCCCAGTGCTGGGACCCCTACCATGCAATTGATGAGAACCAGGTGAAGCTTCTGGCTCCTGGCTTGAGCCTGACCCAACCCTGATTGTTATAGCCATCTGGGTGGTGAGACAGAAAATGTTTATTACAATATATATGTTGTACATATGTACACACACAAATTTCAAAAAATTTGGCCAAAATTTCATTTTCCACAAACTTTTTGAAGCACCTCTTTATTCTCAAATTTAGTGATTTCAATAGTTAGCCAAAACTTCAAGAAATATTAAGTCTGTTTAATTATCATTTGATTAGTTAACAGTTTATAATTTTAATCTCTACTATGTATTTTTCATCTGATGACATTATGAAACAAGTTATCATATTGGACTGCTTGCTTCATAATTTAAGCATACAACAATTTATGTAAGTTTTAGAAGTCCTTTAAGAGCTTAGAGTTTAAAATGCAGAAGGGAAGTAGCTTACTGAGCAGATTAGAGTGGTAAAATAAGAATGCTATCTTTAGAACTGGATTGTATTCAAGTCACAGTTCTACCAATTACCAACTGTATAATTTACTAAAGTTTTCATGCTTTAGTTTCTCCTTCTATAAATTTAGAATATTACCTACCTTATGGGATTCTTGTGACACATTTATGTGTGAGAGACAACATGCCACATGTGAAAGTAAATGTCAGCATATGGCAGATTCTGAACAAAAATGTTATTATTGTCATTGCAGAGTATAAAGCTGTTTATGTCAAAGGCAGTAGTACTGTTCATTTCATTTGAAGCTTGTGAGCTTAATTGTTTTGATAGACCTTACAAAACTTGGCAATGCACTAAATTGAATTTGAAGATCACCTTGCATTTATACAATATGCAGAATGGTTGTTGAAATATGCACCCTTGGTCATTAAAAGAATAGAGTTATATGGGAAATAATCATGCTTAATGGCTACATTGAGAAATTGGAACTAACACCTAAGAGTTACTCCGTTACAGCCTCTCTATTTAAAAGTTTAAAAACCTTAAACCATACTTCCATGATTCCCTTGGAAACTGTTAAAAAGATAAAAATTAGTTTTCACCATGTAAACATGTGTTGAGACCAATTTTAAAAAATTAGATTTAACATACATTGACTATTTAAATTCTGGGAATTATATACACAATATCTTATTTAATCTTCATAAAAACTATGCAACACTCGTGCTTTCATTATGAATACTGCAGATGAGGAAAATGAAGTTCAGAATGAAAGTCTGGAAAACTTGTCACATAAGTAATAATCACGGACACAGGATTCTAATCCAGATGTTCTCACTCTGTAAACAGTGGGATACAGAGTCAGCTAAAATACTTGAAAGAGTAGAAACTTTGAAATCACATTTTGTAGAGTTCAGGAAGTACACAAAATTCACACAGATGGTATGCCTTTTGGAACCAGTCATCTTCCATATTGATGTATAGCTCAGTAATCCCTGCTAGAAAAGCAGAAGTATCCCATGAGTTAGTCACGGGGAAAGCTGAAATTGAAAGTCCCATTCCTCTGTGTCAATCAAATTAAGGTTCATAAATAAGAACACTGGAGGCAATAGCTGGAACTAATGACCTAATAACTTAACAAGAATAAGACAACAGCAACCCTTTGGAGTAAAAGCATGCCAAACTGGGTACACTGGTTAGAAAGAACTTCCCATAAACTTTGCATTCCAAAAACTTTGCTTCTGGGTTCACTGCTTCTCCAGAGACAGAAAACAAATGAACGGTTGCCAAACACTTGGTGGTGGTGGTGGCAGGATTATTAACAACAGATACAGAAGTTGTACTGGGGATTATGAAAAAGTTCTGGAAATGGGTAGTAGATGTGGTTGTTCAATATAGTAAATGTACTTAATGTTTCTGTATCATACGCTTAAAATGGTTAAGACACATTTTTGTTATCAACATCTGACTATACTAAAAACGACTGGAAGGCCACATTATATGTTGTTTTTGATGGTTGAGTGGCAAAATTATGAAGATCATACCTTCTTTTCTCTTTATCCTGATTCATACTGTATAGCGGACATACACATTAATGGTGAAGGGGTAATATACATATGTATGTACACATATACATATACATGTATCTGCCTTAGTTAATAAAACTGTACCACTTACAGTACAGTTGCCTTTATTGTATACAGAGTTTTCCAGAGAAAGAGCCATTGACCTCTGAGTGATGAACAAAACCTCAGAGAGCTGCTGTGCTTATCTGGACAACATCCAAGCCTCGGGAGGTGAGCCGTAGCAACACAGGGGTCCACGAGGAGCTTACCTCCTGGAAATTCCTACTGTCTAAAAACCTTTCATGATACTACAACTTCTAACCAAACAGCTAACATTTTCTCTGAACTGTTGGGTTTACGAAGCATTCATTATGTATTGTTTATCTTTGCAATTATCTCATGGGACAGACAGGACTTCTCAGTTCACAGATATGAAGACCAACACTTAGAGAGACTGAACCTGCTTCAGGACAGAGAAATAAATCCCAAGCTTTCTTCAGCATTAAAGAGACCACTTGGAATTTCTCAGTCTGTGTGGCTGGTGGTTTCTCATTGTGGCACACAACCTGCTTCCCTCACAGATTTTGGGATCCTCCTGCCCAAAAGGAAGTTGGCTGCCAGGGTACTGCTATTGTCAGAAAGCAATGCCTTGAAATTGATGGAGCTTTTGCTGAGAAATCAATCTGTTTTTAATCCTTACATTCAATTTTTCTAAATTTTAAAAATTCATTTGGTATACAACTTCTTTTTAAATTTATCCATCCATAGACAAGTGGATTCCATAGCTTGGGTATTACTAATAATGCTGCAATGAATATGGAAGTAGATCTATCTTGTCAAGATTCTGATTCAACTTCTTTGGTTAACCAGCCAGAAATGGGATTGCTGGGTCATATGGTAGTTCTGTTTTTAGTTTTTCAGGAACCTCCATACTATTTTTCATTATGATTATACTAATTGGAATGAACAAATTTCCCTTTATTTTTCCTAGGATTGCCCAACATGTTATACTTACCTTTGAATTACTTTGTTTCTCTAGTTTGTAATGCATGTTTTAAGCTCCTTTTTTCTTATATTTATTGACATGACAGAGCTTTTTCATCTCAACTTTGTCACTATAAAACAATTCATATTTAATTAATTTTTCTAGAAGATTATTTAACACTTTCCTCCTCTGAGTGTTTCAATTTATCAGAGCAAACTGCTTAAAAATAAGCCTTAGTCAAGAATGGAATGAAACTGCAAAAATTAGTTAATGTGGAACAGACTGCTGCTTTTAAAATGCAACATGTCCAGCAATTACATTTATGTAAAACAAAAATGATATTTGCACAGCATGTTTTCAGTGTTTCCCTGTGGCTGGCTTTCTCTACCATGACATAAATAACAGGGCTACAGTCAACTGCAGTTTGTCATGGTATGTCATGGAGGTCATCAGGGTAGTAGTATCTGAAGGTCTTGGACTTAATGGTTCTAAGATCTTGACATTCTAAATTGTCATAAATCAATTCCTCTAGTTCAACATTTGTTTTAATCTTGCTTTTCCATCTCACAGATGGGCATGTGAATGATTCCATACTAGTAGAGTTGGAAGCTATGTTGCTCTTGGTTGTCACTGGGCCTATGTGGGGAAACTGCTCCATGGCTGACATTATGCTGAATGCTCTGTTCTGGACTGTTTATTTTGGAGATTAAAGACTGTTTATTTTGGAGATCAAGGTAGTTAAACAGCACTGGGCAGTAGCCATACTAGCTAAAACAATACATTTCTCTGAGACAAATCGTATACACAGAGTGACACGAACTGTTTTGAGAGTTGAAACTTGTGCAGTGTTTGAAGCATCAGCAATGGATATGGTCATAGCCTAGCTGACCGAGGTTAGAGACTTCCCATTAGAAGACAAATTGAATCCGGGATCCAATCTGCAGCACCACCAAACTCTGACATCAGCAGATCTTGCTGTCCCATAGCATACTGATTGATGTTTCATCCACTTTTTTTAGTGCACAGAGAATCACTCTGCATTTAAAGTTGTATGATTATGCTGACAGCAAAACCTTTGGATGCCAGCTCTCCATGGCCTTTCATTTGCTTGCTTAGCCTGTAACATTTTCACACTCAAGTAACAAATAGAAATGAATCATACTCTCTTTCCACAGTAATTTCATTCTAATTCACACACCAAAAAATGGCAAATAATAATGGCACCTGCAAATAATAATTGTATAGTCACAGTTGGGAGCCCAGACAATAACTGTGAAATACTCTTAGAGATCACGAAATATCACACACTGGCTCTCATTGTTTTTATAGATGAGCACTTCATGATTATTGGCAACAATGATAACCTGAGCATAATCCTTGTTTCAAGTATGGCAAGTTACCGGCTTTAGAAAAAAACTGCTGCAGATATAAAATTCTTGGGATTTTCCAAGGGGGAAAGCTGGAGCTGAGACAAGCTCTGAGTGGGTATCTGAATTCTGCTTAGTCTATATGAATACGCTATGACCAGTTCTGCCACTTTTACAGCAGATTACATATTCTTTTTTTTTGGTGTTTTATATATTTTCTTATTTTTGAATACTTCTTAAGGTTTGGGGTATTGTAATATTTATGTGGTTATTTTAAACTATTTTTAATGATCATCTATGCATATTATCAATTGATTTCCTTTCATGAAAGGTAAAATTAATATAATTTCTCTTCTTTCTATGGCTCTTTCAATTCACCAGCTAACTACTAAGTGCAATTATAGGATTATTACTCACCACTGACCATATTCAACTAATAAAAGGAAGATAACCATTCCTCAGGAATATAATAAACAGGGGAAGAGTAATAATCACAACAAGATGTCTGCTTCATTCAGATACATTTTTAAAGCCTGAAATTACAGAATAGATTAAAATATATGTTTGTAAAAGAAATGTGAAATATGTGCTTGTAAAAAAAGGAAAAAGCAAGAAGGAAAGTGGGAAGGAGAGGGCCAGTGAGGACAGTATTGGTCTCTTTTGAAATTATACCTATGAAACACATGACATCTGTTTTTTTATATGAATAAAAAATTAAAAAGGAATGTTAAGAGAAAATTGGAAAGTTATGAGAAAAAGGAGCATTAAGAGGAAATTACTAAAAAAAAAAAAGAGAGAGGAAATTATGTACCAGTGAGTTGCTTATATATATAAAGGAAAAGTACCACATAAATAGTTTAACAATACATCTTACAGGCCTAGGGAAAAAAAACCCAAAATTAAGAAAAGAAATAGTATAGTTAGGGAAGAAATAAGTAAAATATAAATTAAAAGAAAACAAAAGTTTAGTGGAATGAAGATCTATTTCTTTTTTTTGTGTGTGAAACAATTAACTACATTCAATAAAATGAGATGAAAACTTAGATTTTATCACAAACACTAGAGAAATAAGAATCACTAGGAACTATTATGAGTAACTATAGGCCAAAAAACTGAAAATCCAGAAGAAACAGACAGATTTCACAAAACAGAAAACCTGAACAGATAAATAACCACGGCTGAGATTGAATCAATCATTAAGAAATACAATCAGCAAAGTAAAAAAGCAACCCACAGAATGGGAGAAGATCTTCACACACTATGTAGGAGATAGTGGGCTAATCTCCAGAATATACAAAGAACTCCAAAACAACCAAAAAACCAAAACAAACAAGCCACTCAAGAAATGGGCTCGGAAAATGGGCAAACATTTCACAAAGGAACAAGCCCAAATGGCAAACAAACATATGAAAAAATGCTCCAGTTCCCTGGCAATAAGGGAAATCCAAATTAAGACATCGATGAGGTACCACCTAACACAAGTAAGATTGGCCCACATAAACAAGAACACCAACGACACTTGTTGGCGAGGATGTGGGGAAAAGGGAACCCTACTCCACTGCTGGTGGAGCTGCAGGTTGGTACAACCTTTATGGAAATCAGTCTGGAGAACACTCAAACAACTCAAAATCTGCATACCATATGACACAGCAATAGCACTCCTAGGTATATATCCAAAACACCTGTTTCACCTATCCAAACCAACATGCACCCCTATGTTCATAGCAGCACAATCAATAATTGCAAAAACATGGAAGCAACTGAAATGTCCATCAGCAGAAAATTGGATAAGAAAGCTTTGGTTCATCTACTCCATGGAATGCTACTCAGCTATTAAAAAAAACAAAAGGCAGTTCTTTGTGGCTAAATGGGCCCAACTGGAAACTATAATGTTAAGGGAAATGAGTGAAGCCCAAAAGGTTAGATACCACATGTTTGCCTTGATTTAACTTGTAATTTTTACTTGGTGGTTTGTTATTTTTTGAACCTGTCACTGATACTGTCTCAACCCAGATGTTTTGAAGAATTGAACTTGCATTATTTTTAACATATTGTTTACTCAATACTATGTCAATTAATTCCATAACGTTGTATATTGATGCTGATGTTTTGTTGGGGATTTTAACTGACCGGAACTTTACTTTGTTAGCTCTACCTTCAGACCATAGAAGGTCTCCCCAAGAGGCCACTGAACTTACATGGACAATAAGATGCTGGACTTTATGCTAGGTATATGCTTGCAATAAAGGAATCTCAACTGAACTTGAACTGTGGTTATGCAGCAAGGTGGAGGAATCCACTATGGGGGGAGGGATGTGGATGGGGTGGGGGAATCCCCAGTACCTATAAAACTGTATCACATAATACAATGTTAATAACAACAACAACAAAAAAGAAATACTCTCCTAATGGGACTAGGGTGAAAACAGCACTTTGCAGCATGGCAGCTGTAGGGGTTGCCTAAGCCAGGACAGACCCCAATGCTTGGGACTCAGGCCAAGGTCACTGCTACCACACGGTGACCGAGTCCTAGACTTGACTTTGGGTGGACAGTGTGTCCATTGGGCGCCAGGCTCTGCCTACTGGCAGCCTGTTGGCAAACTCTAGCATTTTTAGGGTATGTAATTACTGTCTAGGAACATATATCGATAAGACTTTGTGAGTGTAGGGAAGGGAAGAATCCTGTGTGACTTCCAGCAATGGGGTCATGGAACTTGCTGGCAAGCAAAGGAACTGAGACCTGGTGGTTTGGAGGGAAGAGTCCATAAGATCTGCTTGGGCCAGATTGATCACCAGTCCACATGGGAATCCCAAAATGGGCTGTTAGCATATAGCATCACTGACTACCACACACTAGTCCACATGAAAGCTATGCTTGGGGGCCTGTCTGGCAGGGCTAGGTCCCAGTACCTGACTGAGTGGTGGAACAGTGGACTGGTCACACTTTGTAGAGTCAAGACACTAACCAGCCACGAGAGAACCAGGTCCAGAGGCAGATTCAGTGGGGGAATCAGTGAGCCAAACTCTGTGGAAATACAAGTCCCGCTGGTTAGCTCAAGAGTTGGGGTGGTGATGAGTTGAGCTAGGTGTGACAATGGAAACTGCCATCACTTATGGGTAAAGGAACCTACAACAGTCTTGGCACGTCAAGGCAGCAGCACCTGAATGTGCCTCCTTAAACAGGAGGTGGGGCGGGCCGAGCTGCAATTGGAAGGAGGATGAGCAGACAGGAGAAGCAAACCTTAGCTTACCAGGAAGAATAGAAATCAGGCTGGAACACCAGTCATGCCAAGCTAGGCTCTTACACCAATAAGTCTGCATGAGCCAGGGAGGCTAGGCAATAGCATTTGAGACAAAGGTCAAATCAGGTAATGGATTAAGCCAACCACGACAGGGCAAACAATGGCATATGCGTAATATAGGGCTGGGAATAGGCCAGGTAGTGCAGCTATGAGGGTACACCCTTGCTGGTTTGAAGTTCCCACTGGTGAGTATGGGGCCAGAGTGGGTCTGCATTCTGATCTGGATATGGCTACGACATCCCTTGTTACAAGTGTGAACTGGGGCTGGGTGCACTGATCCAAGCTACACTCTAGCACCATCTGGTGCTCATGAGAACTAGGGTAGATGTAGGACAGACCTAGCTAGGTCTCTGCCACTACTGAGCCATGTGTGAGCCATGTCTGGGTATGGATGAGCCTTGACTGGGCTAAAACATCCAACAGTAAGAACTGGAATGGGTTGAAGACCAGTCAGGAAAGACCACTGTTACTGCCAGGACAGGAGGTGGACTAAGTAGAGCTACCCATTGACTCACTGGTATGCACAAGATCTGGTGATGGGAGAGGTTCTGATGGAGGAACTTGGGAAACTCCTCTGTTGGGACATAGTCCCTGCAGATGAGCACAACAACTACAATAGAGAGCAGCCCAGATCAGACCAGGGAAAGGTACCCAGCAGCACACATTTGGCACAAGTCAGGACAGGCCAGGCTGAACCCATTCACATCACCTGCTGGTGAATCTGAGTACCAGAACAGTGTGGGTCAGACTAGGATTGGTTGCAACACAAGCTAGTACACATTACGGCTGGGACTGGGCACCTGCTGTGTTGAGCCAAGCTGTAACCTTCACCAGTGTCATCTGGAATTAGGGGTGGGCCAGGCTGGGTCAGGCTGCAGCAGCCACTGGTAAAAGTTGAGGAGAGGCAGGCCATGTCAGACTGGACCTCATCACCCAACCAGCACATGTGAGAACCATCGGGGGAGGGGACAAAGCTGTGAGGGGGAATGTGGAGGGCTCCCCTCTTGGACCACCATTGCCACTGGGGAGCATGAGTTGAGATGGGGGCAGACCAGATTAGGCAGGACTGCAGCACCTGTGGGCCTCATGTGAGCTAGATTGGGGAAAAGCCAGGCTGGGCTGATTGTTCCTACTGCTGCAAGCAAGCATAAATCAGAGAGGGCAAGGGTTGGTTGGGCTCTGCCGCAGCATCAGCTGGCAAATGCTGGCACTGGGGGCTAATTCTGTCAAGTTCAACTGTAGAACCACCTGGAGAGTGCATGATCCAGGAGTGGCAGTGTTCCAGTAGGGAAATAGTGGGCACCTCCCTCTTGGGTTACCACTCCCACTGGTGAGCATGAAAACCAGGACTGGGGTAGGCATGGCTATACAAAACTGCACCTGCTAGCATGTGTGTGGGCTGCACAGTAGGGCTGGTTGGGTTGAATGAAGCTTCAATGCTCAGTGATATGCATAAGAGCTAAAAGGGATGTGGGACAGACTGAACAAGTCTGCGGTACATACTGGCAAGCATGAGAACCAGGGTAAGGGGCAGGCAGTTACTGGGAGTCACCCTAACTAGGTTGCAGCTCCCACTGGTTTGCGTGAAGGCCAAGTGTGAAGTGAACAGAATCAGGCTTGACTGCAACACCCATTGGTTCGTGTGGAAGATAGGGTGAGAAACAAAACTGACCCAGCTATTGCAACCACCAGCATGTGCATAAGCTGATTGCGGCTATGGACTCTGCTGGACCCTGTCCTGGCAAACAAACACATACAAGAATCAGGTCTGGGGATCACCCCAGACGAAGTTTCTTTGGGGATCCCTCCAACTGAACTGCTGATCTCAGAACTCCAACCATGAATAGACTATGTCAGCCACTGGATTCTGAAGAGATTTCATCATGCATAGAATGGCGAGACTGGGAGCAATTCAGAACTGTCGAACTATCAAAACTGCTTGAGCAAGACCCTTGGAGCATGCCTTACATTGTGGACATGGAATGGGTGGGAGGCTGGATGGGCCTTCTGCCTTTGTCTCTCCCAATAGTTCAGATACAGAAAATAGAAAAAATAAAATTAATGTGGAAACAATGGTCTTATCTACTTTCCTGTAGCCCTCGACCCTTTGTGCCCTAATCACCTATGTAAAGATGATCAAATTAAAAGAATTGAAAAAAATGAAATAGTCTCCCAGTAAACAAATGCTCAGGGTATGAATATTTCACTGATGACTTTTCCTTCTTTTTTTTTTTTTAATTTTAGAGTCAGACTGAGAGTTCTATTCCTGGCCGTGCTGCTTCTGATCCAGCTCCCTGCTTGTGGCTTTGAAAAGCAGTCAAGGAATTCCCAAGCCCTTGGGACCCTGTACCTACTTGGGTGACCCAAAAGAAGCTCCTGGTTCCTGGCACCTGTCTTCTCATTGTCTCAGCTCCAGCTGTAGCGGCCACTTGCAGAGTACATCAGGGGATGGAAGATCTTCCTGTCTCTCCTCCTCTCTATATATTTGACTTTCCAATTAATTTTTTTAAATAATCCTAAGCCCTAAACTCCATTCAAGCCTCTCATGTGAGTTTCAAGCCTTCAAGTTCTTGGGCCATAATCAATCCAGTTCCATAAGGACATATTATTGGAAGCAGCACCACTGGAACTCAAACTGGCGCTTTGATATAGGATTCCACTGTCACAAGAAGCAGCATAACTTGATATGCCACATCACCAGCTGCTTCATCAATCATTTGAAGAAGAAACGATAGCAACTCTTCAAACTAAATGAAACAACTGAAAGGGAGGATACCCTTTCAAACTTATGAGACCATAATTGCCTCAATTCCAAAAGCAGACACAGATACAATAACACAGCAGAGAACTAAATCACAATAATCTTAAACAAAATATCATCAACTGATACATCTACTCTGATCAAGTGGCATTCATCCTGGATACAGCGATGGTTTAACATGTGCAACTCAATAAAATAGCATGTCACAATAGAATGAAGGATAAAAACCATGCAATTTCTCAACAGACACAGAAGAAACTGAAAAAATACAATACTTTTTAATGCTAGAATCCTTGAACAAATTAGGTTTGAAGGAATTTTCCATGAAATAAAGTCTGCAGCTGATATCACACTAAATGGGGAAAAGTTGGAAGCATTTTCACTAAAATCTGGAACCAAACAAGGAGGTCCAATGTCTCCACTCTAATCTACTTCAGTTCTCGAAATTTGAGCCAGAGCCATGAGGAAAAAGAATCAAATGGTGTACAAATTGAAAAAGAAAGTCTAATTATCCTTATTTGTTGATGACATAATTCGATATATATGGGTGAACCAAAAGATTCCACCAAGATACTATCTGTCAAGAGAACACAGAAAATTTGGAGAAGATGCAATAGCACAAAAAAGTTCTTTCAACAATCACCCAGCTGGAAAAGAACTTAGAACAATTTCACAGTGGTTACAAAATGAAATACCTTAAAATAAATTAATTTAAGAAGTGAAATAAAGTAAAATTTACAAAACACAAAAGGAAAAAATTGAAGACAAGCAACAGTAAAAATACATCTATGCTCAAGGAGAGGAACAATTAATATAAAAAGCTCAAATTAGCCAAAGCAATTTAGATCCAATTCAACCCCTGTCAAAATACCAATAACATTCTTCATAGAACCAAGAACAGCCCTCATTTTCATATGAAACACAAGCTATCCCAAATAACCAAAGCCATCTTGAACAATGATACTAAAGCTAGAAGCATCACGGTACTAGAGGTGTAGACATACTCTAGAGCTATTCAAACCGAAAGAACATGACATCGATGAAAGGATAAACGCACCAGAATAAAAACCTCAGAAATAAATTAATGTATTTACAGACAACTTATTGATGAATGTGTTAAAAACTTCCCCCAGAGAAGGAACAATCTCTTAAATAAAGTTTGTGTTGAAAAGATTAGATTTCTACATGTAGAACTTTGAAACAAGACCTTTATATTATACCCAATGCACATATAAATTCAAAATGGAACAAAAATCTAATCAAACACTGAAACTACTAGAGGAAAACATGGGGTAAAAACCCTAAGATACTGATAGGCAACAGCTTTTTGAATATCCTAAAAGCCACAGCCAACAAAATTAAAACAAAATAGGGTCTTGACACTTTGTTGTTTTGCAAATAAAATAACAGAGTGTCAAGATCCACTTAAAAAGCAGAATGACTGACTTGTGTCTGTTGTTGCAGGACTATACTATTGTAATATTACAGGTGAAATCAGCAGGGCAGGGCAGGGAGAAAGGGGAAGAAGAAGTGGAAATCCCTGAGCCTATGAAATTGCATCATTAAAAAAAAATCAACAACAGCAAAAAAAAAAAAAAAAAAAAAAGAGAAAAGAGTATAGAGTGAAGAGATAACAGAATAGCAGAAAATATTTGAAAATATGTATCTGAGAAAGGACTAGTATCCATAAAATATAAAGAGCTCAAGAAATTATAAAACAAAGAATCTGGTTAAGAAATGGACAAAGGATATAAACAAATATTTTTCAAAAAGATAAAATAGACAATATATAAAAAAATGCCAAAGTCATCAGGGAAAAGTACATAAAAACCAAAATGAGGCAACATTTCACTCCAATTAGAATCATTATTAACCAAAAATAAAAATGATAAATGTTGAATAATGTTGATATAGAAAAAAAGAGAATCTAATACCCTGTTTGTAGAAATGCAAATTAGTACATCTGTTACTACAAATTAGTACATTGGAAAACTGAATGGAGTTTTCTCAAAAAGCTACAGTTGGATGTACCATATGACTCAGCTATCCCACTTTGGGAAATATATCCAAAGGGACTGATTGGATAAAGAAAAATATGGCATAGATATGATGGAATATTCTCAGTCATAAACAAGAATGAAACCTTGACATTTGCAACAAAACTCATCATGTTGAGTTAAATAAGCTAGAAACAGAATGACAAATTCCATGTTTCCTCTCATTTGAGGAAAAAAGGGAGGGTAAAAATGTGTAGATGATATTATTTGGGATATAAGTGTTAGTCATCTTCACTGAATTACACCCCTTATATAATATATCCTTTTTTCTAAACTTCATAATCTTGACCATAAATCCCACATCTAGGAAATATCTATACTTCTAAGATACTAGCAAATGTGTATATATAAAATTTATGCATAAAATGGATATGGCAAAAATTTAAACATATTTGTGCTCATTAACTTTCTTTACACCGTTCTATATTATCTGAAATAAAACAGTAGAAATGCACAGTCATATAGATTACAGTTACATTCTAGTTTAGCTAATTTTTGAGGGGCATTAAGCAGGTTTGAATTCTTCATTGATTTTTGAGGATTTGTTATGTGAGATCATCTACCTTATTTTAGATAATTATTTACAAATTATATGACAGTGAAAGATAATAGATGGTCAGTGTATAAAACTATACTTTTGGGTTATCACACAACAGTTATGCCTACAAAATAACTGATATACTTAATTTAATTTTTAATATTTAATTAATGACAGTAACTAATAAGTTAGTGCTTTTCATTTAGAAATATTATAGATGCTGGAGTATTTGGATGAGTAGTTCAGACGATGGTTATGACAGCTAACCATTCACACTGGAACAATTGGGTTCGATTCTCAATCATGGTTCCCGACTCTAGCTTCCTTGGGAAACAGTGGCAATGACTCAAGTAGTTGGGTTTGTGACACTCAACCAGAAGATTTGAACTACATAGCAGGCTCCCAGCTTGAGCTTCTACTTGGCTGTGGGTATCTAGGTTGTAAACTAACAGATGGGGGTTCGTTGTTTATTTTTCAAACAAAAAAACACGTTTTAAACACTATATTCTATTTAATATATCACATATAATTATATCTTAAATGTCATACAATGATGTGTTACAATAATTATTTAGGAAAAATGAGATGAGACTATGAACATGCTCTGTAAACTCTGAAGCCACGATCAACAGTAAATTCTAATCTTGAGTACATTATTTATTAGCAACATAGTCTCCTTCCGATGTGCAGGGAAAAAAGGATTGCAAAGACTGACAACAACATAAAGAATTCAGAAAAACAAATACAACTTGAGTCTCCTTCATCTAATTCTTGAAAACAGAAATGTTTCATATTTTTTAGGATTATTTGCATAGACTGTATCCATTTTGAAACACTAATCTGAATATCTGAAATCTGAAATGTTCAAGAATCCACTACTTTTTGTTTTATAATTTTAGCTTTTGGGGTATAGATGCTCAATATCTAATAAGAAATTAATTTTAAAATCTGAAGAATTATGCAAAAAATTAGTGCATTTTTGTTATTTTAACATCAGCATGATTAAATGTTGGGGCTTAGAATTAGGGTAAAGAAATTGAAAATAGCATCTAGGAATATGTCCAAAAGACTTGTTACATGACAAAGCAACATGCACCCCAATGTTCGCTGTAGCACAATCAACAATCTCAAGAACATGGAAGCAACATAAATGCCCGTCCAAAGACAACTGGATAAAGAAACTGTGGTTCATCTACACTATGGAATACTACTCGGCAATTTAAAAAATGAAATATGAGACTATTATGCTAAGGGAAATGAGCCAATCACAAAAGGTTAGATATCTTACGTTTGCTCTAATATAAGATAATATGATGTCAAATCTAGAGATATTATACGTGAATCTTACTCTATGTCACAAGAACTTACGATGTAATTCATTAATCAACCATCCATAAGAGTCTGATTGTTTACAATCACCTGAGATGGTCAATGTCCCCTTTATCACTGTTATTGGTACTGCCCATAAACAACAAAGATCTAGTCCTTATTATACCTGCATTAAAGCCCCAGGATACAAGAATGAACCCACAACAAAATCACAATCTCCTACATGGTTGGGAGACACTCCAGTGGAAACATGATGGGCTTAGGAAAATTCAAAAAGGACACACATTATGAATCTGGAGTGGAGAAGAGAGAGGAGGAGAGAGAACTTGGGGGAGGGGGAAGGGAGAGCCCAGTGTCAACTAAATTGTATCAAAAAACAAACAAAAACATATAAATTAAAAAAAAAAGATTTGAAAATAAGGCAATCCAATATTTTTTAACAAGGAGAAATCAACTCATACTGAAACTAACAGACAACAATTGCGGAACGAGAATAATTTATGAAGGAATTTGATAAGGCCTTCTTTCATTTCATAGATATATGAATTACACTGTGACCATGAGTAAAAAACTAAAAATGAATCATATTTTCTATAACTTACCTAAAAAAATGGAAAAGGCTGTTTCCTTTGTAAGACTTTTGTTCATTCATTAAAACAAGCGTTGATCATAAACAATATCTATTTACAAAATAGGAACAGTGACTTCAGAAAACCATGCCTATTTAAATGATCACAGTCACATAGGGTCTACATGATGTAACTACTCAACATTTTGAAATATTTTCATGACACAAAGAAAACCAGTAAAACATTAGATTCCTGAGTCTGTAATGACGTATAAACATAATTTTCTATAAACGATTGTTAACAAACAAAATGCTGAATGCTGCCAACAAAACTGTATGGTGGTTTTTAAGAGAGCCTTTTTTCTTTGTAAAACTATCATATATTGTCATCTTGGGAAACTGTGTTATTCATGGATTGATTGGTAACAATATTCACCCAATGGATGTAAGAAAACTGAAAATTGTTGGCTTTTGCCTACAGTACCAAGATCAGCTTTAAGATCTGTTGGCAGACTTAACTTTCTTGATCCTTTCACTGAAACAACAGAAGAAGGCAGAAAAAGGCAGTTGTTAAGTACACGAAATCAAAGAGGAGTGCGGGGAAACGGTTTGCTTTGCAGAATAAGCACTAAAATCCCAATGAACAACTATTTAGGAGCTTGTATGAAAGCAGAAATATTTTAATGTCAATCCATTATTCAGCAGGAAATATTATGCAAATATTATGCAAAATTATGTAAACAAATGAGGAAAGCAATTGTTTTCACAATATATGGTTAAGAATGTCTTTACAGTCTTTCTTTCACATGCAGTGTGAGATGCAATTTTTATTTCATTGGATTGAAAAATTAATTTCAGACAAAACTAATAGATTAAGCCAGAGCAATAAATGTATATACTCATCACAAATAACAATGGAAAGCATAAAAACTCATCAACTTTGTCAACATTTTTCATGGAAATAGTAAGAAAAAACTATTTGATGCAGTTAAAGGAACTTCTACATACACATGCTAAACAAAATGACATTAATATGCAATCCTCTGATGTTGAATTAAGTACATAAGATCATTTTAAAAATACAAAATATTTTTAAATGAACCTTACTACATTAATTATAAGTTAGAAGAAAGCTTACATATATGAGGAAAATAATGATTAAAAGATTTTGCCACTACTTATTAGTAAATTTTTACATTTGATGCTTCATAAAATATTTAACTAGCATTGAAAAAAATGCATTAGGAAAAACTTTTAGAAACCCTTTCTGTCAATTGACAATTTATAATTTAGTGATTTTCTTTCAAATATGAAAGTTATTTCAAGAAACTGATATTGGATGATAAAACAGAATGCAGTATTTAAAACAAAAAAAATGTAAAATTTTTCTGAATTGCAATTATCTTCCTAAAACTTCAAGAAAAATCTCTCCATTATCATGTAGCTTAAATTCTTCTGTCAAATAGCAGAGTTGGTGTGATCTCTGATGTTTCAGTTTGGATATGATTGGTAACATTTAAATAACAGCTCTCATAAAACTTAAATATAAACGTAAACATGTTGTCCCTGTGTCCCAAAGGACTATCTATCTTTTCATCTTTTAAATAATTAAAAAATTAAAAAGTTACTATTAAATTTGTAAGTCACACCAAAAGAAATGGCAAACTGTAACTGATTCATGGGCTATAGTTTGCTGATTATAATTTGCCATTCTTATCTACTTACAATAAAAAACATGAAAGTATTACACTATGAGGATAATAATAAATCATAGTAGTAGAAGGTTATTCCCTTGAAAACACATTAAAATAATTCCAGAAGAATAAGCAACCAAATCACATTTCAATAATCTGGGATTGTAATTAAACACGTAAATAAAAATGATGCTACTTAGATAAAATATAGTAAAAATAAAACTGCCATAATTGTGTTTCAGAAGAAATTGTTAACAACTGTATTGTAGAATTTATATAGATTCAGGTGGTGGGACATTTAGCCCTTAAAATAAATTTTCAAGTAATATTTAGACATGAAATAATTCATTATATATAAGGACTTGAGTTTGTCCCTTTTGCATCTATCTTGTATTTAAACAGCCCTCCCCCATGGTATTGATTCCTTACAAGGTATTACAAAGATTATTTCAAAAGAGGCCAATACGTTAGAAAGATTCTTTTAAAAGAGGCCAATTCACAAAGTCAAGCATTTTACATGTCCCATCTTATGTATGGAGTATATAATTTACTCCAGTTCTGAAATCTACACATTTCAAGAATTGCTCTGCCCTATTCCCAGTTTTTTACTTATCTTGTTAGCTTCCTGTATCCTACTTCCTACTTGAAACCTAGAGCCATCCCTCAAGAATATATCCCCAATTCCCGAAACTTAAAGCATTGGGGAAGAACATATGGTGAATGCTTGCAGATTGAATCTTTAACAGGAAAGGTGAGCATAGAGTATGTTTCAGTTTAAAGTATATTATGTAACACATTTGCAAAATTTGGTTTCCATGAGCAAGGCAAGAGAGGGAAATGAGCAAGTAGTCCTGGAAGTGTTTTGAATGAAAATAATGCTTGTTAGTTTTTGCAATGGCCCATGGGAATGGGCTCCAAATTTCTTCATTTTCACTGCTATCCAAGCTAAAGCATATGTGACACTTTGATGTCAATATTAAGCCAATAGGAGTAAATAGAAATAGAAATGTTTCATGACTCACTAGCTTAGCAGACCGCACAGAAAAGGTCATCTAGTGCAAAATTCTGCTCAAAACAAATATATGTCATTCATTTAGCTTAGCTAATTCTGTGATAGAAACGTTAAAAGGCATAAAAAAATTCAATTTTTACATGCTATAGTTGCTATGAGATTTTATTTCATCCAAAACCACTTTCCTCTATTATTTACTAGTTTTTCTCAGTTCTAAACTCTTCAGCTGTAAAGAACTGACTTGCTTTCACATGACAGTGACCATTCCCAGATATTTTCAGAGCAGCAAAAATCTATTTTAATAAGTGTTGCAGATGATACTGATATTTAACAGGATGACATATTTTGAGAAATAATATTTTAATGCTTCATTATTATGAACCTATTCACAGCTATTTTACTCAATATCCTTCCATAAGGACTTTCTGAAGAGCATCTAATTTTCCATATCCTTAGTTTCATTTTATATGAGTGTGTATTATTATATATACTTAGATATAGATAACATGCTTTTCAAAATTTAAAAGGTGATTATTACTATAAATTTTTTCAAATTAATAGGTTATCTAACTCTAATCCAGACCTGAGAGCAATAGAGTATTTCTTTCTCAGAAGTTTGTGATAACAAATGTTGTGATGTTTTAATAAACATAAATCTTTTTATCATCCTATGCTTCACTTAAACTTGATAGTATAACGAACACATAAATTGTGGATAGTATTAATCAAGACAATAGATGGCTATAAAAGCAGAATCAGGGGCAAACGTACTAGCTAAATTAGAAGAAAAAGGATTAGGTAAGAAAAAAAAGGTACTTTCAAGCAGATATCTTAGAAACATGCATACTTTTGGGGGAAGACAACTCTACAGTTGAAGACAAAGTGAGTTTTCAACTCTGTCCAAAGAAAATGAACTGTTTTTAGGCTTGTGATTCTGTCCACAGTCAGTGATACTAAGACTTAATGTTGTTAGCGATTGCTCACCCTCTTTGGAGATGACATCATATAGTACACAAAGAGCTATGACACAGGAAGTCATTACTATAAAGTATGATATAAAAGCTTTATAGAACAATATTTCTCAAATAGTCCAGAGACATGAAGCACCAGAAACCATTGGGAATTTACTGGAAATGCATCATTTTAGGTGCATCAAATCCAACTCAATTAAACTTTCTGGCATGTAGCCATATTCATTAAAACAGATTCTTCTGATTCTGATATAAGCTTTAGTTTGGAAACCACTGTGCCAAATCATAGGAGAGAGAGAAGGCAAGAGCTGAATCTACTCTTAAATTGTATGCATTCATTAAAAGGGAGTTGATATCAAGATACAAACACAACAATTGCCATAGTTAGTTCTCAAGCTAGAGATTAATCTTATGGCAGTCAACAATTTCTATTCCAAATGACACTGTATAAAAATGTACATTAAGTCTTCTGTGTCTTCCTTGGAGGAAAAAAACAACAAGAGCTTCAAAAATTTGGTTTTAGAAAAAATAAAATAAATGAATACCATCGAAATATAAAATATCATAAGAAATTACTACAAAATATGATAAATTAAAATATTTTGAAGAAATAGTTAAATTCCTGGATACATATAGCCTCTAAAAATAAATCAAGAATATACAGATAATCTGAACAGACCCAGAACAAGAAAAGGGGGTTGAAGAGAACTTAAAAAACACACCACCTAAACACACTTAAAGACTTAATGATTTTTATACTAGTCCCCAAACTGAAAGAGGTGGAACAAGGTCAGACTCTCTATGAGAACACCAGCACTCTGATACCAAATTCAGACACATAACAAAAAGAAAACCAAAGTCCAACATGTCTTGATGAACAGAAAATGTAAAAATTCTCCACAAAAACCATGATCTAGTGAAACTCACGCAAGCAATGTCAGGGTGGTTCAACATTCACAAACCAATAAGATTTACAAATCACATCAACAGAAGGAACAAGAAAGAAACATCTCAATGGGGACAGAGAAAGAATTTGGTAATACCCAACATTCCTTTGTGATTAAAATTCCTCCAGAATTAGGTAGAGAAGGAAAATACCCAGAATTATAACTCAGGGGTCATGGAACAGCCGGTTAAGCAATGACTTGTAATGCTGGCATGCCATGAGGGAATACTAGTTTGAGTCTGGCTGCTCTTCTAGTCTAGCTCCCTGCTATTGTGACTGCAAAAAACAGAAGATGGCCAAACTACTCAGGATCCTGTCATTCACCTGGGAGGTTCAGGTGGAGTCCCAGGTTTCTGACTTTGGTTTGGCCCAGCCCTGACTTTTGTAGATATTTGGGTATTGAACTAACAGACAGAAAATCTTTTTTCTACTTGTATTCTTTATCAAATTAGAATAAAATAATTCCAAAATTCATATGGAAACACAAAAGTCCCAGGGAGGTAAAAGGAATTCTGAGGAAAAATAATCAAGCTGCAGATGACATGATGCTAAAATATAGAAGTAATGAAAGATGTCATTAAGAGACTTCTGAAATTTGTAAAGTTGTAGGATATAAAATCAATAAAAAAAATCAGTTGCTTCTGTATGTACAAACAATGCCATAGTGGAAAAAGAAATTTTTAACTCAGTACCATTTACAATAGCAACAAAATATTTAAAGAATTCAAATACCTTGAAACAAATGTAACTAAGGATGTGAAATATTTCTATAACGAAAATAGAAAACCATAAAAAGATGCAAAAAATAATCAATGTTCATTGATTTTTAAAAGTTAATATAATCAAAATATCAATAGTCCTTGAAGCAATTTACAGATATAATGTGGTTTCAATCAAAATATTAAGGATATTCTTCTCAGAACTAAAAAAAAGTTTTAAAATTCAAACAGAAACACAGGAGACCTTGAATAGTCAAAACAGCAACAATAAATTTGAAGGTATTTCAATACCAGGATTTAAGACATACTATAGGGCAGTCATAATTAAAACAGCCTGGTAATGGCACATTGTAGACATTTAGACCAGTGAAACAGCAGAAATCCCAAAATTAGCCAAATAATTACAACCAACTAATTTTTGAAAAGCAAGCTAAAATACATTCCTGGAGAAAGAACAGTCTCTGTAACAAACAGTGTTGGAAAAATTGGATGTATGCATGCAGAAGTATGAAACAAGACCTCTACCCTACACCTTACCCAAAAGGCAACTCACAATTGATCAAATATCTAAATGTATGATCTTATACCATCACACTAATAGAGGAAAATATTGGGGAAACATTGCAAGACCCTGGCATAGGGAAAGACTACTTGAAAAAAGACCAGAAGAACAGGCAGAAATATTCAAATGTCAACACAGCAAGCTAAGATGCTTTTGCACTGCACAGCAAACCATCAAGAAAGTGAAGAATCAGGCACAGAATGGGAGAAAATATTTGCAAGCCATGCACCTGATAAAGAGCTCACAAATTCAACAATAGCAAACAAAAATGCAGTTCAAAAATGGGCAAAGAATATGAACAAACATTTTTTTCAATTGATGAAATACAAATGGCTGTCAAACACGTGAAAAACTTCTCAGGGTCACTAGCCAACCATGGAACTGCAAATGAAAAGCAGAATGAAGTTTCACCTCACTCCAGTTAGAAAGGTCATTATTCAAAAGTCAAAAACACAATAAATGTTGGTGAGGATGTAGGGAAAAGATACCATAAAACACCATTAGTGGATTGTAAACCAGTACACCAATATCAAAGATGGTATGAAGATTCCTCAGCAATCTGAAAATAGATCTATCATATTATCAAGCCATTCCACTGCTGGAATTTTACCCAAACAAAATCAATGACATAAGCATATAAATTAATTGTACCCTTTGTTTACTACAGCTCAATTCATCAACCAAGATTTCCACCACTTGATGATTAGATCAAAATATTGGGGAGGAGGAGATAGCATTGGGACAAAATAGGTGAAGCCACCACCTGCGATGCCGGGATCTTATATGACTACTTGTTCGCATCTTCACTGGTCCACTTACAATACAGTTCCCTGGTAATGCACCCGAGAAAGCAGCACAAGATGGTTCAATGCTTGGACCCCTGCACCCACGTGGGAAGACTCAGACGAAACTCCTGCTTTCTGGCACTGGCATTGGCCTGACCCAGTCCTGGCCACTATAGCCAGCTGGGGAGTCAGCCAGCAGATGGAAAGTCTGTATCTGTATTTTCCTCTCTCTCAGTAACTCTGCATTTCCAGTAAATGAAATAAATCTTTTAGGAAAACAAACCATGGTATGTGTACACTATGGAATATTACTCAACCACAAAAAGAATGTTTCTTTTGCAACAGTCAGTCCCCAAAGAAACAAATATATTTTATCTAATATGTAGTAGCTAAAATAGAATATAATAAATATATAGAATGAAACAGACATCTTGTGATTTGCATGTTCTTATTATTTCACAATGTGGTGCCATAGCTTCTGGAGTTTCCCCTGTCCCCTCTCCAATTCTCCTCTCACTGATTTCCCCCATAATATTACAGTACTATAGCCCTTCATAAACAGTTACATGAATATTCTTTTGAACCCATTTTTATATTCCTGTAGAACTGCTGTCTATTTTTATTTGTGGAATATTATGTTTAGTAGTGAAGTAAGCCTGTGGTTATACAATAGACTGATTCGTTTTTTTGTTTGTTTGTTTGTTTGTTTGTTTTTTTGTAAAACTTAAAGAAATAAAAAGGAAGAAAGAAGAGAAAGTTGAGACAGGAAAGAATGAATGGAGGTAAATATGGTTATCTTAGAACTGTACCTTTGAAACACAAAAACTGCTCTCTTTAAATTAATAAAAATTTAAGCAACTTTTAAAAATTAAGTGGGAGACCTCAAATTACCAAATTTCAAAGTACAGTACAAAACCACGTTAGTTTTAAAAAGGATAGGACTGGAATTTAAAAAAACGCATAGGTCATTGAAACAAAAGACAGTCCAGAAATGAATCCAACTAATTTTTTTCACAAATAAACCAACTTTTACATATATTTGTATCGATATAGATACAGCATTATGTATTGTGTATATAGCACTATATATATATATATATACACACACATATATATGTATACACATCCTTAAGAAGCTTAAATGCTTTAGTCATTACCAATAATGAATCCACATAATAACCCTAGGACATAGGTGTTTTACTCATTTTACAGAAAGAAATTATTGAAGATTCAAGAGATTAAGTGATTTTCTCAAGGTCACAGAGTTCAGTTCACTGCAGAACCAGAAACCTGAGTGTCTTAGCCTATCAGATTCTAGCCAAATATATCATAAGGCAACTATTTATTTTGAATGAAAGTTGCCAACAAAATACACTGGAAAAAGGATATTCTTACTGATAACTGTTGTTGCCATAACTAATCATATATTGTAGAAGAATTCAATTAGACCTTTACCTGTCACCAAATTCAAAAGTCAATTTAAAATGGATCAAAGACCTAAATATAAGACCTAATGTATCAAACTGCTAGAAGAAAACAGGGGAGACACTTTAAGACATTTCTTTAGGTGAAGACTTCTTATTTAAGATACCAAAAGTGCAGGCAACAAAAACAAAGCTTGACAAATGAAATTAGATCAAACTAGAGATAGCTAACAGAATGAGAGAAAATATTGTAAGGTACTTATCCAACAAAGGATTAATACACATAATATACTGTCAACTCAAAAAAAACTCAGTGACAACAACAAACCCAAGAGATCTGCACAGATAGCTTTTAAAAGAAAAAAATTTAAAAGCACTCCCACCCAAAAGTATGAAAATGCTCAATATTGCTAGTCATTATGGAAACACAAATCAAAACCAGAATGAGATAATATCTCACTCCTGTCACAGTGGCTATTATCTAAAAAAAGAAAGTGACAAATGCAGAAGATGTAGATAAAAGGAAACTCTTACAGACTTTTGGTTGAATTAGTGCAGTTACTGTAGAAAAGAATATGGAGGTTTTTTAATACGTACATACATTAGAAATAGAACTGTACATGATTAAGGAATCCCACTACTGGATATATCCAAAAGATTCAAACACACTGCATCAAACAGACACCTGCTCCATCATGTAGCAGCATCGTTATCAACAACTAAAATCTGAAATCAACTGAAGTGTCCATTATTAGGTGAATGGATCAAGAAAATGTGACACACAAACACATTTACATGATCGAGTAATATCCAGCCATGAAAAGATTAAAATTATATAATTTGCAACAAAATACATAGAACTGGAGGATATCATGTTGAGTAAAATCAGCCAAACATAGAAAGGCAAGAGCTGAATATTTCCTTATATATAAGAGCTAAAACAACAATCCCAGAATGTTGATTGATAGAGGTTTGAAGAGGTAGGAGGTACAAAAACAGCTCTGGTCAAAAAAGGGAGTACTTGAGTGTGTTGAATTAGCTGCAATAAATATGCAAACATGAGATGCTAACAGAACATGGAGTTAGGGCTGTATGAAAACTGTCATTATTTTTCAATTTTTGTTTTACAATGCAAACTACATGGAAACAAAAAAGAAAAATCAAATGGGAAACAAAAATATAGATTAGTTTTTTGGATATCAAAACATAAAATAAAGCACCCAAATTTTCTTAAAAATAAAAATACAGGAGATAAAAATAAAATGAGTCAAAAATACATTGGTATATTTTAATTCACCAGTTCTCCATCCTTGACAGATCAAAGCTATGGAAATGAAAGATTTCAATAACATAAGATTATAGCTATCACTATTTTTTCCCTTAAGTAACTTATTTGCCTACATATTTACCTTAAGTATGGTCTAACAAATTGCCCATTAAATATAAACTTATATAATTTATGAAAACTGTGATTATTTAATATTATTTCAAAGGAAAAATAAGCAACTGAATTTCAATATGTAAGAAATAATAAATGCAAATTGATTGAGCAAATATCATTAAAATTTGAAGATGAAAATGAAGTAAAAACAGAATAAAGACAAAATAGTGATTTCAATGTTAAAACAAAGTAAGACCTAATATTTTGGACTAGAAATTAAAACTTTGGATGTTTGCAAAATTTCTCTGAAGACACTTTGCTTAGAGAGAAAGAATACATGTAAAAGGAATATTTGGAGGGTAAATTATTTATTAGGGGGATTTTGAAGAAACATCTAAAAATGGCACCAATTATTTAAATTGATGAGCAAAAAGAACGTCAAAATCTACTAAAGGAAAAAGAAATCAGAAACAAGATTAAAAGTTAAACTTGAGAATACATTAGATCTCACGTAACAAAGTAGTGACCTCCTTAATGAACAAATTGCATATATTGAAAGTAAGAAGACAATTTTAGATAAAATTGGTGAAATTTATACATTGAAGTTTCACAAAAAATATTTCCATGGCTCTTAGGAAAATGGCTCTTAGGAAATAATGTTAAACACCACTTTTGTAAAAGATAAACAATAACTTCCACATTTCCTTTTTACCTATTAAACACAAAAATTAGAAAAAACGGTAAAAAATTTCCATACCATTTCCAGAATATAAAACTTTGGTAAATCTTCAAGAGAATTTGAGTTTGTCCAATTATTAGAAAGGCAGATACTCCCTGATATCAACTCTAATTTCAGAAATTTATCCTGATACTTACACACATTTAAAATAAGGCATATATGAGGTTAGTCACTGCAGAATTGTTTATAATGCCAGAATACTGGTAACAAAGTGTCCTCTAACAGGTGACCTGCGTAAGTGGATTACAGTACATGCACCAAAATAATACCTCACAAGTATAAAAAAGAACGAGTTGGTACTTTATAATGAACTGGAAAGACAAAGATACACTTTAAGGTAAATCAGGTTGATATGCTAGGCACATAAAATAGAAAGCTGAAAAGAGTAGATCTTTTCAGTTATAAACACAAATTGGTTTATAACATGTTTATACAAGTTTGGTGCGTAGATTATTTATAAACACAGATTGGAAGAATAAATAAGAAATTAATCAAGTTTCTTTTTTGGAAATGGAAGCAAAATGTAGGATCTAATGTGAAAGAGTTAAATTTTCTCTTAGTGTTGAATCATGTGGATGTATTATTATTCATCTATTATGAATAAGAATTTAATAAATGCAAATTTGAAATGGAATATTCAATTTATTTTATATTGATTATCTATGACCCTGGGAAAATATAATCAAAATAAACTTTTAAGAAGATTGATTCTGTAAAATAAAGTGAAAAATGAAAAATGAATTATAAAAGGGAGAAAAGGAAAACAAATATATCTACAAGTATACTTCAGATATTCTAGGTATGTGCTAATTAATGGATTAATATTAATGAAAATGCAAAAGAAAGGTTAAATTTATGAGCCCTTAAAATATCTGTGAAAACAATAAAGCATGATCATTAATTTTGAAGAAAAAATATATGACTATACATACATTCTAAATAGTCTGAACTTCTCAGGATAAAGACCTAATGACATTATGGCATAAAGATAAGAAATGTTGAACATTACACTAGATTGCTTTGTAAAGACATCATAAAATATTGATAAATATACATTATCCCCTGTAAAAAACTAATAGAAATAAGAAAAATAACAACTTTTAGATATCCCATTAATATATTTATAATGCAATATCAAAGATAGACCTAGTACTTTTGATGGTTCATAATTTTCTCATTGTTATATATTCAGTATAGACATAACCAAAATTGTCATATAAACAAAAATTAAAACCATACATAAATTATTCATTAGTACCACAAATCTAACATATCATCGACTCTTCAATAAATCTTATTTAAAGGGCCTGGCAGCGTGGCCTAGTGGCTAAAGTCCTTGCCTTGAATGTCCTGGGATCCCATATGGGCGACGGTTCTAATCCTGGCAGCCCCACTTCCCATCCAGCTTCCTGCTTGTGGCCTGGGAAAGCAGTTGAGGACGGACCAAAGCTTTGGGACCCTGCACCCGTGTGGGACACCCAGAAGTTCCTGGATCCTGGCTTCGGATTGGCATAGCATTGGCTGTTGCGCTCACTTGGGAAGTGAATCATCGGATGAAGATCTTCCTCTCTGTCTCTCCTCCTCTCTGTATATCTGACTTTCCAATAAATAAATAAATCTTAAAAAAATAAATCTTATTTATAAGATATTTATCTTCATATTTTAAATATTTTTTTTAAAAATTGTTTGCTTTGGGTTTGTGGCCCTGCTCCAGCAGATTTGGTCATTTATGGAGTGAACCAACAGGTGAAATACCTGTCTTTCTAGCTCTGCTCTTCTAATAAATATTTATGTTAAAAATGTTGCATGCTTTATCTAGATGTTTTACTGTACTCCCTATTATGTCAGAAGCTTTCTTCCTTTGTTTATACATATGAATGTCTCCAAATGGTGGCACAGCGGAGTAGTACCATTTTCTACTGCACCTATAGTATAATATTGCCCATTATCTCAGCCCTGACAATAAGATGGCATCATTTATGTACAACTCTGATTTGATACCCATTAAGCATTATATGAAATGATCACCCATTAAAATGTCTATAAAAGTACTGAATTTATGCGTCTGATCTTAATTTTGGGTATATATTGCAGCAAATGTATATATTTGCAATATGTTTTCAAAAATATTTTTAAGTTGTTTCTTTCCAATTGTTTTTTCTAGGTTTTTTTTTTAACTTTAAACAAAAGTTTTATTTTATATTTTCAATTTGAAAGACAGATTTACAGAGACAGAATGATCTTCCAAATGCTGGCTCACTCCGCAAAGGTCAGACCTGAGCAGATATGAAACCATGAGTCAGGATCTTCCTCCAGGTCTCCCTCTTGCGTGCAGGGTCCCAAGGCTTTGGGCTGTCCGACTGCTTTCCCAGGCACAAGCAGAGAGCTAGCTGGAAAGCAGAACAGCCAGGATACGAACTGGTACCCATACGGGATGGTAGAGCTTGTACAGACCCCTCTATTTGATTTTTGGAAGAAATATATTTGCACTTATACTTCCAAAACAGAATTAAAACTACTAAATTATTAATATGACACTAGAGTTATGTAAAATAAAACAAGAGTACTACATAGAATTACCATTATCACAAAAAATACTGTTCATATTTACCTGAAGTGGGAGACTTGCAGCGCTCCAGTTCCAGGGGGACGGGACTGTCATTCAGCTCAGTTAAACCTGAAAATGCAATCAGCAGTAAAATGAGATGGCTAGCACCAATGCTGAGTTTTTAATCCTCATAGGATTAAAAATGCTTCCTTCCTCTCAACCCCATGAAAATTACTTCCACGTCCATGTTAGGGCAACAATCCTGGAAGTGTTTAAGTAGGAAACAATAGGAAATAACAACTGGTTGATGTGTGCAGTGTAATTAAACATGTATGACTAGAAAATTCCTTTTTCATTATTTTTTGTATGAAATAGCTAACTTAATAAATGATCCGGTTTTAGCTGAAAAGAGATTAATAAATGGCCTTTTAAAAGACTAATCTACTCTACTTTCAGTAGATACATTCATTGGCTTTCATGGTATTTTTAAAGAGGTATTATAAATTAAATATTACAAATTTATAAAATACAGTGTTATATATATATATTATATACAAAACGATTTGTAAATGGTATGAAATTCCCTCCTATGACAAGCGTAACATATTTTCTTATTTCTAATATTTCTTTCTATTGGATGATTTTTCCAACAAGTTCAAGGATAGGCATTACAGAATATAAGAATTTTGTAATCCTTACCATGTATTAGATGGCATCCTTTGACATTTATAAAACGTTTTTCACCCTGGTTTTCCCTATACTTGTTGAAAAAATTTAGATACTTTTTACTTTGTGAATTAATATTGTTTCCATTTTAATGTAAATCCTCATAATCAGAAATATTTGAGAGTTATTGCCAAAGGCCACAAATTTCTTTGTTAATATTCATTCGTTATCTTCCTATCAATCCTTATATTTTAGAGATGAGAATTTTGAATTGAGTTTAAATTATTTAGTCCAGGTCACAGAACTAATGTATGGCAATGTTTGAAGAGACCCGACAATGCTTTAGCACAGTCATTCAGTGCTTAATGACAGATTGTCAACTTTGTCATTATACAAACATCATAAAGCATCCTTGAAAAATCATAATTTTATACTCTACCAAACACATAGGCTATAACAGGATGTACTTAGGGTACAAACTTGCATATGTGACTGTATTGGATACTATAGGTAATCATAATGGTAAACACTCTTGTATCCAAACTTAGAAAAGATACAATAAAGAAACTAGGAAAAGGTATTTTTCAGTTTTATTATAATTTTACCAGACTATTGTTGTATATGTTGTCTAAAGCAGCATATGGTTGTGCAGATTTTTTTTCATCCATGTTATCCTGCACTATCATTTAGGTTGCTTCTAGGGCTTGTGGCACCAACTGCAAAGGTTATTGTTTGTTTTATTCTTTCACTGTTAGTTTGAAAGAATTTTAATTCTATTATGACTTTCATTTTTTCTAGTTATAAACATGTATTTTATAATATTTACTGATGCAAATACTGCTATTATTCTGGAAATAGACATCATCAACCTAAACTATCTTTAATAGAGTCTTTATCTTAAACATATTAAATGGGCATGACAAAGTTTATTAACGCTTAGCCAATAAATATTAGTCAACAGAATTGCTATGCCCTACTCACCTCCCCCCATTACTCCTTGAAAGTTTATTCACTTAAAAAGCTTTTTCATTTGACAACCAACTAGAAGCAACAGGTTATAAAGAAAAGTATACTATTGGAAGCAGAAATATTAATAAAAATAACTGAATAACAGACAACGAACAACAAGAACTAGAATGACTACTGAATAAACCTGGGACCATTTAACAGAGGGAAATAACCTACAGTTCTCTGAAAGATGTTGAGGAAATCATTGCAAGTTGAGTCAAATTTCTTCAATGCCTAATGTGACACATGTTCATTGTAGTAACAGTAATAAGAACAACTAATGATTATTTTTACATAATACTCTGCTAAATCCTTTACATGATTTATCTCTTTCACATTTAAGAACGCTGTGAGAAAGGCTATATTGTTAAACTCATGCTACAAATAAAAAAACAGAGGCAGATGGACTTTCACATGAGTATTCTCAAGGTTATACAGCTAGTAGGTCAACTGAGATGAAGTTAACTAAGATATTTAACAACAAGAAAGTATAAAGTATAAGCTAGAAAGAATTCTATCAAAATATTGAAAGATTTCTAAGAACTAAGCTTCCTTTACCTGAAAAACAACATATTTTCTGTTTCTTGTCTATTGAAACCGTTGCTTTCTCTAGTTCGTTCCGAATTCACTTGCTTTCCTGATCAATGTTGATCTAATAATATTAAAGCCATTTCTAAGGTTCAATTTACAATATATCCAATGCCAACATTAAATATTTTATAATACTTTTATTACTTCTTGAAACCATTATTAACACGTTTCCCTAGAACTAATGAGTCTCTGTAGAAAATTTCAAAGGTAAAAAACATGAAAGAATAAGTATTTGTCTAATTTTTTCAATTGAACTACTTGTCATGCACTGTTATTTAGTTGTAGCAATTCTTTATACACTATTCAGGAAGGTATAGGTACTGTGAACAATAAATCAGAAGTAGGTATTATGAATGATTTTTCATACCATATAATTTATCTTTTTCTTAACGCTGTCTTTGATAAGCACAAAATTAACTTGAATAATTATTTTTCTCTAATTGTTTCTTTTTGACTCCAGTCTAAGTAATCATCACCAGCTGCATGATCATGAAGTTAACATTTTTTGTTTTATTCCAGAAGCTTTTAACATTTCATCTCATTTTTATGTAATTCGTCCCAAGTTAACTTTTGGTTATTACATGCAATTGGGGTAAGAGCACATCGCAACCACATTTCCCTGCTTCCCCCTCTTCCGTCATTCCATTCTTCATTGATTTTTACTAGTGACTTGATTAAAAATCTATTTACCATATATAAGTGGGACTATTTCTGGACTGCCTGTTTTGTAATCATTATTTTTATCTTATTGACTATCACAAGATCATAATTAATGTAATTTTATAGCCCATCTTGAAATCATGTAATGAACTTCTTCATCTTCTTATTCTTTTCCAAAAGTATTTAGTTATTCTAGGTCCTTTGCAATTGCATGTAAATTCTAAAATAGCTTCACCTAGGTTGGTATAATAAAAATTAGAAGTATTTCACCTTTCAACCCATAAACATGGTATCTTCCTCCATTTAAAGTTTTTCTGCACTGCAAGTCTTTTATATGTTATTTTTCAAGATTTATATATTTTTTTTCTATCCATTGTAGGAATTTAGGAAGGGTACTAAAATTTCAAGCAATTATTACTGAATTATTTATTTATTTATCTCTGATTTTATTAGGTATTGCTTCAAGTATTCTGTACCTTATTAGTGAATATGTCTATGATTGTTATATTTTATTTACTGGTGGTGCTTTTATCATTATAAAATCTCTATTTACTTCATAATCTATCTTATTTCTATTAACAGATTATACTTACCATTTTTCCTTTTAGTTTTCTATTTATCTCACCTTTTTTTGCTCTTTTTGTGTGGTTTTTTTTTTTTTGCTTGATATTAAGAGTATTTTCTAGTGTAACATTTGAATACCTTTAAAATCACTTTAGTAAACCTTTAACTGTATTATCTAGAGTTTTTCTGGTGTTTTCTCCAGGACTTATCACACACATTTTATCTGAATCCTGATCTAAGTTATCTTAGTTGTATCTTATCTTATATAGTTGCATTTCTTCTTTGTGCTTTTCCAGATATATTTATCACACATATATGCTACAGACACAATAAATCATTGTTCTAATTACCAGTTTACACAATTTTGTATCTTTAAATAAAGTTAGAGTTTCAGGCCTGGCGAGGTGGCGCAAGTGGTTAAAGGTCCTCGCCTTGCACGCCCGGGATCCCATGTGGGCGCCGGTTCTAATCCCAGCAGCCCCGCTTCCCTTCCAGCTCCCTGCCTGTGGCCTGGGAAAGCAGTCAAGGACGGCCCAAAGCTTTGGGACCCTGCACCCGTGTGGGAGACCCTGAAGAGGCTCCTGGCTTCGGATCGGCATAGTATCGGCCCGTTGCGCTCACTTGGGGAGTGAATCATCGGACAGAAGATCTTCCTCTCTGTCTCTCCTCTCTGTATATCCGCCTTTCCAATAAAAAAAAAATAATAAAAATAAATCTTTAAAAAAAAAAAGTTAGAGTTTCACATTCTAATTTAACATTGTCCTAAAGCAGCCAAGTTACTGTTTATTCAAGCACAATTTTGCTTTCCCTATGTCCTGTTTGCTATCCAAACATTTGTATCACTTCTCTGTATAATACACCCCTAGTTAACAATTACATATATTTTGTTTTATAAATTGCTTTAAAAACATTTAAGGGAGGCAATAAGCACTTATATTATCTTGCATAATTACATTCTTATCTTAAACATGCTCTTTGTTTGTTTAAATGCAGATTGTCATGTGGAATCTCTTTAGCCTTCCAATTTTTCTTTAGTATTTCTTAGAAAGTTGCTCTGCTAGCAGCAATTTTTTTTTAAATCTAGGAATACCTATTTTACTTGAATTTTTGAAAGACAGATTTTATAAGATTTGAGGTTTAAGTTTTTCCTTGATGACTCTGAACATATTATCTCACTCCCCATTGGTCTCCATAGTTTCTGATGAGCTGTTAATTGTACTAGACTTCCTTTATATGTGACAAGTCAATTTTCTTTTAGTATTTTAGATTTTCTCATAGTCTTTGTCTTTCAGATTATTTATAATGATGTGTGTGGACAGTTTTACATTTATTCTTACTGGAGTTCATTAAGCTTACTGTGTGAGTATTAATTATTTTTATTAAATTGGGGAAGGTTTAAGTTCTTTTCTGTTCAAAATTATTTTTTCTTCTTTATCCTGCTTTGTTGTTGATAATATTTTTAGGTTCAAGGTGATATGTCTTAGTTTTTCCTCCTCTGTTATTTCCTAGTATGTTCTTTCTTATTTCTGTCAATTATAATTTGTTGAGTTTAGTGAATGTATCTACTTTTTTTAGTATGTTCTTTCTTATTTCTGTCAATTATAATTTGTTGAGTTTAGTGAATGTATCTCTTCACATATGCAGTTACTCCAAAAAATGCATGGGAAATAAAAATAAAAGACAGTTTTAGTACAAAAAAATTTGAAATCCAGATTTATAATTATATTTCATATTTATTTTCATGAAATTTTGTTGTTTCAACTCCAGAATTTCTATTTGATTCTTTTTGTAACTTCAACCCTAGATCAATATTCTCTATTTGATGTGAAACTGTTATCACAACTGTCTTTAAATAGGGTGCCTGGTAGTTTCTTTAAACATAATTGTAATGGCTGTTGTCATGCCTTGATTTGCTACATGTAACAGCTGAGGCATCTAGTTGGCAGTTTGTTGTGTTGCCTCTGTTGGCATCACATACAGCTATTACAGTCCATGATTATAGTTAGGTGATTGTACTATTGTTTTTGACAATATCCCATGAGATATACTGCTCACCGTTTTGATCTGATTGATTGGGGTGAGATGTCCTTAAGACCAGTCTTTCAGTTTTGTTTAAATCATAGAAGGGCTTAGCTGTGTGCTTTCTTGCTTCTCACACTGCTGAATTACCCATCACTCAAGGATTGTTTCATAAAACAGTTTGCCTCTAGTTTGATTGCCAATAAATTCTCCATTGGTTATGAGGGCACTCAGGCTTGATGACTTTATTTATTTTAGCTTATCTTTTCTAAATCGAAACCTTGGCTAGAACAAAATGGTGGTGAAGGCATTCCAGGCCTGGCATTTTTGATTTCCCACACCTGTACTGGAGCTCTGTCTCAGGAATGGGGAATGGCTAAGTGAAAGGAGCCTCAGAGGTCTTGATCGAACTTACCAGGAATTGGGCCTCTTCAACTTGGAGTTGGAGGGGATGAGAAATGCTGGCAACCTGGAGGGGGGAGAGGAATTGAACCGGTTGTGGCTCAAGTGTTCAACACTGTCACTGTGTTTTTGTTTGTTGGTTGGTTGGTTTGTTTTAATCAAGTTGCAGATTTTCTGGAATAACTGTTTCTTCATTTTCTGGAGACTTCATATTTATTAAGACTCATCTTGACTTTTTTTTGTGGGAAAGGAAATGGGTCTATAGGGCTCCTCAGGCTATCATCTCAAAGTCTATACTTTTTTAAAAAGTTCATTTTACATTTTTGCAGCAATTACAAATATAATTGCTTTTATCCAAGGATATGTAAAAGAGTTCAAGGAAAAATGAAATTAATTTTGGTGCAAGAATGTCTGAAATGCATTCATATGAAAAATTCTCAAAAGTTTAAAGAAAATGAATATTATATTAAAAGTACCTATGCAAGGATTTCTACTTTTTGCAAAACAAAGTTATGATTTAATTCAATGTTATTGTGCATTTTCCTATATACAGATATTTGTCATATTTGCTAAAATTGCTGAACAGTTCTGTAACTCTTTGTGTAGATTCCATTGGGGTTTTTTTACATGCCATTAAACCCACTGACACTTTTAATACTTTCTAATATTTAGGCATATTTAAAAAGGCATATTTAAAAATTTGCTTTTTTCCATTATAAGGTCATCAACCACAATGTTGAATAACAATGACAATGAACTTCATTCCTTTGTTAATTGATTTTAGGGAAAATCACTCAATGCTTTGAAATAGTGTTATGTTAATTGCGGTCTACAATGCATGGAATTTACTCAATTGAGATTTTCTCCGTCCCTGTTCTGCTAACGATTTTTGTACTAAATAAGTGTCCTATATCGTAGACTATTTTTGTATTTTTTTGAGATCATCACTATTTTAATTAGTTGTTTTATACTATTATTCGATTTTTAACTTTGAATCCTAGAATAAGTCTACTTCTGTTAATTGTATCTTTCTTATATTTATCTATATTCCTTTGGTCAACTTTAACCTATGATTTTTGCATCTATGTTCTTGAGTCAGAGTTACCTTTTTTTATTGCATCTTATCTTTGTCAACTTTTGATTTTCAACATTATGCTGGCCTCTGATAATCAGCTGGAAAGGCTTTCCTGCTTTTCCTTTCCTTGGAAGTGTTTGTGTAGAGCTGATATTAATCCTTCCTTTGAATTTATCATTGCCTAATTCATCCAGCATTGTAGATTTTTCTTGGTTGAGAATATTTAATTTTTAATTCAAAAAAATTAAACAGAAGATTATATTTTCCAATGTATTTGATATTAGTTTTACAAAGTTTTATCTTTCAAGGAATTTCTTATTTTATCTAATTTGTCAGTTTCTAGGCATATTTATTCATAATCTTAATTTATTATATTTCGTAGAGCACATAAGGATATTTCCATTTATATATCTAGAATTTTATTATCCATACTTTCATTCTTGTTCAATCTTACTCAGGTTTTATATGTAATCTTTCTGATGAATTGTTTTAGTTTTGTTGATCAGCTTTTCCTCTATCTCACTGATGGCTGATCTTTACTCTTTTCTTCCATCTATTTGTTTAATTACTCTTGCATCTTTAATTTTACAAAAGCTTAAATAATTTGATATTTTTTCTTTTGCAAGCATATACTATTCTAAATGTTCATATTCTAATATTCTAATGTTCATAAGGACCTCATATAAATTTCTAAGCCTTGAGATATAGTTAGACATATGTTAAGTTCCAAGCATTAGGCAAATTTTCAGACACATTTTGAGTATTGCTTTTAATTTCTTTTGTAGTAAATGATATTCTGCTGGATTTCAACAATTTGTGATTCATTATAACTAGTTTTATGGTGCATCTGTTTTTATGGATTTTATATGTTTACAAGGGTACTTAAAGTCTATAGTAAGTAGAATTAAAATATGTTTATTTTAGTGTAAAAAATTTGAAGTTCATACAAATGGGTGAAAAATATGCATGAATTTAGAAACTTTTTGCCAAAATAAACTTGCCTTTTAATTCCATTTTCCAAGAACTTTTAAAAATAGTATTATGCTTGAAAGTAATGTGAATTTTCAATTGTATGGTTTAGATATCCATGCCAAACTAACTTGGTTAAGATAGTTTTATAAGCTTTTTATAATCTTGGACTTAACAATTTTTGTTCATTTGCTTTATCAGTTAACAAGGGGCATTATCTGTCTATATCATTTTGACAATTTCTGTTTTATATATATTTCTACTTAGAGATGTATAAGTACATATTTTTGTACATATGTAATGTATAGTAACTTTAATAAATTCAGACTTTCTGTCTGCTGTCCTCCATGTCCACTTCATCTAATATCAATATAGTCAAATCAGCTTTCTGGAATTAGTATTTTCAGGGAATTCTCTTCTTCTTTACTTTTGACTTATCTGTGCTCCTTTACATAAAGTCCATCTATTAAAAACAAGTTGCGCTTTTTATTTTAAAATCCTGTCTCACAATCTCTTTTACTGTTTTTTGAATGTTTGCTCCATTTAAATTTTATAAAGACTTTGATGTGTCTATTACTTCCATATTTCTTTTCATTTCCTGTTCATTTTTTAAACACTTTTCATCTCTCTGGCGTTTTATAAGAACACATGATCTATTTTCTTTTCTTTTTTTATAATTACTTAAACCATTTTCTTCTGGAGCAGAAAATAATATGAATATATGCAATAAACCTGCAGTTCTTTCTGTGAAAAAATCATTTTTTCATGAACTGTAATGGTACTTATTTATTGCTGTTCTTTTAAAAATAATCTTACTTAGTTGATTAGGGTACAAAGGGTCAAGGGCTACAGGAAAGTGGGTAAGACCATTGTTTCCACACTAATATCTGGGGTCCACACTGCATCTGGGGTCAGGGTTATTTACCCTTTCAGGCTTTCAGGCAATACATATTTGCTGAATATTTTAGCACTTAGATTATAACATGCATTTATAATTCATCATAGTTGATATCTAATGATGGAAGAAACTTACAAAAGTATAATTATTTATAGCCCTATTATGTTAGTATTGTTATTTACTTTGTATTAGTGTTATACATTTTCCACTATATGCTACAAACTGTCACACATTATCTTTTAAATATTAAAATATTCTTTTTTTTAAGATTCATCTATTTTTATTGGAAATTCAGATACATAGAGAGGAGAAGAGAGAGAGAGGAAGATCTGTCTGTTGATTCACATGGCTACAATGGCTGGATGTGAGCCAGTCCAAAGCCAGGAAGCAACAGCCTCTTCCAGGTCGCTCACGTGGGTGCAGGGTCCCAAGGTTTTGGGCTGTTCTCAACTGCTTTCCCAGGCCACAAGCAGGGAGATGGAGGGAAAGTAGGGCAACTGTGTCTGGCATTGATTTGTTGTGATTCTAGAAAAGGTATTTAGTTTCTCTTTGGCTTGGCTTCATCTTTTATTTGGATAATCATACCTAATATTTACAACTATGCATTTACAAATATTATTCCAGAAAAAACAAAGATTATTGCCCTCACTTTATATATATAAAAAGAAATTGAGTGATTAGCTATCTTACTTAGATTACAAATGTACAGTAGTTACTAAGTTAAATGAAAGTTAGTATTTGATCTAGGTTTTCTTGTCATCGCTCTCTATCTTTTTCAAAGCATTTAACTGCTTCTCCAAATCACATTTTGAAAAATATATAAGCATTGTTCCAAGTTGAAAATGTTATTAATTTATGAAGTAAAAGATTTGAAGATGATAATTTAAAATCACAGAGAAAAAAACTCTTTGGAGTCTAAAATCTAGCCTATAATGTAACAAGAGAATCAGCCTAGGAACAGACTGAAAATGCTTTTCCAGTAATGAAAAAGCATAAGTTTCAAAATAGAATGCAACATTACTTCAAGTGAATAAGTGATATAATGATAAATTTCTTGACATATAAGGGACATTTGGAGAGAAATTTGCCCAATCTATTCATATTTTAAACCTATGAAAAAAATTTTAGTTTTATTTTTGATTATTTTTAATTTATATGGGGTAAAAACTAAGAAAAATATGGCTTATGATTATAGAATGAGGTTGATTTCTAATGTATCCAAAATATTTAGACACACATAGAAGAAAGCATATGGAATCACTTTAGTGTTACATATGTATAAGGTTGGTTTCCTCTTATGGTATGTGGTTTTACGTGACTAATTTAATGCATCTCAGCTTCAGTTTTATCATCTACAAGAATTTTTAAATAAATATCAATCCACCTCAGTGGGTTTTTAGAAGTTATAACAGGTTATAATCATTTAACCCTGCCAGATTGCCTACCTCAATCTCCAAACAGAATAAACACCTAGTAGAAAATGGCTCTGTCACCTCAATTAGAAAAAATGCAGATATGCTTTTCTGAAAGTTGGGAAACAATTCACAATTAAAATTTCTATAATGGTAAACTTAGGTGATACAGGGCCCAGCGCGGTGGCACAGTGGTTAAGGTCCTCACCTTGCACTCCCGGGATCCCATATGGGCGCTGGTTCTATCCCAGCAGCCCCGCTTCCCTTCCTGCCTGTGGCCTGGGAAAGCAGTCAAGGATGGCCCAAAGCTTTGGGACCCTGCACCCGCGTGGGAGACCCTGAAGAGGCTCTTGGCTTTGGATCAGCATAGTATCGGCCCGGTGCGCTCACTTGGGGAGTGAATCATCGGACAGAAGATCTTCCTCTCTGTCTCTCCTCTCTGTATATCTGCCTTTCCAATAAAAAAATAATAAAAATAAATCTTTAAAAAAAAACTTAGGTGATACAAATGTGTCACTAAATTAATTAATAGTTCAAGTGTAATCTTCTTAAATTTATTTACATTTTTTAAATTTGAGAGACACTGACAAAGAAAAATAGAGATGGAAATACAGACAGGTAGATTGATGGACAGCGGGAACTGTAATTCATTGTTTCACTCCTCCAAAGCCTACAACAGTCGGGAGTATGTCAGGCCTGGGGCTGGAGCCAGAGGCTACCAGCACAATGTAGGTCTCTCATGTGGATGGTAGAAACTCAACCATTTCAGCCTTCACCACTTTCTCTCAAGGCACAGGAATCAGAGCTGAGAATCAAATCCAGGCATAGGATATGGACATCTTCATCGATAGTCTAAAGGTCTACTCCATAAAACGAATCTTGAAAAGCAAACTCCAGAACACGTTTTGAATCATTAAAGAATAAGCCCATTTTCTTAATATACACTGTTTATCATCAAATGAAGGTTTCAGGAAATCTGATTTCAGGATCTTGGGATTGATGAAAATATAAAGTGATTCTGAGGTCTATCTTTATTCTCCAGAGGGAGATATGAGGGAGGCAGGCAGGTAGAGAGGGAGGGAGGATGGAGAGAGAGAGAAAGAGAGCAAGCAAGCAAGCAAGCACTCCCAATTTCTGGTTATTTCCTAAGTACTTGTAACAGCTAGAGCTGGAATGGGCTAAAGCTGGTAGCTGGGAACTCATGAACAGAAGACAGCAATTTGAGCCATTATTGCTGCTTCCTAGTATCTGTGTTAATAGCAAGCTGTAATCGGGTGCTGGAGCCACAAATCAAACCTAATTTGGAACATAACCATTGTTTCAACCACTACGCAAAAGGCTGACCCCTAACAATTTGACTTTACTTCTATTTTGACATTTTTATGTTCTTTAAAAAGAAATCACGATTAATTTTTTGCAAAATTCTAATGAATCCAGTTCAATTCTAATGAATCTAGTAACTACAAAAGCTAGTTCTTCTCTCATCTGTTAGACCTGAAAATTCTTCTAGTTGTTCAGATGACAGAAAAAAGCCGGGTGCCATGCTCTAACCTACTATCATCATCATTTATTCTCTGAGTTCATGACTTGTGCTAGTGTAGAAGATACAAAAATTGTTTATGTATGTACTTCAACTTCTTGTCATGCATTTGAAAAGGTAGAGCCTAGCATAAAAAATGTATCCATTCAAATGAGCCCAGACTAAATGCAAACTAAACAATGTGGACTTTACTCTGTACAACCTACATAGTGCAGGCATTCAAATAAAGAAGTTGCCATGACAGGACTCCATGGCATCAGGAAATGGTTACCATATGACTTAAAAATTTAACAGGGTATTTCCAATAGAAGAGATAATAGGAGTAAATCAAAGGGACATTCCATACAAATGATTGGCATGAATGGGAATTATTTTGTTAGAGAGCAGTAGAAAACTCATTAGAAGATACAAATGCAAAATACACGAATCTTAGAAGGCCCTGAATGCAACTTTTAAATAATTGACTTCTTTTTATTTTTAAGGGAACATAAGATTACTGAGCATTTCTTACAACTTCACTATCCTTTACATTATATAGACTTGGGATGAACTCAGAGCCTAATTCTGTTCTTTATCTTGCTTTCGATTCCTCTTCTTCCATAAGGACATTACATGTTTATTATCATAAATCAGAAAGTACAGCTGGTGAAAACTGAAGAAAATCAGATTACAATCTATGTACCCATCTGAGTATGAAAACACTGTGTACATGTGTGTATATCTATACTTCTACTTATCTAAAGTCCCATCCATTTATATGGATGTCTGTCTGTCTGTCTATCTGTCTATCTATGTTTGTGTGTATAAATACACACAAATATAGGGCCATCTTTTTGTATTAAGATACTGGTTTTATACATAACTTTAACAAACAATTATAAACATTTTTGGTAAATAAATATTTATTCTGCACGCCCTAACTCTCCATCTCTTCTATGCTACTCTTTAAAAATGCTTACTCTAGCCATCTTTAGATTTGAATTTATTGTCACAGTAAATGTTAACAGTCTCTATAAGCTTAATTCCTTTATTTCTTTGCTTGGTACCTAAAATTACTATCAAAATACATGCTTTTGTTTCCTGCTTTAGTAAAAACATCAGAAATTAGGGCATATTCTGTTATCGTCAAGAGATACAACTGTTTAATAAGCAAATAGTATGGTCCTGGCTATAATGTAAAACTATGAAAAGTACACTGTTTCCAAAATAAGAAATCCTTAAAGTATTGGTATTGCATATCAGGTTTAGCATATAAATGGACATCATGGCTCTTCTTCAAAACAAGACAATGACTTTTGGAGTAACAAAACATGTTCTGAATGATTTGAAATAAACACTGAATAACATGAGTGAATGGGTTCATGACAATAACAGTTTGAAACATGAATATAATAAATTTCAGTAAATTATTAGGTTGCACTTCATAACAAAACAAAAATTTGCATGCATGCTGAATGTGTTTAACAAACACATTACTGAGCTCTGACATATGGATTTAACTCAAGCATTATGGAATAAAAAACCCTTTTGCCTAACCTTTATAGAACTTACTCTGATAGGAAGTACGGATCCGTTTCGTTAAATCAGGATAAAAGTTAGACAGGCCACGCATGCAAAAGTTGTCTTTGGAACATGCCAGAACATCAGCATCAGCAGCAGGCAGAGAAAAGAGAGAAAAACAGTCTAAAGTGAAAGGAAGTGATATCAAACCAGAATCTAGAAAAGCCAAGATGGAGAAATTGCAGCAAGATTAGGCAATCCAATTAGAGAGGAGATATTAAAAATAAACCAATTAGAAAGTAAGAAATGATAGATGAGGGATGAGAATGCCTTTGAAATTTTATTTAATCAATTGTCTTAAAAAAGAGATGGAATTTTTTTCTGTATGTTTTTATACAATGCACTTATTTTGCCAGAGAATATATAGAGATAAATTACCTCATCAATATCACAATGATCATTTTTAATCCTTCAGACATTAAAAAAGAAATTAGATTTTAGTATTTGATGTATTTTTTAAATACGGGTACTTACTGTAGCCATGGACACTAAATACAAATCAAGTGTATGAGATTTTCAGTTTTTTCTGATTTGTTTTACTTATCTTTGATAACAGTTTTATATTATACTCAAAGAGTTCAACAAAAAAAAGACCATATTCAACAGGAATATAGGCAGGATTATAAACAATAGCTAAATAAAAATGCTCATATCACTTATTTACAATAAATTTAAAAATAATAACAAAATTTTAAGTTCTGACTATAAACGTTGAGGCACAAGTTTAAATAAAACCAAGTAAAATTTATACTGCTTTTTATCAAAATACATTCTTTTTCAGCCTACTATGTAGATACAGAAAGTAACTTAGGTGTTTTCACAAAACCCAGTTTTTCCTCACTGATTTGGAGCTTTCAAGCATTGCAAACAGTGTTGTACTGCCCCCTATTGTCTTTCTATCCTCCTGTATGAAGAATTAACCTTCCATTTCCAATCATAAGGGAATCTGCTGACACATACATACACAATTTCTCATATGTTTTCCTTATACAAGCCAGTAGCGGTAGAAGCAGAACCTGTAGAACCTGAACTTCCTAGCATTCTTAAAATACTACTAAGTGTTCAGAGTTTAAACAACAACAAACCCCAATCTTGTTCTGAAGGAAAGAGTGTATGTTCCTGGACAGGGTCTAAACTTACCACAAATGGAAAAGGTTGAAGTTCGCAAAAGAAAAGTTAACACAGGAGAGCTTCACACCTCCAAAAGGGAAACTTATTATCAATCCAATTTTAAATGTGACATGCTTGTTACTTAATAAATAGCATCAATAAACTTTTTAATTCATTACCACAAAATGTTCTTTTTAAGAGTATATTCAACAGTCTTCAATATTCAATTGATTATTTTAAATAAAAGTAGAAAATTAAGACTGATTTAAAATAACATGTATTGTGTTAATAAAGAATTTCCATCTGTAGAGCTATTGCTCAATATTTTTATAAACTAGATTAAATCAGTAGGCAACAAACACAAATTGGCAACTCTTAAACTGTAAACTGCAATTTCAATAAAACTTTGGATAATTTGACATATCAATGTAAAATCTTATATTCCAACTACTTTAAGCTTATATAGCTAAACAAATTTATTGATCCTGCCAAGAAATGTGATTTTTCATTGTTAATTAAAACTTACTGCATTTATGAAAGTAAATTCCATAGTCATTTTGCATCAAGTAAAGGTGACAGTTACAAAATGGAGTTAATACAAAAATTAAAAGTAGCTAATGATCAAGGAGTGTCTTGTAATATGGTTAGACATACTGGAAGAAAGTTAACCTGGTTAATATTACCACCGCATGCAACTTTTAAACTACAGATCTCTTATTTTCATAATATTACATTCTTTTCTAATTTCAACACTAAACAGAAGTTTAAACATCTTCCTTTCCCTTTCAAGTAGTCTCACTATGTTTCTTCCCAATTCATTTTTCCTGCATTGCATTGTAAATTATATCGCCATACATTTCAACAGTATCCAGAAGAAAATGAATTTAAAAGTAAACACAGACATTAAATTTATAACTCATTTGTTTTATTTCCTACCTGCAATGAATTGCCTGTTCTTACGAGGAGACCGTGGTTGTCGCTGGTACAGTTCACTTGATCTATACAGATCAAAGATTCCCATGCTTAGCAGTACTGTCTTCTGTATAAAATCCACCACAACTAATCCATTGCAATTCCCAAAAGCAACTCTAAGAGAGAAAAAATGTGCAACCAAAATGTATCACAACGAAGTTATTTTAAGTTTCAAATCCGACTATTGTAATATAATGCCTAGAGCTGGGGAGGGTGGGCAGTGATTAGTGCAATGTCAGGAAGGATGATTTTCTTTGACCCAGCAGACTCACTATGACACTGTGCTAAAGCAATTAATGATGACCTGCAATTATATTTTATAAGCAGTTTCATCGGGAAGGCTGTTATTACTCAATTTGCTCTGTAACTTGATGTCATACTATTTATTAAAGAATAGCACAAAAACCTTTTTTATTTTCAAAGTGGCACACAGGTCAAGAAAAAAATCACACTTTAGCAGCTACAAAAGCTCAGGCATGTAATTATGTACCTTAAGTATAATTATAATTATTACATTCCAAATCAATTCTCTTAACAAGAGAAAAAAATTAACCTCATATATTGCATATATTTTGACAATACAGTTCAGAAAATACAGCTTCTTCTAAGCACAAAAACTTGAATGGATTTCTCAGGGGTTTTTGGCTATTTACTTTGTACCATTTACTGAAAGACAAAAGACGTTTCCTTAATTCCTAAGTCACAGGAGAAATTAAAGTGGAGACCATTCTTGAGCAGGTATTTTTGTCACCTTCACTTGCAGGCATCCATTACCTCTTTTTCCTTTACAATATCATCTCTAGCTAAACAATTATGTCTCAGTTTTGTTTTTATATTTTTCCCTAAATGAAACACACACTAGTTGTAGGAATTTTACTTTACTCTACTCTACACATATTAAATGTTTTGTAGTTCACAAGGCATTCTACATCTTTTACTGAGAGAGATCTGGGAAGCTGAAAAAAAATACTATCACAAAAACCAGAAAATTATGTTGATTCTCATTTTCACAGTTTATAGGTTATATAATGTTGATAAAATTAATGAATTTTGCTGGGTCTTAGTCTCTTAAAAATGAGTATCACATGACAGCAGTTTTACATGTATCTAGTTTCCAGGGCTTTTACATATACTAAGTTTGAGCATTATTTTTAAAGAACTTTGAGAAATTTCCATGTGAAGGAATTTCATTTCAGTATTGTTAGGAAATTCCATGTTTTATGTCAAATTATAGAAATTAATATCACTAAATTTTTACTTTATAGCTAATTAATTCTCATGTATATGACAAAATTCCTGCAATCTTTAGGGGAAATATATAACTAGACTATATGACAGCAATCATAAGCTATTACTCTTTCCCTGGAATGAAAAATAACAAAACTGGACAGTAGTAATTAGACTTAGGGTATAGTCAGTGATTGTAATAAAGTCATTAAAAGACTAAATAACCATCTATCCTACTACCAGGAAACTACACATAACATAGTAAGTCACAGTTTTCACAGTTTTCACAGTTGACACAGATGGGAAGACAGAAGGATAATAAAGTACATTTCATAAATGTTCTGGCTTAATCCCTGGAGAGATGTCTCAGACTAAGGCACTAAAAACCGAGACCCAGAGGTCAGAGATTTCATGGAATTGAGGTACCAGGTTAGAGACTTAGACTGTAAAAACATAATTTATAACACATTTAACATTGTGGTTGAGATGTTGGTTAAAATCCACACATCCCATATTTGAGCACTTGGATTCCATATCTGGTCTCAGCTCCTAACTCCAGTTTCCTGTTAACGCAGATCCTGGAAAGCAGCAGGAATGGCTCAAGCAATTAGGTTCTTGTCACACATGTGATAAATCTGAATCAAGTTTCTAGAAAAGCTCACACAAGGTCAAGAGTGTTTCATTTTACTACATGCTAATCTGCACAGATCTTCTAACACATAGAACAGCAGATGGACTGCTGCCACCTCAGTAGCAGGACAAATTCACTATAGACTAAAGGTTTTCTAGAATCTACACTAAAAAAGACTTTAAAACAATGCTCATGAGTTACCTAAACGCCTTCAAGAAAATTACCCAACACTGTAGAAAAAAAAATCTAATAAAACACTACCAAAATAGTAAAAGTCACAGAGTCTAGTTAGTATACACTAAGTAACAGATAATAAAGATCAGGAAATTAGGCAAATAAATGACTGATAATTAGGAAAAACACTTCAATAGAAATACACCCTGAAATGAAGTATATAAATAGATATAAATCTAGAATATAGATGTAGAATCACTAAAATATCCTACCTATGAATAGTAACTCTCTATGTTGTGTGTATGTACACACACACACACACACTTTATTCTGCTATAAAAAAGAAATTCCATTAGTTGCATCCAAGGAGATGAAACCAAGAAATAAGCTAGGCACAGAAATACAAATATCACATTTTAAAAAGATTTTTTCATTTGAAAGGAAGAAATAAATATAGAGAGGAGGACACAGAGAGGGAGGGAGAGAGAATGGGAGAGAGATCTGCGTGCTAGAAGTCAAACTGCCACCCATTTGGAATGTTGATGCTGCAGGAAGTGGCTTAAGTGGTTATGCTACAGCACTTGCCTTGGCATGTTCCTTTTCATATTAGAAAGAAAAAAAGAAAAAAAGATCCCTCAAAGAAGAAAAAAAATAGAATGGTTGTCACTAGAGAATAGGATGTGTAAAAGGCAGGGAGAACAGAAACAAGTTAGATAAGAGACATGAAAATAGACAGGAGGAATCAGTCCTACTGCTTTATACCCTAGTAATATAATCATAGTCTACATTAATCTATATTTGAAAGTAACTAGAAGAGTCTGAAGGATTACAGCATGCCAAAATGATTAATGTTTGAGTATAAGGAAATGCTAATAGCACCTTGTGTTCATGTGTCAATCGTCTCAATCACTACTGTATTACATAAACATGTATAAACTTCATATAATAAAAATTTCTAGAGATAAAAATATTCCCCAAGTTGAAAGTCACCTGATTTTAAACATTATAGCAGAAAATAGTAGCAAATTCTGTGATATGAATTATTGTGTCCTCCTCAAAACCCAATTGCTGAACCTTAACTAAGATGATTCCATTGAGAGGAAGGGGACTTTGGGAGATGATTAGACCACAAAGGCAGAGGCTTATGAATGGAACTCATTCCTTTACAGTGGCCCCCGAGCACTGCCGTGCCACTTCCACCAAGTGATGACGATGCAGTTAGAACACACCAGCACTGAGGAATGGGTCCTCAGCTAAAACTCAATCTGTTGGTTGTCTTGTTTCCAGAAATAAGTTGAAAACTGATGCAGTTTCCCAGTTCATAATATTTTTGCAAATGTGGGCCCGGCACGGTGGTGCAGTGGTTAAGGTCCTCGCCTTGCACGCCCGGGATCCCATATGGGCGCTGGTTCTATCCCAGCAGCCCCGCTTCCCTTCCAGCTCCCTGCCTGTGGCCTGGGAAAGCAGTCAAGGACGGCCCAAAGCTTTGGGACCCTGCACCCGTGTGGGAGACCCTGAAGAGGCTCTTGGCTTTGGATCAGCATAGTATCGGCCCGGTGCGCTCACTTGGGAAGTGAATCATCAGATGGAAGATCTTCCTCTCTGTCTCTCCTCTCTGTATATCCGCCTTTCCAATAAAATAATAATAATAATAATAAATCTTAAAAAAATATTTTTGCAAATGTAGTCCAAATGCATTACAATAATGAATTTGAAAAAATAAAAATAAAAAATATCCAAAATGAAACATGAGAGGAAAAACTATAGTAAAATCAACAAAATATTTCAGACCTCTATGACAAAATTAAATTTAAGTTTAGAATATATGAATTTGATTTCAGAAAAAACCACGAATAGCTAGAACCATCCTGAAAAATAAGAAGTTAGCAGGGGGAATCACAATCCCGGACCTCTGGACATACTATAGAGCAGTGGTTATCAAAACAGCCTGGTACTGGCACAAAGACAGAAAGGAAGATCAATGGAATAGAATAGAAGCACCAAAAGGGAACCCACACAAATACAGCCAATTAATCTTTGACAAAAAGACCAATGACAACTCAAGCAAGTGGGAAGGCCTCTTTAGTAAATGTTGTTGGGACAACTGGCTGATAGCCTGTAGAAACAAAAAGATAGACCCACATCTATCACCATACACTAAGATCCAATCTACATGGATAAAAGACCTAAACCTACATCCAGAAACCTTCAAACTCTTGCAGGAAAATGTAGGAAATACCCTGCAAGACCTAGGAGTAGGTTCCGACTTTCTAAGAAGGACACCAAAAGCAATAGCAGTTGAGAACAGAATAAACAAATGGGACCTCATCAAACTAAGAAGCTTCTGTACAGCAAGGGAAACAATCAACAAAGTAAAAAAGCAACCCACAGATTGGGAGAAGATCTTTGCACACGATATAGGCGATAGGGGGCTAATTTCCAGGATATACAAAGAACTTCAAAACAACCAAAAAACCAAAACAAACAAACCACTCAAGAAATGGGCACGGGAAATGGGCAAACATTTCACAAAGGAACAAGTCCAAATGGCAAACAAACATATGAAAAAATGTTCCAGCTCCCTAGCAATAAGGGAAATCCAAATTAAAACATCGATGAGGTACCACCTAACACCAGTAAGATTGGCCCACATAAACAAGAACACCAACGACGCTTGCTGGCGAGGATGCGGGGAAAAGGGAACCCTACTCCACTGCTGGTGGAGCTGCAAATTGGTACAGCCTTTATGGAAATCAGTCTGGAGAACACTCAAACAACTCGGAATCTGCATGCCATATGACCCAGCAATAGCACTCCTAGGAATATATCCAAAACACCTGTTTTACGACAAACCAACATGCATCCCTATGTTCATTGCAGCACAATCAGTAATTGCAAAAACATGGAAGCAACCGAAATGCCCATCAGCAGAAGATTGGATAAGAAAGCTTTGGTTCATCTACTCCATGGAATACTACTCAGCTATTAAAAAAAACAAAATGCAGTTCTTTGTGGTTAAATGGGCCCAACTGGAAACTATAATGCTAAGAGAAAGGACATCATAATCATAACTTAAAAAGTGTTACTAAACTTAGGGTAACAACAAAATTACGATCCCAAAACCCAAAGAATGCCATACAGAAAAAGGATGAATAAAAGTGCTCAAATAAAATTACATAGCTAAAAAAAAAAACCCTGCCTAACAGAAAATGCTAAAAGCAGGAAGAGAAAAATTATATACTTCCTACCCAGGTAAAAGGTATAATAAAAGTCATTCACCAAAAGCTACACAAATCAAATCACAATCCAATGACACATCTAAAGCAATAAAGGAAAACAATGTAAGTTTGAAATTTTATACTCAGGGTATGTATCTTTCAAATGGTCAAAAAAAAGTTTCTGTGAGTGAACAGGATATTTGTCACTAGCATAACTTGGTACAAGTAATTACATAGAAGACTTATTAGCAGAAAATATTGATATCAGATGAAAATACAAAATGAGAAACATCAGACACGTTAACTAAGGATGAATGTTAGAGATTTTTCTGGGGCAGGTGTTTAATGCAGCATGGTTTGTCTCCATGGTTTTATTAAAAGGCCATTGCTTGTAAATGTCTTAGATTGCTTATCCCACTAATGTAGAGCATTCTCGGGTACTGGTACGGAAATACTGCTGTTTTCTGTGCTCGGGTCAGACTTGTGGGGCTGAGGGCAGCTTCAGTACAATGTTGAGTCTTGGGTGCAATGAATGTGGGGACTCTATGCATAATTTTTGATGTATGTAGCTGGATCTCTGGGCACAAAGAACTGCGTAGACTTTTTGCGTAGTTCATCTGTTGTCATGGGTGTGGATTGAGGTCATTATGACCAAACGTAGGGACTGGTCATATTGATTGGGAGGAGATGAGGCAATGATTTTACTAATGTCATGCTTATTGCCTCTCCCATGATGACCAATGACTAGACGAAATATCTGAAAATACATTTAGAAAGTCTCATAATATTACTGGAAAAGACTAAGAAGTAAATGCATGAATTAAGAACATACAACATGAATGAGAAATTTTCCTGCAAGACTGAAGTTTTGAAGAGCAGTCAAACTGAATTATTGGAAGAATTCAATTTACCAAATAAAAAAAGTGCAAAACCTTAACAACAGAATCGGTGAGGCAAAAATAATAATTTCTGAGCTAAAACACAAATTTTCAGACAAAACAAAGAAATAAGAAAAACTGAAAATAGCATCCAAGATTTATGAGATACTATTAAACAACTTAACATATGTGCTGTTGAGAGTTCATGACTGCATGAAAGAGAGAATGGATTAGAAGGCATATTGCATGAAAGAATAACAGAAAACTCACTAATATGGAGAAAGAAAAAGGATAAATGTATAGGCAGAACACAGAATTCTGAATAGGCATAAGCAGTACAGATCTTCATAATGATATATTAATCAAGTATTTCACAAAGATTCTAAAATATGCATGAGAAAAACTGATTACTTCTAGGAGCTCCCCAACCAGGTTTACATCTGATTTCTGATCAGAAACCCTTTAGCACAGGAGCAAATGGAAAAACATACTCTGAAATTGCCAACCCAGAGTATTATACCCAACAAAATCTCATTTTTACCTGAAGAAAAAATACATTCCAAAATGAGCAAAAAATTAAAGAATTTTCCAATACCTGGTCAAGCCTACAAATTATGCCTAATTAAGAATGTGCTACACACAGTAATAGAGGATGATAATCATCACAATGAAAAAAATTACAAAGGTAGAAAAGCTTCTTGTAAAGGTACGAAGAAAATCCAAAGCAAAAATAATGACATTGGTGTGAAAATGATAAGATCAAATTGCTCCTTTTCAATAGTGACTCCAGTGATAATGGCCTTTAAAAAAACAAGATCCATTGATTTGCTGCCTACAAGACACACACCTTACCAACAAAAACACACATATACTGAAAGTAAAGGATGGAAAAAGAAATTTCATGCCAATGGAAAGAAAAAACGAGCAGACCTATTTATTATAGTATCAAACAAAATAAAGTTTATCATGAAAGGTGTTAAAAGAGATAAAGAAGGACACTGTATGATTAAGGGATTAATTCAACCAGAGGAAATAAGTATATCAAATGTATATGTACTCAATGCTGGAACACATGGATATTTAAAACAATTATTATTGACCCTAAAGGGATACCTAGACTCCAATACAGTAATAACGGGAATTTCAACACCCCACTTTCATCAACACTCTAGATAGAAAATCAAAAAGAAACAATAGGCCTAATCTATACAATGGATCAAATTTATATATACAGAATATTTCATCTCAGAAACACGGAATACACAATCTTTTCAATAGTATATGGAACCTACTGTATGACAGATCATTTGTTAGGACATATAGCAAGCCTCAGCAAATTCAAAAGAATTAAAATTATACCATGCATCTTTTCTGATCACCATGGAATGAAGCTAAAAATCTAACAACTCAAGACACTCTAGAAATATGCAAGCATATGGAACTATGAATAGCACGCTATTGAATGAACAGTGGATCACAGAAGAAATCAAATGGGGATTCAAAAATTAGGGCATTGAATCAAGATGACAGCATAGTACCTACGGGGTACAGAAAAGCAGTTTTAAGTTCACAGAAAATAGTTAAGACATAGGCAACTAGACATGCATCAAATAAATGACTAATCAATGTATCTAAAAGACCAAGAAGAACACTGAAGAACACTACCAAACCTCAAATCAGAATTAAAAATAAGAAAAAATTAAAATTGAAACAAAATACATAAGATCAATTGAACAGCTTTTTTTCCTAAACAAAATCAATACACCCTTAGACCATCTCACCAGAAAAAAGAAAGACCAAAATCAATGAAACAAGACCTGAAAATGGTAATACAAAAATGGAGACCACAGACAGAAAATTATAAGGAATTAGTACAAATTTCTAACATGTTGGAAAGTCTAGAAGAAATGGATGGATTTCTAGACACATACAATCTACCTAAACAGAGCCATGATGTCATAGGAAACCTAAACACATATGTAACTAAGAAACTAAATTAGTGAATATAACAGAAAAGCCTGAGATCAAATTGCTTCAATGTTGAATACCAGCAAACTTTTCAAGAACGAATTCAATTTTTCTCAAACTATTCAAAAACAATTGGAAGGGAGTTAATCCTCACAAATTCCTTCTATGAGACTTAATTCTAAAACCAGAAAAAGAGACAAAAAGAGAACTGTAGACCAATATCTCTGATGAATTCAAATGTAAAAGTCCTCAACAAAATACTAGCTAATCAAATCCAACCACATCAGAAACATCATTAGCCAGAACCAAATGGGATTTATCCTGGTGTGCAAGGATTGTTCAGCATACACAAATTAATTAACACACATTAACAAGTGGATGAATAGAAATCATATGATTATTTCCAAAGACACAGAGAAAATATATGAAAAATACATGAACTCAATTACATTGGGTATAGAAGGAACATTTCTCAACACAAGACAATATATAAAAAAAACATTACCAGCATCATCTTTCTTTTCTTTTTTAAAGATTTATTTATTTTTATTGGAAAGGCTGATTTACAGAAGAGAGACAAAGATCTTCCATCTGCTGGTTCATGCCCCAAGTGGCCACAAAGGCTAGAGCTGAGCCCATCTGAAGCCATGAGTCAAGAGTTTCTTCCAGATATCCCACACACGTGCAGGGTCCCAAGGTTTTGGGCCATCCTTTATTGCTCTCTCAGACCACAAGTTGGGAGCTGAATGCAAAGTGGAGCATGTGGGAAAACAACTGGCACCTAAATGGGATCCCAGAGTCCTATCAGTATAACCTTGAATTAGGAATAGTTGGAGCATTTATACTAAGATCTGAGACTAGACAAGGTTTCCCATTCTCAACATTGCAATTCAACATGATCCTTTAACTTTTAGCCAGAGCCACATGCTGGGGTCCATGCAGTAGGTGTGGATGACACAAAGGTGTGAGGAGAACAGCTCCCTTGTTTGGCAGGGCCCAGGGGAGCTTCCAGCTGTTTGGCAGGGCCCAGCGGATTTCTCTCTGACCACCTTGACACAGTCTCACCCCTGTTTGCATGGACACTCAAGTACCCCATTAAGAATTCTGTAATGTACTGAGGCATTGTTGTTTGCCCCTGTGACATGGTTTTTGCAACCGATGTGAGCTTGAGAGTTAATGTTTCTGATAATGTCTTAGTGAGTGAGCCTTTGACAATTTACACACAGGAGCACAATTAAGTCCATGCCATTTCTGGACACCTTATTGGGTACTTAACCATTGCCTCAGAATCTGGTCCAAACATGTAGCACACCTTCTGGGAAAGGGCTTGATAAATATCCCAAATATTAATGCAAGTGATGGGAGTGAGAGCTGAAACTGCTATGGCAATAAATATAGTTATTGCTATTTCAAAGACTAGTCTGTCTTTGCAGTTTCTTTGGAACATAGAAAATATAGTTGTTTTAGCCACTTTTATAATTTTTTAACTAAAGGAATTATAGGGTGATTATATTAACATTATAGAGATATACTTTTGATTATTGTTTGATTGTTTATGAGGTTGTCGAGCCTGCAGTTGTAGGGGCATTTAATGTTTGAAACTTTTTGTCCTAGATTATGTTTTTTTCCCTTTTGATGTATTTCTCCCACTAAGTGGTAGATAAGTTGTGAAAACAAAATGTAGTAGGAATGTTTTACTGATTAGTAGGCAACCATCTGTGACTTGGCCTTGGAGTTCTGGCTGTCACCTAATGGCTACTTCTGAAGAATGAATAATGACTTGCGTTGAAGAAACCGATTATAGTAACTTACAGAATTATCTTTAAGAGCACCTGGTTGACCATGAAGTAAAAATTAATTGAACATCTGTACATGCTGGCTTAGTTCTGAAGTTAAAGACAGTAAAATCAAATGTTTGTGTAGAGGCTTGTGATGTGTCTAAGTAAATATAAAAATGACAGCTTCTTCTTGAGCTGTAGGAAGAAGGCACCAAGTGACACTGTCTGTGTCTTTTCTTTATCGCCAACTCCACATACGCTTCTCGAGCTCTGAACTCAGCCGGAGCTGGACTCCGGCAGCCACAGGTAAGAAAAAGTAATCAAACAGTATCAACCATTTCTCAGCTAGTCACATTGGCAATAACACTATTTTGAAGTTCGTTTCCCACAAAAATTGCTATATATGATTCTAATCTTTTTAGCCAAAATGTTTAATTATTGAATCATGTGACAGTGTAACTGATGTTAAAAATGTTAACGTATCTACTTGATCAGACTGATATTCACTATTAATGAGAATTTAACTATGGTATCATTTTATTACATATGAGAATATATAAAACACATTATAACTGTATACTATAGTTATAATGTTATAGTATATATAAATATTAGATATAATTAGAGTATACATAACATTTAATACATTAAAGTGATTTGATATATGTACAGATAATATCATATAAAAAGTTTCTATAATGAAGAGACTGTTCAGGAAAAAGTTCAGGAAACACAGAATTAAAAGATAATCTTATCTTGGTGCAATAAACTTTGTGATCCATGCACAAATTATAGTAAATTTTTCACAAACTTCTTAAAGATATACTATATGATAAAACACTCAATATGCCTACACTTATTTTACTTAGTTACCTTACTAAATCCCTGTACATCTTCAAAATTATTCATAATCATGACATTATGAAACTAAATATTTCTTTTCTTTTCATACTGAAATATGACTATTACAGGTAATCTAAAATGTAAAAAGAAACCCTTATGAATATAATCCATAATGCATAAAATGTTCTAATTTAAAGTATGTAGGCATAACTCCTTTTTCCATAACTGATAGACAAAAATGAAAAAGATTTATTGCCAACAAAAACTCAACTGCAAAACATTTAAAAAGCTTCTTGGGGCTGGAAACAAATGCTAAAAGCTGAAAAATATGCATATTTAGAGATAAACATAAGCCAAGGAACATTTCCCCGAAGAAGTCATATTCTGGGATTTAATACAATTGTCAAAACTTTAAAAGAAATGTAAATTATCAAACATGCTTGTCTCCAAACAACATAATTAAACTGGTCATTGATGGCAATTAAGCATATACAAAAGTTCCAAGTACTCAGAAATTAAACACAGTTCTAAATAGCCAAGTGCAAGAAATACTAAAACAAAACACCTAAACAATATTGAAAGCATAAGCCAAAAACTTAAGATAAGCAGTTCAAGCAGTGTTTGCAGAAAATAAATTTCTTCAAACAGTTACAATAGAGACTTAAACAGTAATTACTAACACTCCTATCTTTCTTTGGAAAATTCTTTTTATTATTTGAAAGTCAAAAGGATGCACACATAGTGAGGGGGGAGAGAGAGAAGTGAAGAGGGAGACATGAACAGGGGGTGAGGGAGAGAGAAGTGGGAACAGGGGAGAGAGATGGCGCAGGGGAGAGAAGTGGGAAGAGAGAGAGGGACAGAGAAAGGCAAAAAGAGGAAGAGAGAGGAGAGGTAAAGAGGATTGGGAAGAGGGAGAAAGGAAGAAGAGAGAGGGAGAAATAGAGAAGTTGAGAGAGGGAGAGAGAAAAAGACAGGGAGAGATGGAAAGAGAGCAAAGGAGGGAGGAAGGGAGGAAGAGAGAAAGGGAGAGAGGTAAAGTCATTACCTGTGGTACTGGAATACCCTATGAGCACAGAGTTCTGGGTGCTCCACTTCTGACCCAGCTCCTTGCTAATGTGCTTGAGAAAGCAGTGCAAGATGGTCCAAGTATTTGGGGCTCTGCATCTCCGTGGTAAACCTCAAAGAAGTAACTGACTCCTGGCGTCCAAGTGACCCTGTTCCAGCCACTCTCATCATTTGTGGAGTGAACCAGTAGAAGGAAGATCTGTCTCTGTATCTCTCTGTCTTTCAAATAAATACATCTTTTAGAAAAAGTCAAACGTAGATGAAATGAGAGAAATCAAATCCAATATGTAACATATTTGACTCCAGAAAAGCAAACCTATGAAGATGGAAAATAAATAAGTGGCATCTGGGACAAATGTTATGAATGAGAGTGATATAAGAAAATTATAAGAGGGTGATAAAAATGCTCTTAAATTTTGCTGTGGTTATAGTTATGTAATTATGCAAATTAATAATAAATAGTTTAATCATAACCATAAATGAATGAATTTTACATTATGTAAATTACACCTAAATAAAATATTTTATCTTTTTAGTATCTTGGATGCCAGCTTCCTTGAAAGGAATACTTTACCAAAACTAACATAAAGAGAAACAGAAAATTTGAATAAACCTATCCTTATTTTGAAAATCAAATTATTTTTTTAAATTTTTATATAAAAACCTTCTAGGTCACAGCTGCTTTAATTATTAAAAAAAAAACCATCTTATGCAAACTTTTGCTGAAAGTGTTAGCAGAGATGAGCAAGATATGACTTGTCTTTGCACAAAAAGAACGGACACAAGACAGAAGTGGTAAGCAGGGTAGCAAGGTTTAATAGGGTAGGACATTGATCAAAATGGTTTGATACCTCTCCAGACAAAATGTGAGAGAGAGTGCCAAGTTGTTTAGTCTAGAGAAAGCAAAGTTCAATAGTTTGAGATAGCACTCTAGGCACGCCCAGGAGTGGCTGAGGAAAGAGTGGTCAGCTGAGCATGCAGCTTGAATTCAGACTGGGGTTTACAAGTTAGTGGGGTCCAGTTCTTCTGCCAAAATAATTCTACAAAGAATAGAAAATTTTTATTTCATGGAACAGTGAAACAAATTAATAAGTGTAGAGCAAGAAAAAAAATCAACTTTCATAAATAAAAATTAATTTGAGATTAATCATAGACTTAAATATAAACACCAAAGCTATTTTTAAACATTCTAGTGTAAAGATAATGTCACTTCCTCTCTCTTGAGAAGTGATAATTGGCAGTTTACCAATAGCCATATATAAAATTTAAGTTTTTAAAATTTGGAGTTTACCATTTTATAAAAACATTATAATTTCAAAAAGTTTTTTCACACTGACCTCAAAGTAACTATTGTGTGCATATATAGACATTTATACCATTTTTTCAAGATAAATTTTAATATCACTGAGTGAGGGGTTCTTCAAAGAAAAATATACTGTCATCTAATGTTCTAAAAGCAAAGCAATATTTACAACAAATACTAAGGGTATGACATCACAGTATTTTCATATTCTCTATAAACTTCCACAAATAAGAGAAAATGTATGATATTTGTTTTCTGAATCTGGCTTATTTCACTTAGCATAATAATCTCCAGTTCTATCCATTTTGTTTGGATTCCTTAAGTATTCTGGATATTAATCCTTTACTGAATGCAGAGTTTGCAAATATTTTCTTCCATTCGGTGGGAGAAACACGCTTTGTGGAGTGTTTCCTTTGCTGTGCAGAAGCATCTTAGTTTGCTAGAATCCCATTTGTCTATTTTTGATTTCCTTGGCTGTGCTAAGAATTCTGCCCATGTCCATGACTTGCAGGATTTTCAGCTACATTTTCCTCTATTGACTGGATGGTCTAGGGTCTTCAATTTAGCTCTTTTACTGTGAATTGCTTTTAAAAATATTTATTTATACTCAAAAGGCATATTTAGAGAGAGAGAGAGAGAGAGAGAGAGATCTTGCATCTGCTGGTTCACCCACACAAATGGCCACAACAGCTGAAGCTGAAGTGATCTGAAGCCAGGAGCCAAAAGCTTCTTCTGGATTTCCCACGCAGCTGCTGGGTCTGAAGCACGTGGTCCATCCTGTGCTGCTTTCCCAGGACATAAGCAGGGATCAGAAGCAGAGCAGCTAGGACACAAACTGGCACTGATATGGGATACTGTGCTTGAAAATGGAGGAACAGCCTGTTGAATCACAGCACCAGTCCGTGAATTGATTTTTGTATAGAATATAAGGCAGAGATCTTGTATCAGACTTCTGAGAGTGCAAATCCAATTTTCCAAAACTATTTTTTAAAAGGAGTTTGTCTTTTCCTTAGTGGATGACTTAGGCTTACCAAGTTCAGTTCTTTATGGATATGTGGTTGGTCTACCATGCCTATTTTTGTGCCAGTACCAGGTCATTCTGACTATAACTGCTTTCTAATGTGTCTTGGGATCTGGTATTGTGATGTATCTAGTTTTGTTTTCATTGTTTAGGATTGCTTTGGTTACCTGAGATCTTTTTATGTTCATAGGAATTTTAGGATTTTTTTTTTCAGTCTCATGAAAAATGTCCTCACATTATGACTGGGATCACAAAGAAATTTGTAAATTTCATTTGGGTAAATCTATAAATTATTTTGGGTAGTACAGACATTTTGATATTAAATTCCAGTCCAAAAACAGGATTTTTTTCTATCTTTTGAGTCTTTTTCTACTTTTTAAATTAAGATTTTATAATTTCATTGTATTTCACATCCTTGGTTAAATTTATACAAGCATGTTTAAAATTTTCATAGTTGCTGTGAATAAGATTTGTAACTTTTTTCACACCAGAATGTTGCTGGTCTACAAGAATGGTTGATTTTTTCTGGAATTTATAACCTGGAAATTTAATGAATTCTTTTATATGTTCTAATAGTCTCATAATAGTCTTGATTTCTCTATCTAAAGCATTATGTCATCTGCAAACAGATCATTTTACTTCCTCCTTTTCAGTTATATTCTTTTGGTTTCTTTTTCTTGCTTAATGCTCTAGAATGTCCTAAACTATGTGGATTAATAACATTGAGCATGGGCATCCTTAATTGGTTCCATCCTAGTCAAAGTGCTTCCAGTTTTTCCCTTGTAAATATGATGTTGACATTGGCTTTTTTACATATTGCCTTTAATGTATTGCAGTATGCTTCTATCCATCTTAAGTTTTTTTTTCTAAATGATGAAAGATGCTTTTATGAGATGCTTTCTCTGTCTTTGGGATAAATATAGTTTCTAGCCTTCGTTTTTTTGTTGTTGTTGTTTGTTTTTTAATGTGTTCTGCCAGGTTTACTGGCTTTTGTTGTTTTTCAATTCCTGCATCTCTGGGATAAATCCTACTTGTTCAGAGTGAATAATTTTTTATGTGTTGATGAATTGAATTTACTAGTATTTTTTTGAGAATTTTTTAAAGATTTGTTTGTTTTTCATTGGAAAGGAAGATTTACAGAGATAAAGAGGAAGTTCTTCCATCTGTTGGTTCACTTTTCAAATGGCCACAGTGGCTGGGGCTAAGTTAATCTGAAACCAGTATCTAGGAGCTTCTTCTGGGTCTCTAGGCTTTGGGCCATCCTCTACTGCTTTCCCAGGCCATAAGCAGGGAGCTGGATGGGAAGTTAATTAATAAAAAAAAAAAAGCTATATAAAAAGAAAATTGTAAGACACCGATAAAAGAAATCATCAAGCACACTGCAAAAATGAGAAAATGAGAAAATATTCCTTGCTCGTGGAAGTTTTGGTATCGTTAATAGATTCAGTGAAATCCTTATGAAATATTAATGACATTCTTTATACAATTGGAAAAACAGTCCTAAAATTCATATGAATAACCAAAGACCCAAAATAGCCAAAGCAATCCTCAACAAAAAGAAATAAACTTGAGGACATCACAATGCCTGAATTCAAAGCATACTATAAACCTCGTTATTAAAATAGCCTGATTATATCATTGGAATAGAACGGAGAGTCCAGGAATTATTCCAGGTATATAGAACCACATGATTTTTGACAGAAGTACTCAGACAGTGTACTGAAGAAAGGAAAATCTCAATAAATGGTGCTGGCAAAACTGGATGTTCATATATAGAAGAATGAAATTAGATTACTACCTTGTACCATATATATGAATCAATTCAAGATGGATCAAAGATCCATATTTAAGACATAAGGCTCAGAAGCTGGTAGAAGAAAACATAGGGAAAAAATTTAAGACATTTGTATAAGTGATTACTTTTTGGATAAGATTGCCAAATTATAAGCAATAAAAGCAAAACTAGTCAAATTGGGTTATAATAAAAGCTTCTGCACATCAAAAAAGTCAGAAAGAGTTGTATAAAAATTTCTCTTTTTAAAATTTTAATTGATGTTTATAAAGTCAATCAAGATGAGAAAGATCTAAGGTCATGGAGCAGTGGATGTGATCATTGTTTCCAAGCTTTCTATTTCTTCTTCCCACTTCTGGGGGGTGGGAGAATACAAGGGGATAGGCCATACCCAGCCTCCCAACCATCCCAGTACCCAAGGATGGAGAAGTGAGCAGCCAATATCAACCCGGGGTCACACAGATGCATGTTCGGAGGATTCTGTCCAGGTTGATGTGATAATTTTGAAATCTATTGACTTTGCCAATCTATGGATGAGGAATCGCTTCCAATGTGCATTGGCTGACACCATCAACTTCATAGTCTCTAATCACCCAGATAGTTGCTGTCATCATTTGTCTGGGGTAGTTATCCATATGTTCTGTTCTCCATTCTCTTCTATGGTACTAGACATCCTCTGAAGCCCCAATGAGCTACCAGGTCCTCCATGTGCACCATTATCTACTGTCCAGCACCCCAACCTTTACATGGGGCTGTCCCTACCAAGATGGCGGTGGTAGGCAGAGCCAGGTTCCTGTGTCTTCCCAGATATATTCACAATGTAATTACTGTGGGAGGCGGTGTTTCTTAGGCCTAGGGACAAGCTCAGGATATGCTCACTGCCTGGCAGCAGTGGCTGGAGCTGGGTTCCTAAGCATTGAGCCTGGCTAAAACTGGGTCCTCTAGCAACCACCATGTGGCTAGGAGAGTTGAGCACCTGTTCCTCCAGTGTCAGACTCACCTAGGCTACTCCCACCAAGATGAATCAGGAAGAGTTTGAAGATAATTCAGGAGAACATGTGAAAGATGTTTCTAAGCTACCTAAGAATTAAGATCCAAAAAATACATCAGTAATTCCAAAAGCTGAACAGAGGGAACCAGTCAAGAAATGAGCAAGGTACCTCAATGAACAGTTCTTAAAAGAAGATATACAAATGGCCAATAAAAATATGAAACAATACTCAAAAGTATTAGTAACTGGGGAGATGAAAATCACAATCACAATGAATTTTCACTGTACTTTTGTCATAATGGCTATTATTTAAAAGCAGAGGATGAAGTTCTTTCCTATTCATGTCTATTTGAGGTATTTCCCATTTTCTGTATTTTGATGCCAGTCTTTCTCCAAATTGGCAAATTTCTGATATTATTTCATTGAATATATTTTCTAATCTATTCTTTTTTGTTTCTTTGGGAACTTTTATGGTTCATCTATTCGGCTGCTTGATGTCATTTTATTATTCCCCATTATTCCTTAGAGAACTCAAAATAGAACTACTAATTACCCAACCATTACTGTCTTAAGAATTCACCCGGAAGAAATGATATCAGTATACAAGAGAGTTATTTGTTTTTTAATATTTATTATTTCAATGTTTTTTTGGAAAAGAAGATATACAGAGAGAAGGAGAGACAAAGAAAAAGATCTTTTGTCTACTGGTTCACTTCCCCAAGTGGCCATGATGACTGCAGCTTAGCTAATCCAAAGTCAGGAGCTGGAAACTTCTTCTTGGTCTCCCACATGGGTGCAGGGTCCCAAGGCTTTGGGCTATTTTATACTGCTGCTCTAGGACAAAGCAGGGAGCTGGATGAGAAGTGGAGCAGCAGAGATACAAAATGGCACCCATCTGGGATCCCGCCAGGTACAAAGTAAGGATTTAGTCACTGACTCATTGTGCCAGGTCCCACAATAAACCCACATTTATTACAGCTCAATTCACCATGCTATGATATGGAATCAACCTAGATGCCCATCAGTGGATGACTGGATAAAGAAAATGTGTCATATACACAATACCAGATACTATTCAGCCACAAAATAATAATGAAACCCCATGCAATCAGAAAGTATTGTGCTCAGTGAAATGTCTGGCAGGTAATATAGAACATACAAAAATGTGTAGCAATGAAGTGGTCACTTTGAGATAGGACGGTCACTTTAATCCTATGTTTATCCTGCAGTCAGTGGGAATGTGGTTTTATGATCTTTTTAGTTTTTACTTTTTGAATATCATGATTAGAGGTAAATTAAGCCTGTGAATATGCAGGAGACTAAAATTATGACTCCAGAAGCTCTATTGAATATAGAGAAGGTAGAGAAGAGTGTGAGGGGAAGTCAGGGAATGGGGGATGTGTGGTTCTCTTCCTGAACTGGATATATGAAATGCATGCAATCTGTTTTCTTTATATTAATAAAAGTTTAAAATGTAAAAAGAACACTCATGTATGTAAAGTTACTATACTCAATGTATTCAAGGAGATGCAAAGGACATAAATCACAATTTAACATAGGAATAGGAAGATTTAATAGAAATGGAAGGTCTATTACTGAAAAATAAAGCAATTATACTCCTATGGTAGATCTACCATTAGATTAGACATAGTTGAAAAGGAAATTAGTAAACTCTAAAAGACAAACTAGTAAACTCTAAAAGACAAACTAGTAAACTCTAAAAGATAAGAAAATATCCAAAATAAAAAACAAGGAGACAAGGGACAGATAATATAAAATAAAAAATTATATATGACAACATCCTTATTGTTTACTAATAATGCCAAAATTAAAAATGCAAGTTTGACATTGAAAAGAAATAACCAGTTAAAGTTTAAATCATGATTTGTCTTCTCTCATGTTTGATTTAATTCAGGTAAGGAGTTTTTCTCACTTTTAAAACTTCATCTGAGAAATTAAAAACATCTAAAATATCAAATGTTAGCTGAATAATCTAAATCAGAAAAAAGTTTAACTACTTACATTCCATATGCTGAACTTACAGCAAGACTAGTAATTTGTTGAGGAGGTTCGCCATCTACCCACACCAACTGAATAACAAGGTCGGCTTGATACCCTGGAGGCATTCGCACTGGTCTGGTCTTCACGCTAACAGAAAGAGAAAATTCTATCACATACAGCTTAATAAACATGTTTATGCTTACTTTGCTAATTTACATTCTACATAAATATACAACACCAGGCATTGCAGACAGCACACAGGAGGTAGGTGACCTGCAGTTTTCTCAAAATACACCAAACTTCATTTGAATGCTTTATTATTTCTTTAGTTTTGTAATTCCCCAAATTCAATTGGCCTACACAATTTCCTTTAAATTTTTAAGATAGTATTTATATTATTTTACAATGCAATACTTGCATTTATTACAAATGAGAACAGATTTTTTGCAAACAGGTGACACCCTGTATCCAACCACTTGTGCAGAGAATTAAGAAAGGGCTATGCTTCCACAGGTGCCGCAACAGAAATTTTCTGAAAATAAAACATTCATGGGACAAGACCATGGAACTTGGAAATGCTATATGCAGTCAGCCATGTAAGGTAGCCAGCACGAGAAGCAGCTTACCACCATCTCAAGTAAGAGTCACTGTGCCACACATCACAGACCTTAGCAGATTCAGAGAAAGTGGCTGGGGCACAAGTGCAGGCAGAGTAACCCGAGGTACTGCTTAGTGTATAATCTCATAGGCCACACTGACTCTAAGTACAGTTAGATCCCAGAGGTAATGATTCACCAAGCAAAAGGAATATGCTCCTTTTCCCCATCCTGCTACAGGGCAGCAAGAGGTCCTGCGGCTTCAGCAGCAATGGCCAGGTTATTCTGCACCAACATGTGATTAGGTCACTATGTCAAAATGGTAAATTCATATTCATTGGTGAATTTTGAGTTGGGGCAGGAAGCATGGTGGGGAGGCATGTATACCTCCTCCCACACATACCCTACAGTGAGCCCTGAGGGGAGATATGGCAGCGTGATCTACTCAGGTGGAGGACCCAGAGGTAAATGCCACTGTTCTCTTCAAAGCAACAGACTTGTGTGGCTGAGGGGAGCTTCAATTATTCAATACCATGTCAATTAATTTCATAATGTTGTAAATTGCTGTTGATGTTATGTTGGGGCTTTTAATTAATCAGCTCTACCTTCAGACCAGAGATGGTCCCCCCCAAGAAATTGTTGAATTTATCTGGACAATAAGATGCTGGACTCCATGCTTGGTATTTGTTTGCAAAGAAAGAATCTTGACTGAATTTGTACTGTAATACAGCAACAAGGTGGAGGAATCCACCTTGGGGAGGGGTTGGGGGGATCCCAGAGCCTATGAAACTGTGTCACATAATACAATGTAATGAATAATAATAATAATAATAATAATAAACCTGTGAAGCCACCATGGGCAAACCTCAGGCACCAATCATCTGGAATGAGAGGAACTGAGGAAATGATTTCACTAATAGTCATGATCATTAACTCCCCTGTGTTGACAAAAGCAGAAATCTACCATGCTCAACCTGGGTGTCACCCTGGAATTTTATCCCATACTTGATCACAGACCACAACGTGCTGCCTAAACCTGGTACATATCTCCAGATACTGAAGGAGCAGTCATTCCACCAAGCCAAAAAGGCATAATTCAAAGATAAGAACTATCAGAGGACTAAAACAAGTACTAATAGAAATGATTATAGACACACATGAGAAACATGAACAAGGGAGGGAAGGTGACTCCCATGAAGGAACACACCAACCCTCTAATATTAGGCCACAAAGATGAATAGATTGAAGAAAATGAGTTAAAATCAATTATAAGATTATTCAAAACAAGCAGTAGCAAAGGCAGGAATTAAGAAAATCCATGCATGGCATCAATGAGACTGAGGATAAAACAACTAAAATATTAGAAGTGAAGATTTCAATACGACAAATTAAAAAAAATACAGTGGAGAGTGTTAGCAACAGACTCTATGAGGCAGAATAGACCCTCTGAACTAGAGTAACAAAGGGGAGAAAGAAAAACCAAAAATAGTATCCTAGATGAGTCTTATGAGTTCCTGAGTACATAAAAAGAATGGATTAGAAGGCACATTCAGTGAAAGAATAACAGAACCTCCATTATACAGAGAAAGAAAGGGATATCCAAGTAAAAGAAGCACAGTGCTCTAAATGGCATGATTAGATCTATACTATGACATATTAGAGTCAAACATTCTACAGTTAAACGTAAGAAAAGTTTCCAAATGTTCATGAGAGAAATGACAGATTAATCTGAGAGGATCTTCAATTAGACTTAGATCTGATTTCTCATCAGAAACCCTATGGGAGAGAAGAGAATAGAGACATAGTTCAGATCCTAAAAGAAACTGCCAACCCAGAATATTATACTCTGCAAAGCTCTCTTTTGTGCCCCAAGATACAAAGATTAAACAAGAAAATTGAAAGGTTTGCCATCATCTCTCCAGTCCTACAAATGATGCTTATGCATATGCTACACACAAAAATAGAGAATTACAATCAATATAATGAAAGAATGTGACGTTGGAAAATTTACTAAAAGCACAAAGAAAACCCAAAGTAAAAAATGTGAGTATTTGTAAAACATTTTTTACCTTTCAACAATAATCCTGAATGCAAATGACCTAAATTATTCATCAAAAGAGACAGACTGGCTGAATGGGTTAAAAACAAGACCCAATGATTTTTTGCCTCAAAGAAACACACTTCACCAACAAACACAAAAACTGAAGGTGAAATGATGGAAAAAGATATCACATGCCCTTCCCATGGAAAGGAAAAATGAGCATGTAGCCATTCTAGTTTCAGACAAAAGAGTCTTCAATAAAAAAAAAATTCTTAAAAGAGATGAATACGGGCATTACATAATGATTAAGGGATCAATTCTACAAGAAGTAACTGCAATAAATGTATATGCAACTGTCAGGGCATCTGGCAGTTTACATCATTAATAGTTCTAAAGGCAAACGAGACTTCAATACACTACCAATTTCAACAACCCACTTTCATCAATACATTAAATAAAATACCAATAAGCAACAGGTCTATGGACCTAATTGATATCTACAGACCATTACATTTCACAGATGCAGAACACATCTTTTCATCAGTGCATGGAGGCTAGTCTATGGATAAAGTCAACATGTTAGGCCATAAGTCAAGCTCAGCAAATTTAAAGGAATTGAAATCATATCTTCTTTTCTACCACCATGGAACGAAGCTGGAAATCAGTTCACGAAATCAAACATATGCAAGCTTAACTACTGACTGATCATAGAACAAATCTAAACAGAATTCAAAAATTAATGGAATCAAATGAGATGACAGCACAATACTTCAAAACTTACAGAATACAGAAAAAAGCATGTTAGGAGGAAAGTTCAGGGCCTGGCACAATGGCTCAATTGGCTAATCCCCCAAGTAAGTGCCAGGATCCCATATGGGTACTGGTTCATATACTGGCTACTTCACTTCCAATCCAGCTCCGTGTTGGGCCTTTGAAAGCAGCAGAGGATGGCCTAAAGCTTTCTGTATCTGCATGGGAGACCCGGAGGGAATTCCTGGCTCCTTGCTTTGAATTGACTCAGCTCCGGCAATTGTGGCCATTTTTAAGTAAACCAGAGAATGTAAGATCTTTCTGTCTCTGCTTTCTGTACGACTGCTTTTCTAATAAAAATAAATATTTTTATAAATGAGGAAAATTAATAGTAACTAGTGCCTGTGGCAATAAACGAGAAAGGCATCAAATAAGAGAGCTATCAGAGAAGCTCAAGGACCTAGGAAAACAACAAATCAAACACAAAGCTGGTAGAAAGAAATAAATTAAAGAATAAATATAATTGAAACTAAAGATATATATAAAATTATTTGTTACCTTATGAACTGGTGAGCTGTTTTGAAAAAAAAAATAACGAATTCACTATAGCCCTACTAACCAAAAAAATATGGCTAATAAAATCATAGATGAAAAGGGATATCCAAAGAATCATCAATCTCAATTATTCTTAGTGTATCTGTGTGTGTGTGTGTGTAAAATGTAAAATAAATAGACGGCAAACTTTCTCGTCTTTTTAATTTCAAAAAGGCTGAAGAAATATCATTTTATACATTATATATATATAGTTTTCAAATGGGAAGTAACAAACACAAGGCCAAATTTCTGCTCTGAACTTCCCATTCAAAAAGAATATTTCCTTCAGTTTCCTTTAGAATTGAAGGGGTAAAGAAGTAATTGAAGGAAGAAAACACTATATCTTCATCACAGATTTCAAAGAAAGACCAACCGTATCTGACAATGCATTGTAGAGTATTTGATAACAACCTCATAAGAAAGAAGAGTGATATTATATTTAATGGTTCCAAATATGATAAACCTTTAAAATTTGGTAGTTGGGATGGCCTTGTAGAACAATGAGTTAAGTCCCCCCCCACCTGAATCAGAGGAATGCTGGTTTTTTACCTGGCTGTTATCAATTCTATCCAGGTCCCTTATAATGTGCACAGCACTTGGGACCTTGCTACTTACGTAAGAGACTCAGATGGAATTCTGGGCTCCTGCTGGCAACCTGGCCCTAGATGGAAAACTGTGTCTCTCTCTGTAATTATGCCTTTCAAATAAAAAAAAAAAATCCTTAAAATTTGCTCTTACTTGAGGCATGGAATACTGTCCTTTGTTACTCCTTCACTAGCCACAGTGTTGGTGCTCCCGGAAAGACTCCTTGAAGATGGAAGCTGGGATGAGAGATCTGGAAATGGAGGACTTGTTTCTGGTTCGGGAGTGATAATATCTTCAACATCATACTGAAGTCGTACTTCTAATGACTTTAAAAAAATCAAGTGTTAGTCTAAATCACAATAATAATCACAGTAATAGATCTGATAACTTTTAAGAAATCATTCATTTGTTTTCAGTTTAATAAGCTCAATTTTCCATGCTGAATTAAGTAGCAAGCTACTTGGGATATTCAATGTAAATCATTTAAAAGTGTAATTTTTTCATTGCTTAGAAGTTAGCAAATTGCTTAGAATATTGAATGATAAATCAGAAAAATGTATTTTCTTCATTTGAAAAAGTGATAAGAAAAATACCTAATAGTGGAGTTAAAACTAATATTATAATAAATATTTTCTATTTATCAGAAAAAATGTGCACTTTTGAGACTGAAATCGCTTATAAAAATTCTATTATATGGTAGTAAATATAGCAATACTACCAAAATGATAGATTTTTATCATACTCAGAATCTGCTACTAATGAGCATCCCTATAACTTGTACAGAGATATTTACTTTAAGGTCAGAATTAAAATCTAGTTTTATCTGACTTCAAATCCTGGACTTCTAATTAATTATTATAGAAGAGTAACATTTTTTAATCTATTTAGGTACTGGTTAGAAAAGGATAGATAGGTACTGGACAGAAAACAAAAATTGTCTATAGGCACATTAACTGGGAATTAGCTTACTGCACAGGGCGTTAAGATTTTCAATCTTTAGACTATTCACTGATGTAAAATAAACACTAGGTAAAATTAAGATTAGTGATTACTTTTAGCTTATCAAAAATACTACGTATGGATAATCTTAAAAATGAATTTACTACAGTTGAGAAATAATAATTTACAAAAACTACTCGACAATAGAACTAAGATGAATTTTAAAATATAGAACAAATTCTATATTAATTTGACCTAACTATAAGTTAATAACTTTATAAGCAAACTGTACATTTTGTAGCTATACTTATTTACAAAAACCTCATATTGAACACAAAATATATTCAATTTTTAATTTATTGCTATAAAAGTTTATAAAATGAATGCTAACGTTCTATTATTAACAAACAAAATAAATTTATTCATTTTGGTGAGGTAAATGCCACATCAAAGTGATACAGTTTTTGTTTAAAATCATGGACAAAAATACAACATAATGAATTTCCAACAATTTATAATAAATAATAAATAAATAAATAATACAAAATGTTAAGGTCATTTTCATACTGAAAGCAAGTACCAACTTCTGATAGAGAATTATTTTTACCATTTTAAGTCAAGTCATTTTAACAGTAATAATAACAGTTAAATATCATATGAATTGTATTATGGCCAAATAATGCCCACTTGATGGCTTAAATGGTAGATTGAAAAGTAACCAATATGTATGGCAACTACTTTTTTGGTTAGGTCGAAGTATGAATGTTAAACTTAAATAACTTACCACTATTTCTGTTGTAATTTCATGTCTGCTGAATTTATAAATTATGACATATGCAGAGACTCCTGATACACAGAATATTCTGCTCTCTGGACACCAGTAAATCATCTGCACGGCAAAAGGGTCCTCCTCCACAATTTCTCCTGTTTGTTTTCCTTCTCCTACCTTCTGCTTTTCAAAAACTTTTGAAGTTTTTAGTTTGTACAGCATTTGTAGAGTTACTGGAAGATAAGCATAGTTAGTTTCTAATGTACTTTTTAAGTGCTAAAGACTTTCCAATATATTTTATTGAAATGCAAAAGCGAAAAAGCAAAATCCAAACAGACAAAATTAATTACATTTTAACTAGTAAGCATTCAGTGCTCCATGACTATAGTACCTGGAGGGAGGGTACAGAGGGAAAAAAAAGCATTTTTTAAAAACATGAATGATTTCCCAAAGATTTATGTAGATAGTTCCTCATATGATGTTACTTAAATAGCTATGACACATGAAAGTTTACAAAGGCAACATTACATGTAATTTTCTTAAGGGAGATCCCTCTATCCTTACATGAGAAGTCATTACAGAGGAAATGTAATCCATGGAAAGCTTATTCCTTTATATAGACTTTATATTCCTTCTGTTAAGAGCTGAAATTCACCAGCTAGCCTTATTTGAAATGCAAAGATCTATAATTATTGCAGAAACCAAGTTTTCGGAGTGGCTTTATGTCAACAAAGGGTCAGTTACAAAACCAACCATGACATGTTGGATCTGTGTAACATTTTCAAGAATTTAAAATCTGAGAACATGATATTGCTCATTCCCCAATTAAAACAAAAACTTTTCTTATTCTACAAAGGATCTTTGAGAAAAGATTTGAAAATCAGGACTTCCTGCCAGAGTGCTCAATATGAATTTAATCGTTAAATATAGTAATCAAACTCTTACTGAAGGGATTATGACATGTGAAGGAGCATATCACACCACTAATCCCCCACCTTCCAAAATAAAAACGAGCCTGGACTCCTAACATTTTTAAATGCCATGAAATAAAGACTGTTCCAGATTTTACAGAATGCTGGACAAGCTGACTAAATCTTACAAATGACCTGAATTTTCTTTTGTTGTAAAGGATAATATGGAAACTGATGAAATTTGGTTAATAGATAACAGTGTTTCATCAATGTTAATCTGGTTTTGACCACAATTCTTAGGTGATGCAAGGGAATTGTTTTGTTCATAGAAAATGTATACTGAATTACATTTGGTATATGTGGTACTCCAGTTGCATTGTCTTACTTAAAATGGTTACCAAAATGCTTTTGTTTTTATGTGTATATATTTATGTACATCTGTGAGAAAAAGAATATAAATAAAAGAGAAGGGACAAAGGATATGGATGGGAACAAATGTATGTGCTTGAAGTATTAAGCCATCTTTAATTCCAACATTTTAAGAAAATGAAGTCTTTCAAAAATCACGAGTCTGAAGTACCCTCAGCATCAGGTTAATCTGCAGTCCCAGAAAACAGCATGAATACAGCTTTGTGAGATCCTTAGCAAAGGTTTTAGCTAAAGACAATCTATGACAGGTATAATCTCTCTCCTACGCAAGCTAGGAAATAATGAGTGTTATTTCAAGCTGTTAAACTGTGACAATTTATTACTCAGCAACAGAAAGTTGATATACATAATGAAAGCTCAATTATTAAAATTCACCTCAGTTCCTATTCTAGGTAACTTCACAAAATTAACAAGATAAATGACAATTCAGGCACATTCATTATGTTGAAAATATGCTTTTATACTTTATGGCTATAAAACATTAATGTGCAAATTTTGTAATTTATATTCTGAATGTGACAGAAGTTTTGATTTAAAAACTTCTGGAAATGCTATTGTACATACTTGGGAATTTTATGCACTCCAAAAATTAAGAATGTTTAGGCATCCTTTTCCCATTTTAGAAACCAAGAAGTAACTCTGAGGAAGTGAGAAAGGAACAATGACTTCATTATGCAGTTAATTTTGTACCAGGAAAAAAAATTCAGATTTGATGAAATTTCACTAGAAGAGAGCTGCTGTCCATTTGAATTGAATCTTACTACTCCTTCCTTACTGCGTGCCTCATAAACCATGAATTGAAATCTTTCAGTCTTTTTCTCTTGCTGATTGTGTATTTGCCTAGCTGCTGAGAGCAATCTCTACTGGGTGATGAGTATCATCAATAGTGAAGTTTCTTGCTCTGCTTCTCTAGTATTACTTTCCTGTGATGCATTCTCATCTATGGTATTTCATTAAAACACCTTCCTTTGATTTACTTTATCCAAATAAATAGATCTCAGTTCTGGTAACAGAATTTTGTTGTACTACATTTGGATTGTCATATTGTCTGTCCCGTAGTTAACTATTTCGTTGTCTTTTCTAGTGACTATAAGTTTTCCTAAGCATATATACATGTATAATGAAGTCTTATAACTTTTTGTACATCTTTTAACAAAGACCAGAACACTATTTTTTTCTTTTAAGTAATTCTCAATACTTCAAAAATAATTTCCACATTTATCTAGTCACTAGCTCGTACCTTCATAAGACTGGGAGGGTACGCAGAGAAGTAAAGGATCCAAGGACCAGAAGGTTCAAACCATTTATCCAACAGAACAATGCTATGAGATGAACTCTGTTTAAGGGAAACCCCGTCTGTACTTTGCCAACATAATGTCTACTGTAGATAAAATGTGTTGCTGAAAAATACTTAGTCCTAATAGTTGTACATTAAAAAGAAAAGTACAGCAGAGATGAAACTGCAGATTGTATAAATTACATGCATACACATATGTCTGGTACATCCAATTCCAAACTGAAAACTAGTGAATGGCTATGAGCAAATATTAACTAACCGCTCTCAGCTATACAGGGAGAAATTCAAAACTTACTTGCAGAAGCATCCCAAAATTTTATTGATCCATCTGCATGACTAGATAAAAAATAAATTAGTATTAGCTGAGGCTTAATAAAAATGAGAATCATAAAAATTTCACATGTACAGAAACTTGAGCTGCTGTTAAAATTTTGCTCCAAAAACACAACTATAATGAAAATTAATGTATGGTAAGCCATTTCTAAGTTCAAAATAATGGTTTATTCTTAAATTACACACTAAAATCTAAAGATTCAAAAAAGAATAATTCCTTATATCTTTTTAATACTTTACATGTAGTAGAGTGTAATAAAAAATAACATGTTAAAATTGGACAATATTTAGAGAAAACTTTATACTCAATTAAAAATAAATAAATTTTTATATTATTGAAATGCAAATCTCTAAATTTAACTAGAGCTGTATTATTGTTAGTAAATACTACAATGTCACTTCTATAAAAATGCACTTTGAAAGTAACAGAGTAACTTCCAAATCCCTTATGAGGTCAGCATTATCTTAACACCAAAATCAGAAATAAATCACAGTACAAGAAAACTTAAAACTAATATGCCTCATGAGTATAGGCATAGAGTTATTAGGAAAATACTAGCAAATCAAATCAAAGATTATGTGGATGAATTCATAAGTCATGATTAAGTGGGGTTTATCTTAGGAATACAAGCCCATATTATCCACCATATGGTGATTAATCACAGTGACACATTAAAGAAGAAAAGCCATATGGTCATCTTATTAAATGTGGGAAGTGTACTAGACAAAAATTCATCACTCAGGCATAAAAGAATGTTTCTATAAACTGAGAACAGAGGAAATTTCATCAGCAGATAAAGCTGCATATAGGAATGAACTACAGACATGGTCTAACCTAACATATGTAATTACGAGGGACAGAAAGCTTCCTCCTTAGCAAACAAAACAAAAATGGTCATTCTCACCAGTCTCATTTAGTATCTTATTAGAGATGTTACCCACTTAATAACTGAAGAAAAATAAAAAGCATACAAAGCAAAAGCAAGATGTATCATCTGATAGGAATAAAGAAAATGATGAAGATTTTTAAAATGAGGCATAACTCTTACCTTCATTTAGTACAATTATAATACATAATGCCAATGTACAAATATCAACTGTATTTCTATATATGGGGCTCAAACATTTGGAAGTGGACAGTACAAAATGATACTACTTAAAAACCCTATCAACACCACATAAGCCTTAGCTTTAACCTCACACAATGTGGGTTATATCTGTAGACTGAACTACAAACTGCTGATTAAATACAGAATGCCCTGTAAATGCAGGTACAGAGGTCAAAGAAATGGGAAGTCTGAGATTAGAATCATACAAAATAGGAGATGTTTAGTTATTTGCTAGGCTAGACTACACAACAAAGCTGGTAATAAGGAACTTCATGAAGCCAAGAATGCATTCATCGGTTAATCATCAAGGAAATGCAGCCTTTAATCCTATAACAGAAAGAAACTGAAAACAGTCAACAACTGAATCAGCTTGGAAGCAGATTTTCTTGTAGAGTCTCCAAAAGATAAATTAGATGGACTTCTTAAATTCCGTGTCATGATATTCTAGCAGAGATTATAAACATACAGTATCAGGCATTTGATCTATGGAATTGTAATGTAATAATTGGGTATATTTTAAACTGCTTAAGTTTATGGTCACTTGTTATGCAGCAATGAAATACTAATAAATTCATCTCAGAGGGAAATATATATTTTAAAATGCTCATATATCATACTTTGAATTTTCTTACTTTCAAATTTTCTATATACATGTATTTGATGTATCTTTCGCAATGCTGAAAGCTATTTTTTATTCTGATAGCTTTTGTCTTATATTTGGAAAATCCTATTAAATTATATTAAATGCAATTAATGACATTTGGCTTTAAAATTTAAACATGTTACATTCCATTTGTAACTGTTTTGTCTCTGCTATTTCTATTCATAAATTCCATTTTAAAAGATTTTATTTCATAGTTTTTGTGTATTCATGATTTTATTGATTACATTACAAAAATTTATCCTTAAATAATTAAGAGTACAAATTATTTACTTTCCCAAAGAATGTTAAATATTTTATGACCATTTTCTTCTGCCCCATCTTTTTTTCCTGTCATTACATTTCTGTTCTTTATGACAATATTTTAAATTATTGTTTGGCATATTAATTCTATATGCCAAAAATGATACTGTTATTTCTTAGACTTCCATGAAATAGATACTTAATATAAATATTATAATATTATACCACTCAATATTTATTTACCATACATGATCATTACAGATCGGAATTTTATCACATTAGATTTGCAGAGAACATTTTTGCTATAAAGTGGTTAAAAGTGAGTATGAGTATTTTGTTAAAAAATACTTGGGCTTAGAGAAAAATTTTGAAATTTCACAAATGTGGTAAACATTTCATACAGTGGTAGACTCTGTTTGGGATGCTCATAGCCTATATTATAGGTGTTGGGTTCAAATTCTTGCACTACTTCCCATTCCAGCTTCCCATTAACATGCAACATCGGAGGCAAAAATGATGTTTCACCCACATGAGACATGTGGACTGCATTCTTGGCTCCTAGCTCTTCCCTAGATGCTGCAAACAGCTGGGGGTGAAGCAACACATGGGAGATATTCTGTCTCTCTCTCCCTTTGGGGATCTGCAATGCTATTTTCCATTATATAGGCACCGTATACAGTGCAACAGAATCACAATTGATTACAATGTTTGTGGTTCTGAGTTATTTTTGAGAGTTGCTATGTTAGTGGGCATGAAGTGAAATAATGTTTCTTTAAATGTTCTCAAATTAGTGATTCCGAGCATCTTTTTGCTTGTTGGCCATTTATAATTCCTCTTATTATTTTTCCTTACAATTCAACCCTTGATTTTGCTCATTAGAAACCATAGATTTTTTTTAAAATATATATTTATTTGGCTTATTTATGCTTTAATTGTAATTTCACTTGCTTCGGGTTTAAGTTGTTCTCTTTAATCTCATTAGGTATAAATTTAAATAGTTGACTTGAGACTTTTTTAAGCAGTCATTTATTACAACATACTTTAAGATGTGATCTTATTGTAGTCAGTAAATTTGGCTTATGTTGGTTTACTTTTTTCCTCACAATTCTTTAAAATTCTCCCCATAATTTCTTCTATTATATATACACCTTTATATCCATTAGAATATATTTTTAAATTTTTGATCTCAAGTTTATAAGCAAATTTGAACAGAAATTTATACTTAATTTGGTTTTAAAATATTAAAAATCCATGTCCATGCAATTTTTTTTTCATATTACACATTTTTGTGAAGTTTTAGAAAACCCTGTAATACATATATTTTTCCACAGTTCCTAGTGCTATTGACTTCTAGTTTCATTCCATTGTGGTCAGCAAAGATACTTCTATGATTTAAATCTTAAATTTTTAAAGATTTGGGTTTTGTGGCTTATCCTCAGAAATGTCATTAAGTAACAACACATTATTTCCTATTCTGGAGAGTATTCTGGGTTGACCTTGAGCTCAACGTATGCTTTCTTTTTGAGCAGAGACTTTAATGGTTTAAAACTGCTCATTTCTCATTTTGCTGAAACATAGTATCATGATATTGTTTAGATGTCAATTTGTGCTTTCTTCAAACACTAAATTTCCTTAATGTCATTTTAACTCTGTCATTTAATTCAAATAATTGTGGCTCTTTAAGGTCACTTTCTTGAGGCTACTTTGTCCCTTTGATAGAGCCATATTTTCCTGCTTTTTTCATGTGCTTTATTTTTACTGCAAGGTGTGCACTTGGACTGACTTTTTACATGGAAAGTGAACAGCCCATGCATTCAGCTGATGCAGAAATCCTGATAGTCCCAAGTCTCTCATGGGCTGTCTCCTTTGGTTTATGTGAGTATTTTCCCAAGGGAGAAGTCTGTCATTACTTTTCCCAGATGTAGGCTGTTAACTCCTGCATCTTTCTCTCTATTGCAGGCTGTCTGACAAGGTGCCTACAGGCATGCAAAGTGTGACAGTTCCCATTAGTGTTCTGAATCAAGAAATGTAAATGCCAGATCTTTGGGCAGCCTCTGTATGTCCAGACATTGGATTAAGTTCCTCTTCTGTTTTCTTCCAAATGTGAAGCCCCAAGTTGTACTTTTCCTCTTTAATTTGAGCTTTGCTAACTTGGAGGAGAGGTTTCTTATCATTTCAAGGTACTTTTCTTAGCTTTGAATGTATTTAGGGTACTGTTACTATGAACTTAATTTCCAGAACTCTCATAACGTTTTTTTTTTACTAATATAATTATAATACATAAATACAGATCATATAATACATATTTTATAAAATGGTAACCATATACTATATTATATTATAAATTATTATTATTATAAAATGATAACTATATACAATATATCCTGAGGCAAGGTTTAGGGCTTCTTATTCTGCCACCTTGCTGTCATTACTCTACTGATTTTTATTTTTATAATTTTCTTTTACTCAAAATCTGCTGATTGTGTTACATTTGGAGTAAGAGTATTATACACAGCAAATAGATGGGCCATGTTCTAAATCTATTACATAAATATTTGCATTTATCAAGCTTATTTAAACAATTTTTGTTTAATGTAATTATTATGTTGATAATTATGTTAATGTTAGGTGTTATTTGTTAGTTCTCTCGTTTAGTTTTTAGCTTTGTTTTTCTCTGCTATTACTTCAGTTACTTATTTTACTAATTCCATATTGAAGCAACAAATGTGTTCTTAAATACACCTCCTCATCTAAATTTCTCAGTGACTGATTTAGTTATTCTATTGCACATCCATAAATTAACACCATCTACTTGTGGATCTTATTGTAAACCAAGGAAAACAGACACATTGTAGTTCTTCATGTCAAATATATCCTGTATATACATTGAGAACCACATCAGTTGCTATAATCTATGTTCCAAACCCAATCATCAAAAATACTTTTAAAAACTTAATACAGGGAAAAGTTATTGGATCTATCCATATTTTTGCTATACTGTTCCTCCTGATTCATGATCCAATACTCCTTCTTTGTTCATTTTCTTTTGTGTAGAGAACTTTTTATACTCATATTTTTGGAATATGTTTCCTATGAACAAATTTTCTTAACTCCATTCATCAGAGAATGTCTGCATTTAATCCTAAGTGGTTTTCACTGGTACATGATCCTGGGTTGACAATTCTTTTCTTTTGGTTTATGAAATATAGCTAGGTTTCCTTCTGGCCTTCAGAGTTTCTGATCAGAAATCTGAGTAAAACTGGTTAAGTACTAATTGTAAGGTATCTTTAATTGGTGTTCAGAAACTTGTGATAAACGTTAATATGGATTTAACTGGAATTTTTCACCTCATGGAATTTGCAGGTTCCTATACTTTACTACATTTGAGTTTTCAGATAGTTATTTCCATGAAACATTTTGTAATCCTCCTTACTCATTATCCTCGGAACTTCTGGCGTGTCATTTCTGGTAAGAGTAATAGAAATTCTGGTACTTCACCTTGTCCCCAAGGACTTTCACGCAACAAGACTCATATTTTTCCCTTACTAGGTGTTTCTGCACAATCTGAGGAAGTTGGAGCATCTTATTATAATCTCAGAGGGTAAAGGTTGGGGTATCCCAGTTAGTTTTTGCTGGAGTTGGTTAAGCTAGGGTCATAGTAGGATGGAACCAGAGTTTTGTGTGTGAGTATATGTATGCGAAGGGGTTGTTTAATTCAGGTAGAGATAATCATTTTCTGAAATTCATTTATTTTGATAGGCTACCTCATTCTTCATCTCTTCAGTAAAGACTAAAATAGGTTTTGTTAGGCGTCCGCGTGTGTGTGTCCATTTGCAGTTCAAAATTGCCAGCACATTATCATTCCTGGGTACTTGAGGAGAAAGAAGTCCAAGAATCTCATTATTATGTTGTTCTTTGGATTCAGGTGCTACCAACTGTAACATTTCTCCTATTTTTCCAAGATCTCTTATGTTTGTCTTCTAAATTAAACCAAGGATTTTTAATGGTACTTAGTAGAAAAATTGTAAAGGACATTTAGTAATCTATCTTCACATTAACAGAAGCTCCTGCTATTTTTTAAAAATTTCATAGTTAGCTTTACTTTTATTTTCATTCCTAATATTAGAACATGAAGTGGGTTAATATACAATTTGGAAATATTTCTGGTATTACAGCTTTGAAACATTTTACATAACCATGTGATAAGCACACACACACACTCACACAAACACACACACGATTCTTGGATTAGTGGCAATCACATAATTGTTGGCAATATCCTCTGATTTTCACATGAATTCTTTCTTGACTAACTTATCATGATCTTTCCATTTGGATTTTCTCCCAGTGACATAATTTATATTTAATTCTTTAAAAACCAGTACTATATTTACAGTGGTTTTATTCTATCATCAATATTATAATCTTTGCATAGAAGCATATCATACTTTTACTTACACTGCTAATACACATACAATTATTAAAAAGTATTGGAACTCAGAAGTATTTTTTATTGTAGTTGATGAATTGATAACTCATACAACACATCTCACTTACCCGGTAATAATGATTTCTGGATATGTTTGTGCTCCAAGGTTCCAAGCTCCTCCACTAATTGGCCATTCCTAAGTGCATTACACAGAAAGAATATATACATTTTTCTCTTAGTTTGAATGATAGTCAAACTTATAACACATTTTAAAATAAGTCTTGCTTAATATTAAAGAGCTGTGAAGCAATCAAGGATGAGGTGCATATTTCTAAATTTTCCAAAGAACAAGTACCTCTGAAAGCACAATTCTATCTCTACTAATGCAGTTTTTAGCCAATATTAGCTTTCTTATAATAATCAAATATTTAACTTGCGCAAATAAGAGGGTACTTCAAAACATTTTGTGGAAATGTAGATGATGCAAAAACTGCATAGGTTTCAAATTTTTTTGCACCAGAATAGCTTGCCTTTCATTCCTTTTTTTCATGGCCTTCTTGAAGGACTCTTGAATAGTGTTGCTGCATGTGTCACAGTTTGTGGACGACCACACTACCATGGCGCAACTTAACAGAATTATAAGTAAATGACATCTTTTAAAATTGTCTATCCTGATAGCACTGGGAAAATAAGATGCTTGATTCACCATGGGCAGTCTGAATTCATGTTCTGATAGTTTCAGCTTGGGTTTCAAATATAGGTGTTAGAGGAAATAGTCATAAATATTATTTAATTTATACAGTGAAGACAAAGAGCATACATATCTGGGACAGTTACACTTGGCTTGATATTAGAGTTATCTCAAGGAATTATTAAAATCTAGATTACTCTGATGCAGCCTCGGTTTCTGATTATGTTAGTCTAAGTCAACTTGAAGGACTATTTGATGGGTATTTTAAAATTTTTTGGCTGACATAATTAAAATATATAAACATATATATGGTATCTAATGTGATGTTCCAATGAATGTATACATTGCATAATGATCAAATTAGTGATTATGCTGTCACATCATTTACTACTTTTTTGTGATAAAGACACTGAAAAATCCCATATATTGAAGAACACAGTAAATTATTGTCATTAGAGTCACTACAAAGCACAAAGAACACCAAAACTTGTTCCCGCCACCTAACCAAATGTTGTACCAGTTGACTAACCTCTTCCCATTTTTTTGCCCCCTTCCTCTCCTGACTCTTTGGCAACTTCAATTCTCCTCTCAACTTAATGATATGAACAATTTTATGAGTGAGAGCAATGACTGATAATTGTAACTTTTACCTTATTACTGTACCCTTGCTTTTTATGCTTGACTCCTATAGAATAGAGCACCAGGATCAAATCCGGAGGGCAATCAGCAAAATACGCTGTGCATGTAACTGGTGATTCATGAATATCCATGGGATATGGATTTTCAAAGATGGGAAAACTGATAAAGACAAAATAGTAGAGGCATTTTACAAAGATAACACATGAAATAATCCTCATAATGTAAGCCCTAATGTGTTTATAAATATTTACCATAAATTCAAGCTTTTGAAGTAGTATAAAGTAAGAATCATAGAAAAATTCCTTTAAGAGATTTATCTGAAACTATGCTGATAAAATTTTAACAAATATAATTCATTTTCCTTTCAGAATTTTAATATTCGGCAGTAAAGTTGCATCCTACTATGGATACAATGACTTATAATAAATTTGACATTATGAAATAATTTACAATATCTTTTAAATCATATAAACTAGTCATTTTGAAAAAAAATTTCTAATTACTTTTTAGTATTAACATATAGCAACTTCTGATATTTTTAAAAGGGAAGTATCCACACAGGCAAGTTTTCCATTTTTTCTGGAAGGTATTTAAAGACTGTAATTTGTAGGTGTGTGTCTGTAATTATGTCTGTCTTATGTATCATTTATCATGTAAACTACAAATGGATGGGAGGAAAACTTGGAGATAATCTCATATCCTCAAGCATACTGTAACTTTAGGAAAAATACACATATAATCAACATAACAATTTTTACAACCATAATAATTAAGAATTTCTCATGTTTTAGATGCTATTTTCAGGATAAAATGAATCTTATTCTATGTGACGCCTGTTTTAGACTTGGTGAATGATCATATTAATTTTGAGATTTTCTTGGGACAATTTTTCAAAATAATTTTCTCCTCAGGTATCAAGAATCTTAAGTTTAGGACTTGAGTTCAACCTCCAAGGTATGTGATGTGTATGTATATTTTGGCAAGTGTGTGTGTGTGCTGTGTCTGTGCAATCACGTTTGTCTATTTGCAAGGATTCTCTTTCTAGCAATCTGAAGTGTTTAAGCTGATATTCCAGGAAGTCATAATGGTGTACAGAAATGTACATAGATATAATTCATAGTAAACATCAAGTGAGTTAAGGTGAACAGAGATTTCCCATTTCAGAGAAGAAATTATCATCACTGAGATCCATGAGTTAGAAGACATAAGAGTCAACTTAAAACCAGACCTACAACTTGGAATATGATGTTACTACGAAGTAGCAATGACGGTTTGTAACTAGGTGAATACTACTGTAAAAAAATTATTTTGAGAAAAATTATTTGGTATATTGACAAAGTGTAGGCAAAATACTGAAGAAATAAAAAATAGCTTAAAATTTATAATAAGCACTTAGATGTGGACTTATGCAATTGGTTGTTGTGGTGATGGTGGTGATGGTAATGAAGTTATGTATCTCAGGATCAAGGGGAGGAAACTGTAATCCTTAGTGCTTACTTTCATATTGAGAATTGAATGGAAAAGCATAAAAGGAAGAGGGACAGGGAGGAATATGCAAAAGAATGCACTTTCACAATTTGTTTAACATTCAGAAAGTCTGAGATGAACTACTAAGAGGGGAAAGAAAATATATTCAACATTGACAGTTTTTATATTATGTAAATATAATGATATGGGAAATTCAGACTTTTAAAACATGAAAAGGAAAATAAATAAAAACTTGTAAGCAAAATATCAATTCACAAAAATTGATAACAAAAAGTATACACCTAAATGTATAATGTAGTAACTGTCATGTGATGCACATTTTACAATAAAAAACAATTTAAAACATAAATATAAATAGATATGCTGAAAAGTGGCTATTAATAATATAAAGGGCCTTAGAGAATATTACAATTAGCATTTGAGAAACCAAGAAACATCACATAGAACAAAGAGCTGAATATCAATGGTATCAGAAAGAATGCAACTTAATAAAACTTATGCTACAACTTCTTACAAGAAGCAGCATAAATTACATGTGTGGAAAATTCAACCATGCTTAGCAGGGCAATTAGGCAAAATTCACTGTTGTAATAATCTTATAGTTCAAATCACAAGTCCCTTTCAAAATGAAGATACATTGCATAACACAAATCAGCACAAAATAGAACTTTAGCTCTTAAATTTACAAACTGCATGGAAAGTATAATTTAACTACAATGTATGCAACAAAAATTTGCTGAGAATTTATTCCACACACGAGGCCACAGCTCAGTAGGGACATGATCCTTAAATGGAAATTGCATGGCTCACAAAAGCTATGAAAAAGGAATGCAGGAATAATTTACCAAATTATAGAGGCAAAGAAAGATCTATTTTTAAAGAAGTGGCATCTTAGCTGAGATTCCTACACATAAGAAGTTAATACAAGAATAGAAAGAAGAGATCATTGTAAGCAAAGAAGAGTAAATGCATCAAATTTAGTTTCAGATACAAGGGCTAAGAGTTGGTGGTAGGAGAATTTACACACAATCAGAGAAAATTAATTTCTTGCCTAACATCATTTAAAATGAAAAAGTATAACAGAAAAACTGTGCCCATAAATCCCAGCCTACTTTAACTGCCCATGGCAAGGAATAGAGAATATCAGTGTCACAGCAGTATTCTAGATATTTTTCAATCATACAACACAATGTAAAAGCAAAAGGAAAGAAGGTCCCATCTTCCCTAATCCTGAGAGCTTGCCTTCCTGTATTGTCTGTGTGCAATAATACTTTAACCATGGATCATTTTCCTTTGGTCAGTTTTATTCTAACCAACAGACCTTAGATGATAGTCACCAACTAGATCACACATGTTTTCCTAACATTGGTTTTAGTTTAAGGAAACCGCCGAGATATATTCCACTCTGTATCCATTGTCTCAAATGCTTTTGTCCAAACATCAGGTCATAAATGTTATAAGCCTTTTTAAAATGTCATAAGCCCTTTTCAGTGTCAGCAAAACTTTCCTGGGTTAGTTATTACTCAACAAAATCGTATTTTTGTAATTTTAGCAAAATTGTATTCACATGATATTTACTATTCAAAGAATGCTAATACCAAAATGTACTTCTGTATTTAATGGCAACAATACTTTAAAATATTTTTACATGTACATGGACAACTTACTTGCTTTGTGTCAGATCAACTACAATGAGATCTTTTTCCAGAAGTACCACTACAGCATACGGTTCCTGAAATTCTAAAAGTAAAAATAAAAACTTGTAGCATTTTTATATTATATATTTTTAAAAATATCACATTATTTTTCTCTCCTATACAAATGTTAAATGACTTGAAAAGATCAAAATTAAAGTCAAAATAAGACTAAAAGGGCACTTTAAAAAAAACATTCTCTCAACTTTGTTGTTAGCACAAAAAACAAGAAAGTGAGATATGACTTCACATCTTGAAGTCATGAGAGCAGATTATGTGAAATAAATCATGCTGTAACTGTTGTTTTACAAACTCTTCTATAATTTTAGTAATTTGGAGTTAACTACATGTAACTACATATAACCTAATGATAGTTCCCACCTTTCCTCCTTTCTTATTTTTATTTTGGTAGAACATACTTTCAATTTACTTTATAATCACAAGCTTAATCCTCCACTAAATCAATAATTCAACAAGTAGAAAGACCACCGTTCCTCAGCAGTACAGACCAGTGCTATAATAACAATCCAATCTCGATATGCTAATTTCACTCATATGCATTATCTTTTTTTGGTGCTGCATATGTTATCTGCAAAAAAAAAATCACAGAAAACATATATCTATCTTTTGGGGATAGTCTTTTTCACTAAACATAGTGTTCTCCAATTGTATCCATTTTGTTTCCAAAGACAGGATTTTACTCCTTTTTTATGGCTGAGTTCCACTGTATATAACTAACACATTTTATTTATCTATAGACATCTGGGTTGATTCCAAATCTTAACTATTGTGACCTGAGTTGCCATGAACATTGGAAACAGATAATTCTTTCATATGCTGATATAAAATCATATCCTTTAGGTAAATTTCATGTCCTTTAGGTAAAACTTCTAGGAGTGAGACGGCCGAGTCATATGGTGCATTAATTTTTTTCTGAGACTTTCTATCTTCTCATTTAGCTCTGAGAATTAAAAACAGTTTTCCCCTTTGCTTTTGATATAGATTATATTCTTTGTATTAAAATTGAGTCATTTTAACATTCTGCTAGTCAATTCAAAGGCAGATGTTAATTGCACATTTACACTTTTTTCTTGAAATAGGGATATTAATACATCACGAAGTGTGGAATGTGTAAATGAAAATTATGTGGGGGTGGGAAAAGCATATTGCCATGTACCTCATTTAACTCAGTGAAGCAATAATTGTGTTATTTATGATTGCTTCAACACATCTGGGTGATGTTTTTATTTTTCAGTGGGAAGAAAAGTGGGTTTCCATGAGACTAGGTTTGTTTTTTGTTTTTTTTTGTCTTTACTCCCCTTTAGGGATATCACTGGTTAGAAAGGAAATGCTACAAAAATACAGTAGTTGAGAAACAGGCATGAAAGAGCTAAAGTTATAGCTACATTAATTACAATCTTAGGTAATTGTACCCATTTTAGTCCTGTTGTTCTTTTAAATAACACTAACTGGCAGCAAAGGCCATAGCTTTACATCAGTACCTTGTGTATTATACTTGCTAGTGAATAAAAGGATTTCTTAGGAGTCAAAGAATCAATTTTATGTCTACTATTTACTGAAGAAAAAATTTGTTAACTTGTTCATCTAAACTTCTTTCTACTGAAATGGCACAGCATAAACAACCTTAGCTTATCACAAACACTAAATAAAACAATGTACAGAACATTGTTTAATGCAAAGCCTGGTACACAGTAGGCATTCCACAGGTTACAACTGCACTACTTCCCTTTTTAATAGATTGGTTTATTTCTGAGTGGGCTCAGCTTTTTTAAAAAAGTAGCCCTACTGGGACAAAAATTATGTTATAATTACTCTTTTTTTGGAGGGGGGGGTCAGTACATTATTTATGGGGATGTAGAGGAATGAACACATTTAAACCTCAATGTGAAACAAATTTTGATCATAGTCTTTAATTACTCAGGGCAGTGCCATCTCAATTAAAAGCATTGAAGCGCTGTGCACTCTGAGAAATAAGTTGAATTGCCAGATGTCATAAATGGTTCAGCAATAACAAAACATGTTAATAAGTTTGTTGCATTGAACATGTGCATAATATTTATCAATATGTGAATGTAGAGGATGAACTTACATATTTATTAACATGAAACTGAATTTATACAGCTGACTAAAAATAAACTACAGAACAGTATGTTGAAAATGCTATTGTTCAAAAAAAGATTATGCACACATAAATAATTAGATAAACTTATTTATGTGCACAGATTATTTGGGGAAAAATGTAGAAGAAACTTGGTAGCACTGGTCGCCAATAAAAATAACCTGAGAAATTTCATTTTATACAGCTGTTTATTGCCAGCCTTTTTCATGATATTTTCACATGTCAACTACATTAATAGTTAAATCCATTTAATTGGTTAATAATACTGGGGAAAGTTGAACTACTTCTAGCTTCCAACAAGTGAAAAATTTGATCCTCATTACCATCTCTCTGAAAAACAAATATTTATATGTGTGACTTAGAGATTACTAAGCTTGATTTTAAAGTTCATTTATGTTTCATTAAGCATCATCAGAAATGGTCTGAGTATCTCCAGTGATGTGTGGATGTTTATATATACAGATATGAAGTATTTTACCTTTGCAACCACACATTCAATTCCTATTACTGTAGCATCTTCCTCAAGGCTCTTAACAGGAAGCAATTTCCTTTTTTTTTTAAGCTTTATTTATTTTTATTGCAAAGTCAGATACACAGAGAGGAGGGGGAGTGACAGAGAGGAGGATCTTCCGTACAATGATCCACTCCCCAGGCAGCCAGGATGGCCAGAGCTGCACCAATCCAAAGCCTGGAACCCAGAGCCTCTTCTGGGTCTCCCATGCGGGTGCAGGGGTCCAAGGCTTTGGGCCATTCTCAACTGCTTTCCCAGGTCACAAGCAGGGAGCTGGATGGGAAGTGGGGCTGCTGGGATTAGAACTGGTGCCCATATGGGATCCTGACACATGCAAGGCAAGGACTTTAGCTACTAGGCTACTGTGCCAGGCCGCAAATACCTTTCTTTGTTGTCAAGGAAGCAATTTCCTAAGCTCAGATTTGCTCATATATTTTCTCTTACTTTATCATTGTCCATTCTCATAACTCCTTAAAACATTTATTTTCTGAATGTTTATAAATATCATAAGCCTTATCTTTTCATTTTCCAAATAAGTGATCTTTGTCTCTTTTTGCTATTATTGCATATGAAATAATATTTCTGAAATATAGTTATCCCATTTTCCTGATGTCATTTCCCAGTCCAGAAATTCAGCAAGTTTAATGAGGTGTTTCTCATTCCATTCCTTCAGATAGCAACTTTAGGCCTTGATAACTTTAAATGCACATTATAAAAATTCTTACTGGAATCTAGGATATCATATTTCAGGGTTTTCCCTCAAAAATCATGCTTCTTTTGGGGGGAGGCGAGAGGGAATATCTCAGTAAAGTATTGCTTTAATCTTAGTGCTTCTGGCATGGGTCGGGGGCAGACCAGGCAGAATCAGTTCACATCATCCACTGGCAAATCTGAACGCCGGAACAGAGTGTGTTCGAGCCAGGTTTGGTCGAGACAAAAGCAGTGCACAATACAGAATGCCAAGGTGAGGTTGCCTGTGCCAGATGTGACTGCAGCACCCAACAGCACACATGAGAATCAGGAAGGGAGGGGGCAGAACCGGCAGGGAAATAAGGGGTGGTTCCCTAACTGAACAGCTACTCTCATTTGAGAGCATGAGCTGGGCTACAACACCTGTGGGCCTCATGTGGACTAGATCAGGAAAAACCAAGCTGGGCTGATTATTCCTACTGGTGCAAACAAAATTAGAGTGGGTGAGGGTTGTTGGGGCTTAGCCACAGCATCAGCTGGCAGAAGCTGGCACTGGGGGCTAGTTTTGTCAAGTCAAATCACAGAACCACCTGGAGAGTGCATAATGTGGGAGTGGGAATGGCCTGGAAGGGAAATAGTAGGCTCCTCCCTCTTGGGTTACCACCCCCCACAGGAGGGCATGAAAACTAGGACAGTGGCTGGGGTGGCTAAACAGAGACACAAAACAACATCCGTGAAGGCTGGATAGTTGAGCTGGTTGGATGGAACAAGGTTTTAATACCCACTGACATGTATGAGAGCAGAAGGGGATGTGGGACAGACTGGACTAGTCTGCCACACATACTGGCAAACCAGGGTAGGGGGCGGGCCTGGTGAGGGTTATGGTGGGTCACTCCGACTAGGCTGCAGCTCCCACTGGTTTATGTGAGGGCCGAGTATGTGCAGGGCAGAACCAGGCTGGACTGCAAACACCCACTGGTTCCAGTGGAAGACAGGGATGGAAACAGAACCAACCCAGCAACTGCAACCACCAGCTGATCGGGGCAATGGACTGTGCCGGGTCTTGTGCTTGCTAGTACATACAAGAATCTGGCCTGGGAACACCTCAGACAAAGTTTCTTTGGGGATCCCCCCAATCGAGCTTCCAGACGCAGAACCCTAACCATCAAAACACAGAGGACAGAACAAATTGGTCAACCACCTCAGCTGTATGTTGGCAATGAAAACACTGGGCAAATGGAGACTCTATGATGGACTATGTCAGTCAGTGGATTCTGCAACAATCTCATTGTGCTTGGAGTGGTGAGAGTGGCAGCAATTCAGAATTGTTGAACTATCAAAACCACTTGAGAAAGACCCTCGGAACATGCCCCACATCTGGGACCTGGGGTGGGTGGGGCTTCTCCCTTAAAATCCCCATTTACATCACATATATTAAGGAAACAATACGGGACTAATTGTCTTGCCCATCTTCCTGTAGTGCTTGAACCTTTTTACCCTAATTATGTCAAGATTGTCAAATAAATAAATGAATAAATAAATAAAAACATTTAGAAAGAAAAATCATTAAAAAGAAACTTTAGTGTTTCCTCAAAATTCCTCCAATGCTCTACTTCAAAACATATCTAAAAGGTTCCAATTTTTTCTCTAAACTACTTATACTATAAAACCTCACAGTTTCTAACATGTTTCATTAATATCCTTTTCAAAGCCTACTTAATCCAATTTTGCCATGAAGCATTACGTGAGTGCCTTAGTCATTAACTATTAAACTAGACTATATATTGGTTTGTTACTTATACTGACACCCATATAACCTAGTATTTAATTAAGATTTTAGATTATTTAAATTTAACAAATTCTAATAATTTTGTTCATATGATCAGACTAAAATATGATACCAGAAATTTGTTTCATTCTTGATTTGTATGTTCTACAGTCTGCTCTGTTGATACAATAGGTATGTAATAAATATTAATTGGCAATATAGATGACTTATCTGACACTAGTAATTCTGGAAATCAAATGCTATTCTGATTAATATCTACCCAGTGTTTAATATGAAATTAAATAATTTAAAAGAATTCATTCAATAACACAACTAAGAACATATATTTCTTTCTAGTTAATAAAGTATGTTCACTTTCTGATAATCCTGTGTGGTCAAGGTTATTTTCTTTCTACAAAAGATAAGAAAATCACAAATGTTAAGTAATCTACTCAAAAGCACATATCTAGTGAGCGGTAAGACTAAATCAGAAATTGAGATATCATGTACTCAGACGTAGTGCACTTTCCCCAAGTCTACAAGCTCCCTAATGAAGATGAGCAACATGCATTCAAATCACATTGCCTAAATAACAAACTTTTATTTACTTGTTATATGTTCATTCTCATAGCTTTAAAGAGTTTATTATTAAGGTTTCATGGTCATTAAATTTCGTTATATATTCTGCTTATGTGTTTAGACTGGTTTGCTTTGCTTTTAGCAGTAAGCATACTAGCAAAATTTAATAAAGGAATATTATTTGATCAATCACATGGGCACTCAAGAAATAATTGAGTGCAGTATGCATTCAGGTTGGAGTTTGTATGGGTCAGGGTATGAGTGCAACATTTCTCATACTAAATTTAAAAAAAAAGTCTTTATATTCAGGATGATAAGAAACCATGTAAGCATATGACTTCCAGAAGAGCTTTCTGATTATTTTCAAAACTGAAATAAATCACTAACCACGCATCAGCAATCCTGGAGTAATCAGAGGTGCTGCAGTTGCATCTGAAGCAAAGCCAGATCTGAAACAGATGCAGCATCACCAGAGTTACAGATCACTGATATCAGGTAAGTGCTTTAACTTTGATTGGCTTTGGAATGGGATGGGTGGAGCTGGTCTAGGAGAGACTATTAGGAGACCTCAGTTTCCCCAAGCAATTTCACCCCAGACCCCTATCCTTCCCTCCCAGCTCAGCTTCCACCATCCTTATCAAAGTTTAAAGCACTTACCTGAAATTAGAACCTGAAACGCCAGCACTGCCACACTACATCTGTCTTAATTCCAGTTTGTCAAGTAGGTACAATTGCAGACCTGCTCCAGCACCTGTAGCTCAGTGTTGTAGGACAGTGGACATCTGCTGCCAAACTGAAAATATTTCATCTTAATTTTGTTAAGAACTTGTCATTTTAAAAATGATTTCTCAACAGTAATAGAGTTATTACTTACCATTTGGATAGGGTGTGTCACATAAAGTTAGAAATTCAACAATAGGATGATCCATTTCAAGCACTGTAATTGCTTTTCCATGCATGATGGTTAAACTTGGTCTTCTGCAAGCTTTGTCATAGGATAATCCACCAGAGAATATTATGAATGGTTCACTAAACAGGAAAAAAATGTTAATGAGACTGCCAAGTTTCAGATGATAGGAATTCACAGGACTGAACTTTTATGGAACATGCTTGATGGGAATTATCTGTAATTCAATTTGACACAAATAGCCTTTCCTGGTCTCCAAATCCTCACTCTACAATCATTTCCCTTTTTCTGGATACACAATCTCACCACTAAAATCATGAACATATCACCCCAGTAATGTGAAGCTAGAGGACTCTGGAGGTGCTCATTGCCTCTTTACATGAATTAGTTGGTTCCTATACTGTAAAGCACTCTAAGTAGAAGATTAGTCTATGTTAGAATATCAGGTTTACTATTTGGTATTTGAGACTCTAATCTGTAAGAGAAAAAAAGAAATGTGACAGTGGAAAGTCCAAGAATGTTAGTCAGTGAACACAAAATTCTAAATACACTTTCTGTGATTATAACTTAAAGATGGAGAAAGCTGGTACAGAAGACAACAAGAAAGCACCAAAGACAAACATGATCTTGATTGTACCTATGACCAGCGATCTCCAGTTTCCTTGCTTAATGAACTTCAAACAATTATTTTTGCCTATTAGTTTGTAAGACATAAGTAGATAGAACTGGGTTGGCATAAATGTAATTTGTTACAGTTGTCTTATTAATAGCTTTATGATTTTTCTTTTCTCAAATCATTACCTACATATTTACACTATTTGTATAAAAGAAAAGAAGTTATGCAGCCTTTTTAAAGAAGCAAATCCCCAATTAAAAATATTCTTGTCAGAAAAACCTTTTCAAAAAGAATCTTTCAGGTTTAAATTCTTTGAGAATATGCTTCCTCTTAGACTTCGCTTCCATCCTATCTGCAAAACTAAAGAACACACTTGTCTCAAGCAATCATTCTGTATGGTTTCCCTTCTTTTTTTCTATTTTGCACTGCGCTAATGTTAGTTTATAGAGCAATCAGAAAATTCTGAACTTTCTTATCCAAACCCATATTAAACCTACATATAAAACTGAGTAATTTTGCCTTTTAAAAATTCTTACTATTTGGATTTGTTTAGGTTGTAAGCACAACAAACTGCCATGTTCTAACTCAGATTTCTTCTGTTTTCCTCATTGGCTGATTTTAGTGATACTCTTGCACCTGTGATTCTACATGCTATTAATGAAGCAAAAAAAAAAAAAAAGGCATACTCTTGGATCTATTATTTGTTTCTACAAACTGTGCATATATAGTAAAACCTTTGCATATTTAAAACTATTTCTAATGTGATTCTTTATGAAATAGCAATTTTTTTTGTATGCACCTTAGAAAACCTGTCTTAACACACCCTAGGATAGGAAAAGTACAAAATTTCTGTTCTAATGGCTCTGTATCAAAAAAACATCGGGCCCTAAGTTAATTATTAACACACATTCACTCTGTGAACTACTAAATGATCTGAACAAAAGTTACTGCCCTAGAAAATTGCTGAAGGAACTTTTCATGATAACTGTATTACATATCTATTACCATATTAGATAATATGTATTTTTACTTATCTTATTAATGAGGGTAAAAAACAAGCAGCAAAAGCCAAAAGAAAACTGGAATATTTCAGACTCCGGAGTTTATTCCTAACATACAAGTCTGGTAATAGAGCTAAAATTCACTGCATGTTTACCATGTAATAGATGTTACATATACCTACAAAATAAACTTTATGTAATTCTCACAACAACTATAATAAAGACATTAGTAGTCCAATTTTATTTTGGAGGAATCTAGGATTACTGCAGGTTAAATAACTTATTCAGGGTCAAGCAGTTGTTGAATGTCATGACAAACAAACCAAATGCCAAGACCTAGATGCTTCACTTAATATTTAAATTCTTCAATAAATAAATTTCACAATTTGTCAAGCACTTCTACACGTTAAATGTTCTGAAAAATAATAAATGACCTAATTTATCTGATAGTTCATGGCCCTCCTCAGCACTCCCACACTTCAGACTATGATCTTTTTGTAATGGCAATGCTTTCACCAGTACTCTTTAGTGATCCTCTGGTTTTTAGACTCTGAGCTTTAAGCATCAGAGTTGACTTTCTAAATAAAGTAGCAATCACAAGAAACAGACACAATGCATACATTTACATGTAAGTAGCATGACAGTAATTATTATCAATAATCTTTCTGTTTCACAGTACAGATCTGAAGAATCATTTCTACACATACTTGGATTATCAATTACTAAATCAAGTGCATATGCTTGTTGAATAACAATGCAGGATACCCTAAACCTAATGACAACCCTATTAAATTAACTTCTACTTATTAAGAAATCCATATGTACCTTTATAAAGTTAGACTACTATATGCCTGGCACATTATTTTATTTAGTATTCATGAGGAACATGCTGAGATAGGCATTGATATGAAGCAGAAGTTTAAACAATTAAAATTTTTGATGTCACACAGAAGTCTTATTCAAAAATCAATGGCTTCAAGCATTATACTGCCTTGATTTGTGGTCCTGTTTCCTAAATTAACTTCTTTTGACTTTTAACTTTTCTCCCTTGCCTGGCACCAACTTTGAATTCACTAAGTCCCATATTAGGAATCTCCATTGCTAAGCATTCCCTGATCTTTCATTTCATGGCTCTCCCCACCATTTTTGTCAACACTAGCCTATGGCCCTTTTTCTGTGTTCCTTAGCATTATCTCTATAAAACACACTTGATATTTCTTTCGGCAACTACTTGTTCACTAGAACAAATTCAACACCAAATACTAATGTCAAGTTCATACACCAAATTACACAGCACATTGCCTACAGTAATAATTTAATAGTTTTAACTGAATTAAGCTGAATATTTAAGCAATTCATAAAAGTTTTTAAACAGGCAGCTAAGAAAAATGTCATAAAGATTACAGATCATGTATAAGGATACATAAAAATTCACAAGAAAATTAAAATGGTAATTGTTTTGCTGCAAAAGTCTTAATTCATGCATAGATTTCCCTCTTGTGCCTGAGTTTTTCCAAGACCTCCTCATATGTAGTAAAACCACCGGGCCTTCAATGTTAACCTGTTACCCTCATTGTATAAATATTGGCTTTCAAGTTTCTTAGCCTATAGAAAAAAAACAATGGACACTAGCAGATCACACACAGGAAATGACAGACATCCTGGAAGAGCAAAACTAAAGGAGAGAGTAAAACTTAAAACACACACATACACACACACATATATATAACAAGGAAGAAACAAACATATCAAACCAACACTTCCTAGCAATAGTTAACATAACATTTTGCACCTCAATAATCCTTGAAGTAAAACACTACGTAACAATTGACGTAAATAATAATGAATATAAAGACACAAAAAACTTGTTTTTGAATTACAACTTCAAGTACAATTTTAATATATGTGATGTATTTTACATTTCCATCCCTAAAGTTAAATTGAAATACTTTAATACTTTAGTCATAATTGTATAAAATTGTGGTAATTTCATTTTATCAGTTCATGTATTGTAACAACAGGCTAGGCTAAAATGTATTGACATATATTTAAGTTAACTGCTTAAAATTATTAATTTTATATTATATATTATATAAATTTTATAAGTTCATAAAAACAGGTGTAAACAAATCTGATACCAAAAAGAGTGCTACTGTGAGTATGTAATAAATACAGAATACAGTTTAGCTTAGATTAATGTTTAGGCACAGGACTATTATTTTAATTTTGGATGAGACTAGTCATTAATCACCATTACAGGTGAAAATAACAGTATATTTATTATGTAGATATATAGATATAAAATACATAAAATATTACTTTTTGTTCAATTTTATATATCTTAGAGCTTAAAACATTTTTGGGGAATTCACATTGATTAGGCACCACTTATGATGCCTCTATCAACCTGATTAGAGTCTGGGCTCCTCCACATTTGATCTAGCTACTTTATATTGCATATTTCTGGAGACAATAGGTGATGGTTCTTCTTAATCAGTCCTTGCCATCCATGTGAAAGATCCAGACTGAATCTCAGGACCCTGCCTTCATCCAGATCCAGCCCTGGCTGTTATGGGAAAATGAGAAATGAAATAGTAGCTGGAAGATCTCTATTCTCATCTCTAGTCTCTCTCTACTGCTCTAATAAATCACTAATCCCTTTGATGAACTTTTAATTAGTTAAAGGGACAAATAGCTAATTAGTTGAAGAGACAAGCACTGTGGCACAGGGGTTTAGATTACCATTTGTGATACCAACATCCTATGTTAGTGCTGGTTCAAGTTCTACCACTACTTCACTTCTGATGCAACTCCCCGTTAATGCTCCTGGAGCTTAGCCCAACTGCTTGCTTAAATCCTCCTACCTTTGAGGGAGACAACAGTGGAGTTCCTAGCTCCTGGTTTTAACATGCCTGGCCTAGTTGTGTCTGCTATGGGCATTTAGGGAGAGAACAATCTTATGAAAAATGTGTTTTTCTTCCTTTTAAATAATTAAATAATGAAAAATGTGTTAGTCTTCCTTTTAAATAATTAATCTTTAGAATTCCACCAAAAGTTGAATCAATATGTTTATTACATTTTAGTAAATTTATACTATGCGGATACATATATTTATTTTTCCTTTCATGCTTGAAAACTTTTATTCATACAGATTTCATGTATATTTTAAGTAAAATTCTAAGAAGATAGTCATACTTCTTTTCTTCCTTCAATTCCCCTGCTTCAGTTCTGTTTTCTTAATTTTTGCAAAAAACATAATTTCAATCTACATTTTGTCTTTCTAGCTAAAGGAATCTTGCAAATTCAGAATCTAAGTCCCAGTATATAGATGCGGTTATGTAGTTAATTCTGTCAAAACATTATCAATAGCATATACCTTATGTTTAGTAAACCCTGTAACTTGAAGTGTGTATGGCCAGTAAGTCCTACATTGTTAAAATTAATATATAATACTCAAAGTACTTGCAAAAATAAAAGAACACATAATTGCAATATTCATAATGATCATTGATGATGTCTATTAAAAGCTGTCATTATTTATGAGAATTCAGCCAGTTAACATAATTATATAAAGCATTAGACAATATGGTTGTATAAAATTATATCCATCTTTCTTGTTTATGTTTCTTAAATGTATTCCCATATTTCCTAAAAAATGCATACCTGTTTCTGCAGGTTTTGTATTCTACTTTAAGAATTGGTTTACAAGATTCAGATTTTCTTCCTTCTCTTTGACTTTGACTTTTTCCTAACAAAAGAAGATATTTTATTAAGTTTAATTTGAATTATACACATCCATGAGAATTTAAAAACAAGAGTATAAAAATCAATAACATAAATATGTTTTTAATAATAGCATAAACATGCCTATATATCTTCACTTGATCTTAGCCAAAATACTGAGAAGTGATGATGCCTACATATCTTACTATTTCTATGGACGTTGTAAATCATTTCAAGAGCGTAAGTACTTGGTTGTAAATGTTAGATAAAATAATACAAATCATATTGCTTTACATTCTTTACATATTAATCTAGTCTCATGTAAAATCATTTTAAGTTTGAAAATAGATATTTATATGTAAAATAAAATGTGCTACCACGAAAATACATACAAGGATCAATATTTGTCTATAATAGTAGCATCTCCATTCATATGCAGAAAAACACCATTTAAACCATATGATGGGTAATCAAAATGATTTCCTTTCCATCTAATTCACTTTAAGGAGAGTTTACTGAACAATAAACAGATTATATACTTCATAATTTATAAAAAATAAATTTATGATATATTGTATTGGCATAAAATAAAAATTCTAGCTACTGGCAGGAAGAGGTTATACAATTTAGATTCCACATGGTTTTGAATAAAGGATCAATAAAAGATGAAAGTTAAGTCACTAATACACATAACACGTCTCATTTAATTCTACATCTCTTGGCATGTACGTACATCTCTTACATAAACTTGGCATGTTTTCTGAAGTATTATGGTTCATGTATACTTTCAGTAAGTACCTTCATTCTTATGTATTTTCACACATAAAATATAGACACACATATCGATTATGTAGAGGTATTTATATATACACATTTACATTTTAGGATAGCTTCAAAGTGGCATAGCCAAATCAAATTAAGATAGTTTTATTGAATTTGTTTAAAAGGCAAGGAATCGACATAAAATAAAACCATGGTTTGTTCCATGGCATATTTTCTGAAACTGATGTTTCTTTCTATTTTGAATAAAGAAGCATCGATAATGTGAATGTAATGACAGTTATTTGCATGATAACAGGTATATAAGTTTCTGTAACACGTGTAAAATAGAATTGTTGAAATTATATGCGATCAAGTAAGACATGCCAAGGTCTCATAAAAAGAAATATTTTCCTCAGGGCTTCACTTTTCACAATTGTTTTAAGATTTATTGGGGGCTGCTCTGTAGCATAACAGGTTAAGCCACAAGGTGCAATGCTGGCACCATGTTTGGGAGTCAGTATGAGTTCCAGCTCACTACTTCCTATCCAGATGCCTGCTAATGACAGGGCACAAATGACAATCAGACATCAAAAGGGCCCAAAATTTACTAGACTTAACAAAAACACAAAGTCTATGAAGTGTCATAAGCAAATAAATGATAAAGTTTTGTGGAAATTTAAATTAAAACAAGATGGGCAGGCAATTTGGCTAAATGAAAAGATCCAGGTAGAACTACAGTAAGAATAATGTTCATGAAGCACAAAAGACAATTAACAGCCACCTTTTGCCACAGAGTTGTTAGAAGTCTGCAAGTTGACACGTTAGATATGTAACACTTTAAATTTAAAGTACATTTTAAATTTTAGTTAAATATTAAAAAACATTAAAATGGCTTCCCTTATTAGAGCAGTTTGAAGGTAGAAAAAATTCAAACAGGGAAACATTAAGTTCATTTAATCCTAAATAAGATAAAAAAGAGACATATCTGACATATCTTAGTAAAAATCCTAAAAAACAAAATTAAAATCTTTAAAATGGTAAGAGAAAAACAGCTGGTTAAATGCTATTTGATGGTTCTAATAGCTCATATCGGTCATATAATTCATTTCATTCTTAGGAATATACCCAAAAGGAAATGAAGTCAACTTATTAAAGTTATTTAAACTCCATGTTTACATCAGTTCAATTTACAATACCTAAGATATAGATTCTAAGATATAGAATCACCTAAGATGTCTATTAACTAAGACCTAGATAATGACAACACAAGATGTATGCACGACAGAATAATACCTAGCCATGAAAAAGGAAGGAACTCTTTCATCTAAACAGAGTAGGTGGAAGTTGAACTCATACTTAGTGAAATAGGTCAAACCTATAAAGATAAACATCAGAAGTTTTCTCTGGGGCCAGGTGCAATGGCTCAATTCTCTAATCCTCTCCTTTCAAGTGCCAGCATGTACACTGGTTAGTGTCTTAGCTGTTTCACTTCCCATTCATGATAGATATAAAAGTTTAAATAACTTCAAATAAACCTAAGTGAGGATATGAAAGTCCTCCATGATGAAAAGTAAAAACATTAAAGAAAGAAACACAAAAAGATAGGAAGAGTTTGTCATATTTATGGATTTGGAAGAAATAATATCATTATAATGCCCATACTACTAAAAGCTATTTATAGATTCAATGTGATCATAATCCAAATCTGATAACATTCGTCTCAGACCAGGAATAAAATGATACTAAAATCCATATGGAAACACAGAGACATCATTATAGTAGGCTACAGGACACACTACAGGACGGTGTTAATCAAAACAGCATAGTACTGGTGCAAAAATACACATGTAGATTAATAGAACAGAAAATATACTGCAGAAGTTAATTCATTCATTTACAACCAAGTAACCTTTGACAAATGAGCTAAAGTCAGTCCCTGCAAAGATGATAACAATCAACAAATGATGTTGAAGAAATGGCATCTCCATGTACAGAAGTATGATACAAGAATCCTGCCTCACACTGTACACTGGCATAATCTCAGAGTTCCTGAGAAAGACCCCTAGCTGTACAGGCAATTAAAGCAAAACTGGGAACCTGAGATCATATCAAGCTAAGACATTTCTGGACTGTAAAAGAAACCATCAACGGAGTATAAAGGCAATGGACAGAAAGGGATGAAGTATTTTCAAAATAATCAATTGATAAAGCATTAATATTCAGATAAAATAAATAGCCCAAGAAACTCTACAACAAAACAATTCAGTTATAAAATGAACAAGCGACACGAAGAGGCAATTTTCAAAGGATTAAATACAAGTGATCAATGTACACATGAAAATCCTTAGGATTACTAAGCATAATGAAATGCAAACAAAAGCTACAATGAGGTTTCACAACACTCCATTTAGAATGGCTATCAGAAAATAAAAAGTGCTAGAGAGGATGTGCGGAAAATAGTTCCCTAATCCACTGTTGTTGGGAATGTAGGTAGTGCAACCATTACTGAATATGAAATTACTCATAAATCTGATAATAGATCTAATGTATTACCCATGTATCTCACTTCTCAGAATACACTTAAATAAAATTAACATATCACAAAGTTATCTATTCTGCTACATTTATCGCAGCCCATTCACAATAGTGAAAATATGGAATCAATCCAGATGGCCATCAACTTGATGACTGTATAAAGAAAATGTGATATATGTATATATATATATACACACACACATACATACACACAGTATGGAATACTGCTCAGCCAAAAAAAAAATGAGGTTCTGTCTTTTGCAACAAAAATTGGGCACAACTGGAAATCATTATGATTAGTGAAATAAGCCAACCTCAGAAAGACAAAAGTCATTTGCTTCCCTTGATCTGTAATAAAACACATTATAGAAGAAAAAAAAGCAACACTGCAGGGGAGTAGGGTAAGGACACATTAAAATGGATGCAGAAGGATTAGTGGAGGAGAAGCAGAGAGGATGCAATCCCCCAAAAAGGAGTGGGTCAGCTGATGGCAGGGGAACACTTGAAGATGTGTGAACACAGGGAAGCAACAGAGACAGTGAAGCAGTGCTGCAGCAAACAGAAATCACAGCAGCAATCAGAGCTCCAATAATGGTCAGTTATGAAGGGGATGCAAGGAAAGCAGGATGTATCAACTCAGAATTGCAGGTCCTACTCAATTTTTTGATGTGACCACAAGCAAAAGCAGAGTGGTGGAACCCTTTCAGACAAGTATGGGAACATGATGGATTGCATGGCCTAGACCCTCCATCAATGCCACAGTATGGGCCATTTTAAGTTTTTTGCAAAAGTCCCTGGGGAACAAAAGTGAACTGTGCATGTATTGAGCCAGGGAGAACTAATTATGGCTCAATGCATTGCACTGGTCCCACCAAGAAAAAAACAGATTGGCATCCCATGGGTTCCATCCAAAAAAGGTCCAAGTTGCCTTCAGACCTAATTGCTATTGGCAAGAAGAAAGAAAAAAATCTGTCCTACGGGTGCCACTGACAGCACTGTACATGGAGTTTAAAGATGGGAGTCCATCTTTGATCTGGAAGTAGATATTCATGCTGCATTGTATCCTCACATTTGGATTGGACAGTTTTCATTACAAAGTTACAAACATCACCTGAAATGAAAACTCACAAAATCAACAACCAGAAGAAAAATTATTAAAAAAAAAATCATTGTAAATCTCCTTAAAAACAAAGAGAAGTACACAAAATTTCAAGGAATTTAAGGAATGTGCTACATAGGAAATAGCAACATTGAAAAAAAATCAAACTAAATTACCAAAATAAAGAATACAGAAAATTGAAAATACAAAGGATAGTTTCAATAATAGAATGAGTAAGGCAGAAGAAAGAATTGCAGAACTGGAAGACTCAACACATGAAAATTCTGAAACAGAGATCTGAAAGAGAAACTGAGTTAAGTTAAAAATTTATTGAAGAATTGATACCATCAAAAGGCCAAACATAAGGTTTATGGGTGCTCCTGAAGGCACAGAGGGCAGAGGTGAGTTGAAAGATGTATTTAATGAAATAGTAAATGAGAATTTCCCTCACATAGAGAAATAAATGTGAAGCCAAAGAAGGGCAAAGAACACCAAATAGATTCTACTGGAAGTAATAGTACACACCATAATCATGCTGTTTGGTTGAACACAAAGAAAAGATAAATAAGCACTCAAGAAACATCAGATAACTTATAGAGGAATACTAATCAGACTCACAGCTGACCTAATAGTGGAGACCATACAGGCCACAAGAGAATGTAGCGACAAATTCCAGATACTAAAACAAACAAAAAACTGTCATCCCAGTGTAATACACCAAAGCTTTCCTTTGCATTTGAAAATAAAATATTTCCAAAGCAAATAAAAATTGAAAAAGTTTGCCTCTATCAGACTTGCCCTACAAATGTTGCTTAAACAGTTGCTACAGAGAAAACTAACACCCACCCAAACCAAGGCAAATTTGGAGAACATATCAACAAAACTATAAAAGAAAACTTAAGCAAGAAACTCAACGCTAAAATGATAGGATTAAATCACTGCTTGTCATACTAACCCTGCATGTAAATGACAAACTCATCAATCAAAAGACAGATTAGCACATTGGAGCAAAGATCAGGACCCATCCATCTGTTGCCTAAAACACACATCTTACCAACAAAAATATGTGGAAACTGAAAGCAAAAGGATGGAAAGGATATTCAAGGGTAATGGAAAGGAAAAATGAGACAGTGTAATATAGATAATATATTACATCATATAATAATATCATATAATATAGACTTTGATGATAAAAGCATTAAAAGAGATGAAAAAGGTCATCACATGATTTAAGGATAAATTCAGCAATTACAATAATAAATGAGTGTACATCAAACACCAGGGCACCTAGCTACCTGAAACAAATATTAATAGATTTAAAGGGAGAAACAGACTCCAATATAATGATAGTGAGGGACTTAATACCCCCACTAACTTCAGAGGACAGATTAACAGACAGAAACTCAGCAAGCAAACAACAGAGCTCACCCAGACAACAGAACAAACGGACTTAACTGAAATACACAAAACCTTTCATCCTACAGAATACAGCTTTAATGAATCATTACATGGAAACTTCCACAGAACAAGCCTCAGTAATTTAAAATAAAATGAAATCAATCCATTTATGTTCTTTGACTATCATGCAGTGAAACTGCAGACCAACAGGTCAAAATTTAAAAATCACTTTAAAAAGAAATGATCAATACATTCGAAACTTGTGGGACACATTCAAGGCAGTGCTAAGAGGAAAGATCACTGAAATTAGTGCCTTTGTTAAGAAGTCAGAAAGGGTTCAAGTAAACGACCTAACTACAATCTGAAAGAACTAGAAAAACAGCAGCAAAACAATCCTACAATTGACAGAAAAAAAAACAAGAAATAAGCAAAATAAGGGAGGAAATGAACCAAATAGACTCCAAGGATCAATGCATAAGATCAACAAATCAAAGAGCTGGCTCTTTGAGAAAATTAACAAAATAGATTTTCAACTAACCAAAAAAGAAGGAGTAGATCCAAATCAATAGAATCAGAGAGGAAAGAGGAAAAGTAACAACAGATCCCTCAGATATACACAGAATAATCAGAAACTAAAACAACTATATGCCAACAAATCAAAAGATTTGGAAGCAATGGATACATTTTGAGACCCACACAGTTTGACAAAACTGAGTATGAGGTAAATAAGGGTCTCAACAGATCTACAACCAGGATGGAGACTGATATCAGTAAGCAAATTTCTCCCAACAAAGAAAGACCAGGACCAAAGATGGCTTCACTGCTGAATTCTACTGAATATATCAAGAACTTACTCTACTGAAGAGAAGCATTCCAAACTTTTTCTATGAAGACAACATCACCTTAATACCAAAGCCAGACACATGACGGAGAAAGAGAACTACAGATTGTTATTCCCCTATAAATATAGATACAAAAATCGTCAATAAATACTATCCAATAGAATCCAGTAATATGTTAGACAGATCATTCACCCAAACTAAGTGGGATTTATCCCTATAATGCAGGAATGGTTTACCATAACATAATGCAAATTAATAAATGTGATACACCACATCAGCAGCTACTAAAGTCAGTTCTGAGAGTGCCAAGATAACTCAAAATTGATTTACTCTAAGACTTAGATATCCCACTCCTGGGAATATTTCCAAAGGAAGTGATATCTGCATATGAGAAAGTGATCTGTGCCCATGAATTTATAGCAGCGCAATCCACCACAGCAAATCATAGAAATAATCCAGATTCCTTCAAGAAAATATATGGATAAAGAAGCACTGCTTTTTTATACTCCATGAAATACTACTCAGTCACTAAAAAGAATGAAATTCTACCATTTGCAACAAAATGTTCCCAACTGGAGACCATTATGCTCAGTGAAATAAGCCAATCCCAAAAGGACAGATATCATATGTTCCCTCTGATGTAAGGCAACATTCATGCAAAATTCAAACCAAAAAGATACATAGGAAAACACACACATATATGTATATATGTATCTGTATGTATATGTATGTATGTGTGTGTGTATATATGAAACCTTTGGTACAGCATTTTAAAAAAATTTTATTTTGGGCCCGGCGCGGTGGCGCAAGTGGTTAAAGGTCCTCGCCTTGCACGCCCGGGATCCCATATGGGCGCCGGTTCTAATCCCAGCAGCCCCGCTTCCCTTCCAGCTCCCTGCCTGTGGCCCGGGAAAGCAGTCGAGGACGGCCCAAAGCTTTGGTACCCTGCACCCGCGTGGGAGACCCGGAAAAGGCTCCTGGCTTCGGATCGGCATAGTATCGGCCCGTTGCGCTCACTTGGGGAGTGAATCATCGGACGGAAGATCTTCCTCTCTGTCTCTCCTCTCTGTATATCCGCCTTTCCAATAAAAAAATAATAAAAATAAATCTTTAAAAAAAAAATTTATTTTTATTGGAAACGCAGATTTACAGAGAAGAAAAACAGAAAGATCATCCATGTGCAGGCTCACTCCCCAAGTAGCTGCAACAGCCAGAGTTGGGCTGATCTGCAGCCAAGAGCCAGGGGCTTCTTTTGGGTCTCCCATGTGCATGCAGGGACCCATGGCTTTGGGACATCCTCTGTTGCTTTCCTAGGCCATGAGCAGGAAGCTGGACGGGAAGTGGAACAGTCAGGACTCAATCTGGTGCCCATATGGGTTGCTGGTACTTGCTGGTGGAGGATTAGCTAATTGAGTCATTGAAATGGGCCCAAGACAGCATTATTATGCAGTGCATTAAGTAAGCTATTGCTTTTAATGTTGACATCTCTTATTGTAACACAATTTCTAATCTAGGCTACATTTCCAAATACAGCTCCATCCTAATGCACCTAGGCAAGCAGTGGAAGATGGCCGCAGCATATGGACTATTGTGAGAGACTCAGATGGAATTCCTGGTTCCCAGCGTTGGCCTGCTCCTGGGTTGGCTGCCTCAGTCATTCAGTGTATAATCCAGCAGATGGAAGCTCTCTGTCTCACTCTCTCTGCCTTTAAAATAGATAAATTCTTTTAAAAGGAAAATAAAAGATTAAGAGGTATACAGAAATTTAAAAAAAAATAGCTTAAAATGTCTAGACATCTGCAACAAAATGAATGGAATTAGAGATTATGTTAAATCAGGTAATCCAGACACAGAAATCCACATTTCTCACTCAAATTTTCAAGTATATTTTAAAATATTGATCTGATGTTATAATAGTGGTTGCCAAATTACCAGGGAGGAGATAAGGTGCAGAGAAGTTGGATGGACCGATACACATAGAAGTAATAGACTCTAGGGTTACACAGCACAGGGGGTGACTATGGATTGTGATAATATATAATGCAATATAGAAAGAATAGGAATTGAGGACTTTTGTGCTCTAAAATGGACAAAGGGTGAAGAGATGGAAGTGCCGATCACCTAATTTGACCTGTTTATGTGTATCTGCTGAAATAACACTGTATCCCTTAAAAGTATATTAATAATATGTGCTTTATAATTCTTCATTATTTTCAATTGTCTTGGAAAGGTAGGGATCAAAACATAGGGAGAAGGACAGATCTTACATCTGTAAATTCACTACCTAATTGCCCCAAACTATTAGGGCTGAGCTTAAGGGAGGAGCCCAGAAATCACTCCAGGTCAAATGTGGGGTGGCATGGAGTCAGCCATCCTCTGCTATCTCCCTGCATGCATACCATCTGGAAGTTAGATTGGAAGAAGAGTAGTTATGTCTAAATACTGAAATGGGTTGTGCATTCCATGTGAAAATTTATATACAACGTTTACTCCACTACATGATCATTAAATTTTAAAACAAATAATTCTGTCAGTCTGTGTAAACCTGCTTTTCAAATAAAAATAAAATCAATAAAATAAACCTTAAAAATAATTAAAATCTAAGTAAAAAGAAGTTTTAAAAATCCATTTGATTGACAAACCCAGTAATTTATTAATATAGCTTACATTAAAGATTTGTAGAAAAATTAGTGAGGATATGAATTGATGTAAAACATATTAAAAACCTGCTGTTAGGAATTTATCATGAACATAGCCATCCTAAAACCCAGACTAATCATCTACCAATCACAACTTGTTGCATCATGTGACTACAACAGTGTAAAAAACCATGAAAAACAGTGATGTATCTGGGTATGTTAATGAGGATAAACCTCAAAGTTCTAGAGTTTAGATAATAAAGTGCAGAACAATGAAGATAACACATCTACTTTTATGTAACTAAGTATTTGATCATATGAAAAATCACACAATTCATAAGCTTCAAATTGTATATTTTTCTGAGGAGCAGGATGAAATCTCATCCCATCCCTTCTCATTCAGCTTAGAACATCAATCTTCCCTTGGTAAAGTATATGCAGGCTATAAATAAAACCTTTTCATTAGGTAATTTAACAATTATTGTAGCTACTGATCAACTGTCACAGTACTACAGTCTCTGTGTTAGAGTAACTGTAATTGACTTAACAGTATCCCTAGAACTATTGCCTTTAATTTATTGCCTATTATAAATTAAAATTTCTCAGCACAGGCATTATGGCAGAGCAGGTAAAGCCATCACCTGCAATGCCAGTATACTGTATGGGCAGTGGTGTGAATCCTGGCTGCTCTATTTCCAATCCAGTTCCCTGCCAATGTGCATGGGAGCACAGAGATGTCCCAAGCTCTTGAGCTGCTGCACCCAAGTGGGAACTCTGGAAGAAGTTTCTACCTTCTGTCTGGCTCAGGCCTTTATATTGTGGCCTTAGGGGAACTGAACTAGCAACTGGAAGAGTACAGAAACCCCCAACTTTGATTCTCCCTCTCTGTATACTGTGTTTTTTAAAAATAATTATTTAAAAACCCTTTTCATACCTACACATGTAAAGGAAACAATTCTATATATAATGTTTAGCACTATCTATCATTTCAAGTATGTTCTAGGGAATCTTGGAAAAGTACACAAATATCTTTCTGGTTCACTGAACTGTTTTCTTTGAAAGAAGTACAATTTGTGGCATATGGTGATTCTGTTTTCATATTGTGAGAAACCGTCATGCTATTCTCCACGAGTGTAGCATATTACTTTGTCACAAACACTGTGTACATTTCCAGTTGTATACATCTTGCTAGCAATTGTTAGTTTGTTTTTATTTTGGTATTTCTGACAACAGTAAACCTAATGAATATGATGCAGTAAGTACCTCATTGTGTAGTTTTAAAAGTTTTGATTAAAAATTAACAAAGTTATATATATTTAATGGAGTAATATACAATGTTTCATTGAATATATACACTGTGTAATGCCCAAAAGGGTAAACAGAGTCATAATTTCAAGCATTTAACATGTCTTTAATATGGAAATTGTCAAAAATAGTATCTAATTTTATAGAGAACCCTGCTATGTAGTATAACCCTGGAAATTCTTACTCCTATATAGCTATAATTTAATAAATCAATCAGCCTTTACTAATCCCTCCATTCCCACTTCTCTCTCCTGTTTCTGGTTAAGTATACTTATATTTTTAATGACTAGGAGATAGCTTATTGCTTTAGATTACACATGAATGATATTTATCTTTCTAGATCTGGCTTATTTTACTTAAGATAATGAGCCTCCCAGTTCCATCCATGCCGTATCAAATGGCAAGATTTAGTAGTAGTCCATTAGATATATGTAGTCCATCAGATATATGTAGCAAGCTGTCTTTATTCATTCATCAATAAATGAAAAGTTGGGTTGTTAACATCTCTTGGCTATTGAAAAATTGTATACAATAAGCAGATGACTATAAAGGTCTCCTTGACAAAATGATTTTATTTCCTTTTGATATTTATATTCAGTAGTGAGACTGCTGTATCATATTATAGTTTTAGTTTTTAGAGACCCCTGTTACTTTTCACATTGGCTGTACTAATTTACATCCCTAGCAATGATGTGCTAATTTTCTTTTGTCCACAACTTCATAACCACTTTTGTCTTTAAAAAAAAAATCACCATTCTAATTAGAGAGAAATAATGCCTCATTGTGGTTTTTATTTCATTTTACTCAAAGCTAGTTACACTGGGCAATTTAACCATGGCTCTTTACCAATTCTTCCATCAATGGACACCTAGGTTGTTTTCAGATCTTGACTATTATAAAAATCCTGCAGTAGGGGTTGACATAACTGCTCAACTAGTTAATTCTCTACCTTGCAGATGGTCACATACCATATAGTCACTGGTCCATGTCCTGCCTGCTCTATTTCCAATTCAGCTTGCTGCTTACAGTCTGGGAAAGCAATTGTGGATGGCCTAAAGCCTTGGGAGCCTGTACCCACGTGGCAGATTCTGATTGGCTTCTGATTGGCTTAGTACTGGCCATTGTGACCATATGGGGAGTGAACCAACAGATGGAAGATGTTTTTCTTTCTCTCTTTCTGTAAATCTGCCTTTCCAATAAAAACAAGTAAATCCTTAAAAGAAAAATACTGTCATGAAAATGGTAGTCCAGATATCTTTAGAAACTACTGAATTTATTTCCATTATGTAAATTCCTGGAAAAAAGATTGCCATGTAGTACGGTAATTTTAGTATTAATCTCTTTAGGAACTTCCAAACTCCTTTCCATAATGGCAGCAACAATTTACATCCCCAATTCTGTGCAAAGGTTTCCTTTCCTCAATATCCTTGTCAACATTTTTCACATTACACATGAAAAATTTTATAGCTACTTTGAAGAACATCTACTCAGATCTTTTACTGATTTGGGGTATTATAATGAGGACATAAGATTAGTGGTTGCCTCAGGCTAGAGGACTAGGAAAGTGGAGATGGAAATAAATATCTAATGCTTTTCTTTCAGTGAAAATTGAAATGTTCTAAAATTTATTGCTCATCTGTAAAAAGGAAATTTTATCATATGAAAATGGTTGCAAATGGAGGGTATCATGCTTTATGACATAAGCCAGTCACTGAAAGATAAACACTGTATATTGTCCCTTATTAATGAGATTTAAAAATTGTTTTAAAATTTCCACTATTAAGTATTCTGATAGGGTTTGATAAATATTCTGTGCATACATACTAGCATGTATGTGAGGGTATATCAACACGCAAAAAATTGGAACTACTGATAAATTTATTTTTGGTTCAAAAAAGGTTGAAATCCATAGACTTTTAATACCACTATCTCAACAAATATAGCATTAGACATATTAGCAAAACCACAATGACAAACACCATAAATCATCCTGATCCGTCTGATTTTCACAGCTATAAAAGAAAAATGATCAGGATTACCAGGAAAAATCTATTATAATAGAATTTATTAACTCGCCTCTCTTAGAGATCAAATATCAAATTAAAAACAAAAAAATTAGAATAGACAGAGAACAAGGAAAGCTTAGAACAAGACAGGAAATGGTCATCAGGGACTCACATATATCTTACTAGGTAGGACACGAAAATAAGTTACTCCTAACTAGGGTATTGAAGATTCCTCTGCACACCCCTCCTATAACTGTTCTGTGCCTCAACTGTTGACATATACCTTGTTAAAGTTATAAGCCAGTTAGGACTACCCTAAAATCTGCCAAGTTCAGTAAAAATTATGGTTCAATACAATAAACTGCTAAATACAAAATGAAAATAGATATGAGACAGCTGAATAATATCCTATATCCATTTTAAAGTGGATAGAAGCTGGAAGTATATAAACTAAACCTGAAATGTTAATGAAGTAGTCACAGGATGTGGTTAAGAACCTGCATTTTCTAACATATCAGTCACTCCAATACCATGTCAATTAACCCCATAATGTTGTAAGCAGTTATTGATGATATGTTAAGGCTTTTCATTGGTTGAAACGATATTCTGCCAGCTCTGCTTTTAGACCAGAGATGGTCTCCCCCAAGAAACTGTTGAATTGATCTGGACAATAAGATGCTGGACTCTATGCATGGCACATGCTTGCAATGAAAGAAATAAGACTGGACTTAACTGTAATACTGCAATAAGGTGGAATAATCCACCGGGGTGGGAGGAGGGTACGGGGAGGAGTCAGGGGAACCTCAGAGCCTATGAAACGATGTTATAAAATGAAATGCAATTTAAAGAAAGAAAAACCTTGTGAAGATTTTAACAACACATAATGAAAAATACATATTTAGGCTTGAGCTTTATGTAATAGGAAATACAAATTCTTCCCAAGCACCTTAGGAATATTATGGGAATTTATTATGTGCTAATTATACAGCAAATCAAATCTCAGTAGGATTATTATAATGCCACCCACTCTGATAATTCAAAAACCTTATTTGAACCTTATTACTTTTCTGAAAATCAATTCTTACAGAAAGAGAATAAAAACATGTTTAAAAACTTGAAAACACATGTACAAGCTCATGCATAAAAAGAATTATAATAAGAATCAGGAAATATCTCAAACGGAATTTTAATGAAAACTATATCACTAAAGAGATTACACATGAAAGTTTAAGATATTTTTATTATTTAAAGATAAGTGTTGGTTAATTTGGAAAATAAACATCTTACCATGTGGAACTGTGGTCTGGAAAGGGCGGCTTGGGCTTTTCAGGTTCCATAAGGTCAAGCTACCATCTGAATGGCTGCACATGAACTGTTTGCCCTCATGATGCCAATCAATTGAATGAATAGCCTAATAAGATAACAATTAAAAACAAGTGTGCATGTGGGGAAGCAGAAACATATTTCTAGGAAGAATATTCTGATACAATGTCACTTTATGGACACAGAGAAACATTTTTCTGACCTGATCAGATTCCTTGGCTTCAGCCATGTATAGATGTATAAAAAGCTACTGAAGCTTATAAATCTAATCTGGAAAGCTCATGATGTCTATTCTCTTTTATAATTCAGTTTCCAGTTCTTTTCACTAAAAACATTTAGAGACAGTGACAATTTAGTAAAAGCTGGCATGAAAGGGCATCCTGCACCCACTTCTGCTCTCTAGGGTAACTATTATCTAAATTTTGAATATGCCAGCTTTAAGCTGATTGCCAATGGAATAATACAGCATACAATCTTCTGTGCCTATCTCAACTTCATCAGATGCAACCATTTATTGTGTGTGCTTTTTATTTGCTCATTCTCATTACCTGGAGTGCTCCACTGCATGAATATTCCATAATACAATTATATAACATTTCTTGCCAGATTATTCTTCACAGTCATGACCAAATATCAGCTATATTATAAACAATGAATTTCAAAACAACTTAAGTTTTTGCCACAGAAAATGAATCTTCTAAGGAAGGTATACATTTTCTTTAGTGAACTTAAAGACAATGAGACAAGGCACAAGCATGAACTCTGTGGCAAATAGAAGGAATTAAGACCAGAGTAAAGATAGAATATCCTCATGGGAGAAAAACCCCATAATTGAAACTTGAACAAATGTCAAAAGCCAAGTATTTGTAATTGGGTCAAAAACAAGGTATCCCATTATAAAACAGTAGAGTACAAAGCTTGAAAACAAAGTCATAAGTGCCTTCTCAAATATTTTGCTAGAAATAACTTACCTCATCATAATAAACTCTCAAATCTGCTCTTTTAGATTTCAAATCCCAGAATACTACAGTTCCATTTTCATATCCTATCAGGAGCTGTAAAAATTTCACAATTTTGAAAATTATTACATGAACTTCAACTTTTGTTCAATATGATAAAGCAAAGTCATACATTATAATAAACTTTATTTATATTATTTTAGGGGCCAGCGTGTGGCGTAGTGGGTAAAGCTGTCTCTTGGGAGACCAGCATCTTTTAGGGGCACCAGTTCAAGTACTGCTGCTCCACTTCTGAGTCAGCTCCCTACTAATGCACCTGGGAAAGCAGCGGAGGATGGTCCAAGCGACAAGCCCCATGTAAAGCTGGGAGACATGGAAGAGACTCCTGAACCCTGCATTTGGACCAACCAAATTCCAACCTTGTGGCCATCTGGGGAGTGAACCAGCGAATGGAAGATCTCTGTCTCTCCCTCTCTAACTGCCTTTTGAATTAATGAATGCATGCATGCATGCATCTGAAATATTATCTCAGTATGTGAATGTAGGTTTCTCAAGTTACATAAAAAGATTTAGATTTATCTACTTACTTATTTGAAAATCAATCCTTATAGAAAGAGTAGAGACAAGGCGGTTTTCCACCCACTGGTTCATTCCCAGAGTGTCTCAATGATCACAGCTGGGCCAAGCCAAATTCAGCAGCTTCATGTGTCTCTCTCACGTGGGTGGCAAGGGCCTAAATATTTGGGTCATCATTTGCTGCTTTTTCAGGGCATCATCAAGGAGTTGGGTAAGACACGCAGCAGCCAGGATACAAACAGGTGCCCTTTTAGGATGCTAGCATCACATACAGTGATTTTACCAGCTTTGCCAAAATGTAAGCCCATTATTCACACTGAAATAAAGCTGACTCTTGCAATATAAGAATTTATCAAGAATTTAATATCAGTCAAAATAGGAAATGTGAGAGTATATAAGTAGACATGCATATATAAAATATAAATACAAAAGAAAATGGATAGAAATTATAATAAACCATGAATATACCAGTCAGACCAATGCACTTGAGAAATGAACACAGATTTTGCTTCAAGTTTCTTTACATCAATCAAATCCTGTTGTTTCTTTAATTTCAACTTTTTAAACTCGTGGTTTATAAACCCCCAGAAGTTACAAATATCTTTGAGATTTACATTAACAAAGTGACTGATTAATGTAATTTAAAAACTTTTGAATTAACATGAACCGTACATTTTGTGAGATACAGTCTAAATTTCCATAGTTATGCATAGTAAAAACCAATAATGTCTAGAAACTAGCCTTTCTATTTCTTTTATTATGTCTTAGATTTAATCTACTGTTATGTGGAATACCAGTACCCATTACCTTCACCTGGCTGTATTTTGGCATTCATTCAATATCCCTTTGATTCCCCACTCTTTGCAGCTTAAATTAATCACTACTGGTGAGTGAATTAAGACTTAGTATAATGGTCAATAGACCAAATAATTTATAAGTATGTAGTTTTCCTTTTAAAATAGACTATTTGAGAACAGATAAAATTTTCAATGTAGATCATTAAAGTGATAGTTATTTTTGAAGCTATATCATATTCTTAAACATTTAATTATTAAAATTAAAATTAAGTTTCACATCCTAAATTTACTAAATTAAATACATAAATATTTACATAAAACTAATATAAAGTTATACCTTGACAGGTTTTACATTCAAATTAATTCTTTTTATATATATGAGAAAAATGATGAACCCTAAAAGCAACTGCTATGGACTTTTTTGGGCTATGTAAAAGATTTGCTAGACTAAAAATTTTAGAAATTATCACAGAAGTAATGAGATTAATAACATGATCCTCCAAATTAAAGGTTAAAGATGCAATAAAAATATTCTAAAACACTATTATATTGTTTTCAAAATATCTGAAAAATAAAGCTGTTCTGTTGATAAATCACCAGCAATAGCCCCCAATCATCACAACATACAGATATTGAGCCATGAAACATAAATTGTTGCAATAAATAAGACTATATTATAAGAAATACAACATTAGAGTCTTATAAACAATTCATGAATAGAGAAAAGAGCCTCTGATATTCAGGAGATGCCTGAGCAGGTCACTGTGTGACTAGGACAGACCATTGTAAAGATCAGGGAAAAGGGAGGAAGGGAGGAAGGAAGAAGGGTGGGAAGGGAACTCTGACAGGAGAGTAAGAGGGAAGCATTACTGCGCTCTTGAAACTGTAGTAGAATCATTTATTCACTTTACATAATTCTATATGGGTTGCTCTTACAGGTGGCAGAAGCTCAAGCACTTGCACCACTTCCTGCTGCTTTTCCAGGGTCAAAATCTGGAAAGAAGCTGGATCCAAAGCGAAGCAGCATGCATTGTAACTGGTGCTCACATGGGATGCCAGCATTACCGGAGAGGCTTAAATTACCATGCCACAATGGGGACTGGGAGGTGGAGGAGGGAATTGAGATCCTTATTCGTGTAGTAATATTCTAAGTATGTAAAGCTACATATTTCTTTGTTATTTATATGTATCTTAATGTTGACACTCAGGCATTCTGTGTACATGATCATACGATCTAAAATACAGAATATTTTCAAAATAAATACCTCTAATTGTATTTAACTACATTATTAACATAGCAATAGTTCATAAAAATAGTGGATAAGGTGAGTCTCCTCTCTTTTCTCCTAACTTGGTTGTCACTCCTTCTAGTGTTTCCTCACTGAATAACATCCTGGATTTTGTAGTGAATGGATGGATGAATGGGTAGATGTACAGGCACAGATTTAAGGCAGAATGAGTAGATTCATATGTTATGAATTTATCAGGAACAGATGTTTACATTTTAAATATTTTATTAAAATATTAATAAATTATAGATATACATTCAATGAATGATGATGAGGTAAATATTCCAGTGAAACTATTATCTATGACAAGAAATACAATAGAAAAATACGAGATAAAGAATGCATGCCACTGAGATGCCTATTCAGTCAGTATTCTCTAAATTCTTCTCCAGCTACTATCAGGTTTCCAACACCAGAGCTATTATTTATTTTTGAATTTTACGTAAGAGGAATTATATTTTTAAGTCTTGACTCTATTTTTGTTTGGCAGTAATTCTATTAGTTTCATTACTGAAGTTTCACTGTTTGGCTATTACATTACTACAATTTATTCATTTCACAGTTGATGTAATAATATCATGAGCAAACTTGTATGTATTTTGGGTGAATACATTACACGCATATTTCTCAAGTACATATTGATCTATAGAGTATGGATAAATTTCATTGGTATTTCCAAGACATTTTCCGAAGTGGCTTTGCTAGTTTTCAGCCAAACACACAAGAGTTCCAATTTATTCTCATTTTTTATAATATAAATATAGCTACTAACCAAATAGCCAAGTTTCAATAAATTCCCTCACTCTCCCTAGTGTACCAAAGATTTTCCAGTATAGCAAAAGATATCAAGAACAAAAATTTTTTGCAGATTTATTTTTATTGGAAAGGCAGATATATACAAAGAGGAGGAGAGACAGAAAGATTTTCTGTTGATGATTCACTCCCCAAGTGAACGCAATGACCGGAGCGGAGCTGATCCGAAGCCAGGAGCCTAGAGCCTCGAGCCTCTTCTGGGTCTCCCACGCAGTTGCAGGGTTCCAAGGCTTTGGGCCATTCTCGACTGTTTTCCCAGGCCACAAGCAGAGAGATGGATAGGACACGCAGCTGCTGGGATTAGAATAGGCACCCATACGGGATCCCGGTGTTTTCAAGGAAAGGGCTTTAGCTGCTAGGTCACAGCACCGGGCCCAGGGAACAAAATATTTAACACCATTATTCTTTAATACCATTATATTAGTCAACTTTTCTTTATCCTCTTCTTATCCCCTTGCCTTTCAGCCAAGAAATTTAAAGCTTTTTCCTATGTATCTATTTTTATTGTCATATCTTATTTTTGTTAAAGTGAGAAATACATTGACTTAGAAAAGTTAAACTGTTTGTAAGATGATAGGGATTCAGTGTCTCGTCCATCACCCTTGATCAAAATTGCTAGAAATCCAGTAGTTTTGTTAGATTTTAGGTTTTAAGATTTTATAGCTGGAAGCAGGCAAGGAGATGGCTAAAGAAAATATTTTCCTTTAGTTGGAGGCAAAATAGAAGATAAAGAGAGGGTGGGAGTGAGCCTACTTAGACAAAGAGCGGGGGGGCGGCGGTTGAAACTCAACTTTATTCTGTTTGAGTATCTTACCCAGCTTGCTAGGCAAAGTGCAGAACACCACATGGACCCTGAAAAGGTGGATGGGTGATCCATGGAAAGGATCTTTGATGAAGTTTACTGCATCATATTAGTACTTTGGAATGTTCTAGGTGGGAGGAGGGTTTCAGAACAATAAGCATTCAACTAGTTATCATTTATCTGTTGTTTCATCAGGCCTTAGAGTTCATGACCAGTTGCCTAAAATAATTACCAGGCCTCTGCAGCTTAACAGGCTATAGCATCAGTGTTTTCAAAAAAATCAACTTTTGTTTTTCCTAATGTACTGAGTTTTTGCTTTCCAGTCTTATTAATTTATTCTTACATCTTTGAACTTAGGATTCTCCAGAGAAACAGAAGCACAACAGGGGGATTTCCCTATATAAAGATACATAATGAAGAATTGTCTCACATGGTTAAGAAGGATAACTGCTCCAAGATCTATAGGATTAGTTGGCTTGCTGGACACCCAGCAGAGTCAATGGTGCTCCAGGCTGAGAACTAAAAGAATCAATAACAAATAATAATAGTAATAATAATTGCAGACTCAAGATCAGCAGAGTCAAGATCAGCAGCCTCAGAACTAGAAAAATATATTTCAATAGGAAAGACCTGATGTCTCAGCTCATAAGCAGAAAACGTTTTCTGCTGCTTTGGTGAGGGTCAGTCTCTTCTAACTTCAATTGATTGATGTGGCCAGCTCATCTTAGGAACACAAAGTACTTTCTCATTCTATAAATTCATACTTCAATCTCATTCAAGAAAATCCTGAAAGAAATATACCAAAAATGCTTTGGTTTCTTTAAAATTTCCTGACTTTAAGAGATAGGCAAAGAAAGATACAGAAAGAAAAGAGAGAAGGAGACAGAGAATTCCAGTCATCTGGTTTATTTTCTAGGCCCACAACATCAAGGGTTGGGCCAGACCAAATCCAGGGTCTGAGAACGCAATTCATGTTCATGGCAGAGACCTAGCTTCCCAGAGTTCAAACTAGCAGGAGGTACAATAATGTTTAATTAAACATCTAGTATTCCAAGGCTCAATCAATTTGGCAAATGGAACTAACCATCACCTATCACATCTCTGTTATGTTTCTTCTACTTTCTTTGAGTTTGACTCTATTGACTCTATTTGTACTATTTGCCCATTTACTTAGTAAGTATTAGACTATTGATATTCAGATCTTTGCTTTTTCAAAAACTTCTTATTTGGAAGGTAGAATAATCAAGTGAGTTGAGACAGACAGACAGAGAGGCTGACCAATCTTTCATCCACCATTTCATTCCCCAAGCGGAAACAATAACCAGATGTAGGTCAGAGTGAAAGGAACCAGGAACTCCATCTGGTTTCCTGCAGGAATAGCTGAGACCTGGGCCATTTTCCACTATCTTCCCAGGCTCATTAGCAGCAACCTAGAACAAAAGCGGAGCAGCTGGGACTTAAATGAGCATTCCTAGACAAGATATATTAGAGGTACTAGCTGAATGTATTATGCTACAGTAATGACCCCTTTTTAAGTAAATGCAATGAATGTTATAGACTTCCTTCTAGAAGTAGCTTTACTCACATTATATAAATCTTGGCAAGTTACATTTGTATTGTCATTTATTATACAATATATTCCCGAGACAAACAATTGTTGTAATAGTTACAATGCTGCTTGGGATGCCTACAACTATTAGAGTTCTTGACTTCAAGGCCCAGCTCCATTCCCAATTCTGTTTTGTTGCAAATACCTAGCCTGGGCAAAATGGAAGTACATGATTATTTTTACTTTCATTTGACAGAGTGCTAGCTACCTATCTAGCTTCCATTAATTTACTACCAAATACTGTAACAGCTCATGGCTGGACCAGGGAAAAGTCAGTAGTCAGGGCCTGAGAACTCAATCCAAGTCTTCCACATGAGTAGCAGAACCAGATCACTAGAACTATCACTCCTGCCTCCTAGAAACCACATTAACACAAAAGCTGAAGTCAGGATCAAAGGCTAGTTTTTGAACCCAGGGACTCCAAAATGGGATGCAGGCATATCAAACAGCATCTTAACTGCTAGAAAGGATGCTATCTTTTTTTTTTTTGATGATGATGATGATGATGTTTAGATAGTTGAGAAGGATTCATGTCCATGTGGACCACTCATTAGGATGGGAAGGGTCGAGGATTACAGGAAAGTAGATGAGACTACTGTTTTCAATTTTTTTTATTCCTGTATCTGGGGGAAAGTGGGAGAGAAGGGGAGAAGCCAAACCCAGTATCTTAACCGTATCAGTGCCCAGAAATGAGAAAAGGCCCCCAGTGTCATCCCAGGGTCTCTGATGTGGAGTATGCTCTAAGGGTTCTAACAAATGGTTTTAATAGTTCTGAAATACTGTTGATTTCCTTGCTCCAAAGATGAGGAAATCCTTTCAAGGTCCATTGGCTGACACAGTCCACCTTAGAATCTTCATTAGCCCAGACACTTGCTGTCAGTGCTTGGCTGAGGTTGCTGTCCAATTTGCTCTGCCTTCCATCTTCTGTTATGGTATTAGATGTCCTTTTCGGGCCCAATGGACTGCCATATCCCCCATATGCATCTGGGTATGATGACCACTGCACTGTATTCAGGAGCTGAGGAGGCCTAGTTCTGACACATGCACATCCGACCACAAATCCTGCAATTCTCCCTATGGTTGGAATTCCGAGTACAGTGTTTCAGTTGGGTGTGGGGTCCCCAAGAAACCTTGCCTGAGAAAATCCCAGACCTGACTCCTGTATGTGCTAGCTCATATGGGGTCTAGCTCAGTCTGCCACCCACATCAGCCTACACACATTGGAGATTTCAATTATTGAATCAGTTCTGTCTCAAACTCCATCTCTTATGCAAATGAATGGATGCTGCAATCCAGCCCAACCCTGCCCACCACATACTCAACCCTAACAAGTAGGAACTACAGCCTAGTCAGAGTGACCCCCAATAACTCCCACCATTCCTGCCCCAAGCCCTGGTTCCTGCACAAGATGGTGTATCCAGTCTGTCTAGCATCCCATTCCACTTTTGTACACACCAATGAATGTTACTGCCTAGCTAAGCCCAGCTGATCCCACCATCCAGCCCACACTTATGCTAACGGATGCTACTGCCTGTTCAACTAGGCCCATCCTCTAGTTTTGGTTCTTATGCTCACCAGTTGAAGCTGCAGCCCATCATTTAGATGCCTGCAATTTCCTTACTCCAGATCTTACACTTTTTCAGATGGTTCTGCATTCTAGCTTGACAGGACTTGCCCCCAGTCCCAGGATTTGCCAGCTGATACTGCAGCAAACCCCAACCAGTTTGCACTTACTCTGGTTTATGCCTGCACCAATGGATATGGTTACTTAGCCCAGCCTGGCTCTCTCCCTAACCCAGCTCACATGCAGGCCAATGGGTGTTGTAGCCCTGCCTAGCCTGGTCTGCTCCTGGTCCCAGTTCTCACCAGCAGGAGTAGTGTCTCAGCAGGGGGGGTCCTCACTGACCTATACTTGGTTATCCTAAAAAGGATAACCACTTCCAAGTTTCTCAAATATGCTCTTACAGGTCCTTCTAGAGCACTTTTGTTTAGGTTAAATGAAGACAGTTTTTAGAATTTCCCTAGAGAATGCAATGAAACTGCAGGTGAAGTCAGGAAAAATATGTTGTATCTATTTTAATATTTCCATCTTCTTGAGTCTTACGAATATAAATAACATACAAAGAAATGATGTCAAATGATGCCATTATAGTCTTCTCGTAAAAAAAAATATTCACCCTCTAAAAGATGGACACAGTAATTCTACTGGTCAAGTAGGCATTTTACATTTTCACACTTCTGTATACAAATTTCCCCATCGCAGCTCCAAAATGTCCTGTCTACCCAGGAACTCAGAATGTGACCTGCTTCGGAAATAGGATCTTTGCAGATATAATCTAATATAGATCTTAAGAAGAAATTTGGGTTTAGGGTGGGAAATTAATTCAATTATTGGTACCCCTGTAAGAAGAGAAAACAGAGACAGAGTCACGAAAACAGAGGCATCTAGGGTTATACTATCACACATGAGGGTGTATCAGGAGCTAGTTGAGGTAAGGTAGGATCCTCTCCTGGAGACTTCTGAAGATGCATGGGTCAAGCAACCTACTTGATTTCTCATTGTCTTATCTTTCTAGCAATCTTATCTCAAGTAACTGTGATGTGACAACATAACAGGGTTTAATATCTCTCCTCTTGACATCTTCAAAAAGTTCTTGATTTTAGACAGAAAAAATCCAACTCAAAAATTAGATCCCAAGGGTCTAAAATTTAGAATAAAAGTCAACACATTTCCTCTGCAAAAGTCTAGGTACTAAATATTCCAGACATGGTAAGTAAGTAGTCTGTCATAACTGTAAACTCTGCTCTAATAACAAGAAAGCACTCATTTGCAATGTATCTAATCAGCATGGGTGGGGTCCAATATGTTCTTTCACAACCATAGGTATCAAACCAGTTTGGGCTTAGTTTCTAATCCTTATAATGTACTACAACTGTGGTAACCATTAATTTAACCATCATTCTGTAAACAAGGGGAAGGGAAGCCTGAGGCAATGTTAAGTGCTAGTGTTTCACACAGAAGTAAAATCTCAGGCTTCTAACAGTAAAGGAAATATAAGGCAAAGAAGCAAAATGAAAATAACTCACTAGCACACTAACCACAAATTTTATGGAGAGATGAAGGAACAATATTAAGTCACTTAGCAGGTGTATTATCAGCATGGACTCACAGAATAGCTCTAGCAGCTTCCAAGAAAAAAGCCCTGTCTCAAAATAATTCAATAACAGGGAGGAAGAATTGATTTTTTGTCTGATCCTGTTCAATGTTTTTATCACTTTCAAGTCATGTCATTTGATCTATGTGATTGTTAAAGAAATCAGATCACTTGCCTCTTGTTGTGGTGCATATTGTGAATACAGAATTAATAGCAGGAGTCAAAGATCTGGGCATAGCTAATCAATTTCAGAACATTAACCTTGTGAAAGTACAAAGCTGATTAACTGCCAGACATGAGGTACACAAAACAGTTCAGAGAATGGGAAGAAGCAATGCTGAGAGTTTCTGAAAATATATACTCATTTCTCTATTCAGAACAGATATCTCTCAATCCAAGAGCACACTTGCTTAGTTGGCCAACTAATACACAGCTTTTTCCTTCTCCAAACATTTGGGAAAAGGACTGTATATCTTCTGATTTTGTGATACTATCCTGGTTCCATAGTAAACTTAACTTCAGTAATTTGTTCCTTCTTTCACTTTACTGATAAATTCCAAGAAAAGCTTTCCCCTTCCAAGTTGTATATATATCAAAAGTACAAAAATACTTAAAATTAGCAAATTTGTTGACCTATTTCAAGAATTTTTTAAAAAATCAATACTTACATGGATAAATGTTGAGAAGTATTTAATATAATTCAGTATCATTCATAATTTAAAATTCTTAGAACAGTGGAAATAGCTGGAAATTGTTTGACATTATAAACCCAATCAATCAAAGACAGGCAAAAAAAAAAAATTAGCTTGCTTTCGAAATCTTGGAGGTGTTTCCTCCAATGCTGGAAACACCAAAAAGTTCTCATTAACATCATTAACATTCAATAATGCCTCAGGACAATGGTAAGATATATGACTGTAAACATTACAAAGGCAAAAACAAAATTTGTCTCTATTCTCTATGAGTTTAATGCAGGGTATTTCACAGGCTCTAGGAACATCTATTTGAAAAAAATACACAGTTATGTCACTAAATAAAATATTTTAAAGCTGATTTATAAGATTCAGTCAAGGGCAATCAATCTATGTTAATCTAGTAAAAGATTTATAAGTTTTATGAAAACAAGTTTTGTAGAGAAACACAAAGAAAAGTCACAGTAAATACAAAATTCTCATAATGGAATACCAGTATCTTAAACATGTAAATTTTCTATAAATGCAAATTTCAAATAAAATCCTAAAAGGAAATTGCATGGAGTTCAATATGCTGTTCAGAAAAAAAGAGAATAATAGAATAAAGGCTTAGAAATAGCCAGAATCACTTAGCCGAAAGGGAATCAATTTGCCAGAGTCCATGTATTTTACAAGTTTATTTTCATTAATAAAATAGTAATGCAAAGTAATAGAAATTCCAGAAAACTCACCCAAATATGAGATATTTATATATGATTGGGGTGTCTTAAAATCCATGGAAAATGGATTCACTACCCAATAAATACTATATGTACCAAATAAAAATATACCACTATACTAAACCTATATAAGAATTACATCTAGATTTAAACCTAAATGCAAAATTCAAAGTTTTAGAACTGATAGAAAAATAATATTGCATTTTCTCTCGCAAAGGAAAGATATACTAAATAAGAAGCAGGAATCAAATGAAAGCACTAATAAAAATGAATACAGTAAAATTTTTAAAATATCCATGTGTGAAACAACTATTAATGAAAAAACTGATTTTAAAATTAACATTCAGAATCACGTGCTAATAAGGATTAGAGGGACAATTCTAGTGCATGTCATGGTTCTAATGCTTTCATTTATTTTCCAAGTCTTTTAATTTTAATTATATGATTAGCACATACTCCATTATTTCATAAAATTCTGAATAGCACAAGAAAACTTGATGGTTAACATTTTCCCAAATTCTACTTTCCAGTCTCCCCCCATCAGTTCTTATTGCTTCATAATCTTAGTATTATTAGTATTATTAATGTTCAGCATTTCCCTAATCTGATTACCAAGAACAACCTATTACATTTGATACATTAGCAATAAAAATGTGAAAGTCTGATTTCCAGAAATGGAGAGACACCCACATCTTCAACTCTTAAACCATGTTTCTGGTAAATTTATTTTCCAACATATAAATATATCCATGTTGATATCTCCTGATCTTAATGTGGGCATTATCTATTGATGTTATTATAAAAGACCAAGACAGTAAACTTCTAAGAATTATATGTATTCTTCATGTTTATTGTGCCTGTTATGTAACAAATATTGTCTCCAACTTTGCTGTCTATGTGTTACTAGAATTATTTGGGAATGCTTTAGATTCTAAGTCTTAATCCAAAAGTGTCCCTAATACACATCAACAATCACACACTATAATATTCTTAAAATACTTTCTGAATGGTGATTTTTGATGTCTATATTTTATCTGCATCATAATTTATTGCTGCAAACGTTATGATGTAAAGGCTGACTATCTTTTCAAAATGGATGGCAAAATGTCCAATATTTGTATTCAATAGTTAACAATGTCCTAAAATACTTTTTCTAAAACACAAAATTCTTTCAACTTCTGGAAACAGTTCATAATATCTATTTGGATTTATGGATCATCTTGTGCAAGTCTTAATATTACATTTCTTTTTAAGAATATTGCCTATTTAAAACTTTTTGATGAATTTGCAAATAAGCTTTGGAGTTCTCTAAAAAACTTCAATGACACTTCATTGGACCAATATTCTATTTATAGACCAGTTTTAAGGAATATAAATTATTCCATCAGTTTCAAATTCATGTTTTTTATAGTGCTTAGCAAAAAATATACATGTGAAGATAAATATTATTTATGATGATAGTGGTACTTTAGATATTTTCCTGTTATATATCAACTTTATTCCCTCACTATCAAGGAAAAATTATGCTATAATCAAGGCAAGAATTTTCTGTATAATGAATTTTTCCAATTGCTACATATTTATAAATTTAAGACTGCTATGTTATTACTTATCAGTATCAAAACTGAGCAAGAAACACATAATTTTGGTAGTCATAATACTGGTTTAAAACAAGATATCTGGAAATCAAAGTTGTTTTATAGCTCAATTTCCTCAAACTTCCACAACTAAATACCAACCTTAGCTTAATGTTTAACTTGGAACTGTAATTAGAATAAGTTTTTCATTCATTTACTCATTCATTCAGTAAATTTCAATTTTTAAATAACACGAAATTCTGTGAACTGGGATAGATGTTGGGTATAAAATAATAGCAAGAAACACTTCTTTCTTTCAAGAAAGAGGCAAACAAAAGCAAGAATAGTATTACAATACTCACTTTCCCTTCATCTCTTGGACTATCACTTAAATGTACAACTGGCCCTGGATGAGTCTTGGTGGACCTGTCAAATCAATTCAAAAGCATGATTAATAATAAAATATTAAAATATCTAACAATAAAAGACTGAAAAGGTTCAGATTATCCTGGAATAAATTCCTAGAATTCTGCATTAAGGTCATTTGAGTGCTCAGTTTATGTTATGCAGTATTTCTTTCCTCCTACTAACAACATTAAAGTAGCTGGAATTTTTATGTAAAAAAAAAAAAACACAGGTTAAAGAACAAAGATGCACTAACACTGTAATTCTTTATTATCTTATGATTCTTCCCAGATATGAGCCTCTGAAATTTTTAATCGAAGTTTTCATTTTTATGGAGAAAAGATCACTGCAGCATGAGGTGATGCTGTAAATTTAAGCTGTTTAAGCCAAAAACTGCAGAATACACACCTGATTTACACTTTTCTATGAAATGAAATATACTCTGATTTGTCTCTCAAGGAAAATATTGTTCACAATAGAAAAAACACAATATCAACCTAGATGTCCACCAATGAATAACTGGATAAAATGATAAAAACTTACCAAAACCATAATACAATTTTATTTAAAAAAAAAAACATCCTGACATTTGCAGCAAAACAAAATTAGAGGGCATTAAGCTCTTAAATAGGAAAGATACAAAATGACAAATTCACATTTTCTGCCACAAAGAGTTGTTTCAATGACAAATTACTTGGTATATAGACACTTATAAGTGTTGTCTCCACTGAGTTACACCTCTTATAACAAAATGTAACCTTTTGTCATTATATAACTTTTATCATTCTTGTCATAAATACCCTTGCTATCAAGAAAAATGATATGTATGTATATATTTCTAAACGAAGTGAATATGCCATACTTAAAACTTGTTAAGTCTATTTGATCTATTTTAATCACTGGACTCTTTTTTTATGCTTTATGTAGTGTTCAAAATATTTTACAAAGTTAAATAAGTAATCAAATTAGAGAACAGTACAGATACATCTTTAAAAGAGATCTAATCTGCTGATACTCATCAGTTATGTGAAATTAATATGGATAGCTAGTGTACTGCTACCAGACAAGTAATCTATTAGCATACAGTCAAAGGAACCACTGCTCTGTCATCTAGTTAAATTTACTGTACTCCAATATTGGCTGTTCCTTTTATAATTCTTAGTTTAACTTTCATCATTATATAATATGATGATGCCATTATTAAAATATGGCCCAATATCATCAGAAATTTAACATTTCCATTAATTAATTGAATAGATCTAGATTAAATCTATTATATTTGCATATTTTGGGTTTATTTCTTTTTTAAAAGATACATTTATTTTTATTAGAAAAGCAGATTTACAGAAAAGAGAGAAACCATGCTCTGGTTCAGTCCTCAAATGGCTGCAATGGCCAGAGCTGTGCCTATTGAACCCAGAAGCAGGAGCTTCTTCCAGTTCTTGCATGTGGGTGCAGATGCCCAAGGCATGCATCATCCTCCACTGCCTTCCTAGGGAGCTAGTTGGGAAGTGGGGCAGCCAGGGCACGAACTGGTGCCCATATTAAATACTGATGCTTACAAGTGGAAGATTAGCCAATTGTACCATAATGCTGGGTCCTCTGAATTTAGAGTCTACTTTAAGCTAAAAAAAAAATAGACAGATTATATAATTGATACTGAATCCTTAGAGCAACTCTAAGGAATATGTACCAATTTATCAGAATGTGATGAATTTTTCAGTAGATTCATCCCAAATCTTCTCCTCTAAGAATGGGTAGAATACACCCTATAGTGTGAGGATTATAAATACTACATATATAACACATAACAGCAAACATTATATATACATTATATATGAATATGTTCACTGTACAGTGTGGATAATAAATACTATATATATAACACATAACAGCAAACATTATATGCACACACATATTCAAAAACAGTATAACTGAGTGTTATCTGATTCTGTAATATATAATGGAAGAAAGGAGATCAATAAGGTCTTCATAAAGAGTTTGCAGGGTTTTTCTGCAGTTCTTTGTTCTTTTGTTCTTTGTTCTTTTCTGCAGTTCTTTAACAAGCTATTTGTACATAAATTTGGTGTTCTAGGGTTGGATTGTGTCAACATTTACCAAAGTATGCTCCCATGATACACTAGTGAAGACTCAACAGTGATGAATATTTTAAAAATTTGGGAAAGTTGGGTCTTGCACAATAGCCTAGCAGCTAAAGTCCTTACCTTGCATGTGCTAGGATCCCACATAGGCACTGGTTCTAGTCCCAGCAGCCCCACTTCCCATTCAGCTCCCTGTGTGTGGCCCGGGAAAGCAGTCAAGGATGGCCCAAAGCCTTAGAACCCTGCACCTGCTTGGGAAACCCAGAAAAGATTGCTGGCTCCTGGCTTTGGATTGCCTCAGCTCCAGCCATTGTGGCCGCCTGGGGAGTGAATCAATGGATGGAAGGTCTTCCTCTCTGTCTCTCCTCTTCTCTGTATATGTGACTTTCCACTAAAAATAAATCTTAAAAAAGGTCTGGGAAGTTAAATATTTTTATAGAACTTCCTAAGCTCGTACTGTGCAAATTAACACTGCAAATATTCAACATATTTCAGCATATATTGGCTCACTGAATCTTTCTGTTGATGTTGAAGGAATCACCGGAATGTATTTAGAAAACTCTAGCTAGAATATGTATAAATTTCTTTCATTTAGATGCTCAGACTCTAAAAAAATAAAAGAGATTGAACGTCTTATTTGTAATGAATGTCTCAAGCTATAGAAGAAATACTACTTTTTTTTTAAAGAAAAGTTAGAAATTGGCAATGTGGCACAGTGAAATAAGCTACCATCTGAAACTGCCATCTGAAATTCCCACAAGAAAATGGGTTCAAGTCCAGCTGTCCACTCACAGTCCCTGCCACTGCACCTGGGAAAGTAGCAGAAGATGGCTCAAATACTTGGGTCCCTATACCCATGTGGGAGAAGTAGATGGAGTTCCAGGATTCTGACTTCAGTCTTACCCAGGCCCATTTGCATGGCCATTTGGGGAGTGAACCAGTGGTTGGGGTTCTTTGTCACACACACTCATACATACATACACATACACACACACACACACACACACACACACACACACACACTCTCCCTGTTTCTTTCTGTAACTCTATAAATACTATTTTAGAAAACTTGGAACATCCTATCAAATGGTATATGAGGAAGAAACTCTCATATTAATTCCCATTTGGAGATAGCGACTGTCAAAATCTGACTATTTTTTTCTTTTTCCTTAGCATTAAATTTCAAAAACTTACAAAATACTTTTGGCAGAACTTACAGTCGTGAGAAAATGATCACAGACACACACACACACACACACACTCCTTGAATACTGATACTACTTGATAATTCTGAACTAGAATGCCATCTGTTACCCTCTGGTAAGTAGCAATGGACCAAAATGCCCTGAGGAGCCTAATTATGTTTTAATACACTGAAAAAACAATTGAGACAAACTGTATAGGATAGAATGCATCTACAAAGCAAAGTTGCTACATGATTCCAATTGATTGCTACCAGGCAGGATTGCTTGAATAGGATATTTTCTCATGGAACTGGTTTATATGATACATATACTATTTTTTTAATATTAGACAATAATAAATTGGAACATGTTTAGACACTCTGGGAGCAGGGATTTAGCCCAGCAGTTAAACTGGAGTGTCTGGGTTCAATTCCCAGCTCTGGCTCCTGATAACAGCATTTAAAAAAAAAAAAAAACTGTTTTATGATACAGTTACATAGGCTCTGGATTTTCCCAAACCCCTCCCCTCTCCGATTTCCCTTCTAGTATTACAATGGGTGGTCCTTCATGAACAGTCATAAGTCCATAATCCTGCTATTGAAGTGGTTCCTGACATTGTAGGCATGGACCATTTCAGAGAGTCCAGGATCCTAGTGTTAAAATATTTTCAACTGTTTTACTAAGAGAATATCTTTGGTCTGGATGCAGAGAGGCATGCTGCACTATGTCTCCACATCTGGACAGTGACTCCAGCATTTTAGTAATGCAGACCTTGGGAAACAGTGGTGATGCATCAAGTAAATTTTTAAATTTTAATTAGTTCATAACAGGTTCAATATAACTAGACACAGTTCTTAAGAACATAATGATATTCCCTTCTCTCTTCCACTTGCTTTTCTACTCCCTTTGTATTTTTAAGTTTTTTAAGGTATTTATTTTTATTTTCTAGGCAAAGTCACAGAGAAAGAGGATGAGAGAGAGAATATCTTCCATCTCCTAGTCACTCTCCAAATGGCCACAACACCTGCAGCTGATCAACACAAAGCCAGGAGCTTCTTCTGGGTTTCCCATGTGATTGTAGGGGCCAAAAGTCCTGAACTTTTCTCTTCTGCTTTCTTAAGACATAACAGGCAGCTGGATCAGAAGTGGAGCAGCTAGGACACGAACTAGTCTGGTGACCATAGGAATGCCAGCGCTGTAGGCAGAAGTTTCACCTCACCAGGCACTAGCCCCAGGTTTTTGTTCATTCGGTTTTTGCTTTGTTTTGTTTTTGAGGTAACATTTGAAATTTATGTCATAGTAAAAAGGTTATTATTTCACTAAATATGAAGTTTAAGAATTAGAAAAACAGAAAGACCCTCACTTAGTGGACATATAGATGACAGCTACAGACAAAAATTGAATGGAATAATGACAATTTCACCCAATCACAGATCCTTAACACTACAGCAGTATAACATTCTTAACCATTGGTTTGCCAGAGGTATAAGACAGAGTTTCACAACATTTCATTAGCAATATTAATACACACAGGCACTCTTTCCCTTCTCCTTCCCTCTCTGCCTCCCTCTCTCTGCTACCACTTCATTCTTTTTTCCTCATCTTCCTTTATTTTAGCTACCATATTAAAGGAAGATCATGTGATCAATCTGATGATGGACACCTTGGTTGATTCCGTATTTTGACTGTTGTGAAGAGTGCTACTATAAATACAATGATGCAAGTATCTGATTCATCGTGTTTAAGTCTCTCAGAAGGGTAAACACCTTGCCTCTCTCCTCTCTTCCCATCCTCAGAAGAACACTGGATAAGTTGGCTGAGAAAGTCATATACCTTATCTATGTTACCCTCCTATCAGGAATAGTCAAAGCCAGAGTCAGTGTAACGTGTAGAGCCAGACTCTGCATCCTGCAACTGGGAGTCTTAGGAAAAGGTCCTAGATCCAGGGGCTTCATTTTAACATTGTGGGACTAGCACCAGTAGAAGTCCATAAAAATATCTGGACCCAACCTTAAGAAGTTCTCTTCAAATGTCCTAGTTCAAAGCACTGGGAGCCCCAGGCACAAAATCCAGCAACACCATTGCATGCCTTGTGAGAACTGGGGTAAGTTTCATTTGTTCCTGTGGAATTTGAAACTGTTGATGTTTGTATGAAAAAAATCTTTCAATTTACTTTCACTTGCAATAGTGGGAATGTTCTATCTGTATTACTCTGCTACTTGCATCAATACCTGATTCTCAACTTGGGGAATCTGAGTAATGACCTCATTATTCCCAGCAACACGGGGACTGTAACAAGCAGTATTAATTTCCTCAAACCCACTGGAATGTGACCAGTTGTCCTAGGGAAGAACCTGCCTGCATTCCACCACTTCATATCCATACTGTAGGGAAAAATTTCCTGTGCACCTTATAGGACTGAATCAGAGTTTATACCAACAGCCCTAGAAGTAGGACTGTTGATCATTTTATTTTAAAATATTTTTTTATTTTTGTTTTAAGATACAGTTACATAGGCTCTGGGATTTCCCGTCTCCCTCCCCAAATTTCCTTCCTGCTCCCCCTCATTGTTTTCCCCTCTAGTATTGCAATGGGTGGTCCTTCATGAACAGTCATAAGACCATCATGCTGTTATTGAGGTGTTTTCCAACTTTGAGAGTATGGACAATGTTAGATAGAGTCTAGCATACTACTATTAGGATATTTTCACTGTTTCCCTGGATTCCATCTGGTCTGGATACAGAGAGACATACTGCACTTTGTCTTCATATCTGAACATATCAGTCTATGCTACACTTTTGTTACACATCCCCTTAAATACAGAGCCAGTGAACACAAGGACCGTTGAGTAACACCCAGTAAACACAAGGACTGTTGAGTAACACCCAGCATGAGTAACACTCTCCTTGGAGGATCTAAGAAAGGGCCCATCCCTATCCCACATGTCTAAAGCCACAGCCTTTGGTGCCACATACCCCACAACTCTCATGGGACAAGGGAGTAGCCCTTTTTGTCTTCTTCAGCAGCAAGAATAAGGCCCCAGTTATCATAATCCACAGAGTATTTGACACTTATCTCTCTGAGAGCTGAAGAAAATAAACATCCTTGGAATCCCACATTCACCTCAAAAAGTCAGACTTCTACCCTACGATAGCAGAAGAATAGATCATTGTGTCACTTACAGACACAGCTATCATTAGTTAAAGGAAAAAACAACGCAGAGTTTATACTTGAGGGTTTGCCTAGAACCAAAACCAAAGCCATATGTCAAGAGATGCCCTGAATTCCATCCAAAACATTAACTCCTTTTCAATAAAGCATTCTCCATAAAGAAGGAACTATTATACAAGAAGCAGAGATGTTTTCGTAGGGACATGGGAAGCAAAGCACAAGGTAGTATACACCTCCAAAACAATGTTTTAGTTTTCCAGAATTAGATACTGATCTAAAGAAAATCTCTGAATTATCAGAAATTGAATTCAAAATGATGATTGTAAAGAAATACAATATGGCACATCAGAATTCAGATAGCTTAAAGAAATTAGGAACCAGTAAGATATGAATGACAAAATCACTAAGAAGATGGAAATCATTAGAAGAACCAAATAGATATTGTGCAGATAAAACTTCCATCAGTGTAATAAGAAATACCCATTTGGAGTGTTAATGTTATAATTAACCAAGTCAAATAATTTGAGATAAACTAACATGAACTTTTGAAATAACCAAGACAAAATTAAGAGAGAAGAATGAAAGAGAAATGGAAAGAACACTAGAAGTATGTGATACATGTAAATAACCAAAGAATTATATGATGAGGATCCTGAAGAAAAGCAAAAAGGCAATGAAATCTTGCTAACTGAATGACACCATTGAAATGCAAACAAGAAACTTCCATGAACACTATATAATAAATTGGAAAACTTCAAGAAACTTCTATGAAAACTATATAATAAATTGGAAAACTTCAAATGAATATACACCTGCATACATATAATTTAACAAGATTAAATCAAGAAGTTATAGAAAATCTAAATAGAATCATAACAAGTAATGAGATTAAAGTGGTGATTAACTCTTCCATCAAGTAGTGGTAAAGGACCCCTACCTGATGGCTTAACTTCTGAATTCAACAAACAGTTAAAAAGGAACTAACTCGAATATTTATCAAACTATTCCAAACTAATTTTATGGCACTGTCATCTCTGATACCCAAACTGAACAGACACAACACAAATAATTAACTACCTATCTTCTTGAGGAACATAGATGTAAAAATTATCAAAAAAAAATCTGTATCCAAAATTACATTAAAAAATCCTATACCACAATCAAGTGGAATTTATCCCAAGAGTGCATGGATGGTTCAACATTTACACATCAATCAATATAATAAATTATATTAAGAAAATGAAGAACGAAACCACATGGTAATGTCAATGGATATGGAGCCAGCACTTGCTAAGATTCCCATCGCTTCATGATTAAAACCTGCAAATTAGGAATAGGAACACATCTCAAACCAACAGAGTATGATACTAAACATAAAAGCTGAAATCCTTTCCCCCTATATCTGTAATAAGGCAATTATGTTCACTTTCACCACATAGTACTCAACATTTATCAAGAGCTACTACGGCAGAGAAAGAAAGAGCATCAGTATCGGAAATGAGGAAATCAAAATAACTATGTATGGTGATGACATGAGGGTATACATAGAAAAACAAATATTCCCCCCCAAAAGAAATAAAAACTGGTAAAGCAAACCAGTCAATGTGCAGGTTACATACAAATAAAAATCTCAGTAGCTTTTTATATGCTAATGAACTCCTTGCAAGAGAAATCATGCAAGTCATCCAATTCACAACAGCCACAAAAACACCCAAAATATTTAAAAATAAATTTACTAAAAGAAGTGAAAGAATTCTACAATGAAAATTATGAAACACAGATGAAGAAAATCGTCAAGGACACAAAAAAGGTAAATGTATTCCTTTTCATGGATTGGAAGATTCAACATCATTAAAATGTCTATAATAGCTATAGCAATCTACAGAATCAGTGCAATTCCTATCAAAATACCAATGGCATTCTTTACCGAGTTAGAAAAAAACTATCCCTGGGCCAGAGTACTCACTTAGTGGATTAAGTCACTATTTGCAATGCTAGAATCCCAAATGGGTGCTGGATCGAGTCCTAGTTACCCTTCCATGCTAGCTTTTCTGCTAATACACCTGGAAAAACAGTGGAAGACATCTATAACCCTTAGACCTCTGAATTCACTTAGGAGACCTAGATGCAATTCCAGGCTCCTGGCTTTGGTCTGGCCTGGTCCCAGCCACCATGGACATTTGGAAAGAGAGTCAGAGGACAGAAGGTTTTTATCTGTTTTTATGTCTCCAGCTCTCTGTAGCTAATTCTAAGTTCCCATGGAATCACAAAAGATTCAGAAAGCCAAACAACCTTAAGCAAACATTTTTAAAAATATAAATACATAGGAGGGATAACAACTGACTTCAAAGCATTTTACAAAGCCATAGAATTTACAATATGACACTGCCAGAAATTTGATGTACAGATCAACAGAACAGAACAAGGGGCCCAGAAATTAACCCAGATATATACAGAAGTCTGATTTTGACAAAGTGCTAAGACCATATATTGAAATAAGTATAATCTCAGCAATAAATGATGCTGGCAAAACTGGTCATATGTATACAAAAAAATGCAATTAAATCTCAATGCATATAAAATCAACTCAATATGGATTGATGATCTACCTTTAAGACCTGAACTAGGAAGTAGCTCAAGGAAAATACAGGGAAAATATTTTAATAGATAAATGTGTGTGATGACCTGTTGGCTAAGACTCTCAAAGAACACGCCACAAAAGTGAAGCCACACAAATAGGATTATATCAAACTCAGAAGCTTCTGCTTAGCAAATGAAACAATTAATAGTGAAGAGACATCTAATAGAATGGTTAAATTATCTACAAGTTTCCTGACAAAAAATTAATATCCAAATATTTTAGTAACTCAAATATCTTGATGCCAAAACAAAACAAAAATTTACCAATTCAGCTAAGAGATGAGGAAAGAACTTCAAAAGACAGAAAAACAAGGGCTGGAGCAGTAAATCAGCAAGCTAATCCTCCACTTGCAGCAGTGGTAGCCCACATGGGTGCCAGTATGAGTCCCAGGTGCTCCACTTCTAATCCAGCTCCCAGCATATAACCTGGCAAAGCAGGGATGATAGCTCAGATCCTCGGGCCATTGAACCCATACTGGAAATCCAGAAGTATCAGCTGCTAACTTTATTTTTGCTTTTGTTTTGTTTTCTTTTTAATTTTTATTAGAGGAGCAGATCAGATTACAAAGAGAAAAGGAGAGACAGAAAGATCTGTTCACTGGTTCACTCCCCAAGTAGCCACAACAGCTGGAGCTGAGGCAGTTCAAAGTCAGGAGCCATGATTTTCTTCCAGGTATCCCATGAGAATGCAGAATCCCAAGGCTTTGGACTATTCTCCACTGCTTTCCCAGGGACACAAGCAGGAAGCTGGATGGGAAGAGGAGCAGCCAGGACATGAACCATACAGGATCGTGGCATGTAAAAGACAAGGATTTAGGTACTGAACCATTCCCCCGGGGACCTGGCTTTCTGTCAGTTCAGCTTGGCAACTGCAAATCTCTGCAGACAGAACCTGTGAATAAAGAACTTCTTGCCTCTTTCTCCTTCGCTCTCTCTCTCCATCTCTCTATAAATGTGCCTCTCAAATAAATAAGTAAATCTTTAAAAAAAGAAAAAAAAATTAAACAAATGTATGAAAAAGCACTCAATATCTCTAGCCATCCGTGAAATGCAAATCAGAAACATAATGAGGTTATCATCTCACTTCTGGCAAAGCAGCTATTATCAAGAACACAGACAGTAGCAAATGCCAATGAGGATGTAAAGAAATGGTAATTCTTACTCACTGTTGGTGGGACTGTAAACTAGCACAACCACTATATGAAAAACAGCATGCAAATTTCTTTAGAAAGTAAAAATATACTTGCAATATGACCTAGCAATCCAACTACTGTTTATATACCCAAAAGGCATGAACATATTGAATTAAAAGTATACTGTACCGCCATGTTTACAGTACTCTTTACAATAACCCGAATTTACAATCAATATAGGTATCTATTACCAGAGAGATGAATAAAAAAAATGTGATGTGCATACACAGACACACAAAAGGTAACATCATTCAGCTATAATGAAATGAAATTCTGCCATTTTCATCAGAGCAGATTTTTTAAGGAGGACATTATACTAAGTGATTTAAGCCAAAGTGAAAAAGACAAATATTGCCTGTTCTCACATATATGAGAGCTAAAATTTGAAAAGAAAATGTTTAAAAAGGAATGTCTGGCATATCAGTATGGCTAATACAGTTTTGTCAAATATTTTCTATCTTCTCAAATCAATGACTAAGAATGATATACTACTACAGTTTTAATGAAGTGTGATTATTTTTAAGTTTATTATATATAAAGGCAATGAATGGTCTTTTTTTAATCTGATAATTGTTTACAGCTGTTGACTGTCCCACTGAATCAGGGTCTTTTCAGTTTTCATTTATTGAACTCTATTTAATGAAGCATTAGCCTTTGATTATAATGTAAATTTAAAATGTTATCTAGAAAATAAGAGTATCACTGTATTTCTAGAATCATATGAATGAACTACATGAAATCTATTCTATTAGCATTAATATCACATTAACATGAGACTTGAAAAAACAAAAGCATGAACCTGTACAAAATAAAAATAAGCAAATATCTGAGTTGTAACTTGTTTGGTGGCTACTAATTTGATATACCTTCTGTGTTTTTAAAAGATTTACTTATTTGTTTAATTGAAAGGCAAAATCAGAGGGAAAGACAGAGAGAAAAAGTTCTCCCATCTGCTGGTTCACTCCCCAAATAGCCTCAACAGCCTGGGTTGGGCTGGAATGAGGTCAAGACATTGGAGCTTCTTCCCAGTCTCTCATGTGGATACAAGGACACAAGTACTTGGTCCATTTTTCACTGCTTTCCTAGGCACATCAATTGGCAGAGAGCTATAATAGAAGTAGAGTACTTTGGCATTAAATTGGTGCCCATGAGATGCCACTGTCACAGGTTACCCACTATGCCATAACACAGGTCACAATTTCTCGTTTCCATACTCTTCATACCTTATTTCATCTATTCTCATGGTTTCAAAAACCATTCTGATCTCTCTCATTACCTTGAGATACATATTTCCCATCTCCTACCATTCTATCTCAACTCCATTTGATTGTCAAAAACATAAAACTGAACAGACCTAAAATTGAACTTATTCTACCCCACACAAATGTCACATTTGTATACCGGTACCAATAAAGAATTTGTGTAAAAGTTCTATATTCTGATATTTTCTCAAATATACCAAAATTTTGTATGTTGTTACTAATAACTTAAAATAAGATTATATAAAAGTCATTCAATTTACCCTATTTAATATTTTTACAGGACCTAAGATTGTAGGAGAGAAAGTTTTTCAAACAGCTAAAGTAAAAACTATGTAACTCTTTGGGAACATAGGATTGTCCAGAAGAAAAATGTGTTTATTCATACATACATATACATTATGCCAATTAAAACACATTATACAAACTGTCATCAAAATATAAATGAACATTTTTAAGTCAACAGTTTATAAATGCTTATTATACTAATGCTTCAATAATGTTATCATTTAGCAGCCATGTTGTAGAAGACACTAAAATAAATCAAATAAGGAAAAGAACAAGGTAAAAATTCTTTGTTGCAGTAGTTTCTAATCTAATAAAGAAATAAAAAACATTAATGAGAAACTAAAACAAAAACAAACCCATGGAGTCATAAGCAAAAGAACATTGTAACAAGTGTTTAACTATCAACACCCTTCACTATCAAGCTATATTAGCTGTGGTTATTAAGTGCATTCAAGATATGTCATTGCAAACTTTAAAAGAAAATTAAGAAAGGAAGAACAGTGGTGAGTAAGGGAGTTAGGTGGGAATTATTACAGTCTTAAAACTACATATATGAAATCACGAAGTTTGTTTCCTTTATGTAATTAAGATAGACAATGAATGTTGGAACTAGAGAAATGATTTATCAGAAATCAGATTCAAGTTAATCAAAATCTGATACTTTAATCAGATAACAATTTAATAGTTTATAATTTAATAATAATTTATAAAAGAAAATGAGCCAGCCTCAAGTCAATCATATTTAATTAAGTACCAGCATGTACACAGCCTAAATATTTATTAAATAAAAATTATTTTCCTAGCTAAAATGCTGACTGGGACAATGGCTTATGCATCTACTGCAATGATATTTTGAAATACCATCAAGTTTCATACTTGGAAAATTTCACATTTTACATATGAACATTTACATTTAAATGTCTATTTCAAATTCTTGGTGGTAACTGCCAAAAACCACATCCTGAAATTTTTTTATATGACAAGATGAAAGACACTGATAAATTTATTTTACTTCAAATTGAAAATAATATTTCAATGAAGCAACAGAAAAACATTGAAAGGCATCTCAACTAACCATAATTATTCTTAAATAATCCAATCCCACTGACCATGATTATACCATTGTTAAATAAAATGGTAATTTGCTATTTTAAAGATTTTTATTGCAAAGTTAGATATATAGAGAGAGGAGGAGAGACAAAGAAATATCTTCCTTCTGATCATTTACTCCCCAAGTGACTGCAATGGCTGATGCTGCGCCAATTCAAAGCCAGAGGCCAAGAGTTCTTCCGGGACTGCCAAGTGGGTGCAGGGTCCCAAGGCTTTGGGCCATCCTCAATTGCTTTCCCAGGCCACAAGCGGGGAGCTGGATGGGAAGTGGAGCTGCCAGGACAAGAACCGGCACCTGTATGGGATCCTGGCGCATTGAAGGTGAGAACTTAAGCTGCTAGGCCATGGCTCCAGGCCCCAAAAATGATAATTTCTATGTTTAACTTGTGTACAGAGTATTGATATTTTATTATCTAATTTTGTGCATATAAGCCTTATGAAGAATACTTAGAAAGTCTAAAATGAATATATGCTAGTACTACTGAAGGTGCAGAGTGCATCAGTGGACAAGGGAGCTATTTACAAACCAGGAAAACCTGGGCTTGTGACTAACTTTGGAAAACAAAGCAGATCAACCCCTGGTGCTTCATTCCTTTGGGTCTCACTATGGTTACAAATAATAGAAGAGATTGTCTCTGGGCTCAATACTATCTTTTCCTCTTTCTGTCCATGAGTAATGAATCAAAGTATAACAAGACTCTGTGTTAGTGCCTTCACCCTTATAATTTTTTTTTTTTTTTGGTTTGGTTAACATAAGAAAACTCTTCTAAAAATCGTTAGCTTTTCATAGGATAAGGATTGGACCCAGCACGATAGCCTAATGGCTAAAGTCCTTGCCTTGCACATACGGAATCCCATATGGGCGCTGGTTCTAATTCCCGCAAACCCCAATTCCCATCCTTGCTTGTGGGAGACCCAGAAGAGCTGGCTCCTGTCTCTGGATCGGCGCAGCTCAGGCTGCTGCAGCCACTTGGGGAGTGAATCAATGCATAGAGGATCATCCTGTCTGTCCTCCTCTTTGTATATCTGACTTCCCAATAACAATAATAATAATAATAATGATGAAGATAAGTATTAATGAAAGCTTTGTACAACACCTGGGTTATTTTGGGGTATAAAAATTCTTGCACAAACAGCGTCATCCTAAAAGTGTGGATGATGATGGTTGCAGTGCAGAATAATAAAATCATTTCTCCATTAAGCATCTTCTTGTCTATTCAATTAATCCTGACATACTAACATATCAGTTTGTACAGCTTTTATCATTGAAAACTATTTCAGCTAAACTTTTCAGTTAAATTAATGACTAATTAGCATCTGATTGCCAAATAACAATTTGGTATATGTGTTACATAAGTTTGAAATATTCAAAACAAAGTGGTATCAAAATTAAAACTTACAGTTCAATGGCCTTGTTCCACATGATAACATATCCAGAAAGAATGAAAGATTCAATATTTACAATATGTGTGTTTCCTCTTTCTGTTCCAACATAGAGCCATTTACTCTGGAAAGGTAGATGACAGTAAGTAATTCTGAAAGAAAGAAAATTACAATTAAAATATCTAATTTTATATGTGTTCAGTATTACATTTTCCTTATATATATGTTATGTAAGGACAGATATATAAACAATGAGATTTACTATATATCCAAGTAACAGTTATTAGTGAAAGCTAACATCTGTTGGCAACAACAGTATATCATTAAAAATAATGATAATAACCACAACTTTTAAAGTTCCTATTGAGGTATGAATTTACATTATTTCTATTTCTGGAAAAATTACTGCCAGCAGATACACATTCATTTTAGAATGAGAACCCTGAGGCAAATTATTTTTATTTTACCTCCTAGCACTGTTAATAAGTGGCAAAACTAAAAATCTATACCTGCTTGGTTACAAAATAATAATCTTTCACTATGCTATATTGTTTCAGTTAGACTTATTTCAAAGATAATGCATACATACATATAAACATAAATGTACAAACTCAGAGAGGTGGAAAATGATAATCTATTTTTAGTCATATGCTCGACATTTAAATAATAAAGAAAGCAACATGAGAGGTCAGAAATCTATTGTACTCTTCCTTCCTTAGCTTGGTTGTTTCACTGTCATCTTCACTATGAATTCTGATCAGCTCTGAGATCAGATCTGGAGCAGCCATGCCTCTCACGTATGCAATAGAATTCACCAGAAACTTGTAGTCACATCATCATTATTCTCTTTACTTTGGCTTAATAATATTTTTTCCCCTGTAAGTTTTCTATTTTTGTTTTGTGTTGTGATGGGTTGTCAGAGAGGAAGATATTGAGAGAAAGAGATATTCCATCTGCTGGCTTCTTTCATCTGTTAGTTCATTCCTTAAATCCCTGCAATAATTGGGAACAACCCAGGTCAAATCTGCTATCTGGGAACTCCATCTTGATCTCTTACTAGGTGGCAGGGACACTGATACTTGAGCAGTTACCTGCTGCATCCCAGAATGCAGATTAGCAAAGCTGGAATTGGAAACAGAGTAGGGACTCAAACCCAGATCTCCAACATGAGATGCTGGCATCCCATGTGGAATATTAACTCCTACACCAAATAACTATCATCATTACACTCTTTAGTCACTGTTAGAATTTGCTATTTAATTTTATCAGTTCCTGGATTTATTTAGAAGATGAGTTAGTAAATTATTGGAGGAGCAGAACCAAATTTTGACACCAGGAAGACACACCAATAATATTAATAAAAGGATCCAGATAATAAATTTCTAACCAATCACATCTTAAACATATTTATGTTTGAATATCTAATTTAAACTTTTAAATTATTTTTGCAGCTTGGTTCATTAATTATAAGATTTATTTATATCTATTGTAAAGGCAGATTTAGAGAGAGAAGGAGAGACAAATATCTTCCATCTGCTGGTTCCCTTCCCAAATGGAACTGAAATTATGGTTCCCTTCCCAAATGGAACTGAAATTATGGTTCCCTTCCCAAATGGAACTGAAATTATCCAAAGTCAGGAGTCAGGGGCTTCCTCATGATTTCCCACATAGGTGCAGGGGCCATGGGCCACCCTCCACCACTTTACCAGGCCAGAAATAGGGAGTTGGATGAGAAGTAAAGTGGGACACAAATGGTACCCATATGGGATTAGCCAGTTGAGCCAATGCACCAGCCCTTGGTTCACTGAATAATTCTTCACTCTACCTCTTGGAATCAAACTTCATCTATCCAAAATATCCTACTGAAATCATCTTGCATTCCAAATCCAGAAAACATCATAGAGAGAAAGGAAGGAAATACATGTTAATACATGTAATGTTTTACTCTGGTTGAATCTAATACTAAAAATGCTAAAATGTACAGTTTACTTCAATTAACTTTAGGGACTGGGCCAGTGTAATGATTTAGCAAACTAATCTTCAACTTATTTTGTCAGCAACCCAGATGGGTGTCAGTTCGAGTCCTGCATGTTCCACTTTCCATCCAGCTTGTGACCTGGGAAAGCATCAGAGGATGGCCCAGACCTTGTATCCTTGCATCTACTTGGGAGACCTGGAAGAGGCCTCTGCTTCTCAGGCTCAGACCAGCTCAGCTCTGGTCATTGTGGCCATTTGAGAGGTGAACCAATAGATAAAGGAGCGCTCTCTCTCTCTCTCTCTCTCTCTCTCTCTCTCTCTCTCTCTCTCTCTCTCCCTCTCTTTGCAACTCTAAATTTTAATCAAAAATAAACATTTAAAAATATATAGGGGGCCCAGCGCGGTGGCGCAAGTGGTTAAAGGTCCTCGCCTTGCATGCCCGGGATCCCATATGGGCGCCGGTTCTAATCCCAGCAGCCCCGCTTCCCTTCCAGCTCCCTGCTTGTGGCCTGGGAAAGCAGTCGAGGATGGCCCAAAGCTTTGGGAACCTGCACCCTGTGGGAGACCCGGAAGAGGCTCCTGGCTTCGAATCGGCATAGTATGGGCCCGTTGCGCTCACTTGGGGAGTGAATCATCGGACGGAAGATCTTCCTCTCTGTCTCTCCTCTCTGTATATCCGCCTTTCCAATGAAAAAATAATAAAAATAAATCTTTAAAAAAAATATATATATAGGGTCTGGCATTGTGGTATGGACAGCGGGTTAAGCTACCATTTGTGATGCTGGCATTCCATATTAGAATACTGCTTCAAGTCCAAGCTGATCTGCTTCCAGTCCAGCTTCCTACTAAATATTCCAGGGAAAGATAGTAAGCGACAGCCCAAATTCTTGGGCCCCTGGCACCCATATGGGAAACCAGAATGGACTTTTGGTAACTAGCTTGGTCTAGCCCAGACCTGGCTGTTGGGAATAATTGGGCACTGAACCAGCAAATTTCTCTTTCTCTAACCAACTCTGCTTTTCAAATAAATAGGCAAATTCTTAAAAAAAAAAAAAAATTAAATAAAAGGACCGAGTATAGAAGGTAGTTACCACAATCAAAAGATGTAAAAAAAAATACATTGATATATTCATTTATTATTTAGTTGACTTTAAAATCTCAGGTCTTGATTTTCATTACCCTAGCCTAGGATAAAATGCTATTGCTGAAATACTGATTTATACTAGAACAAAAAGATTAGATGCTTTCCATTAGAAGATGATATAATGTATATCAACCATACATTTTTCTACTAAAAAAAACTATTAGAATAAACATTACATTATTTCTGACTAGTGAGATTATGAAGAGAAAGTAAGTTAATGTAAATTATGCAAAGATATAACAGTATGGTACATTAAGAAATGCTTAATATGTTCTTACCGTTCTCGGTTAAATTTAAGAGAATGAAGAATAGCTGGCCTTTTTTGTCTAAGGTTCCACAAATGAAGTGTATCATCTGAACTTGCACTGACCAAAGCACCCTAGTATAAAAAGAAGACAGACTATTTAATTCTTTATGGAAACAAAACAATATTAATTTTCTGAATTTTCCACTATTGAGATAATTGTATCTTCATAACCTAGAAATAAACAAGGACAAGTGCATATAATTGAATCCAGAGTGTGAAGAATACAGAGTGGAAAAGGGAAATAGCCTACTGCATATAGTTGGCCAGGAAGACCACCTTTCAAGAAATACTCGTTAATACACAGTAATTATACAGGATCATTTGGTGTTTTCTTTGAGAAAAAAACTTAAGTCTTTTATTTATGTTATTCACACAATACTACAAAGAAACAAGCACTAAGAGAAACAAGCACCCAACTCAGTTTTAGAAACTGAATACAGATCATATGAAAAGTTTCCTTCCTAAGAATTTTTGCACAGTTGGAAGTAAATATTCTTTCTAAGCGTTAATTTGCTTTTTGAAGTCCAAGAAGCTTCACCTATTATAAAGTAAATCATACTTGATAAAGTATTTCTCAACTAGAATTTGGCATACTATATACAGTACTAGCAAACACAAATGAATTGTACTTCAGGTACAATAGTTTCTACCTGTGAAGAAGTCATAGAAACATATCTAGTTGCCAGGTATAACTTTATATATATATATGTAAATATATATATATGTAAATATATATATAATATATAAAAGTTTATATATATAACTTTATATATGACTTATATAACATATATAACTTAACTTTATATATATAAATATATATATATGCTTAAACTGTTTCACTAAGCATGTCAGAACTTTTACCATAACAATAATTTTCTAGCTAAAATTTCTAGTGTTTGACCTAACAGAACTTAAAGCTACTTTATAATACTGAATGAAAATGTGATCATACAGAACTATGGTGATCCTAAGAGTCCTAAAATATTATTCATATTTCCCAAAGTACTTAGGAAACTACTTGCATAGACTGTGGCTTTGATCACTGACAAAAATGATTATCCCATTTATATGCAAGGAAGAGCTAAACTGAAATTCCTATCATATGTCACCCCATGGACTTTGGGGGGATTTGTTCAACCTTGGAGCAAGGAGGTCAAGAGCAACTTGGAACTACTGAAAACAACTTAAACACTATATTCACAATGCTCCACATTGGGACACTAGGATGACATCAACTGGCCATCCCACATCCTTGGGTACTGCTGTGTCTAAGAAGCTGGTAGCACCCCTTTTCTTCCTCTCTCCCCACTTCACCCCTTTTCTTCCTCCTCCCCACTTAACCCCAGATACAGGAAGAAAAAAAAAAAGAAGATTGGAAGCAGTTGTCTCATCTACTTTCCCCCATTCCTGAGCCCTTCCCACCCTAACAATGGCCCACATAGTCATACATCCTTCTCAACTACATAACTCTCATCAAAAATAAGTCTATTATAAAAAAAGAATTAAAAGAGGAAGAATTTAAATTCAGTGCTGTGACAATTCCCAAACAAGAAATGTACATTTATCCTATGACTTTTTATAATTATGTATCTGTGGTTAATTCATAAAAACATTTCTAAATGTATGTAAGTTATTTGAACTATATAAATATTAAAAGTATATTTTATATACCTAAAAATAGTAACTGGTATATGTATTTAACATGAAGTCACATACTTCCAGACCATCCAACAAAATCTACCCTATACATGCCTTCAGAATTTTTGAGTTTTTTTTTTTTTTAGTTTTAAAGCAAGATTTATTAGAAAACTTGAGAAAGAAGACTCCCGTCCTAGTGACGGGGGGTGGGGGGGAGGAGGAAGGTTCTGAGATAGAAAGGACCCTTACCCCCTGCCATAGTGGCAGGAGGAAAAGTGGAGAAAAAAGAGACGCATACTAATAGTGAGGAATGCACCTTTTAAAGGTTTACTTCAAAGGAGCTCTCCAAGGACAAAAGGAAATTCCTGGTCCCCCTGGTATCTGGCTTTTTGCTTGAATTTTTTTTCACTTGTAGAATAGATTTATGCTCCTGTATACAAACTAGAAAATTATTAGGATTCCTTAGAAACACTTAACATGATACATATATATATATACACACATATATAAAATAGATTTTTTTTGAGATATAAGATGATGATTTGATTTCTCATAGATGTGGAATTAGGATTAGTTCCACATCAGAATATGATATGGAGATTAATAAAACATTCTCTACAATGGATAATTATCTGCTATACAAAGGATACAACATGGCCAAATCAATGGAATTAAAAATAAAGCAGCATGTATTCAACAATATCTTAAGTAATACCTGAATAAAATCAGCAAGCACCTTAGTGGTACTTCTGTGATAAAGTTTGCAAAACCGCTGAGCATATTAGTACCAAGTGGGACCAGACCCAAGCCAGCATGCACCTCAACAGAATGCTGAGGGATCATTTATAAAAACAAAGTGAATCTACAAGTTGCATACTTTATTAATACCTGTGAAAATATTTAAAACTGTGAAAATACCATTTATGGCATCAAAAAACACAAAATGCAAGGGACAAGTACAGAGACTTAACGTGAGGAGTTTGAAGGTGGAAAGTTCAAAGAGAAGCTGTAAGCAACACAAGTACACTGAAGACTTGCCTTTATTCTTAGTTATGTACCAGAGGGGGACAAATTGGAGAACCTGAAGAAAACTCAGAGTATCAAGGGCAGAATGAGCCACATGGAAGCAATTATGCCAACCAGAACAGATCCATAAAGAAGACAAAATCTGAGATACCTAAACTAGAAACTACCCTGCATCATTGAGATCTCACAAAGGTTAGCATTCTAGATAATAATTACTAGCTACCACAATAAGCTGTTTCTAGAGAAATTTATTTCTGGTACCTTATCAATTCTGTTTTCAAAGTGACTTAAGTTTAGAAGTTAGTAGGATTTCAGAGTACTCTGAGAAATTTTAAATCAAGAAATGTAAACATGTATGTTTGCCAATATGAGAAATTCTTCTTGCCTCAAGCAAATATGACATGAAATTCTTTGAGGCATTTGTGTTTTAAATTTGTAGGAAAACATGTAATATACATATTCATATACATATGAAAATTTACACTGAGATTTACAAAAGATTCTCTTCATGCTATTAGATCACAGCCTTTTTTTTTTTTTTTAGGACACCAAGTTCAACCTTCCAAGTACCTAAATGTGGTACTGTATGAAGTATTTTTGTGCGGACTGCTTTACTTAAGATACCCCAGCATCTACAGCAAAAACTCTACCTAGCTTGAATCCATGAAGATCTACAATCTTTCTGATATTGGTAACTATGTTTTTGTTTTATGAGAGTTTTTCATCACCTTGGTTCATAAACATCAATGATACAGTAAACAGCTAATTGTTATAATACTGGTAGATATATACATATAAATACATATATCAACAATTGTATATGGTGATAAAAGACCATGTGTAAACAGTTAAAACAGCCATAGGCTATGTCATGAAAGACAAAACAAATGAGGGTTGGAATGCATTATAAAATTTAGGTTGGTGGAAAAAAAAGTGAATGGAAAAGAATCAATAGCTAGTGAAGTTATGAAAGAATTTTCAGTTTTTCTTTAGGTTATTTAAATAAGTAAAGTATACTATATAGCCACAAAACTAGATTTTTGCTAAATTTTCTTTTAAATTTAATAAACTGACAAATACAAAGGTATAGTTTTTTAATATGACAAAGAATGAAATTACAAAATTTAAGCATTTAGAATCATAATAAAGATATGTCAGCTGTAAGTTAAAAATCCCTAATATGAAAACCCCAAATCCAAAATACTCCTCCAAAGTCTGAAGCTTTTTTAGTGCTGAAATGACACTGCAGTGAAAGTCTTCATATTTGATTTCATGTATCAAGTCATAGTAAAAAATGCAGGCAACCTGTAAGTATTGTGTGAAATTACCCCCAGGATATGTGTATAACACATACATGAAATATAAATCAGTTTTGTGTTGGGATTAGTTTTTGTCCCAACACATATCATTAGGCACATGCAATTTCCAAAATTTTAACAAGAATTAAAAAGAAGAAATACTTCCACTTGCACATATTTTGGATAAGGAATACTCAATCTGAAGCATAGGTATGTGTGTGTTTCAAATAGTAAAAATGTCCTTACCTCATTGATCAAGAATTGGAGCTGTAGAACAGCTGCACCACTTTCATGTTGGCAATAACAATCAACTCCAGGTCTCCCGAGTCTGTTGTAATAAAAGTCAAGGAATCTAACATTTTAAGTACTCCTAATGAGGAAGGAAGCAGCTAATTATGAAGCAACTAATGTTTGTAATTTCTTAATTTTATTTTTGTAAACAGAGAATTTAAAATTTGTACTTGATGGAAATTAAATTATATCTGTTATTTATTATATGAAAATTAATATATTATTTATATTTAAAAATACAACTGTTGGAATAGCACAATAAAGGAAATGAAAAGGAGTAGTTTGCTTTCCATAATTTAAAATAAGAATTGGAAATTCAGATATATTTCACTTCATTTAAAATTCACTTACCTGATTAAACACTACTTTTATTTTTTAAAGATTTATTTATTCACTCCCAAATGGCCACAACAGCAGGAGCTAAGCCAATCCAAAGTTGAAAGTCTCTTCCAGGTCTCCCACATGGGTGCAGGGGTCCAAGGACTTTCTGCTTCTTTCCCAGGCCATAATTAGGGAGCTGTGTCGTAAGTGGAGCAGTCAGGACAGGAATTAGTGTCCATATGGGACTACAGTGCTTGCAAGGGGAATATTAGCCAACTGAGCTATTGTGCTGGGCTGAAAACTCTACTTTTAATCAAATTTAAAAAGAGTATAAGAGTTTAAGATTGAAAGCATACTAGTAAAAACAGGATTTAGATAAATATGTTGATAATCTTAGCATATACATAGTCCTTTAAGCTCACACATTATGAGAAAATACTTACATATTTGACTGCATTAAAACAAAAAATTTTGCATAGAAAAATACCATAAATAAGAGACAAATGCCGGGATATAGTATAGACTTATTTTTAAGAGTCATATATAAAATACATACATATGCACATATATGTATAATGAAGAAAGCTAAATGACATATAAAGATGACAAAAAAAGAATGAGGAAAAATTAGAAAATGCCATGGAATAATATTTACTCATATATTCTATATGAAATAATTTATAAAGTTACTTCAAAAAGTTCATGGAAAACAAAATGAGAATGTTGATTGTGGTGCAAGAATACTGCAATTCATGTGCATTTTAGCATGCATTTTCCATGAAAAAAGTTTAAAATCTTTAAAATCTATTTGAAAGGCAGAATTATAGAGACATGCATACAGATCTTTCATTCACTGGTTCAGCCCATGCAATAGCTAGAGTGGATTTAGGATGAACCCAGAAGCCAGGAGCCAAAAAGCCCCCCTCCTGGTTTCCTATGCAGGTTTCAGAGCCCAAGTTTTTGGGTCATCATCTACTGCTTCCCCAAGCATATCAACAAAAAGTCAGATTGGAAATGAACCAGCCAGACTAGGCACTCATATGAGATGCTGGAGTTGCAGGCAACAGCACAATATTCTGTACTGCCACTGCATCAAAATTTTTAAGACTCGTCATATGCATGTTTCAAAAACTTTTGCAACATAACCTTTTAATCCCATTTTCCATAAACTTTTTGAAATATTCTTACATACATTACCATTTAACAGTTCTCCCACCATAAAGATACAAATTACATGAGAACACGCATTTCTAATTGTAAGAAAGAAATATGAAAAAATAAATATAAGCCAGATCTACCCTTCCAACCTAATATTCTAAAATTTGGAAAAATGTACATAGCAGCAGACTTCAATTATTATATCTCAGATACAGGTGACAGTAACCCCTGCCCCCAAAAAGAAAATGTTAAATGACATGATTACTATATCTTATTATCCACAGCAAGTTTCCAAGCTGAAGCACAGGCATGTGCTTCACAGAACCGTTGAATCGAGGAGAGCAAACTAACAGAAATGGGAGCTCAAGCACAATCTACCTTGAATCTTTAGCTAACTAATGATCAGAAAGTAGGTTTGAGCAAATAACCCACGACAGGAAAGAAAGAACCAAAAAGTGAATAATATTCTCCCTGAATAATAAACCAAAACAAACAAGTGAACAATTTCAATCTTGAAGAAAAGAGAGAGAACAAAACAAAAACAAAGAAGGTTACATCCTGGCCTAGTTTCAAGCAATTTGAACATTTGGGGAGTAAAGCAGCAGATAGAAGATATCTCTCCCTTCCTTTTCCCCCTCCTTTATTCTCATATCCCTACCTATCAAATATATATATATGTATACACATACACACAAATGAGTAAAAAACTTCTATTACCCAAAAAACAAAATTTAAAAAGTCTGAGCCTCATTCAGAAAACAAAAACTACTAAAATATTTATATATTATACTAATTGCATATGCTATATAAGGCAGGCAAAAGATCATGTTAAGTAGATATACGGGAAAATCTTTTGTCCATGTTCTTAAATACAGTTTCTGAAGATACTAATAGTATACTAGAAATTAGATAGCTTGAATTTACGCCAATAGAAATTATTTAAACAGAGCATAGTAAGAGAAAAATAAACTGAGTGCAAGAGAGAAAAGTCCTTTAATCACTTAGTTCCTAGTACTACATAACACTAGAGATAATAGTTCACAATAGCCAGTGTATATGATGAGCAAGCACAAGAAAAAGCTGCAAGATTCCAACCAGAAAGCAATATTAATGAAGAAAAAATATTGATTATCCTGCTTTGATTTGTACATATTACATACCATTGTTAGTTTTTTTTTAAAAAAAGCCAGTCTTTATAAAAATTTGATTCACGGTACATCTACTCTATGAAATACTACTCAGGCATTGAGAAGAATGATATTGTATCATTTGCAACAAAATCATCCCTACTACAGAAAATTATGCTCCATGAAATAAGCCAATCTCAAAAGGACAAATAACATATGTTCTCTCTGATATAAGGCCACCTTTATGGTAAATACAAGATCTTTGGATATATAGGTAAGAATGCATACACATATATTTATCTAAAGGAACTATGTAATGGAGGCAAATACACTATGGAGATACTTTGCAGCAAGCATTTCTACTTCTGAATCAAAGATGGACTCCCAATGGAAACTCTTAAATATATCTTGACAAGAGGATGTTGAACTTTTATTTTTACCATGGTCTATACATACAATATTATGATACATTTAAATAATAAAATAACTGGACTTGTGACTATTGTTGAAAGATTATGCTATTATAATAATATGGGGGAAATCAGTTGAGGGGAGAAGTTAGGGGAGGGAGCAAGTGAAAGGCAAATCCCTGAGCCTAAGGATCTGTACCTTGAAAAATTAAACAAATACTACATTTTAAAAACTGCCTTCAAGAAAAATTCTATGTGTACATACAATATTGGCATGTGAAGAAAACATGGCAAAATGTTAACAATCATTAACTAATGAATGCTCTTTAAACTACTTTATCTAGAACACTTTAACATAAAAGTGATCACTAACAGAGAAAAACAAAATTTACATGAAGTTACAGAACATGCTACTGAATGACCAATGTGTCATTGAAGTAATGAAAAATAATCAAAAAGCTTCCTGAAGCAAATGATGCTATTGTGTCACCTGTGAGAAAAACTTTTTTTGAATGCATAATAAAAATACATATATGTTACAACCTATGAGTTGCAGGAAAAACAGTACTAAAAGGGATATTGATCTCATATATTGAATGGAGCTTGCCTTAAAACAGAACATATGATATTTGTCCTTTTGGGATCAACTTGTTTCATTGAGCATCATGGTCTCTAGTTGTAACGATTTTGTTGCAAATGACAGAATTTCATTTTTTAAATGTCTGAGTGATATTCCATTGAGTAGATGTACCACTTCTCTTTTGATGGGAATCTGAGTTATTTTTACGTCTTTGCTATTGTAGCTTGTGCTGCTGTACAAATAGGATTACAAATCCCTTTCTCATACGCAGATTTCATTTCATTTGGATATATTTCCAGAAGTGGGATAGCTGGGTGGGATAGCTGGGTCATACTGCAGGTCAATCTTCAGTTCTCTTAGCACTCTCCATACTGACTTCCATAATAGTTGCAGTAGTCTGCACTACCACAAACAGTGAAGAAGGGTACCTTTCTCCCAACATCCACACCAGCAAGTGTTGTAAGTTCTGACTGTAGGCCAATGTCACTGGAATTAGGTGGAGCTTCAATGTGAATTTATTTGTATTCCCTGATAGCTAGGAAACCTGAGCACTATTTTAATGTCTCTTTTGAATTTGATTTATGGCTTTTCATTTATGCAGATGCATAGTAACTGTGCATAGAGACTATCACCCACAGATGTGAAGATACAATACAGTATGCATCTCTACTTCCAAATCAAAGATGGTTTCCTAATGAAACTGTTGAATGTATCTTGACAGCAGGATACTGGACTCTGCCAATGTTCATGCTTACACTGTCAGGATACAGTTAAATAGCAGAATAATGAACTTATGACTGATTATGAAGGACTATACTATTGTAATGACATGAGAAAAATTAGTTGGAGGTTAATGGGGCAGGAGCCTGGGTAAGGAAGAAGCAAAATCCAAAAGCCTACAGAACTGTATCATAGAACAAAATAAATAACTTTTAAAAATTAAGAAGGCTAAAAACAGAGATAAACTGACACTGATCTAAAAACGGGGGTGGGGGGGCAGCACTGTGGTCTAGTGGCTAAAATCTTCGCCTTGAAGGCACCGGGATCCCATATGTGTTCCAGTCTCATCCCGCAGCAGCCCCACTTCCCAACCAGTTCCCTGCTTGTGGCCTGGGAAGCAGTCCAGGAAAGCCCAAAGCCTTGGGACCCTGCACCTACATGGGAGACCCAGAGGAGGATCTGGGCTCCTGGCTACGGATTGATGCAGCACCGGCTGCTGCAGTCACTTAGGGAGTGAATCATCTGACACAAGATATTTCTGTCTCTACTCCTCTCTGTATATCTAACTTTGCAATAAAAATAAATCTAAAAAAAATGAGAAATTTTAGGGTAAACACTACTTGCTTTATCTGACAATTCTCATTCATACATAGAGTTCTTTAACTTTTGCCTTATAATGATCTCACACTAAAAAATGAAAATCCTGTCTTGGGCAACCAAATGGATATAATTAGAGACCATTGTATTTAATGAAAAGCCAGATTCAAAAAGACAAATATTTTCCTAAAATGTAGTAAGTAATATATACAATTTTAAAAATAAATGAGTAAAACTGAAATCTTGGATTTGATAATTATTTATAGCCCTTAGGTATATTCTTGCTGAAGAGTGGTATTCCATGTTTTTTACTTGCTGAACTCTTTATTTAGAAGAGAATTTTAAGCCGGTAATTTAAAGTAAATTACAGTATGTATCACAAAAATTTTTAAAAATAATGAAACAGTAAGTATTATATATTAAAATTGTATCTAAAGAGCCCATCATGGTGGCCCAGTGGCTAAAGTACTTGCCTTGAACATGCCAGCATCCCGTATGAGGGTTGGTTCTAATCCTAACAGGGCTACTTCCCATCCAGCTCCCTGCTTGTGGCCTGGGAAAGCAGTTGAGGATGGCCCAAAGCCTTGGGAACCTCCACCTGCGTGAGAGATCTGGAGGAAGTTTCTGACTCCTGGTTTCAGACTGGCTGAGCTCCAGACATTGCTGTCACTTGAGGAGTTAATGAATGGACAGAAGATCTTCTTCTGTCTCTCCTCCTCTCTGCATATCTGACTTTCCAATAAAACTAAATAAATTTTTAAAAAATTATATCAAAACACTATATCATAACATTAATAAAATTTAAGAATTAAAATCTGGACACATATTCATATACTCTGTAATATGTCAATGGATAGATATCATATTTGTCCTACTTGTAGGTAGCTTATATACTTAAAGAAATTATACTGTCCCAAATCTTATTTATGGTACAATATATTTTTTCAGTCTTAATGCTCATAAAGGATATATAAGCTCCAAAAAAGTAAAATAAAAATACAAAATAACTGTTTAAAGCAAATGACAATCTATTTGTGATTTATAACACATGTGGAATAAAAGGATGTCAACATAAGCATAAACACCATTAGGAGTAGAAATATAAATATACTATTTTACGTGTTTTCTTTAATTTTTTTTAGATTTATTTATTTTTATTGGAAAGGCGGATATACAGAGAGGAGGAGTGACAGAGAGGAAGATCTTCCATCCGATGGTTCACTCCCCAAGTGAGCATAACGGCTGGAGCTGGGTGGATCCAAAGCCAGGATCCAGGAGCTCTTCTGGGTCTCCCACAGTCCTATTTCCCATCCAACTCCCTGCTTGTGGCCTGGGAAAGCAGCAGAGGATAGCCCAAAGCCTTGGGACCCTGCACCTATGTGAGAGACCCAGAGGAACTCCTGGTTCCTGGCTTCGGATTGGCTCAGCAACAGCCACTGCAGCCACTTGGGGACAGAAGATATTTCTGTCTCTCCTCCTCTCTGTATATCTGCCTTTCCAATTAAAAAAAAATGTGGCATATACATATATGCAATGGAATATTATTCAGCTATGAAAATAAAATTCAACGTCCAATGCTCCACCTACTGCTGGAGCAGGAAGCTTCTGACTTCATAAATCTTGTTTTTGCTAAAAAAAAAAAAAAAAGGCAGCATAAATTCCACTATTTACACAGTAAGGGATGTAACAGAAGTGTATCATGTAAAATAAGTAAAACTCAGAAAGACAAAGACAGCATACTCTCCATTACAAGGGGGACATAAAATGTTAAACCATCAAAGAAAAAGAAAACAAAAGGCAAGATATATCTGTGGTTTTCAGTATTGCTGCATATACTTTTGCCAAATCGGTTATTATACTGTATTTTAATTATCTATGATTTTTTTTAGAAAAAAACTCTACATGGGTGAAACAGCTATCTCATTTGATTACAAAAGCTTATAGTTTTTACATATATTCCTGAAGAACTACGATCTTACTATTTTTTACTTGAACTTCTGATTTGTTGGCCCATGAAGGTTTTGACTATAATGTAGATTAAAAAATGTTACCTCTAAAATTTAAAGGAAGGAAAATGAAGGAAGGAGTGAAGAATGAAGGGAATTAATAAATTTAGACTCATTATTTGGTAAATGCTTGGGTGCAAGAAAGAGTCCAGGTATTCAAGGATCAAAGAAAAAACTGCAGAATTAATTTTTCAAACAGGCAATTAGCAGCATAATAATTATGAAAGGTAAGCTTTGTGGCAGTATCTTTGACCACACCACTAGTGTCTATGCTTTAGGTGGTATTTTGCAGCTATCACTTTAAAATAATACCCAAGCATTGTATCCTGGTAAAATTTTAGTAGATATTAAAGGACTTGAATAAATTTTTAAAAGCACATATATGGCATAGTATCACTTTAATAGGAAAGTATTTCAAGATCTATTTCTGAAAGCAATAATTTAATCAGTTTAACTCATGGTTTCACATTATGTTTTATACTTTTAAAGATGGTTTATTTTACATAATCATTGCAAATGGTGGGAAAACTCAAAGTATAGAATTTTACATGAAATACTATAATTTATCTTTGTTATTAAAATAAGTCCATCATATAGAACAAGTCCAAAATACAGAAAACTTACACTAAATTAGAAAGAAGATTACAGAATACCTGGTAACATATGGGTTTAACATCACAAAAATTAAACAAATTCATTATCTGTTGGATAATAGCATCAGCGATAACTAATAGTTAACTTCAAAAACCACTTTCCAGTACATGTCTAACTAAAAACACCACTGTACTATTTAATCTTAAGCTTATTTTTTTTTCTAGATGCACTCTTCTGCCTGTGTTTCTTGTAGTAAACAAAATAAAATTTATTTCCTTTTTGGCTGTTAATTTACAGGTCCTTTTGGTAAATTATTTGTCTCTGATTCATGAATATTTCCCTGGTGCTGCAGTACATTTAATTTTTTTCATATATTATACACACATTCTAGACCCTCTCAGGTTTCAACTGCCACTATAGGTTGATGATTCCCAAATCTGTATCTGTACCTAAAATTTTTTTCTCAAGTTTCAAAAACTTATCTAAATGCCTATATACACTACAAAATATTTACCCTTAGTAACAAACTGAAGTTACATTCCCTACCCCTCTGATTGCTACCTCATTGAGTGGCAATAATACCCACTAAGATGGTCAGGTCCAATTGCTCTCCTAGATTTCATTCTAAATACAACATGCTAGTCAATTACAATTTTAAATCTCACTGCTTTCATAATGCGGCTCCTTCATAACATGCATCTTTTGTTAATTTATTTGTAAATTTAGGTAACCTACATTACCCAGCTTACAATTAAGTAGAAGTCTAGTTGATACTATGAAGGTATTCTGTAGAAGACCAAAATCATAAAGTCAGAGATGGAAAGGGAAATTTAACAAGAAACACCACAGATACACAAAAGAAATCACCAGGATTTACAATAAACAGTGATAGGCCAACAAATTGAAAAATACAGAAGAAATGGATTTATGGAAACATGCAATCTACCTAAATTGAGTCATGATTACAAAGAAAACCCAAGTAGGGCCCGGCGCGGTGGCATGCCCGGGATCCCATATGGGTGCCAGTTCTATCCCAGCAGCCCCGCTTCCCATCCAGCTCCATGCTTGTGGCCCAGGAAAGCAGTCGAGGATGGCCCAAAGCTTTGGGACCCTGCACCCGTGTGGGAGACCCAGAAGAGGCTCCTGGCTTCAGATCGGTATAGGATCGGCCGTTGCGCTCACTTGGGGAGTGAATCATCGGACAGAAGATCTTCCTCTCTGTCTCTCCTCTCTGTATATCCGTCTTTCCAATAATAAAATAATAAAAATAAATCTTTAACAAAAAAAGGAAAACCCAAGTAGACCAATAACTAAGATGGAAATTGAATCAACAGTAGACATTACCAACAAAGAAAAGCACAAGATCATAAATTCACTGCTAAATTCTACCAAAATTTTCAAACATCAATGATTCCAATTCTTCACAAACTATTCAAAACAAATGAAAGAGAACATCTCCATATCTCATTTAAGAGACCACTATCACCTTAATTCCCCAAATAGAAAAAGATACAATGAAGAGAGCTATAAGCCAATATACTTGATAAACATAGACATAAGATATTTAACAAGATAGTAGTTAATCAAGCACATCAGAAAGATCATTCAACCCAATCAAGTGGTATTTACCAACAATATGTTGGGATGCTTCAACATATACAAGTCAATAAATGTGATACATCAACAAGCTGAAGAATAAAAACTATATATTCATCAACAGATGTTAAAATACAACATCCTTTCATGATTTTAAAAAAGCTTAAACTTTCTATGAAAGGGTCATTCTTCAATACAGTAAAAACGATATATGAAAAAGCCAAAACTAGCATATTTAATGGGAAAATTTTGAGGCATTCCTGCCAAGATCCAGAACCAGACAAGCATGACTACTTTCCCTACTGTTATTCAATGTATTCCTAAAAGTTTTACCCTGAACTATTAGGTAAGAAAAATAAAACGATACAAATTGGAAAGAGTCAAGCTATCTGTTTGCAGATGTCAATAATTCTCTATATGGAGGGACCAAAACATTCTACTAAGAGACCACTGGAAGGTGTAAGAGTTTGAAAAAGTCAAAGGATCTAAAACACACACACAAAAATCAATAGCCTTTGAATATATTATTGATTTCATGGCTGAGAATAACTTCTAAAGTCAGTTCCATTCACCATCAATATCTTTAAAATATATAAATACCTTGGAATGAATCTAACTAAGAATGTGAGAGATCTTTATAATGAAAACTAAAAAATATTAAGGAAAAACAGAAGACAACACCAAAGAATGGACAAACCTGACATGTTTGTGGATTAGTAAGATTGATATCATTAAAAAGTCCATATAGGGCCCGGCGCAGTGGCGCAAGTGGTTAAGGTCCTCACCTTGCACGCCCGGGATCCCATATGGGTGCCAGTTCTATCCCGGCAGCCCCACTTCCCTTCCAGCTCCCTGCCTGTGGCCCAGGAAAGCAGTCGAGGACGGCCCAAAGCTTTGGGAACCTGCACCTGCGTGTGGGAGACCCAGAAGAAGTTCCTGGCTTCGGATGGGCACAGTATCGGCCGTTGCGCTCACTTGGGGAGTGAATCATCAGATGGAAGATCTTCCTCTCTGTCTCTCCTCTCTGTATATCCGCCTTTCCAAAAAAAAAAAAAAAAAAGTCCATATAACCCAAAGTAATTTAGATTCAACGTGATCCCTATCAAAATACCTACCACCTTCTTCTAAGATCTAGAAAATGCTAACGTTAATATGAAAACAGAATAAACCCCTAATAGATAAAGCAGTTGTAAACAGAAAAATAGCACTGGGAACTGGTACCATGTAGTGGTATGCCAAGCTTCTACCTGCAGAGTTAGAATCACATATGGGTGCTGGTTCATGTCCTGGCTGCTCCACTTCCAATCCATCTCCCTGTTCATGGCCTGGGAAAGCAGCAGAGGGTGAAGTCCTTTGCAGCCCAGCAGAGGCTTCAGGTCTCAGACTGAATCATCTCTAGCCATTGTGGCCATTTGGGAATGAACCAATACATTGGAGTCTCTGTCTCTGTCTCTCAGTAACTCTGTCAAATAAAACCAAAATAAACATCCCCCCCCCCCCAAAAAAAGCTGGTGGAATCACAAAAACAGGTTTCAAGACATACTACTGGGTCATTGTAATTAAAACACTCTGGACTGGCACACATGGAATTGAAGGGAAATCCCAGAAACTAGCCAACACATAGTAACTTATTTCTGAGAAGTGAACTGAAATTGATCTTGGGAGAAGACAGCCTCTTCAACAAATGGGGCTGGGAAAAATTGGATCTATGTTTGCCAAATTATGAATCAAAGTCCCACCCTTGAACATTATATAAAAATCAGCTAAAATTTTATCAAGAACATAACTTACCTTCATGAATACTGGTACAAATTTGATTCAAATCAAATAGCCCAGTTGAAAATGAGAAAGGTCCATCAAAGGACAAATGACTATGGAACCCATTCATCCTATTATCAGGACTATCAAATCAACTAAAAATTAGCAACCAAATAGGCTAGAATAGCCTCTCAAAACTATTGTAAATTACTCTCTCAAACAGCATACTTGGGCCTAGTGCTAAGGACTAGTGGCTAAATCCTTGTCTTGTATCTGCTAGGATCCCATAGCCATACCAGTGTTCTGGCTGCTATATTTCACATTCAGTTCCCTGCTATATCCTGGGAAAAGAGTAGAGGATGGCCCAAAGCCTTGAGACCTTGCACCCAGATGGGAGATCCGGAAGAAGCTCCTGGCTTCAGATTGATTCAGTTCCAGCCATTGCAGTCACTTGGGGAGTAAACTAGTGGATGGAAGATCTTTCTGTCTCTACTTCTGTCTGTAAATCTGCCTTTCCAAAATAAATCCTTAAAAAAAAAAAACACCCCAGCATACTGTATGGTGTTATTCTTATCCATCAAGATAAAGAACATTTGAATCAACCACTTTTATCTGGTGTTGTATACCTATCAGCTGGAATACATGGGTTTCACAGAAAGGGAAAGCAGAAGTGGATTTCTCATACCATCATTCACAGTACCTATTTTTGGAAATCCACATTTCTTGTGCATACAAATTTAGCCTCTGGGGTCCTTGAGATATAAATTCTAATTCTAGGGTAATGAACATTTCTGCTAGGAAAATAAAAGTTCTCAAGACTATGACTGCAACTAAATTATTTCAAATTTCTCTTGCCACTAGACCAAGAGGAATTGTAATACTGGAAACAGAAGTCCTCATGAAAATCTAAGGTGGTTGCTTTAAAAACCAGAGAAGTTTCTTGATGTTCACTAGTAAAAACATTTAAACAACTGCAAGAAAAAGCAGCTTGAAAAGTGAAGCAGAAATTATCCAAGTGAATTACTACAAAACAAGCAAAGGTTGCAGTTGAAATAAAGAATTCTAGAATAAATGGTAGAAAAAGACAATAAATATCTAATCTGATTATAGAATTAACTGTAACATCAGAGAATTACAGTTTGTGCCACTAAACCCTCCTGCTGTGTTTTAGATGTTACTAAATATTATCTGTACTAATAAGGCCATGGATGAAGTAAATTTGAGGAATAGGAATAACCAAGTGACTAAAGGTAAGAACTTGTAACAGATGCTGCCAGCATCTTGACCACATCCCTTCTGTTTTCAGAATTTCTGGGTAAACAGGATCACCTTCAACTACCAGCACTTGATTGATTTTCCAGCTGTTAAAGCTCATTCTTTGCAAGCAATAAGTCAGAAGTGCTGGAGCATAATTTTCCATCCCTGCCCTTTTATCTCCAGTCAGCTTCAAGTAATGATGAACCAGTATTGGATATTTTAAACTTCAGAAGTATAATGTTAAACATACTTATATAGGTATTTATGCTATATTTCATAGAATTTCTGACCTTGAGACCAAGAACTTTTAAATAACCCAATCATACAAAAATAGAGAAAATAATTAAGATTGAAGAAAGCCTATGTAAAATAAAAGGCCTTAGTAAATGAACAAATATTCATATCATAGGTATTCTGAATAAGAAAAGAAAAAAGCACTAATAATGTGCTAAATGAAATGATAGTTGAAAACTTCCAAGATCTTGAAAGAGACATGGAGATTCAAATATGAGAATTTCATAGAACTTTAGCACCCTCACTCAATTCTGCCAAACGTTTTTTTAATGAGGCAAGCATTACTTTGATACCAAAACAAGCAAACATGACACAAGACATGAAAACTACAGCCCTCCATTTCTAATGAACATATGTGCAAAGATTCTCAACACAATAGCAAGTCAAATCCAAACCCACATCAAAAAGATCACACATAATGCTCAAGTGAAATTTATCACAAAAAATACGTGGATGGGTCAACATTCCTAAATCAGCAAATATCATAAATCACATTCTATTAAAAATGAACAAAACCATATGAACACCTCGACAGATGTATACTAAAAAGCATTTGGTAAGGTTCGACATCCTTTGACGATTTAAAAATCTCTCTACAATTAGATATAGAAGGAACATTCTTCAAGATTACAAAGGTTATATATGACAAACCAACTGTAAATAGGTGAAACATTCAATATTCTACTCAGTCATTATTTATACTCATTGTCTGTATTCCTACTAAACTAGGGCCTTTTTGCTCTTCCTAAACCTTATATTGGATAAAATATTGGGCCTTTCTTATAATATGAATTCAAAATGTTATGTCAAAAACTAAAAAAAAAAAAAAAGACAAAGAAATGGAGAAGGAAGGTGGTGGAACATAGAAAGAGTGCACAAAGAAAATTTCATTATGTTCTTAGAACTGTATCTACAAATCATATTCAATATGTTAAAAAAATTGACAAATTTAAAAGATTTAAACAGAAATAGTCACATTTCTTAAAAATAAGCATTTTGTTAAGATAAGTATCCATTGATAATATAAAAAAATCAAGAGCATTTTTAAAGGCAGAGATTATATTAGAACAAAAAAAATTTCTCAACTATAAAAAATATAGAAAAAATACATGTTAAAACTTATCAAAATACTCTAACTATTTCAAATTTAAGAATCAATAATATTAATAGGGACATTTATTTCATAATCTTAAAAGCATTAATTCATCAAAGGAGTTAATACTCAGAAATGTAAGATTGTAAACTGAGTTTCAAAATACATGAAACAAAAACTGATGAAATTGGTAGAATACAAAATTCTATTATACAATGCCATTATCCTTTACAAAGTAGATAGAAAATCAGTACAATATAAAAGATGTGAATGCTATCAATTTGACATAAATGACATTTATATAAGAACCCACTCAACAATGATAGGAACACATTTTACTTAAAATGCATATTTGACATTTATCAAGTTAGACCACAGACATAGCTGTAAAAAAAATTTTTAATTGAAAAGAATTCTGATCCTACAAGTATATTTTCTTAACATAATGGAATTACAATAAAAGTCAATAACAGGCAGATGACTGGGAAAATATACAGTATGTAGACACCTAATGGTATACATAAATAAAACAGAGGTTGAGAAATATTAACAGAAAATTAGAAGATAATTTAAATTGAAACACAAGCATTGAAATGTGTGATTTTGTAGATCCAGGATTCTTGATATTGGTCTTAAAATATATGGAGTAATTACAGCCACTTTTATTATATGCAGAGCTGTATCAGTGTTGCTCTTGTTCTGTCTGGTGACCACCAATAACATTTTCCCATAAACTCCTGCACCAGTCACACTCTGTCAGTAGAACCTGAGAAATAATCCACCCACATCTCACAATCACAGATATACTGCTATTTGTGCTATAAGTGCCATAAACATTCAGTTGCATGATGGGCCAGGGTAACAACCCCTCAGCACCAATAACGAGGCTCTGGCTGGCATAGAACTGGATTGCAAGAGTGACACCCAACTCTGTGGGGACTAAAGATAGACTGGCTGGAAAACCCACTTCCAAATCAAAACTATCCTTCTACTTCCATAAACAGATAAGACTATATAACTGTGATATTGAAACTAAACGGTGACATTGATTAAAAAGAAATTATCCAGCTATTATGTTTCTGGGCTCACCAAGAACCAAACACAAAAGAACAAGATAAGTATAAACCAAAACTCTCAAATAAACTCACTCCATAAAGTGGGAAGAATTATTATGCCATATAGGCAGATGTCAATGTGTAGACACAGAAATATGGAAATGCAAGGAAGTACAACACCGCAAAAAGAATATCAGAATTCTCCAGAAATACATCGTATTCTGATGTAAAACAAGTAAACGACAGATTCAGAATTCAAAATAATGAAACTCAATGTGTGACAAAAGGAATGTGGCTAGTCACGTAAAGCAATGAGAAAACAAAACACAACATGAATGAGAAAAATGAGAGTGAAGTCATTAAAAAGAACCTCAACTGAAAGCTTCAATAATACAACACAACAAGATGGTGAAAGAATTTCTGGTCTGGAGGATAAGATATTTGAAATAATCTGGAAGAAATAAAGATAAAATAACTTTTTTAAATGAAGGAAGCATACAAAAAATAAGAGATACAATTAAATCCTTAGATATTCAATTATAAGATTCCCAAAGGAAAAAACAGCATAGACATTTTACTACATGAAATAAGTTAAAAATTTCCCAATTTTAAAAAAAGATATGAACATAAGATATAGGAACTCAAACGACCTCAAGCTGATTCAAACAAAAAAATAAACCTCCCAAGTATATCTTAGTCAAACTGTTAAAACTCAAGGAAAAAGAGAATCCTAAAGATAGTAAGAGAAAGTGTGAAGTTACATATTTGGAAAACCAATTATACGATCAGCAGACTCACCACCAAAATAATCACAGGCCAAAAGACATATGCATGATCTATTTAAGGTCTTCAAGGAAAAAAGTAACCTGCAAACCAGGAATATTATTGCACCCAGTGAAGCTATCCTTTAGAAGTAGAATAACACAGGAAAATCAAGATGGCTGAACAGAATAAGGACAGAGCAAAATAGAGAAACTTCCACTAGGGTGAAGCAGAAAGGATACACTCCAGGAGACAGGAGGGGAGAGGCTGACAGCAGAGGGGCACCTTCAGCAAAGCAGTGGAAAAAAGGTGTAGTGTTGCAGTGACCAAATACCCCAGTGGCATTCCGTGAGCAATAATCTGAACTCCACTTGCGTCTGGAACTCCACCAGCAGCCAGGTGGGAAGGGGAGTTTTCAGGGAGCTCAGGAGGTAAACGCAAAGAAATTCCTATCTTGCTGGTCTGTTTGATTGGACCAGGAGCAAAGACAGAGCAGCAGACACCAAACAGGCAGTGATGGAATAGGGTGAATTTCATAGCCCAGACCCCACTAGCACCACATCAGGCACCATTTTGTATAGGGAGAACAAGACTATGGGGCAGGATTGAGGATGTATTAAGCAGGGAGCACACTCATCTCTAGTTCAGTAAATTGCACTCAAATGGCATCCTACAGGTTCCACCAAAATAGGTCCAGGTAGCCTCCAGACCTAATGGCCAGCAGACCCAGAACTCCGCCAGAGGCACACCAGGCACCATATTACAGAGTGTGGCAAAGACTGAGATTGTAGGGAAAGTGAGTGGCACATACACTAAGCTGGGAGCTCTCAGTTCCAACTCAGCACTGGACTGATACACAGGGAAAAAAATATTGACCTTGGCATCCGATGGAACAAAATAGGTCCAGGTGGCCATCAGAACTAACAGCCAGCAGGTTCCAGCAAGATCAGCACCACCAAAAACCTAATTATTTAGGATACATGGTGTATCCCTAATCATGGGAAATGCTCAAACCAAAAATGGGAGACAGGTTGTGCAGACAACACTGCAAACACAGCATGGGATCACAGGAGGTGCAGAATGTGAACCAGGAGTTGGGGTTACAGAGACCATGCTCGAAGCCAAACACAAGATTCCAGAGTGCAAACAAAGAACCAGGTACCAAATGAATAAGTAAAATTGAACTCTAGATGTGTAGGTGACACACCTTAGAAACATGTGCTAAGGAGAAGAATCTGTTAACCAGAAGTACAATAGTGAAGAGCAAAAGAAGAGAAGAGACAGACACAATGAATATTACTGAGGACTCGCCTACAAAAGAGCAAAACCTTCTTTAACCTCAGAGCTAACTGAGGAATACATTGAGAAAATGGAAGATACAGAATACAAAACACTTGATATAAAGCTTCTAATCATCAAAGAGAAGCATTTACAGGAGAGTTCAAGAAATATGTCAAACAGGAAAGAGCAACACTGAAACAAAATCAAGCTGAAGTGTTAGAAACAAAAGACAATGGAGTAAATTAAAACTTCAATGGAAAGTCTCAATAATAAAAAAGAAGGAGGCAGAAGAATGAATCTCAAAATTAGAAGATATTTCTTGTCAAAAAAGGAAATAAACTGTTGGAAGCAGAGCTGGGTCAAGCTAAAAAAGTATGCAAGAATCAGGGGACACTATTAAAACACCAAATATAAGAGTTATGGGACTTCTACAAGGTGCAGAAGGAGAAATTGTGTTTTAAAATGTATTCAATGAAATAATAAAGGAAAATTTCCCTAATGTGGAGGAAAAAAATTGGCAATGAAATACAGGATGGGCACAGAACTCTACACAGGGTTGACTAAAAGTGAACTTCACCACAATACACATGATACTCGAGATCTCTTCAGTTGAACATAAGGAAAAGATCCTTCAATGTGCACATGAAAAAAATCAATTGATCTACAGAGGAATGACAATCAGACTCAAGCTGACCACTCACTGGAAACTCTATGGGCCACAAAACAGAGTAACATATTCCAGATTCTAAAAGCAAAAAAAATTGTTGGCTCAGAATAACATACCCTGCAAGGTTTTCCTTTGTCTTTGAAAAGAAAGAAAATTTTCCCACAGTAAAAAAAAAATCCTCAAACAATGTGCCTCTTCCAAATGATACTTAATGTTCTCTTGACAGAAGGAATGGCACTCACCAAAACCAAAGGCAAACATGAAGAACACCACAGTATAATAACCACAGAAGACAAATCAAACAATGAACAACTCATTGTTAAAATGACAGAACCAAATTACCACCTATTCATATCAATCCTGAATTTAAAAGGCTCCATCAATCAAATATCACTTAGTAGACTGGATTAAAAAATAAAACCCACCTATGTGTTCCCTCAGCAGACACATCCCACCAACAAATATCAGTGGAAGGTGTATCTCATTAAGTTTTGATGCTTTGGGTTTCTTTTTAAATTCTTCAACAGTCTTTTTCTCATTCTTAACTGACTCATTGATCATACAGTAGTATCATTTTCTTTAAGAAGATTCTTGGTTTTCTTTTTCACTTCTTCAGCAACACATTAGTCATTCAGTAGTAGCATGCTAGTTAACTTCCTGGCATTGCAAATTTCTGTTTTTCTTCCTGTTGTTGATTTTGTTTTGTGGCTTTACATTTAAGGGGACGCATAGTAACTATTTAATGGAGACTATCATATCCGCACATGAGGATACAATGCAGTTGCATCTTTACTTCCAGATCAAAGATGGACTCCCAATGAAACTATTAACTATATCTTGACAATTGGACGCTGGAACTCTGCCATTGTCCATGCCTACAATGATGGATTGTGACTGTTTATAAAGAATAAAACTATTGTAATATAGTGGAACTAAGGGGGTGGGCATGGGACTTGGGGAGGGAGAGGGGGAAGCCCAGAGTCTATGGACTGGTATCATAAAATGATAAAAATGAAAACATAAGTAGAATAGCACATTACCAGACAATGCAAAAAATCAAAGAATAAATGGCTTCCAAAACTGCCTGACAAAAATTTCTGAAGGGAATCCTCCAGGAAAAGTAAACATTATGAAAAAACTCGACACCACCAAATTCATTAACAGAGCTGATTCAATCTGTAGCCAATCAACATAGCAGCAGGTGTTAGTTCTTATTTAGTAATATTAATCCTGAAGGCAAATGGATTTAATTTCACAGTTAAAAGGTGTTCAGTTGAATGAATTCTATTTAATTTTGAGATGGTTTAAATGTTTATTAATACAAAGAGAACAGATTTCATGCAATTTACAGGAACAATTGAAGGAGGATAACCAACTTATCTCTCTGCTTCCCTCAAATACCTTCCCACATTCCCTTCCTTTTATTCCCTCAATTTCTACAAAGACATAAATCCAATTCATTCTATAATCACAGGCTTAATTCACCATTCACCATCAATCATAAATAATAAATAAGAAAACCACAATTCCATGTGACTGAACAAGGGCTAAAATGAGATTATATCATGTCTTTCATTCTTATAACTTTTTTGTATTCTGTGTTAACTACCATATCAGAAAAAACATTTTTTAAGACTTATTTATTATTGGGAAGTCAGATATACAGGGTGGAGGAGAGACAGAGGTGAAGATCTTCCGCCCGGTGATTCACTGTCCAAGTGATCTCAGCAGCTGGAGCTGTGCCAATCAGAAGCCAAGAGCTTCTTCTAGGTTTCCCATGCGGGTGCAGGTTCGCAAGGCTTTGGGTGGTCCTCAACTGCTTTCCCAGGCCACAAGCAGGGAGTTGGATGGGAAGCAGAGCTGCTGGGATTAGAACTGGTTCCCATTTAGGATCCCAGCACATGCAAGGTAAGGACTTTAGCCACTAGGCTACTGTGCTGCACCCAACAAAATAGTTTTTTTCAGACTAGCATATTCCACCACTCATAATGATATCTAGTGGAATCCATCTCACTACAAAAGACAGACTTTCAAGGTAGGGTGGAAGAGTTCCCAAAATAGCTGAAGAGGAAAAAAAAAAAAGTGTGACCAGAAGTTAGTAGATGAAAAACAAAGGAAGTACATTCCCAAGGAAAAGAGTCAGACAGAAGTGTGCAGAACTACAGAAAGAAAAAAAATTTAAAAACACACCATAGAACAGCGTGAATATTGCAAAAACACAGCAGTGAGCAAGAACATTACAAATGACTCCACGGCTAGGTGCTGGACGGGATGTCAGCTTCTAAGAGTGAGCGGGGAGCAGACAGCAGCAGCCAGTGACACAGAAAATACACAGTCAAAAACCTTACTGACCACATTAGCAGCCTACAGACATGGAGGTAGAAGGCTCAATGCAATACTGCACAGACCAAGAGCACATTTCTTTTCCCCAACTCCCAATAAGCGTGCCTGGATTCCACCCGAAGACTGTAGAGGCCTTGCACTTTGGGGGAATTCTATGCCTACATGATAGTACATGACATGTAGCTTTGTCTCTAGGCAATCACTGTGTCCAGTTCCAGAAGTTCACAGATCTCTGATTTCCTGCAGATTACTTCAAGGTTTTATGCTCACACTGAGAACCCCACAAATCTTTTTGGTTGTTTATGTGGGTAGAGATTATATCAGTGTGGGAGGAGCCCACGTGTTGATCACCTTGGAAGGGAGGAGGTGAGCCCATTACAATTGTGATCATAACCCTTGCCTTGATGACAACAGAGGACATTAAATGCCCAACACAGGTGTCACCATTAAGCACTAACCTAGCCCTACCCAGCATGGATCTCTTTATGTGCCCCAAGAAGCAGTCATTGCACTAAGCCACTGATGCATACAGAGAAAAGACATCAGAGAAGACTGCTTCTACAAACTCCTAAAAAGAAATGCAGAAATACAAGAAACAAGAACAAGGGAGACAATATGACTCTCCAAAAGGAACACAACATTTCAACATTAGAATGTGAAGAAGAGATTGAAGAAATGATTGAGAATTAATCAAAAAAATCATAAAACTACTCAATTATGAGATAACAAAATCCATACATTATATGGGTGAAAATTTGTGAGATCCAAGATGCTGGAGATAAGTCAAACTGAAATATAAGAAATGAAGAACTCAATGTCAAATAGAAAACATACTGGAAAACTTCAACAACAGACTCAGTAAGGTAGGATATACCATATCTGAGCTGGAAGAGAAATCTTGGAAATATATAAGTTAGACAAAAAGATTGAAAGAAAGCAAACAGAAAAGCTAAAAAATAATGCTTAAAATTTATGAGACACTACTAGGCAACCAAATATATCTTAGGAGTTCCTTAAATTGGGGAAAGAGAATGGATTGGAAGACCCACTCAGTGAAACAACAGCAGAAACCCCTTCCTAATTTGGATCAAGAAAGTGGCAGCTAAATACAGGAAGGCTGTAGAGCTCTTAACAGGCACGATTAGAAAATATCTGCACCATGACACATTAGGATCAAAGTTTCCACAAGAAAGCACAGAGAAAAGATTCTAAAATGGGCATGAAAGAAATGCCAGATTACTTTTGGAGGAACCCCAACTAGACAAATAGGTGATTTCCCATCACTAACCATCTTGGCTAGGACATAATGTCCTAAAAGAAACTCGGGCAGGCATCGAGCCACTATCAGAGGCAGCAGCACATTTTGGTGCTGGTTTGTATGTCAGGAGCTCCAGTTCTTAGCCATTTCCCTGCTAATGTACCTGGGAAAGCAACAGAAGGTGGCTCAAGTGCTTGGGCCCCTCCACCAATATGGGAAACCAAAAGGAATTTCCTGTCTCAGTTTTGATGTGGCCCAGCCCCAGATGCTGTGGTCATTGGGGAGTAAACCAGCACATGGAAGTTTCTCCTCTCTGCTTCTTTGTGTAACTAGCCTTTAAAACACATAAATCTTCTTTAAAAAAAAAACCTGCTAACTTAAAATATTGTACCCAGAAAATCTCTCACTTATAAATTAAGATGAAATAAAGGCCTTCTAAAACAGAGATTCAAGAATTTGTTAGCAGTTGTCCAACATTACAAATAATGCTTATGGGTATGCTATACACAGAAACAGAAGATAATCACTCTGATGAAAGAACACAAAGGCATGTAATCTAGTAAAATTATAAAGGAAATCTAAAGCAAACAATAGAAATATTTATGGAAGAAATCATAGGACCAAGTTGTTACTTATCAATAATAACCTTGAATGTGAATGCCCTAAATTACCCAAATAAATTATACAGTTTGGCCGAATGATCTACAAAACAAGATCCACCTATTCACTGCTTACGAAAAATACACCTAACCAATAAAGATACAACAGCCTGAAAGTGAAAAGATGGAAAAAAGATATTTCAGTCTAACAGAAAGAAAAACGGGCACGTGCAGCCATTCTAACATCTGGAAAAATAGATTTTAACAAAAAGTGTAAAAAGAGATAAAGAGCATTATGTAGATTTAAAAATACATCTGATTCTTATAGTTCATATAATTTATTAAAAAAAACCAAGTCAAAATGGATCAAGGATCTAAATCTGTGACCTGATGTTATGAAATATTAGAGAAAAACTTCAGAGAAACTATGTAAGACATTAGCATTGGCATTGACAAAGAAGGAACTGAAAAATGTAAGAAAATATCTGTAAACAATGAAACTGATAAGAAAATATGCAGGACCTATAAATAGCTCAGAAAAATTCAACACCACCACAAATCAATTGTTAAATGGGTAAAAGGAGGCCAGTGTGGTAGCATAACAGGCTAATCTTCCACGGCTAATCTCATATTGGCACTGGTTCCAACTCCAGCTACTCCACTCCTGACCCGCACCTTGATTATGTCCTGGGAAAGCAGAGGAGGAGAGCTCAAGTTCTGGGTCCCTGCACCTATGTGGAGAGACCCAAGCAGCAGCTCTTAGTTCCTGGTTTCTAATTGGCTCAGCTCCTGCCATCATGGCCATTTGAGGAGTGAACCAGGAGGTGGAAATCTCTGCCTCTCCTTCTCTCAGTAAAACTGCTTTGAAAAAAAAAATCATTAAAACAATAAATTAGGAAAAAAAACAAAATGGGCAAAAGACATGATCAGGCATTTTTCAGAGAATGACATACAAATGACCAACAGACGCATGAAAATATGCGGAGAATAACTAACCATCAGTGAAGTACTAACAGAAAGGTTTCACTCCACCTAATTAGAATGGCTATTGTCTAAAACTCAAAAACATCAATGAATTCTGGGGAGAATGTGAGGAAAAGATACTATAATCCACTTTTGGTGGGAATGTAAACTACTATAACCATTGCAGAAGACATTATGGAAAGTCCTCAGAGATCTGAAAACAAATGTAGCATATAACTCAGCCATCCCATTCCTAGGAATTTACCCAAATAAAATGAATCAACATTTGAAAGAACTATATGTGTTCCTATTGTCACTGCAGTTCAAATCACAAACACAAAATACAGGATCGACCCAGATGTGTATCATTTTGGACTGGATTTTTAAAAATATGATGTATATACACTAAGGAACTACTCAGCTATAAGAATAAAATACTGTTGTTTTCAACAAAGTGCACACAAGTACAAATAATTACCATTAGTGAAAAACACCAGCCTCAAAAACACAAATGTTTTTTTCTGATGTGTGGCAGTTAAGACAGAATAAAAAATGCATAGGAATGAAACTGTCATTTTGGGATACGAGTATCATTTTGGGCTCTTTTTCTGTGGAAATGGATCTTCTACTGATTACTTGTTCAAAGTTAGGATTTGTTAAAAGGGAAGCCTGTAAATATAGAGAATTATGTCTTAGAAAAAAGCTCCTGAAGAGAGGGAAGTTAGGGGAGGAGACTGGGAGGAAGCAAGTGTGACAGAAGTGGAATTATCTCCTGGTACTATATGTATGAAATGCATAAAATCCAAGTTCTGCATTAAAAAAATTAAACTTTAAAAGGCACAATAGTAATAGAATAGGGTGGATACCCAGTAGCAATAGAATTAGAAAATAAGCTAGTCCAGAATCTGGGGATGAGAAAGTATAAAGTTTTCTCTGGCAAGATCAAATTGTTCTGAACTTTAAATACCAAGTCTGTGTTTTGAATGGTTTCATCAGGAGAATGTTTAAATGTTTGAGAAGATAGGTATGTTTACACTGCTTAGAAATTAAAGTATATAAACATGTATCAAAATATGGTATGATACTGCATAAAATTATACTTTTAAAAACATGCAAGTTGGAAACATGAAATTATTACTATCTATAGATTATATATTTATACAAAAGTTTTCACAAAAACACTACTAAAAGGTAAAAAATGGATTCAGTAGAGAAACATTTTCTAGGGACTGGCACTGTAGCATAGTAAGTAGGCTAAGCTTCTATCTGCAGTGCTGGCATCACATAGAGGCACTGGATCCTGTCCAGGCTGTTCCACTTGGGATCCAGCTCCCTGTTTGTGGCAGAAGAGGATGGCTCAGAACTTCAGGCCCCTACATTCATTTGGGAGACCCAGAAGAAGCTCCTGGCTCCTGGCTTTGGATTATCTCAGCTCAATCCATTGTAGATATTTGGGGAGTGAACCAGTAGAAGATCTCTATTTCTCTGTTTCTCTCTCTAAGTCTGTCTTTTAAAAAAATGCCCTATGGTTAACACATAAAGATAGATTATATTTCTGTGTCTCAATAATGAACAATCTGAAAATGAAATTATGGAATTAATTCCACAGGCAATATATCAAAGATAATAAAATGCTTAGAATTAATGTGACCAAGGAAGTAAAAGGCATACACAATAAAACTGTAAAAGGTTTCTAAAATAAAAGATATAAATAAAATAGCACTATTTTCATGGATTGGAGTCTTCACATTGTTAGAATGTCATTATGGTTTATAGGCTCTGTGTATAACCTGAGGATCAGTGATCTTTCTACTTACTATCTACTGAATTCATTATTTGTAGAAGAACATGCTTGTAAGAAAGTTGAAAGCACACATCATTGCAAAAATTGAAAGAAAAAATAAAAAGGATGAGGGAAGCAGAAGTAAGGGAGGGGAGTGAGAGAAATAGGAATTATTTCTTAAAAATGTATATATAAAATACATTAAATCTGTCCCATTTACATAATTTTAAATAGTTATAAAAGATAATAATACTACCCCAAAAGATCCACAAATCTAACATGATTTCTTTTAACATTTTAATAACATAGGATGAATATTTAACATCACAATTCTGATGCCACTTGTGACGTCCTCTTTTCATATCAGAATATCTGAATTAAAGTTCTGGTTCCAGCTTCCTGCTCATCAACACTCTGGCAGGTAGGAGGCAATGGCTCAAGTAGTGGGCTTCCAGCCACCCACAAGGCAGAATCAGAGCAGTCCTGGCACCCAATCCCACAACTACAGGCAGGTGAGAAACAAGCAAGCGGACAGGAGATCTTTTTCTGCCTTCTTTCTCTTCCTATCCCTACCATCTTCCTTTCCATAAATAAATTAAAATAGGATTCCAATGATATTTTTGCCAAGATACAGATTCATCCTAAAATTCATATGGAATTATAAGGGATCTGAAAGCATCAAAACAATCTGAAAATAGGGGAAAAAAAGTTGGAGAACTTGCAGGTCTTGGTTTCAAAATTACAAGGCTATAATAATAAAAACACTAATTCTGCTATGAAAACAGACATGCAGAACAACAGAATAAAGATCCCATAAATAAACCCTCCAATATATAGCTAATTAATTTTGCCAATAGCACCAAGACCATTCAATGGGGATTCTAAATAAATAGTGCTAGGAAAACTAGATACACATACAAAAATGGTGTGAAATTAGACCTGTACTTAATAAAATTACATCGCAAAATAAACTCAAAACTGATAAAACAATAAAAGTATTAAAGGAAAATACAGGACAAAAACTTCATAGCATTAGATTTCTCAGATAAAATACCAAAAACATTGGGCAAAATAAACCCAGATTTTCATGAATTATTTAAAATTATTGCACATCAAAAGACAATTAAAACTGGCGTAAGTGTAAAATGTATAACCAACATAGAAAACATTATGGTGGTTTTTTAAAAATACAAAGTAAAAGTACTCCAGCAATTCTACTTCTGGGTGCATATACAAATGAACTGAAATGAAAGTCCAGAAGGGATTTTTTAAAAATACATATTCATAGTAGCATTTATATTACAACAGATAAAAACAATCATATAATACACAAAAGTGGCCCAAATGTCCAAGTGGATAAAAAATGTTTATACAAACATCTCTTAAAAACAAGGAAATTCTAACATTGCAAAAGCTGATAATTCTTGAAGATATTATGCTAAAGGAAATTATTCAGATATGAAAAAGGCATGTACTGTATTTCACTTGTGATATGTAGGTTCTTTAAAATGCTCATGAAAATGCTTATTATGAAATAACTGCACACATGTAAAATTCTTACACCAAAATACACTTGTCTTTTACATTAAATTTTTCAAAAACTTTTGAAGTGCTCTCCTATCATGAATTCATTCAGTAACACACAGCTACACTTAAGGAAAAACTTAAGGCACACAACTACCATATGGTCTACCAATCCTGGGTGTTTATACCAGAGAAATAAAAATGAAACATAATACAAAAACTGCATATATAGATGTTCAAAACCACTTTATTAAAAATAACCAAATGAGACATGAGCTAAATATGTTTAAACACATGGTTAAATTGTGTTATATCCATACCACTAAATATTACTCAGAAATAAAAAGGAACGTACAACTGGTGTATAGTCAGCCTGTATTGGATGAATTAAAGACTTTCTGAACTGGATCAAAGGTTAATGCTGTTTCACGTTCAAGGGTCCAACCCATCTAAGGATGAAACATACTTGAAAAACAGTTTGCCAAACAATACATAACACTATACTCATATGAAATTACGGAAGTGACCATTACTGAAATAAGGAACAGATTAACTGATGTTAGAGTCAAGGGGGAGAGAAGGGGATTTGGAGAGACAGGCTGTGCATATAAATAGGAAACAGAATATTTTTGGTAATAAAAACGTGATTTCCAAGTTGTTGAGAGGAAATGGGTTAGAATGACATGGAATTTCACTGTACTTTCTCTTACACTATGTGTGTGTATATATATAAATATTTACATGTAAATATATATTTGTACATATTATGTAGTAAATGCCATATATACAATATAATGCAACTATTTCAAAATAAGTTTAATTCAAAAAATTATAATACCAAAGGCACATATTACAAGAAAATCATTGTTTCTACCATAAGTCACTTCAAAAATACTCAAAATCAAAGTAAGAAAAAGGGAAAAATTAGAAGGCAAAAAACAATAGAACACAGCAAAATAAAACCAATAAATACAAGTTTATTTTTTTATGAAAATCAATACAAGTGCTATAATTTTAGCAATATTGGTTATGAAAAAAGGTAAATTAAAAATTGTAAGAATTAAAGAAAGGACATTAATACTGATCTCTAAGAAATTGAAAATATACCAATGCAATTTACAATGTGAATTTTTACAATAGTCACTCATTTCTAAAGAAACAAATTTTAATTGTTCATATATTTTACTTATCTAAATGCTGAAGAAACCACAAATTAAGGATACATTCTTATAGCACCTGATCTTGTTCCAATAGCCAAGATTTTCTGAACTGGATCAAAGGCTAATGCTGTGGGTTGGTAAGGAAAGCCATGTCGAACTGTCTGAAAGAGAGAAAACAGTAAAATAACCAATAGGAAAATTAAAATTAAAATTACCATACAAAATATCATTATATACCCACAATGACTAATTTTAAAAAAAAAGAAAGCCAAATTTAAATGTAGACAGAATACAGAGACACCTAAACTTTTATACATTGTTAGCAGAATTGTACAATGATGCAACCATTTTGCAAAAATATCGAAGTTTCTTGTCAAACTAAATATATACCTGTTCAATGACCCAGCAATTCTACTACTAAGAATGCACCCAGGAACATTTAAAGCATATAGCCACAAAAAAAAAAAAAAACCTACATAAATATTCTCCTAGCAACTTTATTCACACTGTAAAAAGTTGGAAAGAGTCCAGAAGTTCAACAGTAGAAAAATGGAAAATCTACATTATAATCATACAATGATCTGCTACTCAAGAATTACAATATAAATTCTGTTTATAGAGGTAACACAAATGATTTCCAAAAACATTATGCTATCAAAGTGTTTATACAGTTTGAACACACTTATACAAAGTTGCAAGAAAGAAAAAAAAAAAAAAATCACAGCAGAGCTTGCCTAGAGGACTAACTACAAAAAAGGGGGTATAAAAAAACCTCCTTTTCAACAGTGCTTTGGACAACATGTATGTACGCATTAGTGAAAACATCAAACAGTACAAAAACATTTTTATGTAGAGTGTATCTAAATAAAAGTGAGTAAATAAGTATTACAAGCAAATAGTGACGTATTGTTCATGTTATATACTCTAAAGTATTACGGAGTAATATGTACCAACATATCCAAATTGAAAATTCATCAAAAATAGTATAGATAGCTGGGTAGAGGAACAGACAAACAAAATGGAGAGCTTATAAAAATGTACCAAAACACAGAAATAAATATAATACAAGAAGAGTAGGCATTTGGTCTAGTGGTTAAGATATTCATGTCTCATATCAGAGCATGAAGTTTGATTCCAGCTTCAGCTCTTCACACCAGTGTCTGCTAATGCATACCCTGTAAGGCAGCAGTGCTATTCCAAGTAATTAGACTACCAATTCTCACAAAACAGATTTGGATGATGTTGCTTGCTGTTGGTTTCTGCCCTGGTGGCTGTGGCCATCTGAGGAATGCATAAGCAAGCAGATTTTTATTTCTCTAGGTATATCTCAAACTTTTTAAAAAAGATTTATTCATTTTTATTGGAAAGGTGGATATACAGAGATGAGGAGAGACAGAGCAAGATCTTCCGTCAGATGATTCACTCTCCAATTGACCGCTACGGCTGATGATGATCCAAAGCCAGGAGCTCTTCTGGGTCTCCCATGCGAGTGCAGTGTCTTAAGGCTTTGGGCCGTCCTCGACTGCTTTCCAAGACCACAAGCAGAGAGCTGGATGGGAAGCAGGGCCGCCGGGATTAGAACCAGTGACCATATGGGATCCTGGCCTATGCAAGGCAAGTACTTTAACCACTATGCTATTGCGCCTGGCAGGTTCCACTAAAAGAGGTCCAGGTGGCCGTCAGAACTAACAGCCAGCAGGTTCCAGCAAGATCAGCACCACCAAAAACCTAATTATTTAGGACACATAGTTTATCCCTAATCATGGGAAATGCTCAAACCAAAAATGGGAGACAGGTTGTGCAGACAACACTGCAAACACAGCATGGGATCACAGGAGGTACAGAATGTGAACCAGGAGTTGGGGATTTGGAGTTTAAGCCTCAGAGCTGTGTTGTCTGAGATAAAAAAGAAAGGGGTTCTGTTCATTCTCTCGGAGCTACACTGGCAGCAAACAATAAAAAATGTATATAGTCCCTGAATATGCTACCTTCATATGTCCTAGATCACAGTACTGGGACTTTTCTAGCAAAACAAAAACAAAAACAAAAGCCAACAGTAATACCCATACAAGCATAATGAGGACCAGCAGTTGCTTGATCTATGCTTTGTGGAATCAGAACTGTTGATTTTAGTATTGCAAACTTTGGACTAATTCACTGTCACAGTAACACTCCATTTCAAATAGTTGGTTACTACTATCCCCAACATCAGGTTCCCACCCTGTGAAACCCACTATACCCTGCAACACATGAACTGTAACAATCGGCACTAATTCCTTGAATGTCACTGGAATCTATCTGGAGGACCCAAAGGAAAATATACCTGTTAAGGGAAAATCACTTGTATATTTTGTATCACACTACAGGGTTGGAGCAGGGCTCCCTGGGATTGGGGGTGTTGGTGTTATAAGCCCTATCTGCAATAGTCTCTCCTAGCAGGGCACAAGCATAGGTGCCACAAGCCCAAGTATCATTCACGTTTGCCAGTGTGATAAGAGAACATTGTAGAAATTAAACAGGCATTGATGATCAATGGGACATTGAAGAAATTAAAAAGGAAACCAAATACTTTCTTGAAATAAGTGATAACAGACAGCATATTGAAACCAGTCAAAGCAGTTTCAAGAGAAGAAGTTCTACCATTAAGCGTTTTAATTACAGAGAAGAAAAATGTCTCATATAAATGACCTAAGGTTCAAACTCAAAGATTTAGAAATGTTAAGAACAAAAACCCAAAATCAACTGGAGGCAAGAAATAAGGATCAAACCAGATATAAATAAAATTTAAGTTTTAAAAAATACATAAGATCAATAAATAGCTTTTTTTGAGAAGATAAGCCTTCTACTAACAAAAAATGAGAAAAAATTTAATAAAATTAGAGATGAAAAAGAATGCAACCAACACATTGAAATGTAATGCTCATAAGCAACTACTTTGAAAAACTATATGCTAACATATTGGAAAAACCTCAAAGAAATCAACAAATTTCCAGATGCATATATTTATAACTTTCCAAAATTAAATCAAGAACATGTTGATAATCTAAACAGATCTATAACAAGCAATGAAATTTAACCAGTTATTAAACCTCTCATAAAGCAAAAGTCCAGGACCTGATGGTTTATTAATGAATCCTATGAAACACTTAAAGAGGAATTAACTGGAACATTTTTCAAACTTTACCAAAATACTGAGCAGGCTGGAACTCTGCCAAACACTTTTGAGACCATCATCATTTGATACCAAAACTGAACAAAGTACAACACAAACAGAAAACCACTGTGTTCTTTGATGAATACAAATGGAAAAATTCTCATCAAAATGTTGTAAATTGTTGTTGATGTTGTGTTCGGGCTTTTAATTGATCGGAATGATATTCTGCCAGCTCTACCTTCAGACCAGAGATGGTCTCCCCAAGAAACCGTTGAATGCACCTGAACAATAAGATGCTGGCCTCAATGCCTGGTTTATGTGTGCAAAAAAAGAATCTTGACTGAATTTGAACTGTAATACTGCAACAAGGTGGAGGAATCCAATATGGGGGGAGGGCCCGGAGAGGGGTTGGGGGAATCCCAGAGGCTATGAAACTGTGTCACATAATGCAAAGTAATTAATGAAAAAAATTCTTGAAAAAAAATAGCAAACCAAATCCAAAACTACCTCATAAAGACCATGCATCATAATCAAGAGATATTTATTTCAAATATGCAATGATAATTCAACATTCTCAATGTAAAAAATCACATCAATAGAATAACAAAAACCATATGATGATTTCAATAGATGGAGACAAAGTATTTGATAATATTTAACATCCCTTCATGATAAAAACTCTGCAAAAAAACAGGTATAAAAAAATATATCTCAAAATTACAAAGGCTACATATGACAAACCAATAGTCTATATAATATTGAGCAAAGAAAACCTGAAAGATTTTCCTCTCAGATCTGGAGCAAGACAAACCTTTGAAGAAAGAATTCAAGGCCACAATACAACTGAATGATATTCCTTGCTCATTGATTGGAAGTACCAATGCCATTAAAGCATCTGAATGGAGCAGGTGGGCCACATGCCTGAAACCAGGGTCCTAAAGCAGCGAGTGGGCAGGCTGGGGGAATCTCAAGTCCTGGCAAGGCCACACTCACAGCACACTTCCATGCCAGGAACCTCACCTATTCTAGGCAGGCCACAACCATAGCATTCAGGGTACTAGTTGAGGGGCCTGAGGCCCGGGTTCTGACATAGGAATGCAGAGAGCATTTTGCAGGCTAGGGGTCTGACGAGTACTTTGCCACCATGACACTGAGACCAGGAGACTGATGCCACAGTCCTAGGCAGGCCACACCCACAGTGCTCCACCTTGTTGGCCTGTGAGTGGCAGGTCATGGGCTTGATGGGTACTGAGTAAGCATAACCCCAATATGCCACTATGCAAGGCCAGGGTTAGGGTTGAGGGTGACTACTGATGGTCTTTAGCAGGCCAGGATTTAGACCCTGTTCGTTGTAAGCCACTACACTAGTCTGGGAGCAGCAGATCATGAGCCTGACAGATTACAGATAAGCCATATTTGCAGTACATCACCAAACTAGCCCCAGGCCCTAATGCAGGGTACTGGCAGAGGAGGAAGCCCATTGAGTGTCTTTACCATTGCCAAGAACCCCAGGCTTTCATGTCTAGTTGGTCTCAGATGCAATAGGATCTCCAATCTCAGAGACCAGAGCCCAAGGGTGTGTGTCATGGCATCAAAGCACACAGCACATGTTATGCTGCTTCCGATGCTGATTCCTTTGCAGTAGAAATGCCCAAGAGTACAAGAACTATGAATCGGCCTGCTTTTGTAAACAAGCTGAGGGTTTGGATGCCTCTTCAAAAGACAAAAAGGTAACTGGAACATTTGGTTTTGCCATATCAAGGCCACTAAATTTCAAGGCATACATGTTTTTTCCTATCTCTTCCCTTGATCCTCTATGGAACTGTTTGAGGTATGGGAGAGCTCCTTGATGAGTTCCTGCCATAAAATAATAGTAGATAATGATGTACTCCATGAAACTAAGTCTGGAAGCCTGATTTCTGACATGCAGGGCAGGGAGGAGTCTGTGCAGCAGCTGATAGAATCTGTCACCTTTATGTGAGAATGGTATATTCACTCTAGGGCACAACAACAGTCTTTGCACTCAAGCTGAATTTTTTCAATTTGCACAGGAGCAGTCTAATTACTGAGTATTTGGGATACAACAAAGCACAATTTTCCTTTTCTGGAGAGCACTCTGCTTGCACTTTTGCTTTCTAAATTTGTACATGCTGACAGACTTTTCTGTTATAGAAGCCAATGATTTCTCAGAGTGATGATGATGAGGGAGCCATAGCCATTGGCACTGGCTAGAATTCAACTGGCTCATAAATAATCTTCAACAAGAAAGTAGACAAAAATCCAGGGGAAAAGGAAGGTCTTTTCAATAAATGCTGTCCAGACAACTGGTTGATAGCCTGCAGAAACAAGAAGATAGACCAGACCCACATCTTTCACCATACACTAAGATCAAATCTAAATGGATAAAAGACCTAAACCTACATCCAGAAACCTTCAAACTTTCAGAAGAAAAAGTTGGAAGCACTTCAAGATTTAGGTCTAGGCTCTGACTTCCTAGAAAAATCATCAAAAGCAAAAGTAATCAAGACCAAAATGAACAAATAGGACTACATCAAACTAAGAAGCTTCTGCACAGCAAAGGAAACAATCAACAAAGTAAAAAAGCAACCCAAAGAATGGGACAAAATGTTTGCACACTACACAGGAGACAAGGGGTTGATCTGCAGAACCTACAAAGAACTTCAGAATAACCAAAAGAACAAATCAAACAAACCAGTCAAGAAATGGGGGTGGGAAATGGGCAGACACTTTACAAAGGAACAAATCCAAACAGCTAACATGTCAAAACATGCTCAAGCTTCCTGGTAATAAGGGAAATCCAAATTAAAACATCAATGAGGTACCACCTAATGCCAGTAAGAATAGCTCACATACAAAAAACCACCAACAGCACATTGCTAGTGAGGATGTGGGAAAGGGGAACCCCACTGTTCCATAGAGGTTGGTGCAGCCTCTATGGACATCAGTATGGAGAACACTCAGACAACTGAAAATCTGCATACCATTTGATCCAGCAATAGCACTTGTAGGAATATACCCAAGACACCTGTTACATGAAAAAGCAACATACACTCCTATGCTCATAGCAGCACAATCAATAATCACAAAAACTTGGAACCATCTGAAAAGCCCATCAGCAGAAGTCTGGATAAGGAAACTATGGCTCATCTACTCTATGAAATACTACTTAGCTATTAAAAATAAATAAAATGGAGCTTGGGCCAAGGATGGTTTGCTGAGCCCATTAGTGCCCCCCCGGCCAAGACTCTTGCTGTCACTGCCATGTCCTGCTACCTGCATCCCCACATCTGCACCCCACCATCCCTGAGAACACATCTCTGTTTGTCAGGAACGTGGTGGCCCCCCCCCATCCCCGCCAACACATCTCTGTTTGTCTGAAGATCTGCAGTGTAAGTTTGGTGGCTATGGTCCTATAGTTGATGTGTATGTTCCACTTGAATTCTACACTTGCTGTCCAAGAGGATTTGCTTATGTTCAATTTGAGGATGGTCGAGATGCTGAAGATGCTTTACATAATCTGAATAGAAAACGGATTTGTGGTCGTCAGACTGAAATACAATTTGCACCAGGGTACCGGAAGACACCAAATCAAATGAAAGCCAAGCAAGGGAGAAACGCATACAGTTCTTCACGTTATGATGATTATGACAAATAAAGACGTTCCAGAAGCCGAAGTTATGAAAGGAGATCAAGAAGTCAGTCTTTTGATTACAACTGTAGAAGATCTTACAGTCCTAGAAACAGTAGACCGACAGAAGGACCTCACCGTAGCAGGAGCCATTCCGACAATGATAGATTCAAACACCAAAATCGATCCTTTTCAAGATGTAAATCCAATTCAAGATCACGGTCCAAGTCCCAGCCAAAGAAAGAAATGAAAGCTAAATCACATTCTTGGTCTGCCTCTCACACCAAAAGTAGAGGCACCTCTAAATTATAAATTTAAATTATAAATCTAATAATATATAATATAATAATATAATAATATAATATAATAATATCTAATTATAAATCTGGCTCAAGAGATGAAAAGGAATCAAAGAAAAAGGAACCACCTAGATCCAAATCTCAGTCATGATCACAGTCTAGGTCTAGGTCCAAATCTAGATCAAGGTCTTGGACTAGTCCTAAAACAGTGGCCACTGATAGCATAAACCATGATAATTTTTAGACATGTATCATTCATTTACTTATAGCTTGTTTACTTAAATTATCAGAAATACAATGTTGCAATGATGCTTAAAAAACCCTTGTTAGTTGTCCCTGTACTAGGCAATGGTAATAATTAAAAAGATAAGCTGTTGAGAAGCCACACATGGGAGTCCAGTTTGTTTAATGTTATGGGCAGCTACCAATTTGTGGTGTGTCTATATTTTTGTAAAGATTCTCATTTTTAATGCTTGAAGTATTTGGTGAAAAGATGTTGGTTGACCTTAATTTGTAACACTGTATTATTAAAATGAACTTTGATATCCATATTTTATGGAACTGTTAACCTAGAGCTGTAGCTTGCTAATAAGTCAGAATGATACAGAAGTGAATAGACACAGTAAAGCACTGACTGCTCAGACACAGTAGGGTCAGGGCGGACCTTTATATCTTACCAAGATGCCTAGGCCTGACCCCTACTGACAGTTTATTTATGACACAGTTTGAACTAGCTGTTTTGTGAACCCACCTCTGGGGGAATAACCCCTGCTCCAAGCTGGGTTAAATAGCATTTTCAGGGCTATTGAAGTTTTAGCTAAACATGGAACCTTCACTGCTTTTTCTCTTGTTTCTAGGTTTAGAGCATACAGACATAAAAAAAAAAAAACAAACAAACAACAAAAAAACCTCACCTTAGAATTTGAGCAGGTCCCTGATGACACAAAGAATGTTCTTGTGTAGTTACTCTAAAGTTTAAGTAGCACTGTTGACTAGTATTCTTCCTGCTGTTAAGAGAAAGTAAGTTGTTTCAAAGTCCATTTGGTTTCTATGTGTGTCCCTAGTGTCAGTGTTAGCTTACAGCCCTCAACAGGTGCGTTTGTATCCAGACAGGCCTCTCTCTTCGTGAGGGAAACTCACTCTTCACACCTCAGTTCTAGCTAAAGTGAGGCAAGTTGGAATGAGAAACCACACTCCCCATTTTCTAGATGATTCTGTAGTGCTATCAAATGCAGAATTATTTGGGGCAAGGATTAGTTTTAAGCAGGAGTCATCTCTCAATTTTTAATTATCAGTGTGGTTGACTATACATGAGGAATACCCATAACCATGTATATAATTTTTAGTATTTATCTGAAATGTCATTTTAAGGCAATAAAGTGACATGTCCAGTCTCATTTCAGAATAAAGCTGGCATCTTTTTTAAATCTCAGATTACTTGCTTATCTAAGTAATTTGTAGGAAAATGACTCCTTTTAGGAGGAATACTTTTTCCAATTTTGGTTTTAGAAATCCAGGCTCTGTTTGTGAAGAAAAGGATGGGTTTTAGACACTTATGGAATGTGTTTGAAGGATTGATTCTAGAACCTTTGTATATCTGATAGTACTTTTAACTTTCATTTCTTTACTATTTGCAGTTAATGTTCATTTCTGCTATGCAATCATTCATATGCACATTTTTTTTTAGATTTTTCTGGATGTATAGTTTAAACAATAAAGTCTATTTAAAATTGTAGCAGTAGTTCGCAGTTCTAGAACAGAGGAAAGTTGTGGGGTTAAACTTTGTATTTTCTTTTTTTTTTTTAAAGATTTATTTATTTATTGGAAAGTCAGATATACAGAGAGGAGGAGAGACAGAGAGGAAGATCTTCCGGCCGATGATTTACTCCCCCAGTGAGCGCAACAGCCAATGCTATGCCGATCCAAAGCCAGGATCCAGGAACTTCTTCCGGGTCTCCCACACAGGTGCAGGGTCCTAAGACCTTGGGCCATCCTCGACTGCCTTCCCAGGCCACAAGCAGGGAGCTGGATGGGAAGTGGAGCTGCCGGAATTAGAACCAGCGCCCATATGGGATCCCGGCACATTCAAGGTGAGGACTTTAGCCGCTAGGCCACATGACTGGGCCCTGTATTTTCTTATAGAATCTTCTAAAAAGGTATTTTTATGTGTTCTTTTTAATAAATGTTGTGTACAACCCTTAACACTCCAATGTTTGGATCATGATAAGGCACAGCTTATTTTCTGCTTGCTGTAAATTAAGCAAACATGCTATAATAAAAACAAAATAAAGGAAATAATGATTAACTGGAATTACTATAGTACTAAATATGATTCTAAATAATGAAAATGGCCTTTTGTAGCTGTAGGGTTTTTTTTTCTTTTAAATCAGTGTTGCACTGGGCACCACTCTGGAGTTGATATAAATGCCAGCAAGCTACATTTTTTACATTAAGAGTTAAGAATTCCACATGTAATATCAAAATTTATTTCATGATTTTTCATTTTAACCCTCTTGGGTTAAGTAACATAAGGTTTATTTGGTAGTATTAGGTACACATTCAAATAAAATTGGGTCATCTGATGGTGAGTTTATATTTTGTTGGTGGATCAGTAATTCTGTTCTGTCTCTTCCTAAACTAGCTGTATTGGGGCTAAAAGCTTAAGGCACGATTCTAAATCTTTGAATGTTGGTGAGCAGTTAGTATGAAGTGATAATTACTATGGGAAAGTAGTATGGATGCTTTATGGTTTAATTAATTATAGCTGATTATCGAGTGTTTATGATGTGCCAGACACTCTTTTGAAAGGCTATGTGTTGTCTCATTTCTTGTACACAAAACTTTTATTTGATCTAAATGATAAATAAGGAAACTTAGACACAAAGAAGTAAAAGGCAAGAGCTAGGATTTGAGCCCAGACCTGGGCCATGGTTTTGTTTGGTTTTTTTTGTCCAAAACATAACAGTGAATTATTCAGTCGATTGAGGACATGGCCCTCATCAAAATTGTTTTCAATCTCTGTGGAACTAGAAGGCCTGATCCTGGTTTTGTTTTGTTTTGTTTTGCTTTAACTTGCATTGGGTTTTAAAATTTGGAGTATCTTCTCTAGAGCCTTATATGTTGTTTGTAAAGTGATATACATAACAGCATCAGAAGAACTATTGTGGTTGAGCCATGGTGTTTCCAAGTATCCTAATTCATGAGGTGCCTCTAAAGGCTGTGTTTAAGCTCATTTGGGGTTACACCATTCCAAGATGATGTGTCTGGCCCTGGGCTCAATAGTAAAATAATCCTGTCACCATTCAGGTGAGGGCTGACAGCTGCTCCTCTCTTTTTACTTAAGATTTCTCTGCATTTGTTTAAGCCAAGTAAGCAAGAAGGAAAAAAATGAGAGATAATGCTTCAGTGAGAAAGGAAAGGTGCTACACACAGAGTATGAGCTATTAAGTTAACCATCTCAGGAAAGGCCTGGGACTGTTGTACTATTCTCTTGAAAAACTGGCTCAGTACGCTGCTACATCCAACAGACAAAATCCTGTATACCACAGAGAAGAATAAGAGAAAACCAAACTGACAAACATCATTCTTTAAGTCCAAACTGCAGCTGGAATACCCAGTACAGTTTTGCTTACTATACTTCAAGAAATATCTGAAAGCAGGAAAAGAACCAAAGAAGGGCAGTTCAAGAGACCTAAGGTGAGTGAAAGCTGCTGCAGTATGAATACTGTACAAATATTTTGACTCTTGTCTGAAAAGATAAGAATTATGTAAAACTATATGGAATAATTGAAGTTCCTTCAAGTCTGAAAGTAAGCATTTTAGGATAAATAAAAGGAAGTTCAACTTCGTACTTGTGTTAGGTTTATACTGATTCCGTAATAAATTATTGGAAACTAGGATGTCATAATATCCAGGAAGACAGTCTATTAGAGTGCCTCTGAATTGGAATAGGAAACTGAATTGGATAGTAAAAAGTATGATCCAATATAAGCTTTTTCAGAGTGATCCTTAAAATTCCATTTTTCCCAATATTGGCAAACCTTGCCTTTGTTTATTTTGGTGCCAATGTTTTCTGCTTAATTGTTTGCTTTGTTGGCATCTGAGTATAATTGCTTACATGCCAATACAGTTCACTTCTTCAACCACTTTTTCCCACATAGATTCCAATTATACTTGACATCAAGCTGAGAGGGCCCATCTCTTCTCAACTCTTTCCTGATCAGTATGTTCAGTGAATATTTATTGAACACTTAACAGTGGGCCAAACTTTGTACTAGATAATTGGGTAGAACAACAGGTAATTTCCATATTCAATAAATGTCTACTGAACACAATCTAGTGAATCATTGTATGTGGCCTCATTGTTTTCTTTCAGGGGTAGTATTTGTGATATTACACCATTTACACCTTAATGTAATTATAAAATCCAGTATGCTATCAGAGATAAGTAATTTTGTGGTTATCTGCCTTAAAAAAAAAGCATCCAGTATTTGTTTGCATCCCATTAATAAAAAATATTGAGAAATAATTTATCTTGATCTGTAATAAACTGATTTATTGTGCTGAACTGTAATATATTAAAGTAATATTAAATTGTTAACTCTGCCTTATCAAACACATATTAGAAGAGAATCCCACAAGTATTTAACTTTGTGTTAGAAAGATAAAAGGGACACTGGGTGCTATAATTAGATATTTTGAGGCAGACAGAGAACTGTTACCCCAACTGATTAATTATGTTCTATAATGAGAAAATGTTCACCAAATTATACTTTAGTGATTTACATGTACATTTTTTAGGGAACATTTTCTGTGTATAGTGAATAAATAACTTACAGTATCACAAAACAAACAAAAAAACGAAATGCATTTCTTTATGACCAAATGGGCTCAACTGGAAACTATTATGCTACGGGAAATGAGCCAATCCCAAAACATTAGATATCATGTTTGCCTTAATGTAAAATAAAATGATGTCAAATCTAAAAATAGTATCTGTAAATTATATATTATTGCACCTTCAAACTGTCTGTACCACACGCAATACAATATTGTGATGTAACCTAAGAATCAATAATCAATGAGATGGATTGCATACAATAACACTTTTAAAATTTCCCTATGGCTCCTCTGATCTCAGAAGTGTAACACTCCCTTGAACACAATGCGCCCCTGGAGAAGATGGAATTCCCAGAACTGCATCAAAGAACTGAAAATCCTGATTTGCTTTTAATATCCTTTTTGTTCCACAACAGGTCAGGAGTAAAGAGAAATCTTCCACCTTAGAATGTTTGAGGAATATTGTAAGCATAATCTATTAAGATTGTAACAGGTGACTTGTAGGTAAGATTCTTAACTGACTTAGACATTAGCAAAAACTATGTAGAGACTTATGGTGGGAACCAAGAGCAACCCTGTCAGCCGCTTAAAGGAGGTCATGTGCACAGAGTAGGAGGGGTCCCAGGAAGGTAAGAGGAAGTCTGAATCCTAGTCTCAGGGAAACCCTTGGAGGCCTCTCAAGGGCTTTCGCTACAGAAGCAGTGGATACTTCATCAAGGATTGTCAGTATGGGCACCAAGGACCCTATCACAGGGAATTTGAGTGCCCTCATAGGCTGAGAACTCTGTGGTCAGTTATTTCCTATCTGATCTCCCACACGGGATTAAAGCACCCCAGTACCCTCCTCATAGGGTCTGGTGACATGGAACAACAGCCAGGAGCTGCAGGTGATTCTCAGAGATAAAAGAATTGTAAACTACCTTCTGGATTCAGGAGAGTTTTCTTTGGTTCTTACTTAGTTCCAGCTTTGGCTCCTCATGCTCTCTCACACTGATCATCAGGATGGCTCAGGAGCCTCAGAACTAGCTCAAATAGAGAGAGACTAATATAAAAAGCTTTGAACAAGCAGGAAAAAGCCTGTACCTTACTGGTTAGGCTCCTAATTTGGCTCTTCCTAGATCTCACTAGGTAGGATGTAGAGTTCAGTTCTTCCTCACTTGCTAAGTTATTAGGGATTTCTCTGCTCACCTGCCTAAGACTTTTCTACTCTTCAATTGTTAATATATGGATTTTTAGTTATAAAACTGTTTTGGTTACCCTAAAAATGCACTAAGTTCTGTAAAATCTTGCTTGAATACTATAAACTGCTAATTTTAAAGAAAGAAAATAAAAGAATCCAACTGGCTCATAAGATGAACCCATTAGATGAGTCAGGGAAAGATTTCCAAATTAGATCTTACACCTCTAGTCAGCAAGAATTAGCTATAAAAGATAAGAATTTATATCCCTCAGCAACTCATAAGAATAAGGGTCAGAAATATCTGATGGAAATAACATTGAATAGGTAGATAGTTGGGTAAGAGCCACAAAACAAAGCCAGACCTTTCTTGTCCTATATGATACTGTCTGTCTACCTGTCAATCAAATGACCCGTTCCCCAGGATGTACTCTCCATCCCAACACTTGTAGATTATACCATGTAACCAGTTCCCTTTTCAGGCTTATGAGAAGCTAAGCAACAGGGAAAAATGCTCTCTTCTTGTGGACACAACATTAAACAAGAAAACATCTGCCCTACCTTTCCCCTCTCTACCCACTGTCTCTGATTATTGTTCACATGTGTATTATTTCTTCACCTTTTAAATAAACTTAGAAAATATCTATACTGACTTAAGCAATCCAAACTCTATGCAATCCTTCTCAAAATATCAATGGCATTCTTAAAAGAATTAGAAAAAAAATCCTAAAAGTCATACAAAATCACAATCACCCACTAGCTAAAAGTGATCCTGAACAACAACAAAAAAATCAAGCTGGAGTCATAAAAGTGTACCACTTCAAAGCATACTACAAAACATCAGTAATTAAAACAGTCAAAGGATTGACATAAATACTGGCATATAACTCAATGAAACAGTATAAAGACCCTGAAACTAATCCGTGTACATACAACCAAGTGTTGACAAAAATGACAAGAAAGAATAGTTTCAGTAAATGGCACTGGCAAATCTGCTTATAAGTATGTTGAAGCAGCAAATTAGATCCCTACATTTCATCAAATATAAAAATCAACTCAGTATGGATCAAAGACCTAAATTTAAGATCTGAAACTATAAGTTGCTAAAAACAAAAAGTATGAGAAACCCTTCAAAACATTGGTTTAGGTGACAATTTCTTGTATAAGATTTCCAAAGCATTGGTAATGAAAGCTAAACTAGACAAACGGGATTGTATTGAACTCAGATATTTCTGCAATGAAAATAATAAACATACCAAAGAATGAGAAAATATTTTCAAAATACCTGACAAAGGATTAACATCCAGAAATAAATCAGCAACTCCAAAAATTCAACAACAGCAACAACAAAAACATCCATACAGTAAGAAATGGGCAAGTGACCTGAATAGACAGTTCTCCAAAGAAGAAATGCAAATGGTAAAACATAAAAAAAAAAAACCACTCATTAGTAACCATTGTGAAAATGCAAAACCATGTTATCACCTCATCCTTGTCAGAACAGCTAACAACCAAAAGACACTGAATAACAAAGGCTGGTTAGAGCACAGGGAAAGAGGATTCTTTTTTTTGTAAGATGGAATGATACAAGAACTTTTAGGTTACCTTCCATTACTTTAGCAGACACATTACCAGGGAACTGAATCAGAAATGGAGCAGCTGGGAGTCTCAAAGCAGCAGCCATATATGAAATGCAAGCATTCAAAATTGGGTACTCTTAAATGTTAGTGGCAATGACTGGCAATGAAAATTAGTACAGCCACTGTAGAAAACAGTACAGATATTTTTCTAAAAAGCAAAAGTTACTGTAGTGGTAATGTCACCACCTGCAAAGTTAAAATACCATATGGGTGCGGATTCATGCCCCAGCTGCTCCACAATCCAATTCTCTGCTGGCGGTCTCAATAAAGAACAGCCAGAGATCAACCAGGAATTTGGACACCTGCCCATCCACATGGGAGACTGACATGCAGCTCTTGGCTCTGGGCTGGCCTACTTGGGGAATGCACCAATAAGACTGAATCAATCTCTCCCTTTCTTCTATTCCTTCTCTCCCTATCTTTCCTCTCTGTTTCAAATAAATTCTTTAAACAAACTAGAAATAGGTGTGCTATATAATCCATAAATGTCGTTACTGGGTGTATATCCAAAAGATATGAAACTGTTTTAACTCCAAGATACTTGCTCCACCATGTTTATAATAGAACTCTTCATAGAAGCCAAAACATGGGATGAACCAAGTTATACATCATAAGATGAATGGATAAAGCAAATGTGACGTATATATAAAGACTAGAGTAGAACTGAGAAAATCGGTGAGGTAAAAAAACATATTAGACCTGGTTGTCTTGGCTTAATACTGTCAAACCCACAGAAACTACATATTGTTCTCAAACATCTGCTGTTCTTTTCTCTACTGCAATAGAAATTTTAATTTGGCACATAGAAATCCAATTAGACTCTAATTATCAGATTCACTGCAGAATAGCATGATTCTGAACAGAAAAAATGAGAGCAGAGATTATATATACTTCATCAAAATGCGACTACTTATTTCTCTTCTTTGCATTTTTGTTTAGTAATATAAACAGAACATAACTCAAGTATTTTAGATCTAAAAACACTGATACATTCCTGCTTCCATACTGATTCCTTAGTTTGTCTCTTTATGATAACGTAATTTCAATATACTTGATAATCACAGGCTTAATGCTCATCTAAATAAGTTTATGAGTAAAAAGTATGATGATCACTGTTTTGCATGAAATATAGACAAGGGCTATAAACAATTATCAGTTCCCAAGATATCAATTTTGTTCATACATCAAGCTTTCTTGTACTCTATATATTAGCTCCACAAATCAGGAAAAAAAAATTTTTTGGAACATTTTCTAAGTTTAATGGTTTATAGCTAGATCCATTTTGTCACAAAAGACAGGATTTCATTCATTTTTACAGCTGAGCAGAATTCCATTTTGTGTATACACATTTTCTTTATACAGTCCTCAGTTAGTAGACATTTGAGTTCATTTCATATCTTATCTATTGTGAAAGGAACTGCTCTAAGCTTGGGGTACAGACAGCTCTTTCATATGCTGATTTAGATACAATGGCAGGAAATGGACCAGCCATCTTAGAATAGGAGATGAAGCCATACATTAAGGATGACAGGGCAAAAAAAATAGAAAGATCTTGCTCTGTTCTTGAGATAGAGTCATTAAATCATTCTGGGTAACTTATGCTTGGACAGAGTCATAAAAGTGTTGGGTTGTTTGTTTTTTTTTTTCTTTAATCTTTTAAGCCACAGTTATTATCACCTGTTACCTTATACTAACTTGCATCCTAATATAAACTCCAACCATTTATTTCTAAATCAAAGTAAAATTATTGAACTACCAGGTTAAGATATGAAGAATGTCTGATGTTATGTTGGGGCTTTTAATTGATCGGGATTTTTACTCTGTTGGTTCTACCTTCAGACCAGAGAAGGTCTCCCCAAGAAGCCACTGAACTTATCTGGACAATAAGATGCTGGACTCTATGCTTGGTATATGCTTGCAATGAAGAAATCTCAACTGAACTTAAACTGTGGTTACGCAACAAGGTGGAGGAATCCACCATGGGGGGAGTGATATGGGAGGGGTGGGTAGAATCCCTGTACCTATAAAACTGTATTTCATAATACAGTGTTATTAACAATAAAAAACAAGTCATTAGGACAAATAAAGTGAAAAAATGAAAAAAAAAGATATGAAGAATGCTCCCCATATTAATCACAAGTCTGAAAATGAAATTAAAATGTTTTTTCATTCTTTAGAACTCCAGCTTGTCACCATATTCATAGTTCATTCATATATGGGTATCTATGATATTCAAATTACACTGATATGCTAAAGCCGTCATTTCTATATTTAAACATGGAACTCGTAGAAACAGTGAACTAGGTTTGACTTTATAATGTGAACATAATTATTGGAAACTAGCAGATATAGAAAATATCTAGAACTAATATTGCAGCTATGTCATAATTTTATTTCAAAACTCTTCTAGGTAGAATATTTTCCTCTAAATAGTTTTAATTATATAATAAATTTTTTTTTCTGCTGTTAGCTCACTCTTTAGTTTGGTCTACAAGTGTTATACTCTGGGTAAAAAAAAAGGTAAATCATTCTTGACCTTGAATCCAGAAATCAGAAATGAACTGTATTTCTCAAAATGGATAGTGTAAGCCTTAAATCCATATAATATGAAATGATAAAACATAAGGATTATACTTCGAAGAGACATTCATATAGACACAGTATAGTTTTACATTTTGATTGATAATAACCAACTATGCCTGGAATTGTTCAGTAACTTTCATTCCTGGAAAATTTCATTTCGGTTCATGTTTCCAGTAACAGTCAAATAATTTAAACCAAGAGATTTCCAAAGACATGAGAATATTTTTGCATTTGTTCCCTGTATCTGATGTCATTTTGGTCACTGAAAGTATTACTGAGTAATGTTCTCTCTTGTATGGAAGAAAAGACTGAGTAAGAGAAATCTGGGAGAATATATGATACCATGGAGTGGCATAATGGTTAAATTAAAAAGTATGAAATAAATAAAAAGCTATGAAAACTTATTGCATTGTGATTAAGAGGATACATTAAATTGTCAGTGGTCACTGGCAATTGAGACTTTGATACTATTCATATCAGAGTAGAATTCATAGGTCCCTTGGAAAAACATGAAAAAAAAAAACTATCATTTTCAATGCTCCAAAGGCAAGCACAAATCTACTCCTACTCCCATTTTACAAGATATCTGAAGGCACAAATGAGAGAATATGTTAACATTTAGATTTTGAAATTTTGCATCTTTTTTTACGCATTTAGTTTCTACCATTGCCTATGCCTACAATGCCATGATACAGTTAAGTAGCAAAATGTTGGAATTGTAACTGACTATACTATTGTAATGATAAGTAGGAGAATGGGAAGGTGGTGTGCAGTATCCCTATAGTCACAAAACTGTATCATGGAAAATAATCGGCAATTAAAACTTATAAAAAATAAAACATTTTCTAAGACTCTTTTTTCAGTAAGTCAAACTTAAATATCTCCCTTATCCACCAAAATAACTCTCAATATGTTTATCATGTTCATATGCAAAGACATATACCCAGAGACTATTTATATGAAATGTCAATAATTAATAATGACAAAAAGAAAACCAGTTGTTTCCTGCGTACAAAGGCATAAAAGAGTTGCTCCAAAAGGCTATAAGGGAAGAAAATGCTCTCTGTTTTGAAGTACATAACATATATTATATCAGGTTGTTCAAAGTACAAGACTTACAAATATATTCACTAAATGAGTTATTGGTATATACAATCCAGTAATGGATCCAAGCAATCATAAACAATGACCAAGTTATTTAATCCAGAAATGATGGTATGTTAAATATTTACATCTTATATATTATTTTCTACTAACTTGATATGTTCTTTCCCTTCCTTTTGTTACTCAAGCCCCAGCTTTCAAATTTTAACTGGGAATATAAAATTGCTTCCAAAATAAACCTTGATAATAATACAATTGTAGAAAAATAATATTCTTCCTCATATATTTGCTAATGTTATTTTTTTTAAGATTTACTTTTTTTTACTGCAAAGTCAGATATACAGAGAGGAATATCTTCCGTCTGATGATTCACTCCCAAGTTGTAGCTGCACCGATTCAAAGTTAGGATCCAGGAACTTCTTCCAGATCTCCCATGTGCGTGAAGGATCCCAATGTTTTGGGCCTTCCTTGACTGCTTTCCCAGGTCACAAGCAGGGAGCTGGATGGGAAGCTGGGCTGCTGGGATTAGAACTGGCGCCCATATGGTATCCCAACACATAAGATAAGGAGTTTAGCCATTAGGCCACTGTGCCAGGCCCGCTAAAGTTATTTCTAAAGGACTCTTAGGGGCAGATATTTGGGACAGCATATATCAAGTGAAATGCCCCATACCCATATTAGAATACCCAGAAAGGATGGGTCAGTTCTGCTCTGGATTTCAGCTCTCTGTTCATGCATACCCTGGAAGGCGGCAGCTGGTTGCTCAATTATCTGAGTTCCTGCCACTCAAGGGAGACCTATCTTATGTCCTGTTCTCAAGCTATACTGGCACAGTCTCAGGGCCAAAGGAGTGAAACAGCAGATGGAAGATCTTTGTCTCTGTTCTTATTTCAAATAAATAAATTTTTAAATAAAATTAAATAAAATCTTTAAATAAGAAGGAATCTCAGAAGACATTCATACTTTACAGAGTAAAGAACTGATTATATACCTATATCTATTATATATATATATAAACAAAATCTATATACCACTGATCCAAATAACCAAAGAGAAAGAAAACCCAAACAATAAAATCAGAGATGAAAAGGAAACATACTCAAACTCCACAGATATATAAAATGAATCAACAGGAATTGCTAGAAATAGTTATATGCAAACAAATTGAAAAATCAAGAAGAAACTGATAATTTCTGGATACAATCTACCTAAATTGACTCACATTGACAGAGAAAACCTGTCAAGTCTAAGACCAGATGACTTCAGTGCTGAATTCTGCTAAACTTTTCCAAAAACCTAATTCCAATTGTTCTCAAACTACCCAAGACAATTGAAAAGAAAAATTCTCCAAATTTCTTCTATTTAACCAGTGTCACCTTAAGTCCAAAATAAAAAAGATACAAAAAAGAAAGAAAAGTATAAATCACTATCTTGATGCATACAGATGCAAAAGTCTTCAACAAAATACTAGCTAATCAAATCCAGCTACACATCAGAAAGATCAATCACCCTGACAAGTGATAATTATCCCTGGTATGTTGGGCTGGTTCGACATGTGCAAATCAATAAACGTGATACATTAAACAAACTGAAGAACAAAAGCCATATGGTTACCTCAGTAGATGCAGAGAAAGAATTTGACAAAATGCAGCATTCTTTCATGATAAAGAAATTAATACTGGGTATAGAAGTAAAATTTAGATAGTAAATGAAAAACCCTTAGCCAGCATTATACTGAATTGGGGAAAAGTTGGAGGCATGTTCATTAAGATCCAGAACTAGATAAGGATTTCCATTCTCACCACTAATATTTAATATAATCCTGGAAGATTTAATCAGTGATTAGGCAAGAAAAAGAAATCATGAGGATACAAATTATGAAGGAGGAGGTCAAGCTATCCCTGTTTGCAGATGACATGATTCTCTATAGAGCAGAACCACAAGACTCTGCTGTAAGGCTACTGGAACTCAAAAGAATTTGGCAAGGTCAATATAAATATAAAATCAATGCAAAAAAAATCAACAACTATCATATACATAAACAATTCCATAGCTGAGAAATAACTTGTAAAATCACTCCTATTCACAATAGCTATAAAACTATTTAAATACATAGTAATAAATAAAATTAAGCATGTGAAAAATTTCTACAATGAAAATTATGAAATATTAAAGAAAGGGATAGAAGAAGCATCAAAAATAGAGTCTTTCATGTTCATGGATTAGCAGAATATCATCAAAACGACCATAGTACCAAAATAAATTTATAGATTCAATGTAATCTCAATGAAAATGCTTAAACATTGTTCCTTGACCAAGAAAAGATGCTAAAATTCATATTAAAATACAAGAAACCCAGAATAGCTAAAACAAGCCTAAACAATGCAAATAAAGCTGAAGACATCACAATACCAGACTTTAAAGCATACTATGGAGCAGTTATAATCAAAACTGTCTAGTTCTGCCACAAAAACAGATACTAAGATCAACAAGACAGAACATATACAGCAGAAGTACATCTGCATGTCTATAGCCATCTAATCTTTGACAAATGAGTGGAAATCAATCCAGGAACAAACAATCATCTCTTCAACAAATGGTGATGGGAAAACTGGATCCACATGTGCAGAAGTAAAAAGACCCTACTCCACATCTTATAAAATATCAATTCATCATCTATCAAGGATCTAAATCCATGATCTATATCATCAAACTACCAGAAGAAAACATCAGGGACACTTTGCCAACACACAGGCATAGGCAAACACTTCTTGGAAAACAGGCTATAAAAGCAAAAATAAAGAACTTACATTAAGCTAATAAGCTTCTGAGCTATAAAGGGAACCAACAAGAGAGTAAAGAGGCAACCAACAAAATGGGAGAAAATATTTGCATATTATGCAATTTATAGAGAATTAACATCCAAGATCTGTAATACTTAAGAAATTTCACAGCAATAAACAAATAATCCAGTTAAGAAACAGGCAAAATACATGCATATGCAATTTTCAAAGGATGAAACAGAAATGTGAGGGGAAGGCAATAAAACTTTTTTGGGACTCTGTACCCATGTCGCAGAATCTCAACTCCAGCCATTGTGGCCATTTGGAGAGTGAATGAGTGATTGGAAAATTTGTGTGTCTATATCTCTCTGTGTAACTCTGTTAGGGAAATGCAAATCAGAATCATAATAAAATATCACTCAACTCTTTTGAAATATCTATCATCAAAAGGAAAGTAGCAAATTACGGTATAGGAGAGGGAACTGCTTGCTACACACTTAATGGGACAGGGATATTAATGCAGTCCCTATGGCAAATAGTACAGAGATTCCTTTAAAAACAAAAACAGAACTGGAATATGATCCAGTAATTCCACTGTTGATTATATACACAAAAGGCTAAAATCATTTTATTGAAGTGATACCTGCTACATGATATTTATTTCTTCACCATTAATAATAGCTAAGACATGGAACCAACCCAGGCAGGTGATTGCTACACACACATACACATACACACGCACTGCAATATCATTTGGCCATAAAAAAAAGAAAAGAATGGAATGCTTATATTTTCAGTAAAATGGATGAAACCAGAAGACAGCACTTAACGTGAAATAGTACACACAAAATCAATGACCACATGGCTTTTCTCATATTCAGCACAAAAACTCAAACTAAACACAGAACAGTGATTACAAGAAGCTGGGAGGGGTAAAAAGAGGGGTAGAGAGAGTTCAGATAATGGGTACCAGATCTCAGATCAAAGGATTAAGTTCCTAACACAGCATAGTTGGTGACTATGGTTCATAATAAACTAGCATAAATTTATGAACAGGAGGAACTACAAGCCTCTATTCAAACAAGAGGAAATATTGATTACTATAAATTGTCCAGTATATATTACATGTCTGAAATGGAATAAAACACTGTAGCTAGAAACATACTTGATTATTGTTTAAAATTTTAAACTAATATCTCTATAAAAATTATTAAACATAGCTCAAACAACTTAGGAAATACACAAAAATAGAAAGATGTTTAATGTTTGTACATCGATAAAAATTAATTTTGTTAATATTTCCATGATGATCTAAATATTCTTCAGGTCCAATACAACCTCCATAAAAATATCAATGAAATTCTTTAACATAAATATAAAAAAATTGGAATAAACCTAACTAAAAATGTAGACCTCTTTGAAGAAAACTATAAAACACTTTAAAAAGAAATTGAAGACCTCAAAAGATGGAGAACCATACCATGATCTTGGATAGGTAAAATCAATATCATTTAAATGTCCATACTCTCAAAAGCAATATATACATTCAATGCAATCCCAATCAAATTACCCAAAACATTCTACATAGAACTGGAAAAAAAGATACAAAGGCTCATCTGGAAACACAAAAAAAACACAAATACCTAGAATCATCCTGAAGAATAGGAAGTTAACAGAGGGATCACAATTCCAGACCTCTGGACATACTATAGGGCAGTAGTTATCAAAACAGCCTGGTACTAGCATAAAGATAGAGAGGAGGATCAATGGAGAATAGAAGCAACAGAAGGGAACCCACACAGATACAGCAAAATAATCTTTGACATAAAAACAGATGACAATCCAGGCAGATGGGAAGGTCTTTTCAATAAATGCTGTCCAGACAACTGGTTGATAGCCTGCAGAAACAAGAAGATAGACCAGACCCACATCTTTCACCATACACTAAGATCAAATCTAAATGGATAAAAGACCTAAACCTACATCCAGAAACCTTCAAACTTTCAGAAGAAAAAGTTGGAAACACCCTGTAAGATTTAGGTGTAGGCCCTCACCTCCTAAAAAAAAAAATCATCAAAAGCAAAAGCAATCAAGACCAAAATGAACAAATGAGACTATATCAAACTAAGAAGCTTCTGCACAGCAAAGGAAACAATCAACAAAGTAAAAAAGCAACCCAAAGAATGGGAGATTTTTGCACACTACACAGGAGACAAGGGGTTAATCTGCAGAACATACAAAGAACTCCAGAACAACCAAAGCACCTAAACAAATCACTCAAGAAATGGCCACAGTGGGCGGGGCGGGGGGGGCGGGTCACAATAGCATAGTGGTTAAAGTCCTTGCCTTGCACGTGCTGGAATACCAAATGGGCACTGGTTATAATCCTGGCAGCCCTGCTTCCCATCCAGTTCCCTGCTTGTGGCCTGAGAAAGCAGTTGAGGACGGCCCAAAGTCTTGGGACCCTGTACCCATGTGGGAGTCCCAGGAGAGATCCTCACACCTGGCTTCGGATTGGCTCAGCTCAAGCTGCTGAAGCCAATTGGAAAGTGAATCATTGGATGAAAGATTTTTCTGTCTCTCCTCTCTGAGTATATCTGCCTTTCCAATAAAAATAGATAAATCTTAAAAAAAAAAAAAAAGAAATGGGGATGGGAAATGGGCAGACATTTCACAAAGGGACAAACCTTTGGCAAACAAGCATATGAAAAAATGCTCAAGCTCTCTGACAATAAGGGAAATCCAAATTAAAACATCAATGAGGTACCACCTAATGCAAGTAAGAATAGCTCACATACAAAAAACCACCAACAGCACATTGCTAGTGAGGATATGGGAAAGGAGAACCCCACTCCACTGTTCCATAGAGGTTGGTGCAGCCTCTATGGACATCAGTATGGAGAACACTCAGACAACTGAAAATTTGCATACCATTTGATCCATTTGATCCAGCAATAGCACTTGTAGGAATATATCCAAGACACCTGTTACACGAAAAAGCAACATATACTCCTATGCTCATAGCAGCACAATCAATAATCACAAAAATTTGGAAGCTACCAAAATGCCCATCAACAGAAGACTGGATAAGAAAGCTACGGTTCATCTACTCCACGAAATGTAGTTCTTTGTGGCCAAATGGGCCCAACTAGAAATCATTATGCTAAGGGAAATGAGCCAATCCCAAAAGGTTAGATACCACATGTTTGCCTTAATTTAAGATGAAAGAACGTCAATCCGGAAAATATTACCTGTAATTTGTAATATTATCTCATCCTCAAACAGCCTTATCACATGCAATAAGATACTGTGATATAACCAAAGAAGCAACAATGAGAGTCAGACTGTTTATGATCTACATCAAAGACCTGTACAACCTAATATGCTTTTAATACCTAATTAATATGCTTTTAATACCGAATTTTTCTGCAATGGGTCGGGAGAGCAGAGAAATTGTCTACCTTCTTAGGATATACTTAATATCTTCCTCACATATTCTATCAAGAATATAACATGTAACTTATAGACAACTGAATCGAATCTGCACTACACATTATCAAAACTATAAAGACATACAGTGGGAATCAAGAGCGATCCTGACAACCTCTTAAAATGAGGTAACATGCACAGAACGGGGAGGGGGACCCCAGAATAGAGCAGGAGGACAGGAGGAGGCTTGTGTCCCAACCCTGGGGATTCCCAGATCCTCACCTAGGACTACCAGTACGGGCACCAAGGGCTATATCCCAACTGCCAAGGAGATCACCGGGAATTGGACTGCCCTTGTAGGCCAAGAACTCTGAGGTCATACACTCCCTTTCGGACCTCCCATATGGGATGGAAGAAGCCCAGATCCTTCCTCACAGGATCTAATCTCGTTGGAACAATAGCTGGGAGCCTTGAGTGGTCTTCAGAAACAGAAGATCAGTAAACTTCCTTTGGGACTCCAGAGGGGATCTTTCTCTGGTCCTTACTTAGTTCCAACTCTGGGTCCCCACCCTCTCTTGCAAGGACCAGGAGGGTTGCTCCAGAGCTGCCACCAACCCCAACCCCCAAAGGTAATTAGATTAGATTAGATAGAGACCAATAAGGAAAGCTTAGAACAGACAGGAAATGGTCACCTCAGACTCCCATATACCTTAGGCATTGAAGAGTTCTCTGCACACCCCTCCTAAAAGTGTTCTGCTCCTCAATTATTAACATATGCCTTGTTAGAGTTATAAGCCTGTTTGGACTACCCTAAAATTTGCCAAGTTCAGTAAAAATCACACTTCAACACTATAAACTGCTAAATATAAATATGAAAAGACACGAGACAGCTGAATAGCACCATATAACCATTTTAAGGTTTATAGCAGCCAGTTGTGTATAAACTAAAATTCAAAAGTCAATGAAGTAGTCACATTCTGGTTAAGAACTTGCATTTTCTAACATATTGGTCACTCAATACCATGTCAATTAACTCCATAATGTTGTAAATTGTTGTCTATGTCATATTGTGGCTTTTCATTGGAGGGGAGGATATTCTGCCAGCTCCAACTTTCAGACCAAGGATGGTCTTGCAAGGAAACTGTTGAATTTATCTGAACAACAAGAGGCTGGACTCTATGCACAATAAGAGGCTGGCAACGAAGGAATCATGACTGGATATGAACTGTAACACTGCAACAATGTGGAGAAATTAAATATGGGGGGAGTGCCTGGGAAGGGTTAGCGGAATCCCAGAGTCTATGAAACTGTGTCACAAAATGAAATTTTTTTTAAAAAGAAGCTACTATAAGAAGATAATCATTAATAAAATATTAAACTAAATAAACAACATAAATATAAAAAAATCCCTAAAATTCAGATAGAACTACAAAAAAAAAACAGAAGAGCCAAAGCAAGCCTGAGCAAAAAAAAAAAAAAAAAAAAAAAGTTGGAAGCAACCCAAACCCTAACCAACTTCAAGTACGCTGAAACATTTACAAATCAAATTAGCATATTGACATAAAAATCAACACAGATTAATAAATTAGCACAGGCAAACCAGAAATTATCCTATACATATACTGCTGATTTTTTGGCAAATATATCAAGTGCATATATTAGAGAAATGACAATCTCTCCAGTGATTACTGCTAACAAAATTTTGGAAGCGTTAAGCAAATCTCAGACCCTATGGAATTGTACCTTAAAATTCAGAAGAAAAAGGAAAAAACAAACATATGCTAATAAAACATTAGTAGATCCCTACTTCTCATCATACACAAGAGTTAACTCAAGATTGATCAAATACCTTAATGTAAGATCTGAAATTACAAAATTACCTAAACAGGGGAAACACTTCAACACACAGATATTGGCAAAATTATTTTGAAAAGACCCCCCAAAAGCACAGTCAATGAAAATAAAATTAGAAAATTTGGATTAAATCATGCCAGGAAATTTCTGAAAAACAAAGGAAACAATCAAAAGAGGAAGACAGAAAACAGAATGGCAGAAAATATTTGCATGCTACTTAACAAAATATTAATATCTAGCACACATAAAAAATGTTTAAACCTCAGTGACAAAATATTAATCCTGTCCAGAAATGGGCAAAGAATTTGAACAGCCATTTCTCAAAGGAAGAAATACAAATATCCAACAAATGCATTAAAAAAAATTCAATATAATTGGCCACCAGGGGATTGCAAATCAAAACCACAATGAGGTATCAATTCTTAATTGTTAAATGGTTGTCATCAAAAATAAAATGGCATGTGCTGGTAGAAATTTAAAGACTGAATAATTCTTATATACTGTTGTATAGTCCAGCAATCTTACTACTGGGAATATATCCAAAAGAAATGAAATCACTGTATCAAAGAGATAGCTGCTCCATAATGTTTATTATAGCACTGACCATTTATACAAGCCATGATGTGAAATCAACCTAGCTATCTATTAATGGATGAATTTATATATATACACAATATATATTTTATATACATAATTTATATTATATACATATAATATTCTGCAATAAAAAGGAACAAAATCCCATCATTTGCAAAAAAAAAAGGAGGGAACTGAAGGACATTAGCTCACACAAAATAAGACAGCCATAGAGAACCAAATACCACATTCTTTTTTACATGCAGATTTTCAAAAAGACATTTGGAGATGAAATATTACTTTCTAAAAGTTGAGAGGTTTGGGGAATAATGATGTAAGAAGGTATCAAACCGCATTTAGAAATGAGGAATAAATTCCTAGTATCACAAAACAATAAGGTGATATTAGAGTTCGCAAACTGTTATATATTTTCTGAGTAAACAGACAAGAATGGTTCCATGACTCCAATCTTAGATCAATGACAAGGAGAGGAAAATGTAATTTTATATAATCAGTACATATTGTATGCATGTATTGAAACATCACACTGTGCCAAAAAACATACAAAATTGTTGCCAATCCAAAAAAACTGAAAATGCTCTTTTAAGCATAGTAAGCTAAAAGATTTGGTTAAAAAAAAAAGAAAGAAAGTAAGAAATAATCTTGTGAGGCAAATTTATATAGACGGAATGATAATTAAGAATATTGTGCCTACAGTCAGGAGACCTGACTCAGGTTGCACATCTGTCACTGCCTATCTAACCTGGATACATTACTTAGCTACTCAGTAACTCCATCTACAAAATAAGAGGGATAACTAAGTAATCTTAAGGTTCCTTTCAATTCCAGCTATACTCCAAACACACTAAGAACTATGGCACACTTGGAGAGAAATGATAGACATCTAATGTTTCTACATTTTTCAGAAAGTGCATATTCCTGAACAGCAATGAACTTAGATTTAACATTGTTTCCCAATCAGAAAAAATCTAAATATGGTGTTAGATTATTAAATATAATTTTCTATACATTTAGTCTGATTTCCTCATTGGCTATATACTGTTATTTCAAGTAGTTTGCTAAGATAACCAGTACCATTGTTATTTGTACAAGTATAAGTAACTTGTAAATACCTAAGGCACACCTCTCTTCTTTAAAATCTCTTTATGCCTCACTTGCCTTATCTGATTCACTAGAACAACTCTCACTTTATGAGATGTCAATCAAAAGAGGTACTTACAAGTTCTAAGAGAAAGCATTTAAATAATATTAACTATGTTATCATTTATTTCACTTATTATATAAATATGATATAAAATGGTATTTTGAATTATTTTTTTGGCTGAATTTGGTACCTAAAATATTTTTACCATATGCATACAATATCTTAATTAGCTATAACCTCCTCCTCCTTACAGGCTGATATTCTATTTAAGTTAATTGGGCAAGTTTGTGTGCATATGTATGTGTGTACATATGCATTCCCACACACTGGTCATCTTAAGAAACAGGCAAAATAATTGATTGACTTTATATTAAGATGATTTAGAATTCAAGTGGACAAACTGGTTTTATAAGAAATTTCTTAAAATTCTGTTCTTAATAATCTTGTGATGGAAGATGAAAAGAGGATAAGAAATACTAGGTTAGCTGAATTCTAAAACAATAGCAGAAAAATGTGAACTGGTTGACATTGGCAAGAATAGCTTATTTTCTACTTTATTTGACTGTCTTTCCTTAAGCAAGATAAAGCAGATGAGTCAACAATAATTAAGTGCCTACTATAAAACAAATTACTCTTAGAAGTAGAAAAAGAGCCAGTGAAAAAACACCTTTCACTTCTGCTGTAAAAACTTTAGGATCAAGAACAAAGCAGATCATCTATGTGTTATAAAGAGCACAGAATTATAACTAAAAGACTAAGTTAGCTAAATGTAAATTCCCTGGTTTTGATAATTATGACTTTATATATCTTTAAAGGCCCTTATTTTGTGTAAATGTACATTAAAACTCAAGGACAATCACTAAAAAGTTACTAGAAGGTACAACTGATAAGCCAAAAACAGAGAAAGTTGCATTCTATAAAATGCTCAATTAAAACCAGAAAAGGCAGAAAAAGACAAAAAAAAAAAAACCCACAAAGAACAATTGCAAACAATTTCTATGTAATAAGTGTTAATCCAACCAATCAGTGACCATTATACATGTCAATGAGTAAACAATAATTACCAAGGCATACTCTGTCAAAACAGAATAAAACAAACCTCCAGTGATATAGTGTCTACACGAAATCCACCTTAATGTGAAAATAGAGACTGATGAAAAGACTCCATGGTAACACTGATCAGAAGAAAACAGGAGGGGCTATATTAACTTCAAAGTCAAATTCAGAACAAAGAAAATAATCAGTTCTTAAAGATGGCATTGCATAATGATAAAGGATCAATTTCCCAAGAATACATAGCAATTCTTTGTATGTCTAACACAAAATCAAATCAGTGAGGCAAACATTGACAGAACTACAAAGAAAAATGAATCCTCCATTACTGGCAGAGATTTTAATATTCTCTAAGCAAGTGGCATATATAGCAGGATGAAAATCAGTAAGGACACAGTTACCTGAAAAACCCCAACAATTAGATCTAATCAAAATTCATAAGGGTGGGTGTGAGACCTCCTACCAGTTAAAATATTTGCTAATTCAATCCTAGTTCTGGTTTCAATTCCATTTACTGCTAATAAAGATCCTGGGAGCAAGCTGGGGACATTTCAAGGAATTAGCTCTTGACACCTAAGGGAGACCTAAACTCAGCATCTGGCTTCCAGCTTCAGTCTGGTGCATTCCTGGCCACGGATTGTAATGGAAAATGAATGAGCCGTTCTTTCTTTCTTCTTTCCTGCCTGTCTGCCTGCCTTCCCTCCTTGTTTCCTTTCATTCCTCTCTTGCAATCTCTCTCTTCCCTGCCCTCCTTTTTCCTTCTTTCCCTTCCTTCCTCCTTCCATGACAAATTTCATCCAACAGCAGAAGACACTTTCTTCTTAAGCTAAATGGAAGGGTCACAAAGATAAATTACGATCTAGGATACAAAGCACACCTGGCAAATTTTAAAAAATAGAAACCATACAAAGCAACACTTAAAAAAACAATATAACAGAAAGCTGGAAACATTTATCCAGAGATTAAACAGCATACTCTAAATAACACATGAGCCAAAGAAATCTCGACAAAGATATTGAAAAAAGTTAAATGCTTCAACACAATTTAGTGCCAGAAATTATTCTTAATTTGGGAACAGAGAAAAGACTATCATTTGACCCACACAGTTGATACAGTAAAGAGAAAAGAAAAAAAGAACAAAAGTAGGAAATAATGATTCTAAAAGGGAAGAAGAACAGCTTATTAGACCTAACCTGGGCAGAGAAATAAAAACCTAAAATTTTTGTAATGTGAATTTATGAGAAGAAAATTACTGACAGTCCATTTAAAATAAAATTGATGTCAGCAGACTAATTTCTTTAAAATTAATACCATCATTAAATTAAGGACATCTTGGTCAACAGACTTAACTTTTGTATTGATGCATAATGGCCCAATAATTGTTAAACCTGGTTTTCGAAATCAAACTGAATACATGGTTTCTTGTTCACTATCATAGTTGTCTAGTTTTAACCTTGAATATATAATCTTTCCCTATACGTGGTCATACTAAGGAAAGTTAATATGTACAAGGGTCTTTTGAAACAGTAGAGATGAGAAATAAGCATTTACTTTGTTTCAATGAAGTATATAGCACAGCTACAGAATAAAATACTAGGTAATCACTAAAATGCATTTTCAAAGTGTACCGTACAATTTCCCAAAATGCAATGTTACCCATAACAAGCAGAATTTAGCATCAATACAACTACATGAAAATCACTGTAACCATGCCCACTCTATTTTCTTACCTAAATCTCAATAAGGTCCAGTTATATTTGTATGATTCATCCAAATGATTATCCTTGTATCAGTGCTTATTTATTTGAAAGCTATCTTGACAGAGGTAGAAGGAGAAGGATAGGAAAACAAAGATCTTCTATCTACTGAATCAGTTCCAAGATGGATACAACTGCCAAGAGCAACAAGTTGCTTTCCTTGTAGATGGCAGGAACCCAAGTATTTGAGTCATCATCTACTGCCTTCTCAGCTGCATTAGTATGAGAGAGATAAGCACAACAGCCAGGAAAACCAGCATTCCAGTGTCCAAAGCAACCACTCAATCTACACAATTCCTGCCGCTACAGTGGATTAAAATGTTTGACATCTTGGAAAATATTTTAGCAAGGAATATAAGAAATAGTTGGAAATCTAGAAATACTGAAACTCTGAATTTGTAATAAGATTGTATCCTCTAGATTGACAGCCACGGAACCATGATATTTATGTAAAGAAAAATCCATAACCATATAGAAAAGGTTTTATATTCAAAACTAATTTGAAAAACCATTGGTAAGTAATAATCAGGAATTGACTGGGGAGTGACTGCCAGATTGTTACTTTGTGGCAGCTATCTTCACTCTGCCCTCTCCCTCAAACTTTGGAGAGAAAATCAAATACATTTCCCAAACCAATTACTTAGGATGCTCCACTCATTCTTACCTGCTTCTAATTTTCCATACTTATAAATCTCCAAAAGGAGCATATACTGGAGTTATTCTTTTTTTACTAAAAATATCTCTCATTAGGGTGGTTTCTATTTCCACATAATAAAAACATAAAACTCCTAAAATAAACTGTATCCACAAAAAAATGTTTTCTGTACAAGAATGTTTGGAACATGGACAATTTGGGAGTGTTTTCACTCTAGTCTACTGTGTTTTCTGTAAAGAATTTGTATTTGTATTTAAAAAAAACATGCTCCTCAATAAAATTATTCAATGGACTAACTACTCATCAGTTAAAAGGAACACACTGTTGATGGACTCAACAATATCAATCTCAAAAAGTCTGTTGTAGGAAAGACACACATGGATAAACTCTTCATTGTGTACAATATTTTTTATATGATATCCAAGAACAGGCAAGAGTAGAATATGGTCGTAGAAGTCAAAATTTACTTATTTTTGGAAAAAGAACAGATGTGGGAGATTGATTAGAAATGTCTAGGAAGAAATTTTAGAAAAATTTGATATGTTCTATATTTTGTTTTACAAATGCATATACATACCACACATACATAACACACGTATGTACACAAAGTACTTCAAAAAGTCTAAGGGAAAACAAATATACAAGCTTATTTTGGTACAAAAAAATGAAAGTAAAGCATAGTTTTTTCAAATACACATTTTCTATAAACTTTTTGAAGACTGCTCATATAGCTATGAAACATTCACTGAGCACTTTAAACCAGAAAATTTATTTTATATTATCTAAAATTCAAATACTTTCCTCTCTAGTGATTATTCTGCCTTCAGCTGACAACTATCAAATTTTCAGCTATCTCCTCAATATGTATCTCTTGGTCAAAGCTTTTTAAATCCATAGTTTTCCGCAAAATAAAATACATTGGCTTTCTGAAAATTAAACATTAAATGACACACACCTGTACAAATACAGCCATGCTTTTTATGAAGACAGAGAATAATGAATATTGAATATTATGTATCAGAGAACACAAAAGCATGAAGATAATTCTGTGATGACTTCAATGAGAACACCAAGATTGCTTTTTAATTAAAAAAAAACTGGTGAGCATAAGAGAAATTATGACTTGTCTATTTTGTTATGTTAATAGTCTCAAGAGGATCAGAATTTGTAGCAGAATTAAATTATGGTAAAAAAAGTAAGTTTTCAACCTTTCTGAAGTTTTCATTTTAGAATAAAGGAAATTTTAGCCAATAGAATATAAATGAAAAACTATATAATCAGAGAAAAAAGAGAAATACAGTTGTTCATTAAATTTATACAATTCTTAAATAATGGAACAATGAAAAGAACAAAGAAATAATTTGAATCATAAAATTATAAAAATCAAATTAAAATGTACATGACAAAATCACTTTAATAGTCACAAGCAAAACAGATTCAGATAGTAAGTGCATGTTTTGCAAACTCAATCTCAAAAAAAAAAGAAGGCCCACAAAAGTGTCAAATAAGAGCTATACATAAAATAGGTCTCCAATAAATGTCTACAAAATAAGTAAGTGAAACTATCAAATAACATCACTGGGCAGATATGGAAAAGTACAAGAATATTGAATATTAACTCACATAGAAAACTTTGGTCAAGATGGAAATGGAAAAAGCAAAGAAACAGCAAAGAAACTACCGCAGAATGACAGAGTCAGCAAAAAGAACCTTCTGAATTATTAAGTAACACACTTAAAAAAAGCAAGGAATCAATAACATGGTGTAAAGATTATCTACAAATGGAACTCAATAAATTGAAGTATATTACTTGTTAGTATTATAATCCTCTTCCTATTGCCTTTCAACTTCTTTCTTCAGATATATTCAGCCTAGTAGTCTAGATTATGACAGAACTTTTAAAAAGTATCATTTAGAAATAAAGCAAGAAAGGTAGCACTATGTCATACTAGCCTAAGCCTCCGTCTGCAGTGCCAGCAGCCCATATGGGCATCAGTTCCTGTCCCAGCTGTTCCATTTCCAATCCTGCTCCCTACATGTGGCCTGGGAAAGCAGTGGAGGATGTCTCAAGTCCTGGGGCTCCTGCACCCACGTTGCCGACCTGGAGGAAGCTCCTGGATCCTGGCTTTGTTAGCTCAGCAACTGCAACCATTTGGGGAGTAAACCAACAGATGGAAGAAATCTCCCTCTCTCTTTTACTCTATGTAAAATCTGCCATTCAAATAAAACTAAATAAGCCTTTATCTAAACAGAAATAAAACAAGAATTTGACCAATTCATTTCTGGCATGTTCCTCCTATACAGGTCTGGTCTTAGTACTGGAGAGTGAGTCCTTCATTTAATTATGTGAGTTCTTCACACTAATTGTCAGTTATTCCTTCACATTAAAGAAAAACCATGTGAAATTGAATGCCATATTGCCTATCAATGATGTATTTTATAAATAAAAATGAGTGAATGACCCCTAAAAATTTACCCCAGTTTTATTCACTTCAACATGTCTGTTATACTTTCTTATTTTCTACCATTCTAACTTAAATCTAAAACCCACAAAAAATTAGTACATTTTATGTATTTTATTGAAATGTCATATTGTACCTTATAAACACTGCAAATATTTTACTATCAATTTTACAACTGTTATTCAAAAATGTTTACTAAAGGAAATGCTATGTAAAATACCTGTTGACTTTTTACAACTTCTTCTTAAATACATGCAAGCCCTCACTTACCAAAAATAACTTTGGATGCAAATAGCCTAAACTTTCCCATTAAAAAACACAGACTGGTGTGATGCATTTGATTTAAAAAAAAAAAAAGCTCCCTTCTATTTTCTACCTACAAAAATAAAAAGAAAAAACATACCTTTCCAATATACACAAACTGAGTGAAAGAATGAGAAAACATGCTAACAGAAAACTAAAATTCAGGAGTAGCCATCCTAATATCAAACAAAATAGATTACATGTATATGCACCCAAAGCCAGGATCCCTATTTAAGACAAATGCTAATGGATCTAAAGGCACACATAGATTCTAATACCAAAAAACAGGGGAATTCAAAACCCCATCAACTGATAGATCAACTAAACAAAAAATCAGAAAGAAGCAACAGAGTTAATCTTTACTATGAATCCAATCTAACATTTCTCCCCACAGTATACACTTTGTACATCAATGCATGGAACCTGCTTTAAAATAGACTATACTAGGATAGAAAGTTCTTCAAAAAGAAATTGAAATCATAACATGTTATCCTTTCTGATCACAATGGAATGAAGTTGGAAATTGATCACTTAATAAACCATAGAAAATAAGCAAACATATGGTTCCTATGGTTCAGGATCCTGAATTAGCACCAGATTACAGAAGAAATCAAAATATTCCTGGGGATTAATAAGAGGACAGGAACACATTTCAAAAGTTATGAGATATAACAAAAGCAATATTAAGTGGGAAGTTTATGGTAACTAGAGCCTACATCAAGAAATTGAAAATATATTAAAAATGACCTAAAAGGCCATCTCAGGGATTTATAAAAATCCAAATCCAGAATTAGTAGGAGGAAAGAAAAATTGAGAAGAAATAAACTAAATAATATTGATTAAAAAATACAAAAAAAAAATCAGAATTAAAGAGCTGTTTTTTGGAAATAATATAATTGATACACTAGATTAGTGGCCCAGCTGACCACAAAAAAAACAGAAGACCCAAACTAAGAAAACTAGAGATTAAATGTAGGATGTTACAACAGACTCAAAAGAAATAAAAAGAATCATCAGCAATTAATAGACATTTATATGCAAACAATTAAAAATCAAAAATAAATGGACAGATTTTTGGACACATAAAATACACAAAAATTGAGTCAGGAAAAGACAGAAAACCTAAAACTGACCAATAACCAAGACAGAGATTGAATCACTAATAAAGAATTCCCAACAATGAAAAGTCTAGGACCAAATGGCTTCACTGTATAATTCCACTAACTCTTAAAGAAGAACTAATTTCTATTTTTTTAAATTATTCAAAACAATTGAAAAGGAGATTATTCTCCCAAACACTTTCTACGAGGCCAGCGTTACATCAACTCCAAAACCAGAAAAAGACATAATGAAGAAAAAGAACTATATGCCAACATCCCTTATGAACAAAGATGCAAAAATCCTCAACAAAATATTAGCTAATTAAATCCAACAATACCACAGAAAGATCATTCACCTGGAGAAAGTGGGATTTACCCTTGGTACGAATGGATGGCTCAAAATATACAAATCAATAAATGTGATACATCACATTTACAAATTAAAGAAAACCAAATGATTATCACAATAGAAACAGAGAAAGAATTTGATAAAATACAATACACTTTTGTGATAAAAAAAAAACACTTAATCAAATTAGGTATAGAAGGAAAATTCTTTAAAACAATCATGGTAGTATGACAATCCACAGTTAGCATAATATTGAATGGGAAAAAGTTTGATACAGTTGCAGGATATAAAATAAGCACATGGAAAATTAGCAGCCTTCATATACACAAACAAATCCATGAATGAGAAAAAACGTAAAAGGTCAGGACCATTCACAATACCTACAAAAATATTTAAATACCTTGATATTAATCTAACCAGTGATGAGAAAGATCTCTGTAATGACAAAAAACATTAAACAAAGACAATAAACAACATTAAACAAAAACATTAAAAGAAGACATCAAATGGATGAATTTTCCTTGCTGGTAGGCTGGAAAAATTGATGTCATGAAAATATACATACTGTCCAACTTACAAATTCAATGTCATCTCAATCCAAATACCAACAACATTTTTCTCAGATCTATAAAAGATGATGTTAGAATCCATAATGGAAACACAAGAGCCAAGAACAGCTAACGCAATCTTTAAAAATTCTTTAAAAAAACACTCACATACACACACAAATTGGAATAGATAAGCAGAGAACAACAAGGAAAGATTGGTCAGCATGGACTCACACATACCCTACTAGGTAGAACACAAATAACAAGTACTCCTCACCAAGGTATGAAAGATTTCTCTGCATATCCCCCCTGGGATTTTACCCAAATAAAATTAAGTCAGCATTATAGTTAACTATGATCAAGAGTTATCAATTCACAATAGCTAATATATGTAATTAAGCAGATGCTCACCAACTGATGACTGAATAAAGAAAATGTGGTGGTAAATATATACTATGGAATACTATTCAGCCATAAAAAGAATGAAATGCCATCTTTTGCAACAAAATGGAAGTGGAAACTCATGTTTAGTGAAATAAACCAGTCCCAGAAAGACAAATGTCATCCCTGATTTGTAGTAACTAATTCAGAGTACAAAAAAAAATGTAATCTATCAGTGAAATTACTATTTTTGAGATTTGATTATTGTTTGCAATCTTTTTTCTATACTTAGCAAACAGTGGTTTTAAATTTTGTTCTACTTACTATCTGTTAAATTATTTATTTAATGGAGTGTTAAGGCTGTGATTTTAAAGGAAACTGGAAACAAGTTATTTAAAACAAATTTTAGTGAAATTAAGACAGGGTGAGTCTTTTTTTACTACTAAATCTTGATTATGAAATCTGCTTACCTTAAATCATTGTTAGAAACAGTGTATAAAAGAACAAACTAAAAAAGTAGAGTTGCCCAGATTGAGTTAAAGTTATTCTCAAGAAAATTCTTTAAAGGATGCTACCATATGTAGAAAACACATTTCAAAAGTCCTTTACTTGATATCTTGCGGTACACAGAGTAATCCACCCACTTCTTACATACTGCATTCCAGTTCAGAAAGGGCTTTTTTAAAAATTATTATTGTTTCATTTTATGACACAGTTTCATAGACTCTGGGATTCCCCTCACCCCTCCCCAAGCACTCCCCCCATATTTAATTTCTCGATATTGTTACAATAGTACAGTTCATAACCAGTCATGATTCCTTAATTGCGGCCATGCGTAGAGTCCAGCATCTTAATGTCCAGACAAATTCAACAGTTTCCTTGCAAGACCATCCTTGGTCTGAAAGTGGAGCTGGCAGAGTATCATCCCCTCCAATGAAAAGCCACTACACAACTTCACCAACAGGAAGAAATATGGAAATTTACAACATCATGGAGTTAACTGACATGGTATTGAGTGACCAATATGTTAGAAAATGCAAGTTCTTAACCACATCCTGTAACTACTTCATTGACATTTCAATTTTAGTTTATATACAACTGGCTGCTATAAACCTTAAAATGGTTATAGGGTGCTATTCAGCTGTCTCGTGTCATTTCACTTTTATATTTAGTAGCTTACAGTATTCAAGCATGATTTTTACTGAATTTCAAGAGTTTTAGGATAGTCCAAACAGGCTTATAACTCTAACACACCGCATGTTAATTGAGGAGCAGAACACTTTTAGGAGGGGTATGCAGAGAACTCTTCAATACCTTAGTGAGGAGTAACTAAACTTTGTGTCCTACCTAGTAAGGTATATGGGAGTCCAAGCTGACTTTTCCTGTCTGTTCTAAGCCAGAAAGGGCCTATTTTCTTCATCATCCACTAAAACACAATATGATTAATCTTATCAAAGTCTCTAACTTTACACATATTCATTAGCAAAAATTTCAGGTCATGTGAAAATGCAATGTGTATTTTATTTGCTTCCAATTCTAAACAAATCAACCAGAAGAAAAAAAAAACATTGAAATTTGCTCAGTTGCCCCACATTAACTAGACATTTAATCATTGAGAAACTTTGATTTTCTAATTTTACTTATTATCATTTTATGATACAGTTCCATAAGCCCTGAGATTTCTCTTACTCCCTTCCCAAGTTCCCTCCTCTACTCCACTGAGTTCCTCTCTACTATTACTATAGTATAGTTCTTCATACATAGTCATATGTCCATCATTGCAGGTATGGACAATGGCAGAGTCCAGCATCCTTCTGTCAAGATACAGTAAACAGTTTCATTCGGAGTCCATCTTTGCCTGGAAGTAGAGATGCATACTGCATTGTATCCTCACATCTGGATGATAGTCTATTACACAGTTACTACACATCCCTTAAATGAAAAGCCACAATACAAAATCAACAGAAAGACAAATAAAACTTACAATGTCATAAAGTTAAATAACATACTACTAGATATGATATTCTCCATCACTCAGTTACTATATATCCCCTTAAATGAAAACCACAAAACAAAATCAATAGAGGGAAAAAAGAACTTAACAATGCTTTGAAGCTAAATAATATGCTACTGAATGACTAATGTTTCACTGAAGAAATGAAAAAGGAAATCAAGAACCTTCTTGAAGAAAATGCTACTGTATGATCTTTGAGTCTTTGAAGAATTTAATGAGAAAGTGTTTTGAAGAGACGAGACTGAAAAAAAAAATCAAAATCCATGAGATAGTTTCCGCTGATCTTTGTTGGTGTGATATGTCTCCTGTATGCAACAAATAGATGGGTTTTGTTTTTGTAAACCGGTCTACTGATCTATGACTTTTGTTGATTTTTATAGATGTGATGATGATATTGTTGTATTAAAAACATGGAATTTTATTTGATCTCTGAAATTCTTCAGGTAAGAGGACATAATGTCTGAGATAATAAGAGTATTAAGTCAGAAAATATAAATAAGCAATATTTATCAAAGTTGTTCATTGTTGAATCTGGGTTTATTATTCAAATATCTGTTATAGTATCAAATTTCCATAAAACTGAGAAAGAAAAATAGGTGAGAATGATGCTTATCTTTTTGGTGGTTAGAATAACAGTGCCCAAAAAAACCTGTAACAAATTATATAGCCAAGGGAAATTAAGGTACCAAATAGAAGGAAAGTTCCTAATCAGTTTGTCCTTGACACCAGATGATTAACCTGGATACCCTCAAGGTCCCAATTTAATCATTAGCATCCTTATACATGGAAGAGGAAGGCAGACAAGTTAGTGTCAAAGTGATAACACGTGAGCTAAATCAATGCCCCTGCTGGCTTTCCAAATGGAAGTCAGCTGCCAACGAGGGAGCTATAAGCAGGTTCTAACTTGCAGCTTCTATAAAAACTAAGAAAAAAAAATCTCTCCTGGAGCCCCCAGAAAGGAATGCAGCCACACACACCTTGACTTGCCTAATGACACCCACCAGACTTCTGTCCTCCAAAATAAAACATAGTAAAATTTTGTTGCTTTGTGTCAAAGCCACTAGTTTTTTTTTTTTTGATAATTGTTGAAACTGTAAAAGGAAGCTAATAATAATCTTCTAGTGGAATCATATTTCTATACCTGAAAGGGGATAAGGCACAGGCTTTACTGAAATTTTCAAGTGAAATATGTATTTTCATCCAAATAAAGAAAATTTCCAAATCAGATATTCTACTACCTTTTACTAGGCAAAGTTTCTTTCTCTTCCCTATCCTATCCTTTTACAGGTGATTCAATTGCACTTATGTACTTAGTTGCATTACCACCCAACAATGTACAAAATGATATCTGGATTTGCCATCTTTGCTACTTTATCACCACTTTTCTCTTAAAGTCAATTCATTACACATCTATCAAGTCTACTCTCAATTAGTGTGACGTCCACCTAGCTGGAAATATTTTTACCCTAAATCAGCTTCCTCTTGATCTAATTCAGTTGTGTCTTTGCTCAGTTTTCTGTAATCTCCTACACTAATTTTACCTTTTCCATATGATATGGATGCTTACAAGGGTATAAGCATTTGCTCTCCACCCAAACACCTCAGTTTACTGTACTACTAATGATTTTCAAACATGTTAGTTTGGAGATTTTAAGCAGGATTTTAGAAAATTTTCAATGAGCCAACTGGATAACATGAAGCAATTCAACCAATTTTCTTGACAGTAAAATTAGTTTTACTGTGCTCATTTTTGTAAAGTTAATTGAGCAATAGAACTGAAGTTTATAATAAACCAGAAAACATACGAATTACAATTTTTCTCTACCTACCAATTAATTCTTAATTTCTAATAATTTCTTATTTCTAATAAATTATGATATTAAATCTGCATTTTAAATGTTATAAAATGGTAGGCTTTATTTATCCAAAAAGCCCTAATAAGATGTTAATTTATAATATTGTCCATTCAAAAGGTATTTATTGAACCCATATAATTCTATTGTAAAATTCTAACATTAACTCTATTTCCAATTTCAAATTCATTATTTCTATTATGTATCATTATATGTCATTACATTAAAATCATTAAAGTCACCATCAATATCTACTGGTAATTTTAGGTCTCCAAGTGAACCAAAAATCATAGTCTTCCAATATTTAACATAATTTGAGAAAATAGGCAGAGTAGTTTTGCTGATTTGTAAGTCAATCAAATAGCTTTATTTCACTCATTATAGTCAGTTGGCTGAGAATGGCTTATGTTCTAATCATTTTAAAAATCAATTTTTTGAACAATAAGCATGTGAAAATACCTTTTCACTGTATTCCATCAATACTTATGATGCCTCATTTATCCAAGCCTCTCCTTAAGTATCAAAGAGGGCCTAGTGTGTGCATTTTAGTTGTTTTATTCCTTAGAAAAACAGATAGAGATTGCCTATCCATTGGCTCTTGTATTTACACTTTGGAGGTCTTTTGTTTCATCTTTCACCACTATCTTCGCTAAATCATTTAAAGCACTGGCTCTATTTCTGACTATCTAAACTTAATTGTAATTTCTGTGAGTATTTACAAACCCATTTTAGCATTACCAAAAAAGTGAGGAATGATTCTCCAGTAGTCTGAATGTTTTTCAATGAAAACACCACTGTATGACATGCTAAAATATCAGCCTCTGTAATTCTAGTGTTATATGGTAGCTATTTTAAATTTTATTTATATTTATTTGAAAGTGTAAGAGATTTATTTATTTAAGATACAGAGAGTGAGATTGAGAGAGTTCAATCTTTCACCCACTGGTTCACTACCTAAATGCTTGTAGGAGCTGGAACGGAACTGAGCCAAGCCTAAGTTAGAAACAAGGCACTCTATCCAGTTCTCTTGAGTGAAAGGCAGGGACCAGTACTTGAACCCAAACCTGCTACCTCTCCCAGTGTCCATTGGCAGAAAGATAGGATTGGGGCTGGACCTGGAACCCTGGCCCCCTGATATGGGATGCAGGCATCCCAAACGATGTTTTAACTCTTCTGTCGTAATATCTACCCCAGACTAACTTTTTAAATATTAAAGATAGTTTTTTAGCTTAACTTCTTTAGAAGAAACAAGAATTGTCATTACAAACAAAGCTTTTACAAAGACCATTATTTTGACATATATTAAGGAGCTCAATTCTCCGTGACAGGAGAAAAAACTCTTAATTACAAACTTAAAAGCAGGGCTTCTACTTGAGATCTTTCACGGATATGGTGAAAATTACTATTGTGAAAACAATGTTTTAACAAACCATGGAATTTAGCTCTGATTTTCACAAACAGCTTTACCTAAGGAAAAAGGATGTGCACACCGTACATCAATATTGAAGAGACAGAAACATAATCACTGGTAATAATCCTATAAATAAACACATTTGGAAAATATGTAAGGTTTTTAATTGGTTCTATATTGAGACACAAAGTATAGCCGCATTATTTGCTCATAAGAACTTTTAAAATGTCATACTAAATGAGACTAACTCAATTTGCTAACAACATATGAGCACCAAGAGGCTTTTCATAGAAAAAAAATGATTGTTCTTTATGGTATTCATGGATGAGGATATTCATGGATATCTGAACAATTAATCTTTTTTTCATAAACCCAGGATATAGAGAGCCCAATTCTATACTGCATACATTTCTGATTTTACATCTATCACTTGTGAAGTTCTAATAATATGTCTGGTGTGAAAATCCATTTCCCTGAAGAAGCTATATGTTGACTTTGAAATCACGGCCAAGTATAATAACAGCTCACAAATCATAATGAATAGTGAGTTGGCTAATTTCAGAATATATTCAGAACTTTAAAGGTTATGCAATCTGGTTCTGATGACATATTTATTTTTGCCTATTTTGTGAACTGAGTCCAGAACACCCCGTGTGCTTGTCACTGTCGATCTAATCATTCTAATCCATTCCTTTGAAAAGATCATTTGGAAAAAAGAATGTTCCTAATGTCTTCCTCAATTTAAAAATGGAAATAAATTTAATTCTGTCTTTCTACAATCTTTTACAAATCTTTTTGAAAATTGTTTTTAAAATGTCATGTTTTAACTATAGTTTCTTTCTCTTTATATAATACAAAATTTATTTCACAAAAGCTCTTTTCTAGAAGCTGTTCTCTTAACTCACCAGTGTCCTTACTCTTTTTTCACACATTAATTCAACAAATATTTTAGTCGTCAATGAGGTAGGCACTGTTCTATCAGGTCTACTTGATGAATGAGATCAGGAAATAAGAGATTTCTTACTCTCCACTTTTAACCTAAACACACACATCTAAAGCTAAATGCAGATTATAAGAATATATGAAAGAAAAGTTAAAGATAAAATTTTATCAGTAACTAGATGATATAGAACTTAATCAGAGTAATAGAATTTACCATTTTATTTTTTAAGAGAAACAGCCACTGGAAAGTTTTGAGCATAAAGGATTCTTCCACCTATTTTAAGACTCCAGGACCCAGCACAATGGCTCATTGGCTAAATCCTCACCTTGCAACATCCGGGATCCCAAAGGGCATCAGTTCAGGTCCTGGCTGTTCCACTTCCCATCCAGCTCCCTGCTTGTAGTTGGCAAAGTAGTAGAGGATGGCCCAAAGCCTTGACACCCTGTACCCGCATTGGAGACCCAGAGCAGGTTCCTAGCTCCTGGCTTCTGATTAACTCAGAGCTGGCCATTGCAGCCAGTTGGGGAGTAAACCAGCAGGCAAAAGAGCTGTTCCTCTCTGTAAATCTGCCTTTCCAATAAAAAATTGTTAATTCTTAAAAAAAAAAAAGATTCTAGTGATGGATGCCTTTATAAAAGCACAAGGAACATTTCCAAGGTTATATAGGTGGATCAGCCCAAGTAAGAAATGCTAGAGACTTGGATTAGGTTAAACAATGTTAGAAAGGAAGAAATATGATCAGACTTGATATTTACTTTGAAGGAACAGTCAACATAGTAGTGTTTACCTTATCAAGGTCTCAATCTTTCCCTGGAAATGTAATTTATTGCCTTTTCAGGAAGTCAGTAAAAAGAGTACTGAATGTGAAAATTGAAAAGCAAAGTGTTGAACACCTTTGTCCCTTACCAACTTGGAGACCTAGGACTACAACTGACATTCTGTAGCTTTAGATGCATTATGAGTAAAATTAAAATATTAACACTGTATTTTCCTTACATGACTATCACTATCACACAGATCAAATGCAGCTCAACAGCATTCTGCAGATGAAATTCTCTAACTTTAAGTAAAAGCACTTGTTATAACTCCACTTTATTTGTATAAGAGGTGGACACTTTTATTGAATGCTTTAAATTTATACTCTAGCTAAAATATTTGCATTTTCCTACTCCATTTGCTTATTAGCTATATAGCAACTAAGATACATGTACAGAAAGGTAGATTATGCATTTGTTGTAGATATAAGACAAATTGATATCTTCAACTCTCCAGTTGCTAGGCATACAAATATGGATTAATATGCTATAAATATTTTTATAAACTATGAAATATATTCTAGATTATATATCTGATGGTCTGAATATGTGAAATGGTGCTAAATTTGCACTATCAATCTGTTCCAGTCCAGAGATGGTACAGTAATGAGAAGACTATGGTCAGAGATGGTCTCATGGAGATAGTAGAACTGTCAAGTAAATGATAACTCAGAGTTCTCGATTTTATTGCAGGTAGAAGAGTGATTCCAGACAACAGAAATAGAATGAGAAGAGGCAGTGAGAGAGGAGACAACATGATACACTCAGTAAACACGGTATATACCTAGAGAACCAAGAAAATGATGGTAGAAAGGTAAACAATAACCACTTCTGACAGGAACTACATACAATTAAGTAGTGTGAAATTTATTACATAGAGAAGGGATTTAAAGTCGTGTTTAATAGTATACAAGTTCAGGAAAGGTGATCAAGTGTTTCAAAAATAATCTGAACAACTTGCACAAACATAAACTGAACTTAAAAAAAAAATGACAGTAGGGGACCCAGCTCAATGGTTCAGTTAGCTAATCCTCCATCTGCTAGCACCAGCATCCCATACAGGCACCAGTTTCTGTTCTGGTTGCTCCACTTCCAATTCAACTCCCTGCCTGAGAAAGCGGCAAAGGATTACCCAAAGCCTTGGGATCCTGCACATGCAAGGAAGACTCAAAAAAGCTCTTGGCTCCTGGCATCAGATGGACTCAGTTCCAGCCATCCAGCCATTTCAGTCATTTGGGGAGTGAACCAGCAGATAGAAGATATTTCTGCCTCACCTCTCTGTAAATCTGCCTTTCCAATAAAAATAAATAAATCTTTTTTAAAAATTATACAAAATCAAAGTATTAAATTGCTTTATTAGTTTGTTTTTTGATGACCTTGAATGAAAGCGGCTTCAGCCATTTCTGGTTTTGAATTTCTTATAGACATGTCACTGATTATGACCTTTAAACATTTGCTTACTTGAGGCTAGTAAAGGCCCTACTACCTTTCCATGCATATGAAGAACGTAAATTTTACCAATTGTGGATATAGCTTATTATAATTTATAAAGCAAATGAATGCCAATGAAGCACCACATTTGTTTTTAAATGATCTCATTTACTTCAGTTTCTCTGAAGAAAAAATTCTTAAGGAATATCACTGTTATAAAATCAGACATTTTAGCAGGGAAATGATAAGATTAACATTGTGTTTCAGAAATAATCATCTTCAAAACAAGAAGCGAAGTGGTCATTTAGAAATTGACACAAGAAATGAGATACAATGAACAATACTGTGGATGGAGAAAATGGCAGAAATACCACTAAAATAGAAGAGATAGGCCTTGATGACTAATCAGATGGTTAGAGGGAATGGTTTTCAAAGGAGGAGTCTAGGTTTATAATCTAATTTGGGGGTTGAAAACGTACAAGTACCCAGAAGGTGTCAACTTGTTAAAACTCAGAATAGAATGTTTTCTGCACATTCAATCAGAAAATTGAAATGAGGACTTCATTTAGACAATGGTTCTAACTTTGGTAACCAAGCATCTATATATTTATTATTACTGACAATGTAACCTGTAGTAGTCAGATCCTATTCCTTTCCGAAGATGCTATGACAGTTTCTCCATTTAGTAAGGATTCAGAAGTACCAGAACACAATTAATATAGTGATGTATTCTTAAGCTTCCTTGAAAATTGTTACCTAAAATTATAACCGACCAGTTATAATCATCCTACTGCAAACAGGATGGTTTTTAAAGCTTCAGAATATAAGTATATTGTTATCTTTCTCATGTATGCATTGCCATCATCTTGCTAACTTGTCTGATCTTTCTATTTGTTTTAACCCCTCTTTTAGGTGAGAAAAAATTTATTCCCCTAATCAAAAACAGAAATCAAAGCTTAAGGAAGATAAATGGCTTGCCCAGAACCTTTACATGAAACACAAATTTCGGGTTTCAAAATTGGTCCTCTTCCTATTATGCCGTATGTTTGAAATGGCAAAATATTTAACTTTTATCACTTCCCATTATCACCTCTTGTCCGAATAAATAGAAAGACAATTACATATTCCATTCCCCTTTCTCACATTTATACCTTTCCCTGAAAATGTGCATTTAAAACCTTCTCCACCAGCTTTATAATCTCTTAAGTCCAACATCATCATGTTCCAGAAGTTTCTTTCTACAAATTTTGCCTCCACTAAAAACTTCCCACATTACTACCAAACCCATGAACTCAGAAAATTTGGAAATATTTTCAGAATCCGTAAAAGGAAACAGTAACATGTCAAAGCTTAGAGAATCAGTGAATAATTCCTCTGCCTACGAATTTCACCTGAAGGCCTCTTAGGATTTATCTTATGATCACAGTCCCTCCCACAATAACAGAGTATCTATTATTCCATATTGAGGGGAAAATCCACTGCTATACATAATTTTCACAGGCTAGGTTAAATCTGTTTACCCAATATAAGAAAATTTGTTTTTAAGTGCATTAACAACTGTATTTCTAATGTTTTGTATTGACCAGTCTATAAATAGAAACTGAAGTAATGACTAAAACTTACTGTAGCTTATTTCTTTACTATAAATGTAGTAATTATAAAAAAAACTTTAAGTACCAATAAGTTGATATTTAATTTCTGTATTTTAAAAAATTAATTATTTCTGCCTATGTAGTACATATTCATGAAACTATATTAGCTTGTATCATGAGTGACTTAGTATTTTTTACTGCTTACAGGTTAAAAGCACATTCCAAGTCAGAAAAAGCATAACAGACTACTTTATGTCAGAAAATATTGTATGTCCGTATACTGATAGGTTTCATAAATTCTCATTTAATCCTCTTATAAAAATATGTGTATGCATTAGAACTTCAACATCAAGTTACAGTTACTTGACATGTTTTCTTACTGAAGCTGAACTCTAGCAATTTCTTGAGTTCTTACAAGTATTACTAGTTCTTACATTATTAATCCTGTGGTATTCATTCCTTATTTTGAAGAGTTTAAAAATCTAGAAGTATGTTCATTCAAGACTTTACAACAAAATCACTGGACCCTTTAAATTAATGTATTAGAATTAAACAGACATGGCTACATAAATAATTTTATTCATCTCTAAGTGAAACAACATTCTCTAAATAACAAAGGAAATCAAATTACTATGTTCTTGTCTCATTGACTACTTACATTAGAAATGTTGCTCACTATTGGGCCTTGCCATTATCTCTCAAATTCCTTTCACATGAACTTATTTTCCCCCTAAACCATCACTGCATATCCAGCTGATGCCTGAATTATCTTGATTAATTCAACCTGACCTACCCACAGAGTTCTCTGCAACGGACCTTCCTTGATGCTGGCATCTCAACAGCTTTCAGTCCCAGGAGTATTCTGTTTCCCTCATATCCTCACAAGAGTCAGATAAACAAGCAATAGGCCTTCAGCCAATTCCAAACTTACCTTGCAGATCTGGAAATAGTCTGAAGTCAGGGTTTCTTGAATCTCCTCTCTGAGGGCCCCTGCAGTCCCCCCTGGATGCAGGGAACCACTGCCAGCTCCACCACTGCTGTTAATGCCACTGCTGCTACCACTGCCTGGGGAGGAGGCAGTTAAGCCATCCAAAACTTTCCGGAAATTAAACTTCTTCATTTTAAAATCTGTTGAGAAATCCAAAGGAAAAGGAAAAAAGGGTGACTTAATACATAAAATCATACCCGAGTATAAGCCTTTATATCTTCCTTAGTCAAGGCAACAACAGTAACCAATCCCCATTTTATCAAAAGCATGGGCTATGTAACTAGAGGGGTAAAAGTCTTCCTTTTGCCATATTCTAATTCTGAGAGGCACATCCTTAAATAAATAAAACACAACTCCGAAAGCAACAGTATTCCCTCTTCACTCAGATTTCTCAAGGGCTTCATCCCCAGCTGTAGCTATGCTTTATCAGCACTGGGGTAAAAATAAAAGGCAGTGTCATCATCGTCATTAGCATTATATCATCATTATTATACAATCAAACGAGAGTCGGGTAGACCTAGACCCTCTGCCTCTCTCTTGACGACGGGTTTTCCTTTTCAAGCGTCAGCTCTAAATATTTCATTTTCAGAAAAACGATGCTGTGGAAAGGAGGTGCGGGGGGCAAAGTGATATTTACTCTCACCGCCACCTCCCGGGCTCTCCCCTCATCCTTTTCAATGTCCCCTCGGCCTTAGTAGGAAAACGGGGAGGCCTTTCTCCATCTGTCACCCCTCAAATCCCGAACCTCCAAACCTCTGCGGCTGACCGCAGCCCACAGCCGTCGTGAGGGGCTGCCCCCGCTGCCCCCGCTGCCCCCGCTGCCCCTGCTGCCCCCGGCTCACTCCCGCCGGGGCTCAGGGCCCCCTCCGGCCGCCGCACTCGCCGGCCCGCCGTCCGCTCTCCCCGCAGCCCTGGGCAGCCGCTCTCGGGGGACGTGAGGCAGCGGCGGTGGCGGCGTCGGCTGCGGCCCGAGTCCCGCCTCAGCCCCGCTGGGCGCGCAGAGCCGCCGCTCCCGCTGTGCCTTCCCCCGGGGCCGAGGGCGCGGGGCTGCTGTCGCCCGCGGGCGCGCCAACACACAAACACGCTCCCACAAGACACTGGCTCGCCAGGCCGGGGCACACGCACCTACAGCCCCCGCACGGACGCTCGTGCCGGGCGTGCACACACACTCCCACACGCGCACACACCACACACCGCACAGGTGTGAGGGAGCCGCGGCTGGACGGCGGCGGCGGCGTCCCAGAGGGATGACTCTCGGACCCCAGACTTAAGGCACCTTCCTCAGACGCCACTAGCCGCCTGCCAGCCTGAGAAGCTGCGGGCGCGGAGGGAGGCGGGCTCGCAGGCGTCTGTCCGGCCCGGCTCCGGCCGCCTCTCCAGTCCCTCTGGTCGCGGCGCCGGGCGCTCTCCGAGGTTCTAAGCGAGCAGGCGGCTCCAGCGCAGACTCCGCCCTCCCGCCGTGGGAGGCAGGCCCCGCCCCCGAGCCGGCCCCGCCCCCGGGCCGCGCGGGGCGGCGGGGAGGGAGGGTAGCGCTCCTGGACGTCAAAGGGCGGGAAGAGCTCGACACCAATCCTAGGCCCCGCAGAGCCCGGCTCCACGGTCTCCAGGCGCGGAAGGCATCTGGGGATAGGCCCAAGGAAAAAGCCAAGGAGAGAGGGAGGGCGAGAGGAATTTAGGAAAGTAGACGTGCGCATTTGACGGACAGCGACATTGGCCAGTCTCCTGCGGAGCCGTGTGTTGGGGGCTGTAATTGGCGCTACCTGTTGAAGGACGCGAGTGTGAATCAATAGAAAGCCTGCAGGCGTGCGAACTTGGGTACCCGCAGTCCAGGGCTGCAGGGAGAGTTACCTTGGTCTGATTGGACAAGTGTTTTGCAACCAGCTTTGTGAGCCTCCAGGTGTGTCTACTTGCCTCCCTTCGCAGCCCTGCCACCTGCACTCAACTTTTGTGATTAACTCCCACTAGCTGTTACCTAATGATGACTTTAGATGCATCAGCCGTGCTGGAAGGTATTCTATTTCTGTAATTTTGGAATCTACTCTTTATATTGTACCTGGAGCCTTCCAGATCCCGCTGATAAGTAGAACTACTTTCCCTTCGTACATAAATGTGTACGAAGCTCCTCAGTGTTTTAACGAAATATTGTATTGTGTTAAATAAATCGTGTCTACAATATAGTTGAAGCTTTTCTTATGACTAACAGGAATGATATTGAAAGACGCATCATTTGGTGCGGGGAGGGGTGAGGTGGGAGAGAATTGTATCGGTATGGGGAGATTTTGTTTGCAATCTGAAGTGTAACTGAGTTGTTACATTTATTCAGCTGTGAAAATGAAGGGTGTTCAGGTGGCCATAGTTAACTATAGAAAGCAATTTAGGCAACGAAACAGAGCCCAGTAATAATCACCCCAACATTGTCTTCAGTTTTCCTGTGCTAGAATGATTTTGTCACCTCCTACTTCCTTCTTTCCTCCCTACCCTGATACAAGGCGGAACAGGGAATACTTGAAAAGAGAAATCACATTGCTGGTGACATGAAGTTGTTTTTTACATCTTCAGTTCAACACTGACTCTCTTTTCTAGGCTTTAGGTATTTCATGTCTATCTTTCTGTTTCTACTTACCCCTATATGGTCTTGCAGTCTCATTGACACAGGTGGACAGTCATTCTCTTGAAGGTAGGCACAGTGCTATGTATTTCTCCTATCTGGATTAGCGCCTCTCACAATGTTTTATTTATTTATTCTAGATGCTTAACAATTTTGAACAGTTGATTTACTAATCACTATTAAATACTGATAAGGAAATATACAAGTCTATCAGGTTTGGCAGCATTAAAAATGAAGGAGGAACAAAAACAGTTTGTGGGGCCCAGCGTAGTGGCCTAGCAGCTAAAGTCTTCACCGTGAACGTGCCAGGATCCCATAGAGGTGCTGGTTTTAATCCCGGCAGCCCTGCTTCCCATCGAACTCTCTGCTTGTGGCCAGGGAAAGCAGTTGAGGACGGCCCAAAGCCTTGGGTTCCTGAACCCATGTGGGAGACCCGGAAGAAGTTCCTGGCTTCTGGCTTCAGATCAGCTGAGCTGTCACTTGGGGAGTGAATCATTGGATGGAAGATCTTCCTCTATGTCTTTCCTCCTCTCTGTATGTCTGACTTTCCCAATTGAAAACATAAATAAATCTTTAAAAAATGTGTGATGTACACTAGGTCTTGATAAGGTTCCAAATTCTATAATGAATTCCCAACAATATATGGGGTTATCTAAAAAGTGTGCTTTTTTCTTTTTATCTCAGACTTGTCTTTTCTTTTTAAAGATTTATTTTTATTATTTTTTTATTGGAAAGGCGGATATACAGAGAGGAGAGACAGAGAGGAAGATCTTCCATCCGATGATTCACTCCCCAAGTGAGCACAACGGCCAATGCTATGCCAATCCGAAGCCAGGAGCCTCTTCCGGGTCTCCCATGCGGGTGCAGGGTCCCAAAGCTTTGGACCGTCCTCGACTGCTTTCCCAGGCCACAGGCAGGGAGCTGGAAGGGAAGAGGGGCTGCCAGGATAGAACCGGCGCCCATATGGGATCCCGGGCGTGCAAGGCGAGGACCTTAACCACTGCACCAGCAAGCCGGGCCCCAGACTTGTCTTTTAAAGCATTTGAAGCAGCAGTTCCATCCATAATTCCTTAACTATCAGATAAAGGAAAATAATGCTAAGCTTATAGAAACTGTGGTTTGGTATTTTGATGACAGGGAAGAAAAAAAGCTCAACAGAGTGACATGTGATGGTTACAAAAGACACTCCTTAAATCACCGATTACTATAATCATGTTATATCAAACTAAGTGACTTTTTAATTTTAAAAATGGGGAATAGCATAGGAAAAAAGTACATACATGATTGATAAAGATCCTTCTTCGGGACCCTGGAGAGAATTTGATGAGTTAAAAAGAGGTGACAGGAAAAATATTCCTTCAGATGGGGCAGCATGTATGGAAAGTAGAAGAAAAGCCAAGTTCAAGTATATGAATGCTTCCAAAGAAATATTAGAAGCCTAAAAAACAAATATAGGCCATGAGAATACTTATATTATAGATTCTTTGGAATTCTTCTAAATATTTTTGTTCTTCTACAGTAACCAGCATAAAATCATATTTATATATGACATAAAACATCAGTTAATATTAATTTGAATATAGAACAAGTAGAAAGTTCAATGTAATTGCAATCTCAGAGACAAGGAGAGAAACAACAGGATTTTTTATACAATTTCACAAACTATGCATAAAGTACAGAAATAAGCAAGAGGAATGTCTTGTGAATATGAATAGAGAGCATAAACAACTGTAGCCTAAAATTCCTTCTAGTTGGCAAAGTATAATGAAATATCTATGGGAGCAAATTTTATTTTGAACTGATTAAAAAGCAATAAGGTGTAAGGAATGAAACAAGACCATAAAATACATCTTTAAATACTCATTGGAAATTTTAGAGCTGGATCAAGTAATAATAATTAGAAGCTTTCATTAACTTTCCTGAACAGTGGGAAGATCAACTCATGGAGAAGAATTAGTAGGGTACAGTTTCTGACTAAGTCTAAAATTATTTCTAAAATTACAAGAGAGAAGAACTGAAAGAAAAATAGTCTAATCACTTAAATCTATCAGAAGAATTTTTAAGATATACATTGAATGTGTATTTATATACCACAAAAAGGGTCTGTCTACTTGGAATCAAACCAACAATTAAACTGATCATCTTTTCTGCACTCCCAAAAAGTAATCAAATAACTATAGGAAGTATATACATGTGTAGCACTTAACACAGAGAAGGAAATTTGTTAGACTGGCTATACATGTAAATGATCCATGCTCCATGAAGATAAAAATGTATGCCAGTTACTTAGCAGTTACAGTGTAAACACTAGGACTTTACAACCACCTCTGAATTTCATTATTATTATAACTCTGTAAGATAAGTATTTTATAGATGAGGAAATCTGAGACTGAAAATCACTGAGGAAATTAACCTAAGGTCACTTAAGTCAATAATTCATTCTTTAAACCCAAGACTGTCTGTCTTCTAAAATCATGCTCTTAGCTACTACTCTAGTATAAGATTAAATAGTGAAAGTGGGGGGTGGGGTCAAATCTTCTGAATTAATGAATATATGAGGAGCTCCAAAAGTTCAAGAAAAAGGCCAGCGTGTGCAAGCACCAGCATCCCATATGGGTACCAGATCAAGTTCCGACTGCTGCAGTTCCAATCCAGTTCTGTGCTTATGGTCTGGGAAAGCAGCAATGGAAGGCTCCCAAGACCTGGAACCCCTGTACCCACATGGGAAGCCAGGAAGAACCTCTGGCTCCCAACTTCAGATAAGCTCAACTCTGGCCCTTGTAACCATTTGGGAACGAACCAGTAGATGGAAGATATCTCTGCCTTTCTTCTCTCTTTAAAACCTGACTTTCAATAAAAATAAATCTTTCAAAAAAAAGTTCAAGAAAATTTCACATTCAAATTTCATTCATTTTCATCTTCCCCCATAAATTCGTTGAAATTCCCTCTTAGGTGTATTAATTTCCCAGAGGCAACATAATAAAATACTACTACAGGGTAAAATGCACAGTTGAAACGTGTTTTCCCGGTTTTGGAGGCAGTAGGTAGGATTGGTTTATTCTAAGCCCTCTCTCAATGGCTTGCAGGTGGCATGGCATGATCTTTTCTCCACAGGCACCAATTTGCTGTGTCTGTCTCTGTGCCCATATATCCTCTTCTTATACGAGTGCCAATCAAATTGGATAAGAGTTTGATGTATTCACTTCAACGTAATAGCTTCTTTAAAGGTTTTATCATATTACATGGGTATATCCTGAGGCACTGAGGGTTAAAACTTCAAAAAGAGAGGCCCTCAAAAAACTCATGAAGAAATGCATTCTGTGAAAAAAAAAAACTATGCATAAACTTCAAGAAACTTTTGCACCAAAATAAACTCATACTAACACAACACTTCTAATAGGATCTAATTGAGGCATTAAGAAGCATAAGTCATCAATTTGAATAGAGTATCTATCAGAGATGAATTCTGCTAATACTGGAGCAAAAGCATCAAATTGATGATAAAGTTTGAGTTGAAGAATGATAAAATCATTGATGTTTTATATTAAATTGATGGGGAAAATTATCAAAGAAAGCTATTTGCAGATGTATAATTCATTTCATTTCAATAAGGGACAAAACAGATATTGAAGAGGAAAGCCACAGAAGGAGACCATTTACCTCCATACGTAAAGAAAAATCAATCTAGCTCATACCCTAAATGGAAAGCACCAATGATTAACCACAGAAACAACAGCAAACATGATACAAATCTCAATTAGCTCAAAATGGAAAATAAAAATGCAACAAACATTCTATTTGATGAGTGTCAAAACTCTTTTGCCCAAATTAACTTAATAGTAGGGCTTTGTAATTTAAACTATTGCTAACAAGTTGTCATATTCACTTTGTAAGTAATTACTGTATATACAGTATTATATAGTATCCATACTTATACACATAGTACTATAATATATAATATATAGTTTAACATAATGTATAGTTTAATATATATAGGATCAAGATCCTGAAGTAATTCCTTGAAGAATTGAAATGAGCGGTGAAATATGACCTTACCAGCATAATCTTAAAGAAAAAGCACAATCAAAGCAGTGGCTACCTAAAGGAAGAGCTGGTCTCACTAAAGTAAAAATAAACTGATTGAGAGCAAAGGTCATGGCATGTTTACTAAGATGCTTAAGGCGCTTTGCTTGTTGACTTTCTGGAGGGCCAAACAATAACATCTGCTTATTTGGAGAGTATTTCGAGAAAGTCATTCAAAGCTTTAACAGAAAAACACTTGTAAGGCTTTATCAGAAAGTCCTTCTTCTCTATGACAATGCTCCTGATTTTCCTCTCATCAAACAGGGTAATTTTGATAGTTATTCTAAATATTTATATATTTTCAAGAAAGTCAAGTGTTACAGAGAGGGAGAGACATACAAAGAGATCTTTGATCTGCTAATTCACTCCTTAAGTGGCTGCTGGTCAAAAGCCAGGAGCTTCTTCTGGGTACACCACCTGGGTGCAAGGTCTCAAGGTATTAGTCTGTCCTCTGCCACTTTTCCAGATTGTCCGCAGGGAGCTGGGTTGGAAATAGAACGGCCAGGACTCGATCCGGCACCCACATGGATTATCTGCAGGATTAGCTTGCTACACCACCATCCTGGCCATATTTTGGTATAGTTTTAATAGGAACCTGTTAGGCATTCACCTTACAGTCTTGATCTAGTTGTTCCTGACTTTTATTTCCTCCATAATCTTAAATTTTCTTTGCAGTGTACCCATTTTCATCTGTTGACTACATCAAAAAGACTGCACTGATTTGGTTGTTCTCAGGAACTTCAGTTTTTTGGGCATAGACTAAATAACTGGTATAATTGTTTAGAAAAGAATCAAGAACTTGATGGAGTTTGTGTTGAGTTTACACTTCTTAAAATGTTAATCTTTTAATTTCTTTTCCCACAAACTTTTTGAAGTCTGCTCACAATTCAGGGACAGAATTCAATCTATATCAATATGGTCTTCAAATTCTGCATAACTTCAGATGAAATGGTGGGAAAACTGTTTCTTATTTAATATCCACAAAAATCATGCATGGTAACAATTGACATATGCACGTAGTAAGTCTTAAAACAGAAATTTGAATTCTTATAAATAATATAACAAAGCCATTATCTTATGATAATTTTCTGAAAAAAAACAATGAAATTTCATTGCATAGATACTTGATATTAGAAAGCAATGGGCAAAATTCAAGTGTTAGGATAAAACAGCAGAAAAATTAAAAACAAATAACTAGTAGCTTGGGTGCTATAGAATAAAGAACTTTGGGAGTTATATGCACAGAGTATCAGAAGTTGGAGACTTAGTGGATTACAAGAAAATGACCAAATTCTTATTTTACAACAAATTTCAGTAAAATTTGATATATATTAACAGGGTCACAAAAGGGCATCCCAGCAAAATAGAAGAAATTTAGTGAATTAGTAGTTTATTAGATGTAGTAAGGAAGTACTAATTTGTTCAGAAAGACTGTAGTCACAATGAATAACAGAACAGCTTAAAAGAGAATTTGAGTGGACAGTGATGGCACAAAATTTACCATAAGCTAGTATGCAAATTACTTGTATGAAAAATATGAAATTTTCCAATCTGCCTGGTGTGAGGTATTAAGTCTTGCACTGAAAAACAGTATTTCACCCACTTCTGACTTCTCAACAAAGTTCCAGCACAATCCATATTACTTATCAGGCTTAAAGTAATATAGTACAAAACAAGGTGCTACGTATACCCTTTCTGGCAAATTTTTCAGGAAGATTAATAGTTACAGTTCCTTTCTATATGTTAATCTGACTTCCCTCTGATTCTGTTATTTATCCATCAGGCAGTGTATTGATTGATAATTGTCGGTCAAGTTTCCATCAGCGTGGCAGAAAATAGTGACCAGTCCTTATTCAGCGTAGTGCAAGCCCATAAAGGGGAAATTACAGGGTTAACTAAACAGTGTCACAGCCTCGTGGGGTCCAGATAAGCAACTAGAGGTCATTAGGATAGAATCAAAGCATACAAAGTATGGCTCAGCACACAATCAATAACAGAACTGCAAACAGAACTCATGCCTTCAAGGGCAAAACTCAAATATTTGCTATTAAACAATTACAATTAGCTCTTTGTGCATATTCTAAAACAGATCTTCATATATCTATCCATCACACTGTGATGTGGTAGGAGAAGGGGATTTAGTCTTCCAACAAGTCCTAACTTACTAATCATAGCACTAACACATCCGTTTAGTCTCTGTGCCTCGTTTTCCTTTTTTATATCAGAGCAAATATAGACCATGATAATAAGTGGCTGCAACTATATAAGAAAAAGTGGTTTGTAGAATGTGGTGAAATAACTTACAGAATTGGTGTTAGATTGAATTCCTTTTCTAATTATTATTAATGAAACAGTCCTTTGCTTGCATTAGTAGGTTGACTAAAAATGAAACAGAGGAGGGTTTTTTTCCCCCCTCTCATATGATTTATTTAATCAAAGTTCACCAAACTTTGTAAACACTACAAAGTCTCATTGATAAGATAACTAAAGGGACAACAATGATAGATACTGACCAATAGAGATGAAATGTAGGATATAGTAGGAATAAAACTCGCATATCTTCAAAAGTATGCTTACACAAATTACAGTTTCTTAGAGATATATTTTTACCATGTTTTATCAATAATTCCATTTATATGTGTCCGATTATAAAAGTAAGGTATGGGCCCAGGGCATTAGCCTAGCAGCTAAAGTTCTCGCCTTGAACTTGCTGGGATCCCATATGAATGGTGGTTCCAATCCCGGCAGCCCCGCTTCCCATCCAGTTCCCTGCCTGTGGCCTGGGGAAGCAGTCAGGGATGGCCCAATGCCTTGGGACCCTGCACCTGCATGGGAGACCTAGAAGAGGTTCCCGGATCCTGGCTTTGGATCAGCACAGCTCCAGCCATTGCAGTCACTTGGGGAGTGAATCATCAGATGGAAGAGCTTCCTCTCTGTATATTTCCCATAAAAATAAAATAAAAATCTTTTTAAAAAAGTAATATGTGCTTACTGTAGACATTCTGGAAAATATAAGCACATATTCGTATTTCTTTATTGGACACTTGTAAACACATTAGAAGTTTTTAAAATTTTTTGTTTTATTTTTAATTTTGTGTTTTAAATATTGTTAATATAATTGAGAGGGCCATGTGGGCCTCCAAGTAGGATGAGGAAGGTTGAGGTATGGAGGAAGCTGGGTGGGACATATGTTTCAGTTCTGTTCTTTGTTTTTCTCTTATGTCTGTTTTGGGGGAAGAAGAGGAGTCCCCTCCTTGCTGCCAAACTACGTCAGAATCCAGGCATGGAGGGTGGTCATTTGATGATACCTTAGAAATCCCAATGTGTGGAAGAATGTTCTGAGGGTGCTACTTGAGTGGTTTTGCCCTCAGTCTTACCCTTTGCATGTGCCAGACCTTTTCCCCCAGGCAATCAGCAGCACTCCCCATCCCAGCAAGTGGTGGTATATGGTGTGCCTAGTGGCAGGGGAGACATATTCCAGCCCAGTGTCCCTTGAATTCAGCTATGTTCAGAATTCATCACATATTTAACAACAACAATAATAATAAATAGAGTAGATAATTATGCTGACACACTGGTATGGTAAATACATATTTGGCATTAACCAGGCCAAGAATGCCTGATTTTCTGGCTGCTTTTCTTTCAGCAGTATAACCTGTGCCTGGGTACAAGCCAATCTAGGCAGTAGTCTAACAGCTAGAAAAATTGGAAACTTTGATTACTGTTTTTAGCTAAACATTTTGTTGGGCACATCCCCCATTTAATTAAAATATGTTCAGTCACAACCAATTTTGAATATCAATGTTATATTAAATCATCTGGATAGTCTGAAACTAATTATCTCCATATTATGAATATTTTGTTTCTAACCTTATACTATTATATCTACAAATGGAAAGAATATTTTTATGCTACCTATTTGGTAAAGTTCTAGATTATTAGGGTATGTTAGTGTGTCAACATTTTATGTCTTCATACTTAATGCAAAATCTACACTTTAGTTTTAAAACTTTATAAAAATTTATATTTTCATTAAGAACTTAGATATATGTGGAGGACCCTTGTAAAGTGAAATCCGATAGTCTGCCCTAACTTTTTAAAAATTGAATGTTGAGAAAGTGTATAAAGAGTTTTAAACATTCATAGGAATAATAAACTAAACAAAACAGAGAAGTGTGGCCAAAAATGTAATTGAGTATGGTTTATTTTTTTAAGATTTATTTGTTTTTATTGGAAAGGCAAATCAGATTTATGGAAGAGAAACACAGAGAAAGATTCTTCATCCGCTGGCTCACTTCCCAGTTGGCCATAAAGCCCAGAGCTGAGCAGATCCAAAGCCCAGAAGTCAGGAGTTTGTCCCATGCGGATTCAGGTTCCCAGGCTTTGGACTTTTCTCCACTGGGAATGCCCAGACCACAAGCAGGGAATTAGGAGGGAAGCAGAGCAGCCAGAACACAAACTGGCACCCATATGGGATCCTGGCGCTTGAAAGATGAGGAGTTAGCTGATTGAGCCACCACACTGAGGCCATGATTTCAGTTTAGATGGAGTACGTACATACATTTTCACAGAACTTTTTGCTGCACATTTTTAAAACAGAATCACCAAAGTAGAACAGTGATGAGTGGTTTCCCGGCTGCCCAACTGCAGGCTCAAGAAGTCCTTTGAGTGGGGCTTCTCCAATCAGCTTCTTGCTAGCTTTGCCTGAAAAAACATATTGTTCTCTTAATCTTTGCCAAGCTGAGGAACTTTATAAGGTTTTCTGGTTTTGGGCGGGGGGGGGGGGTTTGTTTAGTTAGTTGGTTGGTTGGTTTTTGGTTTTTTACAGAAACAGCCCAAGTGATACACAGTTTCTCCTCCCTCCAGCTCTCTTCACTTAGAAAAACAAATTTTATTTTTCAGCCTAGTTCCTTGGCTCCTCTATCATTCCAAGTTCTCTGCTCTCTTTAGCCACTGTCCCTTCTTTAATGCAAATACTATTTTGTTTGTTCAGCTTTGGGCGTGCCTTTATGTCTAGCATGCTTTCATTAGAGAGACCAAATATCTTAAATTTTCTGGAACAGCTCCTATTTAAAATATTCTGTACCATTTTCTCCTAAACCATCAAAAAAAAAGTCCAGTTTCCCCACAAATGCCACTGTTTTCCATAATGCTGTTTTTAAATTCAAATGGCAAAGCATATGGGAGTGACAGATACACAATGGTGTATTTTTAAAAGCAGCTACTGTGGTTTTAGGCAGACCTAAGTCTGCCACTTACCCAGTGTGTGATGTTGGACAAGTTATCTATGTCTTTGTATTTCAGTTTTCTTACTTATAAAATGAAAAATTATCAAGTGAAAGATTTCATGCCAACATTTAACCCACTGGCTGGCACATAAGAAGCACCCTAATGATTAACTACTATTAATTTTTAGCACTACAGTCTTATATGAATACTGATTATCATAAAAGAATGAGGCAAAAAAATGTTCATCTCACCATACAAAATTAAAGAACTTAACTTGAAAATGATCAAACTGCCACTAATTATGATCTGGAGTAGCCAGGCATTTGTAGTTTAGTAACTATGCAATCAATTTAAAAGCCATTTATAAAAATCATAAGCCTGGTTGAAGATGGGGAAACTCAGAATGGCGAAACTTGGAAAATCGGCAACGCATCTACTAGCGTTAGCTGAGGAACACGATAGTCCTAAGCTAGTTCCTCACAAGAACTTCCAGCACAACAAGACAAAGGGAATGTGACTACAGATCAAAAATGGCTGACTATCTTTGTTTTTAACATGGAAATATCACTCTTCCAGACAGAAAGAAATTATGTAAACTTAATCTCCCTGGCTCTGATCAAACCCCAAGATTGAAGGGAATTGTGACTGCTTGCTTGGTTTATGGGTTGTTGAGGGTTTTGTTGTTTCGTTTTGTTTGTTTAAGTAATGGCTTTTGGAGATTGAAATAATCATTGGTACTGATTGGCATTGTAAAATCCTTGCTGATATCCCACATGAAGGACTCAGAGCAAGCTGAGTAAGTGCAAGCTCAGACTCATTAAGCAAGCTGAGTTCTTCAAACAAGTGTAAGAGTAATAACATGCCATAATTTCTATAGCAGATGATGAAAATGTCAATGCAAATATTGTATTAACTAATATACAGCTTGGCTGAATTTTTTCTCTTCATATAATTTTTCCATAATAAAGTTTATTCATTATATGTATGATTACATTTGATTTAAATTTTATACTACTGTAAGAAGTTGGCAGAAAAAATACTTGGTAAAAAATAGGCCTTTTGTAAGATATGTACTCTGACATGTAGATTTAAAAGTGTTTACTGGGCCCAGCACCGTGGCCTAGTGGCTAAAGTCCTCACTTGAACGCACCAGGATCCCCTATAGTACCGGAACTAATCCCAGCAGCCCTGCTGCCAATCCAGCTCCCTGCTTATGGCCTGGGAAAGCAGTCCAGGATGGCCCAAAGCCTTGGGACCCTGCACCTCCGGTGGGAGACCTGGAGGAAGTTCCTGGCTCCTGGCTTCAGGTCGGTGCAGCACCGGCCATTGTGTTCACTTGGGGAGTGAATCATCGGATGAAAGATCTTCCTCTCTGTCTCTCCTCCTCTCTATGTATGTGACTTTGCAATAAAAAATAAATAAATCTTTTTAAAAATGTGTTTACTAAGATGAGTGTTCGGTGTGGTGGTTGATAGGTAGCATGGTGTGCCTGCTTTCTGTCTCAGAGCGTTTGGATTGGAGTCCTGGCTCCTGCTATAAATTCCAGCTTCTTTCTAATGCACACCCAGGGAGACAACACATGATGACTCAAGAATGCGGGTCTCTTCTACACACATGGGAGACGTAGACTGAGCTCCCAGTTCCTAGCTTCAGCCTGGCTCACTTCTGAATGCTGTGGGCTGTTGGAGAATGAATCAGTAGATGGGAGATCTCTGTCTCTGTGTGTTTCTCTCTGTATTTCAAATATGTAATTTAAAAAGAACTTGAATTTTTAGATAAACAATAAAGAAATCAAAAATCTACTTACCATATTTTAATTCATCAACACTTACACAAATTTCTACAATCCAAGAAAGAAAAAAAGCTGGGTGAATCGAGATCAGTAATGATGTGTTCTATGAGATGTGAGAAGCAATGGAAAACATAAAGAAGGAGCCTGTTGACTTTACGTAGATAAAGCTTAATGAAAGCTTCAGCAGCTTATAGTGCAGGATACGCAAAGAGAAAATACCAAGAGTACACAGAAGACTCAATTTATGATCTGTAAAATGACTCACCAAAAATCCATTTTCTTCCCTTTTTTATCCAGTATGTGCAATTGTGTTTATTACATGGTAGGCATTCAGTAAATATTAACCAAAATAAATGAAAATCAGTAGATAAACAATTTTTCTTGCTAGATTTTCAGGTCAAGTCTGAGTTTGAAAATGTAATTAACCCACAATCTAGATAAAATGCTCACCTACTCAACAAATACATTCTGTGTATCTATTTTGTCAGAGATACAATTCTAGCTATTACAGGAAATAAAAACAACAACAACAAAAGAAATAATACTAATTTGAAGAAATAGTAATAGAGGTAGTGTCAAACATGCAAACACCTAAGTATAGATCAATGCTGTGAAAGTAATGATGTAAATTAGCCCTGAGTTTGTATTGAAGGAATAATGAGCTATTCCTTCCAGTCATCTCACTAAAGAAGAGATGAGGGAATTAAGAAGAATGGTCTTGGCTGTTATTGGACTATATTCTCTATCTAGCCTCTTCAACCTGGCTAATTTTCTCGTAAGTCATTGAGGGCTCTTTCTTCTCCTTCACAGAGTCATCTTCCTTTCCCTAATCTCTAAGGATTTACCAAGCAAATGAAATGTGTGCAAAAATTGGTAGCCATCATAAATCAGTATTTCAATGAGTTTGCAGTAAAAGAAAATGTAAAGCAAAGAAAATGAAAAAGGGGCAAAGGAAAAGGCCTGAGGAGATAGAAGTTAATTCGAGAACTTACAATTGAGAGGCCAAGATGTAGAACTACGAAAAACCCAACAGATTCCAAAGTGAAATAAGACAACTGATGAAACAAGGTCAGAGCCTACAGCATCTATTTCTCAACCTTTCTCCTTTCCCAACATGCAGTTTTCCTCCTTCCACCATAACCCCTGCTAATGACATTGCCCTGAGTAGATAAAACAGAAGCCATTCAATAAGAATGTCCTCATCCCCCTACCATCAATTCTTTTCAACAAAACCTGCATTTCTGGTTACCTGTATTTACCTTACCCTATTGTCAGTTGAGAAGGATTTCTCCTCCTGGCCCAGGATAAGAGCTCTGGATCTAATCCTCCAAGTTCTTCAGGAACCTTACCCAGTTAGCCTGTATGCTACATTTTCAGTGTTTTCATTTCTTATCCTTCCTTCAATATGTAAAAATTCTAGAATGTTGTCCATCTTAAAACAATTTGTTTTCTTTCATATTTCCTTTCAACCATCATGCTCTCTCTACTCTCCTTAGAATTCAAATAAGTTATCTCAAAGTTGTTTAAGCTTCCAAAATTCCATTTTGCTATCTGATTGCTCTGGCTAAGGTTACTCGGCTCTGCTAAGGTTATTCACTTCAAACATTGAAAAATAAGGAAGACTTTTCAATTTCCTTCATATCTGATTTTCAACATAGTTAAATCTCTCTTTTTATAATATTCCTTTCTCTTAGTTTCTGTAGCTCATTCTTTTTGTTATCCTACTTCTCTGTTCACTCCTTTCTGGAGTTGAATTGGCTCATTCCTCATTTCCTTTACCCTTTACACTCTGTTTCCTGGATCCTATGAGGTGTCTAGTCCCATGGCTTTAAAAATCATCTATATGTTAATAATCCATAGCTTGAGAACTTGAGCCTATCTCTTTTCAGAGTTACAAATATCTCTAGTCAATTGTCTACTTATTATTTTCATTATGATGTTTTTAAAGAAATCTTCAAAACACATATTCCAAACTAAAGTACCACTGTTCCATGTTTCAGAAAGGATACATCATTCAAGTAAATTGCACATACCAGAAGTCTTTATTCATTCTCCCTCAGTTGGTGATAACTGATCTATGACCATGAGTTCTATGTTCTGTCTACATCCTATTCTGCACTTTCATTATTGAGCAGTAGGAAAAATGAACATAGTAACTCTTTTTCTTACTTATTAGATCACCAAAAGAAAGAAAATCTAGGATCGGACCAGAGAGGTTGACACAGTGCATAATACTTACAACTGAATAGTAACTTTAGAAATGTTATCTTCCTGTTTGTCTGATAGCTCCTATCTCCCAGTTTATTCCTACCTTCTCCCATTCAATCTCATTCTCCAACTTCTATCAAACTGTATATAGGTCAGTCTTTGTCAGTATGACCACTAAGAATCCTTAGGAACTACTTACATTTACAATGCCCACAGTCATAATTCTGATTCTTCATACCATGGTTGAATTTGGAAGAAATACATACATGAGGGAAAGCCCAGCACAGGTCTAAACATTAGATTTGTTTTTCCATCCTACAATAGAAGTGATGAAGATATAGTGAAGGAAAGGTTTTACTTCTTTTCCCACACTGGAGAGCATGTTTTATTGAGAGGAATGAAAGAGTTTGAAAATTCCTACCTACCAGAATGATTATAAGGTTTTATTCAATTCCAGTAAGAATAATTTTAAGTGTCCTTGGCATAATATTTGAGAATTTGCAATTTTTTTTTTAATCCTGAAATAAAATTAACTGCTTTAGAATTGGCATGTTGTTCTTATTTTTCAGATAAAAATAAACAGAAGCCCAGTCTTCCTTTCCCTTTGGCATTTAGAATATTTTTAATATGACAAAAAAGCAAGCATTGCCTCCTGAGTGTAAGGAGAGCTTCTAGCTATAAGAGTCAATCAATCGGGAAGGGCATTTGCGGGTAGGAGTTGTGAAAAATTGCTGGCTTGACCTTGAAAGTGAGGAAAATAATTGAGACTAGTGGCAATGAGCATTTATTTCCCATGTGTTGCTTCTCTCTCACATTCTTAATTTGGTTTAAATTTCTATCCCCTACCACCTACTCAGGCACAGTTCATGTCTGCTATTAACATCATAATGTATATTAATGAGCCCGCACAGCTGGTTAAAAAGCTTCTTCTAGCAGGCTAATAACATCACTTTGACTCAATGATGCTTTGCACAATGTAACCTAATAAAACAGTGTCATATGCACTGAAAAGCAGTTCAGAATAGAATAATAGTTCACCAACTCAAAGAGATAGCAACTAGGAATACAGCAATACTGCAAAGATATTCTGATTTATGCATATCAGTAAAACCTGTGTCCTTGATTTATTTTTTTGATTCCATAGGCATGTATTATGGTGGATAGTAACAAAATGATAGCATTTCAAGATTGGAAACTCAAGATTGAACTCCAGTCAGCTGTTCAATGTTTAAATGATATCAACAATATTTTCTGTTGGTAGTCTTCACCATACACCTAAGAACTACCCCCTACTACTAACCTCTTCCCTCATTTTTCCCAGTGATGGAAAGTATAAATATCTCTAGAGAAAAGATTGTTAACCTTGACTGCACAATGGAACACCTATAGTGAGCTTTCAGTTATCTCTGCCTATAGTGCAAATCAACTGAAGCAAAATCTCTGAGGGTGGGATCCAGGATTATGTTTTAAAAAAAAAGCCTTCCAAAGTGATTTCAAATGCACCCTATATGGATAACAATTGCTTTACAAAATATCATATTTTGAAAATTATAAAATTGATTTTATAGAAAGTCAAAATATGACTCTGCAACTATAATGCATTGACCCTAAAAAGAATATAGCTGAAGATCAGGGGGAAATCTTCTTTTCCTTGTTAAGTCAACTACTAGGTTATTTACTATGAAAGATCAGTGAAAGGTTTAGAGTGATGAGTGAAAGACATCACATAAAACTCTTGTTTTTCAGCCTTGAGGGAAAGATCCTTTTCTTTAAACTTTTACATACCTGGGAGGCATGGGGGAAGAGGGAAAGACTTCATCTTAAGAGAATTAGTACAAAATTCATCTAAAATGTGATTTTCTTGGGACAGATTTTAGTCTCTACTTTTCTATCTAAGAGATGCCTGCCCATGACTTCCTCACATGAGATTTGGTAACATCCAAGTAAACTTTCATTTTAGAATAATGAAACCATGGGTTGCCTCTTTACTCTAGAGGGATATTAAAAAGCAACAACCATGCAAAAGTCCTTAGGACGTACAAAAATATATTACTATTGTAATGCATCTCCAGACATTGTTCCCTTGGCATATATAATCTTAGAAACTAAATAGCCTAAGTCTTATAGTACCATATTCTTCCAGTGGCTGATTCTCAAGTCCTCCATTCTCAGGAGGAAGTATAGTCACATTTCCAATGGTTAAGCTGAACTAGCACAGGTAGTCTAAGTGTGGTAAACATCCTTTCATATGCAAATCTAGAAATATATATACCAGATATAACTTTTCCTTCTACTTCTTTCTGTAAGTTAAATGTGTCTTTAATTTCTCTAACTATACGTCATGAAACATGATTATTTTCTCTTAATATCTTGGTCATTTCCTCTTAAAACCCTTCAGATATCTGAAGCCCTTTTAAATTGTGATTCCAAAAAAATGTGAAGATTATATTCTTGATCCAAAAAACATAGGATAGAATTTCTCTTACTTGAACAATTGTGATAATTAATCAGTAATTGAAAAATAATCTACTGATAAAAAGAACCATTGATTAAGAGATAATCAGTTAATGCAAACTGGTACTGAAAGTTTACAGCCTCAGGCCTGGACAATTAAAAGAACGTTGTTTCCACTCACTACTTAAGGGAAGACTTAGCAAGCAAGTAGTTTTGGAACAATTAATCATATTTTAGTGCCTGAAAGTTGGAAATTGGATAGTTAAGGTGGGCATCCAAAGGCAAACTCTCAGCTTTACATATTAGAAAGACAAATTTATTCATCACCTCAGTGGATAAGACGGAGCAGTGGATGGCATGACCAGATGCACATGGAATAGATGGTAGTCCATTGGGACCTGCAGAGGACATTTAGTGCCACAGCAGAGGAAGGAGGGCAGAACAAATTAGAGAACTGCCCCAGCCAAAAATTGACAGCAAATATCTGAATGAATGGAGACTATAAAGTAGTCTATGTCAGCAAATGGACCTTGGAAGTTTTTTCTCATCCTTGGATCAGCAAGACTGACAGCATGTCAGAACTATTGAAACCATTTAAGCAGAACCCTCATTACATGCTCCACATCAGGAAGTCTGGGCTGCTATTTGGTGGCTATTTCCCATCACTAAGTGCTGAGGTGGTTGGAAGACTGAATGCTGCTTCTCCCCTTTTTTGCTCCTTACCCCGGAAACAGGAGGAATAAAAATAAAATTTGGAAACAATGCTCTCACCCACTTTCCCCTAATCCTTGATTCTTCCCATCCTAATCAACTATGTAAACATCATTTAAAAATACATATGTCATTACTGTTGGATAAGAACAAGATATTAGATCTGGTAAAGAGAATGAGTACAGCTGGAAAAGGGAATTACATAGAATGAACCTTAGACATTCCAACAGGAATGGAGAGTGCTTAGCTGTGTCAAATGCTACTGAGAGTCTAATAAGATGAGGACTTAAGGTCATGGATGATATTGACAGGAGTAATTGTGGTGGAGCAGCAAGAGTAAAAGCTTATTTAGAGTACATTCAAGAACAGAAAGGTTAGAATTGGACAGCAAGTGTACAAATACCTTTTTATTAGAATTTTACTATAAACGAAGAAAAGAAATGGCTCATGAGCTACAAGACAAGTAAGATAGAGAGGGTTGATATTTTTAAAATTTAATAAAAATATTATGCTTGTAATTAGGAAAGGCCCGTTGGCAGGAAATGAATAATTCATGAGAAATGGGAAGACTACTTAGGGGACATTATTTGAAAAAAGAGAAAGATTGAAGGCATAACTTAAGGATATGGTTTCATCTAGAAGTGCAAAAATATTTCCATAAGAAGAGAAAAGGCAGTGTATAAGGTCATAAATGTTTCAGGTATTGCCTTTGGATATTCTATGAGCATTTCTTATATTTCTTGGGAAAAGAAAAAAACAAAATCCTGAGGAAGAGAATGTTGGAGTTCAGGGAGGAAAACAGCATAAGGGGGTGGTGGCAGAGCTGGTTAAGTTGGCAGATGAGATTCCTGCATCCCATAAAAAGTCCCAACTGTTCTGCTTCCAATCCAGTTCCTATTAATGTGCTTGGGAAGCAGCAGGTAACGACTCAAGTACTTAAATTCCTGCCACTCATTTTGGAGACCCAGAGAAAGTTTCTCCATTCGGCCTGCCCCAACCCTGGCTATTTTGGCGTTTGGGGAGTGAAACGGCCAATGGAAGATCATTTTTCAGCTCTTTCTCTTTCCCTCCACCACTCCCTCCCTTTTCTCTCTTCTCTCTCCTCTTGCTTTTCAACCAACTAACTAAATAAACATGATTCTTTAAAAAAAATCAAAAGAGGAAAAAGGGAAAGACTGGAATAACTTAATAGATTGGGAGTATAGTTGCCATGCAGCTTCAAGAGCCCACTAAAGTTAATGATCATGGCTATAAAAACAGACCAGTTAGCACTGTTCTTTTTCTCTAGCTATGTCAACTGAATAGGTAGAAGCAGGCAATATGTTTAAAATTATATTTAAGCATAATTGAAGATAAATGGAAACAATATAGTGAGAAGGTGAAAAGTGACTGAAGATATAGATGAGGGAATTTGTATGATTGACCTCAGAATTCAGGCTAAATCACAAAAGAAGTGACTACATGAGCAATTAGATAAATGGTAGTAAGATGGATATTTTATTTTTCCTGGTAAACTTGAAGGATTGTTGAAAGTGAGGCACTGAATAAATGAGCTAGAAGAAGTAGTTCTGAGAGGAAATTTGGAAGTTTGAGGAGATTTCAGTCGCTGCTAAGTACAACCTTTAAGATAGGACCTATGGAGTGATTCTTCCAACATAATGTGGGAAACAAAGTTATTAGAGGAAAGTAAAGAGGTAAAACAAAAACTATTGAAATATCATCTATGTATATTTAAAACATCAGCAAAAATCAGGAACACCTGTTCATTAGAGCGGGGAGTAGACAGGAGAAATGAGCCTCAGAGTCAACACATGACTATGAGAAGAAGTAATGGACAGAAAAGATATTGGGAAAACAAACAGAGAATCATTATCCAGGATAAGGCAGAGAGGGTACATTCCAGAAAATAGGAGAGGAGAGACTGATGGCGCAAGGGCACCTGGAGACTGACAGACATGGGAGCAGTGGAAACAATGGTGTGGTGTTGCAGTGACCAGATGCTCCACTGGTTTCAGTGGGCAGTAATTTGAGCTCCACCAGCAGTCAGAACTCCACCGGCACCAGGTGGGAAGGAGAGTTCACTGGGAGCTCAGCAGGTGAACCCAGGCAAAGATTGTTCTACTGATTTTTTTTTATTCACCCAGGAGTAGAGAAAGCAGCAGATTCAAAACAGGCTGGGTGGGAACAGAGTGGATTTCATAGTCCAGACCCACACCAGAGCCAAATCAAGCACAAAGGCTTTAGGAAGGGACTGTGCATGCACTAAGCTGGGAACAAACTCATTTCTGGTTCAGTAAATTGCAATGGCATGGCATCCTACAGGGTCCATCAAAATAGGTCCAGGTAGCCCCCAGAACTGATGGCAGACAGATCCAAAACTCAGCCAGTGTCACAGTGCCATATTGTACAGTGTGGCAAAGGCTTGAAACTGCAGGGACTGTGAGCTGCGCATGCACTAAGCTGGACGTGAACTAACAGCTCAGTACATTGCATGGTCTCATAAAGAAAATATACCAACTTTGGCATCAAACAGGACAAAATAAGTCCAGATGACCCCCAGACCTTACAGCCAGCAGGTTCCAGCAAGATCAGCGTCAACAATGATCTAGTTATTTAGGACACATGGCGTCCCCCTAATCCTAATAACTGCTTGAAAAGGAAGAGAGTGAAAGGTTGTGTAGACAACAGTATAGCCTCGGCATGGGATCAGAGGAGGTGGAAAGTGGTGACCTGGAGCTGGGGTTATGAAGACCATGGTGGAAACTTAACACAAGAATCCAGACCTGAAACTCATTGGATGGAATGGCACAAATGACTACAAATAAAGAACTGGGTAACAACCACAATAAGTAAAATTGAACTCTAGATCTGTGGGTGACACAGCTTAGAAATCTGCCTTAAGGAGAAGAATCTGCTAACCAGAAGCACAATGGTGAAGAGCAAAAAAGAGACAAAGACACAAGGAATGTTACTGGAGACTCCCCTGCAAAGGAACAAAAACATTCTTTAACCTCAGAGTTAACTGAGGAATACATTGAGAAAATGGGCGATTCAGAGAACTCATTATAAATCTTCTTATCAATAATGAGAAGAACATACAGGAGTTCAAGAAATATGTCACACAGGAAATAGCAACACTGAAATTAAATTAAGCTGAAGTATTAGAAATGAAGGACAATGAAGCAAATTAAAATTTCCATGGAAAATCTCAATAATAGAATGAAGGCAGTAGAAGAAAGAAACTCACAATTGGAAGATCTCTCTTGTCAAAATGGGGAAACAAACAGCTGGAAGCAGAACTGGGTCAAGCTAAAAAAAAGTATGCAAGAAACATGGGACACCACTAAAAGGCCAAATGTAAGAGTTATGAGAGTTCTACAAGGTACAGAAAGAGAAGCTGTGTTTAAAAATGTACTTAATGAAATAATAAAGGAAAACTTCCCTAATCTGGAGAAAGAATTGGAAAACAGAATACAGGATGGGCACAGAACTCCCAACAGGGTTGACTAAAGGTGATCTTCACCAAGACACATGATAATCAAGATCTCTTTAATTGAACATAAGGAAAAGATCCTTAAATACGCACATGAAAAAAAAGTCAATTGATCTACAGAGAAATGGCAATCAGACTCACAGCTGACCTCTCACAGGAAACTCTACAGGCAAGAAGGGAATAGAGTGACATATTCCAGATTCTAAAAGCAAAAAAGTGTTGTCCAACAATAATGTACCCAGCAAGGTTTTCCTTTGTCTTTGAAAGGAAATAAAATTCTTCCACAGTAAAGAAAAGCTCAAAGAATACAACTCTTACGCCTAACATCTCTCCCATCCTGAAATTCTCAGAAGTTGAGTGCTGATCCCATGATCACAGCTTGAAAAATTGACACTTATTCTGCCTACTGTCATGCTACTTCGTTGAAATCTTCGTCTATGATTCCATTGTCTTGTGTAATCATTGCCTCTTGGAAAGGTTTAACAACAGACAATTATTACTAAATAGTTCATTGAATTGTGAGAATAGATGGTGACAATTTGTTAGAGCAAGACCTTGTGGGAAAGAAATGACAGCATTTCTTTATGTCTACAACCTGGAGAACATCTCAGAAAATGATTTGACAAGGGATATAGGCTCAGGCTCTAGAGAGCTCCTGAACAGAAGTATTAGTATTCTAGTTGGATAAAGGACCACAGGCAAACATTTTTACAGTAAGAATAGGAACCAAAAAAAAAAAAGCTTGTTCTCATTCAACACTTGCAGCATCTGACCTTTGAAATTTGGCTACTATTGAGTTCTTCATAAGTACCACCTGTTTTTCCTACTTTGGAGAATCAGTTACAAATAAAATGAGTTATTAATACTTGGCAATGTAGCTCCAAACACTGAAGAGAAAGTTTTTCTGACTTCTCTGCTGAGTCTTTGAAGACAGATGGGCCAGGCAAGTGTGCCTAATGTGAAAAGGCAGCAGTTTGTAATGAAGGGCCAGAATCATTCTGTCCACCCTGCCCTGCTCCCCGCCCCCAAACACACACTTACTTCTGTAGGCTGAGTTCTCTGGATAACTGGACAGTGCCCTGCATGTGTGAGAAAAAAACAAAGGACAAGTCTTGTGAGTCTGAATTTAGTGATTTGCATCCTATTTGTATTATTTATTTTTTAAATGAAACTGGTACCTGCAGCAGGAAGCATTTTATAATAAACCAAATTCTCTTAGTGTGCTCTCTCACTGGGCACAAATTAGCCAATATAGATGCTACATTTATTGTCTCAGGCTATGAGAAACTGCCACTTTGCAGGATGGCCTAAATACAGAAACAAAAACAAAGATAAGGAATGGGCTCCCATGCCAATTACTAATAAATTGCCATTTCAATTCCTTAAATGAATTCCTGGTGGCCTGGGAGTTGACATAGATTCTCAACTACAAACTTCCAGACAGTAGCTTAGAGGCTAGTAGAAAAATTGGTAAATAATTTAAAAGATTGAAGATAACACTAGATATAATCAATGGTAGAGAGTTTAGTAACTTGCTGTCAAACCTTATACCTGTAAAACTGTATAATGGAAAATAAGAATAAAAGATGGAAGATCATTTTTTTAAAGATTTATTTATTTTTATTGGAAAGTCAGATATACAGAGAGGAGGAGAGAGATAGAGAGGAAGATCTTCCTCTCTGTATAACCCCAAGTGACCGCAACGGCTGGTCCTGTGCCAATCCGGAGCCAGGAGCCAGGAATTTCCTCCAGGTCTCCCACGCGAGTGCAGGAACTCAAGACTTTGGGCCGTCCTCAACTGCCTTCCCAGGCCACAAGCAGGGAGCTGGATAGGAAGTGGAGCTGCCGGGATTAGAACTGGCACCCATATGGGATCCCAGCACGTTCAAGGTGAGGACTTTAGCTGCTAGGCCATGGCGCTGGGCCCTGAAGATCATTTTTTAGGAAAAAACATTCGTAACTACATTTATCTCTCAGGCTGAGGAATTAGTTAATTTTTATTGGAGGCAAGCTGGGATGCAATGATTCTGTAATGTCTCTTTTTCTTTTTGTAGGTTTATTTATTTTTATTTGAGAGAATTACAGGGAGAAGGATAGATAGATGGAGGTTTTCTATCTGCTGGTTCACTTCCAAAAAGAACAAAACAGCTGGAGCTGAACTGATCCAAAACCAGGAGTTAAGAACTTCTTCCTGGCGCAGGGACCTAAGGACTTGAGCCATTCTTCACTGATTTCCCAGGTCTTTGATGAGAGCTGGATTAGAAATGAAGCAGCCAGGACACAAGCCAGCACCTATATGGGATGCCAGGGTTGTAGATGGAGGCTTACTACACGGCACCAGTCCCAGTTCTGTGTTTTTAAAGGATCATCCCAAGAACAGACTAAGAAGTATGTTATACAGAATGCTAGAGTGGATTGAGGCAACCACAGAGTAATTTGGAGGGAAACTGTATATACACGAAGTAGAAACTGGATTTAAACTTATATCTGACTATGTCATTCCCCTGATGAAAATATTCCAGGGCTTTCCACTGGTAACAGAGTGAAGTCTAAGTTCTATGACAAACACAAAACATTTTGTTTGATCTGTCTGTTGCCTCCCAGCTTAACCTGGGCTTAGGCCAACCTGTTCCAGAGCCATACTATCTTTTTTTCTTACAATATCCCATACTTCTTCCTACCTCTAGCATCTTTCAAATATTCATCCTTTTAAATGGGATACTCATTCCCCATTTGTTTACGAGTGCCTCCCTTGTACACATTTGATTGCCCTATATTAGCCTTCCTTAATTTTCCCTAATTCTTAACTCCCTTATTATATTGTCTCTCTTTTCCATTTCTCCCTGTTTAATCCTGTCCATTTTATTGTTTATTTCCATAATTCATATTCATAAACAGAGGAGTTCATCCCCCTCTCATTCCTCCTACCCTATAATCCCCAGCTATTATAATAATTTGAGGACAAGTACTACCCATTTGTAGAACTCAATAGAATCACAATCAATTATTGGTGTGGTCAACTGCTTAGTAATTTGTATTCCCCACCACAACTACAAGCTTTCTAATGTCAATAACCTCATCTATTTTACTCGTTTATATTTCAAAACTAGTCTGCTGCCCAATACGTACTGGTGTTCAACAAATAATTGTGAATTATTTATTTAAGTTCAGTATTGTAGTTTGGGACTCTAAATTTTAACTCAGCATTACTTCTTCCTATCCACAATCAAAAGATAACTAAGCCTGAGGATTTATAAATTAATTACGAGCAGTAGTTTATAATAATTGTAGGGGAAGACATTTCCCAAAATGAAAAGTCAGTCGTTTCCAAAATTTAACTTGTATATATATAGTGTGGAGTATTTCTCAACTATTAATTCAGAATGATTGATCAAAAAGTATACTTGAGTGTGATGCTCTCACTTCTATTTCAGCAACTTTTAGTCACAATTTATAACATTATTTATTTGGAAAAAGGCATTGAAGAGTGTATATACAGACATCCTGAATTTATCCTGTTTTAGCAGCTTTTCCTTGACACTGTCCCTCCAGAGCGGACAGAGATGACCAAAGGGCCTAGGGAGGAAGAGGTGGGGCAGCTGTAGGAGTTCTGAAAGTTACCTTTGTTCCTTCCTGTTAGCCCTAGCATCTTTTTAAAAAAGATTTATTTTTATTGGAAAGGCAGATATACAGAGAGAAGGCAGTGTCCCAAGGATTTGGGCCATCCTCAGCTGTTTTCCCAGGCCACAGGCAGGGAAGTAGAGCAGCTGGGACATGAATTGACACCCACATGGGATCTTGGCATGTGAAAGGGGGGGATTTAGCAACTAGGTTATCATGGGGGCTGTGGGCCCAGCCCCAGCATTTTATCCCCTGTGTTCTCATATGATCTGCAACAGTAGAGCAAATAGCAAGGATAATGTCATGGAAAGAGTGACATGTGGGCAGGACTGTGATTCTGAGAGAAAATACTCTAAAGTTATCAATTATTTTGTAAGTCAGATTTTTATAAATCAGGAAGTATTTATCTTCATTTCTATTAGTTAACACAGTCTTCTCAAAATAACAGTTAAAGATGATTGTCAAGCATGGAGCAAAAGAGAATGTATTTGAATACTTTATGTGTAAACCAGATGACTTACACATGTTTTGTCCAGAGAATACCACAGAATACCACTAGCAGTGGATAAAATTCTTCCCACAATGCCTTTTTCCCCTTGAATGCAGCTAAAGACTAATTGTTTCTTTATTTTGTCTTTCTCCTTTCTTAATATTTCCTGATTTGTCCACGTGCTTCAAGTCATTACAATTTTATCTCCCAATATGATATCCAAAGTTAGAGTTCATCGTTCATCACCACATTTTAGATTGGTTTACTGAAGAGATGTTAGGAAAGCAGATACTTTCATTTCACCAACAACATTTTTTTGTAAATCATATTTAACGTAGGTTTCCACTGTGAAATTGTTTTTTCAAATTGTGCTATCTACTATGTGTCAATTTCTGGGCATTACCTTTAATCCCAAAGGGAGAGCTTATATTGGGGAATCCTTTGATATTTATCTTCTTCCTAAATTTTTCTGATCTCATTTTTCACAGTCATTGCCTGAGTCTAGATGAAACTACATATAAATCTAGAAAGAGAAGAGACTGATGACTGATGGAATGTTTGGGAGTGAAGAGCGAGCAGATTAAATTTTTAGAAGAGAGAATGTAGAGGCAGCAAAGTGATAAGTGAGGAAGGAGAATTCTCTTAAAGCTGAGATCGAGAAGTAGGTATACTGTGAGCTGTTTACGTGAGGGGGACTTCAAAATGGGTTTAGACATTTTGATTAATATTTTTATTTTGCCACTTGATAGTATTGACACAGGTCAAGATATTTTATAAGGAGCATCAGCAGTCCAGGAATGATAACAAATACCAACTGACATTGGTTTTAATCTCCAGCAGGAAAATTTTTGATAAAAACATGGAAACAATGGGGAATGCCCATCTAAAAGCTGCTCCTGGGTTCAAAAGCAGTACTGCCCTGTAAAAATGTGGCACTGTGTCATCATGAGTGTTGTTTTTCATTTATCTAAAGAAATCAGAAATGCAGACTGTTATCTGAGTTCTCCCGATTTTTTTTTTTTTTTCAGTTTTGGCTCAAACTAACACTTTCTGTGGCTTTGCAAGGCAGTATGGCTTTTTTTTTTTTTTTTTTTTTTAGGAGACATTAACATCCGTTCTAGTTCAACTGACTCATTTGGTGGGAACAAGAAGTCCACATGCCAATACGAATAAAGAGAGGAGTTCACGAAGACAGAAGGAATAGGAGATACATTCCATAGTGTAAAAAATAATGAGGTTCAGTGATTATTACTGTAAAATAAATAAATAGCATCTATTCTAATAAGCTGAAATCTTGAGGCAGTTGCAATACACTCAATAATGAGAAACAATTTTAAAAAGAATTTTTAGGGGCTGGCATTTTGGTGTAACAAATAAAGTCACCACCTGTAACACCAGCATCCCATATGAGGCCCAGTTAGAGTCCCAGCTGCTCTACTTCTGATCCTACCACTGGGACTGGCCGGGGGAAAAGCAGCAGAAGATGGCCCAAGTGTTTGGGCCCCTGCCACTCACCTGGGAGACCTAGATAAAATTCTTGACTTCTGGCTATAGTCTAGTCCAGCCCTGGCCATTGCAGCCATATGGGGAGTGAATCAGGAGATGGAAGATTTCTCTACCTCTCCATACCTTCCTATCTCTGTGTACCTCTTGCTTTCAAAATAAACAATTAAATCTTTCAATTTAAAAAATTGTAAACAAGATACAGAAAAGGAATATTGGACTAAAGAACTGACAAATTTAGCAAGATTTTCTCTTCAAAGAATTGATATTGATTAATAGCTAAAACACAGAGAATTGGTTGTATCACATGCAACAAAATTCAAGATGCTGGTTACCTGCAAAAATCCATGACTCTGCCAGGATTACCGATGGGATTTAGTTACATTATTCGTGTTTCTCAAGATGAGTGATAATCACGTGACTATTCATTATAAACTGCTGGAAGTTTTTCTATCTCTGTACTATTTCATAAGAAATGCATTCGAGAAAAGTAAACGTTAGGCCTTTGTCAGAGCTGTGAACAGTTGGTTTTTCTGCCAAATGATTTCCTCTTCCAGGCCGAGAGAGGAGAAAGCGTTTAGATTTTTACTCTTACACTGAGTATGTCTCCAGTTCTGACAGAGGAAGACAGGAGTGAGCTGGAAAGCACACCTTGGTTGGCAGGAACATTGAGGGTTTACCAGACATGTGCTGGCTGAGAGCAACTGCCTTGACTCCAGCAACTGAATCTCACATTTCTGTTTGCTCCCTGAGCTCGGGCAGGGTTGTTCATGAAATGTCAGTGCTGAAGACCAGTCACATGTGATTTTTAGAAGGAAATAAGAAAGAGGCATTAGTGTTTCCTGGATTGATTCATTTAAAACGCTAGCCTGAATTTCCATGATCAACATCACCATCATAACAATTTACATTCATGTCATATTTGACTGTATATGAGGGTGCTGCAAAATATTTGTGGAATACAGAATTGAAAGATATAGTTATTTTAGTACAAATATTTTTTGAAATCAAGATATGGTTTCATCCCACATATTTTCCATGAATTTGCTGAGGCCCTCTCATAGGCATTGAGTCTAATATTGGGATGATATTTGATAAAGCATTTCTGAGATTGCAACCACCCAAAAAACGAAGATGTAATCGAATATTTCTAATCCCCATAATGGGTTGATAGTGATATACACTCTCTTGACTGTTTCACAGCTTCTTAGATAATTATCCACTAGTGACTTAACCTTCTCTATTCCTACAGCCATGTCTTACCTATTTGGCTTAGATTACGGATTTGGTCATCTCCAGACTTGATGACCAATCCTGTTCTTTTTTGTTTGTTTGTTTCCGGCAGCTGCCGACCCAGAGGCCTTTCCTGACCCCAACCCCCCCCCCCCCCAAGCCGTGCACAGGGGATGCCTGCGCAGAAGAACCCTCTCCGACCCGCCTGGTCCCGGCCACTGCAACCAATCCTGTTCATACCCATTAATAATTTTGTAAAAATCCTATTGTGAAAATACCTCAGTTTAGAAAAGTGAAGTGAAAGTATACCCTTGTAAAACTTTGTGAAAGAAAGAAATAGGGAAGGAGAGAGATGGATGGGGAAGGTGGGCTGGAGAGAGAATGAAGGGTGAATTACAACTATGCTCCTAAATCTGTATTGTGAAGCATGTGAAATTTGTTACATTATATAAATAAGGCATTAAAAAAGTCACTCAATCTTTAGGCTGCTAGTCTTCTCTAATGTAGTATACATTCTGTTGTAACTCTGCTTTGTCTTTAGGATGTCTTGAAAAACTCTTTTTGTAGTAACCAACAACAGCATTTCTTAACTAATTGTTGTGTACTTATGGTCACCATTGTCATGGTTCTACCATTAAACTAATTCCCAGGGAACTGGCACTTTGGCACAGCAAGTTGCATCTCCAGCATCCCATAGCGCTGGTTCAATTCTGGTGGCTGTGCCTCTTGTTGTGGCCATCTGGGGAGTGAACCAGCAAATGGAAGATCTCCTCTTTTCTATCACTCACTCTCTATATGTCATTTTACCCTTCAATTAAATAAAGATAAATCTTTTTAAAAAATGCTCAATACCCAAATACAAATAAGCCTGTATCCCAGGCGAATTTGGCTAAGAGGTAATGAAAGATGTACACTGGAATGTAGTACGAGCTTTAAACATGTTTCAAAATGTGTTCTACTATTTTCTAAGTATGCATCAAGTTTTTGAGGGTTTCTGAAAATCTGATTAATGATGGCTTACAAATAGTGGTTTATTTTTCATTTATAACAGAAGCCTGGAGATAATTATTTAATTAGTTGATCTGTCCAACAATCCCAAGAACCTAAACTCTTCCTGTTTTTTAGCCCTATCATTAAAGAAAATTGGATTTTATTCTCAACTCACTGCTGAGGAATTGTTCTTTCTGAAGCTCTATGCATATGTATTCAAAGCAGAATAGAGTAGATTAAGGAAGAGGAGAGTAATGCCAGTATATGCCTTTTTATCGGGAGAAATGTTTGTCTCAGAACCTCCATCAGCACATCCAATCTTAGTGCTCACTGGATAGAACTAGATCACATGACCACTTCAGAGTGTCAAGAAAATAAGGAAGGAAAGGTGTAAAAAAATCATCGTTCTGGGCCTGGCGTGGTGGCCTAGCAGCTAAAGTCCTCGCCTCACACGTGCCGAAATCCCACGTGGGCACCAGTTCATATCCTGGCAGCTTTGTTTCCCATCCAGCTTCCCGCTTCTGGCCTGGGAAAGCAGTCAAAGACGGCCCAAAGCCTTGGGACACTGCACCCATAAGGAAAACCAGGAAGAGGATCCAGGCTCCTGGCTTCAGATGGGCTCAGCTCTGGCCATTGCAGTCACTTGGGGAATGAATCAACAGATGGAAGATCTTCCTCTCTGTCTCTTCTTCTCTCTATATCTGACTTCCCAATAAAAATAAATTGATCTTAAAAAAAAATCATTCTGATCATGCTTCATTATTTGCAGGGGAACACAAAGTCATTCTTCTGTACTCTGAAAGAAGCAGGTTATGGATTTAAAGCAGTCAGTCGTGTTTTTTCTTCAATCAGCGTGAAACAATATTTTCTGAATTCTTTTCATAGACAGGTTGTGCATAAATCTAATAATTTTTATAAATAAAGAAATAATGAATTATGAATACCACTTTCATCTTGTGTTCTCTGATTTATGGCATCATTAGTTTTAGTGAAAAGTCAACAGTGTACCTTCTGGCTGAGGGGGATCCATGAAATATGAAAACCTTAGGCTCTCTATTCACAGGAGAGAATATTCTAGTGTATTTTTTCTCTTTCTCTCTGTCTCTCTCTCGTAACCACTTCACATACAAAAAGATCTTAGGCAAAGGCAGAGTTTCAGATTATTCAAATATTATAAATTACTTGATGCTGATACTAAAGGGATAACAAGTTGCTTTCTCTTGGTTAATTTTTTTTTTCTCAAAAGTAAAAGACTGTTACTTTGTGGCCTAATGATGAAGTGTACTACCCATTCTTATACATGTGTCAACTGATACTAGCACAGATTTGAAATGCCTGGAATTCTAAAAGTCAACGGACAATCAAGGCCCATTTCAGGTTTTCAAAAGCTTCTTGACACTCCAGATGTCAGATATTGTTATCATGGCTTTCTCTTCTAGCTAAAATCAGAGAGGAAGCAGGCTTGAACCCAGAGTGAGGAGTAAATCTGACTCTATACCATCTTTTTTTTTAATCCAAAAAGACCAATTTATTCTTCTAAGCTATTTGTTTGCTTAGATGTAAGATTTTCCTATTTTTATATATTTTCTACACTCTCCAAAAAAGAAATTAAATATATTTTCGATTCTATTTCTCTATGTTTATCCTCTGAACACTCAAATATGAATTCTCTAAGCTTCAATAAGAAGCTCACCTATTTAGTATTCAACAGTTCTTTTGGGGTGTTTAGATACTGTGGGCAGATGCTATAATAAGAACTAAAGATAAAAACAGTGAATAAGATAACATTCCTTGTCCTTATAGAATTCACAGTAGAGAAGACAAATGTGGTTTGTCCAAATACGGTTTCCCAGAAAAATTTACAAGTAATCTAAGACCTTGTGTTACTTGTGGAAAGTAAATCCAACTGTTGAAACAAATTCTAATTTCTCTGCAGCTCAACACATTAATGTTTTATTTTCTGCTTATGTTTTAATCAGATGAAAGTTCCAGGAATCTTTATCTTGGGTATTTCTCCCCCACAAAGTCCTCTGGGTCTTTCCCAGTCAGATGATATATGGGAAGACAGAACTCAGTAGGTCAGTGGTAGCATATTTCTTAAGGGAAAACCCAGAAAGTGACACAGCAATTCCACTCACATTTCATCACGTGGTCACATCTCATTGCAGGCAAAGCTAGGAAGAACAGTCTGCTCATATGCCAAAGATAAAGAGGGGAAGAACACTGGCGAGGCCACCCTTTCAGTCTGAGTAAAAGTCAATCTGAAATTAGAAGAAGAAGTAGGGAATCAGTCAGGTAGAAAGTTACAGTCAGAGAGAACATCAGTGGAAAGTCCAGAGGTCAGAAATCATGGCATTTGGAGTCTCAACTTGCTCAGTGGCACTGGACTGTGGAAGGTGATTTGGGGAAGGAAAGAGAAACACATTATGAACATCTTTGTAGACCATTTTGAGGAATAGTCACTCTATATCAGGAAAAGTGAAACACCATTAAAGATTTTAATCAGGAAAATGAAGTGATTTCTAATCTTGGGTAGGTTAGAAAACAATAATCAACCAAACAACAATTACCGCGGTATGGAAAGGAAATTGGAATAAATGAAAGTGAGTAGAACTGGAAGCCAATTATAAAGTTGCTACAATAACTCGAGTGATGTTTACTAAACAAAAGCAATGTCATAGAAAGATTCACAAGTGAAAAGCCAAAAGTGAACTGTGAGACATTTAGTGAAAAGGATTAAAATAAAGCAGCTTCTAATAAGCTGAACAAGCAAAAACTCTTAGATCATTTACCAGTTCATCTGTCCATCTTTGCAGAAGTTCCAGCATTCTCAACCCAAAGAGAAAGCTATCACACCAGCATATTTTTTTGGTGTTATAAATGCAGTCTAAAACTTGGACTCTTTGTCCAAGGCCACTTGCCAGAAATCGTTACATAAATCAATAACCGAGATGAATTAGGAAGTTCCCAATTGACTCTAGGCATCTCATGATCTTGTTTTTCCTCCATTTCACAGGTTTCTAAAATTTACCAAATATCCCAAATTAAGCCAACTTTGTTTGCCCCAATCAAGATATGTCTTGGTGTGGAGCGTGGGTTTAATTTTGTCACTGGCTAAATACATGAGGAACATCTTCGTCAGACAAGAAGTAAAGATGCCAAAAGCCTTGCTGTGCAAAGACCTTGCCATCATATTTCTGGACATATTTGTTTGGCAGAATCCTAGCCTGTGTTCTGGGACCTACCACCTGAAGACATTCTGTTTTTATAGTATCAAATCACAAGGATACTGTTTGCCAAGACTCATACTGTTGTCCACCTGGCCAGTCCTGGCCACTTTAGGAATTGAAAATAACAGACAGAAGGTCCTGGCTGACATTGTGGAAATTAGGCCATGCGCACAAGTTCATCATTAGAAGGAACTGCCTGCTGGATTCTGCAGCTTCATGGTGTGCCTCCTCCTCTGCACCTGTGCAGTGATCCTGAGTGAATTTACACTGTTTCTGCTTCCATTTATACATTTCTATCTTCTTTGCACTTAACCAGCCCTTTCTACTTTGCCATAAATGCTTTCCTTGTGTGCCACATGTATTCTGCAGCCTCATACTGTACTTCTCTGAGTCTGAAATGTTTCGTCCCCAGGAGGGACATAGGCGTTTCTTGTGGGTGCTTCATTTCCATGCCAGTGTGGACTCCTCCCACCGTCCTGAAAGCCTCAACCTTATAGTTGCTGCTTTGACTTCACCATTTGTCACCACTGTTGTACTCTGCCACTATTATTACCTGTTCAAATCCCACCTTCTCTACAAGCTCTGATAATTATGTTGGCATCCTAGAAGATACAGTCATAGGGCTAACCTTGTGTATTTTTCATTTTAAAATAGCAGATTTAAGAAATTTGCAGCAGTAGTTAACAAAAACTATCTTGTATCTTAGTAAGAGCCTTTTACTTTTTTGTTTTGGCTCTTAGGATGAAAAAATACATGTTGTGCCTCAAAATATGATTTAAAATAGTCTTATCCCAATCATTTAGTTGATAAATTTCTGACAAAACTGTATTATGGATCAAGAGGCAATGATGGCTAATTGCCATGAATTCAAAATACTATCACATTTGTAGTTCTGTGGTTAAACTCAGAAAGTATTGCCTTAAATGCTCTGCCCCTACTGTCCTGCTACAGCAAGACCCTCAACAGCTATTACTATTTCAAGAGTTTTGTTTTGAATCTCAAAGGAAATTTCCACTTCAATCTATTTATTAGCTTTTAGTACAATGTTTTAGTGTCACTTTTTCATTCTTCATATCCTTATTCTGCTTTTGATTCTTTTTTTTTTCTTTTTTATTTATTTTTATTGGAAAGGCGGATATACAGAGAGGAGGAGAGACAGAGAGCAAGATTGTCTGTCTGATGGTGGTTCACTCCCCAGGTTACTGCAATGGCTGGAGCTGAGCCAATCTAAAACCAAGAACCCAGAGCCTCGTCCAGGTCTCCCACAGGGGTGCAGGATCCCAAGGTCTTGGGTCATCTTGGACTGCTTTCCCAGGCCAGAAGCAGGGAGCTGGATGGGAAGTGGGGCCACCGGGATTAGATCTGGCAAACATATGGGATCCCAGCGTGTGCAAGGTGAGGACTTTAATCACTATGCTATCACGCCGGGCCCCTGATTCTGTTTTTAAATACTGGAAATACTTTTAAACAAAGTTCATAATATATTTTAAAGTTTGAGTGATTTTCCAGTATTTTATAATTTGTTTTTCTGAAATATTTTTTTTTTTGCGGTTTTTCAACTCTAAGATGACGTTATGAAGCAGATTTAGGCCATGGGATGCAAAGCTTTCTGAAGAAGAAGAAGAGATGCATATGGTCTCTCAAACAGCTTTCAGGTTTGTTACATTATTCTTCAACCAAGCAAGTATCTTTTCTCTATCTAGTGCAGGGAAGTACATTGTTCACGATTAATTCAGTCTGCTGAGCATTATCTTCTTATGCTTCAGGGTGTCTACTCCAAGAAAAAATAACACAAGATATAAATTTGGCAGTTTTATTTTTTCTTATCCCTGAATGTTTATCCATACACCAATAAGTACCATTAAGATACAATGGCTCACTGATTTTTCCTTTCAAGATTCCATCACTTGTTTACATACTGAATCCAAAATAAGCCTTGTTTAAAAATAGCATGTGGTGGGAAAATGAAATGATGAGCTTAAGAATTCAAAATACTTTAGGTCAAGCACTTGATGCCAACAGTTAAGAAACCACTTAGGACATTGGCATCCTATATTAGAGTCCCTGGTTTCAAGTTCCATTTCCACTTTTCAGCTCAGCTTCCTGTTACTGTTTACCTTGGGAGAAGACAACTGATAGCTCAAATGCTTGGGTCTCCTGTCACCCATGTGGAAGAAACAGACTGATTTCCGGATTCCTAGCTTTGACCTGACCTACCCTGGGCCATTGAAGCTATTTGGGGAAGAACCAGCAAATGGGAAATTCTCTTTGTCTCTCTCACTCTCTTTTAAATAATAATGAATAAATTTTTTGAACTTTAAAAGTTATTTAAAATTCCTTAATGATAGCTACAACTTACTGTATGCCTAAAAAGTACAATGCAGCATATTAGAGGCATTTACAGATGTTATCATCAATCTTTACAATAAGTAGCATATCTTATGGCAAATTTGTAGACAAGGGAGAGGTTACTAAAAAGTTTCAGACTCAAATTTTGCTGTCAAATTTGATTCCAGTGCCTATCAAACCCTAGTATACCATGCTGCTTCTAATGCATGTTAATTCTCAGGATGAAGTGGTGATAGAATGAATTAATTGGAGCAACCCCAGGGCTAGGGAAACAGGAAGGCCTGACAGGGTAGACTAGGAATTATTTATTCAAAGGTTAACTAGTTATACATTGATGTCTTAATAAGTTATCATAAACTTAATGGCTTAAAACAACTCAAATATATTATAATTTTATAGTTCAGAAACACACTATTGGCTTCAAAGGGCCAAAATAAAGATACTAGCAGAACTGTGTTGCTTTTTAAAAGCTATAGGAGAGAGATCTCTTTTATAGCTGTTAGAAGTCACCTGTATTCCTTGGCTCCCAGCCGCCTCTTCCACCTTCAAAGCCAGAAACATAGCATCTTTTTGGCCCTGTTTCCATGGTTACATCTTTTCCAAATGTCTTATTTTTCCTTCTTTCATTTGCAAAGACTGTGTAATTACATTTGTCCCCCACCCCCAATAACCCAGGTTAATTTTCCCATTTTAAAATCAGTTGATAAACAGCTTTAACTTCATCTGAAACCTTAATTCCTCTTTCTCATGGAACCCAACATATTCATAGGCTCTGGAGATAAGACATGAATAAAAACGGGGAACTGTTATTCAGCCTACCACGTACAAGTAGGCATATGGGACACAATTCCCAATATAGATATGGACTTAGCATATTTGTGTCCTAAAAAATGAGAAGATCATACCGTCAGGTGATATTTAGATCAAAACCAAGACATATATCAAAGAAAAAGCAACAGAAAGTAAGCCACCTGCATGCCATTGACAGAAATCAAGCGGTGTAGCATTTGGAAATTAAATTAGGAGTTATAAACTATTATGGTTTAAGGTGTATTCTCCAAAAATTGATGTGTTGAGGTCCTAACCACCAGTATCTCAGAATTAACCTTATTCAGAAATAGCACCTTTGCAGATGTAATTAGTGAAGATAGTGTCCAAGTAAGTAGATTGGGCTCCTCATCCAGTATGACTAGTGTCCTTCTGAAAAGAACACTGTGTGCAAAGACAGGGACAAAGGGAAATACCAGATATCCCAATGGTAGAGATCAGAGTAATGGCTCTGCAAGTCATGTCACAACTTACCAGCAACTCAATGGAAGAGGATGGAACAGATCCTCTTCCACAATCTTCTGAAGAAACCAACTGGAAACATCTTCATCTTGGACTTCTGGCTGCAGGATGGGGAAAGAATCAATATTGTGGTGCCTTGTTATAGCAGCCCTGGCAAACTAATACGCTTCAGACAACATGAGATCTGGATAAACTGGCAGAAAGCCCACTTCATAATGCAAGTAGAGGGTAGGAAATGAACCCAATCAAGAACAAACAACGGGATAGCAGGATTAGAGGCAGGGTAACAACAAATTTGGCTTGATCACAAATTAACAAATTGTCTAGGACTTATCCTAAGACCCTGGGAGAAAGCAGAGACTGGATTTGTGAAGAAGGTGCCACCTGGATGAGGGGAAATTCAGAAACAAGCAAAAAAATCAGTTGCATCATCACTGAGCAATATAGTCCTGTGACAAATAACTTGTTACTAGTGATTGGTCAATTTATTTATTGATGCTCTATGGTTGCCTGGCCGACAAATGAAAGCCACTGAAAGGTTTTGTGTATTCAAATGATTTAAATAGTTGGTGACTCAAGAAAGATAATTGGCTACCTCTGTTGATTTTGTAGGAACAGCAACAAGACAATAGCTAGTGAGAAAAAAAGTGGTAAAATCAGCTTGTTCTTGTTGTTCTTTTATGTGGTTTCTCTCTTTTATCCATGAAGGTTTTCTTTTTAAAAAATAAATAAATGAAGTACACTTCTCACATGTAAAACTGTATTTGATCATTCTGGTAGCATGGGAATTGTATGAATTCTTTTTTCCTCATTAGCATTGTATTCCTTCTTGGGATTAAACATACAAGAAATGAATTTCACCATTCAGCTGTAGGGGAGACAAAGAAAACCACAGATAATTGGCTGGTTTGCATATAAATACCAACCTACAGCATGTACCAATGTAGACAGGTCCCCACAGGGTGGAATATAAACAAATTTTTAGTGGAACAAGCTTCATTTCACTGCCAAGGTCAAGGAGGTGATTATGCAACAACACCAGCTAAATAAAGCTTCAGTGACAATTTATTTAGACTATATGCTAATGTTGAATTCTTATCTACTTTTATTGTCCAAATGTACTTAAATTCCTACCTGTCAATGATGATCTCTCTATTTCTGTGTGGATCAGAAATGCCATGTTTTAAATTGTTGCATCTTTATATGAATTTACTTTCTTTTTTTCTTCCTTCTCCTTCTCTTTCACTATGGTATTTTAAAGAATTAGGGCAATGTACTTCTTGATTCCAGTCTCTCGGGGGACAGATGTGCGTTGCAACCACTATTTACCTTCAGGCTTCAAAGCCTAATCAGCAGAACTGGAAAACTTCCAAACTTGTAAATCACAAGTCCATAAGCAAATAAATCTCTTAATTCTTTCTTCTTCCTGACTTGGATTAATGGAAGGGAAAAATAAAATTTATTTTCATCTTTGTATTTGAAGAACTATACTGTGGTGCTTGTCAGCGGACACTGTGCCGTTTTATATAAAATTATCCCTAAGAATACCAGAAGGCCATAGAGAAAATGTCATTCTAAGTATTTCACCAATCTTTTGAGCGCTTTAATTTTCAATTACATAACTTTAGGGTCAGTGTTAAGAAAACAAATAATGTTCATTTTTCCTTCCTCCTACTTTACCCTGAGCCATTTCTCCTAAAACTCCTGTGACCCTTCTTAGAAATGTTCTTTAAAAGATAAATAAGCAAATAAATAAGTTTTTAAATTAAAAAAATGTTCTTTTTAGAAATGTTTGCTTCCTTTCAGAGGGAAAACATACACAGAAGTAAACAGCCATGTTTAAATCACTTTTTCATATGTGAAACTGACTGTAAAATCCAGACCCATAAACTCAGCAAATATTTAATACTCCTTATGGAAAACCTTCTGGATATTTTCAAGTTGTATTTTTTTTATTATTATTGGAAAGGCGTATATACAGAGAGAAGAGACAGAGAGGAAGATCTTCTGTCCGATGATTCACTCCCCAAGTGAGCACAACGGCCAACGCTATGCCGATCCGAAGCCAGGAGCCTCTTCTGGGTCTCCCACACGGGTGCAAGGTCCCAAAGCTTTGGGCTGTCCTTGACTACTTTTCTGGGCGGGGCTGCCGGGATTAGAACCGGCGCACATATGGAATCCGGGGCATGCAAGGCGAGGACCTTAACGACTGCGCCACCGTGCTGGGCCCTCAAGTTGTATTTTTATGCATCGTAAACATTGCAGTTATTAGGATCATATCTTGTCAAACATAGTGAAACTTACATTTTCTAGAATCTCCTCTAAAACATCACCTATGAGGCTCTCCATGGACCCATTGCACCATTCCATCTGCATGTATTAGTTATTGTGATCAATTGTTCCTGTAGTTCTTCAGAATTTTGGGGCAACTACTACCTTGTTTAACTCATTTGTTTGCATGATGTCTATCAATTACATCTAGAACTGAATTATCAGTCCAGTCCATAGTGCACCAGCTTCTATGTCTCTACGTGGTCACCATAGGTGTTTCTAATGGATTACCACATTGTTTTTCCTTCAGTGAATCTTTGACATTATACTGCAAACTAGATGCTCTCAAATTTTGGCTTGCATCAGAATCACCTGGAAAACTTTACTGAAGGAGAGATCACTTCAGAGTTTCTGAGGTTTCGAGTGAGGTCCGATAATTTGCATTTATAACACGTTCCTAGCAATGTAAATGTTACGGGTCAGTCTACACTCTGAGAAGCAGTACTCCAGTCAGCAATGACTGTTATCAAATATAAGATGGGACTTGTTTTCTATGGCCATGGGATTTGAGGAAACAAATAATAGCCTTTCATACTGGATAAGAACCTTTAAGCATTCATATTTTCAAATGTCCTATATAAACTCACCACCTTTTGATTCAGAAAACTTATCATTTCTTCTTCCTACCATATATCCTCCATCACAAATTCTTCGTTTTGCATTAATCCCAGGGTTTTGGACCTAATGCTATAGACTATCACATCAATTTCCAACCCTACCTTTCTTTTTTTTTTTTTTAAAGATTTATTTTTATTATTTTTTCATTGGAAAGGCGGATATACAGAGAGGAGAGACAGAGAGGAAGATCTTCCGTCCGATGATTCACTCCCCAAGTGAGCGCAACGGGCCGATACTATGCCGATCCAAAGCCAGGAGCCTCTTCCGGGTCTCCCACGCGGGTGCAGGGTCCCAAAGCTTTGGGCCGTCCTCGACTGCTTTCCCAGGCCACAGGCAGGGAGCTGGAAGGGAAGCGGGGCTGCCGGGATAGAACCGGCGCCCATATGGGATCCCGGGCGTGCTAGGTGAGGACCTTAACCACTTGCGCCACCGCGCCGGGCCCCAACCCTACCTTTCTTAAGAAGAAGCAAGTGAAGAAGGTCCTGAGTCCTTTGGAAGATAATTTGGACAGGAATCATGAGACCTTCTAATGGGACAACAGGAGTACAAACAGAACTAAAATTGATTAAGAAAAGTTGCACTAGCCTAGTGTGGGAAACAAACTCAATAATAAAAAATTAGAAAAGCAAATGTGTCACTCTTGGGCGAAAGAAAGAAGTGACAGAAACTAATCAAAATGAAATGAGAATGTAAAGAAGCAATTCAAGTATCCTTTTGGGTAAGTCACAGATATTTAAAAGCTTGTACACCCACTCACATAACAATATGTGCCCAAAGGCCATTTTTTGTTTTTCAAAAATAAGCTATATTCAACACACATTATACACATGGAGCAACAGAGACTTATTGGGTACCCACTTTGTGTCAGACAATTAAACAGTTACACTAGTGTCAAGACAAACATAAATGACAACTCACTTGCTAAACCGTTGTAAACATCTATTAAATACAATTAAACAGTCACCCAGTGGTTAACATTTAGCATCATTTGGTAGCCAAATCTCACTCACAACACAATGCAGAGATGACTCAACAACATTCAATATTTAGCAGCATTTTTTATTGAGCTCTGAGAGTTGAAAAGCAACTGTGTACAAGACAAAAAAGAAAAAATAAATAAAATGCTGCCACATGGCACCTACACAAAAATACTCCAAAAAGACTGAAAAAATGGAATTTAAAGATATGTTTAGGAGCCAGTACTTTCGTATAGCATGTAAGGTAACCATCTACAGCATTAGCAGCACATTCGGGTGCCAGTTCAAGACTCAGTTACTCCACTTCTGATCCAGCTCCCTGATAATGTGCCCAAGACAGCAGCAAAGGCTCGCCCAAGTGCTTTGACCCCTGTATCATATAGGAGAACCAGAAGAAGCTTCTGACTCCTGGCTCTTGGCTTCAGCCTGGCCTAGTCCCAGCCATTGAAGCCATTTGGGGAGTAAACCAATGAACTAGCATACAAAGGAGGCTCTGTGTCTGTCTGTCTGTCTTTCCTCTCTCTCTGTCTAAATTTTCCTTTCAAATAAATAAATCTTTAAAAAACTGTTTTACTACAAAAAATCTTGAAATCCAAACATAATGTTTTTACAATATGTAGTTTCTATTAATAATTTGATGACATATTATAGGCATGGATTTTTAAAAATTTACACCAAAATATGTTTTAAATTCCATTTTCCGTGAGTTTTTCAGAGAACACTGCATTCTAGCTGAAGAAGATAACAAGCAAGAAATGCAATAAACAAAAAGTTGTATGGCAATTTTAGAAGGCATCTAAGTCAACCTTGTCACTATTACAACATACCTGATCTTTATAAGTAAAATGTCTTATTTGGGCTTGCTGTTTTGCAGACTCACAGTCCAAAATTGGGCAGACCTCATTGGTTCAGCTTCTACTGAGAGTTGTTACCCTTAGAATTTAGAGGTGGCACAGGACATCACAAGGCGATGCCTGTGTCTATATGGTCTTTTAAATGCTCCAGGATTAATCACAGGGGCTGCACTCTATTAATTCAATCCAATCACATTTCAAAGACTGTATTTGCCAGCATCATAACTGAATTGAGTTCGTGTTCTTTTAATATAGAATAAATATGAGGATAGGACTTTGGGTTTCAAAACCCAAAGTGGAGGTGGTGGGTGAGATGGAGAAAAGAAAATATATATTACAAGGCGTGGGAAACCAGAAACTCTGGGTATTAGAAAAAAAGTTGCAGTTATAAAATAATAGGTCCTGGAAAGATAAGAATAAAGATAAGTTGGGGGCAGGCAGCAGGGCTCAGCGGGTGAATCTACCACTTGTAATGCCTGCATCCTGTAGTACTGATTTGAGTCCAAGCACCTCTGTTTCTGATCTAGACTCCTGCTCATGCATCCTGGGAAGCAACCAATAAGGAAAAGTTCAAGGGCTTGGGCTTCTGCCACCAAGGTGGGAGATCCACACATGGTTCTGAGGTCTTGGCTTTGGTCTGGCCCAGCCCTGTGAGTATTTGAGGAGTGAACCAGTAGATAGACGATCTGTGTTTCTCTCTTTCTTCTTCCTCCCTTCCCCCCACACTCTCTTTCCCTTCTTCTCTCTATCACTCTGCCTTTCAAGTAAATGAAAATACATATTTAATAGTATTTGAAATCCCTGTATAATTTTTCATAGTCCATACTTTGCATGATCCCTTGTATGTATGAATTCAAAAATTTCTACACCAAAATGAACATTGCTTCATTCCATTTTTCCACAATGTGAAATAACCTACTAGGCCATGGGTACATCTCATTGAGAGAAAACCATTTAAGCCAAGATTTGAAAGAGAGTCTCCAGTACTGATCATTTCCTCAGACGACTTCCTCCTTTTTCACTTTATATAAGCCAGGTGGAATTTACTGTTGTCACCATTTATTCTCTGCTGAACAAGAGGGCATTTTGGTAGCTCACCATAGATAACAGCAAGCTGTTTTAAATACATACAAGCTCTAGGTAGAACCAGTTCTAATTTGTGTTATAAGTGAAACAATTCTTGTTTCTCCATGCAGACTTTTAAGTTCCCAAATACCATTTCTTTAAAAATACATATATATTTTTTCTATTTGAAGTTTATTTTTACAGTTAGGAGAGACAAAATGAGCGATCTTCATCATCCAGTTCATTCCCCAAACGGCCAGGAGCTTCTTTAAGGTCTTCCAAGTGGGTGCAGAGGCACAAACACTTGAACCATCCTCCCCTGCTTTCCCATGCCATAAACAGGGAACATGATTGAACATGAAGCAGCTGGAACTTGAGCCAGTGCGCATATGGTAACCAGCACCACAGGTGAAGAATCAGTTTGTTTCCTTTGCTACCACGCCAGCACTTAACTCATTTCGCTAAACTACCGACTGTTGCTGGCTTGATGTATTGTTTGCATATTATTATTATTAGAAAATAATAGCAAGAATAAAAATTTATTGGCTCTCAATTGAACCAAGTTTAGCACTAAACATTCTGTACATATATCTCATTTAATTCTCACAACCATTGCATGAGGCAAGGGACATTACGACTTTGTTTTTGTAGATTAGAAAACTGAGGCTCAGGGAGGCAAAACAGTTTATCCAGTGTCACAAAGCAAGTAATCACTAGAGACAGGATGTTCTTAGCAGCTGTGATTCCAGAGTCCCTTTAGGTCTTCAATTTAGTTCTAAATTAAATATATTTCTTAACAGAAACTATAAAAGTGATCACATATTTGCTAGGTTTTTTTTTTTTAAGACATTGCTTCAACCATCTTGGATAATCACAATGACAAAGTCTATGACATTTGTTCGCACAATGCTTCTGATTGGTCAGTGCTATGGTTTTTCCAAATTTTATTTAGCAGCAAAATCCTTTACTAAACCAAATCTTATAATAGACAACTCAATCAGTTACAGGCCTAACCCAGCAAAATCAAACACAAACAGAAAGTTCAAGAAGGGTGAGTGAAAGTTTTTAGTGAAGGGATTATTCACAAAAGTCTGGACAAGGTAAAGGAAAATCATCCCAGGAAAGTCAAAGTGGCTGAAGGGCTGGAGCTGGTCTTGGCACTTTAGATGTGAAGGTGCAAAAGAGAGCAGCCTGAGTGGTTACCAAATCTGGTAAGAACTATAGCTACAGGGGGCCAGTGTGATAGCCTAACAGCCAAAGGCCTCACCTTGCACATGCTGGGATCCCATAAGGGTGCCTGTTCTAATCCCCACTTCCACCCAGTTCCCTGCTTGTGACCTGGGAAAGCAGGTCCAAAGCCTTGGGACCTTGCACCCACGAGGGAGACCAGAAAGAGGCTCCTGGCTTCAGACTGGCTCAACTCCAGCCATTGCAGCCGCTTGGGGAGTGAATCATTGGACAGAAGATATTCCTCTCTGTCTCTCCTCCTAACTGTATATCTGCCTTTTCAATAAAAATAAATAAAACGTAAACAAAAAGAACTATAGCTACAGAAGAGGATCAGCAAGTAGGAGATACAGGCTGCAGTACATGCATGCAACTACTGGCAACCCATAGCCTAGGAAGGAGGATGTCGGAAGAATAAGCAGCCCTGCTTCTGTTTCCTTTGGTCCCTCAGTCTCTCCTGCTTCTCCCATTGGTTGATTCCAGTGGAACGCTAAAGGGCAAAAGAGTCCAGTTCTGTAGTCCACAGAAGTCAGACTCCTGGGGACAAAGGAGAAGACAGTAAAGAGTGCACTGGCTTCTCTTTGCTCTCAATCACTTTCACACAGCAGTCTCTTACACAACTTTGTTGAACTCTAGTGGTCCGGTCTAGTCCTTATGTCATAAATATCTCAATCAACAATGAGGCTGTGTGCTGTGCAAACTCTCGTTTTGCAAAAATCCTATGTGCATGTATGGAAAATAACCTGGATTTATCATAGGACATTGTGAGTGGCACTAGACTTGTCCCTGAAGGTTCAGAATTCCAGCATCTGAAAAGATCAATCTGATGGCACACAAAATCACATTAGGGGGTCCCTGGTCTAGGAAACTCAGGGCTGAAGGGAACATGTGTGGGATATAGAAAGCAGCCAAAGTCTTTCTCTTGTCCCCTTGGACAGGCATTGAGTAGCCTCATTTGTCATTAAGTGAGACTCTTCCAAAAGCATTCATAATTTTTATGTATTCCTTAGATTAGCAAGAGGAATTTCTAGCAATAAGAACTTATTTATGAGGGTTAAACAGAACATGAATGAGAAGGGAAATAGGGGGAAAGAGGTAGGCTAGTTGGGAAAAGGGAGAAGTAGGCAGGAAGACTGAATAATGAGAAAAGCGACCACAGAGTATGCATGGTTACTAAACACAAAGTGTAACATTGCTGCTCCTGGCAGCTGAGGCACAGTACCCTCCAAATGTGCTCTGAAGTCTGAATCACAGCCTGGCTGCCTCTGCGGGGGCTGCTGCAATCCCGTCAGTCACTGGGCAGAACTCTCCCAGCACACCCTCTGCTGCTAGGCAGAGAAGGCTGAGGAGGCAAGCCAAAGCTAGGACAGGGATGGGCAGGGATGGAGAGGAGCCAACACAGAGGAGTCAGCCAGCCAGAGCTTCTGTCACTGGAGCTGCTATGTGAATCTCTCAGTTCACTAGAGAGGTGTGTGTTTGGTTAGGTGAGGGATTTGTTTTTTAACTTGAGCAGCTAGAGTGGCCTTCCCAGGGAACAAAAATAAGCTGAACAAAGGAGAAAGGCACAGCTCTTCTTGGCTTTCTTTGGAGTTCTCTGGAACTCTAAAATGTGTGAGTGCTGCTCCCCAGCTGGAGGAGCACAGGCTAGCTCTGTGCCATAGGCAGTTGGAGCATAAGTGAGAAGCAGCCCAAATCTATTCTCTCCTTCCCTCATGCTCATACCCCTCTTCCTGCCCCTACTGCTGATCTCCCCTCTAGGTTGGCAAGTTTTATACATTAACAACATAAAACCTTTGTCAAACAGGAGTTAGAAGCAAGTCACTTTATGTGTATTATCATACTGAATTCTTGAAGCGACATTATGAGGTATGGACTATGGTTGCCATGTGTCTGTTCAGATAGGGGAATTAAGGACTGGGAGAAGTCAGGAAAGTGAATAAACCAAGAAGTCTGGGCTCCAGGAGACTCTCCTTGGGACCTACGAGCGTAAATACTAAGCTACTTTGTCTGATCTGCATGTGCCGTGTCTCACTTTATAGCTTCGCTTTCTCTGCTTTTGAATCACACTCATCTCCATGTTCCTGATGCTGGACTGGTCACCTGATCTCTGCCTTGGCACAGATGCCAAAAGGGGAAGGCAAGATCGCCTTTGCCTGACTTCCTGGTCCCCTAGTGAAAGTCGACGAGAGTCAGGTGGGCTTAGGACCCCAGTTTCATGTCTAATATTGAACACAGAACTCTGCCAAGAAATACAGCTCCAATGAATCCAGAGAGCTTCCCTAAACCTTGCATATCCTCCTCCAAGAAAGAGCTGACTCATGAAATGTGAGTCTGTGACAATATCCACCAAGAGCAATGTTGATCTGGCAGAAGTCAGTCAGACAGAAGAGGTTATTGCATCATACTTGCAATTCACCTTGATGGGTGTTTTCAGTGAATTAAGAATGACTCAAATGTTTACATACAGGAATTTGATGGCAATTTATAAAGTTACTAAAGTCTTTCTACTTTCAAAATTTACAGGTTCAGGTTGGTCTTTCAGTTGGTTATTCATAACACGTGAAAGAGCCAAAGAAAATGGAAAAATTTAGGCATCTATTTCTAGTTCTTTAAAAAAACAAAGAAAATATTTGCATTTCACGTGTCTGTTTTAAGTACTTGTATTATGGGGTGAATTTTAAATTGTTAGCTTTCTATGTGGAGCTTAGAATGCCAGGCTTTAATTCCATATCCTCCGCCTTCTTTCTTTTCTTAAGTAATTCTCAACCCAATCTTGTTATACTTGTCAGATGGATACATTCTTACAGACACACTCATTCATATTTAATGAGAGGATTATCTTGGCAAAATGCAAAACTAAGTTTACCTTTTGTTTTTGCTTCTCTACTCTACCCTACTTCTCCCCTACTTTGTGCTACAGATTTTGTCCTCTTCAGCTAAAGAATAAAATAACGTCTGGAAGTGCACGTATTTTGGAACTTATCCATTATTATTCACGGTTTTAGTCTCCCAAGCTTAACATCAGCCTTAAAATTCACTGAATTTCTGTTAAGTTTGCAAGGAAGCGAAATGTACTTGAAATGATTCAAGCAAAGATGATGTGTGAGTGGACTGAGGGTGTTTACATGTCTCCTATGAATCAAGAACCTTCAGAAGAACCAATCAATGCAGGAGACACTAGCTATACCAATTCTTTGGTTCTCTTTGGGCCAGATGACCATCCCCAGGATGACCTAACCAAAGTTGGTCAGCGTGATGTGTTACTTGCAGAGGCATCAGGGTTGTCCTGAAGATTCTCTCTGTAGGTTTTACATGTAAGTATATGTAAGTGCATGAATGGGGTTGAACAGAGGAGGGAAAATGATGACACACACAAGTTTGTGATACATTCATTCAGGGAAATCTAAAATCAATGAAAAATACCAAAGTTTTTGAAGGCTTTCTATTCTTCATCCAAACTATAATTTTAATGCAGGGGCATTTCTAGGATTTCCTTAGAATTTAGTTAAAGAGTGTATTGAAAGGTCTACTCCATAGTCCATAAACTACACCAAGCTTTAGGGGCATAAACAATGAGAAATAATACTAAGAGCAGTCTACAGCTTCACTATTGAGTATGTCCTGAGACTTTCTTGGTGGACTAGTTTTCTAGGAGAGCCATAAAAAAGGGTCACAAGACTAGGTGGCTTCAGCAATAAAAATCTATTTTCTCACTGTCTGGAGTCTAGAAGCCCAAGATCAAGGAACAGGGGTAGATTCTCATGTCCTTTCTTCCCACTTGCATATGTCTATACACTCCCTGTATTACAGTGTTCCCTGTTATGGGGGTGTTTGCATGAGTATGCCCAGGGTTTTCTTATACGGAAACTAGTCATGTTATGTTAGAAAAAAATACATAAATTATCCTCGTTTTAATCTATGTACCTCCTTAATAGCCTTCTTGCAAATGAATTAGAATGTACTGGTATTAAGACTTCAACATATTAAGTTTTAGCTTTTGTGATAAAATTGATGATCTCATTATTTGGAACAAAATACAGAAAATACATTTATTCGTCTCTCACTTCCTCCTGGTCTCCCCACATTATCGCACTGTGACAAATTTGCCAAAAACCAGGGGGTGATACTTTTCTAGGCCACTTGATGATTTTTGAAATGATGAATCTGATTCTGTCACTTCCTATTTAGAAAACACTTCTAGCTCTACAAACTTCAAATCCAAACCCCTCCTGTAGTCTACAAAACTTCTCACCATAATCTTCAGCCAGTCATTCTAACTGCATCTCTCACCAGCTTTATACCCCATACACACGACACTCCAAGGCCTTGGAGCACTGATTAGTCCAGTTTTGGGAAATATAAAATTTCTGCATTATGTATTTAATGTTTCCATTATTATTTAAAGACATTTCATAGCACTTGAAAGACAGTAACTTTCACATTATTATCTTCTATCATTCATTAGTTGTATATGTATTTCAATTGCATTTTATAAATTAAATGGGATTTTGGACTACCCTCTAGGAACTTAACCTCTTTCTTATGGTTGGTTAAGCACTTAATGTATGTCAAACACTCTAAAATTTTATTCCATAAAGATGAAAAATGAAGTCTCTGATTTACGTAAGTTCACAATCTAGCTGGGAAAGCAGACAGGCATGCAAACAAATAACTGTAATACAATGTGACAGAAGAGGGCACAGCGATATGCATGCAATACTCTAGGAATGAAAGATCGATTTTGCCTGAGGTGGTAAGGGAACACTTCAGAGAAGTGAGGTGTGATTGGAGCTGGAAACAGTAAGAAGGAAATTTCAGGCACAAAAGAAAAACTATGAGTTGCATACAATATCTGCCAGGACTTCAGGGGACCTTTTCTCCCTCTGAGGAATCACAACTGATGGTTGGGTACTGTCACAACATGATGCATCTAATTATATCTCATCTTCTCTAGCAGCTGTTGAGTCACACTCCACGGGCTCCTTCACACACTCACCCTTATGAGAGAAAACCACCTCCCAATTTCAAAGGAATTTCCCTTAGGAAGGAATGCCCTTCAAGGTCACCTGTAAGTATCTGGTTTTCAGAACAGTGCTTTTCAGGCCTCTGTGTTAGATTTACTTAGACTAACTTTAAAGTGTCCCATGCTCAGTCAGCACCCCAGACCAATTAAATCAGAATTTCTGAGAGCAGCACCCCACTAGTCAGTATTTTAGAATTCTCCACAGTTGGCTTTAATGTAATGTCAGGGTTGAAAGCCACTGATTCAGAATTTATACAGTTTATACAGGCATTCATAATTCTTGAGCTTCTCTGATAGTATTATTCCATGGTTCAGAAATGAAATGCACAAACACTGCTTGTGCTAATTCCCACGTGAAATGTGTGTATTCCTGTTTTGGATTATATTGGTCACATAGTCTCTCTGGTTTCTCTTGATATTCCTTTCACTGATGTGCACCTATTTTTTTCCCAGACTCATGGTCTCATGTTAAGAGTGAGGTTTTGGCTAAGTGGGTCTAAGAGAAGGCCCTGCAGCCTGCCCCACCTTTGTAGCTAGGAGGTTTCTCTAGCTACAGTCCTGTGTCTTCCCTCAATTCAAGAATATTCTCTAGGACTAAATTTCTACAGTGCATTCTTTATATCTGACCTAGTCTCTGTCCTTGGTCCATACACAAGATCAGAATCATTGTTTCCTTTCCCATTGCCTAAAACTTCCACCTTGCTGCCAAAGGAAGAAAATGGGGAACTGAGATATGCTGAGCCTAGAGGGGAAAGGAAGAACTTCTGGTTGAAAGAAAATGTTCAATCAATTCTCATCCTGACACATGAGGCCTGGTTTCTACTGCTCTTTTCCCCTGATCTGAGGAGAGAGATGTTGAGAAGGCATAACGCCAAAAGTGTAAGCAAAGTGTAGAAGAATGGGTTAATTAACCAGCCCACCAGAAAGTGGGCATAAGAGTGAAATATGAAAGAATGGAGAGACCCAAGCAATCATAGAAATGTTGATGGGAAAATGAAGCTTGAGCCAGGCAAAATTGCTGGTGAGGCAGTGCGTTGACTCAGAACTGATTTTTCATCGAATTAACCAGCTAATGTCTGTGGATGAAGCATCCCACACAAGTGTTGGCTCTAACCACACTGTTCATTTGTCAGCATTGAGGTGACATCATGTAAATTCACAGGCAGTTGCCAAACTTGATGAAAACTCATGATTCACTTGGGAGTCTGTTGGGCATACACATAGCTGACTGGATGACCTCCAAGGCCCCTTCTGGCGTTTTAATTCTAAGTTTCTGTGATTCAAAGTGACTGCAGTGAACTTGGCCCATTCCAGAGAATGCACTTGGGAAAATTTCCAAGGAGCTTTGTGTCCAGGTTCCAGTGCATTGTATGTAAGAAATGGAGGACTCCCCATGCCAAGGAGAAAACTGCCTCTTGGCAATTGTCAACAGAGAACAGCTGCTTCTGGGTGTCCAGTTTTCCTAAGCAGTCTTCACAAAAGCTTATAAACACAAGATCAGTGTAATCAGTTCCTACCCAGGCAGAGAGTTTCATCTGGCAGAGATGTTACCCTTTCTTCTTCCTGATTGCCTATAGTTGGGATTTCCTTAGGACCCTAGTATAGAAGCCATACCCTCCACCCTTTGCTATGAGCAATCTGTCCACCCTTCTGTGGCTTTCTAAACTTCCTTATGCAAAGGCTCAGTGTGGGTTTGGGTCTTTATTTCTGATCCCTCCAGGTAGTAAATGACGTGCCAATTCCCTCTGGCCAGAGAGCTCAAGTCAGCAGAGAATTCAGTGGAAACAGGGACTCTGTCAGGATGAAAGCAGACCATATGATCCCCTTGACTGCATAACAGGTCCCTTCTCTCCTGCTGGGGTAGCAGCTGCAGAGTCGCACCCTGGTCCCACCAAAGCTATGCCTCATTCTCTTCTTTGATCACTTATTCTGGCTGTGCTGCTCCCTGCCAGCCACAATTCATAGCAATTTCACACATAATGCTCATCTCATCCTGTTGCAGTATAAATAGTGAAATTATGATAAAAGGGAGAAACAGGAAATAATGTTTATACAATCCTTTGGTTGAATGTGAAAATCTGTGGAAAGACTTAAGATATTTTCCTTCCATTCATGAGTTGGAAACACTGAAGGATAATTTGGATTAAAGTCACTTGTCCTTGTTTTTTTTTTTAAGCATTTCCTTCTTCTTAAAGTTTTTAATTATGTTTTTAAAAATCTCTTTTACAGGAGTCCCAGCTATCGAGGAGAGACTTGCTTGAGCATGTTTTTTATGGCTCTATATTTTTAGAAGAAAAATACAAAAATAAAGAAATGCTATTAATTTTTTAAAGACTAACTCTAAAGCATATACTGAGGTCAATAGTGAATGGGCGTTATCTTATAAAAGTTCAACATCTGCAATAATAGATGAGGCATAATCAGCAAAAAAGTCATTTGTCCAATAAAATACTCAAAATAATCCTTTTGCATGTCTTCAAATTGTCTAAACTTATGAAAACCAATAACCTTAATCAAAAGGGGAGCACATTGGATACTTTTGTTATTTGGGGGGAAAGGCATGTCCCTCAGATGAGAAATTTTGGATAAATATGAGAACTCAGAGAATTCTGGGAGTTTTGAACCAGAAAACAAATGTGTTCCAAGAGGGGTCAAGAAGAACAGTTAGACCAATCCCTAGAAAATAAGATATTATTAAGCCTCCACACTCCACATAGCCACAGGGAAAGTGCAGTTTGAAGAAGGAAGGTAGGAAAGATATGTTCAATATCATGGCTTCAGACTTACACATATCTGTTTTAAAATAAGGAGATGTAAGATCCATTTTGTTCTGCTATCTTTACTAGAATCTTCAGAACCAAAAGTGTACATGTATACATACATCATATTCTAAAGATGAGTGATTACAAAAGTCTTTATGCTCTTTCCTATATTTCTGTACTATTAAGTTACAGAGTTCTCTTCATTAGAAAACTGGTATAACATTATTTCTAAATGACAACTCTTGCGTCTTGATATCCATTGCTTTAACTGTGCTTTATTTTTTCAGGATTGTACCAGTAACGCTGTGCTTCATCCCGTGTTTCATTTATTTTTAACAATTTACTTTCATAAATGCTTTAGATCTATTATATTGTTGCTGTTGTTGTTGTTGTTTTGAAAATTTCTATGGAAACCCAGATCTTGTCCACAACATATATAGGAAGTTTTGGCACCTAATTAATTAGAAAATCTTTTCAACTTAAACCTTTTTGTCTAATTGAATTAATTAAATCAATGGAGATGTCCATAGTGTTGGATATCATTTCTGATGTTAATTGTTGGTCCTCCTCAATTAGGTCATGAGGATAATTCTTTTCTTTGAAAATTAAGGAGAATGGCCAACCATTATAGAAATTAGCTTCAACATTTTTTTTCTCTGTTTAAAAATGAGTCAGGAGTTCACATTGTGGCTCAGCAACTTAAACTACCACTTACGGAACGAGCATCCTATATCAGAGTTCTGACTTGAGTCCTGACAGCTGTGCGTCTGATTCACTTTCATGCTAATACATTTGAGAATCATCACAAAACACCCACATGTTTGGTTCACTGTTACCCACATGGGAGACCAGAATGGAGTTCTTGGGTCCTGACTGAGCCCTGCCAACCCCTTGGTATTGTAACAATTTAGAAAGTGAAGCAGCAGTGGCTAAAAAAAAACCTCTGATAAAAAAAAAATCATAAAATGTAATAGAAGGTTTGGAGGACAAATATGTGTAAAGCTCTCCAATGTAAAACAAATGATAAACGGAAGAATAACACATGAGAAAGGATAAAAAAACAGGGCACTTATCTTCTTAACATTGTGTGTATGAATTACATGTAATCTATTCTCCTTATATTAATACAATTTTTTAAAATCCCAAGCACTAAGACTCATACACACACACACAAACATATGAGATAGAAGATTCTAAAACAAACCACTCTGAATCACAAATGATTGGAATACCCTGGACTTTCCAATAACAAGTGAAACCTGCACATTCTGGAACAAAATTTTCTATAAATGCCACACATGCACAAATGATTAACCAGTTATGAGAATACACTGTGTGAGTACTCAACAACTCAAAACTTTATGGTCCATGGACTTTTTTTCTAGAATACTTCTTGGGATTCGCTTTACTAAAAGCAATACAATAAATTAAGAAATAGGAAGATACAAGACTCAGAAAATGCTAAATCCAGCCCAGATGAGCAATGAAGGATGATAGCAGGGCAACTGTTCCAAACTGGGGGCTGGAGACGGGGCACAGGAAAGTTCCCAAAAATGAACGCCCCCTCCGACCCCCCACACACACAGTGAGAAACTGACAGATTATCTGGAAATAGTACTGTAAGGTGCTTTTAAAATCTGTGGAGCATTTAGAAACAAGTAAGCAGAAGGACAGGAATAAAGTCATTAAAATCTTTTTAAAAGATTCATTTATTTTTAGTGGAAAGTCAGATAGACAGAGAGAAAGAAATACAGACTGAAAGATCTTCTGTCTGCTGGGTCACTTCCCAAGTTGCTGCAATCACCAGAGCTGGAGCTGATCCAAAACCAGGAGCCTGGAGCTTCTTCCTGGTCTCCCACGCGGGTGCAGGGTCCCAAGGCTTTGGGCCGTCCTTGACTGCTTTCCCAGGCCACAAGCAGGGAGCTGGATGGGAAGCAGGGCTGCTGGGATTAGAACTGGCACCCACATGGGATCCTGGTGTGTGTAAGGCGAGGACTTTAGCGATTAGGCTACTGTGCTGGGTCCAAATCATTAAAATCTTAATATAACTTCTTACTCAAAAAAAAAAAATAAATAAAAGCAAACAGTTACACCACAAGGAAACATAATCAGGGAACATTATCTAAGTAGGTGGTAAACAGTATTTATATCATTATCATAATGAAAATATTGAATATTAATTAACTTTAAAAATTACTTAACAAGAGATGGAGTAAACAGGAAGAAAAGGTGGAGTTATACAGGAGGTAAATTCTCATTTACAAAAACAAATCATCAACAGATAACATTTTTAAATGATAAAGCAGTAAACAAAATTATTTTTTTTCTAAAATTCTATATTCATAGTTTCCTTTGGAACACTTCTTAGTGTATTTCTAAGACTTCTAAACATGGTAAATTTGCCTGATTATACATTAATCCAAAGGACTAGCAAACCTTCTCTTGGAGCTGAAATTGCCTAGCAAATGTTCTCTGAAAATCTGAGATTTCGTGCGGGATATTTCAAAAAGTTAGTAGAAATTGAAATTAAAATAAAGTGCATTTTGGTATTAAAAAAAAATTGAAATTCAGTTTTTTCATAATAGACATTAGAACCCTTGACATTTGAACTTTTTCAACTATCTTTATTTGTTTAATTGGGATAATTTGAGAATTAGTGTTGATGGAGATGCCTATGTTAGCTCATCTAAATTGCCACTTGATACTAATTTTTCCTTCTTCATAAATCCATCCCTGTCTAACCTCACCTTATACCTCTACTCCTTGATTCTCCTGTGTGTACCATCATCTGTAATTTGGGGCACTTAGTTGAATGTTGTTTTTCCTAGATGAACTCATTCTATTTCTTCTAAACCAATTGTGGTGATACTTCAGTGCAGGTGTTAAGTTTCCATTTGTTTTGTGTAGTCCCCTGGCATCTTATGCGTACCTTACTCAAGAAATCCTTGATGACTGTGCAGTGAGGTAGTTCAACAAATGGGGAAGAGTAAATAAAAATGTGAGCAATCCTTAGAAAAAAAATTCATTGTGGATGGGAATACACAGCAGACCCCTTTAAAAGAGAAGAGATATCAGCAAAAAGTAAGGAAAGAACCAAGGCCGAAAGAGAGCAGAAACAGGAATTTGCCTAGAGAGGCTGCACCAATGTGTGGCAAGTTGTGTAATCAGCGAAATGGACACAGGTCTCCTACAGGGGAAGCTTTGACTAGCAATAAGCCTACGGCTGGCAGAATCACCGTGACTATTATTACTTAGATTCTTGTAATGTGCCCATCACGGAGCCCTGAGGCACATGAACAGAAACAAACACACGTTTCAATATTTACTCTCTAGGGCCTGAATCCATGGTAGTGCAGTTGTCAATCCTCCCACAGCCATCCAGCAAATGCGTGACTACACAGATGGCCTCACCAGAATTTTTTCACTTGGGTAGGAGGTTGGAGGTTTACACAGCCAGCATTCTTTTCAGTATGTCTTCATGATTTTATACTCTCAAGAGTCTACATTAGAATAACTATGCTGAGTAAGAAGAGCAGTGAATAGGGAATGAGGGGTAAAGAAGGATATCAACCAACATATAACTTTTTTTTAAGAATCCCCTGCAGAATGTTGAAATCAAAAATTTAGTTTCAAGTCCTTTCTTCCTGCAAAATTGTTGTGAGATTGTGCAAATATTTCTTCATTTGCCTTAACCTCAGTTTCCTTATCTTTGAAATGGTAATGCTTCTCTTGACTAATTCTCATATTTGTGTAAAGATCAAGAAAGCTTGTATCAACAAAAATTTGTATCAAAGTAGTAAGCTATAAAGCACTACATTCTCATCATATGCTAATGTCTGGGATAACTCTTTGAAACCTTAGTCTTACCAAAGGAGAAAAACAAATGCTTTTATTTTGGATCTTATAAAAATTTGCTTACTAGAGCAAGTGTTACGCACAGAATGAAGCCATTGCTTGTGGAACCCAGCTCTCAGGTACCCAGAGGGCCTGGGTTCAAGCTCTACCATTGTTCCCACTTCCAGCTTTCTGTTCGTGCTCTTTCTGGGAGATGGCAAGTGATGCCTCAGGAACCTTGTCACCTGGGTTGGAGCAAAAAAAAAGCTGGAGCCGGGAGCCAAGGAATCCATCTGGATCTCCCATGTAGGTGTCAGGGGCCCAAACACTCAGGCCATCTTCTGCTACTCTCCCAAGCAGATTAGTAGTGAACTGAATCAGGAGTAGAATAGTCAGAACATGAACTGGTGCTTAGAAGGGATGATGGCATCACAGCCAACAGCTTTATCCACTATGCCACAATGCCAGCCTGAAAAAAGAGTATCTTTCATGGCAGACAAGATGAAACACAGAAAAACTATTCTAGGTGGGGCATATTTTACCAAGAAGGTTGTGGGGCCACTGATTCTACAAGCTGTACTCCCAGTTCAATTATAATAATTATCTAATTATTTAAAATTTAATAAAATACTTTGAACTTTGGTGTCTGGATTCCAGTAACTAACCAGCTGTATATTATTGAATGAGTCCTATCTTTTCATTTATTAAAAATGAAAAATTAACATGGAGTGAGAAAAGGAACTCCTTCCACCCTGGACTCTAGACCACTGACTTCTTTTGACTGCTGAGTTTATCTTCCAGGTTATTGCAAAGCAGTAACAACGCCTATGTTTATGTTTCATTTACAGATGAACATAGTTTATCAAGATGTTTCTGAAGGTAGGGTTTTATATAGATTTAAAAAACCCCAGTGGCCTTTTTCACATAGAAGTTATTATAGAGACATCTCGGAAAAAGATACAAGCCATCACAAATCAATACTATCTGGATTTCAGATATTTGATACTGTCTTTTTATTCTGTGGCTAAGCTCACCGAGCCAAGGCAGCTTCTAGTCACTCTGAAGGGTTTTCTCGGAAAATAATTTTTAGGGGTAGGCATTTGGCAGAGCAGATAAGACCACACACAGAATTCCCACATTATATATCAGAGTGCTTGAGTTCAAGCCACAACTTCACTCCAAATTCCAACTTCTTGTGATGCCCATCTTGATAGACAGTAAGTGATGGCTCGAGCGTTGAGTCCTTGCCATTCATGGGAGAAACTTGAATTCATTTCCAAGTTTTTTACTTTGGTAAAGATCAAGGTTGTTGCAAGCATCTGAGGAGTTAACCAGCAAGTGAAAGGTTTCTCTCTCTCTCTCTCTCTCTCTCTCTCTCTCTGTCTCTCTCTCTTTCTCTCTCTCTCTCCCTCCCTCAAATAAAATGACAGTAATCATTTTTAATGAGCAATAGGTTTTACTTTTATTCCATGTAGGTCATTGAAACTTTCTGAGAACAAAAGCAATTCACTTACAGAAATGTTTGAAAAATGGTCCTAATTGGAGAACATTATGCTCAGTGAAATAAGCCTATCCAAAAAGGGCAAATATCATATGTCCTCTCTGATATAAGGCAAACTTCATGTAAAATACAAAACAAGTAGATATATAGGGAAACAAGTATATACATATTTCTCATAGATAAACTGTATAATGGAGACTAGTCTACTGGGAAGGGAAGATAACATCACAGTAGACATCCAGACTCCCAAATAAATGGAGGACTCAAAATAAAACAGTTAAACGTACCTTGAAAGTCTGATACTAGGCTTTCTATCTTTGTCTATAGTTACAATGCCATGACACACTTAAATAGCAGAATGTTAAACCCGTAACAGTTATTAAAGGACTATGCTACTATAATATGGAGGAAATGGTAAAAGGGGAAAATGCGGATGGGGAAAGAGCAGGAAAGGACAGAGAGGAATCCCTATATCTATAAAGTGCTATCATGGAAAATAATAATAACAATAATATTTTTAAATGCTTGAAATACATTAAAAATAAGAATGTGTACATGGTATTGAAGAAGGAAATGTTTTCACTTAAATTCAAGAGTAAGTGGGGAACATTTATCTAGTGAAATTTATTTGATTTGAAAACTCTGTATGACTTGTTTCCCAAAACAGCCATTGAATAGTTAAATGACAGGAAAATTAAAAATATGTTCAAATCAGTTTGCTGGCGGTGATTGACAATGAGCCTCACTGAAGCTGTCTGCCAGCTCTTCCTTTACCCGTTTCTGCTCCCCGTCTCTTGCTCGAGGCAGCCACGTCTGCTCACAGAGTCGTGACTGTGGAGCTTGGCTCTCCGTACTCACACTCAGGTGAAGTAGAGGCTGACTGAGTGAGAAGGCCTAACAACTGTCAGGACAAGGAAGGGAAAATGAACTGACACTGGCTGAAAACGTTTCTTTTGTCTTTTTCTTCTCCTTCTTCTATTTTTAAAATTATTTTTCTTCCTTCTTTTTAACTTGCTTTGATTCTCACTGTTTTTATTTGGATTTAACTGTTTAAACTACTGCTTGCTGTTTCTCTAAAAAGTTTCAACAGACTGAGGCTAGCATTGTGGTTTTGCAGGTCAAGCCTCTACCTGTGATGCTGATACCTCATATGAGGGCTGGTTCAAGGCCCAGTTGCTTGATTTCCAATCCAATTCCCTGCTAAAGCACCTGGGACGAGTTGAATACGGTTCAAGTAGTTGGGCACCTACCACCCAGTGGGAGTCCAGATGAAGTTCCTGACTCCAGGCTTTGCCCTGGTCGAACCCTGGAGTGAACTAGCAAATGGTGGATCTCTCTCTGTCTTTTTCCTTTTTCCTTCCTTCTCTCTCTGTAACTCCATCTTTTAAATGAATATTGCATCTTTTAAAATTTTTTTTTCAAGATGATAATAAAAAAGTATAAAGGCAAAAAGAAACTAAGCATTTGATATTTAGGAAAATGGGGAATTCTAGCCTCAAAGGATTGTAATACACACACACAAACACACACACGTGTGTGCTCAGATTTCAAAATATTTTGATGCCAAAATAAACTTTACTTATAATTTCATTTTCCACGAACTTTTTAAAAAAAAACGATAATTTTATTGGAAAGACATATATGCAGAGAAAAGGAGATCTTCCATCCACTGGTTCACTCCCCAAGTGGCTGCAATGGCTGGAGCTGAGCCAATTCAAAGCCAGGAGCCAGGATATGTTCCAAGTCTCCCTTGTGGGTCTTGGGCCATCCTGTACTAAAACAGTAGAGGTCACAGACAGGGAGATGGATGGAAAGTAGAGCAGCCAGAATACAAACCAGTGGATGCAAGGCAAGGATTTAACCACCAGCTATCACAACAGACCCTAATTTGTTTTGTATTTTAAAGATTTGTTTGTTCGTTTGTTTATAGGAAAGGCAGATTTGTAGAGAGAAGGAGAGACAAAACTCTTCCATCTGCTAGGTCACTCCCCAAAGAGCCGCAACAGCTGCAGCTCAGCTGATCCGCAGCCGAGAAGATGCTAGCTGAGCTAAGAGCTTTTTCTGGATGCAAGTTAAGGATTTAGCCACTAGGCTACCATGTCAGGCCCTTCCACAAATTTTTGAAGTGTTTTCATCTCATAAATACACTACTTAATGAATTTCACAAATAAAACACTGTACTTAACCAATTCTCAGATCAAGGAATGAAATAGTAGAGCATTCCAGAAGTCCCAACCTGCAGTGCTCTTTCTGGTCCTTGTGTCTCTCCTCCAGCTGAGCTAAGATTCTCATTTGTAATAGCATAGTTTGGCCTGTGCTCATATTTTATACCCCTTGAATCATATTCTACATACTCTCCATTTTCCTTTTCTCAATATAATGCTTCTGAAATTTCTCTTCCTATTGTTGTGTAACTAGATTTTAATTTTAGCTTTAGATCTTAATTGCCTATGGCAGGCTAATATTTCAAAGTGTGATTATACTGCAATTTGCTTCTCCTTTGTGTTGCTGCTGGGCATTTGGGTAGTTTCCAGTTTGAAATTGCTACAAACTGTGCTTCCGTACACACTGAAGTGCATGTTTTGTTGAACATGTGTGCTTTCTGATCACTTATATATGTAGAAATGAAATTGCTGGATCATAATGTGTGCATAGATAGGATTAATTCTGCCAGGCCCGATTGGAGTCCTAGAGGATTTCCCATTCCAAAGGAATTGAGTTTTTCACTGTGCATACATACAATGTTTCCCTCTTTTTCCTCACTTACATTTACCTATATTCATTTATAGCTTATTATTTTGCCTAAGTTTAATAAAGTGTTGAACCAGAATAAAATGTCCTAAATCAACCCCTATATTTCAAGACTGCATTTGACCCAAAGAGAACTCTGTGTGTATTGAACTACAACCTAGCTTGATGTTCCAGGAGGTTGGAACTTAATCCAAGGGCTACACTCTTAAAACCAGCATCTGGGCCTCAGCAATTACAGTAGCCAAACCCTCATCCAATTCCAAGTTGAAAACTTAATTAACATACCACACTGTACTCAAACAATCCTATGTGTCATTTCCTCTCTTTCTGGTTATTAAAGTAGCTCACTACATAGGAAAGGAGTAGGCATTTGGAATCATCTTTAATCTAGAATGCTGCCTGGGTCTAGAGACTTTTTTTTGTTTAAGCAAACTTTGTTAAATTGAATAGGTTCCAGTTTTTTTCTCAATAAAATATATTAGTCTATGCATAATGCAGCCTTCTGAGAACAGAAAATCCATATGAAAGCCTTCATTATGCTCACAATTGTGACAGAAGATTATCTTAATTATCTTTAGTGCTATTTTCAGGAATATTTAATCATAAGCTTAATTTCATAAAATCACACAGTGTTCCATTCCCGGATCACATCAGATTGTACTGCTAACTCATCTGTTGAACCTCACCTCTGTTTTTTTTTTTTTCAATTATATCTTAGGAAAAAGAAAAATCCACAGGTAGTAAATCTCTCAGTCATACATTAGAGTTAACTTAAGGGAAGAGAATAAACGGAGACCTGTGATCTTGCAAGGGGCAGTGTAAGAGGATGTGAATGCATTACATCAGCATTGTAAGCCATCTGAATCGGGAGACACCATTCATCTTTTGTCCATTAACCCAATAATTAATCAACTTTCATGGCCTCAGGAGGCATTTCAGCAAAAACTAGGTCAGAGAGCCAACTGTGGTTGAGTGTTGATTAGCCTTGAAATCTATTGGGAATTACAGAACTCAACATGACATCAGCCAATTGTGCTTTCATTCCCAATTACAATGTCTATATATAGACACACACATATAGTATAGATACTATGTATACTATATATAGTGTAGATACATTTTGGTCTAGTCCCAGGACACTCTCCATTGCACAACATTGTTAAGCTGATGCTGTCATGTGTATCTCCTGTCAAGATTACATTCCTTTAAAACATCTTTTACCAAATATTATACCACACATAGCATGTTTATTTATTTCTACATATTGCTCATCATAATTTCAAACTAACCAAATATAATTCATGTGTACTTGTACTTTTAGAATGTATAGCCTAATGACGTAAATTTTAAAATAGATGTAATTAATACATAAACAAATACAAGCACAACCTGTTATTAATCTAGAAAAAAATAAACTATGCAAGAACCATGTAGCAGGAATTTGAAAGCTTCTTAGAAAGGATCAGGGTATTTGGAGGGTGATGTTTGAGACATAAATTGGGCCCAACATGTGACCTGGGAAAGTAGTAGAGAATGGCCCAAAGTGTTGAGACCTGCACTCATGCGGGAGACCTGGAAGAGGTTCTGGCTGCTGGCTTTGGATCAGCTCAGTTGCAGTCATTTTGTCCACTTAGGGAATAAACCAATGAATGAAAGATCTCTCTCTGTCTCTCCCTCTTTCTGTAAATCTACATTTCCCAGAAAAATAAATAAATCTTTAAATATTAAATAAATAAAACAACACACAAACTATAGGGAAGAACCAATCATGCAAAAAAAAAAAAAAAGAAAAGAAAAAGGGAAGGGGCCCGGTGGCATGGCCTAGCGGCTAAAGTCCTTGCCTTGAAAGCCCAGGATCCCATATGGCCACCAGTTCTAATCCCGGCAGCTCCCTGCTTCCCATCCAGCTCCCTGCTTGTGGCCTGGGAAAGCAGTTGAGGACGGCCCAAAGCTTGGGACTCTGCACCCATGTGGGAGACCTGGAGGAGGTTCCTGGTTCCTGGTTTCAGATCAGCACAGCACCGGTCATTGCGCTCACCTGGGGAGTGAATCATCGGACGAAAGATCTTCCTCTCTGTATCTCCTCCTCTCTGTATATCTGACTTTGTAATAAAAATAAATAAATCTTAAAAAAAAGGAAGGATATGTGTTAGATGGGAATGGTATATGCTAAGGGGACAATACAACCAGCAAATGGTGGGCCAATTTTTAAAAATTATAAATAAAAATTACACATACCTTACAGAATATTTTAGATTACATGTAAAAATTGCATGCATGTTACATATTTTGATGTATGTGTAAGTTGTTGAATTGCTAAATCAAGCTATTTAACGTATGTGTTACTTTATGTGCTTATTTCTAGTGTATGAATACTTAAAGTCTACTTCTTAGCTTTTAAAGTATATAATACATAATAATCACCATGACATAAAAAGATTTTCCATCCCCATCCTCTCTAACTGAGATTTTGTGTTGTTTAACTGATGTCTCCCCAGTGTCCCTATTCCTCAGATTCTGGTAACCATCATTTTACCATCTGTTTCTGTAAGTTCAACTGAAGATTCCATACATAAGGGAGATTATGTAATGTAACATTTGTCTTTCTGTGCTTGGCTTAATTGACTCAACATAATATCCTCCATGTTGTTCCAAATGATAGGGTTTCCTTCACTTTTTAAGGCTAAATTATGTTCTATTATATGTATATGCCATATTTTCTTTGTCTATTCATCTTTTGATGGGGACTTAGGGTAAATTTTGAGGAAATTAATGTTCTTCAACTTATTTTGCCACTGTAAGAAATGATTCAGATTTTTAAAATTCTTTTAAAAGTTAGCAAAGTTGTTCATTAACAGTAAATCTTGTACAAATGTGAGATGATCCAATGCCTCTATGCCAAATACTTATTGTTTGGCAGCAGCTCTTTGGATTAAAATTTGAAAATGGAGCTATGAACGAGGAGTGGAAATTAAACAGTGAAAATAGTCAATTCAAGGCATGTTTAGACAGTTGACAAAGGCATAATGCCAGCATAGCCAAAGTCTAGAGTTCTAGTTAGGAGCCAAAACTACAGGCAATGGAAGAAAGCCCAATATCACTGGCAAAATCAACAGTTAGATGAGGCCAGTGTGGTGGGATAGCAGTCTAATACCCCACCTGTGGCAGCAAAGTACCACATAGGCAACATTATACATTCTGGCTGCTCCACTTTCAATCCACCTAAATTCTGGTTTCAGACCAGCTCAGCTCTGGTCATAGCAGACATTTGGGCAGTGAACCAGTGGATGGAGAATTTCTCTCTGTCTGCACCAATCTCTCCAATTCTGATTTTCATGTAAGATAAATAAATCTTTAAGCAAACAAATAAACATAACATTATCATTAAAACACCACCATTTCCAGGAACCAGCAATGTAAAGTAGCATTTTAAGCCATCGCCTGTAATGTCAGCAACCCTTATGAGCTCTAGTTCAAGTTCTGTCCGTACCACTTCTAATCCAGCTCTCTGCTAATGCAATGGGGAAAAAAGAGGAAGAGGAAGAGAAGAGAGAATAAGAAAGGAAAGTGGGGAGGAGGGAAGAAAAGGGGAGGAAGAGATATAGAGAAAGAAAAACTAAAGGTAGCATTAACGACCTTCTCAGGAAGAAGTCCCAGACATGTTGCATGGGCCTAGAGACAGACATCCATTTGGGAGGTTTCTCAGCCGTAAAGAGCCAGAGAGAAATTGGTTCAGTTACCAGCACAAAAAGAGAAACAGAAATGGCAGAGTTTAAAGAAGGCAATGGCAGCATTCCATCAGTCTAGCAAGCCAGCCCAGCTCATGCCAAAAACAAGTCCAAAAATGCAGCACAAAGGGATCTCTTTGTTCTTTTCTTGTTCTTCTTAACAGAATCCTTGCAGAACATCCCTATGAAGGCAAGATACAACTTAATAAATGCACATCAAGGGGAAATTTTGGAGAAGTCACAAACCATGTAGATATGTGACTTCCTCCAGTCCAGGCAATCCTGTATTCTACTAGACTTCACTCCACATTTTATAGCCAGCAATATTGAAGTGTGTTTTGATCAGGAATTTTCCATGTGCTATACTACAGAAAAGAGACACCATGTGGTAGCTGATTAAAAAAAGCTTGTGACACTTCTAAGGAATCCTAAATTATTTTGGAGGACTGTGAAAACAAACGATTATTTCAGATTTTTTATTGTTGTATTTATTGGGAGGAGAGGGCTCAGCAGGTAGGAACAGAACTAGAGAAACAGTTTCATGATGAGTTTATTTTTTAAGAAGATTTATTTATTTTGATTGGAAAGTCAGATATACAGAGAGGAGGAAAGAGAGGAAGATCTTCCGTTCATTGATTCACCCCCAAGTGGTCGCAACTGCCAAAGCTGAGCTGATCTGAATCCAAAGCCAGGAGCTCTTCTGGGTGTCCCATACAGGTGCAGGGCCCCAAGGTTTTGGGACATCCTTGACTGCTTCCAGGCCACAGGCAGGGAGCTGGATGGGAAGTGGAACAGCTGGGATCAGAACCGGCACCCATATAGGATTCTGGCGTGTTCAAGGCAAGGATTTTAGCCACTACACTATCACGCCAGGACCTCAAGATGAGTTTTGTATCCTGAACTTTGCCCCAGGCAAAGATACCTAGGTAATCTAGGTTATGGTGGCAATCATATTTGTTGCCGTTATTTGTTTGCATGACTACTAACTGTTCCTCTGCCTCTATAGCACTCAGAACCATTCCTGACAGAAAAGTTATTCAATTCCCCTCATGTGGAGAAATAAATGCGAGAGTTTCCTTAGCCCAGAGGCTCACACATGCACCACATAAGGACAAGGGCCAGTCTCCAATTTGGTCTAAACTGCTACAGTAAAACAAATCAACAATCAGAAAATCGTTCTTGGAGTAAAGAGTGAGCAGTCCTCATGCTCATGCAGGCCGTGGCCACTTGATGTGCAAACCATGATGATACTCTCTGGTGTCTGGTCTTCAGTCCTGCCCGGCACAGTTTTCAAAAACTGAATGACTCTCAACTGACCCCATCAATTCATGGCTAGTAAATACAGACTTGTTGTGATTGACTTCTGGCTTCCTTAATTAGATACAGTTCACACAAATGATCACCTTGATTTTCATTTTCATTAAAGAGAGGCAGATCTAAATATATATGCACATATATATGTGCATATATGAAACTATTTTATAAATGTTATTTGCATTATTGTCTAGACTATTTTTTAGAAAATGAAGAAATTTTACCTTCTTGATATTTAATCAATATGAAGTTTGATTGTGCATAGACTAGATTATTACCAATGATGTTTGGAGAAGTAAATGAATAATTTTGCTTTAAAATACCAATTAGCCGCCAATTTTGCATAAAAAGGCAATCATCCATTTGCTTTCTGATGAATGGATAACTTAATCACTACTCACTAACAAACCATTGATGGAATTTTTGTTTTGTTCTGAGCCTTGACTTGAACCCAGAGACTCCAAAATGAACAAGACATTGTCACTAAATTTGAGGAACTCACAACCCAATGAAGGAGAATGTGTCCTACAAGACCAAAGATATTAAATTGAGCAACTTAACAATGGTGGGGACACTGGTCTAAAAAAGCCTAGGAGAGTACCTGAACAAAGTCTTCTCTCCATTGTCCTCAAAGAAAATTACTCTGGATAAAAGAGCCCAACCTGTGTTATTTTAAACTGGGTTGTGGGGGATTTCTAAGCCTACTGCATGGGATTTTCTGTGTTTAAATATAACTCAGGAAACCTAGAAATCATTTTACTTCTTGTATGTTCTATCTGAACCTCTTCCCTGCTACTGCATCATATGTGACTATCTGGGTTTTCAGTTACTTGCTTCTTCATAATCAATCCCCGCTTTTTGTTCTTTTACTCTTGTGTTCTTCAGAGGAGTCTGGTTTCTCTCGGTTTCTTACAGAATATTTATTTCAGCAGTGCTATGGTTTATAGCACAGATTCAAGTAAAGGTCACATAGCCCAAGACATTGATAAATGAGAAGATAACAGACTGAAATTCAATACAGAAAATTTAAGGTAACTGATTTATAGACAAAGTCACAAAAAATACAAATAACAGGGTAGGCAACAATCTTGTGCAGCTCTGTAGGGCTTTGTGGATAATACAATGATTTAGGGTATGGAAGAAGAGAGGAATGAATTGCATTCAACCCGCTTATACACTTAAACAATTTTAAGAGGTAAGTTCCCAACTGTTTTTCTTCATGCAAAAAAATTGGAAGGAAGCAAGAATCAACATGGCAGAATAGAGTAAGGTCACGTTTAAACAGAAGGAGAAATATTAGCCAGTGTGAAGCAGAGAGGACACATTCCAGGAAATAGGAGAGGACAGAACAACAGCGGAGGGGGACCTGGAGACTGACAGACACAGGAAAGCAGCAAAAACAGCGGTGTTCTGTGCAGTGTTCTGTGTTCAGTTGAAGTGTCTGATACCCTGGTGCCATTCAGCAAACAGCGATCTGAACTCCACCGGCAGCCAGAACTACAGCAGCAACAAGGTGGGAAAGGATGTTCACTGGGAGCTTGGGAGGTGAACCCAGACAAAGAACTCCCCATCCTGCTGGTCTGTTTCATTTTGTCAAGAGCAGAGACAGAGCGGCAGGTCCCAGATGGGGTGTGCAAGAACAGGGTGGATTTCACAACCCAGTCCACTACTAGAGCCAAATTAGGTGCCATTTTGTTTAAGGAGGCAAGGACTATGAACAGTGCTGTGCATGCATTGAGCTGGGAGTGAACTCATTTCTGCCTAAGTAAATTGCAATAACGTGGCAATAACGTTCCACCCAAGACAGATCTGGGTAACCTTCAGACCTGATGGCGAGCAGATTAAGAATTCTAGTATTGGCACATCAGGCACCTTTTCATATGGTGTGGCAGGGGCTTTAAGACTGCAGGAGACAACAGTGTACTGCACATGCACTGAGCTCAACAAGAACTCACTGAGCTTAGTGACTGACTATGGCATCGTAGGGGTCAAAATAGGTCTGTGCGGCCCTCAGACCTAACAGTCAACAGGTTCCACAAGATTAGCACCACCAACAACCTAGCTATATAGGACACCTTCTCTCCCTAATCCTGGGACCTACTTCAACCAGAAGTGGAAAAAAGGTTGTACAAACAATGGCGCAGCCCCAGCACGGTATCACAGGAGGTGGAGTTTGGTGAGCCAGTGGTTGGGGCTACAGAGACCATGGTGGAAATCTAACATAAGAACCCACACCTGGAACTTGCTGGAGGGAGTGGCACAAGTGACTGAAAACAAAGAGCCATGTACCAACCACAATAAGTAAATCAAACTGTAGACCTGGGGGTGACAGAGCTTAGAAACCTGCCCCAAGGAGAAGAATATGATAACCAGAAGTACAATGACCAAGAGCAAAAGGAGAGACAAAGGCACAATGAATATTACTGAAGACTCCTCTGCAACGGAGCAAAATCCTATGCCAACCTCAGAGTTCACTGAGGAAATCATCAAGAAAATGGGGGATGGAGAATTCAAAATACTTATTGTAAGTACTTATTGTCAACAATGAGAAGCAACTAAAGCAGGCATTCTAGGAATATGTCACACTGGAAATAAATCAAATGAAAGCTGATATATCAGAAATGAAAAATACAGTGGAGCAAATTAAAAGTACAGTAGAGAGTCTCTAAAATAGAATGAAGCAGGCAGAAGAAAGAATCTCAAAATTAGAATATATTTCCTGTCACCAGGGGGAAACAAACAAAAAGTTGGAAGCAAAGCTGGATCGGGCCAAAAAAGTATTCAAGAATTGAAAGACGGGCGTGGCGGCGTGGCCTACCAGCCAAATCCAAAGTCCTCGCCTTGAAAGCCCCGGGATCCCATATGGACACCGGTTCTAATTCCGGCAGCTCCACTTCCCATCCAGCTCCCTGCCTGTGGCCTGGGAAAGCAGTTGAGGACAGCCCAAAGCCTTGGGACCCTGCACCCATGTGGGAGACCTGGAAGAAGTTCCTGGATCTTGGCTTCTTGGCATAGCATTGGCCGTTGCGCTCACTTGGGGAGTGAATCATTGGATGGAAGATCTTTCTCACTGTCTCTCCTCCTCTCTGTATATCTGACTTTCCAATACAAATAAATCTTAAAAAAAAAAAAGAATTGAAAGACACTATTAAAAGGCTAAATATAAGGGTTATGGGAGTCTCAGAGGTGCAGAAAGAGAAGCTGTGTTTACAAATGTACTTAATGAAATAATAAGGGGAAATTTCCCTAATCTAGAGAAAGAATTTGGAAACAACATCCAGGAAGGGTACAGAACTCCCAACAGGCTTGACCAAAAGTGATCTTCACCAAGACACATGATCATCAAGCTCTCTTCAATTGAACATAAGCAAAAGATCCTTAAATGTGCACATGAAAAAAAAAATCAACTGACATACTAAAAGGAATGCCAATTAAACTCACAGGAGATCTCTCATTTCACATTTCTAAAACATCTCAATTTAAACCAGTCTCAATTCAAGAATTCAAGAGACATATATGGCCTACGGCTTTTGTATTGGCAAGAAAATTCATAGATCATGGATTTAGAAAAATTCGAGTCATCTCTGCGGTGTCTATTCCAGCAGTCCTCTAATATTTTCCCTTCTTACAACATAGAAAAAAAAATTTTAGAGAGGGCATTGAAGAAAATATTGGAAATCTTTGCTCTTAGTCTTACATAAAAATTTGTTATCAAATTGCAACTCCTCTCCATCCCATATTCCTGATTCCAGCTTGCAATGTACCCATTATACTACAACATGATCATCTAATGTACAATACTGTTTATCTATTGCAATGTTTATTATTCACTGTCTTCCTCTAGAATCTGAGAGGAGAGTTTCTCAAGTATTTGGAACACTGCCTCACATCGAGTAGTTGCTGTAACAATTCTTGAATGTTTAGGGAATGAGAAGTTTGAAGTTTATACTGTCACAAATGAGAACATTGCCTGGAGTCCAGAGAAGCAAAATGACTTATCAAGGCCAAACACGCTTGTCAATAGTAGAACTGATTCAAATTTTTTAACTACTCATCTCAAGCTTATTACTCCACTTTATGTACAAAAAGGAAGGCAGAAAAATTATACGTTTTTTGGAAATGAATTATAAATTATGCTATAGATAGAACAGCAGAATTGTGTTGGAATATAAATTCCATAAAAAGGCCCGGCGCTGTGGCCTAGCGGCTAAAGTCCTCACCTTGAATGTGCCAGTATCCCACATGGGCACCGGTTCTAATCCCGGCAGCTCCACTTCCCATCCAGCTCCCTGCCTGTGGCCTGGGAAAGCAGTCGAGGATGGCCCAGTGCTTTGGGACCCTGCACCCACATGGGAGACCTGGAAGAAGCTCATGGTTCCTGGCTTCAGATCGGCACAGCACCGGCCGTTGTGGTCACTCAGGGAGTGAATCATCCGATGGAATTTCTTCCTCTCTATCTCTCCTCCTCTCTATATATCTGACTTTGTAATAAAAATAAATAAATCTTTAAAAAAAAAAAAGAGAGAGAGAGAGATTGTGTCTTCTTCTTGAGCTTCCCATTCCATTCCCCTGATTACAAACAATATTTCACACATAGTAGGTACTGGATTAATAAAAGAATGAGTAATCAATTGTTCTGTTTGTGGTGTGATGTATGCATTGTTTTCCTCCAGAAGACAATAGAAAGACTTTTTTGTGTTCACCAGCACTTTTATCATGCTTGGAAGGTTGGAGTGAGATTAGCATAACATCTGCTACTCTTAACAAATGGCCTCTGAAACCAAAATACTAAAATTTTAGAAAAAAAAAAGAGAGAGAATGAGTCCAGAGGCATTAGATCATTTATGATTCTTAAAAATATCAGATCCCTGAGTGTTTCTATTTGTACAAAATTGAATGTTTAGGGCCGGGCGCCATGGCCTAGCGGCTAAAGTCCTCGCCTTGAACGTGCCGGGATCCCATATGGGCACCAGTTCTAATCCCGGTGGCCCTTCATCCCATCCAGCTCCCTTCTTGTGGCCTGGAAGAGCAGTCAAGGACGGCCCGATGCCTTAGGACCTTGCACCCATGTGGGAGACCCAGAAGAGCTCCTGGCTCCCGGCTTTGGATCGGTGCCGTAACGACCATTGTGCTCACTTGGGGAGTGAATCATCAGACAGAAGACCTTCCTCTCTGTCTCTCCTCCTCTCTGTATATCTGACGTTGCAATAAAAATAAATAAATCTTTAAAAAAAAAAAAAACCAAAGTTGAATGTTTAAATTTCTGGCTTTTCAGACTGAAATCAATGTGATGATGACAAATAATGAGACTTATTAAATGAGTAGGAAAAACTTTCCAGTACAGACACCTGTAATAAAATTCAGCTATCGCCTTGATGTGATTAGAGCTAGAAGCTTTTTAAAATTACATATATCTTCGTTTTTAATGATGTGCATCGATACCTTTATTCCTTTGATACTGCTAGAAGAATGGAAATAATTTTTACATTTATTGGAAAAGGAATCAGAGACGGAGAAAAACATTCGTTGGTAAGTTATGAGCCATATCACAAATTCATCTCACTGCACTTTAGAACCCCTGAGAAATAATTTGAATGAGTCTAATAATGTTTGATATTCGTTTGAACTAAAGGTCATGTCCTTATTCAAAAGCAACACTAACACAGACCCAAAGTCTGATTTGCATAGGAAATCCACAATCAAAAGTTTACAGAAACATACTATTGGCATCCCAGTAACTTGCTCAGCTTGAACATATGCTATCTGATCCTTTTTTAGAATCATGAAAAAACAGTGCTGGAACTTTGGGTGCAGCTTAAAGTACAAACCTAGGACAACTATGAGCAATGCATCTATGATTGAAATTGAACTTTAACGGAGAATTTCAGTGACTAGAATAAATTATATGTACCCTATTATAATTTTATTTGAATTCTAAGATTTTCCTAAAAGGGACTACAGATCAAAAGGCTATTAAAAATTCAGCCATGTTTTGCAGATCTATTTGGCTGGAGGTATTGAAATGTGTCCATTTACCATGGCTGGGGTCCAGTACAAGGATCTAGGATGGCCTGAGCTGATAATAATTTTATTGTCAGACATTGGTTGCACAAATGCAATTTGAGTTTCCATCTATGAATTCTATCCTATGTTAATATGATTCTGAACTAAGCACCAACATTAAAGAAATAAAGCTTTGGGAATCAGTAAAATAAATTAAAATTCAGCTCATTGGTTAACAATATGACCTCAAGAATATCGTTTCACTTTTGAAAGCCTAGAAATTTTTTAATCTGTAAAAAATGAGGAGAAAATTCTGGATAAAGGGAATCATTTGAACAGAAACCTAGGTAAAAGGAAGAAGAGCATAGGTTTTACTAAGGCAGAGATTATATTTTGGGGATTAGGAAGAAGAAGGTGGCATAGATCAATTTAGCTAAATGGGACCAGAATGAGGATTTAGATCTAACACCATTGGCAATAATCTGGTTTCTCTTTAGATTGTATAAATCTTTCGCCTTTAACACCATTGGCCACTGGCAACCAGCTGACATGAGAAGAGTATGTAAAAGATTGGTTCTGAAAGGGTGAAGTGCCAAGAATCAAGAAACACTACCGCTTTCCCTAGACATAGTTGTAGTAATTCCTAGATGAGGTGAGAAGGCTTGGAGTAGCAATGTGTTATTGTGTTAGAGGCAACAGAAGGAAAACTCTCTCTGTCTCTCTGTCTCTCTCCCTCTTTCCCTCCCTCCTTCCTTCCCAGTGACTGTATTTTAAGTGTGGATTACAGCCAAAATGATGATATAATATACAGAGAAAGCAATCAGTAGGGGAAAGTGGAAGTGTTCCTCAGATGCTGAGTTAGAGGGTGGTGAGTCCAAGTCATGCTTGCAGAGATGTTGACATTTTGTCAGTGTGACACTAATGACATGGCTACATCCAGAGATCATAAGAATTTCCCCAATGAAGGAGAGAGAAGAGACATTACTGGGGAGCTAGGATAGGATGTTGGACATTTAAATGTGGTAATGCATATTTGCACAGTGGCATGTGCATAGCCAGAACACTGTTCCTGACAGCTCTTACTGTATTTAAGAATATACAGCTTAAACAATAAGGCATAAACAATAAAGCATAAAGATAACTGCAGAAAGACAAGCAAAAGCCATGTCCTCTAAGAGTGTAGAGTCATGGGTTGGGGAGACTCCCAAGATTCCTGAGGATTATTTCCTGCAAAACTTGTCACCAAGCATAAAATAGAACTGTATATCAACAGCTTTACTAGTGAGCTAAATTCTCAAGCACTACAATAACTGATTACGTAGACAATTAGTTGGAATGGTCATAAAATATGACCCATGGGATTTTTAAGTCAGAACGCATCAGTCAGTTAAGAACAAACCCAGAGGGTGGGCTTTGAATGTAGCAATTAAGACAGAGGTTGAAGACACCATATTGGAATGCCTAGGTTTAAGTGCCAGTTTTGACTCCTGAGTCCAGTTTCCCTCTCAGGTGGACTTTGGGATGTAGGGGCAACAGCAGACGTAATTGGGTCCCTGCCACCAATGGAGACTTGGATTCAATCCTTTCCTTCTGGCTTAGGCCTCTCCTACTGTCAGCTAGAGCGTCACTTGCAGTGTGAACCAGTAGACAGAGTGCTCTCTATCTCTATCCCTATCTCTCTATCTTTGTATTAAGTAAATAAACCTAAAAATGGAATTTTTTTAAATGAATAACCTTAGGAGCACAAGATGCAGATCAAACCATTCTTACTTGTGTTGAACCTGTGAATAGCTGTCATTCAATAGAAATGAGCCTTTACTTTGTGGCTTTCCCTCATGTTTCAAGGCCACTTGGTATCAGTATATGTTAGCTACCTGTGCTGATTCAGAATAACATCATTTACATTCCAAAAAAGAAGGGTAAAGAAAATAGTGAGTCAATAAATAGACGGGGAGGGTGAGAAAATAATTAGTAAGGGCTAAAAAGATACAAGCTGTTAATAAAATGCCATGAAACATTTAACTCCTCATTTGTCTTCATACGCTCCCTCTCTTTTATAGCAGAGGAGGTAATTAGATGTGTAGGCCACTCAGTCCCAATTTCTGAATCCAAAAAGGAATTAATGGTTCCACCAAAAAAAAGAGTTTTTCTACTTTTTCTGCGTCAATCCAACATGAACACAAATGAATCTCTGTTAAGACTGGAGAGAGAAAGGGGGAGGGAGGACATGATTCTGCCAGAACAAGCTCAACAGACAGGAACAGAAAAGAATTTTACTGGCAGAAATTAGAAATTGTTCTTTCTCACTCCACCAACACATAAGTAATAAACGCAGAACTACCTTCTGCTGCCTTTATAGCTGTATTAGAAAAATGATGCCTCAAGGGAAAGAAGTAGACTCTATCATGAAATAAAACTGTAACACCACACTCAGAATACCTGAAAGCATTATAAACTGAATTTTTTGGCTCATCATATCTGATATGGTTCCAAGATATGATATGGTTCCAAGATTATGCTAATGAATGATTCTAAAACTATTTAGCCACAGGTCTTTGCAAACCTTCCAGAACAAACTGAAAAGTATATGATTCAGTCTTCGGAATTCATGAAAACTGTTGAACAACCAGACAAGTTAAAAGTATTTCATGCATAAGACATACATTTCAGACTTGCATGTGTTGTGAAATACATGTAATGGGATGTTAAGATGGGACTCCTTTTTGCTGAGGCCCTTAAAATAATGAATGCCTAAAAACCTATAAAGCATATATTATAAAGAAAAATTTCAGCAATGCAACCAGTTTCAACAGATCAAACATAGATGTGTCTTGGGCATGGAATCAAAATTATAATGAAACATTCAACCTTGTTGTGCAGGGGATTCTTTTAATGTAACAACACACCCCATGGAAAACATGAGTCCAGACGGTAAACATCATTTAAAAAAAATCAAAATAACAACAAAAATAAACTGAGGGTGGGTGGAAAATAAAGCACAAGGAATAACAATGAGGAGTTTTTCATAATAAAATGTTTCATTGGAAAAAAGAGATAATGAATGCCAACCACGCCAACATTTCTAAGAGAGATGCCCCATATCCAAAACAGGACATCGAGTTTTGTGAACACTAGTTGGTTAACCATAACCAGTCTTAGAAAAAATAAGATTGGAGAGGCTGAGTAAGCTTTTTTATTGTTTTTCTTCTCCATATCTGTTCACCTTGCAGCCACAAGGATCCTCTCATTGCACCTCTAACCAAACGAGGGAGAACTGACCAGGAGAACACAAGAGAGTTCAGGTTTGCAGGCCAATTACGAGAAATAGGAAGGATTAAATGCTATCTGAAGTGACCCATGGCAGCAGAACAGAGCATTGCAGCAGAAAGGCAACTGGATTCCCACCCTCAGAGCCAAGGTTCTTGCATTTCATAGATGAGTTGCGAACAACTCAGAAGAAAGACTACTTTCCTTGAATTGATTAAGATAGCACCCACAAGGCTGTTTGAGAAAGCAAGGCAATCTTCCGTTAGTGAGAAGCTCAGAAGTATGAAATGGTTTAGAAGTGGCTACCACAGAAAGGGGCCCCACTCAAGTGATCCACTAGGGAAATCTTCAAAGAGGTTACAAAAGCACCTCCAGAGAGTTTACTTGCATTGCTGCTGCAGTTAGAGGAAATGAAGGCCATTATTATGGTGCCAGTCAGATTGTTTTGCTGAATCTATCTCCTTCTTTCCTATGCTTCTGCGCACCATAGAAGTAATCAAAAAGCCTATTGAGCAAGACAGCTGTAAGGAATACAGTCCACAAGTTCCCACCTATACCAACCAGCAGGCACACTCCTAGTTGCAGTAAGCACATGTTGGGGATAGGGAAACGTCATTTTGAATGCAGTTCAGAATTTTTGTTATTACACTATTCTAGCTCTATTAGTTATTGAATGAAGATTGGTTTAGGAAACCAAGGGATCAGAAGAGACTTTATTATCAAATTGTGAGCATGTAAACTAGGAAATGAGCCCAAAGGTTCACCTGGGGCCAGGTACAATGGGTCGGTGGCTAAATCCTTGCCTTGCATGCGCCAGGATCCCATATGAGCACTAGTTCGTGTCCTGGCTGCTCTACTTCCCAACCAGCTCCTTGCTTGTGGCCTGGGAAAGCGGTAGAGGTTGGCCCAAAGCTTTGGGATTCTGCATTAGCATGGGAGACCTGGAAGAAGCTCCTGGCTCCTGACTTTGGATCAGCTCAGCTCTGGCCATTGTGGCCACTTGGGGAGTGAATCAGCAACAGAAGAGCTTTCTCTCTGTCTTTCCTTCTCCCTGCATTTCCAATAAATATAAATAAATAACTTTAAATATATATAAATATAAACAAATATCTTTTTAAAAATGGAGAGAAAAAGAGCCATAAAATCATTGTCTTTCAAGGAGATGGTGGATAAAAGGAAAAATAATTCATCACATACATAAATTTAAAAACCACAAGTAGAACTTTTTTCCCATAAGATTATGATGGAACTCAACAATTCCCATCATCTAGTGATCTGATAGCTATCAAAACAATGCACTATATTACTCTGGCATTTGTGGTGATGTTGTATGCAAACTCCCTACAATGCTGCTCATATGAAAGTATAACACATGCAATTATATACAGTACACAACACTTGATAATTGAAAGTTACTAGCTTATTTATTCATAATAGTCTCACTGTTATTTTAGGATGAACTCTACTTATAAGATACAGTATGCTGTATCATGATGATCAGAAGTGTTATATGACCAATGTTTATCATGTCTTTTAACTATACAAGATTTTTACACAATAAAATTTGCCTGAAAAGTAGGTATAGAGAAAACCTTCCACAATCTGATAAGGAAAATCTAAAATAAGTTTATAGTTATCACCATTCTTAGATTGTTATATATTCATATTCTTTATCTTCTGAGAGAACCTAAAACAATGACATGCAGTGGAAATGAACATGTTTGATAGATAGACCTTCTCTTTTTTCTTTTTAAATTTTTAAGTTTTATTATTTTATGATACAATTCCATAGGCTCTGGGATTTCTCTTACTCCTTCCCCAAGACCTCTTCTTACCACATTGACTTCCTCTATATGATTGCTATAGTATAGTCCTTCATAAATAGTCGTTAAGTCCATCATTCTACTATTTAAATGTATCCTAACATTGTAGATTTGGACATTGCCAAAGAATTCAGCATCCTGTTGTCAAGATACATTCAGCAGTTTCTTTGGGAGTTCATCTTTGATTTGAAAGTAGAGATGCATACTGCATTGTATCTCCACATCTGGATATGATAATCTCCAGACTATATTACATAGTCTCTATTACATAGTTACTATACATTCCCTTAAATGAAAAAGCCATAAAACAAAATCAACAACCATTTATTTTCATTCCCTTCCTTCTAAGTCCTCAGTAGCATTGATAATTCACAGCTTTAGTGATAACAATAACTGAAGGAAGGTGCTCTGAAAGCTTCTGGGAGGAAGCAGATTTGTTTCTGAAGGAGTTACAGGTTAGGTGATTGGTACTGTTTGGCCTGGCTCACAGGATTGTCTTTAAAATGACAAGCAGGCAACTTGACATGGATAATACTTTCTCTTCAGCATTTGTCAAAAACGTCCAGTGGAAATTGTCTAACATTACAGCTGCTTAAAGGAGACAAAGAAGAAGTAGATTAAAAAGAACTTAAAAGGAGAAACTGAAAAATGAAATATACATAGGAAAATTTGAAAAGTTTTAATGAATTGCAGGAAGTCTAGATGGCCAGAGAGGGTACAGGACTATGTGAACACTCAGCTAAATCCTGAAAAGGCCCTAATGCACGAACTCTGGCTGTATATAAGCTGCATATAAGCAGGAAGTGAAACCTAAGGAGAAATTGCAAATGCCAAAGAATGATGGAATGTCCCAACAGTCACACAGAGCCAGATAAAAAAAACTCAAGGAAGACATATAAAATATACTTTTTAAAAAAATAACTAGACACAAAGTTTATAGTTTAAAAATATTTAGAACTGTGGCTCAATATAAAATTTGAGCTAGCAGAAGGAAAAAAACTAAATTTGAGGATAAATTCACTGCTATTATATAGTTTCAGGAACAAAAAGAAAAGGGAATTCAGAGTATCAGAGTCCTGTGAGATATCATCAAACTCACCAACAATTGTATAAAAATAAGTCTAACAGCAGAAAGGGCCAGAAAGAATACTTGAAGAAATAATAGCTAGAAACTTTCAGAATGTGAGGAAATTAGTCTCTACATCTAAGGATCTCAACAAACTCCAAGTAAGCTATAATTGAGGAGATTAATATTGAGACACATTAAAACCAAAAATCTTCGATGCCAAAGACAATTAATGTTAAAATCAACAAAGCAAGCAATTCATACTGTACAGGGGCATCTCAATAATATTAACAGTTGATTTCTCATCAGAAACTATCATAATTGGAAGATAGTGGAATGAAGTGCCAAAAGAAAATGACAATTAAGCAAAAATTGTTACCCAAAAAAATTCTTTCAGTAACAAAGAAATTAAAATACAGATAAATAAACACTAAGAATCTATCACTAAGAGAATCAAATATACCTGTTTTATAAGAGAAACTGACAGGAAATCATCAAGTGAAAATGCAAGGGCACTATACAATAATTCAAATCCATGAAAAATAGAGTCCCAGAAAAGGTGATTACTTAGAACAATAAGGGACTAAATCTTATTTCCCATATGATTTTTAGGAAAAATGTATAGGAAATAAAACTATGTTAAGATTTAATAAGAAGATGTAATTTACATGACAAGGAGAATCAATAATAAAATAGACTGCAACATTCATTTGTTTGTATGGAAGATAGGGCTGGAACAGAACTGGCCCAGCAACTGCAACCACCAACATATGCATAAGCTGATTGGGGAGATGGACTGTGATGGACCCTGGACTGGCATGCACACACAAGAATCAGGTCTGGCATCACCTCAGATGAAGTTTCTTTGGGAATCCCCACAATCAAACTGCTAATCTCAGAACCCCAACCACGAAGAGAAGTACAAGTTCCATGATCTGACCGTGGAGTGCAAGTGTCAAAGCTGAGGCTGCTCAGAGGTTCAGACGGAACAGTAGACAGCAAATCCAAGTGTACATGTAGGATATGGCAGTCTAATGGAACCTGCAGAGGGCACATGGCACCACAACAGGACAGAGGACAGAACAAATTGATATCTACCCCAGCCATGTGTTGGCAAATGGAGACTCTAAAATGAACTATGTCAGCCAGTGGATTCTGGAGAGATTTCATCATGCTTGGAATGGTGAAATTGGCAGCAATTCAGAACAGTTGAACTATCAAAACCACTTGAGCAGTGCCCTTGGAGCATGCCATTGTCACGAACCTGGGTTGGGTGGGAGGCTGGGTATTCTTCTCCCTTTAATTTCTCTGCTTACCCCAGAGCTAGAAAAATAATAATAATGTTGAAACAATGGTCTTGCCCACTTTCTTCTAGCCCTTGACCCTTTGTGCCCTAATCAACTATGTGAAGATTATCAAAATAAAACAATAAATAATATTTTAATATAATAATAATAAAGACTTGGTAATGCTATAACCACCTAACAGATACATATATAACATCTACCCCAAAAACAGAAGAATACACATTCTTTGTATAGGCACACAGAATATCTACTAATCCATAAAGCTGCCTTAATGCATTGAAGAAAATTAACAGCATGCAAAACATTTTCTCCATCTATAGCAGAATGACATTTGAAACCAGTGTCAAAAGGAAATTTGGGAAAATTGCAAATACATAGAAATTATACAACACAAACAGTAGATCAAAGAAGTAGAGTGAATATTAGAAAAATAATCTGAAGTGAATGAAAAGGAAAACACATGTAAACCCATCAAATCAAACGAAACTTTATGAATACAGCTAACATACTGGGCAAAGGAAAATTTACAGCTCTAAATGTGGATCTTAAAAATGAAAGATCACAATCAATAACCCAACTTTCTGCCTTGAAAAATTAGAAACAGAACAGAAGATTTGAATAAGCAGAGGAAGGAAATAACATTCAAAGTAGAAATAAATGCAATAGGGAATGCAAAAACAAGAATCAAAAGTTGATTTTAAAAGTCAACAAATTTCAAAACATTCTGTTAAACTGATCAAGAAAATAATAGTGAATATTTGTGACTGCATTCAATAGTGAAAGAGAAGAACTTACTACTCAACTTACAGAAATAAAAAGGATTATAAAAGGAATAGTATGAGCATTTGTATGGCAACAAATTAAAAAATACATGTAGAAATGGAAGAATTCCTAGAAAGACACAAACTAATAAAATAGACTCAAGAAGAAACAGAACATATTCACAGACTGATAAAAAGTAGAGATTACAAATGGGAAAAAATCTTCCGTCTTTCCTGCCAAAAAGCCAAGCACTAATCCTTCATAAGTGTTTTGAAAAGCAAAGAGAAACACTCCCAAACTTATTCTATGAGATCAAGAAAAGGAAAGTGCGTACTTATGCCTAGTGAATACAGATGCAAAATTCTTAACAAAAATACCAGCAGGCTAAATCATGCATTCAAATGAAGTGGGATTTATTCTGGGAACACATGGATGTTTGACATATGAAAATTACTTAGTGTATTATACCTCATTAATAAAACAAAGGGAAAAATTATACATGAGTCAGTAGAATATGCTTCAGAACATAAACCTTAGATCCAAGTACTTCAGGGATTCTTTTCTTAGTAAATGTTGCAATCTTTTTCTTTCATAATTTTTATCTGAAAAGCAGAGTTATACAGCAAGAAGAAATAGAGATTCTTCATACGCTGGTTCACTCACCCGTATGTCCACAACAGCTGAAACTGAGCCAATCCAAACCCAGGAGCCAAGAGCTTCTTCTGAGTTTCCCATGTAGGTGCAAGGACCCAAGAACCTAAGTCATTCTTCATTGCTTTCCCGAGCCATGGTCAGGGATCTGGATATGAACTACAGCAGACAGGATTGAAACAAATGCACATTTGGAATGCTGGTGTCACAAGAAAAGGAATGATTTGTTAGGCAACCATGTTGGATGCCTTTTATTTTTCAAAATTTTAGAGAGACTGAGAGAATCCCTCTGCTCTTTCACTCGAATATGTCTGCAAGGCCTGGAGCTGGGCCAGGCTAAAGCCAGAAGCTCTGTCTGAGAAGGTCTCTCTGAGCCATCACTGTTGCTATCAAAGCCTGCATTAACAGGAAGATGGAGTCAGTAGCTGAATCCAAGTGCTTCAGTGTCAGATGTGGTCCATTAGGCCAAACACTTGGTCCTACCCAGGTTTCTAAACAAGTTCTACCACTGACTTTATGATCTAGGGCAAGTCTGAAATATTTCTATGCCTGTTTTACCTTACATCATTTTGAAGAACAAATAAATACATTATAAAGGGCAAAGAATAGTGCCAGATAACTAAATGCTGCTCAAGTATCTCCTGTCACTATTTTTAAAATTTTCTTTTCGCTAAATTTGCTGGGGCCATTAAAGTTATGACTAATCTAGCTTTAAAGGTAGCACAATAGACATGCTCAAGTTTCTATTTAAATACTATAGAAATGCCATTGAGAATTAACAGATATTTTCAGAGATTAAAATAAGATCAACAATATGAAAAAAGTTTAACATATTCAGAAAACATTTTCAGTATCTCCCCTACTGTGCTTCCCTCATATTCTTATCAGAGAATGACACCAAGCTTTGAAAATGTACTTACTTATTTTAAAAGCAGAATGACAAAGAGGGAGGAAGGGTGAGAGGTCTTCCATTAACTGCTTTACTCCCCTAATTGCTGCAACGTCCAGGTGTGAGCCAGGTCAAAGCCATGAGTCCAAAACCCCTTTTGAGTCTCTCAGATGGATAGCAGGGCCAAGGCACTTGGGCCATAATCTGCCGCCTTCCCAGGTGCATTAGCAGGAAGCTGAAGCAGAAGCAGAGCAGCAGAACACAAGCTAGCACTTCAATACGGAATCCTGGCATTTCCAGGGGCTCAGCCTATTGTACCACAATTCCCTCATCATTTTCCATTCACTGTTCAAATAACTTTAATTCATCTTCGATTTCTTTTTTCCCCCTCTTCTTAAATATTCAGTGCACAGCAAATGATTCAAAATGTATTCTTATTCCACCACTTCCTGCCTTCCTCTTGGTAGCATGTTAGTCTAAGCTGCCATTAGTTCTGGATTCTTGTACTGGTCTCCTTGGGCTCTCTACCCCTACGGTCTCATATCTACACAGCAGCCAGAATGACACCTATAAATTATAAATGAAGTAATGATGCTTCTTACCCTACCTTGCCTGGATCTCAGACACTGCTAACCCTATCACGTGTGAATTTGCCATCTCCTCTCAGCCCTCCAGCGACCACCGATTCCTGTGTTGGTCCAACTAGCTACAACTAGCACATCCTTGCCTAAAGGTCATTGCACTTGTTATTTCTGCTAGGGACACCCTTGCCCCCAAGGTTTCAAGTCCATGCTCTAATTTCATCTCCTCAGAGAGATTTTATCTGACAATCCTTTCCAAAATAGTGCCCTACCATTCTCTATCTTCTTCCCCTGCTTTATTTTTCTTTGTAACATTTATTGCTACTTGACACTACACATTTATCATCTCTTATAAGGCCTGTCTTTTCCCATGAAAGTTTGAATTCCTTAGTTTTGTTTGTTTGCTCACTGCTTCATTCTTGCTAGCTAGACCAATACCTGACACATGGTAAAAAAAAAAAAGAAATTATTAGCTATTGATTAGAAAATACTAACAGAGTGCTGGAATTTCATGCTATAGAAGCAGTTTCATAGTAGGAATGAAGACAAGTCCATGTAAAGTCAGTCAAAATCAAGGGTTAACAATCTAGACTCTAGAACCAAATCCAGTTCATTGTTTTCATAAAGTTTTGCCAGAGCACAGCTACACCAATTCATTGATATGTGATCCAGGGCTCCCTGCAGGCTGCGAAAACAGCAAAGTGCTTGCAACAGAGACCATGTGGCCCACAAAACTGAAAATATTTCGGCCCAGTGCGGTGGTCTAGTGGCTAAAATCTTCACCTTGCACACGCCGGGATCCCATATGGCCACCAGTTCTAATTCCAGCAGCCCCACTTCCCATCCAGCTCCCTGCTTGTGGTTTGGGAAAGCACTTGAGGATGATCCAAAGCCTTGGAACCCTGTACCCACGTGCAAGACCTGGAAGAAGTTCTGGCCTCCTGGCTTCATATGGGGCAGTTACAGCCAATGTAGTCACTTGGGGAGTGAATCATCGGACGGAAGATCTTCCTGTCTCTCCTTCTCTCTGTATATCTGACTTTGCAATAAAAATCTATAAATCTTTTTAAAACATTGAAAATATTCTTCAGGTCATTACAGAAGCTTTTCTGACCTTTGTTAAGTACAGAAGTGGTACAATCTCTAACTTCAGCACTTGCTATATACTTAACAATTTCCCATACGAGTATGAGAACAGTGGATTGCAAAAATTATCTAACATATAATTACCATGATTCAATAGCTGAACACTGTTGGGGAAAGGGCAAAGTTCCTTTCTCAAATAGTATCTTTTCATTTTCTCAAGAAGTTCCTGTCTCTTATCATAGCTTAGTAGATTCTCTCTGGACTGTACCTTCTCTTGTCTGTAGGATCCTTTGCATGGCTTTTGAGGCAATTGGATGTGGACCTTAACTCTGACAAGTAATAATATGTCCTCCTGGGGCATCACACATATTTTTGCTGGTATTTTTTTTTTAATGCAAGGAGGAGAGATTTATATTTAAGCTAATGGATTTGCCTATTTTAAAAAACATAGGAAAATAAAATTACTTTTCACATTTCATGTCAAATGTCACTTCTTCCTTGAGGGATTCTATGATCTGCTAGATAGAATTAATGTGCCTCACTCAGCATACATCTTGTAGCTCTATTGAATCTGTCACTTTATGTCTTCAGTTGAAGTCATCTGTGAACCTATCTAAGGCCTCCTCTAAAGCAGGAGCTTCTTTTTTAAAAAATATTTATTTGTTTTATTACAAAGTCAGATATACAGAGAAAAGGAGAGAGAGGAAGATCTTCTGTCTGCTGATTCACTTCCCAAGTGGCTGCAATGGCCAGAACTGAGCTAATCAAAAGCCAGAAGCTTCTTCTGGTCTCCCACATGGGTGCAGGATCCCAAGGCATTGGGCCATCCTCTACTGCCTTCACAGGCCACAAGCAGGGAGCTGGATGGAAAGTGGGGCTGCCGGGACCCCAACTGGCACTCTTATGGGATCTTGGTGTGTGCAAGGCAAAGACTTTAGCCATTAGGCTAAGGCACCAGGCCCAAACATGAGCTTCTTAATGGAATGGTGTAAGGCATATCTTTTTAGTTTTTGGATACCCAGTATTCAACACCATTCTGGCTCTTAATAGGTGATCAATAAATATAGATTATTATCAACCTGCACTGTATCTTTTCTCTTTCTTGATAATTCCAAAGGTTGTCAGATCTGCATCTTACCTGCCTCATTCTGGCCATTCTGTTTTCTCTTTCCAACAGTTTCAATGTGTCCCCTAAAATTTCATGTCCTAGAAACTTGATACCAAAATGTATATGTTTATGCCATTTGGAGGCTGAGAAGTAACTAGAATTAGGTGCAGTCTTGAAGTTGGGGCTTTCATGATGGTATTAGTGATTTTATAAGTAGAAGAAAGCCCAAGCTAGCAAATTTGTTCTGTCTTGTCCCTTGAAGTCCTCTGCCACACTATGATATCAGCACTGTATGATCTTGAACTTCCCAGCCTGCAGAACTATGAGCCAAACACATTTATATTCTTTTTAAACTCTTTGTTCAAGAGAAGGAACTCCTATCTACTGATTCACTCAATCGCACCCCACCCCATACACACATGTTCTTCAATGGCCAAAACTGAGCAGGACTAAAGCCAAGAGCTAGAAACCTAATCCAAATCTCCCATGATGGCAGAGACTAAACCACTCAAGCAATTACCCATTTCCCTCCATGGTGTACCTCAGCAGGCTGAAATCACAAACAGAGCCAGGTTTTTAACCCAGGCAGGGATGCAGGATTCCAACTGCTGCTCCAAATACCTGCCCCAAACTTCCATCCCTTATAAATCTCCCAGTCTCGTGTATTTTGTTACTACAAAAGAAAATGAACTGAAATATAAAACACTCTCCCTTTCCCTTCTCTGCTATGTGCTCATGTATGGATCAATATAAACTCTATATGTGAAAATGTGTTTATTTCATATTAGTGTTTTCAAAATGTAACTTCTATCTGTAAAAATTCAGCAGCAGGAAAAAGGAGCTTTATTTCCCTACATTTCCCTTTCTCTGTGCTCCATCGATCCAAAACGCCTGTATCTGTCTTGGCAAGAACTGGCTGGTCGGAAGTGCAAGACCTCTCTCTGTCCTGAATTTTAAACCTCATTCCAGAGGAAAGCTCTCTTCTTATTCCCACTCCTATCAATGCAAAGCCTTGACTACAAGGTTACAGAAATCTTAAAAAAAAATCATATGGGGCAGACTTTAGCTTAGAAGTTCAGACACCTGTGAAGATGCCTTCGCCCTGCATCAGAGTGCCTCAGTTAGACCCCTCCTACAAGCTCTGACTCCAACTTCCTGCTCAAGTAGACCATAGTAGGCAGCAATAATGGCTCAAGTCATTGGACTCCTGCCATTCCTGTGGGAGACCTGGGTTGAATGCTTGGTTTTGACCACAATATGGGGTCGTTGCATGCATTTAGGGAATGAACCAGTGGCTAGTAAATCTGTGCCCCATCCTTTCAAATAATAAATAAATAAATAAATAAATAATTTTAAGAGAACTCATGAAAAAGTAATCATGATAAAAATGGGAACTCTTAGGAGTAGCTATTCTCATGATGCTCTTCCTTGCCATGAACTGACCAGCTTTGCCTTCATTGACAAAGGACCCAGGACAAGGGTCAACGTACATGCCCTTCCCAGCCCTAGCTCTCTGTCCGTGGGCCCTTGAGTCTATTACCAGTGCTGCTGTTGCCAGAGCTGACTCTAGCTTCCTTGGCACCCACCAAATGTATCTGCCAGACTGAAAGAGAAGAAGAATTGATTTCCATTTCCAGCTTGAGAATGTCTGTGCTTTTCTGACCTTGAACTGGGCTATTTCACTTTCTTGCCAATCCTCAGTCCATAGCCAGGGTTGCTCTCAGCACTGTTTTGATGCATTTCACCAAGAATTTTTTTTTAGTGGCCTCTCATCTTTCTTGGATTTGTGCCCTGACCCTCTCCAAATCCAGCAAGGCTGCCTAGCCAACCAAGATAACAAGAGACAATAAGAAAAAGTTGTGGCATTGGCTCTTGGCAGACTGACCAGCCTCAAAGGGACCAGGGACTTGAAGAGAAATGGACTAACTAACCAGCCCTTCCAGCCTAAGACTCTCTTTGACTCATGTAAATGAAGAAACAGGTCCTAATACTGAGATTACGGACATGTGCCTATTTGACCTCTTTTTTTACATTTATAAAATGAAAACAGTATCAGGGAGGTATAAATACTTATACATGCACACACACACATACAGAGAGAGAGAGAGAGAATACTCAGTATCAGAGTAGTGGTAAGATTTCTTTGGAAGAGAGCAGCAATTGCTTTAGGCTACTTCCATTAAAGATTGAACAAAGTAGAGCAGCAGAACTCAAATTTGATCAGCCTTTCCAACAATAACATCCAAACTAGATTAGGTAGTCAAGCAATTATTCTTCTTTCCCAGTGAGTATATTTTATTGTCAGACATTGGGCCCATCGAGGAAATACTGCTTCTTGCACAGACTTGCTATTACAGAATTTCCTATCCGGGCCATGGACCAATCCTTTTCCTATGGCTGCATTCCAGCAAAAAATGGCTATGTGACTCCCTTGGAGGTTGTTAAGCCTTACTGCTAGAAAGCAAAATGAATATCCTTGATTGGAAGTCAAGAGTGCAGAGAGCTCTGTTTCCAGTTCATGATGGTTTGGATATGTTTTAGTCCCCAGAGCAGTGATGCTGAAGTAACAGAGCCTTTAGAAAGGTGGGGGCTAGTAGAAGGTAGTGAAGCCATTGGGACATCACCTTTGGAGAAGGTCCATGCTGGGATGCTAGAATGGGTTCGTTCCTTCCAGAGTGAGTTGTTACAAAAAAGTGAGCCTGACCCCTTCCCGTGATGCACCAGGAATTTACTCCTTCTTGCAGGCAGTCCTGCCATAATGCCCTCTTTCATATCGTAAAATAGCTACAAATGTCCTCACCAGAGTGAGTAGGTGTCAGATGCCATACTCTGGGACCTCCAGACCTGAGGATAGTAAGCCTCTCGATAAAATACTCAGTCGTGGGTACTTTGTTATAGCAAGAGAAAGTGGCATGAAACATAATTCTACCTCAGTTTGCTTCACTCTTTGGGCCTCAATTTCTTTCCCCTGCAAAATAAATGGGCTAACTCTTTCTACACACCCCTTCTAGGCTCTGCTTCAATAATTTATTCCCAGCAACATCATGTACATCACAACTTTGATAGCAAGAGGAAAATGATCGGCTCTCAAGTCCGCTGATTTTTTATTCAGTACAAATGGACAATCTTTTAGAAAGATCTAGCAAAACAGCTTTAGACATGAGGGAAGGAATTTGCTAGAAAGAAAGCTGTACTCCAGAGTCCTGGACATGAATTATTCTTAAGAGGCAATTGAGTTTATAGAGACCAGCCAGAATAATCTTATGCATCATTCCTGCCCTCCGCTGCCCAGCTAGTTCACTACATGTAGAGTGAACATTTTCATGTGCCAGGCACAATGGGAAATAAAGAATAAATTAAGCCAGTTATCTTCCAAATCAAGTTCACAGTATCTAGTAGGAACAAGAAGTCAGGAAAGTTACAGCACAAGAGTTCTAGTTGAGGAATCATTGTGAGGGGCCAGTGCTGTGGCATAGTGGGCTAGGTGTCCATCTTGGGGCCAGCATCCCATGGACACCAGATCAAGTCCTGGCTGCTCCACTTCCACTCCAGCTCCTTGCTTGTAGCCTGGAAAAGCGTCAGAGGGTGGTTCAAGTCTTTGGACCCTTGGGAAACAAGTAGGAGGCTCCTTCATCCTGGCTTTGGATGTTCACCTCCAGCTATTGAGGCCTTTAGGGGAGTTAAATCAGTGGGTAGAAATATCTCTGTGTGTGTGTGTGTGTTCTATCTTCTCTATTTTTCAAATAAAAGTAAAATAAATTAGAAAAAATAAAGACTCATGGGGGCTGGCATGATGACTCAGTGACTAAAGTCCTTACTTTGTACATACCAGGATGCAATATGGGCACTGGTTCATGTCCTGGCTACTACACTTCCCATCCAGATCCCCGCTTGTGGCCTGTGGAGAGCAATAGAGGATGGCCAAAGACTTAGGACCCTGCACTCATGTGGGAGACCCAGAAGAAGCTCCTGATTCCTGGTTCCTGGCTTTGGATTGAATCAGCTCTGACCATTGCTGCCACTTGGGGAGTGAACCAGCAGACAGATCTTTCTCTCTGTATTTCTGCCTTTCCAATAAAAACAAGCAAATCCTTTTTTGAAAAAAAATTGTGATACTCTTTGTCATTCACTCAAGAAGCAAATTAAGTAGAAGTTAAAAAAGATGTTTGAATCAGACACACCCACATTCAAATTAAGACAAGTTAATCTCTTTCGATTTCTATCTTTAAAATGGCACAATAGTGCTTCTAGCACCTGTCTACTTCAGTACTTTTTTAAAATTTATTTACAATGCTTCTAACTGCAAGTTAAAGGTCCTCATAGGACAGACACATTTGCCCTATTAAGAGATGGCTTGGGATGCCCACATTCCATAACAGAGAGACTGGATTTGAGTCCTAGATGTGACTCCTAATGCCACTTTCCTGATAATGCATACCTGAGAAGGCAGCAGATGGCTTAAATTATTGAGTCTCATCAATTACATGGGAAATATGGGTTACATCTTTGACTCGTGGCTTGCTTCATCCTTCAAGACCAGACCTGGGACTGTTGTAGGCATGGGAAGAGGGAACCAGCAGATGGGAAGCCTCTCTCTCTTTCCACTTCTCAAATACATAAAAATAAATTTTAAAAAGTTCTTCATGTCACTAACATTGTGGCACAGTGAGTTAAGCCATCACCTGTCATGTCAGTATCCCATGCAAGCTCTTATTCTACTCCTGGCTGCTTCATTTCCAACCCAGCTCCCTGCAAAGATGCCCAAGTGAATGGGCCCTTGCCACCCACATGAGAGCCCTGAATTTTAGTTCTAGGCTGCTGGCTCTGACCTGGCCCAGCCCTTGCCACTCTAGCCATTTGGAAAGTAAACCAACAGGTGGAAGCTCTCTTATGCTCTGTCTTCCCCCTCACACTCTGTCACTCTTGTTTTCAAATAAATAATCCTTTTTTGAAAAAAGTTTTTCACTTTCTTTCCATAAATAGTTTTGAGGACAATGTTGGAAGATAACTAAGGATACAATTTTGAATGTAGATGTGGCTGTTTCCTTCACAAATTTTTGCACTGTGGAAGCAATATTAACTAGGTATCTTTTAAAAATAATTTATAAGACTAAATTCCATCATGTTACTCTTGCTCCCTGCTTTAAATTTAGGCAAGTCTCTGAACTCTCTACCAATTACCTCCACTCTACTTTTTATTCACCAAAAAATATATTATTTAGTAATCTCACATTTCACTGCTCTGTTTTGGACATTCTAATTCATCTTATGAGTATTTCCATTTTCTTAGCAGAGCTTATACATTTCTGTTTAAAACCACAGTTCACGCCCCATCTACCTCTTTTCCACAGTCTGCCAACAATTATCTACCTCTCTTCCCAAACTCTGCTAAGGCCCTCTTGGCCTGCCCCACTCGGCCTGACATTTCCTACACCTTAATTCCTTCTGTAGGGTTGTGAATTGTGCCAGAATGTCATCTTTATATTCTTTGCATGCTATCCCCCCCTTTTCTGAACTCTGAGAAATCAGCATCCCAGGAAGTAACAGGCACTTCAAAAATGAAAAACTGAAGGATGATTTATCTTCTCAAGAAGCTCTGCATTTTCTTAAAAAGAAAAAAAAATGTTCGAAATGATCAAACAATTTAGCTTGCTTCAGTTGGAAAACAGAAGCAAATGAGAAATAAGATCTACTCAAAAAACAACTACATATACATATATATTTATTTATGTGTGTGCATATATATGATGTACTGGGCAAAAACACTCAATAGGAGCTAAGGCATTGAGTTCTTCTCTATGAATTACTAAAAGGACCTTATTTAAACTATTTCATTCAATTCCCAACACTCCCCAGCTATAGGAAACTGCCTAGGTTGCCTTATACATAGGGAAGTGTTACACTACTGGGAGAAAAGCAGCTGATAGCTAGTGGGCATTCTGGGCCTGATTAATGCCAAATTTGTGTTAACTATACCAGTGTGCCAGCATAGTTGCCTATTCTATTAAAAAAACTAAAAGGATATGTGGGGAAGGTAGGAAATGCTGAGATGGACACACAACCCAGAACCCAGCCCAGGTGGGAGGGCTGAAAATTGCCTGAAGAATGGGCTTGGAGATGCATTGGAGTGGGAGCAGCTTAGGACATGTTTGACAAAGGAGGAATGACTTCAGGGATCTTCCACAGACCAGGCTATTGCACTCAGAGGTAGGTGAGGGAGCTGAGATGGAGTGGTTTAGAGGGGGAAACCGGAGAGTAGGTCTGCGTCAGGCTAAGATACCTGCCCATGTGGAAGACCTGACTGAGTTAAATAGCATCTCCTGCTGCCCTCTGGTACATGCAAAAGCTGGGGCTAGGAGCATACCTGGCTGGGCTAGCCCACACAGTACCTGCCTCTGAGTGTCAGAGCATGGGTTGGCCACATCATGCTGCAACACAGCACCCACCAGAAGGCAAGAGATTCATATCTGAGGGAAGACTCTGCAAGGAAATTGCGGGCTTACTTCTGTGGGACTGTAGCACCTGTTAGTTTACCCAAGAAGTTAGGGGTGGTGATGGGCTGAGCCAGGCTGGACCACAAAACTCACCTGATACAGAAGCTGGGACTGGAGGGGGCCAGGTTGCCTCCTCCTACCCCTTTACCCCACAGACACAGGAGGAAAAATTTTTGAAGCATTTTTCCCACCCACCTTCCTCCATATGTCAACCCTCCCTGTTCTAATCAGAGACCCATATGGGTGTGCATCCCTCTCAACTATGTAAAAATATAAAAAGTAAAATAATTGCCAACATTCTGTGTAGTAGGATTCTTATGTTTATTTTGTTATGTTGAATGACAAGCATCACCCAGTCTTCTGAAATGTAAAAAGAAAGCAGTTTTTCTCAAGCAACTAATTATTGAGCCTGAGGAGTGGAGAGTCTCTGCCGTATGCCAAGGAACAGAGAGTATTCTAGAAAAGTGGATAGAAGCCAAATGGCTTTGGAAAAACAAGGCTGAATTTCACAGCGGAAGCTTGTGTCAAAGAGGTGTTAAAGGGAGGAGAGGCAGGCAAGCACATGAGATTTTGAAAGTCTATCGGACAGTTTCAGGAAGCTTTACATATTCCTTCCCCATCTCCTACGGAAACTCTAGCCCAACACTGTTTAGTTTTTGTCTTCACATTTTCTGTTTCTGATCTTTAGTCACCAACACTGTGTCATGCAGTAAGAGCTGGGTAGTCCAACACATTCCTGCTTACCAAGAGGTACCGTCCCCCAGAATGTAGAAGGGATGTAAATGGCAAGAAATAACTTGAGACAAAGAAACACTACCTCTGATCAAGAGTGATAAGGTGAGGGAAGGACAGGAAGATTTTCTGTCTCTGTGTCATAGTGAATGGAGATTTTTAAAGAGCAGATACATGCAGAATGATGTCAGTGGCCATTTACTGAAATTAATAGCAAAGACAGACTGGAAGGTTTAAGATCATGATATGTATCAAAGAAATGCAAAGGCTGAGAATGCAGGCAACCAGAAGCCAGGCTGCCTCAACCTGCAATGAAGGGGAGGAGTTTGGATTTCCACAGAGTTGAGGGTTCATCTCCAATTTCTTTTCCTCTTCCTTATCAGTTTGCTTATGGAATTTCTCACCAAGCCAGGAAATAGACTTTATCTCCTTATCTTCAGGAAGCTCAGGGAGAATGCTTGAATAAGAGTTAGTGAAATACAATGATCAGACCGGTGTGGTGGTGCAGGGAGAGCAGCTGCAAGTCTTCGACAGACTTTGAGGCATTATTTGCATTATAAAACAATCTCATGAGAGCTGTATATCAGATGATAAGATATTTTCCAGAAAAGCCATTGCAATCTCTTGCACATGTGTTTACACTCACACACAAAGACACATGCACACACATACTTAATTTTCCAATTAAAGTACCTGTACACTTTTTCAGTTTGAAAACATGAATGTTAAGATAATTGATGTCTACATATTTCTAACTTAATAAGTGAAAAAAATCTGTGGAAGGGCATAAGGAAAGGGGTAAGGAGAAGGAAAAGACATTAGGGGAAGTGTAGGGCAAGGTTAGCAGAAGTGTGCAACTGATGTTCTCAAAAAATAATTGGGCTGGAGGGTTGACACTTGTTGGAGCAGTTAAGAGACCCCTTGGGACAGCACATCTCTTATCCGAGCAGCTGGGTTCAAGTCTCTGCTTCCAGTTCCAGCTGTTTGCTTATGGGTATTCGTGGGGAGATGAACTTGAAAAGATGATGTTTATATAGTGTGGCTATCTACTGCTATATGTAAGTGTATAGATGTTTTTATGTGTGTGTCCAATTGCCACCACAGACATGAAGGCCTTGGGGGCAAGTGCCTGCTCCTGGTGCATATCTCACCACCACCATAAAGGAGATAGAACCCATGAACAGCTCTGAGTTGTTTTCTGATTTGTCAGACTATGGATATGCTTGTCCTGGACCATAAGCCCCCAGCATACAGGCACCCTTGGATGCAGCCACTGGTAACTCAAGTAGAGAGGTTCCTGACATCTATGTGGGAAACTATGTGGTATTTCAAATCCCTGGCATCAACCTGGCCCAGTCCTGGGTTTTGTAGATATTCTAGAGTAAACCAGCAGATGAAGGACCTTTTCTTATCTCTGTCATCTCTTCTTTGTATGTTGTTCAAATAAAATAAAAAAAAAAGGTTTTGTTAAAAAAACTAAGGGGAATTTTAGTCTACTTCAGTGATTTAGGTGATTAGAACTGCACTTCCTTCTTTCAGGAATTGTTTTTAAAGATTTATTTATTGTTATTGAAAAGTCAGATATACAGAGAGGAGGGCGAGAGAGAAGACCTTCCATCCACTGATCTACTCCCCATCTTCCAGGAATATAATTGGATGGCTACAATCAGCTATATATAAGGATCTCCTCCTGATGCTGGAATTGTAATCAACATGGTCAATTCAACAACAGGGATAAATTCACCAACTGGATAAATTTAAGGGGTTCCATAAAGTTATCATGCACCTAAAATCATCCACAAATGATTTCCTTGCTCTCATATTCTTCCAAATCTTTTTATTCCTCGTGAAAGTGCTTCATATGTCGGGCTATTTACTTTCATCCCATGAAAGTAACCTCCCAAACCTCCCAAAATATTTTATAGCTTTTTTCTCTCTTTTTAAAGGGATTTATTTATTTTTCTGAGAGAGAAGAGATCTTCCATCTGTTGGTTCATTCCCTAGATGGTTGCAGTGTATGGGGCTGGGCCAGGTTGAAGCCAGGAGCCAGGAGTTTCTTCCAGGTCTCCCCTGTGGATGGCAGGGGCCCAAGCACTTGAGTACCTGCTGCTGTTATTCCCAAGCCTTTAGCAGGGAGCCAGACTGAAAATGGAGCAGCTACGACTTGAACCAGCACCCTCGTGGGATGCCAGCATCACAGGCAGTGGCTTTCTTCATTATGCCATAATGCCAGCACTTAATTTTTCTCACTTGATTCAACAACTATATAAAATAAAACTATTTGGGTTGTCCTATTTTCCTATTTTTTTAGATAAGAAAACCCAAAACTAAAGTGGTTACTTTCCCCAGGATCAAGTAGCTGTCAATGGCAAGAGTGATAAGAGACCAAGAACTCAGGTCCCTCTCCTGTAGGTCCTCTGCTGCTCTTTAGTAACTTTCATGGGATGTTTTTTCATCTTCTAATTTTCCCTCTTGGAAGCCTTTGTGAGCTCATTATGGTTCCCCTAAGACGTGGAGATCAATATTACACATGCACAATATGATTTTACAAATGCATCTCATATTCCCTTATCTGCTAAACTTGCTTTGTGACCTTATGGCCTATTTGCACACGGGCCAATGTGTAATGTATGTAGGCTGGCCCATAGACCTTCTCTTTACAAGGAGACTTGAAGCAGGAAAAAGGAACTCAATAGGTAATAATCATTTTTTGAAAGAAAAAATAGCAATAAAGTGTAAGAGTCAAAATCTCATCACCTCACTCACCAGTGTTGTCATCCTGGTGCACTTCTTCCAAGGTATGCTCATGTTTTACTATCATTTTTCTCTTTCCTTTACTGACTTAGCTCAAATCCAGTGATGCAATAAGCCTGTCCTTCCCTGGAATCCACGGAAGGATCTTCTACGAACACCAATATCCGAAGAGCTTTACCCAGTGCATGATCAAGAGTTGGAAATCCTTCCTGGATCATTATGGTTAAATGGTTTTGGCAGGACCTGCTAAGTAAGCATGTAGTATCATAATTACATTTTTCCCACCTGGGAGAACTCCAATGAACTCCAATTTTCTTTAAGATAACCAATGCCAAGCCTAAAAACTATATTTATTCAGCCTCTCATATTTTTTTTTTCCTATAGCCTCTTTCCTAGTCAGGATTGTTGATGTCAAATAGAGTTGCTGAAAAGATGCAGAAATCACAGGGTGCAGTCCAAGGGAATGCTCTTGTAAAGAGACTGGCTAAGTTGGTTTGTTCTGCTGCTTCTTCCTACCTGCATTATGGGTGTGACACTTGATAGAAATAGTGACTAGCAGACAATCCTGAGGATAGAAACCAAGGATGTTGACATCAGAGAGAATAGAGCTGGGCCACTGATGTTATCATGAGATAAGAAAAGGTTCCTATGATGGAACTACACTTTGCCAGACTTCTTCTTACTTGAATGTAAAAATTACTAGTTGCTACAAGAGTCAATACCCACTGAAATGCTTTTATGGACTGCTTCTTCTGATACTCTTTGGATGACCTGATGATTCCTGGGAGATTTGATCTCTTTGTTACTTGGGATTTCCCACACCTCCTGTGTACCCATACCTCCCAGACTTGCACCTTGGTGAAGCCAGGTGAATTCCAACCTTTGGGTTCTTCGGGCTCAGCTCTCTGGACGTTGAATGCTGGCCTCTTTTCCTCTCACCTTGCCCCAGTTTTAAATTTCCTTCCCTCAAAAGTCCTGGGTTTGGGAAGTTGGTGCTGCTTCTACGCCTCAATCCCTTTTTATTTCATCTTCACACCAAATTTTCTTGGGAACCTGCTAGGAGTATTCTAGTCAATTTTCTACTAAGTGTTTGCCATAGACACTACATACAATTCCTTTGTCAGCCTTTCTCTACGAGCTTCTCAAAAAACATTTCATCTAAAGTTTCCTATATTTATTTTCATGCTTCCTAGCATTCTCAATCAAACTGATTGACTAGTTTTAGTTTTCCCCATTGCTACTGCAAGGGGTAACAATGGCTAATCAAACTCCTCTAAGTGCTCACTTCAACAGCACATATACGAACACTGAAATAATATAAACTCACCCTAAAAATCTATCCATACATGATTTTAAAAAATGCTTCTAGTTCTATGAAAAGTTTCCACAAGGTTTAGCCACAGAGAGGATGTTTTCCATTTTATTTTTTTCCTTAAAAAAATTGGGCAGCTACAATTTGAATCTGTGCCTTGAAATTTTGTGTGTGTGTGTGTGTGTGTGTGTGTGTGTGTGTGTGTGTGTGTTTGAAAAGCAGATTTCCGGAGAGAGATCCATTGGTTACACCATAAATGACCACAATGGCCAAAGCTGGGCCAGTCTGAATCCTCAGAGTCTTCCACGTAGGTGCAGAGGTCCAAGGATTTGGGCCATCTTTTGATACTTTCCTAGGCGCATTAGCAGGGAGCTGGATCAGAATTGGAGCAAGCAGGACTCAAACCAGTACACATATGGAATTTTGGTAGGTGTAGGTTTAACCTAATAGACCTAGATTAGAATGTGCCAGTTCCATTCTGTGTTTTTTACATCAATCTTTCTATTTAAGTTTTGATTCTGACAATACATGGGATCTTTCAGTCTTTAGTGTTCAAATGAGCTAATTTACGGGTAAGTGATAACTTTCAAACCAGCCTAAAGTATATAACCTCTAAACAGAAACAAATAAACTTTAAAAAAAAGCAAATTATTAAATAATGATATTGATGCTTGCTTGAATTTTAGTGGTGAGTAATATTCTTCCCCAGGCCATCTCTCAACCATGTTAGCTTGTGGTCACATATTAGTGTTGTTATTACAAAAAAAACATGAAATGTCTTAGTATGTTTTCTGCTTCTGTTACCGTATACTAAAGATTAGATAGTTCATAAACAGTTGAAGTCTTCTGCCCCATCATAACATGACAAAAGAGCAAGCGAGCGCTCTAGAGACAAAGGAAAAACCTGTGCAATCTTCTCTTTTTATCGGGAGCGTATTCCTGTGATAATGGCCTTAATCCATTCATGAGGGTGGTGTCTTCATGACCTAATACTGTTACAGTGTCCATTATGTTTCAGCATTAGTTTTTGAGGAGGCATCAGGACCATCATAGGAAGCAATCTTCATCACTTAGATAGCCTGCTCATAAGGTACTCACGAGACTATTGACTAATGTGATTTGAGCAGACCTGTGGGTGCCCCCACTTTCCTAAGAGTTTAATTTCCGACAGGGCAACCTGGAAAAGATCACCATGACTGCCCCTAGGAGCAACAGGTCAGAGAAGTTGGCAAGAGAGAGTTGGATGAAGGACCCTTCACCCAAGTGTCTCAGGCTCAGCTCTTAGGGATTAATTACCAGGCTCAATAAATTACGAATTTGTATCAAGATAGCACACAAGCAGTCTTTTCCAAGGAGAGTTCTGAAACTAGGTGTCCTCAAAGGTCTGCCTGTAACACTGCTAGATTCTCATCTAGGGTTACATCATTTTTCTTTGGGGAATTTCATTTACCTTTTGCTTTTATTATGCAGAGTAATCTGCTCTTATCTACCCAGCTTATACCTTACCTCCCTCCAGATTTTATTCCTAACACCCATGATGGTTGTTGGGCGAACAAAGGACATTGTAGCTACCAGAACTATCTCACAGAGCTGGAAGCAACAACAAAACATCCTCTCCTTTATGCACAGAAAAAAGGCAAGATGATGATAGCTTAAAATCAGTTCAAGTGATGCTACTACAATCTTTTTTCCTTCTGTCCTCAATCTTCCCATATTTTCCTGGGTTAAAACACATCAATATTGATGCATAATAACACTTCCTAGGCACCAATTCTGGGCCAGAGACTCTGCTAGACACATTATGTATTTTGTCTCACTTAATTTTCTTCCCAAATGTGTGAGTTCATATGTAAGAAAATGAAAAATTAGTAACTCCTCCATGGATAGTATGTGAGTTTAGATCTATCTGACATTAAAGCCAGAGTGAGTACCACCTACACTTATTTTTACAGTAACTTGAAAAGTATATTTTTTAAAAAGAGAGAAAAAAGGTTATAATATGTTGAAACTAGAAACTCTCTTAGAAAACTGAACTATTGTGTATAAAAAAATACAGAGAGAAGGGTCCCTTTCTCCCCACATCCATGCCAGCAGGTGTTGTTAGTTGACTTCTGAATGTAGGCCAATCTCACTGGAGTTACGTGGTACCTCAGATTTTCATTTGTATCTCTCTGTTGGCTAGGGAGCCTGAGCATCTTTTCATATGTCTGTTAGCCATTTGAATCTTCTTTTGAAAAATGTCTGTTATTTCCTTTGCCCATTTTGTTACAGGAGTTTTTTTGTTGTTGTTGTTGTTTTTTCTGTCCCTGGGTTTCTGAAGCTCTTTGTAAACCCTGGATATTAGTCTCCTATCACCTGTGTAGTGTAGGCTAATACAACCACTGTGGAAATCAGTATGGAGAGTGCTTGGAGAATTATAAATAAACCTGCCATATGACCCAGCTATCCTGCTCCTAGGAATACACCCAATAGAAGTGAAATCCGCATACGAGAAGGGGATCTGTAATCCTAGATGGTCCCAACTAGAGACCATTATGCTCAGTGAAATGAGTCAATCACAAAAGAACAAATACCATATGTTCTCTCTTATATAAGGAAACCAGCATGGAAAGTGTAACTTCAATAATCCAAACCATACTTTTGTTGTTGTTGTTGTTTTTTTTTGGGGGGGGGGCTGTATCCCATGTGTTTTGATGTTTTTATTTCAGTTTTGTGTATTCCAAATAATTTCTTTTCTCTTGTCAAATTCATCACTGACTCGTGAACTACACGGTGGTATCATTTTTCCCAAGAGACTTTTGTGTTTCTTTTTTGTCACTCAGGTGTTGGTTACTCAGTGGCATGTTTTTTCATGGTGCTGTAATTTGTTGTTGCTGTTGTTGTTGTTGCAGTTGTTGTGGCTGTTGTTCTAACTCATACCAGTTGTTGACCTGGTTTCATAGCTTCTCAATTATAGAAATATATAGTGATGGAGTACTTGGGTTTAGCATATACAGATATGGGGGTATAATGGAACATGAATCCCTGTTTCCAGACAAAAGATGGATTCACAATGAAACTGCTGGACATGTGTAGACAATGGCATGCTGGACTGTCTGACGTTGTCTATACCAACAATGTTGGGGTACACCTAAATAAGAGACTTATAGAATTATGATTCCATATGAAGGACTACACCATTGTAGTAAAATGGGGACTATCTGTCGGAGGGGTTGGTGTTTGGGGAGGAATTCCAGCCTATACGAAATTGTACCACATAATTCAAAATTCAAAACAAACAAACAAAAAAATATATATATATGTGGAGAGAGAGAGAGAGAGGGTACATATGTGGTGGTACTTGCATACAGCACAGTGGTCAAGAACCAGGATTCTGGAGTCAGAACTCAAGGATTCATCATCTAGCCTCCCATCTTGCTAGCTCCATGACTCTAAGCAAGTTATATAACTTCTCAATGCCATATTCTCTATCTGTAAACCTGGGCTTATAAAAGCACCTGCCATATGATCTTTATGAAGATTAACAACCTAAAATATGTGAAGTAGTTAGTGTTTGATAACTCATGGATATTATCAAAGCATTTGTTTTTCGGCCTGGCATCATAGTGACTTCCAGGGAGGTGAATGGGACTGAAGGTTGAGTGCATTGGCAGTGACCGATTATATAATCAGTCATGCCTACAAAATGAAGCTCCAACAAGAATCTACAGGAATTGGAATTTGCTAAACAGATGGAGGTACCAGGAGAGAAGCAAACATTCCAAAAGGGCAGGTGGGGGAGAACCATAGAAGCATTTTACCACTTCCTGTATGCCCTGCCCCAGGTATCTCTTCTACCTGGCAGTTCATCTGCATCATTGGTAAACTCTTTTATGATGAATGGACACATTGAAGTTCTCCCTCTCCTCCATTTTGTGAGTTACTCTACCAAGCTAATCAAACCTGAGGGGGAGCTCATGGACATCTCAATATACACCTGGGCCTGTGATTGATGACTGAAGTGAGGTTCTCACAAACCAAGGGCTGAGTTTGTGAGATCTGATTTTCACTTGTGGAGTCAGTAAGAAATGTTCACTGGAGAACTGCTTGGTGTGTGTGTGTGTGTGTGTGTGGATAAACATCTACGCATCTGTCAGATGTATTGCAATAAGTGCTATGGGACAGCAGGAAAAGAGCCTTGGTTTCTCCAACCTCTTACACCTTCAGGGGAAAAAAAGTGAGTTGTAATGATTCTAAGCTTCTGGACCAAGGATTTTCAGAATGAGACTTGCTGCATTCTTCAATGAGAGAGCTTCAAGGTAAGGAATGAGCTGGGCTGTGAGAGTTCATCTCTTGTATCTCCTGAGATCATTAACAGCACAGCCAAGCCTCAAAGCAGAAACTTCCATCTCCTTTTCTATGTAGTAATTTTATTAAAGTTATCATGTTATCAAGATCTATTCTTTTTTAGTCAATTATTTTATAAGAACATAAATTACATGTCTACTTTTTTTAACATTTTTGAAAATGATGTATGTGAGTGTAGGGGTATAATTTACTAAAAAATTATGAAAACACAGAAAAGCAATACAGCTCCATACCTGCAGCACTAAGAAATGATTAATTTTGCCTGTTACTCCAAATAATATTTGAAACATGTCAATCAAGATATACTATTTTTGTTGTATATTAAAAAAAGAAAAAGATCTTTGGACCTGGCACGGTAGCCTAGTGACTAAAAGTCCTCGCCTTGAACGTGCCAGGATCCCATATGGATGCCAATTCATATCTTAGTTGCACCACTTCCTGTCCAGCTCCCTGCTTGTGGTGTGAGAGAGCAGTAGAGGATGGTCCAAAACCTTGAGACCCTGCATCCATGTGGGAGACCCAAAAGAAGCTCTTGACTCCTGCCTTTGGATTGGTTCATCTCCAGCCATTGCGACCACTTGGAGAGTGAACAAGTGGATGGAAGATCTTTCTCTCTGCCTCTCCTCTCTGTAAATCTGACTTTCCAATAAAAATATATAAATAAATATTTTAAAAAATCTTTGTACATGTAAGATTGGTAGCTTGCAGGGTTCTGTTTTGGTTAACAATGTATCAAAGATTTTTTTCCACTTCTTGGGCTGCATATAGCTCTTTGTATATTTTTTCTGCTTTCTATAAATGTTTTAAAAGATTTGTATGAAAAAGTATGCTTAAGTTGTATACATATATTACAATTTAGAAAGTTTATTTCAATTTATACTTCCACCGTATTTAAACCAGTTTTTCAAAAGTGTCTAAGAATTGCCAAATGAAAGTCAAAGCAATAAAGGAAGTGTTGAATTATAAAAGTATCCCTACAGCAGAAACAATGATTGCCTAATACATGCTCAAAAAGTAAGGAGAATCCTACAACTAGGCAAATGAATGAGTACAAGAGAAAAGCAGGGTTACAGGCTCAAGCATACCAAAACGTGTTCCCTGCTCAGGAGGTCATGGGCTGTGAATCCTCAGGCTGATCCTGATCCTTCAGCCAATAGAGTTGGCTTCCAACTCAAAGACCAAGAACCTGTGTGAGATACCAGGTAACAGCAATAATGAGCCCATTTGGGGCAAATCAGGTTCAGTGATGTCTTTGATCTAGGGAGCAACAGTGAAAGAGAGAATCCTTCTTCATTTCTCATCCCTCCTCTGTTCAGTGCAAAGGTCTCCTCCAAGGTAGTAATAGCTGTCATGATTCTAGATGCTTGGATCACTCTCTGTATCTCCGTCTCTCTCTCTAACACATACACACAAGGACAATGGCTTAGCTGTTGTAAAACTCTTACTTACATGAACCTGAAATCTGCCTTTTTTAAACTTCTGCTTTTGATCTAGCTCTACATCGTGGCAAGGGTGAACAAATTTATTCTGCCTGTCATACAGGAGCCTTTTAAATATTTGCAGACACTGATCTGGAATTCTTCGGGTTGACATGTCCTTTCTTTCTCTGGGTTAAATGTAACTATCTCAGCCAACTGTTTCCAATTCCCTGATCTTCACCATCCTATTAGCCTTCCTCAAGTTGGTCAGTATCCCTCAAGAATTGTGGTACCTACCACGGAACCCAGTACTCCAGTGTGGTCTGACCACAGCCCTCTGCTATAGTACCAAAGCTGCCTGTCATCTCCACCTCACTTCCTTCCATGCAATAAAAGATTAGATCAGTTCTTTTTCAGCAAGCACATCATAATATTGTCAGATAATCAATATGTGATAATTAAAATCTCCAGTCCATTTATAAGAACAAACACTCTCTAGGTAATCACCTGCATTCTGAACTTTCATGGCTGATTTCCTTTTTACATTAAATACACAATTCTGTAATTATTTCTGATAATATCTTAAGTTAGACAATACACTTCAGATGCCTGTAATTTTGACTTTTGATTTAGCTGTACTTTCCAGCTCTCTGTCACTTGTAGATTTGTTTGACATGCCATTTAACCAATTGATGCATTGTTAAAGCAGAGCAAACTCTCTGACTTTATTGAAAGTGTAGGCTTGGGTACACAATGCAGAATGAGTTCTAAATTAGCTAGAAAATTTATAGACAGCCTTTTTCAATTCTTTCCAACCCACCTGCATGACTACAATGTAAAGCACACAAAGAAGAAGAAGCTTATTTAATGCTGATAGTGAGAAAGGAAGGAAACATAAAGAAGCAGTGGCACTACCTGTACCTCCCTCACCAGTTTATCCCTGGTCCCATGATGATTGAATTTTCTAGTTAGGCCCTGGCATTACCCTTTGATGTGGATATGGCTGATGACATATTTATAGCTCCTTCTTGACCATTGTTTAGCCTCACCATCCAACTGTTTAGGGACTTCAAAAGGCTGTAGATTGATATCAGGGCATCATTTAAACAAGATTGATGTCAGATGAATAGCCCTACTCTGTACAAGATTTAGCCCTTTGGTAATTCTCTATCTCCCTGCCAAAAATGATCTTTTTCTAGCCATTCCCTTCACCTTAATGGTATTACTATCAATCATAACAGGAATTCTACTCATTGATTTACTTCCTCCTACTTATATCCAGTCAGAAGAACTGGGAACGTTAAATTACCTTAATGTTGGGGCAGGAAAACTTACTAATAACCCTAAGGAATAGATATAACTTTATGGCCAGTGCCTGATGACCACCAACAGTAATCTTTTCTCTTATGCATATTTGGAAAAAAAACATATTCTCTGAACTTAAGCAAATATTTCAAAAATTTAATGGAAAATACAATTAAGGATAAATTTATTTTGATGAAAACTTTTTGGAGTATGTTTGTTTTCAGTATGATTTTGGCAGCACCCCTTTTTAAAGGAGATAATCATAATAATATCCTTCAGAAAATCCTCTTATTAGCTGATATGAGTTCTTCTTCCTCATATCTCAATATCAGCAATATGGAATGGGACTTAAGCAATGTCCTACACAATCATCAGAGTAGACCAGAAAGCATGAAAGTAGAGAATATGATCCTGCTTACTAGTTAAGCCTAGAATAAGGCATAGATTTCAGAACTGCCTTTTTCATCTGTCAACCATATGATCTTCAGCAGCTCATCTACAACTCAGCTCCTAAAAAATGGATAAATATAACAGAATTGGTATGGTAATAGTTAATCAAAAATAATTCATGGTGGACAGAATCAGGCTGTACTGTAACACCCATTGGTTCATGTAGAAGACAGGGGGGGAAACAGAACTAGCCCACCAGCATGTGCAACCACCAGCGTATGCATAAGCTGACTAGGGCAGCAGACTGTGCTGCATCCTGTAATGGCATGCACACACAAGAATCAGGTCTGGGATCATCTCAAATGAAATTTCTTTGGGGATCCCTCCAATCAAACTGCTGGTCTCAGAACCCCAACGATGAAGTACAGGTTCCATGGACTGACCATGGAGCACATGTGTCAAAGCTGAGGCTCCTCAGAGGCTCAGATGGAACAGCAGACAGCAAATCCAAGTGTACATGTAGGATATGGCAGTCCATTGGAAACTGCAGAAGACACATGGTACCACAACAGAGGACAGAACAAATTGGTATCTACCCCAGCCATGTGTTGGCAGTGAAAATCTGGGCAAATGGAGACTCTAAAATGAACTATGTCAGCCAGTGGATTCTGGAGAGATTTCATCATGCTTGGAATGGTGAAATTGGCAGCAATTCAGAACAGTTGAACTACTGAAAACACTTGAGCAGTGTTCTTGGCGCATGCCCACATCAGGGACCTGGGATGGGTGGGAGGCTGAGTGGGGCTTCTCTCTTTATCTCTCCCCTTCCCCCAGATACAGAAAAAAATAATAATATTGAAACAATGATCTTACCCACTTTCCTGCAGCCCTTTGACCCTTTGTGCCCTAATCAACTATGTAAAGATTACAAAATAAAATAATTTAAAAAGAATTATCCATAAGTACATAGGAAAAACATAATTAAGTTTTTCTCAAAACCATCTCTTACAAACCCCCCATTTATTGGGATTGGTGGGATTATGAAAAGAACATAGACTTTGGAACTGACTGAGTTGAATTCAAATTCCAATGCCATCATTTACTATTTCTATGCCTACATTAGCTTTGTCACTACAACAAATTGCCCAAAAAAACTTACGTCGAGTTTATTTAACTCACATTTTAAGCAGTAAGCTGGCCCATTGATTTGACTTCTGAAGCATTGGCAGAAAGCTCACCTGCTGAGCCAGGAATTAGAGAGAGTGGTTGGGTGGATTCTTGGGCTTTTATAACTAGTCCTCTTGGAAGAACTACCCTCTGGTGGCATTCTCCCAGTGACATAAGAACCTTCCAATGGGTCCACTCCCTAAATATCATTTTCTTACACCATTATTACTTTCAGGTGTAGATAGCTGTGTAAGCTTGGAAGCAAAATCGTGTTCAGATCATAACTTCTTAGAGCCTCACTTTCTTCATTTGGAAAATGGAGATGTTAAAATCTGTCAGTGATGTTTGCAGTGCTGAAGATGCCTAATACAGGAATGCAATAACTAGAATGAGGATATGCCCATCGCCCACTGGCATCTCCTTTTTGGATGTTACTACTTTACTCCCCTTTACCTCTACTGTAAACAAGGCACTGCTAGATGCTAGTTGAAATGGCAACAATCGTTTAGAGAAAAGACAGTTATCTTTTTTTTTTTTTTTTACTTGAATGCGAAGAAAGAAGAGAGGTTCAAGGATAAAATTGTGATTGGCCTTCAAGAATTAGGAAATAACATTGTGTTCTGAGAGTTTGTCTATACAATCAGTCCATAATAATATGAGAATATGCAAAGTCATCTTAAAATGATAGTGTAGATTATTAGCCAAATAAGACTTGTTATTAGTACTGCTTCAAACTAATGATGTGAGTCACTTATGTAGACATGGAACTAATATCCTACAACCTGTCTCATACACAATAACTTAGAATTTCCATTGAGGGAAAAAAAAAAAAAAAACAGAGTAATGTGTCATTCAGAAGAGGGTGGTCCGTCAAGGAAATGTGGGGTAAATGCACACTTAGCAGTCCTGGCTCATGCAAGCAGTTCAAGAGTAGGGTCCTCAACAACAGTGGCTAAAACACCTAGACCAATTCGAAGGTAGATTCCTGCTGAGGACACAGGGCTCCAAGTAAACAGGCCTGAGGTTGTTTACCATTTGACTCCTCCAACTCCCCTCATTCCTTGCTTACCGGGCAACTCTCTAATGATCTTTCTTACCAAGTATTTGGCCTTTAGGAAGCAATGGGGAAGATTAGGCCAAATGTTTCCCAGTGTCAATGAAAAAACTGGCATTCTATTTATAGGTCAGCTTCTGGTAGGTTAGGATGAGTCAGCATCTCTGAAACTGACCAATTCAGAGGCCCCACCAAGATGAGGTGTCTAATGCTGCAAAGCTGAGGGCCTGACCCAGAGCCCAGGAAGTTCATGAGCACAGATGTGCCCCAACCAGGCCTCAGGAAGTCAACCAGGCAGCTAGCTCCTCCTAGAGCAGAGGTACTAAACAGCTCATTTCCAAGGGAAGCACGCTGTGAAGCCCTTCACATAGTGTGTGCTTTATTGGATGCATACACTTAGGGGATGTGGTGGGGGAGATAGGGGAGGGAGGGGGATGACAGGAGGTAGGAGTTGAGGTTCTTGCAAGAAGAGTCCTTCAGAAAGTTTGTTTGGTCTTAAAGGGCCTTCCTGTGTGTTGACTCATTTGTTACTTGCAACAATCCGGGGAAGCAGGGCAAGCTTACAGCACTGTTTCTCTTATTTCAGAAAGCAGAAATCTGAGCATATGGGGAACTGACCCGAGATCCAAAGTAAGTGGCCCAGCTAGGAACAGAATCGAGACTTTTGACTCCTGTAGTATTGTTCTCACTTCCCCACTCCTATAATAAGGAAAATACCTTGGAGCTACAGAAACAACTGAATGAGTCAGAGTGGGGCCAGTGTACATGTGTATAAGTGAGATAGAGTTAAGGGCACTAAGAGAAGTTAGTAGGAGAAAAGAGACATTGAACCAATGGTGGTAATAGTTGGGAACACTCCAATTCTGTTCCTACCTAAGAAAATTGAAGTTGATTCAATTGTGATTTGATGTAAAGCAGCAGATTATTTACTGAACCTCTACTGTGTACCCACAGGCGCATAGCTTGAAATTTTTATGTCATGATGAATGACCCTGAAATGTTTCCTTCTTTAATGGCAGCATCCTAGAATGTAGCCCACAACCAAGGTATTTAAGAGCGAATGGGGGAGGGGAGGGAGGCAGGCCCAGCACGGTGGCCTAGCAGCCAAAGTCCTCACCTTGAATGCCCGGGATTCCATATGGGTGCCAGTTCTAATCCCAGCAGCCTCGCTTCCCATCCAGCTCCCTGCTTGTGGCCTGGGAAAGCAGTTGAGGACAGCCCAAAGTTTGGGACCCTGCACCCACATGGGGGACCTGGAAGAACTTCCTGGCTCCTGGCTTTGGATCAGCACAGCACTGGCCCTTGTAGTCACTTAGGGAGTGAATCAATGGACAGAAGATCTTCCTCTCTGTTTCTCCTCCTCTGTAAATCTGGCTTTCCAATACAAATAAATAAATCTTTTTTAAAAAAGAGGGAATGGGAAAAGGAAGACACCACAATTAGAACTCAGGCAGCCAAGACCATTTGGAAGTTTGGGCTTGATGACATCTCATCAGAGATGGCTGTGCAAAATCCTTGCTGGGAAAAGACAAAAAAAAAAGATGCAGATTCCTCAACACTTTTGATCAATGTGTTTTACCACATATTCTAGTAAGTTTTCAAAGTCAATCCTGTGAGTTTTTAAAAAATGTTTTTTGACAATTTCATGAACACAAAAATCCAGATTTCAAGACTCAAGAATTATGAAAGAGGTCCCCGGGCATGTCTTCTGCTTTGCTACAGGCTTCCATGGTTTACAGCTGGGTCGAGGGCTTTCAGCCAGACCAGACTTTAGGAGCTGCTTTAGTCTTCATGCGTTGATAACAGATTGGTCTGGTTTTTTTTTTTTTTCCTGTAAATCTGCACATTTGGTGCCAACACCCCGGGGTGGCAAAGGGAGAAGCATTAACTGCCTGTTCCTCACCCAGTGGGTTCCTGTCTGGCTGGATCAGCCTCCCACCTCTCTCTCAGGCTGATTCATCAGGCTCAGTCTATTCAATCAGATGGAACTTCTATTTATGTATTTTAATAGCATGTATTTAAGAGACCCTATTGAGTCTGAACTGACAGAGGTTTGATGGAGTGTGGAAGTGCTGAAAACCAGGCTCACTTGGCAAATGACTTCTTCCCCAAAACCAGATACCTTAAATCACTTCCACACATATATTGCCAAGGGCTTACTTGTGTGTGTGCTCAGCTTTGAGTTAAGATAGTTAAGCTAAGGTGATTAAATAGCTAAATAATCAGAACCCATATCAAGCAACTCATGGGAAATGGCCATCATCTCTAATGATGAGAAAAACGAAACAGAGGATGTAACAGTTACTGGGCACCTTGATTCAATGAGCTGAATGCTCTTTCCTGCACCATGTTCCCTCTCACCAACCTGCTATTGCTTCTGCTATTGCCTTACCTTTAAAGGATACAGCTCCCCTGTCTGTCATGCTCATTCAATTCTGATTCTTGTTTTTTTTTTTTTTTTAATAACACCAAATCCGACGTTCTCTGAAAGTTTTTGCTCCCAATCTCCAGGCAATAATGATATCTTTCCTTCATAGCCTTTATTGTTAGTAGTATGCCTTTAGGATCCTCAATTTAGTCACAGCCTACATTGGAGTACCTCGACAAGTTCCTGAGAAAATTAAATTAATGGGTATATGTATTTTATTGTGAAAGTCTTATATATTTCTTTTATAACATGCATTTTCCATGAACTTCTTGAAGAAAGGGCTGTAAGACTTGGGAATTCAACAACTGTGCAAGCTCATTAAGGATAAAGCTCAATGTACATATATTTAGTTAATATTTGTTCAGTACCCACTTTGAAACCTAAGCACAACTGTGAATAAGTATAAATAAAGAATAATTCTTGTTATCAAGAAGCTCACATATATTAAAATTGTTATTGTAATGGGATCTTTATGTTTCTGAAAAGCATTTAACATAATGCCAATCAGATAGTAAGCCTTCTATAACTGGATATTATTGTTTATCATTTTTTTGAGACAAGAAGATTGGGAAGTAGGAATAAGAATTGAATAAAAAAGTTGCAACTTTTAAGATGCTTTTGGGGCCTGGCATCGAGATGTAGTAGGTTAAGCTGCTTGCCTGCCACACCAGCATGCCATGCAGTTGCTGGTTCAAGTCCCAGCCATTCACTCCTAATCCAGCTCCCTGCAAATGTTTCTGGGGAAGCAACAGAAGATAGCCCAAGTGCTTGGGCCACTGCACCCATACGGGAAACCTAAGTTTTTGCTCTCAATTTCTGACTGACAAACTCCTGGTCATTGCCACCATTTCGGAAGTGAACCTGTGGATGGAAGATTTCTTTCTTTCTTTGTAATTCTGCCCTTCAAATGAATAAATAAACCTTTCTTTTAAAGAAAAAAAAAAGATGTTTTTGGAAGCCAGTAATGGGAAATCCAATTCAAACGACTTAAAAAGTAAAGAAAATTGATTGACTTACCTAACTGAAAAAGTCCAGAGACAGAATAACGAAGGACTGGTTATGATTCAGTCATGGCGTTGGCTTCACTTCTTTGAAATTGCTTTAGTATTGGCCCTCCCTCTGTGTTGGCATAATCCTTAGACTGGGAGTAAGATGACTGCTTGTAGTTACAGGCTTCACATTTACACACAACATCCAGAGAGAGAATTCATCTCTTCTGATGGCTCTCTTAAAGGTGTGAATACTTCTTTTCTCAAATCCCAAACTTTCTTCTCATCTTGGTATACCCACTGAGTCACAAGCCTTTTTCTCAACCAATTCCTTGACCATAGATTGCTGTGGATTGCTTGGCCAAGGCTAGTTCACTGGCTCAGGCACTGGTAATAGGATGAGATTAGTGTATCAATTAAGACAGCCTTCTTATACAGACATACAGCCAAACCCCAGATCTCAATGGCAGAAGAAAACATTATGTATTCTTACTACATGTCAGTGGAAATCAGCAAGGGGAGCTCCACCACTGTTGTCATTCGAGGACTCGGGATGATTATGGCTTCATCCTGACACATGATTTATCATTCATAACAGCACTTTCACAATAGCACTTCCAAAAACCTGTGCCAATGAAGCGGTATCAATCAGTCCTGTTCATATATTATTGGTCAGAGTAACTCACCTGGGCACTCCTAAGTTTACTTATTTAAAGATTTATCTAAAAGGAAGAATGCAGAGAGAGAGAGGGAGACAAAGAGAAAGAAAGGAAGAAGCAGAAGAGACAGAGAGATACCATCTGCTGGTTTACTCCTCAAATGGCCAGAGTTTCATCTAAGTCTCGCATATTGGTGGCAGGCACCCAAGATGAGTAGCAACGACAAAGTCATCATATAACTTGGAACAGAAGTCATACTGTTATGCTAGAATAAGGTCTTGAGAAGCAATCTCTAACAGTAACAGAGACTTGCACTAAATGGTACACATAGAGAAAATGGAAGCAAATGATGGAAAATGGAGGGCAATTTTTACCTATGAGATATGGAAACAAACATGAGGCCTGTGTCCCATTGGGCTGACAGGTGTTGGAGAAAGGAAGTCCCTATGGGAAAAAAACAGTGCAAGTTTACATTAGAGCCATGTTTCTACCCAGGGGATGTGGTACAATATGAAAGAAAGAACTCTGGATTTGCAGTCAGAATACATGAGTTTGAGTCCCAGCATTGAATATAAATAGTTCTTTTTTTCCTCAGGACTTCACATGAAGATCCAGTGAGGTAGAAAATCCCTGTAACAGAATAAAAGTCCCAATAGATGAATGAAATTATAACTGTGATGTGGGTCAATGGGAGTTCTGATGGTTTAGGGATAGGCAAGACACATTCCCCATTTGAATAGGGCTAGGGGAAAGACAGAAGCTAAAGTAGGGATTATCAGTTAGATGATAAGCAATGTCTTGACCAGGATGTTTTAATGGCAAGAGTTAAAGACCCAACTCAAATTAGCCTAAGGGGTAAAAGAGGTTATGACCCATGTGATAGAAATAATTGCAGGGGCAAAAAAAAAAAAAAAAAAAAAAGCCTTTAAGTGTCACCAGAATCAGGTGCTCAAGTGCTGGAACTGGAAATCTATCACTCGACCTGGAGTCTTTGTCTTTCCCTGTGTCAGTTTGCTTTTCAGTCAGGTTGCCCTCAGATGATGAAACAATTGCCTTAACAGTCACCAGTTCCATTCCAACAGCTTGGTAACTTTTTTCATTTTCACAAAAATCCTGGGTAACATTAGCCTGGTTTGTACCTCCTCTCTGAGTCAATCACTGGTGTCAATCCACTTTGCTGGCTCACATGCAAAGTGGAGAAGGGAAGCAAACCATTCATCCATCACATAAGTAGCTTTGAAAGGCTAATTGCAGGGGCTGGCATTGTGGCACTGTGAGTTAAGTTGCTGCCTGCAATGTTGGCATACCACATGGGAATCAGTTCCAGCTTTGACTGCTTCACTTCTGATCCAACTCCTATTAGTGTGCCTAGGAAAGCTAAGGGAGATGGCCTGAGTGCTTAGGGTTCCCACCACCCATTTGGGAGGCTCGGATAGAGTTCTAGGCTCTTAGCTTGGAGTAGAGTCAGTTCTAGCCATTGTGGTCATTTGGGAAGTGGATCAAAAAATGCAATATTCTCTCTCTCTCCTCTCCTCTCCTCCGCCCCATCCCCAAAACTCAAGTAAAATAAATCTTTTTAAAACAAACATACAGAAAGCACTAACTAAATACACTTCAGGGGATGGGAGTTAGTGAGATGAGGTTGCTGCTGAAATAGAGATCTGAGTCAAAGAAAGGACAACAGGGACAGACTTGCCAGCTGCTGAAGTGGCCCAGCCCATTCACCTTTGGTAAAGCACCAGTTTAGGCAGGCAAAGCAGCTGTCACCATGGGCTTTCAGTCAGCTTATGGACATGCTTTCTCCCAATGTAGGTGGTCCTGGATGTGGGCAGGGGTGGGAAAGTGGTGTCACTAGAAAAGGACAGCTGCTGCGGAAGACATGGACTCAGCTGCCTGTTAATGCTTCCACAACAGCACAGTTGAATGAGTCTCAGTGGGAAAAGCAGCAAAGAAATCATCACCAGGTTTACTAGCAGTTCCAACCTGTCACAGAGCCATGACGTGTGACTGACGCACAGTGGGTCCTCTCCGCCCACAGGCTCAGCATAAGGGTCCTCCCTGTCTTGACTTTTCCCCACCCTCCCACATACACATTCTGCCTGCACACAGGCACATAACCACAGGGGAGGCCTCTCTTGGAACATTGTCAGAATCATTCTTCAGACCTCCCAGGTAGCTCACCGCCATGGAATGAAAAGCTGTGTCTCCCAGCTAGGAAACTGGTGAAATGCGGCTGATTATAGCTGACTTCACACTGAGCAAGTTCCACAAGAGGCCATTTAGTTCCAGATCCATCCTCCGGATGCTGGCAGTCTCCATCACCATAACCCCTGGTGCTGGCACAGTTCCAGGCAGGTCCTACCACAAGGGCCACACCGCCGGCTTAACCAGAGGAAGGACTCAGGTCCCTCTGACCCCTTGACCCTGTGGCAAGTTGGAGAACAGAGATCCCAGTTCCAGAAGAAGGCACTGAAGGCAAGAAAGAGTCTGAACTCCAAGAATGGGTTTCAAAGGCCCATCAACAAACCTAATTCTTTCATGAAAAACAATTTGGATCTCCTGAATTCTTACCTCCTGTCACTCTGTCATCTGTAGTCACTGCCAGAAAAGATTGGTCACAAAATCAAAGAGTGAATTCTTTTGTGATTTCTAGATCCCAATCAGACACTGTGGTGACCGGGCCCTGCCTGTTCTCCACTGAATGACAGTAATTACTGGGCACAGTGCAGAAAGAGGCATTCCTGTAAAACGAAATAGCATGCAAGCAAAGAGGTACCAAATGCCAACAACCCTTGTGCCTATATCCTCCCAAAACTGAAAACAGCCCCTCACACATTCTTTCAGTAGTATTATCCATATTAGACAAAATATAAAAACAAGTTAATGTCAATCAATAGCTAAGTGAACCAAAAATTATATATACCTGTAACGGAATATTGTCTTGAAACAGTGAAATACTGATACATGCTACAATATATATTATAATGTACAGAATGCATACCTGTATACAAACCTTTCAGTGAAAGATGCTGGACAGAAAATTTCCTACCCCATATGATTTTTACTTAAATGAACTACTCAGTGAATCTACAGAGACATAAAGATTACTGGTTGCCAAGAACTGGAGGCAGGGGAGAATGCAGGCCGATGAACAAGAATGCCTAAAGGGCACTAGGTTTTCCTTTGGGGTGTTGAAGGTGTTTTAGTACTGGATCAAGTGGTATTAAATGCCACTGAATTGCTCATTTCAAAACAGCTATTACAAGAGGCAGTTCTGTGATATGGCATGTATACCACCTGCTATCTCCTGCAGTGCTCGAATGCAATATGGACACCATTGAATAAAGTTCTGGCTGCTTCCCTTCTGAACCAACTCTCTGCAAATGCGTCTGGGCAAGTCGTGCAGAACGGTCCTCATGCTTGGGTTCCTGCACCTGTACGGAGACCTGAAGGAAGTTTCGGGCTTTTGTCTGGTCCATCTCTGTCTCTATTTCAAATAAAATAAATACAGTTTTAATGACTAATCCCAGCAGAAAATGACCCAAGTGTTTAACCTCCTATACCCATATGAGAGACATTGAAAAATTTCCTGATTTCAGACCAGCTCAGCTCTGACCATTGTGGCCATTTGGGAAATGAGCCAGCATACTTTGCTTCCATTGTAACAAAGCACAAATAAAAAAGTAACTTACAATAATGTCAGTTCTTGTCTGAAAATCTTCCCTTATTTCCCCTGGAGATTTTTAGGTATTAAAAAGAAAGTGACTGGTAGCCCAATTCTGTCAGAGACAACATATATGAAATATCTCTGGTGGAAACACAATGCCAAATAAACAGAAGGTGGAATTATACCAATTTGTAAATTCTAAAGATTTTCATATTTGGTTCTTGTCAGTTGCCCCCTTTTTAAAACTAAGGAAAAACAAAACAAACAAACAAACAAAAAAAACCCAAAAAACAGTGTTTGTATTGTCCTGGTTAGGAATCCAGTCACAGGGTCAATCAGAAAAAGAAACTGAACTGCTCTTTCCAGTTACCCATTCGAAATCTAAGTCTCTCAAACCATGGCCACAGTTACTGAACTAAGGCGTGGGGGGGAAAAAAGAGCCTGTTAGCTACATTCTTAATCCTAACCCTGTCACCACGTTGGACGCCTCGGTTAAACATCATCCACCTGGTTTGTTCTTCCTAAGACACCAGAGGCTGTTTCATCTCTAATCTCGGGCCTAATTTTAAAAGGTATGAATTTTATATACCATTTGTCTCAACTATTAGAAGTGGAAGAACTAGGCTTTTCTAGCACTGTCCTCTCGATACTGACAGCTGACTGGCCAGCATTACTATACCAGATAACGTTGTAACAAGTAACACTGCCTACTGTGCAGTAGGCAGAAATAGTACCTAATCTCCTGATTTTCAGTTAATCTCAAACTTTTTTTGTCGTAATAAATGAAACTCTTAATGCTATTTATGTTTTTTGGGGACAAAACAAGCAAAGTCAACTTTGAGGGTAGATACAGTTTTTGAATCAGCTAGCATCAAGATTGCTTATTTATTGTCTTATTTCTGGCAATGTATAACTTACTGTTTTAGTGCAGCGAGGAGAGAAAAATTCCATTTCAAGCCACAATTAACCCCCTAAGGTGACTCCTGTGGTGGGGAGATGGTTCCTTGATTAGGGAGACAGAAAAAAAAAAAGATAAAAGTCCTATTTTAATCTTAAATCACAATGGAAGAGACAGTTGACAGTTGGGTAGCTAAAACTTGAGTTACACTATAACCACATTCTGTGAATTCATGTTCCTGATAACTTATTGTAGGATGTGGGCAGTAACAAATTCAGCTGTTCTGAGGTCACAAGATATCGTGACTACATGGATCTACTAGTCTAGGGTGTTAATATTGCAGAAGCTGGGAATTGAAAGGGCTCGTTTTCAGATCCTCTGTCACTGATTGTTCTTCCACCTCAGGAGACAAACTCAACTGACAGTCATGGTAATCTACTGTGTCTTACTGGGCATGTTCCTGAAATAGGTAATGGCTAAAATTTTTACATTTTAAAATTTTCTCTTAACTTACTATAAACTCAGAGATGTTTCTCAAAGGAAATAACAAATGCAAGACTAAAAGAGCTTACTTTTGTCACTGAACTAGCTCTTAAACTATACCACGGGATTTCTACATGAAACTCATTAAATACCCGTTTGATTCTTTTCTCAAAATGACAGTATCTTTCCCATTAGGATCATCAAAACACTAATCCCAGCACAGGTATTTTATATACATACATATATCTATCTCAAGGGTTGTCATAAAAGCATAAGATTAATCAACAGATATTAAGCAGTTAAAAGCGTTTGGCACATGGGATGCACTATATATTAATGACTTTTTTGCTTTACACGTTCACACAAACACTAGGAAAACTGAATCCTTCCATATTAAACATCGTTTTCTAATAATACATTCTTTTTAATGACTCTATAGTTCCATGGGAAAAAATAACTTGATCTCGGATTAACATATATTTACTGAGTAGCTCCATCTTTCTATTCCATGTCAATGACCTTCCATCTACCCCTTTTTATTTTCATTTCTTCATAAGGACTTATGAAGCATAGTCTGTTTTCAATCTTTCACAACTCAAAACCAAAAGGCACTATGCAAAACAATATGACAGTGTAGTTAATTTTACAGGTATTTTTCTGATTTGAACAAACTCTGATTCATATTTCTATATTCACTTGAGAACTTTGCATATCCCACATACACACACACACACAAAGAATATAGTCTTCAAATTAGCTTTTTAAAAGGGTGAACAGTCCCATGTAAACAATTTATGTACTTACACAAAGGTCATTCTGTAGGTAAATTATTGCTAGGAAAAGTTCAGATCATACAAGTTACACCTATGATTTGAAATATAATGACTAGGGCCCGGCGCGGTGGCGCAAGTGGTTAAAGGTCCTCGCCTTGCACGCCCGGGATCCCATATGGGCGCCGGTTCTAATCCCGGAAGCCCCGCTTCCCTTCCAGCTCCCTGCCTGTGGCCTGGGAAAGCAGTCGAGGACGGCCCAAAGCTTTGGGACCCTGCACCCGCGTGGGAGACCCGGAAGAGGCTCCTGGCTTCGGATCGGCATAGTATCGGCCCGTTGCGCTCACTTGGGGAGTGAATCATCGGACGGAAGATCTTCCTCTCTGTCTCTCCTCTCTGTATATCCACCTTTCCAATGAAAAAATAATAAAAAAATAAATCTTTAGAAATATAATGACTAGTAGAAAGTCTTTTAAAACTTTTTAATAGGCAGAGTTTTCATTTTAATTATACTTCAAGATGTTACAGAGTTAGAAATGAACAAATTTCAGTCAGTATAACACAGACCTGTCAATATTCATTCATTAATACAACACAGGTAAATGAAATATCACTTCATACAGGACTCAAATACTCCAAAATGCTATCTCATTCACATACAATAAAATGATAAATACTTAAAAAAAATTATTACAACGTAAGGAAAATATTATTAAAAAGACAATTGTCATAAATTCTTGTATGCAAGTTCTTCATTTTTAAAGTTTTGCCTTAGGAATAATACCATGCTACACATCAGAAACCCAAAGAAACTCTATTTTTTGAGGTTACAGTGCTTAACAATAGAGTAGCTACACTCTGAAATGCCATGTCTGACAAGAATCAAGACAAAGCAAGCCTTCAAAGGTGTTTAGAGAGAGCATATGTGAGCAAGGAAAGGGTAATCCATTATTCTATGCTCAGCTCTGGAATGGTCTCATTAAACAATTTAAAGCACTGACGGGAAGTCTGTAGAAATAGAGAAAAGTCAAGTTACAGAACGAGTCTCAGTTTCAGATTAAAGAATTCCCCAATGAGAACCAGCCCAAGCAGTTCTAAGGCACTATTCCAATACTCGAAAATCTTCAACCCTTAACAGTGGACTCCTTATCCTATCAAAATGTTTTTTCTAATTTGTTCAGAGGTATTTACTAAAATATCTTCTTTTCTACCACCCAAGGTCCAAAATGAAAGGCATTATGTGAAATAACAGAATCTACCAGTCTGATCAGTTTTAAAGACACAAATTCCAGTTTAGACACTGATCATGAGATTCAGCCACAGCAATCCCTCTTTCAAACACACTCCCCCACCCTCCCCTTCATATTGAACCTGACCTTAATTTGGAGGAATACGATTTTTCCCCTTGTCAATGATTTGTTCAATGCAAGCTGCTTTGGCTGAAAGCAATATAAAGAATTGTTTGGAATGGTTGGTCGGAACACATAAAAGGATGTAACCAGTGACCGATGTAACTTATTGTAGTAGGTTTCTGTAAGACATAGTAAATTTACTCTATAGATGTCCCTGATTTGAAAAGGCAGAAAAATGTGTCTTAGCAAAGGGCAAACAACAAATCAGCAAATACAGTAAAATATGAATACTGTAACAGTAGCAGGGAAAGAAATGCTTACAGCAAACCTGCCTTGCTAGGAAACTTTTGGTACAAAATTCAGACTTCCTCTCCCATTATTCTTTGCTCAAAATAAAGATAACAGTTACTTTACATTAACAGGGCAAACAGACACATACTCCATTTTTTAAAGATGGAAGTATCTTTTTTTTTTTTTTAAAGAGTACTGGAAAGAGGAAAGTGGAGGGAAAGATCACTCAAAGAGGTCCTGAAACATGCGTTGTCCCATCGCTATGTATGCTTCCTTCTCTTCTGGTGTCATCTGAGCCACCAGCTCTGGCCCTTGGCTCACTTCACTGTAGGGGAATGGACGGCCAGCCACCATGACAATAGGGTCATCTGCTACTTCCTCAAACTCATCATCTTCCTCATCCTCTTCCTGATGATGCACTGTCACAGCTGCTGGACGGGGTGGAGAGTCTTCGTCTGACTCACTGGTCTCACTCTCAGAGTCACTGCCGTTGGCAGCGTTAGCAGGAGCAGATGCCCCCACGGAGCCTGCTGCAGCTGAGGAACTCTTTTTCTCGTGAATGAGCAGTGCTCGCATGACCTCTTCATTATCATCAGGTCCTGCACGGCCTTCCTCACGGTCTTGAAATGCGTCCATATCTAAGCCACCTGAGGGTTAAAACCCACAAAGTCAATAACCTTAAACATGTAACAATCCAGTATATTTATAATACATGACAGTAAAATAATACAAACTTCACTGGTTCCATTTCTTTAAGCCTGATTTACTTACTTGAAAGGCAGAATAACAGACAAGAGAGTGACTTAGAGAATGCTCTATTCAATGATTCACTCCCCAAATGGCTGCAATGCTGGGGCTGGGCCAGGCCAGAGACAGCAGTCTAGAATTCTGGCTGAATATCCCATGTAGGTAGCAGGGGTACAAATACTTGGGCCATCCATCTTTTACTACCTTCCTAAATAGAAGAGCAGGGAGTTGGGTAAGAAGTACAGCAGCCAGGATTTGAACTAGAGATGCTGGTGTTGTAAGCAGTAATCTGGCACACATCATGGCCCTTGATTCCATTCTTGGAACTGCTATCCATAAAATACTTGAAATGTTTCTTGTTAATGAGAGTTCAAGTAGCATAATGGTGAAGTACAAGGGTTTTAACAGTCATACAGTAACAAATTAGAAAAACCGCTTTTCCACATGTAAGTTGTCTTACTTCCTTAAACAAGTAATTTTATTTCTAAACTTGCTCCTCTTTTCTGTAAAATGGGCTGATAAAAGCACCAATTTTTTAAGGCTCTGGATAAGAACAAATGAAATAATGTTTATGAAAGATGAAGTATAATAGGTGACATTAATAGGAAATCAAAGCATGGCTGCTCACCTTGTTCAGAGTAAAACCTAGTGGTCTTCCAATGGTCTATTAGGTGCTAAACCATCTGAAATCCCTTCTGACCTATCTCTCACCTGTTCTCGTCACCCTTCCCCATTCTGCCCCCAGCTTCATCCCCTGACACACAAGACACTCCTACCCCCGAGTTTTCTATTGTTTGCTTCCTCTGCCTAGAATATTTTCACCTTGAAGTAATTCATACATCTAACTCCCTTCTATTTTTACTCAAAAGTTAAAATACACCTGATACTCCCATTCACAGTGCTCTATTTATTCCCAGAACACTTATTTTCCAACATAATAATAATAAAAAAAAAGCTAGGTCTATTGTCTATGCTACCCTCTTCCCAGGATGCATTCTTTACCAAGACAGGTATCTTTTATTCAGTGATACTTTGTACCTAGACAGCAGTTGATACTTGTTAGGCACTGAATAAATACTTGATGAATGGGTAAATCAATGGCAGTTTTATTTTCTTGAAGCAAATAAGCATACTTAAAATTCTTTATAAAAAGGGATCTAATTTCTCATCACACTTCTATCATTTTGTGCATATTTCTTGCCCGATACAGAAGTAATCGAAGAATTTAAGAAAAACATTTGTGTTCTGTATTCTGATAATACTACCAAACATTTTGTCATTTTCATTACACAAAGGGATTAAAAATGTTATTTGGAATCTGACACCTTGATTCAAATCCCAGTATTTACTAGCTGTGTAGTTTTGCCCAAGTTCTTTAAATTTTCAAGAACAAAAAAGAAAACAATAACAACATTTATATTACTGGGTAAAAGTGGAGACAAAATGAAGGTAAAATGCTTAGAATGGTTCTGCATATAAGACACTATGTATCTATCATTACCACCACCAAGACAAGGCTCCAAAAGGGTTAGTTCTGGCTATAGATGAAGGTAAATCATTTTTTCACTAGCACAATAGAATGTTTTAGCTGCAACTCAGAACATTTTGGGAAGTACAAAGGTCCTAAGATGAGACACTGGGTGCATAAGAGAAAGAAAAGAAAACAAAAGTTGAAGTTTAGCTAAGAAAAGAGACCTTTGATAACATAAATATCAAAAAGAGAACAAAAAATCAAACCTAACTACTTCAAAAACAATGCCAAAGTCTGAACCTCCTGACCACAGCTCTTGCTGCCAATGCCCTGTTTCATCAAGAAAAAAGAAAAAGGTGAGATATACATGGTCTTTTTATCACCACTATCCGACTCCACACTGCCTGCACAAGTTCTAGCATACACAATGCTAATATTATGAAGATAATACAGGTTAGGACGAAGGAAAACCAAAAATATGCAGGGGCAGGCATTGATTGTGGCATAGCAGTAGACACTGTTTGTAATGCCAGTATCCCATAAGGGTATAGGTTCAAGTTCTGGCTGCTCTACTGCCAATTCAGCTCCCTGCTTGTGGCCTGGGAAAGCAGTGGAGAATGGACACAGTGTTTGGGCCCCTGCACCCATATGAGAGACCTGGAAGAAGCTCCAGGCTCCTGACTTCAGCCTGGCCCAGACCTGGCTGCTCTGGCAAATTGTGGTGTGAACCAGTGGATGGGAGATCTCTTTTTCTGTCTGCCCCACCCCCCATCACTCTCTGCAACTCTTTCAAATCAAACTTAATGAAAAAAAAAATAAGCAGTTTTCAGCTATTAATGATTCTTTAGCACTAAATAACAATGCCCAAGTAACACGTCAGTAATGATACACAACCTGGAAATAGGGAAACACAGATCTTATGCTTATGAAACTTAACCAGACATACAGTGATTCCCTGTCACTTCTGCTTTCCAGCTTAACCTTTTAAAAAACAATTATTTTATTTTTATTGGAAAGTCAGATATAGAGAGGATGAGAGACAGAGAGGAAATCTTCCGTCTAATGATTCACTCCCCAAGTGGTCACAACAGCTGGAGCTGTGCCGATCTGAAGCCAGGAGCCTCTTTTGGGTCTCCCACACAGGTGCAGGGTCCCAAGGATTTGGGCCATCCTCAACTGTTTTCCCAGGCCACAAGCAGGGAGCTGGATGGGAAGCGGGGCTGCTGGGATTAGAATCAGCATCCATATGCAATCCTGGTGCATGCAAGATAAGATCTTATCCACTAGGCCACTACCGTACCATGCCCCAGCCTAAATAATCTTAATCGTAGCTTCCTATTTCCACCCAAAACCCTGAGCCCAATACCACAGTAAAACATAAAAAGTAAAATCCTGCAATTTTCAACCGTCTAAAGATTATTACACAATTGTTAACTTATAAGGCTCACAAACATTTCTAAAGTCTTCAAGAATAAATTCTGCCAATCTTGAACTATGGGATGTTTGATAGCCTACTTACATAGAATTTTTGTATATATTTCGAGTAGCAAAATTTTGGTATTTACAAGAAGGCAACAACAAAAAAAAGCTTGGACCACTGTATGCTTATGGCTCCCAATTCAGAAAAATAAAATGTATATAACATAGGGCACTCAAAGACTGAGAGAGGAGAATTCAGCCACCTTGAACACAATAGCACATTTATAAGAAATTAAGCTGAAGAGAAGCATTTTTTAAAAAACTAAACACAGAGATTTAAGAGGCCATCAAGTATTCTAAATATGTTAAAGGAAAAGAAAAGTATATTGATTAATTTCAATGGCTGATTTCAATTTCTTACTTCTAGATATAACATAACCAACTGTTTTAGGAAATAGGTATGCTGGAATACTTAGAAAATTAAGAGCTGCCAAAGCAGTTGCATACCAAGTCAAATTCATTCTATGCTGATCCAAGACATCTATTTTACTGTCATTTATTCTTACCTTCTTTCATGTCTTCAGAGCCATACGCCCCTTGGACAGTGCTTTCTCTCAGCCAAATGGGTCTCTCTCTGGCAGATTTCCCCTCTAGTGAGGCTCGATGAAGATCTTCTTGGTCATCCATGTTAATGACGACATTCTGCGTGTATAAGTCTTCATAGGAGGGGCCTTTGGTAGTCCATGCTTCCCGGTGGTGCCCACTTGGTAGACCAGCAGCTCCAGCAGTAGTTGTTGCATGATCCTTGCTACATATTCAAAAGAAAAGCAAAGGAGAGAGTAGAAAGAGCAGAAAAATTAAACATTGATATTGAAAAGAAGGAAAGCTAAGAAGGCAATCAGTAAAATATCATAAATAAATGCCATTGAGCAATCATGTACAAATGCATGAACAATTCTGAGAAATCTCTTTTAGCAAGTGAAATCTGCAGGGACCAGACCAACACATCATATCAAACTTGTGGAAAATGGAACCAAAGGTAACTTTACAGGGCGGATATTTGGTGTAGTTTTTAAGACACTGTTAAGAACGCTGACATTTCTGCTGTCAGATTGCAGCTTCCTGCTACTGCGTCTCTTGTGAAGCAGGAGGTGATGGTTCTAGTGGCTGGGTCCCTGCCATACACACAGGATACCTGGATTGTTTGAGGCTCCCTTGACTTAACCCAGTCCCAGCAATTGTGGGCATTTGTAAAGCAACCAGTAGCTTGAAGGTCACTGTCTGTCCATCTCGCTCTCCTCTTTCATTTTTTTTTTAAAGATTTATTTTTATTATTTTTTCATTGGAAAGGCGGATTTACAGAGAGGAGAGACAGAGAGGAAGATCTTCCATCCGATGATTCACTCCCCAAGTGAGCGCAACGGGTCGATACTATGCCGATCCGAAGCCAGGAGCCTCTTCCGGGTCTCCCACGCGGGTGCAGGTTCCCAAAGCTTTGGGCCATCCTCAACTGCTTTCCCAGGCCACAGGCAGGGAGCTGGAAGGGAAGCGGGGCTGCCGGGACTAGAACCGGCACCCATATGGGATCCCGGGCGTGCAAGGCGAGGACCTTTAACCACTTGCGCCACCGTGCCAGGCCCTCGCTCTCCTCTTTTAAAGAAAAAATAAATTTTGCAAAAAAATGGTCTTTTGGTGCAAAAAATTATGAAATCCAGGTCATGATAGGGTCTTCCAAAAGTTTTTAGAAAGCACAAATTATTAAAAACGATACACGAATTTATCATCCTCTTCTCTCACAATTCACATGACCTACTTTCTTTTCTTCCGAATTGTATCTTTTATTTCTGTACGTATGCTGTATGCTGACTCCGCACCCACACACAACCAGTTTGCACCCCATAGTGACTGCAACCTGTTGGTTAGTCTATTTTGTTTTGCTTTTTTACTTCTACCATTCATGACCATCTTTACTTGCTAGCCTGGAAGAGACCATTCCTTATCTTTCTCTAGTCACCCTGTTCTTCCATCCCCTATGAGTAAGCCAAGCTTTCAGTCTTTCTGCTATTCCTTGCTTATTTCACTCTCAATCTTCTGAAGTCCTTGGAAACCATCTGACCACTTGTGTCAGTTACTAACACCTTCTGCATCAAGCTCTGCGCATGACTCTACCTCCCTTTTTGTTCAGACATGGATGTTTTAACCTGGAAACTACTTTAATACTTCTTACACTCGATACCTTTTGCTGTGTTCGTTTTAGTGTCCACTGACTAATTCTCACTGCCTCTAACATTCTTCCTTTAAAGCTTTCCCATGGAAACTAACCCTTCCCCGGAATGGTGAGCCATGTCTCATTCTGAATCCTAATATCTCATTTGGCTTCACTGCTTAAGAGCCATTCACCATTTTTGCTTTGCTTCAGTCTTATTTTATTGCTGCTTACTCACTACTTTCCCTTTGGGCCCACTTCATATCTACTTGGGTTGTCTGTCCCATTCTGAGTTGAGGTTCTCTGATAATTAGCTCTGTCCATGTATTTAACTGGCTCATTACATCTCTAACAACACTATTTCTGTATGACCATCCTTTGGAATTAACCTTAGCCTTTATTCCATGCCTTCTGTTCTGCTCTCCACATTCACTGTCACATCTGTGATCAAAAGGCACGTTCTCTCTAGTTGTCCAAACTACAGTGATTCAATCATTTAACCTGTATCTTCCAGCTACTGCCTCTGCCCAAAACTATACCAAGGGCTACTTTGCAAACCACTCTTTCCCACAGCCTGTTTTCCCAGTGCCTGTTCTACTTCATGTTTCAATCATTTCTGGCCTCCTCCGTACTTGTCTCATCGCTCCCACTCTCTACCATTTACTTGCTCTCCTACTCTCAGTCTCTCTAAATATATCCACTCCATCTTTGTGTCTTGCTATATTTGAAGTTTTGTGCTACAGTTACAAATGACTTGTTTCTATCTTCTATTTCTTTCTATATTCATCTGATGTTACTTTGCACCATTTACTTTTATCTCAATTTGATCATATCTGTTCCTAGTTGTTCCTTACCTTTTACATTTTCTATGTTGTCTCCTAGCAGATTGTGAGGCTGCCTTCATTGTACTCTGACTCTGCTTAATTTGGTATAGATTGGCTTTTTTAATTTTAGTCTCCTCTTAAGCATTCATTTTTCTTTCTGCTCTCTTCCGGCCTAATCTGCTCCTGTATATTTTTGTGCTGACTCCATATTCTTGAGTCTTTCCTATTTCCCTCATTAGTTTCTGATTCCTTTCAATGCCTTTTCTATACTCAGTAAACATCTTCACCTGGTTGTGCTCAACCTGTTCTTTATGCCTGTCTGCTTGACTCCACCTGTGAGTGAAAAGGCCTGTTTTTCTGGCCTTTACCCAGCCTACTAAATCTTCAAGTTTTTCCTTCCTCCAGGCCCAGAAATTACCATTTCTGAGGCTATTTTCCTGCCTCCTCTTCATTCATAATTCTGAATACAGAGTGTTCATTTTCATTTGCAGTGTTAATTCTATAATTAATTTCATCTGCTGTGCTAATTCTGGAAATCCACAAAGGTATATACAAATTAACACAAGACTACTTTTATAAAGTTCTTTCTTTATGACACTGTTACAAAAATTTAAGATGGATGTTATTGATGTAGGAAAAATTCTGCCACAAGTTAAACAAATTTTAAAATTTGAAAGAATTTTTGAAAGGGCGTATTTTTCACCAAGAGCTGACTACACACATTTTGTTCTGCTTTTAACATAGACACAGACATACCTAAAATACAACCTACGTGAAGTTAAAAAGCTACCTGACAGAAATCTAGGTATACTTCTTCTGCATGTTCCCACTTCTTCCATCATTCCACTATTACAGTACACCTTGACACTGCAGTCACGGACGACAGCAGAGAGCCCAGTGTTCTTAACCAGAGGTGAGAGATGTATATTTTAAAACTAGCATCTTAAAGATCTACAGGGCTTAAGAGGTGAATGTTAAGAGAAGATGGAAAAGGAAAGGTTACTGACAAGGAATTCCATTTTGTCTTGACACTGGGGGTGGGAGGAGAGACAAAAAGAATGAATCAGGAGAGCACATCTTGACCCCAACACTCATCTTGCTTGAAAAATAATATAAGCCATTTTTTTTTTTTGGTGCAGCAAAACTAAGGCTGCTTCTGCACTTCCAACAACAATAGCCTACACTGATAAAAATAAGAAGTTATTATTAGAAGTTTAGCCAATAACATAAAGTACATTTTGCAAAAAAAATATTTAAAACTAAAAATTATGTGATCACAATGTTTCAAAAACAAACAAGAACTTCAGCCTTTAGAATTTGGCTAGGAAATTTTGAATGCTAAGAAAATTCAAATATCCCACGAGGAACAACTAAATTTAAAATTAGTTAACAACTGACTGAGCAAAATAAGCACTTGAAGTCAAATCTAAGGACTTTTGCTTAATGCCCACACTGAACGCAAAAGCTTTCAGTACAAATTTTATCCCAGGCACACATTAGTAAAACAAGTATGGCACAGTTTCAGCCTCCTGGTAAATTACTGATCCACTTCAGCTCTGCAAAATACAGGTAGTTAAAGATGAATTTTAAAAGAGCACAAAGGCTATACTCACTTCTGTTTTAAGGCTGGGATTTCTGTGGGTTCTGGTTCAAGTATTTCATAGGCCAAGTTCACATCCTCTGTCTGTCGAAGCAATTCATAAATGGGTTCAATTTGTTCATTAAATCTTGCCAAAAGTGTGCGTGCATCTTTTTTGGGCATTGCTGATTCATCCTCTTCTACTTCTGTACGACAAAATGTACAGTGGAAAGTTCCTACAGAAGAAACAAAAGTCTTAGGGAGACAAATCTCCAGGAGGCCATAGCAGCATCCCTAACATCTCTTCATTGAAACTAAAATACACAGGACAGTTAAGTTTTACAGCGAATACCCACATGCTCACTATCCAGCTCCAAAGCAGACATTTTGGTGTATTTGCTTTACATGGCCAGGCATCTCTCAATGCAAATTTTGATGCCATTTTTGATAATATTTCAAAGTAATTTCCTCCCTAATATTCACAATGGCCTTCTTAATCACAATTAAATAAGACTAAATTATTTACAGCTTACCACTGTAAGTTGTGGCCTTTCCCAACAGCTTTCTTTGTGTACATCACACAAAGTTGAGTTTATATTATAGGGAAAACCAAACTCCCAAAGCAAGTTTCTAGTCATCCCAGTCACATAGCCATTTCTACAAACCTATTAACCATTTATATCTGAACAATTTTAATTAATCTACTTCCAAAATTGAAGTTCAAGATGTCTACATTTTTCTGCTCTCTGTATCTATCACATTCAACCCATAACTAACTAATTCCTTAAAAACAGCTCAGACTTTTCACGTCTATAGTCATTTCACTAATCTAAGTTAACCTGAATTGGCCTGAAAGGTGTTTCTGCATCTGGCCTTTGAACCTCTGGGTTCTCTCCATGTTATCACCTCACCCTCTTAATCTAAAGATGACCTGATAGCTGCATTTCTATATAATTTTTAAAATTTACTTTTATTGGAAAGTCAGATATGCAAAGAGAAGGAGAGACAAAGATCTTTCATCCATTGGTTCACTTTCCCAGTGGCTATTAATGACTGGAGCTGAACCAATCTGAAGCCAGGAGCCAAGAGCTTCTTTTGGGTCTCCCACGTGGGTACATGGTCTCAAGGCTTTGAGTCGTTCTCCATTGCTTTCCCAGACTACAAGCAGGGAGCTGGTTGGGAAGCAGAGCCACTGGGGAAAAAAACCAGCACCCATATGGGATCCTGGTGCGTGCAAGGCAAGGACTTTAGTCACTGGGCTACTGCGCCAGGCCTGATAGCTGCATTTCTAAAATCCTTAACATACAATCCAAATTTCTCATCCTGACATTCAAGATGCTGTATAATTTGGCCACAAAATGTCCTAAGGCAACTTTAGTCCTGCATCCATCAAGGAGAGAGGCTATGCGCTAAACACTAACATTTATTTCTACAGAGCTGGTCTAAAATGCTTCCACATATACTTTCCCATTTTTATTATCTATTTGAATAAGGCAGCATGTGCACGTTTAACCCTTGTATCAACCATGCAAGGTGATGTCAGAAGGCGGATCTGAGCTTTGTGATTTGTCCAGCATGACATAGCTTATAAAGGAAATATAACAGCAGTTACTACATACTGAGTACTTTCTAAATGCTAGGAATCATCAATCCTCTGAAGCTGGTATTATTATTACCCATTCAAACCTTCAAAATATCCAGATTCTAAAAGGTTAACTAACTTGTTCAAGATCTTATAAGTGCTAGGTAGGGGATGAGCCAAAATTCAAATCAACACAAACTATCATATTGAAACTTATGCTCCTAACACTGTTTAACAGTACACCATTAGCTACACTTGGATTTCCAGTTTGCTTATTATTCCCAGTGTAAAGGACAAGCACCCTTCCTTTCTGACTCAACTGATCTAAGAAGTTAAAAAGATCATGTAAGTAGCATATAAAGTGGTCTTAATATTTACCTTTAGAAAGCCCCCGAGTGATTGACACATAAACCGCCCACTAATCCTCTTATATCCAGTTAAAAAATAACCTAGGCATTTCTGCTGTAACACTAGATCCTATAGATAAATTCCCAATTAAGTGTCTTTACTGTCTCACACCCAGCCAACAGCACGCATAGTTTTTGTTCAACTAGCCTGTCTGGAGCACTCTCCATCCACTTCCTGTTGTCCAAGTGCCACCTAATTTTCAATACATAAACAAATGCAAGCACACAGAAAAAAAGTATCTGGTAAGTAGGTTACTGGAATTTTTTTTCCCCAGAGTTACACAGATTATCAATATCATATAAGATCCTCTTAAGGTCATGAAGTGAAGCAAAAGTCAGTCACTGTGGAATCATGTCTGAGAACAGACAAAAACAACGACTCTATGCTAACAACAAAACCCCAGCTAACACAAATGACTGCTTTTTCCAAACTAACCAGCTTTGGGCTTACCGTGATCTTCTCATCCCCTAGATAATATATATTTAGATATTCAATCACAGATCCACACTTCTTGTCAGCACTCAGTCTAAAACAAACCTTCCACACACACAACTTCCATAAATCTTTCCCCAAACCACTCAACTAAGTTCAAATTCTCTAAGTCTGTCCAGCACCATTATAAGACATTCTATGGTTTCCTACAGTATGTGGTTTCCTTGCTACAAAAAACATCAATAAATGTAACTCTGTACAGCACAGATGTGAACACTGATTAATGGGTATCAAGATAAGAACTCTAGCCTAATCAACTACACAAAGATAATACAAACCAACATAAAAACAGAAAGAACAATTTTTTTTCTTTGTAAATGAAAGATACCAAAATATTTCATATAGCTGAATCTACATTGTCTATTAGTTGCAAATCGTCAGGTCAAGAGAAAGGCATACACAATCAAAACATATTGATGGTAATTGAAGCAATAAAACAAATAAAAAAAAAAAGATTAAGCAGAATGAGAAGATAGGCAGTCAAGGTATAAATCCTAGAAAAGAAAAATCCCTGGGGGGGGGGAAAAAGGCACAACAAGAGATGGGATGGTATTTGAAGAAAATGATATGGAACTACTTCCAGACTCAACAAGAATTAAAAACCACCTTTCCTACATTTAGTGACAAACAAAGAGGTTGGTTAGAAGTTGCAGATGGTGTTTAAGTTATTAACAGTCTGAAGCTATCTTAGCCTCTTCAACAAGAGCATTAAAAAACAAAATTATCTGATCCTCTTCTCCCCACGTGGGAGCATTTACAAAACCATCAGTGGGAACTAAGAATAATTTAGAAAACAAGCTAATCTAACCCAGTAGTTCTCAAAGGGATGTGAAGGAAGAGATCCCATTCCTCCAAAGAAAGGGTACCTAATAAACAATCACAAAAGTGCTCTGGTAGTACAAAAAGGCAGTTAAAGCAATGGGGAATAATCAAACCTTGACATTGCAAATCCTTAAAGCTATACAAACCAGTCTCTGCAGTGTCTCCCATCCAGGCAAGCACACTGCTGCAGAACCTATCCATTATCACTCCCCTACTTAGAATGCTTTCCATGTAAGGAGTCTAATGGCTGACCTCCTAACTCACTTAAATTCTTTATTCAGAAAACCTCAATAGGACCTTCCCTTGCCAACATTATCTGAATTTTCAATGCTTTTCTGTCTACCTCAACAATCCTACCCTTCTTCCTTTTCCTGTTTCTTGATATTGGCATTCAATGTTTTAGTATTACCTCTTGTATTAACTTATTTGTCACTGCAAATTCTTTTTCTACTCTCCCTTCTGTTTTTTCATTTCAGATGTATTTATTTGCAAGGCAGGGTTACAGAGAAAAAGATCTTTTGTTTGCTGGCTCACTTCCCCCAACAGCCAGGGCTGAGCCAAGGCAAAAGTCAGGAGCTAGGAACTGCATTTAGGCCTTAAATGTGGGCCATCACCCAGTGCCTCTTAGGTACTAGTAGGAAGCTAGATCAGTAAGGTAGACCTCAGCCAATACAGATTATAGGCATTCCAAGCAGCTGTTTATACTGCTATACCACAGAGGCTACCCCTTTTCTTTTTGAAAGACAATAAATATTCTGATTTTTAGCTTTAGGTAAACATAACAAATTGCTTTTCAGTGTAGCTCACCCTCACGAAACAGCTTTTCATTTTAATAAACAGAGAGAACCATCAACCTTTATTTCATAGAAAGACAAGCACAGAATAATAATCCCTTAGTTGGATACTTTTATAGGAGAAAAAAACAAAAGGCAGAGAAAGGACATGGTAAGGAACCCAAGTTCTAGCCTTTCTCAGGATTACAGAAGGGACTATGCAGTTCTGACAAGAGTGGCCTTTCATATTACTGTGAAGAATAGTGAAGGGTCTGAGATACTAACCTACTTGCAAGCTAGCAAGTTACTCTCTCAAAGTTTCATGGACACTGGCAGAGGACACAGATTAGAGACAAAAAAACTCTGTAAACTCATTGCTATAGCTGCAGCCTGCCTCAACATTTGAGACAGTTTCACAACCCTGATTCTCAAAGGATGACACAAGAAGAGAGAGGTGATCAACCGTACATGCAGTGGTTTGTGCTACAGAAAAGGCATGAGCTTAAAGGGAAAGCCAATTGTTTTTTATTATGGGCATAAGCATGCATGCTCTCTCTGCTCTGGAGGGTGATGTTATCTACAACATCAGACATCAGCCAAACACCACCTAGAGGAAAACACTGATTTTATTATGGTTAGATCGTACGTAAATCTACTCTTTTGTCTGGAGAGAAACAACATCTTCATCTTCCAAGGCTACTTGTTAAACGCTACTTGAAAAAGTGCAGAAAAAAGGCAGTCAGCCAGCACCATTGCTTATAAGCCATGCATTATATGTAAGAGCACCATGGGATTTGTGTCCCAGTAATTACCATGTCTGGCAAGCTTTTGGAGAGGAAAAGCTAGCCTCACATCTGAGAGCTTTGTTTATCACAAAAGCACAAACTACAAATGAGAAGCAGGCTGTTAAAAGCCAAATGTAGAAATGTGACATTTTATGGAAAATGACTTAAGGCTAATTTAGCATACCACCAACATTATTATAAATACCAAGCATTATAAAAATGCAAGTCAGCTTTACCAAAATCAGGAGGAGCATCAGGCTAGAAGCTAGGAAAGAGTGGGGCGTGGAAGCTTAGCATATACTCTGTGGTAAGTACCATGCCTCAGAGAAAACGGTGATGGAATATACACAGAAGCCATCATCAGGGAAGCTTCAAGTTTAGCAGAGAAAAAAGATACCTGGAAATAAAGATGAGTGTGAAACCAGTGCAAAATAAAGATCATAAATGTTCCCCAGCAGGTGAATGGACCATGATTTTAAACTGCAATTTCAGTGCGATAGGAACACAGTTATAAAAAGTGATAAAACAGAATAAGTAGGATAAATTGGGGTACCATGAGTGGGTTTTGAATTCTAAACTTCATCCTGATTTTCTTTCTCTTTAGTAGAAGAAAACCCATTAAAGAGGGTTGGGAAAGAACATAAAATCTTCTAAACTAATATTTACAAACACTCATCTTTTGAGATGGCCATACAATAAAGCAGTTTCTTGAGTGTCTGCTCAAAAACTCTGTGAGGGGTTGGGGGTACAGCACAGCCACCTGCAATGCCACCACCCCATACAGATGCCGGTTTGAATCCCTGATGCTCCACATTCAATTCAGCTCCCTGCTCCTGTGCCTGACAAACCAGCAGCAGATGACCCAAGTGCTTGGGTCCCTACCACCCAAATGCAACCCCAGATGAAGTTTCTGGTTCCTGGCATTGGCCTGGTCCAGATCTAGTCCTAGTTCTGGCCACTGAAGGGAAAATCAGCTGATAAAACAATCTCTATTTCTCGCCCTGCCTCCCCCGCCCCCCCCCCCCCAATCTCTAACTCTTTCAAATAAATAAAATAAGTATTTTTTAAAAACTGCTGTTGGAACTGATATTCAGGCCCTGTCAGACAGGCTAGTTTACTGGTCAATTGTGGGGCCCAGGATTGTGCTATCTACTCTTGGTTAAGAGCCGACATGAAGAAATCAATATCTCAACACTTTGGATCACAGATTTAGGAATGAACAAAAGGGGCCCAGCGGCGTGGCCTAGTGGCTAAAGTCCTTGCCTTGAATGTGCCAGGATCCCATATGGGCACCAGTTCTAATCCCAGCAGCCTCACTTCCCATCCAGCTCGCTGCTTGTGGCCTGGTAAAAGCAGTCAAGGACGGCCCAAGGCTTTGGGACCCTGCACCCATGTGGGAGACCTGGAGGAGATTCCTGGATCCCGGCTTGATCGGCGCAAGCACCAGCAGTTGCGCTCACTTGGGGAGTGAATCATCGGACGAAAGATCTTCCTCTCTGTCTCTCTTCCTCTCTGTATATCTGACTTTGTAATAAAAATAAATAAATCTTAAAAAAAAAAAAAAAAAAAGAATGGACAAAGAAATAGAGTTCTGCACTATCAACAAAGTATCATCCAGGAACATGAGCTCCTGGCCACAAACAAGCTCTATGGAGGAAAGCAAGCAAATGAAGGCTACAAAATTTCTAGAAATAGCCTGACATACCATTGCTATTAGACAGAAAGTTACTTGATAGATATTCCCACATATTCATCAGAAGCAAGACTATGCAATAGTATCATCTTAATCCCACAACTGACTATTCTGAAGCATTACATTAAGCAGGTTGTAGAGTGAAACCAAAAATCGCTAAACCTGGACTCAAACATAAATCTGACTCAACAGGCTAAATCCACCACACCGTATTGCATTACACATCCTCCTTCCGATCTCCTATTACCCCTGCCAGTTGCAAGGTAGCAAACTTTTTCATGTCTAAATGCAGCTCTAATTTTTTATGAAACAGAAGGCTAAATAACTTCCAACAAATAACTGATTTAACAAACATTAGGAGCCCATTATATAGTTAGCATTTGTTTAACTGAAAACCTATCAGGTTTGCAAGAAGGATCAAAACATATGTGGTTTAGGTAACACGCATTAAAAGTAGGAAGAAAAAGATCTTTTACAAATATTTCAAAACCTCTATCTTAGAGTCAGCTATTTCAGCAGTGGATATTGACCCAATTCTTTAACTCAGAACTTTTCTAATGAAGGTAAGCTATCACTCCAAAAGAGAGAAGAAAAGGAGACCTAATTTGGAGGATAGGAGGAGGAGTGAAGAAAAAAGGGGAAGGAGCTTTCACCATTTTAACTTTTTCCCAAAATAAGTGAAAACAAAAATGAATTGAGAACAGGAAAGATAGAGAGAAGGGACTGGGAACAAAAGAAAAGTAAACCTCAAGAAAATTTAAAACTTAGTATTTTTCCATTGTTAAGCACAGAAGATGCCTTAAGTAGTTTCTACTTTGCTGGCCATCGCCTTCCACAACAGTTCCTCACTTTGGCACATACAGTGCCCACAGTATGCAGTCAAGAGAATAGTAGCTACAAATAAAAGTCATGAACCATTATTATTCCCAGTTTTACTACAAGAAAGTGCTTTGGAAATTTATAATTGTTAAAAACAAGAAAAAGAACAGAGATATAAGACAATGGGCAGAAGACATTATGAGTCCAATCCTCAAATAGTTCTTTTCTTTAGGACTGTTTGTTATCTTTCCCTGTTCACTCTAATATATAAAATGAATAGGTCACAATTCCAGTTAAGGCTTTGTCCAAGGTATTAGCTACAAGAGGAATATTCAGCCATTTTACAGAAAGGAAAGAAGGAAAAAAAAGAAATCAAAATAAGCTCCACTGCTTTTATTAGGGCACAGGGCACTGCAGTGCTGAACAGGAGTCATGTTGCAGCCCATGCCCTCAAGGCTGGCCAGGGCAGCAGGGAGGATCAAATGTCTGCTGCTGTGGAGCCCTCAGTGGGTTTCTGACCATATGCCTTCTCAAGCCTAGTCAAACATCTTCTGAGCTGCTTTCACGAAGCTCATCTAGCAGGGAAGAGTAAAGACAATAGCAACAACATCTAGCATAGGCAAATATGGAAAAAAGCAAAGCGGGGAAACACACTAAAATTTAAAAAAAAAAAAACAAAACCAACACTTGGTGGTGAAGGAAAAGAAGTAATGCTCTATGACTTAGGAAATGCAGGAAAGACATCCCTGATATATAAGGTATGAATAGAGATTTAAAAGAACTGTGTTTTGTTTTGTTTAGCAAAGCACGTTGACTGGCCAGGGGAAATAGTACACCAAAAAGTCATGCAGCACGGAGGCAGGCCTGGTGCACGCAAGCACCAAATATCACTGCTGCCAATATGGGAAAAAGTGGTAGAAATAAAGTCTCCCAAATTGGAGGGGGCACAGAGAAAATACAAGAGCACCTGAATTCTCCTAGTAATACTAACTTGTGAGTGTGGGGAGCAGTCTTCCAGGGTTTTGAACAGCAGCATATCATGACCTAATATGCTTTCTAGAAGGATCACTGATTGTCATGGCACAGAGTTTCTACAGGCAGCAAGACTAACAAAGGGACTACCCGCTAAAAACAAGAATTCCTGAGAATAGAGCAGAATCTAAATAAAGGTGACCACTTGGGCAATTTTTCTGAATAATTACATAAGAAAACTTTGAAGAAAATTCTCATTGCTGTTCCCACCCTTGGTCTCACACAAGCCTAAAAATAAGTACTCAGAATTTTAGTGAGATAATTTTACTGCACTGTGAAAATCCAGCCACTGTATGTGAGAACACGTATTTGAACTTTGTGTTCCCTTCCAGTGGATGGTTTATGGATTACAGACATTTCTGAAAGGAGTATATTGGGGATTTTGGGAAATAAGATGACCTAACATGATAAATATTATTTTCCATGCCATGGTGTTATTTCCTAAAGTGGCATAAATAGAGCATATTTCCTATATGAAACAACCAAAACCAAGGGTTTTAATTCTTAAGCAAGGCTTCCAAATAAACCCAAAGTATTAGCATTAATCTCTAAAAGCAATGATAAATTAACTCTAAGTTTCTCATATTTTAAAAATGTGAACCATGTTCCAAATCAAAGAATAGAAAGAAATTAGAGTGGAAAGAAACCATTTATGGCATAGACTGAACTTATCATTTCACACATCTTAGAAAAGACCCACTATGATTACAGCATTTGCCCAAGATAACAGTTACAACATGAACCAGCACTAGAAACTAGAGCTTTGGAATCCTAACACATTGTCCTAAGGTCACTGCTTAAAACAAAAATAAAAACCAGTTAGAAATGACAAGTTCAATAAATGCAACAATTATGTGAAAAGTACCCAATGTAATAAGTGCACTTAAAAATATGTAATTCTATGAGAACTTACTTGTTATAACAAGACTCCCATTGCCGAATTTCAAAAGGGCTTAATTAAAGGTGAGTTTATAAAAAAAAGGACTGAAGGGATACTTACAAAATGTCATAGCATTTAAGACAGAAAAGTGGTGAAAGTGAGGTCTGGGCTAAGTGGAAGACATATCGACAGGAAAATCTGTGTGTGCCATTTTAGTTGATGTAATTATTATGTTAAAATATTAAATCAAATGTTTAAATCTCAAAAAGTACCCTTATATTGTTTAATTTTAAAAAAAGAATTTGTTGTAGTCAAAACTAACACATAATAAAACCATGATTATACATTTCATGTAATTATTGTATCCATAATAAAAAGGAATTTGAAAAATCATCATGACATACTGAAAAATGCATAAAACTATAAAAATATTTATTTGCATGCAAAAAGAAAAAAAGATTTAATATGTGTGCAATTTAAAACATCTAAAATGTCTTAATACTATCACCCCAAATTCACTTAACCAGTGAAAAATAAATCTGTCCTTTCTCAATTGGACATTTATCTAGATTTGGTCTAATCATCCATCATTCCTAGATTCTAGAACTCATATCAAGAGGAGAGGAAAAACAGAGTAAGGTAGTACAAAATGACAAATCAAAGCATTATACTAAGATAAATACTAAAACTTATATCTTTCAAATTAGGCCTAAAATCATCACAATGTGCAGTACGCATGTAAAAGGTCTACAGTTTTGATATGGACATTGAAAAGGCAGTAACTGATACACTACCATATGCCAGCATCAAAACAAAAAAAAAAATTGTCACAAAAAAATTAGTTGTTATGTAATCAGCATTAAAACACAAAACATACACACAATAACTAAAAAAAAAAAAAAAAAACCCTCAAATACTCAAAAGCAACAGAATTTTTACATAATACCAATCAAACCTAAAGGTTTAAAGGAAGAGGTGGAGAAGAAGCATGAATGAGGAAAGATACTTCTTCCTTACTACGTTTCCTTAATTTTTTGGGAAATTGGGAACATCCTAAATACTTAATTTTTTCTACATAACCACACAAAGCAAGTTAAATCTCTATGTTTTTTTCTAATATCCTATATGAAACATCCTGGCAATCTATACCCCACATCTCATTACGTAATTATTTTGTAAGATTCTCTGAATTCAACATAAGCATGCACTTGTGCATAATATCATCTGATGTGCTGAACAAGATCATTTCAAAATTTCAATTGTTAATCTGTTACTAAGTATATGTTTCAGTGGCTTTTTCAAAAATTCATTTTCTACCTCAAAGTTTCTAAATGGGCTTTCCTGACGCTACATGTATTCAGTAAGAGGGTCTTCCTAACAATCTCTAATTCAAACATCTAACACTTTATTCAACCCACAATGACTTCTGTGCCTTTATAGATGTTATTAAACTATGATCTTTTGCCCACTCTTTTTCCTGCTAAGAATTCTTAAAGAAAAGCTGAAGTGGGAATAAGATGTCAACATACAAGGCTTCACCCAAAGCACCTAATCTATTACAGCAAAAATAGAACCAAATGCCCAAAAGGGATAGAAAACAGGATAAATTATACCTATTAAAACACATTTTGAACACTAAATACAAACAGGAGATCTTGGCCCATTAAGGATCTGAGAGATCACAAACTGTTCCAGGCTACAATTATGCTTCTATGTAAATGACTAGTTTTTCAGTGAGTTTTTTTCCTTCTCCCAAATTCTCTGACACTATGGTTGCATAATTTTTAAATTAAAAATGGAAAACATAAAGCTATTTTTTTATCATCTAACTTTAGCATCTGAAAAGAGAATATGGCACAAAGCTAAACTTAACTTAGAAGTGACATTAACTAAATAACCCAAGGTTGAGGCTGCCAAAATAGAAATACTAAGTATTTTTACACAAAAAGCTTTCTAAATCTGAAACATGCACTCATGAACCACAAGATGCTGTTCTGCTGATTTGGAGAGATTTCATGCTATGTTTTCTTTGTTTTAATTAAGAACACTCCTCCCTCTATATTTCAGGAAATTAAAGCTGCTAGTTCATACTAATTAAGCTTCTAAAACCAGGTACTATTGGGCAAAGGTTAAGCAATTCCATGTAATGAAATATTCAATGAAATTATCAATGTATATTAAGTATCAAGCATTTAGAGAGCGCTCAACCCGGGGAACACCAAAGGCAAAATATGAATGAAAGGTATGATGAAAAATCCATATTAGAAAAAAGAGAGATGAAAGGGGAACGGTGTAACCTGACAAAAGTCACAGACTTGTGCACGAATTAACCCAGCTAAGACAATTCCAGGACCCAGTCTCCTGGATCCAAAATCACCAGACACTCCTTGAGAGACTCCTCAGTCACCATTCTTTGGCACAAAGCCTCTCTCATACACTGGAGGAAAGAATTTTCTATCAGGGGAAAAGCAAAGTCTAGACAGCTTCAAAATGAATTCTTGAATATCTCCCAGGTGCTAACATATACCCTAATTCAACCTATAAGAACTATTGAAAAAGGAACAGAAAGAGAAACCCATCAGCTGTCTCCATCATTTGGTCAAAACTATCATCAATCTCCAGAAGCAGCCAGAAAATTAGGGTAGAAAACTGCAATCTACCAATTTAGAAAAAGCATAAATGTCAGGGTAGAAACAGTTCCCTCATCCTCCGCTGTATATACCAAATGTTTATTTTTCATCTTCTTTATCATGGGTGGCACAAAGGGGGATGTGAATGAGCAAGAAAGGAAGTTAAGAAAAATATAAAGTCTTCCTAAAGGAATGTACAGACCAAGGGAGGGTATCAACATATTAATAGTCCAAAAAAAGGGGAAATGCAAACCAAATCATACAGTGAAGCTCAAATCAATAATAAGCACATTGTGTTCTCAGAAGAAAGTGCAGTGACAGCAAAATTATAATCACAAATACATTCTCAGAACAAGGATCTCTAATGATTATGAGTTTTCCATCATGGCACTTTAGGCTTCACTGTGGGGGATATAACTGCCAATTAATTAAAGTATTAATGCTAGCTGATCCTCCCCGAGAGACATCAAGGTTAATTGATGTGCTCTTGTTCTCCCTTACATCTTGTCACCTTTGTGCTGACCATAAGCCCTCACACTAAAAACACTTTGCGCAAACTGACCACAACACAAGTGTTTCAATTTCAGCCTCCATAATGTGTTTTCATGCCCTTGCCCACACCTCAACCGACTCACTGAAAATCTTTGATTGTATGTGGATATTAAATCAGCTGTTCCGGAGGCTATCTGCACGAACCCTGGGAGAAATTCAAAGGAGCATTATAGAACAATCGCTATATACTGAGATACAATTGAATCACCTCCTTTTAGAAAACAAACAAGTCTCAAACAAGAAATAAATGTAATAAAAGCACATCATCCTCCACTATGATCCAGAATAATGAAGACAGGACCAGTGCAGCACCAACTTCTGCAGGGAAACACAAAACCAATGCCCAGAGCTCCTTTAAGAAACCAAAGAGCCACCCACCTCAAAAAAAGAAAGAAAAGGAAAAAAAAAAAGTCTAGTCAATCTTGAAAGAGCTGCAGATATATTCTACAACTTCCCTCTGTAATTTACCCCAGCAACTCTCAAACTTGGGATGGTTAGTGCTTTCTTCTAAGATCTCTCCTAAATAAGCCCTTCTGAGGTAAATACAAGTCTGGTAAATATTTAATATAGTATCAACTCCTCTAATGCCTTTTCATCTAAAATGGCTACTTTATCATAAATAAGAAAAAGTCAGGCTCTTACTAGATTTTAATTAATAATCTAAACTGATATTGGGATTATGTCCCATTTAAATATTTTAAAAATTCAGGGCTGGTTCATGTCCCAACTGCTCCACTTCCTATCCAGCTGCCTGTTAATGGTCTGGGAAAGAAGTAAAGGATGGCCCAAGCACTTGAGTCCCTGCATCTGTGTGGGAGATTAGGAAGCAGCAGCACCTGGCTCCTGGCTCAAGGCCCTCGGCTGTGACCTGGCTCGGTCCTAGCCATTGCAGCCACCTGGGGAGTAAATGGGAGCTCAGGATCTCCCTCCTTATTAACCTCTTTCTGTAACACTGATTTTCAAATAAACATATTAATCTTAAATAAATAAATAAAAGGCAGATCTATGAACTCAAAAGTAACCTATGCTCTTGAACACAATCACAACAATGGGACAACCTAAGTGAACAGCATTCTATCCTTCAGCTTTAGAAAACAAGAACATGACTCCCATTAAACTGTGTGAAAGCTGTGTCTGGGTGCGGACCAGGTATCACTGGGCTGCCAATATCCAACAGAATGGGTGTGGCCAGCTGACCAACACCACTGTTCTTGTCAGGACAGGAAGTGGACAAAGTCAACCTGGGCCAACGACCCACTGGTATGTGTGAGAATTGCCACTGGGAGGAGACTCGATGGAGGAGCTTGGGAAACTCCTTTATTGGGATGCAGTCCCTGGAGGTGAGCACAAGAAGCAAGGCAAGGAGCAGCCCAAACCATGCCAGGCTACAGTACCCGCTGGCATACATGTGGGTGAGGTCTGGGGACAGACCAGTCTGGGCCAGCACCTAACACCCACTGGTAAATCTGAGAACCAGGGCAACACCAGCCAGTTCACATTAGAACCAGGACAGCAATCAGGCTGGCTAGGATAGGCTGCAGCACCCAAAAACAGGAGCTGGAACTAGACTAGGCCAGGCTGCACAATAAGATTGTGATCACTTTGTCTGACATTGTCCGTACCAGCAATGTTGGGGCACACTTAAGTAACAGACTGATGGAATCATGACTTCTTATGAAGGACTATACTATTGTAACAATGTGGGAAAAAAAAATCTGTCGTGGGAGGGGGTGGGAGTTTGGGCCCAATCTCTACAAAACTACTACAAAATAAAAATTTAACAATAACAAGAAGACTGCAGTCACTGACGTGAGGCAAGTCATGCCAACCTGGGCCCAGTAAGGGTCAGGTAATTGAGTCCTAGGGATGGGGGATCTGACAAGGCTCAGGTAGCTTGGCTCAGGTCCTGGGACCCACCTGTGTGGTGAGGGCTGGGTTCCTGAGCCCCAGGAATGGGGTAATGGGTGGGGTTTGGGTCACTTGGGTGTTGGTTTTGAAAACCCCAGGGGTGAGGGATATGGCACAGTCAGGGTCTCCTGGCTCGGGGCTGGGGGCCCACTTACTTGGTGGGTGTCAGGTTTGTGATCCCCAGAGATATGGAATCCAGTAGGCCTCTCGTCACCTGGCTCAGGTCCCGGGCCCCCTACTAGGTGGGTGCCACATTTGCGAGCCCCAGGGGTGGCGAATCCAGGGGGATACGGCAGGGTTTGAGTTGTCTGGCCCTGGTCTGAGGTTCTGCTACAAGGTGAGTGCCGAGTTTGTGAGTCCCAGGGGTGGGAGATCCGGCCATGCTTGGCACACCTGGCCTGGTACTTGGACTCACCTTCAAGAACATGTTCTACTTAATTAAGAAGGTGGAACAATGGACACAGGCCCTGTTGTAAAAGGGGAATATGGCAGCACATTTGGTGCTGTAGCAAAAGAAGAACAGAACAAACTGGACAACTACTTCAAAGAAGTGATGACAGCAAAAATCTCAGTGAATGGAGCCAATGGACATTGGGAGGGTGACTTCATCATCGGATCGGTGAAATCGGCAGCACTTCAGAATTATCCAAACCACTTGGATAGAATCCTCAGAATATGTACATACTGAGACTCTGGGTTGATATGCGGTGGCAGTTCCTCATCCCTGGATACTGGGATGTGTAGAAAGTCACGAGTAGTTTCCCCCTTTGTCTCTCCCTTTTGCCCAGAAACAACAAGAATAAATAGCAAATTTGGAAGCAATGAGTTCACTCAATTTTCCTTAAACCTCTATGCCTCCCATCCTAATTAAACCATGTAATCATTGTTAAAAAAGAAAAAAAAAAGAAAAAAAAAAAAAAACAATTTTATCCAATGAGTAATTAACAAACCTACATTTTTCTTTCTAGGCTTGTCTTCTAGGCAAGATAAAATAACTATACAACCTGGCATTTTAACATCTCATATTAATGCTGGTATAATAATTATTATACCTCTGAAAAACACATGCTCTGTAAATTATGTTGATTGAAACAAAATTCTGGGGCTTGCACTGTAGCATAGTAGGAAAATCTGCTGCTGGCAGCTCTGGAATACCACATGGGTAGGGTCCTTCGAGTTCTGAATGCTCCACTTCATATTCAGTTTCCTGCCAAGGTTCCTGAGAAGGCAGCAGAACATGGCCCAAGTGCTGGGACCCCTGCATTCACATGGAAGACCAGGAAAAGGCTCCTAGCTCCTGGCTTCCAAACAGCCCAAATCAGAACAGCTTATTCAGAGAAACCAACCCTCTAGATTAGGATCCAGCTGGCAAGACACGGAATAGGGACAGAAGCAGGATAGCCACAGGGAGAAAAACCCATGGATAACTTCCCTTGTAAAGAGGAACATTTTGCAACCGCCTTTTAACATAAGATGAAAACCAAACAAAACTTTGACTGCATCCTGAATCACACTGATCCATTCACTTTTACAACAATATACATGTGGTGTGCTTAAAAAGCTAGATGAGTCAATTTAAGAAAAAGGGTTCATGTCTCATTTTACCTGAAAGAGTCACAACTGAATGAACCTTACCTGTCACGGGATCAAAGAGCTGATTAGCTTCTAGGTCTGTAAACGTACTGCTACACACAGGACATTTGAAGGAAGCCCTGTTGGTGGAATCTCTTTCATCGGTTTCAATCCTCCTCCTCATGTGGTCCAATTTGTATTTTACCACATTAACAAGAGTACGATAATTGATAAAGTAATAGTTATGGCGAGTGGTTTTCCCATCTGCAGCAGTCTCTACTCTCATTCTGCACTTGATGAATTTGTCTCCCTTTAAATTATTCAAAACGGATCGAAGTTGCTTCCGATCAAACTTGAGCAGCTCCAGCATATCCTCTTCTTTCACACAGGGATTTCGGATCAGGATGTCCAAGGCCAGGGCATGCTCAATGCCATAAAACCCCCGGATCACGTACTTAGCTAACTTCTTCAATGCTGCTGGAACCTCAGTGAGGACATCTGGGTCTGCCATCCTTAGCAGTAAACTTCAACTTTATATATACTAAATTCACAGGGAAAAAAAAAAAGAGAAATAGCAAGGCATAAAAACATGGCAATCATATTTCTTTACTGGTTACTCTCATTATCTATCATATGTTTGGTTCTGAAAAAATATAAAAATTAGTATTTTATTAATATTATTATTTTTACAGAATAATGTCAAAAGCACTTTATTTCAGAAAGAGAAATACAATAAAGGTCAAAGAAATGCTCACAATTTCTAATCATATAGATCTTTGGGAATGCCAAAAGCCCTCTAGAAAACCTAACGGTTAACATAACTTTTACTTCTTTGGAGTAAACTTTTTTACCAAGATTTAGGATATTTTACCTAGGTATGCTCTCACAATAAAATCACAACAAGTAAACAAATATAAACAAACAATCTGTGGCTGATAAAATCATTAAAAGTTGCAAATCTGAGACAAATGAGCACTCAGATCCAGTTTTACTAACATTGTCAGACTAAATCTGACAATTATGCAAACACCACTTAGTGTGAAACAAAGAAAAGGGGAGGCTAGCACTGCTGCCTAGAACACAAAGACACAGGCTGAGACACAGGCATCCCATGTAGCCACTGGCAAAGGTCCCATCTACTAAGCTTCCAATCAGCTCCCTGCTAACAATCTGGGAAAGCAGCGGGAAATGGCCTGGGTGTTTGGGCCCAAGATGCCCATTTGAGAGATCCAGACGAAGCTGGTGGCTTCCACTTAGCCCATTCCTGTCTTGGCCACCTGGAAAGTGAACAACAGGAAATGGAAGATCTCTGTCCCTCCTTCTCTTTCATTGACCTTCAAATAAAATGCACAAATCTTGGGGCGGAGAGGAACACAAAGGAAAAAGAAAATGGAAGGAAAGCCCAAGATACCATTAAATCTCTGATACCCTGTGGGAAAAAGCAAAAGCTACAGTGAATCTAACGTTCATGCCATGACCCAGAAAGCTGTCTGTCCTCTCAACCCCCAAACTAGAATGTGCTTGGGAGAGTTATAAATGTACATTATAAAACAGCTTTTGAATCACCCTACATTTTGAAAAACATAGGATACTGAGTAAATTCCTCAAACAATTTCAAACTACATTTCTCTAGTGAAAAACAAGCATATCATCAACTACGTCAGCAGGGCTGTTGTGATTAATCAATTAGGATGTAAGTACTCTGGTATCAATTTAATATATTCCAAACTAAGAATGGCTGGGCCAGCCACAGGCTACATCAGTAAAATGTCCCTACTCCGTAAGTAAATTTTTAATGGAGAAACCTCATTGAACTATTTCAGGTCACTGAATCATAGTCAGTTATTAATGCCAGCTTCCATTGTGATTTTTATCTGAAATCAGCAGTTATCAATTCTAATCAGAATCAGTACCTTTTTTAATAAGATACTTTCATATTGACAGAACTCTAGTACAAAAAAATTCCTAAAAAAACAAACTGACATATTTCAAGGATAAAATATAAGGTTTTACCTGTGATAAAGGGAAAGCAAAGCCATTTATCAGAAAATATGAACTCTAAATGCTCAGGAATGATTGCAAAGGATAAAACACAGTAGCAGTTGGTTCCAAACCGGTGTCTCAGGGCTTTCCAGTGATCGCAGTCATGCCAGGCAAACACCTACGTTTAACATCAATGTAGACCACAGTGCACTATGGTGCACACGGTACTCAGCTACACATTGGTACTGAGAACCAGTTTTGGTTCTTTTGCTATTTCATAAACAGCTGACAGGACCTACCACACAGCTTGAGAAACAGCCAGCAGATCAAATAGTAAAAACCAATTTAACCCGGTTTTCCAGTATTACTTCCTAATAGTATTACTTCTTAATTAGTTGTATCTAGTGATAGTCTCCTCTGGCCAGACAGTACCTTACCTTAAGAATAACCACCCTCAGAGCCGGCATCATGGCTCAACTGCCTAATCCTCCTCTTGCAAGGGCCAGCATCCCACATGAGTGCTGGTTTGAGTCCCAGCTATTCCACTTCCTATCCAGCTCCCAGTTTGTGGCCTTTGAAAGCAATAGAGGATGGTCCAAGAAGACCCAGAAAAAGCTCCAGGCTTCTGACTTTGGATCAGCTCAGCTCCAGCCACTGTGGCAATCTGGGGAATGAGAACTACCAAATGGAAGATCTTCGTTTTTCTGTCCTCCTCTCTGTAAATCTGCCTTTCCAATAAAAATAAATAAATCTAAATAATAATAATAATAATAATAATAATAACAACCACCCTGGACCACATTCCCAGTTTCAGTATTAGTCTAGGAGAGCCAGATTAGGTATTATGCAAACTTTAAAAACTTATTAGAGTCACCTAAAAAGTATTCAAAGTCCCTGATCCCTGTGGTTGCTGCTAAAACAAATCCTGCATGAATAGACCCCTGTTCTGCCTAAATATTTGGTCTATTTTCTTTGACTGCAACATGGTAGGAAGCCCCAGATAGCAAAGATGTGGCAAGGGGATTCTGCAATCTAGTAGTTTTGGGATTTGAATCCAGTTCCAGCATTTCTTCACCTGTGACCCAAGAAAATACTCAGCTTCAGTTTCTTCTTACATTAAAAAAAAAAAAAAACGACTGACAGGGCCCTCTTCACATAATTGATGTAAAGACTAAATGAAATAGCTAATGTACCATGTTTTGCTTTCAGGACTGACATAAGAGTTCAATTATGTATTGGTATTCATATTAAGTAACTACAAAAGTGACTCTCAAAGCAGTATGTGCAAGGAACTCACATAAGCAATGAAGACAGTGCTACTATACAACTTTGAAGAGCCATAGTATAAGGCCTAAACTAAGAAAGCAAAAAAATTGCAACAAGAGGATAGAAAGAACAGATGCCCTACATAAATGAAATTAAATATATATATATATATACATATATATATTATACCGGTGTACTTTAACAGCATACTAGTGTTGGAAAACCTTAAATATATCTTTGTTTTGAGCCATGGTAAGTAAGCAGACAAAAAATATTTCTATAAGAAACACATAACACCTGAAGAGGAGCAGATTCAGAAGAAATAAAGCAGTCACCTCCAGAACTTGTCTCTGAGGAAATAGCACAGGCTGTTCCTCTGAAGATGCCCAGCAGATAACTGAAGAAGTGAGACTGGAGCTGGGACTGAGAGCAGGCGAGATCCAAGCCCCTACATTTGAACACCCTCCTTTCCGACCACTGCTTTTTCTTCCTGGCCACTTCCCTTGCCCACCCATGCTCACTGCCCTGACCCACTGGGATTTCTGAAGTTACTTAGGTCAAAGGCCTCAAACTGACAGATCACACAGTTGCACTCAAAGTTTTGAATTAGCTGTCAGCGTTTAAATTAATCTCAACAAACTCCAGCTCCTTTTGAACATTGGTGGAACAATGTGGGCCCAAGTTCCCATGTGGACACAATAAACCAAGGCGGAACTTGAAACAAGCCTCTCAGGTGTTTGAAACTTCTGAGGGTGTAGCCTCCAGGGGCCCTTGTTTCCTCTTCATCTTCATAGTCAGCTCTCAGCCTGACTTGCCACCCTCCCCAATCCAGACCCATATGTACTTGTCATCACCCAAATGTTAAAGTCACCTGTGCACCAGAGAACACTGGAGAAGCAAAGTTGAAAAGAATGTTTCTCAGCTCCATGCTCACACAGCATAATCTCAATTCAAGGAAACAGGTAAGCCTTCCTTACTTCCGCGCCCCCAAAGCTAAGCGCCAAGCCCTCTTAGGATCTCCAATGACATGTCTTCAGGCACCTTCCCGGATTCCCCAGAATTGCCCAGAAGGTCTCCCTTCACAGGTTACTCCCCAGCTTGCACCTTTGTCCCCATCTAGTTCATCAGTGGATTTCCACCTTCTAACCACAAAGACTTTAATAAACCTCTCACACACCTAAGCACCTATCCTTCCAAAATACACATCCTGCCACTCACTTCCTCCACAACAATTTAAAAAAAGAGAGACTACGAGACAAACCTCTTATTATTATTTAGAAGATTTTAGATCAAAACCGCGCTTTGAAAGGATTATGCTGAGGGTGGAGGGGGCAGTAAACAGGAAAAGGAGAACAGGAGAATCCACTTGGAGTATCCCAATATACAACTGTTCCGGGCTTCTATGTAGGGTGTCTAACTGCAGTTTTCTCGGTTCTCATATTCCACGGCTCGCTCCACGCCTTCGTACCTAAAGCTGCAGCTGCGCTCCACGAGGCCAGTTCTCTAACGCTCACTCCACTCCAAGCCCCCGATTCCCCCAATTTCCACGGACTTTAACTGGTGGGTCGAGGGGCACACGCGGGGCGCAGCCACGTCCTTCCCTTCCCGAGTTCGCTCTCGGGCCGGGTCGGGCCAACCGTTCTCGGAAAGACCGAAAACGGGACCAAGACAGGAGGGCAGCTAAGGAGAAGGGGGTAGTTAAAGAGAGGAGCGAAAACAATGAGAGACCAAGAAAGCGACACTGCGCCAGAAAACTGGGAACGAGCAGGAAACAAGGTTTACCAAGCGAACGTTCGAACACTCCCACTACAGCTTTCCTCAGCACCCCAACCACCGGCTTCACCGAACCACGCGACTCGCGCGACGAGGAAAACGCCTAATTTCTGCGACAAAGGCCGGGATTCACGCGCTGGCTTGAACTGCACCGGCCAATCCACACCGTGCAAGCTCCGTCCGGCCAATGAAATTGAAGGCGCTGCCCGCCATACGCCGCTCTGATTGGTGTACAATCCCGGAACAGGCGTTACCCAGGAAGGCAGTGGCAAGATGGCGGCTCTGGATCGGGTGAAGGTCCTTGTGTTGGGAGACTCAGGTGAGCGGCTTCGTCCACCTCTGGGGATTCCGACAATGAGGCGTTACCCTGTATCCCGTTTTCATTCACTCTTACACGCACAACTTCCTGGCTCTACTGCCTGCAGCCGCCTTCCCTCTCAGGGCCTAAAGACTACATTTCCCAGAGGACCTTGGTGTCTGACGAAGCTGTCACGTCGCGCGGGTGGGGGACACGGAGCCCTGGCATTTCTCCTCCTGAATAGCTAACCCCCTTGGCCTCTCTGGTGACCCAAGCCAGGAGTGCATTGTCAACGACTCTAATTATGCAGACTTTGAATTTTTAATTGGGCGCCAAGTAAGCGGTACAGAAATAACTAGGGTCTCTTCGTGAGATTGTGTTCGTTAGAAAAGTGAAGCAAGAGGAATGATCCTGGCGAGGGCTGTGATTGGGTTATCTTCTGTTACCCTGTTTTAGGGTGCAAAAGTGAGGTTGGAGAGATGTCATGAACCCAGAATCCGTACGCGCACACACTAAGCTATGTAATGAAATGCTGAGCAGTCGTCCTATTTCACTTTTAACGGCGCTTTTCGATTTCCTTGTTAGCCCTTTTTAAAAATGTATTTGATAGGCAGAGAAACAAAAGAGCTGGTTCACTGCCTAAAACCCCAGAGGCAAGTGCAGGTCAAGACTCTGTCTTCCACGTGGCTGCTAGAAACTGAGTTCTGCACTTGGACCACTGCTTCCCTGAGTCTGCATGAGCAGACAGCTGCAATAGGACATAAATATGGATCCCAGTGCAGGTTCTTCGTTGCTAGGGCAAAAGCCTGCCTCTTATTGTAAACTTAATTGAAAACCAGTTGCATGCTGAGATTGTCAGAAATAAAGAAATTAAAGGTCTCATTCTGAAGCCTTTGGTATCTGATTCTGGACACAGTTAATTATCCTTTCAAAGTTTGGTTCTCACCGTGGGCATCTGGGAACTACGGGTGAAATATGTACTCCTTCCCACCCTCCAGGAGAGTGTCTCTTTTGGTCCACCGCCACCACCACCCCTCAAGTTTAGCTGTCCTTAAGAACTTGAACACATCTTGCCTTTGAATTTTATAGATTGGTTTTACTGAAGTCGACCTTTGAGTGTGTGCTATGAGCAGACATTGTGCTGGCTAGATGCGTGAATACAGAGAAGGCATATTCCAGTTTTCAAAGACCTGCAAAATTAGTCTTCTATAGATTACAGTTTTTGGATACACTGTGTATTACCACAGATCAGGGAAAGCATAGTATTTGCCTTTTGGGGGACTGGCTGGTTTCTCTAAGTGTATTGGTATCCAGTTACATTCATTTTGGGGCAAAGGACAGGAGATTGACTTGGTGAACTGTTTATCATTCACAGCCTTTGTCTGTGCTCTTGAAGAACAATAGGGCTTTTTTTTCTAACCTTCTAGTGTTGAATTCCTTTTTCTTTTGTTTTAAACTTATTTTTATTTGAAAGATCAAGTTATAGAGAGATGGAGAGACACAGTCCCCACATGGCTTTATTTCCCAAATATTCCCCAAATGGCTGCAGTGGCCAGAAGTGATCCTGTTTGAAACTTACTCCTCCCACATGGGTACAAGATCCCAAGGCCTTGAGTCATCTTCCACCTCTTTCTTCAGCCATTAGCAGGGGGCTGGATTGGAAGTGGAGCAGCCAGGACTAGAACCATGTACCCATGTGGAATGCTGGCACCAGCACAGCAGACAGGCTTAACTTGCAAGCCATGATGCCAGCACCCCACTTGCTCCTCATGATCCAGGGAGTGCGTGTCCCCATTCCTCTGCTTTGCTTTTCTATCATAGCTGACGATCTTTTTCTGTTACGTGTTGTTAGAAGCGATCACTTGTTTTTTCAATAGGCACTGTGTATGGAGGTATGACTGGTATTAGTGCATTACATGGAAAGGGCAGATTTGGCTGCTGGCATGTGCAAGATAATTAGCAGGTTTGGGGCTTCATTTAATCCAGTATGGTTGTACAACAGAAGACACAGCTGTGCCCACCAGGAGCATAATTGATCTTGTCACACATTCACTAAGTTAGGTTAAATGTACAAAGTCACTTGTCTTTTTACCAGTTTCCATTTAACAGCTTTTTACTATCTTGACAGATTAGTATACTTTTTGCATTTCATCTGCTGCTGTTTCAAACATCAAAGTTTATTTTTCAGTAAATTCTAATCTACTGTGTGAAATGTTGAGGGTTTCACAATTATATAAAGCAGAGACTTGAGACTTGGAGCTTTGTTTTGTATTCTAAAGGTATTTGATCATTTAGTAGGGATTCTTGAAAGTCGCGCTAAGCTACACAAGCTGGTTTCTCTCTTCTCTCAGAGAGCAGGGGATGTAATGAGCTTAACACATTTCCAACAGCTATTCTTGGAACTGACATTTACTTAATTATATTGGGCCTTTTTTCCCCCTAAGCAAATTGAGTCCATTCTTTTGATCTAATTTAGTTCTAAAGGTGAAAATAAAGTCAGAACTTCCCAAAATTCTTAGAGAAATGTACGATTAAATATTGGATAGTACTTCAACTACATGCTGATACTGGTAATCTTTGCATGGTGATTTTTGTTTCTTTAAGCTTTCTAGATTGCTAATATAAGTTTAAAATAAAATGATTCATATCAATAATTCACACAAAGATGTTATCTAAATTTTTTATGTAATTAATGATTCATAAAGATTCACCAACTTTGCTTGTTGTAATGGAATTCCAAAGTTCTATTGAATAAATTATTCCACACAGAGATGTACGGATGTAACTCAGGCACTTTCCTCTTCATAGAAATCTCTGAGTGCTCCTGTTAGCATTAGTAATTGGTCTGCCCTGTGCCCAAAAAAATCTGAAAGAAAATGCCACCTTAATCTGTTATGTCAAAAGTTTGCCATTCTGCAAATATTTCAGTGACATAATATGAATTTCAGAGTTACTGTAAATGCTATATTTGTTGCTCAATTTAGTTCTCTAACAATATTTTGTGTATAAGACAACGTAAATGGTTGTTATATAGAAGAGGAAGTAAAGACGTCCTTTTTCCCATTGCAGAAAGCTGGGCCAAATGTTTGGCTGCTTCTTAAAATCACTCTTGGTCAGAACTGAAGTATCTAACTACGGCATTGTCACTGACAGTACTCAAGAACTACCTAGAAGACCATCTAACAGGATACTAGGAAGGGACCCCAGTGTGAGTGTGCAGGAGAGAGGAACTACCTAAAAGATCTGTTAGATTCCATGTGTCTCAAACAAGCTAAATAAAGTTGTTTAAATGGAAAGGAATTAGTTAATCTGAAATTGCTGCCGACCCGTGATTCTCAGAGTGAAGCCCTGGGCTGTTAGTATTGGTATCACCCGGGAACTTATTAGAAACCCAAAATCTTGGGACCTGTGACGATCTGCTGAATCAGAAAGTGTGAAGGAGGGGAGCCAGCAGACTGTGTTTTCAGAGGTTCTCCAGGTGATTCTGGTACTCCACAGGAGAGAACAGTGCTGCCAGCCATCCTCCCTTACCCAGGAAAGACTCTTTCAACAGCTTTGCTTTGCATCTCATTTTTGCCACATGCTCTCAGTCTTCCCCCGGCTGTAAGAAGTTGCAGCATGCCTTTCATAACTAGAATTCTTGTATCTTTTACAGGTGTTGGGAAATCTTCTCTAGTCCATCTTCTATGCCAAAATCAAGTGCTGGGAAATCCATCCTGGACCGTGGGCTGCTCAGTGGATGTCAGAGTATGTGTCTTTTATGCTTCAGTTTTTAATTAGCCCTATTAAAGATAACTCCTTCAAACTAGAAAAATCAAATTACACCACTGTAATTAAGATTAAAGAATAATACCTGGAGTTATCATCCTATAATGTGCTAGGTGTTAGAGTAGTGGTAGTTGCTTATCTTTGTCTATTTTATCTTTTAAAACTGTGCTACACTCAGGTAGATGTAGAAACTGAGGCAAAGGAAATATAAGTCACTTGATCTATGCACTCAGCTCATTAAAAATAGAATAGATAGGGCTGACACAGTAGCATTACAGGCTAATTCTTCACCTTGTGACATCAATATCCCATATAGGTACCAGTTTGAATCCCAACTGCTCCACTTCTGATCAAACTCCCTGCTTATGACCTGGAAAGACAGCGGGAGATGGCATGGGTCCTTGGGTCCCTGCACCCATGTTGAGGACACTGAAATAAGCTCCTAGTTCCCAGCTTCAGATGGGTTGAGCTGCAGCTAGTGGCTGTTTGGGGAGTAAACGAGTGAATGGAAGCCGTCTCTGTCTCTACTTTCTGTCTAAGATCTGCATTTCAAATTTAAAACAATCTTTTTTTTTTAAGGTAGATTGGAGATATGAATCCAATTAACATGATTCTGTGTATCTAGAGACCATTTAACAAACTCCACATATAATTCTGTGTAATCCTGTGCCCCTAAGATGGCAAGCTTTTGGCTAGAAATACAGAGTATAGACAAAAACTGGCATTTCAGATCTAGGCCATCTGTTCAATGTCATGTTTAAGAATCAGAAGCAGTTCCCAGTGCATAAATTGTTTCCCCAGGTATTCCTGGCCATTTCTTGACTTTGACATGGCCCAGCCCTGGCTATAACAGGCATATACAGAGAGAACCAGCAGATAAAAGATCGCCATATCTGTCATTACTCCCTTGCCCTCCTCCCATCTCTTTTTGTATCTCTCTTTTATGTCCTTCTCTGTATGTCTGCCTTCCAAATATTTTTTAAAAGCATGAATCTATTTTGATACACATAAATTTTGAAATTCATGCATAACATGAGCATTTTTGTTTGTTTTGTTTTATGGCACAGTTTAATAGGCACTGGGATTTCCCATCCTGCTCGCCAAGTTTTCTCCCATCCCACCTGATTTCCCCTCCAGTTTTACAATGGCTTTCTTTCATGAACGTAAGTCCATCATGCTGCCACTGAAGTGTCTCCCAAGAATGTAGGCATGAACAATGTTGCAAAGTCCAGCATCTTACTGTCAGGACATTATCAGCAATTTTGCTGGGAGCCCATCATTGTTCTGTATGCATAGAGACGTCCTGTTCTCTGTCTCCACGTCTGAACATATCAGTTTTCACTGCACTTCCATTATGCAACCCCTTAAATGCAGAACCAGTGTACACAGTCCACTCCAGGGAAAATAATAGTAAGCTTTCATCTGTGAAGTTACCAAACATACAATAAAAATTCCAATGGGTCACTAGAGTGTTGAGAAAGAATATTAAGAACCTTCATGTAGGAATACATGCCAGTGCATGACCCATGTGACGCTAAAGAAATTATAATAAAAACTAGAGCATCGTTACTCATGAGTTGTAGCAGTAACAGTGATCAAAGGGACATTAACAATCTCAGATGTTTATAAGCAATCGGTCCGTTATACATGATTGATTAATGAACATGAGCATTTTAAAGTCACAAAGTATACATGGATTTCAAAACTTCTTTGAGGGCCTCACCTTACATGCACCAAGATCCCATATGGGTGCCAGCTCATACCCCGACAGCCCCACTTCCATCCAGCTTCCTGCTTGTGGCCTGGGAAAGCAGTAGAAGACACCCCAAAGCCTTGGAACCCTGTATTCATGTGGGAAATCTGGAAGAGGCCCCTGGCTTCAGATTAGCTCAGCTCCAGCCTTTGAGGCCAATTGAGGAATAAATCAGCAGATTGAAAATCTTCCTCTTTGTCTTTCCTCCTCTTTGTATTCTGACTTTCCAATGAAAATAAATAAATCTTTTAAAAATTCTTTGAACCAATAATTAATTTTTTTCATTTTGCTTTCTGCAAATGCTTGAAGTACCCTTGTATATTGCTGCTAATTGGAAATTTTCTAAAGGTCCAGCTTCAGGGCATAGTGGGTAAAGCCACTGCCTGCAGTGCTTACATTTCCATATGGGCTCTAGTTCACATCTTGGCTGCTGCACTTCTGTTTCAGCTCTCTGCTGATGGCCTGGGAAAAGCAGCAGAAGATGGCCCAAGTATTTGGACTTCGGTCACCCATGTAGAAAACCTGGAAGAAGCTCCTGGCTCCTGGCTTTGACCTGATCCAGCCCTAGTCATTGTAGCCCTTTGGGAAATAAACTGGCAGAAAGATCGTTGCCCTTCCCTCTGTCACTCTAGTTCTTTCAGATAAAATAAAATCCCTTCATTTTTAAAGATGTTTTTAATTTATTTATAAAACAGATTTATGGAGAGGAGAGGCAGAGAAAACTTTTCAGTCCACTGGTTTATTCCCCAGTTGGCTGCAATGGCCAGAGCTGAGACAATTGGAAGCCAGGAACCAGGTGCTTCTTCCAGGTCTCCTAAGATGGAGAACTGGTACAAGGTCTCAAGGCTCTGAACTATCCTCTACTGCTTTTCCAGGCTACAAGCAGGGAGCTGGGTGGGAAGTGGAGCAACTAGGACACGAACAAATGCCCATATAGGATCCTGGTGCTTGGAGGTGTAGGATTAGCCAATTGAGCCATCATGCCAGACCCTAAAATGAAATTTTAAAAAAAAATTTGTCAGACTATGCCGGAGTCCAGCTCCAGCCGAGTTCGGAGCTCGGGAAGGGTGTGTGGAGTCAGCGATAAAGACACAGACACAGACACTTGCTGTGTTCTCATAACAGCTCAAGAAAAAACTGTCCTTTTTATTTACTCAAAACCCCTCTCAAGCTTCTGCATAAGCAACTATTCTATTTTTACTTCAAGACTAAGGGGGCATGTACAGACATTTGGTCACTCTGTCTGCACTTCAGGGCTAAGCAGGTGCCTCTAAAGATAATTCTGCAAAATACTGTATTCATATTCTTCAAAGCAAGCCATTATTTATTCTTCAACAGTAGCCATGGAGCAATAGCCAGGACTCCAAGGCCAAGGCACATGCGATTACCTGCTAATCAGTAGTACATTCCTACCACATTTCTATTTCTATAGTATACCCATTATTTAATGGGAAAATAGGTTACAAGGGAAAAAATGCAAAATCTAAAACAGAAACTTCAAATGTTAAATCCCCCTACAACTATAGACTCCTACAACCCCATAAACAATAAAGCAGTAATCAAAAGCATTTTTTGTTAATAAAAGCATCTTTAATTCCTCTAGCTAAAAATTATAAAAGCAGCTAAAACAATTACATTTTCTATGCTCCAAAAAATTGCAAAGGCAGGCTAGCCTTTGAGATAACAATGACTATATTTATTACCATAGCAGTTTTAGCTCTCACTCCCATCACTTCCATTACTTTGTAAAATTCTTATTAAGCCATTTCCCAGAAGGCGTGCTATATGTCTGGGACCCATCAGGGCAATGGGTAGGTACAGAATAAGATGTCCAGAAATGGCATGGGCTTAATTGTGCTCCTGTGCACAGTTAAAGGCCCACTCACCAAGACATTATCAGTAACATTAACTCTCAAGCTCATGTTAGTGGCAAAAGCCATCCCACAGGGGCAAACAACAATGCCTCAAATAGATTACAGAATTCTTAGTGGGGTGCTTGAGTGTCCATGCAAAAAGGTGGTGAAACTGTGTTAAGGTGGTCAGAGAGAAATCCGCTGGGCCTTGCCTAACAGCTGGAAGCTCCCCCGGGCCTTGCCACACAGGAGAGCTGTTCTCTTCACACCTTCATGCCTTCCACGCCCACTGCATGGACCCCAGCAAGACTGTTCCTTTTTTAAAAAATACATTCATTTTATTTATTTGAAAGGCAGAGTTACCAAGAGAATGGGAAACATAAAGACAGGTCTTCCAACTGCTGGTTCCCTCCCCAAATAGTTGAGAAGGCTGGAGCAAGGCCTAGCAGAAGCCAGGAGCCAGGAGTATCACACCTCCACTGCTTTCCCAGGTGCTTTAACAGGGAGCTGGATTGGAAATAGAACAGCTAGGACTCAAACTGGCATCCATAGGGATTGTCAGCACTGCATGCAGTGGTTTTACGCACTATGCCATAGCACCAGCTCTAGACTATCGGGGTTTTTTTAGATTTTTTTTTTTTACAATGCATTTAAAATATTTTATGTTTTAGTCTTTTCTGTTCTTTAGTTTTTCCAGCTTCTGTCTAGGTGTTGGTTCGTTTTTATTCGTCCCATTCAGTAGTAGTCATGCTAATGATGTCTTCGTTTCTCATCATTTTTATCTTTCATTTCCTTTATGCCTCCCTTTGTAATCCCATTAGGTTTTTGTCCTCCAGGTGTTTCAGATGCTCTGCTATGTTCTCTGTCCTTTATTTCCCCTTGCTACATTCTGCCTGATGCACTAAGAGCTGCCTTCCAATCAACTAAGAATTTGTTCAGTTGTTCAAGTAACTATAGTTTGGAATGTCAGGATTTTTTTTACTTATTTTAATACTTTTCCATAATTTAGTTTGTGTTTTTAATTGATTGTTCTAGAGGGGGGTAGATATCCTACTTCCTGTATCAACTGCTCCACTTTGTGGAAATGTGTTTGTAGAGCAAGTCTCCTCTTCAGTGGGATTTTCCTTCTCTCTGTAGATTGTCAATGCAAATACCTGGGTCACACCTGTGCCTTTCTGCTGTAGTCAGCACCCAAGGGGTTTGAATGAGCCTTGTAGTTTCTCAACTCTGACTTTCCACACTATGTAGATAATAGAAATCTATCGCTGTCCCCGGTGTCAGATGGTAGCCCAGGCTTATCACCTCCACTTCTTGTGAACCATAGGCTATTCTCTACCATCCTCTACCTCAGGTCAAGTTTTTACTGTTCCCCTGAGTTTCTGAACAGTTTTTTCCAGGTCTTTTCTATTGACTCAGCAGTTCTGCAGGGATCCAGATTTTGACAAGGTAATTGCAGTTTTCTTCCTTTAAAGATGGAAGGCAGGTCTGCCATTGTGGAGTGGGAGCTAACACTCCAGACACAAGCCTCTGAGATTAAATGTAACTCTGTGTCAGTATGTACTTATCCTTCTGAATATTAAGTTCTTTGTTCTTATCTAGCACCTGGGGATATCCCTTTCTGTCTTGAGCAGGTTTGTGTTCTCTCTCTCTCCTCTCTATTTTTTTCTCTTGTCTTTCATACTCTCACACTGTATTTTCATATTTATGGAGTGTGACTTATATGTAGGATACCCATATGTTTTGTTTTGATGACCAGTCTGGCAGTCTTAGTGTTTTAATTCAATTAGTGAGCCTTGTATCCAAATTTTCTGTTTCAGAATTCTGCATGATGCCTAGGAATCAGCATTTAATGGTATTAGGTTCAATTATTAAGAAGCCACTTAGATACCTGTTTCATGTACTAGAATGCCTGGATTCAGTCCTGCCACTTCTGATGCAGCTTCCTGCTAAAGCATTCACTGGGTGGCAGTAGGTGATGGCCAAAGTTCTTGGATTGCTGCCACTCACATGGAAAAACCCATATTGAATTCCAGGCTCCTGACTTCGGCCTGGTCCAGCCTGGTTGCTTTGGACATTTGGGGGAATAAACCAACAGATAGAAGATACCTCTCTCAAGTGCATGCTATCAAATAAATAAAAAAACATTTTTAGGGAGCCAGTGCAGTGGCTCAGCACTGGTATCCCATATAAGCACCAGTTTGTGTCCCAGCTGCTCCTCTTCCAATCTAGCTCCCTACTCGTGGACTGGAAGAGCAGTTGGGGATGGCCCAAAGGCTTTGGGCTCTGTTCCCACATGGAAGATCTAGAAGAAGCTCCTGGCTCCTGGTTGTGAATCAGCTCAGCTCCGCCCATTGTGCCCATCTGGAGAGTGAACCAGCAGAAGGAAGATCTTTCTCTCTCTGTAAATCTGACTTTCAAGTAAAAATGAATAAACCTTTTTAAAGAAAAAAACAGACAAACAAAAAAGCATCTGGTGCAGGTGAACTGTATTGAGGAACACTGACTAGGATGTAGGATCAGTGTACTGTAGGCAAATAAAAGCAGTTATGGACAGCACTTGGAGCAGGGAGTGAAACTAAGAAGCAGGTACCATGATGCTGGTAGGTCATAGCAATAAGACAAGAGGGGAAAGGAGAACTGATGGAGCAGATCCTCTAAAGGACACAAATACAGACACACACACACACACACACACACAGAGTCACATGCTGGAAACAGCTATAAAGAACAGTTGAGAATATTGGAGAATGGAGCACATTTGTCTTAGAGGGTAGAAGGTGAAGCCATGTCATCTGTAGGAGTGGGCCTACCGGTTTAAGTTAATGCAGTGAGTTGAAGGATAGAATATAGTCAAACTTTTAACCATAGAAAAAAATAACAGGAGGAAAGTGAAAATATTTGGAGGAAGGGAACAATTGGAAATTGAAAGATGGGTAAGAGGAAGAAAAAGCAGAGTGTGAGAGACCGATTAATGGTAACTGGGAATAGCACTGGTGACGAAGTTTCCAAAAAAAATTTTGTCTCTACAGTCCTCTATATTAGAGAGTGAATACTTGATTGTATCTCCAAGGAAAGCTTTTGTGAAAGATCCAGAGAACATGCAAGCATGAAATTATTCAGCAGCAGTTCCTTTTGGAAAATGCCACTTTTGCAAAAAGGGATGTTGGAGTTAGCTTATGTCACATTACAGATATATATATATAATTTTTAGTTATTTCTTTTCATTTGATTTGAAAGGCAACAATACAGAGAGCGCTCTTATATGCCGATTCAGTGCCTGAAAACCAGAAACAGGCAGAACTGGCAAGGTTGGCACTCTTGGCAGGTCTGTCCTTTGGACAGAAGGAAGCCAAACATTTGTGCTCACACTCATTGCCTCCCCAAATGCAGATTATCAGGAACTGAGGCTCTCTGAAGTAGCACATGGGTTTCCCAGTGGTGGCTTACGCTGCTCACCAAACAAGCGTCCCTGGATTGTGTATTTTGTACCTTTGTGCATTGAACTGCCTAGGAGACTGGAAGAAAGATGACAGTGGTCGGTGACCAACACCTTGTAATAATGTGATTTTTTTTTTTTAAACTGAAGTGTGTGTGATATCAAAAGACCTTTTAAAGCCACACTGGCTAGAATTATGTTATTACAGAAGGATATGGCTCAAGGGGCTGAAAACAACCTGGTTTTTATCACTGTCCATTCTGTCTGGTTAGTCTCTATATTCCGTCTTTGGGAAGAATATGTTTCTTGCCTGGCAGTCTAGGTAAAAGGCAATTTTAAACTATAATCTTAAGTTGTTATATACATATAAATCATTTTTACTACCATTATAATACAGTGAACAGTTTTTCTCACTGGAAAGAATCCTTAAAGCTTATAAAGCCTTTGCCTAAATAGCTTAGAAGAATATTGTTTTCTGAGAAGCTATTAAAATGCAATTTCAGTGTCTGTGTTGCCAAAATCTGACAGAGGGGATTTTCAGAATTCGTAGAGCTACCCCAATCCGAAGCCAGGAACCAGGAGCATCCTCCAGGTCTCCCATGCAGATGCAGATGCAAGGCTTTGGGCAGTCCTCGACTGCTTTCCCAGACCACAAGCAGGGAGTTGGAAGGGAAGCCGGGCAGCCAGGGTTAGAACCAGTGCCTGCATTCAAGGCAAGGACTTTAGCCGCTAGACCACCATGCCAGGTGTTAAATATATCTTGACAATAGGATGCTGGACTCTCTGCCATTGTCCATATCTACAGTGTCAGGATGCACTTCAATAACAGAATGATGGACTTATTACTGATTGTGAAGGACTATACTATTGTAATAATATAGGAGAAATCAGTATGATGAGGAGAGGATTTGGAAAGGGGGGAAGGGAATTCCCAGAGCCTATGGAACTATAGCATGAAATAATAAAATAAATGAATTTCTTAATACAAAGTGTTGTAGCAGTTCAGCAAAGTGAAGTTCATGTAAAGCATGTAAAATCATACTAGGTGTTAATGATCAAGGGGGTAGCTTGGGTAACCAAACAGGTGGGCCTTTCTCCCACAAGAGTGGTTGCTTTTAGGTGAAAGAGAAGGAAATGGTAATAACTTCTGCTCTGGGCGTGGGGAAGAGGAGCATCCATGAGCTACCTTGCAGAAGTCGTCCAGAAACCATTTGGACAAAGTTTAAGAGAGAATTCTGAGTTGGAGACACTTTTGTTGAGATAATGCAGAATCATGAGGGTTCATAAGATTTTTTTTTAACAAAAGAAAGAAAAGGTAGAATATTGGAAGATTTAGAAAGCTTAAGGTGAAAGAGGGATCAGAGCAAGATCAATTCAAAAGATGGAAGGAGAGCCAAGAGATGAACTTTCACAAGAATGCAGAAAGAGGAAAACTTCATGCATGAAGAATAGCGTTTTAGTATGAAAGACTATAGAGATATAAAAATTGAGAAAACTTTAAAAATTTGAATTTGGTAATGTTGACATCATTGTTGACTTTCAAAATCCCACAGCATGTTAGTGTAGAAACCAGATGTTGTATCAGAGAGTATAAACACATTTCAATGACTCCTTCATAAAGTTTAGAGATTAAATCAAAGAATAAATGAGTTCAAAACAGAAGAGAAAGCAGTTTATTTTTTTAGGTAAAGGAAATGACTGAAGGCAAAAGAAATTCCTGGAAGCAAAAAGGAATTAACAGTAAATTTTATACTATTCCTTCACCCAGTTGTTTATTTTCATAACTGCTAGGAACCAGACACTGCAAGAAATTGAAAGTATAGCCGTGAATAGGACAAGCGAACTTCTGGTATATTTTTCTAATTACTTTTTTCTGTCCTCTTCCCGCATTTACCTCCCAAAACTTCCAACATTCCTTCCTCTTTTTAGCAGTGATTCTGCAGGCACAGATACTTAACCAAACTTAGTAACATCTACACTATTCAGTGCTATTTCTTAAGGTTTCTCATTTCCTTTACTAAATTTTTTCCTTTTCAGTAGTTACTAATAATGCATGAACTCCCCCATGAGGTATAACCTTTTGTGTATACTTTACATTTGGCTTTCTTCTTCTTTAATTTTAAGTTATTTTATTTATATAAGCTAGACTAACTTCACATCACAGATTTAGGTACATACTGATACTTTCCACCCTACCCTCCCTGCTTCCAGATTCTCCACCCACTCTCCTCCTTTCTTTTTGAAATGTTTACAGCGACATACATTCAGTTCACAAGCACAATCTTAACACTCTATTAGGTAAAGAATTTAACAAATAGCAAGCAGGAAAAAAAGACACTTACTTCACTAAAAATATCAAGAGCTCAGTAAATGAGGAAGTCTGATGTGACAGCAGTGTTCAGGGTCATTTTCTCATTCAGTGGTCAGCATGTATTTTTGCTTCTTTTTGATAAAATCCTTCATTGTGTACTTGTAAGAACAACAATTATTGTTAAAGCAGCAGGCCCTTGATGATGCAGTTTACAAATGAAACACATTTCCTGTAGTTTGATGTCATCCCTGTTCAATTGGGCTCTTGACATGCACCAAGGTACTACTTATTGTTTCAAGAACAATAATTGTTAAATGTCAAGCTTTCCCTTGGATGTTACTCATCCATGTAAAAGACAGAATGTCATAACCACCAGCTGGAAGCTACTAGTTTAAAATTCTGAGAATTCATTCCATATGAATTAATTTAAACTTGAAGAATATCAATTAAGTGAATTGGAAAAAAAAAGGAGGACAATTTCTGTTTGGAAAGAAACTTGGAAGTGATATAATCAGGGAATGCATTTGTGGTAGAGAAGAGAATGGGTGAGTCAATTATTTTGGGAGGACGCATAACCAGAGAGTGCTGGCCAAGACTTGGTACATTGTTAAGCCAGAGAATATACTACCTGGGAAAGGTATTACATAATGGCTATTCTCAGATGAATCTTTTTATGGGAGGCAGCATTAGATATTTAAAACAAGTTTAGAGAAAAGTGAGGCAAAATGAAACTGTTAATTGACCATTGAAGTCAGCAATATGGATGCAAGTGGTGGCTTACACCTGGAATGGTTCACTAAAATACTAGATGGGGAGAAATTCGATTTAAAAATTTTTAAAAGAGGGTCCTGGTGCAATAGCCTAGTGGCTGAAGTCTTCACCTTGAACGCACGAGGATCCCATATGGGTGCTGGCTCAATCCCAGCAGCTCCACTTCCCATCCAGCTCCCTGCTTGTGGCCTGGGAGAGCAGTCGAGGATAGCCTAAAGCCTTGGGACCCTGCACCTGTGTGGGAGACCCAAAAGAGTCTTCTGGCTCCTGGCTCCAGATTGGTGCAGCTCCAGCCATCACAGTCACTTGTGTGAATCATCGGACGGAAGATATTCCTCTCTGTCTTTCCTCCTCTCTGTATATGACTTTCCAATAAAAAATAATAATAAATTCAAAAACTTTTTTTTAATTTAAAAAGAGACTGTGAGGAGCCAATATTGTTTGGTATAGAGGATAAAACTGCTGCTGGGCATCTCACATGGGCTGCAGGTTGTGTATGAGCTGCTCTATTTCTCATCCAGCTCCATGCTAATAGCCTAAAGAATGAACTGGAAGTTGGCTGACATGCTTGGGTTCCTGCCACCCCTGTGGGAGACCCAAATAAAGCTCCTGAGCTCTAGTTTTGGCCTGGTCCACCCCCAGCTGTTGTGACCATTTGAAGAATGAACCACCAGTAGAAGATCTCTGTATATCTCTCCTTCTCTCTGTAAGTCTACCTTTCAAATAAATCTTTACAAGAGAAAGAATTAGAGGTAAGAACAATTGGGGTGCTTTTCTGGGAAAAGGAACAAAAATGTTGCATATCAAGAGTACATGAGGTGAAGAGAATATAAGCTTGTTTAAGACGGGAAAAATTGTGACATGTTTATGTGTTGGTGACAGTTATTCACCGGAGAGGGAAAAATTGATGAGCAGGGGGAAATGGTAGAACTTCCTGTTTGAGGAAGGAAATGGAGATAGGATTTCATGCACAGAAGAGGTTTTAGTCCTGGAGACACAGGCAGCCTAAGATCCTAACAGAAGGCAAAGCAGATTATGTGGCATCGACACAGGAAAGTGTCTGTTGTGGGAGGGCAGCTTCTAGAAATCCGTATTTTTTTTTAAGATTTATTTTTATTATTTTTTTATTGGAAAGGCGGATATACAGAGAGGAGAGACAGAGGAAGATCTTCTGTCCGATGATTCACTCCCCAAGTGAGCACAATGGCCGATACTATGCCGGTCCAAAGCCAGGAGCCTCTTCTGGGTCTCCCACGCGGGTGCAGGGTCCCAAAGCTTTGGGCCGTCCTCGACTGCTTTCCCGGGCCACAGGCAGGGAGCTGGAAGGGAAGCGGGGCTGCCGGGATAGAACCGGCGCCCATATGGGATCCCAGCATGCAAGGTGAGGACCTTAACCACTGACATGTGCTAGGCAGCAGATATTAGCTGTGATTTAGGAAGGATAAGAAATATTCCAAATTTTGCAAGAGGAAAAGTATGAAATAGTTACCTTGGAAAGGAAATGGGTCAGTGTGCTCTGGAACTGGTTGAAGTATGGTTCCAACAGTATCCTGGAATTAGAAATGAATTCTGTGAGCTTGTGTGTGGTTAGTCTGGGCTCCACCTACAGCTAACTAGATTGTGAATATGGAGTCAGGGGAATGGTGCATAGAACTCAGGTTGAAATTTTGCCAAAGGCGTGCAGTGTGAAACAGGGACAAAGAAGTGACTGTAATGACACGGCTTGGAATTTTTGCCTAATTAGGAAGGAAGTAAGACTTTGGAAATGGAAGTGGAAAATATGAAAGATGTGGATGTGGCTCAGTTAACTGTATGGCTCTCTGTGATCAAATTTGATCAGAGTTGGAATGTTAATAGTAAACTTCAAAGATAGGAGATGGTGATCAGAGAGTCAGAGAAACAGGCTAATATGGCACCTGCAATGCTTTAACTGGAATGACCATGTTTAGGAGTTTGCTTAGTGGCTGTACTAACTATTGAATTGATTGACTTGTTAGATTCATGACTACAAAGAAGGAACGCCGGAAGAGAAGGCCTACTATATAGAATTGTGGGATGTTGGTGGCTCTGTGGGCAGTGCCAGCAGTGTGAAAAGCACAAGAGCGGTATTCTACAACTCTGTAAATGGTAAATTTTTATGTCTGCTATAGAGTAATTATCTAAAAGTGTAAATGATTTTACATGAGATATTGTAACACTCAAGATTCATTTAAATTTAGAAGGTTTTAATATACTCACAGCTCCTGATTTCATTGTGCATGTCACATTCCATTTTATGTTTCTAGATTCTAACCATATAGTTCAGAATAGTAAACATCTGCTTGGTCTAAGTTTTTCTATTTATATTATTGTCATAAACTAAATACTGAGGAATAAAATTGCATCAACATTCAGAACACTGTGTCCCTTAAGTGCTGTTGTTCCATTCAGTTAAATTAAGTGCAGTAAGACCATTAAGAGTCCTTTAGCCCTACACCAGATACCACAGAGATACAAAAATTTCTTTCCGTGCCACTTAAACAGAGTCCTATATAAAGAAATGCTTAGGGGAGTTTTGAAGGGAGCAGAAATTGCATGTAGTTTTAGATATTTAAATACTTCAAGAAAACTTCCATAGGAGATGTGTTAGAGAGGGCCCACTTTTGGTCCAAAGTGCCTAGGCTGTACTAAGGGACCAAACAAACTACATTTGTAATTTCTGTGTAGAATTTGTTTATCATCTCTCTTTACTTTTTAAAGCCTTTTTTAAAATGCAGAATACAGTTTCAACTTGTGTTTGATGAGTCTCTGAAAAGCTTTGGTATCTCAGTCCTTCCCTCCTGGTAAATGCCATTGCTAAGAGCTCGTGTGTGCTGTGCTTAGATTACATTCCATAATTAGGGAAAGGTTGCATTTACTTAGCACCTTTGTGCCTTACATTCTTGTATCATTCCTTTTTTTTAAGATTTATTTTATTTTCATTACAAAGTCAGGCATACATAGAGGAGGAGAGATAGACTGAAAGATCTTCCCTCTGATGGTTCACTCCCCAAGCAGCTGCAGTGCTGGAGCTGCACCCATCTGGAGCCAGGAGCCAGGAACTTCTTCTAGGGCTCCCACACGGGTGCAGGGTCCCAAGGCTTTGGGCTGTCCTGGACTGCTTTCCCAGGCCACAAGCAGGGAGCTGGATGGGAAGCAAAGCCACCAGGATTAGAACCGGCACCTATATGGGATACTGATGTGTTCAAGGCGAGGACTTTAGCCACTAGGCTACTGCGCCGGGCTCTGTTTTATTATTTCTAATATACCTACTCTTCATGGGTAATTTGTTTTCTCTCTTAATATTATTGAAGGAATTACATATACATGCTATGTTAGTGTTGCAAAGAGACAGAGACATATTCCAGTTTCTTAATTAAAAAAAAAAACTTATTATTGATAACCCTGTTTCTGTATTCTTTTGCCCTAGTTTTGATAGACGCATACAAGGCCCTTCATGCTGTCTACCATCCTCAATTACCTGAGAAACAGAGTATAGGAATTACCCACTCAAATGTGCACTCCTGTGCTCAGTGAGAGCTTTCGTGCCTCAGTATCCTACCGACTCCCACTCGGATGAGCCAGGCTGGTAATTATAGAAGGAAACCTGTAAATTGTGTCTGCTTCTGTCAAAATTAGAACATTCGCATCAACTGTCATTCTGACTTCTTCCATCTGGCTCTTCTAGCTCATGTTCTATAAAGCAAGAGCCCTCAGCCCTGATGAAAGAAGAATTAGGAAAACAATGCACAAATAAACTGTTCTCTGTTCATCTCATAGCTAGCCTACTCTGTGGTAATGCTTTCACTTTCATGTTCCAAAAATCCAAGCCATCATTTTGTGATATTTATGTCAGAAAAAAATAGAAAAGGAAAAAAAAATATCTGCCAATTCTTTGCCCTGAAGTGAGATTTTGCTCTGTTTTCTCCCAATCTTTTACCACTCTCAGATTACCTGATTCTAATTTCTTTTTTTTTTATGGAGATTTATTTTTATTGCAAAGTCAGATATACAGAGAAGAGGAGAGACAGAGAGGAAGATCTTCCGTCCGATGATTCACTCCCCAAGTGACCACAATGGCTGGAGCAGCGCCAATCTGGAGCCAGGAGCCAGGAACCTCCTCCAGGTCTCCCACGTGGGTGCAGGGTCCCAAAGCTTTGGGCCATCCTCGACTGCTTTCCCAGGCCACAAGCAGGGAGCTGGATGGGATGCAGGGCTCTGGGATTAGAACCAGTGCCCATATGGAATCCCAGCACATTCAAGGTGAGGACTAGCTGCTAGGCCACCGCTCCGGGCCCCTAATTGTAATTTCTGACTACCCCACCTACCATGTATACTGAAGGAAAGTTACTCAGCTTTTTTCAGCCTTGCTTTCTTCATATGTATAATGAAGATAATAATTCTTACTGCATTGAACCATTCTGAAAATTAAATTAGATTGCATGTAAAACAAAAGAGCTGGCATGTCTATATTGAATATATATTAGCTGCTTTCCTTAATGGGAGCCCTTTATTCTTTTTTTATAATCTGCCTTTGATGTTTATTGGAATCTTTCATTATGAAAACTAGAGTGAACACAGTTTGGATACTGAAGCAAGAGTTAAATCTCTACTTGTTCCAGACACTACAAGAGATAAAGATTTGTCTCAGCTTTTCTGGAGTGAATCAACTGTAAGTTGCACAAACACCTTAGTTACACAGATAGCTGTGAAAAAAACCCAGAAGCCAGTTAGCCCTACCTTTTCCACCCTTGTTTTTCAAATTCACATATACCACACCTTGAAGATGGAAGAACTACCAGTTTCATGTACCTTTTCACAGAAGAGTCTTTGTAATATAGGAAAGAATTGCAAGTTTCAAAGCCCAGTTTTTTGACCAGTGATATTCTAAATTCTAGTGGGCATTAAGGGTTTTTCTCTTCTGTATGTTAATGTAATTGCCTACTCAGCCTTTCTATCTAGGATCTTAATTGATTCTGTTTCATTGAATTTTTAGTTTCATTGAATTTTGTTACTTTTTCTTAATCTCTCCAAAAAAATCTATGTATTTTTCTTATTTTTAAATATTTCTTTGAAAGGCAGAATCTAGAGAGGGAAGGAGAGAGAGAATGAATGTTCTCTTGAATCATTCCCTGAATTGCAATAACAGCCAGTGTGGGTGAGGCTGCAGCCAGGAGCCCCAACCTCCATCTGGGTCTCCCACATGTGTTACAGTGTGCCAGCTACTTGGGCCATAATACATTACTTCCCAGGTTCATTAGCAGGTCCTTGGATCAAAATGCAGTAGCTGGAACTTGAACTGGGATGCTGACATCTCAAACTAAAGCTTAACCCACTGTGCCACAATGCCAGCTAAGCCTCATGTATTTTCTGCTATTCATACTCTTTAAATCTTTTCATGTTTTCTTCTAGTGGTATATTTCTTTTACATTATTAACTAAACCTCTTAAAAAAGTAGACAATTAAGCTTTTGATTAGGCCTGGATGATCTATGGGACAATGTTTTATCAGCTAATAAATAACATTTGTGACAAATTCATACAATTTTATTAATTTGTGTGACATAGTGTTTGTGGTAAGTAGAGGTAATGTCAATGGCAGTACTGTGCAAATGTAGAAGCAGTGTACCTTTTTGAATAAATATGATTTCTTAGGCACCTGAAGTCACTTTGACACTCTTGATTAATGAGATGATTCTGCTGTTGGGATCAGCAATGAAGCAAGCATTCAGGAAGTGTTGAATAAGTAAGAGTAGAGGGCCCAGCGTCGTGACCTAGCAACTAAAGTCCTGACCTTGAACGAGTCAGGATCCCATATGGGTGCTGATTCTAATCCCAGCAGCCCTGCTTCCCATCCAGCTCCCTGCTTGTAGCTTGGGAATGCAGTTGAGGATAGCCCAAAGCCTTGGGACCCTGCACCCATGTGGGAGACCTGGAGGAAGTTCCAGGCTCCTGGCGTTGGATTGGCTCAGCTCCAGCCTTTGCAGTCACGGATGGAGACCTTCCTGTCTTTCCTCCTCTCTGTATATCTAACTTTGCAATAAAAATAAATAAATCTTAAAAAAAAAAAAAAAGAATAAGAGAAGACATTCTAAAAGTTAAGAAGTATGTTAACTTTTGGGGAAAATAAGTTATATAACTGACAAAAACTTTAAGTTAACTATATGTAAATGTTTGTAAAGGCCATCTTTAAATAACTGTTCCTGGTTTGGTTATGGACATTAGAATGCCAGATTCATTAAGCAACCTAATGCTTGCACTTTCTAACTTCACTTTGCCAAATATTAAATGAAAAAGCACTGATATTATTTTCTCTGATTCTTTTAGGAATTATTTTAGTGCATGACTTAACAAATAAGAAGTCATCCCAAAACTTGTATCGTTGGTCACTGGAAGCTCTAAACAGGGATTTGGTGCCAACTGGAGTCTTAGTGACAAATGGGTAAGACCAGAATTACTTCACAGTTGGCTTGAAATGGTTTCTACAATTTGGGCAAAATCAGTTGAGGGGAGGGAATTTTGCCAGGGGGATCCTATACCCTACATAATTGTAAAATATATTCTTCAAAATAATACTTTGTATTTTAATATGCAAATATCTTCTTATTCTTTCTTTTTATAGCTTTTCTATACATATACATATACATATACATATATATGTAAAGTGAACACATTTCATGTATTTCACAATAAAGATATAGTAGTGTAGTGATAATTCCTACTCTACCCTCTCTCCTCCCCAATTTCCCCTCCTAACTTTCTTCTTGTTTAGTTCTGGTGTTTTTTTTTTTTTGTTGTTACAATGACATACTTTTAGGTCACTTCATAGTCACAGGCTTAACACTCCCTTAAGAATTCAGCAAATAGCTAGTAGGACAAAAAGAAACTATGCCTCAGACAAAGGCTACAAGCAGCAATCACATCTCAGTATGGCAATCTCACTCATGTAGATGACATTTTTTTAGACTCTGTGTATTACCACAAATCAGATAAAATGCACAGTATTTATCTTTTTGTGGAGACTGGCTTATCTCACTGAGCTAATACTTTCTACTTTGTAGTAAAAGAAAGCATTTCATTCATTATTTTTTTAAGGTTTATTTATTTGAAAGTCAGAGTTGTGAGAGCATCGGAGAAACAGAGATCTTCCATCTGCTAGTTCACTTTCCTAAACAGCTGCAATGGCTGGGCCAGACCAGGCAAGGCAGGAGCCAGGAGCTTCACCTGCGTCTCCCACATGGTTGCAGCGACTCAAGGACTTGGGCCATTTTCCACTGCTTTCCCATGTGCATTTGCAAGGGCCTGAATGGGTCAGATTGGGAATGGCAGGACTTGTCCCAGCACCCCTATCGATGCAGATACTGCAGGCAGCTCTTAATGTTTTGCACCACAAAACGAACTCCTCCTTTTATTCACTTAACAATTGCTTTAACACGTCAGTAGTTTTCATTCTAATGATACCTAACTTCTCAATTTTTCCCATATGGATTATGATATATTACCATTTCTGAGAACTCCTTGCCTAATCCAAGATCCAAACAGATTTTTGTCTCCTACAAATTTTATAGTTTTAGGCTTACAATTAGATATTTGACCTAAAGTTAGTTTTCAATAAGATGTGAGATTTTGGCTCACATTAATATTTGCCTGTGAATGTCCGATTGTTCCTACAGTGTTGAAAAGTTTATCATTTCTCAGCTGAATTATTTTATCTTCTTTGCCAAAAGCTAATTGAATATATTTGTATGGGTCTGTTTCTGAATTCTAATTCTGTTCCATTGATCTATGTATCCATTATTTCACTAGTACTATACTGTCATTGTTGCATGATAATAGTGCATTTTAAAATTAGGTAGTATGGTTCCTTTCACTTTGTTCTACAAAATGGTTTAATCTTTTCACACACACACCAAAAAAACTTTATTTAAAGATTTATTTTTTCATTGGAAAGGCAGATATACAGCAACATGAAGATACAGAGAGAAAGATCATCCATCCTCTGGTTCAGTCCCCAAGTGGCTACAATGGCCAGAGCTGAGGATCAGAAGCCAGGAGCAATGAACTTCTTCCAGGTCTCCCACCTGGATGCATGTCCCAAGGCTTTGGGCCATTCTCCATTGCCCTTCCAGGCCACAAGCAGGGAGCTGGATGGAAAGTGGACCAGCCAGGACACAAACCGGTGCCTCTATGGAATCCCAGTAGATACAAGGAAAGGATTTAGCCATTAAGCCGTCATGCTAGGCCCACAAAAAATTTGAGAATCAAGTTGTATGTATGAGCAAAAATTCAATTTGGATTTTAATTGAAATTGCATCAAATCCATAAATCAGATAAAATTAACATTCTTATTCTGTGACATCTTCTAATTCATGAACACATTATGCCTCTCCTTTCATTTAGTTCATTTTGATTTCTTTTACAAGTGTCAGCACTTTATAGTTTTGGGCACAGAAATCCTATATATATTTTACTTAATTTTATATCAAAGAACATATTTTAAAGATATTATAAATAATATAATTTTTTAACATCAGCTTAAAATTGTGTGTTGCTGGTACTATAAAGTAAAAAGAATTTTAGTACTGACCTTGTATCCTTTGACCAGAGTTTTTACTGGAATCCTTAAGATGTTCCACAAAGACAGGTTTATTTCCTCTTTTTCAACCTGCTCCTGTACTGTTTATTTCTTGACTTATTGCACTATGACTTCTAGTGTGGTGCTAAATAGAAGTGGTGGAATTGAACATTTTTATCTTGTTCCTGATATAAAAAGTGACCAGTCTTTTTTATAGTGCGTGATGTAGGTTTCTGTTGATATCATTTATCAGTTGAAGAAATGTTCTTTATATTCCTAAGTTGCTGCTAGGTTTGTTACGAACTTATGCTTTGTCAAAAACTTTCTCTGTATCAGTTGGTAAGGACACATGGATTTCTTTAGACCAGTAGTGTGATGGATTAGATTGATTGGTTTTCAAATATGAAACCAACCTTCTATTTCTTGGTCATGTAGTATTATTCATTTACTTATAGCTGGCTTTGATTTGTTAATATTTTCTTGAGGGCTTTTGTCCACATTTATGAGGGAATTGGTGTTGCATCCAACACGAGCTTCTTCCCAAGAAGTGCAGCCCACACAACTCTGCTAAGCAGCAAAGTTTATTGAGGAGGCAGATAAATCAAATGGTTGGGGTCAGCTCTCCTTGCAGTCAGAGAGTGATCCCAAGGTGGAAGTGAGATGGATTCTTATACAAAGAGTGAATTATACAGCCGTGGGAACCAGGTGATTTGGACAGCCACAGGAGGCTGCCATGGGAGTAATGGGTAAATAAATCCTACAATACTGATTCCTGGGAACCGAGGATTGCTAGCCGGCCATGTTAGCCTAGTGATCTGGACCAAGAAGCAGGAAACTGACAAAGCATTTTATACAGAAGCATAAAGAACAGGTTAGCAAACATATGCTTGCCTAAACCAAAGTGGCTCCATTTTGCTACTGGATTTTACAATTTGTGTGCAAATTTTGTTCATTTAATGTCATGATTGGTCTTGGTGTGAGGATAATATTGGCTTCATAGAATAAGCTGGAAGTATCCCTTTCTCTTCTGTTTTCTTGACAAGGTTATGTTTTGGTATAGCTTCTTCCTTAAATGGAGAGGCCTTTGGGGACTGGGGATTACCTGTTTCAAAGTTATTTCATTACAAACTTAATTTCATAGTAGCTATGAAAGTATTCAAGCTTTCTGTTTCAATCTTGAGAGTGTTTGGGAGTTTATGATTCTTGAGGAATGTATCAATTTCATTTAAGTTATTGCATTTATATGAATAGAGTTGCTTATATTATTTGTGTATAAACTTTTTTTTATATCTGCAGTGATATGCTATTTTTTTGTTCCAGATTTTTGTGATGTGTGTCTTCTCTCTGGCTTTGATCAGACTGGCTAGAGATTTATCATTTTTATGGGTCTTTCCCCAAAAATGTTCTCATTTCCTTAATTTTTCTCTGTTGCTTACTGTATGCAGTTTAATTGATTTCTGTTCTTGCTTCCTTTCTTCTTACTGTGTGTTTATTTTGCTTTCTCTTAGTTCTGTTTCTTAAGGTAAAACCTTAGATTAATACCTGGAAACCTTTCCTTCTTGCTAATATAAAGTTAAATTTATAAATGTTCCTTTTAGACTGCTTTAGCTGCATCCTACGAGTTTTTATGTCTTATCTTAACATCCATTTAGCTCAAGTTACCTAGTAATCTTACTTGATATTTCCTCATGGGTTATTTAGAAATGTATGTTTTCAGTTTCCAAGTGTTTATAGATGTTCTTTTCACCTTTTGTTGCATTCTAGCTTATTGTTGTTATGGACTAAGGACCCTTCTTTGTGTGATTTCAGTTATTTTATATTTGTATGCTACCAAACGATCAATATGGAACTGGAGTGCTGGTCTCTGCTGGCTCAGTATTTTTGTATACTAATTAGGATCACATCTATGCATATACCACCTTGAGGATGAGCCCAAGGTTTCATGAACTGCTTTATGGAGAAGCTTTTTCAAACTCCATACTCTAAAATCTCTCCTAAAACTTTGCAGTTTACTGAGCCTTCTTTGTTGGTCCCCTAGTAAAAAAAAAAAACCCTAGGGCTTTATTTACTGCATCATGCATGGTTGCAACCACACCTGTGTCCAGGGTGAAATAGCAGGACAACAAACAAAATAGTCATAAAAGCACTTAGACTTTGCCCCACCCTCTTGGGATTACAGCTTCACCAATCAAAAAAAGAGATTCACATTACTCTGTGTTCCTCGATATTCCTTTTGTGGCTATGCCACAATCAGCATGAAATTGCCCAAAAGTTGACTTTCGAGGGAAGAATTATGACACTAAATTTTCATATGATAGCCAAACATTAGGAATTTCCTTTTTTGTTCCTTAAGCCAGAACTATCAGACTTCTGGAGTTCTCTGCACACACAGTGACCGCTTTGGGATCTTAAGCTACATTACATCCTAAAAGGCTATATAGAAGGAAAACAAAGCCATAAATTCGCTGCTGGTTCAGTGACACTTTAAATTCTGGTCTTCTTCCTTAATGTGTTCACTTCCAAAATATATGGTTCATGCATTCTGTCCAGATTTGATAGTTGCATTCACTGTAAATAGAGGAATGAGTTTACTTCCATCTCGGTGAGTACAGAACTCCAGCTTCTGTTTTTTCGGCCAGAGAAAAGCTTTGCTATATGGAGGTCTGATTGTTATATAAAACCTAAATGTAATACATGTTTAACTGCATACATCTGGATTCCTAGATGACTTCCTAGGGGAGAAACATAACTAATTTAAAAGCCTTATGTCAAAGCCAGATGGATATTTCCTGTTTTCTGTCTCAGTTCTTTTCATCATTGATACTTCATCCACCTAGATTTTTTACAGCTGCTTGCTGTTAAAATTATTGTGCTCAATAAATTTATTCTTATATTTATGATTAATAGTAAATAATGTATTATTCATTCAGAAACAAATATGTGTTGTTATCAAGGGATTTAAGGTGGCCATACCAAAACAAGACACAATTTTAAAAAAGCAATACAATTGCATTTTGACCCAATAGCTTCATTTTGACTCAGAGATGAACCTATAGATCTATTAAGCAAATTAATGAATTGCTGTTACATTGATGCATTCTTTGAAAAAGCTAAAGATTTGTATGTAATTCTAATGTCCATCAGAATATGCATTAAATAAATGATATATCCACATACCAGAGTACTGTTCAACATTTAAAAAAATCAAAAAGACCTCCATTAATAGGTTTAAAAAATCAAGATGCAGTGATTATATATCATATACCTCATGTTGTATAAAAAAGTATGTACTTATATAAAGATTAGTGAAAGGAGAAGCAGGACCTAATAAAAGCCATCTATAGGAGACCAAAGGAAGTAGGCTATGAGGACAGGGTAGGAACAAGGCTCCTTCTATCAGCCTAAAGTATGAACCATATACAAAAATTCTAGGTAAGTCTTATGTGTTTTCCACCTAATACAATCACCTAATTTTTATTGTAAAGAATTTCAGAAAACAAATATATAAGGAATTGAAAAGGAACCCACATATACCCATCACTCAGCTTCAACAATTATGAATATATGACCTGTCTTACTTCTTCATACCCATGCCACTCTCCGTCTTGCTTGACCTGAACTGGGTTATTATCCTTCATGCCTCATGTATTATGCTTGTTCTATGTAACCTTAATTAAAGGGTAAGAATTTTTAGAACCTATCCAACATATAATTATCATACCTAAAAATTCCTGATAATTCTTTAGTTAGTAAATATCATTTTAATTTATTCAACTGATTTATATTTTTTTCAGTCAGTAGTATCTAAATAAAAGAACATTCCCCTTCCTTTTTTATTTTAACTCATTATGTCTTTGTGGGCAAAGATGACTTGCTTGTGTAGTTTCTTGTATTCTAGCTCTTGCTTTTTTTTATCTCTGTAATGTCTCTTTTTTATTGATGTAAAGAGAACAGATTTTTGTACATTCCTTAGGTACAGTTCCAAGAAGATAGCACACTTCCCTCTTTCACTGCTCCCCTCAGTACTCCTCCCTTTGTGCCCTTTCTTCATCCGTTCTTAAGAAGACATAGTTTTAGCCCACTCTATGTTTACAGGCTGAATTCGCTACTAATCACAACATCCAACTTGTGAAAAGTAGAAAGATCACCAGGTCCACTGGAGTTACTGTATCTCTATAGTGCCTTTTAAACCTGTTTCCTGAATCCTCCATCTTCTCTAACGTGGTAGTTAAATATAATGGGTCTGAGAGAGGCAGAGGTTTTTTAAATAGTGCTGTCTTCGTGATGTTAAAGACTTATCAACCTTATCCATCCATAGTGAAATTCTCCCACCAACTTTTCACTTAATGGTTAAAACAAAAAGATTTCAAGATCAGATTTTAAATTGGATGTAAAATTTTATGAAAGAAAGCTAAAGAAATGTATGTATTTTGTATGTTAATGTGTAATAGATTATGCAAGCCTATGTGGTAGAGATATTTGTGTGCCAAAGATGATATTTAGAATATATGCAATATTTTTCATGTGAGACAAAATTAGTGAGTGCAGAAAAAAACCAATAGTCCTGAACGAAGATATTCTTTTTTTTTTTTAAAGATTTATTTTTATCATTTTTTATTGGAAAGGCGGATATACAGAGAGGAGAGACAGAGAGGAAGATCTTCCGTCCGATGATTCACTCCCCAAGTGAGCGCAACGGCCGGTACTATGCCGGTCCAAAGCCAGGAGCCTCTTCTGGGTCTCCCACGTGGGCGCAGGGTCCCAAAGCCTTGGGCCGTCCTCGACTGCTTTCCCAGGCCACAGGCAGGGAGCTGGAAGGGAAGTGGGGCTGCCAGGATAGAACCCGCGCCCATATGGGATCCCGGGCATGCAAGGCGAGGACCTTAACCACTTGTGCCACCACGCCAGGCCCACAAAGATATTCTTAAAATCTTATTCTCTAATCAATCAAATTTCAGTTTTGGACTATGTCTCCTAAATCAGGGTGGATGTTGGTAGGAAAAATCAAAGGCCTTGAACTCCAGCTATTATTGGCTTTGATGGGATAAATAACATATTAATATTTCTATGAGATTTACATAGTTTAAAATAATTGTATTGCAAAGCCTAACAGTAGCTATGGCTCTGTTGGGCATAAAGATTGTAATGAAAAATATAAAGATTTAGTAACTTTGCCCCCACAAAGTCAATCCAGGTTATTCAAAATGAAGGAAAAGTAGTATCAACAGAAGAAAAGTAGCTATGCCCTTACTAGGTTGTATTGACTTGGATTATGCAATATTATTTTACTGTCATGAATTGTGCAAAATCATCTTTTGCTAGGTGTTATATAATCAACTTATAACATGTCAGAAATCCAAATCTGTTCTACTTCTAAAAATGAAGAGAATTTAAATTAACAACAATGGGCCTTATGTTCCTTGCAGTAATGAAACTATTATTTGTATTGCCAGGGTATCCTTCGGGTGTAAGAGGATTATAGTAGGCAGTAATCCAAGGCCACTAACCCCAAGTAATCCTTATTGCCTGGTCTGTCTTCCATGGCTCTCGTGTCACTGCAAGTAACTGTCTCCACTAAATTATTTTCTTTTACTCTTCCTTTTGCATTTCAGCACTTTCTTTCAATCTCCATTTGTCTAATCCATCTGTCCCCAGAATGTAATATCTATATTTAATTTATTCTAGCTTTCAGCTTCCCTGTTTGTTTTCCTGAAATAATGTGTTTCTCTTTATTATTCATAGACACCAATGTGTATGGGAGATATATAGAGCTTATGTATGCCCCCCCCCAAAAGTACCCAGAAGCTCACTCTTTGCCCCTCTGGCAAAGGTTTGAATATTTTCTAAGCTCCTGGAATTTTCTCTGTATGGGTTAAATCTGTTCTCGGTCTTTACATTGAAAGTTTTCTGAGCTGTTCTTACTGGTTTTCATGCCTTTGAGGGAAGCCAGCTACCATACACTAGGCGGATACTCAGTTGTTAAAGTAGTATGTTATAAGGACAATGATAGGGTGGGGCAGGCTTGTGACACAGTAGCTGAACCACCCTTGGAACACCTAGACGAGAGTTTAGTTTTAAGTCCTTGCTCCAATCCCAACTCAGCCCTCTCCTAATGTATGCTCTGGGAGACAGCAGACGATGAGGCAAATATCTGGGTCCCTGCTTCCCATATGGGAGACGTGGATGGCTTTGCCTTCCAGGTCCAGCATCAGCTATTTCTGGTAGTTGTGGAGTGAATCAGCAGCCCTTCATCTCTTTCAAATATGTAAGACTAAATTAAACTTTTTTTTTAAAAGAGACACAAACAAATTTTGAATATTTAGATAAATAGTTGGAAAGTGATAAATGATGAGGATAGATTAACAAATGAATGAGTAGGAATCAGTTGATTATCAATGTAATAATATATGCTAGTTGCTTTTAATTTTTACATATCTGTATTGGAAATATAAATACTATTTTCTTCTTCATTTTATTCATCACAGGGATTATGACCGGGAACAGTTTGCTGATAACCAAATCCCACTACTGGTGATAGGGACTAAACTGGACCAGATTCATGAAACTAAACGTCATGAAGTTTTAACTAGGACTGCTTTCCTGGCTGAGGATTTCAATGCAGAAGAGATAAATTTGGTGTGTATTTTAACTAATGTGTGTTTGTATTATTATCAAGTGTTGCAAAACCAGAGACCTATTCAGATTATTTAGGTTCTAGTCAAAATTGCAATTGATTATCCAGACTGCCAGATAGACCAGCACTTTGACTGTAATCTTTTGGCATGTTCAAACCTTATTTTATAATAATGTCAGTTATGGGCTTTTTAAAATTCACACCAAAAGTAATTATATTAAGGTGACGCTAGATTCTTGTTTTTAAGGAGCCTTTTAGCTTTTACAAAATTTACCTTGTGGCTTCTAAACTGAAATGCGAAAATTACAAACTGTTAGCCAGAAGTGCTTCTTAAGGCTCATTTATATAAGTGTATGCATAAATAAAAGATTAAATTCCTTCCTGAGATAGCTAACTCGATTAGACTGAATGCTGAAGTGACTACGAAACAGTACTCACGGAGCCAGTGTCATGGCAGAGTAGGCGAAGCCTATAGCGCCAGCATCTCCTATGGGCTCCTATTTGTGTCCCAGCTGCTCTGCTTCCAGTGCTGCTCTGAGCTATGGCCTGGAAAAACAGCAGCAAATGGTTCAAGTTCTTGAGCCCCTGTGTTGCAGGGGCTCCAGCTGTTGCAGCCATGTGAGTAGTGAACAAGCAGATGGAAGACTTCTCTCTGTCTCTCACCTTCTTTCTGTAACTCTGCTTTGAAATAAAAAATAAAAGCAAAACTGAATTAAAATATTTTTAAAGATTTATTTATTTTTATGGGAAAGGCAGATATACAGAGAGGAGGAGAAACAGAGAGAAAGATCTTCCATCCGATGGTTCACTCCCCAAGCAACACAACAGCTGGAGCTGAGCCAGTCCGAAGCCAGGAGCCAGGAGCTTCCTCCAAGTCTCCCACATGGATGCAGCGTCCCAAGTCTTTGGGCCACCCTTGACAGCATTCCCAGGCCACAGGCAGGGAGCTGAGTGGGACCCGGTGCCCATATGGGATTAGAACCAGCGCCCATATGGAATCCTGGCACGTTCAAGGTCAGGACTTTAACTGCTACACTAAAGCACCAGGCCCTGAATTAAAATTTAAAAAACAATATGCATAAGCCAGTTTTCACTTCCCAAGAAAAAGCATTGGTCAGCAGCTCCTGTCATAGCTATGTTATTGTGTCATAACTATGTTATTGCATGATTTCTGGAATATAATCATTGTGCTGTCATTTCAGGTAGTGGTGGTGGTGATTAAATACTAATGGCTAACATTTAATGCCTTTATAATTATCTAGTTCATTTATAAAATCTAATGTTTTTCTAATTTAATTATCTCACATGCACACCAACCTTCTGAGATAGGTACAGTTATCTCTATCTAAGTTGAAAACAGAAAGCAGGGAGGAAAACAGAGCAGAGTTCCACAGGTATGTAAGGCATTCTAACTCCAGAGCATATGCTTCGTAAGTAAGCCTGTTTTACATTAAGTTTTCCTGTGGCAACATGTAGAACTTTGGAGCTGCGAGAACTCTGGGACATTTTCTGGATCCACAGTAACCCAATCCCACCTGCACAATTATATTATCAGAAATAATTATACAGGTTTTTTGAATAACTACCCCACACCTCGAGACTTTTTATTCATAATGTCTGGCAGGAGTACCAGGACTGAAAATTGTAACAAATAACTCAGATTCTGATGCCTTTATTTTGTGACTCAACACTTGTGAAAACTGCTTGGCTCCATCCCACCTCTACCCCCATGGCTGAGTCAGCTTCTGCCTTCCGTTCCATTGTTTTTCACATTCTGCTTTGCAGTGGAATATGCCTTATTTATTCATTGCTTTTAGTCATCACTATGGAAAATTCAATGTAAATAACCCAGATAATTAGAAATGGGCCATGATATTCCAGAGGACTCCTGACATACCAGAGTATCCTCATTAAAGAAATATCGAGCTTTCTTTGAACATCATTTCTAATGAGATATTTACCATTGAATTCACTTAATTTGTTCCAGTGATTGCTTTTCGTATGTATCTCAACATATCTGTTTCTAGAATCTATGGGTTTCTGTAATACCACTTAGATATGTGTTGTTGTTACCTACTTTACCAAGGCCTAGCCATCTTTTAGTTGTTAGCAAGATATAATGGGAAGTGCATGTGGATCTCTGCAGAGTTCTTATACAAGATGATTTTAATCCCTATCAGTGTACAGCATTAAGAATGCAGGATTCACAATAGTAAAAATAAAAAAAAGGGGGGGGGTCATATGAATACAGGAAAGAAAAAATGAGGAAAATTGGATATGAGAGAATTTTTTAAAAAATAGTAGTCAGAAAGATTCTGCAAATAAATGTAAAGCCTCAAAGTGGAAACTGGTGTTGGCAAAGGAGCTGAGACATCTCTTGGAATGCCCACATGCTGTGCTGGAGTTTGCAGGTTCAAGTTCTGGCTCTGCTAGTTTCCTGTTATTTGCTTCCTAGGGGGCAGGCAGGTGTTGACGCAATTGCTTGGGAACCTGCCACGCACGTGAGAGATCTGGATTGAGATCTGGGCTCCAGGATTCGGGCCAGCCCATCCCCTGCCTGTTGTGGGCATCTGAAGAATAAGCCAGTACAGAGAGGGACATCTGTCTGTCTGTGTCTTTCTTTCCTTCCATACCTTTCAAACAAATCAATTTAACAACAAAAAACTGTGAACTAATGTAACAGTATTAGTGTTAGCATCATCAGTTGCGATATGAGTATATTTACAGCAATAAGAAATAAGAAACATAACCAGTGCATCCCTCAAAGGAGAAATCAAAATTACCTTCCGCCTGAATACATGCAAATGTGTAAATTACAAATTTATGGACAAATACTTATTTTTTTTTAATTTTATTAGGCTTACTCTGTTTAGTATGAATCTTTCTCAGCTTTGTCTTTTACTCCGTGCTCACACTGAACCATCCCTAGTTAATAATCCTTTCTAAACCTGAGACAAGCTGTTTCAAGCTATTAATTATCATTCTTTGCCCTGAGCCATGATTAGTGACAGATGGTTCTGTGGGCAACAAACTTTTCACTTTTTTTTAAAGAGTCCTTTATTTTTATTGCAAAGTATAGAGGAAGAGAGACAGAGAGGAAGATCTTCCATTCACTAATTCACTTCACCCAAGTGGCCGCAACAGCCGGAGCTGCACTGACCTAAAGCCAGAAGCCCAGAGCCTCTTCCAGGTCTCCCATGCAGGTACAGAGTCCCAAAGCTTTGGGTTGTCCTCGACTGCTTTCCCAGGGCACAAGTAGGTTGGGAAGCAGGCCCGCCGGAACCGGTGTCCATATTGGATCCTGGTGCATGCAACGTGAAGACTTTAGCTGCTAGGCTATTGTGCCGGGCCCTCTAGTTTTCATTCTAAAATCACCAGTTTCCCAAAGCTGATGACCCCTCAAATTAAATTTGGGGCAGCTTTATTTACTATTCTAGTTTTTGTGGAGTTTTTTGTTTTTTCTTTTTAGCCCCATGTGTATCATCTCAGAAATCATTCATATTCTGATGAATATCCATTTTGTAAAACATATCTAATGCAGGTAAAAATCTTGCTTTTTATGTGTCTGAATTGCTTCAGAAACACATTCAAACATTATTTCCAATACAATAGTATATACCATGATGTTTCAGTGTTTTTAATCCATATACGAATTATTTTTAATTATCTTCTTGCCTGAAAATTCATTCTGATAACATTTGGTTAGAATAATGAGAAAAAAAAGAATATTCCAGAACCTGCTATGTGCCAACATAAAAGATCTGATTTAATTTTCACAGAAACCCTATCGATAATTAGTATTACCCCTGGCTCTCTAATAAGTAATCCTAACTTTTAAAGGGTGGTAACCTAACTCGTGTTAGAATCTAGAAATCCTGGGTTAGATACTTGGAGTCATAGCTGGCCAGTGTCACAGATCGCTGATTTTTCTAGTGCTCTGCGGTCTTTGAAGAATTTTCCGTCTCTTTTTAGTGATTTTGGAGAATTATTACAGTTTCTGGTCAGAGCCTTAAAATGTCAAATACAGATGAAAAGTGCTAAATTCATTAGAAAGTAATCATATCTTAGGTAACTTTGAGGTGGACTCCAAGTAAGCTCTCTCTCTCTCTAAAGGTAGCAAGTACACAGTCGTGTTTAACATTCGAACACACAAAGTATACTCCTTCCGGAAGTGGCGAGTCCTCAGTGCCGTGGTGTAGCAGTGACAGTGCTGCACTAGAATTCTGGGAGGACAATATAAGCCTCTCCCTTTTCTGTTCAGGCTCTATTTTCGCTAATTTAAGGAATTCCATTTAAAAATGATAGTTTATTATCAAAAACTTTGTATCTTTCCATGTTTTCTACTAATATGAATGGCATAGTTCTTAATTACTTGAACATTTGGTACTAAAAAATGGAGTAGTTACTGTTTTTAATGGCTCTATTTCTGGTCTATTTTCAGGTCTCCCATGCAGGTGCAGAGTCCCAAAGCTTTGGGTTGTCCTCGACTGCTTTGGGATATATGCCAGTAGATCACCTGGATTAGTACCATTTGTTATTATTAAACTACTACCAGCCCAGTCTTCCTTAAAGAATTATTTGATACTGAATGCATTGATACATTATTCTCTAAAATTGCCTAAGTGACAGAGTAAAGGGCTTTATCTTACCTTTGTCTTTTTCCTCTTTGGTTTGTGCATGATTTTAAAATAATTAGAATATTTCAGGAAGGCATTTTGTCTACTATTTTACTGTTAGAAGTGTGTAACAGGAAACAGCGATGATGAAGAGTTTCTTTCCTCTAACTCGTGAATCTTAATGTTTTATCTTCCAGGATTGCACAAATCCGCGGTACTTAGCCGCAGGCTCTTCCAATGCTGTCAAGCTCAGTAGATTTTTTGATAAGGTAATGGCTTCAATTAAGTTATTTTTAAACTTAATTTCTATATTATCAGACTTTAAATTCTTTGTGAAATACTATGTCCCTTTATTGCTACGTCTGAAACTTCACCTCCTGAATAATACTTGTTTTGATCTCTCTTATCAGTTGGTATAATTACTCAAAGCTGCTGACGTATTTATTCCCTCACCAGTCTTCCCTAAGTAAAACCTGGATTTAAATGAGGTTTTTGCCTTTCCAATAAAAATAAATAAATCTTCAAAAAAAGTTATCCTTAAAGCAACTTATACTTACCAATATCCTAGCTTTTTTGTGCTCATTCACATACCCAGTTCTCCCCTTACAATACGCAATAGGCCAGGGAGGTTCTGCTGATAGCCTTGAGTTCTTTCGCCCTTTCCATGTGAATGCTAGCAATTCTTTGTAAGGTTATGCCATCTTCTTGTTCCTCTGTCCTAACCTTTGCTTTCCCCTTGTTGACTCTGCTGGCATCACTGCACTGTCCTGCACTGGGATGAGAATGTCATGACTCAGCATACTGGTAAATTTGAGTACTATTTGTCTTTCTTTCCACAAGGCCATGGGCTGCAATGTGCAAAGGATTAACCAAGTCTGAAGTGGTTGGCCCAATGTTGACATTGCTTAGTAAAGTAAAATGGAATGTGTTTCATCATATATTACTGGAGCACATTAATTTATGTGTCACATTAAGTGCAATCTCCTGATAAAACCATTTCCTTCCTCAAAGCTTTTTTGAAAATAATGTTTCTATTAACTGTTTAAATTTGATATTTGGCCCCTGTGTTCAATGTAAAATAAGCCCTATTCCCCTTTTGTTTTGGTATTACACCACCATTAGACCACATTTGGCTTCACTGCAAAACTTCCTAACTGGTATGTGGCAAATAGGATTTGGCTATGCCCAGATATTGGTTCACTGAATTCTTAGAGCCTCTAGTCCTAAAAGCTGAATAAATGATAACGTTCTCCATTTGCAACCATATGCTATGCAAATATGAACAATTTCTAAATATACTATAACTTGACAAATATTCAGAAGCATTGAAAGGAATCTGGCTTTCTGTTTTCAAACTTAAAATTTAAGAAGCAGTTATAGTGAAGGTATGGAGAAAAGATTTATTTATTTTTATTGGAAATGCAGATTTTCAGAGAGAAGGAGATACAGAGAGAAAGATCTTCCATTTGCTGTTCACACTCAAAATGGCCACAATGGCTGTAGCTAAAGCAGTCCAAAGCCAGGAGCCAGGAGCTTCTTCTGGGTCTCCCACATGGGTACAGGATTCAAAGGTTTTGAGCCATCCTCTGCTTCTTTCCCAGGCCTTAAGCAGGGATCTGGATGGGAAGAGGAGTAGCCAGGACAAGAACAGGTGCCCATATGGATCCCAGAGCTTAAGCATGGGGCGGAGGGATGGGTGATTAGCTAATTGAGTCATTGCACCAGGCCCAAAATGGGTTTATTTTGTACACTGTTGGTAGGAGTATGAATTAATACAGCCTTCTGGAAAACAACATGCAGATATTTCAAAAAGTAAAAACTGGAATGTGCATGTCATCTTATAATCCTGCTGCTGGGTATACTGAGTATATATGCAGAAGAAATTAAATCAGTCTGACAAAGAGACATCTGTGCTCTCATATTTATTGCAATGTTATTCATAATAGCAAAGAAATGCAAACAGACTGAATGTCCCATCAACTGATGAGTAGAGAAAGAACACAGATATCTATACACAGTGGAATGTCATTTAGCCATAAAAAGGGTGAAATCTTGTCATTTGTTACAACATAGATGTAAGTAGAGGTCATTATTTAAGTGAAACAAAAAAAGCCAAATCTAAAGAGACAAATTCTACATGATGCCACTCATATGTGGACTCTAAGAAAGTTTATCCCATAGAAGCTGAGAGCAGAATGGTATTTACCAAAGAGTAAGGAAGAAAGGGGCATGGAAGGGGAGACAGAGAAAGGGTGATGAATAGCGTGCTAACTTGAGAAAAAAAAATTTGAGTGTTCTTTTGCACAGTAGACTTATTATACTCATAGATAACAAAAATACTTTTTAACAACTGGAAGAAAAAATTTTGAATGCTTTTACCATAAATAAATAAATGAGAAGATAGTTTTACTCTGACTGGTACACAGTTTAAATATATCAAATAATCATGTGATATTCCAATATGTACAATATATGTGTCCATTAAAAGTGTTTAAATGTATTTTGAAAACAAGGCAAGAAGAACTTTTGCTTGATTTGGAAAGCGGGCCCCCCCCATAGTATTTATATATTTAAAGAGTTCTTGATTCATTGATATATTTAAAAGCATAGTAGAAAGAGAAGGGGGAGATAAAGAGATTTTCTGTCTACTGGTTTTCTTGGCAAATGGCATCAACAGCCAGGAATGCACACAGCCAAAGCCCAGAAGCCAGAAGCTCCATCCAAATCTCTCGTGTTGGTGTTAGAAGTTCAAGTACTTGAGCAGTTGTCTGCTGCTTCTAGGGCACATTGGCAGGAAGTTAAATCAAAAACAGGAACTGAGACTCCATACTAGGCATTTCAGTATGAAATGCAGGTTTTCCAACTAGCAACTGGACCCACTGCACAATACCCACCCTCCCACAGTATATTCTTTAAATTTCTTCATCGTGTATTAGCTGTAAAGTAAATAAAAAACAGCAAGTTATATCTGAGAACAGGAGGTTCTAAGCTGGCACAATGCAACTTGTGAAGAAGCTCTATTTTAGAGCAGTTCTAGGAGCAGTTTGGTTAGTTCAAAGAAGGGAGCAAGAGTTGGTGAGAGTGTTAGCATTGTGTCACAGTAGATTAAGGCCCCACCTGTGACACTGACATCCCATTTCAGAGCACTGGTTTGAATCTGGCTGTTCTGCTTCCCATCCAGCTCCCTGATAATGCACTAGGAAGGCAGTAGAGAATGATCCAAGCACTTGAAGTCCTGCCACCATTATGGAAAACCAGGATGGATCTCCTGCCTTCAGCCTGGGCCATCCCAGGCAATAGAACCAATTAGGCTGTGAATCAGCAGATGCCGGTTATGTCTGTCTCTTTCACTGTCACTCTACCTTTTAAGTAAATAAATAATTTTTGTAAAAAAGGAAATATTTTTTTAAAGTTTAAACGATTAGATTTTCCTATCCTGCTGTGGAGAGAAGAAAGGGAATCAGTGCTTTGTTGTTGCCTGTGGAGTCAAGTGTTTCAAAATAAGCCCTCGTCGGGAACTGGTTTTCTATTCTGGGACTAGTAAAGACAACCTTATCTTGGGTCTCTTGTGGCTAAAAGTAACCCAGTCAGAGTCTCTGAGATGGAATCTGGATGATCTCAGGCCAGTGAGAGGGAGCTGGCCCAGGCCTGAAGGAATATACTCTACTCTCATTCACAAGAATTCTAAGCTTCCTGATTCCAGACTCAGTGTTTTATTTTTTTTAAGATTTATTTATTTTTATTGGAAAGTCAGATATACAGAGAGGAGGAGAGACAGAGAGGAAGATCTTCCATCCAATGATTCACTCCCCAAGTGACCACAATGGCTGGTGCTGCGCTGATCCAAAGCCTGGAACCAGGAACTTCTTCCAGGTCTCCCACACGGGTGCAGTGTTCCAGAACTTTGAGCCATCCTTGACTGCTTTCCCAGGCCACAATCAGGGAGCTGGATGGGAAGTGGAGCTGCTGGGATTAGAACCAGTGCCCATATGGGATCCCGGCGTGTTCAAGGCAAGGACTTTAGCCACTAGACCACGCCGCTGGGCTCATCAGTGTTTTATTTTTAAACTCCAGCTATTCTGTATCCTTATCTGACTACTTATCAGAACAGCTACAGGTAAAGAAAAAACATTGCCTGTCAATCATTGAAGTTTCACAAATATTAGAGGAAAACTCATTATTTTTTGAAGTGTTTCTGACCACTTGAAAGCATGCCACTCTGAAACATGGTACATTAGGACATAGGATCTGCTTTCAGTGGTAGCGATGGGTAAATGCAGATGCATCTGTCACCCGAACTTGTTTCTCCTAGGATGTAGATTAAGCTCATTAAGGAAAGCTAATTGGCTGCTTTGGATGTTACATCATTTGTCCAACTTGAGGGTATGCCAAATTTTCACTCTTTACTATTTGGGCTTGGTGGGTCACCACATTGAACAGACTGCTCTTTAAGGAATAACTACTATGACAATAACCAAGTATTTACTTATCTTCTGGAAATTCTGTTTGGTACATTTTAGAGGTGACTGCTACAAAAACCTACAAAGCCAGATTTTCTGCCATACTCTAGGAATTGCCTGGGAACTTGTGTCATCCTCTCATTGTTTACTTGTCTTTGCTTGCTTATTTATAATATTTAATTGTTATTTAAAAAGCAGAGTTACTGGGAGGTGGGAAGAGAGATTGTCCATCCCCTGGTTCTCTGTCCAAAGGTACTCAACAGCCAAGACTAAGTCCACCCAAACCCAGTAGATAAGATCTTCATCCATCTCTCTGGCATCGGGGAGCAGAGCCCAAATATGTGAGCCATCCATCAGTGCCACCAAGAGGCACTTGCATTAAGCTGCATGGGAAGATCACATTAGCTGGGGACTCAAACCAGACACTCCTATAAGAAGGGTGCTGAAGTCCTAAATTACAGCTTGAACCTCTAGGCCACGAAGCTCACCCACACACACACATTTATTTTTTTACCTATTCTTAATTTTTTTTGTAATAAACTAGATCTTTATGGAAATACTCTACAACCCTGGTGTCAGTAGCACCAGATTTTAACCCACTACACTAAATGTTCAGGGAACTCTATCTTTCCAACCAACTCCATGGTCTTCTCTCTGTTTCTCGTTTTTAGTCACACTTCTTTGGTGGACAGGTGGCACTACAGCCTCTCCCCTCCAATCTCAGGGACCACAACTCCTCTAGCATGGCAGAGGTGTGGGACAAAGAGGGCAAGGAAGAAGAGTTAGTCACATAAGGAGGGCTTCTATGCCTGCACTTAGAGCAATGGGAGGCCACACTGCCAAGAGGGGCCCCTCAAGTGAACCGCCAGCCCCACCACCCCAGGAAGGCCTAATGTCACACCCCAACCCTGCCAAGGGAGGGCATTGTATCATCAAGCAGTGCTGAGACAGGCATAGCCTCTGGGGGAAGCCCAGGCTGCAGTGTGTTAGAAGTGTGGATGATCAATGTGTCCTGCAGTTCACATTAATTCTCTCAGCTAGCTGTGTCCTTAATCGCATGAGTTGAGTAGTCCCCTCATTCTCTCTATCCTCATTAGTGGCCATTTCAATCAAGCGTACTAAGCCCTTAAAATCTTTGTTTCTCACAGGTCATAGAGAAGAGATACTTCCTACGGGACAGTAATCAGGTTGGTATCTATCCTTTCTTGATAAAAATTAGTCTTAAATTTGGAGGGAAATGATTTCCAAATTTATTTTCAGAAGTGTTTGCATAAATTTGAGGGAAACTCTTTGTAGGCAGAAGCAGCTTACTTTGCACTGTACTGTTAAACCTGAAAGGAAGAGTGCTAAGGAAATAAAGATCCTGAGACAGAGTCGTTCAAAGATAAGGTAACGTGAAGAAATGACAAAGGAAAATCATTTAATTGGGACTCCAACAGTATATGTACAGAGACTATCAAGAATCAAATAATTCATATGCAAATTGAGATGTTGAGTATTATGAAATTCATCTTCATCCTTTCAATTTTTTTTTAACTTACTTATTTGAGAGGCAAAGGGAGAAAGAGAGAGCTTCTGCTCTACTGGTTCATTCCCACAAATGCCCGTAGTGTTTGGTGCTGAGCTGGGACTGAAGCAGAGGCAGAGCACAGTGCAGGTGAACCACGTGGGTGGCAGCCACCACTGCCTCCCAGCACCTGCCCTGGTGGGAAAGCTAGAGTGCAGAGCCAAAGCCAGGAGCCAGGCCCAGGTCACACTCTTTGGGAGTTGAGTGTCCCAACCATCAACCTAAATGGCGGCCCCTTTTCTAATTAGATGACAGTCACATTTGCTTGGCAGATTTTTTTCCATGTCGGCTGAATTTCTTTATATTTATTCCTCGCGTGGTGTGAGTAAAAGCTGGTTTTTTTGTTTTTTTTGTTTTTTTTTTTTTTAAGGAACAACAGGCTGACATATAGAAAAAGGAGAAACAAAGAAAAAAATGTAAAAGGCTACCAGTGTTTGAACTTTTCCAGCTTGAGATTTAACATGATTATCTTTCTTGCCTACAGATTCCGGGCTTTGCTGATCGAAAAAGGTGTGGAGGAGGAACATTGAAGAGCCTTCATTATTACTGAATTACACTTATCCTTTGGAAGACTGAGCAAGCAGTGGCAGTTTTTCACAGCTTTCCTCTTGCTGTGTCAGTTATTAACATCACAGCCTTTTAATCAAATCATCTTAAAGTGCGAGCCTTCAGCCCTCACCCTCTAATGGAAAAATGAAAAGAAGTGACAACGTGGGAGGTGCGGACTTTTCCCTGGCTCCCTCTGCTCCTCACCTTTCTGTGCCTGTTTATAGATCCTGTAAAAGCCTTGTGGAAATATGAGGTATTGTCAGAATGATGTGGTAAATGAGCAGTGACAAAGCGCTGCAGAGAAAATGTACTCTTGCCCAGGACTGGAGGGTTTTTATGGCTCTGTAATTTCCTGATCTCATTGCTGAAGGCTTAATTAAGTGCTTCAGAAATGTATCTCTATTGTTTTGCCTTCTTGAGAGGAAAGGTTATGTTAACCAGCCCTCAGTGGTCCACCCCAATAATCTCTCATTTTCAAGAAAGCAAAATGGTGTTATTTAATTGTCTCCCCCATCATTTCTCTCTCATTCTCTTTCTCTCCCTAACAGACACACACACACACACACACACACACACACACACACACGCCTAAAAATAGCAACTCTTTCCTCCAGCTCCTCTCCTTTGCAGATAGCTTGGTGGCTGGGAGAAATGGAATGAGAGCTGGAGTTAAATATAAATACAGATTAATAATACATAGACCAGTAGTCAGAGAAGAAAAGAATTCTATGAGAAACTGACAGCTCCTGTCTTTGGGTTGCAGCTGACTGCAGTCTGTCCTGGTGTTTTCTGCCTGGAAATGGGTAAGGTGAAACCTAAGTCCTGCTCAGAGGCAGCGAGAGAGTTAAAGCCTCTTTGGTATTTATGTTCTTAAAGGAAAAATCAAAATCTGAAGTGTCATTTAACTAAACTCAATGAATAGCATGACTCATGTATCAATAATGTATTCATGGAGAAAAGTAAAAAGTTCCACCATCTTACATTTACATAAATTATGAACTAGGATTTTTCAATTTCATAATCACTCCAAAGCTTTTGGGGGATGTAGGCTGTGTCTCTGTGTGTATGCTTGTTTAATTTACTTGGCCCCAGTTCTTCCTTAACATATTAACCTACTTTCAAAAAATTTACAAATTTACTGTCTTTGTCAACACTTGGTCACCCATATTATATCTCTCTGGTTTTGTTACAGATCTCTGCACTCTTTTTTTCTTGCATATTAAAAAGTAATAATAGTAAGTGCTCAGTTTCATTTCTTATTTTAAAACTAGAGAAAAACCACAAAGCTCACTTTCTGTTCCATTTCAGTGAAATTTCAGAAGTGCTCTGGAAATCAAGGTATGCTGAGAAAGGATATTAAAATGAAAACATGAAAGAATCCCTTTTAGAAAGGCAGCCTTAGGAATTTGGGAGAGGATTCCTAAAGCACTTGTCTTCAGATTGTTCTCCAAGCTTTCCCCATTTCCTTCCTTTGTTTTTTTAACATTAACGCCAAGCTATGGGAATCATGATTGCCCTGTTGAATTTGCCACAAGTGTGCTGTGTGATAAGGGCTTTGCAGTTGGGAAGTAGAAAGCAAATGCGACAGACGCGTAAACCAGTTGCAACACTTGGTATTTTTTTGAATAACAGCAATAAAATCTAAAACCCCTTTTACTATGTGTTTAAATGTGATTTGGCTCCCAAACTCATTCAAAACTCTCACTCTAAAGTCGTAAGATGAGAGGTACTAGAGGATGGAAGCTTAGTCCAATTATGGAGCTAAGAGAGGCCTGGTGGAAGATGCTTAGGCCACTGTGGGAGTGGGCAAAGTGCCATCAGAAGATAATTCTTTAAATTTTTTAAAAGATTTATCTATTTTTATTAGAAAGTCTGTCTGCTAGTTCACTCTACAAGTGGCCGCAAAAGCCGGAGCTGAACCAATCCAAAGCCAGGAGGTTCCTCTATATCTCCCTTGCAGGTGCAGGGTCCTAAGGCTTTGGGCCATCCTCTACTGCTTTCCTAGGCAACAAGCAGGGAGCTGGATGGGAAGTGGAGCAGCTGTGACACGAAGCAACACCCATATGGAATCCTGGCACATGGAAAGCGAGGACTTCAGCCACTAGGCTACCACACCATGTCCCACAAGATAATCCTTGAGTCTTTACAAAAACCTGTGTTTAGACCCAACTTCTCTCTGCCTCCTGGCTCATTCTGTGATTCTTCTTCCACATGCATTCTGCACTTGCCTCCCCACCTTCACAGATGCCAAACAAGTGGGACTCCTGAGCTTGGCCTAGAACCTCAAAAATAAATGAAGTCTCTTTTTATAAAGTTAGTTACCTTAGATATTTGATTATATTGACAAGAGGCTAACAGAGCTTTCTTTCTCTTAATAAAAAAAAAAAATCCATCCCTATTTATTTTCTCCTTTATAAATGAAAAGTAACACATCACTAACAGCTCCAGTGCCAGCCTTGTAACAACAGTATTCCTCGGCCGAGTTTCTTTTTGTTGCTAGGCTTGATCCTTTCAATTATAGTTTTCTAAGATGATTTTTAATAATTTAAGTATTAGTATGTTTCAGGTATCAGTAGCAGAAAAAATAAAACTGCCAAAATAAATTTCATTTGCAAGAGTTACTTTGTAAGAATGTTTTTGAAGGCGGGGCACATCAGATTAGTGGCCAAAGTCCTTGCCTTGCATGCACCAGGATCCCATATGGGTGCCAGTTTGTATCCTGGCTGTCCCACTTGGGGAGTGAATCAGCTGATGGAAGATCTTTCTCTCTGTCTCTCTTTCTCTCTGTAAAAATTTGACTTTCCAATAAAAATAAATAACTCTTTTACAAAATTTTTTGAATCATTATTTTTTTCACAATTCCTTGAGAACTTAGAAAAATTATTTCTAGATATAGACAAGTATAAATACAAGATCAGTTTTTTTTTTTTTTGTCTTGGGATGGTGTTAATTAAACCCTCAGGTTTTTTAAATATGAAATTTTTATTTATAATTTTTAATTAATAATATTAGATTTTCAGAGTCATGTCACAATTATTATAATATGATGCACAGCCATTCTCCTATTAATATGATAGGAATACAGATTAACAGATTCACAATGAATATTTCTGTGCTTGTGACAGTTGAAAGTAGATTGTAAGTTGTTCTGAAAATAATTTTTTACTTCTAATAACTGACTCTATGGTATTCTGTATTATGCTCAGGATGGTCTCACAGTAGATTCTTTTTTGTTTGTTTAATTGTTAAGAAATCAACTAAACGGGCCCGGCGCGGTGGCGCAAGTGGTTAAGGTCCTCGCCTTGCACGCCCAGGATCCCAAATGGGCGCCAGTTCTAATCCGGACAGCCCAGCTTCCCTTCCAGCTCTCCGCCTGTGGCCAGGAAAGCAGTCGAGGACAGCCCAAAGCTTTGGGACCCTGCACCTGGGTGGGAGACCCAGAAGAGGCTCCTGGCTTTGGACCGGCATAGTATCGGCCATTGCGCTCACTTGGGGAGTGAATCATCGGACGGAAGATCTTCCTCACTGTCTCTCCTGTCTGTATATCCGCCTTTCCAATAAATAAATAATAAAAATTTAAAAAAAGAAATCAACTAAACAAAAACATTTTGGCAAACCAAAATAAAGATAATGTACATAGATAAACAAAATGACACACACCAAAAAAAAAAAAAAAAAAACCCAGACTCAATGTAATTCTTGGATATTATTCTAGCAATTTAATGATACTCTCCATCTTTCTGCAGCCATACCATCCTAAACAGACCCATTCTCACCTAAATCTGAATCTTCTTACTTTCTTGATGGAACACGTTGCTAGAAATATAGAACGTTCTTCCTCCTCACCACCTGCAATAGCTGTAACTAATATTCTGAATCATTGTGCTAAGTGAACAGATGTGAAGTTTATTGCCACTCATCTTTTTTTTAAATTATATTTGATAATCTTTACAAAGTTAATTAGGGTAAAAAGTTCCAAGGGCTATAGGGAAGTGGTTAAGACTATTATTTCCATATTGTTTCCTTCATGTATCTGAGGTAAAGGGAGTATTGAGGGAGAAGCCCCACCCAGTTTCCCACCCCAAGTCCCAGATGTGGGGCATGCTCTGAGGGTCTTGCTCAAGTGGTTTTGATAGTTCACCAGTTATGAATCACTGCCAATCTTGCCACTCCAAGCACGATGAGGTTGAAGAATCCACTGATTGACACAGTCCCTCATAGTCTCCATTTGCCTAGTATTTCACTGCCAACAAATAGCTGAGGTGGTTGATAGACTTGTTCTGTCTTCTGTCTTTTCTTGGTTAGGGTTCTGAGTCCGGCAATTCGATGGGGAGATCCCGGCACAGTCCATCGCCCCGATCAGCTGGTGGTTGCAATTGCTGGGTTGGTTCTCTTTTCAGCCCCGATTTCCACTGGAACCAATGGGTGTTGCAGTCCAGCCTGTTTCTGCCCAGCACGTACTGGGTCCTCACATAAACCAGTGGGAGCTGCAGCCTAATGAGAGCGACCCGCAATAACCCCACCAGGCCCGCACCCTACCCTGGTTTGCCAGTATGTACAGAAGACTGGTCCAGTCTGTCCCATATCCCATTTGGCTCTCGTACATGACGATGGGTATTGAAGCTTAGTTCCATCCAACCAGCTCAACTATCCAGCCCTCACGGATGTTGTTGAGTGCTTCTCTCTGTCTAGCCACCCCAGCCCCTGTCCTAGTTTTCGTGCCCTCCTGTGGGAGTGGTAATCCAAGAGGGAGAAGCCCACTGTTTCCCGCCCAGGTCTCACTCCAGGATTATGCACTCTTCAGGTGGTTCTGGCATTTGACTTGACAGATTGGCCCCCAGTGCTAGCTTCTGCCAACTGATGCTGTGGCTAAGCCGAAACAACCCTCACCCACTCTAATTTTGTTTGCATCAGTAGGAATAATCAGCTCAGTCTGGCTTTTCCCTGATCTAGTCCACATGAGGCACACAGGTGTTATAGCCCTGCTTAATCTGGACTGCCCCCATCCCATCCCATGCCCTCCAGTGGGAGTAGCTGTCCAGCAAGGGACCCCCTCCCTTTTATATTCCACCTGCCGGCTCTGCCCCTTCCCTTCCTGATTCTCACGCATGCTGTTTGGGCGCTGCAGTCACTTCTGGTACAGGCAACCTCACTTTGGCATTCCGTATTGTGCACTGCTTTTGTCACAACCGAACCTGGCTCGACCCACACTCTGTTCTGGTGCTTGGATTCACCAGTAGGTAATGTGAACAGGTTCAGCCTGGTCTGCCCCCAACCCATACCATGTGTATGCCAGTGGGATAATTTCCATTGCCTGTTCTGGGTTGTTCCCTATTGTGCTTCTTGTGCTTACCTGCAGGGACTGTGTCCTGTCAGAGAAGTTGCCCAGGCTCCTCCATCAGAAGCTTTCCCAATGCCAGTTTTTGCGCATACCAGTGGGTCCATGAGCCAGCCCTACTCAGTTAACCTCCTGTCCTAGCAGGAACAGTGGCTTTTCCTGACTGGCCTTCAACCCAATCTGGTTCTTGCTGTTGGATGTTTCAGCCCAGCCATGGCACGTCCTTACCCACATATGGCTCACATATGTCTCAGTAGGCGTTGATACCTAGCCTAGTCTGTCACACATCTACTCTGGTCCTCCAGGACACCAGACAGTGTTGGAGTTTGGCCCGGCCTGGTGCGTGCGTCCAGTCCCAGTCCACACTTGTGCCAAGGGAGATTACAACTGTATGCTGATCAGAATGAAGCCCCCATTCCAGCCCATGCGCCCCTTGGTGTGAACCTCCACCCAGCTAGGGTGTCCCCTTAGCTCCCCAACTGGGCCTGTTCCCAGCCATAGATCATGTGCATGCCAGTGGTTGTTCTGTCTCAGCTTGGCAGAGCCCCTCACCTGTCCCGGCCTCTGCCTTAGACACTGTGTCTTAGTGTCCCTGACTCACGCAGACCAGTAGGTGCAAGAGCCTATTTCAGCATGACCTGTGCTCCATGCTGGTTTCTAGTTTCGCTTGTAGGCCAAGGCTTGCTAGGGCCCTGCCCAGTATATTGTGCTCCATTACCAATTCACACAATGGCCAGCCATTGGAGCTACTTTGCCCAGCTTGTCTGACCCCCATATCTGGACCACATGTTTACCAGCGGGAGCTGTGACTTGCCAGGGGAGTTTCCTAAGTTACTCCACTTGAGCCAGTCCAAGACCCAGTTCTCATACATGCCAATGGGTTTTAGGCCAGTGCCCAGCGCAGTATGGCCTTCCATTTGGCCATGTATGAGCTGGTGAATATTGCAGCCCAGCCCACCCCACACCCTATTCAGGATGCACATTCAGGTGCTGCTGCCTTGACCAGTCCAGACTGTTGCGGGTTCCTTTGCCTGTGATTGATGGCAAGCCCCTTGGTCACACCTAGCTTAGTCCATCACCACTCAAACTGTTGAGCTAATCAGTAGGGCTAGAATTTCCACAGGGTGTGGCCCACACATCCCTCACTGAAGTCACCCCTGGATATGGTTCTTGAGTGCTAGTTAATGTCATGGCCCCACCTAATGTGACCTGTCAGCTGATTCATCCTCATGTCAGATAACAGCATATCCTGCTGGACAAGCCCCGAACTTTAGCTTTTGTATGAACTGGTGTTCGGTGCTAAGAATTGTTAAGTGATTACAAGTTCTTCAAAGGAAGAGTTACTGTCATTGGGAATCTTTAGGATTGACTCACATCCCAGAAGCACAATGGGTTCAACCTGGAGCTACCTAAGTTGTGATTCAAAGAACTCAAACCCCAGAGTTTCCCGGCTGGGCGGCCAGCAGGCGGAACTGGGACCAAATGGCACTCTGGCCGCCCAGGGACAGCTCACCACGTGCACATGGTGGCTGGCGTATGGGATCCAGGCATGCGACGCCCAGTCCCGAGACCCACCGCCACTCATCTTGTTAATGGGGCTCAGGACATACCATTCCTAAATACAGTACCATGGCTTTGAGAAAACTAGAGAACAGTACTCACTCCTTCCTCTCACCACTGAAGCAAGCCAGAAAACCCAGCTGGCCTCTCTGAAAGAGGTCCGTATGCCTTTGTTCTCTCCCTATAACCAGAGCAAGGGAACCACCTTAGCCACAAAAATAGAGATGCCAAATGAATCTGAATAAACAGGCCTTCTTATGCTCATCATCAGTGAGTATCCTTTGCCTCCAGTGGTACTTCCACACAACTGTCCATTCACAGGTTTCTCTGAGTCTTTATTTCTAACAGTTCCCATGTCACAATAAAACTTACATTAAGTATGTTTGTGTGCCTTTTGCTTTTGTTAATCTGCTTTTTGTTATAGGTATATCATTCATGAAGCCAGTAATAGGTTGTCTCCTACATGCTCTGGAAGAGCTATTCACAGAGGTTGATCCATGTTGGCTTCCTGTTGAGTTCTCAGAATTAGATGGATTTAAAGCATTCATAATCTAAATATCATGGTGCTAATGTTTTTATATCCGTTCTGGAAGTGGACATCGTGGGACTGATGGACTGGACTGAGACAAAGAGCTCCCAGGTGCCACCAAAGTCAGTGTATCTAGTCTTTTCAACAGTGTGTGCTTCAGCACCAACATAGGTAGGACTCTGTGTGATTATTCAGTGGATGGTGGCTTCATTAAATTTTTTAAAGTACAAGGTGTATCTTATTTTAAGATGTTTGAAGGTCTTCCAGGATGTCTGCATTGATTTAATATCTGTTGAAATTCAAAGGAGGATACTGTTTGGGGAAAAGGAGAGAAATAAATTAAAAATTCATTTCTCCGTAGTCAAAACACTGAGCTAAATTACTGTGGTGGGAGAGGAAGGGATCCACGAAATCTCAACCTCTGCTTTCATTATTCCACATTATTATGTTTGTGTATGTGAAATAATCTAGAACCAGAGTGTCAGGACTACCGCATGGAATACAGCTAGGATTACATATTGAGTTACAACTAACCTGCACTTCCATTTAAGGATTTAACCCAATGACTTTCAAACCCATCAGGATATTTTAAAAGTTCCCTGAAGTGCACTTTTTAAAATGCAGATTCCAGGATTTTGTATCTGCCCTTCCCAAATTCACCATTTATCCCAAAGGCCAGGTTTATTTTTAACAGGCAAACCAGGTGATTCCAAAGCAGGTAGTCCAGATCTAGCCTTTTAGAATGACAACGAAGAAAGTCATCCGAAAGTAGAGGATACATTGCAGACTTTATGAGCACTATTATAGCAGTTTGTCGAAGTTCATTTTGGATGGTCTACATGATCTCACCTCAGTGAAATGACCTGATTCTGCTCGAGCCTATACATGCCAAGATGAACAGAGGTGTTTGCCAGGCTACCTGCTGGCAAAATAGGAAGCCCTTATCTTTGATCTACTGCTATCATTTTTATCACAGCCACTTTCTTCCCTGCGGGTCTGTCTTTTTCATCCAAATATATCTATTGGTAAATAGTTCCTTCCTTATACAACATCCTATTCTTGTACCAGGTTTGCCCAACTGCATAACCACTAAGGTTTATCAGTGAGTAATGGTGGAAAACAGCTCCCTCAACTCCAATCAAGAGGTAAAACCATGATCAATGCCTTCTCCTTTCTAGAGTGATGGCTTTGCAGACTATAAATGCTCTGTCTCACACTGCCCTGTAACAATCCCCAGCCTCCAGGATGTAATGTCCAGCTTCCTGGTGTGTGTCAGTGGCCTTCAGTTTGGAATGTGGCCAAGTATCCTCTCCAAGATGTGTAATAAGCACAAGTTTTAAGAAAGCCATTTTCCATATAGTGTTCATATGTCTGTATCTAGTAAAATGGATTTATTTGTGAATGTAACTCAGTGCTAGTTCTTTCTTCCTCTACTTTCATAATCCCCTTGTTTCCCATTAAAGAAAATAATACTATGATGTATCTCCCCAGGGTATAAATGTCTCCAGGGTGTCTATAAAAGAATTCTAAATACTTGCTTTATTTAAGAATTTTGCCTGTTCCATTTCACAAAACCATTCAAAAGAAAAAAAATGCCAAGTCCCTGTAAACAAAATAAAAAGGACTTTAGTAAAAAATAGCCAAATCCAGACCTATCACTGTGGCCCAGCTGGTTAATCAATGATGCCGGCATCCCCTACCGGAGTGTTGCTTCAAGTCCCAACTACTCCACTTTCAATCCAGCTCCTTTCTCACGTTACCTGAGTAGCAGCAGATGGTAGTTCAAATTCTTGGGCCCCTGACACCCAAATGGGAGAAACTTGGATGGAGTTCCAAGCTTTTGCCTTCAACCCAGTGCAGGCCCAGCCATTATGGCCATTTTGGAGAATAAAACAGCAAATAGAAGATCTCATTCCATCTCTCCCTCTCTCTGTCACTCTGCCTTACATAGCCTTTATTTTAAAATGCCCAAAGCTGTAGCACATGTGTTTGTGGTAAAGCTTCTGTTGGTTTTATCAAAATGTCAAAATAAAAATCAAAATTTTTTATCAAGAAATTATATGGGCATACATAAAATTAACATTTTTATTTCCCCAACCCTTTCTTAGTAAATGAGCTGGGCAAAACACCTCTACATGAAAGCATACTATTTAATTAAAGTGAATGACTCCAGTAGCTGAATAATGAAGCCTTTTCCAATGAGGTTTCCAATTATTTGCCTTCAACACAATTAAAGAAGAACCCAATTGAGTTGCTGACTGATAGATCATTTAAAATAATGTTTAATGAGAGATCACTGTATGATTATTTTTAAACATATTTAATACAGGAAGAATGATAGTGTCAGAAAATTCCTTCCATTTATAGATCAAACTTTTACATCTATAAAACCAAGAAAGTAATATAAGTCCTATCTCATTTTAGAAACAAGTATCATTCTTGTGAGGTTATATGAATTAAAGGGGAAGGGTACACATCCACCTCATGAAAAAGAAGCATTTCCAGAAAGATTGGTATTTTTATACTTAATAATTACATCTAAGTGTATGCTGTTTGCAGGCTCCTGTCCCAAAGAAGCCTTCCATTCTCCTGAGAGTGCAAAACGTGTGCTGAAAGCATTCTTGGGGGTTCCCCAGGAGAAGTCTTGAGCTTTTATCACCTCTTATTACACTTGTTTCTGGTGTCTGTGGATTCCAGACTTTTCTTGGGGGGATTCTGTAGTCAACTTCCTGTCTTGTGCTAGATCTGGAAGAAGCAGTCGCCTGCTATCTCTAGTTCCTGCTGTTTCTGAGTGTCTCTGCCTCACACATTCCCCATATTGGTTCTCCAGATGAATCTGGAGCCCCCTGTTAGTACCGCTCACTGCTTTAATATTGTGGCTCTGCTGGAGTGTCTTTTTAGGTGCCAACCACCCCGTTCAACCCTTCTATTTCTCCTACTTCAATGTCTGCCAAAGCTCTCTGCTTCCAAAAGCCTTCCCTGTCCCTCCACTTGACTATTTCAGTCATACCTCCTAACCATAGCTCTTTGAACGTACCACACATCACTTTTCTGTCACTGCACATGCTGTTCCCTCTGCTCAATGCCCTTTCCATCTGACTTTCAATTGTGTATAATTTGGCACAGACATCATCTCTGGGAAGGCTTCCCTGAGCCATCTAGCCTGGGCTGCGTGCCCTCCCATCTCTCTCATGACACCCTGGTCTCTTCCCTATCACAGTGTTTACATCTGTTATAATAGTCCTCCCAAGTTATTAAGTTAATGAATTAATGTGAGATTGTTTTAATTAAAATGGAAAGTCATTAGAGATATAGGACTATCAGTGCTATATTTTGTTTATTCTCATATCCCTTGTGTGTATGGCGCAGTGTCTGAAGCACAGGAGTTACATTGAAAATACTGGTTTTGTTGAACCATTTGTTACAAAAAACAGGGGAAGAAGTTAACCTGCCTATGGAGCAATCCCTAAAGTTTTGTGAGATCTGATGGAATTTTAATTGTCTCCAAGACCTTCAAAGCAATAGCAATCCAAACAAGAGTCCGTCAACTGATTTCTTACTCCTTCAGATATCACATCTCAGGAAAGATAGCTGAAAACATTTCTTAAATCTGACTTCAAAAGTGGTTCAATAGAGCACAGAATGTTGATGGAAAACTAAGCAATGAAGTTTTGTCTTTGCCTTTGATTGTTCCTCTTTCTTTCTTTCTTTCTTTCTTTCTTTCTTTCTTTCTTTCTTTCTTTCTTTCTTTCTTTCTTCCTTCCTTCCTTCCTTCCTTCCTTCCTTCCTTCCTTCCTTCCTTCCTTCCTTTCTTTCTTCCTTCCTTCCTTCCTTCCTTCCTTCCTTCCTTCCTTTCTTCCTTCCTTCCTTTCTTTCTTTCTTTCTTTCTTTCTTTCTTTCTTTCTTTCTTTCCTCTGTAACGACACAGGCTAACTTCCAAGATCCAGAGATTCAAGACCCAAGGTACTCATAAACTCAGACACACATGAGATGTTTTCCTTTTGTTCACATTCCATTGTGAGTCTGCATACTATAGGAACAGTGAAAAAGCCTCAATGAAGCTGGGGTCTGTTTCCCACTTCCTTCTAGTTTTGCATTTTATACCTTCCAGCAACACTAACATCCCGATATTATCTCTCTGTGCTGGCATATGCTGAGCTGTCCTGTATGCTGCTAGTCTGAAAGAATCAATCCAGTTTGCTGCCACTTGTTTATAAAAATATGGCCCCTTTGGCTTAACTAGATGAGCACTTGTACATACCAGCAAATCACTCAGCTGCTTCTGCCATGTGACAGGGCTTGGCGACTTTTAGAGACTGGTTCATTTCCTAAACAGAGGGTCTCAAACTGGCTGCTGATAGCCATCTAAAAGCTGTAAACAGGTTTTCTGATTGCCACCTCAAAGTTCAGCTGTGTAAAACACAGCTTTCTAGGGTCAGTGTGGTAGCATAATGGGTTACGTTTATGGCACCCGCATCCCTTATTGGAGCACTGGTCAACTCTGATCAGGCTCCCTACTAATGCACTTGGGAAAGCAAGAGGAAATGGTTCGAGCCTATGGGCCCTTGTGTCCCCTGTGGAAGACTCAGATGGAGATTGTGGCTCCTGGAATCAGCCAGCACAGTTCAGGCCACTGGAGTATTTGGAATCTATCTCTTTTCTGCCTTTTGAATAAATATTTACCCTCCCTCCACTGATTTTTTTTTTTCATACATAAATATCATTCTATTTGCTACTGATTCTGTGAATGAGCACTTTGGGTTTGGCTTAGCTGGTAGTACTGCTAGTCTTTCCTACTATCACAAATGTGTCTGGAGTCGCTAGCTGGGTTACCTCAATTGCTAGGGGTAGTATGGGATGTGCAGGGCTGTTCCCTGAATCTCTGGAGGCTAAAAGAGTCGATTTGTGTGAGGTCTTATGCTGTAAAAATGGACAAGTTTTAAAGCACAAGCATTTTTAAAACCTCAGTACCGAGTTTCTGTTGAGTAAAACAAGATTCAAGGAGGTTTAAAAAACAAACAAACAAAAAGAAAAAAACCCTCCATCTCTTATTGGGAGAAGCAGGTAAGTCCCATTCAAAAAAAGCACACATTAAGGCAGAATTTAGGTGTTTGTTTAGTCTACCACAGTGGTTTGTTTCTTTCCTTTCTTTCTTCCTTCCCTTGATTTTCTTTCTTTCCCAAACCTGCCTCCCTCCCTCCTTCTTCCTTTCTTTATAATTCCAGTCAACAACATTTAAATATCAAAGTTCTAGCTTATCTTGAAAATTATCAGTGTACTTTATTCAGATCCATTTCTTTCCTGATGTGCTTCATTTTAGTTTGTAACAATAAAGCCTAGTTTTATAAGATTTGGGGGAGGGGAGTCCATGAATGGTAGCCTAATAGCTAGGATCCTTGCCTTGCACGTGCCAGGATCCTTATGGGTGCTAGTTCATGTCCCGGTGGCCCCACTTCCCATCAAGCTTCCTACCTGAAGCCTGGGAAAGGATGGCCCAAAATCTTGGGATTCTGCACCTGCATGGGAGACCCGGAAGAGGCTCCTGGCTCCTGACTTCAGATGGGTTCAGTACCAGCCATTGCAGCCATTTGAAAGTAAATCATCGGACAGAAGATCTCCCTCTTTGTCTCTTCCTCTCCGTATATCTGACTTTCCAATAAAAATAAATAAATCTTAATAAAAGAGAGAGAGATTGTTTTGTGAATTAAATGAGGTAATGTCTGGAAAAGTCTGGCACAAGCAGGTACTGGATTTGTTTCCTTCCTTCCTGAGTATACCTAGCCACAAAGTTGCTGCTTTGCAGTGATGGAAGAACAGCGAAGATGATGGACAAGAGAGTCTTGGAGACGGTAGCTAGAAAATGATCACTTGGACTGTTTGTAAAGGGATGAGACATTGGGGAACAAAAAAAAATTATAGGAACATTAAACATAGTTCAAGGCATTAAAAAAGAGTAATGGTCAGCAGCTCCATTTGCTCCAAGTGGCATGCTTCTGCCTCAGAAGAGTTCTCCAGTTCAACCAGCTGAGCACATCCTGGGAGACACTTGTGTGGTTCTGCTCCCTGTCTCCAGGCACCTCTGGGCAAATACTTGGGCTGGGGTGCATTGCTTCACTGCTTTCCAGTTGGGGGTGAGACCTCTGTCCTATGAGTTCCTTCCTGGCCTGAGTCAGGACTGAGCAGAGAATCATCCAGAACATGCAGAAGACACCAAGCAGCACAATTTCTTTCCAAATTGGTACAAATTTTTCAGACCTTGCAGTAAGCTCCCTTTTAACTGGATAAAATATTTGGGTGAGTTTTATCTCAGGTAAAGAGGAACTAGGCTTTTGCCAACTCGCAAACACCCTGTGCTTAATGAAAAACCAAAAGGAATTGTGTAAGATGTTTGGAGGTAAGTTCATTGGACTTTCTACCTAAAATGCAGTGGGGCAATTCTTCTGGCCACCTGCTCACCAGTGAGGCACAACAAAGAGGTTGAAAGAGAAACACAGCATTTAAAAATTTCCCAGTCTCTCTAGACCTGGGTTTCCTCAAGTCCCCACATCTGCAACAGAAGGCAAATGGCGGAGTTGAAGGTAAGAAACTAGCTGGCAGGCTCACTGTGGTTTTTTCAGGCAGAATTTAGGAAAGCTGGGAATTCCAAGTTGTTGGATTTGGAAACTGTTCAGAGGTTCCTCTGTGTTATCTGAGACATAACATAAGTTGATGGACAGGGGAGATATGATCAAGGAAAGCAATGCAGCTCTTACAGGCCATCTTACCTTTGTTCATTTCAAATCTCATCTTGGGAATTTTTGTATCTCCAAAGAGCACCGCCCCACCATGGATACACATGTTTCTCACTATTGCTGTTTCCCATCATCCTATTACTGCAGCCTCTTGGACTGATCCCAGCCCACCTGGTAGAGATGCTTAATCTGCTCATTTAATTTGAAGCACAGAATTATTCCTTGTCCAGAAGAAGCCCTAGCACCTCCATTAGAAAATGCCTCCTTTTTATTTGATGTGTAATTGAGAAGTATGTATAGGTGATACATGTGTTTTTATGTGCTAACCATTTAAACAAAGAGCAAAATATTATATGTGTATTTTATAGATTCCTAATGCTTTTTAATGAACAATTAAAGCTCATCAAAATTAAGAGATTTGCCCAACATCCTTCTCATAGACAGAAAGGTTGTCTGAATCAGAAATCAAATTCAAAGAGACACCTCAGTGGCTCCTATTAGATAGAGTCACTAGTTAAAGCTAGAAACAGGGACTATGTTGCCAGTGTCCACACCTTGCCTAATACTCAACCCGCACGTGGATCGGGCCTCAGACGTGCAAGTAGCAGTAAGCAGCACTGCCCAGGACCATGGCTCATGCCAGGTGGGCCAGACTGCCAAGCTTCTTCCCAGATGCCTTGCAACTGGTGCTGAGTTTGAAGATTCATACAACTTCCTATTTGATTAGTATCCTGAAAACACTGGAGTAAAAGAGTGTTTCTGTAGCTTTAGACCTGAGAATTAACTCTTATTCTTTTTCTGAGAAAGGACTATGTGCTAGGAGAAGAGCTGGGCTTAACCTATGCAGAGTAAAGAACAGCTTTCTAATGGAGGATGCTCTTGACCTGAGTCTTCACTAGAAATTGCCTAAATAAAGAGAGACACCAAAGAAACAGTCCCAGGACAGTGCAGGCAGAAGGCCCTGGGTATTCTGGGACTTGAAATGGTTCAGGCAAATTTGAATTGCTAGAGGGCCAACCCAGCCAGAGAGACCCAGGAAGTGGCTAAACGTATTCATCTGTATCTTGGGTTGAAGAAGGGGCAGCCGAAGAAATAGACATGCAGGTCAGCGTGTCCAGAATGGTAGCTGAAATATTGGCAGGGGGAAAGTACACAGGAACTTGTTTGCTAATGAAAATCCCATGGGGGAGTTCAGCAGGAGATAGAAACATCCCAACTGTTTACAAACAAATTCTAGCTACATCCTTATCCTGCTGTAATTTTTGAGCAAATTATTATGCAGAGCAGCAACACAACAGTCTAAATTGCATGCTGGTCTTTGTTCTCAATTTCAAAGACGTACTTCCCAGCCTGCTGTCTAATCTCCATAAGGAAAGGTTAGTTTCAGAGGTTGGGAATCTAAACATAGAAAGTCACAGTACATCATACTCCATCCAATCAACAAACATTAGGTAATTTTTAAACCTTAAATTGTTTTACTTGTTCATTTTATTGAATATGTCAATCCAAAGCCTAAAGTAAAATCACAATTATATAAAAGCCTAACTGTAGGGAAAAAATTCAAAAGATAAAATGATAAAATTTTAAATGGACCACCCTAGGTTTTCTTAGGTAAGTTGCTTTACTTCTCCTAAGCTTGGTTTCCTTATTTCTAAAATGAAAATCTGGTTTAACACTCAGACTTTGCCACTCCATCACCAAATGCTTGATTGACTGACTTCGGGTCTGTTTTTAACTAGCTTCTGGAATGATTCTAATGATTAATCAGACCGGACCACTGCTGTATGTGATTAGATCCATATTGCTGCAGTAACAAATTGCCACTCATTTATTGGCTAAAAACAGCACAGATTTATTATCTTGTGTTTCTGGAGGTCAGAAATCTGAAACCAAGGAGTAGAGATTCAGCCTGGTAGTTAGTGTTACCAACGAAGCTTGGTGGGCTCCTTACTCAGCTTAGTACAAAAATAAAAAGCCAGGAAACAAGCAGAAGCATGACAGAATCTTTACTCAGAGTAAAGCAGTAGGAAAACAGGGCCCCACAAAGAGGTAAGGAAGTGGAGTGCCTTACTAGACCCTGGTTTTAGGGGAAATAGCATTTTTTTCCCTCAGTCATGAACACGGTGAGAGGTAAGAGGGACACAAGTGTCTGGGCTGATAAAGAGTGGCATTTTGGATGAAAGGATTCAAGCCACTGTCTTGTCTTATTCTGGGAGTATGGCCTTCCGCCTCCTCCTCCCTAGGCCTGGGCAGAGAAGCAGAAGAGAAACTTCCTTCCCTTTGGTTGTCGTGGCAACTCCAGGATGTTGCTTTTGCACAGCCAGTACATGTAGTGCAGACAGTGAACTGTGACTTGGGGTTCAGGAAATGGGAACACCCCTCCTCTCCTTCAAGGCCCTGGATCCAGCCTCAAAGCCTTGCCACATCACACATTGCAGCTCTCAAGTTCAGTTCTTAGCTCCGGCTTCCTGTTAATGCAGACCTTGGGTGACAGCAGTAGAATCTCAAAAAATTGGCTTCCGGCTACCCACACAGGCAAGGAGGAATGAGTCCCTAGCACTGAGCTTTCACCTAGCCCTGTCTCAGCCACCGTGAGCAATTGGAGAATGAACTGGAGAATGGGAATCCTTACTTGCTTACTCTCTCTTTGCCTGTCAAGTCATTGTTAAAAATCTGAAATCGGTATCACTGAGATAAAGACAGGATGCTCACACAGCTGATTATTTTGAAGACACAGTGAGTTATCTCTGTCCCTCTCTTCTCTGGAGCACATTCTTTTTCCTTGGCTTGTGGTCCCTTCCTTCATCTTCAGAAGACAACCTTCAAAGCTCTGTTTTGTCAGCATATGAACTACTCCTGGTTTGTAATCAGCTCTGTTACTACCTCTGCCATAGAAGGCCACTTGTATATGTATTTATAGGACCCAACACTAATCAGGACATCTTTCCTCAGCCCCAGATCCTTAATTCAATCTCAACTGCGAACATTTCTCTTGCTTTCAGAAGACACAAATTTCAAAGATTAAGACAGTCCTTATGCAACCTACAACAATAACCTTCGACTTCCCCTAACAAACTGCATCTTAGGTTCCCATCCATGTTAACTAGAAATACTGGATTCTTTCCATAAGAAAGAAGGTAGCAGTAGGTCCATCTCTACCTTGACTGCTGTTTCCTTCATACTCAGTGAGAGGAGGTGAGGTATGCCATCTGCTCATCCCATCAGGTGTTACCTAGAGTCAGAGTCAGAAGGCACCACCTCATAAAACTACTCTGACAAGTGATTCATATCCTGGGGACCATGTGAGAATGAAAAAGCTGTAGACGAGTCAGCTGCCAAAGAACTGATGGCAGTCAAGTCACATGAAGCTTGATAATTTATTCTCTTATTTAAAAGAATGCATATAATTCTCTTGGAGAAATGAAATTATATTTTCATTGGATCTAAGTGTTCATAAATCTGAACTGAAGAAAACATACAAACACAGTTGCTTCATGTTAGATCGTTATTTCTGTAGAAAGCATATTTTTACATAATCACTGAACCAGCTGGAGTGGAGTGCTTGGATTTTCAAATATGATAAAAGTAGAGTTCAGGTTCTGTCCTTGAGCTTAAAGCCTCCAGCTGTGGAAAGCATCACAAAGCTCTCATAAACTCATCTGTAATTTTGCTCTCAGGATTAGAAACACAAAGTGATTTGAGAGTGACTTGGCATTTTCTGGCCCCTCCTCTGCAGCCAGGCTCTGCAGTTAGGATGAAGAGACAGATCCAGAACTCACACCTCTCTTGGCACTTGGGTGGCTTCCTTCCAGATCACCAGCTGTTCCTTCTTTTTTCTTTTCTTTTCTTTTTTTTTAAGCAAAGCCTGAATCAAATGCTTCAGTTCACATCTGTGAGCTCTCTTTTCCCTTGTTCCCAAAAACACACAAAACCTTGGACTTTGTCCGGAGGCCAAGCAACTGCAAAGAAAGAGGAAGGCTAATGAGTAAGTGCCCCCACGCCTGCCAGAAAGCTCAGCTGTACTGGACAGCACTCAAACCTTCCTTCCTCTCTTGCACAGACAATGCAGCACTAGAACAAAGGAACGAACCAGAATATGTAGTAGCTTCCGTCACAGGCTAGTCTAAAACTGCATTTCACAGTAAGAAGATCATTTGAGGTCGATATGAATCTCAGCAGCTCAGATTCAATCCTGTTGATGGTGAGCCTGGGTTTCAATTCGAGAAAAGAAAATTGTATCCAGTAAAGAATCGAACAACTGAATGGTCTCTGCCATTCCCAAAAGAAATTGCAAACTGCGTGCTGCTCCTGAACAAATCTGTGTATAACAGAACCTGAAGACGAGGTAATGGTAAATTTTCAGATATACAACATTTTCCATCTAAAGGCAAAAAGAATCATTTCCCTTTCGTTTCTTTCTAAGTCATAACATTTCACATTTGATATGAATTCCAAATAGGGGCACTGCCTGTTTAATCACGGCTTGTGCATCAGCATGGTGTACCTAGCTCATTCTGCTGCATGCTGTTGAGAACTCTGGGGGACCTGCCCTTCACCCCTGTCATCCTTCTTCTCTTTCATAAGGAGATATGCCTCAGGTGGAGCGTTTTGTTCACTGAGCCAGGCTATACTCTAACTATCCTAGGCTAAAATCGATAGGTGTATAAGTTAGAGCAAAAAAAAAAAAAAAGTGTTATTATTATTTTTTTTTTTTGCCCGTATAAGAATAAGCTCTTGAAGAGCCAGCATTGTGACTCAGCAGGTTAAGCCCATGCCTGTGACGCCAGCATCCCACATGAGTGCCTGTTGGAGTCCCAGGTGCTCTGCTCCCAATCCATCTCCCTGCTGATGCTCCTGGAAAAGCAGTGGAAGATGGTCCAAGTCCTTGCCATCTTCCTGGCATGCTTCCTGGAGTTCTAGGCTCCTGGACTTGGCCTGGCCCAGCCCTGGCTATTGCATCTATTTGTGGAATGAAGCAGCAGAGGGAATATCTCTCTCTTTCTCTCTCTCTTTCTTTCAAATAAAATAAATAACTCTTAAAATACTACTACTACTACTAATAATAATAAAAGAATTGGTTCTTGGTACCAGTACTGTTACTCAGCAGGTTAAGTGGGGGCTTGCAACACTGGCATCACCTATCAGGGTGCCTGTTTGAATGCTAGCTGCTCAGCTTTAGATCCAACTTCCTGCCAATGAGCCTGGGAAGGCAGTGGATGATGGTCCAATAGTTGGGTAGTTCCATGCATGTAGGAATCTCCTGATTTTGGATGACCCAGACCTGACTTTGCAGTCTTTCAGGGAATGAACTAATGGGTATAAGCTCCATCTCTCTCTCTCTCTCTCTCTCTCACACACTTTCTCCCCCTCTCTCTCTCTATATATATAGGTATGTATGTATGTATGTATATATATATATATATATATATATATATATATATACACACACACACATATGTGTGTTGCTTTGTCTTTCAAATTGATAAATATATGTTAAAAATAATTGACTGGTCCTCGTCTTGCACGCCCAGGATCCCATATGGGTGCCGGTTCTATCCCGGCAGCCCCGCTTCCCTTCCAGCTCCCTGCCTGTGGCCTGGGAAAGCAGTAGAGGACAGCCCAAAGCTTTGGGACCCTGCACCCGCGTGGGAAACCCAGAAGAGGCTCCTGGCTCCTGGCAACGGCATAGTATCGGCCTGTTGCGCTCACTTGGGGAGTGAATCATCGGATGGCAGATCTTCCTCTCTGTCTCTCCTCTCTGTATATTCGCCTTTCCAATAAAAAAATAATAAAAATAAATCTTAAAAAAAAATAATTGACTGCATGAAAAACTAAATCAACAGAAATCTCTTGAGCATCTTGTATGGGCCAAAGCATAGGATACCTGGAAGTAAACTGTCATAGTCCTAGCTCCCATGAAGCATTTAGGCCAGGAAACAAGCTAAGCAATGAATAAGAACTCTTAGGCGTGTTTAGCAATGTAAGAGTTGGTTTCAGGGGTTCCTCATAATTTTGTTGTTGGAAATCTCTCCCCTCTAGTTGTAAAGTTAAGAGATGTTCATTACATGTGTAGACAATGGGATGCTGGACTGTCTGACATTATCTGTACCAACAATGTCAGAGTACACTTATATAAGAGACTAATAGAATTATGATTCCTTATGAAGGACGACTACACTATTGTAGTAAAATGGGGAAAATCTGGCGGGGGTGGGAGTTTTGGGGGAAATCCTAGCCTACATGAAATTGTACCACATAATTCAAAATTCAAAATAAAAATATATTTTAAAAAGAGAGATGTCCATTAGAGTAAGCTCTACTGTGCCACCAGGAAAAAGTTTCAGGCTGGCATTTGGCATGAAAGGTACACATGTGTCCATGTCCACACAGATACAAATATATGTATATGTGTGCCAAATGTGATGGCTAGTGTTGGCTTTTGCTTGCAGCAAGGCTAATTTGGAAGAATCTTTCTCACAAGGGTTTCTCACAAGGGTTTTGCTGACAGGCTTGAGCCATCCTCCTCTTCTCAGCTACTTTTTTTCTCCTTTTCTGCTTGAGAAAATGTAGGGGAAATTGAGCTCCAATCGCAAGTAAATTGCAATCTTGTCCCAGCAAGAGCCTAGCAACCTGCAGTTGAGGTGGTGTCTGATCCATCTTCCCTCTCAGGAACTCCCAGATACAGCCAGAATGCAAGAACCCATTGTTGGGATGAGATAATTCAAGACAAGTCCACAAATAAACCAAGTACAGCTTAGAGTGGTGAGCTACCTCCATAGACTGTGCATGTCGTGAAATGCTCTTTAAATGTCATTCACGTGGCATTTGTGTCATTGTCCCTTGCAGTACCTCTCTGGATTTGGGAACGAGTGTGCTTCAGAGGATCCTCGCTGTCCAGGCTCCTTGCCAGAAGGACAGGTATGAATACATGGAATTTTTAGAGATCTCTGACTTTAGAGGCCTGGATGACTAACCCTGTGAACAATCTAGAAGTTTTATAGGCCATTAGGACAATTGAGATATATAGCAATGTCAATACAAAGTTGCAAATTGGATTGGTGGTTACCTAGTCAAAACACCCAATCTAAATTGGAGAAATTTCCAAGAGGAACTGGAGGAACTTCTAACTTCCTCAAAGACTGCTGTAAAATGACTTCCTCATGGTTCTCTTGAATAAAATATCACAACATAGAAAATAGTAAGGTACTTTAAAAGCATATGTAGATGGGGTAGGTAGTTTGCATGGTGGTTAAGATGTTACCTAAGAGGCTCACATTCCATATTGGATGTAGCTGGACTTGAGTCTTAAAACCACTTCCAATTCTAACTTCCTGCTGATGCATATTCAGGAAACAGCACCTGATGCATGGCTCAAATACTTGGGTTCCTGAAACCAATATAGTGGACCTAAATTGAGTTCTGGACTCCTGGCAACAACCGGGCTCAAATCAGGCCATTGTGGACAATTAGGGAGTGAATCAATAGATGGAGGTAGATCTCTCTCTATTAACCTTTCAAATAAATTAATAAAATTTTAAATAAACAATGCATGCATAAAGATGCTCACATAACTGTTGGTTATGATAATAAAAATATGACACAAAAGCATTTTTCAAAACTTTTTAAACTTTTAAAGAACTTCTTTTCATTTTATTTGAAACAAAAAAAAAAGGCACACAGAAGTCTCCCATCTGCAGCTTACTTCCCAAAGGCCTGCGAACAGGCAGAACTAAACCATTGCAAAGCCAGGAGTATGGAACTCGTCCGGATCTCCCATGTGGATACCACCGACCCAACTACTTCAGCCATCACCTGCTGCCTCCTAGGGCAGGCATTAGCAAGAAGCTGGAATGAAGAGCAGGGCCAGGATTGAAACCCAAGCACTCTGGTACAGGATGATGTCTTCTTAAGTGGCATCTTGACTGTCGCACCAAATGTCTGCCTGCAAACCATTTTGAAGACTGTTTCTCAGCATAAACATATTTATTATATACTGTTTTCTTAGAAAGCAAGTGAAAGAAAGTGGAAGGGTTGGAGAGAGGGAATGAGAGAGAGAGAATAAAGAAAAGTAAGCAGGAAGGAAATGCCTGATTATCTCAAGACCATATGTACCATAATAGCCCTATTTGGAAGCTGAGAATAGAAAGAAATTACTAACATGTTAACACAGGGTGTACCTGGATTGGGAGATAATGTGTGATAACATATGTTTTGCAAACTTTCTATAGAAGGCATATATTACATGTAGAATTATGGGTAAGAGTCATATAAGAAGATATCCCAAGACATGTATATTGGCTGGGTAATGGTTATATGCAGTTGCCCAGGACAGGATTCTTTCACTGAGACTTTGGGAAAGTAAGATAGTCTTTGAATTGGAGTGATGCTGTTTTTCTTATTGTTTTGTTTGCTTGCCGTTTTTTAGGTTTTTTGTTTTATTTTATTTTGCTTGCTTCCTTTGTTTCAGAACAATCCTCAGATATGCCCCTACAACCTGTATGCTGAGCAGCTCTCAGGATCAGCTTTCACCTGTCCACGGAGTACCAATAAGAGAAGGTACAAGATTCATGTTGACCCGTGGATTATTAGAACTAAGCCCAGAACCCTGTGCTGCCTCCCATACTTAAGCCATAACGTGGCAGGACTGTCCCCAGATCCTTACCTGAGCTATGTTCTAGGTCGTAGAAGTGAAGGATCCACCTCATCCGGAGCTAGAACTGAATGCCCAGTGGAAGAAGGGGAGAGGGAAGAGTAGTTGCACAGAGCCAGCAAAACTCACATGTCCATTTCCATTTTTCAATTCTCAGCAGTACTCAGAAGAACATACGTCATTCTGGCCTTTCCTTAAGGAATAGCCAGTTAAGTTTTGGGTTCGAATTTACTTGTTTTATTTTTTATATAATGATTAAGTCAAAATTACAGAAGACCCAGAAGCATCTTCCTCAGTTGATGTGAGCATTATGTCCTTGGCATGAACATGTTGGATAATCCAAGGTTGGGTGGTGAAAAGATAGTGTCATTGTGGTTTGAATTACTAAGGTTTTTAACTCTTTGAGATTTGCTTTCACTGGAAACCAGCACATTCATTTGAACAGTTTTTCGTGTCCCTTGTTTACGCTAGACCTCTGGACCAGGTTAATGAAGCATGCCCCTTTGATTAATCCCTTGGCTGTAACAGGTACTATAGTTTCAGGAGACAGGAAGTGTTGTGATTAAAGTAAGTAAGTAAGAATTTCAGCCTAGGGCATCTATGAGGAGGGATACTACCACACTTGGGGACTTGGGGAGGAGGACAAGCTGTCTTGTACTACTTAGTACAAGGGACTAGGTTTATCTCCCCAGAGACTGCAGAGATGCCAACGAGAACATGACTCCAAAAAGCACAGTGCACCATACAAATGATGATGATGGTTTCCCTTAGTGGCTAATCGCACCTTCTGGGTGAATGTTGGCTGCCCTGGACCCATCATCCACATAGAACCTCTCTCTAGATTTTCATATATAAAATACAGATACCGATAGTGCCTATTTCGTCATTGTGGTCAGGACTGAAGCGAAGCATGTACATAAAGAGGCTAGCACATTGTCAGTGCTCGATTCATCAGGTAAATCATTATCATCACCACCTCTACCACCATCATTGTCATCATCAACAGCACCACTAGAGCAGTTTCTGTCTCAATTTCAAGGCATCTCTAGGAGACGTCAGGGAGCTGAGCAGGAGCTATGGCAGGTGCCATGCTACAAAGCCAGCGTCAATATTGCTTTTCTTTTGATAGATATGTCTGTGGTCTGGGTGGGGGTAGGGAGAAACTTCCCCCCCTTTGTGTGAAAAATCAGGAGTTAAATCTGCTATTTCACAGTCTCTGTCTTTGGAAGCCCAACAAGACAGGGTAAGAAAAGCACACAGACAGCTCCCATCTATTCCGATTTATGACAGCCTGGCCTTCATGACTGTGTTCTTGACTTTATGGCCCCTCCACTAACAGGCCACCTGGTCTCCGGATTCTGCTGCTTGCCCCCATTATTCAGCAATATCTTCAGCCAGCAGGAGCTGAGCTCTGTTCCAGGAGGCTGAAAAGGAGCTGTTGGCATTTCATTAAGAAGCTGGCTCTGTTCCCTGAATCAGAATTAAATCTCTGTCCAGGGCAATGTAGTGCTGCCTGGGGAGTTTTATAAACTCAGCTAAAAATAAATAAATAAATAAGGGGACACTAGGCTTGGCTCACCCATCTGTTTAGAACTTTCCAAAGGTATGCAGAAAAAATTTTTTAAAACTGCTGAAAATTTTCTGTAGGAAGATAAGACCAATCCTTGCTATAGGCTGAAACTTAGCTACCACTCATTTAAATCATAGATATTGGGCCCCCACAAAATTATTAGAGATTCTCTCTCTCTCTCTCTTTTCCTATCAATATGTCTGTCACATATTAATTTTTGTTGGATTAGTTAGCTTAGAATGTCAATCAGTACAGAGAATGTGGAAAATTTACACTGGTAAAAGCCCATACCTAAGGGAGACAGTTCAACAAATAGCAAATCAGTGATTACAGTGTGTCAAGCACTTAAGGTTCAGGAGCTCTTTGAGTTCTTGCAATAGTCCTAGATGATAAAAATGAAGAATAGGAAGATTCAGGACATGCAGTCACTGGCTCAGGGTCACAGAGCGGGTTCTAAGCTGTGCATACTCTCAGTCACATACTTCGTCGGGAGCTGCAGACGTTTATTACCTGGCTTGCAGTTCAAGCACTGCAGTCACGTCATGAGGAACTGGAGAAATCAAATGGAAATGGGACACATCTAGCCCATTTATCCTCCAGATGGCTCAGTGTTGGGCTACACCTCCTCCACCCTCTGACGTAAATGCTCCTTCATCTTAAAGGGGCAGACCTTGTGAAAACAAGATTGGTTTTGTTTTGTAAAAAAAAAAAGTAGGGTGCTTCTTTCTTCTGTGCCTTGTTAGGATAATGGTGTCTGGAAGGGCTGGAGTCCATCTTATTGAATCTTGGTGTTCCAGCTAGCTTCTCAAAGCTGCTCACCCTGGCATCCTTCAGGGTTCCTTCATGAGCGTGTTCCCTATCCCAAGAGGGAGGCATTGGGGATGGCTCAGTTCAGTAAGTTCCTGCCATACATATGAGGAAAACCCGGATTGACTTCCAGCTCTTGGCATTGCTCTGAACGTGAACTTGCAGATGAGAGCAATCTCTCTCACTCGTAAAGAAATACTTTTTTTAAAAAAATGATATTTTTTCATTGCTTCTCCTAGTAAAGCCCACAGACTTTTGGATCCTTCTGAAGATCTTCCTGAATCTGTATCTTACTCAGACTGCAGCCCTAAGGCAGTGTGTTCTTGTTTTCCCATAGCTGGCTGTACAGGATTCTACCTTCAGTTTCTCACAAGCCCTTTGAATCCATTGACCAAGGCCATGTCACTCACAACTGGGATGAAGTGGATCCTGATCCTAACCAGGTAACCTGGTCTCATGAATTGCAGTAAACTCTGAATCCAAAGCTTTGAAAACTTTCTAAATCCGGATAGAGTCTCTGAAAACTTAGAGACCGTTCTAAAAACAAAATGCTCATGTGTCTTTTTTAATTTTTTTTTTCCTCAAACCTGAGTGAAAATTTTTGGCACTGTTTGTGTGTTTGTGTGTGTGTGTGTATCTTTCTTACCTTGTAGCAAATAGACAGACATAGGAGTAGTTCACGCTAGGTATGAGTCCTTGGCTGAAATAGATGAATGGAAATAATGTAGAGTGGTCAAAATATCTCTACGCCTTAACGGGAGTGTATTTGTTTCAAATATAAACTTGCCACAGAAACCAGAGAATACATTCAATACTGACATCTCCAAAGAGAGGTTTGCATCCCGGTGCATCCTGGCTCCTCTATTTGCTGTGTCTATGAGCCATAACATTTCAACTGTAAAATGGAAAAGATAATGACATCTGCCTTCAGTGACACATGAAGATTGCATGACGGAGTACAGGTGAAGGTACCTTGCACAGTGCATGGCAACAGTGGAAAGCCGCCATGTTAATGTAGTCCCTTAAAGCTAATGGTCACAAAAACATGTATCTTCAGATAAACCTGTCTTTTTTCAATATTTTACATCAGTTTTAATTCTGAGATCTCCATCTGTCCCCCTCTCCCTTGCTCCCCATCATCCCTTCCCTGCGACTTCCTCTTTGCTTTTCAGGGCATTTTTGTTTATTTCAGCAAATCCTCCTCTAAATAGACTTTTTTGTAAGCAAAAAAAAAAAAAAAAAAAAGAGAGAGAGAGAGAGAGAAATGCATCATCAATACATTTGGTTTCCTGTCCTGTTTCATCTCTTCCCTAATTAGGCAAATCTCAGAGAACTAAGTACCTGTCTGATTATTACCCACCCTTCTCCAACAGGGACAGGCATTCAGGGTGGAAAAAAATGTGAATTCACATCTTAAGATATTCTCTATCTCATAAACATGTTGAAGCTAAAATCTGTTGTCTAAATAATTGATCTTTAAACTGGGATGAAGTGTGCTCTGTGGCAGAGGCATTGTCCCTAACCACTCACTGCCTTGGGAGCAGAGTGGAAAAAGGCAGTCCCTAGTCCCACCTCCAAGCCTGCAGACCCACTCCCCACACAAGGACACACAAGGCCAGCTTTCTGGCTCCTGCCCCCTTGCCCTGTGGCCAAACAGAGCCCTGGTGTGGGACACAACTTGTACAATTCACCTGGGGTTGTCACTGGTTCACAAGTTTCACCTGGGCTCCTACCGGAATCCTATTTCCTATCTTACCTCTCACACCCTAGGGTTAGGAATGGCTGGCAGACCATCATCATTTAGCCATTTGCCTCCTTAACTCGATTCATACAGGTCATAAAGGTCCTTAATGTCTCTGCCCTTTAGCTAAGAATCTACTTGACTCCAATGTAGGTGAAGTAGGGACAAAATCCCTTTCACCCTGGAAGACTCAGTGCAACAACTGACAACAGATTAATCAGAAGAAAAGGCATGCACGTTTATTACTCTGCATCAGCAGCAGGGGGGAAATGATAGGAAAATGATTGCCCAAAAACCTGTTGAGGTCTAAGTGCTTCTATACCCCTCTTCCTGGGGAAAAAGAAATGGGAGCCCAGGACAAGTTACCACTTGTAGCAGAACTTCAGATAAAGTCTCCCAGGCTTTACGTGCAAGCCTGTCTGGGTGTGAACAGGTTACATCCTTACTTCCCTGGGGTTAAGCTTTCCCGCTTGTTTGGTGATTCCTAGGGAAGAAGTTTAAGACAGCTGTGTTGCTTTGGGTAGAAGTTTTCTCAGTCAGAGAAGGGAATTTCTGGCACGGCTTTTCTCAAACACAGAGAAACTGTTTTTCAGAAGCTCCAAAGCATTACTTTTGGGATAATTTTTAAGCCCTAACAGTTGCACAAGAGCTTGTCTCTCTTAAGGTTGCAATGGTCATACCAATTTGTTTTGATTAAGGCATGATTGCTTAATTATAGGACTTTGTCTTCTATTAGAAAATATAAAATATGCATATCTAAGCTTTCATAAGATTCCTGGTCAGATTAAATGCCAACTAAACATGTATTATACATTTATTATTGGGAGGTTGAAAGATAATTTGAATCATGATAAGTTTTCTAATTATTTTCTTTGAGTAACAGATTCTTTTACATTTCTGACAGTTCTCTCCAATAGATCCAATTTTCATGTTAAGCAAGGGAAAAGGGCTGGCAGATTCACTGAAAATTAAGCACAAACCATATTTTCTATGAAAATTCCTTAAATTGGCCATAAAGTATAGAATACAGGGGTTTTTTGTACCAGCTTGAATGGTAATTCTTAGATATACTAAATTCAAGACCCACTGGCTAGACTAAAAGATGTTATAGAAAAAGTCCATGGGTAGACTTCAGATTTTAATCATATGGCCTTTAAGATAGTAATGCAGTCCCTGCTGGTTAGTGGGATGGGCTGGGGACATCCAGTGCTTCTGCCTGCACATGTGGTTCATTCGAGTTAGACTAAGGATAAAGTTTTAAAACTAACCTTTAAGAAATGTATGATGTGATGCTACTGTGAGCATGATGGATAATATGCCCACAACTATGCTTTCTTGAATATTGTTATTTCCCTAACTACTGTTACTACATTTTATTAAATGTAAATGCATCCTTTCTTTTTTTTAAAAGATTTATTTATTTTTACTGGAAAGGCAGCTATACAGAGAGGAGAGACAGAGAGAAAGATCTTCCGTCTGACGATTCACTCCCCAAGTGAGCACAACAGCCGGTGCTGTGCCGATCTGAAGCTGGGAACCAGGAACCTTTTCCTGGTCTCCCACGCAGGTACAGGGTCCCATAGCTTTGGGCAGTCCTGGACTGCTTTCCCAGGCCACAAGCAGGGAGTGGGATGGGAGGTGGAGCTGCCGGGATTAGAACTGGCGCCCATATGGGATCCCAGCGCGCGCAAGGTGAAGACTTTAACTATTAGGCCACACCGCCGGGCCCAAATGCATCCTTTCTTAATTATTACTTTTTGGGGGGATGCTAATTCCATCCTAATAAAATTTTTCTAGTTTTATCTTAATATACAAGTCACAAATACTAACAAGACTCAAATGATGTAAAAATTAATAAAGTAGAATAAAGAAGCACCCTTCATAGGTTAGAGTCAAGTGTACTAGTCATATGTGTTAACTCATTATTTCTTAAATAATTACCACTATTTTGTCCAAGAAGACTAAGGCAACTGCATTGAAAAGCTTGAGTTAATAGAGCACCTTCTGTTTGCTTTCAAAAAGACCTTCCATCCATCCATACTTGAAACCCTCTTCCTCATCATGTCCTAGCCATTCCAGCCTTGCTTTGCATTTATCCTTGAACTTGTTGCTTTTCCCCTGCTTTGAATTCTTTCAACATTTTCTATATGGTGACCGCCAAATGAGTTTATTCTCTACTCTGGTCCCTGGTCTCTGTGACCTTGTGGTCACACGCACTTGGAGGACGTTTATTTTGTAACCCCATGGGACCTCCATGGACACCAGGTTTATCAAGGTCATGGTTTGTCATCCTGCTAACCCTATGGCCTGTGTCACCTGCCATCTGTTTCTTTTGTACTGATGCACACGTCCTGACTGTTCTTGCAAAACTCTATCCTTTTGTCATCATTTACACCTGCCTGACAAGGTCATATCTTTTCCCAATTTTGTGCTTCATTAATTAGCTACAATATTCTGCATTCATCTCTTTCCCCCCACTTGGCCTCTTTCAAATACATATTCCAGACTCACCCTGTAAGTCTGAGAAAATTATATTTAGATACCTCTGACAGTTGTTCCCAACTGGAGCCTGCACGAGCGGTCTTAATCTGTCACAGAGCAAACCCAGTATGACATCAGCTTCACCAGCTACCCGCATTAGTCATCTCTGGGAATGTAACACCCTGAAAATTGCCTCGTACTCCCTCCAGTCTAACATCAGTCTCAAAGAAAACATAATAGGATGTGCTATCATCACTAACCGCCTTGGAATTCTCCCAGGAAGATGGGTGACTTTTTCTGGGTGCATATGTAATTAATCTTCCAAGAACCAAAGGGACCTTTTTTGAATGTAGTGGATTTCAGTCTTCGCCATCACTTGAAGTTCAGTCCTTTAAGATCTCGCTTTAGATATGTGCTTAATTTTGTTTATCATGTGGCTTTGTCTAATTCCTGAAATCTCAGAATTTAATGAACGAGTGTGCTCCTGAATGGCACTTCTCTTTAAAGGTCAGAGACCTTGAAAACTTATTTTTCTTATGACTTTATCCCTAACCTCTTGGTTGTTGGAAAGTCAGACCCTTGACCCAGTTATGTCTCTGCTGAGGAAATTGCCTCTCAGTTCTCACCTGGCATAGCACGGACCAAGTGCAAATACTTCATAGCTAATTAAAGATACCACAAAATACCAAAATTCTTTCTGTCTGTACTAAAAGCAAATTAGAAAAACAGTTCAAAACAATGCATTCTCACAAGATTGTTGATGTCTACTTTCTGAGCTGTTCAGTTTTTGCCATTTTAAATGCCCCATACTTCCCCAAAATATTAGATTTCCTGATGTCGTTAAACTTTTGCACAAGTCTCTTTTATTCAGTCAGACCTCACAGAAAAGCCATCTAAACCCACTTCCTTATCTCCTCATTTTAAAAGAAGACTTATTTTTGTTAATTTGAAATACACAAAAGAGAGAAGGAGAAAGAGAGAGAAAGAAAGAGAATGAGAATGTCTTTTATCTGCTGGTTTATTCCCTAAATAGTTTTAATTGCTGGACCAGGCAGAACCAGAAGCCTAGATCTCCATCCTGGTATCCCACATGGGTGGCAGGGACCCAAGCAGCTGAATCAGCATTTACTTCCTCACAGGTGCATTAACAGGGAGCTGGATCAGAAGCAGAGCACCAGGAACTTGAATCATTGCTCTTTCAAGACGCCTGCGTTGGTGTTACAGATAGCAGCTTAATCAACCAAGACACAAACATCCCCTCCACTTCTTAACCCAACTGGAAATAACCACGCCTTCTTAAAACAGAAATTCACCCTCCAATTAATAAACTTACCAAAAGAGTATCAATACCCAATAACTCCACCAGAGCAGATTAACTATTTATAATATTTTGATTTCTTCATTTCTAGTATTTTCTTTGCACATTTACATAATCTTAGAGCCCCATGCAACCAGTAACCAAGTGTGCTTAAAAATCATGCCCTTTTGGGGAACAACACCATGATGTAGTAGGTTAAACTTCCACTTGCAGCACCAGTGTTCCATATTAGTACATGTTCTGGCTGTGCACTATCTGATCCAGCTCCCTGCTTTGGCCTGGGAAAGTGGTGGAGGATGGCCCAAGGCCTTGGGCCCCTGCACTCATGTGGGAGACCTGGAAGAAGCTCTTACTTCCTGGCTTTGGATAGGTTCAGCTCCGGCTTTCGTGGCCATTTGGGAAGTAAGGCAGCAGATGCATGATCTCTCTTTGTCTCTTATTTTCTCTCTGTAACTCTGCCTTTCCAATAAAAATAAAACAAAATTAATCTTCAAAGTAAACACGCCCCTCTTTACTTTCAAAATTTTGCAGTATAGGTTTTATAACACTTTTTAAAATGTCCTTTTCCCAAAATCGAACCTCTCATCTCTGAATCTTCTATTACCTCACTGCTGTCTTCCCCAATCTGTCCCTACCTGTTACCACTGGCTCTCAGCTGGCCTCTCCCTATCTTCTGCCTCGGACACCTGAGATGTAAGTCCCCCGTTCTCTTTTCCTATGAGGCTGCACACACACACACATATACATACACACACACGCAATATTGATCTCTTTGTGAGACTGGAGTTCAAGGGACACCAATGAAAATGAAAAAAATTAAAACCTTCTTTAGACACTAGAGAAGGGGAAGGAAAGAGGCTGTTATACTTTTATGTTAATATTTAAAGTGTCTAATATATTTGTTTCAATTAAATTCATGCTATAATATAATTTTACATTTTATTTCAATTTTTTAAGATGTATTTATTTTTATTGGAAAGGCACATTAGATTTATCAGATTTACAAAGAGGAGAGAAAGAGAGAGAAAGAAAGATCTTCCATTATTGGTTCACTCCACAAATGGCCATAATGGCCAGAGCTGAGCCAATCCAAAGCCAGGAGTCAGGACCTTCCCTTAGATCTCCCATGAAGGCGCCAGGGCCTAAAGACGTTGGGCCATCTTCCACTGCATTCCCAGCCCATAAAAGCAGGGCGCTGGTTGAGCAACGGAGCATCTGGGACATGAATTGGCACTCAAATGGTGGACTGCTAAAATGACCTCCTAAATGATCCATGTATCTTCTTTGTACTATCCCACACATCACGGTCGGAATCACCTTGCTAAATCATCTCAAAAGTCTTTAAATTCCATCATCACCAGTCACCCTCCTCTGGCCTGTCAATCAAGTGTAGCCTCCCAAGATTGCAGGTCAAGCTCTTCTACTTCTTCTGTGCCCTCTACCCACAAGGCATGTTAAAAGAATCAACAGGGGCTCAGCGCGGTGGCCTAGCAGCTAAAGTTCTCACCTTGAACGCACCGGGTTCCCATATGGGTGCTGGTTCTAATCCTGGCAGCTCCACTTATCCTGCTCCCTGCTTGTGGCCTGAGAAAGCAGTTGAGGATGGCCCAAAGCCTTGGGACCATGCACCCACGTGGGAGACCTGGGGGAGACTCCCTGCTCCTGGCTTCTGATCAGCTCAGATTTGGCTACTATGGCTACTTGGGGAGTGAGTGAGCAGGTGGAAGATCTTTTCCTCTGTCTCTCCTTCTCTCTGTATATCTGACTTTGCAATATAAATAATTAAATAAATCTTTTAAAAAAAGCATCAACACCCCAGCCCTCCTACCTTGGGTGCTTTATGCTCTGTCCTCTACCTGAATTTCCTCTCATCCAAATCCTGCTGATAACTTCAGGCTTGTTTTAAATGCAACTTGCATCATTAGACTCTTCCAGTATTTCTTAGGATATCTGAAAGTAGAGTCTATATTTTCATTGTCTAATCTTCAGCATAAAGCACATGCCTTATTCCAAATAGTAGAACTGAAAATATTTGTTTAATTACTTCCTGATAGCTCACCCTGAATAGAACAGAATGCATTTCTCTAAATGCATTCACCAGTATTTGCCAACATTGCAGTGCACCTTGTCCTGTTCAGCCTTTTTGGATAGCTTGCTAGCTGTTTTTTACAGTACCTCTCCATCAACTTACATTTTGCTTCTTGAAAAGATACTGGAGCTGTCTGCAAACTAGATGATTTCATTGCCTCTATCTCTTATTTTCCATGTATGAGAATGTTAACTAGGCCCCATGCCAGGATTGGTTCCTGAGGGAACATTCCTATTTACATTTCTCTTCCAAAGTCATATCCACTTGCTCATCTTGTTATCCTATCAGGAAGGAGTCACAGTTCAGGGTCTTCAGTAATGGATTTCCTTAGGGCCTGTTCACCTCCAGCACTTAGCATAATATCTGGCACAGAAAGGCTCAATAAATATTTAACTTTACAAAGATTGAATCAGAATGCCAGCCCTGAAGAATCTTAGCACAGTTAGCAGCCCAGGAGTCAGCCTGGGCCAGAGCATCCCTGCACTGGGAGGGCAGTAAATATGAGTCAGATTGGAAGATTAAGGCCATTACAAGAATGTTAAACTTGAGTTCAGGAATAGGGAGTTAGATCAAGGTCAGCCAAGATCAGAGGGTTTGGAGTATAGGTTAATCAGAGGGACTGTAGGCATCAACACATAATAGAGAAAACTTAATTGCTTTAAACTTTTCTCACTTCTAAAACAGATGGTCATATGAGCCTCATAGAGTTGTTATGAGAATTAAATGCCATCCAACAAATATTTGCTGAGTGACTATGAGGCTCCATGCTCAGTCCTGGGTCATGTATATGTTCAAGCTCCTAGCCTTACCTTCAAGGGCAAGGTTAAATAGAAATCTAGTTTTCAATCTATGATGCTCATCCCTTTTGTGGCCTCATGAAACACTTTTGAAAGTCTCAATAAATCACAATGACTTGGATCCTCCTTGCCTGAGCTCTTGCCTATAACCTCAAAGAACTCCAATAAATCAATGAGAGCCTAATTTCTCTCCACATAAATCATGCTGTCTTTTCCCCTCAAACTGTCAGACTTTTCTGAAGAATTCTGTGAGATGCACTTCTACTCACCCCTACTTCCTACCTGGACTGAAACTCACCTATACCAATTAGCTGGACTGCTCGCAGACATAGCTGCTGCTAACAGTTGCCTAAGTGTACGCTATCGTCATTATTTCTCTTCTTAAAGAATCTTGGATAGGTGGTACTGACTTCTAATGATGTGACGACCTCTGGCCAGACAGCGTTCTTGAGAATATCCAATTCATCTGATCTAGTTACATCCATAGCAGTTTAGAAGGGAAACTTAATAACTTAAAGTATGTCAGTGTAGAGAGGTATTTAAACTGTCTATATCCCCCAGATTTCTGCCTCTGGAAATGCCAAGGCCAATTATTTGATACTGCCTTTACTCAGGGTATAAATCTTTTTTTTTTAATTTTAATAATCTTAGTTGATTAGGGTACAAAAGGTCAAGGGCTACAGGGTGAAAGTGGGTAATACCATTGTTTCCATGCCAATGTTATCAGTTTTCCCTGTATTTGGGGTTAGGGGAGTAACAAAGGGAAAAGCCCCACCCAAATTCCCAACCAACCCTGATCCCCAACAGGAGGCACGCTCCAAGAGTCCTGCTCAAACAGGTTTGATAGTTCATCAGTTCTGGATTGCTGCCAATCTCACAGTTCCAATTGCAATGAAACCTATTCAGAGTCCACTGGCTGACAGTCTCTTGATGGTTGGGGTTCCAAGATCAGCAGTTCAGTTGGAGGGATCTCCAAAGAAACTTCATCTGAGATGCTCCCAGATCTGATTCTTGTGTGAGTTTGCTAGCACAGACTCCAACACCGTCCGTCACACCAATCAGCTTATGCACATGCTGGTCGTTGCGATTGCCAGGTCAGTTCTGTTTCCAGCCCTGTCTTCCTTGTGAGCCAATGGATGTTGTAGTCCAGCTCGATCCTACCCGCTTCATATTTGGTCCTCATGCAAACCAGTGGGAGCTGCAGCCTAGTTGGGGTGACTCCCCAAAATCCCCACCAGTTCTGCCCCCTACCCTGGTTCCCATGCTTGCCAGTATGTACTGCAGGCTTGTCCAGTCTGTCTCACATCCCATTTAGCTCTCGCACATGTCAGTGGACACTGAAGCCTAGTTCAACCCAACCAGCCTACTGTCCAGCCCATACACCTACTGGCAGGTGCCTTTCTGTCTAGCCACCCCTGCCCCTATCCTGGCTTTCGTGCTGTCCAGTGAGGGTGGTAACCCAAGAGGGAGGTGCCCACTATTTCCCTTCTAGGCCACACCCACTCCCAGATTATGCAGTTTCCAGGTGGTTCTGGCAATTGACTTGACAGAATTTGCTCCCAGTGCCAGCCTCTGCCACCTAATGCTGTGGCTAAGCCCAAACAACCACCAACCCTCTAATTTTTGCTTGCACCAGTAGGAAGAGTCAGCCCACTGTGACCCTTCCCTTATCTAGCTCACATGAGGTCCACAGGTGGTATAGCCCTGCCTAGTCTGATCTGCCCCCATCCCAACTCATGCTTTCCAATGGAAGAGTTGTCCAGCAGGGGAGCCCATGTTTCCCCTGCTGGCTCTGCCTCCTCTTCCTGATTATCACATGTGCTGTTTGGGCGCTACAACCACATCTCACCTTGGCATTACTTATTGTGTACTGGTATGTGTTGCAACCGAACCTGGCTCGACCCACACTCTGTTCTGGTGCTTGGATTCACCAGTAGGTAATGTGAACAGGTTCAGCCTGGTCTGCCCCCAACCCATACCATGTGTATGCCAGTGGGATAATTTCCATTGCCTGTTCTGGGTTGTTCCCTATTGTGCTTCTTGCGCTTACCTGCAGGGACTCTGTCCTGTCAGAGAAGTTGCCCAGGCTCCTCCATCAGAAGCTTTCCCAATGCCAGTTTTTGCACATACCAGTGGGTCCATGAGCCAGCCCTACTCAGTTCACCTCCTGTCCTAGCAGGAACAGTGGCTTTTCCTGACTGGCCTTCAACCCAATCTGGTTCTTGCTGTTGGATGTTTCAACCCAGCCACGGCTCTTCCATACCCCCATACAGCTCACACACGGTTCAGTAAGGGCTGAGACCTAGCCTAGTCTGTCCCACATCTCTCCCCAGTCCTCCAGAGCACCAGATGGTGTTGGAGTCTGGCCTGGCTTGGTGCTTCCAGTCCCAGTCTACACTTGTGGCAAGTGAGATTGCAATCATATCCTGATTAGAATGCAGCCCCAACTCCAGCCCATGCGCTCCTTGGTGGGAAACTCAACCCAGCTAGGGTGTCCCCTTAGTTCCCCAACCGGACCTATTCCCAGCCTTAGATCACATGCAGGCCGGTGGTTGTTCTGTCTCAGCTTGGCAGAGCCCCTCACTTGTCCTGACCCCTTGGATGCTGTGGCTTAGTGTCTCTGCCTCACGCAGATCGGTATGTGCAATGACCTACGTGGCATGACCTGTGCTCCAACCTGATTTCTGTAGTTTCTTGTGAGTTAAGGTTTGTTCAGCCCTGCCCATTCTGCCCTCTTCCAGTGGCAGCCCGGCCCACCCCACATCCTGTTTAAGGATGCATATTCGGGTGCTGCTGCCTTGACCTACCCTGACTATTGTGGGTTCCTTTACCCATGAGAGATGGCAGGTGGCATGGTCACACCTAGCTTAGACCATTGCAATCCCAGCTTGAGAGCTAACCAGGGGGACTTGTATTCCAGAGGATTGGGCCCATGCAACCCCACAGAGTCTACCCCCAGACCAAGTTCTCTTGCGTGCTGGATAGTGTCTTGATCCTGCCAAATGTGAGCACTCCACAACTCCACCACCCAGTTGGGTAATGGTACCTAACAATGCCAAAGAGGCTCCATCCATAGCTTTGGTGTGGGCTAGTGTGTGGCGATCAGTGATGTTCTATGCTAATAGCCCATCTCTGTATTCCTAATTGAGCTGTTGCATGTCTAACTCAAATTATCTTCTGGATACTTCCCTCCAAACCACCAGGTCTTGGTCCCCACGCATGCCTGAATCTTTCATGATCCTGTCACTGAGAATCACCCAAAATTCACTTCTCACTCAAACTGGCCTTAGTCATGAGTGTCCCCAGGCAGCAACTACATATCTTAAAAACCCCAGAGTTTGCCACCGGGTGGCCAGCAGGCAAAGCCTGGCACCACTTAATACACTACCGCCCTGGGGGAGGCCAAGGACTCGTTCACTGCCTTGCAGCAATGTCTTTGGCGTGAGTAGGAAATAAATCTTAATCATGAAAAGATGTTTCCAGTTTTCTATGTTCCTCTTTGTGTAATCATAAAGAATTTTTATTCTAACCTTGGACACACTTGAAGATGCTTATCAAATTATTTTGACCACTTCACCTCTGGAAACTAAAAGTTTATTTTATGAAATAGTTTGCAGAATGCAGCCGTAAAATCAATGACACTCTGATAGAATATGAAGGGTAAATAGGCAAATCTACAATTGTAGTCAGAGATGTCAACGCCGCTCTATCCGCAGTTGATACAACAACTGGAATGAAAGATCATAAGCAATGGTTCAGATGTATGAAGAATTAGCTTATATTTTGGAAGCGATCTTTGGACTTTTAGAAACATTTTTCAATTTCCCAGATTTTGAATGAATGTCATTTTGATTTTCAAAAATCTCACAAAATTATTTTAGTCTTGTTTTTTGAAATACATCTAAGCAATGTTCCTAGAGCCTTATATTTATTCTTTCTTTGAATCATCCAACAAATGTTTATTGCTGCCTACTACAGTCAATACATTGCATTGAGCAGCATAATTAATGTTCTTGTTTTTGAAATGCTTAATAATTAGATTCTGAACAGGAGAACCATCTAACAATATATAATATGAATAAATGTAGTGTATTACAGTGCTGTAGGACTAAATTAATCTGATCAGGCTGACACACAAAAAATATGAAGGACGGAGTAACTAAATTAACACAAATGTATTTTCTCACATTGTGTATTTTGGAGACTGGAAGCTCCAGGTAGAGGTGCCAGCAGGGTGAATGTCTTCTCAGGGATTTTCCCTGTGGCTTGCAGACAGCCACCTGCTCATTGCACCCTCACGTGGTTTTACCTCCAAGTGCGTAAGTCGGAAGTGGAGATTGTCCTCTTATAAAATATCAATTCTACTAGCTCCAAATTTGTTATCTCATTCACCTTAATTACTTCCTAAAGGCCTCATCCCAAATGCAGTCACACCGGAGGTTAGGGTTTAAGCCTAAGAATAGAGGACACAACATGGTCCATTCAAAGGACTGAATCAAGTAGCAAACACTTCTACCTCTGTCATAACCTCTTCTCTGAAGAATTAGGAATTACAGTCGTCAACTACACACCTCTGTTACATGAGTAAAACACAATCTTTGGAGACAGGTGATTTGCCTCAGATTACTACGATAAACAGGAATAAAGGCAGTAGCAAAAATTAAGTTTGGCACAGCCAGTGCACTACCCTGCTGGTATGGCCTTGCAACACAGAATCATTGCTTTACAGCATAGCATGAAAAGGACCGTTTGGCTTTTAAGAGCATTTGTTGTTCATTCCCTGACCAAACCTCCGTTCTCACATTCAACGAAACATCCTATTAGGGATCTTGATCAAAATCTCTTGTTTGAGGACCATAACTGACTTCCTGGGTGGGTCCTGGGTTGGCAGAACTTTGAGGCTTTGCCATATAGGCCTTACACAGTCTGAATAGATTCTCTACACTCTGATGTTATCAGATCCAGCAGATAAATAAATCACCCCTCTCTCTATCATCCCTTTCACCCTAAGGAAATCATCGTTTTGTGTTAGAGAAGGTACCTCAAGGCCATGGCTTCACTCAGGATGAGGACCCTGTTGAAGGCATGGTCCCTACAACACCGTAGCTGCCTTTATTTCTACCACCAATACTTTTTCTTCATATCTTGAAGGTTTATATGGTTAAAAACTTGACCAGCAACCTATCCAACCCATCCACTTTTCTGTTTAAGTTTTTGCTACGCACAGAAGAAGAGCTTCTTTGGGGTTCCAACTTTTATTTTTGCCAAAAACCCATGTATTTCAAGTTGAAGTACATGGACTAGAATGTTGTCCCAATATAACAAATCAGGCAGTAATTCCCTTGTGACTGGAATATCTCCCTCTTTTCCTTCTCCTGTCTCTTTTTTCTTTTTTTTTTTTCTTGGCTATTTTAGGCATGCTTTCTATTCGGTATCTGGCTGATTGAGTGATTGGACAGTTGTTTGACTGAGTGTACATTTCCAACCATGATGCTTGCCTCAGCAATAAAGGAATCACAGAATCTCAGACTTGGACGTACTGCCTCTTTAATGCTAGCTGTCCACTAAAAGAGTTTTGACAAAATCCTTAAGTCCAGGTGCTACCTTCACAGTTTCTGCTTTAATTTGATCTTGGTTGCAAAGGCTTTCCAGGTGATTCTCATGGGTACACAGGATTGAGATACTTGGGATTCAGCCAAAAGGTTGCCCAGGCAACCACGGATCTGATGTTACTTAAGGCTTTTCCATTGGAACATCTATAAGGCTGAATCTTCCAAAATAAAATTTTAGATTGTCTTATCTTCCAGTCTTCCTGAATGTGCAAACTCTGCACTGCTACTAAAGAGGGGAGTGGCAGGCAGTGGTTGGTAGTAAACCAGAATCTCTCACTCAGAACGCTAGCAGTCCTTCCCTGTGGCTCCTCCTTATGCCTGGGAAATCTGGCATTTGCACCCATGTAGGAGACCCAGATTCAGCTCCCACCACCTAACTTCAGCCCTGACCTGGCCCAAGCCATTGCATACAAGATGATGGAAGTAACTCTTTCAAATAAATTAAAATAATTTGAAAATATCGATTGTACCCAAATTGAGCTTTTCCTGGAGTCTCACTCTGATTCTACTCCTCCCAGGAAAAAGCATGTTCATTGGAGTTCATTCTAAAGCATTCCCTTCTTTCTGTGGCATGACTTCAACAGTGCTTTTTCACATGCACATTTTGCATCCTTTATGGGTATTCAGAATGTGATCATCCTGCTTTAAGAAATGAAGGACATCACCTGAGTACACATCAGACAGTCAGAATGGTTCCAGCAGCCCCTTTCCCATTGACTGCTTCCCTTTCCCTTTGATTGACCTTCTGAAATACAGAATGAGCTCACGCCTCATGACCTGACCACTTGATTGGACACTATAGTCAATGGAGCCAGCCAGGTCACTCCCTGAGAAGAGCCTGGGGCTGATAGGGTTATCAGCACCAGTGTGACTGGCTCAGGCCTGCTGCCAAGTTGATTCATTAAGTGCTGGACTGACACTTTGAGCAGTGCCTGATCCCACTGATTTTTCTCTGCACTTCTTTAGATCATTTCATGATTAAAGATGGTTGTGATTCACGCTAAACCTGGGGACAAACATCAAGTAGCCTGGGGACAAACATGAGGCTTGATGAAGTAACTTAACCAGGGTCTGCATTTGCCAAATCTGATCTCAGCAGTGTGTTTTTTCTTTGTCTTCAAGAAATAATTCAAAACTCCCAGGGCTGGAAGTAGAAGCCGAACCTTCCCCTGCAGTGTTGAGAGCCCACACAGAGAGGCTGGGATGCCAGGAAAGGGAGCTGATTATAAATAGCAAGAAAGGGGACATCAGTCAAAACTCACTGATGTGCCTGAGCGAAATGTTACAAGAAACAAATAGCTTTTAACAGAGGAAACGATGATTGTGTTCCCCTTTTCTATAATTTAAAGTGATAAGGAGTAAAGGGTTTATATCCACACAGGTTTAAAGGCACATATGCAAATATGCATGCATGTATGCACAATATAAACATGTCCATAGAACCCCTATAAAGAAGTGATGATAATGCACTTTAGAGTAACAAAATCTCAATAAGTCAGGACCTCACAAGGGACTAAGCTCCCTTGGCTGCTGCACAGGAGTTGCTATGTATTTAGAAAGTCTGCATTTGCATGGTGAAATAATTTTCCTGCATGTGTCTTTTTTTTTTCTTTCCAGCTTAGATGGATGCCATTTGAGATTCCAAAAGCATCTCAGAAGAAAGTGGACTTTGTGAATGTAAGTCAGGACCCTCCCCCTTTGCCAGGGCACTCCTCTCTATCCTGCGGTGAGTGTGAGCCATCCAGCCAATTGCAGGCTGAGTGCAAGCAGAAGCAGCCAGAGCCAAACCCACCTGCCTGTGCCCTCGGAGCTGCGGGGCAGGGTGTGGGTGGGATGGGGGATGTCTTACCTACAGCACCAGATGCCCTAACGCCAAAGGACACTTGGGAGTTCCTTGAATCTCAGAAAGGCCACCAGTAATTGTAAACATCTTCCTAGCTTGAGCTCCTTTTTTGCTTTTGGCCAGAATGTCTGTTCTCCACTTAAATAAAACATTACTTTCAGGTTTTAAAATATTATTTATTTTTATCGGAAAGGCAGGTTTACACAGAAAAGGAAAGACAAAGAGAAATCTTTCATCTGCTGGTTCACTCCCCAAATGACCACAGCAGCCAGTGCTGAACTGATCCAAAGCCAGAATCCCATGGCCACTTCTGGGTCTCCCACACAGGTGCAGGGTCCCCAGGCTTTGGGTCATTCTCTACTGCTTTTCCAGGCCACAGCCAGGGAGTTGGATGGGAATATGAATTGGTGCCCACTGAGTCATCACACTGAGCCATACTTATTTTTGTTTAAAAGGCAGATTTTACACGAGAGAGAAAAAGAGACAGAGAGAGATCTTCTGTTGGTTCACTGCTTCCAAATGGCCACAATAACTGGAGCTGAGCTGATCCAAAGCTGGGAGCCAGGAGCTTCTCTCTGGTTCCCACTGGTTGCAGGGGCTTAAGGACTTGGGACATTTTCTGCTGCATTCTCAGGCCATAAGCAGAGAGCTGGATCAGAAATGGAGCAGCTAGGACATAAATAGGTGTCCCTTAGGGATATCAGCGCCACAGGGTAGATTATTAGCCTATTAAGCCACAATGCCAGCTCTTAATTTTTTTCACTTTATGGATTCTTTTGGTAGTCTGACAAAGAGTCTTTTTCATTTTTATTTTTTAAAGATTTTTTTAAAATTTTTATTGGAAAGTCAGATATACAGAGAGGAGCTGAGACAGAGAGGAAGATCTTCGGTGCACTGATTCACTCCTCAAGCAGTCACAACAGCCTGAGCTGAGCTGATCTGAAACCAGGATCCCAGAGCCTCTTCTGGGTCTCCCACATGGGTTCAGGGTCCTAAGACTTTGCGCTGTCCCCAACCGCCTTCCCAGGCTACAAGCAAGGAGCTGGGTGGGAAGTGGGGCTGCTGGGATCAAAAGTTGTGCTCATATGGAACCCTGGTACATGCAAGGCAAGAACTTTAGCTGATAGGCTGCCACACTGGGCCTCAAAGTATATTTTTAAAAGCATCAAGTAAGTCACATAAAATTATGAAGAAGTCAATTCTATTGAAAAATAATGATAAAAATATCTTTGAAACAAATTAAATTTGGTTTGCAGTCATAGAAATCCTCTGAGCTCTATGGCTATTAGAAGCATGAGAATAAATGGTATCTTGAGGTATCTGTAGCAACCATAATTTGATATAACAATATCCATGATTTCTATCATTGACAAGGTTATAGACATTTTAACATTGTTGTGATTTGTTATTTGCATTGAAAATCATTGAAAAAAATGACAAATTTGAGTCAGAAATTAGTGAAAAAGCTTATAATTTTTCTTCCATTCAAGTTCACATGTCCTTTGAAATGGATGTTGGGCTAGAATGGTGCGCGCTCGTAGTGGCAATTCCAGTTAATACAATGCTGATTGGCAAAATCGTTGGGTAATAATAAGTACATGGTGCATTAGCATAGCCATGCTGAGTAGGGGAGGCAAAGAGGTCACTAAGGAGGGAGGTCTGAAGAGCTGACAGAGGGCTCTGCCGACCAACTGTCCTCACATCTGACTTAAGGGCACAGCAGGTGCCCCTGACACAGCCCAAACTATGAATCATCTTGAAGTCTTCGGTTTTACTCAGTGCTCCAAACCCTGTGTAAACTCACTTGAATAGTCTTTAGATTTGCAATTTGATTCAAAATACAAAATGCAGAATTCACCTTCCTGGAAATGACAGGTTTTTGGAAGCATACTGCTCACTCCTTTTGAACTCTGCATCTGCAGGAGTGGGGCTGAGGGTTTTATAGAAGGCCCATGTGCGAAGGCTTTTGGAATTGTGCATCCTCCACTCACTTGGCAGGAAGAACTGCCATCGTTCAGAATGTGATTATCTGAGCGAACCGTGTTTTTATGCAGAGGACTCCCCACAGAGTAGAAGGTACTTGGGGGGCTCCAACTAGTCCCCAGTTTGCAACATTTCCCCTAAGCTTTCCAGATATTGGATATTATCCTCAGCAAGTTGATAATAAGACCTAAATTCCTAAAATGCTAATTGATGTATTGAGGCTTTATAAATTGAACTGATGGAATCATGAATTTAGGTGATGGCTGGCAATGAAGGTGAACCACAACCCATCAAACATAAGTTGGTTAATTTTAGGCTCCCCAAAAGCAGACCAGATGCCAAGGTCTCACTGACCCCAAATGGAAAGCCTTGCTTCACAGCACTAAGGAGCCCAGTGGTGTACCTTGTGGGCACCACTCACACATACTCCTTCCCCTGTGGATCTCTCTCAGGGCCTGCACACCTTGTGTGGAGCTGGAGACATCAGGTCTAACAATGGGCTTGCTATCCACATTTTCCTCTGCAACACCTCCATGGGGAACAGGTGAGTGTTTCCAGCTGGAGCAGAACATCCCCATTTCCCAAACCTATTGGCAAAGGGCATAGAGGCCAAATTGAACTCTTATAAAGTCACAGATGCACCTCCGTTGTGACTCTAATAGTGTCTTTTATTTCTCAGAGCAATGTTGATAAATATTTATTGATAGTGGTGTGAAACTGACCCTTAGGATGTAAGAAATGTCACCTGGGAGTGCAAACAGAAATGGGAGAAAGGGGTCCTGGAATTCAGGGGTAGTTTGAGGCATTTCGACCATAAGCAGGTTTGGGCTGGGATACCCTTAACCTCTAAGGTTCTCCATGGCTGTTCTTGAGCCAAATCCACACCAAATTTGGCTCACCCACTAGGGTCCCTGGTTGGTAGTCACAATGATAGACTTTAGCTTCAGCTAATAGTTTCATGTAAGTCCAAAATTCCCAAATAAAGGAGCTATGTACCAGCTTTTTTTAAAAAAAATCACTTTTTAAAATGTGTAAGTGGCATCCCTACCTCACCTGTAGCAAGCAGTCTTGCACACTACCATGAGAACCGAAGTATCACATCAAAAAACCCAACCTCACTCTTGCCAGGACAGCAACTTTGTGCAAACCACATAACTTCTCTGATCCAAAATCACAGCCCTATGACAAGGCACTGGAGACACCCTTTGGGTTCAATTTCATATCAGGTCCTCCTCTCTAATCAAGCCATACAACACCCATACTCTCCTTTCCCCTGCCACATGCTCTCCTACCTCAGATTCTTTGTGTCTGCTGTTCTTTCTGCTGTAATATTCTCCTACCCCCTGAACCCTCACCTTAGATCTCAGCTCAAATGTGTCCTTTCTCCACGCAAGCCTTTACTCCCTCTCCAACTAGGTTAAGTCCCCCGTTGCTCTTCCCTGTGTGCTTGATTTTCATTGAACCATTGCTATTTGCAATGATGGAGTTCTGCAAGTCTTTGATTGCTGGCTGACTCTCTACCAGAATCCAAGCTCCTTGGAGGGCAGAGATTGAATCCTTCCACTTAATATTTTATGTGCACCACTGATTCTGGGATACCGTCGGCAAAATAATTTATGGAAGTAATTAATTTAGCCAGACAGTGTCAAAACTGAGAATCACAAGAATTACTCTCTGTTTCAGATGCTTTTACAATTCAGATGGAGACTTCTTGATTGGTAAGTTCTAAAGATCTCAGACTGCTTCCCTGTTACTTGATCCCTAGCCCCAAGCTACGTTTCAGTCTCATGCCATTCTTTCCCTTCATTCCTCCAATCAGTCTTACTTCATGCAGTAGTCTCTAAAGTGAGATCTAGAGGTAACTGGTGGTCTAGAAGAGATTCTTCCTGTACCTCAATGTTTTGTTTCCTGATTATTCTATCTTTGCTTATCTCTTCTGAGAATTAATAATGTGGAACATCCAAGCAGCTGGAAAGAAGCAAAGAAAATTGCCAACATGGAATTTGTGGCTTAGTAGGTAAAGCCACAGCCTGTGCAGCCAGATCTTGTATGGGCATTGATTCTTATTCCAACTGCCCCACTTCCATTCCATCTTTTTGCAAAAAATGGCTCAAATGTTTGGGCCTCTGCCACCCATTTGTCTTGCTTTAGCCTGGCCAAGAATCTTTTTTAATCTAAAAAAAAGATTGGTTTCTTTGAAAGGCAGAGTTAGAGAGATTTTTCCATCTACTTGCTCACTTTATAAATGGCCTCAAAGGCCAGGCTGGGCCAGGCCAAAGCCAGAAGCCAGGAGCTTCATCCAAGTCTCCCACATGGGTGGCAGGGACCCCAGCACCTGAATCACTGTTTTTCCAGGTGTATTGGCAGGGAGTTGGTTCAGAAGTAGAGCAGCTGGAATTCAAACTGACACTCACATGCGATTTCAGTGTTGCATGGAGCAACTGTACCTTCTGTACCACGGTGTCTGCCCCATACAAATAAATCTTTGAGAGAAAAAAACAAAGATAACTACATTTTCCTTTTTCCCAAGAAAAGCTCATCTGGCATGGGACACTGCATTTAAATATAAATTCTCATAGGCCCACATAAAATCTAATGTCAACAGAAATTGTTCTGACTTTCTAATCCTACTTGGTGAGTTAGTGTCCATATTTTAGAGTCAATATTTTAATGTCGATACTAGACATGCAAATGCTGCCATCTCACAGGATCTCTCAAAAATGGTTAATTTTCCATCCTATTTCAGTCAGTTCACAAAACTCTGCATGTAAAAGCTCCTTGCTCTCTGAAAGCCAAAAAAAGGTGGACTCAGTTGCCTATCACATTCTCATAGACAGAAAAGTAGCTATTCTGAGTCATCACAAGATGCATTCTCCCCAAGAGACTCAGCAGAGCTCTTCATCTGGAAGGGAACAGCAGATGCAACCCTTCTGCCTTTTACTCTTCATGAGACACTCTGAGCTGAAGAGGGTTACTCAGCACTGCCCTGTCTGTCTTTGTCAGTCCCCCAGAAAGGAAAACTTCTCATTTACACGGAGTTCGGCAAGATGCTTGTTCAGCCCAACGAGATCTGCGTCATTCAGGTTTGTGATGTGTTTCCTCCTCTCCCACCTCCCCTTAATGTGAGAGCCATCAGATGTTTCAGCTGCTGCTGTTTCCAATTCTAAAGCATCTCTGTCGTGTCTGGGCAATGGGCAGGGGTTGGGCTCATGGAGGACACTCCATGTACACAAGGGTAAGCAGGTGCGGGTGCAAAAATCACAAGACAATACACACCATCAGTTCATGTCCTGAAATACTATCTACATTCTGAATAAGGCCCAGCTCCTATAGATGGATCTCAGAGGCAATGAAGGAAGAGTTGTTGTTTTGTTCTTTTTTGGGGGGCGAGTGGGGCAGGGCTAACTAAGGGCTATTACTGTCTCCAGATACAATGTGAGACCAGAGTAGAATCAGCTGGAGTTGCAGATGTTGGTAGGAGTCAAGGATTTCTTTCTTGAAAGCTGGAGATATGAACGGAGATATGAACTGACGTGTTTTCTTCCCATTCCAGAGAGGAATGCGCTTCAGTGTAGATGTCTTCGAGGAGACCAGGGGCTATATCCTGGAGGTCTTCGGTGTCCACTTTGAGTTACCTGACCTGGGACCCATCGGTAAATCTCCACTAAAAGACCTGAAGCTTCATTTGCAATATACAGCATAGAAACCAAAGCTAAACTATGTTCTTTAATCTCAACTTTCTCCTCTAGACAGCTTCTTTTTTAGGTCAACCATCTTCCCATAACATATTTATGTAGCAGAAAATGACCCATAGCACTTTAAGCTTATCTCAATAACAGAATAAGGACCATTGGAGATAAAGATGGCACATTATAAATTTCTGATTAACAGTGTACACTGCAAAGGATGCAGACATTTTGCTTACTGTGACCAATATCACCAGCTTCACAGATGAAATTTGCCTAATTCTTAATGAAAAGTCCAAAAGAAGTAAAGAAGAAAGGAAACAGCTTAAACAAAAGCAGACAGCTGGGAATGAGCTTTGTGAATAGGAGGGAGATGGTTCTCTAATGTTGATGAGTTGTGTGTAGATGATACAAAATATCATAAACGTGGCCAGGGCTTTAATTCTACAGAAAGGTGAAAGTAACTGAGTGACATACAATCTAAGTCTCACATTCTTATCCAATACAATCACAGAAACAACACACCTAACTGCAAAAATAGAAACAGAATGGGCAGATGTTTGGTTTTGTGGTTAAGACACTCATTAGGACATCCATGTCCCATGGAGTGCCTGGGCTTAAGTCATGCCTCTGACTACCAGTTGCATCTGTTGGCAGTTTTGGACCCCGGAGGCTGCTGTAACGACTCAAGCAGTTGGGTCCTGCTACCTACATGGAACACCTAGATTGAGTTCTGGCTTTCGACTTTAATCTTTCAGACATCGTGGGCATTTTAGTAGTAAACTGGTGGCTGGGCTCTCTCTCTCTGTCTCTCTCTCTCTTTCTCCCTCTTCTCTCTGCCTTTATAGTCAACTTCAAAGAAAAAAAAATGTCAAAGATTCCCTCACTCAATGTTATGAAGAAATAGAAAGCACAGCTCCCTTGAGGCAGATTAAATCTCTCAAAACTGAACGGAGGCCCCCTCATCCCCTTTCTCTGGTAGGTAGGAGGCAGGTGACACAGAGATAAGATGAAGGTATTAGGAGGGGTTACCCTCCAAAACATCTCTTGAGCATATAGAGTAGCTGGGAAAATTGGCCCTGGGTTTTGTCTTTGGCCGCAACTCACAGTTCTTACCTTCCCTGTCAACAGCTTTTACAGCAAAACAAGGACAGGCCAGTATGTGCCTGCTGGTCACTCCCCTGGGGATCCAAATATTCAGAGGAAAGTGGGAGGCAGCAGAGAGGCAGCTGGAGCCCTGGTGGGCCGTCTGTCTTCCTGTTCACCACCCACTCTTCTCACTTTGGTCTGGCTTCCTGCTGCTGTACAGTCAGCATAGCCTCCGGGTTGCAGGAACATGTGCCCTCTGGAAAATATATATAATTTACTAACCAGCTGGGAGCTTATTTTTTTTTAACCCCAGGAGCTGGAAATGATAAAACACTCCTCAGGTCTCTCCTTTCAGAGTTAAATTATGTTTTTGTACTTTCGCTTTTTTTTTTTCTTTCAGTCTTGGCCTTTTGATTTATTTTCATTCTCTAGAGAGAACACTCACTCCTAAACAAAGGTAAGCAGGAAACTCCTGAATCCTTTCTCCTTTGGTGGCAGTTTTTAGGATGGAGAGCAGTTTTGGACACTTGGTTTCTGAGTTTTGCCTAAGGAGCAGAGCCAAGCCTGGAACAACAAATACATACTGTTCTTATATATGTATCCTTCCTGAGACCAAGGACAGAAGATGATCTCTAGAGTCATCAGAATTTCCACCAAATCTTCCGTCTTCCTCTGTTCTAGTCTCTTCCTCTCCTCCCTTTGCATCACCTATAATGCATGTAAAATGGGTTTGTTAACTACAGTCACTCCACAACTTTAGGAGGTGAGGCTGGCGATAATAATGATGACTTCTGTGAATTTTTCCCACCAACCAAATCCCTTGGATCCTTGGGAAATGATACCAGACCAGAAATCCAGTGACTCTTTGAGCAATAATAGAAATTTACAAATTAGCTCTCACCACGAAAAAGAGTTCTACTCTATTGTAACCATGGATATCATCGCCATGTGATTTTGGAAGTGTCTGAATGAGTTTTGTGTTGTCACTTTGTAGGCGCCAATGGCTTAGCCAATCCTCGTGACTTCTTGATACCTGTTGCCTGGTATGAAGATCGCCAAGTGCCAGGTGGCTACACAGTGATTAATAAATACCAGGGCAAGCTGTTTGCTGCCAAACAGGTAAGCAAGAGGGCTGGTAGGCTGGAGAGGAATGAATAGTAATTGTCAAGCCCAGTGTTAGGCACTTCACATACCTCCTTCATTCTTCCCACACCATAAGGCACTACAAATGAGGTCCTATTTGTCTTCTCTGGAGTTAGGCCAAGTAGTGATAAATAGTTTTCCAATGTCACAATAGGCTGCAGATTTGAACCCGTGTCTCTTATTCCAAAGCTCTTTTCATACACTCACCAACAAATGAAAATCCTGGCGATATGTAGGTGTCTATAAATGGTATAGAAAACTTCTCTACTCTTGGAATCAGCACACTATGTTCTAATGAGGAAATGAGATAACAAGCAACCAACCGAGATCTATATTCTATAATTGCCACCATATTTTAAATATAGGCAATTACTAACATGAAACAAGTAGAACTCAATTAATTAGCTTGACTTAGTTTATACAATCAGCCTGGTAAACTGAAGACATACCAAAAGCACAAATAATAATAGTAAATTAATATGGTTTATAATGCCTTGCTATATATTATTACTTGTTAGACTGAATATATTGTAATAAAATAACCATATAGTAAACCAAAGATCTCTTCTATTTACCATTATTTGTTTACTGTGTCAATTTGACATATTTCTTAGATGAGGAAATTGCCAGGAAGTTTATGAAGAGTGTATATTATGAAAAAATTATACATGTATTTTAAATTTCTGCACCAAAATAAGTTTATCTTTTTAAAAAAGATTTATTTATTTTATTGGAAAGGTAGATATACAGAGAAGAAGATCTTCCATCCAATGATTCACTCCCCAAGTGACCTCAACAGCCGGTGCTGCATCAATCCAAAGCCTGGAGCCAGGAGCTTCTTTCAGGTCTCCCACACGGGTGCAGGGTCCCAAAGCTTTGGGCCATTCTCGACTGCTTTCCCAGGGCACAAGCAGGGTGCTAGATGGAAAGTGGGGCCACCAGGACTAGAACCAGCATCTGTATGGGATCCCAGTGCATTCAAGGCGAGGGCTTTAGCCACTAGGATATCGCACCAAGCCCAAATTTATCTTTTAATTTCATTTTCTGCATACATTTGGAAGCCAAGGCATGTTATTTTCCTTGAATTGCATATAGAGGACATATCAACCAGCAGAGACCAACCAGTCTAACTTAAAAGTAAGCTCTGAGTGCTCACTTTGCTAGAACAGGTGCTCAAATTGGAGTTATACAGAGATTCCATCCCTGTACAAGGGTAACGCATACCTGTATGAAGTATTCCATATTTATCATGTTATAGGTGATGCAAGTAATAGCTATTCTAAAAATTTTTTTGAAAAATTAACCATGGAGTCAGACTCATTTCACCTTCCTATGACTGCAGTCCCTAGGTTTCTCAGCATGTGGTTCAGGGATCATTTGCATTAGAAGGCCTAGGGGTGCTTGTTCAGAATGCAGTGCCTTAGATATTCCTGCAGCAAAAGTGGTTTAAAAAAAAAAAACAACTACATGCATTTTAATCATGTTCCCCAGATTAGTTGTCTATGTACTTACTAGAGAGCCACCATTCTAGAAGGAAACAGTAGCTCTCCTAGGAAGGTTTCCACTTTTCAGTGGGTCCTGTGCTTTTAATCCTTTGAGTGAGATCCATTGATCCATTCTGCCTTCTCTGCCATAGTGTGTACTGCAAGACTGACACTTAGCACCTGAGCTCTCTAACTTTGGTTCAGGTTCAACCCACAGGAAATTGGAGAGCAGCAGGGAAAATAAGCCAGAATACTTCCTTTCTAGTTTCCTCCTCGTCTGAGACTACATGTCTGGTAGCGATCTATCCCTCCATGACCACAGCTCCTGGGTGGGCAGTCCCACTGCTATGGTGGAGCCCACTGAATGACAAGCGCTGATACGCTCACCTTCTCCCAGTTCTGTGTTCACGGAGGCAGCTTGTAAATGATTGTGTAAGAATACCTAGACCCCAAGGCATCAGTAAATGTTAGAGCTCTGAGCTTTAACTTTTTTCCTGTGAGTAAGTGTTTAAATGTTTAACAGCATGTAACTGGGAAGCCCCTTCTTCATAGTTCTAGCTGTTTCTGGAGTCCTATTTTTTTAAAAAAAAAATGTCCCTCTTGGGCCAGGTGTGTTAGCATAGTGGTTAAAGTCCTCACCTTGTACTCCCAGGATCCCATATGGGCGCCAGCTCTAATCCCCGCAGCCCTGATTCCCATCCAGCTCCTTGCTTATGCACCTGGAGAAGCATCAGAGGATGGCCCAATGCTTTGGGACCCTGCACTGCGAGGGAGATCCGGAAGAAACTCCTGGCTCCTGGCTTTGGATTGGCGCAGCTCCAGCCATTGCGGCCGCTTGGGGAGTGAACCATTGGAGGAGAAGATCTTCCTCTCTGTCTCTCCTCCTCTCTGTATATCTGATTTTCCAATAAAGAAAAATAAATATATCTTTTAAAAAAAAGTGTCCCTCTCTCTTCCACATGCCTAGAAATGACGATGTATTTTCACTATTGCTAGGCTCAGGAACCTTAATATCTATGATTATCCCACTTAACCCTAATCCAACCACTGTGAATGCTTATTAAAGTCTTCAGAACAGTCGCACTTGGATTCTGTTTCCCAAATAGACCCATTGCTGCCATGGAGTCCACTTTCCTAAATAGTGGGACACTGATCCCCTCCTATCCCAGGACAGAACCAAGAAGTACCACCTTGGAGTCACTATGACATTTTGAAGCCTTGGTGCTGGGACTCCTATAGGCCTGCTCCCTGATCCTCTCCTCCCATGCCCCCACAAGTGCTGTCGCTTGGAAGTTCCTCCAGGCTGCAAAAACCCAGAGAACCCTAGCAGCAGGTACCCTCTGCACCAGGAACCAGAGCGTAGCTCAGAATATTTCAGAACTGCTAACATCCAGATTCCCACAGTTTAAAACTCTTGAAAGGAACTACTTGGAGAATGCCATGCTTCTGCATATGTGAACAGAAAGCAGCTGCAACTTACGAACTGGAAAAACAGGGTTAGTGGCTGAATGAAGATTGCCAGAGCGTGTGTGAAGCAGCTTGATAATGAGTAAGAATTACACTTTTCCCTCTGGAGGATATCATTAAATTGAGAACAAAATCAAATTAAAAAGAGAGAGTTACGCCCAGTGCATACTGTGGGATCGTAACTACACATGTATTCGGTGCTAAGATCATCTTTCCTGCTTTTTTGTGATCAGGATGTCTCCCCATTCAATGTTGTGGCCTGGCATGGGAACTATACACCCTACAAGTACAACCTGGAGAATTTCATGGTCATCAACTCAGTGGCCTTTGACCACGCAGTAAGTCTGGACCACATAGGGGCTCTGAGATGGGGCACCCCTTGGATTTGTGGGTCCACAGAGGACCTGTGTCATTCACAGACTTTATATTTCCAATGTCACACTTGAACTACAAAGAGGAGAAAAGAGGGTGTAGACAGAGAAGTCATTATCCTTTAATGAAGGATTAAATGACAATAGCTAGCAAGGGACCCAAGTTAAATATACAGCCCTCACCCACGAACACAGCTTAATTCTCTAGAGATTATTGGCCATAACTCTCACAGATGAGAAAACCTTAGTATTTTAACGGAAGCTGTTTTTTTGTTTTTTTAAAAAAAAAACTGAACCGACTGCTAATGTTAGTGATGAATTGAGAAGAGAACATTTCTAGATTCAGAGAAGCCTCCGTTCCTCTAACAAATCTCTGTGCGGCAGCCCATTCTAGTGCCTCCGCTCCTGGCTGCTCTGGGCAGTGATGAAGCAGGCAGCCCTTTACAGAAGTTACTGGTAATGCTGAGTGCCTGATTTAAACCAAAGAACTTCTGATGTATGAGCTTAGTCATATTTTTTTAGGCAATGTGGGGGGAGTAGTAGGAGGGGCAGAGATAGATCCCTGGCCTACTCTACAGCCTCCCATGACTCCAAGTTCCTGATAAAGTACTTGTTCCGAGATCCTGGGGGAAAGTTTGTTTCTCAGCCTAGTTCATAATGCATGAACTTAACCCACATGCAAGAGGGATAATTAGAGCACAAGGCAGAGAATCGGAGGCAGAAGGATTACCCTGAGCCCGTTCAGAGTTCTTGGGGCAGGGAGAAGAGGAGAGACTAAGCTAACTTTCTGAACAACAGCAACACTTAATAAAATCAAAAGGGGAGGGAAGAGCAAAATGCCAAACCCCAAACAGCATGAAAAAAGGGATCCTGAGACACTGCTGAGACTTTATTTCAGCCTCTTACTTGTACTTTAATAGTTTCACACCATTGTCCATGCCAGATGAAGCAAGGTGAACTCTCACAGCAAGAAAGATAGGTTTTGTTAAAAATTGAATTTATACAGGATCAATATTCTGTGTCCTGCTACTCTGGTTATTTAGGTTATCCGCCCATGGAGTAGGACTCACTCGGAGCTCTGAAGCGTAGTCTATAATGCTCTTAGCCATCTGGCCTCGGACTTCTTTTCCAGCACCACCTCTTGCCCCTGTCCCTTCTGTTGGTACACTTTTGGTCTCAGCCTTCTTTGCCCTTAATAAAATCACTGTGCAGTTTGGTATCTTTTCTGTTTTTCACTGATGAAATGCCTTGCCTCCAGCATACCTCCTCCTTCTCTCTCTCTCTCCTACCCTCCTCCCTTCTTCCAGTCATTCTTCAAGACCGGTTCAAAGGCCATTCCTTCTCTGATTCCTGCTTCTTGAGTCTAGAAATAGCTACCCTTCCCCTCCCCGTGTGAATGTGAACGGGGCAAAGAATAGATCAGAATCGTGTTTGAATACCAGGCCCTGGCATTGTCAATCTGAAAAAGAACATGTTAATTTCAAACAAATTAAATCTTAATCCTTCCACGGAAGCATTCAGAAGTTCTTTGTGGAAAATAAAAATAATAAATTACCCCTCAACTTATTCCCTCTTACTACCATCACCAAGACTAATGGTCTAAATTTGTGTATTTTCAACTTGAGCAACAAAGGTGAGAAAACAACAAACCAAGGCTTTCAGACTTCTACCTACATTTGCATCAACCCTGTATAATTTGAATGTCCATTTCCACATTACTGTGAGCACTCCCTTCGGCCAGGAATTCTGAGCTACACATGCCAACTGTGACCACCCTGCTTGAGGCTGGGAGGCAGGTTTTCAGATCCACTTGACAGGGCTCAGCATAGTGAAAATGTAATTCAGAATCCTTGTAACTGCTATTAATTCATTTTGCTGCAAGCACAGCAAGAGAGGAAAGTCTACTGAATGACTACTGCACTTTGACAAGCCCAGATCATTTCACTTGCCCTGTGTTGCTTGATTAGAAATTAGGCTGTCACTTGAAAACACCATCATATAGGAGTGACAGTCTGTGTCACCTCCCTTGCACGAGTTCACCCTCTTCTTGTGTATTCGCAGGATCCATCCATTTTCACAGTGCTGACTGCCAAGTCTCTCCGCCCTGGAGTGGCCATCGCTGACTTTGTCATTTTCCCACCTCGGTGGGGGGTCGCAGATAAGACCTTCAGGCCTCCTTATTACCACAGTAAGTCTCTCTTTTCAAGCCATCTTCGGAAACTCAAGAGAAGCCCAGCAGGGAGCACTATCCATTGGATATATGCCTGGGCTGATTTTTGAACACCTGTCCTGGCTTAAATCCAACATTCTGCCTCCTTAGGCCCAGTGCTGCCCACCCCCTACACTGCTCCAAACTTGAAGTTGCTTAAATGTCACCGCTTCAGCGAGGATGGCAGTGACGCACTGATCCTGTGCCTAGGTCCCAGTTGCTCTAGCTCTGAAGGGAAGTATAAAGGCTGGCAAAGGGCAAAGCAAGCTATCCCTTGATGTTTCAGTTACCTGTGTTGGAGCATGGGGAATGGCAGAGATCATGTTAGTTTGCTGTTTCTGGAAAGTTCATTAGCTATGTCTGGTGTAATAGCCTGTAAAAGGTGCCTTCTCAAATCCTTTTGGCCAAACAACACAGACTGTCGTCTACACTAGATGATGGACTCTAACCTATCCTGGAAGTAGTTTCTGCAGAGGATTGTTTCCTAAACCAAACCTAGTAAATCTACCAATTCTGTATTACTAATAGCTTATAATAATTGGCCAGCTTGTATGGCGCCATGTTATGAGTTCTTTAATTATTTTAACAGCTGTGAGAGATAGGTAGTATCACTAGCCCTTTTGCTTTGTTTTGTTTTCAGAAGATAAATCTGACATGGGGGGGATTAAATAAGACTCTCAAGCCCTCAAAGCTAATTAAGTAGTAGAGTCAGGATTTAATTGCAAGCTGTCTGAGCCAGATGAGACATTCATGACCATGAACTAATATGGCTAGCATAAAACTTAATATATAATATGCTTATAACAAATATTTATTCAATAAAATACATCACTAAGAATGAATAGCATACTTTGTGGCTGTATTTAATGCAGTTGACATTTTTAGTTGCACAATAGCAAGCTAAAGATCAAACCTAAACAAAGATCAATATGCAAGTCTACTTCCTGGAAATTACATTATTTGTACACAGAGCCCCAGAAAGACCAAGATGTATTTCATCCTGCTAATGCACACCCTGGGAGGTGATAACTCAAGTAGTTGCATTTCTGCCATGCACATGGGAGAGCTGGATGGAGTTCCTAGCTCCTGGCTGTGGCCTGGCCAGCACCAGTTGTGCCAGGCCTTTGAAGGCTTGAACCAGGGAATACAAAAGCTCTTTTTATCTGTCTCTCTCCCTGTCTCTAAAATAAAAGATAAGATAAAAATTGATTATACTGTTTTTCAGCTGGAACATTCAAGGAAACAATCTGATTTTCTAAGACTTGGATTCTTCTTTATATGTGGTTCCTCCCTACATAGGCCAGCATTCAGGATCCAGGGCTTAACAGTATAGAACCAGCACATCTAATGGAAAATGTAGGCACAGAGGTGGGCAATTAACATCCCCAGATTGAGACAGCTACTTCATGGTCAGATGCCAGCATCTCCCTCTTCACCCTCATGAAGGAGAAAAAAAACAATTGGTTACCACTGTGAAGACACCTGCTGCTTTGTAAATGCAGACACAGTGACCTGTGTCTTCTGTAGAGTATCAAGCCCATTAAAAGGCTTGAACTATTTTCTTTCCTGGAATGTAATGTGCTGAAGGGCCTGTTGTCAAAGAGAGAAAATTGCTCTGGCTTATAGCCTATACCTCATAGCCTTGTCCTGTGTAATTCACCGTTTCATTCTGTCCTAATATGGAGGTGATTCTATGCTCCTAGTGGAGTGGTCCTAACATTTTAGCAGGTGTCAGTTGCCTGGAGGACTTGTTAAAACATCGACTATTGGTGCCCACCCTTACAATTTCTGCCTCGGAACCCAAGAATTGGCATTATTAGCCCATTTCCAAGTAATGCTGATCAACTGTTCCAGAGACCACACTCTGACAATGGTAGAGGATGCAAGTATCACTTAGAAGGTCTTCTTTACAAAGTGTAATCTCAAACCCTACTGCTGGACAGAGTAGTCAGTTTTGTAGTGGAATCTTAGAATCTACATTTGAGAGATTTTGATGTTCTCTTCTTGGGAAACACAGGCCAAGGAAAGACCTGTCTCCCCATCTGGGTGAAGTTTGCTATGGAGCTACAGGCTCCTGGCCCACTCCTTAATTTTACCTCATGCATCAGACTTCCTAAAGCAAATAGCTCTGAGAAATGCCTCCTATGATTTTTTCAATGCTTCTAAAGCAAATGTGGCCTGAGGACAGATTTTGTAAAGGCATGATTGCCCTCAGACAGTTGGAGAAAAACCAAAGAGCCCCAAGTGAAAAATGAGTTCTATCACAACCATAAAAAATATGGCTTTAACAATATACACAATCTTTGCTACTTTAATGGAATTTTAAAAGAGAGGTGGGGAATTATTTCTGTAGAAACACTGCCTCCACTCATCTTAATGCACGTTAGTCAACTAGATTCAGCTTTAATCAGAAAGGCAACGTCTATCCTCCCACTATTCTTTGAAATGTAGAAAGTGATGTAGAAATGTCATCACAAAACTCATTGCTTCCTCAATTCATATTCAGATCAAAGCTGAATTCTGTCTTGCTGTCTTAAAATTAAAGCAGAAAGGTGACCCTGAGGACACATTCTACAGTGAGGGGCATGACAGAAAATCTAAGTCATGAGTAGAACTCCTTGCAAAGTGTACTGAGATTTCCATGTGCTTCTTTTCCTCTATATTTTGCTTTGTAGAGACACTAGTAGAGCTTGGTCAGCCCCTGCCTTTCCGGTAGTGGCTGTCACGTACTGGCTAACTATGTAAAGCGTTGTACCAGTTTTGTTTCCAGGGCAGAGTAAGTGGAATTGCTTACTGGATTACAGAGGTATTTAAGCACTTACTTATGCTTTGTACATTAAGAAAGGACAGATCATTGATCATCTCAATTGTTTGGCTTCTCAAGGTTGCCACTGCCCTATCTATTTATCTTATCCAGCCCTCTTACAAGAGATTACATGAACAGCTTAAAAAAGCTATTTCTTCTTCACCTCTGGATCACAGAACTTAGAATATCAAAGCATATACATGAAATGGATAGGTGGGCAGGTGGATGGAATAAAAAATGGACAGATAAATGGATAGTCAGATGTGCAGATGAAGATGGGAAGGTGTAATATTTATTTAATTCTTGTTCTAAATGTGCTTTAAGTGTAATAGAGTTTTGTTTCATGGAATAATGGGGATTTTTTTCTCTTTTTTTTTTGTCGTATTTTTTAATGACCCCAGAAAGCACAACTAGAACCAATGAATTTACATTGTAAAAAGAGACTTTTCTACTTTTCCAAGACTTAACTGTTATTTGAAAGTCACAGTTACAGTTATAGAGAGAGGAACAGAAGAAAGAGAGCTTCTATCCACTGGTTCACCCCCTAAGTGACCAGAACTGGGGCCAGGCAAAGCTCGAAGTTAGGAGCTTCTTCCAGATCTCCCACAACAGTGCAGGGGCCCAAGCACTTGGGATATCTTATATTAGCAGGGAGCTAGATTGAAAGTGGAGCAGCTAGGACTTGAACTGGGGATCAACACCTTAACCCACTATGGCACAGAGCCAGCCCCAGGAAATTTTCTGTTTAAGAAAAAACTTTCTAGCAACCAGAGCTTTTAAGTAATATGATAGGTTGTAGAGAGTTTTATCATAGAAAGCATACAGGCAGAGCCCAGGAAGTACTGTATCAGGAATGACAGGAAATTCTTCCATATTGAGTAGAAATGGGGATTCTTCCAATTTTAAGATTTAGGAGTCTATGAATGAATGTTAATAGAAATAAGAAGAAATAAATGAATTTTAGAGACATTATTAAGAGTTAGAAAGGCACTTAAATGTACTCAATCATTACATTTCTTTATTCTTGTCCTAAAAGTACAGCTATTCTATATAAATCTGATACTTTCTCAATATAAAGGAATGAAACTTAGAGCCATTTTGAAGAGAAGAAGAAAGATTATGTAACATTCAGAGACAGACTATTGGTTGTGCTTATTATAATAAATAGCACTTATGGTATGTTTTGCATACAATGATATTCTTTTACATAGGTTATTATTTGAAGATGGACTTGAAGCCCAGGGTTCTTCTCAATGCATCATCTTCCATCAACACACATACACATAAAAACACAGATACACACACACACACCATGGCATTTTCTAGGTTGTAAAGTTGAAATACAGCAATGAATGCCCCATACTAGAGTGGAGCTATTTGGAAAGGGGTTCTGATCTGAGGGAGAAAAGAAGCTTGATCGAGCACTTGTGGATTTTGACGTTGGAATACCTCTACTCCTTATTCTGATTTGCATTTGCAAGAATTCTACACTGACAAATGTTTCTTGGTTGTTCTTCTGTTGACTCATGCTCTCTATTAATGCAACATAATGTGTCAGATTATATGTCTCATATCTTCTTGGTGACACTGAAGGGATTGTGATTAATGTACTGATCCTGGCCTCAAATAAGAAAAATAATACTGCTTCCAACTTCCCAGGGAACTGCATGAGTGAATTCATGGGCCTCATCAAAGGTCACTACGAGGCAAAGCAAGGTGGATTTCTGCCAGGGGGAGGCAGCCTACACAGTGCCATGACGCCCCACGGGCCTGATGCAGACTGCTTCGAGAAGGCCAGCAAAGCCAAGCTGGCACCCGAGAGGATTGCAGATGGCACCATGGTAAGCATGCTAACTAGCAAGCTCTGAAGACCTTAGAGCAGCTCATTGCATTCCTCTGCAGCTGCACAGGAGGAACCAGAAGGGGATAGCTGTGGGTCTGTGCGTGTCTTGATACATCTAGCCCTGTGTACTGACTTCACTCCTGATGCTTTGGTGGAGGAAGAACTTTGAACTTGGAGGAAAACTTGGATTCAAATCTTAATTCTTAGTCCCTAGGGCTAAGCAACCTTGAATCAGTTGCTAAATACTCTATGCTTCATTATTCCTGTCTGTAAAATTGGATTTTCCAACCCAGCAGATGGCTGTGAGTTAAACTTTTAGACTAACGCTGTTCAGATATAAGGAACTACTGTTATCACTACGTGAGGGTCTTTCTCAGTCCTAAAGCCCCGTGCATCTGCTGTGTCTCAGAGCATTCTGCTTTGGGAAGTCGTCCTCCAGCCGCAAAGCAGCAGGGCGGCCAGGCATCCCCTTCAGCCTCTTCTCACGCGGAGAAACTTCACTACCCGCAGCGCTTGTGAGCCGCGATTCTTCAGTTGCTTTATGATTTTCCTTTATTCTTCATTGTCATGAAGCCTGTTTTGTATTCCTCCTGTGTCATACTGTAGACATAGAAGCTGAACACAATTGCAGTTGGCTGCGGCACTTTATTTTATTTTTGCATTCTTGGAGGTAGTCTTTATGAATTACAAGGAGTAATTTCATGCTAAATCGTATGCAACTTTGGCTTATAGTATTAAACAAATACCTTTCATGCTTTGTGGTTTAAAAATCTGTAGCACAGACCTGCCTGACTCCATGGCCAACTTATAAAATACCTGAGCAGTGAGAATTATCTGTCCCTCTGTCCAATATGGTTGCTTTCAGCACCAGCTTGGATCTAGCAGTGAAGCTGTTGTGGAGGAGAGGGGCACAGAATCCTTCCCACCTGCTCAACCTCAGCTGTATTCCCCTTTGAAGGACTTCTACAGAGTGTCCATAGAACCCTTGCATTTCTAGGAGGGGTGGTTTGACATTGTCAGTTAAGGTATTGCTCCCAAGGACTCCTAGAGGTTAACAGGTTACCCTGAGTTGCCACCCAGTAACCTCTGGCAATCCAAATTGGCTGTAGGTAGTCAATATGTTGAGGGGGCCATGTTCTATAATAGTGAGACACCATACAGAGCTGTTTTCAAGAGGAACTAGGCTTAGAATAATGTCTCGGGCTTAAAGAACTAGTGAGAGAGCTTTCCTATATAGAGTGAACAGGAGGATGAGGCACACTGGGTATCTTGGAGCCTGGAGGTTGGGGGAGTGCCCAATATTTTCTAGGCCTAACTTTGAGTCTTATGTAATTTAGACCAGATCCATCTACATATCTGCTTTATCCTTATTCTAATTTGCCTTCATTAACTTGATGTAATCATGTAGCACAGCTCAACTGAGATGAGGCTTTGGTACTGCAGCTAGAGTGTAAGGCTCCCCAAGGAGCCGTCAACCAGGATACGGCCATAATCCAAGCCATAATAATAGCTTTTGTATCTGAACAGTGCTTTGTAAGATGAATAGCACTTCTATGACCTACATGAGCACTTCAGTATGATCCCATCCAGTCTTGATGTCTTCCAGTCTTAAGTCTCATGTCTTCCATCTTCATTGTTTCAGATAAAAGTAAGTTAATGTTAATTGGACCTCAAACACTCATGTGGGTGCTCTGAGTTGCAGTACAACAGAATCTCTTGCTTGTTTTGTACCTGTCAATATTTTTAACAAATTTTATATGTGAGCATATCAGAATTACAGCACTTGGATTTTTGTTTTGGCTTTGTTTCTTAAAAGCCACAGTCGGTAGAGAAATCAGCATGTGGTAGAGCTGTGATGTCTAAGGTGCATGGAATGCTTGCATTTTCATTCTGCTGTAGACTGAAGCCTCCTGAACACAGTGCAGCACCCACCATTCAGACCTTCCTGGGAGGCGACTTTTCAAAGTGCTACATCCATGCCTGCCATTTCCTTCTCATTCTTCTTGTTCCTCGTTCTCCTTTTCCCAGTCCAGCTCTTGTTCAGAGTGGGGAAAGGCAGGCTCCAATCCCACCTGAGACCAGTCAGTTCCCAGCTCTGAGCCTCAGGATTTTTCTTACTATTATTATTTGTTTGTTTGTTGTTTGCTTTGCAGAAAAGAGTTTCCTGCCCTCAAGGACATGTAAATACTCCTCCTGAGAAAAGGAGCATTTCCAGGCTTCCCCGTGTCTGCCCTGGTGTGTAGCAATGTTAGCTCAAGAAGCACATGAGGCTTTAGGGCCCAATTTCATGACACAGAATGGGAGTTGAGCTTTAAGAGGTCCAGATCTATATGATATCTCACCAGTTCATAAGTGGGGATACCAGACCCAGAGCCCAAGGCTTGAGCCTGCTCTCTCACCATGCTCACACGATTCATTTTTCAAAGATTTTTGCCAGCCTGTATTTTCTCTTGCATCTAATGAAACGTGCTTTTTTAAAACCAACCTCACTTTTATTTTTTCATTCCCATCCTTATTTCCTGCAGGCATTTATGTTCGAATCATCTCTGAGTCTGGCTGTCACCAAGTGGGGACTCAAGACCTCCGGTTGTTTGGACGAAAACTACTACAAGTGCTGGGAGCCTCTCAAAAGCCGCTTTACCCCCAACTCCAGGAACCCAGCAGGATTGAATTGAGATTGGAGTGTTCTACTATAATTGAGAGTGGATGTGTGCAGTTTCCTTGAGAATCTCATGCCCTCTGGAAGTTTTAGGGGAAGGAGTTAGTTAAAATGAGAATTCACTTTTCATGGTCTAGTATTGTAGAACCTTTGCAGAAAACTTGTTTGGAAAAATTCCTTGGTTGTTAGCTAAATTACTCAATAAATACATGCAAGTGTTCTGTGAAAGCAGCAATTGATCATCATCAGGCCTTGATGAGACAGGCCTGGCAGGCCAGGTAAGCCCATGAGTTTGGGCCAAATCCAGGTCTTTACATGTCCTTAGTCTAAGGGCCTTCATTCTGGCAGCATCTACCAGACACCATAAGACCAGGCCACAAGAAGGCTAGGCTGAGTGTAAGGATCCTGAGCTGGGATGAAAACCACAGCCAAGTTCTTAGGAGACAGTGTAGGCATGGGAAATACAGGGGTTCAGCTCAATTCCAAACATTCAGCTGTCAGCCTGGGATAGTGGGGCAGAAAGGCCAACAGTTTCTCTAACCTTGATAGTCACATAGCAGCCAAGATAATGGATGTAGGACAGAAATCAAAGCCATCAAGTGGTGAGAATAATTGAGTTACAAGGGTGACCAGCTATCACAGTTTGCCTAACCCTGCCCTGAAAGATCCCTTCTGTCCTGGTCAAATTAGGGCAGTTGATTGTCTTACTGTTTTCTTCATATCAGCCGATTCAATAACCATGGGGTTGAGTCATAATTATCAGCTGACAAGAAAAACTGGGAATGAATAGTTAGAAAAAAGCAGTTTCTCTGATAGGAGAGCTCTCAGTCTGGGGAGATCAGAACCAGAGAGATCAAGGCCCCAAGTACTAGACCCCGGCAAAAATGAGACACACAGTGCATGAAAAGCTGTACCCAACAGACCTCTACCTGTGCTCAGCCTGCTTCCCAGTGCGGTGGGGCTGCCCAAACTCAGGGTGTGGGTTGATTAGGTTGCCCTGGTGTAGGAAGACATGAACATCAGAACACAAATATAAGAAGTGATGTTTCTTGCTATACATGTTTTCTCTACTTTGTCGCCATTCTAGTAATTTTGATACCAAGCTTACTTTCAGTAATACATAGTGAGAGGACCCAGGACAGACTGCCAGCTAAAACACAAGTGGTCCAGTTACATTTGACTGGGTATTCTGCATTTTTGTTTGCTAACTTGGGCAACCACGTGAAAGTATAGTGATCCAGCAGGTAGACATAGCCCTTGTCCTTTCAGAGGTTGCCCTGCCTGCTAGAGAGGTAGACTGACGAAAAAGATGACACAAATTGTGAAATACGTGGAGAAGACATAAATGCAGATGGAGATGCAGTAACAGGTGAGATGGGCTGGGAGAGAGCTTTCTTTACATAGGAAGGTCTTCCAAGAAGCCGTGACATTTAGAAGGAAACTGAAAGATAAGAAGGAGCTCCTATGTGGGAGAGAGGGGCTGGAGCAGGACTGAATGAAAAGAAGTTACAGGAAGCTACTGTAACAGTCCGGGACAAAATAAAATAACAATGGAAAAACACCTCATCTAGAACCTAATGAGATAGCAGCAGCAGAGACATGAGAACCTAACTTCCAGGATGTTGGGAGTAGAGCTAGAAGGACTTGTTGATGGGCTGCATGTACGGGATGAGAGAACGAAGGATGGAGAAAAAGGCTGGGGTGACTCTGGGTTTCTGGCAGTGATATTTTATGTTCTCAAATGACAAGGTGGGGGCTGGCACTGTGGCATACTGGATAAAGCCACCACCTGCAGTACCATCATCTCATTTGGGCAATGGCTCAAGTCCTAGCTGCTTTATTCTGATCCAGCTTGCTACTAATATGCTTAGGAAAGCAGCAGAAGATGGCCTAAGTACTTGGACCCTGCACCCATGTGGGATACCCAAAGAAGCTCCTGGCTCCCAGCTTCGGACCAGCCCAACCCTAGTTATTGCAGCTATTTGGGAGTGAACCAGCGGTAGGAAGATTCTCTCTTTCTCAGTCCTCTCTCTCTGCCTCTCCCTTCCTTCTTTATAACTCTGCCTTTGAAATACATTCTAAAAAAATAATAATAATGTTAAAGGCATCTTTGAGTGTGACCGACATTGGCATGCCTCCCCAGTGTTTCTGAACCTTATGTTTAATATCTGCTAAAAATTAAACATTATTAACTGGCAAAGCAGTTAATACCTTTTAGTGAGGTTTAACATTGACCACTGTAGCAGAAGATGCCCCAGCCTACTTATACCCCATCACCCATTGCTTAAATTGCAGCTCTACACCACTGCTCTCTCACTCCATTCTTGGGGGCTTGTGTTCCACTTTGGCTCCCTGCAACTCCTGAGGGATTCTGCGCCAGCGCCCCTGAGTGGCAAGATCTGCATATTGCTCACACCCACCCACCTAACCCCCTTGTCTGCTCCTTCCCTCTCCCTGCTCAATTCCCCCACTCACCTCTGGTACTTATTGAACTCTTCTCTCAACCCTAAACTAAGGCAGCCACTAAATTATTTTATTCACAACCCAGCCTTCCCTGTGTGAGCTCATGCTAACCCCTCTTACACTCAGCTCCTCGCGCTCCCCTTTGGAGCTCCTGCTCTCACCAGTTCCGTGGCAAAGCCTTCCTAGACTGATGCAACACCCTGCTTCTCATCCACTGAGCACCCAAGCCTTTGCACTTTATCTACCCACTCTTGGCAGCAACTCCTCAGCTAGCAACAGTATTTCATTCAGGCCATGCTGTTCATGCTAATTAAAAAAAGATTTAGTTTCCTTCTGTTGTGCCTCAAATCAGCTAGGAAGATTTGTATCATTTCCTTCATTGCCTATTCTCTGAGAGGCTGCCTTCTGCCATGCTCCCCAAGAATCAGATCATCTCTTCACTTCCAAACAGAAAACTTGAAAGAACAGACAGTACCCTGGCTAGGTTACCCCCAAGGACAGGAGGGCTCCGCTGTTACAGAAAGATGCTATAGCAGGTGCCATAGCAATCATTCAGCTTGTTCTTTCTGAGAGATTTCACTCATGACGCAGGCTACCAGCAACAGCTCTGAGCCAAGCCCAGAGGTACGTGTATCTCCTTCCTTCCCCCTCCCCAAACGTACAGCACAGCTTAGAGATGGTCACAACTGAAACAGGTGCTATCAGCATCCAGTCGGAAAGGCTAGGGACACTGATAAACATTCCATGGGCTACCACTATTGTGTACTAGGCTAGTCCTCTGCATGTGGCACTAACATCCCATGTGGGCAGCAGTTCATGTTCTGACTGCTCCACTTTTGATCTAGTTCACTGTTTATGGCCTGGAAAAACAGCAAAGGATGACTCAGGTCTTTAGGTCCCCACACCCACATGGGAGATTGGAGAAAGCACCCCTGGCTCCTGGCATTGGACTAGTCCAGCTCAAGCTGTTGTGGCCATTTAGGGAGTGAACTCTTCAATGGAAGATATTCTCTCTCTCTCTCTGTCTCTCTGTCTCTCTGTCTCTCTGTCTCTCTGTCTCTCTCTCTCTCTCTCTCTCCCCAATGCATGGACAGTCTCCTTTACCTTCCATCCCCACAAAGCACCAGCAGGTAGTGAATGTCAGGGTGCCCAGGGGAGAACCACAGCAGTTCTCAATGTCAGCTGCCCATCAGGTCTCTTAGCTGCTTTCTGAAACCCCAGGGCTCAGCTCCCGCCGTCCATCAACTAAATTAGAAGCACCTGGCATAGTGCCCGCATGCATTAGATTTTTTTTTTAATGTCTTCACAACTTTCCAGAAAGCACGGGACAGGCCAGAATCAACAGAGAGCTTACTCAGGAGGACAATCTACAGAGCAGTAGTGCGAAGGGGCATGCACAGTCCAGGCTGGTGTTTGACAGAGGTTTTTGTTGTTTGTTTGTTTAAGATTTATCTGTTTTTATTGGAAAAGCAGGTTTTCAGAGAGAAGGAGAAATGGAAAGAAAGATCTTCCATCCACTGGTTCACTCTCCAATTGGCCACAATGGCCAGAGCTGAGCTGATCCAAAGCCAGGAGCTTCTCCTGAGTCTCCCACATGGGTGCAGGGTCCCAAGGCTTTGGACCATCCTCCATTGCTTTCACAGTCCATAAGCAGGGAATTGGATGGGAAGTGCAGCTGTTAGGTCATGAGTCAGCACCCTAATTGGATCACAGTGCGTGCAAGACAAGGATTTTGCCACTAAGCTATTGCACTGGGTCCTGGCAGAGGTTCAGACAGCCCTGCAGATGCCTGCATCCTTTACTAAGTAATTCTGGAGACTCTTTAGGGTAGACATCCATCAAAAGTCAGAGAAAGATGAGACAGGTCTGAACTTAGGCTCTGCTAGGGCGTCCTACGTGTGAAGTAGCAGTCAGTGGAAGGCAGAAGCCCTCCACCACAGAGGTTCTTCTGAGATAAAGGCTCACAGAGCTTGTGTGCTCAGTGAGGACTCGTGGGTTCCTCCTCCCTCAAGCACACAATGAGCTCCTGGCAGTCTCTGAGGCAGGTTAACAGGGGGAATGGGGATGTGACTTTGGATCATGCCATGTCAGCAGAGAAACATAATAACCTAAGATAACAAAAAGTGGTGGGAAGAGCCTAATAGGGCTTATCTCCCTTTTGTAGACAGGTTCTTCTCCCCCTGCCCACTGCCTAGCTTTTGAAATAAAAAAAAAATATATATATATATATATATATTTACAGAGATGAGGAGAGAGAAGAAATATTCCATCCACTGGTTCATTCTCCAAATTCCCACAAAGGCTGGAACTGAACTGATCCAAAGTCAGGAGCCTGGAGCTTCTTTGCAGATCTTCCATGTGGGTTCAGGCACCCAAGCACTTGAGCCATCTTCTGCTGCTTTCCCACACCTTTAGCAGAGAGCTGGATGGGAAATGGAGCAGTTGGGAGGCCCACATTGGATGCCAGGGCCACTAGTGGAAGATTAGCCTGTTAAGCTACTGCACCAGCCCTGTGCCCTCCCCCAGAACTTTTATTCAACCTATACTTGTCTCACTTTCTGTATCTAGTTGTCCTTGGCAGAGTGAAGGTATTCAAGCTCCATGTCTTCTTGCAGCTTCTTGCCAGTGAGAGTCCAGGGAATCAGATGGTTGAGTCCCTGCCACCCATCCGGGAAACTCATGCTGAGTGCCAGGCACCTGACTTTAAGCCCTGCAAAGCCCCAGCTGTTGTGGATATTTGGAGAGTGAACTAGAACATGAAAGATCTCTCTATCTCTCCCCAGCTCTAGGTTTTTCTCTCCACCTTTCAGATAAACCGAAATAAATAAGTAAGAATGCTTTTAAAAAGAAAGCACAGCCCCTGCAAAGATGCTCAAGAGCCCAAGAAAGGCACAGAGAACTGAGGGAGAAAGAGACCAATGAAACTATACGTGAATGTAACCATTCATGAGCAGTTTCTGTACTATGATTTTCCAGCCTGTTTTGAAAGAGCTATCACAGGTCTGAAATAAAATATCTCCTTCTGGAATGATATTTACTAGTAAAATGAAAGCAAGGGACTTGAGTGATGACATGTATTATATTTTTAAATTTTTAATGCTGAAAGCTAAACTCCTTTGTTACATTTAATGATCAGCTATACTTCAGATAGATGCAATCAATGTGTAGAACTGAATACAAAAGGTGAAGTTCATTCAGAACCTAGGCTCCTGTGAGGCCACATCAAGTGTATGACTAAGAGCACAGATGCTAGAGGCAGCCAGCTGGGTTCAAATCCAGAATCTCTGACTCATTGGTTGTATGACCCTGGGCAAGGTCCTTAACCTTCTGGAGTTTCCGCCTTCTCAGTTGTAGAACCTCACTTCCCTCACAGCAGGAGAGTGCTGAGTTAGGAAGGTGAGAATAGTACCTGTTCTACTTGGTTTCAATGGCTCCTCCCACACTACTGTTATGTAGGGTGGGATTTTAAGGGGATTTTTATCTTGATCCATTAGTTTTTATTATAATTATTAGAATGTGTAAGAGTCATTATGCAGGAATTTCAGATTTTAGAAAGAATAATAATTTTTTTAAAAATGACTCTAGCGTTCCAACGGTACTTTTATAGCAAAATAACCTTGTGCAAGAGATTTAAGTTTCTTCAGTCTTACTTTCTTCATCCGAAAGACTTCACAGGAATTTTGCGAGTTAACTAAGATAAGCAAAGATGTTGCCCACATAGTTTCATCACATAGTGAAGCCAACCTAACATTAGCTATTATTAATGTTATAGTTTGTTACTCAGTGAACACTTATTAATTCTTCGGGAAAGTTGTAGTGCCACATACTGTGGTACATACCAGAATGAGTATATTGAGTTCTTTTTCCCTTACTAAATTAGCCTCTAGCTGAAGAGGAAGGGATCCAGGGCATGGAAAATGTAGAGGCATTTCCTCCTTTTTATCACCTTTAGCTCTGAAGACCATCTTAAGGTTTAATCTGAGAGCTCAGCAATCTATATTAGCAGATCAACTGAGGTAGAAGTAAGGACAGTCTCCAAAGTGCCTTTGGTAAAAGCTGTTTCCATGCAAAGGCCCACAGAGCTTTCCTAGAGGACGCCTTCCTAATCATCAGAACCCTGGAGGCGCTAATTAACCTCATCCAGACTTTTAAAATCTAAAATTACATCAGAAGCTTCTTCACAAACCACTACAGCATTATTTTGCAAGGGACACCTTGCAGACATCAAGTGTATGCAATTCTATACAATTCCTGAATGAGAAATTGAACAAATGGAGTAGTACTGTTCATGAATGAGAGCACAATTTTATTTGGAAATCTTTGAATCACATTAAAATCTGAAGACAGGTATACGTTATGATAGCATTTCTCTTAATATAAGGATATGTGTCCATTAGCAGTGTATTCAATACTAAATCAGAAAGTCTAGTGTGAGCTTAAGTACTAGGGCTTTGAGATCATGAAAGGAGTCTGGAATTGGAATGATAGCATGAAGTTGCTCTGAAATCAAGTTCTTTCTAATCTCCTGCTCACCAATATTCTTTTCCTTTCCAGCCCTTACATCTGTATCCCAGGTCAAAGCAAAGGTAGGAAATAAGCAAACAGACAGAAAGCTTTCTCCTGGAAATTGTTGTCTTTTTTATTCAGGAAAGGAAATCTTGGGTCTGGCATCATGGTGCAGTGGGTTAAGACACCCCTCTGTAATGTAAGTATCCCATATTGGTACTGATTCAGGTCCCAGCTGTTCCAGCTCTGATCTCGCCTCTGCTGTTGGTGCTGGGAAGGCAACAGAAGATGGCCAAGTGCTTGGGTTCCTACTACCCAAGTGGGAAACCAGGTGGAGTACCAGGATCCTGGCTTTGATGTGGCACAGCCTGGGTCATTGTGGTCATTTGAGGAGTGAAACAGTGGGTTGCAGACCTCTTTCCGTGTGTGTGTGTGTGTGTGTGTGTGTGTGTGAATCCTGCCTTTAAAATAAATAAAATAGGGCCCGGCGCGGTGGCGCAAGTGGTTAAAGGTCCTCGCCTTGCACCCCCAGGATCCCATACGGGCGACGGTTCTAGTCCCAGCAGCCTCGCTTCCCGTCCAGCTCCCTGCCCGTGGCCCGGGAAGGCAGTCGAGGATGGCCCAAAGCTTTGGGACCCTGCACCCCTGTGGGAGACCCGGAAGAGGCTCCTGGCTTCGGATGGGCATAGCATCGGCCCGTTGCGCTCACTTGGGGAGTGAATCATCGGACGGAAGATCTTCCTCTGTGTCTCTCCTCTCTGTATATCTGCCTTTCCAATAAAAAATACAAATAAAAATAAATAAATATATAAATAAAATAAAATATTTAAACGGGGCGGGGAGGAAACCTTCCATGTAGACTTCTCCTTAGGTCTCATAGACAGAACTGGACCATGTAGCCACACTTACATCAATCCCTGCTAATCCTGATTTGCTCCCTGGCCAGAGTTCTACCTACTCTCCCTGAGATAAAGTCAACCCCATCAGCCCACTGAATAAATCAAGCTTCTACTGGAAAGATGAAGAGAGAGAGAGAGAGAGAGAGAGAGAGAGAGAGAGAGAGAGAAAGTGTGGCCATGGGTGCCTGCTCCTGAACAGCCTTCTTGAGGCATTTCAGCAAGAATAATAGAGGAGACACTGAGTTTAAATACCTCCAAGGCAAATCTGCCAATACACACAAAATGTTTCAAATGCCTGATTCCTCCCCAGATCTTTCGCTGCTGAAATGGTTTCTGTATGTGTAAATCAGGAAACCTCACTAGCAATTGCTTTTAACCCCTGAGAGACTCACACTAATCACAAGTGGGTGAAGAGGGCACAAGAACAGCGGTTCCCGATCAAACCTGAATCCTAATCTCTGCATCAGCAGCACTTCTCTATTAATTGCACACGTCGCTTCACTAGTCCAAGTCTCTACCCCAGAAGTGGGCTGTGGACAAGCAGATCCTGTTTAAGCTCTAACATTCTAGAAGTTGGTGGATGTACAGGAAAACCTCAACGTGCTTGTGGAAGATCCTGTTCCCTAAGCTACTGTTGCTTCACCTCTCCAGACTGGACTAGGTGTTCTTTCCTAGCATCCAACTTCCCCCTGCATCAGTCTTGATCACTCCAGGAATGATTAAAAATATGTTCTCTGGAGTCGGACTGCCCAGATCTAAGTCTTGCTTTGGCTTTTATTACTTCCATGAATTTGGGGAATGTTATACCCCTCTAAATCTCGTCTATATAATGAGGACATTAAACCCTATATGAAAGAGCTGTTTTGTGCTATCTGGGGAGAAGTGTAGAGCCCTTGCTTTAGCTTAGAGGCTGGAACATAAGTCAGTGTTTAATAAATGTCAGCTGCTGTAATTGTTTTTCTCCACTCTGAGTTTCTCTAAGGAACTGTTGTCTGCTTCGTGCTAGCAAATGGCAGTGCCTCAATAAGTATTTGCTCAACGTGGAAGAGGTCTACAGGCTAATGTCCTGTAAGAATTCAATAGGAAGCAGGCTTCTCTGCCTTAGCATCTCCAGAAAATCAATCAGCTCAATATCAGCAGAACAATACCAACTCAACACCCCTGCACCTGTTCAGCACCACCTCCCAAATGTCCTGAAAGGACATGATCACTTCTGGGCCACTCCATTTCTGCAGAAGGTGAATTTCGAGAGAAGTTGCCTTGCCAGCCTATAGAAGATAACTTCAGAGTACCTAACTAATCCCATCTCTATCTATCCTCCAAAAAAGCCACCCAAATAATACTATTGATGCTTTCTCCATTATATCAAATATGAATAAGGTCCTCTTTAGAAAACTGTGTTTTTCAAACAAACAAACAAAAAATCTAGAACAGATAGAGAACAACAAGGAAAGCTTAGGATCACACAAGAAACGGTCAGTGGGGATGCACTTACATCTCACTGGATGGGACACAAAGATTAGTTACTCCTCACTGGGGTATTGAAGATTTCTCTGCACACCCCTCAGAAAACTGTTCTGAACCTAAACTGTTGACACATGTCTTATTAAGAGTTATAGAGTTAGACTACCCGAAAAACAGCCAGGTTCCTCCAGAGATGAATTACTTCAATGCATTTGGTGACAGAGATTTATTTTTATTGGAAAGGCATGCTTACAGAGAGAAGGAGAAACAGAGAGACATTCTTGTATCCACTGGTTCACTTCCCAAATGGCCGCAACAGCCGGAACTTCTTCCAGGTCTTCCACACAGGTGCAGGGTACCAAGTCTTTGGGCCATCTTCTGCTGCTTTCCCAAGCCACAAGCAGGGATGCTGGATAGGAATTGGAGCAGCTGTGACATGAACTGGTGCCCACGTAGGATGCTGGCAATTATAGGGGGAGGATTAGCCAATTGAGCCATGGCATTTGGCCCAAAGTTGATACTTCTTGTGATTATGGGGAAAACTGAACTTGAACTCTATGCCAGATTTGCTCTAAAATTTCAGATGTTCCACCAGCCATCCATCTCCAGGGAAACTCAGAGGTCTGATGTCAGCTGTCATGTGTTGAACTTCCTTTGTTCCTTTGAATCCTGAAGCTTGGCTGTGAGATGAAGGCATGCTGTGCTTTTTTGATAATGCAAGCCGAATGTCTCCAAGAAGACACTGTTCTGTATCTCTCCAGGACACAGTGAGTGTCAATAGAATACATCTTTCTGAGCCAGAAAAATAATCATATGCAAGGCAGCCAGAGGGAAATAAAAGTATTAATCACAGTTATAGATACAAATGGGTCTTCTAAAAGAAAAATAGAATACAATAAAAGTATTTTCTTTTCATGCAAAGGTAGGAAGTGGTGGTGGAAATGTTGAACACCCAGCTTCTTTTCATGTATCCATGGAATTATGTTTTCAGTTATTTTTAAGTGCTGCCTGTGTTTTTCAGGCCAGCACTTAATGGAGATAACTGCTCATATAAACCTCTAATGTCCTCACACACTCCATCAATTATCCTGAAGAATGCAGCAAGTACTCCTCAAAGCTCAGGGAGGAACTGTGCCATGAAAAAAGATCACGGACTGGACTCAATGGGATTTCAGCCGGAACATGCATCTGATCTTTTTTCCCTCATGGAAAGACATGAGAGGGAAACACAATTATTCGAAAGAAGGAGAAGGGATGTCATCCAAGGATAAGGAGTTATTCAGAAAACTGGCTCCTCACACCTGAGCAAAGGGGAGCTAATAGAGATAATATATTTAGACTGTCAGAGCTTTCAACAAGTTCACAACCAGGTGAGTCATCCTTGGATTGTCAGGGGTTGCTTTGTTCTGTGATGAGGGCTGTCTCAACACTGAAAACCAGGTCTGCTTGAGAATCAGCAGCAGCCTGCAATCACCCTGTAGCCTCCCACGCTCCCATGCAGGAGCCACAGTGATGCTGCAACAATGCAAACCCCATCAGCTTACTGCTGCTTAGAGCCTTCAAGGGCTGTCCCTGCAACTGGCTGAAGGTTGCACACCTTATGGGATACAAGCCTTACGAATTAGCTCCTGGTTGCTTTCTTCATTACACACTTGTCATTTTTGAATGCTTAGCAGTGTCAGTGTGAGTTTCTTGTGCCCAGCGCCCAGGGCTAGTGGCATCAGACAGATAAAAGATGGCATTTGGTGTTCAGATGACGTGGCAATTTGTGTCCTCATGAGAATACTCTTCAATGTGTTTTGGGACATCATTTCTGACTGACCAAAAAAACCCATATATATCTTTCGAAGTTGATTAAATTTTCAAGATCACACTGCTCAATAATTCTCAACATTAAAAAGAGCTTTTAAAAAGATTTACTAACCAAGACTTTCTCTGTATAATTGCTTTTTTTTTTTTTCACATTTAGGCACCAAGAAAATACTGTGCATTTATACTTAAGAGCCCATACTAGAATAACTATCAATGGAAGATACTGGTTTGAATAAGGATTTATATTTCATCTCCTTTAAGCCTATAATCACTGAAAATAGACATGTTATATTAGTTTAAATGAATAGTGAGTTTGAAAAAGCAAATAACAAATACACATGAACAAAAATACAGGCAAAAAGTTAAATCTCAGTAGTATATAAAATGTTTATTGAAACTTTTTATCATCATATTTTAAAAATAGTAGTAAACATTGACATTGTCACTTTATAATAACTCATTCTACAATACTAGAAGAATATACTTAGGAAACGAAGGCACGGAGAACTTTTTAAATATATTTAGTTTATGCCAGAAGTTTGTCCAATGAGAAATGTTTAGGATATACACACAATAATTCACCTTCAATGGCGACCATTCCATTGTATGTAACTTCAGTTCCCCAGTAGGGGATTCCAGAAATTGGGAGACTACCTCCACCAAGGCTTAGGAGCCCGCCTTATCAGTGATGTTTGTAGCATTGAGCAGACTTCCGCATGCCAGATAGCCGCTCCAGTCAAGGGCAAATGGTTCTACTCTACACCCTCTGCTACTAACAACAAAACAAAACAAAAAAGCACAGCATGCTGCTCCATTTGGGAGTGCTGCTCTGACCCACTCATGTAGGGATTTGTAGACAGCAGTTTTAAATGAACACCAGAAAGGATGTTCAGCAGCAGGTTGCTGGTCATGCAGCACAACAATGTTAATACAGGGCATCCTTGATAGAGAAAGATGCTGTCTCTTGAAGGACCCTGACAATAGGACAGCACAGATTCTGAGAGGGCAAAAGCAAGGCTTATGCTTGCCTTTAAAAATATAAAATTACTTCTTTATTTGAAAGGCAAAATTACAAAAAGAGAGGAAAAAACAGAAAGGTCTCCCATCCAGTGGTCCACTCTCCAAACTACCCCCAACAGCTGAGGCTGGGCCAGGCTGAGGGCTAAGAACCTGGAATTCCATTCAAGTCTCCATGTGGATGGCAAGGAGTCCAAGTTCTCATTGCCATATTCTGCTTTCCAATGCACAGTAGTAGGGAGCTGGATTGGAAGCAAAGCAAGCACAACTCAAATTTGGATGCCAATATTGAAGGTGATATCTTAACCTATTGTACCACAGTGCTGGCCCAGACAATTCACGATTTCAAAAAGAGCTGAGCATCCACTGTGAGATCAAGTGCCCATTCAGTCACAGCTGCCCATCATTCTGCACATAACATCTGAAACACTGATCCGAACACTGATCTGAAACACTTGTGCTGCAGGGCACAAGTGAAAACAGGTAAGCTTGCCAAGCGCAAGACAACCAGCATAGGGATAAAACTCAACAGAGGGTGGGCATAGGGCTCAGCATGCAGTACAAGCAATGACCTGGTGGCCATGAACATGGTGTTGGCCATAGGAGTTAGATTTGTGTGAGTGTGAGAACCACAAGAAGGAATCAGAATTGCTCTTTCTCCAACACAGTGGCTCACACATGGGATGCCGCTTCCCCTCTCTCTCTCTCTCTGATAATCCAGGTTCTCCTGGATGAGAATTTGATTCCCAGGTGAGACCACTTTCACAAGGAAAGACCAGTAATAAACAAATATGACTATCTGCTGGTCCTCTGGGGATTCTTCTTCCCCATTTGCTGGCTCACATCTCAAATGACCTCAATGGCCAGAGCTAGGGTAATCCAAAGCTGGGAGACAAGAGCTTTTTCCGGGTCGCCCACATGGATACAGGGGCCCAAAGACTTGTATCATCCTCTGCTGTTTTCCCAGGCCATTAGCATAGAGCTGGATTGGAAATGGAACATCTGGAACTCGATCTGACACCCATATAGAATGCCACTGTTGCAGGTATATTAACCTGCTATACTACAATGCCAGATCCCATCTCTCCTCACCAGAGATTCTTACACCTGGAAAATAAACACCTTCATCCATCAAAGTAACCCTGATTTTAAGAATCTAGGGTGCTATTGTACCATGACAGGGGTGAAGGATAGGTCTACTTCTGAATTTTCAGTTAGAATGCCCATGTATGATTATTATATCAAAGGCCTGATAATGGTAGAATAACTAAGATTTTGATCTTTGAAAATTAAGGTCTTGGAGGAGGGCCTTTCCACCCCCAGCCGGGAATTTGGGCTTCCTCCATACCCCCGATCCTCTCGGGCGGGTTGGAGGGGTGGCGGGAGGAGCGCTCTTGGTGGAAGCCGGCCCCCCCCCCCGCCCCCAGCGTGTGTCCCTTTCCCGGAAAGAAAGGAGCGCTGGTTCTACCAGGGGAAGCTGGGCTCAACGTTGAGGGATGACCTGCCTCTGCTGGCCCCACAGCTCTTTCCCACCCGGTCTGCTTGCTAATTAGCCCAACACTAATCCATCAAGATGATGCTCAGGTGGATGAAGAGGGAGGGAGCACCTCATTGGGAACAAGAGGTGGATGAAGAGGACGTGTCTTCCCTGCTGCTGCCGCCGAAAGGACCCACCCTGCCCACAATGGTACGCGCCCCATCACTCCCAACACACCCAACAGCACCCACAGTTCTGCTTCCTGAATGCCCCTAATTATGTTGCCTTGCTGCTGTGATGCGATGCTGGAAGCCTGACCTTCCTGCCACCATCTACTTCCATTATGTGCCCTGGTCATAAAGTTTTCTTTTGAGCCAAAAAAAAAAAAAAAACAAGAAAAAGAAAGAAAGAAAATTAAGGTCTTGGTAACTAGCAGGATTTGCAAGTGAAAATCAATATACTCATATAAATGAGCCCTTTAGAGCATGCTGTTCATCTATAGCACTGGATTTTATTATGTCTTTGTCACCCTCAGTTTTAAGAATGAGCTACGCAGCATGGGCTAGCTGCATTTTATTGGGCAGGATTATTTCATTTTCACCTTCATGAGCCTATGTATAAATGGGCATTACTGTCTCCTTACTACATATGAGGAAGCAGAAACCCAGTGTCGATGCAGCAAGCAGGCGATAGCCCAAGTGCTTGGATACCTGCCATTCATGCAGGAGATCCAGTTTGAGTACCTGAAGCCACTGAAGGCATTTGGGGAGTAAAGTGAATGGAAGCAGTCTCTTCCTTCTTTCCAAAGAGATTAAGAAGCCTCCTAATTCAATTACTAAATCTGACCAATGCTTCTAGCCCAAATTTACCTGCCAAAACCTGTGCTGTTAACCATTATACCTCTGTTCCCACCTCTACATTTCCTACCTGTCCACATCTAACATATCTTGCCTTTCAATGCTCCTGTTTGTCCTGCCAGCTTTGTCTTCAGTATAGACCAAATGCCAACATTCCAAGTTCCTCAGACAGAATGATTTCCTTATCAGCTTGCCCACTGTATTAACTCTTTGCTGAAACCCTTACACTTTTATTACTGTCTTGCTGCATTTACTGTTGGGCCTGGAGATCAGACCAGGACTTCGGTATTTAAAAAAAGACACAAAATAAGCAAACAATTGTTTTTAATGATTTATTCATCTTCATTAAAAGGCAGATCAGATCCATAAAAGACAGAAAAGATCCTCCATCCAGTGGCCACAATGGCCAAACTGAGCTGATCTGAAGCCAGGGGAGTCTTCCAGGTCTCCCACAGAGGGTCCAAGGCTTTGTGCCATCCTCTGCTGCCTTCCAAGGTCATAAGCAGAGAGCTAGATGGGAAGTGAAGCAGCCAGGACAGGAACCAGTGCACATAGGACATCCTGGAGCTTGCAAGGTGAGGACCTAGCCATTGAGCCATATTGTGCTGGGCCCAGCAAATAATTTTTCAATAAATAGTGTCAGAGGATGAGCTCCTTAAGCATGACCACCAAGTTAATTTCCACTGTATTTTCAGGCTATAACACAATACCTAGGTCTTGGCTTACACTCACATGCTCAATGGCTGCACATTAATCTCTTTCTTCATTGGATTGTGAATCCTTGGAAAACAAGGATTGTACTTAGTCCTGCAGCTCTTCACAACCATCTTGAGTGCAGTGACTCCCAGGGGGTACTTTTGCTTCTCTGTTCTTAGGGTGTTAGTAAGTCTTATCATTCAACTAATGAATAGTAAAATGTGTAGACATGCAGGACAGGCAACAACGCACAGGCTGGCAGTCAGCACTTTTGGCTATGGCCTGCCGAAAGTAGTGGTTTTACCCACAAGGCCTTGAGCCACCTCTCTGCTACCCCTGCTGTGGATGTCTGCCCTTCCCCATGCTGTTCTTGTTCACACTTTTCTGCTAAGTGATACTGTAGCTGCTAGCTAGTGCTCTTCTTCACTGCCTAGAATATTCTAGCATTGTAGGAGTTGGAGAGTGATGGAAAGAATCCCACAACAGTGTAATAACCTGAATCTTGTGCGTCCAGGGTGCCTCATGTCTGCATCCTTCTGCATCATGCTTATGTCTTAGGACACTGGGTCTCAGTATGTCCCAGTGTATTTATTTTCATGAAGTACGTATACATCGGTAAAGATGCTATGGGCCTATAACTATCATGGAGACTTCCAGCACAAATGGTCAGAAAAAAAAAATGATACAAACCAGCTTCTTATCTTCTAGCATTTTCTCATAACTAAATACAGCATGTTTTGGTGAGCTCTTGCACACAGAACTGGCTTGCAAAACATCACCAAATGTTAGGATTCCTCCCAGCAAGATCCTGCTTCCAAGATCAGTCACTTAAAAAAATTATTCCCATTTTTTTTTTGTTTGTTTCCGCATGTTTTGCTTGTGAATTATTTCCATGTTATACTCAGATTAGGAATTTAAAGAAATTACAATTATAATCCTCTCAACAACTTCATTAACTGCTAACTGCCCTATTAAAATACTACCTAATTATAAATTAGCTGTAGATATCAGGTACCTCTGATGAACCGACAATATTTTTTACAGAGATCATTCTGTGAGGTACCTCATCTTTCATACAGGATGATCACATAAATGAATAAACTTACAAAAATAAGAAATATAGGATGTTTTTACTTCAGTATTTTTCCATATTTTATATGAATAAGAGGTTCCCTCATTTCATCAGACTAGCATACTTGTTTTAATTCTTAAGTGTTAGTGAACAGTATATGAAAATATACATGGAATTACTTGTGAAGAATGCACTTAAATTTATTTAAAATATGTACTTGTAAGACATTACCTGACAAGTTGGTTATTATCCCTACTGTCTAATCTAGTAGTAAGAACAGTAATCGTAAGATCCTACAAGTATTTTTTTAGATTTTCAAAACTAAATGAGAAAACTGTAATTATTTTAGTATTTTTTTACTTGAAACATCTTTTTTTTTAAAAATTTTATGGTACAATTCCATAGGGTCTGGAATGCAACACAATAAAAACTCTGAAACTGGCAAACTAATGATTAATATAGGATTTATTTCAGAAAGAATACATATAGTCATCATTGCTGGATTTAGTATGAGATGCTAAATGTTCGATCCAATTTTCCCTCCTGGATAAGTTTTTCTTTCTTATCCTGTATAACATATTAAACAAAAACAAAAAAGGACATTAAGAAACAATGCATTCTGGCACAATCCATTGTACAATTATAAAAACAGAATAAACCACTCCCAAGGTGAACTGCAAATCCATTGCCCAGGGAAATGTCAGCAAGGAAGTGAGAAAGTGCTCCTATTCAAAACCATCACCCCCACCTCTTAGTGATTTTATCTGTGAGGCAATTAACTTAGCAGCTCATCAAAACACCTGAGCTCTAACAGGATCGCTGAAAGGACAGGGGAAAGGGATGAAGGCCTGGGGCTGCAGCCGGGTGTCTAGCACCAGGAAGCGACCTGCTGTCAAACCACCTGCACGGCTTTTGATCATCCTACATCAGGCTTCTGACAGCACTGATCCCTTCTCAGGCTGCCTCTGCTTCTCTTTGGGCAAGGATGTGACCCACTTAGCCAGAATTCCCACACAGGAGGAACACATTCAGTGATTTACATATTCTATTGGTAGCTGATCCATTAAACCAAGTATAATTTTGTTTCAAAACAAAGGAACTAAGAAAACAAACTTAAAAGTGCACAAAGATAACATCTAAAGGTTAATCAGAATTTTAAAAGGCTTATTTTCTGCCCATTTAACGAGCAAAAAATTAACTTTTTCAAGTTGTTTTGGTAGTCCCTTGCTTAATAATCCCAGGATAATTTCCTTATACTACCTAAAACATATACCAGGGGAATTCATGAGCTTAAGTTTAAGTCTTAAACTGATCACTTAATTACTTTAAATTCAAAAGCAGTCGTTACATGAAACTGGTCAGACCAGAGGCTACCAGGAGTTTTTAACAAAGTATGTTTTCATATCAGTTGATACCATAAAGCAGTAAAAACCGAGCTTAAAACTGAAACTTCTATTTTTAACTCTGGTCGCAAAAAAATAAAGAGAAGGGTCGGAGGGGCACATAGGTAATTTATGCTCACAAAACACTAAACGAGCACCTTCCCCAGAGGACCTGTCACCTGAACAGGAGACAACTAGTCCCAACACTCACCCTGTCGGTCTTGAAAACATAGTACCAGAAATATAGGGGCCCAATTCCAAACAGAGCTCCTAAGAGTGAGTTCTTGGGAGTGGGCCTGAAATTTGGATAGATGTTCGCTGATCTCGCGTATGTCCAACGAGTTAAGGCAGGATCTTCCTGAAATTAACAGAAAGTTACAGAATTTAAGAGCCACATTGAGGAACACATTCACAAGGACTTTTGTGAAGGAGCACAGGGGGCGCCTTCTGCTCTCTTAGGTATTTAGGGTAAATCTTAAACGCTCCTAAACAGCATCAGGATGGTTCTAGCATGTCTAGTATTTTCTGAGAAACAGAGGCATCTGCTCAAATCCTATCTAGAAGTTTAAGACTTTTATGTCACCCTTCAGCTTTCTGTTTATCTATGAATTTTTCTACCATAGGCACTACTTTTTCTCCTTTATCATTTTACCCACCCTTCTCTGGCTGCTTTCTGGCTCACTGATTTTCATGAAGTCTGTCCACCAGAACCACCCAGCACTCCTGATGAAGACAAGCAGATCTTGATTGTTCCACCAAGCTTTGTATTTTGTTTCCAGAAACCTTTTCTAACAATTTCCTAACTGGTTCTTAATGCCTACATATGAGCTATCTGTCAGATGAAAAGTGGTCATCACAGATTAACTCTGAACTAAGCTTTTTAAACTGACTTGGCTGACATGTTTTAAGCAAAATTAACATGTTACATTGCTGCCTACATTGCTGGCGCCCCATATTGGAGAATCAGTTTGAATCCACCACTTTGCTTCTGACCCAGTTCGCTACTTATGAGTGTGGGAAAGCAGTGAAAGATGGTCCAAGCACTTGAGCTTCTGCCACCCACACAAGGGATCTGGTGGAGTTCCTGGCTTCGGCCTGGCTCAACCTTGCTGGCTGCGTCATTTAGGGCGTGAGCAACAGATGAAAATCACTTTTTCTCTGTCCCCCTGCCCTTCAAATAATTTTTTAATTAGCATACTTTACACCATTAAACGATTTTAGAAAGGTCCAAGTTATTGTTAAAGAAAATTAGATTTTGGTTAATAAAAAGCACTTGTCTGTTTTATTAATACTCAAATAACTATCTAAGAACAGCAAATCTACCCCAAACACATAATTAAAGTTAATTCACTAAATCCTCAAATGGTTTTACAAAACTCTTCTCTCCAATTAACTGAGAGATAAAAAATAAGCAAATAAAATCAGTGTTAAGACTTCAGTGTGTATCGCTTCTCGGCCTTTTGGCTAAGATCAAGTGAAGATTTCAATATGTGACATGAATATGTAAGGTTCTAACCAATACCAAGAAATCATGCTTGGTAACATGAAAATAATTTAAGTTGGGCCTTCCATAGTCCTATGTCTAGCCAAAGAGAACAACAGCAAATTTGCCCTGAGGTCATTAGCCAGAGCTTAAAGGGGCAGACACCTTATGGTGGACACGCGCCCTTCTTCCAGTGTGCTGAACTCAAGGGTGTGGGCCTTTACTACACACAACCCCTGTTGACACTGCTGCTTGATCAGCTAGTAAAATTAGCATCTCGCATTCAAATGAAAGCAAGCTCAACGGGGTCTTGTAGAACTGTCTGTATTATGCCTGTATTGCAAACAGAAATGATAAAGAGGGGAAAATACAAGGTAAGATGTAGGTTCTTTGAGGGGGATGTTTGCATTCCATACCTGAAAGGATTAAATGCATTCATTCTTTTATCTGCCCCTTCTGCTCAGGATGTGTTTGGCTGCCCAAGACAGGCTTCTTAGTCTGCCTGTACCTGCAAAATCAATTTTCTAGCAATAAGGCATTTTGCTTGGTAAATTCCTAAGAGCCCTTTGACAATGGTTCATTGAGCCCAGAACACTAAGAGAGGCTCTAAACACCCACTGTGACACCACTCAACATCCACTGGACACGATGAAAATTCCTTCTGAAAATGTCTTCACTTGACTTGGTTTTTCTCCTCTCTGGCCATCCGCTCTTCCTCTTTTGCTCTTTTTCTCTGCTCACTCCAATTGGACCTTAAGCCTATTAATCTTCTCTAATTCACTACCTAGACAAGGCTGTCTAGACACGACTGCGAATATCTACAGGCTAACAAATGGCAAACTTCTACTTCTAGCCCTGGAACTCTATGTATAATATCCAACTACCCACTAACACTGTTGTAACCGTCACCTCCCCCAAACTCATCTCCCTAAACTCTGCTGCACTTCCAGACTTGATCCACTCACAGTCTTCTTCATCTGGGTTAAAAGGCAACTTAATTTTTCCAACTGCTTCAGTCAACAACCTTGAAGGAATCTAGGGTTCTTTCTTTTATGTCACAAACCACATGTCATCTGCTAGCAAACCTGGTTGGCTCTACTTTCAATAAATACCCCAAAATGATCACTTCTCATCACCCTCACTGCCACCTTCTGGTAGCCAACATCCAATTAGACAGTGTTGCCCCCTTCAACAGGCTCCCCACTCCTGCTCGATTCCCCACAGCCATTCTCAACTATACAGAGTGTTGTACTCCAAGTCCAGACTGTGCGCTCTATACTTTGCAGAAGTTCTTACAATGACATGTAAGGCCGGCGGGATCTACCTCAGGGAACCCTCTGACCACCTTGCTTCCAGTTCTGCCGGCACCTTCTCCAGATTAGCCACAGTGGTCCCTTTAGTGTATTTCTTAAGTAACCAGACACACTCCTGCCTCAGGGGCTCCGCACTTGCTGTCCCTCTAACTAGAATTCTACTTTTCCAGAGAGTACACGGCTAGCTCCCTCACTTCTTATAGATCTTTAGTCAACTCTCACCATCCCTGGGCCTATTTGAAATTGCAACAGCTCATCCTCCCTGCTACACACACACATATATCTGCCAATAATCTGTCAGATCTCCTTCCCCTTATAAATTTTTTTCTCCCAGAGATTTTATTTATTTGAAAGACAGAGTTATACAGAGAGAGATGGAGACAGAGGAAGAAGGAGACGGAGAGAAAGAGATAGAGAGAGACCTTCCATCTGTTGCTTCAATCCACAAATGGCTCCAATGGTCAAGGCTGGGCCAGGCCAAAGCCAGATGTGTCTTCCAGGTCTCCCATGTGGGTGCAGGAGCCCAAAGACTACGGCCATTCTCCATGCTTTCCCAGGCACATTAGCAAGGAGCTGGACAGGAAGTGGCATGGCTGTGACTTGAACTGGCATCTCTACAGGATGGCAGCATTGCAGGTGATGGATGGCCTTTTTCATGTTACTTACCACTGACATGTTAAATGATGTAGATTATTACTACTTGTCTCCCCAGCTGAAAGGAAGTCCCAGAGGACAGGAAATTTGTTCTCCATTGTTACCTCAGCATCTCACAGGGCCAAAAGAGATCCTTGGCAGTTACTGACTAATCAATCAAACGCATTAATAAATGATTCTGTCATGTATTCATTTAATTCACAGAAGCCCCAAAGAAGCATGTATTATTTTCTCTATTTTTTTTTTTAACGTTAGATAAAAGCTGAAACTTTCCCTGAAAAATGGAAGCTCTGGAATTTAGACCTCAGGTGTAACAGGGCCTTATTGCTTTTATGTATCTTATTTTCTAGATTATACTACGTGGGTGCATGCATAATTAATGTGTTTCTATCTTCCCAAGTGAACAGGTTCTGGATGGAGACAGTTCAGCCAACTAGTTCACAGTGTATGCTGTGGGCTACGCAGAACAGAGATGGGATATTCTTTTCTACCACTTGCTAAATGGGTATCTCTGAATGAACCACCTGTCCTTTCTATGTTGTCTCCTCATCTGTACAATGGGGTGAAGCTGCAGCCAAGTTCTTTGATGAGTGGTGACACTGAATGAAGTAACAGAGGATTTTGCCTTCCTGGGACATCAGTAACGTTCTTTCGACCCTCACAACTTGAATTCAAAACTTCCTAGAGAATAACAATGCAACTGTTGGGAAGGCTTTGAAAAAAAAAAGACATATTCAGGCACACATTTGTTAAGAAATAGTAACTACCAGTTTACAGAGCATACGGAAGGTGCTTGGGAACGTTAACAAATGATCTCACGTAACCTCACAACAATTCCCTGAAAAGCACACATCGCTTCCACAGGACCCAGAGTTAGGTAAACTGCCCAAAGTCACAGTCTGCCAGTATGTGGTGCTATGGATTTAGACTCCAAAGGCCAAAGCTTCAACAAACTGCAGGCTTCTTTTATAAAAAGAGGCTGGGAAATCACTATATTGTCTTATCAACGTTTGAACACCTGTACAAACCAGGCACTGTGCTGCTCCAATTGCGTGCCTCACTTTCATAGTCTATATGAGCTTTTATGCTCATTTTTCAGACAGGGAAACCGAAGCTCCAACTAAGCTTCTCAAGGTCAGCCAGGTGAACGAGGCGACCGAGCAGGACTCGCACCCAGCCTCGGGGGACCTCGGAGCCCGTGCTCCGGGCCGCACTGCACCCTGACCAAGGTCCTAAGGGCTCGCGGTCTGCGCCTGGACTAGGGACCGCCCCTGGGATGTTGCTGCGGGAGAGGGGTCGCCCCGAACCTGGTCCCCCTCAGCCAGTCGGGCTCCAGCCCTCGCCATTCCCGCCCCGAAGGCCCCCGACTCACGATGAGCCCTCGGCGTTTGGGGTTGTTGTACTGAAGCAAGTATTCGCGTTTAAGCCGGGCTCTTATGGCCAGCCGCTCCGCTTGCGCCTGCCGGGCTTCCGGAGATATGTCGTATTCCGCCGGGTTGAGTGTAGACGGCAGAGTGGCCAGGCCCGACGGCTTATATTTGGGGAAAGCCATCTTGGCGACTGGCGCGCAACTGCGCCTGCGCAGCTTTGGGCGCCCGCCCGCTTCACTCTGACCTTCAGTCCAAGAAGTGCGCCTGCGTGTTAGCGGACGGTCAAGCCTGGCGTTTACTCCTCCTTTCTCCCCGCCCACCTTCCAGGATTTGCTCGTGCGCAATGTGCTTTCCTCAGCAGCTGAGCAGTCTTTGCCGCTGCTTTCCAGCTGCGTTATCTCTTCCCAGGTGAGGTTGAGCAGTGATTGTGGGGACCAGGGTGGGAGCCAAGCCGCGCGACCCTGGGCAAGTCACAGTCATTCTGTCGGGCTAGCCAATATATTGTAAGAATCAAATAAGCAAATGAATAAATGCCAAAATGCTTGGCAAAGCACGATTCCCTATCCAAAAAGTAGGTTACCATATCAGGTCCATATAACTTAAGTAAACAAACAAACAATAAAAGCCTTATTTTTTATAGGCATGAGCTAATGTTACAAGAATAGGGTTTCCTGACAGTAGTTGGTGCGGGAGGGGAGAGAGAGAGGCAAGAAATGAAGCAACAATGCCTGAGTTAAGATGCTAAAGCTTTGGGCCCCGCGGCGTGGCCTAGTGGCTAAAGTCCTCGCCTTCAACGCGCCAGGATCCAGCTCCCTGCTTGTGGCCTGGGAAAGCAGTCGAGGACGGCCCAAGCCTTGGGACCCTGCACCCCCTGCACCCATGTGGGAGACCTGGAAGAAGTTCCTGGATCCTGGCTTCGGATCGGCATAGCATCGGCCGTTGCACTCACTTGGGGAGTGAATCATCGGATGAAGATCTTCCTCTCTGTCTCTCCTCCTCTCTGTATACCTGACTTTCCAATAAATAAATAAATCTTTAAAAAAAAAAAACAGATTCTAAAGCGTCTTCCCTAAAATCCTTGGTGTATAGGTGCTAAACATGAAAAACGGGCAGATGTGTGACAAAGCTGTTAAGTCACTACCTGGGACATCTGCATCCCGTGTCAGAGTGCGTGGGTTTGAGTCCCGCCTCCTCTGCTTCCTACCCGGCTTCGATAACCATACCGTGCACCCTGGGAAGCAGCAAATGATAGCTCAAGTACTTGGATCCCTGCCACCCGTGGGAATTCTGGGCTCCTGGCGTCTGCCTGGCCTGGGGCCCAGCTGTTTCGGGCATCTGGGGAATGAGGCAGAAGATGAAAGATCTCTCTCCCTCCTCCCTTCTTTCAAATAAAATGAAACTAAATGCATTTTTTTAAAAAAAGAATGAAAAAGCCTCACAGATATGAAAATACAGAGTCACTATATCCTACTGTATAAGACATCTGAATGGGGGGTGTGGTGCCAGCAGGCTAATCCTCTGCCTGAAAGTGCTAGTATCCCATATGGACACTGGTTCATGTCCTGATTGCACCACTTTCCCATCCAGCTCCCTGCTTAAATGCCCTGAGTGCTTGGGACCCTGCACACACATGGGAGAGTCAGGAGAAGCTTCTGGCTCCTGGCTTCAGATCAGCTCAGCTCTGGCTCTTACAGCCATCTGGGGAGAGAACCAGAAGATGGGAGATCTTTCTGTGTCTTCTTCTCCCTGTAAATCTGTCTTTTCAATAAAAATAATAGTATACTTTTTTTTTAAAAGGCAAATTTGGGAGAAAAACCTTCCTTACACCCACAGTCCTTCCTTCTTTCTCCCACTTCAAATTACACTGCTGTGGGTATTAATCCGCTATTCTTCGGTAGAAAAAAAAAATATATATATATATAAGCAGTATTTCTACAACACAGGCAAGGAAAGCTGGAACAAAGAACTTGAGCTTGGCGGAACCATCTGGGACGTGTAGGTACGTGGGGAGGTGGTTGCTAGGCAGAGAAGGGACTGGAAATGATGAGGAGCAGCAGTGCTGTCAGATTGATTCAATATTTTAATGCTGTTTTAAAATATTTATTAAGCACCCACCGGGTGAAGCATACTGCACGCTAGTCAGTCGATCTCTAAGCACAGCAGGAGAGTCCGAGAAGAAACAGAGGATGAGGTGTTCTTTGTTTCAGGAGCTAACGATCCGTCAGCGCAGAAAGAACAGACAGGCAGCGATGGTGTTTGAGGGCAAAGTAGTTCAACGTCCAGACGAAGCCATATCAAAATGGACTTGAGAGAATGCATAAAACAGAAATTTGACATCAATCACTGGAGCTCCATTTTCAAGACACATAAAGAATAGACATTCTGAATTTATGCAAAGGTGCTTTTGAAATATGAAGAAAACGCAGCCATGTGAGAAGCAGGAGCTGAGAATGAGATTCTAAAGACTCCACAAAGTTGCAAAAACCTTCTGGTTACAGGTCAGAAACTGATCTAGAAGGGCATGGAAAAAGAATAAAAGAAAAATGCTTCTTCTAAGGGAAATCTTTGAGAAAATGAAAATGTTTATTCTTACACATGTCTGATTATCATGGGATTGCCTAAGAAGATTGTTAAATTTAGCAAGGTTTAAAACTCCCAGCTTCTTTCTGCTCTACTCCTGGACCTTCAGAATTGACATGGCAGGGGAAACTAGGAGCTTCTTCAAGTACTGCATGTTTGCTTTCTCTCTTCTCTCTGAAACACTGTCTTTCAGACAAACAAATCTTTATAAACACTACTGTATACTTGGGAAATAGAGATGAGCAATCAAGCCATCTCTTTTTCTCTGCTCTCAACACAATGGCTCAACTGACTAATCCTCTACCCACAAGTGCCAGCATCCTGTCCTGGCTTCTTCACTTTCCATCCAGCTTGCTGCTTGTGGCCTAGGAAAAACAGTAGAGGACGTCCCAAAGCCTTGGGACCCCTCATCCCCAAGGCAGACCCAGAAGAAGCTCCTGGCTCCTGGCTTTGGATTGGCTCAGCTCTGGCTGTTGTGGTCGTTTAGCAAGTGAGCCAGCAGATGGAAGATCTTTCTCTCCTCACTGTAAAATCTGCCTTTCTAATAAAGATAAATAAATACAAAAAATAAAAAGATCCTTTTAGTAATGAATCTATTTAAGATGGTTATCTGGATTACATAATAAAAGTAAATGACTTAATTGAGACTTTATCCTCAACCAAATTTATGAAAACAAGTTTGTCTTCCACTCAAGGTTACAACTGAAATTAAGGGCTAATTCTGAAACATCTAGTGTTAATTTGGAAGAACAATTGTTACATGGCTCTTTTTCTATCACTTTGATTCTTCAGCAGGATAGTATTTGCAAAAGTATTGGAGGGTTTTATGCATTTTTCCCAAGGCCTGCTGTCAGTCCTTTGGACTGGGACTATTTCCTCCTGCTGCACCCACACCTACGCCATGATTCTCTTGTTTGCATCTGTTGCCCAGGCGACTGTCTGAGAGCCTCCTTTGTTAGTGATGGCAGGTGGACCCAGCAATTCAACGGCATCATTTACATCAGTTTTGTGAATTTTACATCTTTGGCAAAATGTACAGTTTTATCTTGTAAAGTTGAACATTTCTAAATGATCAACCAAGACTTTGAAAGGAGGTGAGCATAGGCACTACAATTTAAGTGGGAAGCAATTTCACAAGCTGTCGTTTTACCAGCAAATATGTCATGAGTTGAAAATTTTTACTAGTACTTCTCTGAGAAATCACTTAATAGAATTTTTCAAGGTTTTTTTTTTTTAAGGATATGGATTTCAGAGACTAAATATGTGTGCCCTTGTGTTTGAAAGAGGGGAGAGATGTGGTTAAGTGGAAAAGGAGTTCAGTGTAAATGGGTAGTGAAACTATGTGAATGGAACAGCATGTTAGGGAACAGAAGTTGGATAGGTGGACACAGAAACTGCAAGAAGGGTGAGTCAGGACAAGCCTGAATTATCTTTCTTTTTTTCTCTGCAACAATGTTATAAAGTCATTGTCATCTGAGGAGGTAAACCAAGTATACACAAAATATCAAGGCAAATGTATGTAGATTAAGATATTAATGTGAACATTGCATTATCTTTCTGGATTATTGATGTTAATATATTTTATTTATAATCCATTGTGATTTTTCTCAACTCAGACCTATTTGTATTTAAAATTTTGTGTATTTTTTTCCTCAAAGAAGTGCAGACCCATCCCCACCCTCCCAATTGTGTCAGTTTTTGTTCCATCCAACTTGGATCCTCCTTTAGTCAGTCTTGCTACAGCTGCAAGGAAGAAACACAGGGGACTAAGTTAACTGGCGAGCAGATCCAGCAGCAGGGAAAGCAAGGAGAGTTAGCTCTTCCAGAGCTGAAATGAACAGCAGTCCTAACAGAGAATAGGAATGACATTAGTGGTGTTCCCAACTAAGCTCAGGTAACTTCCCCTTTGCTTTCTTCACACTGACCCTTCCTCACAAAGGGGATATTATTGGATCAGTCTGACACTGATCAATCTAGGTTGCCTCCAAGTAACACACAGGAGATTGCCTATCATACCCAACTACTCTGTTGACGGTTCCAATGAGTAATTAGATCTTACAGCTGGGGGGTGGGGAGAGCCGATCCGATGGCTCAATGGCTAAATCCTCTGCTTGCAAACACTGACATCACTTGGGCTTGGTTCATGTCCTGCTTATGGCCTGGGAAAGCAGTAGAGGATGTCCCAAAGCCTTGAGATCCTACACCTGGCTCGTGCCTTTGGATCAGTTCAGTGTGGTCACTGGTGGAGTAAACCAACAAATGGAAAAATCTTTTCATCTATCCTAAATCTGATCTGGCTTTCCAAGAAAAAAAAATCAATCTTTAAAAAAGAAAATGATCATATAACATTTTTTTTTATTTTCTTTTTTAAGAGTTATTTTATTTTTATTGTAAAGTCACATATACACAGAGAAGGAGAGACAGAAAGATCTTTGTCCGATGATTCACTCCCCAAGCAGCCGCAGCAGTCAGAGCTGAGCCGATCTGAAACCAGGAGCCCAGAACCTCCTCAGGGTCTCCCATAAGGGTACAGGGTCCCAAGGCTTTGGGCCGTCCTTGACTGCTTTCCCAGGCCACAAGCAAGGAGCTGGATGAGAAGCAGGGCTGCCGGGATTAGAACCAGCGGTCATATGGGATCCTGGTGCGTGCAACTTTTTTTAAAAAAGCTTCTTTTTTTTTTTTAAAGCAAGGACTTTAGTCGCTAGGCTACTGCACCGGGCCCCATAAAACTTTTTTCATACAAATAGCACACCTAAGTCACAGGAACTTAAACATATTTAGGAAAGACCCACCTAGAACTACTGACTTCAGGAGTGATATTGTATTCAGCAGACCCTTGGACACAGCCTGACCTGTCCACCTGTCCATGACATTCTGTTTTTACTGTAGCTTTGTAAAAGCTACTTTATAAAAAGTCTTGTATTTTATGGAGCAAATCTTTCCATTTTATTATGGTTCAAAATTGTCTTAACTACTTTTTTTTTCTCTTCTCTTTCAGATTAGTTTTGACATTAGGCTGTCAAGTTCCAGGAAAAATTCTTGAAATATGAATATATTGGAATTGTCGTGAACTTATAGCTTGATTTGAGAAGAAACATTCTTAGTGCTCTGCCCTCATGCACGCTCATTAGCCGGGCTCCTTTCATGTCCTTCAGCTGTGGAACCTTAAAGGATGCTTATTTCTTCCATCAGTTTAACTCCTACTAATCAAAGATTGTCTTTCTTAATTCTCTAATTGATTATTACTGGTGATGGGAATGCTACTGATTTTTATATACCGCTCAGAGTCAGTACTCATGTTGAACATTTTATTCACCCCATTAGCTTTTCATTTCTTTTTCAAGTTATACTTTTTTTTGAAAGGTAGATATATATATATATACATACACACACACACACACACACACACACACACACACACACATATATATATATATAGAGAGAGAATATTCCATTTGGGTGCCATTCATGTCCCAGCTGCTCCATCCATCTGTGGAAAAGCAGCCTGGGAAAGCAGTAGAGGATGGCCCAAAGTCTTGGGAACTGGCACCCACTTCGGAGACCTGGAAGAAGCTCCTGGCTCCTGGCTTCGGATCAGCTCAGCTCTGCCCATTGCAGTCACTTGGGGAGTGAACCAGCAAATGGAAGATCTTTCTCTCTGTCTCTCCTTTTCTCTATAAATCTGCCTTTCCAATGACATAAATAAATATTAAAAAGAGAAGATGCAATAATTTTTCCAAATACCATGTACCCCAATATGTGCATAGCCACCCCTTTATCTAGGCCCCCCAGGAAGGTAGACTTGTTACAGTCCACAAACCTACATTCCCATATCATGATCACCCATATTTACATTAGGGGTCTCTCTTGTATGTTCTGTGTGTAGGGGCAAATGTGCAATAATATCGATTCCTCATGATACTATCACAGAACGTTTTCATTCCCATAAACATCCCCTGTGCTCTGCCTGCTCAGCCTTCCTCCTGCCAACCTCTGGACACCATGGCATTTTTTTGCCAGCTCCATAGTTTCCCTTCTTTAGAATGTCAATAGCTGGAATTGTACAGTAGTTAGTCCTTTCAGATTGTCTTCTTTCACTTAGCAATATATACTTAGAGTTTCCCCTTGTCTTTTCATGGCTTGACAGTTCATTCCTTCTTAGTCTTTAACAGTATTTCATTGCCTGCATGTATCACAGTTGATTCATCCATTCACCTGACGAAGGACATCTTGGTTGCATTCAGGCTTGACAGTTACACATAAAGCTGTTTTAAACATGCACACCCAGATATTTGTTTGAACATAAACCTCCAGGTCCTCTGGGTAAATAGCAAAGATCTCAATTGTCGGATTGTATGGGAATAGTAACTGTAGGTATAGTTTAGTAGGAAACAAAGTGGTACACTATTCTGCATTCCTACTGTTACCAAGAGCTAAGTCCCCGATCCAAGGCCAAATCAAAGTAATAAAGACAAGGTTTGAGGGTAAAGGAGAAAGTTTAATATAACAATAGATGAAGAGTTAAAAGATTTATATCTCAAGAACTATCAGCCCAATTGGTGAGAGGATGGTCTGAGATTTTAATGCAGGATTACAGGAAGGGCTAGAGAGTCTGCAGTAAGTACAGAAATGGGTCAGCTACACAGGTGCTCAACTGAACAAGGTGATGGATGCTGTAATCCTAAGAAGGCCTAAGAGATTAACCCCATCTCAAGCAGGCTGCTCTGCTCTGGCTCTCTATGAGGTTAAGATAGGATGAAAGCAGTCTTAGGGTATAGCAAAAAGGAAAGCTAAAGATTTAGCCTTCAGCAGAATATCTACCATAGCAGCCTGAAAAATATCACTAGGTTAGAATTACCGTGAAATTGTGCAGTGTGGAAATTTGCCACTCTGCACTTAATTATGACAAGAACTGACTCCTGCAACTTTTATATTATCTTGTACTGCTTACACTACCCACAATAAATGAACATTCCTATTGCTCCATGTTCTTGCCAATTCTGGTGGTGTCAGTATGCCAGGCTCGGACAATTCTAACAAATAAATAGGGGGCAGTTCATTGTTGCTTTAATTTGAACTTTTCTGTTGACCTATAACATGACACATCTTTTCATGTGTTCACTCAACATCTGTAGATCTTCTGCAGTGAATGGTTTGTAAAAATCTTTGTCCCTGTTTTGTAATAGGATTGCCTTCTTATTGTTGATTTTTAAGGGTTCTTTGTATATTTTCTAAGAATCCTTTATCTGATGTGTCTTTTGTAAACATGTTCTCCCCATCTTTGGTTTGTTTTCTCATTCTCTAACTATTCTCTTTTGCAGTTAGTTTGAATGAGATAGTTAATAAATGATTTCTTTCATGGATCATGTCACTGTTGTAGATAAAAAAATCTTCATCTCCACAATCATTTCTGTTTTGCCCTACTTATCTCCTAGCATTTTAATAATTATGAGGCTTAAAAACTATTTATTGGAAGCCAGCATTGTGGCACAAGCAGGTTAGGTCTCTGCCTGCAGTGCCAGCGTTTCATATGGGCACCAGGTCAAGTTTGATCTGCCCTGCCTTCAATACAGCTCCATATTCACAAGTCTTGGAAAGCAGCAAGGGATGGCCTAAGTGCTTGGGCGCCTGCACCTCTGTGGGGAAGTCTGGAGGAGGTCCTGACCCCTGCCTTCAACCTGACCCAATACCTGCCATTGTGGCCATTTGGGGAGTGAATCGACAGATGGAAGATCTTTCTATCAATCTCTCTCTCTTCTCTCTGTAACTCTGTCTTTCAAATAAACTTTTTCAAAATCTTGAAATTTTTTTGAAGAATTACTTTTATTTTAGCTAAAGACAGAAGAATAAAGATTTTCCAACTAGTGGTTCGGTTCTCAAATGTCCACAGCAGCCAGGGTGGGACCAGGCCAAAGCAAAGAGCCAAGAACACTTTCTGGGTCTCACACAAGCATTGCAGGGACTCAAGTGCTTGTGCCGTTATCTGCTGTCTTCCGGGGTACAGATGGATCCAGGAAGGCTGGTCGGAAGCAGTGGAGCTGGGATACAAATTAGACACTCTGACAGGAAATATCAGTTACAACTCCAGGAGACACCTTAACACACCCTCCCCCCCTCATTTTGTGGTTTAAATTTCATCTCTGAATCATTTTGACTTTATTTTGGTGGAGGGTGTAAGGTCTATATTAAGATTCATGCTTTTGTTTGTGGATTCCAGTTGTTTCATCACCATTTGTTGAAAATACTGTATTTTGCTCCTTTGTCAAGGATTAATTGATAATTTTTACATGGGTCTGTTTCTGGGCTCTCTATTCTATTAGTCTATTTATCTAGCCTTTTACCATTCCACACCATTCTACTGATTTGTGTAACATTAAATTAAGCCTTACAGTTGGGTAGCATCCATCCTCCAACTTTGCTCTTCCTTAAGATTATGTTTGTATAATGGATTCTTCTTTTCTCAAAGTATAAATTTTAGAATTAGATTGTTGATATGCAAAAAATGAGTTGCTGAGAGCTTCATTGCAATTTCATTTTATTGTGCTAATTAATATAATGAATAAAGCTGCTGATTATGTCTTCTATTTTTCTTGAGTTCAATATCTATTTTTGCTTCCTAAGTCAAATGCTAGGTATTTCATTCTCTTTTACTTTTATATTTTATCATACATACCCAGAAGTCTATATCTCATTTAGCTGTGTCATGGTTTTCAAAACTTTTAAAATTTATTTAGAGAAACAGCAACAAAGAAAGACAGAAAAATCTTCCATTTGGCGGTTTACAACCCAGTCTCTGGAGCTGGGCCGGGCTCATGCTGGGCTCTGGGAACACAATCCGAATCTCCGGCATGGGTTTCAGTAGCCCAGGGACTTGAACCATCACCTTCCACATCCCAAAGCACACATTAGCAGGAAACTGAAATCAGAGTACAGCTGGGACTTCGACCCAGTCCTCCAGGATGGGATGTGGGCAGCCTAAGCTGTGCCTCAACTGCTAAGCCAACTGTCACATGCTTCCACAAGTTTGTATTAATAGTTGCTTTGTGTAGTTGTATTTTGCAATTCCCATTATGCTGTTTTTCCTCAAATTACGTATTATTTAGAAATGTGCTTTTCAATATTTACTTTGGTTTTGGTTATCTCTTTCTCCCTTCCTTTCTTTCTTTTTAAGGATTTATTTATTTGTCATTAGAAACTCAGATCTACAAAGAGAAGGAGAGACAGAGAAGAAGATCTTCCATCTGTTGGCTCATGCCCCAAGTAGCCACAGTGGCCAGAGCTGAGCTGATCTGAAGCCAGGAGCCAGGAGCTTCTTCCAGGTCTCCCACATAGGTGCAGGGTGACAAGGCTTTGGGCCATCCTCTACTGCTTTCCCAGGCCACAAGCAGGGAGCTGTTTGGAAAGTGGAAGCAGCCAGGACACAAACCAGTGCCAGTATGAGATCCTGGTGCATGCAAGATGAGGACTTTAGCCAGTAGGCTCCTGCACTGGGCACTCTTTCTTCCTTTCTTTCTTTGCTCTCTCTCTCTCTCTCTCTCTCTCTCTCTCTCTTTCCTTCCTTCCTTCCTCCTTTCTTTCTTCTAATTTTTTTCTTTCATTTGGAAATTTACCTTGTTGTAGACCTCATCTTTCCATTCCAGCCCTTCAAATCTGGGACAATGGGTCAGAGATAAAGTTTATAAGGTTTTTTTTTTTGTTTAAATGTTTATTCTCTTACTTTTGTTTATCTGAAACTCAGATCATCAATGGGGGCTGGGACAGTGAAGATAAATCTTCCATGTTCTGGTTCATCTTCAAATGTCTGTAGCATCCAGGCAGGGCCCGGTGAAAGCGGGAGCACAGTGCTCCATCCAAGCCTCCCACATGGATGACAGAGACCCACCTGTGCTTATCTGGGATGCATTAGCAGGCAGCTGGATGGGAAAAAAAGGAACTGAGACTGAAACCCAGCACTCCCATATGGGATTCCAGCATCACAAGTGGTACTGTGATTCACAGTGCTACACCACAACATTGTCATTAGAGATCTTTGTCTTATGATATTAACTCTTTGAAAGTTGCTGAAATTGGGGCTTTGTATGTTATCAGATTTTTGTTTTGTCTTGTTTGGTCTCATCTGTTTTGGTGTTTTACTTAAAAAAAAAATTGTGGGTCGCTCTCATTGGCTGCAGCTCCCACTGGTTTATGCGAGGGCCAAGTATGTGCTGGGCAGAACCAGGCTGGACTACAACACTCATTGGTTCCAGGGGAAGTCAGGGCTGAAAACAGAACCAACCCAGCGATCGCAACCACCAGCTGATCGGGGCCATGGACTGTGCAGGGCTCTGTACTTGCCAGCACATACAAGAATCTGGTCTGGGAACACCTCAGACAGGGTTTCTTTGGAGATCTCCCCAATTGAAATGCCGGACTCAGAACCCTAACCAAGAAAAGAGAGAAGACAGAACAGGTCAATCAACCATCTCAGCTATATGTTGGCAGTGAAATATGGGGCAAACAGAGACTCTATGATGGTCTATGTCAATCAGTGGATTCTTCAAAGACCTCATGGTGTTTGGAGTGGCAAAATTGGCAGCGATTCATAACTGTTGAACTATCAAAACCACTTGAGCAAGACCCTCGGAGCATGCCCTACATGTGGCACCTGGGGAGGGTGGGAAATTGGGTGGGCCTTCTCCCTTAATACCCCCCTTTAAAGACATGAAGGAAACAATATGGAAATAATAGTCCTACCCACTTTCCTGTAGCCCTTGAACCTTTTTACCCTAATTAACTATGTAAAGATTGTAAAAAATAAAAAAAAAATTACTGAAATTCAAAATACAGATAGGGAAAAACACAAATTGCATGTTTGTATTCTGTTCAATTACAAATGAACATGCTCCTGAAGTAATGCAGAGTCAATTTTTATAATAGTTCCATGTGAGCTTAAATGGAACATTTATTCTCTGTTCACTGAGTTCTTGGGGAGATCTAGCTTGTTAATTGTGTTGTTTGGATTGCTCACAGCCTTATTCATTTTGTCTGCTTGATCTATTTCCAATATAAAGATGCATTATAATCTCCCAATGCCGCTGCAGTTTATTTTTTCTCTGAGCAAGATTAGAGTGCACAGGGTGAGTTGAAGGTGATAGGGAAATATTTAATACACACGCATCTATGAACTGTCTTCATCATAAAGATGAAAATAACTCAAGCATAATGGTTTGTGCATTCCAGCCATTCAGTGTGCTGATACAACCCAACCAAGGGAGGAAAAAAGATTTCTGCCTGAAATATAGAGTACACTCAGAAACACATCTGTCATGTAGATATATCCAAAAGCTTATGAATATTGCATTCTGCATTTCTCTTCTTCAGTCTTTTCACCATAGTGTTAGCACATATCTGTTCTTATTACAAAGTTACTTGCATAAGCACATATTTGCTTGAAAGGTATGATACACTTCCTACAAAGTGTCCGGTGACATTTTCTTACAGGTTGTCAAATCTACATGACAGCGGGTTAATTCTCTTAGCTGAGGCTATGCATTTGCTTTCCTCTTTGAGAAGACTACCTTCCCGCCATTGTCTTTTGCTCCAGAGGAGAGATAGTCTCCTAGTTGTTTTTTTTTTTTTTTTATATACATGCCTGCTCAGCCAGAGTGACTCATTTAAATACACATGATCCTATCACCCCTGATTAACTCCTTAAGGGACATACAACACCAGGGTGGTCTGCTTCCTGTCTTGTCAGCTGCCCTTGGCTCCATGCTCCAGCCATCCTGGCCTCTTTGCCTTTCCGTCTTCCACAAGGCCATTGATCCTGTACCCATGCTGCCTTACATGTTAAGCCTTTTGTCCTTCAGAGCTCATATCTGTAGCCTCTTGACTAATCAGCAAGGTCAGATTCCTCTGGGAACTGTCATGGCATTGTAGACCTCTCCCACAGGATACCTATAAAAGTCCTAATTTTACAAGCTTATTATTAATATTACTATTAGGTTAATCCTGCCTTCCTCTTCCTCCCTTCCCTCAACTAGAAGGTGAAGTCTTTTAAACAAGCCTTGACACTCCTGCATGTCAACACTACATGTTGGCTACATCACAGTAGTGACGAATGAATAGCTAGCTCCCTTTCTTCACTTTAAAGTGGGGTACATTAACCAGTGCATCTGTACTCCTGTTGCTGCCTTTGCTTTTATCCCACACTCAATCTCCATTCCCCAATACACAAACACACACACACACACACACTCTCTGTCTAAAAATTTAAGTCCAAAGCTTTGTCCAGTAATGAAGATTTTTACTAAAATTTTGTTGATACAGAGAGACAAGGGGCAGAGCACAAGCAAAATGCCCAATGCCTTCTAGGTCTCTTTTCCTTGCCCCCATTGTTGGCAGTAGGAGCTGTCTCTTACCCTCCCAGTAAATCTGTCCTGGGAGCCCCTCCAGCTGAGCTGCCTCCTGCACCTGCTTCTGTAGCGTCACAAAACTGAGGTCCACAGTCAGCGAAACAAAGCCCAGCCACTGGCCACGCCACTCCTCGGAAGTCTCACCTCTTAGGGCCACTAGTGCTTTTTAGAATTTGGAATGGAAAATGTTCCTTTCTATCTTTTCTTTAGTTGGGTGGTGTTCTTTTTATCCATGCCATCCTTACCCTCCTATTCTCTGAGCCTGATTGAAGTCTGATGTCCACCAGGGTCCACTTGAAAGGCCAGGTCCTCTGGAATACTTTCCCTAAGGCCCTAGATGGAGTTGACTTTTCTTCTTACCTCAATGGAAATCCTGTTGTTTCTGTTCCACTCAGTATTAAGGGTAATGCAGTGCTTGCTCTCTCCCTCAGCTTGAAGAGCAAGCTCTCGCTCTCATTGGACATGCCCCTGCAGCGTATGACCTGGACTTGGCCCGTTCTGACCGGCTCTGAGGTGGGCTGGATGATAAATAAACTTCATATTTCTCTTCTTTAGTTTTGGTTAAAGACTTGGAGAAAGCTACTCAATTTCATGTTTTAAGTATTTCTCATTTCAGAGTCAGCTGGAGGACACCAACATCCCTGGCCAAGGAATACTGTAGACAGTGTGGGTGTGCAGGAGAGAAGTAAATTCACCCACAAAACTGGTGAACCAAAGGTTACGGAGAGATGTCTTCCTACCAGTTAGGAGATGCAGTTGAAATATTTGCCTGGGATGACTCTGGCTTTCTGAAACTCAGCACAAACTTGGGCCCTGGAAGTCATTCATTGTGGAGTCAGACTTTTGTGCTTTGTTAAATAGGCCAAGTAGATGGGTAACTGAACATACTGGCATATGAGTTTAGCCTCCTATGATCCACAGAGAGACCAGCTTTGAAGACCCACATTCTGCTGCCTGGGCATAATCCTCACGAGAACAGACCTTATGTTTCACGGTCATGGTGACCAAGCCCTGGGGACTGAGGTTTGCTCCCTGCCTATGTGGCTGCCTGAGGGCTTTTAACATTGAATCTACCTCCACTTGCTCAGAATCTCATTTGACTTAAGTTTTTGATGGGAAGCCCTCTATATTTTTAGCTACTTCTATTCCTATAACATTTGCATTACCTTGAATTAAACAAAGATAAAAAGTAAAATGAAGTTCTTTGACCATTTTTAAACATTCTTGCAGCTCAAAGTCATGTATTGCATTACAATAAAATTTAAAAGTGAAATGAAATATTTTAAAAGTTCGTATTTCCAGTACCAAGGACAACCATGTAATATTTCAAAAGCTTTTCTTACTTTTTTTTTCCATGTAGACCTTTCAGAAAATTACAGTGCTGAATATATGTGATATATATAGGAGAAAAAGCAGACTAAAGTATATGTATGGATACACATGTATAATATAAATTTTTACTGTTTTGCATATGTGTCCGTGTGCCTATGTGGTTTGTTTGTATACATGTGAATATGTATACTGTATTTGGCCTTTTCACTCAGATGTTTAAAAGAAGCATTTTTCTATTGCCATTATTAAGGATGATGATATCCATGGTACCATGGACACACAACAGTCCAACAAGAGGCAATAAAGATTTTTTTAAAAGAGTTATTTGTTTTACTTGAAGGAATTACAGAGAAAGAGAAACAGGCAGATCTTCCCAAATCAATTTGGTTTACCCCCCAAATGGCCACAACAGAGCTGGCAGGTCCAGAGCTGGAAGCTGGGAGCTTCTGGCTCTCCCATGTGGGTGCAGATGCCCAAGTCCTTGGGCCGTCGTCTGCTGCTTAGCAGAGAAGTGGAGCAACAGGGACTCTAACCAGTGCTCACACACGATGCCAGTGCCACAGACAGAAGATTAGCATGTTGTACAGCGGTACCAGCTCTAAATATATATATATTTTTTACGTGTAAATGAGAACTTGAAGGTGGAAATGCTGCTTTCATTAACATTGTACGTTTGCTTGGTGAGTTACTTGCTTTTTGACAGTTCGATTTATCTTCCCCCATTAGCTCTTCTAGGTACTGTGAGCACTCCAGCCTTCCCAACAGCACCTGCCAGTCCCTTGAGGCTTTCGGGTAAATAGATGCTGTGCTTCCCTGACCGGCCTCATTGCCTTTGAGCTCACTTCCTGTCATTATCACTGCTCGGAGGCATATGCACGTAATATCTCTTGGTTTAAACTTGTCCCAACAAGTTCAATTTCCAGAGTCAGCTTGTAAAGCCATTTCTCAGAATCTCATACTGCAACCCAAGGTCAACTACCATGGGAACTAGCATGAGCACACTGTGGACTGGTGAGACATGTAACTTCACACCTGGGCCCTTTGTCCGGTGCCCCTGAGGTTTATCACCCTGTGGCCTTTAGGCGAAAGAGTTGACCTTTGATGCCTCGGTTTCTTTATCTATGAAATGGGTGTCTAGCAGTTTCTAGGCTGAAATATGACAGGGGGCAGTAGATGGCGCCATCTGCTGTGGAGAGTGGTGGCAGGAATCTACCAGTGGCCACACATCTGCCACATCTGACTCCTGGTTTCTTCATTTTAAGATTCAGCTCCCGGAGCTGGTGTTATGCTGCCAGTCAGGCTGACTGCATCTCATATTGGAATCCTTGAGTGCCCATCCCAGCTCCAGTTCCTGACTCCAGCTTCCTGCTAAGATGCTCCTGGAGGGTAGCAGGTGATGGCTCAGGTATTGGGGCAGTCACTACCAAGTACTGGGGCAGCATTCCTAGTCTTCGTCCCCAACCCAGTTCCAGAAAGTGTGGACATTTGGGGAGTGGACCAACGGTTGGGAGCTCTCTCTCCCTCACTCTCTCACTCTCTTTCTGTATATTTGTGTGTGTCTCTGTGTGTGTGCGCATCTGTGTTTCTCTGCCTCTCAAATAATAAATAAATAATTAAATAATTTTTTGAAAGATAGAGGGTAGGAATAAACACCAAGCTCCTATCAGTTCATTTCTTGTGAATCTCCTTTTCTTCTAGATATCTTCAACATAAAACCTGACCAAAGTTTTAAAGCACACTTTTATAGTTGTTTTTCTCATGGGTATATCAAAGATGATTGGATAAGAGTTCCTCCCAGGAGCACTTCCAAAATTTCCAAGTAAATTCTGCATTTTTCTTATGAAAATTTCCAAACCTTCCTAAATGGAGGAGATGGGCTCATAAGCCCCATGTATTCATTCTCCAGCTTTCACAGTCTTAAATATTTCGCCTAGTTTTTTTTTTTGTAGACTTATTTTCCTTCATATATCTTATTTTAATTTTTACTGAATTATTTGAAAGCAAGTCCTAACAGTATTTTATTTTATCCATCAAATACTTCTTCATGTATTTCTAACAGCTAAAAAGATTTTTTTTTTCTTTCTACATAAGCACAGTGTCATCATCACCCATAATAAAAGTATCAGTAATCTTGGGAGCATTTTAAAAATAGGATTCTGGAAAAAGCAAGCCAGGGGGATGAGTAATACGGCATTTCAAGCATTGCAAGCACTACGGTAAGAGGCTTGAGGAGATGCTCTTGGCAAAGAAAGCACTTTCACTTTTGCAAATGACATCATAGAGCCAGATGTCCTCCTTCCTGCTTAGCTGGAAAGGGGCAGACTTCCTTGCCCCCAGATTGAAGGCATCAGAATCAGAAGCCTGATTCCTGAGCATCCTCTGTCATAGCATTCCATTGGATTCATTCTTTCATTGATTGAGGCAAGGACATTTAAACAAGATCTAGCCCCCTCACAGATATGTAAGTGTACAATGTATCTGTGGTTGACTGAGCACAGTCTTGAGCCATACCAAATAACCTGATTTGACCAGTATTTCTTCTCAGCAACTATCTGTGAATTAAATGGACAGCTGGCTTCATTCACTTTATTAAAGCGCTGCTATTTACTGACTAGATTGGAAGTGGGGGGAGGCGCAAGCACACAACGGCCCCAGTGTGGAGCTCGCTGGGGCAATCTGCTTGCTCCCATCAGCTTTGCAGAGTCCTTCCTGCCGGCACAGTGGTATGTCTGCCACTGCACCAAAGCTGCTTGCAGCAACACTCTGCTCTTCTTTGCGCAGACACGTTCTCTGGGAATCTCAGTGTGATTTACAAGCTTACATAACTTCCCAAATGAATCAGCATGTTCACTCAGAAGCAGCATGGTGTAACGGAGAGAAGAGGTCATTTGGTGCCAGCGAGAACAAGTTCAGTTCCTGCACCTGCCACTTCTGGTGTGTTTGGACAAGATCTTCTGCTAACAAAAGGGGATGAGAGTGCAGTACCTACCTGGGGGCGGTGCGGGGGACGGGGGCTGATTCCACGGTTTCAGCCAGGCCAAGCAGCGAGGCCAGGCTTTTCCCTCTTGCATCCTGATTCACACATCCAGTGCCCGGTGCTAGAACCTTGTGGACCTGCAGGGAGCAGCACACACTGATTGATCTGTGTCTGCTTGTAGTCTCAGTGAATTTTAGAGAAATATCCAAATCAGCCTTTTGTTAAGGAAAACGGCTCTGACTGCATTCTAGGCAAAGCTGTCACATTTGTGCGCGAAAGAGATCAGCAGCGAGGTAGGGCTGGACTGGCACAGCCTGGCTCAGCCCCAAAGATCAAGGGCTTTCAGAGGTGATTTGCGGAGCACACCAGATGGAAGAAAACAAGCCCAAACTGAACAGGAGAGGATGTGGAACCCGCCCTGAGTCTCTGCCTCCTGCCTGGGGGTGCGGAAGGACGGCAGCAGCTTTGCAGAGTGCCTCTCCCCAGACAAAGCAGCAGTACGCGAATGAAGATACTGCTGGGGTTTGGGGACGAATCTGAACTGTGGATGGAACAAATGCCTGCAGTTTTTTTTTTTTTTTTAATCAAATCCCTGCTCAGCGAGGAAAAAAAAAAAAACAACCCAGCCCTGGTGTAAACATTCCTCCCTGCCCGTTGCCAAGTTAGGAGAGCAAGAAGCCCAGGTGAGCCTCTGCCCAAGGCCTCCACACACACTCATGGTCAGCAACCAACAGGGGCTAGTGACCGGTGGGCATGGCCACAGAGCTAGGAGACCTCTAAGAACAGAGTTGGAAATGGGTCTTTGAACTCAGCAATGCACACAATGTGAGAACTAACAGGGATCTTGCAAATCATTGGGCTGCTGAAAACCAGCAGCACCTCATCTAAAGCAAAATATTACTTGTACTCTCTTCCCCTTGGAACAAGCAAAGGAAGAGGTTACTCCAAGTAGGACAAGAGGGGACAGTGTAGTTCTGGGATCCCGGCTCCTAAGCCTCCGTTTTGACCTTCACTGCTAGCCCAGACAATTGTCCTGGAAAACTTAACATCCCTACTGGCTTTTGTTGGAACATCTCTGGTCTAGTTCATCCCCCCAAATGGTTCAAGCAAGGAATTCTGGCTCAGAGAGGGGAAGTGATTACTATAAGTGCCCCCAGCAGAATTGGGAAGACAGTCCAAAACTTTAGACTTCTCCTGCAAACCAAATGAGAAAGCCATCGGCTTTGGAAATGATCCAGTTCCATCTTCTTGTCTGCTGGACCCAAGTGCAGCTTCTGGTAGCATTTCTTTTTAAGGCTTTTAGAATGGCAGTAATTCGCTAAATTAATGGTCTCTTAAGCCAGGATAAGTCTAACCAGTTTGTACGTCTTCAAGAACAACAACTTCAAACAACCGCAGCAGCTTGGTATCCTTGAAAACATGCTTTAAATATATCGGAACATCAAGGAAGGAATGTCAAATACGTGGCAGGCAGAGTCCAAACTGAAGCTGCCAAACTGGGCACAAGGCATGGTGACCTCTTGCCTCTACTTCGCATTGGTGAGAACTTGGGCATGGCACAATCTCTCTAGTCCTAAATATTTAAAAATTTTAATTTATTTTTATTTTCATTTATTTGATAGAGAAAACTGATTCCCATCTGCTGGTTTGCTCCTTAAATGACAACAATAGCCACTGCTGGGTCAGGCTGAAGTCCGGAACCCAGAACGCAATCATAGTCTCCCGCGGAAGTGGCAGGGACTCAACCACTTGGGCCCCAACTTGCTGCCTCCGAGAAAGCAAATTACCAAGAAGCTATGGACCCCAACCTAGGTACCATGACACAGGATGTGGGTATCCCAAGTGACATGCTAACCCCCAGGCCAACTGCCTGTTCCCCTCAAGGTCTGTTAGCTCTGAAATGATTAAATCATTCAAGTCAGTATTCCACAGGACCCTCAATGCCCAACCTACCAGACAGCAAGGTCAGTCAACACTGTCCCAATTCCATAGTCAACACAAGTGCCTGTGTCTAAAGCCAAGGACCTAGAAGGATGGGCAATAGAGAAGAAGAGGACATGGCAACACAGAGAAAAGAGAGCTTGGAGGCGGTGAGCAGGAGGAGAGAAAAGCACAGGTTCTCTGCTCATGCTGCAGAGAAATGGCTCTTGGTCAGCATCTATCCCACACACTGATGTGACACCTGCTACTCTGACGTTCTCTAAATGGCAAGATAAATGGCATATGCAGATGAAGCAAAGTCTGTAAGGACATAAACCAATATGCTAACAGAGTTTGTTTTTCTGAGTTGCATGGTTACGAGTGCCCTGAGTTCCTTCTTTCTTTTCTTTCTGCTTATCTGATTTCCTGAGCCCTGTGCCTTTTCCGTGGATGATTTGTTTCCTCCATCAGAAAGTAAGCACCATGGGTGCAGGGATTTCTGGCCATTTTATTCACTATTCTATTCTCATAGCTTAGAGCTATGCGTGGCATTCAATAAGTGCTTGCTTAATAAGCACTTATTGAATGATGGAAATGTGAGAATAAATTTGATTGTAGGCAACATAGGGAATATCTTAAAACCAATAGCTTTCACTCTCCTTAGTTTGCTGCTAACAGTAAAAAATATTCCTTACATTGTGACATCATTGCACATAAGTAAGCACACATCCATGACATAGATAGCAAAGATTTCACAAAATTCTACCATTATCTGATGTGCTTTTGATATTTTTAAATGCTCTTCTGTTTCATCTTTCAAAATGCTGACGCACGCTCCATTTACTTACAGATTCACCAATAGGTTATGATCTGCAGTTTGGAAGTCACAGCCATTGAAGCAGCAATGCCGCTATGGTCGCCTTGTCGGGGAAGGCTTGGGGTTATAATCACACCTCTTAGTGCCTAGTCTTTGCAAAGGATCAAGATACTGAACTCAGCAAGACCAGGGAAGTTGCTCATGGTTCCTCATATTGCTGGATTTGTCTTCAGAAAGCCACTTAGGGAGAATCATGCAGCCAGTTCCATTCCTTCCCATGAAGAAATCAGGCCTCAAAGAGGAAGAGGCATCTTCCTACCACACCCTACGTGTATGAGCTGATATCCCTTGAGATTGTTATTCTAAATCCAGAACGTGAATGGGAGAGGAGGAACTCAAGGACAGGAATCAGTGATTCCAGCTCAACCAACAACGATCTATATGGCATGGCCAAACCACCTTGAGTCTCAGTTTCTTCATCTGTAGAGTGGGAGTTGGCCATGATGTTATTCAAGACCAGCTCTATCCTAAGAGTAAAAGAATCAATAATTACAATCTCTACCAAGTACCCACTACCACTCAGACACTGAGCAAAGGACTGCACACAGAGTATCTCACCCAGCCTCCCGACAACTCCATGAGGACAGGGTTTTTGGAGGAAACTCAGGCTCATGCTAAATAACTTTTTCCCAAAACCAAAAAAATGGCAGAGTTGGTTGCTTTTCTTCTGGTGTCAACTCCCATTCTCTCAAAGACAACATGTACTATTTCCTAAAGGAAACACTTGGGGGTCTTCCATTCAAACTGGTGACTCCTTTCATCTCCCTTTAGCCAGGAATCATAAGGAAAAGGAGAGCAAATTCTTAAAAAGATTTATTTTTTTTTCTATTGGAAAGGAGGATATACAAAGAGGAAGAGACAGAGAGGAAGCTCTTCCATCCAATGGTTCACTCCCCAAGCAGCCACAACAGCTGGAGCTGAGCCAATCCAAAGCCAGGAGCCAGGAACTCCTCCAGGTCTCCTACGTGGGTGCAGAGTCCCAAGGCTTTGGGCTGTCTTCTACTGCTTTCCCAGGCCACAAGCAGGGAGCTGGATGGGAAGCAGGGCTGCTGGGATTAGAACTGGCGCCCATATGGGATCCCGGCACGTGCAAGGTGAGGACTTTAACCACTTCACTATCACGCGGCCCAAGAACAATATTTTTAACAATTCAGTATTTCAGAATTGTGTGTGCGACATTCAATTCATCAACTTTACATGTTAGGTAGTTTTCTATTTTACAGATCTAGAGGGAGAGCCTCTTAGTAAGTTTTAAGGTGGCAAGGATGTAGGATAAGCTGTGGGGAATCTGAGTGCCCCAAGGATAGAAATCATCTTTCTTGTTCATGCTTTATTTTACTGCATAACAAAGTACCAGGCAGCTGGTAGGTGATCAACACACTTACTGAACAAAGTAGTGGCCAAGTTTCACACTTGGATCCGCCCAACTCCCGAATCAAACTCTTACCACTGCTAAACTCATCTAATTTATTAAGAAACAATCTGGATTTGACCAGCCGTTTCCAGCTCCCTTTTTCACTAAATAACTGAAAGCAATTGGAACTTTGGACCCCAGGCTTATTTGACACTCTAGCTACATAATTCGTTACTAAGTTCCTGTCTCCTGGCTGAATCTATAATTAAGCAAGCTTTGTAAGACACAGCTAAATGTATTCCCTGGCTCCCTAAAATGCGTAACATTCACTCAGAGGACTATTCTTAGAAAAAAACGCAGGCCTGGAAAACACACTCTAACACCATGGCCCTCCCTGGCCCGCAGGAGCAATTGCAGACCAGCAGGGTTGTTAAGTTTTTTACATGCATTCTAGTAGCATATCCTTATACTGATATCTTTCAGCATGCTTCTTAGGAAGAACACAAATGCTTACCAGACAGCAACAACAGTATCCTTGTGGTACCTTTTTTTGTCTGGGAGTTGGATGAAAGTGAAAAATTTAAGACCTAGACAAGGGGCCAACATGACAGCTCAACTGGTTAGTCCTCTGCCTGCAAGCATTAGCACCCCATATGCATGCTGGTTCATGTCCTGGTTGCTCCACTTGCCAGTCCTGGAAAAGCAGCAGAGGATGATCCAAGTCCTTGGGGCCCCTGCACCTATGTGGGAGAGCTAAGAGAAGTTCTTGTCTCCTGGCTTTAGATGGGCTCAACTCTGGCTGTTGAGGCCATTGGAGGAGAGAACCAGCAGATGGAAGATCTTTGTCTCTCCTTCCCTCTGTAAATCTGCCTTTCCAATAAAAAATAAAGCAATCTTGGGCCTGGTGCGATAGCGTAGTGGTTAAAGTCCTCGCCTTGCACGTGCCAGGATCCCATATGGGTGTCGGTTCTAATCCCAGCAGCCCTGCTTCCCATCCAGCTCCCTGCTTGTGGCCTAGAAAAGCAGTTGAGGACAGCCCAGCCTCTGCAAGGTGCCCAGGGGGCTAGCAGGGACACAGCACAAGCTGTGGGTGGGACTGATGCTCCATTCGGGAACTGCAGTGTGATGGTGAGGCCTCCAGAGGTTTACCTAGTACCACCTGTCTTTGCCACTGCCTGAAGGCTGTATGACCTCTTTCTTGTTACCGAGGCCTTAAAGGTGAGCTGCTTCATTAACTCCCACTGCCCAGGGTCACTGAGCCAGCACATCCAAGAGGAGACAGCTGCAGAAGATGCCATGTCAGTTCAACCTCACGAGAGAATTCTCCTTGTGTCCTAGGGTTTGGCTCTCTCCAGCCTGCTCTACATTACTTCTTATCATACAAAGTATTTTTCGGGAGGAGTGGGGCTGCCTCTCTCAGACGTCAAATGTTCTGTTAGCCATCTCTGTCTCAGGTTCGGCATTTCCCATTCTAATGTCCAAACTGGCCCAAATCTTTGGTATAACTTTCAATAGTAGTTTTACTGAGTTATAACTTAAATACCTAAAATGCCCTCTTTGGAAGTGTACAGTTTGGTGAATTTAGGCATAGTCAGAGTTGAGCAAACGTCACCACTCTCGAATTTCAGGATTGCTATCCGTCCCCTTCTCCTTAGCAGCACCCGGCCCCCCTCCCTTGCTGCAGGCCCCAGCCTACTGTGCTGCGTCTGTGGCATCAGCCATTGCGGACACTTCGCATGAATGCAGCCAGACCATATGTGGTCTTCTGTGGCTGCCCGGCTTTTAATTAGCAGGAAGTTTAGAAGCCCCATCCATGTTCTGTCAATATTGGATGGATTTTTATGACGAAGTAACAGTCCATTAGAAGGATTTACTGCAGGTTGTTTAAGCACTCATCAGTCACGGCACACTTGGGTTGTTTTCACTTCCGAGTTGTGTATATTCCGAGTTACAGCAAACTCGTATACAGGAAGCAGGGTGGACAGACGTCTTCTATTCTCTCAAATACACACCTAGTACCAAAGTTACTGGCCCAAATCTTAAGGAAACATTTTCAGTAGTCTTCTTCCTTTCCATCTCTCTGTATCCCAGGGAACAGGTTATAATCATTAAGGCAACAGAGAATGACCAGTAGTTGGGAAGTCGGCAACAGGTTGATGACACGGCACCTGCTTTTCCAAGCCCAAGCCCAAGCCCACACACGGCTCCCCACCTGCCTGCCAGGCAGCCCGCAGGATGGCCCTGAGACCGGGATGGTCCTGAGACAGGGACCCAGCACGGAGGTGACCCTGTGTTGGAAGCAGATTGCTGTACCTAGGGGAAACAGAGCTAAAATAACCTCTCCCCCCGCCACACCGGTTTTACGCTTGTCAACAAATATTTTATTTCCAAAGAGCTTATACTTTAAAATCTAGCCTCTCAAAATTAATCAGGAATCTGCAGGGTGGCACTCTAGCCTTGTATTTAAGATGCCTGGATCGGATATTGAAGGGCCTTCGTTCCTGGCCCAGCTCTGGCTCCTGACTCCAGTCTCCTGCTGCAGCAGCCTATGGGAGCTGTGGTAAAGGCTCAGGCCCTTGGGTTCCTGCCACCCACACAGGAAGCAGTCCTGAGTCCCCGGGGCAATTGGGAAGGGACTCAGCAGATGGTGCACGTGTGTGTGCAAGTCTCAAAATGTTTCTAAATATTAAAACAAAAAACCCTTGCTATCCAGATCCAAAGTGCGTGTTTATGCATGCAATTAACACTTTACAGTCTCTCTCTCACACACACACACTCACACACACACACACACACACACCCCCAAGCCATGCATCCATAACTGAAGGCTGCCCTCTGCTGGTCGTTAGCTGTCCAGACCCACATCAGAGGCCTGTCTTATCCCGGAGCATGCTAGAAATTGCTACCATTTTTGCAGCTATGGCAACACCAACACCTGATACCTTCTGGTCCGCATTCCCCTTTCATTTTTAAAATTTTTTATGTTTGTCAGATTTTTCTCCCTTTTCTTCAACAGAACTGGACCAGTTTCGTTTATTTACGAACCACTTTCATCCGTGATATGTGAGCATCATTTGTATTTACAGAGTGCCTGCCAAAGCGCCTCTGTACCTATTGGTTCACAAGTCACTGAAATGCCTTCTCAGGGTAGAAATGGACAAAGGCTTCCCGAGAGGAGAGACACTTACAGGCCCGTCAGCTGTCCTGTGATTTTAAAGAATGACTTGCAGTCTGCACGAGGAGTTGAAGAAAGACCCTTGGGTGCCTCACTTTTCATGGCGCCCCCTCCTCGCATTAGCCATCAGACATGTGGAGAGCCTCCTGGCTTCCCCAGGGAGCAGCAGCCAGGGGAGGGAGGAGCCCAGCGGTCCTGCAGGGATAGGCCAAGACAGGTAGGGCAGGCATCAGGGGAGGGCTGAGCAGGGGCTCCCGCAGCCTTCTGCCCTTAACTACAAACATGCTAACTGGTCCACTCCCCAGATGCTCACATGGCCAGCACTGGGCCAGGCAGAAGCCAGTAGTTTCTTCCGGGTCTCCTATCCCAGTACAGGGGCCCAGGCACTTGAGCCATACCCTGCTGCTCTCCCAGGCCTTAAGCAGCCAGCTGGGTCAGAAGTGGAGCAGCCGGGACTCGAACCAGCTCTCCTATGGGGTGCCAGCCACACAGGCCCCGACGGCACACTTCTTCATTCAGCGCCCTTTTCTCTCTAGGCTGGGCTTGGGGACACCTGTGTTTCTCTCCCTCCCGCCCCGGGGGACTCTAAGCCTGGAAACTGAAGGAACAGGTGAAGGGGTCAGAGAGGGAAAGCACAGCGTGGGGCACAGCGTGCCCCCTGACAGGCTCTCCCCAGGACGGGCGTGGCCTCCCTGCCCTCGGCCATCCCAGCGTCACGGTCGAGGCCGTGAGACTCCTGCAGCACCGATGGGTCGTCTCTCCCGATTGCCCTCGCCAGGCCCGAGGACCCTCTGGGGGCCCTGGCACTCGCGCCCTGGCGCTAGACAGGAGATGCCAGGAATTTGGAAAACAGGGTTGGCAAGTGGGGAAAGAGGGTGACGTCACCCTGTTCCACGGGTGCAGTTCTGACGTGTGGCCAGCAGGGGGCGCTCAGGCAGTGTGAGAGCCCCAGTGCCCGCGTTCCCAGGAGCCCAACTGTGGGACAAACAGAACAATGAAACTTTGTGGTTTCTTTCGGGTTGTTCATCCGGGAAGCCGCATGGCCGCAGCCTGTGTCGCAGGACTCTGCCGTCTGTTCTTGATATAAAGCCTTGCGTCTATTCTGTGCATTTGCTTCGGGCTGTACTTCTTTCTTGTGTTTCCATACGACCCTTGCTACCCTCTCACCCTCTAGTGTGCTCAAAACTTGCTGGTTGTTATCATTTGCTAGTTCTAGAATTTGGCTGACCCCAGTTCATATCTAAGGTAGTGGGTAGGGGGCAGATAGGCAATGCCATGAAATTCAGCACTGAAAACGGCCAACCACATGTTGGTCTTGCCAGGCCCTGGATGACAAGAGCGGCTGAACCAGTCCCAGGTCCTGTGCTCAAGATTTAGGGCTTGTATGGATCTGAAATAGCGTGTATTAGAAGAGACATAGAAATGAAGATGCTGCAGAAAAGCCTTGTGCTGCATGGCGCCAACAGCTTCTGGCAGCCCCCCTGTGTGGTGCAGCCCGTAAGCGTGGCAACTTCTAGAAGCAGACAAAAAAGAGGCTCCTATTGTTTTCCCAGTGAAGCTTTCCATGACTTTGGAAACTAACAAAAACCTTCCTTCCCACAGACACTGCTCCCAAATTAGACACTGTCAGCTCCGGAAGCTGCTCAAATGCTAGCGAACTGACGATGGAAAATTTTCTTTCTTAGGTAGGCAAGAGAGATAGGTGCTAAGGAATGAGAGGGGCATGCTGTGGGAAAGGTTTGTGATCCTTTAAGTGAGTATGTAAGATGTTGCTAAAATTACTGGATCTGGGTAAGTAGAGGGTCAGGGGACCCATTAAGGTCAAGTGTTTAAAAGCATACTTTCATATGGACACCTGGGTGAGCAGCTGTAATTAGGAGCCAAATCAACAGAAATGTTGGCAGTGCATCTGAGGGTCAATACGAGGGGCGGTTTTTGAGGTCTGACATTGAACGATAGGATGGGTCACAGAGTATGGCTGGGTGCCTTGCTCTGGAGATGTTAAATGAGACAACAAAACCTTCACATTCTGAGAGATTGCGGCTGAACAGCCACCACAGAGACACAGCTGTGACCCCAACGAGCTAGATAAGAATGCTTCCAGCAGCTGGTGGGGGAATGGCCAGGCTAGGGGGGCCACGATCCTCCATTGTGCATCTCCCAGCAACTTGGCAGGGACTGCCATCAGGCCAGGCTTCCCGAGCTTGTGCCCAGATGCTTGCCTTGCAAAGTGATGAGTCACCTTGGCAGGCGAGTCTTTGGAGAGCCCGTGTTGGAAACGGGGCCTGTAAAAGCTCACAGCAAATGGGCAGTATGAAAAAGATTATCCACAGGTTTCAGAATATTTTTGCACTAAAATCAATATTTTTGCATTCCATTTTCCACAAACCTTAGGAATCCTTTATAAGTCCTACATTTGATCTTCCACAAGAATATGGTCTTATGTTTTGGTTTTAAATGTTAATGATACCTTTTAGGGTTGGCGTTACGTTGTTAACAGGTGAAGCAGCTACCTACAATGCTGGCATCCCATATTAGATGCTAGTTCAAGTCTCGGCTGTTCCACTTCTGATCCAGTTCCCTGCTAATGTGGCCTGGAAAAGCAGTGGAGGATGGCCCAAGTCCTTGGGCTCTTGCACCCACATGGAAGACCTGGTGGGAACCTATTGGAAGCTCTAGTCTCCTGGCTTTGGCCTGATCCACTCCTGGCTATTGCAGCCATTTGAGGGGATGGAACCAGTGGCTAGAAGACCTTTCTATCTCTCCCCCTCCCTCTCTCTGTAATTGTCTTTCAAATAAATAACATTTCTTAAGAAGTTAAGGCTAAAAAAAGACACCTTTCACTGGTAATGACAGGATAGATAGATAGATAGATAGATAGACAGATAGAATTCAGATTCACAGAGAGGAGTGGTAGGAAGATCTTCCAACTGCTGGTTCATTCCCCAAGTGCTGCAATAGCCAGAGCTGAGCTTATTCAAAGCCAGGAGCCAGGAACTTCTTCCAAGTCTCTCAGACAGGTTCAGGGTCCCAAGGCTTTGGGCCATCCTCGACTGCTTTCCCAGGCCACAAGCAGAGCGCTGGAAAGGAAGTAGAGCAGCCAGGATACAAACCAGCATCCATATGGGATCCTGGTGCATGCAAGGTGAGGACTTAAGCCACTTAGGCTACTTCACTGGGCTCCTGCAGTTTATATTTTAGAAATCCTTTCATATACTTAGCTCATTCAATACTCTCAACCACCATAAGAGATAAGCAGAACCTAAATTGCTACCTCCCCACCATCATTTTAGAGATTGAGAAACTGAGATTGGGGAAGTCACATGTGTTATCACACAGATGGAAAGTGGAAATCCAGGAGACTGCAACTCAGGTCCTTCTACTTGGGCCTAGTTCTTCACCTGCCTGGAGGAGCTAGGTAGTAAGGAGTGCCCTTGGAATCAGATAACTACAGATCCTCTTTCCAGAAATATGGACTCAAGATTTTTATATGTTTCAAGCCCAACACAGATCCCAGGGTATAGCACCTTTGCCTCATGAGCTCCTGCAGTTGTGTTGTGTGTGTGTGTGTGTGTGTGTGTGTGTGTGTGTGTGTGTGTGTGTGTGTGTCTCACTTCTTTGACCCAACTGCAAACTCAGCTGGGTGTTTTCCCTTCCTGCCCACTCCAGCAAGTATCACAGTGTCAAGAACATAGCAACTGCCATGACATTGCCAGTGAGCAGGAAAGCTAAGTCAGACCAGAAAACATGGAAGCAAGACAGAAGCCCTTGGCCCACCCTGGCCTCCTTGTCTGCCTGCTGCCTCCACCCTGCCCAGCTCCAGAGCACAGGGCAGTTTCCCACAGCAACAGCAGCCTCCTCCACAGCTGGTTTTCCAGGCATGAGACGGATTCATGGGCACCAAAAAATGTGGAAACACACCCAAGGCAGCTTGATTTGAGGAAAAGGGCAGACTCACTGACTTAATGAGAAAGGCTACTATGGGTTTAAGGTGAGAGAGAGATAGAAGAATGGTGCTGGAAAGAAGAGCAGCCAGGCACATCTGCAGAAGGCTGTCATTGACATCCAGGTGATCAGAAGGACAGAGCACTTTTGTGTAGTGGGGGGAGGTGATCCTTGGAGTGTGTCCATGAGGCCAAGCCCAAATCCTGGATGGGTTCTCTGCCCACTTGCACACATTTGGCACCAAGCCCCAAGGCAGTCTGAGGTTTATGTATTGATTCCACGCCTTCATTGACAGATAAGGGAACTGAACATTATGGCTATGTTAATCCTCTACCTGCCAGCACTAGCATTGCATATTGGCACTGGTTCATGTCTTGGCTGTTCCACTTAGAATCCAGGCCTCTGCTTATAGCCTGGGAAAACAGCAGAGGATGGCCCAAGGCCTTGAGCTCCTGCATTCATGTGGGAGACCAGGAAGAAGATCTGGTTCCTGTCTCCAGATCAGCTCAGCTCTGGCTGTTGTGGTCAGCTGAGGAGGAAACCAGCAGATGGAAGATTTCTCTCTCTTTAAATCTTTTTTCTGTAAAAATGCCTTTCAAATAAAAATAAACCTTAAAGCCTCCTCAAGAAAGGTAGTGCCTGAATTTGCACTGCCTTTTTCTGTAGGAGGCCTCTTTGTGCTGCAGCCAGCCCTGTGGACTCTGTCTTGCCCTCCTTGCACCTGGTCCAACTGTTCTGAAAGCTTCTCCACTATCAAGTTGGACATCTCTGGCCAAAACCAGAACCTGAGCTGATGATGGGATGCTAGTTCTTAGCTGTCCTCCTGTAAGAAGGGCTTAAACTAAGTCAGGTGCAAGGGCACCTCCTTGCACAAGTAATTCCTAAATGGCCCACACATGAGTAGCAAGGGTACCAGCTCTTCTGCTTGACCGTTCACTCGTAACTTCCAAAAGCATCCAGCCAACTAGCACTCAACCTCTAGATCAAATCAAGCTGAATAGACAGATGTTTATCCAGCTGGTGGTGGAAAGGCAAGGGGACAGGGAAAGACAATCCCAAATCCCTACCCTCAAAGGACTCCAGAGACTAACTGAAAGGCATCAGGCAAGATGGCACTCACAGTCAATGTCATTAAGCAGCAACACGAGAAGTTATATGATACAGAGACCATATGCAGCACTATCACAACCAATCATAAGAACTGGTAACAGAATAGAACACTGCACACTAAACAGTCCAACCAAGCTTGTGGAAAAGGAAGAATTAATTGAACCAGGATTCTGAAAAGAATGGGAAGGAGTTAAAGGAAGAGCATTTCAGAAATTGGTAACTGTGAGAAAAGTTATAACAAAGACAGAAAAATGAAAGTTTATTGAGTAATAATCAGGCAAGTTGATGGTGGTTCCTATGTGTATTTCCCAGCACTCAGCCTTTTACTCTCTTAATTCTCACTTAACTCAAGTCATTACTGGTATCCCATTTTTATGGTAAAGGAAACCAAGATATGGGGGAGTTTTAGGGATTTAGCTGAGGCACAGCACACAGTGACTGAACAGGATTTCATTCACTCTCAGCCACTGCTTTCATTTTGCCTAGAGAGGTTGATTCATTGCCAAAGCATCTTGGGGTGAGCTATAGGGGATTTTGCACACTATGTTATAAAACTGCTTGATTTTTTTTTTGATAGGAGAGAACTATTAGGGATCTCTAGGCAAGAAAGTGGGCATGGATTAAACTGAGACACACAGAGAGGTCTGAATGACACTTTTACACCAGAGAAAAACCAGAGAGGATCTTAGCATGCCTCCTCTTGCTTTTCCTACAGGGCATTGTCCACAGCTGTTTCTGGCCACCTCCTGGGTCTTCTATTACCAAAAGCTCAAGTCTGGCCTGTGGCATGGAGGAAATAACCGGAAGGAAAGTGGTTCTCAAGTCTGTGCAGGCAGGAGCTCCAAAGGCAGAGGCAAAGTCGGCCTAGAAGACTTCTGTGTGCAGAGAGACAGGAGTACTCAGAGACAGCACGAAGGAAGTGGAGGGGCAGGTGATGTGAGAGAGTCTGGGAGAAGCCCAGGAAAGGACTCAGAACTCAGGTGTGCAAGTCAGCACTACCTGAAGTATAATTAAATGAAAGATCTGGAGGGAAAAGAAAGCCAGCTTGTTCCTGCATCATTCTGGAACCGCTCCTTCCCTTTTTTCACATGCTAGGATGGAATGTCTTTCTCGTGTGCACAATACTTTTCTTTTTCTGTAAGACTCATTTCGTTAATGTATTCCATCAAGGACTGTAGAGCTGAACTCTCTCTTCTCAAAGCCATCTACTGGATGTGACCGTGCACTATAATGAATGTGGGGGAAATGAAGTAATGGAACCTCCTGATTGAAACAACAGCATTCCCCCAGGAACTGGAAGCACAAAGGAGCCTGCTGCACTCAGGGGAGGGTCAACATTAATAATCAGATGAATCGCAAGCAGAGCTTAGATAGCTGTCTTGGGTGAAGCTTTGGGAACAGTCATTGGAGATGCAGCGTCATCCTGTTCAGATGGTCTGTAGGGACTATCAAGTTTGTGTGAATACTGTTCAGCCCTGAGTCACAAAGCATGCATTGTGAGGCTGATCTCATTCTGGGCTCCCAGCAAAAATGTGGACTGACTCTTGTAAATTGTGGTATTCAGTACAGGCATTGCTTCAATTTACCACCACACCTTCATGACTCCACTTTTAGAAATGGACTCCAAGTATGAGTTCCAAGCAGCTGCTTTGTGTCCACCCAGAGGAAATTAACAAATCATTGATGTAGGGACGTAGTGAGAAGGTGTTGCTAATGCTATTCAAATCCTGTTCTCTTGAATACATATTCCGACTTGGATGATAAATTGGTTTGTTTGTATTAAAACGGTTGCTATGCTCTAAAGGAAACCACATGTTGTTGTGTAGACAGCCGCTCTTCAGTCCTGGGCTTGATGTTGATAAACTGAGGCTGTTACTCTGACTTACCTCTTATCAGCTGCTATGACTTGGGAAGACACAAGCTCCTACCTGACAGCGAGACATTCCTGTCTGTAACTGCACATAAAGGGTTTGGAAATATGTGACCTTCCCAGGTGTAAGTTCCATGAACAAAACTGATGCTTCTAGATTCCTGTCTTAACCCCTAATTCTTCCCTTGACATCTGATCTGAAATCTTATACACCAAGAACAAACCTGAGTCTTCATGTGGCCCCGGGGCTTTGAATGGCAGCCCTCCTTGGTGACAGTTGGTGAACTGTCATTCTGGTCACCTTGCAAGGCTCTGACTTACTGTCCTGCTGGAAAATCTTCTCCCTCTAGACCTACAAATTTCATACAACCCTCTTCCAGCCTCTCCTCACTAACCAGAGTTCTCATTTATGGCTGGCCAAGAAATGACTATGCCCTAGCACAGGGCACATCTGCCTTAATGGACCCTCAGGGTGTGTATGAAAAACTTATCTAGAAATGTCTTCATGTGGAACGCAATCTCATCTACCTGGAAACACAAGTTATACTTACAAAGTTTTAGTAGACACTGAATTTTCCATAAATGCTTCCTAAGTATTTTTTTTTTAAAGCAAGAGTATATGGTACCTTGGTTCAGAATTTCAGGAACAGTAGTCGCAATTTCCAAGAAGTTCTTCATTGACAGCAATGTAGTCTTTGTGGGGTTAACAGGCCTGCCTCCATTTGTATTTGTCATTGTCACTTTCTCTCTGCTGTGGTGCTGTCTGTTGAGGGCAGAATGGGAATGATAATGAGATCGGTATCCCTGTGAAACAGCTGTGTTGCCTACTATCCTTTGGAGGAAGTGAACATTTTCAAAATTCGACACTTTATTCTTGATATGCTCTCAAAAATTTTCAGGATCATAAGTCACTCAGATCAATCAAATCCATGATCCCATCTTCCCTGCCAAATAAGCAGTTTTCAGTGAGAGACACGTCTTTGAAGCGATGAGGAGTTATGTGCTTGTACAGCCCATACTAGGATCAGAACACCAGGGAGACCAGCAATCTGTGAACACGGACAGACACCCAGGGGCCCTCACGTTCCATAGCAGAGCAGACATTCCAGCAATTGCAGGCCATAAACGACAAAGTCTCCCTTCCTGCACACGCTGGGTCAGGCATTGCTAAAAGACAGATTCTTGAGTTTTCATTTCCCATAGCTCAAGCTGAGCACTTTCGCTACGTCCACTTTCTGCACCCCTACCTTCCTTCACAATCTCTCTCCAGGCAAAATGCAATGCAACTGATTAAATGTCTTCTAGTAAGTGGCATTCACATTCTGCTCCTGCCTTCCTTTGATTATACCCAAATCACCTAGCTTGATTGCAGTTTTGTGAGGCCCACCCCTTTCAGGGCTGGCTAATCACAGACATTGTGTGTGAATCTTACTTCTTCAGCTCCCATGGTGACCTCATGTCCCTGATTCTCAAATTCATGGAGGCAAAGTATAGGGGCTAGGCTTCCAGAGGTTGCTTCCACAAACGGGTAACAACCAGGAAGTTCCTTCTTGCACTGCACCAGCCTTTATGGCAAGTACCCTTTCCTTGCTCTGATTACATCTCGATAAAGCAGGAAGGTAACAAAGCAAAACAGGAGAGAAGATGTACAAGCACACGCATCTACAGAAAGCACCAAGAAGCTAGCTTGCAGCTCATCTTCTCTGAGATCTAGGCAGTGAAGACACTTCCTGAGAGAGTGAGAGAAGGAGGAATCAATACACACACTGACAGTAGCTCCCATGGAGAATGGGAGAGGCAATGAGAACACCAGTTCATGCATCACCTCGAGAGGAATAGAAAGAAGGCTGGGTTTTAAGACTTGTACAGAGAATCAAGATGACAGACACATTTAAACAGACAGAGAAATATTAGCCAGTGTGAAGCGGAGAGGCACATTCCAGGAAGTAGGAAAAAACAGAACAGCAGAGGGGTACCTGGAGACTGACAAAAAGAGGAAAGCAGCAGACACAACGGTGTGATGTTGCAGTGAAGACACCCCAGCAGCATTCTGCGAGTGGCGATCTGAACTCCACCAGCAGCCAGAACTACACCAGCAACAAGGTGGGAAGGGAGCTCAGGAGGTGAACCCAGACAAAGAACTGTCCATCCTGCTGGTCTGTTTGATTTGACCACGAGCAGGGACAGAGCAGCACATCCCAGAAGGGCAGTGTGGGAACAGAGTGGATTTCACAACCCAGTCTGCCCCCTAGAGCCGTATTGGGGTGCCATTTTGCTTAAGGAGGCAAGGGCTATGGAAAGTATTGTTCATGCACTGAGTTGGGAGTGAACTCGTTTCTGGCTCAGCGAACTGTAACAACATGACATCCTACAGGTTCCACTCAAGATAGGCCTGGGTAGCCCTCAGACCTGATGGCACATCAGGTGCCATTCCTTACAGTGTGGCAAAGAATTTAAGACTGCAGGAACAATAGTGAGCTGCACATGTGCTGAATTTGGCAAGAATTCACTGAGCTTATTGTATTGCACTGGTCCCATAGGAAAATAATACCTACTACAATATCGTGCTGGTCAAAATTGGTCTGTATGGTCCTTAGACCTAATGGCCAACAGGTTCTGGCAAGATTAGCACCACCAATAATCTAGCTATAATCTCCCTAATCCTCAGCATGGTATCACAGGAGGTGGAGACTGGTGAGCCAGGAGCTGGGGCTACAGAGACCATGGTGGAAATCTAAGAACCCAGGACTGGAAATCACTGAAGGGAGTGGCGCAAATGGCTGCAAACAAAGAGTCATGTACCAACTGCAGTAAGTAAAATCAAACTATAGACCTATGGGTGACACAGCTTAGAAAACTGTCCCAAGGAGAAGAATATGATAACCAGAAGTTCAATGACCAAGAGCAAAAGAAGAGACAGAGGCACAATGAATATTACTGAAAACTCCCCTGCAAATGAGCAAAAAACCCTTTGCCTTTCTTCACTGAGGAAGACATCAAGAAAATGGGGGATACAGAATTCAAAACACTTGTTATAAAACTTCTTATCAACAATGAGAAGCAAGTAAAACAGGCATTCAAGGAATTTAAGCAATATTGTCACACTGAAAATGAATTAAAAGAAAGCTGATAATGAAGAATATGAAGAATGGTATGAAGAAATGAAAATTCAGTGGAGCAAACTGAAAGCACAGTGGAGAGTATCCAAAATAGAATGAAGCAAGCAGAAGAAAGAATCTCAGAATTGGGAAATATTTCCTGTCACCAGGGAGAAATAAACAAAAAGCTTGAAGCAGATCTGGATCAGGCTAAAAAAAGCATTCAAGAATTGAAAGACACTATTAAAAGGCCAAATATAAGAGTTATGGGAGTCCCAGAAGGTGCAAAAAGAGAAGTTGAGTTTGCAAATATATTTAATGAAATAATAAGGGAAAATTTCCCTAATCTACAGAAAGAATTGGGAAACAACATCCAGGAGGAGCACAGAACTCTCAACAGGCTTGATCAAAAGCGATCTTCACCAAGACACATGATCATCCAGCTCTCTTCAATTGAACATAAGGAAAAGATTCTTAAATGTGCACATGAAAAAATCAGCTGACATATAAAAAGGAATGCCAGTTAAACAAACAGGAGACCTCTCACAGGAAACTCTATAGGCAAGAAGAGACTGGAGTGACATATTCCAGATTCTAAAGGAAAAAAAAAATTGTTGGCCTAGGATAATGTACCCAGCAAAACTTTCCTTGGTCTTTGAAAATGAAATAAAATTCTTCCACAGTAAAGAAAAGTTCAAAGAATATGCCTCTTCCAAACATGCCCTACAAATGATACTTCAACATGTTCTCTTGACAGAGGAATAGCACCAAAACCAAAGGCAAATTAGAACAATATCCCAGTAAAATAACAACAGAAGACTGAATCAATGAACAACCCATTCCTAAAATGACAGGACCAAATTACCACCCATTCATATTATTCCTGAATGTAAAATGCTTAAACTCATCAATCAAACATCATAGATTAGTAGACTGGATTAAAAAATAAAACCCATCTATTTGTTGCCTACAGGAGACACATTTCACCAACAAAGATCAGCAGAAACTATATCTCATGGATTTTTTTGTGTGTGTGAGTTTCACCTCTTCAGAATACTTCCTTCTGATTAAATTCTTCATAGATCATACAGTAGCATCATTTTCTGCAAGAAGGTTCTTGATTTTCTTTTTCATTTCTTCAGCGACACATTAGTCATGCAGTAGCATGTTATTTTACTTCATGGTGTTGTTCATTTCTTCTTTTTTGGTTCCTGTTGTTGATTTTGTTTTGTGGCTTTTCATTTAGGGGGATGTACAATAACTGTGAAATGGAGACTAACATATCCAGATGGGAGGATATAATGCAGTATGCGTCTCTACTTCCAGACAGATGGACTGTCAATGAAACTGTTTACTATATCTCGACAATAGGATGCTGGACTCTCTGCCATTGTCCATGCCTGCAATGATGGACATATGACTGTGTATGAAGAACTATACTATAGTAATGATATAGGGGAACTTAGTGAGGAGGGAGGGAACTGGGAAGGGGATATGGGAAATCCCAGGGCCTATGGAGCTGTATCATAAGATGATAATAATAAAAAGAAGTAAAATTAAAAAAAATTTAAAGACTTGTACAAAGTTAGCAGCTGGATAGCATGGGGCCATATCAAAGATACGTGCCATCAACTGAACAAGTTGCTGTTGGAAGAAAAACTCAATAGGAAAATGCAACATTTTCCTGATCCAAAAGCCAGGTAGAGCTCATTATAGCAAAGAAAGCTTGAGACCAATAAACCTCATAAATAGAAACACAAAACTCCTAACATGTTATTGGCAAATTGAATTCAGCAATATATTAAGTGTACAGTGTAATCAAAAGATTCATCCTAGTAATGTAGTATTAGTTCAGTATTTTACAATCGCTCCAGCTAATATATTATATTAACATCAGAAGATAGAGGCCAACACAGTGGCTCAACAGGCTAATCCTCCACCTTCAGTGCCAGCATCCCACACGGGTACTGATTCTAATCTCAGCTATTCCACTTCTGATGCAGTTTCTAATCCACCTTTCTGCTCATGGACTGGGAAAGCAGCAGAGGATGGCTCAAGCAAGCTCTTGGGTCCCTGTGCCTATATGGGAGACCTGGAAGAGGCTTCTGGCTCCTGTCTTTACATCACTGCAGTTTCATCCATTGCAGCCATTTGGGGAATGGACCAGCAAATGGAGGATAGCTTACTATCCTCTCTTTCTTACTATCTATCTATTACTATCTTACTATTTCTTACTATCTCCTCTCTTTAAATTTGCCTTTCAGGGTCCTGGCGCAGTGGCCTGATGGCTAAAGTCCTTATCTTTTTAATGTGCAAGGATCCCATATGGACATCAGTTCTAATCCCAGCAGCCCTTTTTCCCATCCAGCTCCCTGCTTGTAGCCTGGGAGGGCAGTTGAGGCTGACCCAAAGACCTGGGACCCTGTGCCTGCATGAAAGAAGTTCCTGGTTCCTGGCTTCAGATCGGTGCAGCTCCAGTCATTGAGGTTACTTGGGAAGTGAATCATTGGATGGAAGATCCTCCTCTCTGTCTCTCCTCCTCTCTATATATCTGACTTTCCAATAAAGGTGAATCCAGGGAGAATCTGTCACACACTGGTTCACTCTCAAATGGCCACAAGAGCCTTGGTTGGATCCAGCTGAAATCCATCTGGGTTTCCCACATGCATGGCAGGGGCCCAAGAATTTGGCCCATCTTTGGCTATCTTTCCAGATACATTAGTAAGGAGCTGGATGGGAAGTGAAGCAGCTGGGACTCAAACCAGTACAGAATGCCAGGGTTGCAAGCAGTGGCTTAATCCACTATGGTACAGTATCAGCCCCTGTTTGGCAGTCTTTTAAGTGAAACATACATTGACCATACAGATTAGCAATCCCACCCCTCAATATTTGATCAAGAAAATTAAAAACAGACCCTATAAAACTTGTGCATGAATATTCATGGCTTAAGCATTCCTAATAGCAAAAAGTAAATGCAAATGTCCACTAGCTAGCGACTCCGTCTCCCAGGACCGCTGGACACTGACACCAGCTGGGCCCTCTCTGCTGGCCGCGGGTACCAAGGGGCTTGACGTGCAGTGAGTTTTTATGGGATTTGCCACAGAGGGCTGCTCAGATTTGCTCTGTGCTGATTGCTCATTCCAAGGATTCAAGTGTTGCCATGAAATCACATACCATTTCCAAAGTCAGTGCCAAGCTCTTTGTACTCCTGCAGCCATCTAGTGTTTTTATCTACCATCCTTCAGACTGGAATCTTTTCTGCTCTTTCATTACTCCAGAATAGCTCCAAAACATTGATGGTTGCCCTGCTGGTCAGGCTGCCAGAGGAGTATGGACCAGGCACAGATGATGGCATTTCCCTAGGGGGTCCCCTGATATGAAAGGGCGACTGCTGGAGAGATTGAGTACCATATTGGGAAAGGCTCACGAAGCGATGATAACACGCACTTGCATGCTCATTTTCCACTTTACTAAGGAATTTCACAGCCATTATACATGGCTAGAGATAATTACCTCCTTGCTCTCTAAAATGAGTAAACTGACTCTAAGAAACATGAAGCCACTTACCTAAGGGCTTCCAACGACTTGGGAGGATTGAGATCTTCCAAAGCTGCTCAGGAGCTCACTCAGAGGAAAAAGATCAGACCGGCAGAGTCGTCATCCCAGAATCACTTGCTAACTTCCTATCATTAATAAAGCCGTAAAGCAAAGACCACCGGAGCCTTAATATTACAAAAAAGGAGAAGCTGCAGTTTACTTACTTACCTAGAAAGGAAACACTTATTTAAAAAAAAAAAAAGAACATAGCAGCTGGGATGGGGCCACACCAAAGCCAGCAGCCAGAGCTTCTTCCAGGTCTCCCACTTGGGTGTAGGAGTCCAAGGACCTGACCCATCCTCTGCTGCATTAGCAGTGAGGTAGATCAGCAGCTGAGTCTCAAACCATCGCCCATACGGAATGCTGGCGTTGCAGGCAGAGCCTTGACCTGTTACACCACAACTCACACCCAGATTTCATTAATTTAGTAATTGCCTTCATTACCTTACTCCCTGTGATCAATAAACACATTTTTTTTTCTTTTTAAAGAAGAAAAAAAAAAAAGAAAGGACAATAGATTGCAATCTTGCAATCACTGATTCACTTCCCTGAGTGTCAGCAACAGCTGGGGCAGGCTGAAGCCAACAATCAGAAACTCTGGTCAGGCCTCCCGTGTGGGTCAGGAACCCAAGTTCTTGGGCTGTATTTGCTGTCTCCCATGTACGTTCTCAGGAGGGTAGATCAGAAGTTGAGTGGAGCAGTGCAATTCAGGCCAGTGTTCCAACATGGAACACAGGCCACATGTTTCCTCCTGTGCCACAGTGCTTCCCCAGAAGCTAGGAAATGTTCCACAATCTTTGAAGAACCTACATCTGCACACTTGGTCAAAGGACATGACACTGTTGTCACAGCTAATTCCAAAATCACACACTGTTAGGGCTAGCCACTTTGTCTAGCCTGCAGTGGAACACAAACCAAAACAAGTTATTCTGCTCCCCTTCAAGTGATGAGAAAATTGGAGTAATCTGTGATATGTATCCTGTGAATTAATTCCACCAACAAGTTCTTACTCTAAGCACAAAATTCCTAAAACATTCTTGGACAGGAAAAACTAGATTGGAAAGATTCACAAAGTAAGTAAGAGTTATAAAGGGAAACCATTAATCAAGTGAGTAAGGACCCTAAAAAAAGATTAGTCATTGTAAATATTAACTTTACTGTACAATGAAATGTGGATTAATCAGTTTGCTAAGCAATTGGACATTTTTTAAAATTTCACTTTCTGCATAATGGGAGATGGAAGATTAAGTGGACATAATTTCCTGTCCAAAAAACTCTTTTTAAAACGGATTAGTGTGCTTTCAAACTTGATTTATTACTAAACACCCGTTACTTAGCTTGTTTCCTAAAGGTAGCAAATAACAATTTAGAAAAGGCCAAAGCGAACTTAGATCAAGATTCACCGGAAAGTCTTGGCAAACAGGTGAGAAGACATAAATCAATTATTGTAGGATGCAGCTGGGGTTGGTTTTCTAGGTGTTAATTGTTTTGTCAATAGACCAAGGCTGCATAAAAAGTGCGAGCGAGAGAAGAGCAATCCGGAGGATAACTAACCCTCAGTCTCAAAAGGACCTTTCTCAGAGCTGGAAGGGCAACAGCCATCAGAAGGCACATGGCAGGTGGCACGATCAGCTCCCAAAGGGCAAACAAATGTGCGATCACACCTAGTAGGACTCATAAATGGTTTAGATTTTTTTTTTATAACAAATTGTTTTGTTTGGATAAGTTAAATTCCATTCATTTGACATGTTTAAATGAACTTCTGTCTGATGATTCACTCCCCAAATGACCACAACAGCTGGAGCTGAGCCGATCTGAAGCCAGGAGCCAGGAGCTTCCTCTGGGTCTCCCACATGGGTGCAGGGTCCCAAGGCTTTGTGTCATCATCAACTGCTTTCTCAGGCCACAACAGGGAGCTGGATGGGAAGTGGAGCTGCCGGGATTAGAATCAGCGTCCATACAGGATCCCAGGGTGTTCAAGGTGAGGACTTTAGCTGCTAGGCCACCATGCCGGGCCCTGGGATTTCTTAATAGACTGAAAACTAGGCTACTTGGATGTGCACCCTGGATTCGCTGCTGATTATGTGGCCTTGGAAAAATCACTGCACCTCTCTGTTCTTTAGGTTTGCAGTCTGCAAAACCACTTCGGACTGATCCCAAAGCCAGAAAGGCAGATGGCTCCAGTGGGCTGATTGCCGTTGTGGGGTGGTGGCAGTTTTTGTGTATTTCTCATCTTTACACTAAGTGTAGGAGGTAAAACTCCCCACAAACAGCTCCAAGTTGCTCTCTGACTTGTGGGAATATGGATAAGTGGATCTGGACGAAACACACACATACTAGGAATACACAATTGGAAGATCAGCAGAAAACATAACACTTAGGGACAAAGGGCTTCAGGTAAAATTTGCAGAAAGGAGAGTAAAGGCAAGAGAAGAAAACTACTGAATCACACAGATGGAAGTAAAAGTGAGTGGCATAGAAAGACAAATAACAGGGAAAGAGAGACCCACTAAGAAAAGAGTAATGAAGAATTAGGTTGGGAATACTACTTGGAGGTTCAAGTAATCATGTTTTAGTGCACAATAAGCAAAATACAATTGAATAGTTATAACAAGAAGCTTGGGGTCGGCACTTGGCATAGCAATTAAATAGCCGTTTGGAGTGCCTGCGGTCAAGTCTTGGTTCTGCGTCTGATTGAGGTCTCCTGCTGGTGTACACCTTGGCAGATAGTAACAGGTAATGGTTTCTGTAGTGCACCACAGCCGTCCACATGGGAGACACAGCTTTATTCCTGGATCCCTGGCATTTGGGTAGTGAACTAATGAGTTCTCTCTCTCCCTCTCTCTTTTTCTCTTTTTTCCCCCTTTCCTAATTACATAAATACAGTTTAAAATGTAAAAGTAGAAAGGCAGGATAGGGAAGAGGCAAGGCGGAGCAAGGGGAGAGGGAGAGCCCCAAAGCCATCTCGTGGAAGGCCTCAGCCAATCTGTCATGGAGTACAGAAAATGTGATGCCTCCTCAGAGCTCTCCTGGATTGGGGCAAGAACACCCATCTGAAGTGGGGAACCCCCACACCAGAAAACTTCATCATAGAAAACACTATTAACAATAAAAATATTTTTGTCATTTCTTTGCTTTTTGACTAAGACCAAGTCTAACAAAAGGATTTTTAATGTAAAAAAGAACACCCACCTAGACCCCTACCTCCCGTGTCAGTGAACTGGAAGTTTATGGCCTTGAAAGGTGAAGTTGCTGACAGACTGTGACCAGCTTCTGAAGCACCCCCAGAGCTAAATAATTCTTTCATTCCCAACAGGAAGTACATTGTATGAAAAAGCACCTACTGTGTGGGCACCTGTGATTTCATAAATGTTACCAAGACTTAGGGAAGTGACAATATTATAAGCCATGGATGGTGTATGCGTTTTCATTTCAACAGGATTGATAACAATCGGTAGCTCCACCATGTGTCAACTGCAAAAGTATGAAACCCATGAGCAGAGCACACAACCCGTGAAAAGAATTGTGTGAGAGCTGTTATTTGTGGACCATGTCAAGAATGCCAGACTACATGGAGGAGCCAGAGGGACGCTTTACTAAATCAAGTGATAAAAATGTCACTGAGGCAAGATGTAATATTGATGGGTTACTTCAACTATTTAGACATCTGTTCTAAATCTCTACAACAATCTGGGGATTTGATACATTCTTGACCTGCTTTCCTGATAATTTCATCTCTCAAAAGACACAAGAGGGAATGGTTGGAGCTGCTCTTTTAAATTCAATTCTAACCAGCAAGGAAGGCTTTGTGGGTGACAGAATTCACCACGTCAAACAACATGAAGTCTTTACCCGCATGAAGGTGAGAGAAAGAAACCATGTCATCCCAGATTCTATAATAGAAAAAAAAAAAATCTGTGACCAGAATAAACATGTAATTGAAGATTTAGGGGGGGAAAAAGACTTCAAGAAAGGGTTGAAATAAATAAAAATATAGTCCCAATGTTTCAGGCAATTAAAAGGAAACTTTTTTTTAATTGCAAAGCTCAGAAAACTTAAAAACTAAAAATTATGACAGTATTTCAAAAAGTGGAAAATTGAGTTTAATAATAAATTTACTTTGGTATAAACATTTTCTTTAGACAGATGCTTATGATGGGTCTTCAGAAATTTATAAAAATTACACATACAAAATATGCATGGATTTCAAATATGTCTTCCACCAAAGCCAGCCTTTCAATTCCATTTTCTGTTAACTACTTGAAATACCTTCATATAATACAGCCTGTAGAAGTTAAAGCGACCCAAAACAGGTATAGATTAAAATAATGCATGGAAAAGCAAGAGAAAGGATACAAACTGAGGTGAGTAAAAATATGATACAAGCCGTGTAAGAAGTGACAGCAAGTAAAACGCAAGAATGAACTGAGTACTAAACCAGGAAAACCACAGAAAGGGCTCTGACAGCACACAGCAGGTGAAGCAAGAGGAAGGAAAGGATCAGCTGAGTGCTTAGAGAAGATCTTGATAAACGACAGCAGAGCCAGGTAGAACCATTCAACTGCTTATTTCCTCTTCAGCAAGGAAAGTGATCTTCAAACCGAGAAGGGCAGAGCAGACAGCACAGGGAGTAAATTCAAGCACACCTTAAATGAGAGAGAGAAAACCTGGTAGACAAGCTTTGCAGACCGAATAAAAGATTATAGGTCTCAAAACCATTGTCTTTCATCTCAAGGAGATTGAAAATGAAGCAGGTGCTGGCAATATATGTGAAGCAAGAATACAGATCCTTTTTCAAAGGAAGGGAAACGTAATCTATGAAATGAGTTTAGCATCACTTTCTGCAGCATTCTAGAATGCATATTATATAAACATTTGTAAGCAAATCATTAAGGTGGGTTAGACCACTTTCATATTATTTTTGTAAAGAGATAAAATGTATAATAGAAGACTATGAGGCACAACATTTTACAAAACTGCCCATAATATTCATTTGAACAAAGCAAGATGTTGTCGCCCAGTTTGTAGATTGGTTAGGGAGAATAATTTCTGGTCAATTGGCTGCACTCATGAGGTGGTCTAAAGCTACGTACCTGGGTTCTGGTCCTACTCAACTCATCCTTTATGGAGGTCCATGTACAGTATAAGCATTGTAGAGAGAACATTATAAGAACAAGCAACTCATAAAAGCAAATACAACACACTAAAATCCATTGGTCTTTAGGAAAAATTAAGTGAATGAAAATTATAGCAAGTCATACAAATCACTATTGTTAAAAGTGTAAGAACTGCTATTCGTTTAGGCGCTGGTGAGAACATACATGGGTACAGACTTTTGGGAAAGCAATTTTGAAATTCCTTATTAAGATTCACCAAGTCATATCCACCTCCAGTTGTGCAGCCCAGAGAAATTTCCAGCATGTCCCCAGAGTCAGTTTCAAGATGTTCATTACAATATTATTTATTGGTATAAAACTGAGAATAGTTTCAAGATTTCTCAACAGAAGGAAAGTTAATTATTTGTGCACATACTCTCTACAAAGGAATGCTGGACATCATAAGAGATGAATAATAAAAGTAAGTACTGACATGAAAAAGAGCTCGAAGATATATGCAAAATAAAAAGGGCAAGTTTCAGAAAAATAATTACCTTATGAAATCTCATGAATTGAACAATTTCTAGAAGTGAGGGAGTAAGTGGGGGAAAAGTCCCGAATAATAAGCTTCAGGGACCAGGGCTGTGGTGCAGTGAGTAAAACCATGCCTGCAGTGCTGGCATCCGACATGGGAGCTGGTTCAGATCCTAGCTGCTTTACTTCTGATCTGACTCCCAGCTAATGTGCCCAGGAAGGCCATGGAAGATGGTCCAAGTCCTTTGAAACCTGCACCTACATAGGAATACCCAGATGAAGCCCCAGGTTCTTGGTTCCAGTTGATGAGGTTATTGGGGGACTAGACTAGTAGATGGAAGATCTCCCTCTATTATTCTCTTTCTCTTTTCCTCTCTCTCTCTCTCTCTCTCTAATTCTGCATTTCAAATAGACAAATAAATTTAAGAGAAAAAAGGAAAGAATACACCTCAGCTGAGTGAAAGTCATTAAACATGAGAGTTGGGGCCAGTGTGATGGCCCAACAGGCTAATCCTCTACCTGCTGGTGACACCATTGCATATGAGCACTGATTCATGTTCCAGCTGCTCCACTTCCTGATCCCATTACCTGATTATAGCCTAGAAAAGCAGCCAAGAATTCCCAGGTCATTGGGTCCCTGCATCCATGTGAGGGATCCTGCAACCACATGAGGGACCTGGAGGAAGATCCTGACTCTTAGCTTTGGATCAACCCATAGCAGGCCACTGTGGTCATTTGGGGAATGAGCCAGTGAAAAAAGAATTTTCTCTCTCTATCTCTCCCTTCCCCCCCACTTCTGTAATTCTGACTTTCAAAATAAAATAAGTCATTTAAGAAAAAAAGGGGGATCTGGTGCAGTAGCTTTGTGGCTAAATCCTCACCCTGCTCACACCACAATCCTAAATGGGCTCTGATTCATGGCCTGGCTGCTCTACTTCCCAACCAGCTCCTTGCTTACAACTTGAGAAAGCAGTAGAGGATAGCCCAAAGCCTGGGAACCTGCACCCAGGTACAGGAGACCCAGAAGAAGCTCCTGGCTCCTGGCTTCAGATTGGCTCAGTTCTGACCATTCCAGCCACTTGGGGAGTGAATCAGCAGATGGAAGACCTTTCTGTCTCTTATTCTTTCTGTAAATCTGCCTTTCCAATAAAATAAATAAATCTTTAAAAAAAAAAAAGGACGAGGGTTTGGAGAAGATCGAAGAAGAGGTTTGGATTTCAGGCAATATTAATGTATAACATTAAAAAAATAAATGAGGATTCTTTAAAAATATGGTTTTAAAAGTATGGTTTTAAAGAAAGCAAGCACCTCAAGGCACTAGTCTGCAGACATGTGTCCTTGCTATGGCTCCATTAGTAACCTCAGTGCCCTGCGCTCCAGGGGTCACCCCCGTAAGAGGGGAACAATTACCACCCTAAGTCTTTTTTTTTAATAGTTATTTTATTTTTATTGGAAAGGCAGCTTTACAGAGAGAAGAGGAGACAAAGATAAAGATCTTCCTTCTGCTGATTCACTCCCAGAGCTGAACTGATCTAAAGCCAAGAGCCAGGAACTTCTTCCAGGTCTCCCAAAGAGGTACAGGGTCCCAAAGCCTGGGCCATCCTTTACTGCTTTCCCAGGCCACAAGCAGGGAGCTGGATGGGAAGTGGAGCAGCCAGGACACAAACTGGTGCCCGTATGGGATCTTAGTGCAAGCAAGATGAGGATTTAGCCACTGAGTCAGGGTGCTGGGTCCCTCCCTAAGTCTTTGATGATGAAATGAGGTAAACAATGCTCCACAAACCTCAAAGTGCCCCGAAGTTCCTTATAGCTTAAATTTAGCCAGGATGAAGTTTCTGGTGACCAAATCTATCAAAGTCAGCAGTAAATCCAGGGTCCAAATTATTTTAATGAATTTGAGCAATGGGCTTCAAAGACCCAGAATAACTAAACAGGTATAAAGCTTATAGGTTCACAAAATGAGCTGTGCAGGTGTGGGATCTACATTTATGAAATACAGTATTAATGTCACTGCAAAACAGTCTTAGAAGGAGTTAATGATGTGGACATTGTAAGTAAAACATACCAAGGGTAGACTTGGGAAAAGAGGTGTGGTATCTGTTACTAAGCTGAGTCCCACCCTCCGCAAGGGCTAGGGGCCAATATGGTTGGGTCCATTAGGATTAAAATTGCTGAAATACATATTGTGAAGGAATGTGCCAGGCTTCCCTGGGCTACTATCGACTACCACGCAGTCCAGCAGTGACAGGATCTAAGTCATTTTCCCCCACGGTTCCTGTTACATTGAAACTGCTTGAGAACAGGCATCACATATTATGTTTAATCATTTTCCATAAAATTTGTAGGAGAGTGAGGCACAAAAAGGCATTCAATAAACATTACATATAACAATACAATTTTTGAGACTAAATGAAATTCAGTTGCCACCTACATCATTCTGACCACTGAACACAATTCCGAGAGTTGGTACTGGGGCAGACTAAACCTATGCTGCCAGATACTTCAGTATTATCATCCCATTATGACCTTGTCTTCTTAGAATGTTTCCTTTTTCAAAAACCAGAGTGTGGTAGAAATTTCCATTGATTCATTGTGGTATCACATCAATAAAAGTTTTATGAGCACAAAATTTTATGTTACAGGTGGTAGAAATGGCTTAGACATCTGCTAGAATGTGAAAGGAAATTATCAATCAGAAGCAACTGAGGAAGCATCCATTTAGGTAAGAAAGCCCTTTAAAGAGTTTTGGGGAATTTAGAACGTAAGAATGCAATGGTTGTCTGTCCTAGAAAACATCCAGGGAGCAGGAATCTATTCTAGCAGTTAAGGTCACCCATATCTCATATTGAAGTATCTGGGTTCTGCTCCCTTCTCCAACTTCTGACTCCAGCATCCTGCAGTGATAGCTCAAGTAACTGAGTTCTTGCTCTTGAATAACAGACCCTGCTCTGACTTTAGTCCTGGCCGAGCTTCAGGTTTTGGGAACATTTATGGAGTAAAGCAGTGCATGGGAGCTATCTCTGCCTCTCCTTCTCTATTGTTACCTCTCTCCCTCTAGCTCTGTCCCCTCAAAAGTTATGTACACACACACACACACACACACACACACACACATACACACACAGGTACAAATCCACTAATTTTAGTGCTTTCCAAGTTGTGGTACTGAAGCAGCAATACATTCATCGCAATATGTGGAAAAGGGGGAGCAGTATCAGCCACTTTGTGCTGTGTCTATGAATCTTTCTCAACTTCCGTAGTTTGCCTCGGAACGATGCAGAACATATTGTTCATGAGATATCTGTGCTGCAGTATAGAGCAGTATGAAATGGAATCCAAAGTTCGTAATTTTAAAAGTTCTTTGATGCATGGCCAAGATTAAAAAGAACTTGGCTAGACATGTAAAAATAAATTTCAAAATAATAATAATAGAATTTCTGAATAATAGATTTCTCAGTTGTCATATTTTAAAATATTGTCTCCATCTAGTTCAATTGATCAGTGATTTGTGGTGGAGAAGGAAAAAAAAAGGGAAATATATTCCAGTAATTTGTTGATTTGAGAAGGTAAGATCTGAGCATGTGTCACTGTGGGCCTGCAAATGGAATCACTGAGGAAAGATTAAAGAAACTCTTTCCAAGGTGTAGGAAGGAGTAAAGAGAACTGCAAAGGAGAAGTGTCACGGTGCAAGACCCTGGCTGTCTAGAACAGAGGGATGGCCAACAGGAGCCACCAGGAGAGAAGGAGTCTGAGCCCCAACCAGGAGGAAGCTAAGGGACTAAATGTCCAGGTGCTATTTTTCCTATGTCTGCTGATTAACCAGTCCCACCTCAGCACAGGGGCAATATAGCTGGTGTTGCAGTCCTTGTAGGTCAGTCTCCAGGACTCAGAGAGGATTTAGAGAGGTAAATGAAAGATCATTCACAAAATAGGTAAAATTATTTTACATACATCTCCATGGGCACCTCAACTCTTTTGTTTGGAAGTTTTATTAAATGTGGTCAACACTGGCAAACCTGCTAGTTTTCTGGCACCTAAATATTGTTAGCATAACTTGGGAAAGCTTCCACATTAAGGGCCCTGTGTCTCTAAGACAGAACACAGAACATGGTCCTGCCCCCTCACTGGCAGTTAGATTGGTTAGTATGTGAGACAGAGTCTACCCACAATAAGATATATATCTAAGCACAGTGAGTCTTGCTTGAGGCAAGAGGTTTGCTCAGAACCCATCATGCTGCTGAGGGTAGAGACAAGGGGCATGGTTTCTGAGACCAGTGGAGGGTATAGCTGGAGCTCCTGGGACTGAAGATGTCTCTGGAATGTGTCAGTCGCAACAGGAGCACTGGAGATGCTGGAGGCAGTCGCGGTCTCACAGAAGTCAAGCTTCTGTAAACATCTGGTTTACCAGAGCATCTTGCGTTTCCTGTCTGCTACAGTAGTGGTTTACCTCAGCAGCTCGTTCTAAAGTATGGTGCTGTCTCTGGAAGGTTGCCTTGAATTCTGGTCCCCCATTATTCCCACACTTTTGCAAGCTATGGAAAACCCTTTGTATTAGTTCACTTTTCATTACGTTAAGTAAAATATCTGAGAAGAACTCCTTGGGGAGGAAAAGGTTTATTTCAGCTGATAGTTGGAGGTTATAGGTCAAGATTGGGAGGGCCCATGGCTTGATGTCTGATGAAAGCTTGTGTGGCAGGTGTGGAGGCCCAATTTGCCAGGAAGCAGAGAGAGCAGCCAGGCAGAACTTGAACTGGAATAGACAACCGTGTCATGAGAACCATCCACTGAGGGTGACATCAGGACCGCCTGATGTCAGACCCCATTAGTAGATCAGGTCTCTGCCATTAATCCATCAACCATTCAGACACTGATGTTTTTTGGACATCTGCATGAGGTTTGGAGAGACAAGCCCTACTTGCCCATGACACTTTGGGGATTGTTTCATTTTCTGCCCAGTTAGGTACCTTTCGAGATGTGTTATTGTACATGTGTAGTACTTTCATTTTCATAGCTGCTGTTATTTTCAGTCTCTTATATTTATCTAAATTAGATGCTTAATAAGATAAAGCATTGTGGCTAACTAAGCTTTCTAGCTAGAACAAGAAATGTTGGGATGCATCACTTGCCTTAAAGAAAAAGTGGATTGAAATTGAGACCTTAAGAAACCTGGATGTGATTTGTTCTGTGAAATTCCTCTGCATTGTAAATAATTAAACATCACCGTAGAAATCATTTATCAAGCCTCCTAGTTCTATCACTTCCAATAAATGCCACCAACAGCTTTGTTGGGAGAAACACAAACCTACAAGGGCTCAATTATTCAAGCTCTAGCTTTTCCACAGATATCTACTTACCCTCAAACGAGACCTTTAATTTCTGTCTACTCTTCCAGATCCAGAAATAAGAGTTCTTTAATGTGTGCAAATGTGCCTTCGTACTCAATGCTTGCATATCTTTCTAAAAATCTTGAGAGAATGTATGAAGCTTTTATTGCATTTTGGCCCTTGTGGGAACTTCAGAACTTAAAAAGTAATTTAGAGATCTAGTTCCAAGGAGAACAGCTTTAACCATAAGCAGCGAAAACCGTGCCCTATTACTTTTATAATCAGCAAGTTATTCTTACTTTGTTAAATGCAAAATTCCTATTCAATTCTAAACAGTGATGATTCATGACTTAGGTACTAATGAATAGCTGCTTCTCTGCCACAGAAAAGTGAAAGCCTGGCAAAGGAGAAGTTTGCAAACAGTTGCTGAATTTTTAATGAGAGAGGACACATTTTGGCATTGTTTCTCTTCCCCGAATACATAGCAAAGATGGATAAACTAGAAAACAGAAAGAAAGAAAATTATACTGTGGAGGTCAGGGGGAGGCGGGGAGAAGCTTACTAAGTCCATGCACAGCAAAATGCAATAGAATGCAAAAAAAAAAAAAAAGGGTGAACAGGGCTGAGGTCATGGGTCTGCTGGTTTCCAAATGCACAATCAGGTGATGACCAGATGATTGAGTCTATTCCTCTTGACATCAGGGACCTGAACTTAGATCACACTGTTAGCCAAAGGCCACCTGAGCTATGACCTGTGAGACCAGGAGCTATGAAACCAGGAAAGGGTTCAAACCTTATGCAAGGTTGGTGCTGGACCTGAAATAACTGTGACATCACTGTGCTCAACATCTTGAACAGGCTTTATAGGATCTGATCTCTGAAATAGAATTTCAGCAGGGTAAACAGGAAGACAATCCAAGTCTCTAGATTTGGAAAAATGGGTACTAGGGGAGAAGAGAGGGGAAAAAACAGACTAAAAACAGGCAACTAAAAATTCTTCAAAAGAAGCTTGAAATTATTAAATCTGTAATATCTAATACTATAATGTCAATTGACAAAATCTAAAATCAGAACACAAATTCACTCCAGAAGCAGAGTAATCTCAATGATGTGTTACAAATTGGTTTAAATAAGAAGACTCAAAGAGATAGAACAATAACAGTTACAAGAATGACAAGTCATTAAGGAACAAAAGCAGTAAAAAAGTAAAGCAAAAAAAGATGACCATGTAATTAGCTAAACAGAACTCTTGGTGATGGATGTGTAGCCCTCGATATTTTTAAATTGCTGAATAGATGGCATGAACTCAAGACTCAGTTAAAAAAAAGAGTGTTGGTGAATAAAGAGACCACAGGGAGTTTATCCCAGATTTAACAAAGAAAGACAAAGAATTGATACACAGAAGAATGCTTACGTGTTTGTCATGAGAATGAAAAAATGACAGAGAAACAACATAAGGTACTTAACATAAAGTAATGGCTTCCCAATTGTAGGCAACTACTTAGATTGCATTGTACCTAGGCAAGAGTTACACTTCTGGGAAAAAAAAAAGCCAAGAGCTTTCAGGCATTCTGAGCCTAGTTAATGCCAAATTTGTGTTAACTGTATGAGTGTGTCAACATAGTTACCCATTATTATTTTTTTTAAGATATGTGGGGGCAGTCACCAGCATGTTGGCAATTGGGGTCTAGAGACCCATGCCTGAGTGTACATGGGCCCTAGGCAGGCAAGGCCCCAGGGTGGCACAACATACCTCCAGAGGACTCGGCTTGGGATCTATATACTCGCAGGCATGGGGGCAGGGGGCTGTGGATTGTGCAGAGAAGGGAGTCTGGGTATGTGTGGAATGGAAGGTGGCTGAGGGAGAATGTGACAGATAAGGAGTGGTTTCTGGGGAACTCCTACCAACCAGGCTACTGCATTAGAAATTAAATCAGGGGACTGAGATGAGGCAACTTAGAGGAGGGAAACTGGAAGACCTTTGGGAGCCAACCCAACATACCCTGCCCATGTGGGAGACCTGAGCTGGGATTGTTGGTATCAACCACTGCCTACCGGTACACATGAAAGCTGTGTATGGATGGAGGGCCTGCCTGTCAGGGCTTGACCACAGTACCTGCCAGTGAATATCAGTGCAGGTGTGGATCACATCAGCCTGGACAGTGACGCTAACAGCATGAAAGAGAACCATGAATAGGAGTAGATTCTGTGGGTGATTTGTGGGCTCACCTGTGTGGACTACCATATCAGCTGGTTGCTCAAGGGCTGGGAGTGGTGACAGGCCAAGCTAGGCATGACCATGAAACTCACCATTACTCATGGGTGTTGAAGTTTGGAACAGGCTGGGCTAGTCCAGGCTGTTGCACCTGCAGGCATACCCAAAAATCGAGTGTAGGGCAGTCCAGGTCACAACATCCACCAGCACACACGAAGGCTGTGATTTGGGAGCAGGGCGAGGCCAACCCATAATACACTGGCATGCACAGGAGCCAGGACAGGGTGTGGCTCATGCTGGCTAGGCTGGGCTATCACACCTACCGGCTTGCATGATCGCCAGGCACAGGGCAGGGTTAGGCTGTAGCATCCACCTGCAAAAGTAGGGATTGGGGGCAGGCCAGGCTGCAAAATCCAATAGCAAAGGCCAAGCCAGGGGATGGGTTATGCCTGGATGGATCAAAACAACCACTGGCATGCACCAGATCTGTGGTTGGCAATAAGCCTGGTTGGGGAGCTAAGGGGATGCACCAGCCAAATAGTGGTTCCCACTCATGAGCATGAGAGCTGGAATGGGGACAGTGAATCAGGCTGGCCCTGACTGCACTACACCTTGGCATGGCTGTGGACTGGGTCTGGGTGTACCAGACTGGGCTAGCCTCCAGCCCCTGCTGTTGGTCATAGGAATGAGGGTGGGTGTAAGACAGGCTGGGCTAGTTCTCAGTACCTGCTGAACCATACAAGAATTGGGTCTGGGTATGGTCCAGGTATGGCATCCCTAGAAAGAGCCAGAATGGGTATGGGTTGACTGAACAAGGCCACTGTACCTGTCAGGACAGGTTAGGCCAAGAACCCACTAGTGTGTATGACCTGATACAGGAGCTTAGGGAACTCCTCTGTCGGGACACAGCCCCTGCAGGTAAATGTAAGAACCAAGGCTTGGAGCAGCCCAGACCAGGCAAGCTTACAGCATCTGCCAGATTATTTGCTGATCAGGTCTGGGGCAGGCCAATTTATAACATTCATTGACAGATCTGAGAACCAGAACAGGGTGTAAGACAGGCCAGGTTGGTCTATAACACCAGGCAGTTCATGTTAGGACCAGGACTCGAGGCAGTCCAGGCTGGGCTAGGATTTAGCACCCACCAACATGGGCTGGAACTGGGGGCAGGTCAGACTGAACCAGGCAGCAGCACCCGCTGGTGAATGCTGAATTGAGGCAAGTCATGCTAGTCTGGGCTACATCATCGACCAGTTCACATAAGACGTGAGGAGGAGGTGGCTAGCTTGGAAGAGGGGCTGCAAGGACTCCCCTGCTGGGCCACTGCTCCTGCTAGTGAGCGTGAGAGCTGAAACTAGGGGAAGACCAGGCTGGGCAGGGCTACAACACCCCTTGGTTTGGATGTAAGATTGGCTAGGGGCAGAGCCCAGCTGGGCTAAGCAACTCTATTCACTGTTGCATGCATGAGCCAGAGTAAGTACAGGCTGGTTGGGCTTTGCCACAGTGTTAGCTAGCAGGCACTGGTACCTGGGGTAAGTCCTGTCAGGCTAGACCACAGAACCACCTGCAAAGTGTAAGATCTGGGGCTGGGAGCAGGCCCAGTAGGGAAATTGTGGGCACTTCTCTGATGGGTGGCAGCTCTGAGTGAGCATGGAAACTAAGGCTGGGCACAGGCCTGGCTGTACAGACAGTGGCACCTGCCAGCTTGAGTGTAGGCTGGAGAGTGAGGATGGTTAGGCTGAGCTAGGCTCCAAAATCCACTGACGTGTATGAGAGCCAAATGGGATGCAGGAGAGACTGGACCAGTCTGCTGCACACATCCACATGCACAGGAACCGGGGCTGGGGCTGGGGCTGGTGGGGTTTGTTCTGACTAAGCTATAGTTCCCTCTGGTATGCATGAGAGCCAAGTGTGTGGTGGGCAAGGTTAGGCTTGGTCACAGCATCTAATGATTTGTGTGTGAGATGGGGCTGGGGACAGGCCCAGGCAACTGAAGCCACTAGTGTGTGTAGGCTGATGTGGGTGATGGACTAAGCTGGACCCCACACTGGCTGGCACATACAACAATCAAGTCTGGGCTTACCTCTAGTGAGATTTCTTTGGTGACTCCCCAACTGAAACACTGGACTAAGAATTCCAACCACAGGGAAAACCAAAGGATATGTGGTCTGACTGTGGAGTACATGTGTCATAAATGGGTCTCCTCAGTTGTTGAAGACTATGCAGTGGATGACATGCCCATAGGCACATGGGGGACATGACAGATTTCTGAAGCCTGAAGAGGATGTCTAGTACCATAGCAAACAGAACTAATTGGACAGCTCTCCTGACCAAGCTTTGACAGCAAGTATCTGGGCAAGTAGAGATTATCTGGTAGGCTTTATCAGCCAATGAGCCTTTGAAGAATTTCCTCAACCTTGGAACAATGATATGAAAAGCATCTCAGAACTATCAAAACCACTTAAACGGTGCACTTGGGACATGCTCAACATCAGGGACCCAAGATGACATTGGGTAGCTATCTCGCATCCCTGGGTGCTGATGCAGTTAGGCTGTTGGGAACAGCCCTCTCTACTTCTCTCCCTATTTTGTCCAGGTATAGGAAGAAAAAGAGATTGGAAACAGTTGTCTCGTCCACTTTCTCCCATTCCTTGACCCTCCCCACTCTAATCAGTGGTCCACATGGACAGTCATCCTTCTCAACTATGTAAATATCATCAAAACAAAATAAGTTTACTATAAAAAGTAATGGCTGAGAATTCTCTAGAACGAGACATAAATCTTCAGATAGGAAGTTCACTATTGATAACAAAAGAATAAAAAAAATTCCCACCTAGGGACATTGTAATATGACTTAGAACATAAAGGATAAAAGGAAACCTTCAGAAATAAAATGGACTGCATACACTTAAAAATAACACATTCAGACTTCTCCGCAGTAACACTCAATGCTAAGAACAGTAAGGAAAACAGGCTCCCAAGTGCTAAACAAACTAAGGTCTCAACTTAGACTATAATGTCTAGCCAGAATTTAATGATGGAGAAAAACCAGCTTTAATCTCATAAAACTTCATCATTGCTCATGCGTAGCCTTCCCCTGAAAGAACCAACTGCAGCTTTGCCAGTCATGCCTCCTTCTTCAGCAACTTTCTATCCCTAGACCATTTCTACCACATTCTCTGCTGTCTATACCATGCTTTGGTGTCCTAATCTGACTTGTGTGGTTAACTCTTTGTCTCACATCTCTCTTCACTCCCTGTGAGTCTCCTTTTGCCCAGGACACCAAGTGTTGTCCTCCACCTAGTCCCCTGAGGTCGGTCACACAAGGTGGTCTAGAGTCCCTGATAGAGTTTCTTTTTTCCTGCGGTGTGTAACCTGGGTTACCAGGCCCAGAGACATGCAGAGATGCAGCTCCATTATCCTTTACCCTGTCAGGTCTGTGCAGGGCTATGGGGAAAGAAGGAACTCCTATGGAAATAAAACAAAAAAATCACAGCGAGGGAAACATTGAAAGAAATTTTCAACGTGGAATAGGAGGCCAGGAAAAAAGCAGGATCTGTGTAGATTTCACTGCTACTGGGAAAGTGCACTGTGATCATCCCCCAGCCCCTAGCTGGGAATAACCAGATGGTTGCTCTGCATCCAGAGACAAAAGATGCATGTTAAGAGGTTACCGGTCTCTGTTTCTCCTTTTCCCATAGATTTATTCATCTTATTTACTTGAAAGGGAAACAGAGAAATTTCCATGTGTTGATTCACTTCCCCAAATACCTGAAACAACTGAAACTGGGAAAGGTCAAAGCCAGGAGCCAGAAACTCAAGTTGAGTTTCTTACATGGAGGACAGTGATCCTAGTACTTGACCTTCAACTGCTGCCTCTCAGGCTGCACAATAGCAGGAAGTTGGAATCAAAAGTAGACCTGGTACTTGAGCTGAGGCACTCCAATATGAGACGCAGGCATTGCAGTTGGTGTCTTAGCTGTTGTTTTAACTGCTGAACTGTAAACCCTCACCCATTGCCCCAGTTTCTTAATTTCTTTGCTAAGTGTCTGCATTCTCTCTTTATCTTTATTGATCACACAGTCTCCATTCTTTCTCAAAAAATATTTCTACCAAATTATTCTTACCACTTATAGAAAATCAACACTGGCTTCCCGTTTAAATTCCCACTTTCCCTGCCTTCCCAGAGCTATCTAAACCGATATCTCTCACATTACCATCCTTTGGAGCTCTTACAGTTTCTCAGCTAGAATTGATTGACACACTAGATCATGGGCATGGAGTTGTGACAGAAGGGGACACTGAGGATTCTGGCTATTGCCATTTGGTCTTATTGCCATTTGGTCTTAAAATTAGTCTCTTTCTCCTGTGTGTGTGAGAAAGAGAGAGAGAGAGAGAGAGAGAGAGAGAGAGAGAGAGAGAGAGAGAGAGGAGATGAGATCACTGATTTTGTAGTTTTTAATAATGTGGTTTCTCTCAGCCCATCTGTCTTAAGCCAGGAGCAGCTAGTGCAGTAACACTGCTGACATTGTTGGGTAAAACAGGGTTTCATGGAATTTCCATCTAACCATCTCATTCACCTGCAGAGGACAAGGTCCCTCCCACATAGGAATATTTTGACTTGAGGCCTAATCATTTCCCAGGGCTGATCTTTCCTACCACAATCTTAATGGTGGAAACCTCAATTCTGTCTCTTTAATCAAGAAACCAGGCCTATTCTGTGCTTGCGGGAGTTCCTTGGCTCAGCATGTGGATCTTCTCAGTATCTGGGGTTTTATGTGACTTCACGATGTAATTTATCCCTGGAGGTTTGTGAAGAACTGTTTCATGGCAGCGCTGATGGCCATTTGACCAATTTAGCAGCCTACAAACACCACCTAGCAACTTTTTAAGAAACTTCACAGAAACAAAATGATAGCTATTTCTGAAGAATTTGGAATAGTCAAATTTGGTTTCCCCAAAGTATTGCATAAATGGAAAGAAAACTTCCAAATATGACAGAAAGTGACAGATATTTATCTTAATAGATGAAATGTAAGAAACAAATACATTTTCAGAAAATCAAGTAATTAGAGAGATTCTGTTTTCCAAAGGGATTAAATATGCACCATCTCTTAGCAGATCTGTAAGTGAAACATCTTTTCCAAGATCAATTTCTTCTGCTTACTTACAAAGAAAACATAGGAAAGGGCAGAAAGAAAATTCAGGTTTTTAACACTGTTCCAATAACTATTAACTTTTATAATCTACTATGTTGCAATCTATCCTTTTTAAAACATATCTGATAATTAACTTGACACATTACAACATTTTTTATCAAGTTTTGTTATCAATAGAGCATAACATTTGTTTTGTGACTGTATTGTTTTCCACTGTGTGGATATATCCTAATGTGTTTAATCCATCATCTACTTTTTGTCTATTTGATTACTTCTAATACTCACTGTGATAAATACTTTTGCAATAAACACCTTATCTTTTTTAACATCTTTAATTATCTTTTACATTGTCTTTTGAAACCTTCTTTTATTTCTGAAGGCCAGAGTGGTTAATTTGACTTTAAGATGCCAGTTTTTTCTTAGTACAGTCTCTCCCAGCAGTGTTTGCCTTTCAGGTTACCATAGTGTCAGTTACAGGAAGGCTTAATGTAACCACATCACTCTTAATGGACAGGCTCATGATTAGTGGAGTCTTTTATTTTCTTTTAGAAACCTTAGCTTTTTTTTTTTTTAACCATTTCACTCCAACCAATTAAAAATAAAAACAAACCCTAGAATGACTCTCATGCCGACTTTTTGATGCAGCTGAAATCAATATTGTTGTATCTTACATGAGTTTGAGAGTTGATCTTTGAGCACTGTTATTTTTGGAGTTTTAGTAGCTATTCCTATACTTTCTCAATGCCAATTCATTAAGTTGATCAGATCTGCAATATATGTTTTAGTTAAGCCAGTAGTTGACCAAGGAGACTCTTGCAATCTTTAATTGAAATTTTGGAGAAACTTGATGGGCGTCTTAACTTACAGTTCAGTCCCATTTAGTACAAGTTAGAAACAAAAAGGCATCTTTGGCTCACAAAACTGCCCTTACACTAACAGTTTCTCTTAAATCCCAGCAGGCAGAAAATGAAGTCACTTTGGTCCAAAGCCAAAGAGCACAATGACTTCAGAACACAAAATTTTGAGCTAGGGAGGAGCTCATAATAATCACCCTAGCAAGAAGTGGAATTCAGACTTCTTAAGCTCAATTACAGAGGAGGGGTAGTGAAGGGATAGGTTTTTCCTATGTATTTATCTTACTGTTTCTGCCTATTTGGTGTTTATGATACCATAGTATCTAAATGCATAACTGCATGATCCAGCAGTTCTCATAATTTCATCACCTCTAAAATGATGGAGGAAAATGCACTTTTGTCTCAGCTGACCTATTAATGGGGAAATAAATCTGATTAACTGAAATTTTTTTCTTCTAAACATAATATTATTCTAAGTGTCTTAGGTTTCCAGAGTGTAGCAGCTGAAAATAGTTTATGGCCCATGGCAAAAGCAACATATCTTAAGACATATCAGATTTGCTGGCTGAAAAAAATAATAATAACCGGTGAAAATGGGCATAATGAAAGTGTACAATTTCCAACTCAGTTCCTAATATTTTTAGCTGTCCTGACCCTGGAAGAATTGTAATGAGTGTTTAATAAAGGCCAACTCAAAAGCAGGAGAGAATTTTGTATTCATGGCACCTCTCATAATCATAGCTTGTTTTCTTATAAATCTTTATCGTTTCATTTACAAAAATTGGATCATACTGCCTGGCTCCCTGAAATAGCTTATGTGAGTGCAGGCAAGCAGGATGGCAGGGAAACAAAGAGAAGTCTTCACAAGGGCTGGGAGAGGAGTTCAGAGGAGAAACAGCCTGTGCTGAGAGCTCACGGGGGTCGGGGCACATTCTAGCTGCACCCTTCTGTCCAACACTTGAGCCAAAGCGATATCTAAAGAGTACAAAGTGAATAAAAGCTCATTTTCTCTGTTTGTAGTAAAAAAAAAAAGTATGTGATCTTCATTATCCATTAGCCCCTCAAGGAGAACTGGGATTGGAAAATGAGAAAAAATGCCTTGGGTCAACAAGGGTGGGTGTTGCTACGACTATGGGAAGGAACAGCAGAGTCAAGACCTCATTAGATGAGTCTGGGCTTATTGCCCAGACTGGCCAGGCCAGAGGATGGGGTTGGGCTTCTCCTTAGGGCATATGAATGTGCAAGTCGACAGATGACATAGCCCTGTTCCTGGATTCAGCACAATGGAAGATAAACTCCATAGAAGGAGGGTCAGTGGGACTCCATACTCTTGCAACAGTAAGAATGTACCAAATGTCAATCATCAAAAATATTGGCATTTAGATTTTACAAGGCACTTTAATCTTCTTTTTCTCATATTTGGCTCACAGTCTTTTCCATGATCATGAAATAGTGTGTAATCCCCAAGTTGCCAGGGAAAGAGTCAGGACAGGGTTTGAAACCAGAGAGAAAGCCAAACTCTAAGGGTGTGGTGAGCACTCAGAAGTGTGTGCAGAGTGGACTGTGCTGGGCTCGAGGGCCCACTTAGTTGGCTTTCTTTTGTTCTGCAAAACATTCAAACATTCAGAATGTTCCATACTTACAGAGAAGAGACACTTGAGACTTGCTGGGCTGCCTTCCAGAATCACCAACGTGCACGTAACTCTTACCCAGCATGAGGCAAAAGGAACATCTTGCTACCTGCAAACTTTCTTTCCCCTCTCAAGTGGACCTGGGGCATCTTCCAGAGGGAAAGAGCATTTGCCAGTCTAGGAAGGCTGGTGTGCTCAAAATGTCAAGCCTATGACCAAGACTCCCACACTTCAAACGTCAGTACCTTGATTAGGTCATGGGAAAGAGTTCCACATTGATCAAATATCCCTCACCAAGTTGGCCAACAGCCTGCAAATTTCAATGGCAAATCTCCTCTGCCTATGAGTTATAATTCCTGGAGAGTTAGTGCAACCAAGGACAACAGCTCTCCAAAGCCTCCATTTGCAACAGGATTTTAGCACTTGAGAGAGCCATCTTAATCCTTGGGCTCAGGTAAAAGCCTGTAACCCTGAAGTCCTGGATCATGGATGCTGCAGCATTGAATGTGAGTCCAGCATCCTGGGCTATCTTGAACATTCACTCAGTCATTGAGGCGGAGGGAATCCTTAATTTTGGACCTTAATCTCTCTCTCTTTTTTTTTTTTTTTTTTTTTTTTTTACTGTTTTGGCTACCACTTTGGTCATTCAGGTATTTTGATAAAAGAAAGACCTAACAAAGGTGCTTAAGCAAGATCAAAGTAGCAAGGGAGGGGAAAGAAAAGCAAGAAGAAATTCAGAACTGAACAATTTAAGGGAATCCAAGAAGAGCAGGAGGAAGGATTGTGGTAGTTAGTGAACTAGGTAGTTAGTGAAGCTGCATCCCATCTGTGATCCGCATAACACAGTGTGAGCCTGATACACACTCTTTGTAGCCCACCTTGACTGAAGTTCTTAACAATGATGTCTGCACTAGTGGGAAGAGTCCTTATTTAATTTCATAAATGGAGGGAGACTTGAAGGATGGGAGAGAAGTATCTTTGCCCCCAGAACACACAGAGCGCAACAGTCAGGAATTTTCCTAGTGCTTCATGTGCCCTCTGGTCTGATTGGTTAGGCCTTGTTCAGGTTTTTTTCTTGGAAATCTCCCCCTTATTGGGTTCTAAGGCACAAGCTGCTGTTACCAACCTGAACACTTTATAATGAGGGAGGCTGATACTATCGTCTTCGTGAAGTGGTCCTGAAGCACGAGATTCGTGAAAATGAGAGAGATGAAAGTGATTTTTTAGCTCACTGAGCTCCATCTCCTTATTTTCCAGGTTAGAAGCCCAGCTCTCATCCAGACGGGTGAAAACGCCCAAATCACACAGCTATGCAAGGAACACTAGAGCTGTAATATACACATCTACCCCTGGAGATCACCAGACATGAAACTTTCTCTCTCTCTTTTTCTTTAAGCCCAGTCCAAAGTATTGAACAGCCTCAGAACATTCCAAATTGGCAAGCAATAGCAAACAACTTAGTGTGATCCAAAGCACTGATGTCTCGTGTTTTTTTCAAGGGTATTCTTTGGCTTTCGATCTGTTAACCATAAGGAATATTGAATTCAGCAAAGTATATCAGCATTTTCGATGCAACATGTTAAGAACAGCTGAAACCAATTAAACGCTAATCAATTTCACTCCGTCTGATGCAGAGTGGAAAATATGTTCCAGAGTTCTCTCTGCCCTGAGATATTTTTGGCCAGGAGTCTCTTGCTGGGGGCCCCGTCTTAGTTGTGCACACTCAGGAAGAGGAAAACTGGCCAAGTACCTTCAGATCCAAGAGAGAGCAGAATGCAGCCCAGCTTTCCCCTTGAAATGAAAAGTTCTCCCTGGAAAGAGACTGCTGCAGCTTTGAGGGCAGTGCCCATCACAACTGTGAGAAAGAAGGGACACAGGAAGGGAGAGAGACCCAGCACACATATCCTCTGCTACACTAGTTGTCTTTGCTACCTTAGCTCGCTTTTCTAAAAGATGCACTTTACTTATTTGAGGGCAGAGTTGGAGAGTCAGAGAGAGATGGATGCAATGGCTTGGGGCTGGGCCAAGCCAAAGCCAGGAGCCAGTAGTTTCAAATAAGTCTTCCACATGGATGGCAGGAGCCCAGGAACCCAGGAAACCAAAAGCTTAGGCCATATTCTGCTTTTCCCAGACCATTAACAGGAAGCTGGATCAAAGGAGTGCAGCCAGGACACCTACAGGCACCATATGGAATGTTAGTTTCATTGAGGCGGCATCTTTAGCACTAACCACAGCACCAGCCCCTGCTACATCTCCTAACCACAATTTGTCCTGACTTCTGCCTTCTTCCATGAGAGACTGACAGTAAAGTGAAAAGTTTTCAAATCCAAAACAATTTAGCATTTAAATCTGACCTTTAACAGTTATAAGATATGACATCACACAGCCTACTTAACCTCCCCCTAAGCTTCAGTTTACATATTTGCAAAAAATATTCATTTAGTAGTTAAATAAAGAGAACTATTGTATGATAAGGTGACTACAGTTAATAATAAATTACATTTATTTTTGAAAAGTGTCCAGAGTAGATTTTAAGTGTTTTCATCATTATAAAGAATGAATATAGGAGTTGATGTTTATGTTAATAGCATAGCCATTTCACAATGTCTACACATTTCAAAATATTATGTTGTATACCATAAACATATATAATTGTTATATGTTGATTTCAAAAAACTAAAGAGAAAATGTGATATTTATAGAATATCTGATACTGTGATGATCAGTAAATACTATGTCCCATATCATTCTGCATAGTTATGATTCTGATTTCTTTATTTTCTAAATATTTATTTATTTTCATTGGAAAATCAGATTTACAGATAAGAGACAAATAGCTTCCATCTGCTGGTTCATTCCCCCAAGTGGCTACAACATCTGGACCTGAGCCAATCTGAAGCCAGAAGTCAGGAGCTTCATCTAGTTCTCCCATGTGAGTGCAGGGTCCCAAGGCTTTGGGCCGTCCTCCACTGCTTTCCCCAGCCACAAACAGGGAGCTGGATGGGAAGTGGAGCAGCCTGGACATGAACTGGTGCCCATCCGAAATGCCTATGCTTAGAGGTGGAGGATAGGTCAGTTGAGCCAACGCACCATCCCTAATTATAATTCCTGCTAATCCAAATGCTGTCTTTCCTTTTTCAAGTCATTTCAGAGAGACTATCTGACTGTCTGATTGTCCCAATGAACCTGTCCTAGAGGACAGAGGAATATGTGTATTAGAGAATATGTGTATTAGGAAAACACAAGTCTGAGTCCCCAGATCGAATCCTGTGTGCAAAACAGGGAACATGTGACTGTTGATCCTGCTCGGCACGCCACATGGAGGCAACCATCAGCCGGTAGCCTAAAAGACTAAAACTCTGAGGGCCTTGCAAGACATCCACACTTCTCCAATTCAAAGCCCAGTCTCTGTGCACATCACTGAAAATCTGTCTGTGAGGGTAGACATGGGATAATGTCACATAAATGCAGTCTGAATCACAAATGCGGACACCTTCCTGATGGCATCAGGAGCTGGTCACCCTCTGCCTCTTTGGAGTCATCATCACAGAACTGCAAGCTACTGAGGGACAAGGGTCTACCTTCCCAGGGTGACATCCAGAGAATAAAAAATAGCCAAGCGGTCCCCAAATACATGCGCTGAGCTGCTGGTCCTCATCACAGGCGGGGGGAGGAGATCAGATCCAAGTACACTTTGAAGCAAGAGCACAGTCACGTTTTCTTTCATGCTAGAAAACGGATTCAGGAAGGCTCTATTAGAACAGAATGGGTGGCCAGATCCAATCACCTGGTTAGCTATGGAAGAGTTTCCAGCTTTTTACAAGATGAAACTTCACAGTTCTTTCCTGTTGAGATGAAATGTGCTTTCAAAATAGCAGGTTTGGCTTTTCCTCACTATGCTCTGAAACTATGGCAAAGATCTTTCAGTTGATCAGGATATGCATTTTAACCTAGTTAGGAGCCACTCTTTTCTTTTTTCTTTTTTAAACTAAGCATCAATTTAAAAAATATATGTAAAAGCCATGTTTTTTGTAAGATTTTATTTGTTTTTATTGGAAAGGCATATCAAGTTTACAGAGAGAAAGAGAAGAGAAAGATCTTCCATCCACTGGTTCACTCCCCAAATGGCTGCAATGGCTGCAACTGAAGTGATCTAAAGCAAGGAGCCAGGGGTTTCTTTCAGGTCTTCCACTTGGGTGCAGGGTGCCAAGGCTTTGAGCCATCCTCTACTGCCTTCCCAGGCCACAAGCGGAGAGGTGGATTGGACATAAACTGGTACTTACATGGGATCCTGCCATGTGCAAGGCAAGAGTTTAGCCACTGAGCCATCGCAATGGACCCAAAAGTTATCAATCTTAAGGAAACTGCTACTTTCAAGATCCTGGTGTTTGCCTTAATCTTTTCTTTTCAATAGATTTCTATACTGAAGATTTTCTATTATTTCTTTCCCTAAGCTTTTACAATGTTCAGACTTTACAATGTTCAGATTCAGTATTGATAGTACTTTATACTTATAGCCAGTCCCTGTTTACCATACAATACACATGCTGTGAAATGTAGTTTTTTGTTTATTTGTTTGCTTTTTGCTTAGGCACTTCCATCATTATTAGTACTTTGAGATCAACATAAAATGTAATAAGTTATAAATACAGAGAAAAAGCAACCAAGCACATGATTCTCATGCTACACCTTAGGTAGATTTCAATTATGTTTACTTTAAATGGATCAAAATACATAGAAAATAATAATTGAAACTGTATCTCTACATATATATGTATAATAAAAGACACACTAACAAAAATAAAAGAACATTACATGGTAGTCTTGGAGGCTGCTGTGGTGGTGCAGCAGGTTAACTGCCTTCTGATACACTGGCATGCCATATGGGCACTAGTTCAAGCCCCAACTGCTCCATTTCTGATCTAACTCTTTGCTAATATTCCTGGGAAAGCAGAAGATGCCCCAAGTTCTTGGCCCTTGCACTCATTTCGGAGACCAGGATGAAGCCCCTGGCTTCTTGCTTCAGCCTGTCCCAGCCCTGGCTATTGTGGACATTTGGGAAGTGAACCAGTGGATGGTTCACTACCCTATCCCTCTCTCTCTCTCTCTTTCTCTCTCTCTCCTGCTCTTCCTTTCCCTCTCTTTATGTAGTGCTTTCAAATAAATAAATCTTGAAAGTTAATTAGTTGATTAAAAAATAAAACAGAATGGTAGACTTAAGTCCTAACATACAAACAATTACATTAAAAGCAAATGATTTAAATTTACTAATTAAAATACAGATTGTAGGGTCAGATTTTAAAACATGATCCAACTTCATGCTGTTGACAACAAGCTGTTCAAATATAATGCTATAGGCAAGTTGAAAGTAAAAGGATGGAATAATTTATCATGGAAATATTCATCAAATCAGGAATGGCTGTTTTAATAACAAGTAAAACAGATGCCAGAGCAAAGAAAATGACCAGAGACAAAGAGATACTCTATATTATCATGAAAGAATCAACCCACCTAGAAGATACAGCAATCCTAATCGTGTTTACATTAAACAACAGAGCTGCAAACCATCCGAAGTGCAAAGTAAGTGAAACAAACACTGGTGGGAGTGGACAGAGACAATGAGGAATCCTGTCTCAGGCCCTGGGGCGTTGGAGCCTGGGTAACATGCCAAGAGCAGAGAGCAGTTAAGAAGGGAGTTCCCCTGCCCACATGGACTGTACCTGCAAGACAAGATGGACACAGAGGACTCTGGCTGTGTGGAAGTTACAAGATTCAGAAAGCGAGCCATAGAACTTAAAAAAAAAAAAAAACAAGCAAACAGGCAAGCAAACAAACAGAAGAAACAACAACAATAAAACAAAAACAAAAACAAAATCTCCTTTGGAATGGAGTATTAATCTCAGTGTGTATGATAGCAAAGGAAAAAAGAATATGTCAGGCAGAGTGGGTTGAAACGGTTTTTCACATAAATTCAACAGTTTTTCATGAATGTTTCAGACCATCCTGTCCTAAATGTTCCACCACAGTTTTGTAGAAGTAGGAGTAATAAGAATGACTGCTCCCTGTGTCTCTCCCATCATGGTCTAGGTAGACTGTCCTGCCCATTTTATGGTAGTAGCATTAGATGGAATGTAATTTAACACTGGATCACAGCATCAAGAAGGGGTACCACTCTGAACTTGGGAGGCATGTAGGTTTAGTGATAGCAAGAGTTACTCAAGGGGCCAAGCTTGAACTTGGACTAAAGTTCTTCATATGTTTTCATAAAGCAGTTATTTTCTATGTGCATTTAAGAAAGGAATACACATAGGATAATTTGTGTGGGATTTTATTTTAACATTTAAAAGAGTAAGTTGTTTACTCTATATTTGTGTAAGCAATTCAGTGAGCAAGCATGGCTGTCACACAATCAAACTCCAACTTTATTTTCTATTTCTTATGTTCTACCTTAAACTTCACTGAGGGCAGATTGTCTTAGCACTGGATATTATACAAGCAGCTCCAGAATCTTTTTGTTGTTGTTAATTTTTTTTTTTAGAAGGCAGGTTTACAGTCTTTTATGTGCAAACTGTATCTCAGTTTGATCATTTAGATGTTAGGTTTAGATATTAGGCAGCCCTCTACTTTCCTATCTGATCGCTAGGCAAGACTCTACCTCACGACTGCTTGTCTTCTAGAAAGGCAGTGTGGTTGGGTTCTGTTCTCTTTACTCACTCCATCCTTCACTTGTCAGCTGCTGTTTTGCTTCTGTCCAGGAGGTCCAAGGGAAGAGAGGTAAGGCAGAAGGACAATACTTTCTGGTCAGTAGCTAAGAAATCTCTGCACCAAGGACAAGATCAAACCTATCCCTTGCCTGGGCATTTTCAAGGAAATTGTCACCATTCCACGATGTAGGATACTTTCTCCAAGCATTTCTAGTTCTAGTATCATTGATGATTTCTTTCACAGCCCCTAAAAACTAGCACTCCATTGACTATTTTTGGCTATACTTCTTCCATGTTATCCAACTAGAAGTATAGGCAATCCCAGCATAGGAAGGTTTACCCCTTTCTAGGTGAGTGACAGAAGCCACTTCTCGATATTTGCTAAATGCAGAGAATACCATCCACAGCTCCCCATGTGCTTCCCAAGGCAACTTCTCATACTAAGTTGGAAGAGAAGGCAATACCTCCTCCCTTGGTTCCCTGGCATAGTACCAAGTCCCTCTTAAGACATCTTATACATGCTTTTCTTCCTTCTACATATTGCAAATCTTTTGATCTGGCTAGGGGAAGGATCCAAAAATTATGGAACCAATTTCCAGTCTCATTTTAACTTTGGTAACACACCTACCACAGTGGAGCCTCAGTCAATCCTGTGGTTGGAAATCATAGTCCAACATCCCACTGTTCTTCTATTTCAGGAAAATGATACTAGTTTTTCATTCCTGGCAACAGTTTATTTTTTTAAAGCAATACATTTCATTATAGAGTGAGGTGTTTTAAAGGAAAATGTTAAGTAATAATATATATTAGATATATCATTATCTAAAAACACAGAGATACTGTGTGAGTAATAGTATTCATAGATGGTAAACCAAGGATGCTTTATTAAGACTGGTTTGGTAGAAGCAAGAAAAATAAATTAAAGGGAGACACCATAGATTTACCATGAACCCTGAGAAAACAAACTTCATAAATGCACAACCATAAAAAATTGATAGATGGTACAGATAAACTTGGAAACAGAAAGATTTTCCAAAAAAATAATTTTTTTATTTGAAAATCACATTTACATACAGAGAAGGTGAGTTAAAGAGAGAAGTCTTCTTTTTGTTAATTCACTCCCCAAGAGCCACAACAGCCTTATCAGAAACCAGGAGCTTTTTCTGGTTCTTCCATGTGGGTACAAGAGCCCATGAACTTGGGGCATCCTCTGTGGTTTCCCCAGGCCATTAGCAGGGAGCTAGACTGGAAGTGAAGCAGCCAAGACTTGACCCAGCATTCATGGGGGATACCAGAGCTGTAGGCAGAGGCTTATGTCATGGTACCCACACCCCCATTTTGAGGGTTAAATTATAATACAGAATGGAGAAATTATTGTTTCATTTATTCACATAGTCAAATTTTTAAAGAAACTGATTCAACCCTTCCAAATTAGTATAAAATACAAGCAGAACATTCAAAGGGGCTTCATTGCCTAGCCACGATGGAACATTTCATATTAGGAGACTGGCCCAGATTTGGCCAACAGCACTGCTTTAAGAATCTGGAATCATGACCAAGACATTAAAACTCAGCCTGTCTGCTTTCATGTCAGTGGTGGTATCACTGTTGATGTGCTGGAAAATTAGAGTTCTGAACTGACAAAATGATGGACAAGCTCCTTCCAAAGGAAGGGCTACCTAAACTCAAAGTAACTAGTTTTTAAAAGAATGAACAGGGCTGGTGCGGTAACCTGGTGGCTAAAGTCGTCGCCTTGAACATACTGGGATTCCATATGGGCACAGATTGTAATCCCAGTGGCCCCGCTTCCCATCTAATTCTCTGCTTGTGGCCTGGAAAAGCAGTGGAGGACAGCCCAAAGCCTTGGGACCCTGCACCCACATGAGAGACCTGGAGGAAGCTCCTGGTTCCTGGCTTTGGATTGGCTCAGCTCCAGCTGTTGCGACCACTTGGGGAGTGAATCAGACGATGGAAGATCTTCCTCTCTGTCTCTCCTCCTTCTGTATATCTGACTCGCCAATAAAAATAAATAAATCTTTTTTTTTTTAAAGAACACACACACCAAAATTCTAACTTAAGTTTTTAAGAAGTAGAGTGATACCACCAATTAGACACTTCAGTAGACACATCAGCATATTCTGTTACTGTATTTTGCTCAGTATAAACAACCAAGTCATCAGAGACAAAATATGCTCTCAGTGACAGCGACCGGTGGGCCACAAACATGAGGCATCATTCATCTCCTCCAAAGGGGATGTGCCGACTTGTAAAGGGAGAGCTTTATGTTTTCCAGCCTCTGATTGGTTCAACCTTTAACCTTTCATTTAGAGCTAACACACTGTTTAACTAGAACTTTTGTTTTTAAAATGTCCCAGTTGTGGCAGGCTAAAAATATAATTCTTGAAAGACATCTACATCCTGATACTGCCTTGAAACTTTGACTGTTAGTTTATTTGGCAATAATCAGCCTTTGCAGGTGTGATTATGATAAAGATTTTACAATGGATAAAATTATCTTGTGTGGTACAGGTGACTCTAGCAGCAATTCCAGTATCCTCTTGTGGGTAAGGGAGATGTGGTACACAGCAGACAGCAGGAGGGCACCATGGCCAGAGAAACAGCAAGGAGAATGCTGTGGCAAAGGCAGGCTGGCAGCAGTGAGAATTCTCCTGTCAAACCCCTGGATGAGCATGGCTGTGGGGAGCACAGCCCCGCTGACACCTTGACATGCATCCAGTGATGCTGCACTCAGACTTCCAGCTTCCCAAACGGTGAGAAAACACATTTACACACTTACATTTTCAGCTGTCCACTTGGTTGTAAGTTTCTTAACACAGCCACTGAAAACAAACACATCAAGTCTCAACAGTCCAACTTGGGAGCAACCCTGGCTCCTTCAGGTGACTCTGCAAACCTGATTTCTGATTCATTGTACCCACCAAGATACAGAAGTTGACATCAGCAGTAAGGGTTAAAAAAAAAAAAAAAGGGAAGAAAAGAGAAAGAGACAGACAGTGAGGGAATTCATACTTAGGATACAGACACATCTTAGAGCTCGGGGCAAGGACGCGGCTGGACCACAAGGGAAGAGAGGGGTCCAGGCAACCTGGACACCTTCCTTCATCACCTTGTCCTGCCCCTCCCAAGACCCTCTCTGCCCCAGGGCCCCTCTTGTTGTGGCCCTCCTTTCTGTTGCCCAGGCCACAAAGCAGTTGGCAGCTTCTTACCAACCACTCTCAGTTTTAAATTATGTTTCCTCAGCTGTTAAATTAAGAAATTGGATGATATGCTCAGTGAGGTGCCCCAGGCTCGGCTCTGAAACATGATGGAATTCTATTAGGGTGCTGGGAGGGAGCAGACATGCTCCAAGGGAGGTGCCTTCTGTCTGATACCAAGAACCCTGTGCTGGGCCCCTAAGGGGCCTGGTAAAATCACAGAGTTGGCCAAACTCAGGAAAAGCTGCTGACACCTGGAGTTAAAAGGGTCCACCCCAACTGTGGCACCAGCTACTTACACGCTGAGGGAGTCATGCCTGTGTCTCTAGCATCAAGCATTCATTCATTTCTTTCCCTGTCTTGGTAGGGAGGACCACTAGAAAAAAAAAAATGAACTGTGCTTCCCAATTCCACATATCTGTCCCTCAGAATACCCCTTTAAGATCTGTGTAGTTCAGCCTTTGAACCACAGTGGGTCTGAACACATCCATGGACACTCAGGGTTCAGGAAATCAATCCCACTATCTGCCAAGGCACAAATGCGTCAAGACACAAAGCCCCAGTTCAGGCTCACCAGCTTCTCTCTGGTGCACTCCCTGGATTTGGAGTCAGCAGGAAGCCTGGGACTTTCTTGTTGAGGCTAAGATTCACTTCCATGATGGCAACCCAGAGTTGCTACTCCTGATGAGACAAAACAGCTTTCTTGCATGGATCCCTTCTTGCACAGCCTGATTCATCCTTTCTACTCCAGTCAAACTAAATAACTCCAGCTAACGGCTTTTGTTCTCATGAGGCTTCTCAATTGCTCTTTGCCTGGAATCCCTATCTGCATCCATCTCACCTACCATGTCCCTCCACTGCACAGCTTCCATCTTTTTTTTTTTTAAGACAAGGACAAAGACAGAGGTTTCCACCCACTGATGCAGGGGCTCAAGGGTTTGAGACGTGCCCCGCTGCCCTCTCAAGCCATAAGCAGGGGAGTAGATTGTAAGTGAAACATCCGGGACATAAGCAAGCACTCATATGTGTTGCTGACCTGCCCCACAGCTTCCATCTTCCTACAAGAGACCTTTTTAGGGCTCTTTTCATAACCCCATCTTTCTTGCAATGCACCTTATGTATACACAAATCACCTTTCATCAACATGGCTGGCAATCAACTAGTGATCTTCTTCCACAAATTCTTTTTCACCTGCATCTTCGATTCCTAGCCTAGAGCCTGGAGCACGGTGAGAGTCCATAATGAATGGTGAGGGGATGAAGTATTTCATTCACTACCTTTATTATGCTGCTCTTCAGAGAGAAACCATAAGCCACTTCCGCACCTCGTACTTTAAACTGTGATTCTGTCAGCAAGGAGCACGGTGAAGCAGAAGATGCTCAGTATCCTAACCACAGAAAATGGAAAGCTTTTCTCATATGAGCTGGATTTTGTCCACCATAACCTAAACATGATTTTTTCCCCCGCCAAATACCACAGCTGTTCTAGGAACTACAGGAGGAAACACAGCCCTTCTTGAATTCCAGCTTGGACTCTGAAGGGAGAATTTCCAAACATCCTCCCCACATTGTTAGGGGATGACATGCATCACCCCTCCTGTGAGCCCCTTGTGGCTTCAATTCTCAGCCTGCTACCCTCCTCCAGATTGGGAAGCAGGGTGAGTTCATCTGGAGACTTCAGTTTATGTGCAGCATTCCAATGACTAAATCCATTCTGAGAAACATTATTCATTTCCCTGACTAGCGCTGTGGTATGGTGAGCTCGGCTCACATTTTCCAAGAAAGAAAGGGTTTGATACATGGAGCCTCAGAAGAGATCTCAGTACTGCCCTACTCCCAAGTGGGCCGACCCTGTATGGAGTGTTTGAGGTGTTCTCCAGGGCCCTCAGAATTTAAAGGACTGTGGACCCCTCTGAAAGGAGATACTTTTTGTGCAAAGAATGAGACCATGAATAAAAATCCCAGTTTCCTAGCACTGACGAAACCGCGCGCACACACACACATTGCAGCAATGATCACTGTTTCTGTAGACTCCACACTGCTGCTTCCAACACCACCATGACTGAATGGGTTGGGGAAAGAGAATGAAGGCAGGTGAGGCTCTAAGGCAGCAAGGAAGGACTCTACATGTCTGCAGAGCCGAGTATATCAGACATGCGTTATGTGCTGCCCTTCCACTGGCTTGTGTCACACTACCAGAGGTGGGGAACATCAGGTTTATGGGCCATTTAAGGCCCAGGAAGTCTTTTGATGTGGCCCTGCCAAGGCCATCAGAGGCAGGACTCAAAGTTCAGGGTAATTTTTAAGTTGATAGTCTTGTATGCTTGCAAGAGATATTACAAATATCTGCACAGCTTTTGGCAGGGGAAAATAAAAAAGTTCCCCATGCCCTGCAGCAAAGTTTCTCAACTAAGAGTAATCTTGCCCCCAAGGCATACCTGAGAAGTCTGCAGGTGCTTTTGGTCAACACACTGGCATCTAATGAGCAGAGATCAGGATGTTTTAAAAGGACATTAAAAGAGAAGTCTTCAAACTCAGGCTTGGAGGTTAGGGAAGGCTTCCCCAGGATAAACTCCTGGAAAAACCAGTGAAAGTGAATCAGATGAGTGCTGTAGTGGTCCATGGCTTTCTAGACACTAGGGAAAAAAAAAAAAAAGAGACACCACGTTCTTTTTCCCAGCACTAAAGCAAACTCCTTAAATTTCTCAGTGCTAGACAGGATGATTTTGCAGGCCTTATATGGCCCAGGGCCAGAAATTCTCCATCCCTGCAAGGTTCGAAAATTCTTACAAAACGAGGAAACTATAAATGATGAACTTTATAAATTTTAGTTTCCAGCAAAATGAGAATATCAATGACAATGATATGATAGTGGTGACTTTTACATGTATGTACACACCCTGACACACATTCCAAGAATATCTGTCCATGTCTAGAGACTAAGTTCTCCCCAGTGCTGGTGCAAGGCAAGGATGCTGTTGAACATCTTATAATGTACAGGACAGGCCTTACCACAAGGAATTCTCTCTCCCAAAGTGTCATAGTGCCAAGGTAGACAAACACCTAAATTAGAAGATTGCTACTCAAAGCTAGTCCACCAGCCTTCATGTCACCGAGAAGCTATTAGAAATGCAGAATCTCTTTCGCCCAGAGCCACTGAATCTGAAGATGCGTTTTAACAAGGTCCCCCAGGCAATTTATATACATATTAAAGTTTAAAATCAATGACAGCAATGACTGTCCACCCAGGCAGTATGTTAGAATCACCTGGGGTGCTTTGCAAAAGATATTAACTCCTAAGTCCACAATCCAATTTAAACTGGAAACTTGGCATCACTATTGGTCCAAGTTCTCGGGATGCTTCTAACATTCAAGCAGGCCTGAGACCCTCTGTCTGGAGTGTGTGGTGCTTTGCTACCCAGAGTGCGATTTCTGCACAGATACATCAGCAGCAGCAGGGAGATTTCCAGGAATGCAGCTTCTGCCTCAGGCTCCACCCCAGACCTCCTGAATCAAAATCTGCATCAAGCAAGATCCCAGGTGATTCCTGCTAACATTCAAATTTGACAAGCAACATTGCAGAAAGTTTCCTTTTGTGCTAGAAATTACATTTCTTGCCAAAAAGTAAAATACAGGTTTTGCTGAGGCCGTTCCCAGGATCCCCACATAAAGGAAACTATTCAAACTCTTGTTTAAACAATGCTCTCCTGTTCCCAAATACTGCCTATCGCATGACCATATTTAGTGGTGCAGTTCATAGGTAAGCCATTTCATTTTAAGCAGCTCACAGTTTGCCAGCTTCCAGGAACAAGGCTTTCTAAACAGAGTGCTGTGTGGAAAAGCACTGTTTCCCAAGAGGCAGGTGAGGTGGGGGCTGGAGGGCAGTTAACAGTGAGAACTTAGCCAAGACTTGCTTGTGAAACTGGGGTCTCCAACAAAATCAGCCATGCCTGGATCATGCCAAAGGGAGGAGAGAGAGGGAGGAAACCAAAGCAGGTCAGCCAGAGGAAGACCCCCTGAAGGCAAAATGAGAGGTTGCACAGGGCTGGGAGTGGGTGTAGACTTTTCCACAAATCATTAATATAGTTCTTGTCAGTGAATCTCAAAATGAGTTGTGAGCAAAAAAAAACCTATGGAAGTCAGAATCATATGGTAACAGGGCAAGGCAGAGCCACCCTTTTCATTTTCTCCTAGAAAACAGAGAGAAGTGCTCTGATTTCCTTACATTCTTGAATTTAATCTTAATAGTAGCAATTGCTGCATTTTATAGGAAAAAAATTGAGGCTTTGAGAGATGAAGCTATTTGCCTGAGGACACTGAGCTAGAATCAGGCCGATCAAAATTCAGTGTTCTCTCAATTTTACTCATTACAATCATGCCTATTCACAGGCTAAACTTCCAACCTCCAATACTTCAGAACACAATTTTAATCGAAGGCAGGGTCTTTACAAAGGCTATCAAATGGAAGACAGGTGGTTGGAGTGGGTACTAATCTCGTATACTTAGTGTTCTCAAGAAAAGTGTTGGGGGAAGGGTTGGAGGCAGATAGGTTTAAGGTAAAGATAATGGGTAGAGACATCAGAAGACAATTACAAATCAAAGAGAGACACCTAACAGATCCCTCAGAACACAGCCCTCAGTAAAACCAAGTCTGCTGACATCTTAATTTCAGATTTCCAACTTCCAAAACTGTGAATTCAACCCTGGATTCGTGGTACTTTGTTATGGAAGTGCCAACACACTAAAATGGATTTAATAAAAAAGAGAAAATTCACATCAATTACTTTTTCAGAAAGAAGTTAAGAAACAGAGCGATATCCTAGTGGCTAAATCCTTGCCTTCCTTGAGCCAGGATCCCATATGGTGCCAGCTCAGTCCAGGCTACTCCACTTCCCATCCAGTTCCCTGTTTGTTGCCTGGGAAGGCAGTCGAGGATGGCCTGAAGCCTTGGGACCCTGCATCCATGTGGGAGACCTAGAAGAAGCTCCTGGCTCCTGGCTTTAGATCAGCTCAGCTCTGGCCATTGCAGCCAGCTGGGGAGTGAACCAGCAGAGTGAAGATCTTCCTCTCTTTCTCTCAATAAATCTACTTTCCAAGAAAAACAAATAAATCTTACTAAAAGGAAGAGAAAAAGGAAAACAAAGGAAGGAAGGAAGAAAGGAAGGAAGTTAATTGGACCTGACTCAGTTCTTTAAAAAAAAAATGTTTATTTGTTTGAAAGGCAGCATTATCGAGAGAGAAGAAAAGGCGCAGAGATCTTCAACCCACTGATTCACTTCCCAGAGGGCAACAGTAGATAAGACAAAGATTGTGCCACATTAAAACTGGGAGCCAAGGGCCCAGTGCAACAGCCTAGCAGCTAAAGTCCTCACCCTGCATGTGCCAGGAACCCTTATGGATGCCAGTTATAATCCTGGCAGCCCTGCTTTCCATCCAGCTCCCTGCTTGTGGCCTGGGAAAGCAGTAGAAGACAGCCCAAAGCCTTGGGATGTTGCACCCACTTGGGAGACCCAGATGAAGCTCCGGGCTCCTGACTTTGGGTCAGCTCAGCTCTGGCCATTGCAGCCACTGTGGTGAACCAGCAGATGGAAGATCTTCCTCTCTGTCACTCCTCCTCTGTATATCTGACTTTCCAATAAAAATTTTAAAAATAAAATAAAACTAGGAGCCAAGAACTTCATCCAGTTCCTCATCCTGAGTGCTAGGGGCCCAACACTTGAATCGTCCTTCACTGTTTCTCCAAGCCATGAGCTGGGAGATGGATCAGAAGTGGAGCAGCTAAGATGTGAACCAGCATCCGTATGGGATTCCAGCACTGCAGATGCCAGCTTAGCTCAGTATTCTACAATTAAGTTCCTCTAAGTTTTACTCACCATGATTCTAACTCTCCTGTTTGCTACCAGAGAAAGACTTCTCAGGCCCCATAACCGAGACTAACTCCTTCACCACAAATATGACCCCTTTTGCCTCTCCCCAGGGCTTGCACGCTTGTCTAGATTAGGAATCTCACCCTCTCCAGAAGCTGCTTCTACTCCAACTCTACATATTCCACACCCACGTCTTCCCACATCCTAAAAAGGTCTTCCCAGATCCAGCTTTATCTCCACACTCTCACCCACACAAGTCTTTACTCCCTTACTTTTCAATCACTCCTTTACCCGGGCTTTCTGGCATCTATCACCATCAAGCAAGCACCTTCCTTGACCACATGACAAAATTCACTCTGCATTTGTCTTACCTTAGTAGATTTTCTGAAGCTACTTGTTTTTATTTAAAAGTAGCACACATTCATTATTATGTATAAACACTTTGGAAAATATGGAAAAGAACAAGCTGCAGTTAATGTACAAAATAAGTCAATGTGGAAAATATTGACACCACAGAGCATACAGGGGAGACAGGGGAGACACGGGATCCTTGGGGTAGAAAATTTAACAAGGAGGGCCTGGCACGGTAGCCTAATAGCTAAAGTCCTTGCCTTACACGCGCCAGGATCCCATATGGGCACTGATTCTAATCCTGACACCTCACTTCCCATCCAGCTCCCTGCTTGTGGCCTGGGAAAGCAGTCAAGGATGGCCCAAAACCTTGGGAACCTGCATCTGCGTGGGACCCAGAAGACGCTCCAGGTTCCTGGCTTCAGACTGGCTTAGCACTGGCCATTGTGACCACCTGGGGAATGAATCAGCGGATAGAGGATCTTTCCTCTCTGTCTCTCCTTCTCTGTATACCTGACATTTCAATAAAAATTAAAAAATAAAAAAATCTTTAAAAAATTAACAAGAAAAATCAAAATTGCAGACAGTTCAGAGGATACAAAATTTTGACATCAGGGACTGACACTATGGTGTAGTGCACTAAGTATCTGCCTGTGGTGCCAGTATCTCATACGGGTGCTAGTTCAAGTCCCGGCTACTCGGCTTTTGGTCCAGCTCCCTGCTTATGACCTAGGAAAGCAGCAGAGGATGGCCCAAGTACTTGGGTACCTGCATTCATATGGGAGACCTGGAAGAACCTCCAGACACTTGGCATTGGCTCACCCTAGCTCCTTCCACTTGGGATATTTGGGAAATAAACCAGCAGATGGAAGCTCTCTCTCACACTCACTCTCTCTCCTTCTCTCTATATAATTCTGCCTTTGCAATAAAAATACTAAGTAAAATATTTTTAAATGTTCACACTATAATCTTGACTACTTGCTGTCTTTGGGGAACTGTTTTTGCTTGCTGGGTCAGTATTCAAAGAATATAACACACATCCCTATACATTCCATGATATTTGACTCATGACACACAAAACTTAAAACCTATTTGTAAGACAACATATGCCCCACCTTCTCTAACAGAGACTGCCAAACACAAGTTAGCCTTCTACAAAACAACAGCAGAGCTATTTTTGCTACCTGCCTGGGTTGTACCAGGCCCCGTCAGGTATTTTACTTATGTATCCTTAACATGATTTCATGCCATGTGTATAGTTCGTCTGTGTTTTGCACATGAGTAAACTGAGGCTCAGAGAAATTCAGGCATTTGTGAATGGCAGCCTCTCTGCAAGGTCCAACCACTTGACTCATCCTTCGCTGCTCCTCAGGCTACACCAATGCCTCGGATTCTCTGCACATCCAAAGGGGAAGAATGCTGGACTCACCTCTGTGTCCTCCTGTAGAACTCATGCAAAGCACTCCCCTGCTCTGCGATTAAGGTACAAAGCCTCAGGTAGGTCTTCTGTGGAGGAGAGATAACAAGTCTCTTCTGAGCTGTGGACCTCAAAATAGTCTCTACCTGTATTTGCTAGGGCTGTCACACACCAATGCAAATGCTGCTCAGCAGGCAGCTTCAGCAGCTGAAACATCCCATCTCACAGAGTGGGAGCTGCAAGTGCAGGGTGAAGGAGTCAGCCAACTCCTTCATCTTTTCGAGGCCTCTCTATGTGATTCGCAGATGGCAGCCTCCTCTCTTTTCTCACGTGACTTTCTTCTGTGTGTGCCCATTACTGGTACCTCTGTGTGGCCAAATCTCTTCTTATAAATAAGGCACAAGTTATAACAGGTAAAGGTACCCTAACAATCTTATTTTAACTTAGTCAACCCTTGAATGCCATCACCTCCAGGAAGTGTTGTCATATTTGGAAGTATAGAGTTTAAGGCTTTGGGGCCCAACACGGTAGCCTGGTGGCTAAATTGCTTACCTTGCAAGTGCCAGGATCCCATATGGGTGCTGATTTGTGTCCTGGATGCTCCATTTCCCATCCAGCTCTCTGCTTGTGGCTTGGGAAATCCGTAGAGGATGGCCCAAAGCCTTGGAACCTGGAGGAGGTTCCTGGCTTCAGTTAGGCTCAACTCTGGCATTGTAGCTACTTGGGGAGTGAACTAGTGGGTAAAGATCCTTCCTCTCTGACTCTCCTTCTCTGTATATCTGACTTTCCAATAAAAATAAATAAATCTTTAAAAAAAAAAGTTTAGGGCTTCACTGCATGAACTCAGAAGTACACAATGTAACCCATTTTTCTTTGAAAGAAAACTCGGGCTTGAGATCTTAAAGCTTGATATTAAAAGCTAATATCCCAAAAGACTCAGGATCTAAGATGAAATTATATTTGAGCTCCCAGACACTATGGCCAATGGTAATGCTGCATCCACTGACAAATGAGACATTTAGGTTATAGTATATTTTACACCAAAGTCCCTAGACTATTCCTTTGTAATCACACTATCAGCATTTGTCTTGCCATTTGCACTAGGTAACCAGATCCAACACTATTCTATTCTCCATAGAAGAAACCTAGACATTGTCAAGGGACCTGTTTAAATCCTCAAATGTATGACTTATCACAGCTGCCTACAGTGGGATAACAAAACCCAAGGGTTCTCTCCCTACCTGTCCCGTGTCCCTATGCTTCCTGCACCCCTTGGCCAGCCTGCATTAGATCTAGACCAGAGATCATCCTTGCCTCAAGGCAGGTTTATTACAACAAAAAGAGTCACTTCTTCAGTTTCGGGTTTCAAAAAAGATTTTTTGGCTTTTGTTTGTTTGTTTGGAGGTAATACACTAATGCCCAAGAACACTCAGGAGGCAAAACTGTGCTACAGAATGTTCTCTCTGTGTGTAAGTAGTAAAACCTGTGTTTCTACAAGGGAACATAGAAAAATCCCTTTTTGCTGGTTCCAGCTGTTTTGTAATTAAACCAAGCAAATAAATGCTTTTTTTTTTCCTGTGCAGATCCTTTAACAGGAGTCAAAAAACAAACTTTAATAAAACACTGCCTAAATAGTAACTGAGAAGAGTCCTAAAAGGTATATGATTCGGCTCCTGATCCAAGGACTGGATGAGAGGGAGAAAGTCCCAGCAGCCACTGGAGAGAGGCTGTCTCCTCTACAGCCTGAGTCCAGGGAAGAAGCAAATGGAGAAGCTGCAGCCAGGAAAAGCGGGCTGATGCAGCTGCTTAAGCTGGCATCTCCTATCAGAGCCCCAGTTCATGTCTCCACTGTTCTCCATCCAGCTCCCTGCTCATGCACCTAGGAGAGAGGCCAAGGATGGCCCAGTGCTTGAGCTTCTGCCATGCATGTGAGAGATCCAGGTGGAGTTCCAGGCTCCTGGCTTTGACTTGGCCAAGCCCTGGCAGTCACTGGGGACATGACCCAGTGAGTGGAGGATGTGTGTGTGTATGTGTGTGATGCTGCATTTCAAACAAATAAATAAATCTTTAATAATAATACTAGTAATACATGGGGGAAAATCTGAGTCCAGGGAGTGGTAAGACTCGGCCCTGAAAACAATTGAATGACGTGATCCTGAAATTGTATGGCCAGGGAACCAGAGGCCACCATGCAGAGGCCTGAGCACCAAAGTGACAGATTTACAGACTGAGAGCAGCTGGGCCAGGAGAAAACTTGCATTCAGAGAGTGGTCCAGAGATGAGGGGACTCGGTGCAGATGCAGGCTGCATCAGTGAGGGCAGCCCAGGGAAGGCCCACCTGAAGACAATGTGCAAACCTGGGTTTTCCAGCCAGCTAGGAGGGAAGCTGCAGCTAGGACTGAAGTTTAGTTAAAGAAAAGCAACGTGACTTACTCCTCACTCTTAGGTTCCCCCAGCTCCTCAGCTGTCATCTGAGGACCATGTCCCCACCTCACATGACTTACCCCTCTGAAAGTTGCCAAACACAATTGAAAGAGATCCTTTCTATTGGCTTCTATGATCCCCTGAGACACAGCAACCGGCAGACTGATAGCTGAGCCACTTATCCACACTGCTGTGTCTTGGAGAAGCCCCCATTCCCACACGCAGTCAGGGACCTAACCACAGCCGACCTGCCCAGAAGTCCCAGGACTTAGCTTTCCTAAGTACTTTTTTTTTTTTTTTTTAAGAAAAAAGCTTATTGGAAGGATTTGAAGGTGTCCCTTGAAACTCAGAGGCAGAAAGGCGAGCTAGGTCTTTCCTTAGTTCTTTCTCTCTCTCTCTCTTTCTGCAGAGGTAAGGGGACTTCTCAAAGAAAGATGTGGCTGGACAGGTACTCAAAATGACTCTATGGCATCCTGACTTTTATACCTTTCAGAAATCTAGAGGGATAGATAGGTAGATACGATTATATAGAAACCATCATATGACCTAATAACAACTAGAATTGCAAAACTTTAAATCCACAAGTATCAACTGTCTGTAAAATGGTTCTGCTATTTGTCATACCCTATGGTGGAAGGTGGCTCTTGGAAAGTTCAAGGAATGACATCATCTTATGGAAAACTCAGAACTTACAAATGAATAAATAAACAGCAAATAGTAAGTAAAGGAGTTAATCTGCACTGGACTCTACGTAATACATTTTAAATACATTTAATCATTTTCACCCTAAACTTGTGTGACATTATTAGTATTACTCATATTTCACAGAATGGCCTGGGTATCAGGCTCAAGCAGCAAATAAGTGCAGGTCTCTAATACTTCTGAAGCTGTCCTCTCAACTAATACTCTGGATTCAAAAGCTTAGCTGTGCCCTAACTGCTTAAGGCAGCAACTCACTCACTTTCATTTGCCCTGAAAGGAAAAGAAAACTTGAGCCCATTTTTTTTTTTCACAACAAAGGGTAGAAATGACTCCACTAGCATAACCAGATAGTCCCAAACAACTCTTATCACGTTTACTGCAGGAAGTTCACTGGGGACACTTCTTCAAGGTATTCTTTGCCATGGAACTTTATCTCTGAACAGCCTCAAAGTAAGCCAACTACAAGTAAAAGGTCACGCGCCACATGAAGGAAGGTTATCTTTTCCTAAGAAGGTGACAGTGCTGGAATGAAGCAAGGGCTTTCTAATCACAATCCTGCCTCAGCCAGCAACACACCAATGAGTGTGTCTGTGGGAGCTTAGTCAGAGAACAGAAGGTGAGACCCCAGATGCTCGCTCCCATCTTCTGAGGGCCCTTTCCCAGGGACACCAGGGACACCCAGGGCTGAGCAGGGGCCATCAGATATGCTTCATTTAAAAAAATTTTTATTTATTTTTATTGCAAAGTCAAATATACAGAGAGGATGAGAAAGAGAGAGGAAGATCTTCCATCCAATGATTCACTCCCCAAGTGATCGCTACAGCCAGAGCTGCGCCTATCCAAAGTCAGGAGCTCTTCTGGATTTCCCACGCGGGTGCAAGATCCCAAGGTTTTAGGCTGTCCTGGTCTGCTTTCCCAGGCCACAAGCAGGGAGCTGGATGGGAAGCAGGGTTGTCAGCATTAGAACTGGCATCCATAAGGGATCTTGGCACGTGCAAGGGGAGGATTTTAGCTGCTAGGCCACCACGCTGCTCCCCCTTTTTAGAATTGTTATTATTATTGCCATGATACAGTTTTGTAGGCATACAGTCCTCCCTCCCCCTTCCTGTAAGCTTTCCTTAAGCCTGATTGTGGCCTCTATTATTGTATGGGATGGCATGTGCTTCAAGGCTTCTCTTTGGCAGTGGAAGCTATTGTTTCTGATAATGACCGTGGATGTTCTCTAGCACAACTATTCTCATTGTAGTGTCTGAGTCTCTTTGTCAAGGAAGTATGTACCTCTCCAGTAGCAGGCTTGTTTGGAAAAGACACCAAAGACACCCTCACATTAGTGAAGAAAATGTGCTCATGGCAAGGAAATGCAAGAAAGTGAACCAGAAGACATCATCTTTAAATATAGGCTTCCGAGGTTGAGTAGCACACATTTTCTTTTCTTTCCTTTCCTTTCCTTTCCTTTTCTTTTCTTTTTAACTCTTTTCTTTTCTTTTTAACTCTTTTCTTTTCTTTTTAACTCTTTTATTTTGGTAATCTTCACATAGTTGATTAAGGCACAAAAGGTCAAGGACTATAGGAAAGTGGGTCAGACCATTGTTTCCACATTGATATTATATATTTTTTTCTGTATCTGGGGAAGGGGAGAGATAAAAAAAGAAGCCCCACCCAGCTACCACCCAACCCAGGTCCCCGAGGTGGGACATGCTCCAAGGGTCCCGCTCAAACAGTTTTGATTGCTCAACAGTTCTGAATTGCTGCCAATCTCGCCATTCCAAGCATGATGAAATGTCTTCAGAATCCACTCACTGACATAGTCTCTTCATGGTTGGGGTTCTGAGATCAGCAGTTCAGTTGGAGGGATCCCCATAGAAACTTCATCTGGGGTCATCCCAGACCTGATTCTTATGTGCGTTTGCCAGTACAGGGTCCGACACAGTCCATCGCCCCAATCAGCTTATGCACATGCTGGTCTTTGCAATTGCTGGGTCAGTTCTGTTTCCAGCCCCGTCTTCCACATGAACCAATGGGTGTTGTAGTCTAGCCCAATCCTGCCCACTTCATACCAGGCCCTCACACAAACCAGTGGGAGCTTCAGCCTAGATGGGGCAACTCCCCATAACCTCCACCATGCCTGTCCACTACCCTGGATCCCATGCTTGCCAGTATGTACTACAGACTTGTTCAGTCTGTCCCACATCCCATTTAGCTCTCATATATGTCAATGGGCATTGAAGCCTAGTCCAACCCAACCTGCCCTACTATCCAGCCCACACTCATACTGGCAGGTGCTGTTCTGTCCAGCTATCCCTGCCCCAATCCTGGTTTCTGTGCTCTACAGTAGGAGTGGCAACCCAAGAGGGAGGTGCCCACTATTTCCCTCCTAGGCCACTCCCACTCCCAGATTATGCACTCTCCAGGTGCTTCTGCAGTTTCACTTGACAGAATTAGTCCTCCCATCCCGGTGCCAGCCTCTGCCAGCTGATGCTGCGGGAAAGCCCAACCAACCCTCACCCACTCTAATTTATGCTTACATCAGTAGGAACAATCAGCCTGGCTTTTCCCTGATCTAGCTCATATGAGGCCCCAGGTGTTGTAACCCTGCCTGCTGTAGTCTGCCCCCATCACAGCTCATGCTCTCTAGTGGGAGTGGCTGTCCAGGAGGGTAGCCCTCCATATTCCACCTACTGGCTTTTCCCCTCCCTCCCTGGTTCTCATGTGTGCTGGTTGGGCACTGCGTCCCAGTCTGGTATGGCCCACCTCACCTTGGCATTTGTCAGTGAATGTTTTAGCCTGGCCCGACCTGGCTCACCCCAATTCCAGCTGACGCTGGTGAGGGTTATAGCCTAGCCCAGCCCAGCAGGCACCCAATCCCAGCCATAATGTGCACTGGTATGTGTTGCGACTGAACCTGGCCCGACCCACACTCTGTTCTGGTGCTTGGATTCACCAGTGGTTGATGTGAACTGGTTCAACCTGGTCTGCCCCCAACCAATGCCAAATGTATGCCAGTGACAGCACACATTTTCATAGAGCCTTGAAACAACATTATTCTCATTCATTTCATTTTCTCCAATAGGTTTTATTCTTCCCAAAACAGTACATGTGACAAGTTCATCACCACCCACTAGTGAGCTCTCCTCGTTAATTAGACTCTGATGGACTCTTGTGTCAATTATGTCCAGTCTATTGGCCTTCAACTCAGGAAAACATTCCTTGTTCCATCATGTATAGTCAGGGAAGGAGAGAAGCTGGAAGCATAACAGACATTTGAAGCTTCATATTCCATTTCTTAATGTATATTTATTCAATTCTATTTTATACTTATAGTTTCCTTAATACAGAAAATGCTATGCCCGTAACTGTGAGGATGACAGAACTGAAAAGTTCCATTGTCACTGTGTGCAGAAAGAGTTAACAAGGTGAACCTGAGATTGTTGTGCTTAGAGATACGTCTGTGGTTGGAAGCAGGAAACTTCGGATTTCGGGATTTCCTAGCATTTCCAGAACTATTTATGCAAATATTATGACTCATGATGAAGACTTGCTTTCCCTCAAGGACTCTAGTCTTCTGGTATATAAAAGGCAGAAAGTACCTATGTGGCCAGCCCAAGTTTCTCCATAGGAACCTTAAACATTGAGTCTGCAGTGAACTTCCCTGGTAGGCAGTGTTTCACACGTGTTCTCTCAATATGTCAGCCGCTGAGAGAACTGGGTCCTGGATGACTCTAATGGATGGGTACTCTTAGAAGCTCTCAGCTGATTTCATCTTATCTCTGCATGCACCATTTGACTTTTCCTCTTGTAGACTTTCGCTGTGTGTGCTTTTCACTGTAATAAAGCACACTTCTAAGAGTGACAACATGCTGAATCCAACGAACCCTCCCCATTGAGTCTGGGAGTGATTGTGGGGCCTTTGCACACACCAACGGGATCCATAGATTTCCAGTCATATTCCTTTTGCAGAGTTATCACTTCTCCCCTCCTATACTTTCATTCCAGCTACTTATGCCAGTAATTTGAAAGAGTCAGCTTTCTTTGGAAGTACATATAAGCATCTAATGACTGAATGAGGGCAGAGCAGATGTCAGGGGGACAGGCCCAACTGGAGGAGGCAGCAGCTGATAGGCTCAGTCTGCATGATTATTCAGCAGATTAGTGGCAGCATTTCTATTTACCATGAAGAGCCAGTAAAAATGAGCCCCTTCTGCCGCATCCACACATTCTTAATAAGCCAAATGCCTGTCCTGCCTGACCTTTCCTTGCAGCTCAGCTCCTTGCAGCAGCTGCATTTATTCTCCTCCACACTTAGGTTTCACTGGTCTGTTAAAAATAGGAACCGAGGGGTTGAAAGAAGGTCTGCCACTGCTCAAAAGTGCCTATTTGGCCCTCAGGTAGTAGCTCAGACCCCAGAGAATCTGTCAGTGAAGTTTTGGACAAATGTTAGTGATCATTCTAATAATCCAATATTCCACCAAAACCAAGCAAAGGAAGATGTCACTGCTTCCTACAAAGCCCATGGCTTGTGCTTTAGTATCCTGCTTCTTCTCCCAAAGTTGGGAGTGGGAGACAGAGGAGGTGTTGGAGGAAGGGAGCACAACTGGGGAAGAGACGATGAGATAGCTGCCAGTGAATGAGAGGGCAAAGGCCTCTCCAGCTTTTGGCTTTGTCCCTGGGTTCTTATCAGGAGAGCTCATCTCTACCGCAAAACCAAAAGCTTCCAGAAGCCACTTCCTCATCTGGTCCAGATGTGTACCACCATGACCATAACATATGACAGGGCAGGTCTTTCATTTTGATCAAACCACCAACTTTTCAGGCTCCACATACATTTTGACAGCAGCCATCTAAGCCTGTGTCTGGATGCAAATGAGGGAATATCCAATGTCCTGTGCTCAGAGATAATCTGTCCTACCCACAATCCTATACTTCCTCGTGATATCCCTGGGCTGAGAAAGAAGCCAGGGACTGCCCTAATGAATAACTGGTTGGTTTGGTCTGTCCTGTCTCCCTTCCTTATGCATACAACATGGTTTGTGAGGCTATCAGTACAAGTGTATGCCCTGCTCTAGGAATAGCATCATGACCCACACACAGCCAACCACAAGGCTGCGTGCTTTGGCAATCTGCTCTGTCCACGGGGTAGGGCCTGAACACAGGCAGAAGCAATCAGAACCCTTCCCTGGGCTGGCTCTATGGAGTGTGGGAGAATAGGCTCACTTTATAGCAATTCCAAAGCTAACAGAACGTAACTTGGGGACTGGCCTCAGCCATCTTCTCAGCTGTATGTGAAAACTAAAAGATGGGATAAGCAGAGAGTCTGGGCTGTGAGTATAAGAGATATAGAGATGAGGGGGTAGCCAGAGAGAAAGAGTCAGTATGTAGCATTAAGTCTTGCATTCAGCATACTTGGTGGCTTCAAAAAACAGATATCTGTTCTCCCACAGGTCTGGAGGTCTAAAGCCTGGTATCAAGGTTTCAGCAAGGCAGAGCTCCCCCCAGGCTCTAGGGGGCAATGCACCCCTTGCCTCTTCCAATTCTCAGTGCTTACCAGCACTGCCTGGTGTCCCCTGGCTTGTGGCGCCACCACTGCAATCTGTGCCCCCATCAGAATGTGGCCTTCTTTTCCATGCACATCTCTCCCATCCCCTGTCAGCATCTTCTCTCCCCTCTGCCAATCTCTGAGAAGGATGTGTAAGAGTGCATTTAGAGCCCACTTAAAATATGCATACTGCTCTCAAAATCCTCAAGTTCATCATGGTGGGTTTTTGTTGTTGTTGTTGTTTGTTTGTTTGTTATGGCCAGTGATGGTAACATTCACTTTTTTACCATATAAGTCACATGTATATGTATAGGTTCCAGAAGTGAGAACCATCTTGGTGGGGGCAGTTTATTTTTCAGTAACTCACAAATCTCTTTCAAGACCCTGAACCATCTGTCTGTTCCTGCAACTCTTCTTTAAGCTGCAGGAAAAGCATTTGGCTTGGGCTACTATGAATTTAGTGTTAGTCCCGTGCATTAAAGACACCTTAAATAACACAACTTCCTGTGTATGCAGCAAACCGGGCTCTTCTCATGTGTGCAGCAGAACATTTGTTCTTCTGCAAGTTTTGGAGGAAATCGTCTACCTTTGTTAGCTCTGAATTTTACAGCCTTCAGCAAATGTTAGGTTTCAAGGTCTTCCCTGATGGGCAGAAGAAAATGGTTGGAAGCGGACATCATTAACCCTATTGTCCTTGTTTAGTCAAACGTCTACTCTGAACTTGACTGCTGTGGCCGAGGAGATGAAATGTCCTGCTAAGTTTAGCCATGCTCATTTCTTTACCTCCAGTCAGGTGGAACACAGGTTGAAGAGCGGAAGAGGAATGGCATCTGGGAGGAAGCTGGGCTTGTTGCCTGGAGTACAAGCCAAGCATGGAGAATGCAGAGTCATGAATCTCATGACATGTTAAGCTTTTATAAACTCCCTTTATTTATCCAAATTATTAGGGCTGCCAAGCTCATGATGAGTAGATGGATTATTATTAATCATAGTTTCATAAATATAATATGAAAATGTATTACTACCGATTTACTGAAGTTTCTGAAATTACCCTGGAGATTGCATGGGTCCAATACCTTTGGATAAGGCAAAATAAGCACACATTTAACTATGCATTGCTGGATGCAGTTGGTTGTACATTTTGGTGCAGTAAATGAAAACACTGCTTATGACACTGGCCTCCCATATTTGAGTTCATGCCCCTGGTACTCAACTGCTAATACAGTTTTCTGCAAACATGTCTGAAAGGGCAGGTGGGATGATGGCCTCGATCCTTGGGCCCCTGCTTTCCACACTACCAGATCCAACTGGAATTCTTGACTCCTGGTGTCAGCTTGGCCAAGCCCCAACTGTTGTGGGCATTTGGGGAATGACCCAGCAGAAGAAAGGTCTGTGTGTGTGTGTGTGTCCATATCTGTTTCTCTGCCTTCCCAATAGGTAAATAATTCTTAAACAATCTCACAGTGCTTTGGATACAGCAACAAATATATAAACACCTGTTTAAAGCTGTTTGCTACTCTGTCTGCAGCATTATGTCATATTAGTACTGGAACATGAAAATGTTCACAAATATATGTAGACCTAGATGGTGAGCACCATTGGCTCACAAAATTTTAATACTCATTTTCAGTCCTAGAAACTAAAATCATACAAATGTTTTTGTTGATAGTGGGCAGGTAGATTTCTATCTGCTATGCCATCACTTGTTCTTCATTTTAATTGAAAATTGTTGGATTTTAATATTTTTATTTAAAATTTTTTGAAGACTTGCTTATTTCAAAGGCACATTAACAGAGAAGGAGAAGCCATCAGAGAAAGAGTTCTTCCATCTGCTGGTTTACCTCCTGGATTTAAGTAATGGCTAGGACTCAGCCAGGCTGAAGCCAGAGACTGGAATTCCATCCGGGTCTCTCTTTTGCATGGCAAAGACCCAAGTACTTAAGCCACCTTCCACTGATTTCCCAGGCACAGTAGCTGGGAGCTGGGCCAAAAGCAGAACAGCTGGTACATGAGCCTGCTGTCTTGCATGGGATGCTGTTATAGCAAGCAAAAACTTAACCCATTGTGCCACAATGGTAGCCCTGTATTTAAATACCTAAAGTTTTTCAATTATGACGTACTAAATGATGTTTTATATATGTATAAATTATATAATGTCCAATCAGTGTAAGTATATCTATTTCCTCAAATATTAAAATTTCTTTATTAAAAGATCTGAAACCTGTCTTATATGTTTGTCTGATTTATTGTTTATTTTTAAAAGATGTATTTATTCATATGAAAGGCAGAGCTACAAATGCAGAGAGATAGAGGTGGGAGAGGAGACAAAGAAAGTAAGAGAAAGAGAGAGAGAGAATACATCCTGTGATTCATGCCCCAAATGTTTCAATGACTGGGGCTGGTCTAGACTGAAACCAGCAACTAAGGATTCTTTCTGGGTCTTCCAAGTGGGTGGCAAGTGCCCAGGCCCTCAGGCTACCTTCTACTACTCTTCTTCTACTATTACCATGCCTTCCACTGCTTCTTCTTCTAATGTGTTTCCTAGGCACATCAGCAGGAAGCTAGATCAAAAGGAGAAGCCAGCACTCAAAACAGTACTCATATGGACTGCTAGAGCCCCAGGTGGCCCAGCTTCATCTGCTGAACTGTAGCATTGTCCTCCTGCATGTGTGTTATTAACAGGAACCTCCACAGGGTTTTATCTGTGGCCACACAGCTGTGCAGTGGAACTCCAGAACTGCTTATTCCTATCCAGATATAACTCGGTGCTCATCAATCAGAGTTTCCTTTCCCTCTTTTTTCTCCATACTTCCCAGCCTCTGGTAACCACCATTATGCTGTTAACTTTTTTAAAGAAAGGTTTATTTATTTTAATTAAAAATCAGAATTACTGAGGGGGAAAGACAGAGAGCCAAGTGAGTGAGCCGGTTCACTCTCCAAATATCCACTATGGCCACAGCTGGATCAGTCAATAGCTGGGAGCCAGGAGCTTCTTTCAGGTCTCCCACATGTGTGCAGTAGTCAAAGGACTTTTTCCATCCCCTGTTGCTTTCTCAGGCCATCAGCAGGAAGCTGGACTGGAAGTGGAGTAGCAGCAGCTAGAACTGGTGCCCATATGGGATGCCAGCACCATAGGGCAGAGGATCAGCTTTCTATGCAACCACGCTAACTGACTTTTAACTTCTGTAAGATCACTTGTTATAGACTCCACATAAGGGTGAGGTCATGCGATATTTGCCTTTCTGCACTTTGCTCATTTCACATAATGCAGTGACCTCCACTTCCATCCATGTTGTTGCAAATGAGATTTCATTTTTTTATGTCTGATTAATATTCCATTCTTCATACCTGCTATACTTCCTTCATCCATTCATCAGAGGATTGACACAACTGGAGCCCCAGCTGCTCCACTTACAGTGTAATTCCCTGCTAATGTACCTGAGAAAGCAGCAGAATATGGCTCAAGGGCTTTTCCTCTGATAACCACGTGGGAGACCCAGAAGTGGGAGACTGGATGTGGGAGACCTAGATTATGGCTTTGGTCTGGCCAAGTCCTGGTTATGGGGTAAAACATTTGGGCAGTAAAACAGCAGATCTCTGTCATTCTGCCTTCAATTAAATAAATCCATTTTGAAACCAATCCTCCCCCCAACACAGACACACACACACAAAAAAAAGACAGCATAACTTATAAATCCACCCAAGTGGGCACACTGCAGAACATCAACAATTTGTTCAGGGAACTCGCTGCTGTCAGTTCTTTTGTGTGGAAGAACGCCCACTTTCTCCTCATGGTGTTTGGCAAATGGAGTTTAACTCATCATGACTGTCTCACATCCAGACCAAATAAAGGTGCAGATTATTGTACATGTTTGCAAAGTCTATTTCCTCTTCTAGATAGAAGATAAGTAAAAACAGAAGTTCTGAAATCATTTCCCATGCCTTCCAGGGGTTTGCACCCCTCTGTGCAGAGCACTAATTACACTGTGCAAATTGCTGGTTCACTCTTGTAGCAGACATCATAGAATTACTCCCAGAGTCTGCTCTCTGCTTCTCCTGTCAATATTAGCCCAATTTTCTTCCAGAAGTTTCCAAGACAGGAGCCTTCTTGTCTTAAGCCAGTCAGCCTAACCCAGTCTGCCCAATCAAAGTAATCAGTTTGGCAATGTCAAGAAACTCACATGGAATTTCTGACTTATTTTAATTATCTATTTATTTTTATTGGAAAGGTAGAGTTACAGAGAGAAGGAGAGACAGAGATCTTCCTCCCATTGATTCACTCATCAAATGGCCACAATGGCCTGGGGGGAGGGCACATGGAAGCCAGAATCCAGGCATTCCATCCACATTTCCCTCTTGGGTAGCAGGAACACAACCACTTGGGCTTTCTCCACTGCTTTCCCCAGTCACATTAGCAGAGAGCTGGATCAGACATGGAGTAGCAGGGATTCGAACCCATATAAGATGTTTGCCTTGCACACAAAGGTTTAACCTATTCCACCATAGTGCAGGCTGCCCATTTGGGCTTTTGAAAAAGGCCATCCTATTATGACTATTCATGAAGCACCATACGTTTTAACACTAGAGGGAAAATCAATGAAGGGGGAGGGTGCTTGGGGATGGGGATGGGAAATCCTACAGCCTATGGAACTGTATCATAAAACAACAACAACAACAACAACAATAATAATGATGATGATGAAAGCCATCCTAGGATTCTTATCAGTTCCAGAAAGAGGCTCTCATCTCCCTCATCCAGGCTGTGTGTTTAGGCCAGCTTTGAACATACAGCAGAGTTCCCAGGTCTCATTCTCTGGAACCTAGGTATAGATTGAGATGGCTGAACCTTCAAAAAGAGACACCAACAAATTAAACTATTGGAGACTTCATTTGAGCTCCCAGAGAAGGTTCACCTAAGTCTAGTTCTTGCTGTATTGTCTCCACTATACAGGCCAATAACTTCCACAGTCTTTTATTTATGTTGGTTTCTCTTTTGCAAGCAAAAACTTCCCCATTGACATAACTGTAAACTCCCTTATGCAGTTTGTCTTGTTGCAATTTTGTTTTATTTATTGCTGGATTAATCATATTCTGTAGTACAGTGTTATCTTCAGTACCTGAAAGATTTGTCTCTTGATTTATTTCCATAATAGCACAACTAACTATATACTTACTAACTACCTAGTACTGTTGTAAGGATTTCACATATTGACACATTTGATTTATACAATAACCCTATCGAATCTATAATATCTTATCATCATTTTTGCTGATGAAGAAACTGAGATGCAGTGAGATAAGTTACACGATAAATACTAAAGCTAAGGTTTATAACCAAGGCAATTTTGAACCAATACGTCTCATAAACCTAGGGCATTAAATGCTATAGCATATTTAGAAAGATTTCACTACTTATAGTTCAGTGTTTCACAATGGCCAGTTCATCTTCGCCAGTATGAGAATGAACTGCATTTACCGGAAAACACTGTATTTGCATTCTCTGTGTCCCAGTTTCCTTACCTATAAAATGAAAATAATAGGAGCCTTTGTTGCTATGCAGCTAGTTAAGCTGACAGTGGAAACGTAGGTGCCAGGCTCCCATAGCTGCTGTCCAAATGCAGTGTCCTTGTGGGAACTATCCTTTACTCATTTTTCTACCGGCTTTCAGGTCTTTTATTGATTTGTAGTGTGTGGGGGGGAGGGGGGACAGAGAGGAACCAGTTATGAATCCCATGTCAATTTTGACAGTGACATCTGTTTCTACAATTTGCTTATGGTGCACTTGATTAAACACAAACCTTTCATTTTGCTATAATTAGATCTATTAATTATGCTCCAAAGGTAGGCAGGATAAAAATATGAAAACACTTTTGCTCTAAGCAATTTAAAATCTAGCTGAAGAATCAAGGAAAACTACCCAAAAGTATTAAATATTGTAATATATTGCAAAATATAATACAATTCTAAATTATTAGGCCAGCATTGTGACGCAGCAAGTTAAGCCACTGCTAAGAACCCTGATACCCCATATTCAGTTGCCAGTTCAAGTCCTAGTGGTTCTACTTCCAACCCAGTTTTCCGCTGGTGCACCTGGAAAAGCAACAAAGAATGGCCCAAGTGCTTGGGTCCCTGCCACTGGCGTGGAGACCCAGACGGGGTTTATGGAACTCAGTTTTAGCAAGCATGCGGAAGATTTCTGTTTCTGTCTTTTAGTGGCTCTGCCTTTCAAGTAAATCATTTTTTTAAATAACTGTTAAGCTTTAAAGCTACATAACCATCTCTACAATTTTCAGAAAGTATTTAAAAATTTACTGAAATTAATGAAATATGCCTTGCTACTTGTTACTAATTAAATTAGACATGTAGGATGTCTTTCATAGCATCTAGCATATAGTACCCACCTCGTCAATTTTGATGTAAAGCAAATCAGAGAAATTATAACGCCTTCCGTTTAGGGAGATGCTGCCAGGGTACCCACTCATAGTGTGTCTATTTAAAGTTCACAACCCTCGGTGAGGCATATTCACTTTATTTGTTAGATGCTGAGACTTAGGTTCAGAGAACTTAAGTATTTTGACCGACAGTCATTCAGCTAGCAAACTGCAGTGGCAGGATCCAGAGCCAGGTTGCTTTGACCCAAAATCCCATCTGCTTTTTCCCCTGCCAAGCTGTTGTCAGAGGGGTGCTAGAGATGCAATGAAGTTTGACATGGGTTCTGAAAATACCAAAAACTCCAGTTCCAGCAGAGAGAAGGAGAAAAGGCAATCATGCTAGACTCTGAGGGGCGCAATGAGGTTCAAGGATGCCCAGCACCAGCAGAGGACAGAAGCAAAGCTTTGTTCATCCTTTAACCCCAGCTCAGTGACTAGGCAAAAGTATGTTGTGTGAGTACAGGAGTTTGCACGTGGGGTGTGTGGAGTGTACGTATTTGGCAGGGGTACCTAGTCCCTGTTCTTGTCCCAGTAATAAGGAATCTGGATGAGTTGTCTCACAGGTAAGCCCCAGAGAATCAAGTATACGTGACCCTTCTCCCCCAAGTTTAGGGAACAGGCTTGTCCAGGGACACATGCTTTCTGCTTTTCCAAGGAAACAGTTTTAGAGCAGCGAGTTTTCCAATTCTGCTTGTGACTGGGTGGGTCTCACCAAGTCTGGCCTACAGGAACAGCAGCTCATTGTCCCTGCTGATTAAAAGCAGTGGTCCCGGCTCCGCTCCAGTTTTCACCAGGGGCAAAGCTAACCCCCTGGCTATTAGCCAGTTTGACTCTGTGGCTTTCTGAGTGGATACTGAACTCACATGGGGAACATGGGGGTCATCTGGAAGTCCCCTGAAACACGAAAGCGCAGCCACTCAACTCTTGGAAGAAGAGAGAATATGGCATGTCCAGGGGACAATGAAAAAACTGGCCTGACTTAAGTCAAAGTAAGCTGATGACTGCCCAGTGACTGGGGACTCCCGGCAAGAGCGAGGCTATAATCTAAGGGGGGTAGGGGGAAGGTGAGCATACCCCTGAGGAGGTGGCACACCTTTCCTTTGGCAGAGGCTGGGAAGAAGTTTGGGGACGTGGTAAACCCCAAGAAGGAGGCCACCTCGGGTGGCAGGGACCTGATCAAGGGTTCAGGGCAGGAGTGAGCGGCAGAAGGGAGACAAGACAAGGATAGGACAGGACAGCAAGTGCAAGCCAACGCCCGGCTCCAGCTCTCGGCTCTGCAGCAACCCTCTCCGCCTCGGCGGGTCTGCGGCCACTGCCCCAACTCCGGGCTGGGCACCCCAGAATCGTTCCTTTGCAAGATCTCCAGGCCGCAGTGCGCCTGTCTCTTTCTAGGCTCTTGTCTGGGCCCAGGCCCCCGGCAGCACCGCCCACCTGGCCGCTACCGCAGCCCGTTCCCGCCCCGGCTGCCGCAGGCTAGCCAGCCCCTCGCCGGAGTGGGGTTTCGGTTCTACCCCGTCTTCCCCGACTCCGCCTTTGTTGCAGCGTCCTTCTCTCCCCGCCAGGACACCCTCGTGGCTCGTCCGCCTACCGTCCTGCGGGCCGGGGACTGCTGGTGTGCGAAGGGCGCGGAGCCGGGTTCGGACGGCGCCAGGGCGCGGGCGGGCTCCGGGCGCGAGGGGCGGGAGGCGACGGGGAGCAGCCGCGGCACAAGTGGGAGGAGAATGGGGAGGAGCTGGGGGGCAGGCAGGCGGGGAAGGAGGGGTCTTAAGGGGCAGCGAGCCCAGGTCGGATTTCCTCTCAGGCTGGTGATCGTCCGGGCTCCCACCTTTCCTTAGAGCTCACCGCTGCCGCCCTGCCCTGCGCCCTCCGGACTCCGGGACCCGACCACGGTGAGCTGAGGGCGTAGGGCGCAGGGGCAAGACCGCGGCGGGCGGCCTGGAAGGGCGACTGCGGGGAGGGGGCGAGCCTGCCGGACCCGGGGAAGTTTCCGGGGTAGGCGCGGGGCCCTCGCCCTCACCCGCTCTGTCCTCTTTTTCCACAGATGTGGAAACGCTGGCTCGCGCTCGCGCTGGTGGCCGTCGCCTGGGTCCACGCCGAGGTAGGTGAGGGATACGAAGCGAGGGGCGCGCGAGCCACTCGCCCGGCGGGCAGGGACACGGGTCCCGGGGATGAGCTCCCAGGACGGGACTCCGAGTATCCCTACTTGGGATGGAGTGGGCCGCTCCGGGCTGGGCTAGGCTGGGCTTGGCTTTGGGGGACTCTCGGAGCAGAAATACTACTAGGGAAACTTAGATCTCCAAATCTGAGAAAGTCGTCCCGGCGGGGAACTGGAGCCCACCGCTGTTAAGAGAGAGGGAGAGTGAAGAGGCGCAGAGGGCACGAGCAGGGCCCACTGGGGCGCGGGCGGCGACCAGGGCAGCGGTCGGGAGTTCTTTCCTGGCTTTAGAGCCAATCGGGAGGAGTTAGGGACCTTCTTTTCCAAGTCTGTCCCCTCGGAAGGGGTGCGGAAGGGGGGAATGTGGGGGAACCCAGTTGGGGATTTCTTCGGGGTGGGTAGGGGCAAGATAAAATCACTTTGCTTTTGATAAAGTGAGACTATGATACCCTGAGTTTGCTTCCTTTCTTTGCAAAGCGCCCTGGGGTTCTATGGTAGTATCTGGGCCACATAGCGGCCTTTTCAAATCTCACTTTCGCCTGGAAGTAACGTGGCGTGCCGTCGGAGACCCCGTGTCTGCTCTCTGTCGGCTGTGCGCGTGCAGCGAAGGCGTCTCAGCTCTCCTCCCTGTTTTCTTTTCAACTCCAGTGACCTTCCTGAGACACCACAAACTGACCACCAAGCCGTGCTCCCCTCCCCCCCGTGGGTCCTTCCATTAACTCAAAGGTTTACGGACAGAAAATAAACAATTCCGAATCCCCTGGGCTCTTGTCTCTAGAAAAGTGAGGTCAGAAACTAAGCATTTGATAATTGTGGCAGGAAATGTGGAAGAAATTAAGCATGAGGGAGAAGAAATGGAATGCACATTACAAAAGAAATGGCTCCCTCGTGGGTGGTTTATTCTCCCTCCATGCATTTCTTCCCGTTACAGTTCAGGTCCCACCCTTTGCATCACAGCTTGACTCTACCCCCAAGAAACCATAGATGCAGGCCACAGCTTCACGATTAAAAAGAAAAATCCACTTTTTGTTACATTTTCATCCAGTTCACTACCGCTACATTGTTTGAGATGGAAACATGGTGTGTTTTTGTTGTTTTTGCTTTCTCAATGTAAGAAGAAAGGTTTATTAGCTGTGTGTGGTGCAGGAATCAGATTTTCATTTGTATGAGAGAAACTAAATCACTCAGTTACACAGGTTCAAATCCCACCCCCAGCATGTTACTAGGGGCAGGCATCTAATAACCTGTGTGAGTGAGGATTTGAACCCAGAAGGTCTGACTCCTGACACTCGGATCTTGGTCACTGTCCATACCCTTCCAAGCACATAATGGGTGGTGTGCATGACCCGCCTCGTTTCTTGTAAGGCTCCCCACGCCCTTTAAGACATCTTTTGTTACCCTCTCCTTAACACCCTCCCCCCTCCTTTTTTTAAACAGTAAAACAACTTTAAGGAAACTGGATAACTTCCCAAGGTCAGACTCATACTAGGTTCCAAAGAAGGATCTGAACCCAAAGTATCTGAACCCAGATCCTTTGAGCCCCTACTTCCCATCTGTTTTGTTGTCCAAGATGGGAGACTCCCTCTTCCCACAACCATCTGAGTCCTGGATCGGGAACACCCCTACGCCCCCTGCTGTGGTCCTCAAAAGGCAGACTCCGCCTGGTGATGGATGATCAAATCCCTGGTTGTTTCCCCAGCAGGCTTAGGGATTGCCAGCTAGTGTGTGAAATCGCTCTTTGAACTGGAATGCACATATGCAGTGTGGGGGGGATGTTGGTTCACATCTGTTCTAGGCAGCCTGCACTGCATGTTCAGTCAAGGGGACTACCTTATAAGTCGTGTAGCTCTTCAAAGACCTCCAGAACCAGAGACAAGCCACGTGTAGGCAGAGCACTTATCAGCACTGTGAATGCCAGTCTAAGTAAAGCTCATGTTCTAGGTCCTTCCACAGGAGCTGCAGGTCTCTGACAAGTGTTGGAGGCATGGTGAGAACCCGGGGAGAGGCTGAGAGGTCAGGCATCATCCATTTGTGTGCCTTTAGAGTGTCAATTGGCAGACCTCTGTCACTCCAACGGCTGGCTGGAGAGCAAGCTCTTTGCTGCAGGAGTGCTGACTTGGCAAGTACCCAAGCACACCTGACTTGCACTTGGAGGCTGTCTTGTCAGCATTCTGATTTCCAGCATCCCAGGTCTAGAAGTCCACCCATGGATGTCACATGTACTGGGGACTGATGTATGAATATGGACCCTCAATGCAGTAAGAGACCACCTGGGACCTGGGAGTATCCCACCTGAGAGTATGGTAAGGAGAACAGTAACTCTATAGTCAGGGGCACTACAATTAAATTTAGGCCTGCAATATTGTGAAATTATTAGGGATTTTTTGCCCTCCTGTAGCCACTCTAAGCCTCATTTATACCCTATGATCAACATATGGTTAACTCCTCGGCATTTCATGAGGGAGTTTGGGAGCTCCTCCACATTCTAATGATAGACTCATGTAGGCCTGCAGAATGAATAATCCGCACCAGAGCTTGCTGCTTCTTGGCTGTATTTTGCCAAATAAACTACTTGTGATCATTGGAAGGCTGTTTTTGGAAAGTGGAATGGGGAGCCTCAGCAAGGACTCTGCTGGATGGTTTAAGCAGATTGGCAAGCATCAACCAATCACAGCTACGCATGCTGAACAGTTAGAAGGTGGACATGGTATACTTCCCAGACAGTCATCTGGATTGAGCGACAGCCAGCAGGAGGCAGCTCCCAGGCTCCCAGGAGCAGGTTAGCAGGGAGCTATGAGGGCAGAGAAGACCAGGAGACAGGGACTAAAGTAGGTGGAATGACCTTAGGGGAAAGTCCCAGAGAAGACTGGGTGAGGCAAAAGATGCATGCACCCACAGCAACAGATGGTAAAGAAGCTGTGCAGGCCAGTAGTCACACATTAGAATTGAAGCTGACATGGTGTCCGTTCCCCACTTGTCTTCCAATATCTGGATGTCCAGCAGAGCATTTCTAGCAGACATGTATTTTAGAGGCTTAATGTTATCAAATATTGAAGGTTTGAAGCAATGGAAGGACCCTGGCACTTAGATGGGCTCATTTTGCAAGACAAATGGTTAATGTCCTTCGAGGTTAAATACATACTTTGTCATATTCTGACTTTGCTTTACCTAAGAGTACTTTCTCCAAGAATGAGCCTCTAATGCTATGGCCTTTCCCTGCCCTGTGCCCTTCAGGCTGTAGGTGGAGCACACCATATTTAAGGAGTGGAATCCTGAGTAAAGAGAAAGACATGAACCTCTGCTCAGGTTTCTTACAGACTAGTAGGGGGCCAAGTGTTGTAAATCATAATAGCTACAACGTATGTCATTATAACTACATGGTGAATAAGTATGGGTATAATCATTAATGTTGTTTGTTACATTATAGACTTCCTCTGATTTTTATAATTCCTTTACATTAGTACAATGCACAAATCTTTAATGTACCACTTGATGAACTTTCTGGATACACCCATGTAACAACTATCACTCAAGTCAGTGCAGAAAGAAGGTTGAAAACTCAATGTGTGGAAACAGATACAATGAAAATAGGGAGAGATGGGGATGATCTAAGGTATTTCATAACTCCTTGTCTGAGAACTATCAGCTTTTATCAGTCTGGCCTCTTTGGGTGTGGCCCTAGTAACACTGGGCAGGCTTTTTATTCATATTTTAGCAAATGTAACTAATGAAAAGATTAAGTTAACCCTCCCTATGTGACTTGAAGTTTGGATGATGTAAGCATTTTAACTTGTGATTTACAATGTTTATGATGGAAAATTGCTTTCTTTGTGAGATATAAGGCCATCCAGCAAACGCATTCAAGCATGTTTAAATATATGTATTCCTTTGGTCTGTTCACTTCCAAATGCCCACAGCATCTGGGGCTGGGCCACGCTGAAGCCAAGAGTCAGGAACTCAATCCAGGTCTCCCATTGTGGCTTGCAGGTACTCAAGCATTTATGTCATCATCTCTGCATCCGAGGGTACACAAGTAGCAGAAACTAGTTTGGGAGGTGAAGTGAGACAGGACCCAAGTGCTCGATCAGGATGTTGCTGTCCCATGTCGTGCTTAACTCACAGCACCCAACTGTGTCGTTATTGACATGAATCCATTTGTGTAAACCTAGAGGAGCTTATTTCACTGCTTCCTGGATTTATGATTTCAAGGCTCACTGTAATCTATGGAGAGAAGCTACAAGAAAAAGAGACAATCTACCCTAATTGTTATTATTCCTAAAGGGACTCTACGTAAGATGCCAGTCATGTTTTTATGATAGCTAAAAACTTCAAACTAAGTATCCAATACCAGGAGAAAGGTTAAATATATCACAGTATAGCCAAATGTGTCCCTAAAAGTTGTGATTACAAAACATTTTAAAGCTCTGGCAAATGATTATGATTTAGTCTAAAAGGCAGAATTCCCAGACCCTGATGCTTTATCTTCACAAATGTTGAAAAAAATTTATAGAGAAGCACAATAAAAATGTGTGAGAAATTATCTGTAGGTGGTAAAATTAGGTGTAATTTTCTTCTTTTTCTCTAATCTTTTTAAGACCTGCTGTAAGCTTTTTGTGAGCACATTTTGTCAGAAATTACCAAATTCACTTTATTTAAAGAGAAAAGTGTATTAGGAGGGTACAGTGCTCCTGCAAAACTTGAGGCTCCAAATCATCTTCCTAATGTTGGGACATGGGGTGGGATGCCCAGGGCACCAGGACCTCCGGGAATTGCTGAGGGGGAAGGAAGTAAGGAGGATGGAGTTGAGCTATAGCCAGCTGCTATTGCTTCATTCCCCTTTCAGAAATTACCAAAATCAGTCAACAGGAGTATGTGATGTGATTGTTAGCTGCTATAGGCCAAAAAATAAGTATCTCTCAACAGTGTGAGATAAATGCCCTGTATGAATGGTCCGACATAACATCCCTGTTCACCGCTATCTTCTCCCTTACCCAGAACAGACATTGCTGATCAATAATAGTGTTCTTTTTTACTCAACATGGAGGAAATTTTAAAGGCCTACTCACCAGTATTCTAGAGGTAACCATTAATAATTAGAATCTGTGAGGTGAAAACTGTTTGCCATTTGTACTGGGAAAGAGTGAATCCAATGTGACAAACAGCAACATCTTTCTGGCCTACATAAAGATAGTTAGCAGAGTTCAAAACCATGTGAACTAAAGTAGCAAATGACTACAAATGTCAGGAAAGCAGCCAGTTCCCAATTCTTGCCCCAGCTTCTCCAAACGCGTTAACATAAGCTAAACCCTCTAATGTTGGCCATCAACATAAGTATGACAAGGAGAATCCTCTCGGCTATTCGGGTGGAGTAAACAGTTGCTGCTCTCATAGATAACAGCCTGTGCATTAACAGCAATCTGGCAATCCCCTACTAACAGAATTCTCTTTGAGTAGTTAAGAGTACAAAACACATCCTATAAATTTGCCTTTTCTGCTGTGGTTGAAGGATTTTCATGTAATCTCTTTGTGGACTTTGTGTCTGCTCATTTGGAAGCCATCACCAATAAACTATTCCCTGGATTAAGACTGAATGTTTAACCTCTAACATGTTCCCTGAATTATCCCAGATCCTGTTTGTGATCATCCAAGCTGTTGCCAAGTAAGTCATGTGATGCCATATTGCATGCCATATTGCAGCCCAGATTTGTGTGTGTGTGTAAGAGAAGTGACTTGAATTAATGTAGGGAAAATGTTTCTTTGTCTTTTTTATTTCTTGTTGTTTTCAAAATTTAAAATCCTGTGTCTGATACCAAGTTGTCTTTACCCAATGTTCCATTCTATGCTTCAGTGATAAGTATAGTTTGTTAATTTCCTACAAATGTCTTAGGTCTATTTGTACTAATCATTTTGCACATATAATAGAAATAATGCGGGACTGAAAGGTATTACTTCACAGCTTCCTCTTCTAGGGAAATTGTCACTGCTGTAACTCTACAAATGGTCTGCTTAAGTGGATCTAGCCATAAGAAAACCAAACTTGTGACTTTCACAGAAATTGCCACCTGCTTTCTTGTCTCCTGACAATGGCTTAAGATACCTGAAACGGGTTGTGGAGTGGAAAGTGCCATCTTACCAAGGTCTGGGAGGCTGTCCTGGGGCAGCCCGTGCCAAGTTCCACCTGTCTAGCTGATTGACCTGATCAGCATGAGCAGCAGGGAGCAGATTCTCATGTGCAACTTGTCTGAAATTGCTTCCTAGGCATTCATATTTTCCCTTGGTTTCCCATTTTCGTGTCACCCAATCACTGTCTTCCTTGTTCTCATACCTGGATATCTCTAAGTCTGTCTTTTATGTGGTCCTTATTCCAGAACCTTTTCCTCATTGAGAATGATGTTGTGGTATAATGAAAGAGTGCTTGACTTTGAATTCCCTTCTTGCTGATGTCCCCTTAATTATTTTGCATATTTTATTTACTTTTTGCGCTATAGTTTTAACAGTGTTTTAATATCATGAAACACAACTATGGAGTATTGTATAAATATAGTTGTTAGTACAGGAAATAAAATATTACATTTGTGTTTTTACCAGAATCTTTGTATTACTCAATACTTGTTCCTATACCTGTGTCTTTCCACAGAGATTTTTAAAACGTTACTATGAGATTTTTTTTTTTTGTTTAAATAATGAATAAAAACCTCACAATCTTCAGCTCTTACAAACTTACATCTTATCTTAATATTTCTTTTCAAGATGCTTTGGAAAACTGTTAAGAATTAAAAAATCACCTCAGCCAAGAATTTTGGTTTGATAGTATTTATCTGATGTTGGCAAAATCTTCTCTTTTTATGTTACAAAGACACTGTACACTTTGCTGAGGTTAAAGAAAGTGTTGTCTCTATAGCTGTCTTTTATTTATAGGAAGACAAATGGCCATTTCTTGAAACTTAGAGAATATCACAATAGTGAGTAGTTAAGCAGTCATTCCCAAAACCCCAGTTACAGAAAACAACTACAGCAGAAAACCTTTGCATGCCCCTTTGCATGTACTAAAGAAAATATGCTTAGTTACTTAAACTGTCTCTCTGATAGGGTTTAGCCACACAGTGAAGAAGTGTCCACCCCTCACAGTTGTCAGCCTTTTCAGCTTTGAGTGTTCTTAGTAATAGCCTAAAAGTAAAATAACAAAAATGACATTAGCATTTGCTGGAAAATGTGAAAAAGAAAAAGGAAACCAATTTTGTTTTTATAAATACAGTGATGTTTATCTTCAAGACAGTTAAAATTGCATATTTGCAGCTCCTTGCTTATGTCCTGGGAGACCAGTAAAGGATGGCCCAAAGCCTTGGAACCCTGCACCAGCACGGGAGACCCGGAAAAACATCCTGGCTCCTGGCTTGAGAGCAGCTCGATTCCAGGTGTTGTGGCCATTTGGGGAGTGAACCAACGGATGGAAGATCTTTCTGTCTTTATCACCATAAATCTGATCTGCCTTTCAAATTAAAAAATCTTAAAATAGTATATGTGAAGAATAGGCAAATTTTTAACTCAGCATTATACTTGGTTCTTGGTAGAATCCTTTTTTTCCTCTTTTTACATCCCAATTAAACACTCTTGCTATCTTGACTTCTGGGGTAGTAAGTTGGCCACAACAGCTAGGGCTGGTCCAAGGCAAAACCAACAGCCTGGAAATTCATCTTGGCCTCTCTCCCACATGGTTTACAAGGGCTTAAGCACATGAGCATCCTACACTGCCTCCTTGCCACATTAGCAGGAAGTTGGATCAGAAGCGGTGCAGCCAGGACTTCAACTGGTACTCATGTGGGATGCTGGCATTACAGGTGGTTGCTTAGTTCACTATACCACAATGCAGATTCCTTCTGGTGTCTCCTTCAAAAAGTTACCTAGTGTGTCCAACTTGCTTGCCTGTACAAGCAAGAAGTTTTGGGGCATGGTCTAGGTTGAATTCTGGCTTGGCACAAGTCACTTTCACAAATCGTTTAACTATCCAGAGGTCATCCTTGCCGGCCCTGTAAAAGGGGAATACTGCCATCTCTCTGCCTATTCAATTAGATCGTGGCAAGATTTTGGTCAGTGATAGGTGGTCCCGTTAGATCATATCATCTAGAACATCGCAAGCATCTTGGTCTATGCAAATATACTTTAAGATGATCACTTAATGATGATATTACTTAAGGATGTGTTTCTTACCATGCAAGAGACCAAGCACCCCCATCAGTGTCTGTTAGCCTAATCAAGACAATTTAGACTCCCATGACTTTAATGTGAGAATTCTCCATTTAAGCGTAAGCATCCACTACGCATTGTCTCCAAGTGTGCTACCTATGCATAGTTCAGCTTGTTATTCCATTTACTGAGGTTTCTTTGAGAAGTATAACATAGAAAGTTCAACACTCAGGCCTGGGAGGGCTTGAGCTGAGACATCCCATGGCCCTCTCCCTGGCCACTGTGGCTCTAGGAAGTGACCGCCCAGCTGACCTCTGAAGGATGACTAGTAGCTAGCCAATCAGAAAAAGCTTTGTGTTACTTAATTCTTGGAAACCGAGTAGTTATTATAGTCTTCATTCCATCGGTGAAGAATTTGTGACTCAGAAAATTTTTGTAGTTACCCCTAATCAGCCATCTAGAAATTAGTACAGCTAGAATGTGAACTCTGAACTTAAAATTCCAAGGTGTAGGCTCTGTATTCTGGCTTCCTGTACTTATATCTGAAAATAACTTCGCAGACAAACTGAAGACACTTTGGCTACATAATGTGGAGTTGGCACTGCATAGGCCTGGTCGTATACTCTCCCAAGCTGCATCAGTTAATGGATTGACACCTGGAATGCAGTCAACTTGCCTGCATTCACGTGTGCATCGTCTCCACTTGGATTCAGGCCCAGCTGCTTCTCTGACCTGAGCTTGAGGGTGGCTGGTACCTAGGAGCCCTGGCTGCATGCTGGTCAGTGGCTCTGATGTCGAAAGGCAATTTCCTTTCCTTCAGAGATACAACTGTTCTACATTTAAATCAAACCAGATTACAAGGCAGCCCCCTAAACACTAGCTGAGTGCTGGGTATGGTGGTATACATATAATTGTGTCTATTGAGGGGACAAATAGGCTCAACTGTACACTGCACCCTGCTGACCAGGCTGTGTGCACTTGCACAGAGCTTGTTTATCCACCCAGAGGAAGGGGGCATCTTTTGTCTGATTGATGAGCAGAGGTCTCTAAACACAGTAGATAATGCTTATTGATCATGGTGGCTATTTCTACATCTGTTCCTGTTATAAGTTGATTTCATCAAGAGTCTTAGAGAATGTTCTAAGACAGGCCTCCTTTAAAACCCAGTTCTAGAGCAGGCATTTAGACTGACAGTTAAGATGCCTATATCTTTCGTAGAAGTGCCTGAGTTCAGTTGCCAGCTCTGGCTCCTGACTCCAGCTTCCTGCTAATTCAGGCCCTAGGAGGCAGAGGTGATGGCTCAGGTAACTGGGTTCCTCCCACCCACATAGGAGAACTGAAGTGTTCACAGCATTTGGCTTCAACTCCAGCTCAGCCCTGCTTTCCCCCAGCCCTGGTAGATATCTGGGGAGTAAATCAGTGAATGGAAGCTCTGTCTCCTTCAGTCTCTTTTCTGTCTGCCTCTCAAGTAAGTTAAATTTTAAAAAGAGCCAACTTCTGTGTTTTGTGTACTTTCCTCATGGAAAATTCTAAAACCAGGTTTTTGGTTTTTTGTTTTTTTTTTTTTTTTCACCCATAGTGTGCTACTTTTGGCTGCAGCTCAATCCAGTCTACTTTGGGAATGGTGCTTCTTTAAGAATTGAGTAAAGCACTCCCAGTTTCCCTTGGATGGCTGAATTAGCAGACCTTCACTTAGCCCACAGCTGAATTCCAGCCCCTGGGATAAAACAAAAAAAGTCTGAGCCAGAATGAACCCCCAGCCTGCAGCCTGTCAAGAGGTTGTGTCATGTGTTTGCATTAGCTGAACAAAAAGCAAGCAGGCTTTCCGGCCTGGCTCCTTGCTCCCTGCTCGCTGCTCCACTGGGAGAGGCCAGTTAAAGTCTAGACACTGTCTGCTTGGCCCCATGCCTTTGCAGCACAATCTACTCAGTTCTGCAGCAGCTCTTTGACTTTGGTTGGCTCTCCTCACTTTTCTTAGTCAGCCTTGAACTGTCCCGGGGGACTTGCGTGAGCAGCATGCAGGGGAAGCAGGTGTGTGGGTCCAGGAGCCTGTCAGCATGCGGCTGCCTTAAGGTTCGGAGCAAAGAAGAGAAGCAACATAGCCGGCTGCCACAGTGGCTGGACTCAGATCCCCAGTAACAGGCAGTGAGCTGGCTTCACCCACGCCTCTGTGGACTGGCCAGAGATGAGCTGGGGTAAAGACCCCAGCTTTGGGCCTCACACCATGTGGTCTTGGGCGAGTCACCCAATCACCCAATCACCCAATCAGTGGCCGGGGAGGGGCGTCTAGAGAAGTTGAGGTCTAGATCACTGCACCCCAGTTCAGTCCACTTCTGACCGACAAGATACTCTCCTTAATGGGGGGAGGAAATTGATTAACTCTAATCTAGGTAGGAGCTGTTCGAAAGAGTCCTTCACAAAGGAGAAAACAACATGAATAAAGGCAGGGGGCACTTTGGGACCGTTCCTTCCCGCTTTATACGTTGAGGGCAATATGAACTGTGGTACATGTGGCACCTGGATGGTCTTCATGTACAAGAGCCCCACTTGCTATTTTTCTCTTCAGGGAGCAATTGCTTGATTTTCCACTTCAGAAATCAGATGATCAACAACACTGAGCAACCAGGATGCTAGGTCCCCATGGAGTCAAGGAAGGAATCTTAAAAACAACAACCAACAGACCAACTCCCGCCGCCCCCCCAAAAAAAGACAGCCTCAATTCCAAAATGTGCCGGTGGCAATTGATTATACTTTTTTAAAAAAGAAACTTTTTTCTGGCTTCATATTTTCATTTGAGTTTATATTTTCATTTGAAGATAATGGTTCAATATTGTTGCAAATGATTTACACAAACAGTTATCAGACAGTATTGCTCAGACTCTAGTTTTGAGTCCCAGAGTCTTATTTCCCTTCTCACCACATTACCAGACCTGGACCAGAAACCAGGGGCTCCTGATCAAGGACCAGTGAAGTTCCTGCTCTGGTCTGCTGGTCCTGATCTCTGAGGGTTTTTTTTTTTTTTCCACAATGCCTGGACATTAGTATTTGGCTTGGGCCTCTGTATGAGTCAAGTGACTATGAGCTAGAATGCAGTGAAGAAGCAGAGGGCAACACAGTTCTGCTACAGTGGCCAGCACCTTGTGTGATCTCCAGTTTCCACATCTCTGGATAATCCTGGAATGCTGAATGGTGCTGATGGTTGGTCCTGAGTGGGTGCCAACTCAGCGTTGCACTTGGCTTCTCTTCTATTAAGGGTGTGTGTACAGGTTAGGATGGAGTTCAAATGGGCTATGTCCCAATATGGACTGTTTTGTATGTATATGCAAGTAGATGTTGTCAGTGTGCATATATTTGAGTGTGGGCATGTGGCATGTGTTTACAATGTGCCCACACGCTGAAATTTCACCACTTGGAGACCGAGACTGTTCACCAAAACTCAGACAGTGAGAATTCCCTCACCAAACCAAGTTCCTATGGAAACTAATCAAGAGAAATAAGTATGTAAGCTTCCTTGAATTTAACTTTTATGTTAAATATAGTAGTGGTCTTCTGATACATTGCTTTGGCTACTTGATGAGCCTAGGCAAAGAGACCAATGTTTATTTTTATGGTTATGGAATTTGACTGCTAATGAACTTAATAAACATATTCATTCATTCACTCCCTACCTCATCCCCAGAAGAAAGGCATATTTCCCTTCTCTGGTCTTGTAACTGACATGTCCTGTTAAGGTTCTCTAAGGGTTCAACTCATTATGTGGATCTCGGTTATGGAGAGGGACAGAAGTTAGTGGCATAAGATTTCAGAGAAAAAGTCTCACAAAGATAAATGGCCCATGCACAGCTGAGTGTGAAAGTGGCACATGTGGAATTTTTATCCACAGCTAAAAACTGTTGACTCAGACACAGATAGCCAGACAGAGGACCAACACAGATATACCTGAGTTCCTTCTACTGTCAGGGTCCCTATCTGTAGAGCCTGTAGTGGCTTCTTTGTAGCCCAGCCCACCCATGAGATGCAGGATGATGTTTATGTGCCAGTCATTTACAAATGCTCAAAACGCTCAGCTTTGATTCTCCCCAAGGGCACCTTGGCACTTGGTCTTCCTTTTCCTACTGTTAAGATGCTACACCAGGAGCAGCGGAATTCCTTGGCCTCTCATTAGAGTTTCAAAAACTTTCAAGAACACATCCCTTTCTGTTTTGCTGTTCCTCCTGTTGTCTTTGCTCCTCGTATTTGCTAATTTCTGTCTTGTGTGGCCTTGGCCTTGCCATCAGCTGCACACAGAGCAATAAAATTCCTATCTCAGACATTTATTTTAAGGGTAAAGCTTTTCACTTTCAGTGTTAATTGGTGTCTGTATTGTGTTCAACAAAAGAGCAGTTTTCTGCATGACCCCAAGGGCTGGATAATGATCAAATGGGGAAAAAAACAGCAGGAGGAATTTCAGGTGTAAGTTGACTTTGACTCTCAGCTCCTTTTCTTGGGGGTTGGTACTAGAAGGGAGAGACTACAAAGTGTTTTGAGTGGAAGTCAGACACTTGAGTCTTTACTAATTGCTGTGCAATAAATTCATTGCTCATTGCGGATTTATTTTTTAATAACATTCCCTTAGGCTTGGGCCATATCATTTAAAGGATAATTAAAAAGCAGTTCTTAGAGATGTAATTGAAAAAAAAACTTTCTGTTTCTTTGTTTTCTACAAATGAACATACATAATATAACTGAATGATGGTAAGAAACTACATAAAACTGGGATTTTTTCCCATGCTATTTGCCCTATGTCAGACACTCTCCTTTCTTGATCTAAACCAAAGAGACCACCATAGGGGTGAGATGAAATCCTGTAAGAGCAACCAGTGCTTGGGAACTATCAACCCCACTGTATGGATCACTTTACAGCTTAAGTAATTGCATTTTCTCTCAAAACATCCCTTACCTATTTGATCAAATAAAAGGCTCTTCGTTTCCTGCCTGGCACATGCCATCAAATTGCTTGTCAGTTAGAGGGCAAGTTGGGTTCCTCTCCACTGTCTGTGTGCAGCTGGTTGATTGGAATATTTTCCAGGTAATGCCCTCAGGATTTTGCCTCATGGAAATGTCATTGCCATGAAGAGACCATAATTACTCAAGTTATAGTGGCTTAGAATATAGAGAGCTGCTTATTCCCAAGTGGTTGATTGTTTAACTCCAAGGGAAAAGTGCTGCTTTGCCTAATTGAAGAAGTGTGTGTGTGTGTGGGGGGGGGGTCTGTACATGTGTAATTGTGTATGCTGTATGTGGATCTTTACATGTGTATGTGTGTATCTGTATATGTGTAAATGTATATGTACATGTGTATATGTATGTGTTAATGTGTGTGGATCAGTATATGTGTAAGTGTATGTGATGTATGTATGTGGATCTGTACACATGTATAGGTGTACATGTGTAACTGAACATGTGTAAGTGTGTATCTATAATTTATACATGTATGTGTGTGGATCTATACATGTGTAATTGTGTATTTATGTTTATAGATCTGTGCACATGTGTACATGTATGTGTGTAATTGTACATGCATGAGTGTGTGTATGATCTGTACATGTATATAGGTATATGTGTATAACTATGCATGTGTAAGTGTGTTGATATGTATATGTGTGTATGTGGATCTATACATGTGTAAGTGTATAGAATCTATATGTACATGCATGTGTGTATAATTGTATATGTGTAAGTGTATATGCATGTGTGTGGATCTATACATGTGTGTGTATGTGTATGGATCTGCACCTGTGCATGTGTGTAGAACTATACATGTGTAGATGGATATATATGTGTATGGATCTCTGTGTGTGTTTAGTCTTAGATATCTGAAGGCTCTTACAGGCTATAGATTATTGTGGGCTCAAATGTGACAATGGCCGTATTGAGAAAGCCCTGGAATTCTCTTGCAGTGACAAAACCTACAGATTCTAGCCTTAGAAGGGTCAATGCAAGCAATGAATGGTCCCCAAATAGTTTTCCTAAGAATGTTTGGAGTCAATAGAAAGAAGGAAACTCATGATCAGAACACGAGGGAGGCAGTGATAAGAGGAAGGAAACTGTACAGTGAGTCACACAATTGAAGATGAGGTAATGAAGGGAAGAATTGATGGTCTTTTATGCTTTAGGGGGAAATGCTGTGAGTGAACACTGCTGATAAATATGACCCAAAAGGATATTGCCCCCATTAAGTGAACATACAGTAGATAAGCAAGGCTTCCACCAGAGTCTTCGTATAAAAGCTCTGAGTTAAACATACAATGTATAGCAAGAGAGATGATGCATATAAAATGCTTTATACAAATAAGTAATTATTTAATAGTAATTGCTATCATTCTTGTTATTGTTGCTTTAATTCAGGACCCTGTAGACGGGGAGAGATATGAAGAGCCTAGACCCATGTTTCCCAAACTATTCATTGAGCAATGTTGATGTATGTGCCAGGTTCAATGACTTTTTAGCTAACAAACTTATCAGAGCCTTACCATGAGCCTTATATCTCTCCAGGAAGATCTTACTAGATTCTTACTGGCAATATTTCCCAAACACCTCAGCACCCAACACCACTTCAGAAAATGCCATAAATATTTTCTGGCTAGTATTACTGGCCTTGATTTTTCAAAGAACATAATGCATTCTGCCCCGCCCTACATCAGAACCTGTGCACTTGTCTGCTCTGGCTGAGTTGCTCTCATCCTTCAGGTCTCAGTTCAAGCAAGCATGCTCTGGCCACTCCATGTAAGGAGTGTGACTATGCTAGACTGCTGACATCCATGTTCTGTCTTCCTCTAAGCTTCATCACAATCTGAAATAGACTTGTTACTCCTGTTGGCCTGTGCACTGTCTTTCCACAAGAACAGGTTCTCCTTCAGAACAAAACCCCTGTTCATCCCATTCACCAGTGGATCTCTGGCACCTAGAACTGGACTGTTGAGTAGCTACTTAACAGATAACTCTTGAATTAACCTACTGGCCCAGTGGATTAACAGGGCCAAATGCCAGATAGGCTATATGAAAGTGTATGTTGTATCCTGCCTGTGATCTTTGCAGCCTACTCATCATATCGGGGCCAGATTCTACAAGTGTATTGTTCACCTGGGAGGGTGGTGGACAGAACAGGCCCACCATCACTTTGCCTTTCCCTGGACATGGGAGGGATGCTGTGGTTGCTTAATCAGACACTTGGATTCTGATTCCGTCAGCTGTGGGTAAAGTTGAAATTTCAACACAGGCTCACTGAATAGTAAATACTTGTGTATTTTTTTTCTTCCATGCTCAGATATAATATATATAATCCTGATATAACTGTACATCATGACCAGAGGATACTAATGTTCCAAGAATCAAACAACAAAATTCTTTGTCTTCGGATCTTGCTATATGCAGAGTTCTTCACCTTCTAGGATAATTCCCATTTTTGTTTGCTATTCTAAGAAATTTTTAATGTCTAAAAAATTTGACTGAACTGCAGAGTGACTGAGAGATAGTCAGAAGGATCTTCCATTCACTAGTTTACTCCCCAAATGGTTGTATTAGCCAAGGAGCTAGGCTGAGCTCAGGAGCCAGGAACTGTATCCAGGTCTATTATATGAATAGCAAGAACACAAGTGCTTGAGTCATCATCCACTGTTACCCAGACATGTTAGTGGGAAGCTGAATTGCAACTGGAGTAGGTGGGACTTGATCCAGCACTCCAATGAGGGATGCTGGTGTCCCAAGTGGCTGCATAATCAGCAATGTGGGTGAAACAAAGAAAAAATATTTAATGTCCCTGGATCTTCACACACAGCTCTCAGGTAAGAATTCTTCTTTCTATCCTCCAGGAAGTTTTCTGAAAGTGATAATCAGTCCTAGATGGAGTCCCCGGCAACAGACCGCCAAACTTGTCAGAGTTGACCTTTAATCTAAGTTTCCCAACTCACCATAGCACATTGCTGCATTTTGCAGGGAGGGGGAATCCTTTGGATAGCCAAAAGCAGTTAAATGTGTGACTTTACCCAAGTATTTAGTGTTGAACATGAAGAATGACAGCTTTGAGAACTACATTGTTACAGAATGTTTCAATGTGTTTTTATCATGAGTGATAACCCAGCCACCACAACAAAACAAGTAGATTTTTGTGTAGAGTTTTTAATGTAGTCAGTCATTGGGGAAAACAATGCACAGAAAAGGAGGTCTGTGTGCTTACTGTTAGTACAGCTTGAGGGTCCCATGGGATTTTAATCTCTGCAAAAACAGTGAGGTTTGCTGCAAGGGAACAGAATTCCTGGCAGTAGTTCATTGGTGGGCTTCCTGTCAGCTCCGGCCTGATTGGTCAGTACAAGCTGGCTTGACAGCTCCTTCCCCCAAGCTATGATTTACCCCCAGACTGTGACTGCTCCAAGGAACGAACACAAGCCAGGAATTTCTCAAGAAAAGAATGTGCATGTTTTCACTGAATTTAATGTCAAGGCACTGAAATTGTGTGTGTGTGTGTGCAGATATTGAAAGCTTATTTTTTTTATGTATATATACTAGGGGAGTATAGTGAAACCTAGAAAATGACGAAAAAAAAAAACTTTTGAGAAAATATTCTTTTTATGTCCACCTCATTGCCAAATTTATCCATGGATTTTTTTAAAGGTATATTTAGGTTAAGAGAAGACTTTAAATATGAACTATTTAATTAGCCCTTTATTGTTCCTGAGTAAACTATACAAAGTCCTAAAGACAAGAGGTGGCACACATTTTATCTCCTAGGGATTAGAAGGCAGAGGTGACTTGTCCATGAGTGTGGGAAGTAGAGGTAGAATTAGGCTTCAGTGCCCATGGCACTTGCACACTTTTGAAGGGCTGAGAAATACATAGTAACAGTGCCCTGGTCCCACAACTAGGTCAGCATGTCACCTGCTCATATGTTCAGACATCTATTAGCTTCATATAGCATCACTTTCAAATCATTCCAAGTTGCAGAAAGACTGTTTCTTCCCAATCTCTTCCCCTCTGACTCAACAAGGTCAGAAGTCAGACTTTACTCTTAAGAGGTGTGCTGTCCAGTGTGGGCAGTTAGTAGGCACACCTGACTCTTGAACACTTGAAATGTAGTTAGTCTACTGAAGATGCATTGCAAGTATAAAATACACGCCAGATTCCCACAATTTAGTATGAAAAAAAGTGCATTTGGCACAGTGCTAAGATGCTACTTGGGGTGCCCACATTCCATATTGGGATGCCTGGGTTTGAGTACCAGCTCCACTTCCAGTATCAGCTTCTTGCTAATGTGTACTCTGGGAGGAGGTGGTGGCCGTGGTGCTTTGGTCCTTGCTCCCCACGTGGGAGTTAACTGAGGTCCTGACGCTTGACATAGACCTTGGCAGGCCTGGGCTGTTGTACACAATTGGGGAGTGAGCGAGTGGATGGAAGTTCTCCCTTCTTCTGTGTCTCTTTCTTTGCTTTTCACATAAATAAGAAAATTTTAAAAATTTTAACTGTACAGTATCTCACTAATATTGATTACATATCTAGATAGTAACATTTTGGATAAATTGGCTGAGGAAAAATTATTGGAATGATTTTACTTGTTTCTTTTGACTTTTTAAAATTTAACTATCAGAAAATGTTTATATATGAAAAGTAATATTCTATTGCTATTGGGTATAACTGTTCTAGACACTACATTGCATTACATTTTTGGCACACACTTAATTGAATGATCTTTTGTTAAAATGTGTGTTGTTCTGCTATTTAAAATTTCGAATATTTGTACTCAAGCTCCTCACTTAAACCTAGGCTTCTTGAAGACATGGACTATGTTTTCTTCTATGCTCCTCACATGTAGCATGATGTATTTGATTGCTGAATTGTGCCATAGGTTGTTTACTTACTTGAAAATAGTTTTTATCCATTTCTACTTTGGACAATGATAAGAAATTGTGGGTTAATTTGTGTTTTGAGTATTGCTTTATTTTTCAAAAGAACAGATTTTATGTAATTCTTAATTTGTTCCAGGAAGATAAACATTCCTCTTAACTGAACTATAAAATTCCAGCACCTGAATGGGGCATCAGAACTCCCCGACACATGCCGGAAAGAGCAGTGGTATTAAGCACAGATTGCGAGGAACCCCTCTTTACCCAGAATCTTAGCAAACTTCAAATTCAGCTCAGAGACTTGCACCCCACATGCAAGGACCTATCGATACGGATGCCCTTAAAGGGGTATGTGCTGGTCCAGTGGCCCAGAAAGGACCACCATCAGGCACAGTGGCCACATCATTGTCAAGAACTCCTTACCAGATGGCAATACTTCTCAGGGTCTCTGAGAAAAATATACTAGGAAATATTCCCTTGTGGCAGGGGGCTTACCCTTTGAACAGGCTAATGTTTTGTAACTGAGCTTGTAGCTGACCCACATGCTCTTGATTTCAGGGCTGGCTACATGATTCCTAAAGCCCTTGGGAGAGTCTAACCTTTCCCTGCATTTCCTGACCATGGGATTCCTCAGCCCCTGTTTCTGGTTCAGCTGCATCCCTGGAAACCACTCCACCTTGGAGCAGGTTTATGAGGTCTCATGGCTGAGTTTGAACCCGCTCCACTGAATGCCATAAACAGGGCAGAGGGAACCATCTCCCTTGGTGACAATGTGTGAAATAAGTAACCCTGTCTTTGGAGAAATGATACAGTGCCAGGGTTTAAGAACAAAGGCAGTCCCAGGGTCTCTAGCTTCCCAGTGGCAGAACCCCGTGAAAATCCTCCAGTTTACAGGAGATTAAGGTTTCAACAGGCAGTTTATGTCTGTAGTAGTCATTTCTTTGGTTATGGGGTTTGGATTTGGGTTTGTGAAAAGCTAAGCACATATGCCCCATTTAAAGTTCAGCCCCCAGATCTATGGTAAAGTTTCTGGGGGCCCAACAGACATCAGGTTAAAATAACCATTGTATAAAATACAATTAACATTTTTTCCCATGGAAAAATGTGTGGTAGGTTATGACTGTTTTCTAAGTGTGTCTGTTGGAAAGGTCCCCTGTGGCTCCCAAATGTCCCACGACTGAGAGCCTTGTTCCCATGCTTACAGTTGTCCTGCGGTACCCCGCATTACAGAGGAGCTGGACTGGGTCATGATCCATATATCCAGACTGCACTTATTCCTGCAGGGACTCAGACTCAGCCAGGAAGCCCCTGGGATTGCTCGAGAATACTATCATTGCACACCAACTCGCCTCTTAGAAAGGCCTAATACTGTCTGAAGGGAGCCCTTGATTTGCACTGCAATGGCTCCAGGCTTAGATCTGTGGCATGGGAGTGGGAATGAAGAAGAATCGGAGTGAAATAGTCCTTGAAGTCTGGGGTGGGCAAACTGGGGCACCAGCCGTGAGGAAGAGCAGGGCAGGAACCACCTGCCGCTGGAAGTCCCTGGGAAAACTGCCTTTCTCGACTCTGGACTCTGGTCTGCCTCCATGTTGTCCTGGCCAGCAGTTGCCATGACAACACAGTGACTGCAAACTTGTAATTACATCTTTCTGTCTCCCATAGAACCCGGGGAGCCACACATATGGAGACTTCGTTTTGCCGTGGGTTTAGCCCTTTTTGCATCCTTGGCTAGGAGAATCATCACTGGGTTGCTGCCATTCTGCAGCCAATAGACTCACCCCAATAGACTCAGATCTGTGTTCCTGCTTTGAAGTGGCAGCTCACTGCTGCTCTGCCCTCCGGGTCTCCTGTGTCCAATTTGTTCCACTCAACCATGGCCTCCCCACTGGCAACCCCAGCCTGTGCTGGCCTATCCAATGGCCTTCGCTCAGCTCGTGGTTCTTTTTCATGAGCCAAATCCCAGGGGGGAAATAAACCACTCCAGCACAGCATAAGCCTCACCTTCCCTGGCAACTCATATTTCCATGTATGCCAGCCCACCACAAGGTCAATCTAAAGGATGCGCCAAAGGACAGTGGTTGGAGACCCTAGTACATTCTGCAAGTGGCAGAGGGGTAGAACAAAGCAAGACACTTCTTTTTATGGCCCAGAGAAACTGATCGCCTTGCCTCCCTCCCAGGACATCTGTGAAAAGAATGAGCACAGTTGCCTTGGGTAGGAAGCCCCTCCTCAGGGTTTCAGTTGCCACCTTCTCTCCCTTCCCTTTGTGTCTGCTTCTCCCTGGGGTCAGGCTATTTGTTGGCTGCACAGTCCCACCCTCTGAAGTCCTACCCAGTTTTGCGTTATTCCACGCTGCATCCCATACCCCACATTGCTTTGCCTTTCTCCTTCTTTCCCTTCCAAGTTCTCCTTCTCTTAGCATGTCTATCTGTTCTATATCAATCGTGGACAGAGTAAGTCACTCAGACAGGTGTGCACACACACTAGTTACTCTCCTGTCTACCTCACACAGCCGGTATCTTTCTCTGGGCCTAATGTAATCTCTAATGAGTGAAATTCCAGGCTGAGTGTTTATAGTTTAGTTAAAGAGAGTTGAGTCCTTGTTCTTTTTACTCTAAAAATCAATCCTGCATTGCCAGGTGAGGGGCTGGCTTAGGCATTGTACCTTTCTGTCCCTAACCCCAGTTCTCCAGGGCAGTATGTTTCTGCCCACCTTTTTACACTTTCAACAAAGGATGGAGCAGCATGGAGTACTGTGGGAGGTGCTGCAAAAGAGCTCTAAAACGAAGTAATTCTTGTTTTCTGTGAGTTCACCAGTTAGCTTGGAAGGCAGATTCTGCACAGTTACATCTTAAACATCAGATGATCAAAATGAGTTCACACAAAAAGGACTGTGAGGTTGAACGAGGAAAGAGGAATGTACCAAGAAAAAAGAGAAATGGTCACCAAGGATGAAGTGTAATTTGAGCTAATCCTTGAAGGACAGGGAAAATTCGAGCAATCCAGACAATAAATCAGACTTCCCACATGGTGACATTGTTTTTGTAGCTGATCTTATGGGACTTTGTCTGCCTCTCCAGAGGTGAAACAAGCAGCTAACAATACCTTATAGTGCTGACATTTCCAAAGGGTAATGAGTTCGCATTCCGAAACACCAAACCTCAGGAGCGCTCTGCCCTTTCCTTTAATCTGCCAGCAGTGTCAGACTGCATTGGCTTCCATCTCTATCTGCTCTTAGAGACCTCCAAAAGCTACCCACAGCCCCGGGCAGGGACTGGAGAGATGGGCCGCCATGGTGCTCGGGGTGAGAAGACCAAGCGTCTTGAAACCTCCTCACTGATTTAGTCCCTCAGGAGAGAAGGAAGATGACTTTGATCTACTTGCCGAAGACCGTGTTAAATGTGCCCAGGCAAGTGCCTTTACATAACAGCCCTGGACAGCCAGTTTAGGGTTGGGTCATGTGACCACCCCCACCACTTAGACAACAGTGGCTTCACTCAGGCTTAGGAGGAAGCACGTGCCCCTCGGGGTGATGGAAATCCAGAATCTCTGCCACAGTGGATTCCTTCCCCAGCAGATGTGATGTGTGGTGTTAGGAGCCACCCTGGAACTCCCTGGAGTCGGTGGCATCCAGGGGAGAAGCAGTAGAGCAGCATCCCAGACCGGCTTTCCTGCCTGTCCACCAAATCAAAATTGCCAAGGAACGCAGATCTTAATTGCTTCAGGGTTGAGAGGTGTGGGGCAGAGAAGTGTCAGCTTGCTGGGGCAACGTTCCTGGAACAGGCAGTGATGTTGGACCAGCTGGTGGAGGCCCTGCAGGGGCAGGGACCTCTTCTAGAACTAGCTTTCTGGCAGCCCTCCCTCAGCGACCCTCAAGCTTTCTCCCCTCTTTGAGGATATTGAGGTTTAGGGGTATGAGTTTTTTCTTTTTAACTTTTGATCAACCATTTTCCTTGAACTGCACATGGAAATAATTAGAGCATGAATGCTGAGTAAATGGAGCCCAGGCAGCCCCAGACATACTTCAGTGACAGGTTCTTGGCAGGAGTAGAGATTTGCAAATCTCCTGTGAGTTTCCTTTACCCACTTCCTGCTTGCTTTCTTGCCCTGGTTTCCATGCAAGGAAAACACAATTTGAAGAGAAACTGTCTTCATGACATTCCAGGGGAATCGGAGAGGAGGGTGCAGGAGCCAGTACAGCATCAGTGAAATCAGGCCGCTCAGCGGGGGTCCATCCCTGCAGCCCTGGTCTGTTAGGATCCAGGAGTGAGGGACAAGGCATTACTTGTGAAAACCATCTGACTACAAGAGCCAACTTTTATACTCTTGCTCAAACCCAGCAAAATGCCTGAAACTCCCCACTCTAGTACCAGTCTTTTTCAATTTTAGTGTTTTGTGTGGTATTCAGCGGCATCTGAAATTCTTGAACTTCTGAGTCTATTCTGCTAGTTAAGGGATTGGGGCATCAGGCATAATCTTTGCATTTGATACATGAGGAAACTGAGGTTTCAAGAGGCCAAAACCCTTTTCTAAGAGTTGGAGACATGTCCGCAGCTCCTGCTTCCAGCCTCAGTTCTTGTTGCCTGTGCCTGGGATACTGTTTGGGTGCTGCTTCAGGTTCCAACAAAGGATTTTAAAGCTTTTCTTTTTCCTTTTTTGGGGGAGCGGGGACAGGGTTATCCAGGTGTTTGTCAAGCTCTTTCTCATTCATCAATGCATTTCTTGGAGCTTTCCAAATGTCCTGGTTCCCCTCACAGGTTTCTGAATCCCCCTACTCTGTCCTCTTGGTTTCCTTGCCATCAGAACCCTCGCACAGTGATACAGGTGGTTGACTGCACAATTTAGTAAGTGGGCCTAAAATGCAGGCTGCCCTCCACCTACCTAGCTCTGTATCCTGGCACCACGTCGCATCTGCCCAAAGGTGAAGGGGCCTTGGCTGGGTTGCACGGAGACCCGTGTTTCCTGGGGCAGCTCATCCTCCCACATGCTTGCTCTCTTACAGCTCGTCTTTCCCTTGCTTTGTCCAGTTATCTTCAGTCTCCGGTTCTACCATTTCCTCCTGAGCATGTGTGTTCCCTTGCCCTGGTTTCCCAGCTCTACATAGATGACATCCAGATGTGTCTCTTCTGCCTGTACTTTCAGCTATCCAGGGCATTCCTACTGTCCGCTTACACGCCTGTTCGCAGCTGACTCATTCCCTCTGCCCCGCCCTTGCCCCTCCTAATGCCCCATCTCTCCCGGAGTCTCAGTACCAGCTGTGCAGGAACCTTGAGGTCAGACATCTTGGCAGCTCCTTGGAGGCAGCCTTCCTCCCTTCTGTCCAGGATGTGTGCCAGAGCATGTTTTAGATACTCCTTGGGGGTTCCCCTCCTTCTGTATGCATGCCACCTTCCTGATTCTCTCATCATCTGCCCAGGCCCTTTCTAGCTGGTTTCCTTGCCTCCCACACCCCTCTCATCCATTTCTGCCCCTGCATTACTCTCCAGCTCTTGTTTCTTAAAGCCCAACAGGATTGCTCTCTAGGCCCCATTGTCCTCTGCTCCTGCCTCTCCCTGAATGGCCCCTCACTGCAGGGCTGCACAGCCTCAAGGTTGGTTCCACAGCCATGGCTAGGATAGAAGCTTTGCGAAGGGATATAGACTTTTTGGAGCTGGCACGATGCTGGGAGCAGACTGTCATCATGCTGGTTCTGTTAATCCAATGCCCTATTTGATAGGTTTAGACAAATTGCCTTGGCCTGACCAAAAAAGACTAGGGAACTATCCAAGTCTCCCCAGTCCTGACCGTTGATGTAGACAAGTCCTAGGTGGGTGATTGGAGAGCAGAAAATGAATACTACACTCAACCCTCATAGACTAATGCAGGCAGGGCAGACCCATAGTATGAATTAGCAGGACCCGTGCTGGCGCTCCGGAGAATGAAGGGTGAAAGTGGAAATGGAGTACCTGAGAAAACACGCAGGAGGGAAATGGGGTGTGTTAGAAAGCATGCATGAAGGAGCCTGACGAAAAGGTTAGCAGCTGCCGAGCGACCTCACCAAGAGTGACAGACACACAGCTGACACTCAGGTTAGGCAGCTTGTAGACCCAGACCTGTTTGAGTGGGTTGCTGGATGTACCTATGATAGGAGGCAGCTGATATTGTAGGGGGCAACAGCCCAATGTGTCACTGTGGAGCATGGCATGAGGTACGAAAAAAGAGTGCCTTCCAGTGGTAGGGGCTCAGGCGCACCTGGATTTGACCCTCACCTCAGTCATGGCACAGCATCAGTTGTCACCGGGCTTCTTGCTGCAAACAGGAATGAATTCACTGACCTCGAAGACCCCGTAAGATTATTTGCAGTCTTTTGTGAGAGGCCTTAGTGTATTTCTAACTCTGTAGGTTCTTATTACATGCCTCTGAACACTTGACTTGCCAAGACCCTGACAGAATTTGAACTTGTCCTTTAGGAGGCCAGTGTGTAGTTTGCTGTGCTGTGTCTGGGTAGACAGAGCAGGAGCCCTTTCCAGAAATGGCCTGCGAGCTGGGTGAGCCACCCAGTGGTGAAGCCTGCGCCAGTGCAGATGCTTCTGTCTGAAAAGGCAAAGGCTCAGGGAGTCTGACAGTCCTGTAAAATAATAAAATAGCTCAAGTAAGCAGCATTGTCCCCACTGGCAGGCACACAGTCCATTGTCATGCAGTGAGGACAGATGTCAGACGGTTGCTGAGTCCCATGAGTTGCAATGGAGACATTATTGAAATAACTACAAAGAGAATTTAATAATCCTAGATTGACAGGTTCATAATACAAGTGTTTAAGTCTGAAAGCCAGTGCTCACTGCTTAGTTTAATATCATGAAGCCCACCCCCACCTTCTTGGAAACATCCTGAACGCTGCTGTTGCTGATCACTGGAGCTGACACCTACCTGAGTGTATTTTTAAACAGCTTTATTGAGCTATCACTAACATATGAAAATTATGCATATTTAAGGTGTACAACTTTGACTGTTTTTTTTCTGTTTCTATGTGTTCTGAAATGATCACCATAGTCAAGCCAGGGAGGAAGGATCTGTGTGTGTTGAGTTCTAATTCAAAATCTATATCCTCTTAGCAAGTTAAAAGGACGCACCATTGTTAACTGGCATTACACGGTACCCCCATGCTGTATATTAGTAGAACTTTAGGAATTGGCCTATATAACTTACATAACTGGGACTTTGTACCCTCAAATGACATTGAACATAGAAATCATTCATTGGGGATTTTTGCAGGCAGGACACTGAGGGAGACTGTGGGAAAACAAAGTGTGCAAGGCACGTGGAATCTTCCAGAGATGAGCCATATATGCATAAGATATGAAATGCAGCTCTAGGAGACTAAAGAACCAGAGGTCATTATTAGTAAAATATTGCTCCTCACGAGGGGAGCAATTTCAGGAATGAAAAATTGGGTTTACCTGGAAGTTAACGATGCTTCAGTTCCAGGCCTTTTACATATTTGCAAGGCCCCGACTAACGTCCTGCATCCAGTTTTGTGATCACAGTTGTGTATTCTCTTTTTCTTATGGAAGACTTTTAAATTCTTGGCCTCATAGGATCTGCTGCTTTTCTCAGGCCATTAGCAGGGAGCTGGATCAGAGGAGGAACAGCCAGAATACAGCTCAGCACCCATATGGAACGGCAATATTTTCATCTGCAGTGCCACAGCACTGGCACCTGAGGAATATTAAGGGAGGGACAGGCAGAGTTGTGGTAGCTACTGCCAAACACATCAGAGCACTCTTAAAAGCCTTCTGCTTCCTTCTGCTGCCTTAGAACACGAGGATGCACCAACACAAAGGAAGCAGAACCTTGAACAAGGTGTTGTACTGCTGCCACTGGATTTCTAGGTCCTCACGCCACTTTCGTCTTTCTCCTTGGCTCTCCTAGGCACTGCTACAGGGATCCACTCCAAGATGGCTGGGTGGGAACAGCTGACACCGCCCAGATACCTACCCCACCCCAGGCCTCCTCCTGCTCCCCCGAGTTCTGTGAATTCCTTTGTCCCCAGCTCCATGTGGCTGTGTCTGAGAGGCCCTGGTGTTGCAAAGTTTCCATGACTAATTTTGGCAGGGCTAGCAGAGCCTTTTTCATATCAACAGAGCCTCACTCTCCCAGAGTAGTGGAAGTAGAGCCAAAATTCCACCTTGGCATACATACATAAAGCTATGTTTTTAAATAAGAAAGTTGGAACGTAAGAAAAAAGAAACAGAGGGGACAGAACTACCACAGCTGTGGTTAGAGAAATGATGGTACATGAAGCTGACAGCCCTGTGGCTTTGCTTGCACATGTCCTCCCCTGCCAAAACAGGCTATTCCTCCAGGAACCCTCTCCTAACTGGCCAAGACTGTGCAGAAACATTCAAAATGTGTCTTATTTTCAGTCTTCAGGGTGGGCCACAAACTCAGACACACTCTGCTGGTGGTTTTACAAATAATTTGCTTTTTTCTTGCTTGTAAAAGATCTTTTCTTGTTGCAAACAGAACTTCTTTTTTTTTTTTTTTTCTTGACTTTGGATTGGAGCCAAGGACCAAGTCTGGGGGCCTTGGCATCATCTTCACCATAAGATCTTAAATCTAAAAGGGCTTGGGAGGGAACTCCCTGCCTATCTTAAAAGGTCTTGAGAATCAAAAATGCTACTAAAATTTCCAGATTCAAGAGAATGCTGTGTAAATATGAAATATTGTTACTACCATGCAACGGAAGACCCCAGCTCAGAGAGGACATTTCTGCCTGGCAGGATGTTCCTGGTGACCCATTTACCAAGGAGAACTGATTGTGTGAAAATGGACCCCAGACCACACGTCCCTGCCCCAGCCTGTATGCAGTACTTATCACAGAAGCAGCATGGAGGGTGGCAGGGAGGCAGAAGAAAGCGAGCTGTGTGATGTTTCTTCATTTGGAGGCAGGTAGTTTATTGACCAAAGTATCTAGGTGTCCACACTTCTGTAGCACCCTTCACCTGCATGGTTCAGTCCTGCTCTCAGTGATATTCAGGCTCACACACTCCCTATGCCTCTAACAATGGCCCTGCCTGGGACCCGTCCACTTGTGCCAGCATGGTGACTCCTGTGTAGATCAGGTTCTTACACAGCCTTGAGACCTGATTCCTAAAACCATCAGGAGGCTAAATCCCGCAACCCTGCTTGGTTAACGACAGCTGCATTGTGCACAGGCGTCAGCCCCTGTCTGCCATCCCACTGAGGCTCTGAGTCTGTCCCTGACTCAGCTCTCCTTGTTCGGGTGGCCTCTATCTGTCAGAGCTTCTCCAAATCCGCAGTGGCTCTGCCCCTGTGATACTGGACTGGAAACCTGAAAACCTGCACAGAGGTGGCCAGGACACAGCTGTCTGTGCAGAGCCTCTCCTGCACTGGCTGCGACTGGCAACACCAGCCCTGCTCCCAGGCACCCCTTCCCCCCAACCCACCCACCCTAGCTAAGGCCCTTCCTTCAGCCTGGAGGTATCCCTGTTCCTGGCCTCTCTCCTTGCAGGCTGTTATGCACTTTGAACTGAAATTGAAAGAGCTGCTATCCAAAGGACATTGCAGGGTATCCCATTCACCATACCACCTTGCCTGTTCCCAGAACTTGCGTGCGCCTCAGATCAGGTGTGAAGACCCAGCCCCTCATCACTGCCCTGATTGTCTCTGTCCTCACCAGGCAGCCATTGCTGACCCATGAGTACATTCGTTCATCTCCTGTGTAGGTGCTTGCTCCTCTCTCTACCCATCAGCCGATGGGTGGAGGTGCACCTGACACACTCGCTCCCAGAAAAGATGGGGTTTGGAGAAGGGCTGTGAATAGCACACAGAAGCCATCTCTGGAGAGGAACCTGTCTTCCTGGTTGTTTCATACACTGAGGCATGCCTAAGAGTTGGGACAGCTGGGGAGAACTGGTGAGGCTGTGCGGGCTGCCAGAAAGACATCCTTACCCTAGGCTGGCAAGTCCTCCTGGGTGTACACAGGGGTGGGAGAGCTCTGCCGGCTCCTTTTCCTGCACCACTTCTTGCTGGCAGGACAGACCGGAGGGGAGCTGCAGGAGCCCAGCTGCGCTTCTGCAATGCGGCTCTGGGCTGAGATGAAGCGGGAGAGCGCCACCTACTGACAGGCGCGTCGGCTGCACAGAGGCAAGGCTGTGTAATAGCAGCTTCCAGCCTCGCTGTGCTCTCCTACTGGGTGGCTAACAAGACCCTTTGTTTTTTCCCATTCAGTCAGACCTGCTCTCGGTGTGTTTGCAATATAGGGGAGGACAAGGGGAAGATGGAAACTGGAGACCCCGAGGTGATGAGGAGAGCCTCGCTGTGAGAAAATTGCCTAGGAACAGCTCGCCCCCAGTAATCAGGCGCTTGGTGTTGTGTGACAGGCACAGTGCTGCATGTGGTTGTCTCACTTACCGTTCCAAGCAACCCTCGAGAAGGCAGGCGTCCCAGTTTCCACATGAGGAACCTGAGGCTTTAATAACAGTTCCTGGCCCCCAACATCCACGGCCAGTAAGGAACAAGGATATTGGGGTGTGGAGGAATCGAGGCTGAATTCTGTCTTGTTCTGAATCAATTTCTCCCAACACCTGCCAACCAAGTGGTTCCTATCCCCAGTTCAAGGCAGAATTTCTGTAATCCAATAAAGGAACCATTTCCTTTTGGTTGGGTAGAATCCCATCTCTGCTTTTTTCTACCTTAATCTCACACCCCCATCATCACCCCTCCCCTCCCCGCCAAGCTCAATTCCTTCGACCGTAAAACAGGGAAGTGAGGACATCTGACTTGCAGAGTTATGGTAGAGCCTCAATATTCTAGAGTACAGGGATTTCTAAACAGGAGCTTGGTCAGCTGTGGTCTGAACACCTACACTGGGATCCACCCTTCTCTCGTTGTTAGCTTTGGGGCCTTGGGCAGGTGTCTGGACCTCACAGGTCTCCAGCTTTCTCCTCAGTCCAATGGGGCTGACAAGGATGGACCCATTCTGTCAGAGCTCTCTGCACAGTCAGGTGAAAACCCCTGCTACTCCCATATTAGCTGTCATCATTTAAGTCTGAGGCCTCTGTTTCTTCAAATGGATTGGGGGAGGGTTTCTGAACAATGACTTGGTTTGAATTCAGCTTCTACACGAAGGCTTGTGTTTGTGTTGCTACAAGCCGCCACCTAAGGTCAAGGCAGGTGGGGCGGGGGAGCTCTGTGGATGCCACAGAGGGGACCTGGGAGGCACTCCTGTAACACCAGCGTTCCCAGCTCTACAGAGTCTAGTGCACTTCCCAGTGTGCCATCTCCTTTTGTCCTGCTGGGACAGCGGCACGTCCCTGCTGTTTGCTGGGGTAAGGAAGGTCAAGGCTCACAAAACTCAAGTGACATGTGGCTGCTGCAGAAGGGCTGTGTGCTGGGGTGTATTTGGAGGGTGGCCCTGAGTGTCTGGTTCCCACAACACACCCACAGGCTCAGAGAGGCACTTACGGGAGGCGAGAGAACCAACGTTCTGAGTTTTCAAAAAACTGACCAACAATAGCGTTTTCCTCTTCCTTTTCAACGTGGGTTTGTATTCCCGGGCACAGTTTTCACAAGAGGGCCTGCCTGGAGAAAATGTTGCCTTTTTTTTTTTTTTTAACCTCCATTCCTGGTTGAGGGAACAACAATTCTGCAGCCCCACCCCCACCTCTACCCCTAGCCTGCTGGGAATTACTTCCTCATTTTCTTCCCTGCCTGCCAGCTTTATTGAATTCTCCTTAGCAACATCCAAAGAAGAATTCGCCTAGCAACAGCATGGGAACCAATGAAATGTGGACATGGGAAAGGCTTCTAAACCAATGGGGGCTCTGCCTGACAGCCAAGATGGCTTGTAAGAGCATAATAGCCTGCAGTTTGCAAAGCAGCCCCTGGGTGGCAGCAGACCAGCTGTGTAAAACACTTTGGGATTTTTGCTTCTTGTGGCTTGTACTTGGATTTTTTTTTCTAATCTGTAAGAATTTGACTGCCACAGGCTTTGTGGGTGTGAGTTCTCCGTGTGAGGTGGTATACATGACCCAGACAATGGGCTCTTGGCTTCCACCACTGCCCTGACCTGACCCATCCATGACTCTCTTCATTGTTCCTGCCACCCCTGCAATTTGGAGTGGCACAGACTGGCACTGCCCCCTGCCCTGCCAGTTCTGCCTCCCACATCTATACAGGGATGTCAGATCAGGAAGTGCTTTTATGCATTCTACATGCTGTCACGTAGTTTACGTCTCTTACACTTTAAACCAGAGGCAGCCATGGGAGGAGCTGAATAGAACTACAGGAAACAATAGAAAATCCCAGTATTTAGTACTTTAGCCATCCTTGTGTGGAGATGTGGCCTTAAACACCATGCGGCGAGGTTTAGGACCTTCAGAAGTCTTGTGTCTTCCCAGGTGTCCCCGTGAAGTCCTGTATCTTCAGAAGGTCTCATTTTATTCCTTCCCTTCTTCTTGCCTCCAGCTGCCCTGGATTCCTGTGGTGGCATTCCTTTGTAGCTGCAGCCCTTAGCAAGGCATTGGTCTGTAATGGATGCTCAGGGACATTTTTAGAAGAAAGGAAATATGTGAGAAATGAAGTGTTGCTCTTCTTGAAAACAGCCGTAGGGGGAATGTATTGGTGGAGCAGTGCCTGGGAATATGCTGCTGGCTGCAAGGGCCATCTTCTGCCTGTTCAGGACCCTTGCACAGCACGAGCTACACCTCCAGACCAAAGCCCGAGCCTGCAGACATACTGTCCATCCTGGGAGTGGCTCATCTCAGCAATGTTGTGTTTTAGGAGGAACCGAGGAGCAAATCCAAAATCTGTGCCAACGTGTTTTGTGGAGCTGGCCGGGAGTGTGCTGTCACAGAGAAGGGGGAGCCCACCTGTCTGTGCATTGAGGTGAGTCCCGACATCAGGAGCCACGGCAGGGGCCCAGGCGAGGGTGGATCCCTTGGCCGAGCTGCCACTTAGTGGGCAGTGCCTGTGATTTCATCATCCCCGCACAGGCACGCCTTGTCTGTCTGGAAGACGTGACATTTTAAACCAAGGGGTTATAAATCGTATGCCTGATGTTTAGCACAGGGATTTTTAAAATATGTTTTTTATGTTTGAAACTGTAAAAAAATTTTAAATTGTCAAGTTGCTTTATGTTTGTCAAATAGTACAAGACGTAAGAGCATTTCAGAAAGTTCATAAATGAAGAAGCTAAAAGATAAGTTTATTTCAATCAAAATATTTTAAAATCCATGTGTAATTTTCCTACTATGCACTGTCCATGAACTTGGTGAAGAGCCCTCATCTGCATGAATTTCAAATTTTCTGCATCAAAATAAAGCTTATCTTTTTATTCTATTTCCCATAAACTTTTTGAAGAAGTTTTATATTTGTACAGAGGGAACCAGTGTTTGGTATACAATGTTCTACATTGGTTTTTTTTCTATGCTACTATAAACATAGGATTTCCCCCTATTTTTTTACAAAACAAGATCATAATATAGATATGTGCAGTTTATGTCTTGTACTGGTTAATAAATCGTGGACAACACACCAGATTATTACATATTGTTTTCATTCATTTTTGAATAGCTGCATGGTATTTGATCATATGAAAGAAGATTAGATTTATTGAGTCATTTCACATGGATGAACATTTAGGTTGTTCCATGGGTTGGTTACACTACCAGCTATCACCTCCAGTACAAATTTGTTTTCAAGCTGCTACTGCCTTTGTTTCTTAAGACTGATTTCCACCAATCTTGCTAGGTCAAAGGACATGTGAAATTTTTAATGGTAATTGCTTATTTACTTATGAAAACAAAGAGAAAGCTCCCATCTGCGAGATACCCCTCAAATACCCCAACAGCCACGATTGGGCCAGGCCAAAGCCAAGAGCAAGAAACTCCATTGTGGTCCACTCAGTTGTGGCATGGGCCCAAGCACTTGAGCCATCTTCCACTGCCTTCCCAGGGACACTAGCAGAGAGCTGAATTGGAAGCAGAGCATCTGCGGTTCCAATCAGCACTTACAGGGAATGCTGGCATGGCAGCATGTCTTAACTGCTGCACCACAACTCTGACCCCTCCCCATGTGTCCCCCCTTCCTTTGGTTAATGACATTTGAAAAACAAAATGAGCCTTTGCGAGATGCAACTTTTATTGGCAGGATTCAGATCCATTCCCCCTCCTGAAGCAAACATGTATCCTTTCCCCAGGCCTTTCTAGCAAATTAATCCTTAATCCGTAACCTGGAAACATACCTTTCTGCCAATAAATAACCCAGCTTAACAGATTCTGGTGTGTCCCAGGAAGGAAGTCTTCCAGCTCAGAAGCCTAAAAGTGAGATCCTACTGGGCATGGGTTTGCCCTGGGAGGTCCCGTCTAAAAACTGCAGATGGCCACAGTCTAGTCTCAGCTTTGTCTTATGGAGACATTGATTTTGAACAAACTACTTCCCATTAGATGCCAAAACAGGCTCTGATGATCTACTGCACTGTAAGCACTCCATAATAAATATTATTGCCATAAGCAAGTGCAGCTTATCTCTTTGGGCTTTGTTACCCTCATTTATATGTGGGGAGGTTAGCCTACTCCCATTGCAGAACGTGCTGTTACTTTGTTTGTTAACATACCTTCTCTGTTTTGTCCCTTTAGTAGGTGTGAGCTCAACTTGCTGCCCACACGAGCTTCTTAAAAGACACAAATCTAAGGAAATTGGGCTTGTTTGGTATCTTGACACCTTCAATAGGCAAAACAGAACCTAGCTGCCAAGTTTCCATTTCCACTTTGCCCTGTTTCCGTCAATAATGATTCTGCATACGTAGCACTTCACAAAGTAGCCTCCATCCCCAGCTTCACAACAGGTTGTGAGATTAGAAGGAAATTAAATAGCCCTAGAATGTGAACCAGAGTCACAGACCCTGAGTTAGGCCCTGAAAGAACTGAAATATGTGTGAATGTGTGGATATGGGTGTGTGTATGCCTACATGCACCTGTCTGTCTCTCGCATTTCCAGCCTGACGCTGGCTCTTTTGTGATAGATTGTTGGCATGTTAAGGCATCTTACATCACCTAAAGATATTGAATGACTTTATCCAAAGTGGCAGAGAATCCAAATTCCTGACTTCTAATGAAATTCCCTTCTTACTGACTTGATAGGGTGAATGAAGCAGAGCCTTAGTCAATTTGTGCTGCAATAGACAAATACCTGAGACTAGATTATTTCTATATCATGGAAATCTGATATTCAGAGTTCTAGATGTTGGAAAGGCCAGGATCAAGGTAACAGCTGGTTTAGTGTCTGTGGAGCGTCTGATCTTTATTTCCAGGGTAGCCCCTTGCCCATTGCACCCTCATGTTGTGGAAGGCAGAAGAGCAAAGGGGCTAACTATTACACTGCGTGAAGCCTCTTTTGTAAAAACGTTAGTCTCTTTCACAAAGGAAGGGCTCCTGTGACCTAATCACATCCGAATATGATCACTTTGGAGATTATTTCCATGAAAGTTGGAGAGGATACAGCCATGCCAACCATAGCAGGAGGCCTTTCTCTTCACTGAACAGAAGAAAAGACCCTGAGCAAGACTGACCCCAGAGGACTGTGGTGGGTGGGACAGGATGAGCTACCTCCGACACCAAGTCAGCTGGGGTCACTGATGGCCAGAGCTGAGGTTACCTGTGCCCTAGTGGGATAAAGGTTCCACCTTGCTGGTGGGGAGGCGCCTTGCAGCACGGCCGTGTGTGTACACCTGTGTGTGTGCCTTGATTGTGTGAATTTCCTCTTGTGCCTCTGTTTCAGCAATGCAAACCTCACAAGAGGCCTGTGTGTGGCAGTAACGGCAAGACCTACCACAACCATTGTGAACTACACCGAGACGCCTGCCTCACTGGGTCCAAAATCCAGGTGGATTATGATGGACACTGCAAAGGTAAGGCAGGCTCTCCACCTGTTGCAGGGCAACTGGAGTCGCAGGGAGCCCGAGAGCAGATCAGCTGGTCAAAATGACCCTAACTCCTTCCACCTTGACCATGGCCAGCAAAGTTGTGGAAACTACCCTGGCAGAGGCGATGGGTCCTCTTGCTATGAGCCTGCTTGTTTGGGCCTAGAGAAGAGCTCGGATTTGTGCCCAGGGCTTCCTACATCAGACCCCAATGGGGACTTCCAGCACTCTCTATAGCCAGATAGCAGATAACAGGTGACCACATTATTAATCAAAAATCATTTTTTAAAATCCATAAGTGATTTTCTTTCTGGAAAGTAGCTAGATGTCACTTTTCCTGAAGATTTTTAATCTGGGCACCTCTCAAAGTTGGTAGCATTGTGTTTTGTCCATTTTGTGGTCAAATTATTACCCCTTGGAGTCTGAGGAATGGAGTTCTGCATTTGTTGCTAATTAGACATTAGCTACCTGCCAAATCCTACACCTGTCCAGCCTTTCTCAGCCCTGACCTTCCCAGAGAAACAGAAAGCTGTTTCCAAGTGTTGGTGTCTACTCTATTTCCTGTTCAGGGTGATTCTGAGCATGGATCCTTCTTTGTTAAATATTTATCTCTTTATTCAAAAGGCAGAGCAACAGAGAGAGAGAGAGAGAAGAAAAGGGGTTGGGGGATAGAGAAAGAATGATCTTCCATAAGTTAGTTCAAGCTAGTTCACTCCCATAGTAGCTAGGGCTGGGCTAACTTAAAGCCAGGAATCAGGAATTTCAACTCAGTCTCCCATATGAGTGGCAGGATCCTAGATATTTGGGCTATGATCTGCTGCTTTTTCAGGTGCACTAGCAAGACGCTGGATCAGAAGTTGAGTAGATGGGACCCAAACCTGTACTCTGAAATGGAATGCCAGCATCTCAGGCAGCAACTTAACTTTCCATGCCATAATGCTGGCTGCTTTGTATGAATTCTCAGACTCTTGGGACCCCATTCATCGAACAGGAAAGAGCAAAAAAAGCAAGAGGGCAATTCTGTGACCCCAGAATGTCAAACAAGACAGGAAAGAAAGTGTCCCCACACTTGAGCCCTGGAGGAAGAGGAGGAAGACAAGATGATGAGATGCCCCTTTAGTGTGGGGCAGGCTTGATCCTAGACGTTCATAGGAATGTTCTCTTCACCTGGCAACATGCCTTCTTCTGTCTTGCAGAGAAGAAGCCGGTCAGTCCATCCGCCAGCCCAGGTGAGTGCTGGTCTCCTGCTGTGAGCACACACACACACATGCCTTAGGAGGAAATGCTTTCCATATTGGAAATTCTGATTCTCTTCCACAATCCCTGACAAGGTGTGAGCTAGATCAGAGCTGAGAGCTCATGACCCAAAAGTAGGCTCTCCTCAAGCCAACCTAGAAAAGCTGCGAAGTGGCCTTGTTCTATGCTTACTGCTGTCTGGGTCAGGTTTTCCATTGCTACTGTGCAGTGATTGAATCACAGTGATAGTCTACGGCCATACCACCCTGAACGCGCCCGATCTCGTCTGAATCACAGTGATAGAAAAGCCATTGAAACCTCCCCTTGTTGCCCTGTAAGATGGGCGCATGTCACAGGCCCAGCAAAATCAGAAGGCATGATGTGTTTTGAAAGTGGACCTTTGGGAAGGCTGGTGAGACTTCTGGGGTTTTCTATAAATAAGCCTGACAAGTTCATCGTGATTTATGCTTGGTGTGCACATCCCTGGCCTCCCCCTCTCCCCACCCGATGCAGCTCTTATTGTGATCATCAGTTGAGAAGAATGAGCCTCAGAGAAATAAAGTGGGTTTTCCCAAATTCACACAGCAAGGAAGTGGCAAAATGGGGTGGAATGCCTGAATTTTCATCCCTCGAGTCCAATACCAACACGTGTTTGTCTTCCAGAAATTGCCTCCTGCCACAACTTTATCTCCCAGTGCTCTCAGTCCCTCCTGCTATTTCCATGTCCAGAATGTTGACATCTCCCATTTTGGCCTTATTTCCTGTTGTTTATGATAAAGGGAGATACAGGTGTGCTAAAGATGTAAGTGAGGAGGAACTTTGGTAGACCAAGTTAGTGAGAAATGGAGAAACTAGAGAGGGCATCAAAACTGCGTGGCATCAATAATTTTTTAATTTATCATATATTACTTGAGCTTGTCTTTGAGCCAACGGAGCTACTATATGGACTTTATATTTCCCTAACTTTTTTTCAAATTTATTTATTTGAAAGGTAGAGCTACATACAGAGAGGGAGAGACAGAGAGAAATCCTCCATCCATTGGTTCTCTCCCCAGATGATCACATCAGCCAGGGCTGGGCCAGGAGTTTCATCGGGGTGTTTCATGAAGATGACAGGGATCCAAGCACTTGGGCCATCTTCCACTGCTTTCCCAGACCATTAGCAGGCAGCTGGATTGGAAGTGGCTTAACTTATTGCATTGTGACAGTGGCCCCTTCTGAAATTAATGAAGATGTCTTTTTTTTTTTTTCCTGTTAAGCACCAAACTTTCTGTTGCAGTATTCTGGGTGTTTGACAAATGTTCCAGCAATGAGAGCTTGAATTCTGGGTTAGACTCTTCCTTGCTGAGTACCTTGTATGTGACAGAGCTGTCCCTTTCCTGCAGTCGTTTGCTATCAGGCTAACCGTGATGAGCTCCGGCATCGCATCATCCAGTGGCTGGAAGCCGAGATCATTCCTGACGGCTGGTTCTCTAAAGGCAGCAACTACAGTGAAGTTCTTGATAAGTACTTTAAGGTAACATGGTGTTGAACGGTACTTCCTTCTCCCAGAGCTCGATCAGAAGGAAACGCTGGGATAAACCTGACTCCCTAACCAAGACAAAATTGTGAAGCTTCTTGAAAGTTGCCTTCTGACCTGCTTGGTCCGTAGGAGTCCCGTAATCCTTGGGACTCTGAGACACATGTGCTCCTTTCTTTGGCCAGTGAAGCCACAGAAAGGGTTGATGAGGCAGTCATTGATGGCTAGAACCCAACCTGACTCCTGCTGCCTGTGGTGCCTTGTGCAGCTGAGTGCTGTTACATGACACCTTCAGATTCGCCTGGACCCAAACACAGTCAGCCTCTTTCCTGTCCACATTGATATCTCCCCAAGTCGTTAATCTTCCGTCAATGAGCTGGCATTTCATGGGTCCAAAGAACCTGGCTAAATAAAGATATTGCTATTCCCTGTTATTTTTAACTAAAGAGACAGTGCTCTAGGTCCAAAGAGATGTTTCTTCTAAGAAGGAAAAGGAAGGAGGAAATAGTATGAAATTGGCAGTGGCAGGGCCACCACAAACGTCCTGCAGAGCTTCAGAGTTGCTGGAAGAAGATTCATGGCTGCGTTCCAGCTGATTGCCAAGGACACAGACACATACAGGGATATCACACTGGGAAAAAGAGAGACACGTACACAGAGATACAACATGCTCGAGTTACACATACCGCACGCAAATGCACAGTGTGCATGCAAACACACACACAGTTCAGACCCCTGCATTCTCATAGAGACCCAGGGGCTTTCCGTCTAAGGCACACACACACACACACACACACACACACACACACACACACACACACGCATCCTCTCTCACCTGCGCCCTGAGCTAACCAACCACAAGGGGGATTTTTTAGCAGCTCTGACACCATCCAGCTGGGTCCATGCAATTTCAGTCTGGATTCCTTTCTCACCCTGGCTTTATGATGGACCCTATGGTAGATTACTGGGTTGGAATTAAACGAATGGAGGGTCATTTCAGCAGTCTCTTATGTAATTGTTCTTAGTTATAGATTTTTCTCGTCAGCTGCAAAGATTAAATCCCTGCTGGGATTCAGCAGGATGAGAAAGCACTGCCCAAATTCCCTGTCCTCTGTCTCTGCCACATGCATGTCCCAGTGCCCCTGGGCCGGGGCTGGGTCCTCCCCTAGAAATATGCATCACCCTGCTGAGGGTAGGGCAGGAACAGAAAGGCACTGACAGAAAATGATTTTTCCCAAAGCTGCCTAAGTGGTACCCCAGGGCCTGTGGTAAGCAGCAGCTTTGTGATTATAGCTTAAGTGTTGTCGGGCCCAGGACACTCCTTCCAGGGCACCTCTTGGGACCTTGTAATCATTGATTGTGGCTCTCTGGTGGCACCCTGCCTGCAGCATCACTGACACCTGTTATTGGATTTGATTGTCAAGTCCCTTGACTACCTCACTCCCCATCACCACACACACACACATCACAGCCCAGAAGCTCCCATCAAAAACCTGCATACCCCCTTGAGAAAGCAGCTTTGCTCTAGGGCATTTTCACTCACTCACAACTAAGGAAGCTAAGTCATGACTTTCTAACATCAAGGTCCTTCCTTTCGACTCCCTGGCAGTATCATCCCGCAGAAAAGAGAGGCTTTGCTTTCTGATTCCTGCTGATGTCCAGAAACCTGTGTGATACTGTCTTCAAAGGGAGACTCCCTCCCCTAGGTGAACACCTGCCAGTTGGTGACAGATCTGATATTTCACAGAGAAATCTGTTTCTGGACCAGTGAACTACTCTCCTGCCTACCTGGCATTCCGCACACTGACATCAATTGAAAAACCAAATCTAATGGGAATTTGGATAAGGCACAAATCAGACTTTAACCTCAACTAGTGATCCAGCTGCTGTTTCTGGGATGAAAGTGTAACAGGATGCCCATCTCTCTCTCTTTCATATATACACACACACACAACTCCGTGTGGCTAGTGGAATTGGAGCCAGCTTTCGTGTCCCCCGTACCTAGCTACACAATTGTCCAGTACTCCAGTTGCTGTGAGTGAGCACCTGGCACAGCCCATCTCTGAGCCATCTCCATCACACACACATCTTCCTGCCTTTCCACAATCCTCCAGTTACATGACAGGGAAGTGTTGTTAGTATAAATACAAAGCTTGGAAATGCAGACTTCTGAGGGGGACTTCAGAGAGTTCAAGGGATTAGAATTAGAAGTTGCATACAAAGCATCTTCACTAAACTATTTGAAAACCCTTCATATGCCTAGTTTCAAAATTTTGGCCAATAAAATAATCCGTCTTTTTAAAATCCAGTATTACATGAATTTTTAAAAATGTACCCTCATTCTTTGTCAATGTTGGCCTAACAGAGGCCAAGAGAATTATGTTGGTATCCAAGAAGAGTCTCCCACAGATAGCTACCCCTTCCTCCCAACCCTGGCCAATGCATTCCAGTTTGTTTCGTGGTCAGCTTCCAGGCTTCTGCCTTCCTATGGATTCCACCTACAGTTCTGGCCTAGGGAAAGACAAACAAGGCCCTTTTGAGACACAAATGCAGAAGGCTGGGATGGCTGCTTAGCTTTAGGCTTAGATCTGGTTGCAATGAATATCAGGTATATGTACATAGTCCTGCCTCTTAAGAGACAACTAGGCTCATCCAGGTACAGGATGCTCACAGGTGCCTCTGGCAGCCCACGTTGGACTGTTCTCTTTATATTCTGTCTGTCATCAAGCCCTAAAGACATTAGGATCTTTAAGGATTGCTTCTGTTGCCCCAACACATACAACCCTGAACTCAAAGTCCTGAGCTACTAAAATATGACTCCTAGACAAGCTTTTAAAATTATCCTTGTCTAATTAATCAAGACCTCACAAAGTCAATACTTATACAGGGTTCCTCAGAGGAATGTGTAGTGAATAAAGAACATCTGAGACATGTCCCTAGGGATTGAGGACAAGGATGAGAAATCGATGCTAAGCTGAAGCCTTGCAGTTGATCTATGTATTTTTGTCATGCCACATACAACAGGAAGACTCACCTGTAGCATACATAGAACACATGACAGTCACAAAAGCAGAAACGGTAGCTACGTTTTTTTCCTTCTACATGGAAACCAAGACATATTTTTCTAGAATCCCTTGCAGCATCTGGGAGCCACCCTGAAAGGAACATGTCAATGTTGATTTCGTAGGGTAGCAAATGAGGCAGTCTATGGAAAGAATGTAGTTGTGTAAGGGTGGAGGATGCAATGCCATTGGAACTAGTTAGGAGGCTGGCAGTATCCAACTTGAGATTGATCAGAACCTTGAAATTGACACTTCTCCAGCAACAAGAGCCTAGGCATTGCTGATGATCCCAGTTGGCTGAAGTCTCAGTTTAGCATCTTTCCATGCAGGGAGAAATGCTTGGTTTCCCTGTCACTTCAGGCCTGCTCATGAGGTATTAGCTGGGGCATCAGGGCAGCCTGCACCAAGGAGTCTGAAGATCTTTGCCCTCACTGGCAGCAGGACCCACTGCACAGGACTTTGCACCTGCAACTTAGTTAATTCGGACCCTTTGTTCATATATTCTCACCAATATGGTCTGTTACGGCCACCAGTGTGAAAGTGAAGTCTTGATAACAGGGCATGGAAACTCGAAATCCAACAGCAAGATGTGTTCCTGCAGATCCCAAAGTGAACTCAGAGGGTCATTTGCATCACTGCTCCTGAGCACCCTGTTAGAGGAACCCCTCTGGGTCTCCAGCCAAAGATTCTAATCCCAAACTGGTCATTTTTCATTGCCTTTCTGTCTTCCTCTGGGGTCTGAGAGCATGGATTGTTGCTATCTGAGCTCACGTTTTAAAGCCAACATTACTGAAGTACATTGTCAGGCACCTCAGGGTCCTGAGCTGTTCAGCTTTCTGTTGGGGCTATCCTCCTGGGACCTTTCCCTGGGTTTGAAGGAGGTAGGGTGGCCTCTGCCAGATCCCTTTACTCTCATCTTGGGACACGGGGGCCTTCTCTGGATGTCCTAGTGACTCCAATCAGGATTGCTAGAACTCTCTGAGGCCAGCGCTAGAATGAATCAAGGAAGGATGAAGCAGAAATGGGCCAGGACAAGGGGTCAGGAATGGGAGCTAGAGTTCTGCCAAACCTCCCTGAAGGATCTCTCCACACCCTTTCTAGAACTTTGATAATGGTGACTCACGTCTGGACTCCAGCGAATTCCTGAAGTTCGTGGAGCAGAATGAAACTGCTGTCAACATCACCACCTATGCAAACCAGGAAAACAACAAGCTGCTAAGGTACACATGGGACGTGGTCAGCTGGAAGCAGGCGCCTGGGTTGGAGATTCACAACTCTTCCTACCAGTCAAGGAGCCACCAGGAACAGGAAAACGGGAATTGTGTCCTGTTCTAGTCTGTGATGAACACTGCAGTCTAATATTGAAAACCATCCATCACTGATGATGTAGTTATGGTTTTCGGCTAGCTCTGGCAAGGAATTGAAGATTGTAGTGGATCCTAAGGCTAATTATCAAGGTCATACCCCAACAAAGCTGTTCCTGAGAGCTGTGCCTGATGTTTTGTTGGTTCGTTTTCTGAAAGGGTTATCAAACTGCAGATCTGAAATAGCTTCAGTGGTGATTTTTAAGAAAATCGGTGCTGTTTCATGTTGATTGCTCTAATGATTACCATGATATGGCCTCCCCCATTCTCAGTATTATCCCAGAATAAATATTTTTAAAAATTAACCCTGCTTTCTAGTGTACCAGTAAAAATTAAAAACAGAGAAGTGCCTGTTATGTTCTCAAGTGACCCAAAGCACCTAGAAGGACTCCTTCCTTAATAATAATCCATGACCTTGAACCATAAACCATAGTCATCTTTTGGTCATCTGAAATTTGATAGCAATTTACAGTTTCCACACTTGCTGCTCCTGACATCCCAGTGAAGGAGGCATCTTGTCCTCCTTTCACAGATGAGAAGACAGGCTCTGAAAGGTTGAATTATTAGCTCAAGGACATGCAGTAGTAAGGTATTCAGCTAGGGCTAAAGTTCAGGCTAAAAGGAGAGAGATGAAACTAAGATTCTTTTGGTCAAAGAGCTCTTTCTAGAATGTTTAGACTAATGCTTCTCCCTCTTATTTTTTTTCAGATTCCATGTTCTTTTCATATCATATTTAATTTCCTCTGTCTTAATTTTTTTAGTCTGGTTAACTTGACACATAAAGCATGGGAAGAGCAGCTGCTAGTGGAAGCTGTGCGGGTCATAAAAACATTTGTCTGTCTCAGTGAACAAAGCCAGAAATGACTTTGTCTTCTTAGATAGAACAGTTGATCAGCTTGAGGGATCTGACATCCAGTAAGACAAACTGAAGGTTAGAGGCTCCCGGGGTCTGGACAGGCAAAGGCCGAGGCAGGCCAGTGCACCATGTCCCAATCAGCAGCCATCTCTTGGTCTCCCGTGCAGGCTGCAGGTGTGTGTGGCCTTAGTGCCATCTTCCTTTCTTGGGAGCAAAACTGAGCTCTCACTGGCATATTTCTCTTACGTTTCATTTCAGAGGGCTCTGTGTCGATGCGCTCATCGAACTGTCTGATGAAAATGCTGACTGGAAACTCAGCTTCCAGGAGTTCCTCAAGTGCCTCAACCCATCTTTCAACCCTCCTGAGAAGAGTATGCTTGAGCTTAAGACAGAGTTATTGGGAGGGAGGCTGGGTTAGAAAGCCTTGGTGGCACTCTCTAGAATTAATTGATAAAATCCCCTTCCTTGATTGTGCATTGAACCTTGTTCATCACCTCCAACTGAGTTAGGATCCAAAAATCTTGAGGTTGATGGTCACATTGCCTTGACTATAGGGCATCTTGTCATTGAGAAGAAGATCTTGTCTGGGAATGGATAAGGTCCATAGACTGTAGCAAAGCCCCCCTCCCATCTGTACTGTTGCCCCTCATTTGTGGTCCCACAGAGTGTGCACTGGAGGATGAGACGTACGCAGATGGAGCCGAGACCGAGGTGGACTGTAACCGCTGCGTCTGTGCCTGTGGAAACTGGGTCTGCACAGCCATGACCTGTGATGGTGAGCTGTGTCTTGGGAACAGGGAACAGAAAGAAGCAGCACTGTTCATCACTGTGGGAGAAGTCCCAGGGGGTGGGGTGGAGGTAGAGAAGAGAGCCAGGGCTGGGAGCAAGAACCCAGGCAAGCAATTAGCAGACTCAGACTTGGCATATTAGAGCTCCCAGTGGGCATCTCTGAGGGCAGAGCACTCTTTCCAATGCCTAAGTGTGCAAATCACCCCAGAGACTTCTAATAAGAGAACACTTAGACCCAGGAACTTAGTGAATGTTGCTATGAGACAAGAATAATAATAAGGAAAACAAATACTTGCTATATGCTAGACATGCTTCTCAGCATTTACATGTGAATGCACTTAACCTGTATGACACCTTGGAAAATATGCTGGGAGAGACTGAGGTGGTTAGAAGACAAAATGACACCACCTTGCCATACCCAGAAGAAAATGGAAAAAGACTGGGTAATCCTACAAAAAAACAAAACAAAACAAAAACCTGAGGTGGTTGAAGCATGGGCAGGGCAGGTTAAGGAGATAAACATGTTGGAAGGATTTGGGAAGACAGGATAGAGGATCAGGGACCCCATCAGGGTTCTGTTACAGTGATGCCAAAGGTCAAGAGAAACTTTAAAGTCAAAGCCAAGGCTAGCAAAGAACAGAGACCATTGGGATTGGAAGAAAGAGTTAAGTGTTGAAGCCAGGTCTGGACTGAAGAGCCACCTTAGGTTTGAGAAGAAATGCTGGTTAGAATTTGACCCAAAGTTACACCCAATGTGGAGAACCTAAAAGTAAGTCCCACACATCCTACAATCCAAGTTGCCTCCCCTGTATGGAGGTCAGTTCCACCCACCATCACACAGCCCAGGACAGCTCACCCTCCCTGTGTAACTAGAAAGAGCACACCAGCAACCTGAGAATGTCTTGGAGTGGAGATCAGGGATACTTACAGAAAGAACAGTATGTACCCAGCATCATGTTTAGGAAGATTAGGTAAGGCAAGGTCCCAGGACGAGATGCTTCTGGCCAGTGAGGCCTGGGAGACACCAGTGGTACAAAAGGAACCCAATTTTATCAAAGGGGTCACCAGTTCACCTCAATCCAAGACTGTTGACAGGGTGAAAAGGCAGGAAACCAAGAGAATTCCAGGGACAATTTATGAAACAGCAGTAAGAGTCTAGAAAGTCTTGGAAGTTACTGGATGTGTAGACCAACCCTGGAAGGCCAGGCCACACAGTAGCTACTGAAGCCCACAACATCTCAAATCAGTGGCCCAGCCTGCATGACCTCTGGTCTTCCTGGAACTCCCTTCAGTAGCTCTCCACACCTGTCTGTTCCTGTGTGGCCTTGTAAGGGAAACCCTTCATTTCTATGACATAGCAGTTGAGGAGCATCTGATAGGCTGAGCTGTAATCACAGTCATCTGGTAAGAATCCTGTCCTATGCATCAAGACCGGGTTACTACCCCTGTGGACACTGCCCATTTTCACAGCCACACAGCTCTGGACTGCTGGCCCACCTCTCTAGATGGCTCTGCTTCAGAGCACTGTAGGAGTAGAGGGTCATGGGGTAGTGACCAAGGACCTGTATGGGCTAAGGATTGGAGAGGGTATGGCTTTTTAGGTTAGCACCTGAAAGTTAGCAGAGTGGTGTCAGATCCTAAATGCCAACAAGACAAACAAGAAAGGTCACCAAGATGTAAGGGCAGGTAAAACCAGAGTTAGGGAGACTGCTGTGAGGAATATGCCCAGAGTGTGTGTCCTAGACATGCTTCCTGACAGAAAGCATCCTGTTTAATAGACAGATGACTGGCTTCCATCCCAAACCTACTGAATTATAATCAACTGAAGGATAGCCTGGGGACCTGTATAGTCTTGTTTTTGTTGATCTGGACTGAGAGTTTAGGCATTATTGTCAAGTACAGTGTCCATCAACCATAGCTGTACATTAAAATCCCCTAGAAAGCCTTTTTCCAAAACCCAAAAAGCAAAAATGAGTGTTCATCTCATGTTAATAAAATTGGAATCCCTGAAGGTAGGACCTAAGCAATTGTATTCTTAAAATTTTCGCCAAGACAGTTTGAGGCTGAGAATCACTGGCCAGAGGAGTTCCCTGAGTCAGGATCCAGCGTTTTCTGCAGGGCCAGTTCTAAGCAGCTAAAGGAGACACAGTGAATAGAGGCCAGAGAGGAGCAGGGATCAATAGCTTTATCAGTAGCATCTAACCTAGGAGCAATCATCCATGTTAATAGAAATTGTGAATTTCAGCTCTCCTTCCACACATTAGATGTGGGATGAATTGAAGACCTACAGGCTAGATTGGTGGGATCCCTCCCGTGATCAGCACAGCCACCACTGCTCTGAGCTTTTCTTCTTCTTTTTTAAAGAGTTATTTTATTTTTATTGGAAAGTCAGATATACAGAGAGGAGAGACAGAGAGGAAAATCTTATATCCGCTAATTCACTCCCCAAGCAGCTGCAACAGCTAGAGATAAGCTAATCCGAAGCCAGGAGCCAGGAACTTCTTCCGGGTCTCCCAAGCAGGTGTAGGGTCCTAAAGCTTTGGGCTGTCTGGCTGCTTTCCCAGGCAACAAGCAGGAAGCTGGATGGGAAGTGGGGCAGCTGGGATTAGAACTGGTGCCCATATGGGATCCCAGCACATGCAAGGCGAGGACTTCAGCTGCTAGGCCACCATGCCGGGCCCATGAACTTTGGTTCTTCTTGCAGGAAAGCATCAGAAGGGGTCCCAGACCCAAACAGAGGAGGAGATGACCAGATACGTCCAAGATTTCCAAAAGCACCAGGTAAGAGGCAGCTTCCATGCAAGTTCAGGCATCCCTTCTGCCACCAGGCTCAGAGACCATACATACTCCCAGTGCCCCAGGAGACATGCCAGGCTCGGTAGTTCCAGACATTCTCTAATGGGTACTTCTCCCATGGTCAGGTAGGGTGCCAGACATAGGGAACAATTTGGTGTTTGGCTGCTTAAAACAGACCCAGACTAGTGGTGATTTGCAAATGAGGTGGAAGTGATTTGCAAATGAGCCTGATGGTAATGCTTCTTGTCAAGGCCAGCACCCAGATCAGAACACTCTTCAGTTGCTTGAAAGCAGGCTCTGGGACTTGCTCACCACTGTACCCTCCCATGTACATGGGACCTAGAACATGAGTAGCACTGAGCAACTGTGAAATTCATACATTTGGACCACAGCAGAAAGGATTTAAGTTAAATACAAAAATGACTAGAAAATAGCTTGAGATTAACCAAAGTTCTCCTTCCTGAAGACTCAAGAAGATACTAAATAAGAAGTCTGTTCAGTTTCCATGTGGTTCAATTGAAGGCTGAACTATTATGGGAATATTGGGCTCCTGGCCCCGCCTCTCCACTGGCCTGTCATGAAGTCATAGAGATGTGGTGCCTTATGTTTCCTGCCTGTAGATTGGGTCTAGTAGTACAAGCTTTCTCTGTGACTCAGATGTTTTTAAGGAGTAAAATGGTCATAAGAACTGCTAGCCTGTTGAGGTGAACTATTTGACACGAATAAATGGAACTGTTAATAGTAATTGTTCTTATTTAGCGATAATTCTTTAAGCATAGTCAGTTTATCATTGTCACTGCTGATGTTAGTGAATAAGCACAGGCTTCTGACTTGTTTCACTCAATTTTTCAGTATTGTGTGTCCAAATGAGTCCAGCCGCAGGAAGTGTATGTGTGTGTGTTGGGGGTGGGGGATGTACTTTATAGGGATTCTTTTTCATCTAGGCTGGGAAGTTGTCAGATAGTGGGGAATGAGTTATAATCACTAGCATTTAAGGGTTTCTGGTGTATGTGAAATCCCTTAGAAGGAGAAAATGGTGAGACAAGAACTCAACTACAGATGGTTGGTCCATCAGAAAGGGACTTGGAGAATAGTTCAGGAAGGTGATGTACAATATGTGTTCAGGCATGATAGGATCCAGGGCAAGTGGAGGTGAATCCTGTTGGGGAACGGAGTTGCTGTGTCTGAGCAGAGAGCAGACAGGGATTTCAGCAAAAACTCCCATCAGCCATTGGAGCCATTGATGGCTGCTGCCGGGAAGCATGGGTTCCTTGGCATTTCTGGCCTGTTAGCAAGTGTGCACAAAGTGGGCTTCCACAGCCAGGGCAAGCCGTTGGGCAAAGAGATGCAGCCCTGCAGAAGGAAGGAAGTTAGTGTCAACCAGCATATGAACAAAGCGAGTAGGGATGAAGTAGGCTATTGTGTCCCAGGCCCCATGGCCAAGGGTCTACCCTATTTAGGGTTTTTTTTTTAGATTTACTTTTTTTTTATTGGAAAGGCAGATATACGGAGAGGAGAGACAGAGAGGAAGATCTTCTGTCCAATGATTCACTCCCCAAGTGAGCGCAAAGGCCGATGCTATGCCAATCCGAAGCCAGGAGCCTCTTCCGGGTCTCCCACCCAGGTGCAGGGTCCCAAAGCTTTGGGCCGTCCTCGACTGCCTTCCCAGGCCACAGGCAGGGAGCTGGAAGGGAAGCGGGGCTGCTGGGATAGAACCAGCGCCCATATGGGATCCCGGGCGTGCAAGGCGAGGACCTTAACCACTGCGCCACCGTGCCGGGCCCTACCCTATTTACTTTTTAAAATTGAGTTGTCACATACCATAAAATCTGTTCCTTAAAAGGGTATTATTCACTAGTTTTTTTTAGTGTATTTATATGACTGCCGTCACCTCCATGTAATTCCAAAACATTTTCATCATCCCCCCCAAAAAATACCCATTAAAGGTCAGTTCTCATTCTCCTCTCCTTGTCTCTGGCAGCCACTAACCTACTTTCTGATTTTATAGATTTGCCTATTCTGGACATTTCAGCTAATGCAGTCTTGCAATAGACAGTCTTTTCTGCCTGACTTAATTTGCTTCATGTAATGATTACAAGGTTCATCCTTGTGGCATGAATCTGTACTTTGTTCCCTTTTGTGGCTGAATAACCTTCCAGGGTATGGTTACCCCACATTCTGTGTACCCATTCATGTGCAGATGGATATTTATGTCATTTCCTTCTTTTGCCTGTGATCTATTACATTGCTAGGAACTTTGTTGTATGCCTATGCATGTGAATCTGAGCTTTTGGCTCTGTTGGTATACTCTTTGGTGTGGAATTGCTAAGTCCCAGAGCAATTCCATGTTTGGCCTTTGAAAAGGTGCCAAAGTGACTACGCCATTGTACATCCTTCCCAGCTGCTCAACATCCTTCATGTCCTTGACAGCCTTTGTCATTGTTTTTTTGTTTTGTTTTGTTTTTTTGGTGTGGATCTGAACTGGTATCTCCTCCTTGTGGTTTGGATTTACATTTGCCTAATGACTAATGATTTAGCTCATTATCTTCTTGAAACCCTTATTTTCTACTTGTGTATCTTGTTTGGAGAAATAGACTAGATACAGTTTGCAGGATTAGGTATTTTGTCACCCTGATTTTGCAGTTGAAGATACTGAAACACAGAAGTTTTCCTAATAGGTCAAAAGTCATCCCCAAAAGTGTCACAGCTCAGGCAGTCTGCTCACACAACCTGTTGCTCTGAACCCTTCTCTGTATTGGTTGGGTTTGGAACATACTGTAGCACTTCCATTTGATATCATCCTTTTCATCCTTAAGATGGAGATGATGATATCTGATCATCGTTTCATGGGAGTTCCCACAGCTCAGCGTTTAATTCCATAAACAGCTATCTGGACATGTGCTGACTGGGACATGATCCTTCGTTCTGAGTTACTCATTATCCATGGAGGAACCAGACATGTCAACAGAACTGAAACTCAGTGTGAGCATATATCTGCTACGCACTGGGGCCTAGTGAAATGCCAGTTTTTTTTCAAGATGTTCAGGATATTTGTTTTCTCTTGCATCTCAAAGGAAACAGCTGAGAAGACCAAGAGGGTGAACACCAAAGAGATCTGAGGAGGAGGCATGCAGGAACAGCGTCTGGAGCCCACACCTTCTCCTCCACTTCAGCGCTGAGTCCAGTAAACGCAGATGTCTGCTACAATCGCCAAATCACCAGTATTTGCTTGTATAGCAACGACTTTTGTTTTGTTTATGTGTTTTGCAATCAAGGAAATGGGGGCGGTTGGCTAGGAGGGGAAGGCTCAGAGCCTTCCTTTTAGGAGTGCTTTGGGAGAAACTGTAAATGATGCTCTAGGGGCTGGAAGCAAGTCAGGAAACTGCATCATGGTTGGAAAAGCAGCAGACCCAGAACTGAGGCCTTTCTCAGTCCGTGGCTGCAGGGATTGTGAGCAAGGCCAGAAAGAACTTAGTAGGCTGTCCCTGGGGGAGGGCTCTAGGAAGGTCAATGGGGAGGAACACATTCTGCTTCTGGCTCCTTCCCATTCATCAACACCTATCCTTCTCTTTTTAGTCCCAGCAACTGCCTCTACCTTCATGGCCATCCTGCTAATTACCCCAGCATCCCTCAGGCTTGGATGGAGTTTTCAGGAGGGTGTGCTCAAATGATGTAGAGACTTGTCTACTTTAAGCCCCTTAGAGACCTAACCAAATTTTTAAAATACTTTTTACCAAAGGTGCTATTTTTCTGTAAAACACATTTTGTTGGCAAGTTGACTTCTTTCTTCAACTATTTCCATTATATTTCTGTTGTTAATATTTTGTTATTGCAATAGTAAGCTTTTTGTAATATTTTTTGAGTAGTCCTACCATTTCACAGGTGAAAGGAATTTGGGGTTCTTCCTGGTGCTGGGAGCTCCTTAATCCAGACATTGCCCACTCTACAGACTAGAGACAACACACTGTGGGCCTTCTGCCTTGCCAGCAGATCAGCCATCTACCAGAGTAGCAGGGAGTGCCCCAGACAAGCCAGGGCAAGATGACACACTTTAACAGAAAGCTTTCAAGATCCAAAACATTAAATGTTTTTCATTGATTCTGAGAGGTTCAGGCAAATCATATTCCAAGGTGTGGTGAAAAATGTGCTCACTTGTCTGTGCTCACTTGCTAGCAGTGGGTGACTTTGACTTTTGATTTAATGGATTAGTGGTTCTGGGGTTCTGGCCACTGGTGCAGAGAGTCGCCATAATTTGTCTTCTTTTTCATTAAGATAAACCTTGTTGTTAGAACATGAAAAGTCAGACAACCAGAATCCAAGATGACCCAACGTGATCTCATTGTGAATGGTCATGCAGCAGACATGGGCTCTGATGTAGAGCCTTTGCCTGCCCAGGGAGAGAGTGGGAAAGAGAACCACCCTACTTCAGCTCTGCATTTCGTGGGTCATCTTGAAGTGATCGCTAAAAGATGAGAACCAAAGAAGGTTTCAGCTCCAAGAGAGACAAAGAGACCGAGTCTGAAAACAGTGACTTAGGAAAAGTCAACCATTCACAGTCAGTCCTGAGTCTTTTAGCTTCTGTGAATATTAACTTGCTATTGTGCTTCAGGATCATTGGGAATCACAAAGACTAAAAGTTTGACATAAGCTGTCAGTGGCAGAAAGCAGATCACAGACCATCAGATGGGCATTGGGGTGGTGCTATCAAGGTAACTGTGAAAAACTATTGGGCCCAGAAATGGAATTCTTTTAAAATCGTTGTCCTTGTTCTCCAAATGAGAACATTCCACCACATTTAGAATATCATCCTATTTAAAATTTCTCCCTGCACCCTACTTTGCAACTCCTGCCCAAGTGCCTTGGAAAACTCCCAGCAGCATGCCTTAATCAAAAGTTTTGCCAGTGCTTGGACAATGAGAGAGAGGGCAAGGTTTCCATTTTGTTTAAAGCAAGAAACTGCAGGCTCCCTTCACCATTTATATATCATTCAGTGTCTGTTCACAGTTAGAACAATGGTTGCCATCCAAGGCTGTGTCTCATGCTGCAACATGGAATTCCCAAGAGCAAATCCGCATTTCTCTTGAGTTGTGCTGCCTCTGTGTCACGAGGGCAGCTGTTGTCACCACCGTAGAATCACATGATCTGAGAACCATTCGTGCAAAGATGCTAACCAGCCTAGTTTGAGAAGTCCTGCACAGAGCTCTGCCTGGAGCACACAGACATGATTAAATCAAGTCCAGTTCCCGCAGCCCTGTAAAAGCTGGGGCCTCAACCGCAAGCCTCCTTGGGTTTTTTCTGTGTGTGTGGTTTTATAAACAATGCAGCACGGAGATCCAGTGTCCATGGAAACCTATCCCCATGCCGTGACCCTGGACTCTTACATCATTGTTTTTGCCAAGCCAGGCTCCTTCACCTGCTACTAAGCCCATGTGAATGTCTTTTTTTTACACCCATTTTCTTTAAAAATTCAACTTCAGGAAACAGTTTGAACAGGTTTCTGTTCCTGTGTGTTTGTGAAAATGTATTTAGTATGCTTCCCATATTGCATTTAACTTGTTTTTATAACTCCTGGCTTTTTTGTTGTTGTTGTTGTTACTATTGATAAATAAAAACATTGAAATAATACTTTTATTGGTTTTGTTTCTCCATCTCCAACACCGATAAAGACCAAATAAAGTTGGGCAAATGTTAGTCATTGCCTCATAGAAGTGGATTTGTGTTTCAGGAGCCTTCAAAAGAACTGAAGAATTTCTGTCCCCAGAATTTCCCCCTGCCCAACCACACACCCCAAAATGCCTTGGAACTGCAGCTGGAAGAAGAAGCTTTCTCAGGGGTTGGGAGGACACATTCTATAAGTAGATTATGGGTAGTGGGTCTAGAGTAGGGGTGGATGGGAAGTCAGGGAATATCTTAGTCCATTCAGGCTGCTATGACAAAATACCGTAAGCTGGGTAATTTATAAAGAACAGAATTAATTGTTCACAGTTGTGTAGGCTGCAGAGTCTGCAATCCAGACGCTCACAAGTTTGTCTGCTGGGGATGGCTGTGAGGATGGCTGGAACCTCCTTGTAGTGTCCTCTGGCTTCTGTTAGGAGAGCAGGAAACCCATAGGTGAGGGTGTGGCTCTCTGACATAATCCTCTCTTACAAACCTCTCACTACTACTACATGGGGATGAAATTTCAATGAAGGAATTTTAGGGGGACACAGAAATTCAGAATGCAGTGATGAGCATTCATTCCTCCCTTGGGAAGAGATTAAACTGAAGTCCTCAAAGGGACTTATGAGATGAGTGGCACCCACTGAAGCTGGTTACCATTAAAACTATGAGAAACCACATAAAGATGGAAGGTTAGCACAGGGAACAAAGAATCCTTGTCAGGATAAGCCAGACTTTCTTTCATAGCAGACATTCCATTGGGATAAACATTTCCAAGTGGACAGCGTATGAGCTGGTTAAGAAGACTGTTCTGCTTTATCTTGGAGACATGAGCAACACTTGACTTTTGACATTGATCTTTATTGATATGACGCACTCTGCATCCCCAATAATTCTGCCATTCAGGAGAGCACATTACTGTTGATGAGGCTTAAGATTTCTTTATTTCAGTCATGTGTAGAAGTCTCATTTTTCTAAAATTACAGCCAGCTCACCTTGATTAGAGCTGAAGCATTACCCAAATGCTAGTCAAATATGCTAGTCTAGGGGCTGGCACCATGGCTAGTAAGCTAAGCCTCTGCCTGTGGTGCCAGCATTATATCTGGATGTCAGTTCAGTCTCAACTGCTCCACTTCTAATCCAGCAACCTGTTTATGGTCTGGGAAAGCAACAGAGGATGGCTCAAGTACTTGGACCCTGCACACACATGGGAGAGCAGAAAGAAGCTCCTGGCTCTTGGCTCCCAACTTCAGATCAGCCAGGCTCTGGCTGTAGTACCCATTTGGAGAGTGAACCAGCAAATGGAAGGCTTTCTTTCATCTCTCCTTTCTGTAACTCAGATAAAAATAACAATCTTTTTTTTTTAAGGCAATCTCTTTGGTTGTATTATTGCTACTACAGGTTACTGACTTCTAATCTCAGGTTACTGACTTCTAGTCTCGGGGTAATTTTTAAAGCTTAATGATTTATTTGAAAAGCAGAGTTATAGAAAGAAGAGAGAGAGAGAAAGATCTTCCCTCCACTGGGTCACTATCCAAAAGGCCACAATGCCTAGAGCTGTGCTAAACTGAAGCCAATAGCCAATAGCCCAGTGCTCTTTCCACATCCCCCAACTGAGTACAGGGACCCAAACTGGGGCATCTTCTGCTGCTTTCCCAGGTATATAATCAGAGACTTGGATTGGGACTAAAACTGGTGCCCTTATGGGATGCCAGCACTAAACGCAGTAGCATAGCCTTCTATGCCACAATGCCAGTCCCAGAAAGGACTCTCAAACCCAATTTGATGGATGCATTGTTCATAGCCACTTTTACTTGCTTGCCAGTAGGGCCAGCATCTTGGCAAAGATGGTAAAGACAATTCCTTGTCACCAGCATCTGATATGAGCCCTTGTTGAAAATCCCGGCTGCTCTACTTCCAAGCCAGCTCTCTGCTAACAGGGAAATCAGAAGAAGATGGCCCCTGCCATGCAAGTGGAAGACCTGGATGGAGTTCCAGGCTCATCTATCCCCTTCCCTCTCCTTCTCTGTCTCCTTTTCTCTCTCTGCTTTTCAAATAAATGTCTTTAAATAAATATCTTGGCTGGCTTCTCCCAATCTTGAACCCGGAAACATTTCCTGCTGTTAACAATGTGTATGTGTTTAGGAAGTGAAAATTCTTAAACATTGTCACACAAAGTTCCGAAAGTAAACTTCAGGGCCCTGTGCAATGGTTCAATTAGCTAATCCTACCCTTTCAAGTGCTGGCATCCTATATGGGCACTGGTTTATGTCCCTGCTGCTCCACTTCCCATCAAGCTCCCAACCTGTGGCCTGTAGAGGATAGGTCAAAGCCTTGGGACCCTGCATTTGCACAGGACACCTAGAAAAAGTTCCTGGCTCCTGGCTTCAGATGAACTCAGCTCTGGCTGTTGAGGCCACTGGGGGAGTGAACCAGCAGATGGAAGATCTTTCTTCTCTGTCTCTGCTTCTCTCTGTAAATCTGAACTACCTTTGCAATCAAAATTTTTAGAAAGAGCAAACCTTTAAAAAATAATAATAAACAAGTCTTTTAAAGAAAAAGGTAAGTAAACTTTCTAAAATCAAAATGTGTGAACCATACAAATCAACATAAATAACTTTATTTAGAGTACTTTTATCAACTTCCTGTCAGTTTTCCTGAACTTTTCTGAAATAAGAGGAAAAAGGATTTGGATAAAAAAAAAAAAATGTGAATAAGTAGAGAGATCTAGGCAGTTGTCCTCAGTGGCCTAGAGAAAAATCTCACACATGTGGAAAATGGAGGGGGTAAATCTGAGGCTGCTGCTGATGGAGTCTGTCTCATGGTGTGACACAGGAAGCCGATTGTTACTCTTTGAATGGCAGGGTCTTCTTGTTGATGAAGAGGTAATTTTTTCTCACTAACATTTTTTTTGAATTGAAGAAGTAATATGTGCACACAGTTAAGAGGAAACCTAATTTGTATCAAAAAATATTTTTTAAATTATCTTAAAGAGATATACGTTCATGAATGTGCTTATAATACCAATAGTTCTTTAAGTATGTGGTACAATTATATGTTCCCACCATGTTTGCTTTCCTACATTTTTGTGAACAGTGTGTCTCTAGAATCTTCTGCCTTCTGTTAGACATAAAATCTTCACCTAATTTTGCATTTTATTATTCTTATTCTTGATATTGAGCATCTTCCATAAATGACTGCACTAGATCTTTTCTTTTGATTTCCTTTTATTGTTTTTCTTGTGGCTGTTGGCCTTTTGTTAGGATGGCTCTGTAAAAGGTCTTTGTTATTATGTCATTATTTTTTTTCTCTGGCATTCTTTGCCTTACAGAGATCTTCACTATTTATATAAGACAATTTATTGCTTTTTCCTTTTATCTTTTGGACAAAGAAGCTTTAAAATCTGTAGCATTGTCAAAGCATAGGACAAAAACATCATTACCAGAGCAGACCTCTGAACCCGTCAAAAACAGAACGTAGAAAGTGTCCACTCAGGAAAAGGATGGAGCTGGCACAGTGCAGTCATTGCTAAAGTTGGGGAGTGTACAAGCCAAACCTAAGGTTGTACTGAAGGATGTATCCCAGGACACATTATTCCAATGCGTAGAACAAATCAGGGAGATCCAAACTTGACCTCATTCTACAATCCAGTCTAGTCTATGATTGGCTAAGGATGATTTCCACTTCTCTTTTGAAATATCATTAATATTAATTCAGCAAATGTGTTTTGTGTCTCTAGGCAATTTTGTAAGTGTTTGCTCTAACTGCTTGGGAAAAAGATAAAAACCTGAGCCTCTGTCCAGCCTGCATTCCAGCGGAGAGAGACAGACAACAAACATAAAAAACAAGTAAAGTTTCTGACATGTGAGAAGGCGATCAGGACTACATATAACAAGCTAACAGGGACTGAGGTGTGGGGTGAGGCAGTATCTATCTGCCATTTTAAATGGAGTCATTGGGGGCAGGCTTCCTTGAGAAGGTGAACAAAGACTTCAGCCCAGGCAAGTAGCTGTGGGGCGTGTAAAGCAGAGCAAGAATGTCTGTCTTGAGAGAGCAGTGGGACACCAGGACACAGAGCAGATGGGCAGAGTAACTGAGGGGAGGACAGCTGTGCATTGTATGCAACTGTAAGGGGGGGGAGGTGTTTCTAGATTGTTATGTTAAATATACAGAATAAAGCCCACATGATTCTGATTGTGCCTATGGGCCCAATCATTCTCAAAAACGCCTTCCGTATGAGTATGAGAGCTGAAATCCACTATTCCCAGTGCACTTGTTGGTTTATCACTTGTTGGTGATGCTACCCACCAGCTAGGTTGCATCAAGATTTTGATCATGGACAAAAACAGGGGTTATTTACTTACAAGGCCTGTTATAGAAGAGCTTTAGGTGTGCATACAGCATCTAACTCTGAGAAGGAAATATAGATATATATCTTGTTAACAGGTGAGATATAGTGCCCAAGTAGATGTAGTAAGCCTGTAGGATTGAACACATGTTTACTGAGGACTGGGCACCAAGAATGGGGAGTAGGACTATACTGAACTTGGTCTCTCCTCTCAAGGAGACAGACAGCAGTATCTACTGATTATACCACCACAAGGCAAGAAGCCAGCATATCTTGTCGCTAAATTTTGCACAAGAAGAGTTCACCTAGCCAAAGTCCAATCAGAAGAAGAAGCAAAAATGTTGAGATACAGCACGAAAGGCAAAAGGAGCTGTAGATCCAAAGCTGGATGTGAACTCTCCTCGGTTGTTGTACAGCTTTGAGTGAGTTAGATTCTCTGTACTTACATTTCCTCATCTGTAAGATGGAGGGAATCATAATTTGTATTTCATAGAGATGCTAAGAGAATTGAGTGAAATAAACCATTTAAGAGGAGCAGTGTGTTAAGTGTTAGCTTTTTGTTGCTGTTGCTCCTCTTTTCTGCAGAATGGAGGTAACAATAATCCTTCATAACAATGCTGTGCAGACCAAAATAAATCTACAGCAACTGCTCAATAAAAAGTAATTATTGGACTTGGAGCAATGGCTCAGTGGTTAAATCCTCACCTTGCAAGTGCTGGGATTCCAAATGGGTGCAGGTTTGTGTCCTGGTTACTTCACTTCCCATCTAGCTTCCTGCTTGTGACCAGGGAAAGCAGTAGAGGACAGCCCAGTGCCTCGGGACCCTGTACCTGCAGGGGAGACCTGGAAGAAGTCCCTGGCTTCTGGTTTCGGATTGGCACAGCCACTGGCTGTTGTGGTCATTTGGAGAGTAAATCATCGGATGGAATATCTTCCTCTCTGTCTCTCCTCCTCTCCATATATCTGACTTTGTAATAGAAACAAATTTAAAAAAAAAAAAAAAGAGGAGGAGAAGAAATGATGATTTAAATTAAGATAATGGCAACGGAGTTGAGAGAAAGTTAAGGAAGCAGCATTGACAACAACTTGCTCTTGATTGGCTGGAGGAGTTAAGATTCTAAACAACAGTCTAGAATAACTCCAAAGCTCTGTCTTGGACAACTTGACAGGTAGCGGTGCCACTTTCTGAGCGTGGGAGGAAAACTGGAGAACTCAATTAGCAGGGGGATAAAGAAGCAAGCAGTAAGTTCAGTTTTGAATATGAGTTGCCATGAAATATTCAAATGAGACATCTTGTGGGCAGTTGGAGAGAAAGTTTTTGAAAGACATTTGAGTTGGTGATATAGATCTGGAAATAGAGGATCTAGATATGGTATTCCTGTCGGGGGACAGACAGCCCACGGAAAATGTATCAAGTTTTGAAAAGTAAGAAAATATTTTTCAGGTCGTCATAAATAAAATTCCTGTGAGGAACTTTGAGAGTACATATTTTTCCTGCTTCATGATATTATTAACAAAAAAGCTACACAGATTTTTTTTTTAATGGTAGAGTATGGTGGGATTTTATATGGGTGAATGTAGAAGAAAAATCATACATACAGAAGTTGAAATTTTATCTATCCATCCACTCATTCATTCATTCATTTTTATTTGAAAGTCACAGTTACAAAAAGAAGGAGACACGGGAGTAGAGGGGTTGGGGATGGCAGTCTTCCTTCAGCTGGTTCACTTCCCAGATGGCTGCAATCACCATAGCTGAGTCAACCTGAAGCCAGGAGCCAGGAGCTTCTTTCGGGTCTCCCACATGGGTGTAGGGATCGAAGCACTTGGTCCATCCTCCCTTGCTTTCCCAGGCCATAAGCAGGGAGCTGTATCAGAAGTGGAGCAATTGCAACATGAACTTGTTCCCCTATGGGATGCTGGCACCTCAGGTGGAGGTTAGTGTACTATGCCACAGTACTGGTCCCAGAAGTTTAAACTTATAAGGAACAATCTACATGGGACATGAAGTAAGGTAACTCATTGGAATATAGATCAAATGAACTTAGGCGGAAGTTCATAATCACCCTAGGATGATCACTGGAATGTATAGGTCTTATCTGGTGACCTATAGTGTTTAGAAAAGAAACCCACAGAAACTTGTCAATGTTGGGGTTAGAAAAGAATGGACTGAGAAAGTTTTGAGGTGTAGCATGTTAAGACACCAGTTGCAGCACAAGCATGCTATAATGAAGTGCTGCTTTAAATCCCGGCTGTTCCACTTCTGATCAGAACTCTCTGCAAATGTGCCTGGGAAGGCAGAGGGTGATAACTCAAGGACTAGGGCCCCTGTCATCCACGTGGGAGACACAGAGTTCCTGGCTTCTGATTTCTGCTTAGCCAACCCATAGCTATTCTGAATATTTGGGGGGAGAAATAGAGGGTGGAAGCTTCCTATGATCTATCTGTTATCTATCACCTATATATCCAACATCTATCTATCATCATCCTTCTCTTTTGCTCTTTCAAATAAATCTCCACTTGCCTGCGCTTAGATCCCATGTGGGTGTAGTTCATGTCCCAGCTGCTCCATTTCTCGCCCACCTCTCTGCTTGTGGCCTAGGAAAGCAGTGGAAGGTGGCCAAAACTCTTGGGACCCTGCAACCTGCACCTGTGTGGGAGACCCAGAGGAGGCTCTTGGTTCCTGGCTTTGGTTCAGCTTGGCTACGGCCATTGCGGCCATTTGGAGACTGAACCTGCAGATGGAAGATAGTTTTCGCTCTCCTTTTCTCTGTAAATCTGTCTTTCCAATAAAAATAAATAAACATTTTTAAAAAGATCTTCAGAGCGTTTGGTAATGCACAGACTTTAACAAATACAATAATTTCCACCTGTAATTATTTCTAAAATTATATATTTACTTCTCTGTTTTTAGAGGCTTAGAGAGACAGAGAACTCCCATCGGCGAGGTCATTCTCCAAATATCTAGAGCTAGGGCTGTGCCAAGCTGAAGCCAGAAGCCTGGAGAGACCCAACTACTGGACTGTTACCTGTGCTTCTGAGGGTGTACATCAGCAGGAAGCTAGACAGGGGCAGAGCTAGGACCTAAACCAAGGACCTGATACTGGATGTGTGTCTCATTCAATGTCTTGGAAATAATCTACTGCAGATTTCTCTGCTCTGAATGCCCCACCAAGTCATCCATCACTGAAATATAACGCCAACAAGAAACACACAAAGTGGACCATTCATTGGGCTATAATCTTTTACTTTGCAGTTAAATTTTTTTTTAATTTTACTTAGAATTTCACTTGTGAGAGGCACATGATTAAGTAGAAATAAATCTTATTAAAGCAGAGAAATGAAGAAACAGACTTCAACATACATATTTAAGAAGAGGCAAAATACAGGATCACCAATCATGTCAGATAACACCCTCTATCTGTTGTTTCCTTCCTTCTTTCTGTTTATGACAGGGTAAGTGTCTAGCACAAAAAGAGTATCATTCCTAAGGGAAAATCAAGTACTCTGGTGGCTCAAGGCAGGACGGGCCCTTGGACAGATGGAATTCAACTTTCTCAATAGTAGTCATCAGGATATTTTCTCTCTGTTCAAAAGGAAATAAAACACAATAGATCACTTTTACATTAGAGGCAAACTGTTTTCAGCTACACTGCATTTCTCTCTTTTTTTTTAAGATTTATTTTATTTTCATTACAAAGTCGGATATACAGAGAGGAGGAGAGTCAGAGAGGAAGATCTTCCGTCCGATGACTCACTCCCCAAGTGAGCTGCAACGGCCGGTGCTGCCCCGATCTGAAGCCAGGAGCCAGGAGCTTCCTCTGGGTCTCCCACACGGGTGCAGGGTCCCAAGGGTTTGGGCCATCCTCAACTGCTTGCCTAGGTCACAAGCAGGGAGCCGGATGGGAAGCAGGGCAGCTGAGATTAGAACTGGTGCCCATATGGGATCCCAGTGCATGTAAGGCAAGGACTTTAACTGCTAGGCTGCCACACCAGGCCCCATTGAATTTCTTAAAAGTCACATAGGAAAGAACAATCATGAGCAATGAATTCTTTCTTCCCTCTTTCCCAATAGTGGTAAAAGTGTTGCTTGGGAATAACCCACTCACTACTGCATAGCTTTCCTCCATTTGCTTTTTTTTTCTTTAAGGTTTATTTATTTTTATTGGAAAGTCATATATACAGAAAGGAGCAAAGACAGGAAGATCTTTCATCCAATAATTCACTCCCCAAGTGGCCACAACAGGGTGAGCTGAGCCAATCTGAAGCCATGAGCCTAGAATCTGTCCCTGGTCTCACATGCCAGTATAGGGGCCTTAATTGCTTTCCCAGGCCACAAGCAACTCTCCTTCATCTGTAAGATCATATCCTGACTTACCCTCCTATTAGTCAAACAAATATTGTTTGAAAAATTACAGAAGAGAAAATAGTTACTGAAGTGAATAGAATTACATTTCGGACAACAAAAAGAAACAGAAGGGAGATAGGCCCGGGGCTATAGCATAAAGAGCCTGTCTCTGCTAGGCTGTGGGCCTGAGACAAGCAGAAGAGGAGCTGATGTCATCAGGGCAGGACAGCCCAACCACTCTACAGAGTGATCTAGAAATAAATCATCCCAATCCAAAAAAGGACTGCACAGCTCGTTGGTTAATTTGAGTGGCATGGGGTAGAAGGGAGGAGGATATTCCTGATGTATCCTAAGAAAAGGAATCAAGAGGTCATGCAGTCTCCCTTTGAGGCTCTAAGCTATTTTGCATCCCTAGTGCCATGATGAAAAGATTTGGCAGTTAAGAGCTAATACTTAATGCAAGTGCCTTCTATCTGCCAGGAGAGAGAGAAGAAAATTGTGTCCTTGCTCATGAGAGATTCATCTTGTGACAAGATGAATAATGAATCCCAACAATGCGGTAAATTGCAGATACAACGTGTTTGAGATGCTATGAAGACTGTTCTCCCAGAGCACATCACTCTCCTCCAGGGGTGCCAGGCACATTAGACTCAATGTGAACAGTGTAATAGGCACAGCCTGAGCTACTGGAGCCATCCTGCTGTTCTTTCTCTTCCTTCCCTATCCACAGGAATCAAAACGGAGTGCCAGAGCTGCACTTTCTATGATACCTCTGTTCCACCTTGGCCTGTACGGCTCCATCTCTGAGAATGAAGAGACCTCAGAATTCTAACGTCATCCTGCAATACTCCCTCCTTCTTCCCCCAACAACATTAACAGTTTGCCTTCATGGTCTGTCTTAAGGCCATCATATCGCATCCCTCATGAAGCCCAGAGCCACTCTGTCCTTAATCTCAAATCACTCCGAGCACTTTATGGTTTTGCATCTTCCCTTTTCTGACTTGCACCTCCAGCCTACCCCTAACTTTTGAAACCCACCGCCTTCAGGGCCCTACAACTTGTTATCTATCTTCAACAAATCCCTTCCATTCTCTGTGTCTTGCTCTAACTGAAAATCTGACTCCCCTCTGAGGATATTTTTCCTTTTATAGCCCTTTCAAAGTACTGGTGGTCTTCTTTCCAACATTCTCCACACACTGGCAAAGTAAATGTATTATGCCTTCCAGATAATTCTCTTTTCCTCCCTTCAACAAGCCTCTTGCTTAAATTCTGATATCATTTTTCTTAGTCACCCATTACCCTCTGATGTTACACTCTTCCGTTGTCTCTATTCCCTCCACTAACATGCCTGGATTCTAGCTATTGTCTCTGACACAATTCTTAGTGTCGGCATCTCACACTGGATCCATCCTGTGACTTCCTTTGGAGCTTGATCTCCAAAGATCTTTTTCTGTATGTTAGAACTTAGATGCTATTATTAGGAATAATCAAAATCGCTCCATTGTCTCAATTTCAAGCATCTTATCCTCTAACCACCACCTCTATTCTCCCAGATCATTCTTTCTTCTACTATTCTAACAATTCTTTGGCTGCCATCAGGACCCCAAAATCCAATAATCCTACCACACTTTTTCACCACCCTTTTCCTACTCTGTGTTCTTTATCCTTCCCACCCAAACTTAGATTTCATGGTTGGTCATTATAATCATTTGATAACATGTATCTGTCTTCCTTTGTCATCCATGGATAGCAAAACCCTACCATCTGGTCAACCAAATCCCCCTCCATTCTATGTCTACATTAAGCAGCTAAATGAGGCTGGAGAAAATCACAGACCCATACTAAGTATCCTCACTTTAAATTCATGACCTATCAATGTCAAAAATTCCTTTCAAACTAACCCACAAATCCTGTTACATGCGCTTTGGTTTAGTTATTTTCTCTTCTCTTACTCTCTTAGAATATTTTTTTCCCTCAACAATGTCATGTCCAGCCTTATAGTCAGCTGATGATTTGCCTACTATTTCATTTAAAAACTTAAAAGTAGGCAGAATTCTCACAAACTCCCAATAGCACAACACAATTTTCTCATCTATGCCCTCATACTCTGTCTTGCCTCCTTTCACACAATCTTACCTTAGATAAACTCTGATTGCATATAATACTCATTATTCTATCTATGAAAAGACTTAACTCAGCAATTCTCATTTTCCTGTATCAGTTTACCTTCTTTCTGTCCATCACTAATGTACAAATGCGCAGGGTGTTTTTTTTTTTCCCCTGTTATTTAAGAGGTAGAAAAAAGACTCTCCTACTATTCCAGTTAATACACATTTCTCTGCTGCCTGCTCTTTTGGAGTAAACTGTCCTTTCTTTTGGGGCTCCATTAGTCTCTTCTCTGTTTCCAAAATTATCCATATTCCTTCCTTTAAATGATCTACCCTCATTCTTTGTATTTCTGGCCCTGTTGATAACTTTCAACACAAAGATTACATCCTCCTTGAAGCACTTTCTTCATTTGGCTCCCAGGTCCCAACACTCCTAGTTTCCTTTCTTCTTTATTGTCCTTGTCTCATTTTCCTTCATCTCTCTGATCTATAAATGCCAGGGTGTTATAGGGCTCAGTTCTCATCCGTCTCATAATGTGAGATACCATCTACAGGTTACACATTCAGGTTCCTCTTTTAAGCCTAGACTTCCCTCCTAAACTGCAATTTCATAATCTACTCCCTACTTCACATTGCCCATCAAGGGTTTCACATGGGCATTTCCAACCGTACACATTCCAAGCCTGACTCCAGGACCTCCTAATCAAGAATAACTATTCTTTCTAGCCTTCCAGCTGCTCAGGGAAAAAGCCTCAGTCATTAAAGTTTTCTTTCCCTCATTCTATGGTCTAATATGCCAGCAGGTCCCATTTTCTCTATTCCATAAATACATAGTTAATCCCACCTTTTCTCACTGCTTGCACTAACACTTTATGCCATGCCTCCATCTTCTCTCATCTCGATTCCTACTGATCACCCTCCTCCCACCCTTGCCTCTCTTAGCACTGTTGTGTAGAATAATCAGAAAGAACCTGATACAATGGGTTGGATCATGTCACACCTCTACTTAAAACTCTCTTTTGGCTTTTTGCACAGTGTGAGGAAAAGCCAATAGGCCTAGTAGGGTATATAAGGCAACATAAAATCCATCCTCCTATTTTCTTTAAGCTATTGACATACGCACTCTTGAGCCCTCTTTGCTGGTTTCTCAAAACCACTAGTCCTTGCTTGCCTCAAGGCATGGCTCTAATCTTAACCAACGCTTCGTTAAAATGTAACTATTCAGTGGGGCTTTCTCTGAACAGTCTATTTAAAATTACAAACCTCCATCACTTTAGTAACCTTCCTTGCTTTACTTTTCTCTCCATAATTATTCACCATCTGATATACCACATACTTTTTTACCTTATACTGAAAGATAACACAATATAGAAAAGTACATGTTAAAAAAAAGTACATGTTGAGTCTGGTGTAATGGCTCAGTTGGCCAAATCTACCCGCCCTCTTAAGCATCAGAATCTCATATGAGTGCCAATTTGTATCCCACCTGCTCTACTCCCCATCCAGCTCTCTGCTGAAGCCCCCTGGGAAAGCAGCAGAGGATGGCCCAACACCTTGGGACCCTGCACCTGTATAGGAGACTCAGAAAAAGCTCTTGGATCCTGGCTTTGCATCAGCTCAACTCCGGCTATTGTGGCCATTTTGGGAATTAAGCAGTGGATAGAAGATATTTCTCTCTCTATCGCTCCTTCTCTCTGTAAGTCTGCCTTTCCAATAAAAATAAATCTTAAAAAGCAGAAAAGAAAAAGTTTATGTTAGGTACCAAGCTCAATTAATTTTCAGAAGCAGAATCCAACCCTGTGTCCTGTGTCCGCATCAAGAAACAGAATATTACCAATAACCCAGCAGTCTCCTGGTGTTTTCTTCTAGTCACGATTCTCCTATACCTGAGCTTAATTTTTCTTGTTTTACATTTAATCCAAATGAACGCAGGCAGTGACATATTATGCATTTTAATGTTCCATTTACTGTCTACTTTCCCTACCACTGGCATGTGAGCTTTGAGAGGTCAGGAATTTTGTTTTGTTCACTGTTACCTTTCCAGTACCTAAAAGAGTATTTGGCCTAGAGCTAGAGCCTGACTACTATTCGATAAATGAATGAATGAATTATTGGATGACTGGAAATGAGAGAAGGAGTAAAGAAGGGCTAAGTCTGGGTCAAATCTTGAAGACTGCGCTGGAGTTCAAAAGGTAGACCAAACAAGAAAGTCATTCCAATATTCCAAGGGCATGGGTCATTGCGTCAAAGCCACAAGCAATGGCCTGGAGCTGAGCAACAAGCAGATGCTGGGTCTCAAAGGGCTTAAACAAAAAGTATAAGAGAAGGAGCAAAGAAAAATAAATACAGAGCCTCTTGGGCATTTCTGGGATTTTGTTTAAGATGTTAAATTTCTCAGGGGATAAGAAACAGATTTCTTTAATTTTAGTTCACCAATAATACACCCTAGTGTTTTCAGAAGAAAGTCTGAGGCACCCTGTTATGCTCAAAGATCTCTAAACTACTTCTGAATATGTGGGAGAGACTGAAAAGTCTGGGAATAAGGAAACCCCTCTTTTGTCTCCTTTTAAGGTAAAGCTAACTCCCATGGTAAACTCAAATTTAGGAGTCCATCTGGTTGGCCTTGTTTTACTGCACTGGGCAAGCAGCCAGGAGTTCTGTTGTCCTTGCTTGCTGACCATGGCTTTGAGGAAATGCTACCCCCATCCCTACAGAAGAGACAGAATAGAGACACCCTGGGTGTCTTTACTCAACCAGGGGCTGATACTTTTCATCTGTAATTCACAAACTTGAGTACCTTTGAGAACACTGGGTGGCCTTATTACAAAACGAAGTTCTAGGCCTATTCCTGGAGTTTTTTATTCGGTGGTCTTGGATGGGCCTAACTATGCGCATTTCCAACAAAATCCAAGTGGTGCTGGTAATGCTGCCTGGGGATGGTGTGTGCAGAGGCACAACCCTATGCAATGCTGGTAGCCCCCTAGGTGCAGTACATCTGGTTTCTCTCCATCATATCTCTTCTGGCTCTGCAGTGTTCACTCATTCAATCTTTATGTTCTCCACAAGCGTGGAAATTCTGTCTCTCTCATTTATCTTTGTATTTCTAGCACTAACATAGCAATCTACCTGTATTTGCTAAATTAATAAATTCCACTGCCTTCTCAAAAAGACACAGGACAATAGGAAAGAGAGTGGCCCCAAATGGCCATACTGCCGAAGCAGAGCCAATTTGAAGCCAAGAGTCAGGAGCATCTTCCAGGTCTTCCACACGGATGCAGGATCCCAAGGTTTTGGGTCGTCCTTGACTGTTTTCCCAGGCCACAAGCAGAGAGCTGGATTGGAAGTGGATCAGTCAGACATGAACTGGCACCCATGTGGGATCTCAGTGCATTGCAAAGTGAAGACTTTACCCACTAGACTACAGTGCCAGCCCCAGATATTAAAAATATTTTAAGATGAAAATAAAATATATCAAACTTGCATTTAAATCAGTGTCCAGAGGGTAATTTAGTATTTTAAATGCCTACATTAAAAAGAAGGAAAGATCACAAGGCAATAAATCAACTTTCTAATCTAAGTTGCTGGAGGGGAAAAAAAGAGGGGCCGTCACTTGCCTATCTTGTAGTGACAATCTGAGTACTGGTGACTGTGCTTCCAATCCAGTTTCTTGCTAAGTACTTGGCCCCTGCCACCTATGTGGGAGATTAGGATGGATTTACTGGCTCCTGGTTTTAGCCTGACATAGCCTGGGCTAATGTAGCCTTTGGGGAAGAAACCAGTGGTTGGAGGATTCTCTCCTCATCCTCGCTCTCTCACTCTACCTTTCAAATAAATAATTCAAAAATATTAATAATAATGTATTTTTAAAAGTAAATTGGGTCAGCCCCAGCTCTGTGGCCTATCAGCTAAAGTCCTCACCTTGAATGCACCCGGGATCCCATGTGGGTGCCGGTTCTAATCCCGGCAGCTCCACTTCCCATCCAACTCCCTGCTTGTGACCTAGGCAAGCAGTCAAGGTTGGCCCAGGGCCTTGGGACCCTGCACCCGTGTGGCAGACCCGGAAGAAGCTCCTGGCTCCTGGCTTTGGATCGGTGCAGCACCGGCCGTTGCGCTCACTTGGGGGGTGAATCATCAGATGGAAGATCTTCCTCTGTCTCTCGTCCTCTCTGTACATCTGACTTTGTAGTGAAAATAAAATAAATCTTAAAAAAAAAACAACAAGTAAATTGGGCCATAGAATGCAGGAGCAAACATTGTAGAAGTGTTAGAAGAATACATAGGAATAAATATCACTTTAGACAATGACTTTTTTAACATAATGCTAAAATAACAAGTGACAAAAAACAAAAAGATAAATTCAATGAAATCAGGAACTTATGTGTTTCAAAAGACATTGTCCAGGCTGACATGATACAGTGAGCTAGCAAGTCTCCAGCAATGGCAATGTCTCATATGAGCACCAACCAAATCCCCAGTTGGTGTACTTCTCCCAGGCTCCAGCTAATGCACCTGGGAAAGGAGTGGAAATGGCTCAAGTAGTTGATCCCCTTCTACCCTCTCAGTAAACCTGGATCCTGGCTTCAGCCTGGCCTTGTCCTGGGCATTGCAGCTACTTGGGGAGTGAAGCAGTGGATAGAAGATCTCATTTCTCTCTCTTTTTCTCTTTCTCTCTCTCTCTAGCTCTGTATTTTAAACAAACACAAATATATATATATATATATATATATATATATATATATATATATATCCAACTCCCTTTGTGGCCTGGGAAAGTAGCTGAGGACAGCCCAAAGCTTTGGGACCCTGCACCCACATGGGAGACCCTGGCTTTGGATTGGCTCAACTCTGGCCGTGGTGGCCACTTAGGGAGTGAACCATTGGATGGAAGATCTTCCTCTTTGTCTCACCTCCCCTCTCTCTGACTTTCCAATAAAATAAAATAAATTTTTTTTAAAAAAAAAATAACATTATCAAGATGTAAAAGATGTTAAAAAAAACACAGAAAGGAACAAAATATTTGTAAAGTATGTATTTGCTAAGGACTTTGTATTAAAAATATACCAACATTTCAATAAGAAAAAGATAAATCACTTATTTTTTTTAAATGGACAAAGGATTTAAATAGACATTTCTCCAAATAAGATAAACAGCTCAACAAATGAAAATATGATGTCATTTGCCATCAGGGAGATGCAACTCAAAACCACAAAAACCACTCAGACCTCTCAGGAGTCTATCACAACAAAAACAGATAAGAGCGAGATGTCAAGGACTTTGAGAAATCACTCTGCGCTGAAATCATACATTGCTGCTGTGGACATAAAAATGTGCAGCCACTTTGGAAGACAATCTAGCAGTGGTTTGAATGGTTAAAAAAAAACACAGGACAGGGCTTAAATCCATTCTGTATAAACCTAAGATAAGTGAAATTTCACAAAGACTGTATACAAATATACACAGCAGTGTTAATCATTCCAATGAATTTTCAAAAAGTATAATTTACCCAAATCTCCAACAACCAAAGACAGATACATAAAATATACTGTATATTATATATATATATAAATTCAATATGGTATTGAAATTAAGCAAATAAAGGGGGAAATAAGCACTGTTATAAACCACAACATGGGGGAACATTGAAAACATTATTCTCAATGACAGAAGGCAGTTACTAAAGACCACATATCACATATGATTCAATTATTGCAAAGGTTAAAATAGGAAAACCTATATAGCTACCTGTACAGTAGATTAGTAGTTGCTTGGGACTGCAAGACACAATGGAAGAAATGGAGAGTGACTGCAAAGGTATAGGGCTTCTTTTCAGGGTAATGAAAAGATTATAAAATTACCTAGTAATGATTGCACAATTCTGTGAATGCTCTAAAACAATTATGTATGTCATATTTATGAATCTTATTACAAACGAATTATCTTTCATAAAGTTATTAAAATCACACCTTTTTAGAAGACTATATAAACTTCATATTCATTAGTGAAACCTACGTTAAAGAAACAAGTACAAAAATGAAAATTCCCATAATTCTATCATGTAGAGGGAACCAGGAATCATCATTAATAATAATTTGTATCCACCTAATCTGTATGTAAACAATGTGGACTCATACAAATTTATATGTTGCTTTTAAAACTTATTATTGTAGAGCCAGTACCATGGCACAGCAAGCTGTCACAGTTTGTGTATCAGCATTTCACATTGGAGTGCTGGACAAGTTCCCATTGTTCCACTTCTGATCCAGGTCAATTCTAAACCTGGGAAAGCTGCAAAAGATGGCCGAGTATTTGATCTCCTGCCCCATGTGAGAGATGGGGTTGGAGTTCCTGGCTGTTGGCTTCAGCTTGGCCTAACCCTAGCTCTTACGATCATCTGGGGAGCGAATCAGCAGACTGAAGAAACATCTCTCTCTCTTTCTCAAATAAATAAAATAAATCTTTCAAGAATTTTAGCATGGTGAACCTTTCTTTAGTAAGTGAATTTTTAAAAAGATTTGTTTATTTTTATTGGAAATTCAGATATACAGGGAGCAGGAGAGACAGAGTGGAAGATCTTCTGTCAGCTGGTTCACTCCCCAAGTGGCTGCCACTGCCAGAGCTGAGCCAATCCAAAGCCAGGAGTCAGGAGCCTCCTCAGGGTTTCCAACACAGTTACAGGGTCCCAAGGCTTTGGGCCATCCTCAACTACTTTCCCAGGCCACAAGCAAGGAGCTGGATGGGAAGCAGGGCTGCCAGGATTAGAACTGGGGCCCATATGGGATCCTAGTGCAAGCAAGGCAGGACTTTAGCCACTAGACTACCATACTGGGCCCATAAATGAATATTTTTAGCAGTTGTATAATATTCATAGCTGATTCCTGAGAGATCCAAGCTTGGCAATGGGATCTCAAATACCTTAAGTTCCAGGTCTATATAAACTATACCACAAAAGCATGAAGATAAACTCACTTAAAACTTTGTTGTGCAGAAGCTGTACATCCTTGGACAGCTATTTCAGCTCTCTAGGTATCTGTTTCCTTCTTCCATGCACTATGGTTGGTAGAAGAAGACACCTATGGTCCCCATTCCTGCTCCCCACCACCTCTACCCTCAATCATATTCTGCTCCGTGCAAACACTAGGGGTCTTTGTGCAGTCTCTGAGTCAAGGACACAAGAAAGGAGGCATTAGTGTATGCAGCATGCTTACTCATCAGCATCACTTTCTCCTTGATGAAGAGGCAGGTGAAGTCACATGTGTTAATACGGATCACTGACCACTGCCTGAGGCTATGGGCACCACAGCACTAGGACTAACATTGTGTAATTAGCCTTAGCCTCTGAGTCACTCAAGCTGCAGTGGAAAATTCCCAGGCCTTTTTGAGAATTAGATCCAGACTGAAGGCCTGGCCTCTAACCCTATCAGCTGAATTGCCTTTGACCAATAATTTACCTTCTCATACCCTAATTTCCTCCTTAGCTGAATGGGGTAGCACAAGTATTTAATTCAGAGATCACTGTGGGCTAAATGTGGTAAGCAAGACTACCTCACTCAATCAATATCCATTCTTTTTCTTACATGCTTTATTAAACCCCTGAGTTATAACCAATTAAGATGGACTAGAACAGCTACATTAAAAATGGTTGATCAAATTTTTCTCTAAAGGACTGTCAGGGAACTACAAGGCACAACAGAATACAGTTATTAAGGCCTTAGATGTGGAAACATTAAGACCGTCCAGGATTCATGGTAAGAATAGTAGCTTCATTTCTTGCCTCATGACTTATCACCCAGGGGCCGCCTTTCCCCACACTCGGTTCTATTCCTGTAGTATGTAGTTTTGTATCAGTAAGTGCAGTGCGGCATGAAAAAAAAAAGTTCACAAACTTTGGATTCAGAAAGAACGGGTGTGAAGTCTGACTCTTGTGCTTATCAGCTATGTTCTTAGTCATTTCCTGGTTTCCTCAGCTTGAAGGGGGCCATTCCTAACAACTGCCTTTCAGAGCTGAGCAAGGACTTCAGATGTCAAATGTGAAGTAATGGGCAAATGGTGAGAGGCTCTCAATGGCAGCTGTGAGCTCTCAGCCTGTCTTGTGACAAAGGTAAGGAAGAGAAGCCTGGTCTGCGGTAACAGACTCCATCTCACCACCGTTTCCAGCCCTGATATCCACAATCTTAGGTTCTTGATGCTTCTTGAAATCCCCAAATGCATAGGAATTCAGTAAATACTACTGAAAGGTGACTTCTTAGTGGTGAAATATCCCCTGCTCTCATGGGTTCACTGTGCACTTACTTGGATACTTGCGGATGATCCGGAAAGGCTGGTTATTCACGTCCGTCTCTGTTATGTAACACACATATTTCTCATGGAGCCTGACAGGGTATTTCAGGACAGAGAACACCCTGTAGAAGCCATTCAGTTGCTCCTCGAGGACCTCCACTGTGCTGTGGTTGCTCAGGTCTCTCTCTGCACGGTCCAGCCATGTCACGTTGGGTGCGAGATACCAGCCCTTGGAGATACAAGTGGCTACGTCTTCATCGCCCATTCTACTGAACTGCACCAGGGGCATTTCAGAGTCTGATTGGGAAAAAATAACAATTCGTTTCTTTATTTCATCACCCAGGAGGCTCAGGCTAGCATAAATCTCACCCTTGGTTGCTGGGGTCCGAGCAGTAGGTATAGATGACACAAAGGTGTGAAGAGAACAGTTCCCTGCTTGGCAGGGCCTGGGGAGCGTCCAGCTGTTTCGCAGGGCCCGGCAGATTTCTCTCTGACCACCTTGACGCAGTCTCACCCCCTGTTTGCATGGACACTCAAATACCCCACTAAGAATTCTGTAATCTATTGAGGCATTGTTTGCCCCTGTGAGATGGCTTTGGCAACTACTGTGAGCTTAAGAATTAATGTTATTGATGTCTTGGTGAGTGGGCCTTTAACTGCGCACAGGAGTCCAATTAAACCTACAATTAAACCCATGCCATTTCTGGACACCTTATTGTGCGCCTACCCATTGCCCTTAAATCGGGCCCAGACATATAGCATGCCTTCTGGGAAACGGCTTAACAAGAATTTTACAAACTAATAGAAGTGATGGGAGTATGAGCTGAAACTGCTATGGCAAAAATGTAAGTACTGTGACCTTAAAGGTTAGCCTGTCCTTGCAACTCTTTAGAGCATAGAAAATGTAACTGCTTTAGCCGCTTTCATAATTTTTTAACTAGAGGAAATATAGGATGATTCTATTAACATCACAGAGATATACACTTGATTATTGTTTGATTGCTTATGAGGTTGTAGAGCCTGCAGTCGTAGGGGGATTTAATGTTTGAAACTTTTTGTCTTAGATCCTTATGTTTTTTTCTCTTTTGATGTATTTCTCCCATTAAGTGACAGATACAGTTGTGAAAATAAAATGTAGTAGGAATGTTTTACTAATTAGTAGGTAACCATCTGTGCCTTGGCCTTGGAGTTCTGGCTGTCACCTAGTGGCCACTTCTGAAGAATGAATAACGGCTTACTTTAAAGAAACTGATTATAGTAACTTACAGAATTATCTTTAAGAGCACCTGGTTGACCATGAAGTAAAAATTAATTGAACATCTGTGCATACTGTCTTAGTTCTAAAGTAAAAGATAAAAAATCAAATGCTTGTGCAGAGGCATGTGATGTGTCTAAGTAAATAAAAAGAACAGCTGCTTCTTGAAAAAAGAAGGCAGCAAAGAGGCAGCAAGAACACAACAAGTGTCTGTGTCTTTCTTTATCGCCGACTCCATGCACCCTTCCCGAGCTCTGAACTCAGCTGGAGCTGGATACTCCGGCACTTGGTTTTCCTATTAACCCCTGTGTAAGAAACATATTTCATGGTACACTATAAAGTTCCAATGCAAACATAGTAAGAGAACAGGACACTTGAACACCCTTGCCTTCCACATCTCCTCCGTCTGCTATTTTCAGATTCTTCCTCTCTTTGGGTAAGTTCATTCCAGATTCATGTCTGAGCTCAGCCACCCTGCTTAGAACCATAGAGGGTAATAAATGATTCCTACCACCACCACCACCTGTAATCTCTTCCCAACTCTCATCCTGGTGAAATTCTGCCATGCTTTCCCCAAACCCTATCAGATCCTTCATGAGAAGAACATAGCCTTCCATGTAATGCTGAGAAGGATAGGGATCCTGGGGCATTCTGAAGAGCCTTTAACCCAGTCCAACCTCCATTTTCATAGTGAGAAAATCTAAATGAGTAGTTCAAAGTCATCCTGAAACAGAACCTGGGCCTCCTGACTCCCAAGCCAGGGCTCTGCTCACTTCACACCTTGGAGTTTTCATGCAGGATTATCATATCACATTTCATGGATTTGGGTGTTACAAATCATTCAGAAAGTGTGAGGTAAGCCTAGTGCTTCCTTATTCTGTTTTTTCTTTTTAATGTTGTGTTTGTATGAATGAATGATATATACAGGTACAGATAAAGCACCTTTTATTGAGAGGAATATATACTTTAAAGATGTCTATTTTTAAAAAATGTGTTAGAGAACAACAGGGAATGAGCGAGAGAGAGAGATTCTGTCCACCGGTTCATTCCCCGAATACCTGCAATAGCCAGAGCCCAGAATTCCCATCTGGATTTCCCCCATGAGTGGCAGGAGTCCAGGTACTTGAGCCACCATGTGCTGCCTCCAAGGTTGTGTATCAGCAGGAAAATGGACTGAAAGCCAAGAATCTGGGACTCCAATCAGGCACTCTGATACAGGTTACATGCATGCCAGGTGGTATCCACAGTGTATACCCCAAGAGCAATATTTTTTAGCAAAGATGAACTGACATTCCAACTATTATTGTAGGGGCAAGAAAAATCTATAACAATGTGAGTAATTGAGAAGTGAGAACAGCCCCAAACTGAAACTTATTTTTAGAAATAGAGGTTTGAAACCAGATTCATTAAAAAAAATTTTTTCCCTTACCTTCTACTATTAGTTTAATTGTACTTTCCCCTCTTCCATCTGGTGTGATAGCTGAGCACTTGTACACAGCTTCATCCAAGAAATCCACATTTCTTAACAAAAGTGATAGAGTCCCCTCAAAGATTTCATCTCGATCCACAGAGACCCTTCCTTCATATAGGGAGTTCTGGTCCTCCAACTGCTCTGTATTATTGTGGAACTGGTAAACCAACTTCGAGAAAACTTCAAAAATGTCATAATGCCTTAAAAAGCGATAATATTCCTTGTCATCCTCTACCTCATATTCCTCTATGATGTCTTCTCTTTTCCAAGAAAACTCAAGATTCTCTGTGTCCTTCACAAAGGAGAAATGGCAAGAGAGGGTAACATCAGTGAATGGGTGAGCCCGCAATTCCTCTTCTGTAGACACTGAGAACAACAGAGAAGTAGTGTTACTACGGACCAATGAACACTGCATAGGCAAGCCTTGATAACAAATGCTATTTCAAACACATGGGAATTCAGAGCAGGGATCTAAATGATTCTCAAATTTATCGGAAGGCAACATGGGCAATGTTTGTTCTCTTCTCCCCCACATCAAGTGATGCTGAGAACAACCCTGCAGAAGCTGTTGCCTCTGCCTTACTAGGAACCTAGTAAATCAGGACCTCATCAGCACCAATGTTGCTTACAGTGCCACACTGCACTTACTGGAGACACACTGGAAAAAGACAGGATGATTCATCACTATCACCTTTATCCCCATTTCCATTGATTGCCAATATCATCAATGAACAAGAGTATCTGATGGGCAGGGTCTACATCACACCTAGGATCCTATCTACAAACAAATCTCAAAAATGTCATTTTTCACTTTCCAGTTTCAGTGATGCTAGAAAGCCCTAAAGAAAGGCAGAAACTGATGTCCAGAATTTTAACCTGCTTTTGTCACATATTACCAACCACACTGGGCACAGTTAGCAAGTGAAAGAGCTGAAGGCTGTGGAGAATTGACATGTGTACCATGGACTATTCATAAAATCATGACATGATTCAATACTTCCAACTGGTGTCCCAGAGGTTGCCGCTGATGATCAGGGAAAGACCACATCAGTAGCTTTCCCCTTATCACTTAAATCAGAATTATCCCTCTCTAGTTTACCCTATAAATTAAATTCCTAATCAAAAATCTTCTGTCAAATGACTCCTGCTAAAATACAAAACTGATGCCCAGGAAGAAAAATTGCCCCTGGTTATGATGTTAAGATAATGGTAACAAACAAAAAAAGAAGTAAGACTTCCTAGAGTTAAAAATGGTATTTAGGGACAATGCTACAAATTTTTTTAGCCTAAAAGACTAATTAAATCCCCAAATTAAGGACAAGAATAATGAGAAAGTAGGGACTCTAATAAGGTAATTTTATTTTTTCTCCCTGAGACTCTGCACTTGACGAGTAGTGAAAAAGAAAAGTTGGTGGGTGTGAGCCTAAGTTACTCTTTGATGTAATCAGGGCAGATGAAATAAAAGAAAATCCCAAGATGAAATCCCAGAGAGATAGGCAGGGAAGCTTCCAAGCAACTGAGAGCCAGTGCAACAGGAGCAGTTACATGCTTATTGGCGGCCACGCATCACCCTGGGTGTGTCTATGAGGGTGTTTGGGGAGGAAATTAATCTTTGAATGGGTAGATCCAGGAGAACAGATCGCTCTTTCACACAGCAGTCCACATCCACTCAGCTGAAGTCTTCATTGTATAAAAAAAGTGAGTCTTCCTACCAGCAAGATGGTACTGCTGAGCAGCCTCTTCCTGGTGCAGACTCCAATTGGAAACACAGGTTCTCCCTGGGTCTCGAGCCTTTGGGCTCAGATCCACACCATAGTTTCCCTCGGGCCTCCTGCTTGCAGAAGACACAGCCTGGACCTTCTCAGCCTCCAAAATCGCATAAGCTGATTCCTTAAAATCGATCAATTGCTCCCACTCCTGCTTTCTCAGATTATTCTGTTAGTCTGGAGAACACTGACTATACCAGGTAGCATTTATCTAGTAGTTAAAATGTGTGAGACAGAGTCTGAAACCTTTTCTGGAATTAAAGCTCTCAATCAGTGAGATAGCCTGGAGGTGGTGAGGATTAGAATCCCCAGCTAACTACCAAGAAAAATCTACCATGCAGTGGAGTTGCTCAAGGACATGCATCTTGGTGAGCAGCAGCAAAGGCTTGAATAAAACCAAGGTTGCGAAGCCAACTCTTGCAAGCTTGCTCTTTTAGCTGCTAATCACAGACCCTCCGTCTAACTTTGACAAATGAATCAATCACTAATTAAATGAATGAGTGATGGATATAAGGATGGAAGAAGGAGGCAGGGAGAAACTTCGAGCAAAAATTTGGACTTGTAAATAAAAAGTCCAGGTGCTTTCTTACTTGAATTATTGTTATATTTCTGATACAACTATCACCAAGAAGCAGTAGTTTATTTTTTTTTCTAAGTCCTGGCCTACTAAACTGTAGATTCAAGTTTTACTGCCAAATACCCCCTTAGTAATGTTTTGTAATCTTTATGAGTTACAGTTTCCTCCTGTACAATTAGCATAATAACATCTGCCCCAGAGTTGTTAGCAAATACCTTGGGATTCCTTTTCATGCTCAGGGACTGTTTTTTATCTGACATGGATCAGTCATTTTCCAGAGCAACAAGAAATAGAGCACATAAGTGAGTATTTCAGTAAGATGCTCCTTCTCCCAATCTCTCACAAGAATATGTGACAATCCTTAATTCTTCTACTCAGGTGGTCTGGCTACAGCTGTGCGCATTCTGGTCCCTAGGGAAAGTCCTAATTTAGGAATACAAGCAAGCCAACAAATCATGAGACATGATCTACTGCTGATGTAACTGGTAATACAAAAGCCAACTTGTGACTGATATGTCTGCAGATGGTCCTACTTGAATCTAAATAACTCCTTTACTTAGTTCAATTCCTGTCATTTTTTTCTTCCAAGATTCCTCCTTTTTAAAATATATTTTAACTTACTTACATAAAGTGAATAAATTTCTTATTGACTAGCACAGATGTAGGAGCACAATGATACTTCCAAGCCTACCCTTCTTTCATCTTTTTCTTTCTCTTTTTTTAAATGTTACAATGGCATACTTTAATCTTACTTTACAATCACAGGTTTAACACTCCATCAGGTAAAGAATTCAACAACTACCAAGTGGAAAAAGCCTACTATTCCTCCAGAGTATAGACAAAAGCTGTAAACAATAATCAAACCTCAGAGTGTCAGTCCGTGTATTAGTTACCACAGATCAGGGAAAACAAATGGTAGTTAACCTTTTGTGAATGGCTTATTTCACTATGTATAATGATTTTCATTTGCATCCATTTTGTTGCAAAAGACAGGATTTCATTCTTTTTTATAGATTGAGTACTATTCCATGGTAGTATTCCTATATATCACATTTTCTTGATTTCTTTATCCACTCATCTGTTATTGTACATCTGGATTGAGTCTATATCTTAGCTATTGTGAATTGAGCTGCAATAAACATGGGTGTACAAATAATCTCTCAAATGCTGACTTAATTTTACTTGGGTATATTCACAGGAATAAGAGAACTTGGTCATAATCTATTTTCAGATCTTTGAGGAATCTCCATACTATCTTTCATAATGGTTGTATTAGTTTATATTACTACCAAGAACGATCAGGGTACATTTTTCCCCCACATCCTTACCAGCATTTGCTGTTTTTTATTTTCAGATGGTAGTCATTCTAACTCACCTACGCTATTTCTAAACCATTATATAATCACCCTTCAAAGCTTTAAGAAGCTGAGGCAAAATCTCAAAAAAATCTGAAAGAAAAAAACCCTAATAATACAAGAAAACCCATTGGGTACTGCTGAAAGATACTATGCTAATGTACCTGCACATGGAAATAAATAAGTTGTAAATTCTGCTGTGAAATGAAAGATATTAGAAGAAGAAACAGACATGTTCTCTTTCTCTTCTCACTGAGATATTTTCCTTTCACATATTTGATCAGGTTTTTCCTGAGTGGATTACCACCTCATTTTCCCCCTACACACACACACACACACACACACACACACACACACACACACACACACACACACACACGGGTTCGGGGAGAAAGAGAAACCAAGCATCCAAAGAAAGGATCTAGTCACCTGGCTGGACTTGGCTTTATTCTAATTCCTGATCAGATCTTTGGAGCCTGGGGACACCTTCCATCCTCTGGCCTCTTTAAAAGCAGATTGTCACAGTCCCCTAAGAGATGGCACATGCCTGAGGCTGTCCATGTGGTTGGTCACTCCACAGAACAGTTCCACTGCAAGTCTGGGTTTATCATGCTTTTAATTTTTTTTCTTTTACAAATTTTTGCTGAAAGACTTTCATTTACTAGAATTACATAAACCTTTCCAACATCTATATATTCATGACTAAGATTTTTGAAGCATTGGACACAGTGAGTTCCATAACCCTTGTGCTGACTGCATATAGATTTTATGGATAGCTCTGACATCAAATATTCTGCAAATATATGTTCTTAAATATGCATTTGTCAGAGTCACTTAAGGAGCCTGGATTTTGCTTTTGTTTGTTTTTTTTTGTTGGTTGGGGTTCTCAAACTTTAGATGAGAATAAGACTAGTCATCAAGATTTGGCCTCAAACCAAACAAATCAAATTAGGGGTAGGATAAAGTAAGAGATTTTCTTAACTTTAAAAAAAAGAAAGAATAGAATAAATAATGTGCTTATAATGTGTGTGTGTCACTTCCACCCCACCCTCCCAACACCCTCAATCTTTCCCAGGCCTGGTAAGGAATATACTAGGTATTTATTACTCCCATTTAACAAATGAAAAGACTGAGTTTGGAAGGATTAAGTAATTTGCTTGTTTGCTTGTTTACCTCTAAGCTACCATTTTTCTTATCATCCCCAATGCTTTTACACAAAGTTTTTTTGCAAGTGACTCACCTGCACTATGAAGAAGTAGAAGTATGTTGATAGTCACCAAAAAGGAAGACATTCTGGAAGGAACAAAAAGAAAAGCATGGTGTAATTTAAGGCCTTCCACAACGAACAGTTCAGTATACTCCCTGGGTTTGCTCTATAAAGTTATCAATACATGAATTTGTTAAAAGTAATTTTTTATAAAAATTCTAGTTCCAAAATTAAACTGTATCTAAGGCATAAAATGAAAATCAGAAAATTAACATCAGCCAACAGCGAATATGGTGTGCAGTAACCTGCTGTAGATTCAAAGAAAGTTTTGTACAGCTACTGCCTCTAGACCCCAGCCTACCTCAGCCGACAGATGCTGCCCGAACCCCAGCATGCTCTGTGGGACAGCTCACTGAGTCAAGTCCACACAGGCTGATCCTGTGCAGGTCTACATGTTCTACTACACAAAACTAGTATTCTCTTTCTATACTGTGTCAACCCATCTCCAAATGAGCCACAGTTGAATTCATCTGGATCCAAAGTCATTCCTTCCCAGGCAATGGTCATCAGCCCCTCTGGATTTAAACTGGGGCAAGTTAGAGGTGGAGGAGATGTGATCAGTACATATTCAAGTTATGGAGTCCACGCTTTGAAATGGAGAGAAATAGCCAAGAATATAGCCAGGACTGACATGAAAGGCCTACAGCAGTTCTGGAAAGGCTAGGAGAAAGGGCCCAGGGAAGGCTCCGGTTCTTTGAGAGTCTCTGACATAAATACAAGCCTCTAATACTCACAAGTTAAACCCACCTGCCTTTCTGGCGCCATCCTTCACTACTCCCCACACTTTAAGTTCTAGCAGCATCATTGCAAAGGCATAGTGCTGTTCATACTTGCTGTGCCTGGCATGGTCCCCATCACTCCTACCCTCACTTACCCCTACTACTTATTCACACCTCTGCCCAAGTAGCATTTCTCAAAGCTCTCTCCAGCCTCATATTTAGATAATTACTCTTTCTTTATCTCGAACACACTTTTATTGTTGCATGAATCACACCACAGGGCAATTATTCTTGTTTTTAGGGCAATTATTATTTACGTGTTCTGTCCTCCCTTACTATTTCAAAGAAACAAAGTTAATCATACCCTCTCACATTTATTTACTTCCCTTTCCTCCTGTTATCAATGAAGAAGAAAAAACTCACCACAATCCTTCAGTCTGGTTACAGTACTACCTAAAATAGTGTCTTCATGTCAAGCACTTACAAAGGCTGAGTTGAATATTCAGAAAAAGCCTAAGAAGCAGGTGCTACTATTTCCAATTTGTGGATGAGAAAACTACAGCATACAGAACATAAATAATTCATCCAGGGTCACACAGAGCCAAGACTCTTGCCCTTTAGGTTAGCTGGAGCCTGGGAATTACATCTCAACTCTGTCCTCATAAATCTCTCCAATTGTAGCCACAAGCCTAAGTAGCCCCTATCACCCAGGGGTGTCCCTGGGTGACACTAAGGGGACAGGATTCTCTTAGGCCAATGAAGTCCATGGCTTGTGCAATATTACACTAAGACATTTTCCTAGCGACCTATTTGACCCTGGAAAACCCATGCTCTGTGAGTTGAATATTAGCAGACACAAAAGTCTTCAGAAGAATAGGAAGAAGTAATCAAAGACGCTTTTGGGGTTAGTAGAAAAATCCATTGCCAAATGTAAATACTCTAAATAGGAACATGGCTAGTGACTGACAGTGTCTACTGACTTAAGAAATATTTCTCTGTGGTAGTTACAGTAAAAAAAAAAATACCTAAAATAATACAAAATCTGAAAGGAAACATAGCAGATAATAGCTACTAGCACTGCTGACCTCTACTGCTGTAGAGGTAAAAGTTGTAGGAATAATGTCCCCTTCCAACTCACTAAAACATTATTACCCAAATTCTAAGGTGTGAAAGTTTTTGACCATTAGGAAAGACATAAATCCTACAGCCTTCCAGATCCTCCCCCAGCACAGACATAATATTTGCTCCTCTGCACTTCCACTGCTCTTACTGCTTTATATTACTCTCATTCCTTCAGTAAGACTTCTGTCTAGTGATTCTAACATGAGGGCGTTTCAAAAAGTACATAGGAAATAGAATTTAAAGGTTTGCTTTGGTTGCAAAAATTTTGAAATTTACATGTATGCAGGATCTTTAACAAATTTTCAGAGGGCTGTCACATGGTACAACAAGCTAATCCTCCATCTCTAAGTCTCAGGATCCTATATGGGCACCGGTTTGTGTCCTAGCTGCCTCACTTCTGATCAGCCCTCTGCTTATGGTCTGGGAAGGTTGAGCTAAGTCTTTGAAATGCTGCACCCACGTGGAAGACTCAGAAGAGGCTGCTGGCTCCAAGTTTTGGATCTTCTCAGCTCAGGCACTGTAACCATCTGGGAGTGAATCAGTGGATAGAAAATCTTTCTTTCTGTCTCTCCTCTGTAAATCTGTCTTTCCACTAAAAATAAAAATTCTCAAAAATGCATAGTCTGGAAAATTGTTCATGAATTTTAAATGTTTCTAGCACCAAAATAAAGTTCTTATAATTCAATTTCCCCAGAAACATTTTGAAGCATTCTTATAGAAAACATGTTCATTGTGAAAACTGCTTTTTTTAAAAAAAATAGAAAGAAAAAAAAACACTAAAATTACTTTGAATTTATCATCCAACTACTGTTACCATTTTATAGTGTTCATTTTAGTTTGTCTTTTATATGTGTATTCTTCAATAAAACTGAATTTGTACATGCAGTTCAATTTCCCTCATTACACTATTTTCTGTTTCTCTGTTGTTAAATAATGATTTAATTTTAACTGCTTAGCTTTGTTTATCTTATTTCCCCTACCAGGCAGTAAAGCACGTTCTCCTAGTCTTTCACATATCTATCATAGCAGTTCATATGCCATGAGTACCTAACAATTTTTTTAATTAACTGAATGAAGCTGAAGTCTTGTGTAAGATTCTTATAACATTTCACGATATAACAGGAAAAAGAAAAGAGAAACATGAACCAAAAAAAAAAAAAATCCACAGGCTACTAAAGAGGAACATGAATCAATCAACTTATGCTTGCACCCTTCTCACCTGTGGTTTGCAGAAAAACAGTAAGTCTAATGAAGCATCTCTGCATGGTCACATAAGCACAGAGTGACCAGACTGAATCAGAACATACACCTAAACACTTCAGACACATTATTGGTGACTAGATTTTCCAGTTCACCATCATTGCCAACAATTATTCCCGAATAAATAGTCCTTCTATCCAAAAAGCTTACCTGTATCACAGCCAGTCACTCTGATCAGCTGAGAGGCAAATGAGGTGGAGTCAGTGCATCTTGGAGGGCCACTTGTGTAGCAGTCCCCAGAGACTGGTTTTGTTATTACCAAGCTGTTGCCACAAAGGCATAGCAGGTTTCTGTGTGACTTGATACTTCTGTTCCAAAAACAAACAACACTCTGAATCCTTTTTAAGATTAATTAATTAATTAATTAATTATATGAAAGAGTTACAGAGAGAGACAGTAAGACAGAGAGGGGATCTTCCAACCACTGGCTCACTTTCCAAAAGGCCACTATAGCTAGGGTCGGGACAAGATGAAGTCAAGAGCCAGAAGTTTCTTCTGGATCTCCCACCTGGGTGCAGGGGCCCAAGCATTTGGGGCATATTTTGCTTCTTTCCAGGCTGAATTGGAAGCAGAGTGGCTGGGACTTGCTAAATTGGGAACATTAGCAGGGAGCTGAATGGTGGCTGTGGCTATATAGAATGCTGGCAATGCAGGCAGAGGCCTTATTTGCTATTCCATAACGCTAGCCCAAAGATGTAATATTTAATATTTCTACAGCTATATTTGTTGGTTTCAAACTGTTTGCTCAGAGTTATGGTAGAAGAATGGAACTAAAATACCACCATAATGTCTAATTTTGGGAAATCACTCTGCACTCATTTTAAAAAGTCACATTTTCAGAGACTAACGAAACAAAATGGGGAAACATTCATTACACAGTTTTGAAAATCAAACACAAAGCTTTATATGCCACAAATACACATATATACACAAATATGTCTGGCTTCAGCTTTGTGAGGAGAAGTATGTGCAAACAGGAAAAAAGAAAATACACTAAAATGTTAACAGTGGCTATTTTTGGATAATGAGATTATATGTAACTTTGTTTTTACCACTGAATTTTCGATAGGGACCTTTTTAATTTATAATAAATATTGTATAGCTGGTAAAAAGGTCATTGAAGAGCCAGCTCTGATACACAAAATATAGTACAGAATGAGAATATAGGAAGAAGAGGGCGAAGAGATTTATTCCTCATTCTCTTTCTTACAAGGGTACTAAGTACAGTTTGTATCTCCTGTTTGATGGCTCTCCTACTAGCCTCCAGGCTCCGGGTCCCTGGTGGCCAGCTCCACATTAGGGAATCTCGCCCTGTGCCCTCCCACAGCACATGGATTATCATCTGGGTCCGAAGGGGTTGACCTAGTCCTGGTGCTCAGCACGAGGAACTAACCTGAGTGAACTACAGATGACAGTTTGAGGAACATTTCCCTTGGTAAATACACCTTATTAGGCTGGGCAGATAAGGGACATGGGCCAGAGGGCTCCTCACTCCACCTGACTGAACCAGTTAGCTCCTGGTCTCGGATCTCCTGGACTTCAGGGTTCCTCCAATCGCTTTCAGCAGCTGAGTGAGAAAAACAACTGTGCAGCTTCAATATGAAATGAATGCTACATCCACTGACATGAACTGCTGAGGGTTTTTGTTCTTATTCTTCTTTAGCTTCTGCAGTCTCTAATATAAACTTTCTTTAAAACATAGTGGACTCTCACTAAAATAACTACAGGATACAGTGTGCTGGAAAGGCAGGAAATAACAATGACCAGTTCCTAGTCTCCTCTCTAATTCGTACTGCAGAGCCTGGGGCCTGATTAACCTACATTTAACTTTGACCTGAGGTAAAGGAGGAGAATCCTAACAGGGTCACAAGATCAAGCAGGTGTGAGGACTATTTTGTCCTCAGCTGTAAGTCCATTTCTTTTTTTTTTTTTAAGATTTATTTTTATTATTTTTTTATTGGAAAGGCAGACATACAGAGAGGAGAGACAGAGAGGAAGATCTTCCTTCCGATGATTCACTCCCTAAGTGAGCGCAAAGGCCAATGCTATGCCGATCCAAAGCCAGGAGACTCTTCCAGGTCTCCCACGTGGGCGCAGGGTCCCAAAGCCTTGGGCCGTCCTCGACTGCTTTCCCAGGCCACAGGCAGGGAGCTGGAAGGGAAGCGGGGCTGCAGGGATAGAACCGGCGCCCATATGGGATCCCGGGCGTGCAAGGTGAGGACCTTAACCACTTGTGCCACCACGCCGGGCCCTGTAAGTCCATTTCTACAAGTGCCACATCGCACGGGCTCTCCCAAGTCTTGCTGCCTTTCCATGTTGCCACAAGGACATGTGGCCTTTCTACAATAACTCTTTTTTTTTAAAGATTTGTTCATTTTTATTGGAAAGGAAGATTTACAAAAAGAAGGAGGGACAGAGAGAAAGACCTTCCTTTCATTGGTTCACTCCCCAAATGGTTGCAACAGCTAGAGCTGAGCTGATCTCGAACCAAGAACCAGGAGCTTCTTCCAGGTCTCCCACACGGTGCAGGGTCCCAAGGCTTTGGGCCATCCTGTATTGCCTTCCTAGGCTACAAACAGGAATCTGGATGGGAGGTGGAGAAGCTGGGACATTAACCGGCACTCATTGGAATCCCAACTCTTGCAAGGTGAGGATTTAACCATTGAGCCATCACACCAGGCCCTGAAGATTTATTTATTTTTATTGAAAAGGCTGATCTACATAGAGAAGGAAAGACAAAGGTCTTCCATCCACGGGTTCATTCCCCAAGTGGCTGCAACAGCTGGAACTGACCCAATCTGAAGCCAGGAGCTAGGTACCATCACCCATATGGTGATCCCATATGGGATCCTGTGAATGCAAGGTAAGAATTGAGTCTTTGAGCCATGGTGCCGGGCCCTCTACAATTACTTCTAATAAGGAAAGGGACTTACCCTGAAATATTTACAATTTGGCCAGCTATAGCATAACAGTAAACTTTTGGCAAGTGGACAAATAGGCCGTGTATTTTCCTACTCCTTCATAATCCTTCTCTCAGGTTAATGTATTGCATGGTCTTGCCTGTCCTTCTCCTTCCCCAGGGGCCCCAAAGCCTTCTTTAGCACTTTCAGCTAGCAGCAGGCAGACCTCAGGGACAGCAAGGTCCACAAGCCCCAAAACTGGTTCACGTCCCAGGAGGCTTTCAGGACTGCAGCTGTTTGGGTGTTTTCAAGGAACACTGTAGGTCTGGAGTGTGCTGTTTAACCTAGGCCCGTCTGAAGGCACTGAAGACACCTCCACAGTAGCATCACAAGGGTTTATTATAATGAGCAATAAGGAGACTCGCACAGCAACCCAGGTAACAAATTTAGCCTTCAATGAATTTGCAGGGTGTCTTTCTGGACATAGAGCAGCCCCAAGTAATCAGTAGTAGCATTTTGTGAATCTTTACACTTATAAGGAGTGTACCAAAGTTTCAGGAAAATTCATACCATAAAACTATTAATGGGGCCTGGTTTCATGGTTAAAATCTTCCCCTTGTAAGTGCCAGGATCCCATAAGCACATTGGTTTGTGTCTCAGCTGCTCCACTTCCCATCCAGCTTCCAGCTTATGGACTGGGAAAGCAGTAGTGAGTGGCTCAAAGCCTTGGGATCCTGCACCCACGTGGGAGACCTGGAAGATGCTCCTGGCTCCTGGCTTTGGATCAGCTTAGTTCCAGCTATTGTGGCCATCTGGGGAGTAAACCAGTGGATAGATCTGCTCTCTGCCTCTCCTTCTATCTGTAAATCTGATCTGTCTTTCTGAAATAAATCTTTCTTTTAAAGATTTATTTATTGTTATTACAAAGTCAGATATATAGAGAGGAGAGACAGAGAGGAAGATCTTCCCTCCGATGATTCACTCCCCAAGTGAGCGCAATGGCCGGTGCTGTGCCCATCTGGAGCCAGGAGCCAGGAACCTTCTCCAGGTCTCCCACACAGGTGCAGGGTCCCAAAGCATTGGGCCGTCCTCAACTGCTTTCCCAGGCCACAAGCAGGGAGTTGGATGGGAAGTGGAGCTGCTGAGATTAGAACCAGTGCCTGTATGGGATCCTGGCACGTTCAAGGTGAGGACTTTAGCCATTAGGCCACGCCACTGGCCCCCAAAATAAATCTTAAAAAAAAAAAAACCAACTATGCATAAATTTCAAAACTTTTCTGCACTAAAATAAGCTTGTGTTCTGCCACTAATGATGATTCTGTCTGGATGTGGAGTATTAAATTCCTGGGACAGACCTGTACAAAAATGACCCTTCTTCTATCCATCTGTATTACAATTCATAAGCCACCAGCCAGGCTACCAACAGGCTTACCTTTATCCACAGCAGTTCTAAAGCATCATGTCTGGAGTCAAGCCATGTGATATTCTATAAAACAGCTGAATTTCATTTGATTCCTGTGCCTCTCGTCTAAGTGCTCTACATTCTAGTTCTGTCAGAATCCCACAAAAGCCTCAAACCAGTGCCTCACCACTCCAATAACCACAATATTTTGAAGTACCATAAATAGATAAATTCCATTTGTAACACTGACTACACTTTGTGAGATGTAAGGCTTGCTTTGGATCTTTTTTTAAGACTAAACTCGGTCTAAAAAAGTAGTGTGATGGAATGGAATGACCCTGGACTTGGGAACCCTCTATATCTAAGGCTCAGTTGCTAGTTGGCCTCATACTCTCTGTGTGATGTCAATTATAGTATTTCTGAGGTTGTGTTTCCTTGTCTCTAAAATGGGGAAACAAATTCCTTTTGATACATTTGATGTGACAAATAGCATTGCATTTAAAATTCCTGATTTAGGTACTTTATGCATATAAGCTCTTTTTCAACTAAATTAGTATCTAAAAATATATTGCTCTTCAAACAATATGAAAGACCTTGTGGTGGGAGGGGCCTGGGAACATTCGGCTGTGGGGCCTGGGTGGGGGGAGCTTCTAGCAGCGTGGAGGTTGTTTGGGGTACCCGAGCCAGGTTGGACTCAATGCTTCGGGCTCTGGCCACAGCCACTGCTGCCATGCAGTGAGCGTGTGGCCAGGCTTACCTGGGCAGCCAATGCACCAGTTGGCACCAGGTTCTGCCCTCTGGCTGCCCAGCAGTGAGCTCTAGGGTTTTGGGGGCATGTAAATTGTTGCCTAGGGACAACCATGGATGAGGCCACTGTGTGTAGGTGAGGAATGAATCCTGTGTGACTCCCAGTGACAAAGTCACTGTACTTGCAGTTAAGCATGGGGACTGAGACCTGGTGGTTTGGAGGGGAAAGTCCAGAAGATCTGTGTGGGTAAGACTGATTCACCAGCTCACACGGGAGTACTGAGATGAGCTGTTAGCACAGAACATTGCTGACTGCTACACGCCAGCCCACACAAAAGCTATGGCTGGTGGCCTGTTAGGGCTAGGTGTCGCCATCCCACAGCGACACTAAATAACAAGGCATACTCTTGAGGGTCTGGCAAACAGGGACCACCACCGCAACCGGAACACATGAATGAACACATGACCACACGAACACATACACGAACAAACAAACCAACGAACCTTTATTGCTGAAAGCGGGCTGTTTATATACAACTCTCCACCAATCACTTCTCCCTGCGGGTCCACTGGGCGCTACCTGATATGCCAGTAGCAATGACAAAATTGCAGTGAGGGCATCAGCCTATTCCCATGACTTCCTATTTGCCTACTGGCGGGACCAACCCCACCTCCTGGCCCTCGGCCAGCCACCATCTTGCAACGACCTATCATATGCGTGGAGTCGGCTCCGGTACATCGCTCCCACAGCTAGGTTCCAGTACCTGACTGAGTGCCAGAACAGGAGACGGGTCACATTAGGCAGGGCCATGACACTAACCAGCACGTGAGAGAACCAGGTCTGGGGGTAGATTCTGCAGGGGTAAGTGGGCCCAACCCTATAGAAATACAAGTCCTACTGGTTAGCTCAACAACTGGGGTGGTGATGGGCTGAATTAGATGTGAACATGAAATCCAGGAATACTCATGAAATCCGGGCTGAGAATAGGCTGGGCAGATCCAAGTTGCAGCACCTGCACATACATCCTAAAACAGTGTGTGAAGTGGGCAGAGCTACAACATCCTCCAGCTCATACAAAGGCCAAGATGGAGGGGCAGGCTATGCCAGGCAAGGGCCTAGCACCTGCTGGCACATGTGATACCTGGGTCAGGGAGTCAGCCGAGTAGGGGAATGTGGGAAACTCCCCTATGTGGTCATATCTCCTGCTGGTGAGCATGTGGTCTAGGCCTGGGTGTTGGGCAGGCTGGGCAGGGTAACTCCAACAGTTGGCTAATTATGTGGGTTGGTTTTGGAGGGGGGTGGATCAGGCAGGGCAGAGCAAACTTTAGTTTACTGGCAAGAGCATAAACCAGGCTGGTGCATTGGTCAAGCTGGCCTAAGCTGTCACACCTACCAGGGTGCATGAGCCAGGAATTGGAGCAGACTGAGTAGGGCCAGGTTCCAGCACCTGCCAGAGAGAGTTAGGACTGGGGGCTGGCTATGTCAGGCAAAGCTGCAGCATCCAAAGTCAAAGGCCAAACCAAGGAAGGGGTTGTGCCAAGTTGGATCAGAGCAACCATTGACATGTGCAATATAGCTGGGAACAGCCCTGGCTGGGGAGCCAAAGGGATGCCCTGGAAGGGTTGTGGTTCCCAACTGGTAAATGCAGGGACTGTAATGGGTACCGTATTCTAGTCTGGACATGGCTGCAATGTCCCTTGGCACAAGTGTGGACTGAGGCTGGGTGTGCCGGACTGGGCTAAACCTCAGTACTCACTGGTGCTCATGAGAACAAGGGTAGGTGTAGGACAGACTAAGCTAGGTTTTTGCCCCTGGTCTGCACATGGACCAGGTTAGGTTGGGCTGTAACACCCAACAATAATAACCCGAATGGGTTGAAGGCCAGTCAGGAAAGGCCATTGTCCCTGCTAGGATAGGAGGTAGACTGAGTAGGGCTGGCCCATGGACCCCACTGGTGCGCGTGAGATCTGGCATTGGGAGAGGTTCTGATGGAGGAACTTGGGAAACTCCTTTGTCAGGACACAGTCCCTGCAGGTGAACACAAGAATCACAATAGGGAGCAGCCCAGACCAGGCCAAGGAACAGTAGCCAGTGGCATATATTTGGCACATGTTGGGGGCGAACCAGGCAGAGCTAGTTGACATCACCCATTGGAGAATCTGAGCACCAGAACAGTGTGAGTTGGGCCAAGTTCGGTCACAACACATGCCAGTACATATGAGGGCTGGGACTAGGTGTCAGCTGTGCTAGGTTAGAATGCAGCCCCCACCAGCATGAGCTGAAATTGGGGGTAGGCTGGGCCGAGCCAGGCTACAGCACCCACTGGCAAGAGCCGAGGTGAGGCAGGCCATGCCAGACAGGGCTGCAGCTCCCAACCAGCACATGTGAGACCCGGGGGCGGGGTGGGCAAAGCCAGTAGTGGGGCTGCACGGGGCTCCACTGCTGGATCACAATGCCCACTGGAGAGCATGAGTTGGGATGGGGGCAGACCAGACAACAGAGCTACAACATCTGTGGGCCTCATGTGAGCTGCACCAGGGAAAAGCCATGCTAGGTTGACTGTTTTTACTGGTACAAGCACAAGTCAGAGAAGGTGTGGGTTGGTTGGACTCTGCTCTGAAGTATCAGCTGGCAGATGCTGGCACAGGGGTGCTAATTCTGTCAAGCCAAACTGCAGAACCGCTGGAGAGTGCATGATCCAGGAGTGGGAGTGGACCCAATAGAGAAACAGTGGAGACCTCCCTCTTGGGTTGCCACTCCCACTGGTGAGCATGAGAACCAGGACTGGGGCAGGCATGGCTACACAGAAAATGGCACCTGTCATCTCCTGTGTGAGGGTTGGATAGTGGGGCTGGTTGGGTTGTACGTATGAGAGCTCATGTAGGACAGACTGGACCAGTCTGCTGTACATACTGACAAGCACGGGAACCAGGACAGAAGGTGGGCCTGATGAGTGCTATTGTGGGTTGCTCTGCCTAGGCTGCAGCTCCCACTGGTTTGTGTGAGGGCCAAGTGTGTGGTGGGCAGAATCGGGTTGGGCTCCAGTACCTATTGGGTTTCATAAAACACAGGGCTGGAGACAGAACTGATCCAGCAATTGCAACTGCCAGTATGCGTAGGCTGATTGGGGCAGCAGTCTGTGCTGGACCCCGTACTGACAAGCACACACAAGAATCAGGTCTGGGATCATCTCAGATGAAGTTTCTTTGGGGATCACCCCAACTGAACTGCTGGACTCAAAACCCCAACCATGAAGAGAATTGCAGGTTCTATGGTCTGACTATGGAGTACATGCGTCAAACCTGAGCCTCCTCAGTGGCGTAGACAGAGCATTGGACAGCATATCCATAGGCGCACATGGAAGATGTGGCAGTACATCAGAGCCTGCATAGGATATCTGGTACCAGAACAAAGGACAGAACAAATTGATCAACTGCCCCAGCCAAGTATTGCAGTGAAAATCTAGGCAAGTGGAGACTCTAAGATGGACCATGTCAGCCAGTGAATTCTGAAGAGATTTCATCATGCTTGGAATGGCGAGATTAGCAGCAGTTCAGAACAGTTGAACTATTTAAATCACCTGAGCAGTGCCCTCAGAGCATGCTCCACATCAGGGACCCTGGGATGGTTGGTAGGCTGGGTGTGGCTTCTCCCTTAGCCTCTTCCCTTCCCAGATACAGGAAAGAAAAAAGAGAATGTGGAAACAATGGTCTTACCCACTTTCCTGTAGCCCTCGGCCCTCTGAGCCCTAATCAACGACGTAAAGATCACTAAAAATAAAACACACACACAAAAAGATACGAAGTTTCAGGCCTGATGCTGTAGCCTACTGGCTGAAGTCCTCACCTTGCAGACACCGGGATCCCAAATGGCGTTGGTTCTAATCGTGGACGCTCAGCTTGCAGCTCCTTGCTTGTGGCCTGGGAAGGCAGTCGAGAATGGCCCAAAGCCTTGGGTCCCTGCACCCACACTGGAGACCCGGAAGAGGCTCCTGGTTTTTGATTGGCTCAGCTCCAGCCGTTGCCGCCACTTGGGAAGTGAATCTTAGGATGAAAGATCTTTATCTCTTCTCTCCTCTCTTTCTATATATCCACTTTTCCAATGAAAATAAACAAATCTTGAAAAAAAAAATGATATGGAAGTTTCTACTACAAACCAAGCAGCATTCAGGGAGTGAAGATGTAAAGATAAATTGGGCAAGCAGTTCCTCTCCGTAAGCATCTCACAATCCAATCTAATTATGTAAAACAACAAAGCAACCAAAACAGTTTAATAAGGACACGCAGTCCAATCAATTCAAATCACCTGCAAGAAATCATATGAGGCAGAGATATGTACCACCTAACAGCCAGAATGCTAAAACTATAAATCAAGATAGCTTCTCCATAAACGAAGGTGCACACTCTCATTTGGATACAAAACAAACATTTTTTAAAAACCCAACTTTTCTTGCCAATCATTTTCAAAAGTCAGACATTGTTTTCAACTTTGGAAAGACTTTTTTTTTTGAAAGACTATCTTTGCTGCTATCAATGATCTGGTTAACATTTATCCTAAATTCAACAACCAGAGAGCTGGAGCCTTCTTTGTATTAAAATAATTTGTTCAATAATTTTGCATGCAGTAGGCTTTCAAAACTTGTCAGTTAATTTCTTTAAATTTTTTTTTGTTTACACAGAGGACACAATTCAAGCATTTCACAGACTCTAGTCTAAGAACATAATTGTATTTCCCTTCCTCCTTCTCTCCCAATTTTCTCAGTTTCTGTCCAAAGCATTTCTGCAGTTCTCTACCAGGTGACTTCCTGGTGGAATATCATTTCCCTTTTAAGTTCCCTGATTTTTAACCCTAATTCTATTTCTGAATCACATATAAATTACTTATTTTACATCCCTTTTTAAAATCACGCTTAAAGCATAAGACTATTATTTTATTTTAAACGACCGCAATTTTCACAGATTAGGATAATAGAATGTTAGCTTGTTCCAAAACAAGGCCTATTTTATAAAGAAGTCTTTCAAAACAGGCGACTCCAGAACATAGGTCTTTAAAAACATTCCATCCTTGGGTTAAACTGCCAAGTTTATCCTCAAATGACTACAACCCAACCAGAAATTAACGCCTGGCTCCAGATAAGGGACATAGTTTCTCAAAAAAAAAAAAAAAAAATCCACAAGATTTTTAAAAAGTAAAAGCAATAACATTGATTGCAAACAACCATTTAGTTTTCTTATGCATTCGCTTTGCTTGAAAATGAAAAAGCAAAATGTTTTTCCCATTTCTATTCATGAGTTCTTAAAACTATAAAATGTAACTTCAGAAAACATTGAGTTTGGAACAAAGTGGAAAACATGCTACTCAAGATTACTACATTAAAGTTAGTTGGGATTTCTAACGTAGTGGTAACCTGCTATAGGATCTCAGTGCTTTCTGAGCTTTTAAACTGATCAATATAAGCTGTGACTCCCAGATTCATTGCTAATCACACTGCAGACCAAAACCCAGCAGTGCTAGCACAATCAGAATGGACAAAAGGTCCTTATTTGGCCTACTTAAATGCCTTTTTTTTCTTTTGAAACAGTCCTTCGCGGCAAGCAGGTTTTATCTGTATTTTATGGGTGGGAAGACAGAAATCAAAACCTACTCCAAGGCCCCAGGGCTATGTAACAGGGGGATTCTGTTTTCTCGTCCAGCTGCCTCCTCACATCCATGTGGACTCTGTCATTCCCAGACTCCAAATTCCTCGGGTTCGCTGTGACCGAGTTGAACCAACACCAAATTCCTGTGTTCTCCAAGAATCCTGCGGTCCGGGGGCCACCCGCTCCCCAGCCCAAGAGGGCGGCGCACGGTGACGCGCGAAGCCAACCAGGCCAGACAACCAGTCCGGGGGCTGTTTACAAAGGCGGTCCTGGGGCCCGGGGACAGGGCACTATAAAGTCCAGCCGCCCAGCCCAGCCCCTCTCAGAAGACGACGGGGCCGCCACGGGGCTGCAGCGCGCAGCCCCTGCGCCGCCCTGGAAGGCCTTGGAAGGCCCTGGAAGGCCCTGGAAGGCCGTCCGGGCCGCGCGCCACGTGAGACGTGAGCCCGCCCCCCGAGCAGCGCGCGCACCACGGCGCTGGGCGTCGCGTGACTCGGCCCGGGCGCGCGGGGTGAGCGGCCTCCCGCGCCACTTCCGACGCAGCCCACGGTTCAGGTTCCGGGGCGCGTCGGAGCGCGGGCGCCTGGCCGGGAGCGCGCGCGGGCGCGCGCAGCGGCCGGGATGGAGGAGGCCGCGGCGGGGGTGGCCGCGAACGGGGATGCCGAACTGAACTGGTCCCGCCTCAGCGTGTCCCCGGAGACGCTGGAGTCGGAGCTGGAGGCGCGGGGCGAGGAGCGGCGGGGCGCGCGGGAGGCGCTGCTGCGACTGCTGCTGCCCCACAACCGTCTGGTGTCCCTGCCGCGGGCGCTGGGCAGCGGCTTCCCGCACCTCCAGCTGCTGGACGTGAGCGGCAACGCGCTGACCGCGCTCGGGCCGGAGCTGCTGGCGCTGCGCGGCCTGCGCACGCTGCTGGCCAGGAACAACCGCCTCGGAGGGCCCGGCGCGCTGCCCAAGGGCCTGGCCCAGTCCCCGCTCCGCCACAGCCTCCAGGTGCTCAACCTCAGCGGTAACTGCTTCCAGGAGGTGCCCCCCTCGCTGCTGGAGCTGCGCGCGCTGCAGACCCTCAGCCTGGGCGGCAACCAGCTGCAGAGCATCCCGGCGGAAATCGAGAACTTGCAGAGGTGCGCTGGGGGGGGGGGGGAGCCTGCGCGGGGTGGCGTGAGGGTGGTGGGAAAGCCAGGAGTGGTGCCCGAGAGCCCCTTGGCGCTGAGCCCGGGCGCCCGGTGTTTGTCCTGAACTCTTCTTCTAGGCTGTCTCTTTACCTGTCAGAGTCGTGAGTCTTGTCCTGCCGGCCCAGCAAATTGCAGTAAAGGTATCCTAAGATTGCATGTTCAACACTGCAAGTTGCTTTGGGTCTAAGTAGATATTCGAGGCAGTTTTTCTCTCTTCTTCCTTAGGGCTGGAGAAGGATCCGAATTGAGTGGGTGCTAAAGCTGCTGTCAGTCTTACTTTTCGAGGACAAAGGACATGCCCTTTACAACGACCTAGCTTTTCGTGACGTTTCCTGTTCTCTTTCCTTGGGGTGAAAACAGTGTATTATTTTTGGAGCCATTTCGTTCCCCATCGTACAGGGGAAGCTGCCCATAGGTGCCTGCACCAGTGGACACTCCAAGTGGGCACTAGGGCCTTCACCAGTGGGCACAGATAGTATTGGATAAATGCAGCAACACTGACATGTGCTGTTGCCTTTCCCTGACAAACTCCTGTTCATCCTTCAAAGCCCGTTTCAGGGGCCGCCTCTGTGATTCTTTGCTTTAACGCTCCCTAGACAGCTCCTAATAGTTATTCCCTAAAGTATACTTCTGTACCTCTTTTCATCCCACCGTCGTGTTTACCTTGTTCCACGTTATTCCTTAGTTACAGCAGTTACTCGCCTTAACCTGCTGGACTCTTTGGTGAACGTGTGTAGAGTTTAATTGAAAGAAGAAGCAGAGAGGCAGGAGAAAGTTCCCTAAAGGTGACCTGGGGAGGAGTGAGAAATAGGTTAAGCTTGTCATCTAGGTTGAAGAAAGAAGGGTCTTCTGACTAAAATGTTCCCCTATCCTTTATTGAATGGTCAGAGGTTAGCAGAATCTTGGTGCTGAGAGAGACCTCAGAGTCAAATGTAGTGAGAACGTTGGCCCGGAAAAAAGAATTCTGGGTGTTCTGGCTTTAGGTCAGTCTCTTAGCATACCCTGCCCTAGCTGCCTAATCTGCACCCTGAGGCATGTGGACAAGATGGCCTCTTGTTTACCTGGAGTTCCACACAGGTGTTTCAGGTACTATCCCAGGTGCTAGGGTGTAATGGCGCACATGATCTTGCCCCCATGGAGCTGTCTCATTTGCAGAGAAAGTGGACATAAAACAACTAACTATAAACCTTATATTTAACTGCAATGGCTCTAAGTTCTATGAAGATGTACTTGGAATGTCTTGAGACAAAATAATGGGGTTTTTTTGGTTTTTGTGTTTTTTTTTTTTTCATTTTTTTAAGGATTTATTTATTTTTATCGGGAAGGCAAATATACAGAGAGAAGGAGGTACGTTCCATCTTCTGGTTTTCTGCCCAAGTGGCACAACAACCGCAGCTGAGCCAACCAGGAGCCGGGAGCCTCTTTCAGGTCTCCCACTATGGGTGCAGGGTCCCAAGGCCTTGAACCATCCTTGACTGCTTTCCCAGGCCACAAGCAGGGAGGAGGATGGGAAGTGGAGCAGCCAGGACATGAACCAGTGCCGCCCATATGGGAACCTGCATGTTCAAGGCAAGGATTTAGCCACTAGGTGATTGCGCTGGGCCCCCAAAATAATGCTTTTTAAATTAAATTTTCAAAGGGAAAATGAAGATTAACTGGCAGTGGAAGATAAGAGGCAATCAACTCTGTTGGAATAACGGCATATGGGAAGGCTCAGAGGCAAGGAGAGTACCCAGAATTCTGAAGAATAGATATTGTACTGGGAAGTGAGAGAGAGGCAAAGGGGCCAGTCAGGCCATGCCAAGTCTTGAAGGAGGTGGTGGAATAAGTGTTCTTGGGAGAGTTCTAAGCACATGTGTGGTGTTGTTATGCAGGAACAAAATGGGGAGAGGTTGGTGAAATGAGTGGCTGTCTGGTAGCGTGAGAGATGATGGCTCATGCCAGGTGATACAGGAGATGGTAAGGCACAGAAGGGTTTGAGAAATGGAATTGGTACACCTTGATTCCTACTAAATTTAATATTCTATGTTTCCAACCTTCTCAGAATTTTCTCAGTATAACAAGAGATACCCAGGGCAAATGTTCATTCATGTATTTTAAAAGATAGGCAAGAATGGCATAGATGGAATACTTCCCATGCTGTATAGGTGCTGTGAATATACTTTGTAATTCTCACCGAGACCCATGAGATGACATACTCCACCCCTGCTTCCCTGCTCGGGTGGAGAGAAAGAATTTGAGGCTCAGAGAAATTACTACAGAAGATTGCAGAGGTCGTCAGTGGTGCGACTGGACTGGACCTCTGGAGTCTCCAACTCCAGAATCTGAGTTCTCCATTGTGGCACAGCCGGACTGGAACCTGTCTTTCGACTTCTGCTCTGCATGTGTGCTAAGGAGCATTGATCACAGTCCTCGAGGAGGCCTGCTTAACCTCACTTTCCGAGCTGATAGCTGTGCCTGTGTGCATTGATTGTTTTTGCCTTTGGTTCCAGGAATGTATGGGACCTTTTATATCAGTGTTTTCATTTTTCAAATGTATGCTGCTTTTCTCTTTACTGATAGGAATCACTAAGAGTTTAGGGCATAAAGGGTTGTGTAGAAATGTCCACCTCAAGACAAATATCCTTGGCGATAATGATTCAAGCTCCTCTCACCACCCCCTTTTTTAAGGGTGACGAAACAAAGATTTATTATTGGTGACTTGCTTGAGGCCAGATAGCCACAGAGTGAGCTAGTTCAGCCCTCAAAAGCTGCTCACTATATTTACTGCTGAAGCCATGCATTAAGTCTTCAAAATGTAGAAATGGGTCTTTAACTCCTTCGGCCGTGGGGTGCCTGTCCAAGCACGCCATCTCCATCTTGGAAGTCATGTGCTTTCTGTTAGCCTCATTGGTGGGAGTCCTGATGTGTGAGGTGCAGTGTACCGTGCTGTAGCTGGAGCCAGTCAGCTGTTCTGGCATGTTAACAAGATACCTGCCTTCTCTAAGGGCAGATTGAGGAATAGATAATTCAGGAATACTTCGTTTTTACTCCCATGCTTCATTATTCCAGCGAGGATTAATGGTGTCATTGATACCTTCGGCTTTAGCAGTATGTCTCTAATTTCTTTTGCTTTTGATATCTTGTTCATACTTCCCCGTAGTGGGAAAAGCTTAAAGTTTCTGAACAATTTCTTTTGAAGTACATCAAGTATGTAGATACTGAAAATCGTATGATTAACTGAATCATCTGAAGCAAATTAGGATTTCAACATGAACTGTAACATTCTAAGTATGAATTCTTTCCATCAGAATGTGAGATTATCCTTCAGCAAATACTGTTTTTGTTAGAGGGAAAAATCTTCAGTGTTTTATGATACTGAGAAATAGATATAGTTTGTGTCGACCATTTTTTTTAACTCTTTAGTGTTCATTGTTAGCTCAGACATCGATGGAGGAGGAGCTCAATAACTTATCATCCTCTGAGTGAATAGACTTTATTATTTCTATCCGGACTTATTTGAGAGGTGAGAGAGCTCACATTTGCTGACTCACTCCCTTGCAACATCTGGGGCTGGCCTGGGATTGGACCAGGAGCCAGGAATTCAGTCCAAGTGTCCTAGTGGCAGGGACCCAGCCACTTGGCATCATCTCTGTCTTTCAGGGTTTACACCGGAGAGCTGGCGTAAGGAGCACGATGAGGGAATAAAACCCCAGCATTTCTATGTAAGAGAGCTGTTTTAACCTCTGGGCTAAATGCCCGCTCCAGTAATAACAATTTCCATAAAAGAAAGTAAAGCTAGTCCGTTCACACCAAACAGCTTTCACACCAAACAGCTTTCCATAAATTCAGTGAATGCTTTTTCTGTACTTGTTAAACACTGAAGGAACAGAACTGCTCCAACCCTAATTAACAGAAACGCAAAATTGACAACAATGGTTTAATTCTTCCCTGTAGAAAAGTGGGTTTGGAAATAGTAGGATGCACTTTAGAAATTTCATTCTTGCAAATCATTGGAAGGTTTTAAGGCCCAAGAAATTTCTACATTACTTTTGAGTTTGAAGTAAGTCTGGAAGTGTACATTTAATAAGCTAGTTGTATAGCTGCTGATGGCTATCAATTGCTTAAGAAATCTTGCATAATTTCAAATCCTGAACTTGGTTTTATATTTTAAAAGTTTGGATCTTTCTGTGCCAAAGTCATTGCTACTTTTTGAAATCCTTTCTGTGTGTTTTTCCTGCCCATCCGTGTGGAAAGAAGACATTGAGTAGTAGCTAATCACCAGAGAGTAGTTGTTGGTTCTTGATCATGTTAGTAAGTTCAGGCTGCTGTACCAAAATAACCATAGTCTGGGTGATGTATAAACAACAGAAATATATTTTAGTGCTAGAGGCTGGGCATGCAAGACAGAAGTACTGGAAGACCTCATGTGTAATGAAGCCTTGTTTCTCACTGTGTCCTCATGTGATAGAGAGGAAGCAAGCTCACCCAGAATCCTTAAAACAAACCCCATCCTGGAAGGCTCCGCCCTTGTAGTTTAATCCCAGTCACCTCTCCAAGAACCCACCTTGTAATACTAATAAAGGAGCAAAGTTTCCATGTGAATTTTGTGATGAAATAGAAGTTGATTCTCTGACCCTGACCTTTAAAATAGTACCTCCCTCTTTTTCCACTTTGTCAGTGCTCTCAGGGACATATATAACAGGTTGAATCCTTTATTGAAAGGACTTCGCTTATTAAGCTTTTTTCCCCAGTTAGTATTTTTTTTAAAGATTTATTTTTTATTTGGATCTGGTGTGATGACTCTGTTGTCTAATCCTTAACCTTGGCAGCACTGGCCTCCTATATGGGTGCCAGTTCCTGTCCTGTCTGTTCCTCTTCCCTCCTGGCTCCCTACTTGAGGCCTGGAAAAGCAGTGGAGGATGGCTCAAAGCTTTGAGACCCAGCACCTGCAATGGGAGACATGGAAGAAGCTCCTAGTTCCTGGCTTCAGATCGGCTCATCTCTGGCCATTGTGGCCACTTGGGAAGTGAGCCAGCATGGAAAATCTTCCTCTCTGTGCTTTTCTCTGTAAAATCTGCCTTTCCAATAAAAAAAAATTTTTAAATATATTTGCATTGGAACAGCAGATTTTACAGAGAAAAGAGAGAGAGTAAAGCCTTCCATCCATTGGCTAACTCTCCAGATGAGCACAAAAGCCAGAGCTAAGCAGATCCCAAGCCAGAGCTGCTTCTGGATCTCCTGTGTGGACCCAAGCACTTGAACTATTCTATGCTGCCTTCCCAGGCCCTAAGCAGGGAGCTGGATCAGAAATGGTGCAGCTTGGACATGAATTGATATGGCCATTTGGAACATCGATGCTGTAGGCAGAAGATTAGGTTGCCACGTCACTGTGCTGGACCCCTGTAGTTAATATTTTACCACCCTTTTTTTTTAGGATACTTTCCAAGATTTTAAGCTCCAAATTATTCTGTTCACTTTCTTTATTGAAAAATTGGAATTTCTGAATAACAGCATTCACTTGTGCCATCCTCAATAGGAGTAGAAAGTCTTGGCCAGGAGCCTTTTTTTTTTTTTCAAACCAGTGCTTAAGCCCTTACATGTAGGAGAATTCATACAATTGCTTAACTTATTCTTGATACAAGATACAAGACCATCTTTGAGAAAGGGTAGCATAATAAAATTAAGGTTGCCTGCTTATTTTTCTAAACAGTGTAAGTCTAAGGAAAGAAATGCAGTCTTGAAAAGCTGTACATACTTAGAAACAGGAAAAAGTCATTCATTTGTAAAAGAGAAAAAAAATTATAATCAAGTTGGTTTTGTGAGTTGCTACAACAAGAAAGGCCAAGACTGGAAAACAGAAGAAATGTAACATTTGGAAGAAATTATACCTGAGAAAATTCCTATTGTAACTCCATTCATAAAGGACTTTACTAAGTATATTTCCAAACTTTAGAGAAGCAAAGGGAGGAATTAGATCATGAAACAAGAGTAGGAAGTTTTAAAATGAATACTTACGAAAGCCTCAATTAGAATTCCTAGAAATTAGAAAATATGCAGTGGTCGCATTTTCCGTGGTTTCATTTTTTCTGGTTTCAGTTCAGGCAGCTGCAGTCTGAAATGTGATGTGTAAAATGCCAGAAAGAAGCAGCTTCTAGGTTTGAAATCCTGTTGTTCTGAGTAGGATGAAGAAATGTCGGGCCATCCTGTTGTGTCCCACCAACATATGAACTGTCCAGTGGATCTCCTGCATATACTGCATGCCACTTGGGGATTAGACTGTCCCGGTATCAGCGCTTGTGTTCAAGAACTTATCTTAAAATTACCTGAGAACATAGAGCAGTGATGCTGCCAATTCAGATATGCCTCCGTGTTTCCTATAAGAGAAAATGTGGTTCTCAAGTTAGTGAAAGAAGATTGCGAGTAACCATGGTAGGACCCAATGAAATTGTGAAGAAGAGAAAAAAAAATTCACGCTGGTTTTTCTGTCACACCTCGCAGACTGCTACAGTTATTGCCACCATGCATGATAAGTGCTTAGCTGTAGCAGAAAGATCATTAAATCACAGTGCTCCATGGTAGATACAGTTTCACGCAAGGCTAGGGATCTTGGAACACACCCCTTGTGATAACCCGTGTTAGGAACCCACCAAAAGGGGTGGGTAGACTGCAGTCTTGCGAAGACTAGGCTGTGAGCTGGAAGAGCCCACTGAGGCATTCCAGAGTGCAGGTGCAGCACAAGATGCAGAAATGTGCAGACATGAGCATACTCCCTAACAGTCTAGGATGCAGTCCTAGGAAGAAAGCAATGAAAGACGGACTGATGTAAGAGTGGCTCAGATTTCCCACAATTACAGAAAGAGAGTTCTCTAAACTACTATCATGAGTCGTGGTACAACTTTAGAACACTAAAGATGAGGAAAAATGCTTAGCATTCCTAATGAGAACCAAATATTACTGAATCTGCAAAGAAGAATTATACTACTAAAAGCATGGAGTAGCATCTTCCTAGTGCTAAGGAAAAGCGACTGCTAACCAAGAATTTTTTTTAAGATATTTATTTGAAAGAGTTAGAGACTCATAGAGGAAGCTTTTATTTGCTGGTTCACACCCCAGAGGGCTGCAATGGCCACAGCTGGGCCAATCAGGAGCCAAGAATTTTTTATGGGTCTTCCATGTGGAAGCAGAGACCCCAGGATTTGGTCTGCTTTCCCAGGCCATTAGCTGGATTGAAGTGGAGCAGCCAGGACTCAAACAGGCACCCATATACTAACCTTTGAATTTTATGTTCAGCTAAACTATTACTCAAAGCTGAGGGAGGAATGAAAAACATCAGACATAAAGAACTCGAAGATGGGCAATGACAAATGCTTGTTGAAAGAACCAAAGGATATGCTTCAAGAAAAATAAACTTTAAAAGAAATAGCGAAGGGCCCGATGTGGTAGCCTAGTGGCTAAATACTTGCATTGCATCCATTGGAATCCCATATGAACACTGACTTGTGTTCCAAATACTCCACTTCTCATCCAACTCCCTGCTGGTGGCCTGGAAAAGCAGTAGAGGTCGGCCCAGAGCCTTGGGTCCCTGTACCCATGTGGGAGACCCAGAAGAGGCTCTTGGCTCCTGGCTTCAGATGGGCTCAGCTCTGGCTGTTCTTCTCACTTGGAGAGAGAACCTGTGAGCGGAAGATCTTTCTTTCTGTCCGCCCTGTAAATTTGTCTTTCTAATAACAATAAATAAAATTTTTAAAAAGAGAGAAGAGAAAGAACTAGCAAGCCTCCAGGAACTGATGAATAAAGTAATAGGTAAAAACACTCCAAGAAGTTTGCAAAGTTATCAACTGGAAATTGTTTCCTATCAGTAAATTGGTAGAAAAATCAAGGTAGAACTGAGCGTACAAATGATGTGAAGGGCAGAGTGCAGCATAGAGAGCACTCGGAGGGAGGACATTGATTTGTATAGCTGCTAGCAAAACAGCAACAGCATGTACAATTCAAAACAGTAAAGAGGAAAGCATCTAGCCCAGCCTTAAAATACCCGTATCCCACGTTAGAGTTCTTAAGTTCCAGTCCCAACTCTGGCTCGTAATTCCATCTTTATGCTAATGCAGACGCTGGAAGGTAGAAGTGATAGCTTAGTTAATTGAACTCCTTCCACATGGGAGACACCACACGGATGCAGGGTCCCAAGGCGTTGGGCCATCCTTGACTGCTTTTCCTGGTCACAAGCAGGGAGCAGGAAGCTGGGTGGAAAGTGGAGCCCTCCACACATCCTTTTGATACCTACGAAACATGAACAAACACCTATCAAATTGTAGGCCACAGAGGAACAAAGTGATAGAAAATAACATGTTAACAACAGAGCTCCTAACAGATTTGTGAGAAAGCACTGTTTAACCCATGAGAAAATACGGATAAGTGGTGTGAATAGGCAGTTCTCTAAAGAAAGCATGTGAAAAAATTGCTGAACTTACTAATAATAGTGAAAAATAAACAGAATAAAAAATCAGGATAATGCCATGTTGGGGAGACCCATGTTGTAGCGTTAGCCAAGCCACTGCTCATGACATTCCCATTCCACACTGGAGTGGAGTCCTGGCTGCTGAGTCCTAGGAGGCAGCAGGTAATGGACCAGTCCCTGGAACCACTACCCCTCAGTGGGGAGATTGAGATGCTAGAATTGGCCTGACCCAGTTTCTCCTATTGTGGGCATTTGGGGAGTGAACCAGTACATGGAAAATCAATTGCCTTCCTTCCCCCACCTTCCCCCTTCCCTTGCTTTGTCACTCAACCTTTTAAATAAATAAAGTCTTTTTTTTTTTAAGAATGGTACAATTTTTCACACACCCAGTACTGAAAAACCATTAAACCAGGTGATAATAGTGAATGTTGACAAGGATGCAGGCTAAGGAATGCTTATAAATGTTAATTGGGGGTTGTATGTAGCCTTAGTTCTGCAGGGCAGCTAGACTTTATTCAAATTACATGTTATACTTCAGAGGGCCCTTCCCCTGGTATCTGGATCTTACAGATTTAGAATTGTCTTGGGTAATTCTTACCATGGCATTTTGGGTAGCAATGTAATAAAGCATCTTTTCACATTTAAAGATGTTTTGGAAGAGCAGTAGCTCCAAGTTAGCACATTTAAGAAGAACAAAAGCAAAAGTAGTTTTTGGAAAAGCTCTACATATGTGTGAATGTTTATTTGTACGTGGTGTAAGAACTAATTCTGCCACTCCATACTAAAACATTGTGGGTGGAGCCCTTCTTTCATTGTGGCAGACCTTAGCCTTACATTTCAGTGTCGTACATGCTTTGTCTAAAATGTTAGCTTATAGTTATCTTGAACTTTATTATCATGTGGTCAATTTCATGTGCAAGGGTACTTCAGAAGGTTCATGGAAAAAATGAATTAGAAGATATGTGTTTCCCATGAGCCCTTTGAAGATTCCTGCTGTTTATTTAGATAGCTGGCCTCTAAAGAATGAATCCTGTACTAAGAGCAAAGAAGAAATGTAGAGATTTCAGATGTGGTTTCCTGTTGAAAGGCTAACTGTTTTCCTGTTGCCTGTTGGTACTCAAACTCAAGCATATTAACCTGGAATTCAGAGTTCCTGCAGTGTGGCCTCTCCAGCTTCCACTCTGGTTTCCTCCCACCCGAAGTGTCCTCTTTCTTATTTCCAGGGGTTAAATATGTGGCCCCCTGTTGAAGTCTCAGCACTCACAGGAAGTCCTGTCCAGGCAGTGCTTCTGTGGCCTTTCTTTGTCTTCATTTTTCAACTCCTATGTCATTTATTGATTTTTCTGTTAGTATTTTAGTCGTGTAGATTGCCTATTTTTGGACTCATTTCCTGTTTAGCACTGATGTTGGTGTGTTCTTCCTACTAGGCTAGAGAATAAGTTCCCTGAGGATTCCGTTATTTCTCTAGAGACTGGACATAATAGATCCCAAGTAAACTTTTACTAAGTGAATATCTGAAATGTATTAATTGCAGTAGAGACCATTGGGCTATCTTGTCCAATTTTATTAATTTTGCTTTTCATTTACTTTTTCAGTTTAGAGTGTTTATATCTTGGAGGAAACTTCATCAAAGAAATCCCACCTGAATTAGCAAATTTGCCTTCTCTGAATTACTTGGTATTATGCGACAACAAAATCCAAAGTGTGCCTCCTCAACTTTCCCAGTGAGTAGTTTTAGACCATATGTATATACAAGCACACATGTCCATGGTTGGGAATTACTTTCTGGATTCACTCCCATCTTTTTTAGTTTTACTTTTAAATGTGCAGTTTCTTTTCTTTAGAATATTTATTCAGCCTGTTTTCTACAACTTAAAACGAGAGTATCAATTTGACATAGATTTCCCTAGCTTTTATGCAATTTCTAATCAAAAACACTTGGGTTTTATAATACAAAGAATCTTCACTCTTATTGCATCTGAATTTTTTTTTAATTTATTTGCTTGTCTGTTTTTAGTTCCTTTAATGATAAAGCCTTTCAACCCAAAGTCTTTACATTTGGCATTTACTTAAATATCAGCTAGTACATCAAAGTACTTCCGGTATTGTAAATTCTCTCAGATTGCCTGGGTCAGAGTCTTCTAACATTTACAAATCTGCACTCTGGTCTATCTTTCAGCATCTTTAATGATACTTTCTTTGACCATTGTCTGAATGTCTTGGTCTTATGGGGAAATCAAGCCCTGTGCATGCATGCGTACACACACACACACAGCCCCCCCCACACAGACTGAGCTCTCTCAGTGTGTAAGAGATATATGTTGCTTACTGCCATTGATGTTTGTGCTTTGTCCATTCTAGGTTGCACTCACTTCGTTCCCTCAGCCTCCACAATAACTTGCTGACCTATCTGCCTCGAGAGATCCTCAACCTTATTCACCTGGAAGAATTGAGTTTACGAGGAAATCCACTGGTTGTTCGTTTTGTTAGAGATTTAACCTATGACCCTCCAACTCTCCTAGAATTGGCTGCACGGACCATTAAGATCCGAAATATTTCCTATACTCCCTATGATCTTCCTGGAAACCTTCTGAAATATTTAAGTTCAGCTAGCAACTGCCCAAACCCAAAGTGTGGAGGTAAGCTAAATTGCTGCTCTGGCTTCCTAGTGAGTTAGCTGTTTTTGAAATGGCGATTGTGTGACAGTTGCTGTAACTGAGCTTTCTCTCTGAGAGAGTGTTCCTGTTCCCTCACCCTTTCATCCTTCTCCCATAAAGTTAAGATACTTCACCTGCTTTGGATTTCATTTTTTAAAAATTCTTTTCAGCATATTTTAGAATTCATATACAGGCAGAACATCCACATAGTCTTATCCTGTCCCAGAATGGTCAGACAGTAAAGGAAGATGGTAGAATGGTGGGAAACACAAAAGAAGCTTAAACAGTTCTGTTTGAAAAGAATGTCTAAAATGTTTGGCCGCTCTTCATATTTAAGCAACTCAAAATACTATTGAATATCAGAGGAGACAGCAAGTATATTTAATTGATTTGAAAAAGATGAGAAGATTCTTGAGGTCTGGGGTAGATTTAGATAGGGTAAGATTGACAATAAGAAGCTTTTCAAGAGATGATGGTAAAATGAAGATAACGGCATAATGCAGAACATTGTTGACAAGTGAGATATACAGTTCAGTGAGTAGCAAGAGACAAGTGAATAGATAAATTGAGACCACGTTGTAAAGGACCTAAAGTCCCAGGCTATATGGGCAAGAATTGGGGACTGATAGCAAGCTCTTTTACTTTGGATTCTTCATTAAAGACTACTTGAAAAAAAAACCCAACAGTTTGATAGGAATATAGAATAAGGTTTTGCTGTCAGAGAGGGAGTTAGGCACTGAGAGAATGCTGCATATGGATGGTACAAAGCAGGTGCAACTTTTCCTGAGTCTCATCTTGTCTGAAAATTGTTACAAGGTTAGAAAGGAAGAAATAAATTATTAAAGTCCTTAAAGATGCTGAAAAGATACAAACACTTTAAAGAAGGAAAAAAGGACATTCTTTCCCATTTGCTCTTGGAAGTGAAAGCTGGGGTGCTGTGCCAGGATGGAAGTGTGAACCCATTTCTCTGTGGTCCTTTCCTGAATTGACTTAACAGTGGCAGGAAGACAAGCTGGCCAACATGTACACCAGACCCCCAGGCCAAGTCTTCTAAACCTAGTCTCTGCTGTGAATCCATCCTTTCCTGGAGCTGGACCTTTACAAGAATTTTTTTTCTCTCATAACTGGTTTCTTAAAAGCTTTTGTATTATACTGATGTACTGTTTATCTTGGCAACAAAAATGCTTTAAAACTTGCTAGGTTAAAATTTGGGATAATAAGGAAAATGAACCATCAGATGTTTTTCTAATAAACAAGAGTACTTTATGTTTTGTGGGATATTTTCTTTGTTTAATCTGAGAACCTATGAATGATTTTAGCTACTATTAGACTGTTTTAGCTCATAGTAACCCCTTATTTTAGTCCTGTCTCTCTCAGGGCTTACTTATCTTAGCCTACTAGTAATCAGTCTGCGACCAGTTTATTAACTGTCCCAAACTATTCAGAGTAATCTAGTGGGCATTTTCATTTCCAAACCAAGAGTTACTACCAAGATCAGAAAACTGTGAGAATAAATGAAAAAGAAAGAGGGGGGGGTGTGTTTGGAGGGTGTTGGGAAGCATAGAAATCATTATTTCTCCGTTGCTTAAACCACTTCTATAATTTGGGTCCCATACATAATAAACACACTTGGGAAACTGGTTAGGATATAAAGGTTGAAATTCCTATCCAGAAAGGCAGCAGGACTGAGGTTGGATGCAGTTGTTGAAGAGATGTGTGCTATCTGTTCACAACCAGCAAGAACCCAGCATGCAGCAACTGCTACTTTCTTCTCAGCTTTAGCTGTACCCTCCCTTAGCTGAAGAGAGGGCTGACAGACTGTGGCACTTTGCTTTGTCATGATTACTTTGTTTCTCCCTCTTTCCAGGAGTCTACTTTGACTGCTGTGTCAGACAAATTAAGTTTGTGGACTTCTGTGGGAAGTACCGCCTCCCATTGATGCACTACTTGTGTTCGCCAGAATGCTCCTCCCCTTGCAGTTCTGCCTCCCACAGTTCCACATCCCAGAGCGAATCTGACTCCGAAGATGAAGCCAGTGTCGCTGCACACAGGATGCAGAAAGTTCTTCTTGGCTAAAAGGGAGACCAGAATGGGGTGAAATACTAACAACACTGACTAAAGTTGGTTAGAAAAGAACATGAGTCTTAGAGTTCACTGGAAACCTTACCTTCATCGTGAATGTCTGTGAAGCACGCAGGCATGTTGTAAAAGACTGTTTCATCTGCCCCTGTAGTAGGAATGAGTCAGTTCCATGTGTGGATTCTTTGAGTACACTGTGAATGGTAATTCCAGATTTGGCTGGTTGCGATTAAGTTTTGAATGAATCACAGCAGAAAGGGGCATTCTTAAGAACAGTGCCGGCAGAAGCCATGAATTCTGTAACTTGTGACAGTGGAGGTAAAGAAATGGTGGTGGTAGAGTTAGCCTGAGGTTTAGGTTGAACACTATGTCATAACAGGATTTACCCTCTCATTTTGCCCATACGTACAGCGTACATATAGCCATTCCAATAAACTCTCAGATTATATAGGACCTAAACCTTTCTGACCAATTAGCTTGTTTTTAAATTGGCTGTTGAAATTCTTCAGTACTTCTCCTTTGTTCTTTGTGATTATTATCAATCTTAGATCATTCAGCAGTGGCTTTAATAGTGCCTTACTCCTAGCAAGAATAAAGAAATTTCTTGAAGAAATAATGCCAGAGCGAACTGTACCCTGACATACCATGCAAGGCGCCATACAATATGCTTTAACAGGATAGATAAACTGCATTTAGCGGCTGAGCTCATAGCCACCTTCACTTCATTTTTTGTTGGTTTGTTTGTGTAAACTTGCAGTGCCCCCTTTTAAACATACTGCTTTTATACTTAATGGGAGGTCATGATCTTGACCAATCTGTACATTGTAGGATAGTTTTTAACAGAACAATGTAGAAGAGATGTGAGCTAGGAAAACTGCTTTAGATGTTTATTAAATGAATGGGAAAAAAGTTTTTAACAGTCAAATATAACTCCTTTGTTGTCTACTGAACAAATTCATGTAACTAGAAAAATAAGACAAACACAGTTTAGAACAGAAGCCATTGTGTTTTGCACAATAGAAAAATTTCCAAAACTAGTTTAGTCATGGAATAAGCTTTGAGAATAAAATACTGGTAAAATATTAAAAATATATGCTAAATGTATCATATCTTAAAAGGATGGCAGAAAAATAGTTCCACAGATTAGTTTTAGAAATTAATTTTTATTCACTGGTTTACTGTTCAGTGAAATTGAATAATAGTATTGCTGTAAGCTGGAATTATAAAATACAGCAGCTTTCTAGGAGTCATGAAGTAGCCAGCTTGTAGTAGCATGATGGCCGTTGGCCAGCTGTGTGTCAGCACGTTAGTCTCTTCTCTGATGGTGGTGCACACTATTTCAAAAGCAGATTGCTGTATAATAAAATGGTATATATGTGTGTTAGGTTTTGTTCATATTTGTTCATTTTTATCTTAGAAGAAAATATACTGTAGAGTAGTTCAGTTTATGTGGTTTTTTTATGTTAATTCATGAAACATGAGAGTTTCATGAACTGCGGTTATGAAACGCTGCTATAGTGAATCCCTTCACCTTTACCCTGATACAATGTAGGAAGATTCTACTTTTCCTTTTATTTTAGAAATGTTCTGACTATGCCTATAAGAAATCTAAACTGTTTCTGCTGCCTAGCAAAGTAGTTCTTGACTTGAGTACATCATAAAATGAAAGTAATAGTCTTTGCTTCCTTCTCCATATGAGCCATAACAAGCTGCATACTGCAAAATTCACAGCAAGCAAAAATGCCTTAGGCAGTGCCTGAGTGTGAAACCTAAAATTTATGTAAGTGACTTAATGATTCTTATTTTCATAGAAAATAATTCTATTTTTACCAATTTGAGTAATGAAATACTCAGATTGGTAGGCCCAAATTTTTCTGACTGCCTCTAAGTTAATTTTCAATTGGTTTCCAGCTTGGTTTCACGTAGAAGCTTGAATAATATAAGAGTGAGTCATTGTAAAATAAATGAGTGGGTATGTGAATACAGTGCTTAACCCTACCCGCCATTCCCAGCTTCCTAGAAAGATTATTTAGTCTCTGACAGATGCAGGTAAAAACAATGGGAAACAGTTTCTAGTCTTGCTGTTATAATATAGCTGTATGCCATAGTATCCTCTCAACAAAATATTTGTTAGTTTCATCACATATATATTTGAAAAATCTATGATCAGTCTACACCTATCTTTGTTAACTTTTAGTCAAATTTGCATTTTAACTGTTAATTCTATCTTTTTGTAACCTTAGGTCTTTTTCACAAGAGCTGCTAGTAATTTCTAAGAGTTTGTTTCTTGTTTTTGTTTGTAATTGTTGGTTTTAAAAATTAATGAGAATAGGAGATCCAAGGGACCTGATCTTTAGAATCTAGTTGGTCGGTTCCCAAGTCAACTAGGTGTGTTTAAAATGGTAGTCTGTCTTTTTAGTTGCCGAGTCACGTGTTTATGAATAACTATAGTTAATAAACTTTAATTTTTCAAAGAAATTCACAGGATCAGTCTAATTTTCAAAGTAGGGGAAAAAAAGGCTTTGGTTGGACAGTTTTAGCAACCAAAGCTTCTGTGAATAAAACTACTTAAAGCACTAATATACTTAGAATGCTAACATTTGAAATTGGAATGGGTATATTATACATTCTTAGTAGACTTTATTGCTAAAATCTGGTTCTGTCAACACTACCAAAATGATCTGGACAGATAGTCTCAGGATTTTAGAAAATTATATTAGCTAATACAATATTTTAAGTCCATTATGCCAAGGATTGGCTCATGTCAGATCAAGGTGTCAGGGTTCTCAACCTTTTCTGAGTTGGAATGGTAGAGATAAAGCTAAAGGTGTCTGCTCATGGTTTAATTTTGTGATGAGCTTCTTTCTTTCCAAAATTCTTGGTATTTAGAACTTTAAAGTATCAAGTTTTGAAGCAAACTCATGCTGCAAGCTGTTCCTTAAATTTGAGAAATTTTATGTTGATGTAAATGAAAATGAAAGGTAGATGTAAATGAAAATGAAAGGTAGATGAGTAAGAAAAAGTTGTTTGTTAAGAGTATTAGATGAAAGAAGTTTTTAAAAACAATAATAATTTTTTTTTAAAAAGGAATAAAGGACTCATCAGACATCTGAGCTTATTCCAGAGCCAAGAAAATGTCTTAAAAGTAGTACCACATTGATTCTTAAATTTTTGTTTTGTTTTGTTTTGTTTTTGATTTTTAAATTATTAACTGGCCACTGACAACCATTCAGAACCTATCACCAAGTTTATTTGAAGACAGATTTATGTGCAGATGGTTCACATTCTGTGAGGAGCCAGCAAGTAATGAGCTTATCATACAGCCAACCTTGGTCTTCCCAAAGAAAGAGAGGAATGCCTCATTAACCTGGCATTTGTGGTCCCGCAAGTACCCTTGGTTAATGTTCACGTGTTGTTGGGGAGGGGGGAAATGCATGCAAATAGTTTATCTAAAGTATTTTAGCAGTAGCTATTAATATAAATAAACTAATGGTTGTTATTCCTAAATTTTCATAAGACCCCTAAAAGAAAAAAGTGATCAGTTCCAATATGTATATAAAACATTAGGCTGCATTTCACCCTTGAATGCTTGTAAATAACTCTTTGAAATGCATTATTGCCCAGCCAACATATCCTGACCTGACTAGCACACCTGACATTTTGCCAAGTCACACTGATTTTTTTTTTAGAGGCCTGTTATATGCATAAATGTCTGTATACATATAAATGTATTATGTCATAAAATATAGAGTTCAAAAAAAAAAAAAACATTAGGCTGCGTTTGGTTAGAAATTATTTTTGCCTGGATGATCCCTGGTCTTCTCACGTGAAAGTAAGGACTTTACTGGGTCATTGTAAGTATTACTCTGCAGTACAAAAATAATGAGCTTTGAGGTCGTCCTGGGCATTTAACAATAGCAAAGGCTGTTGTATAGGTTGTTACGCCACATGATCTATAATCCATAGTTCTGATTCCATCTGTATTTTAAAGGCGTTCTTGAGCTTTAGTATCACTGTATTAAGCACTATAATGTGTATAACAGTAGTGTATTTAGTAGTGTTCAATTTTGTAGTTTCATTATAATCATGATCATGGTGAAAGTAACAGCATCTTTAGTTGTGATCAGAAATTATGTGCCTTAAATCCTCATCTCCAGACCCCAAGTTTGTGAAACAGCATCTTTGAATAACTTGCCTCATGGCTTCGGGCTTTTGACAGGAGAGATGAAGACTGTGGTCCAGAGAGATCCCTTCCCCCAAAACAGAGCCTCTTGGGTTGAAGTTGTAGGCCTTCCCCTGGGGAAGGAAACTCCATCATGTGTGTTGTCAAAGCCAAACAGATGAGGATCCCTCAAAATGAAATCAACAAAAAGACATTCTGTAACAAATTAGTCTGTTTTAAAAACGTACATGGTGCCACCAAAAGATGACAGCAGTTCCTGATAAGCTTTGTATGAACAACATCATGTGAATATACTGTTGCAGGATCCCTAATGTGTTTTGCCACTAATTTTTATGGTAATATAAGCTGAAAGGCATGTATGTTTTGGTATTTGTGGATGTAAATATCTCCATTTGTTTTATATCTCTTCTGGGTCCATATTTGCTAAGAATTAATGTAAAAAAGGAACATTTTACTGACAACCACTACATATTACTGAATTCTCACAGGGTAATACTGATTTGGGTGCTACTGGACTTCCACCTAGCATTGGTCAGGCTCAGTCTTGTAAGGGACAGTGTTCAACCTAGTAAATGCTGAAATCTGTTAGTTACCAAAAGTCTTTGTGGAAAGACTGTCTGCATTCCTTTGGCTGTAGAATAACTGGATAAAACTATTTATTCTGAATTCCAGCTAGTGGAAGAAATAAGATAAAATTCATATCAGTATTGCTAATATTGCAAACACAGCTGATGTTTAAGACTCCTTTTACTACCTTAAGTGGTTAACATTGAAGTGCTGTGAGATAATAGTCACAGTACAACAATTCCGCAGAGATCTGTGCTCCTGCAATTGAGGTTCGTTGCATTCCTGAGCCCACTTGATGTTCATGAGAAACAAGAAGATGACAGTAGACAATTTCAGGATAGCCAGTAAATATGCTTTGGGGTTTAAACATATCAGTAAAGGGTACTGAAAATATATTTAGTTTTACTTTGGTTACATAAAAGTCTGATTTTAGTTTGGTTAAGCAAATAATCATTTTCTGTATATCACATCTTGTAAATTAGAATAGGTATCTGTAAACACAGATAATTAAAAAATAATGGAAAGCAGTGTAATCCAACATATTTCAACAAGTAAGTTTTGTTTTCAGATAGCTTATTATTATATCAGGTTGCTATATTATAATACTAAATGCTCTAAAAAGAATAAGCTACTTCAGTTGTAGTACCTCCTTTTCCTACCTGCTTCATCCCCTGAACATGGAGAAGAATGTGATCTTAATATTAACTAACAATATGTATGAATTATGCCTTTTCAAATGTGCCTTATTAAAAGTGTTTTGTTAGAAGCCAATTTTATATTTTGGAAAAATAACAGTATTTTAGTATTGATTGACAGCATTTACTTTTTAAAAATTTTAAATCCTTATAATGTTTGTATTTACCTGATTACTTATTATATCATTGTGTATCTGTTTATTGCTTTTATTCAATACATGAATTTGTGCATTTAGCATGTATTGGCATTTACTCTTTGTGTTATATGTGAGGGATAAAGGATGAGTTAGATCAAACCCCTGTCTGTTAGTGGTCCGTTTTCCCCTCTACACAGACTAAAGATGCCTATTAAAATAAATCTGTGAGGTCATTTTTGAGGCTAATTAATTCTTGCATTTACTCCAGAATCATGCCATCTTAATTGACAGCAATTCAGTACTAACAACTCAGTGATACCACAATAGTTCATATTGTTCTTTAGTACCCTTTTGGTGACCTTAGAACACCTAACATTTTTCTTGTTTCCTGAATATGAGAGGATGCGCCAGGATAGATGTAGTGTGTGGGAAGGACACATTCTTTGTACAAAATAGCTCAAGTTTCTAATTTGCTAAGAGAAAAAGCTCGGCATTTCCCTGGCTAGTTTATAGGATGACTTCTTCTTGAAGCTAGGACCAGAAATTTCAGAAGTTAAGAACAAATAAACTGTAACTTTGATCTCTTTCTTTCCAAAGGATGACACTTAACCAGCTCATCCAGTTCTCTTTAGAATTAGTGTTAGAAGGGAATGTGTCAGGTTTGGGTATGCTGCATGCATTACACTGCTCATTGCCAGCTGTGAGTAGTTAATCAGCATTTACTGAAATATTAAACCTAAACAGAATCCTTTGAAGTGTAAAATTGATGCACTTGCTTGAGAAATGCAAAAAAAATTCAAAAACATACTTGGCCGAGATTCCAGAAGGCTGAATCTTGAACCCAGGTCTCTGGATTCTCACTTACTGTTTCCATTGTAGCATGCTGCTTCCGTTAAGGAATGACAGGAGCTCAAGGAGAGTTACAGGTACTGGAGTATACACTGGCTTGCCACTGGAGGTGATGCTGGCTGTACTATATCTTTTTTTTTTAATATTTATTTATTTTTTATTACAAAGTCAGATATACAGAGAGGAGGAGAGACAGAAAGATCTGTCTGATGATTCACTCCCCAAGTGAGCGCAACAGCTGGTACTGCACTGATCCAAAGCTGGGAACCAGGAACTTCTTCCAGGTCTCCCACACGGGTGCAGGGTTCCAAGGCTTTGGGCCATCCTCGACTGCTTTCCCAAGCCACAAGCAGGGAGCTGGATGGGAAGTGGGGCTGCCAGGATTAGAACTGGTGCACTATGTCTTAATAAACCCGAAGTTGAAGATTAGGTGAGAGACCCTGGGTAAGAGTAAATACCTGGATAACTACTGTTCACAGAGAACATGCAAGAACCCACCTTTTAATCCTCATGACAGTGTTTAATAGTCATAGATTTGGTAAACTTCGTTGCTGTGACTAGGCAAAGCTTTCCCCTTTTCTCCTTGGTTTTTGAAGTCAATCAAGAAACTGATGTCAACCTGAGAGAGAAATCTAAACATCAGCTTTATCAAGTCAGGATTGAGCTTAATATTCCTTCAAATATTCCTTTAAATCACAATCACTGCTTTCGCCATGTACGATTCTCCCAAGGCACATGCAACACACCACTTTGGGCGGGCAAATTCAAAGGAGGACAGGTTAAAAAAAAAAATGTACTCCTTTGTACTGCCAAGTGGAGAAATCTGGACCATCTAGGGAACTGAGTCAGCCTCTCCCACAAGGAGGAGAAAGATTTCTGTGGGAAACTTCTCAAACCTGGCTAACACATTGGAATGCCCCTTGGGATACCTGTGTTCCAGTGTCTGGGTTTGAATCCTTGCTCCACTTCTGACCCAGCTTTCTGCTAACGTATATCCCAAGAGGCAGCGGGTGATGATTCTAGTCTGCCAGCCACAAGGGAAACGAGGAGTTCTGGATTCCTGGTTCCACAGCCTGGCACAGTCCTGATTATTGGCAGGCATTTGGGGAGTAAACAGATGGAAGATTCTCTGTCACTGTTAATCTGTATTTAAACAAAACTAAAATTAAACAATCAGGGGGGCTTTGAAGGTAATGACGATGCAGGGGCCTCTTCCACTGATCAGTTTAAGCCTGATCTTGAGAGGTGGGTTTCAGGTCTCCAGAGCTGCAGAAACTCACGGGGTGACACAGCTTCTCAGTGAGGGTAATACTGCTTTAATAAAAGTTCATTTAAGATTCATTTGAGATTGGTACGCTAAGATTTTTTTTTTAAACAGGTGAGTAAGTGGGACCAAACTGATGAAGCAACATGTCCAAGTTCTCTTAGATAGTGACAGTTATTGCTAGAATCTACACATCAAAAAAAAAAAATTCATTACATGTTTAGAACAGGCATTGATTGCTAATCTAATGTTCCTTGCTTCTCCCTGTCAATCACTTTTTTTAAAGAAGGTTCACAAACATAAGATGATCTATTCAAGAGTGTTGGCCAGAGTGAAACCAGCTGCACTCAGACTGCTGAGTTGAAAGCAGCAAACAGATGAGTGTAGCCAGAAACATTTTAGTTTGGTCAAGCATTCCAAATTAACAGCCACAAGGCAGGAGACATCCATTTCAGGCACAAGATAAACCTTGCCAAGTCACGCACTGACTCTTGACTTCAGATGAACACATGACTCACATCTTAAACAACAGTGATAAATGGCATGACATTCCCAGGAAAGATAAGATGTGGACGTCTGACAAGAGGATGACACAAGCTAATGCATCAACACAGACCCCGATGATAGGAAGCAGAAAGGTTCAACTCAAGTACACTTTCTGATTTGTAGGTGTTATTGCTCAGAAGGTTAATAGAATGTTAATTATTCTGAGCAGAATATGAATGCCCTAGATTAGGAAACACAAGGCCAACAACTTTTAATGAATCTTGAAAAGTGTTCCAGGGTAGTTAGACTGTAGCTACAATTTATGTATTCTGTGACAGTATATTTTTCATTTGTTTGAACAGTGAACACACATTGACTCAGCCCCAAAAGGCAAACTTTAGGTGAGCAGAAGGGTCTCTCACAAATGGGAGGTTACTTTCTTAAAGCGTGGTTGGTGATAAACATCACTGAAATTATATTGAATGATTTTAAGGGTATATCTAAAAATAGACATGAACTGTATAAATAAAGAACAAAGGGTCTTTACAAGGTTACTCCAGGTGGCTAAGATGAAACCGACCCTATGTGTGTGTCACCCAAATCAAACTGAACCTGGTGACTAAGGTAAATAAATAGCTCTTCCCAGCCACTCCACGGGGCCTCCTTAGGTGTGTTTTTCTGGAATGATATGCAACCCTTTTTAAGGGCAATTAGTTCTCAGTATTGTTCCCAGAAAAGCTCAGTGAGTTCTTTCCTCAGCTTAATATAGAAGTAAAAAGTGGGGAACCGATTACAGACAGTTGTATTTGCGAAGGGACCAGGTGAGTAGGGAAAGAAGAGGGGAGGGAAAAGCATCTCCCAAGAGAGAGCCAGGAGGTGGGGTGCTTGTCGAGAGAGGGAGCGACACCGAAGGGTCTTGGGATTTTAAGCATTCCCTGACCCCTTCTTGTTGGAACCTACAGGTAAAAGGTTCCTCCTTGGTGGTCTCTTAACCAGTTAGGAAATAGGTGGGCAATGCTTGTGACACCCACTTGAAGATGTGACCAAAATTTCAGTAGGTTGTGGTCTCAAGGTATCAGGAAGAAATACGGAAACATTGCTGCCATTTTTTTTAAAATTAGAATCAGGTTGGCTAGGTCACTGATCACTTTCTGGTTTTGGACTCTGACGGAATAGTCACAGGTGAATTGTGGGGTAACCATACCTCCTACCTTATTTTTCATGTTATTTCCTGGTTCCTAGATCCTGAGGACAAAATGGGGTAGGGGTTTAGAAAACAGCAGCCTAAAGAGAAAATCTCAAAAGCAAGGTTCCCTGTGATCTGCTGCTGCCTCCTGCCTCTCCTTATTACCTTCATTCCCCCAGGTCAACCAGAGAAACCTACCATGTATCTTCCAGAAGGCATATCCCAGAAGCCACAACTGCCAGCCAGAAGACTGAAAGGCAGGTTCCTCCCTTCACCTGCCCATCTGGGTCACAGGCTGGAGATGCTCCTTCTGGGGGAAGGAGGGTGTCCTGCCCCATTCCCCGAGGAAGAAAAGCTAAAACAGATGGAATACAAGCCTCCCTGGGCATCCCAATGCAACATGGATATACTCCCTAGGAGAGGTAGTGACAGATTCACACCAGGGGAGAGTATCCCACCACAGGCTTGTACGATGGCAGAGGAGTGGCTGGGCAAGGGACATGAGCATTATACCCAAGGACTGTCCCATGATGCCCTATGTTCCATAGTGTACGGTTCCTGAGTGGCACTGTGGCTTCTATCCTGAATTCATTTCACAAGCTTATGCCCCTGCTGGGTCCTGCCATGGTCTCTCTTTCTTTCCCTGATCATGGTTCCAAATGTCCCATGCCTGATAGTCTTAGGCTTGGCCTGCAGGAATGCTGAACCTAGAAAAGCACAACATAAGGGGGGTGAAGCAGAGGGGAATCTGGACCAGATCACCTACAAGCCACCATTCATATTCCTTTAACCAAACATGTGCTTAAGCATTCTGTAATTTCTTTTCCTCTTCTTCTTTTTTTTTTAGATCTAGCTATGATTTTTTTCCTGCTTCAATCTGAAGAGTAACGCAATGTTTTTCATATATGCATGTACACACACACACATATATTTAATTTGCAAGCAAGTGAGTTTGGACTCATCCTTAAATGCCCACAGAGACCAGGCCTGGAGCTGGGCTGGTGCCAGAACCGGAGGCAGGAACTCAGTCCAGGTGTCCCATGTGTGTAGCATGAACCCAGTTGCTTGGATCATCACCTCTGCTGCCCAGGATCCGCACAAGCAGGAAACTGCAGTCAAAAGTGGGAGTGAAGATGGAACTCAGACACTCCCAGAAGGAAAAGGGCATCTTAACTGCCAAGCTTAATGTCCTCTCCAATCATGCAATCTTCAACCTCAGTAAATATTCCTATGTGGAATGCTTAAGTGAAAAACAAAATTTGGTCATGATGTCACAAAAACTTTGGAAGAGAAAATATTCTTGAATGTTGTTACAGGTATATTTCCCTACAAATAAAGACTGAGCTTAAAATGCCATTTTAGGAGTTTTAGAAGCTGATCTAGATAAAGGTATGTAACAAGTATAACTTCTTGGTAATTTATCTTACTGCTAGAAACCATCTGCAATTATAGGCATTTTTATTTTTGTTGTTAATTTTAACACCTTTGTAATCTTAACAATGCTCTCTGAAGATCTTGTTGATTTTAAAAATCGACAATTATTTGTGCTCAAAACTTTTATTTCTCAAATATTTGTAAATTCTTATGTCATTCACCACACCCTTTTTAACCATCTCTAGCTCTTTTCATATTTCCTTCTAAGCTAAACACATTTCGCCAAAGGCAGAGTTAGTGGGGGTAATGAGAACTTTACACCTAATCTTTAATTAAAATTCCACCCTTTATTGTCACTTCTAAAAGTTTCTGATGGTACAGGCCTGATGGGCAGCTTTGAAGCAAGTAATCTTAGATTGTTATTTCTGCTCAGGATAGCATCCCCCCCTCCAAGAAAGGCGTGTGTGCAATTGGCCAGCCAAGGAGAATTAATCAGATGGTTACTACATGCCTATCTGTGGTTTATCCTGTGGGATAATCATAATTACATTCTTAACTCCGACCTGCTTCCAGAATTTCACTCTAGTGAAATCGCAGAATCAAAGATTTTACAGAATCAAAGATCACAGAATCTAAGATTTCACAGCAAGAACTTGGAAAGTCATTTTAGTTCAACTTTGTGCAAAAGAATAACTTAACCATCATGTTATCGCTGGGAAGAATCTCCTTTAGCAATCCTGAAGCTTAACAATTATTAGTGGTAGAAACCTTTTTCAAAGTTCTTGTGAATTAAATATGAAAGCAACTTTTTTGATTATTTATATGCCCTCCTGAGAGAATGTCAAGAGGCTTATGGAAAATGAAATTTTAAAATAAGTTTATTTCAGTACAAAAAAAAGATTTTCACAAAATTTTCTTAATTTGGAAGTCATAATTACAAAAAGACAGGGAGAGATTTTTTTCATCCACTGCTTTACTCCCCATATTGCCACAACAGTTACAACTGGGCCAGGCAGAAACCAGAAGCTTCAAACAGTTTGATGATCCTCTACTGCTTTCCCAGACTATTACCAAGAGCTGGATAAGAACTGGAGCAGCTGGGACACAAGCTGGAGCCCATATTGGAATGCCTACATTACAGGCAGCAGTTTTACCCAACACAACAATGCTAGCGGATCTTTACTCTGTTAGATCTATCTTCAGACCATAGAAGGTCTCCCCAAGAGGCCACTGAACTTATCTGGACAATAAGACGCTGAACTTTATGCTAGGCATGTGTTTGCAAGCAATGAATCTCAACTGAACTTGAACTATGGTTATGCAACAAGGTGGAGGAATCCACCATGGGGGGAGGGGTATGGGAGGGGTGGGGGGAAATCCCCAGCGCCTATAAAACTGTACTACATAATACAATGTAAGCCACAATAAAAAAAAAAAATTTTTTATTTTTAACTAGCACCTAAAAGTGTACATAAATATTTATGGGATTCCATGTGACATTTCTATATATTTAGACACTGTCAAATCAAGGTAAATATACCTGGCTTCTGAGCTATTTTATTTAACATTTCTTCAGGGTGATATATTATGAATATACAGTATGTTATCTATAGTCACTGTACTTTGTAGAACATCTAAACTTACTCCTGTACAATCATACATTGGGACCAGTTCCTCAAGCTTACCTTAATTTGACTTCCCTTCTACCTCCCCAGCCATTAATAACCATAATTGTGCTCTTAACCTCTTTGAAATCAACTTTCTTATCTTCCACATGAGTGAGATTATGCAAAGCTTGTCTTTTTGTGCTTGACTTACTTCACTTAGCATAATGGTTGCCAGTTCTATGCTTGCTGCAAATGATAATTGTTCATCTATGGATGATGATTCAGTTGCTTTTGTCTCTTGGCTATTGTGAAGAGTGCTACTGTAAACACAGTACAGATGTCTCCTTGACAGAGGATTTAATTTCCCTAATGTATACCCAGTGGTGGGATTTCTGGATCATATGGTAATTCCATTTTTTTTAGGATTTTGAGGAACCTCCATGCTGTTTTCCATCCTACAGTGTGCAACTGCTCACTTTTCTCCACATTCCTTGCAGTGCTTGTTATCTTTTTTTAAAAAATAGATACAAATCCAACTGAAATGAGGTGATGTGTTGCTGGGATTTCCATTTGCAGTTCCCTGATGATTACTGATGCTGGGCATTTTTTTCATGTACCCCTTGGCCATTTACACGTCTTCCTCTGAGAATTGTCTGTGGAGAGCTCATGCTCGACTTATAGTTGAATTGTCTTCTGTTGAGTCATTTCCACGTCTTTCATATTCTGGTTATATGCTTTTTGTCAAATGGAGAACTGGCAAACATTTGATCTGACTCTAAGCTGTCTCCTCACCCTGTGGTTGTTTCCTTTTCTGTGCAGAAGCTCTTTAGTTTGAGGAAATCCTATGTGTCTATTTTTGCTTCTATTTTCCTGTGCTTTTTATTTTGGTCTATAGAAACCTTGAATTCGCCTTGGATCCCATATGGGTGCCGGTTCTAATCCCAGCATCCCTGCTCCCCATCCAGCTCCCTACTTGTGACCTGGGAAAGCAGTCAAGGACGGCCCAAAGCCTTGGGATCCTGCACCGGCATGGGAGACCTGGAAGAGGCTCCGGGCTCCTGGTTCCGGATCGGCGTAGCACCTGCCATTGCGCTCGCTTGAGGAGTGAACCAGCTGACAGAATCTCTTCCTCTCTATCTCTCCTCCTCTCTGTATATCTGACTTTGTAATAAAAATAAGTAAATCTTAAAAAAAAAAAAAACAAAACTCTGCCCATTCCAATGTCTGGAAACATCTCCGCATTGCTTTCTCCTGGTAGTTTCAAAGTTTCAGAACCCTCATTTAGGTCTATAATCCACTTTCAGGTGACTTGTACATTTGGATCTAGTTTCGGTCATCCATATGTGGATATCTGCTTTCCCCAGCAGGTCTTGTTGAAATAATGACTGTCATTTTTCCAACTTGTGCTCTTGGTATCTTTGTGAATGGATGTAGATATTTAGTATTACAGGATCTCTATTTGGCTCCATTCATTTATCTGTCTGCTATTATGTTGATATCATGGTATTTCAGTTACTGTAGTCCTATAATAAATTTTAAAATTAGGTGGCATGCTGCATCCTGTGCTGTTCAATATTATTCTGGCCATTTAGGATCTTTTTTGGTCTCACACAAATTTTAGCATTCAGTGTGTTACCTGGGTAGTATGGACATTTAATAACACCTACTCTTCTAATTTATGAACAGATATCTTCTGACTTCTTCATGTTCTCTTCAACTTCTTTCATCAATGCTTATGGTTTTCATTGTAAAAATCTTTCATTTATTCAGTTAAATTTATTCCTATGTATTTCATATATTTTTGATGGCTATTGGAAATGGGGTTGCTTTCTTGTTTTTTTTTTTTCAGATAACTTGTTATTGTTGCATAATAATGCTACTGATTTTTTTTAATGTATTTATTTACCTGAAAGGCAGAGTTACAAAGAAACAGAGAGAGAGAGAGAAACTTACATTCTCCAAAAGACCACATTCCCTATATTCCCCAAATGACCACAGTGACTAGGGATGGAATGACTAGAGCTAGACCAGGCTGAAACCAGGAGCCATATGCTTCATACAAATCTCCCATGTGGATGGAGCAGTCCAAGTTCTTAGATCGTCTTCTGCTACCTTCTGAGGCACACTGACAAGGAGTTAGATTAGAGGAGGAAATAGCAGGAACATGAAGCGCCACTCATACACTGGCATTGCAGGTGACATCTACTGATTTTTGTACATCAACTTTGTAATCCTCCTTAATTAATGTATTAATTCAACAGCTTTCTGTGTGTGTGTAGTCTTGGAGTTTAATTCTACAAAAAAATTTACAGTTTGACTTCTTCCTTTGCATCTTAGATGTTGCTTATTTCTGTCTGTTCTCTACTTGCTCAGGATAGTAGACCTCCTGTACTGCATTGGATAATCTTGGTGAAAGTGACTCTTCTTGTCTTGCTCCAGATATTGGAAAGAAAGTCCTCAGTTTTTTTTTTTTTTTCTCTCACGTATGATTTTAGCTACTGACTTATTATTATGTTGTGATATGCTCATTCTCTACCTAATTTATTCAGAGATCTTTTTTTATCATAAAAGTGTAGGATGTTGTATCGTATGCCTTTCCCATATCTATTGAGTTAATAATATAATTGTTATCCTTAATGTAGTTGATGTGGTGTGTCACAGTTCTTGATTTGCATATATTAAACCATTCTTACTCCTTTAGAATGAATCCCACTTGATCATGATGAATATGCTTTTTACTGTTGGATTTGATTTGCTGTTATTTTTTAAATTTTCACGTTATTTTAATATTTATTACAAAGATGGGGGGTTGCAGACCCATGTGGGCCTCTGCCTAGATGGAGAGGGTCACGATGTGTGAGACAAATGTTTCAGTTTTCCTCCTGTATCTGTGGGAGGGGCACAGGAAAGGCGAGAAGGAATACTCCGCTCTTTGATATCACACTACATCATAACTCAAATGGAGATAGTCACCTCTGAGGCCCCACGTGGGTAGGAATGTTCATAGGAGTTACTTGAGTGATCTTGATTGTTCTGAGAAGTTGTCAGCTTTGTTACACCAGAGGTGTTAAATTCTTTCTGAGGCTTGTTGACTGTCCTTGTCTACCTCAGTGTACCCACAGATGTAGGCACTCATTGTAGAGCCTGGAGTGTTGTTCAAGCTGGTCCTTCTTCCGATCTATTAATAAGGTACTGGAGCTCTTCTGTTGGCTTACATGAGTTGGCTGTCTTATCTTTCATGTTCACCTGGGTATGCTCTCCATTCTTGCATGTGGTCAAATTCTGCAACATGTGCTCTGGGGTCAGACCATGCATCTATGTGATTTTCCCTAAGTTTGGGGATTGAGCACAGTGGTCTAGTTGGGGCGCCTCCAACCTCACTTGGGATATCATCAGACCATGCTCTCATGTGTGTGATAGCTGGTGTAAGGTTGGGCTCAGTCTGCCTCCTCTAGCATCTAAGCACATACCATTGGGTACAGCTGCCTGGCCAGTCCCACCTCCAACCTCAGCTCTCGCATGCACCAGCAGGTGCTGTGTCCCAGTTAGGGTGACCCCAAAGCTCAGCCCCACCCAGTCTTTATACACACTGGGTAGGAGGAGGGGGAGTGCTACACTTTAGCTCAACTCAATCCGCTCCTAGCAGTTTGCTGGTATTTTGTTGAGAATTTCTATACGTATATTCATCAGAAGTATGGGCCTGTAACCTTTATTTTGCTATGTTCTTGGCTGGTTTTAGCATAAAAGCAATGGTGGGCTTGTAAAATGAATTTGGAAGTATTTCCTGTTCTTGAACTTTTGGTATGCTTTAAGAGAACTTAGTATTAATTCTTAAAATATTTGATATAACTCAGCAATGAATTTATCTGTTCCAACTCCCTGCTTGTGGCCTGGGAAAGCAGTGCAGGATAGCCCAAAGCCTTGGGATCCTGCACCTGCATGAGAGACCTGGAGGAAGCTACTGGCTCCTAGTTTCAGATCAGCTCAGATCCAGCCATTGTGGCTGCTTTGGGAGTGAACTAGCAGATGGGAGATCTTCCTCTCTGTCTCTCTTCCTCTCTATATATCTGAGTTTGCAATAAAAAAATAAATAAATCTTAAAAAAAGAATAAATTTTATGTCCATGTATTTATGCTTGTTATTGTTGTTATCGAGTTTTAGTTTTATTGTATTCTAGTCTGAAAAAGTGCTTCACATGCACTCAAAAAGTTGTTATTTTGGTTTTTGTTTTGTTTTGAGACTTGTTTTGTGACCCACTATATGATCCCTCTAGGAGAATATTCCACATGCTATTGAGAAGAATGTGTTTCCTGTAACTAGAGTTAAATGCATCAAATTAACCTGCTATGCCACAGCATTGGGCCCCTGTTATAGTAGTTTTGACTGGCAATTCTTTTAGCTTCTGTGCTGTGGAAGTCTCATCCCATTGCCACTTGGTCTACAGTCAGAAAACTAGACCTTCTCTTGGTGTTATTCCTTTTCTTGCCACTTTGGGAGTCTTCCTGTTGTCTAACTTGTAGGCCTTGATTATAATATGTATAGATTCGAATAGAGCTAACTGAGTTGAATATGACTGGTGACTTCAGACCTTCCTATACCTTGAGAGGTACATTTTTCTCTAGGTCCAGTGATTATCTCTTTGAATATTCTTTATATTCCTTTGATGTTCTCAAGTCCCTCTTAAACCCTAATTCTGCAGATATTTGCTCTGAAGCTTTTCTCATTCCTCTTAATTCTTTTTTTATCCTTTGAATTTTCGAATAGCCTGTTTTTGAGCTCACTGGTTCTTCTGTTTGATCTGTTCTGGTTCTATGCTTTCTATTATGGTTTTAATTTTGTTTGGTATAGTTTTAGTTGAAGTATTTCTATTTTATTTTTTAAAAAATGTATTCCCATCTTTGTCAAATCTTTAAGGATTGTAAAAACACTTCTGTGTTCTTTTGAGGCTGGTTGAATATCCTTAAAACAGCCATTTTCAGCTCTTTATCTGTACATTTGACAGTCTTAGATTGAAGGTAACTGAAGTCTAGCACCTTGAGTTCCTTAAGTCAGGCCATGCTTCCTTCAGAGACCATATAATATTTTATGCATATTGAGCATTAATTTTTTTCTCGAGACGTTGGCCCGTTTGCGGATACTCTTTTAGAAATTCTAAGGAATCATTTATTTACCTTCAGCCAGTGAAGACTTTTACACGTCACCACTTGCGCTTTGGGTCAAGGCTAAGGACATATCTTCTGCCAGAGTGTAGTCATCAGGTCAGGGGTGCTCTGAACTCAGATTTGCCCCAAATCCAGCGTCTGCTGCCCAGAAGGAACCAGAAGGTATTCAACAACAGGTAGTCTCATCTTATTAGCCTCTCTTGAGGCCAAGGAAGGCCCAAATACGCAGGCCTGTGGCCACAAACACTGCACTGCTAGGTCAGACCTGGGTGTAGGGATGATTGAGATTTGCTCTATGTTGGCTTAAAAAAAAAAAAAAAGACTTATTTTATTTTAATTGGAAGATAAGTTACAGAGAGAAATCTTCCATCTGCTGGTTCATTCACCTAATGGCCACTGTGTAGCCATAGCCTCTTCAAGTCTCTTATGTGGGTGCAGGGTCCCATGCACTTGGGCCATCTGCTACTGCTTTCCCAGGATTAACTAGGGAGCTGGATAATCAGTTTAGCATCCAGGATATGAACTTGTGCCCATAAGAAATGCAGACACCACAGGTGGAAGATAAGCCTATCAAAACACAGTGTTAGCTCTAATGTTGGCTTTTTATTACTCCAGCTAGCACCGAGTCTCAAGATACTGTCCTATGGCTTCTTATATCTATCCAAGGATGAGGGAGGAGTGACCATGGTAGCCCCTTGTCTGTCCAGGCTACCATTAAGTTTTGGGTAATCCTGGAGATGTGTACCTGGTCCACATCAGGCTTCCAGTAATGCACAGCCAAAGCAGTCCATCCCATCAGGGTGCAAGTCTCTAATGCTGCAGCAGGTCTCCAGGCTCCATCTGCAGGCCATATGCACCCCAACAGCCTAGAAGCAAAGACTATTAATATCTGCCTACTGTGGGTTTTACTAGCCAGCCCAACTCTGAATTTTAACCAGGAGTTCCATAGGCTGGTACCCTGGCATAGTACATTAAGCCTCCACATGCTGGTTTGTTTCTGCGGTTCCAGTTCTGACATAGGTCCTTGCTGATGGCCAGGGAAGGGAGTGAGGGATAGCTCATTTTTGGGGAGAGACCTGAAGGAAGTTTGTAGCTCCTGGCTTCGGACATCCCAGTTCCAGCTGTTGCTGCCATTTGGGAAATGAACCAGCAAATGGAAGATCTTTCTCTGACTCTCCTTCTTTCCCTGTAATTCTACCTTTTAAATGAAAGTGAATTAATCTTGAAAAATGCATCGTTATTAAACTGATTTTTTAAAAAAGGAGCTCCACAATTCTTTACTACATGAGCAAGGATGGAGGAAGAGTGATAAATGGGGACCCTTGACTGCTCAAGCTGGTACTATGATGGGGCACACTTGGGTCTTAGAGTCACTGAAGCCCGTTCCATTTTGGGGATGATGCCTGGTCCATGTGAGGCTGGTGATGACATACACTGAACCATATCTGTCACACAAAGATGTAGCTCTCTAATGCTCGAGTAACACTCTGGGCTCAGTTGGCAAGCACTGACATGGGAATAAAGACCTTTGGGCTTTATTTTGTGCCAGATTTCACAATTGTAAGAGGCCCTGCATCCAAGCTCCTCCTCCTGTTCCTTCTCCAGCAGCTAGACTCTTGCTCTGTGCTAGAGGTTTGGGTGAGAGCTGGTGGACATAGTTCTTTAACCACTTATCTAGGAAGATCCAAAGCCTCAAACGGCAGGTTCAAGTCCAGGGGCACATGTAGGGGCTCTGGGGACCTGTTAGGCACTGGTTAGCAACCAATCTTCGGGGCCCAGCCTGATGGCTTGATTGGCTCATCCTTTGCTTTGCACCCAGGATCCCATGTGGGTGCCAGTTAGTGTCCCACATACTTTACTTCCCATCCCATTTCCTGCTTATGGCCTAGGAAGTCTGCAGAGGATGACGCAAAGCCTTGGGGCCCTGAATCAGTATGAGAGACCCAGATGAAGCTTCTGGATTCTGGCTTTGACCTGGCCCAGCCCCAGCCATTGTAATTACCTGTGGAATAAACCACTGGGTAGAAGATCACTGTCCGTGTCTCTCCATCTCGCTGTAACCCTTTCAAACAAATAAATAAATCTTAAAATAAATTTTAAAAAGACAATAGCACCATTGATGATTTTTGGTGCTGTTACCTTGCTTCCTTCTTTTCTTCCTTCTCATTCTCTTATTTTCTTCTTTCCCTTAATATTCATTTGGTTTAAGTTTTACTGAAAGCATTATTTTAGGTTTTTTTTCAAAAAATATTTTTTTAAAAATTTATGTGAAAGAGTTTCAGAGAGTAGGAGTTATACTTCCCTATGCTGTTTTACTCCCTGAATGATCCCAACAGCCTACCAGGCTGAGGCCAGGAGCCAGGAGTTTCTTCAAGGTCTCCCACACGGGTGCAGCGGCCCAAGCATTTGGACCATCCTCCTCTACTTTCTGAGATCGGAAGTGGAGCAACCTGGACTCAGAGCAATGCCCACAAGGGATGCTGGCATCATTGGCATAGACTTAACTCTGTATGCCACAAAGCCAACTCAGTTTTAGGCTTTTCTTGCTTGTCATCTATCATCTTTGTGTATCCATAAAGGAAATGTCATACTCAAAGTCATGCTCTTTTGATCATTTTCTATTCAATAGGTAATGTTAGTGTTTTTCCATACAATGTTCTCTAAACCATCAAAAGCATCACTAACATGACCTCTTCCAAAAGAAACAACATTAATATCTTGGGATTTTTTTTTCCAACCTGCTGACATTTCCTTTGTAAGTTTTGATGCCAGCAGGCATCAATGCAAGGCTTCAGTCAAGTTCATACAGGCACAGGCACCAGTGATGACAGCTATGTAGTAACTTAGGCTTAGCCAACAGCAATTGTCAGAGACATGCTGATTTCAAAGATACTAAAATGTGAACAAAGTACAGATCATAGAATTGGTAAAAATATAGTAGCACAAAACTAGATGACTGTAAGCTTATCTCACTTAGGAAATGCAGGCACAAGCATTCTAGATATTATGTTAGCAACCAGAATTGTCAGTGCACATTAAGACTTCACCTTTGGTGCCAGCGTCCCACAAGGGCCCTGGTCCACTCTTTGTGGCTCCACTTCTGATTCAGCTTTCTGCTTTCTGCCTGGGACAGCAGTGGAAAATGGTCAAAGCCCCAAATTTATTTCTCTTTCTCTCTCCCTTTCTCTTTGTAATTCTGACTTCTGAGTAAAATAAATACAAAAATTTTTTTAATATTTTAAAACAAATAATAAACTCTTAGTTCCAAGAAGTAGTTAAGCCATTAACATGAAGAGAAGGGCCCAGTGCGGTGGTCCAGTGGCTAAAAGTCCTCACTTTGAACACCAAGATCCAATATGGGTGCCGGTTCTAATCCCGGCAGCCCCACTTCCCATCCAGCTCCCGGCTTGTGGCCTGGGAAATCAGTCGAGGACAGCCCAAAGCCTTGGGACCCTGCACCCACGTGGAAGACCTGGAGGAAGTTCCTGGCTCCTGGCTTGAGATCGGCCCAGTGCTGACCGTTGTGATCACTTGGGGAGTGAATCATCGGACAGAGGATCTTCCTCTCTGTATATCTGACTTTGCAGTAAAAATAAAATTTTAAAAATCTAAAAAAAAAAAACAACAACAGGAAATCAGGGGAAGGAGATAAGCCATATTTGAAAGAGTAATAGTGTCAACTTCTAAAAATTTAAAAATTTTTGACAAAAGCAGTACTTGTCCAGGGACTGGAGACCCCAGCTACATAGCCAACTAGAGTCATTTTGCCATTGTTATGACTTGGATCCTTTTTGGTCGTCTTGCCCTCAGAATCCTCAGGTGAAAGGACTCTTTACTCATTCTTTTCAGTTCTAATACTTCAGCTGGCCACAAGGCTAAGTCAGTTTTCCCTCCACCAAGAATCCAGCCCAGGTTTTTTATAGGATCTTGTAGAAGTCAAACTCAGATTAGTCAGTGAGAAAACTGTTCACATGGCTCAATAAATCCTCCTGCTCTTTAATTTCACGCAGCCGTGTGGAGTCTAATCACAACTCAACTGGAAATAAAAGGTTGCCAGGATCCCTTCCCCAACTTCTTCCAGACAAATATACATGTCCTGGCTCCTTCTGAACCCCTCGTAAAAACCTCCCACACGACAGCCTCAGTGAGAGTCCTGAGCCAGCCTTGAACCTGCCTTTACTGCCGCCTCAGAATGTCTCACACTCTCAGATCATTTTCCTTTCGGCAACTGCTTAGCCTCGTCCCAGTATTTATTCTATTTTAAATGAACTTACACATATTTTTTATTTGCCTTTCTGTGGAACAGTGCACAACAAACTTTACTGTTTTATCCATACAGTTTGGAGCACCAGGCACATATCTGTGCAACTTGTTAACTTCCCTTTTCTTTTTTGATGATTCATTTTTATTTATTTGAAAGGTGGAAATACAGAGTGAGAGAAAGAACTTCTATCCGCTGGCTCATTGCTTAAATAACATAATTGCCAGGGCCAGGTAAGGCCAAAGCAGGCAGCCAGGAGCTTCTTCCCAGTCTCCCACGTGAGTGTGAGAGCCTAAGCATGTGGACCATCCTTTACTGCTTTCCCAGGCATGCTAACAGGGAGCTGGAGAGGAAGCAGAGCAGCTGGCACTCAAACTGGAGTCCGTATGGGAAGTCAGCATTATAGGCACTGACTTAACTCATTATTCCCCAACACTGGCTCCTATTACTTTTTACATTAGACTAAACAAACAAAAACAGATTGCATGTTCTTAGTGTAAATTCAAATAGAACTTGAAACTGTAAAATGAAAAGTGAAAAATCTTCCAGTCATTTTTTCCAAAGGAGACTACCATGAAGTTTCTCATGGAAACATCACAGGCAACTCTACTTCATTTTTCCTGTTTTGGTTTTGGTTATTTATTGGGTCAGAGACAGTCAGATAGATAGAGATCTCCCATCTGTTAGTTCACTCCCCCAAATGGCTGCAACGGCTGGCGCTTGGCCAGGCTAAAGCCAGGAGCTAAGAATCATCCAGCTTTCTCAAGGGAGTGGCAGGGACTCAAGTATTTGAACCATCACCTGCTGATTCCCAAGATACACATTCATATGAAGCTAGAAATAAGAGTGGAGCCAGAATTTGAACTGAGACATTTTGATACGGGATGTGAGTATCCCAAAGAGTCTTTTTTTTATTATTATTATTTCTAAGATTTACTTTGTTTTTATGGGAAAGTCAGATACACAGAGAAAAGGAAAGACAGAGAGCAAGATCCTCCATCTGCTGATTTACTCCCCAAGCGGCCGCAATGGCTGGAGTTGAGCCGATCCAAAGCCAGGAGCCCAGAGCCTCTTCTGGGTCTTGCACATGCGTGCAGGGTAGGTTTTGGGCCATCCTCAACCCATGTGGGATCCTGACCCATGTAAAATGAGGACCTTAGCCACTAGGCTACGGCACTGGGCCCCCAAATGGAGGTTTGTTGTTGTTGTTGCTGTTGTTTGGGGTTTTTTTTAGGATTTATTTTATTTTTTATCACAAAGTCTGATACACAGAGAGGAGAAACAGAGAGGAAGATCTTCCTTCCAATGTTTCATTTCCTAAGTGACTGCAATGACAGGTGCTACAGCGATCCGAAGCCGGGAGCCAGGAACTTCTCCCAAGTGTCCCACGCAGTTGCAGGGTCCCAAGGCTTTGGGCCATCCTCAACTGCTTTCCCAGGCCACAAGTAGGGAGCTGAATGGGAAGCAGGGCTGCTGGGATTAGGACTGGCACCCATATAGGAACCTAGGACTTTCAAAGCAAGGACTTTAGCCACTAGGCCACCACACCGGGCCCCAAATGGAGTCTTAACGATTATGCCAAACAGTTGTCTGTTTCTGTCATCTCTGAATGTGTAATTGTGAGATAATTGACTTATCCAGTGTTCTGTTGATGACGTGATACTTTCAATTTGTTGTTGCATTTTATTTTTCCTTGTTTCCATTGCTACTTTTGCTAATACAAATATTTCCCTATGTATATAATTTGTCATGCTACTGCATGACAGTTACTATATCTGAAGTCCCAATTCATAGTTGGAATTGCATGATTAAAGAGACAGATTTTACAGAGAGAAAAGGTCTTTCATCTGCTGGTTCACTCCCCAAATGGCCACAACAGCCAGAGCTGAGCTAATCCAAAGCTGAAAACCAGGGCTGCCACATGGATGCAGGGTCCCAAAGGTTTGGATCATCCTCAACTGCTTTCCCAGGCTACTAGCAGGGAGCTGAATCAAAAGTGGAACACACACATACAATAAGTGAAACAGACAGGACATGAACCGGTGCCATATGGGATGCTGACATCACAGGGAGGAGGGTCAGTCTGATGTATCACCACACCGGCCCCAGTGCTTTGCTTTTTCAAACATTACTTTGAATTACGTTAAACTGAATACTCCCTAAAATCTTGAGGCTGCCTCGAGAAGATTCCATAGTTTCCCATTGCATTTAAAACTTAAAAGCTGCTTCAGTGCTCTCTTCTATCCTTCAGTGCTAGAAGTAGGGAGGAAGAATGGAGGTTTGGGCAAAGGCGAATACCTCTCTACAGTAAATAAACATTGTTGATGTTGCTGCCTCTCCGGCTAACACAGGCAGGTGGTTGGTGTCACTTGTATGTCAGGCATCAAGAATTTAAGATCTTTGAGTTGGTGGTGGCACATTTTCCAAATTGTACTCCAGTTCAATCTCTTCCAGCCCGCAGACACATTGGTGCCTCCTTCACAGCTGTTGCTCCTTGCTTGGGTGAGTTTCTTGGGCAGGATACTTGGAATGGAACCAAATCCAGAGAATTTCTGCAGAGTTCTCTCAAGCTTCTCAACAAGCAAGAGTCCTTGTATTCCCAAGCATTATAAAGCAGACGGCTAGGCTGTCTTCCTCTTGTCCCCATGTCAAGTAGTCACAGGTGTTCCCACATAGACATCCACTGGAGCATGAAATATCTATCTCACTCTCTACTTGATATTTCTAAACACATGATGACCAAAAGCCTTGAGAATTATTCATTTTGTGATTTTTTTTTAAAAAGGCCAAGACAGAGAAAAAAGAAAAGAGATGTGATTAAAGTTCATGAAGGCATGAGTCATAAAGGGTGTGGGTAGATAACCAGAGAGGACTCACTCTCCATCAAATTTCTAGGTATTTCAGCCTTGAAGCAGGAAAACTGAAGACAAGCAGGACATACAGTAACTCACATCCATTTCAAAGAAATAATACCAGCTTAAAATATTAAAAAAAAAATTGAACGGAAACTCAAGAAAGATACATCAATATAGATGATTTCTTCAGGAAGAATAAATTTCAGGGAACGTATTATAACTGTCTGAGGCTATGGAGCACAGCCAAGATTACAAAATGAGTGCTTTGGAACCACTCTGGAAGTACAGCTATCAGTTGAGATGAATGGATTTGACTTAGTTTCAAAGGAGGTTGCCATTACTTCAGACCTGGCACAGTCTGCTTAGGATTCTCTGGGGCTCCTTCTGTTGCCCGATCTCTCTTTGACCTGCTACTACTGAGTCAGAGAGAGAGAGAGAGAGAGATAAAGAGAGAGAGATCTGTCTGCTGGTTCACCCAATCCACAAATGGCCACAACAGCCAAAGATGGACCAGGTTGAAAGGTTGAAGCCAAAGGTAGGAACACCAGGTTTCCCGCAGGGGTAGCAGGAATCCAAATACTGAGCCATTGTCTGTTGCCCACAGGAGCATAAATAGGAACAAAAGCAGAGGAGCTGTGATTCAAACAGCTACAATGCCCACTCTAAACTTCCATTTAACCAGCACTCTTACATGCTCTGGTACAAGGGATACCTGACTAATTTTGGCAATTACCTTTTATTTACAGAGGAGTATAGCTCCAGGTAAAAATCCAGTGTGTGATTTATTTTTATTTCATTATTTATTTATTTTTGCCAAACATAGGCAATTACAAGGCTTGTCCCAGGAAGCCTCACAGAGGAGGTGCTGTACCCTCATACTACACTTGATGCACGGCCAGGGTCTGACAACTTTCTGCAGATAGCAACTTAGGACTCAGACATCCCTGCCTGTAACCCCTACAAATCATACTCCTATGCATCCTTGCAGGTGCCTCCATTCAGAAGTTGGCTAGGCATTCTTGCTAGGCACCTTGTTCCATTCCTAGTCTTTCTCTTTCTTTCCTGCCCCCTGGCTTTGGATTCATAAAGAGGCAGGAATTGGATGTTCAAGGTTCTTGACAGGGAAATGATTCTGTCCATAGCACCACAAAACTGAAAAGGTTTCCGAACATTCGGGCCTGGTGTGATGGCTCAATGGTTAAGTCCTCATCAGGCAAGCACCAGGATCCATATGGGTGCCTGATCATGTCCCTGCTGCTCCACTCTCTTTTCAGCTCCCTGTCTATGGTAAGTAGAAGAGGATGGCTCAAAACCTTGGGACCCTGCACCTGCTTGTGTGACCTAGGAAGAAGCTCCTGGCCTCAGATCAGCTTGGCTCTGGCCGTTGCAACCATTTGGGGAGCGAACCAGCATATGGGAGATCTTTCTGTCTCTCCTTCTCTCCATAAATCTGATTTGCCTTTCTAACAAAAATACTTTTTTAAAGCAAAAATAAACAAAAAAACCCAAAGCAAAATAAGAACATTCACTACCTAAATGCCCAGGAATAGGACTAGAACAAGTAAATTTTGGTACATCTATAAAATAAAATGCTATGCAAATATTAAAAGTGACAATGGACATGAATTTAAAAGTTTATTATAGGACTCAGTGCATGACTCAATCCACTTTGATGTCCCAGCTCCTCCACTTCTCATTCAACTCCCTCCTTGTGGCCTGGGAAAGCAGTAGAAGATGGTCCAAAGCCTTGTACCTGTGTGGGAGACCCAGAGGAAGCTTCTGGCTCCTGGCTTCAGATGAGCTCAGCTACAGCCATTGTGGTCGTTTGGGGAGTGAACCAGGGAAGATTTTTCTCTGTCTCCCCTTCTTGTTATAAATCTGATCTGCCTTTCTAATACAAATAAATAAATCTTAAAGTAAAATTTATTATAAGTGGCTCAAAGTAGTGTGTACTCCATGTTTGCATTCATATTTAAAAAGTATGCAAACAGAATATTTACCAGTGGCCATCTCCACTACATTACCAATGAGTGGTGAAGTTATGTGCATTTGACTCTTGATTTTGTGCATTTTTAATCTAGGATGACTATATGTCGTTTCTATAATAAGAAAAATTAAAGGCACTAACATATATATATATATATCCTTCTTGAATGAGAAATTACGTATGTATGAATTCATCTTAAAAATATAATTTTAAGCATACATGTTAAGATTTAACTATGATAAATTAAATATCTATAAATTTAAAAATAACTCAATATCTAGTATTGAGGATTGAGAAAACACATTTCATCATCTTTATAAATTGTAGAATTAGACTGTCAGATGAAATATTTAATGATCTGGGGAAAGTTTTGCAATATATTAACGGGGTAAAAAAATCAGCTTACACAACAGTGTATTTTCATACCCTTTGACCCAGCAATTTCATTTCTAGGAAATGCCAGCACAGAAAACAAGTAAAATATCTTGATTGTGTCATCTCAGTAAAAAGTTGGAAGACACACAAATTTTATCAATGGAGAATGTTGAGACAAATAGTTGTACATTCATATAATGGACTACTAGAAACTGTTAAAAGGAATGAAGCAAATTTCTCAATTAACAAACAAATCGCTAATAAAACTGCTAAAGAGAATGAAGTATATAGAAAATGGCATGACATATTCTTAAAATACACCAACTTCAAGGGATTGTAAAGTTCCTTTTTGTGCAGCTTTACTAAGGGCAAAACAGGCAACAATCCAGTCAAGGAAAATAATTTATATGTGATCCTATTGATAGAAGAGCCCAGAATAGAGAATCCTACAGACAGGAAGTAGATTAGTGATTTCTGGGGTCCTGTTCAATGGCTCAATGGCTAAATCTTTACCTTGTGAGCACCGAGATCCCAACTGGGTGCTAGTTTGTGTCCTAGCTACTCCACTTCCTTTCCAACTCCCTGCTCATGACCTGGGAAAACAGTAGAGAATGGCCCAAAGCCTTAGGACCCTGTACCTGCAGTGTGAGACCCAGAAGAAGCTCCGTTCCTGACTTTGGCTCAGCTCCAGATATTGTGGCCATTTGGGGAATGAACCAGCAGATGGAAGATCTTTCTGTCTCTACTTCTCTCCATATATTTGGTTTGCATTTCTAATTTGAAAAAAGGTATATAAAGCCTTAAAAAAAAAGTTATTGATTTCTTAGGGCTGGGGTGAGGCAGGGAGACAGGGACTAGAGAGTGATAGCTGAAGAGTATGGGATTTTCAAAAACTTAGCTCCATATGTGCTTTACAGCATTTGATGTTGGGGAGTACACACTACAGTGGTCCAACAGAATTTCAGATTTCAAAAAAGCTCCATATTCTCAAAGTCACAGAGGTAATAAGAAGAGGATGTATTGGCTGCATGGCTTGCAAAGAAGGTGACAAGCTTGTCTGCCTCTACAGGATGCTTGTCTGCCACTGTTGTGGCCTGATGTTATGGCTTTTGGCTGTGTTGGAGACTGGTATGAATAATACTCTCTTCTCAAAAAAAAGTTGTTTTTAAAAATGGTTCCTCTATTTGAAAGGAAGAAAGAGAGCTGTTCTTTTTAAAAAGGTGAGAAATATTTAAATATCAAAATTTGCCATTTTAATGATTCTTACGTGTATAGTTCTGTCATTACATATTTCATATTGTCATGCAACTATTATCATCACCCAACTCCAGAATGTTTTAAACTTCCCCAACTAAAATTCTGTGTCCATTAAACACCAACTCCCACTCTCCCCTTCTCTAACCCAGAGAAATTACCACTCTACCCTTTCTCTATTGTTTTTGACAACTCAAGGTAAAGGAATTCATATAATATTTAACATTTTGTGATTGGCTTATTTCACTTAGCAAAATGTCTTCAAAATTCATTCATGATATAGCATGTGTCCAAATTTTCTTTCTTTTGAAGCTGCATAATATTCCATTGTACGCTGATATCATATATTTTTTTTTACCCATTAATCCACTAATGGAGACTTAGACTGCTACCAAGTTTTGCCGTTGTGAATTGTGTGCTATGAACACAGATTTACAAATGTCTCTTCAAAGGCCCAAATCAGGAGACTCGAAAGTACTTGGGTCATCACCCATTGCTTCCCAGGATGCACAGTAAACTGGAATTGAAGTGTATCTAAGACTCTAAACTAGGGCATTCTCCAATATGCAACTAGGCATCCCCAGCAGTATCTTAGCTGCTATACCAGACATCTACCTTGGACCTTTGATTTGGAGGAGTCTGATGTGCCTCTTAAAACTCTCTCTCTGGTTCCATGGGGTCATATCATATAAAATATTTAATAATGTAAGTGCATTGCTGAATATCCATGCTTAATTTAGTTATTCTTAATATAGTGTTGACTTGTGTTTCCCACAGCTGTTCCCCTCTGCATCTCGTGACTGCCTACCCCATGGAATACACAGTCTGACAAGTGAAGCCTAGGAGAAAGCTCTCCTCTTAAGACTCAAAATGGTTACGTTCCCTGATGCCCTCCCATTTATCCCAGCAAGCACCAACAGAAGATGCCTCTTAGCTTTTCAAAGCCTTGTTGGGGGTTGAAGAATTAACTAAGGAGTCATTTAGGTACATGACTGTAGCAATAATAACAACAAAAAAGCAACCAACCAACAATAAACGACTAATTACTGTGACTCAATGCCTTTGGTTCACACAGGACCAGTATCCACAACTGTAAGAACCAGCACTTTTCCCACTTGTTTTATGGAAAATTGCTTACTTTGTGTTCCTGAAATAATTCTTACTCCCTGTTATTGGACTCCTGGAGGGCATTTGCATTTTTCCTTCCAATACAGCACTCCTGGTGCTTTTATTTCCTGGGGTGGATTTCTCACATTGAAATTGTGTTTAATTTTCTGAGATGTGCGGCTAGTGCTCAAAAGAATAGTCACTTCATCTCTCTGAGCATTTTTTTTTCTTTTGTAAAGTGAATAGATTAAATTAGATTATCTCCAAGATTTTTGACATTCTGTCCATTCTATGGGTGTATAACAAATAAACTGTAGGGGAAGATATCTATTTAGGGGCATTTTTCCTTCTCTTACCTGTAGTGAGATCCTTATTCTCTATTCAGGATCACTGACACTAACCATTAAGTTTTGCTGCCTTAGAAAGCAATCAAGAAACTGTGCTAAGTAGTCACAATCTAGCTGCCTAGTAATCTCCCATTACTCTCCAGTAAGATCTCTCCAATCCTATTGAAGTGGACCATTTGCCTGGAGAGCTCTTCCTTTCTGCTCATGCTCAAGCTCTTTTCTCTACTTAGAATATCTTACCATTTGTACACTAATTCAAGCACCTTTTTTTGCTACAAAAATGCATCCCTAAGGTTCTTGAATGTAGAAATACTTCAGCCAGCTTCCCTTGCTTTCTCAAGCCATTATCAGCATGTTGGATTGGAAGTGAAGTAGTAAGACTCCACTTGGCACCCAGTGGCAGCTTTGCCTGCTATGCCACAAGACTGGCCCCAAATCTGCAGACTTCATGAGGGTATGGTACATGTGCATACATTCTATGACTTACTCACATCTTCCAACTGTGAGTTGTACATAAGAAATATCAGTAATCAGAGTTTGAGAATGAGAATTATATCTTGCCCTGTTTTCTGACCAATATGCTATCAATCCTGGAATCCGTTATAACCCCAAGATTATATGGTGACTAGATATGAGAATACAGCTTGGTTTAGAGGTCAAAATGGGTTTCATACTCCTCCCCCAACTTGATACAGGTAAAACTTGGAAAACCACAAAACCATAGTCTATCCTAAGAAATAGGGCTCACCTAAGGAAGACAATGTTATGTAGTTCCTGTGGACAGCTTTATTCCAAAAGAAAGTCACAGAGGGCTTTGGCCATGTGATTGCAACGATTCTTTTTTCCTTTTTTATTTTTAATTATTTGCTTACTTTTATTTGAAATGCAGATTTACAGAGAAGGAGAGATAGAAGGAAAGATCTTCCATCTCCTGGTTCATTCCCCAAGTAGCCACAACGACCAGAACTGAGCCCTAAATCCAGGAGCCAGGAGTTTCTTCTGGATCTCCAACACAGGTACAGGGTCCCAAGGATTTGGGCCATCCTTTATTGCTATCCTAGGCCACAAGTAGAGAGCTGGATGGGAAGTGGAATATCTGGAACATGAACCAATGTCCATATGGGATCCTGGCGCATGCAAGGTGAGGACCTTAGCCACTAGGCTACTGCGCTGGGCCCAATGATCCTTTTTCTAAAACAATTCTACAAATCACTTTCTTTTCCATATGGAAAGCAAGTAGGAGGCAAAATGTTGGAGGTCTGAAGCTTTCTCCCAAACACATTTGAGAATGCCAAGGAGCTGTTTTAGGGTCAAAGTAAACACAAAACAAAACTGAAAAGAGGTTTTACTCCTCACAATTAATATTTACTGAAAAAGCAATAACTAAAGAATTAATGTTTTTGACACTAGTTAATTGTTAAAATGTTCTCACAATTAGCCACAGCACTCTAGATCCTGGTGTTAAGCTAAGGCCAGCCAGTAGAGTTCAACTCGAGGTCAGGCAGAGGAAGTTCAGGAACTTGAGCTACATTAAAACTTCAACTTCTGATGTTGATTAAAAAGAATAAAGCTTCAGGAGTTCCTGGTCAGTTTCAAGATATACATTCTAGAGCTTTATTTTTAATTCCAAGTGAAACAAAATGAAAAAGAATTGAGAAGGCAAGAGGCAGGAGAACTAAGATTAAGTTTTTTCCCAGGAAGGGTTAGCATGGGTAACTGGAGGTAAAACATTAAAGGCCTTAACCCAATCAAAGTTCACGTCCTAACTTATTCAACGTTTCTATCTCATTTATTAGAATGGCTGCAACTGTGCTCAGAAAAATTTTACAACCTTGTAAATAGAAATTTATTAACATTCAAATAGATCAAACTGATCTTTGAACGTAAGTCCCATAGAAATTGGAGCATCAGAGCATTTGGATATACATTGGAAATGTGTTGTAATATTCATAACTGTGGCATTTTCTATTAAATGGAGTCAAATGTCATGGGCAGGGGAATACTGGAATACATTTTAATATGTCTAGGGCTGGTCTTCGCTGTAGGTGATTAAGCTATACCCTATGATGCTGGCATCTTATATGGGCTCCATTTAAGTTCTCCGCTTTTGATGCAGTTCCTGTTAATAAGCCTGGGAATGTAGCAGATGATAGCTCAGGTGCTTGGACCCCTGCACGTGTGTGGGAGAACTGGAAGAAGCTTTGGGCTCCTGTTTTTGGCATGGTATAGCACTGACCATTACGGCCATTTGGGGACTAAGTCAGTGGATGGAAAATCTCTCTCTCCTTCTATCTCTTTGCTTTAAATAAATAAATGTATCTTAAAAATTTTAATATACTATGCTCTGGAGCCTTGTGGAGAGTCTAAAATAAAAGAGTGAATTGGAAACTATCCATTTGAATTAGAAGGAGTCTTATGACTTCCTGTTTAATAAAAACCACAAGAAACAGAACTCTATTTAACATATTTCATTTTATAAGGAAAACTGGGATAAAACTCTGAATAGATATAAGTACTGAAAAATTAAGGGACATTATAAATTAATTGCTTAACTTTCAAATAGTTGGAAGTGGGGGAAAGTAATGAGAAAGCAAATCAGATTAAGAAAGCCTAGAATGGTGCACATTTGATTCAGCAGTTAAGATGTCTGCATCCCATATTGGATACACCTGGGGTTCAGACCCGGTTCCGCTCCTGATCCCAGTGTCCTGAAATGGGCATCCTGGGAAACAGATGAAATCACTCAAGTATTTTGGTCTTCTCCATGTGGGAGATCCAGATTGTATTCTTGGCTTCTGGCTGCAGATTGACCCAGCTTTGGCTACTGCAGGCATTGGGAAGATCTCTATCTCTCTCTCTTTGCTTATCAAACAAAAATAAAATAAACACCAAAAAGGGGGCCAAAAGAGAAGCCAGCACACACAAAGGATTCCATCTATGCATATGTGCACAGAGAAGTACACAAACTTGTGAAAATATGATCAATGAAATATTTTTAAAAGATTCTATTCTTATGGGAAAGGAAGATTTACAGAGAGAAGGAAAGACAGAGAGGAAGATCTTCCCATCCATTAGTTCACTCTCCAAATGGCTGCAACAGTCAGAGCTGAGCCAGTCTGAAGCCAGAAAACAAGAGCCTCCTCCTGGTCTCCCATACAGACACACGGTCCAAAGGCTTTGAGCTATCCTCTACTCCTTTCCCAAGCCATAAGCAGGGAGCGGGATAGGAAAGTGGAGCGATCAGGACATGAACCGGCACTTATATGGGATCCCAGTGCTTGCAATTGAAGGATTAGCCTGTTGAGCCACTGTGCGGGTCCCAATCACTGAAATATTAACAGTGTTTTTTGAAGAATGTGGCAGTTCATTTATTTATTTCTTCTTCCATGTATTTGATTTTTTAAAAGTAAGCATATGGCTTATATACACAAAGAAGTTATTTATTTTGAAACGTATGTGTGGCCAATTGCTCTGGGGATGAAGATGATTCAGAAACTTTCTTTGCCATGCAGGCTCTGAGGGAGACAGAATGACAATACACTGCAACCTATAGTGGATTTCCTAAAGACTTTAACAAGTCCAGAGTGTTGGGAGAGAGACCTTAGCTGACCTTGCAGGTGTGACTGGGAAGCCAAGGAACAACATTGTGAAAGCAGTAGGTCTTAGAGATGTGAAGAGCTCATTAGTAAAAGTGGGGTTGAAGAGAAATCCAGGATAAGAGCACATAATGAACAAAACAAGCAGAGGCATTAAAAACCCAGGGACGATCGTAATCGGCCTAGCTTGGTGCAACTGGAACCCAAATAATGAGTGAACAGAAAGTTGGAAAAGTAAAGTGGATCCCAACTGTAAACATTTAGACCCTAACTTCAATTGCACAGGGAGCCACAGCAGGTTGGGGTGGAGGAGCTGAGAGGACGAGTAGATTTGCTTGTGTAATCCGAAGAACAATTTTGTGTTGGTAGTGAGGACAGACAGGAGGCAAGAAAATCACGTAAACAGCCATAAAACCATCCAGCCAAAGCAATCGAATCTAACCAGAGCAGCAGTGTGGGGCCACAGAGGAGGGGACCCCTTTCAGAAACATCTCTGAGGTAAACATGGCAGGCAGAGGTTGGAAGATAAGAATGTTGGGGTCTGGCAGCTGAGGAGGTTGGGGTTACTCCACTGAGGTGGGGACCAGGCTTGGAGAACCAGATTCCAGCATCTTGAGTGATCCAGAGAGGACAATGGGGGAAACAGGCTCAGAGCCTGGAGGAGTTCTGGAACCCAACAGGGATCAAAACAGCATAAATCCTCCATCTAGACCCACAAAATGGCAGAAGTGGCTCTGGATTCTCAAGTCAGCTGCCAAGGAAAGACGAACCCCCAGCCTTGCAACCTCGAGGCCAAGAGAAAACGGGCCGTGCACAACGAGGCCCCCCGGAAGCGATCCCGGGACAAATGTCACACCAAAGCCACGATCCCGGGGGGAGGGTGACGACCCCGAGGAAGACCTGGCTGGCTAGCTTTTCTCTCTCTTGTTTTTCTCCTCAGGAGAATCCTTTCTGAGGACAAACAAACAAAAAAACGCCCTGAGGTGACACCGTGTGTAAAGCATCTAAGAATGCCGCCACCTCTAGTCCCCGAGTGAGGCTGCTCTACCCAGCTTTTACCTCCTCTACAGCCAAGGGTTTCCTCAAGACAGACGGGAAAAACAGTGGCATTTCCCACGACAGCACAATAGCTTTGAGATTAAAAAAAAAAAAAAAAAAGTCCAAACAGATCCCCAAGACCCATTGTCCCCTGTCTGACTTCTTTCTCCTCTCACAGCGTGAGGAACATGGGGCGACAGCGTCCTCAGCCCTTTCATTCTGCATTCTCTGTTTCCTGCTTATACAAAAGAAACAACAAACCCAAACTCACAGACTCGGGACGCCCCTGAGAGTATCAAAATAAGAAAACGCACCAGTAATCCCACTCCAGAAGTAAAAACGAGTATCTGAGTGGAACGCGTTTCGTCTCGCTCCCGGGTCTCGAGTGGGACCCGCACCTGGGGCTTCCAGGCTCCGGAGCCAGCTCCTCCGGCAGCCGCTGGCCCCAAGCCCGGGAAGGGGCGCCGGAGGCGGGGCTGCCCGGGGCGCGCGGCGGCCGAGCGAGGCGTGAGACGGCGGCGGCCGCGGGAACGGCGCCCGGGGTCCGCACGGCGGGGCGCGGCTCGGAGCGCGCCGCGAGGGGGAGGCGCCAGGGCCAGCGGCGGGAGGAGCGCCAGGGCCACTGGCTCTGCGACTCCAGGCGGCCCCGCAGGGCACCGCACCGGGCAGACGTGGGCGCCACCCTCCGGCCGCCCCCCTCGACCGACTCACTGTCCTGGAGGTGATGGGCATGGGTCCCCATCTGTGCCTTGCCCTGCCCGCCCTGGTCCTTTCCGAACCCCACCGACCCGAGGACAGCTAGCGTCCTGCCAACAGCTGAGGGCTCGGCGCGTCTGGATTGTTTGAGGAAAGACCCGGTGAGGTGAGCGCTGCGGCCCTGAGGATACCCAGTTGGGGTTTTGTTTGTAAGGATTCTTCTGTGAACTAAACATCATAGAGCGGGAAGAGAGAGGGCTTTTCTCTCTCCTCCGGACAGTTGAGAAACTTTCAGACGCCACGGTGCCACCTGTGGCCAGTTGCACTTTCTGGGCCACAGAGGCGTAAGAGGTCTGTGATAGGGGAGAATAAAGGTTAGACCACAGTTGTCTGTTTGCTTGGACTTGGGTGAGCTACAGACCTCAGACAACGTGTCCCACCGCCTGGAGATGTCCCAGAGTCTCCTCGCTGACCCTGTCCTGAATCTGCCTTGCTAAAGCAACATTGGCCCACCAAGTTGCAGGGTGCCCCTGGATGGGTGCCCCTGCTCGGGAATCTGTGAGGCCCTGGAAAGAGAAAGTGTAATTGCCTTGCCTTCTGACCTAGGGTCTTGCTTCTGGACACAAGCCAGTCTTGCTTGGGGCAAGCCGCCTTTGCCTGTGAGCTCTGCCCCAGGCCACCCTGGTCTTGTTGTTGCTCTGGGTGCTTGCTGGCTACTGCAGAACCTGGAGATCTTTCTTTAAAATCAGTTTTGTTTTTCCCACTGGGAAGTAGGCATCTCTAAATAGACGTTTAGAGATAGAGATCTGCGGGGAGACAAGTCATGGCCTGGCTTACTGTTACCTCTTTGCTGGTTTTCTGGGCATTTGCATGCATAACAGCGAATTATAGCCTAGAATGAAAGGCCTTTCCTTGTGTAGCTCTTTAAAACCGGGATGTAGACGATAACCTTGCATTTCTGAGTCCCCGGGCAAAAGGCAGAGAGATGTTCAGGTGGAGATTAAAAACTAGGCAGTGTTGTTGAGACAGTTGTGGGAGTATCAGGCAGCCAGGCCGGCAGAGAGAAACTAGCTTATCTGCACCAGTGGTTGAGTTGTGTGCAGTGTCTCCCTACAGGCTACTTAGCGGTTGGACTAGCAAAGCACAGTGGCTCCTTGGGCAGCTGCAGGTGGGGGCACAGCTGGGGAAGTGCTTGCCAATAGGCTAAGGCAATTTGAGTCTGAAGAATAAAATGCGGTGGTCTGTTTGACCTGACTTAGGGTTCTCCTGGGAGCCGTGGGGCTGGCTCTCTGGGGGGGTGTTGGCAGCTTAATTCCACTTCAGGGCCACTGCTGTCTCTGCAGTGTTTCCTGTGTTTTCTCTGCTTTCCCACCTCCTGCGTTTAACCTCTCCCCGTTCCCCAGTGAAGTGTGGAGACAAGCTTGGCCAGAAGAAAGAGTTGATGGGAACTTGGGGAAATGGGAACTTCCATTTGAACAAAGGTTGAACCAAGTCGAGTCATAGATCAAGTGTCAGCAGTGGGTGGCGTGAACCAGTTTCCAGCCTCCACAGCTTTCCCAGGGTGGAAGAGGAATGACCCGAGAAGAGACAGTCTCTGGAAAGAATAGACACCTGTTTGTTTTCTGTTGCCTGTTGAAAATTTGACTATTTCACTTTGTGCCTTTTTTTTTTTAAATAGAAGTAAGGGCATGTCCAGAGGATGGGGCCTTCTCTGAAAAGTGGCCCTTCTTCCCTAATTCTCATTTTATTCCATTCCCGTATGAGTTGTCAGAGAGTAGTTAGAGGTGATGAGAGAGAAGAAAAAAGTTCCAAGGCTTGGGCCCTGCACAGAAATCATGAAACATGCATTGATATAGGCAAAATAGTGAATTTGAGAGGTGAAAGGAAAGTTCTACATTTAGTCAGAAGCCAGAGCCTTGATCTTACAATAATGAAGATTCATATTTTCATATTCACAATCTTCATATTTTGTTGCTGATGAATTTTGTCTGATAAAGGATACAAAAATTATTTCCCTGCTTTCCTTCCATCATTTTATTAGAAAAAAAGTCACAAATATAGAAAAGTTACCCACATCCTTTTAGCTAAACATATAAACTTGTTAATAAAGATTAGAGTTTAGAATGCAGATAAATGTGATCTGGCATTGGACTGAACTTGACTTTACAGGGGTGGTTAAGAAGTAATTGTGTGAAGGATGTTGAGAAAAAAATCAACAAACTTAAGAATCTTATTCTTTTGACTCTAATAAAAATCTTGGGCCAGTGTATTAATTATCCTCTTTTCCCATTCTAAAGAGGTCAGTTGGTTTATGTTATGCAGTTGAGCTTCCAGTGGCTTCTCTCACACTCAGAATAAAATCTAACTCTCCACTAAGGCAGGCCAAAGCCCTGTGTAATCTAGCTTGTCTGTTTTCTTGTACGATCTGCCTGTCACTCTTCTGTCACTTTGTCTGCCTTGCTCTTCCCTCTGCCTGAACATTCTGCCCTTGAATAAAGATACGGACGCTTCTGTCAGTTCATTTAGAGCGCTCTTCATTGAGACCTCAGAAGGGGACCTCCTCTGGCCATTGGATCTAAAACAGCCCTTTATCCTCCAACCTTGCCCCCTCTTTCTTCTTGGTACTTATCAGTACCTGATGTTCTATGGTTTATCTTTCTAAATTGTGTACATTTCTTTCTCTCAGGTGTAAATCCGTAAGGACAAGATATTTTTATCTTATTTATTTTGGCCACATTCCTGTGGGCACATTTTTAAAAAGATCTATTTGTCTTTATTTGAAAGGTAGATTTACAGGAGGGAAGGAGACAGGGAGATATTTCATCCACTAGTTTACTCCCCAAATGGGTGCAATGACCAGAGCTGAGCCAATCTGAAGCCAGGAGCCAGGAGCTTCTGGGTTTCCCACATGGGTATAGGGGCTCAAGGATTTGAGCCATGTTCTGCTGCTTTCCCAGGCTGTAAGTAGTGAGCTGGAATTGGAAATGGAGCAGGCAGGATTAGATGTTGATATGGGATGCTGGTGCTTGCAGGCAGAGGATTAGTTTAGTGAGCCATGGCACTGGTCACCCTGTATAAGCAGTAATTATTGAATTAATTAGATAGTGAAATGACACAAACAAGGCATTGGCTCCCATAAGGGTTTGTGAAACTCTTGGTAAAACACTAGAAGTCCTTTAAAGTAATTCAGGCCAATCAATATTTTAGTGGTAAATGTTGATCCTGGAGATCAGTGGCTTCAATTCTCCTCAGCATGCTTCTAAGCTGAATCCTGTGCTAGAAACTGAGCTCATTTTGAGAAACCAACAACGCACATAAGATGTAAAGAACTGCAGTCCCAGAAGTTTTCCTTATGCACCATTCTGCACCATCAAGCCTTTGCTATGATATCTGTTATGCATCCGTTTTGCTACATACTGAACTTCATATAAATAGAATTACACAGGATGTGCTTTTGTGTCTGGATTATCTTGGCTCAGCACAGTATTTGTGGTATTCATTCATATTGCATATATTAGAATATTTCTTTTTATTCCAGGGTGTTAGTGTATGAGCATTGACCATGTATTTATCCATTCTCTTACCGATGAACTCAGGTTCTTACCAAGTTGAGGCTATGTTTAAAGAAAGTTGCCATGAATATTGTTATAAGATCTGCCTCATTTTGAGTCCTCTGTATATTATTTGAACATCCTCCTTGCGTCACCACTAGTGACAGACATAGGATAAAACTATGGGAGCAGGGACTGATGGGGCAGCTTAACTGCAGCCAGCCAGCTCCCTCTCTAGACAGCGCCACTGCAAGCTGACTTACCCCCACCTCCCAAGGAGAGCACATGGAGCAAGAGTACCCATACACATTGTGGAAGGGCTCCTCCAGTGTACTGGAAGTGTTTTCAGATCCTTAAAAGGAACACTGGAGAGTGTCTGTGAGCCCACCCCCTCAGCCTCCCAGTCTCAGTACAAGCCAACTTTAATCAGCCGCCAAGCGCTGTGCTGCCAAGGAGTTTAAATATTAATGAGCCAGAGTCTTGTTCAGAGCCTGATGAAATATTGATGTGTTTCCATGGAGCGTTGGTTTCCATCTAAACTTCTCCAGGAGTTTATTTCTCTGAGCTGCTTGTCACAATCATAAAGCACCCACAGATAGATGGCCGGTCCAAGCACCCATGTTGTTGAACTTCACCTTACAGAGGCACTCTGCTTTCTAGGAATGGGAAAGAGCAGACCATGTGTGTTGATGAAAGTGGCTTGGCGAAAGACGAGCCTGTCCTTGTCGTGCCTGTGAAGGCGTGGATTCAGAGTGGAGAGTGGAAGGAGCTTGTTGGGATAATCGGGATTTGTTAAAGTTGAATGCCTGCATTCTACATGGAGGAACTGATGTGAGCAAGGCCTATAAGTTAAAACTAAGCCGAGAGTCTAAATAACTTATCCCAACCTATTGTGTATCTTCAGGCAATGGGGGAGGCTAACCAGGGCTTCCAAGTGGAAGACAGAACACTATTCCAGGAGAAATCATTAGTTTCTTCCCAAGAAAAAGTGGCATTTGAGTCAGATTCTGAAGGAGGTACGCCTGTTTGAGCAGCTATGATGTGGAAGGGCATACTCAGAGAGACAGAATAAATACTTGGGCAGATGGATATTAGAGTTGGGGGTAAAGTGTGTGTGTGGTATGAGTAGAGAAGTGGGTGGAAGAGAACCATGGCAAGGCTGCAGTAAGAGATAAAGAAGGGCACTCAAGGTCAGTTTAGGAAGAACACAGGAGTATGGACTTTAGTCTGTTTGCCTTAGGGAACCATATGACTTTTGATTAGAGATTGGGTCAAAATTCCAGCCCCAGCAAGGCCTTGAGATATGTTTATATGCAAGGCACTTCCAGAATATTCTGCCGTGTCCAGTGCTAGAAACTCCCAGCAGCAGCGTAAGGGAGGCGGATAAGTGGAGTTAGATGGATTCAGTGCACTTCCAGGCCTGAGAGGAAACAGGCCTCACCTCCCACCTTCCTGCTCCGCAGTACATGTCGCCCCAAATGCTACAAGGCACCCTGAATTCCCAGGCTGCATGCTGCATCCTCTGATTTCCTCATGACCACTTAGCCTCAGTGAGGGAAGTGAGAAGGTCTAAGTTTCTCCTTCCCACCTGAATCCAAAACTGAGCCAGTGTACTTCCAATTGAGTTGCCAGGCAACGGAGGAAGAACTGAGGCTGACAGACCCTTCCCTGTAGAAGCACGGCCAGAGAGCTGAGACGATAGAGGAAACATGTAGAAGAGGTTGAGGTCATACAGTTTGCTAATCCATGGACAGGATTGCTGGCCAACTTCCATGTGCAGCCAGCTTGCAGGAAGGATCATACTAAGAAGTGCCCCTAGGGTACTTTTTTAAAACCAGAATGAAAATAGTGAGTAGAGAGGGTGTAACTTGTCAGTCATTTCTACCCTGAGCTTTTGATCAGAAAGAGATCATTGTGGAGGTAATGGCCCTAGGGAAGTCAGAGCTTTATCTAAACAGTTGTCCCTCTGTGCCCATGGGGGAATGGTTCCAGGACTCCCTGTGGGCACTAAAATCTGCCCATGCTGAAGTTGCTTATGTAAAATGGCATAGTATTTGCATCTAGCCTAACTGCATCCTCCCAAGTGCTTAAATCATCATTGGATTACTTATCATAGCCTGCACTATGAAAATGTTAGGTGAACGAGTTGTTTTTATTGTACTGTTTAGAAAATAATGATGAGGAAAAAAAAAGCCTGTGCATTTTTGATACAGACACAGCTGTGTGTGTGTGTGTGTGTGTGTGTGTGTGTGTGTGTGTGTTTCCTCTGAATGTTTTTGACCTGCAGTTGGTTTAAAGTCCATAGATACAGAGGGCCAAATGTGTGTGTGTGTGTGTGTGTGTGTGTGTGTGTACACATGTATATATGGAAAGAGAGAGAGAGTAGCCAGAAACCTCTCAAGTGCTAATAGGGAGAAATTTCTTGGGATAAATATGAGAAAGAACATGGTAGGTCTTCATAGGGAAACTCCATGATTCTGCTCAGGCTCTGGGCCTTCCCATTGTTGTTTGCCTATACTGGAATGTCAGGCTATGAGCAGGGCAGGATTAGCTCTGCACCTTGATTTACCAAGGGTAATTGAGAAACAGGGCAAAGTGATTTTTAAAAATGCATGTATTTGGGGCCTGGCGTGATAGTGTAGTGGTTAAAGTCCTCGCCTTGCAAGCGCCTGGATCCCATATGGGTGCCGGTTCTAATCCCTGTGGCCCTGCTTCCCATCCCAGCTCCCTGCTTGTGGCCTGGGAAAGCAGTCGAGAAAGGCCCAAATCCTTGGGATCCTGCACCCATGTGGGAGACCCGGAAGAGCTCCTGGCTTCTGGCTTCGGATCAGCTCAGCTCCAGCCATTGCAGCCGCTTGGCGAGTGAATCATTGGACAGAAGATCTTCCTCTCTGTCTCTCCTCCTCTCTATATCTGACTTTCCAATAAAAATAAATAAATCTTTTTTTTAAATGCATTTATTTTTCTTGGAAGGCAGATCAGATTTACAGAGAGAAAGAGAGACAGAAAGATCTCCTATATGCTGGTTTACTCCCCAAATGGCTGCAATGGGTGGAGTCGAGCTGATCCAAAGCTAGGAACCAGGAGTTTCTTTCAGGTCTCCCAAGGCTTTGTTCTATCCTCATCTGCTTTCCCAGGGCATAAGCAAGAAATTGAATGAGAAGTGTAGCAGGCAAGACTAGAACTGGTGCCCATATGGGATCCTGGTGCTTGTGAAGTAAGGGTTTAGCCTTCGAACCATCGTGCCAAGCCTGGCAGGATGAATTCTTAACTAGGGAAGTGCTAAGGGCCTGCTGGTGTGGTTGGTCTGGCAAAATCTCAGCCCCCAAAAGCCTTTCTTGGCTCCAATCTAAAATATTTCTGATTTTATGCTAGAGAGGTCTCTCAAAAACCAGTCTTTCCTCTGAATGGCTGAACAGGGTACAGGCTTCATAGAGTGCCTTTTCTTGATAGACATTTCAGTGATTCTGTGGTTGTGTCCGAGCCATGGACAGTTGCCTGCTTTGGGATGCTGCTGGGATAAACCCAGAAGTTCAGAGTAAAGAGAGGGAACAATATCAGTGGAAGTCAGAGAGGGGAACAGTAGTGACCTGCTGAGGTCATGGGTGCCCAGTTATCTGTGAGAAACTGTAATGGAAGACGATTAGATAACCATTCATGGGAATCATCACATGCAAGTATTGCTGACTTCCAAGGCAACTGTGAGGAGAAAGGAAGGAGGAGACACAAAGCTGCTGTCATGAATATTAGCACAGACTTGATGGAAGCTCATGGCCATTCTGTATCAGTGAAGGTCGCAGCAATATTCGCCTTCCAAGGTCCCTTCACACATACAGTGTTTTATTTGTAATATTGACAGTGGTGCTTCAAAAATCCATGGGAAATTAAAAATAAGTTTATTTTGCTGCAAAAACATCTGAAACCTATGCACTATTTTTCTATTTTATATATAATTAATTTATTCTTAAGATTTATTTGTTAGAAAGGCAGAGTAACATGGTGGGGTAGCGGGGGATTTTTTTCTATCCACTGGTTCACATTCCAAATGGCCACAATAGCCAGAACTGAGTCAGGCTGAAGCCAGGAGTCTGGAACTTCATCAGGATCTCTCATGTGGATGGCAGTAGCCCAAATACTTGGCCCATTGTCTGTTGCTTTTCCCAAGTCTCCTATCAGAGAGCTGGATAAGAAGCGGAGCAGCTGAGATTCCAACCAGGGCTCTAAAATGGATACTGGCACTGCTAGCTGCTCCATGGCTCAGGCAGCTTCCTGGGAAGCTCTGTGGCTGAGACTACTGGCTTCTTCTATTCTTAAACATATGATTCCTAATAGGTGAAAACTATGGACTCTCCCCTGGAAAAGTATATGGAAACACAATGTTGAATGTATACGATTAAAGATAGAGGAAACCCCTTGCAAAGCGCAGTCACCTCCAGCAAAAAACTTGATTTGAAACCACAACTCAGCTGAAGCCAGGGATGAAAACATCGTTTCTTTTATTATTCCTTATGGCATTCTCATAAGTGCAAATGTTTCTTACTGTGACTACCCATTAATATAGTATGACGTAGTAAGATGATAAATGATTAGAATATTTTAAGTCATTTTGGATACAATTATTAGCTGGTTTCACAGTTTGTCTGATGGAGTTACTCACTGAAGGTATAATTTAAAGTCTATTATATTACTACATGTTTTATTTGTCAAACCTGCTTTGTGTCCCCTTTCTGGTATTTTCTATTATCCCATTTCCCTGTTAGCTTTTGGAAAATCAGCTTCAGTGAGCATAAACGACATTGCAACAAACTGTATTTTTAAAGTGTCAATTTGATGAGTTTTGACACACATACGTAAAACCATTCTTACATCCAAAACAATGCACAGATAGTGAAACTCCTCCAGCTTAGTTCTTTAAAAAAATGGAGCTGGTGCTGTGTCATAGCAGTTATGCGGACACTGCTTCACTTCCTGTTCCACTTTGGATCCATCTCCTGCTTTTGGTCTGGCAAAGCAGTGGAGGCCGGCTCAAGTGTTTGGGCCCCTGCACTTAGAGGGAACTCTGGAAGAAGTTCCTGGCTCCTAGCTTCCGACTGGCCCAGATTCAGCCCTTGCAGTTATTTAGGGAGCGAATCAATAGATGAAAGCTCTCTCTCCGTTTCTCCTTCTCTCTGTGTAACTCTGCCTTTCAAATAAGTAATGTTTTAAAAGTTGATTTTGTTATTATAGGTGCTATAAAATTTTATATGAGTTTTTCAGGTTAGCAATTTCTATATAAAGAAAATCAAAATTATACGGATGAATCAGAAAATTGACATCTTAGCAATACTGAGCTTCTAACTCAAGGAAAGCTGTATGGCTCTCCATTTATTTCAGTTTTTAAAAAAAGATTTATGTATTTTTATTGCAAAGTCAGATATACAGAGAGGAGGAGAGACAGAGAGGAAGATCCTCCATTTGTTGATTCACTCTCCAAGTGCCTGCAACGACTGGAGCTGAGCTGATCTGAAGCCAGAAGCCAGGAACTTCCTCCAGGTATCTCAAGCTGGTGCAGGATCCCAAGGTTTTGGTCTGTCATCAACTGCTTTCCCAGGCCACAAGCAGGGAGCTGGGAGGGAAGCAGGGCTGCTGGGATTAGAGGAAACCTGCTGGTGTATTCAAGGGGAGGACTTCAGCCACAAGGCCACTGCACTGGGTCCCATTTATTTCAGTTTTTAAAAACAACCCAGAAACCTTTTGTGGTTTTCAGCGTGCAAATATTGGACACATTTCCTAGATTTATCCCTGAGTGTTTCCTATTCCCAATGCTATTATAAACATTTTAAACTTTCATTTCTAGTTGTTTAGCATTATGCAGAGACATACAACTGATATTTGCATATTGACATTTTATTTCACAACCATGCTAAACAATTAGTTCTAGTAATTCTTTTGTAAACACCACTGAATTGTTTAGAGAGATGATCAAATCTATATAGAAAAAATTAAAATGGTTTTAGTACATCCTTTCCTGACTGGTTGCCCTTCATTTCTTCCTGTGAGCTTATTGTACTAACAGTGTTGGATAGGACTAGTAAGACTGCATTGTTTGGCTCCTGATATTAGGGAAAAAGTATTCTGTTTCTTGCCATTAAAGATATTAGATAAAATTTTTACATGGATTGCACTTACTGGGTTAGGGAAGTTCTACTCCCCCCCTCTATTTTTTTTAACTTTATGTGTTATAGGTGTGGGACTTAATATTCTTGAATATTTGAGTGAACTCTGATAGTTTGTGTCATTCCAATAAAGTGTTAACCTGGAGCTGTTTACAGTGCTCTTTGACTATCCTTAATATCTGCAGAATCTGTGGTGATGTCATCTCACTGCTTGTGCCTGTTCCCATATATTCCTCATTGGTCTGTCTAAAGGTTTATCAGTTTTATTGATATTCTCAGTGAACCAGCACTTGCTTTCATTGATTTTCTTTATTTTTAAGTCAATTTTTATTGATTCATGCTCCTATTTTCTTTCTTCTGCTTACTTTGAATTTCATTTGCTCTCTTTTGTTTTAGTTTACTAATATGAAAGCTGACTTGGAACTTTTATAAGCTTTTAATGCTATAAATTCCAGTCAAGTAGCGTTTCCAAAAGTGACTCTTTCATTTAGACCCAAATAAATGACCATATTCCTTTTTATTTCTTCTTTAATTCATGATTATCCTGAAGTATGTTTGTTACCACATATTTGAAGATTGTTACTGATTTCTTAATTAATTCCACTATAGTCAATAATACATTTTGTATGAGCCAAATCCTTTTAAATTTATTGAGACTATTTTATGTTCCAAAGCACAGCCTATTTTTTTCAAAATGATTCACACATGCTTGAAAAGAATGTGTATCTAGCTATTGTTGGGTAGAATGTTCTATAAAAATCAATGAGGCCAAGTTGGTTGATGATATTATTACTCTCTTTTATATCCTTAATTATTTTCTGTCATCTTGTTTTATCATTTACTGAGAGGATAATGCAATTTTGGATTACAATTATGGATTTGTCTATTTCTCCCTGAAGTACTATCAATTTTGATTCCATGTGTTTTGAAATTCTGTAATTAGATGCATAAATGTTTAGTATTGTTATGTCTTCCTGATGAATTGACTCCTTTGTCATTATGAAATGACTTTCCTTATCCTTGATAATAATATTATTTGCTTTGCAATACTTTATCAGATACTTAATATTGATAGCTCAAATATTTTTAAATAGTGGTGATCTTTGTTTGTTCTGAGATGCAGTTAAACTAATGTGAGTCCAAGTTGTTCTTTTCAGGTCTGCTTTTAAGATCTGCTGGGCAGGATCAGAGCATTTCCCGGTTTACGGCTAAACATTCCTTCTTAATAGGGCATGGTGGCCTTTTAGCGCACAGCACCCAATACCCTACAGATAATGAGCTTTCTACTCTGACTGGTGGGAACTGGTACTACTATTCTCAATTCTGGCTGAATACTGTCTTCCCTAATCCTTTTGGAAGAGTCTTTCTGCAAACCCTAAGTAGTTTTCTCACACACATGTGCTGACCTGTATTTAGGGTGTTAATTGACTCATGCCCTGCGAGGCTCTCTGAAATTTCTGCTATAGTTTTCTCCTCTAGAAAACTGCTGTGCAAATTCTACTTGCCTTAGTCTCCCTAGACTTGAAATTTTGTGTTAACTCTGGGAGCCTGGGTTCTTCTTCTTCTTTGTGCTATATTGTAGAAACTGGATCTTCGTATGCCTCTTTTTGTTTTATTTCACTGAATAAATTCTGCATAGCAAATATAGAAGCTCTGAATAGTTTTCTCTTCTCCAAAAACTATAGAGGAAAAATATATTCAAAGAAGGCCTCTGTGAGGGTGTCAAAATAAAAATAGCTCATTTTAACCCAATCAATGGCTCATCTGATTGTGACCTGTATTCCAAAATGGAATGAAAGTGAGTCCACCTTGGTTTTCCTCACTGCTCAGGAGCCCCAGTGGAAAGTTAAGACTGGCTTTCGGGTGTTCCCTACACTCCAGTTTTTCTCTTCCCAGCACATTAAGATGACAAGTAGCTCTGACTGGTTTTTAAGCTTTTCAACGCATGCTTTCTGTCTGGATTTTTTGCCTCTTGGCCTGCCCTACTTATAAAGAAGTGAATGACTTTGAAGAAAAATTACTCTGAACAACTGGGCTGATTTTGCTGCGCCTATTTTCCTTAATAATTATGATCTGTCACGTACTGGTTCACGTGGTATCCTTCAATTCCATTTTCTTCCTGCCCAGTCATGCAGGCTGCAGAATATTCTACTTAGCTTTTTTTGACTTTTAGCAGCTGCTTATGGGTTGATTCTTAGCTTCTCCTCAGGTTCTGTTCAATAAGTGATAAATGTCTCAAAGGGGAAAACAATCTAGAAAGAAGGGAGCACTCAATGAGTTTCTCTTCTTTTTGAGACTTAGCTCTTAAATTCCACTTGCCTTAGTAAGAACCAGAATGGACTGAAGGCCAGCAAGGAGGGCTGGACCATGGAACCACCAGTATGCATAAGATCTGGCATAGGGAAATGTTCTGATGGAGGAGCTTGGGAAAATCCTCTGTCAGGACACAGTCCCTGCAGGTGAGCGCAAGATCCATGATAGGGAACAATCCAGACCAGGCCAGAGAAAGCTACCCATTGGCATACATTTGGCATAGGTTGGGGGCAAACCAGGCTGAACCGGTTCACATCACCTGCTGGTGAATCCGAGCACCAGAATAGAGTGTGGGTCAGGCCAGGTTTGGTCGCGACACAAATCAGTGCACATTACGGAATGCCAAGGCGAGGTGTGCCATACCAGATGTGGCCGCAGCGCCCAAACAGCACACGTGAGAACCAGGGAGGGAGGAGGCAAAGCCGGAAGGGGGAATGTAGGCTCCCCTGCTGGACAACCACTCCCACTGGAGAGCATGAGTTGGGATGGGGGCAAACCAGACCAGGCAGGACTACAACACCTGTGGGCCTCATGTGAACTAGATCAGGGAAAAGGCAGGCTGGGCTGACTGTTCTGACTGGTGCAAGCCAAAATTAGAGTGGGTGGGGGTTGGATGGACTTTGCCACAGCATCAGCTGGCAGAGGCTGGCACCGGGATGGGAGGACTAATTCTGTCAAGCGAAACTGCAGAAGCACCTGGAGAGTGCATAATCCGGAAGTGGGAGTGGCCTAGGAGGGAAATAGTGGGCACCTGCTTCTTGGGTTACCATTCCTATGGGAGAGCATGAAACTCAAACCAGGAAGGGCATGGATGGCTAGATAGAAAGGCACCCACCAATATGTGTGTGGGCTGGATAGTAGGGCTGGTTAGGTTGAGCTAGGCTTCAATGCCCATTGACATACACGGGAGCTAAATGAGATGTGGGACAGACTGAACAAGTCTGTGGTACATACTGGCATGCATGGGAACCAGGGTAGGGGGCAGGCCTGTGGGGGTTATGGGGAGTTGCCCCATCTAGGCTGAAGCTCCCACTGGATTATGTGAGGGCCAAGTATGAAGTTGGCAGGATCGGGCTAGACTACAACACCCATTGGTTCACGTGGAACACATGGCTGGAAACAGAACTGACCCAGCAGTTGCAACGACCAGCATGTGCATAAGCTGATTGGGGCAACAGACGGTGCCAGACCCTGTACTGACAAACACAAAAGAATCATGTCTGGGATCATCCCAGATGAAGTTTCTTTGGAGATCCCTCCAACTCAACTGAACTGCTGATCTCAGAAGCCCAACCATGAAGAGACTATGTCAGCTAGTGGATTCTGAATAGATTTTATCATGCTTGGAATGGCGAGATTGGCAGCAATTCAGAACTGTTGAACTATCAAAACTGCTTGAGCAGGACCCTTGGAGCATGTCCCACCTCGGGGACCTGGGTTGGGTGGGAGGCTGAGTGGGTCTTCTCCCTTTGTTCCTCCCCTGACCCTAGATACAGGGAAGCCAATGATGATATTAGTGTGGAAACAATGGTCTTACCCACTTTCCTGTAGCCCTTGACCCTTTGTACCCTAATCAACTAAGTAAGATTATTAAAAAGAAGAAGAAATGAATATTTGGGGTTGGTGCATGGCATAGTAGTTTAAGCCTTCACATGCAGTGCCAGCATTCATGTGGGGGCCAGTTCAAGTCCTGCATGCTCTGTTTCTGACCCAACACCATGCTGATGATCCTAGGAAAGCAGCAGATGTGCAGGTCAGAAGACTCCAGGATCCCAGCTTTGGACCGGCCTACCTCTGGCTGTTGCAGCCTTTTGTGCAGTGAACCAATGAATGCAAGATCTGTCTCTTAGTCTCTTTGTCTCTCTGTGAGTCTGCCTTACAAATAAAAATAAATAAATAAAATTTTTTGAAGAAATGAATTTTCTTAGGCCCAGTCCAGACCTTACGAACCAAAACTTCTGGAGGTGAGGAGTAACAACCAGTATTGTTGAAGCTTGGGTGATTCTGGTATGGACCAAAGTTGATAATCTTTAGATTAGACTAATTCTGGCTCCTTCCCTGTTTCCAGGCCATGTTTTAAAACATTTGTTAAGGCCCCAGCGCAATAACCTAACGGCTCAAGTCCTTGCCTTGGAAGAACCGAGATCCCATGAGTGTACCAGTTCTAATCCCAGCGGCCCTGCTTCCCATCCAGCTCCCTGCTTGTGGCCTGGGAAAGCAGTTAGGATGGACCAAAACCTTGGGACCCTGTACCTGCATTGGAGACCCAGAAGAAGCTTCTGGCTCCTGACTTCGGATAGGCACAGCTCTGGCCGTTGCAGCCACTTGGGAAGTGAATCATTGGATGGAAGATCTTCCTCTCTGTCTTTCCTCCTCTCTGTATATCTAATTTTCCAATTAAAAATATTTTTACAAAAGGATTATTAAAAAATTTGTTAAGAAAATAGTTACACAATGACCAAGCTAATATTGATGGCTTATTTTTTCCGTCTCTTTGTCCTCAAGGAGCCCCAGTCACTTTCTCGCAAATCTCTTGGGTTGCCTGGCAACACTGAGCAGCTATTTAAAGAAACCCAGTGTCCAGCTGGAGTTGGAATTTGGAGACACAGTCTGAGTCCACTCTGAAACATCATCTTACCAGGAGCACTTTCAGGGATATAGTCCCAGGCCATTCCAGGGGCCTAGCCTCTCAGCCTCCTCGGAAGGCTAGACTGTTCAGATCCTGGGATGCACTGAGCCCTCTCCTGACTGGGTGGCTCCCTCAAATGCCCTTCCACACAACACTCAGGATCACCACAGTCCAGTGGCAAAGTTGCTTCACTTATTCACTCAGCCAATGTTCAGGGAACCATCAGGACAGAAGTGTCAACATAGAAAACTGGAGCCATCCCAAAGCAGCCCCTGAAAGCTTCAAGTGTTCCTTCTCTCTGGTCCTGCTGTTGGCTGATGCTTGATTTGTTATGGCATCTTACTGTTCTGCTGGCAAGAAATAGCCTAGGGTGCGTCCCAGCACTTCTCATTAAAGAAGGGCAGCCAAGTGGAATTCATTCTTGGCTCACAGCAGTTTTCAAATGAGAATTTTATTGCATATTAATGAGTACTAATTGACATTTGTGACTGGTTTTTATGGAAATTCATGCAAGTAAAATTTGCATAATAGTATATAAGTGTTTTTTGGGTGACAAGAACTCTGGGAAGTTGGTGAGGGTTTTTGTTTTATTTTTTTTTTAATCCCTAAATCCCAGTCCCTGTAATAGTGTGGAATATTACCAAGCTTCTAGGATTTGAATAAAAAGCTCAGTTTGTGAAGTCCTGCAGCTGGTGCCCGAGAGTTAGCAGAACATATCAGGAACTGTGTCGGAAAGTAGGAGCTGCTCCTGTGATACCCAGGAAAGATGTGCCAACCCTTGCTGTATGGGAATTGGCTCTCATGCTTCTCCTAAGTGACAGAAATAGCCAGTCATTCCTGTGGACTATTCTGGGACTTTATGCTATATAATGTTTTTAAAGATTTGTTTGTTTACTTGACTTGAAAGGCAGAGTTAGGAGACAGAGAGAGAAAGAAAGATGTTTCATCCACTGGTACATTCTGCAGTTGGCCACAATAGCCAGGGCTGAGCAGAGTCAAAGCCAAGATCCAGCAGTTTCATCTGGGTCTCCCATATGGGTTCAGGGACACAAACACTTAAATCAATATTCACTGCTTCCCCAGGCACATTGGCAGGGAGCTTGATCGGAAGTGAAACATCTAGGACTCAAACCAGCCCCCATATGGGATGCCTGGGCTGCACAATTGTGCTGGCCCCTGTTTTCTTTCTTAAACATATTTTGTTCATTCCATCAAAAGGCAGAGTTACAAAGAGGAGAGAGGGAGAGAGTGGGATAGAGAGAGACCTTCCACCCACTGGCAAGAGACCTTCTTCCCTCCACTGGCTCACTCCCCAAATGGCCACAACAGCCAGATCTGCCCAAGTTGAAGCCAGGAACCAGCAGTGCTGAGTCTCCTGCATGGCTGGCAGAGATACAGATACTTGGGCCATGCTCTGCTGCCTCCCCAGACATTCACAGGAAGAAGGATTGGAACTAGATAGCCAGTACTCCAGCATACACTCTGATAGGGATGCTGACATCAAGCAGTGGCTTAACCCATTGCACCACAATGCCTGCCTCATATCATGTTTTTTAAATAATTCTGGATCATGTTAACAAATATGTACTGATTATTTACTGTGTATCTGGCACTCTTCTAGGTGCTTGAGCAAGAGACCACACTGGCTTGTTCCCTGCCATTTCACTGACTGTTAACATAATGATTAGTGTGCAATAGTTATCAATCAATGTTCATTGAATTAATGAACTTGATCTCTGCCCTGGGGGAGTCTATAATTCATTTTATTACAAAATCTATTTTTAAAGATGGTATAAAGAGCATTGCTCTTCAAATTAGAAGACATTTTAATGACTCAGAACTTGGGAATTCTTCCAGTAGATGTAGGGAAGTAACGTGAATAATCTAAGCACTATGCCCAAATCTTCTGTTAGGTGACCCTTCTAAACTGTGGAAATGAAAGGAGCAAATATTTTTCAAAAGACCTATTACACATCATTTAGTTTTGCATATATCTTTACACTGTTTTTAAATTTTTTTTAATTGAAAAGGCAAATTTATAGAGAAAGAATCTTCCATCTGCTGGTTCACTCCGCAAGTAGCTGCAATGGTCAGAGCTGAGCAGATCCAAAGCCAGGAGCCAGGAGCTTCTTCTGGGTCTCCCACACAGTGCAGGATCCCAAGGCTTTGGGCCATCCTCTACACTTTCCCAATCCACAAGCAGGGAGCTGGACAAGAAGTGGAACAGCTGGGCCTTGAACTGGCATCCATATGGGATGATGACATTGCACGTGGCAGTTTTACTGCTACAACACTGGCCTCCAAACCTGAGATTTTGAGAAGCAGATTGAGTCAGTCCACTTTACATGACTTGGGAGGAAGTACTGAGTCCCAATACTTATTCCTATACTCTTCTGTTGAAATGTGAATTATGGCTACTCTGCTTCTGGTCCAGGTCCTACTAACACAATACAGAAGGCAACTGAAGATGGCCCAAGCATTCAGGCCCTTGCCGTTCATATGGGAAACAGATGGAGTTCCTGGCTCCTTGCTTTGTCCTGGGATAGCCTTGGCCATTGCAGTCATTTGGAGCATACCACTTTCTGTTTCTTCCTTTTTCTTTGTCACTCTGCTTTTCAAATATACAAATCTTTTAAAAAATCATTTGTATATCCGAAAATCAGAGTGACAGAAAGGGAGATACACAAACACACACACCACACACACACACACATAAAGAATGGATCAATCGTCCATCTGCTGGTTTACTCTCCAAGTGGCTACAAAAGCCGGGACTGACCTAGGCTAAAGCCACGAGCCTGAAACTCCATCTGTGTCTCCCACATGGCTGGATTTAGGGTATCTGGGAATTGAATCAGTGCCCATATGGGATGCTAGTGACACTATGCCTCCTATGACACTATTGCCTTTTCATGTCAATGAAAAGTAGTGCTGAAACTTAAAAATATATATATATATATATTTTCAAATGATGCTTACATAGTTGATCTGGGTGGGAGGGATTGAGGATTAGGGAAAAGTGGGAGTGATCATTGTTTCCAGGTTTTCTATTTCATTTTCCTGTATCTGAGGGGAGAGGGGAGACAAGGGGAGAGCCACACCCAGCTTTCCACCCACCCCAGCACCACCTAGGAATGGGGCACGGCCTCCCATTATTGAGCCAGGGTCCTAGTGTGGTGTGCATTCTGAGAGTTCTGCCTAGGTGGTTTAGAAAGTTCTGAAATGTTGTCAATCTCACCAATCCAAGGATGAGAGAACACTTTCAATGTCCATATGGTGCTTCTATAGTCCACCTTAGAGTCTCCATTCTCCCAGAGGTTTGCTGTCATCGTTGGGCTAGGGTAGATGTCCGATTTGTTCTGTTCTCCTTCCACTGCTAATGGTAACAGATGTCTTCTGCTGGCCCCCATGGGCTGCAATGTCCTCTATGTGGATCTGAGCCAGCTATCCTCTACTCTGCCTTTTCTACTGAGGAGGACCAGTTCTCACAGGTGGGCCCAAGGGTCTGGGACAGACTACCGAGACCTCTTCAGACTCCACGCCCCTGGGGCTCACTGTGCTGAAAGTTTTGAATCCATGTATTTTTCCCTAAAGCTTTTTTCCGTGAACTTTTAAAACCTCATCATATTTATGTTTTTGTGTGGATTTGTATATAAATCTGTTTTATTTTGCTTAGTGGATAACCTAAAGCTTAAATATTTCAAATGATGTATCTATTTGCTCATCTTTGGTAGGAACGTTCATAATACTCCAATTTTTCCTTCTGCTTTTAAAATAAAACTTGTAGTGACAGAAAAGCTAAAATGATGAAGAAATCAGGACCAAGGATAAAAGGTCACTAGGGGCCAGTCCTGTCACTCAGTGGGTTAAGCTGCTTCCTGCAGTGCTGATGTCTCATAAGGGCTCCGGTTCAAGTCTTGGCTACTCTTCTTTCAATCTAGCTTCGTACTAATGGCCTGGGCAAAACAACAGAAGATGGCCCAAATCTTTGGATGTTGCACTTATGTGGGAGACCTGGGTGAACCTCCTGACTCATGGCTTTGGCCTGGCTCAGGCCCAGCCATTATAGACATTTGAGGAGAGAACCAGAGGATGGAAGATGTGTCTCTCTGTCTATCTTTCTTGCTCACTACGTAACTCTGCTCTTCAATTAAAAAAAAAATCTTAAAGATAAAAAGGGAAAATGGAGCTCGATTTTATAGCTGGCATACTTGTATAGTCAACACAAGTTTGGCATTTACCAAGCTCAGAATGCCTGCTTTTCTCCCAGCAGTGTAACACTTGCCTAAGTACAAGGCAACCTAGGCAGTTGCCTAAAGCTGAGATTCTCACTCTTTTTGAATTACATGTTACGTGTTTAAAATAAATGGTAGAGTGACTTTTGTTGGAGGAGACAATCCAAGTAGATGGGATCAGGTGGTCTGGAATGAGAATGCCACAGTATTGATGATTCATTTTGGACCCTTCTCTTTTCTGAGTTTAAATTATATCTATAATTTTTCAAACAATTTTATTAATTTTATTTGAAGGGCATATTTCAGTGAGAGAAGGAGAGATGGAGAAAGAGAGAGAGATAGGTCTTCCGTCTTCTGGTTCACTCTCCAAATGGCTGAATCTGAGCTGATCCAAAGCCAGGAACTAGGAGCTTCCTTCCAATCTCACATATGGGTGCAAGATCCCAAGACATTGTGCCATCCCCTGCTGCTTTTCCAGGTTAGAATCATGGAGTTGGATCAGAAGTGGAGCAGCTGGGATAAAAACCAGCACCCATATGGGATGCTGTTGCCACAGCAGAAGGATTAAAATTTAATTTTAAAAGCAATGTAAAACAGAACTATACACCAAGACAACAAAACTCTCAGGAAACACTAAAATATGAAAAATAAATGGAATTGTAACAAAGAGGAGGGATTTCAAGTGACGATGTTCATGGGAAAGTTCTATAGAAAATAGAGCTGGGATTAAGCAGAGATGTCTAAACAATCTGTGAAGGTTACCAAAAATGTGAGAAATTTGTTGTAGAAAAGAAAGAAAATGAATCTTCCCCAAATTTAGTTTGCTTAGCTAATAATTGTCAGTTGACTGTTACTTTTTTGTCATAAATGCCATATTCTCTTTGATAATAAAGATTACTGCAGTAAGTTGTAATAGTTGTCACTGCAGAATCAGCATTTGATGTTTTAGGGTTATGAGGACAAATGTAACAACTCCATTTAGAATTTCTTCACACTATCGTTGAAATTCCCAAATGCTCTTTCCCTGATCTGCCCTTTCCTTCATTGTACTCAATACTTTATTATACTTTTTAAAGACTTATTTATTTTTATTTACTTGAAAGGCAGAGAGGAGGAGAGACAGGCAATAGCTGGTGGTGAACCAGTCTGAAATCAGAAACCCAGAGTTTCCAGGTCTACCATGCAGGTACAAGAGCCCAAACACAGGGGCCATCTTCTGCTTTCCGAGGCGCATTAGCAGGAAGCTGGGTTGGAAGTGGACCAGCTGGGATTAAAACTGGCACCTGTATGGGATACTGGTGCTTGTAAGTGGCAGCTTAACCCATATGCCACAGCACCAGCCCTTCTTCAATATCTTTTAACAGAATATTTCATTCATTTATGTATTGTGTCCACTGATTACTCTTTGTCTTCCCCTGGAATACAAATTCTTTGAATGTTGGTGATCTTTATTTTCTTCACCAGTGTGTTCAGTGCCTGCAACAGAGGTCCCCCACATTGTTGATACTCAAAATCATTTTTGATAAATAATGAATACCAGCAGGAACAGCTCTTGGAAAAAAAAAGGGAATTTCTAATCATGGAGAAATATATTAACGTATGAAAACTCTTTCCTTACACATTCATCACATCAGTTACTAGCCCTCAAACTCCATCATGATTCAATTTTACTGCTGCCAATTCAGGTTACAACTCAGGGAGAATATGAACCTCAGTGATTGTGTTGGAAAAAGAAAGATTAATTATTTTACCAATAAGTACATGCTTATGAGAATAGCTTTTAAAAAAAAGCAAAAAAAATTAATTCTTGCCCACATTTTTTTTACAGAACTCTTAAATCTTTTACATAGATCTGTATTTGCATCTAGTACCATCTTACTTCTGCCTTAAAAATTACCTCTAACATTTCATGCAGTGCAAATCCCTAAGATTTTTTTTTCTCTGAAAATATACTTGGTCTTCATTTCAGAGACTTTCAGTGTGCATTATATTCTGCACTCTAAAGATATTCCATTCTATTTGTCTTGCATAATTTATGTAGTGTTTATTTTCAAATGTTCCTACTACTATTTTTATTATTTATTTATTGAAGATCAGTTATATGTCTATATAGAGAGAGACAGAAAAGGAGGTCTTCCATCTGCTGGTTCACTTCCAAAATGGGTGAAATATCTAAGGCTGGGTCTGGCCAAGTCAGGAGCTTCCTCTGAGTCTTCCATGTGGTCGAGAAGGGTCTTCCAGAGACCCAAGTCTGTGGGCCTCTCTTGTTGCTTTTTGTTGCTTTTCCCAGGCCATTCATTAGCAGAGATCTTGCTTGAAAGTGGAGCAGCTGGGACACTGGTATATCAGTGTCACAGGCAGCAGCTTTTCCTGCTATGCCGAAATGCTAGCCCCTGCCATAGATATTTCTCCTGTTCCTCTGTATAGAATCTGGCTACTCTAAAATTTTCATTTTTATCACCATTTTCAGTAATCTTGATGTGTATTTGTGTACGTGTGTGTATTCTTGTGGCTAGTTGAACTTGCATCCATGGGTTTAGAATTTACATCAAATGTAAGAAAAAAAAAATTGGACCATCAATTCTTTCAAGTATTTTTTCCTACTCTCAATTTCCCTCTAAATCTCCAACTACAATATGTTAGACAAGTAGTGCTCAGTGGCCACTGAGGCGAATGTTACTTTTAGCAATCATTTTTCTATTTTTAATTCCTGTCCTCATTCTATTCATATTTACTTTATATCCTAGAACACACTTATAGTAGTTAAAATTTGTGTGTACTAGTTACATAATTTTGGGTTTTTTTTTTTCTATTTGTTTTTATCAATATGTTTTCAAAAGCATCTACATCAGGCCTGCTGTGATGTGGCGGGATCCTATATGGCGCCAGTTTGTATCCTGGCTGCTCCACTTCTCTTCTAGCTCCCTCTGGTTTGTTGGCTGGGAAAGCAGTAGAGGATGATCCAAGCCTTGGGACCTGTATCCATGTAGGAGACCCGAAGAAGCTCCTGGGTTCAGATCGGCTCAGCTCCAGCCGACTGGGGAGTGAACCAGTGAATGGAAGATCTTTCTCTCTGTCTCTCCTTCTCTATGTAAAGTCTGGCTTTTCAATAAAAAATAAGTAAATCTTTAAAAAAAAAATCTACATCATTTTTGTCACTTCCATGAATGCCTGCTCATTGTAAATTGGAAGTTAGACATTTTGGATTTTATTTGTTGAGTGCTAGATCTTATATATTGAGTATTTGGTTGTGTTCTGAATTGACATTCAGTTCTTTATGGATTACTTTGATCTTTAAGGCTTTCCTTTGAGCATTATTAGGAAAGCGCAGAGTAGCTTTTGGTCTAGAATTTAGTTCCTATAGTAACAACTGGCTTTTCTGAGGATTCTACCCAGATGATAGGGTCTCTGTGCTCTGTTAGTGGGGCTCAGCCACTGCCTACCAGTAGTTACTTTTCCAACTCTGAGTAACTTTTTCTTTCTCACAATGATACCAGTATTTAGAAAAACACCATCCTATTCCCAAAGTACATCCTTCCTCTCTCTGTTTCTTCTTTTTCTCCCTCTCTTCCCCTACCCATTTCTCCCTCCATCTTGCCTTTCCTCTTCTTTACCATTCATTATTCACACAAGTTCTACATATCCCAACCACCCAATGCCTCTGTCTATTCTTTTTATCTTTGCAAGACTTTAAGTTCTATTTGCTATTCCCATCATATGCAGTGGTCCAGACACTCTCTCTTAGGAACCACATTCCTATAATGTCTGCAGAGTGTTGTTTCTTATGTTTTGTCTGGCTTTCAATTTGTTGTTTGGGGAAAAAAAAATTCCAATACCAGTCAGTTCTTCATGAGATAAAGCAAAAATCCTTACTATTGCAAAAAAAAATTATAAGATAGTAGTTGTATGACTAGTTTTTCAGTTGCCAGAAGTAATGGAGAACACAAACAGGGAAGATTTTTGTGGAAAAACAGGGGGCTGTTAAGAGCTATGAGCCTGTGAAAGACCATGTTGCCCTTGGCACCAATGTATACCCAATGCAGCATCTATTTTGTTATGATCTAAATCTTTGGCAGGATTCTGTAGTGTACTTCTAGTAAATTTCACTACCATGCATGGCTTTTGGTATGTCTGTGACATGTATGGCTTATCTCTAGTGACTTTGTGTGGGGACATTTGCTTTAGGAGGGACCTGTAAGACCTTTATGCCTTAGATTCTGGTGCCTCATTGTTACCCTGTGACTAAATGCCACTGACTTTTCCAATTATCCAAAACTTTGACACCATTCAGCTCTCTCCTCTGAGTAACTGAGTCATTTATTGTTTTACCCTCTCCTCAAGTGCCAGTCTCTGTGACTGTTTGCCAATGTGTGTTGCTGTTGAATACCTACTCTGTGGGACCCCAATACAATGGCATATAAAGTTCCTACAGATTATCCGAGACTGAAAGAAGGATTAGCATTTTAAACCTCCATGCAAGAAAGTTCATTTTGACCCAAGAGTCAGATTTGTACCTCCTGGAACTTTATGTCCTGATGAACAATCACATCATGTCTGTAGGATCTCTCAAAGAGAATCTAGGCTTAAGATTGTCCACCCTTTTGGGATCCACAGACTTTTTCAACCTTAGCACTGATGGCACTTGGTGCAAAGATAATTCTTAGTTGTTTCAAGCATGCTGTAGTTGTAGAATGCTTACCAGCATCCCTGGCTTCTGCCTGTTACATATCAGCAGCACCATCATCACAGTTTTGATAATATCTCCAGACTTTTCCAAGTGTCCTCTGGGGTACAAAATTACCCCAGTTGGGAAACACTGGTATTGATGCACTATAATGTACTATGCACCAGGGGATTTGCACACGTACAAATGCTGGAGAGACCCAATAGACTATGGATATCTTCTTGGGGGAAGTCAGTCCAAGTGGAAGGCCCATGTAGAGAGTATACTGGGAAAATATTGACCTTGGAGTATAAACTCCTAGATTCAGGTCCTTCCTTTGCATGTACAGGACAACTTTTTCCTCTGCTCTGTTCCTCATTTTTCTTATTTGAAAATGAGGGGTAATGTTGTTTACATCACACAATACTACAGTAGTAAAAGCCAAAGGAAATTTCATATCTACACAACTATATTTATATAAGAAAACACAAATATAGATTTAATGATTCAAATACAAGCACACTTATTTGCCAGTATAATTGTCAAGACAATGTAGAAGAAATAATTTTTATCCAGTACATCATGTATTTTAGTCCTCCATGGATTGATATTGCTTTATACCTGAAGGCTCAACAGGAGATATCTTTTAAAAGAAGGAAAAGGGGAAAAAAAAGTCTTTTCCCCATCAATTGAAATTTCATCTAAATTAGAATGCAAATAGCCAGAATTTTACATTTGCTTTTCATTTTGCATTCAGTGATCTGATCAGACTGTACAAGAATTTAAATGTCTTAATGGGAGATAGTGGCTTTTAATTCTTCTGGGATTTCATTGTAATGAACCTGGTAAATAATTCAGGAACATTTGAGAGGCTACTGAATGGGCAGCACCTGGTGTTGTATTGTTCATGCCTAAGTACACAGAATCCAAAGATGGCATTCTACACCTGTCAGTATTGTTCTGTCTTGAAACTGGGTCCTATGTTCAATGCCTATTGAAATTATAGTAATTGATATGTTTTTGCCTTGGCCAATTTTACCCCACAATCAAAGAAGACTATGCTAAGCTGCTTCAAAAAAGCATAAAGCAGGAGTGACATTCTCTGTTAAATTCCAATTAGTAGATTTTCAACTCCATTTTCTCTGTTAAGATATGGATTGCTTCACAGAATTAGGATTGCGTCTGCCTTTTCTGCTGCCACTAATTTGAGCTTTTATTTCTCTGCCTGTGTTCCACAAGGTTGAATTTCTTGTTAAATCATAATATTCATATTGCAAGCACCATTTGAGAAAAAAATTCCTGGCCATGGACTCTGCGGGTATTCCTACTTTGCTGTTTCTTCCCAGTTACCTGAATAATCAGTCTCGCTCCTAATAGTTTGGTAAAGAGCTTGGCTGCCCTTCTGACTCAGCTAATGGGATATAGAATTTCCCTCTGGGGCTGGCACTGTGATGTAGTAAGCTAAGTCTCCCCCTGTGGTGTTGGCATCCCACATGGGTGCCTTTTTCTGTCCTGACTGCTCCACCTCTAATCCAGCTCCCTGCTTTATGGTCTGGGAAAGCAGCATAGGATGGCCCAAGTTCTTGGGTTCCAACACACATATGGGAGACTGGAAAGCAGTTCTTGGCTTCAGACTGGCCATTTTGGGAGTGCACCAGAAGATGGAAAACTTCTCTTTCTCTCTCCTTCTTTCTGTAACTATGCCTTTCAAGTAAAAATAAATCTATAATTTTTTCCTCCACTCACTGAGAGAACTTGAATGAGCAGCAGTCATGCATGGAGAAAGCCAAATGCCTCGCAGCATCAAATAGAGCCTAACCCAGAGATCTTGGAATGGCATCGGCTTCCCAATGAAGTAAAAAGGGCAATGTGCTCTCCAAGCCTAAACTGAACTTCTTTTTTTAAAAATTGATTTTTTTTAAGATTTATTTTATTTTTATTGGAAAGGCAGACATACAGAGAGGAGAGACAGAGAGGAAGATCTTCCATCCGATAATTCACTCCCCAAGTGAACACAATGGCCAATGCTATGCCGATCCGAAGCCAGGAGCCTCTTCTGGGGCTCCCATGCGGGGTACAGGGTCCCAAAGCTTTGGGCGGTCCTCGGCTGCTTTCCCAGGCCACAGGCAGGGAGCTGGATGGGAAGCAGGGCCACCGGGATTAGAACCGGCGCCCATATGGGATTCCGGGCATGCAAGGTGAGGACCTTAACCACTGCACCATCGTGCCAGGCCCCTAAACTGAAATTCTTATGGTGCTGGTCCACATGAGACCCAAGGAGAAACTACAGACAGTCAAGCCAAGAAATTATTAGCTATGCTTTCCCTTTGTTTTTAAGATATTGTACAATTATTTTAAAATCCATTTTAAACCTTTGTGATATATTTAAGTGTATACATTTATGAAGATAATTCCAAAAGTTCCTTGACAGTCTGTTATGAAAAAACTATGTATGATATTCAAAATATTTTGTATCAAAATAAACTCATTTTAATTCAACTTTTTGAAGTGTCCCATATGTAATAAAAGTGTAGCTATATGTAAGTAAAATATATGAAATATTTTTAGACCTCTGTGATACATTGTATTATAGGTGGTGTGTGTGTGTGTAACCAGTTTCTTTCCTTCTTCAGGGCTCAGGGTGATAGTACTTGGAGCAGTGACTGCCCTCTGGTGGCAAGCCAGAATCGTCTCTGTGTGGAACAGATGGTTGCCAAGTGGTCCCTTTCTTGATTTCCCTGGCAGCAGGGGACCAGTTAGACATGTCTGATGCTGGAGGGCCTCTAATGCTGGAGCTTCATGAAATAACCCTTCACTTACACATGGATGGGATTTTCATCCCACATTCTGAGCCAGGAACCGGCTCCAAAATGGGGTCTCTGAAGAAAAGACTTGATCTGCTGTTGTGTTTGAGTCCGAGAGAAGCAGCATCCCTCCTAAGACTGTGAGGAAGTACACACCACAGCAGCGAATGGTGACATGGAGTCTGAAATCAACTGCTCTGACTTGTGTGACAGTTTTCCTGGCCAGCAGTTGGAGAGGAGACCCCTTCACGATCTCTGTGGGACAACAATTGTAAGTGAGATGCCGTGAGCTAGCAGGACTGCTCTGACAGTCCTGTTGTTGGTGTTGGTCGTGTTGTCATTGAGGGTGGAAATGGAGGGATGGAGAAAGGAAAAGGAGCCACGCATGCAGGACATATTATTTCCCAGCTTTGATGGTGATGGGGTAGCCCATGGTTGACCTAGGGAGAACCTGCCTTCCTAACCATTTTTCCTTGATTCTGTCCTCAGACGTCTACACACCCTAGCAGTAGGAGCAGCCCTTCATTGTCTCCCGTCCTCTTGGGTATTGTTTGGACTTTTCTCAGCTGTGGCCTTCTTCTGGTGCTCTTTTTTCTCGCCTTCACCATTCGCTGCAGAAACAACAGGTAAGCAGCCCCGGGTCCAGTTTCTTATCTCCCAGAGGTGGATAGTCAGGAGCAGCAAAGCTTGTCTCACCCTCTCAGGCACAAACTCTGCCTGAAATTGTCCTGACCTGGCAGTACAGATTCCCTCTAGAGGAGGCAGGTCCATCGTAGTATTGTACTAGTTTCCACAAGCCAAGAGAAGGAGGAGTCTCTCCTCATAGAAGGTGAGATGTTTGTGTTTATTCTTAACACAGATACAAAAAGAGACCATATGGAGGGAAGAACCAGTATGGGTGGGTTAAGGATTCTGAGCAAACCCTGCTACCCAGCTGTTCTGCTAGACAGTTCTGGCTGCCTGTGAATTCACTAGCTAATCCGGAAAAGTATCTCTCAAGGCTGACAGCAGAAGCAAAGTGATGACTTCATTAGAAAGGACTTGCAAGGCCCTGCTGTTGCTGATACTGGAGCCTTGCCTCAGGGCCACCATGTCTCTCCCACAAAGGCACTGTTTGCCTTCCTCCTGCTCGGCTGTCTACCACTGGCTCCTAAGAGGCTCTACTGCAGCGCTCACCACTATCCCCCAGCCCACCTTTGTATCACCCGCTTCAGAATCCAACAACTCCCTCCAAGGTCAGTCTCTTCCAGCATTATACCTTGTGGTGAGCAAGTATGCTGGGCTCCGTAGTCTGTCAGTTTGGCGAAGGATCAGCCAACTGTAATTGTCTGGCAGGCATTCTGGAATTTTAGGCACAGAGGATGGGGAATTGTTAAGCAACAGACACTTGGCTGGCAGGGTCAACCTTAGTATGACATCAGCACTTGGCACCCTGACCTGAGTACACCCTCAGGCTGTCCCAGTCACTTTTCATTTGGTTCCTCAAGCACACCAAGCTAACGCCCATCTCAAGGCTTTGTACTCCTGTCTCCTACCCTTCCCTTTACCTGACAGTCTTCCTCACGTCGTTCCATGATTGGTCCCTCCTCATCTTCTAGGTCTTGGTACTCTTGTCACCTCTTCTTCAAGACTCGCTTTAACTATCTATCAAAGTCTCTACCCAATGCTCTCATTTCATATCCAATGACCCTTTTTTGTCTTCCTGATACTGGCTACAAAAGGTTGTACTTGTATTTTAATTGGGATAGTCATTGTATTAGTACTCTGGTTACAAAGATAAGAATGTTTTGAGTGTTATGACCCCATCATAATTTTTTTCTGTACAGTTTTGCAGCATGCAAGATTTGCCAAGAATTATTTATCTATTCAAACAGGAATAGCTGTAAGCAGCATTAAAGTAGAAACACCTATATTTCTTTCATTCTCTTAAAGATTTTTCAGCTTGTATTGTTTGCAGTTGGGAGCATGACTTGGCATAAAGAGTAAAGTAATAAGATCTGTGAGTGAAAACACATTTTGCAATTAAGTAGCTTACAAGGTCAAACAAGGAAAGATGAAACAACCCGCTTTACTGAACAATCATGCTTGTTCAAAGGTGCAGCAAGTATCCCAATCAGATGCTTATTTCATTTCAGTTCTGTGGTCTCTAAATATGTGACTCTGTGTGAACATGTGAGTGTGGATGCCAGATGAATAACAATATTTTACTAGCATAACAATGCTTACACTCAGTTGCAGATATTGCATTTTTATCAGAATTTTTAAAATGTAGTCTCTCAAGAAAAATCCATAAAGACACAGAAAACTTGAAAAACACTCTCAACAATCTTGACCTAATTGAGATTTATATAATCCACCACTCAACAGCATCATGCACATTTTTCTCAAATCCATGTAAGACATTTATCAAGACAGATTACATTCTAGGCCATAGGAAAAAAAATCTTATTAAATTTGAAAGGATACAAGTCATGCAAAGTATGTTTTCTGAACACAATAGAATCAAATTAAAAATCAATTACAGAAAAGTCTCTGGAAAATTCTAATCGTAAACTAAACAAAACAGTTCAAAATAACTTACTACCAAACAATAAAGCAAAGAGCTGGCATTGTGGTGCAGTGGTTTAAGCCATTGTTTGCCAAGGAGTGCTGGGTTAAGTCTTGAGGTGCTGTGCTTCCAATCCAGCTTCCTGTTAATGTGCCTGGGAAGGCAGTGGGTGATGGCTAAAGTTCCCAGGTACATGCCACCCTTGCAGGAGACCTGGCTTCAGCCTAGCCCAGCCCTGACTGTTGAAATCATTTGGGGAGTGAATGAAAATCTGTTTCTGTCTTTCTTTTTCCCTCTTCTTGCCTCATTCCCTGCCTTCCTCTCTGTCTTCCTCTCCTCTTCTTCCCCCCTCCCCGCCTTTGTGTTCTACCTTTCAAATAAATAAAATCGTAAGTAAAAAATCAAAAGGTACTAGAAAAGTCTTTTGAACTAAATGAAAATAAGCATATAACACATCAAATTGGGGGAGAGGGAATTTAGAGCACTAAGTTCCATTCTGGGGGGGAGGGAAATGGTTCCATATTAATGACTCCAGCTTCTACTTTATGAAAGGAAAAAAATTCGTCAAATGAGGCCTTCAAATTAGAAGAAAGGAAATGATGAAAATCACAGTGAAAAATCAGTAAAATAAAAAATAGAAGAATAGTAGAAAAAAAAGTCAGTGTGCCCAAAAGCTGTCTATGAATGTAATGAAATTGACCAATCTTAGGACAAAAGGTTCAGGAAAAGTGAGAGAGACACAGTTACTAGAATAAGGAATAAGAGAAATCGCTGTAGATTCTATAGCTGTTAGAAGGATAATAAGCTAAAATTGTGATTAATTATGGTAGGAAGCCTGTAAAATGTTTTCCAACAATTCCCATTTCCTGGCAGTCATGCTCTAATGAGATTTCCTTTCCTTGAGCATGAATTAGATTCACTGATTCTCCTTTTCATTCTATATCACTTCTGGTGTTAAAGTACACACAAAAAAATGACGGGCTTGCATTTTGGACTCTCACTCTTCCATTTGTTCACTCTGAGGAAAGTTAGTCATCATGGTGTGGCCACCTCGTGGAAGGGCATTGATATTTTTAGTTGGCATCTAGCAATTGCCTGGGACTTACTAACAACCACGTTAGTGAATTTCAAACATACCATCTGAGGCCTGCTATCAACCATGTAAATGAGCTTGTTAGAAGAACTCTTCTGTCACTCCTTAGAGGAAGATAACCATGGCCACACCTTGGCTGCAACTTCTGTAAGACCCTGAACCTGAGGCACCCAGTTGAGTTGTGCTTGTACTGTGATATAAATATTATCAGGTCAACTTAAACTCTTCTTTAAAGCTGAAAATAAGAAAGTATTCCTTAATTCATTCTGTGAAGATAGCATTACCCTGAGTTCCCAACCCAACAAAGATATTAGAAGAAGGAATGTGTGGGCCCTGCGCGATGGCGCAGTGGTTAAGGTCCTCGCCTTGCACGCCCGGGATCCCATATGGGTGCTGGTTCTAATCCCAGCGGCCCCATCCAGCTCCATGCCTGTGGCCCCAGAAGGCAGTCAAGGACGGCTCAAAGCTTTGGGACCTTGCACCCGCCTGGGAGACCCGGAAGAGGCTCCTGGCTTCGGATTGGCTCAGCTCCAGCTGTTGCAGTCACTTGGGGAGTGAATTATCGGACGGAAGATCTTCCTCTCTGTCTCTCCTCTCTGTATATCTGCCTTTCCAATAAAAATAAAATAAATCTTAAAAAAAAAAAAAGAAGGAATGTGTGTATATGGAGGAGGGGGGCTACTCCCCAGATCGTCACAATGGCCAGAGCTGGGCCAGTCTGAATCTGGGAACCAGGAGATACTTCCAAGTCTCCCATGTAGGTGCAGGAGCCCAAGAACTTGAGCCATCGTCCACTACCTTCCCAGGCCATAACGGGAGCTTGATCAGAAGTGGAGCAGCTGGGATTAGAACCAGAACAGCCAGGATTAGAACCAACATCTAAATAGGATGCCAATACTGCAGGTGGAAGATTAGGCTGTTATGCCCCTGTGACAGCACCCACATTTGATAGATTTCATTATCAATAAAGTGACAACAAGTTAGAAATAGAAGAAAACTTCCTCAACCCGATACAGTGCACATATGAAAAACCTGTAGCTAACATTATTTTTTTTTAATAAAAGGCTGAATGTTTTACTATTAAAGTTAGAAGGAAGACAATTTTTTTTCTCAAACTGATAGTCTTTTTTTAAATTATATTTTTGACAATCTTTACATAGTTAATTAGGGTAAAAAGGTTCAAGGGCTATAGGGAAGTGGTAAGACTATTATTTCCATATTGTTTCCTTCATGTATCTGAGGTAAAGGGGGATATTGAGGGAGAAGCCCCACCCAGTTTCCCACCTGCCCCAAGTCCCAGATGTGGGGCATGCTCCGAGATACTTGCTCAAGTGGTTTTGATAGTTCTCCATTTATGAATTGCTGCCACTCTCGCCACTCCAAGCACAATGAGGTCGTTGAAGAATCCACTGACTGACACAGTCCCTCATAGAGTCTCCATTTGCCCAGTATTTCGCTGCCAACAAATAGCTGAGGTGGTTGTTTGACTTGTTTTGTCTTCTGAGGAAGACAATTCTTTTCACTACTGTGCTTCAGCACTGGAGTTTTTAACCTCTGTAATAATACATGAAAAAGACATAATAAAAGATGCTTACTTTTAAAATTGGAGAAATAAATATCTCTACCTCAGGTGCTTGACCACCTATATAGAAAATTCAGTGTCATCTGTTTCTAAAAAGCTTTTAGAATTAATAAATGCATTTATCAAGTTTCCAGGGCACAGGAACAATGTACAAAACTTGGTTGTAAGAGTAGGTGTTTGATGCTGTGGGTAAGCTGTTGCTTGAGATACATATATCCAATATCAGAGTGCTTGGCCTTAAGTCTCAGCTCTCTTTTTAGTTCTATTTCCAGATTCCTGCAAGCGCACACCTTAGAGGGCTGCAGGTGATGGTTCAGGGATTTGGTCCCTGCCACCCATGTGGGGATTTAGATTAGGTTATTTGTTCCTGGATTCAGTCATGGTTTTAGCCATGGTTGTGGCATTTAGGGAGTAAAACAGAACATGGGAGATCTCTCTTTGTCTTTCTCTTTCTGCCTTTCAAATAAATAAAAATGAATAAATAATTGTGTTTTTATATGCTGACTATAGACAACTGAAAAGTAAAATTGAAAGCAACCATTTAGGATATTATGAATAAATAGGAAATACTCAGGAGTAATATAACAAATAATATGAAATACCTGAACACTGAAAGCTATAGAATTTTGTTGAGAGAAATTAAAGAAAGCCTAAATAAATGAATAGGTACTGTGTTCATGAATTAAAGACTCAGTTTTGTTAAGATCTCAGTTCTTCCCTAGGTGACCTGCGGTTATAACTGCAGCTATCAGTATATTTTCCTATTCACACATATCAAAAAAAAAAAAACAGATTCTAAAGTTGATATGAAAGTATAAAGCATTTAGGAAGTCAAGACAATTTTAAAGATAAATAAAGTTGAGGGCTTAGTGGAATGGTGTCCAGACTTAATAATAACACTAGAGTAATGGAAACAACTTGATATTGGGCAAAGATAAAATATGCTTCAAAAGACAGAATGAATTCCAAAAATACACTCACAAATGCATTAGCAACCAATTTGCAGCAGAAATGCAGAGGCAATTCAGTAGAAAAGGGGAATTTTTTTTAGCAAATGGTGCTGGGAGAATTGGCTATCCATTTACAAAAATGAACTTTGCTTTATTTATTACACCATATTCAGAAATTAGCAGATCCCAGGTAATATACTTGTATCCAGAAAATGTGAGCACTTCAAGAGTTCATGGAAATGTGAATTAAAATAAAGATTTATATTGGTGCAAATTTTTAAAATTCATGCACATGGGGAGTCTTGAAAAAGTTCATAACTTACATTTTATGAAAAAATAGACATTTCAAAATTTTGAACACTAGAACCTTTTAGTTTCATTTTTTGTGAACATTTTTAGTTTCATTTTAGTTTCATTTTTTGTGAACATTTTTAAGTACTCCTATACTCAGATTTCTTCAGAAATCTGAAAACTAATTGATAATGAAAATCTACTCTTTTTTAAAGATTTATTTATTTTTATTGGAAAGTCAGATATACAGAGAGGAGGAGAGACAGAGAAGATGATCTTCCATCTGATGGTTCACTCCCCAAGCAGCCGCAACAGCTGGAGCTGAGCCAATCCGCAGCCAGCAGCTAGGAGCCAGGAGCTCTTCCAGGTCTCCCAGGTGGGTGCAGGATCCCAAGACTTTGGGCTGTCCTCCACTGCTTTCCCAGGCCACAAGTAGGGAGCTGGATGGGAAGTAGGGCTGCCGGGATTAAGCCCATATGGAATCCTGGCGCGTTCAAGGTGAGGACTTTCACTACTGCAGTATCACACTGGGTCTGCAGAGTGAGACTTAAACAAGCATTTCACCAAAAAAACAGTTGATGGCAAGTAAAGATATGAATATACTTAACTCTATTAGTTATTATAGAAATGCAAATTAAAATGACAATAAATTATCACTGTCTGGTAAAATGACTAAAAATTTTTGAAAGTTTAAAAGGCTAAATCAAGCATTTGCTTATTTTATTGGTGATAATATAGTACAACCACTATGGAAAATTCTCTGGCATTTTATGTAAAAATTCAACACAGACCTTCCCTATGATCCAACAGTACCCTATTATACTGTTAGGCCTTTGAGTTTTGTTTTTTTTTTTTTTTCTCAAGAGAAGTGAAACTATATGAGGACTCTTGAAAATTTTTATGGGAAATATTACCTTTCAGTTGCATTCTTCCACAAATGTTTTAAAGTACCCACCAATGTCTGCACAGAAGTGTACACTATTAACAGCTTTATTTGGAATAGCCTAAAATTGAAAATAGCACAAATATCCACCAAGAGTGAGAGAGTAGATAAATTATACATATGCATATAGTAGAATAGTATTTAGCAATAGAAACAATTATTTGTTGATATTGGAACAACATGGATAAGTCTCAAAATAATTAAGCTGAAGGAAAGAAACAGAAGAAATTTACAAGCTGTGTAATTCAATCATAGAAAATTCTAGAAAATGGAACAGTTGTGTTGTTAGCTAGTCTGTAGCTACAAAGAGCAGAGTAATGATTGCCTGCAGGTGAATAGGGTTAATGAACAGGGGTAGGAAAGGAAAGTTACAAAGAGACACGTGGAGGGATGAATATTAATTCATAGTAATTGTGATATACATATTTTTACTTCTCATAGTTAAAGGTAGCATTCGCATCATAATCCCCAGTTTGGAAATTTTACTTTCTGGGAAATCAAGAATTTTGAGTAATATGAATTGTATAGAGTATGAGCTTTTACTTTACATGTGGATTAACAAGTTAGCTTAGTACTATATCGTGGATATTAGCAAAGATCTAGACTCTTGGCTCAGAAACAAAGTACTTAATTTTGGCAAGAGCAGTAGTCAGAACTTGAGGTTGGGTTTGTGCTGGCTCTCCACCCCTGCCTTACTGTATCCTTTGTTGACAATGAATGGATGTTTTTGCACACACAGTGCAGAGAAGCCTTGATCCTAGAAGGCTGACTATTTTTAGAGTTATAACAAGCCTGTTCCTTGTTTGGTAGTAGATTTTACCTGATCCCTCAAGGTACTCAGTGCAAGGTAAACCTAAGAAATGGCTGAATAGAGAGCAATTAAGGTCTTGCCTCTTGGTGTACCCAGCAAAAATGTACAGTGCTGCTCAGGGCTGCATCCCCCAACACTGAGAACTGTACACAGAGGCACCTGCCATCTCTACTTGAACCCTGGCCTGGAGTGGCAGGCAGACTCAGACACTGGCGAGTGACTGAATTCTGTCCATTCCTAAGGTCACCTCACTTGGTTATCACTTCCTTCCTGGTTAAGGTCGTTGTACAGGCCCTCTGGCTGCATCTGAAAGAGTTGCCTTACTTATTGTAATGTCCACCTGCTGTGTTCATTTTCTCCACCTTCAGAAAATCTGACATACTGCGTGAGTCCTGGTTCTCAAGCCTGTTATTTCCATACCCTTTTGAGAATCTCTCATTGTCCTTTATTATTATAAAAGTCCTCAGGATCTCTATGCTTTCAAAGAGGACTGCATTCATTTTTTTCTCTTTATTGTTTCATGATCACCCTTTTCATACAACTGAAGTTTATTCAGCAATATTAATAACTATGTGCTGAACTGACCACATACTGTGCTCAAGATACTGTATAAGATAGAATTTCAAGGATTTCTAGCAGCTCTAAATGCATCACCTTAGAGGGAAAGCAGGAGCGATTCAAAAGAGTACATCCTGGGTTTTTTTTTGAAAGTAGCTTTTCAAGCACTGATGCCTTGCTGCAGGAGTGGGGGCCTGTACCTTTCACGTTAACTGCTTCAGGTCTATCCTTCTTTGTGATTTGCATACTTAGAGATGAAGGAAAGCAGTACTGATCTTTTTGGTCATGAAACGATTTGTACTTTATATTTGCTGACAAGTATTTCTGGAATCTTCTCTGATGACTATTGGCCAAGGAGGAAAAGGAGAACCCTGTTAGACCCAGAATAAAACACCTGCTCTATAACTCCACAAAGGGTAGTCTTGCAAGTCCAAGGACTAGATGAAGCCCAGCATCCAGGATCCTGTATAGCCTTGTCCAAAAAGGAAGCTAAAATTCACAACACAAAGAATAGACTTGGTCATCAATTGTAGATATTGGGCATGGAGCCAAAAGTAGATAGTAGTATATAATAATGTCAAAACTGATGGGATAGGGTCAGGCATGATAGCTCAATTGGCTAATACTCTGCATGCAAGCACTAGCATCCCATGTAGGAAGTTCCTCTCAAGCTCCCTGCTTGTGGCCTGCGAAAGCAGTGGAGAATGATTAAAGTCCTCCTGACTTTGTTCCCATGTGGGAGACCTAGAAGAGGCTCCTGGCTCCAGATCAGCTCAGCTCTGGCTGTTGCAGCCATTGGTAGTGAACCAGCAGATGGAAGATCTTTTTTCTTTCACTGTAAATCAGCCTTTCCAACAAAAATAAGAATAAATCTTTAAAGAAAAAGCTGTTGGAATGTAAGCATAAATGGGAAATGAGATTTAATATAGAGGTGAGAGTGGTAAGTCTGGGACTGTGAACAAGGATGAAGTCTTTTTTGGCTACTAACTGTGGAGTAGAAAGTGGATGAGTCAGTGGCAGTTGTGAGGCAGGGTAAGAGTTTACACACAGAAGTAGTATGAGACTATGGTCCATGATGCAGTCAGGCCTCCATCAACATCAGGCCTTGATGAAGTGTCTACATCCTCCTAGTGCACCTACTATTACAGACTTGGCTAGCATTGCCCCATCACAGCTGATTGGCACCTACTGGATTGCAAGGAGAGCAGGCTCTGTCTCCTTCATCAATCACAAGCAACTTGAATTTACTCATCTTTGTGTCTTATTTGTGCTTATACTACACTGTTTCCTGAATGAACATATTAACTGGACTAAAATATAGTAGGATATGATGATAAAGTTTATGTCGTTAGAAGACACACATTTTTTAACCTGTTAAACATAGTATCAACTTCACATAAAATCCGTCTCTCAGACTGAGTTGCTTGCTTCAGCCTGGCCCAGTCCCAGCCATTGGAGGCATTTGGGGAGTCTATCAGAAGGTGAGAGAGTTCTCTCTTTCTCTCAAACAAATAATTTTTAAATATGCATTGAATTGACCAGCAATGTATCAGATAGTGTGCTAGGTACTAAGCAAAAATCACTTGCCTCATGAACCTAGCTTTCCTAGTGAATAAGCAGACAATAAATTAAATATTATAAAATACATTAAATGATAGTGAACAGAAAAACAAGCAAAACAGGAAAACCATTCTTACTAGAAGAAAATGGGATAATAATTAGTATTTTAGATTGTCTGTCAGAAGGCTTCACTAAGAAAATAACATTTAATAATAGAATTGAAAGGCATTTTAAAAAGCAAAGCATTGAAACCATTTGGTCTTTGAGACAAATGATCTCTCTATTCGTATTCCAGATAGAGGGAAAAGAAAATGCAAGAGCACTGAGGTGGCAATATACTTAGTGTTCAAGGAAAAGCAGACCAGGAGCTGAGTAAAGGAGGCAGAGGGTAGGAGAGGAGATGGAAAATTACAGAGGATCTTGTAGGTCAATGTGAAGCCTTCAGCTTTTACTCTGAGTGTATGGAAGCTGTTGTGGGGTTTTGAAGCTGATGAATGACGCAATTTGATTTACTTTATCAAAAAATTTGGCTGCTCTATTGAGAATAGACTTTTAACATTTATCTTCTTTTAAGGAATTATTTATATATGTGGGAGGCAGAGTTGCAAAGAGAGACAGAGACAGAGAGAGAGAGAGATTTACATCTGCGGTTCACTCCTCAAATGGCCACAGTAGCCAGGAATGGGCTAGGATAAAGTCAGGAGCCAGGAGCTTCTTCCAGTTTTGCATGTGGATGCAGAGTTCCAAAGATTCGGGACCATCTTAGGTTGCTTTTTAGGTGCAATAACAGGGAACTAGATTACAGGTGGACTAGCTGGGAGTTGAGTTGGTGCTGGTACAGCAGGTGGGCCCTTAACCCACGGCTCTGGCCCCAAGAACAGACCTTTACCATTGGAAAGAGATACTTGTACCACTATCTTGAATAAAATCAGGCTCCTTGGGTATCCCTCCTTGTCTTTTTTTTTTTTTTAAGAAATCCCAGCGCTTGCGCGGTAATGATTTAGCCACTGAGCCATCTATCATGCCAAACCCTCCTTGGGTATCTTAATGCAAGGACGTGAAAGGCTAAATGTGAGACTTGAAAAACTTAGATGTTTGGGGGAGTCCTTCTTGGTTCCCTTCTGCTCATACCGGCTGGGTGAGCACCAACTCTGTCTCTGGCGAGGCTGGGGTTCATAGGCTGAGTGCTAACTACATGGATGTGGCCTTTGCTCTACACACTTTGCTGCAGCAATACCTTAAGGTTGGCAGTACACCAGAGATGTGTCAAGGGCCAGAGCCCTTCTTTATCCAAGCCAAGAGAGATGAGAGTCTCAAAGTAGCAAGTCTACTTCCAGGGACACTCCTTGTACACACTTAGAGGAAGCCTGGGTTACAGAACAAACATGGGCGCTAAAAATAAATTGAAAGGACTATCATATATCATCTACCGAAAACTGATGAGGAAGAAAGTAAGTTACTTAAAGATAATGCAATTTTATGTATAAATAATTCAAAAAAGTATTCATTTAAGTTTTTAGAATGAGTAAGTGACAAGGCTGTAATAGTAGTGTACGACCTGAGAGGCATCAGGTGATGCCCCAAGTAGTTGGGTCACTGTGATCGATATGGGGGACCGCGACTGAGTGCCCTGTATTCTGTGTGTGTGTGTGTCCATCTGTCTGTATTTATCTCTGCCTTCCCATAAGCTAAATAAATAAAAACATTGTAAAGTAAATAATTGTAATAATAGCAGTAAGTGGCAAGGGACTCTGGGCATCTGGCAGTGGCAGCGTAGAGTTTAGATGCTGCTGAATCTCCACATGAAAATAGTGCAGATAGGAGAGACAAGCGCATCAAGGGCAGCAATACAAAGCACAGTGATAGGAAACCTTGATTCCATGATGTTCCTCCAGGGACAGACCACCTGTGGCCGCAGAACTGTGCCATGTGTGTCAGTGAGACAGAAAGTCAAGAGAAATCTGACAGATCTAAGGACAGAGAACCAAAATAGCCAAGAGATGTTCACTGGGAATTTTAAGTGGGGTTATTTGATCCGGCTCTATTGGCAGATTTGATATTGTGTAGATGTAATTTCTCCCCAGACTGATGCATGGATTCAATACAATTGCAATAGAAATTCCAGCTTGGGCTGTGTGTGTGTGTGTTTGTGTGTGTGTGTGAGTGTGTAAGAGGGAGAGAGAGAGAAAACCAACAAGCTGTTTTTCAGAATTATCTGGAAATTCAGGGGGCAGGGAGAAATAGACTGAAGGGGAAGAAAGATTTTCTCTTAGGTGTTAAGATGTATTACAAAGCTGGGCCCAGCAGCGTGGCCTAGCGGCTAAAGTCCTTGCCTTGAACGTGCCAGGGTTGCGCCGGGATCCCATATGGGCACCGGTTCTAATCCTGGCAGCTCCACTTCCCATCCAGCTCCCTGCTTGTGGCCTGGGAAAGCAGTCAAGGACAGCCCAGAGCTTTGGGACTCTGCACCTGTGTGGGATACCCGGAAGAAGTTCCTGGATCCTGGCTTCGGATCTGCATAGCATCGGCTGGTGTGCTCACTTGGGGAGTGAATCATCGGACAGAAGATCTTCCTCTCTGTCTCTCCTCTCTGTATATCTGACTTTGCAATAAATAAATAAATCTTAAAAAAAAAACAAGATGTATTACAAAGCTAGTAATTAAGACATACTAAATATGCTACTGGGATGCAGATACTTTTTAATAAACAGTACATTGGCCAGTTGGCAGTCCACACAAGGGAAAAATGCAACTGAGCAATTCCAGCTAAACTATAAAAAGGTGAAACAATAAAACTTCCAAAAAGAACAGTGGAGAATGTCTTTCTAATCCTGGGACAAGAAAGCAATCAAACAAAACAGAAAAGGCATTATTATTTTTTTAAGATTTATTTAATTTTATTGTAAAGTCAGATATATGTATAAAGGGGAGGAGAGATAGAGAGGAAGATCTTCTGTTCGTTGATTCACTCCCCAAGTGACCGCAACAGCTGGGACTGCACCAATGTGAAGCCAGGAGTCCTGAGTCTCTTCCTGGTCTCCCACACGTGCGCAGGGTCCCAAGGCTTTGGGCTGTCCTCTACTGCTTTCCCAGGCCACAAGCAGGGAGCTGGATGGGAAGTGGGGTCCCGGCGTGTGCAAAGTGAGGTCTTTAGCCATTAGGCTACTGCACTGGACCCAAAAGACATTATTCTTAAAGGAAAAGATTGTGCTTCATTAAAATCAAGAAATTCCATTTAGTAAAGACTCCTGTAGGAGAGGGAAAAGGCAAGGTATAGGTTGGAAAAATAAATTCACAGTGTGTATGTCTTCAAAGAATTTTTATCCAGAATAAAGACTGATGAATCAACAAGAAAAACACAAGACCAAAATTTTTAGCTTCATTAGTGGGCAACTAACCTCGTTAGTCATCAGAGAAGAACAAACAAAAGACACAATGAGATAACACAGGATTTGTCTGAATGTCTACAATAAAAATAGACTGAGTTTGGGAAGGATGAGGAGCAGTGGGAATACAGGAATACACAAGGATCCACTTTATCAAACTATGTAGCAATTTTTACTGATGTTCACCGTAATTCATATCCTATGTCCCAATAAGTCCAGCAAAGTTGCATATACATGGAGTCACTCATTGGTATTCACAGGAGAGTGCTTCCAGGATGCCTCATGCTCAAATGTGAGTGCTCAAAGGCCTTATGCAAAATTACATAAGGATTTACATATAACTATGCACATAAAAGCTAAGCACACCCTCCTGTATACTTTCAATCAACTCTTCATTACCAATGCTTAATATAATGTATGTACAATTCAAATAATTGCTATCCTCCATCGTTTGAGGATGAATGATCAAAAAGGCTGTACACGTTCAATACAAGCAGTTTTTCTCAAATGTTTTCTAACTGAAATTGGTTGAATCCACAGATGCAAAATCTTCAGATATAAAAGGTCAACAGTATTTATCACATATACTAGAGTATACTTAGCAGCACTGTTTGTAATAGGCCCATATTGGAAACTGCTCGAATGTCCATTAGCTGTTACTGTCTGAATACATTTCAATGCGTGGATCCCATACAGCAATGAAAATAAACGGTGAGCAACTGCATGCCACAGTAGGGAAGACGCTCACAAAAAGATTGCTGAGGACAAAAAGCTAATATAAAGATCATAACTTACATGATTCCATTTACATGAAGCAGAAAAACAGGCAAAGCCAATCTAGAATGTCACAAGTCAGAGTAGTAGCTATGCTGGTGGTTAGAAGTGAGGGACAGGGCTGATCAGAAAAGAGCAGAAGGTTCTAGAGCACAGGTAATGCTCCTTTTTAGACTGGCACACAGGTTGCACAGGTTCCCCATCCCCAGGCAGTTGGGAGGCTGGATGTGGCTTCTCCCCTTATGTCCCTGCTTTCCCTAGATACAGGAAGAAGAAAAAGAAAATGTAGAAATAATATTCTCACCCACTTTCCCCTAATCCTTGACCCCTCCCACCTAATCAACTATGTAAATATTATAAAAAATAAAATTTAAAAAAAGAAAAATAGGTTCATTAAGTATCACCAAAATTAAGAACTTTTGTGCCTGGAAGCACACCGTTGAGAAAGTGAAAAGAACCCACATGACAAAGAAAGTATCATCAATGTAAATATGTTTTAAGGGACTTGCATTAGGATACACCAAGAATATTTATAACTCCAAAAAAGGCAGGTAATCCAATATTTAAATGGACAAGAATTTGAGCAGATCTGCCTCCAAAGATACGTAAATTTCCAGTGGGCACATCATCATACATGAGGGAAATTCAAATTAAAGCTACAATGAGATACCACTTTACACCCAAAAATTTAACAAGTGTTTGTGAGGATGTAGAGAAGTTAGAATCCTCCTACACTGCTGTGGAACTATAAAAACTGGGGCCACGGTAGAAATAGCCTGCAGTTCCCCAAATGCTCAATGTAGAGCTGCTATGTGACTCAACAATGAAGTTCTAATTACTCCATTTGCCATCCAACTTCCCAGCCTGGTAAAGCAGCAAAAGATGGCTCAAGTATCTGGGTTCCAACACCCAAATCCAACCCTGGCCATCTGGGGGGGTAAATCAGTGCATGGATAATTCTGTCTCTATCTGTCTCCTGTACCTCCACCTTTCAAATAAATAAAATAAATCTTAAAAAAAAATGTCCAAACAAAAATCTGTACATGAATGTTTATAACAGCATTATTCATAATAGCCTAAACGTAGAATCAGCCCAAATATTCATCAACTGATAAATGAGTAAATGAAATGTGACACAGGCATATACTAAACATTGTTCAGCATGGTTTATGCTAAATAGATGAAACTTGAAAATATGTTCATTGAAAAAAGCCAACCACAAAAGACTACAGGATATAAGATTCCATTCATATGAATTGTCAAGAATAGACAAATGTATAGAAAGGGAAAATAGATGAATGGTTTTATATGGCTAGAGAAATACAAATTAAAATATATAGATATAATAACTGTTTATATTATAGTAATGATATTGAAATAAAAATGCAAAACTATGAAAGTCTGATCTGCTTGTGAGAGTGTAAATGGTATAATCAATTTGGAAAATAATTTGACATATCCTCCAAAATTTATACATATACATCGTGACCAGCAAGTCAACTTGTAAATTACACTCAGTGGAGCTATGTATACATTGATAAGCAGATATGCATAAACATAGTCATAGTTGCATTGTTTGTGATCATTCAAATGTCTGTCAGTTGTGGGTGAATAAACTGATGGTGATATAATCCTGCAATGAGATACTATAACACATCAGTGAAAATGAACATGCTATAGTTTTTCCTAGCCACATGAATGAATTTCATCCAACAGAAAAGCCCAGTGCAAAGCAGCATGCACTGGGGGATCCCCTTTATCAAGTTCAGAAACTGGCATAACTAAACCATTATTTAAAGTCAATACAGAAGTTTGCCTTTGGAGGGAAGGAAAAGTTCATAATTACAGGGTGAGATTTTGAGGCATTGTACTCTTCTCTGTGGAACTGAATTGCTTGTGATAATTCTCTGAGCTGTATGTTTATAATTTGTGAACTTAAAAATACCTTTCCTAGCCCAAGATATTTTTTTAATGGCAATCTTTCAGGGATCTACTGCGATAAGAGTCATGAACAGAAAGAAGCAATGATTTCAGCAGACTAGTGAGCGTGAGGAGAAACACTCTGCTTCCAGATGCCTTGCTACATAAAAGATATTTGGATTGCCTGTGTTCGCCTTGAAATTCACATGTTGAAGGCCCAACCTCAGTGTGATCATATCTGGAGATAGGGCCTTTGGAAAGTAATTCAAATGAAATGAGGTAGTAAGGGTAGGTCCTTAATTTAATAGGCTTGTGTCTTTGAAAGACTAGGAGGAGAACCAGATTTCCATGCCTGCACAGAGAAAAGGCCTTGTCGAAGCATGATGAGAAGACAGTCACCTATCAGTTAGGAGGAGAGATCTCACCAGAAAACCATGCCTGACTAATCCTTGAGCTTAGGTTTCCAGCCCCCAGAACCGTGAGAAGATACGCTGCTATTGTTTAAGCCCCACAACATGTAGTAATAATCAACCAAATGTTCACATGTGTTCAGCTGCCTCATCATGATTATTTTTCATCCTTTGATCAAATCACTGCATCAGGATTTGTTCTTCGATTTGCTGTTCTCATTGCTCTCGTGAATGTAACTGAACATCCAAATTTCACTCAATCGGGATGCTAACAAGATTAGGGAGTAATCTGACATTAAACAGTGCCTGATCCTATTCTGAGCCTTCTTCCATCACCACCCTGCTAAGAAGCTTGCTTTTTCTCTCTTCTGGTCAGAGAGTAAGCATTTTTAAAGGCATCTTGAATTTTGCCATTGTTAGTGGTGAAAGTGTGTGTGTGTGTGTGTGTGTGTGTGTGTGTGTGTGTGTGTGTGTGTGTGTGATGGGAGGGGGTGGTGATCAGGATGCTAATCTATGCACAGTGACCTTTGTTTCTGTCTGACTGAGCAGATGTAGGAATTAATCATTGTCATTCCTGGATGGTGCGGCTGCAGCTGTCCCCCACTGCCTTTCTACCCTTGATAGATTTATTAGTGTGTTTTGTTTGCTGGAAAACATGCCTCAGCACAAAAGAACTAGCAAATTAGAACAGCATATCTGTAAGACTAATTTTCGAAAGGATGTTTTTTTTTTCTACACATCTGTACTTACTGACTCTTTTTTCTTTTTTTCAATGAGGTGGAGGAAAGAGAATACAAACTGGTAATATTGTCTCTGTAACATCTGAACCATGACTTCCCATCCTGAGAATTTTCACATTGCATCAGTGTCATGCCAACCAGCCCAGCATGGCAAAGACCTAATTGTCTTCTAACCTCTATGTCCTTTGTACTACTGACCTCTTTAATTTGAATGATCAATTTAGTTCCTGCCACCAGAATGTTGGCCTTAGACACAAGAAAATAAGTGATCTGGGTTTTACTTAGTGTTCAATTTATGTAATAGTAAGCCCAACCACAACTTCAGGCCATAAATAACACTGCCTTGGCCCCAAACATCACCACTCTGCAGATCTCCATGTAAATCTTACCAAATCTAATTTGTGATAACACCAGCCTGGATGGAAGTCGAAGTAGCCATATCCCTTTGGATGTTGAGAGTCAACCCCAAAGTCCAGTTTAAGCTCCTTTGATTTATTTGTATTTCTCTTCTACCCAGCATCTCACATTAAGTCACTATTCCCTGTAGCAGAAGTTAAAGAGAAGTGGACAGTGTTTACTGAGAGTCTGCTCATCTCTTTCTGGTGGCTCACCAGATGCCCCAAATCCTAGACCTCTGCCACAGAGCCCCATGTTAGCATGGGCCTTTCTAGTACACCCTCTGACTGACTCACGAGGAGCTCTCAGAATTTTCTGTACTCCCACACCCTGCTTGCTACACTGGTTCTCATTCACAGCCTTCTCTTAGTTACCATCAGCTAGTTTTCAGCATCCTAGCATATCTGATTCCTAAATTATGCTGTCCTTAACCTTCATGTTCCTAGCATCTCATATACGTCTTTATAGTCTTATGCATCCACCTCGACTCCTGAATTTAAAACTCATGGTCTAAACTCTTAAGCCATGATCTGAGTTTCAAGTCCGATAGCTTTTCTTCTGTCAGTGATATCAAATGTATGGAAAAAAAGGTTAATACTGCTGAGTGTCAACCTTACTCAGTACTTAAAGACCGTTAGAGTCTCCCGGGATAGTTAAAAAAAAAATCCTGGTGCCCAGGTCTTATTCTAGATCCAGTTGAATTAAAGCATCTAGGTGCAGGAGCCAAGATGCCATTTGCAAACAAATCTTTATTTACTCATGTTTGAGAAACATTGCTATAGACTAGGTAAGTTGATGATACCAATAAAGAAATGTTAAGGACTTAGAAACTTCAGACTTTGGCCAGGCATTTAAAATGGAAGATTTGACCCAAATGTGGATTCACAAAGTCCACAATCAGGTCAAGAGTTAGAAGCGAGCTTTTTAATAACTGTTTTTGATAAGATGAATTTTCCTGTGACAGGAAATTCCAACTCACCTACAGTGAAGAGAAAAATCCTCTGGCTACGTTCTTGCCCAGCAGCTAGGAGCTGGGTTTTATGAGGTAATCCTGGGTACAATAAATACGAGTAATCATAATGCAGTTGCATTCATAAGCGCAGAAAATTTATCTCAACTGTTCAGTGCTCACTAAGCAAATTGAAAAAAAAAATCATTAGTATTAGATGGGAGAAATTGAAAGGAAGGATTTCAGGGCAGGTGTTCAGTGCAGTGGATACTGTAATGGATGCCAGCATCCCATATCAGAATATCTAACCCTGCTTTCAGACTCCAGCTTCCTGTTAATCAACACCTGGGGCGGCAACAGGAGATGACCAGGCACTTAGCTCCTTGCCAGGAGGCCCAGATGGAGTTAACTGTTCCTGGCTTCAGTCCAGCCCTAGCTGTTGCAGGCATTTGGGGAGTGAACCAGCAGAAAGAATCTGTCCCTCTCTGCCTTTTGAACAAAATGAAAATAAATGTCAAAAATATTTTCAAGAGAAAGACAGGCTCTTAAACATCATTGAAAGATTAGAAAATTTTATCAAACTTTACTGAAAGTATAGGAAAACAGTAATAGGTTTTTGAAGAGATTCAAGCATGTAAAATATTACAGTCACAGTGATAGTTATGGAGGAAAAATGACATCTATCAAAGAATGTAGAAAGCTGCCCAGAGGAGACCAGGAAGCCTGTAGAGTATGTCAAGTTAGGTACAAAATAGGGGAGGGGGAAAGCTTTCAGGGGCATTTTTGAAGAGAGTCCAGAATATATAAAGAGATTTTTTTCATAATCTATTAAGAATCTTTTGATGGTATTACCCGAATACAAGAAGTGCTCAGGCACCACAAAAAAAATTGACTAAATTAATCATGTTTCTATTAATTTATTGAGAAAGATACCAAAGTGGTGATCACACTCCTATGGCTGCCAATGAATAGGCAGTTGATCAAAGAGTTTTCTGTGTAATGCGTATTTCAAGTCAGGTGGAGAGAACAAATCCTGATTAATCACCAGAAACTATTGATGGGTCTCTTGAAACCTTTGAAAGTCTCCAAAAGAAATTCTTCCATTAATCATGGCTTTCCCTCAAGCTATTGGCCCAGTATTGTTCTACCTGTGTACCACTAACCCGCTTAAAAGAGTTCTCTACAATACTGTCTGCTGGTCAGCTCTGCTTCCTCATCTCCAGTTCACTCTTTAACTCATTTTTCTCACTTCTTCGAAAGATCATTACGTTTGACTTGTTGATAAGATTACTAGATCAAGCAACACTTTCAGACTTCATCCTTTTTAGCTGCTACATATACATATACAGCTGATATATATATTAAGATATATATATGCTATATTATACTTACATATCTAAATATATATCACATATGTCATAGATCTTATAGATATTGTATATCTAAATATATCTTATATTCTTATATATATTTGGGTACCTATAAATATATATTTAGTTGAAATATGTCTGTATATATATCTATATCTGTACATACACATATATGTATATACATACACATACATATATACATATATATAAAATACCATTAACTATTTCTTCTGCCCCACCTTTCTGAACTTATTCTTGTATTCTATAGATGAATGCTTGGTGTTCCCTCTCTCATTCTGTTTTATTTTTTTTTTAACATTTATTTGAAAATCAGAGTGAGGAGGGTGGGAGAGGTGAATTTCACACACACACACACACACACACACACACACAGAATCTTCTGAACTCTTAGTCACTTTCGATGTCCTGCAACTTCTAGGCTGAGCCAGGCAGAACGAGCCTGGATTTCAATCCAGGTTTCCCATGTGGCTGACAAGGATCAAGTCTTTGAGCCATCATGTATTGTCTACCATTAGCCAGAATTGTCTCATTAGCCAGAAACTGGACCAGAAGCAGAGCACCCACGACTTGTACAAGGCACTCTAACAGGGAATAGAAGCATCCCAAGCAGTAGCTTAAGGTACCATACTGCTGCATGGCCTACCGCACTGCCCCCAGTTGCTTTCACTAGCTCCAGAATTCCATCTGTTCATTTAATTTTGCTATCAACCTGTTTTCTAATTTTATTTTGCTTCTTACACCACGGTACATTTGATTTTAACCTTTTATAGGACACAACCCCAGCCCTGCCTCTCTGATCCCATTTTCTAACTTCCTAATTGGTATAATCAAACAGGTTTTTCATCGTTAGTCTAGATTTAGTAACCAAAACCAGAGTCATATCTTACTAGTAATCTTGCTCTCCATCTGTGTCATTCCCATCTTGGTTGCTAGTAGGACAATTCATCCATTTCTCATTCTGGAAATTCAGGCAGTACCAAAGCCTTCATCTCGGAAGTGTCTCACAATTCCATCTTGTGCTGCTCATTTCCATTACCCAGGAGTGGACTCATACATTATTCATTTGGACTATTACAGTAGTCCTCTAGTTTTGCCCATGTTTTCAGCTACTGCCTTCTTGACAACTTTTTACTTTCAAATACAACCTGGTTTTCAGATGCAGACTTCTGCTTGTGCAATTTCTTAAGTAAGTATTTAAGATATTTTATAATCTGGCCCTAATATATGATTTCCACTTTTTTCCTTTCAGTTAAGTTGTACTCTAATTACACAAAGAAATAGCTATTCCTTAGTCACAACATGTACATCCTTCACCATGTCTTGTTCATGCTGTCCTTTACTGCATTATTCTTTTCTCATCTGAAAAACTTCTTTCCATCCTCAGGGATAAATTCTATTTCTCAAAACGTGGATCCTAGGCTAGAAGCAGCAGCATTTCCTGGGAACTTATTAGCAATGCAAGTTTTCAGAGCTCATCCTGGTCTCTAATCCAACGCTCTGGGGAATAAAGGTTAGCAATCTGTATTTTATGAACTGTTCAGGTTATTCAGATGCATTCTAATATTTGAGAACTACCCTTCTAAGCTGTAATTCCTCCCTCAGTGTCCATAGCAATTTACACACACCTGTATTATCCAATACATTATTTCATAATCATGTTTATTTATCCATCTCCTCTGCTAAATTTTGAGTTTTCCAAGTCAAATACAGTATCTAGTGTTGTAGCACTTGCTACAATGTCTGGCATATCAGAGGTATTTAATAAAAATTTGGCATCTTAGAAGCAGGCATTTGACCTTGCAGTCAAATGGTCAAGATACCTGAATTTCCAAACACACTGACCATCACTGAGTTTGTTTCCTGCCTGAGTCTGATTCCTGATTCCAGTTCTATCTTCCACCGCTGGGAACCCTGACAGACAGTAGATGGTAGCTCAAATAATGAGGTCCCTGGTACCTGTATGGGAGGTCTGAATTGCATTCTCTACTTCTGACTCCACTTTCATTCCACCTCTGGCCATTGTGGGCATTTGGAAACAACCAGCAAATGGGATCTTCCTTATTCACTCTCTGTGTGTGTGTGTGTGTGTGTGTGTAAGTGCATGTGTGTATTCCCTGTCTCTCTCTCTGCGTTAGGAACAAACAAAAGTAGAAATCACCATGCAAAGATTCTTCTTTTCCTCTCTAGGATTTAGTCTGGAGTATAAACAAATATGGATTGAAAATCAAATGTTGTCCATTGTTGGTTTGTGCCAATATAAACCAAAAGTACACACACTACTAAAACCAAATCTTAGCAAGGATGCAAAAAAATTAAATGTTCATACATTGGTATGCATCTACACTGGAAAAGACTGGCAGCTTCTTAACCTATTAGCTATTCATTCACTGTGTGATTCAGATGTTAGAATCCTGTGTATTACCCTAGATAAATAAATATGCATGTTCACAGAAAACATCTGTACACAGATGTTTACAACAGCTTTGGTTTATGTTAGTCAAAAATTGGAAACACTAACAATGAATACATACTTGAAAAGGAAATCAAAATAATCCCACTTATAATACTATTAAGAAATAACAGGAATAAATTTAAATCAGGATGCAAAAGATCTGTACACTGAAAATTATAAAACACTGATGAAGGAAGCTGAAGAAGACACGAATAAATGACAATATTTCTGGTAGTTGTAGACTGGAAGAAGATTTGTTAAAATGTTCATGCTACCCAAGTGATGGACAGATCCAGGACCATTTTTTGCAAAACTGGAGAAAACAGTCTTAAATTCTGTGAAACTCAAAAGACCCCGATTATCCAAAGCAGAGTTAAGTGGAAAAAAAAAGAAAAACAGAACGAAGCTGGCAGAATCATATTACCGATTTTCAAAGACTACTACTAAGTTAAAGTAATCAAAATGGCACAATAGTGGCATAACAATGACTATGAACCAATGGGACAGAATAGAGAACCCCAAAATAAGTCAACATATTTATAGTTCATTGATTTTCAGACATGGAGAAAAAAGGACTGTCACTTCAGCAAACAAAAAAATTGGATATCCACATGGAGAAGAATAAAATGATCCTTTTTTCTCACAGCATATACAAAAATAAACTCAAACTGGTTTAAAGAGTTAAATGTAAGATTAAGAATCATAAAATTACTAAAAGAAAACATAAGGAAAATCTGTGTAATGTTGATCTACATGTCAGTTTTTAAATATGGGCTCAAAAGTAAAAGCAAACAAAATGAAAATAGACAAATGACATAACATCAAATTTAAAAGCTTTTGCTCATCAAAGTAAACAATAGAGTAAGGAGGGACCTTGCAGAATGGGAGAAGATATTTGCAAACCATAACCTGGTAAGAAATCAATATCCAAAATAGATATGAAGAACTAAAGTCAATAACAAGAAAACAAATAACCCAACTTAGAAATTGGCAAAGGAACTGAATGGACTATTCTCAAAAGAAGGCATACATTACAAATAAAAGAAATGCTCAGTACATTAATCATGAAAATAGAAATTAAAATCTCAATGAGATACCAGCTTCTGTCTTTGAGAATGGCTTTTATCAAATGGATGAAAGATAAGTGTTGATAAGGATGTGGGAACTATACAATGTTGATTGGAATATAATTAGAGAAAACAGTATGGAGGTTCCTTATAAAATTAGAAGTAAAACTGCTGATACAATGATCCTACCTCTGTGTGTATATTCAACAAAAATGAAATAAGTGTGTAGAAGAGATATCTGCATTCCTATATTCATTACAGCATTATTCACAACAGCCAAGTTATGGAACGAACCTAATGGTCTATTGACCAAGGAATGGATAAAGAAAATGTGATATGTCTGTATATTGTAAAAAAAGAAAGAAAAAAAGAAAGGGAGGAAAGAAGGAAGGAAGGAAAGAATTGGGACTGAAACAGTGGCTCAATACGCCAATCCTTCACCTGCAAGCTCCAGGTTCCCATATGGGCACTAATTCGTGTCCCAGATGCTCTGCTTCCTATCCAGCTCCTTGCTTATGGCCTGTGAAAGCAAGAGAGGGCGTCCCAAAGCCTTGGGACCCTGCACCCACGTAGGAGACCCAGAGGAGGCTCCTGGCTCCTGGCTACAGCTCAGCTCAGCTCCAGCCATTGCAGCTATTTGGGGAGTGAATCAGCAGATGGAAGACTTCTCTGCATCCCTACTTTTCCCTGTAACTCTGCCTTTCCAATAAAAATAAATAAATCTTTCAAGAAAATTAAAAAGCCAGACATCTTATAATTTACAACATGAATGAATCTGGAAGACATGATGTTCAGTGAAATAAAGTGAAACACAGACAAAAATTATGTGATTTCACTTTTGAAATCTAAAATGTTGGACTCACAGTAGCAAAATAAAATGATGAATACCACGCTTGAGCGTGGGCATAGAAGTGAGGAGATTTTGGTTATGTCAAAAGCTACAAATTTTAGTTAGGAGAAGGTTTGGAGAGATATTGTATTAATGTGTACTTGAAGATTGCATTTAAGAGATCAGATCTTAAATGTTCTTGCCATAAAAGAATGTGAGCTGTTTGATATGCTAAAGTTTGGTTTAGTTGTGTTGCAACATATATCAAAATGTCACATTGTATGCGGTAAATATGCAATATTTATTGATTATACTTTTATACATCAGAGGGAAAAATAAGAATAAACCAAATGTCCTAAAACAGGTGAAAGGATAAATACTATGGAATACTACCTAATAGTAAAAAAGGAGCAAAATATCGATAAATGCCACAACTTAGATGGGTCTCAGTGACATTATACTAGGTGACAAAAAAGCCAATCTCAAAAGTTTAGACATTACATGATTTTATTTACATAATGTTGTAAAAAGATGAATTATAACAATGGAGGAAAGATGAGTGGTTAATTGTCAGGAGTTAGGGTTGGCAAAACAGTATGAATACAAAGGGGTGATGTGAGGGAGTTGTGTGGATAGTGGGTGGGTAGGCATGTATAGCAGTTCAGTATCCTGATTATAGTTGTGGTTACATTATTGTATACATGGGATAAACTTCACAGAACTACATAGACACACACATATAGACACAAAGGGTGCATGCAAATACAGTCTGGAGTTTAGATGATAGTATTACACCAGCGTCAACTTCCTGGTTTTGCTTTTGTGCTGATTTTTGTAAGATGTTACCCAGGAAAGCTGAGTGAAAGCTTCATGACTATCCCCTGGGCTGGTTTTGCAACTGCTTGTGCATCTCAAATCATTACAAAATAAAGAAAGCTCAGGGGTGTTTGGTGAAAGCTGAACTAGAATAGACTGCTCCCGGTGAGATGTCCAGTGTGGGGTGATGTGAGAGAAGAAAATATCCTTCAAGCAGCTTCCCACCTGGGAAGGCCTGGGAAAGGAAGAAGAAAGAAGTGAGTAAGGTTTCATCTGTAGCAATGTTCACAAAGGTTATGTGTGTGAACAGTGAGGAGACAATGTAAGAGCTCAGGCCCAAACCCTCCTCAGATCCCATTTCTGTCAGCAGCCACGTGGCTTGATTGCACCCCTAACTGTGTAAAACCCCAATTGCCAACTTCAAAATAGGAATGATAAGACTAATTTCAGGATGCTTTGAGAACATATGCCATGATCTATTCAAAGTACTTCACAACCACCAGCACATACTTAATATATAATCAGTGCTGGCTATTTTTTTCTAATGTTGTTATAGATGCATTGTGATATAGATGTTATATGTTATAGATGCATTATGAGAAGTAGGAGGAAATACACTGAGATGATTCTGAGTGAATGAAATGTTTGAAGACTCAGTGGTGCTTTAGGACCCTTCAGTTCTTCCAACTCGAAACATCAGGATTTTGTCCCTGTGTGTCTTAATTCAATTCAACTTAAAATGCATAGTTATTTTCTGTAGTGCCTATTGTGTCTTCTGTTGTATCTGTGTTTTGTCCTTTAGGTGCATTCTCTCTATCCTTTGCAGCATACAGGATAAGTAGTATTTCCCTCATTTTCAGCTGAAGAAACTGCCTCAGAGTGTCAAAGCAAATCACCTGATTCATACCACTAGGGAATCTAAATTAGTCTGATTTCCCCATGCCCTTTCCTCTATACCATGCTACCTCAGTCCACAACAGATTCCCCACCCACCAAACACACATTATCTATTTAATATCAGACTGTAGCACAGAATATCTAATCCTTATCACAGTCCAGGGTAGCCCTTCCAGACTACCACAAAGGTCAAGTCTAAGGGACACTAGACAATGACAGAAACCAAGAACTCAAAGTGGGTTGCAACAAGAATTCAGTTTGGAGTGCCAGCCCATAGACAGATCCAAAAGGCATCATGGGCACTCTGCCAAGTCCAAGATAAGAGCCAGCAAGCAGAATCTGCATGGCAGGGAAATCCAGCGGAAGGCATTGTAAGCTCAATACTGCCCAGAGCACTGGAGACTCCTTCTGAGTCTCTGATACTTGTCAGCCAAAAGAGCACCTATTTAGGATGCTAGCAGTAACCCTGGACCTAGCAGCACTACCTCAGAACATTAAAATCCAGGAGAGCTCTTGGCAGATTTTTGTTAATCAGTAGGAAGGACATGAGGTCCCAGAGAACCACGCTAAACAAAAAAAGTGAAAGGAATCTGGAGGAATCTGGAGTTAGCACATGTGGAGCTGGCCATGTGATCCCATGTCAGGAGTCCCTTCTTCGTACAGTGAGGTGATTGGGGCAGCTAACTGGAGTTCATTGGCCTTCTTCAGAACCCCAGGTCTCTCATCCTGCCTAGGGAGGTGATGAGGTGATGCAGAAGCTCCAAGTTCACCCTTTTTATCTTCCTAAGATCCTCTCTAATTTAGGTGGATTATCCAGTTTGATATTTAGTACATTTCTGCTGGCTTCCAGGCCCCAAAGGAGCTACTGACAAAACTGAGTCAAGCCCAGTCCCAGAATCATGAACTCCCAGCTTCTGGCTGATAGGAAACGATTGCAGTAGCTATGGGGATTATCCAGGATTCCTCTCAGAAATAGTGGAGTCCAAAGTTCTCCTTCTGCAAACCCAGGGATGAAAACAGAGGGAAAGGAAATGCCCCTACTGTAACAGGAATTCTTTTGTGCTTGAGAGAGATCAACTGCCATGCCACCTGGTAGCTGGTGACATTCTGGTTTAACAGCAGACTCCCAGTGATTGGTCATTTCACATGGCTAATTGTGCCTGTGTTTTATGCCCTACTTAAAATGGGGGCGTCTGCTCAGCCCTTTTGGAAGTGCTGCAGGTCTCCTGATGGGACACATTAAAAGCCTTTTCCTACAGCTGCGAAGAGACAGGACGTTGAACTGGCTACCTTGTAAATTTTAATATATGTCTTGATTGTAACCTTAGTTTCCGAGGTTCTAGAAACAAAAATAAAATGGGGGGGGGTGGATTTTTTTTTTCATCCTGATATTTTAAAGCAGATTTAAAATGTGTTACAATTGCATGAGATGTTAAAAAACACAGTTGAGAATTGTATTTTTAAAAACAGTTTTGAATGTGGCCATAATATAGCTAGGTAAAGCCGCACAGACTTCTTTTAAGAAAGTTTATCCTTTAGCAGTCTGATTCTTCTTTACAACCAGTTTGTCTTCAGCTTTCAGTATGCCTTTTCACTATTGTTCCTAAACTTGAGCAATTATAATGAACTCATGAACACGTGGTTGTATATCTAGATTCCTGCATTTCAGCTTTTAATATTGTTGCAAGATTTCCCTTTTAAATTGGTCGTTAGGTTTATTTATCATCCAGGAGAACTATGAATTCAGAAATGCGTATACTGTAAGTTTATATTTGCATTCACACAGTAACACATAATATAGACCCACATACATAAATTTTGTTAATAGTACAGTGTATACATGAATGGTACAATATATACATGAAAACAGCTCTCATGATTACATTTGGAACTTGCTCTATTTTAAAAGAATGAGAAAGATGTCTTTATAGAGCAAAAGAAAGCAAGGAGTACTGACTAATGAGCTGGGAGCAGAGAACATGTCTCATTTGCCCTCCCAGCTGCAGTTTTTAAAACCTAATATTAAAACTGATATTCAGGACTTATTGAATTAATGTTTAATGCAGGAAGAGCATTAAGAGATAATTAGTGGGGCGTGGAAGCATATACATCATAAACTACGGGAGAATTTAAGGGTGGAATATTTAGTAAGATTTCTTTTGTGCTAATGGCTAAATAAATGTTTTGTTTGGTTGATCAATTGGGATGTAAATTCAACTGCATTTTTGATAACCAGGGCAACCTGATGATGCTGGTTAAGGAAGAAGCAAAACTGCAGGTGTGCCTAGCTTATCAATAAATCAGCAGCAGGAGAAAGCTCGCATCGTGTTCTACCACCTCAGAGCACAAAGGGCAGAATGCCTGTGTTCCTGCAGGGCTTCGCTAGTGTCAGCAGCTGCAGGGCTGAACTGACAGTGCTGAGTATGCTCACCAAGCTGTACAGACACTTAGGGCTACAGGAAAGAATTTAGAATGCCAGACCCATTCAACACAACAGGCAATGCTGAGCGTTGGGGCTTAGAACAAAACATGATTTACTGGCTTCAGGATGTAAAAAGAAGGCATGCTTGCTAGCCCAGCTGCAAGCAGCAGATCAAGCCAGAATCAGCAGGTTTTCTGAAGCCCAGGAGTGGGGTGCGTGTGGTTAACCTCTGTTGCAGATGTCAGCTGAGAGTCGGTAATCTGTGTGGTCATAATGATGAAGTCTCATCCATCAAATACTCAACAAGGGCTGTCATAGCTCTGGGCCTATGTGGTTCTCAACACATGATGAAAGAGGCTTATTGGATGAAAGCATTTCCTTAGGGAGTTCTCCAGGATGATTTCAGCCAAGGGAAGGGAACCCTTCAAGTGGCCTGATCTCATTGGTTACAAATAAACATGTCCGTGCCTATATGTTTGTGAATCTTGACTCCCCTGGGAGGGTGAATTTTCCTACAGGCAGAGAAAAGGAAAGCAGAAAGCTTCACAAGTATTCTGTTAAGATCCTTTCTCCCTGTGTATTTAAATTTCCTTCAGCACAACACTGAGAGGGGAAGCCAAGGAGAGGCTCACCCGTATGACAAGCTTGTTCACTGTGAGTTTGGGGTGTGGGATTTGTCAGGTAGTCATGATTCGGTGTCTGTGGACGTCTCTGGCACACAGAATGTGCAAAATATCTCTGGCCTTTCTCTATTCAGTAATACTGAGGATTTCTCAGCCATTCCCAGAGAGACCATAGGGAAGAGAAAACACCTCCAGTGCCCAAAATATACCTTTATTGACCTATGACACAGGTGTTGACCCACCCAGCCCTAACTCGGGGATCTCTGGCACTTTCCATCCCTAAGCTTACTTGCCTGGCTCTTGCCCCTTCACCTGCCAGAGGGGAACTTTACCAGGGGGAAAATGAGAGTAGGTAGGAGACTTTCTGTATCTTTTAATCAATTCTCTATTCATTCAACAAATGGTTATGGGACATTTTCCAAAGAACCACTAGAGGATTAGTTATCAATAAATCAGAGACACCATGACTTTTTTCAAAGTAGAAATTGTCCAATGAAACAAATATAGCAAGGTGGTATAACATGACAGCTGTGTACTGATGCAGGTATCTGTGTACCCTGGGGTGATCCAGGGACATAGCAAATGGCACCAAACCTAGATTGAGAACATCATCCAGACAGATATATGCCCTTATTTCTTTGCATGCAGTGAGATGAGTCACTCACAGAGAAAATGTCAAGAAATACTTTACAGAACAAGTAGAAAGATTGGCAGCACAGTAATTTGACTGATTGATGTTGGAGCCCACGTAATTGGGTGGCAACAATCTTTAAAATTGCATCATTTTCTTTGGCCACGCTCAGCAGACGAGAGGTAATAGCACACAGCAGATGCTAATTCTCACCTGAGTTTTATTGAGCAGATGCAGCAAAAGTTTGGAAGGGAACCAGGTGTTTTGAAAGAAGAGTTTGAATGGCCAACTTGATCATTGTAATTAAAGAAAGGCTGTGAGTAAGCAAAAGAACCAAGTAAATGAAAGTGTGGAGACTGCCAGTGAACAAGTGTGTAAGGAACGTCATTAATTCATTCATCATGTGTTTATCAAGTGCCCTCGATGTCCAGGTAGTGTTCCAATGCTTGTAGTATATTATGAACAATTCTAGTTGGGGAGAGAAAAGGGGGTTAAAAAAAAGTAGTATTGATAAATTATATAATGTGCAAAAAGGTAACAAGTACCATGGGAGGCCAGGATGAAATAAAGAAGGGTAAGGATTTGCAATTCTAGGGGCGGGGAAGGGAAGAGACTAATTTTAAATAGGATTGTCATTATGACTTTGGTTGAGAAAGCAACATTTGTACTAGATATGAAGGGAGAAAGGAGCAAGCTGTGCAGTTGGGTGGATTGAAATATTCCAGATCAAGAAAACATCCACCTCAAAGCTTTGAAGCATGTAAATGCCATGCGTTTTCAAGGAATGGCAAGGAGGCCTCAGAGGTTGGAGTGCAGCAGGAAAGTGAAGTAGGAGATAGGGTAGGGAGGTGAAGGGGCCCAAATGTGTAAGCATTGTAGACCCAGGTGAAAACTGGCTTTGCTTCTGTAAGATGCAGAGCCTTCATGGATGTTTCAACAAAAAAGTGACATGATCCACCTTCAGTGGATCTCTGGCTACTGCGTTGAAAATAAAATATAGGGAAGTTCCAGAACATAACTGGAAAGACCAGCTAGGAGTCTAAAGTAAGGATGACTTAGGTATGTGGTGATAGCAGATATGGAGAGAAATCATTGGATTCTGGATGTGTGTTCAGGAAAGAGCCAACATCTCATGACAGATTGGATGTGGGTGGTGAGCAAAAGTCAAGGATGACTCCCAAGGTTTTGGTCTAAGCAACTGGAAGGATGTAGTTCCCATAATCTGAATTGGGGTAGAATGTAGGAGGAACAGATTGAGGTAGGAGTCTAGGAGTTAAATGTTGAATAACTAGTGGCCAAAGAGGGGACAGTGATGTTTAAAATTCCTGCAGTGCAACTATTCTGACTTGTCATAAGACCTATGGTGTGACCCTGGGGAATGGTGTCTGAACTGGAATATAAAGTAAAGTCATTATGATTAAAGAATTTATAACTCTGACAGTTGAAAGTTAATTAAATCTCCTGGGATGATGGTACAGACAAAAGGAGAAGAGCCAGGTCTTTGTACTTACAGAGTTTAAATATAAATTATGAGAGGCCACACTAATAAAGTTTGAGGTATACATAATTTGAATTATGTTGAGATTGACCAAAATATTAGGTATAAGATAATAGCAAAAATGTCAGACTTGCTGAAACACATTAAATGCTATTATGATATAACTGGAACTTCATATGATTTAGATCGATTTATAATCCCATAGTGGCATGGATCAAAAACTGGATTGAAAAAGAAAATTAATTTTTGCATCTTAAAACTAATTATTTTGTTAAAAATATTTTGGGGAAAACATTTTTATTTTGCTTTAAACATGTTAAACTTCACTTTATGCCGCTCATATCAACTCAGGAAGCATTTCTGAAAAGCATGATCTTATGACATCAGTGGAAAATATTCTGATACAGCATGCCAAGAGGTACCTTCTGCCTCATTTTCAGGTGATTTTTCCCTGATAGTAACTCCAAATATTATAAACTTCCAAGTCCAGAAACCAATATTTGATTAAAACTGCTAAAACATTATACTTGTGTGCTGATGAGTGTCACTTCAACATCTGAATTTGTGGAAGACTATTGAGTTGATCATGCATGATTGCACAGGCTCTGCAGGTATAGACAAGTTCATGTATTGAAACCTTATTTGAGAATTTAAAAAAATCAAAACAGGTTTTGCTTTACATTTCTAGTCAACAAAGTAAGAAGCGATGATGATGTCTAAGCCTTTAAAGGGAAAATGAAAATCAAAACACATAAGATGATCTACTTGTTTCCCACTAGTCACCCATTCCAGGCTTTTAAGTCTTCATAGGGGGAAGTCATAATTTAAATGGTAGTAGCTATTAAAATTTGTGTATAATACTTAAATCTGCCTGCCTGGTGGAAATTAACTGTGTTTGTGACTGAACAAAAATACTCATCTGTGTAGGCTTCATCTTTCAGTTCAGCAAAAAGATATAAATGATGTTGGTAGTTGAATTCCTATCAAAATGATTGACTTTGCCTAGACATACGTAATTCACTGTCTGAATTGAAGATGATTAACCTTTCAGGGGTCTCACAGGTGCTCACTTGGCCAAACGAAATCATGTTATATCCGTTTTTTTCTTGAGGCAAGTTTACTATAAAATTGTTCAAGAGAAATATCAGAATATACATGATTAAAACAATAAAAGTATAATTAAACAATGTATAATTAAACAAGGAATTTGTACCAACAAGTGAGATGTGACCATGTAATGTCTATTTCATAAAAAAATGACTAAATTGAGGAGGAGACACTGTTGTGCAAAGAGTTAAGCTGCCACTTGTGATGCCAATAACTCACATCACAGTGCCAGTTTAGATCCTGGCTGCTTCACTTCTGTGCCAGCTCCCTGGAAATGCTTGGAGGAAAGCCACAGGGAGGCCCAGGTAGGAGCTGCCCGTTGTGGGAGACCTGATGGAGTTCCTGGCTCCCAGCTGTGGCCTAGCCTGGCCACTGCAGCCATCTGGGACGTGAACCAGAGCATGGGAGATACTTTTTCTCTCTCTCCCCTCTCTGCCTTTGTCAAGTAATTACTTAATTAGCAACAAACCAATCTTCCTTTGAAAAATTAATTGAGTTCCTCATAACAAAATCAGTAAAGAGAGGAAGTCCAAATCGGAATGTCATACAGTGCTACATCCCTCAGAGGACACCTGATTGAACACTTGTGTCCTGATAAAATGGGCTCAGAGACAAATTAAGCAAGAAACCTAGTTATTAGTGATCTAAACAAGCTAATACATCACTGTGAGACCCAGGTTATTCCTTGTTGATGAGACCACCAGAAGAGCCTTTGTAAATGTTTTATTTACTAATTTATTTATTCACCAAATGCCTGCAGTAGGCAGAGCTGGGGCTGGCAGAAATCAGGAACCCAGAATCTAATCTGCATCTCTTCCTGAACCATCACCTGCTCCCTCCCTGAGTGTATATAAGGAGGAGGCTCATACTAAAAGGGGTGCCAGGACTCAAACCCAGGCATTCCGATATAGGCTTCCGGTGTCCCAAGCAGCATCTTGTCCACTGCACGCAATGCCTTACATATAGGATCATGGATATGACCATGGGAAGATTGCTTCTGGCTGTACCTGTAGACCAGTTTCAGATCAGTGGTAACCTGTGTTTTAGATCAGTGGTAACATTGGTCTCACTACTAAGGAACTAGTTTCTTTTAAAAAGTGTTTGGGAAGCTACTGGTGAACATTGTTCTTACATGGAGTCAGAGGAGGCAGACCTTAAATAAGTAGTAGATGGGGTTAGACCTTAAATTTGGTTATAGTATATTTGAAATAGTCTCATGAAGTGGATAGTTTTGTGTTGGCCTTTAAGATAATCAAGAGACCTAGCAAAGAATGTGTTCTTCCTTTGTTATTTAAAATTAGCAGAGGTAGGCATTAGCCCAGCATTTTCTTTTTCTTAAAGGATTATTTATTTGAGTTACACAGAGAGTTACAAAGAAGGATCTTCCATCTGGATTACTCCCAGATAGCCTCAATAGACTGCGTTGAGTCAAGGCCAGGAGCTTCATCCAGGTCTCCCACAGGAATGCAGGATCCCAAGCATTCGGGCACATTGGCAGGGAGCTGGATTGGAAGTGGAACAGCCGAGACTTGAACCTGTGCCCATATGGGATGCCAGTGTCACAGACAGAAGTTTTATCTGCCATGTCACAATGCTGCTCCTTGTCCCAGCTTTTAAGACACTGGTTGGAACACCTGCATTCTACATTGGAGTGCCCTTGTTCCTGCCCAGTGTTACTGTCACTTCCAGTTTTCTGCTAATGTGGATTGTGGAAGGTACTGATGATGGTTCAGGTAATTAGGTTCTTGTTAATGGGAGACAGGGATTGAATTTCAGCCTGGTGCTGGTCCAGCTCCAGCTGTTACAGGCATTTGAAGAGTGAACAAGTGAATGGAATCTCTCTATCATATTCTCTCTCCGTCGTGCTTTCTTTCCCTAATTTAAATAAATACATATTTTAAAAGTATAGCTAAATGCAGTTATCACATGACTGTTTAAAGTATTTACATTTTTAAAATTACATTCCAACTTGTTACTCTGATTCGTTTGTTAACCGTCACTTCAACAAGTCTAATTTTCCATTTAGGTTAATTCAGGTTCTAAAACTCTGTTGATGCCCAGGATTTGTTCACATCTTCCGTGAACCTCCAGGTTGCTCTCTGACCTCATTTAAAACTACTCCAGAAAATATTTCCCCTAATTTTCTACTTTTCATCCCTGTTTCTTCATTCTCTCTTGATCTTATAGGAAAAGAAAGACAATTTGCATATCAAATAAATACTGTAGAAAAAAATTCCCAAACCTTTTTCTAGTTAGTAATTTACTTCATAGCTCATTCTAAAGGTTCCAGTTGTCTCTGTGGGTATCCACCTGCTGGTTGTTTATTCACTAAACTGCATATAGATCAGTCCCTTAGCAACCATCAACTTCCCAGATAAAATTCTGTCTCTCATACCACCTGTTTGTAGAAAGTCAGGTTTCTTTTAAAAGACTTGGAGTTCTACAAGAAAGAAGGGTCAGGGTTTGGTCCTTTTGAAAATAAGTTAAAATATGTCATACATTTTCATGAGGATGTAAGGTGTGGTCTTTCCACAGTGGTCCTTCCTTCTGAGGTTGCCTTGGAGATTAAGCTGGTGTGGAGAAACTTTGATCTTGCAATGTCCATGACTCCAAGAATCAGGGTTGAAGTCTTCGCTCCCACTTCTGTTGTAGGATTGTGAAGATGTCCAGCCCCAATCTGAATATTGTGACCTTACTGGGCAGTTGTCTGACTTACAGCAGTGCTTACCTGTTTGGGATTCAGGATGTTTCAGTGGGGACCTCAATGGAAACTCTCATTCAGGTAGGTGATGTTTTTAGATTTTTTTTTTTTTTAGAAAGTAACGTTAAAATTTTGCTACATTTTTAAATCAGTTGCTCCTCCAGGGTCTGGCTCCCTGTACCTCTGATGTGAGCCCTGGCAGGGTTCCCTGGGACACTTAGGCAGAGAGGCCCACTTTCCGCCTCTGTGCCCTCTGTGGGATAAGGCTCTGTAGATCAGAGTGCACGGAGAGCTGACAGTTTCTTCTTGGGACTCTTGCGTCTGTAGGTACGACTGTCCATGCTGTGCATCGGCACCTCCCTTGTGTTTGGCCCCATACTGGGGAAGAGCTGGCGACTCTATAAGGTGTTTACTCAGAGGGTTCCGGACAAGAGAGTGGTGAGTAGGCAGCCACTCTATTGTGTGTGGTTGCAAACAGCAGCTCCACTATGGACTGAAAGCTACAGAAGCTTGTGTGGATTGTTGGGTCCAGCTGACGTTCTTGGGAGTCCTGTGGCATCATGGATATCCAGGCCTACAAGGCCCCAGAGAGTCAGCACTGTTGGGAGATAGATGTTTGAACAAAGGCCTCGGGCCCTGTAAGAACGTGGGAGTTGGCCACTACCTGGCACCAGTATGAGAGAGAATAAGAAACCCTGAAAGACTGTTGCTTGGTGCACATATAAGCCAGTAGAGGAGGGAGAGTATGGTTATAGAGAAGCTATTGCAAGGAAGTTAATTTCATTCCTGAAGCACAATTCTGTTCTAGGTAGAAACCACTCCTCTGAACTGGGATGGAATGGGGCTAAAGCAGACAGCCAGGGAGAGGACACCAAGAGTGAACTTAGAAGCTATGTGTCATCCAGGCCATATGCATGTCCCTAATAGCAGGTGTCACCTGAGCCACATCCCTGTCTTACCAGGTTCTGTGATAGGGTTCCCTAGACGTGTCAGCCTTCTCCAGCCCAGCATATCACTCCATTGGAGCCTGCTTCTTCAGAATGATGGCATTTTGTTAAGTAAATGTTGGTGAATCCTGGTGAAGAGTTATCAGGCACCCCATAACATTGTATAGCGACGCTGATGTTTTGTTGGGGGTCTTAACTGACCGGAACTTTACTCTGTTAGCTCTACCTTCAGACCAGAGAAGGTCTCCCCAAGAGGCCACTGAACTTATCTGGACAATAAGATGCTGGACTTTATGCTAGGAACATGCTTACAATGGAAGAATTTCAACTGAAGTTGAACTGTGGTTATGCAGCAAGATGGAGCAATCCACTATGGGAGAAGGGGTATGGGAGGGGTGGGGGGACTCCCCAGTGCTTATAAAACTGTATCACATAATACAACGTTAATAAAAAAAAATAAATTAATTAAAAAAAAGAAAGAAAGTAACTATACAAATGAAGAAGACTGCCTAAAGGCACAAAAAGTTCATCCATCAGGCAAGAACCCTAACTCCTTTTCTACAGACAGCTTTACTGAGGTGCGGTGGACACAATAGACAACACAAAAGTGACAGATGTGTTCACCCATGAAACATGGTAGAAGTGAACATATCCATCAACCCACATAGCGTCCTCATTTTCCTAGTCTCCTCTCATACCCAATCTTTATGTTCCTTCCCCTGTGCTCAGAAAATCAGTGATTTGCTTTCTCTATCTAGTTTACATTTTCCAGAGTGTTACAATGGGAGTCACACAGTATGTACTCTTTTGTCAGACATATTTTATTCACTTATTTTTTTAAAGAAGTTCATTTATTTAAAGTCAGAATTACAGAGAGAGGGGGAGATACAGAGATAGTGAGAGAGCTCTTCCATCTCTCGTTCACTTCCTAAGCAGCTGAAATAGCTAGAGCTAATCCAGGCCAAAGCTATAGCCAGGAGCCTAGAGTCAGGAGCTTCATCCAGGTTTCCCAAATGTGTGGCAGGTGTCCAAGCTCTGGGCCCATCTCCCATTGCTTTTCCTAAGCCATTAGCAGGGAACTGGACTGGAAGTATAGCAATTGGTTCGTGAACCAGTAACAGTGTGGGATGTTGGCATATCAGGTGTTGACTCTGCCTACTGTGCCGTAATACCAGCTCCTGGAAGCTACTCCTAAGTGAATAAAATGGAAAGATAAAACCTGGAAGAATGTCTTTGCAAATGATATGTGCAATAAAGCCAAAACTACATTCAGAGTATAGAAAGAACTAAATCAAGTTAATAACAAGGAGAAAAAAAATCTAACTTTTAAAAATGAGTGAAAGGTCTGAGCACATTCTCCATCCAGAAAGATATGTGGACAGCAAATAAGCCTAGAAAAAGATAGCCAGAACTGCATTAGGGAAATACAAATTAAAGTCACAATGAGATACTATTATATACATTGTTATACAACCTACACTGTCCTTTCTTCAATGAGTTACATCTGTGCCTTCATTAAAAATAGATGTGATGATCTATTTCTGGACATTCTGCCTTATTAATGTGTTTGTTCATATTGACTCCAATGCCATATTGCCTTGATTTCTATGGCTTTGAATTAAATTTTCAAGTCAGAGGGTATTGGCTCTCCAGCTTTGTCCTTCTCTTTTGCCCAAGTCCTTTGAATTTTCATGTGAATTTTGAGTCAATCTCCTAATTTTTTTTTAAAAAAAGCTTTATTTATTTTTATTGGAAAGGTAGATTTATGGAGAGAAGATACAAAGAGCAAGATCTGCCATCTGCTGTTTCACTCCCGAGTGACCACAGTAGTTGGAGCTGAACCTAACTAAGGCCAGGAGCCAGAAGCTTCTTCTGGATCTCCCACGTGGATGTAGGGCCCCAAGATTCGGGCCATCATCTACTGCTTTCTCAGGCCACAAGCAGGGAGCTAGATAGGAACTGGAGCAACTAGAATATGAACTGGTGCCCATATGGGATCCCAGAGCATTCAAGACAAGAATTTAGTCACTGAGCTACCACACAAGGCCCAGTCTGCTAATTTACACAATAATTCTGTTGGGATTTTGACTGAGATTGTGTTGAATCTATAGATGAAATTGTAGATAGTTAGTTTCTTAATATTATGTCATTTGACCCATGAATGTAGTATGTTTCTCTGCTTATTTAAGTCTTTAACTTCTCTCAGCAATTTTGGGGGCTATTTTCAAAGTAAGCCTTCCACATCTTTTATCATATTTATTCCTCAGTATTTTGTGCTGATGCACAAGCAATTATTTTTTGAATTTCACTTTTTTTTAAACTTGAATCCATTGGTTCACTCCCCAAATGTCTGCTATGGCTAGAGCTGGGCTAGTCCAAAGCTAGAAGCCAGAGCTTCTTCATATCTCTCATGTGGATTCAGGATCCCAAAGACGTGGGCCATCGTCTGACACTTTTACAGGCTATTAACAGGGATCTGGATCAGAAGTAGAGCAACCAGGACAGGAATAGCTGCCCAAGAGAAATGCTCATACTGCAGGTGGAGGATTAGCTTGTTATGCCACTGTGTCGGCCCCTAAATTTCATCATCAAGTTAGTTGTTGTTAATATAAAAGCATGTAATTAATTTTTTTTATGCTAGTGGGTGGGAAGGTCGAGGAATAGGGAGTGGATGAGACCATTGTTTCCAATTTTTCTTTTTCTTCTTCCTGTATCTGGGAAAAGAAGGGAGGGGAGGGGAGAAGCCACACCCAGCATCCTAACCACATTAGTACCTGGAGATGGGGAATGGAAACCCAGTGTCATCCCCAGATGCCGGATATGGAGCATGCTGTGAGGTTTCTGCTCAAATGGTTTTGATAGTTCTGAAATGCTTTTTATTTCATTGCTCCAAGGATGAAGAAATCCTTCCAAGATCTACTGACTAACATAGTCCACCTTAAAGTCTCCCTATTCCCAGATACTTGCTGACAACACTTGACTGAAAGAGTTGTCCAATTTGTTGTTGCCCATCCTCTGCTATGATGTTAGATGTCCTCTGCAGGTCCAATGGACTGTCATATCCCCCATGTTCATCTGGGCATGCCATCCACTGCACTGTCTTCAGTAACCAAGGAGGCCCAGTTCTGACACATGCACTCCACAGTCAGACCACAGATTTTATGATTCTCACCGTAGTTGGAGTTCTGAGTCCAGCAGTTCAGCTGGAGGGGAGGGGTATCCAAAGGAACCTCCACAGAGGCGACTCCAAACCTGATTCTTTTGGGTCCTAGCTGGTACAGTTTGGCTCAGTTTGTCACCCACATCAGCCTACATACACACTGATGGCTGCAGTGTTGGGTCAGTTCTGTCTCCCATTCCATCTCTTATGCAAATCAATGGGTGCTGCAGCCCAGCCCAACTCTGCCCACCACACATTTGGCCCTCATGTACACCAGCAGAAACTATGGCCAAGTCGAAGCAACCCCCAATAACCCTTCTCCTAGCCCTGGTTCTTGCGCATGCTGATATGTTGGTCCAGTCTGTCTCGCATCCCATTCAGCTTTTGTACACACCAATAGGTGCTGCAGCCTAGCTCAGCCCAACCAGTCCCACTATCCAGCCCACACTTATGCTGATGGGTGCTACATGTCTAGCCAGGTCCACCCCAGTCCTGGTTCTAATGCTCCCTGGTTGGAGCTGCCGCCCATCAGAGAGGTGTCCACAGTTTCTCTACTAGGCCTTCCCAGACCCAGATCTTGCAATCTCAGTTGGTTTTGCAGTCTTGCTTGACAGGACTTGCCCCCACTCCCAGCACTTGCTAGCTGATGCTGCAGCAAAGCCCAACCAGCTTGTACTTACTCTGGCTCATGCATACCCCAGTGGATATGGCTGCTTAGCCCAGCCTGACTCTCCCACTAACCCAGCTCACATGTAGGCCAATGAGTATTGTAGCCCTGCCTAGCCAGGTCTGCTCCTTGTCCCAACTGTCACACTTACCAGTGGGAGCAATGGCCCAGCAGGAGAGTCCTCAGACCCCCTAACCAGGCTAACTACCTCCCCATCCCCATGGCCTTGCATGTGCTAGTAGGTGCCATGGCCCAGTCAGTCATGGCGTGCCTCATCTCAGAATTTGCCAGCATATACTGTAATCTGGCCTAGCACAGTGTGCCTGATTCTAGCTCATGCTGGTTGGTGCTGTGGCTTAATTTGGCCTAGCTGTCCCCAAGTCCTAGCCTTAATATGAACTGGCTCGTGCTATAACCCAACCCAGCCTGTCCTGCACCCATCCTTTTTTCTTACATCTATCTATCAGTGAGTGTTATTTGTTTATTTGTTTTAATTATATAAGTTTTATTTTTGATAATTTTACATATTTGATTAGGGTGCAAAGGGTTAAGGGCTAGAGGAAAGTGGTGTGAGACCATTGTTTTTACATTCTCTTTTTTCCTTCCTGTATCTGTGGGGAGGAGAGAGATAAGGGGAGAAGCCTCATCCAGCCTTCCAACCATCCCAAGGTCCCTGATGTGGGGCAGGCTCCAAGAGTCCTGCTCTAGTGGTGTTGATAGTTCAAAAGTTCTGTATTGTTGCCAATCTTGCCAATCCAATAACAATGAAATCTCTCCAGATGCCACTGGCTGAAATAGTCTCCATCTGCCCAGATCTTCACTGTCAATGGTTGGCTGGCGTAGTTGATCAATTTGTTCTATCCTCCATCCTCTCTTATAGTACCAGGTGTCCTCTGCAGGTTCCAGTGTGCTGCCACATCCTCCATGTGCACCTGGATATGCTGTCCACTGCTCTGTCTAAGCCACTGAGGAGGCCCAGCTCTGACACATGTATTCCATGGTCAGACTATGGAACCTGCAATTCTTTTCATGTTTGGAGTTCTGAGTCCAAGTGGTTCAGTTGGGGGATTCCCAAACTTACTTCATCTGAAGTGATCCCAGACTTGATTATTGTGTGTGTATGCCAATACTAGATACAGTACAGTCTGTCGCCCAAATTGGCCTACACACACACTGTTAGTTGCAATTGCTGGGTCAGTTGTCTCCAGCCCTGTCTTCTATACAAACTAATGGGTGTTGCAGTCCCGCCTGATCCTGCCCACCACACACTCATCCCCCATGCGAACCAGTGGGAGCTGAAGCCTTGTCGGAACAACCTGCAATAACTCCCAATAGGCGCACCTCCTGCCCCGGTTCCCATGCTTGCCAGTATGTACAGCACACTGGTTCTGTCTGACTCACATCCCATTCAGCTTTTATATGTGTCAATGGGCACTGAAGCCTAGTTCAACCCAAACAGCACCCCCTATCCAGCCCATATATGTGCCAGCAGGTGCCACTCTTGGTCTAGCCATCCCTGTCCTAGCCCCGGTTCTCATGCTTACCAGTTGGAATGGCAACCCAAGAGGGAGGTGTCCACAGTTTCCCTAATGGGATTACTCCCACTTCTGGATCTTACACTCTGCAGGGGTTCTGCAGTTTAGCTCGACAGAGTTATCCCCTTGTGCCAGCATCTGCTAGCTGATGCTGTGGCAAAGCACAGCCAGTCCTCATCCCCTCTGGCTTATGCATGTACCAGTAAGTACAGTCCACCCAACCTGGCTTGTTTCTGATCCAGCTTACATGCAGGCCAACAGGTATTGTAGCCCTGCCCAGCCTGGTTGGTCCCCAATCCCAGCTCTCATGCTCACCCGTGGGAATAGTGGCCCAGCAGGGGAGCTCCCTGCAGCCCCCCTACTGACTTCACCCACTTTCCCCAGGTACAAGGTTGGGTACAAGGCTCATCTTGGCATGGCTCACCTCACCTCGGCATTTTCCAGTGGGTGCTGTAGCCTGGCTCAGCATGCCCACTCCAGTTCCAGCTCACGCTGGTGGGGACTATAACCTAACCAGCCCAACCATCCCCCAGTCCTGGCCCTAATGTGAACTGGCTGGTATTGCGGCCTGACCTGGCATCACTCATATACCATTCTGGCTCTCGTATTTGCCAGTAGGTGATATGAACTGGTGCAGCCAGGCTTGCCCCTACTTAAACCAAAGGTGAGCCCATGGGTACCATAACCTAGCCTGGTCTGGGCTGCTCCCTTTCTTGGTTCATGTGCTCAACTGCAGGAACTGTGTCCTGACAGAGGAGTTGCCAAGCTCCTCCATCAGAACTTCTCCCAGTGCCAGATCTCACACACACCAGTGAGTCCATAGCCAGCCCTACACTGTGCTGGCAGGCACAGTGGCGTTTCCTGACCGGTCCTCACTGATTCTGGTTCTTACTGTTGGGTAATATAGCCCAGCCAGTCAAGCCTAGTCCATACCCAACTCAGCTCATGCATGGCTCAATAGGGGCAGAGACCTAGCCCAGCCTATCCTACACCCACCCTGGTTATCATGACACCAATGGATGCTGGAGTTTAACCCAGTCTGGCATGCCCCAGACACAGTCAGCATCCATGTCAAGGGAGACTAAAACCATGTCCAGACCAGACTGCAGCCCCCACTCCGGCCCTCGTGCTCAACAGTGGGACCCACAACCCAGCCATAGTGTCCCCTTTAGCTCCCCAACCAGGCCTGATCCCAGCCATGGATCTCACGCATGGCAATGGTTACTCTGACCCAGCTTAACGTAGCCACTCCCCTGTCTTGGCCTTTGCTTTTGAATACTGCAGCCTGGCCTGGCCCAGCTGGCCCCCAGTCCTAACTCTATCTGGCAGGTGCTGCAACCTGGCCCTGTTCAGTCTGCTCTCATCCCCCGATCATGTAAACCAGTAGGTGTGGCAGCCTAGCCCGACCTACCATGCACTGCATCCTTGTTTCTGCACTTGCCAGTGGGCTATGGTTTTGTTCCACCCTGCCCGGTCCACCCCATTCCGAAACCAACTCACATACTTGCCGACGGCTGGAGTCACCTTGCCCAGCTTGCTGAACACCCAGGCCTTGACCACATGCTCATCAGCAGGAACTATGACCCCTAGGGAAGTTACTCAGGTTCCCCCACTTGGCACACTCCCAGACCCAGATCTCATGCATGCCAGCAGGCACTTTGGCCCTTACTTGACATGGTCTGCCCTATCCATGCCAGCCTTTGTATGAGTTGATGCAGTCTGATCTACCCAACAACATGTTTTAGGGTGGTCACAGGGGTGCTGCAGGCTAGACCTGCTTAACTTGTTCCCAGCCAAGTTGTGCTGGTGAGCATTCATGAATTCCATGGTCACTCCTAGCTCAGCCCATCACCATCCCAACTCTCAAACCAGCGGGATTTGTAATTTCATAGGGTTGGGCCCACATATCCGCCACAAAATCTATACCCAGACCTCGTTCTCTTGCATGCTGGTTGGTGTCATGGCCCATCTAATGTGACCCATCCCCTGATCTGACTCTCACTGTCAAGTACTGGGATCTAGCCCTGACAGACAGGCCTTCAGCCATAGCTTGCATGTGCACTGGCATGTGGTGGTCAGCCACGTTCCATGCTAACAAGCCCAACACAGGATTCCCATATAGGCTGGTGCATCAGTCTGATCCATAAAGATATTCAGGTCTCTCCCCTCCTAACCACCAGGCCTCAATCCCCTCACTTACCTGCAAGTACAATGGCCCTGTCGTTGGGTGTCCCTCAGGATTCATTCCTCACCTACACATACAGTGGCCTTATCCATGGATGTCCCTAGGCAGTAATTCCATACACCCAAGTCCCCAGAGCTCACCACCAAACAGCCAGTGTGCGAAGCCTGGCGCCAAGGCCCACAAGCTCAGGACCCTTCCCCCACCTAACAGCAGTGAATGGGGAGCTAGGATCCCCAACATGAAGCCTGGACTGGCACGGGTACTTCCAACCAAAGCCACATGGCTGGGGGATCCAGACACCCACTCTGCTGCTCAGACTTACCTGGACTCCTGCCTAGTGGGTGTTATGAACTGGTCCAGCATGGCCTTCCTCCACACCTGACCCACTTGGTCAGGTGACCTGACCCACCTGGTCTGGGCTGCTCCCAATCTGTTCTAATAGAGGAGTTCCAGCTTACCTACTTTATTTAGTCTTTTTGTGAAGAATTTTGAGTTTTGTTAAATGCTTTTAATGTGTCTATTAAGTTGATCTTTTGTTTTTAGTTTATTCAGATGATGGATTAAAATAAATGATCTTTGAATGTCAAAGCAACTCTGCATTCCTGGGTTACATTCTACTTGACCATGATGTATTGTCCTCTTTGTGTATTGTTAGGTTCTTACTCATACAATTTTGCTTAATGTTTTTGTGTTCATGTTATTAACGGACATTGCTCTACAATTTTCTTTTCTTGCAATTTTTTGCTAGTAGCAATATTAGGATAATGCAGTCTGATAGAGTTAGAAAGTATTTCTTTCAATTTCTGGAAACCTTTTATATGATTGTACAATTGGTACTTAAAAATATTTTAAGTACTTCACAATGATGTATTATTGAAAAACACTATTGGGTCCGGCCCAAAGGCTTAGTGGCTAAATCCTCTCCTTGTATGCACCAGGATCCCATGTGGATGGTGCTTTGTGTCCTGGCAGTTCCACTCCCCATCTAGCTCCCTGCTCTTGACCTGAGAAAACAGGGTAGGATGGCCCAAAGCCTTGGGACCCTACTCCTGCGTGGAAGACCTAGAAGAAGTTCCTGGATTCTGACGTCAGATTAGCTCAGCACCAGCTGTTGCAGCCACTTGGGGAGTGAACCAGGAAACAGATCTTTCTCTCTGTCTCTCTCTCTGTAAATCTGCCTTTCCAATACAAATAAAATAGTAATAATAAAAAACACTACTGTTTTTGCTTTTGCATATGTTTTAAGTCCATGTAATTTATTATTTTTGTTTAAATAATCGATTATCTTTGAAGATATTTGTCAGAAGTAAATGCTGTATTTTGCCATGTCATGACCCTTTCCAATGATTTTATTTTTCTACATGAATCCACAGTTTCATCTGGCATCATTTTTCCTTTTGTCTCATTATCTGCCATCCTAGTGCATGTTAGTGATGAATGCTTTCAGCTTTTAGACATCTGAAAGTCTTTATTTTGCCTTTGTTTCTAAAAGATACCTTGTTGAGTGTAGAATTCTGTATGAAGGTTTCGTTTTCTTTTTTCAGTACCTTGAAGCTGATTTTCCACTGTTGTCTTACTTGCTCTTGTTTCGGATAAGTCTGTTTTCTCCCTTATGTTTCTCTACACATAGTATGCCTTTTCTGATTAATTTGTCTTTGTCATTGGTGTGGAGCAATTTGATCAGGCAGTTGATTTGTATTTCCCTTGCAGAAACCTTAAACCATCGAACTGGCTGGGTTCCTTTCCTTTTATAGGTTGCTAAAAGTTCAGATCCTCGTTTCTGTCCCAGTTTATGAATGCTGTGTATACTCCTTGCCTGAGCCTACATCATAATTCTTTTTTCTCTCTTCCTTGATATTTTTCATTGTGTTTATCCTGTCACGGCATGTATATTTTTCATTTTAGTTTTTATAGTCGCAAAAATCACACATTCTCATTATTTTAACTGAAGGAGTTCATACATTTATGAAAATCCTAAAAATTTCTCCTTTACCCACTTCATCCTTCAATACCACCCCAGGTGTTAAAAGCAAGAGTGGCAGGTGCTGTGGTGCAGGGGGTTAATCTGCCTCTTGATATGCCGAGTTCCCACATCAGAATGCTGTTTCGAGTCCAAGCTGCTCTGCTTCTGCTGAAGCTTCCTGCGAGTGCAGCCACAGCAGGGAAAAGGGTGGCTCAAGTAGGTGGGCCCCTGCTATTAATGTCGGAGACTTTGGTAGAGTTCCTGATCAAACCCTGGTTGTTGTAGACATATGCAGAATGTACTAGTATATATGAAAGCTGTCTCTTCCTCCTTCGTTCTGCTTTTCAAATTAGATAAAAATAAATGAACATTTTTAAAATAGCTATCAGCAATTTGATGTGAAAACTACCACATCTCTATGTGCTCATATAAACATATCTAGAAAAACTATTGTATTTAAGACCCCTTAAATCCTTGGCCAAAATGTAGGATATGAATAAATTAAACAATGATAAAGTTCATGGTGACAATGATGATGTCAATATAGAGTTCCTGAAAGTTTATTGTGTTTCATCTTTATAGACTTGAAGCTTCCTGGGGGCACTGACTCTGGAGCCTTGTTCAGAGCACACGAGCCACTTTCACTCCGGTGTTGTATAACCAGGAAACAAGGGCAAGTTTGAACCTTGGTTCTTTTGCAGATCATCAAAGACCTGCAGTTGCTGGGGCTGGTGACAGCCCTGGTGATGGCTGATGTGATCCTGCTCGTGACCTGGGTGCTGACTGATCCCATCCAGTGCCTGCAGATCCTTGGTGTCAGTGTGACGGTGAGGGGCTCAGTTCCTGGGTGTGTACTGTATGTGTGTACCGTATAAGCCTCTGTGGAAACACAGGGGTCATTGTCCCAGCAGCATTCTCCTTGGAACAAGAAGATAAAGGACTCTGAGGGGAAGGAGCATCAGGGACTGTGGCTACCATGAGCACCTTATCCCTTCTGCTGGGCAGCTGCCTTCCCTCCTGCCCCACATGCCTCTCTGGAGGCAATCCACTGAGATGTCAGCACACTGCAGTCTATCTGATTATGGTCTCTGCTTCCACATTAGCGAAATAATGAGAACTGTGAGCTGCAAAAGTTGTCTTTCTCCACCTCTAGAGAGGTAGAGGTTGTATTTGGAGATGATCTTTAAGATTTAACTCAGATCCCAGTTCTACCAAGCTACCAAGTTATTTAACTTCTCTAAGTGCCTGTGTCCTCATAAGGAACATGGCGGTAATTATACTGCTTCATAATGCTAAGGTGAAAATTAAATGAAGCAATCAGCTGAAGGACTTAACTGTATTGGTATATCACACTCAGCTAATAGGAAGTAGTGTGTGTGTCTCTAGTTTCGCACTAGACAATTGGTCATTTTGCTGAGCCAATGCTTGAGTTGCTTTGTCAGGGAAGTATGTAACTGAGGGACAAGCCCTGCTGCCACAGCATCCCCATGTCAGCACAACCAAACCAACATATGCTTGAGTTCAGAGTGCCTCTCCTTCCAGTGGTGTCACTGTGCTCTATGGTTATTACTGCCTAAAGGGGAACTCGTGTGCTGCAGAGTTCTCACTCTGAGGTGTTCACCAAGATCTACTGTGTGTGTGTCTTCAGTAATCGTGGGTGTCCTCAGGCCTGACTCTGTGTCCCTCCTAGGTGACAGGGAGAGACGTGTCCTGCTCTTTGACCAACACACACTTCTGTGCTTCCCGGTACTCTGATGTCTGGATCACTCTTGTTTTGGGATGCAAGGTTGGTAGCCTCGTCTCCTTGGATGAATCTGTCTGTCATGAACAAAATGCACGTGAAGAAGAAGCCACAGGATCGATGAGGTCTGTTGATGAGGAGAGCACTGTCAATGTATTATCTCACAGCCATGACCCTTTCTGTTCCCTATACTTCTGATGTGTTTGGAAGCCACTCTGGGTGCCTTCCTTAAGTCTTCCCCTAGACCACCTGGAATCTACCCGCTGCTTATCTTGTTTCTTGGTCTCTCCTGCTCCTACTCAAGGGCAATGATGAGAAAACAGCCTATCCAGCTGCACTTGGCCTCCTGAGGGCCCTTATCGTGCCTCTGGTGTCTTGAATATTTGGGTCAGGCCCACCTAACTTTTTCATGCTGGTTAGGGGCAAAACTGACTATAGACACATCAGTATCCATGGTGTCTTTTGAGGGGCTCCAGCTGCCCCATGGAGCCTCTCAGCCCCCAAACAACCCAGTGTGGGTGGAGTCTGCACATTGACCATCAGGGCAGAGCTATCTGGTTGACCGAGCACTGACAGGGCAGACGGAGTTTTTGACAGAGGTTGGAGTTCTTTAAAGGTCAATTTCCCGATTCTACTACCCCTTGAAGAGTTTTCAGGTGGTTGCTTCTGAGACACAGGCCTGGAGATGGACAGACCCGCACAGGGAACATTGCTTTTAAACCATGTGCGTTTTTCTAAAGGAGCTTCCAGGAAGTGAATAGGTATGGGTCTCTAGGATCTTGCTAATGTTGAAGGACGTGGACTTTTTCAGCATGCAACAGAACTGAGCTTGAATTCTGCCATGCCCTCTGGAAGCAGTTCCACATTCTGCTTTCATACAGTCCCAGCCCATGGCCAAAGCTCAAGAAGTGTCCGTGCTGCTGCTCTTTTTCCCTCTGCCCCCAGTGGTTTTGCACACACACTGCCTCTCCCGACAGCTGGGTCCCTGTGGGAGAACATGCCCTCCCTAGCACAGAAACCTAGCCCCACTCCCCCAGCAAGACACTCTCTGGCCCAACGGATCTTTCTCCATTGCCCTGCTTTTTTTTTTTTTAAGATTTATTTAATTTTTATTCAAAAGGCAGATTTTTACAGAGAGAAGGAGAGACAGAGAAAAACCTTCCATCCATTGGTTCACTTCATAAGCAACCACAATGGCTGGAGCTGAACCAATCCAGAGCCAGGAGCTTTTTCCTGGTCTCTGAGGCTTTGGGCCATCCTCCACTGCTTTCCCAGGCCATAAGCAGGGAGATGAATGGGAAGTGGAGCAGCTGGAATACAAACTGATGCCCACATGGGATCCTGGTGGTTGCTGGCAGAGGATTAGCCAATGGAACCGTCATGCTGGTCCATCTCCATTGCCTTTTATACACTACCATTTCTTTCTACTTCACTGTAATGTCTGCACAAAAAGGAGAAAGATGTTAAACATCTGAAAACTGAGCCAGACTGCCATAAGTTAACATCACCAGAGCAGCACCCTAGTCTCCACATGAAGTTCCAAGACTCCCCATCGGAGCCTGTTGCCTACCCTATACCCCTTCCTCTTCCACAGTGAAAGTGAATGACACAAAGATCAGCCGTGAGCCATTCAACAGGAGCCATGAATGTATAAAAGCTTTATTATCAAGAATTTGATCAAGAATTTATGGAATGAAAACATTTTAGTAGAATCATATTTGACCATTTTAGAATCACAAAATTATTTTCAGTTTTAGGAAGTCTTATTTGTTTCTAGAATAAACACATCAGAATCAGAGATAGAGATCTTTCATTTGCTAGTTCATGCCCCAGATACCTACAGGTCTGTATGCTCCAGGGTGTATACCAGGCTGAGCTGAAGCCAGGAGCCAGGAATTCCATCCTGGTCTGCCCCTTGGATAACAGGAACCCAAACACTTGGGCCATCTTCCACCGCCTTCCCAGGCACATTAGCAGGGAGCTGAGTCAGTAGGAAAGCAACTGGGACGCAAATATATGGGATTCTGAAGTCACAAGAAGCTGCTTACCCCACCCTGCCACAATGCTGACCTCTTTCATTTATTTTTTAGTGCTTTACTAATGTCTTCACTCTACACCTGATGGCGTCAGCCACCCAAAAGCCTCACTGGCTTCCTGTGTCCTTGACTCAGTGATGATCCAGGTGTGGGACAGTGAACATTAAGGACACCTGGAAGGCACCACTGCCCTGCGGACTCCTCCTTGACTGGCCCAACCAGTCCCCCCAAACCATATCTTTAGAGCTATCTCTGCCAGTGGGGCTGGCTGGTCATGTGATGACAGGGTTACTGGGAAGTGTCCTGCTGACACTTGACTGCAATCTCATTATTAGCTCTCCCTCCAAGTGCCTGTTCCCTCCCCTACCCCTTCCCCTCTGGCATCTTTGATATAAGCATAGACATCCTGCTCATCCTGATCCTACCGGACCTGGCACTTAGAAAGCCTATACCATGCCTTCTGCCTTGCACCACTGTTTGCTGCCCTATGCCTGGTGTAGCACATTGCACATAGTCGCAGAGGTGAGTGTTTTTTGCATTCCAGTGTCTGTATTATTGATTAAAGCTTTGATCTCGTTTGAATGCAGCACCTTCTGGGAGAGGCAGCACTCACTAAGAGGTGCTGTGAGTTATTTTTGCCTTAGTACAGATGAGAAATCTGAGAGCAGGTTTTTATTCCTGGGAAGAAGAAAGAATAGGACCCAGGGTGCCTTGTGTGGGGGCAGGGAATATCACAATGAGTGGAAAGTGTAGATGGAGCGTTTGCTGCCAGTGCTACGCTACAGCCTTACCCGGGTCCCAGCCTGCCTTTGTTCTCCTCTTTTTCTACCCCTCATCTCCCATAAACATTCACTGGCACAGAGCCTCTGCTGGCCTAGAGAGATTCTTTGTGTAGATTGGAAAAAGGCATCCCTTCCAGGCAGATGCAGTCTCGCAGGTGCAGAGCTTGGCAAGCAGATGGTGCCTGTGGGCACATGAGGAAAAAGAGCCCCTTCCCCCAGGCCCTGCCCCTGCCATGGTGCATGACTTGACAAGCAGACCACAGGTCAGTTCTGGCTTGCACGTGGCCTGCAGCTTTGTGCAATATAAAACTGCATGGCAGTTGCCGTGACACTCCCCCACCAGCAATACCAAGTGCCCACTGCCTTCCTGGTACCTGACAGTCCTTTATGAACAGTTTTACCCCACTACATGACCCTTACCCCTGAGCCCTGATGACTATCTTGCTGATTTGACTGAGTGGTGCTCAGTCAAGGTAAGGGAAACCATACTGATTAAGAACCTAGCAGGTGCAAGGCCCTGCTCTGAGGATTTTCCTGTGCATTCTCTTTGTGATCCCTCCTAGCAACCCTTTAAGAGAGGTGTTCTTTGTTCCAGTTCTACAGGGGCTGACCCTGACCCCGAGCCTGATGCTCTTGGACCTGTTGAGCTACTTCTCTGAGCCCTGGGTTCTCCTCTCGCTTGCAGGGTCTGCTGTTGCTGTGTGGTGCCTACCTGGCCGGCCTGACTGACCATGTCAGCTCACCCCCTGTGAATCAGTCCTTAACTCTCATGGTAGGGGTCAACCTCCTGCTGCTGGCTGCTGGGCTGCTTTTGGTGGTCACCAGATACTTGCAGTCCTGGCCCAACCTGGTCTTTGGACTCACGTCTGGAGGCATCTTTGTTTGCACAACCACAGTCAACTGCTTCATCTTCGTTCCCCAGGTATGCTTTCGGGGCCCAGGTCGATGGGGAGGGAGGTACCGGAACAGGTATCTTGGTTACTCCCATGATTTCTCCAGCCATATGACATGGCTTACTTTGTTTTTTTGCTGATAGTGTTTTATGTCATTTATTAGAGAGTTTAAAGAAAGGCAAGGATCCTAATGAGCTGGGCCTCCTCTGTCCCTGCTCTGTGTCCTGCAGGAGGCGGATTCTGTGCTCTGGTCAGCAGGAGGGACAGCCACAGTGGCCAAGCTCTAGCAGCTGACCCACTTCACCTTCACAGCTGCAGGGCCTGTTCCTCAGAAGTTGCTTTCACGAACCTCTTTTCCACCCAGCATCCCTCTTCTGCTTCACTCGTTCCCAAGCCCCTCTCCATCTTAACAGTATTGTTCTGGGAATGAGGAAATTGGTATTTCTTTCTAATTAGTTATTGCAGAGTCACAGTGAAAAACCAATTTGGAATTTTTTTTAAAAGATTTATTTTTTTATTATTTTTTTATTGGAAAGGTGGATATACAGAGAGGAGAGACAGAGAGGAAGATCTTCCATCCGATGATTCACTCCCCAAGTGAGCGCAATGGTCCATACTATGCCGATCCGAAGCCAGGAGCCTCTTCCGGGTCTCCCACCCAGGTGCAGGGTCCCAAGGCTTTGGGCTGTCCTCGACTGCTTTCCTGGGCCACAGGCAGAGAGCTGGAAGGGAAGCGGGGCTGCCGGCATAGAACCGATGCCCATATGGGATCCCGGGGGTGCAAGGTGAGGACCTTAACCACTGCGCCACCGTGCCGGGCCCTGGAATTTTTTTGACTTAAGCTCCTTTCTGTTTTTATTGGAGGAAAATTTAGAACATTCCTCTTCTTTTTACAAAGAAGGAGAAATCAAAATGTGTTTCAACTATCAGGATTAAGAAAGAAATGAAATGAGGGAGGACAGAAGTAGAAATAGCTAGACAGTGAAGAGGAAGAACAGGAATCTGAGGCATCAGAGACGAAAGTGATGCCTTTTGGTTCATGTTATGCTCTAAGGACCAATGAACAAGATCTACCCAAGTTAATGAACTTGGCAGAAAGCACTTTCTCCTGTCGTCTTAGCTTTTCTTTCCTTCCTCGTGAAGCTTCTCTCACGCACCTCTCTTGTTGGGATACCATTCTGATTCCCACCACAACTTCTGAGTGATGATGAACTACTTCCTCATGAAAGAGCTCGTCCAAAACTTAAGTGTGTAGGTTTTAGTGTACTTACAAAAGGGAAAAATTCACTTTGAGGCATGATAATATGAAAACACACATACACCAATTCTTAAGTATGCATTTTTAGAAGGAATTGGATTTGTCTCATCAATAAAATTCAGAGAGTATTGTCTCTTTTCAATTACAATAAGCCACCAGTCAAAGGACAAAATCTTAGAGAATGAAATATTGAATAAGAATGAAAGATATGATATTAAATTTCAACCCCCATGGCCTGGCGCCATGGCCTAGCAGCTTAAGTCCTCACCTTGGACATGCTGGGATCCTATATAGGTGTTGTTTCTAATCCCAGCAACCCTGCTTCCCATCCCACTTCCTGCTTGTGGCCTGAGAAAGCAGTCGAGGACGGCCCAAAGGCTTGGGACTTTGCACCCATGTGGGAGACTCGGAAAAGGATCTGGGCTCCTGCCTTCGGATCAGTGCAGTACTGGCTGTTGAGGTCACTGGGGGAGTGAATCATTGGGCAGAAGGTCTTCCTCTCTGTCTCTCCTCCTCTCTGTCTATATAACTGACTCTGCAATAAAAAATAAATAAATCTTTAAACAAAAAAAAATTTTTCAACCCCTAGTAGAAGCTTGGGATGGGCAATTGGACACTAAAAAAAATCCAATGACTGGTTAATTTAAGGAAACAAAACCAATAAAAATGAGAAACTAGAAATATAGGGAACAGACCTATCAATAAAATTTATGAATAAAGCGGGAGCCTCTGAAAGAACACTGGAATTTGGAAAGGAAGTAATCATTAAGGAACGATTAGAAGATCAACCCTCTTGATTTGAAACAAGACTGCCTTCTGGGAGAGGAACAAATCAGCAATTCGTGGGACATGGCTTTCTCTTGACCTTCACCCCTCCCCACTGCCCACCTTGATTTCTAAGCCTCAGCTTCTGGTGTCTGAGTCTTGACCCATGGCCAGTGGCAATTTTTTTTGGTATATTCCCAGTCCTCATTGATACAAAATGCAGGGCGAAGCACAGCCTGGACTGTGCTGTTTAGGGTTGAGCTAAGCAGCAGTAAGCTGTGGAGTTGGCGAAGTGGGAGTGGCAGTGGGGATTGCTGGAGAACACAGGAACTAGTGGGTACACAGTGCCGGCCTTTCTCTCACCTCCTTGGCTGGACTTGCCCTCTCCGTCCGTTGTTTTCTTGCTCTCTCCTTTATTTCCTTCATTTGTTCTCATGATTCTTTTTTCCTTTTGAATTAAACATGGTATAAAACTTAAAAACAAATTGCAACAATCTACTGTATTTTCAGTATAGAAGGCACATTCTTTTTTTTTTTTAAGATTTATTTTTTTAATTTTTATTGGAAAGGCGGACATACAGAGAGGAGAGACAGAGAGGAAGATCTTCCGTCCGATGATTCACTCCCCAAGTGAGCACAACGGCTGATGCTATGCCAGTCCGAAGCCAGGAGCCTCTTCCAGGTTTCCTGCGTGGGTGCAGGGTCCCAAAGCTTTGGGCCGTCCTTGACTGCTTTCCCAGGCCACAGGCAGGGAGCTGGATGGGAAGAGGGGCCGCCGGGATTAGAACTGACGCCCATATGGGATCCCAGGGCGTGCAAGGCGAAGATCTTAACCACTGCACCACCGCGCCGGGCCCGGCACATTCTTTTTTGACAAAGCAAAGTTTTTTCTGGTTTGTCCCTGAATTTAATTTTCTCCTCTGGCTCCGAGGACTTTGATATAGAAGAATGGTTCTCCCAGTGAGCTTTGCACTGTGTATTCCCTAGAAAAAAGTAGGACACTAGGTAAATTTGGTAACGTGTTTAAGGAGAGCTATGCAGAGGACAGGGATGGCAGTTTGCCATGGAGTGGACTCCTGCTTGCCATTGAGTTTTCACCGGGCACTGTGATGGCAGGGGTTTGCTAAAAGCAAAGGCACAGATGCACCCCCAGGGCACTAGGCGGTGCTAGAGAGTTGGGTGAAATGGATGACAGTGCAGCAAGTGGACTAAGGAGTGTTCTACACAGGGACTCAGGAAATGCCTAAGTGTTTATGCCAAACGCTGAGATCATCACCAGCAGTCAGCCCGCCTCTGCTCTCTTAACCTGAATGCGACCCATTCCTCCATCCTCCCACGCAGAGGCAGGAGGGTCCTGAGGCACACTATTGCTTTCTGCTCTAGCACCTAAAGGGTTTCACCTGCTCCTCCATGATCTTAGGACTTCTCTGCCTAATGGGCAACTGATGTCCCAACACCTCTGCCAGACTAGTGAGCTTTTTAAAGCTTGTTTGTTTCTATAGCCTTCCATCCATCTGTTAATTGCTGGGGACATGCAGTTAAAGCCATGGCCCCACCTCTAAGTCCAGTGGGGAGCTGACATGAAAGGAATTGCAATATGCCTGTTAAGTGCTTTGAAGATGGCAAGTCATGCAAGGTCAAGGAGGGCGCACCCTGACTCTCTGGGAACTCAGTCGCACCTTTGCAGGATGTGGGGTGTTTGGGGTCAACCTGGAAGGAACAGCGAAAGTTCATGGAGCATGTGGAGGAAGGACAGTGGGTGGCACCACAGATGGGATCACACCACAGCCAGCAGCAAAGAGATGTGGGGGGCAATTTTCTGTGGGTGTATGCTATGCTTGGCCAAGAAGCACCGAGCGAAATAAGGAGGAAGTGGCAGGAGGGCAGAAAAGCCGCTGTGGTGAGCTTCTGCGGACCCTGGTGCACCTGTTGTAGACTTGACATTTAGCCTAGAGTATTAATTTCCTGTTGCTGCCGCTGCAGAGTCAACACCTTACCACAAGCACACCTATAACATCTTGGAGATCTAGAGCTGAGAAATCTGGGGCAGGACTTATTTGGCTAAACCCAGAGTGTCCCCTTCTGAAGACACGAGGGGAGTCCCTTTTCTCATCTCTGCTCCTGCACTTGTCGGCTCAGGAAGATGGCCTCTTCTTCTGCCTTCCGAGCCAGCAGAGACATCTTCGGCTCTCTTTCTGACTTGTTTCTGTTGTCACACCTCCTGTCACTTCAACCCTCCTGTCTTTCTCTTGTAAGGACTCATGTGCTCACCTGGCTAATCCAGAGTAGCCGCCCCATCTCACCACTCTTAATCACGTATGCATCACTCCTTTCTCTATGTGAAGTAATGCGTTCCCAGATCCCAGGCATGAGGTGAATGACTGTCTTTGAGGGACCATTACTCATCCTACCACACCCATGGGGCCCACAGGCTGTGAAAACAAGACTTTTTTTTTTTTTTTTGAGCGGTCCTGGAACTGGCATGTGAGGATCATTTACACATGTATTCTGGAAATCCTGAAAGGGTCAGGTATTAAGAGTCAGGATCTTTACCAAGGAGGCTAGCGATTTTAGTCAAGGGGCCCCTTGGCTCTTGATACCAGCTCAGGGAGCAATGAACCAGAAGTCTTGCAAGAACATTTACACCAGGTTGGGCTGGTCTTCCAGGGACCCTGCAGAGAGGGCTGCATCTAGGGATGCCAAGGAAATAAAGGAAGACCTGTGTGGTTAGTACAGGGTGGGCACTGAGAGAGATCAAGGCAGCAGTGCTAGGATCAGTGCTAAGAGAATAATAGCTGCCTCGTCTGCTGAAAGCCATGGAGTGACCCATGGTGTTAGTGGCCGGTAGATCCTGAGTATGTGAGAAGCCTGTGGCATCCCTCTGTAAGGAGACCGTCGCCTGAGAGGGTGCATGCCTGTGACTTGGCACAGGCCACACAGATCCTGGTACCCAGAAGATTCACGCTGAGTCAAGAGAGGACCTGAGAGGATTTGGATGTATATGGAAATGAATGGTGACATGTAGAATCCTATCTGAGATTTACAAAATGTAGGTCCCACTGCATTGTCAGTGCTTGATGAGTGAGCTGAAACAGTGGTCACCTCAGCTTCATTAGAGCAGAAGAGTCCTCAGCACCCATCACCAGGACACTTCATTATGGAGAGTCCTGTGGGCCAAAGGGATGCCTCCACCTGTACATCACTGGCGTCAACTGAGGGGATACAGCATCCCGCAGGCCCCAGAGCAGCTGCCTCCTGTGAATGTTCTAGGCTCAGCCCCATCCCTGTTCAGTTAACCAGCCTGTGCTTCTGTAGGTTGTTTCACAAGGCTAGCTTATTCCAAAGAACTTTCTCTAAGACCACTGTAGCTGATGGGCTCTCTCCTTAGGAACTGTGAGAGGATATGTGCTGTGGCCTGGTACCCTGTTTGCTGCTGACTCTGTGTCAGCTTGGATGAATCAAGCTCCTCAGCCCTTCAAATGATGGTCTGGTCTCAGATGCAGTGTCATCATTCCCATTGACATGGGGGTGGTTTTCTGTCTGCCTGAGCCTTGATTATTCATTGGATTGGACATTCAAAAGGAAAGAGCTGAGTTTTCAGTGACAGCAAGCATACCATTAGCCAAAGAATAAAAAATAATTAAGAAGCACTAGGTTCGACGCAAAGCAGTTTCTTTCAAAAACAAATGATGCTTAAATTGCTTGATCTCTGTGACGACTGCGGCTTGGAAACAGGGCTCTAGAAGTATACTTCAGCTCTGGCTTCGATCAGTTGGTGGTAGACAGGTAGGTAGGTTTATTATTTACTTGGAAGATAGAGTTACAGCGAGAAAGGGAGATACAGAAAGGAACAGAGACAAAAAAAAAAAAAAGAGAGAGAGAGAGAGAGAGAGAGTTGTTTTTCTCCCATATGGGATGTCAGTGTTGCAATCAGCAGTTTAACTTGCTGTACCACAACACCCGCCCCTAAAGTTTTATTGGCTTATCTAACCTGTCATTTCTTCCTCTGTTATTTTTAAACTGAGATAATCTTAACATTCCCTGTACTTTCTGGTGTTTCTGTCTGTGAGTCCTCCAGGGTAAAAGTATATTCTGAGTGGAGAATAATTCGTGCATATGTGTGTCTGTGACCGTGCCATTCCTTGGTGTGGACAAGGAAGAGTGAGGGAATGTGTTTCTGGGTGTGTAATTAAATAAACAGCATGTGTTCTTTTCTCTAACAGCTGAAGCGATGGAAGGCATTTGAAGAGGAAAACCAAACAATCAGATGCATGGCCAAGTATTTCAGCACTCCCAGCAAAAGCACCCATGCGCAGTATGGCGAGGAGAACTGCCACCTGAGGGGCGAGAAGAGCTCCATGGAGAGGCTTCTCACAGAGGTAAGGACTCCCCTGCCTGGTGGAGGCAGAGCTCTCATCGTGCGCCACGCCCATGGGTGCCCTCATTGCTAAGGTTCCCTTTTCCTCCCACTCTTGCAATCCCTGCAACAGCAAACAAAATCTCTGACTTTCCCTGGCTCTTCATCTGATGAATATATTTTATCTGCTGTATATACTCACTCCTGTTTGCCAGGTGTTGTGATAATTGTGGTAAATAAAGCCAACAACTTCCCACCCTCATGGATCTCGCAGTCTAGTCCAGAAAATATGTCTTGACCATTGATGAAGTGGTCAATTTTGTGACTTCAAAAAGCTGGTGGAAATGGGGCCAGCCCTCTGGCTCAGTAGCATCTCATGTGAGCAACAGTGTTGGCTGCTCTGCTTCTGATCTAGTTCCTGATACTATGCTTGGAAAAGCAGCAAAAGATGGTCCAGGTGTGTGGGCAACTGTTGGCCACATAGAAAACCCAAATGGAGTTCCAGCCTCCTTGCTTCAGCCTGGTCGAGACGAGGCCATGGAAGCTGTTTGGAGAATGAGCCAGCAGATGGAGGATCTCCATTTCTGTCTCTTGACTCTGTAACTTATGCCTTTCAAATAAAATAAATCTTTAAAAAAAGTTTGTGGAAAATGGAATTTAAAGCTAAATTTCTTTTGTTTGGAAATGTGTACATAAGAAGGGGCCTTCAGAAAAAGTCATGAAAATATATTTTATTAAAAAATTCTGCATGGCTTTATATGAGTCATCCCCAGTACCTTTCTGGATCTGCATTAGCAGGAAACTCAAATCTGGTGTCCAAGCTGGGAACCGAACTCACATACTCAGGCATTTTTTAATATGTATTTAATTGTTTTATGATACAGTACCATAGGCTATGGGATTTCCCTTCCCCCCCTCCAAAATGTCCCACCCCTCCCCAATTTCCCCTATATTATTACAATGGTCTAGTCCTTTTTTATAAGTCCCTCATTCTGCCATTAAAGTTTATCTTGACATTGTAGGTATGGACAATGACAGAGTCCAGCATCCTTGTGTCAAGATATATTTAACGGTTTTATTGGTGGTCCATCTTTAATTTGAAAGTAGAGGTGTACACTGCATTGTTTCTTCCCAACTGGATATTATAGTCTCTATTACACAGTTACTATATATTCCCTTAAATGAAAAGCCATAAAAAAAAAACCAACAACAGGAAGAAAAATAGAAAATTCACAACAGAATGAAGTTAAATAATATGCTTCTGAATGACCAATATGTCACTGAGAAATGAAAAAAAAAATTCAAAAACCTTCTTGAAGCAAATATTGCTACCATATGAAGTGTTAGTGAAGAGATTAGTAAGAAAAAATATTTTTTAAAAAATGAAAATAAAAAATAACAACCCCCCTGAGATGTAGCAAAGACGGTATTGAAAGGGTTATTGATCTTGTATTTTGCATGAAGGTTGCCTTATGACAGGGAGAACAGATAACACTTGCCCTTTTGGGATTGACTTATTTCACTGAGCATAATGCTCTCTAGTCGGGACCATTTGTTGCAAATGGTAGAATTTCATTCTTTTTAATGGCTGAATAACAGAGTAGATGTACCACAGGGGTTTTGTTGTTGTTGTTGTTTTGTTTTTTGTTTTTATCCACTTCTGTTTTGACAGGCGTCTAGGTAGTCTCCATTTCTTTGCTATAGTAGATTTTGCTGCTGTAAATATAGAATTACAGACCCCTTTCTCCTATGCAGATTTCATTTCCTTTGGATGTATTCTCAGAAGTGGGATAGCTGGGTCATACGGCAGGTCAGTTTTCAGTTCTCTAAGCACTCTCCATACTAACTTCCATAGTGGTTGTACTAGCTCACACTCTGATCAGCAGTGAGGAAAGGTGCTTTTCTCCCACATCCATGCCAGCAGGTGTTGTTAGTAGAGTTCTGAATGTAGGCCAACCTCACTGAAGTTAGGTAGAACCTCAACGTGGTTTTCGTTTGTATTTCCCTGACAGCTAGGGAGCCTGAGCATTTTTTCATGTCTATGTGCTATTTGAATCTGTTCTTTTGAAGAATGTTCATTTTCTTTGCCCATTTCTTCACAGGGTTGTTGTTTTGCTGTCATTGAGTTTCTGAAGCTTTGTAAATCCTGGATATTAGTACTCTAATCACTTGTGTGGTGTGCAAAGATTTTTCTCCCATTCCATTGGTTGCTTCTTCATTTTGTTGATCACTTCCTTTGCTGTACAGAAGCTTCCCAGCTTGATGCAGTCTCATTTATTATTTGGCTTTGACTACCTGTGTTTTGGTGACTTTTCTAGGCAGTCTTTTCCTATTTCTATATCTTGGAGAGTGCTTCCTTTGTTTTTCTCTAATAGTTGGATAGTTTCTAGGTATAAATTTAGGTTCTTGACCTATTTAGAGCTGGTTTCTGTATAACATGACAGGTCTTGTTTCTTATCTCTGCCAGCTACTATCCAATTGTCTCAATAGCATTTGTTGTAGAAACCAGGTTTTTTCCCCTAGATTATTTTTACTTTTCTTGTCAAAGGTTAGTTGGCTATACATGTGTGAGCTCTATTCTGATGTTTCTATTCTGTTTCATTGATCTTTTCTGTTTCTTTACCAGTACCAGACTGTTTTGATGAACACTGTCCTGTAGTATGTCTTGAGGTTAATTGTGGTTCCTCCAGCTTGATCCTTAATATTCTGGATAGATTTGACTATTTGTGGTCTCTTGTGTTTCCAGATGAACTTTTTGTATCTTCTATTTCTGAAAAGAACGTCATTGGGATTTTGATTTTGCATTGAATCTGCATATTACTTTTGATATTATGGACATTTTGATGATGTTGAACTTACCAATCCAGGAACATGCTAAGTTTCTCCATCTTTTAATGTCTTTTTCAATTTCTTTTTTGATGTTTTGTAATTTTAATCATAGAAGTCTTCCACCATCCTTGGTTAGGTTAATTTCAAGGTATTTAAGATTCCCTGCCCCCACTATTTTAAGGGGGACTGTACTTTCAATTTATTTCTCCACCATGGAGTTATTTGTATATACTAGGGCCATTGATTTATGTTCATTAACTTTGAATCCCGCTATCTTGCTAAAATTCTCTCATGAGTTCCAATAGTCTCTTGATTGAACTTTTTAGTTTTCCAATGTAGAGAATGATGTACTCTGTAAACAGGGATAATGTTAATCCTCTGTTCTAACTTGAATTCCTTTAATTCCTTTTTCTTGCCTAATAGCTCTGGCAAGAACTTTCAGTACCATATTGAGTAGCATTGGTGAGAGTGGACATTCCTTATCTAGTTCCAATTCTTAGTAGAAAAGCTTCCAGTTTTTCCCCATTTAGTATGATGCTGGCATTGTTTTTCTTTTCTTACATTGCCTTGATTGTACTGTAGAATGTTCCTTCTATGCCTATCTTTTAGCATCAAATGATGTTGGATTTATTCACATGTCTTCTATTCAGTTATTGAGATGACCATATGGTTTTTATTTTTTAATTTGTTGATGTGGTGAATCACATTTATAGATATGTGAATGTTAAACCATTCCTACATGCCAAGAATAAATCCCACCTGGTCCTAGTGAATTATCTGCCTGATGTACTGTTGGATCCTGTTGGCTAGTGTTTTGTTGAGGATCTTTGTGTCTATGCTCATCAGGGATATTGGTCTACAGTTCTCTTTTTCTTTTGTTTTTCTATCTGGCTTCGGTGTTAAGGTGATATTGGCTTCATAGAAAGAGTATTGAAGGATTGTCTCCCTTTGTATTGTTTGGAATAGCTTGTGGAGAATTGGGGTAAGTTCTTCTTGAAACATCTGGTAGAATTCTGCTGTGAAACCATCTGGTCCAGGGCTTTTTTTTTGGTTGGAGGGGATTCAATTACTGATTCAATCTCAGTCTTTATTATAGATCTATTTAGATTATTAACTGCCTCACGATTCAATTTTGGTAGATCGTATGTGTCAAAAAATGTATCTTTTCTTCTAGGTCTTCAAACTTGTTGGCATTCAGTTGCTTGCAGTATTTCCTAATAATTCTATGTATGTCTGAGATATCTGTTTTATATCCGTTTTCATCTCTGATCCTATTGATTTGTATCTTCTCCCTCCTTTTTTGATTAATTTGGCTAGGGAGAATCTATTTTGTTGATTTTCTCAAAAAAAAAAAAAAACAGCTCTTTGATTCATTGATCTTATGTATTGTTTTTTTGGTCTCTGGTTTATTTCCTCCCTTATTTTTGTTATTTCTTTTTTCATGCTAATCTTGGGATTGCTTTCCTGCTATCTTTCTGACTCCTCCAAATGTATGGTTAGCCCATTTACTTGGTGCTTTTCAATTTCTTAACATAAGCATTGATTGAGATAAACTTTTCTCTTTACACTGCCTTGATCATGTCCCATAAATTTTTATTTTATTTTTGATTATGTTTACATAGTTGATCAGTGTGGGAAGGGTCATGGATCAGAGGAATGTGGGTGAGACCATTGTTTGCACATTTTCTTTTTCTTCTTCCTATATTTGGGAGAGGAGAAGATACAATGGGAGAGACCGCACCCAGCCTCCCCAGTACCCAATGTCATCCCAGACATGTCCCCATGGTGGATCAGGTTCTGAGGGTCCCGTTCAAATGTTTTTGATAGTTCTAATATCACTGCTCCAAGGATGAGGAAATTCTTCAGAGGTCAATTGGCTGACATAGTCCACCTCAGAGTCTCCATTCGCCTAGAAGTTTGCTATTAAGTTTCACTAAGTAGTTGATAAATTTGTTTTGCTGTCTCCTTTGTAAACCAATGGGTGCTGCAGCCCAGTCCAACCATGCCCATCACACACTTGGCATCTAGGGGGAGCTGAAGCCCAGTCAGAGAGACCCCCATAACTCTGTTAGATTGGCCCCCAACTCCAGTTCCTGTGCCTGCCAACATGTGCAGTGGACATCCCATAAGTTTTGATACATCGTGTTGATGCCTTCATTTGTTTCAAAAAGTTTTTAAATTTCCCCTATAAGCCACTGTTCATTTAATAGCATATTATTCAGTCTCCAGGTGTTTGCATATCTTCCGGGGGATTTTGACCTATTGGTCTCCAGTTTCACTCCATGATGGTCTGAGAAGGTACATGGTGTAATTTCATTTTTTTTTAATTTGCTGAGACTTTTTTATGGCCTATAACATGGTCAATCCTGGAGAAAGTTCCATGTACTGATGAAAAAAGTGTGTTACCTGTCTGTAGGATGAAAGGTTCTATAGATATCAATTAAGTCCATTTGCTCTAGTGTCTGGGTGAGCTCTGTTGTTTCATTGTGAGTTTCTGTCTCCTCAGTCTGTCCCATTGATGTTAATGGGGTATTAAGGTCCCCCACTGTTATTGTATTGGAGTCTATTTCTCCCTTTAAATCCATGAATCTTTGTTTCATGTAGCTAGGTGCTCTGGTGCATATATATTTATTATGGTAATCTTCTTGCTGAATGGATCCTTTGATCATTATGCGGCACCCTTCATCTCTTAATATTTTTCATGCTAAAGTCTATACTATCTGACATAAGAATGGCTACACCAGCTTGCTTTTCCTTTCCATTAGCCTGGAATATTTTTTTATCCTTTCAATTTCCACTTTCACATCTTTGTTGATGTGTCTCCTGTTGTCATCAGATACATGAGTTTAATTTTTTGATCCAGTCCACTAATCTGTGACATTTGATTGATGAGTTTAAGTCATTTACATTCAGGGTTAATATGGATTGGTAGTAATTTGGTTCTGTCATTTTAGCAATGGGTTGTTCATTGTTTGATTTAGTCCTCTGTTGTCATTTTATTGGGATGTTCTCCATGTTTCCCTTTGATTTTGTTAGGTGCTATTTGTTTTCTCTGTCAAGAGGACATCTTTGAGTGTCATTTGTAGGGCAGGTCAGAAGGAACTGAATTCTTTGAGCTTTTCTTTAGTGTGGAAGAATTTTATTTCATTCTCAAAGACAAAGGAAAGTTTTGCTGGCATGCTAAGGCATCTTAACCACTCTGCCAAATGCCCACCTTTAAACTTACCTTTCATCCATTTCTGCAAACTTTCTGAAGTCCCTCATAAACATGTAATCATAAATTGTGATAAGAACTTTAAAGGAAAAAGAGTAGCAAGGGCTGAGGAACCAAAATTAGAGCAAAGACTCTCGGCAGAAAGTTGAAAATGAAATACAAACTGGCTCAGGCAAAGAGTTTTAGGGAAAAACATTGTAAGCAGAGAGAGAGAGAGCATTACAAAGGCCTTGAGTTGTAGAGGATAATGGTATCTGTGTGATATGTTCTTTCTTTACAGATGAGGACATTTTCAAAAAGGTCATCGAGATGGGATTAAAGGCTCTGTGTATTTTGGTACAAATTGTTTTGAATTCCACATGTTGCTTTTTTTTTCCCCCATGAATTTTGTGAAGACCCCTTGTATATCTGGATTTCAAAACTCTTGGTACCAAAATGAGCTTAGCTTTTAATTCTATTTTTCTTCAGTTTTCCACGATGTTCCCCTGTGGAGTAGTACCCTCTTGTCCAAGATCTTACAGGGCCCTTCCTGTCTTTTTCAAGTATGGATAAGAGATGTCCACCTCCTGACAAACCTCTGCTGTTGCACGATATGTGCACAGCCAGGGAAGGGGGTCAGCCAAGGACCTCTGAGAGTCACTGTAGCACTGGTAGAGTGAGACTTGGTTGACAGGCAGCCCCCAGCCATTCTCAGTTCCTGAGCCAGGGCTGGCCCCTCTCCCAGACCTGGACAGTATGGTGTAGGCTGAAAGAGAGCGCATGGCAGAATGCAGGGGCTGTATTCCTCAGGAAGAAGGCACCAGGCCCAGGGGAATTAGTCAGTGTTTGGACTCCAGCTGAACAACAAGGCCATATTTTTTTCTGGTACAGAACATGCCTGAGTAGCTATTCTATGGGAAACTGCTTCTTATCACCATGGACTTGACTAGGGCATTCGGAGTTCCTAGTGAGGGGGTTGAGATTTGCCCAGGTAATTCTGAGCTAATCCCTCTGCTCCATGGCCCTTTCCTGTATATATGGACCTTTGCTGCCCTTTGGAGCCAATCCTGCCTGTTTCTTAGCTGCTTATGAAGCTTTCTAGCCATGCTTTCAAAATCAGACCTCTTCACACCTGGCAAGGGAATAACCTTGCCTTGACACTTGTGAAGTCTTCAAAGAAGCTTTTCTTTCTTTCTTTTTTTTTTTTTCTAAACAGGAGGCCAGAAGCTTGGCTGGAACATCCAGGATGGCTTTCGTTCATAGTCAGCTAAGATTGGAACAGCCAAGCATCCTGCCTGGCACATGTTGCTTTGTGACATGCTTTCCATTCTGCCATGCTGCCTGGCTTCCCACACAGTGAACCCCCCGACTCTGCTCTGGAGGAAAGAATCGTGCACCTGTACAGGAAGGGCCCAGCACAGGTGCAGACTATGCAGGCTGGGCGAGCTGGCCTCCTTGACCCACACAACAACTGGTGTGCCTTTCCCAGCATTGGCCTGAGCAGCAGCAGCACTCCCTGGCCCCGTGGCAGGCTAAGGGGTGCTCAGTATCTGCATCCCCACTCCTTAGGTAGACAGTTACATGTGCAAGTCCTGACTTCCTTCCCATGCATCCTTCCTCTTCTTTGGCCTTCATTGTCTCATTCATCACCCTTTTGCCCAGATAACTGGGGGTCTGCAGGCAACTGAACAGCATCTGCCATTGACTTCCGGGTATGTGGGAAGAATAGTAGCGAGAAGCTTCCAAGAACTGGAAAGATGCCTCTTCTGAACTTTGCAGCAGAAAAAAATTCACCTCTTGATTTTCTTCCTTGAAGCACAGAAACCACAGGTGGATTGTGTTTCGTCTGTGGCCTACACCCTGTGAAAGGCGTCTGTTCGTGTTTGGCTCCCGCCGCCCCTCCCCCCTTTCCTCACGGAGAGCCCACAGTCATCATTCATAAGTTCGTGTGACTGCAGCTGCTGGGCTCCAGCTGCAGCGGTTTTGGTCTGACAATGAAGGAGCCTCACACCCTGCCTCTAGTTAGCATGCAGCCATGAGGAAAACAAAGTCCCACTTCCTTTTCTGGTAAAAGGGAAATGTACTGTTGGGGCTGACATGTCTAAGTCTGTCCACAGACAGCTTTGGATGCTGGGTTTGCTGAGAGTGGAGCCCCTTCCTCCGTCACGGTTTATACTGGTTTTTGACAGGCGAAGGAGGTTGCCAATAAAGGGACAGAGAGGCAGCACTTACAGTTCACCCACTAACATGGTTGTCATTGGCTAAGGCTTTTCCCCGACTCTGGGAGCAGGAAGGAGCCTCCTGAAGACAGCCTGACAGTATGTGGGGTGGGCTGCAGAAGGGGCGTGTGGAAGAAGATGGGGGTCGTGTGCAGCCATCACAGTCACCCCCAGGAGACCTTCAGAGACAGACAGGGAGAGGAGGGAGAGCTGCCACAGCCCAGATGTTGCAAAGAGCCTCATGTCTCAGTGTTCCTCGTCCACTCTGCTCCTGGTGAGTCCTTGAGTCATGCATACTCAGCTAGCAACACCCAGACCTTATCACTCTGCAGGCAGGGAGAAGGGGAACAGGCAGTCAGGTGCTTGGCTGAAAGCCCCCTCCCTGCCTTCTTCTCCAGTCATTCAGTGGCCCTGGCCTCTGTCCTAATGATGAAAGCAGCAGGCTATGCCAGGGTAAAACTGGGAGGAACAGAAGTACCAGAAAATTCCTCTCCCTGTGTATCCACGGACAGCTAGCCTTGTGGCTGGACAAATTGTTGAGCTATTTTACTTATGTTACTCTTCTGTTTATAGGTAACTCTCCCATGTGAACTTGAGTAGAAACCACGGGGCCAACCTATAGGCAGCCGGATTAGCTCTCCTGAAAGGGGGGCAGATGCTTTGGTTTGGTTTGTAGAGCCCCACCAGTGGGTACCCAAGTGCTCATGCTCAGCTCCTAGAGGATGGTAGCAGAGAAGCAACATTTTGCTGTTCAAACAAGCACATCCTAGAACTTCAGGTTTGGCATATTGCCTTCTGCTGTGTGCCCCGAGACCTGCAGCTGTAGTGAAGATCTCGTCCTGCTGCTGTTCCTGTAAGCCCGAGCAGTGAATGTACAGTCAGAAATGCAGGGCACAGCTGTACCCAGCACACCCACTGCCCATGCTGCCATCCATTCCCCACAGTCTTGTGCTTGCAAGTGGCACACTCCTGTGCTCTTACCTGCCAAACCCACTGAGCACTGCCTGGCCTTCCACTAACATCCATGTAACAGGAAGGCCATTCAGCAGGAGATGTGCCCCAGCCTCATTCATCTGTGCTCCATTCTAGATCTACTATAGCCAGAGACTTGGTCCCAACAAGCCTTGTTGTCCTTTTCTTATGACGTTTCTCCAATACTCCTGATGCACACACTTCTTTGGGAGATATTGGCAATTGATATTGCCATGGGGCAGCTTTGTCCTTTTGTCCCCACTCCTCCCCCCCTCGCCAAGCTTCAACTAACCCGAGATTCTCAGTGGTGCTTCATTGACTCTGTTCTTACTCTTTCGAACAAAGAGTCTCTACCCTCTTCCCTGTCCTTCCAATTGACTAGGCTCCTTAGCAAGAGGCAAGTGCTCATTCCTCTGTCTGTTCATGCCCTGGGATGTGCTCAGATGTATGTGTGCTCTGCCAAAGTGTGACACACCCAAGATGGAAGCAGGTAGCCCACAAAGGCAGCTAGCTCTCTCAGTTCGGGGCAAGAGGAGAGGGCTCTTAGGAGCTAATGGGGAGCTAGGATGTGTCTTCTGCTTCCTCATGGACGACATGGGGAGGTACAGATCCTAACAGCAGCCAGTCGTGGTTGGCCTAGTCAAGCACCACATGTCAGTCACTGTGCTGAAGCACCCAGCGTGCATCAGCTCCAATCCCCTGAGGCAGGGGCCTCCTCAGAGGTCATCAGCCCGTACAGTGGAAGGCCTGAGATTCAGCCCAAGCTCTTGTGGCACGACATTTAGTCCCCATGAGAAGTGGTACGGAGACCCCAGCAGCATGTTTGGTTGATGGCTTTGCTTTTATTTCACAGAAAAATGCCATGATCGAGAGCCTGCAGGAACAAGTCAACAATGCCAAAGAGAAGCTGGTGAGGCTGATGTCAGCAGAGTGCCCCTATGAGCCCCCACCGTCCGCTGTCCTCCCTGCCTCCTCCCAGAGCAAGGACCACCTGGAGTTGGCCTCTGCCCACGGCCTGACAGCTCAGCGGCCTTTGGAAGCCCCCCCTGACTCTCCAAATGATGGTGGTGGTGCTGCCCAGGGCTCCCAGGACATCCCAGGTCCTTTGCTACATGGGCAGTGCCTCCAGAAGCCTTCAGGGAACACCAGCCCCTCCACGAGGCAGAAGAAGATGTGTGACATGAAAGACTTCTCTGACCCTTTAGACTTGGTTTGCAGCAAGAGTCCGGAAAGAGGAGACCAGGGACTGGTGGCCCCTAGCCAGGGTGCCATGCCAGGTGGAGGGGGCTCCCGTCCCCAGAGCCCAATGCAGCTGGAGAACTTGGAAGGATCTCCGAGGCGCCTGCCCAGAGTCAACTCTGTGATCAGGGAGAAGCTGCAGGAAGTCTTAGAAGACCTGGGTGTCAGCCCTGAGGCGCCCCTCCTAAGCTCCCTGGCTCATCCCCAGCAGCCCTCAAAGAACAGCGTGGCCTCCAATCCCCAGAAGACAGCTGTCCACAGGGAGCTGGGCTTCAGCCCCTACCTGGTGAGGAGGCGACGAGCTCGTGCCCACCTTCCAGGCTCAGTGCCCTCATATGCTGGGCGTCGGGCAAATCGGACTCTTTCTGGGACACATGGTGGGCTGAAGGTGCAGAATGCAGGTAGCCCCAGGCTGGCCCCCCAAACTGCTGACTCCAGGATCCCAAGACCCTCCCCCATGAAACCGTTACTCCTCCCAGACCCTCGAGTCAGGTTGGGCCTCTTGGAGGGCAGCAAACCATGCCAGACAGAAACCCTAGGGGCGGAAGAGAGCAGTGTTGCCCTCCAGGGGCAGGCGCCAGGTCCTGCAGCACCACACCCCCACAGAGCCTCCACTGCCCTCCCAGAGCAGCGGCCCCTGTGGCCTCCGCCAGCCCAGGGCTGCCCCTCCCTGGTTTCTCAGTGCCCCTACCTTGACACGGAATCCAGCAGCTCTGATGAGTTCTTCTGCCGCTGCCACCGGCCCTACTGTGAAATCTGCTTCCAGAGCTCTTTGGACTCCAGTGACAGTGACACCTCCGACTCTGACCCTGAACTTGCTCAGGGGCTGGCCTCCTGGGAAAAGCTGTGGGCCCGCTCCAAGCCTATCGTGAACTTCAAAGATGACTTGAAACCCACGCTGGTATGAAGAGTAGTGGAGTTGGTCTGGACAGAGCCCAGGACCATGACACTGAAGCCTGGGGAAGGAGAGTGCATTTCTGGTCTTTGGGCATCAGCCCAGTGTCCTGCACTGGCCTAGTTTTATTGTGTGGCAGCTATACTTACTGTGTTACCTTGAGTAGGCTCCTTAGCAAAGGAGAGGGACTGTCAAAGGATAGGGGCTACCTGTCGTGTTACTACCTCACAGCTTTACCATAAAAGACTTCAATTAAGGGACTGTAAGTTAAGGTGCTAAGTGAACACACAGGGTCTCTGTCCAGGGCAGCCTGTACTCTAGAGAGCTTTGTATAACAATGCATAAAGGGATGTGTAGGTAAGATGGGATGGATAGGAAGTAGCTGCAGAACTTGAGCTGTGGAACAGGACCCATCCAACTGGCTTTTTGATGGACAAGCCAACCTGGAAGATAAGTCTCCATTATCCTTGGGCTGCCCACTCCTGGAAAAGGCAGAGGTGGAAGATACTGCTCGTGTTAAAAGTTATGAACAGCACCAACCCTCGTTTTCCAGCTTCTGGCCTGACTCAAATTCCTTGTTCGTATCATTCCACCATCACAGCCCCTCATTCCTGAGTGTCAGGTCTCTGCGTACCCATAAGCCACACACCTCTCTCTCCTGGGCTCACATGGTGTCTGGACCTGTGGCATATACTTTGGCCATCCCCACGGCACAGATTTATACTGGAAAAGTATTGGGAGAGGAGGGACTACTGGTTCAGAGAATTTTGGTGCCATTGGTATTCCATAACTGGCAACAGACAAATGTGAAAAAACAAAATGGGAAAATAAGAAGAACTAGAAGACAGAGAGGCCAGGAAGAAAGCAGGTGTTCAGCATTTGACTTGAGTCCAGTGCAGTTCTTGCAATATCTGACTTGAGCAATTCCTGTGATAACCCTGGGTGTTGACACTGTCAGCTCTACAGATGGAAAGTAGGCGGCTTAGAGGAGTGAGGTAACTTTCCCAGTACCATATTGCTGGCGAGTGGCTGAAGGAGCTCTGGCTCACTGTTTGGGACCATCCAGTTTCGTGCAGGTCCCTGGGTATGCACTTCATTCGTTCATTCTGGGAGCGATAGGTGAGGACTGGTGGGCCAGATAGTGGAGCAAGGCTAGCATGGAATAGCTGAGATGTGCTCCCCCAATATCCAGGCTAACAAAACTGGGTTCCCTTCCTCACTGTTGTGGGGGTACTTGTCACTCCCAGAGGAGCCAAGGGGTTCCCTACCACCAAAGCCACAAGAAGGTGTCACTGGGTCCACTTCACTTGTTACTGAGCTGCCGGTCAGTTAAAAACTGTCCCCTGAACCCACTTCACTACAGTGTGTGCCTCTGTGGGTGTGCCCAGGATCATGGGAAAATTTGGTCTTGCTATGGTGGCTCGATATGTGCCACAAGTCTGTCACAGACTCTCGGGGGCTGAGACATCTCAAGGCTCTTCAGACACTGGACTGTGGAGGCTGTTCCTGTGGCTCAGCATCTTCTGTCAACACTGTACAATATGGATTTCATAATTTATACTGTGTGTGGGTTTGTAGTTTCTGCCTTTGCTGTTTGACCACTATCCAAGTGGTGTCTGAATAAAAGAGAAGTGAAGGCAAGTCCCTTCAGTTGTCATGGTCTCAGGCTGGGTATGAGGACCTGGGGGAAGGCTGAATCTGGCAAGGGAGCTGGATGCTAGAACTGTTAGAGTTGCTTCTGGAGTCCTCTGGCTCCAGATTTTTGTACCAAGAGAATCCTTTACCAAACATCCAGAGGGAACAGATTTCTCTGCAGTCTGTCTGTCAGCCATCCCATTCCAGAAACACTCCCACAGGAGAAGGAAGGAATCCTGGAAATCCCAGAGTGGGGTGGGCATGGGGGCCTAGGGCTGGGCTTTGTCTTCTTCCACTCCCTTCCTCCCCAAAGACTGCCAGCAGCAGCCCCTGCTCATCCATGGGGAGCAGGCAGGCACTCGGCCTGGCCACTCCTGAAGTTTGCTCACCATGTCTAGACCCTGAGTTCTGCCAGCTTCTAGACCCTCACCGTGCTTCTAGACCCTCAGTCCTGCCAGCTCAGCCTTCCCACCTCTCCATCCTTTTACCCATCATTTCTTTCCCCCACTTGGTGCATCTGATGAATCACTGATACTTCTTTTTTCCTTTCTTTCTTTATTATTATTAATAACATTGTATTATGTGACAGTTTTATAGGTACTGGGATTTCCCCCCACCCCTCCCATAACCCTCCCTCCATGGTGGATTCCTCTACCTTGTTGTGTAACCACAGTTCAAGTTCAGTTGAAATTCCTTCATTGTAAGCATATACCAAGCATAGAGTCCAGCATCTTATTGTCCAGAAAAGTTCAACAGCTTCTTGGGGAGACCTTCTCTGGTCTGAAGGTAGAGCCAACAGAGTAAAATCCAGATCAATCAAAAGCCCCAACATAACATCAGCAGTCACTGATACTTCTAAAATCAGGTGGAACATTCCTTTTCAGGCTCGCCTGGACAAACCCAAGTAAGCCTGAAGCTTCTGTTATCCATTTTACCTGGAACAACTTTGTAATCCTTGCTAGACCTGTCTCAAAGGATGGAGAATCCAGCCCAAGTTCGCACTGAGCGTGTGGGTCAAAAACTACATGCTGAAGAACGCCGTGACTGCCTGCCTGAAAAGCTGCCAAACCAATGTTTGTTCTGCATCCCATCTCCCAGCTCCCAATCCTTGCCAGCTCTTTTCCTAAATCTTTTCCCCGAAATCGGCTAATCCTGTGGTGAAATACTTCAGGGGATGAGCAAACTGTGATGCTTGATCTGCCTTGGTGGCTTTGCTCTTGAAGAACAGGCAGTGAACAGTGCAGAGGAATTCTGGGGAAGTAAACACTGCCCCTGCTGCCATCATCCCAGCGCTCTTGGTCTCTCTCGGTCCTGAGTGTGGCACAGAGCCAGGCCTGCATCTGACTCCAGCACTTGCTTGCCACTGAATGAAAATGTTGGGGTGATAGGCATCTGCCCTCATCCCAAAGTCTATCCCTCTGCTTCCCAGCCTGTCCCAAATCCTTATTCCTGAACAGATCAACTTGGCTTTCCTAGCATTTCTAGAAGAAAAAACAAAGCATCAAATGCAGAAGGAAGACTGAGTCACTGGCCTCACTCCTACCAGCAAGTTCCGAACATGAAACATCACAAGCAGATCCAGGGGCAACCAAAATCTGGAAATGACAGTATTCGAGGTTTTATAGTGGAAACTAAGATGTGGAAATAGAGTTCATGAAAGACAAAAAAGTTAATAAAGACCTTTTCCTCAAGATGTATTGTTCACACACCTGCTAATGGATACAGAGCATCATTAGTAGGGGGATAGCCTGTTCAGCTTCATCACCATCAGCTTCGTGAGTCCTCTTAGAAATCCCAAGCCGAGCTGCTCCCCAGTTGCCCTTGGCTGTGGCTCTTTCCTGGGAATACTGCCTGGCCCTGTGAGGGGAGGGGCTGATGCACTGAGGGCATACAGGTGGCCGAGAGCAGGATAGAGCTCACCTGCTTTGTCCTCAGGTCATGCTTGCTATCTCCTCTAACACCCATTCTGATGTGTTTCTTCCAGAAAAGTTTCTGATTTTAGCAGCTCTGACCAAACTATGCTTGAATAAGGGAGATATCTTGGGATGTTCCATTCACTGTCGAGTTCCCAGAGATGAGAAATCCCAAGCTCATGGAGCAAAACAACTTCCTGTGAGTGTGGCAAGACCTGGGTCAGGCTTTCCCAAGCCACACAGGCTTAGACATGAAGTGCCCAGAGACAGGCTCTGGGAAGGTTGGTGGGTGACTAAGCGCAAAGCAGAGGAAAGGAAGAGAGAGAGGAAGCAAATGTCCAAAGAACAAGGGAAAGACAACTGGGGGAGATGGTGAAGGAGGAAGCCAGGCAAGCAACCAACTGTCCCTGACCTAGTCAGCTAGCGGGGAGTGGCTCCTGCCTCTTGTGTAAAGAAACGTGTTGGCTCCAGTTCTGAGTCAAGAGATGGTGAGGTATGTTTCCTTCAAGAAGGCTGAGAGGCCCAGCAGAGTCCTGTTTTGGCCATGCATGTGGTTGTTAATCTGTTTCCTCACTTTCCCAATATACTGTGAGCATCTTGAACTATGATTGCCTAGGTTTCCACTGTACCAAGAACAAAGTCTGGCACGTGACTGATGACTGACAAATGTCAGCCTAAAGAAACAAACTGGAGAAGGAGGAGTGGCCACGTGACAAGGGAGCCAGCAGGGAGGCAGATCTTTATGTGCACCTGTAAGCAGGCCTTAGGCCTCACCAGTATGAGACAGAAGACAATGCTACTGGTTACCTAAGTTTAACTGCTCTGTAATATCCAAACCCTATGTCAAAAGAAGGCATTTTAGGTGGGCTCTTATCTCTATTTAAAAATTGTATTTGTTTATTTGAATGGTAGAAATACAGGCAGAGATATTCATCTGCTGGTTCACCTCCAAATGCTCATAGTGGCTGGAACGAGCCAGACCACAACTGGGAGCTGGGAAAGCAACCCAGATCTCACACATGTGTGGCTGGGATTCAAGTATTTGAGCCATAACCATAGCCTCTCATGGTCGCATTAGAAGGAAACTGCAGTTGGGAACTGGTGGCGGGTTTCCTCCTTGGCACACAGGCATAGGATCATGGGCCTTTAGCTACTAGGCCGCACATTTGCCCCTCCATTAATTTTTGCATAAACATTTTTTGCCCTCACTACAATGTCTGGACACAGAGTCACGCAGTGTCTGTGTGACTTTCGTCAAGCTGAATAATCTGTTTATGGCTCAGTTTCCCCAACTGTAAACTGGGATGATAATATTTACTCCCCAAGGTTGTTTTGAGGGTGAAATGATTTTGTATTTGTAGAATAACTCCAACTGTGCTGGGCACACGGCAAGCATTGTTTGCTAAGTGAACCTAAACACATGAAATGCCTTAGCATGGTATCTGAAAAATACAGGTTTAGAATCAGAAGTCCTCTTTATGTTCCCCCAATTTAAACCAAAATTCCTACTTCTGTCTTCAATTTATTCCTGAGGAGAAAGGTTTGTCAAATTGAGGATGGACCTTTGGTTCAAACTACTTTAAGGGCATCTGAATCTTCTCCCTGAGCTGAATCATGTGCCCCTACTATAGGAAGCGTATCCATCTGTGGGGACTTCAACAGCAGGGCTAGGCCAGAGGGAAAGGTATAGTTGGACAGTCAAGAAATACGATCTTGGGCCCAGTGGCATAGCGTAGCGGCTAAAGTCCTCGCCTTGAACGCGCTGGGATCCCATATGGGCACCGTTTCTGATCCCGGCAGCTCCACTTCCCATCCAGCTCCCTGTTTGTGGCCTGGGAAAACAGTCAAGGACGGCCCAAAGCTTTGGGACCCTGCACCCCTGTGGGAGACCTGGAGGAGGTTCCTGGATCCTGGCTTCGGATCTGCATAGCATCGGCCGTTGCGCTCCCTTGGGGAGTGAATCATCGGACAGAAGATCTTCCTCTCTGTCTCTCCTCCTCTCTGTATATCTGACTTTGCAATAAATAAATAAACAAATCTTAAAAAAAAAAAAAAGAAATACAATCTTTTGGGGGAGAGCCAAAACCACAAGGGACATCCTTTGCAGCAACATCATGCACTTTGAAATAGAAAAAAATATGTACAGGCACTGCCTGCAATGCCAGCATCCTTTATGGGCACTGGTTCTAATCCCGGCTGCTCCACTTCCCATCCAGCTCCTTGCTTATGGCCTAGGAAAGCAGCAGAGAATGGCTCACTTCTTGGGCCCCTGCACCCACATGAGAGACCTGGAGAAAGCTCCTGGCTCCCAAGTTCAGACCAACCCAGCCCCTGCAAGTGCTGGGAGATGAACTAGTGGATAAAAGGTATCCTTTTTCTCTCTCTCTCCGTCACTCAGATAAATAAAAAAAAACCTTAAATTTATCTTAAATGTGTGTGTATGTGTGTGTGTATTCTATGTTCTAATCAATTCTTGTCTTGCTTTAACTTATAACTACCTCATAAGAGCAATGATTTTGCCTGTTGTACAAATGAGGAAACCTGGAATGGAAGAAGTCAGACGAGTTGTGGAGAGTCACACTGCTGGTGAGCAGCAGAGCCAGAGTCTGCGCCTAAATCTGACTTGATTCCAAATCCCTCTCCCGCCTCCCAGGGCTGCTTGCAGAGCACGTGCTGCAGGCATGCTACCAGAGGAGAGGAGGAATTTCCACCCGGCAGGGTAGGGACACAGCCTGAGGTTTCCTTAGGACAAGCAGGCTGGTCTGGTTCTGCGAACCTATTGCAAAACCTTTCATTGCTGAATCATTGAATCACCGTCCAGGAGGTTAAGAGGGCACTTTCTAAAGCTACCTGTCATTCAACGCTAACCCCGAGTTGATCCTGAAAACGACCCCAGTCATCAGTCCCTGGAATTAAACTTTTGGAAGAAAGAGGTGATGCTTGGCAAGAGACCCAGCCCACCCTGTAGCAACTGGAAACAGTGCAGCGCCCCCGTCTGCTGAAGCTGCGCAAGCACCATGAAGGGTCAGTTCACCCCTACTGGGCTGAAAAACCTTTATTGCTCCCTCACTTCCTGCCCCAGGAAATCTGCCCTTGGCCTGAGATTTGAGATCTTCCAAGGTGGAGCTCCACCCTCTCCCATGCCCAGTTTATCTACAACTTCTCTTTGGTCCAGCCGAGCAAGTTTGCTGTCTGCTTCCAGAGACAGCTCCACACAGCTGCTCACGCCAGCCCCCAATCTCCATCCTTCTAACCACCATGGCCTGAAGTGGCCTCCTCTTCCTCTGTCCAGTTCCAGCTGTCCTGAGATTTATTAGGCAATAAATCATATACTCCTGATAGGCCCCCTGACAGTGATTCTATTGTTGTCTTGGACTGTTCTATAAATCTTTTATTGTTCGCTTTTCACATGCGCTTATCTTGCCTCTCAAATGGATTAGCAGAGACTAGAGGGCAAGAGCCATGTTTAATTCATCATCGTGTTTCCACACGATCTTACACAATGCCTGATGCCTAGTAGATCTCAACAAACATCTCCAGGTTTATTTTGAAGACGGGCCAGCTCTGCCTGTGTTTCCACCTTTCTGTTTGTACCAGAAGGATCCCGAGCTGATGAAAAATGGTTGGGTGGTGGTTTTCCCACAGACAGTCCTTGAAGCAGAGCATTTCTGAGCGCTCTGATGCCCCCGGGAAGGAGGAGGCCATGCCATGCTGAATGCCTGCCCAGAAGAGGAGTCTGCCCACCTGCTGGGGGAGACAGAGTAGGCAGGACTCTGGCTTTGCTTTTTGTTGCTGTAACTGGCTAGACCAGAGTGGGAAATCGGTAAAAAACAGAAAGGCATTTGCCACAGAGAGTTTGCAAATCAAGTTGCAGGCACATTCAGCTGTCGGACCAGGGCTGCAGCCTCTGGAGGGGAGAAAGGCTGTGTTTCTGCATGGTTGGGGGACAAGGGAGTCAACACATTGTGTGAAGCCTCCTTTATAAGGGGCTTCCAGAGTTCGTGGAAACATGTATGGGGTGAGGAGGAGAGAGCAAAGAACTATGCATAAATCTCAAAAAAAATTTTTTTGCACCAAAATGAACTTCACTCTTAGTTCTATTTCTCCATTTTTAAAGATCCCTTGTAGAAGGCCCTGATCCCCTTCACAAGGGAGGGGCTCCACTAGTCTGACTCCTTTTTAAAGCCCAAACTTATAACAGTGTCACATGGACAACTCCTGAGTCTTGGCAAGGACACATTCAAATCCCAGCAGACCCTAAACCATAGACCCAGCCTCACTAGAGAAAAAAGCACAGTGAAAACATCTTTCTGAGGGATCACTGTTGGTGAGGAGCTGCAGGGAGGGGAAGAGACTTCAGCGAGTAAGCCAGCAGGTTCATCTTGCTGCAGCTGCTACTGCTCCTGATGGAGCATGTAACAAAAATTGGAAACAAGGGCCGATTTGTCAATATCTTCTTCTGATGTCACAAGCATGCACTTTCACCCTCAAGAGAAAGAGGCAATACCTTGGAATGCAGCCACATGTCTGGTTTCCAGCAGTTGTTCTAGCCACTCTGGCATCCCTATCCTGGGCCAAAGGGACCCAGACTAGGCAGGCAGAAGTCACTGCTGTCAGTCCGCATGCTAAAGAGACTACTTCTCTCTGAACCGCTGCTGTCGGTATTTGGGTTATCCCAGGTCAAGGTAGGGTCTTGACGTTCACGTTAAGTGTCCAAAGTGACTGCAATGAACAGCCAAAGTTGAGAACTTCTGACTTTGACCTCCTGGGATGCCAGTATGTACATTCTGGGTTCTGTCCATCATCTTCATCCACATCACTGGAGCAATTCCACTCCTCTCTTAACCCAGATCCTAGGCAGGAAGCCAAGGGACTGTGAGCATTTTACTTCCACCCACTCTCTCCTGCTCTCTTCTTTCATCTCCAGGGCAGGTGCTTTCTGTGAGCCTATTCCTTTGCACCCTCAACACATTGGGTCCTCCACTTGGCAGCATCACAGAGCAGTCAGGATCCAATGCCTAGCCAGCACACATCCATTCCCTGTTAGTAGAATGTGGTCCTTCCCATGGGCATGTTTTGTCTCCTTCCTGAAATCATGACTCCCAGGAGACAGGAATGAATCCTTGCACCTTTTTATGCTCTGCTGCAACAGGCATGTGATGCTATGCACATGCCTGTCATGAGAGATGCATTCAAATTGAATAGAGGGAGAAGGAGGAAACAAGGAATACATTTTTTCTTTCAACATCTGTTTCTTGCAACAGCAATCATGAGGTTAGTGGAGAAACAATGAACAAGTAAACAAAATCTAAAATGGCTTTCCAGAGTGATAAGTGTAGTTAGAAATAGTAATAAATTTGGGAATTATCATAGGAAATTGACAAGTGAATAAATGAATGTATTAAATATGCAGTAAATGCAGACTACATAAACATTTAAGTTATGCCCATCCAATGATTTTCCCATCCTATGATACCTGAGTAAGAGGGACCCACTGGATATCTCCATTTGTTTGCTGGGATAGTCATAATAAAACGCTAGGTGTGTTACACAACAGAAATATATTGCCTCACAATTCTAGAGGCCAGAAATACAAGATTAAAGTGTCAGCAGGGCTGGTTCCTTCCTCAAGCTGTAGAGATCTCCTCTGAGTCTCCCTCCTGGGCTTGCAGACGGTTGATTCTTTGCCATTGTCTTCCCTCTCTACTTATCTCCATGCTAAACTTCCTTTTTTTTATGAGAATGCCAGTCATGTTGGATTAGGGCTCACCTTAATGACTTCATTTGAACTTGACCACCTCTGTAAAGACCCTGTCTCTAGATAAAGTCACATTCTGATGTACTAGGAGTTGAAGCTTCAATGAACAAATACTGAAGAGCCCCAAGCCAGGATCTGACATTTTCTTCTTTTCATGAGGATCCACAGATTATTCAGGATTTGTCAAATGTAGATAGATTCTTGTTTGCAACTGCAAACTCCTTCAGTAACTATTCACTCCCATGTCTTGAGTTGCTAAGAACAGATTAAGTCTGGTTACATGAAGCACACTTCAGAACTGAGAGCCTGAATTCACTTTTGTCCAAGAAAACGCAGGGCAAAGGGTGATGCTGTTTAACCCAGGAAACTAAGAGGCTTCATAGCCTGCAGCAATTCCTGGAACTTTCTGAGTCAAAGGAAATTATGTCTCCATGACACAGAATCTGACTCTGGATTTCTTAATTAGGGGTATTTGCTTGATGAGAGGAGACTTGTTTCTGAGTACTCATTGCTCTTGTCTCAAATCAATGGGCACTGCTTCTGCTGCTGGAATTATCTCTACAGCAACTGAGTGAGTCACGGAGAGAAGGTGTAGCTTTTGGGAGGGGAATGAACAGAAGGGAAGGCTGAAAGCAGTTCAGATAGAGCCTCTGCATTGGGATACATGTGCACAGAGTGGGGCCCAGAGCTCAGCTGCTCCGTCCTCTAGGATGGAGCTAAAGCACCTCCCCACCCTAGGCAGGTGCTGCTATATTTCCCTTCCAACTCTGCAGCAGATTGTCAAAGTCCTATATCATCCTTGTTCCCTTTCCACTGGACCAACTGTGAGAAGCTCAGCCCTGAACAACCCATAGAGAAGCCAATGTAGAAGTGGAGGCTTGCACCAACACACTGCCAGGCAGTTGTGTTACAGGGTGCGAGCGAGATTACTCCAGACATGTCTAAGGTATATTAAGGTGTCTTTATTAACCAAGCTTGATGATAATAGAGCATACTAGAAATAGCAAATCACAAGTCCATACAGCCATCCAACCAATCATAATCCAACCAAACATAATCCAAAAGGGGAACAAATGGTCATTACCCTTAAGTCCATCCGTTATGCTGAAGACCTATGTTCCAGCTTCCCCAACAAAATAAGTTATCATAAGAGACATGCAAGGAATAACCTGGATATACTTACAAAGCTGCAGACATTCACCTTTCCCTGGCTTCTCTGCCCACATTTCATCACTGCTAGGTTTCATCTCTCCTGGAACTCCTGATAGTACACAAACTAGAAACAACATTACTATATTCACTGTCCCATCTAAGTAGTACACAGGGACCATGATTGCTCCAACCAGCAGAGCCAGTAACATGGACAGGGAAAGGGTCTGGAGATGAAGCACCAACTGGAGACCAGTGATGGTCTGCGAAGTCTCGCTTCATATTGCTCCTTCACGTCTCCTGATATACTCTCCCCCCCCCACCATCCTAATTTAGCCAGCATATTAGGTACAGTTGAGTCCAATTAGTCTTGGTGTTTTTAGCCACAAGCCCAGTTCTTGTTCCTGCCCAGCTCAACGAGCGCTAATCAATTCCTTAGCCCACTGTCAACGGGTGCTGGCTATCACTCACTGGCTGCACTCTGTAACAGCTGTAGACCCACTGAGGTCTGCTGTGTGCAGACACTGTCCTCATCTCAATGGAGCCTCAGACTCTCTGGGTAGGAGTCACCTTCTACCACTAAAAACATGGAACACAGATCTCAGGGCATGCTTGTCAGACTGGGCAACCTTCTCCAGATTTGCCCATTAAGAGCTAAGAAAATAAGTGAAATCACATGACTAAGCAGTAAAAAGTTGCCATGCTTGCCTTTTTTATCCACTGGCAGCCTTTATCTGGTCCTCCAGACTGGGCATCTAGCAAAACTCTAAGAATTTTTGGGGAAAAAAAAGAATTTGGGGAGATAATCAGCAAATCTGTCAGCCACAACTCCAGACAAAAATACAGTACCTTTCTCCTTATATTGCTGTAAAGGGGCTGTGGAGGTGTCACAATGCCACTGAATATGGATAAGAGCAATTATAATCCCTTAGCTGTGTCTCTGAGGGTGTCTCAGAGGTAGTCAAGATCAAATCCTTGAACTATAGCTTTCCCAAGGAGCTGCAGGGAGAGAAGTCTCGCAGCAAGTCCACACTGCTCATTAGTACAGCATTTCAGACTTCTGCTCCAGGAAATGGGACTGGACCCTGCATGGGCCGGGAGGAGGATGTGGTGTGCTCCTCCCTTCTTAGATGCCTTTCAGTGTTTCTCCAAGAAGGAAGATATTTTCAGGACTCTGTAAGATCTTTCCAAGAAGTTTTGGAAAGTTGACTTTGTGCTTTGATGGTAATAGAAATTAATCCTTAATTTCCTTGAATTATCTGAGTAATAGTGCTAAAATACTCTGAAATCTCAATGCCTTAAGGTCGTGCTTGTGAATGTTTTCACAGGGACTGAAGCCCAGATGACGTTAGGGCCTCCTGTGTAAGTGAGAAATGTGAAATGGTGGGAGAATTGAATCTTCACATGGCAGATGGTAAATGTGCAAGATTTTATTTTCCAGAAAGAAGCTCAACTACAATCCAACTCCTATATGGCAGAACCCAGTCACTGTTCCATCAAGCTGTGGAGCTTGATGTACTCCCCTTCAACCTGGGGGGATGTTTGTGACATGACAAATCAAGCCTCATGCCTGTCTGTAGGTTGCTCTCTGAGTACTCACTGTAGGAACACAGCTCTCTGTTGTGAGTAAGTCCAGGCCCAGTGAAGAGGCTGCATGGAAAGGTGTTCCGGCCCAAAGACTGGCATCAACTGCCAGGCCAGGGAGTGAGCAAACTTTTAGATCAGCACTTGGCAGATTTTGGCCTATGACGCAAATCCAGCCTAGTGTTGCTTCTTAATAACTAACGTTTTCTTGGAATGCAACCATATCCATGTCTTTTTCTGTGACTGCTTTTACATACAATGGCAGAATAAATATAAGGACTACATAGCACACAAGGCAAAAATAATTTATTAGCCTTATAGAGATACCTTTGTTAACCTTTTGTAGAGAAAGTTTGCTGATCTCTCCATTAAAGGATTTTGTCCCCCAGTCTTTGAGTTACCCAGGGACAGGCTGGTGGAGCAGAGATAAGCTCATCCTACTTAAGGCTACTGCTCAAGTCACAGACCATGAGCCAAATCTGTTGTATTAAGCCAGCAAATTTTGGGGTGGCTTATTTTGCAGCCATCTGAATAGTTTTGTAAGGATGTTGAAGTTAAGCGAACTTGGCCATAGCTGGTAATTTTTGCATTCATATTCTATTTATTGGAGCTTATCTTTCCATGTACCAACTTGTAACAGTTCATTAGCAGCCAATGCAGTAGGTAATCACTAAAATATTTTTCTGTTCCCAATTTTCTAACAAGAATTAGATTAGGTGCCTGTTTAATTCAGATTTCAATAGCACAACAAGGCTAATCTTATCTTGGAGAGAAAACAATTTTACATTATTATCTAGTAACACCTCATTAGAATTGGTGTCCAAAAACTGCTCGCTGGCAATGTTATGGTTAAGTGTGTGGTCTGATGATCCCCTACCAGCAAACAAAGCTTTGATGTTACCAGTAACATTTCTATAACATGCACACACAGTTGTTCTTTGCATTAAAATAATTACAGCCAAAATGCAAGCAGAAATTAAATATAGAAGCGAAACCAAAACTATTTATATTGTTAAATAGCTCTGGGATTTTGTTTAAGCAAAACATCATCTCCCATGTTATCTTTAATTATATCAGATTTTGTGTATTTTTAAGCTTAGTTTGATAAATTGGTTCTGTAATTGTATAAAGTGTAACTAGAGCTATGAGCTTAGTTTCTATGCCACCTACTCTTACACACACGTGTGGGCAACAACAGAATTCTCACAGCACAAGTCTGTACTAGATAATTTTCTCCTGTAAAAGAGGCTTTATGACATACTAAAGCACAAAAGGGCAGATTTGTTATGATCCCACTTAAATGAGGTACCCAGAATTCACTAAGACAGATAGGAGTGATTCAAAAGGGTTGGAGGGACTGGAGCATTCATGTTTAATAACTCATTAATAAATTTCATGTTAATGAAATTTCAGTGTGGAATGAGAAGAATGTTCTGGAGACAAATAGTGGCAATAGTTGCACAACAATGTGCAAGCCCTTATTGCTAGACAACTTTACACATAAAAATGATTGAATGCTACATTTTGTGACATGACTATTTTGCACAATACCAAAAAAAAAAAAAAAAGATTGTGTGTTTCCCAAATGAGATAAATCCTAGCCCAGGCTAAAAGCAAAATAGGGCCCTCCCAAGGCCCTTCCCTCAGGCGTGGCTGCTTCATGCAGCCCTTTGCCGGGCTAATGCTCAGATGCTGAGAAAAGCCCCCTTGGAAAGGGAGCTGGGGAAGAGCATGTTGCTTCCCTGCCCACCGCCTCGGAGCAGCAGCAGCCTGAGCCACCCCTAAGCCTTGGTAAGGGGTCTCTGTGCACAGGAAAGAGTGACTCTGAAACCACAGGAGTCTGTCCCTAGAAGCACCAAGTTGCACCACAACTCGGAAGCTTCATCACTACTAATACATCTCCATTATGATTCCGTGTCACACTAAATGAAAACTCCGGGTGAGCTACACTGGAGACAGTTGTGCTTCCAGTGGAAAAGGACAGAGGCACAGTAGGGAGGGAAACGGGGTGCATAAGAGGGACAAGTGCAGGTGGCTCCAAAAGGAAATGACAGCACCTGCGTAGTGCCAACCCTAAGCTCTACTTAACTCTTCTTCACATTCTTTATATTTTATAGCTCCTCTCAATCTCCCTAAGAACAGTAATTGGAATTGGAAGAGAAAACAGAGAGATGAGCCCATTGGCCTGCTGGGTCACCTAGTCTGTAAGAAACTGGGATGAGAGCCTAGGTCTGGCTGGGATGAGCCTAGGTCCATTCCTAGTCCCCACCCGTTCTGTCTCCCTATTGTGCTGATCCTGGCCTTCAGCTAATACTGGCCCTTGTGTGCTCTATAATGGCTATGCCTTACCACATGCCTGCCTTCTTTTTTTTTTTTAAAGATTTATTTTATTATTTTTTCATTGGAAAGGCAGACATACAGAGAGGAGAGACAGAGAGGAAGATCTTCCGTCCGATGATTCACTCCCCAAGTGAGCGCAATGGCCGATGCTATGCCGATCCGAAGCCAGGAGCCTCTTCCGGGTCTCCCACGCGGGTGCAGGTTCCCAAAGCTTTGGGCCGTCCTTGACTGCTTTCCCAGGCCACAGGCAGGGAGCTGGATGGGAAGAGGGGCCGCCGGGATTAGAACCGGCGCCCATATGGGATCCCGGGCGTGCTAGGCGAGGACCTTTAACCACTTGCGCCACCGCGCCGGGCCCTGTAAAATACCTTCTTAACAACTGGCAAGGATCCCTTTGAGCTCCTTTGGAGGAATACAGGAAAGGAGCCTGGAGGGGCCAGGGTTATGGTGCAGCTGGCTAAGCCACATTTTGTGATGCTAGCATCCCAAATCACTTTGAGTCCTACCTGCTCTACTTCTGACACAGCTTTCTGCTAATGTGCCTAAGAAGGCAGCAGAAAGCAGCCCAGGTACTTGGGTGCCCCCACCCACATGGAAAATCTGCATGAAATTCCTGACTCATTGTTTTGGCCTGGCCTAAAACTGAATGCTACAATCATTTGGGGTATGAGCCATCATCTGGATGAGTTTCTCTCTCTCTTTACTCTCTCATTCTTTATTTTCCTGTATCTCTGTTGTTCTGCTTTTCAAAAAAAAAAAAAACTTTTTTGAAAGATTTATTTATTTTCATTCAAAAGACAGATTTACAGAGAGAAGGACAGACAGAAAGATCTTCCATCTGATGATTCACTCCCCAAATGGTCACAATCGCTGGAGCTGAACTGATCCGAAGCCAGGAGCCAAAACCTTCTCCTGGGTCTCCCACGTAGGTGCAGGTGCCCAAGGACTTACTTCCTTCTTTGCTGCTTTCCCAGACTGTAAGCAAGGAGCTGGATCAGAAGCAGAGCAGCAGGATATGAACTGGTACCCATATGGGATCCCAGCACTTACAGGAGGATCAGCCAGTTGAGCCACCACATTGGTGCCATCAAATGTATAAATAAAACTTCAGAAATGGGTGGGGACACCCTGGAGGATTGGAGACAAGTGAAAAAGTGACAAAACTACCCCTGACCTTCCACACTCAGCTGGGCACCACATGCCAGAGCACCTCACGTGCCAAAGGATCCACCCAACATCCTTCAAGGGACACTGGCGAGGAATTTCTTTCTTCCCAACATTTAATTTAATATGCAGATGCATCTAGGAACAGAGCCACTCTAACAGAATTATCCACGCCAAACCCTCATCCTAGCAGAACAGCAGCACAGCCCTTCCTAGCCACACTGTCTGGAAATAGCTCTAAAAATAACAGCCCAAGCAACTCCTATTTGCCCTTCCCTAGGAGAAGATAAACAACCCGAATCAAAGGCAACTACCACACCGGTCACCTCTTCCTGCTTTTGTTTTTTTTCTTGGGGACAACCCGCACCTCCACCCCACCCCTATTCCTTCTGCACTCTGCTATGCCCCTATCCATTCCTCTCTGCCTAACTAGACCTAGAGGTAACATCAATCAGGAACATTTTAAATATCTATGTACTGTTTTTTTTACATATTTTAGCTTTTTTGGAAAAAAAAAACTATTTGAAAGGCAGAGAGAGAGAGAGAGAAACAGCAAAAGCTCACATCCTGTGGTTCATACACTGAATGCCAGCATCAGTTGATGCTGGACCAAGCCAAAGCAAGGGGCCAGAAATTCAATTCATGTCTCCCACATGGGTGGCAGGGACTCCAGTATGTGAGCCATCACTACTGTTGCCCAGAGTATCCATCATCAGAGGTGGGTATCACACACACAGTCAGGGGGCCGGCCTCATGGCATAGCAAGGTAAGTCTCTGCAGTGTTGGCATCCCATATGGGCACCACTTCAAGCCCCAACTGGTTCACTTCTGATCCGGCTCTGATAATGGCCTGGGAAAAACAGCACAGGAGGGCTCAAGTTCTTGGGCCCCTGTGCCAACATGGGAGTCCTAGAAGTTTCTGGCTCCTGGCTTCAGTCTGATAGCCCTAGCTGTTGTGACCATTTGGGGAGTAAACCAGTGGATGAAAGATCTCTCTTTATGCCTCTCTCTCTCTCTCTCTCTCTCTCTCTCTGTGTCTCTGTGTGTAATTCTGCCTTTCAAATGAATAAAAGTCTTTAAGAACAATGACACAGAGCCAGGATTAAACCCAAGCACTATGATATGGAATGTGGGCATTCTAAGGTGGTTCAACTGATGTGCCAAATGGCCACCTAGACTTGTTGTTGTTAGCAGTCGTCCACTCTTCAGTGTGAATTGATTCTTGATATTTTCAAAGTAGATCAATGGTTTCAGTCATCAGTGTAAGGGGCTGCCACTGGAAAAGAGTAAAGCTCTCCAGGCCACAATACATTTCCACACCTGAAGAGACAACAGATGGCAGGAGCGGAGCTCATGCTGTGGGTCTGGGCCACTTAGCCATTATGTCCCTCTCCACAGTTCAGCTGGCCTTTGGCAGCAGTGGTCTGCCTTGAGCTTTGTGTACACACCCTTTTCAGGACAGCAATTCACGCTCACAAACCACCTTTCACCTTGTTAGAAATATTGATAAAAATCACTTGGAGGAATGTTATGAAGAGGAAAGACATTCACACTTCAGCCAGACCTCCTTCTGAGCCAGCCTTTATCTAAAAATCACCAAGAGCCCTTGCTCTACTTTCGGTCATCTTTCTTAAGTCACATGCTTCGTCTGGAAGCTCTTGATCCTGGTACTGCTCTGTGGAGCTACTCTCTTAATAGTTTTTCCCTGGAGGAAGCCTATCGGGAAACACCAGTTAGAGCACTTTGTCTGTGTTACCTTGAGTACCTGAAAACGTCCCAGGTCTGTTCAATGCAGGTCTTGGCACAAGTCTACCAAAGAGTTAACTCATGGTTCTAGTACTGTGCATCCACAGATGTCTTCCTGTTTAGGTGGTCAGCACCCAAAGAGTGAGGATAAGATCTGATTGTGTATTCCTGACTCCCATGGCATCCAGAGCTGTGGCTGCCAACTAGCACCTCAGTAGCAGTTGGCAGCCCAAAAGAACCGTGTGACTCCCTCCGAAACTCTCAGCTGTCCAGAAGCCATCTTTGTCACGTCACTGAGCAATTTCACATGCCCTCATCTGTCCTGCTCTGTGACCTGGGTCAGTCAGTGTTGAGGCATAGGTGGATGAGGACTGGATGTTGCCAGGCAAGTATCTGAGGAAGTATGAGTGATTTTAAGGTTTGTGGAAAATGGAACTAAAAGCAACGTTTATTTTGGTGCAAAATATTTTGAAACTCATGTATAATTGTAAAAAAAAAAAAAATGCATCTTCCATAACCTTTCCAAAGATTATTTGTATATATGTAGTGGGGTAGAATGAGCTAGGTCCCTCTCAAACACTAAAGTGTTCCCTTATCTCTGCTTGCTCAGAAAGAAATGTCATTTTCCTGGCAGAGGTGACAGAAGCCAAATGGCTAAAGGCCATTTCTATTTGTCTCAAGGTGCCTGGATCAAGGTCATTTCCACTTGTCCTACAGGCACCTTCCTTTGCCAGAAAATTACATCAATAGAGGGCACCTGACCTCTGGGAGGCTTTCCATCTGTTTTGCTTCATTCCAAATCTTGCTACTCAGAGGGTGGTCCGTGGGTCTTCAAGGTTGGTATCACCTACGAGTCTGTCAGAGCTGTGCAATCTCAGGTTCTACCAAGATCTGCACAGCTCTACACTTTTATGAAATCCCCAAGATAACTCACACGCACGTGGCAGTAGATGACTGCTGCAGAGCACGGCTGGAGGCCACGGGATCTCCCAAAGGGCATGCTGTGTCTGCAACATCTAGGGCACTCTGCTGGGCCCCAGGGAAGCTGGCCATGTTCTGCAGGCCTTAGGTGGGCAGCAGAAAGCCTGTTATTGAGTAATGTGAAGACATTACACAGTTCCAAATTTTTTCAAGATATTAGGATTTAACCATTAAGATCCCAACTGGTATAAACCTGGACCCCAAACTAGCATATCCATTAAGCTATTGGAAATTTTCTCCATTTTTACCAACTTCTGAATACCTGAAATCACCTGGAGAAATGTGAACAAACTAAAGAATTTCTCATAGTTTCTGTGGAAATTGTGTGTTCTGTGTGATGTTTTCTTTGTATGTGTATGGGACAACTCTAAGAGTAAGCAGGACATTTGGATGTGGGAGGAGGCCGGGGTCATAGGACCCAGTGTGGGCAGCTACAGCTTTGGATTACTTGGGTGATCTTCAAGAAGTCTCAAGAGGCTGTGAGGTCAAACCATGGTAAGGCCCACAAATCTTCCACAGGTTATGAAGTCAACAAGGTTAACCTGAGGCTGACCTCAATTACACAATGCTTTCTTTAAAAGTCCCCCAGCCGTCAAAGGGGCAGATGCATTAGGTGAAGTGCAGAGCGTGTTCCCAGGGATCCTGGGGAAAGCAGCCTGTGCCCTCTATGCAACGGCACCAGCTGCTCGGGACAGAGCCAAAGCACACCGTTGGTAGATGGATACCCACAGGCTAAGCCAGCACCTGGCAGGCCTGGGCTTAGGCTGCCTTTGCATTAGGGCCAGCTGAGGCCACAGCAGGCTGCATGGGGCCCATGACCCTCAAGTCAGAACTTGAAAATACAGCACGAGTTTGTGCTCAGGAACAAAGAGGCAGACAATCCTACACTAAGAAACTTCCAAGAAACAGAATTAAGGAAGGCAAGGAAGTGAAACTTGAATATAGATAGGAAGGAGAAATGGGCGAAAATGAACTCCAAGGAGATGAACACAGGATGGATTCGGCTAAACCCAGTTTGTGCACAACCCAAGCCTTTCCTGAGCTGACTCCAGTGTCTACACATTGTGCACTGCCCACTTCCTGCCTCTACCTGCCCTCTCATTATTCCAATCCTGGCAGAACCCTTTGCTCCTCTGTCTCCCAATCCATGGGCTTTTCCTGCCACAGTCTGAAGGCAGTAGGAAGCTCTGGGGCAGAAACCATTCTCAATCCAGCAAGGGTCCAATCAGAACTGCTTCCCAGATCAAAGTGAACTATGTATGCCTATACAAATACACAGATATACATACATATTTTATACATACATGTTACATGCTTGTATATATACACAATATCTAAAAGTATATGGTAGTAATCTGATATTTTACCACTTAAAATATTTATTAATTTTCTGGTAACAACCTGCTAATAACCATATAAATTTGCTGTTGAACTCATAACCCTTGCATCTAAAGGCAAGTATTTTTAATCTCTCTGTCATTCCTATGTGTCTTAAAATCACATACACACACACAAATGTCAACATAACTCATGTTGTTCTAGGCCACACCTGTCTGAAATAAGGTCACAGTAATGGTAAAAATGGCCTTTCTTTGGTTCTGCTGTCACCTTCAATTGCGGGTTGTCCAACCACTCTCAAATACCACCCAACTATTTCTGGTAGGCCCCAAGCAGGAATAGGAATGGGATGGTCTCATGTGTTCCCTAAGCAGGAATATGGGGTAGCCTCTCCTGTTCCCTACACAGGGATAGTGATGGGGAGGTAGTCTCATGTGTTTCCCCAAGCAGCATTTTTTCTGCATATGGGGACTGGCAGCTCTGTCACCTAATGAATGTCTTTGCAGCCAAACTGCAACTCCTTGCCCAACATTTCTACTCTGCTCGTAGCTGCTAAAGCACTAAGCTCAATATATAGATTTAGAGTCACCTCAAGGGTCATCCCATTTTCTAAGTCTCTTCACAGAGAATCCCAGAGTCTTAGAAGTACTACTGCCCCAGCCTGAACTATATATTGGACTACGGGAGTAGTCAGGGGGACGATGGAGCACTGCACCTAAAGCTAGCCAGTGAGGCACCCATGGGATGGCCAAGGTCAGGTGCCTCCACCAGGACTGCAATGCCCAGCAGGGTGCAGCTGAGGGACGGGGCTCTTTATGTGGGGGGAATCTTAAAACCTTCTATTCATTAGGTACTGGAAACTGGATACTCGCTGCCTTTGATGATTCTTGGTAACCCTGGGTGAGACATCTCTCAATTTGGTGATGCCAGAGAACTGGAAAGCTGTATCTTTTCTCCTCAGTCATTCACAGCCTTGACTTCACTAGGCTGAAGAGCTGGAAAGGTCTTACAGAACAGGCATGGGAACCTGCTGTTGAGACATTACTAAGGGCATAGGATAGAGCCAGTAAACACTGTTCAGATGGGGAAGATGGTAAGAACATGGGCATGGTGCCAAGCAGGCACAAGCTTTGCTTAGTGACTCACTTGGCTGGAACCACAACTCCCGGGAGAAAGACGACAGGAGAGGCAGCTTCGCAAAGACAGGGCTGCAGTTGCGGCACCAGAGAAATCAGAGTGTCACTTCAGGAGTTGGATTTTTCCCCTAAAAGCACAAAAAGAAAGCAAAAGACTTTGAGCACATGAGCCACCTACTAAAACTGACATTTTCAAGAAAATTATTCTGGTGCTTATATTCAGAAGCCACAGGAATGAAAATTTACAGGAGATAAAGGCAAATATACTTACTTGTACCTATCTATCGTATTTCTTTTTCTGAAGATTTATCAATGCATGTGAAAGTCAGAAAAACAGCAACAGAGGTCTTCTATCACCGGTTCACTCCCCAGACGTACCTTCGCATCTCTTTGAATTGTGCTCTAAGTTGTGTATTTAAATATGGGCATTATTGGCTTATTTAAGTATGGATGTCAGAACTGGCACCATGGCGTAGTAGGCCAAGCCTGCATCTGTGGTGCCAGGATCCCATATGAGCACTGATTCATACCCTGGTTGCTCCACTTCTAATCCAGCTCCCTGCTCTGGATTTGGAAAACAGCAGAAAATATCTCAAGTCCTTGGGCCCCTGCACATCAAAAGACCAGAAAGAAGTTCCTGGTTTCTGGTTTCAGAATGGCTCAGCTCTGGCCATTGTGGCCAGTTAGACAGTGAGCCAGCATAAGGAAGACCTCTATTTCTGTCTCTCCTTCTCTGTGTAACTCTGCCTTTCAAACAGAAATAACAAATCTTAAAAATAGAACAAATTGAATATGGTCATTGTCATCTCTAATCATGAAACACACAGTAGGTTAAGCCTCTGCCTGTGGTCCCTGCATCCTATGGGGGGGTAATATTTTAAGTCCCAGCTGCTCTACTTCCCATCCAGCTTCCTACTTATGGCCTTGGAAAGCAATAGAAGATGGCTCAAGTCCTTGGGACCCTGCACCCCCATGGAAGACCTGGGAGAAACTCCAGGCTTCTGGCTTCAGGTTGGCTCAGCAACGACTGTTGTGACCATTTGAGGAAGTAAACCATCAGATGCAAGACCTCTCTGTCTCTCCTCTCTGTGTAACTGTCTTTTGAATAAAAATAAAGAAATCTTAAAAACAAACAAAAAAAAATCCTCATCAAACTTCTGAACGTGGTTTAAGGGTTCCTTCCTATTGCCTTCCTTCCAGCCCTGGATTTGCAGACTGCCAAGTGGTTTTGTGAGTTTCCACTTCTTTTCCAGAAATCCCTCTTCCCTTTAATAAGCTTGCTTACTTTCTGTTGCTTGCAAGAACCTTAACTAGTACAAGTTCATTGTAAAAATAATAATAATAATAATAATTTAAAATATGACAAGACAAAAAATAAAATCATTCAAAATTTTATTACTCAGATAACAATCTTTGAGCTTTTGTGTATATTGCCTTTCAGAGTTATTTTCAATGTACATTACAGTTCACAAACAACTAAGAATCCCTTTGGATTTAAGGATTCGATCTATTTGTGTCTATAACACTGATGCTGTTAGCAGTCTCTGGACCTTCAACCTCAACTAGGGCTTGGCGATCTCAGAGGACAGGCTGACATCCCAACCATCCTTAATAATTCTGGCTCCCCGACCCTACTTTGAAGTTCACAATGGGTTCCTGTGTCCCACTCCCTACTACACCCGTCTGACTGCCTGTGATCCTGGAAACCACCTGCAAAGCTCCAGGCTCTGTAGGCTGGCAGACAGTCATCCTCAGGGAGGGGACCCTAAGGACTCCCAGATGTACTCCACTGTAGTAAATGCTTCCAGGATGATGCGTGGCTCTGTGTTATGCCCACCCCGGTTCTCCCCATGGTCTTTCCACACCCATTCGGCAAGGATCAAAACATTTCCCTCAGACCTTAATTCCCAGACTGGCCTCTTTTCCATGGGCCATCTTCTATGCTTCTCTGAAACTTGACCAGGGACCATCTCTAATCCCAGCCCTTCCTTGTGAACTTCTCCACTGTGACTCCTTCTATTGCCTTTCCTCGGGGGCTTCCCATTTGTGCTGGGTGTTTCCGGTCTGACCACTAACACCAGGTCAGGTAACGTCATCCCTGAAACTGGAGCCAAGAACCAGGTAATGGTAACATTTCTTGTTCTCATCAGTGGATTTCCCATATTTCTGGCAAGTCTAGAAACATGAAGTATCATAAAAATAATCAAAATATAATTTAAAAATAATAAAAATGTGGAGATTATATTGACAGACGCAATCTAGGGAAATTATAGGCTTTAAAAATTTTTTGCCTTAGTATTTTTTCACTAAAAAAAAAATTTAAGTAAACAAATCTTTTTCAAAATTTTATTTTTTTTTTATTTGAAAGGCAGATTTACAGAGAGGAAAGAGAAAGAGAGAACTTCCATCTGCTGCTTCACTCTTCAAATGGCCTCAATGACCAGAGCTGAGCTGGTCCCAAGCCAGGAGCCAGGAGCCAGGAGCTGCTTCTGGGTCTCCCACATCACTCAAGGACTTGAGTTGTCCTCTGCTGCTTTCCCAGGCCATGAGCAGGTTGCTGGACTGAAAGTGCAGCACCTGGGATACAAACCCATATGGCTCAGAAGGCCAAGGATGGGTGTGCTACATTTCTGTACCAATCACGTTATTAAAACTTTTGAAAATGTGATAGTTTTGACTACATATTAACAAATATCCGTATTAGAATAATGATTTTTTAAAGTATATTTTAAGTGCAATTAACTATAAGTCAATTGGAAAATAAAAGGTATCATTAAGGCATATACCTCTTCAAAAATGCTAGCAAAAGATTAGAAACAATCTAAGAATCTTTCATTTGCTTTTTTCTTTAAAGATTTTTTTTTTTAATTGGAAAGTTAGATATATAGAGAGGAGGAGAGACAGAGAAGAAGGTCTTCCATCCAATGATTCAGTCTCGAAGCAGCTGCATGGTTGGAGCTGAGTTGATTCAAAGTCAGGAGCCAGGAGCCTCTTTCGGGTCTCCCACACAGGTGCAAGGTCCCCAGGCTTTGGGCCGTCCTCGACTGCTTTCCCAGGCCACAAGCAGGGAGCTGGATGGGAAGCAGGGTCATCAGAACATGAACCGGCACACATATGGGATCCTAGTGCATGTAAAGTGAGGACTTTAGCTGCTAGGCTACCATGCCAGACCCTAAACTTTCATTTTCTAACTGATGAAATAAATGATTATGTTTCAACATAATGGAAAATTGGGCTGCTGTTAAAAAGAATGAAAGGAAACTTTATGTAAAGACAGGAACCATCTTAAAGACATATTGTAAAAAGACAAATATGATTTCTAAACAGTGAGTCCATTGTATTCTGGTTCTGCCTGCCACCACACCCCCAGCTTGTACATTCACAGACTACTTCTGGATGGAGATCCCAGAAAGCAGTCATAGTCGCTGGCTCCGCCCTCTGCCTGCAGGACTTGGCTGACTGAAGTTACAGTGAGGGGGTCAAAGCGTGGGCTGACTTTTCATCAGATACCTTGGTGTGTATTACTTTTTCAATAATAAAATAAAAGCAACTAGGAATTAAAGCAATCCCATTTGACCTAAATTTCACCCATTATTAAGTGTTGCTGAATAATCTCAGATGTCAGCCCACATCTGAGTCTGATACTCACCACAAATCTTTTGTAGGTTTCATTCACCTCACTGCTGTTTCCAGGGTTGCTTTGGTGCTCTTTCTTCATGAGTTCCAACTCTTAGAGAATTGTTTGTCATGTTTTTCCTGAGAATGGATCTGTTCTTACGTCTTGAAACCTCCTTATTTCAGCTACCTGGAGCTTCCTGGTGCTGTAATCAGCAAGAGAAAAAGGCTTTGTTCTCTTTCCACTGACCTAAAGAGGTCAGAGAGACACCAACCAAAGCAAACAAACTCTTAGCCAGGAGTCCAATGCCATCAGTACAGTCAGCACTGCTGCTCTGTGGCCTCATCCAGTCAGGGGTTTCTTTTCACAACCAGCTTTCTAGCCAGATTCCCTAATCCTCGCAAGCACAAATATTTCCATGCAATGGAATTTCTTTATTTAGATGTAAAATTTTGAGGATTTACAATGAATTTGCTGCTAAATAGTCCCTGGAAAAGATTTTCAAGAGGACATTTTAAACACAGTTTGAGCATATTTCTTTATATTAAAAAAAAACACAACAGAACAATAGTGGTCTTTTGGTTTATTTCATGTAACAGTGTACATGAAGCATTCTAACACAGGGTCTGCTTAAAATTTTCCTTTTAGGAAGGGACTTCCTGCAGCTTGAGATGATCACACAATCACTGTACTCATAAAGCAATCATAGGGATCAACTATTTTCTCCTCCTACTGAGTATGAAAATCACTGCGCCTTATTCATAGCATGTGATTTTTAGGATCTCCTAGAAAGGTACTTTCTCCCAAGGCAACTCTTAATTATCGAAACCACTTTTGGTATTCTATTATTGCTCCTTATGCTTACGTGCCTTCCACTGGGGGAAAACACCAACATGATACTAATAGGAAACAGATGGAACATTTACAATGAAAGATTAGGGGCCAGTATTTTAGTGCAGTGGGTTAAACTGTGGCTTGCAATGCTAGCATTACATATCAGAGTGTCAATGCTTGAGACAGCTGCTCTAGAATACCGTTTTAGTATCTTTACTCAGTATTTGTAAAAATCAGCATCAGTTCTTGTTTGCTGTTCATTGACTAATCTATCTTCTGCTTTTTTGTTTGTATGGCAATTTAAAAAAATTACACACTGAGAAGAATAATGGCATGAGAACATTATACACAGAGTGTGTGTGTATATATAAGAGAGAGACCCCATATAATTTTTCCATGCAATTAGAAACATTTTACATTAATTTTCATCAGCCCATTCTCTAGGGTACAACAATCACAAGAGATGGAGACTGGTAAGCCAGGAGCCGGGGCTACAGAGACCATAATATGAGTCTAACATAAGAACCCAGACCTGGAACTCACTGGGAGGAGTGGCACAACTGACTGCAAACAAAGAGTCTTGTACCAACTGCAATAAGTAAAATTGAATTGTAGACCTAACTGGTGACACTGCTAAGAAACCTGCCTCAAAAAGGAAAATCTGCTAACCAGAAGTACACTGATCAAGAGCAAAAGAAGAGACAGAGGCACAAGGAATAGTACTGAAGACTCTCCTGTAAAGGAGCAAAACCCTTTGCCAACTTCAGAGTTCACTGAGGAAGACTTCGAGAAAATGGGGGATACAGAATTCAAAACACTTGTTATAAAACTTCTTATCAACACTGAGAAGCACATAAAGCAGGCATTCAAGGAATTTAAGAAATATGTCACACTGGAAATGAATCAAATGAAAGCTGATATATCAGAAATGAAGAATACAGTGAAGCAAATTAAAAATACAGTGGAGAGTCTCTAAAATAGATTGAAGGAGACAGAAGAAAGAATCTCAAAATCAGAAGATATTCCCTGTCACCAGGAGAAACAAAAAGCTGGAAACAGAGCTGGATCAGGCCAAAAAAAGTATTCAAGAACTGAAAGACATTATTAAGAGGCCAAATATAAGAGTTATGGGAGTCCCAGAAGGTGCAGAAAGAGAAACTAGGACTAAAGGTGTATTCATTGAAATAATAAGGGAAAATTTCCCTAATCTGGAGAAAGAATTGGGAAACAACATCCAGGAGTGGCACAGAACTCCCAACAGGGCTGACCAAAAGCGATCTTCACCACAACACATGATAATCAAGCTCTCTTCAGTTGAACATAAGGAAAAGATCCTTAAATGTGCACGTGAAAAAAATCAACTGATATATAAAGGAATGCCAAATAAACTCACAGGAGACCTCTCACAGGAAACTGCAGGCAAGAAGAGAATGGAGTGACATATCCCAGATTCTAAAAGCAAAAAATTGTTGACTCAAGATAACATACCCTGAAAATCTTTCCTTGGTCTTTGAAAATGAAATAAAATTCTTCCACAGTCAAGAAAGGTTGAAAGAATATGCCTCTTCCAAACCTTCCCTACAAATGATACTTAAAGATGTTTCTTGACAGAGAAAAGGAATAGCGCCCACTCAAACCAAAGGCAAATGTGAACAACATCCAGTAAAATAACAACAGAAGACTAAATAAGTGAACAACCTATTGCTAAAATGACAGAACCAAATTACCATCTATTTGTATTAACCGTGAATGTAAACGACTTAAACTCATCAATCAAACATCATAGATTAGTAGACTGGATTAAAAAAACAAAAATCCATGTATTTGTTCCCTATAGGAGACACATTTCACCAACAAAGATTAGTGGAAACTATATCTCATGGATTTTGATTTTTTTTGTTAGTTTTATCTCTTCAAAACACTTTCTTTTCTGATTAAATTCTTTTTTTTAAAAAAGATTTATTTTTATTATTTTTTCATTGGAAAGGCGGAGAGACAGAGAGGAGAGACAGAGAGGAAGATCTTCCATCCGATGATTCACTCCCCAAGTGACCGCAACGGGCCGATACTATGCCGATCTGAAGCCAGGAGCCTCTTCTGGGTCTCCCACGCGGGTGCAGGTTCCCAAAGCTTTGGGCTGTCCTTGACTGCTTTCCCAGGCCACAGGCAGGGAGCTGGAAGGGAAGCGGGGCTGCCGGGATTAGAACCGGCGCCCATATGGGATCCCGGGCGTGCGAGGCGAGGACCTTTAACCACTTGTGCCACCGCGCCGGGCCCACTGATTAAATTCTTTAGTGACTCATAGAGCATTACAGTAGCATCATTTTTCTTCAAGAAGGTTCTTGATTTTCATTTCTTCAACAACACATTAGTCATTCGGTAGCATGTTATTTAATTTCATGATGTTGTTAATTTCTTTTTTTTTCCTTCCTTTTATTGATTTTGTATTGTGGTTTTTCAGTTAAGTGGATGTATACTAATGGTGTAATGGAGACTATCATATCCTGATGTGAGGATACAATGCAGTATGCATCTCTACTTCCAGAAAAGGATGGACTCTCACTGAAACTGTTAACTATATCTTGACAATAGGATGCTGGACTTGAAAAGGAAAATTTAGGATAGAGGAATTTAATTTGCTTTTTTTGCCTTCTGTACTTTGCTCACTGAAAAAGACAATGGATAGCTGAACCAACATCTCTAGCCCAACAAACATCTCATGACTTAGATAGAGCCTGGGAACCAGAGAGAGATAAGGTGCACCTGCGGCTGCATCCGGATTAGGTCATAAAAAAGTCTTGAGATAAGCATCTCAGGGAAGAAGTGTGATAAGGAATTGAGGGTGCAGTGGAAAAGACCCTAATTGCAAGGAAAGGCAAAGGTCTTTTTATGACCCCCCTTTCCTGAGTTTGGTTTTTAGCCTTTATTTTATTATTTTTTTAAAGATTTATTTTTTATTTTTATTGGAAAGGCGGATATACAGAGAGGAGAGACAGAGAGGAAGATCTTCCATCCGATGATTCACTCCCCAAGTGAGCGCAACGGCCATGCTATGCCGATCCGAAGCCAGGAGCCTCTTCCGGGTGTCTCCCGCGCGGGTGCAGGTTCCCAAAGCTTTGGGCTGTCCTTGACTGCTTTCCCAGGCCACAAGCGGGGAGCTGGATGGAAAGAGGGGCCGCTGGGATTAGAACCGGCGCCCATATGGGATCCCGGGGCGTTCAAGGCGAGGACCTTAACCACTGCGCCACCGCCGGTCTGGTTTTTAGCCTTAAAAAAAAATGCTGAACAAAGCCTCGGGGTTGGTATGCCTAGCCTCCTGTGCGGGGACAGGCCCCAGCCTCAGTACACTGGTGATCGAATAAAGCCTCTTGCTTTTGCATCAAGTCTCCTCTTTGTTGGTCATTGGAGAGACTCACTCTCTCAGGGAATGACGGTAAGGTCCTTCCATTTGGGGGTGCCTTACAGACTCTCTGCCATTATTCATGCCCACAATCATGGACATAAGACTGTGTATTAAGAACTATACTAGGGCCTGGCGCGTTGGCGCAAGTGGTTAAGGTCCTGCCACTTCTACCACTCTTTTCTTGTTATTTCAGAGACACCGCCCCTTTGCTGGGGTGAGATATATTGGCAAAGGTTCATGTTGGCTTAGTCTTACCCCCTGGAGTTCATGATTGTTTCCCTCTCTCTGAAGTAGACATTGATCCCACAGTATAGACAGATGGGAAGACTGTAGGTCGAGCTCTTTCAGCAGAACCATTGATTATTTGCCTCAAGGACCCCTCAGTTTTTCCTAGGCAAAAGCAATATCCCCTAAGACCAGATGCTCTGGAAGGGTTGAAGCCTATTGTGTCTCGGTTGCTAGAGCTGGGCTTATTAAAGGAATGTGTTAGTACATATAATACTCCCATCCATGGAGTAAGAAAGGGAGATGATAAATGGAGATTGGTTTAGGATCTTAGACTCATAAATGAGGCAGTCATACCTTTGCATCCTGTAGTTCCTAATCCATATACTCTTTTAACTTGGCTTCCTGGAAATACCAAGTATTATTCTGTATTGGATCTAAAAGCAGCTTTTTTCTGCATTCCTTTACATGCCCAAAGTCAACCCCTGATTGCATTTGAGGACCCAAGGGGAGGGGGACGACAGCTAACTTAGGTTGTCCTCCCACAAGGTTTCAGAGACTCACCCCAATTATTTGGAATGGCTTTAGCTAAGGATCTGGAGGCTTGGCATTTTACTGAGGCTACCCTCCTTCAATATGTAGATGATCTCTTGTTAGCCTGTCCAACAAAAGAAATATGTGACCAGGCAACCAAGTCCCTCCTGAATTTCTTAGCTCAGAGAGGGTATAAAGTCTCTAAAGAAAAAGCACAGCTTAGTGAGCCTAAGGTGACATATTTAGGAATCACACCTGAGGGAAATACCAGAACTCTGGGAGAAGGCTGTATTCAACCAATAATAGATTTCCCTTTACCTCAGACCCCATGCCAGCTAAGGGGATTTCTTGGGGACACAAGCTACTGTCGCATTTGGATCCCAGGATGAGCTATACTAGCCAGGCCTCTGTATCAACTTCTTAAGGACACCCAGGGAGAGAACAGACTCCCTGAATGGCCTCCTGAGGGCAAGCAAGCTTTCACTAAATTAAAACGGACCTTGAGTACAGCCCCAGCCTTAGGCCTCCCCACCCACGACACATTTAATCTGTATACTTGTGAGAAAAAGGGAGTGGCGTTGGAAGTCCTGACTCAAGACTGGGGAGGAACCCCTCAGCCAGTGGCCTATCTCAGCAGAGAATTAGATTCAGTGGCTAAAGGGTGGCCAGCCTGTCTAAGAGCCTTGGCAGCAGTAGGGCTCTTGATTCCAGAGGCCCAAAAGTTCACCTTGGGAAGACCACTTACTATTTGACTCCCCATGACATAAAATGTATTTTAGAACACCGAGGACACCTCTGGCTCTCAGATAGCCATATTCTCAAATACCAGACACTTCTTATAGAAGGATCAGATGTCAGCCTCAAAAAGTGCTCCACTCTAAACCCTGCCACCTTTCTTCCTGAAGAGTCAGGAGGACCTCTCCACTCTCGTGAGGAGACCCTGACTGTGCTTTGGGCCCTTCGCCCCAACCTATCTGGTAAACCTAGACTGGGAGCTATTCACAGATGGCAGCTCCCTGGTAAAAGAAAGGATTAGATATGCTGGTTATGCTGTCACTTCAGAGTTTGAAGTAATTGAGGCAAAGCCACTACCTCCTTCCACTAGTGCCCATCTTGCTGAGCTAATGGCACTGACAGCAGCCCTTAGGTTGTCCAAAGATAGGATAGTCAATATTTATACTGATTCCAAATACATTTTTCTTGTTTCACATGCGCATACAGCCCTGTGGAAAGAGAGGGGGCTCTTAAATTTGGGGGGTCCCCTATCAAGTATAAGACAGAAATTCTAAATCTGCTGGAAGCAGTACTCCTGCCTACTAGAGTTGCGGTTGTCCACTGTAAAGGACACCAGAAAGAAAAGGACTTAATATCAAGGGGAAATGCTCTAGCTGATAGGGCAGCCCGACAGGCAGCCACCTCAAAAAGTTTAGAAGCCATGATTCTGTGGGAGAAATCCCTGCTTCTACCGGGGAGACCTCTGTACACTACAGAGGAAAATATCATGACAAAAGAAAGAGAATGCACCTTGGACCCCCGAGGATGGTGGGTCACCCCTGATAGCAGACTGGTTGCCACAAACCGCTCAGTGGAAAGTACTTAAGGCCCTTCATCAAATGTACCACCTAGGAGAGGAAAATACTTTAAACTTGGCCAAGCGTATATTTGAAGGCAAAACCTGCTGGGGACAGCCAAACAGGTTGTACAGGGGTGCGAAATATGTCTAAGAAATAATCCTAAAAATCGGTTATTGACTCCTCCAGGAAAGCAGAGGCATGGTACCTGCCCAGGTGAAGACTGGCAAATGCATTTCACCCATATGCCAGGGGGTAAAAGGCACAGAGTAACGCTAGTCATGGTAGACACTTTCTCGGGATGGGCTGAAGCATTTTTATGCAGGACTGAAAAGACAAAAGAAGTAATAAGGATACTATTACAGGACATTATTCCACGCTTTGAGGTTCCACGCTCAATATAGAGTGATAATGGCTCAGCCTTTAAGTCAGAGGTGACTCAGGGCATAACTCAGGCATTGAGCATAGATTTCAACTTGCATTGTGCATGGCATCCCCAGTCCTCAGGAAAGGTGGAAAGGGCCAATGGATTATTAGAGACATATTCAGAAGCTGTCCCAAGAGGTCCAGGTACCTTGGTGGCAGCTGTTACCCCTAGCCTTGATTAGGATGCATAATACCCCTGGGAAATTAGGTCTGTCTCCATCTGAGAAGTTTTATGGGCGGCCATTCCTCACCAATGATGTAGTCTTGGACCAAGAAACCCAATGGATGGCTGAATATGTTACCCAATTATCAGCCTTCCAACAAGTCCTAAGTGAGCTACATAAAGAACCTCCCTCAGACAGGAAAACCTTTATTTGCTCCAGGAGACTTGGTTTTAGTGAAATCCTTAGAGAAACAGACCAGTAAGCCTCTCTGGGAAGGACCCTTCCCTGTCATTATTTCTACACCCACTGTCATCAAAGTACAAGGAATAGACACCTGGATACATCACACCAGAGTGAAGAAATGGACAGCTGCCAATCCAACAGACTCACCAATGGCTGAGACACCTGTTGAGGACATTCCCAATCAACCAAATTCTCCAAAACCAACATATACCTGTGAACCTCTGGAGGATTTGAAACTGCTATTCAAAAAGGCACCTAACAGATAAGTGTTTCCTATGTGATACACCCGTCTTGCCACCCAAGACCCTCATTGTAGTAACTTGCTTATTAACTGTTTTGTGCTTGTTTTCCTGTTAGGAGTGTTCAGACTCCCAAGAGGCCTGGAACATGCAGACTTCTATGACGACCAACCTCAGCCACAGCAGCTTGGATGACCCAGACCATCTTTCTGTGAATCCTACACCTCTTGGGGCCCCTTACCCAAACGACGTCCCAGTTCAGCAGGAAGTAGCCAGAAGATATCTTCGCCCTTTTCCCCTACAGAAGTAGGATGTGGGATTTCAAGAGGGGGGACTGAGACCATCCAGGTCCTCTGAGGTCTTGGCCACACCTTCAGGTGGGCGGCACCAGCATTGCCCACCCATTTCTTAACTAATTAGGAGACCACCAATGGGGAACATCTTACCTGTAGGCTCCTGCCCAAAAAGGAAGGGGCAGGAAATGCTTAAAATCCTGAGACACTTTCAAAGACCCCTTTGGTGTCCCTCTCTCCCTCCTTTTTTGAGACGCACCCCACCTCCTGGCTTTCTCTCCGGAGGTGCTTCCCCTTTCCTCCCTTCCCTGCTCACCTGGTCCCTTCACAAATAAACTTTTCTGTCTGCAAAAAAAAAACCCCAAAAATACAAAAAAAAAAAAAACAAAACTATACTATAATAATGATATAAAGGAACTTGGTGAGGGAGGGAAGGAGAGAATTGGGGAGGGAATAAGAGAAATCCCAAGGCCTTTGGAACTGTATCACATAATGATAATAATAACAATAAATAAATTTAAAACAAATAATTAAACTGATTTCTTTTGGCTATCCTTCTGCTGAGGTGGTACCTAGGGTCCATCCTTCTGCCAAGGAGGTGCCTAGGTGGCCTCAGAGGCTGGGGAATCTGGCTGGGGGTTGGTAAAACAGAGCACACCTGGGAACCCTGCTACATGTTTGGGTCCCAGCAAGGGCGAGAGAGATTTTAGGCCTCTAGTTTGGCATGCTGGCATGGTGTGCTATTTGACTGGGCTTGGGAGCTCATTAACATGCTTAAGTCCCAGTTGGGCAGAAGGGTAGGGTCCCAGACCAGCACATGTGCCAGACGACTGGCTCTGGAACCCTGGGTAAGTGGCAGGGTCCCAGGCCAGCATGCTGCCAGGCCAAAAGGCCAGGCTGGGGAACTGATATGCTCACAGGCACAGTAGATGTGGCTTGAGCAGGGAAGGGGGTATTGGATGTATGGGAGGGGTGCCCACTGAAGTTGTATGCTACATGTGAAGAATGATTTCTGGGGGACTTCTTTCCACAAGGCCACTGTATTTGCAGGTAAGTGAGAGGGCTGAGGCCAAACAGCTTAGAGAAGGGAAGCTAGAAAACCTTTCTGGGTCAGACCAATGCACCTGCCCACGTGGGAGACCTAAGTTGGGCTACTTAGCATTGACTACCACCGACCACCACCCACTGGCACACACTTAAGTTAGGGCTGAGGGCCCACCTGGCAAGGCTAGGTCACAGTACACACCAATAAGTGTCAGAACAGGGGATAGGTCATATTAGGCTGGGCCATGACACTAACCAGCACACGAGAGAACCAGATCTGGGAGCTGATTCTGTTGGGGATATGTGGGTTCACCCCTGTGGAACTGCAATATCCACTGGTTTACTCAAGAACTGGGGGTGGGTGACAGGCTGAGCTAGGCACGACTGTGGAACTCCCTGACACTCGTGGGTGCTGGGGTTGGGAACAGGCTAGGCTGGTCCAGGCTGTAGCACCTGCAAACATGCCCAGGAACACAGTGTGGTGAGGCAGGCCAGGCTGCAACATCCACCAGCACACACACAGGCTGAGACAGAAGGGGCAAACTATGCCAGTAAGGCTTTAGTCCCTGCTGACACATGTGAGATCTAAGTCTGGGAGTGGGTCTGGCTGGGCAACTTGGGGAACTCCTCTGGTGAGCTGTAGCTCCTGCTAGTGAGCACAAGTCAGTGCTGGGTGTCGGTCAGGGCAGGCAAGGCTGCTCCTTTTGTTTGGGCTGCTCCTAGTGTATGGGCTGGTTCAGCAGTGGGCAGGAGAGACCTGCAGGGGGACTGGGCATGGGTGAGCCAAATCTTAGCACCCTGGCATGTGCAAGATTCAGGATGTAGTATAGGCAATGCTGGGCTAGGCTATCACACTTGCCAGTTTGCATGAAAGCCAAGGATGGGAGCAGACTGGGCAAAGCAAGGCTGCAGCACCCATCAGCAAGAGTTGGGACTGGAACTGGCCAGGACAGGCTGCAGCATTTGATGGCAAAAGTCAAGATGAGAGATGGACTATGCTGTGCTGGATCAGAACAAACACTGGCATGCTCAAGTTCTGTAGTTGGGAGCAGGCCTGGTTTGGGAGCTAATAAGACACCCCAGCTGGTTTGTGATTCCTATTGGTGAGCACAAGAGCTGAAGGGGGCAATGAACTGGGCTGAACATGGATGCAATACACCTTGGCATGGGTATGGGCTAGGTCTTAGGTGTGCCACACTGGGCTAATCTCCAGCACCTACTGGTGCTCATGAGAGCCAGATTAGGTGTATAACAGGCTGGGCTAGGTCTCAGTTCCCACTAGGCTACGTGAGAGCTGGGTCTGGGGATGGACCAGACGTGGCTGGGCTGTAGCATCCAACAGAAAGAGCCAGCATGGGTCGGGGAAGGCCGCTGTTCCTCCCAGGACACAAGGTAGGCTAAGTCAGGCTGGGCCAAACACCCACTAGTGTGCTCAACCCTAACCCTAACCCTAACCCTGCCATTGGGAGGTGACCTGATTAAGGAGCTTGGGAACTCCTCTGTCAGGATGAGTCTTTGCAGGTAAGTTCAGGAATCAAGACTTGGAGCAGCCCAGATCAGGTCAGGTTACAGTACCTGACAGCATACATGTAGGTCAGGTCTGGGGATGAGCCAGGCTGGGCCAATTCATAACACTTACTGGCAGATTTGAGAACCAGGACGGGATACAAGACAGGCTGGGTTGGTCTACAACACCAGTCAGTTCACATTAGGGATTTGACTGGAGGCAGGTCGGGCTGGGCTAGGATGTAACACTTACCAATATGTGTTGGTGCTGGGGCCAGGCTGGGCCAGACCAGGCTATAGCATCAGCTGGCAAAAGCTGAAGTGAGGTGGGCCATGTCAGACTATGTTACAGCTCCCATCAGCACACATAAGACTCAGCTCAGGGGTGGGGAGTGAGCCTAGTAAGACTTTGAGGACTCCCCTACTGCAACAACTCCCCTGTTGGCCCACTGCTTCTGCTAGTGAGCGTGAGAACTGGGATAAGGGGCAGATGAGGCTGGGCAGGGCTAAAACACCCCTTGGCCTGGAAGTGAGCTGGGTTAAGAGAAGTCAGGCTGGGCTAAGTTTCCCTATCCACTGGGGCATGCATGAGCTATGAAGAAAAATGCAAGCTTTTGTACTCTCCTCCAAACATACTAAAGGGGAAATTCTAGGAGAGGGATCCAGTAACCTGTGCTTTATTGGTTTCTTTTTTAGTGTATTCCATTATATGGTTTTGTAGGTACAGGTATTCTCCCCTTCACCTTCCCTTCCTCCGCTCCCTTTCTCTACCTCCCACGTTGCTCCTCCATATTATTACAATAGTATAGTCCTTCAGCAACAGTCACAAGCCCAACATTCTGTTATTTAAGTGTATCAAGGCATTGCAGTAGACTGTGTTTTAACAGGCCCTCCAGGTGAGTCTAATGCATACTGAACTTTGAGGTTTTCCTTTGAAGCAATAGGGTGAGGAAGTCAACTGTCTTCGAAGAACCACAGCAACTTCAAAAGCAGCTAATAACTATGTGGCTGGCAAAATGAATAGTTCACAAGGAAATGGGGAGGTGTGTGTGTGCAAAGTGAAGAAGATGAAAAAGGAAAAGTATAAAGGTACAGGCTTTGTACGAGAAAAAAAGACAAAATTCCGAAAGGGCAAAGAAAGAGAATATAGGATCAGAGGAAGAGGAAGGAAAGGTCAGTGGAACATAGGGCATGTGAGATCAGGGAAAGAGAACGCCTAGCCTTGGAGTACGCTGTGTGTGTATATATGTGCACATATATCAGTGTGTATGTGCAAGAATGAGGTACCAGACATGTGTGCAACCCTAGGTGTGTGTGGGTGCATATGAGTGTGTGCATGTGTCTGTATTTTTACTGCTTGAGAAACAAAAAGGGCAAGGTCTCCCTCGGGCAGGAACTTGAATAAGGTAAGGCTCAGATGATTGTAGACCTCCACAGGGCTGTATAAGCAGAGCTCTTTTTAAGAGAATTTTTAAAAATTATATTCTTTTCAATGCAAATTTAAAATTGATGTTCAAAATTTCACCATAAATTTAAACAGTTGGGAAATATGTAACTCCCAGATACTTGTAAATAAGTCTTCCCATCGCTTTTGTAATTTTGCAGTGATATTTTAATATTAGAGTATCTTGATATCCATCACATCCATGCTATTTTCACAGCTGAACATTTTACTTTTTTCCCTTGAATTTGTATTCCCATGTGACTTACCCCATAGATTTTTAACCAAAAATGCTTCATTTCATTGGAGTGGGTGCTGTGGCACAGCCAGTTAAGTCACTGTCTACAGCGCCATGTGTGTATGGGTGCCGATTTGATCAAAGCTCCACTTCAGATCCAGCTGCCTACTAATGTGCCTGAGAGAGCAACAGAGGACAGACCGAGTGCTTGATCTCCTATACCCATATTGGATATCCAGAAGCTCCTGCTGCTGACTTTGACCTGGCCCCAAAGTGGCTGGGACTTGAACCAGTACTCTAATATCAGATGCTAATATTGCAAACAACACCTTAACACACAGTAGCACACATTTGTCCCATAGTGTTATTTTTAAGTAGAAAAACTGAGGCCCAGCAGGTGAAAAGCTAATGTCACACAATTAGGTTGGAATGGATCCAGGGTTCAATCCCAGCTCCATCTGCCAAGCTCATCCTGCAATGACTCCACAACAGTACTTCCTTGAATAAGTCATTTTCCCTAGGCCTCAGTCATTCACTCATGAAATTGAGGAGCTGAGCTAGAAGAGCCTTAAAGCCACTTCTAGATTTGGCTTTCAATGAGCCTATACATGGTAGAGTCCTGCCTTGGAGGTAAAAAGAACTTCCCTCGAGACTCACACAAGTCCAAGTGATATGTAGTGATTTAAGTGATCCAGAGACTCACTAGCCTGAGTAGTAATTCCAAGAGAATCAAAACCTGAAGACTCTGACCTGGCATTCAATCCAGACAAAAATGAAAACTGATGTCAACGAAAATGACTAGGCATCTAATGACTGAGTGACCAAAAGGGAATGGGGTGGGAAGAAAGCAAGAAAATGCATGTAGCCCTTTTTAGGTTCAATGAAATTTATCCATAAAAATGTATTCCCATATTTTTCCTCTTTTATGTAGGGAGATCTATTGAATACTTGGTACAGTCATAAGACTCATAAAGTACCTAACTCGAGAGTAAGTTGGGAATTACAGTGAAGTAATTATTAACCTCATATTGTATTTTACAATTTCATGGATATGCTTCTTTATGTCAATGTACTACATAACCTTCTCAAATTAACAATCTACTTTTCTTACTTTAACTCTATTGCTGTAATTCTCTCCTAAAAGTATTTCTTAACTAGTTATACTGTGATTACAAGACATGACTGGAATTATTTTCTCCAGGGTCATTAAATTACTTCACTGGAAAACTCAGTAATATCATCAGAATTTTACTTTCTGGGAACTTTCCACAGCATTTGATATGATTTTTTTTATTTTAATCTTGCCATGCTTGAATATTTATTTGTTTCAAAGGCAGAGTTAGAAAGTCTTCTATCTGTTGGTTCACTCCCCACATGGTCGCAAGGCTGTTTGTGTATAATGTGTAATGATCAAATCAAGATGATTGGCATTATCACTTCAAACATCTACCATTTCTTTGTGTTGGGAACCTTCAAAATTCAGTCTTTTAGCTACTTGAAAATATTCAAATATTCAATTAATTGGTGTTAACCATTTTATCATAGTGTGCTGTTGAATACCAGAAGTTATTCCTATATCCAGCTATAGCCCCATACTATTTGCCACTATCTCTCTCTCTCCTTCTTACTCTTCACAAATTCTAGTAACCACTCTGCTACTTCCTATTTTTGTGAGATCATCGTATTCATTTCCATATGTAAGTGAGAACATGTGGTCTTTGTCATCCTGTTCTTGACGCTGCGTTTAATGTACTGTCCTCCATTTCCATCCATGTTGCTGCAAATGACAGTTTTATTTTTTATGGCTGAATAATATTCTACCATGTATATCTGCTCATCCATCAGTGGACACCATAGGTTAATTCCATATTTTGGCTATTGTGCATAGTGCTGCAGTCAACTTACTAGTGTAGACATTTCTTGTACATACCAATTTCATTCCCTTTGGTTATAAGGCAGTTCTGTTTCTAGGTTTTTGGGGGAAACTCCATACTGTTTTCCACAACGGCTATGATAATTTACCTTTCCACAAATAGTAAGAGTTCTCCTTCTACTATATCTCCTTACTGCATCCTCAATAAAAGGTTATTTTAAATTTGTTTGATAATAGCTATTTTAACAGAGATTATATCTCATTGCAATGTTGATTTGTAGTCCACTAATGATTAGTGAAGTGATGTTGTACATTTTTTCCTATGCCACTGGCCATTTATATGCTTTATTTTGAGAAATTAGTGAAGTGATATACATTTTTTCCTATACCACTGGCCATTTATATGTTTTATGTTTTATTTTGGGAAATGTCTGTTCAGGCCATTTCCGTATTTGCCTATTTTTGAGCTGAATTAATATTAAATAAAAATAATATTTTTGTTTTAATATTTTTATTTTGCTGTTTCGTTTGAGTTCTTTACATTAACTGAGTACTAATCTCTGTGGAATGACTAGTTCAAAAGTACGATATATTTTCTAGGCTATTTGTTCATTCTGGTGCTTGCTTTCTTTGTAACAGAGAAGCTTTTGCGTTTAATGCCATCTTACTTGTCAATTTTTTATTTCTTTTGCCTTGTTTTTGGGATGATATCCCAAAAAACTCCTGCACAGATCGATGTCCTAAAGTATCTCCCCTGTGTTTTTTTTTAATAGTTTCATAATTTTAGGTCTTATGTGTATCAGATTATTTTTTACCTAGTTTTTAAACTTATGGGTGGCAGGGGTCTAGTTTATTTTTTCAACCCTGTTTAATGAAGGAATGTTTGTTCTTGTTTCCTTTGTCAAAAACATGTGGATGCATTTGGGGGATCTCTATTTTGCTATACTGGCCTATTTTTATACTAATACCATGCTGTTGTGGTTACTACAGCTTTGTAGTGTGGTTTTGAAGTCCTGTGCTGTCAGCTTTGTCCTTGTTGTTCACTGAGCCGTTGTGGTCTTTTGTTATTCTGTATAAATTTTAGCTTTTCCCATTTCTGCAGAGAACTGTTACATTTCAACATAAATTGCATTGAATATGTATTCCTTGCATAGGGTAAAGCGGATATGAGCATGTGATGTCTTTCCTTTTTATTTTTGGTGTCCTCTTTATGTCGTTCATCAATATTAAATATTATTAAGTGACAGATCTGTCACTTTATTGATTAAATTTATGATTAAGCGTAAGTTCATGTTACGCTTGTAGCTATTTTGAGTGAAGCTGTTTTTTTTTTTTTCTGAACGATTTTGCTTCTGGTATATTAAAAAAAAGTTACTGATTTTAATCACCAAAAACAGTTAGAACTTCTAAAAAAATTCTGCAGCATTACCGAATTTTTTTTAAGCTCTAACCAGATTTTGTTTGTTTTCTCTTTTTGTTGTTGTTTCAGTGGCACCTTTAGGTTTTTCTAATATACAAAGAGGAACAATTTAACATCCTCCTTTCTTATTTGGATGTCCTTTACTTATTTCTCTTGCCTTATTGCTCTAATACTTCCTATAGTATACTGAATAACAGTGGCAAATGTGAACATCTTTGTCTTCCTCCTGATCATAGAAGAAAATATTTCAGAATTTCTTCCAGGTACTATGGTATTAGCTATGGATTTGCAAGACATAGCTTTATTGTGTTGATGTAGTTTCTTCTATACCTAATTTCTTCAGAAATTTTTTTTTGAGAAATTTTTGTATCATGTGTGATGACTTATTAAATGCTTTTCTGAATTTATTATGATGCTCTATGGTAAGCTCTCCTTTCTGTTGATGTGATAAAGTATATGCATTTATTTACATATATTAAAACATCCTTGCATCTCTGGAATAAATTGAATTTGATTGTGATATATAATCTTTTGCTGTGTTATTGGGTTCAGTTTGTTAATTTTTTTCTTGAGAATTCATCAGGGATATTGGTCTATAATTTTCTGTTTTTCATTATGTCATTGTCTGGTTTTAGTATCAGGTTGACAATAGCTTTGCAGAACACGTCTGGAAAGGTCCTCTCCCTTTTAGTTCTTTGGGACAATTTGAGATGAATTGTTACTTCCTTTCTAGAGATTTGACAAAATTTATTAGTGAAGTCACCTGGTCCTAGGCTTTGTTTGTTGGGAGACTGTATTATTGATTCAATCCTGTTAATTGTTATTTATCTACTAAAGCTTCCTAGTTCTCATAGTTCAATTTCACTAGGTTATTTGTGTCCAGCAGTTCATCCATTTATTCTGTCTTCCAGTTTGTAGGTCTCTCACAAGCGTGCAGGCACTCAAGGACTTGGGCCTTCCTCCTCCACTTTCCTAGGTGCATTTGCAGGGAGCTGGATTCAAAGTGGAGTAGCAAGGACTCAAACGAATGCCTACATGGGATGCCAGTGCCACAGACAGAGACAGCCTATTATGGCATGGCACCAGCCCCGATCCTTTACGTTTTTGTGGTACAAATAGTACCATAAATAGTAATGTCTCTGACTAAATTTACTTGGATCTTCCTCTTCTTCTTGGTTTGTCTAGCTAAGGGTGCCAATTCTGTTTATTTTTTAAAAAATCATTTCTTTTTTGTTGTCTCCTATATTTTAAGTCTGTGTATTTTTGCTCCAAAATATTTTTAAAAATTATTTATTTATTGGAAAGGCAGATACACAGAGAAGAGATACAGAGGGAAAGATCTTATGCCCACTGGCTCACTCCCCAAGTGGATACAACAGCCAGAGCTGAGCTGATCCGAAGCCAGGAGCCAGGAGCTTCTTCCAGGTCTCCCATGCAGGTGCAGGACCTCAAGGCCTTGGGCCATCCTCTACCGCTTTACCATGTCACAAGCAGGGAGCTGGATGGAAAGCAGAGCAGCCAGGATACGAACCGGTTTCCATATGGGATCTCAGCACATACAAGCGAGGATTTATTCACTAGACTATTTTACTGGGCCCTCCAAAATCTTTTTAATTTCTTTCCTTCTAATAATCTTGAGTTTGGCTTGTTCTTTCTTTTCTAGAACTATGAGTGGCATTGTTAGGTCGTTCATTTGAAGCTTTAAAACATTTTTTTAATGTAGGCACTGATGGCTATAACCTTCCCTCTTGATACTGCTTTTCTATATCCCATGAGTTTGGTATGGTATATTACATCCTTATTTTGTTTGTTTCAAGAATATTTTAAATTTCCATTTTAATTGGTTCATTGACCTACTGGTAAATCAAGAGACTGTTTAATTTTCACGTGTTTATATAATCTCTAAAGTTTCTTTTCTTGATTCTTAGTTTTATTCCATCGGGTTAGAAAAGTTACATGTTTGATTTTGACTTCTTAAATTTGTTGAGACTTGTTTTGTGCTCCATTTATGTTCTATCTTGGAGACTGTTCCAAGTGTTAAAAAGATTGTATATTCTGCAGCTACTGCATGAAATGTTATCTCAGTGTCATTAAGGGGGCCTGCCTTGTTTCATTGCCAGGAAATCTGCTACCTGGGATGCCAGGATTTCATATGGGCAACTGTTACAATACTAGCTGCTCCCAGTCCAGCTCCCTGTTAATGTGTCCGGAAATATAACTGAAGATGGCCTCCATCATTGAACCCAGATCTGCCAAGCCAGCCTGGTGGGCAAGACCTCAAGATAACTTTCTGTTGCATGAGTCTGACTATGGAAGTGTATGGCATCGCTAAGCTTCTCCAGAACGAGCAAGCTGGCAGCTCCTCAATCTGCATTCAGGCTCTGTGAGGTTTGTAAGTATCTCCAGCAGTGAAGGCTTCGGGTATGAGAAGCTGGAAACCTGAGGCCCATCGTTGCCCAGGAAGCAAAACCCCTCTTGGTTTAGGGTTGATCCCGAGAGATGGGATGGTAGATGCTCTGGACTTCTTTCATGTATGTGCAGCCAATGTGAATCTCTGTGTGAAGTGTCTGCCACATCCTCACACTGGCCATCACCCCAAATTCTCCTAGGAAGTAGCCTCTTTTTTTCTTTATTTGGGGACACTGTTGTGGAGAGAAGCATGCCAGGCACCTGGGCTTAGTCAGCCATCAAGCTCTTGATGTGACTGATTTGTCTTCTTTTACTGATAATGTCCAAATTTGAACCAATGTTAAACACATCAAGTTTTGCACATATCTCTGAGCATTCCTCTCTTTCCAGGAGATTTTCCCAAATACCTAATGTCTATAGTCATTACTTGAAGTTTTGTTCTTAGCCTCGCCTTTTCTCTTCTTAAAATGTGTTATTTTATTTATCTGAAAGGTAGAGTGACAGAGAGGGAAGGGGAGACATGCACACACACACACACACACACACACACACACACAGAGTTCTTTTTTTCCCAAATGGCTACAAACATGGAGGCTAGTTCAGTGAGAAACCAGGAACCTGGAACTCCATCTAAGTCTCCAACAAAGGTGGCAAGGCCCAAGCACTTGGACCATACTTCTCTGTTTCCCTAGGCACATTAGCAGGAAGATGGATCAGAAATGGAGCATCCAGGAGTCAATCAGAACTCCAATATGGAATGCCAGTGTTTCAGGAGGTGGCTTACTCCCCTTAGGTTTGTTTTTTGTTTTTTTTTTTTAGATGAAATTCAGCATTCTCATCCTCTGGGTAAAGCTTCAAGGATTTCTGTTGACAACACACATTTCAGTTTTGTGCTCCAGAGACAAAATACTAAAAAATTTCGAACTGCCTGCTAGAAATCCCCAAGCCTTCAAATTCAATATGTCATAAACCCAGTGCTTTAATGTCTGCCCCTTGCCCTGAATTTCTTGCTTCAGTATTGGAACTACCTTCTCTTGGATTGTTCAGGATAGAAATTGTACTGCCATTCACTTTCATGAGTATATGTCTAGGTACTAAATAGGACAACTGTATAAAAAGTTTAAAAAGAGTAGCATGCCTGCTTCAAGAGCAGTTAGATATGGAGACACTGTGACTGCTCCTAATTCATAAAGGATCTGGAGGAGAAGCACCTACCAACAAAGTGTGCTGGCTGCCACTGCATCTCATCGCAATGCCTCTCCTTTGTTTCATCCTTTCTGGCCACACTGCTCTAATTTGGTAATTAGCATTATTTGCCCTGGATTATTGTAATAGCTTCTTAAATGTGAAGCCTTGGGCTTGGTTTTCAAAATCGACTTGGACAAGACAAGACAGGACAGTTGTGAGCAAGCAGTAGAACACATCAATAGCTGGAGGGAGTGGAAAGGTAAGTGGTTAGCTGCTCATTCAAGAAACATTCAAGGCAACCATGTGAAGTCAATCTCAACAAATTAGTGCCATCTTGGTTCACAATACCTAGAACAACTTAGGCAGAACGTGCCATAGAATTAGAGCACTGTCTTCTGTTCTTGCAACACAAAATTGAGTTTATTTGTGAGTATAGTCAGAACACTGAATGAACCCCCAAGGTTTTTTTTTTTCCTAGTGAGAAGCTGGTGATTAATTTACTATTTAACTTGGAGCAAGATGAGAAGGATAGTGTAGTTGTTTTTATCCATGTAAAATGTCATCTTGTGGAAGTGAACTAAGAATTGCGTCAACATCAGAGCTGTCCTGAGACAGAATTCAGTCATCTCAACAAACAGCTGTTGTGTATCTCTGTGATTCAAGATGGACTCTACCTTCATGCAACTTGGATTCTAGTCTTCAGATTAATAATGAGCAAAGAAATAAACAAAACAGTAGAGGAATTTCAGGAAGTGATGGCACCAGAGGCCACATGAGATAATGGTATATCTGAGGCTGGGAGTATTTGAATCTGGATTTGACAACCACTCAACAGGGTTTTAGAAGAGACTTAGTGGCTGCACAGCTTATTGGATAGATGACCTCTGGGGGCACTTTCAGTTCCCATATTTTAAGAATAGTGTCTTCCTACTGTCATCTACCAAATTAGGACTTCCTCCCCTCTTAGCTATTCCAGCCCCCTTGCTATTCCAGGAACAAGAGGTTCCTGAGGTTGGTGATTCAGTAGTGACTAAGAGTGAGAACTTACCCATGTGGTTCCCTTGCATGGAATGTCTTTCTCGCATTTCTCTGCCTCTCAAAAATTCAACTTGCTCATAAAAGCTCAACTCAGAGATGAACTTTTCCATTAAGCTTCCTGGATCTCAGTGAAATGTATTGTTTCCCCCTGGGCCCAGTGGCCCTTAGCTTGGAGCACCATTAAAGCACTTACTGTATTTCATTTATATTGGAGCTCATAATGTCTGTTTCCCGAATAGCTTCTGATATTTGTGAGAATAAGGACCAAGTTTTTGTATTTAATAATCTTCCACAGTGCAAGTCTGCTAGTGCTGGGGGATCTGTACCCAAAAGATACTCAACAAACCCATGGATGCCACACAAGCAACAAGTTCACTATCATCTGGAGTGAATTAGACACGCCCACTGTTGAATTAGTGTAATGCTTCCTGTGAAATGTCCATTAAGTAGCTACCAAATCATTAGCCCTCATTAAATATTAGCAATTATTATTATGATTAGCCATCTCTGCCATCCAAAACCTTTATGATTTAAAACTATGATTTAGGAGTATGAAAAACTAAGAAAATTAGAAAAGAAATACAAATACAGATTTGTCCAAGGCTGCACAGCTAAGTGTCAGCTTGAGGTGATCAATCTTAACTTTGTCAGTCTTAATTGCTGCTCACCCCCAACTACACTCTGTGGCTTCCCAGTTGCCCATGGTTGAGGTCAACTCAGATAAGAACTGCTGTCCCTTCTACGCCCCCAAACTCATTGCTAGCACACTACGGGCAGCAACCCCTGGTTCAAGCTGCTGGAGCTGAAGCTGCCCATACTCTTACGGCCTTGGGCAGAACTGACTGCCAGGCGCTGGCAGGCTTGGGTTTGCAGGTGGAGGCTATCTGCGGCTCCATCTGTGAAGGGCTGGGGATAGGATAAAGGTAGAGACCCCGAGGCATGTCTGATACGCATGTTACATGGGCGAAGAGAGCACTGCATGCTTCTTCATCTGATTGGCCAGGAAGACAAACTCAGAACATCCCCCAAATATGAAAGTTAAACAAAAAGGATTTTTCAAATTATGTTTGTAGCAAGAACGAAAACAAAAACTACAAATGGATAGCCCTCATCCTCTTGCTCTTTGAGAGATTGTGTAAGCTTAACAAACAATTTTAAAAAAGACAAAGTTTCTCTGATCTTAAGCAAAGGAACAGTATTCAGTTGGGCAGGTTAAAATAAACACAGAGAAGGAACTGAAGCCCTTCAGAAGGAGGCTGCTTCTTCCCGAGCCTTAGCTTGAAAGGATTATATACCAAGAACTGCCTAACTTTGATGTTTATATTTAACACGTTATATTTATACAAGGCTTTTCTGTTAAAAAGGCTTGTTTTAACAGTCAACACATCCAATTTAATAAACATTTACTGATCTTCTCTCAAGTACGAAGCATAGCTACTTTTTGCTTTTTCAAATGGATGACATGCCCTCCAAACACAACTTTTCTAAACATTCTGTTTCTCAGTATACCCCGCCATACTCCAGTGAAGAAGAAAGCCATGGCCTCTAAACTGTTCTTTAAAAATTCAGCTTCGACCAGATTTTGGGGTTTTACTGCTGAGGCAAGAGGTTTCTGTCATTAACAACTCTGACTTTGCTCACTGAAAAAAAAAAAAGCCATTAATGAAGAGACAGAACATTTTCCTGCAGAGTCAGTTACTTGCAGATACTTGTGTGTTTGCAGGTGCATTTTGTAGTAAACAAATAGTTGTTTTGTGGAGTAGAGGACAAAGTCTGTTTCATTAGGCTTTGTTATTGAAAGGTGTTTTGTTATGGAAAGAGAGATGGTTTTCTAGTCAAAAAGTTTGAAAAGGAATAAATCTTAATGTAATGCATAATAGTGGTGTATATATATATATATATAGTAAGGCTGTAGTCTCATTAATTCTAGTTCTATTTGGAATTTAAAATGATCTGAAAAAGTGCTGTAGTTTGTACATGGTCCTAATAGCACAATTATGATGAGATTAAAAATTTTGTGGTTCGGTGGTGATAATTTTAAAAACCAAAGGAAATGTAAAAATATTAAATATTAATATGCAAATTATCAGTTTTCTGATCTACTCATCAAAGTAGAAGTTGAAAGTTAATTAGCCTGGGCCCAGTGCCATGGCCTAGTGGCTAAAGTCCTCATCTTGAACACCCTGGGATCCCATATGGCCTCCGGTTCTAATCCCGGCAGCTCCACTTCCCTTCCAGCTCCCTGCTTGTGGCCTGGGAAAGCAGTTGAAGACGGCCCAAAGCCTTGGGACCCTGCACCCCTGTGGGAGACCCGGAAGAAGTTCCTGGATCCTGGCTTCAGATAGGCATAGCATTGGCCATTGCAGTCACTTGGGGAGTGAATCATCGGATGGAAGATCTTCCTCTCTGTCTCTCCTCCTCTCTGTATATCTGACTTTCCAATAAATAAATAAATCTTAAAAAAAAAGCAAACAGAAAGTTAATTAGTCCCCAGCTGTAGATAACTGCCTAGAGGTTGACTTATACCTAGGCAAGTGTCATACTGCTGGGAGAAAAGCAGCCAATAGCTGGTGGGCGTCCTTGGCCTGGTTAATGCCAAATGTGTGTTAACTATACCAGTGTGCCAGCATATTTGCCTATTCTTCTTCTTTTTAATGATATGTGGGTAAAATGGGAAACATCAGCCAGGACACGCCAACCTTGCCCCTATGCATGAGGGGAATGACTTCTGGGGCCTTCCATGGACCAGGCCACTGCACTTGCAAGTAGGTGAGGAAAGTGAGAATGAGTAGTTTGCATGAGGAATATCAGAGGACATGTCTGGGTCAGGCCAGGCACCCATCCACTTGGGAGACTTGGGCACACACAAAAACCAGAGCTGGGGGTGGGCCTCATGGGGGTGTTTGAATGTCACCCCAAGTATGCCGTGGGATGGGCTAGGTCACAATACTCATCAGTTTGCATGAGAGATCGGGCTGAAAGTGGAACTGACAAGGCAGCTGAACCTACCACTATGCACACTGGCTGGTACAGGTGGCAGACTGAATCTAACCTTGCACTGTCTGGCACACACGAGAGTCAAATCTGAAGTCATGCCAAGAAAAGTTTTTTGGGGCCTCCCCAACTAGATCACTGGACTCAAACCTTGGCCACAGAGAAAATCTCAACATATGTGGTCTGATTTTGGATTGCATATGTCAGGACTATGCCTCCTCAGTGGGGGATGCCTTTGCAATGGACAGCATGCCGAGATGCATAAGGGGAACATGATAGATGCATAAGGGGAACATTGAGTGCCTCCTCAGGGGATGGAAAGCAGAACAGTCTGGATTAGTCTCCTGACGAAGCCCTGCAACATATTGTTGTTCCTGGGCTTTTGGATGCACTAAGGTAGATTTGGACAACCAACAGATCTTAGAAAGATTTTCTCAATTCTAGTGCAATGAAGCCAACGACATCTCAGAACTGTGAAAACCACTCAAGTAACACCCTTGGGACACTCTCCCCCATACTGGGGTCTCTAAGGCATCATCAATGACTGTCCCCATGCTTGAGTATTAATGTAATTTGACAGCAAAGAGTAGTCCACTCCACTCTCCATCCCACCACCCTCATGGACACAGAAGAAAAAAACAATTGAAACATTTATCCCACCCACTCCCCTCCAAATCTCGACCCTCCCCACCCTAATCGGAGACCCACATGACTGTACATCCCTTTCAACTATGTAAACAACATTAAATATATAATTAAATTCTTTTAAGAGAAAGTTTTTAGTTACATTATGTATTTAAACATATATACTTCCTTTGATTTATTTTACAATATTCTCCGTTTAAAGATTTATTTATTTTATTTGAAAGGCAGAGTTACAAAGAAGACACAGAAAGAGAAAGAGCTCTTTCAACTGCTGGCTCACTGCTCAAACGACTATAATGGCTGGAACTGGACCAGGAGCTCCTGGCAAAAGGTGGGAGCTGGTACTGGCCTCCTACATAGATGCAGGAGCCCCAGGACTTGGGCCATCTTTCACTGTTTTCACAGGTGTACCAAAAGAGAGCTAGATTGGATGTGGAGCTTCAAGACATGAACCAGTACCCAGGCAGGCTCAACAGGCAGCACTTAAGCTTGCTATGTCACAACATTAATTTCCATTTTATAATTTTCCTTTAATTTTTTCACTTGCTTGCATTCATAATATTCTGTATGGTTTAAATCACTAGCCACTTGCCATTTTCTACCATGTAAACTTTCTAAAGAAGATGTGGTTTCCTAGTTTCTACTTCAGCAAGTTGTAACTGGGTCATCACACTGAAGTTCCCCAACATCATCCCTGAAATGACTTCCAATTCACTGGAAAAAAATGGCAAACAAAAATAATGCAAAAAAAGTGGTCCATTTTCTAGAGATACTCTGACATACCTGTTAATTTTTTCTAGCTCTGAATCATAACTTGATTTAGACAGCATACAATTGTGATGGTTGTCAACATTGCGGCGCAGTGTGTTAAGCCTTTGTTTTCTATGCAGCCATCCATACTGGAGCTCAAGTTCAGGTCCCAGCTATTTCTTCTTTTTTTTTTTTTTAAGATTTTATTTATTTATTGGAAAGTCAGATGTACAGAGAGAAGTCGAGACAGAGAGAAACATCTTCCATCCCACTCCTCAAGTGACTGCAATGGCTGGAGCTGAGAACAGCTGAAGCCAGGAGCCAGGAGCTTCATCCAGGTCTCCCATGTGGGTGCTGGGTCCCAAGGCATTGGACTATCCTTGACTGCTTTTGCAGGCCACAAGCATGGAGCTGGAAGAGAAGCAGAGCAGCTGGGATATTAACTGGCGCCCATATGAGATCCCAGTGCTTGCAAGGTAAGGACTTTAGCCACTAGGTTACTGCACCAGGCCTATAATCCACTTACGATCCAGATTCTTACTAATGTGTCTGGGAAAGCAGTAGAAGATGATGGCACCTACGTGGGAAACTGAGATGAAGTTCTGGACTCGTGGCTTAAGCCTGGCCCAGTCCTGATTGTTGTAACCATTTGGGGACTGAATCAGCAGATGCAAAGTTTGTTTCCTTCCTTCTCTCTCTTTCTATCCACTGTTCTCTTAAATACATATTTTTTAAATAGAAGAACATTGCCACAAATTTACCTTCCTAAGCCCAGTGGAAAAAAGTTTCATATTCATTCCAAGTTTTGGTGAATTCTCTGAGAGTGACAAATACAATAGAAAGGTCATTTTCTCAAACACAGTGTGTTGCAAGAACAATGGAATTTTCAAGTTCTCAATATTGCTTCATGTATCATTTATCTCATGCACTCCTGGTACCTGGGTATCAGTTTTAGACACCCTGTCCCAATGTTGAGAGCCAGCAGAGCAAGTTATGAATGGAATGCAAAACATATTATCTTGGCCACAGTGTAAAAGCTGTGTGCGGTCCTAGGATTATTATCCCATCTCTCTGGTTTTTATTTTCCTTAACAAGAGTTGAACAAGCACCATAGTTTAACAATGCCTGTCAGCTCTAACAGTACTTACTTCTAAATGTAGAGCAGGAACAGTTGGGCCTGAAAAGATGGTGGAGGTTGTCGGGTGAGCAGCAGGGATGGAGAGCTGAAGGAGGACTTTGAACGCAGGACTGAGAGCTGAAATCTTCTGCAACAGACATTAGAATCAGTTTAGGCTCCTGAGTGGCAGGGTTTAGTGATGACTGGTGTGAGAGTAACAGCAATCTGACGAATGTAAAACATGTGCTACAGTGGATTTAGGGATGACACAAACAGCGCAAAAACAAAATTAAGCCAAATATATCCTTGTTATGTTTGCCTCTCAGAATGGAAGAGATCGTACTGCAGTCCTCTTGGAAAGAGCTGTTTAAATAAGATGCTGGACTTTATGCTTGGTAGATGCTTGCAATGAAAGAATCTCAATTGAATTTGAACTGTGGTAATGGAACAAGGTGAAGGAATCCACCATGGAGGGGTGGTTTGGGGAGGGGTGGGGGGAATCCCAGTGCCTATAAAACTGTGACACATAATGCAATGTAATCAATAAAAAAAAGATTATGAAAAACTAAAAAAAAAGAAATTATAAGCCCAAGAGGACATTTGGGCTGGAGGGCTTACCTTTCTCTTATCTTCACCCACAACCCGACAGGCTTTTAAAGTTTTTAAACAATTTTCACAAATGTTGTCTGATTCTATCTTCTTATGATTCAGACATTTCCCAACAACAGAAAGTCTTAAGCCAGCATTAAAAAATTAACTTACCTTTAGACTTATAGAGTCTTTTAGGCAACCAGGCATTTGAATAATCATTTGGAATCATTCAGCAGATGGCTACTCGATGTGGGTACTTTTGGGAGAGTGGTCCATGGGAATTAAAACAGGGAATGCCACCTCATGGAAACTGCTAAATGGCAAGTGAGTCCCTGACCTGGACAGCCTCATGAAGACATTGATTCAGTTCTGCTACCCAATGCCTTAAGAGATGAAAGTCCCACCCACTGCCAAATGATTTTAAGCCCTGCTGTCCCCTCATTTGATGGGGTTGAGTATATATCCTATGAGAACTATTCACAGGCAGGTAAATAGGTTTAAAATGACCTTCACCTGAAAATGGTGGTGGTCAGTCAATACTAAAGTGCTATTTGGATAGAGAAGGATTCAGATTCTTATCTGTTATCCTTGGGTACAGAAAGGATGACTGGTGGCTATGATCCTTGTTCTTGTCATGCCTGCCTTGAACCTTAACAACCTGACAAACTTAAAAATTGCACTCAAAAACTTCCCTGTACTAAGGGGATTTCCAATGTTCCTGGTCATTAACTTAGTAAAGTGTCCAGTTATTACTCTGCTTTCAATATAGCCTTCAGCAAGTTCTTCATTAATAGTTTGTAAGGTTATGTCTAATGCAAGTTAACCGTCCCTTTCTGGGTTGGTCATCCATGATAGAGTTTGATTTTTTTTTTTTTTTTTTTTTTTTGGCAAATCATCCTTTGGCTGTCAGCACAGTATGCCTCCTCTCCCTGAAGCAAGGTAATCCTACTTTTGGCAAGGAACACATGTTCTTTAGGAAACATGATGAGTTTTTTTTTTCCATAAATTTTCATTTGAATGTTAGTATATTATAGCATCAACACTAGACTCCAAGTCGAGACGAGTCTTTCTTTTAAATGGGAACCTGGCAAAAGCCCTGAAGTTTGTCCCTAGATTCCCTGGATCCTGGGCTGCTTTCCAGGCTGGGGGAAATCTATTAGATTGCTTGGTGAGGCTTCAGCCAGTCTCTCAAATTGGCAACTTCTGCCTCATTAGCTTTGGGGAGAAATTTCATTGTGTCTTTGATAAAATCCTACAGATTACCAATGTCCTTGGAACTGTACAAAATATCAATGCAGATCACCTCAATTTATTTTTTCCATAAAGAAACATTTAAACTATTTTTAATTTTCTTTATTAATAAATGATACAAATATTAATTTAGGTAGAATACCCATCCTTATGTCAATTCTTGCCTCCTAGAGTGATCTTACTCATCTTCAACTGCTCTTCAAGACAGTGTGTGCATGTGTACGTATGTGTGTGTGTCTAGGGTGAGTGGTTTTCAGGACATTTTGCTTGATTTCCAAGAAAACATCAGTATTCCCATATCTTTTTAACTGTGCTGTCATCTACTTCTAGCTCCTTAATTCTTTTTTTTTCTTATAAAACAATTTACATTTTGGCATATTTGTAACATATCAAAATGATTAATACATATATTCATATACAACATAAATCTTTAGTCCTTCATAACAGTGTTATTTACATGAAAACTTGAACAACTCTCCATATTATAAAACTAGTCATCATACATTGAAATTAACTGTTTTTGAATAGAGGAACATAAAGCAATTGTTGGCTCTGGTGATGGGGTTTCTGATTAGGATACCTGCCCAACAGCAGAATGTCTGGGTTTTTTCCCTGGCTCTGATTTCGGGGTTCAGCTTCACTCGAATGGACATGCCAGTAGATTAGCTCCTTAGTTCTTTTGCTGAATTTTCTTAGTGCATTCGAAGTGGCCCTGTAATGTGACTTCACCGTCATAATTCTGACTATATGACTGTGGACACTTCTCTAGGAATCTAATATTCCTTTGCATTCTTCTCAAAAAATTGATATAATGGTTTACTATCTGCCCTCTGCCTGTTTTATTTCCACATGCCTTTAAAGTGAGGGGTCAGCATCTCAGCTCTGTTCCAGCTCTATTCTGTTTCTAAGCTGCCTTATGCATCGTTGCAGAGCCAGTGGTGGATCTCATGTAAAACTTTGTATTCATATAGATCCAGGCTCTCTCTACGCATTGCTCCTTTATATATCTTCCTCTTTGGGTGCGATGTATAAATATACTACTGAAACATTTTTTTTAAAGAAATTTATTATTATTTTTTGAAAAGTCAGATAATCACAAAGTTGGAGAGACAGAGAGGAAGATCTTATATCTGCTGATTCACTCCCTTAGTGGCCACAACGGGGTTGGAGCTAAATCGATCTGAAGTCAGGAGCTAGGAACTTCCTCTGGGTCTCCCATGCAGGTGCAGGGTCCCAAGGTTTTGAGATGTCCTCTACTACTTTCCCAGGCCACAAGCTGGATGGGAAGCGGGGCTGCTGGGACATGAATTGGCACCCATATGGGATCCCAGATGCATGTGAGGCAAGAATTTTAGCCACTAAGCTACTGCACCAGGCCCACCTATTAAAATCTTTTAACTCAATAGGACCATAGTGGCCTGGCGTAACTAGTTTGGTATGTGCTATTGCAGCCCTTCCTTTTTCTGATTTGTAATAGAATACTGCTTTATTGTGGGTACATTATTTTGTGTATATAAAGGTGTGTGTGTTTCAGACAGAGAGAGAGAGAAAAGAGAGAGAGAGAGTTAGGCCTATCCAGTAGAACATTCCTTTCTTCAGCTATCCCCTGAACTCTTATGTCTATACATTCTTGCTATGTATCACATGCTACCTTAGGTCAGTTATCCATCTATTCATCCATTTAACAAAAATTTGTGGTAGTCCTCAAAAATAACTGGCCCATATTTTATCCCTTCCAATCCAGGTGAAGGGCAATGATTATGTCTTACAACATTTTTTGATACATTTTCATTTAGAAAATACTTTGCATAGTTAGCTATTTTTTGGTAAATTAATTGAATTCCAATTGTAATCATACTTCAAACCTTATAGGAATCTGTTTCTTTCCTTTCTTAAAATAATCCATATATTCAATGTAATAAATAGTGTTCTGTGCTGAATATTGGCTTCTGAGGCATCTATGAGTATTTATTTTGCACAAATATTATACACAAATCACTGATAGGCCAAGGAAGAAAAGCAAAAAAACCGAATGTCCCAATGTTAACTACTCTTTTTGTGAGTTCTGCCTGCTCAGAGTATACTTTCATGCCTTTTCTTTAATATCACTCCAAGAAGAGCGTGGAATTATATATATCTATAGCTCAATGAATATTTATTGAATATTTATTGATCCACAGAGCAAAGTTGAGACAACAAATATAATGATAGCCTTCTCCGTCATGTTTCATTGATAAAATGGGGAAAATATCATTGTTTTGTCCACTCTATAGGTTTCAATGCACATTTAATTCTATTGAGAACTACATAAAACATAAAATCCTACAGTTTCAGCTCCAGCAAGATTTGGATTCTTAAAAAGGTATTTTAGGGTCTGGCACCGTGGCCTAGTGTCTAAAGTCCTCACCTTGAACACCCGGGATCCCATATGGGCTCCGGTTCTAATCCCGGCAGCTCCACTTCCCATCCAGCTCCCTGCTTGTGGCCTGGGAAAGCAATCGAGGATGGCCCAAAGCCTTGGGACTCTGCACCCACAAGGGAGGCCCGAAAAAGGATCTGGGCTCCTGGCTTCAGATCGGCACAGCACTGGCTGTTGCAGTCACTTGGGGAGTGAATCAACGGACAGAAGATCATCTTCTCTATCTCTCCTCCTTTCTGTATATCTGACTACCCAATAAAAATAAATAAATCTTAAAAAAAAAACCTAACCAGTGCCCTCCCCAAGTATTAGAACATATATAGTACCATTATTTCTTCAGGTGAGCATTAGAGGACCTATATTCAACTTGTATTAATGGATCATGTTGTGAAAAAAAATGCCTTGCATTAAAAAAAAATAAGTAATACTAGTAATTTTGGTTCAGTAAAATGATCACACAAATCAAGCCTGGGACCCTGGGGACTAAGTGAGGAAGAACAGATTTACTGCTCATAGTAAATATTATATTCTTTACGAAATAAAAAAGTTGATAGTTTTGTAACCCAGAATTCATTGGCTCCTGCCTTTGCTTACTGATGCTGGATTTCCAATTCCTTGCAAAGCTCCTTCTTCCCCAAATTTCTGAGAGCCCATGGGTTCTTGCCACTCATGTGGGAGATCTGGACTGAGTTTCTGGCTCCTGGATTTGGCTTTGGCTTTGGCCCAAACCTAGCTGTTATGGGCAGTTGAGGAGCGAACCCCTCTGTCTCTGGGGCAAATAAAGGAATAAATACAACACTTATCTGTGGCTACAGGGATACCTGCTGCTGAGGTCTCTATTGGTTTTAAGCACCTCTGGTACTCATCAGTGAGACAGTCCCACTGAGCCAGGTCACCATACTCTCTGTTGGATAGTTCCTGATCACCAATGAGGCTTTCAAATAATGAAAAAGGCTTCTGTGTTTTGAATTTATGAGACTGATATGTTCAGATATGGAGACAAAGTGTTGTATGTCTCTATACATACAAACCAAAGATAGACTCCCAGTAAAAGAACAGAAAATATCCCAACAGTTAGATGATGAGCTTTCTCACACTGTCCATGCTTATATCGTTGGGAAACACTTCAATAACAGCATGGTGGACTTATGACTGTTCATGAAGGACATCCATTTTAAAACCAGAGGGGAAATCAATGCTGTGGGGGCAGCTATGGGGAGGGTCATGGGTAACCCCAGAGCCTATGGAACTGTATCACAAAACAAAATAAAATATATTTTTTTAAATTACAATTTTAATGGTTATAACTTGACCTCTTTTCCCACTTATAATTATGTTACTCATTTGCAAACATGTATTGAATTCTGACTATGTGTACAACATCAACTAAATCCTTCACAAACTCATGTAACCTGGTATCATGAGGAAGACAGATATGAAGCCAAATTGCGAGTGCGTCTTCTTTTCTGGTAACTCCCTATGGATGAATTTCCCCTTAACTAATGGTTTTCCTTGTATTTAGAAGTACTTCACATTAATTCCTCTCATGCTAGACTAAAAGCTTCACCTTCAGAGAATAATTTACTTAGAGTTCCAGTTGACATGGTTCTATAAGAAGTCTGTAATTCTAAAAGCACCTATACCTATTAGACCTTGGAAATAATTCACAAATGCAGTCGAATAAGCCATTGTTGGGTTTTAAAATGTATCAGCGGTTTTCTCAAACACAGGCACATGCATTTCCTATCTCATATGACATACTTTGGGGCATGTAGAAAGTAGATACAGAGTCAGCACTTCCTGGTGGAACTGGGATACATTTTATTGCATCTTTTATTATATTTTCAACACTGATCAACACGATTTATGAATTTTATGCAATGACAGAATATGTCATGATTAAAAACTGGAACAATGGGAGTACTTCTGATATGAAAAACCAACAGTGAAAACTGTATTCAAGCTGTGTTCCAAGAAGTAGGGTGAGAATGTTCCTGAATTGAGGTACAGTGAGTTAAGCCACCACCTTTAATGCTGGTTATTACATATACAAGCACCAGTTCAAATTGCATTTCCTCTACTTCTGATCTAGCCCCCTACTAATGTGCCTGGGAACATAGCGGAAGATGGCCCACGTACCTGGGCCCCTGTCATCCGTATGGGAAATTCTAATGCAGTTACTGGTTCCTGGCTTTGGACTAGCCCAGTCAGGACTAGCGTGGCCATTTAAGAAGTGAAAAATGGGGCCCAGCATGATAGCCTAGCGGCTAAAGTCCTCACCTTGAACGTGCTGGGATCCCATATGGGTGCCAGTTCTAATCCCGGTGGCTCCACTCTCTGCCCGGGAAGGCAGTCAAGGATGGCCCAAGGCCTTGGGACCCTGCACCTGCGTGGGAGACCCAAATGAAGCTCTAGGCTCCTGATTTTGGTTTGGTATAGCTCTGGCAATTGCGGAGTGAGTCAACAATATCTTCCTCTCTGTCTCTCCTCCTCTCTGTATATTTGACTTTTCAATAAAAATTAAGTAAATCTTCTAAAAAAAAAATCATGAATGAGGCGTCTTTGACTCTCTCTCCATCTCCTTCTTCCTTTCTCACTCGCATTCTGGCTTTCAAATAAATAATACATCTCTAAAAAAAAAAACTGGCTAGAAAAAGCAGAAATGTACTCACAGGAAGATGCACTCAGCTTTTTCAGACATTCCTTAAAAGAAAAAAAAAAAAAGCAAATCTAAATTGTTGCTTTCCTGAGATTCCTGAAGCTCCTAAAAGGAAAATAAGAGACATTTAGAAAAATATAGTAAGTGTTCTAGTACATTATTACTTTCACTATCAAGTCCTAGACACTGCTAGCATATATACAATATAACATAAAAACCCCGAGCAATAACAGTGTAATGGGCTCCCAGAAGTGACCTACAAATCCTCTCCCGTAAGAATCCTTTCTGGTCTGCTAACTCGCAATTTCTACTTCAGTCTGATCTGGATGTTACGGAGGAACACATAGTCCTTACAGCTTTGCACATTACCTCTGATTTGCTCTTAGAACTCCATCCTATAGGACAGAGGAATTAAAGTCAGAGTCATGGTGCGGCTTGTTAGCCACAATCCAAAAGGGACTCTGGCACTACTGGAGGAAACAGGTCCCCTCTGCATCTTGGAATTGCTGCTTGCATGCTACAGGTGGCTTGCTTTTTGTTTTTTGTTTTTCAACTTTCTCCCTTTTCTTACCCTCAAAAATAGGCAAGAAGTTTTTAAAAAGCTGATTTTCTTATAGCCCTCACATTTCCATAACATAGAGAGATATTACACTTCTATTCTGAGAGATGTGAGTCCTAGTTCCTTGTGAAGAAAAGCTGACCATTTCTGATTTAAAGCTGGCTGTTAAGGTGCTAAAATTGTTTGTCCTTAGCATTTTTCAGGCTTATATTTATTCTCTCCCCTTTTCTTGTTCTTTCTTTTTCTCTGGGGTCGAGAGTGGGCCCGCGGGGAGGGGAAGATGGCGGGGCTGAGGAGAGAAACTCTTATCTACTAAATCTCTCCCCCAGATGCTCACATGGATAGGTCATTTCCGCGTCAGGAGCTGCAAACACAACCTGGGTTTCCTGCTTGAGTGGCAGGGATCCATGTGCTTGAGCCAGTAAGTACCTGTTACTTCTCAGGGGGCACAGCAGCAGGAAACTGGAATCAACAGCAGAGCTGGGACTTGAACCAGGCATTCTAATATGGTATCTTAGCCACTATGCCAAACACCTGTCCCTACTTAATAATTTCAATGCACATGAAAACAAAACCAAAATGTCTCTTTATAAAGATGTATACCTAGGGGTGGGCCTTAGCAATATATTTGCAATTGTGCCTTGGGATGCCGGCACCCCATATTGGAGTGCCTGGGTTCAAGACCCTCTTCCACTTGATTCCAACTTCTTGCATCCTGTGAAACAATAGGTGAAGGTTGAAGACCCTACCACCAAATGAGAGACCAGGATTGAGTTCTGGGTTCATGGCTACTGCCTGGTCCAGCTCTGGCTGTTGTGGACATTTGGGGGATTAAATCAGAGGGCGAAGATCTCCATATTTCTGTTTCTGTCCATTTTTCTTTCAAACCGAATGAAAAATTTTAAAAAGTGTTTTAATTGACCCACACTTTAAAAAAGTGTGCTTAGATTGAAGTATTCAGTCATTGCATACTGTTTCCAATTCATATAACTTACTCAACTCAGTGTTAAACGACTTGGACTCTGATCTAAAAGGCAAAACAAAACATCCTCTTTTTGGGAGCCAGCATCATGACATAGTAGGCTAAGCCTCTGCCTGAAGCACCAACATCCTGTATGGGTGCTGGTTTATATTCTGGTTGCTTCAGTTTTTTTTTTTTTTTAAAGATTTATTTATTTATTGGAAAGTCAGATATACAGAGAGGAGGAGAGACAGAGAGGAAGATCTTCCATCCGATGATTCACTCCCCAAGTGACTGCAACGGCCAATGCTATGCCGATCTGAAGCCAGGATCCAGGAACTTCTTCCGGGTCTCCCACAGGGGTGCAGGGTCCCAAAGGCTTTGGGCCTTCCTTGACTGCGTTCCCAGGTCACAAGCAGGGAGTTGGATGGGAAGTGGAGCTGCCGGGATTAGAACTGGCGCCCATATGGGATCCTGGTGTGTTCAAGGTGAGGACTTTAGCCTCTAGGCCACGGCACTGGGCCCTGCTTCACTTTTGATCCAACTTCAGCCATTACCCAGGAAAGCAGTGGAAGGTGGCCTACACCCTTGGCTCCTGTGCCCATGTGGGAGACCCAGCTAATCCTGCCTTCAGATTAGCTCTGCTCCAGCCACTGTGGCCATCTGGAGAGTGGACCAGCACATGGAAAGTTTCTGTCTCTCCTTTCAGTAACTCTGCCATTCAAATAAAAATCAATCCTTTTTTTTTGTTGTTGTTGTTAAAAAACCCTTTTGGGGAAATGCAACTATAAAGGGAATAAAATAAATAAAATTAGTGTGAAATAATATAATAATAAGATAGTAAATTGTATAAATTATAATGTTTGAAGCAGAAAAAAAAAAGTTACAGGCATAAAAACCAAAAGGATTCCTCAATGGTTTCCCCTTAGTAACTGCCACCTTTGACATTCAGAATATCTGGAACAAGCATCTGGTGTAGCTATTTAAATGCTGCTGGAGATGCTTACATCTCATAGTCACCCACACAGGTGCAGGGTCCCAAGGTCTCAGGCCATCCTTGACTGCCTTCCCAGGCCACAAGCAGGGAGCTGGATGGGAAGCAGGGCTGCCGAGATTAGAACCGGTACCCATATGGGATCCTGGAGTATGCAAGACAAGGACTTTGGCTGCTAGGATACTATGCCAGCCCCTGCCTGCGCTGCCCCCCACCCCCCCGCCCCACTATCTTTTAAACGTTATCTTTCTTAGTTTTAGATTTCTTTTCTAGTCAAACTGGCTTTCTTTTCTTTTCAAAAATTATTTGAAAGGCACAGTTGCTGGGTGCATGAGGAGGGGTGCAGACAAAAAAATCTTTTATCTGCTGTTTTATTCCCCAAATGGCTAGAACAACCTTAGCTGGGTAGGTCTAAAGGAAGGAGCCAGGATCTTCTTCCAGATCTCCCAAGTGGGTACAGAGTCCCAAACATCTGGGCTACCTTCCACTACCTTCCCAGATGCATTAGTATGGAGGTGGATTAGAAGTAGGGCAGCTGGGATGTCAGCAGGCTTGGCTTAACTTGCTAAGCGGCAACTAGTTTTGTTGAAATCAGAACAAAGTTCTTAATTGCTGTGACTGTTCTACCCACCTTAGGATTTACTAAGGAAGGAGTTTCTCTCAGGTTGGAAATGAAGTGGTGTAAAGTAATTTTTTTACCTCCACACTTCTTGCTACAACTTTTCCTTTAACATTCACTCTAGATTGGAATATCCTTACTTATTATAAACAAGACTAGACAGAGCAATCTACTTGAGGATATGAGTAACAACCACACTCCTGTTGGCAGATTACAATTCTGCTTCACAACTTTTGTATGGACTCAAAAGTAATTTTCAGAAATTATTATTTAACCCATCTGTAGTTGTTTCTCAATAGGGTAAATAGAGCCTCCAAATGGCATAGGATCACTCAAGCACTTCTTTGTATCAGACACCTACCGGATGTCTTGTATTTGAAAGTCTTTAATAAATAGTGACTAGTTTTATTAATTTAACTCATGACAGAAGAGTTATCAGCAAATATTTGGTTGGAAAAGTCTGCTGAGGTTTTCCGTTTTGTTAATTGTTTCATTGCATTCAGAGCCTACCGAGGCACCTGGAAAAATCACAGCAGAGAGATACATCATTTGGGTGCCAACTCCCTTTAAAATAAGGCAAACATGAATTTATCATAAAAATGCTAAAGCATTTAGAGTGAATATTTCCTCCTAAAACTAGATATATGAAAACATACTAACAAAATTACTCCATGTTTCTTTACATTCTTTACCCAAATGTATTTTTCTTTAGAACTGGAAATATGGTCCATAAGTTCTACATTGTATTGTTTCATAAATATATTTCTCAGTTACCTTTAGGCATTGCATTTATTTTTACTGTCTGCTTACTATGAAGTTAAGATAGCATAACTTACTTAACTATTCTATTATACAATATTGTGTCTCTTCAACTCTTACATGCAGCATTAATTTCAGACTACCTTTAGGTCTCTGAATATCTTGTTATGTGTATTTCTGTAATTGTGTAACCTTTTGTCTCTGCCTGGAGTAGTCTTTATCCATGTGGACAATGGATCTTTAAACTAATGGTCTACAAACTTTCGATATTAATTAATTTTGAACTAACGTAATACACAAATGATATTCACAAAAAAAGGAAAACATAAGAAAAAAATAGTTTAAAGGTAATTTTCAATTAAAACCCTAATTTTTTTCAAGACTTAATGTATGTATTTGAAATGCTCAATGTCAGAGAGAGAGAGAGAGAGTGACAGACAAAGGGAAAGGGACTTTCTTTTTACTGGTTCACTCTCAAACCGGCTTTGATGATCAGGGATATGACAGGCCAAAGCCAGGAGCCAGTAACTCCATCCAGGTCTCATGTGAGTGCAGTGCTTCAAGGACTTGGACGACCTTCAGATACCATCGCCCTGTAGTATCTAGTTGGATTGCAAGTGCAGTAATCCATGCTGGAAGCTGTGCTCTGATATGGATGCTGGAGTACCAGGCAGTTAAACAAAACACTACAATGCCAGACCCAAGATCCTAAACATGGTTTTTTTTTGGTCTTCCAGTTGCCCTCTTCTTATCTAAAAACACTATTAATACTGTCCAAGACACAAGGGCTGGGCCCTGGGCGATATTGTAGCAGCTGAAGTCCTCGCCTCGTAGAGGGCCGGGATCCCATATGGGTGCCAGTTTTAATCCCGGTGACCCTACTTCAATGCAGTCAAGGACGGCCCAAAGCTTTGGGAACCTGTACTCTCTTGGGAGACCCGGAGGAAGCTCCTGGCTTCGGACTGGTTCAGATCCAGCCATTGTAGCCACTTGGGGAGTGAAGCATCAGATGGAAGATCTTCCTCTCTGTCTCTCTTCCTATCTGCCTTTCCAATAAAAATAAATAAATGTGAAGACTTGGTGTTAGCATCACTACATCTCCATCACACATTGATCCAGGATAAGGTTTGAGTGTAATAATGGTGGACGGTAACTTCTACTTCAAAATTCTTAACAATTTAAAAAATTGGGAGGATTTCTCCTAACAAATTTGATTAGTAGATTATTTTTACCCAAGAACGTGGCTGATCAAGAGCTCTTATAAAGAGGGGAATATTAGCTTTGTCTTTTTGTTTCTGACCCAGTAAAATTTGTAATCTACATTTGCAGAAATCATTTTTAGTACCCTTTGGGAATCAATTTAGTTAAAATCAAATACTGTGGACTAAGCACGGGAACATAGTGGCTAAATCCTGATCTTGCATACATTGGGATCCCATTTTGGTGCTGGTTCATATCCTGGCTATTTCACTTCCCATCCAGCATGGGAACTTAGAGGAGGCTCCTGGCTCCTTGCTCCTAGGTTCAGATCAGCTCAGCTCCTGCATGTTGTGGCCACTTCGTGAGTGAACAAGCAGACACTCCTTTTAGATCTGCCTGTTCAATAAAAATAAATAAATCTTTTTTTTTAATCTATGCATCTTATTTTCCTCAAAATGTATTTTAAAACCCACTTCCTTTTCTTGCAAGATAATTAAGTGAAAATTTGGTACAGATAGATTGGATGAAGGTAGTGTGATTAAAATCATTGAGCATATTCATGGGAATGATTTGATATATTCTTTTTAAAAGTCCTTATCTACTTTGAGTAGGTAGAGGTCCTTTTGGACTATAAATCCAGAGCGTGTTTCACTGGTATGGGATTGCATGGTGACTTTGGAAAGACGCACCCCTACATTAACAGCTGGGAGAATATGTCATGTTTTCTCTTTTTCACTTATCTGCCTTTGTTTATTTTCTAACGTTTACAGATATGCTACATCAGGGTGGCCTAGGCACTATATATCTTATTTGAAAGACAAAGGGGCAGAGAGGGAGAGACTGAGATTTTGTTGTTGCTGTTGTGTAGCCTGTTTGAATTATCCTGATTATTTAATATACAGTGATAAAACTATAATCCCAAAATGTGCCAAGTTAAAGTCTTCAACTGTAACTTGAGAGGACTAGAACTATACCCTGCGGATCGTGGCAAGTCAGGAAGCCAGAGAGCCTCCTCCACAGGGGCAGAGCAGTGATCCAAAGACTCAAACTTGAGGGAGCTTCTGGCCAGAAGGAGACAGAGATCTACCCCTGGGCTGGTCAGGAGTCCAGAAGAGCCATATGATGGAGGAGGCAGGGCCAGGAGAGCACCATTTCCTGGGGAAGAGAGGTACCCTACTAGAGAAGACACCTGCCCCAGAATGGGGTTTGGGCCAGAGCAGGATGCAGCAAGAAAGATCTGAGCAGGCAAAGGGCCTGAGAATCTGGCTGGCAAGGATCCCGGGGTCTAAAGAAAGGGCAACCGTGGGCACTCCCAGGGCAGCCTGGACTAGGGAGCTGCCCAGCAAGGGACTGCAGATCCTTAGGGGATTCTCTCCCAAGAGAGAAAGCATTCCATCTGATGGTTCACTCTTCAAAGCCAGCAAACATCTGCAGTTAGTGAAGGCTAAACCCACGAGCTCCATTACAATCTCCCATATGGGTGGGAAGAATCCATGTACTTGGCTCATTATCCATTTCCTGTTCTCTCCCAGGCACCCTCGCAGGGCACTGTTATTAGAAAAATGAAGTACCTAGAACTGAACTTCCATCCTTCAAAACGTGTATTTGAGGCAGAAGGACATACACTCAAAGATAGCTAGCCAGACATACAGAGATCACCTATTCCCACTGCTTCATTCCCAACTCTTTGCATCTCATGGAATATGACTCTAATTACCTGGATTATAGAGTCAGTATCGTACTAAATTTTGAAGATCAGTAATCAACAAACAACACTGGCTTGGGTCTGGCGCAGTAGCCTAGCAGCTAAAGTCTTCGCTTTGCATGTGCTGGGATCCCATAAGTACTGGTTCTAATCCCAGCGGCCCTGCTCCCCATTCAGCTTCCTGGGAGAGGAGTCAAGCATGGCCCAAGACCTTGGGAACCTGCACCCACATGGGAAACCCAGGGCAGTGGGCTCCATGCTCTGGCTTCAGATGGACTCAGCTCAGCTCTGGTTGTTGAGGCTGCTTGGGGAGTGAATCAATGGATGGAAAATCTTCCTCTCTATATCTCCTTCTCTCTGTATATCTGGCTTTCAATAAAAATAAAATAAATCTTTAAACAAAACAAACAACATTGGCTTAATAAGGGAGGTCCTGGGAAGACTTTCTGTTGGAAATGGTTCACTGTGGCTTCATCAAAATAACGTGTATTTCAAAGTCTATGTGTTGCTTTCTTACCAATCCTCCCTACAGGAGCCTGTGCTGTGGTACAGCGAGTTAAACTGAGACTTGCAATACTGGCATCTCTACTGGAAGGCTGGTTCAAGTTCAGGCTGCTTCACTTCCAAGGCAGCTCCCTGTTAATACACGTGGAAAGGTACTTGGCCTCCTGCCACCCATGTGGGAGACCCAGACTGCGCACCCTGACTGCTGCCTTCAGTCTAACCCAGCTCTGGCTATTGGGCTCACCTGAGGAGAGCATCAGCAGATGGAGAATGTGTCTCTTGCTCCAGCCAGCAGAGCCAGGACCTGGACACTGCCAGGGTCTGAGGGATGAGGCACGACAGGAGACCAATGATGGTGGAAGTCTCCAGGAAGCCTGCCTTATATATTCTTTCCCCAAGCTCTTTTACAGAACAATGGGATGCTAATGAGTCTGATTAGACTAGGCGCTACTAGCCCCAAGCCCATTTCCTGTAGGTGCTTAGCTTAACCAGTGCTAATCAACTCCTTAGCCCACAAGTCTCTCATTGTTACTCAACCTTACAAGTAAATTAATAATAATAATAGATCTCAAAACACAAGAACTTGTCTGCATTTTTTTCTAGTTTCAATTAAAAATGCAACTAAGTGCTTTTGAGCAAGTCATTTGATGATTATTATCATTTATAATTTCCTCTTTTGTAAAACAGAACAAAAATTTTTCTGCTTTAATGGGCTGGTATGAGGACCAAATGATATAACACATGCCTGAAGAACTTCCTCAGTTGCAAAATGCTATGCAATTGCTTATGATTATTTTAAATTTAAATAAGTTATGCATAAAGAAATTAAGAGTACTCACATACTATAAACAGTAACTATTAAGTATTAAAATTATCTTAAATTCACAAGTGATTGAACTGCATGTGGGAGGGTAAAGAATGGCCTGAGAGTTGAAGAAACAACTACAGAATGCTGTTCTCAACAATTCTCTATTTTATCCATAAACTTATCCCTCAGGTCCCAATTTTAAACTGGAACGCAACCCTTTTTTAATTTTTCTCCCTATAAAATTTCTCCTTGGTCAGGCTTTTAAACAGCACCAGTTCAAAATATCACAAGGCAGGAATAGCAAAACTAACCATAACCTTAAAGCAGACTATTTTTGTATTGATAAATAAACAGCTATGTTTATTCTTTGTATAACTTAAACATTTGTTATTTATTTTCCCACTGCCCTAAGTGGGAGCAGGAATGGGGGAAGCACAGAAAAAGCAGGCGGGACATAAAGCTTTGCCTCCCCGCACATCAGGAAACAGTGGCAAAGGTCTTTCTTAACAGCATAGGCAGGCATGATCAAGATGACAGAGTTGCCAAGCACCAAGTTTGCTTTTCACATTCTTTACCTTCCCCCATGGCATCCAGTGACCTCATGTGCTCTTTTAATTGCAAAGAATGAGTCTCTACTGCTCTTGGGCTATTAAAAAAATGCAATCTCAGGTTTGATATTATAGAATGATTGCCTATTGGCCATTTGGCTAGCAGGATTTTGAAATACTGGTTGCCAACACTTCATTTGGCCATCTTCCCTTTCATTCCCCATTGTCTTACGCAGTGCCAGTCTAACTAATTTGTTTTACTTGTCTGGCCCCTTGTACATCTGAGTTCAGCAAGGCCTATCTAGACTGCTCCTGTTTCCCATCAAAGCTTACTTTGTTCAGTCCGAAGCCCTTCATTAGTTTTTCAAAGCAGTAGCTAGGTAATCTGATCAAGTATGGGTTCTTTAACATGTGCTTTCTGGAGATAGTATCTTAACAGAAAGGGATGACTCCGCAGGTGGAAGCCACAGGCACCGCAGGATTACAGTGGGGATGGCAACGCACCCCTCTACCTTCCCTGCTATTGCACTGTAGCCCCACCTTCCTGGTCCCTGGCAGAACAATAGACAGGGTTTCTTTAGGAAGCTTTCTGAAATACCGCCTTTACAGTTCGCCTAGCTTCCAGAAACCCAGAGCTATTATGGGGCACTTCCGACTCCCCAATTCCTCAGAGGCTTCAGGATATCCCACTTGATCGCATTTCTCCCTCACCTGCCTTTGGGGTCCGTTTTGCCCTGGATGGTCGCGCCCTAGAAGCGCGCGCATCCAGCATGAGCTCATCTTTCGGGGGGCGTTTCCAGAAGGCCCGGCCGGCCGACCCCATCAATGGCCCGGTAGGCAGGCTGAGGCGAAGCGAGGCGCTGCCGCCCACAGGCGCAGCCTCTCTAAGCGTTGCTCCTACTTTATCCCGAGAGTTCACACCTCGCTGGGGACACCCTTTATCCCATCTGGCCCTTTCAGGAAAGACGCCGACAGACTCGGCATGCGCGACGTGGGGCTGAGGGAAACCTTGGGCGGGCCGAGGGCGCCGCGCCCCGCCGACAGCCTGTGGTGGGCGGGGGGAGCCCCAGGACCCTCGGCTCGGCGGAGCGCGCCTCAGACGCCTGCCCCGGCGACCGCAGCAGTTTCGCTCTGCCGCCTCAGGACTAGCGCTTCCTATTTGCGGTTTCCACACCGGCCGGGAGCAGCCGCAGGCGAGCCCGACACCTAGGCGGCCACGGCCCGGCGAGCGGCTCTCGGCTCCGGGCCGCCGAAGGCCAATCGCGCTGCAGCTAGGTCTTGCGATTGGACAGCCGTGAGGGCCGATTGGCCGCCAACGCGGGTTTCGGTCGGCCTCCCTTTTCCTTTGGCCATCCCTCCGCCTCCAAAGCTGTGGGCCAATGAGACGGCGCCTTATACACGTCCTCCCTCCGTTTTCCGGGCCCCACCTTGCAGAGGGAGGAGTCGTTCTGACTGGCCAGATGTCCTCGGAAGCCCCCTGCCCTTCACCAATCACTCAGGGAGGTACACGCCCAGCGGAACTGTCCAGCCAATGACGAAGCAGCCCCAGCTCGCGACCCTGCAGCTTCACCAGCGACTCTGGGTTTCTCCGTCTTTAACTCTTTAAGGCTTTTCCTTGAGGGCTGACGACTGTGATTGGCCGCTGTGACCGTCGTCGAATTTGTCCTCCGGCCAGCCCGAGAAAAGGCGCAGCCATCTCCTGCCCGTTCGGCCACCCTCGGCCCTTTCCGCTCTGGAGGCGTGGCTTCCCGAGGACACTTTGCAATTGGCTCCTGAAGGCGCTCGGCTTTTTCCGGGAGGAGCCGCAGACACACGACGTCCGTGATTGGCTCCGCTCTGGCTTCGGCTCCGCAGCCGAAGCGGACGGGCGTTGGGCTCGGCCGGCGATTCCCAGACGCCTGTTACGCGGGCGGCGGGGCTCGGGGCGCGGGGCGGTGCAGGGCTAGGGTGGGGGAGGAAGGAGGCGGAGGACGAGGAGGAGGAGGGAGCGGGAGGGGGCAGGGGAGGGGGCAGGCGCTAGGCGGCTGCGCAGACGGCGCTCCTCACACAGAGCAGCCCCCGACCCGGGCGAATGCGGGCTTGTGCCGCCGCCGCCGCCGCCGCCGCCCGGGCCGAGTGACAAAGGAAGGAAGGAAGGAAGCGAGGAGGAGCCGGCCCCGCAGCCGCTGACAGGGCTCCGGACACTTCCTCAGCGGGCACCGAGCAGAGAGGCGTGGGGCGTGAGGGGCGGCCGCGCTGGTGCTGTGGTCGGGGGAGGGGTCCCCGAGGGACGGAAGCGGTTGCCGGGTTCCCATGTCCCCGGCGTATGGGGAGCAGTCGAGGAGCCGCTGCCTGGGATCTGAAGGGAGCTGCCTCCGCCGCCGCCGCCGCCATGGCCGCTGGATCCAGCCGCCGCCTGCAGCTGCTCCTGGCGCAATGAGGAGAGGAGCCGCCGCCACCGCCCGCCTCTGACTGACTCGCGACTCCGCCGCCCTCCAGCCCGCCGGGCCCCCGCCGTCAGCCGGCCGGATCCCGCCGCTGCCGGAGCCACAGCGTTTCCCGTCGCATCTCCCTCTCCCTCCCTCCTTCCCATCCCCCCCTTCTCTTCTAGCGTGAGACTCGTGATCCTTCCGCCGCTTCCCTTCTTCATTGACTCGGAAAAAAAATCCCCGAGGAAAATATAATCTTCAAAGTGCTTTATTTTCAATCAAGTATTTGTCACCGTTTCACAGGATTTTTTTTAAAGGATCTCTTCCCTCCTCCCCCTGGTTTTTTTTTTTTTTTGCCTTCCCAGCAAAGGGAGGGGAAAGGACTGTTTTTTTCCCCAGCCCCAAATCATCTATATGATAAATATCCGCACCGATCTGTCTTTGAAGATACATCGTTCGTGCTTTGTAATTTTTTTTTTTAAATATAGCTATACAAAAGCAGTGAAAGGCCAAGAGGACGAAGTCTTTTTTTTTTTTTATTGTGGGAGAACTTAATGCTGCATTTATCATTAACCTAACATCCCAAAATAAAACAAAAGGAAGAAAAGGAGGAAGGAAGGAAAAGGTGATTCGGGAAGAGCGTGATCATGTCAGGGCGGCCCAGGACCACCTCCTTTGCGGAGAGCTGCAAGCCAGTGCAGCAGCCTTCAGCTTTTGGCAGCATGAAAGTTAGCAGTGAGTACTGATTTTCTTTTACACCTCTTCTCCTTCTCACCCCCGGAAAGCCAGGAACCTCGAGATCCCAGGACCTTGACGCGCTAGACCTCTTGTTAGAGAATTTAGCAGGGCTAATGGAAGAGGGGGAAACCTGTCTGGAGTGGAGGGTGAGGCAGCTCCCTGTTCTCCCATGCCCCCTCCCCTCCGGCTCGTTCACCTTGGTTGCGAGCATGATTTTTATCTGCACGGTTGGGTTGGAAGCCTGTCTCACGCTTCCCTAACTATGGATGATCACCTTTATGCAGTGCTTGAGTGTTGAAATGGTGATGGGAGTGCTCCCTTGGCCCGCCTTTGGAATAAGGAGGATAAACCATTATGTGCATTTGCACAGTGCCTCACGGAGGGAGGGAGGAAATTCTGATTAGCTCGGGTCTCGGGGGTTATCACGGTTTTATATGCTTGGTAGAGACATTAAATGTCCCAGCCCCCAAGCATTTCTCTCCAGCCGTGTCACCCTCCAGAGTATTTGTTCTTAACCTGGGGATGAACTTGGCTCACTAGCCAGCCTTGGCGATGGGAGGTGGTCACTGCGCCCTCCCGTTGGAAGGGGCTGATGGGAATGGATAAATATCCAGCAGCAGGAGCATCGCCGAGTGCATTGTCTCCGATTAGATAAGTGAAGTGGTTTAATCTGTTGTCTGTAACTTAACTGCCTCTTTTGGCATCACCAATCTGTTGTCATGCAATATATGTTTAATCAAAAGGTAATTTGAAAGTAGGACCAAGTTTTGATTGAGGTGTGTATTTGTCATAAAGCCCAATACTAAGTTAAGTGTTAATTGTCATTGAATCGTTGTCATTTCAGTTCAATCCTGAGGTGCTGTTACATTTATTATTTGTTGAAATATTCGGGAGAACAGAGGATTCCTTTTTAGGAATACTTAAAATACTCTTGTATCAGTTTTCCTCACGTTTAGATAAGACTGTGAATGTAGTTGTATGAAGTGTAGATTTAGTTCTTAGCATCAAAGCCTTGGCAGAAGGCTGTGGTCCTGGGAATAGTGGGGGCTCTTTGGGTTGTGCCCTCGGGGGGGTGTTACCGAACTACTTTTGTTCCAGATTTGTGCTGTAAAGGCTCTTTCCTTGAGGTGTTTGTTATATTAAGTGTCCAATGAGCCAGCAGATCTCTGTTTATGGAGGGGTTTTTGTGGTATTTAATAGCAGGTTGTTTAAATGTACTTGCAGAATTTGGCAAAAGTGCCTATATTGTTTCCTTGTTCTCCGAGAAAGGGGCATGAAGAGGGCAACGACAGACTGTTTTGTTGCCTAGAGGAGATAAGAGTACTGAAGAATCTTAAAAAGTAGATTTTGTTTGGGGAAATGATGATATCCTTGAGCAGCATAAAATGTTTACTTTTAATTAAACTGAAGATTCTAATTCATTTTGGCTGAACAAGGTAGTCCAAAGGTAGTAACTGAATGGGAGATTATTTTTTTCCCCAGTGACTAGCTAGTGGAGAATGCAGAGTATGTGAAGAGGCAAGCTGATTGTGCATCTTTCAGGCAAGGGTCAACCTTTCAAAACCCTTCTTGGGGTCATTTGGAAAGGATATTTTATTCTGGGGTAGTATTTAATTATGATGAAGCTGTATTGTAATAGCTGATGCCTCTTGTAATACCGAAATGTTTTACATCTTGATAATACAGTTTAAAAACACTGAAAGTCAATTTTAGGAATGTGGTTATTAGGTGTGCTTCAGATATCTATAAAGCTAATGTTTAATGCTAAACTTGGGAGGTTTCATTTTGTTTCTAGGATTTTCTTTGAGAACAACTCCTTAATTCTTTCTGGCGTACGTGTTGGTCAGGAATGGTGTGATTTTTGTAAAGTACGTATTCACATGTTTAATTTTTTGACCATGTTCTATTTAATATTTGAAAAATTGGAATTAAATTTGTTGCTAATAATGTGTTTTTGACAAACTTAGCTCTAGAGACATTTGACAGAAAGCAGGGTTGTTAAGCATTTGCTGGGGTGCTCGTGTTCTTAGGATCCCTGTTCAGAATAGAAATACATATGAAACTGTAGCGCTTGGTTTCAGAAAACATACCATTTAGCAGAGAAGCAAGTTGTGGGAAAAATTAAGCAAACAGTGGCATTATGTCTGCAGGATTATAAAATACAAATTGAATCCTTTGTTCAGAGGGACAAAGACTAAAGGAGTGAGACGCACTTTTGAGAGGGAAGATTTCCTGCCGAGAAGGTGTGTGTTAGGACAGGTGTTGAGGAAGGCTACCCAGCTTGAATTGGTGGAGCAGCATGAAAGATTCTGGGCAAAAGGATTTGAGGGCAGAGATGGTGAGCTTTGCATGGTAGGCCATAAGCAAGCTGGTAAATCTGAACTAAAGAACCCAAGGAAGAAAATAAGAGGGAGAATCTGAGAAATGTTGGAGGCATAGCAGGCAGAGATCTGAACAGGATTTTATAAAAACTTTGTATTTAAAAGACGGAGTGATAAGGATCTTGTTTGCTGCTTTGCTATGGAATGCTTGCAACAGGAGGGCGAGAGTAGGCCTGAGGCAGGAGTTTGGAACTCAGTCTCCCACTGTGTGGTAGAAACCCAAGCACTTGAGCCTTCTTCTGCCTCCTGGGGTGTGCATTAACAGGAAGCCAGGGAGCCAAGACTGGGGCTGGGACTGGCGTTGGGATGTTAGCAGTGCTGAAACACAAACCCCTAAACAAAGTATCTGAGGAGGATTTGGGCAGCTGAGTTGAATTACAATAGCTGTTAGAGCCCTTTAGGGAGATGTTAGGGTTATGCTGTGAGCATGAGGGCATAAAATAAACTGTGAAAATGGGATGAAAGGAACAGATTTGAGAGATGGTGTGAGTGAAGAATTGGCAGGACTTTGGGTTGGACTGAGGGGGACTATTTGTGAACCAGTCAGGGGTTAAAAATAAATTCTGAGGTTATTGGTCTGGAGGACTTGACCGCTGAGTTACATTGTTAATTGTAATGGGAAAATTGAGAGAGTACTGAGATGGAAGGGTAGATGAGTTAACTTTTTAAAAATTTTATATACAATAGGTTGCTTGGAAATTCAACAGACAGCAGTTAGTTATTGGCAATGCTATGTAACTCTCCAGTCTAAAATTGCAGTTTCTGATTTTTCGATACCTAAAAATGTTGGATTTATTTTTAGGAGCATTGATCTAGTTTTTATTTCAGTGTGTTTAATTAAAATCTTAAAAAATAATTTTACATTTGAGGGCTCACATTTAAAACCAAGATATAATAGCTTCACGATAACTTACATGAAAATGAATATAGTTTTGAAAAAAAATGTGACTTTAACAATTTAAATAGTTTTAAAATTTTGTTTTATTTTTGTTTTAAACATTTATAGAGAAAGGACAGACAGGGAGAGGTCTTCTGTCTTTTAATTTATTCCCCAAATGGCCTCAGCGGCAGAAGCTGGGCTGGCCTAAAGTTAGGACTAGCTTCCAGATCTCCCATGTGGGTTCAAGGGTTCAGGAACTTGAGCCATCCTCTGCTGCTTTCTCAGACCATAAGCAGGGAGCTGGATTGGAAGTGGAGCAGCCAGGACACAAATTGATGCTTCTGAGGGATTCCAGTATTGCAAGTCAGTGGATTAACTTGTTTAGCCACTGTGCCAGCCCCTTAAATAGCTCTTAGTTTAATTTGTTACATGCTTGAAACGTATTAATAAATTCTGATTGTTTTTGAGTAAACCTTGCATTAAAAATAATATTGCTGGGCCCGGCGCGGTGGCGCAGTGGTTAAGGTCCTTGCCTTGCACGCCCGGGATCCCATATGGGCGCCGGTTCTAATCCCAGCAGCCCCGCTTCCCTTCCAGCTCCCTGCCTGTGGCCTGGGAAGGCAGTTAAGGACGGCCCAAAGCTTTGGGACCCTGCACCCGCGTGGGAGACCCCAAAGAGGCTCCTGGCTTCGGATCGGCATAGCATCGACCCGTTGCGCTCACTTGGGGAGCAAATCATCGGATGGAAGATCTTCCTCTCTGTTTCTCCTCTCTGTGTATCCGCCCTTCCAATAAAAATAAAAATAAATCTTTAAAAAAAAATAATATTGCTACTAAGTTTGTTGCACGTGAAGATGTTTGCAGAAAGTATAAGTTGATTCTTCTAAAAATATTTTTTAATGTTTTTATTGGGAAGGCAGATTTACAGAGAGGAGAGACAGAAAGAAAGATCTTCCGTCCACTGGCTCACTCCCCAAGTGGCTGCAGTGGGCAGAGCAGAGCTAATCTGAAGCCAGGAGCTTGTTCCAGGTCTCCTGCGTGGGCTCAGGGTCCCAAGGCTTTGGGTTGTCCTTGACTGTTTTCCCAGGCCACAATCAGGGAGCTGGATGGGAAGTGGAGTAGTAACACTGTTATAGGATCCCAGCATTCCAAAAAGCAGCTTCACCTGTCATGCCACAATGCGTAGACACAGGTAAAACTTTCTTAGATTAAAAATTTTACCAGCAAGCCCCACTTTGGCACATTGAGCAACAGCCTGCAGTGCTGGCATCTGCTATGGGTGTGCTTTGTGTCCAGGCTGTTCCACTTTTGATCTGTCTCCCTGCTAACGTGCCTGGGAAAGCAGCAAAATGATGGCATAGGTGTTTGAGCTCCTGCACATAAGATCTGGAGGAAGCTCCTGGCTTCTAGCTGGCCCAGACTTGGTCATTGTGGCCATTTGGGGAGTGAATGAGTAGATGGAAAGTTTCTCTTTACTTGTTCTTTTTTTCTCTGTGGGACATTTAGCATCGCTTTCTGGTTAATTTGATGGTGGGAGTGAAAAAGATAATTTTGCATAATTTCAAGAATAAAAGCATTTTTATGGTTCATGGATTTAAAAAAAAACCATTTTATGGTTCAGGCAGAGTTACAAAGAGAGAAGGAGAGACACACGAAAAGGGACCTCTTCTATCTGCTGATTTACTCACCACATGGCTGCTTGCCTGAAGGCAGGAGCCAGAAATTTCTGTTCAAGTCTCCCATGTGGGCACAGGGGTCCAAGCACTTTGGGCCATCTTTTGGTGCTTTCCCAGGCACATTAGCAGTGGAACTGGATGGGAAATTGGGCAGCTGGGACTCGAACCAGCACCTATATAGGATGCTGGCACTGTAGGTGGAGGCTTAGCTTGCTATACCATATTGCCAGCTTCTGGTTCATGGATTTTAAAGTAAAGGTTGCATTTTTTGCTCTTGCCTTCAGTTATACACATATTCCTTGGCACAAATTATTTTGAAATTTGTTGGATGTAACATGGAAATATATAAAAAAAATCTTTGTGAATAGAAGAGCAAGGCAAAACTTGAGTAACGCTAAAAGAGCACTATTTGTTTCTGAATGTTTCCTACCACTAAACTTAAATAAAGAATATTCTGCTTTAATAATTATTACTGAATTTTGTTTTGGTGGTTTTTTTAAAAAGCATGTACATACTGCACAGTTATTCCAGTGTATAACTTGTATCTGTTCTTTGAAATTAGTTCCAGGCACGCATGATAATTTAGTATTTAGTCACATATACTGGAAGAATTATATGAGATTTCTGGGAAGGCCCAAGACAACGCTTATTTTTAAAAAAAAGTAGGTCTGTGATGTAGTGAGTAAAGCAACTGCCTGTGACACCTTCATCTGCTCTGGGTGTTGGTGTTTCTCACCTACTCAGCTTCCCAACCATCTCACTGCTAAAGGTCTGGGAAGAGTAGCACAAGACGGTCCACTTCCTGGGCCTTGCTATGCATGTGGGAGAACTGGAAGAAAACTGCTGACTCCTTGTTTTGGCCTGGCTCAGTCTCAGCTGTTGCTGCACTAGAGAGTGAACCAGCAGGTGGAGGATCCGTCTTTTCTGGGTAACTCTGAATTTCAAATAAATAAGTAAACCTTAACAAAAAATATTGCTAAACCAGCAGAAGGAGAAAAATAAATAATATATTTTGTTTTATCTCATCAGTATTGTTTACTATTGCATGTTATTGATTGCTCATAAATAAATACTATATTTATATCAGGTAATGTTAGAATGCAGTTTTCCACATTTGTTATCATAGATTATTTCTTTCTCTCTCTCTCTTTTTTTTTTTTACTTCATCTCTCTTCCTGTCAATTGTGAAATATTTTATCTCTCCCTTGGAAATTAGGCGTGAAACTCCATGGAAATATTTCTTTTTTGTTATCTATAACCTAGTAGTCAATTATATTGAACATATATTATGTTTCAAACTTGAGTCCTACCTCTCCCTCTATTCCCCAAAGAGAACAGCATACATTAGTGTGGAATTGGAATTACTTGGTGGTTGACAGTCTCAACCAGCATCTCTTGAGCAGTTGGTGTGTGCTGGCAAACGGAGGCTATGCTTTGATTTTAGGTGGGTCTTTAGTTTTTATTAACACTTCAGCATTATTTGATATACTGTTCTAATTCATCCAATTGTTTGCTTCTTAAAAACCACAAATCAGAAGGGAATGAATAGTTACTGATATTAAGCATCATGCCTGCTAAAGAGAATAGATGAATGATTTAGGAAAATAATAAATTGTGACTACTTAGTATATTGTTAATGCAGCTTCAGGGGCAATAAATGATAATTATTAAACATGTTCATCTAGAGAAGATTAAATTATACTAACTGTTTTAAAAGGGTCAAGGGTGGAAACATTTCTTTTAGAGTAGGGTTCTGCAGTGACTTCACTGCATCAGACAATTCTCTAATTTGTTGGTCACTGAAGTGATGAGGAAGAGAACTGGGTTGCCTCTGATTGACCAACTTGTAGTTGGATTTCAGTAATCTGGACAAAGGTACCAAAGTCTCTTTAGTGTGCCAGCCCAGGATATTGTTACAAGTCTGTCTTTATTGGTAATCTACATTTATTACTCAGCAGTAGTGTTTTATCTGCAGTAAGGTTTGTTGGTCTTGTTTTTTTCTCCTTTGTACTTATGGAATTTAAGTTTATAGTTTGATCTGCCTATACCTTCTCTTTGTGGAATGCTTAGAAGTACCTGTGTGGAGTCACTTAATCTTTCCTAATAAATTATGAATAGTTATTTAGAGGGTAACATTACCCAATACACTTATGGGAGTAGCTAGAACTGAAAAGCTAGGTTTCTTAATTGGTTATGTTGAAGCAAAAGGATGGTCACAGCAAAATAGTTTTTCTTTGGCAGTTTTTTTTTTTCAAACAGGCTTACTTGGCTGATGTAACTAAAAGGGTTGCATATTTATAAGTTTTTTTTTTAAGGAAGGCTAACCTATTTTAAAATGTGGCACTTGCTACTTTTTATATAAAATAGTAAATTCTTTTTAGTTGATTAACAACTTTCTTCACAGTTTACTGAGTTGAGTCAAATAAATTGTTAATGGCTTAGTGCTTTGAATTTGTGGAGGCCACACCTAAAGAGGTAGACTTGGAATCAGAGTTACAGCATTTCACATACATTAGCTGATCTATTGGAATTTAAAAACTGCTACATTGTACTCATTTAAATTCTGAAGAAAAGGGGAAATCTTTGAATTGAAAAGTTTCAATAAAACATGTAATTATGTGTTTATGTAGGAGTGAAGTATGTCATTTCTATATGATAAAATACCACACCGAAATTATTTAGGTTTTATGTTAGGCAGTTACTTACTTAGCTTATTTGCGTATTTTGGGTTAAATTTAAAAATATCATAGGCAGTGATTGAAAATTTAAAAGGTAGTCATTGAAGTTTTCCTCCTCTTCCCAATCTGTAATTACCACTTTCCTTTTCTGGAGAAACATTGCAATTTAAGTATCCTTCCATAGATTTTCTTAATCCTTATAGAGTAGTGATTGCTACAGTGAACTTGTATTTTGTGTGTATATACCTGACACAATACTTCCTTTAGGAGAAGAGTGTTGGGATTACAGTAAAATTTAAATTTATATCAATTATTATGTTGCTGCTTTTGACTAATAGATTACTCTGAGTTAGATGAAGAGTAAGTGCAAAGGTGAGAGTTCCTGTTTCGGCAGTTGGAGACAGAATGTAATATATTTAGCCAGTGAAGCCTTGGTAGCACATTGACAATGTATTCGACTGTGTAGTTATGAAATTGTATTGGCAAATGGATATTAGCCTTGGTCTTGTTCTTGGAAATACCTGTTTAATTCATGCTAAAGGAAAAGACAAAAGACAGTGTATTTTTTTTTTTTTTTTTTTTTTTTGCGTTTAACTTTCCCTATGTGGACATCTTAGAGAGAAGACCTGTTCTCTTGAGAGATCAGAGGCGCAGAGTGCGTCAGTATCCGTGAAGCCTGTGCCTTTTACCTCTTTAAGAGCGCACGGTTTCATTCTGCTTCTAAATTAAGCATTCTTAGTCTTCAGAACATATTTGATTAGTTTTATAAAATGGTAGTATTATGATTGAAAAATGCAAGAAGGTTTACAATGAAAATGAATATTCTGCCCTTAGTCCTGCTTCTCAGAAGCAACCTTAATTATACAAGGTTTTTTCTCTAGTAGGTTCCTAATTTTCATGTTCTCATTATGGTGGAAATGATCTCCTTTTTGCTGTCATGTAGTATAATTATACCACTATTTTGAGTCAAACTATTATTTAAGTATTCGATATCTGGACACTGAATAATTTTTTTGAAAAGATTTATTTATTTGAAAGGCAGCATTAAAGAGAGGGAGAGAAAAATATCTTTTATCTCCTGGTTCACTCCCCAAAAGGCTCCAAGAGCTGAATTTGGGGCATCTGAAGCCCAGAGCCAGGAGCTGCTTTTGGGTCTCCTGAGTGGTTGCATAGGACAAGGCACTTGGGCCATGCTCTGCTGCTTTCCAAGGCTCATTAGCAGGGAGCTGGATCAAAAGTGGAGCAGTTGGGGGCTCAAACTGACACCCATATGGGATTCTAGCACTGTAGGCAGTGGCCTTACTTGCTGTACCACAGTAGCAAACTCTAAATAATATGCTTAGTACAAGTAAGTAGTACACAATGATCACATTCTTTTAAAAAACAGATTGAGCTATATTTCACCATAAATTCACTCATTTAAAGTACACATTTTAGTACTTTCAGAGAGTTGTGTAACCATTACCGCAATTTTAGTCTACTTCTATCACCCCAAAAAGAAACCTTGTGCTCATTAGCAGTCATTTCCCGTCTTCTACTTTTTTCCCATCTCTAGGTAACCTGTAATCTCTCTGTCTCTACAGATTTTTCTGTTCTGGATATTACATATAAATGGATTTATGCAATATGTGGTCTTATGTCTGGCTTCCTCTTAGCATAATGTGTTCAAGTTTCTTCCATATTGTAGCATGTATGAGTACTTCTTTTTTCATTGCCAAGTAATATGTCACACAATGAAAATACCATGTTTTATACATTTATCAATTGATGGACCTTTGGGTTACCTCTGCCTCTCTCGTTTAAAAATATTTCAGAGGGGTGTGTGTGTGTGTGTGTGTGTGTGTGTGTGTGTGTGAAGAGACAGGAAAGTCTTGCATCTGCTGGTTCATTCCTTAGGTTGCAAAAAGCACAGGGTAGACAGTAGTCAGGAGCTCCATCTTGTCTTCTGCAAGTGTGGGCCCAAGTACTTGGCTGCGTCTTGGCATGTATCAGTGGGAAACTGGGTTCAAAGTAATCAGGAGTTGAAGCAGGCACTGTGATATGGAATATAGGCATGAAAATGATAAAGTTAAACCTGGAATTTCTGTCTCATTGTCAGGAAATAGAAGCAGAGAGAGATGATAGATACTTCTCTGGTGCTTTGTACTGAGTGGCTATGAGCTTTCAGTTTCTGAATGAACAAAAGAGTTGAGTTGGTGAATTGCATTGGTTGTTGTCTGTACCTTGGAAACATGGAGCATGTGCAGCTACTACAGTACCCAAGCCCTTGCATACCTTCTCGGATTTCATGTAGAGTGGATGAAGATTAAAGAGAGATTTAAGATGGTGAAACCTGTCAAATCAAGTTCTTTTTTTTTTCACCAGCAAGAGTAGAGATAAGATAAATAGACAATGGTTGAATATGAACAGTCTTTTCCATCATAGATATACTTAGGCCTATGTAATCCTCCTGTTGTGGGAACCGTGAAAACTTTGGTTTTTGCAGAATCTGGGTATATAAGAAGATATGTTTGATCTACTAGTGCATATTAGCATTGCAGTTCTAGAGTTTTCCCAGAGAGTAAGGTATTAATAAGCAATATGGGCTCTGTTGCTAAGTAATACAGCTTCCTAACTAGCTGCGAAGTATGGCCGTCTGTCATTTGCTTTGGGGAAATAAATTGGCTTGTACAGATCAACATAGTATTTGCTTCTGCATCTGATTGTGTACTTGATTAGGTGTTTGGCCTAGCGTGCAGTTCTTAGATACGGATGGGAAGATTTTCTTTGCAAAGCAACAAATCCTTGCTATGCCCTTAATTGAACCAAGAGGAGTTATTAAAGAACAGGGTTTAGTTCTGTCTAAACTGAACTGAACATCATGGCAAACTTCTATTGTGTTGTGTTTGAGACCTTTGAAATATACACGCACTTACATGAAGAGTCCTGCTTAGGTGAACTTGAAGGCACGATCTGGTTAACGCATTACCTTAATTCAAGGCTAGAGTCAAAGTGTTAAGTTTTGCTTGCTTCAGTAATTCCTTTAGTTTTGCTTTAGTAATTCCTCTGGCCACTTGCATTGGTGTTTTTTTGTTGTTGCTTCATTGTTTAAAACATTTATGCAATGTTTTTCTCTAGTTACTATTTAGTGAGTAATGACTATTAAAAAGTAAAACCAGAAATTTAAGAATTTGAGTCTTAAAAATAGAGAATAAATTGTAATATGTAGTTTGTTTTTTCTTTGAAACGTTTTTCTGATCTTTGCAGGTAGTTAAGTGTTAATAGGAAAGATTGATCTTTAGTTTTCATGATTTGGATAAAATTGAAAATTAAGGAGTTAAATATCAGTTTACAAATAAAATCTTGTGGTGATGACAGAATTCAAAAACAGTCTAATCAGCTCTCATCCTCTGTAATGCCTGCCTTTTGCAAGAAGGGGCCTACATACAGATTTTCATTATAATAATTAACATTTCACACATTTCTAACAGATGATTTTATGAACTTTTCCCTTTCCTTTTTTTGTGTAACTGGAAGCCTACTGGGAAAATACTGTTTTCTATTAACCTTATAATAAGAAACCCTATTTTTCACGCAGTTGGAATTTTTGGATAGTCCTTGTACACTATTACAAGTGTAAATAATATTATAATTGTTATACCTCTATTATGAGATCTTATTGAACTACAACCCATTGTATTTTATTTCTTAGTAAGAATAGCTTAATATTATGAGGAAAAGGCTAAGATTCCCTGTTAGGGAAGAGGAAAAGGAAAAGAAAAATTGAGACAAGTCCAACATCTTTGTATTATATTGATGAGCACCCCACTCCACAGGGAAAACTTCACTGTAATCTAAGCTGTTTTTTTGAGTGAAATTTGATATTCTCTTTTGGTTTCTGTAGCTTTTTGCCTGTTTTTGACTTTGTAAGGCAATTCTGGTTTTCTCTGATCAGGTTTTATAGTTTAGGCAAGTTGCTAGCTTTATAATTTCATCTTCTCTGTCCAGAAGTGACAGTAATGCCTACCTTTCTGAGTGATGGTAAAACTTATACTTATACATATAAGGTGCTTAACATTGTGTCCTGACATTGATCTTAGCTACTAAACATCAGTCTTAACAGCATGAAGTAGAGTGATTTTCCTGGGGAACCTTTTCTAGTCTGTCCTGACCAGGCCATTTAAAAGGAGCAGCTTGCAGCACCTCCTTGCTTTGTCATTAAAGCTAGGGAGGGAAGAGTGAGTCACAGGTTTCTTCCTTTCCACATCTCTTCTCTCTTTTCCTTTCCACTTAGCCATCATTTGGTACTGAATTTGGTACTGCAGTGGAAATTATTCCAGGAGTATAAGTTTCATTAAACATTATTATTTTTTTAAAGATTTATTTTTATTTATTTATTTTTTTTTATTGGAAAGGCGGATATACAGAGAGGAGAGACAGAGAGGAAGATCTTCCATCCGATGATTCACTCCCCAAGTGAGCACAACGGGCCGATACTATGCCGGTCCAAAGCCAGGAGCCTCTTCCAGGTCTCCCACGCGGGTGCAGGTTCCCAAAGCTTTGGGCCGTCCTCTGCTGCTTTCCCAGGCCACAGGCTGGAAGGGAAGCGGGGCTGCCGGGATTAGAACCGGCGCCCATATGGGATCCCGGGCGTGCGAGGCGAGGACCTTTAACCACTTGCGCCACCGCGCCGGGCCTATTAAACATTATTTTTTAGACAATCTGGCACTCCCAAACATACGATGAATGTTTTTTCCATATTTAAAAATTTTAAATTACTTCTAACTTAAGTTTTTCTAGATTTTTTTTTTTTTGGTTTGTTTTGTTTTTAATTGGAAAGTCAGATTCTACAGAGAGAAGGAGAGACAGAGAGGATCTTCATCTGCTGGTTCATTCCCTAAGTGACCACAGTGGCTGGAGCTGAGCCAATCCAAAGCCAGGAGCTTATTCCAGGTCTCCCATGTGGGTGCAGGGTCCCAAGGCTTTGAGCCGTCCTCGACTGCTTTCCTAGGCCGCAAGTAGGGAGCTGGATGGGAAGTGGAACACCCAAGATAAGAACCTGCACCCATATGGCATCCCAGCACATGTAGGCGATGATCTTAGCCATTAGGTTTCAGGCCCTTCTAAATTAATTTTTAAAGTTTAATTTAAAAAATTAAAATTACTTTAAGAGGTGGGAAGGGGAGAGAGAGTATGAGTGATGGAGAGTGAACACTACCATTCGCTGATTGACTCTCCAAATGGCCTGCAGTGCTCTAGGCTTGGCTGGGGTGGGTGAAATTGGGGAAGTGCAAATACCGTCTGTGTCTGCTCTGTGTAGGTGGCAGTGACCCACTTATCTGAGTCATCACTGCTGTCTCCTGAGGTCCCTGTTATCAGGAAGGTGGAGACAGGAGAGGAGTTGTCACTGGTTATTGAACTCGGGTATTTTACTACAGGTCAAAGGCATGCCCTCTCAATTATTAAGAAAGTTTCAATGATACTACACAATTTTATTTGTCTACATTTTGTTACTTTCCATTACCGAGAAGGAGGAGCTTCAAGTTTACGAATTGAGGTTGTACTATTGGGCAGCCAGCCCCAAGGTCCAATGTCTGTTGGAGGCTGAATGTGGTGACTGTTGAGACAAAAAAATTAATGTGGTTTGGCAGGATAGAAGAGAAACTGAACCTGTCCAAATTTAAACTGAAATAATCAAACTACCTTTGGAGAACGCACCTCCAGAGACTAAAGGCCTTCCACTGGTCCCACCTCTCAGATGCCACTCTTGATATGGAATGTGAATCTTGTGGCTCAGTGCTTGCACTGTGGGGAGATATATCATCAGTAATGTTTCACAGTCTAATTTTGTTTCAGGGCCTAGGAGTATAAGATTTTCCTTTTTTAAACTTTTTGAAATATTATACTTCAGAGTTCCTTTATGCTTGAAATCTTGAATAATAAATTTTTGTTGTACTATTTGTAAGTATTTAGAATGACACTGTTAGCTTGGTATTATTGTAAAAAATGTTTATTGAAAAATTTTTCAAGAATTCTTTTAAACTTAAAATTTAGTGAGGGATCTATAGTCAAATTGCTTTTTGAAATCTTTTGAAAAAGATTATCATTAAGGGCCTGGCACAATGGCTCAATGGTTAAATTTTCACCTTTCCAGGATCGGGGTCACACATGGGCACCAGTTTGGATCCTGGCTGCTACACTTCCCATCCAGCTCCCTGCTTGTGCCCTGGGAAAGCAGTAGAGGATAGCCCCAATCTTTGGGACCCTATATCTGTGTGGGAGACTCAGAAGAAGCTTCTGGCCCTTAACTTCAGATTGGCTCTGCTGTGGCCATTGTGGCCATTTGGGGAGTGAACCAGCAGACAGATCTTTCCTCTGTTAATCTGCCCTTCCAATCAAAATAAATAAATCTTTAAGAACTTTCTCATTGAGCTATAAATTTGATGTGTAGTTAAAGTAATTTTAATGTCAACTTATACCTTTTTTTAAAAAATTTGTTTAAAATGATAAGAAATGCTTACATGACTGCAAAGTTAAGATGAAATAAATCAGCAGTTGGCTTTTATCTTCCAAATAGATACCATGTGGCTTGGCTTTTGGTTATTTAAAAATATGCGTGTGCATTTTTATTTGTATTTCCGCTTCTGGATAAAATCTGTTTTGTATCTTGGTTATTTGTTATTTGTTTTTCCTTTTTTTTAAACTTAAGTCTAGAGATCACTCAGCCATATGTGAAGGTGTTTGTACCTGTTTGATTCTGTATTGTTTTTATTTTTCAAGCAGTTCTATTTTTGTGGGCATTAATGTTAAAACAGGAACATTTTGATGAGACTGGATGCTGGGTTCTTGCTATGACTGTAACTTTAAAGTATGTATTTTTATTTTTATCGTAAAGCTGTTTTATTAGATACTCTAAATAATATGGAAATGTATACAATAAAAAAGTTTTTAATAGGCTCATTTTTCTGTGTCTCATTCTCTAGAAGTTATCACTAGTAAGTTGGTTAAAGGCATTTTTTAGATAGGTACAACACTTACATATTGTAAATATTTTTAGGTAAAACTGGGATATATCACGCATATTCTGTAACTTGATTTGTTTATTTTTTTAAAGATTTATTTTATTTTTATTGCCAAGTCAGATATAGAGAGAGGAAGATCTTCTGTTTGATGGTTCACTCCCCAAGTGACCGCAACGGCTGGTGCTGTGCCGATCTGAAGCCAGGAGCCAGGAACCTCTTCCAGGTCTCCCACACGGGTGCAAGGTCCCAAGGCTTTGGGCCGTCCTAGACTGCTTTCCCAGGCCACAAGCAGGGAGGTGGATGGGAAGTGGAGCTGCCGGGATTAGAACCGGCACCCATATAGGATCCTGGCGCGTTCAAGGGGAGGACTTTAGCCACTATGTCAAGGCCACCAGGCCCTGTAACTTGATTTATAAAATGTATTTTGTTGGGCTTTAGTTTTGGATAATGAAACTAAGTTTCTGGAAAAAGAAAAACAGCTCAAAGACATGATTCCTTGATTTTTTTTTTCTCTGTCTTTAGTATTAGGTATGTGGGGTATGTGTGTTTGGATGTATGTATGTGCTTTCTAAGTATTCTATATTTTGTAGTCATTGCTCTGCAATGCAGAAAGTGGTGTTTGCAACTGTCTGCCTATGTACTTTTTCTAAAGAATTAAGCTTACATTTGATAAGATACTGAGAAAAATTTTATGTTATGATTTAATAGTAAAATTAAGTCCAAATAAACTTGAAAGATTTCTGTTGACCATCAGAGTTTAACGTAATTTTCTTAAAAGCAGGAAAAACCCTTGCTTGTCTTGTTCATTATTGGGTGTTTAGCACCTAGGACAGCAACTGGCTTCTCATTCTTCCATTTTCTGTTACTTGTTTTATGTTTTGCCATGTAAATTGTAACTGGATCACATTATACAAACCATTCTGTGTTCTTTTTTCATCTGTCAGTATATCATGAAATTTCCTGTGCTGATGGTTTCATATCTACTGAATGTGCTACATAATTAGCTAGTTTAAATTTTTAAGTTATTCATTAGAATGTGGACTGGAGATACTATGGTTATGCAATTAGCTAGTGTAAGTTTTAAAGTTACCTATTTGAAAGTGGGACACACACACACACACTCATATACACATATACACTGAGATTGGTAGATGGCTAGCTCCTTTCTGCTGATTCTTTCTCCAAATGTCTGCCAGTATTTTGGGCTGAGGCTGAAGCTTTGCATGGGAGCTCAATCCAGGTCTCCCTTGTGTGGCAGGAACCCGGTTACTTGGGCCATCACAGCTGCCTCCCAGGGGCTACATTAGCAGGAGTTGGGGGTAAATGGGAAGGCCAGACTTGGGACTCCAAAGTACAAGACATTGACATCTTAACTGCTAGACTCAGTAGCCCCCACCCTGCCCAATATGTTTAGACTTTACTTTTAATGTCTTTGGCATTAGTGTTTTTAAATATTAGTGGCAGATAATAAATAGAGAGTTGTAATGGAGTAAGAATGTAACTGTATAGATTCATGAAGCAGATGTCTTGTGTAGAATGGTGACAGATGTAACTTGGCTTAAAAATGCAATATATGATTATTCTCACTACAATTATTAGAATTATTCATTTTAAAACATTTCTGAAAAGCAGTTCACATTAAGGATGAAAGTAGTCAACACGTGAAAGAATATTCAGCTTAGTATGTATGTAATTGAAGAGGCAAAAATAAAATAAGGTGTTTTTCTTTGTTCCCCAGTCAGATTGTCATTGGGTACAATGATGATGTATTGCTGAAAAATAATGTCTGTGTATTCCTTCAGGGTGTACTTGACTAAAGCTTTAGAGATTCTACTTCAGGGACTTTATTTTAAAGAAAAAGTTAAGAGTGTGCCTGCAATTTAGGTATACTTGGACAGTTATGATTAGTTTAGTTCTGGGACTATGAATAATAGTAATACAGTCATTTTTCTATTCCTGGGAGATTGGTTGCAGGTATCTGTGGGCAGATGAAAATCTCCGTTTTCTGAAGATTAATTTGTATGAAATTCTGTCACATTTGCATGTGACTACACACATCATTTTGTGCTTTAAATATTTCTAATATAAATACCATGCAATATGTAGGGAATAATGACAAGGGATAAGTCTAAATATTCAGTATGGGTGTAGTTTTTTGGTAAAGATTTATCTATTATTTAGTTGAAATGCAGAGTTACAGAAAGAGGGAGATACAAAGAGAACTTCCATCTACTGGCTCACTTCTCAGGTGACCACAATAGTCAGTGCTGGCCAGGCCAAAGTCAGGCACCTGGAGCTTCACCAGGTGCAGGGGCCCAAGCACTTGGGCTGTCTGCTGCTGCTTCCCCAAGGGCATCAGCATAGAACAGCTGGATTTGAAGTGGTGCCCAGATGGGATACCAGCATTGTAGGTGGCAGCTTCACCCAGTATGCTACAACAACTGTTCCATGTGCAATTTATTTGCAGATGTTTTCAATCTCAGGGTGGTTGAATCCTTGGACACTGAACTCATGGATACAGAGAGCCAATGCACTTAAATATAACTTCCTTTGTGTTAAATCATACGTTTCCTTAATACGCAAACTAAATGGTTTGAGCTTTTTTGTATAGCAGAATTAAAATGATTCATGAAAACAGCAGATTTCAAAGGACTAGGTGATTTCAGTGACTGCAACAAAATCTAGGGAATAACCTGTAAGAATATTCTCCACAATATTTTGTCAGTTGTTACACAAATTACAGAATTTCACTTTTTTGTTGTCGTATTTTTTGAGTGCACATATTTTTTTAAGGAAATGTGAGTTTTAAAAATTGTTCTTTATTTTTTAAATTTAGTTTTGTTTCATATGTGTGTGTGTGTATGTATGTAAATTATTTTATTCCAGGGACAAACCAATCCACCTGGCTCCGACCTCCTGGCTGGCCGATGGGCCTGGGCCACCTGACCCGAGCCCTGCCACCTGGGATCCCACCCCGGGGCTAACTGGTCCTCTCCAGCTCTGAGCACTCTGCTTAGTACCTTCAGTCCTAAACCCCGCCGTTGGGACAAACCGACCCACCTGGCTCTGAGCACATGGTGTAATCCCTGGGCCAGATCCTCCAGACCTGAAGTCCTGTCCAGGAGTAAACCGACTTACCTCACTCCGAGCCTGTGGGTGGCCAAGGGGCCCCAGCCACCCCATCCAAGCCCTGTTGCCTGGGAGCTCACCCCCCGGGGCTAACTGGTTCCTATTGGCTCAGGCCTTCAAAAAAAAGGTTTGATTTTGCAAAAGGAGTTACTACAGGATTCTTTATAAACAGTCTGAATTCCTGGAAGTTCCTTTAAAATAAAATTCCCCTAGTCACAACTTAAATCTGTAAATAACTCTTGCTGAGTACAAACATAGGGATTAAAGTGAAATATGCTTGTATGGTCTTTACTTTTTGATGATTTTCAGAAATGGGATGCAGAGACAGGGTTGAGGGGGACAGCGCATGTAAGATGCGCTGGTTCATTCACACTTGTGGTTAGGCTAGGGCCTCAGGGAGAAGGGAAACCCAGTTTTCCAGCTCAGTGACAGCAACCCCATTGTGTGAGCCATCAACCACTGTCTGCTAGAATCTGAGTTGGGGGATAGGTGGAAGCTGGAGCTGGGTATTTATCACTGGGCTCATTTCTGATTCCTGGTCTCTTTCCTGATAATTTTTTCATTGTGTGTAAGTTACTAATTTGAGAAATCTTAGTGAAATGGATAAGGGTGAGAAGGACATGCATAATTCTGTTAACATATTGTTTCTTAAAAGGAATGAGAAAATAAGGGAACTGGAGAAATTTACATGAGGTTTATGTTATTTGCTGCCATTTTTTGTGGGAAAATGGAAAAAGTGGAACGTTAAGCCTAAACATCCGAAAGTTGAAGCCTGACAATGGCAAAATGGCAGAATAACAATAATTAATAATTTTTATTATTTGATTAATGTTTAATATTAATTTAATTAAATATTAATTGTGGGCAATGAGTTTCACCAAAAATAAATAAATGAATGAACTTGCAGTCTTTTCACAATATGATAGTCAAATTTTTTCACTTTCCTAGTAGTAACTTAGCAACTCTTATAATGTTTCATCTTGTTTTAAAAAATATTTAAAATACTTATTATCTGAAAGTCTGAGATACAGATGTGTGAGAGAAAGGAATATCTCACGTTTTGGCTTACTCCCCGAATGGTGTTAAGTTTTAGAGTTTGTTGAGGGAATAATGACCAGGCTGAAGACAGGAGCCCAGTGTTCAGTGCAGTTACCCCGTGTGGGGAGCACTGATTAGACTCCCTGAGCCATCCCCTGCTGCCTCCCTGCCTGTATTTAAGCAGGATGTTGAAACTGGGAGCAGAACCAGGATGCAAACCCAGGCCCTTCCATATGGGGCGCAGGCGTCCCAAGCTGGCCTAAGGCCTGCCCTATTTCTTTCAAATCACCTGTCTTACTGTCTGTTGTGCTCCTACCTTTAGGATGAGTTGAAAAAATTAGGTCACCATGTAACTGTTACTGGATCGGATCTATCTACAGCTAGAACCTGTTAGTTTTAGTTTCATTTTAAAGAACTTATGAAAGTTTTTTTTAGTGAAGTTTTAACTCCTTTGATCCTAGACTTCATTTCCCTTCTCTGCTTTTTTCATTGTAATATTTACAATATTAATTAAAGATAATTTACTTCTATTTACTGTTCCTTCCTCTCCTTCCCACCTTTATGTAAAGTTGTAGGAGTGCAGGGATTTTTATTTCTTTCTGAGTTTATTATGTTTTCCTAAGTTTTGAGTAAATGCCTAGCACCTGATGAGGTTTTTTTATTTTTTTTTTTTTTGTTAAGGATTTATTTATTTTTTGTTACAAAGTCAGATATACAGAGAGGAGGAGAGACAGAGAGGAAGATCTCTGTCCAATGGTTCAGTCCCCAAGTGACCGCAACGGCTGGAGCTGAGCTGATCCGAAGCCAGGAGCCAGGAGCTCTTCTGGATCTCCCACGTGGGCGCAGGGTCCCAAGGCTTTGGGCTGTCCTCAACTGCTTTCCCAGGCCACAAGCAGGGAGCTGGATGGGAAGTGGGGCTGCTGGAATTAGAACTGGCGCCCATATGGGATCCTGGCGCGTGCAAAGCGAGGACTTTAACCACTGTGCTATCGCGCCGGGCCCCCTGCTGAGGTTTTAATAAATGTTTTAGAATAAATGAGTAATGGGCACTAAGTATTTGTAGAAGGATTAAATATTCTATTTGGTTGATGGAGTGAAGTTTTTTTTTTAAGGTTTATTTATTTTTATTGGAAAGGCAGATCTGGCACTTGATAGATATTCCTTAAATATTGCTCAATGAATGCCAAAAAAGCCTGATAGGTTTGTGGAGGAATAAAAGGGAAAAATGATACTATCTTGCTGTGAGATTCTGACCTATTTGGCATGGCCTTTGGTAAGGAAGTTGGGCTGTGATCTGAGAGCTCTCTTGCTTTCTAATGCTTCCTGCTCTCACTGGTCCTAAGATCCTCCCAGTGACTTTGTGTATGTGCAACTGAAGCGAGTACATGCCCAGTGACTTTTTAAGTATATTCCTTTGGAAACAATAAGTTGTGAGAAAGTGAGCTTGATGAAATTTGCTGTAGGATTGCTTCTTTGGAATCAAAACTTGTTGAATATTATTTAGTACCACAGTTTTGTGTGTAGGCTTTTTTAGATTTGAGTGATAATAAAATATGTTATTAGAGAGCTTGTTAGCTGTTCAATGACCTCCACATTTATTTATTCAACACTTATGGCCAAGTATATGCTAAACACTTGTTAAACTACTGAAGGTACAAAAGTCAAGAGCATACTTAGTAACGAATCGAACATAAAATGAATTGTTTTGTAATACTGTTTCTAGGCTTGTAGTTTTCTAAAAGGTAAGAAAATTTATGTTCCTAGATATTTTGGTTTTGCTTTACTTTAAATTGAAAGTGAATATGAGCAGTTATTTGTTGAGATTGTGTGTAGTCAGAGTGTACTTTAAATATCAAATTTCTTTTGAGCCAGAGTTTGTATTGATGGTTCTTTGTGATAGAGTGAGCAATTTACTAGTACTCTTTTATGGGATACTGTGATTGTAAATCTTTATTTATTTTTTCTTTTAATGATTTATTTGTTTATATATGAAAATAACAGAGAGGGAGAGACAGGTCTTCCATCCTTTGGTTCAGCTGCCATTTGGCCATAATAGCCAGGTCTGGGTCAGGCGGAAGCCAAGAGAACTGCATCCTGCTTAGTCACAGGAATGGTAGGGTTCCAAGCACTTTGTCCATCTTCTGCTTCCTTCCTAAGCGTGTTGGATGGATGCTGGATCAGAAATGGAGCAAGTGCTATGCCATAATGTGAGGCCCCAAATCTTACAGCCTGGGATTTTTAACATAGTCTTCATAAGAATTCTGGTAGAAATTATTGCCCGTATTTTACAAATAGAAAAATTGTAGAGGTTAAATCATTTGATTAAGATTCACAGCTTGTGAGTTGTGATTTTAAAACAGGTTTCTTGGATGCCAAGGTCCTTTACAATCTTGTTACTCTTGCCAAATCATCAGACAATACCTTATCCATACAGTGGAATGATGTAATATTTTCTGCCTTCTTCTTGATGGACTTTTGCTTCCAGGTTTTTTATTTGCAATTATGTACAATTCTTCAAAGAACATTCTACAGAAATTCTTACTGTGTTAGAATAGAGTTGTTTAAGGAGTAGGTACTCTTTTAGTATTTTGATCCATTTTGCTTGATTGTCTTCTAGAGAGGTTGAAACAAAAGGTTGAAAAGTTTACATTCCCAGTACTAATTTATATGAGCATTGGTTCACCTAAATTCTTACTGAATTAGATAGATAATTTATAGATCATCGTTGGGCCTGGTGCTGTAGCCTAGCAGCTAAAGTCCTCACCTTGTAAGCTCTGGGATCCCATATGTTATGTGTGAGGTGATTCTAGCCATTAGCAATTATAAAGGGTAATGGGAGATCCTCAGCAAATTACTGTTGAGAAGTAATAGGTGAGTGAACAGAAATGAATTTGAAGAAAACTAAGGTTATATAGTTTTGATTAGTGTTTACAACGATGTTTGTCTGAGTCAAGAGAAAAAGGAAATTAGTGATTCTTGGGAGACCAGGTAGATGATTATGTTTACCAAAATGTGGAATATGCCCCAACAAAACAAAAACTGCACAGCCTACCCTGCCCAAGGCTCTAATTATTCTGCTTTCAAAGGTGAATTCAATTGTAGACATGCTTAGTTTGATGAGCCTCAGAAATGTTTAGTTGCTGATGCGTAGGAAGCATTTGGGCAGTTTCCAGGAGTCTTAAATGCTAAAAGAATTATCAGTGTGGCACCAGTGGTTAAATCAAGATTAAAATAATTCTTCAAGGATTTTTATCACAAGACGACAGGAAGGCCATGGACACTTAAACATTTGAGGGACAGGGAGAGGAAGATGAATGCAACCAAAAATCCGAAAAGGGAAATAGAGTAATGGTAGTGTAGAAGGTGCACTAACCAGAGTTTTAAAGAAATGAGGACAGAAAGGGGGAAGGAGAATATTCATTGAGTTTAGAATAAGAGGTATTGATAACTGGGAGATAGAGGATAAGAGTAGAAGTGGGAGATAAAGATGATTGACTACTCTTTGAAACTGGGGAGTGCAGGTTAAGAGTGGGCAGAAACTGGCTTGACGGTTTCTGCCCGTATGTGGGCTTACAGTTCTAAGAAAGAACTGAGATGATGGGGGTAATCATCTTAAACTTTTTAGAAAAATTTTTGAATAGTTATGAGATTTTATTCTCATAGCCTTGTCTAAAGGAAAACAAACAGGTATACATAATTTGATTTCTAATTATTTATTGAGAGTAAGAGGATCCATATCACCAAATGAAACAGTTCTGAGATAGTCACCAAGATAAACTTAGCAGTTTTAGCTTCTTCAATGTTTATGTATTAAAAAAAATAAGAATAGAGATAACCTTTTGCAGGGGGAGAAAATTCATACGTGGAGATGGGGGTGCTTCTGGAACTGTGCTTGTTGAGTGGACCAACCCCCTTACTCACAGGCATACTTGCTGGTAAAGCCTCAGACAGCATGCCAGCAAGTCTGAGCAAACCGGTGGCTCATGGGTGCTGGTATCTGTAAACTCACATACTGGCCACCTGCGGGACCCTGAGAGAAAAGTTGGATGATGTTACCCAAAGCCGCTTTCCCCCTCTGCCCAGGTGACTGTGTGAACACAATATAAGCACAAAGCTTTGGAATGCAGAGTGGTTTAAAAACAACCTGAGCCACTGGAATCTATATTATGACCATGCACATCACACTTGATTTTATCTTTCCTGTTTTCAAAGAGGAACAGAGGAGCACTTTGAAGAGTGTTGAGGTTGTTTATTGCTAAACATTCTTTCTGCTGAGAGTTAAAGCATTTTTATCTTTTAACTTTAGTTCAGAATAAAAACATGTTTTTGAATTTTAGCAACCTCTAGTGCACAGAGGTGCATCCAAGTGTTTAACACAGTGACAGATTTCTGCAGGTCAGATATCAATGTATGCATCTAAACTCCTTCTCCTAGCTTAAGGGTGAGTTAGATTTTCTTTTCAAAAAGGTTACCACATAGGAGTACCAGAAACGTCCCTGAGTGGACACAAACTTGATGTTAAATAAACAAGGATAGCCTAGTGTGATATACACGGTGACCAGTCCATGGAGGCAGCTTCTGGCACTTGGCCAGAATTGTTGGTCAAGTTTACGGTGAGAGGAAAGGAGAGGGTTGGGAGGAGTCTCATTCACTTCTAGTTCCTGAGCTAATTGGACAACCAGTCCAGTCCTTCAGGTTTATTTTATTTCATTTTATTTTATTTTTATTGGAAAGTTAGATTTACAGAGGGAAGGATTATCCATCTGCTGGTTCATTCCCCAAGTGGCCACAATGGCCAGAGCTGAGCAGGGAGCTTCCGCCAGGTCTCTCACGTGGGTGCAGAGTCCCAAGGCTTTGGGCCATCCCCGTAGCTTTCCTAGGACACAAACAGGGAACTGAATGGAAAGTGGAGCAACTGAGACACATATCAGCATCCATGTAGGATCCTGGATCATGCAAGGTGAGGATTTAGTCACTGTGCCAGCCACAGTCCAGTCCTTCATTCAAACAGTTCATCTCTACTAGCTGGTGCAGTTGGCTGGAATGCACCTGTTTGTGGTGTAGGGTGTGCAGTCTCAACTTGTCTGTGATTTTGCTGTGTTCATGACATCTGGGACCACCTTCTTGTTGTCAAAACACCTGCAGGACTGTGACTCATCCTCAGCCAGCATTCTCATGAGTTCCGCTGTATCTTGTATCTGTCGTTGCTGTCCACAAAGAACAAGCCTTGGTGAGTGGCACCCGGTGAGAGGAAAGGAGAGGGTGAAATTCTGACCTGGCCCCATAGATACCACTCCATCAAACTGGTGTTGCTTTGGCAGTCTTCACATTGAAATCTGTGATCGGAATAATGGTTAAGATTTCATTGGACCTCAGCTTGTACAGAATGGTTGTCTGCCCTACAGCCTTTGGGCCCACCTTAGGATGCATACTTCCTTTTGTTGAAAAGGCCCCTGAGTATTGGAAAGGTATTGCCTATTACTCCCCAAGCTTGTGGACGAACGGGAGCTATAGTGGCCACAGAGACCTTGGCAGTGCCACAGAGCCCTGTGTGAGTTGTGCTTCCAAAAGGTGGTAGCTCTGAAATTTTTAAAAGGTATTTTTATTTGCTCTTTTAAGAAATTACTCTAAAATATCGATGATTTTTGATATCTACTTATGATAACTAAGTCATCATGAGCATCAGGTTTTTTTTTTTTTAAGATTTGTGTACTTTTATTGGAAAGTCAGATATACAGAGAGGAGGAAAGACCGAGAGGAAGATACTCTATCTGCTGATTCACTCCCCAAGTGTCCACAGTGGCTGGAGCTGTGCCAGTCTGAAGCTAGGATCCCAGGGCCTCTTCTGGGTCTCCCAGGCTGGTGCAGGATCCCAAGGCTTTGGGCCATCCTCTGCTGCTTTCCCAGGCCACAAGCAGGGAGCTGGATGGAAAGTGGAGCATAGGGGCACGAACTGGTTTCCATATGGGATGCCATGTTTGCAGGGGAAGATTAGCCAGTTGAGCAATTGCTCCATCCCCTATATTGGGAAAAGCTTTTTGGTAGTCACTTTGTCTTTTACTTGTGCATACATGTCTCCTCTCCTCCAACTCTTTAATGTGGTTGGTTCTAGCAGTTGATAGCACCTTTTTCTACAAACATGCTAAGCAAGTACCTGCCGGGAAATCTGTACTGCCTAGTAGTTAAAATTGTGGTCAGAATGAAATTATTGATTATAAGCAGTATATTTTGAGGAATATTTGGCTATTCCTTCCATAAAACCTAATCTGTGATTCAGGTGGTTTTCCATGACTGTCTCACTTCAGAATGTACAACTGTATAGTTAGACTTCTTTCTAATGCCAAATGAAGTCTAACCTTGAGCCAAATGATTTATTTTAGAATTTGTATCTTGAAAAGATAACAATTTTATATAGTATCTGTCTCACAGGGGTGTAGTGGAAGTTAAATTATATAATACATGAAAAACACAGCTAGGCACAGAATTTTCTGTTGATATTTTCTCCTTGTCTTCAAGATTTTGATTACCTAAATTTGATGTTTGTGAAAGCCCTCTTAGAAGAATTTGCTAAATTTGAAAAGAGAATAGCCTCAAATTGAGTCATGCTACAGACCTTTTTGTGTCTGGGAGGGAAATGGGAGTTTGCAATATATGTAAATAAGGCTTGTTTTCTAAAGTGGATTGGTTTGTTATTATAGCTGTTTAGGAAAGGTTTCTCTGTAGAGGCATTTGGAACATTTCTCTTGGGAATTTTATTTATTTTCATCTACTTGAAGGGCAGACAGAGAGAAATGTTTTATCTCTTAATTCAGTGCCCAAATGCCCATGACAACCAGGATTAGGTCATACCAAAACCCAGAGCTAGGAACTCCATAGTGGTCTCCCGTGTGGGTGACAAGGGCCCAAGCACTTCAGCAACCACCTCTTTGCTTATTTATCTTCATCTACTTGAAAGGCTGTGACAGGGTGGTGAATCGAGGGAGGTAGAGAGAGAGATGTGGTAGGTAGGCAGTGGTGGGTGTCCCAGGCAGCAGTTTAAAGCCCTCTGCCACAATGTTTGCCCTACACCCCATTTCTCAAATTGCTTCTATAATACCCTTCTTTTTGATTCAATGCTGAAAAAAATACAATAGTTGGTAAAAGATGACCTAGAATACTGTATGGAGTATTTTACTTGAGAAGTTGGCTGGTAGAGAAGGGAGTATAGAGTTTGTTTCAGACTGGCTATTTTAGGGCAGAAAATTAACTCATATAACCTGCTGAGGTTCATGAATATTTCAGACTTAGTATCAGAATTACTGGGTAAGATGTAATTTAACCCAAGGTAGTACTTAGAAGGCAGGAAGTTAGGAGTTTATCCCATGGTCTAAGAAAGCTTGCGTTCATTCACCTCTTACCTTGAGACTTGTGCTGCTAGAATGAAATTATGTAGGATTCACCTTTTTGTATGAGACTTAGTGCTCTTAAAAAACAGAACATAAAATTATGTAGGATATTTGATAACCATTAATTCAGTCATTTTTTTCCTCTTCTGTCAAATAAATTGTACTATTATGTTAAATGTTTCCAAGAATCTGTACCTTTCTGGTGTAAATGGTATAAAATGTTAATGGATGCTAAATACTAACAGTAGCCCTCTCTATTGAATGACTTTTAACACCCACAGATCCAATTTAGTATGTTTAAAAATAGTAGATTGGTTCTTTTTGTGAAATTTTCATGGTGTGTTAATGCTGTTTAAAAAAGGCTGCTAAATCCACAAAGAAATTGTCACTTATTTTAAATACCAGAGAACCATTAAAAAAATATGTTAATTGACTTTGTAAAATCTGTTAAATTCAGCAATGACTTAATACATTATTAAAGGCTTCATTGCTCTTTTTTTTTAATATTTAAAAATTTTTATTGAAAAGGCTGATATACAGAAAGAAGGAGATACAAAGAGAAAGATCTTTCCGTTGGTCCCACTCCCCAGATAGCCTCAATGGCTGAAGCCAAACCAATCCGAAACAGAAGTCAAAGGCTTACTCTGGGTTCCCCATGCAGGTGCAGGGTCCCAACGGCCCAGACCACCCTCCACTGTTTTTCCAGGCCACCCTCCATTGCTTTCCCAGGCCACAAGCAGGGAGCTGGATGGGAAGTGGAGCAGCTGGAACATACCCTTATGAGGTCCCAGGGCATGCAAGGTGAGGATTTAGCTGCTAGGCTCTTGTGCTGAACCTGCTTCATTGCTCTTTTAAAGGTTTATTTATTTTTTAGATTTTTATTGGAAAATTAGATATACAGAAAGGAAGATCTTCCATCTGTTGATTCACTCTCCAGTTGGCTGCACTGGCCAGAGCTGAGCTGATCCAAAAGCCAGGAGTCACTTGGGTGCAGGGTTCCAAGGTTTTGAACTATCCTCGACTGCTTTCCCAGATCACTGGCAGGCTGCTGGCTGGGAAGTGGAACCACTGGGATTAGAACTGGCATCCATGTCTATGGCCATACCACCCTGAACGTGCCTGATCTCATCTGATCTCGGAAGCTAAGCAGGGTCGGGCCTGGTTAGTACTTGGATGGGAGAACTAGCATCCATATGGGATCCCAGGTGCTTGCAAGACCCGTACCCTTCATTGCTCTTTAAAAAGTGCTGTTTTTAGGGCCCGGCGTGGTGGCGCAAGTGGTTAAAGGTCCTCACCTTGCACGCCCGGGATCCCATATGGGCACCGGTTCTAATCCCGGCAGCCCTGCTTCCCTTCCAGCTCCCTGCCTGTGGCCTGGGAAAGCAGTCGAGGACGGCCCAAAGCTTTGGGAACCTGCACCCGCGTGGGAGACCCGCAAGAGGCTCCTGGCTTTGGATCGGCATAGTATCGACCCGTTGCGGTCACTTGGGGAGTGAATCATCGGACGGAAGATCTTCCTCTCTGTCTTTCCTCTCTGTATATCCGCCTTTCCAATAAAAAAATCATAAAAATAAATCTTTAAAAAAAAAAGTGCTGTTTTTAAACCTTTCCACACCAAATTGACTTGTGAATACTTGGATCTTGATGTGCATTTAAAATTACCCTCCCAGCATTAGGTAAAGCTCTTTAGTATTAGTAGAAATTGGCCAGTGACTTGACCATTAAAGTAAGGCTAATTGTTTTTATAGAAAAGAAGAGATGGCATCTTCCTGTTCTATTGAAATATATTAGATGCATGTTAGTTGAAGAAACTGATGCACTACTTGTGATGGGTTTTGAATTAATGTGGTTTAGTATTTTTTTTTAAGATTTATTTATTTTTCATTACAAAGTCAGATATATACAGAGGAGGAAAGACGGAGAGGAAGGTCTTCCGTCCAGTGGTTCACTCCCCAAGTGAGCCGTGATGGCTGGTGCTGGGCCGACCCGAGGTCGGGAACCAGGAACCTCTTCCAGGTCTCCCACACGGGGAGGCTGTCCTCGACTGCTTTCCCAGGCCACAAGCAGGGAGCTGGATGGGAAGTGGGGCTGCCGGGATTAGAACCGGTGCCCATATGGGATCCCGGGGCGTTCAAGGCGAGGACTTTAGCCACTAGGCCGGGCCTAGTTTAGTATTTTTTGAGTTGCAGTATTAACTGCCTGAATTATAGCATTGCTCTTAGGATATAGTGCTTTTGAAAATGAAAAGTTTCAGTAATAACACCTGGATAGTTTAGTAATCTCTGGAAAATTCCTTACTTAAACTAAAGCAAAAGAACTCCCCCCAAATTCCAGTTTCATTGAGCCATTAAAATAATCCTTTTGATAATTCTTTTGATTGTAGTCGTTTGTTACAGTTGTTTTCCAAAGACAATTCAATGTTCTTAAAAATTGCATTTGTATTTTTAGGGGGTTCTAAGCTGCTGTAATTTTAGGAAAAAGGAATGTTATGGCTTAGTAGCTCATCATTTAGAATTCTAGCACAAATAGTTTTTTTTTTCTATGTAGGAATTTAAATAGTAAAATTTTTTTCCCTTAAGTTTTAACTGTGTGTACAACCTAATCCACACTGAATAAGATTATCTGGATGATATACGTCTTGTTAAAAAGCTTTATTTTTTTTATTTGAAAGACAGTTGCAGAGATAAGAGAGGTGAGAGGGAAGGAGAGGGATAGATCTACATCCCCTGGTTCACTTCTGACATGGCCACAACAGCCAGAGATTGCCAGATCCAAACCTGGAAGTCAGGAGCTTCTTCCGGATTACCCTCACTGGTGCAGGGGCCAGACACTAGGGTCATCCTCTGCTGCTTGCTGCTTTCTCCAGCACATTAGCAGGCTGCTGGATAGAGGGAGTGAAGCATCTGGAACAGTGCCTGTGTACCTCAGGCAGAGGATTAGCATGCTGTGTCACTGTGCTGGGCCCAAATCTAGTTTTCATGCCAGATCAGTGACCTTGTTCTGTTATCACTGCTGTCATCAATGTACAAGATATCTCTTGCTGTATAACAAGCCAGTCTAATAAAACTTGGTTTCAAACAACCACCATTTATTATTACTTAGGAGTCTTTGGAGTCACAGTATTTCTTCTAAGGTGGATCTGAGGTCAGTGATTGTGTGCAGGGTGATTGGTTAATGCCTTAACTGGTAGATTGGCTGAGGGTAACTCATCTAGAGTGACCTCATTGCAGTTGGCTGGCTACCAACTGGGATAATAAAATGTCTGAATCTTGTGTCCCTAAGTATTCAGCTGCCTGCCTACGGTTTGTTCCAGGTTTCCAAGAGCAGATTTCCAAGAAAGGGGAGTGGAAGTAATCTAGTATTCCTAGAACTAGCATGTCTCTTTCATGGCCTTGTACTGGAAAAAGCAGGTCATCAGGCCAGCTCAGATTGAAGAAGTGGATGGTATATATAGCCACATAGATGGGTTATAGATGACATGGAAAGTCTGGAACATTGTTTACAATCTTACACATTTAATATAGTACTTTTTATAATTTCCCAATTATTTAGCTTAAAAAAAATCTTTATTAATAAAGCCCAGATTCACTTTACTGAGTGGCTGTGCTATACTGTAGTACTTATTTTACATTATTTCTTTCAGAGTTACAGTTTTGGAGAAGGTATTTGGGGCTCAAATTCCTGAACCCCACATGAAGAGTTACTGGGTTTGATACCTGCCTCTGGCTACTGACTCCACCTTCCTGCTGTACAGGTCCTGGGAGGTATGATGGCTCAAATATTTGAGTCCCTGCCATCCATTTTTCTATTTTTCCAGTTAGGTTCTCTGGCTTACCCACTGCTTTCTCTTTTCTCTCTCCTCCTCTCCCATCCCTTCTCTTTTCTCCTTTTGTTTTTAAAATTTATTTATTTTTATTGGAAAGGCAGATTTACAGAGAGAAGGAGAGAGAGAAAAATCTTCCATACGCTCTTTCACTCCCCAAATGACCACAACATCTGGACCTAAGCCATTTTGAAAACGGGTACCAGGAACCTCACATGCAGTCTTCCCTCAGGGTGTGCAGCATTCCAAAGATGCTTGGGCTATCTTCTGATTTCCAGAGCTATAAACAAGAATCTAGATCAGAAATGGAGCAGCTGGGACATGAACTTGCTCCCGTATAGGTTGCTGACATGTGAAGGTGGAGGATGAAACTTGAACCATGGTGCCAGTCATTTCTTTTCCTTTCCTTTGCTTTCTCCCCTCCTCTCCCCTCCTCTTCCTTCTTCTCCCCTCCCCTCCCTTCCCTTCCCTCTTTCTCTTGTTTTATTTGTTAAATTGAGATAGAGATTGATTCAAAAATTAGCTATTTTGAAGTTAACAATTCAGTGTATTCATGGTGTATATTTACCACTTTTATCAAGTTCCAAAATGTTTTTATCCCCCAATGCAAACAGCCCATTAAGCACACTTGCCATTCCCTCTGCCTTCAAGACTTGGTGCTGGCAGCCACTGCTCTGCCTCTGTAAATATACCTGGTCTGGATTGTCATTTTAACAGATATCTGTTTATTATGCCAAGAGTATCCTAAATCCTATTAGAGCTCTGCTATTTGGCTCACTGATTGCTTCCTCACAAAGATTGTATTCTATAGCTTAATTTAGCTACAGTGATCCTTAGCATTCCACTGAAACTATGTTTTTTTTTTTCTCAGTCTTCCCTGCCAAGTGCTGTGCTATTTCTCTTCCTCTTTAAATGTTTGTTTGTAGACCTCATCTACCCATCTTCCTTTTCCCTTGGTAATCCTAGCTACTTCCATAACCAAACCTAGATGTCTAATGCAGGTCTCTTCAGAATTTCAGACCTGTTACCACTTAGCTATTACACCAAGGTGCATTCCCCACCATTGATACGGGTTTTTCTTCTCTTCCTGCCACTATGGCAGAGGGTTTTGCTTCTTGTCCTCCTGCCACTATGGCAGGAGGTAAGGGTCCTTTCTATCTCAAAGCCCCCTCCCGTCACTAGGACGGGAGTCTTCTCTTCTCAACCTTTCTAATAAATCTTGCTTTAAAACTAAAAAAAAAGATTGAGATTAGTTTCTTTCCTGTCTTCTTCATTAAGCAAAATAAAACTTTAGCACAGCCTTTTTTTTTAAAAAATCTGATAATTTCTTTTTTTTAGTTGCGACCTCTGCCTTTATTCCTAATACATCAGAATTGGTTCCTCTTATTCCTCAGGTCTACCTTTTAAATTTCTCTGAAACCTGTCCTCTTCATTTTTACACCTGTTACTTAGTCCCTTTGCTTACCCTAAAGGGTCCCAAGCAATAGCTCTCAAGATAGACTAAAAACTGGCCAGCCCCCTCTAAGTTCTGTTACAGCCTTATTTAATAGTTCCGTGTATTCATTATTTAGAGAAAGTTTTTTCTAAAACATTTACTATCTGGTTGTTTACAGAAAAAGTTTGTTCTTAGGCTGTTTCTCATTTCCTGTTTCTTCTCCCCTACTGCAAGTAAACACTCAAAACTGTGAAGCTGTGATCACACATCCTTTTGTCTGAATCTTTTATTCATCACTTATTTCTTACAAAATAAAGTTTGAGGCTTTTATCATGGCATGAGAATACTGTCTTCTCTCTCATTTATTTAAAGATTTATTTTTATTGCAAAGTCAGATATACAGAGAGGAAGGAAGACAGAGAAGAAGATTTTCCTTCCAATGGTTCACTCCCCAAGTGGCTGCAATAGCTGGAGCTGAGCCAATCCGAAGCCAGGAGCCAGGAGCCAGGAGCCAGGGGCTGCTTCTGGGTCTCCCACATGGGTGCAGGGTCCCAAGGTTTTGGGCCATTGTCTGCTGCTTTCCCAGGGTGCAAGCAGGGAGTTCGATGGGAAGCAGGACCATCAGGACGCGAACCACTGCCCATATGGGATACTGGCATGTGCAAAGCGAGGGCGTTAGCTGTTAGGCTATTGCACGGGGCCTGTCTTGTTTTCTTGTTCACAATGCATACTGTTGAGTACTTTGCTTCTGACTGAAATATTGTTTGTTCTTTTCTTCTTGGTAATTTGCCTTTTTCAAAATTTGATACAAACATTATCTTCCTAGGAAGTTGCCTGCCGTTACAAGCTATTCCCTGCTCCTTGCCTCCTCCAGATTTTGTACAACTTCTGTGATGCTTACCATGCATATTGTGCAGGATTCTCGGTATTCTCCTAGTGACTTTAAAACCAGCCAGAGCCAGACATTGAGTACCCTTGTGAGAAATGTTTATTGACTTAATAGGTTGCTTTTCTGATCAATGCTTCCCAGTTAGTCTGCCAATTCAGGAAGTATGTCCCAACTTTAATATTCCTAAATCCATTGTAGGTACAATTATTGCATAAACTTATTGAAGGAAAACTTTTAGAGGGGTAGATACTCATCAAGACAAAACTAGCTAAGCTTGTTAAAAAGGAATTTGATTTTACCTAAGTTGTTACCCCTTTGAACTTGAGAAGTAGATTGACTTATGTGGAAAACTTTGATTAAGCATCATTTGAGTTCCTCTATAGTGTGTGTATAAGGAACAATTTAGATGGAATTTGTCTAATTGAAACGTTATTGCATCACAGAATACTGAGGTCCTCTTGGTATGGATGGCAGCAAAAACAGGGCTGTTGGTGCCCCTAGCTACAACCTACCTGTGTCTCTGCCTTAGCTGGTAGTAAGCAAGCTAGCCAAGTTTAGCAAAGAAAAGACATCTTACAGGCCAGGTGGGCATTTCAGCAAATAAATGAGGTTTTTTTTTTTTTAGTTGGGTTAATTTGCACTTTTTAAGATGCTTAGGAACCTGTGGCAGGATTCCTTGTAGTAACAGTAGCAGGAAAGAAAAAAAATTTAGTACTTTTTATGTACCAACCAGTATTCTAGGCACATTACCTAAATTAACTAATTTAATCTTCCTAGCCACCCTATGAGATAAGATCCTATTATTCCTGTTTTACAAATGAGGAGCCCTGAAGCACAGAGCACTGAAGTACAGCTGGGAATTGGTGGGGCCAGGATTTAACCCAGGCTGCCTGGCTTCACAATACTTGCTCTTCATAGCTTCCATGGACATTCTCTGTATGATCGGAGGACCATTTTGGGCATAATTCTTTTGTTTATTTGTGTTCATCCACTTGAAAGGCAGAGAGAGTGAGAGTTTTTATTCTTTGGTTCGCTCTCCAAGTGCCTACAGCAGCCAGGGTCTCAGAATTCCAGCTGGGTCTTCCACACTGGGAAACAGGAACCCTGTTACTGTATCATTATCCCTTGCCTCCCAGCATACATTCACAGGGAGCTGTATGGGAAGCAGAGCAGCTGGGATTCAGATAGGCACTCTGATTCAGGACCTGTCTATCCCAAATCGTGTTTAACCCACTGTGCTCCAGTGCCCCGGAGTGCACAATTCTTACATTCGTCATTCCTTTCTAACAGGAGCTCTGGTTGTGGCTTTGTGTCAGTGTGTTATGTGGCGATGGATGAAGAAATACTAATTGGTTAAAGATTTTTGGGGGCAGGGAAAGATGTGTATGTGTATTTTAAATTTACTGTGATTAGTTTGTAGAACTTTTAGCACTATGTTTTCATTTCTTACTTAAAGTTGAGAATTTGAAGAACTACAGGGTAACAATTAATTGAAGTCAGAAAGCTAAATATATGCAGCAAAACATAAAGTCATATAAGTAGTTTTAGAAATTGTAATTTTATTTAAATATGAGAATATTGAGTCCTAGTACAAGATGTGTATATTAATATCTGTGAGAGCCAAAGAAAATCATTTAAGCTAGGTTAAGTACAGCATTAAAAAACATTCAGATTTACAAATTAATTAATGAATAAATGTAAAGCCACCCCAAAAAAGTTAAGTTTGAAACAGCTTCATAATTGTTTTAAAAGTCACTTTTAGTCATGAATTTTTTGCACATTCACTTATATTTTTTAAAATGTTATGCATTATCCCCTGTTGTATTCTGAGTTGTTTTCCCTGCTAGAGTGTAAAAATTTGTTTTTTCTCACCATTTTTTTTTTTCATTCTTTCACATGGTGTTTGGTGTACAAGAGACCCTCAATATGAATGAGCACATTTATATTGTTATGTACTGCATTGTGTGTTTAATAGATGCTGTTGTGTGTACTAGGTGCTGAGAATGGATGATAAATTTAGATTTCTAGGATTAGACTTTTGATATTTAGCTTGGTAGGCCAATTTTCAGACAAAGGAATTAAGCCATGCTGGCTTTAGATTTAGTATATGTTAATTTTTGTTCCTACAATGATCAGAAGAAAAGTTGTTACTAGTAACATAATAGCAGTGTTTGTATTGGATTACCTTCTTGAGTGTATCTGATGAAGCTCTGAACTTATCCTCTTGGTGATCTTTTTTAATACTTCAGACAGCCATGAGAGACTAAAGAGAATTGTGATAGGAAAAGAATATATTCATGATTTTATTTCTAAGACAATATGACTGCATTACCCTAGTTGGAAAAAAATGAAAAGTGTTTGTGTCTGTTGATTTATCTTGGTTTGAGATAAATGAGCATGGTTTAGAAGTCATTTTTATTCAGACTTCTGTGGGCAAGAGAAACTGTGATCCAAAAACTCTGATTCATGTTCCTGTCTAGTTTAACCTTGCCATTTTTGAGAGAATTATGATGGTAAGTTATGTAATGTTCTCTGTTAGAAACCAGTCTATTTAGCTGATATGTTCTTGTATTTTTTTGTGTCATGTTAACAGTAGGATTACTTGGGAAGCCTTTTTAAACTTAACACATGCTAGGGTCCCACTCCCAAAGGTTTATTATGTTTGGAGTGAGGTCCAGGGATTCAGGAGGAAATTATAAAAGCAAACACAAAACCATATTGATCTCCTTAGAAAGCTTATTAGTGAATAAACTTTCCAAGTGATGTGTACTCTTGTGACAAAACTATTATGCAGTAATGGCTTTCTTTCCTCCTTTTTTCCCGTTAGATTGGTAGATTGTTTCTTAGAGCAGCTTTAGGTTTTCAGAAAAAGTGAACAACACGCTTCCACACATTTGTTAACATCCTCATAATGTGGTTTTCTGTAATAATTAACATCTTGCATTGGTGTGGTCCATATGTGACAATTGATAAACCAATATTGACATCTTATTAATAACTAAAAATCTATATCTTATTCTTTATTGCCATCAGAGTCTACATTTTTCTTTATAATTTTGTGAGTTTTGGCAAATGCATTATGTCATGTGTCCATGGCACTTGGTATACAAAGTGGTTTTACTGTTCTCTAAATACTATCTTTTAGCTGTTGCTGGCCCTTACTCTTTTATAACTACATAACTTTTTCCTTTATCTATGGTCTTTCTTTTTTTCTTTTTAAAGATTTATTTATTTATTGGAAAGTCAGATATACAGAGAGGAGGAGAGACAGAGAGGAAGGTCTTCCGTCTGATGATTCACTCCCCAAGTGGCCGTAATGGCTGATGTTATGCTGATCTGAAGCCAGGATCCAGGAACTTCTTCTTTGGGCCTTCCTCGACTGCCTTCCCAGGCCACAAGCAGGGAGCTGGATGGGAAGTGGAGCTGCCAGGATTAGAACCAGTGCCCATATGGGATCCCGGCACATTCAAGGCGAGGACTTTAGCTGCTAGGCCACACTGCTGGGCCCTGGTCTTTCTTTTTTTAAATAAGGTTTTTGTTGACTTGAATGTCAGAGAGGGAGAGAGACAGAGAGAAAAGGTCTTCTATTCCTAAATGTCTGCAACTGTAGCAACTAGTCAAGCTAGTACAAAACCAGGACCAGGATTTTCTAGGTCTCCCACACAGGTACTGGGGCCCAAGGGCTTGAGCTGTTTCCATGCACAACATCAGAGGGTCAGATAAGAAGTGGAGCAGCCGACACCCATACGGGATGCTGGCATCACCATTGGTGGCTTCATGTCATATGCCATAGTGCTATCTCCGACTATAGTTTTCCAGAATGTCATATATGACCAGCATTTTTTTTTCTTCAGTATTTCCAGGTAATTGGTCCCAGGAAGACTGCCCTGAGCATACTAAAATCTGTGGGTACAGAAGTCCCTTAGAGAAAATGGTGTAGTATTTACGTGCAGATTATACACATTCTTCCCTTATGCTTTAAATTATTTTTGGATTACTGGCAAAACACCTAGTACAGATTAATGATGTTTGTGTAGTTCAGGTAGTGATGATAAAGCCTGTCTATGTTTAGTACAGATTTTTCTGCCAACAATTGGTTGACTCACATTTGGACCCGTGGATATAGCGGAACGATTACAGTTGGAATCATAGATATGTAGCATTTTTAGACATGCTTTAACTTACAACATATATTTTAACATTCTTTCATGCCTTTCTGTTGCTTGCTCCCTTTTTTTATATCACTGCGTAATACTGCTTTGTATGGATGTACCACATAAATTTTTAAATTAAAAAAAATTTACTTGAGCAAATATCTGTGTGATGGCTAGATTGTCTAATCTTGCCAAATTGGCTGTATAATTTTGTACTACTTCCAGCAGTGAGTGAGAAATCCTGTTGCTCTATATTCTTGCCAGCCTTTGAGGGTGTCAGTGTTTTGGATTTCAGCTATTTTGACAGGGGTTTGATGATAGCTGCTTGTTTCAATTTGCAATTCTCTAATGTTGAACAGTTTTTCATATCTGTGTAGTTTCTCTGAGGTGTCAATTCAGATTTTTTTGCCTGCTCTTTTTTTTTTTTTTTTTTGAAAGGTAGATGTTACAACGGGAATAGGAGAGACAGAGAGGTTTTTCATCCTCTGGTTCATTCTGCAGATGATTGCAGTGGCTGGAGCCAAGCCATTCTGAAGCCAGGAGCTTGTTCCAGGTCTCCCACGTGGGTACAGGGTCCCTAGGACTTGAGCTATTCTCCTGCTTTCATGGTAATGCTGATTATTCTCAATTTCAGCTTTCTTCCTGACTTTATTTTTCACTGTTCTTGCATCTAGTGCTCCTATGCTCCTATAAAACTGTCCTCCTTTTTTCAGTGACTCCCTCCCTCTCCTCTCATTATCCATTACTGAATATTGGGCAGTAATTGTAAGGATTTAAAAAAAATCATATTTTAGAATGTCTAGTTTTGTTATGTATCTTTTTGTTGACCTTAACTCTTTACTTTTATTTTAAAATCACAGGTACCTGTTAACTTATCAAAGGTTTACTTACATCCCGGTAATCACATTGTAATTTGGACATGCTAAATAAAAAATGCATTTAATATGCCTAACCTGCTGAACATTCTAGTTTTAACAACATAGTATGTTGTAGAGCAAGATCATTTACCCTCATGGTTGTATGACTGGCTGGGATCTGCTGCTCTGCCACTGCCTAGCCTCATAAGAGAGCATCATCCTACATGTCACAGTTTTTTTCCTAGTTCAGCAAAAGGTTAGCATTCACAATTGGAGGTACAGTTTGTACTGAATGCGTCTCACTTTTGCTTCTTTAAAGTCAGAAAATCTGAGCTCAGAGCTTCATTAATCGGGACCTGGTTGTACTTGCAATTTGTCAGGTGTGTTATGGTAGGTGTATTTTGGAGTTGGAATAACTGAAATAATTCTTCTTTTCAACCTATAACTTAAAAAGTGAAAACTATACTGTAACACTCAAGCCCAATGTTTGCAGTTTATCCTGTTCATTTGTCTGCCATGAAATCATGTATTCTCAGGGCAGAAATGGATCTAATTTGTGTTTATTCAGTCCTTACAGTTTACAGATTAAGCGGACAGAGGCCTAGGAAAGAGGTTCCTTAATTACCCTTGTCGTAAACCAAACAGTAATACTAGAAGATTGACTTTTTTAAAAAAATAAGTAGCATGTTAATTCTTCTTTAAACACATTTTCTAGCTGTTGCTTTCTTCAAACCCCTTCCCTGCCCTGCCTTTTCTGTGATGATTTTTTCCTGCTGTGGTGACTGAGAGATTTGTTCTTCTAAAACTTAACCTGGATACTTTGTTCACTCTAAGTCAGCTCTCTGTTTAGCATATAGTATGTTTTATTTGTGGACCATATTTCTCAATGTTAAAGAAATCTGTCTCTTTCAGTGCTTTTTCTGTTTATCTGTGGAATTTAGGATCTCCCGAAAATAATTATCATGCTGAATCATCTACATTTCTCATCTTTTCTAGTTACTTTAATCTTTAATTAATTACATTCACTATGATTTTTCTCTCTGTCCTCCATTGATTTTTTTCATCATACTTCTTTGCTGTTTCTACTTTGTTAAGTCTGTGATTGCCTTGCTAAGCTAAAAAATAGAAAATGATGGTAGCTTAGGTTGCTGTAGCAATATCATAGCCCTGGTTGGTTTAGTTGTTAAAAGCTGGAAGTTGAAGATCAGGGTGTTGAAAGATTCAGTTTGTGGTAAGGAACCCTTTTCTCTGTAAATATGTCTTTTAAATAAAAATGAATAAATCTTAAACAAACAAAGAAACAAAAAAAAACCAGAGCTTCTGACTTTTGGATGACCATGATATCACTGTATCCTCATATAGTGGAGATACTCTGGTGTCTCTTCCTGTTTTCTTACAAGGGCATTAAACCCATCATGGGGACCCCACCCTCATGACCTCACCTACACTTAGCTACCAGCCAAAGGCCCCGCATCTCAATCCCATCACAATGGGGCTTGTTGCTTCAATTTGTATATTTTGGGGTGATACAGACATTCAATCCGCGACAATACTTATGGGTCAGATCCCTGAAGATTTAGTTGGAAAGGGGTTTTGTAGGATTTAATTAACCTAAGAATCTCAGTCGATCACTCCAGATTGTTTGGATGAGAACTAAATCCATTAACAACTGTCCTTATAAAAGATACGTAGAAGACAACAGACACAGAGAGGAGAGATCTGAAAATAGAAGCAGAGATTTGGATGATGAAGCCACAAGGACACAATTCAAGTAATTTTGCCAGCCACTCAAAGCTAGACAGGGAAGGATGGATGGATTCTCTCCCAGTGCCTCGTGAGAGAATGCAGCCTTGTGGCCTCTTGATTTTGGATTTCTAGTATGCAAGAAGGAGAGGGAATAATACTCAGTTTGTAGAAATTAATTACTACAACCAGAAGAAACAAATACAGGCAGCAAAAATATCCTTTTTATAATCTGCTGTTTTATCACCTCATTTTTGACCTTTTATTTTACTACTTTTCCTTAAGTTCTTCTGTAGCATTATATTCTCAGAGGAAAATTTTACTCCTCACATTGACTCCAGTTATAGTTACTGATTTGGCTTTGTGTGGAATACATATCAGGGAATTCTTTGAATTTTTACTCTGTTGTTTTATCTTTTACCTATAAATGTGTGATTTTAACCCACTGTTGTATAGCATGGTGGGTATGATAGGTAAAAAGATTGCAGTCTTTCAGAAGATTTGTTTCAGCATCAACCAGGGGTTCATTCCTTTTGTGGGCTTCTGTTTATTCCGTCTAGTTAGTACGCTAATCTGGAAGATTATGGTCTTGCAGGTAATATATAAAGAGCTTCTTTGATTAAAGACATTAATCTTTCTTCTATCAGGCTGTCTCCCACTGTAATTGTTCTGGTGTTTTCCATTTATACCATATTGAAGAATATTATGGACAGTTGACAGTTCAAAATAATATTTTTTTTGCTATTTTGATAAGAGTAATGATACCGATTAATTTTAATTTCTGCACTTAGATGACAAAAAATGCTTTTTGCTGGTACTCAGTTTTCTAAACAGCTTGGCAAAGATAGAATTACTTAGAAGCCATTCACTTACTGTTAATTTCAGTTACAGTTAAAATACCTGATAGCTGAAGTAAGTTAAATCATTTTTTCTGATTTTTTTTCTGGATAGCCTAAGTAAAGGAAGGTGATGGATCTTTTGAATTTCATTAGCTATGTATTGAGTTACCAGGGTAATCATTTAATTAAGTGCTACTAATATGGCCTTCACTTTCTATCAGGCTACTACCATGAGAGAATACATAAAATAGAAGTGATCTACAGAGCATAAACACATGAGTCACTTTATAATAGTTATACAAATGACTGATAAAAGTGCAAGTATTTAGGTGTAAGATTGCAGCTCTTTGTTTTCCTTTTCCACTTTATTTTTTAAAGAGTATGTGATCCAGTGCTTCTGCAGATTGTGGACATATGCTATACAAAGAACTAAGCCAGAAAACACTGTTAACAGACTTGTGTTGGTCTTATACTAGTTTTATTTTTATCAGATGGATAGAATCTATCTATCTATCTATCTATCTATCTATCTATCTATCTATCTATCTATCATTAAGTCAATGGTATGAGATGATAAAGATCTAGGTGTGTCCTACCGTTAAAGTTCTATTTTAAAAGTAGTTGTTTCTATGTCCTTCTTGGCTTTGGATACATCATGTAATAAATAGTGTGGCAGATATTTTTCTCTAGTACGGATTGAACCTAGGATGTTCTGTGACCCAGGCACAAGATTAGCTGGGCCTGGTCACAGATCTACTGTGAATGTAGGAATGTGTTGTCTCAGGGCCCTCATCTAACAGAGGCTAGTTAGCATCTCTTCTAGCAAGCTTGGTAGGGGAAAATGCTGGGTGGACTCTTTGTAAATTGACCAGTTGAACTGTAACTACTCTACCTTCCTGTGGAGGTATACTTGGATTGTGTATTTAAATTATTGCTAGGTTCTCCAAAGTCTGTTTTTGTTGGGGAGAGGGCTGGGGAATGATGAGCCAGGTTTTTGAGAGATGAAGTTTGCTGCAAATTTAAAGCTCAACATGGGTTTGAATCCAAGTATTGTAATCAGTTGGAATACTTATTTTCTTATAGATATGTTTCTTGTTACATTAGCTATAAATGTAGCATTCATTTGATTGTAAATTAAAGATTAATGACTTGGAAAATGTAAGAAATGACATTATTGACAGAACTTAGATATTAACTGGCTGTTTTATCTTCCAGAAGTGAGAGATTCTAACAGTTACCAAGAGGTACATTTTATCCATAGTAATTGCTTGAAAAATTAAATTGCAATGTTAGTTGTGTTTCCTTCCCTCCCTTCCAGCTACACAGAAAAATTATGGCTGATTGTATTTCAAAAGGAAGTTCAGTTGTTTGGAAATTCAGAATACATTTTTTATAGTAAATTCTTTTAAGTACATAAGTTAAAAATGGTTATGTTCCTAGGCAATCCTTTAAAAGCTTACTATATAAGCCATAATTAGCTTAGCTGTCTGCTTGCAGTGTCAAATTATAAAGAGTAAATAATATCACAGGCATAGTCATTAAATTAAAAAAAAATTCTTCAGGGTTAGTTTTGCAAAATTAATCCTGAATTCTGGTAATGGATTGATAAAGGGATTCAATCAGAACTACTAAGGAGTGGAGACTTTTGGGTGGTTGGTAGGCTTTCCTTGTAATGTCTTTATATATTGATGGCATTATTTTCTCAGTATAGATCAAAGAGATTGGAATTAGGAGAAGTGCTATCTTTTGGCCTACCGAAGTGGTTAGGGTTGGTTTTTAACTCCTGAAAATGTTCTGAGTTCCATAATAATTGATGTATTCCTTGGTTTCTATCAGCTGAATTTTTTTCCCCCATGGGAATAGGACAGACCGACCTAAAATATTACATTTTGTCTTGTTAAACCGTTACTATGGTAGTAGGCAAGTGAAAGAGTGAATGTTGCCTTAAATAAGATTTGAAGGAACAAAGGTAGAATAAATCTAGGGTGTGGTTTTGAAAAAGGAGTTGGTTTAACGGCCAGATTTAAGAGAGTAGTGGGAGAGTATAATATGTGAATGATCCTTGATAGAGAAAAGATGATAGTGATAAAGGTAGGCAGTCCTAGTTGTGGTCACTAACTGGTGCTGGGTATCTTCTGAAAGCTGTTAGGAACTGGAATATGATCAGTGTGCTGCTTTGGATTTTCGTCAGGTTGACAGTAACCACTAAAAATACTTAAATAACATTATATACATTTAAACTATCCTTTCTTTTAAAAAGATTTATTTAGTTTTATTGGGAAGTCAGATTTAGAGAGGAGGAGAGACAGAGAAGAATATCTTCCATCCAATGATTCACTCCCCGAGTGGATGCAATAGCGGGGACGATCCAAAGTCAGGAGCCAGGAGCTGCTCCCGGGTCTCCCACACAGGTTCAGGGTCTCAAGGCTTTGGGCCATCCTCCACTGCTTTCCCAGGCCATGAGCAGGGAGCTGGATGGAGCAGCCAGGATATGAACCTGTGATCCTGGCGCATGCAAGGCGAGGACCCCAGCCACTAGACTACTGTGCTGGGCCCAGCTATTTTTCTTTAGTAAATTCAGTTATTAAGCAAATATGCTTCTTGAATTTTAGAAAGATATTACACTGTAGTAAATAGGTTCTTAAAATATTGTGTGTTTTTTTCATATTACTCTTTGATTTATTGATTAGAAAAATCTTTCTTCCCTGTCTTTCTAATTCGCATTGCTTCATATTTAGAATATCCCTTGCCTCCATAAGAAATAAAGCAGGAAGTATTTCTTCTAGTTCTGCCAAAGCAGCAGTTATTTTCTTTTTTTCTTTTTCTTCTTTTAAAATATTTATTTATTTATTGGAAAGTCAGATATGCAGACAGGAGGAAAGACAGAGAGGAAGGTCTTACATCCGATGATTCACTCCCCAAGTGACCGCAACGGCTGATGCTATGCCGATCTGGTGCCAGGATCCAGGAACTTCTTCTGGGTATCCCACACAGGTGCAGGGTCCCAAAGCTTTGGGCTGTCCTTGACTGCTTTCCCAGGCCACAGGCAGGGAGCTGGATGGAAAGCGGAGATGCTGGGATTAGAACCGGCACCCATATGGGATCCCGGGGCATTCAAGGCTAGGCCACGGTGCCAGCCCTGCAGCAGTTATCTTCAAGTAGCAGATTATTACTTTCTATTCTGACCAATTTGTTTGCTATCAGTACACTGATTTGATTTTCCTCAGGGGAATTCAGTCTCTATTTTGGATGATTTGTCTCAGGTAATCTTACATCTAAGGCAAAATGAAGCAGTTTAGTTTTAAAGACATTTTTGCAGTTTATACTAAAAAGTGTAAGGACTCTTACTGAAGATGTGTGGTTACATTGGACTATTTTTGTGGATTTTTTTTTTTTGGAACGTAAATGGTATGTGACTCCCATTTTTATAGGCACTGAAGGTGAACATAGTACTCAGTGTTACTAACTGACCTTCAGCAGTTTTCTCTCTTTTGGGGGAGGGGTGTATTCTAAGCTTCTGTTCATTGTTCTGCTTTGGTGTTGGTTCTGTCTTCCATAAGGCTATTGTTTGGATGAAAATATTCTTCTTCTCAGTTCATAGATTTTAAGCTAATACAGTTTTAAGTTTAGACTTGAACATTATAATAACTTATTCTGCATTTTTGTGTTTGTTTATTTAAAATGGGTTAAAGTACATTTGAGTTTTAACAGAAACATTAATTCACTTAAAATAAGTTCAAAACAAGTATGGCTATTTCAAAATAAAAATTTGGATAGTTAATGACATTTGAATCAGAATCTTGTAAAATACTTGAAACTTCCCAACTTTGCTGATTGCAAAATTAATTTTAGGGCCCAAACACCTGTATGTTACGTTTAGGGCATAGTCCTTAACAAAGTAATGCATAAGTGTTCAGAGTAAATGGGCAGATTTGGCTATTGAGCATAATGTTTTATTGAATTGGGATTACCTTGCACAGATTATTATTATTTTTAATTTTTGTTTTTGATAATGATTATATGATTGACCTGGGGTGGGAAGGATTGAGGGTTAGGGAAAAGTGGGTGAAATCATTGTCTCCAAAATCTCAATTGCATCTTGTGTCTTGGGGGAATGGGGAAGCCACACCCAGCCTCCCAAATGTCTTCGTAGTCAAGGATAGGGAACCACCACCTAATTGATATCAAGTCCCGATGTTTGGAATGTTCTGACCAAGTGGTTTGGATAGTTCTGAAATGCTGTCTATTTCACCAATCCATGAATGTGGCAACCCTCCCAATGTTTGAAAGACATAGTCGACCTCAAGTCTTCATTCACCCAGACTTTTGCTGTCCTTGTTTGTTGGGGTGGTTATCCAATTTACACTCTGTTCTCCTTTCTCTGTTAGAGTACCAAATGAGTTGCCGTATTCTCCGTGTGCATCAGGGTCTGTGCCCACTGCTCTGCCTTTTTCACTTGCAGGCAGGTCCAAGGACAACCCAAGCCCCCCAGGATCCTCCACCCCCAGGACTCATGAACTGGCAGGCCCCAGGACCCGGGCCAGGTTGCACAGATTATTAAATCCTTCAACATCTTAGGTTCTCCCAGTTTAAAAATAATTGTTCCTGAGTATGTTACAAGATTATGATAAATTATACAGTATATTATCGTTTTTTCAACAGTGTGGCTTATTAATATCATATAAAACCCTTTAAATTTAAGAAATAGTTCAGCTCTTGCTTTTTCTTAGATCTAAATTTTAAGAACTGGCTTCCTTAAGGAAAATATGAAATTAGGTAGCTTTGTTAAGTGAGCAAAGTATTTTCAATTTTTAGATTTAAAATTAGAATGTCAGTGCCAGACACCTCCTAAATATTTAAGCATCCTTAAATTGGCCCGTTGATTTCTGGGTGTTCAGCACTTTAGAAATGGTGCATCTCAGGTGGCTGTATTTGTTCATCTTGTAGTGGGTTGATCTAGAGAATGGCTTCAGAAAATATGACCATAAAGCGTTGCTTATAGGTACAGCTCTACCCTGTGTTTGAGATATTGAGAAGCAAGCTGTGTATAGCATTTTTGGATATGCCTAAACAAAGCTTTTGTAAAATATGTATTCTTTATTTTTGTTGAAGATTTATTATATTTATTTGGAAGCAATGTTAGCGATCTCATCCATTAGGTCACTCCCCAAAATGGCACAGAGGTCAGGGCTGGACTAGACCAAACACAGCATCAAGGTGCTTCTTCCAATTCTGACACATGCGTACAGGGAATCAAGGATTTGGGCTTTTTTTTCCCCCCACATTTTCCCAGGCACATTAGCAAGGAGATGAATTGGAAATGGAACAACCAGGAAATGAATGAGCATACATATGTGATGCTGGTGTTATAAGAGATGGCTTTACCCACTAAACCATAACACCAGCTCATAAGATATGCATTCTGTATTTAACAGCCTTCACTAGAAAGTGATTGTCCTTTGACAAAATGATTTCAGGCTGATGTCTATTTCTAGTTTTTTTTTTAAGATTTATTTTTATTATGTTTTTATTGGAAAGGCGGATATACAGAGAGGAAGATCTTCCGTCCGATGATTCACTCCCCAAGTGAGCGCAACGGCTGATACCATGCCGATCTGAAACCAGGAGCCTCTTCCGGGTCTCCCATGCGGGTGCAGGGTCCCAAAGCCTTGGGCCGACCTGGACTGCTTTCCCGGGCCACAGGCAGGGAGCTGGAAGGGAAGCAGAGCTGCCAGGATAGAACCGGCGCCCATATGGGATCTCGGGCGTGCGAGGCGAGGACCTTAACCACTTGCGCCACCTCGCCGGGCCTGCATTTCTAGTTTTTAAAGAAATTTGGATATAGCCCATAGGGACCATACTAATTTACATTCCCACCTATGGTGTATTAAGAGTTCCCCTTACTCTATACCTTTTCCTGCATTTGTTGTTTTCTTTGTGCTTTTTCTTTTTATGTTTTAATTTTTTTTAAAGACTTTTCTGGCTGGGTGAGGTCATTGTGGTTTTGATTTATATTTCCTTGAGAGCTATTGATACTGAGCTTTTTCTTCTTTCTAGATCTAGTCAGGTCATTTGCTATTTCTGAGCTGGATTGACTGTTCAGTTTGCGAGTGTTTTTTTTTTAAGGTTTATTTATTTTATTGGAAGGACAGATTTATAAAGAGAAGGAGAAACAGAACATAAGATCTTCCACTGCTGGGTGCAGAGTTCCATTGTTTTTGGTACCTTCCTCTACTGTTTCTCAGGCCACAACCAGGGTGCTGGACACAAACTGGTCCCCATATGGGATCCTGGCACTTGCAAGGCAAGAATTTAGCAATTGAGCCATTGAGCAGGGCCCCTGGTTTTTGAGGTCTGATGTGTTCAGGATACTAATAAGTGTTTTCCTGTTTTTCCTCTTAACACATTCATAGTTTCAAGTATTTGATCTGTCATAAGTTGATTTTTATGTATGGTGAGAAGTCCTACTCTATCATGTTTATTACAACACTGTTGACAGTATTCAGGATATGGAATCAGCCAGAGTACCGAATATTAGATAAGCTAATAAGTAAAATATGGTATATATACACTAAAATATTCAGCCATTAGAAATAATGAAATGACTGTCTTCGGCAAAATGGATTGAACTGGAGGATGATAAATAGGTGACATAAGCTAGGTATGGAAGACAAATGCTGCCTGTTTTGCCTCATGTCGAAGTTCAAAAAATGAACACTAATTTTCTAATTATAATGAGAAAATTATAGTGGATTCCACTTGTAGTAGAGGATTCTAGGAGTGCTATGACCAAAGAGAAGTCCTGGAGTTGAGATATTTCCTACTGCTCTGCTGTTGTACCAGGGGCAATGCCATAATCTGAAAATCAAATTTTATTAAAATAACTGAGAGTATTGGATGAAGTGTTTATCATTGTCTTTGAGACATTTGTTAGGATTTCTGTTGTTTTATTTTTTCAAAGATTTACTTATTTCAAAGAGTTACACAGAGAGAGGAAAAGAGATTTTTCGTCTGCTGGTTCACTCCCCTCCCGAAGGCCACAATAAACCTGAGATTAGTCCAGCCTAAAGCCAGGAGACTTGCAGCCTCTTTGAGATCTGAGATCTCTTACATGGATGCAGGCATCCAAGCACTTCGCCCATTCTCTACTGCTTTCTCTGGCATACCAGCAATGAACTGTATTGGAAATGGATCAGCCAGGCCTTGAACCAAACTTAGAGTTTATATTGGATGCTGGTGCTACAGGTGGCAGCTCCACCCACTACCCGTCAGCACAGGGCTTCCATTTCTGGTTTTGTAGGAGGATTTTGGCCTCTTTGAAAGCAGCGCTGTTGTCTTATTATGCTCCAGAAATAACCCAATGTCTGGTGGCAAATTTTAAATTATTTGAATGCCACATAATCAGTTATTTTTCTGCTTTATTTTTCATGTGATTTTTGCTTTGTGCCAAGTTTCCAAAACCCAACACCAACAAAGTATCTTTTGAAATAGATCTTTTGCTAGTAAGACATGATTAACTGAAGTCTAAAGATCATTCATTTATTCTTATTGCTACAAAAGTGATTAAAAAGAAAAACGTTTATTTATTTTTCATTGGAAAGTCGAACATACAGAAAGGAGGAGAAACAGAGAAGAATATCCTCTGTCCACTGATTGACTCCCCAAGTGGCCACAACGGCCAGAGCTGATCCGATCCGAACCCAGGAGCCAGGAGCCTCCTCTGAGTCTCTCACATAGGTGCAGGGTCCCAAGGCTTTGGGCCATGCTCTGCTGCTTTCCCAGGCTACAAGCAGGGAGCTGGATGGGAAGCAGATCCGTCAGGACGTGAACCACTGCCCATACAGGATCTTGGTGCATGCAAAGCGTTGACTTTAGCCATTAGGCTACTGTGCCGGGCCCCTCTGGATGTCATTTTTAGAATATTATTACCAGAAATAGTGTCTTTTTTGTGGGGGAGGAACATGAAGGGCATGGGAAAAATTAAGTTTGACTTTCAGTGTTGGTGGAAAGGTAGTAAAGTACAATAGGGACTGCATGAGGCATATAGCAAGTTCTGCTTAAAGCTTTATGATAAACTAATATTTCTTATTCTTTGTGTAGTAGATATAATGATGTATCTACCTTTGTTTTAGATAGGAAGGTAGAGGAAGCAATCAATGCAGTTTTTTACAATTTTTACCTCATTGTAATTTTGCTTGTAATTGTGCTGAAAAACCTACAGATTTTGCCTGGGTATACTAACTTCCCTGTGGCAATACTAAGTTCACACCAGTTCATCTCCAGTATTAATTGTCCTGCTGCTCAGCAGTTGAAGCTGTAGCACTCCGAAGAGCTTGATGGCTTCCGAATAAAAATGCCAGGGTGTTCGAGTTGTGTAGAAAGCACGAGAGCACTACAACAGACATACCTAAACATCATTTAGGTAGATATCATTTTAGTAGATACCATGTTTGGTTTATAAGAATTCTAGACAACTTCTTTCCTTCAAGAAAGTAAATCCTTTTAAATCTTGCTGAGATAATAAGTGTTCTCAAAAACTCATGTGCAACAGAATGAAAGAAATGGCCCTTGTTCATATCAAACCTCAGTTTAAAGTTCAAGAAACCTCAAAAATCTTTCAGTTATGGAGTCCATTAACAATGTTTTAAGTTTCTATTCTACTTTGAATATTTTAGAATAATTTCATTTCCCATTTGTGAATCCTAATTGTTGGATAGGTGTTCCCAGTTTAGTAGGGGTAATGAAGAGTTCTTTAGTCCTTGGATTAAAGAGCTTTTTGAAGAAGCAAATCTCAGGAAGGAGCTAGGGAGAATCTTCCCAAATGTTTACATTGCTTATGCTATAAAAACTTGTGAGTAATTTCCTCCACCAAAATACCATCATGGTGCGAAAAGACATAATTTGTTGTTACAACTCAGTTTTTGCTTTTATTTATTTGTTTCATTATTTTTCCCAGGGCCAAACGTTTTAATTCAAATTGTGGATTATAGCAGTCATAAATCTGTTCATTTGTTTTAATTGAGATAATGATGGTGTGTTTGTGAATTTGATGTTTGAGATTTTGTAGACAATTTGTTCATTGGAATTAATTCATAGTTCGTGAAACTCTATTGCTGGTATAGTTTTAACTTCGAATGTAGAGTTAAGAGTCAGACAGTGTCTGTCCTTGTTATCTTCTTTGGGGTAGTTGCACTTCGAATATGTATTTAGATTAAACTAGATTTTTAGTAAAGGTGTCAGATTTATTTTACTAGGAGGTGAGGCTTGAAACAAGTAATTGCTATATATATGTGTTGCTTTTACTAAGTTTTATATTCATTTAAAGCATGTGTAACACTGTTTAAAAACAAATCAACACTTTTATTTCAAGCAGCATCATCACCTTAGTGTTAATCTAATCATGTCTGGGTTTTTTGCCTTGAAATTTAGGGTATACATGTTCAAGATAGTTGGTCATTATGACAGCCTGTAAATTACCAGTGCAGGGATGTGGAAAATTTTCTGCCACAAGTCACCTCTATATTTAAAACATCATTTGTGGGTCATGCAAAATTATCCACTGAAAAATTAGCTTGCTATAGGTTTATTGATTTTAAATTCCTGTGATTGCGTTGGCAAGGTCAGACCAAGGGATTTCACAGGTCTCATATGGACTGTAGGCAGAATATTCCCTGCCCCTGTAGGGATCCCTCATTGCTCTGTATCTGTCATGAAGATTATAAGAAGGAGGTAAATCTCAACAACATTGCTTCTTGAGTAATTTATTTTGTAAAAAAAATTATTTGGGTGATGTTTACATAGTTGATTATGATGTAAAGGGTTGATGATTAGGGTAAAGAGGGTGAGACCATTCTTTCCAAATTTTCTTTTTCCTCCTGACTCTGGGAGAAGGGGGGAGGTAGAAGAGACGCCACACCCAGCCTCCCAACCACCTCAGTAGCTCGGAGTTGGAAACGACCACCTGAAGTTATCCCAGGGTCCCCAATGTGGAGCATGCTCTGAGGGTTCTGCTCAGTGGTTTTCTTACTTCTGAAATGCTGTTGATCTCACCCATCCAAGGATGAAGAAATCATTCCAAGGTCAGTTGGCAAACATAGTCCACTTTAGAACCTCCATTCGCTCATATATTTGCTGTCAACACTTGGCTGGGGTAGTTGACCAATTCGTTCTTCCCTCCTTCCTCTGCCCTACCAAATGCCCTCTGCAGGTTCCAGTAGACTGCCATAACCTCCATGTGCATCTGGGTATGTTGTCTACTGCTCTAAGCCACTGAGGAGGCCCAGTTCTTACACATGAGCTTTATGGTCAGACCACAGATCCTGTGATTCTCCCCATGGTTGGAGTTCTGAGTCCAGCATTTTGGTTAGGAAGATCCCCAAAGAAACCACATTTGAAGTTGTTCCAGCACTTGCCAGCTGATACTTCAGCAAAGCCAGTCAAGCTGTTCTTACTCTGGCTCATGAATGTACCAGTGGGTACAGTCAGTTAGCCCAGCCTGTCTCTCCCCCAACCCAGTTCATATGCAGGCCAAGGGGTGTTGTATCCCTGCACGGCCTGGTCTTCTCAGTTCTCACATTTGCCAGTAGGAGCAGTGGCACAGTAGGGAAGACCCCAACAGCCTCACTGCTGGGCCCATCTCTCCCTACGCCCGTCTCACTTGTGCAGTGGGTGCAGGTGGGTGCTACAGCCTTCTTACATGGCCTTGTCTGCCTGCAGTTCCAGCTCATGCTGATGGGTGCTACAGCCTAGCCCACTCCAGTCAACCTCTAGTCCTAGCCCTAATGTGAACTGGCTGGTATTGTGGCCTGACCTGGCTTGTCGTGCACCCGTACTGGTTCTCACATCTGTCACTGAGTGTTATGAACTGGCCCATCCTGGTCTGCCTCCAGTCCTGACCCACACGTATTCCAGTGGGTATTGTAACCTCATCTGGTCTGGGCTGCTTCCTGTTTGGTTCTTGGGCTAACCTGTAGGGACTACGTCCTCACAGAGGAGTTCCCCAAGCTCCTCTGTCAGGTCTCCTTCCAGTGGCAGATCTCACACACACCAGTGGGTGTTTGGCCCGGATTGACTTAGTCTACCTCCTGTCTTGGCAGGAACTGGGGCCTTACCCTAAAGGCCCACACCCATTCTGATCCTTGCTGTTGGGTACTAAGACCTAGCCCAGTCCATCATAGACCCACCCTGGCTCTCACAAGCAGTGGGAACCTAGTCTAATCTAGCACACCCCGGACCCAGTCTATATCCATGCCCAGGAACACTGTAGTCATGCCTAGCAAAATTGCCACCTCCATTTTGGCTTTTGTACTCAGGAATGGGAATCACTACCCAACTGGGGTCCTCTCCTTAGCTCCCCAACCAGGCCTGTTTCCAGTCACAGATCTTGCATGTGCCGCTGGTTGCTCTGACCCAACATGGCGTAATGCACCCCTATTGTTAGCCTTTTTCATCAAATGCAGCCTGATCTGTCTTGACTCGCTCCCAGTCCCAACTCTTGCGGGTGAATGCTACAGCCTATCCCTGCCCAGTTTGCCCTCATCCCTGGCTTTCATGCAAATGGCAGGTGTGATAGCCTAGCCTGGATCCTGCACATGCTGGTGAGCTAGTGAGTCTAGAACCAACCCACACCCTTGCTGACAGGTGGAACTACCTTGCCTGGCCTCAGAAACATCCAGGCCTGGATCAGGCATGCTCACCAGTGGGAGCTATGGCCCACCAAGGGAGCTTCCCAAATTCCCCCACCAGCCCACTCCCAGACCCCAAATCTCACATGTGCCAATGGGTGCTAGGCCCTTACCTGGCATGGTCTGCCTCCTCCATCCCAGGCTTTGTATGAGCTGGTGGATGTTGTGGCCCATCCTGCCCAATACCCTATTTTTGGGTGTGCCTGGTAGTTGCTGCTGCCTGGACCAGCTTGGCCAATTCCCAACTCCAGTACCCATGAGTGTCAGGGAGTTCCACAGTCTTGCCTAGCTTAGCCCATCACTACTCTCAGCTCTTAGGCCAAACAGCAGAAATTGTTGTTCCACAGAAGTAAGCCCACCTTTGCCCCACAGAATCTGACCCAGGACCCGATTCTCGCACATACTGTTTATTGTCATGGCCTAGCGTAACATGACCATCCCCTGTTCTCTGACTATCACTGGTGGGTACTGTGATCTAATCCTACCAGGTATGCCCCAGCCCTAACTTCAGTGTGCCTGATTCATCACTCTGACCCATAAAAATCCTGTGACTTCCCTCTTCCAAATTGCCCTGTCTTGCTTGCTTACTTGCAGGAGCAGTGGTCTTGTTGATGGGAGTCCTTAAGAAGTCATTAGCTGAAATTCCTTGAGGGGTCCTCCTTCACTCACATACCCTTGCCTTTTCTCTGATTAATCCATAGTTCCTGTGCCTGGGAGCACATGGATTCCCCAGTCTGGTCCACCAGCAGACCACTCCAGCATGCTAACTGCTTCTCCCCACCCCCGACCCCTTACCCTGCCCAGGATCAAGCAGGTAGGGAAATCCCCAGTCCCTGCGTGCCCACTCTGGTACCATCCCCATCTCCCAGTCTCCCTGAAAGCCCACACCTCCAGGCTCCAGGGAGCCAGGCCCTGGTGGTGACCCTAGAAGCAGCTAGCTTATTTGGCGCTTTAAAGTTTAGTAGTGAAAAATACTGAGTATTTTATTGTTTGAATTAAGTTAGAATTTAAAAAAAAATTTTAATACAATGGAAGTGATAGCAGATAATATACATACATTTCAGTCAGTGAGCCTAAGGCCTTTTTAAAAAAATATTACTAAAGATTGGTTTTAGATTTGTTAAGGAAGAGAGAGAAACTGAGGCACAATTGCTACCATTTGCAACCAAATGGTCCCAACTCCAGACCATTTCAGTGAAATAAGTCAATCCCCAAAGGACAAATAGCATATTTTCTCCTGATACAAGGCAACCTTCATTCAAAATAATAAAAGATCAATATGTTTTTTGCTACATCTCTTAGGTTTTGATATTTTTATTTTTCGTTTCTTCAAAATAGGTTTTTTCTCTTACTAAATTCTTCACTGACTCATAGGTCATAAATAGCATCATTCTTCAGGAAGGTTTCTTATTTTCTTTTTCGTTTCTTCAGCTACATGTTAGTCACTCAGTATTGTGTTTTTTAACTTCATGTTATAAATTTTCTACTTTTCTTCCTGTTACTTGTTTTATAGCTTTTCATTTAAGGTGATGTATAGTAAGTGTAATTGAGACTATCATATGCAGATGGGAAGCTACAATGCAGCATGCATTTCTACTTCCAAATCAAAGATACGCTGCTAATGCAACTGTTAAATATGTCTTGGCGATAGTACGCTGGACTCTCTGCCATTGTCTGTACTTACAGTGTCAGGATACACTTAGATAGCAGAGTAATGGACTTGTGGCTGTTTATGAAAGACTATGCATTGTAAAAATATGGGGGAAATCAGTGGGTGATGGGATAGGATTTGGGGAAGGGGTGGGGTAAGGGAAATCTCACAACCTATGGAATTGTAGCATAAGATAATTCAAAAAATAAAAAAATAAATCCAGGGGTGCATGATTTGATGAAAGCATGTGCATGAGGAAGGATGAAATAGTAATTAAAATAAATACCTCCATTAAGATATAGTAAAAATTTATGTATTTTGGAGAAGATAGATGATTTTGCTATCCGGATTCTATATGTATTCTAAAATCACTGGAAGAATGAAATAATGCTTTTAAAATTCAGGGATGGAGTAACATAATGCTATCTAGAATAATTTAAGAATTCAGAGAACGAGCTGATTGTGGACCAAGGCTAGTCAAGTACAAGGTATTTCTTAAACCTGTTGAGTACTATTAGTAGTGAGGGCTATGAGCCATTAAGTTTCTTGTGAATGTGCCTTAATTCAAAATGGATTTATTTTTTGTTTTTGCTTTTAGAGATTTATTTATTTTTCATTACAAAGTCAGATGTACAAAGAGGAGGAGAGACAGAGAGGAAGGTCTTCCATCCGATGATTCACTCCCCAAGTGAGCACAATGGCCGTTACTGCGCTGATCTGGTGCCAGGATCCAGGAACCTCTTCCAGGTCTCCCACGCTGGTACAGGGTCCCAAGGCTTTGGGCTGTCCTCAACTGCTTTCCCAGGCCACAAGCAGGGAGCTGGATGGGATTAGAACCGGTGCCCATATGGGATCCTGGCGCGTTCAAGGCGAGGACTTCAGCTGCTAGGCCACTGAGCCGGGCTCTTGTTTCAAGTTTTGTATCTTTTAACCCTAATTTAACATTCCTTTCTTCTTCTGATGTCTGTGAGTTACTACTTTCTTAAAAATATGGTCTGAAAACAGTTGGCATATTTATGTTTTCAATGACAAATATTTTGTTTTCAAATCAAATAAGACTTTGGGAAAACGATCTAGGACATTTAGAGATGGACAGATAAGATCAAACTGATGGATCTACTGTTTGTTGTTTAACTGTAGGAAAAATTTAATGTACTTTCTATTACCTTCAGTTTGGGAGCATTACCTCATGGGGTCCTTGTTTTCATGAAATGAAAGTATATACACACACACACACACATATATATATACACACACATACACATGAAACTACATATAATGCTTCATCTATAGTGATTGAATAAATCGTGGCTTAAAAATTACTTGTAATGTAATTTTATATCACTAAGTAAGGTGATTTTAAAAATATATAGTGAAAAATATGATGGTCTTTGTATTCTTGTGCATTTTCCTCAGTTTAACTTTACACAGTTCTAATTTTGTTTTTATTCCTTTCCTTGTTTTAGGAGACAAGGATGGCAGCAAGGTAACTACAGTGGTTGCAACTCCTGGGCAGGGACCCGACAGGCCGCAAGAAGTCAGTTATACAGACACTAAAGTGATTGGGAATGGGTCATTTGGTGTAGTATACCAAGCAAAACTTTGTGACTCAGGAGAACTGGTTGCCATCAAGAAAGTATTACAGGACAAGAGATTTAAGGTAAGACAATTTGAGCTTTCAATTGTTCATGACTATCTTAAAATATACGAGGGTACGTTAAAAAGCTCATAGAAAAAAGGAATGAACGGGTAAGTTTATTTTGATGCTTGAATTCCATGCATAGTTTTTTTTGGTAATATGCATGTTCATGAACTTTTTGAAGATCATTCATGCATGAATTTTAGAATATCTTACACTTAAATTTATCCTTTAGCTCTGTTTTCTTAGACTTTAAAAATTAATTTCATATGTAAATCATTATTTTTATTGTAGTGATTTTTCATTGTTACTAGTCATGTGTTTTATAGAGAGAAAATTTACTGAAGGTTGCAGTCATACTTTGTAACCACTGCTATGAGTGATATATACATTTAAAATCTCATGAAAAGCAAGTTAAAATTCTTTAATTTATACTTTTAAAATTTGACTTCCCCCATCATGTGTTCCTGGGTATAGGATATCAGAGAAGTACTAATTGTGATATTTAAGCATTTGATACTGTTGACTGTGTTTTGTTTCTTATTTCCCAGAAATACAAGATATAGCATTGCCATTTCCACTTTTTCTTTGCTGTTGTTCCTTGTTTCTTTTCCTTCTGCCTTAGCAACTAGCAGTTCACAAAGTTCAATTCTTGTCATTTATTTTCATTTATTACTCTGTGGGAAATCTTTTCTGTAGACACTTAAATGTTATCTCTGTATTGTGTTAATAGTGGAATCAACAAATGTAGTTTTTGTAAATTAAAACTGTCTAACAACTTGTGTAACCTTGCTCTTAGCTGTATTTCTCCCATCTCTGCAATGTTTTCTGCGAGTGTAGTATGTGCTTCAAACTGAGTTACACATTGAAGTGTATAAAAACAAAAGGCACTGTGAAAATAGTGCCAAGTCTTTTGTCTGCCTATTTTGACATGCCTAGAACAACATAGCTTCTCTGCCTTTTGTCTAAGATCGAATGGAATGCCTAAAACATTCTAAATAGGGATTCATTTGCTTTTTATGTCTGAAGTTTTAAGTTCTCACCTCTCATAAGTACTAATCTTGTGTTATTAAATGCCTCCTGGATACTTCCAGCCAGAAGTTGGAAGCTTATTCTGGGTCTCCTGGCAGCGGATGATATGAATCCACCTTCTTGAGCGATCATCTGTTGTCCCTCATGGTGCACGTTATCAGAAAGCTAGATCAGAAGTGAAATTGGTGGGTCAGCATTGTCATGTAGTAGGCTAAGCCTCTGTCTGGGGCAATAACATCCCATATGGGCACCAGTTCATGTCCCGGCTGCTCCACTTCCCATCCAGCTCTGTGCTTATGGTTTGGAAAAGCAGTGGAGGATGGCTCAAGTCCTTGGCCCCTGTTCCCAAGTGTAGTACACAGAAGAAGCTCCTGGCTCTGGATTGGCTCAGCTCTAGTCATTATGACCATTTGGAGAATGAACCAGAAAATGGAGGACCTCTTTCTCTATCTCTCCCCATCTCTGTATATAACTCTGCATTTCTAATAAAAATAAAGTCTTTTTTTTTTTTTAAGTGAAGAATGGGACTCAGATTTAGTTACTTTAGCATGGGCTGCAGGTATCCAAATGGCCTCTTATCCACTATGCTAAAATGCTTGTCCTTTTCTAACTGGATCTTAAAATTTGAATGTTGCACTGTTATCTCAAAAAAATCTTTTTAACTTCTATTTTATTGATTTGAAAGACAGATTTAAATAGAGGGAGGGGGGAGGGAGGGGGGAGAGAAAGAGAGAGAGAAAGAGAGAGAGAGAGAGAGCTGTTTGTTGGTTCATTCTCCAGATGGTTTGAATGGCCAGGGCTGGGCCAGGAGCCAGGAACTTCATCTGGGTCTCTAACGTGGTTCAGGGGCCCAAGCATTTAGTCGTCATCCGCTGTTTTCCTAGGTGCATTAGCAGAAATCTGGATCAGAAATGAAGCATCCAGAACTGGCCCCCAAATTAGAAGTTGTTTAAAAAGTTGGCTGCTTAACACATTGTGCCATAATGCTGGCCCTTGACCTCTTTTCTAACCGAGACTCAATAACTTTAAACTTCAAAGGAACTCCTTTCTTTTGGTTTTGAGACCTTTCAATTTATTTTTTCCTTATAATAGTTTTATTAATATGTCATTTGGCTTAGTCCATTTTCTTGTTTCCAGATCAAATCATTATCAAATTTTTGGGTGACACGTTACTCTCTACTCCCTACCTCTGGTAGATGTGTTCCTTCTTTCTTTTCGCATCACTGCTATCAGTCTGGCCTCTATATTGATTTTCTTCCTTCAGACTCTTCTTATGTGAACAACAGTTCTGCTTGGTCATGTTATTTCTCCTTCTACAGTTCTTCATAGTCTAGGAAAATCATTATCTAGCTAGTTTGGTTATTCACTCAGCAGTTTCTGTATTCTAGCTGTTTCTGCCGATACTCAGCATTCTGAACCTTCTATTTCCTGTTCTTGAAATATGTTGGTCTTTATGACCTCTCAGCTTTTATTCATCTTCCTATCCAGTTCCCTTAATTCTTGTGTATATGTGAAGACAGGTCAAATTCTTTCCCTGAAATTTCACAGATAATTTCAGCCGGCTCTGTGGATCTTTTATTTTAAATTCCTTTAGCTCTTATTGTTTAGTGTCTAGACACTAGGACATTCCTTTGTTTTCTCATGAGAAATTTTCCATTTTTGTTTCTTTCCTGGATACTCATATATTCATTTTCCTAAACCATTAGTTAATAATTATAATCACACGACAAATCCTTATTTAAAAGAAAGCTCAGTAAGAAGAGTTTAGAAATTATCTTGTCCAAGATCACATCGTTAGCAGGTAGAAGAATGGTCAAGGATTTGGATCCAAACCATCTGGCTTTCTTTGTTCTGTTTGTATCATATTATCACCGTATCAAGGTTTCTACCTTTTGCTCTTTCACACATATGCATTTAAGCATCTGTCTATGTAACTGTATTAGATCCTTAACAGAATCAACTTCACAATACATACACAATCTCTTTCCAATACATAGCTGCTCCTTCACTATCCATATGGATATTCAGAAGAGATAGGGGTTTTAATATCATCTGTTAATGATTATATTTTATCTTAGTGGGTGTTTCTTAATTTGAGTCATTATGTTATTGAAAGCAACTGGCTTTTTTTTCTCCTACCTACCAAATACTATATGTAAGTTGTGCAACAAGCCACATGTTGAATATAATTATTGGAAAGATATCGAATGTGAAAAAGGGTGCTATTACATGCCTCTATGGTGGGTATTAGCAGGAAGCTGGAATGGAAAGCAGAGCTGAAACTTGAACCCTGCACCGTAATATGGGATACAACCTTACCTGTCATTCCAAATACTTTCCCCTAATTCTCTCAAATGTGTATATGTGTATGCTTTTTGCTTTTTAAAATTTTGTTATGTTTAACATGTTTATTTATTTATTTAAAAGGCAGAGTTATAGAGAGAGATGAAGAGTAAGACAGAGAAATCTTCCATCCATTGGTTCACTCTCCAAATGGCCACAATGGCCAGCTGTATCGGTCCAGAGCTAGGAGCCAGGAGTTTTTTCCAGGTCTCCTATGTGAGTGAAGGATCCTAAGGACTTGAGCCATCCTCCACTGCTTTCCCAGGCCACAAGCAGGGAGCTAGAAAGGAAGTGGAACAGCCAGGATACAAACAGGCGCCTATATGGAGTCTCGGGGGTGCAAGACGAGTGTTTAGCAACTGAGTCATTATGCTGGGCCCAGTTTTTGCTTTTTATTAACTCCTACTTGCCCCTAATGTTTTATCTTTGTGTGTGTATTATGTGTTTTTATATCTTATTTTGTATGTTATTTTCCATGTCAAGCTTGCTATATGACTTTAATAAACTTTGGAAGGGACTACTTATTTTTTTTTTTTTTTTTTAGTTCTGTGTTTTAATTCATTATGTTCTTTGTCATTATTCCTTTTTAAAGAAGATTCTAAACATTCTAAAGTCACTTTTGTTACTATATAATCTGAAAATGAGTATTTAAGTGATGGAAAATTGCTCATGTTGGGTGTCATAGGATAGAACACAGGAATAACTGATTTTCCTCACTGAGAAGTGATACATTACAAAGTATAACAAGTACCCTGGCCAGAAAGGTAACAGTGAGAGTTAGGAAAGTAAGTTAAGTGTTGTTGGGTATGCTAATCAACATTTATGGCTAGATAAATGAATTATTTTAGGTGCCCTTAATTTAATAGATACAGATTTGTCTTGCAATGATGAAAAGTAATGATATTGTCATATATTTTGTGATTTTAAAATTAGTTTCCTTATACACCAATTTGATTATTGCTACTTCTTGAGATAATTTTAGATTTAAAATGGCCAATAAGTACAAATAATTACACGGATCCATTTATTTATATTTCCAAAATACTAACACTTAACCAAACTTTATTTATTTCTGTACACATTTTATTCCATGAAATGCTTTAATGCCAATTTTAAGTTTGATGTCTCAGTATTCCTAAGTTATTTAGAGTATTTCAAATTCAAGGACCTTTGCGTATGTTATTACAGGACTGTTTTAAAAATCAGAAAATTAACATTTATGTAATATCCACTATTGTCTACTACACAGACTTAATTGAGTTAAATCAGTTGCTCCCAATAATATCCATATCAACAAAACGATATCATGGACCATTGTTTAGTTGTGTTTTTGTAATCTTCTATATTAGGAACATTTCAGTTACTGTGAAATTCACAATTTGGTTCAGTATAGGCCGATTATTAGGGCTTGTCTGTTTGTTTATACTGAGATTCAGAATATTTTTGGCAAGAATATCATAGAAATAATGTTTTGTTCTTCTTAATGCATCTATCAGGAGGCCCATGATGTCTCTAACTGATGATGTTGACTTCCATCACTTAAGGTAGTGTCTATCAGGTTTCTTTACTATAGAGTTAATGATTTTTCCTTTTGCAATTGATAAATATTCTATCATGAGATACTTTACACTGTAAATAACACCTGTTTTTCATCAAAAGTTGCCAATTAGTTTTTAGTTTGCATTAGTCTTTCTTGAGTCAGTTGTAATAATTGGCTTCTAAATGGTGATTTTCAAATTTTATTCCTTCTTTATTACTTGATGTTCTGTTCTTAAGGATTATAAGAAGGAAGACAGTTCCCTTTTTTGTCTTCTTTTTTAGTTGATTATGTGTGATGGAATCATTGGATCATTATTTTATTAAATTACAATTTTTAGCCTTGTTAAAAAGATTTGTTTGAAAGTCACAGTTAGAGAGATCATCTGCCCACTGGTTCATTCCCTAATGGCTTTTTCTATATTTGCTTCATTCTGTTAAAAGTTATTCTTACTTCCAACTTTAGAACACCATCACAGAGTTCATAATAATGTTCTCTCTTCATATTTGTAACTTCTTTTAAAAATGCAAAACCTGGTTTCCATTATCTTCATTATGTTTATTTACTTCCTCAACCTTAGATTTACAAAGTAGTTTCAGAATGATTAATTCTCATCTCTAGCACAAAATTTAATCTACTAACAGTTTAGTATTTCTTTATACTGTTTTTTTCTTTGACCCAAAATGTAGTTGGACCACGTAAACTGGTAAGAAAGTATTTTGATCATTTTTGTTTTACCCTCCTCTTTTCTCCCCCATCCAATTTTACTTCCAAAATTATTACAGTAGCAGATTTCATTCACGTCACAGTAACAAGCTTAAAATTCTGGTATTTACAGATAATATAACATAGCTAGTAGACGATAAAGGAAAGAAAAATCGTGCTATTGCTCAGGAGTATAGACATGGGATATAAACAGCAGTTAATTTCTGGTATGTTGATCTCACTTCTACAGGTTACCTTTTTTTGAGCTTTGTGTATTAGTTGTTACAGGTGAGGGAGAGCATATATTTATCTTTTCGGGACTAGCTTAATAAGCATAAGGGTTTTCACCTGGGTCCATTTTGGTGCAAACAGTAAAATAATTTTTTATGGCTGAGTAGTATTTTATAATGTAAATGCACATTTTTTTTTATCTAGTCATGTATTGGCATCTGGGTTGATTCCATATCTCAGTTATTGTGAATTGTATTGCTATAAATATGGGGTTACAGGTAACTTTCTCATATGCAGATTTCATTTCATTTGGATATATTCCCTGGAGTGGGATGGCTGAGTAGTATCTCTGGAATATTCTGTGAATCCTAGATATTACTCCTCTGTTGTTTTTGGAATTCTCTGTAAATCCTGGGTATCAGTCCTTTTTTGAAGAGTTTGTGAATATTTTCTTCCATTCTATTTCTTGTGTCTTTCTGACCATTTTCCTTGCAGTGAAAAAGTTTCTTAGCTTGATATATTCCCAATTATTTATTTTTGCATCAGTTCTGAGGTCTTTTCCAAGAAAGCTTTGCCTATGCCTACGTCTGGAAGAGTGTTCCTAATGTTTTCCTTTAGTAATGTGGTTTGACTTGACAGAATTAGCCCCCAGTGCCAGCTTCTGCCAGCTGATGCTATGGTTAAGCCCAAACATCCCTCACCCACTCTAATTTTTGTTTGCACCAGTAGGAATGATCAGCCCAGCCTGGCTTTTCCCAGATGAAGTCCACATGAGGCGCAGAGGTGTTGTAGCCCTGCTTAGTCTGGTCTGCCTCCATCCCAGCTCACGCTCTCCCGTGGGAGTAGCTGTCTGGCGAGGGGTCCCTCCCCTTATTGCCTCTGCCGGCTCTGCCCCCTCACTTCCTGGTTCTCACGCGTGTACTGGTTGGGTGCTGCGGTCACATCTGGTACAGGCCACTTCACCTTGGCATTCCGTTTTGTGGACTGGTTTTTGTTGTGACCTGACTTGGCTCGACCCACACTCTGTTCTGGTGTTTGGATTTGCCAGTGGATGATGTGAACTGATTCAGCCTGGTCTGCCCCTGACCCATGCCAAATGTATGCCAGTGGGAATCTTTCCATGACCTGTTCTGGGCTGTTTCCTATAATGCTTCTTGCGCTTACCTGCCAGGTCTGTGTCCTTCCAGAGGAGTTGCCCAGGCTCCTCCATCAGAAACCCTCCCAATGCCAGATTTTATGCATACCGGGGATTCCATGAGCCAGGCCTACTCAACCCACCTCCTGTCTTACCAGGAATAGTGGCTTTTCTTGACTGGCCTTCAACCCAATCTGGTTCTTGCTGGTTTCTAGTTTTGCTTGTGGGCTAAGGTTTGCTCATTCCTGCCTGGCACACCCTGTTCCATTACCAATTCACACATTGGTCAGCCGTTGGAGCTACTTTGCCTAGTTTGTCCGACCCTCAGGACTGGACCACATGTTCACCAGCGGGAGCCATGACTCGCCAGAGGAATTTTCCAAGTTCCTCCACTTGATCCTCTCCCAGACCCAGTTCTCATACACACCATTGGGTTTTAGGCCAGTACCCGGTGCAGTCTGGCCTTCCATTTGGCCTTGTATGAGCTGGTGAATGTTGTAGCCCGGCCCACCCCACACCCTATTCAGGATGCACATTCGGGTGCTGCTGCCTTGACCAGTCCAGACTGTTGTGGGTTCCTTTACCTGTGATTGCTGGCATGCTCCTTGGTCACACTAGCTTAGTCCATTACCACCCAAACTGTTGAGCTAACCAGTGTGGCTAGAATTTCCACAGGGCTGGCCCACACATCCCCTACAGAATCTACCCCCGGATATGGTTCTTGAGTGCTAGTTAATGTCATGGCCCTGCCTAATGTGACCCTGCTTCTGATCCATCATCATGTCAGGTAACAGGATATGATTCTGCTAGACAAGCCCCGAGCCATAGCTTTTGCATGGACTGGTGCTCAGCCTTGTTCAATGATTACAAGTTCTTCAAAGGAAGAGTTACCTTCATTGGGAATCTTTAGGATTGACTCACATCCCAGAAGCATGGTGGGTTCAAACTGGATCTACCTAAGCAGCGATTCAAAGAACCAAAACCCCTGAGCTCCCTGGCCTGGCAGCCAGCAGGTGGACCCTAGCGCCAAATGGCACACTGGCCACCTGCCCGGCGACAGCTCAGCACATGCACATGGTAGCTGGCATGTGGGATCCAGGCATGAGACGCCCGTCCTGAGGCCCACCAGCAGCTTCTTTAAACCCCCCTCCTTAAATCTTAATTTATTGTAAGCTATACACAAAATTTGGGATGCTGATTGTTTTTCTTGATTATCAAAATAGTGAGAATTTTTCTTAATATTGAGAAAAATCTGTAGTTTTAACTTCTGTTAAAATCACATAGCCACCGTGTGTTTATATTAAATATATAAATTCTTTCTGGTAAAGGCTGAAATAAGGTCTTCCTGTCCAATTAAGTAAATTCCTTTGTAGCTTCCTTGTAGTGCTGTAAGTAGCACAAATTTGAGTTAAAAGAGAGACAAGTGGTGTGATAGTTAGCAATACAAAGAAGTCATATAAACTATACATATGACACTATGTTTCAAAAATTTTCTGGTATAACAAACTTCATTTACTAGTGTTTACCTACAGTTGCAATGCCTGTTTGTTTTTGTGCCCATCACACCATGGTAAATTGCTTAACTGAAATAAACTACCTTACTTTTACAGTTTGGAAGTACTTTTAGCAGGAAATCTTGCGGAACAGGTATTTGTCCCAGTAGTTGAGAAAGTGCTTGAAATGCTCCCATTGCATACAGAAGTGCCTAGGTTCAAGTTCTGGCTCCACCTCCAATTCTGTCTTTTTGCTCATGTGCATCTTGGGAGGCTGCCAGTGAAGGGTTATGTAATTAGTTCCCTGCCTAGATTGTTTTTTCTTTTTCTTTTTTTTTTCAAGATTTATTTTATTTTTATTGCAAAATCAGATATATAGAAGAGGAGGAGAGGCAGACAGGAAGATTTTCCATCCATTAATTCACTCCCCAACTGACCACAATGTCTGGTGCTGCGCTGATCCAAAGCCAGGAGCCAGGAACTTCCTCCAGGTCTCCCACGCGGGTTCAGGGACCCAAGGCTTTGGACGGTCTTTGACTGCTTTCCAAGGCCACAAGCAGGGGAGCTGGATGGGAAGTGGGGCTGCCGGGGTTAGAACTGGCGCCCATATGGGATCTCAGTGCTTTCAAAGCAAGGATGTTAGCCACTAGATTGCCACCACACTGGGCCCTAGATTGTGTTTCTGACTTATAGGTTCATCCTGACCTGGTCCTAGATGTTGGAGGCATTTCAGTAACAAATGAGAGATCTCTTTCTTATTGATCATTGTACCTCTTAATTTCTCTGCTTTTTAAATTTTAAAACTCTAATGATGTGGAGTAAAATTTCATCTCAATATCTAATTAAGTGAAGGAGGCCTTTCATAGTAGAACATTGAGAGAATCATTTAATCCTAAAAGGTGCTTGTAGTTCTTTTCCTGTTTGAAAAACCAGGAAATTGCAACTACTGAACTGTGCAATGGAAAAAGCATTCCCTGACCATATGTAAAGCAAAGAATATAACTATGTTCCAAAAAACTGCTTTTTAAAAAATGTTTAAATAAATAAATTAGTTAATTAAACAAATTTTTAAAATTTAAATAAAAATAACTGGCAGGCCCATATGTCCTTGAAGAAAACAGAAAGTTTGTTCTAATTTCAGTTTTGCAGTATGTCCTGGCTGTTCCACTTCCCATCCAGCTCTCCCTGCTTAGGGTTTGGAAAAGCAGTGGAGGATGGCTCATGTACTTGGGCTCCTGCACCTGTGTTGGGGACCCACAGCAAGTTTCTGGCTCTTGGCATCAAATAGGTTCAGCTCTGACTTTTGCGGCCATTTGGAGAGTGAACCTCTGGATGGAAGATATCTTTCTTTCTCTCCTTTTATCTTGTAAATCTGTCTGTCAAATACGTTAACTAAAAATCTGCATGATCCAAAGTGATTTACAGATTCAGTGTAAGTTCTTTCAAAATCCCAAAGATAGCTTTTACAGAAATAGAAAAAAAAAATTTGAAATTCATATGAAGCCAAAGACTGTAAACAGCTAAAGTAATTCTAAGCGTGTAAAACAAAGTTGGAGGCATCAGTGCTTCCTGATTTCAAGTTATTTTGCATAAGATGGTGTTGTGCAACATTGGGTTAGCTACCACCTGTGCCAGCCAGCAGTTCAAGACCTTGCTGTTCTACTTACTATCACTGGAATGTCTTGACGCTCCTCCTTGATTACATACATCCCACCCTTCCTTTAAGTTCCTACTTAACACATCCCTCAGCTACTGCAAGTCATAATGTTTTCCTGCAGCACTTAGAAATACTTCTGAATTTATTGCATACGCTTTTGAGTTTTACTTTTAGAATTTTAGTAACACTATATACATATAAAATAGTGTTTTTCAAAAGTGAGTGTGTATCATTATGAAGTCACATGCACCCATGTTCTTCCATTTTAATTTTTGCTTTTTCCCATTCATTTGTACTTTTAGCTACTTAAATGGTCGTATTCTCCAAAATATTTCCTTGAATTTCTTGCTGCTTATATGACCTTACTGTGTTATTTGCTTTGGACCAGTTTATTTTTGGTGGCCCTTATAAATTTTTCTAGTGTTCAGGAAAGTAATTCTTATTCTGTAAGCAGATTAAATGAATTGCTATGGCTTCTCTTTCTCTGAAACCAACTGTGCCCTTCAGTCATTTCAAAGTGAATGTGTTCTAACGTGAACTTAACTGCTTCTTGTGTCCAAATCAAATACCTAACCCAGTGAACTCTACTGTTATTTTGTAGTCAGAGCTTATTATGGGTAGTAGGGGTGGACGGAGAGTAGGGAAAGAAGTCAGTGTGATTGTAAAACGGAAGAAAGAAATTGCTTGCTTTGTTTCCCATAAGAAGTTGGTAGCCTGCCTTGAGAAGTCTGTGGATGATAATGTGTAAAATTCAGTGTTTTTCTATATTTTTTTGTTTAGGCATTTGTAGTAAGTAGTTTGGATAAGGCATGTGGGCATGTGACTTTATAGTGATATACACTATTGAAAAGTACTCATAGTTTCACTAAAATTCTAAAAAATAAAATTCAGCAGATTATACAGTAAATTCAAAAGTTTCTAAGTGCTGCAGGAAAGGATTAATGTGAATTACAGTAGCAGAGGGAGGAATGCATTTTAGAAACTTAAAGGAAAGATAGCATGTATGTAATTATGGAGGTACATCCTGACATTCCAGTAATGGTGAGTGTGATCAGTGGCTTAGAATGGGGAATCCGATAGTGCATTCTGGATGAATGAGAAGTAGTTATCTCGCTATAATGTATAGTTTCCATTGGTCTGGAGTGGAGGATAGGATTAAATTGATGGTACTGAATGAGATCATGAAGTGATTTACATTTTGTTTTGTGGAACCATAAGACCTTCCTCTTAAAAATAAAATTTTCTTTAATTGTTTGATTATAATCGTAGTAACTGTTGTATTTTTTTTTTGCCAAGCCTATCCTCTGTATCCATCAAGAACGAATTTCTGTTGACTGCATTAAAAATGAGTAGAGATCAACTTTTCTTGTTGATACTCCTCAGTTTTTAAAAATCAGACATTTTTGAAAATGTAGCAATTCTGGATTTTAATTTTAACTTCCTAAGGGTAATTACTTTAATATAATGTGGAGGATCATTGTCGCAAACAGAACTCAGCTCTGTGTTTTAAGGTTTTTTTGTTTTTGTTTTTGTTTTTGTATTAGAAAGTAAGATATATAGAGAAGAGATAGGAAGATTTTTTTTTAAGTTTTCTCATTTTTCTCTGCATTAATTATTCTACTTATCTACTTTTCACTCCATTATTTTTTTTTCTGTATGAATTTCTTAGGTGATTAATTACTTGTTAGGCTTACTTGACATAAATCCCCTTTTATAGATGTCCCAAATGTATATTTCCAGTCTTTGAACCTTACTTGGGTGTTTGATAAGGATTTAAAATTTTTCAGATAGAGAACAGAATTATTGATTACTTTCTCCTTCAGAGTTCCTTATCTCAATTTTTATCTCAAAATGCTTTGGCTTCTCCTTACATTTAAAGTAAAATTTAATGGTTTTCTTATGAATTTAAAATAAAATTCCATTTTTTCTAGGATTGATGATGATTTGTGTTACTGCACCTGCCTATTTTTTTTGCATTATTTTCTTGCTCTCTCCTCTTCCTAATAATGATGAAACCAGGTAATGCATGTGACACTATGTTGAATATGCCAAGTGCACCTGAAGGTGTTTACATTTGGAATCCTTTATTACTTTTCCCTCAGCTCTTTTCCTCATATGGTTCTCAGCTTCATGTCATTCTGCTATGTATTTACAGTTCCTTTTCTTCTGTAGACATTTGGATTTAAGAGCATAGGGAATTTTCTGGTGTTGCTCTTGTCATATTTTTAACATCAGACAGAGCCTGGCACAGAGTAGGTGTATTGTATTTCTATGGTACCAGTGTTTCTGATACAATGTGTCATTAGTTAGCTCATAAAACAAGTTAACAAAGATAACTAAAATCATGCTAGTTATATATTCAAATCAATTATGTAATTTTAAACAAAATATGAAACTTCATTTGACCAATACTGGCTTTTAATAATGCATACAAAAATTGCTCTGTTAAGGTTATATTTGGAATCTAAGAAAATTTTTAAAAGATTTACCTTTTTTGAGGGGGAGGCAGATATACAGAGAGAAGGAGATACACAGAGAGAAAGATTTTCTATATTCTGGTTTGCTCCCCATGTGGCCTTATGCTAGAGCTGAGCTGATCCAAAGCCAGCAGCCAGGAGCTTCTCTCCAGTTTCCCTTGTAGGTATAGGTCCCCAAAACTTTGGGCCATCTTTGACTGCTTTTCCAGGCCATAAATGGGGAGTTGAATGGGAAATGGAGCAGCTGGATAGGAACCTGTGGCCATATGGAATCCAGGAGGATGCAAGATTTTAAAGTGAGAAAATTTCAACTTTCTTTCTAAATGTGTAGAATATGAATTTACCCAACCTCCCTCCTGTGACCACGGGATGGATGGGAGCAGGGGGATAGAGGGAAATGTACCATTCCTTGCTGCCAGATCACATTAGTGCCAAGGGACTAAAATGTTCTGGTTTCATCTCAGGGACCCTGTAAGCGGGAAATAGAATGAATTGAGGGTATTACTTAAGTAGTCTCAGTTGTTCTGAGACTGTGTTGGCTTCATAGCACCAGGTTTGAGATACTGCTTCCCATACTTGCTGGTTGTCTTTTGTTTCCAAATTTCTATAACCTTGGATGTTTGGTGGAGAATCTGGCCTGTAGCATTATTCAGGCTGTTCTTTCCAGTTTTTGGTGAGGCACTCAAGTTCCTCTGTTGAATCCAAGAGGCTGGCTGTCTTGTCTTTCATGTGCATCTCAGTAAGTTGTCTGCCCTTACCCAGTCATCAATGTGCCCAGTCCTATATCATGTGCCCGGAGGTCAGATCAGATGTCAATGTGGTGTGCCCTGCAGTCCAGCCCAGCCTGTGCCTAGACCAAGCCTTTTGTGTACTGGCAGGTGCTGTGTCCTGGTCAAGGTGAACTCCAGTAATCCCAGCCAGGCCCTTGTCTAGATTCAGTTTCCTGAAGACCTGACCCTTACTTACTGTACCAGCAGCCGTTACAACCTAGTTGGGAGATCTCTGAGGACCCCTTCCAGGCCTACTCCCAGAACCAGCTCTCAAAAATGCCAGCAAATGCTGCAGCGTAGACCGGCCTGGCCCGCTATCGGGGTCCTCCAATGCTGCAGAAGAAATCACCCGACACTTGAGAGAGTCTCCAAGGTGCTTTTATTTCCAAACTTCCATTACGCTGAAGCCCCTCCCCCGCCAAGCCCCAGCTTATATATCAGTCCTGTCCAATCAGCTTAAAGATCACCAAGGCACACCAATCAGGGCAATGGACCAATCACAGGGCAGGAAATTTAGACCTGGGCTGTTATGTGAACCAGAAGATGCTGTAGCCTTGCCCAGCACACACTCAGACCCTGTGCTTTATTGCAGCGGGAGAACACTCCTTGAGGCCTCCTTGCAGGCCCACTGCCTCCCTGGATTGGCTCTCACGTGCAATGACAGGTGCTGTGGTCTGGCCCAGCCTTCTCCACCACCCCCCAAGACCCATTTTTTTTTAAACAAATAACTTTTTTTTAATATAAGATTTATTTCTTTTCATTGGAGGAGGAGAGACAGAGAGGAAGATCTTTCCCAAATAACCACAGTGGCCAGTGCTGCGCCTATCCAAAGCCAGGAGCCCAGATCCTCTTCTGGGTCTCCCACACGAGTGCAGGGTCCCAAGACCTTGAGCTGTCCTTGACTGCTTTCCCAGGCCACAAGCTGGGAGCTGGATGGGAAGTGGAGCTTCCTGGATTAGAACCAGTACCCATATGGGATCCTGGCACACTCAAGGCAAGGACTTCAGCCACTAGGCCATGGCACCAGGCCCAAGACCCAGTCTTATGTAACTTTATTATTTGTGAATTTAAAAGTTCTGTAGCTTGGCTAACGTGTCTGAAAGAATAAATAGCGTATTTTATTTTTTATCTTTAAAAAACCAATCAAATTGTAGTGTCAACATATGGGAAAGATAAGCCTTTGCTTTCTAGAATGTTTCTTTCAGAGCTAACTGTGTAAATAAGTTGTCAACATGTAGAAACATTCCAGGAATAACATAAAATTGGAATAGAAATGACGCAATTTTGAGATTTTTAAATTTTCTTCGTTTTAGCAGTTAAAAATTAAGGTTTTTTTCATTTAGAGTTTTATATCAGCTACTGTTGCATTATATTGTCTACCCTTATGCTTATTGTCTCAGTTATTCATTTTACAAGTAATGGAATAAGAACTTAATGTCTTATAAAGGAATTTTAGGTGTCACTATATATCTAACTCCAGTTCTAAAGTCAGTTTAAACTGTTTGTTTATTTACGTCCACACCTTCTAAAAACGAGAGCTACCTTTCTTTAGGATACTTCTGTGTTTCAGTCTGCTTGGTTCCTGTTCATCCACAGCTTCATCCCTTTATGTCTACTTTCTAACTATAATAATATTTGCCTCCCGCATTTCCTGGAATATATGTCATGTTTTGTAGCTGTTAACTAAAGTCCCATTTTATGGCTATACAGCTGACATTTTAATATATTTTTGTTAAGAAATTTTGTAGTGTTTTCTTTTCATGAAGAATGAACATAACTTTGAAACTTTACAGAGGGAAAATTATGTGGTCTGTCAATCCATCAGGACTACATAAATAGTACGATTCCAGTTTTTAATTTTTCTGAAGCTTAGCAACTGAGGTCTTTTCATGAAATTAACTCAGTATTCTTCATGGTGTCTTAATAGTATTGTAAGAACTTTCTTTGACCCCAAAATCATTTCTTTAATGGAAGCTTATTACCAGATTCATAGATATCAAATTCTGTTGCATTTTTATAAGATTCTAGACAGTGGCATAGCTATTAGCCTACTGTTTGTATTATTTGTTTAATGTTACTTTGGAAACATTTTGGTTGATATGATTAACCACTCTTAAACATTTTAAAAAAAAATTTTCATTTTTGTGTGTTTCCTTTTCAGAACCGAGAGCTCCAGATTATGAGAAAGTTGGATCATTGTAACATAGTTCGTTTGCGTTATTTCTTCTACTCAAGTGGTGAAAAGGTAGGAATCACTGTAAATCTGCACTGAATGTTGTGATAAGTCTGTTATTAGAAATATTCTCCTTTCTCCCAAAGACTGTTTTGTTAATTGTGTGGAAGAATTCCAGAACACATGCACCAGTGATTCTGACTGTAAGATAGGGTCACTGAATATTTTCATTTTTATCAGTAAATGTTAATGAGAAAGGATACGAACATCTAAGAACTTTTTTTTTAGAAAGACTCTTCAGTTGTCAAGCAAATTCATACATATATGTGTGTGTGTGTGTATATATATATATATATATATGTATATATGCTTATTTTGTCTTTATGTACTTTTGGAATCCTCTCATAGTTCACCCAGTTATTGGAATGGGGAAAATTCTGTTAGCTGGAGATTGATTAGAGCAGAAGAGGAAATAAGAGGATTTTGCTAAGAACAGAAAGAGAATTAAATGAAGGGAAGTAAATTTAACTTATACTTGGCCAGGATAAATGTTGGCAAAACCATAGTGTTATAAGGAGCTACTGGTTAGGTTCTATTTAATTCTGTGGAAGCAATGGATAGTTAAGCCTTTGGGCTATGAATCCCACTCTTTTACTACCTCCTTGGTCTTTCGTTTTAAAAGGTGCAATAACTATGCCATTGTACTCATTAGAAGTGAAAGCATAGAAAACCAGTTTTTTGAGCTCTGCATTGATCTTTTTTCTTTGTTTCTGACATTCCTACATTTCCTTAAATTTAGTCTTTATTTTTTCTTGACTGCTTTAGAGTAGAGGAACACGAGAGGTAACATGCCATTATTTTTTTAATGGTTAAATATGATTCTGAGTAAGTTTTTTTGGTGTTTTTATAGACAAAAACTCCTTGTCTATAACATCTCTTTTTGTCTATAATCTTACCATAACCTGTGTTTACCTTTTCTCTATCCTTTCCTAAATAAATTCATGAAGCATCTGTTAATGTTCACAACACTCTTATAATAGAATTTTACATCCTCTTGCCTTTTTGTTATTATACGGTAGACATAAAAATGCTTCAGGGAATAATGTAAGAGTCAGAATTATTTGTTCTTCACACCACTAAAACAAATGCAGATTCATTAAGAAGACTTCCTTATAAAGTCCCTAAACAGGTTTTTTTTGTTTTGTTTTGTTTGGTTTGGTTACTTGTTTGCTTTACATATAGCATTCCCTACTTGCAAGGAATGTTATTAATGCTTTATAAGTATTAACTCATTTAATTCTAATGAGATTAAAGAGCAGAAAAAGATGTCAGACTTTTTTTTAATGCAGTACACTTAGTGGCTTACCTGTCCAGCTTGGGTGTTATGGAAAGGTCCCTCAGAGTCAGCTACTTTACCTTGATTTAATCCTGCCTTAGGATGACACCTAACTGGCTATGAGTTGTGTACCTCAAAGCATGGTTCTTTCCCGGTTGCTGCTGCACACAGTTTTTATTAGTCTTAATCGTTGTTGCAGATAGAGAGAAATCATTAATAATAGCTGATAGCCAGGACAGTGTAACTTTGCCTTTTGTGAAAAGGAATCTACTTTGTAATATTTTTTTTTGCATTTTTCTTGAGTATGGTAAATGTTCCTTAATGAAAGAAGATCCGTCTTAATTTTGGATAGCTCTATCAAAGAAAATGAAGGAAAGGTTATGATATATGACTGAGAATAAGGGAGAGTTTCTGAAGATAATGCATCAACAGACAGGTTTAAGACTTCCCATAATCCTTTAATCACCATAGACATTTTCTGCCTGTCCTATGTATGATCTCCACTTTTTCCAAATTCTGCTGGCACGAGTAAAAATACTGTTTCAGATACCAAGTAGTAAATTTGTATCAAATTTCTGTTGAAAGAAGAAAATGAGTTTTGTTCTAGGGCCAAGTACTCAGGTTGTTTGTTTTCCATTATACTCTCCAGAAAAAGATTAATGAAAAGAGCTACTGTTGTTTATTAGAGAATCTAAATGTTGATGAAATCTTAAAAATGTGTTAAAGGAACATTATTTCTAGGTGTGGGAGTTTTAACAATTACACATGTTTTTAAAATTAGACGCATAATTTATTGTAAGTGGAAATGTAAGTAGAGCTGCCTAGTAGACAGATACCTGTGTGGGTCATAAGTTGTAGTCGTTCTTGGGAGGATTCTGATTGGAGAGATGTCATTGACAAGGTGGATAGTTTGGTTCAGGGAGGAAGGAGACTTGGATGAAACTAAGAAAGTGGAAAGCCAACATTTTAACAATATTGCCTTCTAATTTTCGAATGTTAAGGAGTAAGATCAGTCTTCATTTCAGAGGGTTACAGGAAAACAATGCTTTTGGGTGAGATCCAGGTTTTCTCTAGCACAAGGCAATAAAAAGAACCCTTCACAAAGAGATTGAGTGTTCAGAAAATTTCTCTTTGTAGGGAAAATTTTTAGAGGGAGATTTGGTGATAAGACTATGAACCTAAAGGCAGTATAGGGAGGCTGTTAGGAGTTGGGTTGAGGGAATATGAGGATGAAAAAAACAAGAGACAATTTTTAGATTATAGAAGGAAGCTTCATTAAATGAGTTGGAATTTACATGAAAATTAAAAAAAAAACATTTATTTACTCGGAAGTCTGTGAGTGAGTAATGGGGGGGGCAAGAGGGGGGACAGAGAAGTATTTTTCCATTTGCTTATGTAGTCCCCAAATACCCATCATGGGTGGGGCTGGCCGAGGCTGAAACCAGGAATCTGGAACTCATCCAAGACTATATCATATGGGTGGCTGGGACTCAAGTATATTAGCAGGGAGCTAAACCAAAAGTAAAATAGTCAGGACCCAAACTGACATAAGCATATAATGCTCATGCATGAGTTGGCTAACTGCTATAATTCTACCCTGATATTTAAAAAATAAAAATTCTCTATAAAGATACCTCACAAAAAGTTATAGAAAATGGAATTAAATTTTGGCACAAGAAAAATTTGAGATCCATTTCCCAAAGATTGTATAGAGGGTGGGATTAGAGAAACCTAGTGACTCTGATGGAGACCTTGTTACAAAGAAAAAAAGAAATTGAGGCCAACACTGAGGTACAAGTGGGTTAAACTATTGAATACCTTGCCAGCATCCCATACTCCATTTATTTCAACCCAGCTCTCTGCTGATGTGCCTGGGAAGGCAATTTGAAGATGGCCTAGGAACATGGGCCCTTGCACCCATGTGGGAAAAGGGAAAATTAGAGTATCTGGCCTGGTTTCTGCTATTACACCCTTTAGGGAATGAACCCGTGGTTAGAAGATCTCTTCCTTTTTTTTTTTGGTAACTTTGCTTTTCACATAATTAAAAAAAAAATCTTAATAGCCAAAAGAAAAAAAAAATATTTATTGTGATTAGCTGGTCTTTGACTTCTGTCTCACATATCTTACTCCAGATATTTACTTAGATATATACATAATTGTTTATATTTTTATTATGTTTTAGATCTCTTAAAAAACTCCTCACAGCCTCTCATTACCCTCATATTACCAATATACAGTGATTATTTATATATTCTTTTACTGCGTATTATTTTACTTCATAATATCCTTACCTATTCTATTACTTTTAACTTTGAAACAGCAGCTGGTTAAGCTACCCCATGTCCAGAGGCAAGGGATGTGAGTATAATATTAGGTTATTGTTTTCACTTACCACAGTGTAACTTAATGGTATTTCTATTTTTGGTGATTGTCTGTTTTATTGTACTTCACCCTGCCTTTTTAAAAACTACTAGGAATATGAACAATCAAGGGATAGCCAGGTTAGCTAGTAGAAGTCAGCACAGAAACTAGAAATGTGAATGATGAATCTTCTGCTTGTAGCTTCTAGCATTTGCTGTAGTAACTGGAGCATCATATGGCCAAGTCATACAGTCTAATACACATTCAGTTTTCGAAACTTTTATTTAGTTGGGAGAGAAAAGCAGTTTCGTGTCCTGATTTAAAAACAGTGAGGTGTTTCAAAAGTCTGGGCTTATAATTTCATACATTGGAATTCTGCAGAATAGGGCTTTTTCAGTATTAAGCAGTAGGAACCCTTCCTTAAATGCTTTTTTCTTTTCCTTTCTTTCTTCCTTTTTTTTTTTTTAAAGAGCTCTAATAGAACAAATGAGAAGAAAATTGCTTGGCACTGGCATTTGTTGCAGTGGCTTAAGTAGCCAAATGAAATACTGATATCTTATGTCTGAGTCCTGGTATAAGTCCCAACTATCCCACTTCCAAGCCAGCTTCCTACAACTACACTGGAAAGGCAGCAAAAGATGTTCCAGGTATTTGGGCACCCTGCCACCCATGTGGGAGTCCAGGATGGGGTTCCTGTCTTCTGCCTTTAGCCTGGCTCAGATCTACACTCATTATTGCTAGTTGAGTAGTGAGCCAAGTGATTAGAACATCTCATTAATTCTTGCTGTTGTACGCAACCCCCTGCCTCCCACCAGCCCTGCAAATAATGTTTCTGTAGGTGAAGCTGATATATGGGATCAGTTGTCTTCATCTCCCTGGATTGTAGCTTCCCTCTGCTTTTTTGAGAGCAAGTATGTTTGTGAGCAGTTAGATCAGGAGATTATAGAAGGGCCAAAGCCAGCTCTCTCTTAACATAGAGGAAGAATTATTTAGAAATCAGGCATTATGGAATGGAAAAGTCTTTCTTTGCATTGGCTATGTATCTTTGAGCTAATTAATCTTTCTCTAAATTAGGGAATATGTATTAACATTTATTTCTTCAAGTTAATACTTATTAGAGATATTATATGCAAGCATCCCTGTGCCTGGGAAAGCGGCAGGATAGCCTGAATTCTTGGGGTCCCTGCACCTATTTTTTTTAAAAGGCTTATTTATTTTTATTGGGAAGACAGGTACACAGAAAGCAGAAGAGGCAGAGAGGAAGATCTTCCAATTGCTGATTCACTCTCCAAGTGGCTATGAGCGGTGCTGATTCGAAGCCAGATGCTTCTTCCTGGCCTCCCATGTGAATACAGGGTCCCAAGGCTTTGGGCCATCCTCAACTACTTTCCTAGGCCACAAGCAGGGAGCTAGATGGGAAGTAGTGCTGCTGGGACTAGATCCAGCACTCATATGGGATGCTGGCACATACAAAACAGGGAACCTAGCCACTACACTACCGTGTTGGGCCCATCCCCGTACCTATTTAGAAAACCTGAATGAAGTTCTTGGTTCCTGATTTTGACCTGGCCCTACCTGAACCATTAAGACATTTGGGAAGTGATAGATGGTCAATTGACCTCTCTTGTTTTCTCTCTCTACCTTTCAAACAAATAAGTAAATCTTTTTTTTGAAAAAAGAATAATTGCCCAAGATTTGGTCCTGTATATATAGGAGGTAGTTTGAAATTGCTGATATGATGGGGTATGAATGGTAATAGAAATTTAGAATAGAGAAATGTGAATTCATATATAAATGTGTAATGTGTAGGTCAGCCTCCTGATATATGAAGAGTTTTGTTACCATTATTTTAATTAAATGTATTCCCTTTAACAAAAATTGTACCATGCTGAAGTTTATGCTACACTGTTCTCTGGAGCTCTTTCTTTTTTCCTGTCTTACCACCTTTACCGATGGCAGTGAACTTTAGGCACTGAAAGAGTGATTACCTTACATGATCTCACTTTTTGTGTCTTCCTTAAACTTGTATGTTGGCATTGTGGTTAATCTTAATATCTTGCTGTTCACAGATCTTCAGTTGTCTTGTCCATTCATTAATGTATACTCACTAATACACACAGTTCTCGTAGACTTAATTCCTAGAAATGGAATTATTAGTTGAATTCAGGGTCAACTTGTCTTCACTTTTAGATAAATAGATTCTTATTTTGTTGCCTTCCCAAAAGTTTATACGAGTCTGGCTTTCACCAGAATTGTGTCCTGGCATCAGACAGCGACCTCATTTTTTTAAAGTTTTTTTTTGGGGGGGGGAAAAGGCAGATTTACAGAAAAGAAGGATATTACAGAAAGAAAGATCTACATCTGCTGGTTCATTCCCCAAATAGGGACTATGACCAGAGCAGAACCAATCTGAAGCCAAGAGCAAGGAGCCTCCTACCTGCTATGTGGGTAGAAGTTCCAGGGCTTTGAGCTATCCTCCCGCTGCTTTCCCAGGTGCAGGCAGGGAGTGGGATCAGAAACGGAGCAGCCAGAACAGGAACCAGCACCCATATGGCATGCCAGTACTTGCAGACAGAGGATCAGCCAGCTGAGCAATCATACCATTCCTCTGTCACCTAATTCTAATACATAGTTTTCTCGTATTTTCTCTTTATTTTACAAGTTGACAGGTGACAGTTTATTAGATTATTGAGTTTTTGTTACATTTTTTTTAGTTGTGAGTGAGGTTGAACTTCTTTGAACATTTTTGTTGGACATTTATATAACCATCTATTCACACCCCCTATCATCTTTACTATTTTAGTGTTGGTCCTTTTGAATTGTAAGAGTTTTTTAGCTTTCAAAGGCACTCAGGTTTTTGGTTTGGTTTGGTTTCTTTGTTTTGGTAAATTTGTAGTGTTTTTTAAAATGAATTTTTAAATCATTTGTATAATTATTTTACATTAAGATGTGACATAAGGATGAAGCTTACCTTACTCAGTGGCACTTACCTCTCTTCTTTCTTGCCCATCTTGTCAAGCCAAGACTAAGCTGATCCATGCTTGATTTACTATCAGTATTCTCATGTGATAAGCCTGAGATAACCATCAGAGAAAACAAGTGCTTTGAATGTTTGTTTTGTTCTTTGCAGTTGAAATTCTTTACCCCATTTCTGAGTAGAATCCTGGGCTACCATGTTTGGCTGAGTTGTTTAGTGTCCTTACTGAGTTTTGTGATATTGCTACTTTGTGTCTGATCAGATTTTAGAATTTAATCATGTGATTTCATTTAAATTTGGAACTTCAGTATTTTGATTTCTTTACCCCAGAGGTTACCCGTGAGATAACAACATTATGGTAATATCTCTTTTTCAAAGATAGAATGGACTTAAGATTTGTTAGGTTTTTTTTTTAAGATTTATTTTATTTTTATTGGAAAGGCAGATATACAGAGATTAGAGACAGAGAGGAAGATCTTCCATCCGATAGTTTACTCCCCAGGTGGCCGCAACGGCTGGAGCTGAGCCAATCCGAAGCCAGGAGCCTCTTCCTGGTCTCCCACGCGGGTGTAGGGTCCCAAAGCCCTAGGCCATCCTCAACTGCTTTCCCAGGCCACAGGCAAGGAGCTGGATGGGAAGCGGGGCTGCCGGGATTAGAACCAGCGTCCATATGGGATCCCGGGCGTGCAAGGCGAGGACCTTAACCAGTGGGCCACCGTGCTGGGCCCAGTTAGATTTAATCGAACTTTTTTATCATTTAAATTTTTTATGCAATGTATTGTTTTAGTGTGGAGTTCTTAAAGGAGGAATATTTTCAAGATACATTTACTTGTTTGACAGGCAGAGTTAGAGAGAGCAAGCTTTCATCTGCTGATTTACTCCCCATGTGGCCATAAAGATTGGTGCCAGACAGGCTGAAACTATGAGCCAGAAACATCGTCAGAGTCTCCCAGGGCTTGGACCATCTTCTGCTGCTTTCCCAGGCACATTAGCAGGGAGCTCGATAAGGAGTAGAAGGGACTTGAACTGGCACCTGTATGAGATGATTGTATTGGATACAGTGGCTTAATTAGCTGTGCCACAACCAACCTTAATTAGAGACATTTTAAGAGATAACTAGGAACACTGAGCTGTTGAGAGAAATCCTACCTAAATCTCACATCACATAGTTTTTTGGAGGTTTTGTAATAATAACTTTTTGTATAGTGACAGATTCCTTTCAGTGCCATAGCATTGCTTCCCTAAGCAGATTTTTCAGAAGTCTAAAAATAGCTTTTTGAGGTTGATACTTTCTCATTGTGTTAGTAATCTATGTATTTTGTGCATCTGAAATGATACTTTTGTGTTAAAAGACTATATTTAGCTTTTAAAATTTACAACTAGACTGTGAGCATTCTCATAGCCTGTCTGATAATTCCAACGAGAGAGTACGTTAAGACAGTGAAGTGCTAGAGATGCTGAATCCTGGTCTTTTTCTCAAAACAACTGCTTTGTATATAGTGTTTCATGTGAATTTATACTGGAACATCTGTAAATTTAACAGTAACATTTATTTGAGCCCCCATATTTTTCACAGTGCAGTGAATTAGAATTTACATCCTGAAACAGACATGTTAGCCTGTCTCTGATGTGTTCTGCTTTGTTGGCATTATGAATAAAATATGCTGCCTAACAAGAAGATACCCTTTCTACTTCAAATGAGACCTAACTGCAAAGTACAGTGGAATTACTGGTATTAATATGAACATAATATCTGTTCTTTAACCTAATTTTGTACACTTTTGCATTAGTTGCATCTAAGTTTTGATTCCTTTGGAGTTCTGTAGATTTATACATACCACTTAATCTCTGGATGAATAATTTATGTATGATGTTGATTTTCCCTGATACGTTTTTTTTTGTAATTATTACTTAGATTTTAATTATAGGGCTTTTTGTTTATCTCTGTTAAATTTTATGTTAGGGTTTAGTCTATCATTTCAGCTTGTTGGAGCCTTTCAGTTTCTGGTTCAGTCTTTCATTTTAAGTCGTTTTTCCCTAGGTTTATGTCATTCTTAGATGACTTTTGAAATCAGATTGTAAACTATCTGTGGTGCCTTGAACTTGGCTAACACTTTTTTTAATTGAAATGTTTTAGTTAAGTCTTTATCAGAGTTATCAAACCTAACCTGTTACAACATTATACCATTCAGCTATTCCTTCATATTTATTGCTTAGCTGTTGAAGACAGTAGCTTTTGTAACCCCTAATACATAAGTCACACATGGGAAGGACAGAGCTTAAGTCATAAAACTCAAGTTTGTTGAGGTTGCTGTTGATCTTCCAATCTCTTTAGTGTTAAGGTGTACTATGATTCTTTAACAAATGAAGCAAATTGTAATTCAGTGCTGTACTACTCCTGGTTATTCATAAATACATCATGATTATCTGTCAGATTAAGGAATTAGTAATTTAGTAACTTTCTTGGATGAAAGCTTTGCCATTTGTACTTATAACCTTTATAATACCTGAAAGTCACCATTCCTCTAATGGTACTTACACATCTTGACTATCCAGAATCCCTAAGGAGCAGAAGTGTTCTGGAGTTTATTTTTTTCCCAGATTTTGGAATATTTTCATGTGCATACTGATATTTTGGGACTAGAACACAAGTGTAGATACAGAATTTATGTAGGCCTCATATTACCTGTTCAGAAAGCGTATCAGTAATGGTACGTACTAGTTTTAGTGTTCATTGTTGCCACTGGGATCTGTCACATGAGGTCAGGTATGAAATTTGCCATTAGTGAAAACATGTTAGCACGTTGTGGGTTTCCTGTTAGTCACTTGGGTACAGATACAGACTGGGCAGAAGACAGATTTAACTAGTTGTAGACAAACCCCATGTTTTTACTATGTGTATGTTGTGTTGTGCTTTGTTTTGTTCTGTTTTACTTTACATGCTGTTAGGTATCTGTCACAACTTTTTAGCTCTGACATTGTAGCCCCAAACGAGCCATAGACAATACTGGGCATATCTGTGCTCTAGTACATCTTTATTCATTAAAATAGGTAGTAGGCCATTGCCATTGTTTTATGTCCACTGTGTTACAGAGAGACAGTAATGACAGACTGTGGAATTCAGTTGCCTATGGATGGAGATACAGTGGAAAAGGGAGCAGAGTCAGTGACACAATGTCTCAGTGGTTTCCTGAACTCTGTTGGGTACATTGACCAGACATCTTGATTATAGATTTCCCACTGCCTGAAAAACTCCTTTCATACTCAGTTTAGAAGTCTAAGTCTCTTTTAGACTTGAGTTCCTCTGTAGTTGCTACTGATATTTAGAAAATGCTCAATAAATGCTGAACATTGAAATTCTCCAGTTGGTAAATAAGCTAATTTAAAATGGGGACATTATGGAAGTTTGTTTACTAGCAGTTTTCCCACACAGCAACTATTAGCACATAGTGACTTGTGACCTTGGTTTACTTCACTGATACTGTTCAGGGTAAGGCTAGTGCTCTGTGCCTCTTTCCTACTTGACAATAATTTTTTTTTCTTCACTGATCTTGGATTGGTATCTATATGTTATTTGAACTTAAAAGCTATAATAAACTTGTGAGTGTGGTAACCTCATAGCCTTATAAGTTATTCTCATAAATTATTATGTAAATGCTGTATAAGTTATTCCTTATTTAGCTAATTGTGTAAGAGAAGTGATTGTTGTAATAATTATCAACTATCAGATAACCATAAGATCTTTGTGACTATGGGTTGGAGACATTTTGAAGAATATTCTGTTCAGGCTTTCACATTATAGCCTCATGATTATTTGAGTTGCATTTACTGATTAGCAGCAGAGGTAGGGGTCGAAATTCATGTTTCCTATTTCTTAATTTAGTGTTCCTTCTACTACTATGCCACTTTTCTCAGTAGGATATGGGACAGCAATTCTTTGCCTAGAAAATAATCAAGCTTTAGGATAGGTGCTAGCCTCTGAAATCATGGTAATCAAAAGGTGGTTTAAATCTGTTGATATTACTAAGAAGATATGGTATGCTTCATTTTACTGTTGGCCATATTTTGAAATAGCTTGGCATCATTGAAATTGAATACATATTTTCTTTAAGATTGGAATAATTGATTATTTTTTGTTAATAAACTCTTTCAGAAAGATGAGGTCTATCTTAATCTGGTGCTGGACTATGTTCCGGAAACAGTATACAGAGTTGCAAGACACTATAGTCGAGCCAAACAGACGCTCCCTGTCATCTATGTCAAGGTATGTAAAAGAGAACAGTTTTCCACTTTAGAACATTTTTACTGTGAGTGAAGGGTTGTGCCCAGTGAGTTTTAGCAAAATTGCTCTTATTTCACAGGAAGAAAATATCCAAGAAGGTGTTACTAGAGTGCCATTGAAGCTTTCTATAGTTCATGACTCAGATGCTAATGATAGACTCTGATAAACTGCATGACAGTTGTTATGTTCTAAAACTTCACAATAATAAAATGGCCACCAGTGCAGAACATTCATAATAGAAGCTTTTATTTTTTAGGACTTTCAGTAGTTAGAGCATTTTGACGAGTAGTCAAGAACTCATTGAATTCAATCCTGGAAAGTAAAAATTGACCCCAAGTTTTGAGTTTATCATGATTTGGTTAGTGCATACATGTATGATAGTGGGAACTAAAAGATTCCTGGGTGTTTTTTTTTTTTAATTATAAATTTAATATAGTAATTTTGTTAGGATTTTGGGGGCCCGGCGCGGTGGCGCAAGTGGTTAAAGGTTCTCACCTAGCACGCCCGGGATCCCATATGGGCACCGGTTCTAATCCCGGCAGCCCCGCTTCCCTTCCAACTCCCTGCCTGTGGCCTGGGAAAGCAGTCGAGGACGTCCTAAAGCTTTGGGAACCTGCACCCGCGTGGGAGACCCGGAAGAGGCTCCTGGCTTCGGATTGGCATAGTATCGGCCCGTTGTGCTCACTTGGGGAGTGAATCATCGGACGGAAGATCTTCCTCTCTGTCTCTCCTCTCTGTATATCCGCCTTTCCAATGAAAAAATAATAAAAATAAAACTTTAAAAAAAAAAAAGGTTAAAGGATTTTGGACTAGTAGATTTTATTCTAATGATTATCACAGACAGCTTGTTGTTTCATTTGAACTCTTTGCAGAAATCTTGATCTATTTAGAATGATGGTGGTTTGGATCTACCTACCTTCTGGCACTTGCTAGTGCTAAAGAGGGCCATGGAACTTTTATGAATCAGAAGAAACTTTAGAGTTGGTTTCTAAAGGTCAAATTTTGAAGTCTAATGTTGCTACTTAGGTAACTGATTCAAGAAGACAAGTCACTGATTCAGTGTCTACTTAGCATCCATATTTTTCAAGCTGTGAACTTAAATGCTAGTTGAAAACTCATATTTAGAGACAGAGAACCAGGTGCGTTTTTGTGAGCCATCATCACAAAAACATGTGATTCTATTATTTGTTTTAAGCAAATGTTAAAGAGAAAAAAAATAATTCATTGAAATTTAGATGTGATAACTCTGTGTGCAGACTGTATCCTTTGAGGCTCAGTTTTCTCTCCTGTAAAAAATGAAGATAAAATATGCATCTCACAATGTGATTGCAATGATTATATAATCAAAGAGTAGAAAAACACTTGACTCAGCAGTTAATATATGTTAAATAAATCCTACGAGGATACTTCAAAAAGCCAATGTAAAATGAAAGTAAAAACTGTTCATTTTGGAGGAGTGGAAAAATCTGTGCATAGCTCTTCCATAACATATTTTTCTATGAACTTTTTGGAAACCTCTTTTATTCCAAACTGTTTTAAGGAATTTCTCACAATCAGTTTCTTCTTATCCTTACTCGAGTTATTTAATGATTTTATTTCATGCCTCTATTTAATACACCAAAATAAGACAAAATAAATAAAACATAACTAAAAGAAGTTAATTACCAAATACACTACATAATATTACATATGTGATATTGGGCAACTTGCTTAATCTCTCTGTACTTTAGTTATTTTATATTAAAAGGATATTAATACTAGTACTTAACACAGTAAGTTGACTCAATATAAGTATCTCAAGTTGGATAAGTTGTAAAGAAAACAGAGTTGTTTGCACTTACTGTTCTTGTGCCAGGTGGAGGGACATAGTTGGTGCTGTCTTGTTGGCAGAGCTCCAGGTGACGCATGGCATGTCATGTCAAGAGGGAGAGTGTGGGGGCCTGCACAATGGCTCAACCAGCTAATTATCTCTCTTCAAGCACCAGGGTCCCATATGAGCACTGGTTTGTATTCCAGCTGCTCCACCTCCCTTCCAGCTTCCTGAGTGTGGCCTGGGAGAGCAGTGGAGGAAGGCCAAAGGCCTTTGGGACCCTGCACCTGTTTGGGAGACACAAAAGAAGCTCCTGGCTCCTGGTTTCAGATCAGCTCATCTCCAGCTATGGGACCACTGGGGAGTAAACCAACAGTTGAAAGATCTTTCGCTCTGTCTCTCCTCTCAGTAAATCTGCCTTTCCAATAAGAAGAAATAAATCTTTAAAAAAAGAAAAAGAGGGAGAATGTGTGTTGGTCTTTTCCCCTTTTGTTATGCTTTTTTTTTCTTTTTTTTTTTTTTAGTTAGCTAATTTGAAAGGCAGAATAATAGAAAAGCTCTTCCATCCACTGGTTCATTTCCCAAATGACCCCAACTGTCAGGACTGTGCCAGGCCATGTCATTCCATAACCAGGAACCAGAAATTCCACCCTGGTCTCCCACAAAGGTAACACGGCCTCAAAACTGGTCCTGTTTTCTACTGCCTTCCCAGGTGCATTAGTAGGAAGCTGGATCAGAAGCAGAATAGCTGGGACTCAAGCCAACATTCCTATGTGAAATGCCAGCCTCATGAATGGTGGCTTAATGCACTGGGCCACAACACGAGAATCTTCTTATCTAAAGCCACTGGTACTCAAGCCATTAGATTCTGTCCTTACAACAACAGTTAATCACTTCCGAAAAACCTCATGTTTAGATACCGTGTGTAGGTTGAATTTCTACCTTCTTCATACTTCTTAATGAGTATTAAATTTATATATATGAATTTCTGAAAGAATAAATTATGATCAAACCATAAAATCTATGTTTTAAATAACAGCATAGCAAGTTTGTGTAAAATATTAATAAAATAGAAAGTTAGGACAATGTAAAATTTTCTAAATTATTGAAGGATGGTACAATATTACGTATGGTTAATGACACTTTAATGACCAATTCATTAAGAAGTAGCGAATTATTATAGAAATTGCATGAAACATATTAAAGATTAAATGCCAATGATACCCAGCATTTACTTATTCCAAAAGAATGTGCTAACTTATTTATTACTTTAGGATTATAATTCATTTGAAATAGGAAACATTCAGTTAATTTATACTATTTGTTCCAGTTGTATATGTATCAGCTGTTTCGAAGTTTAGCCTATATCCATTCCTTTGGAATCTGCCATCGGGATATTAAACCACAGAACCTCTTGTTGGATCCTGATACAGCTGTTTTGAAACTCTGTGACTTTGGAAGGTAAGCCAGCTCTGTTTCCTTTTCCCCTGTCCTTCTTTCTCCTTCTGTAATTTGTCCTTTTTTGATACTTTTATGACGTCAGTCTAAACACCTTAATAAGGGAGTATTAAACTACCAGGTTCCCTGTGAGGTAATTTTGGTAACATGCCTGAAATACTGTGTCTTCATCAAACAGTGTAACTTCTGCAAATTGCTCCTTTAGAAATACACATTTACAGAATAGTTTATATATAGGAGCTTTATTTTTTTTTTATCATAGGTTGTAAATGTCTGTTAGGAAAATGACCAAATAAATTTCTGTACATACACATATAATGTTACAAGTTCAGCCATTAAATGAATGAATGAATTATTAAGAGCTGAAAGGGAATGATCTCTGTAAAGTATTAAATAAAAAAAGCTAAGTCAAAAGTATGCATGCAGTATGCGTCCTACTACTTTTTAAAAGTACATGGAATATGTACATGTGCATGTATATACATGGATTATTTATGGAATTAAGCATAATTTATAATATTGCTTACTCTTCAGTAGATAAATTTTGATAATATACTGTAGTTGGGAAATTCAGTTTTGCAATGATTATACTTTAATATTTGGATTTATATTTTGTATATGTACTTTGTAAAGAAGTAATTTTTAAATTTTTTAGTGTTTGCATATTATCGATTATCATGTATCTTTTCAACTTAAAAATTCACCTTAATTTTGGTTTACATAAAAAGTCCATTATTATTATTTATTATCTGTAATATGCTATGTATAATTATATTATTTACTATAATAACATGATTATTATCTATTATTTAATTTTTCTTGCAAACCCCAACAAAATTTCTTTCTTAACGTCATTACTTCACTTGATTATATATATATAAGACAGTATTATTTCCATGGCTGTCACTATATTGTACCTCTGTGACCTAACCTTTCAAGCAGTAGGTAGCCACTGCCTAATCTGATGAGTTTACCAATAAGAGTACCTTCCCTAAGAATGACTGCCTGTTGTAAGACTATTAAAGGACTGTGAAACAGCAGACTTGATAGAGATTCTGTTCAGAATAATGTCAAGACCATTGATCTTTCCCTTTCTCCTTTCTGTCACCCTTTCAAACAGATAATTTAGAAAGAAAATATTTCAAAAACATTATAATTTATTGTTTAACAATGTATAGTATAGACTTTTATTTTCACTTTTATAAAAAGAATATATTAAGACATTAGATTATCGAGGTCATAACATCATTTCTAATATTAATTTCAAATTAGAACTGATTTGATGTTCTTCATAGATATAGTTACAGGAATGTCATCAAACTTTTTGAGATAACATATTTCTCACTTACATTATATTCAGAGATTTTATGTTGCAGCAAATGAATAGTCCAAAAAGTAAAAAGTAAATAGGCCCTGGTTTAGCAGAAGAACAGGCAAGGCTATAAACGTAAGTGAAATGAAAACATGACCATTTCATGCGTATACATAAGTAATCCCGGGTTATTAAAGTCTGCTGTGGTGTGTCATTCTGTCCATCTGATGATGGACATATTTATTGATTCTGTATTTTTGGCTATTAGGAACAGTACTATAAGCATGTTAGTGAAGTTATCTTTTTGATACAATGAGTTCATGTCTTTTGTGCATATACCCATTAGTAGTATTTGCTGGATCCTATGGCAAATCTGTTTCTAGCTTTTAAGAAACTGTTCTGTTATCTACTGTGGCTGCCCTAATTTGCACTCCTGCCAGCATTGTAGAAGGCTTCTGTGTTCTTTGCATCCTCACCAGCCAGCATTTTTTTATGGATGGATAATAGCCATCTGATGTTGATGTGGGTTGATGTGATACTTTATTATGGTTTAGATTTGCATTTCCCTGATGGCTAGTGTTGGTGAGCATTTTTCATATTTTTTGGATTGTTTATATACGTGTGTGTGTGTGTGTGTGTGTGTGTGTGTGTGTGTGTGTGTGTGTGTATTTTTTGAGACCTATTGAAGTTCTTTGCTTGTTTCTTAATAACACTGTTGTTCAGCTTTTTAGTTGCCGATATATTCTGGGTGTATCTTTCATTGGATAGGTAGTTCACAGATTTTTTTATATATACTATTGGATATCTGTTGTCTCTTGATTGTTTCTTTTGCTGTGCATGTTGAAGTGACTATTCTTTCTCCAGTGTATGGTCTAGGCACTTTTGTCAAGTCAGATGCCTCTATGTATGTGGATTTTTTCCTGCACTCTATTCTGTCTCACTTATCTATTCAATTCTTAATGCCAGTGCCCTGCTGTTTTAATTAATACAGGTCACTATAGTTCTTAAGTATTTTAGAAAGATAATTTGAGTAAGAGAAATCTAAACTTGCCACAAAAGTTTCATAGGCTTTGAATCATATCTGTAAATCATATGTATGCTCTAACATTGAAGCATTGAAGTAATGAATAGTTAGAGAATTAACAAATTTACTAGAAAGTGGATAAATAAAGTAGTTGAATCTATAAGGCTTGAGATATCCATCTAAGCTAGAATTCATATAGTAAAATAATAACAAATTTATCACCCTTTTAGAAATATGTTGAGTGATGAGTATTCAGTCTTACATGAGCAAATATCAGAAAGTATAAGGAAGATAAAAGGTCAGTGTAGAATGGGCATTTGTTGCAGTGATCAGGTGGATGCAGAGAGTACTTACTTCCAAGCTTATAGTTAGAGCCCCAGCTCCTACATTCCAATCCAACTTGCTTCTGGTATAAATCCTGGGTGACAGCAAAAGATGACTCATGTACTTCAGCTGCTGGTCACAGGAGGAAACCAGGTGTAGTTCTAAGCTCCTGATTTGGCTTGGTCCTTCCCTGACTGTTGCACGCGTTTGGGAAATGAAATGCTAGATGGAAGACCTTTGTCTGCCTTTCAAATAAAATTAAAGTAAATAAATAAAAAATAAAGCCATTTGGGTGCAAAAATTTTTGAAATCTATACTCAGCACTTTAAAAACTTCATGGAAAAATCCATGTGAAAAAAACTGTATGGATTTCAAATTTGGGGGCCAGAATTAGTGTGTATTTTAATTCCATTTTCTCGAGGTACAAGAGATACAAGGTGCAAGACATACCTTTTTCTTTCCTGTGCCTCTGTATATTATGGATATGTAATTCAAGCAATAGAGCAAAAATTTTTCTTTTTTTCTTTAGAGGACAGTTAAAAATGCTTTTTTAATGTAAATTTTTGCAAAGTGTTATAAATTTGGGTAGTGTGGTTTCTTTTTCAAATGTTCTGTAATGAGGTTATGTGAATCTGAAATAAAGTATTTCGTATTATTAATAATAGTAAAAGGTATGTCAAAGTTTCAATTCAAAACTTTTTTTTTTCTTAATTAGTGCAAAGCAGCTGGTCCGAGGAGAACCCAATGTTTCGTATATCTGTTCTCGGTACTATAGGGCACCAGAGTTGATCTTTGGAGCCACTGATTATACCTCTAGTATAGGTGAGTACTGAATTCCTAATATAATGCATGTATATATTAATTACATTTTGATTTTAATAACCTGGTACTATTAATCTGTAATTTCACTTCTATAGAAAGATGAATGTGACATATAATGCATGTTTTCTTTACAATGAGATAGCTAAAAGAGAATGTTTAAAATTTACCTTTAATGAAGGCAGTGTTGATGTGACAGTTAATATGCTGCTTGGGGTGCCTATATCCTGTAACTGGAGTGCCTGAGTTTGAATCACAGCTTCCATAATGCACATACCCTAGAAGGCCACAGATGATGGCTGAGGCAATTACGTGCCTCCCCTTCACTTGAGAGACTTAGATTGAATTTCTGGATCCCAGGTTTATTCTGACCTAGCTTGGCTATTTCAAACATTTGGGGAGTGAACTTGGTGGATGGGAAATTTCTCTCTGTGTTTTTCCCTTTTTCTCTCCATTTTTCTCTCCCTTCACCACTCTATGCCTCCTTTCTTGCCTCCTTTCTTACCTCTCTCCTGTTTAAAAGGTTTTTTTTTTTCTTCACAATTTCACCTTTTAGAAATTAAAATATGCCTACTATCATGAAGCTTCAAATAAATGCTAAGTACATTCTGTTGCTTAACTTTATTTTTTAAATCTTCCTGAATACTTACATCTGAGTAAATATTCACTAGTTGAGAAATTTGTTTAATGTTATTTCATGGGAGTTTTTCAAGGTGACCAAATAATAGTACCTACCATTGGCTTTGTCCTTCACAAAGTGTGAAAACAAAAAATAGTTGTATTTCCAGAGCACAGGCTGCAGTTTGCCTCCATCTTAAGGAAAGAAGTAAGTGTCAGATCCACATCTCCCTTCTAGGCAGAGGCCTTTGCAAATCTCAGATTCCTGGTGTCACGTAGATAATCCACCGCAGTAGCAAAACAGGTTGCTTGGTTTTGAACCCTACTGGATCCAATAGAATGATGGTAAACCTAAGCAAATAGCCTACTTAGTACTCTACATTGCAAGGTACCTGGGGTATAGAACAGCAGGAGATCTTACCTCCTGAACATGAGAAGTAGGGATGCTTACTCCCTCACATTTGGGACCCTCTACCCCAACCTTATTTCTGCCATTGATCACCAGGGACTGCTTAGTCCAGATTGCCATTCAGCAATGCTCCTATAATCCTGCTACCATACCCTTGCTTCTTTAGTGGGACTAAGGAACATGCCCACCACAACCAGTACCATCTCTGACAATAGAAAAGAGTATAAGGAGAATGCACTGTGGGACCCACTAGAATGAAAGCCAAACTAAGGCATCATGTTGTTACTCAAAGGCACATCTTCAGGGAAAACAATGATTTTTTTTACATGAGGGCCACTGCTTAAGTGACAAAAGTGATCCTGCAGATGTGTTAATACCAGCGTAAAGATCTAAGAAACTTCATTGCAGCACAATCAGTAATTGCAAAAACATGGAAGCAACCGAAATGCCCATCAATAGAAGATTGGATAAGAAAGCTTTGGTTCATCTACTCCATGGAATACTACTCAGCTGTTAAAAAAAACAAAATGCAGTTCTTTGTGGCTAAATGGGCACAACTGGAAACTATAATGCTAAGGGAAATGAGTGAATCCCAAAAGATTAGATACCACATGTTCGCCTTGATTTAACCTGTAATTTATTGTTTGGTTGTTTGTTATTTTTTGAACGTGTCATTGATGCTGTCTCAACCCAGATGTTTCGAAGAATGGAACTTGCATTATTTTTAACATATTGTTTACCCAATACTATGTCAATTAATTCCATAATGTTGTATATTGATACTGAGGCCTTGTTGGGGCTTTTAACCGACCGGATCTTTACTCTGTTAGACCTATCTTCAGACCATAGAAGGTCTCCCCAGGAGGCCACTGAACTTATCTGGACAATAAGACGCTGAACTTTATGCTAGGCATGTGTTTGCAAGCAATGAATCTCAACTGAACTTGAACTATGGTTATGCAGCAAGGTGGAGGAATCCACCATGGGGGGAGGGGTATGGGGAGGGGTGGGGGGAATCCCCAGCGCCTATAAAACTGTACTACACAATACAGTGTAAGCAACAATAAAAAAAAAAAAAAAAAAAAAAGAGTACCTCTCCAGAGTAATGCTTTAGGAACAAACTCCTAAGCAAATAGGTTGATGAAATGTTTGATAAAGAATTGTAAAAGATATTCAAAGAATTATAAAAGAATATAAGGATGGACAGATTCACAAAATCAGGAAACCAATGCATGACACGATATTATTAAAACATTTGGCAGATACAGAGATACTAAAAAGGAACTAAACCTTGGAAATATGTAAGTAAAATGAATAAAAAATATGGAAGTTTCAACAATATATTAAATATTAGATCAAGCAAGTGAAAAAAAAAATCTGAACTTGGAATGTGTAGTATAGTGTAATATGTTAAGCTGCGATTTGCAACATTTACACCCCATAACAGTGTCAGTTTGTGACAGCAATAGATTATGGCCCAAAGTACTTGGATCCCTGACATCCATGTACAAAACCGTGATGAAGTTCCAAGGTCCTGTCTTCATCATGCACCAGCCCAGACTGTTTTGGGTATTTGGGGAGTGAATCATCAAGTGGAAAATCCCTAGCTCTGTCTCTTATCTCTGTGTCACTACCTTTCTAAATAAGAAAATATTTTTAAGTATAAAAATATTACCTGAACATGAACATAGATTTTAAGAAGTAGCACAGTCAGATTTAAAAAAAAAAAAAAAAAAGAGCAATGAAGATTGCCTTCAAGACCTCTGGGGCACCATTGAGTGAAATAATATTTGAGATTTTGGATCCCCTAAAGAAGAGAGGAGTAAAATCGTGGTAAAACTGTTCAGCATAACATAAGGATATCATAGGTGAAAATATTTTAACACTGAAAAAAGATATGCTGTCTGTGGATAAGACCCATCCAACTCCAGATACCAATAATCAGAAAAGATCCTTATTACAGTGCAATTATAATTGAACTGTCAAAGGTATCACATGAAGAGAGAATTGTAAAATCTGTAATTGAAAATGGCAAGTCACATTCAAGAGAAAACTCATTAAGCCAACACAATATTTTTGAATAGAAAACTTATAGACCAGGAGGGAATAGAATGATAATTTCTAAGTTCTGAATGGGAAAGTGCTTACCAAGAATGTTGTGCCTGGCAAAGCTATCATTTATAAATGAAGGGGAATGGGGAAATAAAGACTTTTTCTAAGACAAACACAAGCAGGAAGTTTATTACCACCAGAATACCAGTCAGTTGCTCATCATCACAATTAAATACCTAAGCGAACCTAACTTTCAAAGGAAAAAGGTTATTTTTGCTATCATATGGAGATTCACAGTCCAGTTGTGGCCACCCATTGATGTGTTGTCTGATGAGTGTTAGATTTACCAACCAGCCATGAAAGAAAAAACAACGGCCAGATACAAACAGGCCTTTATTAAGCAAAGAGAAGTCCATTCCTGGGCCTTTCCCTGCACAGCAGAGGAACAAACAGGAGAGAAGAAGACCACAAGTGGGAAAGACAAGCTGGATAGTGAAGACAAAGGTTTTATACCCCTTCTGATGTGGGTGCTGGCATCAGTACTCATAGGGCAAGGAATGTGGGCCTGTGTCCCATCATTGGCTCGTATGTGGCCTTGACTGCCTTCAGAGCATGACAGATCCTCTGGCTGAGGTCACTGTGGTGTCCACCCACTTCTTGCAACCGCATAACCATCATTCTGGCTTCTTGGTAATAGAAAAAGGGGTGACAAAGTCAATCTGGCTACTTCCTGCTGGAGAGGGGCATTGTCCTAAGTGAGGTCTGGAAGTTGCTCCATGAGTACCTGAGTGTAGGTGTTCAGTAACATGTGATTGAAAGTAACTTGTGAGTCTTCCTTTTTTTTTTTTTTTTATGATGATGAATCTTATAAAGCAAGGGGCAATAGTTAGTAGGGACCTGTAATTATCAGTGGAATGAATAGCAGAATCAGCCATGGGGATTCCCAAATATCGAGACCACAGTTGTTACCTGGGTCTAGTAAATTATTGAGTCTGTTACATATTGGTTGTGAGTTTTTTATACCAGTTTTCTTTTTTTTTTTTTTTAAGATTTATTTATTTATTGGAAAGTCAGATATACAGAGAGGAGGAGAGACAGAGAGGAAGGTCTTCCATCCGATGATTCACTCCCCAAGGGAGTGCAACAGCTGATGCTATGCCGATCTGGTGCCAGGATCCAGGAACTTCTTCCGGTCTCCCACACGGTGCAGGGTCCCAGAGCTTTGGGCTGTCCTACTGCTCTCCCAGGCCACAAGCAGGGAGCTGGTTGGGAAGTGGAGCTGCCGGGATTAGAACCGGCACCCACATGGGATCCCAGGGTGTTCAAGGCGAGGACTTTAGCTGCTGGACCACACTGCTGGGCCCATACCAGTTTTCACTGTGCCCAATCTATATAGGTTTCCCCTTTACTTGCGATTGGAATATCCAGTGCTCGACAATTTTGTAAGGCTATTTCTGCCAGTGATGTGATCTGTCATATGTAAGGATCTGTTAGGTTAACATGAGGTACAGCAGGATTATTAGTAGGACTGGAGGCAGGAGAGGCATGTTGGCATTTAAAGATTAGTGTCTTAGGCCCTATCTGTTAAACCCCCCACAGAGATGAGGTAGTGGCTCAGATAGGTTTGAGATGGGAGAGATGGTATTAGGAGAAGTGGCAAGGATCGCTGTTGAGATCCTGTCCACTGTGGCTGAAGTGAGACCGGGTGAAGAGTCTTGAGCAGTGGTGAGCCTCCTGGTTGGAGAGGCAAGGCATCTGAATCCACTGTATAGTATGTGTAGTAAAGGCGGGTCCATTGTCTGTGTGGATAACAGTCAAGAGGCCAAACTCTGAAACAAAGTGTCAACCAGGATGAGTAAATATCTGACAACTTTCTGCCGAATCTGCTGAAGTGATGTCAGCAAAGACTGTGTTCCAAACAGAGTGAGGGAGGTCCCCAGTGTGATTAGCATGTTGTGTCCCAACAACGCAGTGGGGCACAAGGGGATGATGACCAGGAAGAAATAGGTGAAGGGTATTCCTTCAAGAGTACACAGCAAATGACCCGTTTGTAAGAGTTTAGAAGGACTTTTGTTAGGATCCATAACCAAGATCCAGGAAGGATAGGTGCAGCCAGCATGCGCAGACAACACAGAATAGGCAACCCCCATATCCACCAGGAAATTGATGGACTTATCCTCTATCTCAGTGGAGATCCTGGGTTCAGCCAGGGTAATGGGATGCCCATCCCCAGGCCCTGTTAATCCTCAGCCAGTCTCAAGAGTTCAGATGTTGGCAGGGTTGATAGGATTGCTTCAGGGGAGGGTACAGCACTTCATAGAGGTGGATCATCAGAACCCCAGATCCCAACCTTTGGCAGTCCTATTTCTACTGTCCCATTTGCCTGAAATATGTACATGCCTTAGTAAGCTTGCGAGGGCACAGGTTTGGACATTGGGGGGACTGCCTGCATTTAAAGCAGGCTTCCAGCAGTGCCTGGGCCTCACAAGATACAGCTGGGTGTAAAACTGCCACCAGTGCCTGGGATTGGAGAACTTTTTCGGTAACCTTTTCTGTAACTTTGCCTGTCTTGCCTGTTCAGCCTTCTCCTCACGAGTTTTTAGACTCTAAATGCCATTTTTTACCAGTTTCTCAGATAGGGGTTTGAGGACCCTCCTTCACTCAAATATCTGAAGACTGGAAAGTAAAATGGTTTGCCAAAACCACGGCCCCTGAGGGAGATTTTTGGCTTAATTTAGTGTATTTAATGAATTGAGGATGACATGATGTCTGCTATAAATTTGAGGTAAAAATACATGCTTACAGTTAACTTACATTGTACATTAGAGAAAATAATGAGAATAACATGAATAACTTGTTTGATACAGGGTAAACAGATTTTAACAATATTCAAACAGGTATAGCCTGTAACCGTGGTAGCCATCATTTGCTATACCAGGAGAACTTGGGACAGAACAGATAAAGCAAAGTTTAGGGCAGGAACGGAGATCCCAAAAGGTCTTTAGTAAGATATTTTGGACCACTTGCAGTTGCAGTGACAGACATTGTCCAATTTCATGAGGATATTAAAATTGAATGTGCCCTCCGCCAGTCATTTTGAATCATTGTCTGAGAGGTAAGACATTTGCAGCCTAACACCTGGTTTAGTCCTGTGCCTTTGAAATTAGCCAGTAGACATCCCAGTGGAGTCTGGAGATTGTAGGCCCGAGACTAGAGTTGTCCATTCTGTCCCAGTTGTCTTATGATTCATTCTGGCTGGAGGAAAATGTCCTCACCTCAAGAAGTGAACTAGAAAGGGAACCCAGTTTCCCACGGAGGGCGTGCCTGTGAGTGGGACGTCTCCCTAGACAATGAGAGGGCCCTGTTAGCACCCTGGGTGCCCAAACGAGCAAGTCATCAGTGAATGAGATGTCTCCCTAGACACAGAGCTCAAACAGGGTCCAACATGCCTGGTTACAACAGATCAAACAGTGAATAGGACTTTTGGGACTGAAGTGGCTAGGCAGAAGGGCTTACCTGGCCTACAGCTGTGTGGAGCTGGCAAATGTTCCAGGAGGTCAGTGGCTTGGAGAGGAGTGGGGAGACTCAGGCTCCACAGGTGGAGTCTAAAACCCACCGCCCAGGTTTCAGCACCAAAATGTTAGATTTACCAACCAGCCATGAAAGAAAAAACAACGGCCAGGTACAAACAGGCCTTTATTAAGCAAAAAGAAGTCCATTCCTGGGCCTTTCCCTGCACAGCAGAGGAACAAGCAGGAGAGAAGACCACAAGTTGGAAAAAGAAGCCGAGTAGCAGAGACAAAGGTTTTATACCCCTTCTGATGTGGGTGCTGGCATTGGACATGCCATGACATATGATGTGACATGATGTGACATGACATATAACGTAGCATCACAATTAACATTACATGTGATGGTAGGGCAATCATATATTTGACATTTCTACCATGCTGGTTTGTTAAAATTTTAACTCATCATGAATTTCTAGTAAATTGAATCCACTAATTCTGTAGACGTCTGCAACAGAGATGTGTACTGATAAACAGTTATCTTCAATCTTTGGCTTCTTTTATCCTCTTTTAACCTTCTAGCTAGAATTTATCATAGCGAATGTGGTCCACTGGGCATAGACAAAAAGCTAAGATTGAATTAATTACCTCAGGCCAGGGTTATGTAAGTGGACACCAAATTATTTTACTTTTAAACATTGTGTGTGAGGGAGTTCCTTAGTATGTAAGTTTTTATACAGCCACACAAAAAATGAATATATAGGCCAAAATATTCCACATTATAAAAAAACTAAAAAAAAAAAAACCAACAACAACAACTATAACTTGGCAATTTTTTTGCTTCCTGATACAGGTAGAAATTCTCTTTTCTAGAGAAATATCCCTAAATAGAAGTATATTATTTGTATTTTGCCAAGAGGCAGAATGCCAGAGAACATTTTGCTAGAGTCTAGGGCTAACAGTTCTTCACGCAGCATTTTTTTTTTTTCACCGTCATTGTGAATTTTAACACAAGTAGAGAAGGCATACTCTTAAATTGCTTTTTTTTCCTAAGATGGGTCTAGACGTTACAGGGCTGTACAGATCGTGCCTTGCGCTCTGCTTCACTAGAGGAGGGGAATTATGTGTATGCTGTGTCATGCTAAAATCTATTCATGTTTGTGATAGTTGGTGTTTATTAAGGAACAAATGAAAAGTTGTACAAAGAGTGATTAGTTTGACCTCAGGTTTATTGCTACTAGCCGAGCTGTTAAATGGAGACAGGACTAAATTCTATCTACATTCTAAGTACTCTAATGACTAAATGTTAGTGAAAGTACTTTTGGCAACATAAAGTACTATGTTGTGTTTCTTGGAAACATAAAGCTATTGTGTTTGTTAACTTAGCTGTCCTCTAGAATAAATTTCAACCTGTGTCTTTATGGGTGTTACGGGTCTTTCCATTTGTTTTATATTTTGTTCGGGTTTATGATACAGGTTATATAAATCCAAGATACTGGGATAAATTGGACTACTGTCCCTTAAAATAAAAGCAGTTTATTTTTTAAAGTTCATAGGAAATGAAATTAAAAGGTTAGCTTAGGAGTGATCATTAAGTCTAGTAGTTAAGATTACCACATCTTGATCCAAATAACATGGGTGTAATATCCTCTGCTCCCAAATCCAGCCATTAGCAGTGATGGCTACAGTAATTGGTTTCCGGCTACCCACACTGATGACCTGGGTTGAGTTCCCTTGCACAGTCCCTGATATTGCAGGCTTTTGGGGAGTGAACCAGTAGATGGAGTCACTCTCCTGTCTAGTTCTCTCTGTGTCCTCCTCACCCCCGACCTCTCCCTGCCTCTCAAATACATAGAAAATAAATTAAAAGTTTTATTTTGAAACAAAATATGTTTGAAACCTATGCCATGTGTTTCAGAATACACATTTTTCATGGACTTGCTGAGGGCATCTCTCTATGTAAATAGATATAAAGCTGAATAGCAGAATGAAAATAAAGGGTTGATTAACACAGTGAATTGAGCTTTTAAGAAGCTGTTATTCTGTAACACTGAGACAGTTACTCAAAACATTGTTGTCTTTACTGGAATTAGAAATGGACCCTAGTCTAAGCCGTATTCAGTAGCTTCACCTTTAAATCTAATTATTTTTTGTCTTTAAAGTGTGTTAAGCTAGATAATCTTAAACACTGTGAAAGTAAGCATGGGGGCCTCGTGCGATAGTGTAGCAGCGGTTGAAATCCTCACCTTGAGCACTGGGATCCCATATGGGTGCCGGTTCTATCCCGGAAGCTCCACTTCCCATCCAGCTCCCTGCTTGTGGCCTGGGAAGGCAGCTGAGGATGTCCCAAGGCTTTGGGACACTACACCCTCATAGGAGATCCTGAAGAGGCTCCTGGCTTCAGATTGGCTCAGCTCCAGCCATTGTGGCCACTTGGGGAGTGAACCATCGGATGGAGGATCTTCCTCTCTGTCTTTCCTCCTCTCTGTATATCTGCATTTCCAATACAAATAAACAAGTAGAAAAAAAAAAGTAAGCATGGAAGTTATTTTGTCTTGCACCTCAGAAATCTGGTGCACTAGCCTGACTTCAACCCTTCTGTATGGTTGAAGTTTTATTCAGTTTAAAGAATGTCATCCATTTGTGCTATAAAGTAAGAGAAGAGATTTTTAGTATCTCCCAGAAAGAATATATGCCTTCTTAGTAAGTTGACTGATTATGAATTGGGGATGACTAATACAGTTGTCAGCTGAAGCTTTTGATTATTAATTATCAATAATAGCTACTAGATAATAGTATTCCTTGATGTTTTGCCCACCTTCCACATTTGTAGCAGGGTACTGCATAAGAAAGTGTTTCTCACGTTTATATGAATGCATAATTATTCCTCTGCAATTTTTCCAGCCTTGTCTTCTGAGAGGAATTATTCTCTAATAAAGAGCAAAGAAGTGAGTGCATATTACTTTCTTTTTAATTAGCTAAGTAAAAGGATATTTTAAACTTTAGGTCAAAGTAGATAATTTAGATTAATAAGGAGTTGTAATTATTTAGATTTGATCAAAAATGGAAATATCTTTATATTGACTCACATAAAAAGTCCTTAGCAGATTTTCTTTTATTTACTTCATTTGCAGAAAAGGTACTGGGCAAAATCAACATGTTTTCTAAATGACTTTTCTGTCATTTTTCTAGGTCAGTAAAAAAAAATACTCACTGGAACAAAGTTTTCATCTCACCATATCAGAACTCTAAATTGTCTCCATGCCACTCTCTTCCCTACTGTAGATTGGAAATCCTAGCAATGATTCGCAGCCATCTTCCTAAAGTAATTGAGCATAGATACAAATTTAGGAATCTGGAAACTGAGAAGCAGCTATTCTAGCAGGAAACCTTAATATCCAGAATTAGAGTGCCTCTAGTCACCACTAGTTTATTCCCCACGTGACCATGATACCCAGGGCTAGGCCAGGCCAAAGCCAGGAGCTTCATCCAGTTCTCACAAGAGTTCCAGGACCCTAGCAGTTTGGCTCTTTTCTATCAGGGAGCTGAATCAACAATGGAACGTCTCAGAGTAGAACTGGTACTCAGTGGGATGTTGGCATTTCAGGCAGAGAGCATAATATGCTATACCATTATACTGGATCTTGGTAGAACTAAGAGAGAAAAAGAATATATTGTTAATATAACAGTCATGTCAGGACAGTAGAGACAGGGCAGAAAATATCCTGAGTAGGCCAGCAATGCACTTTAAATCTTTGTAACTTAATGCATTTATTTATTAATAAAATACTAATTTTTTAAAGTTTTCTTTAAACACGACAGATTTCTTAGATTTATTTTATTTTTATTTGGAAGGCAGGGTTACAGAAAGAGATCTCCCATCTGCTATTTCGCTCACCAAATGGCTAATGGCCAGAACTTAGCCAATCAAAGACGGAGCCTGGAAATTTTTCTGGGTCTCCCACATGGGTGTAGGCACCCAAGGATTTGGGCTATCCTCCTCTGCTTTCCCAGCCAGAAGCCTGGGGCTGGATCTGTATTCAAGCAGCTGGATATAAACCAGTGCTCATATGGGATGCCAGTGCCACTTGTGGAGGCTGACCCTATTATGCCACAGCCCTGGCCCCCAAGGATTAGAGATTTTGCTTTGACTTAAAAGTGCATTATTTTTATCATTCATGGAATAAAATTCATACTTCCTTTACCGTTCCTTTGCATTTAAGCACATTTTTCACGTTTTTCTGTCCTGATCTTTGAACATAAAAGTCAGTCATTTAAAGTTTTAAAATTTTTCTGACAGTTTAGTTTGGCTTAAAACCCAATGAGTATGGAAGATTTCTTAATTCCTCTCTGTGAGTACCTATTAATGTGCAGATTGTGTCTCATTTACTTTCAAGTGTAAGTAGTCATGTCATCACTCTGATACTATTCTGATACTACTCTGATTTCTTGTTTTGCTATTTGAAGAAATGAAAACCCAATGTTTGCCGTTAATAGGCTTTAACCTTAATATAATATGCATTTTTAAGATTTATTTATGTATTTATAAAAGCAGAATTACAGGGAGATCTTCCCTAAGTTGGTTAACTCCCCAAAAGGCTATAATAGCTGTGGCTGGGTCAAGCTGAAGCCAGGAGCCAGGAGCTTTTTCCAGATATCCCACATGGGTTCAGGAGCCCAAGGAACTGGGGGCTATCTTCATTTCTTACACAGGAAGAAGTGGAGCTCTGGGTCTGAAATCAGTACCCATATGGGATGCGGCTGCCGGATTCCATGGTTTAACTTGTTATGTCACATCTTTGGCCCCTATTGTAATATATTTAGGGGCCTGATTTGCTCTTTACCATATTTAATGCTTAATTTTAAAATGCATTGAAGCTTTATTACTTTTCTGTCTTGGTTTATTCAATCTTTATATTTACTTTATAATCAAGAAAAGTTAGGAAATGTGCATAAACATTTAAAAACTGAATCTACAAAATGCAAATAAGCATTTGTTTTCTTTCCTCTTCAGATGTGTGGTCTGCAGGCTGTGTATTGGCTGAGCTGTTGCTAGGCCAACCAATATTTCCAGGAGACAGTGGTGTGGATCAGTTGGTGGAAATTATCAAGGTGAGAAGGTTTAATCTAAATTTTTTAACTGGAAGGAATTTTGGTTCTGTTATAATAATATTACATACACAAAGGATCACACCACACAATTAAAAAAAAAATCTAGGAAGTGACCTAGTTACAATAACAAGTTTTGGTTTGTAAGAGGCCACCAACCTTTTGGTTTCTAATTTAACTGTTTTTGTGTTGTATGTTTCTGGAAAAGTTGTTTTGTGTATCTGATCAAGAAATAGGTGTATTGGGACAAGTGTTTGATGTTGAAAGTTAAAATACAGCTTGGGATACCTACTTCCCATATCAGAGTGCCTGAGTGTAAGTTTCCTACTTCCAGTCCTGGCTTTGTACTGATGTGTTTGTTCCTGTGGGGGCAGCTGATGATGGCTCAAGTGGTTTGATGCCTACTACTTAAATGACATTCCCAAATTGAGTTTCTGGCTCCGTACTTCAGACTTAATCCAGCCCTGGCTGTTAGATGCATTTGGAGGACCAATGGTTGTAAGATTTCTCTTTGTTTTTGTTTCTCTGTTTCATGCAAATAACAAATGAAAAGAAAAATAAATTTTAAGTTGATGTATTTTTAAAAGTACTTAGAAAGGAGTAGGCTCACTAAAATGTAAAGCAAATAAAAGCAAAAAGTGTACCTTTTTATTCAACATGCTTTCTCTGCTAACACTCAGGGGAGTACATAGAACTTTATAATTTTTCAGTATGTAAACATTGCAAGATGAAAAATGAATGTGTGTATGGGTAGATTATTGATATAAACAGAATTTCTAGTTAAAGAAAATAAATTGCCTGCGTTTGCACTATTAGATGGATTCATATAATGCCAACTGTCTTTGAGACTTTATTTGTGGTTTCCCAAATTTTCCACACAATTGTGAAATTTAATGTGTCCTTAGAAGTTATTTAGACCCTTCCTTCACATACAGTGAAAAGGCCATGAAGTTATCTTCCTGGCAGATGACTTTCTGTTGTTTCCCTGAATGCCTCTCGGCATCAAGTTGCTGCTTAGGAATATAGCCAATTCTGTATTTGTACAGCTTGAATTCAGTTTTTATATACCGAGCCTAGACTCTCTGGTTACTTCCACCAGTTGAGCCTAGGTCCATGATTAAGTTAATTTAAGGTCTTTTTACTTCTTTCCGTGAAGTGTTTTCATTAGAGATGATCCTGATGGGTGTCTGTGTGTGTGGGTACAGTGTGGGATTAGTGCTCTTCCTTAGTAGCTATTTAATTTTCTCAAAACTTACATTTGAGCCCAGTGTTGTGGCGTAGTTGGAAAACTACTGCCTGTGACACTGGCATCCCATATGGACATCGTTTCATGTTCCTGATGGTCTACTTCAATCCACGTCCTTGCTAATGGCTTGGGCAATCAGCAGAAGCTGGCCCAGCTTGCTACCCACTTGGAAAACTTGGATGAAGCTCCCGGCTCTTGAGTTTAGCCTAGTCCAGCCTTGGCTATTGTAACCTGGGAGGTGAACCAACAGATGAAAGATCTCTGTCTCTGTGTCTCTCTCAATCACTCTTTTAAAATAAATTTTAAAAACACACACAAATAAATATTTACAACTGAGACCATGATGGTATGCAGGTTTTTTTTTTTTTTTTCCGTAGCAGGGAGCAGTAATCATCTTTCCCTGTCAAATTTTACTGCTACCCTTTGTGAACAAAAGTACTTCTTTTATTTAAATATTACAGTCAGATCTGAATTTGAGTAATTTGTCTTTTATTTCTCAAGAGCTGATTTACCTATACGTCCATTATTTAAAATCATGTGCTAATGCATAAGTTAGCAAAGTTTTCCTACAAGGGGTAAGATATTTTTAGACTTTGTATGCAATAGACAAAAATCAAGGAAGTTCATATGAGTGCCTAAATAACTAAAGAGAAACATCTGTACATTTGAAAAATATGATGGTTGGATGGTTTGTTTTGTGGTAAGGGGTGGTACTTCATCAGAATCATGATTTTGCATGCGGCACATAGCACGTCTATTAATTGGGATTCAAAGTTAGTATTTCCTGTCTTGAAACTAGCTACAAGTCTGTGAAAATGAATTCTTAGCTCACACAAAAACTGATAATGGACTGTATTTTCCTGATTTTTGTGATAATATAGCCATCAGTATTTCTTGTATCCTGGCTTTTCCCTTAATGCGTAAAAGCTCACTGTACTGCAGTACTCTTAAAGTGATACTTTTCTGATTGTCTTCAGAATTATATTATCTCTCTAATGGTTTTGTTTCTGGATTTTATGTTTTGTTTCATCTTTACTTTTAACTAATTCACTGAACATACAAAAGAAAGTGCTCAGGAAATTAAGTAAACATATGTACACCCATATTTTATGCCTGCCATTAAACTTTAAAGTCTAGCTCTTGTTTGAACGGCTTTCATTATGTCTTTGTAATTCAGTTTTCTACTGATATTTTTAGGTATTAGTGGGATCTCCTTTTTCACTTGGGACTTAGTTGGTGAATTGGTCTATAATCAGTTTGCTGCCGTACCACTCTTAAACAGAACTCTCTTCTTTATTTTGTTGTCTTGCCATTTGTACCTGATGAGCTATTACCACTTTTCAGTAGTTGTAAAATCATTGTCCACATGTATTTTGGTGGTGGTATGAGATAAAGGAATTAGAAGTATCTTCAAACATTCCAGGGTGCTTTGGGATATCCAGTTTCTAGAAGCTTTTATATTCTTGAGTGTATGTGCCAAGAATAGATGGAATTACCAATACTGATTTATTACCCATGTAGTAGCCTGAAGTTACATGTTGCATGGAGCTTAATATTTGGGTGCTTCAAAAAGTTTATGGAAAATGGAACTGAAAGATAGGTTTAAGTTTTGGAAAATAAATTTTTGAAATCTATGTATGTGAAAGTTCAGCAGAAGGTAATGGAAAATGTGTATCATAAACAAACAGTGCATAATTTTAGTTTTTTTGCCCCAACAGAAACATTTTTTAATTCCATTTTCCCATGAACTTTTTGAAGTCAACGTTTGCACATTTTGTGTATGTATATATGTGTGTGTGTGTGTGTGTGTGTGTGTGTGTGTGTGTGAGTATGCCCACATGTATATGTGTGCTTTGTATAGTTTTAAAGTTTCACACATTGCAATTAATGTTTTAGTAGATTCTTTTGTGTTTGTTTAATAGAGCTCTAAGTTTTGTTAATCTTATTTTTGCTGATACCCATTTAATAAATGTTCGATATAAATATATAATGTTTCATTGAAATTAAAACTCATAGTTAATGCTGATGTAATTGCTCAAGTTTTTCTGATCTGTAAACTGGGAAGAGAAATTGTATGTGTTAGTTTTGGAAGTTACATATTGAGAATTTAATATTGCTAATTCAAGCTCAAATAATGGATTTCTGTTTTCTGTGAAAGATGGTTTTCCACATGCCCTGTTTAAGACCCATGTGTTTGAGGTTAAAATAGGAAGTCTTAGTCCTTACAATAACGAGGGAGTTCATCTTAATTCTTTTCTACTCTATTTTTCCCCCCTGGGAAGTCTGTTAGGTATTTCTCTGAAGAAAGTACAAGTAGCTGCACACCAGTAGAACATATATTTTTCTGAATTTCTGCAAAAAAAAAAAAAAGTAAATACTCATATAACAGAGTTATATGAGTTAGATACTCATATGACAGAGTTACCTCATTAACTTCTAAACTTACTGAGCAAGGAATTTCTTTCATGTTTTAATATCTAAGAGCATCAAAGTAACTTCAGTTATATTGCTATCATTATTCATTCATGAATTTGAAATTACTTGGGAATTAAGAGAAATATGCCTGGTTCTAGGATTATACATATATTAATTTTATTTACTTAGATGTCAGTGCCATTGATTTATAGCATGAATACCATAGTGTTACAATTTTAAAAAGAAAAAAACCCATTAGTTTGTGAGCAAATGCACATGGAAGAGAGCATTTTCATCTCCTGGTTCATTCCCCAAATAGACACAAGTAGAACCAGGGGCCAAAGCTGTGAGTCATGATTTCAAACCAGGTCTTCCATGTGTTTGGTGGGAACCCACTTACTTGAACCATTGATGCTGCCCTACCAGAGTCTGCATAAGAATAAAATTGGAGGACCTAGCAAAGTAGCCTAATGGCAAAATTTCTCACCTTACATGCACCAGGATCCCATATGGGTGTCATTTCACATCCTGACTACTCCCCTTCCCTTACAGCTCCTTGCCTGTGGCCTGGAAAAGCAGTAGAAGATAGCCCAAAGCCTTGGGACCCTGTCCGTACATGGGAAACCTGGTTCCTGGCTTTAGATTGGCTCAATTCTGGTTGCTGTGGCCACGTGGGGAGTGAACCAGCTTTCTCCTGTCTGTAAATCTGACTTTCCAATAAAAACAAATCTTTAAAAAAAAAAAATTAGAGGAGTGCCTTCCTGGAGTTCCTGAGGTTGTGAGCTTGTCTCTAGCACCTGTCACATCCCCTCCATGCTCTCACCTTTGAGGTTCCTCCGCATAGTTTATTCCAATAGTACTTTTTCTGTTGTTTTGAAGTACAAGTGTTTTAGGGCAAAGATAATTGATGAAAGAATTCCAGTATAACTAGCATAGTTACTCTGAGTAATTAATTTTTTAAATTTTAGTGTGTTTCTTCTGCAATAATATTTCCTATGTGGCAATTGAAGTTCATTAATTTCTTTGGTAAGACGACTTTACTAAGCTACCATTCTTTTTTGTCCAAACAAGATTTAATCAGTTTAGATATTTGTGTATCTAAGAGCTAGCCAAATCTTGTCTAAAACACAAATTTTGTATATATACTTTGAGGGTAGATCACAGTAATTGTTTATAGTTGTATATATAGGCTTCATTGCTTTTGTCGCCTATCAGTAACAAGAAGAAAGGGATAGATTTAGGATGAACTCCAAAGTTTTACCAGTAAAGTTATTAGGACTGGAAACAGAGAAATATACTTTTTTTGCTCTTATCCAATTTATGATACAATTTTTTTAAGGCAGTGATAATATTTTGTAGTCAAAGCTATAAAAGTGATTAATTTGTGCCAAAATCCTATTAATAAACAAATTAAATCAGAGATATGAAGTTAAGATTGGAGCAGGCATTTGGCCTACCAGTTAAGACAGCTGCTTCAGAGTCCTTGAGTTTGATTCCTGGCTCTTGCGTCTCACTCAGTATTCCGTAGTGCTATACCAGGGCAGACCCTAGGAAACAGCTAGAATGCCGCAAATAATTGGGTCCTTGCTATCCACCTGGGAGACCTAGGTTGTGCTCCCAATTCCCACTTATGGTCCTGGCCCGGCCTTAGCTATTGCCAGCAGCATTTTGGGAATGAACCAGCCAATGTAATCTCTGCGCCTCTCAGATCAGTAAGACAGATATCGTTCATAGAAAAGAAAAATCAGTTTTGATATACTGCCTTGAAATCTGCTCACGGTTAAGTCTATATACTGTGAAGGTCTGTTTCAGTGTGCATAGGGCCTTCCTTAACTGCCCTCCCAGGCCACAAGCAGGGAGCGGGCCAGGAAAGGGAGGAGCCGGGATAGCAACCAGAACCCATATAGGATCCTGGTACATCCAAGATGAGGACTTTAGCCACCAGGCTGCTGTGCCAAACCCACATTTATAGCTTTTAAAAATATTTGAGTGTTTCATATTTATAAAGTTTTTAAAAAGATTTATTTATTATTATTGCAAAGTCAGATATACAGAGAAAGGAGGAGAGACAGAGAGGAATATCTTCTGTCCGATTCACTCTCCAAGCAACTATAATGGCTGGAGCTGAGCCAATCCGAAGCCAGGATCCCAGAGCCTCTTTAGGGTCTCCCACGTGGGTGCAGGATCCCAAGGCTCTGGGCCATCCTTAACTGCTTTCCCAGCCTCAGGCAGGGAGCTGAATGGGAAGTGGGGCCGCCAGGATTAGAACCAGCACCCATATCAGTGCGTTGAAGATGAACACTAGCCACTAGGCTACCACTCTGGGCCCATAATGTAAAATTTTTATTATTTTATTGATACATTGGTAGAAAGAAAAATGAAGATAATTCTGATGTATGCTCCTTTTTTAGAAAAAGATTTTTTTTTAAAAAAAAAATTTACAGAAAGGAGAGGCAGGGAAAGAGGTCCTCCATCTGCTGGTTCAGCTCCCAGATGGCTACACCAGCCAGAGTTGAGCTAATCCAATTGCCAGTGCCAGGAGCTTTCTCTGGGTCTAAGTTGGGAAGTGGTTTGCTTTATTTTAATCTAATAGATTAAGATATTTTATCTATCTTACTTAAGTATACTGCTTTGACTGTGATTTACTGAGAAAGAGATCTTTCTGACTTATTTGACTAGATTATATATCATCCAAGAATAAATTTTTCAGTTTATGTTCAGCCAAGAGTAATGTGTTAGTTCTGCTAATAAAAAAAAAAAATTGTGTGAAATTTTATTCAGGAAGGAAATAAAGAATGTACAAAGTTGGAGTCTCAGGGGTCTTCTGTTCAGTAGGCCCCAAGACCACCGAGGGGTGAGGTGACAGTGTTCTGCAGCAGAAACACTGGAGACAAACTGGTGGTAAAGAATGTCCATTTATTTGAGAGAAGTCACAAGCTTATAGGAAAGTGGGGGCAGGCAGAAGGTTGGGGCCGACAGTATAACATTGTGACTGGCTAACAGATATGTCTGTCTTTTCTGGATGCTCCAATGAAGTTAAAGGTCAGAAAGCACAGGGAATTGTATCTGGGGGCAGACTCATTACCTGCTGCAAAGCAAGATGAATGTAACATTTGACTTTCTAGAGTTGTTTACCAGGTAAGTCCTAGCAGAGTAAGGAAGAGAGACTGGGGTGCAGCCCACTACTAACTTGCATGCCCAGTGAACAGGCCAGTTGGGGTCTGTTAGCCAAGGGCACTATGTGCCATGTGCTTAAGGCCTCCCATATTGGTTAGGCAGGTGGAGTTCCAGGGGCAATATCCCACATTGGAAGACTTAAACGTTTCCATTTCTGAACCTTAATATATGGCTGTAATAATCCAGACAGTCTGTTCCTGGTATACGTTTAGCCACATAAATGGAATAAAACTGATAGAAATTGATAGTCCAGAAATAAGCCTTTATTTACATTTATGGTCACTTTTAAAAAGTGAAGGCAGACTGTAGGACAGATTAAGTGTTGAGGACTGAGGGGGAGAAATCTTGCATCCAGCGTAGACATTGCTTAAATGTCTACAATAGCTAATGCTAGATGGCCGCAAGGGCTCGAGCTGAGCCAGTCCGAAGCAAGGAGCCAGGAACTTCTTCCAGCTCTCCCACGCAGGTGCAGGGTCCCACTGCTTTGGGCTATCCTCCGTTGCTTTCCCAGGCCATGAGCAGGGAGCTGGATGGAAAGTGGAGTGGCCAGGACATGAACTATCCTATATGAGATTCCAGTGTATGCAAGGCAAGGATTTAGCCCACTAGGCTATGGCATCATGCCCAATAATTCTTTTTTAAAAAATGACAAGAATTAGCGTATGTACTTGTACATTTATTGTTAAGGTAGCCTGCTGTGAACCACCTGGAGAGTGCGTAATCTGGGAGTGGGAGTGGCCCAGGAGGGAAATAGTGGGCTCCTCCCTCTTGGGTTACCACTTCCACTGGAGGCATGAAAACCAGGACAGGGGCTGGGGTGGCTAGACAGAAGGGGACCCAACAGCATGTGTACGGAATGGATAGTGGAGCTGTTTGGGTTGAACTAGGCTTCAGTGCTCATTTACATGTGTGAGAACTGAATGGGATGTGGGACAGACTGGACTAGTCTGCAGCACATAATAGCAAGCACGGGAACCAGGATAGGGAATGGGCCTGGTGGGGATTATTGTGGGTCACTCCAACTAGGCTGAAGCTCCCACTGGTTTATGTGAGGGCCAGGTGTGTGCTGGGCAGAACCAGGCTCGACTGCAACACCCATTGGTTCCAGTGGAAGTCAGGGCTGAAAACAGAACCGACCCAGCAATTGCAACCACCAGATGATTGGGGCAATGGGCTGTACTGGGCCCCGTTCTTGTAAGTACACACAAAAACCTGGTCTGGGTTCACCTCAGACAAAGTTTCTTTAGGCAGCTGCTCAAGCAAACTGCCAGACTCAGATCCCTAACCATGAAAAGACAGAGGACAGAACATATCAGTCAACTACCCCAGCCATATGTTGGCAGTGAAAAACTGGGCAAACGGAGACTCTAAGATGGACTATGTCAACCAGTGGATTCTGCAGCGATTTCTTTTTGCTTGGAATGGCAAGATTGGCAGCAATTCATAATTGTTGAACTATCAGAACACTTGAGCAAGACCCTTGGAGCATGCCTCACATTGGGGACCTGGGATGGATGGGAGACTGGGTGGGGCTTCTCCCTTTGTCTCTCCCTTTACCCCAGACATAGAAAAAAATCTGTGGAAATAGCAGTCCCACCCACTTTACTGTAGCCCTTGAACCTTTGACCCTAATTAACTATGTAAAGATTGTAATAAATAAATAAAGGTAGCCTGCTATATTCATTATATTTTAAGAAAGCCTACTCAGACTAGATAGATACCCAAAGTGTTGTATTCTGTTAAAATGCCATGACACTTTGTTATTTTTTTTCTTCACTGAAGTTCTTACTTGTAGTTTAGGACTTGTACTACCACTGCAGCTTTGGCTTTTAGAAGTTGGGAGAAAATTCCTGAGAAGGAAATACTGTACCACAAGAAGGGAGCTGCTTATAACAAAATTTTGATGTTGGAAAAATATAGAAATTGGATAGAATTTGTGAAAGTTCATTATTTTACCTGTCTATATATAGTGGACTTAGCACAGGAAAACCTGTGAATCATAAGGAATTACCGAAGAAGAGTACCGCTCCTCTGGAGTAAAAGTGTGTGGTAGCTGGGACTGATCCATCACGTAGTATGCTCAGCTTCTCAATGAATGCTGGTAAAAGGATGACTCAAATGCTTGGGCCCCTGCACCCACGTGGAAGACCTAGAAGAAGCTCCCTTTATCTCTGCAACTCTTCCTTTCAAGTAAAAATAAAATAGATCTTTAAAAGCTATGTGGTTGTGATTCCATTGTCATCAGAAGCCCCCTAGTGTTTGAAATAGAGTACATGTTTTCTAGTTAGAATTTTCTAACTCAAGAAGTTTGTCATACTTAGTACATAGGCAGCCTAACAATATTCCACATTGAATGTGCAGTTTCTTTATGCAGAGAAGAAATGAAAATGTTTAGTTATTTAATGATGCATAAAATAATTCAATGTGTTATTGTAGTGTTATTGTAGTATACCATTTTCTTGCTCATTTTTAAATGCATTTTTTGCATTTATTATATATGGCTCTAAGCATACATTCCTTTAGTCTTTCACTACCATTTTAAATATGCAATTGCTAAGTGCTAGGCAAAAACATGGAGAATTCTTAGCCTGGAGGAGTTCAGAGACTGAGTAGAGGGAATCATGTATTGTCACTATAATCTGAGCAAGTACAAAGGCAGAAACCCTTGATTTTGAGCTACTGCTTTCTTGAAAGGTTTCAAATGAGAAATAACCCTTAGGGTTAACTTTGGTCATGGAACGAAATTCACCACTATTTATTTGTATTGGAAAGTCAGATAGAGGGAGAGAAAGAGGGAAAGATCTTCCGTCTTATGATCCACTCTCCAAGTGGCTGCAGTGGCCAGAGCTGAGCCAATCCCAAGCCAGTAGCCAGGAGCTTCTTCCTAGTCTCCTATACTAGTGCAGGGTCCCCAGGCTTTGGGCTGTCCTCAACTGTCCCATAAGCTGGGAGCTGGATGGGAATTCTGGCCGCCTGGTTTAGAACTGGCACCCACATGGGATCCCAGCACATACTAGGTGAGGACTTTAGCTAGCCTCTATGTTACCATGCTGGGCGTGGTATTCACCACATTTAAGAGAGGAGAATGACTGAGTATTTGTGAAATCAAGGACTGATGAGTTTATCATTACAATTTAAGATTCTGAATGCTGAGGCTAGTAAGATTTGATTTAACTAGGAAAAAGAGGCTAAAGCTTAGAGCAGTGGCTACATCACATTAGCTTATAGGCTGTTGGAAGCCCTTGCCACATTTTGAGCGGAGGAGTAGCGTATTTCTGACTGCTTCTATTTCCACTTGGCTTTAAATAGAGCTGCAGCTCTGTCATTGATGTTTGGCGACCTCTGGTGTTGATCTTTTAAAAAGAAGAGCAAAGCAGCAAAAGAAGTGCATTTTATAACTTTGACCATTTTATTCTCCTGAAGAAATTTATTTATAATTCCTATTTTATACTTCTCAGTGTCTGGATAAATGTGAAGTTAGAAGAGAAATTTTCCCATTTTTTAAAAAGATTTATTTATTTGAAAGGCAGAGAGAGAAAGAGATTGAGATCTCACATAGCCTCAGTTATCTGTTATTAGAATGCACGACCTTACTAACTAGCAAAATGCACTTTTTCTACATGGCCCACTGAAAATTCTAGAACACAATGAGTTTCTAGAAATGAGTGGGCTGGAGACAGAACTGACCCAGCAATTGCAACTACCAGTGTGTGTGTGTAGGCCTATTTGGGTGACAGACTGTCGGACCCTGTATTAGCAAACACACGCAAGAATAAGATCTGGGATGACCTCAGATGAGGTTTCTTGGGCGATTCCCTACCAACTGAACTGCTGGACTCAGAACCCTAACCATGAAGAGAATTGCAGGTTCCGTGGGCTGACTGTAAGAGTGGATATGTCAGAGCTGAGCCTCTTCAGTTGCTCAGACGGAGCAGAGGACAGCATATTCGAATGTATATGGAGGATATGGCAGTACATCAGAGCCTCCAGAAGACACCTGGTACCACAAAAGAGGACGCAGGACAGAACAAATTAATCAACTACCCCAGCCAACCATTTGCAGTGAAGATCTGGGCAGATGGAAACACTATGGTGGACTATAGCAGCCAGTGGATTCAGGAGAGATTTCATCGTTCATGGAATGGCGGGTTCACCAGCAATTCAGGACTGTTGAACTATCAAAACCTCGTGAAAAATTTATGGAGTTGTAAATTTCTAATTTTCTTTCTGTTGTTGATTTTGTATTGTGGCTTTTCATTTAAGAGGGATATGTGGTGACTGTGTAAATGGAGACTATCATGTCCAGATGTGAGCATGCAGTGCAGTGTGCATCTCTACTTCCAGATCAAAGATGGACTAATGAAACTGTTAGCTGTATTTTCACAATGGGAGGCTGGACTCTGCCCGCAATGATGAACATGTGACTATGAAGAGCTATGCTATAGTAACAATATAGGGGAATTCGGTGGTGGGGAGGGGCAGGGGAAATTCCAGGGCGTATGGAACTGTGTCATAGAATGATGATAATAATTTTTTAAAAGTTAAAAGAAAAAAAGTGGAAACATGGAAACTAAATCTGGTGCTCATATTGGATGCTGGTGCTGCAGGTGGAAGCCTAACTTGCTACACCATGGGGCTTGCCCCTGTTTATTTTCATTCATTTAAGACACAGAGATAAAGAATGTCAGAGATTCTCTATCCTCAAATTCCTGCAGAGAGCCAGGGATGGGTCTGGCCAAAGCCAGGGAGCTGGAATGCATTTCAGATCTACAATTGAGCCATGACCGGCTACCTCCCAGGGTTCACATTAGCAAGAAGTTGGAGTCGAAAGTGGAGGCAGGACTTGAATCCGGGCACTCCAAATGCCCATTCTGATGTATTTATTATATATTGAAGGAGGATCCTAGGTATATATAAATAGTTTTAATTATAAATATTGAACTTTAGTGATATGCATGCTAAGGTATCCTGATATCTGTTCACAACAATATGGTGAACTAATACATGTTACAGAATTGGATATGTGTTGATCCAAATATAATTAAATATCAATTTTAGAATTTGGTTTTGTAGCCATATTTGTGGCTTTAGTTAGCATTTTTCTAATGATTCATCATGTTGAGCATTGTTTCATATGTTTCTTTGCTGTATCTCTTTGTTGAGGTGGCCCTGTTTTCCAATTTATTTTTAATTGCTTGGCTACTTATTCAATAATGAGTTATTTATATATTTTGGATACATGCCTTTTGCCCAATGTTTTGCAAAACAATTACTTTTAGTTCATGACTTCCCTTTTCATTTTCTTAATAGTGTCTTTTGAGAAACTATTTAAAATTTTTATGAAGTTCTGACAGTTTTACTGTAGTGTATAGAATTAGAACCAGTAAAAAAGAAAATTCACTTTATCCTGAATAATAAGTGGATTATGCCTGATCATTTACTGGCTTGTACCACAGGTACTTATTGAATTCTTTGCCTTCTGTACAACTGTTCTTGATCTGTAAATGACTTACTCTTTTACTATGCAAATGCCTTTATAGCAGATCCTAGAATTATAAAGATGAGTAATTATTGGCATCTCTCTTCAAAGTGCTTTTAGTATTTAATGTTTCTTTCTACCATCTGCGTTGTGCAGCCAAGTTCATCTACTTTTCATTGTCCGTCACCTGATGTATCTCTGGAGGCAGTATCTTTTTGTCTTATATTTAAGCTTTATCAGCACAGAAATGTAAAAATCATTGGAGCACGAAATGTTTGGGTTTTTTCTTTTAAATCTTTCATAGATCATAGCATAGTTTGCTGTATACTTGGGGCCCTCATTAAATAGTGATGAATGAAATCACTAATGACATTGTTTGAGGCAGCTTCTCCTGATGAGTTTATTAATAAAACCTTTCACTGTACCTTGCTAAGTGATTAGAAGACATTGTCATTTCAGATGTAATTCATTTCAAATGTTCATTGAAGAGTGCAGTAGCTTACTTTTGTAGTTAAAACAATGCCTGATTTTTATCTGAATGTTTTGGGTTGGTTAATTTTTTTAAAAACCTACTTGAAAATAACCCACATGTTTTGTACCATACTACAGTACCATGAGACTATCTTTAACTTCGTTTTTCCTCTTTTACAATCACTAATACCAGTGTTCTGATATGATGTGAGAAGTTACATAAATATTTTTGAATAAATTTTTTATGATCCACATTTTACGCTGTTGTCAAAGAAGTGTGTGGTTAAGTACAGCATGGCATCTGTAATCAGGTATACATGAGATACTTCCACAAAGTCTAATTACTTTATTTAACTTTAGAATTCCTTTCTTAAGTACAACAAGTATATTGTAAAACATGAGACTAAATACATAAATATGTGACCAAAGTTGGTAATAATTTTTTTTTTTTTTATCTAGGTCCTGGGAACACCAACGAGGGAGCAAATTAGAGAAATGAACCCAAACTACACTGAATTCAAATTTCCTCAAATTAAGGCACATCCTTGGACTAAGGTGAGTAAAAAGAATGGGCAATGACCAGTTCTTAACTAAAATTTAAGTTTGTCCTTGTTCTTAAACTAGACTCTTTGAGATCAGATGGCTGCTTGAGTACAAGTACCCAGGAGTTTGACATGTGAAGATAGTCGAGCAGTTGTCCATCAGTGCTTCATTGTACCGTTTCTTGATGGTTGCTTTCCTATGGACAGTTTCCAACCTGAGTTTTTATTTGTAAGGTAAAGTCAGTGTACCAGTATTAATAAAATATAGGCACAGGGTCTTTAAATGCAGAATTTGATTTATACAAAGAGAGGTTTGTGATTCATTATCATATAACATATATTTTGTATATTTTCTTAAAATATTGCTTCTTATGTGTACTTTGCTGTTTGTGTTTTGGGTGGAGGGCAGGATGAAGGAGCAGATTGCTGGAAGTATACTTGGAAAGGAATTGCTGTGTCACTATCCTTTGGTAAAACTGATCTAGATAGTAGATATAATTTTAAAGAACACAATTACTGATTGACCAGAAGATTGTTTTTCTCTTTGACAGTTATTCAGATGATTAAGAAAGATATTTTTAAAAAGTTTTTTTTCACCTCAGCTTCATTTATGAGATTTAAATAAACAAAAAAAGTACAATCTCTGAGTAGAGTTTATAGCTAGTATGACTTTCTAGCTTGTTCATTTTACAGGTGCAGAAGCTCTTCCAAAAATACCAAATGACTTACCCAAGGTTATATAGATGGCTTGTAACAAGGGCAAGATTGACATGCCTACTATTGTCATGTGTGTGTTTAACACCAAACTTTTCCTAATATGCCATTTATTCCTTTTCCTATTTAATTATATCCCAGTATATATTTTTCATGGGTTAGAAATGGTTGACTTCTCTATTATAAATTTCAAGTAAAGGCTCTATATTTAATATATACATAAAACAATTTTAGTGCATTGGTCAAATTATTAAATTGGTAAGAGATCATTTGTAAGAGATGAAGTAGTGTTGTAGGTGAATTAGTTAACATTAGCTAGAATCAGAGTGTTATCATTCCCGTTCCCTCCCCTAACCCCTTACTGTCACGATTGTTTTATAATTATAGTTCCATTCCTTCAAATTCTCACATCTATTACCTCTCAATCATTTATCTTCTGTTTTGATTTGAAGAACTCAGGGTATTATTTATTTGAAATCGTAGAGCTACGCAAAGAGAGAAGGAAGGAGGAAGGGAAAGAATATTCTATCCTCTGATCCATTCCCTAAATGGCTACCAAAGCCAGAGCTGTGCAGGCCAAAACCAGGAGGCTGAGATAAAGTGTTATTTGATCTTTGTACATAAATTTTATTTTGAATCTTGAGTCGGAAGATATTTAGGAGTTCTTACCTGACTAAGCGGAGAAATTTCCCTAGTAGTCTATTTGGATGTAGGTACTAAGTAACTATTTGAATTCATGAAAGTTACTCTTAGATAAAGTGACTATAAATGATTTGTGGTATACTATTATTTCAAGCAAGTTAAAGGAAAGACAACAATAGAGTTCTATGTGTTGCATGAATATGGGGAAATATTCTAAAGTGCCAGTAGATTTAATTGAGGATGGTGATATGATTTGCTTTACATCTTCATATTTTTTTATTTTTGTTGTCATGTATATTTAATCTTTGTTATGCCCAAAATATTTATCATCACATTAATGACAAATGCTGAAAAATGTAGTCTGCTTTTTTATTTCACATCAGCTCTGTTACCAGTGTAGAGCACATCATTCCTCCCACTCCCCGCCTCCCCATCCAGGATTATCTCATATGCGAGTGTCAGGAAAAATGCAAGAAATAATTGATTATAATTGCAATATGGCTAATGGAAGGGCTATGATAAATATATATTTAAAAACCTTCCTTTGCCTTCTTGGAGTCCTGATATTTACCTTACACTAATGTAATGTTTTTTCAAACTTGAATAATATCTAAAAAGCCTTTTTTTTTTTTTAAGATTTCTATTCCTATACTACGTGAAGAATAATTACTCATTTCTCCCTTTTTCTTTTTTAATGTGGGTTGAAATTACTGTTAAGCCTTCTATTCAAATACTGTCCTTTGACATAATTTGGTTTTTACTTCAAACAGATGCATTGTGTTAGTAAGTAGGTTTACAGTAATTTCTGATCAATACAAATATCCCCACTGATACACAGACTTTTCTGGATTCTACTATGTCTTCTAGATGATCTAAAATATGTTTATACTGATTTCTTAAAAAAAATTTTTTTTAAATCCCTAGTGGAAACCCGATCCCTTCTTCCTTCATCCCCCATTAAGATAGCAGGCAGAAGCTAAGAAATGCAGACTTATACCGCACAGCCAGTAGAATCATTTCAAAATCATATGTAATGTTCCCTGTGTTGGCATGTTGGCCTTGGAGGGCAGGTAAGTAGATGTCTAGAAACAAGAACAGCATGCAAAAGTAAGCCATTTATTGTCTTTGGTTAGAATCCACTTCATTCACATTTTCCTGGAGTTATGGGGATTGGAACCCTGGAATCCTGTGTGTTGAAGCTATGTCCTAGAATTAGGATCTCTTCTCAAAAGAATGAACAAAAATAGGTCTTCAATGAAAAGGGTGAGGGAATAGAGGTGTGTAAGAAAGATACCAGGAAAAGAGAAACACAGATGACCCTCTGAGGTGTATGGCAAGAATCTTGAGGATTTAAAGGTTTAATAATAAATTGCCCTAGACTGTTTTATAATAGCCAGTGCAGCCTAATTCATTAATAAACCTTTTTCTTTTTTTTTTTTCTTTAGATTTATTTTTATTTGAGAGATAGGGTTAGAAAGAGAAAGAAAGACAGAGAGATCTTCCATCAACTGCTTCACTCCCCAAATGGCTGCATAGCTGGAGCTGGGCCAATCCGAAGGCAGGAAGCAGGAGCTTCTTCTGGATCTTCCACATGAGTGCAAGGGCTCAAGGAATTGAGCCATCTCCCACTGCTTTCCTAGGCCTGTTAGCAGTGAGCTGAAGCAGAAGTGGAGCATGGGTGGAGTGTCGGGGAGCATGGAAGGGAGGCCCAAACTGGTGCCCATATGGGATGCTAGCATTGCATTGAGTGGCTTAATATGTTTTGCCACAATACCAGCCCTGGTAAATAAACTGGTTCTATTAGGTAGGGAAGGAAATGAGTAATGATGTTGTGATTATTTTTAGATTTTATTTATTTGAAAAAGTGACAGAAGAGGAGATAGAGAGGGAGAAGTAGATAGACCTTTTATCTTCTGGTTCAGTCCTTAAATGATTGCAGCAGGATTAATCCAGCCTTAAGCCAAGAGCCAGGAACTCCTGTCCTCTGAGTGTTGCACATGAATGATAGAGGCCCAAGTACTTGGACCATCTTCTGCTATTCCAGGCACATTAGCAGGGAGATTAGAAGTACAGCAGCTGAGATTCAAATGCTTGCTCCAAAATGGAATGCCAGCATTACAATAGGCTGCCTAACCTCCTGCCCACAATACCAACTCCAAGTGCTAATATTTTCAAACAAGGACCACTGTTCAGGGTCAGAGCATTACATTTTCAGCATTGGTGTATGCTACACACTTCAAAGATGAAAAAACAGAGCTAAAACAAAAAAAGTGTTGCAAAATAAATTGAACATTAAATGGAAGACAAGAAGACGTGTATATTCTGCAAATCAGAAACTGTTAGATATGAAGGGAGGATCTAGTTTAAGCATTGCTGCAAATGTTTATGCCTCTATTTTGTCTTTTCTCATAATTCTTTTTGAAAACACCACTATAATGTAAATATAAATGTTAGGGATTATTTTAGGTCTGAATAAATGGGAAATTTATGCCTCCACGTAGTTCTCTGATTTGTCCTCTTCTCTGTCTGCATTGACCTAACTTTAGTTTAGACCTTTATATCACAGAATTTTAAAACAACCTCCTACCTCTAACTGATGCCTTTTCAATATTATATCCTTTCAGTCTATCCTCCTTGTTGCTATCAAAGTTATCTTTCTTAAAAGCACATATGATACTATTACTCCTATTTAAAATTGTTTTGATTCTTCTTTAGGAATGTTTGGTATAATGTGAAATGTTGATCCTGCATCCTGACTTATGCTTATCCAGTGTAATTATCAATTGTTTGCCATTTTACTCTTAGAAGTGTCACAGCCTGGAAGATCAACAATTCAGACACTCTGTTCTTGATCTTTTCCTTTGCAGAAAAACTGTCAATTTTATTCTTTCTGATTTTGACCTTCCCTGATTTACCTAGTCTCATTTCTAAAATTCATGTATTGGACAATTAATTTAAAAGTATACTGCCCAGTTATTGTAGATAAGGTATTTCTAATATGGTTGTAATGTGGAAGGGTATATGAGTGTTTATCTGTATTTGAATAACTCATTCTGCTACTCTTTTTCAAGACCCCTTATCTGTTTAAAAAATTATTTGAAACATTTATTTTTATTTTAAAGGCAGGTTTACAGAGAGAAGGAGAGATGGAGATGTCTTCCATCTCCTAATTCACTCTCCAAATGACCACATCAGCTAGAGCTGAATGAGCCGACCTGAAAACAGTACCCAGGAGCTTCCTCCAAGTTTTTGACATATGTAGTACTTTAATACTCAGTGGTTTTGTGTCTGTGGGTTTCTGGGATATTTCCTAGTGATCACTATCCACAAAAATCAGTTTTTGCATTCATGATGTTTTTAGAATACTGTCAACATGGTTCAGTTGACAGTATTCTAAATAGAAATATGCCCAGCTTACTAACAGCATATACAGAAATTGAGTAGTGAGATTGTTTTGGCTCTCAAATAAGTACTGTCAAATTGAACAAGTTATTCTCTGTGCTAAACCCTAAAACTTTCTATATGCTTTCTTCCTTTTAAGACTTTATTCATAATCTTAACTTTTTCTCCCATCTTTAAATATAAGATTTTTCTGAACTGATAAACTTACCTACTGTTACTCGACATCTTACCTGAAATGCCTTCAGAGAGACCCAGAAGGCACAATATAAAAACTGTCATTAAACCTTTATTATATTCCTACCTTTTCTGGTCTTCCTCGTTTTATATTATTATTCAGCTCTCCCTTCAACACTGTACTAATCCATTATTAAATATCTCTTGTAGATAGTAGTATGTTCTCTACAGATATTTCTGCCCATATCTTCTTCTTGGTGCTAGAATAATCACTTCTCTTTTTCTAATTTCTATTTTCCTATGTGATTGACTTCTTCACTTTTCTATTTATACACCTGTGTGTTCCAGTTTCTTTGCCGGAAACTATACACATTAAAATCCAGTTTCCAAAGCCAACACTGTGGCACCGGGCATTAGGCAGCTACCTAAGACACCAACATCCCATATGGAAGCTGGTTTCAGTACTAACTGCTCCACTTCCCATGCAGCTTTCTGCTAGTACACCTAGGAAAAATCTCAATTCCTTGGGGTTCTGCCACTCACAAGGAAGACCTGGATGGAATTCCAGGCTCCTGGCATTGGCCTGGCCCACCGCTGGCTGTTGGAGCCACTTGTGCATGAAATTTATACGTGAAACTGGTTAAAAGCTCACTCTTGGTCTCTCTGTTTGTGCTCTCTATGTCTCTGGCTTTGTCTTTCCCTCTTATCTCTGCAACTCTGCCTTTAAGTAAATAAATCTTTTTTAAAATTTCAAGTGTTAAGGTGGATAATCATTTGGGAATTGATTAATGTTAAGAAAGGAGCAATACTGAGTCATGAGTTTAAATATTGCATGTGAAAGAAAAAACAAAAAAAGGTTGCATGTGTAGGGGCAGTGGATGACATTGGGGCAGAAGACAGGACAGCATCTGTTATTAATTTATCAATTCTTTATAGCCTTTGTCTTCTGTGTAACAAGTGCTGTGCTGAGTACTGTAATGAATACAAAAGGAAATAAATTATGTAGTCTGTTCTTGAAAACTTACAGTTGAGTAGCTCTATTGAAGCAAGTATGGAATAATGTCAGGTACTGTATGGGTAGAGCCCAATGCATATACTTGATTGTGTACTGTGAGTTTTCAAAGGCATTCCATAAGATACATGTGGTATAAGGCATGCCATTAGCAAAAGAGGTGGAGGAAAAAGGAAATCTGTTTCAAGATAATAGAAATATAGGCTATTCAAGGAGAATTAGGATTTGCTTAAGTGTAGAAAAGATTAATAATTGTTGAAACATATAGGTGTGTATCTCTCAAGAAGGGAATAGGTGTGGATGAAAAGGAAATATTTCTGTATTCTTGGAAGACCAAACTCACTGCAGTAGCTATTTTGTGAACAGTGAAAAATTAAAATGGGTAAACGTACATTTGATAAATCACAAACAGAATTAGAGATAGGTGTTTTCAGTGCACAAAAAGTGAAATCAAAGCAAACAAGTAGTCCTTAGAAAGTTTGTAGAAAATAAACATAATAAAAATTTATGCATGATTTTCAGAGTTCATTTGCACTGAAATAAACTTCTCTTAATTCCTTTTTCCATGAACACTTTAAGGTGTTCTTTTGTATAATTTTCTTACAATAAACTTCAGGAAGTTTATTTAGTACACTCAAAGTTCACTAAATATTACATCTCTCATGGCTAACGAATGGGTTTGATGTTTCTTATACCCAGCCTTGTTTGCCTGTGCCTGAATTTAGGAAATGGTGTCTTAAAAGGCCAGAGAAAACCTTTCAGTAGGTTTTGAGCTGTATTCAGTTCACATATTCTACATTGTTAGGTGCTAACTTGAAGACTCCTGAGCTTTAAAAAGTTGACTTAACCTCTGCTAATTTTTAGGGTGAATTCATTTACCTTGAGTGTTCAGTGTATGATTAGATTAATGTTTAAGAGCACCACCAAAGAATGTTTTAATGAGTAATATAGATTAATTATTGAATCATGGTGCTTTGGTAGACTCAGTATCTTATCTGGCCAACATATTCAGCTATTCAACAGAGCCCTGGCATTGTCTCACTTTTAACCCTGTATTGGCGTTATAAGCTGCAAATAATTTTAAATAATAACTAGATAACCTGAATGCTAATATTGAGTGAGGGTAGTCTTTAGAGTAATCATGGGTTGTCATTTATTGTAACTGTGTTTATAGGCCCATTATTTCTTTGGTGTTTTATTAGATCAGTTCCTACTGTATATTTAAAAAAAAAAATGGACATTTTTATGTTGCCCTAGTTGGCTGCCTAGTAGAGTATAGTCGCTGTGAGCCAGTGCTGTGAGATGCATGATGGTTTATAAGTGTCTGTTATAAAGGGCGTGAGCTTCAGTCATAACAGCTAGATCCAGGTTGCAATTTGATGGTCAAAATTTATTTTAGGCTATGCTAGAGAGAAAATTGCTCTTTACTTTTGTTTTCTACATGCAAGTTTGTTTTAAATAATTTGTCGGTTAAGGATTTGGTGGTGTTTGTTCAATACCCCAGAGTCTTTCTTTTTGAAAAAATGAATTACCTATTAGTTTCTTCTATGACCTAGTATTTGTGATGATAGTCGTGACTCATTTCAATTTAAGAAAATGAGTTGCTGCATAGGTGAGGTAGTATTTGAATCGCTTTAAAAGTTCATGTCAGTGTTTTGGCTCTTTTACGTTTTTCCTTTTCCTTTTTTCTTTTGTTCGTTTTCTTTTTCCTTTTTTTTTTATTTTTGTTTTGTTCTGTTTTGTTTGATTTGTTTTATTTTTCTTATTTGCTTAGTTTGTAAAGGGATGTTTTGGGCGCTCCTTGGCCCTGCTGCATACTTGGCTGGTCTATTTAGTCTGCGCACTAATCGTTAGTTGGCCCAGTCAAGTCTGACTTGATGCTCTCAGTTTTTTCAGTCTGGTTTTCTATTTTTGTCTACCTGGTTATGTTTTGAGATTTTTATTCTGATGGGCCGGATTTTAATCCGTGTACTAAATTTTAGTCTGCAGACTAAAAGTAATCCGCGGATTATTTATTTTTGCAAAATATTTAATTCCCCCACTGGAAACTATCCTAAAAGAATGTTAAATTTTTGTAGAATAGCCAAGGGAGTTCACAGCTACTGGTGAGTTCTGCCATTTTTTGTTCTCAATACCTAGACATAATAGACCCTACCACCTCCCTTGTATAATTGGCTCCGTTGTGCCTAGGTGTTGGTATCTATCACTATGCATGTCACCTGTAACTGTGACTGTCCCTTAGTTGTATTGTTTATTGTATATACTTTTGTTTAGCTTTTGGTGGGTGAATTGGGTATATTTACAGATGGAACTGTGTTGAATTTGTAGTACTCAAAAATGTAGAATTTTATTTTCAGTTTTTCAAAAAAGGAAAGAATGTTCTATATTTATTTTCCATAAGTAATGGGTGCAAGGGTATGAAGAGGCAATGCCTACACTAGAAAAAGTAAGTTTATACCCGCACTCCTGGGGTGATATGTCAATTTCCTGAAGAGTTCTAAGAAAAAGAGAATGTCAGCAATTAAACATCTTTTAGCAGGGAAGTCAATCCAAAATGGAGAATAATCCGCGGTGGCCTCATCCTTCTTAGCTCACACAAATTGAAAATATCTGGCTTGAAATCTATAGTAATATAAATTACTTTCCTCTCATTAGTAATTTAGCCAAAAAAAAATGTTTATGCTGTATAACTGGAACACATTAACTGAAAAATTAAGATTGGGAATTTAAATTTTCAAAAGCAGGCAAATGTGCCCCCTCCCAGCCATATCTATGGATAAGGAATCCAGGTCATAGAAGACCACTTTACTTTGGGAACTTTACTTCTAGATTTCATTTTGATTTTAACTTTTTTTGATTTTGTATTTTTTTAATAAATGCACTGGCATTGGAACATAATAAGTTAAAATTAAAATGTTTCTTTACTGTGCCTCACCATTGCGCAATCAAACATTTTTTGACATACATGTGGTGAAATAATTTTTAAAACTTGGACTTGCTACTGTGGAGACTGATGTTTAAAGTTTATAACTGTATAAACATTTCTATGTCCCCCACACCATGGATTTCTTATAACATTGGATATATTTTTCCTTGCTGGACTATTCTCTTTTGGATTGACTTCCCCTGTTTGGATTATTTCACTGCATTATCATCTTTAGGATTCGTCAGGAACAGGACATTTCACCTCAGGAGTACGGGTATGTACTTAATTTTTTCTTTCCCAAAATTTCAGGGCAGGTCTGTAAAAACACAGGGTAAAACAGGCAATTGTTTATTCTTCAAATATGCTAATACCTCTTAGTACAGTGATTTGTTTTCATTCATTTTATGGTACAGGCTTTACTTATGGTGTATTTAGATTGTCTTTTAGATGATTCATTCATGAACATCTAGACTGAAGTTTAGGAATTGTAGGGTTTTTAAATTATTCTTACCAGAATAAATATTAATGAGGATTCAAGAAACCATAGATTGGGTCTTAAAGCAGTTTCAATGAGTAAGGAATGATGTGGCAGCCAAAACTTTTTAAAAGCCAAATTTCAGTAGTTCTTGGTTTCCTTTTCTTAAGACATAAAGTTAATTCAGAAGAGTTAGTTTCTGCTTTTGCCTGTTATTTTCTAAGTTGTATTCTACCACAGCTTGTATTATGGTCAGAAATCTAAACTCTGGGAGATACTGGGTTTTGACCCCACGTAATTTTCCACTTAACCTTTGTCCACAGAATACTGAACCAAGGCTTTTCTCATCGAGAATGTCTCAAAGGGTTTAAAGTAACAGCGGATACTTTTTGTAAAGGCAGGTTAAATCTTGATTTTTTTTTTAAATGTAGGCTCTTGGAATGATTTTTTTCTTTATTGTTTTTAACTGATTCCATGAGTTAAGATCTGACAAGATAAGCTAATAATATGTCTTCGTACCAATATGGATGGTCACTTACAGCTAGAAAAACACCAAAAAGATATAGATAGATGACTTTTTCAACAAAAATAATCAGAAGTAACCTTACAACACTGGCTTATTAATATCTTTAACACAAAATCTGTATTAATATAACAGGAAATTTTTAATTTTAAAATAATCATGCTACTCCACATTTGAATGTTAGCAAGACTATTTTTATTTTTGGTACTACTTCTAATTCTGCTTATGTGATACCCATATTGGTGCAAAAGCATTTTTGCTAGCTAACAGAATAAATTCACATTAAATAGATGCAAACTGCCCTAAGGAATAAAATATACATTAGTGATTAATATTTTTTTGACAAAATTTCTGATTTTTTTCATTGGTCATATTCTTTTTGCCTTCTGGATTTGATTGTGGACCTTGGGAGCAAGAAAGGGGGAAATAACCAAAAATAGAAAAAGAGCTAAATAATTCAAGTAGTATAACAACTTTAAGATTGCTTGACTAAGGCAAATCACAGTACTTAAAAATATAGAAAGCAGATTTTGATCTTACAATGGCTTTCTAACGTACATTGAGGCCTTCTAAGGTTCTGAATAAATTCCCAAAATGCTACTCCATTCAGTTTCAGATGCATCTTTCATGATAATAGAATATATATAAAAAGCAAAATCAAATAAAAAGCATTTTCACTATAGAAAGTGCTTATTCATATGCTCTTGAAGCTCTAATGAACTCTGTGTTTGTAACTAGTTCTGTCTTCAGTCAGCTTAAGTAGCTAGTCAGATGTTACATCACCATTCTCACTAAAAAACCTTACTCTCCCAGGCTCCACCATGCCTTGTCATAATCTGCATGTTCTTTCCTTGCTTATGAGTCTGTTTCCCTCATTTCCTTATTTATATTTGCTTCTCTTTATGTGTCTGTCTATCCCATCACCACAGCTTTTATTTAGTTATATGTTCTTCCTATCAGGGGAGTATATATTTCCTTTTTATTTAGCTTTCAAAGACTTTCTGTTGATCTGTCTTCGTTGATTTCTGTTTCTTTTCCTTCTGATTCTGTTCTTTAGCCATAATTTAGAATGAAGTATATTTCATGGTTTTATATATTGATAAATATTAACTCTTAGATGAGTACAAAGCTATGTATTTCTTTAAAACTTTTAATTATTTTTTTATTTTAAAAATACCCTTCAGTTGACTTTTTCTGTGACTTAAAAGGCTGTTAATGGAAAATATCTTTTTTTTCTCCCTGATTTAAAACTCTAGTGTTGTCATTCCAATGAAAATAATCTGGCCACATCTGTGATATTAGTTACTTCAGAAAACAATGTCAGACATTTTGTCAAGTTCTAGATAGTCAAAATTTTTTTTCAAATGAAAATAGGCTCTGTTTTTTGAGAAGAAAACACTACCTTATTAGCATTTATTGACCTAGGATGATAGTTTTTCTCTTTTTTTTCCCTCCGATTGCCAAATTTGAATAGTGCCATCCATTATCAATAATTGCTCTATTAAAAACATCACAAAAGAGGCAATATTTTGTTACCATAGCTGTCAACACTTAGGAAAACCTTTTGTACTCTTGTAATTGTGCTTGCTTCTGGAACCCAGCCTTCTCATATGCCTGTACTTTTATATGCATGTTTGATTGTTATGATTAGATTATCTAGAATATTCACTGAGCTTTTCTCATATAGTCTTAACTAGCAGCTCACCCCAGTGTGGTGAGTCATGAGCAATTTCCTCTTTTCATTCTGTAAGGTTCCTTTCCCAAATGTAACCATGTTTTCACACATGGTGGGAGTTAACTGAGTACTCAGAGTTACTTACATTCTTAAAATAAAACATTAATTGTTCTTTTCTTTATTTCGTACTACAGGTCTTCCGACCCCGAACTCCACCAGAGGCGATTGCACTGTGTAGCCGTCTGCTGGAGTATACGCCAACTGCTCGATTGACACCACTGGAAGCTTGTGCACATTCATTTTTTGATGAATTACGGGACCCAAATGTCAAACTACCAAATGGGCGAGACACACCTGCACTCTTCAACTTCACCACTCAAGGTAATTCCAGACCATTCTGGCACCATTTCTCTGTAAAAGTTATTCACTAGGTACAAAATGACATTGTCTTAGTTATAATCTATAGAGAACAATGATGAACATATTAAGTATTTATGGAGGTAGGAAACTTCCTGTTTACATGGAAATTAGTAGAAGGTAAGATTTTTCAAATAGGCATGGTTTCTCTGGCTTTTGATAGATTATGAAAGTTGGCACATGAGAAGTTGATTCTACTGAGTAGTGTTTACCACTAAGAAGACTAATTTACATTTTAACTCCAGAGTTTTAATTTAATTATTTAATTTGATTTGAAAGGCAGAGAAAGAGAAATGCCTTCCATCTTCTGGTGCATTTCCCCGTTAACCACACAACTTTGGCTAGGCTGGGCTGAGCCCAATAGCTGAGAACTCGATCCAGATCCCCCATGTGGGCAGCAGGTACCCAGGTAATTGGGTCATTATCTGACTTCACAGGTGTGTTTAGCCAGACTCAAACTGTGAGCTCCAATACAGGACATGGATGGACCTAACCATGGCACCAAACTTCTGCCTTTGTATCAAAATTTTTAAAAGCTAAGAAAATAGTGGTGGCTTTGAATAAATTCAATTACCTTATAAACAGGAGATAAACTATAAACATTTCAAAGTATTATACATGGCACATATACAAAGAACTGTCTTCCTTTGGTACTTAATACCATTACTACTGCTAAGAAAACATTGAAAGAAAAAGGGAGTTTTGTATTGTCATTAATGCTTTCTGAAAGTAATAGAGATACTCATTGTTTCCTCACAAATTTTTCTGTTTCATTTCCTTTCACCGTAAGACCAGAGGTGATTGATTGATTCAGTCACAGTGGCTAGTGACGATGTGATTGCCTTCTTTTTAAAAATTTATTTTATTCCATTTTTTATTAGAAAGTCAGATATACAGAAAGAAGGAGAGACAGAGAGGAAGATCTGTCCAATGGCGGCCGCAATGGCTGGAGCTACACCAATCTGAAGTCAGAAACCCGGATCCTCTCCTGGGTCTCCCACACAGACACAGGATCCCAAGGCTTTAGGCCATCCTTGACTGCTTTCCCAAGCCACAAGCAGGGGGCTAAAAGGGAAGTGGGGCCACTGGGATTAGATCCAGCACCCATATGGGATCCTGGCCCATGCAATGCAAGGATTTTAGCCAATAGGCTACCATCCCAGGGTCCACGATTGCCTTCTTTTTTTTTAAAGATTTATTTGTTTTATTACAAAGTCAGATATACAGAGAAGAGGAGAGACAGAGAGGAAGATCTTCCATCCGATGATTCACTTCCCAAGTGAGCCGCAACGGACAGTACTGCCCTGTCCGAAGCCGGGAACCAGGAACCTCTTCTGGGTCTCTCATGCGGGTGCAGGGTCCCAAAGTATTGGGCCATCCTCGACTAATTTCCCAGGCCACAGGCAGGGAGCTGGATGGGAACTGGAGCTGCCGGGATTAGAACTGGTACCCATATGGGATCCTGGCGCATTCAGGGTGAGGACTTAAGCTGCTAGGTCACGTCGCCAGGCCCATGATTGCCTTCTTAAAGATGTTTTTTATGGAAGACAAAGATCTTCCATCTGCTAGTTCTCCTCAGATGGCCACAACAGCAGGGACTGAGCAGATACAGAGCCCGGAGCCTCTTCCAGGACTCCCACGTGGGTGGTAGGGTCCCAATGCATTCAGACATTCTCTGCTACTTTCCAGGGCATAACCAGGGAGCTGAATAGGAAGTGGCGCATCTGGGACACAAACTGGCACCTGTATGTGATGCTGGTACTGCAAGGCAGAGATTTAGGCAGTTGAGCCACCGTGCTGCCCAGATTGCCTTATTAAATTGACCAATTAAAAAAGTATACAATTCAGGAAAGATGAAACAAAGATTCGATGCATTGGTGGGTTAGTAAATTTAGACTAGGAAATATAGACAGAAAATGGAAAACTAGAGCCAAGAAAGCAATAAATTTCCTTTAATCCAAAGCAAATGTTTTCCCCTATTTAAAATTTTCTTAAGTGGGAAGTTGAACACATGAATAATTTATGTGAACGACTGAGTTGATGATAAACTTGAATGACTTAGTTGACTAATATACCTTATTATCAGTATCATGTAACCATTAGCAGTGCTAATGTAAACCACATTTTCAAAAGGTCCAGGAGCCTGAGCTGTGGTATATCAGGCAGAGCCACCATCTGCAGTGCCAACATCCCATATGGGCACTGGTTTGAGTCCCAGATGCTACACATCTGATCCAGCTCCCTGCTAATATGCCTGGGGAAGCACAGAGGATGACGCAAAGCTTTGGGCCGCTGTACCAACAAGGGGCACTTGAATGAAGCTTCTGGCTCCTGGCTTCAGCCTGGCCCAATCCTGGCTGTTGGGGCCATTTAGGGAGTGAACTAACAGATGGAAAAATCACTCTCTCTTTGTGTCTCCCTCTTTGTAACTTTGCCTTTCAAATAAATAAATAAATAAGACTTAAAAAATTCCATATAGCTTGTTCCATTAATTCTGACTTTTTTAGATGACCAGAAACTTTTTGGAATGTTGTTATGAGTAGTATTTACCCAATTGTAAGAAAATTCGTTGATGATAGGGAAGATTTATACAGAAAAGCACAATGATTACCGGTGGAAAAGGAAAGAATTAAGGTACTCCTTGATAACTGTATAAAAATACCTCTTGACTATATCATGTAGCAAGGGGTAAACATATTCTTCTACCACGTGGCAAAATTTCCAATGTTAGTAATAAATTCCAGAGGTGTTTTATTTGCTTTTAATACAAAAACCTTAGTAACCAACACAACTGCAAATTGAATTTAGTGATGAATCCGAAAAAAAAAATTTTTTTCGGTTAACGTAACAGCTTGTTTTTAAAGTATTCCTTTCTGTGTTTGAAAATGTTTAAGAGAAGGCTGAATAGTGCCAGAAATGAACCCAATTTGGCAGGTATTTGTTTTTTTGTTTTGTTTTGAGATTTATTTATTTATTCAAGAAGAGTTATGGAGAGGGATAGGTAGAAAGAGCTCTTCCATCCACTGGTTCTGTCCCTAAGTGGCTACAATCAGATCAAAGCCAAGAGCTTCCTCTGGGTCCTTTACATGTATGCCAGGGGCCCATGCACTTGAGCCATCTGTTACTTTTCCCAGGTCACTAGCAGAATGCTAGATCAGAAGAGAAACAGTCAGGACACCTGTCACAGGAATAGGAAGTGGTAGGCATTACAGGCGATAGCTTTACCTGCTCTGCTATAAACCCACCCTCAAATTTAGCAAGATTATACTACAAACCTCTGTCAAGGACTTTCAGAGCAAAAAGCCCGTGACTCCATGTTATATACTATAGGTTCTTCCAACAAAATAAACTTACTTTAATTCCTAGTGCTCTGATTTTAATTAAGGATGATACATGTAAAGTGAGGAAAATGTTGAAAAAAAAAAACACTGGAAGTACAGAGAAAATTAAAATTATTAATTCCAAAATAACCCTGTTAGCATTCAGAATAATCACTTTTTAGCATTTTATAAAATGTAGGGTTTTTAAATTGCCTTTGTAAAAAAAAATTATTTACTTACTTGTTTGAAAGGTAGAGTGCAGAGAGAAAGGCTTCCATCCACGGGTTCACTCCACAAATGGCCAAAGCCAGGAGCCTAAAACTCCATTGGGATCTCCCACACAGGTGGCAAGAGTTCAGACCATCATCTACCGCTCTATTAGCAGGGAGCTGAATCAGTAGAAAAGCTGCAACTTGAACAGGCACTCCGATATGGCCGATATGGGATGCCCATCCCTCAAGCCCACTGTGCTGTAAGCACTGTCTCCATTCCCAAAATCTTTTTTCTGACAAGTACTGATGATCCTGAAAAATAAAATAATGATTCCAGTTTTTTTCTATTAATGTTCTAAATGTATTTCTTGTTATTGGCAATATACTTAAAATTGTATTTTATAATAACATATTGGGAATTTTGCTGTTTTACATCTTAAATGTCATAAAACATTTTTATTCAAATTGTTCATATGTTCCCTTTACAACTATGTTTCTGTAATCGATAGAACTACGTTTTGAACCATGCATCATAATCTCTTAGGTTTACGTTCTTTCATGTTTTGACATGAAGCACTTTCTTTAAAAATTTATGTTGTTTTTTTTTTAATTGAAAAGTCAGATATACAGAGAGAAGGAGAGAGAGAGAGGAAGATCTTCCCTCTGATAATTCGCTCCCTGAGGGGCCACAACGGCAGGTGCTGCACCAGTCTGAAGCCAGGAGTCTGGAGCTTCTTCCAGGTCTCCCACATGGATGCAGGGTCCCAAGGCTTTGGGCCGTCCTTGACTGCTTTCCCAGGCCACAAGCAGGGAACTTGATGGGAAACAGGACCACTGGGATTGGGACCAGCGCCCATATGGGATCCTAGGATCCTGGCACATGCAAGGCGAAGACTTAGCCACTAGGCTACCATGCCAAACAAATGAAGCACTTTCTAAATCTAAGAAAAACACTGAATAAACTGCAGGTACCATTTACATAATAACTTTCATTTTCTCTTGTGTTATTGATATGTTTATTAACCACACAGTATAACTTTACAGGATTGCTTTTCTTTTTTTAAAATATTTATTTATTTTTATTGGAAAGCCAGATTTTACAGAGAGAAAGTTCCTCCATCCGCTGGTTCACTCCCACAAGTGGCCACAACAGCCAGAACTAAGTTGATCTGAATCCAAAGCCAGGAGCCAGGAACCTCTTCCGGGTCTCCCTCATGGGTACAAGGTCCCAAGGTTTTGGGCCATCCTTGACTGCTTTCCTGGGCCACAAATAGGAAGCTAGATGGGAAGTGGAGCAGCTGGGACACCAACTGGTACCCATATGGGATCTTCTCACATGCAAGACAAGTACTTTAGCCACTAGGCTAACCACTCCGGGCCCCACAGGATTGCTTTTTAAAGTAATCTCTAAAAGGCAGCAATACAACACTTCTCATTGTGGAGCATTAGGAATTAGTAAATTAATGTTAAATTTCTTTTCCTGTCTACCACTTACATCAAATTACCTCAATGTTTCACCTGGGATTGATTGTTTTGCTTTTGTTTTTACATTAACAATCTTTTCCAAAGCATACTCTTTGTTCATTGTAAACTCTTAAGAAAAACCTTGTCAGATGCATTTCCTGGGAAAACATCAAATACAGTGTGAAACTAGTAATGTATAGAATTTTTTGGCTGGTTGTTATGTACTTTATAATATTTGTATCATGTGATGATCAAAAATGAAATACTTGGGCCCAGTGTTAAGCAAATGATTTAAGTTTCCAGTAGTGATGTTAGCATCCTATAGTTGAGTGCAAATTTAAATCCTGACTATTCTACTTCCACTCCAAATTCCTGCTGATGCACCTGAAGGCAGTGGAAGAGGACCCAAGTGCCTGGGCCCTTGGAATCCGTGTAGGAAATCACACGGAAATCACATCTAGATGTGATCTCTAGATGTGATCTCTAGATGTGATTTCCTACTGGCATAGCCCTGACCATTGTCACTATTAAGGAGAGGAACCATTGAATCGAAGATCTCTGTCTTTTTCTTTTCTATCTGTCTCTGTTAAAAACAATTTTATTAATTTGAAAGTCAGACATACAGAGAGGAAGAGAGACAGAGAGGAAGATAACACCTTCTGATGATTTACTCCCCAAGTGGCCTCAATGGTCAGTGCTAAGCCAATCCAAAGCCAGAAGGCTGGAGCTTTTTTTGGGTCTCGCATGCAGGTGCAGAGTCCCAAGGCTTTGGGCCGTCCTCCACTGCTTTCCCAGACCACAAGCAGGATGCTGGATGGGAGCAGGGCTGCCGGGACACAAACTGCTCCCATATGGGATCCCAGCACATGCAAGGCAAGGACCCCAGCCCACTGGGCTACTGCGTTGGGCCCTGATGGCATAAATATTATTGTTGTTGTTGTTATTATTATTATTATTATTATTATTTCGTTTTATGACATAGTTTAGCTCTCTCCCCATATTGATGGTATAAATCTTAAAAACAAACACTGACATGAAATCTGAGTAAGATTAAACATATTAAAGTAAGCAGTTCAGTGATACTTAGTACATTCAGTGTTGCACAACTACTTCCTTTACCAAGTTCCAAAATAACTTGCTCCTAAAGAAAACCCTGTTGAAATTCAGCACTGACTCCACATTGGCCCTTCCTGCAACCCAGTTCTTTAACTTGGTATGTTTTCAAGGTTCATTAGTGTAGCACATTTCAGTACTTCATTGTTTTTAATGGCTAAATAGTATTTTTTTATTATGTGGATTTACTCTTATTGGTTGTTTCTTTATTGTAAATACTGTGAGCATTCATGTATAAATGCTTTATACATGAAAAATTGATTTCAGTTCTTCTAGGTGTTGCTGAATCACATGGTAAATCTGTGTTCCCTCCTTTCATCCATCTATCCTGGAAGTGATATCATTTGTGGTCTTAGGCTTACTGCATTATAATGAGTCAGGATCTGATAAATGCAATTTACATGTTCTTCAATACATATAAAACAGATAAAATAAGAAATAAATTGGCTTAAATTTTAGAATATGGTCTTGAAAATGCTGAAGGACTTTGAAGAGTGAGCAGGTTAGCTAGCTATTAGAGTTAGCTAATTGTACTGTCCTCAAAGCCTTCAACATTGTTATAATGCTTCACCTTTGACACATACTTTTTTTTTATTAATAACATTGTATTATGTGATACAGCTCCATAGGTACTGGGATTGCTCCCACCCTTCACATAACCCTCCCCCCATGGTGGGTTCCTCCACCTTTTTGCATAACCAAAGTTCAAGTTCAGTTGAGATTCCTTCATTGTAAGCATATACCAAGCATAGAGTCCCAACATCTTATCGTCCAGATAAGTTCAACAGCTTCTTGAGGAGACCTTCTCTGGTCTGAAGGCAGAGCCAACAAAGTAAAATCCCAATCAATCAAAAGCCCCAACAACATCCACAACAATATACGATATTATGGTACTAATTGACATAGTATTGAGTAAACAATATATTGGAAATGGTGCAAGTTCTTAACCACATCCTGTGACTACTCCATTGACATTTCAACAATTGAGGTGCATAGCCGTTATAGGAGGGGTGTGCAGAGAAATCTTCGGTACCTTGGTGAGGAGTACTTGCTCTGTGTCCTACCTAGTAAGGCATGTGTGAGTCCATGCTGACCAAGCTTTCCTTGTTGTTCTCTGTTTATCTATTCGTGTGTGTGTGTGTGTGTGTGTGTGTTTGGGGGGGGGGCTCTGGAGCGACCCTGATAGTCATTGCAGAGAGGGTGGAGACCCAAAGCTGGAACTAAGTAAGGACCAGAGAAAGCTTCTCTCCTTAGTCCCGAAGGAAGCTTACTGTTCTTTTGATTCTGAGGACCTCTCTTGGTTTCTGGCTGTTGTTCCGACGACCTTGGATCCCACGAGGAAGATTTTGGACTTCTTTCATCCTGTGTAGTAGATCCAAAGCGTGGGAGGGGAATGCCCTCTGAGTTCTCAGACTCCGAAGGCATTCCAGTTCCCCGTGGTCTCTCTGGCAGTTGGGGATGCAGACCTTGGTGCCCGTACGGATAGTCCTTGGTGGGGATCCAGGAGTCTCCAGGTGTGGGATACAAGCCTCTTCTGTTTTCCTGCTCCACTCTGGGGCCCACCCCTGCTCTGTGCATATGACCTCCTGTTAGTAGGTTGTCAGGATCGCTCTTGGTTCCCCCTGTATGCTTTGTAGTTTAATTATTGTCTAATGTTGTTTTGAATCTATTACCAATAAGTTACTGTCATTTTCCTGATAGGTTACACTACAAGTCTTCCTCACACATTCTAAGGGGATGGAAGATTTCTTTGCTCTCCCGCCCCATTTCTGATTAGCACAAGGTTTTGAAAGTATAAAAGGTTTTAAAATTGTTCAAAACACATGACACATACCTTTTTGAAGTAAAGGTTTCAGATTAAAGAATGGACAATTCAACTCCAATGAATATTATTTCCCTAGTATATCAGATATAAATATGACTATCCGAATGTGTATGTAGAGTCTTTGTAACTATGTGATTCCGTGAATATCAGAGAAAAAGATGTACATTATTGAATCTTTGTATTTTATATTTTCTCTATAAGTATACCCTTGAAATCTTTTTTTTAAGACTTACTTATTTTTATTGGAAAATCAGATATACAGAGAAGAAGATCTTCATCCACTGATTCACTCCCCAAGCAGCTGCATTTGGGATCCCAGTATGTGCCAAGCGAGAACTTTAACCATTAGGCTACTGTGCCAGGTCCTGAAATCACCTTTAGTCAAGCTAAATGTATTAAATTGAAAGCACCTTCATTTTGATACCTGGCCTCTTTTATTTTTTTTTAAGCAATAAAATGTCCTGTATTTGCAGCCATTCTGAAACCAGGCTAAAGTCATATTAATAGTACTTTCTCCATGACTGTCTAATCACAGTTTTTCTATGAGAAAGGGTCCTTTCTCTGTGCAAAGAAGAAGTATTCCTCAGTGTCATTCTAGCTGATGCTCTCTGTTCTGGTTTTGGAGCAGTGACTTCAGGTAGTGTTTTTGTTTCCTAATACAGAAATGTGGCTTTTGTCCATATGCAGCTTTAAAGCACATGCTAATCAGAATGAAACATTAATTCAAGGGGTTGAAGTAGAACCAGTGTTCAGTTGGTTGTGCAGTTAAAATGCAGAAGTAGAAACATTTGAGTGGGAGGATTTGGGAGCATCTGCTGTAAGCAGTGTTAAGTACTCTTCTGACTTCAAAATAGATGTTTAGTGAAGTCTTCATTAGTGTTCCCCAGTTAGATAATCCACAATCTACATGTAGTACATGCTCAATAAATATTTAAGTGAATGACACATACCACTTTGAATAAAACTGGGGCAAAGAAATTTCAAAAAAGTCATGGTTAAAATGGAAATAAAAGATAATCTGAAGCTTCCATAAACTTGGAAACCCTGTTGATTCATGAACTACTGTTTAGGAGACATTTCTAATGTTCTCTTTAGTTGCTACTTTTGTTTTTATTTTATTTTAAATCTGCTTACTTATTTGAAAGAGTTGCAGAAAGAGAGAGAGAGACAAATATTTACTATCTGCTGGTTTACTGCCCAAATGGCCACAACAGTTGGGCTGTGTCAGGCCAGGGTCAGGGACCTGGAACTTCATTTGGGTCTCCCACGTGGTAGCACGGGTCCTGGCTCTTGAACCATGTTTGCTGCTTTTCCAATCACATTAACAGAAAGCTAGATTGAAAGTGGAACAGCCAGCACACAGATCAGCCCTCAGCTGTCAGTGTCAACGACTGTGGCTTAACCCCTTGGGCCAGCTGGATCCTGTAGTTGGTATTTTGGTTAAAGTTAACTTGTGATAAAAACTAAACTCTGAAAATTAAGCACTTTGGATAAAATGTAGTATTTAATTTAAGTATCACTTAGAACAGAGCTAACCAAAATTTTAAAGTTTGTAACTCTGCCATGTTAGTTTATCCTACTAAACATTAGTTAGTATTACTTTCATATAATCACAAGAAGTATTTTTGTGATGAGCCAGAGGAAGGAGAGAGGTGAACAGAACAGTGTGAGATACTCTGAAAGCCTCAGTCAATAGACTGGAGGAATATTAGACTTTGGTTTTCTGCAAGCCTAACTTGATTGTTCTCTCACCCATGACCAATGGTATTATCTGCATCTAGACATTGGAAACCAGGACAACTTTTGACACACCTCCTTCTCTTCCTTTTTTCTCATTAAACCTCAGAGATAGAATACAAGTGAATGAACCTTAGGAAGCAGTTGGGATCAGGAAAATTTCAACAATTATCGTTATTTTCTTATTCACCAAATGTCTATTTCAAGCCTGGAATATACAAGGGAATAAGTTGTTTTGTATGTCTTCTCTCCCATTCCATTATACACAATCCCCCAGTCCTTTTTTTTTCTAAGCCAAAATTAGCATTAAGTTTTGTCAGTTGAAGTTCTTTCAACAAACAGAGTCCTCCTGAGGTCCTGGCAAAATTGGTTTAACCCCAGTTGCAACCACCAGCTGATTGGGGCAATTGACTGTACCAGGCGTTGTATTGCAAGTACACACACAAGTCTGGTCTGGGAACACCTCAGAAAAAGTTTCTTTGGGGATCTCCCCAATTGAACTGCCGGACTCAGAACTCTAACCATGAAAAGACAGAGGACAGAAGATATCAGTCAACTACCTCAACCATGTGTTGGCAGTGAAAAACGGCAAATGGAGACTCTGGGGTGCCCTGTGGGAAAAAAAACCCTCTTTTTTCAGTGGATTCTTCAGCGACCTTGTCATGCTTGGAGTGGCAAAATTGGCAGCAATTCATAACGGTTGAACTGTCAAAGCTACTTGGGCAAGACCCTCGGAGCATGCCCTACATCAGGGACCTGGGATGGGTGGGAGACTGGGTGGAGCTTCTCCCTTTGTCTCCCCTTTTCCCCCAGATACATGAAGGAAACAATGTGGAAATAATAGTCTTGCCCACTTTCCTGCAATTCTTGAAACTTTTTGCCCTAATTAGCTAATAAACATTGTAAAAAAAAAAAAAAAGGGGTTTATCCTGAAGTCTACCCTTCTGCCACTTAGCTGCATTTTCAGAGAGAATGGTAACTTTGTAGTAATTTAAGGAGTGGTATCCTAATGTCTAGGCCAAAAGAACTTTGGGGAACGGTTTAGCTGAGAGATAGGATAATTGGAGCACTCAAAAAGCAACATGTAGACTCAGCAGATTTATGGATGTCTTAGAGGAGATAGGCAAGAGTGTTCAGAAAAGAAAGCAGATGATAAGAGAGAAAGGAGGTTCTAGAAAGCGCCTCGGATCGGCATAGTATCGGCCCGTTGCGCTCACTTGGGGAGTGAATCATCGGACGGAAAATCTTCCTCTCTTTCTCTCCTCTCTGTATATCCGCCTTTCCAATGAAAAAATAATAAAAATAAATCTTTAAAAAAAAAAAAGTAAGTAGAGGGCCCGGCATGTTAGCCTAGTGGCTTAATCCTCACCTTGCATGCCTCTGGATGCCAGTTTGTGTCCAGCTGCTCCACTTCCTGAATCATTCAGCTCCCTGCTTGTGGCCTGGGAAAGCAGTACAGGATGGGTCAAGGCTCTGAAAGCAAGTCTGTTTTATAGATTATCTTAACAGGAGCTTTATCAGAATGCCTTAACCCTCTTTTTTCAAGTTTTCTATTAGATGTTGGGCAATGATCAAAGAGCTCTTTCAGTTTGGATATGCTGCTGTGCTGAAGTTCTTTCTTTCTTGCCAGCTGATTGGATGTTGTTCAATCCTATTTCTATTGACCAGAAAAGGATAGTTATCTTTTTGTCCCTCTGTTCTGGGATCTGACATACTCTATAGTACTGTTGAATGGACATGTGGGTAGGTGCAGGAATTTTTAAGAAGACTTTAATTAATTGGGATGGTAATCTGGATTCCTTGTATAGGCTCATAAAGAGCACAATGTCTGCCCCTATCGTGCGTATTCCTTGGGTCTGCCGTGATTGTTACTGAAACAATTCTGTTGGTTTTCTAGGTATAAAATTGTGGGTTAAAATTGCACTGACTTAAGCTAAAACTGGCATAGGATCTCTTATTCCTCACTGAGAAGTAAAACAATCACTAAATAAGACTGTGAGAAAACAACATCTCTTAGAACCTAATAATTAATTCAGTGATTTTTCTAGTTTCTGTCAGTTTTAATCTATTCTTCCTATTAATCTTTCATAAATCATGGAATAAATTTATTGCTTTTGCCTTAGCAAAATCTGATATCATTTGGTGTCTGATTTAGTATAAATTCTAGTATTTAGGTATCAAGTTGAATAAATCAGTGTTTATTGGGGAAAAAAAAAAAGAACATTTGGTGCAGCTGTTAAATGCCATGAAAATGCTATTATAGACATTTAAGGAGTGAACCAGCCAGATAGAAGCGCTCTCTCTCTCTCTCTCTCTCTCTCTCTGCCTTTGTCTCTGCCTTTTAAATGAAAATAAGTTTATTTAATTTTTAAAAATCAGGCTGAACAAAAATATTTACTATCCTTAGCAGGACATGGAGCTTCCTCTAGGATATTGAAAATGTTTTGGAACTAGAAGAGGGTAATAGATGTACAACATTGTGAATATAATCAATTAAAATGCCACTGAGTTGGCATTTTACTAGTTTTTGATTATTAATTAAATTTATCAATCAGATCATTTATTAATTGATCTTATTTTATGTGAAGTTCACTTTACTTCAAGCTATATCTTTCGATTATTATAATATACAAGTGTAGCTCAGAGAATATTTTTTCCCTGGTCACAAAATTATTCCTTCAAACCATGACACGTTAGAGCCAACGTGAATATCACAGGTTAAATGCTGGAATGCCAGGCAGTCAGCTTGGGAGACCAGACAGCCATATAACCTAAAGCTAACAACACCTGCTTCTATTTACATGATTAGCTTACTGTGTATCAACATCTAATGTTAGAATAGTTCCTTAAAATTCCCATGTAGAACTTTGTACTTGTTGGGGTACCTGGAGAAGGCAGCCTGTGTTCGGTTGACAGAACCTTTTTTTCATATACAAGTAAAAAGCCTATTTCAAACTTCCAAAAGGTAACTATAAAAGCTATTCCCAAAATACCTAATCCTTCAATGCATTATAAAATTTCTCCAAACAATGATTAGATGTTCTTTAAAGAAGGTAAAAGGCTTAAAATGTGGCTTCGAATTTCCTGGGTTTTAAAGATATTCTCATTTTTAATAAAAGCAGTGAAACTTTAAACAGGTGTTTCTTGAATCCTGTTTCTAGTGGTATTTACATGGATCTTAAGCAGTTCGATGGGTTGGTCTTTAGAGCCAGTTTTCACATGCTTAGACACACAGACCATACTCTTTCTCTTTTTGCTGTGACATCATCAACCTCAGTTCCATAGCCGTATTCTGCTAGAGTACAGTGGGAAGAGCTAATGTATTTAAGTTCATAAAAAAGCAGAGCATGTCTTACTAATATGCTAAGCCTCAAACTTTTCACCACTGCTGTTCTCAGACATATCTTAACGCACCACAGTGTTTCTGTGAAAGCTGATGGCTAGCTCATGATTGAGTTACAGATATGGGTTAGTCATGTGTTCTTTTTCCATGAAACTATTATGTAAATGTAGTAATTTACGTTTAGTGTTACCAGTAGGTTTAGAATGAACTATAGTAACACTTTTGTCTTACCTCTTCTAGAACTGTCAAGTAATCCACCTTTGGCTACCATCCTTATCCCTCCTCATGCTAGAATTCAAGCAGCTGCTTCAACCCCCACAAATGCCACAGCAGCCTCAGGTAAGGACACTTAAATGTCTCCTGTTTAAAAAAAAAAAAAAACTGCAAAAAAAAAAATCACCATTTCATGTGATGAGTGTGAGCATTTAATTCTTACATTGTAAAAACATGGTGCAGGCAAATGAGGAAATATGAGTAAAATGCTGATATTTTACAAAAAGCATAAAACAATTATACAAATATTTTATGTATAAAGTATATAATATAAATATCTTCTTAATTCTGTTACCGTAGTTATTTTTACTATGTATCAGTGAAATGCTTACAGCAGAAAACTATGTGTGCAGATATGTTACTGAATGCCTTCCTGGTAAATTATATTACACTAGAGAAATTCATAAGAAGTATAAAATGTAAGTTGGTATATTCCTATTCATTTGGAAAGGCTAAAACTGAAACAAAGAAAGCACTTTCAGCTGAGATTTAGATCAGGATGTGACTAGGCTCCAGTCTCTTAAAAGTATGTCTTCCATGAACTCCCAGCTTAGAGCTAGGTTGTGCTGCTGGTCCCTTAGCCAGATGGTAGTGGGGACTGATTCATGGAGATTACTGTCACTGAAGATACTCTGAAAACACACAGTCCTTCAGTGAGTTAAAGTTTCTCCAACCAATGACTAGATAAAGAAGGTAGAAATTATAATAGGTAGCAAGGTAAAAATCTTATAATTTGGTACCTATAATCCACACCACCACCACTACCAACAACAAAAATCAGATGGCAAGGACTGGCTGTTATTTTAATTATATCCTATGTCACATTAAACCAAGATGGATCCAGACCCATTTTTATTGAGAGTGTTTTTGCTGCAGGAAATAGACTTTGATGAATAATTCTTAGCACTCAACAGTGAAGATCAGATTCCATCTGTTGTCTTTTTTTGTTTGAATTTGATCTTAATCTTCCAATGAAGATTACAGACACCTCATTCTAGTCCTGAATTCGATATAGGAAATACTATAAAGAAAGGTCTTTTTTCTAGTTCAAAGTCTCAATCTATAAAGCTGAAATGCAGATCTAAGGTAATGTAAAAATCAAAGATGCGCTGAAATGTTCTTTAAGTTATTCTAAATATAAATATACTTTTTTAAAAAACTATGCCTTATTCAGGAAGAAAACACAACTGTAAATGAGCTGCTGATTAACATAATGCATAATGTCCCAGGTTGGGTTAATTTGGTTGTTCACAGCACAAAGTAGATACTAACTCTGAATCTATACACTTCTTGAACTTCTTTCCAAAGTATTCTTAGAATTGTTTCAGACTTAATATACACATGAGAATTATGATTGGTAAGTTTCAATAATTTGAAATAACTTTTTTTAGTGTGGGTTGCCTGCCAAACTCATTATTGATTTAGCCCAAAGTTTGGGGTAGACTGTCTTCCTGGTAGAAGCCTGGTATAACCTAATTTACGTGTTGATTTGAAATGAAGTATAGCATTCACAAAAATCCTACATTATTGGAAGGATATTGTTACAGCAATTAAAAGTCAGAGGTAGTTAAAAAGTGGAAACTGACATTACAGTTTTATTGAGAGTTTACTCCAAAATTTACAGGGTATAAGGAATAGTAATGGAGGCCAGAAATAGAATTAGTTCACAGAGCATAAATTTTGAGCACCAAAGATTTCTTGTCTTACTCTGAGATGTTCCTAGTGACTAAATGAAGAATATCTGTTAAACTTTCCAGTTGTGGAAGCAGGCATTTTTATAGCAGGTAAGATGCTGCTTCAGATGCCTGCATCCCGCATCATACTGGCTGGGTTCAAGTCCGAGCTCGATTCCTGATTTCAGTTCCCTGCTGACAAATATCCTGGGAGGTAGTATGAATGGCTTAAGTACTTAGATCCTTGCAATCCTACAGGAGACCTGGGTTGAGTTCCCAGTTCTAGTTTTGATTGTAGCGTAGTCAATAGTACTGTGTATTTAATCAATAAGTCGGTACATAAGAGACCTGCTGGTGGAGTGTATAACATACTCTCTTTCTCGACATCACTATGCCTTTCAAATGATTTTTTCTAATCCACCATTGATTAGATAAAAAGTATTCTGGTGGCTTAAGGAAGTAATATTTATGGCCCTGCTATTCTGCTATAAGAGCTCAGATTTTATTTTAGTAAATGAACTTCTTATCAACATCCTAACATTAAATGTAATAGTTTTATATGAATAGATTATTTAAATGCCCATTGAAATAAACCTAAAACATGATACCATAGTAGTCATAGTTAAAAGAAAAAAAATTTTTTTAAGATTTATTTATTTTTATTGGAAAGGCAGATATACAGAGAGGAGGAGAGACAGAGAGGAATATCTTCCATCCGATGGTTCACTCCCCAAGTCACTGCAATGGCTGGAGCTGAGCCAATGTGAAGCCAAGAACCAGGAGCTCTTCCAGGTCTCCCGTGCAGGTGCAGGGTCCCAAGGCTTTGGGCCAACCTCAGCTGCTTTTCCACGCCACAAGCAGGGAGCTGGATGAGAAGCGGGGCTGCCGGGATTAGAACTGGCGCCCATATGGGATTCTGGCGCTTGCAAGGCAAGGACTTTAACCACTGTGCTATCGCACCAGACCCGAAAAATAGTTTTCTATGGGGCCAAATAGTACTTCAGAAAATGCTAGTCTAGAACAAGTGATTTATGACCTCAATAACTATATTTAAATATATAAGTATGTATATTTTAAATAAGAATTTGGCAGTGTCAGTTACAGTGTTTACAGAGACTTTAGAGTTTATATGTCCTCTGTTCTCTTAGCTTCAGTTTTCTTATCCATAAAACAAAAATAGTAAATACCTGTAGTAGAGTTGTGAGAAGCAATATAAACTATACAAAGTATGCAGGAGTTTTGCTTGATCATTTTGACTGTTAGTAAAGGAAGCTGCTGCTACAATTTTTAGTTATTGTTATTGCCAACCAGGAACAGAACCAGGCACGTCAATATAAACTTAGGCATTGGAAGGCAATGCTGACATTCGTTTTGTAAGACTGTCCTCTGCTTGGGCTCTGCACAATGGCTCAGTGGCTAAATCCTCAGTTTGCAAGCACCAAGATCCATATTGGAGCCAGTTGGTGTCAGGGCTGCTCCACTTCCTATCCTTGTGACCTTGCACTCATGTGGGAGACTCAAGAGAAGCTCCTGGCTCCTGGCTTCCGTTTGGCTCAGCTCTGGCCATTACTTCCATTTGGGGAAGTAAACCAACAAATGGAAGATCTTTCTCTATATGTTTTCTTTTTATAGATCTGCCTTTCCAATAAAAATAGATAAATCTTTAAAAAAGAAAAACACAGAATAAAGAAAGAAAAAACAATGTGGATTTTATATTAACCTTTTAAGATTTCCTTGTATAGCAAACTGTAAAATGATAAATTTTCGATTTGTATATATAAAGCAAAAAAAAGTGCCAGTTTGAAACGTAGAATTTCTGCTTTTATGAAGTTTGTGGACATTCATATTCAGATCTCTGTGGAGAACATTTTTAAATGTTATGAATCATGTTGGTAACTTGTTTTTATGGTGGGTAAGATCTAAATAGAAACATAAAAATTAAAACAAATGTTAAATTACGAATCAGATGTTGACTGCTTCCCCCCCAAAAAAAAATTATGTATAATTCTTCAATATCTGAAAGCAATGCGGTGGGTTATGATGACTCTGATTGACATGAGAATTCCTTGACAATTACAACTAACTGTAATTCCATAAAATGTACTTCTTATTTTGAGATTACATATATAATAAATTAAGTTTCTTCTCACCACACCTGGTTATATCATTCACTCTATTTAGGGCAGAATCAGCAGTTATAATTAAGTCCTGAGATAGTACAGCTTTACTAACAGAATATGAACCACTTCAGGTAGGTCCAGCGTTAGAGTTTAGTTATTAGATGTGGTATGGAATTTCATCTCTAACAATTTTTTGTCTTTATTCAATTTACTTTACGAGTAAGGGTTTGGGTTTTTTTTTTTTTTTCAGTGTAATGATTTTGCTATTAAAAGCAAAGTTGAGGGGCCAGCATTATCTCAGAGGATTAAACCACCACTAACTGCTCCCTTTCTGATCCCACTCGCTGCTAATGCCCCAGGGAAAGCTGAAGAGGTTGAATGGCCCCTGCCATGTGGGAAGTCATGGTGAAGTCCTAGCCTCCTGCCTTCAACCTGGCTCAGCCCTGACTGTTGGCGGCCACTTGGGGAGTGAACCAGTAGAAGGAAGGCCTTTGTCTGTATCTCTCCCTCTCTATCACTGCTTCTTTCAAATAAATCTTCAAATTTTTTAAACCACTAATTTATAGGAAAGTAATCATCTCACAATGAAGTATAATCAGTAACTGGAAACTTAGTACAAGAATGAGCATGTAGTACCTATGGAACTGTGTCACATAATACATTGTTGTTGATTAAAAAAAAAAAAGAATGAGCATGTGTGTTTATGACACCAACTGTAAGAAAATGTATTCCTTTTCACCCTGCAATTAATTCCCTTACAGCTTCTTCCACTCTGTAATTTTACCAAGGGATTGTTCAGAACCAAACAAGTCATTTAATGATGGCTGACGTTTTCTCACTACTAATGACCATTTTCTATACTATAGCTGGATATTTTCTGTTTCTATACCGTTATTTACCACCTGCACATTTTATAAACATATCCATGCTTTACTTCTATGCAGCTGACTTTATTAATATGTCAAAGAGGATAAATCAGAGCCTACTATAGATGTTTTGTCTTTGCTCAAGTTAGAGTGATAGTTAAATGGAACTAACAAAGCTTACTAGCTATTACTCTTCTGTTGGTCTCTGAGTGATTGATTACCTCTTATTTACTTAACTATAGATTGACCTTAAACTACTGATTTATATATAAATCATACAAAAAATTTTGTAAAAGGCCTTGCTGCTGTCAACAAAACCTTCAGCCTTTTTTTTTTTTTTTAAATCAAACAAGATAGTCCAAGGTGAACATTATGGGCTTTTGTCTCAGTGGTTCAGACACCACTGAGAATACCCTCTCTTCCTGTATCATCAGAATGCCTGAATTCCAGTCCCAGCTCTCTTCCAGTTCCAGTATCCTGCTAATAATGCACACCCTAGGGGGGTGCCTGGTAATGAACGACTTGACTGGTTTGTTCTCTGCTCCTCTAGTGAGAGACCTAAGTGGAGTTACTGGTTCCTGTCTTCAGCCCCTAGCTGTTTTGGGCATTTGGGAATAAACTAGTTGATGGAAGGTCTCTCTCTCCCTCCCTTCCTCTCCTTCCCTCCATTTCCGTATCTATCTATCTATCCTCCCTATTCCTCCCTTTCCCCTTCTCTCCCCCCTCTCCCTCCCTCCCTTTCTCTCCATCTCCCCTCCCTCCCTCTATTTACATATCTCTCTCAGTCTTTCAAATAAAATATATAAAATTTTAACGTGGCACTGTCAGAGTTGGAAATTAAACTTTTTAAAAGAAATTTCTAGTGCCTAAATATTTGTAAACTGTATATTTCTATAATCTATTTTAGATCTGCTTTGTAGACTTTGGGTTCTGAATTTTAAAAACATTTGAAATGTATAAATTGCCCTCATTTTCTTAGGTTGCATTGGTTTATTAGGATTTTTGTTATATCCTTTCCAGGTTGAGAACCCTTCTAACAGAAAAGGGAATCATGTTAAGCAGTGGATAAGGTCTGTCTTCTCTGTCATTTTACCTGGTCAAGGAACTTAACTTTTTTCATCTTGTTTTGAAAAGCTTTTGCTGTTTAAACCTATTCTGGCCTATTTTTACAGGTTCACATTGTTACTTTCTATTTTTCATTGATTATATGTGCCCTTTACAAATTTATATATATTTTAAATTACGGATTCATCAGAAAAAAAACTTACAATTGGTTCTCCTACATGTAGTTCCATTGAGATTATATGCAATTACTTGATCAGAATTGTTATCTATAATTTGTTTCTTGTCCATTATTAGGGTATTTTAAGCACTGCAGCTGCAAAATAATACCTGTTTATTTTGGTAAATTTTTATTACATCTGTCTTGCCTCAGAGTTAGTTATGACCAATAGCCCGTTGTCCTTATTAAGTTTCACCTCAAAATTCCCCTTAACCATATCACTAGTACTTTCTGGTTGGGTAGAATTAAGCTCAGAGGAATTTCTGCCATTGTTTTGTTTCCACCATTTTGAAGAGGTGAAATATTAAGCAAATTAAGTCAGTTATTGAATGTGCTCACTTTTTTAAAATGAGAGTTGCCATCCTTCATACCCTTGTTAGATTCCCTATAAGCCAGATTTACAAATGTGCCATAAGAATATATTCTTAACTCTATTGTAGAATATGCAGGATAAGTCCTCACTATTCTTCTTCATAACCCTTCCCCTTTTGTTTTCTGTTTTTCTTAACTCAGATAGGAATGTGGAATTTCCTAGAAGTACAACCTTTTTTTTTGAAAAATGGGAATTTTTCTGTATTAAACATATACAATTATTTTAGAAAGTAGAGATTTGTCACATTCTTCTAAAAAATAGTCACAGGTACTATTTAAATTTGAAGTTAGTATATATATGACTGAACAGATAGATAATAATTTTAGAAATGTGTTTATGCTATTTTGAAGGTAAAAGGTTGTAGCTGTGAAATACTTAACTGATACTCTAAGACTGTGCCATAATTTAATTGTTAATGCTTGGACATTTGGATTGGTGTCCAAGGTTAGTTTGGTTTGGTTTGTGCCAGAAGAGGGGGTGAACTATTGCTTTTGAAAAATCTTGAGAAAATATTTTTGCATAAGACCATGCTGATTCTCTTAAATTTTTGTAAGTAGATTCAAAAGATTGGAGGAATTTTTGAAGCTTTTGCTATGTATTGTCGGATTGCCTTCTAGAAAATGTGTCCCAGTTTACATTGTTCCCTACTATTGCAAGTATCTTCTATCTTCCTATTGCAAGAGTGTGGTTGGGAGTATGCACGCATGTAAATATTTTTAGGCATTAAACAACTTGATGACCATGTCATGTTGCTGTCTTTTGTAAGTAAAGTGCTGCACCTATATTCTCATATTGACTGTGCATCTGAAATTCTAATTATTTCAGTTTGACAAACTCAGCTATATCAAAAACAGTTTGATCCCACCCTATGTGTTATAGTTCCAAGTTTATATCATAAGTCTGTGTATAGAGTCCTAAAATCAAAGCAACTTGTTATTTTCACCAGAACAGTACTAGGTATTTCTTCGTATGTGTGCGTGCACGTGCATGCAGAATATGTTCTTTCTGTGAAGTCAACAATTTTATCTGATGTTTTCCTCTTTCCTCCAAAAACACTTTCAGATCTTTTTGAACAAGTTGGTGAATAGCCTCTCAGACATTCTTCTGGATGTTTAAGTGTTCCCTTAGTTTCTTGTGTGAGATCACATACTTTTACTTACTTTCCTTCTTTATTCCTAAATTGGGAGGGCGTGTGTTTTAAGATTCATTTACTTAAAAGGTAGAGATGTGTCTTCTGCTTTTTCACTCCCAAGTGTATGTAACAGCCAGGGCTGGGCCAGACCAAAGCTGAGAGCCAGGGACCTCTGTTTCAGTCTCCCATGTGGGTTGTAGAGCTCTAGGAACTTGGGCCATCATCCACTGCCTTTCCAGGTAAATCAACAGGAAGCTTAAACAGAATGTCTAAATTTCACTGCTGTTTTTACAGTGACTGAAGGCCACTTTGATACCTCATTGCAGCATGTTTTTCTCAGAATAATATGAAAGAACTGGTGGTGGTCTCCCTCATTGTGCACACAAAATTGCCAAAATAATTGTAGGTATTCTAAGATAAAAGTAAAAATGATTCCTCCTCATAATTGGCATTTTATTTCAATAGTATGGATATTATTTCAATGTGTATTTATATATAAATATGCATTGCAAATATGTTATTTATATTTAACATATATGTTTGGAGTGTATTTTCATTCTGGTAAGTATTCTTGTTTGTTCATGCTAATTAATAACACTGATTTCCAGGACATTGTTTTGTAGTGCAGGCATTTTCAATTGGAAGAACTTGCATAGGAACATTCTGGGCTAACTACATAGCATAAATAGAGTATTTCAGGCTGCCAAACTGTTGTCTTTTCGAGAACTTGACTTCTCATGAGACATACTTGGTTAGTTGTGCTTGGGAGAGAACAGTGTAAACTAGAGAATTGTATTATACTTAATATTCTCAACTGTACAGGCTACTATGTAAAACACAAAAGATCTAATTTAGAATACCCAAAGTATGTCCTCTTACTAATATACTAGTATTGAAGTATATGTTGTTGGAGGAAAATATTGTAGTGTAGTGGGGTAAAGCTGCCATCTGTGTTGCCAATATCCCACGTGGACACTGATTTGTGTCCTAGTTGCTCCACTTCATTTCATCTTCCTACATGACCTGGAGGAAAGAGCCTAATTGATACTGGTATTGACTAGAGAATTTAGATGGTCATTGTTGGTGAAACTCATTTTAAGCAAATTTTGCCTGAGGAAGACCGCAATCAAAAATGAAATATTAGACATAATTATTAGAAAAGGCAGTCTTACCTGGGTTTTAAGAGTAGATTCTCATTGTCTCTACCAGCAGTGTCGGGGCACACTTAAATAACAGACTGATGGGATTATAACTTGTTATGAAGGACTATAATATTGTAACAATATGGGGAAAATAAGTCGGGGGTCAGATTTTGGAGGGTATTCCAGACCCTACATAATTGTACCAAAAATTAAAAAAAAAAACACATAGATTCTATTCCTGTACCTTCTGTTGCCACCTGTTCATATGCTGTATTGATAAGTTAATAAAACTGTATGCTGTGATCGCTGAGAACCTAATGAACTCTAATGCCATAATGTTCACACTTACTTACATGGTAAGACACTTATGAGTAGTTATGGGGGTTTTGCAGAAATTTAATGAATTAAATTGTGATTTGGGGCCCACATTGGGCACGGTATATTAGCTGCCACCTGGGTTGCTGGCATCCCACATGGTCACCATTTCAAATCCTGGTTGTTCCACTTCACATCCAGCTCCTTGCTAATGCTTCTGATTTGAAAGCAGTGGAGAATGGCTCAGGTAATGACTAGAGTTCCAAGCTCCTGCTTCAAGGTGGTCCAGCCTCAATGTTGTGACCATTTGGGAGTAAACCAGTGGATGGAAGATTGTCCTTTCTTTCTTTCTCTCTCTCTCTCGCTCGCGCTCTCTCTCTCTCTGCCTTTCAAATATATGTTTTTTTTAAATGACTACACAAGGCCGTTATTAAAAAAAATATGCTGGTGAACATGTAGGGAAAGGAGAACTCTTGCATACTGTTGGTGGGAATGTAAACTGATATGACCACTGTGTTAAACAGGTGGAGATTTCTTTAAAAACTTCAAATAGAATAGCCATAATATACAACAGTTCCACTACTTGGGTATATACCAGAAAGATGTGAAATAATTGTATCAGAGATATGCTGGCTCCACGAATATATATATTGTAGCCCTATTTACAATAGTGAGAGAAAAAATCAAACAAGATCTCCATCAGATCAATGGATAAATAATATGTGGCATGTATACAAAGTATAATACTTTTCACTCATAAAAAAAAGATTCAGAATTGTCATTTGCATCAAATGAATGGACCAGGAGGACATCATATTGAGTGAACAAAAACACAGATACTACATGTTCTCCCTCATACATGATAGCATAAAAAATATATACTAAGTGTGAACACAAAATCTTGATTACTTAGAGACTAAGAGGGATGGAAGTCTGGATAAATAAATAAGGGGAACCTAGGTGTGTTTCATTAACTGCGACAAGTTGTACTAATATGAGTGGCCCACAGGGAAAGCTGGGTGTAATTTGTAAATTATGACGTGTACCACACTAATGTAAGATATATGTGAGACATGGGAATTCTTTGCACAACTTTTAAAAGTTTAAAGATATTCTTAAAAGTTTTAGGGAGAAAAAAGAAAACATTAACTGTTTAAATTAAAAGATATTCATGTTTCTTTCCCCAGTGCCTGAGTTAAATGTATGTGACAGCAGATTGTTTGGGGAGCAAAAACTCAGGAACTTAGAAAATAAGTATCGTATTTTTAAAGTGAATATAGAAATATTTACAGACAGCTAATCCTTCAGTTAAGATTTCCTATGTATCCAGTAAGTAACTTGTGTCTAGTGCCAAACGTTGCGTTTAGCCATGGTGTAGGTTTCTCTGCTTATCATAGATTATGAGAGATCTACAAATCCCTTCAGTCCTAGAAAGACAAAGGCGCCTGGATTCCTTTTGATGTCAAGGATTGTAGCTCCTAAAGAGGTGGTCCTGGGAGGTGGCCTGTCCTATTCAAGCCATCTCTCTTGCTCAGGGCTTCTGCATAAATTCTTCAACACAAAAGGAAACAAGTACACTCCAAGTCATTAGATATAATGACCCAGATGCTGATGCAACCTGATTAGCCACTGAAAACAGTTGTTTGCTGCCTACCAAGATACTGGGCCAATCTGGGTATAATTATAAGCGCACTTGAATATTAAAGGATGCTGTGAAATAATGATAGATCTTTAATGGGAACATTGGTTAGATGTGACATTGTCATGCTTTCAAAGGACTGGGCAACGTATGTTCTTATGGCCAACATATGTGACTATAAGATGCTTAATTCAAAAAGTAATTTGGTGCAATAGTGGCTGTTTCTTTTTTTACTAGTTGCCTATTTTTCATCTGTGTGAATAACAGAGGGTGAATGTACTTAGAAAATAAGCAACTGAGATTTGTGTACTACTGCATATCAGCACGGATCCATATTATTTTCATTGCCTCCACCCATTCGCCTGCTTAAACAGATGGCATATTATCACACAATTCAGAATTGTTAGCAAATTTTCCCACTGTTTATCTGTTTTCAAGTGACCCAGACTACAACTGAGTGATCCCCGCTGTAGTGTGCACAGATTATGGGAGTCGAACTTATTCAAAGACATTGTGTTCCCTCTACCAGGATCATGCCAAAACATGGACTTAGCCACAAACAGAAAGAAATTCAAATTATGCAGCATTAATTGTGTTTAAAACATTATTCCAGATAACCACTAGGAAATCTACACAGTACACAGTGGTTGTTCTTTGGGGGATATTACAGCATTGCTTATGCTTTCTTGGGACTTTGCATTCACAGATGCTAATGCTGGAGACCGAGGCCCAAGCAATAGTGCTGCTTCTGCATCAGCTTCCAACTCCACCTGAGCAGTCCCGAGCAGCCAGCTGCACAGGAGGAACCACCAGTTACTTGAGTGTCACTCAGCAACACTGGTCACGTTTGGAAAGAAAATTAAAAAGAGAAAAAAAATCTGTTCATTTTAGTGTTCAATTTTTTATTATTGTTGTTGTTCTTATTTAACCTTGTAAAATATCTATAAATACAACAATTTCATTGTATTCTCACTTTGAGGGAAATCCAGGGGTGGGAGGGGTTGTGGGGAGGGGAAAACGGAGCACTAGAACACACAATCTGTCTCCCACGACAATCTTTTTCTTTCTTTTTCTTTTTTTTTAAATCAAAAGTCTGCTGTTGTATACTTTAAAAACAGGACTCCTGCCTCATGCCCCTTCCACAAAAGAAAACCTTATTCTGTGCTGAAAGTTTTCTTTTCAAAAGTGTAAGACTTTGGTATAGTACACAGCTTGAAATTGGTTGGGAGCTTAGTGGGTATAATTCAACAGGGACTTGAAATGTCAATTGCAAAATGAATCCACATCCTCGGGTATTTGAAAACCTGGCCTTTGGCATGTTGGTGGCAGGTGTGGCAGACAAAAAAGAAAAGTGTATCATTTGTAACTGAGGGAAGTTAATACAGGTTGACACTCCAACAGGCAAATTGTTCATCAATTTGTCCAGGATTTTCTGTTGTTCTTAATCAGGGCTGGTGGTGAAGAAGCTTCTGTAGGAGCAGTAGCGAGCAGGACTCTGACATGCCTGCTCAGCGGCTGGATCTTTACTTGCCTGACCAAAGCTTCTCTCCAAATCATGTTACAGTTTGAACCTAGTGACATAGGAGGAGACAGAGGAGGGTGTTGGGCAGGCCCCTGAGGTTGCAGAGGTCAGGGCTGAGAAGCCTGGACCAGGGGCAGATCTCACCACTGTGAAGGAGTTTGGACTGTTTTTCTGCAGTTGTTTCCCTTGGAAAGATACACTTGAGAGGATATTAGAATTAAATGTGAACTGCAACAGTCTACTGGTTTATTTTTCATATTTTATAAACTGAAAATTGAGCTTGCAGAACTTGCCACATTCTACATACATAGCTCTAATTTTAAATCCAAATCTAGAATCTGTATTTAATTTTCAGCTTTTTTTAACCTCATGCTTTTTAAATTTATTTATTGATGCATGTCAGATAGGCCATGATGATTTTAGATGGTAGGGGTATTAAAAACTACACATCACAATGATAAGCAGTCACCTGTACCTGCTGACTTTATAGGAAAGCTGATTATATAAATGTGTGTATATATGTTATATATACATATATTGAATACTGCCTCTTTTTGTTTTGTCTATAATATCAAAACTGACTGGTTGAAGCATAAGAAGAATGTTTCTCCCCCAAAACCTTGTTAAGAGTTTTTGTTTCTGTTTTCTTTGTGTATCAGTTCATACTGTAAGAATCTGTCTCTGTTTTTGAAGAAAAAGCAATATTCCTTGGAATGCAAGAAGGATGGAAAGGTTACGTTTGCAATGAGGAAATAGATTTTCACAACTAGTTTGTTTTGCAACTTTAAGGTTGACATCTATGTGGGCCTTATATACTCTGAACTGAACTATCGTCACCTTGGTGCTTATGGGCCATTACTTGACCTATGAATCTTTAAGGCACAATCAGTTGTATTTTACATTTAAAGATCACATGAGTAATGGCCGCCTTTCCCTCCTGTCTGTTCCTTTCCCACACACTTTCCAAGGGTAGCCAGTAACTAACTTTAGGGCGGCCAGGCCCAGCCCTAGTTTTTGTGTAACTTCCCTTCACCCTCCTCATTGCTACCTGTGGTTGTGATGGGGGCCGCACCATCTGGATGGTTTGGAAATGAGTCTCTTGGCAGTCCTCACGCAGGCCCTCACAGCCTGTCCTGCTTCTGACCCGCGGTGGGACTACAGCAGCATCGTCCTGCCTACTAATGGGAACCAGCACCCAGGAGGACAACTGGGAGCCATCTGGGTTTTCACTCACTGTTTAGCTAAACTGGTAGACCACAAAAGGGGTTTCTCAAACCTCTGATTTTATCAGAGTTCCTGAGAAAGGAAACATACTCAGTCAAACCAAATGAAACAAGTCGTGTTTTCGTTTTTATTAATAGTGCTTCTGAGAGCTAATTAAGATTTAAAAGAAGCCTGAAATCCGAATATGCAACAGCTTAATTCCTTTAAGGGAATGTCTGATAGACCGTCTTCAGAAAAGATCTATAAAGAATCTAAACAAGCAGGACTGTGTCAGAAATGGATCTGTTTTCAGATCAAACTGCCCAGCCAAAAACATTTGGATACAGACAGTACTCTGGACTTGTTGTACTTGCTAGAATCCATAAGAATTAGTGCTTCTTTAGGAAATACTTCCTAACCCCCCCCCCCCAAGAAATGGGATATGAGTTGGAGAAAAGTCCAGTGCTTTTCTCTGTGTGCGCGTGTGTGGGCTGAGGTGCATGATGTTTCTTTCTCAAGGATCATGGCAGGATCACAGAACTCTTTTATACAAGTGAGAACCAGGTCTCTGAGTATCTTTCTGTAAATAATAGTAAGAAAAGCTCCTCACCAAATTCAAGCTTGTACATTATATTCAATGTTTTTAAATTTAAGTTTTATTGTTTTGTATGTAAATATGTGGACCCAGGAACTGTTATTAACGAGCAAAAAGTTACTGTTCAGGGCAGTGATTCTGTTTAATAATCAGACAAAATGTTAGACGAGCTTTTTAAAGCCATATAGTTTTAACTCTGTACAGTAGGTACCGGCCTGTATTATTGTAACAATAACTCTAGCAATGTATAGTGTATCTATATAGTTTGGAGTGCCTTCGCTTCCATGTGTTCTTTTGTTTCTGTTTTTCATTTTTGAGATTTAAGTTGATTTTCTTGATCCATGTCTTCCCTGCTCATCAGTTTTCCCTTTGAAAAAAGAGCTCAGTCACCACCGTATCTTTTTGCCCCTTCCACAGTGAAGTTTCAGTGAGACGCCATGCTCAGGAGCCGGAAGAGGAAACCATGTTAGTAATCTCATTGAAATCTTGCATTTGTTTTAGTCCTGAGACGCCTGTTTCCTCCTCAGCAGTGACCAGCTTCATTTCCTAGACTGTTCAGGGACTTAGTGGAGTGCAGAGAGTCCTAGAGCTGAAGGATAGCAAACAGACCAGGTATTACTCATCTCTGTCCTAATGGCAGATTCTGAGAGCCTTACGTGCTCACTCTACTCCTTACCTACTTCCTTCCGAATGAGAGAGGTAAAACATTTGTTTTAATAAATGAGAGTTTCCTAGTAGCATTAAGTTTTGCTCCATGGGATCCTGAAATGCTACAATGCAATGGCTGATAGTCACTGGCCTAGAGTGCTGCCATGTTGACGGAGGACTGTCGTTTCCACAGGGGAACTTTAGTCCATTCCCTCTCTGTGACCATCTACCCACGTCCAATTAGGTGTCATTTTAGTTTTTTAAAAACAGTTTAATTCTTACTGTTTGCCCAACATGAAGGCCTTTTTTGAAAGGAAAAGTACTTGTTTTGCCTCCCAAATACTCTATATGTCTTGAGTAGAAGAAATTAAAAAAAAAATTTACCAAACCAAAGGTTGCTATTTTTTGAAACATGTGTTCATCCCAGCAAGGCAACTGCACCTTCTTTCCAATGACGTGTGTCATTTTTAAAAGTCCTCTTAATTTTTAGACACATACTTTTGGTTTGTGTCTTAACACAGAATGCCTGACCAGTCAGCCTGTCTTCACCAGTGTGGAAGTTTCTAAGAGGACTATTATATTCTCTATCCCTGTGGATATAAAGACACTGGCATTTCACTTACTTTTTTCCCTCCTTTTTAAAGGATTTAACTTTGGAATCTTCCAAAGGAAGTTTGGCCGATGCCAGATCCCCAGTGGGGGTTTTACTTTGTTTGAAACAAAAGTCGTATCTTAATTCCCATCATTCATGTTTGTGATCATCTAATCACAGAGCAGAATACTTTTCTCCCCCATGTAGGAAAATTAAACTTGCTTTATAACAAAATCTGTCTTTTCTGGTAGATACCTGAGCCACCAGAAATGAGAGACACCTAGAGGCACAGCAGAGTCCCAGCCTGAGGTCTACCTTTGAAAGACTTGGAAAGTAATCCCTGGCATTTGGGTTATTTTCACAAGGGTTATATCATTTTATTCAAGTTTGTTGCTCCGTTTTGCACCTCCGCAATAAAAGCAAAGTGACAACCAGAACATAAGGGGTTAGCTTGGCAAAGTAGACTTCCTTGTGTTAACCTTTTTTTTTCTTATATCTGTCTACAGGCAGATACAGATTGATATATGAAAATGTGCTTGCCTGTAAAATTTGCATTTATAAATGTGTTGCCGATGGATCACTTGGGCCTGTACACATACCAATTAGCGTGACCACTTCCATCTTAAAAACAGATCTAAAAAACAAAATTTATTATATATATATATATATATAAAGGACTGTGGGTTGTATACAAACTATTGCAAACACTTGTGCAAATCTGTCTTGATATAAAGGAAAAAGCAAAACTGTATAACATTATTGCTACTTGAATGCCTCTGTGACTGAATTTTTTTCTTTTTAAATATAAACTTTTTTGTGAAAAGTATGCTCAATGTTTATTTTCCCTTTCCCCATTCCCTTGTAAATACATTTCGTTCTATGTGACTTGGTTTGGAAATAGTTAACTGGTACTGTAATTTGCATTAAATAAAAAGTAGGTTAGCCTGGAAATGAAATTAAAATTCACAAGTGTGTGGTCTTTATTTCAGTACACAACCCTCTTTCTCCACCCTGCCTATTTTACCACTGCAATATGTAGTCACACCGCCATCTCTGTTCCAGAGGAAACATGAATCTTTGTTACTAAGATCAAAATAGGAACATCACTTGGCGTGTTTTCAGATGATCTCCATCGTACTGCCAAAAGAGGTGCAGCTTCCATCCCAGAAGCCTTTGGATTTGAAATAGAGGAAGCTTCGCAGACACTGCTTTGAAAGAAAACATCCCAGAAAGGGACAATTGTAAAAACATGTATAAGCTGCTGTCTTTGATTACTGTGTTCATGGTTTTGTGTCGCTGTATTTTCTTTTAATTCTCATCCTATTAGTAATGGTCTTTGGGGGTCTCTGTAAACTATATGAACACCACAAACAGTGGGACTGTACCTCCCAGGTAACCAACACATGTTGTGTTTTGAGTCTGCTCATTTCCAGTACTGGATGATGTATGTAAACATGTTATGTCTCTTAGTGCAAAAACAAACTTCTTTTTTTTTTTAAGGGCTGGTTCACTGTCCAGCCTGACCTAAAGGCTAGATATAAGGTCATGTGACTGCTGCTTCAATAAAAACAAATTTATATTCGATATAGTCTGGTGTTCTTTATTGATGTGGTGATGGGGTTGGCTAATTCCACCAACAGTTGCAAAATAATTAATATGTTAGTGGAGGTAGTAGAGAGATTGGCTCGACAACCAGATAGAAGATGCTGCTTAGGATGGGCCTCCCTGGGCACTGAAGTGCAGTTGTTTGGAGTTGGTGGCTACCTTGTTTTGGCCTGGCCTCAGCTCTAAGTTGTGACTGACTTGAACAGTATGTTAAGTATCTGCTAAATACCCATTTTACTTGAAATTCTGAAAGACTGCCTTTTTAGTTTCTAAGTAAGTCCTAGGAAGAACTAACCAACTGCATCTGGCTCATCTCCCAGGAGAGCAACAATAATAGATGCTATTTTAGAAAGGTAGGGACGGAATCATTGTGGAAAGAAATGAATACAAGTGGTAAGATGGTCACCCATATTCCATGTAAAAAAAAAATCACCCACCCATAAGATTTAGGGTAGGGTATATGAATGGCAAGTTACCAGCAAGAGACAAGCTACAGAAGGGCTGGATGAGGACAAGTTTTCTGAAGATAGAACTGGTTAAGTCACATGGGTTTATCTACATCCTTTTTTTCCAGAAATGAGAAGCCACTCTGGACCCTCTATAATATTTGTTGTTCTGTCCTACCTGGACCAAGTAGAGAGGCTGCTGCGTGACTAACAAATGGAGCAAGAAGGTCTTGCTTAGATCCTTGTCCTGAGCTTGGGAGATTGAGCTAGGAGCTTGAATAATAGCAGCCATTGGTGATGTCTGCAAATTAATGCTTAGTTCTACTTGCTTAAAAGTTCAGGGACTGACCAGTGTTCCAGCACAGCAGGTAAAGCTGCCACGTGCACCACTGATATCCCCCATAGACACTGGCTCCTGTCTGGATGCTCTACTTCCAATCCAGCTTCCTGCTAATGGCTTTGGAAAAGCAGCAGAAGATGGCTGAGATGTGTGGGCCCCTGCTACCCACAAAGGAAACCCAAAAGGAGATAGCCAGTGGGAATAAACCAACATTAAACCATCTGAGGAGTAAACCAACAGAGGAAAGTTCTGTGTTTCCCTCTCTCTAACTCAACCAATAAATTTTAATATTTAAAAAGTTCAGGTAAGGGAGGAATGAAAGATGTTTGACAGTAGGAAAGTGGAGACTGAATCCTAGTCCGATAAACTTGAGCTGCTCAAAACTACTGAAAAGAAGTATCCAGTGTTTGCTCTCCAGTGCATTTTACTGAGAATCTGGAATTATTGCATTTAGTCTTTTTGGTTACAGTAAGGTGTGCATATGAATTCAATGTTCAGGAACTTGCGTGCTTTTCAAATCATTACCAGGAGATGTGAGTATGCCTCATAAACCCATCTTTTTTTTTAAAGATTTATGAATTTATTGGAAAATCAGATATACAGAGAGGAGGAGAGACAGAGAGGAAGCTCTTCCGTCTCCGATGATTCACTCCCCAAGTGGCCGCAATGGCTGATGCTGTGCCAATCCAAAGCCAGGATCCAGGAACTTCTTCAGGGTATCCCACACAGGTGCAGGGTCCCAAAGCCTTGGGCCGTCCTCAACTGCTTTCCCAGGCCACAAGCAGGGAGCTGGGTGGGAAGTGGAGCTGCCAGGATTAGAACCGGTGCCCATATGGGATCCTGGCACGTTCAAGGCAAGGACGTTAGCCGCTAGGCCTCACATAAACCCATCTTGAGCTAGCCTTACCCTCATCTTTCCCTACCCTAGGTCTGACATTGTAAATTCAGGCTCTTGAATGAGTAACAGTGATGTTGCTTTCATGAGTGAAGGGATATGCATATGACCTACAAACACAATTAAATGATATTTCTAAATTGAAATTTACACTTCGGAATCTATAGACAAAACCAAGAGCAAAAGCTATATAATTTGAAGAGAGGAACTCTTTCTTCCCATCAATCTCTTTTCTAAAAATGGATCTCCTTTCTAAAAGAAAAGGCTGCTAAATCTGAAGATGTGTCAGGGAATGTGTTGACTTGCTTTGTTTTCTATTGATGATTTCTCAGGTTTTCAGAGTTTGGTCTGCTTGAAAAAAAAGAACGGTAAAATTTAGGCAATTAATCATTTGTTACTAAAATCCAGTTCCTTTATAGTTTCATTTGCACCAGATATTACACATTTAGAATTTATTGAACTATTCCATATATAAGTGCTTACAGACTTAGAATTTTTATATAGAAAATCTTTTCACAAGCAAATCAAGTTTAATTATCAACTCTTGCATTCTTAGAACGAGAGTCTTGAGATGGCAAAGGGCAGTAAGTAATTTATAAGGAGTATATTCATATACATAAAACAAAAGTTAATGGAAATTTCATGTGATGAAAACACTGCATGGCTTCAGACTTTTGCATCAAAATAAACTTACAATTCCACTTTCCCATGGCTGTTTTTGAAGTTCTCTGTAGGGTAGATACATAGATAATGCGTGTGTGGTTATATATTTATTTCCTCACTCACACATTTTTTTCCACAGAAAAGAAACCCAAAACAATTTTACACCTCTAGCCAGAAACATATTTGCTAAGCCAGAGTTTTAGGTGTGCCATGAATAATGTAGAATCAATTAAAATGTTGTGAAAATGCAAAGGACAGGCACTTGGTACACCTGCATTCCGTTTGGAAATGCTCATGGTCACATCCTGCCTCCTTCTGATCCAGCTTCCTGCTAGTGTGGACTCTGAGACTCTAGATGACGGTTCAAATCCTTGGGCTCCCCCAAAGTACATAAGACCTGATGGAATTCTCAGCTTGTGGCTTCTGTCCAGTCCAGCTGTGGGCTTCTGAAAAAGAACCTGCCTCTTCCTCTCTTTGTCTTTCAGATAATCTTTTTTTTAATGGAGACTTTTCTTTCTTTCTTTCTTTTCTCTCATATCCTCTTCCTCTCCTTTCCTTTCCCAACCTACTTCCTTCTCTCCCTCATTTGTTTTCTCTCTTTCTCTTCCCCCCTCCTTTCTTCTCCCCTCCCCCCTCCCCTCTCTCCCCCTCCCTTCTCTCTCTCCTTTTCTCTCCTCCCTCTCTCTCACCCTCTTTCTCTCTTTCCTCTCCCTCATCTCAATCTCTAGCCCTAGCTGTCTCCAAGAAAGAAAAGGAAAAAAAGGTGGGGGCGGGGGGAGAAACACACAGCAAGGGCTTCGGTCTGCTGGCTGTCATCCCAGATGGCCACAACAACCACCTGGGCTGTGCTGGATCATCTTCAGCTGCTTTCCAGGGCTCATTAGCAAAGAGGTGGATCAGAACCTGTGCTCATATGGAATGCCAGCTTTGCAGGCAGAAGCTTAACTTTGCCACACAACACCAATCCCTCAAATTTTGAAAAGTGTTTTATTCAAAGATGACTATAACCAAAGCAGGCAGTTTCAGACTCTTAGCTTTGTGAACACACAAGAACATCAGATGCATGCACATGGTTCTGCTGTGACACATCTTCTACCACCACAGCCTTGTCCCAGAGCAGCACAGCATCAAGCTCATGAGCAAAAGCAGGCTCAGTCACATGAGGAGCACACCTGCTTCCACAAAGTCACATAATGTCCCCATAGCCACAGTACCTGGCTTTCCTCCCACACATGTGTGTTCTAGGGAATCCTCACTTGGATCCTGGGAACCCACAGACCACCCATGACAGCTCAGCATCCATGCAAAGAAATTTCTTGCATTCAAATATTTATGTTTCTGCTTTGTTTCCTTAACAGTAAACTTTCTGAGGATAACAGTCATGTCTGAACCAATGTCAGATGCTCCAATTCAGATTGCATTTATGGGTTCTTCAAAATGTCTTGGAAAATGGAATTAGAAGCTAAGTTTACTTTAGCATACAAAAAAAAAAAAAAAACTTGAAATCTAAGCCTGATTTCTTTTTCATATTTTCCATGAAATTTTTTTAAGATCTTCCAAAATTACGTGCTTCTTAAGATGTTTGAATAAATGTGGAGATACAAAAGGGATGTGCCCAGAATAAGGTCATGACAAGCTTATAACATTTGGGTCAGGCCTCCTAGCCTCTCTCTCTATGAGACATGCACAGATGCTACTGCACCTGCTGATGAACCTAGCCTTGGAACCACTGAGCAGCACAGGACAAGAGGCTGGGGTTGGGAATGAGTGGGGAGTGGGAGGCCAGAGAATTTGAGGTAGCAATGAAAAGACTCCAGCTGATGCCCTAGTGACCCCTTCTGTCCTTCTACTAGGACAGTTTAATGAGGTGTAGGGGTTTATTCCCAGATCGCAGCCACTGCCCTCTATGGACAGAACTGGGGTTAGGGCTTACAGAGGGCCTGTGTCCCCTTCCCAGCTGAGGGCCCAGCAGCAAGTCTCCTGGGGAAGCAGGCACAGCATCACTGACTTGTCCATTGGTCTAGCCCAGAGTGGTGGCTCAGAAAGCTGTGGGCCTGGCTACCCTGTTGAGGCTTAGCCCAAGGCCAGCAGTGTCTCAACCATCTGTGGTGCTGAACAACTCGCGCATGAGGGGGGTGGCGAAGGGGTGTGTGTCCTTGATTCGCAACAGTTTCTGGGTGTGCTGAGCATTGATGGTACGAAGCTCAGTCAGTATCGCCATGATCTTCAAGAACAGGAAGCTGTGGACCAACCAGAGGAAAGAGTGATGATGCAACTGCCCTTTGCCCAAGCCACCAGCCTCAGACCACTCTCAAGTCAATCGAGGCTTGACTGACTGAACGCCTTAAGCTTCTCTTCCAGTCTGGGAACAAGAAGGGCAGCACGGACATCAAGATACAAGTAGCAACCATACTCTTCCCTACTCCCACCCATCTGCATGACTTCAGTCTTGGCACAGAGGAACCTCAGTGGGAAGATCAAGACATTAAGACACACACACACACACACAAATGCTTAGATAATTGTGTGGCTGGGGCGGAGGGGTGGGAGCGGGAAGGAGGAGGTAGCGAGCAGCTTATTACTTTGGTTAAAATCCAAAGTCCAGGTCCAAGCAGAACAGTCTGGGGAGGTTGGGCACTGCAGCACAAATCCCTGCCCAACTCTAGCTCTGAATCTAGTGTCAGACATAGCACAAGTGTCGGCTTCCCATGATGCAAAAGACAGCAGCACCTGCAGCTTTAGGGCTGCTCACTGGGGAGGTGAGAGCAAGTACAAACAAGGCCACCCCAGCATCCCAGGATACTGAGCTCAAACAAAAGCTGCTGTGGGCCAAAGAAGGGTTGCAGTTTGAAGTTTACCCAGTGCTGGTCCTACACCTTAAAGCCTTGGGCTCATTCATGAGTCTGTGGGTATCAGACTAGGCACTTAGAGTTAGTGAAGATGTGAAGTCTGGGGGCCAAGGCCTAGGTGTCCTTTCTGAGTTGTGACCATACACACTGAGGGTTGTCCAATCCCGTGTGTGTGTGTTTCCTTAGAAGTCATTCAGTAGTTGTCTAGTGCTTGTGCTATGGACTTGGTGGCAGGTCCACCACCTGCAGAACCTTTGACCTCACCCTCTTGCCGGATGGTGGTGGTATCCACTTCCTAGGAGTGTTTGGAGGATTAAAGGTGATAGTCTATGCAAGCTTCTTTGTGCCAGCATTGACACCTGTCAGTACCTGGTAGCTATGGTCCATTTATTTACAGTCACCATTACTCATGCTATCACTGTTACATTGCTATCATTGTGCTATTGTCAGCTGCTACTACAAGACCCTGCAGGGGACTCAGAAGAATATCTGGTTCTTTGCACCCTGTGATGAGCAGCCTGGGAAAGACCCTGGGCAGACAAACATCTGACAATCAGACACAGGCTGTGGTTCCCTGGTGACTTGGTGGGCAGTCAGGATTGACCACACAAGAAGCCTCAGAGAAGATGACCGTCTCTATCCTGCTCTCCTAGGCACACACAGACAGAGCCCTCCCATACACTTCCTCCCTTGCTGCTGTGCTCACCGGTGGGTAGGCTGGGGACGATTGCATTCAATGTAGGCCTTCAGGGTGATGGCGAATTGCTCCTGCAGCTGGTCTATCATGCTGTGCTGCACCACACCTGGACGGTCTGTGAGAGAGTGTGTGTTGGAGGTGGGGGTGGCAAGTGGCGGGCAGCGGAGGAAGCAGTGTGGGACAGCAAGGCAATGGAGGCAAAAAGTAGGAGTAGGAGCTGCCAGCTAACCACCTTTCAGAGCAGGAATCAGCTGGCAGAGAAGGGAGGGAAGACCTGGGCCTGGCAATGGGCCCACTGACCCAAGAACACAGCTGGACTGTGGCTGGCAAGCTGACTGGGCATGAGGGGGGAGCAGGGGTATTGTCTGGGACCTTCCATGGGGAGGGCACAGCAAGCTAATGGAACAGGGAGCTGGCAGCCAGGGGGAGGCCATCACCTGGGGAGAAAAGGGAGATGGCCTGCATCAGCACATACTCCTCCTTGTGCAGCTGCAGCTTCTTCAGCATGTAGTGGAACTTCAGCAAGGGATCCCCGTTAAGCTGCTGTAAGCCATCTGTGTGCGAACGGGTATGGGATACAGGAGCAGCTTTATAGCATGCTGACCCAACACCCAGCCTTCCCTCAGCAGGGTCCATCACCTGGTTTTTCTGCCCTTGGTCCCAGTACCCACAAAACCCAGGGTAGTGCCCTTCCTTCCCCTCATTGCTTGGTTTCTCTCCCTTGGCCAGGGCAGACAGGCAGCCTACAGGTACCTTCAAGGGTTTCCAAGCAGTAGGACAGCCGGCCACACTCCCAAGTCCAAGTCTCTGCATTGAACACGGTGTTAAATCTCAACAGGCACAGCTCAAAGGTGGCTCCCTTCAACAGCGAGATTTGGTCCTCGATGGGCAGGTCCCTGGCAGTGAGGAAGGGGAAATGGGGAGGATGACAGCTTCCGCAGCACAGCACCAGCACTTACCACCATAATCGAGGAAATGGAGGAGGGACGCGAGTGAAGTGAGGTTGGCTCCCATGTCCAACCATCAACGCTCCTCCTGATGCCTGCTGGCTGCCTCCCATCTCAACACATAACTCTCCGTTACCATGTTCCTCTCCTCTCTGGAGGCCTTCACTGACCAGCTAGCCTGACCTAGCTCCTCCAACTCCCTACCTGGCCATGGACCTATACCTGACTCCTTGGCCCCTGGCCTTTCATGTTCTGCTTCAGTCCCCACCACTCTGGGAATGGTTGTTCTTGAAGCTTTTCTTGGTAAGCCCTGCTAGTCTTTCAAGCCAAGCTATTACCTCCCACAAAGCCTCCTGAGAATGGAGACCCTCTGCAGGTGCCACTCCTTTAGCACCAGCTCGAGGCAGCCTGCCACACCTGCTTCTTGCTCTCTCTGTTGTACTCAACAGGTACACAATCTGATTTCTACCATTTCTCTCCAGACAGCCTGGAGGTCTTGAGTCCTGCTTTCTGGGGCTGCATAGCAAGTTTCTGCTCTTCGTGGTTCCACTGAGAGTCTTCTCATCCCTCCTCACTGAGGAAGTCACTCCTGACATGGAGTAATCTCTGGGAGCCTAGGAGTGAGGTCCATTTGGCTGGTTGGATTTTCAGGAAGCCTTGGTGCAATGATGATCTTAGAAATTCAGGCTCTGTGGTCCTCATGCCCACCCTCGTTCTGACTCCACAATGCTAAGCTACAAATGTTCTGACATTGCGCTCCTTCCATGTCTTCCCAGGGCCTGCATCAGGACCTGGTCAATTCTGAAGTTTGAACCCTGCTACTTCCAAGTCTGTCATCTACCACTGATTACCTGTGACCTTGTACAGATGTCTTAACCTCGGTAAAGCTCAGTTTCTGTATATTGAGTGAAGGAAATAGTGAGGCCTGGGGTCTTTGTGCTCAGGACTGATGGTCACCAAAGCCTTTACTCTCATAATTAAGACACCTGTTGAAATGCCTGTTCAGACTCCCACATCACACACTGGAGCACCTGGGTGGTCAGATGCCTGGTTCCAACTCCTCACTCCACCTTCCTGCTAATGCAGATTCCAGGAGGTGGCAAAGATGTCTCAAGGAGCTGGGTTCCTACTACCCACTTGGGAGATTTATGCTGAATTCCTGGCTTGTCAGCTTCAGCCCAGTCCAGTCCCAGCCCTGGAATGAACCAGTACATAGGATCTCTCTCTCTGCCTCTCAAATAAATACATATTTTTTTTAAAAAATGGTTAGGAGAGGCAACAAATGCCCCCTGCCCTGGTGGAACAAGACATGTCCACAGGGATCTGCTAGTGCCCAACTGGTAGGCAGGCTTCTATCCCTGCTCCCTTGACCTAACTTAGTACACCCTGAACCCATTTCAACCTGTTGCCATCCTCTCTCCAGTACATAAGTTATTCATGTCACCCGTGAGGCCACGGTGAAATTCGGGCCTCCTTTCATGTGGGATTCAGCCCCCCTTTACCGGGCTCAATACATGAATGGGGCCAACCCCTGGGCCGACACTGCAACACCATCTGCAACCCCGACAGACTGCTCCTCAAAGGACAGGAGTTTTCTGCTCACTCTGGTTGCCCCAAAGTCATTGCTTCCATACCCAGCCTAGCGGAGACTCAGGATCCCCCATCACGTGACCTCAGGACTTTTTCAGCTTTCTCTTGGCAGCCAACTGCTGGAGATGCAGCGTCTGTTCCTTGCCCTCTAATCTCTTGCCTTCACTCTCTACACTTCCTTTCATTTCCTTCCATCTCATTCTTTGCACTGGAACTGTGGACTTGGGATTCCTGCCTTTAAGAGGGGGAATAGGGAAAGGAATTTGAAGCCTACCACATGCTGTGTGTTGCTCAGATGTTTTCTTGTGCCACACAACAGCCCTGTAAATTATGACGTACTGGCTGCTATCTGCCAGATGGAAAGGCTGTCCTGCGATTGGCCCATAAGCACAAAGTGAATGAGACACAGAGCAAGGTCCCTGTTCTCCAGCAGCACTGGTGTGCTGGGGGCAGAGTGAAATCAGATGCTCTGGTGCCAATGTCTCACACATCCAGAGGGCTCTCCTTCCCTGTCCTTGAGCCACTCGGCCACTTCTTGTTCCTTCCCACACCCATTCACCCAGCTTCATGTCCTACCTGAAGTAGGAGATGACTTTAGCGAAGTTGATGATGCCTTTGAACATGTAGGTTGACATGTCAGCCAAGTGGGGCAGCAGAGAGAAGATCTCTTTGCCACCTCTGTCAGCTGGGGGCTTATAGTTCCACACGCTGCCGTCCTCTCCCCGCAGCTGCAGCGAGAGCTTCAGGGTGCCCATCTCTTCCTGGAACTGTCTCAACCTGTTTGTTTCTTCCTCCGATAGGGCCTGAAGAGATTCTGAGATCTCAGAGCCACTGCCAAACACCTCTGGCAGCTGGGAAGCAAGCCAGGAGGTGGAGAGAAGACACAGCATGTGTTGCATAGCCCACACTTGCCCTCCTTTGCTCCCAGCCCCAGTGAGCCAGTCAGCCAGCCAGCCACAGTCCAGGAAAATGCACAGTTGCAGGTGCCTCTCCTTCATACACACATGCGAAGACACACACACAGCACTTATTTCACCTCCCTGGCTTTCTACCACATGGCATTTTCAGGATCTCTTTAGTAGCAGTTGCACACATCCTCACCCAGTCAGAATGGAAGGAAGAGGAGGTGTTCACCCTACTATGGCCCAAGCAGCCCTAGACATTGGGCCCTAAAGACTCAGAGAGAAGGCTTGGGGAGCTACAAATAGCCAGAGCTAACTTGAGGCCTCTGGGCTAATGTGGTTTTCTGAGCTGGGAACACCTGTTCATACAGATCACCCCCCATACCACCCCTGAGCCCATCAGGCCTTGACCCTATGTTCACAAAGCAATGAATGCAGCAGCACAAAGCAGTCAATTAGCCTTTCCCTCCAGTCATCACTCACACCCAATTCCCATCTGCTATGGAAAGCACAGAGTACCCATTCTCACACATGAGCCCAGGCAAGGGGAGGGGGATGCAGGGGAGATGCTTGCCCACCCCACAATTTAAAATTAAGCAGGACTGAGTTAACAGGGATTTGCATTTCTAACAGCCCCAGGGCTACTGATGACCCAGAGACTACATCTGTGCAAGCCCTGGGATTCTGAGGAATCCTGAGTCCAGTTTGGAGGCCTCCTACCCGAAAATTCTTGAAATGCGAGAAAGTAGAGTCGAAGGTTTTCATTTGCGCGTCCATCAGTTCCTCGATGATGAGCCGCTGCTCCTGGCTCAGCCCCTGCATGCCCGGTGGCTGAGCCTCCATCCGCTCTCTCTTTTTCCTCTTGATCAGAGCCCGTCTCTGTGCCACGGCCACGTCGGACATGATCACTGCAGGGACATCAGAGCAGGCTCAGCACTCAGGTCCCCCACCCACCCCCAGGCTGCCTGCAGCTCCTGGAGAGTCTCCTAGAGAACCCTCTCTCTGCAGAGGAATGCTGCAAGTGAAAGGGGACGGATGGTGACAAGCAGCTTCCCCTTGTCCATCCTTAGGGGGACAAGGGGAGTGGGTCCTCTAGAGGAACACCTGTGTGCAGGCAGACGGGAGGTGGGGCTGCCCTGCTTTCCTCTGTGGTGTGCTTGTGACCCCAGGGGGGACCCTGGGCGAATGTGGGGTATCAGCATTCAAGGGCACTGGGATTGCATGAAGGCCTTGCAGCTGACTATGACCTTATACAAGCTCCTTAGCCTTGTGGACCTCAGCGGCTTCCCTTGCAGACCAGAGCAGAGAGGTCTGCCTCTCCCCCTGTTAGAATGAGACCCTAAGGGCTGTGCGTACAGCAAGTCCCTAGAGACCTGGACCCACGGCTTGGTGAGAAATGGCAGTTCCAGCTGTGCCTCCTGCGCCTAGAGCCTCAGATTCATAGGTGAATTTCTGGAGCCACGGCTGCTGGGGTGCTCAGAGGGTAGAGAACCACAGGGCTCTCTGCACCCCACTACTGAGTGAGGAGCTTTCCAAAGGTGGCAGGACATACTACCTGACAGTGTCTGGAGAACACCGTGAGCTCCAGCAGGCCACAAGCCTGCTGCAGACCAGCAAAGCACTGGATACTGTAGCCTCCGGCCCCTCGGGGGGCTTTCTGAGTGAACCAGGGAGCATAAATGCTAGTAGACTTAAGGCTGAACAAGCAGGAATCACCTATGGCAAACAGCTCCTCTAATTACGAGCTGGCTGGCTGAAAAGTCCGGGTTGCTATCACATCCTGGTAGTCTGCAGTATCTGCGTCTGCCCACCCTCGCTGGGTTGCAGCACCAGGGTGACAGCTACGAAGGGACCAAAAAGAATCACAAGGCCCAAGAAGAGAGACGGGACTGGGTTTTGGCTGGCGATGCCCAAGCCTCCCAGAGCCGAGAGCTGGGGGCGTGCCCTCCACCCAGGTGCATTGGCAGCACAGCCGCAAGCTCCCCCTGCATGCGGCTGGCTCTGATCCCTTTGCTACAAACTGCCACGCGCCCTTGCACTGCGCACGCGACTTGTCCTGCACCCCAGCGTCCCTGCGCCGCTCCTGGGCGCACCTGTGCGGGGCACCCCTCCCTCCCGGCCCCCTCCCCGTCCCACTCCCACCACTCACTTTCCTTCCTCATGCCGCTTTCCAGGCACTTGCGCAGGCGGCAGGCCTGGCACTGTCGTCGGGTCTTCCGGGTGATCTCGCAGGCACCTTTCCGGAAGGGGCACCTCAGCCGGGCGTTGCGTTTCACAGCCCTCCTGTGGGAGAACGAGAGCCCACGTCTTGGGGGCTGCTTCAGGGCTGCGCCCTTCCCTCTCCCACGCTCCCTACAGCCAGCCGGCATTGCCTTTGGTTTTCATGGGCGAGGTGCGGGTATGGTTTCTTCCTTGGGGTCCCGGGACGAGGGGAGCAAGAAAGGTGGCCCTCTCTGCCAGTTGCCCGGCAGAAGCCGCTGAGCCACTCTCTCCGGGACACTTAGTTCCACACCCCAGGCCCTGCTGTCCCTGCACCTGCTGTGTCCTCCTGTTCCACATCCTTGCTGTTTGCACAAAGATGGGCCTCTTTCCAGATTTCTCCCTCTCAGAGAAGGAGATCTGAGGACACTGACCCCAGGAGTGTACCTAGGAGGACAGAGTGGAGGCTCCCAACTGTGAGAGAGGCCGAGAGCCTGAAGGCCTGTAACGGAGACAAGCGCTGGGTGCTGCCTCTGCCCAGCAGCCCGCGGGATGGCTACCTTTGGGTGACTGTGGCCAATGCCCAGGGCTGTGGGCTGATGGTGTGGCAAAGGAAGAAAGCTAGCCCTGGAACATGGGAAGCAGTCCAAGGGCGCAGCAGAGTGAGGACTGGACTGGGTGGTTGAGCTGTGCACCCTTGTCTTATAACTCCAGACTGTGTCTTGCAGCTTCCAGGACCTGAGCCTCCCACACTGCCGCATTCCATAGGGACCAACCTATGGGTCACTTCTTTACAGGCACTTTTCCCCACCCTGCTGGCCCAGGTATTTTAAGACCCCCGTCCCAACAGGTGTAAGAGGGGAAGGGGGAATCACAGGGGAGGTACACTACTAGCGCATATAGACATTTTACAGAGCTTTGCAAAGTTAGTTGTCAAAACCCTGTGGAATTCATCATGTCATCTGCCTGGTGAGGAGAAGAAAGATCAAGGCTCAGGGAAGATCCATCACCATCTTTCTCCAGGGAAATAGCGTAAACTTGAACTCAGGTCAGCCCTTCGTCAAATCCACGCTCTTACCCACTATAGCACATTGCCATTCCCTCCAGGAGTCCCAACAATAGCAGCTGAAAGGGAGTAGGAAGTAGAGGAACCCCCACAGCCATCTGCATGGGGGGGTCCTTGCACCATCTGCCATCTGCACAGGGCTGCTTGAACACATGTTCCAGGCAGGTCTCCACCCCCACCCCTTCATGTGGCATGTGCCCAGCTCAGAGACTCCTGGTGTTCCTTGCAGGTGACCAGTTTGAGAGTAGGCATGGGCTGACCTGGAACTCTCCTCATGCATTCCTTTCTCCCCTCCTGTCTCCACCTTTCTTGGTCTGCCTTGCTTCCTCCTTGGTCTGAGTGCTGCATGGAGGTGGCCTCGCTGGGCTGGCTTTGCCCATTCAGATTCTTGAGCTGGACAGCATGGGCATGTCTGTCCAGGCCTGCTGTGCTCTAAGCTGGGACTTTTCAGGCCTTCATTTTCTGATCCTCCCAGTTGGTAAGGGAGTTTATTTTCTTTCACCTACTTACTGGCATTCTTGACGTGAGCATTCCACAAAAATCTATATGAATATTTGCCAGGTGGATTTTTGAATTTTGTACTCTTTTGGTGACTGATTTGCTCTTGTATTTCAAGAATGCATCTTAACAGAAAGGGCAGCTTTCCTGAGTTAAATTATAAAACTGAAGCTGAGGCTTTTTCTGAGATATAAATGGCTCCAGGGAGACAAATTAGAAGTCTTTGACTGGGGCCCTAACCCACACCCTGAGCCTGGGAGAAGAGTCAAGTGGAGGCCCTGAGGCATTGCCCGAGGGCTGATGGTAGAGCAGGGTGAGATGTGGCCCAGCTTGCCAGTGGTGGCAGGTGCTTGAGGACTGAAGGATAACTCTACCTGAAAAAGCCCTTGCAACCTTCACATGTCATAACGTTGAAGTGGTAGCCATTGGCCTTGTCCCCACAAACACGACAAATCTGGGGACCTTCTTCCTCATCAGCACTGGTGGTGGGTTTTCCACCCATGGAGTCTGCTTCTTCATAATGCACAAGGCCAACATGGTTCCCGCTTGCTTCAGTTCTCACCTCCAGGTTTGTTTCTGGGCCTCTTGGACTAGAAGCAAACAAACAACAAGTACATGGAATGAAAGGACTGTACCATGACAGGTTGCACTTGGAACAGTCTGTCCCCTGTGCATGGGCGACCCAAGAGCTGACATCTCATGGAATAAATATGAGTAAATGATTGAGGCTCTCAGAAAAAATGTAATCATGACATTTTGGGTACAACAGTAGGGCCTTCTAATCAGAGGCCCACATGGACATACATCCATTCTCAACTATGTGAACAATATTGAAAATAAAATTTAAATAAAAAAAAAGTCAGGTTTTGGAGAGGACATAGGAAAAGACACATGGGGAGAGAAGGAAGAGATGGGAAAAAGATAATGCTAGCTTTAAAAAAAAAAGATTTATTTTAATTTTTATCAGATATACAGGAAGAAGGAGAGACAGAGAAGAAGATCTTCTGTCGATTGATTCACTCCCCAAGCAGTAGGAACAGCCAGTGCTAAGCTTATCCAAAGCCAGGAGCCAGGAGCTCTTTCAAGTCTCCCAAGCAGGTGCAGGGACCCAGGCTTTGGGCCATCCTCGACTGTTTCCCAGACCACAAGCAGGGAGCTGGATGGGAAGGAAGCAGGGCTGATGGGATTAGAACCAGTGGCCATTTGGGGTCCTGGCACGTGCAAGGTGAGGATGTCAGCTGCTAGGCTACTGTGCCGGACCCAAGACAAGGTTATTTTGTTTGGATCGGAGAGGTGATTCTTGAGTGAATTAAGGTTAAGAGGCTATGAGCTGGTCAAGGGCCTGGCAGGGAGCAGCTCAAAGGCCAGACTAACTCCTCAAGAATATTTCTGGGATGGGGAAGATTCAGGGAGGATGGTTCTGCAGATGTGATAGGAGAAAGCTGGAAAAGTAGGGCAAAATGTGAGGCTTCAGATAAGTTGCCGAGCTGCTGGGGAGGAACCAGGGCCACAGTGCGGGAGACAAACACCCTGCAGAGCCGGAGTGTGGGTGGGTTGGCAAAGAACCTGTGCCTGCCATTGTTCCAGGTGTCCTTCTCGCACTTAGATTCCAGCTCAGGTTCTGCATACAAGAGACACAAAGATGACCAATGGAAGTTGGAGTCAATCCTATTCACCAGTCGCTCCTTGCACTGACTGCTAAGGCCAACCACCTCCTGATGCTGCTGCTTTTTCTAAAACCAGAAAGAAAGTGCCAGTGAAATTTCCAGACATAAAAACATATGTTTTTAAGGTTGTGACAGATGATGGAAACTTGACAGATCCACCTATAAAGTGAATAAGAAATTAATCTGAACCTGACCTTAGCCCTCCAGAGAGCTTGAACTGAAAAGGTGTCGTGGGGAAGGTGGATCTTCCCTTTCCTCATGTAAGCCTTCAGACAAGCGTGTACGCTGTGCGTGTTCATTCTTGACATCCTCAACCCCACAAGTGATTTCAAGAGTTGGTAGGCTTTCCCAAACACTCAGTGAAGCGGGTGAAGGTCCCTCTTCCTCTCTGGGGAGCTCGTTTCCTGCTTTCCAGCAGGGCTCTGATAACTCCACTGATAATTGCCAAGAAATACAGGCAAACACAGATCATGAGACAAAGACTCCCACAGCGCCACAAGTCAGCAAGAACAACTTAGCACAGGAGACCTACACTGACTCAGTCACAGGCCGAGAAGCGACAGGAGACCTGCACAGAGGCCCTGCATTATCCAACACAGAACGTGTTTAAATAAACACGTTGAAGATGTATGTGGCAATGCAAAGACCATAAAATGACTACCCAAGCAGATCTGAAAAATGGATAATTATTACCTATAAATCCAAACAATGGGGGCCTGGCACAATAGCGTCTCTGTCCTTGCCTGGCATGCATCAGCATCCCCTATGGGTTCTGGTTCATGTCCTGGCTGCTCCACTTCCCTTCCAGTTCCCTGCTCAGCTCTGGCCATTGAGGCCATTTGGGGAGTAAATCAGCAGATAGAAGATCTTTCTCCCTGTCTCTCCTTCTCTCTGTGGATCTGCCTGTCCAATAAAAATAAAGAAATCTTAAAAACATAATGTCTTGGGAGTTAGAAAAATCAAAATGTCAGGAGACATCATGTCAGCTGATAAAATGGTGGTAAATTTAATCCAGTGAGTGAAAGGGAGATTTGCTGCATGGCAAAAACCGATAGGGAACAGAACCCTTGGAGTCTGATAGAAATGGTTTTGAACTGAGAAGGGGGCACCAGGTGGTGCCCACTGCCCTGCTTCTATGCCAGGCTGACATCAGTCTTCCTTACAGAATGATGCCCCATGGAATGGAAATGACAGTGGCAGAGTGTCTGGTATATGTCTACCAGATATCTTTTACATGTGAACTTAATAAGACCAATGGCTATGTGCATTTGATTCACTGCAGCTGTACTGACTTCTGACAGTTGTACCTGCCCCTCTCTGCACTGATTTGGGAATTATGGAGAAAAGAAGGTTGAAATGACAGTTGCCTGAAATCATGGAAAGTAAAATACCCTTCAGTGAAGCCTTGACAAAAAATTTCATTGTAAATTCTAATGTTCAGGCTCAACAGCAAAGAGAACTATATTCACAGCAAGGGAGAGTCAATAAGTGAATGAATAAATCAATGAATGGCCTGTTACTGGATGGCGAGGCTGGCACATTGGGGCTGCGTGGGCACACACATCCACTATGCCTCAGCGTGGGTGATCAGCTGATGCTGCCAATAGCTAGCAGGAGAGTGGAGGTAGAACATGAACCAAGGGCTGGCTGGCTCTCAAGCCTGTTTTAAATTCAGCATCTTGCTGTGGTGTGCACGAGATTTGTGTGTGAGTGGGTGATTATTAACCTGCCCTCATTTCCTCACCTGCCGGCAAGCCCAGACAGCCAGGCGGCATTCCTTCAGGTGTGTGTTCCTTGGGGGTAGTGAGCCCCCTTAGGAGGAAGGGGTTCCTGAGTTCCTCACATCTTCCTGTCTCAAATGGGGGAGGGCAGAAGAGCCCATGGAACCCTGGCTACCACTTCAGCCGCACTGGGACGCTTGTAGTCCTGGGTCCTCTATGGGGGTGCCGGCCTCCTGGTCTCAGGCTATGATTCTGACCCACAGAGTCAGAATCACCTGCCTCCCAGGTGCATTAACAGGAATCTGGATTGGAAGTGGAGCAGCCAGGAACTAAACCGGCATGCACATGCGTTGCTGGTGTTGCAGGCCAGAGCTTAACCTGCTGTTGTGCCCAGTGTGACACAGGTTAGGCTCGGCGTGCATGAAAGTGCATCAAGGTTGGAAGGGTGTACTGGGGATCAGCCCACTGCAGACAGAACGGACCAACGTGGCTTGCGGGAAATTCCTGGTGAGAGTTTAGTGGGGACCCAATGGAGAAGCAGCCACCCTTCTGTCCTCCGAGTGCTTCTCTTCCTCTCTCCGTGCCAGGGAATGGTAACAATGAGAACCAACTTTCCTGATTAAAAACAACACCACGATTGAAAAAAAAAAGAGTTTAAATAGAGTGACTCTAAAGCAAGAATGAGAAACTCTCACTCTATACTGCTTATAAATACTCTGAAGAAACATCTGAGTTACCTTCAATGAAACCAGGAGAAAAATAAAAAGGCAGTTTTAATAATGTTATTAATCACTCAAGGACTGATCTAATGGAGTAAGAAATGAGAACAGACTTATTTTCGAATAAGATACAGTTTTTACAAAGCAGGCAGAAGTCACATTATGCAGAATCTGTAAGGTAACCAGCTGAAAACTCAGATAATTGGTGAGTGGTCAATATAAAAATAGGCTATAGGATAAATGCATAAGATCAATAGCTTTCTTTTATGACATTAATAAATAATCATAACACAAGCATAAAAGAACCATACGAGATGGAAGCAAAAACCAAATGTCCTAGGAAAAGTTACATGAAATTCTTGTGGGAATGTAATAAAATTCTCAAACCCTGAAGGCATACAAGGAAAGAAATATTTAACATTTTAGCATTGTAAACATGTCCAGTTTCTTGAAACTTATTTATAAATTTGCTATAACTTTTAAAGTTTTACCTTTGTTCTGCAATTTAGAAAAATTAAGCCTTCATTTGGGAAGAAAGCAGGCAGAGAAAAAAGAACCTCAGAGTTTATTAAATAGGAATCTTAAAGAGAAGGAAAATATCATCCCACCAACTTATAAAACCTATTTTGAATGTGCAGTATTTGAAATAATTGTTGCTTGTAGAAAACAAAACACCCAAATAAATGAGAATATATGCTGTAATTTAATATACAATGAGTGGTCATCCAAAATAATGAAGAGTGTCTAATACATGACTCTAAGACAATCTTTTATTTGGAGCAAAAACTATCTAGATCCTAACCTTACACTTTCACCACAATAAAAAGAATGACTCTACCAGTACATTATAAGTTGCCCACCAAAAATATCAGAAGTTGAAATTAAAGGCATACCAAAAACAAAGTTTGTAGCAAACATGGCAGTTATAAGGACAGTTGGGTGGGGATAGCCATAGTGGCACAGTAGGTTAAGTCTCTATGTGGACTTATATACACCAGCATCCCATTATCAGAGTTCCTGGAAGGTCCACCTTCACTTCTGATCCAGCTTCCTGCTACTGCTCCTGGGAAGGTAGTATATGTGGGTTCCTATCACCCAGTGCAGTTTTGGCACCTGACTTTGGGTCTGATCTAATTGCAACTTTTCTGGTCATTTGGGGAATAATTCATGATGTCTGTCCCCCTTCTTCCTCTTTCAATCTCTCCTCGTCACTCTGCCAAACTCAAAAGACAAATTAAAAAGCAAAAAAAACTCAAATATTTAGAAAAAGGACAATTTAAAATGAAGTAACATGAAAGTTCTATTGGAATATATATACAAGAAAATGTTCAACCTTACTGCTAATAAAACATACACATAAGTAGTAATAATATGTCAAGTCCAATGTGTCACCTAACATGATCTAGCAGGAGGAATATGACACAATCTACCTATGAATTACTCTGGGCAAAGAAATGAATGTGAAGCTTTTGAAGCTTTTGGCTCCTAGCACCACATTCCAGGAAACCCTGGGAAGAGAGAAGTGTAAAATGGTGCTTCAGAAGTGCTATCTGCCAAATCCAGAGCGGGTACATTGTTAGAAGACAAGAGACCAAGTATCCCTGACAAATAAATTAAAAGAAAAAAAAAGTGGAGGAATAAGGGAATTCTTATGAAGTCAAAAATATTTTTAAAAGTTTAAGAAATTTGGGCCTGGCATGATGGCTCAATGGCTAAATCCTTGCCTTGAACACAATGGAATCCCATATGGGTGCTGGTTCATGTCCTGGCTGCTCCACTTTCCATCCAGCTCCCTGCACGTGGCCTGGGAAAGCAGTGGAGGATTGTCCAAAGCCTTGTGGTCTTGCATCTGCGTGAACGATCTGGAGGAAGTCCCTGGCTCCTGGCTTTGGATCAGCTCAGCTCCAGCCATTGCGGACACTTGGGGAGTGAACCAGCAGACGATTCACTCTGTCCCTCCTTCTTTGTGTAAATCTGCCTTTCCAATAAAAATAAAAATAAATAAATTTTTTTTTAAAGTTTCAAAAAATTTTGTAGCCAAAAGCAGTGTGTGGAACTTGTTTGGATATTAAGCCAAACCAACCACTGAATCATCTAAAAGTCACTTAGTTTCCTCTATCTAGAGCATCATGTCATCTGCAAAAAGGATTGACTTCACTTTTTCCATTCTTATTTGCATGTCCTTTTTGTCTTCTTTTGTCCAGTGTCTCTGTCTAAACCATCCTGTACTATGCTCAATAACAGTGACAAGACTGGGCATCCTTGTCTGGCTCCACATCTTAGTGGAAATGCTTCCAGCTTTTCCCCATTTAGGATCATGTTAACTGTGGATTTGTCTTACATAGCCTTATTGTGTTTGAAGTATGACCCTTCAATATTTAATATTTCAACAATTTTTAAATATCACGAAGATATTGTACTTTAACAAGGGTTTTATCTGAATCTTTCATATGACTTTTACCCCTTAATCTGTTTATTTGATGTGTTATGTTAGTTGATCTGTGTTTGTTGAGTCAACCTTCCGCCTGGGAAGGAGAAGGACAAATTATCCCTGTTTTCAGATAATGCGATTCTGAATATAGAATAGCAACAACAACAACAAACTCCAACAAACTATTAGAATCAGAAAGTGAATTCAACAACTTGACAAGACACAAAATTAGCGCACAAATATCAACATTTTTATACATCAAGGATATTCTTACCAAGAAAAAAAAAACTTTTAAGAGCAATCTTATTTGCAACTTAAGAAAATCAAGTAACTTGCAATAAATTCCATCAAGGATATAAAGACCCTCTTCAATGAAAATTACAAAATAATAATAAAAATTAAGAAAGACTTACAAAGAAATGGAAAGATCTCCCTGATAATGGATTGGAAGAATTAGCATTATTAAAATGTGCATATTACAATGTAATTCACCTCAAACTACCAATGATTTTCTTCACAGAATTAGAAAAATCAATTGTAAGGTTCATATGGAAAATTGAAATTTTTGTTTTTGACCTGGAAAACAAACCTGAAGGAATCATAATATCAGATTTCAGGGCTTACTACGGAGCTTTGTCTATATTATGATATCAGCATAAAATACAGACATAGACATGAGGACTATTGAAACCAGATAGAATCCCTAGGATTCACCCAATCACCTACAACCAACTTGTACCTTTTAGTACAAAGATACTAAAATCATTCTTTGGCAAAAGAGAGTCTCTTCAAGAAGACTGGATTTCCACATGCAGAAGTTTGAAAAATTATAAAAATTGACTCAAAAGTGATGAAAGATATAAGGTCTGAAACCAAGGAACTCCTGGAGGAAAACTAAAGCACATTGTCATAGATTTTTGTATCAGAACCCGAAAGACAGATGATAAAAGCCAAAACAGATGAATAGATAAATGGAATGATACCAAACTAAGAAGCTGCAGCAGAGTGGAGAGAGAATTGGAAGAATGGGAGAAAATATTTGTAACCCATGCATCTGATGAAGATTTAAATGACAGAATCTATAAGGATCTCAAGAAATTCAATAGCAAAACAAACTCTGTAGTTAAGAGATGGGCAAAATATCTGATTGAACAAAATTTTTTTAAAAGATGAAATATAACTGGCCAAGAAACACATGAAAAGTGCTCAGTAACACTAGCCATTAGCAAACTGCAAATACAAAGCACTATGAAGTATCATCTCCATTTAGATGTCTATTATCAGTAACTGAAACAAACAAAAAAAAAGCTGACAAGGATCTGGAGAAAGAATATGCACTGTAGGTGGGAGTGCAAATTAGAACAGCCAGTATGGAGAATCCTTAAAAAAAAATAAACACACCACATGACTGGACTACCTTGAAACATAACCAAAGGAAATTAAACCTGCATATGAAAGAGATACTTGCATTCCCATGTTTGTTGCAGTAATATTCATAATGTCATAGATACATCATCAACCTAGATGTCCATCAATAGACGAATGGCCAAAGAAAATATGGTATATATGCCCAATGTAACATTACTGGGGCAGAAAAAAGAGTGAAATTTGGACATATGCAACAAAACGGATGGAACTGGGGATCACTGCACTTGGTGACAAGCCAGAGACTGAAAAACAAATATCACGTGTTTTCTCTCAAATGAGGAAGGCTACATCTAAGTGGAAAAATCCTTAGCTGCCAGCTTATTTAGTATGTAGATACTTCTGAATTATACCTCTTACATAAGAATAGACTTATTTCCTCATTTTATGATATTTTTCATGAATCTCTAATTATGTGATAATTAGATAATTAGATAATAGAGCCACCCAGCTTTGAAAAATAATATCTATGTGTTTAAAAGCAATGTCAACTATGAAGAAATATGGCAAAATGTTAAAATTGTTTAGATTTTAGACACTCACAAAAGAAATTTCACACTGGATATTACATTTTATTAAGGAATTATTTATTTTTAAAAGTCATGGTTATGTTTCTAAAATTAGAGCTCCGAGCAATCCCTTACCTTTTATTAGAGAAATACACTGAAGTATTTTTGGGTAAGATGATATATTTGGAATTCGTTTAAAAATAATCCTTTGAGAGTGGCTTCCTTGTTAAGTGCAATGGTCACACTACTGCTCCTGCTGCTACAACTAAAAGAAATGTTGGTAAGTCAAAAAAAGTCATCTTAGAAAAAAGATGAACTGTGAAAACAATAAAAACTAGGTTAAAAACTGAGTTTCTTGAGAAGAGAGAACCTTTTGGATGAAAGCTGCCCTCTATCTCCTCTTTGGCAGGATTTTGCAATTCTAGGCATGGGCAGAGGGTCAGTCTTAGCCCAGAAAGGAGACTCTATTCTGGGAAAGAATGAATTAGTATTTGGTGTTTATGTGGGACTACCATGAAATATTAGAAAGTCAAGAAGACCAAAATATATGGGCGATTTTTCCCAGCCTCATGGATGATCCATGATATCGATGGGTTCAACAAGATAAATGCAAAAGTATAAAATATGAGCAACTAGGCTAGAGCCCTTATCACAGCAACATGTTCCTGCTGAAAACGAAGCTAGAACCAAATTAAACTGATGCTGAAGAATGGCAAGATCATATTGGATGGAAGCACAGTGAAGTCATTGATGCTTTACAAAAAGGTTACAGAGATGTGCCCAGCGCAATGGCTCAATGGCTAAATCCTCATCTTCAATGCACTGGGATCCCATATGGGCACTGGTTCATGTCCTGGCTGCTCCATTTCCCATCCAGCTCCCTGCTTGTGCCCTGGGAAAGCAGTGGAGGACAGCCCAAAGCTTTGGAATCCTGCACCCACGTAGGAGACCAGAAGAAGTTCCTGGCTCCTGGCTTCAGATCAGCTCAGGTCTGGCTGTTTTCCTAAAGAAAATGTGAATTAAGTTTCTTCTGGGAAAGCAGCAAAGATCCCCAGGGGTAAGATGAGAGAAGAGCACTGATATTGGAAGAGGATGGAGGAAGGCAGGGTAGTTTGGAAGACGTCAGGACTAAAAAATGGACCAAGGAAAGGATATACAGGCAGCCTTGACGTGTTCCAGTTGGATGAAATCCCCTTGTAGGCTGTAACCAACAGGTGGCCTGCAGGAGGCTCAGCACAGGGACCCTTAAGGGCACCTGCCTTGTTGCTGGGAGACAAATCAGGGAGAATTTCAGGTTGTACATAAGGCTGGTCGGGACCCTGCCTCAGTCCCCAAGACCCTGGGCTTTCCTATTGCACAGAATGTCGAGCCATGAGACACAGCACAGTCAGTACAAATGTGTAGGTGATCTGAGCTAATTCAAGGACGTGGAGCAGGTCACAACTACAGTCTAGAAACAAGAATCCCCAAACTGTGTGAGGACATGTGTTCCTCTGCTGAAGAAATAGGCGGGAGAGAGGGGAATGACCAACGGGAAGACCCTGGGAAGAGACTGTGCCTGCAGGAAAGCGAGAGGCCAGAAAGCATCAACCTTTGGAGCCAAATATTTAGAGACTGCGTAGGAGAGCATGTGGGAGCGGCGCTGCCCACCAGTGTGGGTGCCAGAGACCAGAAATTGGGCATGAACTGGCAAATGGCCACCTCCAGTGCCAAGCAGAGCAAGCCTCTGGAGTTTGCTGCTAGGTCGGCAAGTTTAGCAGAGGTTGCATCAAGAAGAAAAGTCCCACTGACTCATGGAGAGCAAAGTGAGGGAAAAGGGATGATACAAGGGACTGGAACCGCCACCAGGGAGCAGAGAGACAGAGAGGGAAAGCCAAGAACGTCAGAGTGGGGGCATCTAGAATGCTACAAGGGGCAGAGAGAAAGCTGAAATCAAAATAAGGCATTGGCACCAACAATGGGCCAGAGCAGGAAGATGGAGTGGGAGCCCAGAGAAGCCACAGGTGGTAGGTGGGTTTCTTCAGGGAGCCCAAGGAAAGAAGGGGGAGGTTGAGGCCCCACAAGAACCACTGAGGCAGGCAGCCCAGCGGTGAAGCTGTCGGCTGTCATGGCTGACAGTGGAAGTGATAGGCCACACTGTTGGGATTCAGGGTCCTTTAATCACCTCTTCCTGACCTGCCCAAGGATCCTGAAACTTCTGCCTCAAGGCATCCTTTACAGCCAGCCTGTCTCTGTAGCCCTTTGTCCCATAATGGATTCTCCAGAGCATCTCCCTAACTCACACAAGGGCCTGTGGCTACCTCTCTGGTTCAGAAAGGAAATGCAAAGCAATGCTTAGCTTAGTTCATGGACAGTCCCAAGTGGTCTTAATCAGCTCTGATTCACTCTGAAGCTTACACAATTTAAGAAGTTCCCCCCACCCCCCTGTAGGAGGTGGAGGGGAGCTTGTGGGATAGCCTAGAATCTATATCCTTCCCTTGCACACACCAGGATCCCATATGTGTGCCAGTTTGTATCCTGGCTACTCCACTTCCCATCCAGCTCCCTGCTTGTGGCCTGGGAAAGCATTTAAGGACGGTCCAAAGCCTTGGGACTCTGCACCCATGTGGGAGACCCAGAAGAAGCTTCGTGGCTCTTGATTTTGAATCAGCTCAGCGGCCATTGCTACCCCCTGGGGAGTGAACCAGCAGATGGAAGATCTTTCTGTTTCTTTCTGTATATCTGCCTTTCCTTTAAAAAAAAAAAAAAAAACAGGGTTTTTAAAAAAGTCCTTTTTGTTTGTTTTAAGCAAAGAGCATAAAATTACAAGTACAAAAATGAGATACCCAGAGGAACATATTCTTGAGAAGAAGAGAAGGAAAAGAAATCACACTGAATTATAAATATTTTTAAAAGAGCAAGTTAAAAAAAATCACAAAATCTAGAAAAATAACTTAACATTTTAATTAACTGCCTAGCATGCCTCTAAAATATAATTTTAAAAATTTTGACTGTGCCTGGGCAGAGGTAGCGCTGCTCGGTCTGCAGGGGCCTAGCTTTGTTTCTTGGCCACACAGCAGCTCTTCAATCCTGCCTGAGTGGCAGCCTGCTGTCTATCATGGCAGGTGGCTGCTGTTTTTTTCCCCAACAGTTGAGTGAGAAGAGAATGGATGAGTTACAAGGTAGGAATTCAGTACCTGTGGTTTTGACCAGAGACCTGCCAAAGTTCTTTTCTTTGAGGACAGGATTCAGGACATGCTTTTCAGAGAAAGGTGTTATTTTCAGTCCCCAACAGAGGAAGCTCAGGGTCCTGTGAACAGTCCTAGGAGGGACGAGTGGCGTCACCTGTGTGTGTTCCCAGCTGCCCACCTCCACACATGCCCGTCTTGGAGGCCCTTAGCAACACTGGCAGGATCTCCTGGGGCGGGATGATTGGGAGCTTCTGTCCCAACTCCTCCCAGCACAGCCCCCAGCCACAGCTGTCTGAGGGCCTCCTGGGTGACCCCAAGCTAACTGCTGGGACAGAGGAACCCCCAGGGCATCCTTTCTGGGGCCTACGAGTGGTGGCACAGTGGCACTCTCCCAGTGATAGGTGACCTGGGAGACCTGTCTGCTCTTAGTGACTCTGAAATGCTGGACAGACAGATGGACATAATGAAACCAAAGGCTCAAATGGCCGGGCAGCTGCCTGTGTTGCTTCTGTATTCAAATACATGCGGACGTTGCTGGAAGGAATCAGAAATGAGGCGAGCCACACATTGCTTCCTTTCCTAGCAAAGCAGGAAGTGTAAGGACTTATTCCAATATCCCACCCTGGACCCTGTGCCATTTCTTCTTCCTCACAGCTTACGGTATTCGCGCCAGTCCAGCCATCCACCAATCAGATGTAACCTGGCATTCCACCTGAGAATCCCAGCCCCTTCCCCAACCCCACCTACTCACCAATCATCCCCAGGAATCCACCTGCAGGCACCAATCCCCTGGGGCCTTGACCTCAATCCCTCCAAATCCCCGCCCCCACACCTGGCAGACAAAAAAGGACCCCTGGTGCGTCTCTCTCTCTTTTCCCTTGCTCTTCCCCTCTCTCCTCCTTCTGGCCTCCTTCCCCTTCCCCTGTTCCTGCCGGCTGGAATAAACGTAAGATACCTTGTTGCGTCTGGTGTTTTCAGCTCACGGAAAAGAACCAGGTTGTGGGAATTAGCTGCGCGTAAAATATCGTAATATCATATGAACTAGAACTAGAACTCTACCACTGTTTTAAATAATTAACAGGAAGTACCCTAGAGTAGGAGTTTCAAACACTCATTTCAAAATGTGGACTGAATTCTAATGTGTTCAGGGACACTCATATGCCAGCCACACCAGCCACTGACAGGGTCAGAAACCGAATCCTGTGTGGTACAGGGCTGTTTGCACGTTTGGCTAGACAAGTCCATAAAAACTCTGCATCTCCCCTTCTTTTTAATTTTTAAAAGATTTATTGTTTATGTTTATTGGAAAGTCAGATATACAGAGAGGAGGAGAGACAGAGAGGAAAAACTTCTGTCCGCCCATTCACTCCTCAAGTGGCTGCAATGGCTGGAACTGAGCCAACCTGATGCCAGGCCAGGGGCTTCCCCTAGGTCTCCCACATGGGGGAAGGGTCCCAGTGCTTTGGGTCATTCTTGACTGCTTTCCCAGGCCATGCAAGGCGAGGACTTTAGCCACTAGGCTACCATGTCAGGCCCATCGAACTCCCCTCCCAAGAAGTCATCTTGTTTGCAAAAGTGCAAGAAATAAATCACTTTGGCTGTGGATACTGAGGCACTCAGCTTTACAGTAAACAGACAGCTCTTGCCAACACGTACTGATCAACACGAGCAATCGTTAAGAAGATGTGAATGAAAGTCACAAAGAAATAGTGACCCGCTAGGATGGCTGCTGGCACAAGAACAGAAAGCAGGGATGGGCAAGGACGCGGAGACGGCGAAGCGCTCGTGCTCCGTGGGAATGGAAACAGCACAGGCATCAGACAACAGTGCAGCAGAGCTCGTCTAGGAGAAGCAGCAGCCTCACTCCTGTGAGCTGACGGGGAACTACCGGAACCAGCAGGGTATTACAGATGTATGTGTGTATGATAGCACTGAGTATATTATGTATTTTACACACACACACACACTATATATAAATAGAACCGGCCAGAGGACAAAGAGGAGAAGAAACAGATACACACAGGAAACAACAGAAAGAGATGGAATTTAGTGAAGTTTGTAAAACTGTATTGCTTAATGAAGGGAGGGGGCTAGCAAATTTACTGACACGTGCATAGGATCCAATGTTTATAGAAGTGTTTCCAAATCATGGTTTCATGCCCAGTACCTGTGAGGTAGGCAGAGGAGGGATGTCTCTGTGGAACAGCACATGGGGAAATGGAGGGCTTTGGAAACTAGGCGAAAATTTCAAAAATTGTGTTTTTATGAAGCCCACTAAGACAGGGCTGATGCTATGGTACAACAGGCTAAGCCTCCACTTGTGGTGCTGTCATCTCATACAAGTGCAGGTTTGAGTCCTGGCTGCTCTATTTCGCATCCAGCCCTCTGCTGATGGCCTAGGAAGACAGCTGGAGGATGACCCAAGTGCTGGGGGCCCTGTAACCCACATGGAAGACCTGGAAGAAGAAGCTCCTGACTCCTGGCTTTGCTTTTATTTTTAAAGATTTATTTTTATTGGAAAGGCAGGTCCACAGAGAGGAGAAACAGAAAGAAAAATCTTCCATCTGCTGGTTTTGGATTAGCTCTGGATCAGCTCAGTACTAACTGTCATGACCATTTGGGGAGTTAACCAGCAGATGGAAGATCTTTCCATCTCTCCTTCTCTCTGTAAATCTGCCTTTCAAGCACAATTACATATATATATTTTTAATTATTTTTTTTAAAAAAGACAGCCTTCATGTGGGGCTGCCCATGGAAGCGGCTTTTGTGCCTCCTGCGACTCAATTGTCAGGCCCTGCGGGTCAGAAGTTTACAGAGGCCTCAGGCCAGGGAGGAGAGCTGGCAGCCACCCAAGGCACAAGGACAGCCTGTTCCTTCTCCATCAGTACTGGGCACAATCACCTTGCATTAAACTGCCTGTCTCTTGCTAGGGCTGGCAGAGTGCTGCCAGAATTTTATGGTTAGCCTTGTCGTTTGGCCTTCACAGAGCCTGGGGAGAATGACCTCAAACTCCACATAAGGAATTTGGTGATGCCTTGCCTTGGCTTTCCATTGGGCTTTCTGTTTGGTAGCGCGGTGTTTTGTGAACATTCCATAGTCAAGGCTAGTGCCTGAGCAGACATTGAGTGGCAGAGAATTCTTCCAGTCTCCCTCAAAGTATACTACCTAGAAGGCCTCTGTTGGCACAAGCGGTTTGCAGTTCTCATAGCATGCCCAGTAATGCTCAGGGTGCCAACACCTGGAGTATGAGGACCAGTCTGAGTGCTCGGCATCCAGAACATGGGACTCCCACAAAGAATTTGAATTACTTTATCCCCATTGCCCAAGTTTACTGCTCTGCTTCAATGGAGCAATCGTGGATCTCTATTTCATCAGCGTTTGGTGCTGCTAGATCATCTCAGCTTCTATCACCCTTGGGACAAGCCATCTAACTGAGCAAATCCATTGGCTGTGAGGATAAAGGGAACAAAAGCCATGTGTTCCTAAAATGTTGAGATCATTGAGCTAAAGAGTTCCCATGCAGGGAAGATGCTCTACGTTCCATTTGTCCAAGAGGACTGAAAATTACTAAGATCATTTGGAAGGCAGAGTAAGACAGAGAGAGGGAGGGAGAAAGATCCATCTATCTTCCACCTCTTGGTTTAGTCCCCAAATGATTGCAACAGCCGGGTTGGGCCAGGTGGAAAGTAGGAGGCAGGAACTCGATCCAGGTCTCCCACATGCAAGCAGGGGCCCAAGCCCTTGGGGTATCATCCAGGCACATCAGCTGGAAGCTGGGTCAGAATTATGGAGGAACTGAGACTTGAACCAGATGCCCTCATATAGGATGTAGATGTCCAAAATGGTGGTTTATCCTGCTGCACCACCATGCCCACTTCTGGAGACAACTTCTTACCAGTTTAGAGAGAGCATGACAGGGCAGGTGAGCCTGGGAGCCTTCTTCCTGGCTTCTCCCCTTTGAAAGTTCCAAAATGCTTCTATGTCTTGTTCCTGCTCCAAGACTTTGTTAAGAACCTCTGTGAGACATCACTCCAAGCCGCTGCTTGGAGAGATCTACTTTCTCGAGAGAACTGCTTTCCTCCTGCGTGCTTTGCACTATGCATGGCCATGCATCTGCTTGTTTTCCCCTCATGAAATCTGTCTCCTATTACAGAAGTGTCCCAACTATGGATTTGTGAGGGTTGGGGAAAGGTGGTCATTTTTGTCCCCTTAAAAAATAAGAGAAAAAGAATAGAATAAAAGAATACCTGTTGAGAAGTATTTGATAAAACCCGATAGTCATTTGTGACTTTAAGATTCGTGGTTGGCCAGGAGGAATGGCAGACAGCTACATTAACTGAATGCAGGACAGCTACCTTGACCTTTGGCCACTCGTCTTACTCCTTGGAGAAGCACTGGGGACATTCTCGTGAGTGTGAAGAGTAAGGTTGGCATGGCCCCGGCGGGGCAGAGGAAACCCTCCAGATTTTCTAAGACTGCATGATTTTTTTAAATCATTTTTTTCTCAAATATTTATTTATTTTCATTAGACAGATCTGCAGAGACAAGGAGAGCTAGGGAGAAACATCTTTCATCCACTGGTTCACTTCCCAAATGGCTGCAACAGCCGGAGCGATCATGAAAGGTGCCAGGCCCAGCATGAGTTGGTTTTTTGTTAAGATCTTTTTATTTTTATTGGAAAAGCAAATTTACAGAGGAGAAACAGGGAGAAAGATCTTGCATCTGCTAGCTTACTCCCCAAGTACAGATGTAGGTTTGATTGATCTGAAGCCAGGAACCAGGAACTTCTTCCAGGTCTCCTATGTGGGTGCAGTGTCCTAAGGCTTTAGGCCATCATCAGCTACTCTCCCAGGCCACAAGCAGGGAGCTGGAAGGGAAGTATAGCAGCCTGGACACAAATCAGCACCCATGTCAGATCCTGGTGCATGCGAGGCCATAGGCTATTACATAGATAGCTTTAGGCTTACATAGCCATTAGGCTATTATGTCGGCCCTATGATTTCTTTTAAACGTTGCTTTTAATGCAGACTTCAGCTGGTGGGAAAATAAGAGGGAGGAGAAGCCAAAATTTATAAGACTAAGCCACAGAAGCTGGAGAGAAGAGGCAGGAGTTGTCCTGGGGTCTCTACATTCCTGATTGTTATTGGGCAAGCAGGATGCAAAGCCTGGGGCCCAAACCCACTTCAGCTTAAAATTGAGGTTTTCCTAAGGGTGGCTTTCTCAGCTGAGGGCCCGTGAGGAACCAAGGAGAGTTCAATGCTGGTTCAGCCTTGGCTCTGCACTGAGCAGGAAAAGGAGTTCCTCTGAGGTTTCCTAATAGGGAGCTTGTGAGCTGGCAGGTTTAGGCTCAAATTCCCGCTGCCCATGTGGGCAGTGACCTCAAACTACAGCTGTCCCAATTAGTGCTGGTTCCTGGCCTCCTGGCAGAAGCAAATAGAAACCCTCTGGAAGGAAAGAGGTTTAACCCCAGCCTCAAAGAATCTCACTGAGAAGCTTCTAAGAAATAGCAGTGCATGGTACAATGCAAAAATGCCCAGGGTATCCATGTGTTTATGAACAGTCCTCTCTAGAACTGTGCAATGTGCAGCCCACACAACCGCACACATCAGCCCTGGGACAATCCTCTCTGCAACTCTTAATATTGTGTTTGCGGCCTATAAAACCCAATAACACACCTACGAAACATAAGCTATAAAGATAAGGAAGGAAAGAACCAAATTCTTACTATACATGGATAATAGGGCTGTTTATTCAAAAATTCTAAAGCAATCAGCTGATAAACTTTGGGGAAAAAAGAGATTCCATAAAGTAATCAAATAAAATATCAAAACACGAATAGATTTTATATGTATCAGGAAAAATGGATTGGTGAAAATTGGCTCAGGAATAGGAAATAAACACAAAAGAGGCAAATATCCAGAAATGACCATTTAGGAGTAGGGATTTAGTATATGGTAGAGCTGATATTTCCAACAAATAGGGGAAAGATGGACTTTTCAATAATTGGTATTAAAATAATAGTTCATTGAAATAAGTTCTGGGTGGACCAAAGATATATTTTTGTAAGTGATAAAAATAGTACAAGAGGGTATTCACCATCTTAAAAGTTTAGAAAGGTTTCCTAAACCTCAAAGAACAAAATTCATACAGGAGAAAACTGACGAATTTAACTATACCGAGATAATAATAGCAAAAGCTTCTCTTGACTAAACAGATGTTCCAAATAAAGTTTATAAACAAGATCCAGAGTTAGCATTATTATATTCATTAAATGTGTATCAAAGGATAAGTAGCAAGAGTCATGAACTTCAACAAATGTGTTTAAGACCTGATATAACATGGGTTAAGGAGCGAGGAGATACTATGACCAGATGTTATACAAAAAAAGAAGATTCAACTTCACTAGGAATCAGGAAAATTAAAACAATGGGTTGCCATCTTCACCTACTCAATCAGCAAAAAACAAAATATTGGCCACACCCCAAGCATTGTTTGGGGTGTGGAGGAACCATGTAATTGTCCCCCTCTGCTGCAGGGGAATAAGTTGGTACAGGCTTTGGCGAGTGCTGCTTGAAAGGATGAAAAATTAAAATGCAGGTATCCTAGGATGTAGCAATTGGGGTTTTCCCCATTGCGTGCAGAAAAACACTTGCACTTGTGCAAATTTGGACAAATAGATTAAGGCTTATTGCAGTATTGTTAGCATACATAGGAACCAGCTCCAACAGTTCCTAAAAGGCAAGTGCGGGAGCTGGGCTCTTGGCCCATGGTCTGGATGTCTGGGTCCTGGATCCAGGGTTCCCAGCTCTGGCTCCTGACTCCAGCTTCCTGCAAATGTATTCCCTAGGAGACACTGGTGATGGCTCAAGTAATTGGGTCCCTGACACCCTTGTAGGAAACCTATGTTGGACTCCTGGAGTCTGGCTTTGGCCGCAGGTTTGGGTATTTGGGGAGTGAACCCAGAGGAGGGGACCTCCTTGCCTGTTCAATAGAGAAACTTTAAATGTTTTTTTTTAAGGAAACGGCTAAATAAAAGGATTGTTCACTATGAACTACTATAAGGTATTCAAATGAATAAATTACAGCTCTCTAGGGATCTGCAAAACTCCAAGTCATGCTGTTGAATGTGGAGAACCAGAATGAGAAAAACAGGACAACAAATATAGGGAACATCAAGAAGTTCACGGAAAATGAAAAGATAAATTTATTTGGTGCAAAATACTTCAAAATTATTGTATACAAGGAATCTTTGAAGCAGTCACGGAAAATACATATTGTGAAAAAACTGAATTTCAAAAATATCTTTGCACCAAAATTGCTCTATTTAAAAAATTTTGTTTGTTCACTTATTTTAGTTAAAAGTCATAGAAAGATCTTCTTGCCACTGGTTCAGTCTCCAAATGCTCACCATAGCCAGAAGTAGGCCAGGCTGAGCTGAGAGCCAGGAACTCCATCCGGGCCTCCCATATGGGTGGTTAGGACCTAAATAATTGAGCCATTATCTCCTGGCTCCCAGAGTAGGTATTAGCAGGAAGCTGGATCTGAAGCAGGGCTCCAAATCAGCTCCTTTGATAAGGGATGGAGAAGTGCCAAGCTATGGATTAACTCACTGGACCCCAATGTCAACCCCTTCCATGAACGTTCTGAAGTACTCACGAAGGTTGGTTAGTACATGTAAGTACACATGAATGCAAGGGAAGCCGTCTGGTCATAGACACCAGGATGGCTATGCATTCACTCCTGGGGGCATAGAGGGTTAGCACAGGCAGTGTGGCCAAGCAGAATTTAGCTTTGTCCACACTCCTTCCCCATTTTATAAGGAGCATGTCGTTAAGTGTTGCTTTTATCATTTTAGAAGATCTTCCCTAAAGATTAAATCCAGTCATTTGGGGAATTGCTTATTATGTTTACTCCATTATAGTTTAGGGACATGTCCATTGGCTTTGGACTAGCAGTTCACAAATGCTTTTTCTACAAAGGATTCTTTCTAGAACAGTTGACATTCTGAGCTCTGTAGGTCATGCTGTCTTTCTTGGAATTAGTCTATTCTGTTGTTATAGGGCGAAAGCAGCCTTTCACAATGCATAAGGAACAAAGATGACCATATTCCAATAAAGCTTTACTTATAAAAACAGTTGGTGGGCCAGATTTGGCCTGTGGGCTGTAATTAGTGTAAAGTTTCCTGTATAGCTAACATATTTTAAGCATTTGTCATATACAGAGAAATAAGCTTTCCTAAAGATTAAACAGGTTGGGCCAGGTGCAGTAGTCCTGGTGTGGCTAAAGTCCTCGCCTTGCACGTACCAGGATCCCATATGGGTGCCGGTTCTAATCCTGCCAGCCCTGCTTTCCATCCAGCTCCCTGCTTGTGACCTGGGAAAGCAGTCGAGGATGGCCCAAAGCCTTGGGAAGTGGGAGATCAGGAAGAGGCTCTGGGCTCTTGACTTCGGAGCAGCACAGCTCTGGCCTTTGTGACCACTTGGGGAGTAAATCAACAGACGGAAGATGTTCCTTTCTGTCTCTCCTCCTCTTTGTATATCTGCCTTTCTGATAAAAATAAAGAAATCTTTAAAAAAAAATTAAACAGGTCACAGCCTTGCAAGGCGGGGTGGTGGTCTGCTCAGAAGGCTTAGAGCTCATGGTGTCTTCGAAGACCCACCACTGGGTGTTCGCTGGGGGAACTGCCATCTTTTCAGCAGAGGCTCTCCACCACCCATGGGGTGCCAAGGGATGGTGTTTGCCACAGCTGATCCACCCAGTCAAGGTCCAGTGGCCTTGGAGTTGTCTCCCGATCAGCCCCACACATAGAGTGACTCTCCGAGCAGTGCCTCTGGCATCAGCGCAGCCAAACTGTGCCGTGCTGGGGGAGGAGCATGGCTTGGTGGCCCTGAGCCTCTGCAGTGCCCGGGGACAAGGACGTCCAATCATAGCTTAAGGGAGAAAATGCATTTGTCCAAACTGGCTGGGTCACAGCACTGTTGAGGGGGGTACCTCTGGTGCTGCAACCTCCTGTCCCCTACCAACACACACACACACACACACACTCACACACACAGGTGCAGAGGCCATAGGACTTCCATATTACTGCAACTGGCTGTACAGGGTTCCAGGGGTTCCCAGCACTTGTAGTCCAGAGCCGGGGTACTTTTTGAGCTGGGGGTGGGAGCGTTGGCAGGGGGAAGAAGTAGAGATGGGGAGTAGGATGTGAGGGGAGCTTCTCGCTGCATAGCTGATAGCGGGGCTGGCTGTTCCATGACTTGTGATAACCCTGCAGGTAAAAGGTGTGTGCATTGCGATTGCTTGTCAAAGAATCAAGTACAGGGTCAGACTCGGGATTTAGTGATTCCCAGGGTGCTTATTTCTGACAGGGAATTGAGGAGCCTGCCGAGGCCCAGGTGACTCCCAGCCCACCATGATGCTAACCTCACGTTAAGAAATGCATTGCGTTCCCACACATCCTGTGCACTTCTGTGCAGGGCTGGGCCCAGAGAAAGAGAAAGACAAAAAGCTTACCTGCTTGGCCGTAACTTCTCTGCTCGGACTCCTCCCGTGGGGTCCACTTTGAAAGATCAGGAGCAAAGGGTTAACCAAAACCCCAGTGCACCTGAAGTAGCTGCGTGCCTGAGACAGGAGGAAGAGCTGGGCCCTGGGCTGTCCACAGGGGCAAACACTGGGTTCACAGGGAGAGGCTGGGGCACCCGCTGAAGTGAAGGCAGTGTTTCCTCTTCCTGTCCTGGTCATAGGCTATAATTTCTCCGGATATGAGCCAATCTTATCCCTCACCTACCCTCTCAGCCCAGGTCCCATGTAGGCTCTGAGCAGGGCCCGATATGGCACACCTAAGTCCCAAGTCCAGCACTTGGAACTAGCAAATGATCAAATTACCGTATTTACTATCATTGTGCGTCCACGGGATTTCTCTACGCCCTCCCGGTAAAAATACCAGAGGAGGGAATCTACTCTGTCAGAGCAAACTCCTTGTACTTTAGCCACTGGGGGCCAAGTTTACGGCAGCCTACATCTTCTTACACTTTGTTCTAAGTCACCTTCCCGAGTGGAGTTATTTGACGTGGAAGTGAGCAAAAACTTGAGTTGTGACGGTGCAGGTTGGCAGCGTGACAGGGAGACAGTCAAGCTGGGAGAGAGGGTGTGTGAGGTGAGCGGAGGTGAGTGAGTGCACGGGTCCTGCAGCTCCAACCTCAGGACAAAAAAACTGACCCTGAGCAGGAAGACCTGAGCCTGAGGAAGAGTTCCATGGCTCGTTCCTGCCAGCAGGGGCGGCGCCTCCTTCCTGATCACCAGCAGCAGCTGCTCTGGAGTGAAAACAAGAGCCCAAGGCAGTGGGTGGCACAGGATAGGTTTCTTCTACTTGCTACAGAGTGACAGTTTGATTGATTAGACTGGTGAAAAAGACAATTAGGAATCTCCAAAATATTATCATTGTAAGCTATTTTGCAAAAATTTGGCCTTCCTTACATGATTTCATGACTTAAAATCATTTTGATTTTTAAATTATACGCTTAGGACCTGGCACAATGGCTCAGTAGCTAAATCCTTGCCTTGCATATGCCAGGATCCTATATCCTGGCTGCTCCACTTCCCATCCAGCTTCCTGCTAGTGGCCTAGGAAAGCAGTGGAAGATGGTCCAAGTCCTTGGGACCCTGCATCCGAGTGGGAGACCCAGGCAAGCTCCTGGTTTTAAATCCGCTCAGCTCTGACTGTTGTAACTACCTGGGGAGTGACCAGCAGATGGAAGATCTTTCTGTCTCTCCTCTCTATAAATCTGATCTGCCTTTCCAATAAAAATAATTAAATCTTTTTTAAAAATGACATGCTTAACTATTGCCCAGATGACAAAAATAGAATCAACCAGGGGTTGCCACTTGACTTAGCAGCTAAGATGCCACGTGGATTGTCTGTATGCCTGGGTTCCAGGTCTGACTCCACCTCCAATTCCAACTTCCTGACAACAGACAACTGAGGGCGGCAGGAGATGGCTCGAGTACTTGCGTTTCTGCTACCCACCTGGCAGACCTGGATTGAGTTTCATGCTCCTGGTTTAGGGTCCTAGTGGCTGAAGTATGCTGCGGTTGGAAGACAAGAGCCTGGCATGTGCCCTTGCCTAGAAGGACCCCCCCCCCAAAAAGCTAAGATCAGAAAGGCATGGCCATGGCTCCGGGGAGTGAAAAGGCTGAAAAGGAATAAGAACTCATCGCAGGAAGCTGGTGCTGTGCCATGGTAGGCTAAGCCTTGGCCTGCAATGTGGGCATCCCGTAGGGGTGCCGACTGGTGTCCCAGATGCTCCGCTTCTGATCCAGCTCTCTGCTTATGACTCTGAGCTTCGGATCAGCTCAGCCCCAGACAGGGGCCGTTTGGGAAGTGGACTAATGGATAGAAGATCTCTCTGTCTCTCCTTCACTCTGTAACTCTACCTTTCAAAATAAAAAATAATTTTTTAAAAGAACTCTGCCCAGGAAACTTCTATTTAGGAGGCAAAAAGTAGACCTTTCTAATCCGAAAGCCATTTCCATGTCCAAAGGCACTGCCCCAGTTCAGGCAGGACAGCTTGGCAGAAGTCCTGGGGTCATGTGTAACATACACGGCTTTCATCATCTCTCAACTCTCTCGGCTCACAATGGCTTAACCTTATCTCTCATATAAAAATGGTGAATAATTTACAGCAGAAAAGGAGAAGAACTCAAAAACAGAGTTTGAAAACCACGAAGGCAAAGAATCTTTTCTCAATTTCCGAAAGGCTCTTCTAGATCTCTCTCTTTAAAAAAAAAAAAAAAAAGAAGAAAAGTATTTTTATTGGGAAGGAGGTTTTACAAAGAGAAGGAGAGACAAAGATATTCCATCTGCTAGTTCACCCCCAAGTGGCCACAACGGCTGCAGCTAAAGCAATCCGAAAGCAGGAGCCTCCTCCAGACCTCCCAGATGGATGCAGAGGCCCCAGGCTTTAGGCCTCCACTGCTCTCCCAGCCCACAAGCAGGGAGCTGGATAGGAAGCAGAACAACTGGGATCCCTGCACTTGCAAGGAAGGATTAGACAACTAAGCCAAAGCACCAGACCCTAGATCTCTTTCTCTTTTGCTCTGTTGCTTAATGTCACAGACCGGAAGACAGAAGAAGGTTGTGAGAGTGCCAGGCCTCACTGTTCTGTAATTTTAGTGTTAATATTTGGCATGATTCTTTTTTTTTAAGATTTTTAAAAATTTTTATTGGAAAGACAAATATACAGAGAGAAAGAGAGATAGAGAAGATGATCTTCTATCCACTGATTCACTTCCCAAGTGGCCACAACAGCCGGTGCTATGCCAATCTGAAGCCAGGAGCCAGAAGCCTCTTCCAGGTCTCCCACGTGAGTGCAGCGCCCCAAGGCTTTGAGCCATCCTCAACTGCCTTCCCAGTTCACAAGCAGGGAGCTGGATGGGAAGTGGGGCTGCTGGAACATGAACCTGAACCCACATGGGATCCCGGCGTATACAAGGCGAGGACTTTAGCTGCTAGGCTACTGTGCCAGGCCCTTGACATGATTCTATTTGGAATCAAGAAGAATGATTTGGCATGATTCTATTTGGAAATAAGAAAAATGTACTTCAGTTATTAAGGCCTATTCACTGATGCCTCCAGACTAATGGAGACCACTAAAATTGAGCTCCAGGAACCAACCTTGTAGCATAGTGAGTAAAGCTGTTGCCTGTGACACCAGCATCTCAAATGGGCACTGGTTTATGTGCTCCAACTACAATACAGCTCCCTACTAATGACCAGGGAAAAGCAGTGGAAGATCATCCAAGTGATTGGGCTCCTACTGCCTACATAGGAAACCAGGATGAAGCTACTTGTTTCAAGTTTAAGCCTTGCCCAATCCTGGTCATTCTGGGGAGTAAACCAATAGATGAAAAAATCTCTCTCTCCCTTCTATTCCCCTCTTTTGGCCTCTCCTACTCTCTCTGTAACTATATCTTTCAAATAAAATTAATTTTTTAAAGTATTGTGCTGTGGCAGCTGGGGTCAGTACCAGCTTTCAACACTACAATGAGATATTTAAGACAAGCTCCTTATGAAGGGAAGTCTGCCGTAGCTCATGTTTTGGATGCTCACAGTCTAAGATCGGATATGCCCCATGGATTTAACCATCCAGGGAGGCTGCAGGACGGCAGCAGAATGATAGTATGGGAAACCCAAAAGATGAGAAGAGAGAATGGGTCTGATGCAGGCTTATATAACCCATCCTCTCATCAAACTACCTTTCAAGGACACGCTCCCAGTGACCTATGGACCACCCACAAGGCTCACCTCCTAAATAACATAGTCAGATTGAGATTCTATGCACTGAAGACCAGCAAGTTAGGACTTTGGGATGTAGCCACTGATTTGAATCCGGAAGCTGTATCCTATTCAAGTCATAGCATTATGCTCTTGGCTCTCCAAGCCTTGTGTCCTTCTCCCATCATTTTATTTCCAGCAGTTCCAGGCTTAGCTCAGCTTTAATTCATCTCTGAGACTCAAGGTGAATTCCTTAGCCTTGAGCTCCTGTCAAACATCAAAAACAATTTGTACAATTTTAAGGCACAGTGACGGGACAGGCATAGGGTTATGCAGTCCCATTCTACATAGAGGTGACAGGCAGGCAAAAACAATGTATCAGATCAAAGTAAAACTGAAAACCAGCAAAAACAGTCGTGAATTCCTCAAGCTTGGCTTCCTGCACACACTGGCAGGTGCAGTCCACACTGTGACTTTACCAACAGCAGCCCATGCTTCAGCAGTTGGAGCACCATCTCTGTGGCTCCACTAGGCATTGCCTGGTGGGGGGACTCTGCAGCAGCACCCCCACATTTTCACTTGGAAATATACTCTATGACCAGCCTCTGCCTGGAACTCCAGCTCTTCTGAGACACCGAGGCAGAGACCTGTAGGTTTCCATGGCTCTGTTTCCCTCTGTCCACAAGGCAGCACTATGAAGCTGCCTTCTGTCTGCAGCTTGCTAAGGCTTGGACAGCACACTGTCTATAGTTTTCCCTACAAGGCATTGTTGACACCTCTGCCTTTCCGGGGTCTCCACCATGACATCACCCCCACAGCTCTACTGTTTGCTGCTCCATGCAGGATGCAAGCCATGCTGCCTGGCCTCTCAGACTTTCCTTTGAAATAGAAGCTGCCATGACCTCCCAACTCTTGCTTTTCACACGCATACACAATGAACATCACCAGGAGGACGCCAAAGTTTGCCACCAGTACCAACTGACCTGGGCCCCTTGACTGTCTTAAACATGTGGTTACGTTGAGCAAGCTTGTTGAAAATGCCCCAGGGGTTTCAGAAAATCATTCTGACTTTCCAGGCATCCAGGCCTCTGATAGGAGGGGCAAGACTAGAAGATTCCAGAAAGCATAGGGATCTTTCTCCCATTGTCTTGCCTATTAACAAATGACTCCCTTTGACCTGTGCTAATCTCTTCTTGTGCTGAACACCTTTTCTTTTTCCCTCTGGCCAGGCTGTACACTCTTCATCTACTTCAGTTCTGTTCCATCGCACCCTGATCCTCATGGTAAAACTTGCTAATAGCAGCCAGTAACCCCCATGCTACCATCTAAGCACTTTGCAGCTTTGAAATCTCCTCTACCAAAAACTAATACACCATCTTTACAGTAAATGCTTTTGTTTATTTGAGAAGAAAATACAGAGAGCTTCCACTTGCTGGTTTATAACTCAAATGCTCAAAAGTGTCCATGGTTGGGCCAGGCCAGAATCGGGATCTGAGAACTCAATCTAAGTCATCCATGTGGTTTGAGTACTTGCAAGACTACTGGAGCCATCATCTGCTGCCTCCCAGTGCCTGTGCTAGAGCCAGGCCTGGAGACTGAACTCAGGCACTCTACCGTGGGATGTGTGCATCCCAACCACTAGGCCAAATGCCCACTCCATAGCCTATCATCCTTAAGCTCAGCCTTCTGCAAAGTCTCAGGACAGTGACACACTGCAGCCAGGTTCTTTGCTTGTCGGGCATCCCAGCAGAGTCTCCATGACCAGGAGAGAACTCATCAGTGTGGTCCTTACTGTCTACATGGTTGTGACCGTGCTGGTATTCCCTTAGCAGAATTGTCCTAGTGCTCTGCTCAGAGCATTCTGGCTTTCTCAGCTTGCTCCTCCAGAAGTCATCACCTTTTCCAGTAAACCAGTCCAAAGGCCCTTCCACATCTTAAGGCATAGGTAACGTTAAAAACTACTTCAGTGTCAGTTACCAATTTTCTATATAGTTGGCTTTTTATTATTGCAACAAAATACCTAAGACAAGCTACTTTTGAAGGAAGTTTATTTTCTTATATATATATTCTTTTACATATGTATATATATATATATTTTTTTCTTTTTTGAAAGGCAGAGTTACAGAGAGAAGGAGAGACACAGAGATCCCCCATCCATTGGCTTTTCACTGAGCCTGATATCAGCAGGTGGCTGTGTCATCTCGTGTTCATGATGGGATCGTTACTAGTTAATATCACATGCTTCACCATTGTCACTTACTATGAGCTTCTGACTTTGCACAGCCCCTTTTGATGATGCTATAAAATGTAAAATACCCAAATGGCCCTTTGCAGAAACATTTTACCCACTGCTGCCTGAAATCTGTTCAACTTGAAGAAAAAAAAATTGTAAACTCAAGATCATTAGAGAACACCTCTAACCCAAGAAGATTGGATCATCCTTCATATAAACTGTACCTAATCTATGGAAAGATTAGCAAACTGCTAATATTTACAAGTATTGAAGCTGTTTACATGAGCAATAAGACCTGTCTTGTCTACATCTGCCCAAAGTCATAGAATCAGTAAATCAGTTTGTGTATTTACATATCTTGCTGGTCACATGTTTATTCACTTTATTTTTATGAAGTACAGTTTATAAGCCTTAAAATGCTTGTATTATGGTAAAATATATATAACAGAAAGTTATTCATTTAAACAATTGACAGTATACATTGTCATTAATAACATTTACAATGTTGTGTAACTGTTATCGTTATCCGCATTCAGCACCCCAACACAGAAACTCCTTCCCCATTCCATCCTCTCCGCTGTCCCATCCTCCCTGACACTCTGCGTACTATGGATATTCCATATAAGTGGATCATACAATATTTGTCCTTAAGTGTCTAACTTACTCCAATTAGGGTAATATTGTCAGAGATCATCCACATTGTAACACATCAGAACTTCATTCCTTTTTATGAGCAAACAACAGCCTACTGTATGCATATGAAACGCTTGGTTTGTTTAATCATCTTTCGGCTGTTAAGCATAACATTGCTGTGCAAATATCTGAGTCTCTGATTTCAGTTCTTTTGGATATATCCTTGGGAGTGAAATTGTTAGGTATTTATGTCCCACAAAATTCATTTGTTAAATCCTAACTCACAAGGTGACAGTGTTAGGAAGTTGGACATTTGATTGCTGATTCTGTCTTGAGAACAGAGCCCTCACGATTGTGACTAGTGTCAGTATAAAACAGGCCACACTGGGCTGCTGTCATGCTGGAGTGTGTTCAGCCACAGCTTGTGAGGCTGGCACACTTTGTGAGTGCAGGATCCGGTCCCAAATGCTCCACTTCTCATCCAGCTTTCTACACTGCACCTCAGATGGCAGCAGAAGATGGCCTAGGTGCTTAGACAACCCTGCCGCCTGGGTGGGAGACCCAGCTGGGCTTCCTGTTCGTGGCCATCGCCAGGCCCAGGGCTCATTATTGCAGTGAGTCTGGTAGTGAACCAGTGCATGGAGGACCTCTGTCTTCCCCTTTCTCTGTCTCTTAAATAAATAAATAAATAAATAAATAAATAAATAAATAATTTTTAAAAATAGGCTTCAGAGAAACCATTGCTTTTTCTGCCACATGATGTTATAGCAAGAAGATTGCAGTCTACACCCTATGAGACGGGCTTTCATTGGGCACAAAATATGCTACTACCTTTATCCCGGACTTTTCGGTCTCCAAACCTGTGAGAAGCAAGTTTGTTATTTTTAGGCTTCCTAGTTTATAGAACTGTGTTGTAGCAGTTGTCTGTGGAGACTAAAATATGGGATTATAGATCAGTTCTACATTTGCCTTTTTAAGAAACCACCAATTTTTTCTTTTTTTTTTAAAGATTTATTTTTATTATTTTTTCATTGGAAAGGCGGATATACAGAGAGGAGAGACAGAGAGGAAGATCTTCCATCCGATGATTCACTCCCCAAGTGAGCGCAACGGGCCGATGCTATGCCGATCCGAAGCCAGGAGCCTCTTCCGGGTCTCCCACGCGGGTGCAGGGTCCCAAAGCTTTGGGCTGTCCTCGACTGCTTTCCCAGGCCACAAGCAGGGAGCTGGAAGGGAAGCGGGGCTGCCGGGATTAGAACCAGCGCCCATATGGGATCCCGGGCGTGCAATGCGAGGACCTTTAACCACTTGCGCCACCGCGCCGGGCCCACCACCAATTTTTTCTAAAGAGGGTGTATAATTTTACATCCCCACCAATAATGCATGAGGGATCAAATTTCTCTACATTTTTTCTTTACAATGTATATCTTTCCCTTTTTCTTTTATTATTGCTATCCTCCCAGGTAGAAAGTAGTATCAGTGTCCTGTCACTGCTTTCTAACCTTCACAGTGTCTGATGTAAGACAACTTTGTCTTAGAGTTTATTGACCATCTTAGATATGTAGAATCGCATCTTCCATAAAATTCGAGATTTGCCCCATTCAACTATTCTGTTTTTCTATCTATTAATCTTCTGAATTCTCAAATGTTGACCTTTTTTCTTAAACATTTTTTATTGGAAAGGTAGATTTACAGAAAGAAGGAGAGACACAGAGAAAGATCTTCCACCTGCTGGTTCATTCACCAAATGGCCGCAACAGTCAGAGCTGATCGCTCCAAAGTTGGGTGCCAGGAGCTTCTGCTGGGTCTCCCATATAAACTTTGGGCCATCTTCTGCTGTTTTGACAGGTCACAAGCAGGGAGCTGGATGAGAAGTGGAGCAGCCAGGACTAAAACCATGGTTACTTATTTCAAAATTATGCTTATGGTCTGATAACATTTTCCAAAAGATATTAATCTTTCCTTTATCTGTTACCTGGACTTTTCTTAAGTGCTTTGTAGAGAGGCAGTGCTTGGCTTAAGAGGCACAAGATTTCTCTAAATCTGATGAGGTATCCATACAAAAAAAAGTTTTCCACCTCAGAAATAAGTTCATTATGATTTAGCATTGCTATTGCTTATACTAGTGTAGCTTCACTCCATCACTGTGGGCATGTGACTTGAAATACAAAAATTTTCTCATCACTTCTATGTGTTCTTTCTTCAAGAACAAAAGTTAAAAAGCTGGGTGTTCTAACTCCAGCCAATATAACTAGAGGGCTGCCAACACCAGGAAAAGTTTTGCTTTCTGTTAAATTTGTCCACAACAGTTTTGTAAATACTCCTATTGAAACCCTTTGCCAAAGCAAGCAGACTGATGCATGGGTCATCACTGCTTATGCCCTGCAACAGCAGACACTGCAAAGCCTGAAATACTCAACCTGTCCTTTTACAGAAAACCCTGTTCTCCGTATAGCCTTCCCTTACCCACCCTTCTATCTCTCAATTTCTCTTTAAAGATTTCTTTGAAAGGCAGCGTGATAGAGAGGGAGAGACAGAGACAGAGAGAGAGAGAGAGAGAGAGAGAGAGAGAGAGAGAGAGAGAGAGAGAGAGAGACTTGTCCTCTGGGTCAATCCCCAGATGGTTGCAACAGCCAGGGCTGAGTCAGCCAAAGCCAGGAGGTCCCTTCTCCCTTCTCTCCTATCAGCTCTAACTTCTCAGTTTGTGTTGCTGGTGCTGACCTTTATCTAATTCAGGTTAGCACTTTTTAAAGATCAAAACACAACTCTTGCTTCCTGGTCAGTGCAGTACTTGTCTATTTCCTCAGAGGAAAACATTTTTTGTCTCCATTTTGTTTTCCTTTAATGTAAATTTGTATGATCAGATTTGGGCTTGTTTTATTTTGTTTTCCAGCTTGGACATTTCATTAAACTTTGTTTATTGTTTCTATTGTGTTTCTTACTTCTTCAAGATTTCCCACTGCTTGTGAGTTGGGTCATCCAGGGTTATCTACTTTGCCATTTTATCTCGTTGTCCTTTTCTTCCCATTCCACACAATTCTGTCACTAACTGTATTCTCCTTTAATGGTATTTATGTTCTTCTAACTACATTCAGACGAACCTATACATTTTTCCCCCCAGGCAATTCTGAATGTTTCTGCACTGCTTTCATCTCAGCCAGATTTCTTTTTGTCTTCAGCCTACATCTGTCAGTTCATTGGCATTACCTGTTCTTTTTACCTATTACATTTTCCAAAGAGAAAGCTAAAACACCAAGGTGTTTCCAACACTTGTCTTGTTTCTTATAGTAAGATGTTTTCTAAGATTGGGTTTGATTCTGTTTTCAGAGTAGTGTACAATTTCCTTTGTCAATTCTTTACATGGGTTTCCTGTTGCTTTTACTGTTTGATGCTTTTGTTTCTTTATTCTTTTTACTGTGTGTCAATCTTTGAACCAGAAGATTGCCCTTCATATCCAATGTTTCTCAGTACACGAGATGGGTAGTTCCCTTCCAATGATCTGTATGGACCTATAGCTCAACGGTGGGTGGATGCACCATATTACAGACAGGTCAAATTTTATTTTTCCATTACCATGGAGAAGAATGCTTGGGTTTCCAGATATGGGGCCATGGTGACTAGAGCTGTTATGAACATTCCTGTCATGCCCCTTGATGCAGACATACGTACATTTCTGCCTGAGATGTCTAAGAGGTGAAACACTGAATGATATGGTAATGCTGGCTTCCAGCCACAGTCAATAATTTCAATGTCCTATAGACAGCAAAACATGACCACATAAGAACTATTCATCAACATCTATTTTATGTTTGTTTCAACAAGTTAGCATTTCTTCGCAGTTAACATTGCAATAAGACATAAGAAAAGTTTCTCTTGAGATAGAACATCTAGAAAAAAAACCAAAGAGGATACAGCTCATCATTTGATTTTTATTACCGGAAATCATTTTAAGTCATTGTGAGTTTAAGGGAAAAAAATCACTTTTCTCAAGATTCATACATTGGGAAGCCCATGACAGCACACACTGGGAGAAGCACAAACTCCTGGAATTCTTTATAATGAACCATATGGCACCTTTTTAAAAAAATTTTTTTTAATTGAAATTTATTTCATCTGCTATGGGTAAAGCTACTCCTGCTCACTCCGGTTCCCATTTGTACAGTGTATCTTTTTTTAGACCTTCATTTTCAATTCATATGCATTTGTTGGTGAAGTCGGTTTCTTACTGACTGTTAGGTCTTTTCAATATGTATCCATACAGCTAATCAATATTTTTAATCATGGGATTTAATCTGTTCACATTCAAGGTTACTGATAAGTAGAAACCTACATCTGTTCTGTTTTTCTGCTTGCTTTGTATATTGATCTCTTCTTCTCTTGATCACCTTTGTGGGGTGGTGGTTTTCTGCACTGACAATGACAGAAAGGGAGAGACAGAAAGTGAGATCTTCTACCCACAGGTCATGTGAATGTGAGGACAAGTGCATGGGGCCAAATACATGTGATGCAGTTTATTCATTAGTGGCACGGGCTGCCTGCCTGTCAGTGTCCAAGTGCCATGCCAGAAGGCTCAGACGGCACACTTAGCAAGTATGTAAGAGCTCCATAGGTAACCTCTCAGATTCTCCAGGCGTTAACCTGCTCAGAGCCATCTTCTCACCTGCTTCCCCAGGCTGAATGCGGGGTGGGGCCAAATGTCTGCTTCTCAGCCGACCGAACTCCTGAGAAGGGGCTGCTTTCTGGAAAGGGTTGTCCACTTGCTTTCTGGGCGCCTTGGTGGGCTGAGCCACTCGAGGAAGGCTGCCTGGCTGCATCTTGGTGGTGTTGTGGCAGGGGCTGCTCGTCGGCCCCTGGGAGCCACCCAGGGTGCCCTGTTCCTTTCCCCAACTACTTCTCTTGTTGCATACTTGTATAGGTCATGTTATGGCTGCTTCTGATTAATGTTGCATTATGCAATCCGTAAGTCAACAGATTCACATATTTATCCTTCATTTACTTTCAGTCTTCCAACTGAAGAAATTTTCTCCTGACTTAAAAATAGTGTTTAAAACATTTTGTAGTACAAATCTCTAAGTGACAAGATTCACATTTGATATGCTCTCCTGACACATTATTTCTTCCTCTAGTAGTCAAATTTCCTGAATCAATGGTTCATCCATGCCTTCTCTCCCGTTTACTTCTATAAATATTAACTTATCCTAAATATATATTTCTTAGTGGAAAAAGGCAGAAGCACAGGGTGTATTCAGCCACAGGTGTGTTCTGAGTTTATTCCCAGGGGCCTAGCAGGAGGGTGACCAGATGTACCAATAAGTTTGTCCTGCTTCCTGCCTGACAAATATTCTCCAGACCCAACACCAATGGCTGGCCACCAGCCCCACCTTGGCCCTGATTTGCACCAAAAAACCACTCCAGATCCTATCTTACAAACTCTTTCAGGCTTGTCCTCCAATAAACCTGTCCTAGCACTCAAGTCACTCTCCATTTCCAATTCTTTCACTGCCACGTTTTCTCTTTCTCTATATCTCTTCCTTTCTTGCTACTTCAATCCCTTTACCTCTTTGTGTTTCTTTCCAAATAATTTCTTCTCTCCCATATTCTAGTTTAACAGTGTTGTCAACTCAATCTATTCTATTAAAATTGTTCACTGAGTTTATTATTTTGAACACTGCATTTTTAAATTCTGAGATTTTCATTTTCTACAAGTTACTCTATTGTTTTATTGCTTTTGGCTCTCTTAAACATTTCAGTGTTGGCGTTCATCCATGTGAACACAGTACGTCTCAATCACCTTGGACTACCATAACAAAACTATGAAAGACTGAATAGATCAAAAAACAGAAATTAGTTTTCTCACAGTTCTGGAGGCTAGAAATCTAAGATTAAGATGTTAGCATGGTTGTTCCTGATCAAAACACCTCTTCCTGGAGCAGACTAAGCCTCCACCTGTGGTGCCAGTGCTCCATATGGGTACCAGTGAGCGTACCGGGGCTTCCCATTTTCAAAAATCCAGCTCCCTGCTAACATGCTGGGGAAGGCATTGGAGGAGCTTCCAAGACCTTAGACCTCTGCTTCCATATGAAAACCCTGAAGATGCTCCAGGCTCCTGGATTCAGATCGGCCCATCTTTGGCCATTGTGGCCATTTTAGAAGTAAACCAACGGATGGAAAATTCTATATCTTTCTGTCTCTCCTTTTCTCTCCGTAACTTTGCTATTCAATAAAAACACATAAAATTAACCTTTAAAAAAATACATCTCTTCCTATACTGCAGACATACATGTTTTCACTGTATCCTCACACAGTAGGGAGAGATAGAGGAAGAGCAGGAGGAAGACCAAGATCGAAAGAAAGAGAGAAGGTGGGGGGAGAGGGAGAGAGGAGAGAGAAACACCCTGATATCTCTTATAAAGGCACTAGTCCCATCATGAGGTTCCAACCCTCATGATATTACATAAATGTAACTGTTTTTTCAAAGCACCCAGTTCCGAATACCATCTTACTGGGTGTTAGAGTACCAATATAGATACTTTGGGAAGCCACAGTTCAGTGCACAGCATTCTGCTCCAAATCTCCTATAAATCACTCCTCTTGCATGCCAAAGATTTGTTCCCATGTGCAAAAGTCCAAAGTCTCAACTAATTCCAGCATCAGTCCTGAAGTCCTATTAAAATGCCCTCTAAATCACATCACTTAAGGCTCAAGATACAATTTATCCTGAGACAGCATAACTCTCCATTTGTGAACCTGTAAAATCAGACCAGTGTGTGCCTCTAAGATTCAATGGTGGGGTAAGAAGAGGATAGATATTCCCATTCCAAAAGGGAGAAACTGCAAAGAAGAAAGAGGCAGCGGACCTCCAGCTAGTTCCAAACTGAGCGATGATTTTAGAACTTGAAAACAGTCTTCCTTGTCTTGCTTTCGGGGGCCCCTGAGGTTATACTACCACCTCTGAAGCCCTGTTGGGGTGAACATTTATCTCTGCTATCCACCCCCTTATCTCCAAGTGGGGGGTTCTGTTTCCATGGCTCTGTTCGTCTAGGGTCTGCCCTTTTGATTCTGCTGGGCCAGGACCCATCAGCTAGTCCCATTCCTAAGATTCTGTACAGAGGCTGTCTGGCATCTTGGAACTGAGGCAGCAGTGCTGATGAGCTTAGAATTGCCTTACAGGTTATTTGCCCCTCTTGAAGAACAGTGTATGTTCACACCACAAGAATTCCATTAGCTCTTCTTAATTTCACCCTATCTCTAGCCCACTCAATCTGAACTGACAGTTTGATAATATAAACTAGCAAATGGCTATTCAGCTACATCCTTAGAAAACATTTTTCTCATTTCCCCCCTCATGTCAAAACCCTAAACTTCATGTTTCTTTTTTCTTAATAATTCCTTCTTTATTTGTCTCTTGCCTTTCACATTTTGCCATAAACAGGCAGAAGAAGTTCCTTTAATACTTTGCTTAGAAAGCTGCTAAGTTACATATTCAATTTTATTGTTTACAAGTTGTACCTTCCACAAAACACTAAAACACAGTTCAACCAAGTTATTTCTAACTTTATAACAAGGATCACCTTTCTACAAATTTGCAACAATATCTTCCTCACGTATCTCACTGAAATTACTGCTACTAGCCACTTATTTAGTATGCATAACAAACCTTCCTGTCTCTATCCAGTACTCAGTTCCAAAGCCTCTTGCACATGTTTAGTATCTGTTGCTGCAGCACCCCTCTCCCAGTACCAAAAGCTGATTTAATCAATTGGGGATTTCATAACAGGATACCATAGACCAGGTAGGTTAAACTCTACTTTTTCACAGTTCTTGTTTTGCTAAAATGATCATATAGTAAATCTAGATACTTTTAAGTCTATATTCAATCACTTGGTATATCTTTGACTGTATTTTAGAAATTAGATATGAAAAATTGTGACAATAAGCTGACACCCAGAATTATGTTAACTAAATACAAATGTAAACTAAATTTTATTTCTAGTAGGTTTCTCGAAGCAACAGGGATCTAGGGTCTGCTTAAATCAATTTCTTTGTTGAGTGTTTTTATTTACGTGAACAATCAAATTTTTTTTCAGCTGGACTTCATAACTATCACAAACATGATTTTTTTTCTTTTTAAGATTTATTTATTTTTAGTGGAAAGGCAGATCTACAAAGAGAAGAAGAGACAGAGAGAAAGATCTTCCAGCTGCTGGTTCATTCTCCAAGTGGCCACAATGGCCAGAGCTGAGCCTATCCCAAGACTTTGGGCCGTCCTCTACTGCTTTCCTAGAGCACAAGCAGGGAGATGCAAGCGAAGTGGAGCAGCCAGGACATCAACCACACACATATGGCATCCCGGTGAGTGCAAGGTGAAGACTTTAGCCACTAGGCCATTGCACCATATACATGCCTTATGTACTTTTAGTGATATGAATTTTACTGTAAGTGCAAAACTGAGATTTCCTTTTTCACTTCTCCAGCCTGATTTCACAGGTCACTGTAAATGTCACAAAGTAATCATAACCAGAAATAATTGCATTTTTATTTAACTCAAACTATGTAAATTACAAATCTTATTAAATTTGCAGGTTAGAAAAATAGCATCCCAATCCTTAGGCTCACTTTTATCATTATAATAAATTGGTTCTTGGATTTGTATTTCATAGATATTGTAATGTTACATGTAAACATATGCTTTACATGTAGTTAATGATTTCAGGAAATCATTATTAAAGACAAAGGCTTTTCAGCTTCAATTTACAACCACAGCTTGATATTAAAGAATTGTATATCTGTTTTCTCTCTGTTCTTTTTCTTAACTTCACCTTCATCTCATTCTTTCTTCCATGATATCCTCTGATGCCAAAAGGTAGCCCTGCAGAGGATCCTTGGAAATATGTTCTGGACAAACCTCAAGAGAAGAGAAATTACTTGTTTTAGAGTATAGTTAGTAGCAGAATCTGCATGCCCCAAACAGTTACATGCTAAACCAAAATTTCTCTCTCTGCCTTACTGCCTTCCCCCAACCTATAGTGAGCCCAAAGCAGCAAAAGTCACACCTCTTCATGGAAAAGTCTGCAAAGATACAGCCAAAGCTTCACTCTCTTTTCCCTCGGCAGGAAAATTTTACCTTTAATTGACTCATTAGCTTTGTTCTCCTAGCAACCTGATGAGGTGGTTTATGTGAACCATGCTACTAAGTAACTTCACTTAAGCCAAGAATAACCTCTGATCCACAAATCGCATCTGGAAGCAGAGGGTTTAGAAATGATTAATACCTAATAGGAAGCAATAGTGCTGAGCTTCCACGGGTGTACCTTTGACACAGTGTACATTTATCGTGGAGACTGTGGAAGCTAGGTGCAGAATTTATTAGAAGAGATTCTGGCCCCTGGGGGGTGGTTTAAGCTGGGGCAGCACCTGTACCTTGCTATGTGAATCTCTTTTCCTTATACATGAGTTCTGTGACCTGGTGGCTAAAGAAAGTAACTGTGTGTTATGCATGGATATGGCAAGAGCCCCTAGAGAGAAAAGAGATGGTTGACTTTGCCCTGATCAAAGCTTATATTATACTGAGTAGGTTCACATCAAAAGTGGCCTATGTGGGGTGGGTGCTCTGGTGTAGCAGGTTAACTTGAAACTTGCCACAAGTCCCAGCTACCCTTCTTTCTATCCATCTTCCTGCTAATATGAAACCTGGGATGCACCACATTATGGGTAAGTCCTTCAACACTTGCCACCCATGTAGGAAATTTGGATGGAGTTTCTCATTTCTAGCTTTATCTTCCTGGAAAATATTTCTCTCCCTCTCTCCCTCTCTCTCTCCCTCCCATCTCTCCCCTAACTCCTTCTGTCTCCCCCTTTCCCTCTCTCCCCTTGTGTGTGTGTATTTGTGTCACTCTGCCTTTCAAATTAAATAGATATTTCTTCAAACGTGGCCTATGTTAGTCTGAATGTTTTGTTGAGCCTAAGACCAACTCCTCATGGGTATTAGAGAAGGCATCAGGGTTAGAACTGGGCAGGCTCTGCATATCCTGCTGTGCCTGCAACCAGCACCAGCATGGGGACATAACTTGACTATAAGAGCAAACTTCCAGTTGGTTCTAGTCCCTGTTGCTCCATTTCTGACTCAACTGCCTGCTACTGGCCTGGCAAATCAGTAGAAGATGTCCCAAGTCCTTGTACCCCTGCTTCCATGTGGGAGACCCAGAGGCAGCTCCGGATTCCCAGGTTTGAACTGCCAAGCTCTGGCTGCAGCAGCTATTTGGGGTGTGAAACAGTAGATGGAAAATTCTCTCTCTCTTCCTCTCTCTCTGTAATTCTGACTTTCAAGCAAAACAGATCTTTAAAAAAATAATTTGGATTCCTATTTTCAGAATCATAAGAATTCAATTGTGATAATATTAACTGTAGTTCTTGAATACTTTTCAAGAGTAAATGCCACAACCTGGATGAAGTGTGCTAGTTGAAATGCTTGAGTGTTAGAAACAATTTTGGCACAGTATGACTTGTAGAGCATGGCATAAAGCTCAACAGTGCTGCAAGTCCTCCTCCTCTCTCTCGGCTTCCTTCCAGCTAGGAAAATCAAGCTCACCTTAGCTGTTGTGCTCATCTGGGGTTTCTTCCTCAGGTACCACGGCAGTATTCGAGTCCTCATTTTGCTCTTGTTGTGACTCTTGCTCTTGCTCCTGCTGTTGCTCAGTGAGTCTCTGCTGCAGCATGGCGTCTGTGTGCCCGTGGATGATCTGGTGGGCTGCAAGGATGTGTTTCCGCTGGGCATTCCTCACTGCACCAAAGTGACAGAAGCATTGTTAACTCTCAAGGTCTGAAAGAATTCATTCCCAAATGCTTCAAGAGAACAATGATGAAAACAAAAGTTTTTGCAAACCATGTGTATTCTGATTTAGGGCTGATGGGGTTAAATGGAAACAATCTGTGCTGTTGCAAAGCTAAATCAAACGCAAGCTGCTCCTCCGTCTCCAGTCTTTGGCTTCGCTTTGCCATCTTCCTCTTCCCACAAGGCTTGCCTTTATTCTACTCCTCAACAGGCTGCACTCCAGCTGAAGTTCCAGCTCCCCCAAGAATCTTCCTTTGATAATGTTAGCTCACATGTACCATTTGCCACTTGAATATGTACCAACTAGTCCAGTACTGAAGCATTTCAGACAAGTTACACTTTTCTTTTGTTTGTTTTCCACCTTGATTGTAAATCACCGAAAGGTAAAACACTGTGTTTTACATTTCTCTTTCAGATTTTGTTTCTAATGATGAGGGTACCTTTGGTTGACAATGAGTCTGAGCTGACAATTTTAGAAGGCAGCCATCGCTCTAAATTCTAAGAATATTGTCAAGGCTTGGGACTGACAGCATTAAGCATTGGCATCCTTAAAAAGGATGGCAAGGAAGATGGTAAGGTTGATGTCATTGGCACCTAGTACTTGTCTTACTTGGTATCAAGCACTGGCTTAAGCAGCTGGCACATCTGGATTGTTGATTTAATCCCTCCATAATCCCACAAGAGAATATTAATATCCCCACTTTCAGAGAGACAGGTTATTTGTTGTAAGTCATACACCAGTAAAGTGTAGTAAGAAGTACTGTTGATTGCTACTTCACCATCAGTGACTTCATGGACGATACACTAATACATCCCCCTTGTTTAAAAAGGTCTTAGTGTGTGATCCTGGTCATATGGCTTTGGTGACCCAACATGAATATAAAATTAAGAGGCTAATGGTCACAAATCTTGCTCACAGACAAGCCCCCTGGATTCCTCCATTCAGGTCTTCCTCTGAACCCTTTCCTTCAAGAGAAATTGTGGTCGGGCCAGGTTTGGTTGAGATAAAAAACCAGTCCACGCTACAAAATGCCAGGATGAGGTTGACTGTGCCGGATGTGACTGCAGTGCCCATCCAAAACACGTGAGAAACAGGAAGGGAGGGGACAGAGCCAGCGGGGGAATAAGGGGTGGTTCCCCTGCTGGACAGCTACTCCCACTGAAGAGCATGAACTGGGATGGGGGCAGACCAGACTAAGCAGGGCTACAACACCTGTGCGCCTCATGTGGACTAGATCAGGGAAAAGCTAGGATGGGTGGATTGTTCCTATGGGTGCAACCTACAATTAGAATGGGAGAGGGCTGTTTGGGATAGCTTGTAGCATCAGCTGACAGAAACTGGCGCTGGGGGCTAATCCTGTCAAGTTAAACTGCAGAACCACCTGGAAAGTGCACAATCCGGGAGTGAGAGACCTGGGAGGGAAATAGTGGGTTCCCCCTCTTGGGTTACCACTCCCACGGGAGGGCACAAGAACTAGGACGGGGGCTGGGGTAGCCAGACAGAGAAGCACTCAACCACACCCGTGAAGGCTTGACTGTTGAGCTGGTTAGATGGATCCGAGCTTCAATGCCATTTGCCATGTACGAGAGCCGGGGGGGTGTGGGACAGATTGGACTGGTCTGCCACACATATTGGCAAACCAGGGTAGGGGGTGGGCCTGGTGGGGGTTATTGTGGGCTGCTCTCATCAGGATGCAGCTCCCACTGGTTTCGGTGAAGACCGAATATGTGCTGTGCAGAACCAGGCTGGACTGCAACACCCATTGGTTCCAGTAGAAGGCAGGGCTGAAAACAGAACCAACCCAGCAATTGCAACTACCAGCTGACCAGGTGATGGACTGTGCTGGGCCCTGTGCTTGCTGGTGCATACAAGTATCTGGCCTGGGAACACCTCAGACGAAGTTTCTTTGGGGATCTCCCCAATTGAAATGCCAGACTCAGAACCCTAACCATGAAGGGACAGAAGATGGAATAAGTTAATCAACCACCTCAGCTATAGGTTGGCAACAAAATACTGGGCAAATAGAGACACTATGATGGACAATGTCAATTAACAGATTTTTCAACAACCTCATCGTGTTTGGAGAGGCAAGATTGCAGCAATTTCAAAACTGGTGACCTACTGAAACCACTTCAACGAGTATCTCGGAGCATGCTCCACATGCGGGACTTGGGGTGGGTGGGAAACCGGGTGGGGCTTCTCCCTCAATATCCCCCTCTACCTCAGATATATGAAGGAAACAATATGGAAATAATAGTCTTACCCACTTTCCTGTAGCCCTTGACCCTTTTTGCCCAAATTAACTATATAAAGATTGACAAAATAAAAACAATTATTATTAAAAAAAAAGAGAGAGAAATTGTGTGAGATGATACCAACTTGGTAAGATGGAAAATGGACATGTCCCAAGCCCAGCAACTGTACCGCTGAAAATTTACTCTGAGAAGCCCAGCCAAGATATATGTAAAATACAATGATCTCGTCACTGCTAGTAGCACAAAAAACTCTGGAAGCTAAGTGCTACTTAGTAAGTCTACAATAACTGTAATGTGACAATGAGATATTGCTTTGTTTTCTCTGGATACACTCACACTCTTCTGCCTTGCATAGCTGATTAGGTGACCTGACATATCACACACTGTCCTGATGAGGCCTGTGCAGAATTTCCCTGAATAATCCTGAAAGCTTCTGTGCTGTTACCTGTCTTCTCCTGGTTATATGGCTTCCTCTGGGATCAGGCCTAGCGCCAACAGTCTGAGAGCTCCAGCAAAACTTTTTGCTTTTTAATTCTTTTCTTTCTTTCCTCTATTGACTAAAAGCATTAACCTTTAAAACCATGCCACCTCTGTGGTAGAATTTGTCTAGTAGCTATGGCACCGTATCATAAATCAGAGTAACTGGTTCTACTTGTGATGCCAGTGGTGATAGCTCAAAGAGTTGGCTACCTGCCACTCATGTGGGAGACCTGGATTGAGCTCTCAGATTTCAACTCTAGCCCTGGTCCAGTCCCAGTCCAGCCCTAGCCATTCATCGTAGGCAGCTACAATGGGGAGAGAACTAGCAGGTGGAAGCTCTCTGTCTCTCAAATAAATGCATTTAAATTACAATTTTGACCAAAAGTGAATCAGGATATTTAGACTTAGAAGTGGTCCCAGCAGGAAGAAGAAATCCGTGGCCTGAGCAGAGGAGCAGAGCAGATGTAGACCCTTCAGGCATCCCTGCTTCACTAGTGCCCTGCCAACAAAACTACCTTCGTTTGAATTGCAAAACACACCTCTTCTGAGAACCTGGGAATTTCCTTTCATACGAGATTGTATTTGGCAACCTGTTAAGTTTATTGGAAGCACATCCCATTGATTCCAGGGAGATGATGTTGTGGAGTCTGACTACAGGAAAAGAACATGACATGGTCTGGAATATGAAAACTCACTGGTTCTCCTTCAGTAATTTCCTCACACCTCTGTTCAGTTTTAAATCTGTGGGAAAGTGAAAATAATTCCCATATTTAAAAGACTTTTTCTTAATTTTTTTTATTGGAAAGGCAGAGCTACAAAGAGAAGGAGATACCAACAGAGAGATCTTCCATCTCTGGCTCACCCCTCAAATGGCCACAATGGCTGGAGCTGAGCCATTCTGAAGCCAGAAACCAGGATCCAGGATATTTTCTGAGTCTCTCAGATGTACACAGGGGCCCAAGAACTCGAGTCATCCTTGCTGCTTTCCCAGGCCATAAGCAGGCAGTTGAGTTGTAAGTGGAGCACCTGGGATACAAAATGGGCCCATGTGGGATGCTGGTGCTATAGGCAGAGGATTAGCTGGCTACACCAAGACATTGACCCTAATAATTTCTATCTTTTAAAGATCCTAAAGTGAAGCATTTACAATGGCTTACCTTTTTCTTTAATAAAGTATTTCTGTACCTCTGGAATCAGAAAACTGTAAACCAGCTCAGCAACAATTTCCTCTGACTGAAGATGAGTTCGACTTAAGGGGAAAAAAAAAAAAGACACTATTTCAACTTTGTTTCTTGGCAGGATCTACTGATGTATACTGGTGTATACTTGGCTCTTTTTAGCATGTTTAGGCAACTCCACTGCTCAAATCCTGCCATCATCAACTCCTTCCTGGCAAGCTTGCTTAATTTCATGGAAAATTTGGATTTGACCCTATCCTTGTTTCCGTCACCTCCCATCCTACCACCCACTAGGAAGAGGATGTTAGAAACAGTCATTTTTGCGTGGAAGCCCAAAGCTTTGAGTGAAGTCCGAGAGAGGATGCTCACACGTATTCACAGTGCTTTCATGCCCCTGGGTATTCCACAAGTCAACAATATAAAAATAACCTGGACTGCAACAGACAACTGAAAATTCAATCCCCCAGTTTCCTTCTTTAAAGAGATATAAGCATGGTAGATTCTAAAGAGTTATGTTAATAAAACAATGGTGACGTTGATTGTGAAGTGATAAGCAGCCCACCAGCCCAAATGCAGCTAACAATAGATGGGCTGTTCAGTCTGTGGTCTATTCCCGTGGTACATACCGGTGTTCCATTTCATAAGCAATGTCATTGATTTCCTCAACCATCTTTTCAATTTCTGCCCTGGCATGTTCTTCTGCAGTGCTTTCTTCAGTATTCAGTATTATCTCTTCCAAATAGGAGGATACAGTACTTTGATGAACTTTAATAACCTACATAAAGTAAAAACACCCTTTCTTACTAAGAACAGCAATACCATTGTAAACAGACAATAAAAGTAGGCAAGTATTGTCTGATTTCTTTAAGGCTCATGTATTTTATCAATCAGGTCAATAATTCCTTTCCTTTACCATCAAATCAGTCTGTTCTTCCACCTAGCTACTCATTTTTGGAATTCATTCAGTCCAATTTAGAATTAAGGATCTTGCTTGAGAGTTGGCAGCAAAGCACTCTAGGACAACTACAGCCTTCCTACAGCCTTACTACAGTGTACATGTCCCTTATGTGGGTCTTGGCTTTGTTCAAACCAGTTGTGACCAGGGTCAAATGATATAACTGGAACAGAGTCTAGAGTGTCTTTGCCAATGTCCTTTTTCTCTTTCCTATAAAATAATAGCACCCTGGTATTTAGTTAGGCAAATAAGTGCCTAGAAGAAAGGCTACATCTCTTATCATCCAAAGCAGCTCTGACCAGGTTCTGACCAAGGGGCTATATATAGGCTTGCTACCAGGAAAGATTCTTAAAGGAAAAGGTTTGGCTTCTTTGTTTCTCATTTCATTTCTCAATGTATGGGGACATAGTTCTAGATGACCACTGATCATCTTAAATGAACACAATGGCCATGCCTTAGTGTCAGAAAAGCAAAAAGTTAGATGGTTCCTGGGTCTCTGAAGAATTGACCAGGCAATCATATTAGCCCCAATGTGCTGCTCTTTAAGCTTTCTTGAAACTGTGAACTGTGAGACAGTTTGAGAAGTGTAGTAAAGGTACAGTGTAATGAAGTCAGGTGAAGCCAGTGCTCATGTAGCGCCTGCTAGTACCACAGAGAGGACCACAGCTTTGTCCTAACCACAATCTCTTTTCACATTCAGGACAAGCACTTCCTTTACTTTATAATTCTGTTCCCTAAGTACACAGTCATAAGCAGTACAGTTTTATGTGTCCTGCTTTATGGATAAATACACCAAAAGTATTTTAAGTATCTGTACAATGTATTTAGCTACAGATATATTTTGTTTTGTTGATAGATTATAAATTTCTTGGGTATAGAACACATTGATTCATTGATGGATGGATGGATTATAACAGAGTAGCTAGATTTATTGAACACACGGTTAGGGAACAGTGGAATAGTCTAACATCTATCTAACATTTATTTTCTGTCTGAGTATTTCTTTGTATCTAAGACATGCCTAAGACTCACCGCCAATTAATAGTAGCATATAGGATATAATTCTGAATATATAATTGGTATGAGTACTATGTAAACCTGTAGAAGAAAAAGCAGCCTTGAAATCCTATGCCTTCCCCATGCGCAAATATCAGAGGCCAATTTAATGCAATATCAACTAAATAACCAATGAGCCAAAATATATTTTCTAAATATCTGCTATGTATTAGTAACCATGTGCTGGTGTTATGGAAGACAAAGAGGGAACAGATGATAGGCTCACTCTCACAGAGTCCAGTCTTACTAAGGAAGCAAACTGTACCCACATGTGACAATTAGGCAGCCCAGGCATATAACAGCAGAGAGGTAGGGAGTGTAATGTGGTCCACTCAGACGAACATACGTACTTGTGGGTTTATACATATCTGTATGAATAAGCGCTTTTGTACATAGTTGTGATTGCATGTGCAGTAGTGAATAGGGAAATCTAGACATCCCTATGTATGTCTTTGTGTGCTCCTCCATAGCTTTGGCATTCTGTGCACACTAGATACTATGGGTGGACATTTCCTTGTGAGTGTGCTTGCAATATGTGCATGTATATTTAAACAGGAGTGTGACTGTGTTTCTATGTGTTAGTTATATGCTTCTTCTCTCTTTTGGTATATTTCTATGTAAGCATACTCATCTTCATGTTGATCCAAGGGACTTCTCTGAAGGTAGAATAAGGAAGCAGGCAGGAAAATAGCAATGCTGCTTTAATTAGAGAGATTGGCGATTAAAATGACAGCCAGTATTTAAATGCAGGGACTCAAAAAGTTGAAGGTATTCTTGATGTAAGTGGTCCTTACAAGGAGTTGGAAGGCATCACCTCACTTGTTTCTTGCCCTTCCTCGACACAGCAGCCACTTTTCTGACCTCACTCCCTGTTCAGAAGACAGCCTCCTAAGAAGCTGCACACCAGCTTGCTCCTGTCTCTGTGTCAGCGCAGTGGTGTCTCCAGTCCATTTCTTCTGATTCCCGCCCCTCGTTACTTAGCTTAGTTGTTCCCAACTGGTTTTTCCTTCATGGTATTAGATGGTCTGTCAGTAATTTCAGTAACTCTTTTGAAGTAAAATGTACTAAGATGGTAAAAAACTGGAACACAACAGTCACACTGATACCCACTAGGCAATCTGCAAACTGAAGTTAGAAATCTAGACTGCACAACTTATAGTCCCAAACTTCTAAAATTTATAGCCCTGATCTACTTCAGCTGTGCCCAGGGAGGACAATCTGGTTTCATTCAAAAAGCTGTTTTAGATTAAAAACACACACACCAAACACTGTAAATGAATTAACCTAATTCCACAGGAATCTACTAACATATCAAACCTTCAGATCAGACATGAACTCCAGATTTACACAGCATGAGAGGCATTTTGGCTTTTTTTTTCTTTTCTTTTTAAGGTGTAGAGCTCAAGAACACCCACACATCGATGCAGATAGCTTTCGTGGAGAGGAACCTTTGTGCGTTCCAGGCTGGCTCTTCCTTCCCTGCCATTTCTGGCCCAGGGGAAGAGGTTACCCAAGTTACCATTAACACATTACAAGTAACATGGGCTGTGTGTGCAAACCCCAGGCAGCCAGCCTCTCTTGAAACAGCCAGATGGTGCAGCACTCCAGAACACCGACTAGACAGAACAATTATCAGGCTTTCCAAGGGGTCCCTGTGAAACATCCGTCCTCTGACTACAGGAAAAGGGAAGCTTTGGGTGTGAGGTCTCCCCCCAGTTCCAGTAGCAGCCCTCTGTATTCTCTAGGAGGGATCATTGCCTCAAGGAACCCCCCTGAATTTGCAACTTGGTCAATTTGGCATTTCATATCTGTTGTACCTTAGTCTGAATTTTAATGTACCAACAGTTCTCCAATGCCTTTCTGCAGCCAAACCTCTCTTTCAATTTGTATCTTGTATATCCATCTACAAAAGGGAGGCTTCCTCTTAGCTGTCCCCAAATAGGTATACCCACTAGGTATACACTGAATATATGCACTGAATTCCTGATTCTGCCCTTGCCCCTACACTGTTCCCTTCTGAGCTTTCCACCACAGAAAGCAGTGCCTTCATCTGCCAGTTGTTCACACCTGAAAGTGGAAATCAAATTGGGTTCTGTCTGTTGCACTGGCCTTTAGCACTTGAGCAGCCTCCTTGAAGGTATTCTTGTTTCTGCTCTGTCCTCCCTCAACCTGTTCTCCCTGCAGCAAGAAGAGGAATCTATTTAAAATGCATCACTGGGTGCCTTTGGTTTCCCGATTGGAACTCATTACATTTTTTTTTTCTACATTCTTGTGTTACTTATCTCTGGGAGAAAAGGGACTTTGTCTCTTTGTTTTCTTCCAAGGTATTCCACCGTGCCTTTGCACAGTATTCAGCTCATGGTAACAACCCAACTGCTGCACAAAAGCCAAACCAAAAAATCAATACCATTCTATGTCATGCAATTCTTTGGGTTTGATGCATTCCTTTGGGATAGTTTCTAACTACAGACAGACTCTACTTGCCTCCTTAAAGATCTTGTCCTCCTCACGCAGGCGCCTTTGCTCCGCCTGGCGCCGGCCGCTCTCCTCTGCCTCTCGCATCCTCCGTTGGCGCTCGGCGAGCATGGCAAAGGCGTGGATCCTCCTCTCCTCCTGCAGTCTCACCAGCTCTTTGGACAGGAAGTCAAACATGTCTGCCAGCGCCTTTCCTTCCAGGCCGGCCAAATGGTTTTCTAGTAGTGATACCTAGAAAAAATAATGTTAACTTTCAGGATACAACTTTCTCTAGGGGTGGTGGCTGTTAGGGGGGGGGATATTATATTATCCAGAACTCCTGCTAATCAGTTCATTTCAGAATGCACCTTGTTTGATCAGTAATATTATCTCCTCACCCTAAGGGCTCTCCCTAGGAAAGCTTACTACAAACTTTGATATAAAAAAAACAAAAACAAAAACAAACAAACAACAGATCACTCTCAGTCCCTGATGGGTCACACTGCAAATCAGAAGAGGCTTCAGAAGAGCATTTCTGTGAGCAAGCACGCAGAAGTTTGTTTTCTTTCAGCTTTACCAAATAAAGTATGTCTTCCCAGACATGGAATAAAATGCCAAGATTTTTATTCAAGTTAATATTGTGGGACTAATAAAATAGAATCTCGTGGAAGTTCATTCATAATACTTAAATAATTTTTTTTAATGTCTCACCTTTTCACACAAGTTTGGGGATCTTTATGACCTTGAATGATGTGAAAGTAGAAAACCTTCATATTTCTGAGTCTTTCAATAACTTCAAGGCCAATAACAATCACCTCTGAAACAGCACAGGGGAAAAATCTAAACATCTGAGGGAAAACGAGGAGCCTCTGGAACTCTTGGCCACAAGGAAGCCACAGTACCTCTTGGTGGAACCCTGTATCCTGGCCCTGACACGTGTTTAAAGTTCAGAGAAGATGTATGTCTTGGCTGCAACTCAAGTTGTACAGCTCACAGCTCCCTACTTTCTTACAGTTCCAAATGCACACTGATCTGGAGTTTTCTTTCAGTTTCTGTCTTCGTTCTTTTCTGTTAGGATTGTTTGGGGACTTTTGGTAGTCTAAACTCCTGAGCCTTTTCTTTGTTGTGCATGAGAAAATCCAAAGCTGCTTATCGACTCTTGCCCTAGCATGAGTTTTCCGTGTTTGTTTTGTCAATTTTGTGTGATGTAAATACTCTCTTCAGTAAGTACTTGTAATAGGGTGCAACATATTTGATAAAGATGTTTTAACATTGGGAAGGTATTTTAAAAATATTGTGATGAAACCGAGTTTCTTCCTTTTTCTTTTCATACTTTAAAAAAGCCACGGTCATTGACACAAAAGAAATGCACCTGTCCCTGAGCAAAGCCTTCAAGGACAGAGGTCAAAGTAAACCGCAAAAGATCATTCCATCGTTATTGTAAGTATTTAATATATACACCAATATCTGTATAAATGTGATCTTGTATTGTCTGGCAATGTAATCACTGAGCAAATATTTGAAAATTTCTCAGAATAAATAATGTTGTGAACATTTCTTTTAGGGAGATTTATGTTCCTTTCACTTTGGTCAAATTGCATGTTTTCAGAATGGATGTGAAAAAGCATTAAAATTTTAGTTTTGTTCACAAAATGAAAATAATCACTGACTTATCCCTTTTTACACAACACAAAATGCTAAAAAATTTTTGCTTTTTTGTTTTTGTTTTTGTAAGGTGATCTATCCTGTGTAACGTTCTCCTGCTCCCTCTTACATCCTCACATATAAGGCAAAGGGCTCTTCCTCCAGTGTCAGGCTGCTTCAACCTGGACTGTCCTGCCCTTCTGGTCTGCGTCTGAAGCGAAGGAATGCTCGTAGGCCAGTGCAAGAGTCAGTCAAGTGTAGCTGTCAGCCCTGACACCCACATGCTCATATTTACCTGTCTCCCAGCCCACGCTTGACTTTTCTACTCACCAAGTTCAAATAAGGAGAGATGGAAAGAAACAGTGAAATGATAAAAACCTATTTCCTTACATTTTGCTCCTTCCATCTGCTCTTCCCATTCATAAACGTTTAGCTCAGGACCCAAAATGAATTGTCCCTGCGTTTCCAGGGACTGGATGTGCCTCCTCTTAGAAAGCAAATGCAGCCTTTTGATTCCTTAGGTGCCTCCTGCTTATGCCTCACCTCCTCCCTCGGTAATGAACTTGGGTATACTCAGGTAGTAAAATCTAACTGGAAATCAGGTAAAAAATGCTGCAGTCATATAGCACATTACATATTGGAAACTATTTTCTGGGTCACTTTCCACAAAAACAGGAGCAGGAAGTAAAAGGGGCTTGGCATGGCTGGAGGTTTCTGCACAACGCCCCCTTTCTCAGAGCACTGGCTCAGGGTACCAGGACACCCTGGTACTGCTGAAGCAAGCAGAATGAGCCTTTAGCTAAATGCCTGTTCTCTCATTAACTTCTCTTTTAAAGTTTAGCTGACATGATTGCCGCAATGTAGGTAGAGGCATAAATAGGTGAAAAAAACCTGGGCTGGCTGGGCCTCACCTGCCAGTCATCATCAGACTCATCCAAGGCTCCTGGCTTTTTTTTTTTTTAAATCGGAGTCTCAATAACTGGTGTTTTTGGGGCCCTCTCCCCATCTCTGAAGATCCCTAGTCTTTAGGATTTCCACACTCAGGGACTTCATTGCCCACAGTCAGCTCCTTTCCTGGTCCTTCTGGCACTCTCACAACCTGTGGCATGCTTCCTCCCTCCCCCATCAGCAGTTTTGTCAACTTCAGTAACTGTCACATAAAAATAAAGCTGGGATCATTGCCAAGCTATCTACCATTGGTGCTTAGTTCATTGTAAAACTAAATTCTGAAAATTGATTCTTTTTCAGATTGATTTATGGCCAAGTGGAAAGGAGATTTAAAATACATTCCCACTATTAAAAATTTTTAAATGTGTATATATAAACAAATACTGGAAGAGAATAGGTAAGTATTTATAGTTTTTGGTTTAGAGCTTCAATTCTCAACTATGTCAGGTGGCAGAGAGCTGGGAGGTCATGATGAAAGTCATTACATATGAGAAGCTAACATTTAATACACAGTCTAGGTGGTATATGCTGTATGCATATAGCACTCAAACTCAGAAACAGCACTGAGATTTATTAGTTTTTTTTTTATTTTAGTTGAAAAACAAAGCCATACAGAGACACAGACAAACAGAAAAACAAAACAAAACAAAACTTCTCCGTATTAGCTTACTCCCCAAATGCCTGTAACAGCCTGGAGTGGGTCACCAAAGTCAGGAATCTGGAACTTCATCAGGGTCTTCCACATGGGTGGCAGAAGCAAAAGTGCTTAAGCCATCATCTGCTGCCTCCCAGGATACACATGAGAAGGAAACTGGATCAGAAGTAGAGGAGGCAGGACTCAAACCAAGCCCTCCCAAAGGGGATCTGGGTGTCCAAATTGACAATTTAACCACTGTTCCAAACACCTCCCCACTGGTTTGTTTGTTTGTTATTTAAGAATATTTGTTTATCTGAAAGGTAGAGTTACAGACAGATCTCACATCTACTGATTCACTCCTCAAAAGGCCACAATGACCAGGCTGGCCAGGCCCAAACAGGAGCTTTTTCTGGGTCTCCCTCATGGGTGGCAGGGTCCCAGGGGCTTGGGCCATTTTTGGCTGTTTTCCCAGGCACATGAACAGGGAACTAACTAGGAAGCAGAGGAGCTGGGACATGAAGCAGTGTCCATATCGGATATTGGAGTTATAGGCAGTAGCCTCACCCACTGTGCCACAGTGCTGACCTCATGCCCTGATACTTTAAGACAACTCTAGTTTCTCATTCTTTTTGGCATTGCTTTTATCATATACTTGCTTTGCTAAGTGAAATAGAATTACCAAAAGCATTTTCTGTTCTTCTTGTTAACACAAATAAGAAAATAACAGCATATGCAATTCCATGAAGGTATGATCCCATTCAGCTTTAAGAATGCTCAAAGATTAGGGGTCAGTGCTGTGGCATAATGGATAAAGCCACTATGGCATACCAGTTTGAGTCCCAGCTGCTCCACTTCCAATCCAACTTCCTGCCAATGGCATGGAAAAGTAGCAGAGGATGGCCCAAGTCTTCGGGTCCCTGCATCCACATGGACGACCAAGAAGAAACTCTGGGTCCCATCTTCATATAGGGCCAGTTCTAGTCACAGCGGGTGAAGTGACCCAGCAGGTGGGCTAATGTCCACTGCTTGCCATACTAGCATTCCATATAAGCACCTGTTTGAATCCCAGCTGATCTACTTTTGTTCGAAAGTAACAGAGAATATCACAAATGCTTGAGCCCCTATACCAATATGAGCGACCTAGATGGAGTTCCAAACTCATGGCTTCAACCTGACTCAGGCATGGGTGTTGCAGCCATTTGGGGAGTGAACTAGCAGACTTTTTTTTTTCTCTTTGCCTATCCCTCTCTCTAAGTAACTCCACATTTCAAATTAAATTAATTTTTCATTGTGTAGGATGTTCATTGCCTCATCCATTCATCTATTGTTACTGTGGCATTGCTCATGCAGTCACAGAAATCAAGGTGGGGAAGGTAACAGGTGACAAAAGAGAAAAGCAGGACCTTGTTCTCATGCAAGTTCCTCTGTCGCTGTAAGGCCAGGGACACCTGCTTCTCAGCTTTTTTCACCAGCTTCTGATCTTCTTGCAGTGCGTGACTGGTCCGCAACTCCTGGATCAACTCCAGTCGCTTCTCTTTCCCTTCAAACATCTGTATCAGAGCAAATCAAAGACAGACTTGCAAGTTACCAACTCTCTGTGCCAAGCACTGGGAGTTGCAAGTGAGTTCTGTCCTGCTTGGTGGGATGCCACAGTGCTAAACTTCCACCCTCTGGTCAGCACCTTCTGTGGGTCAGGTGGAGAAGAGACTTCATATTCAGTGTGCTGTTGACTCAGTATCTGGACAAGCTGATCAAAACCAACATTCCAACTATAGAGTCATATGGAGAAGCTAGAACTCTGCCCCCCCACCAATTCCTTCCCTAAGAAACTTGGGATGGCATTTTCATAGCCATGTTTTCTTTTTCAGTAAATGGATCCTTGGTTTGTAATAGACAATGTGAAGTCAGAAGGTAATTATGGAAAGGAGAGTGAACAATAGTGATGAACACAAGTTGCTCACCCAGGTCCATGGACACAGTCATTGTACCTGGGTCTCTTAACAACAATAACTGCCTGGGTAAAATAGAAAAAAAGAAAGAAAGGAGTTAAGTGGGGTTTAATATCTGTCCATTTTTTGAAGTGAAGGCTGGCTGCACTGGCTACACAGTCTGATCAAGGCTTGCCAGTCAGGAAGATGAATTGGATTTGCTAACAGCTAACTAATTCTCTCTTGGGTTTATATCACTGTGAAATGAGATCACAGATAGAAGAGAGAAGGAGAGAAAAAGAGAGAGGAGAGAGAGAGAGAGAGAGAGAGAGAGAGAGAGAGAGAGAGAAATACATCCAAGAGCACAGAAGTAGCAAACAGTAAGGGTTCAAAACTATAGTTGCTATTTAGCTATTTCATTTACAATGCATGTAGTAGTCTATGACTGTGAGAAACTAGAAAATCCATCTGGTTTATGATGCTTTAATAGTTAAAATCAAGGTGAAGAATGGTGTGGATATAGCAGTTGAAAGGAAGAAATGAGTTTCACACCACCTCTGTTACAACTGTGGCAAGTAGCAGGTAAGCCCTTTCTCTCTCTCTCTCTCTCTCTCTCTCTCTCTCTCTCTCTCTCTCTCTGACACAGTGGACAATATATGGCACTAGAAGGGAATGGGCAGGTAGTTCAAGAGTCCAGCTGGCTAGGACTGCAGGATGCCAAGCAGGGTGCCAAGAAGGAAGGCTGCCAAGGAGAAAAGCTCAGGTACATTGGGAAAAAAAGTTATTCTGAGAAGAGAGGTATAGGGCCAGAGCCTGGATCTACACACCATGTTCTGAACAACTCGACCCCGGATCAACTTCTGAAGGTAGATCACAGCCATTTCTATCTCTTCTTCTTCCTAAAAGGACAAAGGGAGAACCAAGTAGTCTAAGAACAGTGGCAGTCCAAGCTGGGTATGTCTTTGAAGACTGATATCAAGCAAAAGAGCTGTGCTAAATGCCACAAGAATCTACAGAGACCTGAAAATGGTCCCTTCTTTCATTGAACACATTATAAGCTTAGTGTTACTTACTATATTGTGAAAATCCATTACTATGTCTTGTTGTAAACAGTCTATTAACAAAGGCTATTAAAAGCAAAAATGATAGGACCTCCATGCTCTGCCTACAGAGGATGTCATTTTCATTTTTTATACTCTTCTAAAACTAACCCAAAATCACATTTGATCACAAATATGTAAAGAATTTAGCTAATCTATGTAATAGTGACATGATTTTCCTAAGAATTTAGCTAAAATGGTGAATTTAGAATATAATGGACAAGATCAGCCACCTACCAAAATCATCTTAAATAACTCCATGTCAAAAATAACAAGAGCAAGATCTGGAAATCTAATTATAATTTGCCTCCAATGATAAAAGAAAATAATAGTTTAGTCAATGGTACTAACCTACACGAATGAAACATGTTAACCAAAGGTTCCAGTATACTCCAGAACAGCACAGATCTTGGCCAATCAGTGGGTACATTCCACTCCCTACACAGGAGCTGTGGGCTGTCAATGAGTTCTCCTCTCATCTTCCAATCCTTAGTCCACTCCACTCCGATGAAGCACACACCAACCTCCTAAATACAGTCTGGCTCCTAATTTGGATTGATCTGTACTGGGAGGCCATGTGCTGACCATCCAAGAGGAAGTTGCTAAGTCACCGGTAGCTATACTGCTTTCCTTAAAAAAACAGTTAGCATTGTGGCCTCGCTAGTAGTTTCTTGTGAGTTTGTTGTATCTGACTTAACTTGGTCCTTTAAATCCTAAATAACTCTGGTTCCTTGCCCAAATTGAGCGTGGTGAGAAATTACCCTGGTCGGAGTAACCCCTTTGAACCATTCCTGCCACAGCAGCCAGCTAGTCTTGATGGCGTGCCATTTCCCTTTGGCTTCAGCAATCAGCCACCTTGCCATGTAGGAGGCCAGAAAGGGTAACTAATTATTATTCAATCCATTTTTTTCTGTTTGACAGACATAAGAATAACTTTCCGAAGCCTATCTTTTATGGAAAGATGTTTCCTCTGTGATTTATTCTTTTTAAAAAAAAGTTGGGGGCCCGGCGCGGTGGCGCAAGTGGTTAAAGGTCCTCGCCTTGCACGCCCGGGATCCCATATGGGCGCCGGTTCTAATCCCGGCACCCCCGCTTCCCTTCCAGCTCCCTGCCTGTGGCCTGGGAAAGCAGCAGAGGACAGCCCAAAGCTTTGGGAACCTGCACCCGCGTGGGAGACCCGGAAGAGGCTCCTGGCTTCGGACCGGCATAGTATCGGCCCGTTGCGCTCACTTGGGGAGTGAATCATCGGACGGAAGATCTTCCTCTCTGTCTCTCCTCTCTGTATATCCGCCTTTCCAATGAAAAAATAATAAAAATAAATCTTTAAAAAAAAAAAAAGTTGGGTGTTTATTTCATTTCATTTTCCTTGCTTGTATATGCACTCAATGATTTGATACACAAGAATAAAGAAAATATTTAAGTTAGAGCTTGGGAAACTAATACTGCTCCATTACATTTGTTTTCAACCCAAACCATCCTAACAAATTAATAGACTGCAATAGTGAACTTAGCATTTTGCATTTAAACATTTCAAACTTACATTGGAACTCATCTCCAAGGTTGGAGTTGGAAGCCGAGTTTGAGGTACTGATTTTCTGTGAAGGAAGCGCAGAGGTTTCGTATCTTCAAGAACTTTTTTCTTCTTATCCAACAGTGCCTGAAATAATGACAACTAGTAGGGATCAACACAATAGCCTAGCGGCTAAAGTACTCGCCTTGAATGCAGGATCCTATATGGGCACTGGTTCTAATCCAGGCTGCCCTGCTCCCCATCCAGCTCCCTGCCTGTGGCCTAGGAAAGCAGTCAAGGATGGCCCAAAGTCTTTGGACCTTGCACCTGCATGGGAGACCCGGAAGAAGCTCTGGGCTTCTGACTTCAGATTGGCTTGGCTCCAGCCATTGAGGCCAGGTGAGGAGTGAAATCAATGGACAGAAGATCTTCCTCTCTGTCTCTCCTCTTCTCTGTGTTTATCTGCCTTTCCAATAAAAATAAATAAATATTTAAAGATAGTCCATTAAAATAATAATAATAGTAATAATAATAATAACAACTAGTCTCATCCCTAGATAGAGTCTACAGATCTGACTGTCGATAAGAAATAGTATTCTCTGTGTCTGTGTCAGGTCAGTTTGAGAAAATTCAAACTGGGGTACATGTTTCTCCCAAGCAATGCTATGACATTTCTAAGGATAGGCTAACCACTTTATTAATGTGAACGATATTTTAGTTGTATCTATTTTAATTAAAGCTTCTGGAGGAAGATTTAATATCCTTTTGGTTTTAAAAAGTTCTGTCTTATACACATATAAGCAACCCCAAACACATTCCTTTTCTTTCACATGATATAATTGATCGAATGCACGGGCAATAGGAAATTTTTCTGCACCAGAAAAATTCTGCACCAGTAAATGACTTACACATTTCCAAACCAAATCATGCACACAGATGCACATAACAGCATTATGCACAATATTAGTCATTATACAAACAACTCAACTATCCCTTGGTTGATTGGTAGATGTGTGAAATGTGGCTTATCCACACAATGAAACTGTGTGCAGTAATCAAAGGGATGAAATACTGGAATGTGGTAGAATATGGATGAATGATAAAAAATACTATGCCAAATGAGAGAAATCAGACAGAAAAGGTCACATAATGCATGATTCCCCTTATGTGAGATGTCCAGAATAAGCACATTCAAGAAGAGAAAGAAGAGTGTGTGTCTCGTGGTAGAGGGAAAGGAACTTGGGAGTCACTAGTCGTGAGTATAGAATTCACTTTGGAGACCACAAAAATGTTCTGGAATTACACAGTGGGTGACAGTTGTACAATCCCATTAATGCACTAAAAATCATTGAATTCTCTTCTTTAAAAGGGTGAAATTCATTGTATGTGAATTATTCTCACTCTCAGAAAAGAGCGTAAAAGGAGAAATGATGATTTTTCTAGAGACAAGCAAAACCTGAAATCAGTTCATATCAATAGATAATCCCTACAAGAAATGATAAAGCAAATTTTTCAGATAGAGAAAACAATGACAGAGGAAAGACGCTTAGATCTATCAAAAGAAAATAAAAATGACAAAGAATAACTAAATGAAAAATACTGAACCTACTGAACCAGCGGCTTTGGACCTGGGGCCCAGCAATGTGTGCTGACAAGCCAGGCATGTGACTTTTTTTAAATCTCAGAGCAGAGAAGTTTATCACTTTATTGGACATTGACACACATGTGACATGCATGTGATTTTGATGCATGCTCAAGTATGAGGAGTTGCATTTCAAGGCAGATGTGAAAGAAATTGAAGAGGACTTCTTTTTCTTCACGCTGCTCTGATAACAAATACAGAAGGAAGAAAAATGTGGCCTATTACAACTATTAACATCATTATAAATTCCTAATACTAGAAATTTGCTCTACCTCAGCATAGTGTCAAACTCTATCAAACAGAGCCAAAGTTAGAATCTTTCCGAAAACGAGCATAACTTCTGTGTATGCTGAAAACAACCTCCAAAAGGTTTTTCTCATTTGACACGGGTGAAGGGGATCACAACAGGTTCTGCACTGCATAGGCACCTCCAGAAAAGTGCACCAAGGAGAAAGAACGTAAGGTGGCACGACAGATCCCGGTACGCTAGAGTGTAACATGTCTCTGCCAGTCACACTAAAAGCGCTTTGTCTCCCAGATAATGATTATACCTTATGAACTTCAGCCAACTCTTGGTCAAACCTTGATGCCCTCTTCAGAACTCCAGACTTGGTGGTGAGGACTTTGGGCTTCGGAGTTTTGATTCTCGGTTGTGTCACAAAATCTGGGAGAGATGACTCGAGCTCAACTAAACCTGTGGAGAGGAAGTACATGTGTTTAGTACTTGGTGCTTGGATTTGTCTTTTCAGGAGTACATTGCTAATTTTAGTAATTATCTGCCAAGTGTTGCCATTAGAATGTAAAGTGTATTCCTGTATAATTATGTTCTGATTCAGACTATAAAATGATGAATAATTATAAAGTAAAAATATTAGCCTACAAAAAGTAATACATCCCATGATAATAATCAACAGAAAATCAATTATCTTATGATATATGGTGCCACCATTCTAAAATGGATGAAGAGCAATTTATCAATCTGGTGTGTAAATAGCAAATCAGGGCTAGAAGTTCAACAATGTGACCCTCAGTTCATGATCTTGGCCATATGATGCTTCACACATCAACTAAAAGTTAAGTAAGACTCTTGGACTTCAAAAAAGCATCAGGCTCTTCAGAAATTATTTATCCTTTGGCCCACTACTTTCTCTGAGTTTTGATTTTATTACATATTTTTCATTTACTTTTATAAACCTGACATAAGAGTGTTTTCTAAATCACTTTTTAAAAAACATATTTTGTTCAACTGAAAAGCAGAGAGACAGAAAGAGAGAAAGGAGAGAGCTGATTCATTGCCAAAATGGCCACAACAGCCAGGGTTGAACCAGGCCCAATCAAAAGCAGGAACTCTAAGTCTGCCATGTGCGTGGCAGGGGTCCAAGTATATATGCCATTTTTCACTCTTGTCCCAGGTGCATTAGCAGGAACCTGCAATGAAAGTGGATCAGCCGCAGCTCAAACTGTAACTCTGATATGAAATGCTAGCATTGCAGGTAGCAGCTTCACCCATTGGGTCACAATGCTAGTCCTCTATTTTACTTTTGACTAATTATTTTTTTTTAATTTTATTTTGACATTCTTTACATAGTTAATTAGGGTAAGAAGGTTCAAGGGCTACAGGAAAGTGGATAATACTAGTATGTTTTCCATATTGTTAGCTTCATATTTAAAGGGGGGTACATAAGGGAGAAGGCCCACCCAATTTCCCACCCTCCCCAGGCCCTGGATGTAGGGCATGCTCTGAGGTTCTTGCTCAAGTGGTTTTGATATTGCCACAGTTATGAATCACTGTCAATCTTGCCACTCCAAGCACTATGAGGGCTTTGAAAAATCCACTGATTGACATAGTCCATCATAGCTGAGATGGTTGGTTGACCTGTTCTGTCTTCTCTCTTTTCTTCATTAGGGTTCTGAGTCCAGCATTTAGATTAGGAAGATCTCCAAAGAAACTTCTTGTATGTGCTAACAAGTACAGGGCCTGGCACCGTCCATCGCTCCAATCAGCTGGTGGTTGCAATTGCTGGGTTGGTTCTGTTTTCACTCCCGACTTCCACTGGAACCAATGGGTGTTGCAGTCCAGCCTGGTTCTGCCCAGCACATACTTGGCCCTCACATAAACCAGCGGGAGCTGCAGCCTAGTTGGAGCTACCCACAATAACACCCACCAGGCCCACCCCCTACCCTGGTTTGCCAGTAAGTGTAGCAGTAATCCAGTCTGTCCCACACCCCATTCCACCCCAGCTGCTATCTTAGTTTTATGTCTTCCTGTGGAACTGGTGACCCAAGAGGGATGAGCCCACTATTTCCCTCCCAGGCCTCTCCCACTCCCAGATTCCAGCTGATGCTACGTCTAAGCCCAAACAACCCTCGCCCACTTTAATTTTGTTTGCACCAGTAGGAATAATCATCCCAGCCCGGCTTTTCCCTGATCTAGTCCGCATGAGGCGCACAGGTGTGGTAGCTCTGCCTAGTCTGGTCTGCCCCCATCCCAGCCCATGCTCTTCTGCGGAAGCAGCTGTCTTGCAAAGGAACCCTCCCTTATTCCCCTGCTGGCTCTGCCCACTTCCTTTCTTGTTCTCAGGCTGGTTGGACGCTGCAGTCCCTTCCGGTACAGGCAACCTCACATCGGCATTCCATAATGTGCACTAGTACTTTTGACTAATTATTAATAACATTAAACACTTAAAATGTCTAGTAACTCAATCTATTCCTTACCAAATTGCTTTCTTTTTTTTTTTTTTTTTACTTTTGATTAAAAAAAAAGTAAGCTTTATTCTGGTGTCATTTAGGATATACTTTTTTTCTGTACTTATGTTTTCATTTGCTAATTTTACAGTATCCTGAGTGTTTCTCTTGTAAAAACATTGGTTTTTTTTTTTTTGATTATTGATTCCTTGATTACTTCACAATATCTTATTGCATGAGATACAGGTTGTTTGGGGTTGAAATAATATTACTGTTTCAGATTGACATCAATTCACCAAATTGCTTTCTAGTGTACCCATTTACTTAATTATTTTGGAAGAGATAAACAGTGATTGAACATTTTTAAGATTTTTATATTTTTATTTGATATGCAGATTTTATACAGGAGAGGTCTTCTACCTGGTGGTTCACTCCCCAAATGCCCCTAAGGTCAGAGCTGAACTGATCCAAAACTAGGAGCCAGGAACTCTCCACAGTCTCTCACATGTGTACAGGGTCCCAAGGACTTAGACCACCCTCTGTTCTTTCCCAGGCCATAAGAGAGGGCTTGATTGGAAGTAGAGCAGCTGGGGCATGAACTAGTGCCCATATGGGACACCAGCACCACAAAGTAGAGGATTAACATGCCACACCGCCACACCAGCTGCTGAATTTTTTTTTAGACATTATTTACGACTTAGTTTTTACTGGTTTGTATGGGTTCCATAATGTTAAACATGTTCATTTTTGTTTCCTGCAAATGATGTTTGTTGCTTAGCTTTTAACCTAAATGTCTATCATTTATGTATTTAATCCATGTATGTGTTATATGTGTATAGGCACATCATTTTCTTTTTGAAAATACTTTAAAGGTAGCATGACAGAGAATGGGAGAGAGAGAGAAAAATATTTCCCGTCTGTTGGCTCATTCTCCAAACACCCATATCACTTGGAACTAGGTGAGGCCAAACCTAGCAACCTGGAACTCCATCCAGTCTCCCACACAGCTAGCAGAGACTCAAGTACTTGGCATTCCATCCTCTGCCTTCTCAGGTACATTAACAGGAAGCTGGATCAGAAGCAGAGTAGCTGGGACTGGAACTGGCTTTCTGACAGAGCACGCAGGTGTCCTACATGGTAGTTTAACCCCCTGTGTCACAACACCAGCCCCTAAGATAACCATCTTCGGATAGGAATTTTTAACTGGACAAGTTTACCTTCATAGGTGTTGAGATAGTGGTTCTTGACCACAAAGTCCTCAGAGTTGTTGTCTGGGAAACGACCGAGGCGAGATAGAGGCCCGTAGACCTGTGATCCATAATCAGAATAATCCTTGATGATGTTTCTTCTCTCAAACTTCCCTTCTACATTCTTTCTTTTTTCTACAAGTTTTCTGATTGCTGAAATAGAACATATTTCTATGACTAGCTCCAACATATTTCTCTGAATTAACCAAATACAGAGTAGTAAGCCAATTCAAGTTTTACATATGGGGAAGCTACTAAATTGAATTAAATTCATGATGACTTCCAGCAACCAGATGTAGCAGTGTGGCTCAAACTGTTGTAAGACAGGCAGTAGTGACAGAAGTTGAATCCCAGGGAGTGTCTTCAATTGATACTCATCAAATATTTTGTCTGCATTACAAGATCTGAGCCAAGAGGTATTCAATGAAAGTTTGTTAATAAATGAAAGAAACTCAAGGTAACCAGGAAATACATGTTCAGTGAAGAGTTAGAATTATTCTCCCCTATAAGAACAATGTAAAGGAAGCCTGTAGGCTCATCTCAGTTTGTTGAGAAGTTAGAAAGAAGAGGCAATTATGCTTATTTAGAATGTACTTATCTACAGAGGCATGCTTGGTACCTCAACAAGTTCCTTTTCCTTTCAGATCTCATGACAGACCCATCCCCTTTGGACGACTCTGTGTGCTATAAGGTTACAGCACAGGGTTGGGAAATCAGGCCCACGGAGTCTTGGTGTCACTCCTGCTTATGCTTGGTTTTCAGTGCTCTTTTGTGTGTGAGTTGGAGCTGAGAATTTAGTGAAACTAGCTGATAACTTATTTATCAAGTTAATTAAATCCATCACTATTGGGATCAAGTATAGAAACAGAAAAATATCAAGAATGAACAGCTAGCAGCTAGTTAAAGGTGACTTTCTCACATTAAGAGAAAGTTCAAATTTCAGATCACTAAAATAATTTATAATTTTCAGGTGATAATTTTAATTTTGGTAGTGTTTTGGTCTTGCTGGAAAAATAACACCTTAAAATGATTCTTTCTTTATTCTTTTTTTTTTTTTTGCAGATTTTAATTGGCTCTATTTGTTTCTAGAATCTAGTAGCAGCACAGATCAAAACAGGTAAACTCATTTTTAATCCTACACGAAATAAAGAGAGTAAACTGGATACCTCATCTTTTATGTATAAAGGATAGATATATGTATATCTTTTATGTCTGAAATACAGAAATGCACACATTATTTTATATACATATACATACATATAAAACATTTTGTGTTATTAAAATTTCTTGGAGAGGGATGATGACTCAAAAAGATGTATAAAATATCTATATAGGGGAAATAATGATTAAAAGATTGAGAAAGTAAAGTAGGGCTCTTTATCCAGAACCTCAACTCATGAACATGGGGAACCCAACACATACACACATACAAAAAAACACAAATATGTATGTATGTGTGTATGCACACACACAAACACACCACACTCCTATAATGTCAAAAATTTGTCTACCTGTTAAAACACCATTTGACTTTCGGGATTTCCCTCCACTTTGCTACCTTTGAAAAACAGCTTTTCTCTGGTGGGCAGAGAGGAGGCAGGGAGGAGAAAGAGGGAAAGAGACATCCCTGAGCCTTAAGAACTGTACCATGAAAAGTAAAATTTTAAAAATATAGCTTCTCTCAAATCCCTTACGTGATACACCAAGCCCAAACAGCATCTGATCCTGGTTAGATCCCAAACAACGCCCACTTGCCCATTTTCCTCATTGTGTATACTAAGCCATTACTTGATAAATGTCTGCACTGGATCTGTGCCACTTTTGCCTCTTTTTCTTCCTGCAGTTTAGTCCACTTGGCATTCAAGTGCTTCATGTTCAGCTCATTCTGATTCTCATCACGCTTCCTCAGCAGCTCTTTCAGAACTTCCAGACGAATCTCCTGCAATCTTCAAGTAAATAATAAAACACAAAGAAGCATATGGTTGTCTCAAACAGGGTATTCTAGGGAGTATTCAGTTGTCACAAGCAGGATCTTCCTGTTCGTATATTAAAATAATAATAATAATAAATTAAAAAATCACTGTGGTAGAAGTGTGAAGGATGAACTGGGGGTGGGTGGCAGAGATGATTCAGAATATATGTGGATGTAGTTTTGAAAGATGAAGACGATGCCAGGCACATAAAACAAAAGCAGCATTCTCTAGGAAGATGGGCCACAGGAACTGTGAGAGCTTTGTGGATGCTTCCAGAATAGGAGAGTGAATAAAAAAGATTGCAGTACACTATCTTAACAATGACAGTGACAATGTGAATGCCTAGAACATAGTAGATACTCAGTAAACCTGTGTTCTCCTTTCCCTTCCATCCAACTTGTCTTCTAGGGCCACCTTCTTCCTTCATGCATTTCCAATTAGGTACAGATGATTTAAAATCTCTACCTTCAGGTACAGGTATTTCTGAATTAGAATTTGTCTACTTGAATCTCCTGTGACAATTTAAAAAAAATGCATTCATTTTGTTCTCCCAAAAATCTCTCTTTTCTTTTTTTTTTTTTTTAATTTTATTTTTATTATTTTCTCATTGGAAAGGCGGATATACAGAGAGGAGAGACAGAGAGGAAGATCTTCCATCCGATGATTCACTCCCCAAGTGAGCACAACGGGTCGATGCTATGCCGGTCCGAAGCCAGGAGCCTCTTCCGGGTCTCCCACGCGGGTGCAGGTTCCCAAAGCTTTGGGCCGTCCTCGACTGCTTTCCCGGGCCACAGGCAGGGAGCTGGAAGGGAAGTGGGGCTGCCGGGATTAGAACCGGCGCCCATATGGGATCCCGGGCGTGCTAGGCGAGGACCTTTAACCACTTGCGCCACCGCGCCGGGCCCTCTCTTTTCTTTTTAAGATTTATTTTATTTTTATTGGAAAATCAGATATATAGAGAGGAGGAAAGACAGAGAGGAAGCTCTTTTGTCCAATGATTCACTCCCCAACTGGCCACAATAGACATAGCTGAGGATCCAAACCCAGGGACAGGAGCTTCTTCCAGGTCTCCCATGCGGGTGTAGGGTCCCAAGGTTTTGGGCCGTCCTTGACTGCTTTCCCAGGCCACAAGCAGGGAGCTGGATGGGAAGCAAAGCCACTAGGATTAGAATCGGCTGCCATTCTGGATCTCAGCATGTGCAAGACAAGGACTTTAGCCACTAGGCTGCCACGCTGGGCCCATACCAGCCTTCTTTTAATCTTATCCCCCTTGATCCCTCCTCTGAAACACCTGCACCCATTCACCACTTACTGATTTCATCATCTCTCTCCTAACTTGAATTCCTAGCTGCAGCTTTCCCATTCTGCTGTCTGTACCATGTGGTCTCTAGGCTTTCCTTCCTGAACATGGCTTTTACTCATATATAACTTAGTCACTCATTTGTCAAATATTTATTCAGTGCCCACTACAAGCCAGGCAGGAAGTCACGATGTACAGAGTGAAACACCTCTCTCCTGGGAAGCAGAATAGGCATCCAAAACCACGTTGTTTACACAGAGGAGATATATATCAATCTAGAGGAATGAGAAGATTTGTGTGGGAGAAGACAGGATGAGCAGGAGGTAGGAGAGACAAACTGGGAAAGGCTTCCTTAGAGGAGCTGTTAACTCAGTGGAGCGATAAACAAAGACTGGGATTTGTCACATTGGAAAGCAGCAAGTCCTCAGGAGAGGAGCAGAACATTCCTGTTAACTGACTAGAGATTGAACAAACATGTCACACCCGCAGAACTTCTCCAAGTGAAGACACGTGGGAGGGTGAATGAGTAGTGACAAACGTGGAAACGCAGGTGCTTCTAAATCACCTTTCCCTCTAGAGACAGAAATATAGTCACTTGTACAAGAACAACATTTTGGCCAACAACTGATAGTGTCAGATTGCAATGGAGCTGAAAAATTCCTATTGCCTAGTGACATCACAGCTAACAGTCCTAACACCATAGCACTGGGCATTTATTACGTGTTTGTGATGCTGCTGGTGTAAAGAAAGCTGCTGTGCTACCAGTCATACAGAAGCACAGCACATACAAGGATACTTTCAAAAGTCCAGGGGAAAATGGAGTTAAAAGGGCAGTTTATTATGGTGCAGATTTTTAAAATCCATAATCTTTTATAACATACATTTTCATGAATTTTTTTGAAGATCCCTCATGAAATTATATATAGTACATAGTACTTAATAGTGATAACACATGGTAATTTACTGGTTATTGGTTTGTGTATTTGCTATCCTATATGTTTATTATTATTTTAGAGTGTACTCCTTCTACTTGAAGAAAAAAAATCTACTGTAAAACAGAATGCTGGGCCTGGCACAGTAGCCTAGTGGCTAAAGTCCTCGCCTTGCACATGGCCCCACTTCCCATTCAGCTCCCTGCTTGTGGCCTGGGAAAGTAGTTGAGGATGGCTCAAAGCCCTGGGACCCTACACGCATGTGGGAGATCTGGAGGAGTCTCTGGGCTCCTGGCTTCAAGTCGGCTCAGTTCGAGCCACTGTGGTCACTTGGGGAGTGAATCAATGGTTGGAAGGTCTTCTTCTTTTTCTACTCCTCTCTGTATATCTGCCTTTCCAATAAAAATAAATTACTCTTTAAAAAAAAAAACAGTATGCTGTGTTACATTTCATGTCTACCCTACCTCCTGACTGCATGGAGGGACCACACTGAGCAACCAACTTGTAGCAGCCTGGTTTGGGTAAGCCTGCTCTACGGTGCTCACTCAGCGACAAAATTGCCAAATGAGTTAATTTCCTGTTGGTTCATCAGCACAGGAGTGCATTAAGTACAGTTCTAAGTTTCACTGTTGACCTTGATTTCATCCATTGTAAAACGGTGATGACAGAATCCACTTTATAAGGTTGTTGTAAGCATTAAATGAGTTAATGTACATGGTGTGCTAGAACAATAGTTCTCAAGCTTAAGTATGTGTCAGAATAATCTGGAGGGTTTAGCATGCCATAGATGTCCTAGCCCATCCAGTAGGTCTGGGGTGGGGCCCAAGATTTTGTATTTCTAACAAGTTCCCAGCTAACGCTAACCCTGCTGGGGCGCAGACCACTCTCTGAAAATCATTGCCTTAGAACATCATCTGGTACACGGGAGGCACTCTGCAAGTATCTGTAAGTATCTGTCATCATCACTGACATTGTTTACTTAAGGTTTCTTTCTCATCTTTCAAAACTCATTCAGAAGCCACCCTCCTCAACCAGAACTAATTGTTCCCTCACCTAGGTAACCCCTATCGCTTTATGAATAGACAAGTATACACCTGATAGACCTGTTGGAAAGGTGTTGATTTGAAGGTCTTCGCTCCATCCCCTGCCAACTGTTCTGACATTCTTGCCTTACTCCTGGCCCAGGGGACACAAGGAGCTCTGGTTGGACACAGCACTGCCTGTTCTTCCCTGGTTCCTCATGCACAGTGCAAAGCCTAGCACAAAGGGGCAACTCAAAGTAATTCATTAAAATTATCCTCAATTTTACAAAGGCATACACTTTCTCTGACCAGCTACATTGTTTTACATTTTAATACCTTCTGCCAAGATAATTAGGGCAATACATTTAAATGTCTGAAGAGACAATTGAGTATTTGACACCTACTTTGCCCCCAACACTATCTGAATAAAACTGGAAGCTTTCCAAAGCATCATGTAGAATGAATTCAGGCTTAAACAGAAAATGTTATCCCAAAAAACAAAATTCTGAATTTTGCACCAAATTGAGCCCTCAACTTCCGTGTGCAGGAGGGGCCTTGGCAGCATTACCCCAAGGAATAAAGTACCTCAGCACAGCCTAAAATTGAGCTCAACCATCTCTTGTGGGTTGGGTTTACATGGTGGTGACTGCCACAAAGCGAGAGCCACTGCTGCCAGCACAGCCCTGGCAACCCTGAGCCAACCCTGGGGGCTGTCCTTGGGCCCTGCACTCCCTCGATGACTTGGATGTCTCAGAGTAAGATGGACGGTAGCTTTGATTGTGATTGTGGTGAGCTGGAGCCATCTGATCACTAACAAGACATCTTCCGTCAGCCAACAGCCACCAGTGCTTCCCGCTGAAGTGCATAGCAACAGAGGAAGAGAAGAAGCAAACGGAGATAGTGCTTCCCAGCACCCTAGGATGCTGCTGCTCAGGGCCAGTCCAACACTGAATGTACCTGCACTGTGAGGAGAATGTTCCTAGAAGCCTGTCGTGTGCATATTTATTCACATTTTTGTTAAATGTTAAATGGTTTAGCACAGTAAATCAGTGCATAGTATGTCATTTCATTCCGTTTTTCTTGTGTGCTTCCTTTAGATGTCTGCAGAGTTGCTGCCCTTTTCTTGAACTATGAGTACAGCAGTCTGTTTAATTCTCAGTATGAGTAGAGCTTTTTGAGCTTTAAATCTAAGGAGAACTCAACGGGCCTGGTTGGCAGACGCAATGAACATCAAGAAATCATCTTGCTATAGAAATATAATTGTTTTTCTTCTCCCTATTTGAAAGATCTTTCCTTTTGATGCCAGTTTTCTTTCTTGTTTAAACAAGTTCAACAATTTGAAAGGAAAAAGCAATAGTAAGGATTTCAAAATGGCAGAAATTTGAAAGTCTCACGAACATTGATGGTTTTGATCTGGGCTCTAGGTACATGGACTTAAAACCACAGCGTTGTGGAGGCAACGGTTTGGTGTTTTCTGCTATAGACAATGACTGTGACAAGAGAGTAGCCATCAAGAAAACTGTCCTTATGGATCCCCAGAGTGTTAAACATGCTCTTCGGGAAATCAAAATTATTAGAAGACTTGACCATGATAACATTGCAAAAGTGTTTGAAATTCTTGGTCCCAGTGGAAGCCAATTAACAGACAATGTGGGTTCTCTTACTGAACTGAACAGTGTTTATGTTGTTCAGGAGTACATGGAGACAGACTTGGTCAACGTGCTGGAGCAGGGCCCGTTACTGCAAGAGCATGTCTGGCTTTCCATGTATCAGCTGCTACATGGGCTCAAGTATATTCATTCTGCAAATGTACTGCACAGAGATCTCAAACCAGCTAATTTTTTTCATTAATACTGAAAACGTGGTGCTGAAGATAGGTGACTGACCTTGCACAAATCATGGATCCATATTATTTCCATAAGGGTCATCTTTCTGAAGGATTGGTTACTAAATGGTATAGATCTCCACATCTTTTGCCTTCTCCTAATAATTATACTAAAGTCATTGACATGTGGGCTGCAGGCTGCACCTCTGCTGAAATGCTGACTGGTGAAACCCTCTTCACAGCTGCACATGAACTTGAACAGATGTAACCGATTTTAGAATCTATTCCTGTTGTACATGAGGAAGATCATCAGGAGCATATCAGTGTAATTCCAATTTATATTAGAAATGACATGACTGAACCACACAAACCTCTAACTCAACTGCTTCTGGGAATTAGTCAAGAAGCACTGGAACAAATTCTGCCATTTAGCCCCATGGATCAGCTGACAGCAGAAGAAGCACTCTCCCATCCAATGGGTGAGCCTATTTTAAATCATCTCTTTCATATTAAATATGAAGTTGACGATATTTTGCTTATGGATGAAACTCACAGTCACATTTATAACTGAGAAAGTTATCATAATTGTCAGTTTTCGAAGCATGATTGGCCTATTCATAACAATTTTATAATGATGGAGTGTAGTTTGACCCGAGAGCCCTGATGTCGCTAAAGAAGTACAAGTCAATCCTCAAAAATATTTGGATGAAGGTCGGGAAAAGTACCTGGAGGATCCAGCTTTTGATGCCAATTACTCTACTGAGCTCTGTTGGTAGTACTCAGATCATCATGTTAAAAAATATTGTGACCGGGAGTGTAGCCATACTTATAACTACAAATGAGGTTATCCTCCTATTTAGATAACTTAGTTTGGAAGGAAAATGAAGTCAATCATTACTATGAACCCAAACTTATTACAGATCTTTTCACTTAGAAAGAGCAGAGCAAAGAAAAATCTGGTAAGAAAGGCAAGTCAAAATGTGAAAGGGATGGATTAGTTAAAGCCCAGATGGCTCTAGAGGAAGTGTCACAGCAACTGGCTGAGAAGGAAAAGGAAAAGCAGCAGGGATTTCATTTTGACTCCTTTATTGCAGGAACTATTCAACTTAGTTCACAACACGAGCTTACTGCTGTTGTTGATAAATTAAACGACTTGAATAGCTCAGTGTCCCAACTAGAATTGAAAAGTTTGATCTCAAAGTCGGTAAGCCGAGAGAAAAGGGAAAAAGGAATGGCGAATTTGGCTCAGCTAGAAGCCTTGTACCAGTCATCTTGGGACAGCCAGTTTGTGAGTGGCGGGGAGGACTGTTTTCTCATTAATCAGTTTTGCTGTGAGGTAAGGAAGGATGAACAAGTCGAGAAAGAAAACACTTACACCAGTTACTTGGATAAATCCTTTAGCAGGAAAGAAGATACTGAAATGCTAGATGCTGAGCCGGTAGATGGGGAGAAGCCCGAGTGAGGGCCTGAGGAGGGATTTCTCAGCCACAGTGGTGAGTTCCTTTTTAACTTACAGCTGGAATCCATAGGCATCCCACAGTTCCACAGCCCGGTTGGCTTGCCCCTGAAGTCTATACAGGCCATATTAACCCCTTCAGCTATGAAATCTTCCCCTCAGATTTCTCATAAAACATACAGCAGCATTCTGAAGCATCTGAACTAAAACACTTAGCAGACATATCTTTTTGTATTCTTCATGAAATGTGTTTTGCTTTCTTTTATTACTAGTGTTTTACTTGAATCAGATGGTGTCATTTAGTAAGGGTTTTATTCTCAGTTTTTAAAATCCAGACTTTTCTCTACATGTGAGAGTTTTCATTTTAACTGGCATGTCGTTTGCACACAAAGAACAGAGCAAATTAGTGCAATGCAGGAGATAAAAGAAATGCACTAAGGCAAGTAAACATTCTCTCATAGAACAATGATCTGTTTTACAGGAAACAAATCTTGCCTTGAAATTTACACAGTGAGATTGTACATAATTGCATGAAAATATCTATTTTTTTCCTAAAACATGTTTTATTCATATGTGTTTTCAAGTTTTCTTATACTGTACACATTTCTTAAACACATGATACCAGTAGCAACTGGAAGTGAATGCTGAATTTGGTATACATGTGTTATCTACCTCAAGGTAACAAGAGTATGTGGCAAAGCATCCTCTCCCCGCCCCATAGTGCTTCAGTCTGCACTTCTGTTCAGCCGGTGTTTAGTCAGCTCCTTAGGAAGCCTCGGTCACGGCCTGTTAATGTTCTGGTATTCAGTCTTCAGAGTGAAGTGTTACTACATCACATCTTGTTTATTTTAGCAAATCATTATATTTTCTGTATTTAATTATAAAAGTTAACTTAGTTTTAAAATTTTATTTGCAAATACACTTTCTTCATTTGGCACTATGGTTTGTTGCCTACCTCGCTGAATACATGCCAGCTTATCCTAAGGCTGTCCACATACTTACACAATTTAATGAACTGTTTGTTTTAAGTGCTCACTGTGGATAGGAATTTGTATTTTGGAGGTACTTGATCTATCTACAAAGAAAACTTAGGAATTACTTAATTATAAAATGCAATTGTCTTTTTTTTTTTTTTTAAAGAAACTGCAACGTTAGGCTTGTCTGCATAGAAGTAATTAAGATACATTATTACTGTAGTTTAAAAGTTATACATGGGTCCAGCGGCATGGCCTAGCGGCTAAAGTCCTCAGCTTGAACGTGCCAGGATCCCATATGGGCGCCGGTTCTAATCCCGGCAGCTCCACTTCCCATCCAGCTCCCTGCTTGTGGCCTAGGGAAAGCAGTCGAGGATGGCCCAAAAGCTTTGGGACCCTGCACCTGTGTGGGATGCCCGGAAGAAGTTCCTGGCTCCTGGCTTCGGATCGGCATAGCGTCGGCCGTTGTGCTCACTTGGGGAGTGAACCATCGGACGGAAGATCTTCCTTTCTGTCTCTCCTCCTTTCTGTATATCTGACTTTCCAATAAATAAATAAATCTTTAAAAAATAAATAAATTTTTTAAAAAGTTGTACATGGTAAGACATTTTATTTTTACTGAATAATCTATTCCTCATCCCAAGGCAAGCATGGATAAAACCAGGTTAAATGTAGAAAATAAATAAATAAATAAATAAATAAATAAATAAAAGCTCAATCATAACTTTTACACATTAGCAACAACCTCACTCTTGAAAATGCAACTGTCATTTGAGCGAAAACTCCTGCCCTTTGCAGAAGGCCATTTGGTCCATTTGGTGGCACATAAGGAGGGCCAGGGTCTAGGGCTAGTGACACTGGGAATGAACGGAAGAGGTCAGTTTGGAAGATGCTTTGTAGAAATTAATGCTAACATTTAGATAAATAATAAAAAGATACCCTCAAGGATTTGTTCAAATGTGGATTCTGTGTAACACTTCCACACAAAGACCACTACACATGATTAAGGTACTGAAGAGGAATTGATAGAGAGTCCTACCACACATTAGTAATGTGTGATTGCTTCCAAAATAACTGGAAATCCAATTTCCTATCTCTACAGACTGAAAACTGCTTCTGTATTTTGGGGGAAAGTCTTATGGGTTTTGAGGGAAATGTACAAATAAGAAGCAGCATCACTACTCCCATCAGTGTGAGGAGAGTTTGATGGGTGCGAGAGAACCTACTTTTCAATCTCCTGCTCTCTGAAGGCCCACTCCTTCCTCTCCATTGCATTCATCATCTTCCTCCTCTTCTCAAACTGGGAGGTGTCACTGAGTGCCGGGAGCGTGGCTTCCCATGCTCGCTTCTCGCGGGCTCGTTCAATCATCTCCACCTCAGCCTGGCCTGCTGGGAGACCTCGACCTGGAGAATGGAACAGCACACCTTAGAAACAGCAGACAACCCCATACCTCCCAGGATATATGCAAAGATTATGATAGAATAGCATGACATTGGGGGACACGATCCAGATGTGCCTCTCAGCTGTATCGTCAACACCCTGCACTGCCTCTTGTAACTGTGACATAAGGCTTGGTAGTCACACATATGATGGAAAGTATTTAAATGACTACCTGAAAGTCATACTTCAGAATGCCCTGCACTAGGAAAAAAATCTGTATTTTAAAGCACAATTATCAAAATCCTGAAAGGTATGGAATTTGTTGGACCAAAGTGGGAAAATGTACTTTTTAACATAATAGGTAACAGAAAAACTATCAGCTGAGAATCAGTCTTATGTTTTTGTCCTCCAAAATGAATATACAATGTAGGCTATCCTTCACCCCAACTACAAGAATTCAAAGACACAAAGACCTCCAAGTCAGATAGATAGGGTAGGCCATTGGAAGTGCCTCCTGACCAGCTTAGAGACTTTGGGTAAGACCCAACCCCATTTGTGCCTCCCTAGAGCAAGGTCTGGGCACCCAGTTGCACTCTAATGAGACACTCTTGGTTTACTGCACCAACTTCCAGGGGTAAAAAGTTGAAAAGGAAGTGCCTGCTAGAGCAAGTTTCCCCTGGATCACTGAATCCCAGTGAAGCAACCTGTGTTTTATTTTCATGAAAAAAAAAATTAAACAGAAAAGCAGAAAAGTACAGAGAAATAAATGAATCAATTTCTATCAAATACAACAAGCTACTTTTAAAAGTTTTGCTTTGTTTAAAATCTTGGTAATGTTCACACTCAGCAAGAAAATACATAAATTCGCATGTCTTGTTTCTAAAACTGGGATATTATAGGAAAGACTAAACTCTTCTGTACTTGACCCCCTTGTTTTAATCCTCTTCCCAAAGGAAATCATAAGAATGCATTTGGTGGGTTTAATATCAATTCATCTTTTGAAATTTCTATACAGGTGTATCAAGAAATAAAGCCAACTACATAACAGCAATGAGTAATATAAAGATACTGATTGATAGATAAGCATAGTTATATTTGGAGTAAGGATTTGATTTGCTTAAAGATATCTGCAGGAAAAATATATTTAAGCTTGAGTTTTTCATTCATAAACATGTTATAAACTTCTGTTTATCAAATCTTTATGTGCTTAAAGAATAGTTTATAATTTTTCCCAAAATATTTCACATGTATACCTATTAAGTCATTCCTTTAGTGTCATTAATTTGTCCCTATTATGAATTTTTTTCAATATTTTTTCTAATTGGATGTAGTTCTTACATAGGACAGCTACTTTGTATGTGGACTGCATCATCAGTTGATGTTGTACTCTGTTCCTAGCGCTGCTAACTTATTTTCTCTTTTTTCTTTTAAAGATTTATTTTTTTATTGGAAAGTCAGATTTACTGAGAGAAGGAGAGACAGAGAGAAAGATCTTCTGTCCACTGGTTCATTCCCCAAATGATTGCAAGGACCTAAGCTGAGCTGATCCGAAGCCAGCAGCAAGGAACTTCTTTTGGGTCTCCCATGTAGGTGCAGGGTCCCAAGGCTTTGGGCTGCCCACCACTGCTTTCCCAGGATACAAACAATGAGCTGGTAGGGAAGGGAGCAGCCAGGATATGAACCAGCACCCATATGGGACCCCAGGCATGCAAAGTAAGGATTTAGCCACTGGACTATTGCACCAGATCCAACTTATTTTCCAAATGAGAACACTGTTTGAAAATACATTTGCTACTACTTTCTAATTATTATACCTTGTATTTCTCAACCAGGGTGTGAATGCCTAATTGAGTCGACACTGTTGGACTGCCCCATGAGGTATCATGGATGTTCAGTACCCACACCAGAGTATTCCCCATTGTTTGCACTAACTGCCAGAGAACTTGGGAATGTCTAGACTAGGATTGTTATTACTAAACAGCAGTGGTGATGAGGGTATCATTGTCTTTGTACTTTACAGTGAAGCTCCTAGGGTTTCGCCTCAGGATTATCTTCACTGGAGGTTGGGGTGGATACTCCTAACTAAGTGGCCAGCTTCCTTCTGCTCCTGATTGATTGGTAGTTTGTTTTATGAATGAACACTGGATATTATCAAATATTTTTTTCTACATCCAGTGAAACATTTTTCTGGTATTTTCTAATCAAAGAGTAAATCACAATGGCTGATTTTCTGATATTAGAACAAATCTTTCCGATGAAACTACTTGATTATGATTATTCATCCTTTTAAAATACAGCAAGCTTTTATATTAAGCATATTATTTAGAATTTGTTTATTTACTCAAATTTGTGATCAGTTTATAATTTTTCTTTCTTTAAAAAAAAGATTTATTTTCTTTTATTTGAAAGGCATATTTACAGCAAGAAGAGACAGAGAGGAAAAGATCTTCCATCTGCTGGTTCACTCCCCAAATGGCTACAATGGCTGTAAGCCAATCTGAAGCCAGGAGCCAGGAGCCTCTTCCAGGTCTTCCACATGGGTCAGGGTCCCACGGATTTGGACCATCCTCTACTGCTTTCCCAGGCCACATTCAGGGAGCTGGGTGGAAAGTGGAACATCCAGAACACGAACCAATTCCCATATGGGATTCCAGCCCTTGCAGGTGGAGGATTAGCTGGTTGAGCCACAGCACCAGTCTCTATAATTTTCCATTCTTAGCTTTGTTTCTTACTATTTTTCTTGGTTTTAAGATAAATATTATCCTACCCTCATAAATTGATAAATTAACAACTATTCTTTCTTTACTGAAAGGATTTTTATAAAACGGAGATAATTTGCTCCTGGAAAAAGTGATAAACCTACTTGTAAAGCTGCTTCAGACCTACACTCTTAAAGAGAAAAATTTTTTCTTTTTACCAAGTTAATTTCTATAGTTATTCTCCTATTCAGGTTTACTACCTTTCTTCTTAAAATCAACCTGGCAATTCATATTTTCTTTAAAAATGGCATAATTGATATAAGCTATTAAGTATAGGGTAAAAGAGAGTTATCATAATTTTCCAATGGTTCTTCACCTGCTTACTCTGTCATTATGTTCATCTTTCAATTCTAATTCCCTTTATTGCATCTTCTGTCCTTTTTGTTGTTGCTCCCTATACAAGGTTAAGCTATAGTACTCATCCTTATGTAAGAAATTACACCATGGTCCTAAAAACTTACTTATTTTACCCTTTTAATGTCATAAATCATTAACTCTGATTATTAACTTTAGTAGCAACATGAGAAGACTAAGCAAGTTAAAATAATAAAGCACTTGGAATAGTTCTTGGCAATAATTACTGAATTATTCCCCTGCATTGATTACAGTGTCTCCTTTCTCGCTGATATTTTTTTAAAATTTATCCTTATGTAAGCCTTTTGTTAATTCATGATATATGCAAAAAAGTGCAAAAATGAATATCCAATATAACTACCACCTAGATTAAAGAACGGAATGTTACCAGAATTGTAAATTGCCCATCAGATGCTTTTCTTATTCTGTCTAAGGATAGTTACCATCCTCATACGTAAGGTTTTTTTGCTTCAAGTTTCATGCAAATGGAATCTCAATATAGACATCCTTTGGTAACTTATTTCCTTTGCTTACCATTATATATATGAGCTTCACTCACATGGCTACATGTAGTCATACTTTCATTCTCATTACTATATAACATTTTGCTCTATTAATTTACTCTATTTAATCTACCCATTCTATGGTTGATGGCCATTTGGGCTGTTTCAATCTAGAGTTACCATGAGTAGTGTTCTTTTGAACACTTTTTGTACAGGTCTTTTGGCAAACATATATATCATTTCTGGTAACAGAATTATAGAATCATTTTTCTTTGCTATATGGTTAAGGGAATCTATAGGTTGTAGGTATGAGCACATTGCATAAATCAATTGGCTTAATCCTTTAAGATAGCTTATGAGATACTTTTATTATATATAAAGATGTCCTTGCTTCAATTTCATTCCTTAATAATACTAGATCTTTGATAATAATTCTTAGAATTATCGTAAGCTTAGGTTTTCCAAATT